>NC_058522.1:499335753-509335753 GCF_904849725.1 Hordeum vulgare subsp. vulgare | reverse complement strand
TCATTCTGAGCATGGACGGGAGGGACCCGATTGCTTTTTTAGAACTTTTAGAGAGACATTGTGTTTTTCAATTTTAAGGAACCGACATGTGGGCTCCAAATGTCACTTAACAGTCAAACAAACAGTCAACCGACGTGCGGGCCCCAACTATCATAATCAGGATTAATTTTAAAGCACTCGATGTTTTGGATTTTTTTAAAACAACCGACCCCGATTTGGTAGTTATTAAGAAAAAATCCCGATAGTTTTTTGAAACCCTAACCCGTAAAGTAGTAGTATTATGCTATTTACTCCTCGTCCTCACATGCCTGTGGCCCATGGACTATGGAACTCTGCCTGCATGCTTCAAAACACGCGACCTGTATGGAGCGGAGGTTTCTTTGCATCGTCAAACATCTTTTAAAAGGAACCGGTGACAAAAAATTTATCTGTTCATTAGTTTAGCGGAAGAGAGTTACCGGTTTTTTTGTGGGGGTAGAGACTTGCCAGTAAATTAGTAGAAAACTAGGCGAAAACAGATACCGTATTAACTATGATATCTAATCCTCCAAGAGGGTATGCAATGGCATATTTCAAACCAAATTAAAAAAATGGCATATTTCAAAGCCTGTGAACTTTGTAGAGACATCTTTTTCCAAATCAAAGAAGAGTAATTACATTTTACGAAATTCAAAACTTTGCAGTGACATATGTCAAATTCACCCTATCTTGAATGGGTATGTTTAAGAACTTAAATTCACTTAAGAATTTAAAACCACAAGAACGAAAAAATCTTAACATAATATGACAATGTTGTTAGCGCAGTTTTAGAAAATGTTGATAGCCTTAAAAAGAAGACCGTAACAACGAAAAAATGTTCTTGCTTGTCAAAAAATGTATGTGATTTTTTTCTAAAGGCGTATACAACGAAAACAAATGTTTATATGAGGTGTAAAAGATATTTCATACTCCCTCGGTAAAGTAATATAAGAGTGTTTATATCACTAAAATAGTGATCTAAACGCTCTTATATTAGTTTGCAGAGGGAGTACCACTTAAACAATATGCGTGACATTTAACATAAATATCTGGCATTTAAAAAAATTGTTTGTCACATTTTAAAAAATGCTATATAGAATCTAAGAAAAATGTTCACATAGGTCAATAAAATGTTTATTTCCATTAAAATGTACTTGGCAAAAAGCCGACAAAGAAACAGAAAGGAAATAAGAAAATCCAAAGAAAACCAAGAAAATAAAAGTATAACAAAGAAAGAAAGAAAACTGAAAAATGTAATGAGAAAGCAAATAAATTCAAAGCAAAATAAAAAAATCAAAGAAAAATCGTTGAAAAAATCATAAAGCCGAAGAAAAAAATACCAGACCTGAACGAACCAACGGAATGATACCAGAGGCAAGGGAGCAACCTCAATAATGAGTCGGCCCGCTAGACATCTCCCATAGGTGTTTTTATTAGGAATCGGTACGAACGACATATGTTGAAATTATTAATTGAGAAATACTTTTTTTTAAATTACTTTTACTTTTTAAGATTGTAACAAGTGGCGTATTTCATGTGTGCCATTTGTCGTAACCTAAGAGTTTTGCCTTTCTTTGTAGATCCGTAGTTTTAAAATGTTTTATCTTTTATCGTGCGTTCAAATCTCGAACCATTTTTACCGTTTGGTTTCTCGCATCGAGATCTTTAAAACTAAATCCCAAGTTAATAGATTTTTATGAGCTTTTTTTCATTAAAAAAACAACGGAAAATCGTGCCTCTCACGATAGAAAAAACAGAAAACGCGACGTTTCTGAGAGGCACGGCCTCTCATGAAGGAAAAATTATGTCTCTCAAGGAAAAAGACAACAAAAATGTGTTTTTTCTGTTGGCACGGTCGTGCTTCTCACGAAAGTAAAATCATACCTCTCACGGAAGCAAAATCAGGCCTCTCCACGAGGCAAAATCATGTCTCTCACGAAAAAACACATTTTTTTATTTTCGAGACGTACGGTTGTGTCTCTCACGAAAGGAAAATCACGCCTCTCGAAAAAGCAAAATCATGTCTCTCACAGAAAAGAAAAATAGATAATGCATTTTTTCGTTTTCTATATGCACTGTAGTATTCTCGTGAAATCAAAACCGTGCCTCTCACAAAATAAACACGTTTTTTTCGTTTCCAAGAGACACGATCGTGTCTCTCGCGAAGACAAATTGTGTCTCTCGTGAAAACAAAATCATGCCTCTCGTAGAAAAAAAACACGTTTATTTGCGCAATTTTTTTTTAGTTTTTTTCGTTGCAAACTAAAAAATACTGGTGAAAAATGAAAACATAAAAAAAACCGGGAAAACATTCTAAAAAGCAAAAATGCATGCGGAAAAATAAAAAAAAACTCAAAGAAAATACTCAGAAAGCGACACGTAGCGATGGTTGAGAACGGGTCAAGTGACGACACACGAAAGTAATAGCTGAAAGGCTTTAAAGGAATGCTGGTTAACTAGTTACTCTCACAATTTGTAGCCGTGCATAATTTGAGACTTTTTTTTGAGACACTCATAATTTGACACCTGAAGTGCCGAACAGGACATCCCTGATCTCCCTGATCTATGATGGTTGGGCCCATCTGCCAAATTGGGCGTAAATGTGCGCTCGTGCGGCGTGAAAGAAAGGGTCCCATGATCGGGTCAAGTCAGCTTTGGAGTCATCCCCTGCCTACGATTTTGTACAACTGATAATACCATTTATCGTGATTTACATACTTCCTGCATTTCATAAATTAACGTGATCACGTTTTTTGATATTTGAATTTAACCAACATGATCGACTAGGACGGGAGCAGAAATTATATCGTTGTAAATCTATTTCGAATACGAATTTAATGGAATGATGTTTGCTTTCACCATAGTTGTTCACACTGATTAAATTTATGATCAAATTAAAATTTCAAAATGCACGGTCACACTATATTATGAAATGAAGGAAATATCATTTTATTTGTAATATAATTCGGTACCAAAAATACACTTTAGCCTTCAATTAAACCGGTGCTTATTGATTTAAAGTAATATCCATCATGGTTCATATCCCAGAGTTCTAGGTTTACTTTAAGCTTTCCAGCGATGTCCGTTTAATGAAAGGAGACGTTTTCGTTTACTACGAAGCTATTGCGATGAATTTGTCGATATTAAGATGTTGTGTTGGCTCAGTATCTCGTAAGTGCTTGTAGGTGGGATGAGGAAGGAGGGTTACCTGTATGCGTTCATATAGATGTATCTATATGCATGTATGTGATATGCATTTACACTATGTTCAGTAAAATTTAAAATGATATAATTTTAGTTTAGTAGGCCAATAAAGCAAAAGGCAGTTGAGGCAGTTTGGTGGAAAATATGAAAATATTGGTAACACAGGTGGGATGAAAAAGGATGAAACCTTACATATTTTTAAGCAGGAGATATAATCTTTTCAATCTTTCTCTGAGATTGACTAGTTATGTGTACGCGGCAGGCTACTAGCTGTACACGCACCTGCTGCCGGCTTGACCCGTTGCTGCCAAAACCGACGGCTGCTTTTGTTTAATCTTTTCTGTAGTTTTCTTTGTGACAAGACTAATCAAAAAGCTATAAAGCATGACGTGACTGGTGGTGATTATGCAGAGAAATGAATTGGCCAACAGCCCGACGACAATTTCAATGGCAGGCCGTTGCAGTGAGCTGGTTGACTAATGTTGAGTCCATGGTTTAGATGCACTTTCACCTTCCACCATCACTATTTTCTTAGTGCCGTGCAACTTTCACTGGTGCACAAAATTCATCATTAGCCTCGTTCAAAATAGCCATCATAACTACCTACTATGGCTTTTTCAAAGTCATTCCAAGATATATTGACATGCAACTACCACCATGACATGTGCCACCACGTCTACATTGACATTGCATGATCGTAAGATAGCTAACATGATGTTTCCATTAATGTCTATCTCATGCTAGATCATTGTCATGGTACACTACCGAAGGCATTCCATATAAAGTCATCGTTGCTCTGAGTTTTGAGTTGAAAGTGTGATGATCATCATTGATGGAGCATTGTCCCATGTGAGAAAATAAAAGAGGCCAAAGAAGCCCACCAAAAAAAAAGAGGCCAAAGAGCCCACCAAAAAAATGAGAGAAAAAGAGAGAAGGGACAATGTTACCACTTTTCCACACTTGTGCATATTAAGCACCATGATCTTCATGATTGAGAGTCTCTTGTTTTGTCACCACCATATAGCTAGTGAGAAATTTTCATTATATAACTTGGTTTGTATATTTCAATGATAATCTTCCTCAAAATTGCCCCAGGTCTTCGTGAGCAAGCATGTTGGATGCACACCCACTAGTTTTCTTTAAGAGCTTTCACATACTCTTAGCTCTAGTGCATCATTTGTATGGCAATCCCTACTCATTCACATTGATATCTATTGATGAGCATCTCCACAGCTCATTGATATGCCTAGTTAATGTGACCGTGTTCTCCTTTTTTGTCTTGCAACCTCCACCACACTCCACACCACTTACAGTGCTAAAGCCATGGCTCATGCTCATGTATTGTGTGAGAGTTGAAAAGGTTTGAGAAAGTAAAGGTGTGAAACAATTACTTGGCCAATACCGGGGTTGTGCATGACTTAAATTCGTTGTGCAATGATAATAGAGCATAGCCAGACTATATGCTTTTGTAGGGATAACTTTTTTTTGGCCTTGTTATTTTGAAAGTTCATGACTACCTTGCTAGTTTGCTTGAACTATTATTGTTTCCACGTCAATAGCAAACTATTGTTTTCAATCTAATGGATCTGAACATTCACGTCACATAAGAGGAGTTATAAAGGACATCTATGCTAGGTAGCATGAAAGCATCAAAAAATTCATTCTTATCACTTCCCTACTCGAGGACGAGCAAGAGTTAAGCTTGGGGATGCTTGATACGTCTCAAACGTATCTATAATTTTTGATGATTTCATGCTGTTATCTTGTCATCTTTGGATGTTTTATGTACCTTTTATATCTTTTTTGGGACTAACTTATTAATTCAGTGTCAAGTGTGAGTTCCTGTTTTTTCTGTGTTTTTGACTCTTTTCAGATCTGATTTTGGAACGGAGTCCAAACGAAATAAAATCCCCGAAATGATTTTTTCCCGAACGAAAGAAGATCAGGGGGCTTGTGGGCCAAGCCAGGAGGGCTACACGGAGCCCACAAGCCCCCCATCCGCCACCAGGGGGCGGCGGTGGGCAGGCATGTGGCCTCCCTGGCGCCCCCCTGACCTAAATCCTGCGCCTATATATTCCCTAAAATACATAAAAAAATCAAGGGATCCACGAAAATACTTTTCCGCCGCCGCAAGCTTCCGTTTCCGCGAGATCTCATCTGGAGACCCTTCCCGGTGCCCTGCCGGAGGGGACTTTGGAGTTGGAGGGCTTCTTCATCAACATCATCGCCCCTCAAATGACTCGTGAGTAGTTCACTTCAGACCTACGGGTCCGTAGTTAGTAGCTAGATGGCGGTGTGTTTGTCGAGATCCGATAAATTGTGGATTTGTGATCAGATTATCTATGATATATATTTGAGTCTTTGTTGATTTCTTATATGCATGATTTGATATCCTTGTAAGTCTCTCTGAGTATTGGGTTTTGTTTGGCCAACTAGATCTATGATTCTTGCAATGGGAGAAGTGTTTGGTTTTGGGTTCTTACCGTGTGGTGACCTTTCCCAGTGACAGTAGGGGCAGCAAGGCACACATCGTGTAGTTGTCATCAAGGGTAACAAGGTGGGCTCTATCGTAGATATGAGATTGTCCATCTACATCATGTCATCTTGCTTAAGGCGTTACTCTGTTCTTTTGGACTTAATACACTAGATGTATGCTGGATAGCGGTCGACGTGTGGAGTAATAGTAGTAGATGCAAAAAGTATCAGTCTACTTGTTTTGGACGTGATGCCTATAGATATAATCGTTGCCATAGATGACGTCACGACTTTGCGCGGTTCTATCAATTGCTCGACAGTAATTTGTTCACCCACCGTCTACTTGCTTTCATGAGAGAAGCCACTAGTAACACTACGGCCCCCGGGTCTATTCACACCTATCGTTTCCACTTTCACTTTTACTTTGCTTTGTTACTTTGTTGCTTTCTGTTCTCACTTGGCGAACAATCTATAAGGGATTGACAACCCCTTCATAGCGTTGGGAGCAAGCTTTTTGTGTTTGTGCACACACTTGTGATACTCCTTCACTGGATCGATACCTTGGTTCTCAAAACTGAGGTAAATACTTACCACCGCTGCGCTACATCACCCTTTTCGCTTCGAGGGAACACCATGTTGGAATTATGCCCTAGAGGCAATAATAAATATAGTTATTATTATAATTCCTGTATCAAGATAATCGTTTATTATCCATGCTATAATTGTATTGAATGAAGACTCATTTACATGTGTGGATACATAGACAAAACACTGTCCCTAGCAAGCCTCTAGTTGGCTAGCCAGTTGATCAAAGATAGTCAGTGTCTTCTGATTATGAACAAGGTGTTGTTGCTTGATAACTGGATCACGTCATTAGGAGAATCACGTGATGGACTAGACCCAAACTTATAGACGTAGCATGTTGATCGTGTCATTTTGTTGCTACTGTTTTCTACGTGTCAAGTATTTTTTCCTATGACCATGAGATCATATAACTCACTAACACCGGAGGAATACTTTGTGTGTATCAAACGTCGCAACGTAACTGGGTGACTATAAAGATGCTCTACAGGTATCTCCGAAGGTGTTCGTTGAGTTAGTATGGATCAAGACTGGGATTTGTCACTCCGTGTGACGGAGAGGTATCTCGGGGCCCACTCGGTAATACAACATCACACACAAGCCCTGCAAGCAATGTGACTTAGTGTAAGTTGCGGGATCTTGTATTACGGAACGAGTAAAGAGACTTGCCGGTAAACGAGATTGAAATAGGTATGCGGATACTGACGATCGAATCTCAGGCAAGTAACATACCGAAGGACAAAGGGAATGACATACGGGATTATATGAATCCTTGGCACTAAGGTTCAAACGATAAGATCTTCGTAGAATATGTAGGATCCAATATGGGCATCCAGGTCCCGCTATTGGATATTGACCGAGGAGTCTCTCGGGTCATGTCTACATAGTTCTCGAACCCGCAGGGTCTGCACACTTAAGGTTCGACGTTGTTTTATGCGTATTTGAGTTATATGGTTGGTTACCGAATGTTGTTCGGAGTCCCGGATGAGATCACGGACGTCACGAGGGTTTCCGGAATGGTCCGGAAACAAAGATTGATATATAGGATGACCTCATTTGATTACCGGAAGGTTTTCGGAGTTACCGGGAAGTACCGGGAATGACGAATGGGTTCCGGGAGTTCACCGGGGGGCAACCCACCCCGGGGAAGCCCATAGGCCTTGGGGGTGGCACACCAGCCCTTAGTGGGCTGGTGGGACAGCCCAAGAAGGCCCTATGCGCCATAGGAAGAAAATCGAAGAGAAAAAAAAGGAGGAGGTGGGAAAGGGAAGAAGGACTCCACCTTCCAAACCAAGTTGGATTCGGTTTGGAAGGGGAGACCTTCCCCCCTTGGCTCGGCCGAAACCCTTAGGGGTCCTTGGACCCCAAGGCAAGGCTCCCCCTCTCCCCCCTATATATACAGAGGTTTTAGGGCTGATTTGAGACGACTTTTCCACGGCAGCCCGACCACATACCTCCACGGTTTTTCCTCAAGATCGCGTTTCTGCGGAGCTCGGGCGGAGCCCTGCTGAGATAAGATCACCACCAACCTCCGGAGCGCCGTCACGCTGCCGGAGAACTCTTCTACCTCTCCGTCTCTCTTGCTGGATCAAGAAGGCCGAGATCATCGTCGAGCTGTACGTGTGCTGAACGCGGAGGTGCCGTCCGTTCGGCACTAGATCGTGGGACTGATCGCGGGACGGTTCGCAGGGCGGATCGAGGGACGTGAGGACGTTCCACTACATCAACCGCGTTCACTAACGCTTCTGCTATACGGTCTACAAGGGTACGTAGATCACACATCCCCTCTCATAGATGGACATCACCATGATAGGTCTTCGTGCGCGTAGGAAAATTTTTGTTTCCCATGCGACGTTCCCCAACACCTTCTACCTACCCCAAGCCCGCGCCCCGATCCTATCCGCCAGGGCCTACCGCGCCAACCGTGCTGCCAGATCCAGGCCGACACGAGCCGCCGGGACGCCCCGCCGCCGGATCCGGTGAGGCCTCCCCCGAAGCGACGGGATGGGTCGTGCTCCTCCCAGAGCTCAGCCCGACCGACGGTGCTAGCCAAACCGCTCAGGCCTCTCCCACGGCAGCTGTCGATCTATTCTTCACAAGCTCTCCCACTCTCTGTTTGTTTCTGCAAGTGAGCTCGAGGAGGATGAAGGGGTAAGGGGGAAGTGGACACAGGGGCAAAAATGTCCAAAATAGAGCACCGTATGTGGTCAAACGATGCTGAGCAAGAAGAGCCGTGACGGAAGGGCAAAAACGAAAGAACTCGAAAGTGGTGTAGACAGAACCGGTGACTTTCTCAAACTAGGGGTAAAACAGACGAGGGGGGCACAACTAGGGGCACAAAGATAATTGTCCCTATCATATATGTGCTTCAACTCTATATATAATATATGTGTTGTGAAAATGCAAGGAAATAATAGAAAATAAATAAAAGGGGATAATATAGGCACTTTGCCGTCTGCCAGCCGACGACAAAGGCCTTTGTTGTCTGCCAGTCGATGGAAAAGGTGCCACATGGCAGCTACGTGTGCAACCTCGGAGTAGTAGGTCTGACCCATTTGGTCATTTTGCCGTCTGCTCGCAGAGGGCAAATATCTACCAGGCGGACGACAAAGGCTTGGCAGGAGTGACATGCAGCCGCAGGACTACTGATGTCATAGGGCATACGACAAAGGCATGTCATTGTGTCGTCAACTAGCACACGACAAATATGTACCAGGCAGACAACAAAGGCTTGGCAGGAGTGACGTGCAGCCGCAGGACTGCTGATGTCACAGGGCAGACGGCAAAGGCTGACTCTCTTTGTCGTCTGCCTACTGAAGTCAAAGTACGTTGTTAGCCGCCTAACGGGGCTAACCTCCATACGTTGCCATCTATATCCTTGATGTCAGCTTGGCTACTAAGGCCGACGACAAACTTCTTTGCCGTCCGTTGTGGGTTTGCACACGGCAAAGAAGCTCATTACCATGACCTTCAGTGCCGATAGTGGGGCCATTAGCCAGCGGACGACAAAGGTGTTTGTTGTCCATGACCTGGTCCTTTGTCGTCTGCTATGACAGACTGTAAGTGCATCTAGTGCCCTTAGTGATTTTGGTGGTTTGAAGACTTATAGGTTAAGGAACTAATGTGTTTGTAAGTGTACACGTGCTCTATAAGTCATTGAGGAGTTTGAGTTATACGATGAATATCGACCCATAAAAATGAATGTGTTCGGCTCAAGAAAGTAGTCTTAACTTGAAGACTTTGATCGCGAAGAAACTGATATTCCTCATGAAGATATTGAAGATGAGGAATTCGGTGTGTCCTAAAGAAAAACAGTCTGAAGACTTTGAAGCTTGAACATTTACTATTTTTGTTTCATTTTCCTTACTCTTGAGTCATAGGAACACCGTACTGTTAAAGGGGGTCGAAGTAATACTACAGAATGAATTTCCTCACGATGCTCAACCCAAGCCTAAACCTACAAAAGCCTCAAGTGAGGAATATGAGAGACATGAGGACTTTCACACTTGAAAGTTCCGACCGTTGTCGCGACACGCGCCACCTCACTGACCTTATCCAGCCAACAGTCACAATAGTTAAGGGCATTCATGTCAAATCATGTCGGGATGCTCCCAAGCTATAAATAGCCGCCCACACAACCACTAGCTAGTTGGATGCTCCGAGAGAAACTGACACTTGTCATTTAGAGCAACCCAAATTCCTCAGAGTCTTCGAGAGAAAATCATCAAGTGAGGAAATACCCCAAACCAAAAACCAAGTGATTGAGCATCACTGAAGAATTCCTGTGTGGAACTGAAGCCTTTTACCTTTGAGGAGTGCATCCTCCAGACGGCTAGGCGTCCTGGTCTAGAGCATCCAGCAGTCAATTGTGGAACGCCGGGTGACGGAGTTTGTGAGGGTTTGGAAGTCTTCCCTGAAGACTTACCACGAGTATTGGGCGAGGACTGTGTGTCCTTAGCTCAAGGAGAATACAGTAGGGACCGTGTGTCCCGAGACTATGTGTCCTTTGGTTTCAATACCAAGCCGCTTCAAACCAGACGTACAACTGTCACAACAGTTGGAACTGGGTCATCAACAACTGCCTTCATCGTGATACGGGTTCTATTTCTTCAACTCCTTCATTTCCTCAGAATTGTATGTTGAAGACTTTCATCTTTGTTGTTTGAAGAATTTGTCTGAAGACTTTCTCTGAATTTCCTCAACCTCAAATTCTTCATTCGAGTTAATCTTCACCCGCATTCTGTGTACCTGCGTATTGTGCAAACCGATTCTCATAATCTTCACCAAGTAATCTGCTGTAGTAGTCTTTGCACTTCTGACCCTGCGCTATTTCCGTTGCACGTAATTCATCATTGAGGAATTTCCTCAACAATGAAATTCAAAAATTCGCCTATTCACCCCCCTCTAGTCGATATAACACACTTCCACAAACGACAAAGAAATTGTTTCCTGTAGTGAATCTAGAAATCCTCTCAAATCTAGTGATTTTCTCATAATGTACTTCTTTCCTACAAAAATAATAATGGATAAGCCTTTTGATTTCCATCAATGAATTCTAGAATTGACATCGTCCAACTTTCTTGTTAGTTTGGAAGAGAGTTTGCTTGCTAAGATATATGTTATGCAACAATTCCTACCAAATCCCTACTTGATTTTCAAGATCCCAAAACCGTTGTTCTAGTAAAGAAATATTCATAACTCGGGATTTAGACCACCCAGTAGCCCCCATGTCTTTAGGGAACAATATATCTCCGACTTAGCTAGTTGATACTCTTTACATCCTATATCTTCATGCCAAAGCAACCTTTCCCCAAAACAATCAACTATTTTTTCACACCTTTAAAAACTTCATAGAAGGAGAGCACATACAAGGGTTTATGCTATTCAAATAAGAGTTAAGCAATGCTAATATGCCTCCCATGGACAACAATTTCCTTTGTCAACATCCCAACCTCTTCTCCGTATTGTTTCCAATAGGTTTCCAATCCTTCAATTTTTTAGCATTGTTAATGGGGATACCCCAAGTATTTAATAGGAAGTTGACCAACCTAACAAGTAAAAGTATTCTCATAGTGATCTTATTTTTGAACAAACTCCCGAAGCAAAAGGCCTCAATTTTGTGGAAGTTTATTTTCAACTTAGAAAGTCGTTCAAATAAAGATAAAATGAATTACAAATTTATAACATTAACTTCTCGCCCCCCAAAAAATAGGTGTGTCATATGCATATTTGCAAGATTGTATGCCCAATTTCCTTCCTAATGGTCATAGGCCATCCCTTTGTTCAAACAAATATCTATCCTTTATGAATAAGGTAAGAAAGAGCGTGAATGCAATGTTAAAATGAGGGGCGTGGGAGGAGTGAGTCCCCTTGTCTCACACCTTTAGGCCTCCTTTGGTTTGGAGGAATATCATAGGAATTATAGAGGATATGATTCTTATAGGATTTTTTCCTTTAGATCCCTTTGGTTCAAAGTAATTGATTCCTATTCCTATTTTCCAACATAGAATTCGTTCATATCCTCTACATTACAAAGGAAAATAAACATGGTCCTAGGCTCAATGGAAAAAAATCTATGATGTGAACCAAATGACATCTCTTTTTCTGTTCCTACTCATAGGATTTAAGATACATGTCATCTCATTTCCTACAAATTTCCTATTCCTACGATAATCCTATCCTCTGAACCAAAAGAGGCCTTAAAGGTTTGAAACAGGGCCCAACTAATTATGGATAACACACCTTACCATTGACTATAACACCCACAATCATGTGAATAATTGGATTAGAGAGCCCTTTAAGATTCATAATTTACAAAAGGAAAGTCCACTTAATATTTATATGCTTTCTCAAAGTCAGCTTTAAAAAAATACTCCAGATTGTTTATTAATTGGCACATGATGTATAAGTTCATGCAAGGTGAGAATTGTCTCCATGGTATTTCCACCTATCACGAGTAGTCTGTGATCTCCTCAGCACAACCATTCATTATATATTATAAACATTTTTAGTAAGTATCCTGGAACATTAAATGAGGAGGATTTTTATTGTTGCAAGAACATATAGGGCTAAACTAAAGGATCTTATTAGCACCAGGTAGTTTTTGGATCAGAGAAATGGTTCCGTAATTTAATCTATGAACATTAATGTTTCCTTGACAAAAAAGAGACAATATCTCCTTCGAATAATGTTCAACTATGACCCAAAAATGTTGATAGAAATCAATTGGAACCCATCAGGCATCCACAAAAAACATAGGGCTTTAATTTCTTCGAGAGAAAGTTCATCCGAAATGTTGTTTTATATCACTGCCAAGGGCATGATTAAACCAAAATTTAGCATCAAAGCCACTCCTTTCTATAGGTCCAAATAAATATTTATAGAAAACAATTTTATATTTCATAAAAGTACGCCGCCCAAGAAAGAATGGTGCGTTCAAAGCCACTCCTTCGGGTGTTGGAACAAGCAAGAATAGTGCGTTCAAATTTCTAAAAGATAGGGTTCAAAGCCAAGGGAATGACATGCTTTATGTTTTTACCCCATTCTTGGCGTGGATCCAAATCCCCGCTTTGGTTTTGGATGTGCTTTCTTAGGTATGTTTTCTTTTTTCTTTCTTTCTTTGTTTCCTGTTTGTATATATTTGCTTTGATCGAAACAATTGACTCTGGCTTTTATTCCACAGTAGGTAGTTAAAGAGCAACTAGTTAGCAAGCACTTCTTCGGGAACCTTACAGCGATCACTCCCGCGTGCCGCCATTTGGCGTGTTCTCAGTCAATGTCACGTGTCGTGTTCTGAGCGTTCCCTTCGTATTTTTATTTTTTTATTTTTTCGCACGTGTTTTCGGCTTTTTAGAATGGTTTTTTACGGATTTTTCCGCACGGCCGGGCCTATCAAAAAGGGGAAAATGCATTGGATGCAAATTTCAAATAACAGTTGTCACCAATAAATCTAATTTATCTATGTTACATTTTATTGCCATATATAGGCTAATTATGATCAATGGCAACAAGAACTCGGGTGGGTGAAATCTTTTACATATAGGTTTTGCATGGTTGAAGTAGTGCATTATTTTTTATTAAAGTGAGCTCCGTTGCAACGACTACTTGAGGTTACCGTAGTGTGAGGCTGCCCATACTAATTATTCATATCAAACTTTTATACTTGTTTGCAACTTCTTTGTCAATTCGTAGTCATATATAATATAGTGTACTAAATTTAACAATATTTTGTAATAAAAGTTATTTCTCTTTAATATATTAGGCCTTAAGAGGGTACGTAGACTAAAAGCCCTCTTAAGTCTGAGAAGGTAATAGAACTTATATAACCACACTTTTTGGATTAGTTTGTGTCTTGCATGAATATAGTGTATAAGTATTTATCTTACAAGGTGGTCTTACAAGGTGCAGAATGGGATCGTGACACGATTCCTACAGATGCGGAGGCCATCGTGCCAATATCGCTATGCACAAGGCATATCGATGGTTTTTGGTCTTGGGTCCATGAGAAGAATGGTGTCTTCACTGTGAAGTCGTCCTATCGTATGCTTGTTGAAACAAAAATGTGGAGAGAGGCTTGGCTTGAAGGGCGGACAACTTCTTCAAACAATGAGCGAGAGTCTAAAGTAAAGTTCTTTTTGTGGAGACTAGCTCACCAGTCAATCCAACTGCGGATGTTTGTGACGACCGGAACATGTCGACCGATACTAGTTGTGGCCTCTATGGTTCTGAGGACTCATGGCAACATTCGTTGCTCCATTGTACTGTCGCCCGATGTGTCTGGGCGTTACATAATTTAGATCTCTTGGACACTTTAAAAAGTACAAGGGAACTTGAAGCTAAACGATGGTTGTTTGCTCTACTGGATACGTTTTCCACATCGGAATTTATTCAGGTTTCAGTAACCATTTGGGCACTTTGGTACTCAAGGAGACAAGCTTTACATGAAAATATTTTCCAAAGTCGTATTTCCACACATAACTTTATTATGAAGTACATTAGGGAGCTGGAAGAGTGCAAACCTAAGAAGCCTGCTTCCGATCTTGTGCCAGTTCAGCGACATACTCCATTACGTTGGATTCCACCACCATCTGAATTTGTTAAGATCAGGGTTGTTGCGAGAAACCGTGATGAAGGTTCTTTCAGTGTAGTTTGTAGGGAGTCATCGGGACTCTACCTTGGCTCATCAGCGATCAGAATATCCGGGGTTACTGACCCTCCAACGCTAGAAGCTCTACCATGCCGTGAGGCGTTGGCTGTTGCTTCAGACCTCGTGGAGTCACATGTCATCACCGCCTCTGATTGCCAAGCTATGGTGTTGGACATTAAGAAGCAAATAGGGGGGGATGTATGCAAGCATTGTCAAGGAGATTGTTCACACCGCAAGATCTTTCGACGACTGTACCTTCATCTTTGAGGGTAGAGCTTCAAATCTCGAGGCACATAGCCTCGCTAAGCACGCCTTTGGTCTGGATTTTGGGCGCCATGTCTGGCTGTTAAACCCACCAGATCTTCAATGTATCATTGTGAACATTATTGAGCAGTAATAAAGTGTGTTTAGATTCAAAAAATAAAAATACGAAGTCCTTCAACCATCCTCAGTTCAGATCATGGGCGAAGACCACAACGAAGAGCCCGTTGATGATACGACTCATCTCTCATGGTGGAGGTGGCAACTCACGGGTCATCTAGTGTCAATGGTTGTGGAACCATCGCACCCCTGAGATTGGCCTCCATTTATCCAAGCTGTAAGAAAATGATGCGGGGACGGTGAAAGAGAAGGATGCTTAGGATAACCAACTACGACCTCATGAGAGGACGAGCATGAGCACAGAGGAGAACGAGATGATGAAGACGTCGTCATCATCTCCTCCGACTCCGAGGACCAACCCAACCATTTTTATAAGCGAAGCAGTTAAACTAGTTACAGAGTCTACGCGGTTGATCAAAGTCGAGTGTTTCATACAAATGCACAATGCAGGAGAAAATGCAATCGAAATTTCCATTGGGTTATTTTTTGGGCTGGGCTAGACTGCAGCCTCTCAATTAGTCAATAATGGCCAAGAGTGTTTCTCAGCAGGTTTTGGGACGTTAACAACGAGGTGGTTAGTGGCGAGCACGACTGGGTCGAGCTCGGTCAAGTCTCGTCTCGTGTTCCTACCAGCTAGACTAGATCAGTCGATGGCGACGGCGCGGGCCGAGAGCGGGCCGGCGAGATAGCGCACGCCTCCGCACTCTCCCCTCCCCTCCCCCGCCCCGCCCCTCGCCGCAGCCCATGGACGCTCTCGCGCCGGCCGGCCGCCGCCGCCTCCTCGCCGGCGCGGCCGCCGCCACCGCCTGCTACGGCCTCTACAGCCTCTACCTCCACCACCGCCGCCGCATCGCCGCGGCGCTCTCCCTCGCCGACGCGCTCTCGCAGGTCGGCTCCGACCTGGCCGGCTTCCTCCGCTCCGACTCCGACCAGGTGCCCCGCAGCCTGCTCCAGCTCTCCAAGCTCGCCGCCTCCGACCACGTCTCCTCCGCCGCCTCCGCGCTCTCCGAGTCGCTCGCCTCCGGGGCCCTCCGCGCCTTCTCCTCCCACCGGGCCGCCCGGGGCCCGGATCCCCCCTCCCCGCCGCTGCACGACCGGATCTTGGACCGCCTCCTCTCCCCCGACGGCGCCGGATTCGCCTCCGCCGTCCTCGGGGGCTTCGCCAGGAACCTCGTCCTCTCCTGCCGCGATCCCGAGCCTCGGCCCCGCGCCCCTGGCCAGCCGGACTGGCTCGCTGCGCTCTGCAGCGACAGGGGCAAGGAGGCCGCCGCGGAGCTCGTCCGGGTCTTCGTCAGCACCGCCGTCGCCGCCTACCTCGACAGGACCGCGGCCGTGCCCACCTCCGACCAGGTGCCCGCGGGCGTAGTCACCAACCCCAAGCACGACGCCAAGCTCAAGGACCTGCTCGTGTCCGTGTGCAACGGCGCCGTCGAGACCTTTGTCAGGACATCGCGGCAGGTCGCAAAGGAGGCCTCCATTTCTCGAGCTGAAGCAGCAGTAGTGCAAGAGGTCTGCAATTCAGGTCCTAGCTGTGTAATGGAGAGAGTATCCACCACGTTGGCCATGCCAAGCAACCGGAGGTTTGTATTGGATGTCACGGGAAGGGTCACCGCCGAGATGGTCCGGTCATTCCTCGAGTTCTCGACTCAGCGGGTGTCCGCTGGTGCACGGAAGAGCATTGTCGTTGCCCGGGATGAAATCGCCGAAAGGGGTCTCGTCGCGGTCAAGTACCTGAGCGCCAAGTCCATGGCCATCTTCACCTTATGCCTCACAATGTGCATGCACATTTCGGTTGGAATGAGGTTCCCGTTGCCGGCCTAGGCATGGCCTCGTGTGGATTTCAAGGTGACATTGTTCCATTTATCCTGATTGTAGTTGGAAAGTAAAGTATGTAGATGGCAAATTGATCGTTTGCTACTGCTAGCCTTTTTATGTGTTGTTGACTAGCATTTGGAAGCAGAAATCTGTTGGATTTGTAGTTGTTGGTTTGCTGTTTGTGGTAGTCTGATCGGGAGTATATAGGTAGTTAAACAAGAATGGGTAATTTCAGAATTTTAGTGTAATTTCACGTGTATTGTGGTTGTATCCTAGTAATCTTCACCATCTCTTCGGAAAGAAGTAGTTGTCAGTATCTTATTGATGCTGACTTTGATGTTCTTCAACATTCTGTGTGTGTAATTAAGCTATTTCGGGCAACAAGAGCAGGAAACTTCTCCACTTATGCTTGCCATCATCTCTTTGCTATGATTTGTAGAAAAGCAAAGATGAATTGATCAGAGGTTTGTGCCTGGATATTTTTGCATTCTGACTTTGTAGTAGTGTTTTTGTTCCAGTTCAGCTGTTAAATGTAATGTGTCATGTAGAAGTTGAGAAAATAGATAAATGCATGTCTTCTTGAATCATTTCAACTGGATGATGAAATCATTGATACGGACATATGGTCTATTGTAGCTGTTTTTTTTAGCAACTATTGCACCTGTCTCTGGGCAGTTGATTGTTTTCCAGCCAACATCGTATGTGTCATCTCTATCCACTATTAGAGGAAAAAAAATACTTAGTAGACTATATAGTGCAGTCAAACAGCTCTTGGTCACCAAGGAAGTAAGAAGTACACTTCAGTGCCACAGTAAAACCTTAGATGACCGCTCAGTTTGGCACCACTATATATGCTGGCTTCTCCGCTCCTCACTATCGTTTACCAGAACCATCCAGATTCCCACCAAAAAAATACATCCAGATTCCAAAGCAGTACGAACATCTGAGCTCTGGTCACAAGAAAAGATGGTTAGATCGATAAATTTGGATAAAAAGAAGATATTACTGAGGTATCTTATGCTGATCTTAATTACTAATATAACAAGATTAAGTATTGGGAATGGCTATGGGTGGTATAGGGAATGGGTGTGAAACTGGCTCCACATGTGCAGTAGAATATGCATCCATGTTGGATCTCTTGCCACTGCCTGGAAGACTGACGCTGCCACCGCCGCCACGTGTCTGGCGCATGTCAGTGGGACCTCCACTGGGCTATTGATGGTGGGATCGGGCGCGTTTCTGGTCTACGTGCCATAGGGGTGCCACGTGGCGGCTCAACCACCTCGTCCACTGCACACACCGGTGAGGGTTTCAAATCTGCCACACCCTCTTATCAGCAGTAGGTAGCAACACAACTTTTTTTTTTTCAGTTACTTGCTTAGGGGTTTAGGAGAAGGGGTACATCGTATAGCCATTTGATGTTTGCTTGGGAATACACTGGTCAGTTTCTCAAAATGATGTGGATGATTGGTTCTGACCGCTGCCTTTGCTCTTCTGCTCACTAGAAATTAAGATTCATAGTCGTATAATGATACACTGGTAGCGAAGTAGAATGCCTAGTAAGCCATCATTTCGCAGATCTGGTACAGAGCTGTGCTCAAATGGCTAAACCTGGTATAACTATTGGCTGCAGATTATTTGGCATGAGGGCACATCATTTCGGAGATCTGCTGAGGGTCGGAAGTAATTTCTGCAATACATGTAAGTTGCCATCACCTCTGGATGCTTTCATGTTTGTGCATCTATTCATTGATTTCTGAATGTGCCTTTGTGTTAGAATGATGATCTGACCCAGTATGCCCCAAAAATGAATGTGCTTGTGGTTGCATTATTTATGGGATGTTTTTTCTTGAGTACCTTGGAAGATCTGATCCTGCAAACTAAATTGATTTCATAATGGGACAAGATTTCAACATCATATATGATGATGATCCCTAGTTGAATTCCAATCATATAGGCGCCCCTAGAATTTTAGTCCATTTTGGGATCGAACCAGATGGGTCAGAATCAGCTGCCACAGTTGAAAGTTGGAACCAGGTACTGCCCACAGCAAAATACAGACCAGGAAACATGAGTTGGGTGCCTTTGAATCACATGGCGTGCTGCAAAATGCAGACTAGAATATACCTCTTGATATTGCAGCAATTTGCAAATACCAACTCGATCAGGGCCCCATCAGCCCCCCAAGGATAGGGCATGCCACAAGCCATGGGCTTCGTCAGACATCAACCATCTCATGCCAAAACACATTTGAGACATGCTGGTATGGATGGCTTGTCATATATATTTTGGCTTAATGTCTCTAATAGTTGAAGGAATCAGTACTACAGTACACCAGCAATCACGGAAATGGAAGCATTGGCTCCACCCCACCCCTTACTGATAACCAAAAATTTGGTCCCAAAAAAATCTGATCAAATCATTTATCACATTGTCTGCAGCTGCAACATTGCACGCAGAGCACTCATGGCCTTGTCTCCTATGGTCCTGCTCACCACCTTTTCTGGTAGCTACACATAACCCCATCCCTTCAACTATATAAATCCATAACCTGCTCAACACAACTTCATCAGCAAACAAGCACCACAATTTGTGAAAAGGCCTATCACACCATCAGAGCAGAAGTGCAATTTAGCCAAGAGCACATAACAGCCATGATCCATTCAAAGAAGCTTGCTCAACTTGCCAAGAAGTGGCAGAGGATGGTGGCAGTCAGTGGCCAGCAGACTGCAGGCACCGACGGATGCTGCAGCACCACCTCTGTTGCAGACAGGGGCCATTGTGTCATGTACACTGCTGATGGGTCTCGGTTTGAGGTTCCGTTGGTGTACCTTGGCACAATGGTCTTCAGTGAGCTCCTGAGGATGTCTCAAGAGGAATTTGGCTTCTCCAGCAATGGCAAGATCACATTACCTTTTGATGCTTCTGTCATGGAGTATGTGATGTGTTTGATTAAGAGAGATGCCTCTAAAGAGGTTGAGAAGGCATTCCTGAGTTCCATAGCAAGGCCTTGCCACAGTGCGAGTTGTGTAGCTTCAGTGAGACTTAATCACCAATTTGCTGTTTGTAGCTAGTGATAAATGTTTTTGTTCAGTTGAATGTAAATTGAAGAATTGTAGGGAATGAAAGGAATATACAGACTTTTTCTCATCTTAGCAGACCAGTTGATAATTTCACTGAAAATTTTGAATTCCTCATTATTATTTATACCCACATCTTTGGTGTTTGTATTCGCTAAATGTTCTACTCCCTCCGTCCTGAATTACGTGTCTTAGTTTTGTCTAGACGTTCTAGTGTTACATACATCTGTATCTAGACACATCTCAGACAAGTAATTTGGGGCGGAGGTAATAGATAGGACTGAGACAGCTATTAGACTGACCGACTTCATTGCTGAACTTTGAAAGACATTTGCATAAAAAAGGGCAGCCCGGTGCATGTAGCTCCCGCTTGCGCAGGGTCTGGGGAAGGGTCCGACCACTTTGGGTCTATTGTACGCAGCCTTTCCCTACATTTCTGCAAGAGGCTGTTTCCAGTTTGAAAGACATTTGCATAAGTTGTAAATTAGATGGTTAGATTGTTAAGCAAGAGTTGTTCAGAAAGAAATCTGAACCTCTCGTTTTCTGTTTTGTTTGTTTGTCTTTCTTGAAGTTCCTGTTTTTATCAATGATTTTTTTTTCTGTTTTGTTTGTTTGTCTTTCTTTAAGTTCCCGTTTTTATCAAAGAATTTAGCAGCTTCCTGCTACTTTCCATCAAAGAGATATGATTGCTTCAGGTCTTAACTGAGAAATATGGTCCAGTAGAACTGCTTACAGCTCAGCAATGACAATAAGCTAGTTGTAGTCCTGTAGGACCATATAGGAGAGTGTAAGAAGCAGCGACGAAATGGAGCTCACATGAGATGCTACTAATCAAACAGACAATGAGCAAAAGACTTTATGAAATTGCCGGGCAAGCTGTTCACTTATCTGAACCACTAAACACATTAAAACTGGTTGTTCAGAAACAATGGGCACGGAAAACCGCCGGACTATGTATCTCACTCTCTGGGGATACCCAGATCTTCAAATAATTTATATCTCATTTCCCACATAACTGTTCCTCACTGTTCACATATTGGACCCAACTTACATGTAGTCCTCATGACTCATGAAGCATGCCCTGATCCATTAAGCAGGTCAGTATGGCGGTACATTGTGATATCCAATCGCCCAAACACTACCACTGCTGTCTGTAACAAGTGCCAAAGGGGCATCTAAACATTGCATGTTTGAAGCTCATGGCCTTGTCCCTTGCCAGCTTGCTTTGATAGCTCCACTTAAGCTGCATGCCTATCTTCCCCCCCACCTATAAATACATCAGCTCTGAACCACCGGTTCCATCCACAAGCAAAGCACTACCACTAGCTTAGCACTCGACACAAAACTCTTGAGCTTTCTGCCAAGAAAGAAGGTGATACAACCATGGTCAGTGCCAAGAGACTTTCTCAAATGGTAAGGAAGTGGCAAAGAGTGGCAGCCATTGGGAGGAAGAGGCTCATGTGGACTTCAGCAAAAGAAGTCGGTGAGTGCTGCACTTCTGTGGCAGTGAAGGGCCACTGCGCCATGTACACTGCTGACGGGAGGCGGTTTGAGGTGCCATTGGTGTACCTCAGCACGACGATCATCGGGGAGCTTCTGAGGATGTCTCGGGATGAGTTTGGCTTCACAAGCGATGGAAGGATCACACTGCCTTGTGATGCAGCTGTGATGGACTATGTCATGTGCTTGCTCAGAAGGAACCCATCAGAAGAGGTAGAGAGAGCTTTCTTGAGCTCTGTGGTGAGACCTTGCCACTATGGAAATGGTTTGGAGCCATCTATGGGAGTTAGCCAGCAAGTAGCTGTTTCTGGCTTCTGAGGATTCATTGTTGGTTTTACCTTCTATTTTCTGTCCATCCTTTTGGATGATGTAAATAGTTTTATATAGGAGAAAGGGAATGAAAGAATCATATTGGAAGTTGACCATTTGACTCTCGTTTTGGCTCCTGACTGCATAGTTCCATAACTCTTCTTTTTACGACGAATTTAGCTAAGGCTCTATTGTGTAAGACAAGGAAGTTCAGACTAAAGTTGATGAGTCTGAATATTGACTTGTGCAAGCAGACAAAAATTTGAACAGAACTTGGTACTAGTTTAGCAAAATGGTATGGAATCATGGTCATGTAAAGTTATCTTTTGCAATAACTGTTAGAACCTCTTGCAGATTACTAACCTAATTCCAGGTGCTCAAAACTAAAATCCTGTTAAAATTTTGTAGGAAACTGTAAGAACAAAATGTGAAGTGGAGTTCACATATTAGATGCTGCTAATCAAACAGAGGTGCTGTGAGATTATTGAGCAAGTTGTTTGGACCACTGGACACCTTGAATCTGGTGGTTCAGCAGAAACTCATTATGGGCATAACCAACTTTCAGACTATATATCTCCATCTCAGGGTCCACACTATGTATTTTATTGGGATGTACTCAAGCACTCAAATAATTTGTATTATGATGCATAATCACTAGAGATTATACATTGTCTGTGATCATGTGACAGATCCTTACATAAACTGAATGCAAACTAAGAAATTACGATCAGATGGCTAAAGCATGCATAACTATCGCCTGCAGGTTATTTGACATGTGGATGCGGCATTTCCAAGGTCCGCTGAGGGCCAGAAATTACTCTCGCAATGCTTGTAAGCTGCCATTACCTCTGAATGCTTTCATGTTTTCACATGTATAAGTCGATTTCAGACCCTACTTTTCTATAGACTATTTTTAAATACAATGTCTGAAGGATGTACTCCCTCTGTACACTAATTTAAGACTTTTTTGCAGTTCAAATTGAACTGCAAAAATGCCTTATATTAGTGTACAGAGGTAGTAGTTGTGATTGCGTTTTGACATGGATTGTCCTTGTGTACTGTTTTGATCCTATCCTGCACACACAGCTGAATGATATCCAGCATTTTAACATCATACATCATGATGGCACCCAGGTTATGACTTGATTGAAATTAAGTGGATGCAATGTGAACTGCAAAAATGCCTTATATTAGTGTACAGAGGTAGTAGTTGTGATTGCGTTTTGATATGGATTGTCCTTGTGTACTGTTTCAATCCGATCCTACACACACAGCTGAATAATATCCAACAATTTAACATCATACATCATGTTGGCACCCAGGTTATGACTTGATTGAAATTAAGTGGATGCAATATTTTTTTTTGAATTAGACTAATTGCTATTTCAGTATACTAATCTATTCTATGTATATTCAAAGATAATATAATAGAAAGACTCTAAAGCGTCCTAGAAAAAATTATATGTAATTTCTTTTATTCTCTATACCAGAGAGGTTTGTTCTAACAATATCAAATAGATGCACCAGAATTTTGGTCTATTTAGTTGCCCCGGTATGATGGTGTGGATCCAGCAGTCTTGTTTCGAAGTTGAAACAAGACGCAATATCCACAGGAAAATGAAAACTATAGGAAAGATGGCTTGAACGAAGCAATCGTGTGAACGCACTGCAAATGCAAATTATATATTGCTACAAGTAGCTTGTGTTGAATACCGGTATGTTCAGGGCCAGAAGCATAGGTGGTTGCACAGAAACCATGGGCTCTATCACTCTTCTCACGATGCAACACATTTGAGACATGGTGATATGGAGGAGCTGGTCCATAAAAAATATCTTAGTTTTTCTAACCATTGCGCGTACCAGTACTACAGTACTCTCATCCAATCAGTATTGGTTGCTGCATCACATGCCATACAGCTGGTCTCATCAAAATCTTATCAAATCAGACTTGTCTCTTCAGCATTGCACATGCCATGTTTATAGCCTTGTCTCCTATGGTCCTGTCCACACTTGTGCTCATAGCTGCACCTAACCCTTCTATTGCTCTCTTCCTTCAACTATAAATCCACAGCTTGCTCACACAACCACTTCATCCACGAAGGCATGAACAAGGTAGCAATCTAAGCATCACACCTTCCTGAGAAAAAGAGCATTTTAGGAAGAACACCACAGAACCATGATTCATCCAAAGAAGCTGGCTCAACTGGCTAAGAAGTTGCAGAGGCTGGTGGCAGCTGGTGGCCAGGAGACTGCAGTCACTGACGGAGGCTGCAGCACCGCTTCCGTTGCAGACAGGGGCCATTGTGTTGTGTACACCGCCGATGGATCACGGTTCGAGGTCCCATTGGCTTACCTTGGCACAATGGCCTTCAGAGAGCTCCTACGGGTGTCTCAAGAGGAGTTTGGCTTCAGCTGTGATGGCAGGATCACGTTGCCCTGTGATGCCTCTGTGATGGAGTATGTGATGTGTTTGATTAGGAGAGAGGCCTCTGAAGAGGTCGAGAAGGCGTTCCTGAGCTCCATAGTGAGGCCTTGCTACAATGCGAGTTGTTTAGCGCCATCAGCTGGATTTTATCAGCAATTTTCTGTTTGTAGCTAGTGGTACATGTTTTTGTTCAGTTAGATGTCAATTGTCAGGACAGCAGGAAATGCAACAAAGATACCTATTTTCTCATCTTAGCAGACCAGTGAACTTTCTGAAAATGTCATTTTCCTGTGATTATTCACATCTGCATCTTTTGCGTTGCTACTCGATAAATGTTCTTGATAAGATTAGCCAGCTTTCTTGTATAGAAGAAGTTAGCCTGCTAGTCAGTCAATTGGTTTCGTTGATGAATTTTGGAAGACATTTGCAAAATTTGAAAAAAATAGTCAACAAAAAATTTGAAGCTACACTTGCCAAATTAATCAAGCACTGATGAAAGAAGAAAAAATAGAGGGCTTACACCTCGATTACATAATAGTGTCAAAAAGATGAACTTGAACTGGAACCGACCACTATGAACCTCCTTTCTTTTGTTCCATTTGCTTGTATTTCGTCTGACCTTGTTGTAAATTCCTGCTCTGACTAACGAACTTGGCAGCTCTCAACTGAGATACGATTGCCTTGAGTCTCGACTGAGAAATGTGGTCTACATTTGCAATGCTAGCTAGGTGTTGTTTTGTTAAGCAGCGCTTTGGTTGTTGTGAGTCTAGCAACTTGCTGGACAGTTCATACGGTCTGTATGATTTCTTAGGCCCTGTTCGGAGACGCTCCGCTCCACAGCTCCGGGAGCGGAGCTGGCGGAGCTACAGTTGAAAATAAGAGAGCTGAAGTTTTCCAGCTCCGCAGATTCGGGGAGCCGGTAGAATACGGAACAGGGCCTTAATCCCAGCTACTCTCTTCATATAGAGAGGCTGGTAAAAAAGAAGGAAGCAGTCCTAGTATCCTAATGAAAAGCATAATTGTCTACTGGACCGGGGCATTATATTAGTAATCCCATTTGGATGGATTTATCAGACTGGGGGATATTAGTGCTTGGCAGTTTATAAGCTCATTCATGAACATTTCTCCCACCACCTGATCGTTTCTTTGTAAATTTCTGGGTCTGAGGCCACGTAACTGCGCAGAAGAATAAGTTGACTTGTTCTGTTCAAAGTCCTAAAAGTGACCAGTCTGCAGAAAATATACGCTTGGGGAACGATGTTTGTAACTGTTTTTCGATTGCTTAATCAGTTGCAAAACTACTTTTTTTGCATAGAACATCCTCTTTCCTATTTCCTACATCGAACTACTTTACGTACAAAAGTACAAAACATGATGACAATTAGCAACTGTAGACAATAACATGCTGGCTAACTCCCACAGGTGGAGCTGCATAGCAGCATGGCATCACCATGGAGCTAAGGAACGCCGCCTCCATCTCAGCAGAGGCACTTCTCCTGAGCAAGGACATGGCGTACTCCATCACCATGGCGTCACAGGGCAGCTTGATCCCTCCTTCACTGCCTGCGAAACCAAACACCTCTTCGGACATCCGCAATAGCTCACTGAAGACCACCGTACTGAGGTATGCCAATGGCACCTCAAACCGTCTCCCATCAGTGGTGTACATGACACAGTGGCCCTTTCCTGCCACTGCTGTTGAGCACCCTTCGACTTCTTTTGTTGTCGTCGTGGAAAGCCGCTTCTTCCCGAGAGCTGCTACCCTCTGCCACTTCTTTGCTAGTTGAGCAATTCTCTTTGCGTTGATCATGGTTGGTTCTTTTTTGCTGGGAGCTGGAAACTTTAGTTGAGTTGCAAATGCTTTGTTTGTGGATGAAGCGATGCTGTTTTGAGGCTACTGGAGCAAGAATTTATAGCTCGAGACATGAGCCCTGTCAAGTGCCATTGATGATTGGGTAAGGGGACAAGGCCACAATGTTCATTTGTGCAATGCGGCAAGCAGATCAAGGATTGTGTATTTCTATGGGCCAAATGTTTGGTGCATGATGGGTACTGCCATAGTGGCACGTCTGGTGGATAAGTGACACGAGGACCCCATGCTAACAAGATTTCAGCATTGTGCAATGAGATATTGGCAGACAAGCCTTGTGCAGGCATCTTGGGTCCAGCCTTTTGATGGATGGGCTACATCTTATTCGGAATCTTGTGTTATGAGAGTGACACCGTCAAGGATTAGCTACTTATGCTTAGTTGCAAGAGTAATGATTTCACAATGATCAGGGGATCCTAGTCTTGCAATCTGCAATTCATCAACGCTGAGATTGCGATCAGTTGGAGGGTCAGTGTCATGGGGTTAGCTAGCTAGCTAGCTAGCATGGTTTGCACTTTAATGGAAATCATTAACATTTTGATTAGGTTTGATGGGGATTACACTAACTGATGCAACACGAGCAAGTTGCTGAACAGTTTCATAACTCATAATCAATGGGCTACCTGACTTCTACGCGGCATCCATTTCTCAGTGCCTTCTCCGCACTTTCCTGTGGGTCTACAACCAGCTGCAAGCTTGCAAAACATGGATCCTGTAAATTTAGCTGGAAGTCATGTTTGACAGGTATGGACTAGTCTTATGCTGCAGACTCCCCTTTGAGCATTTTCAGGCCTACTGCCTTCTGTAAAGTCTTATATTATCCTTTCAAGGTCCTTCAATTTATATGTAACAGTTAGGCATAACCCATTATTTTACTTTAAAAAATTGCTCTATAGTTTGTACTGCTAAATGAAAATTTGCTCTTCTGCTTTTGAACTTTATGCAAAACTTTATGATATAACTGCTGATATGTCCTGTCGACTGGTGAACATCTTCTAATGTATTCTGAGCAAGAACACCCTCAGTAATTGCAGAAAATTGCTTCTGTAATATGTATCATTTGAGAGAACCGCATATATTATAGATCATCGAATAGTGAAAGAGTTTGAGTTGCTGTTAATTTTCTTGAAATTATTGCTGTACTTGATCAATAAATATAATTCTTTGGTTTATTTAGCATATAATAGAATCACATTTTTGCTTCTCTTAATGGTAGTGTTGCTTGTCACTTGTCAGCGTTAGCTTCTATGAGCTAGACATTGGTAGTCTGAAGCCTGACGTTGGAATATGGTCCAATTCTATATAGTTGTAGTTAAGGGGACTCCGTAAGATGCAACACACTTGGTATGATAATATGTAATTTCCATTCTCTAGTGTTCAACTATTTTCCATCGTATTGGACAAGACATGCAAAATGGAGAATAATGAGGCAAAAACTCTGCATATATTCAGGAGCTACAAACTGCAAGCTGTTGATGCAGCGTTTCATGTGGCACTGTACAGCTTGGATATTGGCAAGGCATCACTACAGAGCTCAGGAACGCCCTCTCTACTTCCTCTGAAGCATTTCTTCCGAGCAAGCACATGACATACTCCATCACCACTGCATCAAAGGGCAGTGTGATCCTGCTGTCGCATGTGAACCCAAACTCTTCCTGGGACATCCTTAGCAGCTCGCCGAAGACTGTCGTGCTGAGGTATGCCAACGGGACCTCGAACCGTCTCCCGTCGGCCGTGTACATGGCACAGTGACCTTTATCTGCGACCGGCGATGTCGTGCAGCATGCTTCGTCATCCCTGGCCACCATCTTGACCCTTTGCCACTTCCTCACCAACTGAGCAAGCCTCTTGGGATGGGTCATGGTCATGGCTAGGTGTTCTTGGTTCTCAGGTATTTCACTCAGAAATGCTTGGTGTGAGTTTCTTGATGAAGTGATGGTGTCTTAGTCTTAGCCCATGAATATATAAGCACAGAGATACGGGACTTACTAGCAGCTGAGAGGGGACAAGGTGTGTGGGCTGGTGGCTGTAAAGGGAGGCAGCCAGATTCAGATCAGATTTTGCTGGGCCATGGCTTGCTGTGTAGAGGCAAAGGTAGCGGACTAGTGGGCTGAGCAATCAGATGCATACTACAGTCCTAGATGCTGAAGTGGGCAGGGGCATTATATGCAACCATCTATGGTCCAGCTTTTATGGATGTGTTCCATTCGCTACGGTGTCCTGTCTCATGAAATTGGGAGGTAAGCTAGTTAGTCTCATTCAAAAGCAATCATTTCTGAATGCTTTGATGATCCTGTCTTTGTAGTTTGTACCCTTGCAGCAACCCGGTGGTTTCAATCAGGTGAGGTGAAGAGCCAGTGTCACAGGGGACACTGCATATGATGGTCAGGAGTCTTTGCTGAGTAGATGCAGAGTATGCTTCACTGCTTTTTGGTGTGCTTTGCACTGACAGCTGCAGCTGCATGCTAGGTGTTTGTTGGTTGCTTCAACAGTACTTTGATTGCTGCAAATCTAGCAAGTTGCCTGACAGATCCATATCTCATGGTCTGCATGATTTCTAGCACCGCATGTGACGGTCACTTCCTGGTATCTTCGCTGCATTTTCCAAGGCCTACAGCAGTTAGTAACCATCAGGTGGCCAACTTCAGCGAGAAAGTCAGTCCATGGCTTCAGGTAATGGCATTGAGTCCATTTCTACGGAGCTGTCATTAGTTCATTTCAGTATTGCAGTATTTTTTGGTGGGGACCAGGACTGCAATAATGCAAAATGAACGTAGAACTCATTTGTTAACTGATAGTTTACTTACATGTCCATGACAGATTGACAGGGACTTTGCTAGCAGTATCAAATTTTGTTTGCTAAACACAAGTCTTGATGAGATGTTGTGTCATATAACTGATTTCTGTATATTCGCCGGTTTTCTGATCCCAATACAAATATCGGCAGGTTTTTCTTTGGTGGTTGACCAAAACACACCAGCCTTTTCTCCAGAAGGTCAGTTTCCTTTCTCCATCTGTGAAGCACTAAAGATTATGTCATTTGTTGTAATATTTTGGGTCTGAGGCCATATAACTGTGCAGAACAAATTTGTCCTGCTTATGCCCTAAAAAACTGTGATCAATCATTTATCTCCCCAACAAAGTATATACATCGAAAGAATATCGGCCTTATCTTCCTTGGCTGTTTGTTTTTCAAGATCAAAATGCTTTACATAAACAGTTTCCCTCTTTCCCCCAGTTTCCCTGTATGTAACTCAGTTACATACAAGAGTGGAAAATAGGTGGCAATCAAGAGCTGCAGAGAGCAACATGCTGAACGACTCCCATACGTGGCGCCAAACAGCTTGCATCATACTGGCATGGTAATGACATTCTTATGGAGCCGAGAAACGCCACTTCCATGTCCATGGAGGTGCTTCTCCTAATCAAGCACATGACATGCATCGTCACTGCTGCATCAAAGGGAAGTGTGATCTTGCCGTAAGCGCCTGTGAAACCAAACTCCTCTTGGGACAACCTTAGGAGCTCGCCAAAGACCGTCATGCCTAGGAATGCCAGTGACACCTCGAAACGGACACTGTCAGCTGTGTACATGACACATCAGCCATTGCCAGGCACCACCGAATACGACATGCTGCACGATCCTTTGGTTTCTTTCTCTAGAGCCACCGAAGACCAGGTGAGCCTCTTCCTCCCTAGGACCACCATCCTCTGCCACTTCTTGGCCAGCCGAGCAAGTCTCCTGGCACTCACCATGGTAGCTACTTGTGTTTCTGGAAACAGAAGAGATTCTTCCGTCAGCTGAGCTTGGAATGGTTTGTCATGTGGATGGAGTGATGGTGTTTGGAGACACTTAGCCACGGATTTATATCTCAGGGCTACAACGGGCAAGAGACAAGGCCATGAGCAGCCACGATTGTGCTGGGGCAAGTGTTTGGATTGTGCTGGGGCAAGTGTTTGGCGTGTGCTGGAGCTTGGATTGGACATTGCCTAGCTACTGAAAATTTTGAATATTTTTCCTCAGATCTCAAGAAATTGTACAGTCCGATGTAAGATTGTTATCATAGGAAATGAAACACGGCGAATATATCTTTTTCTCTCAGTGAAATCTAATACTCTGCCACTCTAAGTCCAAGCACATTATTTGCCGTTGTTTGTACAGAGTACTGGGGAAATAAAAACAAACGATAGCTTAGCTACTGAAAATCTAACATATTTTTGCTAAACAAACCATAGCTTAGCTACTGAAAATCTAACGCTGATGTACTAGCCTCTTAGGAGGATGTAACACCCCCTCTTTTCAATGCAATGAAACGCAAAGGCTTTTTGCGTTTTCTCGAAAAAACAAAAAATCTAACATATTTTTGGTCGAATTTCGAGAAGTTTGTACAGTATGATGGAAGATTTTATTATCATAGGAAATGATACAAAGTGTGTCTTTGTCTTAGAGAAATATAATACTTTGCCACTAATCCAAGCACCTTATTTGCTGTATTGGAAGAGAGTAGATACAAACCGTGGGCTTAGAATTTGTGAACATGAAATTCATGAGCAAGAGGGTGGGGATCTTCTGTTCCGTCGACATCACCCAAAATCTACATAAACCCTATATTACATTGTGAGGTTATTGGCATGAGAATGCTACCTCCGCGATCTACTTAACTTGCCAATGCCACTACCTCTGAAAGCATACGTCCTTTTTGTATGCAACTTATCACATTTTGTGATACATCAGCCCTTAGAATTTATCTTGAGGGTTAAGCGGTGCTGATATATCTTGCCCGACTTGTAAGCTGACAGTAAATTGCTTCTGCAGTACTACTTCTGTAAACAAATATAAGAGTGCTTAGATCACTACTTTAGTGATCTAAACGCTCTTATATTTCTTTACAGAGGGAGTATGTATTAATGAGAGAAGGGTATATGATAGATCATGAAACAACGGAAGAGTTATGGTGGTTGTTAATTTTCTCGAAATACTTCATTAATAAATATATTTTTGTGTTTTCTTAGCAGAGAATAGAATCAAATCTTTGATTACATTGCATAAGGGATGCAAAATCGAGAACAATGAGGACAAAAAATCTGCATATATTCATGAGCTACAAACTGCAAGCTGCTGGTGCAGCGCTACATGTGGCACTGTACGGCTTGGATATTGGCAAGGCATCACTATAGAGCTCAGGAACGCCCTCTCTACATCTTCCGATGCATTTCTTCTAAGCAAACACATAACATAGTCCATCACCACTGCATCGAAGGGCAGTGTGATCCTGCCGTTGCATGTGAATCCAAACTCTTCCTGGGACATCCTTAGCAGCTCGCCGAAGACCGTCGTGCCGAGATACGCCAACGGGACCTCAAACCGCCTCCCATCGGCCGTGTACATGGCACAGTGACCTTTATCTGTTACCGGCGATGACGTGCAGCATGCTTCGTCATCTCTGGATGCTGCCTTGACCCTTTGCCGCTTCCTCACCAACTGAGCAAGCCTCTTGGGGTGGATCATGGTCATGGCTAGGTGTTCTTGGTTCTCAGGTATTTGCCTCAGAAATGCTTTGGTCCGCAGTTTGTTAATGAAGTGATGGTGTCTTGGGCCCTGAATATATAGGCATAGAGATATGAGACTTGCTCGCAGTTGACAGGGGACAAGGGGTGTGCAATGCAATGGTGGCTGTGAAGGGAGGCAGCCAGATTCAGATAACATTTTGCTGGACCACTGTAGAGGCAAAGGTAGTGGACTAGTGGGCTAGTGGCTAGGCAACCAAATGCATGCTACAGTCTTTGATGCTAAATTGGCCAGAGGCATTATGCAACCATCTGGGGTCCAGCTTTTGTAGATGTGTTCCATTTGGTTCGGTGTCCGGCATCACGAGATTGGGAGGTACACTAGTTAGTCTCGTTCTAAAGCAATCATTTCTGAATGATTTGATGACCCTGTGTTTGTACGTTTGCAGTAACCCGGTCATTGCAATCAGGTGAGGTGAAGAGCCAGTGTCACAGGGGACACTGCATATGATGGTCAGGAGTCTTTGCGGAGTAGATGCAGAGTGCGCTTCACTGCTTTTGGGGTGTGTACTTCACACTTACAGCTGCAGCTGCATGCTAGGTGTTTCTTGATTGGTTTACCAGAGCTTTGATTGCTGGAAATCTAGTAAGTTGCCTGACAGCTCCATACCTAATGGTCTGCATGATTTCCAGCACCGCATGTGATGGCCATTTCCTAGTATCTCCCCTGCATTTTCCAATGGGCCCACAACCAGTTGTTAACCATCAGGTTGCCACCTGTAGCGGGAAAGTCTGCCCTGGCTTCAGGTGAGTTCATTTCTACTAAGCTGTCATTAGTTCATTCCAGTAAAAAAAATCAGGGGACCAGGACTGCAGTAATGCAAAATGGGACACAGTGCTCATTTGACAACTGATAGTTTACTTACATGTCCATGACAGATCGGGAGATATTTGCTAGCAGTATGAAATTTTGTTTGCTGAGATGTGTCATAGAACTGATTTCTGTACATTTGTTGGTTTTCCAGTCCCAATACAAATACCGACAGGTTTATCTTTGGTTGACCAAAATACGCCACCTTTTTTGCAAAAGGTCAGTTTCCTTTCTCCATCTGTAAAGATCTCATTCTTTGTATCATTTTTGGGTCTGAGGCCATCTAACTGCGCACAAGAAATTTGGCGTGCTTATGTCCTAAGAAATTGTGATCAATCATATATCTGCGACAAAGTATACATTGAAAGCACGGTGGCTAACTGCTGGTCATCTTCCTTGGCTGCTTTGTTTTCAAGATCAAAATGATCTACATAAACACTTCCTTTTTTTAATCCCATTTTCCTGTATCTAACTAATAAGTTGCATACAAGAGTAGAAAATTGGTGGCAATCAAGAGCTGCAGAGAGCAACATGCTGGGCAACTCCCACACGTGAAACCGCACAACTTGCATCATAGTGGCATGTTAATGTCATTGCCATGGAGCCGAGGAACGCTACCTCCATCTCCACGGAGGCGCTTCTCCTAATCAAGCACATGGCGTACTCCATCAACGCTGCATCGCAGGGAAGTGTGATCTTGCCGTCACCACCTGCGAAGCCAAAGTCCTCTTGACACAACCTTAGGAGCTCGCCAAAGACCACTGTGCCTAGGAACGCCAGCGGCACCTCGAACTGTACACCGTCAGCCGTGTACACGACGCAGCGGCCCTTGCCAGCCACCTCCGAATACGACGCGCTGCATGGTCCTTCGATTGCTTTTTCTAGCACCGCCTATGACCAAGTGAGCCTCTTCCTTCCGAGGACCGCCATTCTCTGCCATTTCTTGGCCAGCTGAGCAAGTCTCGTGGCACTCACCATGGTAGCTTCTTGTGTTTCTGAAAACTGAAGAGATTGTTCTGTCAGCTCGAGCTTGGAATGCTTTGTCCTGTGGATGGAGCGATGGTGTTTAGAGACACTTAGCCATGGTTTTATATCTCAGGCCTGCCATGTGCAGGAGACAAGACCATGAGCAGCCACAATTGTGCTGGAGCAAGTGTTTGGTGTGTGATGGAGCTTGGCTTGGAGATTGCCTATGCTACCATACTGACCGGTCTGGCACGAGGACCCCATGTTAATTGTGAATCTGCAATGCCCACTGGAAAACACAGCAGCTTGCATGTTGCCTGAGTTGGCGCAATGTCTGATCACTCACCCAAAATCATTCATCACATTGTCTGTAGCTAGCGGCAGCAACATTGCATGCAGAGCACTCATGGCATTGTCTCCTGCCCACCGCTCTTACTGATAGCTACACACAACCCACACATCAGACCTACCATGCTCTCTCTTCCTTTCTACTATAAATCCATGGCCTGGTCATCACAAACTTCTTCATCTCTTCTCCAACGAACATCAAATTTTACACCACACCTACAGACTTTCGGAACCAAAGTGAAATTTTGGTAGCCAGGAACACACCAGGCTCAACCATGATCCATCCAAAGAAGCTTGCTCAGCTGGCCAAGAAGTGGCAGAGGAAGGTCGCAGCTGGAGCCGGTGGCCAGCAAGCTGATGAGTGCTGCAGCACGACATCCATCGCTGACAAGGGCCATTGCGTGGTTTACACCACCGACGGGGTGCGATTTGAGGTCCCGCTGGCGTACCTCGGCACAGCGGTCTTCGGCTAACTCCTGAGGATGGCTGGGGAGGAGTTTGGCTTCACGAGCAGCGAGGGAGGTAGGATCACGCTGCCCTGCGATGCCACGGTTATGGAGTATGTCTTGTGCCTGGTCAGAAGAGACGCCTCCGAGGAGGTCGAGAGAGCGTTCTTGAGCTCCATTGCTTTACATTGCCATGGCCAAGACGCATCGATGGGACTCACCCATCAATTTGCTCTTTGTACGTAGCTTAGCTACTGAAAATTGAAAATATTTTTGGTCGAATCTATGGAAGTTTGTACAGCCTGATGTAAGATTGTATTATCATGGGAAATGATACAAAATATATCTTTCTCTCTTGGAGAAATCTACTAATTTGCTGCTCCAAAGTCCAAACACACTATTTTCCTTATTCGTAGAGTACTGAAAACAGAGACAAACTGTGGGCACAAACTGCTGAGGCATGGATGATCTGACTGCAACTCCTATCCTTGGAGAATCGCCAATTTATGACTGAGTGGTGCAGATCGGGGTGGGTTGAGCTGTCTATGTTTTTGCAGGGCATGCCCTCCGAAGCCTGCCTGGGAAATGGGTGCCTCTGCCATCTCCGCTGCCCGCCACTAGTAGTGGCTGCTTCCAGATCTTCATTCCTCCTGTGCAGCATAGTTGAGCCCTCGGCGTCATTCTGGAAGACTGCTAGTTAGATGCGCAGCTTAGTGTCTCCATGCGTGGGCCGGGCGGCATCTTGTCGGCTCCACACTCCTGTGAGATTTTTATACCTAGCCTGTACTAGTCTGCAGCAAAGGAACGATTTGCTCAAGTTCATGACCTGCTTGTTGTGACTCGAGAAGCGAAAAGACGTTTCCTTGTGTTCTATCTCACTCTGATTTTGGTGGGGCACAACGTTCCCAGTTTTTGGAGAGACTAGGATATGATAAATCTTTCTGAAACTGCTTTTGATCTTCTGTTCCACATACATTACCCAAAATCTAGATAAACACTATTACTACATTGAAAGGTTCTTTTACATGAGATTACTGCCTCTGCGATACATCAGTGCTCCGTAAGATGCAACACGCTTGGCTACTAATATGTAACCTCCATTCTCTAGTGTTCAACTATTTTCCATCGTATTGGACAAGACATGCAAAATGGAGAATAACGAGTCTAAAACTCTGCATATATTCAGGAGCTACAAACTGCAAGCTGCTGGTGCAGCGCTACATGTGGCACTGTACAACTTGGATATTGGCAAGGCATGACTAGAGAGCTCAGGAATGCCCTCTCTACTTCCTCTGAAGCATTTCTTCTGAGCAAGCACATGACATACTCCATCATCGCAGCATCGAAGGGCAGTGTCATCCTGCCGTCGCATGTGAACCCAAACTCCTCCTGGGACATCCTTAGCAGCTCGCCGAAGACTGTCGTGCCGAGGTACGCCAACGGGACCTCAAACCTCCTCCCATCGTCCGTGTACATGGCACAGTGACCTTTATCTGCGACCGGCGATGTCGTGCAGCATGCTTCGTCTTCTCTGGATCCTGTCTTGACCCTTTGCCACTTCCTCACCAACTGAGCAAGCCTCTTGGGATGGATCATGGTTATGGCTGGGTGTTCTTGGTTCTTAGGTATTTGGCTCAGAAATGCTTTGGTCTGTGAGTTTGCTGGTGAAGTGATGGTGTCTTAGCTCATGAATATATAGGCATATAGGTATGGGACTTACTATCAGTTGAGAGGGGACAAGGTGCGTGCAATGGTGGTTCTAAAGGGATGCAACCAGATTCAGATCAGATTTTGCTGGGCCATACCTTGCTCTGTAGAGGCAAAGGTAGTGGACTAGTGGCAAGGCAATCAGATGCATGCTACAGTCTTTGATGCTATATTGGGCAGAGGCATTATGCAACCATCTGGGGTCCAGCTTTTGTGGATGTGTTCCATTTGGTTCGGTGTCCTGCATCACGAGATTGGGAGGTACGCTAGTTAATCTCGTTCTAAAATCTAAAGCAATCATTTCTGCATGATTTGATGACCCTGTACATTTGAAGCAACCCGGTGATTGCAATCAGGTGAGGTGAAGAGCCAGTGTCACAGGGGACACTGCATATGATGGTCTGGAGCCTTTGCTGAGTAGATGCAGAGTTTGCTTCACGGTTTTCAGGCGTGTGCATTGCACTTACAGCTGCAGCTGCATGCTAGGTGTTTCTTGATTGGTTTACCAGAGGTTTGATTGCTGCAAGTCCAGCAAGTTGCCTGACAGCTCCATATCTCATGGTCTGCATGATTTCTAGCACCGCATGTGATGGCCATTTCCTGGTATCTCCCCTGCATTTTCCTATGGGCCCACAACCAGTTAGTAACCTTCAGCCAGAAACTCTGTCACCAGGGTTTCAGGTAACGTCATTGAATCCATTTCTACAGAGCTGTCATTAGTTCATTTCACTAACTTTGTATCTGCAATGCCCACTGTAAAATACATCTACTTGCAAGTTGCCTGAGTGGGCACAATGGCTGATCACTCACCTAAAATCTGGTCCCGTGGAGATCTCGTCAAAATCATTAATCTCATTGTCTGCAGCTAGCTGCACCAACATTGCACGCAGAGCATTCATGGCACTGTCTCCCGCCCACCGCTCTTGCTGATAGCTACACACAACCCACACATTAGACGTACCCTGAGCCCACTCTTCCTTTCTACTATAAATCCATGGCCTGCTCATCACAAACTTCTTCATCTCATCTCCAAACAACATCATAGTTTGCATCACACCTTCATACTTTCAGAATTAAAGCGAAGTTTAGCTAGCCAGGAGCACATTACTCAACCATGATCCATCCAAAGAAGCTTGCTCAGCTGGCCAAGAAGTGGCAGAGGAAGGTCGCGGCTGGGGCTGGTGGCCAGCAAGCCGACGAGTGCTGCAGCACAGTTGCTGACAAGGGCCATTGCGTGGTGTACTCCGCCGATGGGGCGCGGTTCGAGGTCCCGCTGGCGTACCTCGGCACGACAGTCTTCGTCGAACTCCTGAGGATGGCTGAGGAGGAGTTTGGCTTCGCGAGCAGCGAGGGAGGCAGGATCATGCTGCCCTGCGATGCCACGGTTATAGAGTATGTCTTGTGCCTAGTCAGAAGAGACGCCTCCGAGGAGGTCGAGAGAGCGTTCTTGAGTTCCATTGCTGGGCATTGCCATGGCCAAGATGCATCGATGGGACTCACCCATCAATTTGCTCTTTGTACGTAGCTAAGCTACTGAAAATCTGTTTTTTTTTGCCTAATCGGTAGAAGTTTGTACAGCCCGATGTAAGATTCTATATCATAGGAAATGATATAAAATGAAAGAAATCTGCTAATTTGCCGCTCTAAAGTCCAAACACATTATTTTCCGTATTTGTATAGAGTACTGAAGAAAGCAGCGACAAACTTCTGAGGCATGGATGATCTGAGTGCAACTCCTATCCTTGGAGAATCATATATTTATTACTGAGCGGTGCAGATCAGGGTGGGTGGAGCGGTCTGTAGGTTCTCGCGGGGCATGGCCTCCACTGAAACCTGCCTGGGAAATGGGTGCCTCTGCTACCACCACTGCCCGCCACCAGTAGTGGCTTTGCTTCCGGTTCCTCGTTCCTTCTTTCCTAGTGTTGATGAGCCCTCGGTGTCATTCTGGGAGCCTGCTAGTCAGTTGCGCAGCTAGTGTCTGCAGACATGGGCTGGGCGGCATCCTGTCGGCTCCTTCACACTCCGGTGAGATTTCTATACCTAGCCGGTGCTAGTCTGTAGCAAAGCATCAGATTTTCTCAAGTTCATGACCTGCTTGTTGTGACTCAAGAAGTGAAAGGACGCTTCCTTATGTTCTATCTCAGTCTGACTTGGGTTGCGGCACAATGTCCCCAGTTTCTGAAGAAACTAGGAACTGATAAATCTTCCTGAAACTGCTTTTGATCTTCTATTCCATAGACATTATCCTAAATCTAGATAAACACTATTACCACATTGAAAGGTTCTTTGGCACGAGAATACTGCCTTTGCAGTCTATGGTAACTTGCCAGTTTTGCTACTACCTCTGAAAGCACGGTCATTCTTGTATTAACACATTTTGTGATACATCAGCACTTGTAGAGTTTTACCCTGGGGATTCATCATTGGGATCGTTCATGAAACTTCTGCTGATGTATTTCGTCTGATTAGTAAACTTACAGCAAAATGCTTATGCAGTATCTATTAATGAGATGAGAGAAGCGTGTATGATAGATCAGGAAACAACGAAAGAGTGGCTGTTATTTTCTTGAAACAATTACTTCATTACCAAATATAGTTTTGTGATTTATTATCTTAGAATAGGAGCTAGACATTTGCACCCTGAACCCTGAGGTTAAAGTAAATCGCTTTGCTGCACCCTATGGGCTAATGGTATATAGTTGTAGTTAATAGTACTTTGTATAATGCAACAAGCTGGTATGATAATATTTAGTTTCTATTCTCCGATGTTCAACTATTTTCAGATGCAAAATGGAGAACAATGAGAACTCTGAATATATTCAGGAGCTACAAACTGCAAGCTGCTGGTGAAGCGCTGCAGGTGGCGCCTTACTGCTTGGATATTGGCAAGGCATCACTGCAGAGCTCAGAAACGCGCTCTCTACTTCCTCCGATGCATTTCTTCTAAGCAAGCACATGGCATACTCCATCACCACCACATCAAAGGGCAGCGTGATCCTGCCGTCGCATGTAAACCCAAACTCCTCTTGAGACATCCTTAGCAGCTCGCCGAACACCGTCGTGTCGAGGTATGCCAAGAGGACCTCAAACCGCCTTCCATCGGCCGCGTACATGGCACGGTGGCCTTTGCCTACGATGGGTGATGTTGTGCAGCATGCTTCGTCATCACTGGAGGGGTTCTTGACCTTTTGCCACTTCCTCACCAACTGAGCAAGTCTCCTGGGATGGATCATGGCCATGCTTGGGTGTTCTTGGTTCTGAGGTATGTAGCTCAGAAATTCTTGATCTGTGAATTTGTTGAAGTGGTGGTGTACTACTAGCTAGCCCATGAATATATAGGCACAACCATATGACTAATTTGCATTTGGAAGGGGATAAGGCCATGAGATCGGTGAATGCAATGGTGGCTGTAAAGGGAGGCATCCAGATTCAGATCAGATTTTGCTGGGCCATGGCTTTCTGTTTAGGCAAAGGTAGTGGGCTACTGGCTAGGCACTACAGTAGTACAGTCCTTGATGCTAAAACTTGGTAGATGCATTTTGCAACCATCCGGGGACTAGGATTTATGGATGTGCTCTTTTCTGCTCAGCATTCTACACCAGGAGATTGAAAGATATGCTGATTCAAAAGCAATCACTTTAATGATCGGATGATCTATATCCGTACCTTTGCCACAACTGCGTGATTGCAATGAGGGAGGTGCAGAACCAGCATCATAGGGGACAGGGCACATGATGGTCCAGGAGCCTTTCGTAGGCAGATGCGGAGTTCACTTCATTGCTTTTGGGTGTGTACTTTGCACTTACAGCTGCAGCTGCATGTTAGGTGTTTGTTGGTTTCATTATATTGAAAAGATAGAGTTTGTTACAATCCTCCTAGGAGGCAGGATACAAGCATTCTAATGCTACTTAGTGTACATCCCATGTCTGCTGTAGGATAACCCGAAGCCCTTTGGCTCCAGCCCGTGCCCATAAGGTAGCCTCCTCCTTGATTTTTGACATTAGTGCAGCAATGGAGGGTTGTGCCCTGTCAAACACGCAATCGTTGCGGTGCTTCCATACCATCCAGGGTAGGAGCAGGGTGATGGATGCCATCCCTTTCCGCTGTGGGTGGGGGGTGTTGTGTCGCGCGCGGTTCCACCAGTCCAGCAGCGAGTCCTCCTGGTTGGGGCATCCTACTAGCAATCGAAACCACGCGAGGACCTCGTGCCAAATCTGTTGGGTGAATGGGCATGCAATGATGATGTGGTGGATAGTCTCAAAGGCTTGGTCGCATAGAAGGCATCGTGGATGGTGCTGCAGGCCACGACGGGCGAGGCGGTCTGCAGTCCAGCATCTGTCCTGCTGCGCAAGCCATAGGAAGAACCTAACCTTTGGCCGCGTCCATGCCTTCCATATCATCTTTCAAGCAGGGCAGGTTACCGATCCATGGAACGTGGCGAGGTAGGCAGACCGTGCTGAGTATGCGCTCGTGGAAGTCCATTTCCATATCAGGCGGTCAGGTTCGTCGGTGAGGATGGTGTCCGCGATTATCTGCCAGAGCTGGAGAAACTGCCCCATCTCGTGTATGCCAAATATGCCCTGGATGTCGCGGGTCCAGCTATTTCCATGTTGACCTTGTGCCACCGTCCTCTGCTTCCGCCGTCGCTTGGGGCAGCAGGCGTATACCAGTGGCGCGATCTCGCTGATTGATCGCCCCTTGATCCAGCGATCCTCCTAGAACAGGGCCATCTGCCCGTTTCCCAGCTCCATGGTCGTGGAGGCAAAGAACAGCGCACGCTCGGTGGCTGAGAACTGAAGGTCGAGCCCAGCCCATGCGTGATCTATGTCTGTTTGTGAAAACCATAGCCATCTCAGCCTTAATGCAAGCCCAGCACGCTCAAGGTCGCGTACGCCTAAGCCTCCAAGGGAGATAGGCCGGCATACGCGTCGCCAATTGACATGGCAGTGCCCTCCCTTAGCTTCGGCTCTTCCAGCCCATAGGAATCCTCTCTGTATCTTCTCGAGCTGCTTGATGACTCGCTTGGGCGGGGCGAGCACGAGGAGCTGGTGGATGGGGATCGCGGCGAGGACTGACTTTACCAACGCGAGGCGGCTGGCGCGGTTTGTGAGGTGCACCTTCCATGCCGGCAGTGCATCGGCAGTCCGGCTCACGACCGGTTGCAGCTGCGCCGCAGTGGGTCGTCGCACCGTGAGCGGGATGCCGAGATATGTGATGGGCAGTTCTACGATTGGGCATCCCAGGTGAAGAACGATCGGTCCAGCCTCTTCTTGGTTGCAGCGTAAGAGTGTTGCGGAGCTCTTACCAAAGTTGACGTGCAGTCCTGACACTCGCCCAAACAGTAGCAGCATCTCCTTGACTGCAGTAATGTCGCATCGCACGGGGTGGTAGAATAGCATTACATCGTCCGCGTAGAGGGACATCGCTGGGATGGCGCGGCGTGGATGTAGCTGTTGTAGGATACCCAGATCGACAGCGCGCTTGACCAGCCTTCCCAGCACGTCGACGGCGAGGACGAACAGCTGCGGCGATAGCGGGTCACCTTGGCGAAGCCCGCGCCGGTGCCATATGGGAGGGCTAGGCTCCCCGTTGACGAGCACCCTAGTGTTTGACGAGGATAGCAAGATTGCTAGCCACTCCAGGAATCTATCTCCGAACCCGAACCGGCGCAGCACCTCGAACAAGAAGGGCCATGCTATGGAGTCGAAGGCGCGCGCTAGGTTGAGTTTGAGCAGCACTCGTGGCGCTCCCAGCTGGTGCAGCATCCGGGCTGATTGCCTCACAAGGACAAAGTTGTCGTGGAGGCTGCGGCCGGGGATGAACGCGTTCTGGTTGCGACTCACCAGGTCATTCAGCTTTGGCGCTAGTCCCAAGGACAGAACCTTGGCGAAGATTTTCGCCACGAGGTTTATCAAACTTATTGGGCGATAGTCGCCCCGGCTGTTCGCGTCGGGTCGTTTCGGAATCAGCGTGAGGAGGGCCTGGTTGAGCCGGCCAAACCCTCGCCCTCGCATTTCGTAGAGCTGCTGGAACACGGCGACGTAGTCGTGCTGGATAATATCCCAGCAGGCACGGATGAACTCAATAGTGAATCCATCCGGGCCAGGCGCCTTCCGGGCCGGCAGTCGCTTCACGGCGTTCCAGATCTCGTCGGCCCCAAAGGGTGCGTCGAGGTCGAGCAGGTCCCGAGGCTCGATGAGCTGCTCCAGGTCTAGCGCGCAGTCGCGCTCCACCGGCGTGCCCAACAGCGCGTCAAAGTGCTCGAAGGCCGCCTCCACCATATCCCTCTGGTCCGTAAGAATCCGATCATGAACGTTTAGGGTATGGATTCTGTTCTTCTGCCTGCGGTAGGTGCATTGCCGATGGAAGAACGAGGTGTTGGCGTCTCCGTCCTGGAGCATGGTGATGCACGACTGTTGGCGTGCGATGGAGCGCTCCAGGGAGGCCAGGCCGAGGTGGACCAGCCTCAACTGCTTGTGCAGCCATTGCTCGCTGGGGGTGAGGATCCGGGTCTCTTGCGCACCATCGAAGCGCAGGCACAACTCCCTGGCTATCACAAGCTTGTGTTTCACATTCCCGACGGAGCGCGCACTCCAGCTAGTCAGGCTGCGCGCAGTGGCTTGGAGGCGAAGCGCAAGGCGCCGGAATGGGTCGTCGTCGTGGACAGAGTGCCATGCAGCTTGCACCGTTTCCTGGAAGCCGTCGAGGCGTAGCCAGAAATCTTCAAAATGGAACCGTGGGCGTCCTTTTGGCAGTGGCGAGCAATCCAGGAGCAGCGGGCTGTGGTCCGATATAACGGACGCAAGGCAGCGTAGGTGGCATTCTCCGTGCATGTCCTCCCAGTCAGATGTGCACAACACACGGTCCAAGTGGACCAGGGTGGGCGGTGACTGCCTGCTAGACCAGGTATACCGCCGTCCGTTTAGGTAGATCTCCTTGAGCGCCAGGTCGTTTATGAGGCGTCGGAAGCGGCCCATCATGCGCCTATCTAGATTCCCATTGTTCTTGTCCTCGTCTTTGTATATGAGGTTAAAATCCCCACACACCATCCATGGGCCGGTGCAGTCTGCACGCACATCACGGAGCTCTTGCATGAACGCTATTTTTGCCGCGTCGTCCTGAGGTCCGTATACCACGGTGATCCACCATGGTGTTCCTGTCGCTGTAGAGAGCTTGGCGGAGACAGCGTTTGTGGTGAACAAAGGGTCTGTGATGGACACCACTTTGCTTTTCCACGCTAGGAGGATGCCTCCTCTCGACCCATCGGCGGGTAAGTACGTGTAATCATCGAACTCTGATCCCAACGCCTCGAGGACGGTCGACGAGCAAATCAATGCCATCTTCGTTTCTTGCAGACATACAACCGATGCATTCATTGTGCCAAGGAGCGACCTAATGCTCGACCTGCGCGCGCGGGCGTTCATGCCTCGCACATTTGCCACAACTATCTGAAGGCCGTGATCCATAGACACGAGATCGACGGGCCTTGCGGTGCGACATGGCTAAGTCGCGACAGTGGCGACGATGGGGTCGGAGGGACTCGACGCTTCCTCAAGGCTAGATGGAATCTCCCGGTCCACCAAGGCAGCGATGGTTGCGAGCACAGTCAAGGGGATGGGCGTGGCGAAGACCCCATCACAGGCGTGCATCTCGGCCTGCGTGATCTTCTGGTCAAGCCCGATGATGCTGAGTGTGCGCAGCACTTGGACCTGCGCCCTTCTCTCCGCGGTCGGAGGAGCGGCTGACTGTGCAGCTTTGGTGGCTGATCTGCCGCGGCGCTGGGTGGGGGAGAAGTTCAATGGGCGATGTCGTGGGCGTCTGTCGGGCGCGGGGAGAGCAGCGTTGAGGTGTTTGGTGGCGGCCGTGAGGAATTCCCCCAGCGTGAGCGCGCGAGGCTTCATCTTCCGCACTCCTGTGCGACGCATCGTGACCGGAGGCGAAGCGAACTTGCCAGGCGTTGGGGTAGCCGACACGGGTGCAGGCTCGTCGTCGATCAGCTGCGGCGTGCATGGCGTCTCGGCCACAAAGCTGGGCTCCTGGCCCAGTAGCGCAAGGGGCCCGAGCGGAGTTGGGCCTGCACCCGGGGTTGCTACGTCTGGGCCTTCGCATGGGCCGTCCTCGTCGGGGTCAATACCGGCCGGTGTGGCGGTGGAGGCACCGTTAGTCTCGTCCTCCCGCGCCAGGCTGCGTGTGGGCCAGTCTGCAGAAGACTCCAAACCAGTAGCAGGGCGTGACCCAGGCGAATCGCCGCTTTGTCCCGACACAGGATCAATGCCAGGGGCGCAGATGGGCCCCGCTGGCTGGGTGTCCGGTACCTCGCTGCAGGGAGGGGGGTCCTCCTGATCCCGAGGTGCGCCCTGGTTGGTCGTAGCGTTGCTGGGTCCAATGGGTCCGCACGACCCCGCGCTAGGCGACATGCGGTTTGAATCGTCGTTGGTCCGGGCCGCAGTCGTGGGTGGGTTCTGGGCCAATGGGTGTTCGCCAGCTGGCGGTGCTTCTGATCCTCTCGGGCAGGCCGTTGTTGGCACGGCAGCTTTCGCAGGAGCGGCCACAGGGGGTGGCCCCTTTGGCTGCCAAACCCGCTTTCCCCTTTTGGCAAAGCGACGAGGGTGCTGGGCCCCGCCACGCTGACCGGGCCAGCCGTCCATCTTGTTCCCCTCGTAGCGTACGGGCGGCGGCGCTGCCGAGCGAGTAGATGGCCAGTTAGAGACGGCCACCCCGTCGGCTCGAAGCGCACGACCTGCCGTGTGCCAGCCGAGGGTGTCGATTGCCATGCCATCTGCACGGCCGGCCGGCAGCGCATCGTTGCGGCGGCGCTTGCGGCCGCGGCGGTGGGCGCGGCCAGGCCCTGGGCCAGTGGCCGGGTCGTTGCCCGTTCCAGCCCCTCCGCTGCCGTCGCCAGGGTCTGCGCTACCCCCCGCGCTACGGGCGACCGCTCTGTCCACCTCGGAGCGAGAGAGCGCGACCGTGAAGGGGTAGATGAGCGTGCGGACGGAGGGCGCGACGGATGTGGAGCCGGAAGGGATGAGCTCAACGATCTCGAGCTCGCCGGAGCGGCGAATGAGGCTGGGGTCGTGGGCGCGGCCAGAGAGGCGGAACACGCCGAGGTCTGCGCGAGAACGCGTGTGTGGGTGGAGGCGCTCGATCCACACGCTGGGTCCGAGGATGTGCTCTGCCGTTGCGAGGTGCCAGGCATGGGCAGGAATACTGCGGAGCTCGAGCTCAACGAGATACTCGAACGCGCCGCAGCCGGCATGAGCGAGCTTGCTCCAGGGACGAAGCGTGAGGGTGAAGTGCAGTCCTCGCACGAAGTGTTCGCCGCGGAGTCGGTCCATGGAATGCCGGGAGCCGAAGATGATGAGGAAATCCTCGGGGTGGTGGGAGTGGACCGTGAAGTCTCCCTCCTCGAGTTGGAACGAGCGGTACATCTCGCCGACGACGTCCTCCGGGGTTACACGCGGCCTGGTTCCAGCGATGGTGGCCACCAGGGCGCGGGACAGCACCACCTCCGCCTCCTCCATCTCGACGGAGCGAGCCATGATGATGCGCGCTGGCACAGGGCCAGCGGCCATCGGCGCTGCCGGAGTTGGGGCCGGAGGGGGTGGGGCTGCAGCTTGGCGTGCAAGTGCAGCACGCGGCGCGGCGGCGGGCAGAGGCGCAGGCCTGGCGCGCAGGCGGGTCTCGCAGTCGCGGGAAACATGGCCGGAGATGAGGCACCGCCGGCACCTGACATCATTGGTACAGTCCCTCACCCTGTGGTAGCGGTCTAGGCAACGGAAGCACATGCCGGCAACCTCCTCCGGGGAGGGGCTGCGCGGGCGTGGGGGGCTCGGCGCAGGCGTACGACGAGGCCGGCGGTGGTGTTTGCGCCGGGGGTGCTGGAACCCGTCCGCGTCCATAGTGACCTCGCGTCCGACACGGTGCACCTCGGAGCGGGGTCCCAGGCGGTCCTTGGCGGGGAGCTTGCCCGCAGCCGTCGCCGTGGCCGCCGCGGGGCCGGCCGCCTCCGGCTCGGCGGCAGCAAGGCGCAGCGGGGCCGCCGGCGTGCGCGCGACCTCATAGTACGAGCGCGCCGAGGAGGACTCCCCATCAGACTCGGCCCAGCGGCGCTCGCCGTAGGAGACGCGGTCGCCGGAGCGGGAAGGGGAGGCACTGGGAGACGCCATGGAGGTGGGGTGGGGTTTGGAGGAGCGCTGCCGGCGGGAATCGACGGCGGCGTGGTGGGGGTGGGCTAACCTAGGCTAGGGAGGGGTGGGAGCGGAGCGGGGGTGGGAGTGGAGCCATCTTTAACAGTGCTTTGATTGCTTCAGATCTGGAAGGTTGCTGGGAAGTTCCATATCTCATTGTCCACCCATGGCCTGCCTGGTTTCTAGCATAGCATGCGTCAGCCATTTTCCGGTATTATCCTTCCATTTAGCTGGGCAGTTGAGGGTTTGCAGGTCACATTTTTTGAGGAAGTGCTCATGCTGTAATATGAGTTGCAATGCAACACTTATTTGATGGTTTATCTTATATCACGAACCTAGCCTTGCCTGAAGATTTACTTGGACATCCATGACACAAAGATAACACGGAAATTTATGTCCCGAGCACAAATTTTGATGAGCTTATTCTGCGTGACAGACCTGACTTTTGAACGTTTGCAGGTTTGCTGGTCCTGATTTGAGTACAATTCGACAGTTTTATCATCGGTTGTCCAAAAGGTCACATACCATCTCCATCTGCAAATATTTTATCATCTGTTGTTGGTTGAACAACTTTCTTCGTAATATTTTTTGTCCGATGCCATATAACTGCACAAAAGAAATTTGTCTACACATACTGCTTAGGTTCTAAAAACTGTCATCAATCATTTATCTTTGCAACAAAGCATATGTACACATTGAAAGACCAATGTCTCTAACTACTGTCCATATTCCTTGATTGCTTCTTTGCTAGCAAGATCAAAATGCTACATATAAACTGTTTTCCTTAGTCTATTTTCCTATATCTCCGCAGATGGTAATCAGGAGCTGCAGACACCGAAATGCTGGCTAACTCCCAGATGTGGCTGCACATGATAGTGGCATGGCATCGCCATGGTGTTGAGGAACGCGGCCTCCATCTCCACAGAGGCGCTTCTCCTGAGCAAGCACATGGCGTACTCCATCACCGACGCATCACAGGGAAGCGTGATTCTGCCACCGTCAACACCTGCGAAGCCGAACTCCTCTTGGGACATCCTCAAGAGCTCATTGAAGATGGTTGTGCCGAGGAATGCAAGCGGCACCTCTAACCTCACACTGTCGGCTGTGTACACGATGCAGTGACCCTTGCCAGCCGCTGACGAGCACAGCGTGCTGCAGGACCCTTCGGTTTCTTCTGCGGACATTGATGATGACCAGGTGAGCATCTTCCTCCCCATAGCCGCCACCCTCTGCCACTTCTTGGCAAACCGAGCGAGTGTCTTGGCACTCATCATGGTTGTTGCTTGTGTTTCTGGAAACTGGAGAAATTCTTCTGCTAGTTGGAAGTTGGAATGCCTTTGTCTGTGAATGAAGTGGTGTTGTTAGGAGGCCATGGATTTATAGCCCAAGGGTAAAGCGGGCGCCCACATATGGTGGAGTGTGTTATGGTTGGGCAGGAGACAGTGCCATGGTACGTGTGGTGCTACGGTTTTGGAAGTCCGTGATGTGATCTGGATCAGGTTTGCTGGGGCCGAGTGTTTGCCACTTGCTGGAGCTTGTGCTGGACGTCTTGTCTGCACATCCGTGGTGATCGGTTTACTGGGGAAATGACACGAGCACGAGGACCCCATGGGGTTCTCTACCCAGAAGCACAATTCAGACATGGATGGTGCTTGAAGATCTCATCAAAATCATTCATCATTATTGTTGTCTGCAACTTGTTGCAACAACATTGCATGCGGAGCACTCATGGCATTGTCCCCTGCCCAACGCTCTCGCTGATAGCTACACACTGCCTCCGCGCATATGGACTGCCCTGAGTCCTTTCTTCCTCCTACTATAAATCCATGGCCTGCTCAGCACATACTTCATCTCATCTCAAGTAGCATCGCAATCTATAACACGCCTTCAGACTTCCAGAGCCAAAGTGAAATTTAGCCAGCCGGGAACACATCAGACTCAACCATGATCCATCCAAAGAAGCTTGCTCAGCTGGCCAAGAAGTGCCAGCGGATGTTGGCGGCAGGAGCCGGTGCCCGCCGTCGGCATGCCTCAGACACGGCCGACGACGAGTGCTGCAGCACAGTATCATCTATGGTTGCCGATGAGGGCCACTGTGTGATGTACACCACTGACGGATCCCGGTTCGAGGTCCCTCTGGCATACCTCGGGACAACGGTCTTCGCCGAGCTCCTGAGGATGTCCGAGGAGGAGTTTGGCTTCGCGAGCGGCAGTGACGGAGGCAGGATCATGCTGCCCTGCGATGCCACTGTGATGGAATATGTCTTGTGCCTAGTCAGGAGAGAGGCCTCTGAGGAGGTCGAGAGGGCGTTCTTGAGCTCCATTGTTGGGCACTGCCACAGCTACAATGCTAGCTGCATGGCACCATCAATGGGACTCAGCCATCAATTTGCTCTTTGTACTTAGCTACCAGCTTAGCTTCTTAAGTATTTTTAGTTAGGACCAAGACGAGCTCTGTACGGACAGCCTCATGTAAGATTCAATGATCACAATAAATGATACAAAGAACACATTTTCTGGGAGAAATTGGATTATTTGACACATCCTTGAACATAGTTCATATATACTAGTGATGGAAGTAGAAAGAAACCATGGACTTGAAGTCTCTGATCAGGTGACTGAACTTGGTAATGGCGCTGCGAGGATGAGAGGATTAGATGGACAATGAACAAACTGCTGTTCCTTCACTAAAGAAAGAGCTGCTGTTCCTACCTCCAACTAGAAACATCGGAGTGAGACTGCATGTCCCAGATGGAGGTGGGTTGAGCAGTTCATAGGTTCTGGTTAGAGGTAGTAACAACGGCTTCCACCATGTCACTGACGGAAGCGGCCAAGTCCTGACATCCATTCCTCGTGTGCTGGAGACTGCTATGCATTGGCTACGCGGATTCTCGTCAGCTCACCACACTTTGGTGAAAAGCTTGCATCATGAGGGACATGGCACATGATGGTCTTCATAGGCAGATGCGGAGTTCACTTCATTGCTTTTGGTTGTGTACATTGCACTTACAGCTGCAGCTGCATGTTAGGTGCTTGCCGGTTGGTTTAACAGTGTTTTGATTGCTGCACATCTGGCAAGTTGCTGGGCAGCTCCATATCTCATTGTCCACCCATGGTCTGCATGGTTTCTAGCAGAGCATGTGTCAGTCATTTTCCGGTATCTTCCTGCATTTAGCTGGACAGTTGAGGGTTTCTAGTTAGCACCCTTGAATCTATCCAAGAGCTTTTTTTAGTTCCATGTTGGCATTTCTTTTGGGAGCATCCTGTGATGCGAGTTGCATATTTCTTACTTTATCTTCGATAATGACTAATGAACCCAGCCTTTCCTGATGATTTACTTGGACATCCATGACACAAGCATACCATGAAAATTTATTTGCCAAGTATATTGATGAGCTTATTGTGGAGACCCGATTTCTGAATGCTAGTAGGTTTGCTGGTCCTGACTTGAGTATAATTGGACGAATTTGTCATCGGTTTAACAACTTGCAGTAGCCTTTGTCCAAAAGTTCAACCTCCCTAATCCATCTGCAAGGACTTACCTGCCCAACCTAAACTTTGTTTGTAATAATTTCTGTCTGAGGCCATTTAATTTCAAAGAAGAAATTTATCAACGCTTACTGCTTAGGTCCCAGAAAACTGTGATCAATCATTTATCTTTCGAACATAGTATATGCATACACTGAAAGAACAGTGTCTCTAACTACTGTACATCTTCCTTGATTGCTTGCAAGATCAAAATGCTACACATAAACTGTTCTCCTTAGTCTATTTTCCTATATTTCTGCAGATGGTAATCAGGAGCTGCAGACACCGAAACGCTGGCCAACTCCCAGATGCTGCGCCACATGATAGTGGCATGGCATCGCAAACGTGTTGAGGAACGCGGCTTCCATCTCTGTGGAGGCACTTCTCCTGAGCAAGCACATGGCATACTCCATCACCGATGCGTCGCAGGGCAGCGTGATTCTGCCACCATCAACACCTGCGAAGCCGAACTCCTCTTGGGACATCCTCAAGAGCTCGCTGAAGACGGTCGTTCCTAGGAACGCAAGGGGCACCTCGAACCTTGCACCATCGGCAGTGTACATGATGCATTGGCCCTTGCCGGCCACCGACGAGCATGACGTGCCGCACGACCCTCCGGCTTCTTCTCTGGACCATGAGAACGACCAGGTGAGCGTCTTCCTCCTGATAGCTGCCATCCTTTGCCACTTCTTGGCGAGCTGAGCGAGTTTCTTGGCACTCATCATGGTAGTTTCTTGTGTTTTTGAAAACTGGAGAAAATCTTCTGCTAGTTGGAAGTTGGAATGCCTTTGTCTATGGATGAAGTGGTGTTGTTAGAAGGACATTTAGCCATATGGATTTATAGCCCAGGGGTAAAGCAAGCGTGTGATTGTTGGGCAGGAGACAATGCCATGGTACGCGTGGTGCTGCGGTTTTGGAGGTGCCGTGATGTGATCTGGATCAGGTTTTCTGGGGCCGAGTGTTTGGCACTTGCTGGAGCTTGTGCTGGACGACTCGTCTGCACAGCTGTGGTGATCGGTTTACTGGGGAAATGGCACGAGCACGAGGACCCCATGGGGTTCTCTAGCCAGAAGCACAATCCAGACATGGATGGTGCTTGAAGATCTCATCAAAATCATTCATCATTATTGTTGTCTGCAACTTGTTGCAACAACATTGCATGCAGAGCACTCATGGCATTGTCCCCTGCCCAACGCTCTCGCTGATAGCTACACACTGCCCACACGCATATGCACTGCCTGAGTCCTTTCTTCCTTCTACTATAAATCCATGGCCTGCTCAGCACAAACTTCATCTCATCACAATCTATAACACACCTTCAGACTTCCATAGCCAAAGTGAAATTTAGCCAGCCGGGAACATATCCGACTCAACCATGATCCATACAAAGAAGCTTGCTCAGCTGGCCAAGAAGTGCCAGCGGATGTTGGCGGCAGGAGCTGGTGCCCGCCGCCGGCATGCCTCAGACACGGCCGACGAAGAGTGCTGCAGCACAGTGTCATCTATGGTTGCCGATGAGGGCCACTGCGTGATGTACACCACCGACGGATCCCGGTTCGAGGTCCCTCTGGCATACCTCGGGACGACGGTCTTCGCCGAGCTCCTGAGGATGTCCGAGGAGGAGTTTGGCTTCGCGAGCGGCAATGACGGAGGCAGGATCATGCTGCCCTGTGATGCCACTGTGATGGAATATGTCTTGTGCCTAGTTAGGAGAGAGGCCTCTGAGGAGGTCGAGAGGGCATTCTTGAGCTCCATTGTTGGGCACTGCCACAGCTACAATGCTAGCTGCATGGCACCATCAATGGGACTCGGCCATCAATTCGCTCTTTGTACTTAGCTACTAGCTTAGCTTCTGAAATATTTTTTGTTAGGACCAAGAGGAGGTCTGTAGAGCCTCATGTAAGATTCAATGATCACAGTAAATGATACAAAGAACAATTTTTCTGTCAATATTGGATTATTTGACACATCTTGAACATAGTTCGTATTTTTTTTTGAACATACTTAGTTCGTATATACTAGTGAAGGAAGTAGAAAGAAACCATGGACTTGAAGTCTCTGATCAGGTGACTGACGCTGAACTCGGTAATGGCGCTGCGAGGATGAGATGATTAGATGGACAATGAACAAACTGCTGTTCCTTTACTAAAGAAAGAGCTGATGTTCCTACCTCCAACTAGAAACGTCGGACTGATACTGCGTGTCCCAGATGGTGGTGGGTTGAGCAGTTCATAGGTTCTGGTTAGAGGTAGTAACAACGGCTTCCACCATGTCACTGACGGAAGCGGCCAAGTCCTGATATCCATTCCTCGTGTGCTGGAGACTGCTATGCATTGGCTACGCGGATTCTCGTCAGCTCACCACATGGCACATGATGGTCTTCATAGGCAGATGCGGAGTTCACTTCATTGCTTTTGGGTGTGTACTTTGCATTTACAGCTGCAGCTGCGTGTTAGGTGTTTGCCGGTTGGTTTAACAGTGCTTTGATTGCTGCAGATCTGGCATGTTGCTGGGCAGCTCCATATCTCATTGTCCACCCATGGTCTGCATGGTTTCTAGCAGAGCATGTACCAGTCATTTTCCGGTATCTTCCTTGCATTTAGCTGGGAAGTTAAGGGTTTCTAGTTCACAGCCTTTAATCTATCCAAGAGCTTGTCTTTACTTCCATGTTGGCATTTCTTTTGGGGACGTGAGCATCCTGTGATGCGAGTTGCATATTTCTTACTTTATCTTTGATAATGATTAATGAACCCAGCCTTGCCTAATGATTTACTTGGACATCCATGACAGAAACATAGCATGAAAATTTATTTGCCAAGTGCAAATCTTGATGAACTTATTCTGCAGACCCGATTTCTGAATGCTAGTAGGTTTACTGTTCCTGACTTGAGTATAATTCGACGAACTTGTCATCGGTTGAACAACTTGCAGTAGACTCTGTCCAAAAGTTCAACCTCCCTAATCCATCTGCAAGGACTTATCTGCCCAACCTAAACTTTATTTGTAATAATTTCTGTCTGAGGCCATTTAATTGCAAAGAAGATATTTATCAATGCCTACTGCTTAGGTCCCAGAAAGCTGTGATCAATCATTTATCTTTCGAACATAGTATATGCATACACTGAAAGAACAATGTCTCTAACTACTGTTCATTTTCCTTGATTGCTTCTTTGCTAGCAAGATCAAAATGCTACACATAAACCCTTCTCCTTAGTCTATTTTCCTATATCTCTGCAGATGGTAATCAAGAGCTGCAGACACCGAAATGCTGGTCAACACCCAGATGCTGCACCACATGATAGTGGCATGGCATCTCAATGGTGTTGAGGAACGCGGCTTCCATCTCTGTGGAGGCGCTTCTCCTGAGCAAGCACATGGCATACTCCATCACCGATGAGTCGCAGGGCAGTGTGATTCTGCCACCGTCAATGCCTGCGAAGCCGAACTCCTCTTGGGACATCCTCAAGAGCTCGCTGAAGACGGTCGTTCCTAGGAACGCAAGGGATACCTCGAACCTTGCACCATCGGCAGTGTACACGACGCAGTGGCCCTTGCTGGCCACCGACGAGCACGACCCTCCGGCTTCTTCTGTGGATGTTGATGGCGACCAGGTGAGCCTCTTCCTCCCGATAGCCGCCACCCTCTGCCATTTCCTGGCCAGCCGAGCGAGTGTCTTGGTACTCATCATGGTGCTTCTTGTGTTTCTGGAAACTGGAGAAATTCTTCTGCTAGTTGGAGGCTTGGTGGTGTTTGGTGGATGAAGTGGTGGTGTTTGGTGGTCACTAGCCATGGATTTATAGCTCAAGGGTGAAGGGGCATCCACAGATGGTGTAGAGTGTGATGGTTGGGCAGGAGACAATGCCATGTGTATGGTACGTGCGGTGCTGCAGTTTTGGAAGTGCCGTGGTGTGATCTGCATCAGGTCTGCTGGGGCCAAAGTGTTTGGCACTTGCCGGAGCTTGCACTTGACGTCTCGCCTGTACAGCCATGGTGAACTGGTGATCGATTTGCTAGGGAAATGGCCCAGAAGCCGTGCACAAGGACCCCATGTGGTTCTCTAACCAGAAGCACATTTCAGACATGGATGATGCTTGGAGATCTCATCAAAATCATTCATCACGTTTGGTGTCTGCACCTAGTTCCAATAACATTGCACACGCAGCACTCATGGCACTGTCCCCCACTCAACGCTCTCACTGATAGCTACACGCAACCCACACGCATATGCACTGCCCTGAGATATCTCTTCATTTCACTATAAATCCATGGCCTGCTCAGCACAAACTTCTTCATCTCATCTGCAAGCCACATCACAATCTACAACACACCTTCAGTCTTTCATAGCCAAAGTGAGATTTAGCCAGCCAGGAACACATCTGACTCAACCATGATCCATACAAAGAAGCTTACTCAGCTGGCCAAGAAGTGCCAGCGGATGTTGGTGGCCGGAGCCGGTGCCCGCCGCCGGCAAGCCTCAGACACGTCCGACGATGAATGCTGCAGCACAGCGTCATCTGTGGTCGCCGATGAGGGCCACTGCATGGTGTATGCAGCTGACGGAGCACGGTTCGAGGTCCCACTAGCATACCTCGGGAAGACAGTCTTCGCTGAGCTCCTGAGGATGTCAGAGGAGGAGTTTGGCTTTGCAAGCGGCAGCGAGGGAGGCAGAATCACGCTGCCTTGCGATGCCATGGTGGTGGAGTACGTCTTGTGCCTTGTCAGGAGAGAGGCCTCTGAGGAGGTCGAGAAGGCTTTCTTGAGCTCCATTGCTGGGCACTGCCACAGCTACAATGCTAGCGGCATGGCTCCATCAATGGGAACCAGCCATCAATTTTCTCTTTGTACTTAGCTACTAGCTTAGCTTCTGATACAGTTCCTTGGTAGGACCGAGAAAATCTCTATACAGTTTTATGTAAGATCAATTATCACAGGCAATGATACAAATGAGTCTCAACTTTCTTGGAGAAATTGGATTATTGGACACATCCTTTATCATAGTTCCGATAGAGTACTGAAGAAAGTAGAAAGAAACCACGAGTTTTCATGGTCGTGATTTCCGCGTGCAGGAAGAACAGCTAAAAGGAGAATATGGAAATGGCCAGAAGGTGGCTGAATTGGGTGACAGTGCAGCGGAGGGTATGGAGAATTGGAGATGGGGAGGATTAGATGAACAATCACCAATCTGCCATACTACCTCTAACTAGAACCACGGATTGAGATTGCGTGTCCCAGATGGAGGTGGGTTGAGCAGCTACTGTTCTGGTTAGAGGTTTAGAACCTTAGAGGTAGGAATGGCGGTTTGTCGCCAAGGAAATGGATGCGCCGCCGGAAGTGTTCAATTATACTCCCTCTGTCCTAAAATAAGTGACGCAAATTTTGTACTAAGTTGATACAAATTTTATACTAAAGCAGCGACATTTATTTTGGGACGGAGGGAGTAGATCTTTCCCTCCTTGGCTCGCCACACTCCAGTGTGAATCCCAGACCAGAATAAGCCCTCTAATCGGTAGTAGTAAGTAGCAAAGCAAGCGAATCTCTGAACAAATTAGGATACATCGCTCTGTTACATGCTTTTGTTCTTCTGTTCCGTAGACATTGCCCAGAAATTAAACAAACCTTGTATTTGAACATCATTACTGTTCTATGCAATTCCAAATGTATGCAAAAACATCTTACAAGATTATGACTGTAAATTCGTTGCTAGGTTTCTGCTAGATTATTTTCCATAAGAAAAGGTTTCTGCTAGATTGATTACAACCTTGCAAGATTGAGAAGACTTTACATACTCCCTCCGATCCAAATTAATTGTCGTAGCCTAAAGTTGTACTAAAGCTGCGACAATTAATTTGGATAGGAGTGAGTAGCATTTTTTCAAGTGTCAACAGAAAGAATGCCGAAGACTCCAATTGAAATATGAAGAGAGTGCCCAGTTTACATTGTCCTTGTATCTATATCAAACTAATTTACAGTCAAGCACTAAACTGATGAAAATTAGGAGCTGCAAACAGCCATTTGTTGGTTAACACCCAGAGATGGTGCTACAGAGCTTGTGTAGTGGCATGGCATCATCATGGAGCTCAAGAATGCCTTCTCAATCTCCACCGAAGCATTTCTTCCAAGCAAGAACATAATGTATTGCATCACCGTGGCATCACAGGGCAACGTGATTCTGCCATCACCGCTTACAAAACCAAACTCCTCCTGAGACATATGGAGGAGCTCTCTGAAGATCAGTGTGCCAAGGTACGCCAATGGCACCTCAAACCGCCTCCCGTCAGCTGTGTACATGACACAGCAGCCTTTGCCTGCCACTGCCATTGAGCAACATTCGGCTTCTTTTGTCGCCGTCGTGGTAAGCTGCTTCCTCCTGAGGGATGCTACCCTTTGCCACTTCTTTGCTAGTTGAGCGATTCTCTTGGCACTGACCATGTTCGGTCCTTCCGAAAGGTGGAAACTGGGGACTCTACTTGAGTTGCAATGCTTTGTTTGTGGTGAAGCGATGCTGTTTGGAGGCCACACTGAATCAAGATTTTATAGCTAGAGCCCCAAGGGAAGTAGGACACTGACAAGCATCATTGGTATTTGGTAAGGGGACAGCGCCATGAGTCTGGTACGTGCAATGTCGCAAGCAGATCAGGGACAATGCTATTGAGATTGGATATTGATTTGAGCCAACTGTTTGGTGCGTGCCGGGTGCATCACCAGGAACCGCCACTGACATGCTTAGTGGATTAGCAGCACGAGGACCCCATGCAAACTGGGTTCAACTCATGGGCGTCAGTTTCTTAGCTATCGTGCAATGATATATTGGCAGACAAGACTTCTGATTGTGATGGGGAAATCTGGCCAGCATGTTCAGTTGCCGATAGTCTTCCTTTAGTTTAGCAGATGAGAAACTGACTTAGTTGGATTAGTAACATTTTTATTAGGTGTGGAAGGGACACACACAACTCTCTGAACATTGTCATAACTCAAGTCTTGTTGATGGCCTACCTGACTTGTAGCATTGCATGTGGAAGCCATCCCTTTGCTTCTTCTCTGCACTTTCCTTTGGGCCTTTAGTTAGCTGCATGTGTGAACTGAATAACTGGCATCTACTATATCTTGCACCGACACTACCTTCTGTAAAATTTGTGGGTAGGACATTCAGTTTTTCAGTAACAGTTGACCATCACTTGCTTTTACCCCAATAATAAAAATCTCCCTTATATTCCATTAAAACCTGTGGAGTAAACCATGTTTTCTATTCCATTTTTGTGTTTGTTATCATACTTCATTTCTTATTGGATTGATGGCACTGCAATAATTTTCCATAGGATTTATCATTAGAATGGCTCCTGTACCACATGGTCATTTCGCAAATTCACAACCTTTTGACCTTTTTAATATACTGGCTTAGACGACAAATTGTGTGTCAACTAGTTGTGTATTCTCTGTGCAGCAGGATGGAACTACCGACATCTAAAAATAGTTGCAACCGTTGTTGGTCTATTGTACAGTTGTATAAAACTGAAACGTAAGAGGAGAATGGCCATAATACTGCTTTGTTGCATTGATGAAACCGTTGATTGCTGCGGTACGCACACAATTTTCCTACTCTTATTGTCTGCTGTCTAACTATGTTACACTATCCAGGCAAAGTACACAAGACAGAAGACAACATCAGAGGTTCTTCAGAAGCTACAAACAACAAATCTGTTGGCTGGATCCAACAGTAGGCATTGCACATCCAGTGTAGTGGCAAGACGTCACCATAGAGCTCAGCAATGCACTCTCGACCTCGGCGGAGGCGTTTCTCCTGAGCAAGGACATGACATACTCCATCACTGCAGCATCACAAGGCAGTGTGATCTTGCCATCACTTGCAAAACCAAACTCCTCCCGAGACATCCTCAGGAGCTCGCTGAGGACTGTTGTGCTGAGGTACACCAAGGGTACCTCGAAACGCATCCCCTCGGCCGTGTACATGACACAGTGGCCCTTGGCTGGTGCAGAACTGCAGCAGTCTTGATCTTCTTTGGCTGAGACGGTGAGCCTCTTCCTCCTCAGTGCTTCCACTCTCTGCCACTTCTTTGCCAGTTGAGCAAGTCTCTTGGCGCCGACCATGGTTGGTTTTTTGGCCTTTGTGTTTTCAGCTGGAAATCTGAAGAAGTGGGATAGATGACGCAATGCTCAGTTGGTGGTGGATGGGGTGATGAACAAGTGATGGTGTTGAGCTAGGAGCTTACTGATTTTATAGGTGAGGGAAAGGGCATTATGAAGGTGAAGTACGGTTTTCATTGAGAAGAGCTGGCAGGGGACAGAGCCATGGGATCAGCGCATGCAATGTCGCAACATGATTCATTTGGATTAGATTGCAGTGGGGCCAAATGTTTGGTATATGCTGGAGCCTATATAGTCATAACTGGGTGGGCATTGGTTGGCTGCCATACCGAACCGTGTAGGCGCGTGGCGAACAAGAGGTGTGTCGAGAGCATGGCTATTGGCAACTTGTAGGGAGGGAACAGTGACGGGTTCCATATTGAGTGATTGAACAATCTCCGTGACGGTGAGGACTCACTTAACCCAAGTGGGATAGATTGTTCATGCACCTGATCAATCTACTCTCTGTTGACATAGGGTTGAAAAGCTTGCTTCGGTCTAGCACATGATGTGTTTGATTCCTATGCTGAAGCACATGTTTCTGATGGGTCTTGCCCTCTTGGGTCTGTATGTATTCATAACAATTTCAATGTGACGTGTCCAGTTAATAGTTGGGTTCTCAAACACAAGTATTTGGACTAAAATTCAGAGTTATAGTATTCCTTTAGCAGATGAGAAACTTACTTACTTGGATCTATTATACTTTGGCGTGTTCTCAACATTTTAATTAGGTGTGAACGGGACGGTGTTAATTGATGCCACAAACACAACTTGTTGAACAGTGTCATAACTGAGTTCTGTTGATGGTCTACCATTGCATGCGGAAGCCATTCCGTAGCTCCTCTGCACTTTCCTTTGGGCTTTCAACCAGCTGCCTTTGTGAAGTGAATAACTGGCGTCTACTGTATCTTGCACCGACACTACCTTCTGTAAAGTTTTGTGGGTAGGACATTCAATTTTTCAGTAACAGTTAACTATCACTTTGTTTTTACCCCAAAAAATAAATCTGCCTCATACCCCTAAATACTTGTGGAGTAAACCCTGGTTTCTATCCATTTTTACTTTTTACATACTCATTGCTTATTTTATTGATGGTATTGTATTTATTCTCCACTGGCCTAGATGATAGATTGTATGGAGACTTGTTGCGTATTCTCTATGCAGCAGATGAAACTATCAACATCTAAAAGTAGAGTCACAACCATTGATGGTCCATTCTAGAATTGTATGAAACTAAAATTTAAGAGAAGAATGCCTGCAAGCCTGCAATTGTTGGTGTCCATAATACTGCTTTGTTGCATTGATGATCAGATTGCTATACATACAATTTTCCTGCTCCTATTGTCTATTGTCTAACTATCTTATACTACACAGGCAAACTACACAAAACAGAGGACATCATCAGGGCCTCTGCACGCATGTTCTTCAGAAGCTACAAACAGCAAATCTGTTGGCTGGCTCCAATAGTAGGCATCGCACAGCCAGTGTAGTGGCAAGACGTCACCATAGAGCTGAGCAATGCAGTCTCGACCTCGGCGGAGGCATTTCTCCTGAGCAAGCACATTACATACTCCATCACCGCAGCATCACACGGCAGTGTGATCTTGGCATCTCTTGCAAAGCCAAACTCCTCCTGCGACATCCTCAGGAGCTCGCTGAGGACCGTGGTGCTGAGGTACACCAGGGGTACCTCGAAACGCCTCCCATCGGCTGTGTACATAACACAATGGCCCTTGGCTGGTACAGAACTGCAGCAGTCTTGATCTTCTTTGGCTGAGACGGCGAGCCTCTTCCTCCCGAGTGCTTCCACCCTCTGCCACTTCTTTGCCAATTGAGCAAGTCTCTTGGCACCGGCCATGGCTGGTTCTTGGTTTTCAAGGAGTGAGCTATGGATGTTGCAATTCTCAGTTGGCGGATGAGCTGAAGAAGTGATGATATTGAGCCAGCAGCTTACTGAATTTATAGGCAAGGTGGCGAGGGGAAGGACATCGTGACGGTGAAGTGGGGCTGTCACCGAGAAAAGTTGGCAAGGGATAAGGCCATGGGATCAACACATGCAGTGCTGCAGCATATGATTAGGTTGGATTAGATTGTGATGGGGCCAAATTTTTGGTGTATGCCGGAGCCTGTATATAGTTGTAACCTATAGGAATTGGTTTGCTTTCTCATCATTTGTGGCTGCCATACCGTACCGCGTAGCGAACATGAGGCGTGTCGAGAGCATGACTCTTGGCACCATGCAAGGAGTTGAGGGACAGCGATGGGTTCCAGCTTGAGGGATTGAACAATTTCGGTGGACGCCGGTTGGTCCGACTCTCTAGCTAGGCGCTTCTTCTGACAGATGACAGATACCTGCAACTGGGATGTGAGTCGTTCATGCACCCATATCAGTCTGTTCTCTGTGAAGATTCAGCCAAAGAAGCTCGTGCGCGGTCTAGCACATGATGTGCTTGATCTCCGGCATCTCACATGGTATCTCTTGGGTACAGTAGTAGAGGACAGGAAGCATACTTGTTGTGAAGCCACCTTTGTGTCCTCTGAAAGTGGCAGGTATATCACATTTCCAAGCTGAAGCAGATGATTCTGATACGTGTGTATGTATGCATATATAATACCAATTTCGATGCGACGTAACCCGTATATAGTTGGGTTTATCGGACACAAGTATTTGGACTCAGTTCAGAATGATCCACAGAGGAGGAAAACCGTAGTTCTTCTAGTTAAAAGAAAGAATGTCATGGCATTCCTGTCCTGGACATGCACACCATTGAGTTGTAGCCCTGCTTTCCCCGATCCTTTTGGCTGTGAACCTGTTTGCATTTTCTAGAGGTCTTTGGGCTTTCTTTCCTGGAGATTTGACTGCTTGGCTTAATTGGCTCGCGGCAGATGGCGAAAGAGAAGTGATGTGTGTTCCAATGTCTGAATTTTGTGGGCGCTTGAAAAGCTGGGTTTAGAGGGGAGGCTGGTGAAGCGAGTTGGCGTTAGAGGCTGGTTATGAAGCGCATTGCGCCTGCCAGCCGGTCAGTCAGCACGTAACGTGCAATGCTGCGCGCGAGCGCTGTCATGAGGTTTCTGAGTTCTGACTGACGGAATAGTATAGATCCATCTCTAGCCAGTGCGTGGACAAGCAATGTGGCTCCCATGCATGCATGCCAAACAACACGCCGTTACACTGCTATACATTTTCTTTTTGTGAAATTTTGCCACACTTTATTGATTCACTGTAATGTCAATAGGTACTACCTTCTGAGACCGAGACGTTTTGACGAAAAGGGGTTTTCCCCGGCTTTGTATTACAAAGCAACCAACCAGAACATTCAGTGCTGGGACGGAAACGACACAGTCACGACCAAAAAAATGAAAAAGAAAATACAAAGGAAACAAATACCGACACCGACGGATTGACAGAAACATAAAAGACTCGCGACCGCTGCACTCACCAAGAGTCTTCCATCAAGCTCCAGGACTCCGAAGCGCCTCCAAGAAGGAATGCGACAATGACGACGCTGTTGTCAAGGGTTTTCTCCGGTACGCGACGAGGCGCCAGGAAGGGTAGCCCCGACGCCCTCCAGGAAGGTTCGACGACACCCAAGGGTGTCACCCCGTCAGTGTCGGCCGGGCCGACAGGGGTTTCTCCCAATCCCAACCTGCACCTCGTGCGCTCCGGAGCCTGCCACCAAACCACCCGACACTGTGCACCAATACGGTCTTGAGGCCCCTGTGTCGTCTCACCACGACACCATAAGTAGAAGCCTACACAACGATCAAGAGGAGCCGGGACAAGGAGCAGCATCACCGTCGGCATGCGGGAGGGCTCAACTTCCACCGTTAACGACAGTAGCCGACCGGACGCAATAGCAGGAGCATACCAGGCCCGTGAGCTCACATGCCCGGCCGGGACCCTCCCCGTAAAGCTCCCGCCATCACGCCGCAACAGGCATGCCGTCGGCAACGCCACCCCCTTCCAAGTTGTTTCGTTTCACCACCATGCAGAAAACACCGCAGCCACGACGAGAGCTGGCCTGCCAGGACCCAGATGGGGCCCACATGGTCCAGGTCTGGGCCAGGGGCGCGCCGCCAGCCACCCCGCACCACCACGCCGCCCTGTCGCCAAGGAGCAGCGTCGCCACCTCACCCGTCGCCGGCCACCATCACCGGGTCATCGAACCGCAGCCGGCCGAACTACACCGCCGTCGCCCCTGTCCCAGGAAGGGGGAACGCGCGCGGGGAAAGGAGGGCCCGCCGCCGCCGGCACCACCCGGGCCAGCGTCGGGGGTGCCCGGCGGCGATGGCAGGGGAGGAGATGATGGAGGAAACGCCCGCGGGGAGGAGCTCGCGTGCCGCCTCGGCCACCTCTCGGGGAGGCGGCGCGAGGGCGTATCTGGGAGGCGGGGGAGGGACGGGGGCGGGGGAGGTGGAGGAGAGGGGCTGACTGGCGACCGGCGGCGGCAAGGGGAGGGCGGAACCCTAGGTCACCCCTGGTTGTGGGAGCTTCTCGGTCGCGGGCTCGGTCCCTGGGGAGGGGGTAGATTGGGGAGAGGAAGGAGATGAGACTTGAGCCGACCGAGACGTTTTCGGATGCTATCATGTTCATATCTCCCTGTGTCTCCAAGTAAGTGTCCCAAACTTAATACAATTTTGTACCAGAGCTAGTACAAAGTTAAGACAATTATTTTAGGACGGAGGAAGTATTACGGATTTATGGGACAAAGAGGAGCCCAAATATGCTCTATATTTAGAGCAACTCCAACCCATTTCGTCTGCCTGCGTCCGTTTGGATCGCGTCGGACAAAAGTTACGGCCCAACGCGTCGATCTAAACCCAAATCGCTTTCGCTTCGTATCCGCGTGGACCTATTTCCGGCCCAAAATTGCGTCTGAAATGCATCGGCGCGGACGCGAAGCGAACGCGGCGCGCACACTCTCACGTCCACGTCCGTCCACACGTGGCGCCGAGCCAAAGCCAGCGGCATTTTTATTAACGACGACCGTTCATCGCGGGTCCACACGTCAGCGACCCACTGACATCATTTTTTAATCCGAGCGTGCGGGAGGCGGGCCTCATCCTCTTCCAGAAGCCGCCCCCGTCCACATCTAGTCACCCATGCTCCCTCGCGGGCGGCAAATCCTAGCCACCACCACCATGGTGTCTTCTCCGCGAAGGACAAGATCAAGTCCCCCACCATCTCTGTCAGCGTGCCGGCACACCAGGCATGGTCGCACTGGGAGCACCGCGTTCCCCTCCCCTACCCCGATATAATGTTGTCGCATGACTGACACTTGGATCCAGAGAGGATCCCAGTGCCAGCAGTGCCGCGGTATGCGCGGGCGCATGCGGAGGAGGTGAGGTGCCAATGGGAGAAGTTGATGCCAGAGCAGTGGTGCAGCCCCGTCTTGCATTTTCGGGACCAAAAAACCAATAGTCCCCATGTTCGGGGTTGAGTCTTGGCACCTTGAGATTTAATTGTTTTTTTATATGAGATATAAACATAGACCCAATAACACAAACATGGTTTTCCAACCCATTCCCCCCTAAAATATCTGATGTTCTTCTGTTCTAATTTGAACTATATTCATTAAATGACTAGAAATTCACTAAATGATTTAAATACAACAAACATATCTAGAAGATGCCAAATTTTGATATATAACATGTAACAACGTATCTTGAATTCATAAAATTAACATAAAATTAACATAAAATCATAGCCAACGGATGAAACAGACATGACTTCGCCTTCAAGGCTGGCACATTCCTTATCGAAACTATGATTATTTCTCGAGAATGTACTAAATGACTATACGAGGAAATAGAGTATAGGAAGAAAATAAATTTAAAAACAAATTATATAGAAAAGAACAAAACATAAAATGCAAATAATAAAAAAAATAATGTATAATAAGAATGAAACAAATGAAGGGAATAAGAAAAGAAACAATTGTGTTTCCGGATTGCACGTGGCAGAAACTGTGTTTGTCAAGTGCCACGTGGCATGAACTCAACAATCTTGCAATTTGCCGAGTGTCGTTGTTTTGCCTAGTGTTTTCTTCATGTAACTAGGCAAGCGCCGGATCTAGTTGTGCTAATCCTAGTGCTTCCCTTGATTTTAATCGCACGGCGTAGAAGTAGTTCAATCGGGTCGATCTTGTTTCCCAATCCCGTCGGAGAGGTAATGTCCGGGGAATTGACAGCGTAAAATTCTGGTTGTTAGAAACGGGGGCGAGACTACTGATGCCTAATTTTATTTCAGACCAGTAGCAAGCCGTTGGATAGCATCCTGCACAGGGGGTGTCTCTTTCCAGGGACTTTTTGGTGTATGGACTAAAAAAAGTCCCTTTTAGTCCCATGTGAAAGAAACAGGAGGGACTTTTAGGGACTAAAAAAGGGTATTTGGGACTAAAGAAAGAATTCCCTATGGAAGGGACTTTTTGGGATTTTTTGGTACTTTTTTCAACAGTGCCCCTACTTTTAGCATGCTATTTAATAACTTCGAGTATATTATTAAGCGTAACGTGATCTTTTTGCATGTCATTTAATGACCTCTAGTCCATGTTTAGTTCTTGAAAAGAAACGGATAGGGACTAGAGACTTTTTAGTTGGAACTAAAAAATGTCTTAGGACTTTTTAAAGAAGCAGGGCCACAATCGTTGAATAAGCAGTGCAGCTTCTCTTGGGATTTTTCAAAACGGGAGCCAATTGATACTGATTGCGTGTGATTCCGCCGTTGAATTAGCTATTATCCAGGAAGTTAGTTAGTGCTTCCAAGCTCTCTCAAGCACGTAGCTTTGCTTCCAAATACAAATTATTGCATCCTACACATAATTGCTTCCTACAATCCCACTATTACGAAATTACATTTCCATTTAGCAAATTTTAACATGCTCCCTTTTACCCCCTCTTTTTACATGTGAAGTCAGAAGGTAAGAGTTAATCAGACCACTAGTGAATGAGATTAACAGCTCAGGTCTGTTATATACTCTTAGCTCTCATGTGAAAAGAGGGGATAAGAGAAAACATGTTAAAACTGCTCTTTCCATTTAATATACTCTAGGCTAGAACCTCCACTGATCAAAAAATTGTTTTCGCTGCTACTAAAAATTCCTTACAATGCTAGTGCTTCTATCTAATAAAAAAACCTAAATCCAACATAGTAACAAATTTATTATGTTTCTTAACGAACAGAAAAAGTGACCATTCATTAGAAATTTTACTGCTAGTGCAATTGGATTTGCATCAAAATAAAAATCAGTTTCCAGTTGCAAGGTAGTATTTGCTTCCGTCAAGAGAAAACACATTTCTAGGCGGCGACAACACGTCTTACCCACAAACAATGCTTCACTTTTTTTTCGTATTGTTGTCAATCATATGGAAGTGATGCTTCCAACACTGCAACATATGCTTTATAATCCATTGCAAAAATAATAATCTCCAAGCATTGTGAAGTGATGTGCTTTCATTGTTTTTCATATATGATTTCATATGTTATGCTTGCAAATTGGTTTACTAGCAATTTCATAGCAGTTGTGACCCCATCCTCTCTTTCCTCACTTTGCTACATCCATAGTGTCCAACCTAGCCTCAACAAAGTCTACTTCCCCCACAAGTCACTGGGTGTCGATGTCGCCGTGCCGCACGGGAGTCCACTGATGAACATGGAAGCTGGCACTATGTAGGGTGTAACACTCTTAATCCATGATAAGCGAGTGTGCATCTTGCTACTTCGCTTCCAAGACGATAATGAGACAATAGCTACTGAGATGATTGATTTTGTTCCATAGGTCATGCCCAGCATCGATTACCACTCAATGCTCACCGTAGGAAAAGCATTTCTTCCGCTCCGGCAGCCATTGCAGAAATTTATGAAGCATTTGTTTGATTTGACTACAATTAGAACACCTATAAAATAGTACGAAGCATGGAAATGAAGCAAATAGAACACAATGTGGAAGCACAACCGTGCAACTATTGAAGCCAATTGTTGAAGGACGTGGAGTTTCTGCTCCCGAGCTCATTTGAGCTCGGGTGAACAATAAAATCGAAAAATGTTTAAAAAATCTGAATTTTTTAGACCAATTTTGACAAAAGTTCTAAATGCATGCAAAAGTTTGGCATGAACTAACATTTCTACAAGGCGTGGTACAATAAACAAAATGGATACTATGAAAATAAACAACCTATGGACGAGAGCGATTTTGGTGGCGATCTGTCAACAAACTTCGGGATATGTATATATCCGGTGCCGAACGGCGGATAGATCCTTCTCCGAACTCAATGCTTCTCCCAATCTACAATGTCGACCAACGTCGACAGCGTCTCCGCCTCCAACCTCACCGCCACGGCGAACAAGTGCCATTTCCACATCCTCACAATCCAAGGGTACTCGATCGCAGTTCAAATTGTTAAACGGTGGCTCGTCGGTGAATTCCAAAACGTTCGAGGCGGGTGGTCACAGCTGGCACATCTTGTTATACCCCAATGGGGCATTCGCCGGAGCCGCTGCTGACCGCATCTGCCTCGGCCTCGGCCTCGCCGGCAGCTGCGACCATACAGTCAGTGTCCATGCCCGGTTCACTATTATCCCTCACCCCGGCCGGCCGGCTCCGGCGACAACCTACTCCAGCACCTTCTGGTCGAACTTGGAAAGTCACATGGGTGCCAATCATCGTGCTCCGCCCAGTCCATTGATCACGAGGGCAGAGCTCGAAGAATCGCAGTACCTCGTGGACGACGGTTTCGCCGTCCGGTGTGATATCACCGTTGTCACCGTACGGGGGATTAGCGCGGGAATAGCGCGCAGCTGCAAGGACCAGCTCTGCAAACGTCGCCACGCATCAAGCTGGGAACCATCCATGTCCAAGACGACGCCGCCCGCCGCGTCGCCGCCGTATGGGGATTAAAGCGGCGTGGTTTTGCCTCGTCAGCCGCACACTGCCATGATGCCCGTACGTACATGTTTTCCCGATCGATAGCGACTGATATGTTTCCGATCTCCGTTGCTAGTATATTTATTAGATGCTTTCGAATTAAACTTTCTTCGCCGAGTCATATTTCTGTTGCTCTTTAGAAAATACGATCTATTTTATCAATTTCTGTTCATCGGTGTGATGCAGGTACTTTCGTTTTTAATTCAAGTGGATTCCGAATTCTTTCAGCGCCACATATATATATACTAATACAAATGCCCGTGTGTTGCACCGGGCGAAAAATTCGTCCAACGAGCTCTTCCTCAAACCTCCATGTGTAGTTAACTCTACTGGAAGAAGGGGACACGTTATAAGCAGGTAAAACTTTGCTCTTCTACAAGCTACAACAAAAGATTATGAAAAGTTTATTAATCCAATTATTCAATAGAAGATAATGGTACAGTTGTGGGTAATGGAACATACACATTCTATATATTACCCTGATTTTTTAATTTGGAGGCAATTGACAAAAGAAATTTGAGATAAACATGACCATTTTGTGTAAGCAAAATAACACAAATAACAGGAAGAAATAGGATACAGAGATTACCACAATGTCAGTACACAATCTGACTTCATCTATCAAGACTAATTAGTTGTTCTCTTTTAGTGATAATCTTCTATCTGGGAGAGTTGCAGACTTGTTCGTAACAAAGAAAAAATAATTTTTCTGAATCATTAATTCTATGCACCACCTATCATTCAAATAGGAATATGCAGCATTACGATTGAAGAATAGTGAACCTGCCCGAAAAGGTTGGATGAGTCATAGTTTTGTTGGGGCTAGAGTATCTCCATGAACCCACATCATAACCATATTATGTCATTCAGTAATCAAGCAGTCCGGTTGAATCCATCATAATCGATGTCCTTGCTGTTGGGTCCATGCCTTCCCGCCTAGAGGGACCCCATCCTGATAGAAGTTTTCGCCGTTGAATTCATGCCTTCCTGCCTACACGACAACACGCTGATATGAAGTTCTGGATAATATACTCTTAGAGTGACATTTTTCTTTCAAAAATATTAACCAAGTAACCCTAAATCTAAATGCAGAGTTGCAGAATATACATAAACAAAGCATATTCTGATCACATGTCTATTTAAACAAATCATTTTCCATGTAAAAAGTCTATTTCGGTAAAATAACATTTTTTGCTCAGTACAATAGTAAAACCATCTTACAGTTTCATCAGTTGGCCATGGTTCAGCTGGCCATGCCAATATAAATATTATGCGGTATTTTAATGTTATAGAGTACCTCTTTAAGCAACTTGGCTTCATAATATATTTGTATTATGACATATTTTTCTCGAGCACATTTCATGGTAACACAAATTTTACTATATTAGTTCTAAAATAATGTTGCTAGCTTGATGTCATTCTCTAGTGCAAAATGATAAACCAGTGAACAACTTACACTTTACTCAAGAACAACAATAATATATAATGTATCATGTCCCACAGAAACACCCACTATGTTGTCTTCTTTATTGTGTTTTTCAACCAACACAGATTTAACTTTTCTCAGACTAAGGGCTAAATAATCCATTCCTTGTCTTAGGTTCTGGTACTTCAGAGTGTATTCAATGTCTGCTAGTGCATCAACACTGCCAATTGTCTCACTCTTGGATTTCATGACGCCCAACAACTTGCCACAAAGACAGCTAGTATCTTCAAGTAACGATAAGCCTTGCATCTGCAAGTTGTCCACTCTAGCGTGAAGTTCCAGGACAAGACGATGTGAGGATAAACTTAATCCATTCCCACTGCTTTGTAGACGGTTTAAAATCCCTATGTTCTCTTGCTGAAGAGACTCTACTTCAAGGTTACAGGACTGAATTTCTTTTCTCAGCTTTTGCTCAACTCCAGTAAGTCCCAAAAGTTCCATTTGCATCCTGGTGATGCTTTCGCTACTTCCAACAGATCTATTTTCTAATTCAGCACTAAATCCTTGCCTGAGCCCATTTATTGTTTTTTCCTGCTCATTAGATGCCCCTTGTAACCTTGCAATCACCTTGTGCAGTGCCCTACTGTTATCTTCTTTGGATTTTAAGCATTCTTGGATTTGGTCCCTTTCTTCTGCAGCTTTTGTAAAGCTATCATGCAACTCTACTGAGGATCTACATTCAGTTGCATATGGGTGGCTTCTAGGGGTGAAATCAAAATTAAAGAAGGCCCACTGGTGTTATGCGCATGATGTGAACATACAGGGTGAACTCAGGACTACTGACATAATATCTGGCAAGAAATGCCTTGCTTATATCTCATTCAGAACACAGAGCATTGATTCCGGCTCAACAAAAAGAACAGGGAGCACTCCAATTAATTTACATAAAAAATAAAATCCAAGAGACACCTTGGAATTATCAAGCCATACAAAAAGCATATCAATTTATAATTTGTTGCTTAATCGACCTTCATTTTTATTTTCTATTATTAGGCTACATGGAGAGGACCTAATCCAGTTAGTGTACCATGGATTGGATTCGTATATTTCAAGCTATCTGCAACCTACTACCTATCCATCAAATGTACAGACTACAGAAGTACATGCTGCAACTAACATGACAATTATATGAACTGATCAACCAGGAAAGAAATGGAGGAAAAATGATGGAAAATGATCACTTGCTCTAGCAGATACAAAATTTTCACAGAAGTCAAGAGGACAAAGCATGTCCATTTACTTATGAGAGATGGCAATGGTGACCTGAATTTTGATTCTATAGTACAGAGTGCCTTATGGTAGCTGAAAAGAGAAAGACCACCCTTACTTCTAAGGCAGACTTACCTAATGGAAGTGATAGCCCAGCCCTCATAACCGCAGCTGGTATTGACAATGGGTCTGTGTTAACAAATAGCTGCTTCGGGACACCAACTTTACCTGCAAAAATCAACTGCACCATGGTGATCAAATCAGCCTTTGAGAAGGTTCCAAGAACCAACCCATTATATCCAAGCTACAGACATTGCAGGAAATAGTTGATGAAAGCAGATAAAAGTTCACTGCAAATTTAAGTGTATAAAGATAAAAGATAAACAATAGAAAAGGATCACAATCTTCAACAGTCATTGGTAAAGGGGTCAACATGAGAACAAATATGATAGCTCAGGTGACAAGAGAATAAAGGGCTCTTGACGGCCAAATGTACAGTAGAGTAGAACACATTGCCTAATACTACATTTAATAGCATATCATATACCCTTAACATATCCATATCACTGCTTTTGGTGTGCTCACCTTTAACTTTCTCCATCTCATCATTCAGTTGTTTGTTTTGCAGTTCCAAACTTCTAATCTTGTTAGAAGCCTCAACTCGTTTCGATTCAAACAAAGTAACTTCTCTCTGAAATGACACATTCTGCTCTGCTAGCTCCATTACTCTATCCCGTAGTCGCTGTTCTTCGGCTTGAAATCTTGCCAGCCTGGCTGACCAATCATTTGACCTTCTGTCAAGCTCCCGTTCCATCAGTCTTCTCATTCTCCAGGCTTCTAACATTCGCTTTTGAGCTTTTGACAATTCTTACAGAACTATGCCACGCAGGAACGCTGGTGAACAAGGCGGGAGGACGTGCTGCTCCATCGCCGGATCCTCGCCGAGTGCGCCGACCCCGACAACGGTCCCGTCTTCCACGTCCGATTCCTAAGGGTAAATTCATTCATCCATTAAACTCATGAAATCTTCCCTGCACACTGTCGCTTACTGTATTATCATGCTCCTCTGCTTCCTTGTGCAGTACCTTCAGCAGGACAAACCTCTGGCTCCAAATCAAAACGGTAATTGTGGGGGATCCCTGGCTTCCATGCTCACGTCGAGGTCGATGTAGTGGCTGCATCCCCGGTGGGCGCGGACACAGACAGACAAACAGAGAGAGAGAGGTGTTGGTGAGGTGAAAACGCGGGCGTGGACGGGGGGTGGGCGGAAAGGACGGACCTTGGCGGGAGGCGTTGGTAGTTGTCCTCGAGCACGCGGTTGAAGAAGGGGTCGGCGAGCGCCTCCTGGTTGCCGACGGCCCGCAGGCGGTCGTAGATCTCCCTCCTGACGTCGGACAGCAGCACCCCGCCGCCGCCGCCGTGGCCGGAGTCGGCGGTGGCGGGGGTCGGCCAGCAGCTCTCGCCCGCGCCCTCCCCGTCGCCGCCGCCGTGGCCGGAGTCCGCGGTGGCGGGGGTCGGCCAGCAGCTCTCGCCCGCGCCCTCCCCGTCGCCGCCGTCGGCCATCCGGCTGCCCGCGCGCGGGGGGCTACGCGGCGGCCATCGCGGCGGCCTTTATGGCCGAGAAGGGAGTAAGGGGAGACGGGGTCGAGGTGGATGGTGACGACGGCGACGTACGGCAGTGGGTTTGGGATGGGGTGGGGGTGGCGGGCGGGGTAAGGGGTGGCGCGGCGGATTGTCGGAGAGAGGATCCCGCGGTGGAGGACGGCGTAGATAAGGTGAGCTCGAGGTCTTTTTCTTTTTAATCAGCGAAACGTTTTTCTTCTTCACTTAAATCTGGACGGCGGGTTGAATACCAGAAAACAGAAGGATTTGTTTTTGCAAAACCGCCAGCGACGGACGGCAGATATATATTAGGGAAGATATATATATATTAGGGAAGATACATATTTGCTAATCCGCTATATATGGTGCATCTTGAAATGTTGATTTTTCGGCTAGTCAAAAAAATAACAATTCATGTTTCATATTAGCTTGTGGCACCCTGCCAGGGTTCTTACATTCGCCCAGTCCAATCTTCGAGGCGCTTAGGCCCATTTGTTTATGGCACCCTGCCAGAGTTCTTAAATTCACGTTTCATATTAGCTTGTGGCACCCTGCTAGGGTTCTTACAATCTGCTATTTTGAGGTCGGATCACTACATGGAGCCTGACATCCCGGTTGTTCATATATAATGTATCGTCTTGTATTGAGCCTTTTGCACAGTTCATATAGCCAACTTGCTTCGTCCATATTTTGTTGCATCGATGCAGCCGCTCACACGCGGGACATTGGCGGATGAAATGTTCATAATGGGTATATGCATGGACAAGTTTAAATTCTTTTGTTATCGTGTCCTAAAGGAAAATGCAGAACGATGATTTATGTTCAAGATGATTCCGAGTATAGGACGTGGACTGCCCGTCATGATCTCAACTTGGAGAATTCCATGTCTCTGGTCAAGGTCTTCCCGTGGATCCTCTTGTGGCAGGACAACAGCTACTCAGCCTCCCCTTCATAGCATCGGCTTCCTCGACCGCTCCTACTATCATTTTCCTCCCACACTTTTGAAACTTCCACTCACCTTTTCTCCGGCTGCCTGCGACTCCGATACATTTGGTTTTGCCCATCCGAAAGTCGCCATTTCTTGGGATGATACTCCATTGGTGATGCCTATCGAGCTTTCTCGTCTCTCCACCATTCGTGGGGACTATCTCTCTGAGGAACCCCCATGGTTGCAATCATGTACTCCCTCCATTCGAAATTGTCAAAAGGAAGAAGAGGGGTTGATGGAATAATTGTTGTATTGTTGCTTATTTTGGAGTACAAGTCAAGGCATGAACAAATCCTAGTCTATCTATGTTTCCTAAGCAATCACGTTACTAAACATCCCTCCGCGGTCACAACGGTAGTGACCCAGACGGTGAGACTAGAGAAGAATCCGAAGGTAAGCCAACAGTCATCCCCCCACACTCAGAACGGTCGATGCATCACAGAAGTTGTGGCTGGAGTGGAAATCCACGAGCTTGCTCAAATAAGGCGGTATCCCTTTGTGCGTTTGTCGAGGTAGCCAAGAGCTTATGGTGGTGTAGTTGTGGTCGAGATAGCCGTGCGAAGAATGTTGTGGTCGATGTCGAGTCGGGGTAGCCGGTGTCGAGGAAGTCGCTGTGGAGCCGTGGAGCCGTAGTAGCGCGTCCTATTTACAGCGCTACTGCTAAGTAGCAGCAACGCGTGATGTTTTCTAAGGCTACTACAAGGCTCCTACCTATAAGGTTTTTCCTACTAGTGGGGTGCTGATAGTCCGAGCCAAATACCAAACAAACCTCGCATCAAAGCCTGACATCTAAAACCGAAGTCCCCAACCAAGCCACATTGCCGGGTCTGGGGCACAAACCGGTTCGGCATATTCTCATTGGCGGTCGCCGCCGTCTTCCATCGATCCATCTTAAGGGCACTTGCTGACGCATCGACCTTGTCAGACCTGTCGTTGACGTCAACACGACGCTTGACAGCGAGATCCTCCTAGGCGAGTCCGCCTACATGCATCAGACGCCGAGACTCCACAACGCCACGCCGCCGAGATGCGACATCGTAAAGTGCGGAGGAAGTAACACCGCTCACCTCTGGACCCCCTCCAGCCAGTACCTCCTGCATTGCTGGCTACTTGCCGCGATGCCGTGCAAGTCCAGCCCCGGGAAAGCACCCAGGGAATCACGAGCTTCAAGACGACGCCCTCAAGAGGGGAAGCGACGTGGATCGACGCCATCGTCCGACCCTGCACCGCAGGAACTAGGCTTTCACCCGAAAAAAGTGACCCGAGAGCGGAAGAGGTCGGAGAGCTCCATGACGGCCCCCGGGAGGAGAACGACATCCGGAGATGTCGCGTCGTTGGATTTCACTCGGTGCCACCGTACCTGCACACCCTCACGGTGCCAGACAAATACGGGGAACCCCAACGCCGCCGGCCTGCGAACCCATTGGCCCAAGCACCTCCTACACGGCAACAACGACACGCAGGACCGCCAACCTCACCGCCGACCAGAGCCGACGGGCCAGATTGGGCCGAGCCCACCGCGGTCATATATGACACCTCGAGACGCCGTCGCATCGAGGCAGCCACGAGCGGCCGACAGACCATCACCCGTGAGAGGACGAGGACACCAAGCCGGGCAGCTACCACGTCGGCTGGAGATGCCGAGGACGAGAGCGTCCCACCACCACGGGCTCATGCCGCAGCCGAGGCTGTTGTGCACGCGGAGAGCCCCGCCGCCACCATCCTCCGACCCGGGCTTACTATATAACTATAGGAGAAATTGTAAAGACAGTTCCCCACAATTTTTATTTCATACAAAATTCCACCGCGTTGCAACGCGAGGGACATTGTCTAGTTGGTAAAATACTGATGTGAGACCTCAATTAAGCAATAGAGATAGAGGGGTAGTATTTTACTACCTCCGTCATAGTTTAGAAGACACGGTTAAATTTACGTGTGCTTTCACAATAGACGAGGATTATGACGCATTGCATTTAGTTCTAGTAGCTAATTAGTATTCAGTTGTACTACTTTTATATGCATGTGCAGTGTGAATGCTATTTTCCAGCCCATCTCACAGTCAATCAATAACCACCTAGGTTCGAGAGAATTTCCAAACACGCCTTCTAAACTGTGACAAAGGGAGTAGTGGAGATACTATGGTACTACTATATGATACTTCCCACCATGAGTAGCCTTAGAGCAACTCCAACCGGCCGATCCAAACGGACGGCGATTTTGTCCTTTTTGTCCGTTTGGGTTAGCCCGCGGATACCAACGTCCGCTTGGGCTTTTGGGTCGGTGCATGCGTCCAACGCTGGCCCGACCGATATTTGCCGGCGCGTGCAACTTTTTTTAAGACATTTCCAAAAATGATAAACAAACATTAAAAATCGACCATGAAGACCGGCGAGAGTACACGCGTCCCATTACATTAATTAAACATAAAAAACCCTAAACTACGAGGCTGCCCTAGGCCGCGGCGTCGTCGACGTCGGGGCCGGGGAGGTCAAACAGCGTCGGCGCAGGGCCGGCCCAGAGGAACGTCATGTTCTGGAGCGCAGCTACCTGCGCCTCCGTCGTCTGTCCCGTCGGCGCGGGTTGTGCTGGTGACGGTGGCAGTGCAGCACGGGTGCGCTCCTCCTCCTCAATCTCCCGTCGTTCCTCCTCTACCTCCTTCTCCAACGCCATCTGCCGACGTCGACGCGCTCCTCCGCCAGGTGCTGCGGCCTCTAGTGCTGGAGGTAGGCTTCCTACTGCTGCGGTGTCGCACCCAACCAGATGGGCGGCGCGCTGACCCGGTCGCAGAGACAACCAGTCCACTGGTAGACCACGCACTGCGCTGAGGCGAGGACGGAGGGTTTTGGACACAGATGAGGCTGAATCCCACCCCGCGCTAGGATTAAAAAAGGCCGACCGTGGTCGCTTCCGCATGGACCCGTGGAGGACAGACGTAATAAATTAAGTTGACTACCAGTGGTTGAGACGGACACCGAAAGGGCGTGCGCGCGTCCGCTTCGCGTCCGCACCGACATATTTCAATCATAAATTTGGATCGAAAATAGATCGGCGTGGATGCGAAACGGAGGCGTTTGGCAATGAATTAGCGGGTTGGACGATCATATTTGTCCCACAGAACCAAACAAACGACAACAAAAGAAATGGATGTTGCTCTTATGCATGCCCGTACTTCTTCCTCCTAATTAATTTTGCATGCAAACCAAGAGAAAGGGAGCTGCGTGCAACCAATAAAAAGGAGCTGCGAGCACGCGGTACGGCCAAGAGTAATTCTTGCGGTGGGAGAGAGAGAGCCATTGCAATTAATTAGCCTAATTAATTCTAGCAAGCCTCAGCCGTGTGGTGTTTCGGAAAAATAGAAATTGCTAATGGGCCCTATACAGCGAACCGAAGGAGTATATGAGATTATTCGAATTAAAAATGATCTTAGGTACGCATAGCACTTACTACTGTGCATTATTTCGCCATAAAACTCTATGGGACGCTTTGGTCCAAGTTTTTGATTAAATTTTGCAGGATTCTGTTCGGTACTCCCTTCTTTTCGGTTTATATGGCTTAAATCTGAAATCTCATCAACCAAGATGAATTGTGAGTGGATGACACTAGTTTTAACTAGCCAATGAAATATTTCTCACATATTCAATTTTCAATGCAATAAATGTAGCATCCTACTTTTCATTGGACTTGCATGATAGATGTAGAAAACGATGCATGCATAACCACTCATCTCCTTTCTCTGAACTCTATGAATTAAATATGGCGTGGGACTCAAAACACTTTAACTCTATTAGACTCAAAATGAGCCTAATATAATGGAAATCTGAAAAATTTAAGATGAGTCCTATAAACCGAAAAGGAAGGAGTAGTAATTATATTTTTTCCTTTATTGTAGGATTTCTAAATGATAATAATTTTGTAATAAAAACTTATTTAGAGCCCGTTGGCTTATAGGAATGGATTCTTATTTTTATGTACGGTTGGAATCAATCCTCCACATTTCAAATTAAAAAAAATCCTACAGTATATATCAAATTAGAATCTCTTTGCCCATTGGAATTAAAATACATGTCATCTCACTTCATATGATTTTTTCCATTCCTATCCTATGAATCAAATCAGGCCTTAGAGTTCATTTGGTTCAAAGAAATTGATTTCTAGTCCTATGTATAATAAGAATCAATCCCTAATATTTTAGAGAAAAAATATTAGCCTAGACTCGATGAAAATTTTCCTATCATATGCATCAAATGGAACCTCTTTCCCTAATGAAATTTGAATACATATCATACCACTTCATATGATATTCCCATCCTATCTACCAAAGGAGGCCTTAGAGTTCATTTGGTTCAAAGCAATGGACCTTCAAAATTTCTATGGAATGCTTACAATACAATTTCATAGGATTCATAGCAAAAGGCTAGGCCCTCTTGAAACAACGCCTTTAGTCTATGACTACTATGACATCCACTCTATCTCCCTAGAATTAATGTTCCTGTGCTTTTCGTGTGGTGAAATGAAACCTCGTCTAATGAATTGTCATGACACCCTAATCTTATGTTTTCTTATTCCTGAGTTTTTCAAACAGTGTGTTGCTACGCACACGACATCTCTTTTGAAATAGGCTTTCGTCCTGCTATATTAATATAGCAATCACACAGTATTCCTATTGGAGCCTCAACACAAGCACGCCCAAACAAAACAAAAGAGAAACAATAGAGAAATTAATATCAATAACGTTCATGGATTTACGAAAACGATGATGACCCGCTATCTTCCACCCTCTAGAGAATTCCCATGATGCTCCTAGCACTCCAAAACACCGCATACCAAGCAGTTCCTTCAAAAAGGAACGCGATGATGACAACGCTGCTGCCCGGGCTGGTCCTAGGTTTTCACACTAAGGGGTGTGGGGAAGGGGTATACATGACACCGTTCAGGAAGGAAAGGCAGTGCCCACGGGCGTCATCACGTTGGTGTCGAACAAGCTGACAGGGTTTTGTCCCGATCGCCAAACAAACACAACCCAGACGATCCATCACACTCCACCAAACTCGTCGCCCACCAAACCGCGCCACAATGGTCTTGCAATCACCATCGCCGTCTCACAATGGAAAACGTTGCAAAACTGACAGGCCCGAGAAGAAACAACCGGGAACAAGGAGCGACAGAATCAGCAACCACCAGGGAGGGGATGTCCTCCACGGCCATCGGCGATAACCGCCCGGACGCAATATCATGAGAAAACTAGGCACCCTACCCGAAACGGGCTTGTGAAGCTCCGATCGCCTGCCGCGTCTCAACCACCCTGCAGCCAAGCGGCCGTGCCATTGCCACGTCACCACCCTGAGCTGCGCCACATGAGACCATGCGCCGTCGTCAAAACCGTCGACGACCTAGGTGCACCGCCGTCGGCCACCACCTCCAGAGCAAGGGCGTCTTACGTGGGAAAGTCGGGGCTGCAGCCGCCAACACCACACGACAAAGGCCCAATGACGTACGCCGGCAGCGACGAGAAGGGGTTAGGCTGGAGGCGCTGGATGGAGGGAAGGGACACCCCAGGTCGCTTCACTCGGGTGGCGGGGGCGGCAGGGTGGGAGGGGTGGGTGGGTCTTGCACATGACATTTTTCAACCGATTGTTGTATGATACTACAAATCAGACAATCCGTATGTACCACTAGGTACGTGCAACGCAGCCAGTGGATTAAGTATCGTGCCCGAATCGTCCAACAGGTTTGGTTTTTCAAATCAAATTATACAAACCAAGGAATCCTATTTACTTAGTAGCATTACTATTGCTAGTAAAAGTACTCGTGCGTTGCACCAGATGAAATAAAAAAAAAGATTATCATTAACCTTTGTATGTTGTAATTTAATGTGCCATTCGTTGCACCGGAAGAAAAAGAACTTCACACGTTCATGTTGCCATTTTTCATGTTCGACACTGTCATAGATGACGGTAGGAGTTTTGGTATCTGCAATTCAAAAAATTAATAAAGCCATGTCATTATCTCTGATGATGCCTCCTTCAACATCACACTATCACACTATCTAGGACTTCGCCGCCACAACCGTCACGCCCGCGATCTTCGTCGGTTTGGAGGCCATCCCGTGCACCACGTCTTAGGCATGGCGCCCGCGATCTTCGCCGGTTCGGAGGCCATCGGAACGGTTTCCACCGCCGTGCACCACGTCTTAGGCATTCCGGTGCTTCGCGTAAACCGGCCACCTCGGCGGTGGCGCCGCTCCCGGCCTGGATTCTTGCCGGACCGGCTGCTCCGAACCGACGAAGCAATGGAGCCCGTGAACGGAGCAATGGACGTCGATGCCGTTGAGCCGGAACTTGCGGTTCCTCCACCACCACATCCATGTCCAGTGTACGGATGGGGGCCATGCGTGACTCCGTCGTCGCGGTCTCGACCACTGGACTACGTGGTCCAGGAGGATTCCAAAACAAAAACAATGAATGGCAAAGTCAAAAAATCTCCGCGTTGGATAAACCGATAAAGATCCCTTCATTAATATTGGTTGGCACCTCACCTACTCTAACGCTTCATTAACCTTCCTCTCTCTCGCTTCCTTGACGTCTCTTCCTCTTCTTCAGGTTATGTTCCCTTCCCCCATCCCAACTTAAAACTCCACAGAACACTGGATTCGCGTCACCCGTGCGCCCAAGATCTGCGTCCACCATGGCCTCTTCCTCTTCCCGCTTCTCTGTCCAGAACCGCATCGCCCTCCAAGCCGCCCGCGACGGTGACCTCCGCGTCCTCAAGGGTAACTGCTTCCTTTTTTCTCTCTCTCTCTCTCTCTGTATGTGTGTGTGTGTTTGTGTCAGCGTGTGTGCGCTTAGGACCAACAAGAATGTTCTCTTTGGTAGAAATGGCGGAGCAGACGGACTTGCGGGGAGCCAAGGACGTGGAAGGGGCTAACGCGCTGCATCTGGCTGCACAAAAGGGTTGCCTGAAGTGCTGCAAGTTCTTGATAGAGGAAGTAGGTCTTGGTGTCAACTCAGCGACCACCACCGGTGCGTGCTCTCAGATGGCGCTATCGATGGATTGCATGGCAGATTTTGTCTGTGCATGTCAGTATCGGATCTCATTTGATCTCTTTTTCTTGCAGGCAATACACCTTTTTGTTCTGCTGTATACGCCGGGCACGTCCAGGTTATGAAGTACCTTCTCGATAGTGGCGCTGACCCTAGAAAGGCGACCGCTCAAGGCATGACGATGCTGCACCTTGCAGCCGGGAGAGGTGATTTCCCCTCACTCTAGTCTTCAGTCTTCGGAATTAAAGAAAGATCTTTCATGCAAACGATATGTACTTCTATCTTAATTTGTTGCGCCAACACATCAGGGCTATGTGAGCCTTTAGAGCTGTTGCTGTGCCATGGAACGATTCCGGTGGACATTATGCTCGGGGCTTATGTCGGGGCGCCATTGCACGCCGCTGCCACGAGGGGCCAGCATCAGGCTATGAAGATTCTGCTGGAGCATGGTGCTGATGTATGTTTCTCAAGTCTCAACTCAGTGTAACCGAATTGCGTGCATATTTCTAAATTTGTCAGCAGAATACTTTTGGTGGGCAATTTTTTAATTGTTGTTATTATTACTTCTGCCATCTGACAGTTTTTTTCTCTTTCAAAAATCAGCCCAACATACATATGGATGATAACGTATCACCACTCATGCTGGCATGCTGGGAGAAGTCCCTCAAATGCATGAGGCTACTGATTGAGGTTCAGTAACTCATTCACCACACCTAAATGGAGTGTTTCTTTGTGCCTGTCCGAACTCTTGTGCTAGTATAGGAAAATGCAGGCTAGCAAAACAGTCTTACTACTTTGGTTGATCTTACAGTCTCGTGCATATGGTTACTGCTTCAACATTTTCTTACTTTCTGCTATGTATTTTCAAAATAATAGGCTGGTGCTGATGTCAATGGTAACTCCTACTGCGGACCGACTCCTCTAACATATGCAGTGGAGGCTGGCTGCACAGATATTGTCAAGTTCTTGCTTGAGGCTGGGGCAGACCCTAATATTCCTGCCGAGGTTAGTTTGACTCTTATGTTTATTTTCTTTTCTGTACTGGGTTTTAAGTTTCTAATTTAGCGATCCCATGTGGTTGAGTCGTCGTGTGAACCTAAGGCCAAGACAGAGAGAAAGTGCTTTGTATAATTGAATTTTCAATCTAAACTACTACTCTCTCTGTCCGGAATTACTTGTTGCACAAATTTATAAAGATCGATGGATGTATCTAGAACTAAAATACATCTAGATGCATCCATTTCCGTGACAAGTATTTTCGGACGGAGGGAGTACATCTGTTCACAAATATAAGATGTTTTAGATATTTAATTTCAATATGGACTACATACAGTCTGAAATGAGTGAACAAATACACTAAAATACACCTATACACATCTGAATCAGAAAAATGTCAGAACATGTTATAATAGTGAACGGATGGAGTATATAATAATACGGCGGAAATTGCTTTGGGATCTCGGGCTCCGTGGAGCCTATATTTCTAAAAAAATCATAATTCAAAGTTTGATGCCAAAAATAATATTTGAATTGTGCATATGTGCTGATTTGCAGCTCTAGTGATATATTGGTATCTGTGCCATGGTTTGGCATAATGAAGTATCATACCACGTGATTATTACCTCCTCCAGCCGGGTTTATTATGCCGAGAAAGGTGTGATAGCTCCCTGGTGCGTAGGCACCCCTCTATGAACACTAAAATCAAAAAAATAGAAAATAAAATCAAAAAAATCTGAAACTTTACAGCATCAACGATGATCAAACTTTGTAGGTTCCTAGAGGGTGTAGAACTCCTCGAATAGTTTTTTGGCATGAAAACTTGCAACCACCTACAAACTTTCATCATCTTTGATGCTGCAAAGTTTCAGATTTTTCTTATTTTGTTTTCTATTTAATTTTGATTTTACTGTTCATAGAGGGTGCCTAGGGACCCGGGAGCTGAAAATCCACTCTCTTATTATGCCCCATCTTATTTTGGGCTAAAATTTGACCACATGTTTAAGTAATAAAATGTAAACTATATGTCAAAAAATTAAACCATTGGAAACCTCTTTTGTATACAAATCATAAATATATGCTATTTGTAACATATATACTTTGCATTTTGATAGTCAAATATACGGTAAAAGTTTGACCCAAATACGAGGGTGCCTAATAAACCCGAACGTATCTAGTACTATTTAGGACTTAGGAGGGGATCTACTCTTGACGGTTTATCTCTGTGCCAATGTAGGGTGATTTGTAGTACTTGATCTTGCTGACAAACATATATAAGTGGATGTCGTTTTACTATTGATTAGTTTGTTTTCTTCATTTGACAATACCATATACTGCGATTTATTGGGATGTACGTAGGAGTATTTGTTTTTATTTTCACAATGTTTTCTGGTAAAAACAATAGCTCGGTGTTATGATCCATTTCCATTCATGCTGGATTATATTACATCTCCCTGTTCTTTTGTTGAAATATAGGGTGGGGATATTCCGATCAAGTTAGCAGCAGTTTGTGGTCGACGTGACCTTGTCAAAATTCTGTTTTGCAAGACAAAACAAGTTCCATCTCTGCCAGTTTGGACTGTTGATGGGATAATGAGAACCATGGGATCTCCACTTATCAGGCATCAGGTATATGTGTGTATAAATAACTAACAGATCTTTTCCTAATACATTGTAGTATAGCATGTAGTTTTTTTTTTCTATTCAGAGCACAGCAATTACTTACATATGTTGTCAGTAATAGTTTATATGGATCTAAAAAGCGAACACCGAAGTATCAAGTATGAATACATACTCGTGAGCTTGAACTGGTTATTTGCCTTGTTTAAAAAAAATAAAAGTTGAACTGGTTGTGTCCTTGAATATTACCCCCTTCATCCATGTATCCTTGCTCCTTTCTGTTATCCAGGTCCATGTGTTAATTTGTTCACTCAACAAACCTGTAGTAAACAATAGTATATTGTATCTTTATTCCGTAATACTTGTCATCCTAAAAAATAGTATATTGTATCTTATTTGTTAACTCTTCTTACTAAAATATATAAAATGTCAGGAAAAATACTTTTGTTGTATAACTTTTATTATTTCTCTTGACATATGCATATAAAACGTAAAGCCTACGGAAGTGGCATGTTTCTACGAACAGTATGTACACAATTTTTGATTGAAACAAATTGATACAAGCAGCAACAACGAAGGTCTTCGATCAATTCGAATGCTGCATGAAGGTCCCTTGAAGTGCATGTCACGAGATTCTTCCTACTCATGTTGACTTTTGTCCATATCTCCAGTAATTAAACTATGGAAGATCGGAAGATCAAACCTGCAAGAGCTAGACTAACCTGACATGATTGAAAGGCCACATGAGTTGCCCATCTCAAAGAGTGGGTCCCTAAGATCCCGCTAAAACTCTGGCCACCAAACAAATGCTCCGTATCACAGAACTACAAAAAAAAAACAATACACAAGTCGTGAGAACCAATTTAGGACAGTATAACCGCACCTAAAGCGAGTCTTCTCAGCGATTTACATTTATGACCGTCCGTTTTCGTGATTAGAATGTTTTTGGCCGTCTGATCAAATGTGTACAGCCATCTCTCCCGCATGTGTTAAATATTGGCCCAGCTGTCCTAACGGGCTGCTGCTCTGCAGACCGAAACGAAGGACTCTCGTTAAATGGGGCTCTTCTGCTAGCCCGTGTGTAGCCCACTCATCTAACCTCGCACTCGTTATTTGTTTTATTCACTCAGGGATACAGAGAGGGTGTTGCGCTTCGCCCCCTGCCCCGCTCCCTCGTCTCCTCCCCCACGCCGTCTTCGGTCTCCTCGGCCGCCTGCTCTCTACCCCTGTGGCGTCGGCCCCTCTTCGTTTGCTACCGCCACACCTCTCCCTGGGCGCCATCCCCTCCCCCATCCGGTGGCTCCTCTTCCTCATTTCTTACATTCCCGGGGGCGGATGTTCGCCAGGAGGTGACTCGATCGGCTGAGACCGGGCATGGAGTTGGCGTCACCAAATCCTCACGGGATTGCTCCAATGAGGAGGTGCCCTGGCCCCCGAAGGTGAGGTCCCATGTCTCCCTCCGATGCGCAGTTCATCTCCATCAAGCGATAGAGAGAAGGGGGAGGGCTCTGGTCTCTGTGAGAGGAAAAGGATTAGAGAGGAGGCCGGCGCGGACAGGGTCTGCGGGAGAGATTGAGTAGGGGAGAGGGTGTCAGGCAGAGACGCGAGGGGGTGGCTCGATCCAGCCGCCGCGGGCGCCCAATCCCCCACTGTGAAGAATGCCCTCCCCTGTGTGGTTCCCTGTGCACATTCCGCTGCGGGCGCCTAACCCTGACTGCCTCCGGTGCCGCCCGCAAAGCCTCTGGACCGTCCCCCACAGCCTTGCCTCGAACCAGCATCTCCCGTGCCTCCCTGCCATTTGGTATACGCCACGGTCTGGAGGCCGCTATCTCCGCTTGAGCTGATTGGGTAATACTGCCCTAAATTTGGCAATTTCCTTTGATATTCTATAGGATTGTGGAACGATGTTAAACTGGAGTAATGTTGCTCTTTTGTTTGTGTGGCGTCTAGATTAGCTACAGAACCAACACTAGCTCAAGCACTTGTGAGATATTAAACTGAATTACTAATCAGGCTCTCTGTACGTATGTGTTGGGTCTTGTGTAGGCATAGACAGGCTTCGAACTTGTTAATTTAATTATCAATCAACCACTAGACCTTGTTGTACATGATCCATTGCCAGGCGTCCAAGGGCTTCATTTTTTTTCAAGTTCAGTTCATCTATTTTTTTTGGAATTCTTTCTGTAAAATTCATAAAACTTGCGAGCCAGGACAGGAAAGGCTTCCATTTTCATACTTTTTGCAGCTCCGTGCAGAGCTGTTTACTTTAGATATGTTACCTGCTACATCTACACACATTTCTGATCATAATGTAGACTTTTGAAAGAATTGTAGACCATAGTTCCAGGAAAAAAACTTGAGACATAATGCTTTGCACTGTAGCACTACCTTAGTCTTGCATCTCGATACATGTGTATAATCGAGCCCTTCTATGAAGTCAAGAAATCTTATTATTATTGCAGCGCAGGGCATATCCTTAGTGTGCATATCTTGTTCGTGCAGAATGGGGCCTAAAGATTAGTGCGATGCAATGCACATAATAAGTTATTTCTTACTGATGTAGTGGATGGTAATTACCATGGTCATCGCTCTAATGTTAATTCAGCACTATCTAGAAATATATTCATGATTTCAATTTCATCGTGGGCATCCGCGCTAATGGATACCAACTTTAGTTGTTGCCTATGACATATTAAGCTCATTTTTAAAACTTGCCACTCATACATATTGGTAACTGTATGGTATGGTAGGTAAACTTATTACAGGATTGTCTTGCAGGAAGTATTGGTCAAGGATTTCTCCAAGATAAGGAAGTTTATATTGAGAAGGAATTGGGGTATGTTTGAAAAGCTAACATAAAATAGCCTTGGAGTATGTACCAGTGTATTTTATTGGAATCTGGTTAGATTTAATAAGTAGTCTCCAATTCATGTAGATGCATAGTAGTATCAAGGATCAACATCAAATGTTCCGTGCTATGTAATTGTAGTCTAAAGTGAGATGCTGTACAATGGGGCAGCTCACATTATTTTCCATTTCATTGTTCTTTTCTAAGCTACCTCTGGATTTTCATTTGCTATATCTGAGTACTGATATGTTGTAGTTGTAACCTAATTTTTCGTGTTCATTGTCTATGGCATTTGTTTAGCAGGTCCCTTTTGTTGTTGTGACTAGAGATAAATCCTAAATCTGCTGCCTCTGGTTGTCTCAATCTCCTCATCTGCTATAATTTAAACTGCAGCTACAATACCTTAATATTTGCAGTCCTGATATATAGATTGGCCCTTCCCCCCTTGAATTATATGCATGTACATATTTTCCCCACTGATGTTGCCTGGTGATGGTAGCAAGTGTGGGTCAAAATTGGAAACTTCCAAATGGATGTGTACCCTGTGACTTAATGTTATCTATTGCATCATGTTAGCACTAAATACATGTTCAATTTGGATCTGGCAATAAATGAGATTATGTCACCTCCAGAGAGTTCTAGCTGCATCATTGGTCTTAAATGATACACTTATATAAATTGATAGTAATTTTACTTCAGTCTTTTGCATCTTCAAATATTTACAAAAATCATATCATTTTGGATCATTTTATTGTCACAATGAATGGGCGCGGCAACGCGCGCCATTAATGATCTAGTTGGTCCATATGGTCGACCGATGCGGAGTGACGAAGGCAGGAAACCTTATTCAGTACGTAATTATCACAATCGCTAGGATTTACGTTGGGTCTGACATCCTCGTCAGATATCCAAACTACATGCCAGAGGTTGATCCTGTTGGTTAAACTCTGAACCGTAGCGTAGCCGGACCGGTTTCCCTTGTTCTTTGGCTTTCGCAGGCAATAAGACGCAGAGGCCGCGACTTGTGTGCGCCGTGCCTGACTAGGTCTAGGTAGTGGCCGCGGTGAGCACGCCCACCTTGCGGACGTGGGATGGCACGTTCAACATGAGCGGGGCACGGCGTACGAATCGGGCGCTCTTGTTAGGGATTCACGAGAATAAGAGGCAAGAAAAAAATGAAAAGCAGTAAGTTATGCGACGCGAAAAACATTGTCGAATTCCTCCCGGTTCACCGAGAGCGAGAGAGAGCACGAGCGATCCCACCGGATCGCGTGACAGATCTGCACCTCCACCCCTCCCGTGCCATATTAGATCTTGAAGCTAATACTGAGATTGAGATCAATTTTATAAAATAGAAATTTGCAATTTTCACATAGGTAATTAATTTTATTGGGAATCACATGCTAACTATTTTACTTGATTAATTATTATTAGTGTAATATCTCAAAGTTATGAACGTGTTAATCTACCATAATCTAGAAATTCTCACATCTCACAATTATATCATAAAAGTATAGTACGGTAAAAATGGAGATAAATTTGAAATTCTCACAAAAGGCAAAATATCAGGCTGTTAATTTAATGCACCTATTTTTTAATATAAGTCAAAAATCAGTAGATCTTGGTAGTGTGTGCCTAAATACATAACGACTAGTAGATCTAAAAGCATAAAGACTGCAATGGTCGCACAAATATTTTATTTCACGTACCGAACAATCTGAATTTTCATAAAACTATATATTTATTTCTTGTTACCATTCAGCAAATTTAAGATAATTTCCTCACAATTATGAGTGTCACCTTGCTACTTCTATTAAATACTTCCTCTCTCCGGGTTTAAAGGGCTGGTGGGGCTGAATCGCCTCTTCTCTCTCCTCTCGCATAAAAACCCCTCTTATCTTTGACTTCCTTGTCGTCTCTTCCTCTTGTTCAAGTTCCGTTCCCTTCCCTCATTCCATTTTAAACTCCACAGAACACTCGACTAGCGTCACCGTGCGCTCAAGATCTGACTCTACCATGGTCTCCTCCTCTTCCAACGTCCTTGTCGAGAACCGCATCGCCCTCCAAGCTGCCCGTGACGGCGACCTCTGCGCCCTCAAGGGTAACTATCTCTCTCTACCTCTCTCTATCTCTTTGTCTCTCTTGATCTCTCTGTGTGCACGTGCGCATGTGTGCTTAGGGCTTACAATAATGTTCTCTTTGATAGAAATGGCAGAGCGGATGGATTTGCGGGGAGCCAAGGACGTGGAAGGGGCTAACGCGCTGCATCGAGCTGCAGACAAGGGTTGCCTGGAGTGCTGCAAGTTCTTGATAGAGGAAGTAGGGCTTGGTGTCAACTCAGCAACCACTACAGGTGCGTGCACTGTGTCTTGGTGCTATCGATGGATGTATCATGCATGGCAAATTGGCAACAAGTTTGTCCGTGCATGTGAGTACCGGATCTCATTTCATTTCTTTTCATTTTTGCAGGTAAAACACCTTTGAGCTATGCTCTATACGCCGGGAACGCACGGCTTATGAAGTACCTTATCGATCATGGTGCTAACCCGAAAAAGGCGGATGCCCAAGGCTTGACGATGCTGCACATTGCAGCCGGGAGAGGTGATTTTGCCTCACTCTAGTTAGTCTTCAGTCTAAGATATTCAAGATCTAACCTGCAAAAGATCTACTTCTGATCTTAATTTGTTGTGCCACCACACCAGGGCTATGTGAGCCTTTAGAGCTGTTGCTGTCCCAAGGAATTCCTGTAGACATTATGCTCGTGGTTTATGTTGGGACGCCATTGCACGTGGCTGCTTCGAGGGGCCAGCATCAGGCCATAAAGATTCTGCTGGAGCATGGTGCTGATGTATGTTTATGAACTCAGTATAACCGAACTGCGTGGGTACTTAGAAATTTTGTGGCCGAATGGCAGGCATTTTCTTTTCATTATTATTAATTGTGCCATCTGAGATCTGACTGTTTCTTTTCCTCATTCGGGAAAACAGCCCAATATTCTTATGGATGATAACGTATCACCACTCATGCTGGCATGCTGTGAGAAGTCCATCAAATGCATGAGGCTACTGATTGAGGTCCAGTAACTCATTCACCATACCTAATTTGAGTATTTCTTTGTGCCTGTCCGAACTCTAGCTTGCTACTTTGGTTGATCTTACAGTCTCGTGCATATGACATGGCTTCAATTTTTTCTTACTTTCTGTTATATATTTTCACAATAATAGGCTGGTGCTGATGCCAACAGTAACTCTTACCGCGGCCCGGCTCCTCTTACACACGCAGTGGAAGCTGGCTGGACAGATATTGTCAAGTTCTTGCTTGATGCTGGGGCAGATCCTAATATTCCTGCCGAGGTTTGCATGATTCTTATGTATCTTTGCTTTTGTGTATTGGGTAATTTATGTGTAAGCTAGCCTCTTGCATTTCCCATGGGAGAGTGCTTGTCTGAACCTAAGGCTGAGATAGATAGAAGAGATTTTTATGAAGTAAGTTGTCAACTTAAAGTACTATACATAATACGATGGAAATTGCTTTTAGATCTCGGGTTCTATTGATCTTGATTTTTGAAAAAAATTAACGTTCAAATTTTGATGCAAAGAATAATGATTAATTTAAATTGTGCATATGTTTTGATTTGCAACTCTAGTGATTTGTAGGTATCTTGTTCCATGGTTTGGAACAATGAAGTATCATCCCACATGATTATTACTGATCAGATTTATTGGTGACAGTTTATCTATTCCAATGGAGAGTGGATTTTCAGCACCGGGGTGCCTAGGCACCCTCTATGAACAGTAACATGAAAACAAATGGAAAAAAATTAAAAAAATCTGAAACTTTGCAAGATCAAATATGATCAAACTTTCTAGGTGGTTGCAAGTTTTCATGTAAAAAAACCTTTGAGGAGCTGTACACAGGAAAAAAAATAGCACTTGAAATTTTGAGCACTTTTAGCACTGAAATCTGAAACTTGTTTGTATACCTTTCTCTACAACATATTTTAACATGAAAACTTATAAGAACCTATAAATTTTGACCATCTTATATGTTGCAAAGTTTCATATTTTAAAACTTTTTTCTATTTTATTTTTATTTTACTGTTCATAAAGTGCTGTTACACCTTTCTCATTCCAATGTATGTAGTACTTGATCTTGCTGACAAGAACATATAGATGATGTAGTTTTATTATTGATTAGTTTGTTCTATTCATTTTCCAATGTACATAGAAATATCCCTTTTTATTTTCACAATGTTTTCTGGCAACAAAACTCAGTTTTATGATCCCTTTTCATTCATGCTGGATTATATTATATCTCCCTCTCTTTGTGTTGTAATATAGGGTGGGGATATTCCAATCAATTTAGCAGCAAAGTGTGGTCGACGTGACCTTGTTGAAATTCTGTTTTCCAAGACAAAACAAGTTCCATCTCTGCCATATTGGACTGTTGATGGGATAATTAGAACGATGGAATCTCCACTTATCAGGTGTCAGGTATATGTGTGCAGAACTTACTAACAAATATAGCATCCTTGTATCCTTGGTGCCTTCTGTTTTCTACGTCCATTTGTTTCTTTACTGCACAAACCTGTACCAAACAATAGTATATTGTATCTTTATTCGTTAATACTTGTCATCCTAAACAATAGTATTTTGTATCTTTATTTGTTAACTCCTATTAAAATATATAATAAATCCACATTGTGAAAATGGAAAAAAATTGGCATGCAAAATTCGTCTGTAGTATATATATTGAACAATTTCTCTTGACATATGCATATAAAAAGTAATGCCTACAGAAGTGACATGTTTCCATGAATAGTGTTTTCACGGTGATAAAAATACAGCAAAAACGAAGGTCTTCGGTTTATCCGAATTCTGCATGAAGGTCCCTGCTTGAAGTCAATATCATTAAATTCTTCCTACTCATTTTGACATCAATTTGTCCTCTCCAGTGATTAAACTATAGAGGATCGAACCTGCAAGATCTAGACTAATCTGCCATGATTGAAAAGCCACATGAGCGGCCCATCTCAAGGAGGTCCCTAAGATCCCTTTAAAACTCAGCCCGCCAAACAAATGCTCGATATCACTCAACGAGTGGCAAGCCCAGTCAACACTCCAAACCTTGATATTGATATATGCAAACATCCAAAAAAAATAGACAAGTCATGAGACCGAATTGGTCCATATGGTGGACCGACGCAGAGTTATGAAAGCAGGAAACCGTACTCAGTACGAAATTGCCACAACCGCTAGGGTTTACGCCGACATGAAGAAAACATGGGCCTAACATCCTGATCAGATATCTAAACTACATCCCAGAGATTGATCAGCAATTCCATGCCTCACGTCCCATATTGCATTTTCAAGCTAAAACTGAGATTATAAGTAATTTGGTAAGACAGAAAATTGAAATTTTCACATAGGTAATTAACTTTATTGGAAATCACATACTGCCTATTTTTCTATATTAATTATTACATCTAACAATTATATAATAAAAGTATACTAAGATAAAAGTGGAGATAAATTATTGCACCTATTTTCATTATAAGTCCAAAATCAGTAGATCATTGTAAGTGTGCATAAATACATAATGATCAGTAGATCAGAAAATATAGTATATTCAAGAAGCATAAGGGGCTTCAATGGTTGCATAATCATATTATTTCCCGTACGGCACAATCTGAATTTTCATAAAACTATATATTTATTTCTCAGTACCATTCAAAAAATTTAAAATAATTTCCTCAAAATTATGAGTATCAAGTTGCTAGTTTTATTTAATAGTCTCTCCATTCCTAAATGTAAGGTGTATTAGTTTTTTAAAAAGTCAGACAATGTCTTTCTTTGATCAACACTATGGCTATATAAATATTTACAATACCAAATATATATAATATAAAGATATATTTTAGTGAGAATCTAGAGCTGATGATTTTGTATTCTATATATCGATATTTTGTCTATAAACTTGATCAAAATTTGAGCAGTTTGACTTTTTGAAAAAGTAATACACCTTATAGTCAGGAACGGAGGGAGTAGCGAGTATGAAGGACAAATTTAGGTTATGTTGGTTCCACAACACTCCCCCTCTGGAATTTGTAACTTGAAGTGGAAACAAATAATCATATGATTCTAAACTAAGGAATTCGAGCCAAAGAGATTATTATATACTATGCTTATTAAATTTGATACTGCCTTCAGGATCCTGTTCCTGGGGAAGGAAACATAACTGCTTTGAAGTCACACGGGAGGGCTGCATTTGCAAACAAGGACTACCATGCCGCACTATACTTCTTTGGACGGGTGAGTTATGAAACATCAGATGCCCAGCAGAAATTGTAATGACTTCAGTTATTCTTGCAGCATACTACTCTATAAAGTAATATAAGACGTTTTAGATCACTATCTAAAACGTCTTATGTTAGTTTACAAAGGGAGTACTAGTTATCACAACATGAAATTTTCATAGATTAGTTGATTTTTATGTTGAAATATTCGTAGAAGGAAGGCTGCCTCACATCAGATGGCATGAAAAGCAATTACTCTGCATCCCGTATCGTGACTAAAAGGCCACACTAAATATTTTATCTCTGCTTTGGTTAAATCAGGACCATTCTTATTTCTTTAAGGCATAACTGCCCCGGCCTTCGCATTGATTGATGCACACTGCCATCAGTAGATATGTTTGAACTAATGAAAGGATCCTGCTAAACTGATTGCATGCATGCTGGTTGTTAATGCAGGTGATTGAGATAGACTCATCTGATGCCACCATGTTTTCTAACCGGAGCGCTTGCTGGCTGCGGATGAGGGAATTGGAGAGCGCCTTGTCAGATGCTCAACATTGCAGAAAGCTTCAGCCTGATTGGTGCAAGGGATGGTTCCGTGAGGGTACTGCTTTGACATTCATGGAGGTATGGCCAATCTAGCCTCGCAAACAGTCAGATTCAGTTTCTCCACCTCATCTCCTTCCCGTTGTATTTTTTTTTCTGTATAGGATTACCAAGGAGCAGCTGATGCATTCCGGGAAGCACTGAAATGTGAACCTGAGAGCGATGAGATCAAGAGAGCTATAGGGTAATCAAGATGCATTTACTTGTTTTCCTACTTGCCCTATTGAATTAATACATCGTCCAAGGAGTAAGATAAACATGGAAATCAGAGCTCTTTCTACTAAGCTTAGAAATCTGTGAAATTATTGTCGCTCACGCATTTCACTCTTGTGGATTACAGGGAAGCCATGGAGTCTGCTGCTCGCTCTGGAGATAAGAACCCTTGAGCTGGCATATAAGCTTGTATTAGTAAGAGGGAATTCAGCCCGCCTATCCTACCTATGATGTGATCATATGTCTCTACTGTCCTACTAGACCGCGTGTTACGTGGTTTGCTACTAGACAGCTTGTTTGTGTTTTCGAAGTTGCTGAACTTAGCTTCAGCAATCTGGAATTTATTTTGGGCGACAGAACCTTTGAAATGTGTGGCAGCTAGCATGTGCCTAATGTGCTATGTGATGGGGATTATAGTATCTGGGAATTTTGATACATTATCGACGCCTCACTAACACGGAGTGGAAACATGTAGAAGAGTGTTTGGAGAAGCGGATAAGCAGTTGGAAAGAAAAGTTGCTCTATGTGGGAGGAAGACCAGTCTTGATCAACTCAGTTCTCTCAAATATGGTTCTTTATATGCTCTATTTTTTCCAACTCCCTAAACTGTCTTGCATAGACTGGAGTACTTTAGATCCAGGTTCTTTTGGCAAGAATATAATGATAAGAAAAAGTATCGGCTCACCAAAAGGAGCACGGTTTGTTGACCGAAAGATGGCATGGTCAGAAATTAATAAGCTGCTCTGTTTTGGACCAACACTCATGAGGAGCACTGGCCCGGGGGTTGATTAAAATAGTCCGCGGGTGCTGGCGGGTCCCTATGCAATTTTATTAGGTGATTAGGCAAATGTAGTACCAATGTTGAGCCTTGCCAGACCAGCTTTAATCTAAAACGAATTATCAAGGGGGTTCCCATAACAACCCCGACCGTGTTAGGAGCGCTCGATTATGGAACATAACACCGGTAGCCGGAAACTAAGGGGGCAAAGGTGGAACAAAACATCAGAATAGAAAAGGCCGAGCCTTTCACCTTTTACCAAGTATATAGGTGCATTAAATTAAATAGCATTTAATATGGTGATATAACAAGGAACCCATGCTTTCGCATGGAAGCATCTGCACCTGCAACTAGCAACGCTATCAACAGGGTTAAGCAAGCGGTAACATAGCCAATCAGTGGTTTGCTAGGTCGAACAGGTTGAAGGTAATCATGACATTGTTGAGAGGCTGATATTTAACAGGTGGTAGGCAACTAGACATAAACGATAGAAGCGATAAACTAGCATGGCAATGATAGTAATGATATCTGGTGAAATGATCATCTTGCCTGAGATCCCGCTTGGAAGAAGAATGACTCCGTGAAGCCAACGAACCGATGTAGTCGAATGGGTCCTCACATCCGACATGCTTGCGGAACTCTATCGAGACGGAGGAAACCGGAAACACAAATCATCACACGATGCACAACACAAATGATGCATAAGCAGCTGAAAACATGCAAGTCACGGCATGACAATCCACACAATCAAACACTACACATTAAGTGGAGTTCAATACGCAACGAGTTGCATATTGACGAAACTCCACGTTAATTATTTAGTTATATCCCGATTAGGTACACGGCAATATTAAATGTGATTAAACATGGCAAGAGGTGAAGCGCAATTAATCTACCTATCTAGGCATTTTAAATGAGGTCGGAAATAACATATAACACCTCCGAGACGACCTCACATGTTAATTTACAATTCTGTCCAGATCTGAACTAATGCATTTAATTAGTTGTTAAACAGCAAAACAAATAGGTTCACGTGATTCTACGCGTCATTTCAGGCAATCTACACATAAAGATCATCTCTAACGGAGCTACGGATCAAAAGTTACAAGCACCGCAAGATATGATGGCATGAATGCAATATGTGTGCAACGGCGGCTACGAGCACTTCAACACATGCAACCAGCAAGAGAAAATGAAACTACACGAGATTCTAAGCAAGTTTCATATAGGACACGTTCAAATCGGAGCTACGGTTCAAAAGATACGAGCAAATCAAGAAATCACTACAATCTGCCAAAATCAGCCACATAGCATTTTCTACACCCCACAACTACGAGCTACACTACCCCGATAAACTCAAGCAAGGCATGACACGAAAGAGGGCAAGATGCACTAATACAAACAACCAACAACAACTAGCATGGCATCATGGATCACTAGGGAAAGAAGACACAAAATGACATCTCACACACTAGTTCAGACTTAGTGAAAATCACACCTCACGAAAGTGCAGTTTTCGATCTGAAGCAATATTGACTGCAGCAAAACCTATATCTACAAGACTCCAAATGGCATAAAATTTTGCAGCATGCTAGAGAAACATAGGGCTACAACTAACTCCATTGGACCAACCTCAAAAGAGCTACAGTTCCCAAGATGCAAGCAAGACAAGACAGCAACAAAATAATAACAGATCCCAGACTTAGAAATATTTCAGCTCCTCCAAATCAGCACTATTTCTATCAACTTGAGAGCAAGCAAAAAACACCTAAACATGCATTTCTATTGCAAACAAAAAAATCAGGGGCTAAACAAAACATCTAAGAAGAACTCCCTAGTTGACAACTAATTCAAACGAGGCACGGAATAAATCCTACGAATTAAACAAAAGGGCAACTTAGCAAAATATCTCGCGAACTAACTTGCTCTAATGCTAAAACTAATTGCACCCCGAAAACATATAAAATATGTGGGGTTGCACAACAATATAATGCCACACGAAAATGCGAGAAAAAAAACCTTTACACGGGAAAATAATCTAGCGGCAAATCCTACACGTAAAAATACCAATGACGGCTCTAAAATACATGCAAAAATGTTTCCTTAAACATGGACATTTCTAATACGGCATACGAGCAATCCGGACTTGCGCGAAAATTAAATACGGGACGTATCCTATTGAAACAACACGTAAACCTAGGCATATGGCGGCTCAAACTTCGTCAGACAATTATGCATGTTTTAAGTTCGTATTCTACACGCAAAACTACACAAAACCATATAAAATACGCCTCGTTCCGACTTACGGATAAAAAGTTTCGGGCATTTTAATATCGTCATATCTCTGGAATTTTTTATAATTCTAAAACTAACAAAAAAAACGCTATTGGGCTGGACAGGGCGGCGCAGGTTAAAACCTAGCACCTAGTGCGCGTTATAGGCGACAGAGGGGGGCCTCACCTTTGCGGGCTTGGCCCAAGCGGAGGAGAGGGTCCGGTCGAGGCACTCGGGCCGGCTTGGGGGTGAACTGGGCCGGCCTGGGCGGCTGAGGGAGAGGTGCAGAACTGGGGCGGCTCGGGGCCCATGCGCTGGCGAGGCCAGGCACCGGGCGAGCGAGCGGGGGCTCTGGCCACGAGCTCCTGTCGGGCATCCATGGCGGCACGGGCACTGCGGCAGGACCCCGGCGAGGCCGGCGGGACGCGGAGGGCTGGATCCGATGGGGCTTCGCCGGATCTGGAATTTAGGCATTTATTGCGTGCTTTACACAGGAGCTAGGGGCAATAGTCGCGACGGGGCTTATAAACCGATGTGAGTGGCCTTCGCTTAGCAAGGTGGGACTAAACTTCCACCCCGCCTCGGTCGTGCCAGCACCACCCCTTGAGTGCCGGTTGGATCCACCAACCGGGACTAAAGGTGAAATTTTGCCAAACGAAAGGGCGGGAGAGCCTGCTCCAACCGGGACTAAAGGTGGACTTTAGTACCGGTCGGAGCCACCAACAAGGACTAAAGGTGAAATTCGCCATCACAAAGGGCGGGAGCCCCAACCCTTTAGACCTGGTTGGTGGCTCCAACGGGGATTAAAGTGTTGGATATATAACCAACAAACCTAGGGAAATTTTCAATCCCCATCGAGTTCTTCGATCTCTCCTCCTCTCCTCTGACGGTGCCGCCGACCACCTTGACGCCACCAGGCTGCCGGACCTCACCGTCGACGCCCTCGCCGCGCCCTGCCCCTCAGCCCCAACGCCGCCGCGCCCTGCCCCGACGCTACCGCTCCCCGTACCCTGCCCTTCCCTGACATCGCTGCTCCCCGTGCCCCTGCCCTGCCCTGACGATGCCGCGCCCCGCACCCTGCCCTTCCCTGACATCGCTGCTCCCCGTGCCCCTGCCCTGCCCTGACGATGCCGCGCCCCTGCCCCGACGCAACTGCTCCACAATCGGCCGGTATACTCCCTCCTCCCTCCTTCCTACCTTCTCCGAAGTCATAAAATGGAAGATGTTTGTTAGTTAGAATCAAACATGCAGGAAGAGTTGTATCATAAATAAATTTAGGATAAACTCAAACATGGACCAGATGGACCTACATAAAGAATGCTAAGACCGACCATAATATCGTACATTTAAATATGTAGGAAAGATGTTAAATGGATCTCTTAATAATATTCTATCAGATTCAAATCTCGACTCGAGTATTTTTCATATGAGTGTTTTACAAATTTTTTGTGAACTTCAAATTGTTATTAGTAGTCGCTTTTGCTTTCTTATATATCTTCAAATAGACCTCTCAACACTCATGAGGGACATGTATTAGTAGTCACTTTTGCTTTCTTATATATCTTCAAATAGACCTCTCAACACTCATGAGGGACATGTATTTGTATTTCTCACAAATATATTGAGGAGGTTTAACGTACATATAGCCCCTACCAAAGATGCATGATTAGAACAGACGTATACCTTGTCGGATTGCATATCTAGCAGTTTTATATGTGCATGCATATGTCGTTATTTGAGATCTTGCTATGTGGTTCACCTTATCTCTTATTTTAATCTTCATTCAAAGGCATGATATTGAGTACATGAGTGTTGTTTACATATATTGTTAAGGTTTGTCTGTTCAAATATATGAAGCTTTTTGTAGAATGGAAGTTGCTTTTGTCAAACTATTGATGTCTTTTTATATTTTCCAAAATATTGTAATATAAAAAAGTACTTGGCTAGTCATACACAATTGGGAAGAACATACGAATACAAACAACACAATCATGGGTGTCGGATGCCCCCATACCTTACATTGTTGATGATCTGGCTGTTGACTAATGCTAGAAGTTCTCCCACTCTTGGAGCACGTCAAGGGCAAAGGGTCGGAGCCCCAAAATATGATAGAATTATTTCTACATGTTTGCTTGGTACATTTCAATATTTGAAATACATTTCAAACAAAACTCTCGGTTATAGTGGCTCCATGATGCACACAAACTGGTTATTTCCGCATGTTTGCTTGGTACATTTCAATATTTAGAATACATTCTAAACAAAAATCTGCTAAGTCTGAAACTGACAGAATTAGAACTTGCCATGTTTCCATGATGTTTCCCACTAATCTATAACTTTTCTTAACATGATCAGTAAACATGTTTTTCCATGCTTTATCATTACATTCATGCCATGCTTTTTTGTTTCCTTGTAAAGCTACTTTAGCATGACCTAAAATTGATCTAAAGATGACATGTTAATTATAACAGTTTGTTGTTAACAGTAGGTTGCAACTTGTGAGTTCATTTGTAATTGATACATGCATCATATGTTTTTGCACCATGGAACATTTTAAACTATGGCATGTCTACTATAATTGCATATCTTTTTATTGCTCTTTGGAGTTTGTTTTCCTAGTGTAACATCCATGCCAAAACTGCTTGTCAATGTTCTGCCAGCACCTACATTGCATATATTTACTAAGTCTATATCTATAAAAGCATGTTTGCATCTTGTTGACTTCATTGCAATTAATCCATGAACATAGGAAATGTCTGGCGACGATTATTGTGAGTGTGAACTCTGCGGCGACTATAGGGATGTGTGCGAGAGGCCTCACCTCCGAGACGGCAGGTTCTTCGCCATCAATCTTGACGAAACTTGCGATGTTTGTACGATATGCAACAATGACAATTGTTTTTTGGTAATTAAGCATGACTTCTGTTTCTTTACTTCAACGTGTAATTTCTTTTTTATACAATTCGACTAGTTCCTCCCCTGCCATGCAAGAAGGTATGTCTTGAAGAGGCTCGGTTTTGAAGACCACGAGAGTATGGAGACAAGGAGAGCTAACCTGAGAACTAAACATGGTCACACATTTCTGGTCGAAGTAATGAATGCAGTTAATAACACATAATTAAGCTGCTCAAATTGGGAAGCTCTTTGCAAGACATATGGATTTCAGGAGGATATGGAAATAACCTTCGATCTTCTTCGTGAAGATCATATTGAAGGTAACATCGACATGTGGGTGGATGTCGATATGATTCCTGTTTTACCTCCATGTGAGTTTGGGAATCATATTTGTCAAGTAATTTGCATTCTATATTTAAAAATAGTTGGTGTTCATCCATACTAAATTTGTTAATTTATAATTTATAGATTATTTTATTTCTTCGACTGAAATATGGAAATTAACTGACACGACGTACTACACTTATGAATCACATCTAACTTGGGAGGAGAAGCATGTTCTTATCAACTTTGTTATTGGTGTCCTAGTTGGTAGGGACAACTTCCGGTATAATTTGGGAACTGACCCAAATTATATATTTTACATGCCACTAGTGTATAGGTTGACCACAGATGACATTCGTCGAAATATCTTGGCAAGAGTTGCCAATTAAGTACACTGCTATTGCGTAAATGGTGTTGATTACATTGCTAACTAGGCTACTATTATGTTCTTCAAGAGAAACTGTTAAATGATGTTGTGCCTCCTTTGATGCATGACAAAGGTTATATGACAACTAAAAGCCCTATGAGGCCCCGGTTCTTTTTTCCATACCCGACTGAGCGCAACCCACAAAGACGTCTTCAAACTGAAGGATGGAGAGAAATAAAAAAGGATCGCAAACCACAATGGAGACAGTTGGATCTCTCTGGTTCATCAGGGAGACATAGGTGTTATTATGTTTTATGATATTTTACCTAGGAGAGAGGACTAGGTCCTATGAAAGAGACGTTTTTCTGGTTTTTATTGACTTGGCATGATCGATTAGGATGGTTATTATTATGAGGTTTTTTGTGTTTTATGAGATTTTAACTTGGTATGATTGATGATGATGAGTTGTTAGATGAGTAACATAATGATGAGTTATATGACATAATATTTGATTAAAGTTGGAGCACCTTAGTAGTAGCGCGGGCACCCGCGATACTCCCTCCGTCACGGTTTAGAAGGCACGCTTGAAAAATCTCTGAGAGCAAGGTAGTCATCGATTGGTTGTGAGATGTAGCAGGTGTAAATGCTAATGCGCCTAATCAACTGAAAAAATACTAGTACTAATGTGTGAACAACAAATTGGAAAGGCGCATGCATGAGTAGTACTAGTACTAATTAATAAAAGTAATTGCTTTCGCGCCTTAAACCTTATTTATTTTGAAAATGCACGCCAGGCTAACTGTGCCTTCTAAACCGTGACGGAGGAAGTACTAATAGTCCAAAAACCGGCGCTACTCGTAGGGTTTCCCCTGGTAGTGTCAATATATGTAACGCCAGGGCTTAGCATCGATTTGAATGAATAACATAAAATAAAAATGAAACCCTAAATGTAAATGAATTGAAGTATAAACACAAAAAAAGGTGAAACACAATATGAAACCCCTAAACCCCTCCTTTCAAAAAAAACAGCGTCTGGCAGCTCCTGACGCATGGCCGTCTTTTAGTCATCCGGGACTAAAGGTCCTTCTGCCCTCGCGCGTCACAGCGGTCAAGTGAAGCACAGTTGGGCCCGGTTCATAAAACAACTGGACTAAAAATTCCGACCTTTTGTCCCGATTGTTTAGTGCCAATTGAAGAACCAGGACTTAAAGGCCTTCTAAAACCTGAACTAATGGCTCGTTTTTTACTAGTGCTTTAATCACTTTCACTAATGTACTTGTTGCCTATTCATTTTACTCCCTCCGTTCCTAAATATAATTCTTTTTAGAAGTTTCATTAGTAGACTACATACGGATGTATATAGACATACTTTAGAGTGTAGATTTAATTATTTTGTTTCGTATGTAGACACCTAGTAAAATCGCTTAAAAGACTTATATTTTGAAACGGAGCGAGTAGGATTTTACTTAAGGTCACATACAAAACAGATGACTGCACGCATGGCATTATAAATTAAAGTGACACCAACTAGTTCTCTTGGCGATGCAGGAGAGAGAACACATACTCAAGCTGAAGAAGGCAGTGTGTTGCGTAACCTCATTGGGTCCAATACTAATATCCACATAGCGGTGTGTCATAGGATTGGGAGGCATGAGGTACATACGGATTGGGAAGCATGACGAAGAGAAAACGCAAGCACTATACTAAATCATAACTGGTGTTCAATGGCGGACCGAATACCTCCATCTAGAGGATAGTGGACGATGGAGACCGACGGCATGGAGTCGATCGACGCGCCATCTTCATGGAGTAGCTCGATAAGGATCTGAAGGTTGCAATATCTTGTCAACCTGCTGTAATAAAGTTGTGGAATGGAAATTAGGGTAAATCGCAACACATCCTTGAAACAAGAAAAATCAAGCAACGTTGGAAGTTTACAATTTAAATTTTGTTCATGGAGTATGTAGAAGATTTCCATAATACTTAGGAGCTGGGTGAACTGCGTATGCGGTGCCCGCATATATTTACTAATTATTATTATATTTGCAACTTTTTGGTCTGATATAATTAATTAGCTAGCTGGTTTCACCAACTATTTTCAATTTTCACAAGGGCATCTCACACAAGCCTGACGTGGGCAGGGGTGCTCGGACACGTGTGCCGGACGTGGCGGGGTTGGACGTGTGCGCGCCGACGCATGCGTTGGACGTGTCGTGGTAGACAGGAGAGCGGAAATGTGTGGCTTTTTTTGAATACCACACCTCCTTTGTTAATCGGCTACAATTGTAGCATCAGAAACAATGAAAGGAATAAGAGCTAACGGGACTGCATCCAACCATACATATGGAGGAGTGAATCTAGCTAGTCTAGCTAATTCATGGGTTATTTTATTGTTCTCTCTATGACAATGTTCAAAAATAATATGATTGAAATCTAAGGAAAGAAGTAACAATCATCAAAGATCGCGTTGATCACCGAAGATGAATACCCTTCTTTGAATGCTGAAATCACCTCCACATTATCTGAGTTTACTTTAATTTCCCTGCATCCACTCCATTGAGCCACGTCTCAAATAACGTGTTCATACTCATTGGAGAAGTAATGTTAAAAGCTATATGAATTTCACGGCGTAGAAGTATGGCCAAAGGGCACTCATGAAAGAGGTGTTTAATAGTCTCATTTTGATGACAAAAGCATCATCTGAATTACCTACCCATTTTTGTTTAAGCAAGTTATCCTCGATAAGTATCACTCCTTTCTGAACAAACCATATGAAAATCTTAATCTTCAGTGGTACTTTAATTTTCCAAAAGTGTGGACAAGTAGGTATCATTCCGACATTAATAAGGTATACATTGATTTCACTGAGAAACTACCACTTGTAGTTAATCTCCAATGCATTGTGTCATGTTGGTCCGACAAGTAAACTTACATCAATCGGCGGACTAGATGGAGCCACACATCCAACGTTCTCCTACCAGAGATCTACTAAATTGAATATTAAGAAAACATGTTTGCATAATCGTAGCAACATAAACATCCTTGCATTGTATAATATTATATAAAGCCTGATATTGTGTGTCTAGAAACGTCTCTCCTAACCACGTATCTTCCCAGAACCTCGTTTTGTTACCATTTTCAATGTGAAACTTCACCTTGTGGGAAAAAACTTCTTTTGTTCAAATTAAACCTTTCCAGAATGATGAGTCCGAAGGTTTTACTGTAACTTGAGCCAAGGTTTTGTGTTGTAGGTACTTATTGCGCGAATTTGTACCCATGTACCTTGCATCTCCACTGATAGTCTATATAGCCATTTGCTCAATAGGCATTTATTTTTAATTTGTAAATTCTCGGTGCCTAACCCACCTTGATCTCTGGTTCTGCACATCATCTTCCATTTAGCCAATCTGTATTTTGTTTTACTATAGTCACTTTGCAAAAAATCTGAATAGATAGAAATCAAGTCTTTTCCGCACCCCCACTTGTACTTCAAAAAATGACAATAAAAACATAGGCACGCTTGTCAATACTGAATTTATTAACACTACCCTCCACCATAAGACATAAGCCTGCCCTTCCAGCAACTTTGTCGTTTTTCAAACCGATCCTCTATACACTTCTATTACTTATTATTAAGTTCCCGATGATGAATAGGGATACCCAAGTAACTAAATGGAGAGAACCCATTTCACGTCCGGATAATTGTTTATATGTATATTGTTCTTCCTTCACATGTTCAAAACAGACCAAATCGCTCTTTTTAAAATTAATTTTGAGTCCCGATAACTGTTCAAACAAACATAGTATCAACTTCATATTTCTAGCTTTGTCAAGATCATATTTCATGAAAAAAATCGTATCATCCGCATATTGTAGGATGGACACCGCCCATCCACAAGATGTGGAACTAGCCCTCCTACTAGATCACTCGCTTTAGCATGACCTATGAGAACTGTGATCATATCAGGTACTATGTTGAATAAGATCAGGGACATCGAATCTCCCTGTCTCAATCCTTTGTGGATTTGAAAATAATGATCCATATAATCATTCATCTTAATCCCAACATTACCACTTTGAACAAAAGAATCCACCTGAGTCCTCCAAGCCTCATTGAATCCTTTCATTCGTAATGTTTGTTGAAGGAAAGGCCATTTAACTTTATCGTATAGTGGCAAACAATGTTCCTTTAGCTACAGCTAGTGAACGAGCGAGCCGGTATAGCCTGGGCCTGGCCACGAGTGCCCCTAAGAGCAATGAGAACACGTCAGATGCTAGAGAGCACAGATCGTCTTCAACCGTATATAAAATTATCTGAAACCTCAAGTGATAGACGCAAAAACCCACCAAACAAGCATGCAGCCAAAGTGGCATACTTGCCCCACGAATGTGCCACCTTCAACTTGCTTTCTTTGGTTAGGTTTATTAGCTAGCTCTGTGACTTCACCAATCGTTATCAATTTGCAGCGGCTGATTTGAATGAAGCTACAACGGGGTTTATGGTGCTCTCAATGCTAGAGCAACACACGGCTATTTCCTAGGGTTTCAAGGAAGGTCACATGCATAGCACATGCCTATATATACCCGTGGCATTATAAAAGTGGGACAAACTAGTTCGTCGTGTCCTTCAGGAGGGAGAAAACATACTCAAGCTTGAGTAGGCCAAGCATACTCAAGATGGAGAAGGCAATCGTTGTGTATACCTAGATGATCTTGCATCCACTTAGCAGTGTGTCATGGGATTGAGAGGCGATAGGGACTCAGAAGTGCGAAGAACTGAAAATCTGGGTAGCGTTCAACAGAATTATTGTCCAATGATCCAAATAATATCTCCATCTAGACAATCCAAATAATATCTCCATCTAGACGGTAGTGGACGAGGGACATTGGCGGCATGGAGTCAATTTGCAATCTTAACAGAGTATATAAAATTCCAAACTTGGCTTGTTCCGAGCGCTCTACGAAAATAGGTGTGAAATAGTGTTATGAAGAAACAATAACACATCTTGTAACATGGAAACAGTTTAATTATTAATTTTATTTTGTTAATGGAGTACCTCTTACATTTATGAATGAATAGGGAAAGGTACCATGCATAATATTATTAGGCTACCTCCAATGCATCTATGCTAAGGCTGGCCATAGTGGGAGTAACTTAGGTAGTATCATGCTTTTGGGACTAGCAAACATGCTGATGTGACAGACAATTAAAGAAGAGAGAGATATGGTTAGAGTAACATAGGTAGATACCGTAACATGTTAAATGTAATGCTACAATGTGTCTTGCATGTCAATAAATAAGGTCATCTATGATACTACTTTATGATACTATGCACTATGAAAGTAGTATCATACAATAGTATCACATGCATGATACTAGTATATGATACTTCCCACTATGACCAGCCTAAGCATCATTCGTCTAATGATATAGCAACTAAAGTTATTCACGCATTGGTGGGTTTTATTTATTTAAGTGTTTTGCGTAGATTCACACGCTTGTCATTGTTTTTGCCTAGAGTTATCACATTCGTCTCTCCCCTCTTAATTACATTGCCACATCAGATTTTCCGCCTACACGACAGTCTTGGCATTTATACAAGGTGGAGCATTAGGAGAGGCCTTAAAGCTTCCATTTACCTAAATTTGTAATGCATCGACACCTTCTTTGCTTTGAAGCGCTCAATTCAATAGTTTTGCTATGCCAACTGAAGCTAATACCACTATCTATATATTCTGGCTAGTCCAATCAAGTTAATCAACTTGTCAGAGTCGCTACTCTCAGGATCGGCTTCGTAGCCGTTTGCAACAAGCTCTTGACGGTCAGGCTTGGACTGATGTTATCGTTACGTCAAACTGATTGTAAATTGTGATGGTAACCTTCATTGATCGAGGCTGTTGGTAGTGACTTACTCTTGTTTTTGCCCGATTGCCTACCAGTGCGAGCTTTAGCTTCACTTGTGTGGCACGTCAGGTCAAGTACTCCCTCCCTTCTTAAATATAAAATCTTTTAGAAATTTTATTATGGACTACATACAAAGCAAAATGAATGATTGTACACTTTAAAATAGATCTATATACATCTGTATGTAGTTCATATTGAAATCTCTAGAAGGTCTTACTGAGGACAGTAAAACCGCACCTAAACCGGGCTCTCTCAGCGATTAGCAATTTCGGTCGTCCGTTTTCGCGATCTAGACGTTCATGGCCGTCGGATCTCGTCTGAAATGCAATGTGTGCAGCACTGTGTGAAATTTGACCCAGCTGTCCTGTGGGCTGCTGCTCCAGAGGCCGAAACCAAGCCATTTGGTCAACTGGGTCGGCTATTGCAGCCGATTGGGCTAACATTGCTGTCGGAAGGTGGATTGTGCACTCGTTGTGCTTGCTGCTCGGTGGACAGAGAGGTGGATCGGTGACAACGGCGATAACAGCCACTCGTGAGGCGGTCGACGCGCGCGACGCAATCGAGCGTGATTCAGACGAAGTGCGTGAGCCGTGCCCGGCGACGCGGGTGATTCGTCCTGGTGACAGTGTGACGAGCACTCAATTCGATCAGGATCCAAGCGAAGCGCTCGGCGCTGCCGGATGCGACCACGACGACTCGCTTGAGTGGGATTCTGGATAGACGAAGGCGAGGCATCCATCCCGGATCGATCTAACGCGACGCGTGTCAGGATGCTGCACGGTGAACCCCCAATGTGTCGCCGCCATGCCCTCCTGCTATGTATGTACACAGGTAAGCGAAGATCTGAAGATAAGGAGGTGCTCCCATTCTTATTTTGTTCTACTCGATCTTCTTCTTGCACTCCACATTTTTTTCAAGGAGAGCAGAATTGTATCCCTCTCCTCTAAAAAAAGGAATAAGAAGATGTCATTATGGTATCATTATTCATTGCAATAGGTCACAGAGACGGCCTGGAGAAGGTACTCCCTCCGTCCGCGAATAAGTGTACGTATAGACATTTTAAGATAAATTATAGAGTGAAATAAAAAACTACATTGGAAAGATGCAAGCTATCATCTCTCTCATCTTTAATTACTTCATATCCAATGAGCTAAGTGCATGTAAAAAGTAAGGAGACCATGTGTTAAATGTTATTGGTCTTGATTACCGTATGATGAGAAAGAAGCATGTTTTTCTACTTTATAGTGCATTGAAAAGATAGATGTACACTTTTTTATGGACAAATTTTAAAGGTAAATGTACACTTATTCGTCGACGGAGGAAGTATATGCCAAGATCATATTCGGCGCACATGCACCTATCGTTTTGAGGATGCTAAGAGCATGGTTAATAGTATAGCCAACTGCTGGCTATAAGCCATCTTATAGCCCACCTTATAGCTAGCTTGTACAATAGTTAGCTACAAAAGAGTACTATTTTTATCATATATGGCCCACTTTTCATTCTCACAAAACACCTAGGAATACGTGCTAGAGCTGGCTGTTCACGAAGAGCCCGCTTCCCTTCTCTCTCCTCTTCTCTCTCTCATCCAACTCAGTAAAAATATAGTATTTTAATCCTTACAGTCTGCTGACTGTACCTTATTATACTTGCTCTAAGAGACGAAGCAACACATGAGAGTTGAGAATTCTGGATGATTTCCAATATGTCGAGAGATGAGATCGACTAAGGCTCATTGCGTCTGCTATCTATCTATCTGTAACAGTAAGTATGGATTATTATGGTTGTCTTGTTTTTGTGTCGAATGACCGATCAAATTCATACCGACATGTAGATGTTCTATTCTCCCGTCCCGTTGTGTACACTGTCAATTAACTGAGAAAAAAATTAATATGCGGACGACTAGGTTCCTTCATCTCCCTCGAAGAATAAATCTTCGCTGATTTAAGTCCCCATTGATTCTTTTCATCTTCCCAGTATTTCTATCTCTCTCTCTCCATTACTGACCCAAGCCTTCGAGGGAACGCCATTGCAATCAGCGCTGCCACCTCGAACGCGACAACTTCCGTCCGACCGGTCAGGCCTCCGACGAGCACTACATCATCAGCAAGTCGCTGACGCCGGTCGAGATCTTCGAGCTCCCCAAGAAATGCACCCTCATACTGGTGCTCACGGGCTAGTGCGTGGTCTTCGCGAGCGCTGCGGCCTCTACGACACAGACTCCGGCACTAGATACTCCTACCCGTCCGATGGTCAAGGCCGAGCCCGAGTTCCCCGACCAGTGTATGGGAGGAAGGGTTGGTAGGCGTAAAGGGATGGAGGGCCTCCAGCTGCTACACGTTGGATTCCACATGAAGGTTTTTCTGTTCTGTTTTTTCAGAAAAAAATGAGCAAAAGAATCGGGACAAAGCAACCCATGTTTATCTCTCAATTTTCTGATAGTAGGATCCTGCTATCTCTCCGACCTTGCAAAGCAAATGGGTTGGCAAATATATGTCTCCAAATATACTCATTTTACTTCTCAGTTTTTACTGTTTGAGAAGCACTTCGGTACACCTTCACTAAACGTATAAGGACAGTATGGTCATTACACGTTCTGTACATTATCCATCGCTCCATCCGCCCGCCCGTCGTACGTACGACACGTCAGCCCACGCGGCGGCGCTTGGGTTGGAATAAAAAAAGAAAAAAACCCATCTTCATCACGCACGCCTCCGCCGCCACCGCCGTCGCGACTCCACCACGCGACGTCTCCACCGTCGTCTCCGACGCCGACATGGCTCCACCCCCGCCTCCGCGGACGCCGCGAGTCCACCATGCGTCGTCTCCACCGTCGACGGGACTCCCCCCACCGTCTTCATCGCCGCGAGTCCACCACGCGACGTCTCCTCCGCCGCCGCCGGTACGCCACCGCACACGTCTCCACCGGCGACGTGACCCCCTCCCTCCGCTTCGACGCCGGCGGTTGCAGTGACCGACGTGGCGTACCATCTTCAAACGCCGACGTTGCAGCCACCGGTGCATCGACGTCGAACACAGCGAACGATGTCAATCAACCCTTTGACGACGGACAGTAAGTTTTTTTATTTAATCCATACAATTTTTCATGATTTTATTGTATGAGTGTTTATTGTGACAATGATACAACACCTATTGAAAGGTTTATTATTAGAGCAAGACAACACCGGATATGCTGGCGATGACTCTAGTAGTGAGGATGAATCATCGTCATTGAATGCAAATAAATCACTCGAACACAACTATATGAGTCAGGATGAATCATATAGTGGTAATGTAAATGTTGTGTACGTTAACTATAAATAATGAAAATATAAGCTATTACATTAACACTTACAATTGCTATTGAATTTAAATCGGTGCATGTCAATGATGACAATGACGATTACGGTATAGATGAACAATCTTATGCTGAAAGTGGAACCCAGGTATGTTTCAAATATGTGGTTGTATTATTACTAGCATACAAATTGTATTACCACTTACACTTTTGAATCTGCACAGAGCAATACCGATGGTGACACTGAGGCGAAAACTTTACATGATGACAATGATGAGGATGATGACAATGTTGAGGATGATGATAATGATGAGGATGATGACAATGCATCTAATGAAGGAAATATGAGGGAAGTAAGTTATATTACATGTTCAAATTACTCATGAAAACTGAAAACATAGAAAAAGACTGACGAACATGGTGATATGTCTTATTTTGCAGGGGGGTGTTGATGGTCCTAATGGGAACGATGAGCATGTTGACGATCTTGAGTTTGACCTTAACATCGGCTATGATGAATATCAGCAAGAGACATTGGATAGGCATTGGGAAGTCATGGCCAAGACATTCAGGTCAGAAGGAGAGGCGTACATGTTCTATAACCAGTACGCGAAAGATCGTGGATTTAGTATCAGGTGGGACTTGAAAAGATTTGAAAAAGGTTCCCAAAAAGTTTTACGCATGAGGAGGTATCTCTGTTCCGGGGCAGGAAAACGACAGGCAAAATTTTTATCCATGGAAGACCGGACCCGCAGACTGAGACCGGAGAGTCGATGCTTCTGTAAAGCCCATTTAAAAGTGAAGCTTGATAGAAAGAGTGGACTTTGATATGTAAGCAGTTTCTTCGATGATCACAGCCATGTTCTTGCGAAACCGGACGAAGTCCCTTTCCTCCGGTCTCACAATGTGATCAAATATTTCGAGAAAGCAGAGATTTTAGCTATGGCAGGAGCTGGGATAAGAAAGCACATCATTTTTGACAACTTTGTCAGCAGGTACGGTTCGTACGCTAAGACAGGGTTTGGAAGGAGGAAGTTGTATAATATGTGCTACAGGAAGAAGATGAAACTGCTTGTCCAGGGTGATGCTGACACTGCTATAGGAATCATGTTGGCTAGAAAGGACAGGGATCCGGATTTCTTCTTTGAGCATACTGTTGACGCTGAAGGTAGGTTGAACAACCTGTTCCGATTTCGTCGAAATTTTACGTGTCATCATTGAATGTGCATTCTCAGGTGCCACCAAAAGTTCAGTAAATTTCATGAATGTATCCATCTACATCATGTGCAACCCATCGGTGCCGGTATGGACGAAATGAGTGTTACAACGCGATCTTGCAGCTTCCCTTCATGATTTTTTTTCATTTTTTCCACGCTTCCTAATGAACTTCACAAGGCTTCACGTCAAATTTTAGAATTTTCTGGCAATCCGTGTTTTTTTTGAATTTCCATTCAAAAACAGGCAAAAACAGATGTCGGACGTGACGCAACGTGCGTTTGGTCTCCGATTTCGTCGAAATTTTGGGTGACATCATTGTATGTGCATTCTCAGGTGCGTGTAAAAGCTGGGTAAATTTCATGAATGCATCCATGTACATCATGTGCAACCCATCGGTGTCGGTCTGGACGGAAGGAGTGTTTCAACGCGTTCTTGCAACTCCCCTTCATGATTTTTTTTTCATTTTTTTTCCACGCTTCCTAATGAACTTCACAAGGCGGCACGTCAAATTTTAGAATTTACTGACAATTCGTGCTTTTTTTGAATTTCCATTCAAAAACAGGCAAAAACAGATGCGGACGTGACGCAATGTGCGTTTGGTCTCCGGTTTCGTTGAAATTTTGCGTGACATCATTGCATGTGCATTCTCAGGTGCCAGCAAAAGTTGGGTAAATTTCATGAATGCATTTATGTACATCATGTGCAACCCATCGGTGTCGGTATGGACGGAAGGGTGTTACAACGCGATCATGCAACTCCTCTTCATGAATTTTTTTCATTTTTTCCACGCTTCCAAATGACTTCACAAGGCTGCACGTCAAGTTTTATAATTTTCTGACAATTCGTGCTTTTCTTTTAATTTCCATTCAAAAACAGGCAAAAACAGATGTCGGACGTGACGCAACGTGTGTTTGATCTCTGATTTCATCAAAATTTTGCGTGACATCATTGCATGTGCATTCTCAAATGCCGGCAAAAATTGGATAAATTTCATTAATGCATCCATGTACATCATGTGCAACCCATCGGTGTCGGTATGGACGTAAGGGTGTTACAACGCGATCTTGCAACTCCCTTAATGATTTTTTTCATTTTTTTCCACGCTTACTAATGAACTTCACAAGGCGGCACGTCAAATTTTAAAATTTTCTAGCAATCCGTGCTTTTTTTGAATTTCAATTCAAAACACACGCAAAAACAGATGCCAGACGTGACGCAACGTGCGTTCGGTCTCCGATTTCGTAGAAATTTTGCGTGACCTCATGGCATGTGCATTCTCAAGTGCCTGCAGAAGTTCAGTAAATTTCATGAATGGATCCATGTATATCATTTGCAACCCATCGGTGTCGGTATGGACGGAAGGGGTGTTACAACACGATCTTGCAACTCCCCTTCATAATTTTTTTTCATTTTTTCCACGTGCCCTAATGAACTTCACAAGGCGGCACGTCAATTTTTAGAATTTTCTGACAATACTTGATTTTTTTTAATTTCCATTCAAAAACAGGCAAAAACAGATGCCGGACGTGACGCAACGTGCGTTTGGTCTCCGATTTCGTCGAAATTTTGCAAAATATTCATATAACTTTTTTCCGTTTTTATAGAATGTTCATATCTTTAAAAAAAATTATAAGCTATTCGTTTTTAGTTTTTCCATTTTTGTAAACTTTATATATATACATATATATATATAGGTACATATATATCTTATCTAAACAAATTTAAATATTTCGAACAAATAGTAATAATAACACTTAATTTAGATTCATAATAAACTTAGATAAAATCTTATAGTTCATTACCGATTACATTGGAACCTAATTAAAAAACTAAAAACAAAATTTAATTAAACATTACTAAAATCAAAAACTAATCTAATCAGAATCGTCCAGGTAGACGACGCTCGGCCCGTCCACCGCGTCGTCGCCGTCCGTGCCGTCGTCGTCGTCGGAGCTGTTGGCGAGGCCATCCGAGTCGATGTCGTCATCGTCGTCGTCCTCGCTGACGGGCTCCGGGTTTCCCGCCAACGCTGCCGCGATCTCCGCCTCTTCCCTCGCCGCCGCGGCCGCCGTCGCCTGAGACGCCCGCAGGGCGACGAGTAGCCTCGGCGAATCGTCGGGGTCGCCGTCCTCGCGGAGAACGAACTGCTCCGGCGGCAGTTCGTACTCCGGCGGGGCCACAGCCATGACCATCGCCAGAGCCGTCGGCGGGGGGTTGGGGATTGTCGCCCGACAGCGGAGCTGGATGCCACCGGCGTTGCCCGCCGCCGCCGCCGCCTGCCGGTGCCGGGTGATGACGTCGTAGTAGCTTTTCCCGTCCCAAAAAGAGTGGCGGCCGTTGATGTTGTGACGGTCGCCGGGATGGGTCCGGAGCTCCTCCGGCGTCGTGGGGTCGTCTTGCGTCGGGTATCCGTCCTTGCTAACCCTCCATGGCTTCGCGAGGCGGCACCCCGGCGGGACGAGGAGGCCGTAGCTGTGGAGCTCCGCCGTCAGCGGTTTGTCGAGGCTGAGCAGCCAGTTGCTCTCCGACGCACTACCGGCGCCGGAACTGCTGCCGCCGGCCAAGTGAGCCATTGTCGGGACGATGGAGGGCAGGGGAGAGGAGAAGAGAGCATCGAGAGGAGGGGCGGGACGACGGAGGGCAGGGGATCCACTACTGGAATCTGCTGGTTTGCCGACAGCCAGAGCTGACGGCAAAGGATAGCTTAACTGATGGCAAAGGCTTTGCCGTCAGTGTGCTGTCGGCAAAGGTACCGGCCAAGATTTTATCGGCAATCACCTTCTTTGCTGACAGCCAGAGATCGACCGACAGCAAAGACTTTGCCATCAGCTTTGTGGCACAGGCTGACGGCAAAGAGCAGTGGCGGCAACGGCGCAGGCCGAGCTCCGTTTGAAGGTTAACGGCAGGCTTTGCCCACAGCCGTAGCAAAGCTGACGGCAAAGCCGAAACCCCTAGGTCCCCTAGTCCCCTCTTTGCCCACAGCCGTAGCAAAGCTGACGGCAAAGCCGAAACCCCTGGGTCCCCTTGGCCGCCTCTTTGCCGACAGCTGGAGCGCAGCTGACGGCAAAGCCGAAAATGTGGTATTCCCAGAGTTGCCAGGAAACACAGGCTGCCGCCACGTGTCTTCTTTGCCGTCAGTCCACCGACGGCAAAGCCTTTGCCGTCAGTAAGCTGTAGGCAAAGACCCTCTCTGCTTTTTTCATATTTGTTTTCTGTTAATTCCCTGCATTTGCAAAACATAGATACAAACAGCAGCATATATATATTTGCCCAGCCCCTAAACAGCACCACAAGTGCATCACAAAGTGCAAACAACACAACACAAGTGCAAACAGCACGAATATATGTAATTAAAGTGCAAACAAGATCACAAAGTATTACAAAGCATCACAAGTGCATCCACAAATACAATTGCATTACAAAGTTCATCTAATACTACACAAGTGCATTACAAAGTCCCTCGAGCATCCATCCATATGCCATGTTGCTTTATCAAAATCTGCATAATGAGAAAGAAGTTAGAAGAAGAATACAATAAGAAAGAAGTTATCTAAATTAAGCTAAGCAATTAGAAGAAGAAGTGGAAGAAGAAGAACAAGAAGAAGAAGTGGAAGAAGAAGAACAAGAAGAAGAACAAGAAGAAGAAGTGGAAGAAGTGAAAGAAGAAGAAGAAGAAGAAGATAGAGAAAAAGAAACAAGAGAAGTTATCTTTTTCTTCTGTTTCTTCTTCTCTTATTTCTTCATCTCTTGTTTGTTCTTCTCTTCTGATTTCTTTTAAAACTTTCTAAACTAATTATGTCATTTTTGAGCTCTAATATCAACTAGAATTTACTAAGCTAACTAAACCATGGCTAATATCAACTAGAATTTACTAAGCTAACTAAAGCCTGACATAATCTAAGTTGATCTGAACAATAGGAAGAATAAGAAGGAGAGGAATAACTTACCGAATGCCAAGAAACGGAGGGGAAGCTGCATCTCCGTTGGTCGCTGGGTTGCTAGGGCTCTCACCAGGAGAAGTAAAGGGATCGTGGGATTCAACTATGGAATGATGCTGCAACAAGGCAAGAGTTAAAATATGTGGTTAGCACGGCGACAGACAATGGTATAAGACCGTGCAAGGTTAGTCATTGAAAGGGAACTCACTGTTCCCACCGGAGAAGGCATCGGCGGAGGGGGCGGTAAACCTTGCTTCTCACACATAGCCTGCAAATTAGTTTTCGAGGAGTCAAAGAAATAGCCTTGTTGCGTCTCACACATAGCCTTGCTTCTCACACAACTGACTTACCGCAACGAAGTCGTGCATGGACTTCGCATGGGCATTATTGTGTGCCCTCTCCTCGTCAAGCAACCTCTGCGTATTCCGGTCCCTCTCCTCCAACAAGAGCCTGGTGGCCTCCCTCTCCTTCATAAGTGCGGCCTGCAACCACTCCTCAAAAGGAATTTTCATCATCCATCCAGGGACAAAAGAACGAAAGAAATAATGAAGAAAACTAACCTCGATGGCAAGATCAACTGGCCTCGCGCGTTGCCGTATTGCAGGAGCGGAGCTCGTTTGCCTCGACTTGATCTGAGATAGAGTCTCAGTGATAGGGACGAAGCCATCACACATGGCCAGCGTGCCATGACTCTTACCGCCACCAGAGATCATTAACGCCTCTCGATCGATAGGATTCTGGCTCGGGTCAAAGTCAGGCCCGCGCAGCTGTTTGACCACCTTAGAATAAGACGTCATCTTGTTGTAGGCGGACAGGCTTGTGTACGCCGACGGCCCGTCCCCCTCAGAATATGCCTTCGCCGTCTTGTACGAGCCCTTATGGGCCATGCTAAACGCGGCGTATCCCTCAGGCTCGGGCTGGTTATTGTGTTTGGCCTACACGAAAAGACAAAGAATTAGTACAACAAAAATCATGAACGAACGAATTATTGATGAATTAAAACAAGGCACACATACCCATTTTTTGGCGTATTGCTTGATGTTGGCATTGCCTTGGTGGTGTGGCACACGAACCAATTGGGCACGACGGTCCTTGGCCATAGTATGCGTGCTCAACCAAGCCTCTGTGCACCACCTGTCCGCTATCATCTCCCAACAATCCATCTTATCAGCCAACCATCTCGGGGGCACCTATGAATGTAAGTTAATGAAGAAAAAAACTAAGTATTATAACTAAATGGACCTAACTAGCCCTAAGAATTGATCTTTGGAATGTACATACCTCCATGTACTCGGTCTTATCAAGGAAAATCTTTCGACATTCAGTCTTTGTCTTCGGCTCCCCTTGCTTGGCGTACCAATCTCGAACAGCCTAAACACGCAGCTCGTGCCTCGTGTTATTTAATAAACTCTTGCACTCTTTCACGAGGTTCTTCTTGGCCGCCTCCTCCGTCCCCTCCTCGACCCTAAAGTAACTCTTCAATTATGCCAAATAGATGCATAGATGAATAGTGAAATGATTTGGAAGGAAATAACAATATATAACATTGTATACTTTTTATTGGGTAAAATAATAGTTACCCAAAAATCAGCCAACACCTTGTCGGCCACGCTCACGCAAACAACACCATTGACATGTGTGTTTCCCGGGAGCAGAGCGGCTTGGTAGTGCTCCCACTTGAGTCCTGGCTCGGGAACCATACCCTCACCGGGCAACTGCACTATCCCGGGGAAGTGCTCCCTAAGTAAAGCACCAAGGAGGCAGTTTGGATTCCGGGTATTCTGCGGGTAATCCCACGCCCTACATAATGATAAGGCAAAGACATTAGCTACTTGGTGAAATATAATGATATAAGGTACACAATATATATCAACTTACTTCTCGCCATCTGGCTTAATGAACGGCATGTGCTGCAACTCCAATCGGTCTGGAACTCGTGTCATACCACGTTGGTAGACCGACTTGCTGGCAGTCCCCTCAGCCTCTGCCTCAGCCCCCTCCGCCTCAGCCTTCGCCTCAGCACCCTCCGCCTCAGCCCCCTCCGCCTCAGCCTCCGCCTTAGCACCCTCCGCCTCAGCCTCCACCTCAGCCCCCTGCATCGGTGTCTTCTCCTGGACGGTAGGATCCCGCACCGGTGACACCCTCGTCTGCAAGGGTGAAGTGGCTGAGACAGAAGTAGCCGAGGGTGGTGGCGACTGGCTCCTATCATGCAGCCTCCCCCTCCCACGACCACGTCCTCTGCCTCTCTTCTTTCCTACGCCTCTCCCACGGGGCTCCTCGGCAAAGCTCTGCAACAAAGTTCTCCGTAGCTGCCCAGGTGCTATCCTCAACTTATCCCCGCCTGCCATGTCTCACCACCTGTAACGATAAATAGTTAAATAATTAGTACAAATTTAAGGACAATAATTAAATGAACAATAATAAATACATGAATAATTCAACTAATAATTGAATAATTAAACAACAATGTTTGGATGCATACAAAGTACTAATAGTCTGGATCATCTGTCTCTTCTCCATGGTCAATTGAAGCAAAATCATCATCAGTATCACACGTGTCGTCATGACTGATATCGTCATCGGGTTCAGGGACATCATGTGGAAGGCCTTTTTGTAACCGATCAAGCATTGATAGCTCATCGGCATTGGTAACTTCTTCTACTTCCACTTCTTCCTCATCATCACGTGAGTCTTGTTCCTCCGTGTTCAGGGTGGACGTAGAGCAGTTTCGGGTACGACGTCTGACACCACGTGATTCTTGGTAGAATTCTCCATCATATGTTATTGGGTCAATTTGAGGTTCATAATCGTCTTCATTTGGGGGAGGTGGTCTAAGATGTGGCGGCACATCCAACACGACATACCAACCTTCTAGGTTCTTAACACTTTGACGACACTATGGCAGATAGAAAACTTGGGTGGCCTGTTGAGCCACAATATAGACATCGGCACCGCTTAACTGCCTGTCTTGTCGAATTTCGACAATCCCAAGATGTTCATGAGTCCGTCTTGTCTTAGTAGGATCGAACCAATGACATTTGAACACAACAACGTTTGGAGGATTTTCACCATAATAATGAAGTTCGTAGACTTCTTCAAGTCTTCCATAATACTCGACACCTCCCTCGCATATAGCAGAGACACCGGAATTGTTTGTTTTTCGACCTGGCATTGAAAGCTCTTTGCTAGCAGTACGAAAGCGATATCCGTTGATGTCGTACTTCTGAAATGTACGGACCTTAAAGTCGAAACCATTAGCTATTTGTCTCAATTCATCGTCGACTTGCTCATCTGAATTAGCCTAGAAGTTAAGAAAAGATAGAGTTTGGTGTGTTACTCATGAGTAATAGCAACAAAGGAAATCACTTATTATATATAAGGGAGGTACCGTTTTTTTGAACCAAGAGATGAAACCGGGATAGCCGCCTCCTGTCTTTTCAAGAAGTTCATACTCGAAAATGAAATCTTTTTCTATTGCAACACCATTCAAGAATTGTTCGACGTATCGACTGTATCAATTAATAATAGTTGATAGACACAAAACTTTTTCAAAGTTGCGAAACAATGTACACAACACTTACTCGATGTATGGCCGAACTTCTGTTAAATTGTTCAATATATACATCGTTAGTGTGCGCCACTCCTCGACGCACATCAACTTTGGTTTTCCCACACCAGAAGGTGCGAGCTTCCCTTTGAAAAGGCTGAGATTGGATTCACGTCGTCGTTTGGGGTCGCCCGGATTGTACCGAGGCTTTGGATTATGCAAGCTGTGCATAGTGGCATCATAGTGTGCTGTTACGAAGTTTGTCTCCTCCTCGGTAATGAACGCCTCGGCCATCGATGCTTCAATTCTACGTTTATTTTTACATTTTCCTCGAAGTGTCTTCTGCATTCTTTCAGTTGCATAGCACCAACGATTTTGCATAGGGCCACCCAATCTTGCCTCGGTTGGGAGATGCAAAATCATGTGTTGCATCGGATTAAAGAAGCCCGGTGGAAAAATCTTCTCTAACTTGCGGAGCAACTCAGGCACCAACTCTTCCATGTCATCTATCAAGGCACGCGACAACTCTTTAGTACAAAGAACACGGAAGAAATAGCTCAACTCGGCCAATACTAGCCATTCAGCCTCGGGGATATAGCCACGCAACATCACCGGCATTATCCGCTCAAGCCATATGTGCCAATCATGACTCTTGAGCCCAAAAATTTTCATTTTTTCAATGCTCGCTCCCCTCGCTAGATTCGCAGCATACCCATCGGGGAACAACAACTTTTTTTGCACCCACAAGAGGATTTCCCTTATTGCTCCCTTCTCAAGATTGTACCAGGCAGGTGGTTTGGACCAATTTTTTCTTCCTTTCGGTTCTCGCATGTTTAGTGATGGCCTATCACACAGAGTCTCCTGGTCAACTCTAGCCTTTGTATTATCTTTGCCCTTATCAGTGCCGAAAAATGTGCCAAGAAGGGCCTCGGCGATATTATTTTTAGTGTGCATCGTGTCAATGTTGTGTGGAAGTAAGAGGTCTTCGAAGAAGGGGAGATCCCAGATGCATGGCTTGTGGGTCCAGGCGTGTTCCTCATTATAACCCAAGAAATACCCTCGACGGTTTGGATCAGGCTCCATAGATTTTAACTGTTCATTAATTTGTGCCCCCGTCAACGCAGGTGGTGCTGAGTGTTTGACAACTTTACCTTTCATGAAATTCTTCTTGTCTTTTCTGAATGGATGGTCCATAGGCAAGAACTGTCTATGCAAGTCAAAGCAGGAATACTTCCCACCCGCCGGCAACCAATGAAACTTAAGAGCTGCCTTGCATTGTGGGCATGGGAACCTTCCATGCACACACCAGGCAACGAAAAGCGCAAATGCTGGCAGATCATGCAACGAGTATTGGTACCAAACATACATTTGAAAGTTCTCTTTCTTAGCTGCGTCGTATGTGTTGACCCCATTCACCCAAGCTTCTTTCAAGTCATCCATCAGCGGTTGCATGTACACACTCATATTCTTCCCAGGGTATTTTGGCCCTGGAACTATCAACGTCAGAAATATGTGCTTTCTTTGCATAATGGATGATGGTGGAAGATTGAGGGGAATGACAAATACAGGCCAGCAACTATATTGGGTAGCCGTCATACCAAAAGGATTGAACCCATCAAGGCTGATGGCGATTCGACAATTCCTTGGTTCTTTAGCTTCTTCCTTATGTATACTATCGAATGCCTTCCATGCGTCACCATCTGAAGGGTGTACCAACATCGGAACTCCGTGTTCATCTAATTCTTTCCTAATTCCATGTTTGTGCCATGTCATCTGTTTTGCTGTTTCTTCGAGCATGTAAAGTCGTTGAAGTCTTGGTAGGATCGGCAGATACGTAGGACACTCACGGGGATTTTGCTCTGCTTCTTCTCACCTTCACCGTTTTCTACCTCAACATATCTGGAGGACTTGCAAAATGGACAATATGTTTCGTTCGCATACTCTTTCCTAAATAAGGCACATCCCTTCTCACAAGCATGTATCTGCTCATACGGCATCTTGAGTGCACTAAGGATTTTGTCTGACTCATATAGGTTTGAAGGCATAATATGACCTTCTGGTAGAAAGCGCCCAAATAGGGTCATCACTGAGTCAAACAGGTCTCTTCCAATGTTGAACTGGGCTTTTAGAGCCATTACTTGTGCGATGGCATCTAGCTGAGAAATCTTAGTGTGCTCGTGAAGAGGACGTTTTGAAGACTCCAACATGGCATAGAAGGCTTTCGCGGATTCCTCCATCTCTTCGTCCTTGTTCCGAGCATCATCAAAGTCATTCACCATGTCTTCAATCCCTGTACCATAATCATCGGTGCGCCGACGCAACACCTCGTCTCTGTTACGTTGGGCCGACTCACCATGAAATGTCCACAAGGTATAGCCAGGAGTAAAACCACGCATCTGCAGGTGTTTACCCATTACATCCTTTGTCTATCGCAAATAATTCTTGCACTTAGTGCAGGGGCACCATGTTTTTGGCTGGCCTTTAGAAAACGCCGTTTCCACGAATTCATAGGTTTTGCTCAACCATTCATCGGTCATATCTCTCTGACTATGGTGACCGGTGTACATTCATTCACGATCAGTCATTCTGGCAAGCTAGCTACATAGTATCCACATATAAAACAATATAAATTATCAATTCATCAAGCTAGCTACATAGCATCCACGAAGGCCGAAACAGAGCAAAATAAAGGGGGTGGAGGAGGAGTTAACAAATGTGCTCACTTTCGAATGCAGGGGAGGTCGTCGAAAACCAATCCCTCGCGGAGAAGCTACTGCACATTTAAATGCACTCAATCAACACAAATACGCACTCGCGGTAATTAAGCTAACCAATACTAACATCTATTATTAATAATTTATTATTCAAGTTTTGTTACTCTTCTCTTCTTCTATTTCTTTTCTTCTTATTATTTTCTTTCTATTGCTAACAGCTAGCTAACTAATACTAACAGCTAGCTGACTAATACTAACAGCTAGCTAACTAATACTTACATGTACTAACATGTATTGCTAACTAAATTTAACTAAAAATCTACCACTAAGTAATTGCTAACTAAATTTAACTAAAAATCCACTACTAACATATCTAACTAAGGCCTCCTTTGATTTGAAGGATTTTTCATAGGAAAAACGCAGGAATGCAAATTCCATAGGATCTAACTAAGGCCTCCATTTCAAACGTTTCATTTGTTTCATATTCATGTACTTTTCCTCTGTTTTTCAATCCTCAGTTTTACACATGCATCTTCTGTTCTTAAATAGTTGTAACCCATAAAGTATTTTTCCTAAGCATGCAATGCTTCCACACCAACAAACAATGCATGTATGCCACATAATTAATCTACAATCTCACTAAATATTTCCATGTTTTTGCGATCCTGTAAATCTAAGAGGCCCTAACATAGAAAAAATAAACTAAAAAAACAAAAAAAGGGGGAGGAGGAGCTCACTGGCGAGTCGGGCGGGGCTGGCGCGGGGCGGCGGCGAGGCGGGGCTGGCGCGGGGCAGAGGCGAGTAGGGGCGGCGCGGGGCAGAGGCCGGTAGGGGCGGGCGCGGGGGCAGAGGCGAGTAGGGGCGGCGCCGGCGAGTAGGGCGGCGCGGGGCGGCGCAGGGCGGGGCGACGCAGGGAGGGGCGGGCGCGGGGCGGCGCCGACGAGCAGGGGCGGCGCGGGGCGGCGCAGGGCGGGGCGGCGCAGGGTGGGTGAGCAGGGTGGGAGAGGTACGTGAGAGAGAGAAGAGGGGTTAGGTCGTGGCACGGGGGGATAAGGCACGTGGCTTTGCCCTCAGCCAGCTGTCGGCAAAGACAGCCGTTAGTCTTTGCCCTCAGCTGGCTGTCGGCAAAGACGGCCCCCGTTAAGCACTGGTCGAACGTGCGACCGGGTTAGCCCCCTCTGCCGTCAGCCTCCCTATGCCGACAGTGTCTTTGTCCTTTGCCGTCAGCTGGCTAACGGCTTAGATAAAGCGGACGGCATAGATTTTTCTATGTCGTCAGCCTCTCCTATGCCGACAGCATTTATTTTGGCTGAGGGCAAAGTCTCTTTGCCGTCAGCCCCGTGAAATTGCTGACGGCAAAGCTTAAAGCTGTCGGCAAATTATGTTTTTCCAGTAGTGAGAGGAGAAGAGAGCGACGGGTGTGTGGACGTGCCGCGGGACGCCGACTATATATAGCGCAACGATGGAAGGGGAGGCGACGGGGTAGTTGGCCGGCGTTACTCCCCCGGAGTGAATGCGCGACCTCGGGGGTGCGGCGGACCGACGGTCCATTGGCCGCGTCGCCTCGGGAGCCGTCGAACCAGCGGGCCAGCGGCGACGCCGTCAGAAACCGATATGACGGGGCTCTGACGACGCGGTCGCCATTAATGGCGTCGCCTCGGGAGTCGGCGAACCAACGGGCCATCAGCGATGGGCGGCGGGTTTCGAGGCGACGGGGCACTGACGCGGTGATTAATGGCGGCGGCTTCGGAAACCGACGCGACGAACTGATCACGCAGCGCGCGATTAATGGCGCGGCCTCGGGAACCGACGGTTTACTGATCCGAATCCGGCGCGACCGCGGTCAGGCCGACGTGAAGACGCCACATCACGCTGAGTGGACGCGGATACGACGCGTATCTCAGGGTTCCTGCACGTCGCTAGTCTGTCCGTTGGCGCCCGTCGGGCTGACGCGCGTACGTCGGAACGGGGAAAAGACCATCCTGCCCTTTGTTACGAAGGGGTATCGTTTAATCTGAGTCGTCGTCGTTGTGTTTGGAGTTGTACCGAGGAAGAACTGTTACTCTATAACCGGTCAGGTTACCATGTAACAATCCAATTTTTACTGTATTTGCTGGCTCGTGTAGTCATTCCCTGCTTAACCTATTTCATGCAGGTATGCTATTAGGACTAAGGGTGAAAAATTGCGCATGTTTTAGGCACATGCAAACCATCTGGCGCTTTTATCTCCTGTTTGGTGCACTTATTCTCTCGAAGTGCATGCTGGTCATAACATTCTGGTCAGAGCGGCTTTAACCGCACAAAACTGCCAAAAACCTCAAGTGGCTGCCGCACCGACTGGCCAGCTCCCACTTGCTTTTCTTTGGTCAGGTTATATAGCTAGCTAGCTAACTTCACCAACCGTTATCAATATGGACTGGCCAGCTCCCACTTGCTTTTCTGAATGCTAGAGCGGGCGAGGGGTGTCCTCGTGCTCTTATTGCTAGAGCAATATGCTGCTTACATAGCACATGTATACACGCTGCCAATATAAAAGTGGTTCATATATATATACTAGTCCGCCTAGCACTCCAAGAGGGAGAATACATACTCGAGCTGGAGAAGACAATGCGTTATGTATATCTTATTGGATTTTGTATCTACTCAGACGTGTGTCATGGGATTGAGAGGCAATCAGGATTCAGAAGCACGAAGGAAGGATGGATTCAGCACTGTGTAGGACAAGTTTTGTACGGTGATTCATGGACCGCCTCCAAATCTCTACTGCTTGGGTTGGTAGCCGACGTTCATCGGGTTTTCTTCGTCACTCCTTCCACCGTTGGTTTTTTTCGTCTCTCGTTGTATCAGTGTTTGGTTTTTTTTCGTCTGTTCCCCTCGCATGTAAGAAAAACAAATCAGCCAACGACACTCCCCTCGATCTGTTTCTACATCGATGGTTAGGACGTCACACCCGCCAGAGCCCATCGCCGCCGTCGAGGTCTGAGAGGAGCCGCCGCCGTCTTCCCCACCCAGAGCACGGCCCTCTCCCTCGCCAACGCTGTTGTCCACTCACCTTCTTTCCTTAAAGCAGGGAGGCCCCAGATCGAGTCGAGCAACCCAGCAGGGCGGTAACCAGATTGGCCACAGCTCGTTGGGATGTATGGTTGCATTTGCTTGAAAGAATTATGCAGGTGCATTTATCTGAACAATCAGATAGTATTAGGTGGATTTTAACTAAGAATGGAGTATTCTCAGTCAAGTCCATGTATTCACATCTGATAAATACAAGAATTTTATCAACATCTGTACCTATTTGGAGGATCAAGGTACCCCTCAGAATTAAAATATTTATGTGGTTTATACACAAAGGGGTCATATTAACCAAAGATAACTTACTTAAGCGCAGTTGGAGAGGAAGGCCTAACTGTTGCTATTGTGAGCAAAATGAAACAATTAGAGACCTTTTCATAGAATGCCCTCTTGCAAAATTGCTATGGAGAACTATTTAAATAGCTTTTAATATCAGCCCACCTACATGTGTTGGTTCAATATTTACAACGTGGCTAAATGGAGTTGACGTTAAAATATCGAAACTTATCGGTGTTGGGATATGTGCTTTGTTTTGAGCAATATGGAATACCAGAAATGACATGATCTTTAATGGCAAGAACTTCAACAATTTTTTGCAGGTTATATACAGCGCAACGTCTTGGATCCGTACGTGGTCGTTACTCAGTCATGCGGAGTACAGGGATCTTATGGATATTGGGTGCAACCGATGGGAGATGGCCACACGGGTTATCTTCAACCGATTTGGATGGCGTGCTAATAATAGACTAGATGCATAGGCATCGTAGTCTAGGTTTAGATACGCCGGATGTGGCATCTTTTTACTATTTCATTCATGCTTTCTTTTACACTTTGGACTTTTTGAGCTCTTTGGATCTGAGATACTATTTTATTTATCTTTAATAATATGGCTGCATGCATCGATTGATGCAGAGGCCGGGGGCTCGTTTCCTCCTTATAAAAAAAACCAGATAGGCCACACCCAAATCTCTTTCAGATAGGCCGCGCGGGGAGAGATAGATTGAGGGGGTGGGCACCTTCTGCGTCTTCTCTCTCGGGACGCCGCTCCGACCCAACCCGATCCTGGGACGCCCATCGATTCGGGTGTCATTCATTCTCATCACAGCTCTAATGCAGGGATTACGAGTTGTGCTAATTTCATTTGCTAGAGACCAACTTGTGGTTCTGTTATTGGCAAATTTGTGCCTTCGAGATTGCTGCTCGCGTTTGTGTTCTCGAGCTGAAAATTCAGATTATTACCCTGTTTGGTCTGTTGCTGCAGACCAACAGACCATTCCGCCCTACTATTCGTTTCCTGCGAGCAAGGGACCGAACTGTTGCATCTAGATGGCTGGTGGGCGATCCATTTCAGTAGTTTATACTTCAGTCAGTCCGGAAGAAAGGTTCAGGAGCTCAAGGCATGCTTTTGTGTTAGGTGAGATGTGAATTGATTCTGACCAATATGAAATTCATTCAAATTTTGTTGCTGATGTATCTGCATTTAATTTTATGTGCACAAAAGCGTCGTAGTTGAAAAGCCAGAGAAGAATATATCACTTTGGTACATATTCAAGCTAGGGTTTTTCATTTTCTCCTTCCAATACATTTATCATGGGGTCATTTGCCCATAAAAGACATACATGATGGTCGTCGTTGGACAGATAAATTTGGTTACTTCTACCCATAAATTTCATGTCCTGGACATGTATATTACACATCTCTTGCAGGATATATTAATATTAACCTATGTGTTCGCTGCATTGCATTCGCCTTTTTTTTAACAAGGCAGGGCATCCAAAGGTGCCAATTTCATGCAGCTCCAAAGCAAAGTACAACAGATATAACAGAGGCCTGGAGAGGAGAGTAGAGATGCCTGGGAGCTGAAGAGAGGATACAACAAGGAGGTTGATCAAAAGACCAGTCTGTTGATCAGATCCAGAAAAACTAAGAGAGGAGCAGCATACGGAGACTATTTAAATGTAAGCTAATGTAGGAGCCAGCACTATCAGAAAGTTTAAGAGAACACACAAGTTGGGGTTGCACCAGCCGAAGACCACAACTGCTAACTTCCTTCAAAGATACTATAGCCAAGACACCTGAAACATTTCCCTCATCTAAAAACAAAGTGAACTCAGGGCAAGCATGTAAGGGCTTCCACCAAATGCAGATTTGTCCTCCAAAAACAACAGCAATGGATGAGAAGGACTGAAGAATGATATTTGTAAGCTTGGTTCAGGCTGCGCCGCTTCTATCAATTTAATACACGATATTGGTAAGCTTGGTTCGGGTTGTTTCTGACAATGACTGACAATCTGTCTCCATGTCATTCCTCTTATATGTACATAAGAATTGTGTGCATAGATCAAAGTGTGTGTAAGAGGGTTGTTTCCATATGTGTTGTGCTCCCTTTATTATTTTATCGATGTAAAACCCTTGACAAATTACCCTTGCATGTTGTTTGTGACTGATACGTGCAGGTTGTTTGATTAACAAGTAATCATTGTGATAATGGAGTTGGGCACTTGTGGTGGCGCATCTTCTTCCTGGGCATGAAAAATTACCGTTCACACAAAGGTTTTGGATGTCTTAAGCCCAGGAAGGTTTTGCTTTAGTAAGTCGGGTGATATCTGTTGGAAATATGAGCAATTTACCAAAGGATTTTATTAAAAGAAAAGCTAGGATAAACCTAACCATCATAACTAAGACGGAAGAAGACATGCAATATAGAGATGAAATGACAGAAGACAGGTGCACATATGATCTAGAAAAGAACATATGCATAACCGTTCTATATAGACAAGGTATCATAGGAAGTGATGAGCAGACACGATACATATCTAAAAGAGATACTATAGCAAAAAGTTGCGATAGAAACTGAAAGAAGAAGAACATGAGTACGTACTGAGTTGCAGCAGCAGGATTGGTGTTGGCGTTGTCGTTGGCCATGTTACCAGAGAGGTGGTCGACGTCAGGGAAGTAGTCGTCGTCCGGGAAGAAATCGTCGGTATCCGTGATGGAAGCCAGTAGTCGCGCTGAGCGCTCCCCAAAAACCTTATCGCCCTTCTCCTGTACAGGACTCGCAGAGACGGAGTTTCAGAGGCCTACTGTCCAAACGAACGGTGCACGTCGAAGACGGGATGAGGAAGAACGTAGCAGCAGCACAGAGAAAGGAACCGGTGGCGAGAGGAACTTCTGATGCGTTCTTCTGGAGTGGAGCGATCTCTCTTTTATAGGCGCAGGAGAAGAAGGCGAGAGACCAGCGACGGGAGCCGAAGAGAGCGACGGGATACTAAACGAACAGACAGCACCGAAACTGCAGCGTTCGGTTTCAATATCCACTAGCAAAACATTCAGCTTCTCCGAGTGGACTTTTAAATACCAGTTGTGTGTGGCAAAAATTTAGTTCGGCTCGTTCCCGCAACCCGCGGCGCGTCATGACGAGGCGAGGCGGAGGAGGAGGAGAAGCGCGCGTGTATGTCTCTATTGTTCTCAAATTCATACATGTGTGGAAACATCCTCCCTTATAAGGAGGTCCAACTCCCACTAAACTAGCAATGTGGGACTAAACATTTCCACCTCTTGCCTTGCACAAAATGGGATGTGTGGGCCTCTAGGATTTATTAGGAATTATATATTGGGTTGGCCCAAATAATTGAATAAAATTCCAGCAATCCCCCACCAGATCCCACAGGCACACAAAATTTTGCCTTTGGTTCCAAAACACTGTTTTATATACCGATACTGCAGTGGAGACTGTTAAGTTGAACTTCCATCTAGAACTCTAGGCTACACTGGTAAGCAACTTGAACAGTGGACTAGGCCTTGAACTGCAAGTTTTCTACGAAACTAGATTCACACAGAGGTTTGATCGATACTAGGCTACCGTAGGACTTTCCCGCGGGTGGAGCTTATGCATCATACTCGGAGACCTTTCATGAGTTTACTGGAGAGCACCCTACTCTCATAGATTGCGACGTTAACAATCAGACTCATATAGGTATGTTCTTCAAAAGATGTTCTGCAGGATAACATCTCTGCTTCAATAAGCCACTTAGAACATATTAAGATGTACATCAACCTGCCATGCAGTTTTAGGAAAGTATTGCATCTTCATCGAGTGGTATTATTAATGATAAGGATACTTTCCTCTCAGTTGACGAACAGCTTGTCTTCCACATCTAATTCATGGGATCTCCGTTCACAAAGAATAGGTTACCACTGTGAACAACTCAAATTGTGGGTCTCATACCCATCTCCCTCGATGCATTTTCTATCACATTACGTGACAGACCCTTAGTAAAAGGATCTGCCAGATTTTTAGATGTTTGAATATAATCCAATGCAATAACTCCTGAGTTTCAATTTTCCTGACAGATTTTAACCTTCTGTGAATGTGTCTTGATGACTTCATGTTATCCTTTGAGATGCTCACTTTCGTGATCACAGTTTGATTGTCGCAGTTCATAAGGATACCTGGTACAGGTTTCTCGACAACCGGCAAGTCACTCAAGAGCCGGCGAAGCCAATCTGCTTTGACCGTAGCTGTATCTAGTGTTGTGAGTTCTGCTTCCATTGTTGACCTTGTTAAGATCGTTTGCTTGCAAGACTTCCAAGAAACAGCGCCACCTCCATGAGTGAATACATATCCGCTCATGGCTTTTATCTCATCAGCATCAGAGATCCAGTTTGAATCACTATACCCTTCAAGCACCTTTGGATGTCCAGTATAGTGAATTCCATAATTTGCAGTGCCTTTCAAATAACACAAAACTCTCTCTAGAGCTTTCCAATGCACATCTCCTGGTTTTGAGACAACCCGACTCAATTTGCTAAAGGCAAAAGAGATGTCAGGTCTTGTAGCACTGGCCAAGTACATAAGCGAGCCAATAATTTGAGAGTATTTCAATTGGTCTCTAGCAATTCTTCGATTCTTTAGAAGTAGCATGCTCGCATCATATGGTGTGGGAGAGGACTTGCAGTCACTATACCCAAAGCGACTCAAGATCTTTTCCACATAGTGAGATTGAAGCAACGTAATCCCACCATCTTCGTCTCTTAACAACTTGATGTTCAGAATGACATCAACCACTCCTAAATCCTTCACCTCAAAACAGTGAGATAGGAAATCCTTGACCTCTTTAATAACGTTCAGATTTGTTCCGAAAATCAGTATGTCATCGACATACAAGCAAAGGATAACTCCCTCCCCCCACCATGGCGATAGTACACAAATTTATCAGCTTCATTTACAACAAAGCCTGCAGTTGTGAGAGTCCTTTCAAACTTCTCATGCCACTGCTTGGGTGCTTGCTTAAGTCCATATAAAGACTTCAGCAACTTGCATACTTTCCCTTCCTGACCATCTACTACAAACCCATCTGGTTGTTTCATGTAAATTTCCTCATCCAACTCTCCATTTAGGAAAGCGGTCTTAACATCCATTTGATGAACGAGAAGACCATGTGAGGCGGCTAATGAAAGTAGTACTCGAATAGTGGTCAGTCGAGCCACGGGTGAGTAAGTATCAAAGAAGTCTTCACCTTCCTTTTGGGTATAACCCTTAGCCACTAGCCGTGCCTTGTAATTTTCGATAGTACCATCAGGCCTAAGCTTCTTCTTGAATACCCATTTGCATCCTATAGGTTTGCACCCATAAGGACGATCAGTGATCTCCCAAGTTTCATTTGCCAAGATGGAATCCATCTCACTGCGGACTACTTCCTTCCAGTAGTCAGCATCTTCAGACGCATAGGCCTCTGAAATAGAACTGGGAGTATCGTCTGTGAGATACACAAGAAAATCATCACCAAAGGACTTTGGAGTCCTCTGTCTCTTGCTCCTGGTCGGAACTTCATTGTTCTCCTCCACAATATTTTCAAAGTGTTCCATCGAAATGATAGGTTCACTAAGTGTAACTAATTCATGATTTGATGAATTAGGCATCTCCTGATTAGATGAGGTAGCCATATCCTTCATGGGAAAGATATCTTCAAATAAAGTCGCATCCTTCGACTCCATGATTGCACCGACATGCATGTCAGATACCTCAGATTTTACAACCAAGAATCTATATCCAATGCTATGAAAAGCATATCCCAGAAAAACACAATCCACGGTTTTTGGTCCTAGCTTGCGCTTCTTTGGGATTGGCACATTAACTTTCGCCAAACAACCCAGGTTCGTAGATAAGAAAGTTTTAACCTTTTCTTTTCCCATTCCTCGAATGGAGTTATCTCTTTGTTCTTTGTGGGAACTCGATTCAGGACATGACATGCAGTCAAAATCGCCTCCCCCCACCATGCCTTGGAGAGACCCGATGTATCTAACATGGCGTTCTTTCTTTCGGCTATTCCATTTGATTGAGGTGAATAGGGAGGCGTCCTCTCATGAATTATACCATGTTCCGCACAAAAAGAATCAAATTCATTTGAGAAATACTCTCCACCACGATCGGACCTAAGCCTCTTGATCTTTCGATCAAGTTGGTTTTCTGCTTCAGCTTTATAGATCTTGAAAAAGTTCAAAGCCTCATCCTTAGACTTTAGAAGATACACTCGGCAGTATCTAGTGGATTCATCAATTAGTGTCATAAAATATTTCTTTCCACCTTCTGTCAAAATGCCATTCATTTCACATAGATCTGAATGCATGAGCTCTAGTGGTGCAAGATTTCTCGTTTTGGCAGTCATATGAGACTTACGAGGTTGTTTGGCTTGCACACAAACTTGACACTTAGATCCCTTGACTGTGTTAAAGCTAGGAATTAAGTTCAATTTGACTAGTCGCGACATGCAACCAAAATTAACATGACAAAGACGTGAATGCCACACATTTGATTCACTATTGTTGTAAACATGATTAACAACTTTATTGCAAACGTGTGCCAAGGATAAACGGAACAGCCTCCTGACTGGTAGCCTTTACCAACAAAAGTTCCATACTTGGATATTACAAATTTATTAGACTCAAAGACAAGCTTGTAGCCATCTCTACACAAAAGAGATCCGCTAACAAGATTTTCATTCACGGAGGGGACATAATGCACGTTCTTCAGCCGCACGACCTTTCCCGAAGTAAACTTCAGATCGACCATGCCAACACCACGAACAGAAGCAGGTGAACCGTTGCCCATCAGGACGGTGGAAGTCCATGCGGACTGATAAGATGAAAACATGGAAATATCACCGCATATATGCACATTAGCACCCGTGTCAATCAACCAATCGGGAAAATGACATAGTGAAAGAATAGTGGGTAATATACCATACCCAACATCTTCCACGTCAGTGTGAGCAATGACGACATTAGCAGACTTGCCGCTTTTCCCATGTTGACGCTTGTCATAACGATTAGGGAAGTTAGGTGCCCAATGATCAGGATCTCCGCACACATGACAAACACCTTTCTTCTTGTCATTCTTCTTCTTGAAGTTGGTGTGCTGTACAGCCTTGTTCTTCCCATCGAACTTTGCTTTACCATCAAACTTGCCCTTGTTCTTGAAATTGTGGGGCTGGAAGTTTTTCTTCTGTACCAGATTGGCACTAGAACCCCCCCTCAATAGCTCGAGCACGTGAGTCTTTTGCTCTCGCCTTTTCTTCCACATCAAGAGTACCAATGAGATCCGGAACGGAAAACTCCTGTTGCTTCAGTAAGGTAGCAAAGTTCCTCCACGAAGGAGGAAGTTTAGTGATGATGCCTCCGGCAACAAACTTGTCAGGTAGCAAGCAATTGAAGTGCTCAAGTTCTCTTGCAAATGACTGTATTTCATGAGCTTGCTCAACCATGGAGCGCTCTTCAGTCATCCTGTAGTCATAGAATTGTTCCATGATGTACAGCTCAGTGCCAGCATCCGAGACCCCAAACTTGGTGTCAAGTGCATTCTACATATCTTTTCCATTATCAATTGACGCATAAGCATCAACTATGTTCTCACCAAGAATGCTAAGAATAGCAGCCTTAAACAAGGTATCCATTTTCTGAAAGGCTAGCTCATGTTGAGCATCATGGTCTTCTTCAGGTTTGCCAAGAGTGGCGTCATAGCAGCTCATGGTTTGAAACCATAAAACAGCTCTCACGCGCCATCTCTTGTAGTGAACACCCTCAAACATAGGAGGTCTCATGGAGGCAACAAAACCACTCGGGGTAAATTGCCTATAATAAGGTTTTTGGATTGTTGGAAATATGAGCAATTTACCAAAGGATTTTATTAAAAGAAAAGCTAGGATAAACCTAATCATCATAACTAAGACGGAAGAAGACATGCAATATAGAGATGAAATGACAGAAGACAGGTGCACATATGATCTAGAAAAGAACATATGCATAACCGTTCTATATAGACAAGGTACCATAGGAAGTGATGAGCAGACACGATACATATCTAGAAGAGATACTATAGCAAAAAGTTGCGATAGAAACTGAAAGAAGAAGAACATGAGTACGTACTGAGTTGCAGCAGCAGGATTGGTGTTGGCGTTGTCGTTGACCGTGTTACCAGAGAGGTGGTCGACGTCAGGGAAAAAGTCGTCGTCCGGGAAGAAATCATCGGTGTCCGTGATGGAAGCCAGTAGTCGCGCTGAGCGCTCCCCAAAAACCTTATCGCCCTTCTCCTGTACAGGACTCGCAGAGACGGAGTTTCAGAGGCCTACTGTCCAAACGAACGGTGCACGTCGAAGACGGGATGAGGAAGAACGTAGCAGCAGCACAGAGAAAGGAACCGGTGGCGAGAGGAACTTCTGATGCGTTCTTCTGGAGTGGAGCGATCTCTCTTTTATAGGCGCAGGAGAAGAAGGCGAGAGACCAGCGACGGGAGCCGAAGAGAGCGACGGGATACGAAACGAACAGACAGCAGCGAAACTGCAGCGTTCGGTTTCAATATCCACTAGCAAAACATTCAGCTTCTCCGAGTGGACTTTTAAATACCAGTTGTGTGTGGCAAAAATTTAGTTCGGCTCGTTCCCGCAACCCGCGGCGCGTCGTGACGAGGCGAGGCGGAGGAGGAGGAGAAGCGCGCGTGTATGTCTCTATTGTTCTCAAATTCATACATGTGTGGAAACATCCTCCCTTATAAGGAGGTCCAACTCCCACTAAACTAGCAATGTGGGACTAAACATTTCCACCTCTTGCCTTGCACAAATGGACTGCGTGGGCTTCTAGGATTTATTAGGAATTATATATTGGGTTGGCCCAAATAATTGAATAAAATTCCAGCAATATCTTGTATTTTTTTGTAAATTTGTCCAGTTATTTTTTGTCTTTCTGTACATGATTCTGATAGTGATTTGTCTGAAAACTGTATATACGGAAGCGCATCAAATTTGACTGCACAGTCAATCATAGTCGCATATTACAAAGTAGTAGAACTCAGGCTTACAGAAAATGGTGAAAGAAGAAAAGGAAATTATATATGGCGTGATTATTATGCAGGACAGGAAATAGTATTCAAAGGTGTCAAAGAAGAAAAGGAAATTATGGTGTGATTATTAGATGGTGGTCCTACAAGGGGCGGTAATCTCAAGAAAAATTTACGGGTAAATAACTACTTCCTCTGTTATTATATATGTTGTAATAACATCTTATATCATGGGACTGAGGGAGTACCTCAAAGAAGACATAATTTTTTGATGTAGGAATATCTGTAGGCTGATTATGCTTTGATGTATAGTTTGCAGTAGCACTTCACTTGGGTAAAATATAAGTTCTTAGCATGTTCAACAGTACTTCTATTGAACAATATTGCTCAATTGATATTAGGCTAAAACCTCGAGAGTACCTAAGGGCCAAGGAAAGTGTTGTTTATAATGACTCATGTTATGATATTGCAAAATAGATTAGACAGAAAAGTATATGGCATTACCATGGAATATTTAAAACTTTTAGATCTTCCTGTTCATATGATGGCACCAACAACATCCTTTCTGCCATGTGTATGTATTTGAGTTAGAATTGTTTCACACAAATCGAAAATTATTTGCTATGAGTATGCTTCTCCTTTTATCAACTTATTAGAAATTATATTGATGGGGCATGCTTTATTTGCAAGATTTAGATGTCTTAACTTGATAAAGGAGTTTATATTGAATGTGTGTGTGCGATTGAAGATGCTTCATTTGCAAAATTATATTGAGTGTGTTTGTGCGACTAGAGATGGAAGATGGGTTGTGCTCTCTCGCTCGCGCGGTTACCACCGTGTTTCGGTCATGATGAAGAGGTGTTGTGGCGGCGGTGGTGTGTTCCAACATGGACGGTGTTGCCCCCATTATGGTGTGTGGAGCTGAGCTGGAGATTTGTTGTGCAATGGATGAAAGTCCTATTTGGCTTAGGTCGGTACTGGTGGCGACGACGCCTGTGGGTGTTGTTCCTCTCCTTAGAGGCGTTGCCGAGGTGTGTCAACAACATTTCTCCCACTTCTGTCATGAAGCCAAACAACTCCTATTCATAATTTAGTCCATGGGTTAGGGGTGATGTGACTAGACAATTGGTAGACTTGGAGGAAACACCTGCCGGATTTTGAGTAGAGTGGCAACATAGTGAAGTACTCCCTTCGGTACTTTTTACTCCGCGTGTAAGATTTGTGTCAAGTCAAACTTTGCATTAATTGACCAAACTTATATGAAAAAATATCAACATCTACCGTACCAAATATATAAAACATGAAACTTCATTCCTGAGTGAATCTAAAGATATTGATTTGATATTGCGAATGTCGTAATAGATCCATTTGTTGGCCCGTGGCAACACACGAGCGTTCTACTAGTAAAGGATAGTGGACGAGAGACACCACCGTCATGGAGTCGACGCACCATTTACTTAGAGTAGATAAAATTATAAATGCTGCATCGATTCATCAGTCCACGGAAATAAAAGGTGTGGAATTGCAGTCACACATGGAGAAAACGTATTGTAACAAACAGAAGTTTACATATTAAATTTTCTTCATAGGGTATGTGTACAACAATATCACTTAACAGTCAGTTCAGTTTAAGTGCATGCACCTGGCTTCTTTCTGGTATTATTAATGTTAATTTTCTTTATCAACTTGGTCATACATAGAGATTTGAAGAAATTTCATCAGATCTTTTGGTATGATTTTGTTCCTTGGAAATTATTTTGTCTTTTGCGAGGAATCCTTAGAAATGTTGCATACGCTTCCACCATTTACTTTTACACAATGGCGTCACAAGTTGAGTTCGCCGCCGAGAGCTCCTCCGGCCAGTCACAAACGTCTCAAAGGTAATTAATTCTTTTCACAAAAGTAGAGCTGTTGGTTTGTTTCAGAACCTGTCCTTGTTCCGTGTTCAATTTCAGCCTGTGCTACATCATTGTGGCAGCTTATGGCAGCACTTCTGTTTACTTGTGTTTTTGTTCTTGCATCATTGTGCTGCCATTAAATTATGAATATTTTAAGCATTAATGAAGAATTTGTTAAGCGGCAAGAAACACATTAGCTTGTGTGTTAAGCATTAATGAAGAATACTGGTCCGCCTAGCACTCCAAGAGGGAAAATACATACTCGAGCTGGATTCTGTATCCACTTAGTGCTGTGTCATGGGATTGAGAGGCAATCAGGACTCAGAAGCACGAAGGACAGAGAGATTGAGCACTGTGTACAAGAAATTTTGTACCATGGTTGATGGAACGCCTCCAAATAGAGGATAGTGAACGAGAGACACGACCGTCATGGAGTCGACGCACCATTTACTTAGAGTAGATAAAATTATAGATGCTGCATGGATCGATTCATCAGTCCACGGAAATAAAAGGTGTGGAATGGCAGTCAGACATGGAGAAAACCTAACACGTCTTTGTAACAAACAAAAGTTTACATATTAAATTTTGTTCATAGGGCATGTGTACAACAATATCACTTAACAGTCAGTTCAGTTTAAGTGCATGCACCTGGCTTCTTTTTGGTATTATTAATGTTAATTTTCTTTATCAACTTGGGCATACATAGCGATCTGAAGAAATTTCACCAGATCTTTTGGTATGATTTTGATCCTTGGAAATTGAACTCTCCGGCGAGGACGAGGTCAGGAGGACTCGAACGAGCATGGAGGAGAGGGAGGGTCAGTGGTTGGGCGGGGCTAAGGTGGGAGCAGCTACAGCGGCCGAGAGCACTGGGAGCGAGTGAGTGTGGGCGGTGGTGAATGTGTTGCGCACAACATGCTCGATAAATTGCATTAGTGTCAAGTGTATGTGCAGTCTACTGACGGTGAGTCGTTTGTTAACTTAGCGTTCCATCAGACAGCGTTATATTTTGGAAGAAGCTTGGCTTCCACCTGTGGATCTCATGGGAGCATCCGCCGGCTCGCCCGTGCGACACGTGTCTTGCCTGTACGATTCATTTTTTTTTTCTTCTTTCGGTCAACCTATTCACTGCTCATTGTCTTCTATATGATGAGTTCCTGCAGCAAATTTTTTATTGCAAAAAATAAATAATAAGAGCTCTATCGTAGAAAAGTCAAATTGCAACGGGACCTCTAATGCAAAAAGCAACAAGACCTTTGTTACAGAAAAAAAAAAACTGTAGCAAATCTCTTGTTGCGAAGAAAATTGACCTGTGTTGCCAAAATTTCTATAACATGGTCCTTGTTGCGGAAACTTGCTGTAACACGTCCGGTGGTGTAATGGTAAAACGTGATGCGTGGTCGCTCAATCGTCAGATCTGACGGTTCATGAGGCGACGGATCGGCGGCAGACGCGCAGCAGCGCGCCCTTATATTTTTGTGCCATGTCAGCCTGGGTAGCATGCCCCACCTGACATATTTTGCATCAAATGGTGCTCAAACGACATCTTATTGCTTGAAAATCAGTTGCATCAACAAATTGTTATGACAATGGTGATTTTTTCTTGCATTGTGCCGGCCACGTCGTATATTTTTATTGTTTCATACTATTATGTTATTCTTTCAACATACTTTTACCATCATTTTATATTATCTTTTGGTCTATCATGTTAATTTAGTGTCTGGTGTCAGTTCTAGTTTTTGGTTTTATTCAAAAATGATACCTACAGAATTCAAACACAATGCCAATTTTTGATATTTTTTTGGACTAAAATAACTCTGAAAACTTTGGGAGTCATCGAAAGTATGCTCGAGGGTCCGACAAGAACAAATGGCGCAGTCGGGGGTGACCACGCCACCTGGCCTTGTGGGCCCTGAGCCTCCGTTTGACCTAAGTTCATGTCCTACAAAATTCACATAATTCCAGAAATTCTTAGAACGAGACACGTAAAGTTGTTGCAAGCCTTTGTTCCGAAGTAAACCTATAAGGAGCCCTTTTTCGGAGTTTTGCCGGAGGGGGAAACCATTGGGCTGGCTATCTTCATCTACTTTGTCACCTCCTTGATGGCGTGTGAGTAGTTCCTTAATTCGTAACATACTGATCTATAGAAGTATCTAGATGATTTCCGATCTCTCTTTTCGGATCTTCAATATCATTTCCACTTTTAGATCAATCTAATATAATTTATATAGTGTGTTTGTTGGAATCAGATGAATCATGAATTTATGATGAGATTACTTATTAATTTATATTGAATCTCTTGAAGTAATGATTCTTATATGTTTCATTGTCTGAATGGACTACTTATTTCAAGCATTGCGGACTCTGACGATGACCTGGTGGTCCTGCAGGACACCGTTCATCTTTCTGTACAAATCACCTTGCTTACGTGTTCATCAAGAACTGCAGTGAAGCAACTACATCACGTGTCCACGTGAGAAACAATGAGAGCACAAAACAAGCAAAACCCTCAAGTGGGAATCGCAAAAACCACCAAACCGGAATGTGGCCAAAGTGGCTGTCATATTTGCCCCACAGACACGATAGCTTCCACCACCTTTTCTTTGGACAGGTGAATTAGCTAGCTAGCTTCACCAACTGTTATCAATATGCATGAGCCGATTTGAATGAACTTAGCCTCTCAATGATACTAGAGAGATTGATGGGGTCCATAATGCTCTCGGTGCTAGAGCTATCTACTACTTAGATTGCACATACTCTCACCCCTGCATTATAAAAGGTGTACAGACTAGTTCACATGAACCTTCAGGAGGGAGACTCCAGCTGGAGAAGACAATGTGTTGTGTATACAAAATCAGATTCAGTATCCACTTAGTGGCATGTGTCATGGGAACGAGAGGCAACAGGGACTTGGAAGCACGAAGGAAAGCAACTTTTTGCACTGTGGACAAGGACTAGGCAACAGGGACTTGGAAGCACGAAGCTGGTTGAACATCCCTAAGGCCTTGTTCGGTTTGATAGGGATTTAGGAGGGATTTGACATGGATTGAGGTGGATATAATTCGTTACAAGTCAAAATCCATCTTAATCCTTTTCAATCCTCTTGAAAAGAGGTGTAACCGAACAAGGCCTAAAGAGAGGACAGTGGATGTGAGACGCCAATGACAAAGAGTCGACCTACCATCTTCATTCAATAGATAAAATTCTAGATGTTGCAGTGTCCAACAATCAACCGAAATAAACGTGTGAAATGGCAGTAGGACATGCGATAACTTAGAGTTAAGGAAGTACCGCCTTAACTAACTTTAACATCATCGTATCAACGGACATAGGAATGTATTATTGTACAAATGATTGAACGAGTGGGTAAGAAAACCGTTTGAAACAAGCTGCTATGCTACCCCATTTTGTTTGTATTTGCTTGACTGTAGAATTGATGATGACTTTGCATGGAAACTTTAATTTTCTCTTGGAGGCATCTACTCCCTCCGTTCCTAAATATAAGTCTTTCTAGGCATTCTATTAAAAGACTACATACGGATGTATATAAACATACTTTATAGTATAGATTCATTCATTTCTTTGTATGTAGTCACTTAATAAAATCTTTTAAAAGACTTATATTTAGGAACGGAGGGAGTAATAGTTAGCGCTATAGGACTGGTATGTATCGTGCATATGTACTATAGTACATCAGCTGAAAATGAATTAGCTCTCCAATCGCGCCACCCCCCACAAGCGGATCGGGAGAAAAAACTTGCCAACGACTAGGCCCTCCCTTCTCACAAAAAAAAGATGACTAGGCCCCCTTCCTCTCGTATCTCTTCCCCGCCATCGTCGGCAGGCAAAATGCAGCTGGCGTCGACGGGGCATCCACTCCCCTTCGCTTGTTCCATGGGGCTGGGGTGGGACGATAGCTGCGAGCGGCTGCTTGAGTTGGTGGCGTGGCGGCGACCTGAACTTTGACTAGTGGCATGGCGGCTGCGCCGGATTGATATATGGATATGCATGTCGGTCGGGATACAGTCAGAACATCTCTTGTCTCGCGGGGGGTCTCCTTTCTGGAAAGCTCTCTTGGTTGGAGGTGGAGGTTGATTTGGTTCCCCTTGTCGATGGGCGGGCGATCGCTGGTGGCCTTGCGTGGAGCTGCATCTAGAGCTAAAGATATAATTGTGTTTATCATAGCTTATCATAAAACTAGCTTAAGCTCGCTAAGCTTTTAACGGTTTAAAAGTTATAAAAAAATATAAAATAAATTGTGGAGCATCAAAAGACTTGGGATGCTAAAATGAGGGATATTGTTGTGATAATTGACTAGCAATACGAATTGTTTACACTGTAAGGGGGTCAACAGAAAGAGCAAAAAATGTGCTCGTCTTTGCATATAGATCGGGTCATCATGACACCATGACATTGTGGATCTTGCGTGACAAGCTGAGGCTACGGATCGATTGGTGCTATCTAATCTCTATTTCTCATCTTGATTGTGCATTTTACTGCTTTTTTTTTTGAGAAATCACGCGGGGGGGGGGGGGGGGGGGGGGGCAGTTCCTCACTTGAGCTCTTACATACTAACAAGCATCGGCCCAGCCAAAAGCACTAAGACCGCATAAAGGGCCTAAACTAAAACGATGTTTTCATTGATGTAAACACTATAGAAGAAATCTACCAAATTATCTATCTTTGACAAAACAGATTTATTTTTTCATTTTATATATATATATATAGAAAATTTTAGTACACTTTACTACAAATAGTTGATTCCAATTAGATTTGCATGTAAACCAATCAACAATCTTTCATGTTAGACAGTAAAAACTAAATATTTGAAGTTGATGAGAGGGATTGTACCATAGAGGCATCGAAGAAGTCATGCATCGTTATGTCCATGCTGGCTCCATGTGATGGTGCTTCCCCTAATTCACTTTATGTTGGCTGAAACAATCATCAGATTGATAATCACCTTCAGCAGGACTAGGGTGGTTCTCTTGGCTAGGTTGCAGATCCTTTGCGTTTGCATCATGTTTACAGGGCCGACAACTTGAACCAATTGACATGAAAATTTATGAATCGATTAGTCTCTTTTCCTCTTCATGTCCAAAAAACACAATTTGAGAATTGAGAAATTTTCTAATTAATTTTCATTGTGCATAGTTCTACAATTTACAGTATATAAGACACAAACTGATCTAATCCAAAAAATAAACTAACCCTTTTCCCTTGTGTGTGGTCGCTTGGTATGTGCGGCCGGTCGGCCGGAATGCGCCTGTGGACCGGCGCGCCAGGACTTGCTTGTCGCCTTCCTTTCTCAATGGTAGTTGATCTACTAGGCAGCCGTCGGCGGCAGCGGGTAGGTTTTTCTAATCGCATGAACTACTCTAGATTGGAAACAAGGGACTAGAGGAGGATATGGAACTACCGTGTAGTCTGGGTCCTCTTTCACGGTGGGCTGTTTTTATTTTCTTTCTTTTTCCTAATATTTGGGCCTTGAACCTGCTGTCTGCAATCAAAAATCGGGTGATATATGCATGGGCCTTTGACTTGCATAGTAACTATTACCGCAGGAGTACACACATGGACTTTTTACTACGGAAGGCATAGGGGGGGTGGTGGGGGGGGAGCAGACAACCACAAATCTTGTGCGTACACAACAAAAATTGCTAGTACCTAATCATTATTAATGGGAAGCATAATCGTTAGGAGGGGGGGGGGGGGGGGGGAGTCTCGCCCCCCTTGAAATCGTCCCTGCCAACAGGTGCCCTATAATAGTGTCTAACCACTTTTTACATCATCAGGAGCAAAAACAATGCTTCAATAGGTGCTCTGTAGCCAAATTTCTTTACTCTGAATTTACAAAACTCCTCCATAACAACACCAAGTATTGCAAATTTGCAACTCTTAGGCCTTTGGAGAAATACATATTCAGTCAGCAGCCCAGCCACCAACTGCCGCGTTGAAAGTTCATGCATGCAATGCATCCATGCGTTACCACAGGCCGCCAAACCGCCGCCGGATCCTCATGGAAAAAAAAAACCTTCGACCCCGCAGGGCTACTCCGACGCTCCCCCAATTTGTTTAATTAATAGTTTGACACAATTATTTTAATATATGAAAACTTCATAAACAAACTCGAGGGCTCTAGGTTCATTCGTGTATCTTGAATTAGTTTTTTCTAAAAGGGCTTCTTCATTGTGATGGACATAACCGATGTATCTTTGAATTTGTAACCATCATTATGAAGCCTGGAGAAGCAAAAAAAAAAAAACTTGCGCCGTCAAAATGAAAATATTGTCACGATAATTGTACTAGCAATAACAAATGTCTACATTATAGGTGGGACCGACAATATAGTGGGAAAGAATACGCAAATCGCACCCGACTTTGCATATATATTCATCCATTGTTTTTTTTTATAAAAGGGAATATATTAATATCACGAAGATACCAATTACATCCAGCCTCTACAACAAGCAAGACCCTAATAGCATTATGGATGCACACAGCCAAAACAAAAAGAAGAAGAAGCTAAAAATGAAAACCCCCGCTACAGAGTGTCAGTCCTTGCAGCAGTAGTGCAACCATCACGAAAACAACACCTGAGGTTCAAGTTCTCCAAAAGCAAAGCCCCAGTGAAGGAAACATTGCACACGCATCGTGGATCTTGGTTTTCACCATGAAGATAGTCCCCGCTCTACAAAAGCATTCAACAAGGCCATTGTCACGCACAACCAATTAAGACCAGGCCTTGAATTTTTTTCCTAAAAGGTAAGACCTTGAACATTCACATGTGATGTCGCCCCCACTTACATACCACTGCTGCGAATCCCGAAACTCCAAGCAAGTTGCTCACCGCCATAGGCTCCAATCACCATTATCAGTCCTCCAACCTCGGCTTCCATGACATTATCCTCCTCTCACTTCACCATGAAGCAAAACATAGCTCCTGATGGCAACAGATAGCACAGCTTCGCGTCGCTCCCTCTTTAACAGGAGGATCAATGGGCACGACCTAATCTCACTCGATCCAGCAATCTCCAGGCTAATACGCCCATCGGAGTTCGCCAACGGAGCTTTCTGGAACCCGACACTCCGGCCAAATTAGAAGGACATATGTTAGGCAGATCTTCGTCTTGATGTAAGACGAACCCTAGGACCATGAACCGCTACCCGAGACCCCTCCACCGGTGGGAAGCCGGGGCACTAACCACCAGCTAGCAGGGCACTCCAGGCCGCCATGGAGGCTGGCCGAAGTGTATTGCAACTAGCCGAGGAAGGTCCCCTCGGACCGTTGAAGCCGCAAAATCTACCATTGCAAATGAACTCCAAGGCCATGGAGGTGCCACCATCACACCGGAGCCCCACAGAAGCAGCACCTCGAGAACCGACTACCTCAACATGGCGACGACGGCATCATTGGGTGCCAGTTCCGATGGGACGGCCAGATCCTACAGACCACATGAATCAAGATCCAACCATCCCATGTGCAGCTTTGGCATCGCGTCCACCGCCCAGCGCATTCCCCTTGCCCTCCAGCAGGGCGTAGCCCACGACCACAACGACTAGTAGTCGCCCAGATCGGGACCGTTGGCGGCAGATCCGAGAGCCAACACGAGCAAACAACGGACATCGACGGAGATGAGATCGAGGAGTGGTGAATCTCACGTGCCTCAGAGTTGGAGGAGGGATGCGCACCTACTTTAAGGAGCCGCCTTCGCCGCCGCCGGCGACGATTGCCAGCGGCGGCGGGGGCGTGGTTCTTGTGGTTTCGATGTGTGGCGGCTAGAGTTGGGGCGCCCTGGTGTCACCCAAACGAGCGACCAGATTCGGCCATTGTTACATTACAATGACATTATTGATTTGCATGACACTTTGAGGCTACTCGGTAGGGCTATAGAGTGCGTACATAGCATGTGGCAGCATGCAGAGAGAGCACAAAAGCAGCTTCAAGCACACAAAATCACCGGCAATCTCAAGTGACAACCGCAACACCCACCCAATAAAATGGTTAATTAACTAACACCAACCTTATCAATTTGAACTGTGTCAATGGATAGCCGCTCAATCCTAGAGCGGTCAATGGGCTTTCGCACTACACTTGCTCGGTGTACATAGTACTGATTTTTCGTTTAATGACTAATACTATTACCATCTTTTCTTTTCTTTTCAGGATTGGACAGAAGGTCAGATACATAGCACATGCCTGCATGATGCATGTGCGTGCGGCATTATAAACTGCCTGACGCTGCAGCAGGAAAAACATATACTCGAGCTGAGGAATGCAGTGCGTTGCGCAAATTTGATGGGTCCAAAATCGACTTAGCGGTGTTATATAGGACTAAGAGGCAACATGGACTCAGAAGCACGAAGGAGATCAAAAGGCTAGTGTCCAACGGCTCTCATGGAACACCTCCAACTAAAAGGTAGTGGACATGGGCCGCTGGCCGCTGGCCACATAAGAGTCTCTGCATCTCCATGTTGCAGAATCTGTTGGCGATGCTAGCCAGGTCCCCCTTCTACCTCATAGCTGCTTTAGAGAAGTCGCACAATAACACATGACAGTAGTTTGGTGACCCGCTGTTTCACACAGCCAACGTCTTTCCTTCCTCATCATTGTATCATGTATAGATATAATTATTGAAATTTAACCCTAAAATTATCAAAATTATTGATTTTGTCTCCAACTTCCTCATCATTGTATCATGCATCGATATGTTTCCATGCAGGGGCGGTGCTAGCAATCTCAGAAGGTTTGATTGGTGTCACATCTCAAATATTGTACAAATAGACCTACTATGCATACTTGTACATGTACAACTTTGAACCCGTAAGATTTAATGCATATTCGGCTTGGTTCTTGGCCTCCTTCTCGGTGTTATGTATACGCTAGTGGTTTGCGGGTCATGACTCGTCTCCATGGGAATAAATGTATACATTAATAGAGATTATACGAAAACTGAGGGCAGAAAAGGGTTTAGTTTGCTTTTCCCATAACTATGGGGCACAATGAGGCAAGATTAAACAGATGCACCCAAAAAACATTCATCAACTTCATGATGCTTATTACAGAATGATTGTTTCTCCAACATTTATTGTCATGATTTTCATTACAAGGAAAATTGGGAATAAGCACATGAAACAGACACTTAAATATTCTTTACAAAAATATTAATGATGATCAACCCCCACCCACCCCCTAGTTGTTAAAAGGGTGGTATTTTAGAGATATGCATAAATTGAACATTACATTTTTGCGACAATATCACTATAAAATATTGTATTATATCATGCATGGAAGTATTTATCAACACAAATTTCTATTAGTATGTCTTTGCAAACATACATATAGTCATTTTTCTCCAATATTGTAACAATATTTGAAATTTGGACTAGTACCTTCGGAATGAAAAGCTTTGTGGAATGGATGGAGTGCCATCATCTAATTAATAAAATGATTGGCTTCTTTAATTTCTATGGCTAAATCTTAATGGCTCCTTCGGTTTGCAGGGTTTATGGAGGATTCACATACGATTTTGACCTTTAGAATATTTTCCTATGCACGACGTTTGTTTCACAAGAACGAAGGTATTGTATTCCATTGGATTGTGTACATATGTTGACCTAATTCTTAAGGATTCTTAGCATTACGGGAGGCCACATGGAAAATATCTAAGGATTAGAGTGAAGAGAGCCCGCCAATCCTTTACTATTCATATGATTTGAAATTATATAAACATGAGACCTGATTTTATTGAGCATACTAGTATTGCACACAATTTGACACTTGAACACATATCTCTTATATGTATCGAACTTGAACATGAGGCATAACATTTCTTATATATATAATTTCAATAATGCAACCATGAGCTGCATCGAAGACGGAAATATGTCTATCATAAATGGCACATAAAAAGCCAGGTCAATGAAGCATGGGGCATGCATGAGGTAGGTGGTTGAAGGACTTGCTCGTTCATGAACCTAGCTAGTAGACCTTCACATAAAGATAACAATTGGTCTCAGTTGTGCCTTTATAAACTGGCTTGTTTATGTTATCAACAAGTACTCGATTTCATCGGGCTAGCTAGTCACACTCACGTATGTGTTTGTTATTGTTTGTCATACACCCGCTGAATGAGCAAGACTCTCGTTGCTATAGATGAGTACGTTTCATTACATCACCGTACCGTGTGGGATTTGGAGGTGACAGAAATGTGGACAAGCAGGACTCTATTGCACAACCGCTATTGATGGTACTCCTTCTCATAGTGAGATGGTGTTAATGCTTGTAGAGTGCATCACCTAGTTGCAGGAGAGCTCTACTTCGCTATGTTAACAGGTGCGACAACTCCCGACATCGGTCGACATGATAGGTAGGATGGAGAATGCAAGCTTCAGTTCAGAGGCATCTATCTACAATATCTGTATCTCTAAGAAACAAACATGTATTTACCCAAAAAATGAAAATTACGATGAAAATAATGGTAATAAAATATAAAAAATAGGACTTCGAATTTAGAAACACAATTATAAAAAATGTCTAGTTAGTTTTATTATTATTTACAAAAAGACAACGAAGCCAACAATAAATAATTAAAAGGGAAGTAACAATACGAGATAAAAAAAGAAATAGAACATGAACAAGAAAGTGACATAAATGAAAGAAGAAAATATTAAATGGCAGAAGCCACCGCACCACGCTGCCCCATACGGCCAATGCTTCATAGTAAAGGGCATATAGTAGTACCCTATGAAAGTAAGTTGGGGTAGGAAACCCAAGTGTCTCTTTTAGGGCATCCACGATGTGACCAAAGCCAAATCTCTGACACACAACAACATATGAAATTGGGTGCTAAATTTCATACGTTTCTCTCAAGTATAGCAACTTTCTGATTTCTTGCAACATGGGTTGTATTTGGACACAAATTAGTATAAACAATCCCCCTCCCCCAACTTTTTATCTACTCCACCCATACAAGAGGGAAGTAAAATGCAAATCAAATGTTTTTATTCTCCAACCCAATTTGGCATTGGAGCATGCAACTACTCTGGTTCATGTTTAATAGTGTCATACCAGTAGTATGAGATATCATAGTGACTTGGTTGTGGGTTGGTTTCTCCGGGGCCAATGCCACCTTAAATTGTGTTCTTAGTCTCCATCATTTACTCCCACTTAGCTTTGGCAGCAAGGTGCACAATGATGGGCACTAGTGCCAAAAACCAAATAAACATATGGCAGGGTTATTTGACAGCACAATGTGGATGCCCTTATATGCTTCTCCGGAGGCAACTCAGGTCCCACCGTCGTTTAATGTGTAAATTGGCAAACGTATCAAGCTACCAAGATAGGCCGAGGACTGCGTGTTTATATACGAACTGAATAGTCCATTATCTGCATATTATTCCATTACCTGGACACAATAAGTTACTCTATACCGCCACCTTGCCTAAACATGGCAAAAGCAACTTATTCAACATTCATCAAGTTACAGAATAGCACATTAACAATCACATTCATGTTTCTATCTGTATGCTTGTCTACTATTTTTATAATCAAGAACCAAGGAAATCAAAGAGTGTTTTTTTATCTAAAGAAAAGACTACATGATCCCTCCACAATCCACATACAGTAATTAAGACACGTTTCTTCGAAAACAAAACTGACACATATGAAAAGGCATACATTACACACAGTGGTGTAGCTAGAAATAAAATGGAGGGTGTGCACACTTTTAAAATGTTAAGTCTATTTCAATTGAATTGGATGGGTCTTCGAAATCTACTAATTTTTACATGGTAAAAAAATGATTCCCAAAATTGTGGGTGTGCCATGGCACACAATGCACACCCCCTAGATACGCCACTGCATTACAAAATGTCTGCACCTCAACAATGTATCGTGCTAGAAATGTAACGGAGAAAGGCAGAGTCATGCATTTGATTGGATTATGGACCAATTGCATCCTGCATTGCAGCCACCTGACGGGTCTCTTGGCTGAAACTACCTCCCTCCCACTCCAGCTTCGACCAAGATTCACAACACATGGGAACCTTATATACATGAGCTTCATCAATTCGGTTTCCGAGGATTCTAGAATTGTGCTTAGAGTAACTTTGGGGTACAACCAACAACCCTCTTTCTGCCCGCAAACTGTGCATTTGTGCAATCTTAATTTTGCTTCTGTGCATAGCGCACTATAGGTATTGAGGGAAAGTAGGCATAATTTCAGGAAGAACATGACCTGCTTTTGAAGTAGTCATCTTGGTGAAGAAAAGTATGCGAGTTACAGTTCTCTCCAATATTCCTCTGGTGAATTTGGCAACTAAAACAATTAAAAGTGCTATAAGTAATTGAGAATTCTGATTGTGGTTTTCAGCTGAAAAATAAAACAACAAGATTGAAGCAAAACATAATTGTCATAATTTTACCACATTGTGCATCATCAAAATTTATAATATCCTCCACTAAGAAAGGTAGGCTACAAATTATTATGCTAGGAAGAAAACAAATACCACCTTATCTATTGACAATTAGGCATTTGGTCAAACAAATAGCATTGCCCAGGTAGAATAGCAAACACATGTCATTAGCTGTAATACACAGGTAGATTCAGCACACACAGTATAAAGATTATATTTTTTAAAACTGAACAAAATATTTGTGTGCAACACAGACTCGAACCAGGACTAAAGCCTCCAAACCTTTAGTCCCGGTTCGAGACACGAACCGGGACTAAAGGTCCCTTTTGAACCGGGACTAATGACCGACCGGCGCCTTTGCCGTTCAAACCTGGACTAATGCTAACATTAGTCCCGGTTCGTAATGGAACCGGGACTAATGTGTAAATTGAGCCTCCTACTTTCCACCTGGATCTCGTGTCCCCGCGTCTCTCATCATTGCCTCTGGCTTTCCGCCTGGATCCTTAGTCGCCGCCTAGCCCGTCACTGCCTCCAGCCTGCAGCGAAGCAGCCGTCAGCCCGCCACAACCTCCTCACATGTGAGGGAGTGAACATAGCAATGCTAGGTTTCCTGGACATCCTGCTCTAAATTTTGGGCCGAGACATATTTGGACCTCTGTTTCGGCGTGCTGAAGCCGTTCTAGCAAAATTTCAGCGACCGCGCGCAAAGGGAGGGATCACAACCTTCGCGTGGCCAGAGTCTCCCCGGCAGCGATTGCACCATGATAGTTGTTGTTTCACCGGCATAATATTTGCTTGACGGATTGCGCCCTCGCCCTTAAATAGGAGAAGCAAGACGTCGAGAACACTCATCGGTTTCTCTAAGGTATACGTGTGTCGTCCAGCAAACAAGATGAACAACCCATAAGCCCACGTCAAAAGCGGCAACCAGTCAACAAAATACATGTGCGATCAAACTTAGTCAAAGCGGTGGAGGTGCAGCATGCTTCATGACCGGTAAAAGGAACATCACACAGGAACTCTCTCATACATGCGTCACTCCAACAACAGGGCTAAAAAAAAACTCTAAAACCCCAGAAAAAAGACGAGGAGAAGAAAGAAGAAGAAACCGAATGATGCAGAAAATCACGAGGCCACACGCGTACCACGAGCAGATCACAGAAAATCGGTGTAACCACAAACTGACTTACAAAGTCATACGTGTGGTGCAAAGAAAGAATTAATTAAAATGATAGATATCACATCAAACCCAATCAAAACGGTGGAAGTAAACAAATCCATGCAGTACCCCTAGTAACATGTGTTAAATTTTGATACTGTTCATTGATGTTGACGTTGCCGTAAAAATGAATAGTGGATGTAAAAAAATGAAAAACCGAAAGGAAACCAACATGCATACGTGTCACTCAATCAGCGGGGGTAAAAAAATTCCAAAAAAATCTAGAAAAAAGGAACCCTTGCGGGCATAGTGATTTTAGGGCCTATTCGAAACAAAGGTGCACAAAACGTAGGAATGGAGACAGATATGGGAATAGATGAGGAATGTCATTGTAAAACATAGGAACGAGATAGCACAGAAAACCAAAGCGAAAACTGGACGAAGGAGCGTTTGCCTTGATTGAAAACATGCAGGAAAAATATTAGTTTTTTATTTAGCTAAGTAATGATTTGCTTTTGTTTATAGCTGAAGCATCTTCTGTGATCGAATATTTTATTCAAGCCCTGTATGTTTAGAAAGTCCTAAAAAAATTTTTAGTCCCAACTAAAAAGTCTCTAGTCCCTATATATTTGGTTCCAGGGACTAAACATGGACTAGAGGTTATTAAATGACATAATAAAAGACTATGTTACCCATATTAATGGACTAGAGGTTATTAAATAACATTGCTAAAAACAAAGAGATTGTTAGAAAAAGTCCCCAAAAGTTTCAAAAAAGACTCTTTTTTGGGGACTTTTTTCTTTAGTCCCAAATGCTTATTTTAACATGATATGCATAGGAGAATTAGGTGGGACTACATTATTAATAATCATTATAGGTATTAGCTCCATTTGAAGGTTGTAATTTTGTTACTCTGATGCAAATGCACATGCCTTTTTGCTCACTGGAAGAGCAGGAAAATGTCAAACTTGAGATGGATCTGACACATGCGTTAATTCATATTTTACCAATGATGCTCGGTGTTTCTCTTGTCGGGTACAAGGAGAGATCCCATTCTGGCAGCTTCAGTTGCTAATTCATCACTGTTTTGTACCTGTTCTTTGCAAAGCTACATTCTCTAAGGGGTACCAACACATGGTTGGAATCATCCATGTTGTGGGGTTATAAAAATCACAACGGCAAATGGTCTCAATAAAAAATGAGTTGGACTTGCGGTGTCTTTGATTTGCCAAAGACCCACAAATGCTACCAATCTAGGGCAAATTCAATAAGAAACCCTAAAGTTTGTATGCTTGGTAAGCACTTTTTCTATGGTTGATTTAAGGGTCCAAAAATCAGAATTATTTGAATTGATAGAAATGTTGGCTATTTAAGAATCATAAAATTTATGTTGTTGTGAATGAATTTCCTATGAATGAGCAACTGGTCTGCCATTCTACTGTATATGAACATGACTATGATAGCGATATTTTGTCAACTCCATTACCAATAGAAATTCAATGTGTTTTTATTTAATACTCCCTCTATTTCAAAGTAAATGACTTAAAAATGACTCGACTTTGCGCTAACTTTAGTATAAAGCTGAGTCATTTTTAAGTTACTTATTTTAGGACGGAGGGAGTAATATATTAGTTGCAAGCTTGGGTTATGTGAAGGAGGCATGATGGGACATGTGCAGAGCAAGTAAGAGTATGAGGCACGGTGTGTGAAACATGTGCGGGGAGGTACCCGTGGAGGGCGGCCCTCATCTCCCGCTCAAGAGATTAGTTTAAACATTCTGTTCCAGTGACGGGGTTCAGCAAAAAAATATGTTGTGAGGTGGTCGAGCACATCCCCTTTGCCATTGACAATGTCTAGACGCGATGTGACTAGATGGACCACTCAGCCACGATCGTCGAAGGTGAGAAGGAGGATAGGCGATGACACAGGTAGGACGCTTTGTTCAAAATAATATAGGTCATGGAACGAGAGCGGAGGATGAAAAAAAAAGGCCCGCGTCCCCTTTTATATATAAAAGTAACGACCACATACAACCATACAAATACAAACACCACCCCACACATACTCAAGGCTAGAGACACAAATGTTGAAGATCAGCTACACCCTATACACCACTAGTGCATGCAGAAAAGCCTAGCTATGACATGATAAATAAGGCTTTGCTGGCATGGTAGCCCGACGCCACTTATATGACACCATTGTTAAAAAATAATGATGGCGTTGGGTCCCACGTCAGAGGTATTGTACGTGCTGATGGGGTGTCATGTAGACAATGCCACCATTATAATCGCTCACCTAGGACCATGCAAACGTTTCGGGCAGCCAAGAAAAATCCTAGCACATAACATCTAACATTTAACATTGCACACGTGAAACTAGATTAATAGAGCAATGCATTTCAATTAATAATAAGTGCCATTCTCACAAACAATACTAGCTAGCTAGAGCTAATAAGCAGTTATTAATTAACGATAATCTTCACAAACAATACTAGCTAGCTAGAGCTAATAAGCAGTTATTAATTAACGATAATCTTCACAAACAATACTAGCTAGCTAGAGCTAATAAGCAGTTATTAATTAACGATAATCTTCACAAACACAAGAAAACTAGCTATAGCATGAGTTCATTTTGCACAAGCAACCTAACATAGTTAAAGGAGATCCATGACGATATATCATCCGAAAGTCATGGCGTGGGATGTTCCTGATAGTGACTAAAATGACTTGTCCAACCCGAAGATTCTTTACACCGAGGAAGTTGTTTCATCCGAACGCACTGAAGATAGTGTGTCCGTCCGTGTGCACTGCGTAAGCACATGTGGTGACGGAGCCCTGTCCCAGAGAATTTTCATATTTAGAGAAGTTTGTTTTTTTAAATAATATTTTCTGAAACACGAATACAATTCAATTATTTTAATAAATATTAAAAATCAAAAATGCGACCATTTTATAAAAATCACCATAAAAAATTGAATTTGAACTTATCTTAAAACTGTAAATATATTTTATATCTCGTAACAAAATTAGAAAATGTGAACAATTTTGAAAACATGAACATTTAATAAATTTTGAACAATTTTTTACAAACATGACCAAGTTTTGAAAAGATGTGAACATTTTTTGAATGTGCAAACATATTTTAAAACGGGAAATTTGTAATTAGCGAACATTTTTTTAAAAACAGAAATTTGAATCTGTGAACAAATTTTGACGCTCTGGAAACATTAGAAAGTGCAAACATTTTCTTAATTTATGAACAAAATTGTAAAAAAAATTGTTTTGTATATGTAATTATTTTGAAATGGTGAACATTTTTTAGAAAGTGAAGAACAATTTTTGAAACACCGAAAGGAAATTATTAAACACGACCATTTCTTAAATTTATGAACAATATTTGAAGCGGAAACATTTTTTGAAACTCCTAAAAAATGGAAACATGAACATTTTAACAATTTTTGAATACTTGAACATTTTGTGAAGTTCCAAATAATTTTAAAATTAGAAAACAAGAACATTTTTCTCCTTCAAAAAGGGAAATATGATTTTTTTTTAAAAATTGTGAACTACTCCCTCCGTCCCAAAATAAGTGGTTCAAAAGTGACTCTACTTTATACTAAAGTTTATACAAAACTGAGTCATTTTTGAGTCACTTATTTTGAAACGGAGGGAGTAGTTTTGAAAGCAAGATTATTTTTAAAATTCCAAAAGAAATTCAAAAGTTTTGAACATTTAAAAAACAAACTGAACAAAGTTTTAAAAATGATCAATTTTGAAAAATCACGAACAAATTTTGAAACATGAACATGTTTTGAACTCACGAAAAATGGACGTTTTGTGAACATTGTTGAAACATGAACTATTTTTAAAATTTGAACATTTGTTTATAATGAGAATATGTTTTAAAATTGTATATATTTTTTAAAAATTAGAAAAGTACAATTTTTTTAAAAGCCTGCACAACAAAACAATAAAACACAACGATTTATTAAAAAGTTAAAAAGAACGAAAAAATAAAATTAAAATTGGAAATGAAAGGAAAAACGAAATAGAAACACAAGAAAAAAATAGAAAAGGGAAAAATGAGAAAAAAAGAAAGGGAAAAGATTATCTTCTACCGACCCATCGTGCGCGGCCGTCCGGCGGTTCCACGTCCGTTCGATCGTTTTTATGCAACTCATGTGTTATTTCAGGACAAACATTTCGGATATAAGTACAGGTGTTTCGGGGTTCGTCTGATTGTAAGGGCGAGTGGCTAGATCTGAATTTTTTTCTGCAACATCCTCATTATTGCAAGAAAAAATTCTGCAACATTAGTTATATTGCAGAACACTTTCCGTAACACCAACGTAAATTTGAAAAAAAAAATCTACAACATTAGTTTTGTTGTAGAAAAATTCCTGCAACAATATCTATGTTGCAAAAGTTCCGCAACACGATCCCGTTGCAAACATCCGAACACAACATTATGCTTGTTGCAAAAGTTGTCACCTCACTCTGTTGGTCACCCCGTATTAAATCTTTATGGCAGAAAAAATTCTATAGCCGTCTGCAGCTCTATCGGGGCCGAAAGAAAGCAATTATTTCCGCGGGAATTAATGTATCGAGGGAGGCGACCAAGTCATATGTCAGGACTTCGACCGGTTGGCTGTGGACGACTGCGTGCGTGGAGATCCGACGGTTATCGTCATGGTGGATGTTTATTAGATATCTGCCGGTGGATGCGTAGCGCTAAAAAAAAAGGTAAAAGCAGGACCGAGAAAAACCGATGCAAAATCTTCTAGAAGTTCCCAGAACTGAATAAAACGGTTGTAAACCTCTAGAAGATTCTCAAACGGGAAACGTTGAAAGGGTTAAACGGACCGGCTCATCGCATCGCTGCCTGTGGGGATTTCCACCCAAATTAGACTCCAGTCTCCACTCCGGCGCCCCGTCACCGGAGCTCCGCCCGCCAGCCGCCGCCCGCCGCGCCCGCATTCTCCTCGCCGCCGGTATGTATCCGCCTCCCCGCCCTGGTTCTCATCGCTTCTTCTGCACTACGCGGCTGCACAGGGTCCGCCACTCACCGCGGGAGATCCCATCCGTCCCCATCCCCGTTGAACCCTAAGCCCAGATGTGATTTGCTTGCTCTGTTCTCGTGCAGCTTTCAGGCAACTTATTAGTACAAATCCTAGTATGCAGTTAACTCATGCACCGGTTTTGGGGATATTTTCAAGGGTTCAATTAGTGCTAGTTCATCCTGTAACCTATTATTCATTAATTTTCCAATCTGAAACAGCAGCGGACGTCTTTGGGAGCTGGATATTAGCCATCTACCATAGTTTTCACAACCTGAATAGCTTTTGTGAAGTTGTAATTTTGGCCTCTTACTAGATCTTCTTGTGAATCACATGCTGTTTCTGCACATTTATGTTTGTTAAATGGAGAACCGTGTGTGATTATTAACCCCTCTATTTGTGCTCCTACCTTGGCATAGGCATGGAGGCACTTCTTATGAACCACAATCGTGCTCTCAAGGTGGCTCGGGACACCCACCCGCACCCTGAAACCCTGGGACGCCTCCAGCGGGTGCTGATGGGCGCCGTGGCGCATTGTCTCTCCGATGACATGGAGTTGCTCATAAGGGAGTTGGACGACTTCCTTGCCAGATTCAGCAAGATCACCAGGAAGATGGACAACATCAGGGTTCGCATCCAGGCCACGCGCAGCCCTAAAGGACGCCGCTGCGGCATCTCCCCCGCTTCCCAGCTCTCTGGCCTTTATGGAAATGATCTGTTCCGCGCGCTGATGGGCGTGCAGCTGCCCGTGGCCACACCTGCGAAGCTCTGCCTGGAGGTCGCCCTCGCCGCACAGAGCCTCATCGCGCATGACCAGCTCGACATTTTCATCAACCACTTTGAGAAGATTGTCTTCGGGGCCGACACTACGACGATCAGTGAGTACAACATCATGGCCTTCAACGACCACAGGAAAACCTTGGAGAAGTTCGTTCAAGAGCACATTGACCTCGCCAATGCCGCTGCCACATGACATCCACTTACCGGCCCAGCAGAGTAAAAGCTCGATTGCCATAATCAACCTAGCTAGCTGCAAAGACGAAGGAGGATTGTTGATGTATCCTTAGTTGGCTTCCTTGTGTAGTTTGCTACATCATCGTTGTCGAGCCAAGAACAACTACTTATGTATGTATTACGCTACTTGTCAGCGATCGAGTCTATCTTAACTCTTGAGTAGTAGCAATAGTTGCTATCAAGCTGTGCCCTGTGCGCTTGCTCTCTATAACTAATTTTGTACTACGTAATTTGTTTGGCACCAAGTTCTGTTAGTAATAATATGAATGTTACTTTTGCCGGGCTGTATTACATGCCTTCTATTTTAATTCATGCACCATGCATCTATATATTTTGCCTGTCCTTTAGTTTGATGAAGATACGTACAAATGTTCACACGCTGACATGAACAGATTGACATTGATTAACAAATGTCTTGAGTGTTTGTTTCAGAAGTGTTTGACCTTCCAAACCTGCAAGCAAGCCTGCTAACCATGGTTTCAAATGAAGCTGAGGATTATGAGTGACACGCACATGCCAATTGCCAAATGGCGTAATTGTCCTTGAGTATTTTCAGGCTGCCGACTGGCTAATGCAAAGTTGTTCAGTAACATTTAAACGTTGATGATTTCTATTTTAAGAAGAAATCTTCCTTATACTGCTAAGTACTAATTTATCTTTTATTGTGTGATTTATGTACGTACTTGCTTATTTCTTATCCCGAAGTCCTGATGGCCCTTTGATAGCTTCTCTCAAAATTTCATCGTCCAAAATGGCTCTTGTATCACCCTGGTCATGGCACTTATTCATTCTTTTCCCCCTAATAACCTGGCTATGGTACTATTGGCATCTAAATGAACAGTTGCGTCAATTATTTATTCACTGAATGCAACATATATCTAAGAAAAAAACAACTGCTGCTACTGGCGTTCCTACTTGATTGCTTGCAATATTGTAGTGCATTACACAGCAATTTTCCTTCTCCATTGCTTATATCTAATTATCTACACCATCCAGGTAACTACGTACAGAAAACAGAGAGCAAGAACAGGCTCTGCATGCATGTTCTTCAGGAGCTACAAACAGCCAATTTGTTTGCTGGCTCCAACAGCTGGAATTGCACAACGAGTGCAGTGACTAGATGCCACCATGGAGCTGAGCAGTGCGTTCTCGACTTCGAGCAGGCATTTCTCCTGAGCAAACACATGACATACTCCATCACTCCAGTCAGATGCGTCGGCCTGTTCCATATCCACCATTTCATGTGATCTCCTTCTCACTCTTCTTTCCCCCATTTTAACTTCTAAATCAGAAAGAAAGAAACACAAACTGTGTTCTGAAAGGTATATTTCACTACTTGATTCTTCACAAAACTGAGACTTTATCCTGGATTATCCAAGTGTTTGGTAACTAGTTCTCAATTGCTCAATCTGCAGGCATCCATTAATTATTGAGCAGTTTAATGGAAGTTTTATTTCATCTCATTCTAGGCAGGTAACATTTGTATATCTCGTGTGGTATGCATACTTGAATGTACACCCTCAGTTTTTTGTCTGTTTTCTGTTGAATGATAGGCAAAGCTACTGTGTCATTCTTCAAGAAAAACATGTGCCGGACTCATTAGTTTTATAGTTTCTAAAATATCAGTGCACATTAGTTTTATTAACAGTTTAGTCTTATAGTTTGTAAAACATGTGCAGGACTCATTTGTTTATAGTTTCTAAAATATCGTGCGGTATGCCTTGACTCAGGTTTGTTAACACACAAATACAGCTGTGTTATTAACTCGGATACAAACAATTGAACACTTTCCCTGATCAGAAAGCTTGCAAATTTCATCACAAATCTTTGTTCCATTTCAATCAACTAACTTGATTTTCACATCTTCCATTGAACGAAAAATGGTGCCTTGAACAAAGATCCTATGTGGTTATAACTTCATTTTCACATCTTCCATCTTCAGTAGCTAACAAACAGCTACATGCTGGATAAGCCCTACACATGACACCACCACACCGCTGTCAAAGCAGCACAGCCTCTCAATGGAGCACAGGAACGCCATCACTACTTCCACAGGGGCATCTCTCCTGAGCAAGCACATGGCGTATTCCGCCACTGCAGCCTCACAGGTCAGCGTCATCCTGCCATCGTTGCCACTTGCAAACCCAAACTCCTCCTGAGACATCCTCAGGAGCTCGCGGAAGAACGCCGTGCCGAGGTATGCCAGTGGCACCTCGAATCGCTCCCCATCGTCTGTGTACACCACACAGTGTCACTTCACCGCTATTGAGATCATTGCGCAGCACTCCTCGGCTGCTCTTTTCACCGTCATACTCTGGGTGAGCCTCTTCCTCCCCATGGCCGCCATACTCTGCCACTTTTTTGCCAGTTGGGCAAGCCTCTTGGCAGTGATCATGGCTGCTTCTCCTTGTTTCTTGGCTGAAAGTTCAGAGAATGTTTTGTACCCACTAGGTGTTTAAGTGGTTCTTGGCTTGTGGTTGAACTAGTGATGACATGGTGTTGCTAAGCTGATAGATTTATAGGTGAGAGTAGAGAGAAGCACCATGCAGTGCAGTTGTAATGTATCATGAGTTCATGGCAAGTTGACAAGGGATAGAGCCATGAACTCAGAACATGCAAAGCTGCAAGAGCGCAGGGCAAGCAATGTGATCTTAATTAGATTTCAATGGGCCATCAGTTTGCCAAATGTTGGAGACTATCAGTATCAGTACTAGCAGTGTAGTCTTGGGTGCTTGGACATTACAAATGGTTGCCATGCTGACCTGCTTCAAGTAGTGGCCAAGAAGAGACTTTTATGACATCATATACAAATGGTTGCCATGCTGACCTGTTTGATTTTCGGCATCTCATGTAGTAACTGCTGCTTCTTGCATTTCTTATCTCTCGGATACGGGAGTACACATTTTTTGTCATATATGTTTAGAGAACATATATGTCTCAGCAGGCCTTTCTTGCATTGATCTTTTGACCGCTTTCAAATCATAGTACAGTTGGGATTGAAACTTATGAGGTGATGGTAAAATTAATCTGTTGTAATGGCTGGATTAATGTGTAGGTGATAGGAGGAGGAGGCTGGGGTAAGTAAGTCAAGTGCATGCACCTGCCTGCCTGTCTGTCTGTCTGTGCGGCAAGCTTGCTGGAAAGGCTGATTTGATCTCTCCAGTCACTCCAGGTATGCTCCCGAGAGCCAAAAATCCGCGTCCGACAATTTGACACTTGAATACTAGGCATAACATACGTCTCTTGTATATATTGAACTTGAACACAAGGCATGACATGTCTCTTGTATATACAACTTCAATAATTCAAAGGTGAGCTGCATCAAGTAGGGAAATATGTGTATCATAAATGGTGCATAAAAAGGCAGGTGAATCAAGCAAGGCGCATGCATGACATGAGGCAGGTGGTCCGGACTTGCTCATTCATGCACTGAGCACACCAACACGCTCTCCGTGAAGTGTCATGCTACGGTGCAGAGAAGGAGGCCATGCATGTCACCACTAACAGCGCGAGGACTTTGCCTTGTGGCGTACAGTTTTACGAGTCCCCCGGTTGTTGTCGCGGGGAGCCCAAACAAATCGATCGATCTCACGATCCGTTGTTAGGATGCCATTATCGTGCAAGATGGTTTTTGCAGATAGATACTGTAGTACTTATTTTCTTTCTGAATATAAGTATTCTTAAAGATTTTAATATAGACTACATAAGAAACAAAATGAATAAATATACATTCTAAAATATGTCTATATACATCCGTATATAATTCGTACGTAAATCTCTATAAAGACTTATATTTAAAAATGAAGGGAGTATTATAATTAAATTTAAGACAGCATTGCAACGGCCATAGAAGGGCGCAACATGTGGCCTTCGCCTGCTAATGGCTTGCATGTACAAGTACAACAAACTCGATAGATCTCGTTTCGTACTTCCCTTGATGTTCTGCCACAGACTTGATGCCACTAATTTGTGCTACTACGAACGGTGCCTAGAATCAACAAGGAAAGAGACTAGCTAGGGGTACGCGGTACCGCGGATGCTTCATCCAGCGTCGGCTGTTGAGCTTCATCAGCCGGCGAGTAGTTCTGCTTGCTCGGCAAGCACGTGCAACTCGCCTCTTCTTCCTTCCTCACCTTGAATCAACAAGCGAAAGCGCCATGACGAGGTCCGTCGTCAGCTCAACAAAATTCAAAGTGTTCAACAGAAACAGAAAGGGGCTCATCAACGGAATTAGTAGCATGCTTATGTGATTTCGGTGGATTTAGGCATAATGCCCCCGATCGATCGCACGGCTAATCTACTCCCTCCTTTTCGGTTTATAGGGCTCAAATATGAAATCTCATCAACCAAGGTGAATTGTGAGTGGATGACATTAGTTTTAACTAGCCAATGAAATATTTTTCACATATTCAATTTCCAAGGTAATAAATGTGGCATCCTCCTTTTCATTGAACTTGCATCATGGATGTAGAAAACGATGCATGCATAGCCACTAATCTCCTTTCTCTAAACTCTATGAATTAAATATGGCGTGGTACTCAAAGCATTTTAACTCTATTAGCACTTCTGCTTCGGTACACCCCCCTATACACAAGAACGGTCCAGATTAATCGATACCTCTTCATAATAAAGGACGGGATGGTCATATTTACGTATACGTTGTATTTTTTCGTAGGCCTCCTCTGCTGGGCAGGCATGCTCATGTTTTCTCTATTTTTAAAACCGTTAAAAAAGGTATGTGAGAAGTATAAATCGAACCCAACACCTTTAGGAAATATAAAGGCTGCAGTAACCAACTAGGCAACTGGACCTCATGTGCATTATTTGTTTTTCAGTTTACTAAACAACTTCAACAAAGCAGTATTCTCTGTTTTGTTTCTTTTTCTCTTTATTTTTTCCTTTTTATTTTTTTATTTCCTTTACCTTTCTAAATGCGTTAGCTTTTAAAACCTGGCACCAAATTTTTTTAAAATGATGATTTTTTTCAAGTTCGTCAATTTTTAATCAAAATAGGTGATTTTTTTCACAAATTGATGAAGTTTTTTTCTTTCTAAATTCGCGTACTATTCCTCAAGTAGGTGAACTTTTCTTGAAAGTTAATTCACTTTTTATAAAGTTGATTATTTGTTATTTTAAAAATTGATGAACTATTACTTAAATCATAATTTTAGTATTCTAAACCCTAAAACCCTAAATTGTTGGGAAGTTGTTAACAACTATGGAAAATGTGTTGAAATTTTAAAAATTTCATACAGAATTTGAAATTCCAAAATTATGCACAAATTAAAATTAGGTCCGTTTCATGAGTCAGAGTAACATCATCGCATTATAACATCTTTTCTGCGCTTAGCGCCATCCGTGGGTTCACATTATATACATGCATACGTTTATTAAACGCATGTTGCGTCACCTCCGACAATTGTATTTCTATGTTTTCGCATGGGAGATTATAAAAAATGCATAGAATGTCAGTAATTCAAAAAAAATGACGTGCCGCCTTGTGATGACCTGTAGGGCGTGTGAAAAAAATTTGGGTCCGTTTCATGAGTCAGAGTAACATCATCGCATCATCGTATTAAGTGAACAAAAATATTGAAGAAGATAGTGAAAAAAGTCAGGTCCATTGCATTGTTTATTTGTACAAAGAGCTTACGCTTGTATTAATAAAATGTTTATCATACATTCTAAAAAAACACCGCATATTAAGAAAATATATAATTTATTTTTAAGTGTTCATGCATATTTAAAAATGTTCAGCGTAGCGATTTTCACAAAAGTGTTCAATGTGTATTTAAATATTGTTCAGTGTATATGAAAAAAAAATTAATATGTATTTAAATATTGCTCTGCATATATTACAAAAATGTTCAGTGTGTATTTAAATACTGTTTAATGTATATTAAGAAATATTCATCGTATATGAAAAATTAAGAATTTTTAAGAATTTCAAAACTGCGTACACTTTTTTCATTTTCTTTTCTTTACAAAAAATGTTCATGTTCTAAAAGGTTTTTTCAATTTCATACTTTGTTCAAGATTTTCAAAGATTATTCGCATTCTTCCTTGAAATGTGTTCACATTTTTTCCCGCAAATGTCAAAGCTTGTTGGAAAAACGTGTCTTCCTATGTACTTAGTATATAGAATATATAGATTCAATTCGTCAACCAATAGTTGTGAGCTCAATTGGTGAGGAAGTCCCTGAACTACCAGAAGGTCTGGAGTTTGAATCCCCTTAAAGACAGTTTATTTTTCATGACACTTAGTTCTTTGATTGAATGGACCGACCCATTCAAACACAGCGTATGCGTGACCCATTATGTGTATACTAAATTGAATACAACTAGTGAAAGGTCTATATTGCCCTTATACTATTTGTGAGGGGGGTTGTACCGAAGCGGGGCTCCTCTATTACACTCAAAATGAGCCTAATATAATAAAAATCTAAAACTTTTGAGATAAGCCCTATAAAGCGGAAAGGAGGGAGTAATTGATATTAGCATTTCTGGTGTTATCTTACTACTGTATATCCACCATATGTACATGTACATACCTTGATCTTCATTTGGAGTTCCTTGATGTAATCAGCAACCAGATCCAACATGTCGGACGTGTTGGTTTGCTGCGGGATGTCAAGTAAACCAGTTAGCTCAACACCACCCTGCTAGTTCGGCACATGAAACAAATGGGAAAGTAAAACAGTCCAACAATTTCTTACTACCAGTGGATTAATTCCTGGCAGAGCCATGTCAGTGTATGGCTTTGGCGTTCCAACAGTTTGTTTAATTACCTTCTCCATGTTGGGGACGAGCTCTTGCAGATTCCGCACCCGCTTGCTGATCTCCGTCCTCCTCCGCAGCTCAGCGATGCTTCTTCTATGTGATGAGCGATCCTAATGAACGGGCAAAAGTACTAATCATGCACTGCCCAACAATTTTACTACTAGCGGATTAATTCCTTGCAGAGCCATGCTCGATCGTACGTACAGCTCGTTCATTACCTTTTTTACTTTGGGTACGAGCTCCTGTATCCGATTGCTGATCTCCGCCATCCTCACCTGCTTGGCATGGTCCTTCTGTGACGCACAAACAAATGTGAGAAGAACTAATCATATGCACCGTCCAACGATTTAAGATTAATTACTCGTCGAGCAACGCATGTAAGGCTTTGGCATCCGAATGGTTCGTTAATTACCTTTTCAATGTTGGGGACGAGCTCCTGTTTCTTCTCACCGATATCCGTCCACCTCACCTGCTTGTCCGCGACATTTTTCCTATCCAAACACCTGATATGAGAGCCAGCATTTAACTTCCAATAAAACTCAATGAGCAAATCTCACGAGCGAGAAGAAGATCACTGTCCATACCTGCTCTGAGCATCTTCACTCGAGCCCATTTGAAAGACTACTCTCTGTTCAACTGAGTCTTCATCCATGATCTTATATTGTTTTTGCAGTTCTACTCCACTATTCTTGTCATCCTTACTAGTGAACATCCCATCTACACACTGTATGTTGAAGATGGGACGTGTTGGATGCATATTAATGGCATGACTCAACACCGATTCTGCAGCCCTTCTATCAGGGTCATCGGTAGAGACACCCCCAATTTTCACTGAGATTTCCTTAAGGCTTGACAAGTGCTCGATGCCAACAGGTCCGTGCTCATCTGCTCCATTGGCATCAAAACCTAGTTTGAGTTTCCGGAGATTAGGCATTGCATCCACCTCAAATTCTAGCCAAGGTACACTGCACCAGAACTTGAAGTACTTTAGAACTGAGAATCCTGTCTTATTGAATACAATCCTTTCCACAGGCTTTGCCCGGACATACAACGACAAAACAGTGAGCGCGGGCAATCCTCTGAGAACATCAACATCCTCCCATGCCAGTTCAGTAATCCCAATCTTTAAAATGCAGAGCTTGTCGAGATGTCTGATCCACTTGGGGAGGCTGGAAAAGGTGCAAATACTTGGTGACCACTCAAATCTTCGAAGAAACGAAGGAGGAGGGGATACAATGCTCAACTCATCACAGGAAATGCAAATGCTGGAAGGTCCAGCATCCAGAATACTTGAAGGCTTCAAAGTTAGAGACCTGAGGTTGCTGAGTTTCGCGAGAATGGAGCCCACACTATCAATTTTGCTCTTTAGATGACAAGAATGCACTGTTGAACAGGTCAGCCGTAGATCCCAGAGACTTTTCAGCTCGCCGAGGCTGTGCACATTCTCTACTGAGTTAGCACATAGATCAAAATATCCAAGTGTGCAAAGGGATGTCATTTGGCCAATACCATTTGGCAGATTTGTCCCAACGGGAAGACTGAGGTGCAACAAGCTGGGCAAATGAACAATGTCTGATAGAACTGCACTTACTCTTGAATCTATCTTCAGTGTTTCCAAATATTGTAGACCTCGGATCTGGGTTTGTTGTACTTCTAAGGTGACATTGGATGTGACATGCAAATATCTCAGCCGAAAAAGCTCACTTATTCTAGTGAGATCAAAACTAATGCTCTCATCATCACCCCAAAGATGTAGGATTAGAACTTGAAGAAGACCGAACTCGACAATGGTAGGTAAACACTTGAAGACCCCAAAAAACGCAAGAGTTCGAACCTGTGATAGGCTCATATTTGCTGGTGGTGTTGCTTCTGCATTACCAAAGTGAAGAGACAGTCGACGAACCTTGTCGGCTAGTCTTGCAGTTGTCTGACAATGATCTATTGGGGTGACGAAATTCTCCTCTGTGGACTTGTGTGAGACAAAATCAAGTACCATATAATGCACACTGCATGACAGAACATCATCGTTGTCATTTATATGTACAGGTAGGATCATTCTGCTACTGATAAGTTCATTGAAATAGTTCCTTGATATTTCCTCCTTGTCTTTCTCTTCTGTTGCATGGATAAAACCTTCAGCTATCCATTGCTTTACCAAATCATCCTTCGGAATTATGTAGTTCTCTTGGTATATACCGAGATACATCACACATGCCTTCATATGCTCTGGAAGATTGTTGTAACTAAGGTTTAGTACTTGTTTCATCCCCTCCAAAGGATTTGCCCTCAAACCATAACCTAAGGATTTATTTACATAGTTCCATTGCTCTGGTTTGTTCATCCGGCTTAAAAGACTGGCAACAGCAACAATTGCTAGTGGCAAACCAGCACATTTTCTGATAATACTCTTTGAAAGTTCGCCGAGTTCTGGTGGACATTCAAGTTGAGGACCATAAGCTGTGCTGAAAAATAATTTGCTTGAATCATCGTCAATAAGTGGTTTCATCGTAAGAACATATTTAGAGTCATAACCACAGCATTTCAGAGCTACATCATTTATTTCTGTAGTTATAAGTATGCCACTGCAAAGATTAGCATCCGGCAAAGCACGGTTAATGATATCCCATGTTTGCGTAGCCCATGCATCATCAATTACGATCAAGTACCTGAGGAAAGTTTTAGCATAGTTGTCAGCCTAATAACAAACATCAAATCGGAAATATTATTATTATACCATTAAGGCCTTGTTTGGTTTCTCGAAATTTAAAGGGGTTTGGAGGGTATTGAAAGGGATTAAATCCCCTGCAAGTCAAAATTCACCTTAATCCCCTCCAATCCCTTCCAATCCCCTTGTGGGAGGGATTAACCAAACAAGCCCTAACAGAGATGTTATTTTGCCGAAAAGGCTAGTCTATCATTAACGGACTAGAAGAAAGAAGGAAGTGGCTCAGCAGAACTGCGTAAGACAAACATTGGTTTTCTTGCAAGATACAAAAGAATGAGAAACTTCAAAAGCAACACTTCTCACTTCACAACCCAGCGAAATAAAAATTCACTTAGGAAACTAACTTCTTAGAAGCATCACTACGTCCATAAATTCAACCTCCATGTACTCAGATGACACAGTAAGTTGTCTATATGATGCAAAATCACACTAAGGGGCTGCTCTAATCAATCAATCAATATGTACCCAAAATCTTGTCTCCACCCTTCTTCTGTAATTCTAATCAATCAATGTAACAATATATATATGATCAATCAAGATAAAAAATATATATATACCTCTTATGTTGGAGATAAGACCTGATGTCAGCAATTAGGCTATGCACCTTCCAAGTGTGAGGGGGCTGGTGTGGCCGAATTTGTGAGAGCATGCTGATGAGAAGCCTCCTGATATCAGGTTTTCGGGACGAACGCACAAATGCCCGGCACTCAAATTGTCCTCTGATTCTACGGTACAGCTCTTTGACAAGCGTGGTCTTACCAAGCCCTCCAGATCCAACAACAGACACCACCTTGAGCTTCTGCTCTCCATCCTTACCCAGCCATGCTTCAAGCTTATTCAAGTTTTCATCGATACCGACAAGCTCCCCATATGGCGTGGGATGCCAAGAGCGGAAAGATGCAACACATATAGCAGAAGAAGCAGCACTGCTACCATTGTCACCAAGGTGGTTAAACAAGCTGTACCGCTGAAGCGCCTCCTGAGAGCGAAAACTGAACTCCCTGATCTTGTTGGCCATCCATAGGCGCCATTTGAGCTTCTCCCGCAGCCCCGATTTGGGCTTACTCCTACGGCAACTAACCTTGTACTTCTTACGGCAAGGAAGAAGGATACCTCTCATGGAGCTGGCAGCGTTCTCATACTGATCGACGCTGTCCTCCATGTCGTACGACAGCTCGCGCACCTCCTTGGTCAGGCACTTGACCATCAGAGAAGGGGCCTCTGCTCCCGAGTCGTCTTGTTCCTGTAGCAAGGCTACAATCTTTTCTAGATCTTGCTTGATGAGAGGTATCTCATCCACCGCCCCCCGGGACAGCATGTGGCCTCGACGCACCAGTAGCGCGTCGAGCTTCGCGGGGAGTCTGAACATGGCGTCCACCAAAGCACAGACTGGAGTCCCCATTAGATCTCCCTGAGACATAAGCCAGCGTACAATACATGATGGATGTATAAACCAACCGAGAGAAACGCGAACGACAGAAATCAACAGAGATGACACCAACCGTACCTGTGGTTGTGGAGTTCCTTCAGACGAGAGCACATTGGTGTTCATCCAATCAAAATAAATTTCTCAGCCCACTCCTTCCTTCCTCTGGCTTCTCCTAGCCTACAGCTCCTTGGCCTATCAATCGTCAACTGCTTGGTTACCCTACCAAATGCTATCAATGGGGAATCTCCACTGCATCGACGGAATATTTTTTGCAAATGGACTGACATACTATACATATTGCATATTTTACGGATCGATGTCAACTGCTCTTTAAGATACATTATCTCTACACAGCGGCCCTCGTCGTCGTGGGTTGCCTCGATTACCGTAAAAGGTTTTCTCTGCTTTGTATACCGCCAACGACAGATGCTGGGGCAGACAATACTGTCAAAAAACTGAAAAAGACAAAAAAAAAATGCGAGCAACACCGGATCGACGAAAATTGTAGTGTCCCGTAGCTGTTGCGTCCACCGAATAATTTCATCATACTTCAGTGTCATCGAATTACGGCGTGCCAAGCAACACCTTCAAGAAAGACTGCGACGACCACGACGCTCCTGCCCGGACTAGTCCTAAGATTTCTCCTGGCACGCGAAGGGTAGTAGGGGAGAGGTACATCCGACGCCCTTCAGGAAGGGAGGGGGCACCCGCAAGCGTCACCGCATCGGTGTCGGTCAGATCCGACAGAGATTTCTCCCGACCCCTCGCACCCACCATCCGAAACCAATCCTTAACTCCACCATACCGACCATCCACCAACATGCGCCACCACAGTCACGCGAACACCGCCGTCGTCTCACCACAGCAAACGCAGCGAGGTCGGCTAGACTGAGACACAACCACCGTAGACAGGGACTGGCAGTACCACAACCGCGTGGGTGGGGACAATCTCCACCGACACACACGGTAGCAGACCGGACGCGGGCGCAGGGGCATGTTGAACCCCCTGCCCAGCCGGCCCCAGACCGGGCACGTTAAGCCCCCGCCGTCGCGTTGCAGCAGACCCAGCATAGGAGCCGCCACCCCCATCGCTCGTATCACGCCAGACCAGCCGAAGACGATCCGCCGAAGACCGAACCGACCCACCCTGACCCAGATCGCCGATCACCAAACCACCCCGCCGCCAAGGGCAGCACCACCACCGCACCTGTCGCTGGCCCCTGCCGCCAGGGCGCCGGACCGCTGCCCGTCGATCAGCAGCCCACGCCGAACTCGCGGCCTTCGCCACCAACTGGGCCAGATCCAGCCTCCGATGCATCCAACCCCGAGCACGCCCCACCTGCGGGCCGCCACCGCACCGCGAGCTCGCGCCCATGTCTCCGCCATCGTACGCGCCAGCTGATACATCGTCGGCCCCACGCGAACACGACGCCTCCGCACGTCAAGGCTGTCCCGCACCAGCCCCAAGATCCGAGCGGAGGGGAGAGGAAGCCCGCGGCCGCCAACGCCACCAGGGCTTCGCCCGGCGGCACATGCCGACGGCGGCGGGGAAGCGGGCCGGAGGAAGGGGGAGGAAGCCAGCGGCTAGGGTTCGCCCTGTCGGTCGTCCGCGGGGGCGACGCGCGAGGAGAGGAGAGGGGATTCACACGTTCCCGTATCTGGTTGCCTCGATTGAGACAATGTTTTAACAATTTTAGAGGCCTACCTCGTGTAAGACCGAGGCACTGACGTGGCTGTTACATTGTCCCTAGTGACCCTCTAGTTGACTAGCTCGTTGATCAAATATGGTCAAGGTTTCCTGGTCATAGACAAGTGTTGTCACTTGATAACGGGATCACATCATTAGGAAAATGATGTGATGGACATGACCCAAACTATGAACGTAACATATGATCGTGTCAGTTTATTGCTACTGTTTTCTGCATGTTGTTGGGGAACGTCGCATGGAAAACAAAAAAAATTCCTACGCGCACGAATACCTATCATGGTGATGTCCATCTACGAGATGGGATGAGTGATCTACGTACCCTTGTAGATCGTACAGCAGAAGCGTTAGCGAACGCGGTTGATGTAGTGGAACGTCCTCATGTCCCTCGATCCGCCCCGTGAACAACCCCGCGATCAGTCCCACGATCTAGTACCGAACGGACGGCGCCTCCGCGTTCAGCACACGTACAGCTCGGCGATGATCTCGGCCTTCTTGATCCAGCAAGAGAGACGGAGAGGTAGAAGAGTTCTCCGGCAGCGTGACGGCGCTCCAGAGGTTGGTGATGACCTTGTCTCAGCAGGGCTCCGCCCGAGCTCCGCAGAAACGCGATCTAGAGGAAAAACCGTGGAGGTATGTGGTCGGGCTGCCGTGGAAAAGTCGTCTCAAATCAGCCCTAAAACCTCCGTATATATAGGTGGGAGGGAGGGGGCCTTGCCTTGGGGCTCAAGGAGACCCAAGGGGGTCGGCCGAGCCAAGGGAGGAAGCCTCCCCCCCCAAACCGAGTTGGACTAGGTTTGGTGGGTGGGAGTCCTTCCTTTCCTTCCCACCTCCCTTTTTTTTCTTTCTCTTTGATTTTTCTATCTCTTGCGCATAGGCCCCTTTTGGGCTGTCCCACCAGCCCACTAAGGGCTGGTGCGCCACCCTCAAGGCCTATGGGCTTCCCCGGGGTGGGTTGCCCCCCCCCCCCGGTGAACTCCCGGAACCCATTCGTCATTCCCGGTACATTCCCGGTAACTCCGAAAACCTTCCGGTAATCAAATGAGGTCATCCTAAATATCAATCTTCGTTTCTGGACCATTCCGGAAACCCTCGTGATGTCCGTGATCTCATCCGGGACTCCGAACAACATTCGGTAACCAACCATATAACTCAAATACGCATAAAACAACGCCGAACCTTAAGTGTGCAGACCCTGCGGGTTCGAGAACTATGTAGACATGACCCGAGAGACTCCTCGGTCAATATCCAATAGCGGGACCTGGATGCCCATATTGGATCCTACATATTCTACGAAGATCTTATCGTTTGAACCTCAGTGCCAAGGATTCATATAATCCCGTATGTCATTCCCTTTGTCCTTCGGTATGTTACTTGCCCGAGATTTGATCGTCGGTATCCGCATACCTATTTCAATCTCGTTTACCGGCAAGTCTCTTTACTCGTTCCGTAATACAAGATCCCGCAACTTACACTAAGTCACTTTGCTTGCAAGGCTTGTGTGTGATGTTGTATTACCGAGTGGGCCCCGAGATACCTCTCCGTCACACGGAGTGACAAATCCCAGTCTTGATCCATACTAACTCAACTAACACCTTCGGAGATACCCGTAGAGCATCTTTATAGTCACCCAGTTACGTTGCGACGTTTGATACACACAAAGTATTCCTCCGGTGTCTGTGAGTTATATGATCTCATGGTCATAGGAATAAATACTTGACACGCAGAAAACAGTAGCAACAAAATGACACGATCAACATGCTACGTCTATTAGTTTGGGTCTAGTCCATCACGTGATTCTCCTAATGACGTGATCCAGTTATCAAGCAACAACACCTTGTTCATAATCAGAAGACACTGACTATCTTTGATCAACTGGCTAGCCAACTAGAGGCTTGCTAGGGACGGTGTTTTGTCTATGTATCCACACATGTAAATGAGTCTTCATTCAATACAATTATAGCATGGATAATAAACGATTATCTTGATACAGGAATTATAATAATAACTATATTTATCATTGCCTCTAGGGCATAATTCCAATAGTCTCCCACTTGCACTAGAGTCAATAATCTAGTCCTCACATCATCATGTGAATTACATTGTAATAAATCTAACACCCATACAGTTCTGGTGTTGATCATGCTTGGCCGTGGAAGAGGTTTAGTCAGCGGGTCTGCTACATTCAGATCCGTGTGCACCTTGCATATATTTACGTCCTCTCCCTCGACGTAGTCACGGATGAGGTTGAAGCGTCGTTTGATGTGTCTGGACTGCTTGTGAAACTGTGGTTCCTTTGCTAGGGCAATGGCACCCGTGTTGTCACAGAACAAGGTTATTGGATTCAGTGCGCTTGGCACCACTCCAAGATCCATCATGAATTGCTTCATCCAGACACCCTCCTTAGCTGCCTCTGAGGCAGCCATGTACTCTGCTTCACATGTAGAATCTGCTACGACGCTCTGCTTGGAACTGCACCAGCTTACCGCACCCCCATTAAGAATAAATACGTATCCGGTTTGCGACTTAGAGTCGTCCGGATCTGTGTCAAAGCTTGCATCGACGTAACCTTTTACGGCGAGCTATTCGTCACCTCCATACACGAGAAACATCTCCTTAGTCCTTTTCAGGTACTTCAGGATATTCTTGACCGCCGTCCAGTGATCCACTCCTGGATTACTCTAGAACCTACCTGCCATACTTATGGCCAGGCTAACATCCGGTCTAGTGCACAGCATTGCATACATGATAGAACCTATGGCTGAAGCATACGGGACGGATCGCATATGCTCTCTATCTTCATCAGTTGCTGGGCACTGAGTCTTACTCAATCTCGTACCTTGTAAAACTGGCAAGAACCCTTTCTTGGACTGTTCCATTTTGAACCTCTTCAAAACTTTATCAAGGTATGTGCTTTGTGAAAGTCCTATCAGGCGTTTTGATCTATCCCTATAGATCTTAATGCCTAGAATGTAAGCAGCTTCTCCTAGGTCCTTCATAGAGAAACTTTTATTCAAGTAATCCTTTATGCTCTCCAAAAACTCCACGTTGTTTCCAATCAGCAATATGTCATCCACATATAATATTAGAAACGCCACAGAGCTCCCACTCACTTTCTTGTAAATACAAGATTCTCCAACCACTTGTATAAACCCAAATGCTTTGATCACCTCATCAAAGCGTTTGTTCCAACTCCGAGATGCTTGCACCAGTCCATAAATGGATCGCTGGAGCTTGCACACCTTGTTAGCATTCTTAGGATCAACAAAACCTTCGGGTTGTATCATATACAACTCTTCCTTAAGGAAACCGTTAAGGAACGCCGTTTTGACATCCATCTGCCAGATTTCATAATCAAAAAATGCAGCTATTGCTAACATGATTCTGACGGACTTAAGCATCGCTACAGGTGAGAATGTCTCATCGTAGTCAACTCCTTGAACTTGTGAAAAACCCTTTGCCACAAGTCGTGCTTTATAAACGGTCACATTGCCGTCAGCGTCCGTCTTCCTCTTAAAGATCCATTTGTTCTGAATAGCCTTGCGGCCCTCAGGTAGTACCTCCAAAGTCCACACTTTGTTCTCATACATGGATCCTATCTCGGACTTCATGGCTTCTAGTCATTTGTTGGAATCTGGGCCCACCATTGCTTCTTCATAATTTGCAGGTTCATTGTTGTCTAGCAACATGATTGATAAGACGGGATTTCCGTACCACTCTGGAGCAGCACGTGGTCTCGTCGACCTGCGTGGTTCGACAGAAACTTGAACTGGAGTTTCATGATCATCATCATTAACTTCCGCCTCAACCGGCGTCGCAACGACAGAGGTTTCCCCTTGCCCTGTGCCACCATCCAGAGGGATGAGAGGTTCGACAACCTCGTCAAGTTCTATCTTCCTCCCACTCAATTCTCTCGAGAGAAACTCCTTCTCGAGAAAAGCTTCGTTTTTAGCAACAAACACTTTGCCCTCGGATTTGAGATAGAAGGTGTACCCAACTGTCTCTTTTGGGTAACCTATGAAGACGCACTTTTCCGCTTTGGGTTCCAGCTTTTCAGGCTGAAGCTTTTTGACATAAGCATCACATCCCCAAACTTTAAGAAACGACAACTTTGGTCTTTTGCCATACCACAGTTCGTATGGTGTCGTCTCAACGGATTTTGATGGTGCCCTATTTAAAGTGAATGCAGCTGTTTCTAATGCATAACCCCAAAATGATAACGGCAAATCGGTAAGAGACATCATAGATCGCACCATCTCTAATAAAGTACGATTATGACGTTCGGACACACCATTACGATGTGGTGTTCCAGGCGGTGTTAACTGTGAAACAATTCCAAATTGTCTTAAGTGAGCACCAAACTCGAAACTCAGATATTCACCCCCACGATCAGACCGTAGGAACTTGATCTTCTTGTTACGATGATTCTCCACTTCACTCTGAAATTGCTTGAACTTTTCAAATGTTTCAGACTTGTGCTTCATCAAGTAGACATAAGCATATCTACTCAAATCGTCAGTGAAGGTGAGAAAATAACGATATCCGCCGCGTGCCTCCACGCTCATCGGACCACACACATCGGTATGGATGATTTCCAACAAGTCACTTGAACGCTCCATTGTTCCGGAGAACGGAGTCTTAGTCATCTTGCCCATGAGGCATGGTTCGCACGTGTCAAGTGAATCAAAGTCAAGTGACTCCAAAAGTCCATCAGCATGGAGTTTCTTCATGCGCTTTACACCAATATGACCTAAGCGGCAGTGCCACAAAAATATGGCGCTATCATTGTTAACTCTAACTCTTTTGGTCTCAATGTTATGTATATGCGTATCGCTATCAAGATTCAATATGAACAATCCTCTCACATTGGGTGCATGACCATAAAAGATGTTACTCATAGAAATAGAACAACCATTATTCTCTGACTTAAAAGAGTAACCGTCTCGCAATAAACAAGATCCAGATATAATGTTCATGCTCAACGCAGGCACTAAATAACAATGATTTAAGTTCATCACTAATCCTGATGGTAACTGAAGTGAAACTGTGCCGACGGCGATTGCATCAACCTTGGAACCATTTCCTACGCGCATCGTCACTTCATCTTTCGCCAACCTTCGTCTATTCCGCAGTTCCTGTTTCGAGTTGCAAATATGAGCAACAGAACCGGTATCGAATACCCAGGCACTACTACGAGAGCCGGTTAAGTACACATCAATAACATGTATATCAAATATACCTGATTTTTCTTTGGCCGCCTTCTTATCAGCCAGATACTTGGGGCAGTTGCGCTTCCAGTGACCCATACCCTTGCAATAGTAGCACTCTGTTTCAGGCTTAGGTCCAGCTTTGGGTTTCTTCGTCGGATTAGCAACAGGCTTGCCGCTCTTATTTGAATTACCCTTCTTTCCTTTGCCGTTTCTCTTGAAACCAGTGGTCTTATTCACCATCAACACTTGATGCTCTTTACGGAGTTCAGACTCTGCGACTTTCAGCATCGCAAACAACTCACCGGGTGACTTGTTCATCCCTTGCATGTTGTAGTTCAACACAAAGCCTTTATAGCTTGGCGGCAGCGATTGAAGGATTCTGTCAGTGATAGCCTCTTGCGGGAGTTCAATCCCCAGCTCAGCTAGACGGTTTGAGTACCCAGACATTTTGAGCACATGTTCACTGACAGACGAGTTTTCCTCCATCTTGCAAGCATAGAATTTATCGGAGGTCTCATACCTATCGATCCGGGCGTTCTTCTGAAAGATAAACTTCAACTCCTGGAACATCTCAAATGCTCCATGACGCTCAAAGCGACGTTGATTCCCGGTTTTAAGCCATACAAGACTGCACATTGAACTATTGAGTAGTCCTCCTTACGTGCTAACCAAGCGTTCCTAACATCCTGATCAGCCGTAGCGGGTGGTTCATCTCCTAGCGCAGCATTAAGGACATAATCCTTCTTCCCAGCTTGTAAGATTAGCTTAAGATTACGAGCCCAGTCTACAAAGTTGCTTCCATCATCTTTCAACTTAGCTTTCTCTAGGAACGTATTAAAATTCAGGGTGACTCTCGCGTGAGCCATGATCTACAACACAAACATATTCAAAGTGGACTTAGACTATGTTCAAGATAATTAGAGTTTAACTTAATCAAATTATTTGCTAAACTCCTACTCAAAAAGTACATCTCTCTAGTCATTTGAGTGGTTCATGATCCACTTACACTAGCTCAAGTCCGATCATCACGTGAGTTGAGTATAGTTTCAGTGGTAAGCATCCCTATGCTAATCATATCATCTATATGATTCATGATCGACCTTTCGGTCTCATGTGTTCCGAGGCCATGTCTGCACATGCTAGGCTCGTCAAGCTTAACCCGAGTGTTCCGCGTGCGCAACTGTTTTGCACCCGTTGTATGTGAACGTTGAGTCTATTACACCCGATCATCACGTGGTGTCTCGAAACGACGAACTTTAGCAACGGTGCACAGTCGGGGAGAACACAATTTCGTCTTGATATTTTAGTGAGAGATCACCTCATAATGCTACCATCGTTCTAAGCAAAATAAGGTGCATAAAAGGATTAACATCACATGCAATTCATAAGTGACATGATATGGCCATCATCACGTGCTTCTTGATCTCCATCACCAAAGCACCGGCACGATCTTCTTGTCACCGGCGCCACACCATGATCTCCATCAACGTGTCGCCATCGGGGTTGTCGTGCTACTCATGCTATTACTACTAAAGCTACATCCTAGCAAAATAGTAAACGCATCTGCAAGCACAAACGTTAGTATAAAGACAACCCTATGGCTCGTGCCGGTTGCCGTACCATCGACGTGCAAGTCGATATTTTCTATTACAACATGATCATCTCATACATCCAATATATCACATCACATCATTGGCCATATCACATCACAAGCATACCCTGCAAAAACAAGTTAGACGTCCTCTAATTTTGTTGTTGCATGTTTTACGTGGTGACCATGGGTATCTAGTAGGATCGCATCTTACTTACGCAAACACCACAACGGAGATATATGAGTTGCTATTTAACCTCATCCAAGGACCTCCTCGGTCAAATCCGATTCAACTAAAGTTGGAGAAACCGACACTTGCCAGTCATCTTTGAGCAACGGGGTTACTCGTAGCGATGAAACCAGTCTCTCGTAAGCGTACGAGTAATGTCGGTCCAAGCCGCTTCAATCCAACAATACCGCGGAATCAAGAAAAGACTAAGGAGGGCAGCAAAACGCACATCACCGCCCACAAAAACTTTTGTGATCTACTCGAGAAGACATCTACACATGAACCCAGCTCATGATGCCATTGTTGGGGAACGTCGCATGGGAAACAAAAAAAATTCCTACGCGCACGAAGACCTACCATGGTGATGTCCATCTACGAGATAGGATGAGTGATCTACGTACCCTTGTAGATCGTACAGCAGAAGCGTTAGCGAACGCGGTTGATGTAGTGGAACGTCCTCACGTCCCTCGATCCGCCCCGCGAACAATCCCGCGATCAGTCCCACGATCTAGTACCGAACAGACGGCACCTCCGCGTTCAGCACACGTACAACTCGACGATGATCTCGGCCTTCTTGATCCAGCAAGAGAGACGGAGAGGTAGAAGAGTTCTCCGGCAGCGTGACGGCGCTCCGGAGGTTGGTGATGACCATGTCTCAGCAGGGCTCCGCCCGAGCTCCGCAGAAACGCGATCTAGAGGAAAAACCGTGGAGGTATGTGGTCGGGCTGCCGTGGAAAAGTCGTCTCAAATCAGCCCTAAAACCTCCGTATATATAGGTGGGAGGGAGGGGGCCTTGCCTTGGGGCTCAAGGAGACCCAAGGGGGTCGGCCGAGCCAGGGGAGGAAGCCTCCCCCCCAAACCGAGTTGGACTAGGTTTGGTGGGTGGGAGTCCTTCCTTTCCTTCCCACCTCCCTTTTTTTTCTTTGTCTTTGATTTTTGTATCTCTTGCGCATAGGCCCCTTTTGGGCTGTCCCACCAGCCCACTAAGGGCTGGTGCGCCACCCTCAAGGCCTATGGGCTTCCCCGGGGTGGGTTGCCCCCCCCCCCCGGTGAACTCCCGGAACCCATTCGTCATTCCCGGTACATTCCCGGTAACTCCGAAAACCTTCCGGTAATCAAATGAGGTCATCCTATATATCAATCTTCGTTTTCGGACCATTCCGGAAACCCTCGTGACGTCCGTGATCTCATCCGGGACTCCGAACAACATTCGGTAACCAACCATATAACTCAAATACGCATAAAACAACGTCGAACCTTAAGTGTGCAGACCCTGCGGGTTCGAGAACTATGTAGACATGACCCGAGAGACTCCTCGGTCAATATCCAATAGCGGGACCTGGATGCCCATATTGGATCCTACATATTCTACGAAGATCTTATCGTTTGAACCTCAGTGCCAAGGATTCATATAATCCCGTATGTCATTCCCTTTGTCCTTCGGTATGTTACTTGCCCGAGATTTGATCGTCGGTATCCGCATACCTATTTCAATCTCGTTTACCGGCAAGTCTCTTTACTCGTTCCGTAATACAAGATCCCGCAACTTACACTAAGTCACTTTGCTTGCAAGGCTTGTGTGTGATGTTGTATTACCGAGTGGGCCCCGAGATACCTCTCCGTCACACGGAGTGACAAATCCCAGTCTTGATCCATACTAACTCAACTAACACCTTCGGAGATACCTGTAGAGCATCTTTATAGTCACCCAGTTACGTTGCGACGTTTGATACACACAAAGTATTCCTCCGGTGTCTGTGAGTTATATGATCTCATGGTCATAGGAATAAATACTTGACACGCAGAAAACAGTAGCAACAAAATGACACGATCAACATGCTACGTCTATTAGTTTGGGTCTAGTCCATCACGTGATTCTCCTAATGACGTGATCCAGTTATCAAGCAACACAACACCTTGTTCATAATCAGAAGACACTGACTATCTTTGATCAACTGGCTTGCCAACTAGAGGCTTGCTAGGGACGGTGTTTTGTCTATGTATCCACACATGTAAATGAGTCTTCATTCAATACAATTATAGCATGGATAATAAACGATTATCTTGATACAGGAATTATAATAATAACTATATTTATCATTGCCTCTAGGGCATAATTCCAACACATGTCTATGTATCTGTTCCTATGACCATGAGATCATGCAACTCCCGGAAACCGGAGGAATGCCTTGTGTGTTATCAAACGTCGCAACGTAACTGGGTGACTATAAAGGTGCTCTACAAGTATCTCCAAAGGTGTCTGTTGGGTTGGCATGGATTAAGAGTGGGATTTGTCACTCCGTGTGACGGAGAGGTATCTTGGGGCCCACTTTGTAATACAACATCACAACAAGCCTTGCAAGCAATGTGACTAAGGAGTTGGTCACGGGATCTTGTATTACGAAACGAGTAAAGAGAATTGCCGGTAACGAGATTGAACTAAGTATGGAGATACCGACGATCGAATCTCGGGCAACTAACACACCGACGGACAAAGCGAACAACATACAGGATTAACTGAATCCTTGACATAGAGGTTCGACCGACAGAGATCTTCGTAGAATATGTAGGAGCCAATATGGACATCCAGGTACCGCTATTGGTTATTGACCGGGGAGTGTCTCAGGTCATGTCTGCATAGTTCTCGAACCCGCAGGGTTTGCACACTTAAGGTTCAATGACGTTTCGGTATAGTTGAGTTATAATTGTTGGTAACCGAAGGTTGTTCGGAGTCCGGGATGAGATCCTGGACGTCACGATGAACTCCGGAATGGTCCGGAGGTAAAGATTTATATATAGGAAGTCATGTTTTGGTCACCGAAAAAGCTTCGGGCTCATCGATAGTGTACCGGGAGTGTCGGGAGGGTACCGGGGGGCATCGAGAGGGGTGCCTCGACCCAAAATACCTCATGGGCTGTGGGAGGAGTCAAACCAGCCCCTAGTGGGCTGGACGAACCAACCACTAAGGCTCATGCGGCTAGAGGTGGGAAAACCCAAAGGAAAGAAAAGGAAGGAGTCCAAGTAGGAATGGAATCCTACTTGGAGTAGGATTGGAGGTGGACTCTTCCACCTCCTCCTAATTTGGCCGAACCCCTAGAGGGTTCTTGGGCTGCCTCCTCCCCTCCCTCCCTCCTATATATACTAGAGGATTTAGAGGGAAGAGCTAACCCTAATTGCCACGTGCTCCCTCTACTTCTCTCTAGATCTGTTTCCCTCTAATCTAGTTCGGCGGTGCTTAGGCGAAGCCTTGCTGGATTAGTTCACCACCACCACCACCACCACACCGCCGTGCTGGAGAACTCATCTACCTCTCCGCCCCTCTTGCTGGATTAAGAAGACGGGGATCGTCACCGAGCTGTACGTGTGCTGAACGCGGAGGTGCCGTCCGTTCGACACTAGATCGGGATGGATCGTGATGGGATCGCGGAACAGATCGTGATGAGATCGCGGGACGGGCTGCGATTTGAATCGCGAAGATGTTCCACTACATCAACCACGTTATATACGCTTCCGCTTAGCGATCTACAAGGGTATGTAGATTCACTCTCATCTCTCGTAGATGATCATCACCATGGATAGGTATTGCGTGTGCGTAGTAAAAATTTTGTTTCCCATGCAACGTTTGATGTCTACGCATGCTTCTATTCTTGTAGACTATGTTGGGCCTCCAAGCGCAGAGGTTTGTAGGACATCAATAATTTCCCTCAAGTGGATAACCTAAGGTTTATCGAACTCAGGAAAGTAGAGGTTGAAGATGGTCTCTCTCAAGCAACCCTGCAATTAAGATACAAGAAGTCTCTTGTGTCCACAACACACCTAATACAATTCTCAATTGTATAGGTCCACTAGTTCGGCGAAGAGATGTTAAAAGGCAAGTGATATGGATGGTAAAACAAGGTATTGTAAATCTGAAATAAAATGGCAGCAAGGTAGCAAGTGACAAAAGTGAGCATAAACGGTGTAACAATGGTGAGAAACACGGCCTAGCCTTCATACTTTCACTAGTGGAAACTCCCAACAACATTAACATAGTTTAATCACATGATATTTCCACTAAAACATGCAATGGAGAAGTACTCGGAGGTCATTATTTGTGATCAAGAGAGGACGGGAATTATGTAGGGCTACAAAAGCACACCTCGGAGTTCGTAGTTCTCTCTATGGATTTCCCAATGTCACCACGACCATCCAAAAAGAGTACCACAATCACCACAACATATCTCAAGGATAGTCAAAGACAAGCACGAAGAGACTCTCAATCTTCAATCAATTCACAAAAGAGGAAATCATTCATGAAAATATTCTTCTAATCCATGTCCAATAGACGGATGTCACCATGGTCTCGGGGATTATACTAGATAAGATCAAGTGAGTACATCAATCCAATACATAGAAGAAGGGGAAACATCATGAGATCACCCTAGATTAACATAGCCTATGATTCATTATTTTTGACATTATCCTTGAGGTAAATGAGTTGGGCGGCAAATCATTTAAGCCCCTATCTTTCTATGTGCCCTATGAAAACATGAGCTCCAAAAATTTGACTTGAGTATGAGCAATCATAGAAGAATAAATGGTAGTTGAGTATGTGAACTTGCTAATAAGAAAGCTCTTACATAGACTCTCCTCTGAAATATGCTTAATTATGATTGCTCCAGTGACCGAGAACATAGTTTGTTGTTTTTCAATAAATTTTACGCTACATTCTTCAATATTTGTGAACGGATTGTTACTTGTTTATGAGAAGATATATGATAAAACAGTTGTTGCTATGCTAATATTCATGTTTCTCTCGTGTTCATATTATATTTTTATTGACTTCTCCCTCTCAAATCATGTGGCCATTATTCTCGAGCTCGGCTTTCGCTTGAGGACAAGCAAAGTCTAAGCTTGGGGGAGTTGATACGTCCATTTTGCATCATGAATCTTTATTGACATTTGTCTTATTATTGTCCATTATTCCCTATTATTATGTAATTCTTATGCCTCTTCTCTCTGAATATGCAAGGTACATCACGAAGAGGGAAGTATGTGGAAATTGGAATTCTGGACCAAGAAACCGAGAAAAAGGCAAAAAAATCAAGTTGCTCCAAATGACCTAAAAATTCATGGAGATTTTTCTGGAATATATAAGAACTATTTGGCCAAAAATACACCGGAGAGGGGCAGCCAGCTGGGCCCAAGCCAAAAGGGTGTCCCCCAAGGTCGCGCCCTGATGACTTGTGGGGCCCCTGCTGGAGGGAGCCCCTCTTCTCCTATATGGTGTGTTTTACCCTAAAAATCAAGATATAACTTTCTAGACGAAGAGTCGCCGTCTCGAGGCGGAAACCTGAGCAGAGTCCCTCTTGCTCTCTGGTAGAGTGATTCTGCCGGTGGAATTCCTCTCTAGGAGGGGGAAATCGAAGCCATCGTCATCACAAACGCTTCCTCCCTCGTGGGAGGACCAATCTTCATCAACATTTTCACTAGCACAATCTCATATCCAACCCTAGTTCATCTCGTGTATTCAATCTTTGTCTCAAAAACCTTAGATTGCTACTTGTGGGTTGCTAGTTGTGTTAATTACATCTTGTAGTTGTTGCTAGTTGGATTACTTGGTTGAAGACATTATGTTCAGATCCTTAATCATTATTAGTATACCTCTGATGTTGAACATGTTGATGAGGTGTGAGTAGTTACTATTGTTTCTGAGGACATGGGAGAAATCTGGTTATAAGTAATCATATAAAGTTGGTATTCGTTCGATATTTTTGATGATATGTATGTTGTTACTTCCTTTAGTGGTGTCATGTGAACGTCGACTACATGAAACTTCACCATGTTATGGGCCTAAGGGAAGTAATTGTGGAGTAGCAAGTAGATGATGGGTTGCGAGAGTGACATAAGCTTAAACCCCGGTTTATGTGTTGCTTCATAAGGGGCTGATTTGGATCCACATGTTTCATGTTATGTTTAGATTTATCTTAATTCTTATTTCATAGTTGCGGATGCTTGCGAGAGGGGTTAATCATAAGTAGGTTGTTAGTTCAAGTAAGACCAGCACCTTAGCACCGATCCACCCACATATCAAATTGTCAAAGTAGCGAACGCGAATCAACTCGATATGATGAACATGACTGGAGAGATATTCCCATGTGTCATCGGAAGCACTTGCTTTATATAAGAGTACTTTCAGTCCTGTCCTTTGCTATAAAAAGGATTGGGTTATCTTGCTGCATCTTTTATTGTTAGAAATCATCTTGCTACAAAACTATCTATCACTGTTACTTACAGCACTTGCAGAGAATTCCTTGCTGAAAACTATTTATCATTTCCTTTTGCTCCTCGTTGGATTTGACACTCTTAATTATTGAAAGGAGTATGATTGATCCCCTATACTTGTGGGTCATTGATACGTCTCAAACGTATCTATAATTTTTGATGGTTTCACGCTGTTATCTTGTCTTCTTTGGTTGTTTTATGTACCTTTTATATCTTTTTGGGGACTAACTTATTAATTCAGTGCCAAGTGTCGGTTGCTGTTTTTTTCGTGTTTTTGACTCTTTTCAGATCTGATTTTGGAATGGAGTCCAAACGGAATAAAAACCCCGAAATGATTTTTTTTTCCGAACGGAAGAAGACCAGGGGGCTTTTGGGCCAAGCCAGGTGGGCTCCAGGGAGCCCACAAGCCCCCACTCCGGCACCAGGGGGAGGCGGCGGTGGGCAGGCTTGTGGCCTCCCTGGCCGCCCCCTGACCTAGGTCTTTGGCCTATAAATTCCCAAATATTCCGCAAAAAATCAGGGTAGCCTCGAAAATACTTTTCCGCCGCCGCAAGCTTCCGTTTCCGCGAGATCTCATCTGGAGACCCTTCCCGGCGCCCTGCGGGAGGGGACTTTGGAGTTGGAGGGCTTCTTCATAATCATCATCGCCCCTCCAATGACTCGTGAGTAGTTCACTTCAGACCTACGGGTCCGTAGTTAGTAACTAGATGGCTTCTTCTCTCTCTTGGATCTTCAATACAAAGTTCTACATGATTTTCATGGAGATCTATCCGATGTAATCTTCTTTGGCAGTGTGTTTGTCGAGATCCGATGAATTGTGGATTTGTGATCAGATTATTTATGATATATATTTGAGTCTTTGCTGATTTCTTATATGCATGATTTGATATCCTTGTAAGTCTCTCCGAGTCTTGGATTTTGTTTGGCCAACTAGATCTATGATTCTTGCAATGGGAGAAGTGCTTGGTTTTGGGTTCTACCATGTCGTGACCTTTCCCAGTGACAGTAGGGGCAGCAAGGCACACATCAAGTAGTTGTCATCAAGGGTAAAAAGATGGGGTTTTTATCATTGGTTTGAGATTATCCCTCTACATCATGTCATCTTGCTTAAGGCATTACTCTGTTCTTATGAACTTAATACACTAGATGCATGTTGGATAGCGGTCGACGTGTGGAGTAATAGTAGTAGATGCAGAAAGTATCGGTCTACTTGTTTCGGACGTGATGCCTATAGAAACAATCATTGCATAGATATCGTCACGACTTTGCGCGGTTCTATCAATTGCTCGTCAGTAATTTGTTCACCCACCGTCTACTTGCTTTCATGAGAGAAGCCACTAGTAAACACTATGGCCCCCGGGTCTATTCACATCCATCGTTTACACCTCCGTTTTTACTTTGCTTTGTTACTTTGTTGCTTTCAGTTCTCACTTGGCAAACAATCTATAAGGGATTGACAACCCCTTCATAGCGTTGGGTGCAAGCTTTTGTGTTTGTTCAGGATCTTGAGATACTCTTCCGCCGGATTGATACCTTGGTTCTCAAACTGAGGGAAATACTTACCGTCGCTGTGCTACATCACCCTTTCCGCTTCGAGGGAACACCAACGCAAGGCTCCAAGGCCACGGGGGAAATCCTTTGCATACTTGCCTAGGAAGTCCCTTAAGGCGTAGCCCTAGCTGAAGGATTCCTGGTGCCGTCGACACAACTATTTCCTGGCGCCGTTGCAAGGGATACACAGCAAACATCAGAAGTATTTCTGGCGCCGTTGCCGGGGAGGATAAATCAAGATCTATCCAAGTAGGTCTCACAAACTCTTCTCTTGCATTTACTTTTGTTGCCAGTTGCCTCTCGTTTTCCTCTCCCCCACTTCACATTTGCCGTTTTCATTTGCCTTTTCCCGTTCACCCTTCTTTTGCTCGCTTCTGTTTGCTTGTGTTACCATGTGCCTTCTTTTAGCTTGCATCTTTGCTTGCTAAAAATCCGTTGATATGGATCCTCATCCACTAGCTAGTCTCTTTAAGAGACCCACTATTGTGGAACGAATTGCTAGTGAGTTGAGGACAATTGACTATTTCTATGGAGTTTTGCTTAAGATGCGTGAATCTGAAAATCATGATGAAGAAATTCATGAAGTGATTCACGAGGGCTCCTTGGATGAAAAGCATGATTGCAATGATTTCACTATAAATCCTATTAATGAAAATCATGCTAAAAATATGCAAAACCTAAGCTTGGGGATGCTAGTCTTGCTATGACCACTACTTGTTGCAAAGATCATGATTGGGGTGATGATTTTTCTTTTGATCTTGAAAATTTGTTCAAGCCTCAAGATGAATATGATATTTGCAATATTATTGAAAGTGGGTTTGGAGAAGTCATGACTTTAGATGATAATCCCACTATTTTTGAAGAGCGTCAACTTTGCATGCATGTGGATCATGAAAATAATATCCTATGGGATAGCTATATTGTTGAATTTGAATATGATCCCACTTGTAATTGCTATGAGAGAGGAAAATATTTTAGTAGAAACTGTCATGTTACCAAATTACCTCTCGTTATGTGGAGATTGCTATTGTCTCTTTCTTCTTCCTTGCATATGGCAACTATTGGTTGTCTTGACGATCTGTTTTCCTATAAAATGCCTATGCATAGGAAGTATGTTAGACTTAGATGTGATCTTCACATGCTTTAGGATGCTCTCGTTGTGCTTCAATTCTTATCTTTTGTGAGAGCATCATTGAATGCCTAGCTAAGGGCGTTAAACAAAAGCGCTTGTTGGGAGGCAACCCAACGAATCTATCATTTTTCTTTCTGTTTTGTGTTTTCCACACTTTCATAGTTCTGTTATGATTGTGTTTTTTTGTGTTTCTTTTTGCGTTTGTGCCAAGCAAAATTGTTATGATTAGTCTTGGGGATGATCGTTTGGTCATGCTGGAAAAGACAGAAACTTTCTGCTCACGAAAAGAATTTTCATTTTTTTCTATAAGAGCTTTTGAGTTGATTCTTTTTGCTGCTGATTGCTATGCAAATTCTTCAGACTGTCATAATTTGCCAGAATTTTTGAAGTACTAGAGGTATACGAAACATACAGATTGCTACAGACTGGTCTGTTGTTAACAGATTCTGTTTTTGTTGTGCTGGTTGCTTATTTTGATGAAACTATGGATAGTATCGGGGGGTATTAGCCATGGAAGATTGAAAGTACAGTAACCCAACATCAGCACAAGTAGAATTTAAGTTTGCTACGGTTTCTAAGGAAGTGGTGGTTTGCTTTCTGGTACTAATGTTATCACGAGTTTCTGTTTAAGTTTCGTGTTGTGAAGTTTTCAAGTTTTGGATGAAGTTCTTATGGACAAAAGGATAAAGAGTGGCAATAGATCAAGCTTGGGGATGCCCAAGGCACACCAAGAGATTTAAGGATGCCGTAAAAGCTTAAGCTTGGGGATGCCCCGGGAAGGCATCCCCTCTCTCGTCTTCAATCCATCGGTAACGTTACTTGGGGCTATATTTTTATTCACCACATGTTATGTGTTTTTGCTCGGAGCATCTTGTATCGTAGGAGTCTTTTATTTTTGTTGTGTCACAATCATCCTTGCTGCACACCTAGAGAGAGAGACATGCACACACTGTGATTTTGTCGAGCTTCACTTATATCCTTTGGTAGACAATTCAGCTCACATATGCTTCACTTATATCTTTTGAGCTAGATACTTTTGTGTTGGGGAACGTCGCATGGGAAACAAAAAATTTCCTACGCGCACGAAGACCTATCATGGTGATGTCCATCTACGAGAGGGGATGAGTGATCTACATACCCTTGTAGACCGTACAACAGAAGCGTTAATGAACGCGGTTGATGTAGTGGAACGTCCTCACGTCCCTCGATCCGCCCCGCGAACAATCCCACGATCAGTCCCACGATCTAGTACGGAACGGACGGCACCTCCGCGTTCAGCACACGTACAGCTCGACGATGATCTCGGCCTTCTTGATCCAGCAAGAGAGACGGAGAGGTAGAAGAGTTCTCCGGCCGCGTGACGGCGCTCCGGAGGTTGGTGATGACCTTGTCTCAGCAGGGCTCCGCCTGAGCTCCGCAGAAACGCGATCTAGAGGAAAAACCGTGGAGGTATGTGGTCGGGCTGCCGTGGAAAAGTCGTCTCAAATCAGCCCTAAAACCTCCGTATATATAGGTGGGAGAGAGGGGACCTTGCCTTGGGGCTCAAGGAGCCCCAAGAGGGTCGGCCGAGCCAAGGGGGGGAAGGTCTCCCCCCCAAACCGAGTTGGACTTGGTTTGGTGGGTGGGAGTCCTTCCTTCCCTTCCCACCTCCTCTTTTTTTTCTTTCTCTTTGATTTTTCTTCCAATGCGCATAGGGCCCTTTTGGCTGTCCAACCAGCCCACTAAGGGCTGGTGCGCCACCCTCAAGGCCTATGGGCTTCCCCGGGGTGGGTTCCCCCCCCCCCCGGTGAACTCCCGGAACCCATTCGTCATTCCCGGTACATTCCCGGTAACTCCGAAAACCTTCCGGTAATCAAATGAGGTCATCCTATATATCAATCTTCATTTCCGGACCATTCCGGAAACCCTCGTGGCGTCCGTGATCTCATCTGGGACTACGAACAACATTCGGTAACCAACCATATAACTCAAATACGCATAAAACAACGTCGAACCTTAAGTGTGCAGACCCTGCGGGTTCGAGAACTATGTAGACATGACCCGAGAGACTCCTCGGTCAATATCCAATAGCGGGACCTGGGTGCCCATATTGGATCCTACATATTCTACGAAGATCTTATCGTTTGAACCTCAGTGCCAAGGATCCATATAATCCCGTATGTCATTCCCTTTGTCCTTCGGTATGTTACTTGCCCGAGATTCGATCGTCACTATCCGCATACCTATTTCAATCTCGTTTACCGGCAAGTCTCTTTACTCGTTCCGCAATACAAGATCCCGCAACTTACACTAAGTTACATTGCTTGCAAGGCTTGTGTGTGATGTTGTATTACCGAGTGGGCCCCGAGATACCTCTCCGTCACACGGAGTGACAAATCCCAGTCTTGATCCATACTAACTCAACTAACACCTTCGGAGATACCTGTAGAGCATATTTATAGTCACCCAGTTACGTTGCGACGTTTGATACACACAAAGTATTCTTCCGGTGTCACTGAGTTATATGATCTCATGGTCATAGGAACAAATACTTGACACGCAGTAAACAGTAGCAACAAAATGACACGATCAACATGCTACGTCTATTAGTTTGGGTCTAGTCCATCACGTGATTCTCCTAATGACGTGATCCAGTTATCAAGCAACAACACCTTGTTCATAATCAGAAGACGCTGACTATCTTTGATCAACTGGCTAGCCAACTAGAGGCTTGCTAGGGACAGTGTTTTGTCTATGTATCCACACATCTAAATGAGTCTTCATTCAATACAATTATAGCATGGATAATAAACGATTATCTTGATACAGGAATTATAATAATAACTATATTTATTATTGCCTCTAGGGCATAATTCCAACAGTCTCCCACTTGCACTAGAGTCAATAATCTAGACCTCACATCATCATGCGAATTACATTGTAATAAATCTAACACCCATACAGTTCTGGTGTTGATCATGCTTTGGCCGTGGAAGAGGTTTAGTCAGCGGGTCTGCTACATTCAGATCCATGTGCACTTTGCATATATTTACATCCTCTCCTTCGACGTAGTCGCGGATGAGGTTGAAGCGTCGTTTGATGTGTCTGGACTTCTTGTGAAACCGTGGTTCCTTTGCTAAGGCAATGGCACCCGTGTTGTCACAGAACAAGGTTATTGGATTCAGTGCGCTTGGCACCACTCCAAGATCCGTCATGAACTGCTTCATCCAGACACCCTCCTTAGCCGCCTCCGAGGCAGCCATGTACTCCGCTTCACATGTAGAATCTGCTATGACGCTTTGCTTGGAACTGCACCAGCTTACCGCACCCCCATTAAGAATAAATACGTATCCGGTTTGCGACTTAGAGTCGTCCGGATCTGTGTCAAAGCTTGCATCGACGTAACCTTTTACGGCGAGCTCTTCGTCACCTCCATACACGAGAAACATCTCCTTAGTCCTTTTCAGGTACTTCAGGATATTCTTGACCGCTGTCCAGTGATCCACTCCTGGATTACTCTCGAACCTACCTGCCATACTTATGGCCAGGCTAACGTCCGGTCTAGTGCACAACATTGCATACATGATAGAGCCTATGGCTGAAGCATAGGGGACGGAGCGCATATGCTCTCTATCCTCATCAGTTGCTGGGCACTGAGTCTTACTCAATCTCGTACCTTGTAAAACTGGCAAGAACCCCTTCTTGGACTATTCCATTTTGAACCTCTTCAAAACTTTATCAAGGTATGTGCTTTGTGAAAGTCCTATCAGGCGTTTTGATCTATCCCTATAGATCTTAATGCCTAGAATGTAAGCAGCTTCTCCTAGGTCCTTCATAGAGAAACTTTTATTCAAGTAATCCTTTATGCTCTCCAAAAACTCTACGTTGTTTCCAATCAGCAATATGTCATCCACATATAGTATTAGGAACGCCACAGAGCTCCCACTCACTTTCTTGTAAATACAAGATTCTCCAACCACTTGTATAAACCCAAATGCTTTGATCACCTCATCAAAGCGTTTGTTCCAACTCCGAGATGCTTGCACCAGTCCATAAATGGATCGCTGGAGCTTGCACACCTTGTTAGCATTCTTAGGATCGACAAAACCTTCGGGTTGCATCATATACAATTCTTCCTTAAGGAAACCGTTAAGGAACGCCGTTTTGACATCCATCTGCCATATTTCATAATCGAAAAATGCAGCTATTGCTAACATGATTCTGACGGACTTAAGCATCACTACGGGTGAGAATGTCTCATCGTAGTCAACTCCTTGAACTTGTGAAAAAACCCTTTGCCACAAGTCGAGCTTTATAAACGGTCACATTGCCGTCAACGTCCGTCTTCCTCTTAAAGATCCATTTATTCTGAATAGCCTTGCGGCCTTCAGGCAGTACCTCCAAAGTCCACACTTTGTTCTCATACATGGATCCTATCTCGGACTTCATGGCTTCTAGCCATTTGTTGGAATCTGGGCCCACCATTGCTTCTTCATAATTTGCAGGTTCATTGTTGTCCAACAACATGATTGATAAGACGGGATTACCGTACTACTATGGAGCAGCACGTGGTCTCGTCGACCTGCGTGGTTCGATAGAAACTTGAACCGGAGTTTCATGATCATCATCATTAACTTCCTCCTCAACCGGCGTCGCAACGACAGAGGTTTCCCCTTGCCCTGCGCCACCATCCAGAGGGATGAGAGGTTCGACAACCTCGTCAAGTTCTATCTTCCTCCCACTCAATTCTCTCGAGAGAAACTCCTTCTCGAGAAAAGCTCCCTTTTCAGCAACAAACACTTTGCCCTCGGATTTGAGATAGAAGGTGTACCCAACTGTTTCTTTTGGGTAACCTATGAAGACGCACTTTTCCGCTTTGGGTTCCAGCTTTTCAAGCTGAAGCTTTTTGACATAAGCATCACATCCCCAAACTTTAAGAAACGACAACTTTGGCCTTTTGCCATACCATAGTTCGTATGGTGTCGTCTCAACGGATTTTGATGGTGCCCTATTTAAAGTGAATGCAGTTGTTTCTAATGCATAACCCCAAAACGATAACGGCAAATCGGTAAGAGACATCATAGATCGCACCATCTCTAATAAAGTACGATTACGACGTTCGGACACACCATTACGCTGTGGTGTTCCAGGCGGTGTCAACTGTGAAACAATTCCACATTGTCTTAAGTGAGCACCAAACTCGAAACTCAGATATTCACTCCCACGATCAGACCGTAGGAACTTGATATTCTTGTTACGATGATTTTCAACTTCACTCCGAAATTGCTTGAACTTTTCAAATGTTTCAGACTTGTGCTTCATCAGGTAGACATAACCATATCTACTCAAATCGTCAGTGAAGGTGAGAAAATAACGATATCCGCCGCGTGCCTCCACGCTCATCGGACCACACACATCGGTATGTATGATTTCCAACAAGTCACTTGCACGCTCCATTGTTCCGGAGAACGGAGTCTTAGTCATCTTGCCCATGAGGCATGGTTCACACGTGTCAAGTGAATCAAAGTCAAGTGACTCCAAAAGTCCATCAGCATGGAGTTTCTTCCTTCGCTTTACACCAATATGACCTAAGCGGCAGTGCCACAAAAATATGGCGCTATCATTGTTAACTCTAACTCTTTTGGTCTCAATGTTATGTATGTGTGTATCGCTATCAAGATTCAATATGAACAATCCTCTCACATTGGGTGCATGACCATAAAAGATGTTACTCATAGAAATAGAACAACCATTATTCTCTGACTTAAAAGAGTAACCGTCTCACAATAAACAAGATCCAGATATAATGTTCATGCTTAACGCAGGCACTAAATAACAATGATTTAAGCTAATAACTAATCCTGATGGTAACTGAAGTGAAACTGTGCCGACGGCGATTGCATCAACCTTGGAACCATTTCCTACGCGCATCGTCACTTCATCTTTTCGCCAGCCTTCGTCTATTCCGCAGTTCGTGTTTCGAGTTGCAAATATGAGCAACAGAACCGGTATCGAATACCCAGGCACTACTACGAGAGTCGGTTAAGTACACATCAATAACTTGTATATCAAATATACCTGATTTTTCTTTGGCCGCCTTCTTATCTACGAGATACTTGGGGCAATTGCGCTTCGAGTGACCCATACCCTTGCAATAGTAACACTCCGTTTCAGGCTTAGGTCCAGCTTTGGGTTTCTTCGTCGGATTGGCAACAGGCTTGCCGCTCTTCTATGAATTACCCTTCTTGCCTTTGCCGTTTCTCTTGAAACTAGTGGTCTTATTCACCATCAACACTTGATGCTCTTTACGGAGTTCAGACTCTGCGACTTTCAGCATCGCAAACAACTCGCCGGGAGACTTGTTCATCCCTTGCATGTTGTAGTTCAACACAAAGCTTTTATAGCTTGGCGGCAGTGATTGAAGGATTCTGTCAGTGATAGCCTCTTGCGGGAGTTCAATCCCCAGCTCAGCTAGACGGTTTGAGTACCCAGACATTTTGAGCACATGTTCACTAATAGACGAGTTTTCCTCCATCTTGCAAGCATAGAATTTATCGGAGGTCTCATACCTCTCGATCCGGGCGTTCTTCTGAAAGATAAACTTCAACTCCTGGAACATCTCAAATGCTCCATGACGCTCAAAGCGACGTTGAAGTCCCGGTTCTAAGCCATACAAGACTGCACATTGAACTACTGAGTAGTCCTCCTTACGCACTAACCAAGCGTTCTTAACATCCTGATCAGCCGTAGCGGGTGGTTCATCTCCTAGCGCAGCATTAAGGACATAATCCTTCTTCCCAGCTTGTAAGATTAGCTTAAGATTACGAGACCAGTCTATAAAGTTGCTTCCATCATCTTTCAACTTAGCTTTCTCTAGGAACGTATTAAAATTCAGGGTGACTGTCGCGTGAGCCATGATCTACAACACAAATATATTCAAAGAGGACTTAGACTATGTTCAAGATAATTAGAGTTTAACTTAATCAAATTATTCGCTAAACTCCCACTCAAAAAGTACATCTCTCTAGTCATTTGAGTGGTTCATGATCCACTTACACTAGCTCAAGTCCGATCATCACGTGAGTTGAGCATAGTTTCAGTGGTAAGCATCCCTATGCTAATCATATCATCTATATGATTCATGATCGACCTTTCGGTCTCATGTGTTCCGAGGCCATGTCTGCACATGCTAGGCTCGTCAAGCTTAACCCGAGTGTTCCGCGTGCGCAACTGTTTTGCACCCGTTGTATGTGAACGTTGAGTCTATCACACCCGATCATCATTTGGTGTCTCGAAACGACGAACTGTAGCAACGGTGCACAGTCGGGGAGAACACAATTTCGTCTTGAAATTTGAGTGAGAGATCACCTCATAATGCTACCGTCGTTCTAAGCAAAATAAGGTGCATAAAAGGATTAACATCACATGCAATTCATAAGTGACATGATATGGCCATCATCACGTGCTTCTTGATCTCCATCACCAAAGCACCGACACGATCTTCTTGTCACCGGCGCCACACCATGATCTCCATCAACGTGTCGCCATCGGGGTTGTCGTGCTACTCATGCTATTACTACTAAAGCTACATCCTAGCAAAATAGTAAACGTATCTGCAAGCACAAACATTAGTATAAAGACAACCCTATGGCTCCTGCCGGTTGCCGTACCATTGACGTGCAAGTCGATATTATCTATTACAACATGATCATCTCATACATCCAATATATCACATCACATCGTTGGCCATATCACATCACAAGCATACCCTGCAAAAACAAGTTAGACGTCCTCTAATTTTGTTGTTGCATGTTTTACGTGGTGACCATGGGTATCTAGTAGGATCGCATCTTACTTACGCAAACACCACAACGGAGATATATGAGTTGCTATTTAACCTCATCCAAGGACCTCCTCGGTCAAATCCGATTCAACTAAAGTTGGAGAAACCGACACTTGCCAGTCATCTTTGAGCAACGGGGTTACTCGTAGCGATGAAACCAGTCTCTCGTAAGCGTACGAGTAATGTCGGTCCAAGCCGCTTCAATCCAACAATACCGCGGAATCAAGAAAAGACTAAGGAGGGCAGCAAAACACACATCACCGCCCACAAAAACTTTTGTGTTCTACTCGAGAAGACATCTACGCATGAACCTAGCTCATGATGCCACTGTTGTGGAACGTCGCATGGGAAACAAAAATTTTCCTACGCGCACGAAGACCTATCATGGTGATGTCCATCTACGAGAGGGGATGAGTGATCTACGTACCCTTGTGGACCGTACAGCAGAAGCGTTAGTGAACGCGGTTGATGTAGTGGAACGTCCTCACGTCCCTCGATCCGCCCCGCGAACAATCCCGCGATCAGTCCCACGATCTAGTACCGAACGGACGGCACCTCCGCGTTCAGCACACGTACAGCTCGACGATGATCTCAGCCTTCTTGATCCAGCAAGAGAGACGGAGAGGTAGAAGAGTTCTCCGGCAGCGTGACGGCGCTCCGGAGGTTGGTGATGACCTTGTCTCAGCAGGGCTCCGCCCGAGCTCCGCAGAAACGCGATCTAGAGGAAAAACCGTGGAGGTATGTGGTCGGGCTGCCGTGGAAAAGTCGTCTCAAATCAGCCCTAAAACCTCCGTATATATAGGTGGGAGAGAGGGGACCTTTCCTTGGGGTTCAAGGAGCCCCAAGGGGGTCGGCCGAGCCAAGGGGGGGAAGGTCTCCCCCCCAAACCGAGTTGGACTTGGTTTGGTGGGTGGGAGTCCTTCCTTCCCTTCCCACCTCCTCTTTTTTTTCTTTCTCTTTGATTTTTCTTCCAATGCGCATAGGGCCCTTTTGGGCTGTCCCACCAGCCCACTAAGGGCTGGTGCGCCATCCACAAGGCCTATGGGCTTCCCCGGGGTGGGTTGCCCCCCCGGTGAACTCCCGGAACCCATTCGTCATTCCCGGTACATTCCCGGTAACTCCGAAAACCTTCCGGTAATCAAATGACGTCATCATATATACCAATCTTCGTTTCCGGACCATTCCGGAAACCCTCGTGACGTCCGTGATCTCATCCGGGACTCCGAACAACATTCGGTAACCAACCATATAACTCAAATACGCATAAAACAATGTCGAACCTTAAGTATGCAGACCCTGCGGGTTCGAGAACTATGTAGACATGACCCGAGAGACTCCTCGGTCAATATCCAATAGCGGGACCTGGATGCCCATATTGGATCCTACATATTCTACGAAGATCTTATCGTTTGAACCTCAGTGCCAAGGATTCATATAATCCCGTATGTCATTCCCTTTGTCCTTCGGTATGTTACTTGCCCGAGATTCGATCGTCACTATCCGCATACCTATTTCAATCTCGTTTACCGGCAAGTCTCTTTACTCGTTCCGCAATACAAGATCCCGCAACTTACACTAAGTTACATTGCTTGCAAGGCTTGTGTGTGATGTTGTATTACCGAGTGGGCCCCGAGATACCTCTCCGTCACACGGAGTGACAAATCCCAGTCTTGATCCATACTAACTCAACTAACACCTTCGGAGATACCTGTAGAGCATATTTATAGTCACCCAGTTACGTTGCGACGTTTGATACACACAAAGTATTCTTCCGGTGTCACTGAGTTATATGATCTCATGGTCATAGGAACAAATACTTGACACGCAGAAAACAGTAGCAACAAAATGACACGATCAACATGCTACGTCTATTAGTTTGGGTCTAGTCCATCACGTGATTCTCCTAATGACGTGATCCAGTTATCAAGCAACAACACCTTGTTCATAATCAGAAGACACTGACTATCTTTGATCAACTGGCTAGCCAACTAGAGGCTTGCTAGGGACAGTGTTTTGTCTATGTATCCACACATGTAAATGAGTCTTCATTCAATACAATTATAGCATGGATAATAAACGATTATCTTGATACAGGTATTATAATAATAACTATATTTATTATTGCCTCTAGGGCATAATTCCAACAGTTTGCTCTATGTGCTTCACTTATATCTTTTAGAGCACAGCGGTGCGTGGCTTGGTAGTTGATCTATGCTTTGAAAGTATTCTCAAAAGGGGTAGTTATCCAAAGGGATACGAAAACTTCCACCTTCATGTGCATTGAATAGTTAGAGAAGTTTGACTCATCTCAATTAGTTTTGAGTTGTGGTTATGGTAATATTGAAGTCATGCTAGTAAGGTGTTGTGGATCTAGAAATACTTGTGTTGAAGTTAGTGATTCCCGTAGCATGCACGTATGGTGAACCTCTATGTGATGAAATCTGAGCATGATTAGTATATTAATTGTTATCCTTTGCGTGGCGGTCGGGATCTCGCGATGGTTTATACCTACCAACCCTTCCCCTAGGAGTATACGTTGAATGCTTTGTTTCGATTACTAATAAAACTTTTGCAACAAGTATATGAGTTCTTCATGACTAATGTTGAGTCCATGGTTTAGATGCACTTTCACCTTCCACCATCACTATCTTCTTAGTACGGTGCAACTTTCGCCGGTGCACAAAACCCACCATTAGCCTCCCTCAAAACAGCCACCATACCTACCTACTATGGCTTTTTCAAAGTCATTCCGAGATATATTGCCATGCAACTACCACCATGACATGTGCCACCACGTCTACATTGCCATTGCATGATCGTAAGATAGCTAGCATGAGATTTCCATTGATGTCTATGCCATGCTAGATCATTGCCACAGTACACTACCGAAGGCATTCCATATAGAGTCATAGTTGCTCTAAGTTTTGAGTTGAAAGTGTGATGATCATCATTAATGGAGCATTGTCCCATGTGAGGAAATAAAAAGAGGCCAAAGAATCCCACCAAAAAAAGAGAGGCCAAAGAGCCCACCAATAAAAAAATGAGAGAAAAGGAGAGAAGGGACAATGCTACCACTTTTTCCACACTTGTGCATATTAAGCACCATGATCTTCATGATTGAGAGTCTCTCGTTTTGTCACCACCATATAGCTAGTGGGAAATTTTCATTATATAACTTGGCTTGTATATTCCAATGATAGGCTTCCTCAAAATTGCCTTAGGTCTTCGTGAGCAAGCAAGTTGGATGCACACCCACTAGTTTTCTTTAAGAGCTTTCGCATACTCGTAGCTCTAGTGCATCATTTGTATGGCAATCCCTACTCATTCACATTGATATCTATTGATGAGCATCTCCACAGCTCATTGATATGCCTAGTTAATGTGACTATCTTCTCCTTTTTTGTCTTGCAACCTCCACCACATTCCACACCATCTATAGTGCTATAACCATGGCTCACGCTCATGTATTGCGTGAGAGTTGAAAAGGTTTGAGAAAGTAAAGGTGTGAAACAATTACTTGATCAATACCGGGGTTGTGGATGATTTAAATTCGTTGTGCAATGATGATAGAGCATAGCCAGACTATATGCTTTTGTAGGGATAACTTTCTTTTGGCCTTGTTATTTTGAAAGTTCATGATTACTTTGCTAGGTTGCTTGAATTATTATTGTTTCCACGTCAATAGCAAACTATTGTTTTGAATCTAATGGATCTGAACATTCACGTCACATAAGAGGAATTACAAAGGACACCTATGCTAGGTAGCATGAAAGCATCAAAAATTCATTCTTATCACTTCCCTACTCGAGGACGAGCAGGAGTTAAGCTTGGGGATGCTTGATACGTCTCAAACGTATCTATAATTTTTGATGGTTTCACGCTGTTATCTTGTCTTCTTTGGTTGTTTTATGTACTTTTTATATCTTTTTTGGGACTAACTTATTAATTCAGTGCCAAGTGCCAGTTCCTGTTTTATTCCGTGTTTTTGACTCTTTTCAGATCTGATTTTGGAACGGAGTCCAAACAAAAGAAAAACCCCGAAATAATTTTTTCCCGAACGAAAGAAGACCATGGGGCTTTTGGGCCAAGCCAGGTGGGCTCCAGGGAGCCAACAAGCCCCCACTCCGGCACCAGGGGAGGCGGCGGTGGGCAGGCTTGTGGCCTCCCTGGCCGCCCCCTGACCTAGGTCTTTGGCCTATAAATTCCCAAATATTCCGCAAAATATCAGGGGAGCCTCGAAAATACTTTTCCACCGCCGCAAGCTTCCGTTTCGCGAGATCTCATCTGGAGACCCTTCCTGGCGCCCTGACGGAGGGGACTTTAGAGTTGGAGGGCTTCTTCTTCATCATCATCACCCTCCAATGACTTGTGAGTAGTTCACTTCATACCTACGGGTCCGTAGTTAGTAACTAGATGGCTTCTTCTCTCTCTTGGATCTTCAATACAAAGTTCTCCATGATCTTCATGGAGATCTATCCGATGTAATCTTCTTTGGCGGTGTGTTTGTCAAGATCCGATGAATTGTGGATTTGTGATCAGATTATTTATGATATACATTTGAGTCTTTGCTGATTTCTTATATGCATGATTTGATATCCTTGTAAGTCTCTCCGAGTCTTGGGTTTTGTTTGGCCAACTAGATCTATGATTCTTGCAATGGGAGAAGTGCTTGGTTTTGGGTTCTACCATGTGGTGACCTTTCCCAGTGACAGTAGGGGCAGCAAGGCACACATCAAGTAGTTGTCATCAAGGGTAAAAAGATGGGGTTTTTATCATTGGTTTGAGATTATCCCTCTACATCATGTCATCTTGTTTAAGGCGTTACTCTGTTCTTATGAACTTAATACACTAGATGCATGCTGGATAGCGGTCGACGTGTGGAGTAATAGTAGTAGATGCAGAAAGTATCGGTCTACTTGTTTCGGACGTGATGCCTATAGAAATAATCATTGCATAGATATTGTCACGACTTTGCGCGGTTCTATCAATTGCTCGACAGTAATTTGTTCACCCACCGTCTACTTGCTTTCATGAGAGAAGCCACTAGTAAACACTACGGCCCCCGGGTCTATTCACATCCATCGTTTACACCTCCGCTTTTACTTTGCTTTGTTACTTTGTTGCTTTCAGTTCTCACTTGGCAAACAATCTATAAGGGATTGACAACCCCTTCATAGCGTTGGGTGCAAGCTTTTGTGTTTGTGCAGGATCTTGAGATACTCTTCCACCGGATTGATACCTTGGTTCTAAAACTGAGGGAAATACTTACCGTCGCTGTGCTACATCACCCTTTCCGCTTCGAGGGAACACCAACGCAAGGCTCCAACGCCACGGGGGAAATCCTTTGCATACTTGCCTAGGAAGTCCCTTAAGGCGTAGCCGTAGCTGAAGGATTCCTGGTGCCGTCGACACAACTATTTCCTGGCGCCGTTGCAAGGGATACACAACAAACATCAGTCATTGCAGGGGAACGTCGCATGGGAAACAAAAACGTTCCTATGCGCACATAAGATCTATCCATGGTGATGACCATCTAGGAGAGGAGAGAGTGCATCTACATACCCTTGTAGATCGCTAAGCGGAAGCATATGTAACGTGATTGATGTAGTCGTACGTCTTCGTGATCCAATCACGATGCGCCCCGCGATCTCATCACGATCCGTCCCACGATCCCATCACAAGCCGTCTCGTGATCCCATCACGATCCTTCACGATCTAGTGACGAATGGACGGCACCTCCGCGTTCAGCACACGTACAGCTCGATGAAGATCTTTGCCTTCTTCATCCAGCAAGAGGGAGGGAGAGGTAGATAAGTTGTCTAGCACGATGACGTGGTGGTTGTGGTGGTGAACTAATCCAACAGGGCTTTGCCAAGCTATGTGGGACTAATCTAGACGAGGGAGACGGTCTATGGAGGAGAGGGCAACGCGTGGCTATTTTCTGGTGTGTGTTGCCCTCAAAACCTCCACTATATATAGGAGGAAGAGGGAGGTGGGTTGCCTTGCCCTCTCCTCCAAGGAGGAGAGGTTCAGCCGAACTAGGGGGAGGAGTCCTCCTCCATTCGGCTTGGTGGAGGAGGACTTCCCTTCCTAGTGGGATTCCTCCTTCCCTCTTTCCCTTTGGTCTCTTGGCGCATGTGCCTCTTGGGGATGGCTTCCCAAGCCCACCAGGGGCTGGTGCGCCACCTCCTAGGCCCATGTGCCCCCCTCGGGGTGGGTGGACCCCCGGAACCCATTCGTCACTTTCGGTACACTGCCGGAAATGTTTGAAACTTTTCCGGAATCCAAAAACCACATTCCTATATATCAATCTTTACCTCCGGACCATTCTGGAGCTCCTCGTGATGTCCGATATCTCATATGGGACTACGAACAACTTTTGGTTACCAACATACATAACTCAATAATACCAAAATGTCACCGAACCTCAAGTGTGCAGACCCTGCGGGTTCGAGAACTATGTAGACATGACCTGAGACACTCTCTGGTCAATAACCAATAGCGGGACCTGGATGACCATATTGGCTCCTACGTATTCTACGGAGATCTTTATCGGCCGAACCTCTATGTCAAGGATTCAGTTAATCCCGTATGTTATTCCCTTTGTCCATTGGTATGTTACTTGCCCATGATTCGATCGTTGGTATCTCCATACCTAGTTCAATCTCGTTCCCGCAAGTCTCTTTACTCGTTCCATAATACAAGATCTCGTAACTGACTCCTTAGTCACATTGCTTGCAAGGCTTGTTGTGATGTTGTATTACTGAGTGGGTCCCGAGATACCTCTCCGTCACACGGAGCGACAAATCCCAGTCTTGATCCATACCAACCCAACAGACACCTTTGGATATACCTATAGAGCACCTTTATAGTCACCCAGTTACGTTATGACGTTTGATAACACAAGGTATTCCTCCGGTGTCCGGGAGTTGCATGATCTCTTGGTCATAGGAACAAATACTTTGACATACATGAAACGACAGCAATAAACTGACACGATCATATGCTACGTTCATAGTTTGGGTCTTGTCCATCACATTATTCTCCTTATGATATGACCCCGTTATCAAACGACATTTCATGTCTATGGCCAGTAAACCTTGATCATCTTTGATCAACGAGCTAGTCCTTCAGAGGCTCACTAGGGACAGTGTGTTGTCTATATATCCACACATGTATTTGAGTTTCCAATCAATACAATTCTAGCATGGATAATAAACGATTATCATGAACAAGAAAATATAATAATAACCAATTTATTATTACCTCTAGGACATATTTCCAACAGTCATCACATAGCTACTCGTACAAACCCCCAGTTCCGAGGTTGAACTACTCACGCATCACCACGAACGCAACGAGGATGGTGAAGATGGCCTCCCAATCATTCCCTCACCGGTAGGGCACCGGAACAAGGATCCACATGACGTCTCTTCAGAACAGGGGCCTGCAAGAACGACGAAAAAGTTCTTGGTTTATTTTTGGGGGATTCTCAATTTATAGGATTTTTAGCGTTGGAATCATGTCAAAAGAGTGTCGGGATGCTTGATCCAAGGGGGTGCGGACACCCCTTACGGGCCCCTCGTCCATCTTCTGGTTGCCTCTTGAAGCTTCTATGGTCCTTCTCGGTCCATAAAAATCACCGTAAAATTTCATTGTTTTTGGACTTTCGTAGGTGTGGTTTTTTTGCTTCGAAACCAAAAACATGCAAAAAGCATGAACTAACACCAAGCACTAAGTTAATAGGTTAGTCCATCAAAATAATATGAAAGTGCACTAAAACTATATACCATTGATGTAAAAATAGCATGAATACTTCATAAATTATAGATATGATGCAAACGTATCACGTCCTTAGGACTACCTTATTCTCCTCAGGCCCTCGCCCAGTGAGAGGTGTCATGAATACACTAGCGATGCCCTTGAAGGCCACGACCAAAACCTTTACAAACAAGGTTGGGGCTCTCTCCACAACTTAATTGAAAGATCCCAACACTAGCACATAGCTTCTCCCCAATGAAAAGTGGCTCCGAGATAGCCTCTTCTATCTAGGCGTCCAAACATTCAAGAGTAATAAGTTCCATAAGTGGAAGTATGGGAAATCAAATTTACTTCTCTAAAAGTGTAAATCTAGTTCTTCTTCCTCAATTCCTAACGAATCAACAAATTTGATTGGTTGGGAAAAGAGATTGGGCAAGATATTTGATTCGTTAGGAAAAGAGATTGGGCAAGATAAAAAAACTTAGGCCAGCAATGAACGAGAGAAAGAGGTGGGAGATGGAAGAACCACCTCTTTATATATATCCCTACAAATCCAATCCTTATGTATAGATTCGCACAGGGGTGGTACAACCGCCCAAGGCTAAAATGTGCACATGTAGTGCCACAATGGTACAACCACGATGAGGTCCACTTGTAACGGTTTAAATTAATAATAAATCTAAACAAACGACGTAAACACCGTCTTGTACCACACACACAAGACCCTAGTGGAATCACCTAGTCGCGGTACTTGAGCAGTACTCCCTCCGTTCCTAAATATATGACCTTGTAGAGATTGCACTATGGACTACTTACGGATATATATAGACATATTTTAAAGTATAGATTCACTTATTTTTTTTCCGTATGTAGTCTATAGCAAAATCTCTACGAGGTCTTGTATTTAGGAACGGAGGGAGTACAAACTACCAATACAACCGCCACATGAGAACCTTTTGATGCCTGCCAAGTACAACCGTTGTCGGACATCGGTAGTACCAGTATGTAAGGATTCACTGGAACTAATATACGACCACTGCCCTGTTCCGCTAGTGAACCCGAGCGGAATCATCCTGCTCGCTGTTCATCAAGTGGTACACGAGGCGAGCCGGTTCAACCGCCTCCGAGGTGTCCTAAGTCCGGAACGATATATACAACCGCCCATGACCCCGGTTGTACCAATACTTAATAAATACAGTACGTACCAGAATAAATGGGCCGCAACTACCCGGAACAACATGCCCTACCCGAGAGGAATCACCCTTCTCTGTGTGGAAGGGTCGGTGCACGCTCGGGTTGTACAACTGGCGCACCAAACGGTACAACCCTTCAGGGTAGTTTTTTCTGCAATGGTTAGATAGGAAGCTCTCTCCCCAAAACGAAAAAACTACATGCGAGTGTAAATATTTACTCCCTCCATTCCTAAATATAAGTCTTTTAAGAGATTTGATTAGGTGACTACATACGAAGCAAAATGAATGAATCTATACTCTAAAGTAAGTCTATATACATCCGTATGTAGTCTTTTAATAGAATGCCTAGAAAGACTTATATTTAGGAACGGAGGGAGTAGATGTGTATGTATTTGATTCACCAAATGCATTCTAATACGGACCCTTTTTAATAGTATAAATTTTCTATGACCAAAGAAATAAACGCGTTGAAAATGCCGTCTTCACATTTTTTTATTCCAAGGGGGTGTCCAACCGTCCTGTGTCATATGAAGTATACACATGTAGCTTAGGCACACAGTTAGTCCGCAAATTGCATTGTATCATCCTCAAAACCCTTAAGGCATGAAATGTGCTTTCACCTACTCCGGTGTCCTGAGCGCCACACACTCATTCTTGTGTCGACCGACATTAAACACCTCTTCGACTAACATTTTGCATCCGTTCGTAATATAAACGTGTGCGGGCGCCGGCGAATAACCGCATCTCGTCCCACCTCCACTTTCTTCCACCTCCTCCTTGTACAACATCCGTCATGACATCCAACCGCTATATAAACGTGACCAGGAGTTCTCCGACATTGCATCTGTCTGGTTTGTCCGGTGAACCAGCCTGATACTTGTCAGCTTTGCTGAAAACCCTCCAGATTTAGCGCCACCACCATCATCATCGCACCCCCTCGTCGTAGCCCTGTATAGTTCTGTTAAAATATGCCTGAAATATAAATGTTTTTGTTCAGCTTAAATGAAAATAATTCGGTTTGCACGTAACGTGTCTAGTTAGTTTAAGACGATCTAAGAGCAACTTTAATGGAGCGACCCATTTCATCTACGGTCGTCCGTTTGCATCCGCAAGGACAAAAGTGATGGCCCAACACGCGGACCCATTGCTAAAATGTGTCCGCGTCGATCCATTTCGGCTCAAATTTGGGACTGAAATGTGTCGAAACGGACGCACGCGCACCCTCGTGGTGTCCGCATGTGACCGGCCTGATCCACTTGTCACACAACCACCTAGCAACCTTTGTCTGCTAATTTAATTCGCTGACCCACTTCATTTGTGTGTATTCTGCTTGACTAGATGAATGGCACGTGACAACCTTCTAAAAAAAAAAAGAGGCAAGAGTCGCTCTCCCAAATCAAACCCCAGTCTCCCCGGTGCGCCGCCTGCGCCTACCACCGCGTCATCGGACCGCCGGCTGCCGCCTCACCTCTTCCCCGAAGGGCCGCCCGCATTTGCCTCACCGACGGTATGTATCCGGCTATCTCGCCACCCGTCCGACGCCTCCCCGCCCTGCTTCTCACGGCGACTGCAGGAACTCCGCCACTCACCGCCGGACATCCTCTCCGCCCCCATCCCCACTGAACCCTAAGCCCAGATGTGATTTGCTGGATCTGTTCTTACGCAGCTTTCAGGCAAAAAATAATAATAATTCCTAGCATGCCATCAACTCAATCTACACTAGTTTTGGGATCTTCTCAAGGGCTCAATTGATGCTAGTTCATCCTGTAAGGTGTCTTTGGCCCAATTCATACTGGAACCTGTTAATCATCAATTCCCAGTCTGAAACAGCAGCAGACCAATTTGGGAGTCGGCTTCTATCAGCCATCTTTTTTTTTTATGCCTGCAATACCCATGCCTTTTCCTGTGAATCATCATTTCTGCGTTGATGTTTGTTGAATGGACAACCGTGTGTGATTGTTAACCCCTCTATATATCTACCACCTTGGCAGCAAGACTGGGTGCGGGAGATCGCTCGAGTCAACAGCGTGGCCGGCCATGGACATGGAGGCAATTTCGGCAAGCAGCAATCGTCTTATTGAGTTGGCCGGGGGCACCCACCCACATCCTGATGCTATGGTACGCCTCCGGCAGGTGCTGAGCACTGCTGCGGCACGTTGCATCTCCAACCCCCCCATCTACGCCTATTGTCTCAAACAGATGTTGGCCAACTTCCTTCGTGATTTCGGCAATGACATCAGTGAGCTGGACAACCTCACTGCTCGCCTCCAGGCCACGCGCAGCCCTAAAGGCCGCCGCCACTCTGTCTCCCCTACTGCCCGGCTCGCCGGCCTTCATGGAAATGATCTATTCCGTGCACTGATGACCCTGCACCTGCCTGTCACCGCGCCTGCAGAGCTCTGCCTTGAGGCCGCTCTCGCCGCGCAGAGGCTCATCACGCATGACCACCTCGACATTTTCATCCACCTCTGTGAGGACGTTACGGCGGCCGATGAGTTTAACTCCAAGGTCTTCCTGGACCACATAAAAACCTTGGAGAAGTTTGTGCAAGAGCACATTGACCTCGCCTACGCCGCTGCCACTTCACGTGCAACCACTCGCGAAACGAAGTAAAAGCTTGATTGCCATAGTAATGAAGCTAGCTAGCTGAAAGTAAGGCGAAGGGGGCAGGAGGGTCATTGATTGCCATAGTAAGGAAGATGGCTTCCTCGAGTAGTTTGCTGCATCTCGTTATCGAGCCAAGAACAAAAACAACTGCTTATGTATTATGCTACTTGTCAGCGATCAAGTGTGCCTTAAGTAGTAGTAGTAGTTCTATCAAATTGCTTGTTGTGCGCTTGGCCTGCTATAATTAATTTTGTGCAATGGAGTTTGTTTGGCACCAAGTTCTGTTATTAATAGTCTATATGTTCCTTTTGTTGTGTTGCATTACCTGCCTTCTGTTTTACTTCATGCACCATGCATCTATATATTTTTCCTCTCCTTTATTTTCTGATGATGATGATGGTACATACAAATGTTGACACGCTGAAATGAACAAATTCACATTGATGAACAGTTGTCTTGAGTGTTTGTTCTGTAAGTGTTAATCTTCCAAGCCCGCTGACCATGGTTTCAGATGAAGCTGGAAATTATGAATAAAAAACACATGCCGAATCTGTGTTTTTATACTCTTGAGGAGAATGTGCGTCTAGCATGTGGTAGTGACCTCCTGAGTGGGGCTACCAACCAGGGTTTGAATCCTGGTTCTCACAAAAAAAGGCCCCTCGCTGTGTATACTTGAGTTGTGCAAGCCAGCGTGTTCGCTGTGCATACTTGCACCGCGCAAGCTGGCATTCGGGGCCTTTTCTCAACGTTACGATGCAATCCCTTCAGGATATCTCTCCCCTTAGGTCGAGTTTTTATAATTTTCCTCGAGTATTTTCAGGCTGCCGACTGCCTTATTCAAAGTTGTTGGATTCAGGAGTGTTCTTCAGTACCATGTAAATGTTGATAATTTCTATCTTAAGAATAAACCTTCCTTATACGGCTAGATACTATTTTCTCTTTTCTTTTGTGATTTACGTACCTACTTGCTTATTTTTATTCTGATTCCCTTTTTAGTTTCTCTCAAAGATTCAACATTGAAAATGGCTATTGTATTACCTGGTCATGTCACTTATTCATTCTTTTTTCCTAATAACCTGGCTTATATGATATATGTATTAAACTTGTGTATTTTTCATTCAGAATTATTACGAAAGCAGTATTGAACTATTGACATCTAAATGAGCTGCTCCATCAACTATTTATTCACTATATGCAAGATTTCGTGCATTACACAACATTTTTCCTTCTATTGCATATATCTTGTTGAAGTGTATGTGTGGATTGCTTAGCCCTTTCCATCAGTTTGGACTTTTGATTTTGTTGGCTAGTGCATGAAGCTTAACATGATATCAGAGCTAAGGTCTTGAGTTCAAGTCCTGGCTTTCACAGTCTATTAAAAAAAGAACTGTTTCCCCCTTTGTGTCCACATATAGGCATCTTGAGCCATTGTGGCATCACAAGGCAGTGTGATATTGCCATCGCTTGCAAAGCTAAACTCCTCCTGGAACATCCTTGGGAGCTCCTGGTACACCAATGGTACCTTGAAGCGCCTCCCATCAGCTGTGTACATGACAAAGTGGCCCTTGACTGCTATTGAGGTGCAGAACTCTTCATCTTCTTTGGCTGTTGTTGTCAGGCTCTTCCTCTCAATTGTTGCCATCCTCTGCCACTTCTTTGCTAATTGAGCAAGTCTCTTGGTGCTGACCATTGTTGGTCCCGGGTCTTGTTTTTCAGCTAGGAATTCGGAGAAGTGAGCGATAGATGTTGTAATACTCTGTTGGTGGTGGATGAGCTGATGAAGTGATCCTGTTAATCTTAGCCATTTGCTGAATTTATAGCCGAGAGGAAGGACATTGTGACGGTGAAGTGTAGTTGTCATCAGAAGAGATGGCAGGGGACAAGGCCATGGGATCATCACATGCAGTGTTGTAGCATATATGATTATTTTGGATTAGATTGTGATGTGACCAAATGTTTGGAGCATCAAAACATGGGTCGTCTGCTCTCATTCCATCTGTCAGTGTGGCAAGATGGTGAGGGACAATGCCATGATCTGTTCGGTCACTCTGTTATGGATGGATTGGGTTTAGATATCATCAGTGTCAATGATCATGCTGCTATCTGAAGCTCTGATTTGACTCCTGTTTTGCTGAAATGCAAAAAACATGTAGGACTAAAAGATCAGTAACTCGTTCATGGCCATGATCGGCCGCCGCTAAACTTTCAGTCTTAGATTGGTTATTGATCAGTCAGATCTCAGATGATGTAATTCTGCCTGAATCAACTTGTTCGACCATCGTCGTTATTTCTTCAAATCATGGTCTTGTCCGTGCACACTGAAGCTCCGCCACTGTCCGTGCATGACCAGTCTCCAGTCCAGCATCTCATGTGGTCTCTCCATTTCATTGTTGCTTCCCCCATTTTCACTTATGTCAGAACGGGTTAAAAAAGGTACTCTGTTTTCAGAGGTATACTCCCTTTAAATCATGTTCTTTTTAGAGATCCTACTACGGACTATATACGGATGTATGTGGACATATTTCAAGAGTAGATTCACTCAATTTTCTTCGTATGTAGTCCGTAGTGAAATCTCTAGAAAGACTTAATACTTAGGAACAGAGGGAGTATTTCATAACTTTAGTTCTTATGTAAGTGTTTGATAACTACTCCCTCCGTTCCTAAATATAAGTCTTTTAGAGTTTTTAGTAGGGAACTACATACGGATGTATATAGACATACTTTAGAGTATAGATTAACTCATTTTGCTCCGTATGTAGTCACTTAGTGAAATCTCTTAAAAGACTTATATTTAGGAACGGAGGGAGTAGTTTTCATACTGTTACTAATTCGGCAGCTGTTCATTAATTATTCAGCTGAACTTGCGGTTAAATGAAATGTACCCCCTCCGTCCCACAGTATAAGAGCATTCAAGCTAACATAGCTTGAAAAACACTCTTATATTGTTGGGACGGAGGAGGTAATTCTAAGCTGCTAACTCATATGCATGCATACCTGAATGTATGAGCGTTTGCTTGTAAAGTCAAAGCACCTGCCTCATTCTTCAAGAAAAACATGTGCGAGACTTGATTAGGATTTTTCAAAAATAGCAGCATGCATTAGTGTTAGTAGTTTCAAAGTGTACACATTTACTAGGTTTGTTAAAACACAACTATAATTGTGTTACTGAAGCTTTATCGCTGCATTCACACTCCAAAGCAGACATTTAAACTGAACATTTTGCAAATTCCATCACAAAACTTTGTTCCATTTCTAATCTTCTAACTTCATATTTACATCTTCCATTGAACAAACAATAGTGCCTAGAACAAGGATCCTAGCTTGCTGACATTCTTCAGAAGCTAACAAACACCTACATAATGGTTAAGCCCTACGCATGGCACCACCACATCACCATCAAAGCAGCACGGTCTTGCAATGGAGCTCAGGAACGCCATCACTACCTCCATGGAGGCATCTCTCCTGAGCAAACACATGGCGTATTCCATGACTGCAGTATCACAGGGCAGCGTGATGCGACCATTATCTCCGCCCTCGAATCCAAATTCCTCTTGAGACATCCTCAGCAGCTCACTGAAGACCGCTGTGCTGAGGTACTCCACTGGCACCTCAAACCGGCTGCCATCGGAGGTGTATACCATGCAGTGTCCCTTCACCGCTACTGAGGTCACCGTGCGGCACTCGGCGGCCGCTCTTTTCGCCGTTGTAGTCTGGGTGATCCTCTTCCTCCCAATAGCCACCATTCTCTGCCACTTGTTTGCCAGTTGGGCAAGCCTCTTGGCACTGACCATGACTGCTTCTCCTCTTCTCTTCGCTGAAAGTTCAGAGAAACTTTTGTAGCAGCTATGTGCTGTGGTAGTGCTTGGTTTGTGGATGAAGTGATGAAGATGGTAAGCTGATAGATTTATAGGTGAGGAGGAAGAGAAGAGAACAATGCAATGCAGTGCATGTGCAGCTACCAAGCTATCATGACAAGTTGGCAACGGACAGAGCCAAGTAGTCAGAAGATGCACAAGCTGGCAACGGACAGAGCCAAGAAGATGCTGCAGAGTGTATGGGCATGCAATGTGATTGTGGTCTTGATTTGATTCCTCTGAGACTATCGATACTAGCAGCGTAGTCTTGGGTGCTTGGACATTGTGAATTGCTCCCATACTGACCTGTTTCAAGAGACATGTGACTGAGGGCCACCTGAAACTGGCTCCATTTGTGTCTGTGAGTTCCTGCTTGACTTTTGATTATATCCTAATGATAAGAAGTTTGTAGAGTGGCCGCCCCCTGAGATGTAGATATCCGGGCTGAGATGCAATTTGCCCAAATTGTCTAGGCTAAGAAATTCTCTCTGAAAATTTCATTGAAATCTTGTGCTGGTCTAGGTAGCACATGATCTGTTTGATTTTCGGCATCTCATGATGAGTTCTGCTTCTTGCATTTCCTGTCTCTTGGATATAGGATTACACAACTAGAATCAAACTTGTTGTGAAGCAACCACCTTTTTTTTAATTATTTCCTGTGAAAGTGGCACATCACATTTTCAAGCAGAACCAGATGTCTCCGATGCCAAAAAAAAAAAGTGCAGATCTGATGTGTGTTTTGTTGACTGCTCGGTTACAATACATTGTCCTATATTGTAAAATGTGATGTTTCCAGTTATATTTTATTTTCTTGGACATGACCATGTGGACAAGAAAATAAGAATGATTCAAAAGGGGAATTGGCTCCTTGTGGACAGACATATTCAGCATTTGTAATTGTCCGTCTTTCTGTAGTCCTTCTGGTTTTGAACGTGTTCATATTTGTTTAGAGACTCCATTCTCATACTCCAATCTTCTTGGATTAACAGTTAATTTGGGATTGAAGCTTGTGAACTGATGGTAAAATTAGTCTGTTGCAATGCCTGGGTTAATCTGTAGGTGATGGCTGGAAAGGCTGATTTGATCTCTCCAGTCAAAAGACGTGCATGCACGGTGTGGTATGGCAACACACTCTGATTTGATCTCTGATAAGTACATTGCTGCATCTTGGCCTTACACTTGTTGTTAGCGCTGCATGCCAACTTGTCGCCCATGTAGAGTAGAGTCGAGGATGGGGGCTAATCTCAGATTATTTATGGCATAGGCACAAGGCCATATTTGCAAATTGATATAGTAGTATGAAATTGTGATCAAGTAATGTCCACTCCTGCAAAAATGATTAGAATTCTGCACAGGACATCGATCTCATTATGTTCAGACAAATGTAAATTCCTTTTCCTTGCATTATTTCTTTTTGAAAATAAATCATGTAGAGACAATAGTTCAGCTACCAAACATGAGCTACTTGTAATCTTACAGCCAAGTGTCTCGACCACTGAAGAGATTTTGTCACTTAATAACGATCATGAGCTACTTTTAATCTTGTACTCCCTCCGTTCCATATTCAGTGTCGCTGATTTAGTACAATTCTCAATGATCTAGTACATCGGAATTGTACTAAATCAGAGATACTTAATATGGAACGGAGAGAGTAGTTAGCTAGGTGTGTGGAGCATTGAAGGTATTTTATCTTCTTGTTGCATGAGCGACTCTCACACTACAAATCTCCTTCTCAGGGTACATTTCGTTAAGGTATGATTAATCAAGCACCCAAAATGATTAGTATGTATATGATTGCGCAATCACAAACAGAAATGGGCCCAATTTACATATAACTCATATGCTGCTTATACTATTTGCCAGTGAAACATATCGGTATGGCAGATGTCGAAGCATACCCAAAGACTATGCTTGTTCTGTCCAACAAGTGGCAAACTCATGGCCCCAGACAAATCAAATCAAGAATCACATTGCACTCTTGCAGTTAGCATTGCATGTTCTGTGTTCATGGCCATGTCCCTTGCCAACCTGTCATGATAGCTGCACCTAAGCTGCATTGTCCTCTTTACTTTCTCCGTCACCCCTATAAATCCCTCAGATTAGCACCACCACCAGCAGCAGCATATCAAGTTCATTCAGAAGCCAAAGCAGCATTACTACACCTAGCCAAGAAAGAAGTACAAGGAGGAGCAAGACAAGCATGGTTAGTGCCAAGAGACTTGCTCAGATGGCAAAGAAGTGGCAGAGGATGGCAGCCCTGGGGAGGAAGAGGCTCACCCGGACCACGACGGCCGCGAAAGGAGTATCCAATGACGAGTGCTGCGCGACATGGCCATCGGTGGCGATGAAAGGCCACTGCATGGTGTACACCATAGACGGGGCACGGTTCGAGGTGCCGCTGGCATACCTCGGCACGCCCATCTTGAGCGAGCTCCTGACGATGTCCCAGGAGGAGTTCGGCTTTGCAGGCGGCGATGACGGGAGGATCGTGCTGCCCTGTGATGCAGCGGTCATGGAGTACGCCATGTGCTTGCTCCGGAGAGATGCCTCCACGGAAGTCATGAAGGCATTCACGAGCTCCGTCGCGAGGCCATGCAGCAGCTTTGAAGGTGGTGTGGTGGGCGTAGGGCCTAACCAGCAAGTACTAGCTGTTTGTTAGCTTCTGCAGAACAGCTGCCGTAGTGTCCATCTTTAGCCCGCTTCTGTTTGTTGCGTGGTGTGAATATACAGTTGCAAGCGGTAGGCTGGACTATAGGATAGTAATGAAGATTACCTTGCATAGCACAGTCGACATTTGTAATTCCAATAGATAGCCAAGGGTATAAACGCACACATATCTTTTTGACAAGAGGTACTACCAATGTGCATCATTCCTTGTGTCTCTGATTTGCTAGACCAAGTTGAATCGGCACCGTAGCAGTTTGCCGGAATGGAAGGATACTGGGAGAACAGAGAACGGATCGGCCTTTCTCTAGTCCAACCAGTACCAAACTGATAGCCACAGAGAAACAAAATCAAGATTACACTGCACTCTTGAAGTTACAACTAGAGAATGATGCGCTGAGGTGATGATTGTATTGCATCAGAGAGTACATATATATACACGCTGTGGTGTTGGTTTACAACGGCAGCAAGCCATGCATGCCGTGCATGCAGGTGCATGCGCACGACCTGGCGAGGAGTAGCGCCTAAGCTACCTATCAAGATCCGCATGACCAGGGAGTAGGAGTTATCCAGAGGGAGGTTCCGAACACCCCCCCGCAGTTGAAACGTGCGGTTCGCCGACGTTGAGACTGGACCGAAAGTCAAGGAATACACTGGTCGGCAGACCCTTGGTGAATATGCCAGCAAACTGCGAGCTCGTGGGCACGTGAAGGACGCGGATTTTTCCAAGGGCGACACGTTCACGGACGAAGTGTAGATCGATCTCGATGTGCTTGGTGCATTGATGTTGCACGGGGTTGCTTGACATATAGACGGCGCTGATGTTGTCGCAGTAGACCACTGTGGCGCGAGACGGCGGGTGGTGGAGCTCATCGAGGAGCTGTCGGAGCCACATCGACTCGGCGACGGCGTTGGCGACGGCTCTGTATTCTGCCTCGGCGCTCGATCGCGAGACAGTGACCTGCCGCTTCGAGGATCAAGAGAGAAGGTTGGAGCCGAGGTAGACGCAGTAGCCTAACGTGGAACGGCGAGTGTCGGGGCAGCCCGCCCAATCAGCGTCGGAGTAGGCGACTAGATCAGTGCCGGTGTCGCGGTGGATCCGAAGCCCCAGATGTGTTGTACCACGCAGATATCGGAGAATGCGCTTCACAAGCTGATAGTGGCAGTCACGCGAGGCATGCATGAACATGCAGCACTGCTGAACGGCGTAGGAGAGGTCGGGGCGTGTCAACGTGATGTACTGGAGAGCACCAACCAAGTTGCGGTAGAGTGACGGATCGTGGAAGAGAGGACCGGTGTCGATGGAGAGCTTGGAGGACGTGTCGACCGGAGTGGAGATGGGCTTGCAGTTGAGCATGCCTGCACGGTCGAGGATCTCCAGGGCGTACTGTTCCTGAGAGAGAAACAACGCGTGTGTAGTGGTGGTGACGTTGATGCCGAGGAAGTGATGAAGAGCGCCGAGGTCGATCATCGCGAATTCGCGGCCGAGCGACTGGATGGCGGAGTCGAGGACCGCGGCAGAGCTGGCGGTGAGGATGATGTCGTCGACGTAGAGCAGCAGGTAGGCGAGCTGGTCGTCGCGTCAAAGGATGAAGAGAGATGTATCCGAGCGGGACGCGACGAAGCCGAGCGTCCGGAGGTAGGCGGTGAAGCGGGTGAACCACGCACGCGGAGCGTGCTTGAGACCGTAGAGGGAACGGTTCAGCCGGCAGACGTGAGATGGTGATGCAGCGTCGACGAATCCGGAGGGCTGATGGCAGTAGTGTTGGAATTATGCCCTAGAGGCAATAATAAATATAGTTATTATTATAATTCTTGTATCAAGATAATCGTTTATTATCCATGCTATAATTGTATTGAATGAAGACTCATTTACATGTGTGGATACATAGACAAAACACTGTCCCTAGCAAGCCTCTAGTTGGCTAGCCAGTTGATCAAAGATAGTCAGTGTCTTCTGATTATGAACAAGGTGTTGTTGCTTGATAACTGTATCACGTCATTAGGAGAATCACGTGATGGACTAGACCCAAACTAATAGACGTAGCATGTTGATCGTGTCATTTTGTTGCTACTGTTTTCTGCGTGTCAAGTATTTATTCCTATGACCATGAGATCATATAACTCACTGACACCGAAGGAATGCTTTATGTGTATCAAACGTCGCAACGTAACTGGGTGACTATAAAGATGCTCTACAGGTATCTTCGAAGGTGTTAGTTGAGTTAGTATGGATCAAGACTGGGATTTGTCACTCCGTGTGACGGAGAGGTATCTCGGGGCCCACTCGGTAATACAACATCACACACAAGCCTTGCAAGCAATGTGACTTACTGTAAGTTACGGGATCTTGTATTACGGAACGAGTAAAGAGACTTGCCGGTAAACGAGATTGAAATAGGTATACGGATACTGACGATCGAATCTCGTGCAAGTAACATACCGAAGGACAAAGGGAATGACATACGGGATTATATGAATCCTTGGCACTGAGGTTCAAACGATAAGATCTTCGTAGAATATGTAGGATTCAATATGGGCATCCAGGTCCCGCTATTGGATATTGACCGAGAAATCTCTCGGGTCATGTCTACATAGTTCTCGAACCCGCAGGGTCTGCACACTTAAGGTTCGACGTTGTTTTATGCGTATTTGAGTTATATGGTTGGTTACCGAATGTTGTTCGGAATCCCAAATGAGATCACGGACGTCACGAGGGTTTTCGGAATGGTCCGGAAACGAAGATTGATATATAGGATGACCTCATTTGATTACCGGAAGGTTTTCGGAGTTACCGGGAATGTGCCGGGAATGACGAATGGGTTCGGAAGACCATAGGCCTTGAGGGTGGCACACCAGTCCTTAGTGGGCTGGTGGGACAGCCCAAAAGGGCTCTATGCGCCAAGAGAAGAAAAATCAAGAGGAAAGAAAAAAAAAGGAGGAAGTGGGAAGGAAGGGGGACTCCCTCCCACCAAACCAAGTCCAACTCGGTTTGGAGGGGGGGAGTCCTCCCCCCTTGGACTCGGCCGACCCCCTTGGGGCTCCTTGAGCCCCAAGGCAAGGTCCCCTCCCTCCCACCTATATATACGGAGGTTTTAGGGCTGATTTACGACGACTTTTCCACGGCAGCCCGACCACATACCTCCATGGTTTTTCCTTTAGATCGCGTTTCTGCGGAGCTCGGGCGGAACCCTGCTGAGACAAGGTCATCACCAACCTCTGGAGCGCCGTCACCCTACCGGAGAACTCTTCTACCTCTCCGTCTCTCTTGCTGGATCAAGAAGGCCGAGATCATCGTCGAGCTGTACGTGTGCTGAACGCGGAGGTGCCGTCCGTTCGGTACTAGATCGTGGGACTGATCGCGGGATTGTTCGCGGGGCGGATCGAGGGACGTGAGGACGTTCCACTACATCAACCGCGTTCTCTAACGCTTTTGCTGTACGGTCTACAAGGGTACGTAGATCACTCATCCCCTCTCGTAGATGGACATCACCATGATAGGTCTTCGTGCGCGTAGGAAATTTTTTGTTTCCCATGCGACGTTCCCCAACAGTGGTATCAGAGCTAGGTTCATGCGTAGATGTCTTCTCGAGTAGATCACAAAGTTTTTTGTGGGAGGTGATGTGCGTTTTGCTGCCCTCCTTAGTCTTTTCTTGATTCCGCGGTATTGTTGGATTGAAGCGGCTTGGACCGACATTACTCGTACGCTTACGAGAGACTGGTTTCATCGTTACGAGTAACTCCGTTGCTCAAAGATGACTGACAAGTGTCGGTTTCTCCAACTTTAGTTGAATCGGATTTGACCGAGGAGGTCCTTGGATGAGGTTAAATAGCAACTCATATATCTTCGTTGTGGTGTTTGCGTAAGTAAGATGCGATCCTACTAGATACCCTTGGTCACCACGTAAAACATGCAACAACAAAATTAGAGGACGTCTAACTTGTTTTTGCAGGGTATGCTTGTGATGTGATATGGCCAACGATGTGATGTGATATATTGGATGTATGAGATGATCATGTTGTAAGAGAAATATCGACTTGCACGTCGATGGTACGACAACCGGCAGGAGCCATAGGGTTGTCTTTATACTAACGTTTGTGCTTGCAGATGCGTTTACTATTTTGCTAGGATGTAGCTTTAGTAGTAATAGCATGAGTAGCACGACAACCCCGATGGCAACACGTTGATGGAGATCATGGCGTGGCGCCGGTGACAAGAAGATCGTGCCGGTGCTTTGGTGATGGAGATCAAGAAGCACGTGATGATGGCCATATCATGTCACTTATGAATTGCATGTGATGTTAATCCTTTTATGCACCTTATTTTGCTTAGAACGACGGTAGCATTATGAGGTGATCTCTCACTAAAATTTCAAGACGAAATTGTGTTCTCCCCGACTGTGCACCGTTGCTACAGTTCGTCGTTTCGAGACACCACGTGATGATCGGGTGTGATAGACTCAACGTTCACATACAACGGGTGCAAAACAGTTGCGCACGCGGAACACTCGGGTTAAGCTTGACGAGCCTAGCATGTGCAGACATGGCCTCGGAACACATGAGACCGAAAGGTCGATCATGAATCATATAGATGATATGATTAGCATAGGGATGCTTACCACTGAAACTATACTCAACTCACGTGATGATCGGACTTGAGATAGTGTAAGTGGATCATGAACCACTCAAATGACTAGAGAGATGTACTTTTTGAGTGGGAGTTTAGCATATAATTTGATTAAGTTAAACTCTAATTATCTTGAACATAGTCTAAGTCCACTTTGAATATATTTTTGTTGTAGATCATGGCTCACGCGACAGTCATCCTGAATTTTAATACGTTCCTAGAGAAAGCTAAGTTGAAAGATGATGGAAGCAACTTTGTAGACTGGGCTCGTAATCTTAAGCTAATCTTACAAGATGGGAAGAAGGATTATGTCCTTAATGCTGCGTTAGGAGATGAACCACCCGCTACGGCTGATCAGGATGTTAAGAACGCTTGGTTAGCACGTAAGGAGGACTACTAATAGTTCAATGTGCAGTCTTGTATGACTTAGAACCGGGACTTCAACGTCGCTTTGAGCGTCATGGAGCATTTGAGATGTCCAGGAGTTGGAGTTTATCTTTCAGAAGAACGCCCGGATCGAGAGGTATGAGACCTCCGATAAATTCTATGCTTGCAAGATGGAGGAAAACTCGTCCGTCAGTGAACATGTGCTCAAAATGTCTGGGTACTCAAACCGTCTAGCTGAGCTGGGGATTGAACTCCCGCAAGAAGCTATCACTGACAGAATCCTTCAATCACTGCCGCCAAGCTATAAAGGCTTTGTGTTGAACTACAAAATGCAAGGGATGAACAAGTCACCCGGCGAGTTGTTTGCGATGTTGAAAGTCGCAGAGTCTGAACTCCGTAAAGAGCATCAAGTGTTGATGGTGAATAAGACCACTAGTTTCAAGAGAAACGACAAAGGCAAGAAGGGCAATTCGAAGAAGAGCGGCAAGCCTGTTGCCAATCCGCCGAAGAAACCCAAAGCTGGACCTAAGCCTGAAACAGAGTGTTACTATTGCAAGGGTATGGGTCACTGGAAGCGCAATTGCCCCAAGTATCTCGCAGATAAGAAGGCGGGCAAAGAAAAATCAGGTATATTTGATATACATGTTATTGATGTGTACTTAACCGGCTCTCGTAGTAGTGCATGGGTATTCGATACCGGTTCTGTTGCTCATATTTGCAACTCGAAACAGGAACTGCGGAATAGACGAAGGCTGGCGAAAGATGAAGTGACGATGCGCGTAGGAAATGGTTCCAAGGTTGATACAATCGCCGTCGGCACAGTGTCACTTCAACTACCATCAGGATTAGTGATGAACTTAAATCATTGTTATTTAGTGCCTGCGTTGAGCATGAACATTATATCTGGATCTTTTTTATTGCGAGACGGTTACTCTTTTAAGTCAGAGAATAATGGTTGTTTTATTTCTATGAGTAACATCTTTTATGGTCATGCACCGAATGTGAGAGGATTGTTCATATTGAATCTTGATAGCGATACGCATATACATAACATTGAGACCAAAAGAGTTAGAGTTAACAATGATAGCGCCATATTTTTGTGGCACTGTCGCTTAGGTCATATTGGTGTAAAGCGCATGAAGAAACTCCATGCTGATGGACTTTTGGAGTCACTTGACTTTGATTCACTTGACACATGCGAACCATGCTTCATGGGCAAGATGACTAAGACTCCGTTCTCCGGAACAATGGAGCGTGCAAGTGACTTGTTGGAAATCATACATACCGATGTGTGTGGTCCGATGAGCGTGGAGGCACGCGGCGGATATCGTTATTTTCTCACCTTCACTGACGATTTAAGTAGATATGGTTATGTCTACTTGATGAAGCACAAGTCTGAAACATTTGAAAAGTTCAAGCAATTTCAGAGTGAAGTGGAAAATCATCGGAACAAGAAGATCAAGTTCCCGCGGTCTGATCGTGGGGGTGAATATCTGAGTTTCGAGTTTGGTGCTCAAATAAGACAGTGTGGAATTGTTTCACAGTTAACACCGCCTGGAACACCTCAGCGTAATGGTGTGTCCGAACGTCGTAATCGTACTCTATTAGAGCTGGTGCGATCTATGATGTCTCTTACTGTTTTGCCGTTATCATTTTGGGGCTATGCATTAGAAACAGCTGCATTCACTTTACATAGGGCACCATCAAAATCCGTTGAGACGACACCATACGAACAGTGGTATGGCAAAAGGCCAAAGTTGTCGTTTCTTAAAGTTTGGGGATGTGATGCTTATGTCAAAAAGCTTCAGCCTGAAAAGCTGGAACCCAAAGCGGAAAGGTGCGTCTTCATAGGTTACCCAAAAGAGACAGTTGGGTACACCTTCTATCTCAAATCCGAGGGCAAAGTGTTTGTTGCTAAAAACGGAGCTTTTCTCGAGAAGGAGTTTCTCTCGAGAGAATTGAGTGGGAGGAAGATAGAACTTGACGAGGTTGTCGAACCTCTCATCCCTCTGAATGGTGGCGCAGGGCAAAGGGAAACCTCTGTCATTGCGACGCCGGTTGAGGAGGAAGTTAATGATGATGATCATGAAACTCCAGTTCAAGTTTCTGTCGAACCACGCTGGTCGACGAGACCACGTACTGCTCCAGAGTGGTACGGTAATCCCGTCTTATCAATCTTGTTGTTAGACAACAATGAACCTGCGAATTATGAAGAAGCAATGGTGGGCCCAGATTCCAACAAATGGCTGGAAGCCATGAAATCCGAGATAGGATCCATGTATGAGAACAAAGTGTGGACTTTGGAGGTACTACCTGAGGGCCGCAAGGCTATTCAGAACAAATGGATCTTTAAGAGGAAGACGGACGCTGACGGTAATGTAACCGTTTATAAAGCTCGACTTGTGGCAAAGGGTTTTTCAAAAATTCAAGGAATTGACTACGATGAGACTTTCTCACCCGTAGCAATGCTTAAGTCCGTCAGAATCATGTTAGCAATAGCTGCATTTTTCGATTATGAAATCTGGCAGATGGATGTCAAAACGGCGTTCCTTAACGGTTTCCTTAAGGAAGAGTTGTATATGATACAACCCGAAGGTTTTGTCGATCCTAAGAATGCTAACAAGGTGTGCAAGCTCCAGCGATCCATTTATGGACTGGTGCAAGCATCTTGGAGTTGGAACAAACGCTTTGATGAGGTGATCAAAGCATTTGGGTTTATACAAGTGGTTGGAGAATCTTGTATTTACAAGAAAGTGAGTGGGAGCTCTGTGGCGTTTCTAATATTATATGTGGATGACATATTACTGATTGGAAACAACGTAGAGTTTTTGGAGCGCATAAAAGGTTACTTGAATAAAAGTTTCTCTATGAAGGACCTAGGAGAAGCTGCTTACATTCTAGGCATTAAGATCTATAGGGATAGATCAAAACGCCTGATAGGACTTTCACAAAGCACATACCTTGATAAAGTTTTGAAGAGGTTCAAAATGGAACAATCCAAGAAAGGGTTCTTGCCAGTTCTACAAGGTACGAGATTGAGTAAAACTCAGTGCCCAGCAACTGATGAAGATAGAGAGCATATGCGCTCCGTCCCCTATGCTTCAGCCATAGGTTCTATCATGTATGCGATGTTGTGCACTAGACCAGATGTTAACCTGGCCATAAGTATGACAGGTAGGTTCCAGAGTAATCCAGGAGTGGATCACTGGACAGCGGTCAAGAATATCCTGAAGTACCTGAAAAGGACTAAGGAGATGTTTCTCGTGTATGGAGGTGACGAAGAGCTCGCCGTAAAGGGTTACGTCGATGCAAGCTTTGACACAAATCCGGACGACTCTAAGTCGCAAACCGGATACGTATTTATTCTTAATGGGGTGCAGTTAGCTGGTGCAGTTCCAAGCAAAGCGTCGTAGCAGATTCTACATGTGAAGCAGAGTACATGGCTGCCTCGGAGGCGGCTAAGGAGGGTGTCTCGATGAAGCAGTTCATGACGGATCTTGGAGTGGTGCCAAGCGCACTGAATCCAATAACCTTGTTCTGTGACAACACTAGTGCCATTGCCTTAGCAAAGGAACCACGGTTTCACAAGAAGACCAGACACATCAAACGACGCTTCAACCTCATCCGCGACTACGTCGAGGAAGAGGACGTGAATATATGCAAAGTGCACACGGATCTGAATGTAGCAGACCCGCTGACTAAACCTCTTCCACGGCCAAAACATGATCGACACCAGAACTGTATGGGTGTTAGATTTATTACAATGTAATTCACATGGTGATGTGAGGGCTAGATTATTGACTCTAGTGCAAGTGGGGACTGTTGGAATTATGCCCTAGAGGCAATAATAAATATAGTTATTATTATAATTCTTGTATCAAGATAATCGTTTATTATCCATGCTATAATTGTATTGAATGAAGACTCATTTACATGTGTGGATACATAGACAAAACACCGTCCCTAGCAAGCCTCTAGTTGGCTAGCCAGTTGATCAAAGATAGTCAGTGTCTTGTGATTATGAACAAGGTGTTGTTGCTTGATAACTGGATCACGTCATTAGGAGAATCACGTGATGGACTAGACCCAAACTAATAGACGTAGCATGTTGATCGTGTCATTTAGTTGCTACTGTTTTCTGCGTGTCAAGTATTTATTCCTATGACCATGAGATCATATAACTCACTGACACCGGAGGAATGCTTTGCGTGTATCAAACGTCGCAACGTAACTGGGTGACTATAAAGATGCTCTACAAGTATCTCCGAAGGTGTTAATTGAGTTAGTATGGATCAAGACTGGGATTTGTCACTCCGTGTGACGGAGAGGTATCTCGGGGCCCACTCGGTAATACAACATCACACACAAGCCTTGCAAGCAATGTGACTTACTGTAAGTTACGGGATCTTGTATTACGGAACGAGTAAAGAGACTTGCCGGTAAACGAGATTGAAATAGGTATACGGATACTGACGATCGAATCTCGGGCAAGTAACATACCGAAGGACAAAGGGAATGACATACGGGATTATATGAATCCTTGGCACTGAGGTTCAAACGATAAGATCTTCGTAGAATATGTAGGATCCAATATGGGCATCCAGGTCCCGCTATTGGATATTGACCGAGAAATCTCTCGCGTCATGTCTACATAGTTCTCGAACCCGCAGGGTCTGCACACTTAAGGTTCGACGTTGTTTTATGCGTATTTGAGTTATATGGTTGGTTACCGAATGTTGTTCGGAATCCCGGATGAGATCAAGGACGTCACGAGGGTTTCCGGAATGGTCCAGAAACGAAGATTGATATATAGGATGACCTCATTTGATTACCGGAAGGTTTTCGGAGTTACCGGGAATGTGCCGGGAATGACGAATGGGTTCCGGGAGTTCACCGGGGGGGGCAACCCACCCCGGGGAAGCCCATAGGCCTTGAGGGTGGCACACTAGTCCTTAGTGGGCTGGTGGGACAGCCCAAAAGGGCTCTATGCGCCAAGAGAAGAAAAATCAAGAGGAAAGAAAAAAAAAGGAGGAAGTGGGAAGGAAGGGGGACTCCCTCCCACCAAACCAAGTCCAACTCGGTTTGGGGGGGGGGGAGTCCTCCCCCCTTGGACTCGGCCGACCCCCTTGGGGCTCCTTGAGCCCCAAGGCAAGGTCCCCTCCCTCCCACCTATATATACGGAGGTTTTAGGGCTGATTTACGACGACTTTTCCACGGCAGCCCGACCACATACACTAGTAGAAAACAGGGCATTGAGCCAACCACATTGGACCCGGATTGGATATAAACCGGTTCTAAAGGGTCTGTCCGCTGGGCCCCCTCCCTGCAGCAAATGGCCGCAAGGCCTTTAGGACCGGTTTGTAACACAAACCGGTCCTAAAGGTTTTTGGACCGTTTGCTGCAGGGAGGGGGACCCAGGGGACAGACCCTTTAGAACCTGTTTGTATCACAAACCGGTGCTAAAGGTTTTCTCATTTTTGCAGCAACTGCGTGGCCCCGCTGTCGGACCCTTTAGCATCGGTTTTTAACACAAACCGGTCTTAAAGCCCTCCTCTCCTTCCTCCCCGAGCACCCCTATATTCCACCCCATTTTTTCTAGCTCCATTTTTTCTAGCTCGAGCTCAACTCCATTTTTGCTCTCTCCTTCCTCTTGGGAGCTCTAATCCATCCCCATTTTTCTCCACAATTTGTCAAGATTGTTGGCACCCATCGGTCCTACGGTTAGCATCAACATTCCCTCTTCCGGTATTGCAAGTTTTGCTCGTTTTCTTGCTCATTTCATTTTTGTTGTGCTAGCTAGGTGTTTGATGAAATGCCTAAGCTAGAGAGAGTTCATCATTTGTTATGTATACATATGCAATTTGAGCTCAAATTTAATTATGATTTGTGGTTTTTTTTAGTGTCGCGCGCCTTGTCCCCTTCCTCACCGCCGTCGATCGCCCCGTCACCGACACAACCTTGGTGAGCCTATTGTTTTTATTTACCAAAACAAATTTTGATTTGTATGATTTACATATTTACTTGTATATAATTTTCTTATTGTGTAAGATTTTTTTTATATGTATAGCGCCATGGTTTTGATATCCGTCCTCGTTGGCCCTCGTCCAGTCTATGATTCGGATGTGGTATATTATCTTTTATAACTACATATTTTCATTTCCTGATTATATGACAATTAATTACGCCGACCAACTTGACATGGATATTTTTATCTAGGAGGTAGTGGAACCGGAAATGCCAATCGACCCTATTGTTGAGAAGTTACACTTAATTGAACAAGAAAATGTTGGCCTGAAAGAAAGATTGAAAAAAACTGAAGAAAGGTTGGAAAAAACTGAAAGAGAGAAGATGACCTTGGAAAAGGTTCTTGCCGGTGTCGTCGATGGTCACAAGAGCGAGATGGACGCAATGCGTCTGAAGATTAGAAAGATTAGAAAATATGCAATTAGTAAAGAGGCTTGGTATCATTATGCCGTCGGGTCAATTGTTACCTTTGTTGCGATTTTGATCGCATTTGTTGTTGTTTTTAAATGCATTAATTAGAGAGAGTTTTTATGGTTGGTTTCAGTGTGTGTTTTTATGAGAACTATATATGTATGGTCACTACGCTACTTTGGTTTTAACGTGTGATGAACTTTTTGTATTAATTAATTAATTTAGTCATGATGATTTAGCATAATGGTTTTTGATAATTTTATATAATGCAGATGAACCGGCAATGGATGTACAGTGATCGACGTCGTCCCGAATTCCTTAATGGCATGCATAGTTTTCTCAATATGGGTGAGAAAAACAGGCAGAATGGATTTATTTTTTGTCCATGTAAAAATGCCAGAATAAGAGGAATTTCCCTAACTCAAGAACCATACACACCCACCTGTTGCAAGAAGGCTTCATGCCAAGTTATTTTTGTTGGACCAAGCACGGAGAAAGAGGGGTTGTAATGGAAGACAATGAAGAAGAAGAGGATAATGATAACTATCCTATGTTCGGTGAACACGGTGATACTGAAATGGGGGAAGACGAGCCTGAACTTGAGGACATTGTTGATGAGTCTGATGATGATCTTCATCAGGTCATTCGTGAAGAACAGATAAACTGCGGAAGTGAAAACGAGAGGTTGAAGTTGGAGCGCATGTTAGAAGATCACAAAAAATTGTTATACCCAAATTGCGAAGATGGCCAGAAAAAGCTGGGCACCACCCTGGAATTGCTGCAATGGAAGGCAGAGAATGGAATATCTGACAAGGGATTTGAAAAGCTGCTGAAAATAATGAAGAAGATGCTTCCAAGAGATAACGTGCTGCCCTGCAGTACGTACGAAGCAAAGAAGGTTGTCCGCCCTCTATGATTGGAAGTGCATAAGATACATGCATGCATCAATGACTGCATCCTCTACCGCGGTCAGCACGAGAATTTAAATGCCTGCCCGGTATGCGGTGCATTTCGGTATAAGATCAGGCGAGATGACCCTGGTGATGTTGAGGGCGACGACCGCCCCAGGAAGAGGGTTCCTGCCAAGGTGATGTGGCATGCTCCTATAATACCACGGTTGAAACGTTTGTTCCGAAACAAAGAGCATGCCAAGTTGCTGCGATGGCACAAAGAAGACCGGAGGGAAGACGATATGCTGAGACAACCCGCTGATGGGTCGCAGTGGAGAAACATCGACGATAAGTACGAGGACTTTGCATGTGACCCAAGAAACTTAAGGTTTGGTCTAAGTACAAATGGCCTGAATCCGTTTGGGGAGCAGAGTAGCAGTCATAGCACCTGGCCCGTGACTCTATGTATCTATAACCTTCCTTCTTGGTTATGCATGAAGCGTAAGTTCATTATGATGCCAGTGCTTATCCCAGGCCCGTCGCAACCCGGCAACAACATTGATGTGTACCTGAGGCCACTGGTTGATGAACTTTTAGAGTTATGGGCTGACGAAGGTGTACGTGTGTGGGACGAGTACAAACAGGAGGAATTTGACCTACGAGGGTTGCTGTTTGTAACCATCAATGATTGGCCCGCTCTTAGTAACATCTCAGGACAGTCAAACAAGGGATACAGCGCATGCACACACTGTTTAGGCAAGACTGAAAGTATACATATAGGCAAGAATGTGTACCCGGGGCATCGTCGATTTCTTCCAGATAGGCATCCCGTAAGAAAGAAAGGAAAGCATTTCAAAGGCGAGGCAGATACACGGAGGAAGCCAACCCTCCCTAAAGGTACTGATATATATGACATGGTCAAAGATATAAAAGTAATCTTTGGTAAGGGTCCTGGCGCACAATCTGTTCCGAATGACGCCGACAACCACGTAGCCATGTGGAAGAAGAAATCTATATTCTGGGAACTACCCTATTGGAAATTCCTAGAGGTTCGCTCTGCGATCGACGTGATGCACGTGACGAAAAATATTTGCGTGAACCTGCTAAACTTATTGGGCGTGCATGGGAAGAAGTCGAGAGATACACCAAAAGCACGGCTGCACCACCAACGTATGCACGAACGAGACGACCTGATGAATCGAGAGAATTTCAAAGGTGCTGCCAGCTACGCTCTTACCAAGGAAGAGAAGGAGATCTTTTTCCAAGTCCTGAGCAGTATCAAGGTCCCGTCTGGCTACTCGTCGAACATAAAAGGAATACTAAACCTGGAAGAGAAAAAGTTCCAAAACCTAAAGTCTCATGACTGCCACGTGATCATGACCCAGTTACTTCCGATTGCATTGAGGGGGCTTCTGCCAGAAAACGTGCGAGTACCCATTGTGAAGCTATGTGCATTCCTCAACGCAATTTCTTAGAAGGCAATCGATCCAGCAACTCTACCAAGTTTGCAGAAGGACGTGGTCCAATGTCTTGTCAGCTTCGAGTTGGTGTTCCCACCAACCTTCTTCAATATTATGACGCACCTCATAGTTCACCTAGTCCAAGAGATTTCCGTTCTCGGTCCTGTATTCTTACACAATATGTTCCCCTTTGAGAGGTTCACGGGAGTCTTGAAGAATTATGTTAAAAACCGTGCTAGGCCAGAAGGAAGCATGGTCAAGGGCTATGGAACAGAGGAGGTCATTGAGTTTTGTGTTGACTTTATTCCTGACCTGAACCCGATCGGTGTTCCTCAGTCGCGCCATGAGGGGAGACTGTGTGGAAAAGGCACGCTAGGAAAGAAATCAACAACATGTATGGACGAGCAATCTTTCACTCAAGCACACTACACAGTTCTAGTTAATTCCAGCTTGGCGGCTCCATATATCCAGGAACACAAGGATATTTTACGCTCGGAATACCCGGAGCAACCTGAAGATTTCATTGCTAAAGAACACGCGAAGACTTTCGGCGGTTGGTTGCAAAGACGTCTCATTAATGACAACATTGTTGAAGATGAGCTATACTTGTTGGCCAAGCAACCATCTTCGACTGTATTGACCTTTAAAGGGTACGAGATAAATGGTAACACATTTTCCAAGGCAGACCAAGATAAAAAGAGCACCAACCAAAACAGTGGCGTCCGGTTTGATGCAAAAAACGACAACGGGCAAAGGGTCACATACTATGGTTACATAGAGCAGATATGGGAACTTGACTACGGACCTTCCTTTAAGGTCCCTTTGTTCTGGTGCAAATGGTTCAACCTGTCAGGCGTGAAGGTAGACCCGAAGTACGGAATGACAACAGTGGATCAGAAGAATCTTGGGTACGGCAATGATCAATTCGTCCTAGCCAATGATGTGGCTCAGGTTTTCTATGTGAAGGACATGTCTAGCAGACCGAGAAAAAGAAAAGATAAGGAAGCGAATACATCAGACGATGAGCCAAGGCGCCACATAGTTCTTTCAGGGAAAAGAAACATCGTGGGAGTCGAGGACAAGACAGACATGTCACAAGATTACAACAAATTTGATGAAATTCCTCCCTTCAAAGTCAAAGATGATCCAAGCATCCCGTTAAATGATGAAGATAGTCCATGGTTACGGCGCAATCAGAAGAAAGGCAAGAAGAAAAATAGATAAGGGGTGTTGTTGGTGATGTGTAATAATGTATTAAACCTTTTATGTAATTGTGTTGACCATTTTGATAAATATTAAAAATTTGACCAGTTTCCACTAAATTTGACCATTTTGATAAATATCATTTTTATTTTTTAAGTGTAAAAATGACATTTTGACAATTTGTAAATAAATGTAAAAGAAAACAGAAAAGGGAAACAAAAAAGAAAAATAAAAGAAGAAACAGGAAAAAGAAAAAGGAAACAAAAAGAAAAAGAAAACAAAAAACAGAAAAAAGGAAAAAAGAAAAATAAAAGAAGAAACAGGAAAAAGAAAAAGGAAACAAAAAGAAAAAGAAAACAGGAAACAGAAAAAAAGGAAAAAAGAAAAATAAAAGAAGAAACAGGAAAAAGAAAAAGGAAACAAAAAGAAAAAGAAAACAGGAAACAGAAAAAAGGAAAAAAGAAAAAGGAAAAAAACCTTTAGGACCGGTCTGTAACAACAACCGGTCCTAAAGGTGGGTTCGGTTCGCGCCCAATTTTTGGACCCTTTAGCACCGGTCTGTGTTAACAACCGGTGCTAAAGGGTCTTTAGAACCGGTTGTTAACACAGACCGGTGCTAAAGGGTCTATACCTCTACGGGGTCGCCAACTTCTCGCCTCCCCGCGCGTCTCTCTTCGCCTTCTCTCCTCGCCGCCTCTCCTCGCCGACTCGGCCTCCTCGCGCCGCCTCGCCGGTCGCGATCCTCGGCGCCACCTCCTCGCCGCGCCGTCGCCTCCTCGCGCCGCCGCCTCCTCGCGCCGCCTCGCCGGCCGACGATCCTCGGCGCCGCCTCCTCGCCGCGCCGTCGCCTCCTCGCGCCGTCGCCTCCTCGCGCCGCCTCCTCCTCGCGCCGCCTCGCCGGCCGACGATCCTCGGCGCCGCCTCCTCGCCGCGCCGCCGCCTCCTCGCGCCGCCGCCTCCTCGCCGCGCCGCCGCCTCCTCGCGCCGCCGCCTCCTCGCGCGCGCGGCCTCCTCGCGCGGCCTCGCCGACCGACGATCCTCGCCGCCTCCTCGCCGCGCCGTCGCCTCCTCGATGCCTCCTCGCGACGCCTCCTCGCCGCCTCCTCGCGCGCCGCCCCACTTCGTCTTCTTCACGTAAGGTATATCCGTATTTTCGTATATCCATATTGTTGTATGCTTGTAATTATAACCGTCGATATTAGTTTTTTTCCGTCCCGAATAGGACATCCTATAAAAAAAAGTTACGTGATCATGCATATTCTCACGGCTCTCACGGCTAAAAAAAGTTACGGGATTTGTTCTATCGACGTACAAATCGTACCTGCTAGAGATGCTCTCACGGCTCGATTTGAAGCCGCCTTCATCATTTATGTCGCTAAAGCGAGGAAGACGATTCTAGTAGACTCACTTTTTCAGTCAACATTCGAAACTTTCCGACGTACAAATCCTATAGACGAAGTCGGTCAACATTCGTGCAACGTGAGGTGACTCCGACGATTCCGACGATTCCGTAAAACCCTAAACCGACGATTCCGACGATTCCGTAAAACCCTAAACCGACGATTCCGACAATTCCGTAATACCCTAAAGCGACGATTCCGACGATTCCGTAAAACTTTCCGACGATTACAATTCCGTAAAACTTTCCTACGATTCCGACGATTCCATAACTGCGGGGAAAGTTTCCGACGATTCCGACGATTCCGTAAAACTTTCCGACGATTCCGTAAAACTTTGCGACGATTACGACTCCGACGATTCCGTAAAACTTTTCCGTAAAATTTCCGGTTCCGTAAAACTTTTCCGTAAATAATTTTGCTAAGTTAAATTCTTGTTACTAGCAGGTGTTGAGCTATGGATCCCCAAGAACCACATGATCAGCACGCCGATCAGCTCGCGGGAATGGGTGAGGCGGAGAAGGAAAGATACATGTGCCAGATGATTTTTGAAGATGCAACGGCCATATATCATGATGACGACGGTGGGCATGCGTTTAGCAATCAATTTTTGAACGACTCCGGTGACGGAGCTGAGAATATAGAAGATGTAGTAGATGCAGAAGTGCCCTCCGGAACAAACTCTGCCAATGTATATCTCAAGTCACTGTTGATGCAACAATTAATTTGTATTGCACTTACTAACGAATCATTATTTTCCCGTTTAGGTGCCCTCCGGAACACCTAGCGCAAGTACTGAGACAAAGTCGAAACGAGGCCCGGCCGCAAGGTTGAAAGATACTGCAAGGTACTCGATCGATAAAGTTGCTGCTGATGACAAACCACTGGAACCCCCAGAAACTTATCGCAAATTTGTAAATCAGTGTGGAGTTGTTGTAAGAGACCTGGTCCCGATCAACTTAATAGAATGGAATAAGCCGAAGACCGGCGCCAACGTTGGAGCTACTTATGTCGATGACAGATTGAAAAGAGTGCTTTGCGACACGGTCTGGCTAAATTTCAGCGTAGCGGAAGATAAGAAGAAGAAAGTCGAGGAGTGGGCTTTGAAGAAGATGGCCACACAATTCCAGAGGTGGAAGAAAGACTTGTGGAAGAAATATAAGGACGAAGATCCAGTTTTCACTGGGCACCTAGTGAAGATAAGAGACGCTTGGCCTGATTTTCAGGCGTACAAGAAATCGGGTGTCTTACATCCCGATCAGCCACAAATACGGAGAATGCGAAGAAGAAGAAATATCACCATATTTTGGGGTCAGGTGGCTACATGACTGCCCTGCCTAGGTGGCGACGCTATGAAGATGCGCTTCTGAAAAGAAATATCATTCCACAGACACATGACTGGCCCGATAGGTCCAAGTTCTGGTTGTTCGCGCATGGGGCAACGTTGGACGCTGAGACTGGGATGATTGTTGCGGAGGGACCATGGTCGGAAAAAATAAGACAAGTCGTATCAGATCTAGAGAAGGCAATAGAAGCTGTTCGAAAAGGAACTTTTGTTCCCGATAGAGAGAACGACGAGTTGACGAAGGCACTCGGGAACCCCGAAAAGTGGGGACGAACACGAGGCTTTGGAGCCACTACCCCGTGGAACCAAGGGTTTCCGGCGGACCTTGGCACTTACAGAAGCCGTGGTAGAAGCAAGAGGAAGGCGCTGGAACGGATATCGACATTAGAAGAAAAGGTGGCGTTTCTCTTGAAGAAAGGGGGACACCCTGTACCTGACACTGAAGAGGAGGAAGAAGATCCTGCACCTGACGCTGATCAGCAGCAATTAGAAGACGATCCTGTAGCAGATGCCGTCCCATCTCAGCATAGAAGCAGCGTGGGTTCCACGCAGCTGCAGCTAGAAGACGGTCCTGCAGTCGAACCGTCGGCGGCTCACTACCCCGTGGATGATGTCACGGAGAAGACAAACTGTGAGATACATATGCCAATGGGGAACATATCCTTCATGGTGGCGTCAGGCTATGCTTTACCGAATCAACCTGGAGCAACCTACCATGGTGGTCAGATTCCAGCATCCCATGCTCGTGTCGGGTTGTCAACAATTACGCCGGGATGCCAGTCAATTGAGCTTGATATTCCTGGAGGTGAAGGCGAGAAGTCACTGGGAGAAATGGAGCTTGGTATCATCTTGTGGAAGAAGAAACACATCGTGTTTCCTAACGCGGCGCCAAGGCCACCGACTCCTCCAGGTACAAATGCACCACCTCCAACAATTACTGAATGTTGCACCACATGTAAGCCTATTTTTAATAGTTTTTTCACTTTCGTACAGAGAATGCACGACCTCCAAGTCCACCCCCCAACGCACCTCCAAGTCCACCCCCAACGCACCTCCAAGTCCACCCCACAACGAAGATAGGGAGCCCGAGGCCGAGAGTCCATCGCCCGTGCACTCCAGTGAGCCGACGGATGCGCCCACTACGGGTACGGCAAAGCGGAAGCTGCAGTTCACAAGAAACGGGACTCCTCCCAAGAAGAGAGAAAGGAAACCCAATAAAGTCAAGACTCCCCCGAAGTTACCAGGCCTGATGACTCCGGAGGAACTAGACGAGGCCGTGAAAGCCAAAAACAAAGCATGGTTCGCACGGTTTCCCCTGAAGCCCCCTCCAGACATCTGGAAGGAAACTCTGAAGAACGTACCAAAGTGGAAAATTGAGCGCACCATCGACAACTTATATTATCCTGAACCGCCGCCACCGCCGCCCCTTTCAGACTATGAACGGTTCATTGAAAAGATGCACACCGCACATATGAAGCAGGCGGAGCAGATGAAGCAGGCGGAGCAGACGAAATGCGGGAAACAAGTTCCCCAGCTCGGACAACAAGAAGCACAGTCAATTGCCCCGCTCAAGGTGTTATCTGACCAGGCTTCAGTGTCCGGTCCACGCATGGGCGACGTAGGTTACGCTATTGCTGATGTGGTATATAAATATAAGCCCGAGCACCCTCTGGTCGAAAATCCTAGTGCTCTAACAACCCAACTATGGAATTTACATGGTTGGTACTTGGAGGCCGCAAGGCAAAAGAGAGACTGTATCATGGCGGCAGTTCAGGATCAACACTACTTCGGAGAGTACGGTGTGGAGGTTGGGTTCGATGATTTTTTCCAGATGTACAATCAACGTGCCCTCGACAAAGCTATCGTTAGCTGCTACTGTTTGTAAGTGATTTATTTGTGTAATTTAATTATTTAGTTAAGCTCGCGTTCATTGCCCGTATAATTATCACTCACGAGACATTCTTTTTGTACGCTACTATGCAGAATGAAGATTCGTGAATGCAGGCTGGCAGGAATCTGGGACTTTGGGTTCATTGACCCGTATTCGTTTCATCAAGAGACAATAGAAAAGTTCAACAAGGATACACCGGATGATTTGCTAAGGTTTTTGAAGCGACAAAGTACCAAAAAAGAAATACTTTGGCCCTACGGATTCAAGTGAGTGTTACTGTCTTGTACACATTCCATTTTGCTTACCTGATGTTAAGTGTAATTGATGAGTATGCATGACTGCGTGTGTACACGTGCGCAGGTCCCACTTCATATTGTTCATCATTAGAATCGATCAAGGACAAGTCGAAGTCTGGGACCCGTTAACCCGGGACGCTGACAAATGGAAGAGCGCGCGTCAGATGCTTCAAAGGTATATATATATCGGCCTCTTTCGTTCATCGGCCTCTTTTCGTTCATTTCCTGATATCAAGTAAGTAATAATTAACTCTTGTATTCATTTTTCTTTGTCAGCCAGGGTTTGGCAAATGTTCATCAAGGAAGAACCCGGTACATGGGCAGACAAGCTCCACTTTCAGATTAACAAAGTAAGTAGTACTACGTACCCTGGTTTCAATACCATTACCATTCTCTTGATTATTATTAATTTGACTGAATTATGTTCTCGTATATAGGGCGTCCCGCAACAACCACAGGGCACTGATTATTGTGGATACTACGTTTGCGAGTACATTCACAGGATTATCAATGAGAAATCCCGTACTTCCAGAAATCTAGAGGTACGTAACCGGATCTTCACAACTTTATTTATGTTGCCATCAATTATGTTAGTTTTGTTCATAACTTAATTGTTTTCATCTACTTCTTTTAAAGCTGCAACGAAAGCGGGCGATGCTAAGACCAATCCAACGTTGCAAGACAGTTGCAGAGGAATTGGCAGGATTTCTCCTCACGCAAGTCATAGATGAAGGCGGAGAATTTTTCCATCCTATGAACCAATAGCCAGCTCCCTTCTCTATGCAAGTATACAGCTATAGGAAACGAACTTCAAATTATGTAATGATAATCGGTCCAGTACTTCGTGTTACATGTATATATGTACTTTTATTTGGTGCATCAACATTTAACCGCAAACACGGAATCGGAAACACTTAACCGCAAACACGGAATCGGTGTTTCCGATTCCGTGTTCGTAAAAAACGGAACACGGACACACGGAATCGGAAACACGGAATCGGAAAGACGTAAACGAAAATACGGAACCGGAAACACGTAAACGAAAACCCTAAAAATACGGAACACGGAAACGCCAAAATACGGAATCGGAAACCCTGAAAAGAAAAGGAAAAAAAAGAAAAAAAAAAGCATTAGGACCGGTTGGTGTTACCAACTGGTTCTAAAGGTCCTCCGCCTGCGCGCACTCTTCGGCGCCCACGTGGAGGCCTTTAGCACCGGTTTGTAAGAGACCGGTGCTAAAGGGGGGGGCCTTTAGTCCCGGATACGTAGCACCGGATGTGTATCCGGGTCCAAAGGCCCTTACCAACCGGTTCTAATACCCCTTTCTCCACTAGTGATACCTCCACAGTTTTTCCTCTAGATCGCATTTCTGCGGAGCTCGGGCGGAGCCCTGCTGAGACAAGGTCATCACCAACCTCCGAAGCGCCGTCACGCTGCCGGAGAACTCTTCTACCTCTCTGTCTCTCTTGCTGGATCAAGAAGGCCGAGATCATCGTCGAGCTGTACGTGTGCTGAACGCGGAGGTGCCGTCCGTTCGGTACTAGATCGTGGGACTGATCGCGGGATTGTTCGCGGGGCGGATCGAGGGACGTGAGGACGTTCCACTACATCAACCGCGTTCTCTAACGCTTCTGCTGTACGGTCTACAAGGGTACGTAGATCACTCATCCCCTCTCGTAGATGGACATCACCATGATAGGTCTTCGTGCGCGTAGGAAAATTTTTGTTTCCCATGCGACGTTCCCCAACAAGTAGACCGTCTCGGCGAGGTGACCGTGGAGGAAGGCGTTCTTGACATCCAACCCATGGCTGGCGGCGATGCTCAGAACTGTCCGGATCGTGGCCGGCTTGACCACAAGGCTGAAAGTCTCAGCGTAGTCGACGCCGGCCTGCTGTGTGAAGCCGCGGAGGACCCAGCGCGCCTTGTATCGGGCGAGCATGCCGTCGGGATGGAACTTATGTCGGAAAATCCACTTCCCCGTGACGACGTTCGTACCTGCAAGACGAGACACTAAACACCAAGTATTATTCCGCATCAGTGCGTCATATTCCTCGAGCTACGCGGTGTACCAGTTCGGGTCACGAAGAGCGACACGATAGGACGAGGGGATGGGACTGATGGAGGTAGTGTCGGTGTGGAGAATTTTAGGCTGGGCGAAGCCAGACTTGCCGCGAGTGCGCATGGGATGGCGATTAGCAGGCGGATCAATGAGAACTGCGCGCGGCGGGAGCGGGGTGGGAGGCGACGAGGCGGCAGTATCTGCATGGGTACTGGCAGATGGGGCCGGTGCGGGCGCATGGGTGCGGGTGGGACGCGGCGCGCGGGGTGCGTCTGCATGGGAGCTGTCGCGGGACGCGGCTGCATGGGAGCTGTCGCGTGATGCGGCTGCATGGGAGCGGGCGCGGGAAGGTGGGGTGGCAGGGGCGGCTGGAAGTGGGGAGGCAGGGGCCGCGACGGGAGTGGTTGGCGAGGGGGCGAATCCAGGTGGTTGGCGATGCGTGGGAGTAGTGGTAGGGGAGGTGGTTAGTGGTGCATGCGCGGGCGCGTGGGAGACGCGGCTGGAGGCGGGTACGGTGGGGCCCGACGCAGATCCCGAAGGGCGAGCGGGAGACGGGTTGTTGGCCGTACGGGGCAGGCGCGGGAATGTGGGAGGTGGTGCTGGGTGGGGATCTGGTGCGTCGAGAAAGGTGTGGCCAGAGGTGTGGGAGGCTGGTTTGTTGGGAAAGCAACGTTCGTCGAACGTGACATGCCGGGAGATAATAACTTTGCGAGTGGCGAGGTCGAGGCACCGGTAACCCTTATGTTCAAGGGGGTAGCCGAGGAAGACACACCGAGATGAGCGTGGGGCAAGTTTGTGAGGCGAGGTGGCTATGGTGTTTGGAAAACAGAGGCAGCCAAAAACGCGCATATGATCATACGTGGGGTGTTGGCCGAGAAGCTGGTAGTAGGGTGTGTGAAAGTGGATGGTAGAGGAAGGGCGCCGGTTGAGGATGTAAGTGGCAGTGTGGAGTGCTTCGACCCAGAAGGGTGGGGGTAGGCTGGCATGGATGAGGAGGACGCGAACGATGTCATTTGTGGTTCGTATAAGGCGTTCGGCTTTGCCATTTTGTGGAGAGGTGTGAGGACAAGAGAGGCGAAACGATGAACCGTGGCGAGAGAATAGATCACGTAGGGAGGAAGTGAGAAACTCACCGCCATTGTCGCATTGCATGCATTGGATCGTCACGTGAAATTGTGTGAGGATGTAGGCAAAGAAACGAGAGATGGTGTCGGCGGTGTTCGATTTGTGGCGCAGCGGAAAAGTCCAAGAGTAGTGTGTATGGTCGTCAAGTAATACAAGGTAGTACTGAAAACCGGAAAAACTTTGCACGGGTGATGTCCACAAATCACAATGTATTAATTGAAAAGGTGCACTAGTCTTGGAGGTGGAAGTGGGAAAGGGCAGCCGAGGCTATTTGCCTAGTTTACATGCACTACAAACATGGTGACTAGGGATGTTATTACAACTGGGAAGAAAACTACGAGCGATGGTGGAGACGGCGTTATTGTTGGCGTGACCCGAGCGAAGATGCCATAGATCGTCGGTGGTGATGGAGAGGGATGCCTGCACACCGGAGTTGCTGAAGAAGGGGTAGAGGTCCCCATGACTATTTGATCTCATGATCAGCCTCCCCGTTGCTAGGTCCTTCACGGAAAAACCGAAAGGGTCAAAAGCAATAGAGCAAAAGTTGTCTATAGTGAAACGGCGTACCAAAATAAGGTTTTTTATTATGGAGGGGGAGATCAACACATCATTGAGAGAAAAATTGGAGAGAGAGCTGGAACCGACGGCAGTGATGGGTAGGCGGGAACCGTCACCGACGCGGATACCAGAGGAGTGACGCAAAGAGGGAGAACCATACGAGGTGAGAGTGTTCGTGTTACCTGCGACGTGCGATGTAGCGCCCGTGTCGAGGAACCAATCCGGCGTGCCGCCGGCATGTTGTTGCTGCAGTGTCAGGTTCTGGAGGGCCGCGTAGAGTTGGTGGTACTGCTCCCAAGACGGCCCGACACTCGGAGTGGGAGGGGTGGCCACGGGATAGGCTGTTGGGGTAACGTAGCATAAATTCAAAAATTTCCTACGCATATTCAGATCTTCCTATGGAGAGACCAACAACGAGAGAGGGGTAAGAGCATCTTCATACCTTTGAAGATCGCTAAGCGGAAGTGTTGCTAGAACGCGGTTGATGGAGTCGTACTCGCAACGATTCCGATCTAGTGCCGAACTACGGCACCTCCGCGTTCAACACACGTGCAGCCCGGTGACGTCTCCCGCACCTTGATCGAGCAAGGAGGAGGAAGAGGTTGGGGAATAAATCCAGCAGCACGACGGCGTGGTGTCGATGGAGAGACGAGGTCTCCCGGCAGGGTTTCGCCAAGCACCGACAGAGAGGAGGAGGAAGAAGGGCAGGGCTGCGCCGAGAAAGAGGCAAAAGTCTGATCTCCAATGGCCAAAAGTGCCCACTATATATAGGGGGAGGGAGGGGTTGCGCCCCCTTGAGGGTTTCCCTCTCCTGGGGGGGGGCGGCAGCCCTAGATGGGGGCTGGTGCGGCGGCCAAGGGGGGAGGAGGGGTGTGGCGCACCCCTGGTGGGCCTTAGGCCCACCTGGCTTAGGGTTTGTCCCCCATTTTCTCACCCCCACGCATTGGGCTGAGTGGGGAGGCACACCAGCCCACCTAGGGGCTGGTTCCCTTCCCCACTTGGCCCACCTTACCTCCCAGGGTCGTTGCCCCCCTTCGGTGGACCCCCGGGGCCACCTCCGGTGGTCCTGGTACGTTACCGGTGATGCCCGAAACACTTCCGATGTCCGAAACCATCCGTCCTATATATCAATCTTTACCTCCAGACCAGTCCGGAGCTCCTCGTGACGTCCGGGATCTCATCCGGGACTCCGAACAACTTTCGGTAACCTCGTATAACAATTCCCTATAACCCTAGCGTCACCGAACCTTAAGTGTGTAGACCCTACGTGTTCGGGAGACAGGCAGACATGACCGAGACACCTCTCCGGCCAATAACCATCAGCGGGGTCTGGATACCCATGGTGGCTCCCACTTGCTCCACGATGATCTCATCGGATGAACCACGATGTCAAGGATTCAATCAATCCTGTATACGATTCCCTTTGTCTGTCGGTATAGAACTTGCCCGAGATTCGATCGTCGGTATACCTATACCTTGTTCAATCTCGTTACCGGTAAGTCTCTTTACTCGTTCTGTAGCACGTCATTGTGTGACTAACTCCTTAGTCACATTGAGCTCATGATGATGTTCTACTGAGTGGTCCCAGAGATACCTCTCCGTCACACGGAGTGACAAATCCCGATCTCGATTCGTACCAACACAACAGACACTTTCGGAGGTACCCGTAGTGCACCTTTATAGTCACCTAGTTACGTTGTGACGTTTGATACACCCAAAGCACTCCTACGGTATCCGGGAGTTGCACAATTTCACGGTCGAAGGAAAAGATACTTGACATTAGAAAAGCTTTAACATACGAACAATACGATCTAGTGCTATGCTTAGGATTGGGTCTTGTCCATCACATCATTCTCCCAATGATGTGATCCCGTTATCAATGACATCTAATGCCCATGATTAGGAAACCATGATCATCTATTGACTAACGAGCTAGCCAACTAGAGGTTTGCTAGGGACACATTGTGATCTATTTATTCACACATGTATTACTGTTTCGTGTTAATACAATTATAGCATGAACAATAGACGATTATCATGAACAAGGAAATATGATAATAACCATTTTATTATTGTCTCTAGGGCATATTTTCAACAGTCTCCCACTTGCACTAGAGTCAATAATCTAGTTACATTATGATGTATCGAACACCCATAGCATTATGGTGTTGATCATGTTTTACTCGTGGAAAAGGTTTAGTCAACGGGTCTGCAATATTCAGATCCGTGTGTACTTTACAAATATCTATCACTCCACTCTAGACATGGTCCTGGATGGAGTTGTAGCGGCGTTTGATGTGCTTCGTCTTCCGGTGAAACCTGGGCTCCTTGGCTATGGCAATGGCCCCAGCGTTATCACAGAAGAGTGTCATTGGACCCGACGTGCTTGGAACCACTCCAAGGTCGGTGATGAGATCCTTCATCCAAATTCCTTCATGAGCTGCTTCTGAAGCAGCTATGTACTCCGCTTCACATGTAGATGCTGCCACGACTTCTTGCTTGCTGCTGCACCAGCTCACTGCCCCACCATTCAACACATATACGTATCCGGTCTGTGACTTAGAGTCATTTGGATCTGTGTCGAAGCTAGCGTCGACGTAACCCTTTACGACGAGCTCTTCGTCACCTCCATAAACGAGAAACATTTCCTTAGTCCTTTTCAGGTACTTAAGGATATTCTTGACCGTTGTCCAGTGTTCCATACCGGGATCACTTTGGTACCTCCCTACCAAGCTTATGGCAAGGTTTATATCAGATCTGGTACACAACATGGCATACATTAGAGAGCCCACGGCTGATGTGTAGGGCAGAACTCATCTTCTCTCTATCTGCTGCCATGGTCGGCGACTGAGTCTTACTCAATCGCACACCTTGCAAAACTGGCAAGAACCCTTTCTTTGAGTTTTCCATATTGAACTTCTTCAATATCTTGTCAAGGTATGTACTTTGCGAAAGACCTATGAGGCATCTTGATCTATCTCTATAGATCTTGATGCCTAATATGTATGCAGCTTCTCCAAAGTCCTTCATTGAAAAACTTTTGTTCAAATAGGCCTTTATGCTCTCCAACATCTCTATATTATTCCCCATCAACAATATGTCATCCACATACAGTATGAGGAAAGCTAAAGAGCTCCCACTCACTTTCTTGTACAGATAGGCTTCTCTGTAAACCTGTATGAACCCAAACGCTTTAATCACCTCATTAAAGCGAATGTTCCAACTCCGAGATGTTTGCACCAGCCCATAGATGGAGCGCTGGAGCTTGCACACTTTGTTAGCACCCTTAGGATCGACAAAACCTTCTGGTTGCATCATATACAACTCTTCCTTAAGGTTCCCGTTCAGGAACGCTGTTTTGACGTCCATTTGCCAAATTTCATAATCATAAAAGGCGGCAATTGCTAACATGATTCGGACTGATTTCAGCTTCGCTACGGGAGAGAAAGTCGCTTCGTAGTTAACTCTTTGAATTTGTCAAAAACCCTTTGCGACAAGTCGAGCTTTGTAAATGGTTACATTACCGTCTGCATCAGTCTTCTTCTTGAAGATCCATTTATTTTCTATGGCTCGCCGGTCATCGGGCAAGTCCACCAAAGTCCATACTTTGTTCTCATACATGGATCCTATCTCGGATTTCATAGCCTCAAGCCATTTGTTGGAATCCGAGCCCGCCATCGCTTCTTCATAGTTCGAAGGTTCACCGTTGTCTAACAACATGATTTCCATAACAGGGTTGCCGTACCACTCTGGTGTGGAGCGTGCCCTTGTGGACCTTCGTGGTTCAGTAGTAACTTGATCCGAAGCTTCATGATCATCATCATTAACATCCTCTTCAGTTGGTGTAGGCGCCACAGGAAAAACTTCCCGCGCTGCACTACTATCCTGTTCGAGAGGGGGTGTAGTTACCTCATCAAGTTCTACCTTCCTCCCACTTACTTCTTTCGAGAGAAACTCTTTCTCTAGAAAGGATCCGTTCTTGGCAACAAAGGTTTTACCTTCGGATCTAAGATAGAAGGTATACCCAATAGTTTCCTTAGGGTATCCTATGAACACGCATTTCTCCGCTTTGGGTTCGAGCTTTTCTGGTTGAAGTTTCTTCACATAAGCATCGCAGCCCCAAACTTTAAGAAACGACAACTTAGGTTTCTTGCCAAACCATAGTTCATACGGTGTCGTCTCAACGGATTTAGACGGTGCCCTATTTAAAGTGAATGTTGCAGTTTCTAATGCGTATCCCCAAAATGATAGCGGTAGGTCGGTAAGAGACATCATAGATCGTACCATATCTAATAAAGTGCGATTACGACGTTCAGACACTCCGTTGCGTTGCGGTGTGCCAGGCGGCGTCAGTTGTGAAACAATTCCACACTTCCTTAGGTGTGTGCCAAACTCGTGACTCAAATATTCCCCTCCACGATGAGATCGCAGACATTTAATTTTTCTGTCACGTTGATTCTCAACCTCACTCTGAAATTCCTTGATCATTTCAAATGTCTCAGATTTGTGCTTCATTAAGTAGATATACCCATACCTACTCAAATCATCGGTGAGAGTGAGAACATAACGATAGCCACCGCGAGCTTCAACGTTCATTGGACCACACACATCAGTATGTATTATTTCCAATAAGTCGGTTGCTCTCTCCATTATTCCTGAGAATGGAGTCTTAGTCATCTTGCCCATGAGGCACGGTTCGCATGTGTCAAATGATTCAAAGTCAAGAGACTCTAATAGTCCATCAGTATGGAGCTTCTTCATGCGCTTAACGCCGATATGACCAAGGCGGCAGTGCCACAAGTATGTGGGACTATCATTATCAACTTTACATATTTTGGTACTCACACTATGAATATGTGTAACATCACGATCGAGATTCATCAAGAATAAACCATTCACCAGCGGAGCATGACCATAAAACATATCACTCGTATAAATAGAACAACCATTATTCTCTGACTTAAATGAGTAGCCGTCTCGCATTAAGCAAGACCCTGATACAATGTTCATGCTTACAGCTGGTACTAAATAACAATTATTAAGGTTTAAAACTAATCCCGACGGTATATGTAGAGGTAGCGTGCCGACAACGATCACATCGACCTTTGAACCATTCCCGACGCGCATCGTCACCTTGTCCTTGGCCAGTCTCCGCTTATTCCGCAGTTCCTGCTTTGAGTTGCAAATGTGAGCAACAACACCGTATCAAATACCCAGGAGCTATTACGAGCGCTGGTAAGGTACACATCAATAACATGTATATCACATATACCTTTAACGTTGCCAGCCTTCTTGTCCGCTAAGTATTTGGGGCAGTTCCGCTTCCAGTGACCTTTTCCTTCCTTTGCAATAGAAGCACTCAGTCTCAGGCTTGGGTCCATTCTTTTTCTTCTTCCCGGCATCTGGCTTACCGGGCGCGGCAATAGCTTTGTCGTCTTTCTTGAAGTTCTTCTTGCGCTTGCCTTTCTTGAAACTAGTGGTCTTGTTGACCATCAACACTTGATGCTCTTTCTTGATTTCTACTTCTGCAGACTTGAGCATCGAGTACAACTCGAGAATGGTCTTCTCCATCCCTTGCATGTTGTAGTTAAGCACAAAGCCTTTGTAGCTTGGTGGGAGAGACTGGAGGATTCTGTCAATTATAGCATCATCCGGAAGTTCGACTCCAAGTGAAGTCAGACGACCGTGTAACCCATACATTTTGAGTATGTGCTCACTGACAGAACTGTTCTCCTCCATCTTACAGCTAAAGAACTTGTCGGGGACTTCATATCTCTCGACACGGGCATGAGCTTGAAAAACTAGCTTCAGCTCCTGGAACATCTCATATGCCCCGTGTTGCTCAAAACGCCTTTGGAGCTCCGTTTCTAAACTGTATAACATGCCACACCTAACCAGAGAGTAGTCATCACTCCGCGTTTGCCAGACGTTCACAATGTCCTGGGCTGCTGCGGGAGCGGGAGGGTCACCTAGCGGCGCATCAAGGACATAAGCCTTTTTAGCTGCTTCAAGGCTGAGCTTCAAGTTGCGAACCCAGTCCGCATAGTTGCTACCATCATTTCTCAACTTGTTTTTCTCTAGGAATGCGTTGAAATTGAGGTTGACGTTGGCCATCTACAATATTTATAAAGACAACTTTTAGACTAAGTTCATGACAATTAAGTTCATTTAATCAAATTAATTATGAACTCCCACTTAAATCGACATCCCTCTAGTCATCTAAGTGATACATGATCCATGTTGACCAACCCGTGTCCGATCATCACGTGAGACGGACTAGTCACCATGGTGAGCAACTTCATGTTGATCGTATTCAACCATACGACTCATGTTCGACCTTTCTGTCTCTTGTATTCGAGGTCATGTTTGTAGATGCTAAGCTCGTCGAGTCAACCTAGGTGTTTCGCGTGTGTAAATCTGGCTTACACCCGTTGTATGCGAACGTTAGAATCTATCACACCCGATCATCACGTGGTGCTTCAAGACAACGAAGCTTCGCAACGGTGCACACTTAGAGGAATACGTTCTCGAAATTTTAAGAGGGATCATCTTATTATGCTACCGTCATTCTAAGCAATAAGATGTAAAACATGATAAACATCACAATGCAATCATATAGTGACATGATATGGCCATTATCATCCTCGCCCTCTCGATCTCCATCTTCGGGCATCGCATGATCATCATCGTCACCAGCGTGACACCATGATCTCCATCATCATGATCTCCATCATCGTGTCTCCGTGAAGTCGTCACGCCAACTACTACTATCACTACTACTATAGCTAACCGTTAGCAATGAAGTAAAAGTAGTAAGCACATGGCGTTGCATCTCATACAATAAATTAAGACAACTCCTATGGCTCCTGCCGGTTGTCATACTCATCGACATGCAAGTCGTGAAACCTATTACAATAACATGATCATCTCATACATCATACATGCAACATCACAACTTTGGCCATATCACATCACATGTCAAACCCTGCAAAAACAAGTTAGACGTCCTCTAATTGTTGTTGCAAGCTTTACATGGCTGATTTGGGTTTCTAGCAAGAACGCCTTCTTACCGATGTGACAGCCACAACGATGATATGCCAAAGCTATTTACCCTTCATAAGGACCCTTTTCATCAAATCCAATCCGACTAGAGTAGGAGAGACAGACACCCGCTAGCTACCTTTATGCACGGTGTGCATGTATGTCGGTGGAACCAGCCTCACGTAAGCGTACGTGTAAAGTCGGTCCGGGCCGCTTCATCCCACAATACCGTCGGAAAAGAATAAGACTAGTAGCGGCAAGCAAATTGACACATCATCGCCCACAACTTTTGTGTTCTACTCGTGCATAGAATCTACGCATGGAAAACCTGGCTCGGATGCCACTGTTGGGGTAACGTAGCATAAATTCAAAATTTTCCTACGCATATTCAGATCTTCCTATGGAGAGACCAGCAACGAGAGAGGGGTAAGAGCATCTTCATACCTTTGAAGATCGCTAAGCGGAAGCGTTGCTAGAACGCGGTTGATGGAGTCGTACTCGCAGCGATTCCGATCTAGTGCCGAACTACGGCACCTCCGCGTTCAACACACGTGCAGCCCGGTGACGTCTCCCGCACCTTGATCCAGCAAGGAGGAGGGCGAGGTTGGGGAAGAACTCCAGCAGCACGACGGCATGGTGTCGATGGAGAGACGAGGTCTCCCGGCAGGGCTTCGCCAAGCACCGGCAGAGAGGAGGAGGAAGAAGGGCAGGGCTGCGCCGAGAGAGAGGCAAAAGTCCGATCTTCAATGGCCAAAAGTGCCCACTATATATAGGGGGAGGGAGGGGCTGCGTCCCCTTGAGGGTTTCCCTCTCCTGAGGGGGCGGAAACCCTAGATGGGGGCTGGTGCGGCGGCCAAGGGGGGGAGGAGGGGTGTGGCGCACCCCTGGTGGACCTTAGGCCCACCTGGCTTAGGGTTTGTCCCCCCTTTTCTCTCCCCCACGCATTGGGCTGAGTGGGGAGGCACACCAGCCCACCTAGGGACTGGTTCCCTTCCCCACTTGGCCCACTCCGGACCACTCCGGAGCTCCTCGTGACGTCCGGGATCTCATCCGGGACTCCGAACAACTTTCGGTAACCTCGTATAACAATTCCCTATAACCCTAGCGTCACCGAACCTTAAGTGTGTAGACCCTACGGGTTCGGGAGACACGCAAACATGACCGAGACACCTCTCCGGACAATAACCATCAGCGGGGTCTGCATACCCATGGTGGCTCCCACTTGCTCCACGATGATCTCATCGGATGAACCACGATGTCAAGGATTCAATCAATCCCGTATACGATTCCCTTTGTCTGTCGGTATAGAACTTGCCCGGGATTCGATCGTCGGTATACCTATACCTTGTTCAACCTCGTTACCGGTAAGTCTCTTTACTCGTTCCGTAGCACGTCATCGTGTGACTAACTCCTTAGTCACATTGAGCTCATGATGATGTTCTACCGAGTGGGCCCAGAGATACCTCTCCGTCACACGGAGTGACAAATCCCGATCTCGATTCGTACCAACCCAACAGACACTTTCGGAGGTACCCGTAGTGCACCTTTATAGTCACCCAGTTACGTTGTGACGTTTGATACACCCAAAGCACTCCTACGGTATCCGGGAGTTGCACAATCTCACGGTCGAAGGAAAAGATACATGACATTAGAAAAACTTTAGCATATGAACAATACGATCTAGTGCTATGCTTAGGATTGGGTCTTGTCCATCACATCATTCTCCCAATGATGTGATCCCGTTATCAATGACATCTAATGCCCATGATCAGGAAACCATGATCATCTATTGACTAACGAGCTAGCCAACTAGAGGCTTGCTAGGGACACATTGTGATCTATTTATTCACACATGTATTACTGTTTCGTGTTAATACAATTATAGCATGAACAATAGACGATTATCATGAACAAGGAAATATGATAATAACCATTTTATTATTGCCTCTAGGGCATATTTCCAACATAGGCCTGGTGTGCCGGAGGCGGACGCGGGCCGAGGACGCGGGCCGCATTGGGAGCCACCCAGGGAGGCCGAGCAGCGGGTACGTTGGTGAGGAGGGTGCCGTAGGGGGCGAAGAAGCCGGCGGGCGGTGCGGCGTGTCCCGGAGAAGGCGAGCCGCGCCGGCGCCGGAGCCGCGCCCTCCTCCTCGGTCGCGGTCGCTGGTAGGAGAGGCGGGGCCTCTGCCTCGGTCAGTGGAGCCACCGGTGGTGCCGGAGGTGGTTCGGTCGACGGAGGTGCCGCCAGTAGCGTGCCCGACGGCGAGGGCGGTGGCCGTTCCTTCGGGGCGTCCGTCGAGGCGGGCGCGTTCGTTGGTGGAGATCTCCTCCATGAGCATCTTGGAGCGAGCCTGGACGAAGGAGGGGAAGAGCGACTGCATCACGAGGAGGGTGGCCATGACGTGGAACTTGCGGATAAGGATGCGCAGCAGCTGCAGGGTAAGGGACTGGTCGGAGACGGGCTCGCCGACATCCGTGAGGGCGTCGGCGAGGGACTTGAGGCGGCGGCTGTACTCGGCGATGGAGAGGTCACCCTGGACGAGGTTGCGGAATTCGGCGCCGAGGATGACGGCGCGGCAGGGCTGGTTGTCCGTGAAGAGGAGGTGGAGCAGCATCCAGATGTGATGCGCAGAGCTGGTGGGGGTGGCGACGGCGACCAGGAGCACGTCGTCGACGATGCCATGCAGCCATAGGACGACGGTGAGGTCGTCGTTGCGCCAGAGGGCACTCTGGGCGAGGGGCTCAGTGGCATCGTCAAGGTGATGCTGGACCTCGTGTTTGCAGGCGACGAGGTAGAAGAGCTGGCGCCACCGGGTGTAGTTGCCGGACTCGAGCTGAAGTTTGGCGGAGAAGAAGTGCACGATGGAGGCGGGCAAGCCGTTGGCCACGGAGGAAGGCCCGGCATCGCAGTCGAGGCCGAGAGCGGGGACGAGGGCGCGATCCGGAACACCGAGAGGAAGGTGCGGGACTGCGACGCTGCCCGCTGTGCGGAGGGCGCCCATGGCAGGAGGAGCGGGCGTCGCGGAGGAGGTGGCCGCGCCGTCGTCCCGCACGACAGTTTTGCCGAGGGCGGCGGGGGAGGCAAGACGGGGCGCGGGGGCTGGGGCTGGGGCCGGAGGCCATGGGGCGAGCACGACGGGTGCAATAGCAAGAGGAACGGGAGCGACGGGTGGTGGAGAGGCATTGTCGAGCTTGGCCGAACGGGTGTGGCGGAGGAGACGGTGCATGGTGGGATAGGATCGAGAAGGGCTGATACCAAACTAGAGAATGATGCGCTGAGGTGATGATTGTATTGCATCAGAGAGTACATATATATACACGTTGTGGTGTTGGTTTACAACGGCAGCAAGCCATGCATGTCGTGCATGCAGGTGCATGCGCACGACCTGGCGAGGAGTAGCGCCTAAGTGGATTTTTTTCACTGTTTTGATCCTTAAGGCGCAAGTTCATCACGTAACGAACTCGGTTCGAAAGTATTTCACGTTTTGACCCTTTTGGAAACGCCACAATCCGTGGCGTTGCAGCCCTGTTATGCAACGCCAGAACCTATGGCGTTGCAGACCTTACTTCAAACGCCTGTATATTGTGGCATTGCAGACCTGAGGTGAAACGCATGTCTAACATGGCGTTGCAGACATGAGATGAAACGCCAGGACCTATGGCGTTTCTTGCCTTTATATTCTGCCACCACGACCCCCTCGCCCACCAACCACCATTTCTCCTCTCCTCTTGTTCTTGTTAGCCCGAAAAAGCTCTCCCTCCTCCTCACCCCCCCCTTCGATCTCCCTCCCCCCTCAACCTTTTAGTAGGTTCTTTGGGGCAAATCGAAGAGGCCGGTAAGCTCCTCCAATCCCTCCAATTAGTTTTTGCAATGATTTTGTATTTGTGTAGATTTCTTTTGCACTAGGTGTTCTATTTATGTTGCATTGTATTGGTTGGTTTCTTATTATTGAGTAAATTTAGTGTTAGGTTTTGGTTAGGGTTATGCCTAGTTTGGTTGGACAAGGGTTAGGGTTAGTGTTAGGTTTTGTGTTATGCCTAATTTGGATGGACAAGGTTTAGGGTTAGGGTTTGTGTTAATGCCTAATTTGGATGCAAATGGTTAGGGTAATGTTTTGTTATACTTAGAATTGGTAATTTTGTCCCCTTTTTTAGATGGACAAGATTGTGAATATTCATTATGTTGACAAAGAGGCATTCATAAATGTTGCTATTGTTGACAAATATGAGGAAGTGTTGACATTTATTGATAGTCCTACTTATGAAGAGGTTGTGGCAGAAACTCGGATAAGATTGAAGTGGGTTGATCCAAGTGACCAAGTAGAATTATTAGGAAGATATGATGTTGGGTCGGCACACAAGTGTCGAATGAAGACAATGCCTATCAAGTCTAATTTGCATTGGGTTGCATACAAGGAGGCTGTTGCATCCTCGATAGACAAGCCACTCGAAGTGTTTGCTAGTACGATGGTCAATGCTCCTCTTCATGTTGACTTGAACCAACCCATAGTAGATGATTTGAGCCCGTATAATGTTGTGGCACCTATTGTTGAGCATAAAGTAGAAGTCCAAGTGAATGAGTATCCCCAATATGAGTTTGGAAGTAGTGCACCGATCAATGATGATGGTCATGAGTCCGACGAAGAGTATGAGAGGCAACACAACATTGTTGGTGACGTAGAGGCTCAAGTAAGGCATGATGACATGGATCCTGACATTGTTTATCAGAGTGCTTGTGTGGACGAGTCGGATGATGAAGGCCCGGAGAATGAGTTGGATGAGGATGGCTTCACTGAGAAAGAAGCAGAGTGGTATACAAAAATCACCGGGAGGGATCACAAAGTTCCCTTGTTTTGTGATGTTAGCCTTGCAGATAAGGCTTTAGTCGACGGTGGCATGAGCAAGACAATTGAGGCTAGAATGTTCCCAAGTAGCACACCCAACGCTATCTCAACGTCTTACCTAAAGAAAGGTTTGATGTTCGAGGACATTCTAGAATTGAGGATGTGGTTGTGTGAGTATGCCGTCAAGCACTACATGCCTTTCAGAGTTGCTTACTCGGACTGTCACAAGCAATACACCGTGAAATGTGAGGTAGAAAAATGCAAATGGAAAGTCAATTCAAGACTCATGAAAGATGGTATGTGGAAGATAAGTAGTTGCATTGGAACTCACCAATGCACACCGCCGACAGATGAAGCACCAGAGACACACCGCCAGTTAACCTCGGAATTCATCGGTTATAAATACCAGAAACATATAGCTGATGATCCAACCATTAAAGTGAAGTTGTTGATGAGTTGGGTTTTCGAGAGATTTGGATATAAGGTCAAGTACGGGAAGACATGGAAGGCCAAACAGGTCGCTTTTAGAATGTTGTACGGTGGATGGGAAGAGGCGTACAACATGCTACCCCAGTTGCTGGGCGCGATGGCCTATAGAAACCCCGGAATGTACCACTATGTCCAAGATATTGAAGGAGTGTTCCGTCGTGCCTTTTGGACGTTTGGCCCATGCATTGCAGCTTTTGAGCATTGTCGTCCGGTTTTGTCTATAGATGGAACATTCCTGACTGGCAAATACAAGGGCACACTAATGATAGCAATGGCACATGATGCTAATGATCAGGTGTTGCCTGTGGCATTTGCTTTGGTGTCAGCGGAGAACCAAGACAACTGGGAATGGTTCATGAGACTTGTGAGAAGCATGGTGATTCCTCCCAATAGGGAGGTATGCATCATATCCGATCGGCACCAAGGCATATTGAAGGCCGTGGATGTTCACAGTCCAGGGCATGCGAGGCTTCACCATCGATGGTGCATGAGGCACTTCGTTGCAAACTTTTACAGGGCTTGTAAGAACAAAGATCTGGCGAAGGATCTTAACTCCGCATGTGTGGCCTTCTCCGTTGAGTCGTTCACTAAGTGATTGAACAAAATATATGAGAAGGCAAATGAAGGTGGGAAAGAATTCCTACAAAGGAATATAGATGAGAGACATAAGTGGTCACGGGCATGTGATGAAGGAGGCATGAGATATGGAGACATGACAAGCAATCTTGTTGAGTGCTTCAACTTTGTCTTGAAGGGGGCACGTCAGTTGCCGGTCACGGCAATAGCTGAATATATCTTTTACAAGCTAAATGAGTATTTTCTTAAGCACTCGAAAGAAATTGGCAAGTTGATTGGTGAGAGTGAGAAGCCTCCCAATGAGATCTATCCGAAGAAGGTTGCTGAGTGGCTAGAGTTTCAAAAGGAGAAGTCAGCAATGCAGCGAGCCAGTTGTTTCGATAACGCTGAAATGAAATACCAAGTGGATGAGCCGGGCGGTACAACGAGAGATGGGCAATCATATGGTGGTCGCTCATTTATTGTTTCCCTTCGGACGCGGCATTGCACTTGTGAGCGTCCTAGTAAGTACCACTGGACATGCTCGCACATGATGACGTCATGTCGCATGAGGAATTTGCCCTTCTCTGATGGTGTAGTTGTGAGGTTGCATGAATTCAACTTGCAGACTCATCAGTTAACATGGGCATCGAGATTCAACCCTTTTCTTGACCCATCACAGTGGCCCAAGTATCACGGCCCTAATATTAGGCTGGATCCAGAGATGATGGTTCAACCGAAGGGTAGAAGGAGAACAAAACGATACAGGAATGAAATGGATGATCTGATGAGCACCAGAGAGTTTGGTAGTGGACATTTCATGGAGCCACGTGATAGGCAACAATGTGGTGATTGCAATGAAACGACACATAATAGGAGGACTTGTAAAACAAACAACGCATCTACTAGTGATGTGGGGGGCAGAGGTGGTTCAAGTGCTGGCGGTGGTAGACGTGGTGGTTCAAGTGGTGGCATTGCTATGGGACGAGGATCCGGCGGTGGTAGACGTGGTGGCCTTTCTATGGGACGAGGATCCGGCGGTGGTAGACGTGGTGGCCTTTCTATGGGACGAGGATCCGGTGGTGGTAGACGTGCTGGTTTTATGGGTAGAGGTTCGGGTGGTGGTAGAGGAATGTTCGGTTACCTACGAGGAGAATTTCCGTCAGTTAATCTATCATGTTTTTCATGCCTAGGTGTTTTGATGTTATTACCTACGACGATCATTTCCGTAACTTTCTATGTTATTGTATTAACCGTGAACCTTGATGTTTTTATGTAGGTATGGTGGCGTCTCAACCCAACAAGGAGAAAATGGAGTGGGGGCGGAGAAGGATGCAGCCAGTGAGGAGCAGCGGTTGATGGAGAGGTCTGCAAAGAAGTTGAGAGAGCAGGACGCAGCCGAAGCAAAGAAGATGGAGAGGGAGCGCCAGTACGAAGAGGAAGCAGCACGGAGGAAGGAGGACCTCAAAATGTTTCTTGAGCACAAGGCTTATGAGAAAAAGATGAAGGACAAAGACAAGAAGGCGATGGAGCAACGTCACAATGAATGGGCAGCTAAATTTAAGATTGCTATGGCAGAGGGTGCAGCAAAGAGAGAGCGGGAGGAGGAACTCTTCATGGAGAGGGTGCTGGAAGAGGCTTCAAAAATGCGCAAAAGGGAAGACGAAGAGGAGGAAGAGAGGAATAAGAAAAAGGGGAAGGGGCCTTGCTCGACGCAGTAGAGCCGGAGGCTTCTATTTGTCATGCACGCTTTCATGTTTGAACCCTATATGTTGAACCTTGTTCCCTTGCGTGCTATCTGACTATGAAATCCACTATTATGTACTTTAAGAACCTATTATGCATCTATCGACGTGAACTTTAAATGGGCTATGTATGATGTGTGTTGCATATGAGCTATGTATGATGTGTGTGTGAAAGTGCTAAATGAGATAAGTCTGTGTGAATGTGCTAAATGAGCTATGTATGATGTGTGTGTGAAAGTGATGTCTGAGAAAAATAAAAAGAGAGAAACGCCAAGCCAGCTGGCGTTGCAAACTACTCCAGGAACGCCAGGCTTTCTGGCGTTTCCTTAGTCCAGTACCGTAGTGCTGGTGTCCTGGCCAGCGTTGCAGCCGTTGCAGAAACGCCAGAGTTGCTGGCGTTGCAGACCAAACCTGGAACCCCAGGGAGCCTGGCGTTTCCTTAGTCCAGTACCGCAGTGCTGGGGTCCTAGCCAGCGTTGCACCCAGAGCTGAAACGCCAAAGGTGCTGGCGTTGCAGACCCAAACAGAAACGCGAGGGAGCCTGGCGTTTCCTTAGTCCAGTATCCCAAAACAGGATTTTGTCACTGTTTTTATCAACATACATATTTCATAGATTTTTTTTACTGTTTTGATCAACATACATATTTCATAGATTATATTTTAAGACCATAATTCACAGCATAACACCATTCATCAAAACATAACACCATAGTTCAACAAACAACATAGTTCATAGTTCCATCTGCGAATACGACATAGTTCAACAAACAACATAGTTAAACAGAAAACATAGTTCAACAGACATCATATTTCATAGGACAACATCATAACATAGGTCATAACACTTCACTTCCTTCCTCTCTTCGCAGCCATCTTGCCCTTAGTAACGTAGCCCTCTGGAGTGTTCTGCCAGCCAGGACGTCTGATGTTCCTTGAGCTAGCTCGACGTGTTTCTTCCGTCGGCTGAGTGGGTTGACTTGGCTGAGGATCATCGTCCATCTGCGAAGCCCCAAACTCAATGAAGTCCGGATCCGCGGCCTCGTTGTCGGACTCATCTTCTTCTTCAATCTCCTATTCATGTGCTCGGCTAGAAGAAACATGTGCTCGACTCGAAGACGGACGAGCGTAAGAGGCCCGTGGCCGGCTGGCAGACGGACGAGCGGAAGACTGCACATCCATCGTGTACTGCGCACGTGCCCTCACATCGGTGGACGAAACACCGTGGCAAGAAAGTAAAGCCGCTAGTGTGCGGCACCGATTGGCGACCTTCTGTGCAACGAAAAGATAATGACATGTTTATATGCTAACAAAGGTACGACAAAACAAAGGTTAACAAGGCATCCAACCTGCAAAGTAGTTCTAACAAGTCCGTCCGTTTGTGGACATGGGGCACGGGCAAGGACCACGTTACTCTCGTTGATACATCTCCATAGCTCCGTGCCCTGGATAAAACACATGTGACATACCATCCACGAATAAATGAAACTTGTTTATATTTTAAAGGAGGGACGTACCACTCGGTCATGGAGAGGACCATAGTCAAGATGCGCTCCAACTGTCTCCCTAATTGAATTGTTGAATGCAGCATCAGCAGCCTCACTCGGCAGTAAGTCCAAGCAATCGGAACGAGTCCAGGCAGCCTTATGGATAACTCTGTACTCTGTACGCATCCACTCCAAATGCCTTAAGTATGCCGCCTCGTCAGTGTCGGGTGTTTCATAATTTTCAACTCGATGTTGTCTCTGAGCATTCCACATGTCCACCCAAGTAATGTGGTGCTCCTCCCAATTGATGACAGTCTTATTACTTTGCCGGTTTGTCCTACAAAGCATTAGAATACTACATCAGTTACATTTTTCATGTTAGACATTGATCAACAGGAGAAACACGTGATACAAAAGACTTACTTATGCAGCTTCACACTTGTCTCGACGTAATCCGGCGGGGTGCGTTGTTGTACCCCGAACTGCTTAGAAACACGATGAGGAAGATGCCACTCCACCGCATAAAAGCATATCATCGGGCACCGCACACGCCAGAGATGCTGGTCACGAAGGCACATGTTTCTCAGAGGATACTGCCTAAGTACCGTGTACGGCCTCCAATTAACCTACATAACAACAAGTCACTCAACCATCCATGAAAAAAATCAGCAAATTTGATAAAGCATTTACCTGTTCGTAAGTTAGCATGTCAAGCTCGCTTATGTATGCCTTATACCGCCCCATAGCCGCGATACTCGTCCATTGGACATTAGCCCATGTGTGTGCGATAGTGGGGTATCGCTCCTCGTCCCCGTCAAACGGGTACTTCCAGGGTTCTTTCGGAGCAAGGCTGAAGTTCCGGCCAACAGGGATACGCTCCCACATCCAAACCTGTAGGGCCCAGACGAAACCTCCAAGATAGGACGTCGGCTTACTCCTCATGCATGCTCCATCCAACTACAGATTTAATAAAATGGAAATGCATCATATCCCATTGAATAAAATGAAAATGCATGATATTAAGACATACCTGACGGTACAAGAAGGATAGTGCCGCCGAACCCCAACTCCACTTCACATCCCAGTCACGAAGCGGATCCAAGAACATCCATGAGGCTGTGTCCCCAGTGCCATCCGGAAACACCACTTGGGTCAAAAGATTCCAGAGATAAGCTCTCGCAAACCTCTCCACAACAAGCAGACTAGCATCCCTTGGGCATCTATGAAAATGTCTCTGTATCCAAGAGAACAACACACCGGATGGCCTAGGATCCTTCCTAGTTTCATCAGTCCATGGCTCGGGTTCAACACCAACCAATGCTGCAACCCGTTGTCGCCACCCGGCGGCCCTAACCTTCCCTGTAAGAGCCCTGCCCTCGATAGGAACCCCGGAGATCATAGCAATATCCTCCAAGGTTATGCTCATCTCACCAAGAGGAAGGTGAAAAGAGTGCGTCTCCGGCCTCCATCGATCCGTAAGTGCTGTTAGGGCAGTGGCGTTCAACCATGGTGGTGTTCCTTTAAAGTTGAGCGCAAATTGAAGAAGATCCATTCTTCTAAAATATGGCTCGTAACAAGGGTCATATACAAGAGTTTCATTGGGGTTGTGCCCCTCAAACGAAGTAGTGGAGGAACCTAAACAAACAAAGGCATAATTTGTTAATTGACTCAACTTGTCAAAATATACAAATCATGGAGTATATAAAAATAATCATCAACAAAATCATAATTACCTCTCCTCTTTCAACTAGCACCGCACGATGCTTCTGCTCATAGTAGTCATCAAGACCCGGATATTGATCGGGCCGAAACATCCTACATAATATGAAGAAAATTATTACCGGCCTCTTCGAATAATATGAACTAAACCTAGGCATAAACCTAATGCGGATAATATGAACAAAACCTAGGTTATACATATAGCCACCAAAAACTACACCTAGACACACCATAAACTACACCTATTAACAATCATAAAATAAAATTTTACTTCAAAACATACGTACACCTAGTGCAAAAGAAATCTACACAAGTACAAAATCATTGCAAAAACTAATTGGAGGGATTGGAGGAGCTTACCGGCCTCTTCGATTTGCCCCAAAGAACCTACTAAAAGGTTGAGGGGGGAGGGAGATCGAAGGGGGGGGGGTGAGGAGGAGGGAGAGCTTTTTCGGGCTAACAAGAACAAGAGGAGAGCAGAAATGGTGGTTGGTGGGCGAGGGGGTCGTGGTGGCAGAATATAAAGGCAAGAAACGCCATAGGTCCTGGCGTTTCACCTCATGTCTGCAACGCCACGTTAGACATGCGTTTCACCTCAGGTCTGCAACGCCACAATACACAGGCGTTTGAAGTAAGGTCTGCAACGCCATAGTTTCTGGCGTTGCATAACAGGGCTGCAACACCATGGATTGTGGCGTTTCCAAAAGGGTCAAAACGTGAAATACTTTCGAACCGAGTTCGTTACGTGATGAACTTGCGCCTTAAGGATCAAAACAGTGAAAAAAATCCACTTAGGCGCTACTCCTCGCCAGGTCGTGCGCATGCACCTGCATGCACGACATGCATGGCTTGCTGCCGTTGTAAACCAACACCACAACGTGTATATATATGTACTCTCTGATGCAATACAATCATCACCTCAGCGCATCATTCTCTAGTTTGGTATCAGCCCTTCTCGATCCTATCCCACCATGCACCGTCTCCTCCGCCGCACCCGTTCGGCCAAGCTCGACAATGCCTCTCCACCACCCGCCGCTCCCGTTCCTCTCGCTATCGCACCCGTCGTGCTCGCCCCACGGCCTCCGGCCCCAGCCCCAGCCCCCGCGCCCCGTCTTGCCTCCCCCGCCGCCCTCGGCAAAACTGCCGTGCGGGACGACGGTGCGGCCACTTCCTCCGCGACGCCCGCTCCTCTTGCCATGGGCGCCCTCCGCACAGCGGACAGTGTCGCAGTCCCGCGCCTTCCTCTCGGTCTTCCGGATCGCGCCCTCGTCCCCGCTCTCGGCCTCGACTGCGATGCCGGGCCTTCCTCCGCGGCCAACGGCCTGCCCGCCTCCATCGTGCACTTCTTCTCCGCCAAACTTCAGCTCGAGTCCGGCAACTACACCCGGTGGCGCCAGCTCTTCTACCTCGTCGCCTGCAAACACGAGGTCCAGCATCACCTTGACAATGCCACTGAGCCCCTCGCCCAGAGTGCCCTCTGGCGCAACGACGACCTCACCGTCGTCCTCTGGCTGCATGGCGTCGTCGACGACGTGCTCCTGGTCGCCGTCGCCACCCCCACCAGCTCTGCACATCACATCTGGATGCTGCTCCACCTCCTCTTCACGGACAACCAGCCCTGCCGCGCCGTCATCCTCGGCGCCGAATTCCGCAACCTCGTCCAGGGTGACCTCTTCATCGCCGAGTACAGCAGACGCCCTCACGGATGTCGGCGAGCCCGTCTCCGACCAGTCCCTTACCCTGCAGCTGCTGCGCATCCTCAGCCGCAAGTTCCATGTCATGGCCACCCTCCTCCTGATGCAGTCGCCCTTCCCCTCCTTCGTCCAAGCTCGCTCAAAGCTGCTCATGGAGGAGATCTCCGCCAACGAATGCGCCCGCCTCGACGGACGCCCCGAAGGAACGGCCACCGCCCTCGCCGTCGGGCACGCTACTGGCGGCACCTCCGTCGATCGAACCACCTCCGGCACCACCGGTGGCTCCACTGACCGAGGCAGAGGCCCCGCCTCTCCTACCAGCGACCGCGACCGAGGAGGAGGGCGCGGCTCCGGCGCCGGCGCGGCTCGCCTTCTCCGGGACACGCCGCACCGCCCGCCGGCTTCTTCGCCCCCTACGGCACCCTCCTCACCAACGTACCCGCTGCTCGGCCTCCCTGGGTGGCTCCCAATGCGGCCGGCGTCCTCGGCCCGCGTCCGCCTCCGGCACACCAGGTCTATGTTGGAAATATGCCCTAGAGGCAATAATAAAATGGTTATTATCATATTTCCTTGTTCATGATAATCGTCTATTGTTCATGCTATAATTGTATTAACACGAAACAGTAATACATGTGTGAATAAATAGATCACAATGTGTCCCTAGCAAGCCTCTAGTTGGCTAGCTCGTTAGTCAATAGATGATCATGGTTTTCTGATCATGGGCATTAGATGTCATTGATAACGGGATCACATCATTGGGAGAATGATGTGATGGACAAGACCCAATCCTAAGCATAGCACTAGATCGTATTGTTCGTATGCTAAAGCTTTTCTAATGTCAAGTATCTTTTCCTTCGACCGTGAGATTGTGCAACTCCCGGATACCGTAGGAGTGCTTTGGGTGTATCAAACGTCACAACGTAACTGGGTGACTATAAAGGTGCACTACGTGTACCTCCGAAAGTGTCTGTTGGGTTGGTACGAATCGAGATCGGGATTTGTCACTCCGTGTGACGGAGAGGTATCTCTGGGCCCACTCGGTAGAACATCATCATGAGCTCAATGTGACTAAGGAGTTAGTCACACGATGACGTGCTACGGAACGAGTAAAGAGACTTACCGGTAACGAGATTGAACAAGGTATAGGTATACCGACGATCGAATCTCGGGCAAGTTCTATACCGACAGACAAAGGGAATCGTATACGGGATTGATTGAATCCTTGACATCGTGGTTCATCCGATGAGATCATCGTGGAGCAAGTGGGAGCCACCATGGGTATGCAGACCCCGCTGATGGTTATTGTCCGGAGAGGTGTCTCGGTCATGTCTACCTGTCTCCCGAACCCGTAGGGTCTACACACTTAAGGTTCGGTGACGCTAGGGTTATAGGGAATTGTTATACGAGGTTACCGAAAGTTGTTCGGAGTCCCGTATGAGATCCCGGACGTCACGAGGAGCTCCGGAGTGGTCCGGAGGTAAAGATTGATATATAGAACGGATGGTTTCGGACACCGGAAGTGTTTCGGGCATCACCGGTAACGTATCGGGACCACCGGAGGTGGCCCCGGGGGTCCACCGAAGGGGGGCAACTACCCCGGGAGGTAAGGTGGGCCAAGTGGGGAAGGGAACCAGCCCCTAGGTGGGCTGGTGTGCCTCCCCACTCAGCCCAATGCGTGGGGGAGAGAAAAGGGAGGACAAACCCTAAGCCAGGTGGGCCTAAGGCCCACCAGGGGTGCGCCACACCCCTCCTCCCCCCCTTGGCCGCCGCACCAGCCCCCATCTAGGGCTTCCGCCCCCCAGGAGAGGGAAACCCTCAAGGGGGCGCAGCCCCTCCCTCCCCCTATATATAGTGGGCACTTTTGGCCATTGAAGATCGGACTTTTGCCTCTCTCTCGGCGCAGCCCTGCCCTTCTTCCTCCTCCTCTCTGCCGGTGCTTGGCGAAGCCCTGCCGGGAGACCTCGTCTCTCCATCGACACCACGCCGTCGTGCTGCTGGAGTTTTTCCCCAACCTCGCCCTCCTCCTTGCTGGATCAAGGTGCGGGAGACGTCACCGGGCTGCACGTGTGTTGAACGCGGAGGTGCCGTAGTTCGGCACTAGATCGGAATCGCTGCGAGTACGACTCCATCAACCGCGTTCTAGCAACGCTTCCGCTTAGCGATCTTCAAAGGTATGAAGATGCTCTTACCCCTCTCTCGTTGCTGGTCTCTCCATAGGAAGATCTGAATATGCGTAGGAAAATTTTGAATTTATGCTACGTTACCCCAACAGTGGCATCCGAGCCAGGTTTTCTATGAGTAGATTCTATGCACGAGTAGAACACAAAAGTTGTGGGCGATGATGTGTCAATTTGCTTGCCGCTACTAGTCTTATTCTTTTCCGGCGGTATTGTGGGATGAAGCGGCCCGGACCGACTTTACACGTACGCTTACGTGAGGCTGGTTCCACCGACAGACATGCACACCGTGTATAAAGGTAGCTGTGAAGGGCTGCAATGTCCAGTAGACTGACGTTGCACAAGAGGCCTGCAACGTCCAGTAGACTGGCGTTTGGCAACAGGGCTGCAACGCCACGGATTGTGGCGTTTCCAAAAGGGTCAAAACGTGAAATACTTTCGAACCGAATTCGTTACGTGATGAACTTGTGCCTTAAGGATCAAAACAGTGAAAAAATCCCGCCTAAGCTACCTATCAGGATCCGCATGACCAGGGAATAGGAGTTATCCAGAGGAAGGTTTCGAACAGTTGCCACTGAGCTCATGCCCCGTCCCTTGCCAACATGCCACAGATTACCAGTACCTAAACTACATTCTTCTTCTCCCTCGCGTACATGTCCATCAGCTTAGCACTGGTGTCACAAATACGTGGTTCAAAGTGGAGTTTACTTGTAGAGGTGTGCTTCGGTACAACCCCCTCCCCCCACAAAACGTATAAAGGAGAATGTATACCCGCCTCGTAGTGTACACTATAGGCCGTTATATGTATACTATATGATGTGAATATACGTACGGCGGCCTATAGTGTACAATACGAGGTGGATATACATTCTCCTTTAGGCCTTGTTCGGTTCCTTTAAATTTAAAAGGGTTTGGAGGGGATTGAGAGGAATTAAATCCCTAACAAGTCAAATTCCACCTAAATCCCCTCCAATCCTCTTCAATCACCTTCTGGGAGGGATTAACCGAGGGAGGGGGTTGTACCGAAGCAAAAGTGTTACTTGTATTGCATTGCACCGGAATTCCTTGGATAACTTCTGGGCTGGCTGTACTTCCTCCAGCTGAAGCTCTCGTCTCTTTCCAGGTCATCCTGCACGGAGAAATCTGATGTTTGAGTCTGGCCTAGGGCGCCACAGAAGAACTCTGAGGGCGGGAAGCCGGGGCCACACTTGAAGAAATCCGCAGAGACTACGAACATCCCCTCGGGCGTGGGGAAACTTCTACCTAGTCACAGCCAGCCCCGCCACACAAATTATCCAGCACACAGAAGTAGCTATTCTGAACCTCGTTGCGCAAGAACGAATTGGACACCACTGCTTCTTCAGTTCGTCCAGAAGAGATAAGCACCAGTAAAACAGACCTATATCTGATCTGAACATCAGCTGAGCAGGAAGTTTCTCTGAACTTGACAAAGAAATTAAGAAGGATAGGCAGCCATGGCGAGTGCCACCAGGCCTGCTCAGATGGTGATCGATGACGTGGCAGAGAATGGCAGCCATGGCATGTATATATGATGCGCTTTAAGTACACCAAGGGTCCCCGTAAGCAAAGGCCGGGAGTTAATCTTCCATTATATAACAATTGTATACGCCAATGATTCAAAGAGAATATGGTAACAGAGATTATCAACCTTGTTCTGGTCAGTCAAAACTCCTTTTGTTCTCTCTTATTTTTAACCTCTTAAATAAATCATGTAACAAAAGTTCATACGTAAACATGTCGACAGTGGCTCCCCACCTACGCTCCTAAAGGAAAAAAGGAATATTAACAAATAATAATCAGCTACTTGTAAACTTGTAGCTAGATTCTTAGCCGCAATCTATCATGACCACATGGTCATGAACAACTGTCTAAGACTAGATATCTCCACCTCAGGGGCCACTCTACACGTTTCATTTCAATAGGATGCAATCATCAAGCACTCATAATTATTAATGTGTACCTCACAAATAGAATTGGACCTACTTCACGCATGCCTCTTATCTTTGCCACTAAAACCGGTGAGTATGGCAGCGTACTGTGATGTATCCAAACAATACCCAAGCCATGCTGCTAGTATCATCCCCAACAAGTGGCGAACAGATGGCCCCATAGAAATCTAATCAGGATTCAGGACAACACTGCTTGACACTGCATTTACAGCATTGCATGTTCTGATCCCGTGGCCCTGTCCCTTTGCTAACTTGTCAGGACAGCTGCACCTAAGCTGCATTGTTCTCTTGTCTTTCCCCCTCACCTACAAATCCATAGGCTTAGCAGCAGCATCACTTCAGAAGTTCATATCCAGAAAGCACAAGATAAAGCTGCACAAACAAAACATGGTTTGGATTTGCAAAGGAAGAGCAAAACGAAACATTGTCAGCGCCAATAGACTTGTGCAGATGATTTCACAGAAAATAATCATACCATTTCACTATGCTTCGTCACGTTCCATACCATAAAATAATGTTTCATCTTGTGTCAATTAGTTTTGGATTGAAACTTATGAAGTGATGGTAAAATTAATCTGATGCAATGCCTGGATTAATCTGTAGGTGATAGGAGGAGGCAGGATGGCGATAAAGGCTGATTTGATCTCTGCAGTTAAAATACGTACTCCCTCTCTAGATAAATACTTGTAGTTGAGGAAAACTAGTCTAGTTTTTTTCAACTACAAGTATTTAGATACAGAAGGAGTAGCATGCATGCATGCACCGTGTGGTATGGCAACACACTCTGATTTGATCTTTGACAGGAACATTGCTATATCTTGGCCTTACACTTGCTGTTAGCGCTGCATGCTGGGAGCTCTGTCCCCCCTTGCCAACTTGTCGCCCATCTAGAGTAGAGTAGAGGATGGGGGCTAATCTCAGATTACTTAGGGCACAGGCACAACCAAGATTTGCAAATTGATATAGTGCGAAATCGTGATCAAGTAAAGTCCACTCCTGCAAAAATAATTAGAATTCTGCACAGGACGTCGATTTCATTATGTTCAGACAAATATAAATTCCTTTTCCTCACATTTTTTCTTTTTGAAAATAAATCATGTAAAGACAATAGTTCAGCTACCAAACATGTAAAGGCAATAGTTCTGCTACCAAACATGAGCTACTTGTAACCTTACAGCCAGGTGTTTTGACCACTGAAGAGACTCTGTCAGTTAATAACGATCATGAGCTACTTGTAATCTTAGTACTCCCTCCGTTGAAGGGATTTTATCTTCTTGTTGCATGAGCAACCCTCGCACTAAAAATCTCCATCTCAAGGTACATTTCGTTAATATAAGATTAATCGAGCACCCAAAATGATTAGTATGTACTCCCTTCGTTCCTAAATATAAGACTTTTTAAAGATTTCACTATGGACTACATACGGAGCAAAATGAATGAATCTACAATCTAAAATATGTCTATATACATCCGTATGTAGTTCATAGTGAAATCTCTAAAAGACCTTGTATTTAGGAACGAAGGGAGTATGTGGTTGTGCAATCACAAACATAAATGGACCCAATTTACACATGGTCACCATATTAGTTAGTCATATGCTCCTTATCCTATATACTCCCTCCGTCACAGTTTAGAAGGCATGCACGTGTATCTAGGTTATCAATTTGAATTATATAAAATATACTATTTAACATAAAAATCATATCATTAGAAAATAGAACATCTAAAGTTTCTAATGATATATTTTTTGTAATATATGCCTCTCATTAAGTTGGTCAAATTGACGACCTAGGTACATGTGTCGGACTTGTAAACTGAGACGGAGAGAGTATTTGCCACTGAAACATATCAGTGTGGAAGCACACTGTGATGTCCAAGCACACCCAAAGACTACACTGCTTGTTCTGTCCAACAAATGACAAACTCATGGCCCCACACAAATCTTAGCATTGCATGTTCTGTGCTCATTGCCATGTCCCTTGCCAACCTGTCAGGATAGCTGCTGTACCTATCCTTGCCAATCTTTGACTTGTTCTCTTTTCTTTCTCCCTCGCCCCTATAAATCCATCAGATTAGCACCACCACCACCACGACATCAGTTCATTCACAAGCCAAAGCGGCATTACCACACCTAGCCAAGAAAGAAACACAAGGAGGAGGAAACACAGCCATGGTCAGTGCCAAGAGACTTGCTCAGATGGCAAAGAAGTGGCCAAGGATGGCGGTCATGGTCATGGGGAGGAAGAGGCTCACCCGGACCACGACAGCAGCGGCGAAAGGATCCATCATAGAGAATGAGTGCTGCACAACGTTGTCGCCGTCGGCGGCGAAAGGATCCATCATAGAGAATGAGTGCTGCACAACGTTGTCGCCGTCGGTGTCAATGAAGGTCCACTGTGTGGTGTACACTGCCGACAGTGCGCGGTTTGAGGTTGCCGTAGTGCACTAGTGCTAGCTGTAGCCCTGTTTTCCTTTTTAAAGAGAGCAAATAGCTGTTCCTAGCTACTGAAGATTCAGTCATGTAGTGATTGTTTACCGTTCTACCCCTTTCGGTGAGCTGATGTGGAAGGAGAACATATTACCCCTTTCGGTAATCAGTTCACATTTGATTTGAAATTTCCAAAGTTTTCAAACGTTTGGAAAATTCAGATTGCCAAGCAAGTCGGGAGCCGAAGACTGAAAAGAAAAAATGGTACCTCACTGTTCAATAGCAACCAGAAAGGGACCAAATTTACACTTGTTCCTCATCAATCATATGCCTCCAATCTTATTCTTAGCCACTAAAACAGGTTAGTACGGCAGCAATCTGTGACGTCCAAGCACACCAAAGACTAGACTGCTGCTAGTAACGGCTGATATCCAGCCAAGTAGCAAACAAATCGTTATTTCTCTTATAAAAGAGAAATATCTTTCATGCAATAGTTCAGGTCAATTGTTCTTGTTTTTTTTCCTGTAGCGAGTAGTAAATAATTTGAACCTGCTCTTATTTTCCCTGCAGTCGTTGAGGTTGGCTGTTCTTACTGTTTTCTGTAGTGGTTGTTCTTTCTTTTTTCTGTAGTGGTTAATATTCTGTTTGTACAATAGTAGATCGTCAAAGCCAGTAGTAATTAATTGAGACTGCTCTTGTCTTCCCTGCAGTAGTTCGGTCTGACTGTTCTTAATGCTTTCTATAGTGGTGCATTTGCTTATGTACTTAGTAAGAAATAGTAACTGTTTTCTCTGTTTGTGGGTTGCAGGTTCCGAGCATTCAGGTTGCGTGATCTGAGGTGTGATCATTGAGGTGGGGCAGCAAAGATAATCAACAGTCTGTATGCTAATGGGAGAACGTCCCTTTATTAATTTTGGGTTCTGGGTTATGTTTAGTGAATTTTAAAAATAGTGGGCCTGGTAAATTGGCACAACTTGCCCTATGAGTCAATACAGACCCGTGTTCTGTGTTGAATGCATCTTTTGTGAGAAAAAAAGAATTGAGGGATAATTAATCTTATTTAGCTGAATTCTCAGCTTGTTTATAACTTCTTCATTCACTATTTCAAGACTGAAACCAAGATTACATCTGCAGAATTTGTTTCGAGTCCTCCTGGATGGCTGGTGTTGTAAAAACTTAGTGGTAGTTTGCAACACACAGCAGCAGTGCCTCACGGTGCAGCAGCTTGAAGAGGCGGCCAATGGCGCACCCGTGAGGCAACAATAAACATGTCTGATGCCAACACCCAAGGTCAGCTTCGCACAATCCCTCTCTCTGTATAACTGCAAGCTTGTGTGATGTGCTCTGCTTCCTCCTCCCTTTTTTAATTAATGGATCTCTTACTGGGCAAAGCATGTTCTTTAGGTTGGCAGCACAAATTATATAGCTAAATTACCTTCATCATAATTAAATAATTGTTGCCACTACCAATGATCCATTCGACGACCCTGATTATCTTCTGTGAGCTTACTTTGTTAAGCTCCTCTTATGGCAGGTGGGAGGACCATTCAACTGACCAAGTACTGTATGATGGTAATATAAAATCTGAGATTAAGTCATTCATTCGGCCTGCTGGTTGGGGAGGTACGGTCTTTCTTGCTCCTCTTCTGTTCGATAAAAATGCTTGTGAGCTGAAAGACTCTTGTTTGCTTGTTTCCCTTCCTCTCCAGGTTACTCGACATATGCCTCGTTGGTCAGCAAGGTTAGATGTGTTATAATTGTTGTGCTTGATTACTTCTTGCTGCATCTTCCATTAGCTTGTGAAAAATTTGTCCTTGTTTGATTATGTTTGCGCTGGTGATAATCTTCTGTTTGCTGCTTGGGAAAACACGTGTGCCCCCTGTTTTCCGTGCACTGCAACATGTTGTGTGTGCAAGAAGTACCAGTTGCAGCTCATTATGAATATAGTGCCTGCAGCCGTGCTTCATAAGCGGATTAGGTGGTGGTTACTACCTACTTACAGAGGACGGTTTGGTGGGTAGAGCTTTAGGAAGGCCTACTGGAACTAATTATTTCTTACCTCTTACCCCTTGTTTAGATGGAAGTTGTTATTTGAATTTGTTGTGAGTGGTTAAACTGAGCTGACTCTGAATGTGCTTTATGCAATTAAACTGATCAGAGCGGTTTATTTTTGCGTGTCAACTCCATATCAATTGACAGACGATCACCGAGTCATGTGAAGCTCTATATGTGCATCATCTTTTAGTTCTAAGCAACTATACTGAATAGGCTTATAGAGTATATGTCTGTTCCTTAAAAAGGGGATATGGAGTAGTACGCGGAAGGGGATCCAGGAGCGGATCCAGGAGCAATATACATGTATGTATAAGCTTAGTACTACTCCAAACCGACGTAGAATGTTTTTGCTATGGATTTTACAAGTTCTGTAGGTTGAGCATTTTCTGTGATTTTCCTGATAAATCAATTGTTAGAATGAAATCGTTTATACATAGGAAAGTCTAGCCTTAGTCTGACAGTATGACAAGCAAGTAAGTTAAACGAATATGGCCATGTTTCTTCGTAGCAAATTAATCTCTCTTTCTCTCATCTACAGACAGGTCATGCATGGCTAACATCATAAAGCATCAACAGCCAGCAACAAGCAGCGACATGAACAAAGCAGCCAGTGGCAACAAACAACAATTAACATCAGCAGCACGCAGCCAGCAACATGCAGAGGCGATTTCTCACCCTGTCGGAAGTGGCGAGGTCGGACAGAGCAGAGCAATGAGCTCGGGACTGCGACTATGCCGGTCAACGTCAAGGAAGAAGAAGGAGGGACCAGCGGCTTCGAATCTGCGGTCCAGAGGAGATGCAGACAATGCGGAGTTTGTTCGGTGAGGAGGATGATTGCGGCGTCACAGGGGCGGCCTCGGCCCAAGAGGTTCCTGCACGCCAGTGCCCGGAATCACCATTTAAGGAACGACAAGAGCAGCAATGGAGCTAGGGGAACTACCTCGGAGTAAGAACGCACCGGAAAAACAAGGTGGTTCATGGCACGGCGTCCAGCAGGTGTGAATGTCAGAGCCAGAGGCATGGACTTCGATCTGGACTGAGGGCCAGCGTATCCCGCTAATTCCTGAAGCTGGTGTTGCAATGGCGACCGGCGCCGAGCTAAACGACAAAGGGGATCCAGGAGAAGAGGAAATGAAGTGAGGAGGGAAGTAGCAGAAAATGAGAAGTGGCGGGGGTTTGCGGGCGCGTGGCCCTGCGAGATGGTGACATGGATGTGGTTGTTCAGGGCATCTTCAACAGGTTGTTGGTTAGTTTGTTGATAAAATATGTCATGTCATCAGCCAACACCTTAACATACAACTACTCCAATGAATTATATCTAGTTTGACCAATAAGATACGAGGTAATAAATAAGGTGTTCTCTTATTCTACATTGGAGCTTGTGCAAGGGTGTTGGTTAGTTTACATACAACCTTGTTCTTTTTCCTTATTTATTGTATGACACATCATAAAAAATCCTATGTGTTAAAATTACCAACAATTATCTTACAACCATTGGAGATGCCCTCAGTGATACTATGGGTAGTGGGGGCAGCTCTCTTCCACCATGCATGCTGAATGCCTTCCATCTGAAACAACATTGAGTGTCTGCTTAGAGCAGGTAAGACAATGACAAGAATAAATGCACCATCTGACTTTCGGGAGGAGCTGAAATCTTGTGTCCCGTGTTCATTTGTGTGTTCCTAATCTTTCAAGGGGCAATCACACACCATTTATGCCATATTCTCATGAGGTTTTATTCATAGAAACAAGTGTGATGAGTCGGTCAAAATCTTACCCGTCAATTGTTTTTCAAAAATGATGCAGATATATTATAAATGTTCGTGGAAGTACAAAGCATATCAAACATAATAAAAATTACAGCAAGATTTCAAGACCACCGCATAACCACAAAAAAAATTTGTTGATGCATCGCGCCCTCGCGACTCCCCTATTAGAGCCGGCTTGATCTGGTCCATGACGTTTGTGAAGTCTTCGTACACGTGCCAGTAAGGACCAGCAACCTGAAGCCGAAATCCTTATTGTTCAACCCTTGTATAGATCTGAAGCATCTCACAACAAATCCCGTCACATGTTAAAAAGCCCTAACCTCATTGCCCCAAGAAGACGACAGGAATCTGCGTCGAAGCTTCTTTGGCTATGTCTAGATGAACAAATACGAGGAGGATCGAAGCCTGAAAGACAAATTCAAAGAAGTAGCGCCATCATCTGCTCGAACACCGCACCTGCAAGGACTAAACAAACGCTAAGCTAAGATCATCTACAGCCAGACCCCTCATATGTCCGCGGACACGCACGGTCAGTGATCGGACACGAGAGAGAAGGAAAAAAGTGATCCAACCGGCCCTTCATATCATCCCTATATGTCCGGGCTGTCTACGAACCCTCATATGCATCTCAAATATGGAGAGAATATGAGGGCTCGCGGACGCACCCAGTCAGTCCGTCACATAGGATGCGACCTCACACCAGACCACCTTTTTTTCTTTCCTGTGTTCATTCTTTTATTTCTCTCTCTTCCTCTCCGCCAATCATATGCAAGTGGCCGGACATATGAGGAAGAAAATGAAGAGTGCAGCTACACGGATGGATAAATAGGGGATACGCCCGATCATTGACCGCGCACGTTCGCGGGCGTTTATACATTCAGTTCTAACACCTCACACAGTATTCTTACACAGGTTTGTTGATCAAAGGGAACAAGGACCTGAGACAATAGTCACCTTACAAAGTTCTTCCCTCAAATGCTTATGTGTGTGCAACTATAACTGGTTTTCCTATTCATTTATTGTACATCTTTATTCTGCAGAAGCGGCCCGAAAGACAAGAAGCAAAAGGTTAATTATGAGGACGGCGAAAGACTATACATCTGAATTTATCATAAGTTGGGGCATCAAAACAATCTACATGATATGGAGTTATGCTTAGCATAAACTGATCTCATGACTTTTATCCCATGAACGTACCATCAATGCAATATTTCTTATGAACTACGTACTTTCTTATGTTTAAAGAATATCGGTCTCTAAATATTCTAACTCTCATGGTTTCAAAGCATGATTTTCTCTCGCCCTTTGCGCCATCGGCGCAACGGGTCATCTAGTTATTATCTAATACTAAAAAGGTACTCCCTCCGTTCACAAATATAAGATGTTATAACCTTTTGCTGATCCGGATGTATATAGGCACGTTTTAGTGTGTTTGTTCACTGATTCCAGTCCGTATGTAGTCCATAATATTGAAATATCCAAAACATCTTATACTCCCTCAGTCTCAAAATGTAAGACATTTTTTTGACACTACCGAAAAACGTCTTACATTCTAAGGCTGAGGGAGTGTTTGTGAACAGGGAATACCAAACAGATGGCAGACTTCCAGCATTGCATGTTCAGAGAGAAGTGTCTTTACAGTTAAATGTCATTATTACATTTGTACTAGAAAAGTGAGAACTAATTTACAGATAATGAAGTCCTGAAAAACGTATGTTCAATCCTAAATAACTAATTTTACAACTGGTACAGATGATAGACTTGCAATGTATGCAACAGCATCATAATCCAATTAGCACCTATGGAAAGCACGGGCGAGATGAGTATATGCCAATAAAAATCTAACCATGCAGCCCTGTGTCAGCTTCGGGTTTAGGAATCCAGATATCCGCGCATCAAACCTTCCGCAGCTTGAATTGGTTGTTGAATTCTTGACTGTCATCAGACAGACAGCTTCGGATAAAAGCAGGCAACATAATATATGTTTTCCAGCATCGGTTCGTTGCTCAGGAAATCTGCAATTTCCCAGAGAGCATTGTTATATTTGTCCTTGGACCGGTGTTAGCATATTCAGTCAGTGTCAGGATAGCCAGTGTCATCAACAAAATCAGCATTCAGGTCCAGCCTTTGGTCTACTGGGGAGTTCGGCATGAAGTCAAGATAAACGAATTCATCGTCAGTGAACTCCTTGTAGGCAACCTGGCTCTCTGACGTCCCCGGGGACATGAATCGATCCGTGGTCGTACTTCTGCTGCCCCTCTCGTAGGTAACCTGGCTACCCGCAGATGTTGCCGGAGACATGAAGCGAACTCCGGCCGTACTTCCGCTGCTGGCCGCCTCATTGGTAACCTGGCTCTCGGATGTCGCTGGGGGCATGAGCCCCATGGAGGCAGATATATGATGCAGCAGCAAATGCGCACTCTCACACTGCGAATGCACATTCTCAGCACATGTGTGCTCCCCGTGGTACACGATGTCAAAGAGCTGTGTATCGCTATCCGATCGCTGCACCTGCTTGGTTGCCTGGCAGCCCTTATCGTGCTTGTGCACGCACCGGTAGTAACATCTGTGAGAGTTTAGTTTAACAATAGCTTGGGTTAGGCTCCATTGCACGCACACGGGACGGGGTGATTGAGTAAGTGGAGATTAAGAATGTGGTGTGCTCTGAGGTGAGAGTTAAGTCTGACCTTGGGTGCTTGGACCCGAGGATGTCCATCTGGCCGTACTTACTCCAGCTGTAGCCGTCATCTGCCGGATAGTCCTCCTGCATGGACATCATCCGCACCTGTATGCTTCGCTTGGACTTCCTACATTGATTTTGGTTGTGATCATGAGGTCAGAGGTTAAAAGAATATATGCTAATGCTAGCAAGATATCTCCTTTTTATTAACATTGTATCTTATATATGGTTCCTAAGAGATAAGGAGAGCCATAAATTCATGCAGAAGAAGAGGCATCTGGTTTTAGTTTCATGAATCCTAATCCTAATATTGTAAGTGTCACAGTCACTATAACAAAATGCAAAATATACATGACTTTCTACAAAGATGGCTCTTGACACTAAGTGATTATTAATGTAGGCAAGAGGAGATAAGAACTGCAAAAACTGGGTGCAAAGCCAAAACACATCCTACATCCATGAAATTTCAAAGCAAGATTCACGTGAATATTTTAATTTTTCTTTTTCCATCCTTCAAACCTACCGTAGCGGCATCTTCTCAAGCCTCTGCATGCTCCCCTCAGCCTTGTCCCCCACAGAGATGGTGCTCTGCTCATGCCCAGGCTGTGGCTGCAAGTTCACGCGCTGAATGCATATGTGGTTCCCGACATACATGGCATTAAATAAGAGTGGGTCGCCATCTGTGGCCTGCAGCTGCTTCACTGCTTTGCAGCCCTGTGTGAGACGGTGCTTGCATCGGTAGTAACGTCTGCGAGAGCTTGCATCAGCATTCCTTTACGGACAGGCAACCAAAGAACGAGCTTTTGATGTGAACTCTCACACTGCTGACCTTGGGTACCTGGAGCCGAGGATATCCTTCTGGCCATACTTCCTCCAGCTGAAGCCATCATCATGTCCCTCAATATCCTGCAAGGAGCTCACCCTCACCTGTGTGCTCCACTTGGGCAGGGTCCTCCTACACTCGTTATGGTTGTGCTCATGAGATCATAGAGATAAATGAGATAACAGAGTCACTAATGCACAATTGCCTATAAACTACTAGGTTTCGGCCAGTCGTCTCAAATTTCATAATTGCTTTCTGAGATCATAGATAAGGTCATACGGTGGGAATCAAGGGTCATGGAAATCGACTGAAACTGAAGGAATATTCAGTTGTCTGTGCAATAGATGTTAATATGTTATCAAGAAATCATTTTCAAGTTTCAACTACCATTCCGAAACAGAAGATACCACAGAAAAAGTGTGTCGTCAAACTAAGACAACTAATTAGTAAAAGTTATTTAGGTGCAAACTAGTGTCCAGCAGATTTATCATGCAAAATAGTTACACGCATTAGATTTTTTTAAGCTTTACTTATAGATTAAACTGACAGGCCTCCTTACAAAAATCAATACCTGCCGTGAGCATGTTTGTTTCCATCGTCCCTGTAGTCCTTTTGAAGTACTCCATGCTGTTTATTGGAGTCTTCCTTCTTGATATCATTTTGTATTTGCAGAGTCATGTGCTCAGTTGACTCTTCCTTCTTGATATCATTTTGTATTTGCAGAGTCATGTGCTCAGTTGACTCTTCCTTCTTGATATCATATTGTTCTTGAAGAGTCGTGTGTTCAGTTGAGTCTTCTTTCTTGATACCACATTGTTTTTGCAGAGTCATGCGTTCAATTGAGTCTTCCTTCTTGACATCATATTGCTTTTGCAGAGTCATGTGTTCAATTGGGTCTTCCTTCTTGATATCATCATCTTCGCCACTGAACATCGCATCTAAACAATGTATGCTGAAGGTGGGACGTGCCGGATGCATCTTAATAGCATCAATCAATGCTAATTCTGCAGCCCTTCTATCAGGGTCATTGACACCAACACCCCCAATTTTTGCAGAGATTTCCTTCAGGCCTGTTAAGTGCACAATGCCAACAGGTATAGCACCATGTTGATCTACTCTATGGGCATCAAAATGTAGCTTGAGTTTCAAGAGATTAGGCATTGCGTCCACCTCAAATTCCAGCGAAGGTGCACGGCACCTGAACTTGAAGTACTTGAGAACTGAGAATCCTATCTTATTGAAGAGAATCCTTTTTGCAGGCTTTGTTCGGATATACAGCGACAAAACTGTGAGTGCAGGCAATCCTCTGAGAATATCAAAATCATTGTTCGTTAGTTTCCTAACCCCAATCTTTAAAATGCAGAGCTTGCTGAGATGTCCAATCCACTTGGGGAGGCTGGAGAAGGTGCAAATGCGCGGCAACCACTCAAACGTCTGAAGACACGCTGGAGGAGAGGATACACTGCTCAACCCGTCACAGGAAATGATCATGCTTGAAGGTCCAACATCCAGAATACTTGAAGGCTCCAGAGTTAGAGACCTGAGGTTGCTGAGTTTCGTCAGAATGGAACACACACCATCCATTTTGCTCGTTAGATAACAAGAATGTACTGTGGAGCAGATGAGTCGAAGATCACGAAGATTTGTCAGCTCACCAAGGCTGTGCACATTCTCTACTGAGTTAACACTTATATCAAAACATTCAAGTGTGCAAAGCAATGTCATGCAGCCAATACCATTGGGCAGATGTGCCTCAACAGGAAGACTTAGGTGCAATAAGCCCGGCAAATGAACAATGTCCGATGGAACAGCACTTACTCTTGCATCTATTTTCAGTGTCTCCAAATATCGTAGACCTCGTATCTGAGTTTGTGGTACTTCCAAGGTGGCATTACATGTGACGTGCAAATATCTCAGCCGAAAAAGCTCAGATATTCCAGTGAGATCAAAACTGATGCTTTCATCATCGCCCCAAAGATGTAGGATTAGAATTCGAAGAAGTCCAAACTCCACAATGGAAGGCAAGCATTTGATGACCCCGAAAAATGCGAGAGTCCGAACTTGTAACAGTCTCATATTTGTTGGTGGTGTCACTTCTGCATTACCAAAGTGAAGAGACAGTCGACGAACTTTGTCTGCGAGTCGTGCAGTTGTCTGACAATGATCTATTGCAGTGACAAAATTCTCTTCTAAGGACTTGTGTGTAATAAAATCAACTACCATGTGATGCACTGTGCATGACAAAACATCACCGGTGTCATTTATATGTGCAGGTTGGATCATTCTGCTACTGATGAGATCATCAAAACATATCCTTGATATTTCCACCATATCTTTCTCTTCTGTCGCATGGATAAAACCTTCAGCTATCCATTGCTTTACCAAATCATTCTTCTGAATCATGTAGTCCTCTTCATATATACTGAGATACATCAGGCATGCCTTCAAATGCAGACGAAGATTGTTGTAACTAAGGTTTAGTACTTGTTTCATCCCCTCTGAAGCAGGATTTGTCCTCAAACCATGACCTAAGGACTTATTTACAAAATCCCATTGCTCTGGTTTGCCCATCTGGTTTACTAACAGGCCGGCAATAGTAACCACTGCTAGTGGGAAACCAGCACATTTCCTTATTATATTATTTGCGACTTCACTGAGTTCTGGAGGACATTCATATTGTGGACCAAAAGCTGTTCTGAAAAATAATTTCCTTGAATCATCGTGACAAAGTGGTTTCATCGGAAGAACATACTTAGAGTCATAGCCACCACATTTCAGAGCTACATCATCGATTTCTGTAGTTATAAGTATTCCACTGTAAAGATTACCATCCGGCAAAGCACGGTTAACTATATCCCATGTTTGTGTAGCCCATACATCATCAATTACGATCAAGTACCTGAGGAATGTTTTAGCACAGTTGTCAGCCTAATAGCAAATCAGAAATCTGCCATTCTATCCTTACCGGACTAGAAAAAAAGAAAGTGGCCCCGCACAGTTGCCTACACAGATGTCCAGAAAATGATATCCTTAAGAATCAAGAGTGAAACATGTATACCTCTTATCTTGGAGATGTGTCCTGATATCGGCAATTAGGCTATGCAATTTCCAAGTGTGAGAGGTTTGGTGTGGCCGGACTTGTGAGAGCATGTTGATGAGAAGCCTCCTGATGTTAGGCTTCCGGGATGTCCTCACAAATGCCCGGCACTCGAATTGCCCTTTCATTCTACGGTACAGCTCTTTGACAAGTGTGCTCTTGCCAATTCCTCCAGATCCAACAACAGTGACCACCTTGAGCCTCTGCTCTCCATCCCTACCCAGCCACGCTTCAAGATTATTCACATGTTCACCTATACCAACAAGCTCCTCATACGGCGTGGGGTACCAAGAGCCAAAAGACGCATCATGTCTAGGAGGAGTGCTGGTGCCAGTGCCACCAATGGCAGCAGCTCTGATGGCATTGTCACCATGGTGGTTAAACAAACTGTACCGCTGAAGCGCCTCCTGCGAGCGCAAGCTGAACTCCCTGATCTTGTTGGCCATCCACAGCCGCCACCTGAGTTTCACCGGAAGCCGTGTAACTCTACGACGAGCGAACTTTTGCTTTTTAAGGCGAGGAGCTATCCATTTGCTGGTGGTGGCGGTCTGCTCGTACTGGTCGACGCTGTCCTCCATGTCGTAAGAGAGCTCACGCACCTCTTTGGCCAGGCACTTGGCTGTCATAGCACGGTCCTCCGCTCCGGAGTCATCGTGCTCCTGGAGAATGGCGACCATCTTCTCCAGATCTTGCTTGATGAGAGGTATCTCCTCCTCCGCGCCCCGGGGCAGCGTTTGGCCGTGGCTGGCCAGTAAAGCGTCCAGCTTCTCGGGGAGTCTGAACATGGCGTCCGCCATAGCGCAGACAGGAGCCTGTATTTGTTGAGTTCTCTTCTTGGTGTGGCATGCTTGCTTGACCTGTGAATGGACTTCATGGCTGATATCACTGACTGTTTGCTTAAGCTGCTTGACTGATTTCGGACCTTGCGGCAAGAACTGCCCGGAGGTCGAATCCGGTGGTGGCGACGAGGGCAAAGCGCCCTTCAAGCTGAGCCAGTCGTCGTCGGCAATCCCCGCGAGGCCGCCGTCCTCGAACCTGTCGTCCGTCAAGTCTATGACGTCCGGCGGCCGTGTGGGCACCGGACGGAGGGACCTATCGGTGGATGCCAGCCTTCCCGCCGGAGAGATTGCAGCCGAGAGCAGCTGCTCCGACGGCAGGGACGGCTGCCACTCCCCGGCCTCAACGATCTGGAAGTCCTGGGTCTGAGATTCAGATCCTTGACCCACTAGCTGGTGCACAAGCGAGTCGGATGCTGGAACGCCACCGCTCAGATACTGAACAAGCTCCCTGAAGCTGGGATTGGCGTCGATGCGCACCGCCTGCCGTCGCTGCTGCTCCAGCCGGCCATGCCCCTGCGCCTGGGACTGCTCCGGCGCCCCGGACGGCTTCTTGATGGCGTGCGACTCCTGCCGCACTTTGAGCCGCGGCGGTCGCGGGCCCTGCAGCCCCCGCGGCGAATAAGGCGCGTCCATCCGCGGCGGTCGCGGGCCCTGCAGCCCCCGCGGCGAATAAGGCGCGTCCATCCGCGGCGGTCGCTCGCCCTGCAGCCCCCGCGGCGAAGAAGGCGCGTCCATCCGCGGTCGCTCCCGCCGGCCATGCCCCTGCGCCTGGGACTGCTCCGGCGCCCCGGACGGCTTCTTGATGTCGTGCGACTCCCGCCGCACTTTGAGCCCCGGCGGCGAAGAAGGCGCGTCCATCCGCGGCCGTTCCCGGTGGCCGGTGACCCCACGGCGGCGGCGGCGTCGTCTGTGGACCCACGAGCTTGGCAGAGCAAATTGGAAGCGAAAAGTCAATCAGATTGTGCGGGCTTATTAGCTTGTGTGTTTGCAGTGCATTCAGGCTCATAAAAAAAAGGCCAAATGATAAGGGAGCTGCTAGCGCTAGGCGTCATCCGGATGCATGCTGAGGACCGAAACAACACCCACCTTCACAGCCGTTAGATGTGCAGCCCTTGGCCAGGTGATCTTGTTGTCCCACATGTCCGTGGGGACAATTTTTCTATTTTGATCTATAAGGCTATTTTTTTTTCTAAAATTGACCTTATTTTAAAAAATATTCCCGATCTAACATCTTTTCATGACGCCAACATCTCTAGCGTCTGGTTTGCATTGGAGACGCCAATGTCTCTCGCGTCTGGTAGGGCCTGCATGATCGGGTGATCCGCTGAGCGTCTAGTCCTGGACCACACGCCACACACCCTGACATTTGGTAGCAGATCACAAAAATTTTTTAATAATATGCGTCACGTCATCCAGACGCCAGGGCCCTCGGCGTTTGGTACCTAGACCAGACGCCAGGGTCCCTGGCGTTTCGTACCATGCCACGTCAGAGACTTAGCGGGTTAGCCGGTTATGCCATCCCGTACCAAACGCCAGGGACCTTGACGTCTTCCATGCAAACCATACGCTAGGGATGTTGGCGTCACGAAAAGAGGTTAGATTGGGATTTTTTTAAAAGCGAGGTCAATTCTGGATTTTCTCAGTCCTATAGGTCAAAACGGAAAAATTGTCCTCTCTGTGGCACCATCGCATGTGTGTTCCAGCTGCACAACTTCTCTAAGCAAGCAAGTCACTGATCGATGCGCAGAGCTCCGGTAGCAACTCCGTGAACTAGCAGCAACGTGGCCCTCGTCGTAGCAACTCCGGCGTTCTCGCAGCAGGAGTTCGCAGCAACGCCACCCCCTTCCCGTCACACGGTCCATCACAGCATCGCCGCAGTCGTAGAGCGTCGCAGCACCCAGACCCTCGTCAAAACATCATCACATTGATGTTACTGCAGCCGGCTCAATCGACCATCGCGGTGTTGCTGCATCCGGCTCGTTGCGGGTCACCGGTGTCCAGTGCTGCAACCCACGTCGTCGCAGCAGCCGGCGTTGCTGCATCCGACTCGTCGACGACCACCATCTGCAACTCTGTCATCGCAGAACCGCGCTCTCTTGTCGTCATCGCGGACCTCGCAACATTGGTTGCTTCGAGTGAAGCGGCCTAGCAGCATTCGGAGTCTACAACGCTCCCGCCGGCGAGCAACCTCGCAACAATGGGGGTTCTTGCAGCAGTCGTCTTCACTTCTGGTCACCGCTGCTCCAAACAACGTTGTCGCATCAGCGGACGTCGTGCGCACGCTGCCATGATGACCTCCCCTTGCAACAATACCCGGCCTCTTGTTGTTGTGGTGGTCATCGTTGTGTTGCTCTGCTCTGGCTTGCAACAATGGTAGCTGCTGCAACTAAGGGTTACACAACCTCATAGGCGTTGGAGGTGTGACCTTGCAATGCGGTTGTAGGAGTGGCTGAAGAAAAAGGAGATGGGAAAGGGGCATCTCAAGAAGAATATGCGCTATCGAAAAAAGACGCTAGCGAATTAAGAAGAACGCTAGCAACATGGGTGGTCCTTAGGGACGCGTGTTGCTGCAAGGAGCCGGTTGCCGAGTAGTCCGCTGCATCCGGATGGAATCAAGAAATTCCCAAATGACAATGCTCGGGCGTGTGGCATGTTTACACTTCGCCCACAAGCCAATCCACATTTATTCTATTTTGGATCAATACTAAATGAATCTGTTGGAATTTCAGTGTCACATAGGTATTATCGTGTGGGTGGGTGTTTGAGAGTTCACCCAGACGATCCGCAACGCGCGGTTGCCAGCTACGCCTTATGGGCGAACCAGTTTCTACCCACACAATCATCATCTCACTAGTAGGAAAAACCTTATAGGTAGGAGCCTAGTAGTAGCGCTAGAAAATATCACGCGCTACTGCTACTTAACAGTAGCGCTGGCTCTGCCAAACGCTACTGATAATGGTCTTAGTAGTAGCGCTTGATATGTAAATAGCGCTACTGCTAAACGTGGCCAAACGAGCCCACCGACGATAGCAGTAGTAGCAGCGCGCGCTTGGAAAAAATGCTACTGCTAAGTAGAATAGCAGTAGCACTCTTGGGGAATCAGCGCTACTGGTACATGTGCTCCTGTGTTGGCTCCCAAATCCCCTAACTCTCCCTCACTCCTTACCTCTCCCCCACTCCCCTGGGCGCTCCCGTGTCGCCGTCGCCGCCCCCCGGAGCCCTCCCTGCGTGCGCCTTCGACCCCCCCTCCCCTGCCTCTTTGATAAGCCCCCACCCCCTCCTCCCCATGCCTCTGTCCCTGTCGTCAGACGCCCCCGTCCCCTCCTCCCCATGTTGTGGTGTAGTTAGAGATCATAAGAAGAAGAGGAGGAGGAGGAGAAGAAGATGAGAAGAAAAGGAAGAAGAAGAGGATGATAAGTAGAAGAAGAGAAGGAGGAGAAGAAGAAGATGAGAAGAAGACACTAGTGGAAAACGGGCCTTTGGCTGGGACCCTTTAGTCCCGGCCTGCCTCTGGGCCGGGACTAAAGGCCCGGCCACGTCGCCCCAATTCTCAATGCCTCCCTCGAGGCTTTAGTCCCGGCCCGTAAGGAGCCTTTAGTCTCGGTTCGTGTCCCAAACCAGGACTAAAGGGCTACGCGGTGGGCAGTGGTGGTGGCAACCGTTGGTATCCCTCTTTAGTCCCGGTTGGTGGCTCAACCCGGGACTAAAGGCCTAACACGTGGCCTGCCGTAGTGGTGGCAACCGTTGGTATCCCTCTTTAGTCCCAGTTGGTGGCTCAACCCGGGACTAAAGGCCCAAACGGTTTGCATCCCGCTTCACAAAACCACAACCGAAGCAGAGCATGTGTCGCGTCGCCCTTCTTTCTCTGTTCTTCTTCCTCTCTCGCTCTCGCGCTGTTCTTCTCCTCTCTTCTTTCCTTCTCTTCTTCCACCATGCCAACTCGCTTTGGAGAGGTGCTCGCACATGGCTAGACCAAGCTCGATGTCGTGTACACGAACGAGAGCAGCGAGGTGCCGCATTTTCTTAGACAGTTGAAGGAACGATGGCTTGACGCTGCAGTGGATCATGAGAAGTTCTTGGGGCTTGATCTGGAGTACACGGCCGATCAACGCGGTGTTGCCGTCATCCAACTATGTTTCGCACACCATGTCTTGATCTTCCAATGGGCGAGGTAAGTTTTGAGGCTTTCTTTGATCCAAGGTAATGACATTGTAAGTTTATTTGTTTCAATCATAGTTGGTTCCCTTCAAATAGTTGTAGTGAAACAATTTTGATTAGTTGAAGGGGAACACAATCTGATTGGAATAGTGTTCCATAATCTGGAAAATCGTATTAGAATCAACTAGTGTTTAATATGTTCCATTGGAATCATAGTTGGTTCGCTTCAAATAGTTGTAGTGAAACAATTTTGATTAGTTGAAGGGAACACAATCTGATTGGAATAGTGTTCCATAATTTGAAAAATCGTATTAGAATCAACTAGTGTTTAATATGTTCCATTGGAATCATAGTTGGTTCGCTTCAAATAGTTGTAGTGAAACAATTTTGATTAGTTGAAGGGAACACAATCTGATTGGAATAGTGTTCCACAACCTGAAAAATCTGATTGGTTCAATATGTTTCATTGAAATCATAGTTGTAGTGATACAATTTTATGCGGTGTTCTTTGATCCAAGGTTATGAAAATTGCATATAGCTAGTGATCTCTCTAGGTTCCATTGGATAGCAATATGATATGTCATAGTCATGAAAATTGCATATAGCTAGTGATCTCTCTAGGTTCCATTGGATAGCTATAGTGATCTCTCTAGGTTCCATTGGATAGCAATATGCAATATGTCTAGCTTATTGAATATTTGCAAAACCGTGAGAGATATATATATATATATATATATATATATATATATATATATATATATATATATATATATATATATATATATATATATATGTCATAGTTAATTTACGGTTTCTTGATCAATTCGTAGGATATGAAAATTGCATAGGATAGCAATATGTTCTATTTGAATCCTAAAGATAATTTTCTCTTTAGTTGTAGTGAAACTTGTTTCCTTATTGCAGCAGTATGTAACATTTGTTCCATTTTAATTTGTTTCTGTTGCAGTAGTGACAAGCATTGTCCAGAACTAATGGACTTCCTTCGCAGCGGCATAACTTTTGCTACCGTTGACATAACGAACGACAAGCTGAAGATGAGGTACAGCTTCGGTATTGAGATACCAACTGGTTGCCTCATTGATCTCCAAACGGTATTCTGGCTTCGACATGTCAGGACTTCGATGGCTCATATGGCAGTTGCCTTGATCGACGAGGAATATGGTAATATGAAGACCAATTTCCCAAAGTCTCAGCACAAACTTTGGGAGAAGGCCCCACTTGATCGTATCAACATGGAGTATGCAGCAAAAGATGCATACGTTTCATACGAGTTGTACCGCAAGATTCGAGTCGTCAACTATGGTCAGCGTCACCTCGAATAAGGTGGAAATTCTGATTCGAGTCGTCAACTATGGCCAGCGTCACCTCGAATATATATATCTATGATAGCTATTATTATGTACTGTTTAGACTAGTATCATGTACTGCTTGGACCAATTTATATATGTCTAGTTTCTGTTTGTGCCATTATAGTTTCCAAATTTGAATGGTTTAGCCCTTTCTAACTTCATTTGCTACTTTTGAATGGTTTAGCCCTTTCTAACTTCATGGTATCATGCATTTCGACCACATATATATACAAAAAGTCTTCAGTTCAAATAAGTTCAAAAAATGAAATCCCTTTTGTAACAGATCTGTTTTTGAATAAAACAGTCATTTAAAAATGAAAGACCATTAGTCCCACGTGGCGTGCAGCGGAACCACGTGGCGTGCAGCAGAACCACGTGGCGTGCCGCGGAACCACTTTTGTTGTGGGGGTCGCTTTTCCTTCTTCTCCTTGTGCTAGATATTTGTTATGCATTAGGGAAAGAAGGAATAGCGACCATCATCGACGGTCAAAAAATCAGGTGAGGGAGTGTCCACCATACATGAGAGAAGAAGAATGCCGACTGTTGTTGTGGGGGTTTCTTCTGCTTCTTCTCTTTGTGCTAGATATTTGTTATGCACTAGGGGAAGAAGGAGTAGCGACCATCATCGACGGTCGAAAAATCAAGTGAGGGAGTGTCCACCATACATGAGAGAAGAAGAATGTCGACTGTTATTGTGGGGGTCGTTTCTCCTTCTTCTCCTTGTGCTAGATATTGGTTATGCACTAGGGGAAGTAGGAGTAGCGACCATCATTGACGGTTGAAAAATCAGGTGAGCTAGTGTCCACCATATATGAGAGAAGAAGAATGTCCACCATATACCATAGGCGAGCTAGTGTCCACCATATATGAAATTGTTGAAATTTTTTGATGTGTCTTTGAATGGTGCATTTTGAACACACAAAAAGTATGGAGTTCAAATAAGTTCAAAAAAATGAAATCCCTTTGTAAGAGATGAGTTCTCGTTCGAAACGTTGATATTTCGAGAGAGATTGTCCGTTTTGTACACGAAGTGCATCAAGTTTTTGGCGTAGCCCTCTCAACTTTTTAACACATGCTATGTGGGTGAAATGATGATAGCATGCCAACTTTCAACATTTTCAGAGTTCATTTGTAGTGCTTTTCAATTTCAGGGTCAACTAGCTCAAAAAAAAAAGTAAATGCACGAAGAATACCAAATGAAGTCAGAAATTGTTGAAATTTTGTGATGTGCCTTTGAATGGTGCATTTTGAACACACAAAAAGTATGGAGTTCAAATAAGTTCAAAAAAAATGAAATCCCTTTGTAAGAGATGAGTTCTCGTTCGAAACGCTCATACTTCGAGAGAGATTGTCCGTTTTGTACACGAAGTGCATCAAGTTTTTGTCGTAGCCCTCTCAAATTTTTGACACATGCTATGTGGATGAAATGATGATAGCATGCCAACTTTCAACATTTTCAGAGTTCATTTGTAGTGCTTTTCAACTTCAGGGTCAACTAGCTCAAAAAAAAATAAGTAAATGCACAAAGAATACCAAATGAAGTCAGAAATTGTTGAAATTTTTTGATGTGCCTTTGAATGGTGCATTTTGAACACACAAAAAGTATGGAGTTCAAATAAGTTAAAAAAAATGAAATCCCTTTGTAAGAGATGAGTTCTCGTTCGAAACGCTGATACTTCGAGAGAGATTGTCCGTTTTGTACACGAAGTGCATCCAATTTTTGTCGTAGCCCTCTCAACTTTTTAACACATGCTATGTGGGTGAAATTATGATAGCATGCCAAATTTCAACATTTTCAGAGTTCATTTGTAGTGCTTTTCAATTTCAGGGTCAACTAGCTCAAAAAAAAAAGTAAATGCACGAAGAATACCAAATGAAGTCAGAAATTGTTGAAATTTTGTGATGTGCCTTTGAATGGTGCATTTTGAACACACAAAAAGTATGGAGTTCAAATAAGTTCAAAAAAATGAAATCCCTTTATAAGAGATGAGTTCTCGTTCGAAACGCTCATACTTCGAGAGAGATTGTCCGTTTTGTACACGAAGTGCATCCAGTTTTTGTTGTAGCCCTCTCAACTTTTTAACACATGCTATGTGGGTGAAATGATGATAGCATGCCAACTTTCAATATTTTCAGAGTTCATTTGTAGTGCTTTTCAATTTCAGGGTCAACTAGCTCAAAAAAAATAAGTAAATGCACGAAGAATACAAAATGAAGTCAGAAATTGTTGAAATTTTGTGATGTGCCTTAGAATGGTGCATTTTGAACATGCAAAAAGTATGGAGTTCAAATAAGTTAAAAAAATGAAATCCCTTTGTAAGAGATGAGTTCTCGTTCGAAACGCTGATACTTCGAGAGAGATTGTCCGTTTTGTACACGAAGTGCATCCAGTTTTTGTCGTAGCCCTCTCAACTTTTTAACACATGCTATGTGGGTGAAATTATGATAGCATGCCAACTGTCAACATTTTTAGAGTTCATTTGTAGTACTTTTCAATTTCAGGGTCAACTAGCTCAAAAAAAATAAGTAAATACACGAAGAATACCAAATGAAGTCAGAAATTGTTGAAATTTTGTGATGTGCCTTTGAATGGTGCATTTTGAACACACAAAAAGTATGGAGTTCAAATAAGTTCAAAAAAATGAAATCCCTTTGTAAGGGATGAGTTCTGGTTCGAAACGCTGATACTTCGAGAGAGATTGTCCGTTTTGTACACGAAGTGCATCAAGTTTTTGTCGTAGCCCTCTCAACTTTTTAACAGATGCTATGTGGGTGAAATGATGATAGCATGCCAACTTTCAACATTTTCAGAGTTCATTTGTAGTACTTTTTAATTTCAGGATCAACTAGCTCAAAAAAAAAGTAAATGCACGAAGAATACCAAATGAAGTGAGAAATTGTTGAAATTTTGTGATGTGACTTTGAATGGTGCATTTTGAACACACAAAAAGTATGGAGTTCAAATAAGTTCAAAAAGATGAAATCCCTTTGTAAGAGATGAGTTCTCGTTCGAAACGCTGATACTTCGAGAGAGATTGTCCGTTTTGTATACGAAGCGCATCCAGTGTTTGTCGTAGCCCTCTCAACTTTTTAACACATGCTATGTGGATGAAATGATGATAGCATGCCAAATTTCAATATTTTCAGAGTTCATTTGTAGTGCTTTTCAATTTTAGGGTCAAGTAGCTCAAAAAAAAGTTAATAGTTTGAATAGTCAAAATAATTACTTTTGAAAATAGAAAATAGTTTTGCATTATTTATTCAATTTCAAACACTTTTCATTATCATAGTTTTGTCAAATTCTCAAATATGCAAAAAGAATTTTAATAAACATAGTTTTTAATTGAAAATAACAAAATAGTTAATAGTTTGGATAGTCAAAATAATTACTTTTGAAAATAAAAAATAGTTTTGCATTATTTATTCAATTTCAAACACTTTTCATTATCATAGTTTTTTCAAATTCTCAAATATGCAAAAAGAATTTTTAATAAACATAGTTTTTAATTGAAAATAACAAAATAGATAATACTTCGGATAGTGAAAATTATTAATTATGAAAATAGAAAATAGTTTTGCATTATTTATTCAATTTCAAACACTTTTCATTATCATAGTTTTGTCAAATTCTCAAATATGCAAAAATAATTTTTAATAAACATAGTTTTTAATTGAAAATAACAAATAGATAATAGTTTGGATAGTCAAAATTATTAATTATGAAAATTGAAAAAAATTGAAACTACATGAGAATTTATAGAGAAAATTCAATCTAAATTCAAAGTGAACTCACTTTGAATTCAGGTTGAATTTTCTCCATAATTTCGAATATAGTTTCAATTTTCACTGAGTTTAGGCCCGTAAGCGTGCTTTAGAGAGGAGCTCGATGGAGAAGCTGCGACGGGGCCTATAAACAAGTGTTAGTCCCTCTCGCTGGGCGAGGTGGGACTAAACTTATCGTGCAGCCGAGGAGGGGCTTTAGTCCCGGTTGGAGCCACGCCCCGGGACTAAAGGCCCCTGCTTCCCGCCTTCTGGTCTGCCGAAAAAGGGCCTTTAGTCCCGGGTCGTGGCTCCACCCGGGACTAAAGGGGGTCTTTAGTCCCGGATCGAGCCCCGAACCGGGACTAAAGATCCACCTATATAAGCGGGAGTTAGAAAATTTCCAACCCAAATCGCATTTCCTTCTCTCCTTCTTCCTCGTTCTCCTGCCCGGCGCGGCACAGCGACGAACTCGACGACGCCGTCAGGCTGCTCGTCGTCCTGCTCGCCGTCACCTACCGTCCTCCTCGCCGTCGCCGCCGTCCTCCTCGCCGCGCGCCGCCGTCCTCCTCGCTGCGCGCCGTCGACACCTCCGGCCGGTAAGCCCCCCGCCCCCTCCTCCCCAACACTCCGGCCAGTAGAAGAAAAGAAGAAAAAGGAGAAGAAAAGAAGAAAAAGGAGAAGACAGGAAGAAAAAGGAGAAGAAAGGAAGAAAAAGGAGAAGAAAAGAAGAAAAAGGGAAGGAGAAGAAAAGAAGAAAAAGGAGCAGAAAAGAAGAAAAAGGAGAAGAAAAGAAGAAAAAGGGAAGAAAGGAAGAAAAAGGAGAAGAAAGAAAGAAAAATATTGTTTTTTGTCATTTAATTCCTATTGTTATTAGGTTTGTGCTAGATTATTAGGGTTAGTAATATTTAGAATTAGGAAAAAGGAAAATAAGAAGAGGAGGAGAAGAAAAGAAGAAAAAGGAGAATAAGAAGAGGAGGAGAGGAGAAGAAGAGGAAAAATAGAAGAAGAGGAGAAGTAGAAGAAGAGAAAAAATTAGAAGAGGAGGAGAGGAGAAGTAGAAGAAGAGAAGAGGAGAAGTAGTAGAAGAAGAGGAGAAGTAGAAGTAGAAGAAGAAGTAGAAGAAGAGGAGAAATAGAAGAAGAGGAAAAATTAGTTTAGGGTTACAAGAAAAAGAAATATTTTTTTTTGTCATTTAATTTTGCTATTGCATAGTGTATATGCTTAAGTGTTAATAGTGTTTCTTAGATTATTGCTTACTTTTGCTATTGTATATGCTTAAGTGTTAATAGTTTAATTTTGCTATTGTATATGCTTAAGTGTTAATAGTTTATTTTTAGCAATAAAATTAATAGAACTAGTTTATTTTTTTAGTTCATTTTACGATGCCTATCCCGCATCCTCGTCGTCGACTCGGCGGAGGACACCTGCTTGATCAGAGGGGCCCTGTCCGGGACTGGGCTCCGCCCGGCTGGTATTGGGAGGTGCTACCTTCCGGGGGGCATAGGTTGGTGAGGAGCCAGCTCGTCGATGACCCGATCCTTGTTTGGTGGCGGTCGCGTGGACCAGTGAGGGTGCCGAGGCTTCCGGACACCGAAGAATGCTGCTGACACATTCAAGAAGCAATGCGGAGTTCTCGTTAGGGATCACGTCCCGATCAGCGTTCCGGAGTGGAACAAGCACAAAGGGGCAGCCGATAGTGACTATGTCGCCGAAAGGTACAAAGATAATCTTTGGAATGATCTCATGTCACATTTCAACCTGCTAGAATGTGAGAATGAAGACGCCGCAGAAAAACTGAGGGCCAAAGTCAAGCAGTGGACTCTAAAGAAGATGGCCGAACTGTTCCGTAGCTGGAAGAAGAAGCTATGGAAAAACTATCTGAAGACAAAGAAAGTGCCAGTATTCGAGGGGTATCTAGCCAAGCAGGAGAATCACTAGAAGGCATTTCAAGAGTACAAGGAGTTAGAAGATGCCAAGCATTATCAGAAAAAGAACAAGATAAATGCCGACAAGAAGAAATATCACCACAAGCTGGGGCCAGGGGGCTATGAGACTGCCATCCCAAAGTGGGATAAGAAAGAGCAAGATCTGCTAGATAAAGGCATCGTACCTGAACCACTCTGTGATGAGTGGGAATTGAGAGCAAGAAATTGGTTCCTTGCGCATGGTGGTTCGTACGACGAAGAAACAGGGGACCTCATCTGAAGTAACGGTCTTAGGATACCCAGGGAGAATTGGAAAAGGATAGTGAAAGAAATTAAGGAGGGAGAAAGAAAGTTCACTGCAGATAGAGAGAAAGATTTGCTCACACTGGTCCTCGGCAATGACGAACATGGAGGACGAACGCGAGGCTTCGGTCCTTCTTACCCGTGGTGGCTTGGGTTTGCCACAGACCAAGACACTTACAGAAGCCGAGAGAGAGCAAAGAAGCGGCAGCAGGATGAGGAGAATTTCAAGTTCAACCAGTTGCTTGCCACGATTAACGAGCAACAGAAGTAGATTGATGAGCTTAGAGGAGTAGCGCACCAGGAAGATCCTGCACTTGATATTACCGGCGCCCCATCTAAGCGGAAAAGCAGCGTGGCTGAATCTGAGGCCCCGCCCGACGATGCACGAAGAATGATAGAGGGCGGTCCTGGCTACCCCGTGGATGGAATAAAGGAGTCAACATCATGTGAACTCCATCAGAAATTCAAGAACATATCCATGAAGGTGGACGTCGGACAAGCTTTACCTTCTGGCCCTGATGCACGCTGGCATGGCCGTGAGATTCCAGCTGGCTTTGCTAAAGTCGGGGTGGATGAAATCATGGCGGGGTTTCATGATATGGAGCTCGACATAGCTGGACCCAAAGATGAGAGGACACTCGGAGAAGTACTGGGTGGAGTCATCCTATGGGACAAGAACTACATCAAGCTTCTAGGCTCGGCCCCAAGGATAACACTGCCTCCGAGTCGTCGCAGGTCACCTACACCTTCATTACCTCCAAGCCCTCCACATGACGTCGGCCAGCACAACACGAGTCCATCTCGATCACCGCCGCCGGACTTGGGTCGTCCGTCTCCGCTGTCGCCCGCACAGGATACTAAGCGGAAGCGTGCCACCAAGAACGCTCCGCCGACGATTTCTAAGCGACGGAGCCCCCCAAAGCGCAAACGGTCGCCCCTCCCAAAGGTACCTCATGCTAATCTTCCTATCAGACCTTATGATCGTACACCCGAGGAAAACGCCAGGATAGCAAAGGAACATCATGATGCGCAGATGAAAAAGAAGGAACCCGAGCCCCACCCGGAATACACCGAGAAGCAAATAGCATTTGCAAAATACTTCACGACCCTTCCATCACAGTATGACTTACACCATAAGCCTGATGACTATACACGCACATTACAGAAGGAAGTGAAAAAGAGCAGATCACGTGCAAGTGCAAGTGGGAGCAAATCAAGTTCAACTACAAGCAAGAAAAAATCAGACGTTCCTCAGCTTGGACAAGAGGCCAAACAGTCGATCCCACCCCTCAAGGTGTTAACCGAGAATGTTCCCCCTCCGGTGCAGAGGCAAGGTTTTGAATTAGCAAAGAAGTGGGCGTCTGAATGGGGTGTATCGGTTGAAGATGTTCTGGCTTCCCAAGACGACAGGTTACCCAAGGCTGTGGTAGCCCCTAAGCCACAATTTGTCATGGGAGAGCCTTTGGTCAGCAAAGATGATCTCCCAACAAATATGCGTTACTTGCATACATGGTACTTAAGTGAATCAAAGAATGAGAGAACGGTGATCGTGGTGAGTGTCCCACGGGAGTACTACGGCCGCCTCGAAGAAATCCATATCGACTTTGATGAACTCTTCCAGATGTATAATGGCGACGCCCTCGACAAATCGCTTATGAGTTGCTATTGTCTGTAAGTTTTTCAATTCGTTGTCTACATATAACTTGTTTATTTATTTCAATTCATTGTCTATATATAACTTGTACTTTATTATGCAGAATGAAGATTCTGGATTTTAAAAGTAAGAACATCCTAAATATTGGGTTTATTGACCCAGATAAAATACATATAGCGACGCTAACTGATAAACCCAAGGAGACGGAGGAAAACCTTCTAAGGTTTCTAACAGATCAAAATTTCTGTGACCACATACTATTTCCATACAACTTCAGGTGAGGGTCTTTACTCTGTTGTGTCCATTCACTTATAAGTGTAATTGATAAGTTACTGACACACACAGACACACACACACACACACACATATATATATACATGTGCAGCTTCCATTGGATTCTGTTGGACATTCAAATTGATAAGGGAAGAGTTGATGCCTTCGACCCATTATCGAGACCCTTGGAACAGTTCCAAAGCCTACATGACATGCTCCAAGGGTAATTTCAATCATTCTTGCGCTCTATCGGTCTCTTTCGATGATTTTATGATATATCAATTAATGAAAAACTTAGCAAATCATTATCCTTGTCGGGCAGGGTTTGGAAGCGGTTCAAGTGCGTGACTCCCGGTATCGAGCCTGAGAAGCTGACCTTTAGAGTGGCTCAGGTAAGCAGTAGTATGATATACTTCTATTTTCAATACATTTATGATGCTAGATTATTATTTTGATTATATATATTCTATTCTCGTAAAGTGCGACCAACAGCCACGGGGACGCATCTATGCAGATACTATGTTTGTGAGACCATTCGCACGTTTACCTCTGAGCACAAGGATCACATATTCGACGTAAGCAATGAACATTCACACCTCTATTTTTACCCGTCATTCTTTGTTATCATGATTGATATTCATATTCATCTCCTCTTCTTATATAGTACACGGCCATGAGGACGAAGGTCCTACCAGAGCAACGCACGATTGCTGTTGCAGAGGAGCTTGCGACCTTTCTGAGGACGGAAGCTATAGATGACAAAGGACAATTTAGTGTAGCTAGGGGCCATTACTGATGTTCGTCCATGTAATCGAATGGACGGGCTCTAGTCCCGATAATTCAGATCTCCATATAATTGTATATATATGCTCGCTTGTAAGATAAGTTAATCTTATATATATATATATATATATATATATGCATAATTATTTCTATTTAAATTATATGAAAACTAATTCCCGAACACCAAACGAGGCATCACGTTAATCTCCCGAACACCTAAACCCTAAAACCCTAAAACCCAAGAATAATTTCATTCAAAAAAAACCCAAAAATAAGCAAAATCTGAAACTCTTTAGTCCCGGTCCGTGTAACGAACCGGGACTAAAGGGCCTGCCCCTGGGGCGCTACGAGGCGTCCAAGTGGAGCACCTTTAGTCCCGGCTTGTAACAGGGCTGGGACTAAAGGTTAGGCCTTTAGTCCCGCCCCTTTAGTCCCGGTTGGTGAACCGGGACTAAAACCCCTTACGGGCCGGGGCTAAAGGCCCCGTCCCCACTAGTGAGAGGAGAAGAGAGAGGAGAAGAAAAGGAAGAAGAAGAGGAGGAGAAGAAGGATTTTTTTTAGAATTTTGTTGTCATTTAATTGCTATTGTTATTAGGTAGTGCTAGATTATTAGGGTTAGTAATATTTAGAATTAAGTTAGGGTTAGAAGAAGAAGAAAGATGAACAAAAAGAAGAAAATAAGAATAGGAAAAAGGAAAATAAGAAGAGGAGGAAGAGAAAAGAAGAAGACGAAGGAGAATAAGAAGAGGAGGAGAGGAGAAGAAGAGGAAAAATAGAAGAAGAGGAGAAGTAGAAGAAAAAGGGGAGAAGAAGAAGAAGAAGAAGAAAAAGAAGAAGAGTAGAAAAGGGAGAAGAAGAGGAGGAGAAGAAGAGAAAGAGAAGAAGAAGAAAATAAGAATAGGAAAAAGGAAAATAATAAGAGGAGGAGGGGAGAAGACGAAGAAGAAGGATAATAAGAAGAGGAGGAGAGGAGAAGAAGAGGAAAAATAGAAGAAGAGGAGAAGTAGAAGAATAGGAGAAGTAGAATAAAAAGAGGAGAAGAAGAAGCAGAGAAGAAACGAAGAAGAAGAAGAAGAAGAAGAAGAAGAAGAAGAAGAAGAAGAAGAAGAAGAAGAAGAAGATTAAGAGGAAGAAGAAGAGGAGGAGAAGAAGAAATAGGTTAGCTAGTGTGCTATGTTAAATCTGTTTTATTTTTTATTTTTTGTCATTTGATTGCTATTGTATTAATTTTTCTTGCTAAGTTTGTGTTAATTCATCACATATTATTTTGTGTTAATTAAGTACTCCGTTCAGTAATGTTGGTCGTTTCTACCATGGTCACGCAAATTAAAAATGTCCTCAGTTTTGCCGGAATGTCTGGGTGGACTATGTTTTGCCGAAATGTTGATTCATTTCTGTTCGAGCAAATTTCATTCGCTCCATATGCACACTTTTCAGCAAAGGCCATGCCGAAAATTTCCGTAAATTTCGGCATGACTTGTGCTAGAAACTAGGACATATTGAGTGCCCGAGAATTACCGAAAAAGGGAATGAATGAGCAGTTGCAAGAGCTTTCAAACTAGGGCAACCGAAATAGGTCCGAGTTGGCTCATTGGTGACAAGACAATTGAATCGTTGGGTTGTGATCAACATCTTCATGAGCGTGCATTAGAATGTGATGGTTGCATCAAGCGGAACTTGAAACTTCTCTAAGAAGTCACGCCTTGCCCCGCAAGGGATGACATGAGTAAAATTGAAAAATAAACTAGTTAGACAATTTCGGCCACAATCGTACTATATGTAACTCAATCAAAACATGTTGAACTAAATCATACATATACCGTCTTAGTGATGAAGTCTTTCGAAAGATCGATGAAGAACTTCTTATCCTTCGGACATCTCAAAGCACCACAATTCTTACAGGGGCATATCCATTTAATACTGTCAATATCGTCGATCAAAGTAAGCATAGATCATTAAACTAAATAACTAACACATCAAAATAGAACATATACTAATAATTAAACAATTCTACAAATGGTGAAGGTTCAAACACATAATAACATGCATAAAGTTAAACAGTCATTCATATACGAAATTGCTAGCTATATAGTGCTACGTCCATCATCTAGCAAGCTACAGGGGAGAGGGGCCAGCCTCGTGGTCGTCCCTACAATGATGCTGTTGCGGCTGCACCTCCTCCTCCTCCTCGTGTGCCCCGAGGTTATCCCAATCTACTACATCCTCCTCCGTGCTATTCCTCGCAGCATAGTGAAGGATCATCATATTGTTGTTTTTCAAGATTTTATCGTCCCTCGCAAGCTCCATCACTAATGGGTCAAACAACTGTTGCTCGGCCTAGAGGTTCTCCTTTTCCTTAATCCTAGTGCACATCCTTATGTTCTTCGGTGCGAGGAACCGCGCGTACTCACGACAATAAAGGAAGTTGATAATTGTTTTTTCTTATGATACTCAACCTCCTTTGCATCGTAGGCGCGCGCCGCTAATTTTTAGGTGTCCGAGTGTCCAAGCTAGTGTACGACATTGTCAGTGGGGGAGCTAGCCTAGGATGGCTGAGGGGCCAATGAGAAAATATGAGCTCTTGAGGGGACAAAAGTCTGCAATTTTTTCAATCTATGCTGCTACAGAAAAAAAATCTTCTTAAAAAATCCCAAGGCTGGGTGGGGGCAGTGACCCCTGCAGCTATACACATAGCTCGGCCACTGAATATTGTCCTTCATGATAGTTGCATAGTACTTAGTTCCTTATTGTCGCACGTCACGAAACTTTGGAGTCATGTGACTGTACATGCAACACACATATATATACAATCTAGACAATGTAACTAGAAAATATATGTATATATAAAATAAAAACTTCTACATTAACTACACTAAAATCTTCAAGTATAATTACACGACAAATCCGTAGAACTATACTACAATCTGAAACTACAAACTACAATTACATACTCTAAAAATCTGCACTATACAACTACATTACAATTTGAAACTACAATTATCCTAAAAAACTACACTAAAATCTGAAACTACAATTAATTTAAAAAAATTACACGGCACAAATACACTATAATATGAAACTATGATTATCCTAAAAAACTACACTAAAATCTGAAACTACAATTAATTCAATAAAATTACACGACACAAGTACACTATAATATGAAACTATGATTACACTAAAAACTACACTGCATAACTATACTAAAATCTAAAACTTCAATTATCCTAAAAAAACTATACTACACAACTACACTATAATCTAAAACTACAATTACACTACAAATCTGCACTACACAACTACATTAAAATCTAAGACTACAATTACCCTAAAAATTTGCATTACGCAATTATACACTAATATCTGCAGTGCACAACTACACTAAAATTTAACACTACATTCTTACACTAAGTACATAACTACACAAAATTAGACAGTACAATTACTCACCAGCGATGAAGACGACGGGGCAGGCGGGTCCATGACGGCGATGGTGGAGAAGACGACGACGGAGACCACGGCGAGGGGACGACGATGGAGATGACGGCGACGGTGAAGGCAAGAGGCTGGCAGGTCCTTGACGAAGTGGTGGTGGGGGCGCGAAGACGGCGACAACGGCGGTGGAGGTGGAGACGGAGACGACATCAGTGTGAAGTCGGAGATGGCTACGGCGGCCATGGCCTTGGTCGTTGCCGGCGGCGGCGGAGTCGGATGATTGAGGATTGATTTGGGGGTGTTTGGGTGGGAAATAGATCGGATATATATACAAAATTTTAATAAAAAGTTTTAAAAATAATACATATAGATGAGAACAACATAGATTTCATTAATTAATCTGGTGTCCTTACATACATACATTACATAATAATAATCAATAATAATAATTATAATTAACTACTAAATCTAGACTAACAATTGAAAGTGAACGTAAAAAAAGGGCCAGCGTGCCGAACGGGCCGGCTTGCCTGGGCGTGCCGCGTGCCGGCCCAGCTAGCCCCCATGCAGTGCCTGGACCATCACCCCGAGCACGTGAGCCGGCATGACATTTCTTATTTGGTGCCACATGCGCGAGTTAATGTGCACTTTTGTTACGCATGTGGTGTTCGAACTGGCCGGCTCATCTAGGCGCTTGTGACGTTTTTTTAATTGTATGAACTTATTAAAATATTGATGAACTTTTTTTAAAATTTCAACAAATAACTTTTAATATTGATCAACTCTTTTGGATATTGATGAACTTTTTTGAAACTTGATGGACATATTTTTGAAAATGAATGAACTTTTTAAAGATTTATGAACATTTTTTTCAGTTCAATGAACGTTTTTATAAAATACATGAACTTTTTTTGAATTGTTATGTACTTGTTTCAAATTCGTGTAACTTTTTAAAAGTTTAATCAACTTTTTTTCATTTTCAATAATTCATTTCAAAATCGATGAATCTTTTTACAGATACGATTTTTTTTCAAAGGGATGAACTTTTTTTCTTTAAATCTGTAAATCTTTTTGATTATATATATATATTTATGTAATAAAAATCAAAAAAGAAAAAAATAGTCATCACTCTAGTGGACCGGCCCATGCTAACAACGCTGTCTGCACCGCTGGATAGGAGCTTCCGGTCGGCACATCACCACTCGATTAGTAGTCGTCCCAAGTCTGTTTGCCGTTTGCGTTTGGTCAGGTATGGCTAGCGGCGGAGATCCACCCATGCCAAGGTCATCCTCATGCGATGCAGGGCAGGCTACAACCACCCAATCAACAAACACACCCATACTGGTATCTGTATGACGCACGACCAGGGAATTTCACTGTGCCACCACACCACTCTCTCCGCTCAATCAAAAAGTGAGTCAACGGTGGCATTGTAGAGCGGATCGAGCTTTGGAACCACGTCCATGGAGTCTGCGGCGGCGAGCGCCTTCCTGAGGAGCGTGATGGGGAAGCTCTTCCAGGTGCTGGAGAAGGAGTACAACAAGCAGAAGGGCCTCCGGCAGGACACCCTCTCCATCCAGCAGGACGTCCGGATGATCGCCGCCGCCATGGACGACCGACTCCACGCCCTGGGCCGGGGCGAGCAGCGCACCGCCGTCGCCAGGATCTACAGCGAGGAGATGCTCGGCCTGGCGCACGACGCGCAGGACTGCATCGACCGCATCGTGCATCGCCTCACCTGCAGGCCGCGCCCGAGCGGCGGCGGGAAAGGAGCGGCGCTGGTCCGCCGGGTCGCGCACGAGCTCAAGAAGGTCCAGAGCCGCTCGGGATTCGCCGACGAGATCCACAAGCTCAAGGCCCGCCTCAAGCAGGCGCACGACCGCGTCGTCGGCATCTCCATCGCCGCCCCCGCCGCCGCCAGCTGCCGCCACGAGTTCCCGGCGGTAGCGCCGTCGTGCCGCGTCGCGCGCAAACCGGTCGGCATCGGGAGGCCGGTGGAGGATCTCCTCTCGATGCTGGACGAGGTGGAGGGCGAGCCGGAGCAGCTGAGGGTGATCTCCGTGGTGGGGTTCGGCGGCCTGGGGAAGACCACGCTCGCCAGGGAGGTGTACAAGGCCCCTCTCGCCGTGGAGAAATTCCACTGCCGTGCTTGGGTTTCCGCCGGCCGGTGGTCGCCGGAGGTCACCGGCAACGGGGTCAGTGAGATCCTGCGCGACGTACTCCAGCAAGTTCGCCCCAAAGACGCCATGGATGTTGTTGTTGCTGATGATAGCCAACGTATTGAAGCCTTGCTCAAGGAATACCTCACGGATAAGAGGTGTGCACCTTTCCTACTCTTTACTTCGGCTCCCAAATAATCTACTCCGTAGATCGAAATCTGAATTTGGGGATCTGGTGAAATTATGGGGATCTTCACTATCGAATTTCATAGGCTGCTCCCAAATGATTTAGATTGTTTTTAGTAAAATCAGAATTTGGGTGATCTAATATCTCTGCAATTTCTTCTGAATTTCTATATTGCATATGCACTACTCATCTTCTAACCTCTGTTTTTCATCTCCCAATTTGATTGCTAGGTATTTAATTGTCATAGATGACATTGGGATGGAGCAGTGGAGCACTATAAATTCCATCTTCGAAGACAACGGTAAAAGCAGCAGAGTCCTACTCACCACGACAATTCAGTCCACGGCTAAAAGATGCAGCCATGGCAATGGTTATGTGTACCAAATGAACACACTTGGTGAAGAGGACTCCAAGAAAATAGCTCTTCAGGAGGTACGGTCACCTGAGCTGGAGCGGGGGTCGATGACGCTGCTGCAGAAATGTGGTGGTCTTCCACTTGCTCTCGTCAGTGTCTCTGATTTCCTGAAATGCTCAGACGAGCCTACAGGGGAGCAATGTGCAGACCTATGCCGCAACCTGGGTTCTCATCTGAGGGAGAAGCATGGCGATGCTAATTTCACGGAACTAAGAAAGGTGCTTATGCATAACTATGACAGTTTGTCTGTGTATGCTATGACCTGCTTGCTATATCTTGGTGTATTCCCAAACAACCGTCCCCTCAAGAGGAAAGTTGTTATCAGGAGGTGGTTAGCTGAAGGATATGCACGGAGTGATTCTCTTCGCAGCGAGGAGGACATTGCGGATGAGACTTTCAAGGCGCTTCTCGACCGGAATATCATACAGTCCATCGATACAAGGAATAATGCACAGGTCAAGACGTGCATGACTCATGGCATCATGCACGAGTTCGTGCTGCACAAGTCCATGTCACAGGGGTTCATCGCGACATCATCTCGTGATCATCCAAGACCCCATGCCTATGTTAATAATGCCTGCCACCTTTCTATCCATGGTGGCAATGTGACAGGTCGTGAGGCCTCCGACGAGGATTTGTCTCGTGTTCGATCTCTGACAGTCTTTGGAAAAGCAGGTGATGCTATTTCTTATGTTCGTAAGTGCAAATTGCTACGAGTCTTGGATCTGGAAGAATGCAATGATCTGGAAGATAGTCACCTGAAGCACATAGGCAAGCTATGGCATCTGAAATATCTAAGTGTTGGAGGAACGATTGCAAAGCTTCCGAGCAGCATCGATGGACTGCATTGCTTAGAGACCCTGGATTTAAGGAGAACAAAGATAAAGACAGTGCCCATTGAGGCCATTATGCTGTACCACTTAGCCCATCTGTTCGGAAAGTTTACAGTTGACAAAGATGATCTAAACAATGCAAACAAGATGAGCAAAGCAATGAAGTTCTTGTCTGGAAACAAGAGCAACCTGAAGACTTTAGCTGGATTTGTCACGAACGAGAGGCGGGGGTTTCTTGAACTGATGGTTCACATGAGAAATCTGAGAAAGGTCAAGATATGGTGTGGGCCAGTTGCAAATGGAAGTAACTACACCACTGATCTTTCTGTGGCCATTCAGGAATTCACCAAAGTCCCCATGGACAGTGTGGGCGCCCGCTCTCTATCACTTGATTCAGAAGACTATTCAGAAGACCTGCTGAGTTCGCTTGACTTTGAGCCATGCCCTGAAGATTCCAAATATGATGTAAGGTCATTGAAGCTACGTGGCAAGCTACTCCAGTTACCCCCATTTGTTCCCTTGCTGTCAGGTCTCACTGAACTGTGTATTTCATCAGCTACTCTGACACGGGGTCTTCTATCGTCTCTGATCAATTTGAGAAACTTGCTTTACCTCAAGTTGATCGCAAATGAGCTTGAGAAATTTGAAATGAAATCAGGGGCATTCCCAAGCCTGCGGCGTCTGTGCTTTGCTGTGCAAAGTTTTGCTTCATCTCTGGCAGCAATCGAACATGGAGCTCTGCCAAACCTCGTCTCGCTCCAGCTGCTTTGCCCAGGTCTAGTTGGTCTTTCAGGCATCCAAATCAGACACCTCAAACATCTCAAGGAGGTTACGGTTGACTCTGGAGTTCCTGACCAAACAAGAAAAGACTGGGAGCAAGCAACAAAGAACCACCCAAATAGGCCGAGACTCATGTTGCACAAAAGTGGTGTTCGAGTGCAAAGCGAGGGACAGGGGCATGAAGAAGCTTCTGCCGTGAGGGAAAAGCGGAAAATATGTGTTGTCCAACCAAGTTTAGATGACGGTCTGGATTCTAGTCTCAAGAAGATGAAACTTTCATCAGAGTCTTCTTCGCGGCTTCAAGTGATCGTCCAATCAACTTCCTCATCTGGTCACTGAGGCAGAGGAAAATGCTACTTCAGTGAAGCCAACTGCTACGGTTATGATTCTGCTTGGACACACAAATCAGAGAAAGAATAGAGGATGTGCTGCCGTAGTATTGTGTGGTTTTATATTGTTACGAAGTTCACCATGTTGCAAATTGCAAGATAATCTTTGTTTCCATGTTCAATCCACCACTTGCAACTGTTATTCACATCATGCAAGAAACAGAGCAGGGCTAAAGCTACACTGGCTGTTCTTCAGAAACTAACAAGCAGCTACTTGGAGTTTAAGCCCTACACCTACCACACTGTCTTCAAAGCTGCACATCCTCGCGACAGAGCTCATTAATGCCTTCATGGTTTTCGTGGACGCATCTCTCTGGAGGAAGCACATGGCGTATTCCATGACAGTGACATCGCAGGTCAGCATGATCCTCCCGTCATCACCGCCTGCAAAGCCGAACTCCTCCTGGGACATCGTCAGAAGCTCGCTGAAGATCGATGTGCCGAAGGTATGCCAGTGTCACCTCAAACCGTGCCCTGTCGACGGTGTACACCACACAGTGGCCCTTCATCGCCACCGACGGCTATGCGGCGCTACACTCGTCATTGGCTGCTGTCGTGGTCCAGGTGAGCCTCTTCCGCCCGATGACCGCTATTTTCTGCCACTTCGTTGCCATATGAGAAAGTCTCTTGGCACTAACCATGTTGTGTTTATCTCCTCCTTTCTTGGCTAGGTGTAGTGATGCCGCTTTAGCTTGTGCTTTCTGGATAAACTGATGAGGTGATTTGTGGTGCTAAGCTGATGAATTTATAGAGATGCGGGAGAAGGAAGAGAAGGGAACGCTGCAGTTTAGGTGCAGCTATCATGACAGGTTGGCAAGGGACATGGCCGTGAGCACAGAACATGCAATGCTATAAGTGCAATGGCAGGCAGTGTGGTCTTGGTTAGATTTCTCTGGGGCCATCTGTTTGCCACTTGTTGGGGACTATGTTAGCAGGTCTCTTGGGTATGCTTGGAGACATCACAGTATATGCTGCCACCCACACCTGTTTTTAGTGGCAAAGATAAGAGGCAAGCGCGAAATAGGTCCGATTCTATTTGTGAGGTACACACTAATAATTATGAGTGCTTGATGATTGCATCCAATTGAAATGAAACTTGTAGAGTGGCCCCTGAGATGGAGATATCCAGTCTGACAGTTGTTCATGCCGGTCATGACAGATTATTGCTGAAGAACCAGATAAGATGTCAGTAGTGGCCCATAACCTAACTACAAGATTACAAATAGCTGATGACTATCATCAAGTGCTAGACCACATTTCTCAGTCGAAACTTGAGATAACAGATCTTTTTTATAAAGAAAATGATGTAGAAGCATAGGTGCAGAACTGCTGTTGTCATGTGAACTTCTGTGATTTATTAAAAGAAAGTAAAAAAAAACACGAGAGAAAAGAAGAATTTTGACTAACAAGATTGATGATAATTTGTGCGATATTCTAATCATTCTTGCTTCCATGTCATTTCGGGCTAATTATTACTCCAGTATTTTTTATTTTTTTTCTAGGGAAAGTTTGGTACATTGTTCCCTTCAAATCTTTGATACACGTTCTTTTTATAATGGAAGATTAACTCCTGGGATCTGCTTACGAAGATCTTTGACGTGGACTATGCAACTGAGGCGAGGCTTAGGGAGCGTTCGGCCTCGCTCCACTCCTCAACTCGAGCGTTCGGCCTCGCTCCGCTCCTCAACTCCGGGCTGGAGCGGAGTGGCATGCAGTGTTAATCTGCGGAGCTTCTAAAAGCTTGCTCCACGCGCTCCGCTCCGCGGAGAGCATCCGAACAGCCCCTTATCTTAATTTATCACCCTCATAGCTGCAGAGCTACTCAGCCTTCAAGTGTCCCAACTCTGCTCTGAAAACACAAGGCGATAGAACGGGCTTTAAGGACTCGTCTGAAAACACTTTTCAAGGCGATAGAACGGGCTTTAAGGACTCGTCTGAAAACACAAGGTGAGAGAACAGGCTTTAGGGTTTAAGGTTCATGGTTTTCATGAAATTATGGTATTCGTTCCTTTTCATGGGAGAATATCATATGGAAACCAAACCAACATTCAGTGAAAACCGGTAAAAACCAAAAAAGAATTATGTTTTGAAGTTTTAAAAAAATCTGAAAAAAATATGGAATGTTAATGGAATATGTTTTATTGTCATATAAAATTTCAAATTGAAACACATTATTATATGTGAACTATGAAAAAGACAAAATCAACTTTAAATAGTGCCAAATAGTAATGCCACTATTCAGGGCTGAAATTTGTCTTTTTAGCTCATGTCTCGTAATGTGTTTCAACTTGAAATTTTGTGTGGCAATAAAACATCATCCTCTTAGCATCACATATTTTTTTCAGATTTATTTGAAACATAAAAATACGGTTTCCACGAAGTTTTCATTCAATATTGGTCTTCGTATGATATTCTCCCATCGTTGGAAATTCTCGCTGACATCCAACGTAGGTCAAGGTAGCTACAAGAAGGAGAGGTCTGTTCGCTGATAATTGGCCACGCACACTCAGCCCACTAGGTCAAGGTAGCTACAAGAACGAAAGGGCTGTTCGCTGATAATTGGCCACGCACACTAGCCCACTAAGCGAGTACACGATGAGCCATAGCGTTGATCTTTTTTGTTCCTCAAAAGATGAAAGCCATAGCGTGCTTGTCTCAAAATACAAAAGGCTATTTACGCACAAAACCAGGGACAAACTACACCTGCTCATGCAGGCGCTTAGATCGCGCTTAAAATTGGTGTGAGCTCTTTCTCTCTTGATGTAATCCATGCTTGTCTCATTGGTATTGAACAATCGGATGCAAATCTGTGTAACACTTAAATAAAATGCTGAGAGGGCGGTTCTCAAAACAAAAACTACACAAGCACGCACCTTAACCCTAGAAAGCATTGCGACGGCGGGCAGGATGAGGCAGATGAATAGACGGGAACAATGACTTGAGAGTGTGCCACACCTTAATTTTTGTTCGTCTTCCGCCTTTGACTGTAAGTAAGCTAGATAATAACGTGATAGAAATATTTTTAATAAGAACGGTGCTTACAGGCAAACATCCAGCTAGGAATAGGATATTAGTAGCACTGGATAGATTTCTTATATATTCTGGGCTCTGGACCCAATCGGCGACAGTATGAGGCAGCAATATATAGTAGCAATCATATATAGGAGACACTGAAGACAGTGATCGTTTCCAGTTTAGTTCGCCGGGGCGGTGGTGGACGGACGAGGAGCTGTTGCAGCGGCGGCAAGGTTGATGTGCTTCTCGACAATGCTGTCAAGGGTTAGCCTGCGGCGGACGAAGGCCTCCATGGTTGCGTCATAGATGGACTCTGTGCTCTTGCCCTCGTAGACAATCTGCCCATAGATGCGAATGGTGCCGTCTACGGTTTCCTGCAGGGCGAGGCGTTGTGCGGCGAGCGCGACCCGAATGGTGGACGCCCTCCCAGGCCGTGGCGGGGAGCCACAGCACCCGCAATGCGCGGAATAGCTCGTCGCCGCGAAGGCCGGCGAGGGCGGCAGGGAGACTGGAGGCGGGGCGAATGGCACCAAGACGCGCGGCGAGCTCGTCCGCCGTCCCGGTGACGACGGTGAGCCTTTCAAGGAAGCCGACGACCGCCTCCTCAAACCAGCGGAGGAAGCTGGCGTTGAAGAGGCACTCAGCCGCGCCGGCCGCCAGCACCATCCGAAGGCGCTCCTCGGTGCCGGGCTGCAGGCCGGCGTCGAAGACCATCTGACACAGACGCTTGCTGCTCGCTAGGATCGCGTCCATGACTTCGGCTTCTTGATCACTTGATCTCGCATGATCAAAGATCAAGGTCGGAGCAGATGGATTGGAGGGGTGCTTTATAAGTACAAATTGCTTCGCGTCCACATCGCGTGCGTGCGTACGTACCTGCTTAGCGTTCACATCTCGTGCGTGCAGCTCGTTGGAGTGGAGAAATCAAGTACTCCCTCTGTTCCTAAATATAAGACATTTTAGAGATTTCACTATGAACTACATACGGATGTATACAGACACATTTTAGAGTATAATCATTTTGCTCCGTATGTAGTCCATAGTGAAATGTCTAAAAAGTCTTATATTTAATAACAGAGCGAGTAGCAGCCTCGGAATACGAACCGGCCGCAGTCAGTTTTACCGTCAGTCAAATCGTCTTCTTTTTCAAGGGAAGTTCAAACCTTCGATGCTAGCCATGCACCGGCCGGCCGGTTGTAATCCCACTGGACATGCATGTACGTGTACGTACCCGAAAGACTGTTTTGAAAGGACTACTACTTAATTTATAGCAATGCTACTTAGTGAATAATTCAAAAACTAGGTGAATAATTCTGAAAGATATCATAAAACGCAAGTTTCTCAGTGCATTCTCAGTTTTAACATATGAGAAGTGCATAGGCGTCATGTTATTCACAGAGAATTCAAAAGGAGTTGCAAATTTTTGCAAAACGTTAATTTATTTTTTGTTTCGTCAAATTTCTGGCACGCAATATGTCAATTATTTAGCAAACATCATGCCAAAATTTCTCAAACCCTTCTTAGCCAGTTCCTCTTCCCATACTTATTTTCGTAAGTACTATCCATGTCAACCATTTAAAATCGATAAGTGCTTCATAATTATTATCAGGGATCATGAGGGGTCAGGTCTGCCATATTTGCAGATGTCCATGTATGGAGTAGATTTCAAACTCTTCTGGACGAACGGATTAAAATAATCTGTGGCAACAATCTTTAACTTCAATTAATATTCTATTCTAACATTTTTTATAATTATTGTACTGATTTTATTGTTAATGATTAACTGCTGCATAGTGTATCTCATGCAACATAAGGGCCCACTTCAACAATGATTAATTGCTGCATTAAGTACTTTGACGACGATAATGGTCGCACATTCAAACCTTAAGCGCGTAAACGAAAAGATAGAACCATCATATATGGAAAAGGGTGGAAGCAGTACATTGCACATAATAATTTCACCAGAGGATAGCAGATATCCTTTTCCTTAAAAGGAGCGGTCATTAGGTTAAGAGCAATGTATTTCAACAGCGACAACGATGACGCTGGCTAGGATCATGACGATAGCCAGGATCATCAGGATGATGGAGACAACCAAGATGACGACAACAACCACGAAGATGAGGAAACCAGGATGATGATGACAACCAAAATGACGACGACAATGTTGACGATGGTCCATTCAGTTATGCACTTTTTTTTATTGAAAATGAGGAAGCTGACTCTCGATGAGACCATGAATGTTTCCACAATATTATCATCGAGTGTGGCCTTCATGGGGAAGCCCTTTGTGCATCATTTAACTAAAACCAACGTCGTCATTAAAGTCATCGTGAGATGTTTTGTATTTTTTCATATTTTTTTCTTCATAACCAAGTATGGTGAGATGTCAAACATTGTATGCTCTCTATTTGCTCCTAATGATGGGGAGTTCAGAAGTTATCTATGAAGATGTTTTCCAGAGTGGACATCCCCACCATCGGCACTGCAGGAGTACGCCATGGACCAGTAGGGCGTGTCACTAGCGTTCAATACAAGACATAATCACATGGACGTATATCATTCTATGAGTCCGGGTGGCGGGAGTTCATTGACTGGAAAGAGAGAACTGAGCATGGACACCCTGGTGATAATCACCATAAGGAAGACCAACCGCAATGACTTTCAGATGATGGTTGTCATTGACAATGTTTATAAATATGTTCTAAGTCATGAATATATTAGTTGATAAACTGTTTTTAGCCCCAAACCATAGAACAATTGTTCTACGGTATTTTCTTCATTAATAAAAAAGAGATATGTTACAAAGATATAAAAGAAAAAAGGAAAAGCTCAAAAAATAACAGAGCTATCGAATTCCAACTTTTAGGAAAAGGGACATAATGTCAGAATTTATTCTCTATCGAGTGAGCAAAAGCTTGAGCATGCTTCTCTTTTATTTTGAATCTCAGCAATTTAAGGTCCTTCTTAAGGTAGAATCTTCAAGATTGAATTGGTTACTGTTGTGCTCTGAAAATTTTCCCATTCCTTTGAATCCAAATATTCCAGCGAGCCAGCATAACAATTTCTGCAGTAAAAGCTTTGGGCAACATGTCCATAGCCAACATGGTTTCCTCATAGACAAATTTACCTCTGTTCTTGTCTTGCAGCAAATAATTCCAACATTCTCTTGCAAAGTTGGAGTCAAAGAGCAGATGTAGTAGTGTTTCTTCAGCTTGCTGATTATAGTTAGGGCAATGGGGGTCATACAGTTGCATCCCTTTCCTTGCCAGCAATGCTCTTGTGTTAACTCTACAGTGGGCCACTAGCGAGTAGAAAATTTTGTGCTTTAATCTACTAGAATTGGTACAAATGAGTACAAAAATTGGACGCCCTTCCTTTTTCCCATCAACTGTTTATACATTTGCATAGGTGAATAGATTCTTCCAAATCCCTTAAAATACCAAGGGTCATTTTCATTTGGGACCAGTTGAGGCATGTTGTCTCTTAGAATGTTTAGCTGTTGAAAAGCTTCCACAGACATGGGAAAATGAAAATGTTCTGTTACTGAAGTACTCCTGAACTGAAATATTGTCATTGATAGCATAAGAGTGTAATTCTGGGTATTTGTGTTGCAGTGGTTGTTCTTCCCAAGTATCTTTCCAAAGAAGGATTGTTTTTCCAGAATTTGCTTTGCGGGTAGAGTGCACTTTAAATTCATTCCACAATGAGAGATGTGCTTTCCACCAAAATGATCCTTCTGGCTGACCAGTGGGAATATAGCTCTGATAGTATTATTCCCAATCCGACTTTATCAATGGGAGTTCTGTTTTATTAAGAATTTTTGAGATATTTTTCTTGGGCAAAGCTTTATTACGAATTGCAATATCTAGAATTCCCAGTCCTCCTTGCTCTTTTGGTTTGCAAACCTTAGACCACGCTATCAAGGCAGTTCCTCTGTCCTCCATTCCAAATTTTCTCCATAGAAAATTTCTTAGGTATTTTTTGAGTTGTTCAATTACTCCAACTGGCAATGCCAAAGTGCACATGAAGAAAATTAGTAGGGCACAGAAGACTGATTTAATAAGCAAAATTCTTCCATCATATGAGAGTAGGGTGGAAAAACCAGTTAGTCTTCTTTCACCTTTTTGCATGATGGGATTGAAGTCCTCAATTTTCAGTCTGCTTCTCCTCATTGGCAGCCCCAAGTAAGTGAAAGGAAAAGAGCCTTGTTTGCACCCAAATGTGGTAAGCAAATGTTGGGCATGATCTTCTTGCACATTAATTGGCACCATCATAGATTTTATATAGTTAACCTTGAGTCCTGTAAAATGAGTATAGTGCATGAGTAAATTTTTGAATCGGGCTAGTAGAATTGGGTATACGGGCAGCACCAAAATCGTATCATCTCCATACTAAACAACAGGGAATTGAGGGCATGCTTGACTATGTACTGGAACTTTGATGATGTTATTTAACATTGCTCCATTTAATATTGATTGAAGGATGTCTGCAAGCATAAAAAATAATGGGAGAGTGTGGGCCTCCTTGTCTAATTCCATTCTTACAGTAGAAGACTTTCCTAGGTAATCCATTTAGCAGGACTGATGAGGTGCGAGATGAGAAAATCATATCCATCCAATGTATCCACATTTTTCCAAATCCTCTAGCTTCCATGATAGCAATCATAGATTTATGTTCAATTGTAGGAACTGCTTTTCCAAAATCCAATTTAAGCATGAATGTAAGTATTCAAATGCCCAACCAAGAAAGTTATGAACTGTTCTTGATTTTATGAAACCATAATCGTTGACATGGACCATTTTGAGCACAATGCCCTGGAGCCTATTTGCCAGAAGTTTGGTGATAATTTTGATAGTGCAATTGAGCAAGGAAATAGGTCTAAAGTTATTTCTTCTAGTGGGGTTATCCTTTTTTGGGAATAACGGTGATATAGGAAGAATTGATGCTCTCGAGGGAAATATTTCCTTCATAGAAATCCGCAATTAATTTATACAACTCCTCTGGAATTATGTCCCAACAAGTTTTAGTAAAGTCTCCATGAAATCCATGATGCCCTGGTGCTTTGTCACTTAGTAGTTGCTTGATAACCTCATCAATTTCTTTCTTTGTGAATGGACTTTCAAGTTCCCCTAATCCATCTACTCTCTATATTAAAGATAGAAGATTTAATGGGTCTCAGGTTGGTGTTGATTACCCAAGTATTTCTTTGATATAATTCCATAATAGGGCAGCTTTTGGACAATGTCCACACTACTCATGCCCTTGATCATCTTTTAGAGTGTGAATGATGTCGTGTCTGAATTTAATGGATCCTTGGCCTGGAAAAAATTGGAATTTTCATCCCCAAATTTGACCCACCTAATTGTTGCCTTTTGTCTCCAATAAATTCTCTAATAGGAAAAAAAATTGAGCACATGATCTTTAAGCATATTTCTCGTATTACATTCCATTAAAGTGAGTTCTCTGTATTCTTCAAAAATATCCCACATCATAATCAATGCGTTTTTTGCTTGAATAATTGCTGCCAGGTCTGAGATACTTTTGCTCCCAATTTTTAATCATTTTCTTAATCTTTTGAACTTCGCAGTAATTAGCTTTGCACTATGTGTTTCTTGTAATGTGTGACTCCAGATATTGGATAATGTATGACTGAAATTACTATGCTCTAACTAGAAATTTTCAAATATATACAAAGGAGATTTTGGAATGTGTGTGACAATAGAAATGAGACATGAGACATGATCTGACACAGGCTTGGATAAGGGAGTGACATAGTCAATAAAATGTTAGTTAATTTAGTATGTTAAGATGCATGTGATCGATACATTGATCTTTGTTTCTTGAGTCGAACAAATTTGAAGTGTTAGTTAATTATTTGGTTGTTTGATTCCAAAATTTATTTAGTCTGGTTTAGTTATATTGAGAATCATATGACTACGCCTTTTGAAGTAATGTGTGCACAACACCAACAGTTGGAATACTCTACCCAAGTGCTCTAGTGGCAAGCCCTATAGCAGAACCACCACTACAACTATGGTATGTGTGGAGGGAAGAAATAGCTTGCTGTGATAGGTAGGAACTAGGTGCCCGCCACAGGACTATATGTACCACTGGCGTGCGTCTGCCCGCCACTAATGCAACCATCACTTCATAACCGAGTGATCAAATTTGCTCTTCACGTATATCAAAAAGTACTAGTTGGGTTGCATGGATCGATATTGAGATTTGTCACTCCATGTCATGGAGAGATATCTCTAGGCACTCTCCGTAATACAACATCTTATGTAGCTTTCACGCATGTCGCTAATGGGTTCAGTATTGGGCATGTTGTAATATGGAATGAGTAAAAAGACTTGTCGATAACGATATTGAATTAGGTATGGTGATACCAATGATCGAATCTCGGCAACTAACCTATAGTCAGACAAAGGAAATTATATACATGATTATCTGAATCCTCGACATTTTAGTTCAAACCAATAAAGATCTTCGTTGAATATGTGGGAGTCATTATGGGCAGCCAGGCCCCGCTATTGATTATTGATCGGAGAGAAGTCTCGATAATGTCTGCATGTTCTCGAACCCATATGATCACACACCCTTATGGTAGATCTCGCTATGGTACAAGTGATATATTAAGATGATGATATTGTATCATGATTTAGAGTTTTGTATGGGACCTCGTATATTTGAAGAGCTTCGAAATGGTCCAGACATAAAAAATATATATATGGGAAAGTACTTTCAGGATTACCGGAGAAGTTCAAGATTTTTCAGTACTAGGAAAACCTTACTAGTAGCATGGGTTTTTCGCCTACTAATACCGCGGCTGCCCGCGCTACTCCTAAGGCGCTACAACTAAAAATATATATATGGGAAAGTACTTTCAGGATTACCGGAGAAGTTCAGGATTTTTCAGTACTAGGAAAACCTTACTAGTAGCATGGGTTTTTCGCCTACTAATACCGCGGCTGCCCGCGCTACTCCTAAGACGCTACAACTAATATTTAGCAGTAATGCGTTTACAGACAACACTACTACTAATGGCGATAGCAGTAGCGGTTGATATACACGCGCTAATGCTAAACAGCAACAACACATGTTAGTGTCCCTGCCACTACTATGTATTTGTATTCTTTTTAATTTGTACACTTGTATATAATTCTTATACATCAACAACGAAAAGGTAGTGAATGCAACACCCATTAGATTAAATTGGATGGATCCAATTAATCAAGTTGAATTAGTGGGACGATATGAAGTTGGGACGACACACAAGTGCACAATGATAGGCACACTTGTGCACCGTCCTAACATCATATCATCCTACTAATTCAACTTGGTTAATTGGATCCATCAATATTATAATCTAATACATCTTCTTCCACCTAATGACATAACAACACATCATTATCATAACTCATCACCATATTAGGAGATGTTCTGGATGCTTGATACGTCTCCAACGTACCTATAATTTTTGATTGTTCCATGCTATTATATTATCTGTTTTGGATGTTTTATATGCATTAATATGTTGTTTTATATTATTTTTGGGACTAACCTAATAATCTAGAGCCTAGTGTCATTTTTTGTTTTTTTCATGTTTTTGAATATTACAGATAAAGAATATTAAATGGAGTCCAAACAAAACAAAATCTCCGGAAAGATTTTTGTTGGACCAGAATACACTGAGGAGACTTGGAGTAGGGGGTAGGGCATGTGTCGGGAGGCCACAAGCCTGCAGGGCGCGCCCTGGGGGGGGGGGGGTGGCCGCGCCCCCTGGCTTGTGGGCCCCCTGTAGGTCTCATAACCCTATTCTTTGGCCTATAAATTCCCAAATACTCCCATATCGCCAAAAAGAGCCACGAAAATACTTTTACGCCGTCGGGAGCCTCTGTTCCCGAGAGATCCAATCTAGAAGCCTTTTCCGGTAATTTGCCAGAGAGGGAATTGATCATGGAGGGCATCTACATCAACTCCATTGCCCCTCCGATGATGTGTGAGTAGTTCACCACAGACATACGGGTCCATAGCTAGTAGCTAGATGGTTTCTTCTATCTCTTTGATCTTCAATACCATGTTCTTCATGATCTTCATGGAGATCTATCCCATGTAATACTCTTTTGTGGTGTGTTTGTCGAGATCCGATGAATTGTGAGTTTATATTCATATTATCTATGAATATTATTTGAGTCTCTTCTGAATACTTATATGCATGATTTCATATCTCTGCAAGTCACTTCGAAATATTGGTTTTGTTTGGCCAACTAGATTGGTAATTCTTGCAATAGGAGAAGTGCTTAGTTTTGGGTTCAATCTTGCGGTGTCCTCACACAGTGACATAGTAGGGGTAGTGAGGCACATATTGTATTGTTGCCATCGAGGATAAAAATATGACGCTTTCATCATATTGCTTGAGTTCATCCCTCTACATCATGTCATCTTACTTAATGCGTTTCTCTGTTCTTCATGAACATAATACTCTAGATGCAGGCAGGAATCGGTCAATGTGTGGAGTAATAATAGTAGATACAGAATTGTTTTGGTCTACTTGACACAGACGTGATGCCTATATGCATAATCATTGCCCTAGATATCTTCACAATTATTCTCTTTTCTATCAATTGCCCGAGAGTAATTTTTCACCCACTGTATTATTTTTCTTTATGAGAGAAGCCTCTAGTGAAACCTATGGCCCCGGGGTCCATTTTCCATATTATATTTTCAGATCTATAAACCAAAAATACTTTGCTGCAATTTATTTATTTTTGTTTCCGTAATCTTTTATATCTATCTCTATCAGATCTCATCCTGCCAAATAACTCTGAAGTGATTGGCAACCCCTTTATAGTGTTGGGTGCAAGAGTTTGATTGTTTGTGTAGGTACTACTATTGGGGCCTTGCTTGTTCCTCCTACTGGATTGATACCTTGGTTCTCAACAAACCGAGGAAAATACTTGTCTACTTCGCTGCATCACCCTTTTCCCTTGAAAGGAAACCAACGCAAGCTCAAGAGGTAGCAATGGTCTTCTAGTGGGGCACATCTATGTCGGATGTCGCGCACAACCTCAAGGGTGGTGTATATGTCTACTTGGGAAAGGCTCATTAGCCCCCAAAGGTCCATTCACATACGACAAAGGGATAATGCAAAATCCATGAAAAAATAGGGGGAACTTAGGTTGCAAGTCTTCCCCCTCTGGCCGCCGGCCTAGAAACTTCTAGTTGGGGCCATGTTGTGCCCCTACACGTATAAAAGGAGGGGCTCAAGGCAGTGCCAACACACAACCTTCTCCTCGGCAGCCGCCTCCATCTCTCTCCTATATGATCGTTCGTCTCCGCATAGTTTTTAGCGAAACTCTATCGGAATCCCACCATACTTCCATCACCACGCCCGTCATGTTGCCAAGATTAATCTTATTTAATTACCCCTTGTCCTTGCTATATCAAGGAGGAGACATCATCTTGCTATACGTGTGCACATTCAATAGTAATTTGTTTACCCACATTATGCTTTCTTCGAGAGAGAAGCCTCTAACGAGAGCTATGGCCCCCAGTTCTTCATAAATAAAATTATAAAAACACTAAAATTCTTGTTGCACTTTATTTATAGTTATTTTATTTTATATTTATATTATCTATCTATCATTACTACTTATCGCTTGCAAGTAACGATTTCAAGAGGCTTGACAACCCTTTTGTCCGTGTTGGGTGCAAATGTTTGCTATTTTGTTGTGTAGATGCTGAAGACGGGCATTTGTGTGGTCCTCCTATTTGTTCGATAACCTTGGTTCTTACTGAGGAAATACTTATCTCTACAATATTGCATCTCATCTCCTCTTCAGGAAAAATCCCAATGCAGTTTACAAATAGCAGGCGCCAGCCTCCGCAATCAACATGATATGTCTCCTCCAGCCTCTTGAGCTTTCAGGTTTCATGGCAGCCTCGGCCCCAATGGCTCGGATCTGCGTCTTCTTCAGTTCTTGGCCTATCGGCATCGTTGGTTGCCATCGTGTCCCCTGCATCGACCGCCTTCACCGCACCACCTCCCCAACCCCGGACACCTCGCTTCCTTGTCCCTGTGAGGCCGAAGGCTTGTGTGTTCGACGTGACTCCCATTCATGTGGTGGTATTCAACCTATGCTTGAGTTCCGACTCCTGGATTACGACCCTACATATATCGGATTTTTTAGAACAGGCGAAGGCGAAATCCCTGCTCCGATTGCTGGTGCTGGTAGCGATGACACTTGCGAGTGCCGCCCCCTCCTTCGAGGCTTTGTCATGGCCTCTCTACGCACCTTTCAAGCGCCAGGGGAAAATCTAGGTCTAATTCTTTGGATGCACGGCGGTGGCGCAACATCGTCATTATCCTTCTTGAAGGCATCGTGTTATGTGCTTGTGGCGTCCTCGGTGATGGACTTGTGGATGCGACCGTCCGTTTAAGCGGATTCGACGGTCCAGAGGCAATGCAATACCATGACGTCATGTGTATTATAATGGAGCTCGAGGGGCATTGTCAGAATTATTTTTTTGAACTTATCAGGTTTTCCCTCCAAAATATTTCATGGGTATTCTCGGTACAAATTTTAGGGGTATTTTCGGTACGAGTTTTTTCATCGTTATTGTGCGTCGTCGCTATGAAGAGGATCCTCGGCGGTAGGGTTTCATCGCGTCGGGAAGGGGCGTCCAATCGGGGAACGAGGGGATTAGGCGGCTCCTCGGAAGATCTGGCGCCACATAAACCGAGGGGGATCGCGTGCGAGGAATGGGGTGGAGGAGGAGAAGGAGGAGGAGGGAGTGGCACGACGAGTGCGCGTGGCGCACGACGGTGATCGAGGGCGGCGATGTGTTCGCCGGAGGCTAGGGTTCGAGAGAAGTTGACGAACCTCTCTAACGGCAATTCAAATGACCATGAACGAGGACGAAGATGCTTAGTTATAATTCAGTGTTATGTTACTGTAATTATTAATTCGAAATTTTTGAACAATAATACTCTGGACTTAACTGGGCCACCTTAATACAAATATTTTTTAGTCGAAAATGCCCTTGGACTTTAATAAGACCCAATTGATATCATCCATTGGATACACTTGCTCTCATGTATTGCAATTTGCCGTAAAATTTCCCTATTTATGTCGTTTGCTTGTTCACACCGAGTATATCCTTGTCTCTTTACTTTGGGCACAGTATGACTCCATCTTGTGTTCATGCGTGTGTTTTATCCTAGCTTATACTCATTCTCGTTTATTCTATCAATGAAAAGATATACAAGTTTTGTGTATTCACGAAAAAATATAGTTTACAACACATTCTTAGCTTCTTAGCTGTCCCAACCAACAATTTCCCCCCTCTTTCTCTCTGCGGCGGTGACGGTAGGTTAATGAAGGAGCAGGATAGGGAGGGGCACCGTCGCGGCCCCGACGACCTTCGACAAATGGATCCTGCCATTGGCTTCGATGCCGGTGGTGAAGTGGCTTCCGAAGGGTTCTGGTAGGGCCAACGGAGTGGATTTTAGTGGCAGTGGCAAATATGCGGTGTTGGGTTGGAGAGGGGCGGCTCAGAGAGACAGGACGAGGCGAGTAAATTGGAGGGTCGGCCAATGCTAGGAGTACAAAATACACTCCCTAAAGCCTTTAAGAGATCTGCTAGGTCCGGTGTAGGCCCTTAAAACCAATTTTTTAACTTGTTTAATGGCTTTTTAGGAATTGACTATAGATGCTATAAGTGTTAGCTAGTAGCCTAATACTAGTAATTCCCCTAGAAAAGTTTAGACAAGTACTATTTCTTGTGTGAGAAATATCCAACAACGAACCGATCCACGTCTCTCTCTCTCTTGCCATCGACACATCACCTCCCATCGCCACCCCGCGTCACCACCGAGCTGGCTGCCAATGCCTATATTGAGCTTCTCCTTCCTCGTTCGATGGATGCAAAAAATCAAACACATACCCATTTCCTGCATATGCTTTTACTCTCTCATGCAACTCCACTGGTGCCGATTTCACTGGATCCAACCACCGCCTAGTCACCTTTGGATCCCATCTTCTTGAAGTGCGTTGTGTCGAAGCGATCTCTTCTCTGCTCAGATGGTTGCGGTTTGTGGAGAAACAACAGACCTTCCTTAACATGCTCGGACGTGCTGCGATGGTGGACGATGGGCAAAGGGCCTACACCACAATAATACTTCCTCCGTCATAGTTTATAAGATACAATTAAATTTAGGTATGTTTTCATAATAGATAAGGTTTAAAACGTATTACATTTACTCTTAGTAGCTAAATAGTACTCCTACATGCATGTTTAGTGCGAATGCTTCATTATTCATACGTCCAAAGAAAAGTAAGGCCAATCATGAATTACCTTGTTTCCAGCGCTATATGATCGATGTACGCCCATATCCAAGGGCACTTTGAAAAACAGATTTTGCAGTTACGCAAGGCCACCAAAAGTAACGGAAGCAAAAATTGATGACTTTGGCTCGTACTAGCAACCCATGGTTTAATTACTTGCATGCATGCAATGGATGAGAATGACACTCTCAATTACTACCTTCGTCCAAGTGTATAGGGTATGCGCATAGTTCTAAGTTGTCAGTTTAACTAACTAAATATATATTATATGTGATAAAAATTACATATTCAGAAACTACATTCCCACATGAATCTAATGGTATATTATTTATTACATATAATATATATTTAGCTAGTTAAATTGATAACCTAAAACTACGTGCATGCCTTATACACTTGGACGGAGGTAGTACGGCCTTTCTGGCGCCCACTCATTTTTTCGTACTACCTTCGTCACAGTTTAGAAGACACGATTAAATTTACATGCATTTTAATAATAAACAAGGCTTAGGAGCATTGCATTTACTCCTAGCAGCTAATTAATACTTCATTATACTACTTCTATATGCATGTATAGTGTGAATACTATTTTTCAATCCATCTCACGGTCAATCAATAACCATCTAGGTTCAGAGAATTTCCAAACACGCCTTCTACACTGTGACGGAGGAAGTAGTAATTTGCATGTGTCCTACCAATTAACCCGGTAAACGAGAAGACAAACTGGCTTGCAAAGTAATCATTAATTTTTATCTTGATATACCTATAATTTTAGTTTGTGGTCTTGTATAAGTAAATGGACGGACTGCCGCTTTAGATAAATTTTCTGAGTGAATTCCGATTTTCACCCTCTAATTTAGCATTTTTGACATTAGTTACCCCATTTAACAAATTTTCATCCAGATTACCCCATATAGTGACAATTTTGACTGTGTTTATCCCATTTTAACTTTTAAAAACCTTCTTGCAACAATCGGGTTTTACTCGAGAGTCAAGACTAAGTGCCCAAGCATATATTTCTATTAAAGCAAACAATCCCATCCAATTATGTTAATAACTTGTACTCCCTCCGTTCCTAAATATAAGTCTTTCTAGAGGTTTCACTAGTGAACTACATACAGATGTATATAGACATACTTTAGAGTGTAGATTCACTCATTTTGCTTCGTATGTAGACCATTAGTGATTTTTTTTAAAAGACTTATATTTAGGAACGGAGGGAGTAGTACTGATTTTAAATTGGCACACATCATTGGAGCCCCACTAAACAACACATGTTCGACAATAGCACTCACTAGTGGGGACAGGGCCTATAGTCCCGGCCCGTAAGGGGCTTTAGTCCCGGTTCACCAACCGGGACCAAAGAGGCGGGACTAAAGGCCTAACCTTTAGTCCCGGCCCTGTTCCAAGCCGGGACCAAAGGTGCCCTCAGGGACAGGCCCTTTAGTCACGGGTTTTAACACGGACCGGGACTAAAGGATCCGTCTGTTTATTTTGTTTGTTTGACCCAAAAATGTACCTTTTTTATTTATTTTTCAAATTTTATTTTTGAATATTCTTTGATTTGTTTTTATGTTTTATTTCAATTTTTAAATCTTTGATTTATTTGACAATTTAATCTCTAATCACTCATCCTCACTACTCTAGCGTAGATTATCATTTCAAATCGTCTAACTTCTCGGTCGGTCACCCATCCTTTCACTGCTTCAGCCCGAGCACGCTTAACTTTCTGGTTCTATCGCCCCTAGTTGCCAAGTCTGCACTTGTTGTTCTCGTGACAATAGTAAGCTATCAATCCTAAACAACCTAGGGTTTGATGTCATGTCACATGATTTAATTTTTTGAATTCAAACAATTATTAAAATAAACAAAATAAGTAATAATAATAGTGAATTTCAATGAAAACAACCTAAAGATTTTAAATAATATTATTTTTTCTTATTTTTATGGAAAAAACTTCTTTTTGCCATAACTTTTTTTACATTTGGAATTTTGAGCATCTGAGAAAACTTCACCGGGCAAGCCCCGGTGAAATCGATTCCCAATTTTCTCTAGTTTTTTTTGATATATTAAACTTGTTTTTGACATCGTATGCAAAAGTTATGGCCGTTTTACATTTTTCTATTTTTTGAAAAAACGGTCAAAATTCATATGTCAAAATTTGTATACCAACTAGGCACTAAAACCTAACTACATCTCAAAGGATTTTATTTTTTCAAGATTTTAGCATTTTTGTTTATTTTCTACAAAACTAAAAAAGACGGTCCAGGGAGGGTAGAGTTTGAAAATTTTAGAATCCCCCTTTAGCCAAGAGTCCAATCATACCCGTCGACTACATTTGTTAGCACCGTCCCCGCAAGAATCACAACTAAGGTTAACCAAGCCAGAGTTAACCCTTTCTAACTTTATTTGCTATGTTGAGCTAAATGACCCTGAAATTGAAAAGAACTATAATGAACTCTGAAAATGTTGAAACTTGGCATGGTATCATCATTTCACCCACATAGCTTGTGCTAAAAAGTTGAGAGGGTTACGACAAAAACTGGATGCACTTTGTGTACAAACTGGACCATCTCCTTCGAAGTATCACGGTTTCGGACGAAAACCCATCTGCTAGAAAGATATTTTATTTTTTTACTTATTTCAACTTCAGACATTTTATGCATTTTGTGCATTCAATATAAACCATTCAAAACCACATCCTAAATTTCGACCCTTTATAACTTCATTTGCTTTTTTTCATGCATTTAATGATTTTTTGACCTAAATGACCTTGAAATTGAAAAGCCCGACAAATGAACTCTGAATAGGTTGAAACTTGGCATCGTATCATCATTTCTCCCACATAGCATGTGCTAAAAAGTTGAGAGGGTTACGTCAAAAACTGGATGCACTTCGTGTACAGAATGAACAATCTCTTTCGAAGTATCAGGGTTTCGAACGAAAACTCATCTATTGTAAAGGGATTTCATTTTTTGAACTTATTTGAACTCCATACTTTTTGTGTGTTTAAAATACACCATTTAAAGCCACATAATAAATTTTCAATATTTTCTGACTTCATTTGATATTTTTCATGCATTTACTTACTTTTTTGAGCTAATTGACCCTGAAATTGAAAAGCACTACAAATGAACTCTGAAAAGGTTGAAAGTTGGCATGGTATCATAGTTTCACCCACATGGCATGTGCTAAAAAGTTGAGAGAGTTACGATAAAAACGGGATGCACTTCGTGTACAAATGGATCATCCTTCGAAGTATCAAGGTTTCAGACGAAAATCCATCTGCTACAAAGGCATTTTATTAAAATGATTTTAATTCCAGACTTTTTATGTATTCAATATGCACCATACAATAACATGTTAAAATCTACAGAAAGTACTAACTAAAAATAATAAAAAACAACAATTAAATGACTAAAACAACTATATAAGCAAAACAATATTGTTTTAATTAAAATCCAAATTTAAATTATTCTAAAAATAACCAAATAAATCTTACTGTGATAACAATCTAACAGATGACTAGGAGAAAAAAGAATTAAATTAAAAACTATTTGTAAACTCAAGTTATTCACAATTTGGGTTTGAAGCAATTTTGAACAAATTCAAATTTAAACCATTCAAATTTAAAAAAAAATTGCACAAACAGAAACTAGACAAAATTTTAATCTAATGCAAAAAGAATCACTCAAAAAAATTTAAATATCCTAAAAGATATAAGCAATTTAAAACAGAAACTACAAACAGAAATAAAATTTAAAAACAGGAAAAACTAAAAATACAAAACCCCTTTAGTCCCAGTTCGTAGTTCGTGTCTCGCACCGGGACTAAAGGTCCCGGTTCAAGACACGAACCAGGACTAAAGCCTCCAAACCCTTTAGTCCCGGTTCGAGACACGAACCGGGACTAAATGTCCCTTTTGAACCGGGACTAATGACCGACTGGCGCCCTTGCTGTTCGAACTGGAACTAATGCTAACATTAGTCCTGGTTCGTAATGGAACTGGGACTAATGTGTAAATTGAGCTGGGACGGAAGCCCCTTTTTCTACTAGTGACTGCAGATCTGTAAAATATAATATGATGTTCTTTTTTGATGATTTACCAAAGCGTAAAATAAATGCTTCCTGTGATGTTTTGCAACGAGGAAGAAAACAAAAATATCATCACATTAAACCTACGAACCACAACCCATACAGTGCAAAGTTGAACGTACTTGACCGCTCAAGATAATTGTTCCTCTTTCCTACGATGTGGTGCACACATACACGTGACAGCTGTGAGAAAAAAACCAGGTGTAGCTAAACCAAGTGACCTGTCCAGGGATTGGAAAAAACGCCAAGAGGAATCTGATGGCAGGGAGTTAGCTGGCAGATGGCTCTGAACAAAATTAGTGGGGTAAAAATGGCAAAACTTTTGCTAAATGGGGTAATCTAGATGAAAATTTATTAAATGGGGTAATTAGTGTCAAGAATTTTAAAGCAAGGGGTAAAAACTGGAATTCACTCATTTTTTTTTTGTGAACTTTAGACAATTAATCGGGGGCCCTGTGGAGGATTGTTTGCAGGCCGGCCCTGTGCATACTCACAAATACGGGACCTAAAGTTTGATTAAAAAAAATCTGAAACATCAATGACCCAATTTCTGTATTTATGATAGGCTGATCAGATGCACTCTGGCCACCATCCAACTTAGGCAAACATTTACTACACCACCACTATATATTCGGCACAGGCGACGCCCCCATACACCACCTCCAGCCCATCCCCCCTCTCGCTCCTCTTCTCCACGGATCTCATCACACGACACACCAACGACTAATCGAGTAGATGGATCCGTCCTCCACTGCCATGCCCACTGAAAACGAAGCGGCAGCGTACTTGCTTCTGCTGAGGGAAACCGCCGGTCACCCGGAGCCGGAGGACATGGATCTGGAGGAGGAACACTATTCGGTGCCAGATGAATCTACCGTAGAGGTACATACAAACATCCCCGAGAATATCAGATTGATGTTAATTTCCTTTCCGGTGGTGCAAGAATTTCCAGACCCCTCCACTAATTTCTTGGTTAAGATGCCGATTTGGAGTTTAACGGGCATGTGCGTCGAATGTTTCCAGGTGACCATGGATGGGGACAAGACTATGGTCGTGACTAATGGCCTGATAGATTCCAGGTACTAGTGCTTCCCCTCTAGCGTTTCATTTCCCATATATAAGTTCTAGATTAGACATGGATTACAGAAAGGAAAGGTATATGTATATTTGGCCGCATAGACATAAGCACGATCTTACGAAATGATTAATCAGAGTTGTTTGATTAGATGCGTACATCATAGTCATCTGCTTTAGGTATATATATGTCTTCATCTGATAGCTTTAGTACTTCGGCTTAACTTGGGGCAATCCCATCAGCGGTTCTGTTGGAACTAGCTAGTCCTATAAGTAATTGATCCACGCTATGTCTACTTATCTAAACATGCATACATGTCAACTCACAAAAGATCACATCACAAGGATGGAAAAAAGTTTTTCATTATCCTGTTGATCTGCACTACTATTATTTTAACATGCACACATCTCATCTCATCACACATGCTACCTCATCAAATGCCCATCACAATATGCAGGGATTTGTTTTCCAATATATAATGCTACTTATATTCAATAAATATGTTTTTACTATACAATAATCAAGTGCAATATATAATTTGTATTTTAGTTAGTTCGTATATTATTAATCCAAATATTCATGTTTCATGCAACCAAAATTTATTGATAAAATATTGCAATCGATTTCGCATCAAATCATGGAATGTCATCTAGCTTATATGAGTGTGGAAAAATGTTTTGCTTTGGTAAGAGTCGAGTCACTAATTGACTTATGCGCCCGTCTTCCATCCTCTGATGGCATCAATGGTATGCTGATGCATATATGTTGTGAATTTCTGCACTTTATATTTTGTGTTTGGATATATTTTTTATATTTAGTGTGGATATTTTTAAATTAATTGTTTATTTGGTTTTATGCTTCGATATGGTAGTGCTCATGAAGCGCAAGACATGGAAGAAGAAGTTGATACGCTAGACAACGAAGAAGGCGGTGAACAACTAAAGGAATACTATTATGGGCCAGTGAAAATCACGGAGCCAGTGCGGCGGTGTAACCGGAATAATGGCCGTTGGTGGGTTTGCAGCAAGATTGCATACCCAGGCTATTCCGTGTGCTTGCATCACATGAAGAACCTCCCTGAACACTTAAAAGAGGAACTACATTCAAAGGATCCGGAAGCTAGCACTCTCAGGTTTGAAGTTATAGATTGGGAGGATTAGCCGATCCATCTTCGTTGGAGGCACTTTCTGGCCCATCTGCTGTGCCAGATGATGATGACGGCCCTGCCTAGCTCATTTTCATTGACATTGTTGTTGCTAGGAGTGTTGGTTCTAACCGACCTGAGTGAGATGATCGGCAAATTGTTGCTACCATTCGTCGTTACTAGTACTACGGGAAAAAAAAGAACTTGAGTCCATCTTAATCAGCCTATCGATCATGTGGAAGGCACATCACACACAGAGGAGAAAAAGTAATCATTTGTGTTGTGGTGTCTCATCGTAAACAGAGATTTAAGATTCTGCATGTGTGTTGTGCCGTGTGCGTCATATTTCACACAACAAAAACCATTTTTTAAGGAAGATTATCCCCGCCTCTGCATGTACACATGTCAATGTTCTAAAAATCTAATAAGTGGTACTCCCTCCGTCCGAAAATACTTGTCCTAAAAATTGATATATTTGATGTATCTATAACTAAAATAAGTCTAGATACATTCATCTCTAAGACAAGTATTTCCGGACGGAGGGAGTACTAAGGAACGAAAATAAAACTATTGCTTTTTTGGTTATGTCACTGCTGCCGCAAGTATTAGATTCAATCTATTATTCTCGGCTCTCTCTTTAAACCGAGTCATGGGGTTGCAAAACAGTATGTCGCCCTGGCTCAGCAGAGTATCTCAGCTTTTATACCACCTCAAATAAACTAGACCGAGAATATAATATATACATGAAAATGGATACACAGAATAAAACAATTGTGAAATGGTTATATGGATAACATTGCAGAGGCCAAGGTATAGGAGAGGGCGAGAGTGAAGTATACAATAGTCATATATTAGCATCTGAAGACTGTTCATCCAACTTCTTATTGACTCGAGAGACCAAAAGGGATCTGCCGTCCTATAAGAAAAGGAGGAACAATTAGACATATTTAAAATCACATATTGACAAAAGACAAAAGAAAACTCAAAGGTTAAAGTAAAAATAAGTAAAAGGGTATTTCACCTGAGAAACGATACAAATCAAAGAACCATATATAATAACTAAAACCAAAGTAAAAGTATGTAAAAGGTTAAAATTTTACACCTTTAATTAGAATTAGAATGGAGTTTATTTCAGATGAAAAAATGATAGCAATTATCTGAGAAACTAGTTGATTTTGTTGGGGTTTGTGATCAAATTTGGGAGAGAGAGAGAGAGATGTGAGTCTGTTTCGTTGTTGGATATTGCTCACACAAGAAATAGTACTAGTCTCAACTTTTTTAGAGGAAGTACTAGTACTCCCTCCGTCACAGTTTAGTAGACACAATTAAATTTACATGTATTTTTACAATAAACAAAATTATGGCGCGTAACATTTACTCCTAGCTAATTAGTAGTACCCCTAGCTGCATGCATAGTGTGAACCGGTCTCCACAGCTGCATGCATGAAGGAGTTAACTACACATTAAATTCTCAGCTAATTAGACGTCTTGGTATTATACATTGCTAGTTTTTAGTCACCAACAAAAGGAAACTGAGTCAATTCCACATCATCTTGGTCCCAACGATTTTGAATTTATGCCTTGTAAACTGTGACGAAGGAAGTACTAGGCTACTAGCTAACACTTAGAGCATCTCTAGCCAATTCTCAAAATCCGTTAAGATGGTAAAAAACTGGTTTTAAGGGCATGCATCGGACCTAGCCGATCTCTTGAAGGCTAGGGGAGTATATTTTGTACTCCTCGCATTGACCCACCCTTAAATTTACTTGCGATGTGTTGTTTCTCAAAAAAATATCGACCCCTCTCAGCCGCCCCTCTCCACCCCACGCACCACATCTTTGCTGCTGCCACTAAAATCCACTCTATCGGCCCTCCCAGATCCCTCCTAAAGCCACCGCACCACCACCACCAAATCCAATGGCGGGATCCATTTGTCGAAGGTCGCTCCGCCAATTCGCAGCGCAGCCAAGGCCGCGACGGTGCCCCCTCCCATTCGCGGTCCTTCATCGACCTACCGCCACCGTCGCAGAAGAAGTACCACGTCATGTGGCAGCAACCGTGGGGGACTTGTGTGCCCGAGATCAAGGAAATATGCACCGCTACTAGGTACTGGCTAGGGACCTTCCAATCCGTAGAGATGGTGGCAACGGTGTACGACATCATGGCGGTGACACTCTATGGCAAAAAGATTAGGCGTGGATTGGGCGATGGCCGAAATAGTGGTGGAGTAGGGCAAGTAAAATTAGTATAGTTTGTTTTATTATTTTGTTTGAATCGAGTATCTTAAATTCATATTATGCAATGTAGGATGAACCTATGATAGTATCTATTTTGCATTTACTACCTTTATGGAATTCGTGTTACACAAACTTGTCTGAAACTATTTTTAGGGCGCAAAATTTAAGGGATCGACCAGGAACCTTTTTTTAACAAAGAAGATATAAGGAGTTAAAGGATACGAGGATCATTTGTAAGAGCAAATCTAACCTACCCCTAAAATTTAAATGAGTAAATGACTAAGTATACTTTAGAGGAGCACTTTTGTTCCTCCAAAAAATGGTCGTTTCTAACGGGTCTCTAACATTTAGCGGAGTAAAACAAATTTGAGTGACTAAAGCTCAAATTTGGTGCAGAAAACACAAATTGGGTTCAAATAAGTACATAAAACTTAATAAAAGTTAGGTGCCAATTCAGAATATTTTACATGGAAATTAAGATGAACTTATCGAAATTTTGACTAAACTAACCAAAACTTACTACTTTCTATCGACATGTTCCTCGATGCTTTGTAACTCTGCTCGGGTGGCCCCACCGATCATAGGGTCAAGGCCGTCATTGCCGTCGTTGCCGCCGTCAGAGTCGGAGCTGCTGGACAGAGTGATGAAGTCCCCTCCCCCTGGCCACTAACTGCTTGAACAACCGACGCTTCACCACGACTAGCTCCTGCTAGCGGAGGAGGATCTCTGCCATGTAGTTCTTATCCGCCTGCTCCATCGCCATGCGCTCGTGGGTCTCCCGGTCCTACCTCCTCTCCCCTGTGGAGATCTCCCGCTGGTCGACGGTCTTCGATTGTGACAGCTCCCCAAAACAAACATTCTAATAGCCGTCAACACTGTGCAGGCGGGCCGACATCATGTCGTATGACAAGGCCGCCTGTTGAGCGGCCTGGCAGGATGCGATCCAGATTTCATGTGGGTATGCCACTCGGTTATCTCAGCCACCCAGGATCCCTAATTCCGTTGTCACACGCCCATGTATTGCCTCTATGACGACGACAGCGGGAGGTAGCGGAAGCTAGGCAAGCGTCCGTGGGAGGAAGAGGTTGCGCTGGCGGTGTGCATGAAGTAGCTCTACGGCCTCATGAGCGCTCATGGCGGCGCGGATCCACACTAAGGATGGGCACTGAAAAGCGGTAGGGTGCGATCCGCTCATATCGACGACGGGCCAGCGCTAGAGTGGGTGCGGATGAGATTGAGTGGCCGAGATTTTGGGAGGAGAGAGAGATAGGTGGACTTTATTTTTACTCCGGAGCCACGAGGCCGAGTAAATATAAGGATCACACACTGCTTAGAGTAAAAAAATCTCCTCTAGGTTTCGGCTAGGTATCGGTTAGAGGAGAAAAACGGGAGGGGGTCGGCTAGAGTTGCTCTATATGGGACAAAATTTTGAGGAATTCGACTAGATGCTCTTAGACAATAATTTAGGAACACCTAAGAGAGTTATTTGGGGGGCCTGTTCCATACCCTCAAATACGGACCTGTAAGAAATAGTAATCCCTAAAGTTTGATATAAAATGTCAGAAGTGTAAAAGAGGCAAGAAACGCGACCCAAATTCTCTATTTATGATAGGCTAATCAGATGCGCGCTGTCACCTTGCCAACTCAGGCAAACATTTACTTCAGCACCACCTCCAGCCTATCTCCGCTCTCGCTATCTTTCTCCTCGGATCTCAGCACACCACACCAACGAGCAATTTTGTAGCTAGATGGATCCGTCCTCTCCACGTCTACTGAAAACGAAGTGGCAGAGTACCTGCTTCTGCTGGGGAAAACCACCGGCCCCGAGGGCGAGAGCGCGCACCCGGAGGACTTTGATCTGGAGGAGGAACATAATCCAGTCCCAGATGAATCTACCGTACAGGTACATCGAAACACCTGATCTTGTAATATCATTCTGTTCTTTTCTTTCCGGTGGTGTAAAAATTGCGACCATTCTTGGTTATAAGATGTTGATTTGGAGTTTAACGTGCATGGGCGTCCAATGTTTCCAGTTGGACATGGATTGGGAGGAGGATTCTTCTGAGGTTGTGACTACTGGCCTGATAGAGTCCAGGTACTTGTGCTACCCGGCTCTGGTGTTTCATATGTTCTAGATTAGACGTGGATTACACTGCAGAGAGGAAATGCATTCGTGTTAATTAGCTACCACGTATATATGTCTAGCGAGATATTAATTAGGCATCCACGACATAAGCATGATCTCACGCAAACATTAATCCGATATGCCTGATTATATGTACGTACATCATAATCGTTTGGTGTAGGAGAGTGGATTTTCAGCTCCGGGGTGCCTAGGCACCCTCTATAAACAGTAATGTCAAAACAAATAGAAAACAAAATAAAAAAAATCTAAAACTTCGCAACATCAAAGATGATCAAGCTTTGAAGGTGCTTGCAAGTTCATGCCAAAAAACCATTTGAGGATCTCTACACTCGTGTTTTTCCGTTCTTTAAGTTTTAAGCACTTTTATCACTGAAATCTGAAACTCATATGTACACCTTTCTCTACACGATATTTTGGCATGAAACTTCGCAAGAACCTGTAAAGTTCGACCATCTTTGATGTTGCAAAGTTTCAGATTTTTTTAATTTTGTTTGCTATTTTTTTAAATTTTACTCTTCATAGAGGGTGTCTAGGCGTCCGAGAGCTATTACACCTTTCTCTTGCTGTAGTTATATATTTCTTGCGAAATCACTGAGTTTTGATCTGTCCCTCGTATTCAGCTGATAGCTTCAGCACTTCCCCTTAACTTCGGGAAGTCCCATTAGCCGTTTTGTTAATGGTAGTAGTCTATATCTCTGCGGAAACATGTTTTGGCGTTGGTAATCTGGCATAAACACCTGGTGAATGTCTTCCCATGTTTCGGCATGCTTATATATGGATGTGCATTGTAAATTTGTGCGTTAACCCAGATTGCAAAATTGTAGGAAGCTTCTTTCAGCACAGTTTTTTTTTCTTCTGTATGCATATGTTGTACAATTCATTTTGTTGCAAACTTAAACCTTCCTTTTTTTTTGGCGGTAGAAACGCTATCCGCTATGTTGCAGAAACATTTTTGGTGTAATTAAAAGTCCATCAGCATACAAGATCATCTCTTTGTAAATATCAAGTTATTGATGAACATATAGAAATAAAGACTTACTAATTCATCTGATCCTCTAGCTTCGATCCGTCGTGATGGCATCAATGGTATGCTTACGCATGTGATTTGAATTTCTGTACTTTAGCTATTGTGCTTGTTGGATATGATATATGTGTACATTTCATGTTGATTATGGATCTTTATTCTGTTTCTTTGGTTTTGTGCTTGGATATATGCTAGTGCTCATGAAGTACAAGATACGGAAGAAGATGTTGATGTGCTGGACAAGGAAAAAGGTGATGAGCCACTAAAGGAATTCTTTCCCAAGCCAGTCACGGAAGGAGTACGGCGGTGTAACCGGAGTAATGGCAAAGGGTGGTTTTGCCGCAAGCTTGCACACCCCGGCTATGCTATGTGCTGGGATCATGTCAAGAACCGTCGTGAATACTTACAAAAGAGATTATATCCAAATGAGCTGCAAGCTAGCATTGGCGGATCTGAAGCTATGGACACGGAGGAGACAGCTGGTCCATCTTCGCCAGAGGAACTTTCGAACCTACCTGCTGTTCCAGATGATGATGTGAAGCCTGCTTAACTTGATTGATATTATTGATGACGGGAGTGTTGCCACAGAACAAAATGAGTGAGATCGACGAATGTTGAACATATGCTTGCAATCTTGTAGTCCGATTGTACTTTTAGCCTCTCGATTCTTATGAACTAGTACGCCCTAATGTTGTTGACGCAATGAGATTGTGCCATTTAAGAAAGTTGAGAACAAGCATATATATAAAATTGTAGTCTGCCCGCAAAAAAAAAGCACTGGTGAAAAAAGGGCCTTTGGTCGCGGTTCGCAACTGCCATTAGTCGCGGTTGCGCAACCGCGACCAAATAGGCGCGACTAAAGGCCCCCCCCCTTTAGTCGCGGTTGCTTAAGAACCGCAACTAAAGGCCCGTCCACGTGGGCGCCAGGCGGCCGTCGGGGCGGAGGACCTTTAGTCGCGGTTTTTCTGGCCAACCGCGACTAAAGGCCGCCACAGGGTTTAGCCCCCCCCCCCCTAAACCTGTTTTCTGTTTAATTTGTATTGTTTTATTTCTTTTGTGCTTTATTTTAATTTTGAAGGAGTTTCACATATTCTACGGTACTACATACATGCATATGAATGTACAATTTCAAACAAATTTGAAATTAGAACCAAAAAGAATTCAAGAGGAATATACAATATATATTCAATATCATCGGATGACCATATACAATTTTGAACAAGTTTCCATACATAATTTAATGCATATAAAGTTCTACGTCCTCGTAATGGTGTTCTCCTTTACGATGGAGGACTTCCCTCCTGAACCATCCAGCTAGTTCCTCTTGAAGTGGTCGGAAGCGAGCTTCTGGACTAAGCATCACCCGGAGGTTATTCCGCTGAGCATTGGTATCACTCGGAACCCGCTCAGAGGTGTATCTCCGGATCATCTCACAGACATAGTATCCACATAGATTGGTCCCCGCTGGCTGAATATCCCCACCATTCTTAGCCTTTGACCTTTTGAATTCTAGCTCTTTTTTGAATTCACCGACCTTTGTATCTACGAACCGTCTCCAAACCCTACGAGGCAAAGAAAATTAAATGAACAAGAGAGTTATTAGTTACTTGATATTAGGAAATGAACGAAATAGGCCGATCGATATAGAGCGCAAATGAATGAAAATAATTACTTCTGCAGCATTCTTCTCATGCCGCCCCAAAGCTTTGGATCCATATTCAGAGAGTCGTGGACGAGACATTCTGAGGTGTCAACTTTAATTACTAGCAGAATCCAGTGGAACCTGCGGACACGATACATGCACAGTACGTCATGCATAACTCATCGATTAGCCGGCCACATACCATGCATGGAGTAAACAAAAGAGAATGTGCTCAAGACAGAAACACTCACCCAAAATGGTAAGGAAATAGAATATCACTTTTGAGTTCCTGCTTTGTAAGAAACTGCCACAGGTCTGCCTCCATGTCGGCGGGGTGATGCTCCAACACATATCCATTAACGATGTGTGGGTCAATGAACCCAACATCATGGATGTTCCTTACTCTGCATTCCTTAATCTTCATTCTGCATGTATAATAGCGGACACAACAATATAGTTACGACATATATATAGTGCAGGCAATATGAACGAGATGGGGTATAAATAAATCACTTACAGAACGTAGCAACTGATGATAGATTTGTCGAGCTCGCGCAGATTGAAAAGCTGGAACAATTCACTCAGATGAATTTGTACATAGTAATGTTTGAAGTGATGCTCATATCTAACTTCCGCATAAATATAATCTTTGGCGTTTTTATTTTTTATGTAACCCTTGTACCATTTCAGCAGACCTTTCATTTGTGGAGGTAGATCCTCTTCCTGCGCAGGCTCGACGAGAGGCCCATTCTTCACATATGTAATTACTACCTCCTTCACTGGCGCCTCATCAAGGCCTAACATTTCACGAAGAGTAATACCTAAGTTGGCCTCTTGTTCTCTGGCACTCGTTACAGTCAATCCATGTGCTGCCGCAGCTGCTATGATATCGGGGTCATCCGGACCAGCGGCTTTCACTATAAGCGGGGCAATCGATTGTTTACTTTGTTCCCCGAGCTGGGCAACTCGTTTCCCGCTTTTTTTACTTTCTAATTCCGTTTTCTCGGCCTCCTCCAAGGCTTTGTTCTCCTGGTTCTCCGCCCGCTCTTTCTTCTCCTTCAACATGAATGCCTGCCTACGAAGTTCACGTGCATAGTCGTCAGGCAGATTCTTCGCGGCTTGGGACGGTGTGCTCAAAAATGACTTAGCCCACTTCTTTTGCTCATCAGAAAATACTGGCTTGGGCTCGGGCTCTCTTTTCTTCTTGCAGTCCGCCTTCCATTTCTCATGATCAGCAGCCGCCCTCGCGGCAGTTTCCTCGGCACTACGTTCCCAAGGCCTTGTGGGGAGAGGCTTCAGTGATGGCTCCGGTACCTTTGTGGTCTTAGGTACATAAGGGTCCGGGTTAATAATCCAGGACTGCTTCTGCTTCTTTGCCGGAGGTGGATTGGGGGGTGGCGTCTGATCACCCGCCGGACGAGGACTGGGGGGCGGCGTCTGATCACCCGCCGGACGTTGTGGACTGGGGGGCGTCGGCTGACGTGACGGAGGTGTAGGTGAACCGTCACCACCACCACCACCACCACCACCGCCACCGCCACCACCACCACCGTAGGGGGGTGGACTTGTTGTCCTTGGCGCCTCGCCTGGAAACTTGATAAACTTCTTTTGCCATAGAATGAAATGGCGCTTGACATCTCCAAGTCTTTTCTCCCCTTCAGGTGTAGCAATGTCAATCTCCAGGTCCTCAAACCCTTGGACTATGTCCTCCACCGTGACACGAGCATAGCCATCTTGAATGGGGTTGTTGTGGTGGAGTGCTCCAGGTAAACATGGTAAAGCACTGCCGATGGCTACCTTCATGGACATGTTCCCGATAGGATAATACAGATGACATTCTTTCATCTCCTTTATATCGTCCACGGGGTAGCGAGGAGGCTCCGGTGCAGTAATTTCGACCACCAGAGGCTCCGGTGCAGTAATTTCGATCGTCGGTGCATCTGCACCAGCTGGTGGGGCCTCCGTGGAAGCCACGCTGCTTCTCCGCTGCTGGCTTCCGAGATCCGCTGGATGATCTTCATGCTGCGCCCGAGCTACATCTCTTTCGGCTAATAGTACACTCACGGTTTTCTTCATCACATCCATTTCCGATGCCAACCGCGCCACAACATCTGCTTCCCGATCCATCTTTCTCTTACGGCTTCTGTAACCGTACGGGTCATCGTTCTGGGGGAACCCTATTTTCCACGGAATGTTCCCCATGCCTCGTACACGTCCTCCGTGTTCAGGATTCCCGAGGGCTTTTGTCAGCGCGTCGTTCTCTCTGTTGAACTTGATCTTCCCCTCTTGAGCATCCCTCATTGCGTCAATAAGGGCTTGGGTGGGTTTAATTAATTTGCCCCGGTAAACACACTCCCCTGTCTCCGGGTTCAGCGTTCCCCCATGCCCGTACCACCAGCTTTTGGCCCTTTGGTCCCATCCCTCCGTACCTGGACGGATTCCTCGCGCCCTCAGCTCGTTCTCCATCTTCTCCAACCTAGGCACCCAAATGCGATACCCTCCTGGCCCCATAATATGATTGTACTCCTTCTTAGCCGCATTTTCCTTATTTCTTTTTGATATTTGAATGAACTGCTCCGATTTCTTTTGCTTCACAAATTCTGGCCAATCATGTTTCAGTTTCTCATATTGTCCTTTGAAATCCGGAGTCTTGTTCTGCTTGACAAAGTCATGGGCTAGATTTTGCTTGAATTTCCGGAATGCGTCGGCCATCTTATGAAGAGCGAACTGTTTGACTAGCCTCCTCCTCTCCTTGTTTTCCTCAATCTTGTTACCCTCCTCATCGAATTTGTTGTATTCCGGAGGTAGAACGAAATGTTCCATAAGCTTCTTGAAGCAATCTTTTTTTGTTCTCTTATCGACAAAAGTGAAACCAGCAATTCGTGCCTTCTTTGGCTCATTCCACTCCTGGACGGTGATCGAGACGTTGTCTCTAACAACGGCTCCGCATTGGCTGACAAACTTGGTGGCGTTCTTGCGGGGCTCCAGCGGCCTGCCGGTTGCACTGTCGACAACCTCGATGGTGCATGTTTCTCCTTGTTTCATCGTCTTGGTTGCGCCACGCTTTGACGACGTACTCGATTGTTTCGACGATCCGGCCGAGGGCTAAAATAAGAAAGAGAGTCGCGCGCGTTAGTACACACATATTTATTCAAATCAGTTAGTTTGTATCACCAGAGGCTCAATGTATATATATACCTCGGCGCCGGAGGTGGTTGCTACTTCCATTTGAAGATCGTCGTTTATCGACGTTTGTTCGGCATCATCTTGCTGACGGCGCCCTTCATCTTCACCGTCAAGGTTCAGATAAGAAGAGATATCATCTTCTTTTTCTCCGGTCGGCACATATAGAATATCGCCGTTTATGATGCCGAACATATGTGCTTCACCGTCCGGATCATAGTTGTCCATAATCGGGTCAGCTCTATCGTCCGCCATTATGTCAGTCCTGAAAACATGTAGTAAAAACAAATTAATTAAGTGAAGAAGGGGGGCGGTGGCGGTGGCGGTGGCGAAAGGGCGGTGGCAAAAGGAGGGGGCGAGGAAGGGGTGGGAGAGGGTGTCGCGGTAGAGCGCGAGACGGGGCGGCAGACGACGGCGTCACGGAGAGGGAGTTATTTTACCGTTTTTGTTAAACTAATTCTTACCCTAAGTTATTTTACCGTTTTTGTTAAACTAAGTCATTTTTTATGTAAATTCAAATGATTATACGTTTTAGACCATACTTTTTTTCTCATCACTGCCGTGTGTACTAACCACACGAGTATGAGACCCGGGACTGTGCAGGTGCATCGAGAAATCATAGGGCTCGACAATATGTTTTCTCTTCGTGGGATGCTAGCGGTCGCATCAACTGAGCGTTTTCTTCCCGACGTCTTCTATTCTCAAGATGAAGTCAAAAATCACAAACTTTGACCTTGTTTACACACAAATTATGTCCATTAACTTACGAAATGCATGTCATTGGATACACCATCAGTTATATTTTTGTATTGTATATGTTTGGAATTGTATATACAAAGTTTATACTCTGTAAACTCTGTAGAAATTTGCGGCGTTGGGCGGGCGAGCGAGGCGGCGAGGGCGGGCGAGCGAGGCGGCAGTACCGAGGCCGGCCGGTGTCGTTGAGGGCGGGCGAGCGAGGCGGCGCGCGCGCGGTGGGCGAGGGCGACGGCGGGCGGCGTCGAGGGCGAGGGCGACGGCGGGCGGCGTCGAGGGCGAGGGCGACGGCGGCAGGCCTTCGGCGCGCGCGGCAGAGAATCGGAGAAGACGAGAATCGGAGAAGACGGCGGCAGGCCCTTGTATTTATAGCCCCCCACCCTTTAGTCGCAGTTGGGGAGGCGACCCGCGACTAAAGGTAAACTTTAGTCGCGGTTGGCAAAACCAACCGCGACTAAAGGGTTTTTTCGTTCCCGCGCGCAACGACCTTTAGTCGCGGTTGGTCTGGCCAACCGCAACTAAAGGTATTTTTCAAAATACTTTTATTTTTCAATATCTTAAAAATACAAATAATATATCAAAAAATTCAGAAAAATAAAACTAATTCAATTCAATATGTTAAAAACACAAAAATTATATCAAAAAATTAAGAAAAATAAAACTAATTCAATTCAAAATGTTAAAAATACAAATAATATATCAAAAAATTAAGAAAAATAAAACTAATTCAATTCAAAATGTTATAGGCATTTCTTGACGCCTCTATCTTCCCGCGTATCGATGCTCCTTTTATAGGCACGGCGCCGCTTCTGCTTTGTCTTGTTCCTCCGACAAGGCGTCGTGCGCTACCCACGCGTCCTTATCCTGCCGACAGCTTTAATCACGGTTGCACCCTCCAGCCGGGACTAAAGCTTACCCAAACGTCCTTATCCCACCGACAGTTTTCTTAGATGACACAAAAACCACATTTAGTCCCGGTTGCACCAACCAGCCGGGACTAAAGGTTAGATGACCAGCTCTGGATTCCTCTTCTTCCCGCCATTTCTTCCCTGTCTTCCCGCCTCTTTCTTCCCGCCACTTTCTTCCCGCCTCCTGTCTTCCCGCTCCCATTTTTCCCGCCATTTCTCACTACATATATGTAGCCCGGCTTGGCCAGCATTATCACATCTCTACAATCTCTCATCACTCTCTCATGGCTTCCACCGCACCCACTCTAACCTACCAGCAGGTGGAGGAGCTTTGCGCCTCGAACTACCCTTGTCCACCGGGCTACCGCGTCCCCACCGGCTGGAGCCTAAGCGCCGGCGGCGTGCCGGTCCCTCCCGTCCCTCAGGGTACTGCGCGCCGGGCGGCCATCACGAACCACTACTACCTCGACCTCACGCCGGAGCAGCGGATGAATCCCCGCTGGCATCCCGATAACCAGCATACTTGGGACGCCTTCTTCATCAATCGGCGTGAGGGCGCTCGCCAGGTATGAGGAGGACGGTATGCCTCCTGGGAACTTCCACGAGGCCGGCCGTCGGCTATGGTGGTACGGCCGGACTCTGCAGAGCGTCATGGACTACATCACGGCCGGCGATATCCCCCGCCTGCGCTACCCTCAGTTCGAGCCACGAGCGCCGCCCGACGACAGCGACGACAGCAGCGACGACGACGGCGGCAACTTAGAAGGTGACGACTACCAGTACAACGACGACGGCGGCTATGAAGACTACGAGTATGCATATTATACGCCTAGGCAGGAGTATGACTAAATCACTCCAAATTTCATGTATCATCAGTGGTATCTCGAATCATTCGAAAATGGACACCAAACACATCACGGGTAATATAATTCACATGATCCATTCAACAAAGTTTGGTACAATAAATTATTACACATCATTTCTTCCCTTGTGTCCCTGCTTGCTTACGATTGTGCCGTATCCATGGAGCATCCTCATCATTTAACTTAATGCTTGGGTCGGTGTTCACTTTGAAGGGCGGAATTTCAGCAAACATATTATAATCTTCTGACATGTCTGTCTTGTCCTCCACTCCCACGATGTTTCTTTTCCCTGAAAGAACAATGTGGCGCTTTGGATCATCGCATGATGTACTGATCGTTTTCTTATCTTTCCGTTTCCTCGGTTTGCTACTCATGTCCTTCACATAGAAAACCTGAGCGACATCTTTCGCTAGGACGAATGGTTCGTCAAGGTAACCAAGATTGTTGAAATCCACCATTGTCATTCCGTATTGCTGGTCCACCTTTACCCCACCTCCTGTTAGCTTGAACCATTTGCACCGGAACAAAGGGACCTTAAAGGAGGGTCCATAGTCAAGTTCCCATATCTCCTCTATGTAACCATAATATGTGACCTCTTGCCCATTCTCGGTTGCTGCATCAAAGCGGACACCACTGTTTTGGTTGGTGCTCCTTTTATCTTGGGCGATCGTGTAAAATGTATTCCCATTTATCTCGTACCCTTGGAAAGTCGTTATAGTCGAAGATGGTGTCTTGGCCAACATGTACAGCTGATCTACAACATCGTTCCCTTTATATTCCCTTTATATTGGACGAGAATCCACACGGGACCTTCATACTGCTCAGGCATTCAAAAAAGATGACCTTCTCTTCTTTGGTCAGAGCGTAGCTGGCACGACCTTGAAACCGTTCCGGATGCCGGTCATCAGGGTCTTTCAAACGTTGCTGGTCCTGCCGTGCTTCCTTTGTATCATTTGTCTTCCCATACACGCCCAAGAAGCTTAGGAGGTTCACGCAAATATTCTTCGTAACGTGCATCACGTCGATTGCAGAGCGGACTTCTAGGACTTTCCAATATTCTAGCTCCCAGAATATAGATTTCTTCTTCCACATGGCTGCGTGCCCGTCAGCTCCCTTCGGAACTGATTGTCCGCCAGGACCCTTTCCAAAGATGACTTTCAAATCCTTGACCATATCAAATACCTCAGCACCAGTGCGTTCCGCAGGCTTCGGCCGGTGATCTGCCTTGCCGTTGTAATGCTTGCCTTTCTTTCTTACTGGATGAATTTTCGGAAGAAATCGACGATGCCCAAGGTACACGTTCTTCTTACAATTTGGTAAATGTACACTTTCAGTCTCATGTAAGCAGTGCGTGCATGCATTGTATCCCTTATTTGACAGTCCCGAAAGGTTACTAAGAGCAGGCCAATCGTTGATGGTTACGAAAAGCAACGCTCGTAGGTCAAATTCCTCTTCTTTGTGCTCATCCCACACACGGACACCAGGTCTGCCCCACAGCTGTAAAAGTTCATCAACTAATGGCCTTAGGTACACATCGATGTCGTTGCCGGGTTGCTTCGGACCTTGGATGAGCACTGGCATCATAATGAACTTCCGCTTTATGCACAACCAAGGAGGAAGGTTGTAGATGCATAGAGTCACGGGCCAGGTGCTATGGCTGGAGCTCTGCTCGCCAAAAGGATTCATGCCATCTGTACTTAGACCAAATCTTATGTTCCTTGCGTCAGCTGCAAAATCTTTGAACTCTCTGTCGATCTTTCTCCATTGCGTTCCATCTGCGGTGTGTCTCAACTCCCCGTCCGACTTACGGTCCTCTTTGTGCCATCGCAACAACTTGGCATGCTCTTTGTTCCTGAACAGACGTTTCAACCGTGGTATTATAGGAGCATACCACATCACCTTGGCGGGAACCCTCTTCCTGGGTTTCTCGCCCTCAACATCGTCACCAGGGTCATCGCCTCTGATCTTATAACGCAATGCAGTGCATACCGGGCATTCATTCAAATTCTCGTATTCACCGCGGTAGAGGATGCAGTCGTTGATGCATGCATGTATCTTCAGAACCTCTAAACCTAGAGGGCAGACAACCTTCTTTGCTTCGTACGTACTGGCGGGCAACTCGTTATTCTTTGGAAACATATTCTTCAACATTTTCAGCAAGTTTTCAAATGCCGAGTCAGCTACACCTGCCTGTGCCTTCCATTTCAGCAAATCCAGTGTGCAGCCCAGCTTTTTCAGACCATCATCGCATCCGGGGTACAACGACTTTCTGTGATCCTCTAACATGCGATCCAAATTCTCCCTCTCCTTTTCAGTTTCGCAGCGTCTCCGTGCATCAGCAATGGTCCGACCAAGATCATCAACGGTCTCATCACGTGCCTCTTCTTCACCTTCACCTTCCCCTTCACCTTCCCCTTCACCTTCAGCATCCTCCATGAAAGTATCACCGAAATGAGCAAGATAGCTTTCATCCATGAAATCATCCCCTTCTTCATCTTCTTCCATTATAACCCCTCTTTCTCCATGCTTGGTCCAACAATTATAGCTTGGCATGAAACCGTGCCGAAGCAGGTGCAGGTGAACTTCTCTTGAGGAAGAGTAACCCTTCTGATTCTTACAGTCAACACATGGACAGATAACAAAACCCTTCTGCTTGTTCGCATTAGCCACTACGAGGAAATCTTTCAAACCCGTAGTGAACTCGCGGGAGAGTCGGTTACCGTACATCCATTGCCGATTCATCTGCATTATTATAATATAAAATATATAATTAACCATCATGCATTTGTTAAACTAACTAGCTATAAACAATAGAAATTAAACAATGAACAACACACATGCATATTTTATTAATGACACACATGCATGAAAGGTTCAAGTTGCTAACCGCGATCGAGGAGGAAAAAATAAATGAGGAACCTCAAGTGTGGCTCCAACACTTCATATCATGTTTGTTTCGCGCTCTTGGGGCATTTGATCAAACACCTTGTGTGCATAAGAGGAACCAAAAGCAAACCTACACCCCCTTGTGAAGCTTGTGAAGAGAAGTGGCACCAAATGGCTAAGTGAGTGTGCTGAACTGGTATCTATAGGGGAGGAGATTTAGTCGCGGTTGGCATGGCAAACCGCGACTAAAGGCCTTTGGGCACCTTTAGTCGCGGTTGGCCTGGCCAACCGCGACTAAAGCCCCTCACGTGCACCAGCTGGCCACCGAGCGCCCTGGCCCAGGCCTTTGGTCGCGGTTCGTCTGCCGAACCGCGACTAAAGAAATCATTAGTCGCGGTTCCTACAGTGTCGCGACTTATGGGGCTGGACGGAAGCCTCTTTTTCTACCAGTGAAGAGAGATTGTAACCATATATGCCACTCCAACACCAATATATATAAGATAATAGCCATATGGAGACTCAAGATGCATCTAATAAAAATGTTCTAGAAATCTAGCTAGAAAAGCTGTACTAAACAAAGAAACGAAAACTATTGATTTGTTGGTTATGTCCTTGTTGTCGCTCCACTTTGGACAGAGTCAAGGGGTCGCAAAACACCAATGGCACACCAGTCCATGAGGGTATCTCCGCTTGACACCCGCTCAAAATTAACATGATTGAGAATGTAGGCATGAATCTGAATATACTGAATAAAAGTTATAATACCAATTTGAAATTGATTGTACCTTAACATTGTAGAGGCAACAGTATAGTTGAGCTAGAGGGTGAGAATGGAAGGAATATCGACCGATATTAATTAGCACCCTTGAAAAAGCAACTTGGTTTTGTTAAAGAAGTCGGACGTGGAAAATCCATGGGTCTTGGCCACTTTTGCAATTCTCCAACATTTTTGAGAAAAACACTCATAAAAAGGTAGTATCCGACTCATGAAAATTGTGAGAGCACAACACACAATTAGACTAGAATTTAAGTGTCAATGTCTTCATCACATCATATCTTATGCAAAAATGCTAAACATACAAAGAGTTACACACCATTACACGCTGACTAGGATTTTTCCTTCCTAACTAACCTCTCCCTCCTGATTTTCAAGGGGAGTGGGGCTCCACCCCCTTAATCTTCAATCAAAATTCACTTGCCTGTCCTGTAAACTTATGTACGTGTAGCATTACTGTATCTCATGTGTTCAACATGTTCACCAAAGCAGCCACGCAAAAACTTTTTGTTTTGAGGCACCTGCTTTTCCGTAGTTTATGCCTGCATGCATTGAAACACGACTTTGTAGTGGCTAGCTGAAGTGAAGCACCCAGAACAGAAATATAATTCCATTAATCAGCTCATGTGTCTTGCATTAACCTCAATATTGTTTCATGACTGCTGCAGTTCTACATAAACCTGTTCCAAAAGGGAGTGAATAAAGCTAGAGGGACATTAATTAGTGCTACACATGTAAGGCGTCGAACACGAAAATACTTAGGTTGAGGGCAAAGGGGAGTTAACCTTTTCGTAGACCATCCTTAGGCATCCAATTGTCGATCTTTCTCTCCGCGAGAGGGATATGTACAATTTTTGGGCGTGCATGGTATTGCTGATAACAAGAATGCCAAATGGACTTAACTCAATGGGCCCTATTTGTTTAAAAACATTATATGAATATTTCGTGCTAGGTGTGTGGAGGCGGAGGCGACTTCACCATGGCTGTTTTGTGCGGTTGATATTTGGTATCATTGTGCAAAATCAATTCACCAATTCATTTGTTTCGGGGGTCAATCTGGGTGCCAAACTCCTGCACCGTTAATGTTCCATGTTGGACTAGATTAAGTCTCTCGATGTGAGTGCTGATAGTGTTGGTCTCTCTATCCATGAGTGGATACAGAGATATAACCTAGAAGTCTCCCTTATGGAGATCTTTGAGGGGAAGGAGCTATTCCGGCAACGTAGAGGGGTAGAATTGGCTCCTAAAGGGGGATGCTGATCCCACATCTATTCCTTCTAAAAGGATCTCCTCACGACAAAACCTCGTGGTGGGGTTTCGTTATCGGCGGACTTATGGCCAACTGAGGCCATGGTCTCTGCTTCTTAGAATGGGGAGCTGACACACCTATTTTTTCCGGAGGAGGTTGGTAGCGCGACCGCGACCATGAAGGCGGGCTCATGCCTAGGCTGGATGGTTTGTCGGTCGCCTTCTTCCGGAGTTTTACAATGGGACTCTTGACATGGCACGCCAGAACTTTGGTATCATTACACTCATCCCAAAATAGTTGGAGCAACAGATATCCGATAATTTAGGCCGGTCATGGTTGTTAATGTGCTTGTGCATTTTTTATGTAGGTATGTGTGTTGCACGTGAAACCTATCGCACATCGTCTCTCACACCCCTTCCAATCTACATTCTTGAAGGGCCGCCGCATCTACAATGGGATATTCACCCTTCATGAAATTATCCAAGAGGTTAGGATGCGTCATCATAAGGGCGTCTTTCTTAAGTTGGACTTACGGAAGGCGTATGATCATCGATCGATTGGTCCTTCCTGCAATTGGTGCTTGAGTGCACGTGTTTGATGACCGTTGATGCTCTTGGATCATGCACCTTGTAAGAACTGGAAGCACGGCCATCAACATTAATGGGAAGGTCGGCTACTTCTTCTCTTCCTCGAGGGAAGTTAGGAAAGGGGATCCTTTTTACCCTTTCATTTTCAACTTCGCAATTGACACCCTTGCAACCATCCTCGCAAGGCTTGGATGCACCGGCACCTCAAAAGGGTGGTAGGTCGCCTTATCACTGGCGATGGGGTCACACCCGTGCAGTATGCGGACGATACCATGATTATCGTAGAGGGATTTGACATGGACATACTCAACCTTAAGTTCCTCCTTGTTTGCTTTGAAACCATGTCTACGATTAAGATAAATTTGACAAGAGTAGTGGTAGTGCTGGGCTATTCTGAGGCCAAACAGGAGTGCATTGCGGATAACCTGAATTGTAGGTTGGTCATCTTCCCCATAGAGTATTTGGGGATGCCTTTGTCTGACTCGAGGGTTTTCCTGAGTGTGTTTGACCCTCTTATGGGGAAGGTCGCAACACGGGCCAAACCGTAGTGTGGGCATTTATTTCCATGGGAAGTAAGATGGTCCAGATTGACTCTAACCTATCTAGCCTCCCCATGTATATCTTGCGATTATATATTCTACCAGAGGGAGTGCATAGTTTGTTCGTTAAGGACCTCTTTCGTTTCTTCTAGCAGGTGATGAATGAGTGATAAAACTACCACATGGTTGGGCATCTTTGCCTCACATCGTATAAACGGGCCCTCATTCTTAGGTGGGTATGGTGGATCATCCGAGGGGAGGGGCCCCTTTGTTGCAGCTTCTTCATGCAAAGTACCCTTGGGGCGTGTGCTTCTTTCCTGCGCGTGAGCAAAGAGTTCCCAAGTTCTGGAAGTTGATCCAGAAGATTAAGCTTGAGATTCTCCTGGGCCTGTCCTTCTCTATTGGCAATGGTGACGAGACCATATTTTTGCTGGATTGTTGGGTTGACGAAGGCTCGTTATGCACGACGTTTCCAAACCGGTTTCCCATTTGTGTAGATCCATTGCTCTTGGTCTCCGCGCCTCTTTAAAATGGGCAATGGAACATCTTATTCCATTTTGGGGCCTAGAGAGGTGTTAGAGTGGTCCAATTTGCAGGCGACCTTCCATCCCGGGCTCACGGGCTATCCGGACTTTGCATCGTGCGGCCTAACTCCCTCGGGAGATTTTTCATGGCATCGGCCTACCATGCGTTGTGCCATATGTCAATTATTAATTTGGTCACGCCCCTTAGGTAGGCACCTCTCCCCTTGAAGATCATAATTGTTGTGTGCCAATTGTTGAGGGATCGCCTCCCGTCGGGAATGGAGGTGCTCAAGAGGCATGGACCGGATAATGGGTTATGTCCCATTTGTTGGGTTCCAGAAACAGGGGCTCACTTTCTCTTATCTTGCACGACGGCTCGCGTGGTTTGGAGCTTTGACAGGAAGACACTCCGGCCGAATTGGGAGGCTTGGACCTAGCTAGCTTCCTCCATGTATGAGTTGTTGAGAATAGGAGGAAGAGGCGACTATTTTGGCTAGTTTTTGTGGCTTTAGCTTGGAATCTTTGGACGACACGTAATAAGATGGTGATCGAGCGGATATTCCTTCGACGGGCCTCTAACTCCTCCTTCGAATTTCTTGTGTCCCTGCAACATTGGTGCCCGCTAGCTAGGCAGCGGAACCGCAACTGTCTGGGCCAGATGTTGGATGCACAACATGGCATGGCTCGTCGCCTATCTTCACCGGCGACCCCATAATGTGTGGCCATTTGGTGCTCCTTTTTCTCCTTCTTTTATGTTTTATCTGGGTGTGCTTGTGTTGGGGCCCCAGAAAACTTTTTATTTTGTTTTGTTGCTACTCGCTCTATGTACTGGTTGGTTGCATTATTTATAAAGCATGACGAAAGCCTATTTCAAGAATAGGGCATCATTCTGTAATTAAAGATTTACAATCCACAAACCAGCTTTATCTTTTGGCCTACAAAAACCGCTCCATGCAGCTAGTGAAATTTTCTTGTGTTGCATCCTACTTTGTCCATAAAATATGCATATGCTCTTTTTGATTTTTGATTTTTGATTTATGGGGAGCAAACGAAAAGGTGGACATGACCCCCAAAGGACAAAATTTATTTGCATATACAAATCTTTGTCTATAAGACAAGAACCCGAAACATGAATTCAACCGGTGTTCAACTCTATCACAAGAGGGGACAAATCATGCCCTAAAGAACAAGTTGTACCGAGTCACAACGCCATAAAAGTGAAAAATATTTTACCGAGCAAGGAAGTGGGATTATCAGTGTGGGGTTTGGCAGAATTTATGGTTCCGTGCAAATCTTGTTGTAGGGAAATAAAGTTGAGTAGGACAAGTGCCCATCACCAATGTAGTTCCATTGTGTTTTGCATTCTGGGTTAGTCTTGCCCAGGAGGCAGGAGATTTTTGAACTAACTCCATCCTGGAAGCTTGAAATGCCACTAACGATCTTTTTTCATGCGGTGCATCCAAAATAAAAATGGGAAAGTAGTGGCTGCACCTCACCACGCTACACCCCCTCCAGAAAACATATCAAAACATTTCAAATATTCTGAAGCTAACTAAGGATGGATCATTTTCAGTAAAATCTATGTATCTTCATCTTATTGATTCGGGGTACATTCCAAGATCCAAGCAGGTCTGGGAGGTCAAAGTTCCGTTGAGGATAAAGATCTTTATGTGGTTCGTTCACAAAGGTGTTATCCTCACGAAAGACAACTTGGCAAAATGTAAATGGAAAGGTAACCAGCGATGCAACTTTTGTGACAACAAGGAAACTATCAAGCACCTCTTTTTCCAATGTCCGATGGCTAAAATCTTATGGCGTTCTATACACATTGCTTTTAATATCACCCCTCCCACTAGTGTCAACACGTTGTTTGGGACATGGGTTGAGGGAGTTGGTGGTCATTTGACAAAGAGTATCCGGGTTGGAGCATGCGCATTACTATGGGCAATTTGGAACTGCAGGAATGATTTAGTTTTTAACAGATGCACATCTATACATTTTTTGCAGGTTATATACAGGGCTACCGCACTGACCCGCACGTGGTCCTTACTCAATCCTGCGGATTCCATGGAGCTTATGGTTACTGGGTGTACCCGTTGGGAGATGGTAGCACAGGTTATCTTCAACCGATTTGGATGGCGACAAGCTAATAGGATAGGTGGCTAGACATCTACTTATTATACTGTCGCTGCTGGGGCGCTTTGTATCGATTTGTTCTTGTTATTTACTCTGAACTTTGTTGTACTCGTTGCGGATTTGGCTCGTTTTTATTTAATAAAGGGCTGCATGCAGAGGCCTGGGCGATGCCTCCTTTTCTAAAAAAAATGAACAAATGTACAAAATATGCTCAAACGGTGCGCATACATTTTGAATAAATTTAGAGATTTTGTTATTTTTATACAACACTCACCAAATTTTATTTGAGTATCACATTTTGCAAGCACCTATAACGTTTGTTCATAATCATGCCCACAAAGTTTTAGAATTTTTTGAAATGTTCTGATATCTTTTCTTGAGGGGTTGTAGTGGGGGTGCAGCATGGTGGGGTGTAGAAAAACCACTCTAAAAAATATTTCATGTGATATAGATAAATTGATAAAATAAACATGGAATATGAACTTACTGAATGTAGATAGTTCAAAAGAATTATACGAGGATCAGAATTTCAGAGGCACAGGAAATTAGACATTGCCTTAATTCGTGAACTTGTTGTTGTACATGTAGAACTTAGGTTACGATGGTTGATGGACTCAGCCGCCTCAAAGGGTGCGGCTCTACTCTTTGTATATTGTCAAAGAGTATTACAGATACAGGTTATACACGGTATGTAAAAGCCCTATCTGAATACAATACGAAGTCTAACAAGCATCAACGAAGTCAGCGTGGTGTTTGAGCTGTTGAAGAGCATCGGTGACTCAGTGATCGATGACGGGCTGATCAACAAGGTACCACTTTCTTAGCATCCCTTGTGCTTTGGGGAGCAAATTCTGAATTTTATCACCTTCAATAACAGCAAAACTATTGTCAACTTTTATCTTTGTTGCGGTCCAGAATAGGAAGAACAAACATTGACACTACAATACATGTTTCTTTCACTTCTTGTATATTGTCAAATAAGAATTTAGTACGCCATCATCTCTTGATGTAGCTGAGAACCATTTCATTTGTCAATCAGACATACAATAGGCCACCGTCTCTCGCAGTATGTGTACCATTTCATATACGCTGAAGTTTTAAAAAGGTGACATGCGATGATAAGACAAGATGGTAGGCTTTTAATGCTATGAGAATGCTGGAGCGAGATTAAAAATGACGATCATGGAGATGGCCGAGGGCTTGGGAAGAAATATGTCGTTTTATCTCGGGTTATATGGTCGAAGCTAGGAACAATCTCTTGGAGCCAAAATAGGGTCTAATGGATTTAAAATATAATCATCAGTGACAATTGACACCCAATAGTAATGCATCGGATCTGTATGGGTCAATTGCTCCTGTGCGATGTTTTTGATACGAAATGGCTGCAAACCGGCATCATTGGCAACAATGGCTATGCTGCGACACCTCTGTGCGCACAAATAGCCAACACTAGTAGAAAACAGGGCTTTGGTTCGGGCCTGGCCAGCCCATTAGTCCCGGTTCTTCATGAACCGGGACCCATGGGGGCATTAGACCCGGTTCTTGAGCCCAGGGGGCCGGCCGGGGACTCGTGGGCATTGGTCCCGGTTCGTTTGGACCCGTTTGCCCCGGTTCTAGGCACAAACCGGGACCAATGGGCCGCGCTCCTGGCCCACATCCATTGGTACGGGTTCGTGCCTTGAACCGGTTTAGAAGGGGGGGGGGGGGCTTTAGCCCCGGTTTATGCCACGAACCGGGACAAATAATTTGCCTAAATATACCCATCACCGCGGAGAGCACTTTGTTTTTCTGGCCGATGAGGGGAGGGCATTTGGGTGCTCTAGCTCACCTCCTATGCACATGAGGTGTTCGATGAAATGCCCGAGCCACACTAGTTAAGCTTTCTCCTCTCGAAGCTCGACCTCAGAGCTCCATTTTTCCCGAGATTTATCTAGATTTAGCGGTCCGTCATGCCCCGTCCCCGTTTTCACCGCTGGGGCACATCCATGTGTACCTCCGCAATGTCGTCTGCAAGCTCCTCCGCAGACAGTGAGGTAAGTCGATTTGGATTTTCGGTTGACATTGGATTTGGGATTTCTCATCTAGGGTTTCGCGGCATGGGCCGTAATATGCGCCTTTCTGGCTCGTAGGTGGATGGCTGCGGGATTGTGCAGTTCCAATCCGAGTGTTTCATTCCCAATCCAAGTTTCTACGGCCTTGAGGAGCGCTCGAATCACCGTTGCACGGGGCATAGGCTAATTCCCGCTCGCCGTGTTTCTTGGGGTGGAGCAAGCACGGGAAGAAGGTTTTTGGGTTGTCCACTCGATGTAATTCCTCAAAACATCATTTGGTACTCTGTTTTCATCGATTTATTACAAAGTTATGAATTTCACCTAATTATGTGAACTCTGATTTAACAGCTTCCTGATGAGTGTGATTGGGTTGTTTGGATTGACTCCCCTCTCACTGAGCTAGTGGGGCAAGCTTTTGAGGAGCTCCATGATGGCCTTGAACGTAGTTGGATCAAATCTAGTAGGATGGAGAAGAAGGTTATGGATCTGAACAATGAAAACAAGAAAATGCAATTGAAGTTGAAGAAAAGGAATGAGCTCATGGAAACAATTGGTTTTCTCTTTGTTCTTGGCATCAGCATTGTGGCTTGTTTAGTTTCTATTTGGTCTAAGCAATCCAATTAAGTGGCAGTGTGTGTGTTATGTTTCTGCTAGTGTGTTGTGCCCTAGATGTAATTCTATCGTTTGTGCACTGTTGTGAACTTGAGCAAATGTAATGTTGTGCCCCAGATGTAATGTATATCATGTGTTGTGTTAAAATTGTCACCAATGCCTGGTAGTTCAACACAGAATGACAGCAAAATGTGCAATTTTGAGCACCTAGCAAGATATTTAGGGGCAAAAGTGAGAAATCATATGATGACGTGGATTTGAATGGTGCATTTTGAACACAGAAAAACTATGGAGTTCAAATAAGTTCAAAAAAATAAAATGCCTTTGTGACATACGAGTTTCCGTATGAAACCCTCATACTTCGAAAGAGATTGTCCGTTTTGTACACGAAGTGCATCCAGTTTTTGCCGTAACCCTCTCAACTTTCTCGCACATGCTATGTGGGTGAAATGATGATACCATGCCAACTTGGAACCTTTTCAGAGTTCATTTCAAATGCTTTTCAATTTCATGGTCTTATAGCTCAAAATAATCAGTAAATGCATGAAAAATAACAAATGAAGTCACAAAGGGTTGTAAATTGATGATGTGGCTTTGAATGGTGCATTTTGAACACAGAAAAACTATGGAGTTCTAATAAGTTCAAAAAAATGAAATCCCTTTGTAACACACGAGTTTCGGTATGAAACCCTGATACTACGAAAGAGATTGTCAGTTTTGTACACGAAGTGCATCTAGTTTTTGCCGTAACCCTCTCAACTTTCTCGCACATGCTATGTGGGCGAAATGATGATACCATGCCAACTTGGAACCTTTTCAGAGTTCATTTCAAATGCTTTTCAATTTCATGGTCTTCTAGCTCAAAATAATCAGTAAACGCATGAAAAATAACAAATGAAGTTAGAAAGGGTTGTAAATTGATGATGTGGCTTTGAATGGTGCATTTTGAACAAAGAAAAACTATGGAGTTCAAATAAGTTCAAAAAAATAAAATCCCTTTGTAACAGATGAGTTTCCGTATGAAATCCTGATACTTCGAAAGAGATTGTCCGTTTCGTACAGAAAGTGCATCTAGTTTTTGCCGTAACCCTCTCAACTTTCTCGCACATGCTATGTGGGTGAAATGATGATACCATGCCAACTTGGAACCTTTTCAGAGTTCATTTCAAATGCTTTTCAATTTCATGGTCTTATAGCTCAAAATAATCAGTAAATGCATGAAAAATAACAAATGAAGTCACAAAGGGTTGTAAATTGATGATGTGGCTTTGAATGGTGCATTTTGAACACAGAAAAACTATGGAGTTCAAATAAGTTCAAAAAAATGAAATCCCTTTGTAACAGACGACTTTCCGTATGAAATCCTGATACTTCGAAAGAGATTGTCCGTTTTGTACACGAAGTGCATCCAGTTTTTGTCGTAACCCTCTCAACTTTCTCGCACATGCTATGTGGATGAAATGATGATACCATGCCAACTTGGAACCTTTTTAGAGTTCATTTCAAATGCTTTTCAATTTCATGGTCTTATAGCTCAAAATAATTAGTAAATGCATGAAAAATAACAAATGAAGTCACAAAGGGTTGTAAATTGATGATGTGGCTTTGAATGGTGCATTTTGAACACAGAAAAACTATGGAGTTCAAATAAGTTCAAAAAAATGAAATCCCTTTGTAACACACGAGTTTCCGTATGAAACCCTGATACTTCGAAAGAGATTGTCCGTTTTGTACACGAAGTGCATCCAGTTTTTGCCATAACCCTCTCAACTTCTCGCATATGCTATGTGGATGAAATGATGATACCATGCCAAATTCCAACTTTCTTGAAGCTAAGCAACGTGCAGGTGAGCACCGCGCCTCTCCCTTCACCGTCTCTATACTTAGGGCTTATAAACCGCTGCGAGTGCCTCTCGCTTGGCGAGGTGGGACTAAAAAACAGCTGCAGAAAGAATCAACTAAAAAACTCTTTTACCGGTTCATGCCACGAACCGGTACTAAAAGGTGCTCGTGGGGCCCCAGCCTTAGAACTTGTACCATATAAAATGCCTTTGTAAGAGCCTTAGAACTGGTACTAAAGGAATCAACTAAAAAGCTTTTATAAACCTCTAGTATTATTGAAACTAAAATTATATAGAATTTATGCAACTAAAATTATCAAAGTATTTTCTGTTCAAAACATTAAAAGCAAAAAGAATTATCATAAAAGAAAATAAATAAGTAATTAGAATTTTGTTACAAACTTTAATAGTAAAAAGAATTATCATAAAAGAAAATAAATAAGTAATGAGAAACAAAAAAGAAAGCAAAAAACTGTTTTTTTTTAAAAAGTGCCACCTTCACGACCACCACGGCGTGCATACGACTAGAAACCCATTACAAGGTCCAGGATGTAGGCCCGCAGTAGGCCCAATAGGCCCACAAGCACATAAAATGATTTTAGGCCCGTAAGACTACAGTAGAGAGGAGCTCGAAGTGGTTGGTTCGGCAGGGCTTATAAACCACTCTGAGCCCCTCTCGGCTAGCGAGGTGGGACTAAACATAGCACCGCACCGCGCAAGGCCTTTGGTCCCGGTTGGTGGCACCAACCAGGACTAAAGGGGGGCATTGGTACCGGTTGGTGCCACCAACCGGGACCAAAGGCCTCTCCTTCCCGCCCTTCGGGCTGCTGAAAAGAGACCTTTGGTCCCGGTTGGTGGCACCAACCGGTACCAATGCCCCCTTTAGTCCCGGTTGGTGCCACCAAGCGGGACCAAAGGCTTGTGCTTCCCGCCCTTCGGGCTGCTGAAAAGAGACCTTTAGTCCCGGTTGGTGACACCAACCGGGACCAATGCCCCCCATTAGTCGCGGTTGGTGCCACCAACCGGGACTAAAGGTGGGGCTATATAAGCGGTACTTTAGAAATTTTGATCTCTCCCCCTCTCTCCATTCGATCCTGACGCCGACGCCGCCCCTGCCCCCGACGCTGCCGGAGTCATTGCCGCCCCCGAAGCCGTCCTCGTCGTTGCCGCCACCTACGCCGGCCGCGTGCGCCTCCTCCATCTGCCCGCCGACGAGCAGCTCGGCCCTCCTCTGCTTCCCACGGTGAGATCCACCGCCACTCCTCCCTCTCCTCCTCTAGCTCCGTCCTCCTCCCGTCGGGCTACGCTCTGGCGCCCCTCCTCTCTCCACGCCGCGCTCAGGCGCCCCATCCTCTCCCCTCGCCGGTGCCGTGCACCCCCACGCTCAGGTGCCCCCATGATGTGCAGTAGCTCTCCCCTAGTGATTCATTATGATTGGGATGAAAATGTCTTTGAATCTTTGGTTGTATTAGCTGATAAAATGGTGTTTGTTCTTGAAATGATGCTCATGTTCTGTATCTGGAGGGTAATCAGAAGCTATTGGATGTTGTACTTATCTTTTTTGTATATTAGTTATGCGCAAGATGTTTTGTTCAGATAAAAAAAAGGATAGGTGACTATATATCGAATTTGACCATGTTTGTTCAGAAGCATCAAACATTAATATGGTGCTTACTCTTTGTTTTGTCAAGGACCAACTTCAATCAATTCTGATTCTTGATTCTACTTCTTTAATTTATGGGAGAAGTTGGTGATATATTCTTAGATTTAGGCATTTATCACAGTTAGTTCATCCGAAATGCAGTTATGTAATACAAACTTCTATATATAGTGTTTGTTGTCAATTTAACTTCTAAATCATATTTCTATTTGTACAAAGAAGAGAAATTATGGCACATTACTCAATGGTTCAAACTTTGTCACATAACTTAATTTCTTGATGTTGGTAGGTCTTAGTGACCACACATTTCCAATATAGATTTAGCATCCGAGATCATATATATCCATTTCTTCGCCAAATCACTCGAGTTAAGGTCACTTCTATGATCATATTTATTATATAATCTACACGTTGGTGAGTTATATCAAGCTTCTACAATTAGATATATCTTTAAATGTTCGATAACACACGTACAACCATTTCTAATTCATGGTCGTCTACTTTATATGCATTTTTTGTATATTAGTTGTACGCAAGATCTTTGTTCAGCTAGAAAAATATAAAGGATAAGTGGCGACAATATCGAATTCGGCCAACCATGTCACACGTTCATATGATTGGTTTTAGACACGTGAAGTTTGATCGGAAGTGTCAACCATTAATCCGGTGCTTACTATTTGTTTTATCATGGAACAACTTTTGTCCATTGGGATTCTTGATTCTTCTTCTTTAGTTTCAATGAGGAACTTTTGTGTCTTAGGAGAAAGGGAAATATTACTATATGTAAAATCTTCAAATATGATGTTGACCTATTCTGCTTCTATAAGTATGCATTTCTAGAGGAATAAATAATTGTGTAATACAATAGTATATGTTGGTAACTAAATTTGATGAGCTTCCTTCATTGTATGTAACTATGACTATGTTGAAGGCTTTCTCTAGAAAACTTGACTTCACTTAAATGTTGTTGTTGTCATGTGTATGTTTTGTACTTACCAAAAAATTCATTGGTTGCATATTCACATCTACATGTTTATTTCATTTTCATCAAATTGAATGTGTACCGAGTGCTTCAAGGTGCTGATGAAACACACCTTTTTAGTTCTATAATGGTTAGTAGGCCGATTAATATAAGGCATCCAAATAAACGAAGACAAGATCATGAAAAAGTGAAATGACGGTCCAAGTTGGCGTAGAGTATAGAGCCTCTTGCAAAGTCATAATAAAGACACTTCAAAAATCTAGAATGTGAGATAAGATATAACATAGAAAGTGTAAATGCTTGATAAAAGTATGTTGCTACTGCATGACTCAATCACTCACACAATAACCTCATGTTGCACCTACGCCATCTCTATCTATCGACGCAGTGCTTGCGGCTAATCCCACCACGTGGGGATTGTGACACCATAAATAAACAACGTATTTGTGATGGCTCTGGTGACGCACCAGGCGATCCCCCGAGTCCACCACGCCATCGCCGCTCCCTCCTCCGCATAGCTCCCAAGCCCTTCATGTCAAAGTTATCCGGGAGGGGGTTATATCGCATATTCACATAGAAGTTATCCGCTAGGAAGATAAGGAAGAAGAAGAAAAATAATGAGAGGAAAAAGGAAAATAAGAAGAGGAAGAAAGGAGAAGAATAGGAGAGGAAGAAGAGGAGAAATAAATAAGAAGAGGAAAAAAGAAGAAAAAGAAGAGGAGAAGAAGAAAATTTTTTCTTCTTCTTCTCTATTCCTTTCTTCTTCTCCTTTTTTTTCTTCTTTTTTTTCTTCGATCGCTTCTCTTCTATTCCTTTCTTCTTCTCCTATTTTTATTTATTGTTTTGTCTTCTTATTTTTTATCGGGTATGTCATTGTCGATATACCCCCTCCCGATAAGTTCAACACGAGGGGGGGGGGTCGATATACCCCTCCCCGATAACATTATTTTCCCATGTATGTATGTCGTCGTTGTCGATATAACCCCCTCCCGGATAACTTCGACATGAGGGGCGGTCGATATATATACCCCCTCTCGACCGTGATAACTTATACCACGGGAGCACCCCCCCCCGGCCCTCTCGCTCGACCAAAACTCTCGAGGACACCCAAACCCTAGAAAAACGATGTTGCTCTCCTACCCCCTCCCGTCGCGCCCCTACCCGACAAACTCTCTCGAGGCCACCCAAATTTACCAAGTTAAAAGAGCGTTGTCGTCGAGGCCACCCCAAACCCTTGAAGCGTTGTCGAGGCCACCCCAAACCCTTGAAGCGTTGCCGAGGCCACCCCAAACCCTAGAGAAGCAGCGCGAGGCCACTAATATGATTCCTTATTGTGATTAGCTAGCTAGTTCTACGTTTGCCACTAATATATCCATCTGTCATGTTTGAATAATAATTGCCATGTTGTAAATATTTGCAGAAACTATGGAGCACCCCCGAGACGAAGCAACAGAAGAGATGTTGGGGGAAATAATCGCTAAAGGAAGTGATGTCGTCTTGTCGTTTCTCAACGACACCGATGGTCTGGAAGGACAGGGTGAAGAAGAAGGCTATGATTAAGATGGCTCCGGTGACCCATTAATGCCGATACAAGAAGAAGGCTATGATTATGATGGCTCCGGTGACCGAACCGAGTCCGGCCAGGTATATATATTCGTTAAGCCTGTGTTGACTAGCTAATTGATGCATTCATTGTTTTCTTATGTACACATATTAATTAACTTTCGTCTTTCTGCTTTTTCTAGCCCTCCGGATCGAGCACAACTTCGGTAAAGAGACGAGGCCCGAAGAAAAAGTTGCGCTCGGATGAAAGGTTTGAGATCACAGCAATCGCGCGCGATGGCAAGCCGATTGAACTGTACCGGACAAAGGAAGCATTTGCTAATCAGCGCGGGGTTCTTGTTAGGGACAAGATCCCGATCAGTATCCAGCAATGGTTAAAGCCTAAGAAGGAAGACCCTGAGGTGTCTTATGTCTCCGATATGCAGAAAGAAGATCTTTGGACAACACTTAAGGCAAATTTCACCCTACCGCTAGAGGAGGATCAAGAGAAGCCAGTTATAGAGCAATTGATCAAGTCTCATGCTCTTAAGAAGATGGTAGAACTATTTAGAAGGTGGAAGAATGAGCTGAAATCGTTTGTCGACAAAGAAATTACACCAGAATTCACCGGCCGGTTTGAGAAGATCAGAGATCACTGACCCGCATTTGTGGCCCACAAGACATCGGAAAACAGTAAGAAGATGTCAACGACAAACAAGAAAAATGCTGCGAAGAAGAAGCATCACCATCGCGCGGGGTCAGGTGGCTACCTCAAAGCCCGACATTTGTGGGACAAGGCTGAGAATGACCTGATTGCTAAAGGGGTCGAACTAGAGACATTGAACTGGCCAGACCGTTCCCGGACTTGGTTCTTCGGGGTTGGCGGAACCTTGGACCATGTATCAGGGAAGTGCGTTTGGACGGAAGAGCAACTGCGAATACCCGTCACGAGGCTTAAGGAGTATATCGAGAAAGCGCAGCAAGGGACGTTCGTTCCAGACAGAGAGAAGGACGAGCTGACAATGGCCCTCGGGAATCCTGAGCACCCTGGACGGACACGAGGCACGCCAGGCTCCGTTCCATGGAAGGTTGGGTTTCCGGACGCAGGGGGTTACAAATGCCAGGAGAGGAGGAAGAAAGTGGAGCATAGCCAACTGCAGGCGCTGCACGAAAGGGTACAAGGGCTAGAGGAACGAGAAGTAGATCGCAGCAAACGACCAGCCGAAGCTTCCCTTCAAGCTACCCCGCCATCTCAGCGGAGAATTAGTGTGGCTTCCACCGAGCAGACTCAGCAGCTGGAGCCTGTCTTCACGGCTCCTGCTAGCTACCCCGTGGATGCTATCACGGAGTCTCAACATTGCCACCTTATGCTGCGATGGATGAGAATGAAAGTCAAGGCGGCTGTTGGAGCTGTTTTACCTACTGAACCCGGCACAACCTACCACGGCCGGTCGATTCCAGAAGGATATGCTAGGGTGATGGTGGATCAAATAACGGATGGGTTTGAGGACCTTGAGCTTGATCACCCTACGGGCGAAGGGGAGATTCGGCTGGGTTCTTCTCTGAAGACTTCATGCCTATGGCGGAAGGAGCTCATGAACCTTCTGAACTGGACGCCTCCGCCTCCTCCGCCAAGTCAGGGCACTCCGCCTCCTCCTCCGCCTCCTCCTTCGGCGAGTGATCAGGGCACTCAGTCTCCTTCTCCTCCTCCACCTCCTCCTCCGACGAGTGATCAGGGCACTCAGTCTCCTTCTCCGGCGCGTGGCGGCACTCTGCCTGCGCCGGCGCGCCCGAGCAGCCAACCTCCTCCTTCTCCGCCTCGTCAACAAGGGCGGAAGAGACCTGCCGCCGCTCCGGCTGCTCCGGCGCGTACTCCTTCTACTCTGCCTCGTAAGAAAGGAAAGACAGCCGCAGCCGCTCCGTCTGCTCCGGCGTCTAGCAGTACAGCTAGAGGCAGGCAATACAAATACGGTCCTTCTCTGAAGACTCCAGAGAAATTACCATAAGAGAGGAGCCAGGAGGAAAATGCGAAGATCGTGCAAGTCGAAGTGAAAAACTTCTTTGAAGGGGTGAAAGCAAAGAAACATCCACCTCCGGAGGAGAAGATAGATCCAGTAAAAGCGAAGCGTACTCTGGTTGCCCTGAAGAAACCACCAAAGTCTCCGGCGAAAGGCAACTATGAGCGCATTATTACAAAGTAACTTATCATAGCGGAGAGGTCGGGAAGTACTGTCAGTGGTCAAAGGTTAGCAGAACGACAAGCTGGGAAAGAAGTTGCTAAGCTCGGTGAACAAGCGAACCGATCGTTCCCCCCGCTCAAGGTGTCTAGCGATATCGTCGCTAATCATCCGGGGATCTTGTTGCCCGGTACCAATCCTACAGATTACCTGCCCGACGATGCACATTTTGATTTCTTGGAGGTGGACGAACACAAATACGTGTACGGGAAGCCTCTCGTCAAAGATGAAAGATCTCTAACAACGATGATGCGAAGATTCCATGATTGGTACATGAAAATCTGCAGAGAGTTTGGGGGGGGGGGTAATATTTTGACGCCGAGAGTTAGAGAGGGGCATGACCTCGTTGGAGTTGAACTGTTGAATGTTCCATTTGAGGAGTTCTTCCCGTTTTTCAATCTCCTGTCCCTCGATAAATTAATGATCACTTTCTACTGCCTGTAAGTAGTACTACTTCTATCATTAAGTCTCTATATATAGGTCAACTCTTTCATTGCATGTATTTTTAATTATCCTCACTATATTATATACAGATTGAAGATCGTCGAATTGAAAAAAGACAAATCGGTGATATTGGGTTCATTAACACAAATCTCGTAGATGCATTCATGGTTGAATTTCAGGCCAAAGATACCGAGGCCAACCTGCTACAATCGTTTGTATTGAATCAAAACAAAGCTATAATACTCTTCCCTTACGAATTCCAGTGAGTATTACTGTCTTGTGCATATTCGGTTTCCCTTATTAGTCAAGGTTATAGTAATGTAATTGATGAGTTATGCATGCGTGCGCAGCTTCCACTATATTCTCCTAGAGATTAAGCTTGAGTAGGGAATAGTAACTGTCTTAGACTCGAGACGAAAAGATCCCAAGGAGTATGCGGACATGACTGAAATTCTATAGAAGTAAGTTAAATCGATCATTATCGCACCATATCGGCAACTTTGTTCATTTCGTGATATCAAGTAATTGTTTTCTTTGTGTGGCAGGGTTTGGAAAAAAATTACTTCAAAAACTCCGGGACTGCCAAAGAAGCTGCAATTTAGACACCCGAAAGTAAGTACTATAGTAGCATGTTCCACGCATCTCCTAGTGATTCAAGCGCTAGTTTCATCAATACCATTTAGCATGCTTGCTAACTATCAGTTTGATTGACCTCTATTTCTTGTTAAGTGGTTGTGGCAGGAACTAGTGAATGATTACTATGGATACTACATTTGCGAGTCCATCCGCCACACGACGTGTGAGCAGGGCTACTCTGACAAACAATATGAAGTGCGTAAATAATAATATTCACAATCTTATTTTATTACCATCATTTGTGTTCAGTTTCATTTATTCATATATATGTATTGACCCCCTTCTTCAAATTAGATATTTAGGATGCGGAATAAACTCCTACTAGCAGATCGTATGCGAGGAATTCAAGAGGAATTGGCAACATTCTTTCTTGACCACGTGATCGCTAAAGACGGAGAATACCATGTGAACCCTAATCAGTTGAATTTTAATTAGTAGATTATATTGCAAGAGATAATTATATTGTATATATGTAGCCAGTAGCGTCGGATAGATATACGAGAACTTGTTGTTCGACCAATCTCTCAAAGAAGGAGAGGTGGCCGATATCACTTCTCTATGTATGCATATGTTCATGACGATCTTCTGTTTCCTTCATTTGCTTACTAGCTAGCGTGTCTAGTCCTCTCTATACGTATAGTACGTAGCGTCGACCAAGCACGGAGATAATAGAGGACACTTCTCTCTATTAATTAGCTAGCTAACACAATATATGAAAGATCTAAATTAACCACCCAAACCCCCCCCTTCAAAAAAAAACACCAGCACCTGAAATGCTGACGCGTGGATGCCTATTGGTCCCGGTTGGTGTCACCAACCGGGACCAAAGGGCCTCATGCCTGGGCTCGCCGCACCGGCCATGTGGAGGCCCATCTGTCCCGGTTCAGCTAAGAACCGGGACTAAAGGCCAAGAGCATTAGTAACGACCTTTTTGTCCCGGTTCCGAAACCGGGACAAAAGACCCTTTTTCTACTAGTGTCAGGCGTGACATGGCCCTTAAGCACAATATCTATCACGATGAGGTGAAGCCGGACGGGACCCATAGTCCATGTCGGCGTGGGACCCAGATGACGGTGACTACTGTCAAACAGTTTTCCCCTGTTGGCTACGGTCCGTACAAGTACTTCCGTCGAGGATGTATACGCACGTTGCCTTGCTGCTTTTTGCGTTTTGGCCAGCCACTTTTGGCCTACACACACGTATACTTCAGCAAGACTAGTACGTACCCGTATGTTACAAGAAGACCCGCTGGCTAGCTAGGCATACGAAACACTCGAACTCACGATGTGGTTGCAAACAGGAACACGTTCCTGTGCTTTCTATTACTTTTTTGATCTACAAGCAAAACCCTTAGGGTGCCTTTTATACATGTTTACAAGGGACTATGGAAATTGACTAGGACTAGGTATCCTAATACTATCAGGACTCGGTTTGGCTTTCTTTCCTAATCCTACGTGTACAGGAGCAACATGATTAACTTCTACATTCACCTCCTTAATCTTGTTGCTTGACTTCACTTCTTGCACTCCGACCTTCTTCCTCATCTCGATGAACTTCTGTCGACCGAGGGACTTGGTGAGAATATCGGCAAGCTGGTCTTTCGTGTTCACATGTTGAACCTCGATCAACCCCTCCTCAATGCACTCCCGGATGTGATAAAACCGGGTATCTATGTGCTTGCTCCTTTCGTGATGAACCGGATTTTTGTACAATGAGATTGCAGCTTGGTTGTCAATCTTCAATGACACCTTCTGCACCTCCCTCTTTTGCAAGAATAGCTAGGAGTCTTCTCAGCCAGACTCCTTGACAAGCCGCCGTGCTTGCCTCTATGTATTCTGCCTCGCATGAAGACAGTGCCACCACCTTTTCTTCTGAGAATTCCAGCTAATAGGATTCGAACCAAGGTAGAATACCATGCCCGTTGTGATCTTCCGGTCATCCACATCACCTACCATGTCACTATCTGAATATCCACGAAGGATGAATCCTTCCTTTCCCTTTCTGTACATGCAACCAAGATTAATGGTGCCTTTCACATAGTGCAAGATTTGATTGAAAGCACTCACGTGCTCGGTTGTCGGATTCTCCATGAAACAAGTCACGATCCCGACTGAATAAGCCAAGTTAGGTTAGGTATGTGTTGACGTGCAACTATTCCTGACTTGATGCCTCCACGGCAACGGAGCCACAGAAGAGCTGCTACGAGTTGCTCAACAATTAGAAATTGTCTTGCAATAGCCCACCAGCGCGTGGGATCGCGACAGTTTTCGAGGGTAGAGTATTCAACCCAAATTTGTTGGTTCGACACGATGGGAGTGAAAGAATATTCTGCAGTATTAGCAGTTGAATGTGTCAGATTCAACCACACCTAAAAGATTAGTATCTGCAAGCAAGGTAGTATGATAGCAATGGTGCCAGCAACGATCTGTTGACGAGGCAGACTATTCCTAACGGTTGTATCAATGGCGCCAGAAAAGTATTGTAGCAGGTAGCAGCAGTGTAATGAGTAACAGTAGTGGCAAGGAACAATAGTAGTGACAGTAGTAGCAAATAGCAACAGTAGCAAGTAACATCAGTAGCAAGTAACAGTAGCAGCAACAGTAGTAACAGCAGTAGCAGCAGAGCAAGTAACAGTGGCAACAAGTAACAGTAGCAGCAACACTAGTAACAGCAGCAGAGCAAAGCAAGTAACAATGGTAGTGGGACAAACTCGTAGGCAATGGATCGGTGATTTGTTGGATGACATTCATCATGCAACAGTTATAAGGAGAGATATGTGGCTAGCTCCCGTTCGTCAATGTGATGTAGGCATGCATTCCGTGTGTAGTCATACGTGCTTAGGGAAAAGAACTTGTATGACATCTATTGTCCATCCCTTCCGTGGCAGCGGGGTCCAAATGGATACTACGGGATATTAAGGTTCTCCTTTTAATAAAGAACCGGACCAACGCATTAGCACTTGGTGAACACATGAACTCCTCAAACTATGGTCATCACCGGGAGTGGTTCCGGTTATTGTCACTCCGGGGTTGCCGGATCATAACACATATATAGTAGGTAACTACAACTTGCAAGATCGGATCTAAAACACACATATATTGGTGACAACATAATAATTTCATATCTGAAATCATGGCACTCGGGCCCTAGTGACAAGCATTAAGCATGGCAAAGTAGTAGCAACATCAATATCAGAACATAGTGGATACTAGGGATCAATCCCCGTCAAAACTAACTCGATTACATGATAGATCTCATCCTACTCATCACCGCCCAGCGAGCCTATGAATAGATTACTCACGAACGATGAAGAGCTTCATGGAATTGGAGAGGGGAGAAGGTTGATGATGACGATGGCGACGATTTCCTTGATCCGGAGCCCAAAACGGACTCCAGATCTGCCCTCCAGATGAAGAACAGGCACTAGTGGGGACGGGGCCTTTAGCCCCGGCCCGTAAGGGGCTTTAGTCCCGGTTCACCAACCGGGACTAAAGGGGCGGGACTAAAGGCCTAACCTTTCGTCCCGGCCCCTCTTACAAGCCGGGACTAAAGGTGCTCCACGTGGGCGCCTCGTAGCGCCCCAGGGGCAGGCCCTTTAGTCCCGGTTCGTTACACGGACCGGGACTAAAGATTTTCAGATTTTGCTGGTTTTTGGGTTTTTTTTGAATTAAATTATTTTTGGGTTTTAGGGTTTTAGGGTTTAGGTGTTCGGGAGATTAACGTGATGCCTCGTTTGGTGTTCGGGAATTAGTTTTCATATAATTTAAACAGAAATGATTATGCATATATATATAAGATTAACTTATCTTACAAGCGATCATATATATACAATTATATGGAGATATGAATTATCGGGACTAGAGCCCGTCTATTCGATTACATGGACGAACATCAGTAATGGCCCTTAGCTACACTAAATCGTCCTTTGTCTTCTATAGCTTCCGTCCTCAGAAATCCCGCAAGCTCCTCTGCAACAGCAATCGCGCGTTGCTCTGGTAGGACCTTCGTCCTCATGGCAGTGTGCTATATAAGAAGAGGAGATGAATATGAATATCAATCATGACAACAAAGAATGACGCGTAAAAATAGAGGTGTGAATGTTCATTGCTTACGTCGAATCTGTGATCCTTGAACTCAGAGGTAAACGTGCGAATGGTCTCGCAAACATAGTATCCGCATAGATGCGTTCCCCGTGGCTGCTGGTCGCACTTTACGAGAATAGAATATATATAATCAAAATAATAATCTAGCATCATAAATGTATTGAAAATTAATAGAAGTATATCATACTACTACTTACCTGAGCCGCTCTAAAGGTCAGCTTCTCAGGAAAGTTACCGGGAGTCACGCACTTGAACCGCTTCCACACCCTGCCCGACAAGGATAATGATTTGCTAAGTTTTTCATTAATTGATATATCAGAAAATCATCGAAAGAGACCGATAGAGCGCAAGAATGATTAAAATTACCCTTGGAGCATGTCCTGCAGGCTTTGGAACTGTTCCAAGGGTCTTGATAATGGGTCGAAGGCATCAACTCTTCCCTTATCAATTTGAATGTCCAACAGAATCCAATGGAAGCTGCACATGTATATATATATATATATATGTGTGTGTGTGTGTGTGTGTGTGTGTCAGTAACTTATCAATTTCACTTATAAGTGAATGGACACAACAGAGTAAAGACCCTCACCTGAAGTTGTATGGAAACAGTATGTGGTCACAGAAATTTTGATCTATTAGAAACCTTAGAAGGTTTTCCTCCGTCTCCTTGGGTTTGTCAGTTAGCGTCGCTATATGTATTTTATCTGGGTCAATAAACCCAATATTTAGGATGCTCTTACTTTTACAATCCAGAATCTTCATTCTGCATAATAGAGTACAAGTTATATATAGACAATGAATTGAAATAACTAAACAAGTTATATGTAGACAACGAATTGAAAAACTTACAGACAATAGCAACTCATAAGCGATTTGTCGAGGGCGTCGCCATTGTATATCTGGAAGAGTTCATCAAAGTCGATATGGATTTCTTCGGAGCGGCCGTAGTACTCCCGTGGGACACTCAGCACGATCATCGTTCTCCTATTCTTTGATTCACTTAAGTACCATTTATGCAAGTAACGCATATTTGTTGGGAGATCATCTTTGCTGACCAAAGGCTCTCCCATGACAAACTGTGGCTTAGGGGCTACCACAGCCTTACGTATCCTGTCGTCTTGGGAAGCCAGCAAATCTTCAACCGAGATACCACATTCATCCGCCAACTCCTTTGCTCTTTCAAAAGCTTGCCCCTGCACCGGAGGGGGAACATTCTCGGTTAACACCTTGAGGGGTGGGATCGACTGTTTGGCCTGTTGTCCAACCTGAGGAACGTCTGATTTTTTCTTGCTTGTAGTTGAACTTGATTTTCTCCCACTTGCACTTGCACGTGAGCTGCTCTTTTTCACTTCCTTATGCAATGTGCGTGTATAGTCATCAGGCTTATAGTGTAAGTCATACTGTGATGGAAGGTTATGAAGTCTTTTGCCCATGCTATTTGCTTCTCGGTGTATTCCGGGCGGGGCTCGGGTTCCTTCTTTTTCATCTGCGCATCATGCTGTTCCTTTGCTATCCTGGCGTTTTCCTCGGGGGTACGATCATAAGGTTTGATAGGAAGATTAGCATGAGGTACCTTTGGGAGGGGCGACAGTTTGCGCTTTGGGGAGCTCCGTCGCTTAGAAATCATCGACGGAGCGTTCTTGCTGGCATGCTTCCGCTTAGTATCATGTGCGGGCGGCGGCGGAGACGGACGACCCAAGTCCGGTGGCGGTGATCGAGATGGACTCGTCTTGTGCTGGCTGACGTCATGTGGAGGGCTTGGAGGTAATGGAGGTGTAGGTGACCTGCGACGACTCGGAGGCGGTGTTGTCCTTGGGGCCGAGCCTAGAAGCTTGATGTAGTTCTTGTCCCATAGGATGACTCCACCTAGTACTTCTCTGAGTGTCCTCTCATCTTCGGGTCCAGCTATGTCGAGCTCCATATCATTAAACCCCGTCATGATTTCATCCACCCCGACTTTAGCAAAGCCAGCTGGAATCTCAGGGCCATGCCAGCGTGATCAGGGCCAGAAGGTAAAGCTTGTCCGACGGCCACCTTCATGGATATGTTCTTAAATTTCTGATGGAGTTCACATGATGTTGACTCCTTGATTCCATCCATGGGGTAGCCGGGACCGCCCTCTATCATTCTTCGTTCATCGTCGGGCGGGGCCTCAGATTCAGTCACGCTGCTTTTCCGCTTAGATGGGGCGCCGGTAATATCAAGTGCAGGATCTTCCTGGCGCGGTACTCCTCTAAGCTCATCAATCTGCTTCTGTTGCTCGTTAATCCTGGCAATCAACTGGTTGAACTTGTCATTCTCCTCATCCTGCTGCCGCTTCTTTGCTCTCTCTCGGCTTCTGTAAGTGTCTTGGTCTCTGGCAAACCCAAGCCACCATGGGTAAGAAGGACCGAAGCCTCGCGTTCGTCCTCCATGTTCGTCATTGCCGAGGACCAGTGTGAGCAAATCTTTATCTCTATCTGCAGTGAACTTTCTTTGTCCCTCCTTAATTTCTTTCACTATCCTTTTCCAATTCTCCCTGGGTATCCTAAGATCGTCATTGCAGATGAGGTTCCCTGTTGTTTCGTCGTACGACCCACCATGCGCAAGGAACCAATTTCTTGCTCTCAATTCCCACTCATCATGGAGTGGTTCAGGTACGATGCCTTTATCTATCAGATCTTGCTCTTTCTTATCCCACTTTGGGATGGCAGTCTCATAGCCCCCTGGCCCCAGCTTGTGGTGATATTTCTTCTTGTCGGCATTTATCTTGTTCTTTTCTGATAATGCCTGGGCATCTTCTGACTCCTTGTACTCTTGAAATGCCTTCCAGTGATTCGCCTGCTTGGCTAGATACCCGTCGAATACTGACACTTTCTTTGACTTCAGATAGTTTTCCATAGCTTCTTCTTCCAGCTACGGAACAGTTCGGCCATCTTCTTCAGAGTCCACTGCTTGACTTTGGCCCTCAGTTTGTCTGCGGCGTCTTCATTCTCACATTCTGGCAGGTTGAAATGTGACATGAGATCATTCCAAAGATTATCTTTGTACCTTTCGGGGACATAGTCACTATCGGCTGCCCCTTTGCGCTTGTTCCACTCCCGAACGCTGACCGAGACGTGATCCCTAACGAGAACTCCGCATTGCTTCTTGAATGTGTCAGCAGCATTCTTAGGAAGTTTGGGTTCGCCCGTAGGAAATATCACCTCAAATGTGTAATGCGTCCGTGCATCCAACTTTCCAGTCGGGCCTCGTTTCGTAGTTTTGCTCGATGTGGAGGCCTAAGAGGGAGAAACATTCGTCAAATGAATGTATATGTATACATTATAGAGCTATCTCCAATATTTTTCACATATTACAAGTGATTGTCGAACTTCATATGTATACCTCGCCGGACTTCTCCTCTTCACTGGCTTCTCCATCAGTGGAGCTATCACCTTCTCCGTCATTGGACCTATCTCCTGCCCCATCGGCTTCATCTTTGTGTCGCTCGACCTCCATTCCAACGTCCTGGTTTAGATATGACGACGGAGATTCAGCTGGTTCAACCTACGCCCCTCGGAAGGTAGCACCTCCCAATACCAGCCGGGCGGAGCCCAGTCCCGGACATGGCCCCTCTGATCAAGCAGGTATCCTCCGCCGAGTCGACGACGAGGATGCGGGATAGGCATCGTAAAATGAACTAAAAAAATAAACTAGTTCTATTAATTTTCTTGCTAAAAATAAACTATTAACACTTAAACATATACAGTAGCGAAATTAAACTATTAACACTTAAGCATATACAATAGCAAAATTAAGCAATAATCTAAGAAACACTGTTAACACTTAAGCATATACACTATACAATAGCAAAATTAAATGACAAAAAAAATATTTCTTCTTCTTGTAACCCTAAACTAATTTTTCCTCTTCTTCTATTTCTCCTCTTCTTCTACTTCTTCTTCTACTTCTACTTCTCCTCTTCTTGTAGTACTTCTCCTCTTCTCTTCTTCTACTTCTCCTCTCCTCTTTTAATTTCTTTCTCTTCTTCTACTTCTCCTATTCTTCTATTTTTCCTCTTCTTCTCCTCTCCTCCTCTTCTTATTCTCCTTTTTCTTCTTTTCTTCTCCTCCTCTTCTTATTTTCATTTTTCCTAATCTTATTTTCTTATTTTTGTTCATATTTCTTTTTCTTGTAACCCTAACCTAATTCTAAATATTACTAACCCTAATAATCTAGTACAAACCTATTAACAATAGGAATTAAATGACAAAAAAAAATCTTTTTCTTTTTCTTCTTTTCTTCTCCTTTTTCTTCTTTTCTTCTCCTTTTTCTTCCTTTCTTCTCCTTTTTCTTCTTCTCTTCTCCTTTTTCTTCTTTTCTTCTACTGGCCGAAGTGTTGGAGAGGAGGGGGCGGGGGGCTTACCGGCCGGAGGTGTCGACGGCGCGTGGCGAGGAGGAGGGCGGCGCGCGGCGAGGAGGACGGCGACGGCGAGGAGGATGGCAGGCGGCGGCGAGCAGGACGTCGGGCAGCCTGACAGCGTCGTCGACTTCGTCGCTGTGCCGCGCCGGGCAGGAGAACGAGAGGAAGAAGAAGAGAAATGGATGATTTGGGTTGGAATTTTTCGAAGTCCCGCTTATATAGGTGGATCTTTAGTCCCGGTGCGTGGCTCGAACCGGGACTAAAGACCCCCTTTAGTCCGGGGTGGAGCCACGACCCGGGACTAAAGCCCTTCGTTTCCCGCCTCCTCGCCTGCCGAAAAGGGGTCTTTAGTCCCGGGGCGTGGCTCCAACCGGGACTAAAGGTGGTCTGTAGTCCCGGGGCATGGCTCCAACCTCGACTAAAGCCCCTCCTCGGCTGTACGATAAGTTTAGTCCCACCTCTCCCAGCGAGGGGGACTAACACTTGTTTATAAGCCCTGTCGCAGCTTCTCCATCGAGCTCCTCTCTATAGCACGCTTACGGGCCTAAACTCACTGAAAATTGTAACTATATTAGAAATATAGGGAAAATTCAATCTAAATTCAAATGAGAATTTAGATTGAATTTTCTCTATGATTTCGAATATAGTTTCAATTTTTTCTATTTTCATAATTAATAATTTTGACTATCCAAACTATTATCTATTTTGTTATTTTCAATTAAAAACTATGTTTATTAAAAATTCTTTTTTGCATATTTGAGAATATGACAAAACTATGATAATGAAAAGTGTTTCAAATTGAATAAATAATGGAAAACTATTTTTTATTTTCATAATTAATAATTTTGACTATCCAAACTATTATCTATTTTGTTATTTTCAATTAAAAACTATGTTTATTAAAAATTCTTTTTGCATATTTGAGAATTTGACAAAACTATGATAATGAAAAGTGTTTCAAATTGAATAAATAATGGAAAACTATTTTTTATTTTCATAATTAATAATTTTGACTATCCAAACTATTATCTATTTTGTTACTTTCAATTAAAAATTATGTTTATTAAAAATTCTTTTTGCATATTTGAGAATTTGACAAAACTATGATAATGAAAAGTGTTTCAAATTGAATAAATAATGCAAAACTATTTTTTATTTTCATAATTAATAATTTTGACTATCCAAACTATTATCTATTTTGTTATTTTCAATTAAAAAACTATGTTTATTAAAAATTCTTAGCAGCAATTATTTTGTTATTTTCATAATTAATAATTTTGACTATCCAAACTTTTATTAGAGGGCTACGACAAAAACTAGATGCAGTTCGTGTACAAAACGGACAATCTCTCTCGAAGTAGGAACGTTTCGAACGAGAACTCATCTCTTACAAAGGGATTTCTTTTTTTGAACTTATTTGAACTCCATACTTTTTGTGTGTTCAAAGTCCACCATTCAAAGGCACATCACAAAATTTCAATAATTTCTGACTATATTTGGTATATTTCGTGCATTTACTTATTTTTTTGAGCTAGTTGACCCTGAAATTGAAAAGCACTACAAATGAACTCTGAAAATGTTGAAAGTTGGCATGCTATCATCATTTCACCCACATAGCATGTGTTAAAAAGTTGAGAGGGCTACGACAAAAACTGGATGCAGTTCGTGTATAAAACAGACAATCTCTCTCGAAGTAGTAGCGTTTCGAACGAGAACTCATCTCTTACAAAGGGATTTCATTTTTTTGAACTTATTTGAACTCCATACTTTTTGTGTGTTCAAAATGCACCATTCAAAGGCACATCAAAAAATTTCAACAATTTCTGACTACATTTGGTATATTTCGTGCATTTACTTATTTTTTTTTGAGCTAGTTGACCCTGAAATTGAAAAGCACTACAAATGAACTCTGAAAATGTTGAAAGTTGGCATGCTATCATCATTTCACCCACATAGCATGTGTTAAAAAGTTGAGAGGGCTACGACAAAAACTGGATGCAGTTCGTGTACAAAACGGACAATCTCTCTCGGAGTAGCAGGGTTTCGAACGAGAACTCATCTCTTACAAAGGGATTTCATTTTTTTGAACTTATTTTAACTCCATACTTTTTGTGTGTTCAAAATGCACCATTCAAAGGCACATCACAAAATTTCAACAATCTCTCTCGAAGTAGAAGCGACCCCCACAATAAGAGATGACATTCTTCTTCTCTCATATATGGTGGAGACTAGCTCACCTGATTTTTCAACCGTCGATGATGGTCGCTACTCTTACTTCCCCTAGTGCATAACCAATATCTAGCACAAGGAGAAGAAGGAGAAGCGACCCCCACAACAAAAGTGGTTCCGCGGCACGCCACGTGGTTCCGCTACGCGCCACGTGGGACTAATGGTCTTTCATTTTTAAATGACTGTTTTAATCAAAAACAGATCTGTTACAAAAGGGATTTCATTTTTTGAACTTATTTGAACTGAAGACTTTTTGTATATATATGTGGTCGAAATGCATGATACCATGAAGTTAGAAAGGGCTAAACCATTCAAAAGTAGCAAATGAAGTTAGAAAGGGCTAAACCATTCAAATTTGGAAACTATAATGGCACAAACAGAAACTAGACATATATAAATTGGTCCAAGAAGTACATGATACTAGTCCAAACAGTACATAATAATAGCTAACATAGATATATATACAAGTGTTCGACGTTCAGAACACTACTCGTCTGAATCATCTAAATCAGAATGTCCACCTTCCTCGAGGTGACGCTGGCCATAGTGGACGACTCGAATCTTGCGGTACAACTCGTATGAAACGTATGCATCTTTTGCTGCATACTCAATGTTGATATCATCAAGTGGGCCCTTCTCCCAAAGTTTGTGCTGAGACTTTTGGAAACTGGTCTTCATATCAGCATATGAATCGTCGATCAAGGCAACTGCCATATGAGCCATCGAAGTCCTGTCATGTCGAGGCCTGAATATTGTTTGGAGATCAACAAGGCAACCAGCTGGTATCTCAATACCGAAGCTGTGCCTCATCTTCAGCTTGTCGTTCCTTATGTCAACGGAAGCAAAAGTGATGCCATTGTGAAGGAAGTCCATGAGTTCTGGACAATGCTTGTCACTCCTGCAACAGAAATAAATTAAAATGGAACAAATGTTACATACTGCTGCAATAAGGAAACATGTCTCACTACAACTAAAGAGAAAATTATCTTTAGGATTCAAATAGAACATATGCAATGGAACCTAGAGAGATCACTATAGCTATCCAATGGAACCTAGAGAGATCACTAGCTATATGCAATTTTCATGACTATGACATATCGTATTGCTATCCATTGGAACCTAGAGAGATCACTAGGTATATTCAATTTTCATAACCTTGGATCAAAGAACACCGCATATAATTGTATCACTACAACTATGATTTCAATGGAACATATTGAACCAATCAGATTTTTCAGATTGTGGAACACTATTCCAACCAGATTGTGTTCCCTTCAACTAATCAAAATTGTTTCACTACAACTATTTGAAGCGAACCAACTATGATTCCAATGGAACATATTAAACACTAGTTGATTCTAATACGATTTTTCAGATTGTGGAACACTATTCCAATTAGATTGTGTTCCCTTCAACTAATCAAAATTGTTTCACTACAACTATTTGAAGCGAACCAACTATGATTCCAATGGAACATATTAAACACTAGTTGATTCTAATACGATTTTCAGATTATGGAACACTATTCCAATCAGATTGTGTTCCCCTTCAACTAATCAAAATTGTTTCACTACTACTATTTGAAGGGAACCAACTATGATTCCAATGGAACATATTAAACACTAGTTGATTCTAATACGATTTTTCAGATTATGGAACACTATTCCAATTAGATTGTGCTCCCCTTCAACTAATCAAAATTGTTTCACTACAACTATTTGAAGGGAACCAACTATGATTGAAACAAATAAACTTACAATGTCATTATCTTGGATCAAAGAAAGCCTCAAAACTTACCTCGCCCATTGGAAGATCAAGACATGGCGTGCGAAGCATAGTTGGATGACGGCAACACCGCGTTGATCGGCCGTGTACTCCAGATCAAGCCCCAAGAACTTCTCATGATCCACTGCGTTGTCAAACCATCGTTCCTTCAACTGTTGAAGAAAAAAACGGCACCTCCCTGCTCAGGTTCTTGTACACGACATGGAGCTTGGTCGTGCCATGTGCGAGCATCTCATGAAAGCTAGTTGGCATGGTGGAAAAAGAGAGGGAAGAAGAGAGGAGAAGAACAGAGAGGGAGAGCGAGAGAGAAGAAGAAACAGAGAAATGGCGACTGTACGCTTCGGTTCGTGCTTTTCATCGCCCAAAACGACGCGGGATGCAAACCGTTTGGGTCTTTAGTCCCGGGTTGAGCCACCAACCGGGACTAAAGAGGTATACCAACGGTCGCCACCACTACGGCAGGCCACGTGTTAGCCCTTTAGTCCCGGGTTGAGCCACCAACCGGGACTAAAGGGGGATACGAACGGTTGCCACCACCACTGTCCACCGCGTAGCCCTTTAGTCCCGGTTTGGGACACGAACCGGGACTAAAGGCTCCTTACAGGCCGGGACTAAAGCCTCGAGGGAGGCATTGAGAATTGGGGCGACGTGGCCGGGCCTTTAGTCCCGGCCCAGAGGCAGGCCGGGACTAAATGGTCCCGGCCAAAGGCCCGTTTTCCACTAGTGAGGATGTAGCGGCGCCTCCGTATCGCAAACGCAACGAAATCTTCTCTCTTGATTTTTGCTTGGACGAAAGGGAATAAATAGCGCTGGAATTGGGGGCGGCAGAGCCACGTGGGCCCCACAAGCTTGGTAGCCGCCGCCAGGGGGCACGACTACAGGGCTTGTGGCCCACTGGCCCGTCCCCTCTGGTGGATCTTTGCGCACGTATTTTTCATATTTTCCAGAAATATTCTCTGTAAATTTTCAGGACGTTCCGAGAACTTTCATTTCTGCACAAAAACAACACCATGGCAATTCTGCTGAAAACAGCGTCAGTCCGGGTTAGTTCCATTCAAATCATGCAAATTAGTGTCCAAAACAAGGGCAAAAGAGTTTGGAAAAGTAGATACGATGGAGACATATCAACTCCCCCAAGATTAAAACCTTGCTTGTCCTCAAGCAACTCAGTTGACAAACTGAAAGAGAAAGAAAAACTTTGACAAACTCTGTTTGATCTTGTTGTTGCAACTATGTCTAACTCATAACCAGAATTTCAGCAAGATCACAAGTTAACCACATAAGCAAGTGACACAAAGGTCTCACGGTAAACTAATATCAATGGCATAATCAGCTAGCGAGCAAATAATAATGAGTTTCAGATACCAACAATTCAATCAAAACAAGCATGAAGCAATATGAATAGGTGGTATCTCGCTAGCTCTTTCTGAGACCGTAAAACATAAATGCAGACCACTTTCAAAGATCAAGGGCTGACTAAACATTGTAATTCATAGCAACGAAGATCCAGTCATAGTCATACTCAATATCAATCAAAAGCAAAGCATAAAAATGATAGATGTGTTCTCTAATTGGTGCTTATACAAGAGGAGGATGACTCAACAGGAAAATAAATAGGCAGGCCCTTCGCAGAGGGAAGCATTGATTTGCAGTGGTGCCATAGCTCAAGCTTTGAAAACAGAAACAATAATTTTGGGTGGCATGCTTTCATTGTCAAGGCACTGACCAAGAGTTCTCAATATCTTCCATGCTACTCATGCTATAGGCGGTTCCTAAACAGAAAAGTAAAGTTTTAACTCCCCCACCACCAATCAATCACACTCCACGGCGAGCCGAATCCTCGGGTACCGTCCATACTAACATCAATCCGGGGGGAGTCTTGTTATACAGTTATGTTTTCGATTCAAGCGTGGAACTGGGCATTGCAATTACCGACCCCTTTCTCGTGAATGACAGTGAATAAACACATGTCGAGGATAACACGCCTAACATGGAAGATACCAATAGGCCCCTGTTACCACATGAGCGGTTCGGGCATGCAAAACAGATTATTTCTTGAAGGTTTAGAGAATGACACATGCAAATTTACTTGGAACGGTAGGTAGATACCGCAAATAGGTAGGTATGGTGGACTCTCATGGAAAAAACTTTTGGGTTTATGGAAGTAGATGCACAAGCAGTATTCCGCTTAGTACAAGTGAAGGCTAGCAAAAGACTGGGAAGCGACCAACTAGAGAGCGACAACAATCATCAAGATGTAATGAGTTTGACTAACATTGAGTGCAAGCATGAGTAGGATATAAATCACCATGAACACGAACATCATAGATGCTATGTTGATTTTGTTTCAACTACACGCATGAACATGCGCCAAGTCAAGCCACTTGAATCATTCAAAGGAGAATACCATCCTATCATACTACATCATAGTCATCTCAAAATCTATGTTGGCATTCAAGACAAACCATTATAAGCTCTCAGCTAATTAAGCATGGCATAAAAAACTATGATCTCTAAGTTGTCATTGCAAACATGGTTCTCTCACAACAAAGCTGAATCTGGGACGACAAGCTAGTCATATTTACAAAAACAAAATTGATAGAGTTCATACCAGCTTTTCCAGTCTCAGTCACTTCATCATATATCATCATTATTGCCTTTCACTTGCACGATTGAACGATGTGAACAATAATAAGAGTGCTCGTGCATTGGACTAAGCTGAAATCTGCAGGCAAACACAAAGGAGAAGACAAAGTAATACGACTCTTTAACAAATGAACAGGTATGCATGCAAGAGCCACTAAACATTGTAACCATGGTCTTCTACCTCGACTCAAAGAAAAAGAAAACTATTTACACGGGAAAGCTCCCAACAAGCAAAAGAAGAAAGGAAAATCTTTTTGGGTTTTCTCAAAAGGACACAAAACAAGAAAAGAAGAAAACGAAAATAAACTAGCACGGATAATACAATGGCAAAGTGTAAACACCGACTAACAAAGTGAAAGCATAAGCATGAATGTAAAGTTGGTGCAAACACGTACTCCCCCAAGCTTAGGCTTTTGGCCTAGCTTAGTCTACTCCTAATGAGGGAAATAACCAGCTCCGGGATACTCCGGAGTGGACTGTGGATGCCACTTCTGTGTGAGCTCCTCTGGCTCCCAGTGATAAACTGGCGTCTGGTACTCGACTGGCAGCTCGGGCACGGGCACCTGTGGTTGGGCCAAGCCCCAATATGCGTAGATGTCGGAGGGCATAATAGTGTACCTGCCTGCATAAAGGTTGAACAAAGAAGGAGCAGGCAAAGTAATAGTCTCTCGAGTACCCTGACTAAATACCAGGTTATAAATCATCCGTCTACTAGCATCTCTATCCAGAAAATCATGGCGAACCATGCTGTCATAATCCAGATATTTCTCAGGAAGAAGCATCTCTTCTTCCTCCCCAATCTAACGGGTATCTCAAAGTGTCTGGCAAGACGGGTAGCATAGATACCTCCATAGACGACACCTTTGGAGCGGTTTGTGTTCAACCGCTGAGCTACTATAGCACCAAGGCTATAAGTCTTATTGTTATAAAGGCCTTCGCGCAAAACCGCAAGGTGTGGAGAGCTAAGTGATCCAGCCTCCCCATGGCCAATCAAACATTTTCCCACAAATAATGAGAAGTACCGAAGCACAGGAAAATGTATGATAGCAATTCTAGCGCGAGACACTCCTCTCTCCTCTCCAACGGCAATAGTACCTATGAAATCCTCCAAGTCCCGTGGATGAGGATCATGAATATCCCAAACATAAGGTAATTGGCATACATTGCAAAAATCCTGTAGTGTCATGCACTGGGGGATATCGTATAACATGAACTCAACCATAGGAGGATTCTTCCTCAGATAAAAGTGGAAGCTTTGAACGAAAATATTGGTGAGGAGGAGGTATTGTGGGAACTTATATTCAACGAACGCGGTAAGACCTGCGTTCTCCACCAAGTAATAAAAGTCTTAATAAAGCCCAGCGGCGCGCAAAAATTCATCACTTGGCCACTCGCACGCTCGAACTTCTGTGACTCGAGGAACCACATACTTGGGGTGGTTCTTCTCATCCTCATTGGGGTTACGGCTTGAAGAGCCTCTCAAGAACCTCCTCATCTTTTTCCTTTTCTAGGTCTGAAAAATTCTGAATTTTTTAGAGACTTCGAAAGAAAAGTGAGTAAGGATGAACCCAACTCGTAGCAACTACTCCTACTAGTGCCTAGAGACCGTATCACGCGCCAAAACTACTTGGGACCAGCTAAAATGAACATTTCTAGCTCAAGAACAGGGTCACCAAGGTAGCAAGAATACGCGAAGGATAAAGCACTAGAGTAGAAAATAATTGGACCAATGGAGGAGTCACTTACCAAGGAGTAATTTCCCCAAAACGGTTCGGAGAATGGTGATTTGAGCAAGGAGATCGAAAATCACAGCCAAATGAGCAAGAACACGGGTTTGAGGTGCGGAATGATTTTTTCTGGAGGTAGAAGAAGAGGATGGGAGCTGGAATGAGTGTAGGGGGTCCCTGTGGGCCCCACAAGCTTTGTAGCCGCCGCATGGGGGGAGGCCGCGGCTACAGGGCTTGTGGCCCACTGGTGTGGCCCCCAGGCGAGCTCTCAGTCCCAGTACTTTTCAAAAAATCCAGAAAAAATCATATTTGATTTTCAGGACCATAGGAGAACTTTTATTTTCGGGGTATTTTTCTCCGGGACGCTAAAACAGAAAGCAGGAAAAACTAAACTAAATCTATCACTTTTCTTCTAAGCAACAAAAAATGAAAGCTTGAAACAGAGGTATGTGACTCCTTGATTCATCCATTTCATGGTCATCGAAAGAAATCCGTCAATGGGGTTGATCAAATCCTCATGACAAAACCTTTTCGAATCGCAAGAGGAAACGAAGAATTGTCGAATAGCCACTAAGTCACCTCAATGGGGATATGTATCTCCCCAACAAGCAAATCATACTTCATCTTGACATGAGGGATAGGGCATTCAAAGCTCCCAATAAGAATCGATGATGTTTTTTCGATAGCATTGATGCAATGTACTTGATATCATTTCTTCGGAAAGTGCAATGTATGCTCATTACCGTTGACATGGAAAGTGACATTGCCTTTGTTGCAATCTATAACAATCCCTACAGTGTTTAAAAAGGGTCTTCCGAGGATGACAGCCATGTCATCGTCCTCAGGAATATCCAAGATAACAAAGTCTCTTAAGATAGTGGTGTTAGCAACCACAACAGGCACATCCTCCCAAATGCCGATAGGGAAAGCTGTTGATTTGTCGGCCATTTGCAGAGAAATTTCAGTGGGTGTCAACTTATCCAGTTCAAGTCTACGATAAAGAGAGAGAGGCATAACACTAACACCGGCTCCAAGGTCACATAAGGCAGTTTTTACGTAGTTTCCTTTAATGGAGCAAGATATAGTGGGCACTCCGGGATCACCAAGATTTTTAGGAGTTCCACCTTTGAAAGTGTAATTGGCAAGCATGGTGGAGATCTCAAGATCTGGTATCTTCCGTTTATTAGTCACGATATCTTTCATGTACTTGGCATATGGAGACATTTTGAGCATATCAATTAACCGCATCTGCAGAAAGACAGGTCTGATCATCTCAACGAAGTGCTCAAAATCCTCATCATACTTTTTCTTGGATGACTTAGGAGGAAAGGGCATGGGTCTCTGAACCAAGGGCTCCATTCTTTACCATGCTTCCTAGCAGTGAAGTCATTCTTATCGTATCTCTTAGGTTGTGGGTTATCAGGATTAACCGTAGGTTCAATCTCCAAATCCTTATCATTGCTAGGTTGAGCATTATTCTGAACATCGCTGTCCATATTGTCACAAGGTTCATGTTCATCACCAGATTGTGTTTCTGCATCAGACGCAGAAATATCATTTGGTTCTTCAGGTGCGAAAGCATTTGGTGGACTGACATGTAGGTTTCTATCATCCTTCTTCTTCTTAGGATGACTGGGTATATCAGCATTAATTCCTTGAGAATCTTGATCAATTCTCTTAGGATGGCCTTCAGGATACAAAGGTTCCTGAGTCATTTTGCCTCCTCTAGTAATGACTTTAACAGAGTTATCATTTAATTCATTGAGCAAGTCATTCTGAGCTTTAAGTACTTGTTCTACCTGAGTAGTAATCATAGAGGCATGTTTACTCAGAAGCTTCAGATCATTGACATTTCTGTCTATGCAAGCACTTAAATGACTAAGCATACGAGTACTTTGTTCCAATTGTCTGCTAACATAATCATTGAAACTCTGTTGTTTGGCAACAAAGTTGTCAAATTCATCAAAGCATAGGCTAGCAGGTTTATCAAAAGGAATATCACTCTCATCAAACCTATGCAGAGAATTTACTTCTACTACCTGTATCGGGTTATCGAGACCATGGATCTCTTTGATAGGTGGTAGATTTTTGACATTTTCAGATCTAATGCCTTTCTCTTGCATAGATTTCTTAGCTTCTTGCATATCTTCGGGACTGAGGAATTGAATACCTCTTTTGTTAGGAGTTGGCTTAGGAGGTGGTTCGGGAATAGTCCAAGCATTATCGTTGATCAAGATGTTATTCAGAAGGACCTCGGCTTGTTCTACAGTTCGTTCCCTAAAAACACAATCGGCACAACTATTTAGGTGGTCTCTAGAGTCATCGGTAAGTCCGTTATAGAAGATATCAAGTATCTCATTCTTCTTAAGAGGGTGATCAGGCAACGCATTATGTAGCTGGATGAGCCTCCCCCAAGCTCGTGGGAGACTCTCTTCTTTGAGTTGAGCAAAGTTATATATTTCCTGCAAGGCAGCTTGCTTCTTATGGGCAGGGAAATATTTCTCACAGAAGTAATAGACCATATCCTGGGGACTACTCACACATCCAGGGGCAAGAGAAGTGAACCGGGCTTTAGCTTCATCCTTTAGAGAGAAAGGAAACAGCTTAAGGATATAGTAGTGGCGGATCTTCTCCTCACTAGTGAAAAGGGTGGCTATATCGTGTAGTTTAGTAAGATGGGCTACGACCGTCTCAGACTCATAACCGTGGAAAGGATTAGATTCGACTAGAGAGATTATCTCAGGGTCGACAAAGAATTCATAATCCTCATCGGTGATAAACATAGGTGAAGTGGCAAACTTCGGGGCGTATTTCGTCCTAGCTTTCAGAGATTTTTCCTTCCACTTCACTACAGGAATCAGCTTCATTGCCGTCTACCATCACAGACGGCAAAGACAAAATCCCGGACAGCAAAGACAAAATCACGAACGGCAAAGATTCTCACGGCCGGCAAAAATTCTGCGTCAGCCTACGACGACATAGGACCTTCTTTGCCATGTGCCCCCCCAAAGCGGACGCCGAAGCTCTTTGCCGTCAGCTTTCCTTAGGAGCAGTCGGCAAAGTGCTCGAGACGGCAGCCGACAGGCGTTGCCTCAGTTAGGGGTTAACAGAGGCTTTGCCGTCTGCCTCCCCCTCAATCTTTGTCGTCTGCCTCCCCCTCCATGTTTGCCGTCTGCCCACTCCTCCCCTCCCCCCTCCATCTTTGCCGTCTGCCTCCCCCTCCATCTTTGCCGTCTGCCTACTCCTCCCCTCCCCCCTCCACTCTTTGCCGTCTGCCTCTCCCCCCTCCACTCTTTGTCGTCTGCCTCCTCCTCCCCCCCTCTTCTGTGCCCTCTTCTTTGCCGTCTGCCCACCCTGGAGGCTGACGGCAAAGAGACTATATAGACACCCCAGGATGCACAGCTGGCTGCCATGTGGCACCTTTGCCATCTGCCAGCTGATGGCACAGGTCTTTGCCATCAGCTGGCAGACGACAAAGAGACCATATAGTACCTGCTTTTTTGTTTTATATTATTTCACAGCACACACACACACACACACACACACACACACACACATATATATATATATATTTGACAGCACATTTATATAATTCACCACACATATATGATATATAGTTCACCACACATATACTTGCCAACACATATATATAATTCACCACACATATATGATATACATATAAATCAATGTACATCCCCATATATCCAAAGAACCAACATACAAAGTATTGCACTGTTTATCCATATATACATATACATATAGTTCAACATTGTTCATCAACTCAAATGAAAACTAGATGATATACATATAAAGTTCATCCATCGACATTGTTCAACTCCATGAATGCCAGCTTCCATGCATGTAGTATATCCAATCTGCAAAAATGTGAATAAGAAAGTCAGAAGAAGAACAAAATATGATGTTTTTCATCTAATTATGTCATTTTTAGCGCAAAACAAGCTAAGAATATAATATTCATGAGCTAACCAAGGTTCTTATGCCATTTTTAGCTTATTATGGTATTTTGGAGCTAAATGGGTTAATTAAAGCAAGGATAATATGAAAGAGGAGAAGAAAGAGGAGGAGGAGGAGAAGAATAAGAAATCAAGAAGAAGGAGGAGAAGGAGGAGAAGAAGGAGGATGAGAAGGACTAGAAGGACCTTGGCCTTCTCCTCCTCCTCCTCCTCCTTCTCCTTCTTCTCTTCTTCTTCTTCTTCTTCTTCTTTCTTTTCCTTTTGCCTATTTCTTCTCCTCTTCTCCTCTTGTTGGAGCTAAATTACCTAATTATGTCTTTTTGGAGCTAAATGGGTTAATTATCCCATTTTAGAGGAAAACAAGCAAATTATATAATATTCATGAGCTAACCAAGGTTCTTATGCCATTTTGAGCTTATTATGGTATTTTGGAGCTAAATGGGCTAATTATGTCATTGTTGGGTTAATTAAAGCAAGGATAATATGAAAGAGCAGAAGAAAGAGGAGGAGGAGGAGAAGAAGAAGAAATCAAGAAGAAGGAGGAGAAAGAGGAGAAGGAGGAGGAGGAGAAGGACTAGAAGGTCCTTGGCCTTCTCCTCCTCCTCCTCCTCCTCCTTCTCCGTCTTCTCTTCTTCTTCTTCTTCTTCTTCTCTCTTTTCATTTTGCCTATTTCTTCTCCCCTTCTCCTCTTGTTGGAGCTAAATTACCTAATTATGTCTTTTTCGAGCTAAATGGGTTAATTATCCCATTTTATAGGAAAACAAGCAAAGTATATAATATGCATGAGCTAAGCAAGGTTCTTATGCCATTTTTAGCTTATTATGGTAATTTGGAGCTAAATGGGCTAATTATGTCATTTTTGGGTTAATTAAAGCATGGATAATATGAAAGAGGAGAAGAAAGAGGAGGAGGAGGAGAAGAAGAATAAATCAAGAAGAAGGAGGAGAAGGAGGAGGAGGAGAAGGACTAGAAGGTCCTTGGCCTTCTCCTCCTCCTCCTCCTTCTTCTCCTTCTTCTCTTCTTCTTCTTCTTATTCTTCTTCTTTCTTTTCATTTTGCCTATTTCTTCTCCTCTTCTCCTCTTGTTGGAGCTAAATTACCTAATTATGTCTTTTTGGAGCTAAATGGGTTAATTATCCCATTTTAGAGGAAAACAAGCAAGGTATATAATATTCATGAGCTAACCAAGGTTCTTATGCCATTTTGAGCTTATTATGGTATTTTGGAGCTAAATGGGCTAATTATGTCATTGTTCGGTTAATTAAAGCAAGGATAATATGAAAGAGGAGAAGAAAGAGGAGGAGGAGGAGAAGAAGAAGAAATCAAGAAAAAGGAGGAGAAGGAGGAGAAGGAGGAGGAGGAGAAGGACTAGAAGGTCCTTGGCCTTCTCCTCCTCCTCCTCCTCCTTCTCCTTCTTTTCTTCTTCTTCTTCGTCTTCTTCTTGCTTTTCATTTTGCCTATTTCTTCTCCTCTTCTCCTCTTGTTGGAGCTAAATTACCTAATTATGTCTTTTTGGAGCTAAATGGGTTAATTATCCCATTTTAGAGGAAAACAAGCAAAGTATATAATATTGATGAGCTAACCAAGGTTCTTATGCCATTTTGAGCTTATTATGGTATTTTGGAGCTAAATGGGCTAATTATGTCATTGTTCGGTTAATTAAAGCAAGGATAATATGAAAGAGGAGAAGAAATAGGAGGAGGAGGAGAAGAAGAAGAAATCAAGAAGAAGGAGGAGAAGGAGGAGAAGGACTAGAAGGTCCTTGGCCTTCTCCTCCTCCTCCTCCTCCTTCTCCTTCTTCTCTTCTTCTTCTTCTTCTTCTTCTTCTTTCTTTCTTTTCATTTTGCCTATTTCCTCTCCTCTTCTCCTCTTGTTGGAGCTAAATTACCTAATTATGTCTTTTTGGAGCTAAATGGGCTAATTATCCCATTTTAGAGGAAAACAAGCTAAGTATATAATATTCATGAGCTAACCAAGATTCTTATGCCATTTTGAGCTTATTACGGTATTTTGGAGCTAAATGGGCTAATTATATCATTGTTGGGGAAATTAAAGCAAGGATAATATGAAAGAGGAGAACAAAGAGGAGGAGGAGGAGAAGAAGAAGTAATCAAGAAGGAGGAGACGGAGGAGAAGGAGGAGGAGGAGAAGGACTAGAAGGTCCTTGGCCTTCTCCTCCTCCTCCTGCTCCTCCTCCTCCTTTTCCTCCTTCTCTTCTTCTTCTTCTTCTTCTTTATTTTCATTTTGCCTATTTCTTCTCCTCTTCTCCTCTTGTTGGAGCTAAATTACCTAATTATGTCTTTTTTGAGCTAAATGGGCTAATTATCCCATTTTAGAGGAAAACAAGCTAAGTATATAATATTCATGAGCTAACCAAGGTTCTTATGCCATTTTGAGCTTATTATGGTATTTTGGAGCTAAATGGGCTAATTATGTCATTGTTGGGGAAATTAAAGCAAGGATACTATGAAAGAGGAGAAGAAAGAGGAGGAGGAGGATAAGAAGAAGAAATCAAGAAGAAGGACGAGAAGGAGAAGAAGGACTAGAAGGTCCTTGGCCTTCTCCGCCTCCTCCTCCTCCTTCTCCTTCTTCTCTTCTTCTTCTTCTTCTTCTTCTTCTTCTTCTTCTTCTTTCTTTTCATTTTAGCTATTTCTTCTCCTCTTCTCCTCTTGTTGGAGCTAAATTACCTAATTATGTCTTTTTTGAGCTAAATGGGCTAATTATCCCATTTTAGACGAAAACAAGCTAAGTATATAATATTCATGAGCTAATCAAGGCTCTTATGCCATTTTGAGCTTATTATGGCATTTTGGAGCTAAATGGGCTAATTATGTCATTGTTGGGGAAATTAAAGCAAGGATAATATGAAAGAGGAGAAGAAAGAGGAGGAGGAGGGGAAGAAGAAGAAATCAAGAAAAAGGAGGAGAAGGAGGAGAAGGAGGAGGAGGAGAAGGACTAGAAGGTCCTTGGCCTTCTCCTCCTTGTCCTCCTCCTCCTCCTCCTCCTTCTCCTCCTTCTCCTTCTTCTCTTCTTCTTCTTATTATTTATTTTCATTTTGCCCATTTCTTCTCCTCTTGTTGGAGCTAAATTACCTAATTATGTCTTCTTGGAGCTAAATGGGCTAATTATCTCATTTTAGAGGAAAACAAGCTAAGTTTGGAGGAGAAACTTACCGTAGTGGTCATCAAGGAGGAGAAACACCACGGTTGCTCGCGCCGGCTTCGTCTGGAGACGGTTTCCCTGGAGAAGGGTCGTGCGATGCCGCTCGGGAGTTATTCTGCAGAAAAGATATTTTGCAATGTCTCAGTTAGCATGATGACACTCAATTATTAATACTAGTTTATAATGAAACTCACCGTGCCAATCGAAGAGAAGACGGGCATCGGCGGAGGGACTTGACCGCTCTTCTCGCACAAACCCTGAAGAGTGGGTCGTATTAGTTAGTATTGAAACAGACATTACACACATGATTTGGCTAATGTGAAAAAAAACATACCACAAAAAGCTCGTACAAGGCCCGTTGACCCGCCTCATTCCGGGCCCTCTCCTCCTCAAGCAATCGTGCCGTGGTTTGGTCCCTCTCATCAAGAGCAGCCTGGCTTGCCAATCTCTCTTTCTCAAGAGCAGCCTAGTTTGCCGCTCTCTCTTTCTGAAGAGCAGCCTGAAACACCATTCCTCCTTACCACAGTAATGATCTATGGTGACACACATAATGAAATGGATGAAAGTGTTCTAAGTCCGTACAACTAACCTCGATGGCAAGTTCGACTGGCCGTGGACAACACGTTATCTCAGGACAGCTGCCCGACTGGCGCGCCTTGATCTTCGGAAGAGTGAGTGGACAACGAATTATCCCATCTCCAATGTCTATCGAGCCATGGGGCCTCCCGCCACCAGATATCATCACCAGCTCTGGATCCAAAGGTTCCTGGCTAGGGTTAAAGTCATCCCCTTTCGTAGCCTTCCCCGCGTACCTGTATGCCACGAGCTTCTGGTGGGATGATATGTTGGTGAAGTTATTGGGATCATCCAGGTCAGACTCAGAGAATGCCTTCGCCTTCTTGTACGAGGCAGTATGGGCCATGCCATAAAGGTCGTACAAGTGTGGCATCTCAGTCTTATTGTGATGCGCCTAAAAGAGAGGAACAAATATTAGCATCAAGAATGAATTGCATGAATCATGAAGAAAATCACATACCCAGTTTCGTCCAAACTAAAGTAAGTTGGCGCTGCCTTGATGGTGTGGCACACCAACCATTTGGCTACGCCGATCCTTCGCATTCTCGTGGACGGCTCGCCAGCTGCCTGTGCACCACTCATCAACCAACGCCTCCCAACAATCCATCTTATCCGCACACCATCTCGGGGGCACCTGTAAGTTATTAGAAAGAATTTTCAGCGCTACGCCTATGAATGAAATCAAGAAAACTACGTAGAAGGACTTAAGAATAGGTTATTAAATTCATGTATTGCTCCTTCTTTAGAAACTTTCCGCGGTAATCCTTCTTCTCCTTCTTAATACCACGCGTGGCGTAGTAATCTCGAATAGCCTACGGCCGAGCCTCGTGGCGCAAGTTCTGTAGTAACCGCCTACACTCGACCTCGAGAACCCTGGCCGCCTGCTCCTCATATCCATCCTCACACCTATAGAAGGTCTGCAATCAAACGTGAAAACACCGATTAGTACAATAATTAGGTACATTGTTAATTTTAGATTCTGTAAAAGGATAATTTACCCAAAAGCTCTTGATCACCATCTCGGCCCTCGTGTGGCACAAGACACCATCTATAATCTCCTTCGGCGGGACCTGCGCAGCCTGGTAGTGCTCCCAGGTAAATCCTAGTGTAGGAACCTGACCCTCACCAGGCAACGTGACAAACCCCGGGAAATTTGTCCGGCAAAGCACACCAAGGACGGAGTTCGGCCTGCGGACTCCAAGAGGGTGTACCCATCCCCTGCAGTATGATAAGGTCAGCGCATTAGATATTTGAACAAACTTGAAGGCAAAAGCTAAAAAAGGGTAAATGTACTTACCTATCTCCTTCAGGTTTAATCACCGGCCTCTGCTCGTGGGTAGCCGGGGCGACCGGGAGACGTGTACTACCACGCTTGTACACGGTGGCCCCGTCCACCTGCACATCGCCCTCACTATCCATAAGCTCATCCCCGTCATCCCCGCCCCCTGAGCCACCCGGACCCTCGGTCCAATCCGGCAACTCGGTACGATCCTGCCAGGTCTCCCATCCGGGCCTCTCCACGTCGGGTGAAGTCTCCGGAACCGCAGTCTCCTCCGGCTGCTCCTGGGCCGAATGCACCTCGACCCGAGGCTGCTCCTGGACCGGAGTCTCATGGGACGAATGCCCGTCAACACCAGGCTCCTGGACCGGAGTCCCCATAGCCTCCTCTGCAAACGGGTCGACCATACTAGTCCTATGCTCGGGTGAATGAGCTGGTGGTGGTGGCGAGGACGGCTCAACAGTCCTCCTGGATCTTCCGCGGCCACCACCTCTCCCTGTACCCTTCCCCTTCTTCCCTACCCGACCAACACCTCTCCCAGTGGGCAATGCCGCCGATGAAGAAGAACCCACGGGTGGTGTCGACAGACTATCTGCCAAGGCTCTACGGAGAGATAGGGGTGGAAGGGAAGTACCACCCCTCGTGCGGGGCGCCTCGGAAGAACCCGTCGAGCGCTCTGGACCAGCGCCCACCATCTTTCCACACCTAGTGACCTGCCATGATAAAGATTAAAAGAAATTAGTACAACATGAAAAATTTGAATAACTGACATGAATAATAATATTTACATGAATAATAAAGATTAAAATATATATAATTTAAGTTGTGAATCTTACAAACTAATAATCATCATCAATAAATGCAGCATCATCATCACTATCACGCATGTCTTCATGAATGACATGCTCGTCGGGTTCAACGGCGTGAAGTTGTGAAAGGCCTTCCTTTAATCGTTGAAGCATTGACAGGTCATCCGCATCAGTAACCTCTATGAGTTCCAGGTCTTCTGGTTCCGGCTCAGGGCTGGAGTCGGATTCATTGTCGCTGTCTACTTCCATGTTCTTGGGTGAAGCACGGCGGTTCTTGAAACGTTTCTTGGGAAGACGTGTTTCTTGGAAGAATTCTCCATCATATGTGTCTGGGTTAATGTGAGGTTCATAATCCTGTTAACTGGGAGAGGTGGTCTCACATGTGGCGGCACTTCATAAACAACATACCAACCTTCGAGATTCTTATCCCTTTGGCATGCCCACGGTAGATAGAAAACTTGGGTCGCCTGTTGAGCCGTAATATAGACATCGGGAACATCTAAATGGGTGTTTGGATTGATTTCGACTAGTCCTATATGTTCATGAGTCCTTCTAGTCTTTTTTGGCTGGAACTAATAACATTTGAAGACTACGACGTTCGGTGGGTTTTCACCATAGAATTGAAGTTCATAAATTGCTTCAACTCTTCCATAATACTCGATAACACCTTCGCCCATAGCAGAGACACCACAATTTGTAGATTTCCGGTCGGGCATAGATAGCTCTTTGCCAAAGGTACGAAAGAGATACCCGTTGATGTTGTATTTCTCAAATGAACGGACCTTATAGTCAAAACCATTAGCGACTTGTCTCAATTCGGCGTCCATAGACTCTGAATTAGCCTACAAGTTTAATAGAAACGGTTGTTGCATTAGCCGCAAGTTAGACCAAGAATGAAATGGTCCATTATTGATAATTACCGTTTATTTGAACCATGAGATGAAACCGGGATAGCCGCCTCCTGTCTTTGACAGAAGCTCATACTCTTCGACGGAATCATTTTCGATCACTGCTCCATCCGAGAATTTGACGACGTAACGGCTGTTTGAAATATCCGGGAATAAGAGCAGTTCAAATGAATTAGAAGTTACGGGAAAATGTGCCGAGAACTCACTGGATGTACGGCCGCACTTCTGTTAGGTTGTTGAAGATATACAACGAAATGTTCCGCCATTCTTCGACATCCAACGTTATTGGTTTCGAAGCACCGGCTGGTGCGAGCTTCCCTTTGAATTGGCTGAGGTTGGACCCACCTTTTTTAGGGTCTGCATCATTGTGCCGAGGCTTCGGATTATGCAAATGATGATTTTTGGCTTCGTAGTGTGCTGTCACAAAGTTTGCCACCTCCTCAGTAATGAATGCCTCAGCCATCGATGCTTCAATTCTACACTTATTTTTACATTTAGCTCGAAGGGTCTTCTGCATCCTCTTAGTTGCATAGCACCAACGATCTTGCACGGGCCCACCCAATCTTGCCTTGGTCGGTAGATGTAAAATCAAATGCTGCATTGGATTAAAGAAGCCCGGTGGAAAGATCTTCTCTAACTTGCACAACAACTCCGGTGCAAACTCCTCCATGTCTTCTACTATGCCAGGCGACAATTCTTTCGCACAGAGAACACGGAAAAAATAGCTCAGATCCGCCAGTACTAGCCATTCATCCTCAGGAATAAAGCCACGTAACATCACCGGCATTACCCGCTCTAGCCATATGTGCCAATCATGACTCTTGAGACCAAAGATTTTTAATTTTTCAAGACTCGCTAACAAAGGTTCTTATGCCATTTTGAGGTTATTATGGCATTTTGGAGCTAAATGGGCTAATTATGTCATTGTTGGGGAAATTAAAGCAAGGCTAATATGAAAGAGGAGAAGAAAGAGGAGGAGGAGGAGAAGAAGAAGAAATCAAGAAGGAGGAGAAGGAGGAGGAGGAGAAGCACTAGAAGGTCCTGTTGGGGAACGTCGCATGGGAAACAAAAAAATTCCTACGTGCACGAAGACCTATCATGGTGATGTCCATCTACGAGAGGGGATGAGTGATCTACGTACCCTTGTAGACCGTACAGCAGAAGCGTTAGTGAACGCGGTTGATGTAGTGGAACGTCCTCACGTCCCTCGATCCGCCCCCGAACAATCCCGCGATCAGTCCCACGATCTAGTACCGAACGGACGGCACCTCCGCGTTCAGCACACGTACAACTCGACGATGATCTCGGCCTTCTTGATCCAGCAAGAGAGATGGAGAGGTAGAAGAGTTCTCCGGCAGCGTGACGGCGCTCCGGAGGTTGGTGATGATCTTGTCTCAGCAGGGCTCCGCCCGAGCTCCGCAGAAACGCGATCTAGAGGAAAAACCGTGGAGGTATGTGGTCGGGCTGCCGTGGAAAAGTCGTCTCAAATCAGCCCTAAAACCTCCGTATATATAGGTGGGAGAGAGGGGACCTTGCCTTGGGGCTCAAGGAGCCCCAAGGGGGTCGGCCGAGCCAAGGGGGGAAGGTCTCCCCCCCAAACCGAGTTGGACTTGGTTTGGTGGGTGGGAGTCCTTCCTTCCCTTCCCACCTCCTCTTTTTTTTTCTTTCTCTTTGATTTTTCTTCCAATGCGCATAGGGCCCCTTTTGGGCTGTCCCACCAGCCCACTAAGGGCTGGTGCGCCACCCTCAAGGCCTATGGGCTTCCCCGGGGTGGGTTGCCCCCCCCGGTGAACTCCCGGAACCCATTCGTCATTCTCGGTACATTCCCGGTAACTCCGAAAACCTTCCGGTAATCAAATGAGGTCATCCTATATATCAATCTTCGTTTCCGGACCATTCCGGAAACCCTCGTGATGTTCGTGATCTCATCCGGGACTCTGAACAACATTCGGTAACCAACCATATAACTCAAATACGCATAAAACAACGTCGAACCTTAAGTGTGCAGACCCTGCGGGTTCGAGAACTATGTAGATATGACCCGAGAGACTCCTCGGTCAATATCCAACAACGGGACCTGGATGCCCATATTGGATCCTACATATTCTACGAAGATCTTATCGTTTGAACCTCAGTGCCAAGGATTCATATAATCCCATATGTCAATCCCTTTGTCCTTCGGTATGTTACTTTCCCGACATTCGATCGTCAGTATCCGTATACCTATTTCCATCTCGTTTATCGGCAAGTCTCTTTACTCGTTCCGTAATACAAGATCCCGCAACTTACACTAAGTTACATTGCTTGCAAGGCTTGTGTGTGATGTTGTATTACCGAGTGGGCCCCGAGATACCTCTCCGTCATACGGAGTGACAAATCCCAGTCTTGATCCATACTAACTCAACTAACACCTTCGGAGATACCTGTAGAGCATCTTTATAGTCACCCAGTTACGTTGCGACGTTTGATACACACAAAGTATTCCTCCGGTGTCAGTGAGTTATATGATCTCATGGTCATAGGAACAAATAATTGACATGCAGAAAACAGTAGCAACAAAATGACACAATCAACATGCTACGTCTATTAGTTTGGGTCTAGTCCATCACGTGATTCTCCTAATGACGTGATCCAGTTATCAAGCAACAACACCTTGTTCATAATCAGAAGACACTGACTATCTTTGATCAACTGGCTAGCCAACTAGAGGCTTGCTAGGGACAGTGTTTTGTCTATGTATCCACACATGTAAATGAGTCTTCATTCAATACAATTATAGCATGGATAATAAACGATTATCTTGATACAGGAATTATAACAATAACCATATTTATTATTGCCTCTAGGGCATAATTCCAACAGTCTCCCACTTGCACTAGAGTCAATAATCTAGCCCTCACATCATCATGCGGATTACATTGTAATAAATCTAACACCCATACAGTTCTGGTGTTGATCATGCTTTGGCCGTGGAAGAGGTTTAGTCAGCGGGTCTGCTACATTCAGATCTGTGTGCACTTTGCATATATTTACGTCCTCTTCTTCGATGTAGTCGCGGATGAGGTTGAAGCATCGTTTGATGTGTCTGGACTTCTTGTGAAACCGTGGTTCCTTTGCTAAGGCAATGGCACCCGTGTTGTCACAGAACAAGGTTATTGGATTCAGTGCGCTTGGCACCACTCCAAGATCCGTCATGAACTGCTTCATCCAGACACCCTCCTTAGCCGCCTCCGAGGCAGCCATGTACTCCGCTTAACATGTAGAATCTGCTACGACGCTTTTCTTGGAACTACACCAGCTTACCGCACGCCCATTAAGAATAAATACGTATCCGGTTTGCGACTTAGAGTCGTCCGGATCTGTGTCAAAGCTTGCATCGACGTAACCTTTTACGGCGAGCTCTTCGTCACCTCCATACACGAGAAACATCTCCTTAGTCCTTTTCAGGTACTTCAGGATATTCTTGACCGCTGTCCAGTGATCCACTCCTGGATTACTCTGGAACCTACCTGCCATACTTATGGCCAGGCTAACATCCGGTCTAGTGCACAGCATTGCATACATGATAGAACCTATGGCTGAAGCATAGGGGACGGAGCGCATTTGCTCTCTATCTTCATCAGTTGCTGGGCACTGAGTCTTACTCAATCTCGTACCTTGTAAAACTGGCAAGAACCCTTTCTTGGACTGTTCCATTTTGAACCTCTTCAAAACTTTATCAAGGTATGTGCTTTGTGAAAGTCCTATCACGCGTTTTGATCTATCCCTACAGATCTTAATGCCTAGAATGTAAGCAACTTCTCCTAGGTCCTTCATAGAGAAACTTTTATTCAAGTAATCCTTTATGCTCTCTAAAAACTCTACGTTGTTTCCAATCAACAATATGTCATCCACATATAATATTAGAAACGCCACAGAGCTCCCACTCACTTTCTTCTAAATACAAGATTCTCCAACCACTTGTATAAACCCAAATGCTTTGATCACCTCATCAAAGCATTTGTTCCAACTCCGAGATGCTTGCACTAGTCCATAAATGGATCGCCGGAGCTTGCACACCTTGTTAGCATTCTTAGGATCGACAAAACCTTCGGGTTGCATCATATACAATTCTTCCTTAAGGAAACCGTTAAGGAACGCCGTTTTGACATCCATCTGCCAGATTTCATAATCGAAAAATGCAGCTATTGTTAACATGATTCTGACGGACTTAAGCATCGCTACGGGTGAGAATGTCTCATCGTAGTCAACTCCTTGAACTTGTGAAAAACCCTTTGCCACAAGTCGAGCTTTATAAACGGTTACATTGCCGTCAGCGTCCGTCTTCCTCTTAAAGATCCATTTATTCTGAATAGCCTTGCGGCCTTCAGGCAGTACCTCCAAAGTCCACACTTTGTTCTCATACATGGATCCTATCTCGAACTTCATGGCTTCTAGCCATTTGTTGGAATCTGGGCCCACCATTGCTTCTTCATAATTTGCAGGTTCATTGTTGTCCAACAACATGATTGACAAGACGGGATTACCGTACCACTCTGGAGCTGCACGTGGTCTCGTCGACCTGCGTGGTTCAACAGAAACTTGAACCGGAGTTTCATGATCATCATCATTAACTTCCTCCTCAACCGGCGTCGCAACGACAGAGGTTTCCCCTTGCCCTGCGCCACCATCTAGAGGGATGAGAGGTTCGACAACCTCGTCAAGTTCTATCTTCCTCCCACTCAATTCTCTCGAGAGAAACTCCTTCTCGAGAAAAGCTCCGTTTTTAGCAACAAACACTTTGCCCTCGGATTTGAGATAGAAGGTGTACCCAACTGTCTCTTTTGGGTAACCTATGAAGACACACTTTTCCGCTTTGGGTTCCAGCTTTTCAGGCTGAAGCTTTTTGACATAAGCATCACATCCCCAAACTTTAAGAAACAACAACTTTGGCCTTTTGCCATACCACAGTTCGTATGGTGTCGTCTCAACGGATTTTGATGGTGCCCTATTTAAAGTGAATGCAGTTGTTTCCAATGCATAACCCCAAAATGATAACGGCAAATCGGTAAGAGACATCATAGATCACACCATCTCTAATAAAGTACGATTACGACGTTCGGACACACCATTACGCTGTGGTGTTCCAGGCGTTGTTAATTGTGAAACAATTCCACATTGTCTTAAGTGAGCACCAAACTCGAAACTCAGATATTCACCCCCACGATCAGACCGTAGGAAATTGATCTTCTTGTTACGATGATTTTCAACTTCACTCTGAAATTGCTTGAACTTTTCAAATGTTTCAGACTTGTGCTTCATCAGGTAGACATAACCATATCTACTCAAATCGTCAGTGAAGGTGAGAAAATAACGATATCCGCCGCGTGCCTCCACGCTCATCGGAACACAGACATCGGTATGTATGATTTCCAACAAGTCACTTGCACGCTCCATTGTTCCGGAGAACGGAGTCTTAGTCGTCTTGTCCATGAGGCATGGTTCGCACGTGTCAAGTGAATCAAAGTCAAGTGACTCCAAAAGTCCATCAGCATGGAGTTTCTTCATGCGCTTTACACCAATATGACCTAAGCGGCAGTGCCACAAAAATATGGCGCTATCATTGTTAACTCTAACTCTTTTGGTCTCAATGTTATGTATGTGTGTATCGCTATCAAGATTCAATATGAACAATCCTCTCACATTGGGTGCATGGCCATAAAAGATGTTACTCATAGAAATAGAACAACCATTATTCTCTGACTTAAAAGAGTAACCGTCTCGCAATAAACAAGATCCAGATATAATGTGCATGCTCAACGCAGGCACTAAATAACAATGATTTAAGTTCATAACTAATCCTGATGGTAACTGAAGTGAAACTGTGCCGACGGCGATTGCATCAACCTTGGAACCATTTCCTACGCGCATCGTCACTTCATCTTTCGCCAGCCTTCGTCTATTCCGCAGTTCCTGTTTCGAGTTGCAAATATGAGCAACAGAACCGGTATCGAATACCCAGGCACTACTACGAGAGCCAGTTAAGTACACATCAATAACTTGTATATCAAATATACCTGATTTTTCTTTGGCCGCCTTCTTATCTGCCAAATACTTGGGGCAATTGCGCTTCCAGTGACCCATATGTTGGAAATATGCCCTAGAGGCAATAATAAATTAGTTATTATTATATTTCTTAGTTCATGATAATCGTTTATTATCCATGCTATAATTGTATTGATTGGAAACACAATACTTGTGTGGATACATAGACAAAACACTGTCCCTAGTAAGCCTCTAGTTGACTAGCTCGTTAATCAAAGATGGTCAAGGTTTCCTGGCCATAGGCAAGTGTTGTCACTTGATAACGGGATCACATCATTAGGAGAATCATGTGATGGACTAGACCCAAACTAATAGACGTAGCATGTTGATCGTGTCATTTTGTTGCTACTGTTTTCTGCGTGTCAAGTATTTATTCCTATGACCATGAGATCATATAACTCACTGACACCGGAGGAATGCTTTGTGTGTATCAAACGTCGCAACGTAACTGGGTGACTATAAAGATGCTCTACAGGTATCTCCGAAGGTGTTAGTTGAGTTAGTATGGATCAAGACTGGGATTTGTCACTCCGTGTGAACGGAGAGGTATCTCGGGGCCCACTCGGTAATACAACATCACACACAAGCCTTGCAAGCAATGTAACTTAGTGTAAGTTGCGGGATCTTGTATTACGGAACGAGTAAAGAGACTTGCCAGTAAACGAGATTGAAATAGGTATACGGATACTGACGATCGAATCTCGGGCAAGTAACATACCGAAGGACAAAGGGAATGACATACGGGATTATATGAATCCTTGGCACTGAGGTTCAAACGATAAGATCTTCATAGAATATGTAGGATCCAATATGGGCATCCAGGTCCCGCTATTGGATATTGACCGAGGAGTCTCTCGGGTCATGTCTACATAGTTCTCGAACCCGCAGGGTCTGCACACTTAAGGTTCGACGTTGTTTTATGCGTATTTGAGTTATATGGTTGGTTACCGAATGTTGTTCGGAGTCCCGGATGAGATCACGGACGTCACGAGGGTTTCCGGAATGGTCCGGAAACGAAGATTGATATATAGGATGACCTCATTTGGTTACCGGAAGGTTTTCGTGCATTACCGGAAAAGTTTCGGGCTCATCGGTAGTGTACCGGGAGTGCCGGGAGGGGTGCCGGGGACCATCGGGAGGGGTGTCACGCCCCAAGGGGTCTCATGGGCTATGGGAAGAGATAAACCAGCCCCTAGTGGGCTGGAATAAGTTCCCACTAAGGCCCATAAGGTTTGAGAAGGAAAAAACACAAGGTGGAAAGAGTTTCCAAGTGGGAAGGTGGAATCCTACTCCAAGTAGGATTGGAGTAGGACTCCTCCACCTCCAATTTCGGCCAAACCTTTAGGTTTTGAGGCTGCCTCCTCCCCTCCCTCCCACCTATATATACGGAGGTTTTAGGGCTGATTTGAGACGACTTTCTCACGGCTGCCCGACCACATACCTCCATAGTTTTTCCTCTAGATCGTGTTTCTGCGGAGCTCGGGCGGAGCCCTGCTGAGACAAGATCATCACCAACCTCCGGAGCGCCGTCACGCTGCCGGAGAACTCTTCTACCTCTCCGTCTCTCTTGCTGGATCAAGAAGGCCGAGATCATCGTCGAGCTGTACGTGTGCTGAACGCGGAGGTGCCGTCCGTTCGGTACTAGATCGTGGGACTGATCGCGGGATTGTTCGCGGGGCGGATCGAGGGACGTGAGGACGTTCCACTACATCAACCGCGTTCACTAACGCTTCTGCTGTACGATCTACAAGGGTACGTAGATCACTCATCCCCTCTCGTAGATGGACATCACCATGATAGGTCTTCGTGCGCGTAGGAAAATTTTTGTTTCCCTTGCGACGTTCCCCAACAGTGGCATCATGAGCTAGGTTCATGCGTAGATGTCTTCTCGAGTAGAACACAAAAGTTTTTGTGGGCGGTGATGTGCGTTTTGCTGCCCTCCTTAGTCTTTTCTTGATTCCGCGGTATTGTTGGATTGAAGCGGCTTGGACCGACATTACTCGTACGCTTACGAGAGACTGGTTTCATCGTTACGAGTAACCCCCTTTGCTCAAAGATGACTGGCAAGTGTCGGTTTCTCCAACTTTAGTTGAATCGGATTTGACCGAGGAGGTCCTTGGATGAGGTTAAATAGCAACTCATATATCTCCGTTGTGGTGTTTGCGTAAGTAAGATGCGATCCTACTAGATACCCTTGGTCACCACGTAAAACATGCAACAACAAAATTAGAGGACGTCTAACTTGTTTTTGCAGGGTATGATTGTGATATGATGTGGCCAACGATGTGATGTGATATATTGGATGTATGAGATGATCATGTTGTAATAGAAATATCGACTTGCACGTCGATGGTACGGCAACCGGCAGGAGCCATAGGGTTGTCTTTATACTAACATATGTGCTTGCAGATGCGTTTACTATTTTGCTAGGCTGTAGCTTTAGTAGTGATAGCATAAGTAGCACGACAACCACGATGGCAACACGTTGATGGATGATCATGGTGTGGCGCCGGTGACAAGAAGATCGTGCCGGTGCTTTGGTGATGGAGATCAAGAAGCACGTGATGATGGCCATATCATGTCACTTATGAATTGCATGTGATGTTAATCCTTTTATGCACCTTATTTTGCTTAGAACGACGGTAGCATTATGAGGTGATCTCTCACTAAAATTTCAAGACGAAATTGTGTTCTCCCCGACTGTGCACCGTTGCGACAGTTCTTCGTTTCGAGACACCACGTGATGATCGGGTGTGATAGACTCAACGTTCACATACAACGGGTGCAAAACAGTTGCACACGCGGAACACTCGGGTTAAGCTTGACGAGCCTAGCATGTGCAGACATGGCCTCGGAACACATGAGACCGAAAGGTCGAGCATGAATTGTATAGTTGATATGATTAGCATAGAGATGCTTACCACTGAAACTATTCTCGACTCACGTGATGATCGGACTTGAGATAGTGGATTTGGATCATGTACCACTCAAATGACTAGAGAGATGTACTTTTTGAGTGGGAGTTCTAAGTAATATGATTAATTGAACAAATTGTCATGAACATAGTCTAATGGTCTTTGCGAATTGCGATGTAGCTTGCGCTATAGCTCTACTGTTTTTATATGTTCCTAGAGAAAATTTAGTTGAAAGTTGATAGTAGCAAACTTTGCAGACTAAGTCTGTAAAACCGAGGATTGTCCTCGTTGCTACACAGAAGGCTTATGTCCTTAATGCACCACTCGGTGTGCTGCACCTCGAGTGTCGTCTATGGATGCTATGAACATCCGACATACACGTTTCTGATGACTACACGATAGTTCAGTGCAAAATACTTAATGGCTTAGAAGCAAGGCGCCGAAAACGTTGTAAAACGTCACGGAACATAAGTGATGTTCTAAAGAGATGAAATTGTGATTTCATGCTTGTGCCCTTGTTAAGAGGTACGAGACCTCCGACAAGATTCTTTGTCCACAAAGTAAAGGAGAAAGGCTCAATTGTTGAGCATGTGCTCGGATTGTCCGAGTACGACAATCGCTTGAATCAAGTGGGAGTTAATCTTCCAGATGAGATAGTGATAGTTCTCCAAAGTCACTGCCACCAAGCTGTGAGAGCTTCGTGATGAACTATAACATATCAAGGATAGATACAATGATCCTTGAGCGATTCGCGATGTTTAACACTGCGAAAGTAGAAATCAAGAAGGAGCATCAATAGTTGATGGTTTGTAAAACCACTAAGTTTCAAGAAAGGCAAGGGCTAGAAGGGATACTTCGTGAAATGGCAAAACAGTTGCTACACTAATGAAGAGACCCAAGATTAAACCCAAACCCGAGACTAAGTGCTTCTGTAATGAGGGGAACAGTCACTGAGGCGGAGAAACTCTAGATACTTGGTAGATAAGAAGGCTGGCAAAAGTCAAGAGAAGTATATTAGATATACATGATGTTGATGTGTACTTTACTAGTACTCCTAGTAGCATGAGGGTATTGGATACCGGTTCGGTTGCTAAGTGATTAGTAACACGAAATATAAGCTACGGCATAAACGGAGACTAGCTAAAGGCGAGGTGACGATACGTGTTGGAAGTGTATCCAAGGTTGATATGATCAAACGTCGCACGCTCCCTCTACCATCGGGATTGATGTTAAACCTAAATAATTGTTATTTGGTGCTTGCGTTAAGCATGAACATGATTGGATCGTGTTTATTGCAATACGATTATTCATTTAAAGAGAATAATGGTTACTCTATTTTCTTGAATAATCACCTTCAATGGTTTATTGAATCTCGATCGTAGTGTTACACATGTTCATGATATTGGTGCCAAAAGATACGAGTTGATGATGATAGTACCACTTACTTGTGGCACTGCCGCTTGAGTCATGTTAGTATAAATTGCATGAAGAGGCTCCATGCTGATGGATCTTTGTACTCACCTGATTTCGAATCACTAGTGACATGCAAATCATACCACATGAGCAAGGCCTTGTTTTCATTGAGATGAAATAAGATAGTAACTTGTTGGAAGTGATACATTTTGATGTATGCAGTCCAATGGGTACTGAGGCACGCAGTGGATATCATTATGTTCTTACTTCACTGACGATTTGAGTAGATACATGAGTATTTACTTAATGAATCACAAGTCTGAAATGTTGAAAAGTTCAAATACGTTTCAGAGTGAAGTTCATCGTAACAAGAGGATAAACTGTCTACGATATGATCATAGAAATGAATATCTGAGTTACGAGTTTTGGTACGCAGTTAAGACAATGTGGAAATTGTTTCGCAGTTCATGCCACCTGGAACATCATAGTGTGATGATGTGTCTGAACGTCATAGCCACGCACTATTTGGTATGGTGCATACTATGGTGTCTCTTATCGAATTACCACTATCGTTTATGGGTTATGCATTAGAGACAACTGCACTCACTTTAAATAGGGCACCGCGTATTTCCGTTGAGATGACACAGTATAGACTGAGGTTTAGAGAAATCTAAACTGTCGTTTCTTGAATGTTTGGGGTTTCGACACTTATGTGAAAAAGTTTCAGTCTGATAAGCTCGAACCCAAAGCGGATAAATGCATCTTCATAGGATATCCAAAACAGTTGGGTACATCTCCTATCTCAGATCCGAAAGCAAAGTGTTTGTTTCTAGAAACGGATCCTTTCTCGAGGAAAGGTTTCTCTCGAAAGAATTGAGTGGGAGGGTAGTAGAACTTGATGAGGTTATTGAACCATCACTTCAACCAGCGTGTAGCAGGGCGCAGGAAGTTGTTCATGTGGCGCCTACACCAATTGAAGTGGAAGCTGATGATGATGATCATTGAGCTTCGAATCAAGTTACTAAAAACCTCGTAGGTCGACAAGGTTGCGTACTGCTGCAGAGTAGTACGGTAACCCTGTCTTGGAGGTCATGTTGTTGAGCAACAATGAACCTACGAGTTATGGAGAAAGCGATGGTGGGCCCAGATTCTGACAAATGGCTGGAAGCCATGAAATCCGAGAGAGGATCCATGTGTGAAACCAAAGTGTAGACTTTGGTAGAACTACTTGATGGTCATGGGACTATTGGGTAAAATGGATCTTTAAAAGAAGACAGACGATGATGGTGATAAGTCACTATTAAGAAAAGCTCGACTTGTCGCAAAGATGTTTTCGACAAGATCAAACAGTTGACTATGATGAGACTTTCTCACTCGTAGCGATGCTAAAGGTCTGTTAGAATTATGTTAGTTGTTGATGCATTATTTATGAAATATTGCACGTAGGATGTCAAAACATTGTTTTCTCGACGGTTTCCTTGAGCAAACATTGTATGTGATACAACGAGAAGGTTTTGTCGATCCTAAAGATACTAGCAAGTATGCAAGCTCCAGTGATCCTTCAATGGACTGGTGCAAGCATCTCGGAGTTGGAATATACACTTTGATGAGATGATCAAAGATTTTGGGTGTGTACAAGGTTTATGAGAAACTTGTATTTCCAAAGAAGTGAGTGGGAGCACTATAGAATTTCTGATAGGTATATGTGGTTGACATATTGTGGATCAGAAGTAATGTAGAATTTCTGTAAAGCATACAAGGTTGTTTGAAAGAAGTTTTCAAAGGAGTACCTGGATTACGCTACTTGAACGTTGAGCATCAAAGATCTATGGAGATAGATCGAAAGCGCTTAATAGAAGTTTCAACAAGATGCATGCCTTGACAAGTTTTTGAAAGAGTTCAAAATAGACCAGCAAAGAAGGAGTTCTTGGTTGCGTTGTGAGGTGTGAATTTGAGTAAGACTCAAAACCCGACCACGGCAGAATAAAGAGAATAGACGAAGGTCGTCTTCTATGCCTTAGCCGTAGAATCTAAAGTATGCCATGCTGTGTACCGCACCTGAAGTGTGCCTTGACTCAAAGTATGTTGAGAGGTACAGAGAGTGATCCATGATTGAATCACTAGCAGCGGTCGAAATTTATCCTTAGTAACTAATGGACTAAGGAATTTTTCTCGATTATGGAGGTGGTTAAAGAGTTTGTCGTAAAGGGTTACGTCAATGCAAGCTTTGACACTAATCCGGATAACTATGAGTAGTGAAACGGATTCGTATAGTAGAGTAGATATTTGGAGCATTTCCGAATAGCACGTAGTAGCAGCATCTATAAGATGACATAAAGATTTGGAAAGAACACACGAATCTGAAAGTTTCAGAACCGTTGACTAAAACCTCTCTCACGAGCAAGACGTGATCAGACCCCATAACTATATGGGTGTTGGATTCGTTGGAATCACATGGTGATGTGAACTAGATTATTGACTCTAGTGCAAGTGGGAGACTGTTGGAAATATGCCCTAGAGGCAATAATAAATTAGTTATTATTATATTTCTTAGTTCATGATAATCGTTTATTATCCATGCTATAATTGTATTGATTGGAAACACAATACTTGTGTGGATACATAGACAAAACACTGTCCCTAGTAAGCCTCTAGTTGACTAGCTCGTTAATCAAAGATGGTCAAGGTTTCCTGGCCATAGGCAAGTGTTGTCACTTGATAACGGGATCACATCATTAGGAGAATCATGTGATGGACTAGACCCAAACTAATAGACGTAGCATGTTGATCGTGTCATTTTGTTGCTACTGTTTTCTGCGTGTCAAGTATTTATTCCTATGACCATGAGATCATATAACTCACTGACACCGGAGGAATGCTTTGTGTGTATCAAACGTCGCAACGTAACTGGGTGACTATAAAGATGCTCTACAGGTATCTCCGAAGGTGTTAGTTGAGTTAGTATGGATCAAGACTGGGATTTGTCACTCCGTGTGAACGGAGAGGTATCTCGGGGCCCACTCGGTAATACAACATCACACACAAGCCTTGCAAGCAATGTAACTTAGTGTAAGTTGCGGGATCTTGTATTACGGAACGAGTAAAGAGACTTGCCAGTAAACGAGATTGAAATAGGTATACGGATACTGACGATCGAATCTCGGGCAAGTAACATACCGAAGGACAAAGGGAATGACATACGGGATTATATGAATCCTTGGCACTGAGGTTCAAACGATAAGATCTTCGTAGAATATGTAGGATCCAATATGGGCATCCAGGTCCCGCTATTGGATATTGACCGAGGAGTCTCTCGGGTCATGTCTACATAGTTCTCGAACCCGCAGGGTCTGCACACTTAAGGTTCGACGTTGTTTTATGCGTATTTGAGTTATATGGTTGGTTACCGAATGTTGTTCGGAGTCCCGGATGAGATCACGGACGTCACGAGGGTTTCCGGAATGGTCCGGAAACGAAGATTGATATATAGGATGACCTCATTTGGTTACCGGAAGGTTTTCGTGCATTACCGGAAAAGTTTCGGGCTCATCGGTAGTGTACCGGGAGTGCCGGGAGGGGTGCCGGGGACCATCGGGAGGGGTGTCACGCCCCAAGGGGTCTCATGGGCTATGGGAAGAGATAAACCAGCCCCTAGTGGGCTGGAATAAGTTCCCACTAAGGCCCATAAGGTTTGAGAAGGAAAAAACACAAGGTGGAAAGAGTTTCCAAGTGGGAAGGTGGAATCCTACTCCAAGTAGGATTGGAGTAGGACTCCTCCACCTCCAATTTCGGCCAAACCTTTAGGTTTTGAGGCTGCCTCCTCCCCTCCCTCCCACCTATATATACGGAGGTTTTAGGGCTGATTTGAGACGACTTTCTCACGGCTGCCCGACCACATACCTCCATAGTTTTTCCTCTAGATCGTGTTTCTGCGGAGCTCGGGCGGAGCCCTGCTGAGACAAGATCATCACCAACCTCCGGAGCGCCGTCACGCTGCCGGAGAACTCTTCTACCTCTCCGTCTCTCTTGCTGGATCAAGAAGGCCGAGATCATCGTCGAGCTGTACGTGTGCTGAACGCGGAGGTGCCGTCCGTTCGGTACTAGATCGTGGGACTGATCGCGGGATTGTTCACGGGGCGGATCGAGGGACGTGAGGAAGTTCCACTACATCAACCGCGTTCACTAACGCTTCTGCTGTACGATCTACAAGGGTACGTAGATCACTCATCCCCTCTCGTAGATGGACATCACCATGATAGGTCTTCGTGCGCGTAGGAAAATTTTTGTTTCCCTTGCGACGTTCCCCAACACCATACCCTTGCAATAGTAACACTCCGTTTCAGGCTTAGGTCCAGCTTTGGGTTTCTTCGTCGGATTGGCAACAGGATTGCCGCTCTTCTTTGAATTACCCTTCTTGCCTTTGCCGTTTCTCTTGAAACTAGTGGTCTTATTCACCATCAACACTTGATGCTCTTTACGGAGTTCAGACTCTGCGACTTTCAGCATCGCAAACAACTCGCCGGGAGACTTGTTCATCCCTTGCATGATGTAGTTCAACACAAAGCTTTTATAGCTTGGCGGCAGTGATTGAAGGATTCTGTCAGTGATAGCCTCTTGCGGGAGTTCAATCCCCAGCTCAGCTAGACGGTTTGAGTACCCAGACATTTTGAGCACATGTTCACTGACAGACGAGTTTTCCTCCATCTTGCAAGCATAGAATTTATCGGAGGTCTCATACCTCTCGATCCGGGCGTTCTTCTGAAAGATAAAATTCAGCTCCTGGAACATCTCAAATGCTCCATGACGCTCAAAGCGACGTTGAAGTCCCGGTTCTAAGCCATACAAGACTGCACATTGAACTACTGAGTAGTCCTCCTTACGCGCTAACCAAGCGTTCTTAACATCCTGATCAGCCGTAGCGGGTGGTTCATCCCCTAGCGCAACATTAAGGACATAATCCTTCTTCCCAGCTTGTAAGATTAGCTTAAGATTACGAGCCCAGTCTACAAAGTTGCTTCCATCATCTTTCAACTTAGCTTTCTCTAGGAACGTATTAAAATCCAGGGTGACTGTCGCGTGAGCCATGATCTACAACACAAATATATTCAAAGTGGACTTAGACTATGTTCAAGATAATTAGAGTTTAACTTAATCAAATTATTCGCTAAACTCCCACTCAAAAAGTACATCTCTCTAGTCATTTGAGTGGTTCATGATCCACTTACACTAGCTCAAGTCCGATCATCACGTGAGTTGAGTATAGTTTCAGTGGTAAGCATCCCTATGCTAATCATATCATCTATATGATTCATGATCGACCTTTCGGTCTCATGTGTTCCGAGGTCATGTCTGCACATGCTAGGCTCGTCAAGCTTAACCCGAGTGTTCCGCGTGCGCAACTGTTTTGCACCCGTTGTATGTGAACGTTGAGTCTATCACACCCGATCATCACGTGGTGTCTCGAAACGACGAACTGTAGCAACGGTGCACAGTCGGGGAGAACACAATTTCGTCTTGAAATTTTAGTGAGAGATCACCTCATAATGCTACCGTCGTTCTAAGCAAAATAAGGTGCATAAAAGGATTAACATCACATGCAATTCATAAGTGACATGATATGGCCATCATCATGTGCTTCTTGATCTCCATCACCAAAGCACCGGCACGATCTTCTTGTCACCGGCGCCACACCATGATCTCCATCAACGTGTCGCCATCGGGGTTGTCGTGCTACTCATGCTATTACTACTAAAGCTACATCCTAGCAAAATAGTAAACACATCTGCAAGCACAAACATTAGTATAAAGACAACCCTATGGCTCCTGCCGGTTGCCGTACCATCGACGTGCAAGTCGATATTATCTATTACAACATGATCATCTCATACATCCAATATATCACATCACATCGTTGGCCATATCACATCACAAGCATACCCTGCAAAAACAAGTTAGACGTCCTCTAATTTTGTTGTTGCATGTTTTACGTGGTGACCATGGGTATCTAGTAGGATCGCATCTTACTTACGCAAACACCACAACGGAGATATATGAGTTGCTATTTAACCTCATCCAAGGACCTCCTCGGTCAAATCCGATTCAACTAAAGTTGGAGAAACCGACACTTGCCAGTCATCTTTGAGCAATGGGGTTACTCGTAGCGATGAAACCAGTCTCTCGTAAGCGTGCGAGTAATGTCGGTCCAAGCCGCTTCAATCCAACAATACCGCGGAATCAAGAAAAGACTAAGGAGGGCAGAAAAACGCACATCACCGCCCACAAAAACTTTTGTGTTCTACTCGAGAAGACATCTACGCATGAACCTAGCTCATGATGCCACTGTTGGGGAACGTCGCATGGGAAACAAAAATTTTCCTACGCGCACGAAGACCTATCATGGTGATGTCCATCTACGAGAGGAGATGAGTGATCTACGTACCCTTGTAGACCGTACAGCAGAAGCGTTAGTGAACACGGTTGATGTAGTGAAACGTCCTCACGTCCCTCGATCCGCCCTGCGAACAATCCCGCGATCAGTCCCACGATCTAGTACCGAACGGACGGCACCTCCGCGTTCAGCACACGTACAGCTCGACGATGATCTCGGCCTTCTTGATCCAGCAAGAGAGACGGAGAGGTAGAAGAGTTCTCCGGCAGCGTGACGGCGCTCCGGAGGTTGGTGATGATCTTGTCTCAGCAGGGCTCCGCCCGAGCTCCGCAGAAACACGATCTAGAGGAAAAACCGTGGAGGTATGTGGTCGGGCTGCCGTGGAAAAGTCGTCTCAAATCAGCCCTAAAACCTCCGTATATATAGGTGGGAGAGAGGGGACCTTGCCTTGGGGCTCAAGGAGCCCCAAGGGGTCAGCCGAGCCAACGAGGGAAGGTCTCCCCCCCAAACCGAGTTGGACTTGGTTTGGTGGGTGGGAGTCCTTCCTTCCCTTCCCACCTCCTCTTTTTTTTTCTCTTTGATTTTTCTTCCAATGCGCATAGGGCCCCTTTTGGGCTGTCCCACCAGCCCACGAAGGGCTGGTGCGCCACCCTCAAGGCCTATGGGCTTCCCCGGGGTGGGTTGCCCCCCCCCCCGGTGAACTCCCGGAACCCATTCGTCATTCCCGGTACATTCCCGGTAACTCCGAAAACCTTCCGGTAATCAAATGAGGTCATCCTATATATCAATCTTCGTTTCCGGACCATTCCGTAAACCCTCGTGACGTCCGTGATCTCATACGGGACTCCGAACAACATTCGGTAACCAACCATATAACTCAAATACGCATAAACCAACGTCGAACCTTAAGTGTGCAGACCCTGCGGGTTCGAGAACTATGTAGACATGACCCGAGAGACTCCTCGGTCAATATCCAACAGCGGGACCTGGATGCCCATATTGGATCCTACATATTCTACGAAGATCTTATCGTTTGAACCTCAGTGCCAAGGATTCATATAATCCCGTATGTCATTCCCTTTGTCCTTCGGTATGTTACTTGCCCGAGATTCGATCGTCAGTATCCGTATACCTATTTCAATCTCGTTTACCGGCAAGTCTCTTTACTTGTTCCGTAATACAAGATCCCGCAACTTACACTAAGTTACATTGCTTGCAAGGCTTGTGTGTGATGTTGTATTACCGAGTGGGCCCCGAGATACCTCTTCGTCATACAGAGTGACAAATCCCAGTCTTGATCCATACTAACTCAACTAACACCTTCGGAGATACCTGTAGAGCATCTTTATAGTCACCCAGTTACGTTGCGACGTTTGATACACACAAAGTATTCCTCCGGTGTTAGTGAGTTATATGATCTCATGGTCATAGGAACAAATACTTCACACGCAGAAAATAGTAGCAACAAAATGACACGATCAACATGCTACGTCTATTAGTTTGGGTCTAGTCCATCACGTGATTCTCCTAATGACGTGATCCAGTTATCAAGCAACAACACCTTGTTCATAATCAGAAGACACTGACTATCTTTGATCAACTGGCTAGCCAACTAGAGGCTTGCTAGGGACAGTGTTTTGTCTATGTATCCACACATGTAAATGAGTCTTCATTCAATACAATTATAGCATGGATAATAAACGATTATCTTGATACAGGAATTATAATAATAACCATATTTATTATTGCCTCTAGGGCATAATTCCAACAGGTCCTTGGCCTTCTCCTCCTCCTCCTGCTCCTTCTCCTTCTTCTCATCTTCTTCTTCTTCTTCTTCTTCTCCTCCTCTTCTCCTCTTGTTGGAGCTAAATTACCTAATTATGTCTTTTTGGAGCTAAATGGGCTAATTATCCAATTTTAGAGGAAAACAAGCTAAGTATATAATATTCATGAGCTAACCAAGGTTCTTATGCCATTTTGAGCTTATTATGGTATTTTGGAGCTAAATGGGCTAATTATGTCATTGTTGGGTTAATTAAAGCAATGATAATATGAAAGAGGAGAAGAAAGAGGAGGAGGAGGAGAATAAGAAGAAATCAAGAAGAAGAAGGAGGAGGAGGAGGAGAAGGACTAGAAGGTCCTTGGCCTTCTCCTTCTCCTCCTCCTCCTCCTCCTTCTCCTTCTTCTCTTCTTCTTCTTCTTCTTCTTCTTTCTTTTCATTTTGCCTATTTCTTCTCCTCTACTCCTCTTGTTGGAGCTAAATTACCTAATTATGTCTTTTTGGAGCTAAATGGGCTAATTATCCCATTTTAGAGGAATACAAGCTAAGTATATAATATTCATGAGCTAACAAGGGTTCTTATGCCATTTTGAGCTTATTATGGTATTTTGGAGCTAAATGGGCTAATTATGTCATTGTTGGGTTAATTAAAGCAAGGATAATATAAAAGAGGAGAAAAAAGAGGAGGAGGAGGAGAAGAAGAAGAAATCAAGAAGAAGGAGGAGAAGGAGGAAAAGGAGGAGGAGGAGAAGGACTAGAAGGTCCTTGGCCTTCTCCTCCTCCTCGTCCTCCTCCTCCTCCTCCTCCTTCTTCTCTTCTTTTCCTTCTTCTTCTTATTTTTTTCTTCTGCTTTCTCCTTCTTCTTCTTCTTCTTTCTCCTTCTTCTTCTTCTCCTTCTTCTTTCTTCTCCTTCCCTTCCTTTTCCTTCTCCTTCTTCTTCTTCTTCTTCTCCTTACCTTCCTTTTCCTTCTTCTTCTTCTTCTTCTTTCTTCTCCTTCGCTTCCTTTTCCTTTTAACCCCCCCTGTTCGTGTTCCACCACAACATAAGCCCCCCTGTTTTCCTGGCTCCCTTTTAACCCCCAGTTGTGCTAACGATGTTGCTAATGGCCCCCTTTGAGTTGATTAGCTCTACATTAAGCAAATAATAGCACCGACTAGTCTAATTATTTTCTGAAATTACAAAACTGCCCTCCCTCATCTAGTATAAGTCACACGAGCTGGGCAGAAGCTGCTCCCGTTCTCTGCTCGTTCCCCTCCCTGACCTAGCCGCCCCAAGCACTGTCGCGCCTCGCCTCCGCCGCAGCTGCCCCAGCCGCCGCATCTGCCCCAGCCGCCCCATCTCCATTGCTTCTCCAAGGTAAGGCAAGCCTCTTCCCTTCCCTAGCCGCCCCATTGCTGCTACACCAACAAAGTCTCCTTCCCTTCCTTTTCCTTCTTCTTCTTTTCCTTCTTCTTCTTATTTTTTTTCTTCTCCTTTCTCCTTCTTCTTCTTCTTCTTCTTTCTCCTCCTTCTTCTTCTCCTTCTTCTTTCTTCTCCTTCCCTTCCTTTTCCTTCTGCTTCTTCTTCTTCTCCTTCCCTTCCTTTTCCTTCTTCTTCTTCTTCTTCTTCTTCTCCTTCCCTTCCTTTTCCTTCTTCTTCTTCTTCTTCTTCTTCTTCTTCTTCTTCTTCTTTCTTCTCCTTCCCTTCCTTTTCCTTCTTCTTCTTTTCCTTCTTCTTCTTATTTTTTTTCTTCTCCTTTCTCCTTCTTCTTCTTCTTCTTCTCCTTTCTCCTTCTTCTTCTTCTCCTTTCTCCTTCTTCTTCTTCTCCTTTTCTCCTTTACTAAACAGGAAACTAACCTAACTAAAACTAAAATAAAACTGAACCTAAACTAAACTAATTTAACAAACTAACTAACTAGCCTAAATAACCTAATAAACTAAGAAACTAACCTAACTAATTTAACATAAATAAAAATAAGGAAAAACAAAAAAATGGGGGGCTCGCCGGCGGGGGAGGCTGGGGCGTCGGGGCGGCGAGGAGGACGGGTGCGACGGGGCAGTGGGGCGTCGCTGGGGGCAGTGCGGCGGCGGGGGGCAGTGGTGGCGGCGGTGGGGTGCTATGCGGCGGCGGGGGGCAGTGGTGGCGGCAGTGGGGGGCAGGTGAGGGGGTGGCGCAGGGGTTGGTGTAGGGGGCGGCACAGGGGGTGGCCGGCCGCCGGTGGTGCACGAGGGAGGCGCGCACGACGGTTTGAAGGAGAGACAGAGCGGGGAGTGGGGAAGTGGAGCGGGGGGGTAGGGGATAACGGCCGTTAGCTTTGCCGTCTGCCCCCGGACGGCAAAGGGCCCAACGGCAGATGGCAAAGGCCAGGCTAACGGCAAAGAGCACATCCGTTGGACCTGGCCAGGCCCAAGGTCTAGTGGGACCCATCTGCCCTCTTTGCCGTCTGCCCTAGGTCTCTTTGACGTCCGCAGGCTGACGGCAAAGCCCTGGCAGATGGCAAATAATCTTTTTACCATTAGTGAGCCCTTTACCGTCCGCTTTAGGTCAGCGGACGGCAAAAAGGGTCTTTGCCATCAGCCAACAGACGGCAAAGAACTGGCTGATGGCAAATTACTGTTTTCCAGTAGTGCTTGAGAAGTAATTTCTCAGCCTCATAGGCATCCTTACACGCAAGAAAATCCTCAGCTATCTCTCCCTCCATAACATAACCTTCAGGTATATCAGGCAATTCATATCTAGGAGAGCTAGATCTAGCAGGAGCAAAAACAGGTTCTATCTCAATAGTATCGGCAGTTTCAGAAGCATCACGAGCATTGACAGTAACTCTAGCAATATGAGCATCAAAAAATATCCCTAGTGGCATATCAGGCAGAGTAGTATCTCTAGCAGTATCATGCATAGCATCATCAGGCAAAATAGCATCTCTAGCATCATCAGGCAAAGCAGTATCAGGCATAGCATCTCTAGCAGTATCAGGCATAGCATCTCTAGCAGTATTAGGCATAGTAGCATCATAAGCATCATCAAGCACATACGACATATCAAGATTTCTAGCAGCAGGCGGTGTCGCAAACTTACTCATAACTGAAGGTGAATCAAGTGTAGAGCTATATGGCAGTTCCTTACCTCCCCTCGTAGTTGAGGGCAAGAGTTTGGTTCTTGGATCTTTCGGATTCTTCATAGTGATCAGCAGATATAAATCCAAAGTGACTCGGAGAATATAGCTATCCTCCCCGGCAACGGCGCCAGAAAAATGTTGTTGACATGTGATACGTCTCCATCGTATCTACTTTTCCAAACTCTTTTGCCCTGGTTTTGGACTCTAATTTGCATGATTTCAATTGAACTAACCCGGACTGACGCTGTTTTTAGCAGAATTGCCATGGTGTTGTTTTTGTGCAGAAATGAAAGTTCTTGGAACGTCCTGAAAATTTACGGAGAATTTTTTTGGAAAATATGAAAAATACCTGCGCAAAGATCCACCGGAGGGGATGGGCCAGTGGGCCACAAGCCCTGTTGCCACGGCCACACCTTGGCCGCGGCAACCAAGCTTGTGGGGCCCATGTGGCTCTGCTGCCCCCAAACTCAGCTCTATGAATTCACTTTCGCCCAGAAAAAAATTAGAAGAGAAGATTTCGTCGCGTTTGCGATACGGAAGCGCCGCCACATCCTGTTCTTCATCTGGAGGACAGATCTGGAGTCCGTTTTGGGCTCCGGAGAGGGGAAATCGTCGCCATCGTCATCATCAACCTTCTTCCCTCTCCAATTCCATGAAGCTCTTCATCATTCGTGAGTAATCTATTCGTAGGCTCGCTGGGCGGTGATGAGTAGGATGAGATCTATCATGTAATCGAGTTAGTTTTGACGGGGATTGATCCCTAGTATCCACTATGTTCTGAGATTGATGTTGATACTACTTTGCCATGCTTAATGCTTGTCACTAGGGCCCGAGTGCCATGATTTTAGATCTGAAATTATTATGTTGTCACCAATATATGTGTGTTTTAGATCCGATCTTGCAAGTTGTAGTTACCTACTATGTGTTATGACCCGGCAACCCCGGAGTGAAAATAACCGGAACCACTCCCGGTGATGACCATAGTTTGAGGAGTTCATGTGTTCACCAAGTGCTAATGCGTTGTTCCGGTTCTTTATTAAAAGGAGAACCTTAATATCATGTAGTATCATTTTGGACCCCGCTGCCACGGGAGGGATGGACAATAGATGTCATGCAAGTTCTTTTCCCTAAGCACGTATGACTACACACAGAATGCATGCGTACATCACATTGACGAACGGGAGCTAGCCACATATCTCTCTGTGTTATAACTGTTGCATGATGAATATCATCCAAACGAATCACCGACCCATTGCCTACGAGTTTGTCCCACTGCTGTTGTTACTTGTTTTGCTGTGCTGCTGTTACTACTGTTGCTACTTGCTACTGTTCTTACTTGCTACTGTTGCTACTTGCTACTGCTGTCATTACTATTGTTCCTTGCCACTGCTGTTACTCGTTACACTGCTGCTACCTGCTACAATTCTGGTTCGCTCGGCGTTGACGGGAAAAGACAATTTCCGTCAACGGGCAACTTCTGGCGCCATTGATACGACAATTACGAATAGTCTGCCATCAACAGATCGTCTTTGACACCGTTGTTATCATCCTACTTTGCTGCTGATACTTTGCTTGCAGATACTAATCTTTCAGGTGCGGTTGAATCTGACACATTCAGCTGCTAATACTCGAGAGTATTCTCTCACCTCTTGACTGGCGTACCAACAAATTTGGGTCGAATACTCTACCCTCAAAAACTGCCGCGAACCCATGCGCTGGTGGGCCATTGCAAGACAATTGCTAATTGTTGAGCAACTGGGAGCAGTTTTGGCTCTTTTGTCACGAAGGCATCAAGTCAGGGACTCGTCAACAACATTCTTCTAGTGTCGTTGCCGGGGATTTGCTAAGCAGCATTTTTCTGGCGCCGTTGCTGGGGAGGTATTGTTATATTCTCTGAGTCACTTTGGATTTATATCTGCTGATCACTATGAAGAATCTGAAGGATCCAAAAACTAAAGTCTTGCCGTCAACTATGAGGGGAGGTAAGGAACTGCCATCTAGCTCTGCACTTGATTCACCTTCAGTTATGAGTAAGTTTGCGACATCACCTCCTGCTAGAAATCTTGATATGTCGCCTGTGCTTGATGATGCTTATGATGCTGCTATGCCTGATACTGCTAGAGAAGTTATGCCTGATACTGCTAGAGATGTTATGCCTGATACTGCTAGAGATGCTATGCCTGATGCTAGAGATGCTATGCCTGATACTGCTTTGCTTGATGATGCTAGAGTTGCTATTTTGCCTGATGATGCTATGCTTGATACAGCTAGAGATACTACTTTGCCTGATGTGCCACTAGGGGTATTCCTTGATGCTCATATTGCTAGAGTTACTGCCAATGCTCGTGATGCTACTGAAACTGCTGATACTATTGAGATAGAACCTGCTTTTGCTCCTGGTAGATCTAGCTCTCCTAGATATGAATTGCCTGATATACCTGAGGGTTACGTTATGGAGGGAGAGATAGCTGAGGATTTTCTTGCGTGTAAGGATGCCTATGATGCTGAGAAATTACTTCTCAAGTGGAAGGAAAAATCTCTGAAAGCTAGGGTGAAATACGACCCGAAGTTTGCCACTTCACCTATCTTTATCACCGATAAGGATTATGAATTCTCTGTCGACCCTGAGATAATCTCTCTAGTCGAATCTGATCCTTTCCATGGTTATGAGTCTGAGACGGTCATAGCCCATCTTACCAAACTACACGATATAGCTACCCTTTTCACTAGTGAGGAGAAGATCCGCCACTACTATATCCTTAAGCTATTTCCTTTCTCTCTAAAGGATGAAGCTAAAGCCTGGTTCACTTCTCTTGCTCCTAGATGTGTGAGTAGTCCCCAGGATATGGTCTATTACTTCTGTGAGAAATATTTCCCTGCCCATAAGAAGCAAGCTGCCTTGCAGGAAATATATAACTTTGCTCAACTCAAAGAAGAGAGTCTCCCACGAGCTTGGGGGAGGCTCGTCCAGCTACAGAATGCTTTGCCTGATCACCCTCTTAAGAAGAACGAGATACTTGATATCTTCTATAACGGACTTACCGATGACTCTAGAGACCACCTAGATAGTTGTGCCGTTTGTGTTTTTAGGGAACGAACTGTAGAACAAGCTGAGACTCTACTGAATAACATCTTGATCAACGATAATGCTTCGACTATTCCCAAACCACCTCCTAAGCCAACTCCGAAGAAAAGAGGTATTCTATTCCTCGGTCCCGAAGATATGCAAGAAGCCAAGAAATCTATGCAAGAGAAAGGCATTAGATCTGAAGATGTCAAAAATCTGCCACCTATGGAAGAGATCCATGGTCTCGATAACCCAATACAGGTAGTGGAAGTAAATTCTCTGGGTAGGTTTGATGAGAGTGATATTCCTTTTGATAAACCTGCTAGCCTATGCTTTGATGAATTTGACAACTTTGTTGCCAAACAATAGAGTTTCAATGATTATGTTAGCAGACATTTGGAACAAAGTACTCGTATGCTTAGTCACTTAAGTGCTTGTGTAGACAGAAATGTCAATGATCTGAAGCTTCTGAGTAAACATGCCTCTATGATTACTACTCAGGTAGAACAAGTACTTAAAGCTCAGAATGACCTGCTCAATGAATTAAATGACAACTCTGTCAGAGTCATTACTAGAGGAGGCAAAATGACTCAGGAACCTTTGTATCCTGAGGGTCATCCTAAGAGAATTGATCAAGATTCTCAAGGAATTAATGCAGATGCACCCAGTCATCCTAAGGAGAAGAAGAAGGATCATAGAAACCTGCATGTTAGTTCACCAAATACTGTCACACCTGAAGAACCAAATGATATTTCTGCGTCTGATGCAGAAACACAATTTGGTGATGAACATGAACTGGTGACAATATGGACAGCGATGTTCATAATGATGCTCAACCTAGCAATGATAAGGATGTGGAGATTGAACCTACGGTTAATCCTGATAACCCACAACCTAAGACATACGATAAGAATGACTTCACTGCTAGGAAGCATGGTAAAGAAAGAGAGCCATGGGTTCAGAGACCTATGCCCTTTCCTCCTAAGCCGTCCAAGAAAAAGGATGATGAGGATTTTGAGCGCTTTATTGAAATGATAAGACCCGTCTTTCTGCAGATGCGGTTAGTTGATATGCTCAAAATGTCTCCATATGCCAAGTACATGAAAGATATCGTGACCAATAAATGGAAGATAGCAGATCTTGAGATCTCCACCATGCTTGCCAATTACACTTTCAAAGGTGGAACTCCTAAAAAACTTGGTGATCCCAGAGTGCCCACTATACCTTGCTCCATTAAAGGAAACTACGTAAGAACTGCCTTATGTGACCTTGGAGCCGGAGTTAGTGTTATTCCTCTCTCTCTTTATCGTAGACTTGAACTGGATAAGTTGACACCCACCAAAATCTCTCTGCAAATGGCCGACAAATCAACTGCTTTCCCTGTCGGCATTTGCGAGGATGTGCCTGTTGTGGTTGCTAACACCACTATCTTAACAAACTTTGTTATCTTGGATATTCCCGAGGACGATGCCATGGCTGTCATCCTCGGAAGACCCTTTTTAAACACTGCAAGGGCTGTTATAGATTGCAACAAAGGCAATGTCACTTTCCATGTCAACGGTAATGAGCATACCGTGCACTTTCCGAAGAAACAATATCAAGTATATTGCATCAATGCTATCGAAAAAACTTCATCGATTCTTATTGGGAGGTTTGAATGCCCTATTCCTCGTGTCAAGATGAAGTATGATTTGCTTGTTGGGGAGATACATATCCCCATTGAGGTGACTTAGTGGCTATTCGAAAATTCTCCGTTCTCTCTTGCGATTCGAGAAAGTTTTGTCATAAGGATTTGATCAACCCCATTGACGGATTTCTTTCGATGACCATGAAATGGATGAATCAAAGAGTCACATACCTTTGTTTTAAGCTTTCACTTTCTGTTGCTTAGAAGAAAAATGATAGGTTTAGTTTAGTTTTCCCTGTTTTCTGTTTTAGCGTCCCGGAGAAAAATACCCCGAAAATAAAAGTTCTCCGATGGTCCTAAAAATCTATTATGATTTTTTCTGAAATATTTGAAAAATACTGGGATAGAGAGCTGGTCTGGGGGCCACCCCAATGGGCCACAAGCCCTGTCACCGCGGCCTACCCCCCTGGCCATGGCAAGCAAGCTTGTGGGCCCACAAGGCCCCCCTCCAATCATTCCAGCTCCCATCCTCTTCTTCTTCCTCCAGAAAAAATTGTTTCGCAGCTCAAACCCGTGTTCTTGCTCATTTGGCTGTGATTTTCGATCTCCTTGCTCAAAGCATCATTCTCCAAACCGTTTTGGGGAAATTGCTCCTTGGTAACAGACTCCTCCATTGGCCCAATTAGATTTTGCTCTAGTGCTATATCCTTCGCGTATTCTTGCTACCTTGGTGACCCTGTTCTTGAGCTTGAAATGTTGATTTTAGCTGGTCCCAAGTAGTTTTAGTGCGTGATATGGTCTCTAGGCACTAGTAGGAGTAGTTGCTACGCGTTGGGTTAATCTTTATTCACTTTTATTTCGAAGTCTCTAAAAATTTCAGAATATTTTAGAGCTAGAAAAGGAAAAAAGATGAGGAGGTTCTTGAGAGGCTCTTCAAGCCGTAACCCCAAGGAGGATGAGAAGAACCACCCCAAGTACGTGGTTCCTCGAGTCACAGAAGTTCGAGTGTGCGAGTGGCCAAGTAATGAATTTTTGCGCGCTGCCGGGCTTTATGAAGACTTTTATTACTTGGTGGAGAACGCAGGTCTTACCGCGTTCGTTGAAGATAAGTGCTCACAATACCTCCTCCTCACCAATATTTTCGTTCAAAGCTTCAACTTTTATCCGAGGAAGAATCCTCCCATGCTTGAGTTCATGTTGTACGATATCCCCCAGTGCATGACACTACAGGACTTTTGCAATGCATGCAAATTACCTTATGTTGGGGATATTCATGATCCTCGTCCACGGGACATGGAGGATTTCATAGGTACTATTGTTGTTGGAGAGGAGAGAGGAGTGTCTCGCGCTAGAATTGCTAGCACAAATTTTCCTGTGCTTCGGTACTTCTCATTATTTGTGGGAAAATGTTTGATTGGTCGTGGGAAGGCTGGATCACTTAGCTCTCCAGACCTTGCGGTTTTGCACGAAGGCCTTTATAGCACTAAGATTTATAGCCTAGGTGCTATAGTAGCTCAGCGGTTGAACACAAACCGTTCCAAAGGTGTCGTCTATGGAGGTATCTATGCTACTCATCTCGCTAGACACTTTGAGATACCTATTAGACTTCGCGAGGAAGAAGAGATGCTTCTTCCTGAGAAATATCTGGATTATGACAGCATGGTTCGTGTTACGTCCATTTTGCATCATGCTTTCATGTTGATATTTATTGCTTTTTGGGCTGTTATATTACTTGTGGTACCATATTTATGCCTTTTCTCTCTTATTTTGCAAGGTTTATTTGAAGAGGGAGAATTCAGGAAGCTGGAATTCTGGACTGGAAAAGGAGCAAATCCTAGTCCACTATTCTGCACATCTCCAAATGCCCTGAAAAGTTACGTGGATTTTTTCTGGATTATATAAAAAATACGGGGCGAAAGAACTACCGGAGGGGGGCCACCAGGGCTCCACAAGCCCCCACTCCGCCACCACCCCCCTGGTGGCGCAGGCCAAGCTTGTGGGCTGCCTGACGGCCCACTAGCCCCCCTCTTTTGCTATATGAAGGGTTTTGGTGTGGAAAAAAATTATTCGGGAGCTTTTTCGTGGTTTCGCCGCCGCCACGAGGCGGAACTTGACCAGATCCAATCTAGAGCTCCGGCAGGACGATCCTGTCGGGGAAACTTCCCTACCGGAGGGGGAAATCATCGCCATCGTCATCACCAACACTCCTCTCATCGGAGGGGAGGCATCTTCATCAACATCTTCATCAGCACCATCTCCTCTCCAATCCCTAGTTCATCTCTTGTAACCAATCTTCGTCTCGCAACTCCGATTGGTACTTGTAAGGTTGCTAGTAGTGTTGATTACTCTTTGTAGTTGATGCTTGTTGGATTACTTGGTGGAAGAGGTTATGTTCAGATCCTTGATGCTATTCATTATACCTCTGATCATGATTATGATTATGTTTTGTGAGTAGTTACTTTTGTTCCTGAGGACATGGGATAAGTCATGCTGATAATAGTCAGGTGAATTTGATATTCGTTCGGTATTTTCATATGGTGTATGTTGTTTTTCCTCTAGTGGTGTTATGTGAACGTCGACTACATAGCACTTCACCATATTTGGGCCTAGAGGAAGGCATTGGGAAGTAGTAAGTACATGATGGGTTGCTGGAGTGACAGAAGCTTAAACCCCAGTCTATGTGTTGCTTCGTGAGGGGCTGATTTGGATCCACTAGTTTAATGCTATGGTTAGACTTTGTCTTAATTCTTCTTCTGTAGTTGCGGATGCTTGCGAGAGAGGTTAATCATAAGTGGGATGCTTGTCCAAGTAAGGGCAGTACCCAAGCGTCGGTCCACCCACATATCAAACTATCAAAGTAACGAACGCGAATCATATGAACATGATAAAACTAGCATGACAGAAATTCCCGTGTGTCCTCGGGAGCGTTTTTCCTCCTATAAGACTTTGTTCAGGCTTGTCCCTTGCTACAAAAGGGATTGGGCCACTTGCTGCACCGTTGCTACTACTTGTTACTTTTTACTTTTTTCTCGCTACGTTTCACCTCGCTACACAATCACTTGTTACCGCTACTTTCAGTGCTTGTAGTTATTACCTTGCTGAAATCCGTTTATCAGAGCCTTCTGCTCCTCGTTGGGTTCGACACTCTTACTTACTGAAAGGACTACGATTGATCCCCTATACTTGTGGGTCAACAAGACTCTTTTCTGGCGCCATTGTCGGGGAGTAAAGCGCCTTTGGTAAGTGGAAATTGGTAAGGAAACATTTATATATTGTGCTGAAATTTATTGTCACTTGTCACTATGGAAACTGTTCCTTTGAGGAGTTTGTTCGGCATATCTTCACCACGAACGTAAGCACGAGGAGTTGCTCCTCAACCTGAGGTACCTACTGAAAATATCTTTTATGAAATTCCTTCGGGTATGCTTGAGAAACTGCTAGCTAATCCTTTCACAGGAGATGGATCTTCACATCCAGACTTGCATCTAATCTATGTAGATGAAGTTTGTGGTTTATTTAAGCTTGCAGGTTTGCCCGAGGATGAGGTAAAGAAGAAAGTATTTCCTTTATCTTTGAAGGATAAGGCGTTGACATGGTATAGGCTATGTGATGATACTGGATCATGGGGCTACAATCGGTTGAAATTGGAATTTCATCAAAAGTTCTATCCTATGCATTTAGTACATCGTGATCGGAACTTTATTTATAACTTCTGGCCTCATGACAGGGAAAGCATAGCTCAAGCTTGGGGGAGGCTTAAATCAATGCTATATTCATGCCCCAATCATGAGCTCTCGAGAGAAATCATCACTCAAAACTTTTATGCTCGGCTTTCTCATGAAGATCGTACCATGCTTGACACTTCTTGTGTCGGTTCTTTTATGAAGAAGGATATTGATCACAAGTGGAATTTATTGGAGAGAATCAAACGCAACTCTGAAGATTGGGAGCTGGAGGAAGGTAAGGAGTCAGGTATGAATTTCCAGTTTGATTGCGTTAAATCTTTTGTTGAGACAAACACCTCTAGAGATTTTAGCGCTAAGTATGGACTTGACTCTGAGATAGTAGCTTCTCTATGTGAATCTTTTGCTGCTCATGTTGATCTTCCCAAAGAGAAGTGGTTTAAATATCATCCTCCTGTAGAAAGCAACATAGCCAAAACCAATCTAGGTTAGGAGAAAGTCATTGCTTTTAGTGATCCTGTTGTTCCTTGTGCTTACACTAAGAAACCACCATACCCTGCTAGGATAAAGGATTATTCTAAAGCTCCAACTGTGATACGTAGGGGTTACATTAGATCACTTGCACCCCCTGAGGAGATTAGAGTTGAACCTAGTGTTGCTATTATCAAAGATCTCTTAGCCGAAGACATAGATGGGCATGTTATCAAATTCTGTGAGAATTCCGCCAGAATTTCTAAACCTCACACGAAAGACAAGCACAGATCTGTAGTTGGCCTGCCCGTTTTTTCTGTTAAGATAGGAGATCACTGTTACCATGGTTTATGTGATATGGAAGCTAGTGTTAGTGCAATACCCTGTTCTTTATATGATGAAATCAAAGATGAGATTGCATCTGCTGAGTTAGAACCCATTGATGTCACTATTACACTAGATAATAGAGACACTATTTTCCCTCTGGGAATTGTGAGAGACGTAGAAGTCCTGTGTGGTAAGACGAAGTATCCTACTGATTTCCTCGTCCTTGGTACTGCACAAGATAGCTTTTGTCCCATCATATTCGGTAGACCCTTTCTCAACACTGTCAATGCTCACATTGATTGCACTAAGCCGACTGTCACAGTAAGTTTCGAGGGTGTGTCTCATGAATTTAACTTCTCCAAGTTTGGAAGACAAACCCATGAAAGAGAGTCATCTGGTAGAGATGAAATCATTGATCTTGCCTCTATTGTCGTACCTCCTACGGATCCTTTAGAGCAATATCTGCTTGAGCATGAAAATTATATGCATATGGAGGAGAGAGATGAGATAGATAAAATTGTCTTAGAACAATATCCTATTCTCAAGAATAATCTGCCTGTTGAACTGCTTGGGGATCCTCCCCCACCAAAGGGTGATCCTATGTTCGAGCTTAAACAGTTGCCTGATACTCTTAAGTATGCATATCATGATGAGAAGGAGATATATCCTGTCATTATTAGTGCTCTCCTCTCAGAGCGCGAAGAGAAGAAGTTACTAAAAACTCTGAGGAATCACTGCACTGCTATTGGATATACTCTTGATGATCTTAAGGGTATTAGTCCTACTCTATGCGAGCACAAGATTAAAACCGATCTTGACTTTAAACCAGTTGCTGATCATCAAAGGAGATTAAATCCTAAGATGAAAGAGGTCGTTAGAAAAGAAATATTAAAGCTTTTGGAAGCAGGAATCATTTATCCTGTTGCTCATAGTGATTGGGTAAGTCCAGTACATTGCATACCTAAGAAGGGAGGTATCACCGCCGTTCCTAATGATAAGGATGAACTAATCCCACAAAGGATTATTACCGGCTATAGGATGGTGATAGACTTTCGGAAACTGAACAAGGCAACCAGGAAAGATCATTATCCTTTGCCGTTTAACGACCAAATGCTAGAAAGGCTATCAAAGCACACACACTTCTGCTTTCTAGACGGTTATTCAGGTTTCTCGCAAATACCTGTTGCACAATCTGATCAAGAGAAAACCACTTTCACCTGCCCTTTCGGTACCTTTGCCTATAGACGTATGCCTTTTGGCTTATGTAATGCACCTGCCACCTTTCAAAGATGTATGATGGCTATATTCTCTGACTTTTGTGAAAAGATCATCGAGGTTTTCATGGATGACTTCTCCGTTTATGGGTCTTCCTTTGATGATTGCCTCAGCAACCTTGATCGAGTCTGACAGAGATGCGAAGAAACCAACCTCGTCCTAAATTGGGAGAAGTGCCACTTTATGGTTAATGAAGGTATCGTCTTAGGACACAAAATTTCGGAGAGAGGCATTGAAGTTGATAAGGCTAAGGTTGATGCAATTGAGAAAATGCCTTGCCCCACATATATCAGAGGTATACGAAGTTTCCTAGGTCATGCTGGTTTCTATAGAAGGTTCATTAAAGACTTCTCTAAGATTTCTAGGCCTCTTACCAACCTCTTGTAGAAGGATGTTCCTTTTGTTTTTGATGAGGATTGTGAGGAAGCTTTCAAAATACTTAAGAAGGCTTTGATAACCGCACCTATTGTTCAACCACCTGACTGGAACTTGCCCTTTGAAATCATGTGCGACGCTAGTGATTACGTTGTTGGTGCTGTTCTAGGACAAAGAGTTGACAAGAAGTTGAATGTCATTCACTACGCTAGTAAGACTCTAGATAGTGCCCAAAGAAACTATGCCACTACGGAGAAGGAATTTTTAGCAGTCGTGTTTGCTTGTGAAATGTTCAGATCTTACATAGTTGACTCCAAAGTCACTATTCACTCTGATCATGCTGCTATTAAGTACCTCATGGAGAAGAAGGACGCTAAGCCTAGGCTGATCAGATGGGTTCTCCTGCTACAGGAATTTGATTTGCACGTCGTTGACCAAAAGGGTGCTGACAACCCTGTAGCAGATAACTTGTCTAGGCTAGAGAATGTCCTTGATGACCCACTACCTATTGATGACAGCTTTCCTGATGAGAAATTGAATGTCATCCGCACTTCGCATAGTGCACCGTGGTATGCCAATTATGCAAACTATATCGTAGCCAAATACATACCACCCAGTTTCACCTATCAGCAAAAGAAGAAATTCTTCTTTGATTTGAGACACTACTTTTGGGATGATCCTCACCTTTATAAGGAAGGAGTAGATGGTGTTATTAGACGTTGTGTGCCTGAACATGAACAGGGACAGATCCTGCAGAAGTGTCATTCCGAAGCCTACGGAGGACACCATGCTGGAGATAGAACTGCCCATAAGGTATTGCAATCAGGTTTCTATTGGCCCACTCTGTTCAAGGATGCTCGTAAGTTTGTCTTGTCCTCTGACGAATGCCAAAGAACAGGGAACATCAGTAAGCGTCAGGAAATGCCTATGAACTATTCACTTGTCATTGAACCATTTGATGTCTGGGGCTTTGATTATATGGGACCCTTCCCGAGTTCCAATGGGTACACTCACATCTTAGTTGCTGTGGATTACGTTACTAAGTGGGTAGAAGCTATCCCCACTAAAAATGCTGATCACCACACCTCTATTAAGATGCTTAAAGAAGCCATATTCCCAAGATTTGGAGTCCCTAGATACTTGATGACTGATGGCGTTTCACACTTCATTCATGGTGTTTTCCGCAAGATGCTAGCTAAGTATGATGTCAACCATAGAGTTGCATCTCCTTATCATCCTCGGTCTAGTGGTCAAGTTGAGTTGAGTCATAGGGAGATCAAGTTGATCTTACAAAAGACCGTCAATATATCTCGAAAGAACTAGTCTAGCAAACTTGACGATGCACTATGGGCTTATAGGACTTCTTATAAGAATCCCATGGGCATGTCACCGTATAAAATGGTTTACGGTAAGGCCTATCATTTACCTCTTGAGCTGGAACACAAAGCTTATTGGGCAATCAAAGAGCTCAACTTTGATTTCAAAGTTGCCGGTGAGAAGCGGTTGTTTGATATCAGCTCGTTAGATGAGTGGAGAGCCCAGGCATACGAGAATGTCAGGTTGTTCAAGGAAAAGGTTAAGAGATGGCACGACAAACGAATACAGAAACGAGAGTTCAACGTAGGTGATTATGTCTTGCTATACAATTATCGTTTGAGATTCTTTGCAGGCAAGCTTCTCTCTAAATGGGAAGGTCCCTATGTTGTCGAGGAAGTATATCGTTCCGGTGCCATCGAAATCAATAACACGGAAGGAAATTTTCCTAGAGTGGTAAATGGGCAAAGAATCAAGCATTACATCTCTGGTACTCCCGTAAATGTTGAGGCCAATATCATCAATGTCATAACTCCAAAGGAGTACATAAGGGATGTGTATCAGCCTGTTTCAGACCTTGAAAATGAAGATGTATCTGTTTCGGCAAGAAATTGGACTCCGATACTTTTCCAATAGGAAATTTCTTCCGTTTTGGGATTTTTGGAAAATTAGAAAAATAAAAAGCAGTCCGAAGAGCGAACGAGGCGGCCACAAGCCCTGCCACCGCCCCCTACCCCCGTGGTGGCGGAGGGCAAGCTTGTGGGCACCTCGTGTGCCTCCCGGACTCCGTTTTCTTGTGGAGGACTCCTTCTGGCCCAGAAAAAATCAATATATAGTCGCCCGAAGGATTTGATCTCCGTATCGCGTAGTTTCCCTCTGTTTTTGTTTCGAGGCTGTTTCTATTACACATCTAGATCATCATGACTTCCCCAAACGCTCCTAAGGACAAGATCTTCGAGAAGGTCATCAATCCCTCCCTCACGGAAGTGCTGAAACACCCTCAATCTATCAAGATGAGCGAGGGGATGTTGCACATCCGTGATGTTGAGGGGCCTAAGAAGACCGGAAGCGTGCAGACGAGGCTGGAAGCAATGTAGCAACAAGTCTTCAAGTGCCAAGGGATGGTGGAGCGTGGACTCAACGCCAACCACACGATGATGAAGGAGTTCACAACAATCACAAGATGGATGCCATCGATATTGGGAAACACCTCTACAGGCTCTACGATAGGGTTGACCAACTTCAGGGCCAGATCTATGACCTGCATAATCAAAACTATGAGTATGAGTACCGATTTAAATCAATAAGGTTGGCTGCAGATTTGAGGATTCCGGCGACTCGTTCATCCTGCCATGATGGAGCACCTATGCCTTGGAAGACGGAGGATCAGACTACTCCGACAACAACACCACCACCACCAATGGAAGACAACTAAGCATTGGTATGGGCAATCCCCTTGGCTTCTGCCAAGCTTGGGGGAGTTGCCCTGGTATCGTATCACCTTTATATCTTTTGCTTTTACCTTTGTTTTAGTTCTTTCCTTTTCAATTTTTATTTCTTCTTTTAGAGGAATAAGTCTTTAGTTTTTAGTTTGAGTCTTTTGCTTTTGTCTTTCCCCCGATGTATTCGATCTTACGAGCTATATAATAAAGAGTTTCTTAGTCAAGGGCTTTGCTTTGTGCCATGATCAAAAGTATGAAAAGAATGATAGCATGAAAGATCATGAGACGATTTTATGGAAAGTGATAACTTCACTTATGACACGTATGATGATTGAAACTTGTTGAGAATAAATCAACATAGACCTCAGTCATTGTTGAAATTAATAAGAAGTAATAAGGAAAGAGAGGTTCACATATAAATATATCATCTTAGACACTTTTTACAATTGTGAGCACTCACCAAACTATTACATGCCTAGGAGTAAATGTTGGACAAGGAAGACAACATAATGAATTGTGTTTGCTTGGTTCCAAACAATGTTATATGATTAGAGATCCCTTAGCATGTGACAATTGCTTCCACCTCATATTAGCCAAAACTCCCACACCAAGTAGAGATACTACTTGTGCATCCATAAACCTCCAACCCAGTTTTGCCATGAGAGTCCACCATACCTACCTATGGATTGAATAAGACCCTTCAAGTAAGTTGTCATCGGTGCAAGCAATAAAAATTGCTCTCTAATATGTATGATCTATTAGTGTATGGAAAATAATCTTTGTACGAACCTGTGATGAGGAAGACATAAAAGTGACAGACTGCATAATAAAGTTCTTTATCACATGAGGCAATATAAAGTGACGTTCCTCCGCACTAAGAGGACACGCATTCAAACCTCAAAAGCGCATGACAACCTCTGCTTCCCTCTGCGAAGGGCCTATCTTGTACCTTTACTTTTTGCCCTTGTAAGAGTCATGGTGATCATCACCAATTCCCTATTTTTGCCTTTGTCTTGGCTAACGTCACATGTTTGGGAAAGATCTAAATTCATATATCAACTTGGAGTTGAGTACTTATGCTTTATTGTTGTTGACTTTACCCTTGAGGTAAACTGTTGGGAGACAAAACTATAAGCCCCTATCTTCCATTGTGTCCAGCTGAAACTTTGACACCATGAGTACCACGTGAGTTGTAACAATTGTGGAAAACAAAAGAGATGATTGAGTATGTGGGTTTGCCTTACAAGCTCTTATTTGACTCTTTCTGATGTTGTGATAAATTGCAATTGCTTCAATGACTATGGACTATTGTTGGTTACTTCTCGGTAAGGTTTTTGCTTCATGCTTTGCTTTGTGAAGGAATTGTTACTTTCTCATAAGAATCTTTATGATGTATTGCTGTTCTATGTGTGATCATGATGCCCTCATGTCCGTATTATATTTTATCGACACCTTCGTCCCTCAACATGTGGACATGATTATGGAACTTGGTTTTCGCTAGAGGACAAGCGAGGTCTAAGCTTGGGGAGTTGATACGTCCATTTTGCATCATGCTTTCATGTTGATATTTATTTCTTTTTGGGCTGTTATATTACTTGTGGTACCATATTTATGCCTTTTCTCTCTTATTTTGCAAGGTTTATTTGAAGAGGGAGAATTCGGGCAGCTGGAATTCTGGACTGGAAAAGGAGCAAATCCTAGTCCACTAATTTGCACATCTCCAAATGCCCTGAAAAGTTACGTCGATTTTTTTCTGGATTATATAAAAAATACTGGGCGAAAGAACTACCGGAGGGGGGCCACCACGGCTCCACAAGCCCCCACTCCGCCACCACCCCCTGGTGGCGCAGGGCAAGCTTGTGGGCTGCCTGACGGCCCACTAGACCCCCTCTTTTGCTATATGAAGGGTTTTGGTCTGGAAAAAAAATCATTCGGGAGCTTTTTCGTGGTTTCGCAGCCGCCATGAGGCGGAACTTGAGCAGATCCAATCTAGAGCTCCGGCAGGACGATCCTGCCGGGGAAACTTCCCTCCCGGAGGGGGAAATCATCACCAACACTCCTCTCATTAGAGGGGAGGCATCTTCATCAACATCTTCATCAGCACCATCTCCTCTCTAATCCCTAGTTCATCTCTTGTAACCAATCTTCGTCTCGCAACTCCGATTGGTACTTGTAAGGTTGCTAGTAGTGTTGATTACTCTTTGTAGTTGATGCTAGTTGGATTACTTGGTGGAAGAGGTTATGTTCAGATCCTTGATGCTATTCATTATACCTCTGATCATGATTATGATTATGTTTTGTGAGTAGTTACTTTTGTTCCTGAGGACATGGGATAAGTCATGCTGATAATAGTCAGGTGAATTTGATATTCGTTCGGTATTTTGATATGTTGTATGTTGTTTTTCCTCTAGTGGTGTTATGTGAACGTCGACTACATAACACTTCACCATATTTGGGCCTAGAGGAAGGCATTGGGAAGTAGTAAGTACATGATGGGTTGCTGGAGTGACAGAAGCTTAAACCCCAGTCTATGCGTTGCTTCGTGAGGGGCTGATTTGGATCCACTAGTTTAATGCTATGGTTAGACTTTGTCTTAATTCTTCTTCTGTAGTTTCGGATGTTTGCGAGAGAGGTTAATCATAAGTGTGATGCTTGTCCAAGTAAGGGCAGTACCCAAGCGCCGGTCCACCCACATACCAAACTATCAAAGTAACGAACGCGAATCATATGAACATGATGAAACTAGCATGACAGAAATTCCCGTGTGTCCTAGGGAGCGTTTTTCCTCCTATAAGACTTTGTTCAGGCTTATCCCTTGCTACAAAAGGGATTGGGCCACTTGCTGCATCGTTGCTACTACTTGTTACTTGTTACTTTTTGCTCGCTACGTTTCACCTCGCTACACAATCACTTGTTACCGCTACTTTCAGTGCTTGCAGTTATTACCTTGCTGAAATCCGTTTATCAGAGCCTTCTCCTCCTCGTTGGGTTCGACACTCTTACTTATTGAAAGGACTACGATTGATCCCCTATACTTGTGGGTCTTCAGTTTGCCATGATTTTCTGGATAGAGATGCTAGTAGACGTATGATTTATAACCTGGTATCTAGTCAGGGTACTCGAGAGACTATTACTTTTCCTGATCCTTCTTTGTTTGATCTTCATGCAGGCAGGTAAACTATTATGCCCTCGGACATCTGCGCATATTGGGGCTTAGCCCAACTACAGGTGCCCGTGCTCGAGCCGCAAGTCGAGTACCATACGCCTGTTTATCAGTGGGAGCCAGAGGAGCTCACACTCACCGACCTTACATTCATGCTTATGCTTTCACTTTATTCGTCGGTGTTTACACTTTGCCACTGTATTATCCATGCTAGTTTATTTTCGTTTTCTTGTTTTCTTGTTTTGTGTCCTTTTGAGAAAATCCAAAAAGATTTTCCTTTCTTCTTTTGCTTGTTGGGAGATTTCCCGTGTAAATAGTTTTCTTTTTCTTTGGGTCAAGGTAGAAGATATTGGTTACAATGTTTAGTAGCTCTTGTATGCATACCTGTTTAGCTTTCAAAGAGCCATATTACTTTGTCTTCTCCTTTGTGTTTGCCTGCAGATTACAGCTTAGTCCATTGCACGAGCACTCTTATTATTGTTCACATCATTCGATCGTGCATGTGAAAGGCAATAATGATGATATATGATGAAGTGACTGAGACTAGAAAAGCTGGTATGAACTCTGTCTATTTTGTTTTTGTAAATATGACTAGCTTGTCGTCCCAGATTCAGCTTTGTTGTGAGAGAACCATGTTTGCAATGACAACTTAGAGATCATAGTTTCTGATGCCATGCTTATTTAGCTAGGATCTTATAATGGTTTGTCTTGAATGCCAACATAGATTTTGAGATGACTATGATGTAGTATGATAGGATGGTATTGTCCTTTGAATGATTCAAGTGGCTTGACTTGGCGCATGTTCATGCATGTAGTTGAAACAAAATCAACATAGCCTCTATGATGTTCGTGTTCATGGTGATTTATATCCTGTTCATGCTTGCATTCCATGTTATCAAACTCATTGAATCTTGATGACTGTTGTCGCTCTCTAGTTGGTCGCTTCCCAGTCTTTTGCTAGCCTTGACTTGTACTAAGAGGGAATACTTCTTGTGCATCCACTTCCATAAACCCAAAAGTTTTTCCATGAGAGTCCACAATACCTACCTATTTGCGGTATTTACCTGCCGTTCCAAGTAAATTTGCATGTGCCATTCTCTAAACCTTCAAGAAATAATCTGTTTTGCATGCCCGAACCGCTCATGTGGTGACAGGGGGCTATTGGTATCTTCCATGTTAGGCGTGTTATCCTCGACATGTGTTTATTCACTGTCATTCACGAGAAAGGGGCCGGTAATTGGAATGCCCAGTTCCACGCTTAAATCGAAAACATAACTGTAAAACAAGACCCCCCCTGGATTGATGTTAGTATGGACGGTACCCAAGATTCGGCTAGCCGTGGAGTGTGATTGATTGGTGGTGGGGGAGTTAAAACTTTACTTTTCTGTTTGGGAACTGCCTATAGCATGAGTAGCGTGGAAGATATTGAGAACTCTTGGTCATTGCGTTGACAATGAAAGCATGCCACCCAAAATTATTATCTCTGTTTTCAAAGCTTGAGCTCTGGCACCTCTGCAAATCAATGCTTCCCTCTGCGAAGGGCCTGTCTATTTATTTTCCTGTTGAGTCATCCTCTTCTTATATAAGCACCAATTAGAGAGCACCTCTGTCATTTTTATGCTTTGCTTTTGATTGATATTGAGTATGACTATGACTGGATCTTCGTTGCTATGAATTACAATGTTTAGTCAGCCCTTGATCTTTGAAAGTGCTCTGCATTTATGTTTTGCGGTCTCAGAAAGAGCTAGCGAGATACCACCTATTCATATTGCTTCATGCTTGTTTTGATTGAATTGTTGGTATCTGAAACTCATTATTATTTGCTCGCTAGCTGATTATGCCATTGATATTAGTTTACCGTGAGACCTTTGTGTCACTTGCTTATGTGGTTAACTTGTGATCTTGCTGAAATCCTGGTTACGAGTTAAACATAGTTGCAACAATAAGATCAAACAGAGTTTGTCAAAGTTTTTCTTTCTCTTTCAGTTTGTCAACTGAGTTGCTTGAGGACAAGCAAGGTTTTAAGCTTGGGGAAGTTGATACGTCTCCATCGTATCTACTTTTCCAAACTCTTTTGCCCTTGTTTTGGACTCTAATTTGCATGATTGAATGGAACTAACCCGGACTGACGTTGTTTTCAGCAGAATTGCCATGGTGTTGTTTTTGTGCAGAAATGAAAGTTCTCGGAACGTCCTGAAAATTTACGGAGAATTTTTCTGGAAAATATGAAAAATACCTGCGCAAAGATCCACTAGAGGGGATGGGCCAGTGGGCCACAAGCCCTGTTGCCGCGGCCACCCCCTGGCCGCGGCAACCAAGCTTGTGGGGTCCACGTGGCTCTGCCGCCCCTAAACTCAGCTCTATAAATTCACTTTCACCCAGAAAAAATCAGAAGAGAAGATTTCGTCGCGTTTGCGATACGGAGGCGCCGCCACATCCTGTTCTTCATCTGGAGGACAGATCTGGAGTCCGTTTTGGGCTCCCGAGAGGGGAAATCGTCGCCATCGTCATCATCAACCTTCTTCCCTCTCCAATTCCATGAAGCTCTTCATCACTCGTGAGTAATCTATTCGTAGGCTCGCTGAGCGGTGATGAGTAGGATGAGATCTATCATGTAATCGAGTTAGTTTTGACGGGGATTGATCCCTAGTATCCACTATGTTCTAAGATTGATGTTGCTACTACTTTGCCATGCTTAATGCTTGTCACTAGGGCCCGAGTGCCATGATTTCAGATCTGAAATTATTATGTTGTCACCAATATATGTGTGTTTTAGATCCGATCTTGCAAGTTGTAGTTACCTACTATGTGTTATAACCCGGCAACCCCGGAGTGACAATAACTGAAACCACTCCCGGTGATGACCATAGTTTGAGGAGTTCATGTGTTCACCAAGTGCTAATGCGTTGTTCCGGTTCTTTATTAAAAGGAGAACCTTAATATCCTGTAGTATCCTTTTGGACCCCGCTGCCACGGGAGGGATGGACAATAGATGTCATGCAAGTTCTTTTCCCTAAACACGTATGACTACACACGGAATGCATGCCTACTTCACATTGACGAACGGGAGCTAGCCACATATCTCTCCGTGTTATAACTGTTGCATGATGAATATCATCCAAACGAATCACCGACTCATTGCCTACGAGTTAGTCCCACTGCTATTGTTACTTGTTTTGCTCTGCTGCTGTTACTACTGTTGCTACTTGCTACTGCTGTTACTACTGTCGCTTGCTATTGCTGTTACTTGCTACTGTTGCTACTTGCTACTGCTGTCACTACTGTTGTTCCTTGCCACTGCTGTTACTCGTTACACTGCTGCTACATGCTACAATTCTGGTTCGCTCGGTGTTGATGGGAAAAGACAATTTCCGTCAACGGGCAACTTCTGGCGCCATTGATACGACAGTTAGGATAGTCTGCCGTCAACAGATCGTCTCTGACACCGTTGTTATCATCCTACTTTGCTGCTGATACTTTGCTTGCAGATACTAATCTTTCAGGTGCGGTTGAATCTGACACATTCAGCTGCTAATACTCGAGAGTATTCTCTCACCTCCTGACTGGCGTACCAACAAATTTGGGTCGAATACTCTACCCTCGAAAACTGTCGCGAACCCACGCGCTGGTGGGCCATTGCAAGACAATTGCTAACTGTTGAACCCACGCGAAGGCATCAAGTCAGGGACTCGTCAACAACATTCTTCTAGTGTCGTTGCCGGGGATCTGCTAAGCAACGTGCAACTATTCCTGACTTGATGCCTCCACGGCAACGGAGCCAGAGAAGAGCTGCTACCAGTTGCTCAATAATTAGAAATTGTCTTGCAATAGCCCACCAGCGCGTGGGATCGCGGCAGTTTTCGAGGGTAGAGTATTCAACCCAAATTTGTTGGTTCGACACGATGGGAGTGAAAGAATATTCTCCAGTATTAGTAGTTGAATGTGTCAGATTCAACCACATCTGAAAGATTAGTTCTGCAAGCAAAGTAGTATGATAGCAACGGTGCCAGAAACGATCTATTGACGAGGCATACTATTCCTAACGGTTGTATCAATGGCGCCAGAAAAGTACTGTAGCAGGTAGCAGCAGTGTAACGAGTAACAACAGTGGCAAGGAACAGCAGTAGTGACAGCAGTAGCAAGTAGCAGCAGTAGCAAGTAAGAGCAGTAGCAAGTAACAGTAGCAGCAACAGAAGTAACAGCAGTAGAAACAGAGCAAGCGAAAGTGGCAGCAAGTAACAGTAGCAGCAACAGTAGTAACAACAGCAGAGCAAAGCAAGTAACAGTGGCAGTGAGACAAACTCGTAGGCAATGGATCGGTGATTTGTTGGATGACATTCATCATGCAACAGTTATAACACGGAGAGCTATGTCGCTAGCTCCCGTTCGTCAATGTGATGTAGGCATGCATTCTGTGTGTAGTCATACGTGCTTAGGGAAAAGAACTTGTATGACATCTATTGTCCATCCCTCCCGTGGCAGCGGGGTCCAAATGGATACTATGGGATATTAAGGTTCTCCTTTTAATAAAGAACCGGACCAACGCATTAGCACTTTGTGCACACATTAACTCCTCAAACTATGGTCATCACCGGGAGTGGTTCCGGTTATTGTCACTCCGGGGTTGCCGAATCATAACACATAGTAGGTAACTACAACTTGCAAGATTGGATCTAAAACACACATATATTGGTGACAACATAATAATTTCAGATCTGAAATCATGGCACTTGGGCCCTAGTGACAAGCATTAAGCATGGCAAAGTAGTAGCAACATCAATCTCAGAACATAGTGGATATTAGGGATCAATCCCCGTCAAAACTAACTCGATTACGTGATAGATCTCATCCTACTCATCACCGCCCAGCGAGCCTACAAATAGATTACTCACGAACGATGAAGAGCTTCATGGAATTGGAGAGGGAAGAAGGTTGATGATGACGATGGCGATGATTTCCTTGATCCGGAACCCAAAATGGACTCCATATCTGCCCTCCAGATGAAGAACGGGATGTGGCGGCGCCTCTGGATCGAAAATGCGATGAAATCTTCTCTCTTGATTTTTTCCGGGACGAAAGGGAATAAATAGCGCTGGAATTGGGAGCGGCACAGCCACGTGAGCCCCACAAGCTTGGTAGCCGCCGCCAGGGGGGCGCGGCTACAGGGCTTGTGGCCCACTGGCCCGTCCCCTGCGGTGGATCTTTGCGCAGGTATTTTTCATATTTTCCAGAAATATTCTTCGTAAATTTTCAGGACGTTCCGAGAACTTTCATTTCTGCACAAAAACAACACCATGGCAATTCTGCTGAAAACAGCGTTAGTCCGGGTTAGTTCCATTCAAATCATGCAAATTAGAGTCCAAAACAAGGGCAAAAGAGTTTGGAAAAGTAGATACGATGGAGACGTATTAGTATGCACCAAGTATCTTAGGCTTCCCACAACGCTTCGATACATTGTGGTGTCCACTGGCGGATTTGAGCTACGCTTGCTCAACTTGTGACGTTGGTCCATTTGAACTTGTGCTCGTAGCAATCTAACATGCCACACTTGTCCAATAACTTCACCGTGTAGGCCGATTGACATAGGGAAATCTCTCCGGAGCTTTGCTTCACTTCGATGCCCAAGTAATAGCTGAGTAATCCCAGATCACTCATGCTAAACTTGTTCTTCATTTGCACCTTGAAACGTTCAATTTCTTGTATGCTATCTCCGGTGATAATCAGATCGTCGACATAAACTCCAACTAGCAGGTTTGAGCCTTTGGAGTTCTTTGTATAGACTGCGTGCTCGAGGGGACATGTCTTGAACCCGAGCGAGACCAAACTTCGGTCTAACTTTGAGTTCCAAGCTCTTGGCGCTTGCTTCAACCCGTAAAGTGCCTTCTTGAGCTTGTAAACTTTCCCTTCTGCGCCTTTCTTCTCGTAGCCGAGGGGTTGTCCTACGTACACTTCTTCTGTGAGATCGCCGTTGAGGAAAGCGGATTTAAAATCCATATGATGAACCTTCCAATCCTCTTGTGCTGCCAAAGCTAGGAGCACTCTCACTGTCTCGAGTCGAGCAACCAGTGCAAACAGCTCATCATAGTCAACTCCTTGACGTTTTACATAGCCCTTTGCAACGAGTCTTGCCTTGTACTTCACAAAGGCCCCTTCCGTGTCCTTCTTTAACTTGTAAACCCACTTCAAACCAATTTCCTTTTGGTTCGGAGGTCGGGTTACCAAAGTCCACGTGCCATTGCTCTCAATCGCCTTCATCTCTTCATCCATGACGTGCGTCAAACTATGACTTTTGCTCGCCTCTACGAAGTTCGCCGGCTCCTCAACTCCGAGCAAACATAGTCCGGAGTACTCGAGCGTAACTGGCTTTGTGTATTTGTAGACTTTCTTGAGGGTCTTATAGAGACAAGGCCCTGAGGAGTCCGTTGTGTCTTGCGAAGGAGGCGACACAAATTGTGTCGGTGTTGATGCACTTGAGGAAGACGGTTGAGACCCGGGCGTGTCATCGACATCCGCGTCGTCGGTGTAGTCATCGTGACCGTGACCATCGTCTTGATTGTCGTCGTCACTATGCGCCTCGTTGTCGATGTTGTCGTCGATATTTCCACCCGTGTCGTGCGCGTCGTTGTCGCTATCTCCTTGCGACCTATGCGCGTCGTCGTCGGTGTTGGCACCATGATGATCACTACCACTGTGGTCACCTTGGTTGGGCGTATTGCCAACCACCTGGACATCCTCCCCTGCATCATCATCAGTTGGAAATTCAACTGTGAATATGTTACCGTTTAGAGCATCGTTGGCTGCGGCACTCCAATTCCACGCTTGGTTTTCTTCAAACACGACGTCGCGTGAAATCCATAGACGCTTGGTTTGTGGATCGTAGAAGCGGTATGCCTTGGTGCCGGAACTCCTCTCGTATCCGATGAACACCATCTTGGTGCTACGATTGGCAAGCTTTGTGAGGTGCGGCTCCGCCGTCTTCACATGTGCCACGCACCCGAACGTCCGTAGATGAGACACATTCGGCTTACGTCCGTAAATTGCTTCATATGGAGTCTTGCCGATCACCGCCTTCGTTGGAGCCCAGTTGAGAAGATAGACCGCCGTCGAGACAGCTTCTCCCCAAAAAGTCCCCGGGAGGTTCTTGCTCTTGAGTAAACTCCTTGCCATGTCAACGACGGTTTGATTGCGCCTTTCAACGACCCCGTTCTGCTGTGGCGTGTAAGGTGTCGTGATGAACCTTTTTATGCCAATCTTCTCGTAGTAGTCGTTGAACTCGTTTGACGTAAACTCTCCGCCGCGATCTGTCCGTAGAGCACGAACCTTCAGCTTGTGTTCCATCTCCGTTGCAGCCTTCAGCTTCTTGAACGCTTCAAACACCTCATCTTTAGATAGTAGGAGAACGACCCACATATATCTCGAGTAGTCGTCTACCACAAGTAAGAAATACTTCTTTCCCGCGTGAGTTGCCGGGGTGATAGGGCCACATAGATCACCATGGAGCAGCTCGAGTGCATCACTTGCACGATAGGTAGAATGAGCAGGGAACAGCCTGCGGTGCTGTTTTCCAACCAATCACCCATCACATACTCGATCAACATGGTCGATAAATGGCATCCCGGATACCATCTCCATCTTTGACATCTTCTTCAAGGTGTAGAAGTTAACGTGTCCAAATCTAGCATGCCATAACCATGAATCATCATCACTCTTGGCGAGCCAACACTCTGGTTTAGATTGATCAAGGTTGAGGATATAGAGGTTGTTCCGTGTGCCACTAACACGAGCTAGCACGTTTTGGAGGTTGTCGAAGATCGCCATCACTCCGTTCTCGATATCCACCTTGCATCCATTCTCGTCAAGCTTCCCGATAGAGATGATGTTGTTGCGAAGCCGTGGGATGTAGTACACTCTGATGAGTATGCGATGTTCGCCTGTGAGACCCTCGAAGAGGACAGATCCTTGCCCACTAATCTCCACATTTGAACCATCACCAAACTTTAGCGAGCATTCAACATCATATTCCAGCTCGAGAAATTTCTCCTTGCATCCCGTCATGTGGTTACTGGCACCCGTGTTGAGATACCACGACACGTTGTGATCCCCGGATAAGTTAGGTGTCACATTCTTCTCATGAAGTAGCACCTTCCGGCTTGGTTTCACAACCACCGTTTCAGCGAGATCACAAACTTCGGCCATCAGAAGACCTGGACCTTCATCTTCCTGCTTTGCCAAATTTGCCTTGATCTCCCGCTTGTCAGGCTCCGGACAATTCTTTGCAAAGTGACCCATCTCGTTGGAGTTATAGCACTTGACCTCGGACATATCCAAGTTCCGTTGCTTCCGCCCTTTAGATCGGTCTGCCTTACCACGACCTTGTGGCTTGCCTTTTCCTTTGCCTTCTCCGGTTTGTCAGTTGCGCGTTGCGTTGCTTGACCCTTCATTGCCATCATGCCTTCCTTTGCTACTTGGGGACTCCCAATCTGCGTGCGAGTACATGGGTTGGTCACTACCTCCTCTGTTGCCTTTCTGACAGCCACGAGCATTCTCTTCCCATGTCCGCAAGCGTCCGATCACCTCCGTTATGGTCATGTCGTCGATGTCGTAAAGCTCTCGAGCGTGCCGATGATGTACGTAAATTTGTCAGTCACCGAACTGAAAAATTTCTCCACAATCTCGGTCTCCTCGAGCTTTGCAACAAGCGCGCGGATCTCTCCCACCAGAGTAGTAAGACGCATGGCGTAGTCGTTCACCGATTCAGTTTCCTCCATCTGCAACTTGTGAAATTGGCACTTCAGCACTTGTATCCGAGGCTTGGTGACGCGATCTTCTCCGATTCTCATCTCCTTGAGTGCGTTCCACGCCTCTCTTGCCGTCTCGAACTCCGCCAATGTCATTGGCACGGAATCCGGCACAGACTGGGCTATGGCGGCCATGGCACCTTCATCGCGCTCCTCGTCGACGTCATTGTCCGTGATGGCCTCCCACACTCGAAAGGAACCGGAGAATAATCTTCATCTTCACCGCCCACACGCCATAGTTGGCGTCCGTGAGCATCGGGTACTGGATGGGGATGTTGCGATGCGCATGGACGTTGGCGCCGCCCATCCCTCCACCATTGGTTGCTGGCTTGCCACCCTTCTTCACCTTGTTGCCGTTCTTGTTCGCCTTAACACCGCCGCTGCCGGACTTGACCGATTCAGCGTCGCTGTCCGTTATTGTAGATCGTAAATTGTCGAGGCTCTAGATACCAATTGTTGTCTACGGTCCAGTACGAGTACTTCCGTCGAGGATGTATACGCACGTAGCCTTGCTTCTTTTTGCGTTTTGGCCAGCCGCTTTTGGCCTACACACACGTATACTTCAGCAAGACTAGCACGTACTCGTATGTTACAAGAAGACCCGCTCGCTAGCTAGGCGTATGAAACACTCGAACTCACGATGTGGTTGCAAACAGGAAACTGTCGTCCGTGTGCGTTGTATTACTTTTCTGATCTACAAGCAACACCCCTAGGATATCTTTTATACACGTTCACAAGGTACTATGGAAATAGAATAGGACTAGGTATCATAATACTACTAGGACTCGGTTTGGCTTTCTATCCTAATCCTACGTGTACAAGAGCAACATGATTAACTTCTACATCCCCTGCACGCCGCATCCTCCCTCTTCTTCTTCTCCGGCGACGAAGCACGGCAACGCCGGCAAGCTTCGATTCAGAAAAGCAAATTTACAAGCATTTAAAAGTAAATCGACCGAATTCAAACAAACATAGATCCATTTTCCCAGCAAACATTCCGAAAACAAACATAGATAGGGTTCGATTACAAGGGCTCGTCGGAGCACTATTCCAGAGACGATTACATGTTCGACCTTCGATTACACAGGCTCCTAAGCTCGGCCCCCACCCCTACTACATCTCCAAAAGTGGGCTAACCTAAGCCCGAGGGGTGCGGCCCCGACGAGGCGGTGACGCCGGTCAGTCGGAGTCGGAGTCGGAGGCGCCCCACCCCCTGTCGGCGCGGAAATCCTTGATGGCTTGGCGGAGGCGGATCTCGTCGAGCTCCTCTTCCCTCTGCCGGCGCGCGGCGACCTGCTGGGCCTCTTCCTTGGTGCGCTCCATAACCTCGGCGATGACGCCGTCGAGGTCGCCGTCATCGACGTAGTCTTCCAGCAGAAAGCCCTGCTTCTCCCCCTCCCTGTTCGGAGGCGGCAGCAATTCGGGTGCAATGGCGGAGACCGCGGCAGAGGAGCACGACGCTGCCACCATCTGGCGGTCGTACTCCTCCACCTCGCACCAAGCGAACGCACACGGTGGGGCGAGCCCCCAGTTGGTGTACCTTCGCGCGCCGTGCTTTCGAGGTCAGAGTGAGGGGTGTCATGCGCCGGCCGCTTCGCCCTCAGGTTTTCGCCGCCAAAATGGCCGCCGCGCGAGCTAGAAGATCCTGGCCTCATGATCGTCGTTCGGTGGCGCTTGATCTGCGGCGGGGCTGGATTGCGTGGTTTTGGTGGGGGTCGCCGGCGGCGAGGGGCCAGAGGGGGCGAGAGCGGCACAGATCTAGAAATAGCTAGGGTACGACACATTTCACTATATAACTACTCGGGTGCGACACTGATGTGACGCCCGCTGACTTCCCTGGCCCATGGGTCAGATTGACCGGTCAGCCCCTCCTCTGTTTCGACGTTTCTTGTTTAAATGTTTGAAACTTCTCTTGTTCATGTTTGAAACTTCTCTTGTTCATGTTTGAAACTTGTTCATCTTTGAAACTTGTTTAAATGTTTGTCAAACTTTGGTTTGACCAAGTTCGAAATGAGCATAAAAAATAAAAAAATAAAAAATATATTGAAAAATCAGTGCACATATTCTTACTTTGTCATATATTAACAACTCAAATTGATTTGGTTGTTTTAGACATGGTGAGCAAAAAAACTTGTTTAGAAATGGGGTATTTACCCCCTTTGGAGCTAATTTGAAACTCATGTGTGAAGGCAAGTAGTTTTGGGTATTGAACTTCAAACTTTCAAAAACATCACAAAAGCTTCATTTTGGAGTGACTAAGAAGGATGCATGCTTGGTTTGTCATTTTCATGTTTGAAACTTGTTTAAATGTTTGTCAAACTTAGGTTTGACCATGTTTGAAATGAGCATAAAAATTAAAAAAAATAAAATATTGGAAAACCAGTACACATGTTCTTACTTTGTCATATACTAACAACTCAAATTGATTGGCATCAATTTTCTATTTTTTGATTTTTTTTTAATTACTTATGCTCAACCCTATATAGCCAAGTTTGTGAAGGTTTTTTCATGAAAAACTCCATAGTCGAGATTTCTTATTTTTTCTATGGAGTTAGTCACATAGAATGATGATTGTCACCATTTTTGTATTTTTTGATTTTTTTTTAATTACTTATGCTCAACCCTAATCTTCGAAAACCGTACAACCACTAGTAGAAAAATGGCCTTTAGCCCCGGTTCAGTTGGGCCATTAGTCCCGGTTCTCGAACCGGGACTAATCAACCGGGAGTAATGCTAGCCCCGGTTCGGCCCCGAACCGGGGCTAATGGCCTTCCACGTGGCGGGGCTTGGAGCGAGGGGGAGGGGTATTAGTCCCGGTTCGTATTACGAACCGGGGCTATTTCATCGGTGTTTTTTTAGCAGTTTTTGGGTTTAGGGATTTGCACTAAATTGGATGGGCTATTTTGTTGTCCCCTATTTTCCCATTTATTTGTTACATATATATTGCACATCGTCACGAATATATTACACCATCTCATCCGTCGTGCTTTGTAGAACATATTTACAAAATGTAGACACGACTTACATGCACATATATGCATCTTTTTTACACTATATCATTTCATATCATTTCCCTCAAATGGCAATAGCATTCTAATCGATCATCTAACAACTCATCATCATCTTAATCATATACCAAGTTATGATATGATACACATAAAATAAAACACAGAAACATCATAATATATAGTCATCATATATGCATGCATCCTAATCGATCATGTCAAGTAATAATATAAACCAGAATAATGTCATAAAACAGAATAACACATATGTCTCCATGATGAATCACAGATATCCAACGGTCTCCAGCTTGTGGCTTGTGAACCTTCTATATTTCTCTCCATGCTTCAATTTGGAGCATTTTTATCTTGATTTGAGGTTACTCGAGTATGGAGCATCGAACTGAGCCCTCGGCGGGCTTCTAATTTTCATTTGACCTTCTGGGTGCATCAACAGAGGCACTACATCATGTGGAAGTTGTTGTTGAAGAACATAATAATAACCTAGTTAATTAGCAATGTAATCAACACCATTTATGCAATAGTATAGCGTACTTAATTAGGAAACTCTTACCAAGACATTTCGGCGAATGTCATCCGGCCTCAATCTATGCACTAATGGCATGTAAAATGAATAATTTTGGCCAATTCCAAAATTATACGGGAAGTTATCCCTAGAAACCAGAACACCAGCAACAAGAAAGTGGAGAAGAACATCCTTCTCCTCCCAAGTTAGATGTGATCCATACGTGTAGTGTGTCGTGTCAATTAATTTTCGTAATTCAGTCGAAGCAACGAAATAAGCTATAAATTATAATTTAAAAAATTTAGTATATGGATGAACACCAACTATTTCTAAATATAAATGCAAATTACTTGACAAATATGGTTGAGAAACTCATATGGAGGTAAAACAGGAAGCATATCATCGACAACCACCCAAATTTTGTAATAATTTAATATTTCAAAAATACTTAGAAATTTTGTAAATGTCCACAAGATATGAGTATAACTTGTTAAAACATCAAATTCAATTTTGTAATAGTACACCTTGAGCTCTAAACAGTTCCACACAAAGTGGGCATTATATAAACCATTCAAAACGATCACATACATGTGTTACGATCATTCAAAGGACAATTTCATGATTCACTATCGGTCCGACAACTAATTATTCTCTTCAGCCTAAGAGTCCATACACCTGCAAACTTAATTATTGTATTAAACACGACTGGATGTTGCGTACGCATCCAGTACAATCTTAGTCTAAAACGTTCATACCACCTATTTATCTTCCTTGTTAATGACAAGTCCATAACGATTTTCAATCATCTTGTCATGTGTTTCTCTAGTTAGTAGGTTGCATCCCGACGAGTGATGACATCCTCCACCACTCAATCTGGTGTCCAAACTAAGAAGTTAGAGCATCCCTTTTCATCGACCTATAGGGAGTTTCTTCATATTATGATGGTCAGCTGCTGGTCTAATAGCATCTCGATGTTTCCACGTCCCTAAGTACAATGTGTTGTTGTTGTTGTTGTAAAACATGTAACATGAGACAATTATTTAGTACATTAGTAACTATGGCCCAATAACTACGAACCTGCAACGTGTGACCAAAGTTTTCAATTGTTCAATTTTCAGGGCATATCACTCGTTATTCGGTGGAATTAATGGTCATTTCTTATTGGAAGTATATATTTGGACCGGTAGTACAGCTCAACTTCCCAGCCGTTTAATTAAATGTTGAGCACCAAACAAATCTTTTAATAGACGATGAACACCACATGACATGTAAATTGCGAGAGGACTCTCTTAATATGGTAAATGTGTGTAAACAACAATCGTGACACTATATATATTGAAAGAATTGAACATCTATATATATATATATATAAACATAGCTAGCTAGGCCACTCAGACATTCCGACAAAACTTAGCACAATTTAGCAGGCAAAAGTGAGAAACTAACTATTGTTTTATGCATTATATTAACACCAACATTGTAGGTTGGTGAAATATGTATGTGCCCTTTTTACTCTCCAAAGTTTAAATAAACCATTGGTTGTCTAATTCAAACCTAATGTGTGCCTACTTACATGAAATTTACAAACATGATTTTTTTTCCTTCTTTCTAGTTAGCCCATCAAAAGATCTTCAACAAACATATATATCTTGATTTTCTTATTAACATATGCATCTCAATTTCCATTATTTCAATTTGTTCTAGCTTGAACCAATGGCCCAAATATAAATGGCAGCAGCCTTGGGGTGCTAGAGCGGGAGGGGAGGGGGCGGCGGCGCCTGGAGGGAGTGGGCTTACCGGAGCGGGAAAGGGGAAGGGGGCTTACCGCGGGAGGGGAGGGGGCGGCGATGACGGCGAGGGAGGCCGCGGCAACAACGATGACATTGACGGCGAGGGAGGCGGCGGCGAGGAGGAGCGCGGAGACGGCGAAGACATCGGGTAAGAGTCGGCGTCGATCGAGGGTTCGTCCGCGTCGCGCGCGAGAGGAGGAAGAAGATGGAAACTGAGATTTGGACATCACAAATTTCCGACTACCACCTATATAGGCGGAGCTTTGGTCTCGGGTCGTGGCTCGAACCGGGACTAAAGACCACCTTTAGTCCCGGGCCGAGCCACGACCCGGGACTAAAGACCGCTTTTCGGCAGGCGGAGTGGCAGGAAATGAGGGTCTTTAGTCCCGGGTCGTGGCTCGAACCGGGACTAAAGGTGGTCTATAGTCACGGTTCATGCCATGAACCGGGACTAAAGGCCTGGGCTGGCGGCATTCCAAAGTTTAGTCCCACCTCGCTTGTCGAGAGGAACCGCGGCTGGTTTATAAGCCACGTTGTCCCAACTGTGTCGAGCTCCTTTCTAAAGCAGGCCTACGGGCCTAAACGCGCTGTAAATTTCAAAATTAAAAATATATTTGAAATTATAGACAAAATTCAACCTAAATTCAAAGTGAGATTACTTTGAAAAGTGAGGTCACTTTGAATTTAGGTTGAATTTTCTCTATAAATTCTCATATAGTTTCAAATTTTTTTTCCATTATTTCTCTTTTGTTCTTTGCTTTATTTATTTTGTTTTTTTCTACTTATAGCTAAATATTTAGTTTTCAAATTTGAATTCTTTAAAATTTGTGAATAACTTTACTTTCATTTTTTCTCTTCTATTTTAGTTTTCTATTAAAAGGTTTTAACAAAAAAACTTTATGAAAATTATTTTGAGTTGATTTTTTGTTTCTTTTTAGTTAATATTTTACTTGCTTCTCTTTAATAATGTTGCACTTTGTTAATTTTAGTTGATTATTTTTTTCGTGCATTTACTTTATTTTTTTGAGCTAGTTGACCCTGAAATTGAAAAGCACTACAAATGAACTCTGAAAATGTTGAAAGTTGCCATGGTATCATCATTTCACCCGCATAGCATGTGCTAAAAAGTTTAGAGGGTTACGACAAAAACTGGATGCACTTTGTTTACAAAACGGACAATCTCTCTCGAAGTATGAGGGTTTCGAACGAGAACTCATGTGTTACAAAGGGATTTCATTCTTTTGAACTTATTTGAACTCCATACTTTTTGTGTGTTCAAAATGCACCATTCAAAGGCACATCACAAATTTTCAACAATTTCTGACTTCATTTGGTATTTTTCGTGCATTAACTTTATTTTTTTGAGTTAGTTCACCCTGAAATTGAAAAGCACTACAAATGAACTCTGAAAATGTTGAAATTTGGCATGGTATCATCATTTCACCCGCATAGCATGTGTTAAAAAGTTGATAGGGTTACGACAAAAACTGGATGCACATCGTGTACAAAACGGAAAATTTCTCTCAAAGTGTGAGGGTTTTGAACTAGAACTCATTTGTTACAAAGGGATTTCATTTTTTGAACTTATTTGAACTCCATACATTTTGTGTGTTCAAAATGCACCATTCAAAGGCACATCACAAATTTTCAACAATTTGTGACTTCATTTGGTATATTTTTCGTGCATTTACTTTATTTTTTTGTGCTAGTTGACCCTGAAATTGAACAGCACTACAAATAAACTTTGAAAATGTTGAAAGTTGGCATGTTATCATCATTTTCACCCACATAGCATGTGCTAAAAAGTTGAGAGGGTTACGACAAAAATTGGATGCACTTCGTGTACGAAACGGACAATCTCTCTCGAAGCATCAGGGTTTCGAACGAGAACTCATGTGTTACAAAGGGATTTCATTTTTTTAACTTATTTCAACTCCATACTTTTTGTGTGTTGAAAATGATCCATTCAAAGGCACATCACAAATTTTCAACAATTTCTGACTTCATTTGGTATTTTTCATGCATTTACTTTATTTTGGTTAGCTAGTTGACCCTGAAATTGAAAATCACTACAAATAAACTCTGAAAATGTTGAAAGTTGGTATGTTATCATCATTTCACCCACATAGCATGTGCTAAAAAGTTGAGAGGGTTACGACAAAAACTGGATGCACCTCGTGTACGAAACGGACAATCTCTCTCGAAGTATGAGGGTTTCGAACGAGAACTCATGTGTTACAAAGGGATTTCATTTTTTGAACTTATTTGGACTCCATAATTTTTGTGTGTTGAAAATGCACCATTCAAAGGCACATCACAAATTTTCAACAATTTCTAACTTCATTTGGTAATTTTCGTGCATTTACTTTATTTTTTTGAGCTAGTTGACCCTGAGATTGAAAAGCACTACAAATGAACTCTGAAAATGTTGAAAGTTGGCATGGTATCATAATTTCATCCACATAGCATGTGCTAAAAAGTTGAAAGGATTACGATAAAAACTGTATGCACTTCGTGTACAAAACGGACAATCTCTCTCGAAGTATCACGGTTTCGAACGAGAACTCATCTGTTACAAAGGGATTTCATTTTTTTTGAACTTATTTGATCTCCAAACCTTTTGTGTATTCAAAATGCACCATTCAAAGGCACATCACAAATTTTTAATAATTTCTGACTTCATTTGGTATTTTTCAGGCAATTACTTTATTTTTTTGAGCTAGTTGAGCCTGAAATTTAAAAGCACTAAAAATGAACTCTGAAAATGTTGAAAGTTGGCATGTTATCATCATTTGACCCACATAGCATGTGCTAAAAAGTTGAGAGGGTTACGACAAAAACTGGATGCACTTCATGTACAAAACGGACAATCTCTCTCGAAGTATCAGGATTTCGAACGAGAACTCATGTGTTACAACGGGATTTCATTTTTTTAAACTTATTTGAACGCCATACTTTTTGTGTGTTCAAAATGCACCATTCAAAGGCACATCACAAATTTTCAACAATTTCTGACTTCATTTGGTATTTTTCGTGCATTACTTTATTGTTTTGAGCTAGTTGACCCTGAAATTGAAAAACACTACAAATGAACTGTGAAAATGTTGAAAATTGGCAATGGTATCATCACTACATCCACATAGCATGTGCTAAAAATTGAGAGGGTTACGACAAAAACTGGATGCACTTCATGTACAAAACGGACAATCTCCTTCGAAGTATGAGGGTTTCGAACGAGAACTCATCTGTTACAAAGGGATTTCATTTTTTTGAACTTATTTGAACTCATCTAGCACAAGGAGAAGAAGGAAAAGCGACCCCCACAACAACAGTCGGCATTCTTCTTCTCTCATATATGATGGACACTCCCTCACCTGATTTTTCGACCGTCGATGATGGTCGCTACTCCTACTTCCCCTAGTGCATAACAAATATCTAGCACAAGGAGAATAAGGAAGAGCGACCCCAACAACAACAGTCGGCATTTTTCTTCTCTCATATATGATGGACACTCCCCCACCTAATTTTTCGACCGTCGATGATGGTTGCTACTCCTACTTCCCCTAATGCATAACAAATATCTAGCACAAGGAGAAGAAGGAAAAGCACTGAAAAGCGCTTTGCTTGATATAAGAGTACTTTTGGTTCTATCCTTTGGTACAAAAAGGACAGGTATATCTCGATGTGCTTGCTACTATTGTTACTTTTAACATGTTACAAATTATCTTGCTACAAAATTATCTATCACTGTTACTTATAGCATTTGCAGAGAATACCTTGCCGGAAACTGCTTATCATTTTCTTCTGCTCCTCATTGGGTTCGACACTCTTACTTATAGAAAGGACTACGAGTGATCCCCTATAATTGTGGGTCATCACAGGCCAACAACTGGTTATTTTTATCTAACTCATTATGTTTGTTTCTAGCATGTTTTCCAATTCTAGCAGCTTTGCCACAGAAGTAAATAACATGTGTGATGTCTACTACACAACTTTATTTTTGTAGACATTGTTCGGCCTCCAAGTTTAGAGTTTTGTAGGACAGCAGAAAATTTCCCTCAAGTGGATGACCTAAGGTTTATCAATCTATGGAAGGTCTAGGATGAACATGATCTCTCTGTAGCAACCCTGCAATCATATACAAGAAATTTCTTGTGTCCCCAACACACCCAATATAATGAAAAACTGTTTAGGTGCACTAGTTCAGCGAAGAGATGGTGATACAAGTGTAGTATGGATAGTAGAAATAGATTTTTATAATCTGAATAAATAAAAACAACAAGTTAATAAATTGTAAATAGCAAGAAAAACGTTATATAAATGCTTAGAAACAAGGCCTACGGTTCATACTGACACTAGTGCAATCTCTCAACAATGATAACATAGTAGAATCATATGGTGATCCCTCAACATGCTACAAAGAATCACCCACTACACCACAACACCTGATTGGGGGCAGTTAACAACCAGGAGAAATACCTAATTAAGGGCAAAATAACTGCCATCGCATTAGTTTCCGCCGGTACAACTACCTCGAGGCAGAAAAACTGTCGAAAGAACTTAAACAACGACGTCATATCCACAGCCGGTACATTCTAAGTCCAATTTTCTGCCGAGAGAATTAAACAATGGCCTTTAATCTGCTTGGGAACCGTTTAGCGTGAGACCAAAATTGTATCAGGCCTTAGCGCGGGCTGCTACGACAACAAAAGTTCTTCCCCGGTAACGGCGCCAGAAATTCTTCTTGCTACTTCTCAAACAACAGCGCCAGAAATTGACACGTTGACGGAGACTTGCTTGGGTTGGTTTTTCCCTTGAAGAGGAAAGGGTGATGCAGCAAAGGAGCAGTAGGTATTTCCCTCGGTTTGAGAACCAAGGTATCGATCCAGTAGCAGAGTCTCGTAAGTCCAGAGTACCTGCGCAAACACAAACGAGCTTGCACCCAACGCTTCAAAGGGGTTGTCAATCCCTTCAAGATTGTTTGCAAAGTGAGATCTAAAGGCGGAAAGTGCAACGAAGTAAAAAGTGTAAGGCTGAAAATATGGTGTGGAGTAGACCCGGGGGCCATAGTGTTCACTAGAGGCTTTTCTCAAAACAGCAAATATCACGTTGGGTGAACAAATTACTGTCGAACAATTGATAGAACCGCGCAATGTCGTGACGTTATCTATGGCAATGATTATATCTATAGGCATCACGTCCAAAACAAGTAGACCGATACTTTCTGCATCTACTACTATTACTCCACACATCGACCGCTATCCAGCATGCATCTAGTGTATTGAGTTCATGACGAACAGAGTAACGCCTTAAGCAAGATGACATGATGTAGAGGGATAATCTCAAACCAATGATGAAAACCCCATCTCTTTACCCTTGATGGCAACAACACGATGTGTGCCTCGTTACCCCTTCTGTCACTGGGTGAGGTCACCGCACGGTATGAACCCAAAACCAAGCACTTCTCCCATTGCAAGAATCATAGATCTAATTGGCCAAACAAAACCCACAACTCGAAGAAAATTACAAGGATATGAAATCATGCATAAGAGAGATCAGAAGAAACTCAAATAAGATTCATAGATAATCTGATCATAAATCCACAATTCATCGGATCTCGACAAACACACCGCAAAAGAAGATTACATCAGATAGATCTCCATGAAGATCATGGATAACTTTGTATTGAAGATCCAAGAGAGAGAAGAAGCCATCTAGCTACTAGCTATGGACCCGTAGGTCTATGGTGAACTACTCACGCATCATCGGAGAGGTCATGGTGTTGATGAAGAAGCCCTCCGTATCCGAATCCCCCCTCCGACAGGGCACCAGAACGTGCCCCAGATGGGATCTTGCGGAGACAGAAGCTTGCGGCGGCGGAGAAGTACTTTCGATGATCTCCTGATTTTTTGTGGAATTTTTGGGGATATATAGGCGCAAAACCTAGGGCAAAGGAGGTCCAGGGGGCCCACAAGCCTGGTGGTCGCGGCCTCCCCCCAGGCCACGGGGAGGGGGCTTGTGGGGCCCCTAGGGACCCCCTGCCATGGCTCTCAAGTCTCGTGATCTTCTTCTGTTACGGAAAAAATCTTTTCGGGGATTTTATTCCGTTTGGACTTTGATTCAAATTCTCCTCTGAAAGGGGTCAAAAACATGGAAAAAACAGGAACAGGCACTTGGCACTGAGTTAATAAGTTAGTCCCAAAAAATATATAAAAGGCATGCAAAACGTCCAAAGGTTGACAAGATAATAGCATGAAACCATAAAAAATTATAGATACGTTGGAGACGTATCACGGGCTAGCGAGGAAAAGCGCGGGCTTGGCGAAATTTTGGCCCGAAAATAAAAACAAACGCGCTGGCCCTGCACGGCTCCACCAGACCACATCACCGCCCTCAAATCTCGACCCCCAATCCCCATGCCCTCCACCAGATAGACCGTCGTCGCCCTTTAACCATCCCAGTGTCGGCGGCCTCCCTCCACCTAGACCACCACCGTCATCGTTACCCACCATCGTCGCTGCCCCTCCAACGCCCACATACACCACACTGTTGTCGACTCCCCTTTGTCCCCTACCACGCCGTTGTCGCCCCAACCACTCTAGAGTGGCACCGCCGAGCACCCAATTAACACGGGGCGCCACTAGTGTCGCCGAGCCGCTCCACCAACAACGACCATGTTCCGCGGAACTCCTTCCCTAGTCACCACCCTAAGAGCTTCCTTCCCCAAGCAGGCTGCATCCTCTTCACACGAGCACCAAGCGGGTCCACCTCCTCTTCGGTGTGCAGCTCTATCCCAAGCAGCGAAGCGTCAATCGTAAGGTGATGGGGAGTAAACTGAAAAATTTGGTGCTACTATGGATCAAAATTGCTCGCTCACAATGATCATGTTGTGCAAGATGCCACAACAATTCATCACCTCCCACATTTGAGATTTCGGCAAGGTCAGAGCGGGATACCGGACAACAGCAAATCGAGATTGAAGCACACCAAATGCAAGCTCGACATCCTTCCTGCAAGCCTCCTCACACATAGGAAAGTGTGACTTCTTGCCTCCTCGCATAGGATTTGAGATAGTGTTCATAAACATGGACCATCTCGAATAGATACCATCGGCTAGATAGTATTTTTGTTGTAGTGGCACCCATTGACCTCGAAGTTAACTAGAGGAGCTTGACCTCACTGGTGGAAAAAGGGCCTTTGGTCGCGGTTCGCAACTGCCATTAGTCGCGGTTGCGCAACCGCGACCAAATAGGCGCGACTAAAGGCCCCCCCCTTTAGTCGCGGTTGCTTAAGAACCGCAACTAAAGGCCCGTCCACGTGGGCGCCAGGCGGCCGTCGGGGCGGAGGACCTTTAGTCGCGGTTCTTCTGGCCAACCGCGACTAAAGGCCGCCACAGGGTTTAGCCCCCCCCCCCTAAACCTGTTTTCTGTTTAATTTGTATTGTTTTATTTCTTTTGTGCTTTATTTTAATTTTGAAGGAGTTTCACATATTCTACGGTACTACATACATGCATATGAATGTACAATTTCAAACAAATTTGAAATTAGAACCAAAAAGAATTCAAGAGGAATATACAATATATATTCAATATCATCGGATGACCATATACAATTTTGAACAAGTTTCCATACATAATTTAATGCATATAAAGTTCTACGTCCTCGTAATGGTGTTCTCCTTTACGATGGAGGACTTCCCTCCTGAACCATCCAGCTAGTTCCTCTTGAAGTGGTCGGAAGCGAGCTTCTGGACTAAGCATCACCCGGAGGTTATTCCGCTGAGCATTGGTATCACTCGGAACCCGCTCAGAGGTGTATCTCCGGATCATCTCACAGACATAGTATCCACATAGATTGGTCCCCGCTGGCTGAATATCCCCACCATTCTTAGCCTTTGACCTTTTGAATTCTAGCTCTTTTTTGAATTCACCGACCTTTGTATCTACGAACCGTCTCCAAACCCTACGAGGCAAAGAAAATTAAATGAACAAGAGAGTTATTAGTTACTTGATATTAGGAAATGAACGAAATAGGCCGATCGATATAGAGCGCAAATGAATGAAAATAATTACTTCTGCAGCATTCTTCTCATGCCGCCCCAAAGCTTTGGATCCATATTCAGAGAGTCGTGGACGAGACATTCTGAGGTGTCGACTTTAATTACTAGCAGAATCCAGTGGAACCTGCGGACACGATACATGCACAGTACGTCATGCATAACTCATCGATTAGCCGGCCACATACCATGCATGGAGTAAACAAAAGAGAATGTGCTCAAGACAGAAACACTCACCCAAAATGGTAAGGAAATAGAATATCACTTTTGAGTTCCTGCTTTGTAAGAAACTGCCACAGGTCTGCCTCCATGTCGGCGGGGTGATGCTCCAACACATATCCATTAACGATGTGTGGGTCAATGAACCCAACATCATGGATGTTCCTTACTCTGCATTCCTTAATCTTCATTCTGCATGTATAATAGCGGACACAACAATATAGTTACGACATATATATAGTGCAGGCAATATGAACGAGATGGGGTATAAATAAATCACTTACAGAACGTAGCAACTGATGATAGATTTGTCGAGCTCGCGCAGATTGAAAAGCTGGAACAATTCACTCAGATGAATTTGTACATAGTAATGTTTGAAGTGATGCTCATATCTAACTTCCGCATAAATATAATCTTTGGCGTTTTTATTTTTATGTAACCCTTGTACCATTTCAGCAGACCTTTCATTTGTGGAGGTAGATCCTCTTCCTGCGCAGGCTCGACGAGAGGCCCATTCTTCACATATGTAATTACTACCTCCTTCACTGGCGCCTCATCAAGGCCTAACATTTCACGAAGAGTAATACCTAAGTTGGCCGCTTGTTCTCTGGCACTCGTTACAGTCAATCCATGTGCTGCCGCAGCTGCTATGATATCGGGGTCATCCGGACCGGCGGCTTTCACTATAAGCGGGGCAATCGATTGTTTACTTTGTTCCCCGAGCTGGGCAACTCGTTTCCCGCTTTTTTTACTTTCTAATTCCGTTTTCTCGGCCTCCTCCAAGGCTTTGTTCTCCTGGTTCTCCGCCCGCTCTTTCTTCTCCTTCAACATGAATGCCTGCCTACGAAGTTCACGTGCATAGTCGTCAGGCAGATTCTTCGCGGCTTGGGACGGTGTGCTCAAAAATGACTTAGCCCACTTCTTTTGCTCATCAGAAAATACTGGCTTGGGCTCGGGCTCTCTTTTCTTCTTGCAGTCCGCCTTCCATTTCTCATGATCAGCAGCCGCCCTCGCGGCAGTTTCCTCGGCACTACGTTCCCAAGGCCTTGTGGGGAGAGGCTTCAGTGATGGCTCCGGTACCTTTGTGGTCTTAGGTACATAAGGGTCCGGGTTAATAATCCAGGACTGCTTCTGCTTCTTTGCCGGAGGTGGATTGGGGGGTGGCGTCTGATCACCCGCCGGACGAGGACTGGGGGGCGGCGTCTGATCACCCGCCGGACGTTGTGGACTGGGGGGCGTCGGCTGACGTGACGGAGGTGTAGGTGAACCGTCACCACCACCACCACCACCACCACCGCCACCGCCACCACCACCACCGTAGGGGGGTGGACTTGTTGTCCTTGGCGCCTCGCCTGGAAACTTGATAAACTTCTTTTGCCATAGAATGAAATGGCGCTTGACATCTCCAAGTCTTTTCTCCCCTTCAGGTGTAGCAATGTCAATCTCCAGGTCCTCAAACCCTTGGACTATGTCCTCCACCGTGACACGAGCATAGCCATCTTGAATGGGGTTGTTGTGGTGGAGTGCTCCAGGTAAACATGGTAAAGCACTGCCGATGGCTACCTTCATGGACATGTTCCCGATAGGATAATACAGATGACATTCTTTCATCTCCTTTATATCGTCCACGGGGTAGCGAGGAGGCTCCGGTGCAGTAATTTCGACCACCAGAGGCTCCGGTGCAGTAATTTCGATCGTCGGTGCATCTGCACCAGCTGGTGGGGCCTCCGTGGAAGCCACGCTGCTTCTCCGCTGCTGGCTTCCGAGATCCGCTGGATGATCTTCATGCTGCGCCCGAGCTACATCTCTTTCGGCTAATAGTACACTCACGGTTTTCTTCATCACATCCATTTCCGATGCCAACCGCGCCACAACATCTGCTTCCCGATCCATCTTTCTCTTACGGCTTCTGTAACCGTACGGGTCATTGTTCTGGGGGAACCCTATTTTCCACGGAATGTTCCCCATGCCTCGTACACGTCCTCCGTGTTCAGGATTCCCGAGGGCTTTTGTCATCGCGTCGTTCTCTCTGTTGAACTTGATCTTCCCCTCTTGAGCATCCCTCATTGCGTCAATAAGGGCTTGGGTGGGTTTAATTAATTTGCCCCGGTAAACACACTCCCCTGTCTCCGGGTTCAGCGTTCCCCCATGCCCGTACCACCAGCTTTTGGCCCTTTGGTCCCATCCCTCCGTACCTGGACGGATTCCTCGCGCCCTCAGCTCGTTCTCCATCTTCTCCAACCTAGGCACCCAAATGCGATACCCTCCTGGCCCCATAATATGATTGTACTCCTTCTTAGCCGCATTTTCCTTATTTCTTTTCGATATTTGAATGAACTGCTCCGATTTCTTTTGCTTCACAAATTCTGGCCAATCATGTTTCAGTTTCTCATATTGTCCTTTGAAATCCGGAGTCTTGTTCTGCTTGACAAAGTCATGGGCTAGATTTTGCTTGAATTTCCGGAATGCGTCGGCCATCTTATGAAGAGCGAACTGTTTGACTAGCCTCCTCCTCTCCTTGTTTTCCTCAATCTTGTTACCCTCCTCATCGAATTTGTTGTATTCCGGAGGTAGAACGAAATGTTCCATAAGCTTCTTGAAGCAATCTTTTTTTGTTCTCTTATCGACAAAAGTGAAACCAGCAATTCATGCCTTCTTTGGCTCATTCCACTCCTGGACGGTGATCGAGACGTTGTCTCTAACAACGGCTCCGCATTGGCTGACAAACTTGGTGGCATTCTTGCGGGGCTCCAGCGGCCTGCCTGTTGCACTGTCGACAACCTCGATGGTGCATGTTTCTCCTTGTTTCATCGTCTTGGTTGCGCCACGCTTTGACGACGTACTCGATTGTTTCGACGATCCGGCCGAGGGCTAAAATAAGAAAGAGAGTCGCGCGCGTTAGTACACACATATTTATTCAAATCAGTTAGTTTGTATCACCAGAGGCTCAATGTATATATATATACCTCGGCGCCGGAGGTGGTTGCTACTTCCATTTGAAGATCGTCGTTTATCGACGTTTGTTCGGCATCATCTTGCTGACGGCGCCCTTCATCTTCACCGTCAAGGTTCAGATAAGAAGAGATATCATCTTCTTCTTCTCCGGTCGGCACATATAGAATATCGCCGTTTATGATGCCGAACATATGTGCTTCACCGTCCGGATCATAGTTGTCCATAATCGGGTCAGCTCTATCGTCCGCCATTATGTCAGTCCTGAAAACATGTAGTAAAAACAAATTAATTAAGTGAAGAAGGGGGGCGGTGGCGGTGGCGGTGGCGAAAGGGCGGTGGCAAAAGGAGGGGGCGAGGAAGGGGTGGGAGAGGGTGTCGCGGTAGAGCGCGAGACGGGGCGGCAGACGACTACTTGGCCTCCCTTGTCCTATTTTTCTGGCTCCGCCACTGACCCTATCTCTAGGAATGTCTGCTTTCACTAACACACACGAGCATCAATGTTAAGTTTAGGACTTAAATTCTGATGGGTTAGGATATCACTGTATTCCTAACAAAGCTCCAAACTTGCAAGGTAAACATCTTATATTTGTGAACAGAGGGATTATTTCACTTGTTGCAAATATGGTATAAACTTAACCGAACACGAGAGCTCGTACACACGTTATATATAACAAAAAGATCTCAAGTATCCGGCCTTCATCGTCGTGAGACATATAACCATCACTATATATAAAAAAGACCCGGATTTCTATAGTACTTCCTCCGTTTCTAAATACAAGTCATTTTAAAGGTTTCATTAAAAAACTACATATGGATGTGCATAGACATACTTTAGAACGTAGATTCACTCATTTTGCTTCGTATATACTCATCTAATGAAATCTATAAAAAAAAACTTATATTTAGGAACGGAGGGAGTAATACTAAGTGAATCAAGTATCCAACTTTTAAAGGAAAACTATTATTGACGGTGCAAGATTCATAGTGGCCGGCGGCGTTGAGGGTGGGCGAGGGAGGCCGGTGATAGCGGCCAGCGGCGCCGTACGTGGGCGAGACGGGGCGGCGTCGAGGGCGAGGGGCGACGGCGGGCGACGGCGAGGGCAAGGGCGACGGCGGGCGGCGAGGGCGGCGTCGAGGGCGAGGGCGACGGCGGCAGGCCTTCGACGCGCGCGGCAGAGAATCGGAGAAGACGAGAATCGGAGAAGACGGCGGCAGGCCCTTGTATTTATAGCCCCCCACCCTTTAGTCGCAGTTGGGGAGGCGACCCGCGACTAAAGGTAACCTTTAGTCGCGGTTGGCTAAACCAACCGCGACTAAAGGGTTTTTTCGTTCCCGCGCGCAACGACCTTTAGTCGCGGTTGGTCTGGCCAACCGCGACTAAAGGTATTTTTCAAAATACTTTTCTTTTTCAATATCTTAAAAATACAACTAATATATCAAAAAATTCAGAAAAATAAAACTAATTCAATTCAATATGTTAAAAATACAAATAATATATCAAAAAATTCAGAAAAATAAAACTAATTCAATTCAATATGTTAAAAATACAAATAATATATCAAAAAATTCAGAAAAATAAAACTAATTCAATTCAAACGTCCTTATCCCACCGACAGTTTTCTTAGATGACACAAAAACCACATTTAGTCCCGGTTGCACCAACCAGCCGGGACTAAAGGTTAGATGACCAGCTCTGGATTCCTCTTCTTCCAGCCATTTCTTCCCTGTCTTCCCGCCTCTTTCTTCCCGCCACTTTCTTCCCGCCTCCTGTCTTCCCGCTCCCATTTTTCCCGCCATTTCTCACTACATATATGTAGCCCGGCTTGGCCAGCATTATCACATCTCTACAATCTCTCATCACTCTCTCATGGCTTCCACCGCACCCACTCTAACCTACCAGCAGGTGGAGGAGCTTTGCGCCTCGAACTACCCTTGTCCACCGGGCTACCGCGTCCCCACCGGCTGGAGCCTAAGCGCCGGCGGCGTGCCGGTCCCTCCCGTCCCTCAGGGTACTGCGCGCCGGGCGGCCATCACGAACCACTACTACCTCGACCTCACGCGGGAGCAGCGGATGAATCCCCGCTGGCATCCCGATAACCAGCATACTTGGGACGCCTTCTTCATCAATCGGCGTGAGAGGGCGCTCGCCAGGTATGAGGAGGACGGTCTGCCTCCTGGGAACTTCCACGAGGCCGGCCGTCGGCTATGGTGGTACGGCCGGACTCTGCAGAGCGTCATGGACTACATCACGGCCGGCGATATCCCCCGCCTGCGCTACCCTCAGTTCGAGCCACGAGCGCCGCCCCACGACAGCGACGACAGCAGCGACGACGACGGCGGCAACTTAGAAGGCGACGACTACCAGTACAACGACGACAGCGGCTATGAAGACTACGAGTATGCATATTATACGCCTAGGCAGGAGTATGACTAAATCACTCCAAATTTCATGTATCATCAGTGGTATCTCGAATCATTCGAAAATGGACACCAAACACATCACGGGTAATATAATTCACATGATCCATTCAACAAAGTTTGGTACAATAAATTATTACACATCATTTCTTCCCTTGTGTCCCTGCTTGCTTACGATTGTGCCGTATCCATGGAGCATCCTCATCATTTAACTTAATGCTTGGGTCGGTGTTCACTTTGAAGGGCGGAATTTCAGCAAACATATTATAATCTTCTGACATGTCTGTCTTGTCCTCCACTCCCACGATGTTTCTTTTCCCTGAAAGAACAATGTGGCGCTTTGGATCATCGCATGATGTACTGATCGTTTTCTTATCTTTCCGTTTCCTCGGTTTGCTACTCATGTCCTTCACATATTGGAACTTTTTCTCCGCCATGTTTTTTCTCCGCCATGTTTATTATTCCCTTTATATTGGACGAGAATCCAGACGGGACCTTCATACTGCTCAGGCATTCAAAAAAGATGACCTTCTCTTCTTTGGTCAGAGCGTAGCTGGCACGACCTTGAAACCATTCCGGATGCCGGTCATCAGGGTCTTTCAAACGTTGCTGGTCCTGCCGTGTTTCCTTTGTATCATTTGTCTTCCCATACACGCCCAAGAAGCTTAGGAGGTTCACGCAAATATTCTTCGTAACGTGCATCACGTCGATTGCAGAGCGGACTTCTAGGACTTTCCAATATTCTAGCTCCCAGAATATAGATTTCTTCTTCCACATGGCTGCGTGCCCGTCAGCTCCCTTCGGAACTGATTGTCCGCCAGGACCCTTTCCAAAGATGACTTTCAAATCCTTGACCATATCAAATACCTCAGCACCAGTGCGTTCCGCAGGCTTCGGCCGGTGATCTGCCTTGCCGTTGTAATGCTTGCCTTTCTTTCTTACTGGATGAATTTTCGGAAGAAATCGACGATGCCCAAGGTACACGTTCTTCTTACAATTTGGCAAATGTACACTTTCAGTCTCATGTAAGCAGTGCGTGCATGCATTGTATCCCTTATTTGACAGTCCCGAAAGGTTACTAAGAGCAGGCCAATCGTTGATGGTTACGAAAAGCAACGCTCGTAGGTCAAATTCCTCTTCTTTGTGCTCATCCCACACACGGACACCAGGTCTGCCCCACGGCTGTAAAAGTTCATCAACTAATGGCCTTAGGTACACATCGATGTCGTTGCCGGGTTGCTTCGGACCTTGGATGAGCACTGGCATCATAATGAACTTCCGCTTCATGCACAACCAAGGAGGAAGGTTGTAGATGCATAGAGTCACGGGCCAGGTGCTATGGCTGGAGCTCTGCTCGCCAAAAGGATTCATGCCATCTGTACTTAGACCAAATCTTATGTTCCTTGCGTCAGCTGCAAAATCTTTGAACTCTCTGTCGATCTTTCTCCATTGCGTTCCATCTGCGGTGTGTCTCAACTCCCCGTCCGACTTACGGTCCTCTTTGTGCCATCGCAACAACTTGGCATGCTCTTTGTTCCTGAACAAACGTTTCAACCGTGGTATTATAGGAGCATACCACATCACCTTGGCGGGAACCCTCTTCCTGGGTTTCTCGCCCTCAACATCGTCACCAGGGTCATCGCCTCTGATCTTATAACGCAATGCAGTGCATACCGGGCATTCATTCAAATTCTCGTATTCACCGCGGTAGAGGATGCAGTCGTTGATGCATGCATGTATCTTCAGAACCTCTAAACCTAGAGGGCATACAACCTTCTTTGCTTCGTACGTACTGGCGGGCAACTCGTTATTCTTTGGAGACATATTCTTCAACATTTTCAGCAAGTTTTCAAATGTCGAGTCAGCTACACCTGCCTGTGCCTTCCATTTCAGCAAATCCAGTGTGCAGCCCAGCTTTTTCAGACCATCATCGCATCCGGGGTACAACGACTTTCTGTGATCCTCTAACATGCGATCCAAATTCTCCCTCTCCTTTTCAGTTTCGCAGCGTCTCCGTGCATCAGCAATGGTCCGACCAAGATCATCAACGGTCTCATCACGTGCCTCTTCTTCACCTTCACCTTCCCCTTCACCTTCAGCATCCTCCATGAAAGTATCACCGAAATGAGCAAGATAGCTTTCATCCATGAAATCATCCCCTTCTTCATCTTCTTCCATTATAACCCCTCTTTCTCCATGCTTGGTCCAACAATTATAGCTTGGCATGAAACCGTGCCGAAGCAGGTGCAGGTGAACTTCTCTTGAGGAAGAGTAACCCTTCTGATTCTTACAGTCAACACATGGACAGATAACAAAACCCTTCTGCTTGTTCGCATTAGCCACTACGAGGAAATCTTTCAAACCCGTAGTGAACTCGCGGGAGAGTCGGTTACCGTACATCCATTGTCGATTCATCTGCATTATTATAATATAAAATATATAATTAACCATCATGCATTTGTTAAACTAACTAGCTATAAACAATAGAAATTAAACAATGAACAACACACATGCATATTTTATCAATGACACACATGCATGAAAGGTTCAAGTTGCTAACCGCGATCGAGGAGGAAAAAATAAATGAGGAACCTCAAGTGTGGCTCCAACACTTCATATCATGTTTGTTTCACGCTCTTGGGGCATTTCATCAAACACCTTGTGTGCATAAGAGGAACCAAAAGAAAACCTACACCCCCTTGTGAAGCTTGTGAAGAGAAGTGGCACCAAATGGCTAAGTGAGTGTGCTGAACTGGTATCTATAGGGGAGGAGATTTAGTCGCGGTTGGCATGGCAAACCGCGACTAAAGGCCTTTGGGCACCTTTAGTCGCGGTTGGCCTGGCCAACCGCGACTAAAGCCCCTCACGTGCACCAGCTGGCCACCGAACGCCCTGGCCCAGGCCTTTGGTCGCGGTTCGTCTGCCGAACCGCGACTAAAGAAATCATTAGTCGCGGTTCCTACAGTGTCGCAACTTATGGGGCTGGACGGAAGCCTCTTTTTCTACCAGTGCCTTCAACAAGCTTTGCAAGGACATTCGGGCACTGCAGTATGTTGATGTCATTGTAAATTCCTGACATACCAAAGAAGGAGTGCCAAATCCATAGGTCATGTGTGGCCACTGCCTCAAGTACCACACTACAACCTTCTTTGGCGTCTTGTCATGTTATTGTACAGTATCCATATATGAGAACAGAACGAGGTGGCGATTTATTATTAAGCAAAGATAAGAGAGTTGTATAGAAGCACGACTCATATTTTGAGTAATTCCTATATACACACACGTATATATGCAAGAAGAACCAAAGAAAGACTTCGAACGAGATTCAGAAGGTGTTACTCAAACTCCCAAGCCTGTAATAAGTCATGCTAGTGGGACATGGATCTTTTCAGCCCGAGCTCAAATTAGCTGACGTAAATACTAAAATAAAATAAAATTCAAAACTGGAGTGTCTCCCCGTACGGGTTGAAACAATGATGGTCCGCATTGCACTCCGTCGTTCTCGGAAGGACAATCACCGATTATTCTCCTTGACGTGACTCCGTATCGTCGGTCATTGGGCGCTCGAAAGCTCTGAACCTGGAGCATCGCGGTGATGGGAGCCTTCAAATATCCCCTTCCCTGTCACCAGTCCGGCCTCACTGCCGACATGGCAGCAGCTGATGCAGCGGCGTAGGCAGCCGCAGATGACCAAACCATCAACACCAATATTGTAAACAAGCGGCAGCAGAGGCATACACGCGCCCTCGCACGAGAGAAGAATTAGGTGGTCCAGCTAGACTGCCATCCAAGGACGAGAAAGAGAATAACGACGGGTCAGGCAGCTACGGCGACTAGTAGATCCGGCTCAATCCCTACTACTGCAAGAAGGAGGGATACAACGAGGGAAGGGCAAGGACAGGCGTGGATGATCTTCTCCACCATAGCCAAACATGTCATGTTTTGATAGATCGATGACATGTTTATGATGTAGTAGCCGGACGATGTTTATTTATTGTTTACGTAGTTGTATGAGTGTGCATGAATTTGAGGTATGCTAAATGAGATGTGAGGTTATGAGAAGGAAAATTCAAGGTTTGACCGATCGTGTCTGCTGACACGTTCGATCGCGTCCGTGGGCATTTCGTGGCTGAATCACGATTGTAAATGCTCTTAGATGATGTTACCCCGGTCCAAAGTGATGGAGGCAGGGTGCTGGCAGGGGCCTTGCCCCCTCCCCGACCCCTATGCTCTCACAAATGCAGCTATATGTGCTCCTAGTCATCCATTTGTCGAGCAAAATTTGTTAGATTTAGGTTAATTGGCTCCTCATGATGCAGGGGGAATACTCCTTTCGAAAAAAGGTTATTTGGCTCCTTCTAATATCGTAATATGTTTGGTATCTTTTATATTGAGTTTCTCGCTTCGCCACTGTCGGTACACATTTGGGCCAAAGAGTTCACAACACGAGGCCTCGAATGTTTTCATTTACTATCGACAAATGTTTATAAATATCGGGCCTTTGTTTGCTATAACTCGGTAGTAAAACCTTCAATAAGAATGCCACTACCGGTTTGAAAGCCCATTTTAACACTAGAAACCATTCTTGTTAGTATGATTGTTGGCACACTTATTTTTCTTCTAAACTAGCCTTTAGCAGGTTGGGGCGCTACGATGCTAGATATTGATTTGGGCATGGAACGGGACAATGCTTAATATTTGTTGGTAGTGGTGGTATGATGGAGTCAAATACAGCAAATCACGGGTACGGGGTCTCGAGCTGGTAGCTTTGGTGTAATGATAAAAGAGACACGTGATCTTACTTAGGTTCGGGCTTTCTCTAAGAGATAATACCCTACATCTAGCTTCGGTTGTATTTATTTTGAGAGAGATTACGAAATATAGGTTGTTCTACCATGAGATTGTATGTGTATTATGTGTCATCTACGAGCTTACCCCTCTCGCGGAAGCAAATCCGCACCTCTTGTGAGGAAAGAAACGAAATCTTCTTTTTTTCAAAAGGCCCGGCCCTGTCTCTGACGGAAGCATATTTATGACTTTATGAGAAGTAAATCCATATCTTCCGTGATAAGGAAAAAACATGTTTTTTTCTGTTTTGCAAGAGACATGAAGACGCGCTTTCATGTCAAATTATTTTTTTCATTTATCCAAAACTTAAGAAAAAAAGGAAAATAATAATCTAATATCTGAAAATGACTTCAAAAAATAAAAGTAACATAAAATTCGGAAGAAACGTCCACAACACGACACGTAACGGTCGAGAGCGTGCTCCCAACCATTTCACATGATCATAGCGGGGCTCAGGAAGGAGAACTATTTAATTAAGTACGTAGTGGCTTGTACTTCCTCTGTATCATAATATTTGTTGTTGGAAAGAACTAATCTAGTTCTCATCAACAACAAATATTTAGGAACAGAGGGAGTAGAACTCATTAACAATGCACAAGTAAAAGCCCACAAAAATAATGGCAGTACATGAGCCCAAAAGTCAAACCGACTTTCTTTCTGTTTCCTTTTTCTTTTGTTTCAGCGTGAAGACCGTGTGCATGCCGCGTTGATAGCTCAAACTTGCATCAGCCACGCCAAGCTCTATTGATAACGACAGGAGGACCTGGCGTTTACAACAAGCAAGTATTATGTCACAACGCGTTGTGTACATAAACAACCGACTGGATCGGCCTAATTACTTTTTGTTTATGGAGTAGAAAATGATGACCTTCCAAGACTACAACTACAAGGTTGACATTTATAGGAGGAGCCCATCCTATTAATTTGGTCAAGTCGTTTTCTTTTCTCTGTAGAGTGTCGTCTATCCTTTTCATTTGCCAATGGCTTATATATACACCACCTAGCAACTTAATTCGCTCTAACAAGCAAACAAGCACTCGCAATCCTCCCAAACTTTACAAACTTCTTCTTACGTGTAGGTGTAGCACGCAATGTCCACGGCGCCGCCGCAACCGAACCAACAGCAGCAGCGCCACCGGAGGCTGCGGGTGCGGCGTGTGTTCGACCTCTTCGACAACGACGGCGACGGGGTCATAACCGCCGGCGAGCTCTCGGGCGCGCTGGGACGCCTGGGCCTCGCCCTGGGCGCGCAGGCGGACGTGCTCATCGCCGAGTACGTCGCACCCGGCATGCCCGGCCTGCGGTTCGCGGACTTCGAGGCGCTCCACGCCGAGCTCGCCGGCGGAGGCGAGGAGGACGAGGAGGCGGAGATGAGGGAGGCTTTCGCCGTGTTCGACGAGAACGGCGACGGGTACATCTCCGCGGCGGAGCTGCAGGCCGTGCTGGCGCGGATGGGGGTGCCGGAGGCGGCGTGCATGGCGCGGGTGCGCGACATGATAGCCGCGCATGACCAGGACAGCGATGGCCGCGTCGACTTCCACGAGTTCAAGGCTATGATGGCTGCCGGTATGTAACTGTAATGGCTTAGTTATAGGAATCTAATTTCTCGTTTCAAGTGATGTACTCACTCCATTCCTAAATATAAGTTTTTTTTAGAGTTTTTATTAATGAACTACACATAGATGTATATAGACATAATTCTGAGTGTAGATTCATTCATTTTATTTCGTATGCAGTTCCTTTATAAAATCTTCAAAAGACTTATATTTAGAAACGAAGGAAGTACGTAGTATACTACGATGCTAGCTATAGGTACATTCTAAGCTACTCCCTCGTTTCCTAAATGTAAATCTTTTTAAAGATTTTATTAGGAAACTACTACAGAGCAAAATGAATGAATTTATATTTGAAAATGTATCTATATATATTTGTATGTATTTTCGTAGTGAAAATCTTTAAAAGGATTTTTATTTAGAAACGGATGGTGTAGCTGTCATGTATATATACTCATGTAATTTGTCAAAAAAAAGGTGCATAGTTCTAGCCTTGTAATCAATGTCGCTTTTTTTAAGGCAAGCAATCGACGTCTCATGTAGCCTCTGGAATTTCTTCTTTGTTTCGGGTTGTGTGTCTAAGTGTTTAAGTGAAAGGCGCTTTCTTCCTTCTGAGTTCTGATTCTTCTATCTATATATAGTTGGAGAACTGTTTTTCCTGTTTCTTGTCATGTGACAATCGGGTTTCTTCTGAAACGAAACAGAATTACTCCACGCAAAAAGAAACATAATTACCTTGTCTTGTAAGTTTAAATGGTGTTCACATTTTCAAAAAAAAAGTTAACGCAGGTTCTAAAAACAGTCATTTATTTTGGAAAATAAATATAATTTGAAAAGTTTTTATATCCTTTAAAATATATATTTATGGTTTCAGAAAAGTATACACACGTTTTAAAAAATGTTATTCTTCCAACCCATATTACTTGTTGCTCAAACAAATGTATCTAAACGTATCTCAGTGTTAGATAGATCCATTTGAGCGACAAGTAATATGTATCGGATGGAGTATTACATTTTTTCAAAAAAAAGATGCAAATAATTGAAAATATAAGAAGAAACAAAAAAGTGAAATCAAATACAAAAGGAATAGAAAAAATATAAAGGAACAATAGAAATAAACAAATAAGAATAAAAATGTGTGTACTTGTCAATATTTTTTATATATTATAGAAAAAGCCTTTCAAAAAGAGAAACAGAAGAAAAGAAAAACGGCAAAACAAGAAATATGTTTGTATATATATACACCAATTATTAAAGAAAGATAGCTTTGGTCATGCGAATCATTTTTTCGTTTGCCAGCCTGCATTGGCATGCCATGCTACGCTACCGATCCCAACAACAAAACAATTGAAATCGCTCCTTCGGTTCGCGTCTTATGTCACTGCTAATGGGCATCCTACGAACTTTCTAGCATCAGCGAAATAATAAATCTACTGGACGGAAATTGAACTTACGGCTATAGTAGCCAACTAATCCAGCGTATCGTCGCATTAGAAGAGAGCGATTGTTTACTATCGTATATGTCCGTACGTTGCAATGGAAGCGATTATTGACGTGTTCGTTGAAATATGCACCAACATATCCAAGCAACATTTGAATTGTGTCTGGCCACGATGGGAGGCGAACACTAATGTCTATCATAAATTCATATGGTACAGTTTTACTACGACGATTCTAATTTCAAAGAGGCTAATTTCAAGAAAATCATACCAAGTCCTTATTTATAAGTTGAAGCAATGTTTGAAATGTGCAGCAAGTCGTAAAAAATCTCAATATAAGAATTCTCTCCTTCATATTTTTCTAAATCCCATTTTTTTAATCCAGCATAAAGCCATCTTCAAGACGGTCACACATGGGAAGGTTTTGAGTGACAGAAAAATTGGCGTAGCTTGCATTCAGTTTTTCTCTTGAAAGGACATTGAGTTTGGTTTTGAGACGGAGAAGGAAAGTCGATGTATGAAGTTTTAAGCGGACGTACAAAGGAACGAACGGAAATTACACTAGTTAAAAACTCACAACTTTTTGATATGTGAGGGACTAAATAAAATCATGAAACGACCTTTACGGATCTTCGTATAAACCTTTACGTAAGCGAAATTTTGTTTTGTTCATTATTTACGGATGTGTAATAATTTTTTTGAACATTTTCTAGAATATGATGGACATGTTATTCAAATTCGTGAATATGCTTTTAATATTGGATTATTTTTAAAAGTAATGAACATTTCTTATTTCAAGAAAAATACTTGAAATCGTGATTTCTTTTATAATATGTGCGCAATTTTTGACCTCATGAACATTTTATAACTTTCGGAATATAAAAAGTGAAATAAAATATAAAAGGAATAGAAAAATAGAAAGGAACAATAAAAATAAACAAATAATAAAATGTGTGTACTTGTCAATATTTTTTATATATTATAGAAAAAGCCTTTCGAAAAAAGAAATAGAAGAAAAGAAAAAGGCAAAACAAGAAATATGTTTGTATATCTATACACCAATTATTAAATAAAGATAGGTTTGTTCATGCGATTCATTTTTCTGTTCCCCAGCCTGCATCGGCATCCCATGCTACGCTACCCATCCCAACGACAAAACAATTGAAAGCGCTCCTTCGGTTCGCGTCTTACGTCACTGCTAATGGGCATCCTCCTAACTTTCTAGCATCAGCGAAATCAACGGACGGGAATTGAACTTACGGCTATAGTAGGCAACTAAACTAGCGTATCGTTGTGTTAGAAGAGAGCGGTCGTTTACTAATCACTAGCATATATGTCCGTGCATTGCAATGGCAGCGATAATTGACGTGTTCGTTGAAATATGCATCAGCATGTCCAAGCAACATTTGAATTATGTTCGGTCACGACGGGAGGCGCACACTGAGGTCTATCAAAAATTCATATGGTACAGTTTTAGTAAGATGATTTTAATTTTAAAGAGGCTAATTTCAAAAAATCATACCAAGTCCTTATTTATAAGTTGAAGCAATGTTTCAAATGTGCATCATGTCGTAAAAAAAATCTCAATATAAGAATTCTCTCCTTCATATTTTTCTAAATCCCCTTTTTTTTTAAATCCAACATAAAGCCATCTTCAAGACGGTCACACATGGGCGGGTTTAGAGTGACAGAAAAATTAGCGTAGCTTGCCTTCAGTTTTTTTTTCTTTTGAAAGGACATTGAGTTTGGTTTTGAGACGGAGAAGGAAAGCCGATGTATGAAATTTTCAGCGGACGTACGAAGGAATGAACGAAAATTAAAGTAGTTACAAACTCACAACTTTTTGATATGCGAGGGACTAAATAAAATCATGAAATGACCTTTACAGATCTTCTTATAAAACCTTTACGTAAGCGATATTTTGTTTTGTTCATTATTTACGGATGTGAATTAATTTTTGTGAACATTTCCTAGAATATGATGGACATGTTATTCAAATTCATGAATATGCTTTGAATATTGGATCATTTATTAAAATTATGAACATTTCTTATTTCAATAAAAAATATTTGAAATCATGATTTGTTTTATAATATGTGCACAATTTTTGAGCTCATGAACATTTTATGACTTCCTGAATATTTTTTGAATACACAATCAGTTTATCATTTTTCTACTTTTTTCAAAACTTGCAACTTTTAGATATTTTGTTCTTTTGGAAATCTGAAATTAATTTAGAGAAAAAAAAACAAAACAGAAATAAGAAATTAAAAAAAAATACTAAACAGGGGGCACCCCGACCTGGACATAGGCTAAGAGTGGAGAAAAGAAGGAGAACATTTTCTACAAGATGATGGTTCGGTTTCTTAGCTCCCAAAACCGAAAATGCAACCGAACACTGAATGGGCCACAAATTTAAAACCGCAGCTAGTAATAAAAACCGAATAAATACACAATCTCAACTTGTTTGGCTCAGTTTAGTTTGGTGTTCGGTTTCCAGTGTAGAAATGCCCACCCCTACTTATTGTGTCCTAAAAACAATGGAATTACATCTGGCAATAAAGGTGGTAAATAAAGGGATTAAAATGATTATATCAAATAACTTTTCATAGTACTGCATAGAGGTTAAAATGAATATACTCGCAAAAAAAGTTAAAATGGATAAATAACATGCATTTTGTTGATTTTAATATGTATTGTTCTTAGAACATCACTGCACTATGTCATTTTTTGGAGAACTCTGAACTTCTGGTGGCATATAGTGTCTTCAATTTATTTTTTGGAAGAAAATAGTGGAGAGGAAATGCAGTTATGCCGTTGAAAGTTTTACGGATGCTAGTTCTTTAAAAGTCCATAAAATCATTTACCCTTTTGCTCAAGAGAATTGTACATATATCAACCAAACAATAATATTTTTCTCCCATTGTAAAGTATGAACATATTTTCTAGTTATATAAAAATTATTTATTATGATCATAAAAATATATTTATTAAAAATGATAAATAGAAGAAAAATAAAAATAAAAATATTGGCACCATAAGAAGAAGATACATTAATTATTGATCGAGGCAACTTAGGGCCAGTTATTTTGGGACTTATGGCTGGCTGTGAAAATAAGTTGTCCCTTTCTCAGCTTATTGTAGAAGTCCATCCCAAAAGAAATATTTTAGAAGCATCCTGATTAAGGATTAACTTGTAGACTTCTAAATAAAATTTAAGTTTGAGTTTTAAAAATAAGCTGGAAAGGGTTAAGCTTATTTCCACATGAATACTCTGTGCCGTGTCATCCTATTTATTTAAGGAAGAGATATCGGAGGAGACTTCTCTTTCAGCAGAAACGAAGGCCAACGCTCTGAAAAAACAGACACACTCTGTGCTTGAGCGGGACTCTCATATGCGCCAACACTGCCACCACGACGCTGGAAGCCCTTAGGGCATTTTAAGCCCTTTCAGCAGAAACGATTTTTTCCCCTTGAGTGTTGGTGTCCGTTTTGTAGAAGGAAAGCCTTTTTTTCAGGCGGGATTGCAGAAGGAAAATCATCTCTGCATTTCTTCTCTAAGGCATTTCCAACTGTAACCCGTAAATTCTCTTCCGCAGCCGTTTATGGATAGAAGGACCAGTTCATAAACACGGACGTGTGAGAAAGTCATTCAAAACCTGCATACATTTCAATCCGCATTTCAACAAACCGAATAAAATTCATGCAAACCGATCGATATTCATTAAAATTTGGATAGAAAATAACACAAATCGTACGTACACAACATACAAATTAAGTTTAGTACAACAATGTCTTAAATTCGACTAGATCCCCATGTCTAACATATTTTTTATCAACGGATCATGTCCTTCCACACATATTCCTCCTTCAGCTTCATTCAACAGTGGGTGCATGTAAATGACCATCCCTCTGTCCTGTGGTAAACCATGATAGCGCGTGCGGGCTACATATAATGTGTGGACGAACATTGAGTGAAAGAATTAATCAACAACTTAAGCAAAAGGAAGCAAAACTTATAATCTTGTTCTCTGCCGCGTGCAGTGGCCACCTTGTCTCGAGCTGACAAATCACATTACAATACAGGTGAGAGTGATGTGGATAGGGTACCAGCGATACGACAACTACCTCATGTTGCATGGTTGAATAATGTACATATCGAAGAACACAATGTGCTTTCGTTTGTGAAACTTTTCATCCACTTTCTGCCAAAAGACCTTCCCTTTGCTCCCGCCTAAGAAACCTACGGATACAACCATCCACATATCGCACATTCAACTCATCCTTCATAATCGAGTAGCTCGTCATCTTTTGGGATTTAATAAATGACATAACATTTAAAAATAAGCTCAATGACATTTGACCTAACATCTTCTAGGCTTGGTGTCCGCCGTAAAGGTCGTCAACAGGGGACGGAGTGTGGTTGGATAAAAACGGCTCCAGGGTTGACAGCTCCTTCGTAAAGGCTAGCGCGCTCATCGGTGCTGGTTGCGGACGTTCGGCAATGTCTCTGTGATGGCCGGCGAGGCTCGGCAATGCCTCTATGGCGGCCGGCAAGGCACAACAATGATGGCGGAGATGTAGGGTGGGGATGCAAAATAAGGGAAAGAAGGGATGGAATGGAAGGAAATTGGACCGGAAGAAAGGATTGGATAGACACGCGGTAGATAGCGACCTTTCGCGTGTCTGGGTTCTCGCAAAGCCCCACCACATTTATCTTCAATTTATGGAATAAAACGCTGGCACGTGCAGACCGATATAGTCTGGCATTGGATGGCTTTCACATTTCGAACATCGCAGTCCAGACAAACGTCCTAAGTCGGAGGATCCGTCTTAAAATGCCCTAAGTCCGAGGATCCGGCTCCCTGTACCCTGCATTGCACCAATATGCTCCAGTTCATCGTCACGTAGCTGTACTCCAGTCTCCATTTCTAGTCACCGGCCGTCTGTGACAAGTGTAGTACACATGTACTGTATGTATCACTAAAAACAACTTGTATGTAATGTATGTGGCTATCTAACACCAAGAAATTAACAATCTCAATTTACTCTCGATTGTCTCCATCCTCCTCATCTTCATCCTCAGACTCAACCATAGAAGCAAAACGAAACAGTAAATGAGACGGCCTATCTTCATCCGGATTTTATTAGGGCCCTATTAGGCTGCAAGTGGACGCGGGTTGCCCGCGGTGTCCACGTAAAAGCCCACATAATCTATGTTCGTGGACATCCACAAATAAAACGACTAAATAAGTGGGATATGTGGGTTTGTCCCGCGACCCCCGCATCAAGCCCACACCCGTCTCACTTCTTTGAATCAGGCACGAAGTGGCGATGCATCGGGGATAGACTGTAGTTCCGCCATGGCCAAAGCGCCGTCTTCCACCTCCACCTTAGAGCCACCGTGGACGTCGTCACCCAGCTCCTACATGCATGGCCACCCAGCTCCGTCATGGACGCCATCTCAATGTCGCCGTTCATCTGCGTCATGGCCGTCCAGACTCTGGCATGGATGCTCCGAACTCTGCCATGGATACGACAACGTCTCTGTCATGGACCGTGACGAACTAAAATCCATAAAAAAGGGCAATAATTTCCAACGTTTATAACTTTTGAATGAATCTTGTCCAAATTATCTGCCGCCGCAGCTCGTCTTCTCCCTGTTAATTCAGTTGCGTTCATCTAATATAGCAGATCATCTCTCCTAGTCCCAACGGCCCAACCCAACCAGCTCAAACAACTAGAGAGAGAAGACACGAGAGAAAATGACTGGTGCGGTCGCGTATGAGGGGCAGAGCAGTAAGTACGTAGCCACAATTCCATGTGCTCCCAGCTGCCGACACCAGAGCAAACGGACAAGAGGGGCGGCAGGGTACGAATAGTTCATGTTTTGAGCAAAGAGGCTGCGTCTTCTACCCCAGCGCGCACTTGCTTTCCGCCCCAACCCCAACTTTCCAAACCCACCCCCCACAATCTCTGCTCGCCACCACGCCGGGCCTCTCCCTCAAAGGATCGATCAAGTCGAGTTTTACAATCGTATGCTCTTTCTATGATGTGGGCTGCTCCTACCGGTTTATTGTACGATGAGCTTTGGAAAATAAACAACAAAATGGGCTCAGCGGGGGCAACGTAATGGGCCAAGCGGGGGCGCACGAAGCTAGGCAGAGGATCAATACAACGTACGTGAAAAATCGAGTGGGGGCAATTGCCCCCATAGCACTCAACGTGCGTCCGCCCCTGATGATAAGAAAGGTGTAAGGTGAAGTGAAAGGGACAAGTGAGTACACATTAGGAAAAGTAGTCATATATACGCGGCTGGTATGCTTATCCGCAACTGTGAATTGCTTTTCTACAATCCATCACCTAGGGTTTGGTACGCGAGGTATCAAGTGCGCTTTAGATAAAGGATACGTACTACGTGCACCGATGCACGCATCATTGCCTCTGAAGCAAACATTGCAACAAGTCCTAATGTATGTTTTTCCGGATCCTTAATTATGTCAACGTACAAACTCGTACTACTATAAAATCTAACAACCAACACAACAAGTTGTTAACTACTCCCTCCGTAAACTAATTAATATAAGAGCATTTAGAACACTACTTTAGTAATTTAAATGCTTTTATATTAGTTTACAGAGGGAGTACTGTATATCAATCACTATTTTTTGCGAAAACTATATCAATCATTAGGCAGGCACGCATCAAGTACGTATACATATATACCAATAAATAATAATCGTACCAAAGTCAGCTAGTGATGGATCGTCGCTAAAGGAATACGATAGTGAGTTAGTGACTCGACTAGAGTAGTCTATCCACGTGGAATGCGTCACTAGCTACTAAGTGAGGCTGCTGCGTGGCAACCTTGATCATCAGGCACAGGTTCGAGAATGCCGACGTGGCTTGCAGAAACCACGCCATAGAGCCGAGGACGACAGACAGCTGGTATCGGTCGCAGGCCAGCTCGGGGAAGGATCCGCACGCGCCCGTGTCGTTGACGAAGAGCACGGTGACCATGGCGGAGGCGGAGACCGCCGAGGAGGTGAGAAGAACCACGGCCTACACATGGATATATACATCATGCATGAACACATGTCAGGCCGTCCCAAAGCCTAGCTACGTTCGACAAGGAAACACGCACGCAAGGCAAGGAAGAAAGAGGGTGCTGTTGCACGTACCCCGTCACCCAATGCCAGAAAGAAGGCGATGCCGGGCCGGTGAATATCTTCCCCGGCCAACAAAGTCCTCAGGTAGACTACGGCTTGGACCAAGCTCCACACGAAATGCAGCACCATCACGAAGATGAGGTACCTACGCACGGACACACGAAGAAGATTAGTACAGTACTATATACGATGGCTAGCATGCTGAATGGGTCCTTCTTTTGTGCTTACATATAGGCCCGGGAGTACGTCAGTGAGGCGAGGGAGGTGAGCATAATGAGGCCGGACGTGGCGGAGAAGCCGCACTGGCCCACCCGAAGCGCGAAGCCGCTCCAGGTGCCAGGCACAAACACGAACCCTGCTGCGACCATGGTCCGAGCTGCAACAAAAGCAAAATGAAAACGATCGTAAACACGGCCAGTACGCATATTTTGCCCATATTACACAGGAGGAAAAGAACGATAATAGCTACTCCCTCCGTTGTTAAATATAAGTCTTTTAAAAAATCACACTACAAACTATTCTTTATGAATGTATATAGACATACTTTAAAATGTAGATTCATCTAATTTATTTCGTACGTAATTCATATTAGATCTCTTAAAAGACTTGTATTCCGAAACGGAAGGAGTGGATAAGAGCGCAGAAAAAGAAACGTAGATCTCACTTGTAAAAAGAAAAGCCACAAAAAGAGCTAATCTCTGATGGAATAGAAGGCTCGATCGATCAGTATGGAGCAAGAAGAAAAGCTCTTCGAAGCTAACCTGATTGATAAACAAGCTCGAATGATCTTCTTCTCGCGCGGCTCGGGTGGACCTTCACGATCGAGAGGAGGGGGAGAGCAGTGGAGTGGAGTAAAAGGGTCTGGGAGCACATCTAGGCTTTTGTACGTAGTAAGCTGAAGCGATGGCAAAATGCATCTCTGGCCATCCAACTTGCAGGCAACGTCTAAAACGGTCCCTGTGCTTGAAAATACAGGCCACAATTCGGTCCTGGCGACGCACAGCTAGCACAGAGCTTCGCTCGACACGTCACCCGCGAGCAGCGTCGCTCCGCAGTCCGCACAGGTTGAGCCCGCGATTTTGCGGTACCGCCCCCTGGAGCCTGCAGATCATCATCAAACCCCCACGCCTTGACACGTCGTCAGGGAGAGCCGACCCGCGCCAAGGAAGGGAAAATTTACCCAATTCCTCAACGGAAAACCTAGAACCATGGCCGGTGAGAGCTCGATTGCCGGCACCGGCACCGGCGTCTCCGGTAGTGGCGGGTATTCTCTCGTCGGCGGCGTTGCTGTTTTGCTCAGGTGTGAGGTCGCGCCGCACGCACCGGCGGATCCACCCGCTCGCTGAGGAGGTCATTCCCGCATGAGGTTTGGGGCTGCGGCGAGCCGTGTCTCTGGCCGAGCATGGACGCGCTTGAGGAGGTGACGCCGGAGTGTGATACTGGCGACGGCCATGGGCAGCCCGCAGTGGGGAGGTGGCGCCGGCGGAGCTGCTTGCCGTCCTGGAGAAGGAATGTGGCGTCCTGCCGACGGAGCTGAGCAGCGTGCAGCTCGGCCTTGCTGCGGTCCGGCGACCCGGCAGTGGTGGCCGGCGGCTGGTGAGGTGGCGGCGCTACTCCTTGGCGGCAAGGCAGCGTGGTGGTGCGGGCCGGTCGGCAGCGTGTCCCCGGTCCAGATGTGGGCCCTGAGGGCTTCATCTAGGTCCGGCCCGGCGCCCGGTGCGGCTGCGTTGTCTTTTGCGTGGTGGTCAGGAGGAGCAGCTTGGATGGAGGGCGGCGCTGTCGATGACGTGCCTGTTGTAGTGCGATGGCAGAAACTTTACGTACGAGGTCTCGTGACCGGGCCTATGGGCCCACGGGCCTGATATGCTCCTGCTTTTGCGTCTGTTGGACTACCGTCGTTGACGGTGGAGGTTGAGCCCTCCCGCGTGCCAACGATGCTGCTGCTCCTAGTCCCGGCTCCTTTTCGTCGTTGTGCATGTCTTTCCTTACGGTGTCGTGGTGAGACGGCACGAGGGCCACAAGACCGTGTTGTTGCAGGGTGAAGGTCGGTTTGGTGGCAGGCTCTGGAGCGTCCAGGTGCAGGTTGGGATCGGGAGAAACCCCTGTCCGCTCGGCTGACACTGACGCGGTGACGCCTTTGGGTGTCGTCGAACCTTCCTGGAGGGCGTTGGGGGCTACCCTTCCTCGCGCCTCGTCGGGTACCAGGGAAAACCTTTGACATCAGCGTCGTTATCGTGGCAATCCTTTTTAGAGATGTTGATGGATACTGATGCTTTGGAGTCCCGGAGCTTGGTGGGAGAGTCTTGGTGGGTGCAGCGGTCGCGAGTCCTTTGCGTTTTTGTCGATCCGTCGGTGTCGGTATTTGTTTGTTTTGTATTTTCTTTGTTATCTTTTTTGAGTGTGACTGTGATGTTTCTGTCCCAACACCTATCGACGGATATTTCGGATGATTGCTTTGTAATACAAGATGGAGGAAACCCTTTTTCGTGATTAGCATTCTTGGCCGTCGGATCTCCAGTTGTAAGTGTTTTTGACCGTCTAATCAAACTCTTGTGCACTACTTCTCGCCACTAGACTGGACAACTACTCTCCAACCTAGCCTCGATCCAATCGATGACATGTATCCCTAAAAAAACATGTATGGTGTATTTCCTTTGTTCTTAATTTAAGAAAAAAATCAATTAGGAACTACATACGAAGCAAAATAAATGAATCTATATTTTAAATATTTTTTAAAAAAAAGAAAACGAGCCTCCGACCTCTACATTTTAAATTATGTTCATATACATTCATATGTATTTCACAATAAAATCATTAAAAAATAAATATTTAGAAACGGAGGGAATACGAAAGACCGACGCAGTGCGGAATGTGCCAATAGATGCGGGTGAGAGGGAGAGGTGATGCATACCTTGGCAACTGATGAAGGTCCAGCTAAGGCCCGCGAGAGGATGAACGCAAGAGGTGAAAGCAGCGATGAGCGCCTCATCGGCCGATGCAGGAGCAAGATGTGAAGGGACAACAAAGATGGACCGGCTGGTGTTCGGCGAGCCATTAAAGATGGATCAATACCATTTTTAGAAACGCCATTGTGTCATATCCCTGACACCTTAATCAAGTTAGCTTTGTACTCATGTTTTCTCTGCATTGCATCTAGGAAATTTTCAACAAGAACAAAGTAAGTGGTGAAGGAAAATTCAACAAACCCTAGCCACTTCTCAAATTAAGCAAAATTCCAAACTAGTTAAAATCAATGAACCCAAAATGGCCTCAAAAAAAGTTCAATCTTTCTGATAATTCTTGAAAACAAATAATCAATAAAGGAAACCATTTATTATATACTCTTGGCATTTTAAATAAATGCAAAAGCTACTGGTTTCAAGTTTTAAATTTGAAATCAGAAACTTTAAGCTTTCAAAAATGCTGAAAACTTTAAGAATGGTTGAAAATATTCCAACAAATACTCTGGGGTGTTCAACATAGTTTTTGCCAACTAATTGGGAGCTGAAATAAATAGTAAATCAATGAAATAGCAAAACAGAAACAAAACAGGAAAAAAAGAGAAAAGAACTACCTGTCGCTCACCTGGCCCGGCCCATCTTCTCCCTGTCGTCTTCCTCCCCCGCCAGTGGGCAGCAGGAGGTGGCCGCCGCGTCGCCGCGCGCCTCCACGCAGGTCCCTCCCTGCCTGGCCGCCGCCTCGCGCTGGCAAGCACGGGGATATCCACCCCGAGCCCGTCCCTATCCGTTCCCCAGCTCCAGTTCCCCCCTCCTCTCGGGATCTCTCCTCCCTCCTTCTGCCGCCATTGCCAAGAGCTCGAGCTCGAGCCGCCGCGCCTCTAGCCACAGGAACCCCCTTCCGAGTAGTCCAGTAGCTTCGCCTCGTCGAGCTGGTTCTCTCTGCAACAGCCGAAGTCTCCCCGAGCTTTGCAACGTCCCCAGCGCCATCGTCTTCAACCTTCGGTCGCCGGCAAATCGACGATGAAACGCCGGCAACAGCCCTTCCCCGAGCCATCTAAGCCCTTCTCTGCACTCCCCGTGAGCCTGCGATCATTTCCCCTCTCTTTCCCCTCGGATCCGAGCCCCCTAGCCACTGGACCATCGAAACCGTACTCCGGCAGCCGCCCCGGCTCGTCGCCGGCTTACTCCGGCCACCTATAGCTCTCCTTGAGGCCAGCGCTGGATGAGGTCGAGCCTGGAGATCACTCTAGTGCTCTCAGCATCCTTTCCCGAGCACCACAGCACGTTTTAGCATGTCTCCGGCGAGGTTCTGCCGCGGATCTGGTCGCCGTCGGCCAGGCTCTGGCGAGGAATGATGTGGCCAACCTAACCCAGCAGTTTAAAGCCTAAACACTCACTGACAGTGGGCCCAAGGCCAAGTCAAACCCACTTAGGGGCTGGTCAGCGCGGGATTAGCCCCTGAGACGCTGACCAGTGGGTCCCCCCTGTCAGGTTTGACCTGATCAGGTCGGTTGACCTGCTGATGTCAGGCTGACGCAATAAAGGGGTTTTTCCAGTATAAAAAGAATTCCAGAAATGTTTAAAACTTCTAAAATTCATAGAAATTAATCTGTAACTCCAATGAAAATAATTTATATATGAAAAAGTATCTGAAAAATTCAAGGAATCTGAATACGTCATTTTTAAACATGTTTGAAAATGTTACAGAACCCAAACATGTAGATTAATGAATAAGTTAATTCTTATAAATACTTTATAAATAGAATTTGGAAAATATTTAAATCTCACTATGAATGACATGATCAAACCCTGTTCTAATTGCAAACCAGCAACCTAACATGTCATCCCATGCATGTTAAAAGCAAGTTGATCTGAGCATCAGGTCGAATCAATTAAAATGGTATCCGAGAATACCTCGTTGAAGTGGTTTTGAATTTGATTCAAATCAACTTCAAACCTAATACATGTTAGCTACAATAGTTTACCATCATGCATTCTCATGCCATGCTCATGCATCATCTTGATTGCATATGCTTGATATTGATTGTTGTCATTCCTTCCGGTAGGCTCCGCTCCCCCGGATTCCACCGAATATCCGTCTGACGGATATTGTCACTCCTCTGAGCAACAAGGCAAGCAACCCTTTTGATCATCCCGATAAATCCCATGTTCTTGCTCCTGCACTTACTTATTGCATTAGGATCAAATGCTTCAAATGTTTTTGGCCACGTTAGTTGAACCCACTTCCTTTGCATGAGCTATCCTTGTCACAGTAAATAGCTGAACCTTGCAACCTAGCATACCTAGTAGTTGCTTGTGCCATGATGTGCCTTATCCTTCTATGCATGCTATGCTTAGAGTTGTGTATGGTCTGTCATCTGGGAGATGAACAGAATTGTGAGATTGTGTTCGGTAAGCAAAGGTTGTGTGTTGAACCTGATTTGGTAAAGGTACCGGTGAAAGGCTGTGTAGGAGTACATGGAGGGTTGTTTCACTGGAACCGTCCTTAGGAACTGAGTTCCGTATATGTAATCCAAGACTAGATACTACCGCACGTTGGGATACTTAATTGACCCTCTCGACTTATTAATCGCTTAGTACTCGGTCCAGGAGTTGCAAGTAGTTTCTGGTGTTTATAGTCATGCTGGAGGCCGTGCATGGTGCTGACCTGAGAGGTGGGCTGTGATGCGGTAGGCAGTGGCACGGTGTACCAAGTAGCACCCGGATGGTGGGCTTGGGAACCCTGCGCACATCGTTTGGGACCGTGGCGGAAACCTCGGCCGGACTTCCGTGCGGGTTACCCTCAGATAGGCGATAAACCTGGACTAGGTACTAATGTGGTTAACGGTCGTGGCCGACTCCCTCGCTGGGCTTCCGCTTGAAGGTTGCCGAGGTGCATGATGTGCACATGGCGATAAGTGGCGGGAGCGTGTGTGACGAAGTACACCCCTGCAGGGTTATGATCTATTCGAATAGCCACGTCCGCGGATATGGACTACTTGGAGACATATGTTGTTCATAGATAACTTCAATGGCTACTCATAAAATTGTCAAGATAAGCGTGAGTGTCGTGGACGGCATTTCCGTATGGAGACGGAATGATTCCACGATGGTGTATTGTTGTGGTGTTAGTGGACTCGTGTGCGAGAAATCAAGTTGTCAAAATTATTTAAAAATGCAAGTTGTCTAGCCACGAGTCAAATGCTGGCTTTCTGCACGAAACCCCACAATACCTTATTGATACATTGCATGAGTAGATAGTTATCCTAAAGTCTTGCTGAGTACCTCCGTACTCATGTTTGTTTAATAAATGTTGCAGAGGTTGCTAATGACCCTAATGGTGGTTCTTCATAGACATCGACGACGACGAGTAGCTGGTGTCCCAGCTACGATCTGGCCCTAGCTTGGGTCTGTAGTATAGTCAGGCCATGTGCCTTCTAGTTGCACCTGTCTGTACTCAGACAGTTTTAAATACTTCCGCTGGCTTGTAACTGAATGACTGCTATTATGGGTCGTGAGACCCTTACTGTGTAATATTATGTGTGTGGCTCTTCCGAGCCTCTTAAATAAAGCTTGCATGTGTTATGGTTATGTTGTGATGCCATCGATGTATCTATACATATCGGTATGCCATGCGTATGTGTGTCGTACTTGATATGTATGGGGTTCGATTACCTAGTCATGAATTTTAGTAGCACTCCTTACAGGGAAATGCCCCTTTGTGATCCAACGAGCCATGGTAGCTCGCTACTGCTCCGGACACATTGGTTGACCGGCATGTGTCCTTCGTAGCTGTTGTGTCTGTCCCCTTTGAGTGACACCTTTTTCATCAGTGAATGTATGTGGCAGATTTGCAATGAGTTGCAAATATGTGATTCTAAACTTCTTGTTCAGATTCTTTGAGTACGTGGATATAAGGACTGAATGTGAATAACATTTCTAATTTATTTCTTGGCATTCTTTGTGGTACTTATCTCCCCCTAATGCCAGAAATGTCCTTATTGCTGATGCAATCAGCATACAGGCTATGAATAATTTTGATTGACGAATAAATTGTTATTCCTCACACACTAGTGGGGACAGGGCCTATAGCCCCGACCCATAAGGTGCTTTAGTCCCGGTTCACCAACCAGGACTAAAGGGCGGGACTAAAGGCCTAACCTTTAGTCCCGGCCCAGTTCCAAGTCGGGACCAAAGGTGCTCCACGTGGGCGCCTCGGAGCGCCCTCAGTGGCAGGGCCTTTAGTCCCGGGTCTTAACACAGACCGGGACTAAAGAGTTTCAGATTTTGTTTATTTTTGGGTTTTAGGGTTTTAGGGTTTAGGTGTTCGGGAGATTAATGTGATGCCTCGTTTGGTGTTCGGGAATTAGTTTTGATATAATTCTAAATAGAAATAATTATGCATATATATATAAGATTAACTTATCTTATAAGCGAGCATATATATACAATTATATGGAGATCTGAATTATCGGGACTAGAGCCCGTCTATTCGATTACATGGACCAACATCAGTAATGTCCCCTAGCTACACTAAATCGTGCTTTGTCATCTATAGCTTCCGTCCTCAGAAAGGTCGCAAGCTCCTCTGCAACAGCAATCGCGCGTTGCTCTGGTAGGGACTTCTCCCTCATGGTCGTGTACTATATAAGAAGAGGAGATGAATATGAATATCAATCATGATAACAAAGAATGACGGGTAAAAATGACGGGTAAGAATGGTCGTGTACTATATAATAAAGAATGACGGGTCAAAAGGCGCAAACGGTTCCCGGCTAAGGTAAGGCTGCAGCCGTGGGGTTAACCGTGCGTGAGACCGTAAAGGGATGCGATGTGTTACAGGCTGGATTCCTATGGCTTAGGATCGGGGTCCCGACAAATTGACCCTGACATTTCTATATAGAACAACAACGTTAAAGGCCTCGGCGTTTCCAAACAACATAGAAACACCAAGGCCTTTGGCATTGTTGCCCTACATAGAAACATCAGGGTCAATGGTGTTTGCAGAAATAGCATCCAGCTCGGCGTTTCTGACCTGTCATGTATGTGTGTTCGGTCTGGCAGTGGTCAAGGACAGAAACACTATCTAGCTTGGTGTTTGTATGTTGAGCAGTAACGTTTCGGGTTGTGGCGTTGCGAAAAGTATTAAATCATGAAATACATTTATGTCGAGTTTAGTTTGTGATAAAGATTGATGAAAATGTTAAAATAGTGATTTCGGCCACATAACGGCCGAGCGGCACCGCATGGCAGACTAACACTAAAATATTATAGTTAGTCTTTTTTTCGAAGGTTAATGGTTCTTCTTTGGAGGTTTTATTTTGTTGTTTTACCGATGCATGAGCAAGTACGATATGTAGTTTGTAATGATGCTGGAGTAGTGATACTGAAGAAAATGATCTATGAGCAAGTCACCCTTGCTTACCTTTGCAGCCAGGAGCCACCTCCATTTTCTATCATTCGTAATATTATTTGATTAATGTGTTGTTTGCCGACATATATATGTTACATATAATATCCAAATGGATCTATGTCGAACAGGACTGCGGCATAGTATTTGTTTCGTTTATTTGGATGTACATGTTCATGACTCATGTCTCCTTAAACAGGCACATATATACAAAACTGAATATAGGTGCCATGTACGTCTTGTATGGGTCTCTAGCAGCACGCCTTGATGTCCTTTAAATTGACATATATGTCACAGTTTTCTATGCTCGGCAAATATTAAGTGCATCGATTTTGAATTTATTCCTGGTATTCTGCCTAGAACTAGCATCCATTTTGAACCATATGTTTGCTACTGCAGCCCGTGTTCGAGAACTATTGTCAGGGCTGGCTCTATATTTTTCGGCGCCCTAGGGCGAAGTTCAAAAATAGGCCTTTAGGAAAATAAATAAATATGTACGCATTTATAGATATACAAACGTAAAATATTAAAGTTTAAATCTAAGCATACATTCTTATTTAGAGACGTTTATAAATAATTCATAAGCGTTTAAGTTATGTCATATCACGACAAAAGAAATAAAAGAGTAGCGAAATATAACAAATAATATTCTCTGCTAGTTTTATTATCTCAAATAAGAACCAAGTTCTTATGAGTTCATCAACAACAATGTAGTCAGATCAATCAGGGCCTAAGATCAACTGATCTAAAAGGACTAGGACACTAGGCAAATATATACGCAAACATGCAGTATTTAAATTACCTTGAGCGAATGGGCGCAGGGATCAGGGCGTTGTTATTTGTTAATCACCAGGCCTGATCACGTGCTGCAGTGGTTGACGATCTCCAGTTCTCCACCAGGCTGATCTCCACTACAGAAAGTATATACAAACCGCAGATACATATATACCAGTTCTCCTCTTTCTCCGTCAGCGTCGGACGTGCCCGCCGGAGTGCCGGAGGTGCAACCGCGCATGCGCAGGCGCATCGATGCAGGCAGGCGGCCGAGGCAAGGCGACGAACGAACGGGCAGGGATGGATCGATGCCTTCTCTCCCGAAGTCCCGATCAGATATTTTTTCTCTTCCAATCAGATACCTTTTATCAGCCCATATAACAGCAGAAGTATACTTACACATATGCGGTGATGGGCCCCTCCGGAACATGGGCCCTTGGGCGTTGCCCATGTTCGCCTAGGGCCAGAGCCGGCCCTGACTATTGTACTGCAAACACAAGTAATGATGCGAAGGTTGCTAGCAACATTTTTTTTCTAAAATATGCACGAGCGTGCATGACATATTTTACAGATGAAAGGGGGGGGGGGTGAAGAGCCCCTTCACAAAATTTACATCATTACAAAGCTTAGAAGAGCATCGCACCATTCATGCTACACTGCAATAAAAGCAACTACTCGCCATTAGCCCGTCTATATAATCCGCTAAAAAGGAACTCTAGGTCATCCTTGAGCAGTCCCGCCGACTTCCATATGCGATCTTCACGATCAATGTTGCGCAGTGCTGTTTGAAGTGATGGTGTTTCATCGTCAAAAACAATTGCATTGCGATGCTTCCACAGTTCACATAAACATAGAGTGATGATCTCCTTGAGGTCTTTCAGTGTGCAATGGGTCCCCATCAGTGTGGAGCACCATTCCACCAAGTCGTTTTCCGTCGCTCGCGCCTGTCCGGAAACCCCCATGGCAGTCCAAACCCAGCGTCATAGTGTACATGCAAAAACGCACGTTAACAGTATGTGGTTTATGGTCTCCACCTGTTGGTTGCAAAAGGGGCATGTGGCCTTGGTACCAACATGAAATTGGTTATATTAAGTTTTGTGCAACGTCCTTATAATTTGTAGTCAATGCTCTCAATTAACTATGTATTCTTTGTAGATGCTATGCTTGCTAGCATGTAGTCAATGTTCCAGTTAAATTATTATTTCTTGATTCAATTTTATGTTCAAGGAAAAAGTGTATTGTCTCCTCGAAACCACTCAAAATAAAAAGGACCTTCAAGCTTATTTTCTAGAGCAGGGGTCCCTTGGGGATTCTTGACTGTAGCTGAGCTAACCATATCCCAAAGTCTCTATATTAATGAAAGTTGAAGTGTTACCACCTTCAGAAGGAGAAGGAAATATACAATGGGTATTTCTTAGTTGATAGCATTTGATATATGCCATATGCAAATTAATGCTTGGCTACCACTGGTCTATGCTTTGATGCACAATACAATATTTCACAACAATGTGAGATAATGATTGTTCACATTCCTCTTCGATCCATAATGGTAAGCATATGCATGCATGCCCAAAGTTTTGTAATTTGTCCAATATTTGTGTATCTTCATTTGTATATTTTTACCATTTTATAGCTAAAATAAAAGGATGTAGCAACGCGCGTCATCAATAATCTAGTATATAGAACAACAGCAGCAACAACAACAACAACAACAAAGGCTTTAGTCCCAAACAAGTTGACTTGGCTAGAGCTGAAATTCACAAGATCTCATGACCAACTCATGGTTCTGTCTCATGGATAGCAAGCTTTCACGCACCCCTGTCCATGGTCAGTTCTTTCATAATGCTCCAATCCTTCATACCCCTCTTTACAGTCTTTTTCCATGTAAAGTTCGGTCTATTTCGGCTTTTTTTGACATTATCTGCACGTTTTAGCCGTGCGTTGTGCAATGACGTTTCTGGAGACATGCGTTGAGTATGTCCAAACCATCTCAGACGATGTTGGACAAGCTTCTCTTCAATCAGCGTTATTCCAACTCTATCTCGGATATCATCATTTCAGATTCAATCCTTCCAATATAGAAATTGAAAAGAAAATTATAAAGACGAAAAAAGTTTTCCCCTGCTTTATATATAAAGCAACCATCACCGAACACTCCGATACAAACACACATACATCACACCACACACATCCAAAGCTGGATACAGGGACGCTGAAAACAACAACACCCCAACAAACTCCAAGCAAACAAGACGATAGTGAAGTCTAAATTTGATGCGGTCGTCGGAGAAGAACAAGACGATGAGCTGGCTGAATGGTATGTTTGAAGCGGATTGAAGCCCAATGACTAATTTGTATTCAACCCATCTGGCATTTGTATCAACTAAGTTTGCTGGCCTGGCGAAAATATGCAGTAACTAATCTTATGCATAGCCTTTAACTTTGGAAAAGAGGAAAAGAAGGCACATCCAATCTTTTGTCCCTGTGCATACCTGAATGTACCACCACCACCACCTAGCCCTACTGCCGTAGCAAACGAAACTACGCACTGCCACCGGTGAGTTGTAATTGTTCCACACTCCCATTCATAGATGGGTGTGCAACTCTGCGTCTTCCCGGATCATTCACGGAGAAAAAGGATCTAGGTCATCATCAAATCAAAGGGAAAAAGGGAGAATAATTCTTTTCCACCGGCCGGCTGATGGGTGAAAAGACTAGTCGCCTCCGTCGAACGAGAAAAGCCCAACTCGCAAGCGCCCCTTCCTGTTTTTCACTCCATATTTGTTTCCTATCCCTTCCGTCCACCGCGTGAAAATTTTCGCGGCCAACTCACTGCCCCTTGCTCTGTCCGGCTCCACCACCCGCTGATCCAGCGCTAGTTTGTTTGTGGATATATGGGTAGATAGCTTTCTGGATTTAAACTAGGGTCCCAATTAATATTCATCATACGTTTATATATTATGTGTGTCATATGCAGGAGAGAGCTCGTACGGATCGTGTGTAGGTGAACATTACAATTGTCCATACGTATAGACGCACCTATTTTGTGCTACACGTTTAACAAGTACTATTCATCCTCATCTGTGCGTATGTCACCAAACAAATTTGTCTACACGTCCTAACACAGGTACATTAGTTACCCGCGAGATGACACTTTAGTTATCCCCGGTGATGACAATTTTAGTTATCCGGGATGACAAAAATAGTTGTAAAAGCATGACAACTCTTTCTGTTTGTGTTAATTATATTTACACGCGGGATGACACGATAATTACCATGTGTGTTTACCTAGTTGTCATGTATGGTTCAATCATAATTGTCATACATGGTTAATCATAGTTGTCATGTGTATTTACCTGGTTGCCACGTTCGCACAACTGTAGCGGACATCTAGTAACGAATCATAGTTGTCATATGTGTTTACCTAGTTGTCACGTACGCTTAACTGCAGTTGACATCTACCAACGTACGAGCGTTGTGTGAACAAAGAGCAATTCGTCCACATACCCGTTGACTAGGTGATGATTGTGTGGGCAGAAACTGATTCGCCCATACAGTGCAGCTAACAACCGCGTGCTACGGGTCACGTGAGCGAACAGTCCAATGCCCACACACATGATGATGCCTACATGACATTGAAATTTCAATATTTTTTTTTAGAAATCGTACAAAATAGAATTAACATGGATCAACACGTGTGAGTAAAATATAAATATGCAACACTTGTGAATGTTATTATTAAATTAAACTAAATTTAAAAATAAATCCGTACCGCTCACAGCAACACATAGCCAGTCTATTTTGCAATATTGTCTCAGTTTTCTTATGACTTGTCTGCAAGGCGAGCAATGCCTGAATCATGCCACGGGCACAAAGAGAAACAAATTATTTCGCAGGGAAGAACAGACGAGGTAAAAATGAAGTTCTGGCTCGTAACAAATAGTGCAGCATTACATTGAGTTCTTAAATCATCTTCAACAGACGCGTCAAACTTCACGCATGCGGTAAAAACCGCTGCTTTCCCGCGTGCAGCCACGCAGCGCGCTTCAGCACACGCACGAAACCGTGATACGAATAAAAAAAATCGTGCGCGTGAAAATGGCAGCCCGTGCATCAATTTTGGTGCACAGCCAGCTCGTGCCGCGTCCGGCTGTCCAACCATTCCATTCCCTCCGTGCCTTTTTCCCATGCTCCCGTGCCTTCTTCCGGGGCTCCACTGCCACTGTCCCGCGCTCCCTATTATTCTGACGCCTTGTCGCCGTCGCGCCTCTGGAGTATCTCGGGCTACCGTGATGTCCCTCGGGCATGTTCTACGTCGAGATCTGTTCCGACGACATGCGCCTCGGGCTCGGCACGTTCGAGACCGTCCATGAGGCCGCCCGCGCTTACGACGCGGCGGCGTGGCACCTCAAGCGTCCTCACGTGCCATGACGCGCAGGATGTCACGCCTCCCCCGCATGTGGTCACCAAGCAGGACTGCTGCGCCAGCGTAATCAGGAATGTTGCCTCTTGATCGCCGGGAGGGACGAGGCCGTCATGACAAAACGCGCGTCACACGGAGGACGTCGTCGTCGAGAACGAGTTCTGGGCGAGCAGGAGGGCGCAGCGAGCTGAGCAACGCCGGGAAAAGCGTAGGAACAAGGCACTGGCGATTTTCTAGATGGAGAACTCGGACACAACCTGGGACACGAATGATGAACGATGGGAGGATGTGATGCTATCGTCGACGAACTACAGGAGCAAGGAGGAGGAGGAGTAGTCTAGGTGTACTTTATTTTATTAGTATGTTTTATGAACTTGAATTCGTCTGTTAGATTTTTTCTGAATTTTAATATTTACCGATGAATTAGTTGAATTTTTAGTATTTGCTTTTGTGTACGTTTAGACCCCGTGTTGTGTATATTTAGCGTTATTAGTGGAGCGCGATCGATGGCACTTTAAAATTTGTAGTGCCTACTAAAGTCAACACATGTCCACGTGTCTAAAAACACTATTTCGGCATCTAAGTTTTTTTAACGCACCGCGTTTGTTGAAGATGCTCTTACAAAAGAATGTAAAGACAACAACCAAGCAAACAAAAAAAACATAGTAAGAGCATCTACAGCCGCAACTTGTAAATCTGGTCCCTCAAGCGCCCGGACACTGATAGGTCACACCTCAAATCTACTCGTCCACATCCAACTCTCTCATAGTTCATCATGTAGATCCATATAAAAACATGCAAAATGAATAGCCTATGTATCACATACTATGCTACTTTTCGCCCTCGTCGGAGATGGCCTGAGTCGCGTGCGCCGGATCCTGAGCCACCAGCATCGCATCCTGCACAGCTCGTGCCGCCTTCATTTGCTCTCGACAGAGACGTCTGGCCTCCGTTGCCGACTACGAACAGATGGGGTTCAGGATGGCTAGCTGCTCCGGCCACAGATCCACGTCCTCCATCACCGACGCCTCCTCCTTCCCCACATCCTGCGGAGGCGCCTCCTCCTCTGGCTCATGTTGGTCCTCTCCTACAGCTTGTGGCGGCGCCTGCTCCGTCGGCTCCTGCTCCTCATCTTCTTCCATCCCCAGCTCCTCCTTCTCTTCCTCCTCCACCTCCTCGGCCTCCTCGAAATCCTCCTTCGGATCCAAAGGTAGCCCCGCTACCCTCCGGATCCGGACCTGCTCAAGGAGCCATAGACGTTGCTGGATCGGGTTTCCGGGCGAGTCCGCGTGGTGCCATGCCGTTAGGCAGACGTGGCGGGCGTGCAAGGACGAACGTGAGCTCCTCCATGTCCGTCCCATATTTAGGCTGCATACGAGGGGTGTCGTTCAATCCGGACGTTTGAGACCCTTTGAGGGACCCAGTTGGATCAACTTTTTATGACAGGTCACTGACCGGACGGACTAACAGGACGTTTGAGACGGGTAGATCGTCCGGCTGTAGATGTTCTAGTAGATTGAATGAGGAGTTTTGCTAAAAGGTGCAGCATGCCAGACATATACAACATCTGGGAACCGTAGACATATACATCTGGAAACCGATTTGCTGAAAGGTGTGACATACATAGTAGCAGGCCTTGCGAGGGGAAAGTTCAAATGAGCAAAATATGCACTAGCAGGGCTACGAACACTGCAACTGCTCATACAGTTTACATACGAGTTCATATGAATATGGGACACGGCACGAGCACGAAAGGCAAGATCTTGGCCTGGTATGCAAAACGCAGCAACTTCCTGGTGCTATACGGGGACATAGAGACCAGGTAAGGGACGAAGTAGACCGGCACACACAGTGGCTATAAAATGTTGGATGTGCATATTTAAAAAAGAAAATGATTGGGCTATTGACCATTATGCTTTGGGTGCTATTTAAAAGGGAAACACTTCTCTTCACCCGGTCGATCTATCCGTTTGCGTCAGTCGCTTTTGAGACGGTCAGATTTGTTATTCATCGGACGATCAGGAGCCAATCTTCGCCTCTTCACTTTCCTGCAACTTGACCCGTGTATTAAAAGTGCTTCCGCAACCCGGCACATGTTGCAGACCGCATCGTGGTCGGGCTCATTTAAAACATTCTCCCTGTTGCAAGAAATATCAAAACTTTCTTCTGTAGCGCCATATAAAAGGTGAAGTCAAAAAAATGCTGCAATATTAGCTCTGTTGCAAAACAATTTCTACAACAATAACTATATTGCAAAAGTTTTATAACATGAACTATGTTGCAAATTTATGAACGCAACATCATCGTTATTGCAAAACCGACACTTGAATATGATGACCTCCCGACGATTTAATCCAATGGCTCGTCAGGCAGCGAATCTTTTTAGAGATTCGCCGACCAACGCGTAGCGCTCCCCTGTTTAAAACGATCCATTTGGCCGAATTCATACATGGTAAAAACTACCTCAAAATTCTGGGTGATGACACAACGAGCACACCCTATGGCTATGCCACTGCCGGCACAATTCTAAGTAAGGCTACCCGCTCATGTCGCTCTCGAGGGGAGCGGCCCGAGCGTGACCTAGCGTCGCCTTTGCCACCCCACCCGCTCCTCCCTGCACCCCCTCCCCACGCCGTCGGCGGGTGTCGCTGTCGGGCAAAGCCCGCACAGCAGCCGACGACGGCGGGCCTCTCTCGCGTGGATGCACTCCGAGGCCGGACCTGGACGACACGACGCACTCGGCAAGGCTGGGCGTTGGGGCAGCAACCTCGGATTCTCTCTGCGATGCTGACGGCTGAGGTGATCGCGTGGGCGGTTCCTCGGCACGTGGAAATGTTTGGGGAGGCTCGGCCCCTGGTTGTCATGCGGCGCGACTTCGGTTGGATGGCGATATGAGCAACCCGACTTCCTCGCTGGCGACTTTCTCCAGTGGGACGGCGGCTCCTGCGACTGCTTGGCGGCCCTCTCCTTCTGGTCCTTGTGGCTGCGCCGGGCGGATCTGAAGCTGCAACTCGTCTACCAGCTTCAGGTGGATCTGGTGGTGGCATCCTTGTTCGGCTGGATCCAAAGCTTCGGGGTGGCATCCCGTGCTCCTTGTCAAGTGGTCATGGTCCGGTGGTGTGCATCGTGCCGGCTGCGACTCTTCGTCGGTGGTTTGACTCGGCTGGCTGCCGGATCCAGCCGGGGTCGGTTGGTTTCGGCTTGCTGGTTCTTCTGGCTGGCGACGAGATTTGTGGTGGCTTCCGCGCGGTCATGGCGCGATGTCTTCGTGGCAGGTATGCGGGCTAGCGGAGGTGATGTGCGTGGGGTTGTGGTGTTGGACAGTGCTCCGGGCGAAAGCTTGCTGGGCGGAAGCTTGTCGGCCGACGGCGTCGGCGTCTGTGGAAATTGCCTCACCTCCTTCGAGGCGCTACCGAGGAGTTTTCTTCCTGCACACCCTCGGATACAGCTCTTCCGGTGAAAACCTAAGACTCGGTTGGGTCGGACGACGACGTCAGCACCGTCGCTTTCCTCTTTGTGGCGTCGTCTTGAAGAGCTTTGGATCTCGTCGTGTTCCATGGGTTGGACGCTCGCTACATTGCGGTCGGCATGTGCCTGTATGGTGATGTGGATGCTTTGCATGGCTTCTTATGTGGCAACGATGATGTTGGGGCATAGTTTATGCCTAAGTAATTTTGGTGATTGATGACAGTACCGTACAGGACTAACCGTGTGTGTTAAGGTTTCAGATAGCACACGTCAACGGCACAAGACGACACGTCTCCTCTCTCATGGAACGGAAGCACGGCGCTCTCTACGATTCTCTTTATTTGAGTCATAGGAAAGCCGTACTATTAAGAGGGGATCCGTAGTGGAAAGGTTTGGGTGGAATCTATCTTTACACACGCACACTTCACATTCTCCCTTTCCTTTATCTTTGGAGCGGCCCTCGCCTATTTGTTTTGAGCATATCTGCAAAATGGTCCCCAGCAGTAGTACCGCTGGACAGCTAGCGGTAGTACCGCTGCAGCCAGCGGTAGTACCGCTAGCTGGCGGTAGTACCGCCCCTGGTCAGCGGTAGTACCGCTCCAGGTGCTTTGTTCCACCTGCCTAGCGGTAGTTCGTGGACGGACCCTTTTGCGAAGACTTTCCCGGCGGTAGTAGTGTTTGTGCACTACCAAGGGGCCAACGGTAGTACCGCTGGTGTCAGCGGTAGTACCGCTGGAGGCCCAGCGGTAGTACCGCCAGGCAGCGGTAGTACCGCTCCTGTTCAGCGGTAGTACCACTAGAGCTCGGGCAGAGAGTGGGAAAACGGTCTGTATTTCCCCCCCACTATATAAAGGGTTCTTCTAGCTGAGGAACCCCATCTCTTACCTCTCTAAGCTCCATTGTTGCTCCCCAAGCTCAAAAGTGCCCGATCTCTCTCCCTAGCCAATCAAACTTGTTGATTCTTTAGGGATTGGTTGAGAAGGCCTAGATCCACACTTCCACCAAGAGAAAAGTTGATTCCCCCACCAATCCCTTGCAGATCTTGTTACTCTTGGGTGTTTGAGCATCCTAGACGGTTGAGGTCACCTCGAAGCCATATTCCATTGTGGTGAAGCTTCGTGGTTTAGTTGGGAGCCTCCAAGCTTTGTGTGGAGTTGCCTCAACCTTGTTTGTAAAGGTTCGGTCGCCGCCTTCAAGGGCACCTATAGTGGAATCACGGTACCTTGCATCGTGCGAGGGCGTGAGGAGAATACGGTGGCCTTAGTGGCTTTTTGGGGAGCATTGTGCCTCCACACCGCTTCAACGGAGACGTACTTCCTGTCAAAGGGAAGGAACTTCGGTAACACATCCTCGTCTCCATCGGTTCCACTTGTGGTTATCTCTATCCTTTACTTTGTATTTGCTTATGCTTGTGACTATATCTTACTTGTCTTAATAGCTCTCGTTGTTAGCTTCTATAGGGTTCACCTCATTGTCATATTATTTGTGAACCCGGATAGTGTTTACCTTAACTTGCTAAGATTAATTAAAAACTGGTGGTTGTCTATTCACCCCCCCCCCCCCTCTAGCCAACCATATCGATCCTTTCAGATGACCGCTTCAAGCGGAGTAGGGTTTGTTGTTGTGTTCTGGTAGTCGGTCTCATCCGGTGTGTTCGAGGGGTTGTCGTGCCTCTTTTATCTTCTAAAGTCGGAGCTGCTGAGGAGGATCCTTGTAGTGACGATGACGCGAGACTGGTGGTCGGTTCTGGCGCAGGTCCAACACTTTTTCTCCTCCAATGCTCGTCGATAGAGTCGGAGTTGCCTGGGTGCCGATGCGTGTGGTGGATTGTTTGTCATTGGCTGGTGCAGGCCTCTGCGCTTGTCTGTGATGGAGGCTACATCGGTGGTCGTTGATGATGGAGACGGAGTCGCCCTCACGGAGGTTTGATGACGATGACACCGGATTTCAACCTCGATGGGCCACTTCTCCTTAGCGGTGTGTGTGCGTTCTTGTGTGGGTTGTCAGGTCGTTCTATGTACCTTGTTTTTTGGACGTGATGTAACGATTTTCGTCTGGTTTTTCTTTTATTCATTGGTCAATTTTCTTCGACCTTTTTTCATGAATCAGAACCTAAAGACCGCGTATCAAAGAAAAACACTATAAGTAAGCCTCCACAAAGCTCGATAGTAGAATGCTGGATAAGCAACGCATGACACATTGAGAACATTGAAGAATGCAGGGGATACAGGAGGAGATTCACTTGGATGGTGTTGGACCAGATTGCATTTTTATGGGAAGGAAGCACTTACTCAAGGCATCACACGACGATTGGCACATTGCTCAGCCTCCATCTTAATCCATACTGAAGAACTGGGCGCGCATTGCTGGGTTGTTAGATTAAAAAAGCTAATAACTCTATTTTAAAATATAATATGTATTTCTTTTTTAAAATATCAAACATTTTTAATTTGATTAAATTTGTAGATAAATATATCAAAATTCATAATATCAAATTTTTGTGATTAGATTCATCATTAAATGAATTTTTACATTTTTTATTTAATATTGTCGATGTCGATAATTTTGCTCTTAATTTGATCAAAGTTGAAGAATTTGACATTTCAAAAAACTAATAAACCTTATATTTTGAAACTAAAGAAATTTTTTGTTTGATGTGTGGGGAAGATGATATATTGTGTTTTATTTTTATTTATAATTTGGTAATTTGATGGGCTTTTTATGTTGTGATTCTATATTATATGCTACCAACCTCATATATGTCGGAAACAAATTACGTCGATGACTGCTTGTGCATGATTGATATAATTTTATAGGCCGGCTGATGTTAATTGACTTGAAAAACTGTTGGTTCTGTCAGAATCATAAACCAAACCCAGTAGAATGCATAGTGTATTTGTCTAAAGAATTGAACGAGTGAGTTTTGAAAAATTGATGACCGGGTCAAAATTAGATGACTCAATTTTAATTGGAGTTTTGTAGACCTCCTGAATGTGAACTCATTAAAACTAAGGAGTAGAATATTATAGGTATATAAATAAAACAATTAAAAGAAGTTTTAAGATATTATTATCGGATATCAGAATGTCAATTGAAGACCTGAGTTGAATGTGGTCTCACCAATTCTAAAAAGATTAACATTATAATATATATTCAACCATATACGTGTGAGCGTGCAGCTTATGTACGAGCGCTTCATTCACCATGCAGTAGCCGAACGTTAACAGATCCTGTATAATGCTGATCAGGAAAAGCCGTTTACAGTTTGCGAAAAACGGATTTTGCAGACCCGGGCGGGTAAGGACAGAGGCAAATTCTCCAAAATAGACCCGTATAAAAGCATATTTGTAGAAGATGCTGCTATACGGTCGTGTAGTTGCAAGCTGGAACATGATCACTATCAAGTACAGCAAGTAAATAAGACTGTTGCAACACATAGATATCATTTGCAGTATCCGGCATACAAAAAAGCAATGCCAAATACATAAATCATGTAAGCTACGGCCTCTAGCACAATTATTGGATCATGAGACGTGTCACCATACATTTTCTGCCATGCTTTTGGGCAATATTCCAAGTCCAATGCTTACAATCTATGCTTCCTAGCATGCCAGGTCAATCTCTTATTTCGTCAAATGCCATCAATTTTTTTATGTCTTCCTTGTTCGATGGTTGAAGATATTCAGGACCAAAGACACGGACAATCACTTTGGCAAACCTACGCACTGATTCAATTGTACTATCTTCCCCAATGCGAAGGTACTCATCGGTATAGTCAGCCGGAACGCCGTATGAAATTAGCCGCATAGCTGTCGGGACTTTTTAATATGCACTAAATCTCTTCAAATCCGCGGCATTCCTTCTTTGAGTAAAATATCGACAATCCGCCTCGCGAGCTTGAACAATTTTAATAAAGAGGGATCTGAAGGTATACAAGGTGAGGTGAGGTCATGATTATTAACGCAGGTGCTTTGAACACAGATATTCTGTTGAGTTGGCTTGCTGGCCATTCATACTATGGTCCCACAGGTTTTTTATGGAGATGTTGTATGTTTATCTCTTTATTTAATTTGTATACGAACGTATGCTAACAAACCAGGTCGTGCACATTTTAGAAATTTTAATAAACTCAAAGAAATAATTTAGAGAATATTTATCATCACCCGAAAATGGCTTCATAATTTTTATAAGACTTAATTTGAGCAGGATTAAATGTACACTAAGCTCTAAAGGTATATATTTATTTTATTCTTTTTCTGGTGTTTCCAGAAAATATTATCGCTCAATTTTGGACCCAATACCATTTTTTGTAAATGAATTATTAAGAAAAGTTACATAACGCTGTAATTGGCCCAAAATAGTGCCCGCGCAGAAGCCCAGTCGGACAACCACCCTAGCTTACATGGTCTGGTTGCGGGCAAACCCTATTTAGTGCCACATGCATCGGTTACAGGCAAAATTTGCTAACCGGCGCCTGCAGCGCTCCGCAATGCGCCGGCCTATCTAGAAACTTATTTTTGAAATCGATGTTTTTTTTTACAAATTTGATGAATTTGTTTTTTGAAATCTGTGACATTTTTGAAAAATCGATGAACATAATTCATGCATCCATATGAAAATTCACAGATAATGTAGTCGAGTGCCCAGATTCGGACCCAACAAAAGGGAATATACCAACATATGGTCGTGAGATGGCTTTGTTCCACAACCAAGAAGACTAACTGCTACGGTGGACCGGCGGCTGCGAGGCATGGAAGCACTGTAGATGGCCGAGGAGGCAAGCGAGCTGTGAGCTCGTTCCTTGTCCGCGTTGCCGGCCGCAGCCATCGAGTGGGATGGCGCGCGGGATCGGTTAATCTCATGGTCAAGGGGCTAGAGTTGAATCATGGCTGATGGATCCGGGTCGACGAGGGGAGTGGCAAGCTCGAGGACGAAAGTGATTCAGAAGCACGCGAATATGTGATGGAGATGGGGACGAGGGACGGGTTGGTTTGTGGAAGATGCGATTAATTAGGGAGGAGTTATGGGCAGGTACATTACATGGCGATAAAATCAACAGCTTTGAAAAGTCATCGACGGGATTTGGAATCAATTTCGGCCATGGGATTAAAACTGCATCGACGGCTCTCAATCGGTCTGACGATTGGCTGCTATCAGACGTGTGGTAGCAAGTGTTTCCCTTTGTTGTATTGCAAATCTAGCCACGATGTTAATTCCGCTTTATACTTCGTTTTGTAGCATAGCCTTTTTCAACTTTTGCATTTCATGAGAATATTGCGGACACTTGATTTTTAATTACATTATTTTAGCTTTTAAAATATTGTCACTCATTGCAATCAACAATACACAAAGAAAGAATAAGTGGTAACACGAGTGGGGTATTGTGTTCAAATAGAGTGTGTGTGGGTGGAGAGGAGGAGGGGGGGGGGGTCTTGGGTCGTCTTATTGGGTTTTCTTTTGTTGTAACCCACATGTATATTTGCTAGTACTGCTAAACAATAAGCTAACTATGTTCAAGAAAACAATAAGCTAATTAACCACCTAAAAACTAATTAAGCGGTATAATTACACAACAACCTTGATGGCGTGACTTAGCACTACTTTCTTTTTTATGAGAAAGTATTTGATCTCTTATAAACTTTTATAAAAAATATAAAGCATCTCAAACATAATAAAAAGCACTACTCCAACTTGAATACTAGGCGTACACACGGACATGCGCTGCTATGACACTGTAGCAGTACTACTTTGCAAACATAGACTAGACAAGATTTTTCTAACAGTATAGCTTCTTAGGCAGGCGCTTGCCCAAGGGAGAACGACGATACTGCTAAGAGCATGTCTAGTAGTGCCCTCAACCCCTTAAATCTAAAATCAGTTTTAAGGGTTGAGAATTGATCATTTTTGACATTTTTAAGGGTTGAAAAACATAGGCAAAGACTAGAACCCTCAAACCCAGTTGGGTTTGAGAGTTCTAGTCTTTACCCCAACCCCAACCATTAAAACTGTCACTTGACATATCACAATTTTCATCATCTCAATAACACCGAATAGTACTTTCAAACACATAATAATCATTCAATTTATTACAACAATGTTTTGAAGCAAATTATAATAATTGTTCGAATCAAATAGGACACAGAAAAGTAAACAAAGGTAGATCATGGGCCTTGGCGCCGCCCAGCCAAGTGCCACTGGTGCTCTACTAGATCATTCCGAAGCTGACCATGAGTGTTTGCATCCTCAATCTGACGATGTGCTTCAAGAAAAGCTTGTACGCGACAAGGGTTTCTTTCCGGTTGCACACGAGTACCAACATTATCATAGAAACAAGGCAATTTTAACCCTCTCTCATCCTCGATGATCATGTTGTGTAGAATCACACAACATTTCATGATGTTCTCCAAGGTTTTTTTGTCCCAAAAACGAGCTGGACTCCGAACTATGGCAAATCTTGCTTGCAAAACACCGAAAGCTCTCTCAATATCCTTGCGGGCATGCCTCTTGTGCCTTGGTGAAATGAGCCTCTTTTCTGGTTAAGGGCACCCCATTTTTTCCTTGATGGACTTCACAAGAGTTGCCCAATCGGGGTAAATTCCATCGGTGAGATAGTATCCCATTGAGTACTCATTGTCCATTATTTTATAGTTATAAGTTGGAGCATCCCCAGAAACTAATATTTTGAACAAAAGAGATCTATTGAGCACATTGATATCATTGAGTGTTCCAGGCAAACCAAAAAATGCATGCCAAATCCATGTGTCCTCCGATGCCACGGCCTCAAGCACAATGGTAGCATCACGACTTTTACCACAATACATTCTGTGCCATGCCTTTGGACAATTTTTCCATGTCCAATGCATGCAATCAAGACTACCTAGCATCCCCGTCCATCCCCTTTTTTCATTCATCTCCATCAATCTCTTTGTATCTTCCTCGTTGGATGCCCGAAGATACTCATCACCATACAACCGGATGACCAATTTTGCAAACCTACGAACGGACGCCGTGGTTGTATCTTGTCCAATGCGAAGATATTCGTCCGTAAAGTCCACGGGTATGCCATAGGCTAGCACCCGCATTGCAGCCAATATCTTTTGGTATGCACTAAACCCCATGATAGCGGCGGCGGATCTACGACGCTTGAAGTAATCTGAGGCGGCCTCACAATCGGTGACAATTTTCACAAACAAACTACGGCGCATTCGGTACCTTCTCTGGAAGAGGCGAGGTGGGTATGTCGGTACCTCCGCAAAGTAGTCTCGGATCAAATGTTTGTATCCGAGACAACGGTTCCGGTAGATGGTGACTCGCCCCATCTTCGACCCTCTCCTCTGATCCATCAGCTTCACGCAGTCTTCAAATTCTTTCACGTCGAGGAGGAGGCCCATCATCTCGACGTCATCGTCTTGAAGCAAGTCCTCAATGTCCGAATCGTCCGATGACGACCAACCGGAATCATCGGATAACGCATCCATCTAGTGTTGCTCTGTAAAAAATATATAGTGTTGCTTTGTAAAAAAAATACAGGAAACAGGGCCGGCCGGAGCTCGCTGTGGAGGAGGCCGGCGGTGTGGAGGCTGGCGGTGGAGGAGACAGAGGGATCCGGAGCAGGGGAGCTAACCTTCGACAGCCCGCGGTGGAGGAGGCTGAAGGTGTGGACGGAGCTCGGGGCGGTGGAGGAGGCCGGAGGTGTGGACGGAGCTCGGGGGCGAGGAGCTCGGGGCGGTGGAGGAGATCGGGGGCGGCGGTGCCGGAGCTCGGGGGCGAGGAGCTCGGGGCCGGCGGTGGTGGAGGAGCTCGGGCCGGCGGTGGAGGAGCTCGGGCCGGCGGCAGTGGAGGAGCTTGGGCCCGAGATGCGGCCGGAGGCGGTGGAGGAGCTCGAGGGCGGGGCGGCGGTGGAGGAGCTCAGGCCGGCGGCGGCTCGGGGGAGGCGCGGGAGGAGGTTGGGGCGGGATATTTCCCTCCCGCGCGTGGCCGGTTCGAAGTGAGGGTTGAGGTAGATTTTGCCCCTCAATCCTCACTTCTACAGGCTGAGAGAGGGTTTGCAGGTCTGATCCTTAAAATTTTTTGAGGGTTTAAGGATTTAGGGGTTCTAGTCTACGCGTTTTTTTTCGCCCAACCCGTAAAAAAACGGTTATTTCTTTTTTTTAGGATTTAAGGGCTCTCTCTAAACAAATACCAACTGCACACGGTCACGGGTTCTTATGTTTTCCTATGACGTAATCAACAGACTTTGACTACCCGTTGCAGAATCTTCCCCATGTAGCCAGGGATCACGCTAAAAATTGACCCTCTCGCCATGTGAATTGTGAAATGTAAATTTGTAATGATGGCGTTTGCTGTCCTTTCGTAAAACAGGTGCACTTATTATGTGCCAAAGAAGTCAGGAAAATCATAAAAATGAAGCATTGTAATGAACTTTTAGGGATTTCACTAGGAGACTACATACGGAGCAAAATAAGTGAATCTATACTCTAAAATATGTCTATATACATCCGTATATAGTTTATAGTGCAATCTCTAAAAGGTCTTATATTTAGGAACGGAGGGAGTATAAGTCTTTCTAGAGGTTTAACTAGGAGACTACATACAGATGTATTTAGCCATACTTTATAGTATAGATTCATTTATTTTATTTCGTACATAGTCTTCTAGTGAAATCTCTAAAAAGTCTTATATTTAGGAACGGAGGGAGTAGTAATGGTTCCAAGCAAACTTCATTGTTTCATGATCTACCATCCATGACGGCAGGAAGCAAAATGGGTATCAAGCTCAATCATGCAGAGCAAGTAGCTGGTAGCTACCTCCAGGAAGATAAACCCCATGACTTCATCTCTGGCAACAAGTTATACCGATGGTTACGCCCATCACACCTCTTGACTATGGTATCATATTGAATTCATGCTACAATCAACTCATCCAAAAGTCCGAACTGATGGAGGGAGGCGGGCAATATATTTCAACACTATAAATACATGGAAACTAGCACACAAGTGTCTTCGCACCACCCTTGACTAAATCTAGAAAAGAATGTCTGAAGACGAAAGCTTCATTTGAACCAAATAAATTGGCATATGGGGGCTTGAATGGGGGAAGTAAAATAGAGGAAGAAAGCATTAACGTGGACCACATAATTGCTGGAAATCATAGCTATGGGCAGCAGGGAAAGTAGTTAAGAAAGGAAGATAAATGCATGAAGAATCTGTGGACTGCGGGCCGTAGGGAATCTGGAACTAGAAGCAATGACACCAGCTTATACAGAAGTGATCAAGTAGACTGATTCTGCACCAGTTACAAATGATTGTCCCAGAAAATGGTAGCTGAGCGCAGTTGGTTAAATAACCAGTGTCTTCTTTGTTGAGTTTGCATTATCTCACATAGACGGGTTGACTTAGACTAAAAAATAAATAAATACTGATTTCACAGGTTTGGGACCTTCTGCTAGTATATATGTTTATCGGTCATCAAAAGATCATAGTTCTGAAAACGATGTTAGAAGAAAAGGTATTCAAACAAACAAAGAGTGGAAGAAAAACTCTGCACCTTCAGCAATCAGCAGCACCAATGCAACCGGTTACAAATGTAAAACCAAGCAGCATGAGGCAGGCTGCCATAATGGGAGAATAAGACTGACAAAGACTGGACCAACAAAAGGATTAACAACGTGGACCTAAAAGTGCAGACTAGGAAGCAAAGTGGGTATAAAGCTCAATCATGCAGAGCAAGATAGCTACCTCTAGGAAAATAAACCCCATGACTTTGTCTAGTCATACACTCATACTGATGGTTACAGTGCTACACCCATAAGACAAACTTATATGGCTGCAGTGTTCACTTGCTATCCTATAAATACATGCAACTAGCACACAAGCGTCTTCACACCACCCAAAAACTCAACTACCAACGCATTTCTCCAAAAGCGTGTTTCATCTCATCCTAAGAGATACGCCATGATCACTCCTAAGAGGCTAGTTCAACAGGCAAAGAAGTGGCAGAAGATATCAGCCCTCGGGAAGAGAAGGCTGGCGATGAAGGGGCCAATCAAAGATGCCAACCTGCACGGCGCATCGGCCATCGCAGACAAGGGACACTGCATCGTCTACACCGCTGGTGGAGAGCAGTTCGAGGTCCCATTGGTGTACCTCGGTACGACGGTGTTCGGGGAGCTTCTGAGGATGTCGGAGGACGAGTTCAGGTTCACGAGTGAAGACAGGATTACGGTACCTTGCGACGCTGCGGTGATGGCGTATGTCATGTGCTTGCTCAGGAGAAAGCCATCAATAGAGGTGGAGAGGGCGGTCCTTAGTTCTGTAGTAATGCCGTGCCGCAACCAGAGTGACGTCGCCATGGCTTACAAGAGTCTAGAGTCGATGGCTATTTTTAGCTAGTGAGAACGTGTCTTCCTGATCTATATATGCACCCCCTTTTTGGTAAATCTTTCATGTGATGTAATGTGTAAATAGATGTATGCAAATACCCAGTAAATAGGTAAAGAAATAACACTTTTGCAGTTGAAACGATATCCTAATATTGTTGTTTGGCATGAAACAAAGGGGATATTCAATATTGTCCTGACCTGAAATACTTGATCCTCTCTAGAGCCTGAGATACTTCGTTCACTCCAGACCTCATCCTGGTCTCTACCAAATCTTTTCGCAAAGTTCTAACAGAAGAACGTTATTTTATTTTATTTACTTTTAACTTGCTACAGTGAAGGCATGCAATCCATACTTATAGTAATATGAAAGATGTTAAAACAGATGCAAACCTCAGTAAATTAGTCTGCTCTTTAAGTGATTAAAAAGTGAGCCATTTGAGAAGCACAGCTTATATTGTTTTATGTAGTTTAAAATAGGAATATATGTGTAACTCGACAACATCGCAAAACATTACCATTCATGTTTTAGTTTCTTCATTTATCTTGAGACTGGTGATACAATTCTTCCTTCCCCAATTTTCATTTCATAAAAACTGACAAAACATCCCAGTTTGCATACACACCATAATCAGGTGACACAAGCTGACACCCTGATAACACACACTGATCATTATATCCACCCCTGACAGCCACTACCAACGAACTATACAAACAAAACCAAACTAAATAAAAACCTTAGTTAATGCCAAATACTCCCTAGTATCTTTCTCAGCACTGATGACTCTGGTGCTTCCTCTCTAATGTGGCACTTATAGTATTGTTGCATGACAAAGCTTCTTCCTCACTTGGATTTACATGGAAGTAAGCTCACGTTTCTTGGTGTTTACCATTGTGGTCTTCCATCGTATAAACCTAAATCTACCATCCATGTGGTTCTCTTATGTTATACTACATGGTACAGAGGCAGCTACACTTATGAAGTTCTCTTGTTAGAAATATCACAAAGTTTTTTATTAGTTGGGCACTATATATGCCAGCAAAGCAAATACAAGCATGTTAATTGACTCTTCAAAGTGGATACTCCATCAAACATATGTTCTAAATGCTGTTGGTGATGACCACAAAATTCAATAGTAACAAGGAACTATGTTCGAGGAAAAAGAACATGGAACTCTAGTGAGTTAGAAAATACGATGAACACTGGAGTTTGACTGAATCCCCAAGACGATATCTGAACCAAATAAATGGGCATAAGGAGGCTTGAATTGTCCACCAAGAGAACTAAGATGGAGGAAGAAACCATTGATTGCTGAAGATCATAGATATGGGCTGCAGACCAAGCAAGATCATAGCTATGGAGATCATAAGTGAGGGAAGTGGTTCAGAAAGCAAGATAAATGCAGGAAGATTCTATGGGTGCAGACGAAGCAACAAGTCACACAAGTAGGGCTGATTATGAATGGTATCTAGTGAAAAACTATGAGCAGTTGGTTAAATAAACAAAGTTTTTATTGGTTCATTTTCCTGCACCTCACATCAACAAATTGAATTATCCTACAAAAATAAGCAGAGGTTGCATTCACCGGTTATGAACCTTGGGCTAGCATGGCTATTGGTCATCAGTAGATCGTAGTTCTGAAAACAACTTTAGAAGAAAAGGTGTACAAAAAAACAAGCTCATGAAGTAAACCTCTGGTAATCGGAACCAATGCAACCCGTTAAGAATGTAAAACCAAGCAGCATGAGGCAGACTGCCATAATGAAAGAATAAGACGGACCAAGAAAACGTGGGTATCAACCTCTATCATCCAGAGCAACTGGCTACCTCCTGGCAACTAGTCATACCGATGGTTACACCCATCAGATAAACATATGGCTGCAGTGTTCCCTTGCTGACCTATAAATACATGGAACTAGCACAGAAGCATCTTCACACCACCCAAAAACATTTAGTACCTACACACATTTCTGCAAAAGCGCATCTCATCAAAAGAACTAAAATACCATGATCACTCCTAGGAGGTTAGTTCAGCAGGCAAATAGTGAAGGCTGATGGTATGTTGGCTTTTCGTCCACAGGATCGATCACATCAAATCACAACGAACACACATGCACAAATAGATTATAGCCAAGAGACCATATCGTGTCCTTTGTTTCTCTTTATTTCTCTCTTTCTCAACTCGTTGTTACAAAACTTATGCAACGCTGCATATATATATATGCATTTACCGGACCAAGCTAGACTACCGACTCCAAACATCAGTCCCAATCCTACTCGTACATTGATTACCAAAATCCTAATCGGACTCAACCTGCTACCTACACGTACACAATAGCTAGACTCCTAATCGTACTAGACTTCAACTAGTACATCAATCACCTGCAAGTCTGACCACAACATCACTTATCCTAAGTAACACGCATATATTTGGATTACTTCAACATTCACCTCCTAATCCAAACTATTAACTCTTAACTGGATCTAACACACTAACGATCACCTCATCTCTTCACGCAAGTTGTCTTCGGTGACGCGATTTACCGGACCTTAACTTCTCTCTTCTTGCAATGATGGCCATCACTTCATCATCATCCTTTCCTTATACCGATTTGTAGACTTGAACCAACGATTATTAGGACTACCAGCCACGCTGCCACATCTTAGTGTGCTACATGCAGACTAAACGCATAGCCTCATGCAGAAACTCAACTTAACTGGTCTGTGCCCATCCTCACGTTGATCTTCATCTTCACATCGGTTTCATGCACACGAGGAGACACATCTCATCACCCGCCACATCTTCACATCTCGTCTTTATCATCGGTGACGCATCTTACCGAACGATGCATCACATCCGGCGGCAACACAACTCGTCAGGTACGGGCAACACATCTTTCCATACATGAACTCGCTAGAACTTGTTACCTTTGCCAAAGATCGAGCGCACGATCTAGAGGCAATCCGATTGGTCCAGCGGCAACACGACTCGCCGTATACGCGCAACACAACTTCCCGTATACGAACTCGCTGAAACTCCTTGATCACACACAGAAACGCAGGGCACAACTTCCTTTTTCCATCCGCTCAAGCTCTTAATTCTCCTCTGCAAATGACGCATCTCAACTGCAACAGAAGACTCACACCCCAAGCTCTTGGACGCACTTGCAAGAACTCATGTGCACACCTTGACGATGGCTCCCAACTTCGCCATCACTACCTTGCACCCTCCACCGATGATCTTGATGAACTACTCGGTGTCAACTCAACACCTCCATAATCATCAATGATCACCAGTGACTTGTCGACGATAGCCGGTCGCCCTCCAGGTCGTTTCGCCGAACGACAATCATTTGTCGCCTCGCTTGCGACAACAGCTAATCACTTTCTCGTTGTCGCTCCACCGAACGACTATAGCCTGATCCTCCATGTCGCCGCTCCATCCAGCGACTATATCGCATGCTCCTCCTTGTCGTTGCACCACCCAGCGACTATATCGCATGCTCCTCCTTGTCGTTGCACCACCCAGCGACTATATGGCCCGCTTCTCGTTGCCACACCGGCAACTGTATTGCCCGCATGTATTGCCTGCCCTGAGGCGTTAGTCGGATCGCCACCCCGGGGCAAGCGCAAAACTTTAAATCAACCTTGCTCTAAATATCAATTGTTGGCTTTTCGTCCACAGGATCGATCACATCAAATCACAACGAACACACATGCACAAATAGATTATAGCCAAGGGACCATATCGTGTCCTTTGTTTCTCTTTATTTCTCTCTTTCTCCACTCGTTGTTACAAAACTCACGCAACGCTGCATATATATATGCATTAACCGGACCAAGCTAGACTGCCGACTCCAAACACCAATCCCAATCCTACTCGTACATTGATTACTAAAATCCTAATCGGATTCAACCTGCTACCTACGCGTACACAATAGCTAGACTCCTAATCGTACTAGACTTCAACTAATACATCAATCACCGGCAAGCCTGACCACAACATCACTTATCCTAATTAACATGCATATATTTGGATTACTTCAACATGGTAGCCCTCGGGAAGCGGAGGCTGGCGACGATGGGGCCTATCAAAGAAGCCAACCTGCGTGGCTCATCGGCCATCGCAGACGCAGACAAGGGCCATTGCATCGTCTATGCTTCTGATGGAGAGCGATTCGAGGTCCCGTTGGTGTACCTCGGCACGATGGTGTTCGGGGAGCTCCTGAGGATGTCCGAGGATGAGTTTGGGTTCACAAGTGAAGACAAGATCACAGTACTTTGCGAGGTGCCGGTGATGGCATATGTGATGTGCTTACTTAGGAGAAAGCCGTCATAAGAAGTGGAGAGGGCAGCCGTTAGCTCAGTAATAATGTCACATGGCAACAACAGTGCCATCACCACGGTTTACAAGGGTCTTGACCAGTAACTGGTTATATTTTAGCTAGTGAGAAGTGCACACCCTTTTGGTAAATCTTTGATGTGATGTAATGTGTAAATAGATAGATGTATGCACATAACCAGTAAACGGGTGAAGAACAACAATTTTGAAGTTGGATCTATAGACCCTAATATTGATATTTGGTACTTCCTCTGTCCCAAAATAAGTGTCTCAATTTTATACTAACTTTAGTACAAAGTTGTAATAAAGTTGAGACACTTATTTAAGACAGCGGGAGTACGAAACAAAGGGGTATTGTACTGAGATGAGATATTTGGTCCACTCCAGTGCCTGAGATACTTGTTTCACTCTAGCTGAAGTACCCTGCACCACGTCGACCCAGCGAGGCGGCCTAGGGAGAGCCGCTCGGTGGCCGTTCCCTCGCCGGTCGTAGACCAGGCCATCTTCTTCCTTAGGAGCCACGCCGTCACCCTCACTGCAGCCGACGGCATCAACGCCTCGTCCCCCATGGCGGTGGGGAGGGCCCTGGAGGCGCAGCTCGCCGTGCCGGAGCACTCGCTGCGCGTCACAGCGCACCACCCGGAGCACTACCTGGTGATCTTCACCCAACCGGCACACCAAGTCAACGCGGTGCGTCGGGCCTCCATCCGGGTCGACGGAGCTGCTTTCAACGTCGCCTCATGGCACGAGCACGAGCACGCCTCCTTCGGCTCGCTGCTGCTCCATGTCTGGGTCGTCATCGAGGGCGTCCCGATGCACTTCTGGTCAGTTGAGGGGGCGGAGGAGATCCTTGGGAGGCGGGTCAGGGTCGATCGCCTCGATAGCAGGACGCTCGAGCGCGGCCACACCAAGACGTTCGCGTGCTGGGTGTGGACCGACGATGTCGGAAACATACCCACCAGGCACTCCCTCGGGGTCCTGCCAAGGGGAGCAGGCCGCGTCGAGGAGATGGTGGGGTTCTCCCCACCAGATAGAAGAGTTGCTCCGCCTCCTGCCACGGCCGAGTACTCCATGATCATCCACGTCGATCGGGTAGAAGACTGGACTCTGCCGTCCCCCCGTTCTTCCCACTCCGGGCGGAGCGGAATCCCGTCCTCTGACTCGGACAGTGAGGACGCTCCCTTCCCGGCGGTCGCGCCCGCGTCTTGGACGATGGGGACCGAGGACGGCCAGCGCGGGGGAAGGAAGAAGGCCCAGGCTCGCGCGCCGGTAGCCAACGTGGGCTGCCGGGGCATGGCTCGCGGCGGCCGGGAGCAGGACGGTGACGGGGATGGTGACCCGAGGGGGAAGAGCAACGCTCCTGGAAGGACGTCCTTCTCTGTCGCAGTCGCGCTTCGGTGGTCCCTCCACAACCATCGGCTCCACGCCAGCGCAGCCGCTCTCCCGCGCCAAGGCGCCGGTCGCGGGATTCCTCCGGTCGACGCCGCAGCGAGTGGAGGGCTTCGGTGGGGAGGCGGCACCCTGCGCAGCGGGGCAGGTCAAGGCTGATGGGGAACATCGCATGGGAAACAAAAAATTTCCTACGCGCACGAAGACCTATCATGGTGATGTCCATCTACGAGAGGGGATGAGTGATCTACGTACCCTTGTAGACCGTACAGCAGAAGCGTTAGAGAACGCGGTTGATGTAGTGGAACGTCCTCACGTCCCTCGATCCGCCCCGCGAACAATCCCGCGATCAGTCCCACGATCTAGTACCGAACGGACGGCACCTCCGTGTTCAGCACACGTACAGCTCGACGATGATCTCGGCCTTCTTGATCCAGCAAGAGAGACGGAGAGGTAGAAGAGTTCTCCGGCAGCGTGACGGCGCTCCGGAGGTTGGTGATGACCTTGTCTCAGCAGGGCTCCGCCCGAGCTCCGCAGAAACGCGATCTAGAGGAAAAACCGTGGAGGTATGTGGTCGGGCTGCCGTGGAAAAGTCGTCTCAAATCAGCCCTAAAACCTCCGTATATATAGGTGGGAGGGAGGGGGCCTTGCCTTGGGGCTCAAGGAGCCCCAAGGGGGTCGGCCGAGTCCAAGGGGGAGGACTCTCCCCCCCCCCCCCAAACCGAGTTGGACTAGGTTTGGTGGGAGGGAGTCCCCCTTCCTTCCCACCTCCTCCTTTTTTTTTCTTTCTCTCTTGATTTTCTTCTCCTTGGCGCATAGGGCACTTGTGGGCTGTCCCACCAGCCCACTAAGGGCTGGTGTGTCTCCCCAAGGCCTATGGGCTTCCCCGCGGTGGGTTGCCCCCCCCCCCCCCCCCCCGGTGAACTCCCGGAACCCATTCGTCATTCCCGGTAACTCCGAGAACCTTCCGGTAATCAAATGAGGTCATCCTATATATCAATCTTCGTTTCCGGACCATTCCGGAAACCCTCGTGACGTCCGTGATCTCATCCGGGACTCCGAACAACATTCGGTAACCAACCATATAACTCAAATACGCATAAAACAACGTCGAACCTTAAGTGTGCAGACCCTGCGGGTTCGAGAACTATGTAGACATGACCCGAGAGACTCCTCGGTCAATATACAATAGCGGGACCTGGATGCCCATATTGGATCCTACATATTCTACGAAGATCTTATCGTTTGAACCTCAGTGCCAAGGATTCGTATAATCCCGTATGTCATTCCCTTTGTCCTTCGGTATGTTACTTGCCCGAGATTCGATCGTTAGTATCCGCATACCTATTTCAATCTCGTTTACCGGCAAGTCTCTTTACTCGTTCCGTAATACAAGATCCCGCAACTTACACTAAGTTACATTGCTTGCAAGGCTAGTGTGTGATGTTGTATTACCGAGTGGGCCCCAAGATACCTCTCCGTCACACGGAGTGACAAATCCCAGTCTTGATCCATACTAACTCAACTAACACCTTCGGAGATACCTGTAGAGCATCTTTATAGTCACCCAGTTACGTTGCGACGTTTGATACACACAAAGCATTCCTCCGGTGTCAGTGAGTTATATGATCTCATGGTCATAGGAATAAATACTTGACACGCAGAAAACAGTAGCAACAAAATGACACGATCAACATGCTACGTCTATTAGTTTGGGTCTAGTCCATCACGTGATTCTCCCAATGACGTGATCCAGTTATCAAGCAACAACACCTTGTTCATAATCAGAAGACACTGACTATCATCGATCAACTGGCTAGCCAACTAGAGGCATGCTAGGGACGGTGTTTTGTCTATGTATCCACACATGTAAATGAGTCTTCATTCAATACAATTATAGCATGGATAATATAACTATTATCTTGATACAGGAATTATAATAATAACTACATTTATTATTGCCTCTAGGGCATAATTCCAACAGTCTCCCACTTGCACTAGAGTCAATAATCTAGCCCTCACATCACCATGTGAATTACATTGTAATGAATCTAACACCCATACAGTTCTGGTGTCGATCATGTTTTGGCCGTGGAAGAGGTTTAGTCAGCGGGTCTGCTACATTCAGATCCATGCGCACTTTGCATATATTTACGTCCTCTTCCTCGACGTAGTCGCGAATGAGGTTGAAGCGTCGTTTCATGTGTCTGGTCTTCTTGTGAAACCGTGGTTCCTTTGCTAAGGCAATGGCACCAGTGTTGTCACAGAACAAGGTTATTGGATTCAGTGCGCTTGGCACCACTCCAAGATCCGTCATGAACTGCTTCATCCAGACACCCTCCTTAGCCGCCTCCGAGACAGCCATGTACTCCGCTTCACATGTAGAATCTGCTACGACGCTTTGCTTGGAACTGCACCAGCTTACTGCACCCCCATTAAGAATAAATACGTATCCGGTTTGCGACTTAGAGTCGTCCGGATCTGTGTCAAAGCTTGCATCGACGTAACCTTTTACGGCGAGCTCTTCGTCACCTCCATACACGAGAAACATCTCTTTAGTCCTTTTCAGGTACTTCAGGATATTCTTGACCGCTGCCCAGTGATCCACTCCTGGATTACTCTGGAACCTACCTGCCATACTTATGGCCAGGCTAACATCCGGTCTAGTGCACAGCATCGCATACATGATAGAACCTATGGCTGAAGCATAGGGGACGGAGCGCATATGCTCTCTATCTTCATCAGTTGCTGGGCACTGAGTCTTACTCAATCTTGTACCTTGTAAAACTGACAAGAACCCTTTCTTGGACTGTTCCATTTTGAACCTTTTCAAAACTTTATCAAGGTATGTGCTTTGTGAAAGTCCTATCAGGCGTTTTGATCTATCGCTATAGATCTTAATGCCTAGAATGTAAGCAGCTTCTCCTAGGTCCTTCATAGAGAAACTTTTATTCAAGTAACCTTTTATGCTCTCCAAAAGCTCTACATTGTTTCCAATCAGTAATATGTCATCCACATATAATATTAGAAACGCCACAGAGCTCCCACTCACTTTCTTGTAAATACAAGATTCTCCAACCACTTGTATAAACCCAAATGCTTTGATCACCTCATTAAAGCGTTTGTTCCAACTCCGAGATGCTTGCACCAGTCCATAAATGGATCGCTGGAGCTTGCACACCTTATTAGCATTCTTAGGATCGACAAAACCTTCGGGTTGCATCATATACAACTCTTCCTTAAGGAAACCGTTAAGGAACGCTGTTTTGACATCCATCTGCCAGATTTCATAATCGAAAAATGCAGCTATTGCTAACATGATTCTGACGGACTTAAGCATCGCTACGGGTGAGAAAGTCTCATCGTAGTCAACTCCTGGAACTTGTGAAAAACCCTTTGCCACAAGTCGAGCTTTATAAACGGTCACATTACCGTCAACGTCCGTCTTCTTCTTAAAGATCCATTTGTTCTGAATAGCCTTGCGGCCCTCAGGTAGTATCTCCAAAGTCCACACTTTGTTCTCATACATGGATCCTATCTCGGACTTCATGGCTTCTAGCCATTTGTTGGAATCTGGGCCCACCATTGCTTCTTCATAATTTGCAGGTTCATTGTTGTCTAACAACATGATTGATAAGACGGGATTACCGTACCACTCTGGAGCAGCGCGTGATCTCGTCGACCTGCGTAGTTCAACAGAAACTTGAACTGGAGTTTCATGATCATCATCATTAACTTCCTCCTCAACCGGCGTCGCAACGACAGAGGTTTCCCCTTGCCCTGCGCCACCATCCAGAGGGATGAGAGGTTCGACAACCTCGTCAAGTTCTATCTTCCTCCCACTCAATTCTCTCGAGAGAAACTCTTTCTCGAGAAAAGCTCCGTTCTTAGCAACAAACACTTTGCCCTCGGATTTGAGATAGAAGGTGTACCCAACTGTCTCTTTTGGGTAACCTATGAAGACGCACTTTTCCGCTTTGGGTTCCAGCTTTTCAGGCTGAAGCTTTTTGACATAAGCATCACATCCCCAAACTTTAAGAAACGACAACCTTTGCCTTTTGCCATACCACAGTTCGTATGGTGTCGTCTCAACGGATTTTGATGGTGCCCTATTTAAAGTGAATGCAGCTGTTTCTAATGCATAACCCCAAAATGATAACGGCAAATCAGTAAGAGACATCATAGATCGCACTATCTCTAACAAAGTACGATTACGACGTTCGGACACACCATTACGCTGTGGTGTTCCAGGCGGTGTCAACTGTGAAACAATTCCACATTTTCTTAAGTGATCACCAAACTCGAAACTCAGATATTCACCCCCACGATCAGACCGTAGGAACTTGATCTTCTTGTTACGATGATTTTCCACTTCACTCTGAAATTGCTTGAACTTTTCAAATGTTTCAGACTTGTGCTTCATCAAGTAGACATAACCATACCTACTCAAATCGTCAGTGAAGGTGAGAAAATAACGATATCCGCCGCGTGCCTCCACGCTCATTGGACCACACACATCGGTATGTATGATTTCCAATAAGTCACTTGCACGCTCCATTGTTCCGGAGAACGGAGTCTTAGTCATCTTGCCCATGAGGCATGGTTCGCACGTGTCAAGTGAATCAAAGTCAAGTGACTCCAAAAGTCCATCAGCATGGAGTTTCTTCATGCGCTTTACACCAATATGACCCAAGCGGCAGTGCCACAAAAATATGGCGCTATCATTGTTTACTCTAACTCTTTTGGTCTCAATGTTATGTATATGTGTATCGCTATCAAGATTCAATATGAACAATCCTCTCACATTCGGTGCATGACCATAAAAGATGTTACTCATAGAAATAGAACAACCATTATTCTCTGACTTAAAAGAGTAACCGTCTCGCAATAAACAAGATCCAGATATAATGTTCATGCTCAACGCAGGCACTAAATAACAATGATTTAAGTTCATCACTAATCCCGACGGTAGCTGAAGTGACACTGTGCCGACGGCGATTGCATCAACCTTGGAACCATTTCCTACGCGCATCGTCACTTCATCTTTCGCCAGCCTTCGTCTATTCCGCAGTTCCTGTTTCGAGTTGCAAATATGACCAACAGAACCGGTATCGAATACCCAGGCACTACTACGAGAGCCGGTTAAGTACACATCAATAACATGTATATCAAATATACCTGATTTTTCTTTGCCCGCCTTCTTATCTGCCAGATACTTGGGGCAATTGCGCTTCCAGTGACCCATACGCTTGCAATAGTAGCACTCCGTTTCAGGCTTAGGTCCAGCCTTGGGTTTCTTCGGCGGATTGGCAACAGGCTTGCCGCTCTTCTTCGAATTGCCCTTCTTGCCTTTGCCGTTTCTCTTGAAACTAGTGGTCTTATTCACCATCAACACTTGATGCTCTTTACGGAGTTCAGACTCTGCGACTTTCAACATCGCAAACAACTCGCCGGGAGACTTGTTCATCCCTTGCATGTTGTAGTTCAACACAAAGCCTTTATAGCTTGGCGGCAGTGATTGAAGGATTCTGTCAGTGATAGCTTCTTGCGGGAGTTCAATCCCCAGCTCAGCTAGACGGTTTGAGTACCCAGACATTTTGAGCACATGTTCACTAACAGATGAGTTTTCCTCCATCTTGCAAGCACAGAATTTATCGGAGGTCTCATACCTCTCGATCCGGGCGTTCTTCTGAAAGATAAACTCCAACTCCTGGAACATCTCAAATGCTCCATGACGCTCAAAGCGACGTTGAAGTCCCGGTTCTAAGCCATACAAGACTGCACATTGAACTATTGAGTAGTCCTCCTTACGTGCTAACCAAGCGTTCTTAACATCCTGATCAGCCGTAGCGGGTGGTTCATCTCCTAGCGCAGCATTAAGGACATAATCCTTCTTCCCAGCTTGTAAGATTAGCTTAAGATTACGAGCCCAGTCTACAAAGTTGCTTCCATCATCTTTCAACTTAGCGTTCTCTAGGAACGTATTAAAATTCAGGATGACTGTTGCGTGAGCCATGATCTACAACACAAATATATTCAAAGTGGACTTAGACTATGTTCAAGATAATTAGAGTTCAACTTAATCAAATTATATGCTAAACTCCCACTCAAAAAGTACATCTCTCTAGTCATTTGAGTGGTTCATGATCCACTTACACTATCCCAAGTCCGATCATCACGTGAGTTGAGTATAGTTTCAGTGGTAAGCATCCCTATGCTAATCATATCAACTATATGATTCATGATCGACCTTTCGGTCTCATGTGTTCCGAGGCCATGTCTGCACATGCTAGGCTCGTCAAGCTTAACCCGAGTGTTCCGCGTGCGCAACTGTTTTGCACCCGTTGTATGTGAACGTTGAGTCTATCACACCCGATCATCACGTGGTGTCTCGAAACGACGAACTGTAGCAACGGTGCACAGTCGGGGAGAACACAATTTCGTCTTGAAATTTTAGTGAGAGATCACCTCATAATGCTACCGTCGTTCTAAGCAAAATAAGGTGCATAAAAGGATTAACATCACATGCAATTCATAAGTGACATGATATGGCCATCATCACGTGCTTCTTGATCTCCATCACCAAAGCACCGGCACGATCTTCTTGTCATCGGCGCCACACCATGATCATCCATCAACGTGTTGCCATCGAGGTTGTCGTGCTACTCATGCTATTACTACCAAAGCTACATCCTAGCAAAATAGTAAACGCATCTGCAAGCACAAACGTTAGTATAAAGACAACCCTATGGCTCCTGCCGGTTGCCGTACCATCGACGTGCAAGTCGATATTTCTATTACAACATGATCATCTCATACATCCAATATATCACATCACATCGTTGGCCATATCACATCACAAGCATACCCTGCAAAAACAAGTTAGACGTCCTCTAATTTTGTTGTTGCATGTTTTACGTGGTGACCAAGGGCATCTAGTAGGATCGCATCTTACTTACGCAAACACCACAACGGAGATGTATGAGTTGCTATGTAACCTCATCCAAGGACCTCCTCGGTCAAATCCGATTCAACTAAAGTTGGAGAAACCGTCACTTGCCAGTCATCTTTGAGCAAAGGGGGTTACTCGTAACGATGAAACCAGTCTCTCGTAAGCGTACGAGTAATGTCGGTCCAAGCCGCTTCAATCCAACAATACCGCGGAATCAAGAAAAGACTAAGGAGGGCAGCAAAACGCACATCACCGCCCACAAAAACTTTTGTGTTCTACTCGAGAAGACATCTACGCATGAACCTAGCTCATGATGCCACTGATGGGAAACGTCACATGGGAAACAAAAATTTTCCTACGCGCACGAAGACCTATCATGGTGATGTCCATCTACGAGAGGGGATGAGTGATCTACGTGCCCTTGTAGACCGTACAACAGAAGCGTTAGAGAACGCGGTTGATGTAGTGGAACGTCCTCACGTCCCTCGATCCGCCCCGCGAACAATCCCGCGATCAGTCCCACGATCTAGTACCGAACGGAGGGCACCTCCGCGTTCAGCACACGTACAGCTCGACGATGATCTCGGCCTTCTTGATCCAGCAAGAGAGACGGAGAGGTAGAAGAGTTCTCCGGCAGCGTGACGGCGCTCCGGAGGTTGGTGATGACCTTGTCTCAGCAGGGCTCCGCCCGAGCTCCGCAGAAACGCGATCTAGAGGAAAAACCGTGGAGGTATGTGGTCGGGCTGCCGTGGAAAAGTCGTCTCAAATCAGCCCTAAAACCTCCGTATTGTTGGGGAACGTCGCAAGGGAAACAAAAAATTTCCTACGCGCATGAAGACCTATCATGGTGATGTCCATCTACGAGAGGGGATGAGTGATCTACGTACCCTTGTAGATCGTACAGCAGAAGCGTTAGTGAACGCGGTTGATGTAGTGGAACGTCCTCACGTCCCTCGATCCGCCCCGCGAACAATCCCGCGATCAGTCCCACGATCTAGTACCGAACGGACGGCACCTCCGCGTTCAGCACACGTACAACTCGACGATGATCTCGGCCTTCTTGATCCAGCAAGAGAGACGGAGAGGTAGAAGAGTTCTCCGGCAGCGTGACGGCGCTCCGGAGGTTGGTGATGATCTTGTCTCAGCAGGGCTCCGCCCGAGCTCCGTAGAAACGCGATCTAGAGGAAAAACTATGGAGGTATGTGGTCGGGCAGCCGTGAGAAAGTCGTCTCAAATCAGCCCTAAAACCTCCGTATATATAGGTGGGAGGGAGGGGAGGAGGCAGCCTCAAAACCTAAAGGTTTGGCCGAAATTGGAGGTGGAGGAGTCCTACTCCAATCCTACTTGGAGTAGGATTCCACCTTCCCACTTGGAAACTCTTTCCACCTTGTGTTTTTTCCTTCTCAAACCTTATGGGCCTTAGTGGGAACTTATTCCAGCCCACTAGGGGCTGGTTTATCTCTTCCCATAGCCCATGAGACCCCTTGGGGCGTGACACCCCTCCCGATGGTCCCCGGCACCCCTCCCGGCACTCCCGGTACACTACCGATGAGCCCGAAACTTTTCCGGTAATGCACGAAAACCTTCCGGTAACCAAATGAGGTCATCCTATATATCAATCTTCGTTTCCGGACCATTCCGGAAACCCTCGTGACGTCCGTGATCTCATCCGGGACTCCGAACAACATTCGGTAACCAACCATATAACTCAAATACGCATAAAACAACGTCGAACCTTAAGTGTGCAGACCCTGCGGGTTCGAGAACTATGTAGACATGACCCGAGAGACTCCTCGGTCAATATCCAATAGCGGGACCTGGATGCCCATATTGGATCCTACATATTCTACGAAGATCTTATCGTTTGAACCTCAGTGCCAAGGATTCATATAATCCCGTATGTCATTCCCTTTGTCCTTCGGTATGTTACTTGCCCGAGATTCGATCGTCAGTATCCGTATACCTATTTCAATCTCGTTTACTGGCAAGTCTCTTTACTCGTTCCGTAATACAAGATCCCGCAACTTACACTAAGTTACATTGCTTGCAAGGCTTGTGTGTGATGTTGTATTACCGAGTGGGCCCCGAGATACCTCTCCGTTCACACGGAGTGACAAATCCCAGTCTTGATCCATACTAACTCAACTAACACCTTCGGAGATACCTGTAGAGCATCTTTATAGTCACCCAGTTACGTTGCGACGTTTGATACACACAAAGCATTCCTCCGGTGTCAGTGAGTTATATGATCTCATGGTCATAGGAATAAATACTTGACACGCAGAAAACAGTAGCAACAAAATGACACGATCAACATGCTACGTCTATTAGTTTGGGTCTAGTCCATCACATGATTCTCCTAATGATGTGATCCCGTTATCAAGTGACAACACTTGCCTATGGCCAGGAAACCTTGACCATCTTTGATTAACGAGCTAGTCAACTAGAGGCTTACTAGGGACAGTGTTTTGTCTATGTATCCACACAAGTATTGTGTTTCCAATCAATACAATTATAGCATGGATAATAAACGATTATCATGAACTAAGAAATATAATAATAACTAATTTATTATTGCCTCTAGGGCATATTTCCAACAGTCTCCCACTTGCACTAGAGTCAATAATCTAGTTCACATCACCATGTGATTCCAACGAATCCAACACCCATATAGTTATGGGGTCTGATCATGTCTTGCTTGTGAGAGAGGTTTTAGTCAACGGTTCTGAAACTTTCAGATCCGTGCGTTCTTTACAAATCTTTATGTCATCTTATAGATGCTGCTACTACGTGCTATTCGGAAATGCTCCAAATATCCACTCTACTATATGAATCCGTTTCACTACTCATAGTTATTCAGATTAGTGTCAAAGCTTGCATCGACGTTACCCTTTACGACGAACTCTTTAACCACCTCCATAATCGAGAAAAATTCCTTAGTCCATTTGTTACTAAGGATAAATTTTGACCGCTGCTAGTGATTCAAACATGGATCACTCTCTGTACCTCTCAACATACTTTGAGTCAAGGCACACTTCAGGTGCGGTACACAGCATGGCATACTTTAGATTCTACGGCTAAGGCATAGAAGACGACCTTCATCTATTCTCTTTATTCTGCCGTGGTCGGGTTTTGAGTCTTACTCAAATTCACACCTCACAACGCAACCAAGAACTCCTTCTTTGCTGGTCTATTTTGAACTCTTTCAAAAACTTGTCAAGGCATGCATCTTGTTGAAACTTCTATTAAGCGCTTTCGATCTATCTCCATAGATCTTTGATGCTCAACCTTCAAGTAGCATAATCCAGGTACTCCTTTGAAAACTTCTTTCAAACAACCTTGTATGCTTTACAGAAATTCTACATTACTTCTGATCCACAATATGTCAACCACATATACCTATCAGAAATTCTATAGTGCTCCCACTCACTTCTTTGGAAATACAAGTTTCTCATAAACCTTGTACACACCCAAAATCTTTGATCATCTCATCAAAGTGTATATTCCAACTCCGAGATGCTTGCACCAGTCTATTGAAGGATCACTGGAGCTTGCATACTTGCTAGTATCTTTAGGATCGACAAAACCTTCTCGTTGTATCACATACAATGTTTGCTCAAGGAAACCGTCGAGAAACAATGTTTTGACATCCTACGTGCAATATTTCATAAATAATGCATCAACAACTAACATAATTCTAACAGACCTTTAGCATCGCTACGAGTGAGAAAGACTCATCATAGTCAACTGTTTGATCTTGTCGAAAACATCTTTGCGACAAGTCGAGCTTTTCTTAATAGTGACTTATCACCATCATCGTCTGTCTTCTTTTAAAGATCCATTTTACCCAATAGTCCCATGACCATCAAGTAGTTCTACCAAAGTCTACACTTTGTTTTCACACATGGATCCTCTCTCGGATTTTATGGCTTCCAGCCATTTGTCGGAATCTGGGCCCACCATCGCTTTCTCCATAACTCGTAGGTTCACTGTTGCTCAACAACATGACCTCCAAGACAGGGTTACCGTACTACTCTGCAGCAGTACGCGACCTTGTCGACCTACGAGGTTTGTAGTAACTTGATTCGAAGCTTAATGATCACCATCATCAGCTTCCACTTCAATTGGTGTAGGCGCCACAGGAACAACTTCCTACGCCCTGCTACACACTGGTTGAAGTGATGGTTCAATAACCTCATCAAGTTCTACTACCCTCCCACTCAATTCTTTCGAGAGAAACCTTTTCTCGAGAAAGGATCTGTTTCTAGAAACAAACACTTTGCTTTCGGATCTGAGATAGGAGATGTACCCAACTGTTTTGGATATCCTGTGAAGATGCATTTATCCGCTTTGGGTTCGAGCTTATCAGACTGAAACTTTTTCACATAAGTTTCGAAGCCCCAAACTTTCAAGAAACGACAGTTTAGATTTCTCTAAACCTCAGTCTATACTATGTCATCTCAACGGAAATACGCGGTGCCCCATTTAAAGTGAATGTGGTTGTCTCTAATGCATAACCCATAAACGATAGTGGTAATTCGATAAGAGACATCCCAGCATGCACCATACTAAATAGTGCGTGGCTATGACGTTCAGACACATCATCACACCATGATGTTCCAGGTGGCATGAACTGTGAAACAATTTCCACATTGTCTTAACTGTGTACCAAAAACTCGTAACTCAGATATTCATTTCTATGATCATATCGTAGACAGTTCATCCTCTTGTTACGACGAACTTCACTCTGAAACAGAATTGAACTTTTCAATATTTCAGACTTGTGATTCATTAAGTAAATACTCCTGTATCTACTCAAGTCGTCAGTGAAGTAAGAACATAATGATATCCACTGCGTGCCTCAACACTCACTGGACTGCATACATCAAAATGTATCACTTCCAACAAGTTACTATCTTGTTTCATCTCAATGAAAACAAGGCCTTGCTCATGTGGTATGATTTGCATGTCACTAGTGATTCGAAATCAGGTGAGTAAAGATCCATCAGCATGGAGCCTCTTCATGCAATTTATACTAACATGACTCAAGCGGCAGTGCCACAAGTAAGTGGTACTATCATCATTTAACTCGTATCTTTTGGCACCAATGTGTAACACTACAATCGAGATTCAATAAACCATTGAAGGTGATTATTCAAGCAAATAGAGTAACCATTATTCCTTTTGAATGAATAATCGTATTGCAATAAACACGATCCAATCATGTTCATGCTTAACGCAAGCACCAAATAACAATTATTTAGGTTCAACACCAATCCCGATGGTAAAGGGGGCGTGTGACGTTTGATCATATCAACCTTGGAAACACTTCCAACACGTATCGTCACCTCGCCTTTAGCTAGTCTCCGTTTATGCCGTAGCTTTCATTTCGCGTTACTAATCACTTAGCAACCGAACCAGTATCCAATACCCTCGTGCTACTAGGAGTACTAGTAAAGTACACATCAACATTATGTATATCAAATATACTTCTCTCGACTTTTGCCAGCCTTCTTATCTACCAAGTATCTAGAGTTGCTCCGCCTCAGTGACTGTTCCCCTTATTACAGAAGCACTTAGTCTCGGGTTTGGGTTTAATCTTGGGTCTCTTCATTAGTGCAGCAACTGTTTTGCCGTTTCACGAAGTATCCCTTCTAGCCCTCGCCTTTCTTGAAACTTAGTGGTTTTTCAAACCATCAACTATTGATGCTCCTTCTTGATTTCTACTTTCGCAGTGTCAAACGTCGCGAATCTCTCAAAGATCATTGTATCTATCCTTGATATGTTATAGTTCATCACGAAGCTCTCAAAGCTTGGTGGCAGTGACTTTTGGAGAACCATCACTATCTCATCTGGAAGATTAGCTCCCACTTGATTCAAGTGATTGTCGTACTCAGACAATCTGAGCACACGCTCAACGATTGAGCTTTTCTCCTTTACTTTGTGGTCAAAGAATTTTGTTGGAGGTCTCGTACCTCTTAACAAGGGCACAAGCATGAAATCACAATTTCATCTCTTTAGAACATCACTTATGTTCCGTGACGTTTAAAACGTTTTCGGTGCCTTGCTTCTAAGCCATTAAGTACTTTGCACTGAACTATCGTGTAGTCATCAGAAACGTGTATGTCGGATGTTCACAGCATCCACAGACGACGCTCGAGGTGCAGCACACCGAGTGGTGCATTAAGGACATAAGCCTTCTGCGCAGCAACGAGGACAATCCTCGGTTTTACAGACTCAGTCTGCAAAGTTTGCTACTATCAATTTTCAACTAAATTTTCTCTAGGAACATAAAAAAACAGTAGAGCTATAGCGCAAGCTACATCGTAATTCGCAAAGACCATTAGACTATGTTCATGACAATTAGTTCAATTAATCATATTACTTAAGAACTCCCACTCAAAAAGTACATCTCTCTAGTCATTTGAGTGGTACATGATCCAAATCCACTATCTCAAGTCTGATCATCACGTGAGTCGAGAATAGTTTCAGTGGTAAGCATCCCTATGCTAATCATATCAACTATATGATTCATGCTCGACCTTTCGGTCTCATGTGTTCCGAGGCCATGTCTGCACATGCTAGGCTCGTCAAGCTTAACCCGAGTGTTCTGCGTGTGCAACTGTTTTGCACCCGTTGTATGTGAACGTTGAGTCTATCACACCCGATCATCACGTGGTGTCTCGAAACGAAGAACTGTCGCAACGGTGCACAGTCGGGGAGAACACAACTTCGTCTTGAAATTTTAGTGAGAGATCACCTCATAATGCTACCGTCGTTCTAAGAAAAATAAGGTGCATAAAAGGATTAACATCACATGCAATTCATAAGTGACATGATATGGCCATCATCACGTGCTTCTTGATCTCCATCACCAAAGCACCGGCACGATCTTCTTGTCACCGGCAGCCGTGAGAAAGTCGTCTCAAATCAGCCCTAAAACCTCCGTATATATAGGTGGGAGGGAGGGGAGGAGGCAGCCTCAAAACCTAAAGGTTTGGCCGAAATTGGAGGTGGAGGAGTCCTACTCCAATCCTACTTGGAGTAGGATTCCACCTTCCCACTTGGAAACTCTTTCCACCTTGTGTTTTTTCCTTCTCAAACCTTATGGGCCTTAGTGGGAACTTATTCCAGCCCACTAGGGGCTGGTTTATCTCTTCCCATAGCCCATGAGACCCCTTGGGGCGTGACACCCCTCCCGATGGTCCCCGGCACCCCTCCCGGCACTCCCGGTACACTACCGATGAGCCCGAAACTTTTCCGGTAATGCACGAAAACCTTCCGGTAACCAAATGAGGTCATCCTATATATCAATCTTCGTTTCCGGACCATTCCGGAAACCCTCGTGACGTCCGTGATCTCATCCGGGACTCCGAACAACATTCGGTAACCAACCATATAACTCAAATACGCATAAAACAACGTCGAACCTTAAGTGTGCAGACCCTGCGGGTTCGAGAACTATGTAGACATGACCCGAGAGACTCCTCGGTCAATATCCAATAGCGGGACCTGGATGCCCATATTGGATCCTACATATTCTACGAAGATCTTATCGTTTGAACCTCAGTGCCAAGGATTCATATAATCCCGTATGTCATTCCCTTTGTCCTTCGGTATGTTACTTGCCCGAGATTCGATCGTCAGTATCCGTATACCTATTTCAATCTCGTTTACTGGCAAGTCTCTTTACTCGTTCCGTAATACAAGATCCCGCAACTTACACTAAGTTACATTGCTTGCAAGGCTTGTGTGTGATGTTGTATTACCGAGTGGGCCCCGAGATACCTCTCCGTTCACACGGAGTGACAAATCCCAGTCTTGATCCATACTAACTCAACTAACACCTTCGGAGATACCTGTAGAGCATCTTTATAGTCACCCAGTTACGTTGCGACGTTTGATACACACAAAGCATTCCTCCGGTGTCAGTGAGTTATATGATCTCATGGTCATAGGAATAAATACTTGACACGCAGAAAACAGTAGCAACAAAATGACACGATCAACATGCTACGTCTATTAGTTTGGGTCTAGTCCATCACATGATTCTCCTAATGATGTGATCCCGTTATCAAGTGACAACACTTGCCTATGGCCAGGAAACCTTGACCATCTTTGATTAACGAGCTAGTCAACTAGAGGCTTACTAGGGACAGTGTTTTGTCTATGTATCCACACAAGTATTGTGTTTCCAATCAATACAATTATAGCATGGATAATAAACGATTATCATGAACTAAGAAATATAATAATAACTAATTTATTATTGCCTCTAGGGCATATTTCCAACACGTATATATAGGTGGGAGGGAGGGGGCCTTGCCTTGGGGCTCAAGGAGCCCCAAGGGGGTCGGCCGAGTCCAAGGGGGAGGACTCTCCCCCCCAAACCGAGTTGGACTAGGTTTGGTGGGAGGGAGTCCCCCTTCCTTCCCACCTCCTCCTTTTTTTTCTCTCTTGATTTTCTTCTCCTTGGCGCATAGGGCACTTGTGGGCTGTCCCACCAGCCCACTAAGGGCTGGTGTGTCTCCCCAAGGCCTATGGGCTTCCCCGCGGTGGGTTGCCCCCCCCCCCGGTGAACTCCCGGAACCCATTCGTCATTCCCGGTAACTCCGAAAACCTTCCGGTAATCAAATGAGGTCATCCTATATATCAATCTTCGTTTCCGGACCATTCCGGAAACCCTCGTGACGTCCGTGATCTCATCCGGGACTCCGAACAACATTCGGTAACCAACCATATAACTCAAATACGCATAAAACAACGTCGAACCTTAAGTGTGCAGACCCTGCGGGTTCGAGAACTATGTAGACATGACCCGAGAGACTCCTCGGTCAATATCCAATAGCGGGACCTGGATGCCCATATTGGATCCTACATATTCTACGAAGATCTTATCGTTTGAACCTCAGTGCCAAGGATTCGTATAATCCCGTATGTCATTCCCTTTGTCCTTCGGTATGTTACTTGCCCGAGATTCGATCGTTAGTATCCGCATACCTATTTCAATCTCGTTTACCGGCAAGTCTCTTTACTCGTTCCGTAATACAAGATCCCGCAACTTACACTAAGTTACATTGCTTGCAAGGCTTGTGTGTGATGTTGTATTACCGAGTGGGCCCCAAGATACCTCTCCGTCACACGGAGTGACAAATCCCAGTCTTGATCCATAGTAACTCAACTAACACCTACGGAGATACCTGTAGAGCATCTTTATAGTCACCCAGTTACGTTGCGACGTTTGATACACACAAAGCATTCCTCCGGTGTCAGTGAGTTATATGATCTCATGGTCATAGGAATAAATACTTGACACGCAGAAAACAGTAGCAAGAAAATGACACGATCAATATGCTACGTCTATTAGTTTGGGTCTAGTCCATCACGTGATTCTCCCAATGACGTGATCCAGTTATCAAGCAACAACACCTTGTTCATAATCAGAAGACACTGACTATCATCGATCAACTGGCTAGCCAACTAGAGGCATGCTAGGGACGGTGTTTTGTCTATGTATCCACACATGTAAATGAGTCTTCATTCAATACAATTATAGCATGGATAATAAACTATTATCTTGATACAGGAATTATAATAATAACTATATTTATTATTGCCTCTAGGGCATAATTCCAACAAAGGCCTCCACCACCACCCACTGCCAGGCCAGCGCAGGCTCGGGAGGTTGATGACGAGACCAGGGGCAAGGACCCGGTGGACGAGTTCTTCAAGACGGCGAAGAAGCCGCCGATGACCTCCCCCGTCGTCGACGGCATGGCAGCCGACGTGCAGGCGGCCGCCGATGCAGTGCTGGCTGAGCCGCTGCAGTTCGACGAGGGAGCCCTCCTCAAGGCCGCGGGGGAGGCGCTGCAACTAGATGCTTTCAGCCCCACGCTGTCGGACTATGGGCACTTCAACAGGGCAACTCCCTCCTCCGCGTGCACGATGGAGGTCCAGCTGGGAGCGGTCACCAGCCGCGTGAGCCAGCTCGAGCTCATGGAGGCGAGAGGCAGCAAGGAGCCTCGCCTCTTCCGCGAATGCAGGCCTCCTCTGCTGGCAGCGCCCCCCACCAGGCGCTCCGTGCCTCCGCCGAAGAGCAGGGCGCAGGCTACTCCGACCAGGCACAGCGCGAGGCAGGCAGCGAACACGTCCACCGTCCCGGTCGCGCAGCGTGCCTCCCTTCGCCTTGTGAAGGAGCTAGGTCTACTAGGACCGAGGGAGAAGATGACAGAAGACGTAGCAAAGGCCCTTATTCGGCGCTTCGACGAGCCTCTCTCAGACAGTGACATTGCGGTCATCACCAAGCTCACTCGCCTTGACGGGGAGGCCCTGACGGTCATGGCTCGCATGGCCGGCCCCGACGGAGTGGCCGAGAAGGCCGTAGTCTACTCATGTTAGGAGTCATCCTTTTCCTACTTCGGTGGCGACCGGCGGGTAGCTGGTTAGAGCTAGGTTTCATTTCTCTGTGTAAGGTTAGCGAGGCCGTATCCTATTGCCGTCGTAGCTTGGGGCCTATTGGTGGGCGACGGCGATACCATGTTATGTTGGAGGTGTTTGCTTTGGGCCCAAGGCCAAATAGATGTAGTCACCGGAGCTTTGTTATTTTTGTGAAAGTAAAACGAGAGAGAAGGGAACAAATGATGGAATAGTTACTTTCATTGATGAATTTGAGGGTATATATACCCTGGTACAAAGGCGGTTACAAAGAGGCAGTTGCTACAAGTAGCAACCGACATAGCAGGGATTAACCCTTTAATTAATCTAATTAATTTATTCCTAACACTCCCCCTAATCAATGCTTGTCTTGGATATATATTGTCTTGATAAAGATTCCTCTTTGTATGTGCCTTTGAGAATGTTCATCATCTTCGTGAAAGCCTTTGTATAATCTTGAAAATCTCCCCCAAAAACCCTGTGGGAAAAATATGAGGAGAATAGAGTAGATATGTTGCTAAAACTCCTTTAAACCCAGTGGGAAAAATAAGGAGAAAATGATGCACATATGATGATTATTGTCTCATGATAACTCATATGAGAAAAACTTTTGAAGAAGGAGAAAACTCATCAATAAGTTTAGAGAACAATTAATATGTCTTGAGTACTTCCTTTAAAAACCCCGATAGGGAAAATAGAAAGTATGACATATAATCTTTGAGAATATATTGCCTCACTAAAAACCATTATGAGAAACTATGAAAGAAAACTCATAAGGGAAAAGAGTGCAATCATACATGTCACTGAAAACTCCTTTAAAACCTAGTGGGAAAAATACAAGGAAAAAATAATATGGCATATAAAGACACTTGTGTTTATATTATCTCGTTAAAAACCTTTTATGAGAAACCATTATGTAAAAACTCATCAAGGGAAAAAGAGTACAATATATGCAATCTGATGATTGTTAATAGGTTATAGTTTGGAAGATTACTCCCCCTGAACTTTGCAAATATGGAGGATATCTCATACCATTACCATTGACATGAACATGAGATTGTGTATAATCTGTTAGATTATAACAATATTTTGTTTGCAAATTATTTACTCATTTTTCTATAATCCGTGAGGATGAGTAATTTTCGGGCAATGTGATTTATGATATTGCTCTTCGTATAACCTATAGGTATTGAGTAACACAAGTGGAAGTATCTTGATAAATCAAGTTATGTGATTCTGATGAATCTCAACCACATGATTTTGAATGTGGTTAACCATTCTACTAAGTTATGCATATTTTGCAATGCCTTTAGATAAAACAATTATGTGTTAGAATGATAATTGGAAATAACCATTAAAATCCATTATATGACTTCCATGTGAAGGCTATTCCAGCAAATTCAGTCATTGGTATGGCATCATTGGGATCAAATAAAAAGCCAATATCATTACATCATATCATGGTCATATCTTCTATTTCCTGATGAAAATATCCAAGATTTACTGTAATCTTCAGATATAAGATGATAGTACTTATATCAACCGTATACCTTTTGTTGGGAGTTGCACTCCGAATGAAGATAGCAAATATAGTGTCAGGCCTGACGTAGTTTGCAACTATACGAGTGCTTTGACATTAGTGAAATATAAAACTTCAGGCCCTAGTATCACTTCATTATCACCCCTAGGTATGAATGGATTTGTACCTTATCAAAGGTAGTATGACCATACATGTCTTTTGTTGTTATGATATATCCACACTGAACTTCTCGTATATGTTTTGGATATATGTAGACTGATACGTATTCTTGATAGAATGCTCAAGTTGTAAACTTAAGCTAAATTAGGTTGAATCCAAATTTTCGGTCTTTAGATGATTTTATGTATGTTTAGGTCTTGTAGAGACATTGATGATGAAATCATCGATATACACTGAGGTGATATAAGGAATTCAAATTTGGTATTCCTTTGTTAACACATAAACAATCATCATTGAGTAATCCTTCGGAAGAAGAAAATCATTTAGTCGGTAGTACCATATGATTTCCAACTATTTTGAGTCATAGAGTGACTTCTGAAATTTTACACAAATATGTTGCGATTTATTTTGGATTTGGAATTGTAAGCCCATCAGGGACTTCGTTATAAATTTCCAAAACGAGTAACTCATATGAGTATGTAGTTACTGCATCCATTAACTGCATGGATAATATTATTTGTACTGCCAATGATATTTATTATCGAAACATAGTTCCACTCATACCAAGAAGGTATGTTACATCGTAATCAATGTCGGGTCTCTGCGTGAACCCTTTTGCTACAAGCCTCGCTTTTTCACCACCTCATTGACTTTGTCTATGAATGAGAGGTTTTAAGTATTCCATATGGAAGATACTTATGAGGAGTAGGTATTACTGTGGTAAATACCACTCTTTGGTAAACGAGTGTTATTCTTCATTACTTGCTTCCTTTTATGTGAACCAATATGAGTACAAGAGGCACTCTATCATGGATTTTGGTTCAGGGCCCAAAAGGTTTTAGCAATTTGGAGAAGAAATATATGTCGACAAATGTAGACTTATGTTATATGATTCTAGACAAATCAATGAAATTTGTGGAAATGTATTTATTCCTTTTAACTCCTTGTGATTTCCTACAACAATGGAGTCAAGGTGTTTCGATGTCCCGGCACCAAAACATTTGTGCACATCTATGCCGGGCTTTGGATGATGAGCATCCAGTGAGGTGTATTTCAACTTGATGTTGAATTACATTTACTGGTTGAGGATTTAATTTCCTCTATTTCCGCGGAAGCATATGCGAGATTATATCTCATGTGGTCAGATTTCTCCCCCTCTTGCTCTCATTTGGGGAAAAGAGTGGTTTATCAGGTACCTCCACTCTTTGTGACACTTTACTGCAGGAATATAAAATTGAGTGACACCTTTTTCATCAGTAAATGTATGTGGCAGATTTGCAATGAGTTGCAAATATGTGATTCTAAACTTCTTGTTCAGATTCTTTGAGTACGTGGATATAAGGACTGAATGTGAATAACATTTCTAATTTATTTCTTGGCATTCTTTGTGGTACTTATCTCCCCCTAATGCCAGAAATGTCCTTATTGCTGATGCAATCAGCATACAGGCTATGAATAATTTTGATTGACGAATAAATTGTTATTCCTCACACACTAATGGGGACAGGGCCTATAGCCCCGACCCATAAGGTGCTTTAGTCCCGGTTCACCAACCAGGACTAAAGGGCGGGACTAAAGGCCTAACCTTTAGTCCCGGCCCAGTTCCAAGCCGGGACCAAAGGTGCTCCACGTGGGCGCCTCGGAGCGCCCTCAGTGGCAGGGCCTTTAGTCCCGGGTCTTAACACGGACCGGGACTAAAGAGTTTCAGATTTTGTTTATTTTTGGGTTTTAGGGTTTTAGGGTTTAGGTGTTCGGGAGATTAATGTGATGCCTCGTTTGGTGTTTGGGAATTAGTTTTGATATAATTCTAAATAGAAATAATTATGCATATATATATAAGATTAACTTATCTTATAAGCGAGCATATATATACAATTATATGGAGATCTGAATTATCGGGACTAGAGCCCGTCTATTCGATTACATTGACCAACATCAGTAATGTCCCCTAGCTACACTAAATCATGCTTTGTCATCTATAGCTTCCGTCCTCAGAAAGGTCGCAAGCTCCTCTACAACAGCAATCGCGCGTTGCTCTGGTAGGGACTTCTCCCTCATGGTCGTGTACTATATAAGAAGAGGAGATGAATATGAATATCAATCATGATAGCAAAGAATGACGGGTAAAAATAGAGGTGTGAATGTTCATTGCTTACGTCGAATCTGTGATCCTTGTGCTCAGAAGTAAACGTGCGAATGGTCTCGCAAACATAGTATCCGCATAGATGCGTCCCCCGTGGCTGCTGGTCGCACTTTACGAGAATAGAATATATATATAATCAAAATAATAATCTAGCATCATAAATGTATTGAAAATAGAAGTATATCATACTACTACTTACCCGAGCCGCTCTAAAAGTCAGCTTCTCAGGCTCGATACCGGGAGTCACGCACTTGAACTGCTTCCAAACCCTGCCCGACAAGGATAATGATTTGCTAAGTTTTTCATTAATTGATATATCAGAAAATCATCGAAAGAGACCGATAGAACGCAAGAATGATTGAAATTACCCTTGGAGCATGTCCTGCAGGCTTTGGAACTGTTCCAAGGGTCTCGATAATGGGTCAAAGGCATCAACTCTTCCCTTATCAATTTGAATGTCCAACAGAATCCAACGGAAGTTGCACATGTGTATATATATATATATATATATGTGTGTGTGTGTGTGTGTGTGTGTGTGTGTGTGTGTGTGTGTGTGTTAGTAACTTATCAATTACACTTATAAGTGAATGGACACAACAGAGTAAAGACCCTCACTTGAAATTGTATGGAAACAGTATGTGGTCCCAGAAATTTTGATCTGTTAGAAACCTTTGAAGGTTTTCCTCCGTCTCCTTGGGTTTATCAGTTGTCGCTATATCTATTTTATCTGGGTCAATAAACCCAATATTTAGGATGTTCCTATTTTTACAATCCAGAATCTTCATTCTGCATAATAGAGTACAAGTTATATATAGACAATGAATTGAAATAACTAAACAAGTTATATGTAGACAATGAGTTGAAAAACTTACAGACAATAGCAACTCATAAGCGATTTGTCGAGGGCGTCAGCATTGTACATCTCGAAGAGTTCATCAAAGTCGATATGGATTTCTTCGGGGCGGCCATAGTACTCCCGTGGGACACTCACCACGATCATCGTTCTCCCATTCTTTGATTCACTTAAGTACCATGTATGCAAGTAACGCATATTTGTTGGGAGATCATCTTTGCTGACCAAAGGCGCTCCCATGACAAACTGTGGTTTAGGGGCTACCACAGCCTTGGGTAACCTGTCGTCTTGGGAAGCCAGAATGTCTTCAACCGGGATACCCCATTCATCCGCCCACTTCTTTGCTAATTCCAAATCTTGCCCCTGCATCGGAGGGGGGACATTCTCGGGTAACACCCTGAGGGGTGGGATCGACTGTTTGGCATGTTGTCCAAGCTGAGGAACGTCTGATCTTTTTTTTGCTTGTAGTTGAACTTGATTTGCTCCCACTTGCACTTGCACGTGATCTACTCTTTTTCACTTCCTTCTGCAATGTGCATGTATAGTCATCAGGCTTATGGTGTAAGTCATACTGTGATGGAAGGGTCGTGAAGTATTTTGCATATGCTATTTGCTTCTCGGTGTATTCCGGGCGGGGCTCGGGTTCCTTCTTTTTCATCTGCGCATCATGATGTTCCTTTGCTATCCTGGCGTTTTCCTCGGGGGTACGATCATAAGGTCTGATAGGAAGATTAGCATGAGGTACCTTTGGGAGGGGCGACAGTTTGCGCTTTGGGGGGCTCCGTCGCTTAGAAATCATCGGCGGAACGTTCTTGCTGGCATGCTTCCGCTTAGTATCCGGAGCGGTCGGCGGTGGAGACGAAGGACCCAAGTCCGGCGGCGGTGATCGAGATGGACTCGTGTTGTGCTGGCCGACGTCATGTGGAGGGCTTGGAGGTAATGGAGGAGTAGGTGACCTGCGACGACTCGGAGGCGGTGTTGTCCTTGGGGCCGAGCCTGGAAGCTTGATGTAGTTCTTCTCCCATAGGATGACTCCACCCAGTACTTCTCCGAGTGTCCTCTCATCTTCGGGTCCAGCTATGTCGAGCTCCATATCATGAAACCCCGCCATGATTTCATCCACCCCGACTTTAGCAAAGCCAGCTGGAATCTCACGGCCATGCCAGCGTGCATCAGGGCCAGAAGGTAAAGCTTGTCCGACGGCCACCTTCATGGATATGTTCTTGAATTTCTGATGGAGTTCACATGATGTTGACTCCTTGATTCCATCCACGGGGTAGCCGGGACCGCCCTCTATCATTCTTCGTGCATCGTCGGGCGGGGCCTCAGATTCAGCCATGCTGCTTTTCCGCTTAGATGGGGCACCGGTAATATCAAGTGCAGGATCTTCCTGGCGCGCTACTCCTCTAAGCTCATCAATCTGCTTCTGTTGCTCGCTAATCCTGGCAAGCAACTGGTTGAACTTGTCATTCTCCTCATCCTGCTGCCGCTTCTTTGCTCTCGCCCGGCTTCTGTAAGTGTCTTGGTCTCTGGCAAACCCAAGCCACCACGGGTAAGAAGGACCGAAGCCTCGCGTTCGTCCTCCATGTTCGTCATTGCCGAGGACCAGTGTGAGCAAATCTTTCTCTCTATCTGCAGTGAACTTTCTTTTTCCCTCCTTAATTTCCTTCACTATCTTTTTCCAATTCTCCCTGGGTATCCTAAGACCGTCACTGCAGATGAGGTCCCATGTTTCTTCGTCGTACGAACCACCATGCGCAAGGAACCAATTTCTTGCTCTCAATTCCCACTCATCACGGAGTGGTTCAGGTACGATCCCTTTAGCTAGCAGATCTTGCTCTTTCTTATCCCACTTTGGAATGGCAGTTTCATAGCCCCCTGGCCCTAGCTTGTGGTGATATTCCTTCTTGTCGGCATTTTTCTTGTTCTTTTCTGATAATGCCTGGGCATCTTCTGACTCCTTGTACTCTTGAAATGCCTTCCAGTGATTCGCCTGCTTGGCTAGATACCCCTCGAATACTGGCACTTTCTTTGTCTTCAGATAGTTTTTCCATAGCTTCTTCTTCCAGCTACGGAACAGTTCGGCCATCTTCTTTAGAGTCCACTGCTTGACTTTGGCCCTCAGTTTGTCTGCGGCGTCTTCATTCTCACATTCTGGCAGGTTGAAATGTGACATGAGATCATTCCAAAGATTATCTTTGTACCTTTCGGTGACATAGTCACTATCGGCTGCCCCTTTGCGCTTGTTCCACTCCCGAACGCTGATCGGGACGTGATCCCTAACGAGAACTCTGCATTGCTTCTTGAATGTGTCAGCAGCTTTCTTAGGAAGCTTGGGTTCGCCCGTAGGCAATATCACCTCAAAGGTGTAATGCGTCCGTGCATCCAACTTTCTAGTCGGGCCTCGTTTCGTAGCTTTGCTCGATGTGGAGGCCTAAGAGGGAGAAACATTCGTCAAATGAATGTATATGTATACAATATAGAGCTATCTCCAATATTTTTCACATATTACAAGTGATTGCCGAACTTCATATGTATACCTCGCTGGACTTTATTATTTCTCCACCGGCTTCTCCATCAGTGGAGCTATCACCTTCTCCGTCATTGGACCTATCTCCTGCCCCATCGGCTTCATCTTCGTGTCGGTCGACCTCCATTCCATATCCGGAGGGGTTTAGATATGACGACGGAGATTCAGCTGGTTCAACGTCGGGGCCGTCTTTGATTATATCTTCGAGCAGTTCTTCCTCTTCGAGGTTCCTGATATGTGGATCCATAGTTCTGCAAAAAATGGACATTTGATTAACTAATAAACTAATAAACTATATAAGAGGGGTTGGAAACTTCGAAGTGTCGTTTTATATAGGAGGACCTTTAGTCCCGGGTCTTGGCTAGAACCTAAACTCTAAAATGTGTCTAACCGATTTCTTAACCTTTAAGAATTTAACAAAATGGCGACATTCTAGATGTGTAGAAAATGATCCTATTTTTCCTGATCTCATCTACCCTTCTATATGTCACATTGTCTAGTGTCAAAGGACTTTGTTGAAATTTGTACCAAAAAAGAATTATTCTATCACGAACTCCGTTCCAAAACAACTTTAGTCTTGGGTCGTGGCTCCACCCGGGACTCCTAGATTTCTGCATAGTATTCAAAGTAGGAGTACTTTTCCAATTTGAGCATTCAATAAGCAAAACCAAATGGTAAAATAAAGTAGTACTCAAATTAGCATGCATTCAATTATAAGCAAAACTACATCATCTCTTTTGTCCGTACATCGTCGAATATTATCACTAATACTCCTCGAATACTATCATACATATAGCATCACTGATACAGCTAGAACCGTAGCGCCCGACGGGTATCGTCGCGGGCGGTGGACACCCAAAGAGAAGGAACCATCATAGGATCATAGCTCTAGTGAGATCCCCGAAGAACCTGTCAGGTATGCTCGAACCTGCCCTCCAACGCAACCATGTAGCGACGGACGTGCTCATCCTCCTCGCCGACACGGTGACGTACCACCTCCGCGGTGTCCGGAAGCCTCGGCACCGTCACTGGCCCACGCGACCGCCACCAAACAAGGATCGGGTCAACAACGGGCTGGCTCCTCACCAACCTACGCCCCCAGAAGGTAGCACCTCCCAATACCAGCCGGGCGGAGCCCAGTCCCGGACATGGCCCCTCTGATCAAGCAGGTGTCCTCCGCCGAGTCGACGACGAGGATGCGGGATAGGCATCGTAAAATGAACTAAAAAAATAAACTAGTTCTATTAAATTTCTTGCTAAAAACAAACTATTAACACTTAAGCATATACAATAGCAAAATTAAACTATTAACACTTAAGCATATACAATAGCAAAATTAAGCAATAATCTAAGAAACACTAATTAAGCATCTATATACGTAGAAATGTCTTCTTCTTCTTCTTCTTCTTCTTCTTTCTTATTTTCTTCTCCACTTCTTCTTCAACTTCTCTTCTTCTACTTCTCCTCTTCTTCTATTTTTCCTCTTCTTCTCCTCTCCTCCTCTTCTTATTCTCCTTTTTCTTCTTTTCTTCTCCTCCTCTTCTTATTTTCCTTTTTCTTCTTTTCTTCTCCTTTTTCTTCTTTTCTTCTACCGACCGGAGTGTTGGGGAGGAGGGGGCGGGGGGCTTACCGGCCGGAGGCGTCGACGACGGCGAGGAGGACGGCAGGCGGCGGTGAGGAGGACGGCAGGCAGCGGCGAGGAGGACGGCGGGCAGCCTGACGGCGTCGTCGAGTTCGTTGGTGTGCCGCGCCGGGCAGGAGAACGAGGAAGAAGGAGAGAACGAAATGCGATTTGGGTTGGAAATTTTCTAACTCCCGCTTATATAGGTGGACCTTTAGTCCCGGTTCGGGGCTGGAACCGGGACTAAAGACACCCTTTAGTCCCGGGTGGAGCCACGACCCGGGACTAAAGGCCCTTTTTCGATAGACCAAAAGGCGGGAAGCAGGGGCCTTTAGTCCCGGGTCGGGGCTCGAGCCGGGACTAAAGACACCCTTTAGTCCCGGGTCGTGGCTCCACCCGGGACTAAAGCCCCTCCGCTGGCTGCACTATAAGTTTAGTCCCACCTCGCCCAGCGAGGGGGACTAACACTAGTTTATAAGCCCCGTCGCAGCATCTCCATCGAGCTCCTCTCTAAAGCAGTCTTACGGGCCTAAACTGACTATAAATTTAAAAATTGAAACTATATTTGAAATTATGGAGAAAATTAAACCTGAATTCAAAGTGAGGTCACTTTGAATTTAGGTTTAATTTTCTTTATGAATCCTCATATAGTTTCGATTTTTTTCTATTTTCAAAATTAACTATTTTGTTATTTTCAATTAAAAACTATGTTTATTAAAATTCTTTTTCCATATTTGAGAATTTGACAAAACTATGATAATAAAAAGTGTTTGAAATTGAATAAATAATTCAAAACTATTTTCTATTTTCAAAATTAATTATTTTGACTATCCAAACTATTAACTATTTTGTTATTTTCAATTAAAAACTATGTTTATTAAAATTCTTTTTGCATATTTGAGAATTTGACAAAACTATGATAATGAAAAGTGTTTGAAATTGAATAAATAATTCAAAACTATTTTCTATTTTCAAAATTAATTATTTTGACTATCCAAACTATTAACTATTTTGTTATTTTCAATTAAAAACTATGTTTATTAAAATTCTTTTTGCATATCTGAGAATTTGACAAAAGTATGATAATGAAAAGTGTTTGAAATTGAATAAATAATTCAAAACTATTTTATATTTTCAAAATTAATTATTTTGACTATCCGAACTATTAACTATTTTGTTATTTTCAATTAAAAACTATGTTTATTAAAATTCTTTTTGCATATTTGAGAATTTGACAAGAGGACTCGAGTCCCGGGTCGGGGCTCGAGCCGGGACTAAAGACACCCTTTAGTCCCGGGTGGAGCCATGACCCGGGACTAAAGGCCCGTGCTCGGCAGGCGGCAGGCGAGGGGCTTTAGTCCCGGGTCATGGCTCCACCCGGGACTAAAGCCCCTCCGCTGGCTGCACGATAAGTTTAGTCCCACCTCGCCTAGCGAGGGGGACTAACACTAGTTTATAAGCCCCGTCGCAGCATCTTCATCGAGCTCCTCTCTAAAGCAGGCTTACGGGCCTAAACTCAGTGTAAATTTGAAAATTGAAACTATATTCGAAATTATGGAGAAAATTCAACCTCAATTCAAAGTGATGTCACTTTGAATTTCGGTTGAATTTTCTCTATAAATTCTCATATAGTTTCAAATTTTTACTATTTTCAAAATTAATTATTTTGACTATCCAAACTATTAACTATTTTGTTATTTTCAATTAAAAACTATGTTTATTAAAAAAAATTGCATATTTGAGAATTTGACAAACTATGAAAATGAAAAGTGTTTGAAATTGAATAAATAATTCAAAACTATTTTCTATTTTCAAAATTAATTATTTTGACTATCCAAACTATTAACTCTTTTGTTATTTTCAATTAAAAACTATGTTTATTAAAATTCTTTTTGCATATTTGAGAATTTGACAAAACTATGATAATGAAAAGTGTTTGAAATTTAATAAATAATTCAAAACTATTTTCTATTTTTAAAAGTAATTATTTTGACTATCCAAACTATTAACTATTTTGTTATTTTCAATTAAAAACTATTTTTTTTGAGCTAGTTGACCCTGAAATTGAAAAGCACTACAAATGAACTCTGAAAATGTTGAAAGTTGGCATGCTATCATCATTTCACCCCCATAGCATGTGTTAAAAAGTTGAGAGGGCTACGACAAAAACTGGATGCACTTCGTGTACAAAACGGACAATCTCTCTCGAAGTATCAGCATTTCGAACGAGAACTCATCTCTTACAAAGGGATTTCATTTTTTTGAACTTATTTGAACTCCGTACTTTTTGTGTGTTCAAAATGCACCATTCAAAGGCACATCACAAAATTTCAACAATTTCTGACTTAATTTGGTATATTTCGTGCATTTACTTTTTTTTGAGCTAGTTGACCCTAAAATTGAAAAGCACTACAAATGAACTCTGAAAATGTTGAAAGTTGGCATGCTATCATCATTGCACCCACATAGCATGTGTTAAAAAGTTGAGAGGGCTACGACAAAAACTGGATGCACTTCGTGTACAAAACAGACAATCTCTCTCGAAGTATCAGCGTTTCGAACGAGAACTCATCTCTTACAAAGGGATTTCACTTTTTTGAACTTATTTGAACTCCATACTTTTTGTGTGTTCAAAATGCACCATTCAAAGGCAAATCACAAAAATTCAACAATTTCTGACTTAATTTGGTATTTTTCGTGCATTTACTTATTTTTTTGAGCTAGTTGACCCTAAAATTGAAAAGCACTACAAATGAACTCTGAAAATGTTGAAAGTTTGCATGCTATCATCATTTCACCCACATAGCATGTGTTAAAAAGTTGAGAGGGCTACGACAAAAACTGGATGCACTTCGTGTACAAAACGAGAACTCATCTCTTACAAAGGTTTATTAAAATTCTTTTTGCATATTTGAGAATTTGACAAAATTATGAAAATGCAAAGTGTTTGAAATTTAGTACATTCCATACATGCATTAGATAAAAGGTTTAATACATTATTACATTATTGCACCAATATTCCTATCTATTATTTCTGTTTTCTTCTCGGTCGTAGCCATGGAGAATCTTCATCATTCAGTAGGATGCTTGGGTCAGTTTTCACTTTGAAGGGCGGAATTTCATGAAACTTATTATAATCTTCTGACATGTCTGTCTTGTCATCTACTCCCACGATGTTTTTTTCCCTGAAAGAACTATGTGGCGTTTTGGCTCATCGGACGATATCTTCTTTTGCTGATTTTTTTTTCTCGTTTTTGTAGACATGTCCTTCACATAGAAAACCTGAACGACATCATTGGCTAGGACAATTGGTTCGTCCATGTACGCAAGATTGTTGAGATCCACTGTTGTCATGCCGTACTTTTGGTCTACAACTACCCCGCTTCTTGTCAGCTTCACCCATTTGCACCGAAACAAAGGGATCTGAAAAGTAGGTCCATAGTCAAGTTCCCATATCTCCTCTATGTACCCGTAATATGTTTCCAAACAGTGCCCATTCTCGTCTGTTGCATCAAAGCGGACACCACTATTTTGGTTGGTGCTCTTTTTATCTTGGGAACCGTGTAAAATGTATTCCCATTTATCTCATACCCTTGGAAAGTACATATAGTCGAGATGGTGGCCTGGCTAAACAGTACAGCTCATCTCCAACGGTGTCGTCATTCATGAGATGTGTCTGCAACGAACTGCTGAAAGTCTTCTCGTGTTCCCCTTTAATCCAAGAGTCAGCCTTCCCCGGGTTTTCGGAGCGTAGAATATTCTTGTGTCTCACGATATACGGAGCCACCACGGTGGAATTGTGTAGAACTGTGTAGTGTGCTTGAGAGAAAGAATGCCCGTCCATACATACTTTTGCTTTCCTTCCTAGTGTGCCTTTTCCTGTCAGCCTACCCTCATACCGAGATTCAGGAACACCAATCGGCTTAAGGTCAGGAAGAAAGTCCACACAAAACTCAATGACCTCCTCTGTTCCATAGCCCTTGGAGATGCTTCCTTCTGGCCTAGCACGGTTACGAACATATTTCTTTAAGACTCCCATGAACCTCTTGAAGGGGAACATATTGTGTAGAAACACAGGACCGAGAATTCTAATCTCTTCGACTAGGTGAACTAGGAGGTGTGTCATTATATTGAAGAAGGATGGCAGGAACAACAACTCAAAGCTGACCAGACATTGGACCACATCAATATGTAACCCTTATAGACTTTCTCGTTCGATTACCTTCTGAGAAATTGCATTGAGGAATGCACATACCTTCACAATTGCCAGGCGAACATTTTCCGGTAGAATTCCCCTCAATGCAACCGGAAGCAATTGCGTCATAAGCACGTGGTAGTCATGAGACTTTAGGTTTTGGAATTTTTTGTCTTTCATATTTACGATTCCCTTTATATTCGACGAGAAGCCAGTCGGGACCTTCATACTGAAAAGGACTTCAAAGAAGATTTCCTTCTCTTCCTTAGTAAGAGCGTAGCTGGCACGCCCTTGAAACTGCCCTGAATGCATGCCATCTCTTCCTTTATGACGTTCCTAGTCCTCCCGTGCTTCCGGTGTATCTTTTGACTTCCCATACAAGCCCAGGAAGCCTAGAATATTCACGCAGAGATTCTTCGCCAGGTGCATCACATCGATTGCCGAGCGGACCTCATGGACTTCCCAGTAGGGTAGCTCCCAAAATATAGATTTCTTCTTCCACATGGGTACGCGCTTATCAGGGCCGTTAGGAACAGGTTGGCTGCCAGGACCCTTTCCAAAGATTACTTTTAAATCTTTGACCATATCAAATACTTCAGCACCAGTACGGATGATAGGCTTCCCCCGGGGTTCTGCCTTGCCATTGAAATGCTTGCCTTTTTTCTTTAAGGGATGCTTGGGCGGAAGAAAACGACGATTGTACGGGTACACATTCTTCCTACATTTGTCCAGATATATAATTTCTGTCTGATCCAAACAGTGCGTGCATGCATTGTATCCCTTGTTTGACTGTCCTGAAATGTTACTAAGAGCAGGCCAATCATTGATGGTTACGAAAAGCAACGCTCGAAGGTCAAATTCCTCTTGTTTGTGCTCGTCCCACACACGTACACCTGGTTTGGCCCACAGCTGTAAAAGTTCATCAACTAATGGCCTTAGGTACACATCAATATCGTTGTCGGGTTGCTTTGGACCTTGGATAAGCACTCGCATCATAATGAACTTCCACTTCATGCACAACCAAGGAGGAAGGTTGTAGATACATAGAGTAACGGGCCAGGTGCTGTGACTGCAACTCTGCTCCCCAAAAGGATTCATGCCATCTGTACTCAGACCTAACCATAAGTTCCTTGCGTCAGCTGCAAATCTCGGGAACTCTCTCTCGATTTTTCTCCACTGCTGACCATCAGCGGTGTGCCTCAACTTATCGTCTTTCATACGATCTTCCATGTGCCATCGCAACAACTTCGCATGATCTTTATTTCTGAATAGACGTTTCAACTGTGGTATTATAGGAGCATACCACATCACCTTGGCAGGAACCCTCTTCCTGGGTGGCTCGCCCTCAATATCACCAGGGTCATCTTTTCTGATCTTATACCGCAATGCAGTGCATACCGGGCATTTATCCATATTCTCGTACTTCTCACCGCGGTAGAGGATGCAGTCATTAGGGCATGCATGTATCTTCTGCACGTCTAATCCTAGAGGGCAGACAAGCTTCTTTGCTTCGTACGTGCTGGCGGGCAATTCGTTCTTTCTTGGAAGCATCTTCTTCATCAGTACCAGCAACTTTTCGAATGACGAGTCAGTCACACCGGTCTATGCCTTCCACTTCAGCAATTCCAGTGTGCTATCCAGCTTCTTCTGGCCATCTTCACAAGTTGGGTAATCCTTCTCATTCCGACATTCAACACATGGACAAAACATATAGCCACCACCATGCTTGTTCGCATCGGCTGCATCTCGAAAAGAATGCACGCCTTCTGTGTAAGCGGCTGTGCGTCGATCACCGTACATCCATGGTTGGCTCATCTGCGTTATACGACCGTATATCAAATACAATCACGATCCTAAAAATTAGTACCGCACGGTCTAAACGAGGAAATATAGTTGCCAACCTTTTAGAATAAGTAGAAATAAAGAGGAAGAGGTTTAAGCGTGGCTCGGGCATCTCATATCGTAGTTGTGTTCGGTGAACTGAAGCGGCATCGCTCTAACACACATTTCAACAAACACCTCTAGTGCATAAAAAAATGGAGAGCTAGCACACACCCACACTCTTCCATCCAAGAAAAATGCAAGGAAGAGGGGAGAGGGGGCTGTGGCCAATATATATAGGCAGAGGACTTTAGTCCCGGTTTGAGACACAAACCGGGACTAAAGGTGGCGCACATGCGGGCTGCACACCGCGTAGCCCTTTAGTCCCGGTTTGAGACAAAAACCGGGACTAAAGGCTCCTTACGGGCCGGGACCAAAGCCTCGTGGGCGGCATTGCGATTTGGGGCGACGTGGCCGGGCCTTTAGTCCCGGCCCAAAGGGAGGCCGGGACTAAAGGGTCCAGGCCAAAGGCCCGTTTTCCACTAGTGACATAGATCCCTAATTTTCTGTGAGAGCCCATTGATGTATGCTGGAGTGGTGATATCGGTATGTAACGGAATTATCGCAGATAGGAAATACTTTGTTGATTTCCACGTAATTACTACAAGGGGAAAGTAGTATGCTATGCAGTTGGTATGATTTATATCATACTTACGGTGTGATGCCGTATTTGTCTAGCATGAGGCTAGTAAATTACGATTCTATAAGTTTGGTCATATTATTAATTTCACTATCTTTGATAAGATATTAAACTAAACCAATCTGGGTATGCACATAAAGTATTATGTATAATCAAACATTGCTTGTGAAATGAGTTCAATGAAGTTGTCCATTCGAATGGATTTATCCCTTGTTTAGGATAACTTGCTCTTACTTTGAGAATTTGAGCAATTAATTTAGTTATATCATTCATGGTTTGTGTGACAAGAGACACACTGGAAATCATTTTATAAATGTTTCCATGAGTACCATGAAGTATCTATATAATACAACATAATGGTTGAGTAATCCACATATCTTCTGAATGTGTTCAAGGAAGAATGAGTGGCTCATTTAGAATTGTAAGGTGAGAGTGCTTTAAATTATTTTCCCCTATCACACATGTGGTGCACATAAAATCTGATGATGTGAGAAATTTTGCAACTGGTTAAGTTGTGACCAATAGAATTGTCCATAATTTTCTAATCGACCCCAAACCAGGATTGTAAGGCTTATAGCCAAATATTTTGTAAGATTTAGAAAATTATTTTGTACGCAACAAAACTAAGTATGAATTGATTCATACATTCAAAATTTATCAAATATAATGTCCAAGAAATAGGATATTGGACATTATACTACATGTATTAGTACAACTATAGGCAAACAATATTTTTGAGAATAATCGGGATATTACATGAGGTCTCCCATATTACTGAAAAATAATCATGCACACATATCATAGGCGCAAACGAATTGATCATTCTTTTATTGCACTATATTTTTGGTTCTCCTTGTGATGAAGATTTGAGAACATCATTTACCAGAATAGTTTCTGGTCGTATGTTTGCAAATTCAAATACCCCAATGAACTTATTTTCCTTTTTAATAAATTTGTGGTGTGGCTTGACCATATGTTTGAGGGTTTGGTAATCATAGGTACGATGTTTAAATAACCACACATTTGACAAACTTGAGAGTTGTCGTTGATCGTTGAAAAATGATATATTCCCTAATAAGAAATAATTCCATCTTTGGTTGTATTTTAGCCTCCACTTTACTTTGAATACATCATGGTTCTATTTTGTGACCAATGACTTAATTATTATTCACAATACTAGCAAGAATTTCAAATAATGGAATAGCACCCGTTGGGTGAATTTGATGATTTTATGAAATTCCATGTTTCTTCATCATGAAAATGGTAGGACTATCATAAGAAGATGTAATGTGTATTGAGGGCTTTTCAACTGGATCTTCAAATGAAAATATTTGATCATGAGATCTTAACTTAAAGTTGATTGAGTGACAAAAATGTGAGCTGCGATAGACCTGATGTCTTTGAGAAACGAATGGGAGATCATTAGCGATGTGCTCATGGCAGCATGTTTCTCTTGAGAGAATATTCAAGGTGAATCTATATTCATCCATTGTGTACGTAGTTTGAGAACCAAGTGAAGTTGGTGACATATAAAATGCATATCTGCATCAATAGAATAGCCATGTGTTACATGAAATGATCATGCATTATTCAGTTTACTTCTTGGAGTAAAATAAAAATATATGGATGTAATGATCTTGTTGAGCATAATCTGCCAAGGTGATGCTTGGTGAACATGGGGTGTAAACCTTCAATATAGTCCATGCGATGAAATCGTTGCTAATGTTTTGGGCTTCATTCATGCGAAAAAGTGTGACTTTATAGTCATGGCCAAAACATAGACTTTGCAATTTTAACATTGCTTAGTCACTATGAAAATAACAACCACAATGTGATGTGAATATTGCAATAGTGTTTGAGACACTCGTTATAAATTATGGTATCCATCTTGATTCATGGATGACACTATAATTAGAAATAGTTACATACGCTCCATTGTCATGCATTTTACGAATGTAGTAGAAGGTAATCACAGGTATATGCAATTATTTTCATAGTTTCCTATGACATATTCAACCAAAATGTGCAATAACAATATTTACTATGAGAGTAAAATATTTTGTGAACAACAATAATGCTTCAGAGGAGCAAATTTTTGTACGGCTGATGCCATATAGCCATATGTGTAGACCTCAATTTATATAGGATAACACTTTAAAGATAATCACCAATATGGTGTAGATCTCGCAGTAATAGAAAACATAGTCTGACTATTGTGAGTAGATGTTTATAATTCTATTACCTTATGTTATGTTATTTCTAAGAAAATTACTATGAAGGTAGTCATCTGTCAGAATGACATGATGTAGATCTTACAGTAATAATGGATAGTCTGCAAAATTTTGCAGTAGATGCCAATATTACCTTATGATTTCTTGAGGTAGTCACGTCTAATATTAATATTTGGAAGAGCACTTTGAAGGTAATCATCTTGTAAAATTGACAAGGTGTAGACCTTACAGTAATGGTGAATAATCTGCAAATGGTGCAGTAGATGTCACCAATACCTTGTGATTCACAAATAAAATTTAGGCTATATACACATTAATATTTGGAAGAGCACGTTGAAAATAGTCCTCTTGTCAAAATGACAAAAACATATACCTCACAGTAGTGATGGATAATTTGCAAAATATGTTGTAGATGCCATTCAATACCTTGTGATTCACAAATCTAATTTATGGTAGTCATATTGAGTATGATCCTCCATAATCCTTGTTTCTTATTTGCGTCCAGACTTAACGCATAGTTGTTCTAAATTACTATAGTATGAAGAATGCTGAGGCAAAACATATAGAAGATGACACAATGCCACCCCTGATGTATAATGGTCTGACCACTCGAACAGTAATACTATGATGATAATACACGCAAAATGCATGTTTCAGTTAATTATACATATTTTACAGTAAGCCTAGGGTGCTTGCACGCAAGTATTGCTAAGGCTCATGGCCTTATCTGGGAATCAGGGGAAGCAGAAGTAAACTAAGCCTGATGGAATATTTTACAAGTGCTATATGTACATAACACAGCTTCAAAATGATGGATGACTAAACCATAAGTTTAGTCAATCCTAGTTACGCATGTCATGTACTCTGAAACTGTAGGCACGTATTTGATATACATACAAGTACAAGGGCTAAATTAAAACAATGTCAAAAAGATATAAATTTCCCTAGAATGTAAATCATGAAATATTAAGGACCATAACAAAAACATGGCAGAGGATAAGGTTCCCGATCCTCTCCATCTTCCTAGAGCGGTTCGTGATGGAGATTTCTCCCATAACAGCCATTGGTCATGTAAGAACGACGCCGCACGACCGCCATGGTGCGCTCCCGTCGTGCACCATCGGAGCTGCCTACGCTGGCTGCCGCCCGGGAGGGGCTGGCCGCGCCACATGCCTTGCTGCGTTAGTGCCGCCTCCGTCGATTCCATAGGAAGCCACGTCGAAGGACGCCTCGTACGGGGCTCGGGCTTGGACAAGTCAGCCGAAGGAAGAGCCCGCACCATCTTCGCCGCGGGTAGGACCACGGCCGCAGGCACTCCATGTCGGATGTCAGGAGCTGCATCGGGCGCTGCCTCGCCTCCGTCGCGGGTGCGTCGTCGCCGAGGAACCGTTGTGGGCTCCGTCGCGAGCCATGACGGGGAGGGTGTCGTGGTCCGCACGCCGCGAGGTCGAGGCCAGCTGTGCCCCTCCATCAACGCCGAGCCTCCGGTCTGGAGGCGCTTGCCACGCCACCATGCCTCGCATCGCAGGCCCGGGTCACTGATGCGCCACGGTCGGCCATGCCGGAGAGGGCCGCTTATGCGGCCTTTGCTATCTACGTCTGGGAGAAGGGAAGGAGAGGGAGAGACCAAACCATGCTTTGGAGGACGCCGCGATCGAGCGCCGGCACCTTGGCTCCTTCAACGCGTCGCCTGCATGTGGTCATCGGCGACGAGAGCGGCATCCTTGAAAGCCGGGATGGCCTAATCTCTCTCGTGTTTCCTGCCATGGCCGTTCATCACGGGTTTGCCATCGGCTTCGTCAACTGCGAACGCTTCTTCGAGTCGCTGAGACGAAGGAGAACGTGCTGATAACGTGTGAAAGTAAAACGAGAGAGAAGTGAACAAATGATGGAATAGTTACTTTCATTGATAAATTTAAGGGTATATATACCCTGGTACAAAGGCGGTTACAAAGAGACAGTTGCTACAAGTAGCAACCGACATAGCAGGGATTAACCCTTTAATTAATCTAATTAATTTATTCATAACAATTTTCTCCCATGAGTGATAAGCTACTACCAATTATGTGTTGGAATGTACGGGGACTTAACGAACCAGCAAAGAGGGCAGCAGTGTGTCAGATGGCAACATCACTGCGAGCTGCAATTCTATGCCTCCAGGAGACGAAGATAGACGGATGGACTCCACAGCTCGTGCAAGAGATAGGAGGAACTCAACTCACCGAATGCATCGCCCTCCCGGCGATCGGCACGAGCGGCGGGGCGACAATCCTATGGAATAGAGAGCTTGCTACAATAGTCTCGCATGTTGTAGGAATTTTTGCTATCACTGCTAAGGTCACCTTGCTAGGCCAGAGCCAATCTTTCCGGCTATCCTCGGTCTACGGACCAGCGGACGACGCCAAGGCTTTCCTCCGCGAGCTATCCTTTTCTACGCCACCGCCAGCGGAGCCGTGGCTTATAAACGGCGATTTCAACCTTTTCTACGAGGCTAGGGATAAGAACAACCTAAACCTCAACCGGAGGCTCATGGGCAAATTCAGGCAGGCCATCGACGCCGCCGGTTTGAAGGAAATTAGATGTAGAAACCGCCGCTACACGTGGAGCAACGAGCGACAAAACCCGACGCTAGTAAGCATCGACAAGTTCTTCTGCAACCTACCATGAGAATGCCGATTCCCCTCGGCGTCACTGCATGCGGCATCCACGGCCACCTCCGATCACTGCCCGCTAGTCCTCACTGACACAATAGCAACTCCACGCCCAGCCATGTTCAAATTCGAAAGTTTCTGGCCTAGGTTCCCGCGGTTCCACGACACGGTTGAAGGGGCTTGGAATAGACCAGTGCAGTCTACCCGCGCCTTCCGTCGTCTCACCACAAAGATGACGCGCACCGCACGGGACCTGAAGATTTGGAGCAAAGCCTTTTTCAGTGATGCAAAACTACAATTCCACATGGCGGTCGAATTAGTCCTTAGGTTCGATGTAGCGCAAGAAAACAGGCGTTTATCAGACGCAGAGTTCGACCTTAGAAAGTTACTAAAGCTACGTATGCTCGGCCTCGCCGCGGTCGAGCGTGCACGCCGGCGACAGGCATCTAGACTCACATGGTTGCGGCTTGGCGACGCGGGAACAAAATTCTTCCACATCAAGATGAGAGCAAGGAGGCGCAAGAATTTCATCCACACCCTAAAGGCTGGCGACGGCATAGCTACGACACACGAGCACAAAGACGAAGTCATCTATAGGCATTTCAACGAAGGGTTAGGGAAGAAAGCTACCCGCACCGTGACAATAGACTGGGCTTCATTAGATCTTCCATCAGTTCAGGGGAGAGGTTTAGACAACCCCTTCACAGAAGAGGAAGTGTAGGACGCGGTAAAGGCATCACCTTCGGAGAAGGCGCCGGGACCAGATGGTTTCACGGGGACTTTCTTCAAAGCGTTGGCCCCAAATTAAGGAAGACGTTATGCAGCCCTTTCATAGTTTCTACCACCTGACTAGCGGAGACTTCTCCAAGCTTAACTCCGCCATGATAGTTCTTCTGCCAAAAAAGGAAGGAGCCTCCGAGGTGCACGACTACAAGCCGATAAGTCTAATTCACTCGATCTCCAAGCTTATAGCTAAGGTCCTCTCCAGAAGGCTAGCTACGGTCATCGACAGCATAATCTCGCCAGCGCAATCAGCTTTCTTGTGCGCCAAGTCAACGCAAGACAGTTTCCTCTACGTGCAAAATGTCGTTAGATCTCTCCATCGAGAGAAGACCCCCGCGCTACTGCTAAAGCTAGACATCGCAAAAGCCTTCGACAACGTCTCCTGGGAATACCTATTAGAACTACTGCAGCACCTAGGGTTTCCAGCAAGATGGCGGGACTGGATAGCGCTCCTCCTTAGCACTGCGTCGTCTGCAGTAATGCTAAATGGCTCCGCGGGCAGACCTATCTGGCACAAAAGGGGCCTGCGACAGGGAGACCCGTTGTCCCCCCTCTTATTCATTTTAGCCATCGACACCATGCACAGGCTCCTGTGTAGAGCCACCGAGATGAACATGCTCCAGCCACTGCCGGGCAGGGAGATCACGCTACGGCTCAGCCTCTATGCAGATGATGCCGTCATTTTCGCAAACCCCATACGGGAAGAAATCGACTTGCTTATGGGCATCCTAAAAGACTTCGGAAATGCCACGGGTCTTCATATCAACCCTGCCAAGTCTACTGTCTCGGCAATACGCTGTGAAGACTTAGACCTAGACGCCGTGCTTGCAGCTTTCGGAGGGGAGAGGGTCGGCTTCCCAGTGAAATATCTAGGACTACCACTCACCCTTGATAGGATCCGATTGATACATATTCAATTCATCCTAGATAGGATTAGGGCTAAACTAGCAGGATGGAAAGGGAAGCTACTGAACATCGCAGGGAGACGGGTACTGGTTCGCAGCGTACTCACCGCGCTGCCAACCTTCGCCCTATCTGTCCTGCGAGCGCCCAAGAAATTTCTCGACGAGATAGATAAGGTTAGACGGCGTTTCCTATGGGCACACGAAGAAGAAATCAGCAGAGGAAAATGCAAAGTTAGCTGGCCAATAGTATGCTCTCCAACGAAGAGCGGTGGGCTAGGAGTGTTGGATATGAATCGCTTCTCCAGAGCGCTTTGGCTAAGATGGCTATGTCTGTCCTGGACAAGTCCACAAAGGCCATGGAACGGCATGCAGCTGCCATGCGACGACGATGACAGAGCTCTTTTCAGCGCCTCCACGACAGTTACCCTGGGAGATGGGGCCACGGCCTCCTTCTGGAACTGCCCCTGGACAGGTTCGGGGGCGCTAAAGACGGCATACCCGGCGCTCTTCAAGCACTCCCGTAGAAAAAATAGGACTGTAAAAGAGGCGCTACAAGGCAACACATGGATAGCCGACCTTGCGCACGGAGACACCACGCACCTTTGGGCGGATGTCCTCCGCCTGCACAGGTGGATTCAGGACACGGACGTCCAACTCATAGAGCACACAAGTGACAAAATCAAATGGAGACATGAGGCCTCGGGGCTTTACACTGCTAACTCAGCGTATAAAGCTCAATTCCTAGGAAGCACATGATCAGAAATTAGCAAGTTTATATGGGAAACTTGGGCACCGCAAAGACTCAAGATATTCACATGGCTGCTGGACAAAAATAGGCTATGGTGCAACGACAGATTGCAAAGGAGGGGATGGCAAAACGGTTACTTCTGTCAGCTATGCCTCAGAAATCTAGAATCAGCGGCTCATCTTTTCTGAGAATGCAAGGTGGCAACAACAGTATGGATGGAGGCGGCGTCTCGCACCGGATGTGCCTCACTAAGCCCAACAATTTGGACACATAAAAAATCCACCAGAGAGATCATTTCCAAGATGATAAGCAAGGCAAGACCGGAGTACAAAAGAGGCACCAGAACAACGACCGTGCTGATCCTGTCAGAAATTTGGAAGGAAAGAAATGAGTGCACTTTCAGAAACAAAACAACAAGAGCAGCAAATATATCCACCTTCATCACAACAACACTAGAGTTTTGGAGGCAAGCAGGAGCAGTTTTCGTTGAGCACCCGTTTGGGGAACTAACGTGAGGAGTCCGGCGCCTGTAGCATGCTATCTTTTTTTTTCCTCTTCTTTTTCGGAAGTTTTTCCTGTTATGTCCTTGATCTTCTGATCAGCCCCCCCCCCCCCCCCCCCCCCCTTATTTTGTATTCCCGCCCTGCTATCTGCTATTCCAATATATGCCAGCCATCAGCTGGATCTTTCAAAAAAAAAAAGTGCTAACTGAACAAACATTTAAGCTAGACATGCTACTGAAAGTCTGAAATCACTGCAACAAGCATCTCTATCACACAGCCTGTGCAGTGGCTGTGAAAATGGTTCCGCAAACAAGTATCACCATCATGGCAAAGGAAAAACAAAATATCCTTCTCATTTGATCTGTGTTAAGGTATGAGTCAAGTACTTGTTGTTTTGTTTGGTTTCAAGTGCTCATTTTTTTTATTTCTGTTTGACGGTTTGGATGCATATCATGGCTTGATCTAGGTATTGTCGATAGTGATCAATTCAGTTTATCGAAGATATGGATTTTTTTTCAAAGATCCCACACTACCTGGCTGTTGGAGTGGGGCTTCCGTTCTAAATATTCTCACTCTAGCGAATGACAGGAAACGTGAGAACACCATTATTTTTGTCTCACCCAGACCAAGGGTGATGGGGGTAGCCGGGTAGGAGCTCAGAGCTGACCTTTCCATTTGGAGAACAAATAGAAAATTGTCCGAGGCTAAAAGATTCCAGCAGTTACTTGTAACGACGTAATCCTTTCAAGCCAATTGACAGCCAACCCAAATCTTCCATCGTGTCATGATCTCTCATACATGCAATTCTCTTATGTTATTATACATGGTACAGCAGCAGCTACACTTTCGACGTGCTCCTGTTGGAAATATCATTAAGCTATTTATTAGTTAGGCAATATACAATACCAGCTAAGAATATACAAGCATGTTAATTGACTATACTATATCAAGCATGTGTTCAATATGCTGTGCTGGGGGAAGAAGAGCAGGGAAGTCTAGTGCGTTGGGAAGTAACCGCTGGAGCATTTGACTAGATCTAGAAAACAGTGTCTACAAAAGAAAGCTACATTTCAACAAAATAAATGGGCACATGGAGGCTTGAGTGGTCCACGAAGAGAAGAAAAATAGAGGAAGAAACCATTGGCATAGACCACATAATTGCTGGAGATTATAGCTATGGGCAGCAAGGGAGGAGGTTGTCAAGAAAGCAAGATAATGCAGAAAGAATCTGTGGAGGGCAGACCACAGGGAATCTGGAACTAAAAGCGAGTATCCCAGAAAAAAATGGTATCTGATTAGTGGACCCCAGATTTATTAATGCGGTGGAAAACTATAAGCAGTTGGTTAAATACAAGCATGTTAATTTACTCTTCAAGTGGATACTCCGTCAAGCATATGTTCAAAATACCGTTAGAGATGACCACAAATAAATCGTGTACTTACAAACACGAAGCTCTGCTTGAGGAGAAAAACATGGAATTCTATGAGTTAAAAAAAGTACAATGGCTGCTGGAGTTTGACTGAATCTAGAAAACAATTTCTTCGAAAGAAAGCTACATTCCAACCAAATAAATGGCTTGAATTGTCCCCCGGGAGAACAAAAATGGAGGAAGAAACCATTGATGTAGACCATATGGAATCTGAAGGAAGCAATTGGTGGAGATTATAGCTGCGGCAGGAGGTAAAGAAGTGGTTAAGAAAGCAAGATAAACGCAGGAAGAATCTGCGGACTGAACAATCTGATTAGTGGCAAAGTCTCCCAGATTTACAAATCCAGTCAAACACTATTAGCAGTTGATTGAATAAACAGTTTTTTTTGGGGTTCACTTTCCTACATCTCGCATCAACAAGTTGAATCAGCCTAGAAAACTAAACCAAGGCTTGTACAAACAAACAAGCTGAATCAACTTGTTCTAGTATGTTTATTGGTCAACTGTAGATAGTAGTTCTAATATTATAACGTTAGAAGAAAACGTATACAAACAAACAAGCTCACTGAAGTAAACATCTGGTAACCAGAAGATTCAGAACCAATCTAACCTGTTAAGAATGTAAAACTAAGCAGCATGAGGAAGACTGCCATAATGGAAGAATAAGACTGACATAGACTGGACCAACAAAGGGATAACTAGAGTGGACCAAAAGTGCAGACTAGGAAGAAAAGAGGGTATCAAGCTCAATCATGCAGAGCAAGTAGCTACCTTGGAGGATAAAACCCAAGACTTTGTCTCTGGCAACTAGTCATACCGATGGTTACACACCCATAGGACAAACACATGGCTGCAGTGTTCCCTAGCTGTGCTATAAATACATGGAACTAGCACACAGGCGTCTTCACACCACCCAAAAACATCAAGTACCAACACACATTTCTGCAAAAGTGCATCTCATCAGAAAAAATACACCATGATCACTCCTAGGAGCCTAGTTCAGCAGGCAAAGAAGTGGCAGCAGATGGTAGCCATCGGGAAGCGGAGGCCAGCGGTGATGGGGGCGATCTACGACGTCAACCTGCGGAGTGCATCGACCATCGCAGACAAGGGCCACTGCATCGTCTACACCACCGGTGGAGAGAGGTTTGAGGTCCCGTTGGTGTACCTTGGTACGATGGTGTTTGGGGAGCTCCTGAGGATGTCAGAGGACGAATTCGGGTTCACGAGTGAACACAGGATCACGGTACCTTGCGACGCGGCGGTGATGGCGTATGTCATGTGCTTACTTAGGAGAAAACCGTCAGAGGAGGTGGAGAGGGCCGTCCTTAGCTCTCTGGTAATGCCACGCAGCAACCAGAGTGGCACCGCCATGGTTTACAAGGGTCTTGGCCAGTCGGTGGCTATATTTTAGCTAGTGAGAAGTGATGTGTTCTTGGTGTATATATGTGCATCCTTTTTTGGTAAGCCTTCATGTGATGTAATGTGTACATAGATGTATGCACATAGCCAAGTATATAAGTGAAGAACATATTTGCAGTTGGATCTATAACCTTTTTTTCGACAGCTGTTGGATCTATATCCTGATATTGTTATTTGGTAATATGAAACAAAGGGGATATTGTACTGACCTGGCATACTTGGTCCACTCCAGCGCTCAAGATCTCAGTCTCTAGCAAAAAATTTCACCAGGTTCTAACAGAAGACCATTAAAAAATTCCTCTTAACTTCCTCCAGTGAAGGCATGCAATCCTGTTAGGCTACTGACAGTAATATGGAAGATGTTAAAACAGATGCTAGCAAACTACTACCTGTTTCTAAATATAAGACGTTTTGGCTGCTTAAACTGAACTGCCAAGATGTCTTGTACTCCCTCTTAGTTTACAGAGGAAGTATTTTGGAACAGAGGGTGTACTAGCTAAAGTAACCTCTTTGTTCTAAATATACATGGTACTGAAATGTGGGAACTTTTTTCCACTCTCTTTGTTCAAGCACAACCTATGGGCTATGGCATATGCTCACCACAAACATGGACCATTCTTAAAAGAATCCGCATGAAATTTGAGAGCAACATAGGAGCTTCCAGCTGCATCTAACCGAGCAAACACTAGACATGGTAATGAAATCACTCCAATAACCATCTCTGTCACCCAGCCTGTGCAGCGGCTGCAAAAATAGTTCCACAAACAAGTAGCGCCATCATGGCAAAGGAAAAAACAAAATCTCATTCTCAACCCAATAGCGAGCTGGTTGCACTCTCTAGGGGCAATATTCCCAAAAGAAACCTAACCCAAACAATAATCAAGATAGCTGAAAGCGAAACTCACACAAGCAAATGAGTCAGATCATCCGTACCGAAGGGTGGGTCTAAGTGTCAACTGCCACGACAAGGCAAATATATATTTTTTTTAGAACCGGGCTTTCTCCCCTTTCCATTACTTTTCAATAACGGAAATATAAAGTTTTAGGACCAGAAAAAGAGAGGGAAAGGGAAAAAAGCGAGTTCAGAGCAATATCAGGAAACCCGCCACTCACGCCTGTCATCAGGAACATGAGTTGCGGGGCAAAAACCTGATATCACTCAAAACCACACTACAGGAGATATAAGTCTTATAACCATCACATCTATCATCAGACCAGGCTCATCCAAAAGAGCACCAAAAGCTAAACTAAGAACAAGTTTTACTCCCAGCAAATCATAAGAACCTCATGCACCATCATGAACAGCAGATCATCATCATCATAAAACAACATCACCATTCATCCCAGATCTCTTCATGCTCCTCTCGCTCTGTTGCCTCAGCCCTCGACGGTTCGCATAAACGTAGCATTTGAGCTGCACTTCTCTACTATCCCAACAAAGAGCATACTTGAAACTACGAAACAAAGAGTTCAGTGAAATCAGCATCTACTATCCCAACGGAAGTACATAAGTAAACCAGGGCAAAACGGATAAACAGAGCATCTGAAGATCCCATTGACAGCCTTCACACGACGACCCTTTTTGACTTCTTAGGCTAAGGGTAGACGAACGAAACTTGCTCTGATGGGCTTCTTTCGATCCATTTTCTGCAGTAAGAAGTCATACGGAATGTTATTAGCAAAGCATCAACAAAGATACAAGCATCACTTATATTTATAGTAGAGCTCAAGTCAGATACAGGAGCAACGAAAACAAGCAATGTTGGGACTTGGAACTGTGGAAAGGTTTCTAGTTTGAAAGAAGCAATGAGGCCTGCAGAAGACCATTTACGTCTATCCATATAAATGCCCATCCCTCGGGCACAAATCAACAGTTCAGCACTGAATTTGCATGTTGTTCCTCTTTTTTTTTTTCCTTCCTTGCTCCTTAAACAGCTCCGCGAGGCGCTCCGGCTCTTCCGGCGGGAAGCGGATGGGGATTTCGTTGACGATGAGGTCGACGAGCAGCGCCAGGTGGCAGCTGGGTTCCGGCGGAGGGCGGAGGAATGTCGGCGGCGGCCGATTGGGGAGGGTTAGGGTTGCGGTGGGGGGATTGGGGGCGAGCCGAGGAGCGAGGGGTGGCGCTGCTGCTACCAATGCTTGATCCGCCGATGACAAGGGACGGCGAGGAGCCGGCGGCGGCCGGTGAGGGGAACCGGCCGGGGATGAGAGAGGATGCCGGCGCCGAGCACGCGCGGGAATATGGGCCCCTTCCTCTGCTCGCGGATCCTCCTATTCCCTCGCTACCGATGCTGTATGGGCCGGCCCATTTTGGGTTTTTTCCATCATTTTTTGAAAGGTAGGGTTTAATTCTTCTTCATTCTTTCTTCTGTTTTTTATTTCTTTTACAATTACAGGAAATTGGCACGTGCATTGCAACGGGTACAAAATATTTACTGCCAACATTAAACAAATATCTACTCCCTCCGTTCCTAAATATAAGTCTTTGTAGAGATTTCACTAAGGACTACATACAGATGTATATAGACATACTTTAGAGTATAGATTCAATCATTCTGCTCCGTATGTAGACCCTTAGTGAAATCGCTTAAAAGACTTATATTTAGGAACGGAGGGAGTATTTCTTATTTTGACTATATTTGTAAAACTGAACTGAGAACGGTATGCTCGTAATATTGGACTATTATTTCTAGTGTATTCAATTGTTTGTTACGGTCAAATGAAGAGGCGATAAAATTGCTAGTGTGACCATTGTGGACTATGGCTTATCCATGAGTCAACAAACACTCATTATAGCTTATATCCACTTGTCACGGACAAATATGCCATTATTCTGGCTGATCTATAAGCATTATAAAGGATTCAGGTTATGAGAAGCAAATACTCGTAGCAACTTGAGATAAATATACAACATATGATTTTTACATCTCCCATACACTTCCAATGCTGCAACATTAGGCAAAGTGACGTGCCGATTTTATGTGAATGCTATTTATAAAACTAAGCCAGCTTGTTAAAAATAAAAAAGGCATATTTTTGCTTAGCAATGATAAACAATCTACACTAGAATTTTAATGTTTATGGGAGTACCAAACTTGCAAGTGGCTTATGTGATATGTCCAATGCATTTAAAAAAATAATAGTGCGGACGAAACCAAATTAAGAATATCACCTTCTTTATTAGTAGGTAGATATAGATTTCTTTTTTCCTATTTTTAATTTTTCTTCTAGTTTTTTTTTTTTTTTGCTTTCTTTTTTTTTAATTTTTGCGAAAATTTTTCAATTTGCAAAAAAAATAAACTACAAATAGTTTGAAATCTTAAACATGTTTCAAATTTGCGAACATTATATTTGAGTACATTAACATTTTTTAAAATCAAGGAAAAATATTTGAACTCGTGATTTTTTATTTTCTAAGATTTAAAAAAAACTATTTTGTAAATACTCCTAATTTTTGTCAAAATCACAAATATTTTTGAAAATCTGCAAAGAAATTATGATTTCCCGGACAATTTTGAAAATCATGAACGTTGTTTAATTCATGGCCATTTCTCTAAAATCATCAATATTTTATTGTTTTCATACAAAAACATTTTTACAAAAGCATGAATATTTTTTGATTTTGCAAACAAATTTTTACCCAAATATGTTCCAAAATCATGAACATTTTTCAAAATCACAAACATTTTTTCATTTCCGCAACATGTTTTTTAAAATGATGAACATATTTTGAAATCACGAACTCTTTTCGGAATCCTGGCTATTTTTTAAAATGCATAAACATTTTCTGGGGTTTGGGAAAAAAACATGAAGATTATTTTTTTCCAGAACTTATATTGAAATCCCAAAAAGAAAGAAACGGAAAAATACAAGGGCAAACCTTCCCGCACTTGTGCCACCCCAAATCGTGCGCAAACATGGGTGTGCGTTTCGTGGCTATTCGACGTGTGGGTCAGGCAATTGGACGTCCCTCCTTTGCTTCATACTATTTCACACTAACCATCAAACATGCCCATATGGACCATCCTGCGCGGGCCAGCCTGCGGGCATAGAAATTTTGCCCAACATATGGTCGAGGTGAATGAAAGTGTCGGGGAACAACACCTCATAATTGAGTTATTGACTTTCATGAATATCAATTATCAATGTGTGATGGCACTGAGGGGATACTTTGGAAACTGGGAGTGCATAATTAGAGGAATGGAACTTAATCTGGCTTGAGATGTTGATTGTGATAAAAAAAAAGGAACTACGATTGTAGGTGGAGTTACATAGAGTTTTGGAGGAGCAGTGGTACTCATGGTATAAACTCAACCCCAATGTACATCGTCGATCGGCTTGGGCAAGGTCGGTACCGTCGTCGTGCCGGATCGACTACCGATGACCGTCGTCATTGTTTTTGTGCTGGCGTCGTCGAATTTGTGGCAATCGATGGGTCTTGACGCCGGCGATGGCGTGTAGGGTGTTGTGGGGGACGACCTTTCTATTTCGCCAGACATCAATGAGGTGGATGGTCTACGGTGAGGATAGGGGTGCTAGCATTGGGGTGGGGCGGGAAGATTGTGTGCGAGCGGGATAGTGAAGAACTTTGCTAAGACGACTAAGTTGGAATAAAATTGAGTGGTTGGGGAAGTTTTAGGGGTGGGGTTATATTTACGGAAAATTTGGATTTCCCCCTAAAATTCACGCTTGCTCCTCATATTTTACTTTTAGGAGATTTGCTATAGATCCTCTTAGTTGCCTATAACAAAAAAAAGCAGAGTACACTCTTCGGCAATAGAGAAGAGAAAGTGACAAAAAAACAAGAGGGGGGAGAAAACAGAGTACTATAAGATGGCATTTCCCTGTTTCTTAAGTTTCTCTGGAAAGAAGAAGCAAATCCAAGCATTAGTTGGTCCATTTCATGAATTTACCTTATGGTTAAGTATCTAATAAACCATACTAATATGGGGAATGTAGAATGTCAGTACATATGTTATACGTTGTACAAAAGATATTTTAGGTTGTGGATAAGAAATATGTGCATGTTCGAGAAATCCGGGGGTACTAGCTGAGATAAATTTTGAGTCGATAGCGCTTATGGGTCAAAGGAATCTTGAATTTCCGAAATATGTTGAACAAACCATGGATGAAGGACTATAGCACACGAACTTTCTAAAATAAACAGAAAATACTAGATAACCTATTTCGTATATGAAAAAAGAAATATATGAATAATATTCTACTTGCCTCTTGCATATGACAAAAATGAAAAAAAAATTGGGGTTTTTCAAGTCTGTGTGCTATAACATGCCCTATAGTCATAAAAAGATGACATATATGCTGCATGTCGATATTTTTTGAACGAACTGTGCTGAAAAGGCATTCAATTCCATCATCATGTAAGACGGCACGGACGAATTATCATTCTAACAGAAAAACTCCACATCGTTTGATAGGAGCATGGTCACCCACCCTAAGTAGCCAATAGCTAAGCAAGTGTGTGCATAACGCTAGCAAAATTAATGATATGCCATTTATAGAGTTGGGAGGCCACATGAACAAAATCAACCGAGAACAAAAGAAATCCCTTGAACCTTATGATAAATGACTGTCAGGAGATGGTCCATAGTAAGAGCAAGATATCATAGATATTTCCATAGACTACATACCCATTTGTGAAAAATCATTAATATGTCGTGTATTGATAGATGGTTGAAACAATCAACTATGATGTATGTAATTTATGAATTATTTATAATGGTCTCACATGTTGTATGGAATATCCTCAATGACCTAAGATCCATATCAATAATTTCGATTAGGGTCATTTGCATTTCTGTCCCCAACTCGAACCACCTACTCAGATTTGTCCCTAGTTTTGAAACTTGCTCAAATTTGCCCCTTTGACGCTAGGTGTCCTTATAGAAATGCCCTTCGGGTCCGTTTACGTCCGGTCAAAGGGTTTTGACCGTTTTCTTGACGTTTGCTAGACATTTATGATACACTCATGTCACACACACAAACATAACTTGAAAACTAAATAAAATTTATTAATTAATTGGCAAAGATAGCTATGCCTCCACATACATGACAATTATGAGTATGTTTTGGAGAGGTATAGTTGGTCATGGCTCATCGCAAGCAGGTGAAACTAGATGGATATGTCTTGTTACAATGGTTTAGTAGGAGGGTAAGGTCGACGGGAATATCAATAGTGATGACTCCAAGGAGGTCGGCCTTGATGGCAGTGCAGACACAGACAGCGGCATCAAGATCAGCCAACCCACTAAGAAGTGGACAACATTGCTCGGTCTCCGGCACGTTGATCCGGAGCTTCAGTAGCAGCAACACATTGCTGCACACCGTTATCTTTAATGGGTTGATTGGGCATGAAACACCAGTCGAAGGCGCTGGTGCAACAAGTGGGGTATGGGCGGAAGGTGATGTAGGGACAATTGGTGGGTTACCATGCACAACAACACTGAGAAGAAGGTTGAGGGCAAAGAAGAGGGCAATCTTTGTTAGCGCCATACTTAAGCTTTGAGCAAGCTAGTTGGTGGTTTCTTTGGTAGAGGTGTTGTGTGAGATGTTTCTGTTTTGTGGTTCTTATATAGTATAAAATTGAGTGGGTTATTTACGTCCCCCGGTATGTCAAGCAATCATTGATGACTCATAATTCTATACCATACATACCTTATATCTAGTATGAAATTATCATGTGTTTTCCAAGACGAATGCAATATTTACATACTTCTTTGTTTAGTAACATCTATTTAGTTCAAATGATATAGAAAGGAAGCATTTGCTTATTTCCTATAAAATTTTGATAAAGTAGGAAACTTATAATAACTCTAAATTTGTAGGCATATTGGTGAGAAATTAATGAAGGCCTATCGTAATTTTGTATGGATAGGAGTAATATAAGATTTCCTTCTACATTGATTCATGGTGTGACTTTTTCCCTATAAGAAAGGTTGACTTAAATAGCACCTAAGATTTATAGCATTACTCAAACTACTACGTAATAGGTTGACGTTGGCGCGCACCAACATGTCGGTACGTTTCATCAACTAGTCACGAATCGGACGACTCCTTTGTGTCCAGTTGAAATATCTTTGCTGTAATTTTTTTCTCCTGAGTGCTGGTTATTATGCTAAGACAAAAAAGATAATTGAGCATGCGATGTATGTTCATGAAACAACTCTAACATAGACCCTTCTGGAATAATAAGAGGAATGTGATCGTATAACGACTGAGAACATGGTATATTATTATCAAGAAACTTTTGTGAGTTAAAATTTTGCATGTAAATGGTGTCATGAACTCCTCATAAGAAGTTTTGTAAGAAGGGATTATTTTTAGAATGTTTGATCATGAGAGTAAATAGAGATGATGTCATTCCCGCATTATCTATTGTCGATTTTTTTGCATCACTATTTCTTATTATAATTTACTCTTTATCATTGATAATTTACACCATGTTACTCAACTTTAATGCCTTTCCCCTTCAGTTTGCATGCAACACACATAGAGATGGTCATCGCAAAAAAAAACACATAGAGAGGGAAATTCTTAGGAAATTACCGTACAACTGAAAAATAGGGCAAAACAACACAAGAAAAGGCATTTCTTCTTGAGCTCCAAAAATTCTAGAAAGTTTCTTGAGTTTTTTTGCTAAGGGGGGCACAGGGGTCCCATGGACGCCTTTCATGCGCACCTATACGAGTGGGGCATGTGGGCATTGCCTCTTGACGTCCATTGTCCATAAATTCCCTTCTGACCCAAATGTACACGCGAATTAATCGGGAATTGTCGCCGCTACGAGGCGAAACCGAGGCAGGGCACTTTTGTCCTCCGACGGGGTGATTCTGTTGTAGATCCATCCCTTACGGAGGAAGAACTTAAAGCCATCATCATCACTATCTTTGTGATCATTATCTCCATCAACATCTTCATCAGGACCGCCATATTCATCAACTCCCTTGACACCATTTTTCTAATCTATGAACTTTTATGTGAGATCTTTTGTTGAGTATAGAGTGTGGTATTGATTAGTACTTGTTGTTGATGCTTATAAACTTTATTGGTGAAATATTCAGATGTTCAAATTGTTATTCATATATTTATCTCCACTGATCATGATCCATATGATGTGTTATGAGTGGTCCGTTCCGTTCTGAAGGGCATGTGATAAACCTTGTTGCTAGTAATCTTGTGAAGTTGAATCTAGTTCTATATTTTGATCTTGTGTTGTCGTGTAATTTTCTAATGGTGATGTGTGAACGTGACTACATATCACCCCACTGTTAAGGGCCTAAAGGAGTGCATCATGTGATTAGTTTTTTCATGTATAGGTTTCCGGAGTGACAGATAATACCGTACTCTAAGTTTATTACTGTTTTTGAGGGGTGTTGGAACCCTAAAGTTTATTACTATGGTTAGATGGTATATTAATTTTTCTCTTATATTTGTGGCTTACATAGAGGGTATAATTATAAGCATGTTGTTTGTTAAATCAAGAACGACACATTATTATAGGCTCCACCGCACAACAAACTACAAAAATAATGAACAATAACTCAATGAATCTTGATGAACGTAACTGAGTGAAACTGTTATGTGTCCTCGAGAATGCATTGATCCCTATAAGTAAAACAATTGATTTTTAATTATAATAATTAAGGATTGGAACACTCGTTGCACCGTTTCACTTTTGTTACTATTTGCTTTCCTGCGATTACTTGCTTTCAAACAAACCATCAAACCATTTTTGCATCTTCTACAGTGAATTCTTGCTAGTTTCTATCAACCAATTCCTTCTTCTCCTCATTGAGTTCGACACTCTTACTTATAAACTGCAATAGATCCCTTATGCTTGTGAATTATCAGAAAGACATAGTGAGTTAGTTATTTTATCAAAGGAGACCATAGTCCCCCATTTTCATTCAAAAAAATAGAGTCTTCTACAAGTAAGAAACAACTTGTTTCATACACCCCAAGAGATACAACTATCATACACCATGAGTGCTGACATAACTAGGGAAGATACATACCCCCTCACACCCAGCAGCTACAAACCTATAGAAGCATAACCACAAGTTGCTGAATTAAACTTAAACTAGAGACTTTATACTACCATACAGGAGAAAATAGTGAAACAATATAATAGAGCCCCAAATCACTTCCCTAGTAGGCACATATCATCTTAACGCAGGCCCCCGACTATGCCCTTTCCTGAATACTTCACTCATCACAAAACAGGCATTCGCCCCCCTTTATAGATAAATGCAAACCGCACTGATACAAAGTACATGATACAAGGTGTTGAGGAAATTTGGTCAAAAGAAAAATGGACAAAACTAGCTGAGGACGCTATCCGCCAACTGGTTGCCGAGAAGAAGCACAGGAGACCGTCACCGTGGGCCCGAAGGACCTGATCTCACCGGCGACGCCCCCAAGAGGGTAATGACGTGAAGCGCTGCCATCGTTGCGCCAGGCGAGCCGAACTGAGGTTTTCGCCCTGAGATCCGGAAGGAAAGGAGAGGACCACGACGGGGCCCCTAGAGGAACACAACACCGAGAGGTGATGTCATCATCGGCGCCATGGTGCAAAGCTTTCGCCCGGCCTCAACACCCACCACATTGAAGAAACTCCACGACAGGGACCCCATCACCATAAGTCAGGTGCACCAGATCCAGACCAGGGCTAAGCTAACATCAAGGACGACAGCTACACCAGGATCCTCCACCACAGCACCCATTGCCATCCTCATGGCCAAAGAATGTCGTCAACACCAGCTACACCGGGGCTCGCCGAGAAGCCAACCAGTGTAGACCACCACCCGGGGCCGCCACCCCAGCATCCAAACCGCCTCCTCGCCTCTGCAAGTCCACGAGGTCCGCCCAAGGCCACACCTTGGCATGGGTGATACTCGCATAGGGTCGGACCCCCGATCCACGTGACAAGGAGGGCGCCGACAATGAGGGCCCGATCCCCACTGGATTAGCCCCCAAAATCGTCGAGGTGGCCAGGGATGGGGCAAACCGGCAACACCCAGTTGCCCGCGTACGGGCTACCCGCCCATACGCCGCTGCCGAAGCCGTGGCTCAACGCACAACCGAGACAGCAGGCCTCCATGGGCGGGACCTAGCATCTCCAGATCTGACCGAGGAAGGCCCTCAAGGCTCGCCGTCCCATGTCCCATGCGCCTCATCGGAGCTCCATCGGCCCGAGACGCCGCTCGACAGCCACCAGGCCTCCTTCCACGCTCGCCCTTCCAGATATGTCGTCCTCCGAGCAGCCTGAGGCAACCGCCATGTACCCCAACCGCAAGAAGGGCGGCTCGTGCCGCTTCGAAGAAGAAACCACGTCTGTCTTCCCCGAGCACGCCACCGCCACGATCCCAGGGTGTGGCCAGCACCAGCACCACATCGTCGGCGGCCTCGGCACCGGCCACACCCGCCACCTCCGTGCCCCACCGCAGATCGCCGCGCCGCCGCCAGATCCATCGTGCACACGCCGCACCCCCCGGCTCGGGCGAGCGCGCGTGCGCCCACTCAGCCGCAGCAGCAAGGACACCCACCCGCGCCCCAAGCACCGCCGTGCTCCTCGCCGCCGACATGCCCCGCGCCGAGCGTCGTGCCCCTGCCGGTCACCGCGTCCTGCGCCGCGTCGGAGAGGAAGATGGCCTCGCCGCCACCCACGCAAGCCAGGCTTTGCCTGGTCGCGCACGCCTACGACGGCGAGGAAGAGGGAAGGCGGGGAGGGACCGCGAGCGGCGGCTGCTAGGGTTTCGCCCTACAGCTCGCGGGAGCGGGCGGGGCGAAGTGGATCACTTCTCTTTCTCTATTTCCACTTGTTTGATGTCGTTCTGAATACTTCACTCATAAGCGAGGTTAGTTTATACTACATTAGAAACATAAGTCAAGGTTGTGGTAGAAGAGAGCCCTCAGTTGCAGGGCATAACCACTAGTTTCTTTGAAGAGGAAATCATTACAATTAGAATTAGGGGACCCAATCCTTACTAGTGAAATTAGACAATGAAGAGAAAGTCAAATAAATTTACAATGCGATCGGAGAATTACAACATGTCATCGAAATTCACTACCCACAAGCAATAACACTGTGAAAATCAGCTAGCTCATCCTTGCACTTCGTAAGAAGGACCCAGTCCTGGTGATCTCTCGCAGTGGCTTGTTGGTAAACCGGATGAGGTTGTAAGCCCATGCACCGGCAACAGCGCCACTAATTGGGCCAACGATATACAACCAGATGCTGGTGTATCGGCCGGCAACCATTGCCGGGCCGATGGTTCTTGCGGGGTTCATGGATGCTCCTGATATGGGCCTGCACATCACAACCGTGTCAAAAAGTAAAAACATTCTCTCAACATAATGAAATGATAAAAGTAAATCTGATACATTTTATTACTAAGTTCATTTCCTGAAACTCATTGGAGAGTGCAAACAAAATATTATGAAATTTCAACCGCTTCTATACACAAATTAATGCTTAGATTCGTATACAAAAATAATTAATGCTTAGTATGTTTTTCCAAATGTTGATATTGTTAGTAGATTTATCATGAAAAGTACTTCCATAATCAACTTTTTACCACCGTGTACTTCTATTTTATTCCTATATGCGGGGACGTAGGCAGGCCCCAAGCTCTCTACACAGGCCATGGCCTGGGGCATGACAACAACTCCATTCGCTGACCGTAGCCTCCACGGTCACTGTTCGCTACTGTAGCTGGAAGTTGGGCTGGGGCAACCGTTCCGACGTATACTAGTTTTTCTAAGAAAAACAATCTACCTCCTCCGTTTCAAAATAAGTATCGCAACTTTATACTAGCTCTAGTATAAGATTATATTAAGTTTAAGATATTTATTTTTGGGACCGAGAGATTACATCGCACTCTCACTTGTTAGGTCATATGGTAGCTGACCTGGTCAGCACATGGATTCCACCCCACACAAATATTCTAAGATAATCACATGAATTATCTTAAATAAAAGACACATACCCCCATTGTTTTCAAATTGATTTTACTTGTTCCCAAAATTTATAGGTAATAAATCAAATTGTATACTCCATAATTGTCTAATTCCAGATTGTAATTTATGGTCATGTAATGCAACTTAAAATCCTTTAAGTGTACTTTCACATTGCAATTTCGAATAGTTTCCGTGTTTTTTCACCTAATGACATCTAATTTTTTGTATGCACTCACATGAACAGTAAGATGATACTTTGTCTGTGTAGGAAAACTAATTTTACCACACCAATTTACAAATGACATGTGATGTACAATAGCAGGCTGTCCTAAGTTGCGGGACCAACTAGTTACAGTGTTGGTTGACATTGCGTCTGAGTTGTCCACCGCATGGACATGACATCTGAGACGCCATGCTGCTTTGTGCTCGAGCTTTTGAAACGGACAAACCATGACGATGCAACAAATCACAAGTTTGTTATGCAAATACTAGTATTCTTTGTTCCTGATAATGCCCACACGTGTGGGCGTTAAGGGGTGTTACCCACACGTCCCGTGTGGTGTGTAAGGGCGTGTTTGGTTTCAGGATGATGTGGAGTCGGACGGGTTGATTTCATCCCTAACAGTCGTTTTCGTGTTTAGTTGGGTTAAGAACCGGAATTTGATCATCCGCATGCAGCGAATATCCCCTCCAGATGCTTCACCAAGTGATTCCTCCGATTTGCATGTGTTGAAAATAGAAAGAAAATGTTGCTGAAAATATAAATTATAGGCTTGTCAAATGCAAAAAACTCTATTTGTTCAGAGATGCAATCTCATCATTTATATCGAGGATGCGAGTGGCATCAAATTCTTCTCATTTCATCTCTCCAACTAAAGACCGAGACCGAACCAACCCATGATATTTTTTTTATCATCAATTGAACACAAGGATGGAACCAACCCATAACTTTGGAATGGAACCATGACATTCCATGACTTTCGGTCCTCAAACCAAACACACCCTAAGAGAACAACCCACACGTCCGACCTCCTGCCTCACGTCACCGCATGCATGCACGTGGGTATCTTTTTAGATTTCCAGTTTTAAAAATATTTTATCTTGTAAATGAAAAATCCGATTAAAGATCCGTTTTCATCATTAAATCAATCGCGACGAGATCTTCGAAACTAGATCTCATATCAATATGTTTTGATGAAAAAAAATCCGGGCAACAGTTGCCATGATGTTATACTGTAGTTTCCATGGTGTTTACACTGAAGTTGCCATGATATGTTTCAGCTATTTTTTCTTCTACATTTAAAACTAAATTTTGACATATTATAAAATGGGAAATTAAGAAACTAAACTTGCCATGAACCATAAACTAAAATTGTCATGGTGAATTACCATGATGAAAAAATTACCATGGTCAATTAATAAAAATTGCCATAAAAACTAGTTAAAAAATATAGCGGTAGCTTTAAATCTAGAAGAAAAAATAGGTAGAACATGTCATGACAACTCTAGTGTAAACACTATGGGAATTACAATATAAAACATCATGGCAACTTTTGGTCAACTTTTCTTTCATCGATCATGGTCAAAATTCTAAAATTGACATGATTTATAAACTAAATTTGTTGTAATGGATTACTAAAAATTATCATGATCCATGCATTAAATTTGCCGTGGTTAATTATTAAAAATTATCATGGTCAATTAATAAAAATTGCCATAAAAAATAGTTAAAAATATAACGATAGCTTTAAATCTAGAAGAAAAAAAAAAGATAAAACATATCATGGCAACTATAGTGTAAAGAGTATGGCAACTGTTGCCCGAATTGTTTTTTCATCAAAACATATCAACATGAGATCTAATTTTGAAAATCTTGACGAGACGGATTTAATGATGAAAACATATGTTTTAATTAAGAGATAAAACATTTTTAAACCGAAACCAAAAAAGATTAAACAGACGTGTGGGTGAAGTGGTTAAATGACCACACACCAGCCCAGTCCTACATGACATAAAAAAATTATCAAAAAATGACAAGATTAGTGCAAAACACAAACGGACGCAGATCCATGCGTGTGAACGGTTTGCAAACGCCCACACGTGTTAGCATTATCTTTTTTTCTTTTCTTTTGTGGTAAATCAGTTAATTATTCACACTACGAGATAAGTAAGCGTAAAAGTGCCATGTGTAAGGAAGGAACTCGTCAACATGTTCAATCAGAAGATGGCTTTGTTGACAACCAAAGTCCAAAACGGCGAGTAAAATAAAGTAAATGTAGGAGTTATCGTGGAATACCCGGCAAAGAGCACGTTTAGCAGCACGGTAGCTCCAACGGCCAGACCGGCGAGCTCACCAATCTGCAAGAGTGAGAAAATGGCCCGAAACAATTAGTTGAGTAGATAGAGATGTATCTGTAGTGTTTGTAATGACTTCGTTAATCTTTAAGCTTCATAATTTTGACATGATCTTCGATGGGTGTGTCGCCGAGAAAAACAAAAAGGACTGAAGCGTCGGGTGGTGTGAATGTGTGCGTGTGTGCGGCTGCGTTATAGCCGGTGTTTTTAAAAAACAGTTTTGTTAAGTCTCTTCACTAAGACTTTATTATATCTCAGTCGCTATTATAATCCTTTGATCTTATATAAAGATTTATAAAAAGTTTTTTTAAATTTTCTTCTTCTTATATATTATATCACTTGACTGAAACTAAGGCCCAGTTCTTTTTCCAGAGTCTGGGGATTCTCCCAGAATCTGACCCCTCCCCAGCTTCTTCCAGAATCTTGAAGCCTTATTTATTTTACAATCCTATCTAGCTAGGGTCTAATTAGCTAGGATTGTAAAACAAATGGGGGTCAAAGATTCTGGGAGAAGCTGGGGAGGGGTCGGATTCTGGAAGAATCCCTAGATTCTGGCAAAAGAACTGGGCCTAAGTCTCAGTCAACTGAGACCTAACCACATCCTTCAAAAAAATAGCACTCCCTTCGTCTCAAAATATATGTCGTTGTTTTAGTATTAAATTTTACTCCCTTCGTTCTTAAATAATTGTTGTTAAAGAAAATTAGAGTAATTTTCTCTAACTATCTGTACTTCCTCTTTTTAAATAATTGTTGTTGTAGTACAATTATTATTTATAAACGAAGGAAGTATTAATTTAGTATTAAATTTGCAATATTTATTTTGTAACGGAAGGAGTAGTAGAAAACTAAATTAATGGCTAAGACAAGGATTGTGACTGCACAATACCCCTCCAAAATTTACTTACGGCTCTGTTGTCGGTGGCGACTCCGGAGATGACGAACATGAGGTAGAAGGTGATGATGAACTCCAGCACCAGCGACTGGACGTCGGACCCGGCCGGCACCGTCCCGAAGAAGTGCTCCGGCTCGCTCCCGAACAGCAGCCGCAGCGTGAGGCTCGCCGCCGTGGACCCGACCACCTGCGCCGCCGCGTAGGCCGGGACCTGCCTCCACGGGAAGCGGCCGCAGGTGGCGAAGGCGAGCGTGACGGCGGGGTTGAGGTGCGCCCCGGAGATGTGGCCGACGGAGTAGACCATCACCATGACGGCCAGGCCCCAGGTGATGCAGATGCCCGGGAACGTCACCGTGCCGGCCGTCCTCTTGTTCACGGCCACCGCCGCGCAGCCGGCGAAGATGAGCAGGTACGTCCCCAATATCTCGGCGAGGACCTGCGCCCATGATCATCCAAGAATGTCGCCATCAGGTCAATTGCTTGATTGCTTGTCCAAGTTAGACTCATAATGATAGGGTAGGGACTTGTGACCGGATTGCAAGTATGAATATGATGCGAAGACTGGCTGTACGTAGCAGCCAGCACAGCCAGTAGGAGACATTTTCAAAGGCAAACAAATAGTCCTTCGGAATTTTCCTCTGGCCGAAACGATAATAATATTGTTGCGTTTGGATTGTTATATCGCTACCGGCTAATCACGTGTACCTTGCAGACGAAAGTTGTCATCTTTGTCCACTTGTTTGACTCTTCTGGTGTTTGAACTCTGCCATGTTTTATTCTTACCTGAACTTTTGTCCATTAGGTGTGAACAACTGCAACTACTTTTGTGGTGGATGGATGGATGACCATGCACGCCCGAATCACATAAGGATTCTCAGAACCGAAAACAAGAATAAAAGTTCCTGGATGAAGAATAATTAATCTGGTTGCGTATGCAAACATACACACCTTCTGCACGAATTGAACGGAGATCATGGGCTGGTTGCTGGTGCTGATGAGATCTTGCTCTGAATTTTCGCACCCTGCTGGGTGATTCGCTCCTCCTCTTCCTTCTTCCAGAGCTCCGGCGTGGTCTTGCTCTTGCAGGCCGTTGGCTCCATGCTCTCCTCCTCCTCCTGCCATGCGCGCGCTTCCGCTCTCTCCCTTCATCCCTCTCTCTTTGTCCGGCTGTCTATCTCTATCTCTATCTCTATCTCTATCTCTTGTTTGGATCCGCGTGTTGATCAGTATGCTTCTGCTATTTATGGGCTCCATGCTGCCATGCTCAAGCTAGATAGCGAGGTGAGGTCCATGCGTGATGTGTCCTCCTAGCAAATGTTATCTTGTGATTTATTGGGTTGACCACCGCATCGCGAATCCCCCTAAAGTCTGGAGACGGTAGCTGTGCACCGGAAGTTTCTTGGAAGAATGCAAATGGATTTTATTTATTTTTAGCCTCATCAAAATCGGCAAAATTTCCTTGCGCACGGCCATGTACCACAAGAGTAATTTGGATATAGCTAGAAGGAGAGAGGGAGATGGATTGGTGGAATAGTTAATGTATTGCTTGATCCTCGTGGCATCTATACTACTAATAAAAGATCAAACGTAAACTTCACTAGGTACACACACCTATTACCCCCAAAAAACAAATACCAATCACCACCACACAATTAGACAACAAATAAAAATCTAACGGCCTTCCACCATCCACGCAGCACCACCGTGTGCATTTACCAATTAAAGTAAGGCTCACGTGCTCCACCTCCTCCTCAAAGGAAAATGAACGCCTGGTCAATTAGGAAACTGTAATCACGAGTGCCTATCTAATCCCACAAAATCAGCCTCCTCCTCCCCCTCCCCGTCCGCCCCCTCCTCCCCCTCACCGTCCGCCTCCTCCTCCTCCCCCTCCCCTGGCCTGCAGCGTCCCCGCCGCCGCCGGCCCACCGCCCCACCCCGCTGTTCCAACGTTGCCCAGCATCCCCGCCGCCGCCGGCCCCTGCGCCCGCCCCGCGCATCCATCCCCGCCGCCGCCGGCCCCTGTGCACGCCCCGCGCATCCATCCCCGCCGCCGCCGGCCCCTGCGCCCGCCCCGCGCATCCATCCCCGCCGCAGCCGGCCCCTGCGCCCGCCCCGCGCATCCATCCCCGCCGCCGCCGGCCCCTGCGCCCGCCCCGCGCATCCATCCCCGCCGTCGTCGGCGGATTGGCAAGCGGGGTGAACTGAGTCCGGCTCTAGGTGAAAGCAGGCGAGGCGGAGGTGCAGGGCCTAGCCGACCGGGGCCGAAGGAGGCGAGACGGAGGTGCGGGGAGCCGTCCAAGGAATAAGCAGGCGACGCAAGGCGGAGGTGCAACGAGCCGGCAGGCAGCTTGGACGCGCCCGACGGAGCCATGCCAGCTGGGAGCTTGGGCAACGCAGGTGCTGCTCCGGCTTGACGCGCCGGAGATATGCCGCCTCGCGCGGCTCAACCACGCGTTTCGCGGCGCCGCGGGGGGCAGACTTCGTGTGGGAGGCCAAGCTGTCGGAGAACTACCGCCACCTCATCGGTACGTATAGGGCGGGGGCGAGGAGGGCAGGCGCCGGCGCCACCGGGCCGGCACCAAGGAGATCTACGCGAGGCTCTCCAGGCCTGTCTCTTTCGACGACGGCACCAAGGTCAGATATTCTTCTACGTAAATATAGGTCCCTTTCCATGTGCTTGTCTATGAATTTTTTTGGCAACGCAAACAAGACCCCTCATGAGCTTGTCTATATGATTTTGGCCAATTAGTTTTGTGCTTGAATCATTGTTATTTACCGAGTCTGATGTCTTAATCCACATATCTGTTTATCCTAGCCAAATATTGACATCTGAGTCGTTTCAGAGTTAATTAGTGCAACAATACGTCACAAATTGAAGCCTGAATGCCTGATTTAATTATTCTCTGAAATTTGAAACAATTTCAGCACCGAAAACTATCTTGGTTCCCTTTTTTATCTTCAGGGGCTAGGACTATTTTTAGTGCTAAATGGCTTATATTTTGTGTGCTTTGTAATTGCAGGAATTTTGGCTAGAGAAGAGCAAAGGTAGGGTTTGTATGGCGCTATCCTCCAAAGCTCTGGTCATAACTGCCATCGATGACAGGAGATATTGGACGTACATGCCGACCACAGAATCAATCTCAGGCTCAGTCTTTTCAAGCTCCCTGGCTATGTTTTCTTTCAGTAGCAACAACTTACTACTATTGGTCAGTCTTCTCGAATCCCTAGAACAAGAATCTTCATGTTGCAGTGGTTCAGTAAGGACATTGGCAAGGGAGCCAATGCGATCACCGTCAAGTTGACCTAACTTAATGGGGATTTCATCGTTGTAAGCGTGGACCTCTGCCCCAGGGATATCTTTATTGGACACTGTGACTGTATTTCCCGTCAGTTCACAGGATTTATCTTCAGGCACTGCAGTTAAATGTGAAGGTAGCAGTCAGTTTTCAAGACATTTGATGTGCAGGGTCTCTCCTGGCTCACTTCCATCAATAAACATGAAAAAAGTATCCTGACGGTAGCATGACAAAATGAAGATGTCGAGGACCAGCAGGATTAATGTCTATTAGGGGATGGAACGGACACTGTTTACATCCACATCCCAGATTGATTCATGGAATGGCGCCATGCTTCCTATCCTTACTGAGAAAGTTGTCGTGAGTTCTGCTTACCAAACTTGCACTGATGAGATCCAATCTTATGTGATGTTCTTTATTTTAAATTCACTGATTTCAATTTTAATGGACTAAATCTACTTGTGTCAATAGTAGTCCATTTAAACATTAAAAAAATGTATTCCAAGGGTCCATGATATGTTCCAGCCTTAATCTATTCTTACAAGTTACAGTCTAGAAGGTCCTTAGTCCGGTGATCTGTATATGAATATGTTAAATTATTTATGTAATTTCACTGATAGGCAAGCCTTGTTCTTGGATCAATGGACAAAAAGGCACACTTAAGGGCATCATTTGAAATTGTTGCATAATTGTTAAGATTCAACAAGTTTTGGCTTGACTCCACATTAATCTCAGGTTCTATATTTCCTTTGATAGGTTCAGAAGTTGCCAAGCTCTTCCGGTTGCTTGGGTTTAATTTAGTTCCCCCTGTTTTCTACCAAGGAAGGTGACGACCTCTCCCCCCCCCCTATGTTCAAGTTATTCATTAGAGAATAAATCTAGGAGCAGAATCATATGTGTAAGTATTTCATATTTCATTAGGGAAAATATACTGCTTGTACTCTGGCATGTTTGTAGGCACGTATCTAAAGACTTGACCCTTTTGATAGATGTAATGAGCGGAGAATCACCCTGATGTATATATATTTTCAGAGCCGGGTGTCACTGCCATATCGCCGACTCGCACCTGACGTTGCAAAGGTGAGTGCGTAATGTCAAACGAACTTTCAGATCACATGCCCTCTTTGTTGTATTCACTGCAGCTTACATGTATGGATTCCCGCTGCCAGTTCGGTTCCTCATCTTTGTTGCCAGCTTATTAGCCATTTCTTCAATATCAGGTACGAGCTTTAAGGCGTGATAATTAACTCTGCATCTTAGTCGGTTAATCTCCGTCGGAACATTGTCATACCTGAAGTTGAAGGTTTGCACTATATATATTTCTGCTGCTTCATGCACATTAGAGATTTTGTAGTGGAATTTGAGAATAACAGAACCAGAGATGATAATTTTGTGGTTAGTGAAACTCAGTGTATGTTTTCATCTGCTATGATATGATGGTGATTGATGATTGTATGTACTGAGGCTTTCTCACTACAGGTTCAAGTCCGTCGTCCGGATGGTACAACTATCCATGCGTTCTTGGGGTTATGGGATGAAAAAATGGAAATTGCTATTGTCACGGCATTCAATAGACCATATGTCTACCATGTGGATACATGTGACACTCTAGATCTGACCGAGACACAGATAAGTTTAATATGTTTGCTGATGGCCGTGACTTCACGGCACTTTGATGAGCATAAAACACAATGATCCTCATTTCAAAGAACACTCGTAACAATCCTAAGATTATGTTACATGTTAACAAAAAAACTGCTGCTGAACATTCCGAGGAACTATGATTTATGTCTACAAGCAAGAAGCAACATGCGTGTCACTGAATTTTCTCTGTTTTCCCCTTGTATGATAGAGTGCTCACTAGCCAAAGGTGTGGAAATAAATTATGTACTACCAGCTTAGTAATTTGTATTTTCTCTCAACATGTAACTTATGTGGCTATGTGTTGCTCAAAACTAAGTATTCTACTATCTCATGATAATCTTTCGTGTGTTGCAAACTTTTTTTCTAAGATTACACGTATCTCATGTTAATCTTTCTTGTGTTGTAAACCTTTTTTCTAAGATTATACGTGCGTTGCACGTGCACGATTACTAGTATATATAGAAGTATAATGGTCAAGTTAGAGTACAATACAAGGTAGGACAAATCCTAGTCTATCTCATATTCCTAACTAATCAATACACTCAACATCCCCCCGTAGTCATAACGGTAGCGACGTAGACGGTGAGACTGGAGATGATCGAGTCTGAAGGTAAGCCGACGGTCATCCCCGCACAGTCGGAACGGTCGATGCATCGCGAAAGTTGTGGCTGGAGTGGAAACCAAGGAGGTTGCTCAAGCAAGGTGGTAGCCCTTTGTGACGTTGTCGAGGTAGCCGAGAGCGTAGGATGGTGTAGCCGTGGTCGAGGGAGCCGTGCGGAGAACGCCATGATCGATGTCGAGTCGGGGTAGCCGGTGTCGAGGAAGTCGTCGTGGAGCCGCAGACGCAAGGAAGCGCCGAGTAAGGGATGGGCACAGTGGTGTCAAAGTAGTGATGCGTCGGGAAGGAGACGTAGTTCATGACGCGTCGCGCTTGGTGTGCCAAGCCCGGTGACACTTCGTGGACGAAGGCATGCATCGGCGTTGCCAGCACCGGGCATCCGTAGACGAATGAAGACGATGTTGACAATGCATCGCTCCAGATTTGTTAGGCCTGGGAACACACCAGTGACGAAGGCATGCGTATGTGTTGCCAGCATCGGACATGCATAGATGAGGGACCTGCACAAGTTGTACGCCACGTCGAGGAGAGGGGCCATCAGAGAAGGAGACTCAACGACGGTTGCGGCGCAAATCGGCAGGGGGCCGATGTCACCCGTGGTGGTCGGAGTAGATGAAGTGGTCGGGGTAGACGACGACGACGCTGGCGATGAGCTCGTGTCGGACGGATGACGAAGGGGGTGGACGGGCGGCGCGGCTCGGGTGGGCGAGCTACAACGACACCGAAGAAGAGGCGCGTTGTGGCTCGGGTGGGCGAGCCGCAGCATCGCCGAAGAGGACCGACGACAGCGGCCTGACGACGGCGGCGACGACTCGTTGGGAGTGCGGCAGCGATGCTTGAAGTAGGCGAGGAAGAACCCGACAACGTGACGAAGAACAACACGGACGGTGACGTTCCCGTGCCAAAAGAGGCAGCGCGGCGCATACCATGTAGAGTCGATGCGTAAAGACGATGAAGTGAACCGCGCCGTGGCGCTACACCTCGAAGGGGCGCCGCGGCGGCAGCAGGCGGGTCAGGCGACGACGGGAAGACCTCGGGGCGACGACATGTACCACGTGATGCGACGCTACGGCCCGAGGGGGCGACGCAGCAACGGTGCGCGGGTAAGTGCAACCACGGGGACGGCCTCGGACGGCGACAAGGACCGCATGCCGCCGCGCTACATCCCGAAGGGACAGTGTTGCGGCAGCTTGTGGGTCGGGGCAACCGCGAAGAGAACCACTGGCCAGAGGCGACGGCCCGACGGACGGCGACATGGACCGTTGATGATCCAGATCGGGGTACTTGGAGACGTCGCATACTGAAAAACTACCAAACTGAAATTCAAAGAAAATACTAGGTGAAAAAATGTATATGACTTAGAACATGACTACATGTGAATTTGATTTCTAATTCATAGGTAAGGAATGAATATTGACTAACAATAAAGAGTAACACAGAAATACTAAAGAAGAAAATGCATGACCTAAACATGAAGAAAAGGGCACAACTAGGAAGTACTCAAGAAAACACATACTGAAGAAAAAAAATCGATTGCTCACTTAATTAATAGTACACGGCAGCTTTGACCAGACACTCTTCGACGCCTCGTCACCCGGCCCTAATTAAGTGCCCGAAATCTGAAATGAAAAAAGGAAAAAACTTAATCCTGAAAATGACAACTACTGTAGACTGAGATGGAAAAGACTATAGTGATAAGTATCCATATAGGAATAATTCTCGTTGTTCCTAAGTAACATCTTCAAACTCTGAACCTTCCAATTAAAGAATTAAGTAACAATCATGAACCGAGAATGACCCCGATGTCACAATTGACAAGGCGAGCCAAAACTCAAGATTACATCATTCGAACTTACTACAGTAATATATGGAAAGAATGGCTAAATGACAAGACTAGCAAAAATTACATGACAAGGGCGAAAAACTTAAAAAGTGGTAATTCATAGAAAAAAACATGATTGAAGAACAATGATGAGAAATAAGATTTACTAAGAGTACAAAAAAGCAGATGAAGTAATAGACTGAAGTGAGAGATATAAGACAGTGAAGAAAAAACTAGATAGAAAATTTTAAGAGCTGAAAGCAAAAACAAAACTGATAGTAAAATAGAGAAGGACGGAATTGGAAAAACTACTGGTATTAGTGGCGTATTTTACCTTGACATAATAAAAATATCTCAATCTAAAAGATTACCAGTACTAGTGGCAGATTTTACCTTGACATGTAAAAATAAGTCAATTTAAAAGATTACTAGCAGTAGTAGCAGATTTTCCAATCCCGTTGTGACTCAAGAAAACAAGACTGTATTCAGAGTTTCCAATTAACATGTATGTAGACACCAGTACTAGTGGCAGATTTTCCCTAGAATATACTACCTCCGTCCTAAATCTTTTGTCTTAATTTGTTTAAATATGAATGTATCTAATCATATTTTATTTTAATATTCAAATACATTCATTTTTACATAAATCTAAGATAAAAATTTTGGTACGGAAGGAGTAGTAGATAAGTCAAAAAGTTAACTGAAAGAAGGACACTTGACAATATGTGACTTCCCATTCCTTTATAAAAGAGGCATATTTTTAAAGTACTTTCTAAAATATGAAGTCTAATGAAACACACACAGAAATCTGAAAATACATGCAAACACAGGGCACAGCTGCGCCCCCCCCGGCGCGAAATAGCGTCATTTGGGGATGCGCCGTCGAAAAACTCGCCTTAGGGGGGGGGGGGTCGGTTTCGCAGTCGCCCCTCAATGGGCGCCCGAAAGGGTTTTAAAGAACAATTTAAATCGTCCCAAATTTTGTCAAAAAACAATCAAATTCATATGAAAGTTCATAGATTGATTAAAATTTGTACAAAACAGGAAACCAACATAATTAAACATTAAATCTAAACTAATACTAGCTAACGCCGCCGTCTCCTGCCGCTGCCACCCGTCACCGCCGCCTTCTACATGCCGATGAGCTTGTAGAAGGCGGTGTAGTCGCCGTTGCCGCCCGCTCCAGCGCCGTCCTTGCTGCTCCCCTGCCCTGGGTCGCCGAGGCGAACAGGCGCCGACGCCTCCTTGTCGCTCTCGTCGAGGATGACGATGCTGTCCTTCTCGCAGCCGCGGCGACGGCGAAGATCTCCTTCAGGGCGCGGTGCTGACGCTACATTTTGCCCCGGACATAGTCGTCCCTCGCCCATTTTAGTGCGGCCTCGTCGTCGTCGGTGGGCATGGCGAGATGCTCCTGCTTGACGGGCAGGAGCCCCGGCTCCGTCTTCGGCCTCACGAGGCGGGAGGAAGAAGCGTCGGGCTCGTTGATGACAATCCCGGCTCTGGCTTGACGGGGAGCAGCGTCGGTGATCCAGAGGAGAGGGAGCGGGAGACGGATGAGGAGGACATCGTCGACTCCATCCTCCTCGACGTCCAGGAGCTGTCGCGGTGGCGGGAGAAGGCTGAGGGGGGAGGGTACTCGTACCTGGGCGTGTTGTTGTCCTCGATGTGCTCGAGGATGGCCTCCAGCATGCGGCTGGGGACGCCCCACCATTGGCGCCGCCCCTCGGAGTTGTGCCGTCCGCGGGGGTTCGACCCCATTGGTGGCGGCGAGCTGCTCGGTGTGACGGCGGTCGAAGAAGGCCGTCCAGGGAGCGTCGCTGTCGTGGGCCTACCGCGGAAGATTGCACGAGTTCTTCGGCAAGGCGGACCTAATGTGCGCAATCTCCGCTCGTCGGTCAGCTCCGGTGGGAGGTGGCGGCACCGGGACGCCGCCGGAGCTGAGCCTCCATGACCCTGGCAACCGCATGTCCGGCGGCATCGGGTACTCCGCCTCGTAGAGGAGGTGGGCCTCATCCTCGCAGAGGTGCCGACGATCGAAGCCATTGGCGACAGCTCCATCGCCGGGGAATCGCTCGGCCATTGGGAAGGAGGAGCAGAGAAGGCGAAGAAGGCCGAGGACAAAGAAGAAGAGGGGAGAGCGTCGGTGAAGAAGTGGGTGGGCACCAGCGGGGGTGGGGCGCCTTATATAGCCGCGGGCGGGCGAGCACGCGGAGCGTTGGCGTGTGAACGCGTGGGAGGAGCCGACGGGACGTGCATCGCCGGAACGCGCGTCGCCGCGCCTTCACTGCACCGCCCGTGAATCAATGGAAGGCTGACCAGCGGCGCAGGCTTCACATTGATTCCCGCGGGAAACGACGCGACGAGGACGACGACCGCGCGCGAGTCGCTGACTCGGCGGGCCCATCATTTTTTCATGCCAAAAGGGTTTCCGTCGGTGTCCCCGAGCGCCCCCAGCGCGTTGTGTTCGGCATGGGAAAGCCGGAGCCAATTTCGGCCCGAGCCGAGAAAAACAACCTCTTGGAGACACGACTGGACCGATTTCGCACTATCGACACTAAAAAAGTCGCCCGGGAGAGCCTGTTGGAGGGGGGGCGGAGTGGAGATGCTCTTACAATCCATAGTACACTCACCTGGAGCCACCCAAGGTGAACCATCTCAGGTAACGAAACACACAGCCCTCCATTTCCCTGAGATTTTATTTATACATGCATGCTGCATTTTTGTATAAATCATATAAATACATGAAAAAAAGTGCTAGAGTTAGATAAAGCTTACTTGTGTCCTTGTTTACTTGGCAGAGAAGAACTCGATAAAAATGCATTCACCTTCCTGCAAAAAGGGACAAAAATACTACCTATGTAAATGAAAATGACTTGGTAAAATGACACATGAAAATGGGAATGAATGACCATAACAACTAAAACTAAAAACAAAACTGAAGAAAAACAGAGAAACAACTGATGAGAAGACAAGAAGAAAAACAACATGAATAAAAACTTCGTCAAAATCTATCAACACGTGATCTATTTTTACAAAATATCGATGTGCAAAATCTGACGGTGAAAATGGTTTGAGATTTAGATGCATGGTTTAAAAGATACAATGTTTTGAATAAAGGGATCTACGAAGGAAAAAACTACCAAGTTACGACAAATGATACACATATAATGCGTCACTTATCGCAACCTTAAAAAATAAAGTGATCTTTCAAAGGAGTATTTTTAATAATTAATTTCGCACAAACAGAGGATGTGCAATTTGTAACAGCCCAACTTGCATGGCGACTCCCATTTGGAGCACAAGACACGCTGGGTGTTTGTATGAGCCGACCGAATTACTTTTTTCCCTTACGTTTTTACATTTTTTCTTTTCGTTTTTCATTTATGTTTTCCTTTTCTTTTTTTCCTTTTTTCTTTTTTCTTTTTCAATTTGTGAACATCTTTTGAAATTTGAACATTTTATGAAATCATGAACATTTTGCAAATACATCATCATTCTTTTGAAATTGAGAACATTTTTTAAACTCGTGAATTAATTTTACAAATTTGGGAACATTTTCTAAAATACTGTAGTAAACATTTATCGAATTTGTGAACATATTTTGGAAATCATGGGAAATTTTTTAAATCACAAACAAATTTTCGAAAATTTGTACATTTTTTAAATTCTTGAATATTTATCCTAAATATTTAAAGTTGTTCGAATTCGCTAACTTTTTTTAAATTCATGACCATTTTTCACAATTTCATGAACATTCTCTTAAACCATGAACATTTTTAAAGCTCTCAAACATTTTATTGAAATCCTGAACCTTTTCGGAATTCATGGACATTTTTTCTAAAAGTTCACTTCTTTTTTGAAATTTAGAACCTTTTGGTATCCCGAATTATTAACAGCACGAGACGGCTGGCCGAGAATAGGAGGTCCCAACTCGCATGCCCCTGCTGCTATCGATCCCCCTTCCCTTCCTCTCAGTCTCCGGAACCCTAAGTTTCTCCCCAAAAATCCTGTATCCAGCTATTTGCTGAGTTCAGTAGGGGCGCGTGGCATGATTGCGCGGGCTAGTCATCCGGCGGTGCATCCGGCCCCGATGGTGGCGCAGGCGCAGGGACAGGGGCTGGCTCCGGCTGCGGCTGTGGCGGAGCAGGCGGGGAACGGGAACGCGCCGCCGCCCGGGGTGCTGATGGAGGACCTGTTGTGGGCGCCCGGGACGCGCTGCGGGCTCGGGAACCGCCTCGCGCAGGCCCTCCTCGCGTCCGCCGCCGTCGCCTTCATGGCTTCCACGAATGACTTCCAGGTGGTCACCGCGTACCGGTGCGTACGTGCTCCCCCAATTTCTCTCCCACTCGACAAATTTGGTTTCCCTTACTAGGTTTCGATTGACGGCGCTCACACTACAACACGGCCGTTGATCGCTAATTTAAAGGAGTGTCGTGCTGATAACTGAGTACATATTAACAAGAGCTTAGTTGGTCTTGTGGTGGCCACTAACTGAAAGGAGTGTCGTACTGATAACTACTCCCGTCTAGTTCTCCCCAACTACAATTATTTAGGTACATAGGGAGTATTAACAACAGCTTAGTTGGCCTGATGGTGATTGTGCTATGCCACTGGTTTAAGGGCAGCTGCCGGGTTCGAATCCATTTTTCGCTTTATATTAAATAAACCGACAAGAGATTACAATCTGAATATCTGACTGGATATATAGTTCTTGCCAGGACAGAATCTGGATACATGTGTATGCTCTGAAGCACCAGCTCTCTCTTCGCTGAACCATATATATGCTTGAACTGCACAACAGTAGTACATGATAGTCCCCAATCCGATAAAGCTGCATGAACTCGAATGCTTGCATAATACAACAATTATCGGTAGCAAGTGACACTGGTGCAGATGTTGAGACTAGCAAGCTCATAGCGATAATAACATTCAGATGAAAAATTCTCAATATCTGAAATGGATAGCAGCCATAAACAATTTTCCCTGTCCATCAGTGATAAATCCACTAGTGCAAGCTTGTACGAGAATGACCAGCAGCTCGTAAGATAGAGCTATAGCAAAACCACCAACTATGTTAGGCCCAGAACTTTGGCTCAAGAGGCTACAGTTAACGAGGCATACATCATTGAACAGGGAGCACGCATTATCATCCTCATTTGTATAAGAACAAAGATACCACGGAGGTTGATATGTGTATATGCCCCTTTCTCAATGCATCTGCGTATACACGCAAACCGGAGTCCCGTTTCCAATAAGGTCTTTATCAGAAGAGGTCAGCTCATATGTGCGAGAAATTTATGCATGCTAGTTGTCGAAGACAGATCGAACTCCCTTTAGTTCTGCTCAAGTATGTAGGTCCATCAGTCCTAATTGCCCAAGCTCCTCTCATTTCTGCTACCAATCCGTACTGAAACTTGCGGCCCAGACGGAGCAGCCGAGATATATTCTTGCATTTGTCTAGTCTCTGTAGCCAATGAAAATCAATCACTTGAAGACTACTAGGGTTCAAAGCATAGAAAACAAAGACATGCTTGTGGAGCCGCCGGACCCAAATACTACAAATTACAGGATCCCTTGGAATAGAGAGGTTCGTGAGAACTGCAAGTTGTATGCTTCTCTGATGCACTCTACATAAGCAAGTTGCAGAAAAAAAATTAGTAACCCAGGGCCCCGTTGTTTTGCAGCAACATACTTTATCAAGGAAGTGTAGTTCAAACCCATCTCTGAATTAAGTCTTAACTCTTAAGTACAAGAAGAACTCCTGGATCCCATTTTCTAAGAGCATCCAGGCTAAGTGACAGAAAGAGAGGCGAGCCAGTGTCATAACTGCATTCCTTGTGGATGACAAACATGGTGTGATAATTCTGTGGTCGCACCTTGTTAAACACATAGCAAGCTTCTGCCATACCACATTTGCCAGGACTAAACCATTCCTTTCCCATGAAGGCGTTATATCCCTCCGCCGGCGACCTCCAATGTGCAACCGGCTTGGAGATGCCTGTACCAGTTCTCCTCTGCTGGACAAAGTTCCATATTCTGCCATATACTGGGACGCCGCATAATCAGAGGCCATTCTTTGTGTAGTTCCATGCTAAGTAATCAGAGATACCTGGTCCACCTGTAGCAATCTGTTCTATATAAAGTGCGTCATCTCCCGTTGAGATTTGCAACTGATGTTATGTGAAGAGGGTATACGGGAGCGGGATAGGTTTCCAGTAGAAATTAGATGTATCTAAATTTATTTCTTTGATGCAATTAGATAGTTTTGTTCACTTAGGTTATCGCTTTTGGAACTCGAAACACGGGGTTGGTTTTCTTGCATAGATGAACTCACAGTTGTTCTTTTCACCAGCTACCTTGTAGCAGCAGCGACATTGCAATTCCTGTGGAGCTTCCTCCTGGCCATAATTGGTGCATACGCGCTTCTTGTCAAACGCTCACTCCGGACTCCCCGACTTACCATCATCTTTTTCATTGGGGACTGGGTAAGTCACATTTTCCCTGCCATTCTTGTGAGCTCATACACTAAAAATATTTTACATACATGAACAAGCAAAGAATCATTTAACAATCACATGCGGTTTTTTTTCTCCTAAAACGCACAAAGATTCGGCTCTAACACACCCGACATCTCATCTGAAGGTCATAGGAGCGCTGATTTTTACTGCAGCGAGTGGGTCGGCAGCCATCACCTTTCTCATTGACGACATGCGAATGTGCTCGGAGAACCACTGCCCAAGCTTCAGGGCCGCTACCGTCCTGGCTTTCCTGAGCTGGTTCCCGATCGCGCTGTCCTGTCTCTTTAACCTCTTGGCAGCGATCCACCGAGTGCAGAGTTTCTAGTTGGTGGAACAAGAATCGGTCTGTTTGTCCAACTAATCTACTAATATAACTATACCACAACCAAGATTTCCATAGGTGGATATTCATATGGTATGGATATTTCTGTAGAAACTCGTGACTAGGGACAGTAGCTTGACTGATGATCAGAAGGGTGGTTGTGGAGCTCTGCAGTTTATCTACAGGAGCTTATGTAAGTATGTAAACCTTGTTATATATTACAGAAATAAAACTGACTAGGCTAGCGTCACTGGCATGAGTTTGAGAGCTCCAGCATGTTCTCTGATGTATTGACACGTCTTCCTTTGACCCCTCTGGTTCTCCTCCGGTTTTGTACTGGGATTTCTTCTTGGTTTTTGGTTCTAGACCTGTCTGTTCGGCTCATCGCCCTTATATTTGCTGCGTGGTTGTGTTTTGTGTTGATGCGTACTTTTTTGCCACGTTTCCTACACTTCCAATTGCGGGCATGGTTGGATGCTGACACATATATTTGCTTAGGCGGTTATCATATCCATGCCGCCCCTTTGACCGCCTAGAGAATTTGGTGTATTTGGTGGTGGATTCTTCCTTTCTTCTTTCGGCTCTTCCGCTCTCAAGGCCGGGGCGTCTGCCCGATGTGTTCGCGGTGGATCTGTTGCTACTGTATCACGTGGTGGTGGGAGAGGTATGGGGACTGCTCGCCATGGTGTGCTGGCTGTTTTGCCGGCAGTTCCTGCTTCGGTTGCAACTCCGTCTGGTCGTGGATGTGCCATATGGTATAGGGGACGGCGGCCGCCATGCTGTGTCTACTTATGCGGTGGACATTTCGCTTCGGCCACAGTCTTCTCCCTTGGTTGCTGATGGGCGCGGAACAACCCTGCTTTCTGTTGGTATGTTCGTCGATCTGTTGATGCGTTTTCACGTGTTCTGTATGATGCAGCTTCTATTTTCTCTTTTCACTTGCTTTTCTTTCTTATATAATACAATGTTCCTTATGTCTGTAATTATTTTTATAGACCTGGCTGATCCTGCTGCAGCTTGCCCCCCCCCCCCCCCCCCCCCCCCATCGACAGATTCACCAGGGAAAGCCTCCTCTTTAAGCTTCTTCAAGTATGCCTTTTGTTTGTTTGATCTTTTGTGTTTTGTTTTTTCTTTGTCTCACACTGACATCTTTTTTTTATTCAGTGCCAGCGGCTTCTTTTCCTGCGGTTCATGGTTACTGTTCTGGACCATCGTCTTCATCCGTTTTGCTGGACCCTCCGCAACGGCCTGTGGTGGCTCCTTTGGGTTCTGCGCCATCGTTTGTGGCAGGTTGTCACACTGATTTCTGCGGTCGGTCTACGCCATTGGGTATGATGCTTTCAATGCTTTTTGTTCTATCCTTTGACTGATTGGTCATTGGCCTTCTAATGATCCAATAAGTTTTCTTCTCCAGTGTTTCCCTTACCGTCTGTTGATCCTATGCAGGCTTATCTCAATTAGAAGAAAACGAAAAATCTTTTGAGCTATGCTCGGGCAAGAGCAAGGGTATACATTCTGTTATTAGTGTGCTCGTTTTTGTACGGCTCCCTCTTTACTTATACAGCGCATGTTCCTAGCAGTTCCACGTTTGCCCCCTCCGTTTTCTAAGGAACATGTTGCTTTACTGAAACGGTACTATGCTCTTTTTACTGCATTCATTTTCCCTTTCATTTTAGGCCACTGCATTCCTTTAATTTAACTTATCTGCCTATGTTTGGTATGTAGCTTCTGTTCATGGTCGTTCATCATACTATGGGTCCCAGAGTATATTTGTAGTTGTTGTCATGCGTTATACCGATTTCATGAGCGGACTAAGGGTGGTCATGGTGGAAATTATGACTGGCCAGTCTATAAAGGTTGTTATTGTGCTAGAAAAGTTTGGAAATGCAGGCAATGAAACTTTTCTAGCACAATCACAAGCTTTATAGATCTGCTGCGGTTTGATGGTGACAGTGCTTTGTCTGAACTTTTAAAGTTGATCAGGCATTATAATGCTATATATTCTGTATCTTTTTTCTTGGTGCCATGTTGATGATACTGGCGGCTTGGCACGGCCACTATGCCATGTCCATGGCACCACCCGCCTCCTCCTCAGTGCCATCTCCCCCCTTCCTGTCCTGTTTCGCTTTGCCATGTAAGCATTCCTCTGCTCCTCCTCCAGCTCTCATCCTCCTGCTTCTTCTCATAGGTGGCCAATGAACCATGCTGGAATGAGCTCGAGCCGGTGCCTTTCATTCTCCTAAAAGGACAGACCCAGTGCATAGAAGCTCCCACACAAGGTGGGGGTCTGGGGAGGGATTATAGGAACCTAGTCTTACCCCTGCTACAGTGCAATGCAGAGAGGCTGGTTCGAACCCAGGACCTCTTTGCACAAGTGGGAAATACTTCACCACTGCGCCAGGCCTGCCCTCGCCTTTCATTCTCCTCCTTTGCGCAATTTTTTTTCTCCGTGCAGAGGTGGAAGATGACAAGGAGCTGCCTGCCTGCTACCCCAAATGGATGCGCTACCCAGTCAGCCGAGTGACGGCAGATCGAAGTGGAATGGCCTCTGTGGTGAGCCTCACGTGTAAAAAAAAATCTCACAATGTTTAGGAATTTAAGAATTAGCAGCATCTATTGTTGTGCATTGCTAGATTTGCTAACAAACTGACTCTTGTGCTATTGATTGATTTGCAGGCTCACTGGTTTTGATTCAGTTGGAAGGGCTCTCCGGGCTTAAGATAATCGTGTTGTTGTACCTGAATGTATATAATCGGCTTCTCAACTCATGTATGTATATGCATTTTTTTTCATCATCAAAATATTGTTGCTTGCCCGTTGTCCTACATTTGTAAGATTGTTGAGGAGGTTTAGTTCTTGCAGGTGGCATAAAACTTGAGTCGCCTACAAATGATTTTGCCTGTCCCAGTCTTCAGTTCACGTACACTGCTAAATCTGTTTTGAAATTTTCATTAAGTAACCAATTTGTGTTCATGTTGATTTATCCATTGTGTTGTGTCGTTAATGCACTTACTGTACCATGATTTCTGTGTTCCTTGGCTTCCAGGATGAGTTCATTTGGCGCATGGAGACAAACGAGGGCAGGGGGAGAGAGAGAGAGAGAGGAGGAGAAAAAGGCAAAACCTGAACCACCGACAACTGCTTGGTCTTGCTACTCCGGTCGTGGTGTTTCTTATGTGCATTTTTTATTTGCAGAGAACTGGGCTCTATCAGATTCTATAGTTACAGGTTGTTTCTTATGTGCAGTTTTTTCATCTATTTTGTTGAAAAGAAGTATGCTTTAGAGAAAAGAGAAATTAAAAAATGCCTTTATCAAATAAAGACCTGGCTTCTTATTTTGCTTGCCAGGCTCAAGATCTCTAGCTATCAATGAAATTTCCAGAGTAGTTTTTGTTGATATGAATTATGACGTTGTTGTACGTGCTTGGCACCTCCTCATTATGAACCTAGGAATAGTCATATGCAGGTTCTAGTTTCATTAGAATTACAAAATTTCTTAGTTCAGCAGTCTTGCCAGTGGTGGCAAGTTTGACTTTGGGGTGTAGGTTCTGCTGCTGGTGACACCACATGAATTTTTCTTTTAGCTTGAATGGATAATCGAACACTTGAATTTAGCTTGATACATATCCTATGATACCTAGCAAGCCCATATTGTAAAATTTGAGCAGTTCCCATAACAGAATCTTATTGGAAAATTTACCTTCTGCTTTAGAATGCCCATATATTATATTGCTCTATAATTCAACTTATTCGCAATTCCCATAACAGAATCTTCTCTTTATCATGTTATTCAGTTCTTACCATACCATTTTCTAGCTAAATGTGCTGATATACCCCTGTAGAATTAGTACTATTTTTCAGCTATATGATGTTAGTCAGTTACTTCCATTTTTGGATGATTAATTATATGCATGAAGGTTCACAAAATGGCTTCTATTGCCTTCCAGTCCACATGGTAAACTGAAAAGTTCATTACATGAGGACTGATGACGATCTTATATACTTATATGTATATTTTTTTTGTTATGCAAAACACGTGAGAAATCACTGATGCGCATGGATGACAGCTTAACAAAACCGACAGGTCCTTTTCTGCACTTTCTATATATATGTGTGAGTTATGTTTGCTTTGGGTTCGGGGGCATATAGTTAATCCTGATATCCCAGTATTGTGGGATGATATTCCCACTGATGATGAAAACGTTATTATTTTTTTAAATATTACATTTTTTTATTCCTTTTGAAAAATATTGCACAAATTTAAAAAATTCAAATATATGCCTGCCTCGGCCCAGGCGCGGCCGATAGGTGGCAGTCGGCCTAGGCGCGACCGATAGGCGCCCGACTAGTGGCGAAGCCACGTCGACTGGCCTGTCGGCCAGGGCGCAGCCGATAGGGCTATCGGCCAGGGCGTGGCCGATTACTGGCCACCCGAGCCAGCCCCTTCCTCCTCTCCTTCCTCCTTCCTCCTTCTTCCTTCTCCCTTCTCCCATTCTACCTTATCTCCTTTCTCTCTTTCTCCTCCTTCCTTCTCCCCCCACACAAAAAATCTTCCATTCCCACGTTTTGAACCGTACTTTTATTGTGTAAGGAGGAGGGCAGCCAAACTATCCGTCTCACTCGTGATGGGGTAGTTTGCGGTGCTTGTTTTGAAGCTTTTTTTGGTGGTGGTGGTGGAGGTTGAGGTTGAGGTTGTAGTGGTGGTGGTGGTGGTGTAGGTGAAGTTGGTTGTTTTGGTGGAGTTGGAGGTGGTGGTGGCGGTTGTTCGTTCGTCATTATTCTCGGTGTTCGTCAAGAGTCGTTCGTCGTTTCTGCACACGCTTCAAGGGCAATTTTTTTTTAGATTAGTGTATTAAGTAGTTTATAAACTTTTAGGTGCTTCTTTAGATTAGGATATATTTAGTTTAGAAAATTTAGTTGTTTAACTAGTTTTAGGTGGTCCGGTAGATTAGTATAAATTTAGTTTAGTGAATGAAGTAGTTTAATTATTTTTTAGGTTCTCCGATAGATTTGGAAAATATAATTCGGTTTGTCCTTCTTCTAATTTTTTTCCTTGTTGAATAATATGTTAGGTCAACAGAGATGTCTGATTTAGTGACGTTATGTTTGCACTATGGTCCTGGTACCGTTCAAACAAATGAGATGAGAGCTGATCTTAGTGAATTTCGGTACACTAAGGTGCAGGTGTCCTCCCTTAAAACATGGTCTGTTAGTCAGTTGACAGAATGGCTTGCGCGATGTTTAGGGTTCAATATTGAAACACACACCGTCGGTGTTCATGCATTATGGACCCGGTCTAGTGCAAATATTTTCTGGTATTTGAAGCATATAGAGTGGGACGACCAGTGGGTGCGCTTGTTAAAATCTTGCGAGCGTTGGGGATGTCATCCTGTGGCCTTACTGCTCCCCGTGCTAAAGCCGGTGACTGAACCTGAAGTGAAACGTAGCTATGAGTATGATGAGAGCAGTGTAGGGATGCATGATTCATAGTCAATTCATGCGTCCCATGCTGGGGATGATGTTTACGAAGCAGACCAGAGTAGTCAGGCAGAAGGAGGAGATGCAGATGATTATCTCAGCGGTGAGGCGGATGCCGACGAGATAGATGGGCACATGCAAAACGAGATGCATGAAGAAGATATAGCGGGTGATATTTCTGATGAATCCGCCGAGTCAGATGGAGAAGAGCACGCACATGAAGTGCCTATTCCTGCATCATGGAATCAGGACTTCTCATCTGCAATGTTGGTGAACGACGGTCATGATTTTTCCTGACAGTATCACCAGAACAACATTGCAACAGGTGCCCTCTACCCGAACAAACAAGCTCTGAAGGATGCCATCCTTAATTGGGCAATGTCCACTCAAAGGGTATTTGTAGCTCAAGTTTCTTGTCCGGATAAGTTGATAATGTTTGCAGAAACCAGGGTTGTCCCGCAAGGGTGCATGGATATCTCCCTAAGTACGACACAAGCTGGGCAAACTCGTACTCTTCATTTTCTTAGGCCTGATGCTCTGATCCGAGCAAGACAAACTCATATTGACTGGATGATGAAGGAAGACAGTGGTAGTGTTCTCAAGTGAGGCTGGATGATGAAAGAAGGCAGTCCAATGCCTCCTTTCATAGACTCAAATGACCAGGAAGATGGCGGGAAAACGAGGAGGGAAATGAGGCGGGAAAGTTTTGGCGGGAAATAAGAGGGTCAAAAGTTGGCGGGAAAGGTGGTGCGAAAAATTTGGCGAGAAAGGTGGTGCGAAAAATTTGGCGGGAATGGAGACGTGGAAATATTGACGGCAACGGAGGAGGGAATGAAATGGCGGGAAAGATTGGGGGAATATGGGCGGGAAATGGAGCCGGAAAAATAACTAAGGTTGAAAAATAATAATTCCCATGCACCTATTGGCTTAGCCAAGAACAATTAGTCATGTCAGGGACTTATTGGTCTTGGCTAGGACGACACGAACTAATTGGCCTAGCCAAGGCCGATTAGTCCCTGTCATCCACCCACATGTAGGTTGATAAGCCTGTCGGCCTAGCCAAGGCCGACTGGGACTAATTGGTCTTGGCTAGGCCGATTAGTCCCTATCGACCACGCCTAAACCGAGGCACATATATTTTTAAAAAAAATTCACATTCGAGCATTATTTTTTAAACAAAATAAAAAAATGCAATATTAAAAAAAAATAGTGATGAAAACTATATGCAGATGTTCCAACTTTTGCCTTGCCATTTTGGTGTGTATTAAAACAGATGCTTAGCTTGCCTTTTCCTTTTTTTTTTTTGCCTCTTTTTGGTCTCGGTAAGTACATGTAATTGTTCCTAACCCCACTTTGGCTGTTGAATGTAACTTTAAGGTTTCAGTAAGGATGGACAGGTGCTGCGTGCCATCCAGATCTTCGTCTTGGATGCTGGGAGCAATTCTCAAATTGTTTGTGCATGAATTGATTGATTCTCCTTTCTCTTGCGAAGCGTCTTATTTATCTGACGTGGATTCTTATCTCCTTGTCCATCATCCTGGGCGTTTGGGTACCCGAACCGAACCGAATTACCCGAATTGTCAGGTAATTCAGGTATCGGGTAAAGGTTCGGTTCTTATTTCTTGACTATTCGATTTTAGGGTTAGGGTTCAGGTTCTAGTCTTGGAAAACCCAAAATACCCATACTACCCAAATTATTCATACTATTACACTAACTTGTTACCCATATTACCAAAAATACCCATAATATCTGAGTTATTCATATCAAAAGTTGATGTATGCTCCAAATATTTTGGATATTATGGGTATCCGAATTACCCGAACCGAAATTTTTGGTAATTTGGGTTCGGGTATTTTTTTGACAGAAACAATTTTAGTTTCCATTTTCGAATACTCGAATTACCCATAAACCGAACTACCCGAACCGAAATAATTAAAATATCCGAATGCCCAGACTGACTTGTCCACACACTTGCTAAATGCACATTTCTTCTTTTATTTTTAGATCTTTGTTCCTGCACATACTCTCTATCTCTGTACTTGATTGAAACTTTTTCTTCTGTTATCCAGTCTCTCACTACCTTCTTGCAATTTTGCCTACAGTATATACAATCGACTCACGTGGCTGTCTTTAGTTCTTTATACTCGGGTAGGAACTCTAATGTAAATATGCCTAAATATGGTCGTACACAAATTCGAGTCAATGAAATTCTGCCAGCTCTGCAAAAATCATTTCCATTTTGTACCAGCTGAAGTGCAACAACTCTGGGCAAAAGGATCAGCCAATCGATCCTAGTGGTAGCCAGCCGGCCATTGTGCCGGCTGGACTCATCCCAGTGAGCCCACCATCAAAGCGTGATCTGAAGAGAGTCAAATCAAATGAAGGAAAAGAGGGAAATACTACTGCTGCAAAAACCACTTTGGCAGGCCTAATGAGTCTTCTATGATGAAACTGTCGTGGGGCTGGTAACCCGCGATAGTCCGTGAGCTTCGCGACATGGCGAGGCAATATGTTCCCTCTATTCTTTGCATTGTAAAAACTCAGATAGAGGAAACCCGTGTCGAGAATTTAGCAGATACTTTAGGTTTCAATAAAAGTTCTGCAGTAAGTAGTTCTGGCAGAAGTGGTGAATTAGGCATTTTCTGGAACAATTCAATAAAAATCAAGACTAGTGGCTACTCTGAGTATCATGTGGATGTAGAGGTCGACTCTTTGTCTAGTACGAAGGCAAGGTTCACTTTTGTTTATGGAGAAGCTGTGTGAAATTGCAAACATGTGACAACCCGATGCCGACGTTTCAGAAGATTCCCTTTTCTTTCCGTTTTCGTCGTGTGGGTATGTTCATTTGTCGCATCATCATCGTATCAATCACATCATCTGCATTGCATAGGCGTCTCCGTTACCGCTCGTTTTCAAAACTTGCATCCGTTGTTAGTTGCCGGTTCTCGTCGTTGTCCGTTCTGAGTCCGACCGCACGCGCCCGCGACGACGTCAAACCCTGTTTTAAAAGTGTGCGTAAAACTTTCTCTGATCGGGTTGAGCTTTGACGTGCAGTATTATTTTAATATAGGGAGGCCGTCTGTCAAATTTCGTCGCGATCGGAGTCCGTCTCGTACCCGGACGGTCGACCGTAGCGGCACCGTATTCGGTCTACCGTCGGACGTGTGTCGGTGTTTTTAAAAATCATTGTCGCGCCGCCCGTTTCCTCTCTCGTCTCCGGATATCTACACAACACAGCCACGTACCCATTCCCGCGTGCGAAATCGTCCGAATCCGACCGCACGGTTGGATCCGGAACGCGATTCCGGTTAACCGAGCCCCTCTTTTCTCTATAAATACCCCGGTGCATTTTAGACAGCCCCCTCTCCCTCTCCACCTCGTTTTCCGTGCCCCTCCTAACCCTAACCGCGCAGCCACCCACCTCCAGCCTCCTCTCTCCTCCCGTGGGCCCGCCCAGGCCCATCTGGAGCCCACCGGGCCCGAACCGCCGCCGCCTCGCCCGATCCTCCCGCAACCCCGTGCTCCCGTGCCCTGGTGGTGAGCCGTCACCCCCCCTGCGCGTCGCCCCAAGGTTCCCCGTCGGCCTCGCCTCCGGCCGTCGCTCGCCGGTGAGCACGAGCCGGCCGCTCCCGCCAGCCAAAGCTTGCTGCAACGAAGCCTCTCCTCTCTCACTCACCTCGATGTTCTCCCTCTCTCCGCAGGGGCATGCAGCCAGGACTCTGGTAGTCGCCGTGGACGCTAGAGCTCCGCTCGCTGGGTCCCGGCAGGCCCTCGCCGCCCCTCGCCGGAGACCGCCGGCCGACGTCGCCCTTGCTCCGCCCCAGATCCGCCACCTGCGTGCCCATCGCGTCGGCCGCAGCAACCACCATCGCGAGCCAGAGCCTTCCCTCGTCCCCATCGGATCTGGGAAGGAGGAGACTCGTGGCGTTGGGCTGCCTCCCCCCAGCGCCCTAGGCCAGGCCCAGTCGGCCTCTGCCTCGCCCCAGGCCACCTCCGCAGCCTCCCCTCATGGGCCCGAAGCCCACAAGGTGAGCCCCTCCCTGCTGCCTATCTAGCGCCTGTGGCGTGTTCTTCTATTATGCGTCAATGCCCTGTTTTGGCCTGTAGTAGTTTCGGCCCATTAGTTGATTTTTTTTAGGGTTGCGATTTATTTATTTTCAGGGTTTAGAATATATTAAAACGCCCGTAGTTTAATATCCGTTGGTCGGATCGAGGTGTATTTTATATGGTTTTGGGGTAGCTTCGTGAGTAGAACACGATTCCATAACTTGCATAATTATTTGACGTAGTTTTACGTGCCAAACGCCTAGTTTAGCGTGCTGTCCCAATAGGGGAACGTCCCGTATTTATTTTTCTTGCGGTCCGGAATGCTCGAGCGCCTTAGGTAAAATGCCCATGTTTTAAGAATCCCTTTTTCATGTATTTTAGAGCGGTCATTGGTATTTTTGCGTGTAGGGATTGCCGCTAGTTTATTTTTTCGTGTCTAGGCTATTTTCTCGCATTTTTGTGTGGCAATATTTTGTTGCGCAACCTCACATATTTTATATATTTCCGAGGTAGAAAAATCCCATGAATTTTTCTGTGCAATTAGTTTTAGCTTTTGAGTAAGTTAGTTCGCGCGATATTTTACCGTGATGCCCTTTTGTTCATGTCGTAGGTTTTAATCCGTTCTTCGTTTGAAGGAGTTGTCAACTAGGGAGTTCTTCTTAGATGTTTTGTCTAGCCCCTAGTATTTTTGGCTGCAATAGAAATGCATGTTTAGGTGTGGTTTCATTGCCCTCAAGTTGCTAGAAATAGCGCTGATTTTTTGATTTTTTGCTAGAAATAGCCCCTAGTATTTTTGCTGGAATCTGTTATTTTTTGTTGCTGTTTTGTTTTGCTTCTACCTTGTGATCTGTAGCTCTTTTGAGGTTGGTCCAATGGAGTTAGTTGTACCCCTTGTGTTTCTCTAGCGTGCTGTGAATTTTCATGCCATTTGGAGTTCTGTAGCTATAGGTTTTGCTGCTGTCAATATGCTTTCAGATCGAAAACTGCACTTTCATGAGGTGTTATTTTTACTAAGTCTGAAATGGTGTGTGGGATGCCATTTTGTGTCTTCTTTCCCTAGCGATCCATGATGCCATGCTAGTTGTTGTTAGTTGTTTGTAGTAGTGCTTCTTGCCCTTTTTCGTGTCATGCCTTGCTTGAGTTTATCGGAGTTGTGTAGCCCGTAGTTGTGGGGCGTGGAAAATGCTATGAAGCTGATTTTGGTAGATTGTAGTCAGTTCTTGTTTTGTTCGTAGTTGTTGAACCGTAGCTCCATTTTGATCGTGTCCTACATGAAACTTGCTTAGAATCTCGTGTAGTTTCATCTTCTCTTGCTGTTTGTATGTTTTGAAGTGTTCGTAGCCGTCGTTGCACACATATTGCATTCATGCCATCATATCTTGCGGTGCTTGTAACTTTTGAACCGTAGCTCCGTTGGAGATGTTTTCTATGTGTAAATTGCTTGTCTTGATGCGTAGAATCACGTGAACCTATTTGTTTTGCTGTTTAACAACTAATTAGATGCATTAGTTCAGATCTGGACAGAATTGTAAATTAACATGTGAGGTCGCCTCGGAGGTGCTATATGTCATTTCTGACCTCATTTAAAATGCCTAGATAGGTTGATTAATTGCGCTTCACCTCTTGTCATGTTTAATCACATTTAACATTGTCGTGTACCTAATCGGGATAGAACTAAATAATTAACGTGGAGTTTCGTCAATATGCAACTCGTTGCATATTGAACTTCACTTAACGTGTAGTGTTTGATTGTGTGAATTGACATGCCGTGTCTTGCATGTGTTCAGCTGTTCATGCATCATATGTGTTGTGCTTCGTGTGGTGAATTCCGTGTGTTGATTTGTGTTTCCGGTTTGCTTCGTCTCGTTAGAGTTCCGCAGCGTGCCGGATTGTGAGGGGCCGTTCGACTACGTCCGTTCGTCTGCTTCACGGAGGCATTCTTCTTCCAAGCGGGATCTCAGGCAAGATGACCATTTCCCCAGATACCATTACTATCATCGCCATGCTAGTTTTATCGCTTCTATCGATTATGTCTCGTTGCCTACCATATGTTAAATATCAGCCTCTTAACAATGCCATGAAAACCTTCAACCTGTTCAACCTAGCAAACCACTGATTGGCTATGTTACTGCTTGCTTAACGCTGTTGATAGCGTTGCTAGTTGCAGGTGCAGATGCTTCCATGTGAAAGCATGGGTTCCTTGTTATATCATCATATTAATGCTATTTAATTTAATGCACCTATATACTTGGTAAAAGGTGGAAGGCTCGGCCTTTCTAGCCTGGTGTTTTGTTCCACCTTTGCCCCCTTAGTTTCTGGCTACCGGTGTTATGTTCCATAAATGAGCGCTCCTAACATGATCGGGGTTGTTATGGGGACCCCCTTGATAATTCGTTATAGATTAAAGCTGGTCTGGCAGTGCCCAACTTTGATACTACATTTGCCTAATCACTTAATAAAATTGCATAGGGATTTTCCGGACCCCGAGGATAATTTAATCACCCCCCCGGGCCAGCGGTCCGCATGAGTGTTGGTCCACCCACCTAGCAGTCGGCTGTGCCACCACGGGGCAACTCGAGGTTTGGCTACCGTCCACTATGCATAGACGGTGTGTCCTGAGAACGAGATACGCGGCTCCTATCGGGTTCGTCGACACACCGGGTGGCCTTGCTGTATTAGTTTTACCTTTGACGAAATATCTTATGCATCGGGATTCCGGTGATGCTTTGGGTAATCTCAGAGTTGAGGTTTTCCACTAGGGAATTCGACGAGATCGCGAGCTTCGTGATTGAGGATTTCTATGCGGCTTGTGGTAATTTGTGATGGACTAGTTGGAGCACCCCTGCAGGGTTAAATCTTTTCGGAAAGCCGTGCCCGCGGTTATGTGGCAACGTGAAAACTTTGTTTAACACTGGTTCTAGATAACTTGAATTTAACTTAATTAAAAATATGCCAACTGTGCGCGTAACCGTGACTGTATCTTTCGTGAGTTCCTTCTCCGATCGAGGACACTGTGGGGTTATGTCTGACGTAGGTAGGTGTTCAGGATCATTCATTTGATCATCAGTAGTTCACGTCCGTTATGCGTAGATCTTCCCCCTCTTATTTCTTGTACTCGTAAGTTAGCCACCAAATATATGCTTAGCCGCTGCTGCAACCTCACCACTTAATCTTACCTCACCCATTAAGCTTTGCTAGTCTTGATACCTTTGGAAATGAGATTGCTGAGTCCCCTGTGGCTCACAGATCACTACAACACCAGTTGCAGGTACAGGTAAAGGTTACTTGACGCGAGCGCGTTGATTGATCATTTGGAGTTGCTTCTTCTTCTTCATCATCATCGATCTAGGATGGGTCCAGGCCGGCAGGCTGGGATAGCAAGGATGGACGTCGTTCTTCTTTTGTCGTTTGTTTTCGTCCGTAGTCGGACCCTGCTCTTACTCTTGATGATTATGTAATGTACTGATGTGACTCTGATGTAGCTTGTGGCGAGTGTAAGTCAATTCTATGTATCTCTTCTTTTCAGTACATATACTTGTAACGATATCCATTCTTGCGACACGACGAGATGCACTTATATCCTTGACGAGGCCCTCGTGTCAAATTGAGGATAGGGTCGCATCTGGGTGTGACAAAACACCAGTGCACTCCCATGGGTTGCCCTAGGAGATTTTAATGAGGTTCTACATGCACATGTGCACTGGTGTTTGCAATTCCCCACAGAATTGAGATGGAGAATAAGTGCTTTCGAGACAAATTTATGACAGAGAAGAAGTGCCCTGGGGAATGGTCCTATCTACAAGCCATCATGCTGAAGTTGGGCTTCACACAGAAATGGGTTGACATTGTTATGGGCTTGTTAAATTATCAGTTATGCTTAATGGCAAGAAGTTACAACAGTTTACTCCTTCACGAGGAATCCGGCAAGGGGACCCTATCTCCCCATATTTGTTTTTGTTAGCAGCAGAGAGCCTTTCGTGCTTTTTAAAATCAAGAGATGAGTCATCTAACCTGTATGGTTCGAACGCGATCCAGATCCTGGTCTCCTCGGCGCCGGCAACAGGGGTGAGCCGCTGTCGATCCACCTGAATCCGACATCTTGGGAAAACGCGGTGGCCGAAGCGCACGATGCAATCAACCAGCACCATCTCTCTGCCGATCGAAATCATCTCCCCTTTCGTGCAAATCTAGCCCCTCCTCGATCTTGCCATTGGCGTTCCGCAGGAAGCATTCATCCGACCGGTTGAACAACATGGAGCCCTCAGGTTGTCACGACTCACCATGAACAATGGCACCTATATGGAGATTTCTACCACGAGAGTTTCCCCTTTAGAACGTTTATTTATTTATTTACTGGAAGGAGCAATGGAGCATCATATATCATAGAAGGTGTCAACAGGGATTACAATGGCCGTTCGGCAACATATGGCTTATCACAAGAATCTATTATTGTTCGTTTATCTAGGGATGAGAGCATTCCATTCTGTCATGCTTGCAATTCTATCGTCGACTCAGCTGGGCACTTGGGATTGCACTTAGGGCAATTAGAATTGCACTCAGCAAACGTCTTGTAGCACGGGCGACCCTTCTGGTTGTCACAGCAGTAACAGGTACCAAAGTTACAAACATGATCTCCGCAAAAATTCAGGCTGAACTTGCCATCATCTAACGATGATATCGAGTAGGGGACGGTAGCATTGTTATCGGCACCGTCTATATAGCTCCTCCTTCCTGCCTCGAGACGACCTAAAATCATGCATGTAGTGTTTAAATTGTTATAGGACTAAGTTCATACATGTAAAAACTGAAGAAAAAGAAAACAAGGGAAGAAATAGTACTAACACTGTGCGGTGAGCGCGAGCCATCCCACCAACAGGATGACCATGGCATGAAATCCTCTCATTCTGGTTTACTTTTTCCTGCTTGCTTAGTCGACGGAGTTAACTCTGCGCAATGGGGGCGGGTTACGTGAGACGAACGAGCGTGACCATGGCTGCTACGAACCGATCGATATATAGAGGGTTATAAGTTCTTAATTAAGGAGGAGATAAATGCAATTAATTCTGAAGATTATTAGGTGCTATATATACGTCTACGTTAATCAAGGCAGGACAATTTGCGTCCATGAATATATGTCGCCCTTGGGTAATTTGGTTCCAAACTTGGCTGGGTCAATCAATCAATTATCTCCGCCAAATAACACCCCGGAAGTTCAGGCACTAATTGTTTCGTTCAGATCAATTTCTTTCTAGGGAAACACTTCAGATCATAAGTTTGATACGCAAAGATCTCTCGGTGTTCAGCGCAATCCGCGATATGAGCCTGCCATGGCTGGAGCGATTCTAGTTTTTTTTGGGGTGAGACACACTTGTATTACTCAACTCATAAGGTTCATACAATCAATCACAGCTAGGTCCATAGTCTCGAGCTCCAGGGTGAGAACCGATGTCTGACCGCTAAGGTTATACATGACAATGGCAATGTTGTTATGCTCGAGCTGGTTCTTCAGGGTGAAAACCTAGACTTTGACATGTGGTGGTTGGATCCGTGACGGAGACACTCGGGTGTCGTTCCCTTTTTGACGACATTGCTGTTGAAGAACCTCATGCTCCTTGTGGTGTCATTAGTTGATTTATGCTGATATGGTCATCGTTGTAGTGTGTCGGTCATGGATTTCATTGCTTTGGAGTTTTTTTTTCTTCCTTTTTCTCGCTTAGTCATAAATTTGGTCTTATATGACTTTGATATTTGTCGGTCTTTTTTTTATATTTGTGCTGGTGTTTGGTTGTGTGCATCTTAGCTGCAGATGTTGAATATGTGCTCATTCTGGTTTTATCCTCTTGATATTTTATTTTGAGTAATAAAATCCATCCCTTATCGAATAAAATAAGCTTCATACGTGAATCAACCTGTGGTTGGATTTATTTTTAAGAAACTTTGATTGGATTGTTAGGAGGACAGTGGTATTCACTGCCAATGAGAGTTCAAGTTCTAGACTTGATGCCAGTGCTCGTATTTTTTCGATTTGTTTTAGGCTTTTCGACGAAGTGCGTTCAGTGGCAAGCGATGTTCCAGTCGATTATGAATGCGTCTGTGACTGCTTCGTCAATATTAAAATAATATATCGGCTTATTATTTTGGAGGTGTTCACAGAGGTAGGGTGTACGTGCATCATTCGCAGAAGTGAATGTAAGTGTACATGTATGAATGCATGTGTTTGCACGGGGTGATAACTTCCGCTACTACACCCGCACTAGTACTACTTAGTTGTAACCCGGGTCTTGCTGTTGCGCTACTGCTATCTTTGTATAGTTGTAGTGCATATCCTGCGCTAATACTATCCTAAAACACTCACTACTATTATTAATTTTGACATTTATTTTTGTGTATTTTCACAGTATTTTGTAAAAGGGAATGGAGGGAGTACATGTTTTCATACATTACCAACATATACATACAATATTGAACTGCTCTCTTCTGTAATCATTGGCAACTTTGGATGGATTGTGGCGTAGCATGCACCTTCTACAACCATCGTTCTTTCACCCTATGTTTCCATGCGCTCAAGTCCTTGCTAAACTTCTTGAGGGCTTTTCTGTTTATCAGATCACTGTTCGGATCTGCTATCGGATCAACATCAGGATTAAGGTCGAGGAACTTGTATCTTTGGTGCAACTTACTTAGGAGGAGCACCACCAAAGGTCCTTTGTCATCTTCCCTTATGTTCGTCTCCCTGATCAAGACGGTGTTTTGAAGGATGCACCCTAGGTTGTTGTTGTAGCCCGATGACACCTTCTTAGGACTTATTGGCTTTCCGGTGCCAGGGTGCACTGAGTGGACATCCAATCTTCGGTGCTGAGCTTATTTGTGGTCCGAATCCTCTTTCTTCTTCTTAGTGGGTTGGCTACCACCATCTGTGGTCCGGTTGGAACCATATCTGGTTTCGGTGCCATCGGTGGTGTCGGCGCCGCCACCACCACCACCACCACCCTCCTACTCATATTTGTCTTTGTAAAGATTTAAATATAGACTACATACAAAGCAAAATGAATGAATCTATAATCTAAATTATGTCTATATACATCCGTATGTTGTTCATAGTGAAATATCTAGAAAGACAAATATTTAGGAACGGAGGGAGTAGAAGCGAAGGGAGCTATTTGACCCTTCTCGACTTATCAGATAGTGCAGGTATTTGTTTGCTTCTGTGGCGGACTGAGAACCCTCGACTTCGTCGTTGTGCGACATGTTGACTAGCTGCTAGATTTTGCCAGTTTAATTTTAGTTCTAATAAAATCAATAGTGACATAAAAATTACCTTTGTTTTGCCGGAATGCCGTTTAATTATTGTTCCGACAAACTCCGAACACTTGATATATCCTAATTTTTGACAAAAGGCATTGTCGTAATACACGAATTTTCTTGGCATGGCTTGTTAAAAATAGGACATATCAAGCGTCCGAAATTGCCATAACAAAAAGTGAAGGAATGAGCTCGCATTGCCTTGTTGTATTCAGTCCCTCTTGGATGTTTATATACAGTTACAGAGGGAGAGATAAGGGGCCATAACGGCCACGATGGGCATGGCGCTGCATGGGGATCGTGGCTAGTGGCACGCGAGGTGCATGGGTTAGTTGAGATCCGGGGGAGCCGGTCGTGTGGTCAGCCAGGATCCCAACGGGCATGCGACATATTCCAACACCCCCCGCAGCCACAACGTGGGGAGCTCGAACGTTGAGGCTGGTGCGGAACTCGCTGAAGAGGAAGGTCGGAAGCCCTTTGGTGAAGATGTCGACGAACTGGGAGCTTGTAGGAACGTGTTGGACGCGCACTTAGCCAAGAGCCATGCGCTCGCGGATGAAATGGAGGTCGATCTCCACATGCTTCGTGCGCTGGTGCTGCACCGAGTTGCTGGACATGTACATGGCGCTCACATTGTCGCAGTAGACGACGGTGGCACGTGCAGGAGGCTGATGGAGCTCGTCGAGGAGTTGACGAAGCCAGGCAGACTCGGCAACGGCGTTGGCGACGACGCGGTACTCGGCTTCGGCGCTGGAGCGGGAGACCGTGTTCTGTCGTTTGGAGGACCAGGTGAGCAGGTTGGGACCGAGGAAGACACAGTACCCCGAGGTAGATCGTCGGGTATCGGGGCACCCTGCCCAATCGGCGTCCGAGTACGCAACCAGATCCGAAGCAGCGGAGCGATGGAGCTGCTGGCCGAGGTGCCACGTCCCGCGAAGGTAGCGCAGGATGCGCTTGACGAGCTGGTAGTGGGCGTCGCGAGGCGCGTGCATGAAGAGGCAACACTGCTGCACTGCGTAGGACAAGTCCGGGCGCGTGAGTACTGGAGCGCGTCGGCGAGGCTTGGTACGTCCATTTTGCATCATGTTTTTGTTGGAAATATGTCCTAGAGGCAATAATAAAATGGTTATTATCATATTTCCTTGTTCATGATAATCGTCTATTGTTCATGCTATAATTGTATTAACAGGAAACAGTAATACATGTGTGAATAAATAGATCACAAAGTGTCCCTAGCAAGCCTCTAGTTGGCTAGCTCGTTAGTCAATAGATGATCATGGTTTCCTGATCATGGGCATTAGATGTCATTGATAACGGGATCACATCATTAGGAGAATGATGTGATGGACAAGACCCAATCCTAAGCATAACACTAGATCGTATTGTTCGTATGCTAAAGCTTTTCTAATGTCAAGTATATTTTCCTTCGACCGTGAGATTGTGCAACTCCCGGATACCGTAGGAGTGCTTTGGGTGTATCAAACGTCACAACGTAACTGGGTGACTATAAAGGTGCACTACGGGTACCAACGAAAGTGTCTGTTGGGTTGGTACGAATCGAGATCGGGATTTTTCACTCCGTGTAACGGAGAGGTATCTCTGGGCCCACTTGGTAGAACATCATCATGAGCTCAATGTGACTAAGGAGTTAGTCACATGATGACGTGCTACGAAACGAGTAAAGAGACTTACCGGTAACGAGATTGAACAAGGTATAGGCATACCGATGATCGAATCTCGGGCAAGTTCTATACCGACAAACAAAGGGAATCGTATACGGGATTGATTGAATCCTTGACATCGTGGTTCATCCGATGAGATCATCGTGGAGCAAGTGGGAGCCACCATGCGTATCCAGACCCCGCTGATGGTTATTGGCCAGAGAGGTGTCTCGGTCATGTCTGCCTGTCTCCCGAACCCGTAGGGTCTACACACTTAAGGTTCGGTGACGCTAGGGTTATAGGGAATTGTTATATGAGGTTACCGAAAGTTGTTCGGAGTCCCGGATGAGATCCCGGACGTCATGAGGAGCTCCGGAATGGTCCGGAGGTAAAGATTGATATATATGACAGATGGTTTCGGACACCGGAAGTGTTTCGGGCATCACCGGTAACGTACCGGGACCACCGGAGGTGGCCCCGGGGGTCCACCGAAAGGGGGCAACGACCCCGGGAGGTAAGGTGGGCCAAGTGGGGGAGGGAACCAGCCCCTAGGTGGTCTGGTGCGCCTCCCCACTCAGCCCAATGCGCAGGGGAGAGGGAAGGGGGCAAACCCTTGGCACAGGTGGGCCTTAGGCCCACTAGGTGGTGCGCCACCCCCTCCCACCCTAGGCGCCGCCTCCTTTCCAATCTGGTGGCTGCCGCACCACCTAAGGGGGGAACCCTAGGGGTGGCGCAGCCCCTCCCCCTCCTCCTATAAATAGAGAGGGGTTTTGGCCCTTGGGAGACAGACTTCTCCCTCTCCCTCGGCGCAGCCCTGCCCTTCTTTCTCCTCCTCTCTGCCGGTGCTGGGCGAAGCCCTGCCGGGAGACCTCGTCTCTCCATCGACACCACACCGTCGTGCTGCTGGAGTTCTTCCCCAACCTCTCCCTCCTCCTTGCTGGATCAAGGTGCGGGAGACGTCACCGGGCTGCACGTGTGTTGAACGCGGAGGTGCCGTAGTTCGGCACTAGATCGGAATCGCTGCGAGTACGACTCCATCAACCGCGTTCTAGCAACGCTTCCGCTTAGCGATCTTCAAAGGTATGAAGATGCTCTTACCCCTCTCTCGTTGCTGGTGTCTCCATAGGAAGATCTGAATATGCATAGGATTTTTTTTGAATTTATGCTACGTTACCCAATAGTTTTCCTGTTGATATTTATCGCTTCATGGGCTGTTATTTCACTTCACGGTACAATACTTATGCCTTTTCTCTCTTATTTTGCAAGGTTTAAATAAAGAGGGAGAATGCCGGCAACTGGAATTCTGTCCTGAAAGTGGAGCAAAGTTGAGATACCTATTCTACGCAACTCCAAACGCCGTAAAAATCAACGAGGATTTTTTTCTGGATTTATAAAAAATACTGGGCCGAAGAAGTGCCAGAGGGGCGCGTGCAGGTGGCCACAAGCCTGCACGGCACGACCACCCCCCAGGCCGCGCCATGAGGGCTTGTGGGCAGCCTGCTGGCCCACTAGCCCCCTCTTTTGCTATATGAAGGGTTTCGTCCGAAAAAAAAATCAGGGAGGAGCTTTTTCGTGGATTCGCCGTCGCCACGAGGCGGGACTTGAGCAGAACCAATCTAGAGCTCCGGCAGGACGATCCTGCCGGGGAAACTTCCCTCCCGGAGGGGGAAATTGTCGCCATCGTCATCACCAACACTCCTCTCATCAGAGGGGACTCGTCACCATCAACATCTTCATCAGCACCATCTCATCTCCAAACCCTAGTTCATCACTTGTAACCAATCTCCATCTTGCGACTCCGATTGGTACTTGTAAGGTTGCTAGTAGTGTTAATTACTCTTTGTAGTTGATGCTAGTTGGATTACTTGGTGGAAGAGTTTATGTTCAGATCCTTGATGCTACTCATTACCTCTCTGTTCATGGATATGATTATGCTTTGTGAGTAGTTAATTTTGTTCCTGAGGACATGGGATAAGTCATGCTAATAGTAGTCATGTGAATTTGGTATTAGTTCGGTAATTTGATGTGTTGTATGTTGTTTTCCCTCTAGTGGTGTTATGTGAACGTTGACTACATAACACTTCACCATTATTTGGGCCTAGAGGAAGGCATTGGGAAGTAGTAAGTAGATGATGGGTTGCTAGAGTGACAGAAGCTTAAACCCTAGTTTATGTGTTACTTCGTAAGGGGCTGATTTGGATCCACTAGTTTAATGTTATGGTTAGACTTTGTCTTAATTCTTCTTTCGTAGTTGCGGATGCTTGCGAGAGGGGTTAATAATAAGTGGCATGCTTGTCCAAGTAAGGGCAGTACCCAAGCGCCAGTCCACCCACATATCAAACTATCAAAGTAACGAACGCGAATCATATGAACATGATGAAACTAGCATGACAGAAATTCCCGTGTGTCCTCGGGAGCGTTTTTCCTCCTATAAGACTTTTTCTAGGCTTGTCCCTTGCTACAAAAGGGATTGGGCCACTTTGCTACATCGTTGCTACTTTTGTTACTTGTTTCTTTCTACGAATCACCTCACCACACAATCACTTGTTACCGATAATTTCAGTGCTTGCAGATATTTCCTTGCTGAAAACCACTTGTCAGATCCTTCTGCTCCTCGTTGGGTTCGACACTCTTACTTATCGAAAGGACTACGATTGACCCCCTATACTTGTGGGTCATCAAGACTCTTTTCTAGCGCCGTTGCCGGGAGTGAAGCGCCTTTGGTAAGTGGAACTTGGTAAGGAAACATTCATATATCATGCTGAAATTTATTGTCACTTTTCACTATGGATACTAATCCTTTGAGGGGCTTGTTCGGGGTATCTTCACCTCGAACGGAAGCACAAAGAGTTGCTCCTCAACCTGCTGCACCTACTTAAAATATTTGGTTTGAATTTCCTTCGGGTATGCTTGAGAAACTGTTGGCTAATCCTTTTATAGGAGATGGAACATCACATAGAGACTTGCATCTAATCTATGTAGATGAAGTTTGTGGTTTATTTAAGCTTGCAGGTTTGCCCGAGGATGAGGTCAAGAAGAAGGTCTTTCCTTTATCTTTGAAGGATAAGGCGTTGACATGGCATAGGCTATGTGATGATACTGGATCATGGGACTACAATCAGTTGAAATTGGAATTTCATCAAAAGTTTTATCCTATGCATTTAGAACATCGTGATCGGAATTATATTTATAATATTTGGCCTCGTGATAGAGAAAGCATCGCTCAAGCTTGGGGGAGGCTTAAATCAATTCTATATTCATGCCCCAATCATGAGCTCTCGAGAGAAATTATCATTCAGAACTTCTATGCTCGGCTTTCTCATGATGATCGCACCATGCTTGACACTTTTTGTACCGATTCTTTTATGAAGAGAGATATTGACTTCAAATGGAATTTATTGGAGAGAATTAAACACAACTCTGAAGATTGGGAGCTTGAAGAAGGTAAAGAGTCAGGTATGAATTTCACGTTTGATTGCGTTAAATCCTTTGTTGAGACAAATACCTTTAGTGATTTTAGCGCTAAGTATGGACTTGACTCAGAGATAGTAGCTTCATTGTGTGAATCTTTTGCTTCTCATATTGATCTCCCCAAAGAGAAGTGGTTTAAATATCATATTCCTTTAGAAGTCAATGTAGTTAAACCCACTCCAGTTGAAGAGAAAGTCATTGCCTATAATGATCTTGTTGTTCCCAGTGCTTACATTGAGAAACCACCTTTCCCTGTTAGGATAAAGGATCATTCTAAAGCTTCAACTGTGATACGTAGAGGCTATATTAGAACACCTACACCCCTTGAGAAAATTAGAGTTGAACCTAGCATTGCTATTATCAAAGATCTTCTGTCCGACGATGTTGAGGGACATGATATTCACTTCTGTGAAGATGCTGCTAGAATTGCTAAACCTCACGTTAGAGACAAACATAGGCCTCTTGTTGGCATGCCTGTTGTTTCTGTTAAGATAGGAGATCATTGTTATCATGGCTTATGTGACGTGGGTGCTAGTGTTAGCGCAATACCTCAATCCTTATATGATGAAATCAAAGACGAGATTGCACCTGTTGAGATAGAGCCTATTGATGTCACTATTCAACTTGCCAATAGAGATACTATCTGCCCTGTGGGAATTGTTAGGGATGTTGAAGTCTTGTGTGGTAAAACGAAGTATCCTGTTGATTTCCTCGTTCTTGCTACCGCACAAGATAGCTTTTGTCCCATCATATTTGGTAGACCTTTTCTCAATACTGTCAATGCTCATATTGATTGTGAGAAGCAAACTATCACTGTTGGCTTTGAAGGTGTGCCACATGAGTTCAATTTCTCTAAGTTTGGTAGACAACCTCATGAAAAGGAGTTGCCTAGTAGGGATGAAACTATTGCCTTAGCCTCTATTGCCGTGCCTCCTACTGATCACTTAGAGCAATACTTGCTTGAGCATGAAAATGATATGCATATGGATGAAAGGGATGAGATAGATAGAGTTGTCTTAGAACAATATCCTATCCTTCAGAATAACCTGCCTGTTGAACTGCTTGGGGATCCACCCCCACCAAAGGGTGATCCTATGTTCAAGCTTAAACAGTTGCCTGATACTCTTAAGTATGCTTATCTTGATGAAAAACAGATATATCATGTTATTATTAGTGCTAGCCTCTCAGAGCATGAAGAAAAGAAGTTACTAAAAACTCTGAGGAAGCACCGTGCTGCTATTGGATATACTCTTGATGATCTCAAGGGCATTAGTCCCACTCTATGCCAACACAAGATTAAAACTGATCCTGACTTCAAACCAGTTGCTTATCGTCACAGGAGATTGAATCCTAAGATGAAAGAGGTAGTAAGAAAAGAAATACTAAAGCTCCTGGAAGTGGGTATTATCTATCCTGTTGCTCATAGCGATTGGGTGAGTCCGGTGCATTGCGTCCCTAAGAAGGGAGGCATTACCATTGTCCCTAATGATAAGGATGAATTGATCCCACAGAGGATTATTACTGGCTATAGGATGGTGATCGATTTAGGAAATTGAATAAAGCCACTAGGAAAGATCATTACCCTCTGCCTTTTATCGACCAAATGCTAGAAAGACTGTCTAAACACACACACTTCTGCTTTCTAGACGGTTATTCTGGTATCTCCCAAATACCAGTTCCACAATCTGATCAGGAGAAAACCACTTTCACCTGCCCATTCGGTACCTTTGCTTATAGACGTATGCCTTTTGGCTTATGTAATGCTCCTGCCACCTTTCAAAGATGTATGATGGCTATATTCTCTGACTTTAGTGAAAAGATTGTCGACGTTTTCAAGGATGACTTCTCCGTTTACGGGTCTTCCTTTGATGATTGCCTCAGCAACCTTGATCGAGTCTTACAGAGATGTAAAGACACCAATCTTGTCTTGAATTGGGAGAAGTGCCACTTTATGGTTAATGAAGGCATCGTCTTAGGACATAAAATTTCTGAAAGAGGTATTGAAGTCGATAAGGCTAAGGTTTATGCAATCGAGAAAATGCTATACCCCACAGATATCAAAGGTATAAGAAGTTTCCTTGGTCATGATGGTTTCTATAGAAGGTTCATCAAAGACTTCTCTAAGATTTCTAGGCCTCTTACCAATCTCTTGCAAAAGGATATTCCTTTTGTTTTTGACGATGATTGTGAGGAAGCTTTCGAAATACTTAAGATGGCTTTGATAACTGCACCTATTGTTGAACCACCTGATTGGAACTTACCTTTTGAGATCATGTGTGACGCTAGTGATTATGTTGTTGGTGCTGTTCTAGGGCAAAGAGTTGACAAGAAGTTGAATGTTATTCACTATGCTAGTAAAACTCTAGACAGTGTCCAAAGAAACTATGCTACTACGGAGAAGGAATTTTTAGCAGTCGTGTTTACATGTGAAAAGTTCAGGTCTTACATAGTTGATTCCAAAGTCACTATTCACACTGATCATGCTGCTATTAAGTACCTCATGGAGAAGAAAGACGCTAAACCTAGACTTATCAGATGGGTTCTCTTGCTACAAGAATTTGATTTGCACGTTGTCGACAGAAAGGGTGCTGATAACCGAGTAGCAGATAACTTGTCTAGGTTGGAGAATGTTCTTGATGACCCACAACCTATTGATGACAGCTTTCCCGATGAGCAAATGAATGTCATCAATGCTTCACGTAGTGCACCGTGGTATGCCGATTATGCAAACTATATCGTTGCCAAATATATACCACCTAGTTTCACGTACCAGCAAAAGAAGAAATTCTACTTTGACTTGAGGCATTACTTTTGGGATGATCCTCACCTTTATAAGGAAGGAGTAGATGGTCACTCCGAGGCCTACGGAGGACACCATGCGGGAGATAGAACTGCACACAAGGTATTGCAATCAGGTTTCTATTGGCCCACTCTCTTCAAGGATGCCCGTATGTTTGTCTTGTCTTGTGACGAATGTCAAAGAATAGGTAATATTAGCAAACGTCAGGAAATGCCTGTTGGGGAACGTCGCATGGGAAACAAAAAATTTCCTACGCGCACGAAGACCTATCATGGTGATGTCCATCTACGAGAGGGGATGAGTGATCTACGTACCCTTGTAGATCGCACAGCAGAAGCGTTAGAGAACGCGGTTGATGTAGTGGAACGTCCTCACGTCCCTCGATCCGCCCCGCGAACAATCCCGCGATCAGTCCCACGATCTAGTATCGAACGGACGGCACCTCCGCGTTCAGCACACGTACAGCTCGACGATGATCTCGGCCTTCTTGATCCAGCAAGAGAGACGGAGAGGTAGAAGAGTTCTCCGGCAGCGTGACGACGCTCCGGAGGTTGGTGATGATCTTATCTCAGCAGGGCTCCGCCCGAGCTCCGCAGAAACACGATCTAGAGGAAAAACTATGGAGGTATGTGGTCGGGCAGCCGTGAGAAAGTCGTCTCAAATCTGCCCTAAAAGCCCCATATATATAGGAGGAGGGAGGGGGACCTTGCCTTGGGGTCCAAGGGATCCCCAAGGGGTCGGCCGAGCCAGGGGGGAGGACTCTCCCCCCAAACCGAGTCCTACTTGGTTTGGTGGGAGGGAGTCCTTCCCCTTTCCCACTTCTTCCTTTTTTTTTCTTTCCTTTGATTTTTTCTCTCTTGGCGCATAGGGGATTGGTGGGCTATCCCACCAGCCCGCTAAGGGCTGGTGTGACCCCCCAAATGCCTATGGGCTTCCCCGGAGTGGGTTGCCCCCCTCCGGTGAACTCCCGGAACCCATTCGTCATTCCCGGTACATTCCCGGTAACTCCGAAAACCTTCCGGTAATCAAATGAGGTCATCCTATATATCAATCTTCGTTTCCGGACTATTCCGGAAACCCTCGTGACGTCCGTGATCTCATCCGGGACTCCGAACAACATTCGGTAACCAACCATATAACTCAAATACGCATAAAACAACGTCGAACCTTAAGTGTGCAGACCCTGCGGGTTCGAGAACTATGTAGACATGACCCGAGAGACTCCTCGGTCAATATCCAATAGCGGGACCTGGATGCCCATATTGGATCCTACATATTCTACGAAGATCTTATCGTTTGAACCTCAGTGCCAAGGATTCGTATAATCCCGTATGTCATTCCCTTTGTCCTTCGGTATGTTACTTGCCCGAGATTCGATCGTCAGTACTCGTATACCTATTTCAATCTCGTTTACCGGCAAGTCTCTTTACTCGTTCCGTAATACAAGATCCCGTAACTTACACTAAGTCACATTGCTTGCAAGGCTTGTGTGTGATGTTGTATTACCGAGTGGGCCCCGAGATACCTCTCCGTCACACGGAGTGACAAATCCCAGTCTTGATCCATACTAACTCAACTAACACCTTCGGAGATACCTGTAGAGCATCTTTATAGTCACCCAGTTACGTTGCGACGTTTGATACACACAAAGCATTCCTCCGGTGTCAGTGAGTTATATGATCTCATGGTCATAGGAATAAATACTTGACACGCAGAAAACAATAGCAACAAAATGACACGATCAACATGCTACGTCTATTAGTTTGGGTCTAGTCCATCACGTGAGTCTCCCAATGACGTGATCCAGTTATCAAGCAACAACACCTTGTTCATAATCAGAAGACACTGACTATCATCGATCAACTGGCCAGCCAACTAGAGGCATGCTAGGGACGGTGTTTTGTCTATGTATCCACACATGTAAATGAGTCTTCATTCAATACAATTATAGCATGGATAATAAACTATTATCTTGTTACAGGAATTATAATAATAACTATACATTTATTATTGCCTCTAGGGCATAATTCCAACAATGCCTATGAACTATTCACTTGTCATTGAACCATTTGATGTTTGGGGCTTTGATTATATGGGACCTTTTCCAAAATCCAATGGGTATACTCATATCCTAGTTGCTGTTGATTACGTCACTAAGTGGGTAGAAACTATCCCCACTAGTAGTGTTGATCACAACACCTCTATCAGGATGCTGAAAGAAGTTATCTTCCCCAGGTTTGGAGTCCCTAGATATCTAATGACGACGGTGGTTCAAACTTCATTCATGGTGCTTTCCGTAAAACGCTTGCTAAGTACGATGTCAACCATAGAATTGTGTCTCCCTATCACCCTCAGTCCAATGGTCAAGTAGAGCTAAGTAATAGAGAGATTAAATTGATTCTGCAAAAGACTGTCAACAGGTCTAGAAGGAATTGGTCTAAGAAGCTCGATGATGCACTATGGGCTTATAGAACTTCCTATAAGAATCCCATGGGCATGTCTCCGTACAAAATGGTGTACGGTAAAGCCTGTCATTTACCTCTTGAGTTAGAGCATAAAGCTTATTGGGCAATCAAAGAGCTCAACTTTGATTTCAAACTTGCCGATGAGAAGAGGTTATTTGATATTAGCTCGCTTGATGAATGGAGAACTCAGACATATGAGAATGCGAAGTTGTTCAAAGAGAAGGTTAAGAGGTGGCATGATAAGAGGATACAAAAGCGTGAGTTTAATGTAGGTGATTATGTCTTGCTATATAACTCTCGTTTAATATTCTTTGCAGGCAAGCTTCTCTCTAAATAGGAAGGTCCCTATGTTGTTGAAGAAGTATATCGTTCCGGTGCTATCAAGATCAACAACACGTAAGGTAATTTTCCGAGAGTGGTAAATGGGCAGAGAATCAAGCATTATATCTCAGGTACTACCATAAAAGTTGAAAGCAATATTATCAATACCATAACTCCGGAAGAATACCTAAGGGATATTTATCAGCCTATTTCAGACTCCGAAAACGAAGAGGTATGTGATTCGGTAAGAAAACAGAGTCCAAAACTTTTCCACTAGGAATTTTTCTCCGTTTTGGAATATTTGAAAAAAATACAAAAATTGGAAGTAGTCCGGAAAGTGCGCGAGGAGGCGACAAGCCTGCACGGCGCGGGGCCACCCCCTGGCCATGCCGTGAGTGCTTGTGGCCACCTCGCGCGCCTCCCGGACTCCGTTTTCGTGCGGGGTACTCCTTCTGGTCTGAAAAAATCATTATATATACTCCCGTTTGGTGTGACCCCTGCATCACGCAGATTTCCTCTGTTTTTTGTTTCGAGCCTGTTTCTGTTGCAGATCTAGATCGCTATGACTTCCCCAAAAGCTCTGAAGGACAAGATCTTCGAGAAGGTCATCAATCCCTACCTCACGGGAGTGCTGCAACACCCTCAATCGATCGAGATGCGTGAGGGGATGTTGCACATCCGTGATGTTGAGGGGCCTAAGAAGACCGGAAGCGTGGAGACGAGGCTCGAAGCAATGGAGCAACAAGTCTTCAAGTGCCAAGGGATGGTGCAGCGTGGACTCAACACCAACCATATGATGATCAAGGAGTTCACCAACAAGCACAAGATTGATGCCAATGACATTGGGAAGCATCTCTCCAGGCTCTATGACAGGATTGATCAACTCCAGGCCCAGATCTATGACCTGCAGAACCAAAACTGTGAGTATGAGTATAGATTTAAATCCATAAGGTTGGCTGCAGATTTGAGGATTCCGGATACTCGTTCATCTTTCCATGATGGAGCACCTATGCCTTGGAAGACGAAGGATCAAACTCATGTTGCAACAACTCCTCCACCATCACCACCAAAGGAAGACAACTGAGCATTGGTATGGGCAATCCCCTTGGCTTGTGCCAAGCTTGGGGGAGTTGCCCCGGTATCGTATCACCATCACATATTTTGCCTTTACCTTTGTTTTCGTTTTCCTTTTCAGTTTTCTCTCCTCTAGTAGATTAAAAGTCTTAGTGTTTTATTCTTGAGTTTTGCTTTGTGTCACCCCCGATGTATTCGAGCTCGTGAGCCATATAATAAAGAGTGTCTTAGTTGAAGGGCTTTGCCTCTTGCCATGATCAAAAGAGTGAGAATAGAACAAAAGCATGAAAGATCATGTAATGATCTTATGGGAAGTGATGGCTTCACATATAAAAAGAATGAGGATTGAAACTTGTTGAGGGTAGGCAAACGTAGACCTTGGTCATTGTTGCAATTAATAGGAAGTGATAAAGAAGGAGAGGTTCACATATAAATATATCATCTCTGACACCATCTATGATTGTGAACACTCACTAAACTATTGCATGCCTAGAAGTAGATGTTGGACAAGGAAGACAACATACTGAATTGTGTTTGCTTGGCTCCGAACAATGTTATATGATTAGAGATCCCTTAGCATGTGACGATTGCTTCCACCTCATATTAGCCAAAACTCCCGCACCAAGTAGAGATACTACTTGTGCATCCATAAACCATCAACCCAGTTTTGCCATGTGAGTCCACCATACCTACCTATGGATTGAATAAGATCCCTCAAGTAAGTTGTCATCGGTGCAAGCAATAAAAATTTCTCTCTAATATGTATGATCTATTAGTGTGTGGAAAATAAGCTTTGTACGAACCTGTGATGAGGAAGACATAAAAGCGACAGACTGCATAATAAAGTTCTTTATCACAGGAGGCAATATAAAGTGACGTTCCTCCGCACTAAGAGGACACGCATCCAAACCTCAAAAGTGCATGACAACCTCTGCTTCCCTCTACGAAGGGCCTATCTTGTACCTTTACCTTTTTGCCCTTGAAAGAGTCATGGTGATCTTCACCAATTCCTTATTTCGCTTTTATCTTGGCTAACGTCATATGCTTGGAAAAGATCTATATTCGTATGTAAACTTGGAGGTGAGTATTCATGAATTATTGTTGTTGACATTACCCTTGAGGTAAGTAGTTGGGAGGCGAAACTATAAGCCCTTATCTTTCTCTATGTCCAGCTGAAACTTTGTGTTGGGGAACGTCGCATGGGAAACAAAAAAATTCCTACGCGCACGAAGACCTATCATGGTGATGTCCATCTACGAGAGGGGATGAGTGATCTACGTACCCTTGTAGATCGTACAGCAGAAGCGTTTAGAGAACGCGGTTGATGTAGTGGAACGTCCTCACGTCCCTCGATCCGCCCCGCGAACAATCCCGCGATCAGTCCCACGATCTAGTACCGAACGGACGGCACCTCCGCGTTCAGCACACGTACAACTCGACGATGATCTCGGCCTTCTTGATACAGCAAGAGAGACGGAGAGGTAGAAGAGTTCTCCGGCAGCGTGACGGCGCTCCGGAGGTTGGTGATGATCTTGTCTCAGCAGGGCTCCGCCCGAGCTCCGCAGAAACACGATCTAGAGGAAAAACTATGGAGGTATGTGGTCGGGCAGCCGTGAGACAGTCGTCTCAAATCTGCCCTAAAAGCCCCATATATATAGGAGGAGGGAGGGGGACCTTGCCTTGGGGTCCAAGGGATCCCCAAGGGGTCGGCCGAGCCAGGGGGAAGGACTCTCCCCCCCCCCAAACCGAGTCCTACTTGGTTTGGTGGGAGGGAGTCCTTCCCACTTCCCACTTCTTCCCTTTTTTTTTTCCTTCCTTTGATTTTTTCTCTCTTGGCGCATAGGGGATTGGTGGGCTGTCCCACCAGCCCACTAAGGGCTGGTGTGACCCCCCCAAATGCCTATGGGCTTCCCCGGAGTGGGTTGCCCCCCTCCGGTGAACTCCCGGAACCCATTCGTCATTCCCGGTACATTCCCGGTAACTCCGAAAACCTTCCGGTAATCAAATGAGGTCATCCTATATATCAATCTTCGTTTCCGGACTATTCCGGAAACCCTCGTGACGTCCGTGATCTCATCCGGGACTCCGAACAACATTCGGTAACCAACCATATAACTCAAATACGCATAAAACAACGTCGAACCTTAAGTGTGCAGACCCTGCGGGTTCGAGAACTATGTAGACATGACCCGAGAGACTCCTCGGTCAATATCCAACAGCGGGACCTGGATGCCCATATTGGATCCTACATATTCTACGAAGATCTTATCGTTTGAACCTCAGTGCCAAGGATTCGTATAATCCCGTATGTCATTCCCTTTGTCCTTCGGTATGTTACTTGCCCGAGATTCGATCATCAGTATCCGTATACCTATTTCAACCTCGTTTACCGGCAAGTCTCTTTACTCGTTCTGTAATACAAGATCCCGCAACTTACACTAAGTTACATTGCTTGCAAGGCTTGTGTGTGATGTTGTATTACCGAGTGGGCCCCGAGATACCTCTCCGTCACACGGAGTGACAAATCCCAGTCTTGATCCATACTAACTCAACTAACACCTTCGGAGATACCTGTAGAGCATCTTTATAGTCACCCAGTTACGTTGCGACGTTTGATACACACAAAGCATTCCTCCGGTGTCAGTGAGTTATACGATCTCATGGTCATAGGAATAAATACTTGACACGCAGAAAACAATAGCAACAAAATGACACGATCAACATGCTACGTCTATTAGTTTGGGTCTAGTCCATTACATGATTCTCCTAATGATGTGATCCCGTTATCAAGTGACAACACTTGCCTATGGCCAGGAAACCTTGATCATCTTTGATCAACGAGCTAGTCAACTAGAGGCCTACTAGGGACAGTGTTTTGTCTATGTATCCACACAAGTATTGTGTTTCCAATCAATACAATTATAGCATGGATAATAAACGATTATCATGAACTAAGAAATATAATAATAACTAATTTATTATTGCCTCTAGGGCATATTTCCAACAGTCTCCCACTTGCACTAGAGTCAATAATCTAGTTCACATCACCATGTGATTCCAACGAATCCAACACCCATATAGTTATGGGGTTTGATCACGTCTTGCTCGTGAGAGAGGTTTTAGTCAACGGTTCTGAAACTTTCAGATCCGTGCGTTCTTCACAAATCTTTATGTCATCTTATAGATGCTGCTACTACGTGCTATTCAGAAATGCTCCAAATATCTACTCTACTATACGAATCCGTTTCACTACTCATAGTTATTCGGATTAGTGTCAAAGCTTGCATCGACATAACCCTTTACGACGAACTCTTTAACCACCTCCATAATCGAGAAAAATTCCTTAGTCTTTTTAATTACTAAGGATAACTTTGACCGCTGAACAGTGATTCAATCATGAATCACTTTCTGTACCTCTCAACAGACTTTGAGTCAAGGCACACATCATGTGCGGTACTCAGCATGGCATACTTTAGAGTCTATGGCTAAGGCATAGAAGACGACTTTCGTCTATTCTCTTTATTCTGCCGTGGTCGGGTTTTGAGTCTTTACTCAAATTCACACCTTACAACGCAACCAAGAACTCTTTCTTCGCTGATCTATTTTGAACTCTTTCAAAAACTTGTCAAGGCATGTATCTTGTTGAAACTTCTATTAAGCGCTTTTGATCTATCTCCATAGATCTTTGATGCTCAACGTTCAAGTAGCGTAATCCAGGTACTCCTTTGAAAACTTCTTTCAAACAACCTTGTATGCTTTACAGAAATTCTACAATACTTCTGATCCACAATATGTCAACCACATATACCTATCAGAAATTCTATAGTGCTCCCACTCACTTCTTTGGAAATACAAGTTTCTCATAAATCTTGTACAAGCCCAAAATCTTTGATCATCTCATCAAAGTATATATATTCTAACTCCGAGATGCTTGCACCAGTCCATTGAAGGATCGCTGGAGCTTGCATACTTGCTAGTATCTTTTAGGATCGAAAAAACCTTCTGGTTGTATCACATACAATGTTTGCTCAAGGAAACCGTCGAGAAAACAATGTTTTGACATCCTACGTGCAATATTTCATAAATAATGCATCAACAACTAACATAATTCTAACAGACCTTTAGCATCCCTACGAGTGAGAAAGTCTCATCATAGTCAACTGTTTGATCTTGTCGAAAACATCTTTGCGACAAGTCGAGCTTTTCTTAATAGTGACTTGTCACCATCATTGTCTGTCTTCCTTTAAAGATCCATCTTTACTCAATAGTCCTATGACCATCAAGTAATTGTTCCAAAGTCTACACTTTGTTTTCATCCATGGATCCTCTCTCGGATTTCATGGCTTCCAGCCATTTGTCGGAATCTGGGCCCACCATCGCTTTCTCCATAAGTCGTAGGTTCACTGTTGCTCAACAACATGACCTCCAAGACAGGGTTACCGTACTACTCTGCAGCAGTACGCGACCTTGTCGACCTACGAGGTTTGTAGTAACTTGATTCGAAGCTCAATGATCACCATCATCAGCTTCCACTTCAATTGGTGTAGGCGCCACAGGAACAACTTCGTGCGCCCTGCTACACACTGGTTGAAGTGATGGTTCAATAACCTCATCAAGTTCTACTACCCTCCCACTCAATTCTTTCGAGAGAAACCTTTCCTCGAGAAAGGATCCGTTTCTAGAAACAAACACTTTGCTTTCGGATCTGAGATAGGAGATGTACCCAACTGTTTTGGATACCCTATGAAGAAGCATTTATCCGCTTTGGGTTCGAGCTTATCAGACTGAAACTTTTTCACATAAGTGTCGAAACCCCAAACTTTCAAGAAACGACAGTTTAGATTTCTCTAAACCTCAGTCTATACTGTGTCATCTCAACGGAAATACGTGGTGCCCTATTTAAAGTGAGTGCGGTTGTCTCTAATGCATAACCCATAAACGATAGTGGTAATTCGATAAGAGACATCATAGTATGCACCATACCAAATAGTGCGTGGCTATGACGTTCAGACACATCATCACACTATGATGTTCCAGGTGGCATGAACTGCGAAACAATTTCCACATTGTCTTAACTGTGTACCAAAACTCGTAACTCAGATATTCATTTCTATGATCATATCGTAGACAGTTTATCCTCTTGTTACGACGAACTTCACTCTGAAACGGATTTGAACTTTTCAACATTTCAGACTTGTGATTCATTAAGTAAATACTCCTGTATCTACTCAAATCGTCAGTGAAGTAAGAACATAATGATATCCACTGCGTGCCTCAGTACCCATTGGACTGCATACATCAAAATGTATCACTTCCAACAAGTTACTATCTTATTTCATCTCAATGAAAACAAGGTCTTGCTCATGTGGTATGGTTTGCATGTCACTAGTGATTCGAAATCAGGTGAGTACAAAGATCCATCAGCATGGAGCCTCTTCATGCAATTTATACTAACATGACTCAAGCGGCAGTGCCACAAGTAAGTGGTACTATCATCATTAACTCGTATCTTTTTGGCACCAATATTATGAACATGTGTAACACTACGATCGAGATTCAATAAACCATTGAAGGTGATTATTCAAGAAAATAGAGTAACCATTATTCTCTTTAAATGAATAATCGTATTGCAATAAACACGATCCAATCATGTTCATGCTTAACGCAAGCACCAAATAACAATTATTTAGGTTTAACACCAATCCCGATGGTAGAGGGAGCGTGCGACGTTTGATCATATCAACCTTGGAAACACTTCCAACACGTATCGTCACCTCGCCTTTAGCTAGTCTCCGTTTATGTCGTAGCTTTCATTTCGTGTTACTAATCACTTAGCAACCGAACCGGTATCCAATACCCTCATGCTACTAGGAGTACTAGTAAAGTACACATCAACATCATGTATATCTAATATACTTCTCTTGAGTTTTGCCAGCCTTCTTATCTACCAAGTATCTAGAGTTGCTCCGCCTCAGTGACTGTTCCCCTCATTACAGAAGCACTTAGTCTCGGGTTTGGGTTTAATCTTGGGTCTCTTCATTAGTGCAGCAACTGTTTTGCCGTTTCATGAAGTATCCCTTCTAGCCCTTGCCTTTCTTGAAACTTAGTGGTTTTACAAACCATCAACTATTGATGCTCCTTCTTGATTTCTACTTTCGTAGTGTCAAACATCGCGAATGCCTCAAGGATCATTGTATGTATCCTTGATATGTTATAGTTCATCACGAAGCTCTCACAGCTTGGTGGCAGTGACTTTGGAGAACTATCACTATCTCATCTGGAAGATTAACTCCCACTTGATTCAAGCGACTGTCGTAATCAGACAATCTGAGCACACGCTCAACGATTGAGCCTTTCTCCTTTACTTTGTGGACAAAGAATCTTGTCGGAGGTCTTGTACCTCTTAACAAGGGCACAAGCATGAAATCACAATTTCATCTTTTTAGAACATCACTTATGTTCCGCGACGTTTCAAAACGTCTTCGGCGCCTTGCTTCTAAGCCATTAAGTATTTTGCACTGAACTATCGTGTAGTCATCAGAAACGTGTATGTCGGATGTTCACAGCATCCACAGACGACGCTCGAGGTGGAGCACACCGAGTGGTGCATTAAGGACATAAGCCTTCTGTGCAGCAACGAGGACAATCCTCGGTTTTACAGACTTAGTCTGGAAAGTTTGCTACTATCAACATTCAACTAAATTTTCTCTAGGAACATATAAAAACAGTAGAGCTATAGCGCAAGCTACATCGTAATTCGCAAAGACCATTAGACTATGTTCATGACAATTAGTTCAATTAATCATATTACTTAAGAACTCTCACTCAAAAAGTACATCTCTCTAGTCATTTGAGTGGTACATGATCCAAATCCACTATCTCAAGTCCGATCATCACGTGAGTTGAGAATAGTTTCAGTGGTAAGCATCTCTATGCTAATCATATCAACTATACGATTCATGCTCGACCTTTCGGTCTCATGTGTTCCGAGGCCATGTCTGCACATGCTAGGCTCGTCAAGCTTAACCCGAGTGTTCCGCGTGCGCAACTGTTTTGCACCCGTTGTATAAGAACGTTGAGTCTATCACACCCGATCATCACGTGGTGTCTCGAAACGATGAACTGTAGCAACGGTGCACAGTCGGGGAGAACACAATTTCGTCTTGAAATTTTAGTGAGAGATCACCTCATAATGCTACCGTCGTTCTAAGCAAAATAAGGTGCATAAAAGGATTAACATCACATGCAATTCATAAGTGACATGATATGGCCATCTTCACGTGCTTCTTGATCTCCATCACCAAAGCACCGACACGATTTTCTTGTCACCGGCGTCACACCATGATCTCCATCATCATGATCTCCATCAACGTGTCGCCATCGGGGTTGTCGTGCTACTCATGCTATTACTACTAAAGCTACGTCCTAGCAAAATAGTAAACGCATCTGCAAGCACAAACGTTAGTTATAAAGACAACCCTATGGCTCCTGCCGGTTGCCGTACCATCGATGTGCAAGTCGATATTATCTATTACAACATGATCATCTCATACATCCAATATATCACATCACATCGTTGGCCATATCACATCACAAGCATACCCTGCAAAAACAAGTTAGACGTCCTCTAATTTTGTTGTTGCATGTTTTACGTGGTGACCATGGGTATCTAGTAGGATCGCATCTTACTTACGCAAACACCACAACGGAGATATATGAATTGCTATTTAACCTCATCCAAGGACCTCCTCGGTCAATTCCGATTCAACTAAAGTTGGAGAAACTGACACCCGCCAGTCATCTTTGAGCAACGAAGTTACTCGTAGCGATGAAACCAGTCTCTCGTAAGCGTACGAGTAATGTCGGTCCGAGCCGCTTCGATCCAACAATACCGCGGAATCAAGAAAAGACTAAGGAGGGAAGAAAAACGCACGTCACCGCCCACAAAAACTTTTGTGTTCTACTCGAGAAGACATCTACGCATGAACCTAGCTCATGATGCCACTGTTGGGGAACGTCGCATGGGAAACAAAAAATTTCCTACGCGCACGAAGACCTATCATGGTGATGTCCATCTACGAGAGGGGATGAGTGATCTACGTACCCTTGTAGATCGTACAGCAGAAGCGTTTAGAGAACGCGGTTGATGTAGTGGAACGTCCTCACGTCCCTCGATCCGCCCCGCGAACAATCACGCAATTAGTCCCACGATCTAGTACCGAACGGACGGCACCTCCGCGTTCAGCACACGTACAGCTCGACGATGATCTCGGCCTTCTTGATCCAGCAAGAGAGACGGAGAGGTAGAAGAGTTCTCCGGCAGCGTGACGGTGCTCCGGAGGTTGGTGATGATCTTGTCTCAGCAGGGCTCCGCCCGAGCTCCGCAGAAACACGATCTAGAGGAAAAACTATGGAGGTATGTGGTCGGGCAGCCGTGAAAAAGTCGTCTCAAATCTGCCCTAAAAGCCCCATATATATAGGAGGAGGGAGGGGGACCTTGCCTTGGGGTCCAAGGGATCCCCAAGGGGTCGGCCGAGCCAGGGGGGAGGACTCTCCCCCCCCCCCCCAAACCGAGTCCTACTTGGTTTGGTGGGAGGGAGTCCTTCCTCCTTCCCACTTCTTCCCTTTTTTTTCCTTCCTTTGATTTTTTCTCTCTTGGCGCATAGGGGATTGGTGGGCTGTCCCACCAGCCCACTAAGGGCTGGTGTGACCCCCCCAAATGCCTATGGGCTTCCCCGGAGTGGGTTGCCCCCCTCCGGTGAACTCCCGGAACCCATTCGTCATTCCCGGTACATTCCCGGTAACTCCGAAAACCTTCCGGTAATCAAATGAGGTCATCCTATATATCAATCTTCGTTTCCGGACTATTCCGGAAACCCTCGTGACGTCCGTGATCTCATCCGGGACTCCGAACAACATTCGGTAACCGACCATATAACTCAAATACGCATAAAACAACGTCGAACCTTAAGTGTGCAGACCCTGCGGGTTCGAGAACTATGTAGACATGACCCGAGAGACTCCTCGGTCAATATCCAACAGCGGGACCTGGATGCCCATATTGGATCCTACATATTCTACGAAGATCTTATCGTTTGAACCTCAGTGCCAAGGATTCGTATAATCCCGTATGTCATTCCCTTTGTCCTTCGGTATGTTACTTGCCCGAGATTCGATCGTCAGTATCCGTATACCTATTTCAACCTCGTTTACCGGCAAGTCTCTTTACTCGTTCCGTAATACAAGATCCCGCAACTTACACTATGTTACATTGCTTGCAAGGCTTGTGTGTGATGTTGTATTACCGAGTGGCCCCGAGATACCTCTCCGTCACACGGAGTGACAAATCCCAGTCTTGATCCATACTAACTCAACTAACACCTTCGGAGATACCTGTAGAGCATCTTTATAGTCACCCAGTTACGTTGCGACGTTTGATACACACAAAGCATTCCTCCGGTGTCAGTGAGTTATACGATCTCATGGTCACAGGAATAAATACTTGACACGCAGAAAATAGTAGCAACAAAATGACATGATCAACATGCTACGTCTATTAGTTTGGGTCTAGTCCATCACATGATTCTCCTAATGGTGTGATCCCGTTATCAAGTGACAACACTTGCCTATGGCCAGGAAACCTTGATCATCTTTGATCAACGAGCTAGTCAACTAGAGGCCTACTAGGGACAGTGTTTTGTCTATGTATCCACACAAGTATTGTGTTTCCAATAAATACAATTATAGCATGGATAATAAACGATTATCATGAACTAAGAAATATAATAATAACTAATTTATTATTGCCTCTAGGGCATATTTCCAACACTTTGATCTCATGAGTACCACGTGAGTTGTAGCAATTGTAGAGAACAAAAGAATGATTGAGTATGTGGATTTGCTTTACAAGCTCTTATTTGACTCTTCCTGATGTTGTGATATATTGCAATTGCTTCAATGACTAAAGGCTATCGGTTGTTACTTCTCGGTAAGGTTCCTGATCCATGCTTTACTTTGTGAAGGAATTATCACTTTAGCATGAGAGATTATATGTTGGTATTGCTGTTCTGATCTTGATCATGATGCATGCATGTTCTTATCTTGTTTTGTCGACACCTCTCTCCCTAAACATGTGGACATATTTATTGAGCTAGGCTTTCGCTTGAGGACAAGCAAGGTCTAAGCTTGGGGGAGTTGATACATCCATTTTGCATCATGTTTTCCTGTTGATATTTATCGTTTCTTGGGCTGTTATTTCACTTCACGGTACAATACATATGCCTTTTCTCTCTTATTTTGGAAGGTTTACATGAAGAGGGAGAATGTCGACAACTGGAATTCTGGCCTGAAAGTGGAGCAAAGTTGAGATACCTATTCTGCGCAACTCCAAACCCGTAAAAACCAACGAGGATTTTTTTTCGGATTTATAAAAAATACTGGGCAGAGGAAGTGCCAGAGGGGCGCGTGCAGGTGGCCACAAGCCTGCACGGCACGGCCACCCCCTAGGTCGCGCCATGAGGGCTTGTGGGCAGCCTGCTGGCCCACTAGCCCCCCTCTTTTGCTATATGAAGGGTTTCGTCCAGAAAAAATCAGGGAGGAGCTTTTTCGTGGATTCGCCGCCGCCACGAGGCGGAACTTGAGCAGAACCAATCTAGAGCTCCGGTAGGACGATCCTGCCGGGGAAACTTCCCTCCCGGAGGGGGAAATCGTCGCCATCGTCATCACCAACAGTCCTTTCATCAGAGGGGACTCGTCACCATCAACATCTTCATCAGCACCATCTCATCTCCAAACCCTAGTTCATCACTTGTAACCAATCTCCATCTCGCGACTCCGATTGGTACTTGTAAGGTTGCTAGTAGTGTTAATTACTCTTTGTAGTTGATGCTAGTTGGATTACTTTGTGGAAGAGTTTATGTTCAGATCCTTGATGCTACTCATTACCTCTCTGTTCATGGATATGATTATGCTTTGTGAGTAGTTAATTTTGTTCCTGAGGACATGGGATAAGTCATGCTAATAGTAGTAATGTGAATTTGGTATTCGTTCGGTAATTTGATGAGTTGTATGTTGTTTTTCCTCTAGTCGTGTTATGTGAACGTCGACTACATAACACTTCAGCATTATTTGGGCCTAGAGGAAGGCATTGGGAAGTAGTAAGTAGATGATGGGTTGCTAGAGTGACAGAAGCTTAAACCCTAGTTTATGCGTTACTTTGTAAGGGGCTGATTTGGATCCACTAGTTTAATGGTATGGTTAGACTTTGTCTTAATTCTTCTTTCGTAGTTGAGGATGCTTTCGAGAGGGTTTAACCATAAGTGGGATGTGATTGCAATCTCTAGCGATAGCTAGACGAATGTTGATGACAACCAACCTTCCCTTGCAACGGCACCAGAAGAATGCTACTAGCACTCCCCAGCAACGAAACTAGAAGGATGTTGTTGAAGGCCCACCAGCGCGTGGGTTCGCAGCAGTTTTTGAGGGTAGAGTATTTGACCCAAATTTGTTGATCGCCTAAAGGAGGTGAGAGAATACTCTCGAGTATTAGCAGCTGAATTTGTCAGATTCAACCACACATGAAAGATTAGTATCTGCAAGCACAGTAGTAACAACAAAGTAACGAGTAACGGTAGTGTAACGAGCAATAGCGACGGCAAGGAACATCAGTAGTGACAGCAGTAGCAAGTAGCAACAGTAGCAAGCGACAGTAGTAGCAACAGTAGCAGCAGAGCAAGACAAGTAACAACATTAGCAACAGTAGTGGCAGCAGCAGCAGAGTAGAGCAAAACAAGTAACAACAGCAGTAGGACAAACTCATAGGCAATGGGTCGGTGATTTGTTTGGATGATATTCATCTTGCAATAGCTATAACACGGAGAGATATGTGGCTAGCTCCCGTTCGTCAATGTGATGTAGGCATGCATTCCGTGTGTCGTCATACGTGCTTAGGGAAAAGAACTTTCATGACATCTATTGTCCATCCCTCCCATGGCAGCGGGGTCCAAAAGGAAACTACGGGATATTAAGGTTCTCCTTTTAATAAAGAACCGGACCAACACATTAGCACTTGGTGAACACATGAACTCCTCAAACTATGGTCATCATCGGGAGTGGTTCCGGTTATTGTCACTCCGGGGTTGTCGGATCATAACACATAGTAGGTAACTACAAATTGCAAGATCGGATCTAAAACACACATATATTGGTGACCACATAATAATTTCAGATCTGAAATCATGGCACTCGGGCCCTAGTGACAAGCATTAAGCATGGCAAAGTAGTAGCAACATCAATCTCAGAACATAGTGGATACCAGGGATCAATTCCCATCAAAACTAACTCGATTAAATGATAGATCTCATCCTACTCATCACCGCCCAGCGAGCCTACGAATAGATTACTCACGAACGATGAAGAGCTTCATGGAATTGGAGAGGGAAGAAGGTTGATGATGACGATGGTGACGATTTCCCCTCTCCGGAGCCCAAGACGGACTTATCTTCAACAAACGCAGTAAGACCTGCGTTCTCCACCAAGTAATAAAAAGTCTTCATAAAGTCCGGCGGCGCTCAAAAATTCATCACTTGGCCACTCGCACGCTCGAACTTCTGTGACTCGAGGGACTACGTACTTGGGGTGAATTTTCTCATCCTCTTGGTGGTTACGGCTTGAAGAGCCTCTCAAGAACCTCCTCATCTTTTCCTTTTTCTAGCTCTGAAAAATTCGGAAATTTTTAGAGACTTCGAAAGAAAAGTGAATAAGGATTAACCCAACTTGTAGCAACTACTCCTACTAGTGCCTAGAGACTGTATCACACGCTAAAACTACTTGGGACCAGCTAAAATCAACTTTTCTTGCTCAAGAACAGGGTCACCAAGGTAGCAAGAATACGCGAAGGATAAAGCACTAGAGAAAAAACTAATTGGACCAATGGAGGAGTCACTTACCAAGGAGTAATTTCCCCAAAACGGTTCGGAGAATTGTGCTTTGAGCAAGGAGATCGAAAATCACAGCCAAATGAGCAAGAACACGGGTTTGAGCTGCGAAACAATTTTTTCTGGAGGTGGAAGAAGAGGCTGGGAGCTAGAATGAGTGGAGGGGGTGCCTGTGGGCACCACAAGCTTGCACCCCGCCACCAGGGGGGTAGGTGGCGCTGGCAGGGCTTGTGGCCCACTGGTCTGGGGCCCAGGCCAGCTCTCAGGCCCAAAAAATTTCAAAAATTCCAGAAAAAATCATACTAAATTTTTAGGACCATCGGAGAACTTTTATTTTCGAGGTATTTTTCTCCGGGACGCTAAAACAGAAAACAGGAAAAGCTAAACTAATTCTATCATTTTTCTTCTAAGCAAAAGAAAGTGAAAGCTCAAAACAGAGGTATGTGACTCTTTGATTCATCCGTTTCATGGTCATCGAAAGAAATCCGTCAGTGGGGTTGATCAAGTCCTCATGACAAAACCTTCTCGAATCGCAAGAGAGAACGTAGAATTTTCGAATAGCCACTAAGCCACCTCAATGGGGATATGTATCTCCCCAACAAGAAAATCATACTTCATCTTGACACGAGGAATAGGGCATTCAAAGCCCCAATAAGAATCGATGAAGTCTTTTCGATAGCATTGATGCAATGTACTGGATATCGTTTCTTCGGAAAGTGCACTGTGTGCTCATTACCGTTGACATGGAAGTGACATTGCCTTTGTTGCAATCTATAAGAGTCCCTGCAGTGTTTAAAAAGGGTCTTCCAAGGATAACAACCATGGCATCATCCTCAGGAATATCCAAGATAACAAAGTCTGTTAAGATAGTGGTGTTAGCAACCACAACAGGCACATCCTCGCAAATGCCGATAGGGAAAGCAGTTGATTTGTCGGCCATTTGCAGAGAAATTTTAGTGGGTGTCAACTTATCCAATTCAAGTCTACGATAAAGAGAGAGCGGCATAACACTAACACCAGCTCCAAGGTCACATAAGGCAGTTCTTACATAGTTTCCTTTAATGGAGCAAGGTATAGTGGGCACTCTGAGATCACCAAGTTTCTTAGGAGTTCCACCTTTGAAAGTGTAATTGGCAAGCATGGTGGAGATCTCAAGATCTGGTATCTTCCGTTTATTAGTCACGATATCTTTCATGTACTTGGCATACGGAGACATCTTGAGCATATCAGTTAACCGCATCTGCAGAAAGACGGGTCTTATCATCTCAACGAAGCGCTCAAAATCCTCATCATCCTTTTTCTTGGATGGCTTAGGAGTAAAGGACATAGGTCTCTGAACCCATGGCTCTCTTTCTTTACCATGCTTCCTAGCAGTGAAGTCATTCTTATCGTACTTCTTAGGTCGTGGATTATCAGGATTAACCGTAGGTTCAATCTCCACATCCTCATCATTGCTAGGTTGAGCATTATTATGAACATCACTGTCCACATTGTCACCAGGTTCATGTTCATCACCTGATTGTGTTTATGCATCAGACGCAGAAATATCATTAGGTTCTTCAGGTGTGACAGTATTTGATGAACTGGCGTGCAGGTTTCTATCATCCTTCTTCTTCTCCTTAGGATGACTAGGTGTATCAGCAGTGATTCCTTGAGAATCTTGATCAATTCTCTTAGGATGACCTTCAGGATACAAAGGTTCCTGAGTCATTTTGCCTCCTCTTGCAATGACTCTGACAGAGTTGTCATTTAATTCATTGAGCAAGTCATTCTGAGCTTTAAGTACTTGTTCTACCTGAGTAGTAATCATAGAGCCATGTTTACTCAGAAGCTTCAGAGCATTGACATTTCTGTCTACACAAGCACTTAAATGGCTAAGCATACTTGTACTTTGTTCCAAATGTCTGCTAACATAATCATTGAAACTCTGTTGTTTGGCAACAAAGTTGTCAAATTCATCAAAGCATAGGCTAACAGGTTTATCAAAAGGAATATCACTCTCATCAAACCTACGCAGAGAATTTACTTCTACTACCTGTATCGGGTTATCGAGACCATGGGTCTCTTCGATAGGTGGTAGATTTTTGACATCTTTAGATCTAATGCCTTTCTCTTGCATAGATTTCTTGGCTTCTTGCATATCTTCGGGACTGAGGAATAGAATACCTCTTTTCTTCGGAGTTGGCTTAGGAGGTGGTTCGGGAATAGTACAAGCATTATCATTGATCAAGAGGTTATTCAGTAGGGTCTCGGCTTGTTCTATAGTTCGTTCCCTAAAAAAACAACCGGCACAACTATCTAGGTGGTCTCTAGAGGCATCAGTAAGTCCGTTATAGAGGATATCAAGTATCTCGTTCTTCTTAAGAGGGTGATCAGGCAAAGCATTCTGTAGCTGGACGAGCCTCCCCCAAGCTTGTGGAAGACTCTCTTCTTGGAGTTGAGCAAAGTTGTATATATCCTGCAAGGCAGCTTGCTTCTTATGGGCAGGGAAATATTTCTCACAGAAATAATAGACCATCTCCTGGGGACTACGCACACATCTAGGAGCAAGAGAGGTGAACCAGGCTTTAGCGTCATTCTTTAGAGAGAAAGGAAACAACTTAAGGATATAGTAGTGGCGGATCTTCTCCTCATTAGTGAAAAGGTTGGCTATTCCGGATAGTTTGGCAGGATGGGCTATGACCGTGTCAGACTCATAACCGTGAAAAGGATCAGATTCGACTAGAGAGGTTATCTCAGGGTCGACAAAGAATTCATAATCCTTATCGGTGACAAAGATAGGCAAAGTGGCAAACTTCGGGTCATTTTTCATCCTAGCTTCCCGAGTTTTTTCCTTCCACTTGAGAAGTAATTTCTCAGCGTCATAGGCATCCTTACACGCAAGAAAATCCTCAGCTATCTCGCCCTCCATAACGTAACCCTCAGGTATATCAGGCAATTCATATCTAGGAGAGCTAGATCTAGCAGGAGCAAAAGCAGGTTCTATCTCAATAGTATCGGTAGTTTCAGAAGCATCACGAGCATTGGCAGTAACTCTAGCAATATGAGCATCAAGGAAGACTCCTAGTGGAACATCAGGCAAAGGAGTATCTCTAGCAGTATCAAGCATAGCATCATCAGGCAAAATAGCATCTCCAGCATCATCAGGCAAAGCAGTATCAAGCATAGCATCTCTAGCAGTATCAAGCATAGCATATCTAGCAGTATCAGGCATAGTATCAAGCATAGCATCTCTAGCAGTATCAGGCAAAGTAGTATCTGGCATAGTATCAAGCATAGCATCTCTAGCAGTAGCATCATAAGCATCATCAAGCACAGGCGACATATCAAGATTTCTAGCAGGAGGTGATGTCGCAAACTTACTCATAACTGAAGGTGAATCAAGTGCAGAGCTAGATGGCAATTCCTTACCTCCCCTCGTAGTTGAGGGCAAGACTTTGGTCTTCAGATCCTTCAGATTCTTCATAGTGATCAGCAGATATAAATCCCAAGTGTCTCAGAGAATATAGCAATACCTCCCCGGCAACGGCGCCAGAAAAATGCTGATTGCAATCTCTGGGGATAGCTAGACGAATGCTGATGACAACAAACCTTCCCTTGCAACGGCACCAGAAGAATGCTACTAGCACTCCCCAGCAACGAAACTAGAAGAATGTTGTTGAAGGCCCACCAGCGCGTGGGTTCGCAGCAGTTTTCGATGGTAGAGTATTTGACCCAAATTTGTTGATCGCCTAAAGGAGGTGAGAGAATACTCTCGAGTATTAGCAGCTGAATTTATCAGATTCAACCACACCTGAAAGATTAGTATCTCCAAGCACAATAGTAACATCAAAGTAACGAGTAACGACAGTGTAACGAGCAATAGCGACAGCAAGGAACAGCAGTAGTGACAGCAGTAGCAAGTAGCAACAGTAGCAAGCGACAGTAGCAGCAGAGCAAGACAAGTAACAGCAGTAGCAACAGTAGTGGGAGCAGCAGCAGAGCAGAGCAAAACTAGTAACAACAGCAGTAGGACAAACTCGTACGCAATGGGTCGGTGATTTGTTTGGATGATATTCATCATGCAACAGCTATAACATGGAGAGATATGTGGCTAGCTCCCGTTCGTCAATGTGATGTAGGCATGAATTTCGTGTGTCGTCATACGTGCTTAGGGAAAAGAACTTGCATGACATCTATTGTCCATCCCTCCCATGGCAGCGGGGTCCAAAAGGAAACTATGGGATATTAAGGTTCTCCTATTAATAAAGAACCGAACCAACGCATTAGCACTTGGTGAACACATGAACTCCTCAAACTATGGTCATCACCGGGAGTGGTTCCGGTTATTGTCACTCCGGGGTTGTCGGATCATAACACATAGTAGGTAACTACAACTTGCAAGATCGGATCTAAAACACACATATATTGGTGACCACATAATAATTTCAGATCTGAAATCATGGCACTCGGGCCCTAGTGACAAGCATTAAGCATGGCAAAGTAGTAGCAACATCAATCTCAGAACATAGTGGATACCAGGGATCAATCCCCATCAAAACTAACTCGATTAAATGATAGATCTCATCCTACTCATCACCGCCCAGCGAGCCTACGAATAGATTACTCACGAACGACGAAGAGCTTCATGGAATTGGAGAGGGAAGAAGGTTGATGATGACGATGGTGACGATTTCCCCTCTCCGGAGCCCAAGACGGACTCGAGATCTGCCCTCGAGATGAAGAACAGGTGGTGGCGGCGCCTCGTATCGCAAACACGACGAAAACTTCTCTTTTTATTTTTTCTGGGACGAAAGGCAACTTATAGAGCTGGAATTGGGGGCGGCAGAGCCATGTGGGCCCCACAAGCTTGCCCACCGCCACCAGGGGGTGGTGGCGGAGCAGGGGCTTGTGGCCCACTGGCCCACCCCCTGAGGTGGAACTTGGCGCAGATATTTTTGATATTTTCCAAAACTGCTCCCCGTAAATTTTCGGGACGTTTGGAGAACTTTGATTTCTGCACAAAAATAACACCAAGGCAATTCTGCTGAAAACAGCGTCACTCCAGGTTAGTTCCATTCAAATCATGCAAATTAGAGTCCAAAACAAGGGCAAAAGAGTTTGGAAAAGTAGATACGATGGAGACGTATCAACTCCCCCAAGCTTAAAACCTTGCTTGTCCTCAAGCAACTCAGTTGACAAACTGAGAGAGAAAGAAAAACTTTGACAAACTCTGTTTGATCTTGTTGTTGCAACTATGTCTAACTCATAACCAGAATTTCAACAAGATCACAAGTTAACCACATAAGAAAATGACACAAAGGTATCACGGTAAACTAATATCAATGGCATAATCAGCTAACGAGCAAATAATAATGAGTTTCAAATACCAACACTTCAATCAAAACAAGCATGAAGCAATATGAATAGGTGCTATTTCGCTAAATCTTTCTGAGACCGCAAAACATAAATGCAGAGCACTTTCAAATATCAAGGGCTGACTAAACATTGTAATTCATAGCAACGAAGATCCAGTCATAGTCATACTCAATATCAATCAAAATCAAAGCATAAATATGACAGAGGTGCTCTCTAATTGGTGCTTATATAAGAGGAGGATGACTCGACAGGAAAATAAATAGACAGGCCCTTAGCAGAGGGAAGCATTGATTTGCAGAGGTGCCAGAGCTCAAGCTTTGAAAACAGAGATAATAATTTTGGGTGGCATGCTTTCATTGTCAACGCAATGACCAAGAGTTCTCAATATCTTCCATGCTACTCATGCTATAGGCGGTTCCCAAACAGAAAAGTAAAGTTTTAATTCCCCCACCACCAATCAATCACACTCTACGGCTAGCCTAATCCTCGGGTACCGTCCATACTAACATCAATCCGGGGGGAGTCTTGTTTTATAGTTATGTTTTCGATTTAAGCGTGGAACTGGGCATTCCAAATACCGGCCCCTTTCTCGTGAATGACTGTGAATAAACACATGTCAAGGATAACACTCCTAGCATGGAAGATACCAATAGCCCTCTGTCACCACATGAGCGGTTCGGGCATGCAAAACAGATTATTTCTTGAAGGTTTAGAGAATGGCACATGCAAATTTACTTGGAACGGCAAGTAGATACCGCAAATAGGTAGGTATGGTGGACTCTCATGGAAAAACTTTTGGGTTTATGGAAGTGGATGCACAAGCAGTATTCCGCTTAGTATAAGTGAAGGCTAGCAAAAGACTAGGAAGCGACCAACTAGAGAGCGACAACAGTCATCAAGATGCAATGAGTTTGACTAACATTGAATGCAAGCATGAACAGGATATAAATCACCATGAACACAAACATCATAGAGGCCATGTTGATTTTGTTTCAACTACATGCATGAACATGCGCCAAGTCAAGCCACTTTAAACATTCAAAGGAGAATACCATCCTATCATACTACATCATAGTCATCTCAAAATCTATGTTGGCAATCAAGACAAACCATTATAAGCTCTCAGCTAAATAAGCATGGCATCAGAAACTATGATCTCTAAGTTTTCATTGCAAACATGGTTCTCTAACAACAAAGCTAAATCTGGGTCAACAAGCTAGTCATATGTACAAAAACAAAATAGATAGAGTTCATACCAGCTTTTCCAGTCTCAGTCACTTCATCATATATCATCATTGTTGCCTTTCATTTGCATGATCGAACGATGAGAACGATAATAAGCACATTAGACTAAGCTGAATCTGCAGGCAAACACAAAGGAGAAGACAAAGTAATATGACTCTTTGAAAGCTAAACAGGTAAGCATGTAAGAACCAATAAACATTGTAACCAATATCTTCTACCTTGACACAAAGAAAGAGAAAACTATTTACACGGGAAAGCTCCCAACAAGCAAAAGAAGAAAGAAAAATCTTTTGGGGTTTTCTCAAAAGGACACAAAACAAGAAAATGAAAATAAAGTAGCATGGATAATACAGTGGCAAAGTGTAAACACCGGCTAACAAAGTGAAAACATAAGCATGAATGTAAAGTCGGTGAGAACACGTACTCCCCCAAGCTTAGGCTTTTGGCCTAGCTTGGTCTACTCCCATGGTGGGAAATAACCAGCTCCAGGATACTCCGGAGCTGACTGTGGATGCCACTACTGTGTGAGCTCCTCTGGCTCCCACTGATAAACTGGCGTCTGGTACTCGACTGGCGGCTCGGGCACGGGCGCTTGTGGTTGGGCCAAGCCCCAATATGCGTAGATGTCCGCGGGCATAATAGTGTACCTGCCTGCATGAAGATCGAACAAAGAAGGAGCAGGCAAAGTAATAGTCTCTCGAGTACCCTGACTAAACACCAGGTTATAAATCATCCGTCTACTAGCATCTCTATCCAGAAAATCATGGCGAACCATGCTGTCATAATCCACATATCTCTCAGGGAGAAGCATCTCTCCTTCCTCTCCCAGTCTAATCGGTATCTCAAAGTGTCTGGCAAGACGGGTAGCATAGATACCTCCATAGACAACACCTTTAGAACGGTTCAGGTTCAACCGTTGAGCTACTATAGCGCCCAAGCTATAAGTCTTATCGTTATAAAGGCCTTTGCGCAAAATTGCAAGGTCTGGAGAACTAAGTGATCCAGCCTTCCCACGGCCAATCAAGCATTTTCCCACAAATAGTGAGAAGTACCGAAGCACAGGAAAATGTATGCTAGCAATTCTAGCGCGAGACACTCCTCTCTCCTCTCCAACAGCAATAGAACCAATGAAATCCTCCAAGTCCTGTGGACGAGGGTCACGGATATCCCCAACACAAGGTAATTTGCATACATTGCAAAAGTCCTGCAGTGTCATGCACTGGGGAACATCGTAAATCATGAACTCAACCATGGGAGGATTCTTCCTCGGATAAAAGTTGAAGCTTTGAACGAAAATATTGGTGAGGAGGAGGTATTGTGGGCACTTATCTTCAACAAACGCAGTAAGACCTGCGTTCTCCACCAAGTAATAAAAAGTCTTCATAAAGTCCGGCGGCGCTCAAAAATTCATCACTTGGCCACTCGCACGCTCGAACTTCTGTGACTCGAGGGACTACGTACTTGGGGTGAATTTTCTCATCCTCTTGGTGGTTACGGCTTGAAGAGCCTCTCAAGAACCTCCTCATCTTTTCCTTTTTCTAGCTCTGAAAAATTCGGAAATTTTTAGAGACTTCGAAAGAAAAGTGAATAAGGATTAACCCAACTTGTAGCAACTACTCCTACTAGTGCCTAGAGACTGTATCACACGCTAAAACTACTTGGGACCAGCTAAAATCAACTTTTCTTGCTCAAGAACAGGGTCACCAAGGTAGCAAGAATACGCGAAGGATAAAGCACTAGAGAAAAAACTAATTGGACCAATGGAGGAGTCACTTACCAAGGAGTAATTTCCCCAAAACGGTTCGGAGAATTGTGCTTTGAGCAAGGAGATCGAAAATCACAGCCAAATGAGCAAGAACACGGGTTTGAGCTGCGAAACAATTTTTTCTGGAGGTGGAAGAAGAGGCTGGGAGCTAGAATGAGTGGAGGGGGTGCCTGTGGGCACCACAAGCTTGCACCCCGCCACCAGGGGGGTAGGTGGCGCTGGCAGGGCTTGTGGCCCACTGGTCTGGGGCCCAAGCCAGCTCTCAGGCCCAAAAAATTTCAAAAATTCCAGAAAAAATCATACTAAATTTTTAGGACCATCGGAGAACTTTTATTTTCGAGGTATTTTTCTCCGGGACGCTAAAACAGAAAACAGGAAAAGCTAAACTAATTCTATCATTTTTCTTCTAAGCAAAAGAAAGTGAAAGCTCAAAACAGAGGTATGTGACTCTTTGATTCATCCGTTTCATGGTCATCGAAAGAAATCCGTCAGTGGGGTTGATCAAGTCCTCATGACAAAACCTTCTCGAATCGCAAGAGAGAACGTAGAATTTTCGAATAGCCACTAAGCCACCTCAATGGGGATATGTATCTCCCCAACAAGAAAATCATACTTCATCTTGACACGAGGAATAGGGCATTCAAAGCCCCAATAAGAATCGATGAAGTCTTTTCGATAGCATTGATGCAATGTACTGGATATCGTTTCTTCGGAAAGTGCACTGTGTGCTCATTACCGTTGACATGGAAGTGACATTGCCTTTGTTGCAATCTATAAGAGTCCCTGCAGTGTTTAAAAAGGGTCTTCCAAGGATAACAACCATGGCATCATCCTCAGGAATATCCAAGATAACAAAGTCTGTTAAGATAGTGGTGTTAGCAACCACAACAGGCACATCCTCGCAAATGCCGATAGGGAAAGCAGTTGATTTGTCGGCCATTTGCAGAGAAATTTTAGTGGGTGTCAACTTATCCAATTCAAGTCTACGATAAAGAGAGAGCGGCATAACACTAACACCAGCTCCAAGGTCACATAAGGCAGTTCTTACATAGTTTCCTTTAATGGAGCAAGGTATAGTGGGCACTCTGGGATCACCAAGTTTCTTAGGAGTTCCACCTTTGAAAGTGTAATTGGCAAGCATGGTGGAGATCTCAAGATCTGGTATCTTCCGTTTATTAGTCACGATATCTTTCATGTACTTGGCATACGGAGACATCTTGAGCATATCAGTTAACCGCATCTGCAGAAAGACGGGTCTTATCATCTCAACGAAGCGCTCAAAATCCTCATCATCCTTTTTCTTGGATGGCTTAGGAGTAAAGGACATAGGTCTCTGAACCCATGGCTCTCTTTCTTTACCATGCTTCCTAGCAGTGAAGTCATTCTTATCGTACTTCTTAGGTCGTGGATTATCAGGATTAACCGTAGGTTCAATCTCCACATCCTCATCATTGCTAGGTTGAGCATTATTATGAACATCACTGTCCACATTGTCACCAGGTTCATGTTCATCACCTGATTGTGTTTATGCATCAGACGCAGAAATATCATTAGGTTCTTCAGGTGTGACAGTATTTGATGAACTGGCGTGCAGGTTTCTATCATCCTTCTTCTTCTCCTTAGGATGACTAGGTGTATCAGCAGTGATTCCTTGAGAATCTTGATCAATTCTCTTAGGATGACCTTCAGGATACAAAGGTTCCTGAGTCATTTTGCCTCCTCTTGCAATGACTCTGACAGAGTTGTCATTTAATTCATTGAGCAAGTCATTCTGAGCTTTAAGTACTTGTTCTACCTGAGTAGTAATCATAGAGCCATGTTTACTCAGAAGCTTCAGAGCATTGACATTTCTGTCTACCCAAGCACTTAAATGGCTAAGCATACTTGTACTTTGTTCCAAATGTCTGCTAACATAATCATTGAAACTCTGTTGTTTGGCAACAAAGTTGTCAAATTCATCAAAGCATAGGCTAACAGGTTTATCAAAAGGAATATCACTCTCATCAAACCTACGCAGAGAATTTACTTCTACTACCTGTATCGGGTTATCGAGACCATGGGTCTCTTCGATAGGTGGTAGATTTTTGACATCTTTAGATCTAATGCCTTTCTCTTGCATAGATTTCTTGGCTTCTTGCATATCTTCGAGACTGAGGAATAGAATACCTCTTTTCTTCGGAGTTGGCTTAGGAGGTGGTTCGGGAATAGTACAAGCATTATCGTTGATCAAGAGGTTATTCAGTAGGGTCTCGGCTTGTTCTATAGTTCGTTCCCTAAAAAAACAACCGGCACAACTATCTAGGTGGTCTCTAGAGGCATCAGTAAGTCCGTTATAGAGGATATCAAGTATCTCATTCTTCTTAAGAGGGTGATCAGGCAAAGCATTCTGTAGCTGGACGAGCCTCCCCCAAGCTTGTGGAAGACTCTCTTCTTGGAGTTGAGCAAAGTTGTATATATCCTGCAAGGCAGCTTGCTTCTTATGGGCAGGGAAATATTTCTCATAGAAATAATAGACCATCTCCTGGGGACTACGCACACATCTAGGAGCAAGAGAGGTGAACCAGACTTTAGCGTCATTCTTTAGAGAGAAAGGAAACAACTTAAGGATATAGTAGTGGCGGATCTTCTCCTCATTAGTGAAAAGGTTGGCTATTCCGGATAGTTTGGCAGGATGGACTATGACCGTGTGAGACTCATAACCGTGAAAAGGATCAGATTCGACTAGAGAGATTATCTCAGGGTCGACAAAGAATTCATAATCCTTATCGGTGACAAAGATAGGCAAAGTGGCAAACTTCGGGTCATTTTTCATCCTAGCTTCCCGAGTTTTTTCCTTCCACTTGAGAAGTAATTTCTCAGCGTCATAGGCATCCTTACACGCAAGAAAATCCTCAGCTATCTCGCCCTCCATAACGTAACCCTCAGGTATATCAGGCAATTCATATCTAGGAGAGCTAGATCTAGCAGGAGCAAAAGCAGGTTCTATCTCAATAGTATCGGCAGTTTCAGAAGCATCACGAGCATTGGCAGTAACTCTAGCAATATGAGCATCAAGGAAGACTCCTAGTGGAACATCAGGCAAAGGAGTATCTCTAGCAGTATCAAGCATAGCATCATCAGGCAAAATAGCATCTCCAGCATCATCAGGCAAAGCAGTATCAAGCATAGCATCTCTAGCAGTATCAAGCATAGCATATCTAGCAGTATCAGGCATAGTATCAAGCATAGCATCTCTAGCAGTATCAGGCAAAGTAGTATCTGGCATAGTATCAAGCATAGCATCTCTAGCAGTAGCATCATAAGCATCATCAAGCACAGGCGACATATCAAGATTTCTAGCAGGAGGTGATGTCGCAAACTTACTCATAACTGAAGGTGAATCAAGTGCAGAGCTAGATGGCAATTCCTTACCTCCCCTCGTAGTTGAGGGCAAGACTTTGGTCTTCAGATCCTTCAGATTCTTCATAGTGATCAGCAGATATAAATCCCAAGTGTCTCAGAGAATATAGCAATACCTCCCCGGCAACGGCGCCAGAAAAATGCTGATTGCAATCTCTGGGGATAGCTAGACGAATGCTGATGACAACAAACCTTCCCTTGCAACGGCACCAGAAGAATGCTACTAGCACTCCCCAGCAACGAAACTAGAAGAATGTTGTTGAAGGCCCACCAGCGCGTGGGTTCGCAGCAGTTTTCGATGGTAGAGTATTTGACCCAAATTTGTTGATCGCCTAAAGGAGGTGAGAGAATACTCTCGAGTATTAACAGCTGAATTTGTCAGATTCAACCACACCTGAAAGATTAGTATCTCCAAGCACAATAGTAACATCAAAGTAACGAGTAACGACAGTGTAACGAGCAATAGCGACATCAAGGAACAGCAGTAGTGACAGCAGTAGCAAGTAGCAACAGTAGCAAGCGACAGTAGCAGCAGAGCAAGACAAGTAACAGCAGTAGCAACAGTAGTGGGAGCAGCAGCAGAGCAGAGCAAAACTAGTAACAATAGCAGTAGGACAAACTCGTACGCAATGGGTCGGTGATTTGTTTGGATGATATTCATCATGCAACAGCTATAACACGGAGAGATATGTGGCTAGCTCCCGTTCGTCAATGTGATGTAGGCATGAATTTCGTGTGTCGTCATACGTGCTTAGGGAAAAGAACTTGCATGACATCTATTGTCCATCCCTCCCATGGCAGCGGGGTCCAAAAGGAAACTATGGGATATTAAGGTTCTCCTATTAATAAAGAACCGGACCAATGCATTAGCACTTGGTGAACACATGAACTCCTCAAACTATGGTCATCACCGGGAGTGGTTCCGGTTATTGTCACTCCGGGGTTGTCGGATCATAACACATAGTAGGTAACTACAACTTGCAAGATCGGATCTAAAACACACATATATTGGTGACCACATAATAATTTCAGATCTGAAATCATGGCACTCGGGCCCTAGTGACAAGCATTAAGCATGGCAAAGTAGTAGCAACATCAATCTCAGAACATAGTGGATACCAGGGATCAATCCCCATCAAAACTAACTCGATTAAATGATAGATCTCATCCTACTCATCACCGCCCAGCGAGCCTACGAATAGATTACTCACGAACGACGAAGAGCTTCATGGAATTGGAGAGGGAAGAAGGTTGATGATGACGATGGTGACGATTTCCCCTCTCCGGAGCCCAAGACGGACTCGAGATCTGCCCTCGAGATGAAGAACAGGTGGTGGCGGCGCCTCGTATCGCAAACACGACGAAAACTTCTCTTTTTATTTTTTCTGGGACGAAAGGCAACTTATAGAGCTGGAATTGGGGGCGGCAGAGCCATGTGGGCCCCACAAGCTTGCCCACCGCCACCAGGGGGTGGTGGCGGAGCAGGGGCTTGTGGCCCACTGGCCCACCCCCTGAGGTGGAACTTGGCGCAGATATTTTTGATATTTTCCAAAACTGCTCACCGTAAATTTTCAGGACGTTTGGAGAACTTTGATTTGTGCACAAAAATAACACCAAGGCAATTCTGCTGAAAACAGCGTCAGTCTAGGTTAGTTCCATTCAAATCATGCAAATTAGAGTCCAAAACAAGGGCAAAAGAGTTTGGAAAAGTAGATACAATGCAGACGTATCAGGATGCTTGTCCAAGTAAGGGCAGTACCCAAGTACCGGTCCACCCACATATCAAACTATCAAAGTAACGAATGCGAATCATATGAGCATGATGGAACTAGCATGACAGAAATTCATGTGTGTCCTCGGGAGCGTTTTTCCTCCTATAAGACTTTGTCCCGGCTTGTCCCTTGCTACAAAAGGGATTGGGCCACTTTGTTGCACTGTTGCTACTTTTGTTACTTGTTGCTTGCTACGAATCACCTCACCACACAATCACTTGTTACCGATAGTTTCAGTGCTTGCAGATATTTCCTTGCTGAAAACCACTTGTCAGATCCTTCTCCTCCTCGTTGGGTTCGACACTCTTACTTATTGAAAGGACTACGATTGATCCCCTATACTTGTGGGTCATCAAGGCTCCGGTAGAGCGTTGGGTCGTGGAAGAGCGGCCCTGCGTCGGTGGAGAGCTTGGAGAGTGTGTCGACCGGCGTGGAGATGGGCTTGCAGTTGAGCATGCCGGCGCGATCAAGGATCTCGAGGGCGTACTGTCCTGGGAGAGGAAGAGCCCAGCCGCGGTGGTGGTGACGTTGATGCCGAGGAAGTGGTGCAGGAGACCGAGGTCCGTCATGGAGAACTCGGCGTGCAGCGAGGCGATGATGTGCTGAAGAAGTCCGTCGGAGCTGGCGGTGAGGATGATGTCGTCCACGTACAACAACAGGTAGGCGAGGTCGCGTCCACGCCGGAGGATGAACAACGACTAGTCGGAGCGAGACGCGGTGAAGCCGAGCGTGCGGAGGAAGACGGTGAAGCGCGATAACCAGGCGCGCGGAGCCTGCTTCAGGCCGTACAGGGAGCGGTTGAGGCGGCACACGCGCGACGGGTGGGTGGAGTCGACGAAGCCGGCCGGTTGCTGGATGTAGACCGTCTCGGTGAGCTGCCCGTGGAGGAAAGCATTCTTCACGTCCAGTTGATGAATAGGCCAGGAGTGCCCGGCGGCGATGCTGAGCGCAGTCCGGACAGTGGCCGGCTTGACGACGGGGCTGAATGTTTTGCCATAGTCGATGCCGACTTGCTGTGTGAAACCGCGAATAACCCACCGAGCCTTGTAGCGAGCGAGCGTTCCGTCGGCATTGAACTTATGTCAGAAGATCCACTTGCCTGTCACCACATTAGCACCTGCAGGACGAGACACCAAACACCATGTATCGTTCCTCATTAGAGCATCATATTCCTTGAGCATGGTGTTGTACCAATTGGGGTCTTGGAGAGCAAGGCGGTAGGAGGACGAGATGGGGCTAACGGGAGAGATGGTGGTGTGCAGGGAAATGAGCTGTTTAGGGAGCAAGATGCCGGATTTCGCCCCCGTGCGCATGGCGTGTGTGTTGGTTGGCGGGGCAACGGGAACAGATCCAAGGGGAGGTGCAGGGTGGGGATGCAAGCTGGTGCTGCTGGTGGGAGAACCGGCCTGGGTAGCAGGAGCAGCCGGAGAGGAGCTGCGGGGCGCGGGAGGCTGGCTGCATGGGGGTGTAGTGGTGGGGCCCGCCGGAGGCGGACTGCATGGCGGTGTAGCAGCGGGGGTCGTGGGAGGCGCGCTGCATGGGCTCGGGGGAGTCGAGGTTGGTGGAGCAGCATGCGTAGGACCCACGGGAGGTGGTTGGCTGGGAGCCGCATGGCGCGGGATGGCGGGGTTGGTTGGGTGACGACGCTCGGGAATAGGAGGCGGGGTGCTACGTGCGGAAGGAGGCGGCGCAGCCAACGGTGATGGAGCGGAGAAGTAGGGAAACATAGTTTCGTCGAACACAACATGCCAGGAGATGATGACGCGGCGAGAGGCGAGATCGAGACAACGGTAGCCTTTGTGTTCGAGGGCATACCCGAGGAAGACGCAGCGAACGGCGCGGGGGGCTAGTTTGTGCGGGCTGGTGGCGTAGGTGTTAGGGAAACACATGCACCCGAAGACCCGAAGGTGGTCGTAGTAAGGGTGGCGGCCCAAGCAGGCGAAAGTGGGGTGTTTGATGCGCGATGGCAGACGACGGACGGCGGTTGAGGACATGTGTTGCCGTATGAAGGGCCTCGACCCAGAACTGTTCCGGGAGGCGAGCATGGATGAGCAAAACACGGAGGATGTCATTCATCGTGCGAATGAGGCGCTCGGCCTTGCCGTTTTGGGGCGACGTGTGAGGGCAAGAGAGGCGGAAGGAGGCGCCATGGTGGGAGAAGAGCGAGCGGAGAGGTGTGGTGAGGAACTCGCCGCCGTTGTCGCATTGCATGCATTGTATGGTGACATGGAACTGGGTTTGGACGTAGGTGAAGAACCGTGTGATGGTGTCGGTGGTGTCGGACTTGTTCCGGGGGGGAAATGTCCAGGAGTAGTGAGAGAAATCGTCAAGCACCACGAGGTAATATTGAAAACCAAAGAAGCTACACACGGACGAGGTCCATAGATCACAATGCAATAACTGAAAAGGTGTTGTTGTAACAGAAGTAGAGGAAGAAAAAGGCAGTCTAGGTTGCTTGCCCAATTGGCATGAGTTACAAATGCTACGGTGGCTCACGCCAGGAGTACATGAGGGAAGAAAATCTTTAGCTAAAATGGAGATGGAGTTATTGCTCGGGTGGCCTAAGAGAAGATGCCACAGGGTGTCGACGACGAAGAGGGCATGCTGGACGCCAGTGTTGCCGAAGAAGGGGTACAGGTCGCCGTGGCTAGTGGACCTCATCATGACGCGCCCGATCGCTAGGTCCTTCACAGTGAAACCATACGGCTCAAATGTAATGGAACAAAAGTTGTCAATGGTAAAACGACGAACGGAGATGAGGTTGCGGATGATGGAGGGTGAGACAAGGATGCCGTTGAGGGTGAAGGAACCCAATTTGGTGCGACCTACGACGGTGATGGGAAGACGGGAGCCATCCCCAACGGTAATGCCAGGGGAGTGATGCGCTAAGGGGGAAGAACACGAGGTGAGGGTGGACATCTTACCGGCGACGTGGGAGGAGGCACCTGTGTCGAGGATCCAGTCCTGGGCGCCGGCGTGTTGCTGTTGTTGGAGCGACAAGTTGTGGAGCGCGGCGTTGAGGTTGTGGTACTGCTCCCAAGAGGGACCGCCAGTGGCCGGAGGCGCAGCCGCGGTGTACGCGTGATGCGGAGGGGGCGGGCGAGGCCCAAGAACGCCGGCCGCGTTGGGGGCGGACCATGGTGCGCGAGGCTGGGCGGCTGGGGAGGGAAGGGTGCATCCCAAGGCACGAAGTAACCTAGCCAGGGACGAGTGTCCGCCGAGGCAGGCGTGGGAGCACCGCGGCCGCCTGCCGTGGGGATGCCCGAAGGGGAGCCGCGTCCTCGGCCGCGCCCACGGCCTCTCCCGCGCTAGCCTTTGTCGCTAGGGGGGAGGACGCGCCCCTTGCTCTTGCCGGTGTTGGGAGCAACGGCGGGGTCGGGCGCACGTCCAATGGTGAGCGCAGAGGAGGAGCCGCCGGAGCCGCCAGTGTAGCCATCCATGCGTGCCCGTTCGTTGGCGGATAGCTCCTCCATGAGCATACGAGAGCGGGCTTGGATGAACGTGGGGAAGGGGTGCTGCATCATCAGGAGGGTTGCCATGACGTGGAAACGGCGACTGAGGCCGCGGACGAGCTGGAGAGTGAGCGCTTGGTCGGAGATGGGGGCATCGGCGTCGCGGAGCGCGTCAGCAAGCGCCTTGAGCCTCCGGCTGTACTCGGCGATGGAGAGGTCGCCTTGTAGGGTGTTGCGGAACTCTGCCTCGAGGATGATGGCACGCCCCGGTTGGTTGTCGCGGAACAGCAGGTGGAGCTGGACCCAGACGTCGTGCGCCGTGTGCTCCGACGACATCACCACGTCCTGGAGGTCCTCGACAATCACCTCGTAGAGCCAGACAACAATGGTGATGTCGTCGTTGCGCCAGACGGCGGAAGCGGCGGCGGGATCGGCGGCGACGTCGAGATGGTGCTGCACACTGTGTTTGCAGCAGATGAAGTAGAAGAGTTGACGCCACTTGGAGTAGTTACCGGTTTCAATCTCGAGCTTGCGGGGAAAGTGATGGGTGATGGAGGCAGGGAGGCCGACGATGGTGGAGGGACCGGCGTCGGCGTCAGCGTTGCCGGGGGCGCCCAGGGTGAGATGCGGGACGAGCTCGATGTCGGCCGTGCGGAGGGCGGTCGCAGGCACCTAAGAGAGAGCGGTGCGGGGAAGAGGAGCGCCACGGGCGGGAGTAGCGGAGGAGGAACCCGCAGGAGGGTCGGCGACAGCCTCCTTGCCGCGGTCGGCCGTTGAAGGAGTGCGAGCCACGGGAATGGGGGCGAAGGGGTTGCTAGGGGTGGTGTCGAAGTCGGAGGAGCGGCTGCGACGTAGAAGGCGATTCATGGCGGAAGCTAGGATCGAAGTCTAATACGAAGTGAAGGAATGAGCTCGTATTGCCTTGTTGTATTCAGTCCCTTTTGGGTGTTTATATACAGTTACAGAGGGAGAGATAAGGGGCCATAACGGTCACGATGGGCATTGGCGCTGCATGGGGATCGTGGCTAGTGGCACACGAGGTGCATGGGTTAGTTGAGATCCGGGGAAGCCGGTCGTGTGGTCAACCAGGACCCCAACGGGCATGCGACGTATTCCAACACAGAAATGAACCAATATATTCCGGCAAAACATAGGCCACTTGTAAGTGTCACTATAAAATATGCTAGTAGCAGCATACTAGCACACACGTACTACTTCTGTATTTGTAACAAAATGGCTTCCATGATTGAATTTCACAGGAAATTTGATTTGAGTAGCAGTACTATCTATGATCAGGCTATATAACCAGAATTTAAGCTATAAAGTTTCGTTCAGTGCTGATAAATGTAAGTCAAAATCTCAAATATACCCAAAAGCCAGTTCCAGTTGTGACATGGCACTGAACTCATGCAAGGAGTTGTTATACGAGACTCGAAGCAGTTGTTATACATAACGCTAACTCCTCCACCTAAATCATACAAAGAAGTTATAACATAATTGTCCTTAATGGTGCATGGTATAGTAGGTATCCATGGATCTCCAAGATTTTCATGAATTGCTCCTTTAAAAGAGTAACTGGCAAGCATCATTTTTTTTTTCATTAGGCATCTTCTTTTTATTAGTGACAATATCTTCCATATCTTCAGAATAAGGAGGAACCTTATTAAGATCAGTTAATGGAATTTACAGTAAGATAGGTCCAAGATATTCAACAAATTTATTAAATTGCTCCTCTTCTATAGTTTCCCGTGTTTTGCTAGGAAAATACATAGATTTCTGCAACCCAAGGTTCTCTTTCTACCATGTTTACTAGCATCAAAATCTCGTTTATTATCTCTTTTAGGTTTATAGGAGGTGGGTCATCAGGTTCTACTTCCTCCTCCTCCTTTTCAGATTTATTGTCATTAGGTGGAGAATCATTGCCGTAATTATTATCCTGACTAGGTTCATTCTCTTCCCCATCCCAAGTCTCAGCATCAGAGATAGATACATCACTAGGGTTTTCAATAGGTTTTTTTATCATTATCATGATCTATAGAAATATGCAAAGTTTTCTTTTTTTTATTTCCAGGAGAACTATGAGCACTATTGTTAACAATTCCAAAGTCTTGTTAAATTATTTTACGAAAACTTTCAGGATATAGAGGTTCTTGAGTGGCTGCCCAACCCCTAGTATCTACTACATAAGCATGTTTATTATGATGTTTAGACATATCCTTAAGCAAATCTTGTTGAGCTTAAGTAACATGTTCAAGTTGTGTTTGAACCATGAAATAAATACTTACATAAACCTCTAACATCCTTTGCAATTCTATCCAACACATTATGCAAATGCTTAATGATACTAGCATTTTGTTGTAGATGATTATGTAATTTCATATCAAAGTGATGTTGCTTAACATCAAAATTATCAAACTCTTCTAAGCATTAAATCGGAGATTTATCATAAGAAAATCACCTTCATAAAAGTTATGAGAAAATGTACCTAAATTATCTTACTGATAGTGGTAGGCTCACATAATTCTTCAATAGAAGGTAAATTCTTAACATCTTCAGCTTTAATATCAAACCTTTCTTTTTCTTAGATCTCTTGCCCTCTTGCATAACTTCTGGACTTAGAAACAGAATACCTATCTTTCTTGGAGTTGGTTTAGGTGGATGTCCAACCATCATATTTTTTTATCATACTTACCAATACTTCTTCAGCTTGCTCAACTGTCCTTTCCTTGAAAACACAACCAACACATCTATTTAGGTATGTCTTAGCGTCAATAGTTAGTTCGTTACAAAATATATCAAGTAACTAATTTTTCTTCATATTGTTCCATGGGTAGGCTCTAAGCAATGCGACTAAGGGATAACAATATTTTTTTTATTTACTTGAGGTGTTGTAAGGTTTGATTTGACTTGGTATTGGTAGAGGAACATAAGGAAAATTTTGACTTAGTTGAGGTTTCGATAAGATTTGATTTGATTTGGTTTAATTGAGTGACATGGGAGGAGGAGAAAGACAAAAACCAACTCGTCTTTAATATATAGTAGAGATGCGCTACAATATTTTTATGTTTTCAATTTTTTTGTATGCTTTGGTCTAGATAATTTTATACAAGTTTCACGTGTTACAAAATTTCAAATTCCAAAACTATCAACGCATATTCAATACTGGGTCTACTTTGAAGATACTAGTAAGCTGCACGTGCAACGCACGTTTCAACTAATATTACTGGTTGCTGTGAGAATTAACATGTTCAGAAAGATACTTCAATGGTACTATTATTTTATAAATAAACTGTAATTTAAATGAGCTTTAAGATATGCTACAGTTTAACCCCCACACTATTGTGAAGACACAACTAATTATCCTAGTATTTCTTATGTGTTTACGCAATTCTTAACGTGGCAAAAGCTTACAAGGTGCAATGCATGTCTAGAATGTTATAAATTATATTTGCAGGTGCATGAAAATTTTTAGAAACATAACGGAAATTTAGGAAACCTCAAGACACCATATAAAAACTACAAGATAGAAATCTTTCCAATGCCGTAATGGGTCATTAATTAGATGTAGCTTTTCATAGTTCATGTAACACATATAAATCACAAATGTCGACAGGAAAAAAAAATCTCTAAGTCCGCATTTTTCCTCAGGTAGAGAAAACATAGTTGTTATGAGACAATTGCTCTCCTATTCTACACGATGAGAAAACCATGAGCTGATGAGTAACCAAAAATAATAGTGGGAAAATATGTACTCACGCTACTCAAATATTTTTTATCACGCATACAGTTGAATTAGTACTCAAGGTAAATATCACTCTGAGGTGCCAAATTCGCTATACAGAAAAATGTTGCAATGGCCAATGGGAAGTATTTGTTAAGTTTCTTGAAGACACCGCAAAAAATAAAAACTTAATTTCAAGAGTGGTAGCAGGATCCTCTAGGGCAGGTGATGTAGGTTCATTGCACATTTGTTATGATAATTTTCAAGTTCGGTGACCGAATATCTTCATCCTGGAGTCTTTTGAAGGCCGTACACTATTGCACACTATAGCATGATAGTACTTCAGCCATTTTTTGCTTTTGCTTAAAACCAAGCCCCTAACTTCTTCATATCTCTGTTCAAGGATGTACCAGAGCACCCCATTTTCATATTAGCTTTGGTAACAATATAAATGAACTGAACATACCAACAATTAAACAAGAACTTAGTAATATGACATCATTCAAATAGTGTTTGCACCACTTTTAATTAATAATTTTATGAAAAGAATAGTACATGGGACAAGAAAAAAGAATGAGAATCAATCAGCACTGGTATGCAAATGGAATGATCTCTCACCACTGGACTATGCAACACAGGAACACTTGAACTGGGCACTCTTGCTCAGTAATCTGGATGGTGGCGGCCTTCCTTCGCTTTACCGGCGTTCACCCTCCGTGTCGTTATCTTGGTGGCCTTCCCATTGTGCAAAAAGCACTGGCTCTTGTGCTTGGTACCAAAATATGTTGCTCTTGCCTCCAACATGAAGGCGATGACCGGCTCGCAAGCCAAAGAATGGTCGTTCCGCAATAAAATAAAGCAGTGATAGTTCAAGTTGCCGGTAATGTGTATTACCGAAGGCAAAGCTCAATAAAATTGAAGTGAAAATAAGACATGTGGTTGATACTTGATACTTATTACCAAGCTAATGGTGTTCTATAATGATGTCCTATAATGTATTACCATACTAAATTGCTTATGATGGGTTAGTACTCCACGGGATAGATAATGAGATTTAAATGGAAAGCCAAAAAGGAGCATAAAGCTTTTTCATTCAGGCATTGATACAAACAAAAATACATGTCTGTGAAATCACTCTAGCATGGTTTTCATACAAGTAGAACAGGTATAAGAAACTAATAGCTTACTAATACAAAATATTTTCACTACACCCAATCCTAATAGAACAACAACTTAAAATCTTGCTGAAGTTATATAAAAATGCGTTCTCAGAAAACCATTATACACTATCCGAGATTAATTTCCCAATGAGTGTTCCAATCCTACCAGGAAAAGGAGAAAGTACTTGTAATTCCTTGCTCCGACACAATTTACTACCCAAACACAGTGATGATCCATTTTCAGTATGCATCTATCACCTACATAGTCAAATACACAAGTCACAATAAGAATCTAATAAAAGGGATAGATGACTTTCATGCATTTATCGCGTAACTATAAAAGAAAACCACACAAGTTGCACACAAACTATGCATGAACTTTCTTGTGCTTTTCACCATGCATTTCTGTAGCAACTTTATAGATCACCCTTTCGTGGGCTGCTTTTGGCATTGGAGTGGATTAATGATAATCCACCTTACCTTTCGAGCTTTTCTCTATTTTACCTTTTGTTTAAATTAATGATAATCCACCTTACACGACTATTTTTCCATAGCATATTATAAATTAAGTTCGGCGCAATACAGTTCAGCAACCGTAAACTGACCGTTATTCATTGAAAGTAACATCGATACTAAAGCCACATTCAATCCAGTTCACTGACCATAATCCGGCACTTGCAAGATTTTTTTTTTAGAAAAGGAGGATTACCTCCGGCCTCTGCATCAGAACGATGCATACGGCCCCTTTATTAATCAAGCGACGAAAGAGCGGCAACACAGAGTCTTGAAGAAAGAAACAAAATAAAGGGAAAAAGATAATAAAAATGCCACAACCGGCAAAATAGGCCTAGATGTGTACTCATCTATCCTATTAGTGGACTGCCATCCAAACCGGTTGAAGATATCCCGCGCTACCGTCTCCCATCGGGTGGACCCAGTAACCAAAGGCTCCCTAGTTTCCACAGGAGTTAGTAATGACCAAGTACGGATCGATGCAGCCGCTCTGTGTAGTACCTACAAAAAATGTATATTTGTATGTCTGTCAAAGACCACATCGTTCCTACAGTTCCAAATAGCCCAGAAAAGTGCACAAACTCCAATGCGGATATGTCTAGCAATAATTAACGGAACTCCATGTAGCCACGTTCCAAATAACGTGTCAATGCTGTCCGGAGGTGCAATATTAAAGGCTATTCGAACAGTCTGCCAAAGAACTTTCGCAAGAGGGCATTGGAGAAAGAGGTGTGAAATATTTTCCTCGTTGTCACAGAAACTACAGGTGGTGTTACCCTCCCAATTTCGTTTAGCCAGGTTGTCCTTTGTTAGAATCACCTTCTTGTGTACAAACCACATGAAGATCTTAATCTTTAAGGAAACCTTTACTTTCCAAATATATCTAGATTTTGGGATGACACTTGTATCAATAAGATCAAGATACATAGACTGAACTGTGAATACTCCACTATTTGTTAACTTCCAACGCACCCTATCAGGTTCGTCAGAAAATTGTATCTTGCAAGATCATTCGCATCATAACCAACCAACATATATTGGATGACAAAAATCATTTTTCCTGAAGTATGAAGGTTAGTTTGAAACAATGGCATGTTATAAATTAATTGACACCATGAAGAAGGCTGACTTACAGACAAAACAATGATGGTAACGTGGAGGTTTGCCATTTTGACAATGAGAGCAATATCTAGGCGCATGTCCTTGCTCCTCTGAAGTGGATGAAGGATTCGCACAATTTGTAGCAACATTATCTGATATGGTGCTACTGTTGTTCGGATACATACCATCCTCTTCAGCAGTATGTCTCCAGTTTCCTGGTACAGCTCCAGGATTCGTAAAAACAACCATAAAGTAGCACCATAGCATCATTATAAGTTGCAGAAGAAAGAAGAACCCTGAAGAAATTTAAACAAAACAGAAACACACATAATCATGGCCTGATTTTCTCATTTTAAAAAAAGAGAAATCCATGATAGCAAATAATGTAAGGCGCTTCATCCATATGGTGAATAATTTAGTCTAGTTGGAAGAAACCAACACATCCTTTGTCATACTCAATGTTTTAGAACCGAAAATCTAAAAGCTAATAAATATAGTTTGGTGAATAATAAGATAGCGGCTCAAAATATCACGTCTAGGAATTATCATCAAATATGGTTCAATCTGTATGCTACGGCTTGAAGCATGAAAAATTAGTTAAACAAGAGTATAACCATAGCATCTGATGATGTTCTCAATGCTCAAAGTTAAGAATAATAAAGGGCCCTCAAAAGGTAATTTCAAAGGATATACCGTATTTCTTGAGATATAATTAGTTCAATAAATATATGATGCTGGAGCATATGCATCTATCATGTGTTAGTCCGGAAGACATCAATTATTCTTAACCTGAACTAAGATTCATATTGCACAATTAGCTGCTCTTAAAAATGACTAAGCTGCCTTGCAGTTCAAAATTGCAATGTTGGTCTCAAGGATATAGACAGGCCTCAAAGGAGAGGTCACAGTGGGATCCTCGTTTACGTAATGTGAAAAAAAAATGAAGACTTCATGGTAAGAGAACTTATGTCTCAAAAGAGCAGAAATCATAAGGTACAAATTATTGATTACAATTCACGGTGATATTCATTTATCATCTGCCAACATCAGAGTACTTTTCATTGTCTAATGCTGAATACAACATCTAAGAAATTAATATCTATTAAAAGAATAAACAAACACAAAATGACTCGGGCAATAAACAAGCTTACTGGAAATGTTTGAGAATTTAATTCACAAATATCATGTGATAGTCAATTGGCAAACAAAGAAAGAACAATAGGCACCTCACCTCCCAGGTTTGTCCGCCTTCAACTAATTTCATTCCAATTGACTATGTGACTATCTGATTATCACTTTTGTCGAGCCAGTTGTTGTATCTTTCTTTATGTGCCGATTGGAATGTCTGAGCAGTAGAGAGAGGAAGTCACCATGAAATGATATCATGTGGGAAGTTTCCTCGATCACTCATGAACAAAACAGAAAAATGTTACCAGGTAGGCGGTGTCCTCGTTCCGGTCCTTCCAGACAGCCCACCACGAGGCGAGCACGGAGGGGGGACGTGGCGGCGCGGACCTCGTCGGACACGGCGGGGCGGTGGCGAGGATGCAGCGCAGCATGAGCGCGTGCGAGGCGGCGGTGAAGGTGTAGAACTGCGAGGAGATGTGCGGCGTCGGGTCGACGGGCGGCAGCATGAGCGAGAAGGCGACCGCGCCCCCCGGGCTAGGGTTCGCGCCGCCGGGGGTTTGGATCAGGGCCTCGTCGGCGGCGTCGACATGGAGGAGGTAGCTGCAGGGGCTGGGGTTCAGGGAACCGGGGTCCGGGTCCGGCGGGTGGTGGGATTTGAGGTAGGAGGAGGAAGGGGAGGAGGGGATTCATGAGGGAGACGGTGGGGGAAGGCGGCGCATGTGGAGGGGGTTGGCGGAGGGGCGAGCGTCGGGGCCGAGCAGCGCGTCCGATAGAGGGGCGGGCGCGGCTCCGAGCAGCGAGGGCGGAGGGGGTTGGCGGAGGGGCGAGCGTCGTGGGCGTGGGCAGCGTGGGCGGTTGAGACGAAGCGGGATTATTAGACGAAGCTGCATTTCGTTAGCGAACCTGTTTCGTTAACGATGGTTTATGACCATTATATTACTAATCCAACGACTAATATGCCTAGTTGGATCTGTCTTTTCGTGCTTTTAATAGTACAAATGATCAAAATAAAGACACACCTCCAAACAAATTATTTAGCCAGAATTTTTTTAATTTTTTTTAAGTTCAAGACTGAAAATGAAATACGTGTACTAGTTGATAGAGACGATAACACATTGTGCATCTAAAAAAAATAACATATTGTGTGTCATATAAAGTATGGTGTGAGAGGAAACTGAGGAGATGTTGGAGGAATATAGGAAAAGTTACCGTGCAGGATAAGAAAGGTGTCAGGTTCCTCGACAAAAAAAAAGGTGTGAGGTGAAAGGGACACTATTTTCAAAGGGACGGGTGTAAACACATCAGCCAAATATGCATACGGCCTGCTGTGCTAATCTCTAACTGTGAATTGCTTTTCGCCAAGGAATCCATCGGTTCTGTTAGGTTTTGGTACGTGATCGGTGATCCACCAGTTAGGTTTCGGTACCGCTTTAGAGAAAGGGTACTACATGCATGCATGTTTCATCGTCTCTGCTGAAGCAGAAAACATCACCACCACGATAACCCTATACGCCGACAGCCGCGGACCGTTGGCATAAGCCCAAAAACCGTTGGGATAGCACTAGTGGAAAACGGGTCTTTGACCACGTCGCCCCAATTCTCAATGCCTTCCTTGAAGCTTTAGTCCCGGCCCGTAAGGAGCCTTTAGTCCCGGTTCGTGTCTCAAACCGGGACTAAAGGGCTACGCGGTGGGCAGCCCGCATGTGCGCCACCTTTAGTCCCGGTTTGTGTCTCAAACCGGGACTAAAGTCCTCTGCCTATATATAGCACAGCCCCCTCTCCCCTCTTCCTTGCATTTTTCTTGGATGGAGGATTGTGGGTGGGTGCTAGCTCTCCACTTTTTCTTATACATTAGAGGTGTTTGTTGAAATGTGTGTTAGAGCGATGCCGCTTCAGTTCACCGAACACAACTACGATATGAGATGCATGAGCCACGCTTAAACCTCTTCCTCTTTATTTTTACTTATTCTAAAAGGTTAGCAACTATATTTTCTCGTTTAGACCGTGCGATACTAATATTTAGGATCGTGATTGTATTTGATATACTGTCGTATAACACAGATGAGTCATCCATGGATGTACGGTGATCGACGCACAACCGCTTGCAGAGAAGGCGTGCATTCTTTTCGAGATGCAGCCGATGCGAACAAGCATGGTGGTGGCTATATGTTTTGTCCATGTGTTGAATGTCGGAATGAGAAGGATTACACTTCCTCAAGAGCCATTCAGAGTCACCTGCTTTGGTCCGGTTTTATGTCGGGCTATAATGTTTGGACCAAGCACGGAGAAAGAAGGGTTATGATGGAAGACGGCGATGAAGAAGAAGAGAACGATGATGACAACTACCGATCTATGTTCCCTGAGTATGCTGATACCGCAATGGAAGACAATGAAGAAGAAGATCAGGATGAAGAACGGGAACCAGATGAGCCCGCTGATGATCTTGGCCGGGTCATTTCTGATGCACGGCGAGGTTGCGACACAGAAAAGGAGAGGTTGCAGTTCGAGCAGATGTTACAGGACCACAACAAATTGTTGTACCCAACTTGTGAAGATGGCCAGAAGATGTTGGGTAGCACACTGGAATTGCTGAAGTGGAAGGCAGAGACCGGTGTGACTGACTCGTCATTCGAAAAGTTGCTGGTACTGATGAAGAAGATGCTTCCAAGAAAGAATGAATTGCCCGCCAGCACGTACGAAGCAAAGAAGCTTGTCTGCCCTCTAGGATTAGACGTGCAGAAGATACATGCATGCCCTAATGACTGCATCCTCTACCGCGGTGAGAAGTACGAGAATATGGATAAATGCCCGATATGCACTGCATTGCGGTATAAGATCAGAAAAGATGACCCTGGTGATATTGAGGGCGAGCCACCCAGGAAGAGGGTTCCTGCCAAGGTGATGTGGTATGCTCCTATAATACCACGGTTGAAACGTCTGTTCAGAAATAAAGATCATGCGAAGTTGTTGCGATGGCACATGGAAGATCGTATGAAAGACGATAAGTTGAGGCACACCGCTGATGGTCGACAGTGGAGAAAAATCGAGAGAGAGTTCCTGAGATTTGCAGCTGACGCAAGGAACTTATGGTTAGGTCTGAGTACAGATGGCATGAATCCTTTTGGGGAGCAGAGTTGCAGTCACAGCACCTGGCCCGTTACTCTATGTATCTACAACCTTCCTCCTTGGTTGTGCATGAAGCGGAAGTTCATTATGATGCCAGTGCTTATCCAAGGTCCAAAGCAACCCGGCAACGATATTGATGTGTACCTAAGGCCATTAGTTGATGAACTTTTACATCCGTGGGCCGAACGAGGTGTGCGTGTGTGGGACGAGCACAAACAAGAGGAATTTGACCTTCGAGCGTTGCTTTTCGTAACCATCAATGATTGGCCTGCTCTTAGTAACATTTCAGGACAGTCAAACAAGGGATACAATGCATGCACGCACTATTTGGATCAGACAGAAAGTATATATCTAGACAAATGTAGGAAGAATGTGTACCCGTACAATCGTCGTTTTCTTCCGCCCAAGCATCCCTTAAAGAAAAAAGGCAAGCATTTCAATGGCAAGGCAGAACCCCGGGGGAAGCCTGTCATCCGTACTGGTGCTGAAGTATTTGATATGGTCAAAGATTTAAAAATAATCTTTGGAAAGGGTCCTGACAGCCAACCTGTTCCTAACGGCCCTGATAAGCGCGTACCCATGTGGAAGAAGAAATCTATATTTTGGGAGCTACCCTACTGGGAAGTCCATGAGGTCCGCTCGGCAATCGACGTGATGCACGTGACGAAGAATCTCTGCGTGAATATTCTAGGCTTCCTGGGCTTGTATGGGAAGTCAAAAGATACACCGGAAGCACGGGAGGACCAGGAACGTCATAAAGGAAGAGATGGCATGCATCGAGGGCAGTTTCAAGGGCGTGCCAGCTACGCTCTTACTAAGAAAGAGAAGGAAATCTTCTTTGAAGTCCTTTTCAGTATCAAGGTCCCGACTGGCTTCTCGTCGAATATAAAGGGAATCGTAAATATGAAAGACAAAAAATTCCAAAACCTAAAGTCTCATGACTGCCACGTGTTTATGATGCAATTGCTTCCGGTTGCATTGAGGGGAATTCAACCGAAAAATGTTCGCCTGGCAATTGTGAAGGTATGTGCATTCCTCAATGCAATTTCTCAGAAGGTAATCGATCAAGAAAGTCTATCAGGGTTACAGATTGATGTGGTCCAATGTCTAGTCAGCTTTGAGTTGTTGTTCCCGCCATCCTTCTTCAATATAATGACACACCTCCTAGTTCACCTAGTCGAAGAGATTAGAATTCTCGGTCCTGTGTTTCTACACAATATGTTCCCCTTCGAGAGGTTCATGGGAGTCTTAAAATAAATATGTTCGTAACCGTGCTAGGCCAGAAGGAAGCATCTCCAAGGGCTATGGAACAGAGGAGGTCATTGAGTTTTGTGTGGACTTTCTTCCTGACCTTAAGCCGATTGGTGTTCCTGAATCTCGGTATGAGGGTAGGCTGACAGGAAAAGGCACACTAGGAAGGAAAGCAAAAGTATGTATGGACGGGCATTCTTTCTCTCAAGCACACTACACAGTTCTACACAATTCCATCGTGGTGGCTCCGTATATCGTGAGACACAAGAATATTCTATGCTTCGAAAACCCGGGGAAGGCTGACTCTTGGATTAAAGGGGAACACGAGAAGACTTTCGGCAGTTGGTTGCAGACACATCTCATAAATGACGACACCGTTGGAGATGAGCTGTACTATTTGGCCAGGCCACCATCTTCGACTATATGTACTTTCCAAGGGTATGAGATAAATGGGAATACATTTTACACGGTTGCCCAAGATAAAAAGAGCACCAACCAAAATAGTGGTGTCCGCTTTGATGCAACAGACGAGAATGGGCACTGTTTGGAAACATATTACGGGTACATAGAGGAGATATGGGAACTTGACTATGGACCTACTTTTAAGATCCCTTTGTTTCGGTGCAAATGGGTGAAGCTGACAGGAGGCAGGGTAGTTGTAGACCAAAAGTACGGCATGACAACAGTGGATCTCAACAATCTTGCGTACATGGATGAACCATTTGTCCTAGCCAATGATGTCGCTCAGGTTTTCTATGTGAAGGACATGTCTACAAAAACGAGAAAAAGAAATCAGCAAAAGAAGATATCGTTCGATGAGCCAAAACGCCACATAGTTCTTTCAGGGAAAATAAACATCGTGTGAGTAGATGACAAGACAGACATGTCAGAAGATTATAATAAGTTTCATGAAATTCCGCCCTTCAAAGTGAAAACTGACCCAAGCATCCTACTGAATGATGAAGATTCTCCATGGCTACGACCCAGAAGAAAACAGAAATAATAGATAGGAATATTGGTGCAATAGTGTAATAATGTATTAAACCTTTTATGTAATGCATGTATGGAATGTACTAAATTTCAAACACTTTTCAATTTCAGGGTCAACTAGCTCAAAAAAATAAGTAAATGCACGAAATATACCAAATGAAGTTAGAAATTGTTGAAATTTTGTGATGTGCCTTTGAATGGTGCATTTTGAACACACAAAAAGTATGAAGTTCGAATAAGTTCAAAAAAATGAAATCCCTTTGTAAGAGATGAGTTCTCGTTCGAAACCCTGATACTTCGAGAGAGATTGTCCGTTTTGTACACGAAGTGCATCCAGTTTTTGTCGTAGCCCTCTCAACTTTTTAACACATGCTATGTGGGTGAAATGATGATAGCATGCTAGCTTTCAACATTTTCAGAGTTCATTTGTAGTGTTTTTCAATTTCAGAGTCAACTAGCTCAAAAAAATAAGTAAATGCACGAAATATACCAAATGAAGTCAGAAATTGTTGAAATTTTGTGATGTGCCTTTGAATGGTGCATTTTGAACACACAAAAAGTATGGAGTTCAAAAAACCATATTATGAAATTAAATATTATCATTGGCGATTCATCTCTATTATGAAATTAAATATATCAAAAAACCATTGCACAACATATGACCAAATTAATACAAGTTCATCATCACATTAAAGCCAAAGAACAGTAGTGATCAAATGTTATTATTGCAAAAAATAAATACATAAAGTTCTCACATAAAACAACATACAACTATGTAAAACATTTAAATGCAACAACAAACGCGATCAAAATCACAACTAAGGTAACAATTGACCCAACAGCATAATGATACCAAGCCTCTTTATCAATGGCATATTTTCTAATATTCCTAATCTTCAAGCGCATTTCATCCATCTTCAAGCGCATCGCATCGATTTTCATCTTGCGATCATGGATGACATCGGCGACATGCAACTCCAGTTCCATATTCTTATCCTCAATTATTTTCAATTTTTTCTTCAAGTATTTGTTTTCTTTTTCAACCAAATTTAACTTCTCGACAAGAATTTTTATGTGGGTTGGAATTTCCGGTTCACATACCTCCTAGATTAAAAAAAATATATGTCACGTTGGTCGTCATAATTATCATAAACACTAAATAAAACAAATAGTTATAAAAGATAATATATACCACATCCGAATCATAGACAGGACGAGGGCCGACGTAGGCGGATACCAAAACCATCGCACTATATAATAACAAAAAATAATGAATGTGAGTAATTTATACAAGTATGTATCTAAATCATACAAGTAAGATTTTTTTTCTTTTAAAAAGAAGATAAGAACAAGAGGCTCACCACGGTGGTGCTCGCGACGAGATCGGCACGGGGCGATCGACAATGGTGAGGACGGGCACGGGACGACACCCTACGCATGTGCAGACTCTAAGAAGTTAATTTGAGCATTTCAAATGAGCTACACTAGCAGTGACAAATGAAAGGATGAAGTAGCTAACCTTTTAAAACACTTGTGCAGTTCGTGCACGGCCAAACCTAGACAAATATTAAGGAAAATGGAGCTTGGAGGTCGAGTTTGGAGAGGAGAAAGCTTAAGTAGAGTGGCTCGGGCATTTCATCGAACACGTCATGTGCATGAACTAGAGTGGCAAGAGCATGACATGGTCACACTTCAACAACCTAAAAACAGGGGATATGGTGGGCAGGGGCGTTTATATAGGCAACACTATAGTCCCGGTTGGAGCGCCGCGCCGGGACTAAAGGCCCCTGCTTCCCGCCTTCTGGTCTGCCGAAAAAGGGTCTTTAGTCCCGGGTCGTGGCTCCACCCGGGACTAAAGACCCACTTTAGTCCCGGTTCTTGCCACGCCTCGGGACTAAAGGCCCCTGCTTCCCGCCTTCTGTTGTGCCGAAAAAGGCCTTTAGTCCCGGGTCGTGGCAAGAACCAGGACTAAAGGGTGTCTTTAGTCCCGGGTGGACGCACGAACCGGGACTAAAGATCCACCTGTATAAGCGGGAGTTAGAAAATTTCGAACCCAAATCGTCCATTTCTCTTCTTCCTCTCGTTTTCCTGCCCGACGCGGCACAGCGACGAACTCGACGACACCGTCAGGCTGCCCGCCGTCCTACTCGCCGCCGCCTGCCGTCGCCGTCGTCCTTCTCGTCGACGCCGTCCACCTCGCCGCGCGCCGCCCTCCTCGCCGCCCGCGCCCTCCTCCTCGCCGCGCGCCGCCGTCCTCCTCGCCGCGCGCCGTCGACACCCCCGGCCGGTATGCCCCCCGCCCCTCCTCCCCAACACTCCGGCCAATAGAAGAAAAGAAGAAAAAGGAGAAGAAAATAAGAAAAAGGAGAAGAAAAGAAGAAAAAGGAGAAGAAAGGAAGAAAAAGGAGAAGAAAAGAAGAAAAAGGAGAAAAAAGGAAGAAAAAGGAGAAGAAAGGAAGAAAAGGGGAAGGAGAAGAAAATAAGAAAAAGGAGAAGAAAAGAAGAAAAAGGGAAGAAAGGAAGAAAAAGGAGAAGAAAGGAAGAAAAAGGGAAGGAGAAGAAAAGAAGAAAAAGGAGAAGAAAAGAAGAAAAGGGGAAGAAAGGAAGAAAAAGGAGAAGAAAGGAAGAAAAAGGAGAAGAAAGGAAGAAAAAGGGAAGAAAAGAAGAAAAAGTTTTTTTTGTCATTTAATTCCTATTGTTATTAGGTTTGTGCTAGATTATTAGGGTTAGTAATATGTAGAATTAGGAAAAAGGAAAATAAGAAGAGGACGAGAAGAAAAGAAGAAAAAGGAGAATAAGAAGAGGAGGAGAGGAGAAGAAGAGGAAAAATAGAAGAAGAGGAGAAGTAGTAGAAGAGAAGAGGAGAAGTAGTAGAAGAAGAGGAGAGGAGAAGTAGAAGAAGAGAAGAGGAGGAGAGGAGAAGTAGAAGAAGAGAAGAGGAGAAGTAGTAGAAGAAGAGGAGAAGTAGAAGTAGAAGAAGAAGTAGAAGAAGAGGAGAAATAGAAGAAGAGGAAAAATTAGTTTAGGGTTACAAGAAGAAGAAATATATTTTTTGTCATTTAATTTTGCTATTGTATAGTGTATATGCTTAAGTGTTAATAGTGTTTCTTAGATTATTGGTTAATTTTGCTATTGTATATGCTTAAGTGTTAATAGTTTAATTTTGCTATTGTATATGCTTAAGTGTTAATAGTTTAATTTTGCTATTGTATATGCTTAAGTGTTAATAGTTTATTTTTAGCAAAAAAATTAATAGAACTAGTTTAATTTTGCTATTGTATATGCTTAAGTGTCCGGGACTGGGCTCCGCCCGGCTGGTATTTTAGAGTTTAGGTTCTAGCCAAGACCCGGGACTAAAGGTCCTCCTATATAAAACGACACTTCGAAGTTTCCAACCCCTCTTATATAGTTTGTTAGTTTATTAGTTAATCAAATGTCCGTTTTTTGCAGAACTATGGATCCACATATCAGGAACCTCGAAGAGGAAGAACTTCTCGAAGATATAATCAAAGACGGCCCCGACGTTGAACTAGCTGAATCTCCGTCGTCATATCTAAACGCCTCCGGATATGGAATGGAGGTCGAGCGACACGAAGATGAAGCCGATGGGGCAGGAGATAGGTCCAATGACGGAGAAGATGATAGCTCCACTGATGGAGAAGCCGGTGGAGAAACCGGTGAAGAAATAATAAAGTCCGGCGAGGTATACATATGAAGTTCGACAATCACTTGTAATATGTGAAAAATATTGGAGATAGCTCTATATTGTATACATATACATTCATTTGACGAATGTTTCTCCCTCTTAGGCCTCCACATCGAGCAAAGCTACGAAACGAGGGCCGACTAGAAAGTTGGATGCACGGACGCATTACACCTTTGAGGTGATATTGCCTATGGGCGAACCCAAGCTTCCTAAGAATGCTGCTGACACATTCAAGAAGCAATGCAGAGTTCTCGTTAGGGATCACGTATCGATCAACGTTCGGGAGTGGAATAAGCGCAAAGGGGCAGCCGATAGTGACTATGTCGCCGAAAGGTACAAAGATAATCTTTGGAATGATCTCATGTCACATTTCAACCTGCCAGAATGTGAGAATGAAGACGCCGCAGACAAACTGAGGGCCAAAGTCAAGCAGTGGACTCTAAAGAAGATGGCCGAACTGTTTCGTAGCTGGAAGAAGAAGCTATGGAAAAACTATCTGAAGACAAAGAAAGTGCCAGTATTCGAGGGGTATCTAGCCAAGCAGGCGAATCACTGGAAGGCATTTCAAGAGTACAAGGAGTCAGAAGATGCCCAGGCATTATCAGAAAAGAACAAGATAAATGCCGACAAGAAGAAATATCACCACAAGCTGGGGCCAGGGGGCTACGAGACTGCCATCCCAAAGTGGGATAAGAAAGAGCAAGATCTGCTAGATAAAGGCATCGTACCTGAACCACTCCGTGATGAGTGGGAATTGAGAGCAAGAAATTGGTTCCTTGCGCATGGTGGGTCGTACGGCGAAAAAACAGGGGACCTCATGTGCAGTGACGGTCTTAGGATACCCAGGGAGAATTGGAAAAGGATAGTGAAAGAAATTAAGGAGGGAAAAAGAAAGTTCACTGCAGATAGAGAGAAGGATTTGCTCACACTGGTCCTCGGCAATGACGAACATGGAGGACGAACGCGAGGCTTCGGTCCTTCTTACCCGTGGTGGCTTGGGTTTGCCAGAGACCAAGACACTTACAGAAGCCGAAAGAGAGCAAAGAAGCGGCAGCGGGATGAGGAGAATGACAAGTCCAACCAGTTGCTTGCCAGGATTAACGAGCAACAGAAGCAAATTGATGAGCTTAGAGGAGTAGCGCGCCAGGAAGATCCTGCACTTGATATTACCGGCGTCCCATCTAAGCGGAAAAGCAGCGTGGCTGAATCTGAGGCCCCGCCCGACGATGCACGAAGAATGATAGAGGGCGGTCCCGGCTACCCCGTGGATGGAATCAAGGAGTCAACATCATGTGAACTCCATCAGAAATTCAAGAACATATCCATGAAGGTGGCCGTCGGACAAGCTTTACCTTCTGGCCCTGATGCACGCTGGCATGGCCGTGAGATTCCAACTGGCTTTGCTAAAGTCGGGGTGGATGAAATCCTGACGGGGTTTCATGATATGGAGATCGACATAGCTGGACCCGAAGATGAGAGGACACTCGGAGAAGTACTGGGTGGAGTCATCCTATGGGACAAGAACTACATCAAGCTTCCAGGCTCGGCCCCAAGGACAACACCGCATCCGAGTCATCGCAGGTCACCTACACCTCCATTACCTCCAAGCCCTCCACATGACGTCGGCCAGCACAACACGAGTCCATCTTGATCACCTCCGCCGGACTTGGGTCGTCCGTCTCCGCCGCCGCCCGCTCCGGATACTTAGCGGGAGCGTGCCACCAAGAACGCTCCGCCGACGATTCCTAAGCGACGCAGCCCCCCAAAGCGCAAACGGTCGCCCCTCCCAAAGGTACGTCATGCTAATCTTCCTATCAGACCTTATGATCTTACCCCCGAGGAAAACGCCAGGATAGCAAAGGAACATCATGATGCGCAGATGAAAAAGAAGGAACCCGAGCCCCGCCCGGAATACACCGAGAAGCAAATAGCATTTGCAAAATACTTCACGACCCTTCCATCACAGTATGACTTACACCATAAGCCTGATGACTATACACGCACATTGCAGAAGGAAGTGAAAAAGAGCAGATCACCTCCAAGCCCTCCACATGACGTCGTCCAGCACAACACGAGTCCATCTCGATCACCGCCGCCGGACTTGGATCGTCCGTCTCCGCCACCGCCCGCTCCGGATACTAAGCGGGAGTGTGCCACCAAGAACGCTCCGCCGACGATTCCTAAGCGACGGAGCCCCCCAAAGCGCAAACGGTCGCCCCTCCCAAAGGTACGTCATGCTAATCTTCCTATCAAACCTTATGATCGTAACCCCGAGGAAAACGCCAGGATAGCAAAGGAACATCATGATGCGCAGATGAAAAATAAGGAACCCGAGCCCCGCACGGAATACACCGAGAAGCAAATAGCATTTGCAAAATACTTCACGACCCTTCCATCATAGTATGACTTACACCATAAGCCTGATGACTATACACGCACATTGCAGAAGGAAGTGAAAAAGAGCAGATCACGTGCAAGTGCAAGTGGGAGCAAATCAAGTTCAACTACAAGCAAGAAAAAATCAGACATTCCTCAGTTTGGACAACAGGCCAAACAGTCGATCCCACCCCTCAAGGTGTTAACGGAGAATGTTCCCCCTCCGGTGCAGGGGCTAGCTTTTGAAATAGCAAAGGAGTTGGCGGCTGAATGTGGTGTCTCGGTTGAAGATTTGCTGGCTTCCCAAGACGACAGGATACCCAAGGTTGTGGTAGCCCCTAAGCCACAGTTTGTCATGGGTGAGCCTTTAGTCAGCAAAGATGATCTCCCAACAAATATGCGTTACTTGCATCAATGGTACTTAAGTGAATCAAAGAATGGGAGAACGATGATCGTGCTGAGTGTCCCACGGGAGTACTACGGCCGCCCCGAACAAATCCATATCGACTTTGATGAACTCTTCCAGATGTACAATGGCGACGCCCTTGACAAATCGCTTATGAGTTGCTATTGTCTGTAAGTTTTTCAATTCGTTGTCTACATATAACTTGTTTAGTTATTTCAATTCATTGTCTATATATAACTTGTACTCTATTATGCAGAATGAAGATTCTGGATTGTAAAAGTAAGAGCATCCTAAATATTGGGTTTATTATCCCAAGGAGACGGAGGAAAACCTTCTATGGTTTCTAACAGATCAAAATTTCTATGACCACATACTGTTTCCATACAACTTCAGGTGAGGGTCTTTACTCTGTTGTGTCCATTCATTTATAAGTGTAATTGATAAGTTACTGACACACACACACATATATATATATATATATATACATGTGCAACTTCCATTGGATTCTGTTGGATATTCAAATTGATAAGGGAAGAGTTGATGCCTTCGACCCATTATCGAGACCCTTGGAACAGTTCCAAAGCCTGCAGGACATGCTCCAAGGGTAATTTCAATCATTCTTGCGCTCTATCGGTCTCTTTCGATGATTTTCTGATATATCAATTAATGAAAAACTTAGCAAATCATTATCCTTGTCGGGCAGGGTTTGGAAGCGGTTCAAGTGCGTGACTCCCGGTAACTTTCCTGAGAAGCTGACCTTTAGAGCGGCTCAGGTAAGTAGTAGTATGATATACTTCTATTTTCAATACATTTATGATGCTAGATTATTATTTTGATTATATATATTCTATTCTCGTAAAGTGCGACCAGCAGCCACGGGGAACGCATCTATGCGGATACTATGTTTGCGAAACCATTCGCACGTTTACCTCTTAGCACAAGGATCACAGATTCGACGTAAGCAATGAACATTCACACCTTTATTTTTACCCGTCATTCTTTGTTATCATGATTGATATTCATATTCATCTCCTCTTCTTATATAGCACATGGCCATGACGACGAAGGTCCTACCAAAGCAACGCGCGATTGTTGTTGCAGAGGAGCTTGCGACCTTTCTGAGGACGGAAGCTATAGATGACAAAGGACGATTTAGTGTAGCTAGGGGCCATTACTGATGTTCGTCCATGTAATTGAATAGACGGGCTCTAGTCCCGATAATTCAGATCTCCATATAATTGTATATATATGCTCGCTTGTAAGATAAGTTAATCTTATATATATATGCATAATTATTCCTATTTAAATTATATGAAAACTAATTCCCGAACACCAAACGAGGCATCACGTTAATCTCCCGAACACCTAAGCCCTAAAACCCTAAAACCCAAAAATAATTTCATTCAAAAAAAAACCCAAAAATAAGCAAAATCTGAAACTCTTTAGTCCCGGTCCGTGTAACGAACCGGGACTAAAGGGCCTGCCCCTGGGGCGCTACGAGGCGCCCACGTGGAGCACCTTTAGTCCCGGCTTGTAACAGGGCCGGGACTAAAGGTTAGGCCTTTAGTCCTGGTTGGTGAACCGGGACTAAAGCCCCTTACGGGCCGGGGCTAAAGGCCCCGTCCCCACTAGTGTAGGTCTACCCTCGTTGGCAACTCCTACTTCGATGTATCCAAATCCAACCGTTGGAATAGGAAGGTTGTGGGCATAGCTCTCTATGTTGACGGTGTCCATACAACCATCGGTATAAATACACCATCAAAAAATTTCTACACGTGACGGCCGTTGATGGTGCCGTCATTAAGCCCGCGCCTATCATTTGGTGCCATGTGGAAGTTGCTGGGAGCTCCGGATGCATGTCTATGCCGACGGCATAACCGCTGGTATAGAATTTCAACTATGTTGACGGTTTCCACGTCGGCATAGACATGCATGATCAGGAGCTACCACCAGCTGCCACGTGGTGTACATGCCAACGGTTAGGCCATCGGCACAGAGCAGATCAATTTTTTATTTTACATTTTCTGGCCGGCGAGTGTCGGACAGAGGGGAGCCTGGGCTGGCCTGGGGACGGCGAGGGCCAGCCGGAGCAACAACACAGGAGGGCCGGCCGGAGCCGCGACCAGGCGATGTCGGGGCCGGGAGGCCGGGGAGGCGTCGAGGTAAGGTGGGCAGGGTCAGTGCGGGGCAGAGACGACGACGACATGGACGCGGGCGGTGCGAGCCAGAGACAACGGCGGCACAGACAGGGCAGACATGCGCTGATAGGGGCGACATGAACGGTGGTTATGCTACAGGGATGACAACACTGACGATGTAGACGGGGCGGGCGATGCGGGGTGGAGACGGCAACGGCGCGGGTTCGAGGCAGGGGGGAATGGGTGGAGGGGAAGGGTAGGGATGGATAAGGCAGATCTATGCCGACAGGGGCCATCATAATAGATTTATCTGCCACGTCACCGATCCGTGGAAGGTTGTTTCCAACCAATAGGAACCCACCAGATCTATGCCGACATTGGTCGTCGGCATAGATTTAGGTGCCACATCACCGATCTATGGGAGGTTGCTATCAACAAATAGAAAGCCAACATTAAATTTGTGCTTCTTTGCACATTTGTTTTTTACAAAATACACATGTTAAAATTTAGTAAATTTTGTCAAACTTCTTTCATGTTTTCTAGGAATCATAAACTAATACCACGCCAAATTTCATATTATTTAGACCCTATTTGCGTTTAGAAAATCTAAAAAAATGAAAAAACACAAAATGACATGTTATGGCCTAATTCATGGCATAGTATATTAAAATGATATCATATTGTGTACCGGTGTGCAAATTAGAATGACAAACAATACCGATGAAGGGAGTTTTCATTTTCTTTGCACAAAAAAAATCATTTTTCATTTTCTAAGTGCAAACTTGAATTTTTTTTCATGAAGAACCTACCAAATATTTGTTGTAAAATTGGACCATATTAATTTTCAAAAATAGTAGACCATATATTATGTACAAATAACCAAATGGTTGCCACTCCAAAGCTTTCCATCCACCCCTCATGAAATTAACAGATTTTCGTGGACTTAGATGGAACCGGCTCAAATTTGAACAAGAGTTGAATGTATATCCTCAGGACTTGGCACAATGTCGTCAGATGGTCCTTATAGGGTGTGGTCAAAGTTTGGGTGTGTTTCGCAAAATCCTAACCGGAGGCTGCTTGTAAACCACACCATATTTGAGGTAGTATGTGGCTATCGAGAGAGAAAATGTCCGGTTTGTGAAGGAATTGCATTGCCGGTTGCTCCGTTGACCTCGAAACTTCTTGTGCTCTCAAAGGGGGGCATTGTATGGCATGTACCAGGACATGACATTTTTCAGGCGTGCCTGGAATATTTGAGATATTTATTGCATCCGTAGGGTTTCAATGCGAGAAATTGCATATCTGCACAACGTCCACCTAAAATGATGTCCATAAGTGGTTTGTACAGTCATATATGATGTCCTCACGGAATGTGTATACCTCGTGCAACCAGAGAGGAGGGGCAGGACCCACCATCGGGGGGCGAATGTACCTCGCCACATGTCGAATCTTGCCTTTAAAATCCATGGAAAATCATATGTTGCCGGAAATTCTTGAGACCTCGCACGGTGCCTTCATAAGACCCTTTTAGGGTGTGGTAAAAAATTTCAAAATCGATGGAAGTATCAATCACTTGTTATTTTAACGAAGTATAAGGACCTATATGCAAAATTACATGAGGTCACATTTGCAACATATGCAAAATCAAAAATACATTGGATATTCATAATCTATGAAAAATTCTACCGTAAATTAATGTATAATTTGTGTATGTTAAAGTTTAGGTAAGTCAGATTTAAATTAATAAATTTTGAACTTTACAAAACTAGAAATAATTTTAAAAAACTGATAATATCAATGCCGACGACTGTCGGCATAGTGCTACCACGTGACAGCTCCTCCAAAAGAAAATACAAAAAATAACTATGTGGACGGCCGTCGTCAAGGTCGTCCGCATAGATTTGACGGCGGTAGCCTACCATTTGTGTCCGGGTCGCCTCTTCCACAAATATGCCGATGGTCTCGCGATGCCGGCGGCCGTCGTCGGCACAACCTGAGCTCAGCCGATGGCCTTTATATGCCTACGGCTATCGTCGGCATAGGCCCGGATATGCCGACGGCAATTCCATACCCACGGCTTTCCGTAGGCTGTCGGTACATCTTCGTTTATGCCGACGGCCTCGACAAAATGTCGTCGACATAGCAAAGGCCGTCGACATCGGGCTTTATTCTCGTAAAGCATCACAATAAGACTACCCATAATGGAAGTAACATATGTAGTAACATAGATGCTACCTAAGTAAGAAATATGATGTGACAACTAATTAATGAAAAGAAAGAGAATTTGAGTAACTTAGCATGTTACTCATAATAGGAGTAACCTAGCGGATATCAATGCAAGATGAGTCTATATGTTAATAAATAAAAGGTTCAATGTTAGTACCCCTATGTTACTATCCACCGTGGAGATAGTAACTTAGACTAATAACATATGTATGTATGTTAGGCTGGCCATAGTGAGGAGTATCATATAATAGTATCATGCATATGATACTATTGTATGATACTACATCTATAATGCATAGGACCATAAAATAGTATCATAAATGACCTCATTTATTGACATGCAAAGACACATTGTAGCGTTACATTTAACATGTTACGGTATCTACCTATGTTACTCTAACACTCTCTCTTCTTTAACTGTTTGCGCCACATCAGCATGTTTGCTAGTTCCAAGTACATGATAATATCTAAGTTACTCCCACTACTCTCCATTGTGAGTAGTCTGTCCGACGATGTCAACGCACGGACTCATATAAAAGCTAGCCAACCATCACGACGGTCTCACGATGCCGATGGCCGTCATCGGCACAGCCTCAGCTAAGCCGACAACCTTTATATGCCTATGGTTGCCATCAGCATAGGCCAAGATATGCCTACGGTCATTCTATGCCGTCGGTATATCTTCATCTATAGAGACGGCCCTGATAAAATGTCGTCGGCATAGCAATGGCCGTCGGCATTAGGCTTTATTCTGGTAGTGCATCACAATAAGTCCTAAAATGTCAACGCACGGACTGGTATAAAAGCTAACCAATCATCACAATATATAACTTGTCAATAATCATTATTTCTCAGGCACACATAAAGTACGTACATACCAATGATAATAACGGACCGTATGCAAGCTAGCTAGCTAATGATCGTGCATGCACCAGTACGTAGGTAGCCTTCGTGAGTAGCTAGCTACTCAGGGTGCGGCGTGGCTACCTTGACCATCAGGCAAAGGTTGCAGAAGGCCGACATGGCCTGCAGGAACCACGCCACGAAGCCGAGGACGACAGCGAGCTGGAATCTGCCGCATGCCAGCTCGGGGAAGGATCCGCAGAAGTCAAGGTCCTAGACGAAGGGGACCGTGACAAAGGCGGAGGCGGAGGCTGCCGACAAGGAAAGAAGTGCCACAGCCTACACATGGATACATGCATGCATGCATGCATGCATGTTAGCTAGGCGTGACATATATTCCCTTCATTTCTCAATATAAAATATGTTAAAGATTTCAATATGAATCACATATGAATTGACGAATCTGCACTTCAAAATGGGCCTCTATACATTCATCTGTAAAATGACTTGTATTTAGAAACAGAAGCTATTCCCCGTTTCTAAATATAAGCCTTTCTATAGATACCACTATGGACTAAATACGGAGCAAAGTAACTGAATCTATACTCTAAAGTATATCTATATTCATCCGTATGTAATTTTTTATAAATTTTTTAAAAAAACTTATATTTAGAAACGGAGGGAGTAGGTTCGAAAAAGTGACAAGCACTTAGGAAAAAAGATGCTAATGTTGTACGTAACGTACCCCATCACCCACTGCCAGGAAGAAGGCGATGCTGGGCCGGTGAATATCCTCCTGGGCCAACAGATTGATCAGGTAGGCTATGCCTAGGACGAAACTCCAGAGCGTATGGATCAACATCACGAAAACAAGATAACTACGTACGCACAAAGGAAGCAGATTAGTACATGCATGTACTCCCTCCGTTCCTAAATATAAGTCTTTCTAAAAATTTAACTAATGAACTACATATAAATGTATATAGACATATTTTAGAGTATAGATTCATTTATTTTGCTCCGTACGTAGATACCTAGTAAAATATTTTAAAAGACTTATATTTAGGTACGGAGGGAGTATATATATATATGTGCATCATGACTAGCTAGATAGATAGATTAACACGAGTTCATGAACGCGATGAATGAGCCTTTTCTTTTGTTGCTTACACTAGTAAGCATGCAGCACGAATAATCATATATGGACATTTTGATCACTAAATATATGTCTTTTATGCACTATAATGTACAAATAAACATGGTAGACACAGAAAAGGTAAAAAAAGAAAATTAAGAACATACTCCCGGTATAAAAAAACCGTCACGCACTCTTGTTATAAAAAAACCTAACAATTTCATGAAAAAAAAACCTCACAATCTCACCCACTCGTTTAAAAAAAACACACACCCGAACCAGCCACTCCCCCCCCCACCCGATCCCCCCACACAATCTCACCCGCTCCCCCTCTCCCCACCCTATCATCTCCTCTCCTCTCAGTGCACACCACAGCACTCTCCCCACCCAAACCTTATCGTCTCCTCTCAGTGCACACCACACCCCTCTCCCCACCGAAACCTTATCCTCTCGTCGACGAGCTCCTCCCATCAGATCCTCATCCGCCTCGCGCTCCTGGAGCTGCTCCGCGTCCGCTCCGTCGCCTGTCCACTGTCCTGTTGGAATTATGCCCTAGAGACAATAATAAATGTATAGTTATTATTATAATTCCTGTATCAAGATAATAGTTTATTATCCATGCTATAATTGTATTGAATGAAGACTCATTTACATGTGTGGATACATAGACAAAACACCGTCCCTAGCATGCCTCTAGTTGGCTAGCCAGTTGATCGATGATAGTCAGTGTCTTCTGATTATGAACAAGGTGTTGTTGCTTGATAACTGGATCACGTCATTGGGAGAATCACGTGATGGACTAGACCCAAACTAATAGACATAGCATGTTGATCGTGTCATTTTGTTGCTACTGTTTTCTGCGTGTCAAGTATTTATTCCTATGACCATGAGATCATATAACTCACTGACACCGGAGGAATGCGTTGTGTGTATCAAACGTCGCAACGTAACTGGGTGACTATAAAGATGCTCTACAGGTATCTCCGAAGGTGTTGAGTTAGTATGGATCAAGACTGGGATTTGTCACTCCGTGTGATGGAGAGGTATCTCGGGGCCCACTCGGTAATACAACATCACACACAAGCCTTGCAAGCAATGTAACTTAGTGTAAGTTGCGGGATCTTGTATTACGGAACGAGTAAAGAGACTTGCCGGTAAACGAGATTGAAATAGGTATGCGGATACTGACGATCGAATCTCGGGCAAGTAACGTACCGAAGGACAAAGGGAATGACATACGGGATTATACGAATCCTTGGCACTGAGGTTCAAACGATAAGATCTTCGTAGAATATGTAGGATCCAATATGGGCATCCAGGTCCCGCTATTGGATATTGACCGAGGAGTCTCTCGGGTCATGTCTACATAGTTCTCGAACCCGCAGGGTCTGCACACTTAAGGTTCGACGTTATTTTATGCGTATTTGAGTTATATGGTTGGTTACCGAATGTTGTTTGGAGTCCCGGATGAGATCACGGACGTCACGAGGGTTTCCGGAATGGTCCGGAAATGAAGATTGATATATAGGATGACCTCATTTGATTACCGGAAGGTTTTCGGAGTTACCGGGAATGTACCGGGAATGACGAATGGGTTCCGGGAGTTCACCGGGGGGGCAACCCACCCCGGGGAAGCCCATAGGCATTGGGGGAGTCACACCAGCCCTTAGTGGGCTGGTGGGACAGCCCACAAGTGCCCAATGCGCCAAGGGAAGAAAAATCAAGAGGAAAGAAAAAAAAAAGGGGGGGAGTGGGAAGGGAGGGGGACTCCTCCCACCAAACCAAGTCCAACTCGGTTTGGGGGGGAGCCCTCCCCCCCTTTGGCTCGGCCGACTCCTTGGGGGTCCTTGGACCCCAAGGCAAGCCCCCCCCCCCTCCCTCCTCCTATATATATGGAGCAATTAGGGCTGATTTGAGATGACTTTCTCACGGCTGCCCGACCACATACCTCCATAGTTTTTCCTCTAGATCGCGTTTCTGCGGAGCTCGGGCGGAGCCCTGCTGAGACAAGGTCATCACCTACCTCCGGAGCGCCGTCACGCTGCCGGAGAACTCTTCTACCTCTCCGTCTCTCTTGCTGGATCAAGAAGGCCGAGATCATCGTCGAGCTGTACGTGTGCTGAACGCGGAGGTGCCGTCCGTTCGGTACTAGATCGTGGGACTGATCGCGGGATTGTTCGCGGGGCGGATCGAGGGACGTGAGGACGTTCCACTACATCAACCGCGTTCTCTAACGCTTCTGCTGTACGATCTACAAGGGTACGTAGATCACTCATCCCCTCTCGTAGATGGACATCACCATGATAGGTCTTCGTGCGCGTAGGAAAATGTTTGTTTCCCATGCGACGCTCCCCAACAGTGGCATCATGAGCTAGGTTCATGCGTAGATGTCTTCTCGAGTAGAACACAAAAGGTTTTGTGGGCGGTGATGTGCGCTTTGCTGCCCTCCTTAGTCTTTTCTTGATTCCGCGGTATTGTTGGATTGAAGCGGCTTGGACCGACATTACTCGTACGCTTACGAGAGACTGGTTTCATCGTTACGAGTAACCCCCTTTGCTCAAAGATGACTGGCAAGTGACGGTTTCTCCAACTTTAGTTGAATCGGATTTGACCGAGGAGGTCCTTGGATGAGGTTAAATAGCAACTCATATATCTCCGTTGTGGTGTTTGCGTAAGTAAGATGCGATCCTACTAGATACCCTTGGTCACCACGTAAAACATGCAACAACAAAATTAGAGGACGTCTAACTTGTTTTTGCAGGGTATGATTGTGATGTGATATGGCCAACGATGTGATGTGATATATTGGATGTATGAGATGATCATGTTGTAATAGAAATATCGACTTGCATGTCGATGGTACGGCAACCGGCAGGAGCCATAGGGTTGTCTTTATACTAACGTTTGTGCTTGCAGATGCGTTTACTATTTTGCTAGCATGTAGCTTTAGTAGTAATAGCATAAGTAGCACGACAACCCCGATGGCGACACGTTGATGGATGATCATGGTGTGGCACCGGTGACAAGAAGATCGTGCCGGTGCTTTGGTGATGGAGATCAAGAAGCACGTGATGATGGCCATATCATGTCACTTATGAATTGCATGTGATGTTAATCCTTTCATGCACCTTATTTTGCTTAGAACGATGGTAGCATTATGAGGTGATCTCTCACTAAAATTTCAAGACGAAATTGTGTTCTCCCCGACTGTGCACCGTTGCTACAGTTCGTCGTTTCGAGACACCACGTGATGATCGGGTGTGATAGACTCAACGTTCACATACAACGGGTGCAAAACAGTTGCGCACGCAGAACACTCGGGTTAAGCTTGACGAGCCTAGCATGTGCAGACATGGCCTCGGAACACATGAGACCGAAAGGTCGATCATGAATCATATAGTTGATATGATTAGCATAGGGATGCTTACCACTGAAACTACTCTCGACTCACGTGATGATCGGACTTGGGATAGTGTTAGTGGATCATGAACCACTCAAATGACTAGAGAGATGTACTTTTTGAGTGGGATAGTGTTAGTGGATCATCAACGTGTCGCCATCGGGGTTGTCGTGCTACTCATGCTATTACTACTAAAGCTACGTCCTAGCAAAATAGTAAACGCATCTGCAAGCACAAACATTAGTTATAAAGACAACCCTATGGCTCCTGCCAGTTGCCGTACCATCGACGTGCAAGTCGATATTATCTATTACAACATGATCATCTCATACATCCAATATATCACATCACATCGTTGGCCATATCACATCACAAGCGTCCCTGCAAAAACAAGTTAGACGTCCTCTAATTTTGTTGTTGCATGTTTTACGTGGTGACCATGGGTATCTAGTAGGATCGCATCTTACTTACGCAAACACCACAACGGAGATATATGAGTTGCTATTTAACCTCATCCAAGGACCTCCTCGGTCAAATCCGATTCAACTAAAGTTGGAGAAACCGACACTTGCCAGTCATCTTTGAGCAACGGGGTTACTCGTAGCGATGAAACCAGTCTCTCGTAAGCGTACGAGTAATGTCGGTCCAAGCCGCTTCAATCCAACAATACCGCGGAATCAAGAAAAGACTAAGGAGGGCAGAAAAACGCACATCACCGCCCACAAAAACTTTTGTGTTCTACTCGAGAAGACATCTACGCATGAACCTAGCTCATGATGCCACTGTTGGGGAACGTCGCATGGGAAACAAAAAATTTCCTACGCGCACGAAGACCTATCATGGTGATGTCCATCTACGAGAGGGGATGAGTGATCTACGTACCCTTGTAGATCGTACAGCAGAAGCGTTAGTGAACGCGGTTGATGTAGTGGAACGTCCTCACGTCCCTCGATCCGCCCCGCGAACAATCCCGCGATCAGTCCCACGATCTAGTACCGAACGGACGGCACCTCCGCGTTCAGCACACGTACAGCTCGACGATGATCTCGGCCTTCTTGATCCAGCAAGAGAGACGGAGAGGTAGAAGAGTTCTCCGGCAGCGTGACGGCGCTCCGGAGGTTGGTGATGACCTTGTCTCAGCAGGGCTCCGCCCGAGCTCCGCAGAAACGCGATCTAGAGGAAAAACCGTGGAGGTATGTGGTCGGGCTGCCGTGGAAAAGTCGTCTCAAATCAGCCCTAAAACCTCCGTATATATAGGTGGGAGGGAGGGGAGGAGGAAGCCTCAAAACCTAAAGGTTTGGCCGAAATTGGAGGTGGATGAGTCCTACTCCAATCCTACTTGGAGTAGGATTCCACCTTCCCACTTGGAAACTCTTTCCACCTTGTGTTTTTTCCTTCTCAAACCTTATGGGCCTTAGTGGGAACTTATTCTAGCCCACTAGGGGCTGGTTTATCTCTTCCCATAGCCCATGAGACCCCTTGGGGCGTGACACCCCTCCCGATGGTCCCCGGCACCCCTCCCGGCACTCCCGGTACACTACCGATGAGCCCGAAACTTTTCCGGTAATGCACGAAAACCTTCTGGTAACCAAATGAGGTCATCCTATATATCAATCTTCGTTTCCGGACCATTCCGGAAACCCTCGTGACGTCCGTGATCTCATCCGGGACTCCGAACAACATTCGGTAACCAACCATATAACTCAAATACGCATAAAACAACGTCGAACCTTAAGTGTGCAGACCCTGCGGGTTCGAGAACTATGTAGACATGACCCGAGAGACTCCTCGGTCAATATCCAATAGCGGGACCTGGATGCCCATATTGGATCCTACATATTCTACGAAGAACTTATCGTTTGAACCTCAGTGTCAAGGATTCATAAAATCCCGTATGTCATTCCCTTTGTCCTTCGGTATGTTACTTGCCCGAGATTCGATCGTCAGTATCCGCATACCTATTTCAATCTCGTTTACCGGCAAGTCTCTTTACTCGTTCCGTAATACAAGATCCCGCAACTTACATTAAGTTACATTGCTTGCAAGGCTTGTGTGTGATGTTGTATTACCGAGTGGGCCCTGAGATACCTCTCCGTCACACGGAGTGACAAATCCCAGTCTTGATCCATACTAACTCAACGAACACCTTCGGAGATACCTGTAGAGCATCTTTATAGTCACCCAGTTACGTTGCGACGTTTGATACACACAAAGCATTCCTCCGGTGTCCGTGAGTTATATGATCTCATGGTCATAGGAACAAATACTTGACACGCAGAAAATAGTAGCAACAAAATGACACGATCAACATGCTACGTCTATTAGTTTGGGTCTAGTCCATCACATGATTCTCCTAATGATGTGATCCCGTTATCAAGTGACAACACTTGCCTATGGCCAGGAAACCTTGACCATCTTTGATCAACGAGCTAGTCAACTAGAGGCTCACTAGGGACAGTGTTTTGTCTATGTATCCACACAAGTATTGTGTTTCCAATCAATACAATTATAGCATGGATAATAAACGATTATCATGAACTAAGAAATATAATAATAACTAATTTATTATTGCCTCTAGGGCATATTTCCAACAGTCTCCCACTTGCACTAGAGTCAATAACCTAGTTCACATCACCATGTGATTCCAACGAATCCAACACCCATATAGTTATGGGGTCTGATCACGTCTTGCTCGTGAGAGAGGTTTTAGTCAACGGTTCTGAAACTTTCAGATTCGTGTGTTCTTTACAAATCTTTATGTCATCTTATAGATGCTGCTACTACGTGCTATTCGGAAATGCTCCAAATATCTACTCTACTATACGAATCCGTTTCACTACTCATAGTTATCCGGATTAGTGTCAAAGCTTGCATTGACGTAACCCTTTACGACAAACTCTTTAACCACCTCCATAATCAAGAAAAATTCCTTAGTCCATTAGTTACTAAGGATAAATTTCGACCGCTGCTAGTGATTCAATCATGGATCACTCTCTGTACCTCTCAACATACTTTGAGTCAAGGCACACTTCAGGTGCGGTACACAGCATGGCATACTTTAGATTCTACGGCTAAGGCATAGAAGACGACCTTCGTCTATTCTCTTTATTCTGCCGTGGTCGGGTTTTGAGTCTTACTCAAATTCACACCTCACAACGCAACCAAGAACTCCTTCTTTGCTGGTCTATTTTGAACTCTTTCAAAAACTTGTCAAGGCATGCATCTTGTGAAAACTTCTATTAAGCGCTTTCAATCTATCTCCATAGATCTTTGATGCTCAACGTTCAAGTAGCGTAATCCAGGTACTCCTTTGAAAACTTCTTTCAAACAACCTTGTATGCTTTACAGAAATTCTACATTACTTCTGATCCACAATATGTCAACCACATATACCTATCAGAAATTCTATAGTGCTCCCACTCACTTCTTTGGAAATACAAGTTTCTCATAAACCTTGTACAAACCCAAAATCTTTGATCATCTCATCAAAGTGTATATTCCAACTCCGAGATGCTTGCACCAGTCCATTGAAGGATCACTGGAGCTTGCATACTTGCTAGTATCTTTAGGATCGACAAAACCTTCTGGTTGTATCACATACAATGTTTGCTCAAGGAAACCGTCGAGAAAACAATGTTTTGACATCCTACGTGCAATATTTCATAAATAATGCATCAACAACTAACATAATTCTAACAGACTTGTAGCATCGCTACGAGTGAGAAAGTCTCATCATAGTCAACTGTTTGATCTTATCGAAAACATCTTTGCGACAAGTCGAGCTTTTCTTAATAGTGACTTATCACCATCATCGTCTGTCTTCTTTTAAAGATCCATTTTACTCAATAGTCCTATGACCATCAAGTAGTTCTACCAAAGTCTACACTTTGTTTTCACATATGGATCCTCTCTCGGATTTCATGGCTTCCAGCCATTTGTCGGAATCTGGGCCCACCATCGCTTTCTCCATAACTCGTAGGTTCACTGTTGCTCAACAACATGACCTCCAAGACAGGGTTACCGTACCACTCTGGAGTAGTACGCGACCTTGTCAACCTACGAGGTTTGTAGTAACTTGATCTGATGCTCGATGATCACCATTATCAGCTTTCACTTCAATTGGTGTAGGCGCCACAGGAACAACTTCCTGCGCCCTGCTATACACTGGTTGAAGTGATGGTTCAATAACCTCATCAAGTTCTACCACCCTCCCACTCAATTCTTTCGAGAGAAACCTTTCCTCGAGAAAGGATCCGTTTCTAGAAACAAACACTTTGCTTTCGGATCTGAGATAGGAGATGTACCCAACTGTTTTGGATATCCTATGAAGATGCATTTATCCGCTTTGGGTTCGAGCTTATCAGACTGAAAATTTTTCACATAAGTGTCGAAGCTCCAAACTTTCAAGAAACGACAGTTCATTCCTGGGTCTAGCGAATCGAGCACCTGGATACGTCGCACCCGGCTATTTATAACTGCTAGGTACCAATGAAAGTCTTTAATGTTTACTGGAACATATATCGGTAAATAGAGTTTTTGTTAGTTTAGGTCCTATCTGTAGAAACATTCATCCATGATTGAATTCATAATATGTAAAGAACTGAGACTCACCATATCATGTTCCAAATAAGTTGTAGCTCTGTCTAACACCCATCTTAGTGTGTCATCCCGTATAAACTTAAATTCCTTTATCAGCTTAGAGATGCATGCATTCTCTAAGAACACACTTCCACCTGTCCTCATCTTTAGATACTCTTTAGCACTTATGCAATGTATGTATGCGTCTATGATCTGTAATACGAAGTGCACACCTTGGTTATAGGACAAAAAAGGTAACTCATGTTCAAATAGCATCATCTCGTCATAAAGCTACATATACTTACTTCGTCGCCAAGAAATTCTCCGGGTAATAAAAGACGTTCCAACTGTCTTCTTTGGAGATTTGAGTCGTCAATGCTCACTAAAGTTCTTTTATCATTTGGTTCAGACATGATATTTTCAATCACGTTCCAATCATCGTCGGTGCAGGCGTAATCTATCATGATGGAAGTAATAACATTTATTAATAACGAGGAAAACAAATGTAGCAAAACCAGGGCATAGAAATATTTGACCGTGCCTTCTGGAGCCACCACATAGTGTTGTGCCTTCTTAGGTTTGTTATGTAGTCGGATAGGCTTCCATGTTTGCGCTCCCATTGGCAGCTTGTCCCCTATAATTTTTGCCCGTTCCCTGCCGGACGTTTGTTCTAATTCTTCGTCCCCACATGCCTCCATTGGTTCACTTGTTTCGTTGTCTGTTAATTCCTGAGAGCAACATATTAAAGAATCATCTGTATGCAAGATATAATAGAATTAGAATTAGAACTATTTGGGACATAGTTGGAATTGAAAGGATACCTCTGTCACTTCGGAGAGTCCAGAATCAGTGGACTGTGTGCTCTTATTTTCCTCCAATTCATCTTTGCCGGCTATTCCATTTGAATCTGCCAGATTATCCCATATAGTTTCTGCCCCTTCGGTGCCCCATGTCTGTTCTAATTCCTCGTCCTGAACTTGATGCATTTGTTCAGTTGTTTCCTTGAAGGTTATTTCCTGAGGATAGTTGACTTTCGCATTAGAACTATTTATTTAGGACATAGTTGAAAAAGAAAAGATGAAATTGCCACCTCGGAATGAGTGGACTGTGTGCTCTTCTTTTTCTCCTCTTCATCTTTGCCGGATCGTACATTTGAATCTGCCAAGTTGTCCCCTATAGTTTCCCCCCCCCTTTGGCGTCGAACATTTGTGCTAATTCAATGTCTTGAGTAGGCTGCTTTTGTTCACTTGTTCCCTGCCTTGTTAATTCCTGGGAGCAACATTACAAAGAGTAATCCCTATGTAGAATATAATTTAATTATATTATAAATATTTGGGATACTTTGAAAAGAAAGCATGCCTGTGTCACTTCGCAATCAGTGGACTGCGTGCTATACTTTTTCTCTACTTCATCTTTGTCATTTATTCCACTTGATTCTTCCTTGATTAGTAACTGAAAGACACAATAATATAATATTATACAGTATGTACTCTATATAAAAGAGAGAATATTACAAAGGATTCATAAATAGTTTTATATTTGATATCATAGCACAAATTACATATTGTTTTGTCCCGCCAGAATAACAATAATAATGACATGTGAAAATATAATAATGACCTTATTAATATGTATGTTTTCTGTATCATCCATGATGGCTTGTTGTTCTATTCTCTTTGATGACTCGGGGTTCACATCCTCGTCTTCCGTTATCATGCCTTCAATAACCATATTTTCCGCATGCTTGTCCTTGCCTTCCTCGTCCATGTTTTCCTGAAAACCAAAGCATATTTAGTATTAGTTCCTCGTCCATGCTTTGTTTAGAAATGAATATCCAAATAAATGAAAGAATATTATGAAGGTGAGTAAACAGTTTTATATTTGATATCATAGCACAAATGAACTTCATGTTTTGTCCCGCCATAATGAAAATAATAATGACATGTGATAATATATTAATGACCTCATTAATATGTATGTTTTCTGTATCATCCATGATGGCTTGTTGTTCTATTCTCTTTGATGACTCATGGTTCACATCCTCGTCTTTCGTTATCATGCCTTCAATAACCATATTTTCCGCATGCTTGTCCTTGCCTTCCGTGTCCATGTTTTCCTGAAAACCAGTGTATATATTAGTATTAGTTCCTCGTCCGAGTTTTGCGATAAGCTCGGTGTGCCAAAACTTCTAGTTTCTTTTTCTATTGTTCAGTGACTTGTTCTCAGATATATTGCACACTTGTTCTTGTTTGTTCATGCTTGCTGAAATTTAAATGTCCTTTTAGAAAACTCTGTAGCCAAATACTTAAGTTGAATTACCCCCTTATTTAGTGATCAAAATGTCCATATATTTAGACAACCTGCTGAAGCTGGAATTCTAATGCTCTGTTTGTCTTCAGCTTAAGTATTAATCCAAGTGATTATCTTGTTGTACCCATGTTTACTATGAAGAATGATTAAAAATAATCTAGCCAATTGCTTCAGTTTTTGCAACAAAATTCTAACTATTTACATGTTCATGCAGAAAACATTTTTACCTGTCATTCTCCGAAAGAAATATACATTGATCTACTTGCTGCTACTTTTATGAAATGTTCTGATTCTGATTCAGAGCACCATACATAGCAGCATACATACATGTATGTATGAATGTATGGGCTATAAATGTGCAACCATGTCTTCGTTAATGCCTTGCTCCATGCTCGTTCTCGTGTAAAAATTTAATACTGTACACTCCATACTAATTGGAAAGGGAAATACTGCATACTTTTTTGAAAATATATACACTGCACTCTCTAAAAAATGGCATCACATCCGTTTTATGGCCATACTACGAACTTTTTTTCGTATAGTATGTGGCACTGTTTGAATATACTCTTCTTTGGATGAATATACTACTCACTTGGATACAAAGAAAATAGGTTCTATGATTTTTTGGAACTAATAAAGTTCTATACTCCAGTTTCAAAAGGAAATACACATATACTCCATACTATATTTTATAATATACTCCATACAGTACAAATAAGAGCAGTATGTACTCTTCCTTACCTGTGTACTTGAGACGGTGCGGCCACCAGGGCGAGGACGGTGTGGACACTGGAGATAGGGCAACACACGGGGATGTGCCGAGGTCTGCCCGTGAAGCCGCCACCGGTGCGACGACGGCTTGGACAGCAGATTTAGGGCAGCTAACCGGGAGGGGCTGATGTCTACTCGAGACAGCACGGGCAGCGGGGGCAAGGACCAGGAGAGTGCAAGAGAGGTGGAGGAGAGATGAGGGCGAAGAGGGAAGGTCCAGGAGAGTGGAAGGGTGATGAGGAGAGATGAGGGTCCAATGAGATCGTGGATTGCCGCGTTGTGGGAAGGAGATCGTGGACTGCGGGATTCTAGGGAGGGAGATCCAAAATTTTAGGGATCGTGGATCTATATCTTTTATTATACCCCATGCATATCGTTTTTCTTTTTTATTATATCCCAGACATATATAATTGATGGAATTTTTTCGTAATACACTTTAGTATACTAATATTTGTTTCGGCTCATCGGATAGTTTCTTGGATTTTTTATGTGCTCATTGTTATACATTTTTATACAGAAAAAAGTTATCTTTTTCTGTACCGAAATATAATCCTTGTATCATTTTGTCTTGGCAGATAGTTCATATTCGTGAGATATCACAGAAGTAATTTCGGTTGTTATAGCAAAACGGAAACCATCAAGGTGAGCTTCGTTGCTATGTTTTATTATTATTGTTGCTGATCGTGTCTAATATTGCTGCTACAGCAGCATAATATTGCTGCTACAGCAGCATCAAAGTAAGTGTTGCCATGTAACAAGAATATGCTTGCCATGCCTCCATATTTACCAGATTCGAACGCATGCTGCTAGTCAAAACAATGAGTTAACAAAGAAAAGATATATTAGCTGCACTCCGAACAATGAGCCAATAATCTATCCAATTGACAGTTTTATAAACAAACAAGTTCTTCTATAAATTTTCTATCAGCAGCACCTCAAATGTGACAGGAGTACATCCTACATTATCATACTGAGGAGTCCTGATAGTATCCCAAATTCATCGACGCTGAAGGTTGATAAGGTTAGACTGGACTGTCAGATACATATGCATAGGGTTGTATCTCACATGACTGCGTTCACATCTCCGAATTATCAATATGGTTGGTATATGTTGAGAAATTCTATATAAGGATCAACGTGCTCGTCTCCTCCAGCTCCTGGTCCAGCTCCCCCTGCCCCTGCGCCTGATCCCCACCGTTGTCTGGGCCGCCGTTTGCCTGGAAACAGAGCAAGCAGCTATAGTTTACTGGTTTCACAGGATTAACTATACTGCACTCACATAGCTAAAAACGTAACTGTCACAAAAATAGCCGTTCGGATTATAATAAGACATACAAACTGATTATAAAATATTATTATAATATCTGACAAAGAATATGTGGAAGATGTGCATGCATACATATACTGCAGAATAGTAAATATTTAGGATCATAATATACTTGTTGAACCAAAATGTTTAGCTCATTTAGCATACCCTTAGCTCATTTAGCACAAATAGTTGCACAACAGTTCAAAACAGTAGCACACATTTATATCAAAGGGGGATGACATGCAGAAGCAGATAAAGGCTCTTACCTTTTGCTGGATGGAAGAAGATACTCCTGTGTTACCCCCTCATCCGCTACTTCTTCTCATTAGTTTAGCCTGTAAATGGAAAACAATTAACGTTAAATGCAGGAGTACTTTCAGATAAATTAACATATTCATGTGTGCAAATACATAATGGAATAACGCACCTCCCTCATTTCTCAAAACATCTCTATAGACAATGTTCTTGGTGCTTTTCCTAGATTTATCAACCTCCTTGTTTGGCTTGGCCAAAATCCGTGTCGTCTCCCTCGACACCCCCCTTGACAATGCAACATATAGCTGACCATGTGAGAATACTGGCTCAGGAAGGTAAATACCGACGTTCGGGATCGTTTGACCCTGCGCCTTGTTAATCGTCATTGCAAAACTCAGACGGATGGGGAACTGTTTTCTTTTTAGTTTGAAAGGAAGTGAGATGTCCTCCGAGGGCGACATAGGGATCCTAGGTATGAACACCCTCTTTCCAGCATGCTGACCACCAACAATCTCTGCGTCGATTGCATTATCCTGGAAGGCTCTAATCATAAGTCGTGTTCCATTGCATAGGCCATTATATGGGTCGAGGTTCCGTAGAAGAATGACCGGACAATTGACCTTTAATATCAATACATGCGGGGGCAAGCCATTTGGTGTGATTGAGTTTAGAAAATCAATCGTGTAATTATTCTGCATGTCATCCTCGATGGAGTCGAAACTATGGTATATCTTTTCTTAGCCTGGAAACCTTGAGATCATCTTCTCATTCAGGGCATCGACATGATCGTTCTTGGTCGAAAGAATAGCACGTGTGCTCATGTACTCTCTCCATTAAGCATTGGCATGCAACGATGGGAAGACATCTTCGATGAGCTTGTTCATAGCTGTCTCATCCTCGGTATAGGCAATCACAATGTCGTTAGGGAGACGCACATAATCGTCACCAATTGTCTCTTCTGTACCATTGCCGATCCTCAGGAGGTATTCGGAGAACCAAGGATCAGCATGTGCCCGCATATTGCGTGTGAGGCGTATCTTGCGGATCTTCTCCCACAGATAGGATCTTAGAAGTGTAGCATCTGTGATTTGTGCTCTTGTCCCACGTGTCACAACAGGAAGGACCTGCCTGAAATCCCCACCAAAGACTACAACCTTCCCACCAAACGGCAAACGACGTCCCATTATATCCTGAAGCGATCTATCAAGCGTCTCAACTGCTTGACGTTTTGTCATAGCAACCTCGTCCCAGATAATCAATGACGCCTGTTTAAGCAACTCCGCTGTACCACTCTGCTTAGTGAAACTACACATGGTGTTGTTGGTGAGCTTGATTGGAATTTTGAACCTGGAGTGCGCAGTCCGTCCTCCGGGCATTATCGACGCCGCTATCCCTGATGTAGCAGTTGCGATCGCTATCTGGCCCATTGAACGCACCTTAGCAAGCAATGCCTTGTATAAGTATGTCTTGCCAGTGCCTCCTGGACCGTCAACAAAGAATATCTGGCTTTTTTGTTTCATTGCATGATCCATTATGTCATTGTAACTAGCAAGCTGCTCATTGTTCAAACTGCTAAATAAATCTAGGTATTCTTTGTCCACGTTGATTTCCCTCTCCTCTGTTACCTCTTTGTACTCACCGTCATCACAACCATCAGTGTCAAGCAATTCCGGAAGTCCATATCCTGCAATATCCTTCCCCATGGATTGCAACATATCCCTAATATCTCTGAGGACCATCTGCTCAAGTGCTACATCATTGGATTGATTACGACGGTAATCCTCAGACATCGATGCTAGATGTTTGTCCCATAGCTGTCGGATATCTGTTACCTCACAAAACACCAGTATAGTCGCAAATAATCGTCTGAGGGCAGAAGGAATCTGAAATGTGGCTGCCTCCATCATGCAATCATCGATAGTTCTATCGTGCTCAATCAGGCCTAACTGCTCACATGCCTCCCTAAAGGAACTGGATGGATTGCCATTTACAGTTTTTAAAGCATCGAATGAAGTTGGACCTCGAACATGACTTAGGAGCACACGCAAGTAGTATCTTTCTCCTTCAGCAGGGTGTGCATACACAAGTCTTCCAATCTGTAATCTCTTAGTTTTTCTATTCTGCCACTTTTTTCCAGCTATCCATCTGTAATGTTCTGGAAACTCTCTGTACAATAAGTTTCGTGCTACTGGAAACTTCCGGTTCATCTCAAAGTATTCTGTAAGCATGGTCTTGGAAGAAGACGGTCGTGCTACAACATCTTCCAGATTTTCACAAGCTTTAAATGCAACTGTATGCATATTTGGCAAATGAAGCTGGAGTTGTAGCACAGATGGACTTACACCAAACAGTTTAAAACGAAAAATCCTGAATATAGCCTCTGGAGGAGATACATAGCGTGCATCCCTATATTGCCGGATTTCATTGATGATTCCACCATCATTGATGATATCTTGCTCGCATGCAAAGGATGTACGATCATGCCCTTTATAGATGTACTTGAACAAGTACTTGACTGCCTTGATGCTGGAGCATGCTTCTACATTAATGTGGCAGTTGTATCGCATAAGGAGAGAAAGGGTTGTAAGGGACCACCCACCTATTGTCCAAATCTGCTCCTCGAATCCTAATTCGCTGCCCCTCGTCCCTCCTCCTGTAGATGGGATATGAGTCTTTCCCTTGTTGTGTGGCATCGCAAAAATCTCGGGGGTAATGGAACCAACATTGTCCATCAACCATGCATGGGAAACTTTGTTTTCAACTCACCACATGGTCCGTGCAACATGTGTTTGACGACCAGATCATGTAGAATTGGGTGTTTCTTTTTGTCGGGTATCTCTGCACATATCACCCGGTCATAGTCATCTGGAGTCGCTAACTTGCTTTTTGCTTTCATGATTAGAAGTACATGGTCATGCGGGAGACCTCACTTTTGAAACTCGGTGACATGTACATAGGCAGCGACTTCTCCGAAATGCTTCCCCTTAGTTAGTAAGTCCATCATATCTCGCTGTTTTGCACTATATACTCTTGCAACCAGGTCTGGGTGGTCCTGCGGCATTTGTTCAGGCAACAGTTCCTTGGTTATCTCCTGCCAATATGGATTGCAAGTCATCGCGATAAAATAATCGGGTTTACCCGACCGCTGCACTATTGCCATAGCATCCAAGAACCTCCGCTGCATGTCACGATCACCACCAGGAAATGTCCGTGGAAGCATGATTCGTTTGCCAATTCGATCACCGCGTGACTCACCGGCAACGACGGTGTCAACAAGACCCTGTAATAGCATACCAGGTTATACTCAAAGCATGTGTTATCCACCACATAGTTATATTATGATGTATTACAATAAACACAAGCACATTACCTGGTACAGGTCAGCGCGGATGACCTTTTGATTTTCCGGCTTTGAGTACCAGTCAAGCCGCATAGTCTCGATCTTAATATACATGTCAACAGCTCATTGTTGGAAAAGTCGCCCCCCGAAGAAGACTATGTTAAAAGCTTCCTCCTGACTTGTAGCTTGAAGCAATAGTATTCCCTTGCAATAACAAATTTCCTGGATTGTGTTACATCTCCTTCATTGTCAGCAAAATCCTCATCTGGGTTCTCCTCATCATCTTAAGATACCGAACATAAATATCAGTATGGTGGTTTTACCTATAATGGTCGACAACATACAAATTGGATATTTAGCAATGATGAATGATACCTAAAGGTAAAACATGGGCCGTGGCCTCATGGGTCGCGTCATCCTATTGTGTAATATAAGGAATGCAACGATTCCAACCAGTCTCTCCACATGGGAAGAATAGTAGATATGACAATGGGTCGTAGCACCCATAGTATGCTCTAATATATAGTGGTCGGTTTCCTTTTTTCGCATGGACGACAACACTCCCGTCGAAGCAATTTTGTGGGTCACTGCCTTCAAACCATATGGCTGCCACTTGGGAGGTCGTTGGCGCATTATACCTTCGCTGATCCAACTTGATATCCGTGTTTAGTGAGATTTTGTACTCATCTAGATTTGGAACCGACCCAAGCCTTCTGAAAGTTTGTGCATACGGGTTACGCTCTAGTATTGTCAGAATCTTTCGTATGAGGTTTATATTAAGATCTGGAGACCTATTAGCCCTGTGAACCAAGTTTTGATCTGTATCATAAATATATAGCTGCAAATGCCGAGAGCCATTATCACCCGGCACCAGATCGTCAAGAGTGTGATACAACCCACCACATGCACGGAATGTATATACGCCACTTCCTGCCGCAGTGCTTACTCGACGATCAAGGGTGACTCCTAGACTTGTGAATGAGAAGTGCGAGTTGAAATACCGAATATGCTCTCTGAAATATTTAGCGTCCTCATCATCTTGACTTGTGAACAACCGTCTCAATTCTTCTGGAACATCTGGAGTAAATAATCCGACTTTTCCTTTTCTGCAACAAAATGCTGGGCCCTCGAATGGAAATCGCAATGCCCCACAGTGTCGACAATCCGCAACCTTTCTTAGGACGTGATGCTTTGTAGGTAGGTTCCGGTATATTAATTCATCTGTACTTGCTACGGGTGCTGCTCGTGTGATATGACGTCCATCTTGGAATGATTCGAAAGCAACATCTACAACGGTAGACACAAGCATCACATCATCAGTAAACACTTATAAAATTTGCACTTGAGAGTGCTAAACAATGAAAACAAAATACACAATGGACACACCTTGACCCATATAAATTCTAGCTTCTTCATCAGGCTCATGGTATGCACGTTCTCCACTATGCAATGGTTCCAAGCAGTCTAGCAGGGTATATATTGGTCAGACAGTAGTTCTTAACTTATGGTTGACGAACTTTATACGTGAACGAAAGTATGTGTTTTACCTTGTAAACTGGTATGTTCAACAACGGGCTCAAAAATTCCATATGGATCATCATCCTCGTCCTCGCTTGGTAGAAAATCACACGATCATTATACCATATGAATGTCGCAATATCCCATTACAAGTTATTAGTGTTTTCAGTACCATGCGAAGCCGGTTCAGCATGTCTTCTCGCATCATTACATGGCCTATTTACAGGTTGATTGGATCTGTTTGAAGGTTGTATACATGAACATACGGTAGAGAACCCAGATTTATGCCAAAAGAAAACATGTTGGGCACATACAAAATGATTATATCTCTCAACTAACCCGCATATTCGATTGTGGAATCTCTACCATGTAGTATGCTCAACTGGGGTGCATGAACAACTGAATTTTGGGTGAGATGCCCTGCATGCAAAATAATTTTTCATCCAGGAATGATCACATCCACGATCTAATCGAAACCCAAATTGTCATGACCAACATAACAAAGCCAGTTAAATATACCTTCTGAAATATCTCTGATGATGCTGCTAGTTGGTTGAATTAGCCGGCCTAGAGGCACATCAATAGCGATTTCTGAGCAACCATTTCGTTGCCGCCTCTGATACGCATCATTCCTATGCAACCAATTGGAATCCTCCTCGTTTGTTAAATTAATCTCTGGGTTAACCGGGACGCGTGCATGAGATGAATTTTGCATACTTGATAAGCCTGCGATAAAATTTCAGCAACAGTGCAGTAAACATTGGTTTGGTCATGTTAGATGAGCCAAGAACACACAATCATATTACATGCTAACCCACAAACCTGTAACATCACATGTCAGCCTTTGTAGTTCGGTGACACCGGTTTGACCTGTAGTTGGTGTGTGTGACACAGTGGTATCATCGTTCAAGAGTTGACTTGCAGTCTTTCTCTTTTCACGGGATATGCGTTGGCGTTTTAATATCTCATCCCTGTTTCGTGCATATCGCTCCCTGACCCTTTGCCTCCTCAACTCCTTAGAGTCTGCATAGAAAGGTAATTAGTATGAACACATAAGGTTGTATCTACTGTTTTGAGCATCATTACCAATGGGCATGGACAACTGAGTTTGTGTTTCATTTTCTTGTTCAGCTCGAAGTTGTCCACTACATGCACCATCCACATTGTGCAAATAATGTTCGCCAACCATTTGCCCCTGCAGCTCAATCGTGTCCATATCTATGGCACCTTAGTGTTAGTTTGGTGCATTACATCTCATCATAGGTATGAACAACACATAGTAATGCAATATGACCTCTTTCTTACCTACAGACATAGGCACGGACGTATTTGTTTCATTTTGCTGGTCAGTAAGCACTGCTGTTGAAGCAGCTTTCTTATCACGGGCCTCACGACGTCTCTTAAGAATGTCATCTTTATTGCGTGCATAGTACTCTCTGTTTCTCTGCCTCTTTAATTCTTTAGGGTCTGCATAAATACACAGAGCAAGTTGGGACATAAACAAAAATAACATTATTATAAGTTGGAAAGGTTGTTGATAGTTACCCGAATTTTGGTTGTTACTGATATCTTGAAATGGAGTGCGCGCCCTGCACCGTTGGAATCAGACATATCTTAGCTAAATGAATATCCCTGTCATTTAATTTTGAGTCAAGTAGCAGTCATTTGCAGAGTTTACATTGTTTATATATTGTATCTACATAGAACCAGCTATTTGCATACGTCACTAAACTTTTCATATAATACAATTATGCTTCCAAACATATAATACAATTCTTCTAAATCCTAAACTTTCCAGTTTTCTGTTGCTAAACATATAATACAATTCTGCTGCCAAACATATAATACAATTCTGCGAAATGCTAAATTTTCCAGTTTTTATATAATATGAGCTGGTGCTAAATGCATAATGCTAAAAAATTCTGCTGACAAACATATAATAGATTAGCTGATTTTCTTTGACGTAAAAAAATTAAGAACGGGTCTGGGCCAAGGCCGGCGGCTCGTTCGGCTTGTTTCTAGCGTTGTTGTTGGCTTCCATGGCTGCATGTTTTACACTTGAGATGAAAAATACTGCTGCTATCAAAGGTCAGTTAACTTCTCCTGTTATCAGGTTCATGTGGTGACATGAAAATTTTATCTGCTATCAAATGTCAGTTAACTTATAATAGAATTCTGCTAAATTAGAAACTTTCAAGTTTTATGCTGCTAAACATATAATACATTTATGCTGCCAAACATAGCAGTATACATGCACAGCTGGAAAGGCAATATACTCTGCTATCATTTCATCTTTCCATAGATATGGTCATCATGGTTGTAATCAGGTAACCATTTTGCTATTTTGGGCTTATGACTATACTCTGCTATCAGAAGGAACATAATAGATGCCTCCCTCTGTGCTATTACAACCACGATGGTAAACATACCAGTATTTTGGGCTTATGAATATACTCTGCTATCAGAAGGAACATAATTGAGCTTATGGTGGGGTTGCTTCTGAGTGCCTTAAAGATGCTATTTTCATTTCAGTCTCATATGGGAATGGAAGTACAATTACATCTCTTGGGTACATTCTATAACCAGGTAATAATCCGACTTTTGGAGCAATAGTTTCAACATGCAGGTAGTTATGCGTATTTTCATTTCAGTCTCATGTGGGAATGGAAGTACCTATCATTCAAAGCGGTGTTCTTCTGAAAGTCCAAAATCATATGGAACACAATAACTCATCTTGAGAATTGGATTAATAGGTTAGTCTAATAAGTTGATATGAAATTGTGTCAAAACTATGCAACAACAATAATAATACAATTGTAGAATGAACATAGCAAAAGTTATATGTACATCTGGGTCTATGACATATGACTGGGCTAACTATTAGCCCTAGCAATACCCGGGGGATCCCACTATAGGTAGCCATCGAGCCTTTCAGGATCTGGTTGTGATAGGCAACTCTTCGGGAGAAGTTCTATTTTTTTAGATGTTTTGTCTGTATCGCATAGTCACTTGCAAATAGACCTCGTTGGACCCTAAGAATGCCTGAAAAGGTTAGATATGAGCTAATAATATGTCACATACCTAGTTTACCCCTTTGCTTTCTGCTAGCATGAGTGTTGCATCATGTCTAATTTTTACTTAAACTTGAAATGGGGATTAACAAACCCTAGCAATTCATTTTATAAACAAATTCAAATAATTGTCATTTTTTCACTGAACCCAAACAGTGCTTTTGAAAATGTTAACCCGCTCTGATAAATGTTCGCAACAACAAAGCAGGGGTGATCCACTTTTTATCAAACCTTTTGGTATTTTAAATAAACCAGAAAAGTTGTTGGAAATGAGAAATAACATATTATAAATATTTTAGTTGTTTCAAAACTTCTGAAAATTATTTCGAAACTTCAAACTTATTTGCTGTGCTGGATTACCAGTTAAGCTTTGCTGAATTGTCGTTTGTAACTTGATCTGGACGCTGAGTATTTAAGCACTGTTCATCTATACTACTAATAAAATATTATTTCAGGATTATAAAATTATTTCAGGATTAGTTAAGTAACAAATTTAGAGTTGCTATTATAAACATTTCTGGGGTGTATCATGTTGCATGTATGATGTCTGCTAAATGTTAAAAATAAATCTGCTGACAAACATATAATACATTACCTGATGCTAAATTGTAAACTCTCCAGTTTACATATAACTGTGCAACTGAGCTTTCTTTTTGTATCTGCAGCCGCGTTCTGTCGCCTCGCGTCCCGCTCGTCTAACTGCTGGATGGACTCCAGCCTGATCCTTGGTCAGTTGGCGATGGCGACGCAGCAGGCCAGCGGAGGGGGAGGAGGAGGAGGCGGACGGGGAGGGGGAGGAGGAGGCCGACGGGGAAGGGGAAGGAGGACGCGAACGGGGAGGGGGAGTTGGACCCGGACCGCCCTAGTCCTTTGCCAGTTGGCGATGGAGAAGCTTCAGGCCAGGGGAGGGGGAGGAGGAGGCGGACGGCGAGGGGGAGGGGGAGGCGGACGGCGAGGGGGAGGAGGCAGACGGGGAGGGGGAGCTGGAGGCGGAGGCCACGACGATGTTGCAGGCCACGGCGTCTGCCGTTTATTCCTCCTATTTTTGTGCACTTGATTGGCTCCTTTGTTTTCTTTCCCTCCTGCTACATATCGTTTTTCTCTGTACTTGGAGGTGGAGCACGGTCAGCCAAACTGTAATTGCTAAATGCACACTGTGGTCCTGGCCTGATGGTGGATAGGCGTTAGATTTATAATTCTCTCCTAATCGTGTGGTCCAGATCCTTGTTTGCTTATGTGTGGGTAATTCCTGTGTAGATGTAGGGAAGTTTACGTTGGATCTTTTATTAGTAGTATAGACGTAGGTCCGCGTGTAGGTCACTGCGCCGATGGAGTTCAGCATGAGGATGCAGGACGCGCCGGAGAAGGCACACTGGCCCACCCGCAGTGCGAAGCCGCTCCAGGTTCCAGGCAAAAAAACAAATCCAGCAGCCACCATGGTTCCCACCTGCAACAGAAAAGGCTATTAACCCAGACATGATCTACCGCTCCGCTGTTTCAAGCTGGGGGATTACTCGCTCTATAGTATTATTTCACACGGTACATATACCGTGATATATCATCAAGTAATATATGTAAAGTTAATACTATGAAACATATAAAAGCATATATTTGCCATTACAAAGGTAGTAATTAGATACTTCCTCCGTCCGAAAATAGTTGTCCTAAAAATAAATGTATCTAGACTAATTTTAGTTATAGATACATCCATTTTGTACATTTCTAGGATAAGTATTTCCGGGTACTTATTAGTTACGCTGAGCTTTACGGCTATGAACCTGAACAAACAAGTTGATAATATGTGTTGAAGCTAAACGGTTCATGCAATGATGCCCTGGAATAATCTGCGCCTATAATCTGTCCATGATATCAGAAAAGCATGGAGGAATGAGATTCTTGCATAACTCGTATTCGCCGTTGCCAAAATAAATATAGCCATTTTATGGCAAATCTTAGGACATCCAAATGGCGCTCTGTTGTATGGCTTGGATCAAGCCCTCCCCCGGTGCTTTACAAGTTTTCGAACTTGATTGTAAACCTTGAGTTTTTGGGGTAAAAAAAAAAGACTGACAGGACTGTATTGCCCTTGATGCACTATCTTTTCTAAAGCCACATCTAATAATAACTAGAAAAAGCGTAATTGCGTTATATACAGGGTTACTAACTAGTACTCCTACTATTAACTAACCATACTAACATGTAAAGTTACTAACTAACCAGACTAACATGTTAATTGGACAAAAGAAGGTACTTCACCATTGGTGATAGCATAAGTTCATCATATGGGCATCTTTCGATATGACTTCTAGCTTCATAGAGATATGTTGGTGATCTGCAGATTCCATGGCGAGATACTGTGACACGATCGATCAAGCCGCGCAAGCCATTCACTCAGTGGGGGACGCACACGTTCTAGGCTTAGGAATTCAGGATAGTAGATTAAAAGGCCGTGATATATATAGAACTAAATTCCCGGGTCCAAAACATATTCATGCAGTGATTATCCATGGCAAGTCGGCAACGAGTAGAGTGGATTTTTAGCACCCGGGTGCCTAGGCATCCTCTATAAACAGTAACATCAAAACAACTAGAAACAAAATCGAAAAAATATGAAACTTTGCAAGATCAAAGATGATCAAACTTTCTAGATGCTTGCTAGTTTTCATGCCCAAAATATATTTGAGGAGCTCTACACAGAAAAAACATTTTAGTACTTCAATTTTTGAGCACTTTTAGTACTGGAATCTGAAACTTGTTTGTACACCTTTCTCTACATGATATTTTAACATAAAAACTTGTAAGAACCTACAAATTTTGACCATCTTATATGTTGCAAAGTTTCAGATTTTTTTAAACTTTTTATATTATTTTTAATTTTACTGTTTATAAAGGGTGCGTGGGCACCCGGGTGCTGTTACACCTTTCTCCAACGAGTATTATCATATAACTTCCCAAACCCCTTCCCTCATCTAATCGTGCGGAAATTTACCACACGGCCTCTGCAGCTTCCTTAATCCCTTCCTCGCCTACTCCTAGTCATACAGAAATTTACCTCACCCTCGCGAAAATGGTTCATGGTTGTGCACCCGTGCTCCCGCTCATACCTAGTCGCCATGAAAACTAAGCTTCCCTCGCCGCCTTGTCGCAGACACCCATCGGTGCCCTCCGCCCCTCCCCTTACGACCTGGCTCCTCCGCGACCAAGCTCTAAGCATCGTTCCGTAGAGAGGAGAAGGAGGGATGGGCTGCTTACCTCACAGTCGCGGTCGACTTGCGTGTGCGAAGCGCCTCGAGCGCTCGGAGAATGATCCTGAACACCTACCTACGTCAGACATAACCCCACCGTGTCCTCGATCGGAGAAGGAACTCACGAAAGAGACAGTGACGGTTACGCACACAGTTGGCATGTTTTAATTAAGTTAACTTCAAGTTATCTAGAACCAGTGTTAAACAAAGTTTCCACGTTGCCACATAACCGCGGGCACGGCTTCCCGAAAAGATTTAACCCTGCAGGGGTGCTCCAACTAGTCCATCACAAATTACCACAAGCCGCATAGAAATCCTCAATCACGAAGCTCACGATCTCGTCGGATTCCCTAGTGGAAAACCTCAACTCTGAGATTATCCAAAGCATCACCGGAATCCCGATGCACAAGATATCTCGTCAAAGGTAAAACTAATCCAGCAAGGCCGCCCGACGTGTCGACGATCCCGATAGGAGTCGCGTACCTCGTTCTCAGGACACGACGGATAAGCGACGCGTACAAGTGCCAAACCTCGAGTTTCCTCGTGGTGGCCCCGCACAGTGCTCTGTTTTGGACCAACACTCATGAGGAGCACTGGCCCGGGGGTTGATTAAATTTCCTCGGGTTAATTACTCCCTATGCAGTTTATTAGTGATTAGGCAAATGTAGTACCAAAGTTGGGCCTTGCCAGACCAGCTTTAATCTAAAACGAATTGTCAAGGGGGTCCCCATAACAACCCCGATCGTGTTAGGAGCGCTCATTTATGGAACATAACACCGGTCGCCGAAAACTAAGGGGGCAAAGGTGGAACAAAACACCAGGCTAGAAAGGCCGAGCCTTCCACCTTTTACCAAGTATATAGGTGCATTAAATTAAATAGCATTTAAATATGGTGATATAACGAGGAACCCATGTTATCACATGGAAGCAACTGCACCTGCAACTAGCAACGCTAACAACAGGATTAAGCAAGCAGTAACATAGCCAAACAGTGGTTTGTTAGGTCGAACAGGTTGAAGGTAATCATGGCATTGTTGAGAGGCTGATATTTGACAAGTGGTAGGCAACGAGACATAATCGATAGCATCGAAGTAACTAGCATGGCAATGATAGTAATGGTATCTGGGGAAATGATCATCTTGCCTGAGATCCCGCTTGGAAGAAGAACAACTCGGTGGAGTCGGCAAACCATCGTAGTCGAACGGGTCCTCACATTCCGACACGCTTGCGGAACTCTATCGAGACGGAGCAAACCGGAAACAAACATCAACACAAATATTCACCACACGATGCACAACATGATGCAAAACCTACCATGATGCATGATCAGATCATTCGATGCACGGGATGGCATGGCAATTCACCTCACGCAAACACTACACTTTAAGTGAAGCTCGATATGCAACGGGTTGCATGTCGACGGAACTCCACATTTAATTATTTAATTCACTCTCGGTTACTTACACGGCAAAATTAATGTTGTTCAACATGGCAAGGGTGAAGCGACGAACCTACATGACATCCTAGTCGGTTATCAAATGGAGCATGGAACGTAGCTACGGGTACAACAGGCGTGCAACACACGATAATTATGACATGAATGCTTCATGCATGCAAGCTCATTACATCACGGCAAGAAGAAAAGGAAACAAGTGTCGCCACGGCGCGCGAGGGGGGACCGTGGCGGCAAGACGGAAACGATACCACGGCAACGTACCTATCCCGATACTCAACGAGATATCGGTGCCACTATATAGAAGCGTGTGCGGAAACGTTAAATAAAGGTGGGGTGTTCCCGATTACCGGGTTCCCATGTGTCGACCACAACATAGAGGGACAACGTGCAACGGTCAATCACACGGTGCATACATTCGGTACATACATGCATTCAACTCAAACAACTCATACATTCGTACATCACTAGCACACAGTACACGACATGTCCCCTCGGTATACCTATGAAGCATGCATAACGGAGCGGATCGGGTCGTAGCGGACCAACGGTCGTCGTGGAAGTCGTGGTCGTCGTGGAAGTAGTCGTACACGCGCTGGTAGTTGAAGTAGTGGTACACGGTCTCGTCGACGGTAGTCGTTCGCTCGGTGTCGTGGTTCACGGCCTTCGACGTCGGTTCATGGTCTTCGGCGACGGTAGTCGAACTCGTTCCGGGGGTCGTCGTGGACGTCGTGGTACTCGCCGTTCATGTCGGTCCCATGAAGGAGGGGATGGTGCTGCGAACTTCGGCGATGGAAAGCAACGACACCACAGCAACACCGGCGGCAGCAACAATCATCGGCACACTACAGCATGCAGGCAACGGCGACACAACAGCAACATGCCACCAACTAACAGCAGCAACTTGCCACAGCAAGCTAGCAAGCTAGCAGCACCTAGCCTAACTAGCAAGGCAAGCAGCAAAACTACATCAACGGCTAGCACCAAAGCGCAGCAAAGCAAGCTAGCAAAGCAAGCTAGCAAAGCGGCATGCATGCAGCAGCTACAGACAGCAGCAAAGCACCCAAGCAGCAACCAGTAACTAGGCAAGCACAGGCAGCGGCAAGCTTAGCCATCAGCCACCAACGCAGCTACACGGCAGCAACAATTGGCAAGGCAAGCAAGCGGACACAGCCACAGCAGCAAGCAACGCTGCAACTACACGCAATAGGGCAGCACGCACAACAGTTTGGGCAGCAGCAGGGCAGCAAAACACAGCAAGCAGCTACAGCGGCGGGCGAGCAGCAGCACACAATAGCAACAGCACAGCGACAGGGACAAGCAGCGGCATCAGCACGGCAGGAGGAGCAGGAAGAAGGGAGGAGGCGCTGAGGCGAGGGGAACCATCGACCCCTGCCGGAACGGCGACAGCAGGCGGCAGGGCTGTGGCCGGCGACGCGGGTACGCGGGGAGGCGAGGCCATGGCGGCTCAGGAACTGCTCCCAGGGGCGGCGGGCGGCGGAGGCCTCGACGCGGGCACGGGAGGACCTCGGGGCCCCTTGCAGCAGTCGAGCGGGGTAAGCACGGGCGGGGCCAGGGGCGACGGCTGGCGAGCTGCATGGCGGGGCGCAGGCGGCGAGGGACACGGCGCAGGGGACCTTCAGGCGGGGCGGCGGCTGCCCCTGCAGCAGGCGACGCGCGAGGCCGGCGGCGGCTTGCTCGGCATGGGGCCGCGCTCCTTGCAGCAGGCAAGACGGCGGGGCGGCGAATCGGCGGGACGAGGGCGGCGCGTCACGGAAGGACGAGGGAGGAAGAGGGGATCGGCAGGATGGGGGAACGGCGCACGGACTCGAGGACGAGGGAAGAGGGAGACGAGGGATGAGGCTGCGACAGCGCTCGGGGGGACGAGGGGATTGGCAGGCTCGCTAGGGTTGGGGGGAGCTGCTGGGCCTGGGCCGGCTCGGCTGAGCTCCCTCCCCCTATGCACTCTTTGGGTTTTTTTTTAAACAGAAATACAACCACAAAGAAAGGTTTTAACAAAATAATTAAAAAAATGCCTTTTGACTCCTTTAGAACAAACCCCAACTATAAAATAGATTGGGCATTTTTAAAGAAATAAAAATGAAACCTTTTAAAAATTAAAAATAAACCTTTTTTTAAAGAATTAAAAATAAAACTCTTTATTTAAAGAGTAAATAAAGCCTTTTAAAAGAGAAAATAAAATGGGAGGGTTTTTAAAATAACACAAACGGAGAAATAAAATAAAACCTAAGGGTTGCCCCCGCATTTAATAAAAGGACTTTTAAAAGAAGACGAATTTTTAAAAGAGAGGTTAAGTTTGAAATCTTTAGCAAAACCATAAAAACAAATGAGAGAGGAGAGAACGGGGTTTCCTATTGCGAGACTCCGAGAGCACTCACCACTGAGATCACACCACGCAACAGACGACGCAAGATGTCATGCATGATGCGATGATGCAACTACATGATGATGCAATCAACAAAATAAAATAGCCACACGACGGAAACGGAATAAAGGGGGGAATCTTCTGAAACGTCGGTCTCGGGTTGTCATAAAAACCTCTGTGATGTCGATGACTGATGACTGATGAGCCCATGTGCTGCTGTGAGGACTAAGGAGCGATGGGAAATAACCTTTCGGGACAGGAGTTGCGCAAAAAGCTGTTGTCGATGAGTAGGGGGTTTGCAGGGGGGATTGCTGGAGCTGTTGCAAATTATTGGAGCACTAGTTGCTTTCTTGGTATGGGTTTATTTGAGTTTAGATCAATAAAATCTGCAGCCGATGAGCAGGGTGGTATTAGTCAGGCACCGATCATGTAAGAGTTCGTTGGTTTTAAAAACTCGAACACAGGCCGTGCTTTTGTTTTGCTAATCATCCAGAGTATTTGTTTTAGCAGGGAAGAATATCATGGTGCGTGCAACCATGACCTGAAAAAAAAACATTGCAGATTTCAGGCTTCAGGCTGGCCAAGCTGATGATGCAGCAGGACCGGAACCTGTACCTGCACGCCACCGTAGCACCAAACCTGATTACAACTTGTATTACTAGAACACATGACGTGCAAGGGCACTACATAGAAGTTTCACTAGAATACTACACACGAATGTATATAGACACATTTTAAGATGTAAATTCGTTCATTTTGCTCCGTATGTAATCATCTAGTTGAATCTTTAAAAAGACTTATATTTTGAAACGGAGGGAGTAGTATATTTAGGAATTTGCCACTAGTACTACGACTAACTCAGGCTAGACAATATTACTTCTAACAATCACTCCTTGATCCTGATATTTTGTCTTCTGTGCTTCCTTGTTCTTGATTTGTTGATAATTCATCTCTTGTCAACTCATCTGCTCGCACCATGAAAAGTTGAATTGATAGGCTGATCGCAACAAAATCCGTGTCGATCCTCCACTGATACCTTATACCTCACGATGAATGCATATGATTCAGGGGAAGCCACGCAAGGGCAAAGCAAAGGAAAGATGCAAAGCTAAAAAGCACTGCTCCTCTTTCACCCACACCAGCAAACGATAAGGTAAAGCAAGAGAAGATGATGCCTGCAGAATGTCTTGAACCTAGTGGCATTCAACTGGCCATGAGTCTTGTTTTCATCAAACCAAAAAAGTGCATATGCCATTTTTTTGTTAGTAAGTTCATTACTTGTTAAGTATGAGAGCAGTTACTCACGGTTGGCACAGATGTATTTTTTGTTATATAGGTACCTTCGCACGGTTGGCGCAGATGTAGAACTCTCGTTCTGGATTCTATTATATGTGGGGCATATGCTTATCAACAGCGCATTGACGGCCGCAAAGCAGCAGAGGACCGGTATCTTCTACGCTCGTGGCGTAGCTGCCGGATTGAACGGAAGTCGCGCTACTGTGACGGGATGATTCGCCGAACATGGCCGGTTGCATTGGTCGTGGAAAGCTCATGGCGTAGCCAACAGGGCCAGACGGGAGCTCGACCAGGGCAATGGGGTCCTAATCTTTTGACACGCTCTACCAACGTGGGTCCATAACTAAGAGGAGCTAACTAGTTAGGGATAAGAATTGGAAGTGAATGTGTTTTGAGAAACAAACGGGCTACCAACACTAGCTTATATAGGGAAAACTTAGTGTTGTCGTTGATGACGAGTTGATGGATATACTTCTCGCCCCTCGTTGGTTACCCCAAGTGGAAGGAGGAGATGTAGTCAGCTGCAGATTTCCCTTACACGGGGACTGTAAGGTTTATCAAACCAGGAGGACTCCAAGGATCAACAAGTAGGTGTCCGCTGCTCTGGCGCTAGCAGAAGACGGGGACCTGCACACACAACAAATAACTTTGCTCACAACGAGTTCAGAGAGGTTCACTACAGGAATCAGCTTCTTTGTCGTCTGCCATCACAGACGGCAAAGAGTAAATCCCGGAAGGCAAAGAGAATATCACAGACGGCAAAGAATCTCACGGCCGGCAAAATTTCTGCGTCAGCCTACGACGGCACCGTACCTTCTTTGCCGTTTGTCTCCCCAAAGCGGACGACAAAGAGCTTTGTCGTCAGTTTTTCATAGGAGCAGCCGGCAAAGTGATCGAGACGGCAGCCGACAGGCGTTGCCTCCGTTAGGGGCTAACGGAGGCTTTGCCGTCTGCCTCCCCCTTCTTTGTCGTCTGCCTCCCCCCCTCTTCTTTGCCGTCTGCCTCCCCCTCTTCTTTGCCGTCTGCCTCCTCCTCCCCCATCCACTCTTTGTCGTCTGCCTACCCCTCTCCCCCCTCCTCTGTGCCCTCTTCTTTGCCGTCTGCCCCCCTTGGAAGCAGACGACAAAGATACTATATGACGAGCTGCTACTGCCCAGGTTGCACAACTGGGCGCCACGTGACACCTTTGCTGTCGGCCAGCTGACGGCAAAGGCTTTTGCCATCAGCTGGCAGACGGCAAAGAACTTATATTGTCACATTTTTGTTTATTTTTTCTATTTCACAGCACATATACATATAATTCATAGAACATATATGATAAATAGGTCACAACACATATATGATATACATATAAAGCTCATCAATGTCATTTGTTCATCAACGTACATCCCATATATCAAAAAACCAACACATACAAAGTTTCATCCATATATACATACATATAGTTGCACATATATTGTTCATCCATATATACATATACATATAGTTCTACATTGTTCATCAACTCAAATAAAAACGAAAACTAAAGCACTCCAATGCCAGCTTCCATGCATGTAGTACATCCAATCTGCAAAATGGGATTAAGAAAGTCAGAAGAAGAAAAACAACAACATATATATGACAAATAAGCTAAATTGAAGAAGAAAGAGAAGAAGGAAGAACGGAACAAGGAGAAGAAAAACAAGAAGGAGGAGGAGGAGGAGGAGGAGGAGGAGGGGAAGGGGAAGGAGAAGGAGAAGAATAAAAAAGAAGAGAAGGAGAAGGAGAAGAAGAGGAGAAGAAGAAGGAGAAGAAGGAGGGCTCCTTCTCCTTCTTCTTCTCTTCTTCTCCTCCTCCTTCTTCTTCTTCTCCTTCTCCTTCTCCTTCTCTTCTTCTCTTCTTCTTCTTCTTCTTCCTTCTTTTCATTTCTCCTCTTCTCCTCTTCTTGGAGCTAAATTAGCTAACTATGTCTTTTTGGAGCTAAATGGGCTAATTATGTCATTATAGAGGAAAACAAGCTAAGTATATAATATTAATGAGCTAACCAAGGTTCTTACGCCATTTTGAGCTTATAATGTCTTTTAGGAGCTAAATTGGCTAATTATATCATTGTTGGGGAAATTAAGGCAAGGATAATATGAAAGAGGAGAAGAAAGAGGAGGAGGAGGAGAAGAAGAATAAACAAAGAAGAAGGAGGAGAAGGAGGAGGAGGAGGAGAAGGACTAGAAGGTCCTTGGCCTTCTCCTCCTTCTCCTCCTCCTCCTCCTCCTCCTCTTTCTTCTCTTCTTCTTCTTCTTCTTTCTTTTCATTTTTCCTATTTCTTCTCCTCTTCTCCTCTTCTTGGAGCTAAATTAGCTAACTATGTCTTTTTGAAGCTAAATGGACTAATTATCCCATTTTAGAGGAAAACAAGCTAAGTATATAATATTAATGAGCTAACCAAGTTTCTTATGCCATTTTGAGGTTATTATGGCATTTAGGAGCTAAATGGTCTAATTATGTCATTGTTGGGGAAATTAAGGCAAGGAGAATATGAAATAGGAGAAGAAAGAGGAGGAGGAGAAGAAGAAGAAGAAATAAAGAAGAAGGAGGAGAAGGAGGAGGAGGAGGAGAAGGACTAGAAGGTCCTTGGCCTTCTCCTCCTTCTCCTCCCCCTCCTCCTCCTCATCCTTCTCCTTCTTCTCTTCTTCTTCTTCTTCTTTCTTTTCATTTTTCCTATTTCTTCTCCTGTTCTCCTCTTCTTGGAGCTAAATTAGCTAACTATGTCTTTTTGGAGATAAATGAGCTAATTATCTCATTTTGGAGGAAAAAAAGCTAAGTATATAATATTAATGAGCTAACCAAGGTTCTTATGTCATTTTGAGCTTATTATGGCATTTTGGAGCTAAATGGGCTAATTATGTCTTTTTGAGGGAATTAAGGCAAGGAGAATATGAAAGAGGAGAAGAAAGAGGACAGAGGAGGAGAAGAAGAAGAAATAAAGAAGAAGGAGGAGAAGGAGGAGGAGGAGGAGAAGGACTAGAAGGTCCTTGGCCTTCTCCTCCTCCTCCTCCTCCTCCTCCTCCTCCTCCTCCTCCTTCTCCTTCTTCTCCTCCTCCTTCTTCTCCTTCTCCTTCTCTTCTCTTTCTCTTCTTCTTTTTGTTCTTCCTTTTCATTTCTCCTCTTCTCCTCTTCTTGGAGCTAAATTATCTAACTATGTCTTTTTGGAGCTAAATGGGCTAATTATCCCATTTTAAAGGAAAACAAGCTAAGTATATAATATTAATGAGCTAACCAAGGTTCTTATGCCATTTTGAGGTTATTATGGCATTTAGGAGCTAAATGGGCCAATTATGTCATTGTTGGGGAAATTAAGGCAAGGACTATATGAAATAGGAGAAGAAAGAGGAGGAGGAGGAGAAGAAGAAGAAATAAAGAAGGAGGAGAAGGACTAGAAGGTCCTTGGCCTTCTCCTCCTTCTCCTCCTCCTCCTCCTCCTCCTCCTCCTTCTCCTTCTTCTCTTCTTATTCTTCTTCTTTCTTTTAATTTTTCCTATTTCTTCTCCTCTTCTCCTCTTCTTGGAGCTAAATTAGCTAACTATGTCTTTTTTGAGCTAAATGGGCTAATTATCTCATTTTAGAGGAAAACAAGCTAAGTATATAATATTAATGAGCTAACCAAGGTTCTTATGCCATTTTGAGCTTATTATGGCATTTTGGAGCTAAATGGGCTAATTATGTCTTTTGGGGGAATTAAGGCAAGGAGCATATGAAAGAGGAGAAGAAAGAGGAGGAGGAGGAGAAGAAGAAGAAATAAAGAAGGAGGAGAAGGAGGAGGAGGAGAAGGACTAGAAGGTCCTTGGCCTTCTCCTCCTTCTCCTCCTCCTCCTCCTCCTTCTCCTTCTTCTCCTCCTCCTTCTTCTCCTTCTCCTTCTCTTCTCTTTCTCTTCTTCTTTTTGTTCTTCCTTTTCATTTCTCCTCTTCTCCTCTTCTTGGAGCTAAATTAGCTAACTATGTCTTTTTGGAGCTAAATGGGCTAATTATCTCATTTTAGAGGAAAACAAGCTAAGTATATAATATTAATGAGCTAACCAAGGTTCTTATGCCATTTTGAGGTTATTATGGCATTTTGGAGCTAAATGGGCTAATTATGTCTTTTGGGGGAATTAAGGCAGGGAGCATATGAAAGAGGAGAAGAAAGAGGAGGAGGAGGAGGAGAAGAAGAAATAAAGAAGAAGGAGGAGAAGGAGGAGGAGGAGAAGGACTAGAAGGTCCTTGTCCTTCTCCTCCTTCTCCTCCTCCTCCTCCTCCTTCTCCTTCTTCTCCTTCTCCTCCTTCTTCTCCTTCTCCTTCTCTTCTCTTTATCTTCTTCTTTTTGTTCTTCCTTTTCATTTCTCCTCTTCTCCTCTTCTTGGAGCTAAATTAGCTAACTATGTATTTTTGGAGCTAAATGGGCTAATTATCCCATTTTAGAGGAAAACAAGCTAAGTATATAATATTAATGAGCTAACCAAGGTTCTTATGCCATTTTGAGGTTATTATGGCATTTTGGAGCTAAATGGGCTAATTATGTCATTGTTGGGGAATTAAGGCAAGGAGAATATGAAATAGGAGAAGAAAGAGGAGGAGGAGGAGGAGGAGAAGAAAAAATAAAGAAGAAGGAGGAGAAGGAGGAGGAGGAGGTGAAGGACTAGACGGTCCTTGGCCTTCTCCTCCTCCTCCTCCTCCTTCTCCTTATTCTCTTCTTCTTCTTCTTCTTTCTTTTCATTTTTCCTATTTCTTCTCCTCTTCTCCTCTTCTTGGAGCTAAATTAGCTAACTATGTCTTTTTGGAGCTAAATGGGCTAATTATCTCATTTTAGAGGAAAACAAGGTAAGTATATAATATTAATGAGCTAACCAAGGTTCTTATGCCATTTTGAGCTTATTATGGCATTTTGGAGCTAAATGGGCTAATTATGTCTATTTGGATCTAAATGGGCTAACTATGTCATTGTTGGGGAAATTAAGGCAAGGAGAATATGAAAGAGGAGAAGAGAAACTTACCATAGTGGTCATCAAGGAGGAGAAACACGTGGAGAAGGGTCGTGCGATGCCGCTCGGGAGTTATTCTGCAGAATAGATATTTTGCAATGTCTCAGTTAGCATGATGACACTCAATTATTAATACTAGTTTATAATGAAACTCACCGTGCCAATCGAACAGAAGACAGGCATCGGCGGAGGGACTTGACCGCTCTTCTCGCACAGACCCTGAAGAGTGGGTCGTATTAGTTAGTAATGAAACACACATTACACACATGATTTGGCTAATGTGAAAAAAAACTTTTGGAAATATGCCCTAGAGGCAATAATAAATTAGTTATTATTATATTTCTTTGTTCATGATAATCGTTTATTATCCATGCTATAATTGTATTGATTGGAAACACAGTGCATGTGTGGATACATAGACAAAACACTGTCCCTAGTAAGACTCTAGTTGACTAGCTCGTTGATCAAAGATGGTAAAGGTTTCCTGACCATAGGCAAGTGTTGTCACTTGATAACGGGATCACATCATTAGGAGAATCATGTGATGGACTAGACCGAAACTAATAGACGTAGCATGTTGATCGTGTCATTTTGTTGCTACTGTTTTCTGCGTGTCAAGTATTTGTTCCTATGACCATGAGATCATATAACTCACTGACACCGGAGGAATGCTTTGTGTGTATCAAACTTCGCAACGTAACTGGGTGACTATAAAGATGCTCTACAGGTATCTCCGAAGGTGTTCGTTGAGTTAGTATGGATCGAGACTGGGATTTGTCACTCCGTGTGACGGAGAGGTACCTCGGGGCCCACTCGGTAATACAACATCACACACAAGCCTTGCAAGCAATGTGACTTAGTGTAAGTTGCGGGATCTTGTATTACGGAACGAGTAAAGAGACTTGCCGGTAAACGAGATTGAAATAGGTATGCGGATACTGACGATCGAATCTCGGGCAACTAACATATCGAAGGACAAAGGGAATGACATACGGGATTATATGAATCCTTGGCACCGAGGTTCAAATGATAAGATCTTCGTAGAATATGTAGGATCCAATATAGGCATCCAGGTCCCGCTATTGGATATTGACCGAGGAGTCACTCGGGTCATGTCTACATAGTTCTCGAACCCGCAGGGTCTGCACACTTAAGGTTCGACGTTGTTTTATGCGTATTTGAGTTATATGGTTGGTTACCGAATGTTTTTCAGAGTCCCGGATGAGATCACGGACGTCACGAGGGTTTCCGGAATGGTCTGGAAACGAAGATTGATATATAGGATGACCTCATTTGGTTACCGGAAGGTTCTCGTGCATTACCGGAAAAGTTTCGGGCTCATCGGTAGTGTACTGGGAGTGCCGGGAGGGGTGCCGGGGACCATCAGGAGGGGTGTCACGCCCCAAGGGGTCTCATGGGCTATGGGAAGAGATAAACCAGCCCCTAGTGGGCTGGAATAAGTTCCCACTAAGGCCCATAAGGTTTGAGAAGGAAAAAACACAAGGTGGAAAGAGTTTCCAAGTGGGAAGGTGGAATCCTACTCCAAGTAGGATTGGAGTAGGACTCCTCCACCTCCAATTTCGGCCAAACCTTTAGGTTTTGAGGCTGCCTCCTCCCCTCCCTGCCTCCTATATATAGTGGGGTTTTAGGGCTGATTTGAGACAACTTTTTCCACGGCAGCCCGACCACATACCTCCACGGTTTTACCTCTAGATCGCGTTTCTGCGGAGCTCGGGCGGAGCCCTGCTGAGATTAGATCACCACCAACCTCCGGAGCGCCGTCACGCTGCCGGAGAACTCATCCACCTCTCCGTCTCTCTTACTGGATCAAGAAGGTCGAGATCATCGTCGAGCTGTACGTGTGCTGAACACGGAGGTGCCGTCCGTTCGGCACTAGATCGGAGCGTATCGTGGGACGGATCGCGGGATGGTTCGTGGGACGGTTCGTGGGGCGGATCGAGGGACGTGAGGACGTTCCACTACATCAACCGCGTTTCTTAACGCTTCTGCTGTGCGATCTATAAGGGTACGTAGATCGGAAATCCCCTCCCGTAGATGGACATCACCATGATAGGTCTTCGTGCGCGTAGGAAAATTTTTGTTTCCCATGCGACGTTCCCCAACAGTGGCATCATGAGCTAGGTTCATGCGTAGATGTCTTCTCGAGTAGAACACAAAAGTTTTTGTGGGCGCTGATGTGTGTTTTGCTGCCCTCCTTAGTCTTTTATTGATTCCGCGGTATTGTTGGATCGAAGCGGCTCAGACCGACATTACTCGTACGCTTACGAGAGATTGGTTTCATCGCTACGAGTAACTCCGTTGCTCAAAGATGACCGGTGAGTGTCGGTTTCTCCAACTTTAGTTGAATCGGATTTGACCGAGGTGGTCCTTGGATGAGGTTAAATAGCAATTCATATATCTCCGTTGTGGTGTTTGCGTAAGTAAGATGCGATCCTACTAGATACCCATGGTCACCATGTAAAACATGCAACACCAATTAGAGGACGTCTAACTTGTTTTTGCAGGGTATGCTTGTGATGTGATATGGCCAACGATGTGATGTGATATATTGGATGCATGAGATGATCATGTTGTAATAGTTAATATCGACTTGCACGTCGATGGTACGGCAACCGGCAGGTGCCATAGGGTTGTATTTCAAATAACATTTGTGCTTGCAGATGCGTTTACTATATTGCTAGGACGTAGCTTTAGTATTAATAGCATGAGTAGCAAGACAACCCCGATGGCGACACGTTGATGGAGATCATGGTGTGACGCCGGTGACAAGAAGATCGTGTCGGTGCTTTGGTGATGGAGATCAAGAAGCACATGATGATGGCCATATCATGTCACTTATGAATTGCATGTGATGTTAATCCTTTATGCACCTTATATTGCTTAGAACGACGGTAGCATTATGAGGTGATCTCTCACTAAAATTTCAAGACGAAATTGTGTTCTCCCCGACTGTGCACCGTTGCGACAGTTGTTCGTTTCGAGACACCACGAGGTGATCGGGTGTGATAGACTCAACGTTCACATACAACGGGTGCAAAATAGTTGCACACGCGGAACACTCGGGTTAAGCTTGACGAGCCTAGCATGTGCAGACATGGCCTCGGAACACATGAGACCGAAAGGTCGAGCATGAATCGTATAGTTGATATGATTAGCATAGAGATGCTTACCACTGAAACTATTCTCGACTCACGTGATGATCGGACTTGAGATAGTGGATTTGGATCATGTACCACTCAAATGACTAGAGAGATGTACTTTTTGAGTGGGAGTTCTTAAGTAATATGATTAATTGAACTAATTGTCATGAACATAGTCTAATGGTCTTTGCGAATGACGATGTAGCTTGCGCTATAGATCTACTGTTTTTATATGTTCCTAGAGAAAATTTAGTTGAAAGTTGATAGTAGCAAACTTTGCAGACTGAGTCTGTAAAGCCGAGGATTTTCCTCGTTGCTGCGCAGAAGGCTTATGTTCTTAATGCACCACTCAGTGTGCTGCACCTCGAGCGTCGTCTGTGGATGTTGTGAACATCCGACATACACGTTTCTAATGACTACGCGATAGTTCGATGCAAAATACTTAATGGCTTAGAAGCGTGGCGCCGAAGACGTTTTGAAACGTCACGGAACATGAGTGATGTTCTAAAGAGATGAAATTGTGATTTCATGCTTGTGCCCTTGTTAAGAGGTACGAGACCTCCGACAAGATTCTTTGTCCACAAAGTAAAGGAGAAAAGCTCAATCGTTGAGCGTGTGCTCAGATTGTCTGAGTACGACAATCGCTTGAATCAAGTGGGAGTTAATCTTCCAGATGAGATAGTGATGGTTCTCCAAAGTCACTGCCACCAAGCTGTGAGAGCTTCGTGATGAACTATAACATATCAAGGATAGATACAATGATCCTTGAGCGATTCGCGATGTTTGACACTGCGAAAGTAGAAATCAAGAAGGAGCATCAATAGTTGATGGTTAGTAAAACCACTATGTTTCGATAAAGGCAAGGGCTAGAAGGGATACTTCGTGAAACGGCAAAGCAGTTGCTGCACTAATGAAGAGACCCCAGGTTAAACCCAAACCCGGGACTAAGTGCTTCTGTTGTGAGGGGAACGGTCACTAACGCGGAGCAACTCTAGATACTTGGTAGATAAGAAGGCTGGCAAAAGTCGAAAGAAGTATATTTGATATACATGATGTTGATGTGTACTTTACTAGTACTCCTAGTAGCACGAGGGTATTGGATACCGGTTCGGTTGCTAAGTGATTAGTAACACGAAATGAAAGCTACGGCATAAATGGAGACTAGCTAAAGGTGAGGTGACGATACGTGTTGGAAGTGTTTCCAAGGTTGACATGATCAAACGTCGCACGCTCCCTCTATCATCGGGATTGGTGGTGAAACCCAAATAATTGTTATTTGGTGTTTGCGTTGAGCATGAACATGATTGGATCGTGTTTGTTGCAATATGATTATTCATTTAAAAGAATAAAAGTTATTCTATTTGCTTGAATAATTACCCTCAATGGTTTATTGAATCTCGATCGTAGTGTTACACATGTTCATAATATTAGTGCCAAAAGATAAAAAGTAATAATGATAGTACCACTTAGTTGTGGCACTGCCACTTGAGTCATGTTGGTGTAAAATGCATGAAGAAGCTCCATGCTGATGGATCGTTTGGACTCACTTGATTTTGAATCACATGAGACATGCAAAACATGCCACATGAAACAAGTAGAGTAACTTGTTGGGAGTAATACATTTTTGATGTGTGCAGTCCAATAAGTGCTAAGGCACGCAGTGGATATCATTATGTTCTTACTTCACTGACGATTTGAGTAGATACAGGAGTATTTACTTGATGAATCACAAGTCTGAAATGTTGAAAAGTTCAAAGCTATTTTAGAGTGAAGATCGTCGTGACAAGAGGATAAACAGTCTACGATATGATCATAGAGATGAATATCTGAGTTACGAGTTTTGGTACGCAGTTAAGACAATGTGGAAATTGTTTCGCAGTTCATGCCACCTGGAACACCATAGTGTGATGATGTGTCTGAACGTCTTAGCCACGCCCTATTTGATATGGTGCATACTATGATGTCTCTTATCGAATTACCACTATCGTTTATGGGTTATGCATTAGAGACAACCGCATTCACTTTAAATAGGGCACCGCGTATTTCCGTTGAGCTGACACGGTATAGACTAAGGTTTAGAGAAATCTAAGCTGTCGTTTCTTGAAAGTTTGGAGCTGCGATGCTTATGTGAAAAAGTTTCAGTCTGATAAGCTCGAACCCAAAGCGGATAAATGCATCTTCATAAGATATCCAATACAGTTGTATACATCTCCTATCTCAGATCCGGAAGCAAAGTGTTTGTTTCTAGAAATGGGTTCTTTCTTGAGGAAAGGTTTCTCTCGAAAGAATTGAGTGGGAGGGTGATAGAACTTGATGAGGTTATTGAACCATCACTTCGACTAGTGTGTAGCAGGGCACAGGAAGTTGTTCCTGTGGCGCCTACACCAATTGAAGTGGAAGCTGATGATGGTGATCAACGAGCATCGGATCAAGTTACTACAAGCCTCATAGGTTGACAAGGTCGCGTACTACTGCAGAGTGGTACGGTAACCCTGTCTTGGAGGTCATGTTGTTGAGCAATAGTGAACCTACGAGTTATGGAGAAAGCAATGGTGGGCCCGGATTCCGACAAATGGCTGGAAGCCATGAAATCCTAGAGAGGATCCATGTATGAAAACAAAGTGTAGACTTTGGAAGAACTACTTGATGGTCAAAGGACTGTTGAGTAAAGATGGATCTTTAAAAGGAAGACAGACGACGATGGTGATAAGTCACTATTAAGAAAAGCTCGACTTGTCGCAAAGATGTTTCCGACATGATCAAACAGTTGACTATGGTGAGACTTTCTCACTCGTAGCGATGCTAAAAGTCTGTTAGAATTATGTTAGTAGTTGTTGCATTATTTTTGAAATATTGCACATAGGATGTCAAAACATTGTTTCCTCGACGGTTTCCTTGAGAAAACATTGTATGTGATACAACCAGAAGGTTTTGTCGATCCTAAAGATACTAGCAAGTATGCAAGCTTGAGAAATCCTTCGATGGACTGGTGCAAGCATCTCGGAGTTGGAATATACACTTTGATAAGATGATCAAAGATTTTGGGTTTGTACAAGGTTTATGAGAAACTTGTATTTCCAAAGAAGTGAGTGGGAGCACTATAGAATTTCTGATAAGTATATGTGGTTGACATATTGTGGATCAGAAGTAATGTAGAATTTTTGTAAAGCATACAAGGTTGTTTGAAAGGAGTTTTTCAAAGGAATACCTGGATTGCGCTACTTGAACGTTGAGCATCAAAGATCTATGGAGATAGATCGAAAGCGCTTAATAGAAGTTTCAACAAGATGCATGCCTTGACAAGTTTTTGAAGGAGTTCAAAATAGATCAGCAAAGAAGGAGTTCTTAGTTGCGTTGTGAGGTGTGAATTTGAGTAAGACTCAAAACCCGACCCCGGCAGAATAAAGAGAATAGACGAAGGTCGTCTTCTATGCCTTGGCCGTAGAATCTGAAGTATACCATGCTGGGTACCGCACCTGATGTGTGCCTTAACTCAAAGTCTGTTGAGAGGTACAGAGAGTGATCCATGATTGAATCACTAGCAGCGGTCAAAATTTATCCTTAGTAACTGATGGACTAAGGATTTTTTTTCTCTATTATGGAGGTGGTTAAAAAGTTCGTCGTAAAGAGTTACGTCGATGCAAGCTTTGACACTAATCCGAATAACTATGAGTAGTGAAACGGATTCGTATAGTAGAGTAGATATTTGGAGTATTTCCGAATAGCACATAGTAGCAGCATCTATAAGATGACATAAATATTTGTAAAGAACACACGGATCTGAAAGTTTCAGAACCGTTGACTAAAACCTCTCCCATGAGCAAGACGTGATCAGACCCCATAACTATATGGGTGTTGGATTCGTTGGAACCACATGGTGATGTGAACTAGATTATTGACTCTAGTGCAAGTGGGAGACTGTTGGAAATATGCCCTAGAGGCAATAATAAATTAGTTATTATTATATTTCTTTGTTCATGATAATCGTTTATTATCCATGCTATAATTGTATTGATTGGAAACACAGTGCATGTGTGGATACATAGACAAAACACTGTCCCTAGTAAGCCTCTAGTTGACTAGCTCGTTGATCAAAGATGGTGAAGGTTTCCTGACCATAGGCAAGTGTTGTCACTTGATAACGGGATCACATCATTAGGAGAATCATGTGATGGACTAGACCGAAACTAATAGACGTAGCATGTTGATCGTGTCATTTTGTTGCTACTGTTTTCTGCGTGTCAAGTATTTGTTCCTATGACCATGAGATCATATAACTCACTGACACCGGAGGAATGCTTTGTGTGTATCAAACTTCGCAACGTAACTGGGTGACTATAAAGATGCTCTACAGGTATCTCCGAAGGTGTTTGTTGAGTTAGTATGGATCGAGACTGGGATTTGTCACTCCGTGTGACGGAGAGGTATCTCGGGGCCCACTCGGTAATACAACATCACACACAAGCCTTGCAAGCAATGTGACTTAGTGTAAGTTGTGGGATCTTGTATTACGGAACGAGTAAAGAGACTTGCCGGTAAACGAGATTGAAATAGGTATGCGGATACTGACGATCGAATCTCGGGCAAGTAACATACCGAAGGACAAAGGGAATGACATACGGGATCAAACGATAAGATCTTCGTAGAATATGTAGGATCCAATATAGGCATCCAGGTCCCGCTATTGGATATTGACCAAGGAGTCGCTCGGGTCATGTCTACATAGTTCTCGAACCCACAGGGTCTGCACACTTAAGGTTCGACGTTGTTTTATGCGTATTTGAGTTATATGGTTGGTTACCGAATGTTGTTCAGAGTCCCGGATGAGATCACGGACGTCACGAGGGTTTCCGGAATGGTCCGGAAACGAAGATTGATATATAGGATGACCTCATGTGGTTACCGGAAGGTTTTCGTGCATTACCGGAAAAGTTTCGGGCTCATCGGTAGTGTACGGGGAGTGCCGGGAGGGGTGCCTGGGACCATCAGGAGGGGTGTCACGCCCCAAGGGGTCTCATGGGCTATGGGAAGAGATAAAGCAGCCCCTAGTGGGCTGGAATAAGTTCCCACTAAGGCCCATAAGGTTTGAGAAGGAAAAAACACAAGGTGGAAAGAGTTTCCAAGTGGGAAGGTGGAATCCTACTCCAAGTAGGATTGGAGTAGGACTCCTCCACCTCCAATTTCGGCCAAACCTTTAGGTTTTGAGGCTGCCTCCTCCCCTCCCTCCCTCCTATATATAGTGGGGTTTTAGGGCTGATTTGAGACAACTTTTGCCACGGCAGCCCGACCACATACCTCCACGGTTTTACCTCTAGATCGTGTTTCTGCGGAGCTCGGGCGGAGCCCTGCTGAGATTAGATCACCACCAACCTCCGGAGCGCCATCACGCTGCCGGAGAACTCATCTACCTCTCCGTCTCTCTTGCTGGATCAAGAAGGCCGAGATCATCGTCGAGCTGTACGTGTGCTGAACGCGGAGGTGCCGTCCGTTCGGCACTAGATCGGAGCGGATCGTGGGACGGATCGCGGGACGGTTTGTGGGACGGTTCGCGGGGCGGTTCGAGGGACATGAGGACGTTCCACTACATCAACCGCGTTTCTTAACGCTTCTGCTGTGTGATCTACAAGGGTACATAGATCGGAAATCCCCTCTCGTAGATGGACATCACCATGATAGGTCTTCGTGCGCGTAGGAAAATTTTTGTTTCCCATGCGACGTTCCCCAACAAAAACTTAACACAAAAAGCTCGTACAGGGCCCGTTGACCCACCTCATTCCGGGACCTCTCCTCCTCAATCAATCGTGCCGTGGTCTGGTCCCTCTCATCAAGAGCAGCCTGACTTGCCAATCTCTCTTTCTCAAGAGCAGCCTCAAGAGCAGCCTGGCTTGCCAATCTCTCTTTCTCAAGAGCAGCCTGGTTTGCCAATCTCTCTTTTTGAAGAGCATCCTGAAATACCATTCCTCGTTACCACAGTAATGATCTATGGTGACACACATAATGAAATGGATGAAAGTGTTCTTAGTCCGTACAACTAACCTCGATGGCAAGATCGACTGGCCGTGGATGACGCATTATCTCAGGATAGCTGCTCGACTGGCGCGCCTTGATCTCCGGGAGAGTGAGTGGACAACATATTATCCCATCTCCAATGGCTATCGAGCCATGGGGCCTCCCGCCACCAGATATCATCACCACCTCTGGATCCAAAGGTTCCTGGCTAGGGTTAAAGTCATCCCCTTTCGTAGCCTTCCCCGCGTCCCTGTATGCCACGAGCTTCTGGTGGGATGATATGTTGGTGAAGTTATTGGGATCATCCAGGTCAGACTCAGAGAATGCCTTCGCCTTCTTGTACGAGGCAGTATGGGCCATGCCATAAAGGTCGTACAAGTGTGGCATCTCCGTCTTATTGTGATGCGCCTAAAAGAGAGGAAGAAAATATTAGCATGAAGAATGAATTGCATGAATCATGAAGCAAATCACATACCCAGTTTTGTCCGAACTGAAGTAAGTTGGCGTTGCCTTGATGGTGTGGCACACCAACCATTTGGCTACGCCGATCATTCGCATTCTCGTGGACGGCTCGCCAGCTGCGTGTGCACCACTCATCAACCACGCCTCCCAACAATCCATCTTATCCGCACACCATCTCGGGGGCACCTGTAAGTTATTAGAAAGAATTTTCAACGCTACACCTATGAATGAAATCAAGAAAAGTACGTAGAAGGACTTAAGAATAGGTAATTACCTTCATGTATTGCTCCTTCTTCAGAAACTTTCCGCGGCAATCCTTCTTCTCCTTCTTAATACCACACATGGCGTAGTAATCTCGAATAGCCTGCGGCCGAGCCTCGTGGCGCAAGTTCTGTAGTAACCGCCTACACTCGGCCTCGAGAACCCCGGCCGCCTCCTCCTCATATCCATCCTCACACCTATAGAAGGTCTGCAATCAAACGTGAAAACACCGATTAGTACTATAATTAGCTATATTGTTAATTTTAGATTCTGTAAAAGGATAATTTACCCAAAAGCTCTTGATCACCATCTCGGCCCTCGTGTGGCACAAGACACCATCTATAATCTCCTCCGGCGGGGCCTGCGCAGCCTGGTAGTGCTCCTAGGAAAATCCTAGTGTAGGAACCTGACCCTCACCAGGCAACGTGACAAACCCCGGGAAATTTGTCCGGCAAAGCACACCAAGGACGGAGTTCGGCCTGCGGACTCCAAGAGGGTGTACCCATCCCCTCCAGTATGATAAGGTCAACGCATTAGATATTTGAACAAACTTGAAGGCAAAATCTAAAAAAAGAGTAAATGTCCTTACCTATCTCCTTCAGGTTTAATCACCGGCCTCTGCTCGCGGGTAGCCGGCGCGACCGGGAGCCGTGTACTACCACGCTTGTACACGTTGGCCCCGTCCACCTGCACACCGCCCTCACTATCCGTAAGCTCATCCCCGCCATCCCCGCCCCCTGAGCCATCCGGACCCTCGGTCCAATCCGGCAACTCGGTACGATCCGGCCAGGTCTCCCATCCCGGCCTCTCCACGTCGGGTGAAGCCTCCGGAACCGTAGTCTCGTGGGCCGAATGCACCTCGACCCGAGGCTGCTCCTGGACCGGAGTCTCATGGGACGAATGCCCGTCAACACCAGGCTCCTAGAACGGAGTCCCCGTAGCCTCCTCCGCAAACGGGTCGACCATAGTAGTCCTATGCTCGGGTGAATGAGCTGGTGGTGGTGGCGAGGACGACTCAACAGTCCTCCTGGATCTTCTGCGGCCACCACCTCTCCCTGTACCCCTCCCCTTCTTCCCTACCCGACCAGCACCTCTCCTAGTGGGCAATGCCGCCGACGAAGAAGAACCCACGGGTGGTGTCGACAGACTGTCTGCCAAGGCTCTACGGAGAGATAGGGTGGAAGGGAAGTACCACCCCTCGTGCGGGGCGCCTGGGAAGAACCCGTCGAGCGATCTGGACCAGCGCCCACCATCTTCCACACCTGGTGACCTGCCATGATAAAGATTAAAAGAAATTAGTACAACATAAAAAAATTGAATAACTGACATGAATAATAATATGTACATGAATAATAAAGATTAAAATATATATAATTTAAGTTGTGAATCTTACAAACTAATAATCATCATCATCACTATCACGCATGTCTTCATGAATGACGTGCTCGTCGGGTTCAACGGCGTGAAGTTGTGAAAGGCCTTCCTTTAATCGTTGAAGCATTGACAGGTCATCTGCATCAGTAACCTCTACGAGTTCCAGGTCTTCTGGTTCCGGCTCAGGGCTGGAGTCGGATTCATTGTCGCTGCCTACTTCCATGTTCTTGGGTGAAGCACGGCGGTTCTTGAAACGTTTCTTGGAAAGACGTGTTTCTTGGAAGAATTCTCCATCATATGTGTCTGGGTTAATGTGAGGTTCATAATCCTGTTCATTTGGGAGAGGTGGTCTGACATGTGGCGGCACTTCATAAACAACATACCAACCTTCCAGATTCTTATCCCTTTGGCATGCCCACGGTAGATAGAAAACTTGGGTCGCCTGTTGAGCTGTAATATAGACATCGGGAACATCTAAATGGGTGTTTGGATTTATTTCGACTAGTCCTATATGTTCATGAGTCCTTCTAGTCTTCTTCGGCTAAAACCAATAACATTTGAAGACTACGACGTTCGGTGGGTTTTCACCATAGAATTGAAGTTCATAAATTGCTTCAACTCTTCCATAATACTCGATAACACCTTTGCCGATAGCAGAGACACCACAATTTGTAGATTTCCGGTCGGGCATAGATAGCTCTTTGCCAAAGGTACGAAAGAGATACCCGTTGATGTTGTATTTCTCAAATGAACGGACCTTATAGTCAAAACCATTAGCGACTTGTCTCAATTCGGCGTCCATAGACTCTAAATTAGCCTACAAGTTTAATACAAAACGATTGTTGCATTAGCCGCAAGTTAGACCAAGAAATGAAATGGTCCATTATTGATAATTACCGTTTGTTTGAACCAAGAGATGAAACCGGTATAGCCGCCTCCTGTCTTTGACAGAAGCTCATACTCTTCGACGGAATCATTTTCGATCACCGCTCCATCCGAGAATTTGACGACGTAACGGCTGTTTGAAATATCCGGGAATAAGAGCGGTTCAAATGAATTAGAAGTTACGGGAAAATGTGCCGAGAACTCACTCGATGTACGGCCGCACTTCTGTTAGGTTGTTGAAGATATACAACGAAATGTTCCGCCATTCTTCGACATCCAACGTTATTGGTTTCGAAGCACCGGCTGGTGCGAGCTTCCCTTTGAATAGGCTGAGGTTGGACCCACCTTTTTTAGGGTCTGCATCATTGTGCCGAGGCTTCGGATTATGCAAATGATGATTTTTGGCTTCGTAGTGTGCTATCACAAAGTTTGTCACCTCCTCAGTAATGAATGCCTCAGCCATCGATGCTTCAATTCTACGCTTATTTTTACATTTAGCTCGAAGGGTCTTCTGCATCCTCTCATTTGCATAGCACCAACAATCTTGCAGGGGCCCACCCAATCTTACCTCGGTCGGTAGATGTAAAATCAAATGTTGCATTGGATTAAAGAAGCCCGGTGGAAAGATCTTCTCTAACTTGCACAACAACTCCGGTGCAAACTCCTCCATGTCTTCTACCACGCCAGGCGACAATTCTTTCGCACAAAGAACACGGAAGAAATAGCTCAGCTCCGCCAGTACTAGCCATTCATCCTCAGGAATAAAGCCACGTAACATCACCGGCATTACCCGCTCTAGCCATATGTGCCAATCATGACTCTTGAGACCAAAGATTTTTAATTTTTCAAGACTCGCTCCCCTCTTTAGATTCGCTGCATACCCATCGAGGAACATCAAGTGCATTTTGACCCACAAGATAACTTCCCTCATAGCTGGCCTTCCAAGATTGAACCAGGCCTTTGGCTTCGACCACTTCTGCTTTCCTTTGCCTTCTCGCATGTTTTGTAACGGTCTATGACATAGTGTCTCTTGATCGACTCTAGCCTTAGTATTATCCTTTGTCTTCCCATCTATGTCGAACAATGTACCAAAAATAGCCTCTCCGATATTCTTTTCAGTGTGCATCATGTTGATATTGTGTGGAAGAAGGAGGTCTTTGAAGTAAGGCAGATCCCAGAAGCATGGCTTGTGAGTCCAGACGTGTTTTGAATTATACCCCTTGAAATACCCTAGACGCTCTGGATCAGGCTCGAGGGCGTTTAACTGATCCAGGATCTGTTGGCCTGTGAACGCAGGTGGTGCCAAGTTTTTGACAACTTTACCTTTGGTAAAGTTCTTCTTGTCTTTTCTGAACTGATGGTCAGGATCCAGGAACTGTCTATGCAAGTCAAAGCAAGAATACTTCCGACCCTCCTACAACCAATGAAACTGAAGAGCTTCCTTGCATTGGGGGCACGGGAACCTTCCATGCACACACCATCCGGAGAATAGCGCATACGCTGGCAAGTCATGCATAGAGTACATGTACCACACATGCATTTTGAAGTTTTCTTTTCTAGCGGCATCATATGTCTTGACCCCATTATCCCAAGCTTCTTCCAATTCATCCTTAAGCGGTTGCAGGTACACATTCATATTCTTCCCCGGATAATTGGGTCCTGGAATTATCAACGTCAGAAATATGTTCTTTCTTTGCATAATTTGCCCGGGGGGGGGGGGAGATTGAGTGGAATGACAAATACAGGCCAACAACTGTATTGGGTTGCCATCATGCCGAAGGGATTAAAACCATCCGTGGCGGCGCAGACTCGAGGATTCCTTGGATCTCCCACTTTATCCTGATGCAATCCATCGAAATGTTTCCACGCTTCCCCATCTGATGTGTGTACCATCATCTTATTCCCATCCGCATCTAGTTCGGTTCTTTTGCCCAATTTGTGCCATGTCATCTGTCTGGCTGTCTCTTCGACCATGAAAAGACGTTGAAGTCTTGGTACGATTGGCATATACCGAAGAACACTAACTGCGATTTTGGTCTGCCTCTTCTCACCCATACCGTTTTCTACCACAAGATACCTGCAAGACTCGCAATTGGGACAATAGTCCAAGTGTGCATACTCCTTCCTAAATAAGACACATCCTTTCTCACATGCATCTATCTTCTCATAGGGCATCTTAAGTACACGAAGTATTTTGTCCGACTGTTACAGGTTTGCAGGCATGACATGGCCTTTGGGTAGGAAGCATCCAAATAGTGTCATCATCGCGTCGTAGCATTCTCTTCCCAAGTTGAACTGAGCCTTCAGAGCCATTACTTGTGCAATTGCATCCAACTGACAGAGCTCAGTGTGCTCATGGAGAGGACGTTTTGAAGACTCCAACATTTCATAAAAGGCCTTTGCAGATTCCTCCATCTCATCTTCCGAATCTTGAGCATCATCAAAGTCTTGCACCATGTCTTCGATCCCGGTACCATGCTCGTCCGTGCGACGACGGACCACCTCAGCTCTTGTGCGTTGTATAGACTCACCATGAAACTTCCACACCGTATAATTAGGCTTAAAACCCTCCTCTGCAGGTGTTTAATCATTACAGCCTCTGTCGTCTTTTTATAGTTGTCGCATCCAGGACAGGGGCAATAGTTTCTTTCCTGGCCATTTGCGAATGCGGCTTTCACAAATTCCTTTGTTTTTACAAACCATTCTTTCTTCATCTCTTTCTGACTAGGGTGACCGGTATACATCCACGCACGATCACTCATCTTGCGTGGCTACTAAAGACAGAAGAAATATATTTATATATAATTTAGCATTTATATTCATCGGTTAATCAGGTTCGCCATTTTTATTACGTCCAGGCAACCTACACGCTAATAGGTAAAGATAGGTCCTAATCCCACCCGAGTATGTGTATATTGGGTTCGTTTTCCCATGCTCTGCTCCGGATCCAACACAAAATTTCGGCAGCACCTCCCCGCTGTTCTCCTGATACACGTCTCCGCAATAAACAGAGAGGATGTGCATCCGGAGAACAATAGGGAGGCACTGACTAAATTCCGCATCGGATCCAAAGCACGGCATATGGGAAAATGAACCCAATCTACACATACTCGGGTTGTCCATGGATAATGTTGGACAATTCGAAAGGATGACGGTTATAAATATGCAAAGACATGCATATTTATAGATGTCGCCCTTTCGAACAGGAGACACATACTCGTCACGCATACTGATAAATTAATTTAATTACCTAAATCTAGAAAGTTTCATCCGGAAACCGAGCCGCAGTAAATGAAGAGGCGGGGAGGAGATGAAATTTGTACTGACCCACGAATGCAGGGGCGGAGCTCGTACAATGCACGTGCAGGTCTTCGCACAGCAGACCTCACAGTGACTAGACAACTATCACATGTAAATCCACCCGATCAACACAAATATTCTAATTATGTCATTTTAGAGGAAAACAAGTTAAGAATATAATATTCATGAGCTAACCAAGGTTTTTATGCCATTTTGTAGCTAAATGGGCTAATTATCTCATTGTTGGGGAAAATAAGGTCAGGAGAATAAGATAGAGGAGAAGAAAGAGGAGGAGGAGAAGAAGAAGAAGAAATCAAGAAGAAGGAGAAGGAGGAGGAGGAGAAGAAGGAGGAGAAGAAGGAGGAGGAGAAGGTATTCTTCTTCTCTTCTTCTTTTCTTCTTCTTTTCTTCTTCTCCTTCTTATTTTTGTCTCCTCCTCCTCCTCTTCTCCTCTTCTCCTCCTCCTCCTCTTCTTCCTCTTCCTATTCTTTCTATTAAGCTAACTAACTAACTAACCAAGCTAACTAAACCTATCGCTAAACCTAGATAGCACTAAACAACAAAAAAAAGAATCTACCACTAAGTAACTAAAAAAGAATCTAGCTACCACTAAATACCAAACAATAAAAAATCAACTTCTTCTTCTTTTTTCTCTTCTTCGCCTTCTTATTTTTTTCTTATTCTCTTCTTCTATTCTTCTTTACTTCTTCTCCTTCTTATTTTTTCTTCTCTTCTTCTTCTTCTTCTTCTTCTTCTTCTTCTTCTTCTTCTTCTCCTTCTTATTTTTTTCTTCTCCTCTTCTTCTTCTTCTTCTTCTTCTTCTTCTTTTTCTTCTCCTCCTCCTCCTCCTCCTACTCCTCTTCTTCTTCTCCTCTTCTCGTCCTCCTCCTCCTCCTCCTCCTCTTCTCCTCTTCTCCTCCTCCACTTAACTAACCAAGCTAACTAACTAACCTAACTGAAACTACTAACCTAACTAAATCTACCACTAAAACTACTAACAATAATCTAGCTACCACTAATTAACAAAACAAAACTAAATCTGTAAATTAGCAAAAAAGAAAAAAAAAATGACTCATCGGAGGGGGGCGGCCGGGGAGGAGGAGGGTGCGGCGGTGGAGGAGACGGCGGTGGTGGTGGAGAAGGGCGAGCTCCGACGACGGTGGTGGAGGAGCAGGTCCCGGGGAGGAGGAGGGGGCGTGGTGGAGGAGGGGGCGCAGGGAGGATGGGGCGCAGGGAGGCCGGAGGAGGAGGGGGCGGCAGCGTAGGGAGGCCGGAGGCCAGAGGAGGGAGGAGGAGGGGGTGCAGGGAGGCCGGAGGCCGGAGGAGGAGGGGGCGGAGGGAGGCCGGAGGAGGAGGGGCGGCAGCGCAGGGAGGCCGGAGGAGGGCGCGGCGGCGGTGGTGGTGTCGGGGGTGAGAGAGAGGGGTGTCGGGGTGGCCGTTAGGGGTGAGAGAGAGGCACGTGGGGGTGGGGCTAACGGCCGTTAGGTGGGCACCCTCTTTGTCGTCCGCCTCCCGACGGCACAGAGGAGAAAAGCGGACGGCAAAGAGAGAGGCCGTTAGGGGGAGAGAGGGGCTGCGGGGTGGGACGCCCATGCTCTTTGTCGTCTGCCTGAATGCTCTTTGCCGTGAGCTGGCAGACGGCAAAGAGCTGGCTGATGGCAAATAGTATCTTTGCCATCAGCCTGCTCTTTGTCGTCTGGTTTTTGGTAGCTGATGGCAAAGAGGGTCTTTGCCATCAGCCAGCAGACGGCAAAGAAGCAACAGATGGCAAAATCTCTGATTTCAGTAGTGGTTGTCAATCTCTCCGGCCGCCTTCTTATCAGCCAGATACTTGGGGCAGTTGCGCTTCCAGTGACCCAGTCCCTTGCAATAATAACACTTTGTTTCAGGCTTAGGTCCAGCCTTGGGTTTCTTCGTCGGATTAGCAACAGGCTTGCCGCTCTTCTTCGAATTACCGTTCTTGCCTTTGCCGTTTCTCTTGAAACTAGTGGTCTTATTCACCATCAACACTTGATGCTCTTTACGGAGTTCTCACTCTGCGACTTTCAGCATCGCGAATAACTCGCCGGATGACTTGTTCATCCCTTGCATGTTATAGTTCAACACAAAGCTCTTGTAGCTTGGTGGCAGTGATTGAAGAATTATGTCAGTGATAGCCTCTTGCGGGAGTTCAATCCCCAGCTCAGCTAGATGGTTTGAGTACCCAAACATTTTGAGCACATGTTCACTGACAGACGAATTCTCCTCCATCTTGCAAGCATAGAATTTATCAGAGGTCTCATACCTCTCGATCCGGGCGTTCTTCTGAAAGATAAACATCAACTCCTGGAACATCTCAAATGCTCCATGACGCTCAAAGCGACGCTGAAGTCCCGGCTCTCAACCATACAAGGCTGCACATTGAACTACTGAGTAGTCCTCCTTACGTGTTAACCAAGCGTTCTTAACATCTTGGTCAGCCGTAGCGGGTGGTTCATCTTCTAGCGTAGCATTAAGGACATAATCCTTCTTCCCAGCTTGCAGGAGCGAGCCCAGTCTACAAAGTTGCTTCCATCATCTTTCAACTTAGCTTTCTCTAGGAACGTATTAAAATTCAGGATCACTGTCGCGTGAGCCATTGATCTACAACACAAATATTTCAAAGTGGACTTAGACTATGTTCAAGATAATTAGAGTTTAACTAATCAAATTACTTGCTAAACCCCCACTCAAAAAGTACATCTCTCTAGTCATTTGACTGGTTCATGATCCAAATTCACTAACTCAAGTCCGATCATCACGTGAGTTGAGAATAGTTTCAGTGGTAAGAATCTCTATGCTAATCATATCAACTATACGATTCATGCTCGACCTTTAGGTCTCATGTGTTCCGAGGCCATGTATGCACATGCTAGGCTCGTCAAGCTTAACCCGAGTGTTCCGCGTGTGCAAATGTTTTGCACCCGTTGTATGTGAACGTTGAGTCTATCACACCCGATCATCACGTGGTGTCTCGAAACGACGAACTGTAGCAACGGTGCACAGTCGGGGAGAACACAATTTTGTCTTGAAATTTTAGTGAGAGATCGCCTTATAATGCTACCGTCGTTCTAAGCAAAATAAGGTGCATAAAAGGATTAACATCACATGCAATTCATAAGTGACATGATATGGCCATCATCATGTGCTTCTTGATCTTCATCACCAAAGCACCGGCATGATCTTCTTGTCACCGGCGCCACACCATGATCTCCATCAACGTGTCGCCATTGAGGTTGTCGTGCTACTTATGCTATTACCACTAAAGCTACGACCTAGCAATATAGTAAACACATATGCAAACACAAACGTTAGTTTAAAGACAACCCTATGGCTCCTGCCGGTTGTCGTAGCATCAACGTGTAAGTCGATATTAACTATTACAACATGATCATCTTATACATCCAATATATCATATCACGTCATTGGCCATATCATATCACAAGCATACCATGCAAAAACAAGTTAGACGTCCTCTAATTTGTTGTTGCATGTTTTACGTGGCTGCTATGGGTATCTAGTATGATCGCATCTTACTTACGCAAAAACCACAACGGAGATGTGCAAATTGCTATTTAACCTCTCCAACGACCGCCTCGGTCAAAACCAATTCAACTAAAGTTGAAGAAACCGACACCCGCCAGTCATCTTTATGCAACGGGGTTGCATGTCAATCGATGAAACCAGACTCTCATAAGCATACGAGTTATGTCGGTCTGGGCCGCATCAATCCAACAATACCGTCGAATCGAGAAAAGACTAAGGAGGGCAGCAAATCGAACATCACCGTCCACAAAACCTTTTGTGTTCTACTCGAGATAACATCTACGCATGAACCTAGCTCATGATGCCAATGTTGGGGAACGTTGCATGGGAAACAAAAAAATTCCTACGCACACGAAGACCTATCATGGTGATGTCCATCTACGAGAGGAGATTTGGATCTACGTACCCTTGTAGATCACACAGCAGGAAGCGTTAAGAATCGCGGTTGATGTAGTGGAACGTCTTCACGTCCCTCGAACCATCCCACGATCCGTTCCGATCTAGCGCCAAACAGACGGCACCTCCGCGTTCAGCACACGTACAACTCGACGATGATCTCGACCTTCTTGATCCAACAAACAAGACGAAGAAGTAGATGAGTTCTCCGGCAGCATGACGACGCTCCGGTGGTGGTGATGGTCTACTCCTGCAGGGCTCCGCCCGAGCTCCGCAGAAATCCGATCTAGAGGTAAAACTACGTGGTACAGGTTTGAGTTGCACGTGGCAAAGTTGTGTCTCAAATCAGCCCTAAACCACCAATATATATAGGAGGGAGGGGGAGGGCTAGCCTTGAGGCACAAGGCCTCAAGGGTGCGCCGGCCAAGGGAGGAGGAGGACTCCTCCTCCAATTCGGTTTGGGAAGGAAGAGTCCTCCCCTTCCTTCCCACCTCCCTCTTTCCCTTTTTCTTTTATTTTCCTTTGGTATTTTCTTATGTGGCGCCATGGGTCCCTTGGGCTGACTCCACCAGCCCACTAAGGACTTGTGGCGCCATCCTAGTGCCTTGGGCTCACTCCCGGGTGGGTGGACCCCTCTCGGTGAACTCCCGAAACCCATTCGTCACTCCCGGTACACTGCTGGAATTGCCCGAAGCTTCCCGGTGACCAAATGAAACCATCCTATATACAATCTTCGTTTCCGGACCATTCCGGAAACCCTCGTGACGTCTGTGATCTCATCCCGGACTCCGAACAACATTCGGTAACCACACATATAACTCAACCATACTAAAACATCGTCGAACCTTAAGTTTGCAGACCCCGCGGGTTCGAGAACTATGTAGACATGCGCTGAGGCACTCCTCGGTCAATATCCAATAGCGGGACCTGGATGCCCATATTGGATCCTACATATTCTCCGAAGATCTTATCGGTTGAACCTTAGTGTCAAGGATTCATATAATCCCGTATGTCATTCCCTTTGTCCTTCGGTATGTTACTTGCCCGAGATTTGATCGTCGGTATCCGCATACCTATTTCAATCTCGTTACCGGCAAGTCTGTTTACTCGTTTTGTAATACAAGATCCCGTGACTTACACTTAGTCACATTGCTTGCAAGGCTTGTGTGTGATGTTGTATTACCGAGTGGGCCCCGAGATACCTCTCCATCACACGGAGTGGCAAATCTCAGTCTTGATCCATACTAACTCAACGGACACCTTCGGAGATACCTGTAGAGCACATTTATAGTCACCCAGTTACGTTGTGACGTTTGATGCACACAAGGTATTCTTCCGGTGCCAGTGAGTTATATGATCTCATGGTCATAGGAACAAATACTTGACACGCTGAAAAGAATAGCAATAAAATGACACGATCAATATGCTACGTTCATAGTTTGGATGGGGCCACCTGACCAACTATGTCTTGCGACCTAGAGGACCGGAATATCACAAAATTGTGCCCAGAAGTTGACCCACTCCAGCTTGATTGATCATGTTTTTCCTTTGTCGTCGCATTCCTCAATAAATACGCGTAAGATCCACAGACCCTGGTGCATGACCTTTGTTCTAGTCGTCTAGGAAAAATCATTGTATCATAAAGAGATTGTCATCAACTTCCCTGATCTCTGGTTCGTGTACCAAATTCAATGCATAATTCATACTCCCTCCGTTTAAATATAAAACCTTTTAGAGGTTTTAATAAAAACTATATACGAATGTACGCAGACGCATTTTAAAGTGTAGAGTCATTCATTTTGCTCCATATATATAGTACGTATTGTATTTAAAAACTGAGGGATTAGTATCCTTGGATGCATATTCACTAAAGAACTCGTTCATGTTCACCTTTGCAACCGCAATCCATCTAGCATATTAGGAGAGACCCGATATTCCTCTTGGCCCACAAAAATATTGCCAACCTTTTTGTAACTTCTTCATCACCTCTTCTAGATCGATTCCAACCCTACCCTTGCCCTTTCCCTCCCGCTGCACCGCCCGGACCCCTTGAGGACGACGCGCTCATCTGATCGACAAGTGCAGTCGCGGTTGAGGGACTGATTGGCTAACTCGACGTTGATGGGGAGACGACAGAGTGGGAAAACCCTAGTCATCTAGGGTACAAGGTCGTCATAGTTTGCTTTTTTTTATCGAGAGAAGAAAACAAGGATTTTTTTCGAGACAAGGAGGGAAGAAAACAAGTTCTCCACTTGCATAGGTTTTCTTTAGAAGATCCCATTTGCATAGTTAGCCCGTCGTCGGGGCCTAACAGAAGCGGGCCGAGTCCACTGGAGGCCCATCGGAGCGACGCGGCCGCACATCATCAAAAGGCGCTCGCTACTAGAAGCGCCGTTTGAGCTGTGTTCTCTTCTGCGCCACTGCTCCCCGCCGCCGTTCCGCCTCCGCCCCCGCCCCCGCCCCCGCCGCCGCGTCCTCCCCGACGAGATCCGCCGGCCTCCCGCATCGACCCGCCACCCGTCCCCGAGGTACTCCGCCGGGCCGCCCCCCCCACTTCCCTTCTCCGTGGCTGGCTGGATCAGCGCGATGCGTTCCTGACATTTTTTATTTCTCCCTCTTTCTGTGGCTGGGCAGATGGAGAGGGTGCTCAAGGATGACGCCATACAGGAGAAGGGCGAGCGCGCCAGGATGGTGAGACAACCAACGAAACCCCCCTCTCTGATCCGCTCGGTTCCATTGTTGCTCTATTAGTTCGTTCCGTTCGTTCGTTCGCTCGATGGTGCTGAGAGCTGAGTAAGGGCTAGTTCGCGAAGCACCAGATCAGGAGCCTGAGCGTTCCCCGCGGCCGCCGCCTAGTGGTTTGGCTTCATAGGATCTGTATGTAGGTTACTGTGGCTGACCGATGCCATATTGCCATTGCAATGTGCTTTTGCAACAGCGTGCAACGTGCTTACTCGTCCCCTTTTAAACCGCAGAGGCTGTAGATTCCTTGCCTTGTCGAATCGTTGTTCAGCCTCTCTGTTATATATAATTCGCAAAAAAAAACCCGCCTCTTTGTTAATATGGGGTTCTAACTCATTCGGTTTCGTCTCCTGGCAGGCATCTTTCGTTGGTGCCATGGCGATCGCGGACCTGGTCAAGACCACACTGGGGCCAAAAGGAATGGTATGCGTGTGCTGTTCCCAGAGAAAATGTGCATTTGGACAAAAGATGGCAGCCATTCGAATGCCACTGTTAGTGTGTTTCCCTTACATGATACCTTGTTTATGTCCAGGACAAGATCCTTCAGTCGACTGGCCGAGGGCGGAGTGTCACCGTTACAAATGATGGGGCTACCATTCTCAAGTCCCTCCACATCGACAACCCTGCTGCCAAGGTCCTTGTTGGTATCCTTTTTGTTTGAGTCTATTGCCTGTGTATGTTCATGCTGAGGTGATGCTTGTTTCTAGATCTGGCAATATAGGCTTCTTTAAAGTTTTCCTGACCTCATTTAATTACTCGGTTGTATGGACGTTCTCCCTAATTGAAACAACATGTAGTCCTTAATGATGATTCTTAGACATCTCAAAAGTTCAAGATGATGAAGTTGGTGATGGAACAACTTCTGTTGTTGTTTTGGCCGGAGAACTTTTGAGGGAGGCTGAGAAGTTGGTTAACATGAAGATTCACCCGATGACTATTATTGCAGGTAATCCTTATTTATACATGCTTTATCTAAAATGTTGTCCCTAACAGGCTCACATTTAAAATTTGTGCAACATCTTAATTACTACTTCAATACATGTTACTGAGTTTTGGGTAAGTAATGATTCAATACCAGCACTTTCTAGAGCAGTCGGACATGTCAAGTCTGAAAAATGAGATCTCATGCTTACATACTTGTTTTTTTTAATTGGTCATGCTTGAATGATTAAAAAGCAGCTCCCTCAGTCTAGGTAGCTTCTGCATTGATGCCATTTTAGAAGTACAAGATAGTATCTTGCAAAAACAAAATGTGAAAGCAGTGCACTTCTGCATTGATGCCATTTTGTCAATGGAGAACTACGACCATTTGTTTTCTGTTCAGTTTCATGTTTGCCTTTCATTTCTTATGTTGTTTATTTAATTATTTATGCAGAAACGATACACATGATATTTCAAAGAAAAAAGAGACACACACTGTTTGCAATTTTTAGCTAATCATTTGGTTATATGTGAACATCTCTAATGCTTTGTCATCTCCCTGAACTATTAGGTTACAGAATGGCTGCTGAGTGTGCCAGAAATGCTTTGTTGCAGAAGACCATGGACAACAAAGATAATACAGGTCACCTATTTAGTTACCTTCTCATATATGATTTTGTCACTATATTTAAGCACTATCTTCTGTTAGCTATTATTTGTGTGGAACAAGGTTTATGTTAACCTCCTGGAATACTTGCTTATAGGACCTGGTATCATTGGTTGTCCTAGTTGGGACCTGGCAGTATTTTCAGTCAGATCTTTAAATTTTGTTGCACTCATTATGCTTTATAGTTTATATCAAGAGTTCACCACCAGGAATATTCTTCTCACAATAAACCTTCATTGGTGCTGCAGACAAGTTCAGATCAGATCTCATGAACATCGCCATGACTACGCTTAGCTCGAAAATTCTCTCCCAGGACAAGGAGTATTTTGCTGAACTTGCAGTTGATGCCGTCCTCAGGCTTAAGGTAAAAAGGGCTGGGGGAAGTTGTTCATACCATATATTTTCTATATGTGGGATGTTGTTTGAAGTCTAGTTCAGTAGTTCTTTGTTAATTGTTCACATTGTTACATTCTGTTGGTAAGACATTGATTTGATATCATCACACTTGTTCACTGGTGGCAGGGTAGCACCAACTTGGAATCAATCCAAATTCTGAAGAAACCTGGAGGATCTCTCAAGGATTCTTTTTTGGACGAAGGGTATGTTCTTTCACAAACTATATTATGGGAAACCTTGATCTCTTGTCTCCCAGATATATTATGGTCCTATATCAGTTCCAAACAGACTGGTATCGGTTTAACATTCTTAATCTGTTTGGTAGGTTCATCCTTGATAAGAAGATTGGCCTTGGTCAACCAAAGCGGATTGAGAACGCTAATATTTTGGTTGCGAACACCGCTATGGATACAGATAAAGTTAAGATTTATGGGGCACGTGTCCGGGTGGATTCAATGTCTAAGGTTGCAGATATTGAAGCTGCTGAAAAGCAGAAAATGAGAGAGAAAGTTGAGAAAATCATTGGTCACGGGATCAACTGCTTTGTCAACAGGCAGCTAATCTACAACTTTCCTGAAGAACTTTTTGCTGATGCTGGCATCCTTGCAGTTGAGCATGCTGACTTTGAGGGCATCGAGCGGTTAGCTCTTGTCACGGGTGGCGATATTGCATCAACTTTTGATAACCCAGAGTCTGTCAAGCTTGGGCACTGCAAGCTCATCGAAGAGATTATGATTGGGGAGGACAGGCTGATTCATTTCTCCGGGGTTGCGATGGGGCAAGCTTGCACCATTGTCCTGCGAGGAGCGAGGTGCGTCTTATTTGTGCAGCTCCTTATCATGCAGTGATAGCATTGTGTTATTCAGTCACTCTGTTTTATTTGGCCACACATTGAATATGTGCCTTGTTGTCTACAGTGAGCATGTGCTTGATGAGGCTGAGAGGTCCTTGCATGATGCCCTATGTGTGCTTTCTCAGACAGTAAATGACACGCGTGTCATATTTGGCGGTGGATGGCCTGAGATGGTGATGTCCAAAGAGGTGGATGAACTTGCAAGGAGGACCCCTGGGAAGAAATCTCATGCGATTGATGCTTTCTCGCGTGCCCTGCAAGCCATCCCAACAATCATAGCTGATAATGCTGGCCTGGATAGTGCCGAGCTGATCTCCCAGCTCCGAGCTGAGCACCACAAAGAGAACAGCACTATTGGGATCGACGTCATCAGCGGCGGGGTAAGCTCATCGTGATACCGATTTTCTATCTCACCTGTACCCGAGGGAGTTTGGAACTAACATGGTCCCCTGTTGTGCAGCTGGGAGACATGCAGAAGCGTGGTATCTGCGAGGCGTTCAAGGTGAAGCAGGCAATCGTCCTGTCCGCGACCGAGGCTGCGGAGATGATCCTGAGGGTCGACGAGATCATAACCTGCGCCCCGCGCAGGAGAGAGGACAGGATGTGATTCTCGCGAGCAGTTTTGATACTGGGCTATCTTATGTATGGTTTGCCGAGTTGTGGCTGGGTGATCGTGGGTCCGCGCTGCTTTAAAGTTGACTCCATTTCGATTGTCGTCGAATCCTGACCCCTAAGCGACTGCAACTTGTTTGGACTAGCTAGCGTTCTGTAGGGAGTGGCTTCGGCTTTCTTGAGTTATTTACCACTAGAAAATATAGTGATGTGTAAGTTGTAACCTTGTTTTAAGTGCATCTTTGCATGCGGAGCGCGCTTGTTTCGGAACATGCTTGCACTGCTGCAACTGTGAGTTTTCCATCTTGTTTCATGTACAGTACTTTGTTGGATGCCAGCTGAGAGACACCTGACTATCAGTGTGTTGGCTGAAATCGGATCCAGTCCTGTTTGCAACTAGATACAGATTAATTACAATCTATGAACTTGATAAAATAAAATATGGGATAAAGTATATAGTGCTGCCCTCCTGAGAATGAGATGGAGATATATCTTTAAGCTCCAGAGTCTTTAATTGTTGATCTGTTTGACGGTGGCATCTTATTGTCAACGGGTTACTGATTAGTTTCTGTTCTTCCTAGAGTATCTTTTCATATATCCGGTGATCATTATCAGATGAGCAGATGCCTCTACTGAACCACGTTCAGTTATCAACCACACATAGCTTACATAAAACTGCCTCCTCTGGTCTACACCAAAACATGTCCTCTAACTACATTCAAGTTCAGAACAAAGGAGTTTCCGTAAAGCTGGACAACTCAATGATGAACATGTCCAGTAAGGAATTAATACTGGAAGTCCACACTGCAAATACAATACATGCACTGGAACGCAAACAGTCAGCACACGACAGATGAGATCAGCTTGGAAATGTGATGTATATATATGTACTCCCTCCGTTTCAAAATAAGTGTCTTAAGCTTAGTATAAATTTATACTAAAGCTAGTACAAAGTTAAGACAGTTATTTTGGACAGAGGGAGTATAACACAAGATATGTTTGGTTTGGTTCGTAGTCAAGATATGTACTCTTGTCACCACGTGAGATGCCGAATATCAAACACATCATGTGCTATGCTTTTGAAGTTTCAACACCAACGATATGGAAGCAAATGATGCGCCAAACATTTGGCCCCGCCGCGATCTAATCCAAACTAATCATACCGCAACACCGCATGCGCCCATCACATGGCCTTGCCTTGCGCCGACACGATGATGCCCTTCCCCTCGTCTCGCTTATAAATCCAGCAAACGGCACAGCTCAACGGCATCACTTGATCGGCACACATATCCACCACCACCTTAGCTGAGCATCACAACATCCGTATCACACATACTCCACCAAATCTCCAGCTGAAAACCAAGCGACCATGGCCGGTGCCAAGAGACTTGCTCAGCTGGCAAAGAGGGTGGAAGCACTCGGGAGGAAGAGGCTCACCGGGTCGGCCAAGGAAGACGAAGACTGCTGCACTTCTTCACCGGCCAAGGGCCACTGCGTCATGTACACGGCCGACGGGCGGCGCTTCGAGGTCCCGCTGGTGTACCTCGGCACGACGGTCTTCGGGGAGCTCCTGAGGATGTCTCGGGACGAGTTTGGCTCCGCGGCCGATGGCAAGATCACGCTGCCCTGCGACGCCGTGGTGATGGAGTACATCATGTGCTTGCTGAGGAGGAATGCCTCCGCCGCGGTCGAGGAAGCGGTGCTGAGCTCTATGCTGACGCCTTGCCACTACACTGGCTCTGTGATGCCTACCGTTGGAGCCGGCAATCAGATTTGCTGTTTGTAGCTGCTGAGGAACGGCAGGCGTAGACGCTGTTGATGTCTTCTGTCTTGAGCCTGGATAGCGTAAGATAGTTAGATTTTAAAGAAGAAAAAAGACAGACAATAGGAGAAGGAAAGTTGTATGTAAAGCAATGCGATCACCAAAGCAACAACCAGCAGTTGCAGGCTTGCAGCCATGCTTCTCTTTCGTTTTTACTTGCATATAAACTACTCCCTCCGTTTCTAAATATAAGACCTTTTAGAGATTGCACTATAAACTACATACGGATGTACTTAGACATATTTTAGAGTGTAAATTCATTTATTTTGCTCCGTATGTAGTCTCCTAGTCAAATCTCTAAAAGGTCTTATATTTTGAAACGGAGGGAGTATATGGTGAGCTGAACCAACGATTGTTGCGACTCTATTTCAGATGTCAATGGTTTCGTACTGTCACACAGAGAATACAAAAAAACAAGTTTCCATGCAATCTACTCCCTCCGTTCCTAAATATAAGTCTTTTTAAATATTTTATTAAAGGACTACATACGAAACAAAATGAGTGAATATATACACTAAAATATGTCTATATACATCCGTATGTACTTCTCTAGTGAAACCTCTAAAAAGACTTATATTTAGGAACTGAGGGAGTAGTACTGTATCATCTAAACCAGGACATTAAAATGATCAAAAAGTTGTAAACTAGTGAACTGGCTAGGTGGTACAGGAGCCGTTTTTGGACAAACCATCAGGAGAATATTTAGAAGCCATCAGTACAAGTAAGATAAAAAATACAAAATGAAATGGAAAAATTACAAAATGAAAAGAGAAAACAGGCTCACTCCGCAAGGAGCACAATGGAAATTTACTTTGGGGGGTAAAAGACACTGATGTTTAACTGTTAACGAATTACAGAATGTTCCACCCACAAAACTTTACAGAAGGTGACGACGCAATGATTTACTAAATGCCTGTCGTTATATATTCATAATCTTCAGAGATAAAGCTGGCTGAAGGCCCAAAGGGAAGTACAGAGAAAGAGCTAAGGAAGAAGGGCTACAGCCTACAAGTCAGGTAGCCCATCAAGAACTGAGATGTGACACTGTTCCGCACCAAATCAAAATGTTAAGAACACGCATTCAAGTACAACCGCAAGTTCCTTCCAACTAAGTCAGCTAGCTTCTCATCTGATAAAGGAGAGCTATTGACAACTATGGGCCCAAGGTTTCCTTCTAATTTCTTCAGTGATATACATTAATATGAACTATGTTAAAGGATGTGTCAAATGATGCATTTTTCCAGGAAATTTGTCTCTTTTGTATCACTTCCTGTGATAAACGAATCTTACATCAGAATCTACAGGGTTCCTCTCGGTCCTAACCAAAAATATATTTCAGAAGCTAAGCTATTAGCTAAGTACAAAGAGCAAATTTATGGCTGAGTGCCATTGATGGCACCGTACAGCTAGCATTGTAGCTGTGGCAGTGCCCAGCAATGGAGCTCAAGAGCGCCCTCTCGACCTCCTCAGAGGCCACTCTCCTGACCAGGCACAAGACGTACTCCATCACCATGGCATCGCAGGGCAGCGTGATACGGCCTCCCTCGCTGCCGCTGGCGAAGCCAAATTCCTCCTCAGACATCCTCAGGAGCTCGGCGAAGACCGTCGTCCCGAGGTACGCCAAAGGGACCTCGAACCGTTCTCCATCGGCGGCATACACCACGCAGTGGCCCTCATCGGCAACCACAGAAGACGATGTGCTGCAGCATTCGTCGTCGGCCGTGTCTGAGGCATGCTGCTGGCGGCGGGCACTGGCTCTGGCTGCTAACATCCGCTGGAACTTCTTGGCCAGCTGAGCAAGCTTCTTTGGAGGGGTCATGGTTGAGTCTGATATGTTCTTGGCTGGCTAAATTTCGGTTTGCCTCTGAAAGTCTGAAGGTGTGGTGTAGATTGTGATGTTGCTTTGTAGATGAGATGAAGAAGTATGTGTCGAGCAGGCCATGGATTTATAGTAGAAAGAAGAGAGGTCTCAGGGCAGAGTGCATGTGCGTATGGGTTGTGTGTAGCTATCAGCCAGAGCGTTGGGCAGGAGACAAGGCCATGAGTGCTCTGAATGCGGTGTTGTTGCAACTAGCTGCAGACAATGTGATGAAATGATTTTGATGAGATTTCTGAAGCACCATCCATATCTGAAATTTTTGTTCGGTGAGAGAGTCCCATGGGGTCCTCGTGCCATTTCCCCAGCAAACCGATCACGACGCGTGTAAGCCAGACGTCCAGCCCAAGCTCCGGCAAGTGCCAAACACTTGGCCCCAGCAGAACCTGATCCAGATCACATCATGGCACCTCCAAAACGGCAGCAGCACATGTACCATGCGTCCATGCCCACATCATTGTCTCCCTGCCCAACCATCACATGCTCCACCATGTGGGCGCTCGCTTTACCTTGACCTATAAATCCATGGCTAAGTGCCCTCAAAACACCACCACTTCTTCTGTTTTCTTCATCCACAGATAAAGGCATTTCAAGCTCCATCTCGCAAAAGAATTCCTCCTGCTTCCAGAAACACAAATAAGCCACCATGATGAGTGTCAAGAAACTCGCTCGGTTGGCCAAGAAGTGGCAGAGGGTGGCGGCTATCGGGCGGAAGAGGCTGACCTGGTCGTCGTCAACGTCAATGGAAGAAACCGAAGGGTCGTGCAGCACATCATGCCCATCGGTGGCTGGCAAGGGCCACTTCGTCGTGTACACCAATGACGGTGTGAGGTTCGAGGTGCCGCTTGCGTTCCTCGGCACGACGGTCTTCGGCGAGCTCTTCAGGATGTCCCAAGAGGAGTTCGGCTTCGCAGGTGTTCACAGTGGCAGAATCACGCTGCCTCAGCATCGGTGATGGAGTACGCCATGTGCTTGCTCAGGAGAAGTGCCTCCACAGAGATGGAGGCCGCGTTCCTCAACACCATGGCGATGCCATGCCACTATCATGTGGCAGCACATCTGGGAGTTAGCCAGCATTTTGGTGTCTGCAGCTCCTGATTAGCATCTGCAGAGATATAGGAAAATAGGAAAAGGCCATCTGTTTATGTGAAGTATTTTGATCTTTGTTAAATGACGGACAATAGTTAAGAGACAATGTTCTCCCAACGTATATACACTTTTTTGCAGTGATAAATGATCATATACAGATTTGAGGGTCCAAGCAGCAAGTGTTTGAAATTTTTCTTCTATTCAGTTGTATGAACTGAGACACAAAATGTTACAAAGAAACGCTGAAGTGGATGGAGAATCTTCACATATGCAGAAGGGAGCTGACCTTTTGGAGAAAGGCTGCTGCATTTTGTTCAACTATCAGCAAACATGCAAATGTTTAGAAATCAGGTCTGTCACACAGCAGAGCTCATCTAGACTTTGTGGTTGGCAAATGAAATTTGATTGGTACCTCTAGTTACAGCATCAGGTCACATTACAGCATGTCCACTTCCCCAAAAGAAATACCAAAGCAAAATTAATGACAAGTCCTTGGATATATTCAAGGGTGTGGCCCGGAAACACTCAACTGCCCAGCTAAATGCAAGGAAGGTACCAGGAAATAGTTGGCACACGCTATGCTAGAGACCATGCAGACCATGGGTGGACAATGAGATATGGAACTTCCCAGCAACTTGGCAGATATGCAGCAATCAAAACACTGTTAAACCAACAAGCACCTAACATGCAGTTGCAGGTGTAAGTGCACAAAGTACACCCAAAAGCAATGAAGTGAGCTCCTCTTCAGCTCACCTAATTGGCAATTACACAATTGCTGCAAAAGCATGAACTTCTAATCTCTTGATACAGGAGGCTGAACTGAATGAAACACCAAAATAAACGCTGGACCCCGGATGGCCCCACAATGCCTCTGCCCAATTCAGCAGCGAAGTTTGTTGTATGCATCTTATCACCCAGCCACTGGCCCACTATCCTTGCCTCCATAGTGCCATGGCCCAGCAGAATCAAACGATTACATTGCCTCCTTCAGGAGCCACTGTTGCACGCATCAAGCTCATGGCCTTGTCCCCTGCCCAATGCAAATTAGTCATACGTCTATGCCTATATATTCAGCGGCTAGCTAGTAGTGCACCATCACTTCATCAACAAACTCACAGGCTAAACATTTCTGAGCAACATACCTCAGAACCATGCCCAGCAGAATGAAATCTGAATGTACGGCCCGATCTTGTGGACTCCCAGGACACCGTGGATGTCGCACGCCCAAAGGTGGGCCTGTAAGCCCTCAGCCACCGTCCTGCTCTTTCTCCGTCGCTTGGGGATGCAAGCGTGGAGCAGGGGCGCGATCTCGTAGGCGTGGAGCAGGAGGAGTTTGGGTTTACATGTTATGGCAGGATCACACTGCCCTTCAATGCATCAGAGCGGTGATGGAGTATGTCATGTGCTTGCTCAGAAGAAATGCATCAGAGGAAGTAGAGAGGCCGTTCCTGAGCTCTATAATGATTCCTTGCCAATATCCAAGCAGTATGGTAATCACTGCACCAGCAGCTTGCAGTTTGTAGCTCCTGAATGTATGCCAAGCTTTTCCCTCAATTTGCATGTTTTTCCCACGACGTAAGATAGTTCAACACTGCAGAATGGAAATTACATATTAGCATACCAGCTTATTGCATCCTGCGAAGTACTCCCTCGGTAAATTAATATAAGAGTATTTAGATCACTAAAATAGTGATCTAAACGCTCTTATATTAGTTTACGGAGGGAGTACCATTAACTACAAGTCTACAACCATACATCCTTTAGGACATAGGGCGCAAGAAAGCGATTTACTTTACTCGGGATTCAAAGTACAAAAGCTAACGCCTAACAAGTACCACAACCATTAAGGGAACCAAATATATGATTATATTGTATGCTAAATAAATAAATTTCTGTTGCACTTTTCTTCAAAAAATGTACTGAATCTGTATACAAGAACAACAAATACATACCCTTTTCAGAAGAAAATAGTCCAAGGAAGTTACCATACAATATGTTCAACAACAGGGTTTATTTGATTTCTGGGTATTGTCTACAAAGCAGAAGATCAAAAGCAAATATCAGGTAGATATGTGATATCGTACTTTCTTCGGAAACTATTAAGTTTCTGATGTACTGCAAAAGGCAATTAGGACATATTCCAGCCTGCATTTTCACTTGGAATGTGGCGAGCTGACGAGAGGCCTCCCAGCTCACACAGGCAGTCTCCGGCACAAGGGAAATGGTACCCAGAAGCGTACACTTCCGATGGCAGCGACGGTGGAAGCGTTCATCTTCCAGGCAACAGACTACAGTTCCTACCTCAAGAACCTATAACCAGCTCCACTCACCTCCATCTGGGCACACGATTCCAATCCGACAGTTCTAGGTAGAGGTAGGGACAGCAGTATGCTGATCGTTCATCCAATCTTCCATCCGCATTGCCTTCGCTGTGCCATCACCGCGTTCTGCCACCTTCTGGTCAGGCACATCCTCTCCTGCTTCCTGCCCCCACATATCATACCGACAAACTTCCAGCCCATGGTTTCTTTCTACTCTCTTCAGTACTGTATACGACGAACTGCAGCAAAGGCGAAAGTATGTATCAAATAGCCAAATTTCTCTCAGTAAAATAGTATCTTTTGTATCATTTCTTGTGATAGTAGGATCTTACATCAGACTGTACAGAGATCTTCAGGTTCTAACAAAAAAATCACCAGATAAGCTAGTAGCTAAGTACAAAGAGCAAATTGATGGCTGAGTCCCATCGATGGCGCCACACAACTAGCACTGTAGTTGTGGCAATGCTCAGCAATGGAGCTCAAGAACGCCCTCTCGACCTCCTCAGAAGCCTCTCTCCTGACCAGGCACAAGACATACTCCATCACCGTGGCATCGCAGGGCAGCATGATCCTGCCTCTGTCGCTGCCGCTAGCGAAGCCAAACTCCTCCTCGGATATCCTCAGGAGCTCAACGAAGACGGTCGTCCTGAGGTATGCCAAAGGGACCTCAAACCGTTCTCCATCGGCGGCGTACACCATGCAGTGGCCCTCATTGGCAACCATAGACGACGTTGTGCTGCAGCATTCGTCATCGGCTGTGTCTGAGGCATGCTGCCGGCGGCAGGCACCGGCTCCGACAGCTAACATCCGCTGGCACTTCTTGGCCAGCTGAGCAAGCTTCTTTGGATGGTTCATGATTGAGTCTGATATGTTCCTAGCCGGCTAAACAAATGCCGCTTGGCTCCGGAAGTCTGAAAGTGTGCTGTGTAGTGTGATGTTGTTTACAGATGAGATGAAGTTTGTGTTGAGCAGGCCATGGATTTATAGTAGAAGGAAGAAAGTGGGTCTCAACTCAATGATGCATAGTAAAACATACTGATGGTTACACTCATTAGCCATAGCTTATGTCCCCAGTACTCCCTTGCTAATTGCTACCCTACTAGTATATGAAACTAGCACATGCTGTTGTCTCCACACCGGACACCGCCCAAAAACTGAAGCGCCAGCATATATAAACAAAAGCTCGTCTCATCAGAAGAAATACACCATGATCACTCCCAATGGACTTGTTCAACTGGCAAAGTGGGCACAACTTGTCATCACCTCTCTTTCTGGCCTTCCCCTGTAGTCATCAATGTTGGCACTTATCCTCAAGATACAATCTCTCGCAGTTGTCAACTGTGCTTCTAGAGACTTCTTCTCATCCTCGATAGAAAGTATAAATGCCTCTATCTCTGCAACTTTTGCCCCATCATTATTAACAAGAGCTTCTTTATATGATCGCAATGCTGTGACAAGAACAGAGGGAGCTTCTTCTGTGCCCACAGGACCATCAGTCCACACACTGTCTCCAGTAACTTTTGTTTCTAAATCTTCCTGACACGCAAAATGATTTGTGTAAGCAAGGATTCAAGTGTTTGTATGGACATATTGTGCAAGGTTATAGACACCAATGATACAAAACAGATCTTAAGAAAAAAGGTGCAGGACAGATTTATTTAGCAACGATAGAAGCAACGGAAGTGAATTAAGGACGGACTCACCTTGTTGCCTACCAAAGAAGGAGGCCACGCCATGATGTAAGGATGAGCAGAGCTTGTATACTTATTATCAAAAAGCTTGTTCAGCTTTGCTGTTTCCAGGCAGAGGGATTGGAGGGACTCGGTGCGCGCATCATACTTAGTAGACATGTACACAAAGCCCTCGATAACCGCCTCAACCTGCACTGTGGCATAACCCTCTGCTGAAATCTTAGTGGCATCAACAAATGTACTCAGCGGAAAAGTACCTTCCTGCATCCATTTCTCAACACCATCTTCACCAGTTCTCCAAAGCCAAACAATAAGCGTTTCTGTTTCTGTCTTTGCCACAGCCAGGCAGAGCTTTCCATCCTTGCTATGACCCAAACTAAATAGCACAGGGTTCATCTCTCCGGAGAATGGCGGCAAATCCACTCTAGAGAATTGCATTGTTGCAGTGTTGAGAACGAGCACATAAGCTTTACTCGTGTGTTTCCAATAAACAAATCCTTTCACCTGTGTGTAACGGTCAAACGTGAAAAAATTGTCTCCATCATCCTCAGGTTGAGGTGGCTGGGGTGTCTCCACCCACGGCAAGATCTGCCACTCCCTGGTGGCCGGTGAGAAAACAGTGAGACGCGCCGGCACTTGCCGCGGCTTGTTCCGGTGTTGGACAGAGATCATACGGGTCTCCTGGTCCTCTTCGGATAAGAAAATGAACTCAGGCAAGCCGTTGACGAGGGTCTCGTCGGTGGTCGGCGGGGGGAAGAGATGCAGTGCCTGCGTGAGGGGGTTGTAAGCAGCTACTTGGTCTGTGGCCCTGTTGAGATGGACGACGTAGCCGCCATGGCAGGTCTCTATGTGCCACCCGGGGGAGGAATCGCTGTCCTCCGGGAGGCGGGTGAGGAGGAAATCGGCGCCGCGGACGGCGGCGGCGAGGTCCGGGTCGGAGCGGCTGCGAAACGGGACGAAGGGGTGGCTACGGCAGGATTCGATGAAGAAGCCCAGGAGCTGGGGCGGGTGGAGCGCGCGGAAGCGGCGGCGGAAGGCGGGGGACGAACGGACGGCGTGGAGGAAGGTGCGGCAGGCGAGGGCGGCGCGGACGAGGCTCGGGAGGGAAGGAAGGAGGAGGAAGATCTCGTGGAGGAGGTCGTCTCCGATGGCGGTAATTGTGGTGGGAGACGGTGTCGGGCGTTTCGCCGGCGGCGCTAACCCTAGCTCTGAGGCCATGTCTGTTGAACTCGAGCTCGAAAGCAATGAAAATTTTCACTCACAAAGAAAAGAGTATTTTGCCCTTTGCCCAAACAACTCACACACTCACTGTCCACTCTTAAACATGGGAAAATTGGCTATTTGTTACTCCCTCCGTTCTACTCACTCCGTACCTAAATATAAGTCTTTTAAGATATTTCACTAGATGTCTACATACAGAGCAAAATAAATGAATCTATACTTTAAAATATGTCTATATACATCCGTATGTAGTCCACTAGTTGAACCTCTAAAAAGACTTATATTTAGGAACGGAGGGAGTAAAATATAAGACCTTTTAGGGATTTCACTAAAAGACTACATACGAAGCAAAATGAGTGAATCTATATTCTAAAATATGTTTATGTACATCCGTATGTAGTTAATAGTACAATCTCTAAAAGATCTTATATTTAGGAACGGAGGGAGTAGTATTAAGTTCGTTCGAGTTTGATCATAACTATAAAATAAAAAAAAATTGACAAAACATGGCGAGGGACTATATTGTGAGGGGTGATTAGTGTTAGGAAAAAAGAAGAAGACCTCATGTACACACGTCCTATATGTCAATACGTGTACAAGTAGGAGCCTGGTGACCGGCCCATAACTACGTTTCACCCCTCCATTCAGACCTAACCGTCGCAACTGGCAACACCTCTTCAACCCTATGCGACGAACTCTTCATCCGGTGCGCCGACGGTGAGCGAGTCAGAGCCTCTACAGTCAATCGAACGTTCGGTTAGCCGTTCACAGGTCTTCAACGTTGTTTCTCATCCATGTAAGTAGTACTCGTACTTGCCAGCATGTCGGTAGCCACTCACAATTTGGCTAGTACTCGGATGGTATGTTAATCTTTCCATGTACAAGTCGGACTAGCCGCTTACAAATACTTAGTCGTATGCAAGGTAGCCCATAACCGGAATATAATCTGCTTAGAATAATTTATCATTGTTTGGATGCAACATAGTCCATAGCTAGTTTATTGGTCCTGTAATGCATGCATGCATATTGGTCATGGAACTAATTAGTGTTTGGTGTTATCGCTGTCGCAGATGACTGTTCATGAGATATAGAGGGTGATTGGATCCAAGGGACTAAAACTAGCCTGACTAAAAATAGTCTCTTTAAGAGGCTAAAGTTCCAAGCACCCGTGACTAAAGAGAGGCTAAAACTAGTCTTGAGGCTAAAATCTTGTAGTCAGGGGTACCCCTACTAAAATGTGGGTTAGTCCTCTCTCTCCTCATTTAACTCCTCTCCTTTAACACATGCGAGTTCTGGATTGGAGGGTTTGGAGGATAATAAATGCTAATTAACTTGATTTTAGTCTGTTTAGTATTTGGATTCAAACATGGGTGAGGCTAGGAAGTTTTAGTCTCACTATTTTTAGTCATGGGACTAAAACGTATCCAAGCACCCTCATAACATGCTTCTTCCTTGAAACTGAAACAGAGTGAGGAGTAGGAGAGTTAAGATGGAACCAGTTAACAGGTAACACCACCTTTTTTTCCTCTACAACTTCATTCTTGTCCTGTTGATTTCGCATTACATGTAAGTACCACCTGTTTGTGACCTTTATATTTTTCCTTGTCGTGTATGGCTAACAGTGATGTACAACCTGGTAGTTTTTCGTCCACAGCGACGATGACCTTCAGCGGGGTTGATTGATCAACTCTGGTGATACATGATGAAACATATGATTCCAGTGTTCATGTCGAGGAGGACAAGATGTATGATTTTCTTGGACTGAAAAAGCTAAATGAGAGCGTCGTGTTATTGCGCGAGGTTGATAATGATGCTAACACCGCTAATATTGATGTTATTGCGCGAGGTTGATAATGATGCTAACACTGCTAATGTTGGTGCCGATATCAAGAATGTTGATGCCAAAGACATTGATGGTGCAGCCTTATCCATTGATGATGGCACATCCAAAGAGCAGTTCATTATCTTTGATAGGGATAATCCAAAGATGATTGTAGGAGACACTTTTCCTTCAATGGATTCCTTTAGAATGTCAGTCAAACATTATGCTATTAAGAAAGAGTTTGACATCAAGATAAATATGTCTCAGCCCAAAAAGTATATGGCTATTTGTAAGGGTTCTGAAGATGGAAACTGACCTTGCAAGGTTACAACTAAAAGGAAGCAAGAGGGGAAAATAATGGTGGTATGTATTTACTTCTATTCATGCGTTCCTATTTTACTTCTGTAGATGGATCTGTGTACGCGTGAGATTTTCTTTTTTTCCCTAACACTAAACATCCCTCACAATATAATCCCTAATTAATATTTTATTAAAAACAATTTTGTACTCCCTTCATCTCAGTTTATAAGTCCGGCACGTGTACCTAGGTCGTTAATTTGATCAACTTAATGATAAGCATATATTACGAAAGATATATCTTTAAAAACTTTAGATGTTCTATTTTCTAATGATATAATTTTTATATTAAACAATACTCCCTCCGTTCCTAATTATAAGTCTTTTTAGAGGTTTTACTAGAGGACTAGCTACGGATGTATATAGACATATTTTAAAGTATTGATTCACTCATTTTATTCTGTATGTAGATCCTTAGTAAAATCTCTTAAAAGACTTATATTTAGGAACAGAGGGAGTAGATTTTATATAAGTTAAATTGACAACCTGGGTACACGTGCGAGCCTTCTAAACTGTGACGGAGGTAGTAGTTACTTCCTTTGATCGGAAATACTTGTCTTAGAAATGAATAAAATGGATGTATCTAGAACTAAAATAAGTCTAGATACATCTATTTCCAGAACAAGTATTTCCGGTTGAAGTCCATTTCCAGGACAAGTATTTCCGGTTGAAGTCCATGTCCAGAACAAGTATTTCCGGTTGAAGGAACTTAATAACAAATACGTAGTCAATTTTCCCACCACCGCCACCACGAGAGAAACAAAACAAAGGGGAAAGGCACTTCTCGGGGGTCCCCTCCGCAATCCTCCCGTCGTCTCCACCAAAGCAAAGCAGAGGAGTAGGAATCCCGGTTGAAGGATGACGACGGCGGCGCGGCCGACGTGGGCGCCGGCCAAGGGCGGGAACGAGCAGGGGGGCACCCGCATCTTCGGGCCCTCCGGGAAGTACTCCTCCCGCGACCTCGCCGCCCACACATCCCTCAAGCCCAGGTAGGTAGATTCAAAATCCAATCGTCCGTCTGCCCCCACCCGCGCTCCGATTCCGATTCCGATTCCGATTCCAGTTCCAGTTCCATGCCCTGCCTCGTGCCTCGAATCGAATCCTCCGTCTGTTCTGGTTAGGGATATCGCGCCCGCGCCCGCGCCCACGCCGTCTATGCAATTGGGGGCGGGGGCGGGGAAAGGGTGCTAGGGTTCCAGATCGGGGTGTCTGGTCTCGTCCATCTCCGCGCGGTAGAATTAATTGCTGGCCATCGCTAGCAGCCTCGTCGGTTGCCCGGATGGATTAGGTTAATCCCAACCCAATAAGCCCAGCTAGTACCTGCAGTTCACTGCAACGGCACAATTACTTATCAACGAACATAGTGCTGTATGTATTAATGTGAGCGAGCCTTTTTCGTGCAGTGACCTAGGATAGTCGAGCAAAATATAGCTGTTTGCTATCTTCATCTACATAGAACAAACACCTATTCTGCCTGCTGCTCCATCAAGAGAGTGAATCTGTAAGTAGATGGCTTATCATGATTCATATGTTCCTCATTGTGGTTGTGGGCTTTTTTAGTTAACCATAATCTGTAACTAACACTATATGGCTAAACTATTGCATCAGGCTTCACATGATTAATTAATTGCTTGCCCCTGTCAACCATGAATGGAATTAGCAGATAATATATATATATATATATATATATATATATATATATATATATATATATTATTTTTCTGAGTATCTCCCTCTCAATACTTCCCCTTCTTATGTGCAGAAAAGAGGGCCAACAAACTCAAGAGGAGGTACAAAAGAGGAATCTCAGGGACGAACTTGAGGAGCGTGAACGCAAGCACTTCTCATCCAAGGATAAGTCCTATGTTGGTAATACCTCCGGGTCCATCTGCACTTCCTTCGTCATTTATGCAATAGTGCTTTGCCGTATCCTTTCTTCTGTGATGTTTGTCCTTCGTCGTTGCCTTGTAGGAGTACCTGTGAACTGTGATTGATTAGTTCAACCTCTTTTTTCTTGCAGATGAGAGGGACCGGCGAAAAAGTTCGAGCTTGCTCTTAGAAGGTCAGTGACAACCTTGAAGCTTTAGCAAAGGCTGTTTAGTGTTTATGTTCCAAGGCAGCATAATAATTTACTTCGTTCTTCTGGTAATTACAGGTTCAAAACGGGATGAGGATAAGATAGTTCCACGTGAAATTGATGCAGACGACTCTGACGTGGAGCTCAAAAGTGATGATGAAAGGTCTGTTTAATTTTTGCTCATTAGTTTATCAACCACACACATTCAAAATGGCGATGGGACTCTCTTGCTGTTAACTGATACATCTTCTAACTGCATGAATAAGTTGTATTATTTTGGATTGGGGCTGAAACTGTTCAATGTGTGTTATCTACCATAAACTTTGGTATTGGGTGTTATACACATTCTTATGCTGGCTAGCATGCTTTTCATGGTACTCCCTCTGTTCCTAAATATAAGTCTTTTAAGAGATTTCACTACGGACTACACACGGAGCAAAATGAATGAATCTACACTCTAAAGTATGTCTACATACATCCGTATGTAGTCTTTAGTTGAATCTCTAAAAAGACTTATATTTAGGAACGGAGGGAGTAGATGTTTACAACAATACAATATGGTAAAATAGCAAAAAAGAATAACGCAGAAATTGATATTTTTTTGGGACTGAGCTGTTTATCTGGGCCCAGATTCGTAGTTCAGCTGATTATCTCAACTTACTCTATGTCTTGCTCATCAAATTGAAACTTTTATTCAGCGACGATGATGATGATGACGATGACACCGAGGCACTAATGGCAGAGCTCGAAAGAATTAAAAAAGAAAGAGCTGAGGACAGGTTTAGAAAGGTTTGTTGTTTTCTTCTCCGTATTATCATTTTGAGGCGCTCTTCTTCTTTGGGATTAGAGAATTAATATGAAGTCACGTTTGTTTGCTGCAGGAGCGTCAGCAAGCAGAAGAAGAGGCCAAGATGAAGGAGGCTGAGCTGATGCGAGGAAACCCATTGATTAATATGAATAACTCTGGCTCCTTCAATGTGAAGAGAAGGTTAAGACAGTGATGCCTAGTGTATCATATTATATGCTTCTTTTATGTTGTGGTGCCTTTTTTTAAAGAAAAAATAATGCTTCCATGCTTTATGCTGAGCTTAATCCTGCTCATATATGTGTTTGTCGCAGGTGGGATGATGATGTTGTATTCAAGAACCAAGCTCGTGGAGAGACTAAGACACCGAAACGGTTCATCAACGACACCATCAGAAGTGATTTCCACCGCAAGTTTCTGCATAGGTACATGAAATGATGCTGCTGTACACTTTATGTTGCCTGGGCAGTATGCATGCTGGAAGAGCCTGTGATGTTTCATATTCTGAAGATCGATTTGTATGACATAACTGTAACATCCATGTTACCTGTATGGTGATATGTTTACCTTGTTCCTAAGAGTAAAGAAAAGAACCCACTGCTTGTGTTTATTGATGCTTTGCCGTGATGTCAGGATCTTCTGTTAATATCGATTACTCCCTCCGATCCAAATTAATCGAAGGGAGTACTTGAATTCTTTCAGACTCGCTTTGACCTGGAAAATATGTATGTTTGTGTGACTGCCCAGCACTGTCTTGGAAAATGTTTATATTTTTTGCCGAATTCATTGAGCGCTTGAAACACCAATTTTCTTATCGGCCTTCTCCTGGGAAAATGATTTTAACTGAACTAGCAACCAAAGTTCCTTCTCTATTTGATTGCTTTCTGGTTTGGCTGGATGGACAGCTAGTGAGTTTAGCCGAGCAAATTGGCAGGTTACCCTTTGCCTCTGTTTCTCATGGCATTGGAGTCGTTGTGCTGCTCGGAGATTAACATCCTGGTTCTCCATTGTTGGCTGGCCACTTTTTCCATGGCTGGTTGGAAGGGGCTAAGGGTAACATTTATTTTCGCTCCTTGTTTAATTGGTCGATGAGTTCTGCTTGTATGGTTGCATCTGCTGTATTCTTGTCAGATCTGCATAGAAGATGTCTTGATTTTGTTGATTGATGTTGAGATAATGTTGCTTATTATCGTATTTGAATGAAGGAGTAGCTTGTTTTGATTATAATTTTTTTTCTCTGTTCTTAGGATTTTTTCTTTTGTTACACGCAAATTGAGCTTCTATTTGCTTGCTGCCCCCTAAGGGGAAAAAGGTATTACATGAGCCTGAAATCGAAGTTATGTTTTTTATTTGTTTCCTGCTGTTTGATTACTGCCTGATTTGCGGTTAGTGTAGAAGTAGCTGAGAGTTTTAGCCGAGCAAAATGGCAGGTTACCTTATGCCTCAGTTTCTCATGGCATCTGGGTCGTTGTGCTGCTCGGAGATCCATCACTCCTGGTTCTTTGCAATGTTGCTGGCTACTTAATTACCTTGGGGCTGGTGAGCGGAGCTGGGTGAGCATATTCTCTGTGGCTGAATTAGTAAGTTGGTCTCTGCAGTTCTCTTATTGTCCTGTGATTGAAATCGTCTTTGTTGGCCATGGCTGAACTTATCTGCTGTTTTTTTCAATTTTGTTGGTTGATATGCTCAAGTTTTGGCTGCCTCTAATTTGTTATCTACTCCATGTTTTTCTTATATCGCGGGACGGAGGGTAGTACTACTTGGAGTTTTTCCTGACCATGTTTTTCATTTAAAAAAATGGGTTTGTTGGACACTTGGTTACTTTCTGATTAAGCTAGACCGAAGTTGTGGGATTTTATGTGAGCAAAACGGCACGCTACTCTTTGCCTCTTCTTCTCATGGCATTGGAGTTGTGCTGCTCGGAAATCCACCACTCGTAGCTCTCCACTGTCCATGCATGCCCACTCTATGAGGTTGGTCGAGATGCCTAGGGTAATATTAATCTCCCCCTTGTTTCATTGTGTTGAGTTAATTTTGCGTGTATTAATCCGTGTTGGGCCGAGATCAAGATCAAGGTGCTGCAAATTCTGTTGTTCTCGTTGATTGATATATGGTCGCTTGTTATCGAATGCAGTAGATCCTGTTATTTCCTGGCCTGTCTGCCTGCAAATCATCAAACTGGAAGAATCCTTGCTGCTCCGTTTGCACTATTTCGTTGGCTGGCAATATGTAGATCTCCCGCCTGCCTCTCGCTTTTTTTGGGGGGTTGGGGGTTGGGGTGATCCACCTGTTGTTGCTGCTGCATTCAAATAGTGCAACACGGTCATGTCTAGAACGTCTTACAGAAGTGATCGGAGGGAGTATCCTAACGAGACCAAGGACCGCCAAACACCATCCAAAACTGAGCCCTCTCTCTTTGCCCCAGTTTTGAGGGTGGTGTTCTATTGCTGTTTCCTCTCCTACCCACCTTACCAACTTGTAAGATTATGCTTTGATGCTATGATGTAATATGAGAGGGCATGGCATATCGGTAAGGATTATGTTTGTTACACGTTTGGAATTAATGATAGTGGAACAATGAGTTTAATTTGGTGATCTTTTTCTTTTCTTGAGAAAAGTTGTCATGTGAGGTAATTGGGCCAGGTAAAAACTGGCACATATACTCTTCATATGCTGATAACCTGCTAATAATCTTCAAAGATAAGCAAGGTGGGAGGTTTCCATTACAACACCAAGCAAGTTGAATAATAACCAGCATGTTGACGAAAGCACGGGCATGAAATGCTATTTCTTCTGCTTACATAAAATCTATGCCAAAATAAACAAAACCCACCAAAGTCACAGCTGCTTCAGTTCATCTGATGCTCACAGGATCGAATTGTGCATCCCAAAATGTTCATACATTATGTTTAAGACTATTTACGAAAAAAGAAACATTAGGTGATTAGTAGAAGGGGCCTCAAGCAAGCACAGAGAACAAGAAAACCAACACTATGTTTCATGCATGGCCATGTCATCTGGAAAAGGTCAAATAATATTCCATATCAAGAAGCCAATGCGCCATCCCCATCTACCGTCCAGGAGAATGCGCATCCACTGGCATCCGGTTGCCATCTTACAGTAGACAAGCATTTTCAAAAACACTAACAGCCACAATCTAGCATGTACGTTTCCGAGTCTCCATTACTACAAAAACAAGCGCCTGATGTTAGTTCATTGCCCCCGGTCTTCCTTATCATCCAGAATCCCTACTAGTGATGAAAAGTAATATCCAGAAACGGCAGTCTGCAGTTTAACAGCAACTTCATGTGCATTGCTTAAACTTGTCGTCACCCTCGTAATCCGAACCCTCATCGTCTTCGTCTGACTCCTCCTGCACCTGCTTAGGCACTGCTTCGCTATTGGGCTCCTCGCCACCGCCGCTTGGTTTGGCCCGCTTTTCATTCTTGCGCTGCTTCTTCTTTTGGCGTTTCAGGCGCTTCTTGGATGTACGATCCTCGGCTGCTTTTAGCCTCTCCTCCCTCCGCAGGTTGAACTCGGCCACCTGTTTCCTCTTTTCGTAATCAGTCTCCATCCTCGTTATTCGGTCCTGTTCTCTTCTCCTCATTTGCCGATACTGTCAAAAACAAGAGTGCTTACAGTTAGTTAAACCATCAGATTATTAACTACCAGTGTGTTTCCATTCAAGTTCTCAAAATTATTCATATCATAAAACTTGAGAAATCTGGAGCTAGCTGATTTGTATATACAAAAGAAATCAGTGAATAAGATAGTTGAGAACACATCAAGAAAATGTTTGCTCTAGCTCTCTGAATGCTGGAACAGGAGGAATCAAATACAAATATCATGTATTTCAGCTGCTATGATGTCACCCGAAACAAGGATTTGATAATTCTGGTGAACAAGCATGACAGACAAAATATATCTTGAGTTTATTATTATCACGAGCCTCAAAGAGAGCAGAATTCGAATGAACGTGTATACAGTCTCAGCAAGACAATCTCCAGTTCTCCACACACAAGTCAATTGCAGTTTTAAAGTTAAACTAGGATTCCGCCCACAAGTCAACATCAGTACTTCATTTTAACGACTCAAATGAAGAGTTGAGTAGCAAAGCACTAAATCTTCTCCTGGTAGGCTGGTAGCAATTCTGGCATCCGTCCTATTTCAGCACTCTTACTGGAACTTCAGATTATCAAGCGATAATGCCTATGAGCTAAGCCAAAAATACAAAGATCTTGTATCTGACCCCTTCTCTTATATCACATCATAACTTAACAGACCTTTACCTTTTATCAAACTGTGGTCATTCGTCAGCCTTATAACCTCCCCGTTGATAAGTGATGCAGCAAAACATATTCTTTTCATTTTTCGTATTCAGTAATGATAGCTTAGAATCCAAAACGACTTGCATTCTACATATTCAAGAATCATGCAAGTTTTAATCATCTTGTTGTTTTGGTATAGCCAACTGCATACACAAAATTTACTCAAGTGCTTTCAATACTGTCAGTATTCTTAAGAACATCAACAGGTAAAGGGTCTTGTGTACATGCGTTTTTTTTCCGAAGGCACCATGTTTGTTTTTCCTTATATAGACGCCAAAGAACTATTTAGAATCAATAATTCATGTTCAGATGAACCATAGACCCTAAATTTTCTTCAAGAAAAAACCAATAAATGGCAACTTCACCAGAACATTGCAACCATTTAGAATCAATAATTCATGTTCAGATGAACCGTAGACCCAAAAGTTCTTTAAAGAAAAAATCAATAAAATGGCTACTTCACCAAAATATTGCAAGCATCTACTCAAGTGCTAATTGACAAATAAATTTTATCATAGCCATAATGTAGAGTTATATGTGATCTCATCCGCATAATAAGGAAAAAAAATGGTTCAATCTGACACTTAGTTTCGCTGAATTCTCCACTTGTGAGAGGGTGGGAGAGAGAAACAGTACCTGGTGGAAGTCACCAGAGCCAGAACCAGCAGAGGACCCAGAGGTGTTGCTGGCACGGACGGGGACATTCTCCATGATGCGCCTGAGCTTCACCTCTATGTCCTCCTCATCCTCCCGCAGCTTGACCCCTCCCGAGCTCTTTCCTCCACCCTCCACCAGCGCCAGCTGCTTTCCACTGTCACCTACAGAATCCCTTGCCACTAGTTCGCCACCAGAAACCCTTGCGGGTGGTGCCATTGGGACTAGCTGCTGCATATTGCTATCCTTAACAGGATCTGACATTGTTGATACTAGCTCCACCTGCGGATCTGCCTGCATAGAACAGAATGTTGAAGCATGAGCTAGGGATAAGAATTCTTCTAAGTTTATGTTGGACATGTTCACAATACCATAACAGATGCCATAATGGACCTGGAAATAGCAAGAACAGAGTGATGACTGGAAGGGAGGAATCTACGGAACATGACAAATCTAAGTACTAAATGAATGTACAGTAACAACTAGTAATACTTTTCCATCCTCCAACCTCGTGAAAAAGTAAAACGCAACTATGTGTAAGTTTTCCTGGCTAGTAGAGCCAGCAAATACACATCAAGACATGGACCATGTCCTACGCAGATGAAGCAGATACCCTCTCCTAATGAATCAACGCTATCTAAGATGTGACCCTATCTATCTGTCCCCTAAGCCTGGTTACCTTTGGACTAGATGTAAACTATATGTGATAATGAAATTCAGGATCCCTGGTTTGTAATTGTAACTGCAATTGTATCCAAGAGATACAAGATTTGCAGCGCGGTGCACAATCAACGAAGGGAGGCATCACATTAACAAGGCAAAGCATCCCGAATTCAACCTGATTCAAGCTCACATGCTATGCTAACTAAATGAAAAGTGCAAGGCCTGAGGGATTCCTAAAGTATTCAGAAAGAAAATGAGCTTCTATCAGAGCAGACAGGCCAGGCCGCCGCCGCCGCCTGGACGGCCTGAAGCAGCTCGGAGAGAAAAGAATCGTGGAGTGTTAGGGATTTCACACCGCCGAGAGGAGGAACCAGGCTGGATGGAACCCCTGCCCGCTTCACTGCTGTCGAGCTGAGCAGGGAAAGAGGCGCGGCCCCTGGAACTGGAGGGAGGAGACTCCTGCTGGTCACCGTTGCGGACGGGGCAGGACGGGAGTGTGGCGGAGGCCCGCCGGTGGGGGCGTGGAGGAGGACGACGGGCCGGCGGCTGGGTGGAGGAGGACCGAACGATAGCTGTGGAAATAAGCTCCCGTGGAAATAAGCTGCTGTGAGAATAAGCTCCAGATAATAAGCTAGCCAGTTCTTTTGAGTGCCTGTTTTCTCAGCTTATTTGTGGTATGATCAGGGAAAAGTCTGTAATGCCCTTTGGTTATATTGTTTGTTCGGATTAATTGATACTGCGCTATTATTTATTATTTCGTTGCCCATATGAATATAAATTCGACTTTGAAACATGTCATAATCGAACATAAAGGAGGATCATTGTCTCGCATACGAATATCATACATGCATCATTGTCTCATGTACGAGTACGAGTACTTGAGAAGAAGTACTGAATAAAAAATATCTTTAAATTATTAGTACATGATACTGCCAACAAAAGCATGCACCTTAGAGCTAAGCATCAAGGAGCAGAAACCATCCACACAATCTATATCAAAATTATTTCTTTCGTATGAGCTGCTGTAAGAAATCCCAAAAAATACCACACAGGAGCTGCTCACCTTGCTGCCTCACACGAGGGGAGAGGGAACGGTGGTGGGGCGGCGGAGGAGTGGGTCGCCGGACCGGGTCGAGGGGAGGGAGGGGTGGGGTGCCGCCCGCGGGGACGGAGGGGGCGTTGCCGGAGTGGGTGAGCCGCGGGGAGGGACTGGACCGGGCCGAGGTCGGGGCGGCGGCGCAGGGGAACCCTAGGGAGAGAGCAGAGCCACCTCGTAGGTGAGTGAGTCTGGGAGGTGCTCGCGCGAGGTGGGAGTTGGGTGCGGGGAGCTAGCAGCAGTTTTTTCCGCGGTGGCAATTTGGCCGTAATTAACACCAAACAACATAACCCTCTCGGATACCTGTTCGATTCACTTCCGGGAAGCTGCGGCCTGCGGGAAGCCACCAGCCAGCACCTTTTTCCCATTGCACTTGCCTACGAGGTGAAAATAAGGTAGCTTTTTCTAAATCAGTTTTTTCTTTTAACTTCTGGCTTATTTTAACAATAAGTTGTATAATGCTATTTTCTCCGTCCTAAAATAAGTTGTATAATGCTATTTTCTCCGCGCGCGGTGGACCTGGTCTACAGTCAAATAAGCAATTGGTCAACTAGTTAACGTGGGAGCTCCTAATCGCCGAGTTAAGCGAACAAAATGTGAACATAAAAAGTTTATAAAAGCAAAAAATGCTTCATAAATTTTAAAAGAAAATATAACGCATTCGAAAAATTCACTGTGATATAAAAAAAAATTCACGGATTTTGGAAATTAGTTCATGAAATTGGAAAAAAGTTCGTTCAACTCGAAAAAAAGTTCACAAATCTTAAAGAAGTTCATCAATTTCAGAAAAAGCTCATCAAATTTCCAAAAAAATCATCAAAATTTGAGAACAGTTCATAGAATATTAATTAGAAAATTCGTAATTTTTTGAAAAGGGTTCAGTGATTTGGAAAAAAGTTTTTTCGTTTGAAAAAAGTTAATAGAAAAAGGTTGCGCTTTAAAAAAAATATATATAAAAAATAAAATGGAAATGAAAAAGCAATAAAAAGAGTAAAGAAAAGAAACAAAAAAATATAAAGAGAAAAAACGAAGAAAAATCAGTCCTAGGAAAATATAAATGAAAAAACCCCATCTAGGAAGCTTTGAGAAACTTCACAAAACCGAAAAATGTCCCTCCCGTTGGGCACGCGCCGGTTAAGAAAAATGCACTTGACGCCTGCAGCGTCAAATAGGATTTGCCTCAACGTGTCCAACCGAGTGAGTGAACGGGATGATGTGTGTTGGGTTGGCACGCGAGGAGGCACATTAGTGCGAGTTGAGAAACTTAACATTTAATTTGCTGAACATGAGTTCTCAACTATCACTAATGAATGAGTAAACATGTGCAAGTTGAATTCAAGTATGAACTATTTTATTTGAACACTTGATGTTTGGATTGTATTATTTGTTTATATTTGAACTACTGTTGCTTTTGAATATTTGCACTACTTGAAGTATTATTTATGCTATATCTGTGTAAGAATTTTGAGTGTTCACCACTTGAAATAAGACGTTAGCTATCTCAAAAAACAATCAACGACTAAAAATAAAGAATTTTGAGTGTTCGGACAAAGAAAAAAGAAAAAAGAGGCGGACGTTTGGTGCACATGGTTAAATGGCCGGCCTTGGTATCTGTCTCCACGGACGTCTAGTGTGTTCGATTCAGAATACGCCATTGAAGATGACTTATTGGATGAAAAAATATCATCTCTTTTTGCCATTTTGTTCATCCATGAGGTGGTAGGGGGTTTAGGGGCAGGTCCAGTTATAATACATACTTAGTTGTTCCTTTCATTGTTACTCAGGCAAATCCATATGAGCAAGAAGACACGAAGGGCTAGTTTCGTCTAGGCTAGAGGCCGAGCAGAAGAAGAAGCCCCACCGAAGTTTGCCCAAAGAGTCTTCAAGGGAACATACGCTTAGCGTACATAAAACATGGTTTAAACTACAATCTTAGAGCATCTTCAATAGTTCATGTAAAAAACTCCTCGTAAAATGTCCATATAATTTGGCCGCCTGAGCCGGCGGGATCACCCGCCTCGCCAGCCACCCGATTAGCCCGCCAGGGGCCGTTGGATATTTGGATGAGAATCCCAAGCCGTCTTCTCTTTTCACACCTCACAGTTGCATCTTGCATGCACGCGTTTGCATCCCGTCCTCGCAGCGTCATATTACCATCTGACCACCCTCAACCGCTCGCCAAGTTCATCACATCGCGCATCCCCATGCAAATAGCCGCCATCAAAGCAACCCTTCGTGGCCTCCCATGCCACAATGCAAGACCACCCGCGTCATCAGTCATTGAAAGCACCGTTGAAAGCACCGTCCCAGCATCAACATTACTCTCTCCGTCACGGTTTAGAAGGCGTGCATGCAAATTCTCTAGAACCTAGGTGGTTATTGATTGGTTGTAAAATGAGTTAAAAAAATAACATTCACACTATGGATGCATATAGAAGTACTAGTACAACAGAGTACTAATTAGCTGCTAGGAGTAAATGCAATGCGTCTTAAACCTTGTGTGTTGTGGAAATGCACGCAAGCTTAACCGTGTCTTCTAAACCGCGACGGAGGTAGTAGTGTGTTGTGCACCGAGTGCTTGCAGTAGTAATGGAGGGCCTTGAAGCACTTTATGTCCCACCTGCAAAGCTAGACAACGACGACTGGACTTGTAGCAACGGCTGCCAGAATTCGAGCATACAGTAACTTCTTGCATTGAGATGTGACAACTTGCAGCCATACATGTCCCTGACCTGTAGTGGCAATAGCATGGCACCAAAAGTGGCCTTTGAGGGGCAAAATTGACAAAAATGACCCCTCGGGGGAAAGAACTCACAGAGTGACCCCTCGGGGAAAATATTTCACCCGACTGACCCTTTTGTGTGGCGCCCGACACCTAGGCGCCACACTACACTATGTGACGCCTAGCCGTTCGGCGCCACACCCCCCGACCAGCTGGCAGAGAGGTCCCACCCCCAGGCCATGTGACGCCTAAGCCTCAGGCGTCACACATTGTAATGTGTGGCGCCGAACGCTTAGGCGCCACACATTGACTTAACAGGCACGTGCCAGCCCCCCTCCCCACCCCCTCCCCATTCCCCTCCCTATTCCCCTCCCCAGCCCCCTCTCCCAGCCACGGGCCCCTCTTCAAATCCTTCTCCAAATCACCAAATCTGAAGGTTTGGACCGGGCATTTGGTGTCCAATCACTCCCTAAGGTAATCCCCACCTCTCCCCTCATTCTCATCCAAATAAAAATCTCTTGTGGTCTTTTTTTTTGCAAATTTGAGGAAACCCTAGTTTTTCATGAAATGTGGGATGTATATGATATTGTTGTATTTGTTTGTATGTTAGGATAAGGGGTATGATGGGGTTAGGATTAGGATTGTTTGGATGTTTGCATTATGGTTGTTTTAGGGTTAGGCTAGGGTTAGGGATATTTGGTTGTGTTAGGGTTATGATGGGGTTAGGGTTATGGATGTTTTGAAGTTAGTAAGTAGATATTGTAGTTGTATGATTGCTTATAAAAAAAGTTATATGTTTTGTTGTTTAGGGATGGCAAGAACATGTGTTTATGTTCATCACGTGGACAAGGATGCCTTTTTAAAAGGAAATATTGATCCGGACCCGGATGAGCTTGACATGGTGTTCGATTTGTGTCCTAGCTATGGTGAATTGTTGGAACAAGTCCGAAAGGATTTGAATTGGATGGACCCTAGTGATGTAGTTGAGTTTGATGGTAGGCATAATGTGGGATTCGGAATGCACATTCGTTGGAAGACCATGCGTGTCAACTCCGAGCAACGTTGGCTTGCATACAAGGATACGGTGGCCGAATCACTAGACAAGGCTCTAGAGTTATTGGCCATCAAAACAAATGTTCCTAACTTGTTGGATTTGAACCGGGTTGCCTCTCCGATTGTTGAAGCTATTCCTGCACTCATCAACGAAGAGGCCAACATTGAACCTCTTTCTTGTGTCGATGAGGCCAACGAAGAGGTCAACATTGAACATGAACCATTGCTAGAGGCTAATGATGAGCACGATGATGATGAGAATGATGGTAATGTTCTTCATGACAACAATCTTGGTGATTTGGAAAAATATAATTTGCAAGAGATAATGGACCATTCTATTCCGTACTCACGTGGCTATGCATCTGAGTCTGACGATGAGGGTCCCAATGAAGAAGTTGATGAGGAAGGGTTCATGACAAAGGAGGCTGAAGCTTTCAGGAATGTATTAAAGCGTGATCACTGGACAGCATTGTTCGAGGATCTTAGCCTTGCGGATGAAGCCGTGGTTGATGGAGGCGAAGGCATATTGTTTGGAGTTAGGCCACCTTCTCATCAGGAGAGACATGGGAAGAATATTATTTTGCCGGGGTCAAAGTTCGAAACATTCTTTGAACTGAAGATGTGGTTGGATGAATATTCTGTTATGCATTATAGGCCACACAGAGTTGTTAATTCAAACATGAATCTGCGTTACACGGTTGCATGCGAGGATAGAGGGTGTCCTTGGATTGTCCGTGCAAGACCATGGAAAGGAGGGCCAGGATGGAACATTGTCAGTTGTATGCCTCACACGTGTCGAGGCAAGAGGGTTGATGGTGCCCTTTTGTCGCAAAGCCATAGACAACTCACCTCCGAGTTCATCGCTTATAGGCTTTCGAACTCCATCTCCTCTCTTCCAACAATGAGCATAAAAAGCGTACAAGACCTTGTGGAATCCCTCTTTCACTACGAGGTGAAATATGGTGGCGGGGGAAATTCTGGCCGGAAAGGAGACGTCGAAAATTTGGCGGGAACGGAGGAGGGAAAGGTGGCGGGAAAGAAGACGTGGAAATATTGGCAGGAACGGAGGAGGGAAAGGTGGCGGGAAAGGGTGTGCTCAAAATTTGGGGGGAACCGAGGAGGGAAAGGTGGCGGGAAAGAGTGTGCTCAAAGGTTCCAGCAGGTTTTCACATGTGTGGCGCCTAAGCCTTGGGCGGGAAAGAGTGTGCTCAAAGGTTCCAGCAGGTTTTCACATGTGTACGCCGGCCGGGACTCTATCTTTCTTCCCTCCATCTTCTACCTCCGGCTCCTGAGGCGACATACCAATAAGGGCCTCCATTCGTTGCCGCCATCCCTCGGAATCAGTGCTCATACAAAGAGGCTTCCCCTCGATCGGAAGTGCGGTGATCATGGAAACATCTTGAGGAGTAACTGTCATCTCTCCGGTCCGGAGGTGAAAACTATGTGTCTCCGGCCTCCAACGATCAATAAGTGCAGTGACTGCCGCAGCGTTCAGATTGGGCGTTGACCGACTCACAAGCTGAATGTATGGAAGGAGTCCTGTCATCTCGATGTATGGGGTGTACCGCTCATCGTACTGCATTACAGACGATGCCCCGTGAGACCGGATCTTCAAGGGCATAAGCTCCTGCAAACAGATAGGAGTAAGTGATATCATTACATTTTCATCTTATTAAATACATGATTTTTTATCATATGATCTACTTACCATTTTCTTCTCCGACATCAAATAGGCCCAGTGTTCAACGTCATAAACATCATTCAAAAGCCACACCATCCTACAAATCACAAAAAAATACTCATATTCAAAAAAAATACTCATCTACTAATCCACCCATATACATATTACTAATATCCTAATTACTCATATGAATCTACTCATATCCTAACTACTCAAATCCTAAGAACTCATATGAATCTACTCATATCCTAACTACTCAAATCCTAAGAACTCATATGAATCTACTCATATCCTAACTACTCAAATCCTAAGAACTCATATTAATCTACTCATATCCTAACTACTAAAATCCTAAGAACTCATATCCTAACTACTCATATCAATCTAGTCATATACTAACTATTAATACTAACTACTAATATGAATCTACTCATATCCTAACTACTCAAATCCTAAGAAGTCATATCCTAACTATTTATATCAATCTAGTCATATCAATCTACTCATATCAATCTACTCAACAAAAACCTATTCCACTTGGATAGAAGGATGGGAAACGGAAGAGATTACCTAGTAGCCAACCTTGGGGGATCAATCCAAGAAAGAAATCACCAGATCTGAAGGAGATGGGGGAGGGGATTAGGGATTGGATGAGAGCCAGCCGCCGCCGTGCCTGTTTCTGTTTGAATGAGGGAGGGGAATGGGGAGGGGGTGGGGAGGGGGGCTGGCCCGTGCCTGTTAAGTCAATGTGTGGTGCCTAAGCGTTCGGCGCCACACATTACAATGTGTGACGCCCGAGGCTTAGGCGTCACACGGCCTGGGGGATGGGCCCTCTCTGCCAGGTGGTCGGTGGGTGTGGCGCCGAACGACTTGGTGTCACACAGTGTAGTGTGGAGCCTAGGTGTCGGGCGCCACACAAAAGGGTCAGTCAGGTGAAATATTTTTCCCGAGGGGTCACTCTATGAGTTCTTTCCCCCGAGGGGTCATTTTTGTCAATTTTCCCCTTTGAGGGCTCTTCTAGCAAGTGTACGGCAGCAAAGTGCAGCTTTGAAAGTTAGACGACAGTCCTCGTTGTAGCGACACGAGCTTTGACTCTTAAAATAAAACGAGACAACAATAATCAATCTGATTCTCATTTCATTAGATGATTACTGTATTTATACAGATGTAACAAATGCGTCCCATCGAAAGGTGTCTGTTCGGGGAGCGGAGACTGTTGGGGAACGTTGCATGGGAAAAAAAAAATTCTATACACACGCAAGACCTATCCATGACGATGATCATCTACGAAAGGGGTGATCGGATCCACATACCCTTGTATATAGCTAAGCGGGAAGCGTTAAGAAACGTGGTTGATGTAGTCGAACGTCTTCACGATCCAAATCGCAAGCCGTCCCATGAACTTCGTCCCGATCTAGCACCGTACGAACGACACCTCCGCATTCAGCATACGTGCAGCTCGATGACGATCTCCTCCTTCTTGATCCAGCAAGAGAGACGAAGAGGTAGCTGAATTCTTCAGCAACATGACGGTGTGGCGGTGATGGTGATGGAGCTACTCCGGTAGGGCTTCGTCGTACCGTACTGAACTAGCTACGGGGTGTCACAAAGTGGTGGAGGGAGAGAGGGATGCGCCTTGGCTTGAGGTGCCAAAAGCCTCTCTCACCTCCACTATATATAGGAGGGAGGGAAGGGGTGGCGCCCTAGGGACAAGCCCTAGGTTCGGCCAGCGTAAGGAGAGGAGGAGGAGTCCTCCTCCAATACGGTTTGGAAGGAGGACTCCCCTTCCCCAATTCAGTTTGGCCCCACCCTTATTTCCTTGTTCCCCTTGGCCGAATAGGCCTCCTTGGGCTGGCCACTGCTACTGCAACAAAGGACCTTCCAACGGCGCCATAAATAGGTGTGTTGACGGCACCAGGAATCCTTCTGCTACGGCTATGCCTTAAGGGACTTCCTAGGCAAATATGCAAAGGATTTCCCCCGTGGCCTTGGAGCCTTGCGCTGGTGTTCCCTCGAAGCGGAAAGGGTGATGTAGCGCAGCGGTGGTAAGTATTTTCCTCAGTTTTGAGAACCAAGGTATCGGTCCAGTGAAGGAGTATCACAAGAGCCTGCACAAACACAAAAAGCTTGCTCCCAACGCTATGAAGGGGTTGTTAATCCCTTATAGATTGTTTGCCAAGTGAGAACTGAAAGCAACAAAGTAACAAAGCAAAGTAAAAGCAAAAGTGGAAACGATAGGTGCGAATAGACCTGCGGGCCGTAGTGTTTACTAGTGGCTTCTCTCATGAAAGCAAGTAGACGGTGGGTGAACAAATTACTGTCGAGCAATTGATAGAACCGCGCAAAGTCGTGACGTCATCTATGGCAATGATTATATCTATAGGCATCATATCCAAAACAAGTAGACCGATACTTTCTGCATCTACTACTATTACTCCACACGTCGACCGCTATCCATCATGCATCTATTGTATTAAGTCCAAAAGAACAGAGTAACACCTTAAGCAAGATAACATGATGTAGATGGACAATCTCATATCTACGACATAGCCCACCTTGTTATCCTTGATGGCAACTACACGATGTGTGCCTTGCTGCCCCTACTATCACTGGGAAAGGTCACCACACGGTAAGAACCCAAAACCAAGCACTTCTCCCATTGCAAGAATCATAGATCTAGTTGTCCAAACAAAACCCAAGACTCGAAGAGACTTACAAGGATATCAAATCATGCAAATAAGAAATCAGCAAATACTCAAATATATATCATAGATAATCTGATCACAAATCCACAATTCATCGGATCTCGACAAACACACCGCCAAAGAAAATTACACCGGATAGATCTCCATGAAGATCATGGAGAACTTTGTATTGAAGATCCAAGAGAGAGAAGAAGCCATCTAGCTACTAACTACGGACCCGTAGGTCTGAAGTGAACTACTCACGAGTCATTGGAGGGGCGATGATGATGATGAAGAAGCCCTCCAACTCCAAAGTCCCCTCCGACAGGGCACCGGGAAGGGTCTCCAAATGAGATCTCGCGGAAACGGAAGCTTGCGGCGGCGGAAAAGTATTTTCGTGGATCCCTTGATTTATTTCTGATTTTTAGGGAATTTATAGGCGCAAGATCTAGGTCAGGGGGCGCCAGGGAGGCCACAAGCCTGCCCACCGCCGCCCCCTAGTGGCGGAGTGGGGGCATGTGGGCTCCCTGTAGCCCTCCTGGCTTGGCCCACAAGCCCCCTGATCTTCTTCCGTTCGGGAAAAAAATCATTTCGGGGATTTTATTCCGTTTGGACTCCGTTCCAAAATCAGATCTGAAAAGAGTCAAAAACACATAAAAAAATAGGAACTGGCACTTGGCACTGAATTAATAAGTTAGTCCCAAAAAAGATATAAAAGGTACATAAAACATCCAAAGACGACAAGATAACAGCGTGAAACCATAAAAAATTATAGATACGTTTGAGACGTATCAGCCACCAGCCCACCAGGGGCTGGTGCGCCACCCTTGGGCCTCTTTGGTTCCATCCTGGGTGGGTGGCCCCTCCCGGTGGAACTCTAGAATCTATTTGTCACTCCCGGTACTTTACAGGTAATGCCCAAAAATCTTCCGAAAGCTAAATGGACACTTCCAATATATCAATCTTCATCTCTGGATCATTCCGGAAACCCTCGTGACGTATGGGATCTCATCGTGGTTCATCCGATGAGATCATCGTGGAACATGCGGGAGATCACCGTATACGGGATTGATTGAATCCTTGACATCATGGTTCATCCGATGAGATCATCGTGGAACATGCGGAAGCCACCATGGGTATCCAGACCCCGCTGATGGTTATTGGCCAGAGAGGTGTCTCGGTCATGTCTGCATGCCTCCCGAACCCGTAGGGTCTACACAGTTAAGGTTCGATGACACTAGGGTTATAGGGAATTGTTATACGAGGTTACCGAACGTTGTTTGGAGTCCCGGATGAGATCCCGGACGTCACGAAGAGCTCTGGAATAGTCCGTAGGTAAAGAATTATGTATACGAAGTGAGGATTTGGTCGCCGGAATTGTTTCGAGCGACACCGGTAATGTGCCGGGACCACCGAAAGGGTTTCGGGGGTCCACCGGGAGGGGCCACCAGCCCCAAAGGCTAGCATGGGCCAAAAGGTGGAAGGGAACCAGCCCAGAGTGGGCTGGTGCGCCTCCCACCTAGGCCCAAGGCGCCACAAGAGAGGGAAGGGGGGAAACCCTAGTGCAGATGGGCCTAAGGCCCATCTGGGGTGCGCCACCCCCCTCTCCCTTGCCCTGGCCGCCACCACGAGCCCTAGATGGGGCTTCCGCACCCTTTGGGGGTGGGAACCCTAAAGGGGGTGCCCCTCCCTCTCCCCCTATATATAGTGGAGCTTTTGGCTGATTTGAGACACACGAAATCTCTCTCTTGGCGCAGCCCTGCTTCTCCTCTTTCTCCTCTCCGACGGTGCTTGGCGAAGCCCTATCGGGAGACCTTGTAGCTCCACCACCACCACGCCGTCGTGATGCCGGAGCTCTCCCTCAACCTCTCCCTCCTCCTTGCTGGATCATGACGTGGGAGACGTCATCGGGCTATACGTGTGTTGAACACGGAGGTGCCGTGATTTGACACATAGATAGGAACCGACCGTGATCCGAATCGCTGCGAGTACGACTCCATCAACCGCGTTCATAGTAACGCTTCCGCTTAGCGATCTTCAAAGGGATGAAGATGCTCTACAACCTCTCCCATTGCTGGTGTCTCCATAGATAGATCCTTGTATGGCGTAGGAAAATTTTGAATTTACTACGTTACCCAACACTTTGCAAATATTGATGTCCTCCTCCATGATGTAATCATGGACGGCATTGAAGCGTCGTTTTATGTGTCTGGTCTTCTTGTGAAACCTTGGTTCCTTGGCTAGAGCAATGGCACTAGTGTTGTCACAGAACAGATTTATTGGATCTAGTGCACTTGGCACAACTCCAAGATTTGTCATGAACTGCTTCATCGAGACACCCTCTTTAGCCGCCTTCGAGGCAGCTATGTACTCCACTTCGCATGTAGAATCAGCTACGACGCTCTGCTTGGAACTGCACCAGCTTACCACACCCCCATTTAGAATAAACACGTATCCGGTTTGTGACTTAGAGTCATCCGGATCAGTGTCGAAGCTTGCATCGACGTAACCCTTTACGACAAGCTCTTTGTCACCTCCATAAACGAGAAACATTTCCTTAGTCCTTTTCAGGTACTTCGGAATATTCTTAACCGTTGTCCAGTGCTCCATTCCTAGATTACTTTGAAACCTTCCCACCATACTTATGGCAAGGCTGACATCAGGTCTTCTGCACAACATTGCATACATGATAGACCCTATGGCTGAAGCATAGGGGCCGACACTCATCTTTTCTCTATCTTCTGTAGTCACTGGGCATTGAGTCTTACTCAACTTTATACCTTATAACACAGGAAAGAACCCTTTCTTGGATTGTTCCATTTTGAACTTCTTCAAAATCTTATCAAGGTATGTGCTCTGTGAAAGTCCTATCAAGCGTCTTGATCTATCTCTATAGATCTTGATGCCTAATATGTAAGCAGCTTCTTCTAAGTCCTTCATTGAAAAACTTTTATTCAAGTAATCCTTTACGCTTCCCAAAAGTTCTATATTGTTTCTAGTCAGCAATATGTCATCCACATATAATATTAGAAACGCTATAGAGCTCCCACTCACTTTCTTGTAAATACATGCTTCTCAAAAACTTGTACAAGCCCAAATGCCTTGATCACCTCATCAAAGCACTGATTCCAACTCCGAGATGCTTGCACCACTCCATAAATGGATCGCTGGAGTTTGCATTCTTTGTTAGCATTCTATGGATCGACAAAACATTCCGGTTGCATCATATACATCTCTTCCTTAAGAAACCCGTTAAGGAACGCTGTTTTGACATTCATCTGCCAAATTTCATAATCGAAAAATGCAGATATTGCTAACATGATTCTGACGGACTTAAGCATCGCTACGTGTGAGAAAGACTCATCGTAGTCAACTCCACGAACTTGTGAAAAACCCTTTGCCACAAGTCGAGCTTTATGGACGGTCACATTACCATCCGCGTCTATCTTCTTGTTAAAGATCCATTTGTTCTAAATGGCCTTTCGCCCTTCAGGTAATGCTTCCAAAGTCCATACTTTGTTTTCATACATAGATCCTATCTCAGATTTCATGTCCTCTAACCATTTGTTGGAATCCAGGTCCACCATTGCTTCTCCATAGCTCGTAGGATCATTGTTGTCTAACAACATTGAAAGGATCGATATGGTTGACTAGAGGGGGGGTTGAGTAGCCAACTACCAATTTTTAGTTTGTCTTAACAAATTAGGGTTAGAAACAAAAGGTTCTGTATATGAAAAACTAGGTGAGCAACCTATATGATGCTAACAACAAGGACAACAAGTGCAAGTAAGGAATACACCACAACAATACTAAGTACAAAGTAAAGGTAAGAAATAACTGCAAGTGGAACGGTGGAGACGAGGAAGTGTTACTGAAGTTCCTTTCCTTTGACAGGAAGTACATTTCCGTTGGAGCGGTGTGGAGGCACAATGCTCCCCAAGAAGCCACTAGGGCCACCGTATTATCCTCACGCCCTCACACAATGCGAGATGTCGTTATTCCACTATTGGTGCCCTTGAAGGCGGCGACTGGACCTTTACGAACAAGGTTGGGGCTATCTCCACACAAATCTTGGAGGCTCTGCAACGGCACCAGAAGAATGCTGCTAGCACTCCCCGGCAACGAAACTAGAAGAATGTTGTTGATGGCCCACCAGCGCGTGGGTTCGCAGCAGTTTTCAAGGGTAGAGTATTCGACCCAAATTTGTTGATCGCCAAACAGGAGGTGAGAGAATACTCTCAGGTATTAGCAGCTGAATATGTCAGATTCAACCACACCTGAAAGATTAGTATCTGCAAGCAAAGTATCAGTAGCAAAGTAGTATGATAACAACGGTGTCAGAAACGATCTGTTGACACGGCCGAGTATTTCTAACGATTGTATCAATGGCGCCAAGTTGCCTCGTTGACGGAAATTGTCAGTACCCGTCAACGACCAACGTATAAAAATTGTAGTAGGTAGCAGCAGTGTAACGAACAATAGTAGTGGCAAGGAACATCAGTAGTAACAGTAGTAGCAAGTAGCAACCGTAGCAAGCGACAGTAGTAGCAACAGTAGCAGCAGAGCAAGACAAGTAACAACAGCAGTAGGACAAACTCGTAGGCAATGGGTCGGTGATTTGTTTGGATGATATCCATCATGCAACAGTTATAACACGGAGAGATATGTGGCTAGCTCCCGTTCGTCAATGTGATGTAGGCATGCATTCTGTGTGTCGTCATACGTGCTTAGGGAAAAGAACTTGCATGGCATCTATTGTCCATCCCTCCCGTGGCAGCGGGGTCCAAAAGGAAACTATGGGATATTAAGGTTCTCCTTTTAATAAAGAACCGGACCAACGCATTAGCACTTGGTGAACACATGAACTCCTCAAACTATGGTCATCACCGGGAGTGGTTCCGGTTATTGTTACTCCGGGGTTGCCGGATCATAACACATAGTAGGTAACTACAACTTGCAAGATCGGATCTAAAACACACATATATTGGTGAGAACATAATAATTTCAGATCTGAAATCATGGCACTCGGGCCCTAGTGACAAGCATTAAGCATGGCAAAGTAGTAGCAACATCAATCTCAGAACATAGTGGATACTAGGGATCAATCCCCGTCAAAACTAACTCGATTACATGATAGATCTCATCCTACTCATCATCGCCCAGCGAGCCTACGAATAGATTACTCACGAACGACGAAGAGCTTCATGGAATTGGAGAGGGAAGAAGGTTGATGATGACGATGGCGACGGTTTCCCCTCTTCGGAGCCCAAAACGGACTCCAGATGTGCCCTCCAGATGAAGAATAGGATGTGGCGGCGCCTCCGTATTGCAAACGCGACGAAATCTTCTCTTTTTATTTTTTCTCGGACGCAAGTGAACTTATAGAGATGAGATTGGGGGCGGCAGAGCCGTGTGGGCCCCACAAGCTTGTCCACCGCCACCAGGGGGGTGTCGTAGGCAGGGCTTGTGGCCCACTGGCCCACCCCCTCAGGTGGATCTTGGCGTAGGTATTTTTCATATTTTCCAAAAATGTTCCCCGTAAATTTTTCGGATGTTTGGAGAACTTTGATTTCTACACAAAAATAACACCAAGGCAATTCTGTTGAAAACACCGTCAGTTCAGGTTAGTTCCATTCAAATCATGCAAATTAGAGTCCAAAGCAAGGGCAAAAGAGTTTGAAAAGTAGATACGATGGAGACGTATCAGGCTCCCAGCAAGACCACGAAGCTTCACCACAACAGAATGTGGCTCCGAGGTGACCTCAACCGTCTAGGGTGCTCAAACACCCAAGAGTAACAAGATCCGCAAGGTATTAATGGGGGGGAATCAAATATCTCTTGGTGGAAGTGTAGATGAGGGCCTTTTCAAACAATCCCTAGGAAATCAATAAGTTTGATTGGCTAGGCAGAGAGATCAGGCAAGAATGAGCTTTGGAGCAACAATGGAGCTTGGGGAGGTGAGAGGTAGTCTTCTTAGGGAAGAAGACACCTTTATATAGTGGGGGGGGGACAATCCAACCGTTACCCCCCACTTACTGCACTAGCCAAGCGGTACTACCGCTGCTACTACCGCTCCTAGGAGAGGTACAACCGCACGGCAGCTCACCAACCACGGTAGTAAGAAAATACTACCGTGCCTACTACTGCAGAGGCAAAAGGATGCGCAAAAAGTCTGACAGAGCGGTAGTAAAAAAACTACTACCACCTAGAGAGCGCTACTACCGCCCAGAGAGCGGTAGTAAAAAACTACTACCACCCAGAGAGCGGTACTACCGCTGGCCCTTTTGCACATACATGGAAAACATGGTAGGAGCTCCATTTGAAGCAAGGGAAAGGTGGTGCAATATAAATGTGTACGCGTTGATTCCACCCAAACCATTCCGAAGCGGACCCCCTCTTAATAGTACGACTTTCCTACGACTCAAATCCACCAAAGACAAACATAGAAAGCAACCGTCTTTAAAAGACTCCGAGGGGCATCGAAACGTCTTGTGCCTAGTCATGAATTATCTGAAATGCTCAATGCACACGATTAGTCCGCACATGCATTGTCATCAATCACCAAAACCACTTAGGGAGAAATATGCCCTAACAATCTCCCCCTTTTTGGTGGATTGATGACAATACAAGATTTGCACTAAAGGATATAGAAGCATATGCAAACCCAAAATCTACAAACTAGAGACATGCTCCCCCCTGGATGTGTGCATACTTTAGAAAAAGGATATGGACTGCCCAACACACAACCAAAGGAAAGCACCCCCTAGATTTTATAGTCAAGGCAATCCTTGCAACAAACTGAATAAACACTAAGCATGGAAGCAAGGCATAGCATGTGAGCATGAAGATAAGGGCACAAAATAATTAGACTCACAAGCTACTAATAAACTGTATAATAATGAGACAATAAAGATAGAGGATAGATAACATGTGTCTCACACCATATGATAAAGTACGACAACTCCTCGTCTCACACACAAAGCAAAGACAACCAAAGTAGCAACGAAAGTTCATCAAATAAGGCAACATAGAAAACGAGGAAACTCGCAAATCCTACACTCTCTCCCCCTTTGGCAGCGGGACACCAAAATGGCAGAGAGGACACCTACGACACAGGTGGTAGCTCGAATTGGAGAGGACTCAGCCAGCGGACTCCTCAACAAACTCCTCATCAGTCTCGTCTTCTGTCTCCTCATCAGACTCCTTGTGAGACTCAGCCCACTGAAGATTGTAATTTTTCATCCAAGCAGCCTCAGGAGTGATGTCTTGCTAAGACCCACTCGAGACGTGCACATCGAGCTTCCTCATAATCAGCTTGTCGCGCTGACGGCTCTCCTTCTGAGCAACATGAGTCATGTACTACCCCATCGCCTGCATGCAGAACAAGGTCTTCATCCGATCCGTGAGCTTCTTGGCCCCGGATGGCTCAGCAGAGGAAGGCACATGTGACTCTAGAACGACCTCATCCTCATTAGAGTCCACAATGGCAACATCAGGTGTAGTGGTGGTGTTGGCCCATTTGTTCTTCTGTCGCAACTTAATAGGCTCATGGCGAATCCACCCGGGAGCATGTAACTCAATAGCTGGGAAGGCCTGCGCCCACTTCTTCTTGATAAGGTAAAACAGATAATGGCCGTAGATTGGGACCTTACGGTGGAGGAGTGCCGAGTGAAGCTCGCTCCACATGATGTGAGATACATCAAGTGGTCCAGAGGAAAGAGTCCGCCCTTTCTAACACATCATAAGCATATCCACCAGGTATGAATGCACCCGGTCCTTGTTGCCAACTAACAAAAAAAGAGTATTGTGAAAGATACGGTGCATGACATCAAGGAATGGGTTCAGCACGTGGGAGACCTCACCAGATGGTACTCCTTCATAATAAAGAATGGCATCAACTTCTCCTTAGCTGTAGCAGAAGGCTTAGCGTGTGGGCGCAAACCAACTGAGTGCTCAAGCCCCTCATCACGGACGTTCAGAAAATCCATAAACTCCTTCCACGTACCAGACAACCTCTCCCCATTGGTCATCTAGGACATAGTGCGCTTGTCATCAGAGTGGAAGTGGACATTAAGAAAGAACCGAGCAACTATCTCAGGATCAAAGTCATAATGAAACGTGATGAGCTCCTCAATCTGAAGCTGTTCCACCATGGCCAGAGATTCACCAAAGTATGCAGGGTCCTTCTTGAGATGATCCATGTCAATCCACTGAACCGGTACATATATATTCTTCTTCGTCTTGATCACATCTTCATAAATAAGAGACTGCTGCTTAGACCAGAACATTTCACCTCTCGGCAACTGAACCCTAGCGCTGTCATAGGGGTTGACCTTTCGGTGAAGCTGAAACTCTGCAAGTGAGATAGCATCCCAATCGATAGTGTTTGTCTTGTTCTTGTGAGTGGGCCGCTTTAAATTGTGCTTCGGAGCCCGTAATCCCTCGGGTGCATCTCAAGAACGAGGTTGCTTGGAACTGGCATCCCGAGGTAGGTTAGAGCACATGGAGCCACCACCTATGACACGCAACACAAACACAATAAAACGACAAAGAAAAGGTCAAGGCAAAGATCAAAACAAATCAGAAAAACCCAGATAAAGGAGAAAAGGAAGGACATAACATGTGTACTCAGGAAACATCGATAGTACCATTGTTCAAGCGGTAGTAAAATTTTACTACAGCCCTGACAGCGGTAGTACCGCTGCTCAAGCGGTTGTAAAATATTACTACCGCTCTGACAGCGGTAGTACCGCTCCAGGAGGCACAGAAGTACGACACGGGCGAAGAAGTGCCAGATCTGACAAGGGAAATTGCAGATCCGGTACTACCAGAGACCCAAACCCACATGTTGCAACCTACACCAGACAAAAATTCTACCACACAAGTACTCCGCAACCCTCCTAGCATGAAGAGATGGTGCCATGACGATGAACGAACATACATGCCCCTAACCCTAGATTCAACAAAAACAAGGCAAAAAGAAGGGAACTAGGGGCAATACCGAGGTCCATGGCACGAGGGAGAGGAGGGAGACGATCCCACCAAACGGAATCGGAGGAGAGTGGCCGGAGAAGGAGATCCGGCGAGTCCCTCCGGCAGCGTCTCTTGAGAAGAGAGAGAAAAAAGAGAGAGCCACGAGATGAATGGGTACGGGGGAGAAAGAACTGCCCTTGCCCTAAAATAACCCCCGTGGCCCTGGCAGTGCGGTAGTACCGCTTGGCCAGCGGTAGTAAAAGTTTATTGTCGTGCCTGGAGCGGTAGCATCGTGCCCCTTTTGACAAAGACACATTGAATCTTGCCCCCTTTTTATGAAAACACTTTGAACCTTGCCAGAGGAAGAGAAAAAGCACAGGAAAACCCAAGGGAAGATAAAAATAAACACACACGCAACTTGAACACATAACCGAATCTTCTGACGAAGAGAGGGCGGTGGCTGGAGCCACCAATGTTTGAGACAAATGGTATGATACCGCGAAGAGTTATCCTTGGGTTCATGACAACATCTTGTCTTTGAAGCACAAGTGCCATCAACAATGGCTAATGTGAAAGACGTGATCAATTTATGCATAATGAGGGAGGGAAAGTTCATTGAGAGAACAACACTCCCCCTATGTCCATGCCTACACCTAGAGAAAAATATAATGATGAGTGAGGTGTGGTGTGCCTAGTTTCAATCCACATTACTTGAATCAATGATATTTAGTTCATGCCTTAACTCGCGAAACCTTGCTTCATCTAGAGGTTTAGTGAAAATATCCGCAAGTTGCTCTTGAGTGTTGATGAAGAAGACCTCAATATCTCCTTGCTTGATATGATCTCGAATGAAATGATGACGAATATCAATATGCTTGGTCTTGCTATGTTGCACCAGATTGAGAGATATCTTGATGGCACTTTCATTGTCACATATTAGAGGCACTTTGTCACAAGTGACACCGTAATCTTTTAAAGTTTGCCTCATCCATAATAGTTGAGCACAACAACTTGCGACAGCTGCATACTCATCCTCGATGGAAGAAAGTGACATACAATTTTGTTTCTTCGAAGACCAACTTACCAAAGAGCGACCAAGGAATTGGCATCCTCCATAAGTTGACTTCCTTCCGACATAGTCTCCAGCCCAAAGTGAGTTGGAGTAACCTACTAAACTAAAGCTTACTCCTTTGGGGTACCATAAGCCAAAGTTTGGGGTATGAGCCAAATATCAAAAGATTCGTTTGACTGCCGCATATTGGCTTTCCTTTGGTGCGGATTCAAACCATGCACAAATTCCCACACTCAACATGATGTCTAGTCTAGATGCACAAATATAAAAGCAAGGATCCAATCATGGAGCGATATACCTTTTGATCCACTGCTTTACCATTGGGATCATTGTCAAGCTTGCATTTGGTTGACATGGGAAATTCGACCGGCTTGACGTCCTCAAGCTCGAACCTTTTGAGCATGTCTTGAGTGTATTTGGATTGTTTGATGAATGTTCCTTCTCTTCCTTGTTCGCTCTCAAAACCGAGAAAGAACTTCAACTCTCCCATCATAGACATCTCAAACTTCTCGGTCATTAGTGCAGCAAACTCTTCATTGAAAGATTCGTTAGGAGAACCAAAAATAATATCATCAACATATAGTTGGGATATGAACAAATCCCCTTTGACCTTTTTGGTAAAAAAGTGTGGGATCAATTTTCCCAATTTCAAACCCACGATCTTGCAATAACTCGGTAAGGTACTCATACCACGCATGTGGGGCTTGTTTAAGGCTGTAGAGTGCCTTCTTGAGTTTGTATACATGAGTAGGGAGCTTGGGATCCTCGAATCCCGGGGGTTCTTTGACATATACCAACTCATTGAAGGGACCATTAAGAAAAGCACTCTTCACATCCATTTGCTGCAATTTAAAATCATGATGAGAAGCAAATGCAAGCAGCATGCGAATAGATTCAAGACGAGCGACACGGGCAAAGGTTTCACCGTAGTCGATACCCTCGACTTGGGAGTAGCATTGAGCCATGAGTCTTGCCTTGTTTTGAATGACAACATCATGTGCATCCTGCTTGTTCTTAAAGATCCATTTGGTCCCAATGACATTATGTTCCTCCGTTGACCTTGGCACTAATTCCCAAACTTGAGTGCGCTCGAAGTTGTTAAGTTCATCATGCATTGCTTCAAGCCAATCCTAATCATCGAGCGCATCATGTACCTTTTGGGGTTCAACACACAAAACAAACGCGTGATGCAAAAAAAAGTTTGATAATTGTTGACGAGTGGTTACCCCCTTATTGAAGCTTCCAAGCACATTCTTGAAGATATGTTGTCAAACCCGGAGCCTGTTGATGTCTGCTAGAACTACGTCGGTATTTCCCCAAAGAAGAAGAGATGATGCAGTATAGCGACGGTAGGTATTTCCCTTAGTGATGATACCAAGGTTATCGAACCAGTAGGAGAACCTCCTCACACCACGTAAACAACACCTGCACACAAATAACAAATACTCGCAACCCGACGTGTTAAAGGGGTAGTCAATCCCTTTCGGGTACGGCACCTCAAGATAAGCAAATAACATGAGGTAAAAGTGGTAGATAGGATAAATAGATCATGGAACAAATAAATTGCAGCAAGGTATTTTTGTATTTTTGGTTTAATAGATCTGAAAATAAAAGCAAAGGAAAATAGTTCGCAAAGGCAAATATGATGAAAAGACACCCGGGGGCCGTAGGTTTCACTAGTGGCTTCTCTCGAGAAAAATAACAAACGGTGGGAAAACAATTCCTTTTGGGCAATTGATAGAACTTCAAATAATCATGACGATATCCATGCAATGATAATTATATAGGCATGACGTCCAAGATTAGTAGACCGACTCCTGCCTGCATCTACTACTATTACTCCACACATCGACCCCTACCTAGCATGCATCTAGTGTATTAAGTGTTGGAAATATGCCCTAGAGGCAATAATAATTAGTTATTATTATATTTCTTTGTTCATGATAATCGTTTATTATCCATGCTATAATTGCATTGATTGGAAACACAATACTTGTGTGGATACATAGACAAAACACTGTCCCTAGTAAGCCTCTAGTTGACTAGCTCGTTGATCAAAGATGGTCAAGGTTTCCTGGCCATAGGCAAGTGTTGTTACTTGATAACGGGATCACATCATTAGGAGAATCATGTGACGGACTAGACCCAAACTAATAGACGTAGCATGTTGATCATGTCATTTTGTTGCTACTGTTTTCTGCGTGTCAAGTATTTATTCCTATGACCATGAGATCATATAACTCAGTGACACCGGAGGAATGCTTTGTGTGTATCAAACGCCGCAACGTAACTGGGTGACTATAAAGATGCTCTAGTGGTATCTCCGAAGGTGTTCGTTGAGTTAGTATGGATCAAGACTGGGATTTGTCACTCCGTATGACGGAGAGGTATCTCGGGGCCCACTCGGTAATACAACATCACACACAAGCCTTGCAAGCAATGTGACTTAGTGTAAGTTGCGGGATCTTGTATTACGGAACGAGTAAAGAGACTTGCCGGTAAACGAGATTGAAATAGGTATGCGGATACTGACGATCGAATCTCGGGCAAGTAACATACCGAAGGACAAAGGGAATGACATACGGGATTATATTAATCCTTGGCACTGAGGTTCAAACGATAAGATCTTCGTAGAATATGTGGGATCCAATATGGGCATCCAGGTCCCGCTATTGGATATTGACTGAGGAGTCACTCGGGTCATGTCTACATAGTTCTCGAACCCGAAGGGTCTGCACACTTAAGGTTCGACGTTGTTTTATGCATATTTGAGTTATATGGTTGGTTACCGAATGTTGTTCGGAGTCCCGTATGAGATCACGGACATCACGAGGGTTTCCGGAATGGTCCGGAAACGAAGATTGATATATAGGATGACCTCATTTGATTACCGGAAAGTTTTTGGAGTTACCGGGAATGTACCGGGAATGACGAATGGGTCCGGGTGTTCACCGGGGGGGGGGGGGGGCAACCCACCCCGGGGAAGCCCATAGGCCTTGGGGGTGGCGCACCAGCCCTTGGTGGGCTGGTGGGACAGCCCAAGAAGGCCCTATGCGCCATAGGAAGAAAATCAAAGAGAAAAAAAAAGAGGAGGTGGGAAAGGTGAGAAGGACTCCACCTTCCAAACCTAGTTGGATTCGGTTTGGAAGGGGAGGACCTCCCCCCCTTGGCTCGGCCGACCCCCTTGGGGCTCCTTGAGCCTCAAGGCAAGGCCCCCCCTCTCCCACCTATATATACGGAGGTTTTTGGGATGATTTGAGACAACTTTTGCCACGGCAGCCCGACCACATACCTCCACAGTTTTACCTCTAGATCGCGTTTCTGCGGAGCTCGGGCGGAGCCCTGCTGAGATTAGATCACCACCAACCTCCAGAGGACCGTCACGCTGCCGGAGAACTCATCTACCTCTCCGTATCTCTTGCTGGATCAAGAAGGCCGAGATCATCGTTGAGTTGTACGTGTGCTGAACGCGGAGGTGCCGTCCGTTCGGCACTAGATCATGGGACGGATCGCGGGACGGTTCGCGGGGCGGATCGAGGGACGTGAGGACGTTCCACTACATCAACCGTGTTTCTTAACGCTTCTCCTGTGCGATCTACATGGATACGTAGATCGGAAATCCCCTCTCGTAGATGGACATCACCATGATAGGTCTTCGTGCGCGTAGGAAATTTTTTGTTTCCCATGGAACGTTCCCCAACAGTGGCATCATGAGCTAGGTTCATGCATAGATGTCTTCTCGAGTAGAACACAAAAGTTTATGTGGGCGGTGATGTGCGTTTTGCTGCCCTCCTTAATCTTTTCTTGATTCCGCGGTATTGTTGGATTGAAGCGGCTTGGACCGACATTACTCGTACGCTTACGAGAGACTGGTTTCATTGCTACGAGTAACCCCGTTGCTCAAAGATGACTGGCAAGTGTCGGTTTCTCCAACTTTAGTTGAATCGGATTTGACCGAGGAGGTCCTTGTATAAGGTTAAATAGCAATTCATATATCTCCGTTGTGGTGTTTGCGTAAGTAAGATGCGATCCTACAAGATACCCATGGTCACCACGTAAAACATGCAACAACAATTAGAGGACGTCTAACTTGTTTTTGCAGGGTATGCTTGTGATGTGATATGGCCAACGATGTGATGTGATATATTGGATGTATGAGATGATCATGTTGTAATAGTTAATATCGACTTGCTTGGCGATGGTACGGCAACCGGCATGAGCCATAGGGTTGTCTTTAAACTAACGTTTGTGCTTGCAGATGCGTTTACTATATTGCTAGGACGTAGCTTTAGTAGTAATAGCATGAGTAGCACGACAACCCCGATGGCGACACGTTGATGGAGATCATGGTGTGACGCCGGTGACAAGAAGATCGTGCCGGTGCTTTGGTGATGGAGATCAAGAAGCACATGATGATGGCCATATCATGTCACTTATGAATTGCATGTGATGTTAATCCTTTATGCACCTTATATTGCTTAGAACGACGGTAGCATTATGAGGTGATCTCTCACTAAAATTTCAAGACGAAATTGTGTTCTCCCCGACTGTGCACCGTTGCGAAAGTTCTTCGTTTCGAGACACCACGTGATGATCGGGTGTGATAGACTCAACGTTCACATACAACGGGTGCAAAACAGTTGCACACGCGGAACACTCGGGTTTAGCTTGACGAGCCTAGCATGTGCAGACATGGCCTCGGAACACATGAGACCGAAAGGTCGAGCATGAATCGTATAGTTGATATGATTAGCATAGAGATGCTTACCACTGAAACTATTCTCAACTCACGTGATGATGGGACTTGAGATAGTGGATTTGGATCATGTACCACTCAAATGACTAGAGAGATGTACTTTTTGAGTGGGAGTTCTTAAGTAATATGATTAATTGAACTAATTGTCATGAACATAGTCTAATGGTCTTTGCGAATTACAATGTAGCTTGCGCTATAGCTCTACTGTTTTTATATGTTCCTAGAGAAAATTTAGTTGAAAGTTGATAGTAGCAAACTTTGCAGACCGAGTCTGTAAAACCGAGGATTGTCCTCGTTGCTGCGCATAAGGCTTATGTCCTTAATGCACCACTAGGTGTGCTGCACCTCGAGCGTCGTCTGTAGCTGTTGTGAACATCCGACATACACGTTTCTGATGACTACACGATAGTTCAGTACAAAATACTTAATGGCTTAGAAGCAAGGCCCCGAAGACGTTTTGAAACGTCACGGAACATAAGAGATGTTCTAAAGAGATGAAATTGTGATTTCATGCTTGTGCCCTTGTTAAGAGGTATGAGAACCTCCGACAAAATTCTTTGTCCATGAAGTAAAGGAGAAAATCTCAATCGTTGAGCGTGTGCTCAGATTATCTGAGTACGACAATCGCTTGAATCAAGTGGGAGTTGATCTTCCAGATAAGATAGTAATGGTTCTCCAAAGTCACTGCCACCAAGCTGTGAGAGCTTCGTAATGAACTATAACAAATCAAGGATAGATACAATGATCCTTGAGCGATTCGCGATGTTTGACACTGCGAGAGTAGAAATCAAGAAGTAGCATCAATAGTTGATGGTTAGTAAAACCACTAAGTTTCAAGAAAGGCAAGGGCTAGAAGGGATACTTCGTGAAACGGCAAAGGAGTTGCTGCACTAATGAAGAGACCCCAGATTAAACCCAAGCCCGGGACTAAGTGCTTTTGTTATGAGGGGAACAGTCACTAAGGCGGAGCAACTCTAGATACTTGGTAGATAAGAAGGCTAGCAAAAGTCGAAAGAAGTATATTTTATATACATGATGTTGATGTGTACTTTACTAGTACTCCTAGTAGCACGAGGGTATTGGATACCGGTTCGGTTGCTAAGGGATTAGTAACACAAAATGAAAGCTACGGCATAAACGGAGACTAGCTAAAGGCGAGGTGACGATACGTGTTGGAAGTGTTTCCAAGGTTGATATGATCAAACGTCGCACGCTCCCTCTACCATCGGGATTGGTGTTAAACCTAAATAATTGTTATTTGGTGCTTGCGTTAAGCATGAACATGATTGGATCGTGTTTATTGCAATACGATTATTCATTTAAAGATAATAATGGTTACTCTATTTGCTTGAATAATCACCTTCAATGCTTTATTGAATCTCGATCGTAGTGTTACACATGTTCATGATATTGGTGCCAAAAGATACGAGGTAATGATGATAGTACCACTTACTTGTGGCACTGCCGCTTGAGTCATGTTGGTATAAATTGCATGAAGAGGCTCCATGCTGATGGATCTTCATACTCACTTGATTTTGAATCACTAGTGACATGCAAATCATACCACATGAGCAAGGCCTTGTTTTCATTGAGATGAAACAAGATAATAACTTGTTGGAAGTGATACATTTTGATGTATGCAGTCCAATGGGTGCTGAGGCACACAGTGGATATCATTATGTTCTTACTTCAATGACGATTTAAGTAGATACAAGAGTATTTACTTAATGAATCACAAGTCTGAAATATTGAAAAGTTCAATTCTGTTTCGGAGTGAAGTTCGTCGTAACAAGAGGATAAACTGTCTACGATATGATCATAGAAATGAATATCTGAGTTACGAGTATTGGTACGCAGTTAAGACAATGTGGAAATTGTTTCGCAGTTCATGCCACCTGGAACATCATAGTGTGATGATGTGTCTGAACGTCATAGCCACGCACTATTTGGAATGGTGCATGCTATGATGTCTCTTATCAAATTACCACTATCGTTTATGGGTTATGCATTAGAGACAACCGCATTCACTTTAAATAGGGCACCGCGTGTTTCCGTTGAGATGACACAGTATAGACTGAGGTTTAGAGAAATCTAAATTGTCGTTTCTTGAAAGTTTGGGGCTTCGACACTTATGTGAAAAAGTTTGAGTCTGATAAGCTCGAACCCAAAACGGATAAATGCATCTTCATAGGATATCCAAAACAGTTGGGTACATCTCCTATCTCAGATCCGAAAGCAAAGTGTTTTTCTAGAAACGGATCCTTTCTCGAGGAAAGGTTTCTCTCGAAAGAATTGAGTGGGAGGATGGTAGAACTTGATGAGGTTATTGAACCATCACTTCAACCAGTGTGTAGCAGGGCGCAGGAAGTTGTTCCTGTGGCGCCTACACCAATTGAAGTGAAAGCTGATGATGGTGATCATCGAGCATCGGATCAAGTTACTACAAACCTCGTAGGTTGACAAGGTCGCGTACTAATGCAGAGTGGTACAGTAACCCTGTCTTGGAATTCATGTTGTTGAGCAAGAGTGAACCTATGAGTTATGAAGAAAGCAATGGTGGGCCCGGATTCCGACAAATGGCTGGAGGCCATGAAATCCGAGAGAGGATCCATGTATGAAAACAAAGTGTAGACTTTGGAAGAACTACTTGATGGTCATAGGACTATTGAGTAAAGATGGATCTTTAAAAGGAAGACAGACGATGATGGTGATAAGTCACTATTAAGAAAAGCTCGACTTGTCGCAAAGATGTTTCCGACAAGATCAAATAGTTGACTATGATGAGACTTTCTCACTCGTAGCGATGCTAAAAGTCTGTTAGAATTATGTTAGTAGTTGTTGCATTATTTTTGAAATATTGCACATAGGATGTCAAAACATTGTTTCCTCAACGGTTTCCTTGAGCAAACATTGTATGTGATACAACCAGAAGGTTTTGTCGATCCTAAAGATACTAACAAGTATGCAAGCTCCAGCGATCCTTCAACGGACTGGTGCAAGCATCTCGGAGTTGGAATATACACTTTGATGAGATGATCAAAGATTTTGGGTTTGTACAAGGTTTATGAGAAACTTATATTACCAAAGAAGTGAGTGGGAGCACTATAGAATTTCTGATAAGAATATGTGGTTGACATATTGTGGATAAGAAGTAATGTAGAATTTCTGTAAAGCATACAAGGTTGTTTGAAAGGAGTTTTTCAAAGGAATACCTGGATTGCGCTACTTGAACGTTGAGCATCAAAGATCTATGGAGATAGATCAAAAGCGCTTAATGGAAGTTTCAACAAGATGCATGCCTTGACAAGTTTTTGAAGAAGTTCAAAATAGATCAGCAAAGAAGGAGTTCTTGGTTGCGTTGTAAGGTGTGAATTTGAGTAAGACTCAAAACCCGACCATGGCAGAATAAATAGAATAGACGAAGGTCGTCTTCTATGCCTTAGCCGTAGACTCTAAAGTATGCCATGCTGAGTACCGCACCTGATGTGTGCCTTGCAGCAAGTCTGTTAAGAGGTACACAGAGTGATCCAGGATTGAATCACTGATCAGCGGTCAAAGTTATCCTTAGTAACTAAATAGACTAAGGAATTTTTCTCGATTATGGAGGTGGTTAAAGAGTTCGTCGTAAAGGGTTACGTCGATGCAAGCTTTGACACTAATACAAATAACTATGAGTAGTGAAACGGTTTCGTATAGTAGAGTAGATATTTGTAGCATTTCCGAATAGCACGTAGTAGCAGCATCTATAAGATGACATAAAGATTTGTAAAGAACGCACGGATCTGAAAGTTTCAGAACCGTTGACTAAAACCTCTCTCACGAGCAAGACGTGATCAGACCCAGAACTATATGGGTGTTGGATTCGTTGAAATCACATGGTGATGTGAACTAGATTATTGACTCTACTACAAGTGGGAGACTGTTGGAAATATGCCCTAGAGGCAATAATAATTAGTTATTTTATATTTCTTTGTTCATGATAATCGTTTATTATCCATGCTATAATTGTATTGATTGGAAACACAATACTTGTGTGGATACATAGACAAAACACTGTCCCTAGTAAGCCTCTAGTTGACTAGCTCGTTGATCAAAGATGGTCAAGGTTTCTTGGCCATAGGCAAGTGTTGTTACTTGATAACGGGATCACATCATTAGGAGAATCATGTGATGGACTAGACCCAAACTAATAGACGTAGCATGTTGATCATGTCATTTTGTTGCTACTGTTTTCTGCGTGTCAAGTATTTGTTCCTATGACCATGAGATCATATAACTCACTGACACCGGAGGAATGCTTTGTGTGTATCAAACGTCACAACGTAAATGGGTGACTATAAAGATGCTCTACACGTATCTCCGAAGGTGTTCGTTGAGTTAGTATGGATCAAGACTGGGATTTGTCACTCCGTATGACGGAGAGGTATCTCGGGGCCCACTCGGTAATACAACATCACCCACAAGCCTTGCAAGCAATGTGACTTAGTGTAAGTTGCGGGATCTTGTACTACGGAAATGAGTAAAGAGACTTGCCGGTAAACGAGATTGAAATAGGTATGCGCATACTGACGATCGAATCTCAGGCAAGTAACATACCGAAGGACAAAGGGAATGACATACGGGATTATATGAATCCTTGGCACTGAGGTTCAAACGATAAGATCTTCGTAGAATATGTGGGATCCAATATGGGCATCCAGGTCCTGCTATTGGATATTGACCGAGGAGTCACTCGGGTCATGTCTACATAGTTCTCGAACCCGCAGGGTCTGCACACTTAAGGTTCGACGTTGTTTTATGCGTATTTGAGTTATATGGTTGGTTACTGAATGTTATTCGGAGTCCCGGATGAGATCATGGACATCAACGGGGTTTCCGGAATGGTCCGGAAACGAAGATTGATATATAGGATGACCTCATTTGATTACCGGAAAGTTTTCGGAGTTACCGGGAATGTACCGGGAATGACGAATGGGTTCCGGGTGTTCACCGGGGGGGGCAACCCACCCCGGGGAAGCCCATAGGCCTTGGGGGTGGCGCACCAGCCCTTGGTGGGCTGGTGGGACAGCCCAAGAAGGCCCTATGCGCCATAGGAAGAAAATCAAAGAGAAAAAAAAGAGGAGGTGGGAAAGGAGAGAAGGACTCCACCTTCCAAACCTAGTTGGATTCGGTTTGGAAGGGGAGGACTTCCCCCCCTTGGCTCGGCCGACTCCCTTGGGGCTCCTTGAGCCTCAAGGCAAGGCCCCCCCTCTCCCACCTATATATACGGAGGTTTTAGGGCTGATTTGAGACAACTTTTTCCACGGCAGCCCGACCACATACCTCCACGGTTTTACCTCTAGATCGCATTTCTACGGAGCTCAGGCGGAGCCCTACTGAGATTAGATCACCACCAACCTCCGGAGCGCCGTCACGCTGCCGGAGAACTCATCTACCTCTCCGTCTCTCTTGCTGGATCAAGAAGGTCGAGATCATCGTCGAGCTGTACGTGTGCTGAACGCGGAGGTGCCGTCCGTTCGGCACTAGATCGTGGGACGGATCGCGGGACGGTTCGCGGGGCGGATCGAGGGACGTGAGGACGTTCCACTACATCAACCACGTTTCTTAACGCTTCATTTGTGCGATCTACAAGGGTACGAAGATCGGAAATCCCCTCTCATAGATGGACATCACCATGATAGGTCTTCGTGGGCGTAGGAAATTTTTTGTTTCCCATGCAACGTTCCCCAACATTAAGTTCATGAAAAAACAGAGTAATGCAATAAGAACGATGACATGATGTAGACAAGATCTATTTATGTAGAAATAGACCCCATCTTCTTATCCTTAATAGCAACAATACATACGTGTCGTTTCCCTTTTTGTCACTCGGATCAAGCACCATAAGATCAAACCCATCACAAAGCACCTCTTCCAATTGCAAGATAAATAGATCAAGTTGGCCAAACAAAACCCAAATATCGGAGAAGAAATACGAGCCTATAATCAATCACGCATATAAGAGATCAAAGAAGACTCAAATAACTTTCATGGGTAAAAACATAGATCTAATCATAAACTCAAAGTTCATCGGATCCCAACAAACACACCGCAAAAAGACTTACATCATATGGATCTCCAAGAGACCATTGTATTGATAATCAAGAGAGAGAGAGAGAGAGAGAGAGAGGAAGCCATCTATCTACTAACTACGGCATGTAGGTCTACAAAGAACTACTCACGCATCATCGGAGAGGCACCAATGGACATGATGAACCCCTCCGTGATGGTGTCTAGATTGGATCTGGTGTTTCTGGACTCCGCAGCGGCTCGAATTGATTTTCGTCCCCCTTAGGGTTTCTGAAATATTAGGGTAATTATAGAGCAAAGAGGCGGTGCGAGAGGCCAACGAGGAGGGCACAACCCACAGGGGCACGCCTGGCCCCCTAGGCGCGCCCTGGTGGGTTGTGCTCCCATTGGAGCTCCCCTTAGGTGCGTTCTTGGCCCACTGGATGTCTTCTGGCCCAAACAAAAAACACATGCAAATCATAAGTGACATGATATGGCCATGAACATGTTCTTGTTGACCTCCATCACCGAAGCACCGACATGATATCCATCGTCACCGGCGCCACACCATGATCTCCATCATTGTGCTGCCATGGAGGTTGTCGCACTAACTATGTTGTTACTACTAAAGCTACTGACTAGCGATAAAGCAAAACATCACCAAGCGCAAAGTAATTAAAAACAACCCTATGGCTCCTACCGGTTGCCGTAGCATCTACATGCAAGTCGATATTTAACTATTACAGCATGATCATCTCATACATCAAATATATCATATCATGTCTTTGGCCATATCACATCACAACATACCCTGCAAAAACAAGTTAGACGTCCTTTAATTTGTTATTGCAAAATTTACGTGGCTGCTATGGGTATCTAGTATGATGGCATCTTACTTACGCAAAACCAAAACGATGATATGCAAGTTGCTATTTAACCTTCTCCAAGGTCCGCCTCAGTCAGATCCTATACAACTAAAGTTGGAGAAACAAAAACCCGCCAGTCATCTTTATGCAACAAGTTGCATGTCAGTCGATGAAACCGGTCTCTTGTAAGCGTAAGATTTCAGCGTCGGAAATTGCAGATCTTCAAGGAGATACATGAAATCATGCCCACAAGCGGCATTGAAAATCATATGTGATGTATTAGCGACATGTGTCTCCCTTTTGCAGACGAGGGAGGGGCAATTCCGGTCATCAGGGGGCAAAATTACTTCGACGACATGACTCTTCCAACGGTTTGAATATACGGAAAATCCTATGATGCTAGAAATCCATGGGATCTGGCACGGCGTCATCGCATGGCCCTGTAGGGTGTGGTAAAAGTTTGGGTGCTTTTCGAATAGGCCTCACATGAGTCCGCTTGTAAACCGCACCATCTTCGAGGTAGTCTCTCCATATCGACACTAAAGGTGTCAGATTTGTGAAGGAAGTGCTGGTCCTACTGCTCCATTGGACTCAAAACTTTTCATGCTCTCAAAGAAGGCCATCGAATGAGACGTGTCACGCCCCCGTATTTTTCTAACCCGCGTGTAATATTTGAGACATTTATTGCATTTCTAGGGTTTGAGCACCAGAAATTGCAGATTTGCAAGGCGACACATGAAATCATGCACAAAAGCGGCATGGAAAATCCTATGTGATGTATTAGCGACACGCGTCTCCCTTTTGTAGACGAGGGAGGGCAGTTCCGGCCATCAGGGGGCAAAATTACTCCGACGGTATGACTCGTCCAACCATTTGAATCCAAGGAAAATCGTATGATGCCAGAAATCCACGGGATCTCGCACGACGTCATCACATGGCCCATGTAGGGTGTGGTAAAAGTTTGGGCGCATTTCGAACAGACCTCACATGAGGCCGCTTGTAAACCGCACCATCTCCGAGGTAGTCTCTCAGTATCGAGAGGGAAGGTGTTGTGTTTGTGAAGGAAGTGCTGGTCCTGCTGCTCCGTTGGCCTCGAAACTTTTTATGCTCTCAAAGGAGGACATCGAATGAGACGTGTCAGTGCGCTGCATTTTCTGAATCGCCTACAATATTTGAGGCATTTATTGCATTTTAGGGTTTCAGCGTTGGAAATTACAGATTTTCAAGGCGACACATGAAATATGCCCAGAAGTGGCATGGAAAATCATATGTGATGTATTAGCGACATGCGTCTCCCTTTTGCAGACGAGGGTGTGGCAATTCCGGCCATCAGGGCGCGAAATTACTTCGATGGCATGACTCATCCAACCGTTTGAACCCATGGAAAATCGTATGATGCGAGAAATCCATGGGATTTGGCATGGCATCATCACATGGTCCCTGTAGAGTGTGGTAAAAGTTTCGGCGTGTTTGGAATAGGCCTCACCTGAGGCCGCTTGTAAATGGCACCATCTCCGATGTAGTCTCTCGGTATCGAGAGGGAAGGTGTCGGGTTTGTGAAGGAAGTGTTGATCCTACTGCTCTGTGGGCCTCGAAACTTTCCATGCTCTCAAAGGAGGCCATTGAATGAGACGTGTCAGGGCCCAACATTTTTCTGACTCGCCTGTAATATTTGAGACATTTATTACATTTTCAGGGTTTCAGCGCCAGAAATTGCAGATCTGCAGGGAGATATTAAAGTGCAGACAAATCTGCCGGAAATTGCAGATATGTAGGGAGATATTAAAGTGCAGGCAGATCTAACTAAAATTGGCTACACCAAAGGTTTGGAAGAGTACAAGTCCATCAAAATATTAAAGTGGATACAAAGAGATAGGGAAATTGAGGGCATAAAAAATAAGACCAATGAAAATTAGTTGAGAGAAAATGGATGAGAAAGAAGGGGAGTCACTTTAAAACAATTTTTGCATTAAAAAAGGCAACCAAAAAATCCAAGAAAACGTAAGTTGAGTGCGTTCACTAGGCACATGGGTTATATGTCATGTAAACCGAGTGCTCTAACAGGACACACGACTTATATGTGATCTAAGCCGAGTGCTTTCAAAGGGCACACGGCTTATAGGATGCTCCGTGACGGCACCGTCAACTCCTTCTGATATAGACAAGTGGCAGATGTCTTTGCCTAGTGTGCGCTGTAAGCCGAGTGCCTTTTCGCGCATAAGGCGGATGCGCCAAGTAAGCGAGGGCATTTCGGGACCACTCGGCTTCATGATGCTATAAACCAAGAGCAATTTATATGTCGTGTGTCCTTACAAATATAAGCCGAGTGCCCGAAAAAAATTAGCTCAAGGCTTATAGCTTAACACACGGAAAAACGGGATTTTCCTGTAGTGGCCAACTGTTCTAGGGAGGATGATGCCACGGTGCAGGTTTCTGCCGTTATTGATGGCTTTGTATACCTGGCTACTAAGTACCGTAATGGTACTGAGTCCCTCCTATCCCTCTACCTAGAAACATCAGAGATAAACAAGCTATTTGATGATACATTTTTTTGAAAAGGAGGCATCGCCCCGGCCTCTGCATCAAGCGATGCATGCATTCATTTTATTAAGTACGAAGTAGTCTGAAAGAAATACAAAGAAGTCCGAGTAGCCGAAGAAAAAAAACATAAGAACAGAGTTACAAGGCGATCAAAACACCCACACCGATGATACCCATCGGTATATAAGACTATGGCCCTATCCTATTAGCATGCCGCCATTCATATCGGTTGAAGATAACCTGAGCTACCATCTCCCATCGGACACACCCAGTAACCAAAGGATCCCTGGTTTCCACAGGAGTGAGTAAGGACCACATGCGGATCAAGGCGGTAGCCTTGAAGATGACCTGTTAAAAACTAGATCATTTCTGCAGTTCCATATAGCCCACAGAATAGCACAAGTTCCAACTCGAATTAGTTTGGCGTATAGTACATTAACCCCGTCCAGCCACGTCCCAAATAACATGTTAATGCTAGTAGGCGGGGCAATGTTAAAAGTAATTTGAATTGAGCGCCATAATAGTTTAGCCATAGGGCAGTCAAGAAAGAGGTGCTTAATCATCTCGTGTGTCTCACAGAAGCTACATCTTTTATTTCCTTTCCAGTGTCTTTTAGCCAAGTTATCCTTAGTTAAAACAACTCCTTTGTGAACAAATCACATGAAGATTTTTATCTTAAGGGGAACTTTGACCTTCCATATATTCATGGACTTACGAATACGCGACGTATCGATAATATGGTCATACATCGATTTCACTGAGAAAGTACCATTGGTGGTCAACCTCCGACGAATACTATCAGGAAAATCAGACAGGGTAACATCCATTAGCCTTCTAACTAGATGTAACCATCTAACCCATCTATTTCCGATCAAGGCTCTATGAAATAGAATGTTGAGAGGAGTCTCTCGTAACACTGCCGCAACGGATGTCTATTTTCGCTGTGCAATATTATAGAGTTGGGGATACTGTAGAGCCAAGGGCTCTTCTCCTAACCAAGTATCCTCCCAGAATCTAGTATTTTCACCATTGCCTATGATGAATCTAGTCCTGTTAAAGAAAGCAGCCTTTATCCTCATGAGACCCTTCCAGAAGGTGAACCGCCAGGTCTCGCAGTGACCTGAGCTAAGGTCTTTTGTAGTAGATACTTGTTCTTTAGAATGTTTATCCACATCCCTTGTGATTCGACGGACAGTCTGAATAGCCACTTGCTAAGCAGACACCTGTTCTTAACCTCTAAATTTTCAATCCCCAAACCTCCCTGATCCTTGGATCGACAAATAATATCCCATCTAGCTAGTCTATATTTAGTCTTTACCTCGTCACTCTGCCAGAAAAATCGAGATCGATAAAAATCCAACCTTTTCCGCACCCCAACAGGTACTTCAGAAAAGGATAGAAGAAACATTGGCATACTTGTCAACACTGAGTTGACAAGAACCAATCGTCCTCCGTAGGATAATAGCTTGCCCTTCTAGCAGCTTAGTTTTTTCTCAAAACGATCCTCGATACATCTCCACTCCTTGATGGTCAACTTCCGGTGATGAATGGGAATTCCTAAGTATGTAAACGGTAACTTACCACCCTCACAACCAAAAAGTTGATTGTACGTGAGTTGTTCTGCTTGTGCATCCCCAAAGCAGAAGAGCTCACTTTTATGAAAATTAATCTTCAACCCAGATAGCTGTTCAAATAAGCATAGTATGAGTTAATGCAGACTTGTATATTTGATGATACATATACAAGCCCTGATCATCCCTATGTCATGGCGTGGCCTCCTTTGCAACAAGGTGAGCCGCATTGCTATTTGTTGCTAATATCTGAGGCTGGAAAGTTGTCTTCATTCTAGTGTGTCTAAACAATACTTTCTAACGCTAACCACTATGAGCTGAAATTGGTATAACAAATCTTACATTGTGTATTGCTTCTGTGGATGATAAACTTGTCTATCATTGGAATCTATAGCCTTGCACAATTTGTATCTACAAATAATTTCTCGTTTACTTACACTGAAATATTCTTTCATGTCTTAGGAGAATTCAGAAATCAAGGTTAATGCAGATAGTGTTTCTGATGTTGGCTCCATGAGCACAAACCAAACCAGGTTATTGTCGCGGCATATAATTGCTTAATGACAATGAAGCAAAAGTTGTGGAGATAGAGCGTTTTTAAATTTGTATTGAGGATGAAGAACTTTCCGAGCAAAATCACTACTTTTGACCCATATTTTGCAACCACAAGCAATTGTATATTGAGGATATGTGATAAGTGCCACTTTGGTAGCTAGAGGAAAAGGACAGAAGGAGAGTTGATTACAAATGTGCAAGGTGAAATTGTCTGATATCTTGCTGATGCTATTTCTTTGCCGGTTGAACTGGCCTCTTTATTGTCTTCATGATGTATTTCTTCTCATGAAATGAGCGTTGGTATAAATATATTGGTACCGCAGTTTCTCGAAGGTGTGAAAAAGGTCATTTGTTAGTTTCATACTTTTGTATCAAGGAATGAATGAAGACGATTTATGTCTAATGTCTGTAACAGATTAGTGTAATTAGTAGTATGTCTAGTTAGCAAGAGGCCAAGTCGTGTGCTTTATGCTATCTTGATGTGTGTCATACCGTCATTCAGTTTCTGGCACACTTTTATCCTGGGTCCACTCTTATTTATATTTTTGTTGATCCAGCCATTTTATCATTTATCTCTAAACTCATCTTTACATTAATGTCACTTAATTTCCTTTTGATTAGGTTTTCTTTTCAAACGGGTTACGTAAAGTTGGAGAGTTTTATAAGTTTAGCAGATACTATTTGGGTTTTACTACACAAAGAAATGACTTTATTTGCATAATTTTGCTTTATCTTATCTGCTTTAATACATCAAGAAATGGTAAGATCTACTCCCTTCGTCCCATAATATAAGAGCGTTTTTTACGCTAGTGTAGTGTCAAAAACGCTCTTATTATGGAATGAAGGGAGTACTTGATACTGATGAAACATTGAGCATGCAAGCAGAAGTTCACAAACTGGGACAGTCCCTAATCTTTTTGTGTGCGTAAATTTAGCCTCTTTTTTTATAAATGTAGACTACTGATTCAGCTCGCTTGAGATCATGGCCTTGATTTATTTTTCAGATTATCAACATATTGATGTGGAGATACATGAAAGTTGGTAAGAAAACAGCTAGCCATTTATAATTATCACAGTTTGAGTTGGCCCAGCATGTACTCCCTCCGTCAGCTTGAACAGGATGAAGGCACCATAGTTCGTCATGAAAACCTAAAATTATATATCTCTAACTATTATAAACAGCTGTTTGGTGCTCATCAAGATAGTTTTGTGACTATGGACGAGTATCAGGTAGCAGATATTCCCCAAGTTGGGGAGGCTGATAATGAGTCTCTATCTGCTCCCTTCTCGGAGAAAGAGGTGTTAGATGTGATAGGAGGTTTGAAGTGTGGTAAGGCTCCTGGTCCGGATGGGTTTCCGGCAGAATTTTACAAACACTGCTGGCACATCATTAAGAAGGACCTTATGGCTATGTTTGATGATTTGTATGCTGGTAATCTCCAACTCTTCCATTTGAATTTTGGTACTATTACGTTGATACCAAAGAAGGAAGGAGCGTCTCGCATTGAGCAGTTTCGCCCGATTTGTTTGCTTAATGTTAGTTTCAAAATTTTCACAAAGATTGGAACGGATAGACTAACGAAGATGGCACACTCTGTCGTGCTATCTTCGCAAACATCGTTTATGCCTGGGCGTAATATCCTTGAAGGGGTAGTGGTTCTACATGAGACTCTGCACGAAATGCACTCAAAGAAACTAGATGGAGTTATATTTAAAGTGGATTTTGAAAAGGCATATGACAAAGTCAAATGGTCTTTCTTGCAACAAACATTGCGGATGAAGGGGTTCGATGAGGTTTGGAGAAAGCACATAGATTCCTTTATCACAAGAGGGAGTGTCGGGATCAAGGTCAATGATGATATTGGTCACTTCTTCGAGACACTAAAGGGACTAAGACAAGGTGATCCTATGTCTCCTATTCTCTTCAATATCGTTGCGGATATGTTGGCTCTGTTGATCAAGAGAGCTAACGAAAAAGACCTTGTATCTGGATTAGTACCTCATCTGGTGGATGGGGGAGTCTCAATTCTACAATATGCTGATGATACGATTCTCTTTATGGAGCACGATTTACTCAAAGCCAAAAACCTTAAACTCATCTTGTGCCTTTTTGAGCAGTTATCTGGGTTGAAGATTAACTTTAATAAAAGTGAGTTGTTTTGTTTTGGTGAAGCCAAAAAGCAACAACACATATATAACCAGTTGTTCGGATGTGTGGCAGGGGAATTTCCTTTTACGTACTTAGGAATCCCCATTCACCATCGTAAACTATCTAATGCGGAGTGGAAATGTATTGAGGAACGGTTTGAAAAGAAACTTACTACTTGGAAAGGCAAGCTTCTTTCTTACGGAGGCAGATTAGTCTTGGTGAATTCGGTATTAACAAGTATGCCTATGTTCCTCCTATCTTTTTTTGAAATACCTGTTGGGGTACGGAAAAGATTGAATTTCTACCGCTCTCGCTTTTTCTAGCAGAGTGATGAGGTTAAGACTAAATATAGATTGGCGAAATGGGATATTATTTGCCGTCCAAAAGACCAAGGAGGATTAGGTATTGAAAATTTGGAAACTAAAAATAGATGTCTGCTCAGCAAGTGGCTGTATAGATTGTCAATGGAAACCGATGGAATGTGGGTGCAAATTCTTTCAAACAAGTACCTGCATTCCAAATCTTTATCGCAGGTAGAAGCGAGACCTTTTGACTCGCCATTCTGGAAGGGTCTAATGCGGGTAAAAAGCTCATTCTACCACAGATCGAGGTTCATCATTGGAAATGGGGAATTGACTAGATTCTGGGAAGACACCTGGTTAGGAGAATCGCCTCTGGCTGTTCAATACCCGCGGTTGTACCATATCGCCCAACGTCGACAAGTGACAGTTGCGGCTGTATTGCGGGAGATTCCCCTTAATATTCAATTCCGCAGATCTTTAGTTGGGGATAGATGGGTTTCCTGGTTGCATCTAGTTAGAAGGTTAATGGAGGTTAATCTTTCTGATAGGTGTGATCGTATCTCCTGGAGATTAACACCAAATGGGCTGTTTACGGTTAAATCCATGTATTCTGATCTCATTGATTCAGTACCAATTCCAAAATCAATACATATTTGGAAGGTTAGGGTTCCTCTTAGAATTAAAGTTTTCTTGTGGTTTGTTCACAAGGGAGTTATTTTAACTTAGGATAATTTGGCCAAACGAAATTGGAAAGGAAGTTCCAGATGTTCTTTCTGTCCAAGCCTAGAAAGTATTCACCACCTCTTTCTTGACTGTCCTTTGGCTAAACTTGTTTGGCGATCAATTCACATTGCTTTTAACATCGCTCCTCCTGTTGACTTGAACTCGTTATTTGGAACGTGGTTACAGGGAATTGATGTTCAATTGGCTAAATCTATTCGTGTCGGAGCATGTGCCCTTCTTTGGGCTTTATGGAATAGCAGAAATGATTTGGTTTTTAACAGAACTCGTGATATCCAATTCTTGCAGGTTATCTACCGAATTACCGCATTGATCCGCACATGGTCGTTACTAACTCCTGTGGCAGCCAGGGAGCTTATGGTTACTGGGTGTGCCCGCTGGGAGATGGTAGCACAGGGTATCTTCAACCGGTTTGGATGGCGGCATATTAATAGGATAGGTGTTTAGTCATCTTGATCTTTTAGCCACTCCAGGCTGCGGCGCGATGTTCGCCATGTATCTTTTTTTCTCCTTTTTTTATACTCTGTATTTTCTGAATACTCAGTTTGATTAATATATGGCTGTATGCATCACTCGATGCAGAGGCCGGGGCAAGGCCTCCTTTTCGAAAAAATGTACTCCCTTCGTTCACAAATATATAATGTTTTGGATATTTCAATATGTACTACATACGGACTGAAATGAGCATACACACTAAAACTTGTCTATATATATCTGTTTCACAAAAAAGTTATAACATCTTTTATTTGTGAAGAGAGGGAGTAGTATTTATCTTGCTATCTTTGATTCCAGGATTCGCTGATCTTAGTATTTATCTTGCTATCTTAACTCCGGGTGTGCTGTTCATTTCTTTGAGCCTTTGGTTTCCAGTTCATAGTTTCTTTCTCCATTTTTCTTCTTTGTGAACCATCAGCTATTCTAGTATAAATTAACCGATAGCTTGGCATGCAAAATTTTAGTGGTGAAATAAGTAGAGCAGAAGACATACTTGTGTAACTGATTACGGCTGGTGGTGTGTATCAGCTCTATAATCAAAATCTATTTCCTCACCTGGATTTGTTCCAGGGTAAACAACGTCTAGTAAAGCAAATATCTGATGGTGAATGACGCGTAGAAATGGAAGGATGAAGCGGAGCTTGTTTACCATTTGGCACACAGCGACCCATCACACCACAGGTCGTCTCAAATATGCCATTGAGAAAATTAGTTTTTACATGTCTAAGGAGAACTTTTTACTAGGTATGGTTGACTTGCAATTCCATATCAAAGTATCATATGACGGCCTATTCAGTCTGTTTAACTTGAGACACAAATTGAACTAACAGGTAACAATTCTCGACATAAAGAAACATTATTTGATGACGCAACAACATTGTGTGCTCGGGTCTACTATGCTAAATGGGTACTACAAGATTAAACATATGAGAACTTAAAAGCTGGGATATAATGGTGTCTCATAGGAGAATGTGGTGTCCAAGGATGGCACAATCTAACGATATTTTGTTTTTGATGGAGGTGGTGGTGGGCGCAATGACCAAGCTATGCTCTTCTTCGTCGGTGGTGGGGGTGATGGCAGTAGCATTGGTCGAGCTATGCTCTTTTGCATCGGTGGTGGATGCGACGAAAAGTGTGTTGGCCACGACACACTCTTCTGCACTGATGGTGGAGGAGATGGCATGGTAGGCATTGGGCGCACTTTGCTCTTCTTCATTGGTGGTGGCGGTGAGCACAATTGTCGCATTCCGCTCATCTGTGTTGGTGGTGGAGGTGGAGGTGGAGGTGGAGGTGGTTTCATTGGTACTACGGTGGCCCTAGGTCGGGATGGCTTTGGTGCCGGAGGCATTATCCTCCACCGTTTAGGCGCTTGCTTTGGTTGCTTCCCTAGCACACTAACCCGCGGAGACATGTTTGAGACACACAAAGCATCTAAGATTGCCAAGACAACAATGATCTTGAGCAGTTTCATAGTATTGATCCAAGAAGCTTGCTCTTAATTATATGTCGTGAGCTCAATTTATAGTGAAGATGGTAGTTGACTAATTGACTAGTTGACCTAGAAAATAGTGCAAATGTGGGTGGTTGACTTGACTTGCACTTGCTAGGAAACTCAGTCACACATTAACACCGCCTAGGTTAGAGGTTACACATGGCTCTTGTCTCGCATCATTTGTCTTTCCCTAGGTATTAGAATATTGAAGCTATGCATCGCTGAACACTTCTCACGCATAATATGTACACGAACCGGCGCTCCCTTGATTGTTTTCCCTGGGACTTTTTTTATAAATATTGTTGGGTATACTATGTTTTATTTAACTTTTGTACAATCAAAAACACTATCCTGAAAAAAGAACTTGGCTCCTCAAAGTATATAAACCTGAAATTTTAAGAGATTGTTGAAAGCAAATTTGTCTTAGTTCTTGTGTGATGACACATGTTAGGTGATTTCACACGTTAGCTTCTGAAACAAAATGCAATATATTTGCCACTCTGACAAGCTGTCCGGTTGAATGACAAAGGAAATGTCCGGTTGAGTACTTGTGAGGGCGAGGTGGTTTTCCCAGCGTCAGGATAGAAGTAGGGAGAAGAGGCATTTTTGTGAGGATAAAAGAAATATTTTGTAGTAGTGGCATTTAACGGTTTACAATTTTGCAAAGGACATATGTATTTGAAGTAGAAACTATAAAGGCATTTGAACGTTGTAGGTTTAGCCAATCTAACCACAGGGTAGGAGAGGGTAGAAGTGATATGATAGCAAACTCCATTATGGTTCCGTACACACAAGTTTTTAATGGTTTGCAAACATTTTTTTCAAGCCATAAGACACTAAGGCTAGAACAAGCTTCCTCCTCTGCCAAAAAAAAAATCCTTCCTAAAGGCGTCAATTTTATTTAGAACCTTTTTATTGGAATTCATAGAAATAAATTAGGTTCAAAGAGAGTTGATTACCATAGTTATAAGTATTAGACGATTTCCTATTGACAGCAGTTTGGCATGCCAACCAGCAAGGAATTTTCTACAATGTTGTAAGATTGAGAAAAAGGCATTTAGTTGATGACGTGCGACGGATAGTAGCAGCCCAAGGTAAATTAGTAGGAAGGAAGAGATGGTGCAATCTAGGATATGAGCAATGGTGGTGGTGTTCTGTTGATCTACGCCAAAGATAACAAAGATTGTTTTGGAGAAATTGATACTAAGACCAGTAGCGAGCGCAATGTCATTGTTGGAACATTTTCACGTCTCCTTTGATTCACTGGATTTCAATAAGATTGTGATTGTTTGATGATTTTTTGACCTATGGTGATTGTTTGATTTGTAGGAATGCGATTCTCAGGGATCATTGTTATGGAATTTTTCCTAGTCTATTTTCATAGGAAATTTTCCACGAGGTTTGTGCTCTTGAAATGAATTCTATTGTTCTGTATGTTGATATCAAACACCCACCATGTACCAATTCCATAAGATTCAAGTGATCGGGGCAAAAGTAAAGCTTCACGCATTTAGCGCCCAACCCAATAAAGAGTGAACTAGGGCCCTTCCTTAGTCGCCACTCTTTCGCTCGTAGATTATTGGACACCTCCTCCATCATTTCCCAGTATTGGAGCAATAGGTAGATCTCCGCTTGTCCGTCACTTTGGCCCTTATAGACGTGATGGCAGCGGAGTGCACTAATATTTCTGCTGATTTATTCTCCAACCCGACGGTTCATGCGCTATCCGGTCCAGGAACAAGATTGTGTGGACATGTATGTTTTTGTTGTTCACAACTTCGGCCCATGTGACAGTCGTGGTGGCGGTGTTTACTGGTGACTCCTCTAACTCCTGTACCTCTAGTGGAACGTGCACCGTCGGATCTAGCGACAAGATTGGAGGAACAAGTTTGCATTTCTCTGGGTTGAAACTGAGGGAGTGGGTCGTGTCTTTATTGGGTCGGTGATATTTTGGCAGTAACAACAATCTAGTTATGCCGTCAACAAGGCGGACTTCTAGGTATGATCCTCCCAACACCATCTTCTTCTCTAGGCGGTGGATTCTTTGGAATCCGCATCACTAGCATTCCCGACATGACTTCTCACCTACATGCGTGGATATTACTTTTTGTTCTAGTGATGGCGAAGAACTCTAGCCGCAGCAACATTGGGGTTCCATCATCTTGTGAGGAATGAATAGGATGGAAGACTCCCTGATGATTGGGTTGTATTTCATAGAAAGTTCAAATGGGATATTTTTCTAGTGGTGTAACTATTGGGATATACAACCTGTATTATGTTGGTCAAATTGTCAATCCAGGGATACACATATGTGCATTTTTTTTCAGCCCGGCTAGAAGGTTTCTTGCTTAAGTCAAACGACTTCTTTGCTACAAGGCATCTTCACACAACCGCCGCCTCCTCTGAAAAAATCTTAGGGTTCCTCTGCCTTCCACCGGCGCCGGCCTGCCTCGTCTTCGATGGCCCTAGGGACATGGGGGTGTGCTGGATCCTTTCCCTTGCCGATGGCAGGGCTACGTTTTGTTAGGGTTTGTGTCCCTCTCAGGAAGGCGGGATGGTAGTGGCTCCCTGAAGATAGAATAAGGTTCTTCCTGCTTATCCTCCGTTCGGTGGTGCATCTAGCATCGTCGGAGGGCAATTGGATGTGTGTCTCCGGCGGATCTCGAGGTCTTGTGTTGATGATTTTCTTTGGCGGATCTACTTGGGTCCGGTCTTCATTCGTCTATGTGTGTGTGTGTGTGTGTCTTTAGGTTGGATCCTTCCGATCTGCACGTCTCTTCATTGTTGATTGTTGTTGTTCTGGTGCACTAGTCCTATGAGATCCTAGCACGACGACTTCCTGACCGTCTACTACAACAAGTTTATCCCGGCTCCAACGAGGGAAGGGCGGTGACGGTGGCGTGCCTTTGGCTTGCTAGGTGGTCTACGGATCTAGATGTAATTTTTATTATTTTCGATGTTCGTTGTACTGTCATAATTGAATATGAATAGATAGTGACTTTTTCCAAAAAACGACTTATTTGATAGTTTTGTAATTATTTTATTGAGTTTTTTTAAATCCAACTTACAATGAAAAAAATCTTTGTGAAAAGTGTGACAGTCCGATACCGACGTTCCAGAAGATTCCCCTTCTACTCTGTTTTTGTCGTGTGGTTATTTTCTTTTGTCGCATCATCATGCGCATCATCTGCATTGCATCGGCATCTCCGTTGCCGCCAGTTTTCAAAAGTTGCATCCGTTGTTAGTTGCCGGTTCTCGTCGTTGTCCGTTCTGAGCCCGACCACACACGCACGCGCCCGCGGCATCGTCAAAACCCTGTTTTAAAAGTGTGTTGAAAACTTTCTCTGATTGGGTTGAGATTTGACGTGCGGTGTTATTTTAATATAGATAGGCCGCCTGTCGAATTTCGTCGCGATCGTAGTCCGTCTGGTACCCGAACGGTCGACCGTAGCGGCACCGTATTCGGTCTACCGTCGGATGGTTATCGGTTCTTTAAAAATCGTTGCCGCGCCGCCCGTTCTCCCTCTCGTCTTCGGATATCCCCTTTACACGGCCTCGTAACCGTTCCCGCGTTCGGAATTATCCGAATCCGACCCCATGGTTGGATCCGGAACGCAATTCCGGTTAACCTAGCCCCCCCCCCATTTGCCTATAAATAGGACCTCCCATGCCATTTTTAGCAGCCCTACTCCTTTGCCTCGAAAACCGTGCAGCCCCTAACCCTAACCGAGCCATCTCTCTCCTCCCACCACCCACCAGCCGCCGCGGGCCCGCCGAGCCAGATCGGGCTCGGGCAGGCCCATCCGCCGCCGCCGCCTTGCCCGAGGCCTTCGTGCCCGAGCTCCCGAGCTTCGCCCATGGCAGCAGCTCGCCCGCAGCTGGCCTCGTCCCGCCGTCTCCCGTCGCGCCGCCCTCCGGCTGCAGCCCACCGGGACCTCACCCTTTCGTCGCCACCTGTGCCTGCCTGCGCAGCCGCCGTCGCCTCTCCCTGCTTGCGCAGCCGCTGCCGCCTCTTCCTACCAGCGCCGCCGTGCCGTTCCCGTCGCCTAGCCCGTCGTAGCGCCAGCCCCACGGCCAGATCCGGTGGCCTCGAGGTCGGATCCGCCGCCGGCGGCCTTGTCCCGGTAGGTCCCTCGCCGGAATCCGGAGCCATCCGTCGTGTCCTCGCTGCGCCACCATGGCACCTGCGTGAGGAGCACGGGAGGGCTCGCCTGCCTCGACCGAGCCAGCCCCGCTCGGCTGGGCCCCGAGCAGGCCCCGGCTCCCGCGGCCCCTCCTCTAGGACGGCCTCCCGCGCAGGCCGCCTCGGCCCACTACGAGGCGCCCCCGCCTGGGCCTTCCCATCCGCCGCAGCAGCCAGCTCAATCCAGGCCAGCGCCAGCCGACCCCAAGGCCCAGTTCGAGCCGGCCCAGGTGGCCTCCCCCAAGGTAATTCTCCGCCCAGAGCATTTTCTGCTATAATGCGCCTCAGGTTTCGGCCCAATAGGTTAGTAGGATTTTCGGAATTATAATAAATTCCAAAAAATAGTCGAATATATAAACCCCCGTAACTTTTAAACCGTTAGTCGGATCGGAACGTGTTGTATATGGTTTTGGCGTAGAATTTCGTGTAGAATCCGTTTTCGCAACATGCATATTTGTTTGACGTAGTTAGAGCTGCCGTTTGCATAGATGTACGTGCTGTCCCAATAGGATATAGTCCGTATTAATTTCTCGTGCGTGTCCGGATTGCTCGTATGCCGTGGTAGAAATGTTCACATTTTAGGAACCCCTTTGCCATGTATTTTAGAGTAGGCAGTGGTATTTTTGTGAGTAGGGATTGCCGCTAGTATATTTTCCGTGCTTAGGACATTATCTCGTATTTATGTGTGGCATTATTTTTGTTGTGCAACCCCACATATTTTATATGTTTTCGTATTTATGGGATTTTTCTGTGCAATTAGTTTTAGCTTTCGAGTAAGTTAGTTCGCGCGATATTTTGCCGTGTTGCCCTCTTGTCTTTTTCGTAGGATTTATTCCGTGCTTCGTTTGATTAAGTTGTCAACTAGCGAGTTGTTCTTTGATGTTTACTCTAGCCTCTGGTATTTTTGGTTGCAATAGAAATGCATGTTTAGGTGTGGTTTGCTTGCTCTCAAGTTGCTAGAAATATTGCTGATTTGGAGGTGCTGAAATATTTCTAAGTCTGGAATCTGTTATATTTTGTTACCGTCTTGTCTTGCTTGTATCTTGTGATCTGTAGCTCTTTTGAGGTTAGTTCAATGGAGTTAGTTGTAGCCTTTGTGTTTCTCTAGCATGCTGTGAATTTTCATGCCATTTGGAGTCCTGTAGCTTATGGTTTTGCTGCTGTTAATATGGCTTCAGATCGAAAACTGCACTTTCATGAAGTGTAATTTTCACTAAGTATGAAATAGTGTGTGATGTGCCATTTTTGTGTCTTTTTTCTCTAGTGATCCATGATGCCATGATAGTTGTTGTTAGTTGTTTGTTGTAGTGCTTCTTGCCCTCTTTCGTGTCATGCCTTGGTTGATTATATTTGAGTTGTGTAGCTCGTAGTTGTGGGGTGTAGAATGTGCTATGTGGCTGATTTTGGCAGATTGTAGTGATTTCTTGTTGTGCTCGTAGTTGTTGATCCGTAGCTCCGTTTTGATCGTGTCCTACATGATACTTGCTTAGAATCGTGTAGTTTCATTTTTTCTTGCTGGTTGTATGTTTTGAAGTGCTCGTGACCGTCGTTGCACACATATTGCCTTCATGTCATCATATCTTGCGGTGTCCGTATCTTTTGATCCGTAGCTCCGTTGGAGATGTTCTCTACGTGTAAATTGCTTGTCACGACGCGTAGAATCACGTGAACCTATTTGTTTTTATGTTTAACAACTAATTAAATGTGTTAGTTCAGATCTGGACAGAATTGTAAATTAACATGTGAGGTCGTCTCGGAGGTGCTATATGTCATTTCCGACCTCATTTAAAATGCCTAGATATGTAGTTTAATTACGCTTCACCTCTTGCCATGTTTAACCACATTTAATATTGTCGTGTATCTAATCGGGATAGAACTAAAAAATAAACGTGGAGTTTCGTCAATATGCAACTCGTTGCATATTGAACTTCACTTAATGTGTAGTGTTTGATTGTGTGAATTGTTATGCCGCGACTTGCATGTATTCAGCTGCTCATGCATCATATGTGTTGTGCATCGTGTGGTGAATTCCGTGTGTTGATTTGTGTTTCCGGTTTGCTTCGTCTCGATAAAGTTCCGCAGCGTGCCGGATTGTGAGGACCCGTTCGACTACATCGGTTCGTCTGCTTCACGGAGTCATTCTTCTTCGAAGCGGGATCTCGGGCAAGATGACCATTTCCCCAGATACCATTATTATCATTGTCATGCTAGTTTTATCGCTTCTATCGATTATGTCTTGTTGCCTACCACATGTTAAATATCACCCTCTCAACAATGCCATGAAAACCTTCAACCTGTTCGACCTAGCAAAACCACTGATTGGCTATGTTACCGTTTGCTTAACCCTGTGTAGCATTGCTAGTTGCAGGTGCAGTTGCTTCCATGTGATTACGTGGGTTCCTTGTCATATCACCCTATTAATGCTATTTAATTTAATGCACCTATATACTTGGTAAAAGGTGGAAGGCTCGGCCTTTCTAGCCTGGTGTTTTGTTCCACCTTTGCCCCCTTAGTTTCGGCTACCGGTGTTATGTTCCATAATTGAGCGCTCCTAACACGATCGGGGTTGTTATGGGGATCCCCTTGATAATTCGTTTTAGATTAAAGCTGGTCTGGCAAGGCCCAAGATTGGTACTACATTTGCCCAACATAATAATTCTGTTAATTTGAAATGCATAGGGAGTTAGCGCTACCCGACGAGATATCTTGTGCATCGGGATTCCGGTGATGCTTTGGGTAATCTTAGAGTTGAGATTTTCCACTAAGGAATCCGACGAGATCGCGAGCTTCGTGATCGAGGATTTCTATGCGGCTTGTGGTAATTTGTGATGGACTAGTTGGAGCACCCCTGCAGGGTTAAATCTTTCGGAAAGCCGTGCCCGCGGTTATGTGGCAACATGGAAACTTTGTTTAACACTGGTTCTAGATAACTTGAAGTTAATTAATTAGAATATGCCAACTGTGTGCGTAACCGTGACTTTCTCTTTCGTGAGTTCCTTCTCCGATCGAGGACACAGTGGGGTTATGTCTGACGTAGGTAGGTGTTCGGGATCATTCATTTGATCATCAGTAGTTCACGTTCGCTATGCGTAGATCTTCCCCCTCTTATTTCTTGTACTCGTAAGTTTAGCCACCAGATATATATGCTTAGCCGCTGCTGCAACCTCACCACTTAACCATGCCTCACCCATTAAGCTTTGATAGTCTTGATACCTTTGGAAATGAGATTGCTGAGTCCCCTGTGGCTCACAGATTACTACAACACCAGTTGCAGGTACAGGTAAAGGTTACTTGACGCGAGCGCGTTGATTGTTCATTTGAAGTTGCTTCTTCTTCTTCTTCATCATCGATCTAGGATGGGTTCCAGGCCGGCAGCCTGGGATAGCAAGGATGGACGTCGTACTTCTTTTCTCGTTTGTTTTCGTCCGTAGTCGGACCCTGCTCTTACTCTTGATGATTATGTAATGTACTGATGTGACTCTGATGTAGCTTGTGGCGAGTGTAAGCCAAGATGCGATATCCATTCTTTTCAGTACATGTACTTGTAACGATATCCATTCTTGCGATACGACGAGATGCGCTTCTATCCCTGACGAGGCCTTCGTGCCAAATTGAGGATAGGTCGCATCTTGGACGTGACAAAAAGTATATTTTATAGTATAGAGAATGACACGTAACAAGTATCCTCGGAGGAAAAAAAAGGAAATAAAATGAAAAACTGGAAGGCTGGAGGGGGCTCTTGTTTACCATGTGGCATAGGGCAACCCAGCATACCAAGGGCGTCTCAGATGCCATTGTGATTTATTTGTAAGTTTTTGCACATTTCCTCAGAACAATTTGCCAATGTAAAATATTGCATAATCTAGCCTGTTTAGTCGGTTTAATTTGTGACACAAGCTGAACAAATGGGTAATGAATCTTGACATATGAAACTTTATTTGACAAAACAACAACATTGTGCATACAAATCTAAGCTAAAAAGGCACAATGATTTTAAGCATATGAAAAATCAAGATCTAGTGGACATATAATGGTGACTGAGGAGAAAATGCAAGCTTCATTGACGGCACACCACTCATAAGATGTAGCTCATAATGAAGGCCGCGGGGAGCACATTTGCTGAACTATCCCCTTATGTGCTCTTGTGCGATGGGGCGGAAGCGACGCACCGTCTTCGTTCGGCTCTTCTATTTTTGTGGTGGTGGAGTCATTGGCTTTTCAGAGCTCACCGACATCGACGGCTTTGGTGCCGGAGGCATTCTCCTCTGCCGTTTCATCGGCACACCAACTTTCGGCGCTTTTTTTGGGTGCTTTCCTAGCACACTAACCTGCGCCGACACATTTGAGGTGGACAAAGCAACCAAGATTGCCAGGATGGCGAAGATCTTGAACAGCTTCATTTTGGCCCAAAAACGCTTTGCTCTGAGTGATATCTCGTGAGCTCAACTTATAGTGCAGACGGTGGTTGACTAATTCATTCGTAATTTGCTTGGAAAGTGGTGAAAACTTGGACGGTTGACTTGGCTTGCACTTGCTTGGAAAACCCGGTCAGGTCACGCGTTTAACACCGCCTAGATCGGAAGCCACACATGGCTTGTCTGCTATCCAATGTCTATTGGAACAGTGAAACATATAGTAGTACTAATTGAGATGCATTTGCACGAGGAAGGCTAAGGGAAACGAAGAAAGAAAAGGGAAGGTGGCTCTCGCTCGAAATTTTCGCTAGGGATTTCATGTTCCGGCGTTTTAATTTGGCGACGTTGCTTGCAAAACATGTGTGGATATTCTGGGCCACGACGCTAGCTCGTAACAAGAGTGTATTTTGTGCTATCAAATATTCCTATATCGGTTGTGTGATTTGTGTCTAGCTATGCAATGCTCGGAGCTAGTTCAGCTTGTTAGGATGATCTCTTTTCCATGTGGGCCCAACGGCCCACCGGAACCTTGACTCGTGTTCTGATAAGAGACGTCCAACCAAATTATGGTTGGTGGGCCCTTGTCGTCGCGCTATATAAAGAGGTGGGGTGCCGGACGCACACGGTACGAGGTTCATCGTGCGTTGCAGCCCCCACCAACAATCCCTATCGATCTAGGGTTAGCGCAGTCCGACGAGAAGCACCACCGCCGCCACTATTCACGCGCACACGCTCACCGCTGTCACTCTCCAACCATTGCATCAGGCTCGGGATCCTCGAGCCAAGGAGAAGGTATACTCGATCTCCTCCTCTGACTATTGCGAATCCCCTACCCATGCGATCCAGAGGATCTATCAATGGTATCAGGCAGTTTTTGGTGTAGGATTTTCGGTAGAAAATAGAAAGAAAATCCTCTCCCTTAACCGAAGAACCCTAGAAGGGCATAGAAGACACATCAAAAGAAAAGGGCTCACCGGAGTAGGGCTTTGCGCCCGTCGGCAAAGAACGTCGCCGCAAGGCCGCACTAGTTCCTCTCGATCTCGTAGCGCATCGTTAAGCCGAGGCTCGGGAAGAAGAACCACCCCAACGGGGCAAAGGGCACCGCCGCTGTGCCGCTTGACGGCAGCGCGCTCCCCTTTGGGAGTTCGCGCACATTGGCAAGGGGGACAAGGGAGGCGCCGACGCATCTGAGAGTGGAGGGTCTCGCGACGCTCTCGCGTCTCTCGCTCTCTACCAGAAGGGTGGAAAGAAAGGGAAGAAACGGAGAGAGAGAGAGAAGGGGAAGGGGAGGCTCGCGCGGCGCGGCAGTTCGCCGTTGTCGCCGGCAGCCGGCATCACCCTAGCCCCGCTGCCATGCCTTGCTGCGGGCAAGAGATCCCTGCGAAGAGAGGCTAAAGAAGTTGGGGGTAGCAAAGGCGCGCCTGGCGCGGTGGTCAACGACCCCGTCGCCAGTGGCCGGACTGTGCATCACCGATGGCCATCCGCCGCCGCTGCGGAGAGAGCAGAGAGAGGGTGGAGCACGCGGGGGGGGGGGGGGGCTGAGCTGGTTTTGATCGGGAGAACCGCACGGGGGGGGGGGGGGCGTCGTATCATAACCGACGACAGGGATTGAAATCCTAGCTCCTAGCAGGCCTTGGGCCAGCGGGAGCAGCTTAACCGGTCACGCGTTTAGCCCAACCTAGATCGAAGGTCACACATGGCTTATCTGGTATCCAATGTCTACTGAAACAGTGAAACATATACTTCCTCTGTCTTAAAATAAGTGTCTTAACTTTGTACTAGTTTTAGTATAAAGTTGTACTAAGTTTAAGACATTTATTTTGAGACGGAGGAAGTATTACTAATTGTGATGCATTTGCACGAGGAAGGCTAATGGAAACGAAGAAAGAAAAAGGAAGGTGGCTCTCGCTCGAAATTTTCGCGAGCGATTTCATGTTCCGCCGTTTTAATTTGGCGACGTTGCTTGCAAAACATGCATGGATATTCTGGGCCACGACGCTAGCTCGTAAAAAGAGTGTATTTTGTGGTATCAAATATTCCTATATCGGCTGTGTCTAGCTATGCAATGCTCTGAGCTAGTTCAGCTTTGACAGATATGGTTAAGGCATCTCCAACGGCGTTTAAAATGGACACACCAAACGTTTCACACGACCATGTCCGGACGTTTGTTTAATTTACACAAATGATAAGTACCACATGTCAGGTGTGTGGACTCCGGGCCCGATATTTTTCGATGACGTTTCACACGACCATGTCCGGACGTTTGTTTAATTTACACAAATGATAAGTACCACATGTCAGGTGTGTGGACTCCGGGCCCGATATTTTTCGATGACAATTTTAGATTTTCGGCCTGCCGCGCCCGGGCCACAGGATCCACCAACCCCGCGTCGTCCGCACCGTTGGATACGCATGCAACATTTTTCTTCCTATGCAGCAAAATTTCGATGCCATGCAGTAAATTTTTCAACGGTTGCAATAAAAATAAAATTTGTAGCAAAAAAAATCTACGTGATCGTAGCAAAAAAACGAAGCTGATGGTACGTGGTAGCAAAAGTCAAACGCCGGTTGTAACAAAAATTTACGTGACGTGTATGCAACTTTTTAGTGAACGGTTGCAGCAAAACATGATGCCGGTTGTAGCAAAAATTAATACGGTTGTAGCAAAAAGTAAAAAACATCGATTGTAACAAAGAATCCGACGAACTAGAGTTGCAACCAAACTTATATGCAGCTTTTTTACTAAGACAAAATATAGTAAAAAAACGCTTGCAGCAAAAATAACGCAGGTTGCAACATTTTTAGACGAAAAATGTTGCATCCATTGACCGAAGAAGCGCGCGGCTGGGAAAAATGTTGCAAGGCCCGCCCGCGCCAGGGGCGACCGGCGCGTCGGTTCGTCCGACGCGCGGGTGGGAAACGATTCCCATTTCAGTCACCCAAAGATGACAAATTTTAATGACACATGGCAAGTTTCTGTCAAAAACAAACTGAATCACAAAAGTTGACATCTTCGCGTCACTAAATATGTCATAAAAAACATTCAGAGTTGCTATATGCTCATGCCACACGTTAGGTACTTCTCAGGGTCCTAATTTTAATGGTTAATTGGTTTCTTCTAACTTAGAACAGGAAAGTTGCAATGAATATATTTTTCTATAATGTACGAATATTTTGGTTCCCATAGAAAAATGTTTTGCCGTGAGCAATTTTTCCATGTTTGTTTTCAGTGAAGTAAATATTGCATCACTTTAGTTATACGTAAGTCACGCCAATTTTAAATTTGCGTAATTCGGTTTTCTGACCATTGATTATTTTGTCATGATTCATGTTATTTTCTTTTCTTGTGTTGTTTAGGCTGAGTTGACTTGCCCTTGTTTGGGGTAAGTCATTTTTTCTTATGCTGGATTTTTGACTTGCCCTTGTTTCTGGTAAGTCGATTTTGGGCTTGAAGCCCCTTACACATTTCACTTTGTTTTTGCTTTTTATTTTTATTTTTAGCCTATTTTTCGTTTGTCTACAAGAATATTTTTTGCGTATTGGACGAGTAAAAATGCATACACATAAGTACTATATAGTATGTGTGTAGATTACACTATAATGTGAAAAGTATACAATTATATGCTTACCCTTTGCATATTTTACAAGTACAATTTTCACTGCAAAGTTGTGTGCAAGTTTGTGCTAAATATATATTTCATTCTTAAGGATAATACCAAATGTCAATAACATTCTTCCATACAGTAGATCATTGTTTTGATTTAGTTTTAATTATATTTCATTTTCTTTCTTATTTAAGAGTAATACCAATGCCACTAATTCATTCCTTCTTATAAAACTTTTTTTTAGAAATACCACTATTATATGTTTATTCTTGCATATTTTCAAGAAAGTAACTTCTGTTTAAAATATGTGAAATTTTTATCATTTATTTTTCTTGAAGGGTAATAATAATGCCACTAATTAATTCTTCCATAGAAAATTTGTTATTTTATTCCAGTTTTTGTTTCGTTTATTTCTTCTTAGAGTGTAATACAAATGTCACTAATTTATTCTTCCTTATATTGTATTTATTTTGATCATGTTCTGGTCTATATTTATTTTATTTTGTATTTAAGGGTAATACCAATGTCTATAATTCATTTCTTCTTAGGATTTCTTTTTTGCGAAAATTCCACCATTATATATTATCTTGCATACACAATTATTGTGTAAATTGCGTGCAAGTTTCGAAATTCTTTGATGCAGATTGTTTTTCATTCTCTTTCTTCATAAAACATAATATACATATGACACTAATTAATCGTTCCTTAGAGAACTTCATATTTTAGTTTTATCGTAGTTCATATTACAAATGCCATTAACTCATTGTTTCTTAGGAAATGCCTTTATTATGATTTTGTTTTAGTTTATATTTTGAGCCTACCTAGTGCAACAAGGCAGGAGTACCTCACCCCTCTCGCTCTCACGACCGTGTCGCCCCCGCGGGGGACAGGCCGCGCCAGGGCCCTTCTCCTCTAGCTCTCCCCCATCACTCCCTCCTCACCGCCGTAGCCGGAGCCCATTGTTGGGCATGGCGCGTGCGACGCCTGCGGCGGCGGCCCCTGGCCATTCCTCTCTAGATTGCTCTCCTGCATGGGACGGAGCGGCGCCGGGGGGTGTTCCTAGGCGGCGGCGGTCCGACATGGCGACGGGATTTCCTGGTGCGATCCGGGAGATCGGATGGGTGGTGGCGGCGGCGTTGGAGGCGGGGTGGCGTGGTGGCACGGCCTGGCGGCACCCGCTTAGCCCACATGTGGGCCCTTTAGGGGCCCATCGGGGTCTGGGCGGGTCGACGGCGTGGCGGGTCGGCGGCGTGGCTTCCGGAAGATAGGGGAGTGGCGATGGGCTGTGGGTTGCTGGCGCCTCCCTGCTGCAGCGTGGCCGACGGGGATTAGTGGGCCCGATTCAGGCCCGGCAGGACCAGGGGTGGCCTGGTTTACCATGCTACTGCGTCCGGTCGGCGAGTGAGGCGGTGCCGGAGGCAGGGGTCCTCCACACGACCGTGGTGGGGGTGGTTCCCTCCCGCGCGGCTACAATGTTGCTGCTCCCGTCGTGAAGCACCCTCTCTCCATCCTCTTGGCCTCGTGGTGGTGATCTCAGTGAGGCAGCATGGGTGGCGTCGCGACCGCAGTGGCGCATGCTGGTGGGCGGCAGGTTGGCTGGTTGGCTCCGGTCCGGTTGGGCGGCGGGGTTTGGAGTGCGGGAGAAATCCTTGCCGGTTATTCCCGCTCCGATGCGGTGACACGTGCGGCTGCCACCATTCCTTCTTGGAGGGTGTCAGCGGTCTCCATCCCCCACTCCCCTCCGTGTACCAGGGGAAATCCTAGGACACGTCCGTGCAGCAGCAGCATCGCATCCCTTGTTGGAGGTGCTTCTTGGTACACGGAGGATCGGAGCCTTGGATCGTTCTGGGTCGATTCCGAAGGGCGCAGCGGTTGCGGTTCATCCGCACTTTGTCAAGCTGCCGGTGTTGGCATTGTTTCTTTCTCTTTTGTTTTTTTTGGTTTGTTGTGCTGCTCACCACAGCGTTTGCTCTGTAACCGCTGTTGGTTGCTTTGTAATACAAAGCGGGGAGAAACCCTTTTTCGGTAGTTTATATTTTCATTTTATTTATTCTTTAAGTGTTATACTAATGCCACTAATTTTTGCTTTAAAAACTATATTATTTATGTGTAATTTCAATATTGTATGCTTATCCTTGCATATTATAACAAAGCGCAATTTGGGTTGTGTAATTTTTTTTTGATTATTTATTTATTTATGTTTCCTATCTTCTTAAAGGGTAATATTAGTGCCACTAACTTATTCGTGCTTAGAAAACTTCATTATTTTGATTTTTTATCTACTTGTTATTTCATTTTGTTTCTTCTTTAAAGTAATATCAATTCCGCTGATTCATTCCTTCTTAGAAAATATTTTGTTGCCAAATTTCCACTATTATATGCTTATTCTTCTACATGATAAACAACACAATTTCTGTGTAAATTGTGTGCAAATATTGCAAGTACTTGTATTTTCTTCTACATTTTTGAAGGGTAATACTCGTGCCACTAATTCATTCTTTCATACATAACTTATTTTTTTTAATTTCTTAATTTTATTTGTGTTCATTTATTATCGTTCTTGTCTTATATATTATTAGGTATCATGTCATTTTTGTTTGTGTATTTCAGACCAAGCTCAAGTATCGGATGGGCTTCTGTTTATTGGTTGCATAGGGCCGAGTGCTTCTCTAAAAAGTCGATCGAGACCAATTTATTTTAACGTATGTCTTTACTCATAAGAAAAGTAACCAGTACAAATAAAATCATTTTTTTATGTCCCGTGCATTGATATTTCTGGATCCAATTTTAATTTTATTCTTTTTTCATTTTACCTTACGTATAAAAGAAAAGATGGAGTTTTGTGTAAGTCAAAGCAGCTTGCATGCATGCATGGTGAAAGTTACCAAAAGGTCGGCCGTTATGAGGCTTCCGCTTTACTCCCTCTGTACCGAAATATTTATAGCTGTTGTAGGCTAAGGAGTAGTTTGCGCTTGCATACGGGCAGAACGTCAATCAATGATACCTAGCCAGTCCCATATTTCATGGCGAATGGCGTGTGAGGACTTCCCTAAAAAGGTTAAAAGGATGTACAGCACAAGAAGGCATGTCATACAGGGAAGTCGTCCAGATGCTATTTAGAAAATTTTAGTTTTTGCACATTTATCAGAAATCTAGCCTATTCGTGATACAAATTGAACAAATGGGTAACGAAACCCTGCATAAGTGTCTTTATTTGACAAAACTACAACATTGTGCCCACAGATCTACGCTAAAGTGGGTAGTACAAGATTATGCATATGAAAACTATAAAGGTCTAATTGCATATAATGATGGCTGGGAAGAAAATGAAGGATCTAATAACCACGCGCCACACGATATATGCTCATCGTGGAGGTGGTGGGGAGCTCAATGGCCGAGCTAGGGTGTTCTGCACTGGCGGTCGAGTCAACGGAAAGTGCATCGGCAATGTCCCACTCTTCTGCACCGGCAGTGGAGGTGGCATTGGCTGCACCGCGCTCTTCCGCGCTGGCGGTGGAGGCGGTGGAGGTGGCATTGGCTGCACCGTGCTCTTCCACGCTGGTGGAGAAGGAGGCGGTGGAGGTGGCATTGGCTGCACCGCGCTCTTCCGCGCTGGCGGTGAAGGAGGCGGTGGAGGTGGCATTGGCTGCACCGCGCTCTTCCGCGCTGGCGGTGAAGGAGGCGGTGGAGGTGGCATTGGCTGCACTGCGCTCTTCCGCGCTGGCGGTGAAGGAGGCGGTGGCGACCGCAAAGGCTGAATTCCGTTCTTCTTTGTTGGTGGTGGATGTGGTGGCGCTGACCATCGGCGCCGATTTGGTATCGGTGCCGGAGGCAGTTTGCCTATCCGTTTCCCATGTATACCAACTTTTGGCGCTTTTTTTGCCGGCTTCCCTAGTGCACTAACCCAGGACAATGGTGTTGAGGTGGATAGAACAACAAAGATGGCGAGGACGACGAAGATCTTGAACAGTTTCATAATGTCCTATGGACAATTACTTCTCAGTGGTATCTCGTGAGCTCAACTTATAGTCAAATGATGGTTCACTGTTGACTTGACTTGTAACCTTCGTGGAAATTTGTGAAAATTTGGGTGGTGGACTTGACTCGCTCCTGCTCGGAAAATCAGGTGAACACCTAGATTAGAGGCCACACATGGCGCTTGTCTAGCATCCAATGCCGCCCGTTCAGAACAAGAAACATAAGTTTGATAATCTCAAGGAAGAAAAGACATACTACAATCGATTTTCATTTGTACGAAGAGTAAAAGGAAACAGCATGGAGTAAGAAAAGAAAAGAAAAAGGCTCTCTTCTGCCATGTGATGCAGGCCGGCCCATCATACGTACGACAAGGCCGAACAGGATGTCATGGGCCCAGTTATGGAGGACGAGCCCCTCAAAATGAAAGTTATGGAAGACGAAGCTTCTTCTTGTGATCTTGTCTCCTCTTTTGAACATGGTCATCCATGACCATCTATTGCCAAACTGATCACCTACCTCACGAACTCCGACGATCCCGGAGAACATTTTCTGGCAGGACCACGGCCGCGCAATCATCCGCCGCCGTCGACGGTCGACGTTGTCACCATCCATCCGCAAGCGCGCGCCACGAACGGGAGAGCAGGCCAGCGAGCCGGACGACGGAACTGAAGAGGAAGAAGGATTGATCAAGCGGCCATGGCGAGACCCATGGACTGCGACCTGGACCGCGAGCTCCAGAACGTGTCCCTGGACACCCTCTTCCTCATCATCCTCCAGGCCGTCGTCGTCGTCGCCCTCGGCAAGTTCATCCACCTCTCCCTCCGCCGCCACAACCAGCCCAGCGCCATCTCCCAGATCCTCGTACGCACCCACCCATTGCACGCACGCACGCATGCATGCACACGATTTTCCTTCTTCTTCTTCTTCTCCCGATGGCCATGCGTATGAACCTTTGCTCCATGGATGCATGCATGCTTGCAGGCGGGGATCATGGTGGGGAGCCTGGGGCTGCACGAGGTGATCGTGCACGTGGACGTGGTGAACGTGGAGGACACGTACGGGTGGTACGTCTCCCAGGCGCGCATCTTCTACATGTTCTACGTCGGCCTCGACGCCGACGTCGCCTCGCTCTGGAACGACAAGCACCGCTGCACCATCGCCACCTACGCCAGCGTCGCCACCTGCCTGCTCCTCGCCGCCTTCGTCTCGGGGGGCATGTACGGCAGCATGATGCACACCCCCGTCCGCTCGCCCGAGCTGCTCGCCGCCGTGCTCATGCTCACGCTCGCCAACACCTCCTCCGTCGACGTCTCCCGGATGGCCGCCGAGCTCGGCCTCACCGCCACCGCCACCGGCCGCCTCGTCGTCGGCGCCGCCATTGCCACCAACGTCATCTGCATCGTCGGGGAGGGCGTCTTCTCCTGCATGAAGCTGGCGTCCGGAAGGATCCCGGGGTACAGCGCGTCCCAGCGGCTCGGGCTCGGCGTGCTGGCGCTCTTCAAGGTCGGCATCGTGCTCGCGCTGCTCCGGCCAGCCGTGGAGTACATGAACCGGCGCAACGCGGGGCGGCACCGCATCGGGAACTGGGAGCTGGCGCTCATCCTCATCGCCGTATCGTACATCGGCGACTTCCCCCGGCGCGTCGGCTTCGACGGCATGCCGGCGAGCCTCCTGCTGGGGCTGGCGTTCCCCAGGGAGGGCCCCGTGGCGAGGACCCTCACTCACGCGCTTGCCTACCCGCTGCACGCGCTGGCCCTGCCCTTCTACTTCGGGACCATGGGGATGCGGCTCAAATTTAGCGCCATGTCCGGCGCCGTTGTCGTGCCCGCCACCCTCCTCACCATCCTCGGTCTCATCGGCAAGTGCGCCGGCACCATGGGCGCCGCCAGGTTCCTCCACATGCCGCTCGGGGACGCCGCGCGCCTCGGCGTCCTCCTTAACATCAAGGGCCACGTCAACATGATCGACATGAGCTTTGCCAGCTCCGAGGGGATTTGGGCGGAGCAGGCGCTGATGGCCATGGTGATGGGCAGCATGATCAGCACCGTCATCGCCGGGCCCGTGTTCGCCGTCGTGTACCGCAGGGAGAGGGAGGCGTACCTGTGCAACGGCCACCGGACGCTGGAGCGGCTGGTCCCTGACCAAGAGGAGGAGCTGCGGATGCTCGCCTGCGTGCACGGCGCGCGCGCCGCGCCGGCGATGCTCAGCCTCGTCGAGCTGCTGGCCAGCAAGCCCGCCGTGCAGCCCGCTGTGCACGTCCTGCACTTCTACGACGCCGCGCGCAAGCACGCGCGCGCGGGCACCGGCGGCGCCAAGCGCTACCACGAGCAGGTCCAGCTCGACAGCGACAAGCACTGGGACCGTATGGACGACGCCGCCACGCAGGTGAACTGGACCGTCGACTTGTTCGCGTCCATCACCGGTCTCGTCATCCGGCAGATCGACACCGGCGACCGCGGCCCCGTCACGAACCTGAAGACCATCCGCCGCTGCACGGAGGAGGTCCACGCGGACGTCCTGCTCGTGCCATACCACAAGGAGCAGCACTACGACGGCAGGATGCTCTGCCGGTGGGAGGACCGCCGCGAGCTCAATCTGAACGTGCTGGAGCGCGCCCCGTGCACCACCGGCATCCTCGCGGACCGCCCGTTCCGGAGAGGCGGCACCAGCTTCCAGCTGCCGACCAAGATATCCACGAGCGAGGAGACGCCGGGGAGCTCGCGGGACGACCGGGCCGCCGCGCCGACGCACGTGGCCGCTGTCTTCCTCGGCGGGCCGGACGACCGCGAGGCCGTGGCACTCGCCTGCCGCCTCGCCAAGAATGACACAGTCCACCTGACCGTCGTCCGCTTCGTGGGGCCCGGCAAGCACGACCACACCGGCGTCCAGACGGCACGCGGCGACGATGACGCCGACGGGGAGGTGTCCGTCGTGGTGGACGATCCCGACGAGTGCTGCATGGCGGCGCTCCACCGCGAGTACGTGGCGAAGGAGCTCGCGTCGTACGTGGAGAAGGCGGTGGGCGGCGGGGCGGACGTGGTGGAGGCCCTGCGGAGGATGGCCGGGGCGTACGCGCTGGTCGTGGTGGGGCGCGGCGGGCGGCAGCCGGCAGAGCTGCTGGCCGGGCTAGAGTGCGGGGAGATGGGCCCAATCGGGGACATCCTCGCGTCGGACGAGTCGCTGGAGATGGGGTCCGTGATCGTCCTGCAGCAGAAGAAGGCCGTGTCGACGGCGTTCGGCCTCGACCCACCACCGCCGGCAGGGGTCTGACGCCGCAGTGCAAATTAAGACGTAGAAAGTATAGCTGTGTATATTTAGAGTCTAGAATAAATTGTGTACTTCGAATTAATATAGTGACACGTCTCAGTTTGGCTGGAATTTTTTTTTGTTCAGTTCAGCGAATAAGCACCAAACAGGAAAGAGATACTCCTTATCAGTGCGTGGACAGTTTGTTTTCCTGAAGCAAATTAAAAATCTTTGCAGGAACTGTCTATGAAATATGTTCTCTCTCCTAGGCTCCCGCGAAGCACTCGTGGCGGGCGGTTCCTAGGATTAGATTGATGTATGGGTTTGTGATTGATGATCGCGGATCCAATTCCTCCTCTCCTGTTTCTCTTGATCTTCTTCTGCCCCTTCTGGGTTCCGGTTGCTCTCCGTTCCCTCGCTGTTCAGGGTGATTAAGGGGCGTTCTCTGGTTCGCCGCCCACCCTTAGCAGGGGCGGGTCGTGCGTCGTCGGTTCCCGATGGTAGAAGCGCGTGACGGGGTGCGGTGTGATGCCCTCGGGGGCGTGTGTCCTACGAAGGTGTCGGTAGTGCTTCGTCGGCTCCGGTCCCCCTGCCCATCGTATGGAGACGGTGGTTGGAGAACCGTCCTCTGTTGCGGGTGGTTCGGGCTCCGCGGTTCGTGTGGAGGAGTTGATGGAGCGGATGCGCCTCACGGCGATGGAGGCGCATCCGGTGGCAGGTCCTGGATGATGAAGACGAGGCCGATCCGGTGTCCCCGGGTTGTTTCCTAGTGGGGAAGGTGTCGTCCCCAAATACCCTTCACATCCAGACGATCTCGTGTGTATGGACAACACCCAAAGAAATCTGGGGATTCAAAGTCCAGTAATGCTTCTTCATCTGCTGCTGCTGAGGATGGCCATGCAAAAGCACGTGTGCCTTCCTCTGGTCGAGCCAAACCTGGTGTTTGTCAGGTTTCGACTGGAGGAAAAGTAGAGGTGTCTTCTCCTCTAAAAAAAATTTGGGGGGGGGGGGATGGCCTTGGCCGTGGACGGCCGGCTCGGGGCCATGGCAAAGGGCGTGGGGTGCATCCTGGACGAGAGTTGTTCCCCGTGTCACAGAAGAAGGATGGACCTTTGGTGCTAGAGAGGAAATCTGTTAAGGACCAGGAAGGGACAGCTGTTGAGAGGGCTACAGAGGAGAACTCTCTAGCCATTGTTCAGTGTCCTCGTGTTGATTTTGTCTGTGATGGTGAGGATAGCAACATTGTTTCTGATTCCAACAAGAAGCAGGGCGTCTCAAAATCTCGATTGGCAGATCCGATGGAGGCTATGAGGTAGCCCCGCCTGATACAATGAGTATCTTATGTTGGAACTATCGAGGTTTGGGGTTGGACTCGAAAGTTGGCGAGCTTCGCTGGCTTGTGAAGCTCTACCACCCCTTCCTCCTCTTCCTTTCGAAGAAGAAGATGAGGGAGTCTCGTGTGAGGAATTTTATGTTGTCGCTTGGCTTCACGGGCTGTTTTGCGGTCATCTGTGAGGGTCTTAGTCGTGGTTTGGCTTTGTTTTGGTCTTCGTGTTCTGGGGTGACCATTCGAGTAGCTAACAAGTGACGCATCGACGCTCATGTGCAGCTGGATGAATGTGTGGTCTTGCGGTCTTGCGGACGTCCTTCGTATATGGAGAGCCAAGGCGTGAGAATAGACCCCTTTTCTAGGAGCTACTACGTCGATTGCGGACGGCTTGGGACGGCCCTTGGATCTGTTGTGGGGACTTTAACGAAGTTCTCTCCCAAGATGAACAATGTGGTCCTCGTGATTGGTCTGAGTCTCAGATTTCGGCATTCAGGGACTGCCTGATAGATTGAGGCTTAACTAACTTGGGATACTCCGGTCCTAGATTCACCTTGTGCAACAAACAAGACTCTTATAGCCATGTCAAGTGTCGGTTAGATCGGGTTGTGGCCAATGGGGCATTTTCTAGCTATTTCAAAGATTGTACTATGGGGAATCTCATCGCCACCACGTCGAGTCACTACCCCATCTTGATCTCCTTGGAGGGTTCTGCTAGTCAGAGGCGGACCCCTCTGGTTCAACAAGGTTTCAGGTTTGAAGCAATGTGGCTACGAGATGAATACTACAAAGACACTCTTGAGCGCGCCTGGTCAAATGACAGATCTGGAAGCCCTTCTTTACAGTCTAGCTGGTCTAACATGAAACATGTGGTTGTTTCTCCGCGTACTTGGAGCAGGGAGGCTTTTGGGTGCATCCGACGACAGATTGGGAAGTTGGAGTGTCGTCTCGCTTCTATCCGCGCCTCGCCTCCCTCTCCCACTCTGTTGAACGAGGAACGGTCTTTGGAAGGCCAGCTTGTTGGGGAACGTCGCATGGGAAACAAAAATTTTCCTACGCGCACGAAGACCTATCATAGTGATGTCCATCTACGAGAGGGGATTTCCGATCTACGTACCCTCGTAGATCACACAGTGGAAGCGTTAGTGAACACGGTTGATGTAGTGGAACGTCCTCACGACCCTCGATCCGCCCCACGAACTGTCCCACGAACCATCCCGCGATCCATCCCACGATCCGCTCCGATCTAGTGCCGAACGGACGGCACCTCCGCGTTCAGCACACGTACAGCTCGACGATGATCTCGGCCTTCTTGATCCAGCAAGAGAGATGGAGAGGTAGATGAGTTCTCCGGCAGCGTGACGACGTTCCGGAGGTTGGTGGTGATCTAATCTCAGCAGGGCTCCGCCCGAGCTCCGCAGAAACGCGATCTAGAGGAAAAACCGTGGAGGTATGTGGTCGGGCTGCCGTGGCAAAAGTTGTCTCAAATCAGCCCTAATACCTCAGTATATATAGGAGGGAGGGGGAGGGAAGAGGAATCCTCAAACCCTCAAGGTTTGGCCAAAATTGGAGGTGGAGGAGTCCTACTCCAATCCCACTTGGAGTAGGATTCCACCTTCCCACTTGGAAACTCTTTCCACCTTGTGTTTTTTCCTTCTCAAACCTTATGGGCTTTAGTGGGAACTTATTCCAGCCCACTAGGGGCTGGTTTATCCCTTCCCATAGCCCATGAGACCCCTTGGGGCGTGACACCCCTCCCGATGGTCCCCGGCACCCCTCCCGGCACTCCCGGTACACTACCGATGAGCCCGAAACTTTTCCGGTGACCAAAACAGGACTTCCTATATATCAATCTTTACCTCCGGACCATTCCGGAGCTCCTCGTGACGTCCTGGATCTCATCCGGGACTCCGATCAACATTCGGTAACCAACCATATAACTCAAATACGCATAAAACAACGTCGAACCTTAAGTGTGCAGACCCTGCGGGTTCGAGAACTATGTAGACATGACCCGAGTGACTCCTCGGTCAATATCCAATAGTGCGACCTGGATGCCCATATTAGATCCCACATATTCTACGAAGATCTTATCGTTTGAACCTCAGTGCCAAGGATTCATATAATCCCGTATGGCATTCCCTTTGTCCTTCGGTATGTTACTTGCCGGAGATTCGATCGTCAGTATTCGCATACCTATTTCAATCTCGTTTACCGGCAAGTCTCTTTACTCGTTTCGTAATACAAGATCCCGCAACTTACACTAAGTCACATTGCTTGCAAGGCTTGTGTGTGATGTTGTATTACCGAGTGGGCCCCGAGATACCTCTCCGTCACACGGAGTGACAAATCCCAGTCTCGATCCATACTAACTCAACGAACACCTTCGGAGATACCTGTAGAGCATCTTTATAGTCACCCAGTTACGTTGTGATGTTTGATACACACAAAGCATTCCTCCGGTGTCGGTGAGTTATATGATCTCATGGTCATAGGAACAAATACTTGACACGCAGAAAACAGTAGCAACAAAATGACACGATCAACATGCCACGTCTATTAGTTTGGGCCTAGTCCATCACATGATTCTCCTAATGATGTGATCCCGTTATCAAGTGACAACACTTGCCTATGGTCAGGAAACCTTGACCATCTTTCATCAACGAGCTAGTCAACTAGAAGCTTACTAGGGACAGTGTTTTGTCTATGTTGTTGGAATTATGCCCTAGAGGCAATAATAAATATAGTTATTATTATAATTCCTGTATCAAGATAATCGTTTATTATTCATGCTATAATTGTATTGAATGAAGACTCATTTACATGTGTGGATACATAGACAAAACACCGTCCCTAGCAAGCCTCTAGTTGGCTAGCCAGTTGATCAAAGATAGTCAGTGTCTTCTGATTATGAACAAAGTATTGTTGCTTGATAACTGGATCACGTCATTAGGAGAATCACGTGATGGACTAGACCCAAACTAATAGACGTAGCATGTTGATCATGTCATTTTGTTGCTACTGTTTTCTGCGTGTCAAGTATTTATTCCTATGACCATGAGATCATATAACTCACTGACACCGGAGGAATGCTTTGTGTGTATCAAACGTTGCAACGTAACTGGGTGACTATAAATATGCTCTACAGGTATCTCCGAAGGTGTTAGTTGAGTTAGTATGGATCAAGACTGGGATTTGTCACTCCGTGTGACGGAGAGGTATCTCGGGCCCACTCGGTAATACAACATCACACACAAGCCTTGCAAGCAATGTGACTTAGTGTAAGTTGCGGGATCTTGTATTACGGAACGAGTAAAGAGACTTGCCGGTGAACGAGATTGAAATAGGTATGCGGATATTGACGATCGAATCTCGGGCAAGTAACATACCGAAGGACAAAGGGAATGACATACGGGATTATATGAATCCTTGGCACTGAGGTTCAAACGATAAAGATCTTCGTAGAATATGTAGGATCCAATATGGGCATCCAGGTCCCGCTATTGGATATTGACCGAGGAGTCTCTCGGGTCATGTCTACATAGTTCTCGAACCCGCAGGGTCTGCACACTTAAGGTTCGACGTTGTTTTATGCGTATTTGAGTTATATGGTTGGTTACCGAATGTTGTTCGGAGTCCCGGATGAGATCACGGACGTCACGAGGGTTTCCAGAATGGTCCGGAAACGAAGATTGATATATAGGATGACCTCATTTGATTACCGGAAGGTTTTTGGAGTTACCGGGAATGTACCGGGAATGACGAATGGGTTCCGGGAGTTCACCGGGGGGGGGGCAACCCACCCCGGGGAAGCCCATAGGCCTTGAGGGTGGCACACCAGACCTTAGTGGGCTGGTAGGACAGCCAAAAAGGGCCCTATGCGCCTAGGAAAGAAAATCAAAGAGAAAAGAAAAAAAAAGAGGAGGTGGGAAGGGAAGGAAGGACTCCCACCCACCAAACCAAGTCCAACTCGGTTTGGGGGGGAGCCTTCCCCCTTGGACTCGGCCGACCCCATACGGAGGTTTTAGGGCTGATTTGAGATGACTTTTTCACGGCATCCCGACCACATACCTCCACGGGCGGAGCTCGGGCGGAGCCCTGCTGAGACAAGGTCATCACCAACCTCTGGAGCGCCGTCACGCTGCCGGAGAACTCTTCTACCTCTCCGTCTCTCTTGCTGGATCAAGAAGGCCGAGATCATCGTTGAGCTGTACGTGTGCTGAACGCGGAGGTGCCGTCCGTTCGGTACTAGATCATGTGACTGATCGCGGGATTGTTCGCGGGGCGGATCGAGGGACGTGAGGACGTTCCACTACATCAACCGCGTTCACTAACGCTTCTGCTGTACGATCTACAAGGGTACGTAGATCACTCATCCCCTCTCGTGGATGGACATCACCATGATAGGTCTTCGTGCGCGTAGGAAATTTTTTGTTTCCCATGCGAGGTTCCCCAACATATGTATCCACACATGCATTGTGTTTCCAAGCAATACAATTATAGTATGGATAATAAACGATTATCATGAACAAAGAAATATAATAATAACTAATTTATAATTGCCTCTAGGGCATATTTCCAACAGTCTCCCACTTGCACTAGAGTCAATAATCTAGTTCACATAACCATGTGATTCCAACGAATCCAACACCCATATAGTTATGGGGTCTGATCACGTCTTGCTCGTGAGAGAGGTTTCAGTCAACGGTTCTGAAACTTTCAGATCCGTGTGTTCTTTACAAATATTTATGTCATCTTATAGATGTTGCTACTATGTGCTATTCGAAAATACTCCAAATATCTACTCTATTATACGAATCCGTTTCACTACTCATAGTTATTCGGATTAGTGTCAAAGCTTGCATCGACGTAACCTTTTACGACGAACTCTTTAACCACCTCCATAATCGAAAAAATTCCTTAGTCCATCATTTACTAAGGATAAATTTTGACCGCTGCTAGTGATTCAATCATGGATCACTCTCTGTACCTCTCAACAGACTTTGAGTCAAGGCACACATCAGGTGCGGTACCCAGCATGGCATACTTCAGATTCTACGGCCAAGGCATAGAAGACGACCTTCGTCTATTCTCTTTATTCTACCAGGGTCGGGTTTTGACTCTTACTCAAATTCACACCTTACAACGCAACCAAGAACTCCTTCTTTGCTGATCTATTTTGAACTCCTTCAAAAACTTGTCAAGGCATGCATCTTGTTGAAACTTCTATTAAGCGCTTTCGATCTATCTCCATAGATCTTTGATGCTCAACGTTCAAGTAGCGCAATCCAGGTATTCCTTTGAAAAACTCCTTTCAAACAACCTTGTATGCTTTACAGAAATTCTACATTACTTCTAATCCACAATATGTCAACCACATATACTTATCAGAAATTCTATAGTGCTCCCACTCACTTCTTTGGAAATACAAGTTTCTCATAAACCTTGTACAAACCCAAAATCTTTGATCATCTCATCAAAGTGTATATTCCAACTCTGAGATGCTTGCATCAGTCCATTGAAGGATCGCTGGAGCTTGCATACTTGCTAGTATCTTTAGGATCGACAAAACCTCCTGGTTGTATCACATACAATGTTTGCTCAAGGAAACCGTCGAGGAAACAATGTTTTGACATCCTATGTGCAATATTTCATAAATAATGCAGCAACTACTAACATAATTCTAACAGACTTTTAGCATCGCTACGAGTGAGAAAGTCTCATCATAGTCAACTGTTTGATCTTGTCGGAAACATCTTTGCGACAAGTCGAGCTTTTCTTAATAGTGACTTATCACCATCATCGTTTGTCTTCCTTTTAAAGATCCATCTTTACTCAATAGTCCTATGACCATCAAGTAGTTCTTCCAAAGTCTACACTTTGTTTTCATACATGGATCCTCTCTCGGATTTCATGGCCTCCAGCCATTTGTCGGAATCCGGGCCCACCATTGCTTTCTCCATAACTCGTAGGTTCATTGTTGCTCAACAACATGACCTCCAAGACAGGGTTACCGTACCACTCTGCAGTAGTACGCGACCTTGTCAACCTACGAGATTTGTAGTAACTTGATTCGATGCTCGATGATCACCATCATCAGCTTTCACTTCAATTGGTGTAGGTGCCACAGGAACAACTTCCTACGCCCTGCTACACACTGGTTGAAGTGATGGTTCAATAACCTTATCAAGTTCTACCACCCTCCCACTCAATTCTTTCGAGAGAAACCTTTCTTCGAGAAGGATCCGTTTCTAGAAACAATCACTTTGCTTTCGGATCTGAGATAGGAGATGTACCCAACTGTTTTGGATATCCTATGAAGATGCATTTATCCGCTTTGGGTTCGAGCTTCTTAGACTGAACCTTTTTCACATAAGTGTCGAAGCCCCAAACTTTCAAGAAACGACAGTTTAGATTTCTCTAAACCTCAGTCTATACTGTATCATCTCAACGGAAATACGCGGTGCCCTATTTAAAGTGAATGCGGTTGTCTCTAATGCATAACCCATAAATGATAGTGGTAATTCGATAAGAGACATCATAGCATGCACCATACCAAATAGTGCGTGGCTATGACGTTCACACACATCATCACACTATGATGTTCCAGGTGGCATGAACTGCGAAACAATTTCCACATTGTCTTAACTGCGTACCAAAACTCGTAACTCAGATATTCATTTCTATGATCATATCGTAGACAGTTTATCCTCTTGTTACGACGAACTTCACTCCGAAACAGAATTGAACTTTTCAATATTTCAGACTTGTGCTTCATTAATTAAATACTCTTGTATCTACTCAAATCGTCATTGAAGTAAGAACATAATGACATCCACTGCGTGCCTCAGCACCCATTGGACTTCATATATCAAAATATCACTTCCAACAAGTTACTATCTTGTTTCATCTCAATGAAAACAAGGCCTTGCTCATGTGGTATGATTTGCATGTCACTAGTGATTCAAAATCAAGTGAGTATAAAGATCCATCAGCATGGAGCCTTTTCATGCAATTTATACCAACATGACTCAAGCGGCAGTGCCACAAGTAAGTGGTACTATCATCATTACCTCGTAACTTTTGGCACCAATATCATGAACATGTGTAACACTACGATCGAGATTCAATAAACCATTGAAGGTGATTATTCAAGCAAATAGAGTAACCATCATTCTCTTTAAATGAATAATCGTATTGCAATAAACACGATCCAATCATGTTCATGCTTAACGCAAGCACCAAATAACAATTATTTAGGTTTAACACCAATCCCGATGGTAGAGGGAGCGTGCGACGTTTGATCATATCAACCTTGGAAACACTTCCAACACGTATCGTCACCTCGCCTTTAGCTAGTCTCCGTTTATGTCGTAGCTTTCATTTCGTGTTACTAATCACTTAGCAACCGAACCGGTATCCAATACCCTCGTGCTACTAGGAGTACTAGTAAAGTACACATCAACATCATGTATATCAAATATACTTCTTTCGACTTTTGCCAGCCTTCTTATCTACCAAGTATCTAGAGTTGCTCCGCCTCAGTGACTGTTCCCCTCATTACAGAAGCACTTAGTCTCGGGTTTGGGTTTAATCTTGGGTCTCTTCATTAGTGCAGCAATTGTTTTTCCGTTTCACGAAGTATCCCTTCTAGCCCTTTCCTTTCTTGAAACTTAGTGGTTTTACTAACCATCAACTATTGATGCTCCTTCTTGATTTCTACTTTCGCAGTGTCAAACATCGCGAATTTCTCAAGGATCATTGTATCTATCCTTGATATGTTATAGTTCATCACGAAGCTCTCACAACTTGGTGGCAGTGACTTTGGAGAACCATCACTATCTCATCTGGAAGATTAACTCCCACTTGATTCAAGCGATTGTCGTACTCAGACAATGTGAGCACACGCTCAACGATTGAGCTTTTCTCCTTTACTTTGTGGACAAAGAATCTTGTCAGAGGTCTCGTACCTCTTAACAAGGGCACAAGCATGAAATCACAATTAAAAATCTTTAGAACATCTCTTTTGTTCCGTGACGTTTCAAAACGTCTTCGGCGCCTTGCTTCTAAGCCATTAAGTATTTTGTACTGAACTATCGTGTAGTCATCAGAAACGTGTATGTCAGATGTTCACAACATCCACAAACGACGCTCGAGGTGCAACACACCGAGTGGTGCATTAAGGACATAAGCCTTCTGCGCAGCAACAAGGACAATCCTCTGCAAAGTTTGCTACTATCAACTTTCAACTAAACTTTCTCTAGGAACAAATAAAAATAGTAGAGCTATAGCGCAAGCTACATCGTAATTCGCAAAGACCATTAGACTATGTTCATGACAATTAGTTCAATTAATCATATTACTTAAGAACTCCCACACAAAAAGTACATCTCTCTAGTCATTTGAGTGGTACATGATCCAAATCCACTATCTCAAGTCCGATCATCACGTGAGTCGAGAATAGTTTCAGTGGTAAGCATCTCTATGCTAATCATATCAACTATACGATTCATGCTCGACCTTTCGGTCTCATGTGTTCCGAGGCCATGTCTACACATGCTAGGCTCGTCAAGCTTAACCCGAGTGATCCGCGTGTGCAACTGTTTTGCACCCGTTGTATGTGAACGTTGAGTCTATCACACCCGATCATCACGTGGTGTCTCGAAACGAAGAACTGTCGCAGCGGTGCACAGTCGGGGAGAACACAATTTCGTCTTGAAATTTTAGTGAGAGATCACCTCATAATGCTACCGTCGTTCTAAGCAAGATAAGGTGCATAAAGGATTAACATCACATGCAATTCATAAGTGACATGATATGGGAATCATCATGTGCTTCTTGATCTCCATCACCAAAGCACCGGCACGATCTTCTTGTCACCGGCGTCACACCATGATCTCCATCATCATGATCTTCATCAACGTGTCGCCATCGGGGTTGTCATGCTACTCATGCTATTACTACTAAAGCTACGTCCTAGCAATATAGTAAACGCATCTGCAAGCACAAACGTTAGTTTAAAGACAACCCTATGGCTCCTGCCGGTTGCCGTACCATCGACGTGCAAGTCGATATTAACTGTTACAACATGATCATCTCATACATCCAATATATATCACATCACATCGTTGGCCATATCACATCACAAGCATACCCTGCAAAAACAAGTTAGACGTCCTCTAATTGTTGTTGCATGTTTTACGTGGTGACCATGGGTATCTAGTAGGATCGCATCTTACTTACGCAAACACCACAACGGAGATATATGAATTGCTATTTAACCTCATCCAAGGACCTCCTCGGTCAAATCCGATCCAACTAAAGTTGGAGAAACCGACACTCGCCGGTCATCTTTGAGCAACGGAGTTACTCGTAGCGATGAAACCAGTCTCTCGTAAGCGTACGAGTAATGTCGGTCCGAGCCGCTTCGATCCAACAATACCGCGGAATCAAGAAAAGACTAAGGAGTGCAGCAAAATGCACATCACCGCCCACAAAAACTTTTTTGTTCTACTCGAGAAGACATCTACGCATGAATCTAGCTCATGATGCCACTGTTGGGGAACGTCGCATGGGAAACAAAAAATTTCCTACGCGCACGAAGACCTATCATGGTGATGTCCATCTACGAGAGGGGATTTCCGATCTACGTACCCTTGTAGATCGCACAGCAGAAGCGCTAGTGAACGCGGTTGATGTAGTGGAACGTCCTCACGTCCCTCGATCCGCCCCGCGAACCGTCCCACGAACTGTCCCGCGATCCGTCCCACGATCTAGTGCCGAACGGACAGCACCTCCGCGTTCAGCACACGTACAGCTCGACGATAATCTCGGCCTTCTTGATCCAGCAAGAGAGACGGAGAGGTAGATGCGTTCTCCGGCAGCGTGACGGCCCTCCGGAGGTTGGTGATGATCTAATCTCGGCAGGGCTCCGCCCGAGTGTTGGGGAACGTAGCATAAATTCAAAATTTTCCTACGCTTATTCAGATCTCCCTATGGAGAGACCAGCAACCAGAGAGGGGTAAGAGCATCTTCGTACCTTTGAAGATGGCTAAGCGGAAGCGTTGCTAGAACGCGGTTGATGGAGTCGTACTCGCAGCGATTCCGATCTAGTGCCGAACAACGGCACCTCCGCGTTCAACACACGTGCAGCCCGGTGAGGTCTCCCGCACCTTGATCCAGCAAGGAGGAGGGAGAGGTTGGGGAAGAAGACCAGCAACACGACGGCGTGGTGTTGGTGGAGATACGAGGTCTCTCGGCAGGGCTTCGCCAAGCGCCGGCAAAGAGGAGGAGGAAGAAGTGCAGGGCTGCGCCGAGGGAGAGGGAAAACTGTGTCCTCCAAAGGCCAAAAGTGCCCACTATATATAGGGGAAGGGGAGAGGGGGTGCCACCCCTAGGGTTCCCACCCTAGGGGGTGCGGCAGCCCTCCCAGATGGGGTTTGTGGCGGCCAGATGGGGAGGAGGGGGTGGCGCACCCCTCTGGTGGGCCTAAGGCCCACCTAAGTTAGGGTTCCCCCCCTCTTTTTCTTTCCCCTGCGCCATGGGCTGAGTGGGGAGGCGCACCAGCCCAACTAGGGGCTGGTTCCCACCCCCACTTAGCCCATCTTACCTCTTGGGGTCGCAGCCCCCCTACGGTGGTCCCCCGGGACCACCTCCGGTGGTCCCGGTGGTCCCGGTACGTTACCGGTGATGCCCGAAACACTTCCGGTGTCCGAAACCATCCGTCCTATATATCAATCTTTACCTCCGGACCATTCCGGAGCTCCTCGTGACGTCCGGGATCTCATCTGGGACTCCGAACAACTTTCGGTAATCTCGTATAACAATTCCCTATAACCCTAGCGTCATCGAACCTTAAGTGTGTAGACCCTACGGGTTCGGGAGACAGGCAGACATGACCGAGACACCTCTCTGGCCAATAACCATCAGCAGGGTCTGGATACCCATGGTGGCTCCCACTAGCTCCACGATGATCTCATCGGATGAACCACGATGTCAAGGATTCAATCAATCCCGTATACGATTCCCTTTGTCTGTCGGTATAGAACTTGCCCGAGATTCGATCGTCGGTATACCTATACCTTGTTCAATCTCGTTACCGGTAAGTCTCTTTACTCGTTCTGTAGCACGTCATCGTGTGACTAACTCCTTAGTCACATTGAGCTCATGATGATGTTCTACCGAGTGGGCCCAGAGATACCTCTCCGTCACACGGAGTGACAAATCCCGATCTCTATTCGTGCCAACCCAACAGACACTTTCGGAGGTACCCGTAGTGCACCTTTATAGTCACCCAGTTACGTTGTGACGTTTGATACACCCAAAGCACTCCTACGGTATCCGGGAGTTGCACGATCTCACGGTCGAAGGAAAAGATACTTGACATTAGAGAAGCATTAGCATACGAACAATACGATCTAGTGCTAGGCTTAGGATTGGGTCTTGTCCACCACATCATTCTCCCAATGATGTGATCCCGTTATCAATGACATCCAATGTCCATGATCAGGAAACCATGATCATCTATTGACTAACGAGCTAGCTAACTAGAGGCTTGCTAGGGACACATTGTGATCTATTCATTCACACATGTATTAGTGTTTCCTGTTAATACAATTATAGCATGAACGATAGACGATTATCATGAACAAGGAAATATGATAATAACCATTTTATTATTGCCTCTAGGGCATATTTCCAACAGTCTCCCACTTGCACTAGAGTCAATAATCTAGTTACATTGTGATGTATCGAACACCCATAGCATTATGGTGCTGATCATGTTTTGCTCGTGGAAGAGGTTTAGTCAACGGGTCTGCAATATTCAGATCCGTGTGTACTTTACAAATATCTATCACTCCAGTTTGGACATGGTCCTGGATGGAGTTGTAGCGGCGCTTGATGTGCTTCGTCTTCCGGTGAAACCTGGGCTCCTTGGCTATGGCAATGGCTCCAGTGTTGTCACAGAAGAGTGTCATAGGACCCGACGCGCTTGGAACCACTCCAAGGTCGGTGATGAGCTCCTTCATCCAAATTCCTTCATGAGCCGCTTCTGAAGCAGCTATGTACTCCGCTTCACATGTAGATGCTGCCACGACTTCTTGCTTGCTGCTGCACCACCTCACTGCCCCACCATTCAACACATATACGTATCCGGTTTGTGACTTAGAGTCATCTGGATCTGTGTCGAAGCTAGCATCGACGTAACCCTTTACGACGAGCTCTTCGTCACCTCCATAAACGAGAAACATTTCCTTAGTACTTTTCAGGTACTTAAGGATATTCTTGACCGCTGTCCAGTGTTCCGCACCGGGATTACTTTGGTACCTCCCTACCAAGCTTATCGCAAGGTTTATATCAGGTCTGGTACACAGCATGGCATACATTAGAGAGCCCACGGCTGAAGCGTAGGGGACAGAACTCATCTTCTCTCTATCTGCTGCCGTGGTCGGCGACTGAGTCTTACTCAATCTCATACCTTGCAAAACTGGCAAGAACCCTTTCTTTGAGTTTTCCATATTGAACTTCTTCAGTATCTTGTCAAGGTATGTACTTTGCGAAAGACCTATGAGGCGTCTCGATCTATCTCTATAGATCTTGATGCCTAATATGTATGCAGCTTCTCCAAGGTCCTTCATTGAAAAACTCTTGTTCAAATAGGCCTTTATGCTCTCCAATATCTCTATATCATTCCCCATCAATAATATGTCATCCACATATAGTACGAGGAAAGCTACAGAGCTCCCACTCACTTTCTTGTACAGACAGGCTTCTCCGTAAACCTGTATGAACCCAAACGCTTTAATCACCTCATTAAAGCGAATGTTCCAACTCCGAGATGCTTGCACCAGCCCATAGATGGAGCGCTGGAGCTTGCACACTTTGTTAGCACCCTTAGGGTCGACAAAACCTTCTGGTTGCATCATATACAACTCTTCCTTAAGATTCCCGTTAAGGAATGCTGTTTTGACGTCCATTTGCCAAATTTCATAATCATAAAAGGCGGCAATTGCTCACATGATTCGGACTGATTTCAGCTTCGCTACGGGAGAGAAAGTCTCTTCGTAGTCAACTCCTTGAATTTGTCGAAAACCCTTTGCGACAAGTCGAGCTTTGTAAACGGTTACATTACCGTTTGCGTCAGTCTTCTTCTTGAAGATCCATTTATTTTCTATGGCTCGCCGGTCATCGGGCAAGTCCACCAAAGTCCATACTTTGTTCTCATACATGGATCCTATCTCGGATTTCATGGCCTCAAGCCATTTGTTGGAATCCGGGCCCGCCATCGCTTCTTCATAGTTCGAAGGTTCACCGTTGTCTAACAACATGATTTCCATCACAGGGTTGCCGTACCACTCTGGTGCGGAGCGTACCCTTGTGGACCTTCGCGGTTCAGTAGTAACTTGATCCGAAGCTTCATGATCATCATCATTAACTTCCTCTTCAGTCGGTGCAGGCACCACAGGAACAATTTCTTGCGCTGCGCTACTTTCCTGTTCGAGAGGGGGTGTAATTACCTCATCAAGTTCTACCTTCCTCCCACTTACTTCTTTCGAGAGAAACTCTTTCTCTAGAAAGGATCCATTCTTGGCAACAAAGGTTTTACCTTCGGATCTAAGATAGAAGGTATACCCAATAGTTTCCTTAGGGTATCCTATGAATACGCATTTCTCCGCTTTGGGTTCGAGCTTTCGTGGTTGAAGTTTCTTCACATAAGCATCGCAGCCCCAAACTTTAAGAAACGACAACTTAGGTTTCTTGCCAAACCACAGTTCATACGGTGTCGTCTCAACGGATTTAGACGGTGCCCTATTTAAAGTGAATGCTGCAGTTTCTAATGCGTATCCCCAAAATGATAGTGGCAAGTCGGTGAGAGACATCATAGATCGTACCATATCTAATAAGGTGCGATTACGACGTTCAGACACTCCGTTGCGCTGCGGTGTGCCAGGCGGCGTTAGTTGTGAAACGATTCCACACTTTCTTAGGTGTGTGCCAAACTCGTGACTCAAATATTCTCCTCCACGATCAGATCGTAGACATTTTATTTTTCTGTCACGTTGATTCTCAACCTCACTCTGAAATTCCTTGAACTTTTCCAATGTCTCAGATTTGTGCTTCATCAAGTAGATATACCCATACCTACTCAAATCATCGGTGAGAGTGAGAACATAACGATAACCACCGCGCGCTTCAACGTTCATTGGACCACACACATCAGTATGTATTATTTCCAATAAGTCGGAGGCTCTCTCCATTATTCCTGAGAATGGAGTCTTAGTCATCTTGCCCATGAGGCACGGTTCGCATGTGTCAAATGATTCAAAGTCAAGAGACTCTAGCAGTCCATCAGTATGGAGCTTCTTCATGCGCTTAACGCCGATATGACCAAGGCGGCAGTGCCACAAGTATGTGGGACTATCATTATCAACTTTGCATCTTTTGGTACTCACACTATGAATATGTGTAACATCACGATCGAGATTCATCAAGAATAAACCATTCACCAGCGGAGCATGACCATAAAACATATCACTCATATAAATAGAACAACCATTATTCTCTGACTTAAATGAGTAGCCATCTCGCATTAAGCAAGACCCTGATACAATGTTCATGCTTAAAGCTGGTACTAAATAACAATTATTAAGGTTTAAAACTAATCCCGACGGTAGATGTAGAGGTAGCGTGCCGACGGCGATCACATCGACCTTTGAACCATTCCCGACGCGCATTGTCACCTCGTCCTTGGCCAGTCTCCGCTTATTCCGCAGTTCCTGCTTTGAGTTGCAAATGTGAGCAACAGCACCGGTATCAAATACCCAGGAGCTACTACGAGCGCTGGTAAGGTACACATCAATAACATGTATATCACATATACCTTTAACGTTGCCGGCCTTCTTGTCCGCTAAGTATTTGGGGCAGTTCCGCTTCCAGTGACCTTTTCCCTTGCAGTAGAAGCACTCAGTCTCAGGCTTGGGTCCGTTCTTTTTCTTCTTCCCGGCATCTGGTTTACCGGACGCGGCAACAACTTTGCCGTCTTTCTTGAAGTTCTTCTTACCCCTGCCTTTCTTGAAACTAGTGGTCTTGTTGACCATCAACACTTGATGCTCCTTCTTGATTTCTACTTCTGCAGACTTGAGCATTGAGTACAACTCGGGAATGGTTTTCTCCATCCCTTGCATGTTGTAGTTAAGCACAAAGCCTTTGTAGCTTGGTGGGAGAGACTGGAGGATTCTGTCAATGATAGCATCATCCGGAAGTTCGACTCCAAGTGAAGTCAGACGACCGTGTAACCCAGACATTTTGAGTATGTGCTCACTGACAGAACTGTTCTCCTCCATCTTACAGCTGAAGAACTTGTCGGAGACTTCATATCTCTCGACACGGGCATGAGCTTGAAAAACTAGCTTCAGCTCTTGGAACATCTCATATGCCCCGTGTTGCTCAAAACGTCTTTGAGCCCCGTTTCTAAACTGTATAACATGCCACACCTGACCAGAGAGTAGTCATCACTCCGCGCTTGCCAGACGTTTAGAACGTCCTGTGCTGCTGCGGGAGCGGGAGGGTCACCTAGCGGCGCATTAAGGACATAAGCCTTTTTAGCTGCTTCAAGGATGAGCTTCAGGTTGCGAACCCAGTCCGCATAGTTGCTACCATCATCTTTCAGCTTGTTTTTCTCTAGGAATGCGTTGAAGTTGAGGTTGACGTTGGACATCTACAATATTTATAAAGACAACTTTTAGACTAAGTTCATGACAATTAAGTTCATTTAATCAAATTAAGTATGAACTCCCACTTAAATCGACATCCCTCTAGTCATCTAAGTGATGCATGATCCATGTTGACTAACCCGTGTCCGATCATCACGTGAGACGGACTAGTCACCATGGTGAGCAACTTCATGCTGATCGTATTCAACCATACGACTCATGTTCGACCTTTCGGTCTCTTGTATTCGAGATCATGTCTGTACATGCTAAGCTCGTCGAGTCAACCTAAGTGTTTCGCGTGTGTAAATCTGGCTTACACCCGTTGTATGCGAACGTTAGAATCTATCACACCCGATCATCACGTGGTGCTTCGAGACAACGAACCTTCGCAATGGTGCACACTTAGGGGAATACGTTCTCGAAATTTTAGGAGGGATCATCTTATTATGCTACCGTTGTACTAAGCAATAAGATGTAAAACATGATAAACATCACAATGCAATCATATAGTGACATGATATGGCCATTATCATCTTTGCTCTTTCGATCTCCATCTTCAGGCATTGCATGATCATCATCGTCACCGGCGTGACACCATGATCTCCATCATCATGATCTCCATCATCGTGTCTCCGTGAAGTCGTCACGCCAACTACTACTATCACTACTACTATGGCTAACCGTTAGCAATGAAGTAAAAGTAGCAAGCACAAGGCGTTGCATCTCATACAATAAATTAAGACAACTCCTATGGCTCCTGCCGGTTGTCATACTCATCGACATGCAAGTCGTGAAACCTATTACAATAACATGATCATCTCATACATCATACATGCAACATCACAACTTTGGCCATATCACATCACATGTCAAGCCCTGCAAAAACAAGTTAGACGTCCTCTAATTGTTGTTGCAAGTTTTATGTGGCTGATTTGGGTTTCTAGCAAGAACGCCTTCTTACCTACGTGACAGCCACAACGATGATATTGCCAAAGCTATTTACCCTTCATAAGGACCCTTTTCATCAAATCCAATCCGACTAGAGTAGGAGAGACAGACACCCGCTAGCCACCTTTATGCACGATGTGCATGTCTGTCGGTGGAACCAGTCTCACGTAAGCGTACGTGTAAGGTCGGTCCGGGCCGCTTCATCCCACAATACCGCCGGAAAAGAATAAGACTAGTAACGGCAAGCAAATTGACAAACCATCGCCCACAACTTTTGTGTTCTACTCGTGCATAGAATCTACGCATAGAAAACCTGGCTCGGATGCCACTGTTGGGGAACGTAGCATAAATTCAAAATTTTCCTACGCTTATTCAGATCTCCCTATGGAGAGACCAGCAACGAGAGAGGGGTAAGAGCATCTTCGTACCTTTGAAGATGGCTAAGCGGAAGCGTTGCTAGAACGCGGTTGATGGAGTCGTACTCGCAGCGATTCCGATCTAGTGCCGAACAACGGCACCTCCGCGTTCAACACACGTGCAGCCCGGTGACGTCTCCCGCACCTTGATCCAGCAAGGAGGAGGGAGAGGTTGGGGAAGAAGACCAGCAACACGACGGCGTGGTGTTGGTGGAGAGACGAGGTCTCCCGGCAGGGCTTCGCCAAGCGCCGGCAAAGAGGAGGAGGAAGAAGTGCAGGGCTGCGCCGAGGGAGAGGGAAAACTGTGTCCTCCAAAGGCCAAAAGTGCCCACTATATATAGGGGAAGGGGAGAGGGGGTGCCACCCCTAGGGTTCCCACCCTAGGGGGTGCGGCAGCCCTCCCAGATGGGGTTTGTGGCGGCCAGATGGGGAGGAGGGGGTGGCGCACCCCTCTGGTGGGCCTAAGGCCCACCTAAGTTAGGGTCCCCCCCCCCTCTTTTTCTTTCCCGTGCGCCATGGGCTGAGTGGGGAGGCGCACCAGCCCAACTAGGGGCTGGTTCCCACCCCCACTTAGCCCATCTTACCTCTTGGGGTCGCAGCCCCCCTTCGGTGGTCCCCCGGGACCACCTCCGGTGGTCCCGGTACGTTACCGGTGATGCCCGAAACACTTCCGGTGTCCGAAACCATCCGTCCTATATATCAATCTTTACCTCCGGACCATTCCGGAGCTCCTCGTGACGTCCGGGATCTCATCCGGGACTCCGAACAACTTTCGGTAATCTCGTATAACAATTCCCTATAACCCTAGCGTCATCGAACCTTAAGTGTGTAGACCCTACGGGTTCGGGAGACAGGCAGACATGACCGAGACACCTCTCTGGCCAATAACCATCAGCGGGGTCTGGATACCCATGGTGGCTCCCACTAGCTCCACGATGATCTCATCGGATGAACCACGATGTCAAGGATTCAATCAATCCCGTATACGATTCCCTTTGTCTGTCGGTATAGAACTTGCCCGAGATTCGATCGTCGGTATACCTATACCTTGTTCAATCTCGTTACCGGTAAGTCTCTTTACTCGTTCCGTAGCACGTCATCGTGTGACTAACTCCTTAGTCACATTGAGCTCATGATGATGTTCTACCGAGTGGGCCCAGAGATACCTCTCCGTCACACGGAGTGACAAATCCCGATCTCTATTCGTGCCAACCCAACAGACACTTTCGGAGGTACCCGTAGTTCACCTTTATAGTCACCCAGTTACGTTGTGACGTTTGATACACCCAAAGCACTCCTACGGTATCCGGGAGTTGCACGATCTCACGGTCGAAGGAAAAGATACTTGACATTAGAGAAGCATTAGCATACGAACAATACGATCTAGTGCTAGGCTTAGGATTGGGTCTTGTCCACCACATCATTCTCCCAATGATGTGATCCCGTTATCAATGACATCCAATGTCCATGATCAGGAAACCATGATCATCTATTGACTAACGAGCTAGCTAACTAGAGGCTTGCTAGGGACACATTGTGATCTATTCATTCACACATGTATTAGTGTTTCCTGTTAATACAATTATAGCATGAACGATAGACGATTATCATGAACAAGGAAATATGATAATAACCATTTTATTATTGCCTCTAGGTCATATTTCCAACACCGAGCTCCGCAGAGACGCGATCTAGAGGTAAAACCGTGGAGTTATGTGGTCGGGCTGCCTTGGAAAAGTTGTCTCAAATCAGCCCTAATTGCTCCATATATATAGGAGGAGGGAGGGGAGGCTTGCCTTGAGGCTCAAGGAGCCCCAAGGGCTGCGACACCAAGGGAGGAGGAGTCTTCCTCCAAGCCTAGTCCAACTATGATTGGAAAGTGGAGTCCTTCTCTCCTTTCCCACCTCCTTTTTTTTCTTTCTCTTTGATTTTCTATCCTTGGCGCATAGGACCTTCTTGGGCTGTCCCACCAGCCCACCAAGGGCTGGTGCGCCACCCCCAAGGCCTATGGGCTTCCCCGGGGTGGGTTGCCCCCCCCCCCCCGGTGAACACCCGGAACCCATTCGTCATTCACGGTACATTCCCGGTAACTCCGAAAACCTTCCGGTAATCAAATGAGGTCATCCTATATATCAATCTTCGTTTCCGGACTATTCTGGAAACCCTCGTGACGTCCGTGATCTCATCCGGGACTCCGAACAACATTCGGTAACCAGCCATATAACTCAAATACGCATAAAACAATGTCGAACCTTAAGTGTGCAGACCCTGCGGGTTCGAGAAGACATCTACGCATGAACCTAGCTCATGATGCCACTGTTGGGGAACGTCGCATGGGAAACAAAAAATTTCCTACGCGCACGAAGACCTGTCATGGTGATGTCCATCTACGAGAGGGGATTTCCGATCTACGTACCCTTGTAGATCGCACAGCAGAAGCATTAGTGAACGCGATTGATGTAGTTGAACGTCCTCACGTCCCTCGATCCGCCCCGCGAACTGTCCCACGAACCATCCCGCGATCCGTCCCACGATCCGCTCCGATCTAGTGCCGAACGGACGGCACCTCCGCGTTCAGCACACGTACAGCTCGACGATGATCTCAGCCTTCTTGATCCAGCAAGAGAGATGGAGAGGTAGATGAGTTCTCCGGCAGCGTGACGGCGCTCCGGAGGTTGGTGGTGATCTAATCTCAGCAGGGCTCCGCCCGAGCTCCGCAGAAACGCGATCTAGAGGAAAAACCGTGGAGGTATGTGGTCGGGCTGCCGTGGCAAAAGTTGTCTCAAATCAGCCCTAATACCTCAGTATATATAGGAGGGAGGGGGAGGGAAGAGGAAGCCTCAAACCCTCAAGGTTTGGCCAAAATTGGAGGTGGAGGAGTCCTACTGCAATCCCACTTGGAGTAGGATTCCACCTTCCCACTTGGAAACTCTTTCCACCTTGTGTTTTTTCCTTCTCAAACCTTATGGGCTTTAGTGGGAACTTATTCCAGCCCACTAGGGGCTGGTTTATCCCTTCCCATAGCCCATGAGACCCCTTGGGGCGTGACACCCCTCCCGATGGTCCCCGGCACTCCCGGTACACTACCGATGAGCCCGAAACTTTTCCGGTGACCAAAACAGGACTTCCTATATATCAATCTTTACCTACGGACCATTCCGGAGCTCCTCGTGACGTCCTGGATCTCATCCGGGACTCTGAACAACATTCGGTAACCAACCATATAACTCAAATACGCATAAAACAACGTCGAACCTTAAGTGTGCAGACCCTGCGGGTTCGAGAACTATGTAGACATGACCCGAGTGACTCCTCGGTCAATATCCAATAACGGGACCTGGATGCCCATATTGGATCCCACATATTCTACGAAGATCTTATCGTTTGAACCTCAGTGCCAAGGATTCATATAATCACGTATGTCATTCCCTTTGTCCTTCGGTATGTTACTTGCCCGAGATTCGATCGTCAGTATTCGCATACCTATTTCAATCTCGTTTACCGGCAAGTCTCTTTACTCGTTCCGTAATACAAGATCCCGCAACTTACACTAAGTCACATTGCTTGCAAGGCTTGTGTGTGATGTTGTATTACCGAGTGGGCCCCGAGATACCTCTCCGTCACACGGAGTGACAAATCCCAGTCTCGATCCATACTAACTCAACGAACACCTTCCGAGATACCTGTAGAGCATCTTTATAGTCTCCCAGTTACGTTGCGACGTTTGATACACATAAAGCATTCCTCCGGTGTCAGTGAGTTATATGATCTCATGGTCATAGGAACAAATACTTGACACGCAGAAAACAGTAGCAACAAAATGACACGATCAACATGCCACGTCTATTAGTTTGGGTCTAGTCCATCACATGATTCTCCTAATGATGTGATCCCGTTATCAAGTGACAACACTTTCCTATGGTCAGGAAACCTTGACCATCTTTGATCAACGAGCTAGTCAACTAGAGGCTTACTAGGGACAGTGTTTTGTCTATGTATCCACACATGCACTTTGTTTCCAATCAATACAATTATAGCATGGATAATAAACGATTATCATGAACAAAGAAATATAATAATAACTAATTTATTATTGCCTCTAGGGCATATTTCCAACACAGCTATGTGAACTATTAGAGAGTGAGGAAATTATGCCCAAGCAACGATCGCGGGTCGATTGGCTCAAGTGTGGGGACCGTAACATGTTGTTCTTACAGTCGAGAGCAATGGCTCGATGCAGAACAAACAAAATGTGTTCGTTGCTCGGAGATCATGGCTCGACATTGCTGATGACATCATTCAGATCCCAATTAACAACATGGCGGGCACATATTATACACGCTGGCCGTTCACTAGGCTTGGAGATTACTCGGTTAAGTTTGCGTACAATATGGCACAGACGGGTAGATTCTTATCAGCTCGAAGCGGCAGCACTCAAGGCGAGAACTCGAACTGGCCGGTGGAGGAGAAGATATGGAAGGCACTATGGCGGGTCAAGGGCCCCAATAAAATGAAAATTGTTTTATGGCGCCTCGCTCATGATTGCCTTCCATCGGGTGAGCACCTTCATCATCGTCTAGTGCCCACGAGGACTGATGCTTCTTCTGCGGCAGGATGGAAAGGGTGGAACATGCCCTTCAGTTTTGCCCCCATGTGCGTGTGATGTGGGACTTGATCAAGGAAAATTTTGACATCAAACTCTGCATATGAGCCTTCTCTTCTCTTAGGCAGTGGCTCTTCGAGTTTCTGTCCCGCTGTTCTGACCGGGAGGCAACGGTCTTGATGGTGACCATCTGGCATATCTGGGAAGATTGGAACTCGGCGAGGAATGAGCCAATTGCCCCTTTGTCAGGGAAAACTGTTGCAAGAACCCGGGCCTACATCGAGTTGATTTTGCAACACATGTTCAAGCATGTATATGCTTCTAGGCGTGAAACCTGCTCAACGAACCATATGTGTTCTCTACCGCCGTAGGGTACGGTTGTCATTTTCTCGGATGCTTCTATCACGGAGGATCTAAACAAATCTGGTGTGGGGGTGGTGGCCCTGGACTCACTGGGTCGGTGTGCGGCGGCTTGCTCCGAGCCCCTCACGGGGGTGTTATGTCCTGAAATTGGTGAGGCCACGACGCTTCGATGGGCAGCAAGGGTGGCACTTGATGAAGGTTTCACAAATGTTCATTTTAAGAGTGACTGCATCTAGGTTGTGCAACATGCGACGTCTTCGTCGAAGGATCGTTCTGTGGTAGGAGCCATTGTAGCTGAGATCAAAGAAGCGGCGAGCGGTCTCTCCTCTTTGTCGTTCAGGCATGTGCGTCGGCACCTTAATGTATTAGCTCATGTTTTAGCTAGATCAAGTTGGACTACCTATAGTATTTGTTTCTTTCATTCTGCTCCGGATTGTACCCGGAAGACTCTTTGTAATTTTGTTGCTTGATCAATAAATGCCAACGTTCTCTCAAAAAAAAGTTCTTTGCAGGAGCCCAGACGACGACCACATAGGACCATGCCAACCCCGATCCATTCAAAACCATGGACCTTGCGTCTCCATCCCTTCCCTTTCTCTACAGTCGCTTCCTCCCTGGCCTATGTGGTTGTTGTACCACCACCGTTGCCCGTCAAGCCCTTGCTAGACCTCTACGATGTCTGTCGCTCCACCCGACCGCCACACCACTTTGCATACGCCGTCCTTCAACACCTATCGCCCGTCTTCCACGGAGGTACCATGCCTCCCCAGTGGGGGTCACCACACCCGGCAAAGTTTTTGGTGAAATGCACATGCTAATTTTTTGCCCATTCTTTGAAGCAATGAATTCGGACATGGAGTACATCGACGAGCATGGAGAGGAGGATTATGGGGATGGAACATCGATGTTGCATATGGTGCTTGCAGACACAGAGCACGGGAAAAGCATGTTCTGCCGGCACATTCGGATGCAAACAAATATTTTCAATCGCCTCAAAAATGATGTTCGGTCCTACGATGACTACTTCATTTTGCACATGCTTGCATATGGCACGACCACAAATTCGTGGGACGAATACCTTTGGATGTAGAGCACATGCAAAGAAGTCACGATCAGATTTGCTATTTGTGGTGGTTGAGGTGTTTGGAGTTTAGTACTTAAGAGAGAACAACTGTCGTAGACACCGAAAGACTGATGTAGCGGTGGAGCTAGCAGTGAGTTACACCTAGAATTGAGCTAGTTTGAAAGATGAACTCCTAAAAATATACCTTGTAAAAAGGAATTTCAAGGGATGTTGGTAGTAGGCCCGTCTTCACCACTCGACCCAAGGATTCTCAGATCTTCCGGACTCAGTACTACCCTTCTAGGCAGCTAGAGGGTATTGCGTTCTCTGGAGCGACCTCACCTACTAAGCAAGGTGTGCAACGCAGCATCTTGATTTTCTAAAAAGGGACTTATATGATATGTTGGGATTGGCGTTCCATCAGAATTTGGCGTGGCAATTGGATTCACCATGGAGATGGTTGACCGATATCTTTATGGCAGATTTTAACATGGTCTATCTTACCTCCTCTTTTCACGTGTGAGATAAAAAGGTAAGAATTAATTAGATCACTAATTAATGAAAATCAACGATTCAGGTTTATTATATATTCGAGGTAAGAGGGACCACGTTAAAACTGACCTATCTCTACATGGATGGTGTCTTTTGCGACGCATCTGGGAACTTCTTGATGCACATGGATTATGGTGTACAAACTTGCTTCGGAGGACCTTCTTCCCGACAGATGTGCATGAGATCCTCAAGATTTATACATCGCCTCGCCTTGATGATAATTTCCTTCTTATCCTCCCGAGTGAAACATCGACTTCACGGTGCAGGGTGCGTATAGGCTGGCATCTTCAGTCACGGCGTGCAGCACACCGGATGGGCGGCGAGAGTCGACACTTGGTCTCCTCCTTGAAGGTAGGGACTTGATTTCATGCATTTTGATGGATGAAGTAAGGGAATGCAGTTATTCCTTTCTGTAATGTACTTACCATATCGACTTTATTACACGTTGATATGTGGAGTGTGGCATGTGAAAACACTACAAGATCTTGCCAAGTTGAGAGCGGTTGAGTCTATCTCCCATCTCTCCCTAATAATAAAGCAAATACGGCTTCTGGTCGTCCGTCTTGAAAATTACCCCTAAAGTTTGCATAAATTACCCACCATGCCACTGGTAAGTAATCGAAAACGTTTCACAAAGCGAAAAATCTTGAACTGGGCCGGTCCATGTAAGAACGTCTTATATTACGCTCAGCATGCTTGGAGAATATCGAACACCCCATATGGGCCGGCCCATGCACAGGCGCCTGCTTTTAGTTCCGTTTATTTATTTATTTTCAGTTCCACTTTATTATTTTATTTTAAATAATTTAGAACTTCAAATAATCTTTAAAATTTTAATAAACTGGAAATTATAAATCAACATATTTTAAAAATTAAAATGTTTGTAACTCCAAAAACTGCTCGGAGTTTTGTAAAAAATGCTCGCATATACAATAAAATGTTTGCAATTTCAGAAAAAATATTTGTACAATAAGAAAAGTCCATGATCTCAAATACAATTCCATGTATTAAAAATTATTAAAGGCATTTAACAAAATGCTTTCTAATTCAAAAAATGTTAATTCATTTAAAAAATGTCCTAAAATTTTAAAAATAGCTAATGCCTGTTTTGTTAGTTTCTTTTTTTCATTTAAAATTTTTTGTTCCATTTTTGCTTATTTATAATTTAAATAATTTAGAATTACAAAAACTTTTGGATACTAAAAAAATAGGAATTTGGAATTAAAATGCTGACCAATTTCTATTTTGAATTAAAAATAGGATTCAAAAAAGCATCGGATTTTATTTTTTTGCAAATTCCAAAACAATGTCCCTGAATTTAATAAATATATTATTGATTTATAAAAATGTTTGTTTATTCAGAAAAACTTCATGCGTTTCAAAAAATGTTTGTGTATTTCAATTAAAATCCTTCAACATAAAAAATTATGTACGTCTTTTCTTGAATTGGTCGTCAATTCAAAAGCAAATATTTAAACCCGTTCGAAATATAAAAAATATTCATGATTTTTTGTAAATGTTTGTAAATTGTAAAAAATGTTCTCGATTTTAAAATTGTTCCCATATTTGTAAAATTGTTCACCAAAGATCTAATGTACGTAGTTAAACATTAATGCTTTTAAGTCTATGTGACAATATACCTGTGTGAATTTTAAATAATTAACTGTTGAATGGATTGGATTATTAATGTATGCTTTCTAAAAAAAATCTTGAAATTCAGAATAAATCTTTGAGTTATCAAAATTTTTGACAATCATAATATATATTTTTTGTTTCAACTTGTGAATAAATTTAAAAGAAGAAATATTTTTTTTGCATTTGTGCACAAGATTTCTAAATTAAGCGATGATATGTGAACATAATATGGTCACCATCATTGGAGATTATGTTTTTTTTCTTCCGTGGCAACGCACAGGCCATTTTGCTATAATAATAAAGCGCACAGCGTTTCTGTTGTGCGTTATTGGTTATTTTGCAGAAAAGCCCTCGCAGTATTAGGTAATTAACCCGCAGTTGAATTTTAAGTCGCAACGAACCGTTTTATGTCATTTTGCAGAAAAGCCCTCACTGTTTTAGATAATCAACCTGCAATCCATCTTTTAGTCACAGCTGAACCGTTTTTTTTTGCATTTTTTAGAAAACTCACTGATGTTTCAGGTAATCAACCCGCATTCCCTATTTAAGTGAGCCGAAACGTTTTTTTTGTTTTAACAAAAAAAACCTGACTTTTCAGTTAATCAATCCATATTTTATCTAAAACAAAATTATCCATATCTTTTAAACTGTAACTCCGATTTTAACATGTTATCTATGAAATTTGATTGAAAAAATGTGTAGAATCTAAATAGGATGTTATTTTTAGCTGTTGAATACTTCTTAAATATTATTTTTTGTGCAAACTTAATCTGTAGTACACGGTCCTTTTTCTCTCTCTTTCCGACGACCATACGAATTGCAATAAGTATTCATTAAATTAAAACCAAATTGAGAGGAAAGAAAACATCGTTAACCACACATGCACACCTTTGAAAAATCTCGTGGGGAGAAACAACATATTTTTCATCTTATTCCGAGTGATTGTACATTCAAACGCGTTTTCGTTGTGAGAACACTGAGGCCATCGTCCGCAACACAAATGTGATGCCATGTGAAAATATATTGCGTTCAGAACGTGTGTTATTTTCTCTTCAGTTGTAATGCACGGGCTTTTTTGCTAGTATATGCTAAGGACAATCAGTGCTAAGCGATTATAGGTTGGAGTTGGGCATTTGAATGAGACATCAAGGAAAACACAAACAAATCGTCCGTCCATCGTCCAATCGGACAACAAATATGTGTGTGCTTTCAGGGAGGGAGGTGGATAGTAACCATGAGATTGTCTTAAATCAATCGTAATCTATACTAGCTAGTTGACTGTGACAAGATTAACACATTCGCTTCACATGTTTGAGGAAAGAGACAGGTGCCTTGTCATGGGCAGTGGACGCGAAACCATACGGTTCGGGGTTGAGCAAAGAATGGACAAACGATCGGGACAAAAAAATATGGATTGGAGTTCACCAATAACCACAGAACTAATGCTATAGTTGCAATGGAGACAAACATATGGATCAGAGGCTCCCCGGCAAGCAAAGCAAGTTGTTTGTTTCCTCTATCATCATCCATCTGTCGGCGAGACAAGAAAAATATGTTTATTGCGTTCCGTTGAAGATATGTGGCAATTTTGATGTTACTGTTGTGTTTTTCCGTTGCACGTTGTTGTCGGTGTGGTTTTGCCGGACGAATCTTTATTACACATTTATCAAGTCGAATCTGAATTTTGAAGTGAGATTGAACATTCTAGTCATGGTCTCTAGCCTCTGAAAATGAATGTTCCATTGGAAATCTCTACAAAAGCCAGCAACACTAATTTTGGATCGAAGGAGGCGGATAGAAAACTAAATTTTCGCGTCTGTTAAACAACCGTAAAAAATGTCGACAACATTTTGTTCTCTTGGTCAAGCATCGAGTGTGTGGCCCACCATTTTTCTACATTTATAAACTCATAGAGTTCGACGGCAGGGAAAATCATCATTTATAGAATCAAAATGCTAGATATAACTTGAAAATTACTGTCCATTCCCTAATAATGTTGGTTTTGTGGTGTCTACCTCTGCTACAAATCTGGTCGAACATGCAAACATTTGGCTCACGCCAAATTTGCACTCGTTATATTTATCTCGTCAACATCAACATTTGAAAGTCAACTTTGAACCGGTTGCCTATCTCTATCCGCCTGCCTCCAGGTAAGGTAAAATTCATTGTTTTAACCTTTTATGAAAAATTAAACCAGATCTAACCCTAATTGGGAAAAAAGTTCGCACCTGATCCTTTTGTTACCACCAGAGCTCTTGACGGTAGGGTATAACAACCTACCGCGAGAGGATAAAATGGCTTGCCGCCAGAGAGGCTCGCGGTAGCGCATGTGACCTTACCGTCGCGGGGTCCGGCGGTAAGCACTCGCACGCACTGTGTCCGTAACTTACAGATCTTTTTACGGTAGGCGTGCAACCCTACCGCGAGGGGCCTCATCGGTAGGTTGTTATATCGTATCGTCAAGGTCTCTGACGGTAGCAAAAGGATCAGATTGGAAGTTATTTCTTAGTCGGGGTTAGATCCGGGCTTTTTTTTAATATTGCATTTTTTAATTGAAAAATAATGCATCGATTCGAAAAATTTCAAAAATAAGCCTCCCTCGGCCACCCTCTAGCCGATTGGTGGCTGTCGGCTTTGGTGCGGCCGACAGGAGGCAGTCGGCCGGGCCTAGGCCGATTAGTGGCTCTCAGCCACGTGGGAGCCGATTAGTGGCCAGGCCACTGCCTATCGGCCTTGGGGAAGCCAATAGGGCTATCGGCCTAGGCGTGGCCGACTAGTGGCCACGAGCCAGCCCGAGCCCGCCCCTTCCCCTCTCTCCTTGTTCCTCCTTCCTCTTTCTTCCTTCTTCCTTCTCCCATTCTACCTTATCTCCTTTCTCTCTTTCTTCTCCTTCCTTCTCCCCCCCCCCACACAAATAATCTTCCATTTCCACGTTTTGAACCGTACTTTTATTGTGTAAGGAGAAGGGCATCCAAACTATCCGTCTCACTCGCGATGAAATTTTTTATTTTCAACGTTAGCTATTTTCCCGACTCCATTTCCCGCCCATATTCCCCCAATCGGCCACGCCATTTCGTTCCCTCCTCCGTTGCCGCCAATATTTCCACGTTTCCATTCCCGCCAAATTTTTCGCACCACCTTTCCCGCCAAATTTTTCCCATTTCTTTTCCCGCCAACTTTTTACTCTCTTATTTCCCGCCAAATCTTTCCCGCCTCATTTCCCTCCTCGTTTTCCCGCCATCTTCCTGGTCATCTAAGTCTATAAAAGGAGGCATTGGACTGCCTTCTTCCATCATCCAGCCTCACTTGAGAACACTACCACTGCCTTCCTCCATCATCCAGTCAATATGAGTTTGCCTTACTCGGATCAGAGCATCAGGCCTAAGAAAATGCAGAGTGCGAGTTTGCCTCGGGGTGTGGAAGCAGTTCGATGTTGGTGCGGTGATCTCTGCAAGGTGAAGGAGGTGACGGATTTTTCAGATTGGTTGGGCATGAAGTTTTTCATGTGCGCCAATTATGAATCTTATCCGCCCGAATCTATTTCTGCGTACCTCAGGCCTCCGGTATGCTCAAGTTATCCAGAGTAAATATGTTGTTGATATTACTGTTTACTTGATATTTATATATACTTTTTCTAGTCTCCTCCTCCTCTCTTCATGTACTATCGTTGGATTGACACGGAAATGCCGGACTGGGCGGTGACTGAGATTCGTGAAAGAGGTCGCCGTGCAGGGGCTAGCTTGGACTTGGAAGAGCGCCGCGAGAAGGCTGAAGCAGAGGAGAAAGCAGCGCAGAAGAAAGAGTGGGAAGAGTATTGTGTGGAGCAGAGGGCTTTTATTGATGAGATGAAAAGGAAAAACCAAGAAGAGAAACTTCGGTTGGAGGAGGTTTATAGACAACGGGAACAGGCCCGTGAAGCTGAGAGGGAGAGAAAGAGAGAAAGGGCTCGTGCGGCCAAAGCAGCAGAAGAAGCCGGTGATGCAAAAGGAAAATATCCACGCTGGACTCAGTAGATTTATTTTAATTTCAGCAAGTTGTATCTTAATTTCAGCAAGTTGTATCTTAATTTCAGCAAGTTGTGTCAGCACGTAGTATCTTAATTTCAGCAAGTTGTATTTTAATTCTGGCAAGGTGTATCTTAGTTTGTCTGTAATCTCAAGTTATTGGTAGTATATGTGTTATTAGTTTCCCGCCATTTCCTATAAGTCTCTCTTTCCCGCCATATTTTCCCGCCTATAGCTTTCCCGCTATTTTGTTCCCGTCTTGCTTTCCCGCCATTTATTTCCCGCCTCGCTTTCCCGCCATTAGGTTTTTGTCTCGCTCTTCGGCACCTATAAAACCCTCTCCACAACAAGGTTGGTAAGGAGTGTGCTCAAAATGTCTCATTATCCTTTCGATCGTAGTTTTCACAGTGGTATGTCCGAGTGTCTTCTACGCTTGGCTAGCAATTTCAAGATAGACAATAGAATAGTTTCATGGGACGAATTCATCAGTAGTGACACGCTACGGAATGAGGTTGCTCATGCATTAGCTAGGAAGTGGTGGCCTGCAAGGACATATGAGGAGATTCGGAAGGAACTTCTGTGGTTGAATGAAAGATGGAAGAAGAAAGGCCAGCACATACGCGGTGGAGGTGGAATATCCCTTTTTATCGATTGACGATAGCGAGGACGAAGACGATATCTTCATGCCGAGTAGCAAGGACAAGAGGGCAGCATCAACGAGTGCCAAGAGTACTGCTTCGTCGAAGGGCCAGAGATCTGCATCATCGAAGGATGACGACGACTTTATGTAGTTTTTGTATGAACTCTGCATCTTAATGTATCTTATTTTTTGTATCTTATTTCATGTATATTATTTTATGTATCTCCGGAATCTTACTTTGTTTGTAATCTCAAGTTATTGGTAGTATATGTGTTATCCACGATGAACCAACTGAGCATAGAAATAGATAGAAATATGTCTCTTAGATAAAATACACATAAGTCTCATAGATAAAATACACATAAGTCTCATACATAAAATACATATAAGTTTCTTACATAAAATACACATAAGTCTGAAGTGATACATAGAAGGGCAAAGAGTTTGCTTCACTCACGACGTCTCGGTTGGCGCTCTGGGGGTGTGGGGGGTGTACTCCATCCCCACCTGTGGGGGGCCCTAATGTTACGAGGAGGAATCTCGGATCCACCCTGGTCATACTGTGTATCCTGTGTGGGCCACGGTGGAGGAGTCGAAAACATGTCCAACCACATGTTTTGCTGTGATGGTGGCTCTTCTGGTTCACTCCCTAACCCGGATCCGGACGCCGACACATCATGATATGCAGAAGGGACCATACCTGTTGGATGTGGATGAAACATGAAACCAGGAGTATGATTGTGATGTTGCGGAGTTGGCTGAAACATGAAGCTCGATGACGAAGCGTGGTGCTGTGACTGATGCCACGCCGAACTGCCAGTCTGGTCAGGTGGGGGTGGATGTGGCGTCGGTTCCACTCCTTGTAGACGTGGACATGGCTGATGTCGATGCACGGAGTGACGCGGCACCGGCGTAGGCTGCGGCTGGTGATGCACAACATCCGAAGTGCGCGTGCACGTGATAGCTTTATAGATATCTCTTATCCTCTGCTCGAGCCTCTTGAGCCATGGTTGAATCTAAGACCGAGGTACCATAAGAGGTGCAGATGACAATTGTCGATCAAAGTTCATCACGTTAGTATGAAGACTGTATGCCAACTCACCCTGAAATTGTCATTAAGAATAATAAGTACCGATGATGAAGCAAGTAACAACAACTTAAATGCCGTAAAGAGAATAAATATTACCGCATACTGCCTGGAGCCAGAAGTATCATATGTCGGGTACGTATCAGACGTATGCGGGTCCGGAATCTCATCTGTATTGGAGTGCTGAACAATGCGTAATCGTGTTCCTCTCATGTACCCCTCCAAATATGCATTGTATTCAGCGAGATCAAATGCTTGTTGGTCATGCCACCTACATTCAGTGGCAGTTTCCCATTCTAAAACGTACTCTTCAAGCCTTTGTAGCCACTGAGTCCGTGTCCTATTGGTTCCCTTCCTTGTCGTCCTGTAATTTATGATGATGTTTAACCATAGGCCATAGAGAAACAAAATGTAATATATAGTTAGTATAACATACCTGTGGACTACTACTCACAGCAGGTTCTCTGTGTTGGACGGAGGAGTCAACTGTCGAAGACCGAACTGTCTCATAATGCGCCGCTCCGCCATCTCCTCAACAAAGACATCGAAGATAATCTTCGATTCCGTCATCCAGTAACCCCGATCCCTCGTGCATAGCACAGAAATACCACCGGGATATCTAGAAATTCTGGCTGCTTCCGTGTACGGTTGCCAAATAACTCCCGTGTACGTATCAAACTGCTCATTTAGTGCAGTGTAGGCTCGCCTAGTCTGTTCACTAGCATACCGTCTTTGCGCAAGGCATAAGTTAGTTTCAACCATAGTGTAAACTAAGAAGGTGGATAATATTATACCAAGGGACATACCTTGCGACGCGTCCAACACAGGCCGAAAGTTGGCAAGTCGATGTCATCACCATCAAGCATGTTGCCCACATGATAACTGTGGTCCACATCTATGTTTGGTCGTCCAATAGAGAACCTCTCCCAGGACCACAGTTGTAAAAACAGCGGGCAACCAAGAATGGCCGACTTGGCCGTGGAAAGCTGACAACCGTTGCACATACCTCGGTAGGTAGCAGCTAATACCGCAGATCCCCAACTCCTCGGTGTGATCTGTTCAGCCGACTCAGCAGTCGCGATTTCTAGTGCAATGGGGATGTAACGCGCACTCAAAGTAGTGACATGGTTCTCTGTGAACATCACCTTCCCGAGAAGCCACAATAGGTACGCCTCCAGGCTACGAGTAATCTGTATAGCACTCAAAGGGACTTGTGAATAACCTGGAAATCTCTCGATCTGCAATCATGTGAGGAGAAAGGGACTTGTGAATAACCTGGAAATATCATAACTTGAAACATTTACCTTTGAAAGATATGCGAGGTAGGAACTAACCCTGAAATGTTGTAACCAGTCATACTTAGGTCCGTGCGCCTCTGACGCCGGTATTGGAGCCCCATCATATATATTGAAGAAACGTGCTGCCAAAGTTTGTTGCCAATCTGGCGGGTCCTCCAACGGTCCTATCGCATTTCCCGCCAACGGAAGTCCGAGCAACATTGAGACATCTTCCAGAGTAGGAGCCATCTCACCCCATCTGAAGTGGAACGTGTGGGTCTCAGGCCTCCATCGGTCCACTAAGCAAGTGAGCAAAGAAGAGTCAATGCCGAGGTGCCTCGACGTCTCAGTGGCCTCAACTAGACGTGCGAACGGTAAAAGCCCGGCCCATTTGAGTCTGCATATCCATCAATCATAAAATTTATGTTACTTACAATGCATATTTAATACAATGATTAAAGTTTAATATAAAAACATTTACCTTTCAACCCACAGCGGATGTATACTCCAGTCCACCTTAGCAGTACGAGTGACGAGTGGTACGAGCTTCTGCTCAGTTAATAGCGAAGCACGATGCTTACTATCAACGTCCGGATTAAGAAGATACATTCCCTCCATTGCTATACAATACAAAACGTAGTGCAACACATAGTATAAAATTAAAACATAGTGTTAATACAAACTAAAAACATAGTAGTAGTCCAAACTTAAAACATAGTGATAGTACAAACTTAAAACATAGTGATAGTCCAAACTTAAACCATAGTGCTAGTACAAACTTAAATGTAGTGCTATTACATAAATTTTAAAATCTTCCTCCTCCTCTTGCCCTCCCTCTTCCTCCTCTTCTTCCTCGGCTGGCTCATCCACGCCTAGTGCCCCTTGCAGTGAGGAAGGTGGGACAATCAGGATCCCTATGCCCAAATTCATTACATAGAATGCATTGCACGGTGCACCCGCCGGCCTCAGATTCATCCATGTCATTCCGGATGCGCTGACTCTGCCGTCTCCCTCTACTTGTACGCATATGCGCAGGATGTGGAATGTATCGCCTTTGAGCAGGCTCAACAGTGTTGAAGTTACCCATTGATCGGAAACCCATCAACTCACCTGTCCACGTATTGAGGACAGCCTCTTTCAGAAAATACGGAGACACAAAAGAGATTGCGTCAAGACCTATGAGCCCGCAAGCAGCAAGTACATGCGAGCAAGGTAGGTGAAGCAACTTTGGTTTGTTGCATGTGCATTCGCACGTTGGCCACAATTCATTTCCAATTTTCACCTCGTGTGTTCTCATCTCATTTGCACATCTGAATTTGTTGTTAGCTAAGCGAACCTCAAACCTTCGCTCTAGATTTCCAATGGCGACAACACTGTGTGACCGGGCTTTCTTCATCTTTTCATCCATGTACTTTATAACCCTTTCACAGTAACGTGTGTTCGGATTGTTTGTCATATGCTCCGCAGCAATTTGACGTCTTTCCTGAAATACTTCACTTTGCCATAGAAAATGCCCTCAACGATCGCTGTAAGTGGCAAAGCTCTATTTCCTCTAAGGACAAAATTATATGTTTCAGCAAGTTGGTAGTCATGACACCGTACCTGGCTCCATGTGTGTCATGCAACACAGACCACCTCTTCAATGGCTCATGCTCTATCCACTGATCAAAGGTTTTAATCGTCCTCGCTAGCCTTCTCCTTGTACCAGGAGGGTCAAATCCTGGCAAGTCACAAAGCCCAACCGGCTCTTCCTCCACGGTAGCAGATCCAGTTGCTAATTGTGCAGCTACTGCTTCAACATGTGCCCTGACAGCAGCATCTCTTGCAGCTCTCCTGTCCCTAACATGTCTCTCTGTGCAAACATTTAGTCTGTTACGTATCAGCTCATATTTCCATTGTTGGTTCTGCTTGCAGAGTTTCTTGAATAGATTCATGAGGTTCTTATTTCTAAACTGTGAGAAGAAATTTGCCCCTAGATGGCGCATGCACCAACGACTCTGAATGTCCTGCCAAGGAGTTTGTTCACCGGGAGCAGGGTTTGACAATGTCTTGATCGCGCTGAGTATACCTGCATGCCTATCATGAAGGATGCACACATTCTGCTTATCTTGCTAAACAGCTATTTTCAACTGCCTGAAGAACCATGTCCAACTCTCGATGTTCTCGCTCTCCACAAAAGCAAATGCAAGTGGAACGACTTGATTTTGCCCATCTTGTGTTGGGGAACGTCGCATGGGAAACAAAAAATTTCCTACGCGCACGAAGACCTATCATGGTGATGTCCATCTACGAGATGGGATATTCGATCTACGTACCCTTGTAGATCGCACAGCAGAAGCGTTAGTGAACGCGGTTGATGTAGTGGAACGTCCTCACGTCCCTCGATCCGCCCCGCGAACCGTCCCGCGATCAGTCCCACGATCTAGTGCCGAACGGACGGCACCTCCGCGTTCAGCACACGTACAACTCAACGATGATCTCGGCCTTCTTGATCCAGCAAGAGAGACGAAGAGGTAGATGAGTTCTCCGGCAGCGTGATGGCGCTCCGGAGGTTGGTGGTTACCTAATCTCAGCAGGGCTCCGCCCGAGCTCTGCAGAAACGCGATCTAGAGGTAAAACCGTGGAGATATGTGGTCGGGCTGCCGTAGCAAAGTTGTCTCAAATCAGCCCTAAAACCTCCGTATATATAGGGGGAAGAGGGGGAGCCCTGCCTTGGGGTCCAAGGACCCTCAAGGGGTTCGGCCGAGCCAAGGGGGGAGTCCTCCCCTTCCAAACCGAATCCAACTAGGTTTGGAAGGAGGAGTCCTTCCCCCTTTTCCCACCTCCTTTTTTTCTCTTTGATTTTCTTCCTATGGCGCATAGGGCCTTCTTGGGCTGTCCCACCAGCCCACCAAGGGCTGGTGCGCCACCCCCAAGGCCTATGGGCTTCCTCCGGGTGGGTTGCCCCCCCCCCCCCGGTGAACACCCGGAACCCATTCGTCATTCCCGGTACATTCCCGGTAACTCCGAAAACCTTCCGGTAATCAAATGAGGTCATCCTATATATCAATCTTCGTTTCCGGACCATTCCGGAAACCCTCGTGACGTCCGTGATCTCATCCGGGACTCCGAACAACATTCGGTAACCAACCATATAACTCAAATACGCATAAAACAACGTCGAACCTTAAGTGTGCAGACCCTGCGGGTTCGAGAACTATGTAGACATGACCCGAGTGACTCCTCGGTCAATATCCAATAGCGGGACCTGGATGCCCATATTGGATCCCACATATTCTACGAAGATCTTATCATTTGAACCTCAGTGCCAAGGATTCATATAATCCCGTATGTCATTCCCTTTGTCCTTCGGTATGTTACTTGCCCGAGATTCGATCGTCAGTATCCGCATACCTATTTCAATCTCGTTTACCGACAAGTCTCTTTACTCGTTCCGTAATATAAGATCCCGCAACTTACACTAAGTCACATTGCTTGCAAGGCTTGTGTGTGATGTTGTATTACCGAGTGGGCCCCGAGATACCTCTCCATCACACAGAGTGACAAATCCCAGTCTCGATCCATACTAACTCAACGAACACCTTCGGAGATACCTGTAGAGCATCTTTATAGTCACCCAGTCACGTTACGACGTTTGATACACACAAAGCATTCCTCCGGTGTCAGTGAGTTATATGATCTCATGGTCATAGGAACAAATACTTGACACGCAGAAAACAGTAGAAACAAAATGACACGATCAATATGCTACGTCTATTAGTTTGGGTCTAGTCCATCACGTGATTCTCCTAATGACGTGATCCAGTTATCAAGCAACAACACCTTGTTCATAATCAGAAGACCCTGACTATCTTTGATCAACTGGCTAGCCAACTAGAGGCTTGCTAGGGACAGTGTTTTGTCTATGTATACACACATGTATATAAGTCTTCATTCAATACAATTATAGCATGGATAATAAACGATTATCTTGATACAGGAATTATAATAATAACTATATTTATTATTGCCTCTAGGGCATAATTCCAATAGTCTCCCACTTGCACTAGAGTCAATAATCTAGCCCTCACATCATCATGCGAATTACATTGTAATAAATCTAACACCCATACAGTTCTGGTGTTGATCATGCTTTGCCCGTGGAAGAGGTTTAGTCAGCGGGTCTGCTACATTCAGATCCGTGTGCACTTTGCATATATTTACGTCATCCTCTTCGACGTAGTCGCGGATGAGGTTGAAGCGTCGTTTGATGTGTCTGGACTTCTTGTGAAACCGTGGTTCCTTTGCTAGGGCAATGGCACCCGTGTTGTCACAGAACAAGGTTATTGGATCCAGTGGGCTGCCATACTTATGGCCAAGCTAACGTCCGGTCTAGTGCACAGCATTGCATACATGATAGAACCTATGGCTGAAGCATAGGGGATGGTGCTCGTATGCTCTCTATCCTCATCAGTTGCTGGGCACTGAGTCTTACTCAATCTCGTACCTTGTAAAACTGGCAAGAACCCTTCCTTGGACTGTTCCATTTTGAACCTTTTCAAAACTTTATCAAGGTATGTGCTTTGTGAAAGTCCTATCAGGCGTTTTGATCTATCCCTGTAGATCTTAATGCCTAGAATGTAAGCAGCTTCTCCTAGGTCCTTCATAGAGAAACTTTTATTCAAGTAATCCTTTATGCTCTCCAAAAACTCTACGTTGTTTCCAATCAGCAATATGTCATCCACATATAATATTAGAAATGCCACAGAGCTCCCACTCACTTTCTTGTAAATACAAGATTCTCCAACCACTTGTATAAACCCAAATGCTTTGATCACCTCATCAAAGCGTTTGTTCCAACTCCGAGATGCTTGCACCAGCCCATAAATGGATCGCTGGAGCTTGCACACCTTGTTAGCATTCTTAGGATCGACAAAACCTTTGGGTTGCATCATATACAACTCTTCCTTAAGGAAACCGTTAAGGAACGCCGTTTTGACATCCATCTGCCAGATTTCATAATCGAAAAATGTAGCTATTGCTAACATGATTCTGACGGACTTAAGCATCGCTACGGGTGAGAATGTCTCATCGTAGTCAACTCCTTGAACTTGTGAAAAACCCTTTGCCACAAGTCGAGCTTTATAAACGGTCACATTGCCGTCAGCGTCCGTCTTCTTCTTAAAGATCCATTTGTTCTGAATAGCCTTGCGGCCCTCAGGTAGTACTTCCAAAGTCCATACTTTGTTCTCATACATGGATCCTATCTCGGACTTCATGGCCTCTAACCATTTGTTGGAATATGGGCCCACCATTGCTTCTTCATAATTTGCAGGTTCATTATTGTCTAACAACATGATTGACATGACGGGATTATCGTACCACTCTGGAGCAGCATGTGGTCTCGTCGACCTGCGTGGTTCGACAGGAACTTGAACCGGGGTTTCATGATCATCATCATTAACTTCCTCCTCAACCGGCGTCGCAATGACAGAGGTTTCCCCTTGCCCTGCGCCACAATCTAGAGGGATGAGAGGTTCGACAACTTCATCAAGTTCTATCTTCCTCCCACTCAATTATCTCGAGAGAAACTCCTTCTCGAGAAAAGCTCTGTTTTTAGCAACAAACACTTTGCCCTCGGATTTGAGATGGAAGGTGTACCCAACTGTCTCTTTTGGGTAACCTATGAAGATGCACTTTTCCGCTTTGGGTTCCAGCTTTTCAGGCTGAAGCTTTTTGACATAAGCATCACATCCCCAAACTTTAAGAAATGACAACTTTGGCCTTTTGCCATACCACAGTTCGTATGGTGTCGTCTCAACGGATTTTGATGGTGCCCTATTTAAAGTGAATGCAGCTGTGTCTAATGCATAACCCCAAAACGATAACGGCAAATCGGTAAGAGACATCATAGATCGCACCATCTCTAATAAAGTACGATTACGAAGTTCGGACACACCATTACGCTGTGGTGTTCCACGCAGTGTCAACTGTGAAACAATTCCACATTGTCTTAAGTGAGCACCAAACTCGAAACTCAGATATTCACCCCCACGATCAGACCGTAGGAACTTGATCTTCTTGTTACGATGATTTTCAACTTCACTCTAAAATTGCTTGAACTTTTAAAATGTTTCAGACTTGTGCTTCATTAAGTAGACACAACCATATCTACTCAAATCGTCAGTGAAGGTGAGAAAATAACGATATCCGCCGCGTGCCTCTACGCTCATCGGACCGCACACATCGGTATGTATGATTTCCAACAAGTCACTTGCATGCTCCATTGTTCCGGAGAACGGAGTTTTAGTCATCTTGCCCATGAGGCATGGTTCGCACGTGTCAAGTGAATCAAAGTCAAGTGACTCCAAAAGTCCATCGGCATGGAGTTTCTTCATGCGCTTTACACCAATATGACCTAAGCGGCAGTGCCACAAAAATATGGCGCTATCATTGTTAACTCTAACTCTTTTGGTCTCAATGTTATGTATGTGTGTATCACTATCAAGATTCAATATGAACAATCCTCTCACATTGGGTGCATGACCATAAAAGATGTTACTCATAGAAATAGAACAACCATTATTCTCTGACTTAAAAGAGTAACCGTCTCGCAATAAACAAGATCCAGATATAATGTTCATGCTCAACGCAGGCACTAAATAACAATGATTCAAGCTCATAACTAATCCTGATGGTAACTGAAGTGAAACTATGCCGACGGCGATTGCATCAACCTTGGAACCATTTCCTACGCGCATCGTCACTTCATCTTTCGCCAGCCTTCGTCTATTCCGCAGTTCCTGTTTCGAGTTGCAAATATGAGCAACAGAACCGGTATCGAATACCCAGGCACTACTACGAGAGCCCGTTAAGTACACATCAATAACATGTATATCAAATATACCTGATTTTTCTTTGGCCGCCTTCTTATCATTCAGATACTTGGGGAAGTTGCGCTTCCAGTGACCCATACCCTTGCAATAGTAACACTCTGTTTCAGGCTTAAGCCCAGCTTTGGGTTTCTTCGTCGGATTGGCAACAGGCTTGCCGCTCTTCTTTGAATTAGCCTTCTTGCCTTTGTCGTTTCTCTTGAAACTAGTGGTCCTATTCACCATCAACACTTGATGCTCTTTACGGAGTTCAGACTCTGCGACTTTCAGCATCGCAAACAACTCGCCGGGTGACTTGTTCATCCCTTGCATGTTGTAGTTCAACACAAAGCCTTTATAGCTTGGCGGCAGTGATTGAAGGATTCTGTCAGTGATAGCCTCTTGCGGGAGTTCAGTCCCCAGCTCAGCCAGACGGTTTGAGTACCCAGACATTTTGAGCACATCTTCACTGACATACGAGTTCTCCTCCATCTTGCAAGCATAGAATTTATCGGAGGTCTCATACCTCTCGATCCGGGCGTTCTTCTGAAAGATGAACTTCAACTCCTGGAACATCTCAAATGCTCCATGACGCTCAAAGCGACGTTGAAGTCCCGGTTCTAAGCTATACAAGACTGCACATTGAACTACTGAGTAGTCCTCCTTACGTGTTAACCAAGCGTTCTTAACATCCTGGTCAGCCGTAGCGGGTGGTTCATCTCCTAGCGCAGCATTAAGGACATAATCCTTCTTCCCAGCTTGTAATATTAGCTTAAGATTACGAGCCCAGTCTACAAAGTTGCTTCCATCATCTTTCAACTTAGCTTTCTCTAGGAACGTATTAAAATTCAGGGTGACTGTCGCGTGAGCCATGATCTACAACACAAATATATTCAAAGTGGACTTAGACTATGTTCAAGATAATTAGAGTTTAACTTAATCAATTACTCGCTAAACTCCCACTCAAAAAGTACATCTCTCTAGTCATTTGAGTGGTTCATGATCCACTTACACTAGCTCAAGTCCGATCATCACGTGAGTTGAGTATAGTTTCTGTGGTAAGCATCCCTATGCTAATCATATCATCTATATGATTCATGATCGAACTTTCGGTCTCATGTGTTCCAAGGCCATGTCTGCACATGCTAGGCTCGTCAAGCTTAACCCGAGTGTTCCGCGTGTACAACTGTTTTGCACCCGTTGTATGTGAACGTTGAGTCTATCACACCCGATCATCACGTGGTGTCTCGAAACGACGAACTGTAGGAACGGTGCACAGTCGGGGAGAACACAATTTCGTCTTGAAATTTTAGTAAGAGGTCACCTTATAATGCTACCGTCGTTCTAAGCAAAATAAGGTGCATAAAAGGATTAACATCACATGCAATTCATAAGTGACATGGTATGGCCATCATCACGTGCTCCTTGATCTCCATCATCAAAGCACCGGCACGATCTTCTTGTCACCGGCGCCACACCATGATCTCCATCAACGTGTCGCCATCGGGGTTGTCGTGCTATTCATGCTATTACTACTAAAGCTACATTCTAGCAAAATAGTAAACGCATCTGCAAGCACAAACGTTAGTTTAAAGACAACCATATGGCTCCTGCCGGTTGTCGTACCATCGACGTGCAAGTCGATATTATCTATTACAACATGATAATCTCATACATCCAATACATCACATCACATCGTTGCCATATCACATCACAAGCATACCCTGCAAAAACAAATTAGACATCCTCTAATTTTGTTGTTGCATGTTTTACGTGGTGACCATGGGTATCTAGTAGGATCGCATCTTACTTATGCAAACACCACAACGGAGATATATGAATTGCTATTTAACCTTATACAAGGACCTCCTCGGTCAAATCCGATTCAACTAAAGTTGGAGAAACTGACACTTGCCAGTCATCTTTGAGCAACGGGGTTACTCGTAGCGATGCAACCAGTCTCTCGTAAGCGTACGAGTAATGTCGGTCCAAGCCGCTTCAATCCAACAATACCGCGGAATCAAGAAAAGACTAAGGTGGGCAGCAAAACGCACATCACCGCCCACAAAAACTTTCGTGTTCTACTCGAGAAGACATCTACGCATGAACCTAGCTCATGATGCCACTGTTGGGGAACGTCGCATGGGAAACAAAAAATTTCCTACGCGCACGAAGACCTATCATGGTGATGTCCATCTACGAGAGGGGATATTCGATCTACGTACCCTTGTAGATCGCACAGCAGAAGCGTTAGTGAACGCGGTTGATGTAGTGGAACTTCCTCACGTCCCTCGATCCGCCCCGCGAACCGTCCCGCGATCAGTCCCACGATCTAGTGCCGAACGGACGGCACCTCCGCGTTCAACACACATACAGCTCGACGATGATCTCGGCCTTCTTGATCCAGCAAGAGAGACGGAGAGGTAGATGAGTTCTCCGGCAGCGTGACGGCGCTCCGGAGGTTGGTGGTGACCTAATCTCAGCAGGGCTCCGCCCGAGCTCCGCAGAAACGCGATCTAGAGGTAAAACCGTGGAGATATGTGGTCGGGCTGTCGTGGCAAAGTTGTCTCAATTCAGCCCTAAAACCTTCGTATATGTAGGGGGAAGAGGGGGAGCCTTGCCTTGGGGTCCAAGGACCCTCAAGGGGTTCGGCCGAGCCAAGGGGGGGAGTCCTCCCCTTCCAAACCGAATCCAACTAGGTTTGGAAGGAGGAGTCCTTCCCCCTTTTCCCACCTCCTCTTTTTTTTCTCTTCGATTTTCTTCCTATGGCGCATAGGGCCTTCTTGGGCTGTCCCACCAGCCCACTAAGGGCTGGTGCGCCACCCCCAAGGCCTATGGGCTTCCCCGGGGTGGGTTGCCCCCCCCCCCCCCGGTGAACACCCGGAACCCATTCGTCATTCCCGGTACATTCCCGGTAACTCCGAAAACCTTCCGGTAATCAAATGAGGTCATCCTATATATCAATCTTCGTTTCCGGACCATTCCGGAAACCCTCGTGACGTCCGTGATCTCATCCGGGACTCCGAACAACATTCGATAACCAACCATATAACTCAAATACGCATAAAACAACGTCGAACCTTAAGTGTGCAGACCCTGCGGGTTCGAGAACTATGTAGACATGACCCGAGTGACTCCTCGGTCAATATCCAATAGCGGGACCTGGATGCCCATATTGGATCCCACATATTCTACGAAGATCTTATCATTTGAACCTCAGTGCCAAGGATTCATATAATCCCGTATGTCATTCCCTTTGTCCTTCGGTATGTTACTTGCCCGAGATTCGATCGTCAGTATCCGCATACCTATTTCAATCTCGTTTACCGACAAGTCTCTTTACTCGTTCCGTAATATAAGATCCCGCAACTTACACTAAGTCACATTGCTTGCAAGGCTTGTGTGTGATGTTGTATTACCGAGTGGGCCCCGAGATACCTCTCCATCACACAGAGTGACAAATCCCAGTCTCGATCCATACTAACTCAACGAACACCTTCGGAGATACCTGTAGAGCATCTTTATAGTCACCCAGTCACGTTACGACGTTTGATACACACAAAGCATTCCTCCGGTGTCAGTGAGTTATATGATCTCATGGTCATAGGAACAAATACTTGACACGCAGAAAACAGTAGAAACAAAATGACACGATCAATATGCTACGTCTATTAGTTTGGGTCTAGTCCATCACGTGATTCTCCTAATGACGTGATCCAGTTATCAAGCAACAACACCTTGTTCATAATCAGAAGACCCTGACTATCTTTGATCAACTGGCTAGCCAACTAGAGGCTTGCTAGGGACAGTGTTTTGTCTATGTATACACACATGTATATAAGTCTTCATTCAATACAATTATAGCATGGATAATAAACGATTATCTTGATACAGGAATTATAATAATAACTATATTTATTATTGCCTCTAGGGCATAATTCCAACATCTTGACCTATGGCTGTGAGGATCTGACCCTTGTACTTGCCAGTGAGAAATGTGCCATCAACACATATCACCGGTCGACAATGTCCGAAAGCTTCAATGCAGGCACTGAAAGAGAAGAACAACCGATGCAACACCCTAACCGTTGGGAACTCTGGCAGGTACAACTCTTGGATGTCAACATACATGCCAGGATTCCGATTCTGCAGTGTCTGCACGAGCCGAACAACGGAGTCATATGCATCAAAATATGAACCAAATCTGGTCTCGAGTGCCTTCTGCTTAGCCCTCCAAGCCTTGCCATATGATATGTTCTACTTTAACCTGACGAAGACTTTTTTCTGGATAGCCTTCACCTCCATCGCCTTGCACTCCACAATCTCGCTGTAAAGCAAGCGAGCAATCACAGTGGAAGTAAGGTTGGGATGATCTTGAGGGATGCATGGAATAACACAATTATGACTAACTAAGTCACTTATGACCCAGCTTGTGTCGTACTTAGGGAGATATCCATGCACCCTTGCGGGACAACCCTGATTTCTACAAACCATTGTCAACTTATCCGGACAAGAAACTTGAGCTACAAATACCCTTTGAGTGGACATTGCTCAATTAAGGATGGCATCCTTTAGAGCTTGTTTGTTCGGGTAGAGGGCACCTGTTGCAATGTTGTTCTGGTGATACTGCCAGGCAGAATCATGACCGTCGGTCACCAACATTGCAGATGAGAAGTCCTGATTCCATGATGCAGGAATATGCACTTCATGTGCGTGCTCTTCTCCATCTGATTCGGCGGATTCATCGGAAATATCACCCGCTATATCTTCTTCATGCATCTCGTTTTGCATGTGCCCATCTATCTCGTCGGCATCCGCCTCACCGCTGAGATAATCATCTGCATGTACCCCTTCTGCCTGACTACTCTGGGCTGCTTCGTAAACATCATCCCCAGCATGGGACGCATGAATTGACTGTGAATCATGCATTCCTACACTGCTCTCATCATATTCATAGCTACGTTCCACTTCAGGTTCAGTCACCGGCTTTAGCACGGGGAGTAGTAAGGCCACAGGATGACATCCCCTACGCTCGCAAGATTGTAACAAGCGCACCAACTGGTCGTCCCGCTCTATATGCTTCAAATACCAGAAAATATTACCAGTGGACCGGGTCCATAATGCATGAACACCGACGGTGTGTGTTTCAGTATTGAACCCTAAACATCGCGCAAGCCATTCTGTCAACTGACTAACAGACCATGTTTTAGGGGAGGACACCTGCACCTCTGTGTACTGAAATTCACTAAGATCAGCTCCCATCTCATTTGTTTGAACGGTACCACAACCATAGTGCAAACATAACGTCACTAAATCAGACATCTTTGCTGACCTAATATATTATTCAACAAGGAAAAAAATTAGAAGAACGACAAACCAAAATATATTTTCCAAATCTATCGGAGAACCTAAAAAAAATTAAACTACTTCATTCACTAAACTAAATTTATACTAATCTACCGGACCACCTAAAACTAGTTAAACAACTAAATTTATACTAATCTACCAGAGCACCTAAAACTAGTTAAACAATTAAATTTATACTAGTCTACCGGACCACCTAAAACTAGTTAAACAACTAAATTTATACTAATCTACTGGAGCACCTAAAAGTTTATAAACTACTTAATACACTAATTTATAAAAATATTTTACCCTTGAAGCGTGCGCAGAGACGATGAACGACGAACGACTCTTGACGAACACCGAGAATAATTCCACACCACCACCTCCAACTCCACCAAAACAACCAACTTCACCCACACCACCACCACTACAACCTTCACCTCAACCTCCACCACCACCATCAAAATAGCTTCAAAACAAGCACCACAAACTACCCCATCGCGAGTGAGACGGATAGTTTGGATGCCCTCCTCCTTACACAATAAATGTACGGTTCAAAACGTGGAAATGGAAGATTTTTTATGTGGGGGGAGAAGGAAGGAGGAGAAAGAGAGAAAGGAGATAAGGTAGAATGGGAGAAGGGAGAAGGAAGAAAGAGGAAGGAGGAAGAAGGAGAGGGGGAAGGGGCTGCCTCGGGTTGGCCAATGGCCACTAGTCGGCCACGCCTGGGCCGATAGCCTTATCAGCTTCGCCAGGGCCGACAGGCAGAGCCGACAGGGCAATCGACGTGGCCTGACCACTAGTCGGCCGCCACGTGGACGAGAGCCACTAATCGACCGGGCCTAGGCCGACTGGCTTCCTGTCGGCCACGCCAGAGCCGACAGCCTTCACTCGGCTTCGCAGTGGCCGAGGCAGGCCTATTTTTAAAAAATTTCGAATCGATGCATTATTTTTCAAAAAAATAAAAAAATTAGCTAGATCCGGCTTAACTTTTGGTAAAAGGTCAAAACAGTGAATTTTAACCCCAGGTAAAGGTAACCCATGTGATGTGTTGCGCTGTCCCCGCCTGGTCAGCGCGACACGTCCCGGTCGCCGGCGGCTAAGCTGCTGCTCCGCCTTCCTTGACCCCTCTCTCTCTCCCCTCCACTGTGGCTTCACCCTTGTGACCCTTCACGGCACCGCTCTCCCCACTCCTATATCAATCGCCGCTCCCCCGGCGACCGGACGCAGCAGCGGAGGAGCGGCCATGGCGACGAACGGGGCACCCGCCGCGTCCGTCGACCCCGACGTCGCGCTCGCCTACAAGTTCCCCGAGGTAACCCCCCCTCCCCCCTTCCGCTTCCCCCGAGACCGCGCCTCACCCACCCTTCTCTGCTGATCCGCGCAGGTCTCCTTCGCCTACGACGAGAGGTGCGCGCGGGCCTCAGCTCCACGGGACGGCTCTCCCGGCTTGATCCCCACCCTTGCTCACGCCGTCTCCGTGCTCCCTGCAGGGACGTGGCGCTGTACGCGCTCGGCGTGGGGGCCTGCGGCGCGGACGCCGTCGACGACAAGGAGCTCCACCTCGTGCACCACAGGGACGGGCAGCGCCACATCAAGGTCCACCCTCCCCTCCCCTCCCCTTCCCCGGTCCGATCCCCTCTCGTTTCTGTGCCAATTGGTTGCTGTTGAGTTGCCATGCTCCGATTGCATCGGCCCGGCTGCTGAAATTGATTTTTTTGGGCACACATTGTTTTGTAGTACTGTACAACTTTACTGATATACTAGCTCGTAGTTAAGCAGTGAGGGACTGACGCAAACAATATTTCCACCTACAGGCATCCATTGAAAGTCGCCAATCCATATCCCAGTTTTACTGAATTCCGGTTGATTTTAACTGTCATCAGTGAGGCTAGTATATCTTACTTGTGAGCTTAGGCTTGAGATTAGTCCACGGCTGAGCAGTACCCATAACTCGACAGCTCATTCCAGGTCATTAAGTCACCCCTAGCAAGTAAATTACTAGATGAACCAGGAGCTTCAATCTTCACGAGCTGATGTCATTGCTCACATCGTTAGTCAATTTTATTAATGGAAGTTCTAACGTTGTGCTAAGTCAACCTTCTTCAAGTTTGACCAGGTGTATAAAAAACTGTATCAACATCTACAGCACCAAATTAGTTTCACTAGATTCATCACAGATATATTTTCGTATAGTAAAACCTTCTATGTTTAGATGCTAGCAAATGTTTCTTCAGGCTTGGTTAAATATAGAGAAGTTTGACTTTAGGAAAAGCTAGAACTTCAGTTCATTTGGAATGGAGGGAGTAACCGTTAGACATCATCTAGTTTTTTGGGCAGTAAACAACATCTGGTGCCTGTGAATGACTTAAGAATGAAATTAAGCCAACTGTATAGCCTTATAAGTTATAAATCCAAAGCAACTGTACTCAGGAATTATGTTTTATCAAATGGTTTCATCTGGTTCAAGTCTATTGTATAGTTTTTTTTAACTGTTATTGTATAGTTGTGTTGACATCCGTCACATGTCATCCATAAATTGTGCATGAAATGTTCGAATAATTGAGTCGTAATCACCATGATGAAAGAAATTCCCTCGCTGACTCTGACACTCATGATTTTGTTCATCAATTAAATTGCAGGCGCTTCCTACCTTTGTTTCTTTATTTCCTAACAAGAACAGCAATGGGCGTGGAATTGTTAATGTGCCTGGCATTCAGTAAGACTGACATGTCGCTTTTCAGATTTACTTTCTTTTTATTCTGTATATTCGCAAACTTCCCCTAATTTGCACATTTCTTCTTGGTCTTGTTTTCAGTTCTCTAGGTTTTGTCTGTTCGAATTTAAGCAGCTCAAATATGTTAAGATACATATTATTTTACAAGCACTTTATCTTGATTTCTATTTTCCAGCTTCGATGCAAGCCTTCTATTGCACGGTCAACAATACATAGAGATCTACAAGCCAATCCCTTCATGTGCCAGTGTAAGTAGCTTACCGTCGTTCTCAAATGTTTTATTGTATCATCCTTGTGCTTGGAGACTATGCATGAGATAGGTGCAGACTGATTGACCATGCATTTTTTACAATTGTTCTCTAGAAGTTGCTTCAACAATTCCTAGTAACTGCATCGCCAAATCGTTTTTTTCTATGTGGATACATATAAACATGCTAACAGAACTCCACTGATAATTAACTCTTCTACTCCCTCCGTTCCTAAATATAAGTCTTTTTAGATATTCCACTACGGACTACATACGGATGCGTACAGACATACTTTAGAGTTTAGAGTGTAGAGACTCAGATTTAGGAACGGAAGGAGTAGTTGACTTGCATGTGCGTGCATGTTAGTCGTGACTTGAGGATATTATAGCTTACTGTTTGTTCTCTCAACTAAAAGAGAGAACATATTCCCTTTTCTTGTTAAATGTTAATTAATCCAGCATTATTGGAAAAACTATTTGTATACCGGTACTACATACTGAACATTTCTTTAAGGTATTGGTTTTAAGATGTAATGTTCTTCAGTGTCCTCATCTCTGGCGCACACTCATGGAAACAATTGTCTGATGTTTTTTCTCTTCAGGTTGTAAACAAGGTTAAGGTAGCTGGTTTGCACGACAAAGGTACAATAAATGATTGATCATTCCATGGTGCATACATACTTGATAAATTGGGCTCCTTGCCTTTTCATTCTGAAAGTTATTATTGCATGATTTCCTGTTTTAATTAGTTATATCATTGCTTTGATCCATGCTATTGCTATACTGAATGATCTTACAGTTGGTGGAACTAGGACAAATTTCTTACATAGCATCTTCCAACATTTTGTTTCAGTTGCAGACCAACAGTAGCCTTGACAATCTTGAAAAAATAAAATGTCTGCTGCTTTTCTTAAGTACAATGAGTGTAACAAATGCACAAGATATTCTCAGAAAAGAGAAGCATAATGTGCTAAGTCCTTAATGTGGAGCTCCTCGCATATAACTTATCATGCTCTATTGAACCATCGACTCCGTGGTTGTAAGTACCACTATTGTAGGAATAAGTGCTCTGTTGAATAATAATCTCATTTTGGTCCATTTCATCCTATGCTAGTATCAAGATAACCTGTTCATTTTGTCCCTCACTTGTCAGTGTCCACTCCTGCAGGAATGTTTAGTCATAGTATCATCCAATAGCGATGAAGTTTTGAGTGACCATCATTCACATCCTTCAAATCTGTTGACCACCTATTTGGAAACGAACCTAAGGGATTATACTCAAATTAGAGCATTGTTTTATTGAGTCATCTGTTTTAATGTGCAGGGAAAGCAACTATTCTCGAGATCGAAACTACGACCAGCCTCAAGGATTCTGGTGAAGTGTTATGTATGAACAGGTCTGTGACATGGCTATAAGATTCGAGTCTTCCAGTTCTCTTTCTGTAAAATTACAAAGAAGCGATTATGTTAATGCAGGAGTACTATTTTCTTGCGTGGTGCTGGAGGTTTTTCTGACTCTTCCCGGCCATACTCGTATACGACTTATCCTGCCAACCAGATTTCTCGCATTTCTATTCCAAATTCCGCACCTTCTGCAGTGTATGAAGACCAGACACAACAATCCCAGGCATGCTACTCATTTTGCTTGTTGTTTTATTTGTTTCCGCAATTACTCGTCATTGTTGGTAATAACCTTATATCTCGGAGAAACTATGGTAACCATATAAGTTGTAACTATGACGTGTGTTGTTTTGTGGATTATGTGCCCAACTGCTCGTCTTACACTAATATTCCCAAGTACCATGCTGTTCTTTTGCTCTTCCAATCGTTTATGAGTCCAGATTCTACCTTATTGTTCAAGAAGGCTGAATTTTGTTATGCGGAAGAAATCAGTTTCTCATTTTACGAAGTAACTTGCAGTTGTTCTGTCAGCCTAATTCCTTGTCATTCTCAATCCAGGCACTCTTATACAGGTTATCTGGGGATTATAATCCCTTGCATTCAGACCCTATGGTTGCACAGGTTGCAGGGTATGTCACTTCAACTTGATCACTGTTATGCTGTTATTTTCGAATGCTGACATCGAGTAAGTATTTGAGCTAGATCTTGCATTGGAGTTTCTAGCAAAAATATGTGTTGGGGTACTAATAACTAGCCATAGATGAAGGAATGCTCACTCGAAAGTCAAACCAAACCAATGCTTTTATTTTTCCTGAAGAATAGGCGAACAATGTTCCTGTGCAAATGAAAACTAATGGTAGCTAGCAGAATGACCACGTCCTTTTCATTTTCAGTTGGTTAGGATTGGAGTCCGTATCCCAGTAAAAATTCCTGGGGTTTCATGTTCACATGATCCAACAACAGCCTTGTCAATTCAATGCGTACATACTGCAAGACCCTCTTTTATCCGGACCCAGCTTCTCCTGCTTGAAGCTCTGGTTATCTTCTGAATCTGATGAGAACCCCTCTGCAGGTTCGCCCGTCCGATACTGCACGGCCTCTGCACCCTGGGGTTCGCGGCCCGTGCGGTCATCAAGTCGTTCTGCAACGGGGATCCAGCGGCTGTGCAGAACATATTTGGCCGGTTCCTGCTGCACGTCTACCCCGGCGAAACGCTGGTCACCGAGATGTGGGTCGATGGCCAGAGGTAAGTAAATGTTGCTGATCCCTGAAATGTGCTGTTGTTGACAACAAAGGAACCCATGGGATTGGAATGATTGGCTTCCGCAGGGTGCAGTACCAGACCAAGGCGAAAGAGCGCGACCGCGCCGTGCTCTCCGGATACGTGCTGCTCAAACAACACATCCCCTCATCATTGTAAGTGCCGTTGTGTCATACGTACTATTGGTGAGATCTGTTCCTACTTGGTGCTATGATTAGTTGTTAACCGTGGTGGTCTGGAAAGAGGCCGGTTGCCCGTTGTAAACTATGCCAAGATATGGCAAGTGTTGTGCAGATGATATACTCGTACTAAAACTTTCTGGTGCTGCTTCAGTTAAAGCCAGTAACACACACGTGGTTATCCATAGCAGCAAAACTAGTTGCAGGCGCATGAGTAACACGCTCAAACATTTCACGCGGAAAACCTCACAAAAACAAAAGTACAATAAAAGATCGTGCATTTCATATAATAAAAGATCCCGCTGGTAGTACTAATTACTTTGACGACTGAAGACTAGGAGGAAGCTTACCATTTTTTATTTTATTTTTACATTTTGAGGGAGATATAGCTTACCATTCATTCATGCCAATCTCTGTCCACGGTTCATGAGATGGATTAGGCGTGGGGAATATCCGGCGATGGAACGGAACGGAACGGGAATAAAGCCGGGGCAAAAGCAAAAGGAGAGGCCAGATGGATCTGAAACCCGACGGTAGGACGCCGCGGGCACGGTCTCCTACGTGCGCGTATCGAATCGTGATGCTTTTGTATAGCTTTTTTTCTCGAGTTGGCGCAAGGCAGCAGTGTGTGTACCTCTCTGCCTGGATGGATCCTCCGGTGCCCTCGCGGTCATGATAACCCGGAGTACTACTCCTAGATGACATGGCACATGGATAAAGTTGGTCTACCTCCATCCCGAAACAAAATAAGTGACGTGATTTTGGATTCTATTAGTTGGCCGACGAGGGACTAGTTTCACAAATGGAACAATAAAACAAGGCGGCTGCTACAAATCAGTCGACTGATTGACTGACTGATTTGAAATCAGTCGGGTTGTCAAATCAGTCGGGTTGTGGGTCGTTGGATCCTTTCTCTTGTAGTCGTTGGATCCGTCACACACCATCCTTGGATTCAGTCAACGTCGTCGCGCTCGCCATCTCCTCCTCTCATCGCAGCGGAGCAAGCAAAGCATGTCGCCGTGGGAAAGCGGCGCCGACCGGCTCGCAGCACGAGCCGCACCTCCCCGTCGGTGAGCAAGCACCGGGAGCCGCCCGGCGAAGAGCTACATTGCAGCGCCGGGATCCGCAGCCGCCGCACGGGTGTTGCGACGCAGCGCTCGGTGGCCCATGATGGAGCTTCAGTGCAGCTCCGGCGATGCTTCAGTGCAGCTCCGGCGACACTCCATTGATGCATCGCCTGCTGCCTGGCAGCAGCTCACAGTTCTTTGCTGTTGCAATGCAGCTTCGCCGTCGTTGTGCAGCAGCGCCATCGTAGCATCGCTTGCTGCAGCGTAGCTCTGCCGTCGGTCATGGCAACAGCTCGTAGCACCTCTTGCTCCAACGCAGCTCCGCCGTCGAACTGGCCGCAACGTCGTCGCGCGGCCCCTGCTGCAACGCATCTCCGCCGTCGAAATGCCGTCACGTTGTCGTGCGGCACCTGCTGTATTGCAGCTCCGTCGTCGAACTGGCCGCCGCATCGTCGCATGGCACCTGCTGCATCACAGCTCCGCCGTTGAACTGGACGCGGCATCATCACGGAGCACCTGTGCAACGCAGCTCTGTCGAAGGAAGAAGAGAAGGGGAAGGAACGAGTGGCGCATGCTTCTTCTGAGGAAAAGATGAGGATAAGGTGTGAGCGGTCCGCGGGGACGCGTGGTGCGCGTAAGAGGCGGCTTACGTCCGTGAGAAATCAGTCGGATGACTTTAATCAATTTCCATAAAACAAGGGAAATGTTTCTGGCCGGTGGTTCGGCCGGCCGCACGCAACTTTTTTACGTCTAAATTGTTGCAACCAGCGTTCATATTTGCTACAAGCGTTTTTATTTGCTACGTTTGTCTAGTAAAAAAGCTGCATATACGTTTGGTTGCAACTCCAGTTCGCCGGATTTTTCATTACAATCGGTGTTTTTTACTTTTGCTACAATCGTGTTAATTTTTGATACAACCAGCATCATTTTTTGCTGCAACCGTTCAGTAAAAAAATTACATCCACGTTCATGTAACATTTGCTATAACCGGCGTTTAACTTTTGCTATCACGCACCATTAGCTTCTTCTTTTTTTGCTACAATTACGTAGATATATTTTTTACCATAATTTTTTTTATTGCAATCATTGATGAAAATTGCTGTATCGCGTTAAAATTTTGCTGCATCGGAAAAAAATGTTGCATGAAGATCTAACGGTGCGGACGAGCGACGGTTGACAGATCATGCGGCCCGCGCGCGGCCGGACGAAAGTTTCGACCCACGCGCCGGCGCATATCACTGGCCATAAAACAATCATCGCTCGTGCTTGATTTAGGAGCCGTAACACACTAACACATACTACTCGGTGAGGCCGTGACGTGATACGACTACGAGGCGCGGAGCTGATTGGTCAGTCAATGAGAGCAAACGCCAGCTTACTTACTCGAAACATTGTCAAACCTTCATCCATCGCCCAAGCCAGGCCTCCACGCCTACCCTCGGGAGTATAGCGGGTGAGTGTAAAGTTCTGAAGGACGGGGACATTGGAGGATAGGCGGAAGCATAGCGGGTGAGGGTAAAGTTTTGAAGGACGGGGACATTGGAGGATTTTATTTTAAAATTAAAAATAATATTTCTACGTATAAAAATTCCGGAAAAAAACTGTGAAAACTCATACATATTCGCAGTGGATCGATAAAATTTCGTTTAAAAATATTATTGTTTGCAAGCTGCGCAAAAAGAACCAAAACCCGGCCCAACAACAACAAAAAAGGGCCCATTTTCATTTATGTATTTGTTATTTTGTATAGCCCACATATGAAAGTATATGTTCTGAAATTTTTTTCCCAACGTGTTATATATGTATTTGTGTATGTATGTACAAAAAAAATCAATTATTTTATGATGTGGAAATATGTTTTTCAGTTCTTTTTCGCACAACACACCCTTCGTCGTAGGAAGCTAAAACCATCTTTGATTCACAAGATTCCCCAAACGCTTGAATTGAAGTATTACTGGATTGGAGCGGCATGCCCGCCTGAATCCTACAGGATTAATAATGTTTCATAGGAAAAAATAGAGAAATTGTACAAGAAAAAGGAGGTTGGAGTGGATGCTAGATTTTCAATAGAAGGGACTCCCTCCATTTTATAATTATAGTCGTGGTTATCACAATAAGAAATTTGAAGTACATGATAAGATTAAGAAAAGAGGAACATGGTAGGATGCATGTGCAAAGTACTCCCTCCGTTTATAAATATAAGTCTTATAAGAGATTTCACTAGATGACTACATACAAAGCAAAATGAGTGAATATATACTTTAAAGTATGTCTACATACATCCGTATGTAGTCCTCTAATAGAATCTCTAGAAAGACTTATATTCAGGAACGGAGGGAGTAGATGACAAGCACAAGAACTATGTAAACTGACTCAGTGTTTTACCGTACATGAATATACGAAACAACACGGTGAAATAAAAGTCAACCAACAGAAAAGAGTTTTATTAGGGCATTGTTAAAGACCTTCGTGTCGTACTTTGTGCATGGAAAAATTATAAAGAGGTCTAAAAAGATTGGAAACTTATTGTGTATCTTCTTTCAAAACTAGTAAGACCAAAGATGTTCTCTCACACACACTGTTTTTCTTTTGCCGGGTTCTTTTAGACGAGAAGAATGAATATTGCCACCATTTTTTTCTCTGCATTCATATATTTTCCCCTTTCTTCTCCGTAAACAAAAAAGAGTGGCCGGTTAGCCAAAAAAACCAGCTAGCTAGCCGTCCAAACTAGTAGGCAGTAGTAATCATTCCTGCTTTCTTGGATCCCATCGAGGCACCTACCTACCACATTCTTTTTTGACTCGCCACAATAGCTTTTCCTTGTTTTCATTTGTAAATATATATATAAACAAAAGTAAACTGAAAAAGGGCTCATCATCCACACCAATCCCTATCCCTCTCAAAAGAAGAGGGGGCTAGCTTGGCTAGCCAGTACTGCCACCACCCTTTGTGTTCCCGAATAGTGAGGGAGCACTAGCTAGCTGCCGGTCTTGTTAGCTTACATGTTTACACATCTTTTTCTAAGTGGGAATTATTTTGCTTTTATCAAGCTACAAGTGAGCATGTGCCCAGACATATATAGAAGATACATGCCGCTGCCAGAAATAACACCTATCAGCGGCCCCTCCCCCACACTACACACCTCAGCTTGATTGATCACACGATCAACATCTGATGGGATCGAGATGTGGCACTTTTAATTGGCAAGAGCTACAGAAAAAAGAAGTATTAATCCGTGGGTGTGATCCCAATTATTCTCATAGATATTTCCGCATGTAAAGAAAAGAAGAGGGGCCGTTCGCTAATCCCATGTATGTCGTGGCAGGTCTTCAGAGGGAGAGAATGAAGGAGGAGGCCAGCTGTAGGAGCCGGTGCGCCAAGGAAGAAGAATCGGTGACGGTAACGATGGAGCACTGGATCGGCCGGCGAATTCAAAGTTGTTATCAAGGCAGCCGACACGAATAACTCTTCTTCTTCCTTTTCTTGAGAAACTTTTCGATCTTTGCCTTTGCGGCTTGCTTGGCAAATCTCATATTATTATGATAACTCAAAGCGGTGCACAGGCTCGTCTACATTCGGTAAATATTAAATTTAAAAATGATAAAAAGTTTTTAATAATTCTGAAATTTTAAGGCAACCAAGATGCTCATGTGCGCTAGGAGCATGCAAATTTTCATAATGTTTGAACATCTGAGGAGCTTGTGTCAACCAAAAAAAAAAAAGAGCTCTGAATAGTGTTTTTTTTTAAGTTTCTTAGGTACTCAATTTTTGTTTTTTTACATGAGCTTCTCCTATGTGCAAACATCATGAAAATTCATACCCACATTAGCATATTAGATGCCTAAAAATTCAGTTTTTTTAATATTCTCATCATTTTTTTAAAATTTACTGTCCACGTAAAGGTGCATAATCCCCACTCTTATATTAATATGGCTTTTTTAAAAAAACACTTTAAATCAGGCGGCTGATTTCTGCGCTGTTTAAACCGTCTCAAGTGTTCGACACGTGTCCAGCCTCACGCACTCCCTTATCCTCTCGTCCTCCCCTGTCCAATACTCCCCCGTCCACTCTTCGCATCGTCTTCCTCGTCCAAACCCGGCTTGCACGCTGCTCCCCCTCCCCATCCCCCATGACTGCAAATCCATTGGGAATCTCCGCCATTGCTGCAAGCAGAGAGCTGCACAACACCGTCGTGGCTGCAGCTGAGCTTTGCCGGGACGGCGCCGCGGGCTGCAATGGAGCCTGTCGTGGCTGCAATGAAGCGCGGTTGCAGCTCCGCCGGGGCTGCAATGGAGCTCGGTCGGCGTTGCGATGGCTTCGTCGGAGCCGTCGACGTTGCGTTGGAGCTCCGTCAGGGCTTCAATGGAGCTCGACCAAAGTTGCGATGGAGCTTCATCGGACCCATCAGCGTTGCGTTGGAGCTTCGTCGGGGCTGCAATGGAGCTTCACCTAAACAGTGGAGTAAATCAAATTGGCCTTTTTTTCGCGAGGGAAAATGGATTTTTTTTTTATCTGCTTGTTCTAAAACAGGGAAGCATGGAAACCTTAGGATGGACACTGGCACCTAAACAGCGGAGTAAATCAAATTGGCCTGTGGACGTTGTTGTATCGGTGGGCCAAATAAGGCAGCATGTGCATCCGCTCATCCCTCCCTCCCTCTTCTGCAGCCCAACGTTCCACAGCACCGCTACTGCTAGCTAGCTATCGAACAGGGCGTGAGTGAATGAGAGGGTTTTTTTTTTTTTTTTTTTTGGAGAGAGAGTGTTGTTCCGGTTGGGTTGAGGCTACATAGCGCCGCGCGTAGTGTAGAGCGGTGGTTGCCCGACAAAGTCGTTAGTACTGTACTAGGTACCAGCGTCCTCCTCAGACCATCCATCAATCAATGAACCAAACAGTGAAAATAATGCAGCTGCTTTTGGCCATCCAAGCCTGCACAAGTGCTCGCTTGGCCTAGCTAGCTAGCGCTCCCAAGTTACTGGCTTCCCGTACGTAGCAATAGCACAGCATCCTAGGCCCATCTACCGGCCGGCTCTACGTACGCTCTTCCACTGTCGACGGGTCGTCGGTCCATGCATGGCCGGCTAGGCCCACGGGCCACGGCGCGTCGCGCCACGGCGAAGATTCCGGGCAGGATCGACCCGGCTCGTATACGTACGTACGCCGAGACGCACGTGAACCGGGAAAAGTTGGTGGTGGACGGACGCGCGCGCGCGGCTCTCGCGACGATGCATCGCCTGTCCCCCACGGCGTACGTACGTGCGTACTCCACGCTGTGTACAAGATACGCCAGCAATCGCCTCATCATTGCGTCCCGTGGACACGAGAGAGGGAGAGAGCCTGCCGACTACACAAACACGAGGTTTTTTTCCCTACTCCTACTAAGTACTCCCTCCGTCCCAAAATTCTTGTCTTAGATTTGTTTAGATATGTATGTATCTAGTCAAGTTTTAGTATTTAGATACATCCATTTTTAGACAAAGTTAAGACAAGAATTTTGGGACGGAGGGAGTACTACAGACACGAGAGAGGAGTAAGTACTGTACTAGTATTACAGTGCTACACTGCGAGCATGCTGCAATCATCAGAATGCTAACACGGATTTTTTTCCATACATTCATGAAGCTCAAAGGAACACCCGGCCAAAAGAAGAAAATGAAGCTGGAAGGAAGAGAAGACGACAGCAGTAGTAAGAAGAGTCGCAAAGATACAGTGGGCTGCGTTGCTCCACTGGGCCTCCTATAGTCTATACTTGTAAAATTTCATGTTTTAACTTTTTTACGTAAGTAGCCGGATTTAATCCTGGCTGAGAAATTTTTCAGATCTGACCTTTTTGTTACTACAGGAACCCTTGGCGATAGAGTATAACAACCTACCGTCAAAGTCTCTAGTGGTAAGGTTGCACGCCTATCGTTTCTAACTTGTAGATCCGGTATGTCCGAGTGCCTACCTCCGGACCCCTTGGCGTTAGGGTCACATGCGCTATCGCCAGCCTCTCCGACGGTAGGCCATTTTCCTACCGTCAGGAGCCTTCGTGGGTACCCTATCACCAAGGTCTCCGACGATAGCAAATTGATCAGATCTGTTTTTTTTTCTTCAACCAGGGTCAAATTCGACTGAACTTAGGCAAAAATTCAAAATAGGGAAATTTGCCTCTATACTCCATTCCCACAGTCTCCCTTCGACGGAACAAGAAAAAAACAGAGGAGACGCGGGTCAACTAAACAGCGGGTCAAGCTTTCCACGGACACCAATCAACCAGTCAATGAAGCCGACCGACACGCGGGCCCAGGCATCCCGGCCACGCGCGGGAGGGCCCGCGCCCACCCAACGGAACGGAGAGGCCCACCCAGCTGTTACAAGCCGCGAAATCCGATGCGTGATGACCAGCCAAACAATCCAAGCGGCAATGACCGATGCCGGCTGACGTGGTGGTCCTCACCCGCTCCATGGAAACGGAATGGAGCCTTCTTCTCCCACCTTGTTCCCATGTCCTTCATGCGAGCGAGCGTGGCACGTCGGCTTCATTCATTATGCGCCCATATGCTGTCCGCCTGGTTAACGTTAGCCTGCCGTACCCTTTTTTTTTTTTCCCTTTGCCCTTCCTTTGTCCTTGCCCGCTCGAGTAACTACGAGCGTATCAATTTCCCTTGCCGCTAATTAGAGAGTTTCATTTCATTCGATAGAGTTGCACTGTGACTTTACAAAGTCTATATCTCTATCTCTGTCTTTATCTATCACTATCTCTGTCTCAACCACTTCCTCCGTGCAAAATAAATGCGTCGATTACACTTATTTTTCATATGGAGGGAGTATTGTTAAAGAAGAGTTGATAGGTTCCCTCGCTTCGTCCTTTGATTCTTTTCCCCTCTTCACCCCCACTCCTTCATTTGTTATTTTTTCAATCACAACCATTTCCGCACAAAAGAATAGCGTAAATAAAGTAAATTGGAAAACCAGATCAGTAACCTTTCCGGTCCTTTTTAGTCTGCATATGAAGTTTTTGTTTGAAGTCATATTTCGTAAAGCTTGACCAATTTTATAGAAAAAAAAATCAACATCTAGAGTTTGAAATCAATATACTCCCTCCGATCCTTTTTACTCCGCATATTAGGTTTTTGTCAAGTCAAACTTTACAAAGTTTGACCAAATATATATTGAAAAATATTAACATCTACCATACCAAATATACATATCATAAAACTACCTTTCGTAATAAACCTAACAATATTAATTTGGCATTGCGAATGTTAATACATGTTTCTATAATTTTGGTCAAAGTAGAGATACTTTGACTTCAGACAAAGCTAATATGCAGACTAAAAAGGACCGGAGGGAGTACATTAGATGCATCGCATGAAATTTAATTTTCATATTGCATAAATTCAATATTATAGATGCTGATATTTTTTAATATAATTATGGTCAAACTTTATGAACTTTGACTTCACACAAGTCTTATATGCGAAGTAAAAAAAGACCGGAGGGAGTATTTCCCAAAATATTGTCTTATATTAACTCTATCAAATCCAATCAAATCACCAAATTATCAACTAAATCAAAATTTCCATGCCTCCCCATACACACACTCATATTAAATCAAATTTAACCAAACCTTAACAAAATAAAAAATTCCTTGCCTTTGAGCAAAAATTTCTATATACTACGGATGTGTGTCAAAGTTTCATGCGACAATGTTATCGGGAGGACGATTGTGTGGTAGGGACGGACAACAACCGATTGAGACACCATGACGAAGACACAAGGAGTTTACCTAGGTTCAAGCTCTTCGGGAGAAGGTAGGACACTACTCCCGCCTTTGGTATCGTTGTGATCGCCGAAGATATGTGGAAGCACCGACAAGATCTATTCCGGAGGTTATAACCGTCTATGCCTCGCGTCAAAGAGCGAGGTCTTTCTTAGTTGGATTTGTCGTAGGATTTTATTTCTCTCTCTCAGGGAGTCCCTCGGTCCGCCTTATATATGATGAACATCCGGCTTACGTTCACTCGTCGCCCTCCTACATCTCTGTCGAGGGAGCACCATCGTGAAAAGCCAACAGACGAAAGGACTTGACTTCTGAGCTCATCCCTTTATTCTCCCGGTCTTTCCTCTCCCGGGTCCGGATCTCCCTCCATTATGTGTTCCCACATCAATGTGGCAATTTTGTTTCCGTGGGTTCCCGCCAGAAACTACCGCTCCTTATGCATTTTCGTGTGAATTGACACTTTGTTTTCGTTCTTTGCTTGTACCTACTTCCCATTTTGCCCTTCTACGTTCATATTTAAAAAAAATCTAAGTCTATCCCTCTCCGACCGCACTCGCACCACTAGCACACTATAATGGAAAATCTATCGGTTTAGCTACAATACGGTCAACTATTTCCAAGTTCACCGTTAAAAACAAATGGTTTGATCGAAACAAAAGATTCATGATTCATATATACGCATTACATGAATGAAGAAAGTCTTAATGTGAAGGCTATCGATGTCAACCATATTTGAAAGTCGATACAGCTGTAGCAACCTCAGCAATAGAGTAATGCTAGACATACAAACGTTCTATGAAGGATTTACAAGCTCATTAGGTGTGATTGGTTGGAATTTGCTTAAGGGGAACGTCCCCACTAGTGAAATGGGGGGGGGAGCAGTTAGAAGCTACCTGTATCTTTAGCATTAATGTCCAAAATATATTTACAAGCTTACGTTAACCTCATCATCACACACAAAAACACTGCCACATTCGCTCACCGCCCTAAAGAGTGCGGTCTATCTCAAGTGGATATGTCCTAGGGTCTTTCTCTCTCTCGTCGAGGGGGGGGGGGGGGTACCTGGGCCCGCCTTATGTATAGCGAGCCCTCATGTTACATTCGCTCACCGCCTTTTTACAACGCCCTAGGAGGGGAGGGGAGGAGTTCCCTGGCCCCGCCTTATGTATAACGAGCCCTCATGTTACATTCGCTCATCACATTTTTACAACGCCCTCGAAGGGGGGGGGGTCCATGAGCCGCCTTATATATAGCAGGCCCTCGTGTTACATTCGCTCACCGCCTTTTTACAACACCCTCGGGGAAGGGGGGAGGTCTTTGGGCCCGCCTTATCTACAGCGGGCCCTCGCGTTACATTCGTACACCACCTTTTGTACAACGCTAGGGGGGGTGTGGGCTCACCTTATATATAACGGGCTCTCACGTTACATTCGCTCACTTCCTTTTTCCTTGGGCTCGCCTTATATATAGCGAGCCCTCACGTTACATTTGCTCATCGCCTTTCTACAACGCCCTCGAAGGAGGGGGTGGGGTCCCTGGACTCGCCTTATATATAGGGGCCCCTCACGTTACATCCGCTCACCGCCTTTCTACAACGCCCTCGAGGGAGGGGGTGGGGTCCCTGGGTTCGCCTTATATAGCGGGCCCTCACGTTACATTCGCTCACCGCCTTTCTACAATACCTTTGGGGGGGAGGGGTCCTTGGGCCCGCCTTATATATAGCGGGCTTTCACGTTACATCCGCTCATCGCCTTTTTACAACGCCCCCGAGGGAAAGGGGGGGGTGTGGTCCCTGGCCCCGCATTATATATAGCGGGACCTGACGTTATGTTTGCTCACCGCCTTTCCGCAACGCCCCCGAGAGGGGGGGGGAGTCATGTTGGGGAACGTCGCATGGGAAACAAAAAATTTCCTACGCGCACGAAGACCTATCATGGTGATGTCCATCTACGAGAGGGGATGAGTGATCTACGTACCCTTGTAGATCGTACAGCAGAAGCGTTAGAGAACGCGGTTGATGTAGTGGAACGTCCTCACGTCCCTCGATCCGCCCCGCGAACAATCCCGCGATCAGTCCCACGATCTAGTACCGAACGGACGGCACCTCCGCGTTCAGCACACGTACAGCTCGACGATGATCTCGGCCTTCTTGATCCAGCAAGAGAGACGGAGAGGTAGAAGAGTTCTCTGGCAGCGTGACGGCGCTCCGGAGGTTGGTGATGATCTCGTCTCAGCAGGGCTCCGCCCGAGCTCCGCAGAAACGCGATCTAGAGGAAAAACTATGGAGGTATGTGGTCGGGCTGCCGTGGCAAAAGTTGTCTCAAATCAGCCCTAATACCTTAGTATATATAGGATGGAGGGGGAGGGAAGAGGCAGCCTCAAACCCTCAAGGGTTGGCCGAAATTGGAGGTGGAGGAGTCCTACTCCAATCCTACTTGGAGTAGGATTCCACCTTCCCACTTGGAAACTCTTTCCACCTTGTGTTTTTTCCTTCTCAAACCTTATGGGCCTTAGTGGGAACTTATTCCAGCCCACTAGGGGCTGGTTTATCTCTTCCCATAGCCCATGAGACCCCTTGGGGCGTGACACCCCTCCCGATGGTCCCCGGCACCCCTCCCGGCACTCCCGGTACACTACCGATGAGCCCGAAACTTTTCCGGTGACCAAAACAGGACTTCCTATATATCAATCTTTACCTCCGGACCATTCCAGAAACCCTCGTGACGTCCGTGATCTCATCCGGGACTCCGAACAACATTCGGTAACCAACCATATAACTCAAATACGCATAAAACAACGTCGAACCTTAAGTGTGCAGACCCTGCGGGTTCGAGAACTATGTAGACATGACCCGAGAGACTCCTCGGTCAATATCCAATAGCGGGACCTGGATGCCCATATTGGATCCTACATATTCTACGAAGATCTTATCGTTTGAACCTTAGTGCCAAGGATTCGTATAATCCCGTATGTCATTCCCTTTGTCCTTCGGTATGTTACTTGCCCGAGATTCGATCGTCAGTATCCGCATACCTATTTCAATCTCGTTTACCGGCAAGTCTCTTTACTCGTTCCGTAATACAAGATCCCGCAACTTACACTAAGTTACATTGCTTGCAAGGCTTGTGTGTGATGTTGTATTACCGAGTGGGCCCCGAGATACCTCTCCGTCACACGGAGTGACAAATCCCAGTCTTGATCCATACTAACTCAACGAACACCTTCGGAGATACCTGTAGAGCATCTTTATAGTCACCCAGTTACGTTGCGACGTTTGATACACACAAAGTATTCCTCCGGTGTTAGTAAGTTATATGATCTCATGGTCATAGGAATAAATACTTGACACGCAGAAAACAGTAGCAACAAAATGACACGATCAACATGCTACGTCTATTAGTTTGGGTCTAGTCCATCACATGATTCTCCTAATGATGTGATCCCGTTATCAAGTGACAACACTTGCCTATGGCCAGGAAACCTTGACCATCTTTGATCAACGAGCTAGTCAACTAGAGGCTTACTAGGGACAGTGTTTTGTCTATGTATCCACACAAGTATTGTGTTTCCAATCAATACAATTATAGCATGGATAATAAACGATTATCATGAACAAAGAAATATAATAATAACTAATTTATTATTGCCTCTAGGGCATATTTCCAACAGTCTCCCACTTGCACTAGAGTCAATAATCTAGTTCACATCACCATGTGATTCCAATGAATCCAACACCCATATAGTTATGGGGTCTGATCACGTCTTGCTCGTGAGAGAGGTTTTAGTCAACGGTTCTGAAACTTTCAGATCCGTGCGTCCTTTACAAATCTTTATGTCATCTTATAGATGCTGCTACTACGTGCTATTCGGAAATGCTCCAAATATCTACTCTACTATACGAATCCGTTTCACTACTCATAGTTATTCGGATTAGTGTCAAAGCTTGCATCGACGTAACCTTTTACGACAAACTCTTTAACCACCTCCATAATCGAGAAAAATCCCTTAGTCCATTAGTTACTAAGGATAAATTTTGACCGCTGCTAGTGATTCAATCATGGATCACTCTCTGTACCTCTCAACATATTTTGAGTCAAGGCACATATCAGGTGCGGTACACAGCATGGCATACTTTAGATTCTACGACTAAGGCATAGAAGACGACCTTCGTCTATTCTCTTTATTCTGCCGTGGTCGGGTTTTGAGTCTTACTCAAATTCACACCTTACAACGCAACCAAGAACTCCTTCTTTGCTGATCTATTTTGAACTCCTTCAAAAACTTGTCAAGGCATGCATCTTGTTGAAACTTCCATTAAGCGCTTTCGATCTATCTCCATAGATCTTTAATGCTCAACGTTCAAGTAGCTCAATCCAGGTATTCCTTTGAAAACTCCTTTCAAACAACCTTGTATGCTTTACAGAAATTCTACATTACTTTTGATCCACAATATGTCAACCACATATACTTATCAGAAATTCTATAGTGCTCCCACTCACTTCTTTGGAAATACAAGTTTCTCATAAACCTTGTACAAACCCAAAATCTTTGATCATCTCATCAAAGTGCTTATTCCAACTCCGAGATGCTTGCACCAGTCCATTGAAGGATCGCTGGAGCTTGCATACTTGTTAGTATCCTTAGGATCGACAAAACCTCATGGTTGTATCTCATACAATGTTTGCTCAAGGAAACCGTCGAGGAAACAATGTTTTGACATCCTACGTGCAATATTTCATAAATAATGCAGCAACTACTAACATAATTCCAACAGACCTTTAGCATCGCTACGAGTGAGAAAGTATCATCATAGTCAACTGTTTGATCTTGTCGAAAACATCTTTGCGACAAGTCGAGCTTTTCTTAATAGTGACTTATCACCATCATTGTCTGTCTTCTTTTAAAGATCCATTTTTACTCAATAGTCCTATGACCATCAAGTAGTTCTACCAAAGTCTACACTTTGTTTTCACACATGGATCCTCTCTCGGATTTTATGGCTTGCAGCCATTTGTCGGAATCTGGGCCCACCATCGCTTTCTCCATAACTCGTAGGTTCACTGTTTCTCAACAACATGACCTCCAAGACAGGGTTACCGTACTACTCTGCAGCAGTACGCGACCTTGTCGACCTACGAGGTTTGTAGTAACTTGATTCGATGCTTGATGATCACCATCATCAGCTTCCACTTCAATTGGTGTAGGCGCCACAGGAACAACTTCCTGCGCCCTGCTACACACTGGTTGAAGTGATGGTTCAATAACCTCATCAAGTTCTACTACCCTCCCACTCAATTCTTTCGAGAGAAACCTTTCCTCGAGAAAGGATCCGTTTCTATAAACAAACACTTTGCTTTCGGATCTGAGATAGGAGATGTACCCAACTGTTTTGGATATCCTATGAAGATGCATTTATCCGCTTTGGGTTCGAGCTTATCAGACTGAAACTTTTTCACATAAGCGTCGAAGCCCCAAACTTTCAAGAAACGACAGTTTAGTTTTCTCCAAACCTCAGTCTATACTGTGTCATCTCAACGGAAATACGCGGTGCCCTATTTAAAGTGAATGCGGTTGTCTCTAATGCATAACCCATAAACGATAGTGGTAATTCGATAAGAGACATCACAGTATGCACCATACTAAATAGTGCGTGGCTATGACGTTCAGACACATCATCACACTATGATGTTCCAGGTGGCATGAACTGTGAAACAATTTCCACATTGTCTTAACTGCGTACCAAAACTCGTAACTCAGATATTCATTTCTATGATCATATCGTAGACAGTTTATCCTCTTGTTACGACGAACTTCACTCTGAAACAGAATTGAACCTTTCAATATTTCAGACTTGTGATTCATTAAGTAAATACTCTAGTATCTACTCAAATCGTCAGTGAAGTAAGAACATAATGATATCCACTGCGTGCCTCAGCACCCATTGGACTGCATACATCAAAATGTATCACTTCCAACAAGTTACTATCTTATTTCATCTCAATGAAAACAAGGCCTTGCTCACGTGGTATGATTTGCATGTCACTAGTGATTCGAAATCAGGTGAGTACAAAGATCCATCAGCATGGAGCCTCTTCATGCAATTTATACTAACATGACTCAAGCGGTAGTTCCACAAGTAAGTGGTACTATCATTATTAACTCGTATCTTTTGGCACCAATGTGTAACACTACAATCGAGATTCAATAAACCATTGAAGGTGATCATTCAAGCAAATAGAGTAACCATTATTCTCTTTGAATGAATAATCGTATTGCAATGAATACGATCCAATCATGTTCATGCTTAACGCAAGCACCAAATAACAATTATTTAGGTTTAACACCAATCCCGATGGTAGAGGGAGCGTGCGACGTTTGATCATATCAATCTTGGAAACACTTCCAACACGTATCGTCACCTCGCCTTTAGCTAGTCTCCGTTTATGCCGTAGCTTTCATTTCGCGTCACTAATCACTTAGCAACCGAACCGGTATCCAATACCCTCGTGCTACTAGGAGTACTAGTAATGTACACATCAACATCATGTATATCAAATACACTTCTTTCGACTTTTGCCAGCCTTCTTATCTACCAAGTATCTAGAGTTGCTCCGCCTCAATGACTGTTCCCCTCATTAGAGAAGCACTTAGTCTCGGGTTTGGGTTTAGTTTTGGGTCTCTTCATTAGCGCAGCAACTGTTTTGCTGTTTCACGAAGTATCCCTTCTAGCCCTCGCCTTTCTTGAAACTTAGTGGTTTTACTAACCATCAACTATTGATGCTCCTTTTTGATTTCTACTTTCGCAGTGTCAAAACATCACGAATCGCTCAAGGATCATTGTATCTATCCTTGATATGTTATAGTTCATCACTAAGCTCTCATAGCTTGGTGGCAGTGACTTTGGAGAACCATCACTATCTCATCTGGAAGATTAACTCCCACCTGATTCAAGTGATTGTCGTACTCAGACAATCTGAGCACACGCTCAACGATTGAGCTTTTCTCCTTTACTTTGTGGACAAAGAATCTTGTTTGGAGGTCTCGTACCTCTTAACAAGGGCACAAGCATGAAATCACAATTTCATCTCTTCGGAACATCAATTATGTTCCGTGACGTTTTACAACGTTTTCGGCGCCTTGCTTCTAAGCCATTAAGTATCTTGCACTGAACTATCATGTAGTCATCAGAAACGTGTATGTCGGATGTTCATAGCATCCACAGACGACGCTCGAGGTGCAGCACACTGAGTGGTGCATTAAGGACATAATCCTTCTGTGCAGCAACGAGGACAATCCTCGGTTTTACAGACCCAGTCTGCAAAGTTTGCTACTATCAATTTTCAACTAAATTTTCTCTAGGAACATATAAAAAACAGTAGAGCCATAGCGCAAGCTACATCGTAATTCGCAAAGACCATTAGACTATGTTCATGACAATTAGTTCAATTAATCATATTACTTAAGAACTTCCACTCAAAAAGTACATCTCTCTAGTCATTTGAGTGGTACATGATCCAAATCCGCTATCTCAAGTCCGATCATCACGTGAGTCGAGAATAGTTTCAGTGGTAAGCATCTGTATGCTAATCATATCAACTATACGATTCATGCTCGACCTTTCGGTCTCATGTGTCCCGAGGCCATGTCTGCACATGCTAGGCTCGTCAAGCTTAACCCGAGTGTTCCGCGTGCGCAACTGTTTTGCACCCGTTGTATGTGAACGTTGAGTCTATCACACCCGATCATCACGTGGTGTCTCGAAACGAAGAACTGTCGCAACGGTGCACAGTCGGGGAGAACACAATTTCGTCTTGAAATTTTAGTGAGAGATCACCTCATAATGCTACCGTCGTTCTAAGCAAAATAAGGTGCATAAAAGGATTAACATCACATGCAATTCATAAGTGACATGATATGGCCATCATCACGTGCTTCTTGATCTCCATCACCAAAGCACCGGCACGATCTTCTTGTCACCGGCGCCACACCATGATCATCCATCAACGTGTTGCCATCGGGGTTGTCGTGCTACTTATGCTATTACTACTAAAGCTACATCCTAGCAAAATAGTAAACGCATCTGCAAGCACAAACGTTAGTATAAAGACAACCCTATGGCTCCTGCCGGTTGTCGTACCATCGACATGCAAGTCGATATTTCTATTACAACATGATCATCTCATACATCCAATATATCACATCACATCGTTGGCCATATCACATCACAATCATACCCTGCAAAAACAAGTTAGACGTCCTCTAATTTTGTTGTTGCATGTTTTACGTGGTGACCAAGGGTATCTAGTAGGATCGCATCTTACTTACGCAAACACCACAACGGAGATATATGAGTTGCTATTTAACCTCATCCAAGGACCACCTCGGTCAAATCCGATTCAACTAAAGTTGGAGAAACCGTCACTTGCCAGTCATCTTTGAGCAACGGGGTTACTCGTAGCGATGAAACCAGTCTCTCGTAAGCGTACGAGTAATGTCGGTCCAAGCCGCTTCAATCCAACAATACCGCGGAATCAAGAAAAGACTAAGGAGGGCAGCAAAACGCACATCACCGCCCACAAAAACTTTTGTGTTCTACTCGAGAAGACATCTACGCATGAACCTAGCTCATGATGCCACTGTTGGGGAACGTCGCATGGGAAACAAAAAATTTCCTACGCGCACGAAGACCTATCATGGTGATGTCCATCTACGAGAGGGGATGAGTGATCTACGTACCCTTGTAGATCGTACAGCAGAAGCGTTAGAGAACGCGGTTGATGTAGTGGAACGTCCTCACGTCCCTCGATCCGCCCCGCGAACAATCCCGCGATCAGTCCCACGATCTAGTACCGAACGGACGGCACCTCCGCGTTCAGCACACGTACAGCTCGACGATGATCTCGGCCTTCTTGATCCAGCAAGAGAGACGGAGAGGTAGAAGAGTTCTCTGGCAGCGTGACGGCGCTCCGGAGGTTGGTGATGATCTCGTCTCAGCAGGGCTCCGCCCGAGCTCCGCAGAAACGCGATCTAGAGGAAAAACTATGGAGGTATGTGGTCGGGCTGCCGTGGCAAAAGTTGTCTCAAATCAGCCCTAATACCTTAGTATATATAGGATGGAGGGGGAGGGAAGAGGCAGCCTCAAACCCTCAAGGGTTGGCCGAAATTGGAGGTGGAGGAGTCCTACTCCAATCCTACTTGGAGTAGGATTCCACCTTCCCACTTGGAAACTCTTTCCACCTTGTGTTTTTTCCTTCTCAAACCTTATGGGCCTTAGTGGGAACTTATTCCAGCCCACTAGGGGCTGGTTTATCTCTTCCCATAGCCCATGAGACCCCTTGGGGCGTGACACCCCTCCCGATGGTCCCCGGCACCCCTCCCGGCACTCCCGGTACACTACCGATGAGCCCGAAACTTTTCCGGTGACCAAAACAGGACTTCCTATATATCAATCTTTACCTCCGGACCATTCCAGAAACCCTCGTGACGTCCGTGATCTCATCCGGGACTCCGAACAACATTCGGTAACCAACCATATAACTCAAATACGCATAAAACAACGTCGAACCTTAAGTGTGCAGACCCTGCGGGTTCGAGAACTATGTAGACATGACCCGAGAGACTCCTCGGTCAATATCCAATAGCGGGACCTGGATGCCCATATTGGATCCTACATATTCTACGAAGATCTTATCGTTTGAACCTTAGTGCCAAGGATTCGTATAATCCCGTATGTCATTCCCTTTGTCCTTCGGTATGTTACTTGCCCGAGATTCGATCGTCAGTATCCGCATACCTATTTCAATCTCGTTTACCGGCAAGTCTCTTTACTCGTTCCGTAATACAAGATCCCGCAACTTACACTAAGTTACATTGCTTGCAAGGCTTGTGTGTGATGTTGTATTACCGAGTGGGCCCCGAGATACCTCTCCGTCACACGGAGTGACAAATCCCAGTCTTGATCCATACTAACTCAACGAACACCTTCGGAGATACCTGTAGAGCATCTTTATAGTCACCCAGTTACGTTGCGACGTTTGATACACACAAAGCATTCCTCCGGTGTTAGTAAGTTATATGATCTCATGGTCATAGGAATAAATACTTGACACGCAGAAAACAGTAGCAACAAAATGACACGATCAACATGCTACGTCTATTAGTTTGGGTCTAGTCCATCACATGATTCTCCTAATGATGTGATCCCGTTATCAAGTGACAACACTTGCCTATGGCCAGGAAACCTTGACCATCTTTGATCAACGAGCTAGTCAACTAGAGGCTTACTAGGGACAGTGTTTTGTCTATGTATCCACACAAGTATTGTGTTTCCAATCAATACAATTATAGCATGGATAATAAACGATTATCATGAACAAAGAAATATAATAATAACTAATTTATTATTGCCTCTAGGGCATATTTCCAACAAGTCACTCCCTCGAGAAGCCAGTAGATGGAAGGACTCTACCCACGAGCTCTTTCCATCATTCTCCTAACTCTTCCCCTCCGAGGTACGTGTCTCCTTCCACTCCTCCTCCTCGCGTCAACGTGGCAATTTTGTTTCCGTAGGTTCCCGCCAAAAAAAATTTCCGCTCCTTTCGCACTTCTACGTATAGGTTTGCCAAAAAAAAAAAAAATCCAAAAATCTGTTTGTATCCCTCTCCGACCACAGTAGCATCACCCGGACGCTATTATGGAAATAATCTATCGGTCTCGGCATCTCTCAAACGCTGAGGAAATGCAAAAACAACTGTTTTGGAGTCACGGTTAAAAACCATAAGATTCATGATTCATAGATACACACACACATTATAAGAAAAGAAGAAAGGCTTAATGTGAAGGTGAAGGCTATGAATGTCAACCATATTTTCAGACTCGATCTAGGCTGTAGCAACCTTCTCATTCCAAAATCTACATTTACAAGCTTCCATTAACATCATCGTCATCATACACACAAACACGCCGGTACAACAGGTTTACAGGTACCAACCACTAGTATTACGCATAGGAAAAGATCTGAAAAGAAGAGCGAGGCCACATCAGTCGGCAGTAGTCTACTCTACTCCACCTCTGCCCTCCCCCGCCCGCCTGCGCTGCTCCCGTCGCTTTCCCCTCACCTCCTCCGCATCCACATCGCCCCCATTCCCATCCCATCCCATCCGCCCCCCGTCCGCCAGATGCGCCACCAGTCCCGCCGCGCGTAGCACCTCGCTCCCGGCCGCCGGCGGCCCTCGGCAATGGCGAGCGCGTCGGAGGACGAGGCGGGCTCGGAGCGCTGCTGCGGCAGCTACAGCCCCAGCGCCGACGTCAGCGGCTCCGAGACCTCCAGCGACTGCTCCGCCCCCACCGCCACCACCCGCCGCTTCCCCTTCTCCTCCTCCTCCGCCTCCGCCTCCGCCTCCCGCGGCCTCGCCTCCTCCTCCTCCTCCCAGCTCCCCACCCCGTCCGCCGCCTTCTTCCCCTCCTCCGTCCCCGCCTCCGACCTCTCCGGTACGCACCCCCTCTCCTTGCCCCGCCCCGCCCCCCTTTGCTTAGATCTTACTCCACTCCGCACTAGTGCTAGCGCTTTTTTGTTTGTGACGGGAGAGCCTTTTCTTCTGCTCTGACAGAGATCGACATGATGAAGGAGCGCTTCGCCAAGCTGCTGCTCGGCGAGGACATGTCCGGCAGCGGCAAGGGCGTCTGCACCGCGCTCGCCGTCTCCAACGCCATCACCAACCTCTCCGGTACGCGTCTCCCCTCCCTCACTCGGTCAATTATCCTGCATTCCCGTGATTTCCGCCGGAAAACACATCTACGGAAATAAGGAGTGTTCCCTTCCGAACCCGTCCAGCCACCGTGTTCGGCGAGCTGTGGCGGCTGGAGCCGCTGGCGCCGGCCAGGAAGGCCATGTGGACGCGGGAGATGGACTGGCTGCTCTCCGTCGCCGACTCCATCGTCGAGCTCATCCCCTCGCTGCAGGAGCTCCCCGACGGCGGCGGCCAGTTCGAGGTCATGGTGCCGCGCCCGCGCAGCGACCTCTACATGAACCTCCCCGCGCTCAGGAAGCTCGACGCCATGCTCCTCGCCATGATCGACGAGTTCAAGGAGACCGAGTTCTGGTATGTCGACAGGGGGATTGTGGTCGACGACGGCGGCGGGGGGCCGTGCCCGTCCTCGTCCTCGTCTTCGTCCTGCGGGCGGCCGTCCTCGGTGCGGCAGGAGGAGAAGTGGTGGCTGCCGTGCCCGCGGGTGCCGCCCAAGGGGCTGCCCGAGGAGGCCAGGAGGAAGCTGCAGCAGAGCAGGGACTGCGCCAACCAGATACTCAAGGCGGCCATGGCGATCAACAGCGATGTGCTTGCTGAGATGGAGATACCGGATGCGTATCTGGAGTCGTTGCCAAAGGTAAAACACTTCAAATTCAGCATGAATCACTGGTACTAAATGTCACTGCGCTGCTATGCACACTTAAGTTGCTGAGAAGAGTGTACCAAATGCATGAAGTACTTGTTTTGGATCATGGATATTTCTATCAATTGTTGGTCGAATGGCAGAAAAATAGGATATTTCTATCAATAGGTTTACCCATTATAATGTCTTGTTTCTTTATGCAGAGTGGTCGAACTTGCTTGGGTGAGATAATTTACAGATACATAACGGCTGAACAATTCTCACCTGAATGCCTCCTGGACTGCTTGGACCTGTCATCGGAGCACCATACACTTGAAGTAGCAAACAGAATAGAGGCTGCCATCCATGTCTGGAGACTAAAGGGCCAAAAGAAAACGACGACTCAGGCAAAGTCAAAGAAATCTTGGGGCGGAAAAGTGAAGGGTCTTGTTGGAGATACAAAGAGCCAAGTATTGTCACAAAGAGCTGATGGTCTGCTGCAGAGCTTAAGATTGCGACACCCTGGTTTGCCACAGACTTCGCTTGACATGAACAAGATTCAGTATAACAAGGTTAATAATTTTTCGCACCTACTCCTTTGAACACATTGGCCTTGAAAGTGATTGCTTGCACTTCTATTTGTCCATTCAGAATTGATTCTTAATAAGCCTGGAGCATACAAGTACTTTTATCTTTAGAAATTTGCCCTGTTAACATCATGAACTTTCTACATGACTTGCTTAAACAATGTTTCACCCTGTTTCTGCCTTGTCTTGCCCAGGATGTCGGTCAGTCCATACTTGAAAGTTACTCAAGGGTTCTAGAGAGCTTGGCATTCAACACAATTGCGAGAATTGACGACGTGATTTACGTGGACGACGCAACGAAGAAATCTGCAGCTGCCGAGACCGTTTCGATCTTCAACCGCGGCACGGGTGCACCAGTCCAGAAGAAAATCTCCCCGAGCCCATTCTCGATCCAGCATACGCCGTACGCCTCCCCCTTCGCCACACCCACCTTCTGCTCCTCCACCCCAGTCAATGGCAACAGCCCCGGAAGAGCACCACTGCCTCCGCCGAGCAAAAAGAACCCGCCAGCGAAACCCGAGATCAAAGTCGAGAAGCTCTTCTCCGGTGATGTAGAGAAGGTGTGGACCTATGCCGGAAACCTGAGCGCGCGGAAAGAAGCCGGAGACGCTCCTGAAAGGGACTGATTTTTGGCGTACGCCTCCTTGGGGAGGTCGACAGGTATCATCATTCAACAGATACTGATCCGGTCGGTAGGGCTAGAGCTTCCCTGTACAGAAGCAACATCAGTCAATTTTTTTGTGCTTTCTTAGCGCGATCGATCCGCGGACCGTGTACTGCACCTCCCTGCTCACCTAGCAATGGAGTAATTGAACTCTTGATGTCGTCTAGTTTACCGTCAGCTGTGTGTACTACCCCTTGTTCATGTCTATACTAGCTTAGCTAGCAGGTCGGGTTGGGCAGCAAGCCGGCAAGTTATTGAACTCGAGATGTTGCTGCTGCTGCTGCTGTAGGTTTTTTTGTGTCCCTGATCCTGAAGCCACCAGTAATGCTGTGACAGTAACTGCAGCTGCAGTGGGATGTTTGTTGTTGTTGTACGGTGGCCGTGCATTCTGATGTCTGACAATTGTCTGTACTTACATGCTCCTTGATGAATCGATCTGACGCTAGTTCTTCATTTCTTTGCCTACCATTGTAGTCTCTTCTATTAATTGTGGTGTGATTTGATCCCAGCTGCTGAAGTGATCAACGGTTACTTCATCCATCTCTGAAAACATGAGTACAGTGACAGTGACACTGCTTGTTCATTGCTGCTGTTGTATGCAAATTAATCATTGTCTTGACTAGCACACTCTCTGGCCCGTGGAATCACCAGCTTGGCTTCTCCATGGAAGAGAGCAAGGAACCACCTTGTTACTGAACCGCACGGCAACCCTGTGAATTTTTTGTCATGCAAAACTATGGAAAAACCTCTGGTGAAAAGAGTAGCATACTTGCACTGCAAATATACCAAGCCTTGCCTTCCTCTCTGGTCCGGTCATCTGGTTGGAGCTTGGAGTTGGAGGCATGTGGCATCTTGCAATTGCAAGGCGACTTGTCCCTGCACTGCAAGTCTTCTGATCTTGCCGGCGTATAAGTAGAGGCAGCGCGAGGCCATGGTCCTCCAAGCTTTGCGAGCTGCTTCTTCTGTCCATCTAGTTTGACGGCAGCGAGTTACCTGAGATAGACAGAGAGAAGCCGCAGTTCACCTGCGTTGAGAGGTATGTCGACGGCGGCGAAGAATGACGCGGCGTCTGCGGCGGAGAAGGGGGCGGCGGCGGTGGCCGTGCTGCAGATGAAGCTGCTGGTGGACAAGCGATCGCGGCGGGTGCTGTACGCGGAGGCGCGCAAGGACGCCGTCGACTTCCTCATCGGCCTCCTCCGCGTGCCCGCCGGCCTCGCCGCGCGCGTCATCGCCAAGCACGCCGCTGCCGGTGATGGCACCGGTGACGTTCAGGCCGACGAAGCGAGCGCCGCGCCGGGCTCCCTGGGCACGCTCTACGCGGGGGCGCGGGCATTGGACGACGCCTTCTTCGTCGCCGCCGCGCCCGACCGGGACGCGATCCTCTGCCCGGCGCTCCCCTCCGCCGCGCTCGCGCTGCTGCTTGCCGGCGAGCCGGCCGCGGCGGCGGCGGCGACCCCGCCGCCCGCCCCGCCCGCCCCGCCGAAGCGGTACTTCCGGTGCGCGGGCCCGTACGGGACGTCGTGCCGCGGGAACCCGACGTGCGTGACGGACGTGGCCGGCCTGCCGTGCCCGGTGTGCCGGCAGCCGATGACTGTGGAGATGCGGTGGAGCCCCGGGGACGCGCACGGCAAGCTGGCGCAGGCGGCGGCCGAGGAGGCGGCGGCGGCGGCGGCGTCGGCGTCCGCAGGAGGGTATGTGAAGGAGGTGGTGAGCTACCTGGTGATGGACGACCTCACGGTGGAGCCCATGTCCACCATCTCCGCCATCATGCTGCTCAAGAAGTTCAAGGTCGCCGACTGCTCCGCCCTGGAGGAGCTCACCGTCGACCTGGGCCAGAAGGAGGCCGTGCTGCTGCTCAAGGCCGCGCTCGAGTCCAAGACGGCGCTCACCGACGTCTTCTGCGGCGGCGTCTCCATTGACAGGCTCGAGTGAGCGAACGAACGAGGGGTCGAGCACCATGAAAGCGCGACCGTGGAAGTGAGAGATCGAGGAGATGGGACAATACATAAGCCGTACATACTGAATTGTACACGGAACATGTTTAAACGCAGTACACGTGTCAGTCTTATGCTAATATTGTGCAAAAAAGGATTCGTCTCTGAATAAAAGCACATGTCCAGTGAGTGAGTGCTTTTGTGAAAATTTGACTGAATCGAGATGGCCTCAAAGCTCAAAGACTAGGGTACTGCTAATGTTATCAGAATGGAACCATTGGACTTGGGGAGGAGATTTTTTTGAAATGCTCAAACTCAAATCTCCAAAATCTCATATAAATCCGCACATCTTAGATAATACTTTCCCCATTTTTGTTCTTGTTTACACCTAAAAACTCGTCTTAATGTTTCCGAGTGGACTATGTTCAGATCCTCCGAGACAATGTTGTTCGACCCCAAGGTTGGTTCGGATCCTCCAAGCAAATCCCATTGGCACAAACTGAAGGTAATCAATATAGGGAAATCCCAGTGACCAGGTATAACTCGAACCCTCCTAAAAGCATCTCCAACAGCAGCGCAAAACAAGCCGCACCCAAAAGTATCCCTTTTTAGCGCGCGCGACGCGGCGGGATGCTCCAGCGGGCGCGCGCTAAAACAAGTTGGGCACGCTGTCCATAGCCTCATCCCGCGCTGGTAATTTGGAGCGCACACTTTCGCGCGCGGCAGACTCGAGCGCGCACGCGAACTTTCTCTCTTTCTTCCTCCTTCGCACCGCGCGCGTCGGCGCCAGCGCCCCTGCCACCATGGACGCGCAGACCGGCACCCCGCTCACCCCGCTGTACAGCCGCGAGCCCCTCCCCCCGCCGCCGCCGAAAACCCTAGCGCGGCGAGCGTTGGCGCCGCCACCGCCGGAGCTCCGCCGACCGTCGGCCTTGCGCGCAGCCTCTTCTTGCCGCCGCGGATGACCACGCCGACGAGTGGCGTCGCGCCGGCGCCGTCCCGTGCCGCCGCCGTCCCGTCCCGTCCCGTGCCGCTGCATTTTAGCGCTGCTGCTGGAGCCAGCGCTGCACGATGCGCCAAACCAGCCGAAGCGCGCGTGGCAAATAAATTTTTTAGACGCGGCGCGAAGCGCGGCTGTTGGAGATGCTCTAAGAGCAAGTACAATAGAGCTGAGTCAGCTGGCTATAAGGAATAAAGTAGTATATTTTTGTCTAGTTGGAGGAGAGAGAAGAGGAGAGAGAAGGTAAGCGGACTCTTAGTTAGAGCAAGTATAATAAGGTAGAGTCAGCAGGCTGTAAGGACTAAAATACTATATTTTTGCTGAGTTGGATGAGAGAGAAGAGGAGAGAGAAGGGAAGCGAGCTCTTCGTGAAGAGCCAGCTCTAGCACGTGCTCCTAGGTGCTTTGTGAGAATGAAAGGTATGCCATATATGATAAAAGTAGTACTCTTTTATAACTAACTATTGTACAAGTTAGATATAAGACTACTTATAGCCAGCAGTTGGCTATACTATTAACCATGCTCTTAAGAACCAGCTCTAGCACGTGCTCATAGGCACTTTGTGAGAATGAAAGGTGAGTCATATAATAAATAAGTAGTACACTCTTCTAACCAACTATTGTACATGTTAGCTATAAAATGGGCTATAGGTGACATGACATGAGCTTACAGCCGGCTCTATTATTGTACTTGCTCTAATGGTGAGTGGTCGGAGGGTCCAAGCTAGGACTGTTGTGCCGGTCGGACCGTCTTAGTGGTGAGCGTTCGGAGCCTTCGATCTATTGGACGAGTACACGTAGTGGTTCGGACTTCAGAGCCATGGGGCTTCTTCCATCCAGACCGTCTAAATACATCTCCACTCGTTGAGCCTCAAAAGACATTTTTTGGGTTAGAGTTGTTCCGGCATAATTTTTGTTTGGGGGGTAATTTTTTTTCCAGTCGTTACGCTCCCAGGCATCAAACGAAGGGCGGAGGCGCGCGCCTACTCGAGGATGAAATAACGGAATTGCTTCAGATACGACGCTTTACATCCGATAACTGTCCGACGCTCTCCATCATAAAGCAGCAGCCCAACCCCGTGCAAAGCAAACGCGGTGGCAACAGCCGGCGAGGCCAGAAGAAACGAGGCCAGGCTCTCGACATGGCTCCGCTCGCGCCGGCGCAGCCACAGCAACACCGGCAGGAGGAAGTGCGAGAACTCGCTCGAGCTCCCGGGGGAAGACGCGTCCACGAGGACGACGAGCACGGCGCTGCGGCTGCCGACAGCGTCACCCAGAAAATGTGCGTCCTCAAGGAGCCCGACGCTCTAAGCCAACTCCCTGGACGAGGAGCACAGGATGTCGCCACCGCCCTGGCCGAAAGGGGCGAGCTTGGCACGCTTGTGCTTCCTGGTGAACACCAGCCCGAACCTCCTGTCGCTGCCGTCGTCGTCGTTGCCGAGGTCCTCCGGCTCGGGCGGCGGCCTCTGGCGGCGCTTCCGTCTGTACACGGCTGCGAAGGACCTCGACGGCATGTGCCGCTCGGGCGACAGCTCGCGCTGCAGCGTGCGCGGCTTGGGCCCTCATCGTCGTCGTCGTCGCTGATGCTGGCGGGGCGCTGCTCCCAGCCGAGCCAGTGGGAGTGGTTTGAGGAGATGACGAGACCAGATCGGGAGACGGACCAGGACCCTCGCGTGCGGAACGGCACCAGCCACGTAGGATCGGACGAAGATCGGACGCATTTCGTCGTAAGTATGGCAGCGCCGAAGAAATAAAGAGGCACTCCATGTCCGCGTTGCCACGTGTTGGAAAATAAGCCACAACAGGCATGGTAGTGCGCGTGCGCGTGCTAGGCGTGTCGGGTGTGATCCATGGCCGCGTTGAGCATGTGTCTGCGCATTCGACGGGCAATGGGCATTGTACGGGGAATGTCCGACTCATGTACAGAATCTGACTTGTGTACATGTATTGTACGGGCAATGTCCGACTCGTGCATAGGATCCGACTTGTGTACATGCATTCTACGGGTAATGTCCGACTCGGGCATGTGTCGGGCATTGTGTGGGCACTGTACGGGCTTGTGTCCGGGCATTGTACGAGTATTAGAGCAAGTACAATAGAGCTGAGTCAGCTGGCTATAAGGAATAAAGTAATATATTTTTGCTTAGTTAGAGTAGAGAGAAGAAGAGAGAGAAGGTAAGCGGGCTCTTAGTTAAGAGCCAGCTCTAGCACGTGTTCTTAGGCACTTTGTGAGAATGAAAGGTGGGTCATATAATAAATAAGTAGTACATTCTTCTAACCAACTATTGTACATGTTAGCTATAAGATGGACTATAAGTGACATGGCATGAGCTTACAACTGGCAGCCGGCTCTACTATTGTACTTGCTCTTATACACGCCATGGATGTCGGCCTCATCGTCTGATTGAATTCTATTCTCGTAAAGTATTGCATGCGGCAGGAACCGGGGAATAATTTATGTGCATACTATGTTTGTGAGAACATTCGCTTTATGACCGAATGGGTAAAAAATCCAGGAACTCTTGAGGTACGTAATCTATATTCACAAATTTTATATCATGGTCTAATATACATACGCACATACAAAATATTCATATTGGTCTCCTTCTTTAAAAGATGTCGGAGAAGCGGGAGGAACTCCTACGAGCGGGTCATAGATTCCAACGGAGAATACCACTTCACCAATTAATAAATGCATGTAACTGATCCGCAAGTTGTAGGACAGATTGTATATACCAAATTGTATATATATATATGTGTGTGTTATATAATATGCATGCATGGTTGTACGAGAACTTCCATGATATATGATTGGTCCTACGAGAAATCTTATGATATATGCATAACGTGTACGGTATGTACTAGCGTAAGATATATTCTAAATGAAAAAAAATTAAATGGAAAACACAAAATGAAAAGCAAAAATAAACAATAAGTCCCCCAAAACCCCAAAACACCAAATTATCAAAGCCTGTAGTCCCGGTTGGTGTTACCAACCGGGACTAAAGATCCCATCCACGCCACGCACGCTGCCAGACACGTAGAAGGGTATTAGTCCCGATTCGTGGCAAACTGGGACTAGGGGGTCTGTAGTCCCAAGTTAATAGTCCTGGTTGGTGAACCGGGACTATAGGCCCTTACCAACCGGGACTATAGTCCCGTTTCCTACTAGTGCCCGTCTGTGGGGAAGAAAAGGGGAAGCTTCGTCGATCGCCGCCGGAGGTACTCGGTTCTGTCATGTCTTTCTATCTCCTCTCTATTGCATGTCTTCGGTTTTATAACTTTACTTCAACGCAAATTGCGTGATCTTGTCGGAAATCCTGAAACAAATTCAAATAATGCGAGCATCATGATTTAAACTCTACTGAACTGAGGATACCACTATCACTCTAACCATCCGACTATAGATTGGCCAGATTACAAATCAGTTTGGCATGTGGTATATTAAGCTTAAAATTGTGCCACACGCGGTTCCGTGGGTGACTGGGCCCATGTGAACAAAGTGAACATGTAGTAGTTTAGAGTGTGATGGTCGTGCACGCACGCACGCACGCACGCATATGATTACATGGGATCCTTCATATGGTACAGTTAATGATCACTAGTGGAAAACGGGCCTTTGGCCTGGACCCTTTAGTCCCGGCCTCCATGTGGGCCGGGACTAAAGGCCCGGCCACGTCGCCCCAAAATCGCAATGCCGCCCACGAGGCTTTGGTCCCGGCCCGTAAGGAGCACAGACCGGGACTAAAGGGCTACGCGGTGTGCAGTCCGCATGTGCGCCACCTTTAGTCCCGGTTTGTGTCTCAAACCGGGACTAAAGTCCTCTGCCTATATATATTGGCCACAACCCCCCTCTCCCCTCTTCCTTGCATTTTTCTTGGATGGAAGAGTGTGGGTGTGTGCTAGCTCTCCATTTTTCTTGGATGCACTAGAGGTGTTTGTTGAAATGTGTGTTAGAGCGATGCCGCTTCAGTTCACCGAACACAAGTACGATATGAGATGCCCGAGCCACGCTTAAACCTCTTCCTCTTTATTTTTACTTATTCTAAAAGGTTAGCAACTATATTTCCTCGTTTAGACCGTGCGGTACTAATTTTTAGGATTGTGATTGTATTTGATATACTATCGTATAACGCAGGTGAGCCATCCATGGATGTACGGTGATCGACGCACAACCGCTTATAGAGAAGGCGTGCATTCTTTTCGAGATGTAGCCGATGTGAACAAGCATGGTGGTGGCTATATGTTTTGTCCATGTGTTGAATGTCGGAATGAGAAGGATTACACTTCCTCAAGAGTCATTCAGAGCCACCTGCTTCGGTCCGGTTTTATGTCGGGCTATAATGTTTGGACCAAGCACGGAGAAAGAGGGGTTATGATGGAAGACGACGATGAAGAAGCAGAGAACGATGATGACAACTACCGATCTATGTTCCCTGAGTATGCTGATACCGCAATGGAAGACAATGAAGAAGAAGATCAGGATGAAGAACGAGAACCAGATGAGCCCGCTGATGATCTTGGCCGGGTCATTTCTGATGCACGGCGAGGTTGCAACACAGAAAAGGAGAGGTTGCAGTTCGAGCAGATGTTACAGGACCACAACAAATTGTTGTACCCAACTTGTGAAGATGGCCAGAAGAAGCTGGGTAGCACACTGGAATTGCTGAAGTGGAAGGCAGAGACTGGTGTAACTGACTTGTCATTCGAAAAGTTGCTGGTACTCATGAAGAAGATGCTTCCAAGAAAGAACGAATTGCCCGCCAGCACGTACGAAGCAAAGAAGCTTGTCTGCCCTCTAGGATTAGACGTGCAGAAGATACACACATGCCCTAATGACTGCACCCTCTACCGCGGTGAGAAGTACGAGAATATGGATAAATGCCCGGTATGCACTGCATTGCGGTATAAGATCAGAAAAGATGACCCTGGTGATATTGAGGGCGAGCCACCCAGGAAGAGGGTTCCTGCCAAGGTGATGTGGTATGCTCCTATAATACCACGGTTGAAACGTCTGTTCACAAATAAAGATCATGCGAAGTTGTTGCGATGGCACATGGAAGATCGTATGAAAGACGATAAGTTGAGGCACCCCGCTGATGGTCGGCAGTGGAGAAAAATTGAGAGAGAGTTCCCGAGATTTGCAGGTGACACAAGGAACTTATGGTTTGGTCTGAGTACAGATGGCATGAATCCTTTTGGGGAGCAGAGTTGCAGTCACAACACCTGGCCCGTTACTCTATGTATCTACAACCTTCCTCCTTGGTTGTGCATGAAGCGGAAGTTCATTATGATGCCAGTGCTTATCCAAGGTCCAAAGCAACCGAGCAACGATATTGATGTGTACCTAAGGCCATTAGTTGATGAACTTTTACAACTGTGGGCCGAACCAGGTGTACGTGTGTGGGACGAGCACAAACAAGAGGAATTTGACCTTCGAGCGTTGCTTTTCGTAACCATCAATGATTGGCTGCTCTTAGTAACATTTCAGGACAGTCAAACAAGGGATACAATGCATGCACACACTGTTTGAATTAGACAGAAAGTACATATCTGGACAAATGTAGGAAGAATGTGTACCCGTACAATCGTCTTTTTCTTCCGCCCAAGCATCCCTTAAAGAAAAAACGGCAAGCATTTCAATGGCAAGGCAGAACCCCGGGGGAAGCCTGTCATCCGTATCGGTGCTGAAGTATTTGATATGGTCAAAGATTTAAAAGTAATCTTTGGAAAGGGTCCTGGCAGCCAACATGTTCCTAACGGCCCTAATAAGCGCGTACCCATGTGGAAGAAGAAATCTATATTTTGGGAGCTACCCTACTGGGAAGTCCATGAGGTCCGCTCGGCAATCGACGTGATGCACCTGACGGAGAATCTCTGCGTGAATATTCTAGGCTTCCTGGGCTTGTATGGGAAGTCAAAAGATACACCGGAAGCACGGGAGGACCAGGAACGTCATAAAGGAAGAGATGGAATGCATCCAGGGCAGTTTCAAGGGCGTGCCAGCTACGCTCTTACTAAGGAAGAGAAGGAAATCTTCTTTGAAGTCCTTTTCAGTATCAAGGTCCCGACTGGCTTCTCGTCGAATATAAAGGGAATCGTAAATATGAAAAACAAAAAATTCCAAAACCTAATGTCTCATGACTGCCACGTGCTTATGACGCAATTGCTTCCGGTTGCATTGACGGGAATTCTACCGGAAAATGTTCGCCTGTCAATTGTGAAGGTATGTCCATTCCTCAATGCAATTTCTCAGAAGGTAATCGATCGAGAAAGTCTATCAGGGTTAGAGATTGATGTGGTCCAATATCTGGTCAGCTTTGAGTTGTTGTTCCCGCCATCCTTCTTCAATATAATGACACACCTCCTAGTTCACCTACTCGAAGTGATTAGAATTCTCGGTCCTGTGTTTCTACACAATATGTTCCCCTTCGAGAGGTTCATGGGAGTCTTAAAGAAATATGTTCGTAACCGCGCTAGGCCAGAAGGAAGCATCTCCAAGGGCTATGGAACAGAGGAGGTCATTGAGTTTTGTGTGGACTTTCTTCCTGACCTTAAGCCGATTGGTGTTCCTGAATCTCAGTATGAGGGTAGGCTGACAGGAAAAGGCACACTAGGAAGGAAAGCAAAAGTATGTATGGACGGGCATTCTTTCTCTCAAGCACACTACACAGTTCTACACAATTCCACCGTGGTGGCTCCGTATATCGTGAGACACAAGAATATTCTACGCTCCGAAAACCCGGGGAACCTGACTCTTGGATTAAAGGGAAACACGAGAAGACTTTCGACAGTTGGTTGCAGACACATCTCATGAATGATGACACCGTTGGAGATCAGCTGTACTGTTTGGCCAGGCCACCATCTTCGACTATATGTACTTTCCAAGGGTATGAGATAAATGGGAATACATTTTACACGGTTGCCCAAGATAAAAAGAGCACCAACCAAAATAGTGGTGTCCGCTTTGATGCAATAGGCGAGAATGGGCACTATTTGGAAACATATTACGGGTACATAGAGGAGATATGAGAACTTGACTACGGACCTACTTTTAAGATCCCTTTGTTTCGGTGCAAATGGGTGAAGCTGACAGGAGGCGGGGTAGTTGTAGACCAAAAGTACGACATGACAACAGTGGATCTTAATAATCTTGCGTACATGGATGGACCATTTGTCCTAGCCAATGATGTCGCTCAGGTTTTCTATGTGAAGGACATGTCTACAAAAACGAGAAAAAGAAATCAGCAAAAGAAGATATCGTCCGATGAGCCAAAACGCCACATAATTCTTTCAGGGAAAAGAAACATCGTGGGAGTAGATGACAAGACAGACATGTCAGTAGATTATAATAAGTTTCATGAAATTCCGCCCTTCAAAGTGAAAACTGACCCAAGCATCCTACTGAATGATGAAGATTCTCCATGGCTACGACCCAAAAGAAAACAGAAATAATAGATAGGAATATTTGTGCAATAATGTAATAATGTATTAAACCTTTTATGTAATGCATGTATGGAATGTACTAAACCTTTTAGTTTTGAATTATTCATTCAATTTCAAACACTTTTCATTATCATAGTTTTGTCAAATTCTCAAATATGCAAAAAGAATTTTAATAAACATAGTTTTTAATTGAAAATAAAAAAATAGTTAATAGTTTGGATAGTCAAAATAATTAATTTTGAAAATAGAAAATAGTTTTGAATTATTTATTCAATTTCAAACACTTTTCATTTTCATAGTTTTGTCAAATTCTCAAATATGCAAACAGATAACTATTTATATTCTCAAATATGCAAAAACAAATAAAATAAGAAAATAGAAAATAGGCCTTTAGTCCCGGCCCGTACCACAGACCGGGACTAAAGGACCGAAGCAACCCTGCGACGACATTGATGTGTACCTAAGGCCATTAGTTGATGAACTTTTGCAGTTGTGGGCCCACCAGGTGTACGTGTGTGGGATGAGCACAAAGAACAGGAATTTGACCTATGAGCATTGTTGTTCGTAACCATCAATGATTGGCCTGCTCTTAGTAACATTTTAGGACAATCAAACAATGGATACAATGCATGCACACACTGTTTAGATAAGACTAAAGGTACATATTTGGGAAAATCTAAGAAGGTTGTCTACCTGGTGTGTCGTCAATTTCTTCCGACCAATCATACTGTAAGAAAGAAAGGCAAGCATTTCAACGGTGAGGCAGATCACCGGAAGAAGCCTAACCTCCCTACTTGTGATGAGTTATTGGCTATGGTCAAGGATTTGGATCAAATAGTAATCTTTGGAAAGGGTCCTCACGGTCAATCTGTTCCGAAAGACGACGTTACCGGACACATGCCCATGTGGAAAAAGAAATCTTTATTTTGGGAGCTACCCTATTGGAAACACCTAGAGGTCCGGTCTTCAATCGACGTGATGCACGTGACTGATAAAGTGCGTCAATACTTAAGCAGCTACGCTCTTACCAAAGCAGAGAAGGAAATCTTTTTTGAATTCCTGAGCAGTATGAAGGTCCCCGTTGGCTTCTCGTCTAATATAAAGGGAATAATAAATATGGCAGAGAAAAAAATTCCAGAACCTGAAGTCTCATGATTGCCACGTGATTATGAAGCAGTTGCTTATGGTTGCATTGAGCGGCTTCTATCGGAAAATGTTCGATTACCCATTGTAAAGCTATGTGCATTCCTCAATGCAATATCTCACAAGGTAATCGATCGAGAACTTTATGTGATGTGTACTAATGTATTAAACTTTATGTGATGTATTAAACTTTATGTGATGCGTACTACGAAGTGCATCCAGTTTTTGCCATAACCCTCTCAACTTTTTAGCACATGCTATGTGTGTAAAATGATGATTCCATGCCAGGTTTCAACATTTCCAGAGTTCATTCGTATTGCTTTTCAATTTCAGGGTCAACTAGCTCAACAAAAATAAGTAAGTGCACGAAAAATACCAAATGAAGTAAGAAATTATTGAAAATTTGTGATGTGCCTTTGAATGGTGCATTTTAAACACACAAAAAGTATGGAGTTCAAATAAGTTCAAAAAATGAAATCCCTTTGTAATAGATGAGTTCTCGTTCGAAACCCTCATACTTCGAGAGAGATTGTCTGTTTTGTACACGAAGTGCATCCAGTTTTTGTCGTAACCCTCTCCACTTTTTAGCACATGCTATGTGGGTGAAATGATGATACCATGCCAACTTTCAACATTTTCAGAGTTCATTTCTAGTGCTTTTCAATTTTAGGGTCAACTAGCTCAAAAAAAAAGTAAATGCACGAAAAATACCAAATGAAGTCAGAAATTGTTGAAATTTTGTGATGTGCCTTTGAATGGTGCATTTTGAACACACAAAAAGTATGGAGTTCAAATAAGTTCAAAAAAATGAAATCCCTTTGTAACAGATGAGTTCTCGTTCAAAACGCTGATACATCAAGAGAGATTGTCCGTTTTGTACACCAAGTGTATCCAATTTTTGCGGTAACCCTCTCAACTTCTTAGCACATGCTATGTGCGTGAAATGATGATACCATGCCAACTTTCAACACAGAGTTCATTTGTAGTGCTTTTCAATTTCAGGGTCAACTAGCTGAAAAAAAGTAAATGCACGAAAAATACCAAATGAAGTCAGAAATTGTTAAAATTTTGTGATGTGCGTTTGAATGATGCATTTTGAACACACAAAAAGTATGGAGTTCAAATAAGTTCAAAAAAAAGAAATCCCTTTGTAACAGATGAGTTCTTGTTCGAAACCATGATACTTCGAGAGATATTGTCCGTTTTGTACACGAAGTGTATCCAATTTTTGCCGTAACCCTCTCAACATTTTAGCACATGCTATGTGGGTGAAATGATGATACCATGCCAAATTTCAACATTTTCAGAGTTCATTTGTAGTGTTTTTCCATTTCAGGGTCAACTAGCTCAAAAAATAAGTAAATGCAGGAAAAATATGAAATGAAGTCAGAAATTTCATAAAGTTTTGTTGTTAAAATATTTAAGAGAAAACAAAAAAGAGTCAACTAAAAAGAATCAACTAAAACATTAACTAAAATGAATGAATTAAGAATAATTTACTAAAATTTTCAAAGTGCTTATTTTTAGAAAGAATCAAGTAAAACATTAACTAAAAAGAAACAAAAAAAGATCAACTCAATAGAAAACTAAAATAGAAGAGAAAAAAATATTGAATAGCAAAGAATTAAAATATAAACTAGGACTAAAAATTATTAAAGTAAAAAAAACAAATGCCGCCTATTGGGCCATCACGACCTGCATACGACTAGAAACCCTACCCGCGGGCCCAGTAGGCCCAACAGGCAGCGAGATGAGAGTTAGGCCCACATGCCTTCAATAGAGAGAAGCTCAATTGAGCAAGGCGCGATAGTGCTTATAAAGCACTGCCAGCGCCCCTCGCTAGGCGAGGTGGGACTAAAGGTTGCCCTGCGTCACCCCGGAGCCAGCCCAGGTCTTTAGTCCCGGTTCGGGGCTCGGACCGGGACTAAAGACCACCTTTAGTCCTGGGTGGAGCCACGACCCGGGACTAAAGCCCCTCGTTTCCCGCCTCCACGCCTGCCGAAAAGGGGTCTTTAGCCCCGGGTCGTGGCTAGACCCGGGACTAAAGGGTGTCTTTAGTCCCGGTTCGAGCCCCGACCCGGGACTAAAGCTCCACCTATATAAGAGGGAGTTGGAAATTTCCAACCCAAATCGCCATTTCAATCTTTCTTCCTCCTCTCGCTCGCGTGCAACACCGGACGAACCGCTCGACGCCGCCAGGCTGCGCGCCGTCGCCGTCGCCCTTCCGTCCTCCTTGCCGTCGCCCTTCCGTCCTCATCGCCGTCGCCGTCCTCCTTGCCGGCGCCGTCGCCCTGCGGTCCTCCTTGCTGTCGCCGTTGCCGTCGTCCTGCCGTCCTCCTCGTCGTCGCGCCCTGTCGTCCTCCTCGCCATCGTCGTCGCCTTTCCATCCTCCTCGCCGTCGTCGTCGCCCTACCTTCCTCCTCGATCCAACACCCCCTGCCGCCGGTGAGCCTCTCTCCTCTCCTCTCTTGATCGATCGTCGACATGCATGCATGCTTATGTAATTTTGTACGTATATAGATGCTTAATTAGTGTTTTTAGATTATTACTTAATTTTGCTATTGTATATGCTTAAGTGTTATTTGTTGAATATTTGGTGAATTTAGGGTTAGGTAGGTTAGTGTTAAATAGGTTATTTGTGTTATTTTGGTGTTATTTAAATTTGTGTTATTAGGGTTAGGTAGTTAGTGTTAGTTAATAGGTTATTGTTAGTTTAGGGTTATGTAAATTTCAGTAAGTTAGTTTAGGGCCTTTTAGTTTAGGTCATAGTTAGTGTTTAAGCATATACAAATCTACAATCTACAAATATCACTTAAATCACTACAAAAATCACTTAAGCATATAAATTAGTGTTAATTAGGTTAGTGTTAGCTAGTTTAGGGCTATGTAAATTTAAGTAAGTTAGTTTAGGGTCGGTCCATGGCTTCATCATTACCTGGTAGTAACAGACGCATGGCGCTATCAAGCTCTCGAAAGTTGTTTTGGAACGGAGTTCCTGATAGAATAATTCTTTTTTGGTACAAAGTTCAACAAAGTCCTTCCAAATAGCGATATTCGGATGACTCTTTTTGAACTGCGTACCAAAAAGCTAATTATCCTATTCGGGATTCCGTTACAAAACAACTTTATAAAGCTTCATAGCATCATGCTCCTATTACTACTAGATAATGACGAAGTCATGAATTATTTAGTTAGAATTTATTTGCAAATAGAAATATAATTATTTTAGTTAGAACTTATTTGCAAATAGAGATAGAATTATTTTACTTAGAATTATTTAGTTAGAATTTATTTGCAAATAGAAATAGAATTATTTTGCATCATATATAGTTTGTTAGTTTATTAGTTAATCAAATTTCCATTTTTTGCAGAACTATGGATCCACATATCAGGAACCTTGAAGAGGAAGAACTTCTCAAAGATATAATCAAAGACGACCCCGACGTTGAACCAACTGAATCTCCGTCGTCATATCTAAACCCCTCCGGAGATGGAATGGAGGTCGACCGACACGAAGATGAAGCCGATGGGGCAGGAGATAGCTCCAATGACGGAGAAGGTGATAGCTCCACTGATGGAGAAGCCGGTGGAGAAATTATAAAGTCCGGCGAGGTATACATATGAAGTTCGACAATCACTTGTAATATGTGAAAAATATTGGAGATAGCTCTATATTGTATACATATACATTCATTTGACGAATTTTTCTCCCTCTTAGGCCTCCACATCGAGCAAAGCTACAAAACAAGGCCCGACTAAAAAGTTGGATGCACGGACACATTACACCTTTGAGGTGATATTGCCTACGGGCGAACCCAAGCTTCCTAAGAATGCTGCTGACACATTCAAGAAGCAATGCGGAGTTCTCGTTAGGGATCACGTCCCGATCAATGTTCGGGAGTGGAACAAGCGCAAAGGGGCAGCCGATAGTGACTATGTCGCCGAAAGGTACAAATATAATCTTTGGAATGATTTCATGTCACATTTCAACCTGCCAGAATGTGAGAATGAAGACGCCGCAAAAAAACTGAGGGCCAAAGTCAAGCAGTGGACTCTAAAGAAGATGGCCGAACTGCTCTGTAGCTGGAAGAAGAAGCTATGGAAAAACTATTGGAAGACAAAGAAAGTGCCAGTATTCGAGGGGTATCTAGCCAAGCAGGCGAATCACTGGAAGTCATTTCAAGAGTACAAGGAGTCAGAAGATGCCAAGGCGTTATCAGAAAAGAACAAGAAAAATGCCGACAAGAAGAAATATCACTACACGCCGGGGCCAGGGGGCTATGAGACTGCCATCCCAAAGTGGGATAAGAAAGAGCAAGATCTTCTAGCTAAAGGCATCATACCTGAACCCATCCGTGATGAGTGGGAATTGAGAGCAAGAAATTGGTTCCTTGCGCATGGTGGTTCGTACGACGAAGAAACAGGGGACCTCATCTGCAGTGACGGTCTTAGGATACCCAGGGAGAATTGGAAAAAGATAGTGAAAGAAATTAAGGAGGGAAAAAGACAGTTCACTGCAGATGGTGAGAAAGATTTGCTCACACTGGTCCTCGGCAATGACGAACATGGAGGACGAACGCGAGGCTTCGGTCCTTCTTACCCGTGGTGGCTTGGGTTTGCCAGAGACCAAGACACTTACAGAAGCCAAGCGAGAGCAAAGAAGCGACAGCAGGATGAGGAGAATGACAAGTTCAACCAGTTGCTTGCCAGGCTTAACGAGCAACAGAAGCAGATTGATGAGCTTAGAGGAGTAGTGCGCTAGGAAGATCCTGCACTTGATATTACCGGCGCCCCATCTAAGCGGAATAGCAGCGTGGCTGAATCTGAGGCCCCGCCCGACGATGCACGAAGAATGATAGAGGGTGGTCCCGGCTACCCCATGGATGGAATCAATGAGTCAACATCATGTGAACTCCATCAGAAATTCAAGAACATATCCATGAAGGTGGCCGTCGGACAAGCTTTACCTTCTGGCCCTGATGCACGCTGGCATGGCCGTGAGATTCCAGCTGGCTTTGCTAAAGTCGGGGTGGATGAAATCATGGCGGGGTTTCATGATATGGAGCTCGATATAGCTGGACCCGAAGATAAGAGGACACTCGGAGAAGTACTGGGTGGAGTCATCCTATGGGACAAGAACTACATCAAGCTTCCATGCTCGGCCCCAAGGACAACACCGCCACCAAGTCGTCGCAGGTCACCTACACCTCCATCACCTCCAAGCCCTCCACATGATGACGGCCAGCACAACACGAGTCCATCTCGATCACCGCCGCCGGACTTGGGTCGTCCGTCTCCGCCGCCGCCCGCTAAGGATACTAAGCGGAAGCGTGTCAGCAAGAACACTCCGTCGATGAGTTCTAAGCGACGGAGCTCCACAAAGCGCAAACTATCGCCCCTCCCGAAGGTACCTCATGCTAATCTTCCTATCAGACCTTATGATCGTACCGACGAGGAAAACGCTAGGATAGCAAAGGAACATTATGTTGTGCAGATGAAAAGGAAGGAACCCGAGCCCCGCCCGGAATACACCGAGAAGCAAATAGCATATGCAAAATACTTCACGACCCTTCCATCACAGTATGACTTACACCATAAGCCTGATGACTATACACGCACATTGCAGAAGGAAGGGAAAAAGAGCAGATCACGTGCAAGTGCAAGTGGGAGCAAATCAAGTTCAACTACAAGCTAAAAAAGATCAGACGTTCCTCAGCTTGGACAACATGCCAAACAGTCGATCCCACCCCTCAGGGTGTTACCTGAGAATGTTCCCTCTCTGGTGCAGGGGCAAGATTTGGAATTAGCAAAGAAGTGGGCGGATGAATGGGGTATCCCAGTTGAAGACGTTCTGGCTTCCCAAAACGACAGGTTACCCAAGGCTGTGGTAGCCCCTAAGACACAGTTTGTCATGGGAGCGCCTTTGGTCAGCAAAGATAAGTTTGATGATCTCCCAACAAATATGCGTTACTTGCATAGATGGTACTTAAGTGAATCAAAGAATGGGAGAACGATGATCGTGGTGCGTGTCCCACGGGAGTACTACGGCCGCCCCGAAGAAATCCATGTCGACTTTGATGAACTCTTCCAGATGTACAATGCCGACGCCCTCGACAAATCGCTTATGAGTTGCTATTGTATGTAAGTTTTTCAATTCGTTGTCTACATATAACTTGTTTAGTTATTTCAATTCATTGTCTACATATAACTTGTACACTATTATGCAGAATGAAGATTCTGGAATGTAAAAGTAGGAACATCCTAAATATTGGGTTTATTGACCTAGATAAAATACATATAGCGACGCTAACTAATAAACCCAAGGAGACGGAGAAAAACCTTCTAAGGTTTCTAACAGATCAAAATTTCTGTGACCACATACTGTTTTCATACAACTTTAAGTGAGGGTCTTTACTCTGTTGTGTCCATTTACTTATAAGTGTAATTGATAAGTTATTCACACACACACACACACACATATATATATATACATGTGCAACTACCATTGGATTCTGTTGGACATTCAATTTGATAAGGGAAGAGTTGATGCCTTCGACCCATTATCGAGACCCTTGGAACAGTTCGAAAGCCTGCAGGACATGCTCCAAGGGTAATTTCAATCATTCTTGCGCTCTATCGGTCTCTTTCGATGATTTTCTGATATATCAATTAATGAAAAACTTAGCAAATCATTTTCCTTGTCGGGCAGGGTTTGGAAGCGGTTCAAGTGCGTGACTCCCGGTATCGAGCATGAGAAGCTGACCTTTAGAGCGGCTCAGGTAAGTAGTAGTATGATATACTTCTATTTTCAATACATTTATGATGCTAGATTATTATTTTGATTATATATATTCTATTCTTGTAAAGTGCGACCAGCAGCCACGGGGGACGCATCTATGCGGATACTATGTTTGCGAGACCATTCACACGTTTACCTCTGAGCACAAGGATTACAAATACGACGTAAGCAATGAACATTCACACCTCTATTTTTACCCGTCATTCTTTGTTATCATAATTGATATTCATATTCATCTCCTCTTCTTATATAGTACACGGCCATGAGGGAGAAGTACCTACCAGAGCAACGCGCGATTGCTGTTGCAGAGGAGCTTGCGACCTTTCTGAGGACGGAAGCTATATATGACAAAGGACGATTTAGTGTAGCTAGGGGCCATTACTGATGTTGGTCCATGTAATCGAATAGACAGGCTCTAGTACCGATAATTCAGATCTCCATATAATTGTATATATATGCTCGCTTGTAAGATAAGTTAATCTTATATATATATGCATAAACATGTATATTTAGAATTATATGAAAACTAATTCCCGAACACCAAACGAGGCATCACGTTAATCTCCCGAACACCTAAACCCTAAAACCCTAAAATAAACAAAATGTGTAGAAACTCTTTAGTCCCGGTCCGTGTTAAGACCCGTGACTAAAGGGCCTGCCCCTGAGGACGCTCCGAGGCGCCCACGTGGAGCACCTTTGGTCCCGGCTTGGAACAGGGCCGGGACTAAAGGTTAGGCATTTAGTCCCGCCTCTTTGGTCCCGGTTGGTGAACCGGGACTAAAGCCCATTACGGGCCGGGACTATAGGCCCTGTCCCCACTAGTGGATAGTGAACGGCATATGACGTGTGTATCATGCTAAACGAGCTAAGAGCATCTCTACCAGATCACGTATATGCTTGTCTTGTAAAAATAGTTTAAGGTATTCTGTAAATAAAATTTACAAGACGTTCTAGCCACGAATCGAGTAGATCCTGTAAAAGTCGTGTCCGGTTAAATGTGAAGCCTACTAGTGAGTAATTGAAATTGCAACAAGATCTTGCAAAATAGCATAACCACCTAAAAGTGTAATTTAAAGTGCAATTGTGTCCTCATGGCCATGGGGGCACGCGACGAGCTCGCAGGCGCGCTCATAGGGGCTCTTCCTCCGCCATGAGCAGGGGCTTCTCTCTATAGGTCGTTGTGGTCGACACCAACCCCGCCGACCGCCGCGACGAGAGCGGTTGTGGACCATTGGGGAGGATTCGCCACTGGGGGTGAGCTCACGGGCTGGTGAAGCTCCACCCTCGGGGGACGCCGTGGGTGAACCTCACCGGAAGGAGCCGATTAGAGAGTCGCATCTGGGGAACTAGGTGGTCATGCTACATCCGCGTTAGAGCTCTTGGCCACGACGATGCCAACCACATCCATTTTTGAGCTTGCACGACCGCCCAGAAGATGAATTCAAGCTCCGGCAGTCTCGCTGCGGTGGCAGCGGCAACTCGCGGGTGGCAGCGCCGGCGTGCAGCAGGGCGACTTAAAGAATTGACAGTAATAGAGTTCGAAAGGTCGTGACGCCGGTTGCGAGGGAAGCGATTGTGCTGAAGTTTACCTCCCGCCAAGAATAGAGAATACCGTAAAGGAGGGAGAAATCCTGAAGATATGGAGAAGATGGGCTGTCGGATACGGGGTCCCAATTTTTTTCGGGACGGACTATTTTGGGGATCTATTCTGGCTAGGTTTACGGGTCTATCCGGTTTGCGGGATCTGCTAGGGATGATCTAACCTGGCGACTAATTAATCTCTCCACTATACTATGGGGGTGTTTGGTTAAAGGGACTTATTAGGGACTTAGAACTTATAAGTCCCTTTAAGTTTCATCTAAACCAAACAGGATGGACTTATAGGGACTTAAAGTAGGCATTTGGGACTTATGAAATAAGACTCTCAAGGAGAGTCTTATAGGGACTTATAGTTGTAATATGGTCTTTTAGTCCATGTTAAGGCCTAAGAACCAAACGAGTAGGAACTTTTTAGGGACTTAGGACTTATAAGTTGGGACTAAAAAAAGTCATATAACTTATGAACCAAACATGGCCTATACTTGTATTTGATCCCGGATCGACTAGCTAGGTAGCTATAAAAACGTCCGAGCGCGCTGACTGGTGGGCCCCTTTTGGTAGGGTCGCTAACATCCTCGCCGGCCCCCGTATTCAACTCTGCCCTGTTTATCGTGTTAAGAATAGATTAGTTGCTTATTAATTAAGATGATTAGGATTAATTTAATTCTTAGATAGGTTACTTAGTCCTCAAGCAACCATGCACTTCCTTGACTCTCAAGGAAACTATGTAATAACTTGGCCCTTAAGTAACTTCAAGTTACTTGACTCCCAAGCAACATGTGTACTTCCGCCCGGGTATTTACCCCATTGCTATCATCAATAAAGACTAATGAATCATCTTTCATTCATCTCTCTCGTTCTTTACTTTTTATTTCTAACACGTTATCAGCACGCTCTCTGCGAGCAATTCAATAGTCGCATGCAACCATCGCGTGGCCATTGTTCCAGATATCATTGACCACGCATGGCCATTGCGGTGTGATGAAAACCGGCCACCGGCGAATTCTTAAACGAAACGCCGTAGCGGCAGTGCAATGAGGGCATGTGTCTCTCGAGATTTCCACAGGAAAAGGAGGCCACGAACCAGCATGAAATGCCTCCAAAGTGTCATTGGCAAGGACATGCATGTCCCATCGAGGAAGAAATCGATTAGGAACACTAAATTGATTTGGGTTTTTGTCTTTTCTAGAGGAACTCACAATCAGCCATAAACGATTCACCGTTGTTTTGCTTTTCATGGCAGCGTATGCGACCAAGGCACTTTGCAGTCAACATACGCGCAGGCGCTACTACTTCAGGCGTATGCGCAGCGGCGTTCGATCGCTGGCCTCAGATAAAGTGAAGGATAAAACAACCAATGACATAATTACCTTTTAATTAGTAATTGGTCATTTTAAAAAGATTACAAAGACAACTCTCAAGTTTGTCAAATGTGTGGTTACATGAATATCGTACCTATGATTACCAAACCCTCAAACATATGGTCAAACCACACCATGAGTTTATTAAAAGGCAAATAAGTTCATTGTGGTATTTGAAAATTTGCAAACATACGACCACAAACTATTCTGGTAAATGATGTTCTCGAATCTTCATCAGAAGGAGAACCAAAAATATAATGCAATAAAAGAATGATCTATTCGTTTGTGCCTATGATATGTTTGCATAACTCATTTTTCCATAATATGGGAGACCTCATGTAATATCCCGATTATTCCCAAAATATTGTTTGCCTATAGTTGTACTACTACATGTAGTATAAATGTCAAATATCCTATTTCTTGAACATTATATTTGATAAATTTTGAATGTATGAATCAATTCATACTCAATATTGTTGCGTACACAATGATTTTCTAAGTATTAATAAATTAAATATTAAGCTTAATAGCCTTAGCCATCCTGGTTTGGGGATGATTATAAAATTATTGACAATTATATTGGTCACAACTTAACAAGTTGCAAAATTTCCCAAATCATCAGATTTTATGTGCACCACATGTGCCATAAGGGAAATTAATTTAAGGAACTCTCACCTTACAATTCTAAATGAGCCAACTCATTCTTCCTTGAACACATTCAGAAGATATGTGCATTCTCAACCATTGTGTGATATTTTATAGATACTTTATGGTACTCATGGAAACATTTATAAAATTATTTCTGGTGTGTCTCTTGTCACACAAACCATGAATGATATAACTAAATCAATTGCTCAAATTCTCAAAGTAAGAGCAAGTTATCCTAAACAAGGGATAAATCCATTCGAATGGACAACTTTGTTGAACTCATTTCACAAGAAATATCTGATTATATATAATACTTTATGCACATACCCAAAATGGTTTAGTTCAATATCTTATCAAAGATAGTGAAATTAATAATATGACCAAACTTATAGAATCATGATTTACTAGCCTCATGCTAGACAAATACGGCATTACACACCGTAAGTATGATATAAATCATAACAACTGCATAGCATACTACTTTCCCCTTTTAGTAATTACGTGGAAATCAACAAAGTATTTCCTATCTGCGATAATTCGGTTACATACCGATATCACCACTCCAACATACATCAATGGGCTCTCACAGAAAATTAGGGATCTAAATGAGGAATGCCAATTTATCCGTCAATCAAAATTATTCATAGCCCGTATGCTGATTGCATCAGCAATAAGGACATTTCTAGCATTAGGGGGAGATAAGTACCACAAAGAATGCCAAGAAATAAATTAGGAATGTTATTCACATTCAGTCCTTATATCTACGTACTCAAAGAATCTGAACTAGAAGTTTAGAATCGCATATTTGCAACACATTGCAAATCTGCCACATACATTTACTGATGACAAATGTGTCACTCAATTTTATATTCCTGCAGTAAAGTGTCAGAAAGAGTGGAGGTACCTGATAAACCACTCTTCTCCCAAAATGAGAGCAAGAGGAAGAGAAATCTGACCACACGAGATATAATCTCGCATATGCTTCCGCGGGAATAGAGGAAATAAAATCCTCAACTAGTAAATGTAATTCAACATCAAGTTGAAAGACACCTCACTGGATGCTCATCATCCAAATCCTGACATAAATGTGCACAAATGTTTTTCTGTCGGGAGATCGGAACACCTTGACTCCATTGTTGTAGGAAATCACAAGGAGTTAAAAGGAATAAATTCATTTCCACAAATTTCATCGATTCCATCAGAATCATATAAAATAAAGACTACATTTGTCGACATATATTTATTCTCAAAATTACTAAAACCTTTTGGGCCCTGAACCAAAATCCATGGTAGAGTGCCTCTTGCACTCATATTGGTTCACATAAAAGGAAGCAAGTAATGAGGAATAGCCTCGCTCTACAAACGAGTGATATTTACCACAGTAATACCTACTCCTCACAAGTATATTCCATATGGAATACTAAAAACTTCTCATTTATAGACAAAGTCAATGAGGTGGTGAAAAAGCGAGGCTTGTAGCAAAAGGGTTCATGCAGAGACCCAACATCCATTACGATGTAACATACCTTCTTGGTATGAGTGGAACTATGTTTCGATAATAAATACTGTTGGCAGTACAAATAATATTATCCATGCAGTTGATGGATGAAGTGGCTACATACTCATATGAGTCACTCATTTCGGACATATATATTAAAGTCCCTGAAGGGCTTACATTTTCGAATCCAAAAATAAATCGCAACATATATTTATGTAAAATTTCAGAAGTCACTCTATGACTTGAAATAGTCGGAAATCATATGGTACTACCGACTAAATGATTTTCTTCTTCCGAAGGATTACTCAAAGAATGATGATTGTTTATGTGTAACAAAGGAATCCCAAATTTGAATTCCTTATGTCACCTTAGTGTATATCGATGATTTCATCATCAATGTCTCTACAAGACCTAAACATACATAAAATCATCTCAAGACGGAAAATTTGGACTTAACCAAATTTAGCTTAAGTTTACAACTTGAGCATTCTATCAAGAATACGTATCAGCCTACATATATCCAAAACATATACTAGAAGTTTAGTGTGGATATATCATAACAACAAAATACATGTATGGTCATACTACCTTTGATAAGGTACAAATCCATTCATACCTAGGGGTGATATTGAAGTGATACTAGGGCCTGAAGTTCTATATCTCACTAATGTCAAAGCACTCGTATACTTGCAAACTACGTCAGACCTCACACTATATTTGCTATCTTTATTCGGAGTGCAACCCCAAACAAAAGATACATGGTTGATATAAGTACTATCATCTTATATCTAAAGATTACAGTAAATCTTGAATATTTACATCAAGAAATAGAAGATATGACCATGATATGATGTAATGATATTGGCTCTTTATTTGATCCAAACAACGCCATATCAATGACTGAATTTGCTATAGTAGCCTACATATGGAAGTCATGTAAATAGGACTTTAATGGTTATTCTCACTTATCATTCTGACAAAATTGCTTTATCTAAAAGCATTGCAAGATATGTATGGCTCGACAGAATGATTAACCACACTCAAAATCATGTGGTTGAGATTCATCAGAATCACATTACTTGATTTATCAAGATACTTCCACTTGTGTTACTCAAATGCCTATAGGTTTATATGAAGAGCAATATCATAAATCACATTGCTCGGAAATTACTTACCCTCACGGATTATAGAAATGTGAGGAAATAATTTGCAAACAAAATATTGTTATAATCCAACGGATTATACACAATCTCATGTTCATGTCCATGAAATTGGTATGAGACATCTTCCATATTTGCAAAGTTCAGGGGGAGTAATCTCCCAAACTATAACCTATTAACAATCATCAGATTGCATATATTGTACTCTTTTTTCCTTGATGAGTTTTTCCCTAATGGTGTCTCATAAAAGGTTTTTAACGAGACAATATAAACACATGTGCTTGTATGTGCCATATCATTTCTCCTTATATTTTTCCCACTGGGTTTTAAAGGAGTTTTTAATGGCATATCAAATGCGCTCTTTTCCCTTATGAGTTTTTCTCTCAAAAGTTTCTCATAATGGTTTTTAATGAGGCAATATCTTATCAAAGATCATATGTCATACTTCCTATTTTCCCTATTGGGGTTTTTAAAGGAAGTATTCAAGACATATCAATTGTTCTCTAAACTCACCAATGAGTTTTCTCCTTCTTCAAAGGTTTTTCTCATATGAGTTATCAAGAGGCAATAATCATTATATGTTGCATCATTTTCTCCTTATTATTTTTCCCACTGGGTTTAAAGGAGTTTTAGCAACATGTCTGCACAATTCTCCTCATATTTTTCCCACAGGGTTTTTGGAGGAGACTTTCAAGAATATTCAAAGAATTTATGAAGATGATGCATATACTCAAGAAGAGGCGTTGTACAAGGGGGAGTGTTAAGAATAGATTAGTTGCTTATTAATTAAGCTGATTAGGATTAAGTTAATTCTTAGATAGGTTACTTAGTCCTCAAGCAACCATGCACTTCCTTGACTCTCAAGGAAACTATGTAATAACTTGGCCCTTAAAGTAACTTCAAGTTACTTGACTCCCAAGCAACATGTGTACTTCCGCCCGGGTATAAATACCCCATTGCTATCATCAATAAAGACTAATGAATCATCTTTCATTCATCTCTCTCGTTCTTTACTTTCTATTTCTAACATATCGATCTTCTCCATCTTGCATGCCTTCAGCTTTAAAGCTCAGCGCAAATCGTCAAACCTTGTGGCATGCGCGGATGATTTTTTATGATGGTGTATCAGATTGCAAATCGGCTTGGCATGTGCTATTTGCCTTATGAATGTGCGCGAGGCATAGAGTCATGTGTACAAGGTAGACAAGCATTGATTGGATTGTGGTCGTCGTGCACGCACGCATAAGATTACAAGGGATCCTCGATGTGTCACAGTTAATGACACTCAATTGCACATGATATCTATCGTGCTAAACGAGATAGCTAGCGACTAATTAATCTCTTCACTATTTGATTTGATCCCCGACTTGCTAGCTATATATAAATATGTCCAGCGGGCTCATCTCCAGTCAGCCTCGTAGCAATTCCGCTGTTTTATCTAAGCAGCAGATAGCTAGCTAGCGAGTGAAACCCCATTTTTGTTGGAAGCAAGCAATGGCCACCGGTGCGGCGGTCAAGAAGATGGCGGCGCCCATCTGCTTCATGGTGGTGGTCTTGTTCGCTGGACAACCGGTAATGGCCGCGTCTGCGGAGGCAGGGCCAACAGGCCGCCGGCTCCTGCAGCACGTAGCCATCCCAGGCCCTTTTGTGTGGTCGTGTCCTCCCGAGCCCAAGTGCCAGGCATGCGTTTCTGCTTGTAAAGATATATTTTGTCAGATAAAATGCGGAGAAGGCAAGAGTGAAGGGTCCAGCCTCTTCTGCCCTACGGACCCCAAGTGTGAGGCCTGCAAGTCTCGCTGTCCCCGAAGTTCGGTGTCGATCTCTCTCGGCATCCGTACAAAATGCGAGAATGAATGCGCGAAAGGGCGAGAGTCCTTTCATGGATGTCCTAGCGACGCCAAGTGCGAGGAATGTGAATCTGGTTGCGCCCGCGCGTGGTCTACTTCGCGTAATGTTGCTGCTTACAATGCTTGCGCGAAGGGATGCGGCATGGGGAAAGGAGCCGACGGGTTCCTGCGTTGTCCTACCGATGCCAAGTGTGAGGCCTGCGCGGATGCTTGTCCTATCTGCGACGCCGGCCCCGACTGCAGGAATGAGTGCAAGAATAAATGCGCGGGTTTTTGATTGCCTCGGATGCATGGATTTGTTTCTCGTTTGGTTTGGTTTGATTTCAATCTCCTGGCTTGAATTATACTCACGTTGTTGGCTTTTGGGTAAATTAAGAAGTGATCGCATCTGTGGTTGTGGAGTTGATCTGTACATGCAATGTATTCTTCTGTCGGCCAGTACGTATAGCCGGCCAATGCATCATGTTGAATGGCGTTTTAATCATGGTTGAGAGTCTGTACATGAACGTACTCAAACTTTTCTATGGTGCTTGGCTAAAGTTGGAGGACGCTCTTGCATTTCGGAAAACCGAGTCTCACGAAAATACCTAACTTTTCTTAAAGAATACGAATTTGCTGCTTCAGTTTTTGAGGAAGCGTATATAAATCTTTCATAGGTGCCTTTAGGATGTTGAAGTGGTGCTAAGCAAACATTTTCTTACGATTATGTACTGCACTTTCTACAGTTACAGAAAATACGTACAGGAAGGATTAGTGGTAATCCCTTTTACTGTTTTAGCTGGTGTATTTTCTATGTATGGACGGATGGTTTATGACTGATACCGCATGGCCTCGAAGCACTACAACGCCTCCAATAGCTATCGTTCGCCGGCGACCGCCGCTGCTTGCCGCACTGCATGTAGGCTGGATGCAGCTCCCCCCATTCAGATCGAAACAAAAACTCCCCCGAAGACGCCACATTATGCAGCTCCGCTGCCCATGGTTGCAGCTTTGATGGACCACAGTTCCAACTTTCGCTCGTTGTTGTCACCTTCATCTACGGCCTTCTCGTAGCTCCGGTCACAACCACTCGCCATTGTTGGCCTCCCGATTAGGCATATTCAACACCATCCTTCACAAGCCCCAGTGCACATCGAAAGGTTAAACCATGCCGATAAGATCAAAATAGTGAAGACGCATGCAGAAGGGTATTACAGAGCCTCTGAAAAGGTTGAAATATATGTTTTTTGTGACAAGGCGTGCACGTGTATATGCAGGTGAGCCATGTTTCACCGCATCAACTAGCAGTAACTATTGGCAGGGTCAAAGTGCACGCCTACTGGCTGCACATCCAAGGCTGGGTCAGAGTACACGCCTGCACACTGTTGGCCGCCGCGCAGGAGTACTGCGATCTGCGGACTGGGTTGCATTAGAATGTTGTGTTCGTGTCATACCTAGCTAATTTGGCTAGGGAGTAATACTAGGTCCTGTTAGTATTTGTAAAGTAAGTCATTCCTGGTTTGAACTGTCCCTAGAGGTCGTGTATATATGTACACGCATAGGGCTCAGAGTTTTGAACAACGCATCGAGACGCACCCTCGGCTATCTTTTGTGTGCATGTGCATCGTGTGAGTTGATGGAATTGATTCGTGGGTGAGTTCAAACAAATAAGTACCATGGTGAACCGCGGCCTACCATGTACTAGATCCGCCACTAGTTATGCTGCGTTATTGCATCTGATCTGATCCTAAAAAAATCACCTGGATGCCACTATTCTCACAAATGCATGCATATGCGTCTGTGAAAAGTTGAAATATGAATTTGTGTGACTGGGCATGCAACGTGTAAGCCAGGTTGACGGCCCTTCACCCTATCAACATGCAATATCTATTGGCTGAAAGAAGGACACACACACGAGAAGGGCATATATATGCTTGCCAAACGTGGCTTTATAAAACCAGCACGAGGTAGACAACACTCAACTGGTGTGGATAGACGAGTGGAGAACGGCTTATCAGGCATGCACCATGCATGGTGCTGAGCAAAGTAGCTAGGTAGGGTCCATAATATATCAGCTAGCTAGGATTAGGAGGCAATGGGAACTTGCATGCACATTTGAAGCGACCAATTCACACGAGTTTGAAGAATGCTGCATCAGCGAGGCCGGTGCAGATGTATAGAGATGGCTAGGAATGATCGAGGATAGTCTACGGGTAGACCAGCACGCACAGGGGAATGAACAACTCCGAATCTTCGAGCATGTTGATGGAGACCTCCTGTAGTTTGATAGTTATCTTGTCTGTTTGAATTTGGGTATGTTTTAAGTTGGTATTTTGATGTTCTGTGCAGTGCTAGAATTTATACCATGGCATTCATTTCGACGGCGACAGTATGTTTCATGGGTAATCTAGCAAATTTCCCGACCCACTATCGTCCAGTATTTCTCTTTCCTGATACTCTGTGGAACTGCTGTATTTCCGTTCACTGTAATGGAAAGGGGTGTTTGCCCGATTCAAAAAAACCTAGTGTTGAGCATCGTAGCTAGCATTTTCGGTACTTGGATGCATAACTTAGAAGAACATGATGGTTCCCCAAAATATCGCTAACGTAGGCAAGGCCAAAAACTTGCAACAATATGGGAATTTGTTTTTGAATAGAGAATATATACATGTTGCTTCTCTGATCTCCATTACGATTCGACACGTCCATGTCTATGGCCTAATAATTTTGGATCAATGTTGAGAATATTTACATGTTTCTTCTCTAAACTTCCTTGAGAAATTACCCCAAGGCATAATCGATATCAATCATGTGCATCTATCAGTCAGCTGTACGCGCGCGTGCTGATCAGGTATATCTAAAAGGCCTCGGCCACGCAAAATCAATTGATCAGCTCTCTGAATTCGATCCACTTTGCTTGATATACTTATTAGACTAAGTTCGTATGATTTTCTCAACAATGCCAACAATATCTACGACGTCGGTATCCGATGACATAAAACTCTCACTACTAGAAAAACGGCTATAGCTAATATGAACATTAATGACGCACCATGTATGTTGTGTGCCACTGCTATATAGCAGTGACGCACCAGATATAGGTGTGCCATTAATGACCATATTACTAATGGCGCATCTGGTGTGTAGTGCGCCGTTACTAGTTTTGTCCTGGCCCCACACCCTTCGCAAACTTAGCAGTGGCGCACCTGGGAAAAGTGCGCCATTACTAGTTTTAACTAGTAATGGCGCACCACACCCACGGTGCGCCACTACTAACAAATTTTTTTCAATTCTTTTTTCAAAACTAGTAATGACGTACCACACACCAGGTGCGCCATTAGTAACCCTGGTTACCAATGGCGCAATCTTAGGAGGTGCGCCATTGGTAACCTGAGAGCAGCTAGATATTTCGACAGCCACCTACCACACTCACTTTCCCCACTTCATTCTCTCCACCTCTACCAAGCTTGGTCTCGGCTGCCTGCTCCTCCTCATCTCATTTGCACCATAGATTCACCCTAATTAAGTGGGTAAATTTCCTGTTTTTGATAGGTAAGTAAGGGGAAAGCTTTCTTTATGTTCTAGATCTACTTTTTTCTCCCTCCAACATACACACTTTTTATGGCCTAGATCTACGTATGTTTGTGGTGTTGCATATGTTTGTGTTTGCAGGTACCGGTATTTGAAATGCAATAGTTGCCAATTTTGCCGGAATGTTGATTCATTTCCGTTTCGGCGAGAATTTGGCACTATGCATTCTTTTTGGTCCTATTTTTAGGCAAAGTCATGCCAATTTTTTTTGGTTCTAAAATATCGTTTTGCTCTACCCCGTAGGCGACCATGGTCAGCACGATGACCGAAGGCATCATGAATAGGTTTTTGAGCTCCGCGAAGGCCGAGATGCTTCAAAAGAACGAGACGGAGATAAGATGTCCATGTCGAAGATGCAAGCTGAAGAGCCTTATGGACCCGGATTCCAGACATGTGTGGGACCACCTTCGCGTGCGTGGTTTCATGGATGGCTATCGGTGGCAAGGTGATGAAGATGATTATGAAGTCGTCCATGGGGGCCGGGCAAGAATTAAGTAAGGGCATCAAGACAATAATGGCGAGGGCGGGCGAGAAGACGAAGAATCTCCAGGACATGATCACGAAGTAGATGCAGGACACCATCATCATGTAGAAGATGCCGGACATGATGATGAGGAATATCAAGACGAAGGGCATGATCATCAAGATGAAGATGCCGGAGTAGACGACGATGGACCATCGATTGGCTGGGTGCAGGACCCTCATATTCAAGAGCTGCTTCTCAAGCAGACGGGTAACGCAAGAGCTACCGCCCGAGAGAAAGCCAAGCTGGATCAACTAGAGATAGACGCGGTTACTCCACTGTATGAAGGATGCAGGCCCGAGGATACCCACCTGAAAGTAACGGTCATGGCTCTGGAGATGAAGGTAAAACAAAAAATGACCGATGCATGCTTCGACGAGAACATGTCATTCTGGCATGAACGTCTTCCCAAGGGGAACAAGTGCCCGCCTAGTTTCGAGGAGGCGAAGAAAATCGTGTGTCCTGTGGATTTACCGCACATGAAATATCATGTGTGCATGAAGGATTGCATCATTTTTCAGGACGAGCACGCGGAGTCTACCATATGTCCGGTGTGCAACGTCACTCGATACAAGAAGAGTAAGTAAGCTCCTCGAAAAGTGGTGTGGTACTTTCCGATCACTCCTCGTGTGCAGCGGTATTTCACGAACCCTAAGAAAGCACAGCTCCTGCGTTGGCACGCAGATAGGGAGGAGAAGAAGCGAGAAGATGCGTGAAATGATCCGGAGATAAATAAAGAAGACAAGATGCTGAGTCACCCTAAGGATGCGAGCATTGAACTTCGAACACCCATAATTTGGGGACGATCCAAGGAACATCATGTTGGGCGCGAGCACCGATCTAGTCAATCCATTTGGCAGCCAAAGAAGCACACATAGCTCCTGGCCTGTGTTTGTGTGGATGTACGACCTTCCCCCCTGGATGTCCATGAAGAGGTAGTACATTCACATGAGTATGCTAACTGAAGGACCGAAACAACTATGGAACGACATCAATCTGTATCTGGGGCTGCTGAAAGAGGAGCTAGACATGCTGTGGAAAACGCCAGCCAATACGTGGGACGCCGCAGCGAAACAATATTTCCCTATGAGAGCCGCACTGCTCACGACGGTGCACGACTATCTCGGTTACGGATATGTCGCGGGGCAGGTGGTCCACGCATTTTGTGCATGCGTCAGGTGCATGGATAACACAACGTATCCCCAGCTCGATAGAGATCTTGGGTCTTCGAAAATCGTGTTCATGGGACATCGAAGGTGGCTTCGCGACGATGACGCATGGAGAAAATGCAAGGATCTGTCCGATGGTGCAACCGTACCCCGAAGACCCCCACGTACGAGGAGCGGCGAGGAAATAGACGAGCTGTTGAAAAATTGGAAAGAGTGCCAACCGCCGGGAAAGAAGCGAAAGGCGCCAAAGTCGTTGCTGAAGGTATGGAAACGAGGTCTGTTTTCTGGGACTTGCCGTACTAGAAGATCCTCCGTGTGCCTCACAGCCTTGATGTCATGCATATCACGAAGAAGTGTGTGAGAGTTTGCTCGGTACCCTGCTCAACATGCCAGAGAGGACCAAAGATGGGCCGAAAGCAAGGGCATACTTGCAATCAATGGGCATCAGGGAGGAGCTTCACGCAAAATGCCCTAATGATGATGATGATGATGAGTGATACGTCTCCATCGTATCTACTTTTCCAAACTCTTTTGCCCTTGTTTTGGACTCTAATTTGCATGATTTGAATGGAACTAACCCAGACTAACGCTGTTTTCAGCAGAATTGCCATGGTGTTGTTTTTCCGCAGAAATAAAAGTTCTCGGAATGACCTGGAAATTTACGAGGATTTTTTGTGGAATATATAAAAAATACTAGGGCAGGAATTACCTAGAGGGATGGAGCGAGGAGCCCACAAGCCCAGGAGGCGCGGGCCCCCCTGGCCGCGCCTGGGCCAGAAAAAAAATCACAAAGAAGAGTTCATCGCGTTTTATGATACGGAGCCTCCGCCACCACCTGTTCTTCCTCTAGAGGGCAGATCTGGAGTCTGTTCCGGGCTCCGGAGAGGGGGAATCGACGCCTTCGTCATCACCAATCATCCTTCATCGCCAATTCCATGATGCTCTTCATCGTTCATGAGTAATCTCAACGTAGGCTTGCTGGACGGTGATGGGTTGGATGAGATCTATCATGTAATCGAGTTAGTTTTGATGGGGTTTGATCCCTAGTATCCACTATGTTCTGAGATTGATGTTGCTACTATTTTGCTATGCTTAATGCTTGTCACTAGGGCCCGAGTGCCATGATTTCAGATCTGAACCTATTATGTTCTCATCAATATATGTGTGTTCTTGATCCTATCTTGCAATTTGTAGTGACCTACTATTTGTTATGACCTGGCAACCCCGGAGTGACAATAGCCGGAACCACTCCCGGAGATGACCATACTATGAGGAGTTCATGTATTCACTAAGTGCTAATGCTTTGTTCTGGTTATCTATTAAAAGGAGAACCTTAATATCCCTTAGTTTCCATTAGGACCCTCCTGCCACGGGAGGGATGGACAATAGATGTCATGCAAGTTCTTTTCATAAGCACGTATGACTATATACGGAATACATGCCTACATTACATTGACGAACTGGAGCTAGTTACATATCACCCTATGTTATAACTGTTACATGATGGATGTCATCCGACATAATTATCCATCACCGATCCAATGCCTACGAGTCTTTTCCTACTGGTCCTTGCTATGTCACTTTACCGCTACTGCTGTCACTGCTACTGTTACTGTTGCTATTGTTACTATCACACTACTTTGCTACTGAAACTTTGCTGCAGATACTAAGTCTTTCAGGTGTAGTTCAATTGAAAACTCAACTGCTAATACTCGAGAATATTCTTTGGCTTCCCCTTGTGTCGAATCAACAAATTTGGTTTGAATACTCTACCCTCGAAAACTGTTGCGATCCCCTATACTTGTGGGTTATCAAGACTATTTTCTGGCGCCGTTGTCGGGGAAGCATAACACTATTCTCTGAGTCACTTGGGATTTATGTCTCTTGATCACTATGAGGAATCCGAGAGATCCAAAAACTAAAGTCTTGCCCTCAACTACGAGGACAGGTAAGGAACTGCCATCTTGCTCTGCACTTGATTCACCTTCAGTTATGAGTTAGTTTGCGACACCACCACCTACTAGAAATTCTAATGTGTCTCCTGTGATTGATGATGCTACTTCTTCTATCCATGATGCTTATGATGATGCTTTGCTTGATACTGCTTTGCCACTGGGTTCATTCCTTGATGCACAAATTGCTAGAGTTGCTGCGGAATGTGATGATACTTCTGAAACTACTGAGATTATTGAAGTAGAACCTGCTATTTCACCTGTTAGAACTAGTTCTCCTAGATATGAATTGCCTAATATACCTGAGGGTTATGTTATGGAGGGAGAGTTAGTTGAGAACTTTCTTGCTTGTAAGGATAGCTATGATCTTGAGAACTTATTGCGCAAGTGGAAAGAAAAATCTCTGAACGCTAGAATGAAATACGACCCTAAGTTTGCTACTTCGCCTATATTTGTGACCGATATGGATTATGAATTCTCCGTCGATCCTGAGTTAATCACTTTGGTCGAATTTGATCCTTTTCATGGTTATGAGTCTGAAACGGTTGTAGGACATCTTACTAAGCTGCACGATATAGCCACCCTATTCATGAGTGAGGAAAAGATCCGCCACTACTATATCCTTAAGTTGTTTCCTTTCTCACTAAAGAGTGATGATAAGACTTGGTTCACTTCTCTTGCTCCTGGTTGTGTGCGTAGTCCCCAGGATATGATCTATTACTTCTCTGAGAAATATTTTCCTGCCCATAAGAAACAAGCTGCCTTGCAGGAAATATATAACTTTATGCAAGTTGAAGAAGAGAGTCTCCCACAAGCTTGGGGGAGGCTTGTCCAGCTACTGAATGCTTTTCCTGATCACCCTCTTGAGAAGAATGAAATACTTGATATCTTCTATAATGGACTAACCGATGCTTCTAGGGACCACCTAGATAGTTGTGCTCGCTGTGTTTTGAGGGAACGAACTGTGGAACAAGCTGAGATTCTATTGAATAATATCTTGTGCAATGAGAATGCTTGGACTATTCCCGAACCACCTCCGAAGCCAACTCCGAAGAAAAGAGGTATCCTATTCCTCAGTCCTGAAGATATGCAAGAAGCTAAGAAATCTATGCAAGAGAAAGGCATTAAATCCGAAGATGTTAAGAATCTACCACCTATCAAAGAGATCCATGCTCTTGATAACCCGACACATGTAGTAGAGGTAAATTCTCTTCGTAGATTCAATGAGAGTGATATTCCTTTTGATAAACCTGCTAGCTTATGCTTAGATGAATTTGATAACTTTGTTGCCAAATAACAAAGTTCAATGATTATGTTAGCAGACAATTGGAATAGAATGCTCGTATGCTTAGTCATTTAAGTGCTTGTGTGGATAGAAATGTCAATGATCTTAAGCTTTTGAGTAAGCATGCCTCTATGGTCACTACTCAGGTAGAACAAGTACTTAAGGCTCAAAATGACTTGCTCAATGAGTTGAATGACAATTCTGTTAGAGTCATCACTAGAGGTGGTAGAATGACCCAGGAACCTTTGTATCCTGAGGGTCATCCTAAGAGAATTGAACAAGATTCTCAAGGAGTTAGCATCGAGGCACCTAGTCATCCTAGGAAGAAAAAGAAAGATGATAGGAACTTGCATGCTAGCAACCCTGTTGCTGTTACACCCGAGAATCCAAACGATGTCTCTTGTTTTGATGCCGAAACCCAATCTGGTGATGAACATGAGCCTAGTGATAATATCGATAGTGGTGTTCATGATGATGCTCAACCTAGCAATGATAAGGATCTGGAGACTGAACCAGTTGATCTTGATAACCCACAACCTAAGAATAGGAGATACTATAAGAACGAATTCATTGCTAGGAAGCATGGTAAAGAAAGGGAACCATGGGTTCAGAAACCCATGCCCTTTCCTCCCAAACCATCCAAGAAAAAGGATGATGAGGATTTTGAGCGCTTTGTTGCAATGATTAGACCCGTCTTTCTGCAAATGCGTTTGACAGATATGCTCAAAATGTCTCCTTATGCTAAGTACATGAAAGATATTGTGACTAATAAAAGGAGGATACCCGAGGTTGAGATTTCAACCATGCTCGCTAATTACACCTTCAAGGGTGGAACTCCTAAGAAACTAGGTGGTCTCGGAGTGCCCACTATACCTTGCTCCATTAAAGGAAACTACGTTAGAACTACTTTATGCGATCTTGGAGCCGGTGTTAGTGTTATGCCTCTCATTCTCTTTATCCTAGACTTGAATTGGATAAGTTGACACCCACTGAAATTTCTTTGCAAATGGCTGATAAATCAACTGCTTTTCCTGTCGGCATTTGCGAGGATGTGCCTGTTGTGGTTGCTAACGTTACTATCTTAACATACTTTTTTATTCTTGATATTCCCGAGGATGATGCCATGGCGGTCATCCTTGGAAGACCCTTTTTAAACACTGCAGGGGTTGTTATTGATTGCAACAAAGGCAATGTCATTTTCCATGTCAATGGTAATGAGCATACGATGCACTTTCCGAAGAAACAATATCGAGTATATCCATCAATGCTATTGAAAAAAATTCATCGATTCTTATTGGGAGCTTTGAATGCCCTATACCTACTGTTAAGATGAAGTATGATTTGCTTGTTGGGGATATGCACATCCCCATTGAGGTAACCTAGTGACTATTCGAAAATTCTCCGGTTTTATGCGATTCGAAAAAAGTTCGTCAAGGAGACTTGATCAACCTCATTGACGGATTTCTTTTGATGACCATGAGATGGATGAATCTAGGAGTCACAACCTTCTGTTCTGAGCTTTTACTTTCTGTTGTTTAGAAGAAAAATGATAAATTTAGCTTTAGTTTTTCCTGTTTTCTGCTTCGTGTGTTTGTCTAGTTTGAGAAAAAAAATTAGTTGTAAGTTTACTTTCCAGCTTGCTTAGTGGCGTTTAAAAAGAAAACCCAAAAAGATTTCTCGTTCTTCTTTTGCTTGTTGGGAGCTTTCCCGTGTAAATAGTTTTCTTTTTCTTTGGGTCAAGGTAGAAGACCATGGTTAAAATGTTTAGTGGCTCTCACATGCATATCTGTTTATCCGTCAAAGAGCCATATTACTTTGTCTTCTCCTCTGTTTGCTTGTAGATTCCAGCTTAGTCCAATGGACGAACACTCTCATTATGATTCACATCATTCGGTCGTGCAAGTGAAAGGCAATAATGACGATATATGATGAAGTGACTGAGCCTGGAAAAGCTGGTATGAACTCGATCTATTTTGTTTTTGTAAATATGACTAGCTCATCGTTCCTAATTCAGCTTTGTTATGACGGAAACATGTTTGCAATGACAAGTTAGAGATCATAGTTTCTGATGCCATGCTTAATTAGCTAGGAGCTTATAATGGTTTGTCTTGGATGCCAACATAAATTTCAAGATGATTATGATGTAGTATGATAGGATGGTATCCTCCTTTGAATGATTCAAGTGGCTTGACTTGGCGCATGTTTACGCATGTAGTTGAAACAAAATCAACATAGCCTCTATGATATTCATGTTTAGGGTGATTTATGTCCTACTCATGCTTGCACTCGATGTTGGTTAATTTCAATGCATATTGATGACTGTTGTCGCTCTCTAGTTGGTCGCTTCCCAGTCTTTTGCTAGCCTTCACTTGTACTAAGCGGGAATACTGCTTGTGCATCCACTTACATAAACCCAAAGTTGTTCCATATGAGTCCACCATACCTACCTATATGCGGTATCTACCTGCCGTTCCTAGTAAATTTGCATGTGCCACTCTCTAAATCTTCAAGTAATAATCTATTTTGTATGCCGAACCACTAATGTGGTGACAAGGGGCGGTAAGTATCTTCCATGCTAGGCGTGTTATCCTTGATACGTGTTTATTCACTATCATTCACGAGAAAGGGGCCGGTAATTGGAATGCCCAGTTCCATGCTCAAATCAAAAAGCTAATTGCAAACAAAACTCCCCCTGGATTGTTGTTGGTATGGACGGCACCCGAGTATTCGGCTAGTCGTGGAGTGTGATTGATCGGTGCTGTGGGAGTCAACACTTTACTTTTCTATTTGGGAACCGCCTATAGCATGTGTAGCATGGAAGATGGTGAAAACTCTTGGTCATCGTGTTGACAATGAAAGCATGCCACCCAAAATTATTTTTCTTTGTTTTAAAAGCTTGAGCTCTGGCACCTCTGCAAATCAATGCTGCTCTCTGCGAAGGGCCTATCTATTTATGTTTCTTTTGAGTCATCCTCTTCTGATAAAAGCACCAATTAGAGAGCACCTTCGTCATTTTTATGCTTTGTTTTTAATTGTTATTGAGTATGACTGTGACTGGATCTTCTTTGCCATGGATTACAACGTTCAGTCAGCCCTTGGTCTTTGAAGGTGCTCTCCATTTATGTTTTGCGGTCTCAGAAAGAGCTAGCGAGATACCATCTGTTCATGTTGCTTCTTGATTGTTTTGATTGAAGTGTTGCCGTTTGAAACTTATCATTATTTCTCACTAGTTGATTTTGCCATTGATATGAGTTTACCATGAGACCTAAATGTCATTGCTTATGTGGTTAGCTTATGATCTTGCTGAAAATCTGAATATGAGTTAGACATAATTACAACAACAAGATCAAACAGAGTTCGTAAAAGATTTTTTTGTCCCTTTCAGTTTGTCAACTGAATTGCTTGAGGACAAGCAAGACTTTAAGCTTGGGGGAGTTGTTACGTATCCATTGTATCTACTTTTCCAAACTATTTTACCCTTGTTTTGGACTCTAATTTGCATGATTCGAATGAAACAAACCCGGACTAACGTTGTTTTCAGCTGAATTGCCATGGTGTTGTTTTTGCACAGAAATAAAAGTTCTCGGAATGACCTAGAAATTTAAGAGGATTTTTTGTGGAATATATAAAAGATACCGGCGCAAGAATTACGTGGAGGGACGGAGCGAGGAGCCCACAAGCCCAGGAGGCATGGGCCCCCGTGGCCGCGCCTGGCAGGCTTGTGAGGCCCTCGGGTCTCCGCCGCCTCCAACTCCACCTCTATTTAATCTCTTTCGTACGGAAAAAAATCGGAGAGAAAAATTCATCGTGTTTTACGACGGAGCCGCCGCCACCACCTGTTCTTCCTCTGGAGGGCAGATCTGGAGTCCGTTCTGGGCTCCAGAGAGGGGGAATCGACGCCTTCGTCATCACCAACCATCCTTCATCGCCAATTCCATGATGCTCTTCATCGTTCGTTAGTAATCTCATCGTAGGCTTGCTAGACGGTGATGGGTTGGATGATATCTATCATGTAATCGAGTTAGTTTTGATGGGGTTTGATCCCTAGCATCCACTATGTTCTGAGATTGATGATGCTACTACTTTGCTATGCTTAATGCTTGTCACTAGGGCCCGAGTGCCTTGATTTCAGATCTGAACCTATTATGTTCTCATCAATATATGTGTGTTCTTGATCCTATCTTGCAAGTTGTAGTCACCTACTATGTGTTATGACCCGGCAACCCCGGAGTGACAATAGACGGAACCACTCCCGGTGATGACCATAGTATGAGGAGTTCATGTATTCACTAAGTGTTAATGCTTTTTTCCGGTTCTCTATTAAAAGGAGAACCTTAATATCCCTTAGTTTCCATTAGGACCCCGCAGCCACGGGAGGGATGGACAATAGATGTCATGCTAGTTCTTTTCGTAAGCATGTATAACTATATACAGAATACATGCCTACATTATATTGACGAACTGGAGCTAGTTACATATCACCCTATGTTATAACTGTTACATGATGAATGTCAACCGGCATAATTATCCATCACCGATCCAATGCCTATGAGTCTTTTCCTACTGGTCCTTGCTACGTTACTTTACTGCTACTGTTACCGTTGCTACTGTTACTATCACACTACTTTGCTACTGAAACTTTGCTACAGATACTAAGTCTTTCAGGTGTGGTTGAATTGACAACTCAACTGCTAATACTCGAGAATATTCTTTGGCTTCCCCTTGTGTCGAATCAATAAATTTGGGTTGAATACTCTACCCTCGAAAACTGTTGCGATCCCCTATACTTGTGGGTTATCAATGAGGCGAAGGACATGGAACGTCGTCGCAAAGGCAAAAAGGCCAAGAAGATCGAATATGACTGCCCTCTCGCATGCTTCACTCTAAGTCAGGAGGAGATCGAACAGTTTTTCACCTGCCTCTTACGAGTAAAACTTCCTTATGGTTACGCAGGGAAGATAAGCAGATACCTAGACTCAGTGAAGCAGAAGTTCAGCGGGATGAATTCTGACGACGGTCGCGTGCTGATGACGCAGATACTTCCAGTTGCTTGGCCTGTGCAACTTTTTCAATGTGATCTCTCGGAAGTCGCTTGGCGTGAGGCAACTCACATGGCTACAGGATGAGATCGTGGTGATACTATGCGAGCTTGAGATGTACTTCTTGCCCGCATTCTTCGACGTTATGGTGCATTTGCTGGTCCATATCATGCAGGATATCATCCAACTCGGGACGATGTTCCTGCACAACAGGATTCCGTTTGAAAGGATGAATGGTGTCATCAAAGGATACGTTCGCAACAGGGCACGTCCTGATGGAAGCATAGCCATGGGATTTCTGACCGAAAAGTGCATCTCCTTCTGCATGAATTATCTAGGCATCGAGAACCCAGTTGGTCTACCCATCAACAGGCACCTCGGCAGGCTCGCTGGATGGGGTCACTGCGAGGGTTGCTGCGAAATGCATGTCGACTTCAAGGGTCGACTCGCCAACTTTGAAAGAGCAAACCTAGTCGCGCTACAACACATAGACGTGGTCGATCCTTGGGTGGTAGAGCAAAATACCTTTATTGAGAAGACGTACAATGACCAAGGCCAACAGAGGACGGACGGAGATATAATCAAAGAGCACAACTCATGTTTCACGCGTTGGTTCAAGGACAAGCTTCTGTCGTACCCTTTTGTTGGAGAACGTCGCATGGGAAACAAAAAATTTCCTACGCGCACTGATAACTGATACGTCCATTTTGCATCATGTTTTTATGTTGATATTTATCGCTTTGTTGGCTGTTATTTCATTTCATGGTACAATTCTTATGCCTTTTCTATCTTATTTTGCAAGGTTTACATGAAGAGGGAGAATACCGGCAACTGGGATGCTGGCCTGAAAGTGGAGCAAAGTTGAGATACCTATTGTGCGCAATTCCAAACACCGTAAAAATCAACGAGGATTTTTTTCCCGGTTTATCAAAAATGCTGGGCCGAAGAAGTGCCAGAGGAGCACCAGGGGGTGCCCACAAGCCTGCACGGCGTGGCCACCCCCCAGGCCGCGCCATGAGGGCTTGTGGGAAGCCCACTGGCCCACTTGCTCCCCTCTTTTGCTATATGGAGGGTTTCGTCTAGGAAAAAAAAATCAAGGAGGAGCTTTTTCGTGGATTCGCTGCCGCCACGAGGCGGAACTTGACCAGAACCAATCTAGAGCTCCGACAGGACGATCCTGCCGGGGAAACTTCCCTCCCGTAGGGGGAAATCGTCGCCATTGTCATCACCAATACTCCTCTCATTGGAGGGGACTCGTCACCATCAACATCTTCATCAGCACCATCTCATCTCCAAACCCTAGTTCTTCACTTGTAACCAATCTCCGTCTCGCAACTCCGATTGGTACTTGTAAGGTTGCTAGTAGTGTTGATTACTCTTTGTAGTTGAGGCTAGTTGGATTACTTGGTGGAAGAGTTTATGTTCAGATCCTTGATGCTACTCATTACCTCTCTGATCATGAATATGATTATGCTTTGTGAGTAGTTACTTTTGTTCCTGAGGACATGGGATAAGTCATGCTAATAATAGTCATGTGAATTTGGTATTCGTTCGGTATTTTGATGTGTTGTATCTTGTTTTTCCTCTAGTGGTGTTATGTGAACGTCGACTACACAACACTTCACCATTATTTGGGCCTAGAGGAAGGCATTGGGAAGTAGTAAGTAGATGATGGGTTGCTAGAGTGACAGAAGCTTAAGCCCTAGTTTATGCGTTACTTCGTAAGTGGCTAATTTGGATCCACTAGTTTAATGCTATGGTTAGACTTTGTCTTAATTCTTCTTTCGTAGTTGCGGATGCTTGCAAGAGGGGTTAATCATAAGTGGGATACTTGACCAAGTAAGGGCAGTACCCAAGCGCCGGTCCACCCACATATCAAACTATCAAAGTAACGAACGCGAATCATATAAACTTGATGAAACTAGCATGACAGAAATTCCCGTGTGTCCTCGGGAGCGTTTTTACTCCTATAAGACTTTGTCCAGGCTTGTCCCTTGCTACAAAAGGGATTGGGCCACTTTTCTGCACCATTGCTTCTTTTGTTACTTGTTGCTCGCTACGAATCATCTCACCACACAATCACTTGTTACCGACAATTTCAGTGCTTGCAGATATTTCCTTGCTGAAAACCGACACTCTTACTTATCGAAAGGACTAGGATTGATCCCCTATACTTGTGGGTCATCAAGACACTTTTCTGGCGCCTTTGCCGGGGAGTGAAGCGCCTTTGGTAAGTGGAACTTGGTAAGGAAACATTCATATAGTGTGCTGAAATTTATTGTCACTTGTCACTATGGATACTAATCCTTTGATGGGCTTGTTCGGGGTATCTTCACCTCGAACGGAAGCACAAATAGTTGGTCCTAAACCTGCTGCACCTACTGAAAATATTTTCTTTGAATTTCGTTCGGGTATGCTTGAGAAACTACTGGCTAATCTTTTTACACGAGATGGAACATCACATCCAGACTTGCATCTAATCTATGTAGATGAAGTTTGTGGCTTATTTAAGCTTGCAGGTGTGCCCGAGGATGAGGTCAAGAAGAAGGTCTTTCCTTTATCTTTGAAGGATAAGGCATTGATATGGTAGAGGCTATGTGATGATACTAGATCATGGGACTACAATCGGTTGAAATTCGTAGTTCATCAAAAGTTTTATCCTATGCATTTAGTACATCGTGATCGGTTATATTTATTATTTTTGGCCTCGTGACAGAGAAAGCATCGCTCAAGCTTGGGGGAGGCTTAAATCAATGTTATATTCATGCCCCAATCATGAGCTCTCGAGATAAATTATCATTCAGAACTTCTATGCTCGGTTTTCTCATGATGATCGCACCATGCTTGACACTTCTTGTACCGGTTCTTTTATGAAGAGAGATATTGACTTCAAATGGAATTTATTGGAGAGAATTAAATGCAACTATGAAGATTGGGAGCTTGAAGAAGGTAAGGAGTCAGGTATGAATTTCGCGTTTGATTGCGTTAAATCCTTTGTTGAGACAAATACCTTTAGTGACTTTAGTGCTAAGTATGGACTTGACTCTGAGATAGTAGCTTCATTGTGTGAATCCTTTGCTGCTCATACTGATCTCCCCAAAGAGAAGTGGTTTAAATATCATCCTCCTTTAGAAGTCAATGTAGTTAAACCCACTCCAGTTGAAGAGAAAGTCATTGCCTATAATGATCCTGTTGTTCCCAGTGCTTACATTGAGATACCACCTTTCCCTTTTAGGATAAAAGATAATTCTAAAGCTTCAACTGTGATACGTAGAGGCTATATTAGAACACCTACACCCCCTGAGAAAATTAGAGTTGAACCTAGCATTGCTATTATCAAAGATCTTCTGTCTGAAGAAGTTGAGGGACATAATATCCACTTCTGTGAAGATGCTGCTAGAATTGCTAAACCTCACGCTAGAGACAAACATAGGCCTATTGTTGGCATGCATGTGGTTTCTGTTAAGATAGGAGATCATTGTTATCATGGCTTGTGTGACGTGGGTGCCAGTGTTAGTGCAATACCTCAATCCTTATACGATGAAATAAAAGATGAGATTGCACCTCTTGAGAAAGAACCTATTGATGTCACTATTCAGCTTGCCAATAGAGATACTATCTGCCCCGTGGGAATTGTTAGGGATGTTGAAGTCTTGTGTGGTAAAACGAAGTATCCTGTTGATTTCCTCGTTCTTGCTACTGCACAAGATAGCTTGTGTCCCATCATATTTGGTAGACCCTTTCTCAGTACTGTCAATGCTCATATTGATTGTGAGACACTACTCGGAAAAGGGCTATAGATGATATAGATACTAATGGTGCACCACACAAGCAGTGCGCCACTACTATATAGTAGTGGCGCACCATGTGAGGTGTGCCATTAGTGTGGTGGACACTAATGGCGCACCACACACTCGGTGCGCCACTACTATATATTTTTTATTTTTATTTTTTTTGCAAAACTACTAATGGCGCACCAGCAGCTGGTGCGCTATTAGTAAGCAGGGTTACTAACGACGCATCTGTTAGTAGTGCGCCACTACTATAATTTTTTTTTGGGTTTTTTTTGCAAACTACTAATGGCGCACCAATGCTAGTGCGCCATTAGTAACCAGTGTTACTAATGACGCATCTGTTGGTGGTGCGCCACTACTATTTTTTTTTGCAGAACTACTAATGGCGCACCAGAGGAGGTGCGCCATTAGTAACGAGGGTTACTAATGGCGCATATGTAGGTGGTGCGCCATTAGTATCCTGGGACCAGCTAGATATTTTGGACAGCCACCTACCACACTCACTTTCCCCACTTTCATTCTCTCCACCTCCTCCTCCAAGCTTGTCTCGGGTGCCTCCTCCTCCTCAACTCATTTGCATCATAGATTCACCCAAATTAAGTGGTTAAATTACCTTTTTTTGATAGGTAAGTAAGGGGAAAGATTTTATGTTGTAGATCTACTTTTTTCTCCCTCCAACAACGTGCACATGCACTTTTTATGGCCTAGCTAGATCTACGTATGTTTGTTGTGTTGCATATGTTTGTGGTGTTGCATATATGTTTGTGTTTGTAGGTATCGGTATTTGAAATGCGATAGTTGCCAATATTTTCCCGGAATGTTGATTCATTTCCGTTTCGGTGAGAATTTGGCACTATGCATTCTTTTTTGTCCTATTTTTAGGCAAAGTCATGCCAATTTTTTTTTGGTTCTAAAATATCGTTTTGCTCTACCCCGCAGGCGACCATGGTCCGCACGATGACCGAAGGCATCGTGAATAGGTTTTTGAGCTCCGCGAAGGCCGAGATGCTTCAAAAGAACGAGACGGAGATAAGATGTCCGTGTCGAAGATGCAAGCTGAAGAGCCTTATGGACCCGGATTCCGTAAAGGTGCGGGACCACCTGCTCTTGCGTGGTTTCATGGATGCCTATCGGTGGCAAGGTGATGAAGATGATTATGAAGTCGTCCATGGGGGGCGGGAAAGAAATGAGGAAGGGCATGAGCAAGACAACCGCGGCGAGGGCGGGCGAGAAGACGAAGAATCTCCAGGACACAGTCATCATGTAGAAGATGCCGGACATGATGATGAGGAAGATGCCGGAGCAGACGAAGGGCATGATCATGAAGATCAAGATGCCAGAGCAGACGATGATGGACCGTCGATGGCCTCGGTGCAGGACCCTCATATTCAAGAGCTGCTTCTCAAGCAGACGGATAACGCAAGAGCTGCCGCCCGAGAGAAAGCCAAGCTGGATCAACTGTAGATAGACGCAGTTACACCGTTGTATGAAGGATGCAGGCCCGAGGATACCCGCCTGAAAGTAACGCTCATGGCTCTGGAGATGAAGGTAAAACACAAAATGACCGACGCATGCTTCGACGAGAACATGTCATTCTGGCACGAACTCTTCCCAAGGGGAACAAGTGCCCGACCAGTTTCGAGGAGGCGAAGAAAATCGTGTGTCCTCTGGATTTACCGCACGTGAAATACCATGTGTGCATGAACAATTGCATCATTTATCGGGACGAGCACGAGGAGTCTACCATATGTCCGGTGTGCGGCGTCAGTCGATACAAGAAGAGGAAGAATGCTCCTCGAAAAGTGGTGTGGTACTTTCCGATCACTCCTCGTCTGCAACGGTATTCGCGGACCCTAAGGTAGCAAAGCTCCTGCGTTGGCACGCGGATAGGGAGGAGAAAAAGCGAGAAGATGACGGAAATGATCCGGAGATAAATAAAAAAGATAAGATGCTGAGTCACCCTAAGGATGCGAGCCAGTGGCAAGCGTTGAACTACGAATACCCAGAATTTGGGGACGATCCAAGGAACATCGTGCTGGGCACGAGCACCGATGGAGTCAATCCGTTTGAAAGCCAGAGAAGCACACATAGCACATGGCCTGTGTTTGTGTGGATGTACAACCTTCCCCCCTGGTTGTGCATGAAGAGGAAGTACATTCACATGAGTATGTTAATTGAAGGGCCGAAACAACCAAGGAACGACATCAATCTATATCTGGGGTTGCTGAAAGAGGAGCTAGTCACGCTGTGGAAAACGCCAGCCAATACGTGGGTCACCGCAGAGAAAGAATATTTCCCTATGAGAGCCGCACTGCTCACGACGGTGCACGACTATCTCGGTTACGGATATGTCGCAGGGAAGGTGGTCCACGGATTTTCTGGATGCGTCAGGTGCATGGATGACACAATGTATCGCCAGCTAGATAGAGATCCCGGGTCTTCAAAAACCGTGTTCATGGGACATCGAAGGTGTCTTTGCGACGATGACACATGGAGTCTGCTTGGTACCCTGCTCAACATGTGCGAGAGTCTGCTTGGTACCCTGCTCAACATGCCAGAGAGGACCAAAGATGGACCGAAAGCAAGGGCAGACTTGAAATCAATGGGCATCAGGGAGGAGCTTCATGCTAATAATGATGATGATGATGATGATGATGAGGCGAAGCAGGAAACGGAAAGTCATCGCAAAGGCAAAAAGTCCAAGAAGACCGGAAATGACTTCCCTCCCGCGTGCTTCACTCTAAGTCAGGAGGAGATCGATCAGTTTTTTACCTGCCTCGTAGGAGTAAAACTTCCTTACGGTTACACGGGGAAGATAAGCAGATACCTAGACTCAGCGAAGCAGAAGTTTAGCAGGATGAAGTCTCACGACTGTCACGTGCTGATGACGCAGATACTTCCAGTTGCAATCCGTGGGATCATGGACGCGCACGTCCGTGAAATGCTATTTGGCCTATGCAACTTTTTCGACGTCATCTCTCGGAAGTCGGTTGGCGTGAGGCAACTCAGAAGGCTACAGGAAGAGATCGTGGTGATACTATGCGAGCTTGAGATGTACTTCCCGCCCGCATTCTTCGATGTTATGGTGCATCTGCTGGTCCATACGTGGAGGATATCATCCAACTCGGGTCGACGTTCCTGCACAGCATGATGCCGTTCGAAAGGATGAATGGTGTCATCAAAGGATACGTTCGCAACATGTCACGTCCAGAGGGAAGCATAGCCAGGGGCTTTCTGACCGAAGAGTGCATCTCCTACTGCACGAATTATCTAGGCATCGAGAATCCCGTTGGTCTGCCCGTCAACAGGCACCTCGGCAGGCTCGCAGGATGGGGTCACCGTGAGGGTCGCCGCGAAATGCATGTTGACTTCGAGGGTCGACTCGCCGACTTTGAAAGAGCAAACCTAGTCGCGCTACAACACATAGACGTGGTCGATCCTTGGGTCGTAGAGCACAAAACCTTTATTGAAAAGACGTACAATGACCGAGGCCAACAGAGGACAGACGGAGATATAATCAAAGAGCACAACTCATGTTTCACGCGTTGGTTCAAGCAGAAGCTTCTGTCGTACCCTTTACATGAGGATTCTTCCGCGGAAGAACAACTCATATTCGCCTTGTCACAGGGCGCCGAGCACAACCTGATGACGTATGAGGCGTACGATACCAACAGTTACACATTCTACACCGAGGGAAAGGACATGAAGAGCGATGGTTATCAGAACTCCGGGGTAACAATGGAATCCTACACCGGTAACGACAAGGACAGATACTACGGAAGGATCGAGGAGATCTAGGAGCTGAGCTACACTGGAGAGAAGGTCCCGATGTTCCGTGTCAGATGGGCCAAGAGCGTCATAAAAGAAGACCGGTATTTCACCACCATGGTTATACCCGAAGCCAAATCCAAGACCGCGGGCGCAAACGTCACCGCGAAAAATGAGCCATGGGTACTGGCTTTCCAAGTGGACCAATGCTTCTTCATTACCGACCCGCCAAAGCCCAGTCGTGTTGTCGTGAGGAGAGGCAAAAGGAAGATCATCGGAATGGATGGAGTCGCCAATGAGCAGGACTTCGACAAGTACGGTGACCCGAAGATGGAACATGACGACGATGATGAAGTACCAGCATACACCACAAGAAGAAGCAGGACCACCCTACCTAAAGGACGTCCGTTCAAGAGAGGAACTCCATTTACGAAAAATAGCTAGCTAAGATCGATTGTATTTAAATTGTAGCCTTCATTTCTCGATTGTATTTCGACATTTTAAATTTTGATGATATTTTTTCATATTCAATATGAAAAAAATATTGAATATTCATGAGGACACTCGATCTCGATCCCCTCCATCTCGATCGCTATCACCCCTCGCAAGATCCCCCTCGCCGCCGAGCACCCCCCGCACCCTCCCCCGCTCCACCGCCGCCGCCGTCGGCATACTTACCACTAGAACACCTATTCACAAGATTTAACTCCTATTCATAGGCATCTACTTGCAAACATCAAAATTTTTTACTAGGCACTAGATATTCATAGGCATCTAATTGCAAACATAAAAAAAATACTAGGCATCTACTTGCAAACATAAAAAAAAATACTAGGCACTTCTCAAACCAAGGTGCAACCAGCACAAGAAAACAATGCATAGAAAAAAAGGAAAAAAAGGAGGGGGAAGAGGATTCGAACCCGCAACCTCCTGCTAGGAGGCAAAACCCACGCACCACTGCGTTGCTACTTCGGAGGTTAACAACATAGAGAAGGCGCACCTCATATACATGCGCCACTACTATATAAAAAACATTCTAATGGCGCACCGCTCGGGGTGCACCATTCCTAAGCCGGCTGCCCTCGCGCCCTCCTCTCTTCTCCCGCAGCCTCCCCCCTACCCCCTTTCCACCAAAAAGCAGCGCCCGCCGTCTCCCCGCTCGCCGACCGCCGCCGGACCTGCTTGCTTTCTTTCTTGGTTCGTGGGATTCGGCCCGGGTTCCGGCGCCGCCCGGCTCGATCCAGAGGGCCGCCGCCCAGCCCAGCCCAGCGGCCGCGCTGGAGGCGTGGGGGATCGGTTCTTTCCCCAGCAATCCGGCTTGCGCCGCCACTTCTGGTTCTAGGTAGGTGCGTGCGTAAGCTCCTTTCCCCCACACCTTTTCGAGCAGATTTCACAATCATTTTGTTTTCCTTCGTTTGTGCCTCAGATTGTGCCTCAAATTTTAAAATGCATGCCTCTGATCTAGGTAGGTGCGTGCGTAAGTGATAATGCGAATCTGCTGCTTTCCTTTGGTTGTGCCTCAGATTTCCCGGGGCGTCGCTGCTCTGACCCTAGTGCCTGCTGACTCCATGGAGGTTTCTCTCTGCTCTCTCTTCCTCTCTTCATGCTCTGCCCTGGGTGCCATCCAATTCGCTTACCACGCGACCACATTAGCCGTGGTGTGGTCTGACAAGAAAACTAAAACTTTTTTTGCATATATCTGCTCATGTGCATGTCACGGCGACTCCTGCAAATCTATCTTGTTTGACAAACTAAGCTATCTGTTTTAACTTGTTAGTCTGCCTGCTCTTGCTGTTGCCTAACTGAAGTGTACAAATGTATGAACTTGTAGTCATCTTATTAAGAGAAAAGGGAAGGATACTGATGACTTGTTGAACTCTATTTGACTGACCATATACATTATTGCTTTCTTCCACTACACAATCAGCATCTGTATTTATGATATGTATGGTCAAGAAGATGTTGATGTTTTGCTAACTTTTAAGATGGGGATTCTTTCATCTTCTAGACTGATTCAAATCTGGGAAGGTTGCATTCTCAGACCAACTAATAACTCTTGAAATGATTTTTGATGTCCTCTCAAGCTGATTTTTTTTCATAGTAATGTTGGTGTGAGACCAACATCAGCTAGTACTTTGATGCAGTTTTTTACCTGTATCAGCAGCTAATATATAAGTAACAAATAAAAATGTTTTCAAAAGGTGCATATTTAACATGTTGTATTTCACTAGTCTGCCAAGATTTCTTGCATATTTCCAAGCTTTAACACTACCTTTACGTGAACGATATACTGTTGATAACTAGCTTTGAGAAAATCACATTCAAATTCACTTTTTATGTCACTGACCAGTGACAACCCAAGTTTTGAAAAGGTCGTTAATACACGAACAAATAAAAAGGTCAAATTTGTAGAAAAATGATAAATCAAAACCTCATGTGGATTTCACCTTTTTTTCTTATCAGTTTCATCCTTATATGACTCTGCAACATAATAAAGGTGGTTGAAGAAAGTTGTGCACACGCGAGAAAGTTGGTAGTAGTATTAGTAGTTTGGGATATTCGTTTCTGAGCCCGGGCTCACCCTTCTCCGAGCTCTCCGACCATCGTGTCGTGATGATTTTGCAGGTATCCCGAGAGGCCCTTGAGTTTGCCGGAATGTCGATTAACTTCCGTTCCGGCAAATTCGGGTACTCCATATGTCCTATTTTCAGCAAAGGTCATGCTGAAATTTTCCGTGAATTTTAGCATGACTTTGCTAAAAATAGGACATATGGGGTACTTGCGACTAATGCATGGGCCGGGGTATCTTAGTACTTAATTAAGTAGGATCAACCCCCCCTTTATTCTTGCTGCATTAAACCATAGGTGGCAATAGAGCCAAGTGATTAGGCCCAACTTAGAATTCTCCTTCCCTTTTCTTGATAGGGTATATTATTAGAAGATACACATATATATCATTCAACCTAGGGTGCCTCGGCATCAATAAACCCTAAATGATGAAAACTAAACTTAGCATTTAGGGTGCCTTAGCGTCGACAAACCCTAAATTATAAAACCTTGGCTTTTAGGGTGCCTCGGTGTCGATAAAAACCTAAATGATGAAAGCTTAGGCTTTTAGGGTGCCTCGACATCGACAAACCCTAAATGATAAAAGCTTAGCTTTTAGGATGCCTCGGTGTCGACAAACCCTAAATGATGAGACCATGATCTTGTTACTTGACAATAACCAACTTTTTGACCAAACTTTTTTCCTATTTAGAGCGAAACATGGCCCACAACGATGAGGCCGGCGGTTCGGGCAAGCCATTCTGGGAGCTGTCCTAGGAGATGGAGGAAGAACCTCACCGCTATGAGGACGTCGCGGAAGACACCGATCCCGAGTACACAACCCCTAGTGGCGTTGGGGATGACACCACTGATGGTGCCGCCGAGGATGCCACCACTGATGATGGCAGCGCACGCACAGATGGCAGCCAATCGAAGAGGCAACGGAAGGACCGGCGCCCGAACGTGCTCAGCACCGTAAAGGAGGAATTTATTGAAGTGAACTCCGACGGGTATCCAACGGCGCCCAAAGAAATAGTCAAGGGGTACGCGGTTCAGCTCGGGCGCATTCTCCGGAGCACTGTCTCGATCAACACCGATAACCTAAGGCATAAGGACCGAGGGAATTTGCGCAACCTCCTCTTCACGAAGTTGCACGAACGATACAAGTTCCCCGGTGACGTCGCAAACACACGCCTCTCAAGGAATAAAGTGAACAGTGCCGCCCTCACGAAGATGAGCAAGGCCCTGTCTACTTGGAGAAGCGTGGTGAAGAGAATGATTGACAAAGGTGATAGTTATGAGAAGATCAAGGCGAAAAATCCTTCGATCAACGAAGATGACTACAAGGAGTTCAAGATCAAGTGCGAGAGCAAGGCAACCGCGGAATTAAGTCAATGGGGGAAAGAAATGCGGGAGTTGAACTTAGGGGTCCACCAACTCGGTCCCGGCGGTTACAAAGTGGCGGAACCTATATGGGACAAGGAGGACGCGGAGCGTGCCGAGCAAGGCCTACCACCCTGCTTTGAGAAATACGGTGACAAGCAGACCAGGAACTATGTCTAGTAACAAAGGAGCTTACCACAGATGCGAAGACCAGGGCGCTTGAGCGTGTTCTGGTAAGGAATACACCCCACGTAATTAGCTCCATATGATTCCATTCTAATTAATGAAGCCAAATTTCTAAATGGTTCATTCCTTCCGCAGGACACTGAAAGCAGTAGCGCGGGGTCGTCTAAGAGCTCCCATTGGGACACCAATTTAAATAGGGCATTTAACATAATGAACAACAAGGATAAGTCCAGTAAGCCGTCGTCAGCTGGTCGTGTGGCCGGCAAAGGCTTGTCCATAAAATGGTCGTCATACTATAACGCTGGTGGGCGAAAAAAGAGAAATACCAACTTAGAAAGCCAGTCGCGCGAGGTTGAAGAACTCAAGGCAAAAGTGGCGCGGATTTCGGAGATGGTCCAAGAGCTAGTACAACACCAAGTGGGAGGGGTGATCACCGCCATTGTGCCTACCTTGATTGAGGGGCTGCAGGCGTGGATTGCGGGCGGCCAACTTCACGGCCAGCAACTCGCACAACGCTCAGCGACGCCATTGGTGTCTCCGGCGCCGACGCCATTGGTGTCTCCGGCGCCGGCCGGCACCTCGGCAGCAAGCGGCCCCTTCGTCACTTGCACGCCCGCCCTTGGCGGTGCCTCGACATTAGCCAAGCTCGACGCCATCACGGTAACTAAGCCTCTCTCGGTCGATGACTTCATCTCCGTGCCTTTGACTAGGCATCCCCTGACGCCCTACATGTTTTCGCAGGGCGCCGACGCCGACGTTCCATGCACTCTCCTGCACTTCATGGGCGGCGAGTTGATCGATGTCGCCAAGGGCATAATCATTCAACCGGGCAACCCCATGTTCCACGGTAAACCGATGCCACCCACCACGTATAGGGTTCAACTGGTTCGGGTGCTACCAAGCAGCGACGACCTGTTACCTCCGTTCCACCCCGCTGGGGCCGACAAAGATGATGTGATGACCCTCAGCGCCTGCTTAAGCTGGCCCTTACTTTGGCCGAAGAGCCATATTCGTTTGGGGGCGGGGGACACCACCCCACAGACAACACCGCCAGTCGTGCCGGCGCCAAGCCATGGCAAGACCGCCGCAACGCTACCGGACATGCATATGGCACAGGATCCGGACATGCATATGGCACAGGATCCGGACGACGACGATGACGATGATGGTACATTTACCAAGGTCGATAAGTACTTTGCCGAACATGGGTACGGTGAGGAATTCTTTGGGCCTCCTTCTTAAGAACCCAACCCTGCAAAAGACGACCGGGATCTAGCTGGTACCGCGGAGAAACCCAATTGCAACAGGCGTTGTCTGGCGTTTAGTTTTGAGGAGACGCCTCCAGCTGCCGCCTTCACCGAGCCTCAGATAGCCGAGGTGCGAAATATTATCAGCCCCAACACACTCAAGAAGGTGGTCTCTGAGCAGATGAACTCGATCCCATTACATCAGCAGAAGAAGGGACGGAAAAGAAAGACTAACAAGGGTGCGAGCCAGCCGGCACTGAGTACGATCCGTGCTGTGGACGGGCCACCTTCACCTAAGGATATCTCGAGGAGGGTGCATGTGGCGGGTAGGCCGATGCTACCGACTAATCTGCTCAATGCTGCAACCGGTGCTATAAGGAGTTTGCATGACAGTGTTCTTTGTTTGGAGAAGCGGCGTTTCTCCGAGAATAATGTGGCATACCCGGTTTTCGTGGCCAAGGTGCCAGAGGGCAAGGGCTTTGTCGATAGCGCCATCGAGGGTATGATCGTCCTGCGGTTTGCTGACATCTTCGCTATGTTTAACCTTCATCCGCTGCACTACACCTTTGTTTGGCTATTTTCGCTGAGTATGGACATGCGGATCATTAGAGACAAGACCCCGGACCTAGTGATAGTCGACCCCTTCTATATGCGTGCCAAGATCTTGGGCAGCGCTGGGGACCGGCAAGTCGCGAGTTCATACCTCGAAGGCGTCATTCTGGCAAACTCAGAAAAGGATAACTTCCTCGTGCCTTACTTTCCCTGGTAAGTTATCCCCTCATCGCCACGTAACATATGATTTCTTAGATTTTGATCATCCTTTTTTTTTCTAACATTCCGTGTTTTGTGCAGTGACACACGTTGCACACTTATCCTCTTAAGCCTGAAATATTCCACGGCCACGTATTTCGACTCGGACCGTCAGTCAAAAAAAGACTACACAAATATCAAGAAAGTTCTTGATGAAACTCTTCCCGGCTACGCCATATCTGGAGGCACCTTCAGCAGGACAAGTCTCAGGCACGGCAAGCACGTGTTCACCCACAATACGACGTTCGCCTCTGTCAAGCAGCCGCCTGGCAGTTAGAAGGATGCCTACTACGCCCTCCATCACATGCGGGCGATCATACGGGACAATAATCACCTTCGGCTACCAAATAATCTCAAAGATTGGGCCGCACGCTTGTCGGCAATCCAGGATGCGAACATCAGACAAGAATTCTTTCGCATCCAGTCCGAGTTTGCGGAAATCATCCATCAAGATGTCCTTCGTACCTCGGGGCAGGTCTACCTCAGATATCCGCTATCCAATAGTGAGATAGATACAATGCTACAAATGCAGGCTGACAACGACCGCAATTTCATGACCATCACGAAAGACGGCGGCTTCATCCACGTTCCCGTGAATTGCTACTAATTCATGTTGCAATATTAAACTTTAATGAACTGGTATGTCTCTTTGGTTTGGACAGTCGTTCAACTTATATATAATCGATGCTATTTATTAGTAGGACCATGAATCGTGCTGTTATAGTTGTAATATTAAACTTAAAGAACTTTTATGTCTCTGTGAATTGCTACTAACGTTTTGTTTGGCTAGTGCATAGAGATGCCGTCGTATGTCGTGTACAAGGGTAAGGTTCCCGGAGTCTACGACGACTGGGAGGAGTGTCGGAGACAGGTTCACTGATTCAGCGGTAACAGTTACAAAGGGTACATCACAAGGGCAGAGGCGGAAGTTAGATACGCGCGCTATCTAGCGGGAGAGAGGAGGGAGCATTGGAGGAACCGGATGAAGACCAGTTTCATTGCGATTATGCTCATCTTGATGACCGCAGCTCTCTTCTATGTGATGGTCGTTTAGATGGTCGATATCGACTTGTAATGTGAAGACAAACTCGCTACTCGCGGTCTCGAGACTTGTAATGTTCTAACTTTGTTTGGTATTTTAAATTCGGAGACTAATATGATGAATTGTATTCGGAGACTAATCTTCTATTGTATTCGATAAATCTGTTGTTTATATGTTGTGCTATCTATATTCTGTGCAATAATATATTTTGTAATCTGTGCAAATATCAAAAAAAATAAAATAAATACCTAATATTCATAGTAGTGGCGCATCACTCTGCACACTAATGGCGCATCACTCAGCACACTAGTGCGCCATTAGTAAGCCAGAGCATATGGGTAAATATGGCCCTGGGAGGCATACTAATGGCGCACCATAAGCTATACTAATGGCGCACCAGGATCTATACTAATGGCGCACCGGGATCTATACTAATGGCGCACCAGGATCTATACTAATGGCGCACTACTTGGTGCGCCATTAGTATACCAGATACTAATGGCGCACCGTGAGCAATACTAATGGCGCACTACCTGGTGCGCCATTAGTATACCAGATACTAATGGCGCACTTGTGGTGCGCCATTAGTAAAAAAATCTAATGGCGTGATGCTAGTGGCGCACCTATAGTGCGCCATTAGTAGCAAAAATAGGTGCGCCATTAGCAAGCCTTTTCCTAGTAGTGAGAAGCAAATTGTCACTATTGGCTTTAAAGGTGTGTCACATGAGTTCAATTTCTCTAAGTTTGGTAGACAACCTCATGAAAAGGAGTTGCCTAGTAGGGATGAAACTATTGCCTTAGCTTCTATTGCCGTACCTCCTACTGATCCCTTAGAGCAATACTTGCTTGAGCATGAAAATGATATGCATATGGATGAAAGGGATGAGATAGATAGAGTTGTCTTAGAACAATATCCTATCCTTAAGAATAATCTGGCTGTTGAACTGCTTGGGGATCCACCCCCACCAATGGGTGATCCAGTGCTCGAGCTTAAATAGTTGCCGGATACTCTTAAGTATGCCTATCTTGATGAAAAGGAGATATATCCTGTCATAATTAGTGCTAGCCTCTCAGAGCAGGAAGAAAAGAAGTTACTAAAAACTCTGAGGAAGCACTGTGCTGCTATTGGATATACTCTTGATGATCTTAAGGGCATTAGTCCCACTCTATGCCAGCACAAGATTAAAACTGATCCTCACTTCAAACCAGTTGCTCATCATCAAAGGAGATTAGATTCTAAGATGAAAGAAGTAGTGAGAAAAGAAATACTAAAGCTCCTGGAAGCAGGTATCATCTATCCTGTTTCTCATAGCAATTTGGTGAGTCCGGGGCATTGCGTTCCTAAGAAGGGGGGCATTACCATTGTCCCCAATGATAAGGATGAATTGATCCCACAGAGGATTATTACTGGCTATAGGATGGTGATCGATTTTAGGAAACTGAATAAAGCCACTAGGAAAGATCATTACCCTTTGCCATTTATCGACCAAATGCTAGAAAGGCTATCCAAACACACACACTTCTGCTTTCTAGACAGTTATTCTGGTTTTTCCCAAATACCAGTTGCACAATCTGATCAGGAGAAAACCACTTTCACCTGCCCTTTCGGTACCTTTGCTTATAGACGTATGCCTTTTGGCTTATGTAATGCACCTGCCACCTTTCAAAGATGTATGATGGCTATATTCTCTGACTTTTGTGTAAAGATTGTCGAGGTTTTCATGGATGACTTTTCCGTTTACGGGTCTTCCATTGATGATTGCTTCAGCAACCTTGATCGAGTCTTACAGAGATGTAAAGACACCAATCTTGTTTTGAATTGGGAGAAGTGCCACTTTATGGTTAATGAAGGCATCGTCTTAGGACATAAAATTTCTGAAAGAGGTATTGAAGTCGATAAGGCTAAGGTTGATGCAATCGAGAAAATGCCATACCCCACAGATATCAAGGGTATAATAAGTTTCCTTGGTCATGCTGGTTTCTATAGAAGGTTCATTAAAGATTTCTCTAAGATTTCTAGGCCTCTTACCAATCTCTTGCAAAAGTATATTCCTTTTGTCTTTGACGAGGATTGTGAGGAAGCCTTCGAAATACTTAAGAGGGCTTTGATAACTGCACCTATTATTAAACCACCTGATTGGAACTTGCCTTTTGAAATCATGTGTGACGCTAGTGATTATGTTGTTGGTGCTGTTCTAGGGCAAAGAGTCGACAAGAAGTTGAATGTTATTCACTATCCTAGTAAAACTCTAGAAAGTGCCCAGAGAAACTATGCTACTACGGAGAAGGAATTTTTAGCAGTCGTGTTTGCATGTGAAAAGTTCAGGTCTTACATAGTTGATTCCAAAGTTACTATTCACACTGATCATGCTGCTATGAAGTACCTCGTGGAGAAGAAGGACACTAAACCTAGACTTATCAGATGGGTTCTCTTGCTACAATAATTTGATTTGCACATTGTCGACAGGAAGGGTGCCGATAACCCAGTAGCAGATAACTTGTCTAGGTTGGAGAACGTTCTTGATGACCCACAACCTATTGATGATAGCTTTCCTGATGAGCAATTGAATGTCATCAATGCTTCACGTAGTGCACCGTGGTATGCTGGTTATGCAAACTATATCGTTGCCAAATATATACCAGCTAGTTTCACATACCAGCAAAAGAAGAAATTCTTCTTTGACTTGAGACACTACTTTTGGGATGATCCTCACCTTTATAAGGAAGGAGTAGATGGTGTTATTAGACATTGTATACCTGAACATGAACAGGGATAGATCCTATAGAAGTGTCACTCCGAGGCCTACGGAGGACACCATGCGGGAGATAGAACTGCACACAAGGTATTGCAATCAGGTTTCTATTGGCCCACTCTCTTCAAGGATGCCCGTAAGTTTGTCTTGTCTTGTGATGAATGTCAAAGAATAGGTAATATTAGCAAACGTCAAGAAATGCCTATGAACTATTCACTTGTCACTGAACCATTTGATGTTTGGTGCTTTGATAATATGGGACCTTTTCCAAAATCCAACGGGTATACTCATATCCTAGTTGCTGTTGATTACGTCACTAAGTGGGTAGAAGTTATCCCCACTAGTAGTGCTGATCACAACACCTCTATCAAGATGCTGAAAGAAGTTATCTTCACTAGATTTGGAGTCCCTAGATATCTAATGACCGACAGTGGTGTTGGGGAACGTCGCATGGGAAACAAAAAATTTCCTACGCGCACGAAGACCTATCATAGTGATGTCCATCTACGAGAGGGGATTTTCGATCTACGTACCCTTGTAGTTCGCACAGCAGAAGCGTTAGTGAACGCGGTTGATGTAGTGGAACGTCCTCACGTCCCTCGATCTGCCCCGCGAACCGTCCCACGAACCGTCCCGCGATCCGTCCCACGATCTAGTGCCGAACGGATGGCACCTCCGCGTTCAGCACACGTACCGCTCGACGATGATCTCGGCCTTCTTGATCCATCAAGAGAGACGGAGAGGTAGATGAGTTCTCCGTCAGCGTGACGGCGCTCCGGAGGTTGGTGGTGATCTAATCTCGGCAGGGCTCCGCCTGAGCTCCGCAGAAACGCGATCTAGAGGTAAAACCGTGGAGGTATGTGGTCGGGCTGCCTTGAAAAAGTTGTCTCAAATCAGCCCTAATTGCTCCATATATATAGGAGGAGGGAGGGGAGGCTTGCCTTGAGGTTCAAGGAGCCCCAAGGGCTGCGCCACCAAGGGGAGGAGGATTCCTCCTCCAATCCTAGTCCAACTAGGATTGGAAGGTGGAGTCCTTCTCTCTTTTCCGACCTTTCCCTTTTTTTTTCTTTCTCTTCTTTTGGTTTTTTTCTTTCTCTTGCGCAAGACAGCCTTGGGCTGACCCCACCTACTTGGTGCGCCACCCCAAGGTCCTTGGGCCCTCTCGGGTGGGTGGTCCCCCCTCCCGGTGAATATCCGGAACCTATTCGTCATTCCCGGTACATTACCGGTAATGCCCGAAAACCTTCCGGTAACAAAATGAAGTCATCCTATATATCAATCTTCGTTTCCGGACCATTCCGGAAACACTCGTGACATCTGTGATCTCATCCGGGACTCCGAACAACATTCGGTAACCAACCATATAACTCAAATACACATAAAACAACGTCGAACCTTAAGTGTGCACACCCTGCGGGTTCGAGAACTATCTAGACATGACCCGAGTGACTCCTCGGTCAATATCCAATAGCGGGACCTGGATGCCCATATTGGATCCTACATATTCTACGAAGATCTTATCGTTTGAACCTCAGTGCCAAGGATTCATATAATCCCGTATGTCATTCCCTTTGTCCTTCGGTATGTTACTTGCCCGAGATTCGATCGTCAGTATCCGCATACCTATTTCAATCTCGTTTACCGGCAAGTCTCTTTACTCGTTCCGTAATACAAGATCCCGCAACTTACACTAAGTCACATTGCTTGTAAGGCTTGTGTGTGATGTTGTATTACCGAGTGGGCCCCGAGATACCTCCCCGTCACACGGAGTGACAAATCCCAGTCTCGATCCATACTAACTCAACGAACACCTTCGGATATACCTGTAGAGCATCTTTGTAGTCACCGACTTACGTTGCGACATTTGATACACACAAAGCATTCCTCCGGTGTCAGTGAGTTATATGATCTCATGGTCATAGGAACAAATACTTGACACGTAGAAAACAGTAGCAACAAAATGACACGATCAACATGCTACGTGTATTAGTTTGGGTCTAGTCCATCACATGATTATCCTAATGATGTGATCCCGTTATCAAGTGACAACACTTGCCTATGGTCAGGAAACCTTGACCATCTTTGATCAACGAGCTAGTCAACTAGAGGCTTACTAGGGACAGTGTTTTGTCTATGTATCCACACATGCACTGTGTTTCCAATCAATACAATTATAGCATGGATAATAAACGATTATCATGAACAAAGAAATATAATAATAACTAATTTATTATTGCCTCTAGGGCATGTTTCCAACAGTCTCCCACTTGCACTAGAGTCAATAATCTAGTTCACATCACCATGTGATTCCAACGAATCCAACACCCATATAGTCATGGGGTCTGATCACGTCTTGCTCCTGAGAGCGGTTTTAGTCAACGGTTCTGAAACTTTCAGACCCGTGTGTTCTTTACAAATCTTTATGTCATCTTATAGATGCTGCTACTATGTGCTATTCAGAAATACTCCAAATATCTACTCTACTATACGAATCCGTTTCACTACTCATAGTTATTCGGATTAGTGTCAAAGCTTGCATCGACGTAACCCTTTACGACGAACTCTTTAACCACCTCCATAATCGAGAAAAATTCCTTCGTCCAGCTGTTACTAAGGATAAATTTTGACCGCTACTCGTGATTCAATCATGGATCACTCTCTGTACCTCTCAACAGACTTTGAGTCAAGGCACACATCAGGTGCGGTACCCAGCATGGCATACCTCAGATTCTACGACCAAGGCATAGAAGACGACCTTCGTCTATTCTCTTTATTCTGCCGGGGTCGGGTTTCGAGTCTTACTCAAATTCACACCTCACAACGCAACCAAGAACTCCTTCTTTGCTGATCTATTTTGAACTCCTTCAAAAACTTGTCAAGGCATGGATCTTTTGAAACTTCCATTAAGCGCTTTTGATCTATCTCCATAGATTTTTGATGCTCAACGTTCAAGTAGCGCAATCTAGGTACTCCTTTGAAAACTCCTTTCAAACAACCTTGTATGCTTTACAGAAATTCTATATTACTTCTGATCCACAATATGTCAACCACATATACTTATCAGAAATTCTATAGTGCTCCCACTCACTTCTTTGGAAATACAAGTTTCGCATAAACCTTGTACAAATCGAAAATCTTTGATCATCTCATCAAAGTGTATATTCCAACTCCGAGATGCTTGCACCAGTCCATTGAAGGATCGCTGGAGCTTGCATACTTGCTAGTATCTTTAGGATCGACAAAACCTCCTGGTTGTATCACATACAGTGTTTGCTCAAGGAAACCGTCGAGGAAACAATGTTTTGACATCCTATGTGCAATATTTCATAAATAATGCAACAACTACTATCATAATTCTAACAGACTTTTAGCATCGCTACGAGTGAGAAAGTCTCATCATAGTCAACTGTTTGATCTTGTCGGAAACATCTTTGCGACAAGTCGAGCTTTTCTTAATAGTGACTTATCACCATCATCGTCTGTCTTCCTTTTAAAGATCCATCTTTACTCAACAGTCCTATGACCATCAAGTAGTTCTTCCAAAGTCTACACTTTGTTTTCATACATGGATCCTCTCTCGGATTTCATGGCTTCCAACAATTTGTCGGAATCCAGGCCCACCATTGCTTTCTCCATAACTCGTAGGTTCACTGTTGCTCAACAACATGACCTCCAAAACAGGGTTACTGTACCACTCTGCAGTTGTACGCGACCTTGTCAACCTACGAGGTTTGTAGTAACTTGATCCGATGCTCGATGATCACCATCATCAGCTTTCACTTCAATTGGTGTAGGCGCCACAGGAATAACTTCCTGCGCCCTGCTACACACTGGTTGAAGTGATGGTTCAATAACCTCATTAAGTTCTACCACCCTCCCACTCAATTCTTTCGAGATAAACCTTTCCTCGAGAAAGGATCCATTTCTAGAAACAAACACTTTGCTTTCGGATCTGAGATAGGAGATGTACCCAACTGTTTTGGATATCCTATGAAGATGCATTTATCCGCTTTGGGTTTGAGCTTATTCGACTGAAACTTTTTCACACAAGTGTCGAAGCCCCAAACTTTCAAGAAACGACAGTTTAGATTTCTCTAAACCTCAGTCTATACTGTGTCATCTCAACGGAAATACGCGGTGCCCTATTAAAAGTGAATGTGGTTGTCTCTAATGCATAACCCATTAACGATAGTGGTAATTCGATAAGAGACATCATAGCATGCACCATACCAAATAGTGCGTGGCTATGACGTTCAGACACATCATCACACTATGATGTTCCAGGTGGCATGAACTGCGAAACAATTTCCACATTGTCTTAACTGCGTACCAAAACTCGTAACTCAGATATTCATTTCTATGATCATATCGTAGACAGTTTATCCTCTTGTTACGACGAACTTCACTCCTGAAACAGAATTGAATCTTTCAATATTTCAGACTTGTGATTCATTAAGTAAATACTCTTGTATCTGCTCAAATCGTCATTGAAGTAAGAACATAATGATATCCACTGCGTGCCTCAGCACCCATTGGACTGCATACATCAAAATGTATCACTTCCAACAAGTTACTATCTTGTTTCATCTCAATGAAAACAAGGCCTTGCTCATGTGGTATGATTTGCATGTCACTAGTGATTCAAAATCAAGTGAGTATAAAGATCCATCAGCATGGAGCCTCTTCATGCAATTTACACCAACATGACTCAAGCGGCAGTGCCACAAGTAAGTGGTACTATCATCATTACCTCGTATCTTTTGGCACCAATATTATGAACATGTGTAACACTACGATCGAGATTCAATAAACCATTGAAGGTGATTTATTCAAGAAAATAGAGTAACCATAATTCTCTTTAAATGAATAATCTTATTGCAATAAACACGATCCAATCATGTTCATGCTTAACGCAAGTACCAAATAACAATTATTTAGGTTCAACACCAATCCCGATGGTAGATGGAGTGTGCGACGTTTGATCATATCAACCTTGGAAACACTTCCAACACGTATCGTCACCTCGCCTTTAGCTAGTCTCCGTTTATGTCGTAGCTTTCATTTCGTGTTACAAATCACTTAGCAACCGAACCGGTATCCAATACCCTCGTGCTACTAGGATTACTAGTAAAGTACACATCAACATCATGTATATCAAATATACTTCTTTCGACTTTTGCCAGCCTTCTTATCTACCAAGTATCTAGAGTTGCTCCGACTCAGTGACTGTTCCCCTCATTACAGAAGCACTTAGTCTCGGGTTTGGGTTCAATCTTGGGTCTCTTCATTAGTGCAGCAACTGTTTTTCCATTTCATGAAGTATCCCTTCTATCCCTTGCCTTTCTTGAAACTTAGTGGTTTTACTAACCATCAACTACTGATGCTCCTTCTTGATTTCTACTTTCGCAGTGTCAAACATCGCGAATCGCTCAAGGATCATTTTATCTATCCTTGATATGTTATAGTTCATCACGAAGCTCTCACAGCTTGGTGGCAGTGATGTTGGAGAACCATCACTATCTCATCTGGAAGATTAACTCCCACTTGATTCAAGCGATTGTCGTACTCAGACAATCTGAGCACACGCTCAACGATTGAGCTTTTCTCCTTTACTTTGTGGACAAAGAATCTTGTCGGAGGTCTCGTACCTCTTAACAAGGGCACAAGCATGAAATCACAATTTCATCTCTTTAGAACATCACTTATGTTCCATGACGTTTCAAAACGTCTTCGGCGCCTTGCTTCTAAGCCATTAAGTATTTTGCACTGAACTATCGTGTAGTCATCAGAAACGTGTATGTCGGATGTTCACAGCATCCACAGACGACGCTCGAGGTGCAGCACACCGAGTGGTGCATTAAGGACATAAGCCTTCTGTGCAGCAACGAGGACAATCCTCTGCAAAGTTTGCTACTATCAACTTTCAACTAATTTTTCTCTAGGAACATATAAAAACAGTAGAGCTATAGCGCTACTACATCATAATTCGCAATGACCATTAGACTATGTTCATGACAATTAGTTCAATTAATCATATTACTTAAGAACTCCCACTCAAAAAGTACATCTCTCTAGTCATTTGAGTGGTACATGATCCAAATCCACTATCTCAAGTCCGATCATCATCTGAGTCGAGAATAGTTTCAGTGGTAAGCATCTCTATGCTAATCATATCAACTATACGATTCATGCTCGACCTATCGGTCTCATGTGTTCCGAGGCCATGTCTGCACATGCTAGGCTCGTCAAGCTTAACCCGAGTGTTCCGCGTGTGCAACTGTTTTGCACCCGTTGTATGTGAACGTTGAGTCTATCACACCCGATCATCACGTGGTGTCTCGAAACGAAGAACTGTCGCAACGGTGCACAGTCGGGGAGAACACAATTTTGTCTTGAAATTTTAGTGAGAGATCACCTCATAATGCTACCATCGTTCTAAGCAAGATAAGGTGCATAAAGGATTGACATCACATGCAATTCATAAGTGACATGATATGGCCATCATCATGTGCTTCTTGATCTCCATCACCAAAGCACCGACACGATCTTCTTGTCACCGGCGTCACACCATGATCTCCATCATCATGATCTCCATAACCGTGTCTCCATCGGGGTTGTCGTGCTACTCATGCTATTACTACTAAAGCTACGTCCTCTAATTGTTGTTGCATGTTTTACGTGGTGACCATGGGTATCTAGTAGGATCGCATCTTACTTACGCAAACACCACAACAGAGATGTATGAATTGCTATTTAACCTTATACAAGGACCTACTCGGTCAAATCCGATTCAACTAAAGTTGGAGAAACCGACACTTACCAGTCATCTTTGAGCAAGGGAGCTACTCGTAGCGACGAAACCAGTCTCTCGTAAGCGTACGAGTAATGTCGGTCCAAGCCGATTCAATCCAACAATACCGCGGAATCAAGAAATTACTAAGGAGGGCAGCAAAATGCACATCACCGCCCACAAAAACTTTTGTGTTCTACTCGAGAAGACATCTACGCATGAACCTAGCTCATGATGCCACTGTTGGGGAACGTCGCATGGGAAACAAAAATTTTCCTACGCGCACGAAGACCTATCATGGTGATGTCCATCTACGAGAGGGGATTTTCGATCTATGTACCCTTGTAGATCGCACAGTAGAAGCGTTAGTGAACACGGTTGATGTAGTGGAACGTCCTCACGTCCCTCGATCCGCCCCGCGAACCGTCCCACGAACCGTCCCGCGATCCGTCCCACGATCTAGTGCCGAACGGACGGCACCTCCACGTTCAGCACACGTACAGCTCGACGATGATCTTGGACTTCTTGATCCAGCAAGAGAGACGGAGAGGTAGATGAGTTCTTCGGCAGCGTGACGGCGCTCCGGAGGTTGGTGGTGATCTAATCTCGGCAGGGCTCCGCCTGAGCTCCGCAGAAACGCGATCTAGAGGTAAAACCGTGGAGGTATGTGGTCGGGCTGCCTTGAAAAAGTTGTCTCAAATCAGCCCTAATTGCTCCATATATATAGGAGGAGGGAGGGGAGGCTTGCCTTGAGGCTCAAGGAGTCCTCCTCCAATCCTAGTCCAACTAGGATTGGAAGGTGGAGTCCTTCTCTCTTTTCCCACCTTTCCCTTTTTTTTCTCTCTTCTTTTGGTTTTTTTTCTTTATCTTGCGCAAGACAGCCTTGGGCTGACCCCACCTACTTGGTGCGCCACCCCCAAGGTCCTTGGGCCCTCCCGGGTGGGTGGTCCCCCCTCCCGGTGAAGATCCGAAACCCATTCGTCATTCCCCGTACATTACCGGTAATGCCCGAAAACCTTCCGGTAACCAAATGAAGTCATCCTATATATCAATCTTCGTTTACGAACCATTCCGGAAACCCTCGTGACGTCCGTGATGTCATCCGGGACTTCGAACAACATTCAGTAACCAACCATATAACTCAAATACGCATAAAACAACGTCGAACATTAAGTGTGCAGACCCTGCGGGTTCGAGAACTATGTAGACATGACCCGCGTGACTCCTCGGTCAATATCCAATAGCGGGACCTGTATGCCCATATTGGATCCTACATATTCTACGAAGATCTTATCGTTTGAACCTCAGTGCCAAGGATTCATATAATCCCGTATGTCATTCCCTTTGTCCTTCGGTATGTTACTTGCCCGAGATTCGATCGTCAGTATCCGCATACCTATTTCAATCTCGTTTACCGGCAAGTCTCTTTACTCGTTCCGTAATACAAGATCCCACAACTTACACTAAGTCACATTGCTTGCAAGGCTTGTGTGTGATGTTGTATTACCGAGTGGGCCCCGAGATACCTCTCCGTCACACGGAGTGACAAATCCCAGTCTCGATCCATACTAACTCAACGAACACCTTCGGAGATACCTGTAGAGCATCTTTATAGTCACCCAGTTACGTTGTGACGTTTTATACACACAAAGCATTCCTCCGGTGTCAGTGAGTTATATGATCTCATGGTCATAGGAACAAATACTTGACACGCAGAAAACAGTAGCAACAAATTGACACGATCAACATGCTACGTCTATTAGTTTGGGTCTAGTCCATCACATGATTCTCCTAATGATGTGATCCCGTTATCAAGTGACAACACTTGCCTATGGTCAGGAAACCTTGACCATCTTTGATCAACGAGCTAGTCAACTAGAGGCTTACTAGGGACAGTGTTTTGTCTATGTATCCACACATGCACTGTGTTTCCAATCAATAAATTATAGCATGGATAATAAACGATTATCATGAACAAAGAAATATAATAACAACTAATTTATTATTGCCTCTAGGGCATATTTCCAACATGTGGTTCACACTTCATTCATGGTGCTTTCCGCAAAATGCTTGCTAAGTACGATGTCAACCATAGAATTGCATCTCCCTATCACCCTCAGTCCAGTGGTCAAGTAGAGATAAGTAATAGAGAGATTAAACTAATTCTGAAAAAGACTGTCAATAGGTCTAGAAAGAATTGGTCTAAGAAGCTCCATGATGCACTGTGGGCTTATAGAACTACCTATAAGAATCCCATGGGCATGTCTCCGTACAAAATGGTGTATGGGAAAGCATGTCACTTACCTCTTGAGCTAGAGCATAAAGCGTATTGGGCAATCAAAGAGCTCAACTTTGATTTCAAACTTGCCGGTGAGAAGAGGTTATTTGATATTAGCTCGCTTGATGAGTGGAGAACTCAAGCATATGAGAATGCCAAGCTGTTCAAAGAGTAGGTTAAGAGGTGGCATGATAAGAGGATACAAAAGCTTGAGTTCAATGTAGGTGATTATGTCTTGCTATATAACTCTCGTTTAAGATTCTTTGCAGGAAAACTTCTCTCTAAATGGGAAGGTCCCTATGTAGTTGAGGAAGTATATCGTTCCAGTGCTATCAAGATCAACAACACGGAAGGTAATTGTCCGAGAGTGGTAAATGGGCAGAGAATCAAGCATTATATCTCAGGTACTCCCATAAATGTTGAAAGCAATATTATCAATACCATAACTCCGGAAGAATACCTAAAGGATATTTATCAGTCTGTTTCATACTTAAAAAACGAAGAGGTATGTGATTCGGTAAGAAAACAGAGTCAAAAACTTTTCCAGTAGGAAATTTTCTCCGTTTTGGAATATTTGAAAAAATACAAAAATTGGAAGTAGTCCAGGAAGTGCGCGAGGAGGCGACAAGCCTGCACGGCGCGGGCCCACCCCCTGGCCGCGCCGTGAGGGCTTGTGGCCACCTCGTGCGCCTCCCGGACTCTGTTTTCGTGCGGAGTACTCCTTCTGGTCTGGAAAAAATCATTATATATACTCCTATTTGGTCTGACCCCTGCATCACGCAGATCTCTTCCGTATTTTGTTTCGAGCCTGTTTCTCTTGCAGATCTAGATCCCTATGACTTCCCTAGAAGCTCCGAAGGACAAGATCTTCGAGAAGGTCATCAATCCCTACCTCACGGGAGTGCTGCAACACCCTCAATCTATCGAGATGCGTGAGGGGATGTTGCACATCCGTGATGTTGAGGGGCCTAAGAAGACCGGAAGCGTCGAGACGAGGCTCGAAGCAATGGAGCAACAAGTCTTCAAGTGCCAAGGGATGGTGGAGCGTGGACTCAACGCCAACCACATGATGATCACAGTTCACCAACAAGCACAGGATTGATGCCAATGACATTGGGAAGCATCTCTCCAGGCTCTATGTCAGGATTGATCAACTCCAGGCCGAGATCTATGACCTGCAGAACCAAAACTGTGAGTATGAGTATAGATTTAAATCAATACGGTTGGCTGCAGATTTGAGGATTCCGGAGACTCGTTCATCTTTCCATGATGGAGCACCTATGCGTTGGAAGACGGAGGATCAAACTTATGTTGCAACAACTCCACCACCTTCACCACCAAAGGAAGACAACTGAGCATTGGTTTGGGCAATCCCCTTGGCTTGTGCCAAGCTTGGGGGAGTTGCCCCGGTATCGTATCACCATCACATCCTTTGCCTTTACCTTTGTTTTAAGTTTTCCTTTTCAGTTTTCTTTTTCTCTAGTAGTTTAAAAGTCTTAGTGTTTTAGTTTTGAGTTTTGCTTTGTGTCACCCCTGATGTATTCTTGCTCGTGAGCCATATAATAAAGAGTGTCTTAGTTGAAGGGCTTTGCCTCTTGCCATGATCAAAAGAGTGAGAATCGAACAAAAGCATGAAAGATCATGTAATGATCTTATGGGAAGTGATGGCTTCACATTTAAAAATAATGAGGATTGAAACTTGTTGAGGGTAGGCAAACATAGACCTTGGTCATTGTTGCAATTAATAGGAAGGGATATAGAAGGAGAGGTTCACATATAAATATATCATCTCTGACACCATCTATGATTGTGAACACTCACCAAACTATTGCATGCCTAGAAGTAGATGTTGGACAAGGAAGACATCATAATGAATTGTGTTTGCTTGGCTCTGAACAATGTTATTTCATTAGAGATCCCTTAGCATGTGACGATTGCTTCCACCTCAGATTTGCTTTACAAGCTCTTATTTGACTCTTTCTGATGTTGTGATAAATTGCAATTTCTTCAATGACTAAAGGATATCGGTTGTTACTTCTCGGTAAGGTTCTTGATCCATGCTTTACTTTGTGAAGGAATTGTCACTTTAGCATGAGAGATTATATGGTGGTATTGCTATTCTGATCTTGATCATGATGCATGCATGTTCGTATCTTGTTTTGTCGACACCTCTCTCCCTAAACATGTGGACATATTTACTGAGCTCGGGTTTCGCTTGAGTACAAACGAGGTCTAAGATTGGGGGAGTTGATACGTCCATTTTGCATCATGTTTTCATGTTGATATTTATCGCTTCTTTGGCTGTTATTTCACTTCACGGTACAATTCTTATGCCTTTTCTCTCTTATTTTGCAAGGTTTACATGAAGAGGGAGAATACCGGCAACTGGAATTCTGGCCTGAAAGTGGAGCAAAGTTGAGATACCTATTCTGCGCAACTCCAAACGCCGTAAAAATCAACGAGGATTTTTTTTCCGATTTATCAAAAATACTGGGCCGAAGAAGTGCCAGAAGGGCACCAGGGGGTGCCCACAAGCCTGCACGACGCGACCACCCCCAGGCCGCGCCATGAGGGCTTGTGGGCAGCCCACTGGCCCACTTGCTCCCCTCTTTTGCTATATGGAGGGTTTCGTCCAGGAAAAAATCAAGGAGGAACTTTTTCATGGATTCGTCGCCGCCACGAGGCGGAACTTGAGCAGAACCAATCTAGAGCTCTGGCAGGATGATCCTCCTGGAGAAACTTCCCTCCCGGAGGGGGAAATCGTCGCCATCGTCATCACCAACACTCCTCTCATCGGAGGGGACTCGTCACCATCAACATCTTCATCAACACCTTCTCATCTCCAAACCCTAGTTCATCACTTGTAACCAATCTCCGTCTCGCGACTCCGATTGGTACTTGTAAGGTTGCTAGTAGTGTTGATTACTCTTTGTAGTTGATGCTAGTTGGATTACTTGGTGGCAGAGTTTATGTTGAGATCCTTGATGCTACTCATTACCTCTCTGATCATGAATATGATTATGCTTTGTGAGTAGTTACTTTTGTTCCTGAGGACATGGGATAAGTCATGCTAATAATAGTCATGTGAATTTGGTATTCGTTCGGTATTTTGATGTGTTGTATCTTGTTTTTCCTCTAGTGGTGTTATGTGAACGTCGACTACTTAACACTTCACCATATTTGGGCCTAGAGGAAAGCATTGGGGAGTAGTAAGTAGATGATGGGTTGCTAGAGTGACAGAAGCTTAAACCCCAGTCTATGCGTTGCTTCCTAAGGAGCTGATTTGGATTCACTAGTTTAATGCTATGGTTAGACATTGTCTTAATTCTTCTTTCGTAGTTGCGGATGCTTGCGAGAGGGGTTAATCATCAGTGAGATGCTTGTCCAAGTAAGGGCAGTACCTAAGCGCCGGTCCACCCACATATCAAACTATCAAAGTAACGAACGCGATTCATATGAGCATGATGAAACTAGCATGATAGAAATTCCCGTGTGTCCTCGGGAGCGTTTTTCCTCTTATAAGACTTTGCTCAGGCTTGTCCGTTGCTACAAAAGGGATTGGGCCACTTTGCTGCACCGTTGGTACTACTTGTCACTTGTTACTTTTCGCTTGCTATGTTTCACCTCACTACACCATCACTTGTTACCGCTACTTTCAGTGCTTGCAGTTATTACCTTGCTGAAAACCGTTTATCTGAGCCTTCTCCTCCTCGTTGGGTTCGACACACTTACTTATCGAAAGGATTACGATTGATCCCCTATACTTGTCGGTCATCAAGACTCTTTTCTTGCGCCGTTGCCGGGGAAGGAAGCGCCTTTGGTAAGTGGAATTTGGTAAGGAAACATTTATAGACTGTGCTGAAATTTATTGTCACTTGTCACTATGGAAACTGTTCCTTTGAGGAGTTTGTTCGGGGTATCTTCACCACGAACGGAATCACGAGGAGTTGTTCCTCAACCTGAGGTATCTACTGAAAATATCTTTTATGAAATTCCTTCGGGTATGCTTGAGAAACTGCTGGCTAATCCTTTTACAGGAGATGGATCTTCACATATAGACTTGCATCTAATCTATGTAGATGAAGTTTGTGGTTTATTTAAGCTTGCATGTTTGCCCAAGGATGGGGTAAATAAGAAAGTCTTTCCTTTATCTTTGAAGGATAAGGCGTTGACATGGTATAGGCTATGTGATGATACTGGATCATGGGACTACAATAGGTTGAAATAGGAATTTCATCAAAAGTTCTATCCTATGCATTTAGTACATCGTGATCGGAAATATATTTATAACTTTTGGCCTCGTGACAGGGAAAGCATATATCAAGCTTGGGGAGGCTTAAACCAATGCTATATTCATGCCCCAATCATGAGCTCTCGAGAGAAATTATCACTCAAAACTTTTATGCTCGACTTTCTCATGAAGATCGTACCATGCTTGACACTTCTTGTACCGGTTCTACTATGAAGAAGGATATAGACCACAAGTGGAATTTATTGGAAATAATAAAATGTAACTCTGAAGATTGGGAGCTTGAAGAAGGTAAGGATTCAGGTATGAATTTCAGTTTGATTGCGCTAAATCTTTTGTTGAAACAAACACTTCTAGAGATTTTAGCGCTAAGTATGGACTTGACTCTGAGATAGTAGCTTCTCTATGTGAATCTTTTGTTGCTCATGTTGATCTTCCCAAAGAGAAGTGGTTTAAGTATCATCCCCCTGTAAAAATCAACATAGTTAAACCCAATCTAGTTGAGGAGAAAGTCATTGCTTTTAGTGATCCTATTTTTCCTTGTGCCTACGCTCAGAAACCACCTTACCCTGCTAGGAAAAAGGATTATTCTAAAGCTCCAACTATGATACGTAGGGGTTACATTAGACCACTTGCACCCCCTGAGGAGATTAGAGTTGAACCTAGTGTTGCTATTATCAAAGATCTCTTAGCCGAAGACATAGACGGGCATGTTATCAAATTCTGTGAGGACTCCGCTAGAATTGTTAAACCTCACGCGAAAGACAAAAACGGACCTGTAGTTGGTCTGCCCATTGTTTCTGTCAAGATAGGAGATCATTGTTATCATGGTTTATGTGATATGGGCGCTAGTGTTAGTGCAATACCCCTGTCCCTATATGATGAAATCAAAGATGAGATTGCACCTGCTGAGTTAGAACCCATTGATGTCACTATTACGCTCGCTAATAGAGACACTATCTGCCCTCTGGGAATTGTGAGAGACGTAGAAGTCCTATGTGGTAAGACGAAGTATCCTACTGGTTTCCTCGTCCTTGCTACTGCACAAGACATCTTTTGTCCCATCATATTTGGTAGACCCTTTCTCAACACTGTCAATGCTCACATTGATTGCATTAAACAGACTGTCACTGTTAGTTTCGAGGGTGTATCTCATGAATTTAACTTCTCCAAGTTTGGAAGACAACCCCATGAAAAAGAGTCGTCTGGTAGGGATGAAATCATTGCTCTTGCCTCTATTGCCGTACCTCCTACGGATCCTTTAGAGCAGTATCTGCTTGAGCATGAAAATGATATGCATATGGATGAAAGAGATGAGACAGATAAAATTGTTTTAGAACAATATCCTATTCTCAAGAATAATCTGTCTGTTGAACTGCTTGGGGATCCTCCCCCACCAAAGGATGATCCTGTGTTCAAGCTAAAACAGTTACGAGATACTCTTAAGTATGCCTATCTTGATGAGAAGGAGATATATCCTGTTATTATTAGTGCTCACCTCTCGAATCACGAAGAGAAGCAATTATTAAAAACTTTGAGGAAGCACCGTGCTGCTATTGGATATACTCTTGATGATCTTAAGGGTATTAGTCCCACTCTATGTCAGCACAAGATTAAAACCGATCCTAATTCTAAGCCAGTTGTTGATCGTCAAAGGAGATTAAATCCTAGGATGAAAGAGGTCGTGAGAAAATAAATATTAAAGCTTCTGGAAGCAGGAATCATTTATCATGTTGTTCATAGTGATTGGGTAAGTCCCGTACATTGCGTACCTAAGAAGTGAGGTATCACCGTCGTTCCTAATGATAAGAATGAACTAATCCCACAGAGGATTATTACTGGCTATAGGATGGTGATAGACTTCCGGAAACTGAACAAGGCAACCAGGAAAGACCATTATCCTTGTCGTTTATCGACCAAATGCTAGAAAGGCTATCTAAACACACACACTTCTGCTTTCTAGACGGTTATTCAGGTTTCTCGCAAATACCTATTGCACAATCTGATCAGGAGAAAACAACTTTCACCTGCCCCTTCGGTACCTTTGCTTATAGACGTATGCCTTTTGGCTTGTGCAATGCACCTGCCACCTTTCAAAGATGTATGATGGCTATATTCTTTGACTTTTGTGAAAAGATTGTTGAGGTTTTCATGGATGATTTCTCCGTTTACGGTTCTTCCTTTGACGATTGCCTCAACAACCTTGATCGAGTCTTACAGATATGCAAAGATACCAACCTCGTCTTGAACTGGGAGAAGTGCCACTTCATGGTTAATGAAGGCATCGTCTTAGGACACAAAATCTCTGAGAGAGGCATTGAAGTTGATAAGGCTAAGGTAGATGCAATTGAGAAAATGCCTTGCCCCACAGATATCAGAGGTATACGAAGTTTCCTAGGTCATGCTGGTTTCTATAGAAGGTTCATTAAAGACTTCTCTAAGATTTCTAGGCCTCTTACCAACCTCTTGCAGAAGGATGTTCCTTTTGCTTTTGATGAGGATTGTGAGGAAGCTTTCGAAATACTTAAGAAGGCCTTGATTACCGCACCTATTGTTCAACCACCTGATTGGAACTTGCCCTTTGAAATCATGTGCGATGCTAGTGATTATGTTGTTGGTGCTGTTCTAGGACAAAGAGTTGACAATAAGTTGAATGTCATTCACTACGCTAGTAAAACTCTAGACAGTTCCCAAAGAAACTATGCTACTACGGAGAAGGAGTTTTTAGCGGTCGTGTTTGCATGTGAAAAATTCAGATCTTATATAGTTGACTCCAAAGTCACTATTCACTCTGATCATGCTGCTATTAGGTACCTTCTGGAGAAGAAGGACGCTAAGCCTAGGCTAATCAGATGGGTTCTCCTGCTACAGGATTTTGATTTGCACGTTGTTGACCGAGAGGGTGCTGATAAGCCTGTAGCAGATAACTTGTCTAGGCTAGAGAATGTCTTTGATGACCCACGGCCTATAGATGACAACTTTCCTGATGAGCAATTGAATGTCATCCACACTTCACATAGTGCACCGTGGTATGGGATACTTCTCAAACGTATCTATAATTTTTGATGGTTTCATGGTGTTATCTTGTCATCTTTGGATGTTTTATGTACCCTTTTTTATCTTTTTTGGACTAACTTATTAATTCAGTGTCAGTTCCTGTTTTTTCTGTGTTTTTGGCTCTTTTCACATCTGATTTTGGAACGGAGTCCAAACGGAATAAAATCCCCGAATTAAACTTTTCCCGAACGGAAGAAGATCAGGGGGCTCGAGGGCCAAGCCAGGAGGGCTACAGGGGGCCCACAAGCCCCCTAACCGCCACCAGGGGGCGGCGACCAGCAGGCTTGTGGCCTCCCCACCGCCCCCCTGACCTAACTCCTTCGCCTATATATTCCCTAAAATACAAAAAAAAATCAAGGGATCCACGAAAATACTTTTCTACCGCCCCAAGCTTCCGTTTCTGCGAGATCTCATGTGGAGACCCTTCCCGGTGCCCTGCCGGAGGGGACTTAGGAGCTGGAGGGCTTCTACATCAACATCATCGCCCCTCCAATGACTCGTGAGTAGTTCACTTCATACCTACGGGTTCGTAGTTAGTAGCTAGATGGCTTCTTCCCTCTCTTGGATCTTCAATACAAAGTTCTCCATGATCTTCATGGAGATCTATCCGATGTAATCCTCTTTGGCGGTGTGTTTGTCGAGATCCGGTGAATTGTAGATTTGTGATCAGATTATCTATGATATATATTTGAGTCTTTGCTGATTTCTTATATGCATGATTTGATATCCTTGTAAGTCTCTCCGAGTCTTGGGTTTTGTTTGGCCAACTAGATCTATGATTCTTGCAATGTTAGAAGTGCTTGGTTTTGTGTTCTTACTGTGTGGTGACCATTCCCAGTGACAGTAGGGGTAGCAAGGCACACATCATGTAGTTGCCATCAAGGGTAACATGGTGGGCTCTGTCGTTGATATGAGATTGTCCATCTACATCACATCATCTGGCTTAAGGCGTTACTCTGTTCTTTTGGACTTAATACACTAGATGCATGCTGGATAGCGGTCGACGTGTGGAGTAATAGTAGTAGATGGAGAAAGTATCGGTCTACTTGTTTTGGACGTGATGCCTATAGATATAATCATTGCCATAGATGATGTCATGACTTTGCGCGGTTCTATCAATTGCTCGACAGTAATTTGTTCACCCACCGTGTACTTGCTTTCATGAGAGAAGCCACTAGTAAACACTACGGCCCCGGGTCTATTCACATCTATCGTTTCCACTTTCTCTTTTACTTTGCTTTGTTACTTTGTTGCTTTCAGTTCTCACTTGGCAAACAATCTATAAGGGATTGACAACCCCTTCATAGCGTTGGGAGCAAGCTTTTTGTGTTTGTGCAGGCACTTGTGATACTCCTTCACTGGATCGATACCTTGGTTCTCAAACTGAGGGAAATACTTACCACCGCTGCGCTACATCACCCTTTCCACTTCGAGGGAACACCAACTCAAGGCTCCAAGGCCACGGGGGAAATCCTTTGCATATTTGCCTAGGAAGTCCCTTAAAGTGTAGCCGTAGCAGAAGGACTCTTGGTGCCGTAGCACGTTTCTGGCGCCGTTAGAAGGTCTTTTGTTGCAGTAGCAGAAGTATTTCTGGCGCCGTTGCTGGGGAAGGAGAGATCTATCCAAGTAGGTCTCACAAACTCATCTCTTGCATTTACCTTTTTTGCCAGTTGCCTCTCGTTTTCCTCTCCCCCACTTGACACTTGCGCTTTCATTTGCCTTTCTCCTTTGCCTTTTTCGTTCGCCCTTTTCTCTCGCTTGCTTTCTGTTCACTTGTGTGTCATATGCCTTCAATATGCTTGCATCTTCGCTTGCTGAAAATCTAGTTATATGGATCCTCATCCACTTGCTAATCTCTTTAAGAGATCCAATTATGTTGATCCAATTGCTAGTGAGTTGAGAGCACTTGACTATCTTTATGGACTTTTGCTTGAGATGCGTGAATCAGAAAATTGTGAGGAAGAAATTCATGAAGTGATTCACGAGGGCTCCTTGGAAGAAAAGCATGATTGCAATGGTTTCACTATAAATTCTATTAGTGACAATCATGCTAAAACTATGCAACACCCTAAGCTTGGGGATGCTAGTCTTGCTATGACCACTACTTGTTGCAAAGATCATGATTGGGGTGATTTATTTATTTTGATCTTGAAAATTTGTTCAAGCCTCAAGATGAATATGATATTTGCAATATTATTGAAAGTGGGTTTGGAGAAGTCATGACTTTAGATGATAATCCCACTATTTTTGAAGAGCGTCAACTTTGAATGCATGTGGATCATGAAAACAATATCCTATGTGATAGTTACATTGTTGAATTCGAATATGATCCCACATGTAATTATTATGAGAGTGGAAAATATTGTGGTAAAAATTTCATGTTACCAAATTACCTCTCGTTATGTGGAGATTGATGTTGTCTCTTTCTTCTTGCTTGCATATGGAAACTATTGGTTGTCTTGACAATCTGTTTTCCTATATAATGCCTATGCATAGGAAGTATGTTAGACTTAGATGTGATTTTCACCTTATGCCTAGCTAAGGGCGTTAAACAAAAGCGCTTGTTGGGAGGCAACCCAACGAATCTATCCTTTTTCTTTCTGTTTTGTGTTTTCCACACTTTCATAATTCTGTTATGATTGTGTTTTTCGTGTTTCTTTTTGCGTTTGTGCCAAGCAAAACCGTTATGATTAGTCTTGGGGATGATCGTTTGGTCTTGTTGGAAAAGACAGAAACTTTCTGCTCACGAAAAGAATTTTCGTTTTTTTTGTAAGAGCTTTTGAGTTGATTCTTTTTTGCTTCTGATTGCTACACAAATTCTTCAGACTTTCGTAATTTTTCAGAATTTTTGAAGTACCATAGGTATACGAAGTATACAGATTTCTATAGACTGGTCTGCTGTTAACAGATTCTGTTTTTGTTGTGTTGGTTGCTTATTTTGATGAAACTATGGATAGTATCGGGGGGGGGGGGGGTATTAGCCATGAAAGATTTAAAATACAGTAACCCAACATCAGCACAAGTAGAATTTAAGTTCTCTACAGTACCTAAGGAAGTGGTGGTTTGCTTTCTCATACTAATGTTATCACGAGTTTCTGTTAAAGTTTCGTGCTGTGAAGTTTTCAAGTTTTGGGTGAAGTTCTGATGGACAAAGAGATAAAGAGTGACAAGAGCTCAAGCTTGGGGATGCCCAAGGCACCCCAAGAGATTCAAGGATGCCGTAAAAGCCTAAGCTTGGGGATGCCTGTAAAAGCCTAAGCTTGGGGATGCCCCGGGAAGGCATCCCCTCTCTTGTCTTCAATCCGTGGGTAACGTTACTTGGGGCTATATTTTTATTCACCACATGTTATGTGTTTGTGCTTGGAGTGTCTTGTATCGTAGGAGTCTTTTATTTTTGTTGTGTCACAATCATCCTTGCTGCACACCTAGAGAGAGAGAGACATGCACTCACCGTGATTTTGTCGAGCTTCACTTATATCCTTTGGTAGACAATTCAGCTCACATGTGCTTCACTTATATCTTTTGAGATAGATGCTTTTGCTCTATGTGTTTCACTTATATCTTTTAGAGCATAGCGGTGCATGGCTTGGTAGTTGATCTATGCTATGAAAGTAGTCTCAAAAGGGGTAGTTATCCAAAGGGATACGAAAACTTCCACCTTGATGTGCATTGAATAGTTAGAGAAGTTTGATTCATCTCAATTAGTTTTGAGTTGTCGTTTTGGTAATATTGAAGTTATGCTAGTAAGGTGTTGTGGATCTAGTAATACTTGTGTTGAAGTTAGTGATTCCCGTAGCATGCACGTATGGTGAACCGCTATGTGATGAAGTCTGAGCATGATTAGTCTTTAGATTGTCATCCTTTGTGTGGCGGTCGGGATCGCGCGATGGTTTATACCAACCAACCCTTCCCCTAGGAGTATGCGTTGAATGCTTTGTTCTGATTGTTGGGGAACGTCGCATGGGAAACAAAAATTTTCCTACGCGCACGAAGACCTATCATGGTGATGTCCATCTACGAGAGGGGATGTGTGATCTACGTACCCTTGTAGACCGTACAGCAGAACCGTTAGTGAACGCGGTTGATGTAGTGGAACGTCCTCACGTCCCTCGATCCGCCCCGCGAACCGTCCCGCGATCAGTCCCACGATCTAGTGCCGAACGGATGGCACCTCCGCGTTCAGCACACGTACAGCTCGACGATGATCACGGCCTTCTTGATCCAACAAGAGAGACGGAGAGGTAGAAGAGTTCTCCGGCAGCGTGACGACGCTCCGGCGGATGGTGATGATCATGTCTCAGCAGGGCTCCGCCCGAGCTCCGCAGAAACGCGATCTAGAGGAAAAACCGTGGAGGTATGTGGTCGGGCTGCCGTGGAAAAGTCGTCTCAAATCAGCCCTAAAACCTCCGTATATATAGGTGGGAGAGGGGGGGGGCCTTGCCTTGGGGCTCAAGGAGCCCCAAGGGGGTCGGCTGAGCCAAGGGAGGAAGGTCTCCCCCCCCCAAACCGAGTCCTACTTGGTTTGGTGGGTGGAGTCCTTCTTTCCTTTCCCACCTCCTCCTTTTTTTTTCTTTTCTCTTTGATTTTCTTCCTATGGCGCATAGGGCCTTCTTGGGCTGTCCCACCAGCCCACTAAGGGCTGGTGTGCCACCCCCAAGGCCTATGGGCTTCCCCGGGGTGGGTTGCCGCCCGGTGAACTCCCGGAACCCATTCGTCATTCCCGGTACATTCCCGGTAACTCCGAAAACCTTCCGGTAATCAAATGAGCTCATCCTATATATCAATCTTCGTTTCCGGACCATTCCGGAAACCCTCGTGACGTCTGTGATCTCATCCGGGACTCCGAACAACATTCGGTAACCAACCATATAACTCAAATACGCATAAAACAACGTCGAACCTTAAGTGTGCAGACCCTGCGGGTTCGAGAACTATGTAGACATGACCCGAGAGACTCCTCGGTCAATATCCAATAGAGGGACCTGGATGCCCATATTTGATCCTACATATTCTACGAAGATCTTATCGTTTGAACCTCAGTGCCAAGGATTCATATAATCCCGTATGTCATTCCCTTTGTCCTTCGGTGTGTTACTTGCCCGAGATTCGATCGTCAGTATCCGCATACCTATTTCAATCTCGTTTACCGGCAAGTCTCTTTACTCGTTCCGTAATACAAGATCCCGCAACTTACACTAAGTCACATTGCTTGCAAGGCTTGTGTGTGATGTTGTATTACCGAGTGGGCCCCGAGATACCTCTCCGTCACACGGAGTGACAAATCCCAGTCTTGATCCATACTAACTCAACGAACACCTTCGGAGATACCTGTAGAGCATCTTTATAGTCACCCAGTTACGTTGCGACGTTTGATACACACAAAGTATTCCTCCGGTGTTAGTGAGTTATATGGTCTCATGGTCATAGGAACAAATACTTGACACGCAGAAAAACAGTAGCAACAAAATGACACGATCAACATGCTACGTCTATTAGTTTGGGTCTAGTCCATCACGTGATTCTCCTAATGACGTGATCCAGTTATCAAGCAACAACACCTTGTTCATAATCAGAAGACACTGACTATCTTTGATCAACTGGCTAGCCAACTAGAGGCTTGCTAGGGACAGTGTTTTGTCTATGTACCCACACATGTAAATGAGTCTTCATTCAATACAATTATAGCATGGATAATAAACGATTATCTTGATACAGGAATTATAATAATAACTATATTTATTATTGCCTCTAGGGCATAATTCCAACATTGATTACTAATAAAACTTTTGCAACAAGTATATGAGTTCTTCATGACTAATGTTGAGTCCATGGTTTAGATGCACTTTCACCTTCCACCATCACTATCTTCTTAGTGCCGTGCAACTTTCGCCGGTGCACAAAACCCACCATTAGCCTCCCTCAAAACAGCCATACCTACCTACTACGGCTTTTTCAAAGTCATTCCGAGATATATTGCCATGCAACTACCACCATGACATGTGCCACCATGTCTACATTGCCATTTCATGATCGTAAGATAGCTAGCATGATGTTTCCATTAATGTGTATGCCATGCTAGATCATTGTCACGGTACACTACCGGAGGCATTCCATATAGAGTCATCATTGCTCAAAGTTTTGAGTTGAAAGTGTGATGATCATCATTGATGGAGCATTGTCCCATGTGAGGAAATAAAAGAGGCCAAAGATGCCCACGAAAAAAAGAGAGGCCAAAGAGCCCATTCAAAAAAAAGAGAGAAAAAGAGAGAAGGGACAATGCTACCACCTATCCACACTTGTGCATATTAAGCACCATGATCTTCATGATTGAGAGTCTCTCGTTTTGTCACCACCATATAGCTAGTGGGAAATTTTCATTATATAACTTGGCTTGTATATTCCAATGATAGGCTTCCCAAAATTGCCTTAGGTCTTCGTGAGCAAGCAAGTTGGATGCACACCCACTAGTTTTCTTTAAGAGCTTTCACATACTCTTAGCTCTAGTGCATCATTTGTATGGCAATCCCTACTCATTCACATTGATATCTATTGATGAGCAACTCCACGGCTCATTGATATGCCTAGTTAATGTGATCATCTTCTCCTTATTTTGTCTTGCAACCTCCACCACACTCCACACCGCTTATAGTGCTAAAACCATGGCTCACGCTCATGTATTGCGTGAGAGTTGAAAAGTTTGAGAAAGTAAAGGTGTGAAACAATTAGTTGGCCAATACTGGGGTTGTGCATGATTTAAATTCGTTGTGCAATGCTAATAGAGCATAGCCAGACTATATGCTTTTGTCGGGATAACTTTCTTTTGGCCTTGTTATTTTGAAAGTTCATGATTACCTTGCTAGTTTGCTTGAATTATTATTGTATCCACGTCAATAGCAAACTATTGTTTAGAATATAATGGATCTGAACATTCACGTCACATAAGAGGAGTTACAAAGGACATCTATGCTAGGTAGCATGAAAGCATCAAAAATTCATTCTTTATCACTTCCCTACTCGAGGACGAGCAGGAGTTAAGCTTGGGGATGCTTGATACGTCTCAAACGTATCTATAATTTTTGATGGTTTCATGCTGTTATCTTGTCATTTTTGGATGTTTTATGTACCTTTTTTTTATCTTTTTTGGGACTACCTTATTAATTCAGTGCCAAGTGCCAGTTCCTGTTTTTTCTGTGTTTTTGGCTCTTTTCAGATCTGATTTTGGAACGGAGTCCAAACGGAATAAAATCCTCGAATTCAATTTTTCCCAAACGGAAGAAGATCAGGGGGCTTGAGGGCCAAGCCAGGAGGGCTACAGGGGGCGTACAAACCCCCAATCCGCCACCAGGGGGCGGCGGTGGGCAGGCTTCTGGCCTCCCTAGCGCCCCCCCTGACCTAGATCTTGTGCCTATATATTCCCAAAAAATCAGGAAAAAATCAAGGGAGCCACGAAAATAATTTTCCGCCGCCGCAAGCTTCCGTTTCTGCGAGATCTCATCTGGAGACCCTTCCCGGTGCCCTGCCGGAGGGGACTTTGGAGTTGGAGGGCTTCTTCATCATCATCATCGCCCCTCCAATGACTCGTGAGTAGTTCACTTCAAACCTACGGGTGTGTAGTTAGTAGCTAGATGGCTTCTTCTCTCTCTTGGATCTTCAATACAAAGTTCTCCATGATCTTCATGGAGATCTATCTGATGTAATCTTCTTTGGCGGTGTGTTTGTCGACATCCGATGAATTGCGGATTTGTGATCAGATTATCTATGATATATATTTGAGTCTTTTCTGATTTCTTATATGCATGATTTGATATCCTAGTAAGTCTCTCCGAGTCTTGGGTTTTGTTTGGCCAACTAGATCTATGATTCTTGCAATGGGAGAAGTGCTTGGTTTTGGGTTCTTACCATGTGGTGACCTTTCCCAGTGACAGTAGGGGTAGCAAGGCACACATTAAGTGGTTGCCATCAAGGGTAGCATGGTGGCCTTTGTCGTAGATATGAGATTCTCCATCTACATCATGTCATCTTGCTTAAGGCGTTACTCTATTCTTTTCGACTTAATACACTAGATGCATGCTCGATAGCGGTCGACGTGTGGAGTAATAGTAGTAGATGCAGAAAGTATCGGTCTACTTGTTTTGGACGTGATGCCTATAGATATAATCATTGCCATAGATGACGTCACGACTTTGCACGGTTCTGTCAATTGCTCGACAGTAATTTGTTCACCCACCGTCTACTTGCTTTCATGAGAGAAGCCACTAGTAAACACTACGCCCCCCGGGTCTATTCACATCTGTCGTTTATTCCTCTTACCATGTCAATGCTATGAGAGAGTTCAATGCCATGATTTCATGTGTGTCCCTTATTACTTCCTTCCCTTGCATGCATGCATAACATATCATTTCATGCCCATGCTTTGTGATGTTGCATTGTGATCATGTGCATTCATGTGGTGTGGTGATCTTGTGGACATATGTGTGGTCTAGTGCAACTCTACTAGGATGCTTGTGCTAGTAGGGTACCAATGCTTGTTCTAACCATCTTCACTCCCTCCCTAATTATTCTATGCTAAAATTCTATTCTTCCTTCCGCGCGGGCATCCTCCCATCCACGAGCCGTAGCTCGATATAACTTGTATCGCCGGCGAGATCCCTCCCCTGTTCCGGCAAGCCGTCGACAGTAGAGTAGCAGTGGGGGTTCTTTTTCTGTTTCGATGCACCTTCTCTGTCAGATGTCGTATCATAGCATGGTGGTTCTGCTCGTTGTGTGCCTGTTGGAGGGCGCGGTTCGATCACCCTCGGCACCTCTTATTTTTTCCTCTGTTGCATCGGCACAGTAGCCACCAGGGAGAGGCTATCCTGTTAGATCCACCTTCTCTGTCGAGCAGATGGCAGTAGCGTAGTAGCTTGTGTTGTTGCTGTGCACCAGGGGCACTGGGGTTCGATCCCAGGGCTGTCCCTTTTCTTTTTTTTCCTTCTTTCTTATTTTTTCCCTTTGCCATTGTTTGCTACACCTTGTGCCTATATCATGGCATTAATATGAGTGCTTCTATTTTATTTTCCTCCAATGCATTAGTGGTGTGATTCTTGGAGGTGTGAGGTGTAGGTGAGTTTGTGTGCATACACATGGTGATGGTCACATATGTAGAATGTGTGTGGTGCTTCCCCTTGTAGAGAGGTATGTGTAGGTGGCATGTATTGTTCTTGCTTATGTTGCTAGTTATGTGGCAGATTGTGTGTGTGTGTGTGTGTGTGTGTGTTGCACACACATGTAGTAGTGCTAGTGTATGTATATATGTGTGTGTAAGTGTAATATGCATTTGTTAGTATTATTTTCTTTGATAGTATGTGTAGGTGGTTTGGTTGCTACTAGATGTTATGCATATGAGTAGGTGTATGTGTGTTGTGGTGATGTGTGTGTAGATAGTGCACACACATGTGTGGTTCCTAGTAAGTGCATGTAAGTGATGCTTCCATATTACTTGCATGGTAGTTTTTCCCTCTTGTTGTTCTTGGGGTCATGAGTTGTGATGAGGATTGTCAAGATGATATGTGTGTGGTGAAAACAGCCCCATTTGGAACTTGTGCACCTCCTCATGTTAAATATGAGAGAGGGCATGATGTGTGTGTGGGGGCGGGGGATATAGTGAGAGAAGTGTTTGGGTTGTTGATGTGCATGACACCAACATGGGGTCCAAACCCTCATGTCCATATTGTCTTTGTGCACATGAGCATAGCTATGTGATAGTTGTTCTAGTGAGAGTGGCATGAAATGTTGCACTATTCACTATGTTGGATTCTATGTAGTTTTTCCTTCCTAGTTTGAGCTCACTTGCTCCAAGCAAGTGCATACGTTTTATATATGGTTTTGGGGTAGAAAGATCCCAGGAATCCATTGGTGAAATCATTTTTTCCATTGGAACATTTTCTGGAGATGACATATTTTCATTTTCTTCTAAGTTTAGAGCTTGGTTCCATGAGTTGTGATGTGCTCTTGTGTTTGTTTCTTGGTTGTGGTAGTAGAGGGTGACCGCCTCTACCACATGTTGTTTCCATTCATGATTTGGAATCCATGTGTGCAAGTTGTGCCCATCCAAAGTAAGCATGGGGCTGGAATTCCAGATTAGTGAAAACCTGAGATTTTCACTAAGTCTGAGAATCTGTTTATATTTTCTTCCCCTGTTGATGAGGTTGTGCTGGTCATTATGTTGTGATCTAGCCTTAGCTTTATACTAGGAAGTTGGACCTGATATGTTTGTCTAACTCCCTGAAAATTTCATCCCATTTAGAGTCCTGTAGATAATGTTTTGGCTGCTGTCAAAAAGCTTCACAGCAAAGACACAAAGTTAGGTGCAGGAATTTTCACTAAGTCCCTGAAATCTGATGGTTTTGGGCAAGTTTGGAGCCTTGTATCTTCCCGTGTTTAATTCCTTTTTGTGTGATTCTTGTGCTTGTAGTATTCTTGGATAGCTACAGCCACATATATTATTTGTCATATTTGGGTGGCTGTAGGTGTGTTGCATGCAGCTCACAAAGTGCCATGATGCAGTTTATGGCAGATTGTGTAGTTTTGTCATTTTGATGTTTGTGAGGGCTTAGTTGGAGATGTGGTGTTCTTCCTTGCCCCAGCCCATTCATGTTGGGTTGTTATATGTCTTGGCAACTTGGAAATAACAGGGTTGTGCCATTTGAGTGTGTGATGATGATTTGGACACATAGGTCTTCATATCTTGTTTCGTTGATTCCCGTTGATCCGTAGCTCCGTTTGTAATGTTCTCTATATGCATTTGCATCGTTTTATCGAGACACATCTGATCATGTCATTCTCATGCATGTCAAAATAGCTTAGTATGTAGTTCTGTCCAGGAATATGTATTAGCTTCTTTTGCTTGTGCTAGTGATAGAATTAGTGATGCATGCTCGTATTCATCTCATGCATCATGTGCTTGTTGCATCTTGAGGTGCTGTTGTTCATTGGATGTTATTCTTATGTTGGGTAGCACCGGGATCGGAGAACGAGTATGTGGAGTCGGGAGAGTACGTGCAGGACGAACAAGAACCATTCCAAGCTGAGGATCTCACATGCAAGATGATATGACCTTGATTCCATCTCTAGACTTGTTATGCTAGATTACGTTTCCTTTGTCTTATGCTCGTTGCCTACCACTGAAATATTTGTCTCTTGATATGCCATAAACCCAAACACTGATCCCTTCCTAGCAAACTTGAATGGCTAAGTAGGCTTTGCTGAGCTACTAATGTTAGCGTTGCTAGATGCAGGTGCTTTGACTCGTGTGATAACATGAGCTTGATATCATTATCTTAATTTCTGTTATTTAATTAATGCACCTATATACTTGGTAAATGAAGGAAGGCCTAGCCTTTTGTCGGGTGCTTTGTTCCGTTATTGCCGGCTTAGTTACCGGCTACCGGTGTTTGATTCCATATCGATAAATCGCGTAGTGCTGAGACTTGTCCGTCAGGACCCAACATTGGTGTTAATTTGCTAATCACTTAATAATAATCTGCATTGGGAATGATCACCCCGAGGATCTTTAATCAACCACCCGGGCCAGTGCTCCTCATGAGTGTTGGTTCAAAATGGACAGACTGCGGGGGCCACCACAGGGAAACTTGAGGTTTGGCTCCTGTAGGCTTTTCCATCCGTCGTGTCTTGAGACTGAGATACGCGACTCTTATCGGGGTCGTCGACACGATGGGAGGTCCTGCTAGTCTTGCCTTACCTTAGCAATATATCTTGCGGACAGGAATCCCGGTGAAGCTTTGGTTCTCCCCAGAGTTGAGGTTTTCCTCTAAGGAATCCGACGAGATCACGAGATTCGTGATAGAGGATTACTTTGCGGCCCGTGTATGTTTGTGATGGACTAGTTGGGGCACCCCTGCAGGGTTTAATCTTTCGGAAAGCCGTGCCCGCGGTTATGTGGCGACTTGGAATATTTTATTAACATCCGGTACTAGATAACTTAAACAAAAGCTAAGAGAATTGCCAACCGTGCGTGTAACCGTGACTGTCCCCTCGAAGATCTCTCTTCGATCGGGAACACGGTGGGGTTATGATTGACGTAGATAGGTGTTCAGGATCACTTAGTGATCAAGTATTCACGACCGCAAGTATAGTCCACCTTACTAAATGTTCTTCGTAAGTTAGCCACCAAATCAAGCTTAGGATGCCGCAACCTTAAACACTCTACCCTATCCAACCTAACAACTTGACTAGTTCTGGCACCAAGGTCTTAGATTGATGAGTCCCCGTGGCTCACGTATTCCTCCACAATACCAACAGGTTCAGGTACCCCAGAGACAAGTGATCCCGACGGCACGCAACTGGCATGGCAGTATGATGAGGAGACCGATCGCCTGTACGTGAACTATCCAGAAGATCGAGGCATGGTCGTGATCGTGGGCGAGCAGGCAGGGTAGCATAGTCATATTCTCTTGTTTGTAGTCCGTAACGGAACTACTTTGATTGTATGCGTGATGTACTCTAATATATTTATGAGAAGGCAATTGAACCCCTCATTGTCACTTTATTATTATTATGTATGTGTTGTGTTACCTGTTTGCGAGACGCTTAGATGCGCTCCTTTCCAATTCGGGGCCTCGATCCCCAGATCGGAAAGGACCACATCTTAGTCGTTACAAGTTGGTAATCAGAGCCTTACGACCATAGGAGCCTTTGTGTGATCGTACTTGGTCGAGTCGAGTCTAGAAAATGTTTTGAGTCTTAGTTATATCGGAGAGTAGGATTCTTTTTTCTCCTCTTCTATGCTCTGGTGAGGTTCCCGACTTAGGAATCTTTAATTCTACTCCTTTTCTCGCTCAAAAAAAATTAGGATCACACGGGTATTTGTGAAATCTATATGATTTCAATGTGACGGAGTCCTGTCTTGGTGCCTCCTGCCTGCTTTGAGTTTCTTCCGGGGAGTTGAGCTCCAGGGGATTCTTGCGCACATCGCCATCATTCAGATTTCTGAGTATCTAAGAACGAAGGATGTTCGTAATTGCTTCAATACTAGTAGTGGCGAGATAACCCCGATGTCCCTAGTACTGGTGCAGATTGTTCGGGGGTTCTACCACACTTGGTATCGTTGTGATCATGAGGATCTGTTGTAGATGAAGGTCCGAGATGCTGGTTGTGTGTTGAAGGATGTGATACAGGTGACGGGTTAGTTTAGGAGTTGTGTGAAATACTCCTTGTATCCGTGTACCAGATTGCATGACCAGTTATTTCGGGAATTCATAGGTGGGATATCAAGTAGTATCTTATAGGACTATCTTCCTACAGACGCATGATTGAGGTTGGGGAAATCTCGATCATATGTTTGTTCCGAGCAATTCTAGCTCACACTTGTTTGAAGTGGTCCTTATTAGAATTTTGTCGTCTCTCACTTTGAGGATGCATTCTTGCTATGTTGTTCAAGTGCAATTGCTAAATTCTGTTCAGATATTCTGTCTTTCGATTCAGCAATATCTTCAATTTATTCTGTGGGCTAATATGCTGTCCGTCTTTAGGATGGCTCCACCAACTCGTCAGAACGCAGGGCGTGAGGATGTGCCGCCGCCACCTCCTCCTCCAGAGAATCCACCGCCGCCTCCTCCTCCTGCTGAGGCCTGGCAAGCGGTCATGGCTGCTACTAATGCAAACACTCAGATGCTGTTACAGTTGATCCAAGAGAGAGCCAATCAACAGCAAGGCAATTTCCAGCAAGGTGGCAATCACTTCGCCAATCTGAGCCAGTTCCTGTCAAACCAGCCTAAGACGTTCACTTCATGCGACCAGCCATTTGATGCAGAAGATTGGATCCGTGATATGAACAAACATTTCGAGTGTAGCAATGTGCGTCCGGAGGATTATATCAAGTTTGCAACGTTCCAGTCGAAAGGGCAGGCTTCTATATGGTGGCAGCAGCTGAAGGACTCCAGAGGCGCCAGGGTGATTTCTTGGGATGAGTTTTGTCGTGACTTCAGGTCCCACTACATCCCTTCAAGTTTTGTGGAGGAGATGCGTGAGAAGTTCAGGCGTTTGAAGCAGGGTGGCAATTCCGTGTACAAGTACAACGTTGAGTTTCACGAGCTGGCCCGTTACGCGCTGCAGGATATCCCTGACCAGAAGAGCAAGATTTATCAGTTCAGAGGTGGCTTGAAATAAGATTTGCAGTTAGCTCTTGCTTTGCACGATCCTGAGGAGTTCGACAAGTTCTACAACTAAGCTCTCAGGGCAGAGGCAGCCTTGCTCAGGGTGGAGAACTCCAAGAAGCGCTTCAGAGATTCCAGCTCTTCCTCGACTCAGGTGGTTCAGAAACAACAGAAGTTTTGGGTTTCTCCTCCTCCTCCTCGGCACTCGCAGCACCTTAAGTACTCAGGTGGTCATGGTTCTTCCCACCCACCCAACCCTGGCTTCCAGCATAGATATCAGCATCAGAAGCAAGGGCCTCCTCAGACTCAGTACCGGCAACTAGCAGATGTCACTTGTCACAAGTGTGGGCAGAAGGGTCACTATGCCAACAAGTGTACTTCTCAGCTCCGTCTGCCGCCTCCTCCTCCAGGAAAACCTCCAAGCAACGCTCTTGTCAAGTTCAACCCCAGATCAGCTCGAGTCAACATGGTGAATGCAGCTGAGGCAGAGAACTCGTCAGATGTGATCATGGGTAACCTGCTCGTCAATTATATTCCTGCTAAAGTGTTATTTGATTCTGGTGCTTTGCATTGCTTCGTGTCATATCCATTTGCATCCAAGCATAATTTGCGTCAGGAGAAGTTGCCTAAGCCATTGGCAGTCATTTCTCCTGCAAAGCATTTGAGTTCTAGTTTGTTCGTTCCTGATATTTCTGTCAAGATGGGTGCTTATGCTTTTCTGGTGTCTCCTATTGTCTTGGGAAATTCCGACATCGACTTAATCCTTGGTATGGACTGGCTGGCCATGAACAAGGCGTCAATTGATTGTGAAGCCAAAGAAGTGAAGCTCACCCACTCTTCGGAGGACGTGATTATATTCGCGGCGCGCGATGATACAATCCGTCTGTTTTCTTTGAATGAAAAGGGCGAGATCAATCCTATTGCGCAAGTCCCAGTGGTCTGCGAATATGAAGATGTGTTTCCTGAAGAGCTGCCAGGCATGCCTCCGCACAGAGAAGTTGAGTTTGTCATTGAGCTTGAGCCAGGCACAGAGCCAGTGTGCAAACGGCCGTACAAGCTGGGTCCAGAAGAATTGAAGGAACATAAGAGGCAACTCGATGAGCAGGAGCGTTTGGGTTTGATCAAACCGAGCTCGTCTCCATGGGGCTGTGGTGTTCTGTTTGTCAAGAAGAAGGATGGCACGGACCGGCTGTGTGTCGATTACCGTCCATTGAACAAGAAGACAATCAGGAACAAATATCCACTTCCGAACATAAATGAGTTGTTCGAACAGTTGAAAGTTGCTAAGGTCTTCTCGAAGCTTGATCTCAGAATGGGCTATCATCAAATTCGTATTCGCGAGGAAGATATTCTGAAGACTGCCTTCAGGACTAGTTTTGGCTCGTATGAGTATACGGTCATGTATTTTGGTCTGGCAAATGCTCCTCCGACATTCTGTCGATTGATGAACTACATATTCTCTCCATTCAACAATGACTTTGTCTTACTCTATCTCAATGACATTCTGGTCTTTTCTGAAACTGAGGAAGAACATGAAGAACATCTCAGGTTGGTGCTTGATAAGCTGAGAGAGTACAAGTTGTATGCCAAGTTTTCCAAGTGCGAGTTCTGGCTGAAAGAAGTGGTTTATCTTGGGCACATTATCTCTGCCGAGGGCATTAAAGTTGATCCGTCCAAGGTTCAAGCCATTGTTGAATGGGAGCCTCCGCAGAATGTGAAGCAGCTTCGAAGCTTTCTCGGGCTTGCTGGCTATTGCAGAAGGTACGTTGAGAACTTCTCCAAGATGTCCAAGCCGCTCTCAAGTCTTCTTCAGAAGGGTGTTAAGTATGCTTGGTCTCCAGAGTGTCAATTGGCCTTCGATACACTCAAAGAGAAGCTTACCTCCACTCCAGTTTTGGTCCCTCCGGATGATTCCAAGCCTTACCAGGTCTTGTGCGACGTTTCTCTCCAGGGTCTTGGTGCAGTCCTGATGCAAGATAAGAAGGTGGTTGCTTATACCTCTAGGCAGTTGAAGCCTGCGGAGAAGAACTATCCTGTGCATGATCTTGAGATAGCAGCTGTGGTTCACGCCTTGATGACTTGGAGACATCTCTTGTTGGAACGTAAGGTTGAAGTTTTCACTGATCACAAGAGTCTCAAGTACATCTTCACTCAGCCTAACTTGAATCTTCGGCAAACACGTTGGGTAGAAATGCTCCAGGATTTTAATCCGAGTGTTGAGTACACGCCAGGCAAAGCTAATGTCGTGGCGGATGCTTAGAGCAGGAAGGCATATTGCAACAGTCTGATTCTGCAACCTCTCCAGCCTGGTCTTTGTGAGTCTTTCAGGAAGCTCAACCTTCAGCTAGTACCTCAGGGATTTCTTGCGAACCTTCAGATCTCTCCTACCTTGGAAGATCAGGTCAGAGCAGCTCAGCTTCTTGACGCTATGGTGAAGAAGGTCAAGATTGGCGTGGGAAAGAGTCTGCCTAAGTATAAGTGCTTCACTGTTGATGCCAGAGACACGTTGTTCTTCGAGGATCGCCTTGTCATCCCGAAAGGTGATCTCAGGAAGGTAATCATGGAGGAAGCTTATAATTCTCTGCTCTCTATTCATCCTGGAAGCTCCAAAATGTACCACGACTTGAAGCAGACCTTCTGGTGGACTCGTACGAAGCGTGAGATTGGTCAATTCGTAAATGAATGTGATGTATGTCGAAGGGTGAAAGCAGAGCATCAATGCCCAGCAGGCCTTTTGCAGCCTTTACCGATTCCCGAGTGGAAGTTCGATCACATTGAGATGGATTTCGTCACCGGGTTTCCGAAGTCCAAGAAGGGTAATGATGCCATCTTCGTCGACATCGACAAGTTGAGTAAAGTGGCTCATTTTCTTCCAGTCAAGGAGTCCATTTCAGCAGCTCAGCTGGCAAAGTTGTACACCTCCAGGATTGTCTCTTTGCATGGCGTGCCTATGATGATCTCTTCGGATCGCGGAAGTATCTTCACTTGCAAGTTCTGGGACTCCTTTCAGTCTTCTATGGGCACGAAGATCCGCTTCAACACAACGTTCCATCCTCAGACTAGCGGTCAAGTGGAGAGAGTGAATCAAGTTCTTGAGGATATGCTAAGAGCCTGTGTTATCTCTTTTGGCATGAAGTGGGAAGATTGTGTGCCTTTCGCGGAGTTCTCGTATAACAACAGTTATCAAGCTAGTTCTGGCAAGGCTCCTTTCAAAATTCTCTATGGCAGGAAGTGTCGTACCCCGCTCAACTGGTCCGAGACCGGCGAGCGTCAGATCCTTGGCAATGATATGATAGAAGAAGCTGAGGAGATGTGTCGGATCATTCGCGACAACCTCAGAGCAGCTCAGTCCCGTCTGAAGAGCTATTATGATAGCAAGCACCGTGACATGTCTTATGAGCTTGATGACTTTGTCTATCTCAAGGTGTCGCCTATGAAGGGTATGCAGCGCCTTGGCATCAAAGGAAAGCCTGCGCCTCGTTTCGTTGGTCCGTTCAGAGTGGTTGGCAAGAGAGGCGACCTTACGTACCAGCTTGAGCTCCCGTCGAACTTTGCAAATGTCCATGATGTATTCCATGTTTCTCAGCTTCGAGGTGTTTCAAGACCCCCGAGCGCACTGTTCATCTTCAAGACACCGACCTTCAGCCTGACCTTTCTTATCGTGAGCATCCAGTTGCGGTTCTCGAAGCGACTGAGCGCAAGACCCGTAACAAGACTATCAAATTTCTCAAAGTGCAGCGGTCACACCATTCCGATAAAGAGGCGACTTGGGAACGCGAGGATCACCTCCGCTCCGAATTTCCCGATTTCTTTCAGTCTTAGATCTCGAGGGCGAGATCTTCTTTGTAGTGTGGGAGAGTTTGTAATGCCCCAAGTGTGTATTTGCCATATTTGGAACCTTCCATGTGGGACCACCATGTCAATGCTATGACAGAGTTCAATGCCATGATTTCATGTGTGTCCCTTATTACTTCCTTCCCTTGCATGCATGCATAACATATCATTTCATGCCCATGCCTTGTGATGTTGCATTGTGATCATGTGCATTCATGTGGTGTGGTGATCTTGTGGACATATGTGTGGTGTAGTGCAACTCTACTAGGATGCTTGTGCTAGTAGGGTACCAATGCTTGTTCTAACCATCTTCACTCCCTCCCTAATTATTATATGCTAAAGTTCTATTCTTCCTTCCCTCTTTTAAAAAAATGCTCTTGTGTTAGCAGAATTGTGGTGATTTTGAAATGTGGAGTTGCTGATTCAATAGGGGTTTTCAAAAGGTGCAAAATAAATTAAAAAAAGCCCACATAATGCTATTTTGTAAATATTCATTTGCCCCTAATAATCATTTTGTATTTTATTCAAATAGGTCATATTTTCTATGACCAGGGGATATTTTTTTTGATTTTATCCCCAGTGATTTATTATATGCTTTATTTTTCTTCTCTGTGTTTTTCTATAATGGGAAATGAGGGAATTCCCTTTTTCTTCTATCTGGCGCTCCTAAGTGGGCTTACTCCCACTTAGGAGCCCATTTCCCTTCCCTTCGCGCAGGAGCACGTGCACGACGTTGTCTACCTCCTTTCCAGCACGGCACCGTCGGCCCCATCTGTCAGCCTCTCCCCTTGTTCTTTCTCTGCTTCCAACGAAGCTCACCGCACGCACAGGGCGTGACGCGCTCCTCCCCCTGTGCTTTCCCTCTATTTAATCCCTCCTTGGCATCCGTGCCAAGGCGCTAGGGTTCCTCTTCCCCGCCGCCACTTCCTCCCATCTCCCTCTCTTCTCTGTCGACGCCTCAAGTAAGAGGAGGACGATCCGCCATGGCCGGATCGTGAAGGTGCTCGTCTCCGTTGCTCCTGCGCCTCTTCTTCCTCTCTGAGGCGACAGCGCACACGCGGGAACTCGTGGGGATCCATTCTCGCGGCTAGATCACGGCGAGCAGCTCTTCTTCCCCTATTTCACCGACATCTTCTTCCGCTTCGGCAAGCTCCTCCGACGCGCTCCTTCCTCGCCGTCCTCTGCTTCCTCTCCGGTCGGCTCGCGTCCTTCGGCTGCGGGATGAGCAGACCTTCCTTCCCCCCTTCCCTGTCTTCGATCTGGTGTAGGGATCGCGTAGGAGGTCGCCAGGATGTTCTCTATCGCCGGAGCCGCCGCTCATTGTGGGTACGCCGTTGTAGAGACCCTCGGGCGTAGCTAGGTGTAGGAATGGGTCCGTGGGAGCGCAGGCATCCTCCCATCCATGAGCCGTAGCTCGATTTAACTTGTATCGCCAGCGAGATCCCTCCCCTGTTCCGGCAAGCCGTCGGCAGCAGAGTAGCAGTGGGGGTTCTTTTTCTGTTTCGATGCACCTTCTCTGTCAGATGTCGTATCGTAGCGTGGTGGTTCTGCTTGTTGTGTGCCTGTTGGAGGGTGCGGTTCTATCCCCCCTCAGCACCTGTTATTTTTTCCTCTGTTGCATCGGCACAGTAGCCACCAGGGAGAGGCTATCCTGTTAGATCCACCTTCTCTGTAGAGCAGATGGCAGTAGCATAGTGGCTTGTGTTGTTGTTGTGCACCTGGGGCACTGGGGTTCAATCCCAAGGCTGTCCCTTTTCTTTTTTTTCCTTCTTTCTTATTTTTTTCCCTTTGCCATTGTTTGCTACACCTTGTGCCTATATCATGGCATTAATATGAGTGCTTCTATTTTATTTTCCTGCAATGCATTAGTGGTGTGATTCTTACATGTGTGAGGTGTAGGTGTGTGTGTGTGCATACACATGGTGATGGTCACATATGTAGAATGTATGTGGTGCTTCCCCTTGTAGAGAGGTATGTGTAGGTGGCATGTTTTGTTCTTGCTTATGTTGCTAGTTATGTGGCAGATTGTGTGTGTGTGTGTGTGTTGCACACACATGTAGTAGTGCTAGTGTATGTATATATGTGTGTGTATGTGTCATATGCATTTGTTAGTATTCTTTGCTTTGATAGTATGTGTAGGTGGTTTGGTTGCTACTAGATGTTATGCATATGAGTAGGTGTATGTGTGTTGTGGTGATGTGTGTGTAGGTAGTGCATACACATGTGTGGTTCCTAGTAAGTGCATGTAAGTGATGCTTCCATATTACTTGCATGGTAGTTTTTTCCTCTTGTTTTTTTTGGGGTCATGAGTTGTGATGAGGATTGTCAAGATGATATGTGTGTGGTGAAAACAGCCCCATTTGCAACTTGTGCACCTTCTCATGTTAAATATGAGAGAGGGCATGATGTGTGTTGGGGGGGGGATATAGTGAGAGAAGTGTTTGGGTTGTTGATGTGCATGACACCAACATGGGGTCCAAACCCTCATGTCCATATTGTCTTTGTGCACATGAGCATAGCTATGTGATAGTTGTTCTAGTGAGAGTGGCATGAAATGTTGCACTATTCACTATGTTGGATTCTATGTAGTTTTTCCTTCCTAGTTTGAGCTCACTTGCTCCAAGCAAGTGGATATGTTTTATATATGGTTTTGGGGTAGAAATATCCCAGGAATCCATTGGTGAAATCATTTTTGCCATTGGAACATTTTCTGGAGATGACATATTTTCATTTTTTTCTATGTTTAGAGCTTGGTTCCATGAGTTGTGATGTGCTCTTGTATTTCTTTCTTGGTTGTGGTAGTAGAGGGTGACCCCCTCTACCACATGTTGGTTTACATTCATGATTTGGAATCCATGTGTGCAAGCTGTGCCCATCCAAAGTAAGCATGGGGCTGGAATTCCAGATTAGTGAAAACCTGAGATTTTCACTAAGTCTGAGAATCTGTTTATATTTTCTTCCCCTGTTGATGAGGTTGTTCTGCTCATTGTGTAATGATCTAGCCTTAGGTTTCTACTAGGAAGTTGGACCTGATATGTTTTTCTAGCTCCCTGTAAAATTTCATCCCATTTGGAGTACTGCAGATAATGTTTTGGCTGCTGTCAAAAAGCTTCAGAGCAAAGACAGAAAGTTAGGTGCAGGAATTTTCACTAAGTCCCTGAAATCTGATGGTTTTGGGCAAGTTTGCAGCCTTGTATCTTGCTGTGTTTAATTCCTTTTTGTGTGATTCTTGCTTTTGCTTGTATTATTCTTGGATAGCTACAGCCACATATATTATTTTTCATATTTGGGTGGCTGTAGGTGTGTTGCATGCAGCTCACAAAGTGCCATGCTGCAGTTTATGGCAGATTGTGTAGTTTTGTCATTTTGATGTTTGTGAGTGCTTAGTTGGAGATGTGGTGTTCTTCCTTGCACCTACCCATTTATTTTGGGTTGTTATATGTCTTGGCAACCTGGAAATACCAGGGTTGTGCCATTTGAGTGTGTGATGATGATATGGACACGTAGGTCTTCATATCTTGTTTCGTTGATTCCCGTTGATCCGTAGCTCCGTTTGTAATGTTCTTTATATGCATTTGCATCATTTTCTCGAGATGCATCTGATCATGTCATTCTCATGCATGTCAAAATATCTTAGTATGCAGTTCTGTCCATGAATATGTATTAGCTTCTTTTGCTTGTGCTAGTGATAGAATTAGTGATGCATGCTCGTATTCATCTCATGCATCATGTGCTTGTTGCATCTTGAGGTGTTGTTGTTCATTGGATGTTATTCTTATGTTGGGTAGCACCGGGATCTCACAAGAACCATTCCAAGCTGAGGATCTCACAGGCAAGATGATATGACCTTGATTCCATCTCTAGACTTGTTATGCTAGATTACGTTTCCTTTGTCTTAAGCTCGCTACCTACGACTGAAATATTTGCCTATTGATATGCCATAAACCCAACCACTGGTCCCTTCCTAGCAAACTTGAATCGCTAAGTAGGCTTTGCTCAGCTACTAATGTTAGCGTTGCTAGATGCACGTACTTTGACTCGTGTGATAACATGAGCTTGACATAATTATCTTAATTTATGTTATTTAATTAATGCACCTATATACTTGGTAAATGACGGAAGGCGTAGCCTTTTGCCGGGTGCTTTGTTCCATTATTGCCGCCATAGTTACCGGCTACCGGTGTTTGATTCCATATTGATCGCTCCTAACACGTTCGGGGATGTTATGGGGACCCCCTCGATAAATCGCGTAGTGCTAAGACTTGTCCGGCAGGACCCAACATTGGTGTTAATTTGCTAATCACTTAATAAGAATCTGCATAGGGAATGATCATCCCGAGGATCTTTAATCAACCACCCGAGGGAATGCTCCTCATGAGTGTTGGCCCAAAATGGACAGACTGCGGGGACCACCACAGGGAAACTTGAGGTTTGGCTCCTGTAGGCTTTTCCATCGGCGTGTCCTGAGACTGAGATACGCGGCTCTTATCGGGGTCGTCGACACGACGGGAGGTCCTGCTAGTCTTGCCTTACCTTAGCGATATATCTTGCGTACAGGAATCCCGGTGAAGCTTTGGTTCTCCCCAGAGTTGAGGTTTTTCTCTAAGGAATCCGACGAGATCACGAGATTCGTGATAGAGGATTACTTTGCGGCCCTTGTACGTTTGTGATGGACTAGTTGAAGCACCCCTGCAGGGTTTAATCTTTCAGAAAGCCGTGCCCGCGGTTATGTGGCAACTTGGAATATTTTGTTAACATCCGGTACTAGATAACTTAAATAAAAGCTAATAAAATTGCCAACCGTGTGCGTAACCTTGATTGTCCCCTTGAAGATCTCTCTTCGATCGGAAACACGGTGGGGTTATGATTGACGTAGGTAGGTGTCCAGGATCACTTAGTGATCAAGTATTCACGACCGCTAGTATAGTCCACCTTAGTAAATGTTCTTCGTAAGTTAGCCACCAAATCAAGCTTAGGATGCTGCAACCTTAAACGCTCTACCCTATCCAACCTAATAACTTGACTAGTTCTGGCACCAAGGTCTTAGATTGCTGAGTCCCCGTGGCTCACAGATTCGTCCACAAAACCAACAGGTTCAGGTACCCCAGAGACAAGTGATCCCGACGGCACGCAGTTGGCGTGGCAGTACGATGAGGAGACCGACCGCCTATACGTGAACTATCCAGAAGATTGAGGCATGGTCGTGATCGTGGGCCAACAGGCAGGGTAGCATAGTCATTTTATCTTGTTTGTAGTCCGTAGCGGAACTACTTTGATTGTATGCGTGATGTACTCTCATATATTTATGAGAAGGCAATTGAACCCCTGATTGTCTCTTTATTATTATTATGTGTGTGTTGTGTTACCTGTTTGCGAGATACTTAGATGCACTCCTTTTCAATTCGGGGCCTCGATCCCCAGATCGGAAAGGACCGCATCTTAGTCATTACACTCCCCCACTTCACATTTGCCGTTTTCATTTGCCTTTCTCCTTTGCCGTTTCCTTTTGCCTTTGCCGTTGTCCTTTGCCGGTTTTCTTGCTTGCTTGTGTGCTTGTTTGTTTGTTGAAGTCATCATGGCTGAAAACACCAAACTTTGCGACTTCTCGAGCACTAATAATAATGATTTTATTAGTACTCCGATTGCTCCCGCCACTAGTGCGGAATCGTATGAAATCAACGCAGCTTTGCTGAATCTTGTTATGAAAGCGCAATTCTCTGGCCTTCCTAGTGAAGATGCCGCATCCCATCTCAATACCTTCATTGAGCTTTGTGATATGCAAAAGAAAAGAGATGTGGATAATGACGTGATTAAGTTGAAACTTTTTCCTTTCTCGTTGCGAGATCGCGAAAAAACTTGGTTTTCTTCTTTGCCTAAAAATAGAATCGATTCTTGGGATAAGTGCAAAGATGCTTACATATCCAAGTATTTTCCGCCGGCTAAGATCATCTCCTTACGTAACGATATCATGAATTTCAAGCAAGTTGATCATGAACACGTTGCACAATCTTGGGAGAGGATGAAACTTATGATTAGAAATTGTCCCGCTCATGGCTTGAGTTTGTGGATGATTATACAAATCTTTTACGCTGGTTTGAATTTCACTTCTCATAATATATTGGTTTCCGCCTCAGGTGGAACGTTCATGGAAATCACGTTAGGAGACGCTACAAAACTCCTAGACAATATCATGACAGACTACTCTCAGTGGCACACTGAAAGGTCGCTTGCTAGCAAAAAGGTGCACGCTATAGAAGAGATTAACTCGCTTAGTGCTAAGATGGACGAGTTGATGAATTTGGTTGCTAGTAGAAATGCTACTGTAGATCCTAATGACATGACACTATCTTCTTTGATTGAGAGTAGAAACGCTAGTTTGGACGTGAATTTTGTTGGTAGGAACAATTTTGGCAAGAACAATGCTTTTAGAGGAAACTATGTTCCTAGGCATTTTCCTAGTAACTCCTCTAACAACTATGGCAATTCCTACAACAACACTTATGGAAATCACAACAAATTACCCTCTGATTTAGACAGTAATATCAAAGAGTTCATCAACTCTCAAAAGATTTTCAATGCGTCCATAGAGGAAAAACTACTCAAAATTGACGATTTGGCTAAGAGCGTTGATAGGATGTCTTGTGATATTGATGCTTTGAAAGTTAGATGCGCTCCTCCCAAGGTCATCTTGGATGAAACTTTGAAAGCTATGCGTGTCTCCATGAATGAGAGCAAAGAAAGAACCGCCCAAATTCTCGCTAGGCATGAATGGTTTAAAAGGGTGCGTTCTAGTGATGCAAATCACGAAGATCTTAAAGTGCTTGGTGTGTCTCCTCTTGAATCTTTGTTTTCGCGTGTCAACCCTATTATGGAGGGGCTGGATATGAATCCACTTTGATTGAAAAACGCCCCAATGATTCGGAGTCCACCTATCTTGATGATAAAGGTGTGGAGAGTGGAGTAGAAGAAATCAAAATTTTGGGTAGTAATGAAACTCCCACTTTGGATTTCAAGGAATTCAATTATGATAATTGCTCCTTGTTTCAATGCATTTCTTTGATGCAATCCATTGCAAACTCTCCACATGCTTATAGCCAAAGCAAAGCCTTCATCGTGCATATCGTAGATGCTATGATGAAATCTCTTGAAGAGAAGCTCGAACTAGAAGTCTCTATACCTAGAAAACTTCATGACGAGTGGGAACCTACTATCAAAATCAAGATCAAAAACTATGAGTGCAATCTTTGTGTGATTTGGGTGATAGTGTTTCCGCGATTCCAAACTCTTTATGTGATATTCTTGGTTTTCATGAGATTGAAGAGTGTCCTCTTAATTTGCATCTTGCGGATTCTACTGTCAAGAAACCCATGGGAAGGAACGATGATGTTCTTATTGTTGCCAATAAGAACTATGTACCCGTGGATTTCAGTGTACTTGACATAGATTGCAATCCTTCATGTCCCATTATTCTTGGTAGACCTTTCCTAAGGACTATCGGTGCTATCATCGATATGAAGGAAAGGAATATTAGATTTCAATTTCCTTTAAAGAAGGGAATGGAGCACTTTACTAGAAAGAAAATAAGATTGCCTTATGAATCTATGATGAGGGCTACTTATGGTTTGAGCACCAAAGATGACTATACGTGATTCCATCACCTTTCGCCTAGCTAAGGGCGTTAAACAAAAGCGCTTGTTGAGAGGCAACCCAACGAATCTATCCTTTTTCTTTCTGTTTTGTGCTTTCCACACTTTCATAATTCTGTTATGATTGTGTTTTTTGTGTTTCTTTTTGCGTTTGTGCCAAGCAAAACCGTTATGATTAGTCTTGGGGATGATCATTTGGTCATGCTGGAAAAGACAGAAACTTTCTGCTCAGGAAAAGAATTTTCAATTTTTTGCTGTAAGAGATTTTGAGTTGATTCATTTTGCTGCTGATTGCTAAGCAAATTCTTAAGACTGTCGTAATTTGTCATTTGTGCCATGTCATCTGTCTCGCTGTCTCTTCGACCATGAAAAGACGTTGAAGTCTTGGTACGATTGGCATATACCGAAGAACACTAACTGCGATTTTGGTCTGCCTCTTCTCACCCATACCGTTGTCTACCACAAGATACCCGCAAGACTCGCAATTGGGACAATAGTCCAAGTGTGCATACTCCTTCCTAAATAAGACACATCCTTTCTCACATGCATCTATCTTCTCATAGGGCATCTTAAGTACACGAAGTATTTTGTCCGACTGGTACAGGTTTGCAGGCATGACATGGCCTTTGGGTAGGAAGCGTCCAAATAGTGTCATCATCGCGTTGTAGCATTCTCTTCCCAAGTTGAACTGGGCCTTCAGAGCCATTACTTGTGCAATTGCGTCCAGCTGACAGAGCTCAGTGTGCTCATGGAGAGGACGTTTTGAAGACTCCAACATTTCATAAAAGTCCTTTGCAGATTCCTCCATCTCATCTTCCGAATCCCGAGCATCATCAAAGTCTTGCACCATGTGTTCGCTCCCGGTACCATACTCGTCCGTGCGACGACGGACCACCTCAGCTCTTGTGCGTTGTATAAACTCACCATGAAATGTCCACACCGTATAATTAGGCTTAAAACCCCTCCTCTGCAGGTGTTTAATCATTACAGCCTCTGTCGTCTTTTTATAGTTGTCGCATCCAGGACAGGGGCAATAGTTTCTTTCCTGGCCATTTGCGAATGCGGCTTTCACAAATTCCTTTGTTTTTACAAACCATTCTTTCGTCATCTCTTTCTGACTAGGGTGACCGGTATACATCCACGCACGATCACTCATCTTGCCTAGCTACTAAATACAGAAGAAATATATTTATATATAACTTAGCATTTATATTCATCGGTTAATCAGGTTCGCCATTTTTATTACGTCCAGGCAACCTACACGCTAATAGGTAAAGACAGGTCCTAATCCCACCCGAGTATGTGTAGATTGGGTTCGTTTTCCCATGCTCTGCTCCGGATCCAACGCAAAATTTTGGCAGCACCTCCCCGCTGTTCTCCTGATACACGTCTCCACAATAAACAAAGAGGATGTGCATCCGGAGAACAACAGGGAGGCACTGACGAAATTCCGCATCGGATCCAGAGCACAGCATACGGGAAAGCGAACCCAATCTACACATACTCGTGTTGTCCATGGATAATGTTGGACAATTCGAAAGGATGGCGGTTATAAATATGCAAAGACATGCATATTTATAGATGTCGCCCTTTCAAACGGGAGACGCATACTGGTCACGCATACTGATAAATTAATTTAATTACCTAATCCAGAAAGTTTCATCCGGAAACCGAGCCACAGTAAATGAAGGGGCGGGGAGGAGATGAAATTTGTACTGACCCACGAATGCAGGGGCGGAGCTCGTACAACGCACAGGCAGGTCTTCGCATAACAGACCTCACAGCGACGAGACAACTATCACATGTAAATCCACCCGATCAACACAAATATTCTAATTATGTCATTTTAGGGGAAAACAAGTTAAGAATATAATATTCATGAGCTAACCAAGGTTTTTATGCCATTTTGTAGCTAAATGGGCTAATTATCTCATTGTTGGGGAAAATAAGGTAAGCAGAATAAGATAGAGGAGAAGAAAGAGGAGGAGGAGGAGAAGAAGAAGAAATCAAGAAGAAGGAGAAGGAGGAGGAGGAGAAGAAGGAGGAGGAGAAGGTATTGTTCTTCTCTTCTTCTTCTCCTCTTCTTTTCTTCTTCTTTTCTTCTTCTTTTCTTCTTCTCCTTCTTATTTTTGTCTTCTCCTCCTCTTCTTCTTCTTCTTCTTCTTCTTCTTCTTCTTCTTCTTCTTCTTCTTCTTCTTCTTCTTCTCCTCCTCCTCCTCTTCTCCTCTTGTCCTCCTCCTCCTCTTCTTCTTGTTCCTATTCTTTCTATTAAGCTAACTAACTAACTAACCTAACTAACCAAGCTAACTAAACCTATTGCTAAACCTAGATAGCACTAAACAACAAAAAAATAACAAAACATAATCTACCACTAAGTAACTAAAAAAGAATCTAGCTACCACTAAATAACAAAACAAAATATATCACTAAACTATCTACTAAAGCTACTAATTAACTAACTAAATCTACCAACTAATTAAACTACTTCTTCTTCTCTTCTTCTCCTTCTTATTTTTTATTATTCTCTTCTTCTCTTCTTCTTTACTTCTTCTCCTTCTTATTTTTTTCTTCTCTTCTTCTTCTTCTTCTTCTTCTTCTTCTTCTTCTCCTTCTGATTTTTTTCTTCTCCTCTTCCTCTTCTTCTTCCCCTTATTTTTCTTCTCCTCCTCCTCCTCCTCCTACTCCTCTTTGTCTTCTCCTCTTCTCCTCCTCCTCCTCTTCTTCTTCGTCTTCCTCCAAATAACTAAATAACAAGGGGGTGGGGTGGATGGGCTTACCGGCAGTGTTGGCGCTGCGGTGGCGGCGCCGGGGCCTGCGGGGCAGTGGCTGGGCCGGCGGCGCCGGCGGTGGGGCTGCGAGGGTGGCACCAGGGGCGCCGGGAGTGGGGGCACAGCGGGGGCGGCACCAGGGGCACTAGCGGCACCGGAGGTGGGGCTTTGGGGGCGGCACGAGGGGCGCCGGCGGGTTGTGGGGCTTCGGGGGCAGCACCACGGGCACCGGGGCGGCGCTGGGGGTGGCCGGGCGACAGTGGTGGCGGTGTTGGGCGTCGGGGGAGGAGAGAGAGAGAGAGAGTGGCCATTTGAGAGAGAGAGAGGGTCGGGGTGGGGGCAGGACAGCCGTTACTAGATTCAGGACCTTTGCCATCTGCTGGCAGACGACAAAGGGGTCTATACTCTTTGCCGTCTGCCAGCAGACGGTAACGAAGGGAGTAGTTTGACCTAAGGTTCCCCCGGCCAGATGAGCTTCTTTGTCATCTGTTGGCCCCTACTTTGCCGTCTGCGGCAGACGGCAAAGAGTTGACTGCTGGCAAAGACCTTCTTTGCCATCTGTTTTGGTGAAGCTGACGGCAAAGACACTCTTTGCCATCAGCTAGCAGACGGCAAAGACTAGGCAGATGGCAAAAAACTGTTTTCCAGTAGTGACTCCTTCCTTATAAAGGTGAGGATCATCCCAAAAGTAGTGTCTTAAATCAAAGAAGAATTTCTTCTTTTGCTGGTAGGTGAAACTGGGTGGTATGTATTTGGCTACGATATAGTTTGCGTAATCAGCATACTGCCACTGCAACAAAAGACCTTCCAACGGCGCTAGAAACATGCTATGGCACCAGGAGTCCTTCTGCTACGGCTACGCCTTAAGGGACTTCCTAGGCAAATATGCAAAGGATTTCCCCTGTGGCCTTGGAGCCTTGCGTTGGTGTTCCCTCGAAGCGGAAAGGGTGATGTAGCGCAGCGGTGGTAAGTATTTCCCTCAGTTTGAGAACCAAGGTATCGATCCAGTGAAGGAGTATCACAAGTGCTTGCACAAACACAAAAAGCTTGCTCCCAACGCTATGAAGGGGTTGTCAATCCCTTATAGATTGTTTGCCAAGTGAGAACTGAAAGCAACAAAGTAACAAAGCAAAGTAAAAGCGAAAGTGGAAACGATAGATGTGAATAGACCCGGGGGACGTAGTGTTTACTAGTGGCTTCTCTCATGAAAGCAAGTAGACGGTGGGTGAACAAATTACTGTCGAGCAATTGATACAACCGCGCAAAGTCGTGATGTCATCTATGGCAATGATTATATCTATAGGCATCACGTCCAAAACAAGTATACCGATACTTTCTGCATCTACTACTATTACTCCACACGTCCACCGCCATCCAGCATGCATCTAGTGTATTAAGTCCAAAAGAACACAGTAACGCCTTAAGCAAGATGACATGATGTAGATGGACAATCTCATATCTACGACAAAGCCCACCTTGTTACCCTTGATGGCAACTACATGATGTGTGCCTTGTCGCCCCTACTATCACTAGGAAAGGTCACCACATGGTAAGAACCCAAAACCAAGCACTTCTCCCATTGCAAGAATCATAGATCTAGTTGGCCAAACAAAACCCAAGACTCGGAGAGACTTACAAGGATATCAAATCATGCATATAAGAAATTGCTACTGCAACAAAAGACCTTCCAACAGCGCCAGAAACACATGCTGACGAGAGACTGTTCTTGTCTTGATTCTCCTCAGCAACGACACCAGGAATCCTTCTGCTACGGCTACGCCTTTAGGGACTTCCTAGGCAAATATGCAAAGGATTTCCCCGTGGCCTTGGAGCCTTGCTTTGGTGTTCCCTGGAAGCGGAAAGGGTGATGTAGCGCAGCGGTGGTAAGTATTTCCCTCAGTTTTGAGAACCAAGGTATCGATCCAGTGAAGGAGTATCACAAGTGCCTGCACAAACACAAAGAACCTGCTCCCAACGCTATGAAGGGGTTGTCAATCCCTTATAGATTGTTCGCAAAGTGAGAACTGAAAGCAACAAAGTAACAAAGCAAAGTAAAAGCAGAGGTGTAAACGATAGATGTGAATAGACCCGGGGGCCGTAGTGTTTACTAGTGGCTTCTCTCATGAAAGCAAGTAGCCAGTGGGTGAACAAATTACCGTCGAGCAATTGATAGAACCACGCAAAGTCGTGACGTCATCTATGGCAATGATTATATCTATAGGCATCACGTCCAAAACAAGTAGACCGATACTTTCTGCATCTACTACTATTACTCCACACGTCGACCGCTATCCAGCATGCATCTAGTGTATTAAGTCCAAAATAACAGAGTAACGCCTTAAGCAAGATGATGTGATGTAGATGGACAATCTCATATCAACGACAGAGCCCACCTTGTTACCCTTGATGGCAACCACTCAATGTGTGCCTTGCTGCCCCTACTGTCAGTGGGAAAGGTCACCACATGGTAAGAACCCAAAACCAAGCACTTCTCCCATTGCAAGAATCATAGATCTAGTTGGCCAAACAAAACCCAAGACTCATAGAGACTTATAAGGATATCAAATCATGCATATAAGAAATCAGCAAAGACTCAAATATATATCATAGATAGTCTGATCACAAATCCACAATTCATCATATCTCGACAAACACACCGCCAAAGAAGATTACATCGGATAGATCTCCATGAAGATCATGGAGAAATTTGTATTGAAGATCCAAGAGAGAGAAGAAGCCATACAGCTACTAACTACGGACCCGTAGGTCTGAAGTGAACTACTCACGAGTCATTGGAGGGGCGATGATGATGATGAAGAAGCCCTCCAACTCCAATGTCACCTCCGGTAGGGTACCGGGAAGGGTCTCCACATGAGATCTCGTGGAAACGGAAGCTTGCGGCGGCGGAAAAGTATTTTCGTGGCTCCCTTGATTTTTTTCAGATTTTTAGGGAATATATAGGCGCAAGATCTACGTGAGGGGGGCGCTAGGGAGGCCACAAGCCTGCCCACCGCCGCTCCCTGGTGGCGGAGTGGGGGCTTGTGGGCTCCCTGTAGCCCTCCTGGCTTGGCCCACAAGCCCCTGATCTTCTTTCGTTGGGGAAAAATCATTTCTGGGATTTTATTCCGTTTGGACTCCGTTCCAAAATCAGATCTGAAAAGAGCCAAAAACACAGAAAAAACAGGAACTGGCACTTGGCACTGAATTAATAAGTTAGTCCCAAAAAAGATATAAAAGGTACATAAAACATCCAAAGATGACAAGATAACATCATGAAACCATCAAAAATTATAGATACGTTTGAGACGTATCAAGCATCCCCAAGCTTAACTCCTGCTCGTCCTCGAGTAGGGAAGTGATAAAGAATGAATTTTTGATGCTTTCATCCTACCTAGAATAGATGTCCTTTGTAACTCCTCTTATGTGACGTGAATGTTCAGATCCATTAGATTCAAAACAATAGTTTGCTATTGACGTGGAAACAATAGTAATTAAAGCAAACTAGCAAGGTAATCATGAACTTTCAAAATAACAAGGCCAAAAGAAAGTTACCCCTACGAAAGCATATAGTCTGCCTATGCTCTGTCATCATTGCACAACGAATTTAAATCATGCACAACCCCGGTATTAGCCAAGTAATTGTTTGACACCTTTACTTTCTCAAACCTTTTCAACTCTCACACAATACATGAGCGTGAGCCATGGTTATAGCACTATAGATGGTGTGGAGTGTGGTGGAGGTTGCAAGACAAAAAAGGAGAAGATGGTCACATTAACTAGGCATATCAATGAGCTGTGGAGATGCTCATCAATAGATATCAATGTGAATGAGTAGGGATTGCCATACAAATCATGCACCAGAGCTAAGAGTATGTGAAAGATCTTAAAGAAAACTAGTGGGTATGCATCCAACTTGCTTGCTCACGAAGACCTAAGGCAATTTTGAGGAAGCCTATCATTGGAATATACAAGCCAAGTTATATAATGAAAATTTCCCACTAGCTATATGGTGGTGATAAAACGAGAGACTCTCAATCATGAAGATCATGGTGCTTAATATGCTCAAGTGTGGAAAAGTGGTAACATTGTCCCTTCTCTCTTTTTCTCTCATTTTTTGGTGGGCTCTTTGGCCTCTTTGATTTGCTCACATGGGACAATTCTCCATCAATGATGATCATCACACTTTCAATTCAAAACTTAGAGCAACTATGACTCTATATGGAATGCCTTCGGTAGTGTACCGTGGCAATGATCTAGCATGGCATATACATTAATGGAAACATCATGCTAGCTATCTTACGATCATGCAACGGTAATGTAGACGTGGTGGCACATGTCATGGTGGTAGTTGTATGGCAATATATCTCGGGATGACTTTGAAAAAGCCATAGTAGGTAGGTATGGTGGTTGTTTTGAGGGAGGCTAATGGTGGGTTTTGTGCACCGTCGAAAGTTGCACGGCACTAAGAAGATAGTGATGGTGGAAGGTGAAAGTGCATCTAAACCATGGACTCAACATTAGTCATGAAGAACTCATATACTTGTTGCAAAAGTTTTATTAGTAGCCGAAACAAAGCATTCAACGCATACTCCTAGGGAAAGGGTTGGTAGGTATAAACCATCGCGCGATCCCGACCGCCATGCAAAGGATGACAATCAATAGACTAATCATGCTCAGATTTCATCACATAGCGGTTCACCATACGTGCATGCTACGGGAATCACTAACTTCAACACAAGTATTTCTAGATCCACAACACCTTACTAGCATAACTTCAATATTACCAAAACCACAACTCAAAACTAATTGAGATGAATCAAACTTCTCTAACTATTCAATGCACATGAAGGTGGAAGTTTTCGTATCCCTTTGGATAACTACCCCTTTTGAGACTACTTTCAAAGCATAGATCAACTACCAAGCCACGCACCGCTGTGCTCTGAAATATATAAGTGAAGCACATAGAGCAAAAGTATCTTGCTCAAAAGATATAAGTGAAGCACATGTGAGCTGAATTGTCTACCAAAAGATATAAGTGAAGCTCAACAAAATCACGGTGAGTGCATATCTCTCTCTCTAGGTGTGCAACAAGGATGATTGTGACACAACAAAAATAAAAGACTCCTACGATACAAGACGCTCCAAGCAAAAACACATAACATGTGGTGAATAAAAATATAGCCCCAAGTAACGTTACCGATTGATTGAAGACGAGAGAGGGGATGCCTTCCCGGGGCTTCCCCAAGATTAGGCTTTTACGACATCCTTGAATCTCTTGGGGTGCCTTGGGCATCCCCAAGCTTGAGCTCTTGCCACTCTTTATCTCTTTGTCTATCAGAACTTCACCCAAAACTTGAAAACTTCACAACACAAAACTTAAACAGAAACTCGTGATAACATTAGTATGAGAAAGCAAACCACCACTTCCTTAGGTACTGTAGAAAACTTAAATTCTACTTGTGCTGATGTTGGGTTACTGTATTTTCAATATTCCATGGCTAATACCCCCCGATACTATTCATAGTTTCATCAAAATAAGCAACCAACACAACAAAAACAGAATCTATTAACAGCAGACCAGTCTAGAGCAATCTGTATATTTCATATACTTCTGGTACTTCAAAAATTCTTGGGCAAAAGAACCGAACTAGATAAGGATGGGAATAAGATGGTGGTACACACATCGGATGGGGAAGCGTGGAAACATTTCGATGGATTGCATCAGGATAAAGCGGCAGATCCAAGGAATCCTCGAGTCTGTGCTGCCACGGATGGTTTAAATCCCTTCGGCATGACGACAGCCAAATACTGTTGTTGGTCTGTATTTGTCATTCCACTCAATCCCCCCCCCCCCGGGCAGATTATGCAAAGAAAGATCATATTTCTGACGTTCATAATTCCAGGGCCCAATTATCCAGGGAAGAATATGAATGTGTACCTGCAACCGCTTAAGGATGAATTGGAAGAAGCTTGGGATAATGGGGTCAAGACATACTATGTCGCTAGAAAAGAAAACTTCAAAATGCATGTGCGGTACATGTACTCTATGCATGACTTGCCAGTGTATGCGCTATTCTCTGGATGGTGTGTGCATGGAAGGTTCCCATGCCCAGGCAGCTCTTCAGTTTCATTGGTTGCAGGAGGGTCGGAAGTATTCTTGCTTTGACTTGCATAGACAGTTCCTGGATCCTCACCATCAGTTCAGAAAAGACAAGAAGAACTTTACGAAAGGTAAAGTTGTCAAAAACTTGGCACCACCTGCGTTGACAGGCCAGCAGATCCTGGATCAGTTAAACGCCCTCGAGCCTAATCCAGAGCGTCCACGGTATTTCAAGGGGTATAATTCAAAACACGCCTGGACTCACAAGCCATGCTTCTGGGATCTGCCTTACTTCAAAGACCTCCTTCTTCCACACAATATCGACATGATGCACACTGAAAAGAATCGATAATACTAAGGCTAGAGTCGATCAAGAGACACTATGTCATAGACCATTACAAAACATGCGAGAAGGCAAAGGAAAGCAGAAGTGGTCGAAGCCAAAGGCCTGGTTCAATCTTGGAAGGCCAGCTATGAGGGAAATTATCTTCTGGGTCAAAATGCACTTGATGTTCCCCGATGGGTATGCAGCGAATCTAAAGAGGGGAGCGAGTCTTGAAAAATTAAAAATCTTTGGTCTCAAGAGTCATGATTGGCACATATGGCTAGAGCGGGTAATGCCGGTGATGTTACGTGGCTTTATTCCTGAGAATGAATGGCTAGTACTGGCGGAGCTGAGCTATTTCTTCCGTGTTCTTTGTGCGAAAGAATTGTCGCCTGGCGTGGTAGAAGACATGGAGGAGTTTGCACCGGAGTTGTTGTGCAAGTTAGAGAAGATCTTTCCACCGGGCTTCTTTAATCCAATGCAGCATTTGATTTTACATCTACCGACCGAGGCAAGATTGGGTGGGCCCGTGCAAGATCGTTGGTGCTACGCAACTGAGAGGATGTAGAAGACCCTTTGAGCTAAATGTAAAAATAAGCGTAGAATTGAAGCATCGATAGTTGAGGCATTCATTTGTGAGGAGGTGGAAAACTTTGTGACAGCACACTACGAAGCCAAAAATCATCATTTCCATAATCCGAAGCCTCGGCACAATGATGCAGACCCTAAAAAAGGTGGGTCCAACCTTAGCCTATTCAAAGGGAATCTCGCACCTCCCGGTGCTTCGAAACCAATAACGTTGGATGTCGAAGAATGGCGGAACATTTCGTTGTATATCTTCAACAACCTAACAGAAGTGCGGCCGTACATCGAGTGAGTTCTCGGCACATTTTCCCGTAACTTCTAATTCATTTGAACTGCTCTTATTCCCGGATATTTCAAACAGCCGTTACGTCGCCAAATTCTCGGATGGAGCGGTGATCGAAAATGATTCCGTCGAAGAGTACGAGCTTCTGTCAAAGATAGGAGGCGGCTATCCCGGTTTCATCTCTTCGTTCAAACAAACGGTAATTATGAATAATGGACCATTTCATTTCTTGGTCTAACTTGTGGCTAATGCAACAATCGTTTCATATTAAACTTGTAGGCTAATTCAGAGTCTATGGACGCCGAATTGAGACAAGTTGCTAATGGTTTTAACTATAAGGTCCGTTCATTTGAGAAATACAACATCAACGGGTATCTCTTTCGTACCTTTGGCAAAGAGCTATCTATGCCCGACCGGAAATCTACAAATTGTGGTGTCTCTGCTATCGGCGAAGGTGTTATCGAGTATTATGGAAGAGTTGAAGCAATTTATGAACTTCAATTCTATGGTGAAAACCCACCGAACGTCGTAGTCTTCAAATGTTATTGGTTCCAGCCGAAGGAGACTAGAAGGACTCGTGAACATATACGACTAGTCGAAATCAATCCAAACACCCATTTAGATGTTCCCGATGTCTATATTACGGCTCAACATGCGACCCAAGTTTTCTATCTACCGTGGGCATGCCAAACGGATAAGAATCTGGAAGGTTGGTATGTTGTTTATGAAGTGCCACCACATGTCAGACCACCTCTCCCAAATGAACAGGATTATGAACCTCACATTAACCCAGACACATATGATGGATAAATATTCCAAGAAACACGTCTTTCCAAGAAACGTTTCAAGAACCGCCATGCTTCACCCAAGAACATGGAAGTAGGCAGCGACAATGAATCCGACTCCAGCCCTGAGCCGGAACCAGAAGACCTGGAACTCGTAGAGGTTACTAATGCGGATGACCTATCAATGCTTCAACGATTAAAGAAAGGCCTTTCACAACTTCACGCCATTGAACCCGACGAGCACGTTATTCATGAAGACATGCGTGATAGTGATGATGATGATGCATTTATTGATGATGATTATTAGTTTGTAAGATTCACAACTTAAATTATATATATTTTAATCTTTACTATTCTTGTACATATTATTATTCATGTCAGTTATTCAATTTTTTTATGTTTTACTAATTTCTTTTAATCTTTATCATGCCAGGTCACCAGGTGTTGAAAGATGGTGGGCGCTGGTCCAGCTCGTTCGACGGGTTCTTCCCAGTTGCCCCGCACGAGGGGTGGTACTTCCCTTCCACCCCTATCTCTCCGTAGAGCCTTGGCAGAAGGTCTGTCGACACCACCCGTGGGTTCTTCTTCGTCAGCGGCATTGCCCACTAGGAGAGGTGCTGGTCGGGTAGGGAAGAAGGGGAAGGGTACAGGGAGAGATGGTGGCCGCGGAAGATCCAGGAGGACTGTTGAGCCGTCCTCGCCACCACCACCAGCTCATTCACCCGAGCATAGGACTACTATGGTCGACCCGTTTGCAGAGGAGGCTACGGGGACTCCGTTCCAGGAGCCTGGTGTTGACGGGCATTCGTCCCATGAGACTCCGGTCCAGGATCAGCCTCGGGTCGAGGTGCATTCTGCCCACGAGACTACGGTTCCGGAGGCTTCACCCGACGTGGAGAGGCCCGGATGGGAGACCTGGCCGGATCGGGCCGAGTTGCCGGATTGGACCGAGGGTCCAGGTGGCTCAGGGGGCGGGGGTGGCGGGGGTGAGCTTACGGATAGTGAGGGCGATGTGCAGGTGGACGGGGCCACCGTGTACAAGCGTGGTAGTACACGTCTCCCGGTCGTGCCGGCTACCCGCGAGCAGAGGCCGGTGATTAAACCTAAAGGAGATAGGTAAGTACATTTACTCTTTTTTTAGCTTTTGCCTTCAAGTTTGTTCAAATATCTAATGCGTTGACCTTATCATACTACAGGGGATGGGTATACCCTCTTGGAGTCCGCAGGCCGAACTCCGTCCTTGGTGTGCTTTGCCGGACAAATTTCCCGGGGTTTGTCACGTTGCCTGTTGAGGGTCAGGTTCCTACACTAGGATTTTCCTGGGAGCACTACCAGGCTGCGCAGGCCCCACCGGAGGAGATTATAGATGGTGTCTTGTGCCACACGAGGGCCGAGATGGTGATCAAGAGCTTTTGGGTAAATTATCCTTTTACACAATCTAAAATTAACAATATAGCTAATTATTGTACTAATCGGTGTTTTCACGTTTGATTGCAGACCTTCTATAGGTGTGAGGATGGATATGAGGAGGAGGCGGCCAGGGTTCTCGAGGCCGAGTGTAGGCGGTTACTACAGAACTTACGCCACGAGGCTCGGCCGCAGGCTATTCGAGACTACTACGCCACGCGTGGTATTAAGAAGCAGAAGAAGGATTGCCGCGGAAAGTTTCTGAAGAAGGAGCAATACATGAAGGTAATTACCTATTCTTAAGTCCTTCTACGTAGTTTTATTGATTTCATTCATAGGCGTAGCGCTCAAAATTCTTTCTAATAACTTACACGTGCCCAAGATGGTGTGCGGATAAGATGCATTGTTGGGAGGCGTTGGTTGATGAGTGGTGCACATGCAGCTAGCGAGACGTCCACGAGAATGCGAAGGATCGGCATAGCCAAATGGTTGGTGTGCCACACCATCAAGGCAGCGCCAACTTACTTCAGTTTGAACGAAACTGGGTTTGTGATTTGCTTCATGATTCATGCAATTACTTCAGTTTGAACGAAACTTCATGCTAATATTTTGTTCCTCTCCTTCAGGCGCATCACAATAATACGGAGATGCCACACTTGTACGACCTTTATGGCATGGCCCATACTGCCTCGTACAAGAAGGCGAAGGCATTCTCTGAGTCTGACCTGGATGATCCCAATAACTTCACCAACATATCATCCCACCAGAAGCTCGTGGCATACAGGGACGCGGGGAAGGCTACGAAAGGGGATGACTTTAACCCTAGCCAGGAACCTTTGGATCCAGAGTTGGTGATGATATCTGGTGGCGAGAGGCCCCATGGCTCGATAGCCATTGGAGATTGGATAATACGTTGTCCACTTACTCTCCCCATCAAGGGGCGCCAGTCGAGCAGCTGTCCTGAGATAACGCGTCATCCACGGCCAGTCGATCTTGCCATCGAGGTTAGTTGTACGGACTAAGAACACTTTCATCCATTCCATTATGTGTGTCACCATAGATCATTACTATGGTAACGAGGAATGGTGTTTCAGGCTGCTCTTCAGAAAGAGAGATTGGCAAACCAGACTGCTCTTGAGAAAGAGAGATTGACAAGCCAGGCTGCTCTTGAGGCTGCTCTAGAGAAAGAGAGATTGGCAAGTCAGGCTGCTCTTGATGAGAGGGGCCAGACCACGGCACGATTGATTGAGGAGGAGAGATCCCGGAATGAGGCGGGTCAACGGGCCCTGTACGAGCTTTTTGTGGTAAGTTTTTTTTCACATTAGCCAAATCATGTGTGTAATGTCTGTTTCATTACTAACTAATACGACCCACTCTTCAGGGTCTGTGCGAGAAGAGCGGTCAAGTCCCTCCGCCGATGCCCGTCTTCTCTTTGATTGGCACGGTGAGTTTCATTCTAAACTAGTATTAATAATTGAGTGTCATCATGCTAACTGATACATTAAAAAATATCTATTCTGCAGAATAACTCCCGAGCGGCATCGCACGACCCTTCTCGAGGTGTTTCTCCTCCTTGATGACCACTACGGTAAGTTTCTCTTCTCCTCTTTCATATTCTCCTTGCCTTAATTTCCCCAACAATGACATAATTAGCCCATTTAGCTCCAAAAAGACATAGTTAGCTAATTTAGCTCCAAGAAGAGGAGAAGAGGAGAAGAAATAGGACCTATGAAAAGAAAGAAGAAGAAGAAGAAGAAGAGGAGGAGGAGGAGGAGGAGGAGGAGAAGGAGGAGAAGGCCAAGGACCTTCTAGTCCTTCTCCTCCTCCTCCTCCTTCTCCTCCTTCTTTATTTCTTCTTCTTCTCCTCCTCCTCCTCTTTCTTCTCCTCTTTCATATTCTCCTTGCCTTAATTTCCCCAACAATGACATAATTAGCCATTTAGCTCCAAAATGCCATAATAAGCTCAAAATGGCATAAGAACCTTGGTTAGCTCTTTAATATTATATACTTAGCTTGTTTTCCTCTAAAATGAGATAATTAGCCCATTTAGCTCCAAAAAGAGATAGTTAGCTAATTTAGCTCCAAGAAGAGGAGAAGAGGAGAAGAAATAGGAAAAATGAAAAGAAAGAAGAAGAAGAAGAAGAAGAAGAAGAAGAAGAAGAAGAAGAGAAGAAGGAGAAGGAGCAGGAGGAGGAGGAGGAGGAGAAGGCCAAGGACCTTCTAGTCCTTCTCCTCCTCCTACTCCTTCTCCTCCTTCTTCTTTATTTCTTCTTCTTCTCCTCCTCCTCCTCTTTATTCTCCTCTTTCATATTCTCCTTGTCTTAATTTCCCCAACAATGACATAATTAGCCCATTTAGCTCCAAAATGCCATAATAACCTCAAAATGGCATAAGAACCTTGGTTAGCTCATTAATATTATATACTTAGCTTGTTTTCCTCTAAAATGGGATAATTAGCCCATTTAGCTCCAAAAAGACATAGTTAGCTAATTTAGCTCCAAGAAGAGGAGAAATGAAAAGGAAGAACAAAAAGAAGAAGAGAAAGAGAAGAGAAGGAGAAGGAGAAGGAGGAGGTGGAGAAGGAGGAGAAGGAGGAGGAGGAGGAGAAGAAGGAGAAGGCCAAGGACCTTCTAGTCCTTCTCCTCCTCCTCCTCCTTCTCCTCCTTCTTCTTTATTTCTTCTTCTTCTCCTCCTCCTCCTCTTTCTTCTCCTATTTCATATTCTCCTTGCCTTAATTTCCCCAACAATGACATAATTAGCCCATTTAGCTCCAAAATGCCATAATAAGCTCAAATGGCATAAGAACCTTGGTTAGCTCATTAATATTATATACTTAGCTTGTTTTCCTCTAAAATGGGATAATTTGCCCATTTAGCTCCAAAAATACATAGTTAGCTAATTTAGCTCCAAGAAGAGGAGAAGAGGAGAAAAAATAGGAAAATGAAAAGAAAGAAGAAGAAGAAGAAGAGAAGAAGGAGGAGGACGAGGAGGACGTGGAGGAGGAGAAGGAGGAGAAGGCCAAGGACCTTCTAGTCCTTCTCCTCCTTCTCCTCCTTTTTCTTTATCTCTTCTTCTTCTCCTCCTCCTCCTCTTTCATATTCTTCTTCTCCTCCTCCTCCTCCTTCTTCTCTTCTTCTTTTTTCTTCTTCTCCTCCTCCTTCCCCTTCTCCTTCCCCTCCTCCTCCTCCTCCTCCTCCTTCGCCTTGTTCTCTTCTTGCTTATTCTCTTTCTTCTTCAATTTAGCTTATTCGTCATATATATGTTGTTCTTCTTCTTCTTCTGACTTTCTTATTCCCATTTTGCAGATTGGATGTACTACATGCATGGAAGCTGGCATTGGAGTGCTTTAGTTTCCGTTTTTATTTGAGTTGATGAACAATGTGGAACTATATGTATATGTATATATGGATGAACAATATATGTGCACCTATATGTATGTATATATGGATGAAACTTTGTATGTGTTGGTTCTTTTGATATATGATATGTACGTTGATGAGCTTTATATGTATATCATATATGTGGTGTGACCTATTTATCATATATGTGATATGAATTATATGTATATGTGTTGTGAAATAGATAAAATAAACAAAAATGTGACAATATAGGCTCTTTGCCGTCTGCCAGCTGATGGCAAAGGCCTTTGCCTTCAGCTAGCAGACGGCGAAGGTGCCACGTGGCGCCCAGCTCTACAACCTGGCAGTAGCAGCTGGACATATAGTATGTGTGTCGTCTGCTTCCAGGGGGCAAACGGCAAAGAATAGGGCACAGAGGAGGGGGGAGGGGTAGGCAGACGGCAAAGAGTGGAGGGGGGGAGGAGGAGGCAGACGGCAAATAAGAGGGACATAGGAACAAATACTTGACACGTAGAAAACTATAGCAATAAAACGACACGATCAATATGCTACGTTCATAGTTTGGGTCTTGTCCATCATATGATTCTCCTAATGATGTGATCCCGTTATCAAGTGACAACACTTGTCTATGGTTAGGAAACCTTGACCATCTTTGATCAACGAGCTAGTCAACTAGAGGCTTACTAGGGACAGTGTGTTGTCTATGTATCCACACATGTATTTGAGTTTCCAATCAATACAATTCTAGCATGGATAATAAACGATTATTATGAAAAAGGAAATATAATAATAACTAATTTATTATTGCCTCTAGGGCATATTTCCAACACCTTTATATGAGGATTCTTCCGCGGAAGAAAAACTCATATTCGCCTTGTCACATGGCGCCGAGCACAACCTGATGACCTATGAGGCGTACGATATCAACGGCTACACATTCTACACTGATAAAAAGGACATGAAGAGCGATTATCAGAACTCCGGGGTAACGATGGAATCCTACACCGGTAACGACAAGGACAGATACTACGGGAGGATCGAGGAGATCTGGTAGTTGAGCTACACTGGAGAGAAGGTCCCGATGTTCCATGTCAGATGGGCCAAGAGCGTCCTAAAAGAAGACCGGTATTTCACCACCATGGTTATACCCGAAGCCAAATCCAAGACCGTGGGCGCAAACGTCACCGCGAAAAATGAGCCATGGGTACTGGCTTGCCAAGTGGACCAATGCTTCTTCATTACCGACCAGTCAAAGCCCAGTCATGTTGTCGTGAGGAGAGGAAAAAGGAACATCATTGGAGTGGATGGAGTCGCAAATGAGCAAGACTTCGACAAGTACGGCGACCCGAAGATGGAAGATGATGACGACGATGAAGTACCATACACCACAAGAAGAAGCAGGACCACCCAACCTAAAGGACGTCCGTTCAAGAGAAGAATTCAAGGGGTTCCGGGTCTAAATTATTCAACCGCGACAAAGAAGGGCAAGAAGATTGTGAAAAGATAGCTCAGATCGAATCACGACGTGTCGGCCGCGTTTGTGTGTGAGTGGCAAGCTCAATCTTTGATGACTGTTATTTCATGTCACTTGATTTCAAGCATGTCATCTAATTCTAAATCTTTGCACAATGGTTTTATCACTCCATTTGCATTTTCCTTTTCTTTTATATCAAATCTTAAATTATTACATGCAACTAAAAATCCAAAAAAAAGAGTTAGTAATGGCGCACCAGGAGAAGGTGCGCCATTGCTATCACGGTGTTTATGACGCACCCCTAAAAGGTGTGCCATTGACATACCAATTTTTATGGCGCACCTCTAAAAGGTGCGCCATTGCTAACCCTCCCCCCACTACAGCATTATCCTACTCCTTCCCCTTCTTTCATTCCCACCCCTCACTCGTCTCTCCCCCGCATCTCCACTCCAACCGCATCGCACCGCACCCCTCCCTCCCTCCCATCTCCCCTCCCTCCACCTAGCTCAGTGCGCGCAACGACGCGTGGGACCGCGACCGCCGGCGGCCGCGGCGACGAACGGGACCGCCACTGCCGCCAGCGCCGGTGATCGCGCGTGGCGACTAGGTGGGCACGGCAGAGACGGCATCAACGAGGGGAGATCTGTTCGTGGTGGGGGTGATCGAGCTCGAGCCGGAGCACGAGGGCGAGGAGACGACACGCCCCTCGTTGCCGCCGGAGTTCGTGGAAGTCCCGGACCCGAGGAGGGCAGAGGAGGACGAGGAGGCCTTCGAGGACGCGCTCACCGACGAGCAGCTGCGGGAGGTATCGCCCCGAGCACCCCATCCGCCCACCCGTTCCCCTTCTTGATTTCTGTGCTCGAATTTGAGATCCCGACCCTGAAGCTTTGATTAGGACATATGGTGGTGCCGTGCCGCGAGGGTTCCATTGGTGGGCTGGCTCTTAGGGTTAGTTTTGGCAGTAGATGGTTTTGAAAACAACCTTCAAAACAGAGGAGGATGCAAGGATTGGTAGTTAGTGTATGATAATTGATGATCGATTGCGATCCACTCAGTCAGCTAATGAATTTAATCTCTCTGATTTGTTGGACCCATCAGATTTTCTTATGAAATAAGTGTATATGTTTCCTTACTAGAAGGTATTGTCCTGAACCAACTATCGGGTTTGAGTATTAGTATGCAGGTAACACCATAGGTTAGTTTCATGAATTGGTGTTCTCACTCCTCGGATGTATAAGGCAAATAATCGACAACTGTCCACCAGACTAGCATTCTACCTATGAAAAACTGAAGTAAGAAATGCTAAATTAAATACAATACACCCTAGCATATGAATGTGATGTACGAAACTGACGTTTGCTGAAGTGGCAGTGCTAGATTTTAGGTAGAACTTGTTTCTGAAATTTTACCTTCCAAGCTTATTTCCGTACTATTTCCATACTGTTCCCTGACTCAGGTGGATCCGTGATAGTCTGGTGTCAAGTATGAGCTGTTCGTGGTTTTACTTGTTTTTTGGGGCTGCACACTCGATGTAGATGGTTCATTCATGGTTATCGCCCTTCCGTACTAGACATCCATTGTCGCTAGTTTCCCTAGGCTATTGCTTTGCTTATCGCAGAAACTATCAGTGTTTGATTGACATTTATCATTTTCTACTGCTCTTGTATGGTAGTCATACCCTGTTCTCTGTGTAAATATTGTCTGATTTACATATAGCATGATTTCACATCATCACTCGAGTTCATGCCCTAGCATATGCTTTTCGTATAAGATGAAATATTTATCTTGTAAAATTGTGAGGGAAAAGTTTCTTTTGTAGCAAAGTGTAGTTGATGGTTGACGCCTAAGAGCTGGATGTGCTTGACCTTTTGAACTCACTGCTTGTGTTCTGAACGTTACCCCTTCTCGTGAAATGTTTATTAATTTTCGTTTCGGTTGAGAATGGGGCACTCCTAGGCCAAGAAAATTAGCAAAGGTCATGCCCAATTTTCTTGACCTAGAAGGTGCCCGATTCTCAACCGAAAAAAAAATCAACATTTAGAGACAATGTTATTTCTACAAAGCAAATATTTCTAAGTGGCTTTTATAGTTTTCCCTTAAGTTGAAATGCAAACTATTTTTTCTTCCATACATATGCCATGCTAACGAAAGCTCAACCGTGAGGCTCTAGCAATAACTCATTTTTATTTGTTTATTTGTTTGATATATATATTGGTTGCCTTGGTTGTTTATCATGAAAAATGCTTTGTTTGTATGCTTGGTAATCAGAATGCAGGGATAGAAAGTTTTTCTAAGGACTTGTATGAATCACATGCAAAGTAAAAGAAACCAAAAAAAAAGGAGATCTTACCTATGGGTGTGCATCAATTTGCATGTTTTATTCCCAGTTTTCCTCTAAATCTGAGAAGAATAGATACTACCTTGATCTCATCCAATAACTCTAGTAGCCTTTTTTCCTATTTAGAGCGATTCGAGCAAGCCATTCTGGGAGCTGTCCCAGGAGATGGAGGAAGAACCTCACCACTATGAGGATGCCGCAGAAGACACCGATCCCGACTACACAACCCCTAGTGGCGTCGGGGATGACACCACTGATGGTGCCGCCGGGGATGCCACCACTGATGATGGCAACGAACGCACAGATGGCAGTCAACCGAAGAGGCAACGGAAAGACCAGCGCCCGAACGTGCTCGGCGCCGTGAAGGAGGAATTTACTAAAGTGTCCTCAAGTGGGCATCCAACAACGCCCAAAGAATTAGTCGGTGGGTACGCGGGACAACTCGGGTGCATTCTCCGGAGCACCGCCTCGATCAACACCGAGAACCTAAGGCATCATGACCGAGGGAATTTGCGCAACCTCCTCTTCACGAAACTGTACGAACGATACAAGTTCCCCGGTGAATTCGCAAACACACGCCTCTTAGGGAATAAAGTGAACAGTGCCGCCCTCACGAAGATGAGCACGACCCTGGCTACTTGGAGAGCCGCGGTGAAGAGAAGGATTCTAAGAGGTGATAGTTATGAGAAGATCAAGGAGACAAATCCTTCGATCAGTGAAGCTGACTACCTGGAGTTCAAGATCAAGTGCGAGAGCAACGCATCCGCGGAATCAAGTCAGTGGGGGAAAGATATGCGGGACTTGAAATTAGGGGTCCACAAACTCGGTCCCGGCGGTTACAGAGTGGCGGAACCTAAATGGGACAAGGAGAATGCGGAGCGTGCCGAGCAAGGCCTACCGCCCCTCTTCGATAAATACCATGAAAAGAAGACCAGGAACTATGCCAAGGCCCGGTACAAGGTGGACCCGGTAACAAAGGAGCTTACCATGGATCCGAAGGTGAAGGAGCTTGAGCGTGTTCTTGTAAGGAATACACCCCCGCATAATTAGCTCCATATGGTTGCATTCTAATTAATGAAGCCAAATTTCTAAATGGTTCATGTTCCTTCCGCACGAAACTGAAAGCAGTAGCACGGGGTCTCAGAGCTCCCCGTCTGCCCCTTGGGACACCACTTTAAATAGGGCGTTGAACGTAATGAAACACAAGGATAAGTTCAGTAAGCCGTCGTCAGCTGGTCGTGTGGCCGACGAAGGCTTGTCCACGAAATGGTCGGAATACTATAAGGTTGGGCGAAAGCAGAGAAAGACCAGCTCGGAAAGCCAGGAGCGCGAGGTTAAAGAACTCAAGGCACAAGTGGCGCGGATTTCGGAGATAGTCCAAGAGAAAGTGCGAGACCAACTGGCAGCGAGGATCACCGCCATTATGCCTTCCTTGCTTGAGGGACTGCGGGGGTGGATTGCGGGCGGCCAACAGGGGCCGCCCCCGATTCCCACCTTCACGGGCAGCAACTCGCACAACGCGCTGGCATCGGTGTCTCCGGCGGAGGCGGCATTAGTGTCTCCCGCGTCGGCGCCGGTATTGGAACTTAATGCACCCGGGTGTGGGAAGAATACGCCGGCCGGCACCTCGGCAACACGTCGCCCCTCCGTCACTTGCACGTCCGCCGTTGGCGGTGCCTCGACATTAGTCGAGCTCAACGCCATCACGGTAACTAAGCCTCGGCCGATGACTTCATCTCCTTGCCTTTGACTGGGCATCCCTGATGCCCTACATGTTTTCGCAGGGCACCACCAACGTTCCATGCACTCTCATGCACTTCGTAGACGTCGAGTTGATCGATGTCGCCAAGGACAAAATCGTTGAACCGGGCAACCGCGTGTTCCACGGTAATGCGATGCCACCCACCATGTATAGGGTTCAACTGGTTCGGGTGCTGCGGGGCTGCAACGACTTGTTACCTCGTATCGACCCCCTGGGGCCGACGAAGATGATGTGATGACGCTCAGCGCCTGCTTAAACTGGTCCATGCTGTGGCCGAAGAGCCAGATTCGTTTGGGGGCGGGGGACACCACCCCAAAGACAACACCACCAGTCATGTCGGCGCCAAGCCATGGCAAGATCGCCGCAACGCTACCGCCGTCAGCTGATCCGGACATGCATATGGCACAGGATCCAGACGACAGCGACGGTACATTTTCCAACGTCGATAAGTACATCAACGAACATGGGTACGGTGACGAATTGTTGGGGCATCCTTCTCAAGAACCCAACCTTGCAAAAGACGATCACGATCTAGCTGGTACCACGGAGAAACCCAATTGCAACAGGCATCGTCTGTTCAGTTCTCAGGAGACGCCTCCAGCTGCCGCCTTCACCGAGACTCAAATAGCCAAGGTGCGAAATATTATCAGCCCCAACACACTCAAGACAGTGGTCTCTGAGCAGAGCTCGATCCCATTACAGGAGAAGAAGCAGAAGGGACGGAAAAGAAAAAATAACAAGGGTGCGAGCCAGCTGGCACCGAGTACGATCCATGCTCAGGACGGGCCACCAATATCGAAGGATATCTCGAGGAGGGTGCATGTGGCGGGTAGGCCGATGCTACCGACTAATCTGCTCAATGTTGCAACCGGTGCTATGCGGAGTCTACATGACAATGTTCTTTCTCTGGAGAAGCGGCGTCTCTCCGAGAATGATGTGGCATACCCGGTTTTCGTGGCCAAGGTGCCAGAGGGCAAGGGCTTTGTCGATAGCACAATCGGGCGTATGATCGTCCTGCGGTTTGATGACATCTTCGCTATGTTTAACCTTTATCCGCTGCACTACACCTTCATTCGGCTATTTTCGCTAAAACCCCGTACATCGTGCCTTACTTTTCCCCGTACATCGTGATAGTCGACCCCTTCGACATGCGTGCCAAGATCTTGGGCAGCACTGGGGACCGGCAAGTCGCGAGTTCATACCTCGAAGGCGTCACTCTGGCGAACGCAGATAAGGATAACTTCCTCGTGCCTTACTTTTCCGAGTAAGTCCTCCCCTCACCGCCCCGTAACATATGATTTCTTAGATTTCGATCAGTTTTTTTCTAACATTCCGTGTTTTGTGTAGTGACACACATTGCACACTCATCCTCTTAAGCCCAAAATATTCCATGGCCACGTATTTCGACTCGGACCGTCAGTCCAAGAAAGACTACACAAATATCAAGAAAGTTCTAGATGATGCTCTCCCTGGCTATGCCAAATCTAGAGGCACCTTCAGGAGGCCAATTTGTAGGTATGGCAAGCACGTGTTCACCCACGTAACGACGTTCCCCTGCGTCAAGCAGCCGCCTGGCAGTCAGAAGGATGCCTACTATGCCCTCCATCACATGCGGGCGATCGTACGGGACCAACATCACCTTATATGCTACCAAATAATCTCAAAGAATGGGCCGCATGCTTGTCGGCAATCCAGGACGAGGACATTAGACAAGAATTCTTTCGCATCCAGTCGGAGTTAGCAGAAATCATCCATCAAGATGTCCTTCGTACCTCGGGGCAGTTCTATCTCAACTGTCAACCGTCCAACGGTGAAATAGGAACAACGCTACAAATGCAGGCTAACAACGACCGCACATTCATGACCATCACGATAGACGGCGGCATCATCCACGCTCCGGTCCCTGAGTCGAGTCGAAAGTATTGATGCTATATGTAGTTCTGAAATATCGATTAGCTCATGTTGTAATTAAACTTTAGTGAACTTGTATGTCTCTTTAGTTTGGACAGTCGTTCAACTTATATGTAATCGATGCTATTCATTAGTAGGACCATGAATCGTGCTATTAATGTGTTGATTTTCTCTTCTGATCCTTTTGTTGCATACTTCTATATTGCTTATATATTATCTGTGAATTGCTACTAACGCTTTGTTTGTCTAGTGCATAGAGATGTCGTCGTATGTCGTGTACAAGGGTGAGGTTCCCGGAGTCTACGATGACTGGGAGGAGTGTCGGAGACAGGTTCACCGTTTCAGCGGTAAGAGTTACAAAGTGTACACCACTAGGGTGGAGGCGAAAGCTAGATACGCGCGCTATTTAGCGGGAGAGAGGAGGGAGCGGAGGAGGAACGAGATGAAGATCAGTTTCATCGCGATGATGCTCATCGTGACCGCAACCCTCTTCTATGTGATGGTAGTTTAGATATCGACTTGTAATGTGAAGACAAACTCGCAACTCGCGGTCTCGAGACTTGTAATGTTCTTACTTTGTTCGGTATTTTGAATTCGGAGACTAATATGATGAATTGTATTCGGAGACTAATCTTCTATTGTATTCGATAAATCTGCTGTTTATATGTTGTGTTGTTTATATTCTGTGATGTAATGTATTTTGTAACCTGTGCAAATATCAGAAAAGCAAAAACAAAAATCCTAATATTCATAGTAGTGGCGCACCATATTGCACTTTAGTCACGTAGATAAATTAACAAACCAGTGGCGCATTATCTAAAAGTGCGCCATTAGTAACCCAGAGCACAAGGTACACATGGCCCCTTGGAGTAACAGGAGTGGCGCACTTCTGGGCCTAGTAATGGTGCACTTTAGCTGCACCATTACTGTCTCGGATATTAATGGCGCATCAGATGGTGCGCCACTGTTATGTAGATTAAGAGTGAAGCACCAAGTGTGCTAAGGAATAAAGTGAGGAAGTACCTCATGATAGGCCAAAGGCAAAAGCAACATTAACTCACAAGTTCATAATACTGAGTGTTCATAGCATGTGTAGCTGTACATCTAGTCTAGTACTTGTGATTTGTTTTTGTCATTTTGTTGATGTTGGAATCAACTGTATACTACTTCTATAAGGCCTTGTTTGACAGCAAGGGATTGTGGAGGTTTTGGTAGGAGAGGATTTCAAGGGATTTGGTGAATCCCCCTCTTCACCAAATCCCCATAAAACCTCAAATCCCCCACCAGCCACACATCCCTCAAAACCCCCTCCGTACAGAACACTGTTTGACAGGGAGGGATTGCCAAATTGAAATAAAATGGTGTAAAATAGTAAAAATCCAATCTTGCAACAGTTCTTCACATGAAAAACATAATTTTCCTGACTTGGAATCAATATATCATCACATAATTGCGCTGTCACATAACAGCAACATAATCTCTCACATCAGCATGAGTTGGAACAAAAATATCTCGTAGATTTTCGGCATTCGCAAGTCCCAGGAAAGACACGCGTACATTTAAGCATGCTGAGAATACATAAGCATGCTGAACTTTTAATGGAACATAGAGAAAAGCATCACTTGATGTTCTGCAGCGATTGTTGGAAGAGAATACACCACAGAAGCATAAATTCTAACCACAACACAGCAGTAGCGCCAACACAAAAGGAACTGAGGAGACTCTCAAACAAACGATTTTGAGGGACCCTGCAAATGTCCCATTCTCCCTCTGCTTGTTCCACTTCTCAACCTGGTTCAGTGAGACCAGAAAAAAGCTGATGATACTGAAGAAAATAAGGTAATGTTGCAACTGTTAACAATAGAAGTTCCATGAATTTCCTTGCTTTTGAACCAAAGAGAGGTGATAGATATGGTGAATATATTCGTCTGGCTGAGAACAAAAAGAATCACTCGAGCAGGCATAGTGAATATATGCATCTCAGAAAACAAGGTTCAACATTGTTGTAGCTGCATAGAATGAAGCCATTGCCTGTTTTCCAAATGGAATCAAGATAAAGCTTTTGATACTCCTTTTGTATTTTATTTTTCAGATTTATAAACTACATTCATTTCATCAGGTCAATTCATTGGCAAGGGAAGTAATTAACAGGTTTACGCTTGTTGAATTCTAATTATTCTACATTAGCAGATTTCGTTATACTTATACAAACTCAATAAACAAACAACCAGAATCCAGAAAGCAATAAAATCATCATATCATTTCACAAAGAAAGTTCTAGACCGAATAGTTTTTCCGTGGAACAAGTTAGCAAGGTCCATTAGATAAATTCAGTTCAATGAAAATGGACCAAGTTAGCTAGCAAGCTAGATAAGAAAAATAGATTCCATAAATAAGAACCAATCTGCGTGATACCGCCAAGAAAGTACAGCCAGAGGACTATTTCCTAGAATACATTTGGACATTCAGGGTGCTGATTGGTTTTAAGTAGTCAATGATTTGTTTTTCAAACCGTTGAACAACAACATGATTTATGCATTACACAAGGTTAGTCAAGACATGTTAACTAGATACTGTATATTCTTATGGACACCACTCACTTCTACATGTTCACAAACCAGAATAAGAGAGCACTTCCATCGAGCAATTACGATCAACACACAGGAGCACTTGCTTCTGCACCTAATGCAACTACAAGAACCCATCTGAGTGATTGTGAAATCTGAAATAGTGCATTACTACAAACGCTTAGTGTGAAGCAAATCATCACTCAGTGTTCTTACAACCAACAAGTGTCAAGGCATTGCTAATTGCTAATGGATAACAATGCTAGTCTTCCAGAATAAGAACAAGCCATGGCAAACAAATCAGACGATTTGCTCTTATTCATTAGCACCTCTTTTATATGACATCACCAATTGTTAGCAACAAAATAGGCAATTAAAACAGAACTGCAGAACACTGGGTTCTGCACAAACTGATGCAGCAAAAACCTATGTGAGGTCCATGAATTTTAAGCACAATCACATAGCTCATATGAATTCAAACACCTGGCATTAATTTAAATCATAGTGGAAATCGGTAAAATAGAACGAACAACACAAGTTCTTTTCTAAATCTTCATTTGCCAAAAGAATCACGAGACACAATTCAGTCCTTGCAGCCAACGAGCCAACAAAGCATTGGTACCGATTCGACAGTTCACATCAAGCATTACCACTACTACTTGCAGATAACCAGAGTCGACAATAAACCAGTAAACCAACAGTAACCTACTATTACATACAGGGGACGCAATATTGGTGACGGCCTTGGTGCCCTCGGAGATGGCATGCTTGGCGAGCTCGCTGGGGGGGATGAGGCGGCAACCATGGACGGGCGGATGGAAGAAACCTAGTAGCTGAGGAAAAAGGAGGGGAGGCGGGGCGAGGGCTTAGCACGAGGAGAAGTCCAATATGACGGAGGAGGTACGCCGGCGTAGAGGTGTCGGTCGACGACGTGTTGAGTAGGAGTCAGGCAGCGCCACGGTCAGCAGGCAGCGGCGGCGTAGTCTCGTCTCCTCCCAAATCCGCGAGGCCCCCCTCAAGGGCTCTAAACTGCGTGGAAAGGAGGGTGTACGAGGGGGTCGGAGGGGATTGGGAAGTCAAAACCCCGCGTACCAAATGGGCCCTCGAGGTTTTGCGGGGTTTCTGGCCACGCAGGAAATTTCCTTCAAAACCCCCTCGATCCTCTCCTACCAAACGAAGCCTAAATGTTTCTACCCTATGTTTGAATAAGAATAAATACAAAAGGTTCTTCGGTGCATAACATGTCTTGTTAAGTACTCCCTCTCCCTCTCCCTCTGTCTCTCTCTCCCTCTCCCTCTCTCTCTCTAAATTATAAGATGTTTCAAAAAAAATCAGAATCAAATGTATATACACATGCTTTATTGTGTTTGTTCACTCATTTTAGTCTGTATGTAGTCCATATTAGCATATTTAAAATGTCTTATAATTTGTAACAATGGTAATATTATATCGGAACCAATAGAATAGGAATTCATTAGCAACTCATAGGAGCGTACCCAATATGCGGCTACGGTAGATGGTTGTGAAATAACTGCCATCTTTAAGGATTTTGGAAGGCAGCTTAAAACTCAGATGCTTCCCTCTGATATGTTTTACTAGAGATGGCTCATCTAAAAAACCTATTGCAAAATGTGGTATTGACAGGTGTCTCATACTTCGAGCTGATTGTCGAAGTCCTTTCGGAAATGGTTCCTTGGCCAACTGGGAAGGGCCTTGGCATGAAAGACCTAGTAGTGGCATATGAAGTTAATGCGTCTAGCCAAAATATTATTTTAAACAATATATGGTCACAGTTTTTAAATTTGGACGTAAAAAACAGCAAGATTTGTTTAACCAGGGGAGTCCATGCAATGATTAAAAGTTAGTTAATCAGCTTCTTTTTATGGTTGCAACTTAATTGTATTGCCAGTTTGCAAATACTGGGGACAACAAGACCCATATAGACATTAATATCAAAGTGTTTCCCATCCAAACCCAAGCATTTCCCAAAACTGAAATGGAAGGAGAGGAGAAGATAGGTGCTCACAAACACAAAGTACAAAAAGTGTCATCTATGGTAGTTAAGAAAGCCATCTATGGCAGTTTACCATCCATTAGTCATGACGGCTTAGTGAAATTTGGATCCATCAAAGGGACATTTATAAACCTCCGAAGAATGGATCCAACTATGGAGGATTTCTTTGTTGGAGGCCATCACGATAGGCCATGTGGTGTGGCTTAGAGATGGGCAGAAGAAGGGGCCTTCTTGATGTAAACTTAGTACCATCTAATGTGTTCCATGGAGTACATAAAGGACTACAAGTCAACATTTGTCAACACAGCCAACTAGTCGCCACAGAAGACACCATGGCCTTCTCTAACATATATCCTCCTAGCTGCAGGGTGAACTCACATGCCGGCTTGAATTCTTTACACGATTATGAATATATATCCACTCACAATGCTTGAGCTCAACGAAGTCTAATTCGAAGAATGCTTTTCATGCCTCTCCAATTTTGTCTTACCCTAGGATGGATTGATTATTGATAATTTCTAGTGTGGTTTGCATTTGAATGGCTCCTTTAGTAAAGATAGAGATGATAACTCGAATTGTCTCATTAATACAACTTGTAACCGTTAATTTGGGGAAAAACCGATGACAGTTCAAGAATTCCATTCAGTCCATGCTACTGAAGTGAAAGGCCTCATTGAGATGATGTAGCTTATATTTTGTATCCAAATTCGAACTCTTAAGCATTTAATGTCAAAATTTGGAACCATGCTCCACCAAAGCAAATATGCTCATTAGTTATATCCACCCATGTACTAAAACAAAATAGTACTTAATTATGTGATTATATTGTGCATGTTATCTTGCTTTTAAGAAAACATAATATCCTTGTTATGTATGCATGTGTCCCCAACAGTCAACAACACTTTCGTGTTTCATTATTACCCTGTGGAATGCGATTCTATGGAGATTGTACAGGCCATCCTTCATCCTTCGAAGTATCGTGCATCGGGACCCGTGGTGATCGACAACTCCTCGGAGATAATAAGCTCTTCCAGCGGGGAGACCATATTGCATTGTGCCCGGGAGAGCAATGTCGCTTCATATTTGCTTGCTCAAGCAAGTTACACAAGGAAATTCTCTGTGGAATGCGTGATCATCCTCCCGACTTTCTAATGCCCTCTCTTGTAATGGACATGATTATTATTTAATAAAGGTCGCCAATTTTAAAAAAAATGTCTCATTATTCTGGGCGTCGAAAGGCTTATACACCATGAATGCAATATCTGGTTTAGGATGAACTATACATTGATTACTCCAGAGATCACTCAAAGGGGTGATATAACCTGACCTGGTTTACTTTGTTTACTAGCTAGGTCCTCTGGTTAAATATTTGCTGAACCAGGGAAAATAAATATGTGTGTGTGCGTCAGTCGTGCTCAAATTGGTGTGCTTGTGCTTGTGAATGTGTTCTTGAGGGAGGGAGGGAGAGAGAGGGAGGGAGGGAGAAAGGGAGAGAGAGAGAGGGAGAGAGGGAGGGAGGGCGAGAGAGAGAGAAAGAAATAGTTATAAATCGAGGTGTTGATAAGGAAAAATAGAGAAGACTGATCAACATCATAAGAGATGCCTGAAAAGAGCTAGTTGGAATGGTTGTGGGTTTAGGAGGCATTGAGAATTTACATGTTTCCCCGTGACAATAATCTTCTTGATCAATGAACCGATTAGTCTCTTGTACCTCTTGAAGTCCTGTAAAGCTACTCGGTATTGTTCCTCAACCCTTCTTAAGGATCCACCGCATTTTACAACGTCACTTTGGGCAACACCTTCTATCATTGGTTTTGCATGTACGCACAAGTACAGAGTTGGGTGCTATGCAGTGGCAAGAATCCTTATAGTGGGAGGACGAGCACGGAACAATTGCACTCATGGGTGTCATGAGGCATCAATTTCTTTATTACAGCTTGACCAATCTTCTGTTTTTCTTTCCTGTTTTATTTTGCTTGTACGTTAGCACTTGCATAAGTACATAGAAATATACGAGGAATGTTAAAGGAAATTGCACAAGTAATATATAGTCGATCTCACAAAGAAGTAGATGACAAGATTAGTGATCAACTAACTCCTAGTTTGTTCCTTTATACGCAACAAAGTATCATGTGCACACGCACTCGACACGGCAAAAACTTCCTTCTATGAATCAGAGGGTCCGAAAGATCACCGAAAATAAAATTACATATAGTTAATCGAGATGCCAACTTTCATATAGCTCTATTCAAAGCTTGAACAAACACCTCAGCTTGTAAGGCAGCCAATGCGAATGTCCAGAAGATTAACTAAGCACCATAAATTGTGATGCGCTACTACTCAAGTCTAACGCAGTTAACATGCTATGAATCTATCAAGGATCAATCTAGGGCACATCCAGCTGAGCTGCTTCATCTGTTGGAAGGGTTTTGCTACAACATTTTCACATGATGTTGGGTAGTGTTTGAGTTTCTATGCATAGGGGTCTCTTGGCCTCGTTAAGTTGGCAGTTCATGGCCTTGTAATTAAGGTGCTAGAACGTTACTTTGGAACTTCTCTCTTAGTTGTAGTGTTATAAGGTTTTTTTCCCTATGGTGCATCAGCCTATTGTGGGCGCGCGCATCGGATTTCCTGATACTTGTGAACTTCTCTTTTACCGTGGAGGGTTTCTGATACTTTTGAACTTCTCTCTTACAGCTGCGAGTTTCCTAATATGTTTGAACTCCTCTTTTAGTTGTAGTGTATCCAGGGTTTTCTTTCGTGCTCCATGAGCCAATTATGGGCGTGGGCAGCCAAATTTTCTGATAATGCATTGAACTCGCTTTTTTATTTCCCTTCTCATGTATCTCTTGATGTTCGCCAAACATTTTATTTTGGTTATGCAAGTAAAGGAAAAGGGAGAATCCCAGTTCAAAAATAAATGTTATTGTGCTTGAGCTTTTCACATTTGGTGTCCGTCTACAGAATATGAGTGGTGTTATTTGTCTGATATGCTTAGGTAGACCCGGGGGCTATAGTTTTCTCTAGGGGCTTCTCTTTTGAACATATCATACAGTGGGCAAATTAATTATATTTGGGCAATTGACAGAATCATGTCCATAAACAAGTAGATCGACTCATGCTTGCAACTACTACTATTACTCGACTCATCGACATTTGTCCAATATGAATCTAGAGTATTAAGTATAAAATAGATTAATACTTGGAGCAAAATGACATGATGTAGACAAATTAAGACAACCAATATTTTCACACCTCGTCATTTTATTCTTAATGGAAACAATACAAATATGTGTCATGTCCCTTTTTGTCATTGGGATTGAGCACCGCAAGACTGAACCCATTACAACACACCACTCTCGCTAAAAATAAGTCATTTTAGTTGGCCGAACCAAACCGATAGATCAGAGAGACATACAAAACTATAACAATCATGCATAAAAGAATTGGGAGAAGACTCAATTAATATTCTTGAATAATCTGATCATCAACCCATAATTCATCGATCGCAACAAACACACCGTAAAATAGGATTACATCAGATAGATGACCGCGAGAATAGGTGTGAACATGATATTGAAGTTCACTAAGAGAGAAGAAGCCATCTAGGTACTGTAAAAGAGCCGATGAGTATGAAACATGTGCATACAAAGATACTGTAAAAGAGTATATAGATAATGTGTGCAAGGAATTTTTATAACTCGTGGCACCAAGGCAGGTGTTACATGTAACTATTGTTTCTTAAGATACATATTTTTAAAGAAGATTTTCCCTGTCGCCTTCCATGGGTGGCTTGACGTCCGCCCTATTTTCGGCTGCACTATTTCTATTACTCTTTTTAGAGGCGTGTGTGTGGGGGGTACTATCCTTTAGTGGAAGTTGATGTCAGCATGCGGACCTTAAATAAAGGGTCTTGAGAATATACTGATAATGCGGAGGAGCTTGACGCATGGGGAATTCTTCATGATGCCCCACTTTTCTCCGTAGAGATGTTTGGACCATAGCTCGTTCGAGCCGAACACATGATCCTTAGTGATTGGCTCCCACGACTGCCCATGGTATTTTGAGAATGAAATTGTGTCTACGTGGGACATACCTTGAAGGTGTTCGGGCCATGCCGTGGGAGATATATCCTTATTTACTTTGAACCGAGGAAGTCTCGACTAGATCTGATTGAGCTCAGGCTCGCTTGCCTGCTTGTTGCGCCTTGGTTACCGGCCTGTGGCTTGATGCTTCACTGTGGTGTTGGCATTCAACTGCCAGGGCGGCTGTGTGTTCCTCGGTCTGGAGAGAGCGCTATGTATTGCCGTTGACGGTGATAACTCCCTTGGGCCCGGGCATTTTGAGCTTCATATAGGCATAATGAGACACAGCGTTGAAGCGGGCAAATTTTGTGCTGCCGAGCAGTGCGTGGTATCCGCTGCGAACGGGGACGATGTCGTAGATCAAGCCTTCGCTGTAGAAGTTGTCGGGCGAGCCGATCACAACCTCCAGTGTTACCGTACCAGAGCAGCGGGCTTCGACCCTGGAATCACACCTTTAAAGGTAGTGCTACTTGGTTTGATCCTTGATGGGTCTATGCCCATGGTTTTCATCGTATCTGAGTAATCCGGTTAAGGCTACTTCCACCGTCCATAAGGACTCTAGTGAGGTGATACCCATCTACAATGGGATCTAGGATGAGGGCCCTCCATGATGGTTACTGGTCGGATGATCCCTGTGGTCGAAGGTGATCGGGAAAGCTGACCGTGGATTATATTTCAGGGCTACGGGCTCTATGACGTAAACCTCCCGAAGGGCTCGCTTGCTCTCCTTTTTGGTATTTGAGTGACATAAATCATGTTCACAGTTTTGACCTCAGGAGGGAACTATTTTTGGCCCCCTGTGTTCGGGCTGCGGGACTCCTCATCGTCTTCACTTAATGGGCCCCTGCTCCGTTCCTCGACAACTAGCTTGCCGGCCTGTTTGAACACCCAACAGTTATGGTTTGTATGTGTGGCGGGCTTGTCTTGCGTGCCATGGATCTGGAGGGCACTTCCATATTTTATTCCATGGAGTCAGTCCATCCGGGTTTCTTTCCCTTTCCAGGTTTTGAGCTGCGGAATCCAGCATTTACTATTGTGTCGTCGGTGTCACCGTTACCGCAGTGGCGTTCGTTCTTCTTTTTTTGGCTTGCCATTTCCATCCCAAACTTTAGAGGTTCCGGGCTCGTCCGCATTGTGGCCGCGCCAAGCTAGCCCATTAGCTTCGCCCGCGCAAAAGCGTGTCATGAGGGAAATGAGGGAGGACATTCTTCTCGGCCTATCCTAACCGAGCTGCCGAGCCAGCCACTCATCCCGGATGTTGTGCCGAAAAGAGGCAATTGTCTCGACATCTAGACAATCCACGATTTGGTTCTTATTGGTTAGGAACCGATTCCATAATTCTCTGGCTGATTCGCTTGCCTTTTGAATGATGTTGCTCAGGCCAGTTGAACGACCGAACATAGGTTCCCTCGAAGTTAGAGAGGAAAGCCTCCTTGAGCTCTTTCCAGCTCCCAATGGAGTCTTCGGGTAAGCAGTTTAGCTAGTGTCGTGCCGGTCCTTTCAACTTTAGGGTTAAGTATTTTATGGCGTTGAGATCGTCTCCCCTGGCCATATGGATTTGGAGAAGAAAATCTTCTGTCCACACGGCAGGGCATGTCGTCATGTCGTATTGTTCTATGTTCACAGGTTTATACCCTTTCGGGAATTGGTGCTACATAACCTCATCTGTGAAGCACAGTGGGTGAGCAGCGCATCTGATCCGGGCTATATTGTGTCGTAGATCAGCTCCGGGTTGAGCCCGGTATGGTTCCCGACCTCTATTCTTGCAGGCGACCCGGGGTGGTTCTTTGTCCCATCGAGTGGAGGAGTACCTTATGGATTCGTAGATGGATCTGTTGCGACCTTTTCTGATGTCCAAGTCGTATCGTAGGTCATATCTGTCCCAAGGGTGCACATGTTCTTTGCCTTTTTGCGGGGAGGCTCGGGACTATACTCGGCCTCTCCCGTCGCTGTGTCGCGCCCTCGGGGCGGATGATCAGGATGGTCATAATCCACGCGCCTAGGGGACACGTGCTGTGGGGCCTCATCATCAAACTGAGGTAGCAGGCGCCGATGTAGGTATCTTTTCTTTTGATCCGGCCACTCGGTGTTGTATCCTTCTTCGGCGGCCATGATTTTGGTCCACCCACTTTTAATGGTGTCTTGTTTGGCCTGGAGCTGCTGTTGCTTCACTTTTAGGCTCTGAACGGTAGCTATAAGCTGTTGCAGGAACTGTTCCTGGCCTTCAAGGTCCTTGGGGATTATGAGGCCTTCGGCCTCTATGCCGTCTTCGTCGTCGACGGGGGGAGGTAATTGTCTTCGTGCAAATTCTTGAGGTCGTCGGGATCGGGTTTGTCCAGGTCCTCTAGTTGTTGCTCGGGAGCTTCGGGGTTGCCGTGGTCCTTCGGGGTTATGTTTTCCTGTGTAGCTTGTATGGAGCCCCTTCCCTTATTTGCCTTGGCATGCTTATGCGGCTTTCGGCGCTTTTAGGGCTCCTCCGCGGACTTATCGCCATTTTCTTTGGGTGTAACATCGCTCGTGTCACGGGGTGTGTATACCATGTAAACGTCGTAGGTGGACGTTGTGGTCCGCCTCCTAGTATTTACGGGGGTAGGGTAGTCGGCCTCGTCATCCATGTCCTTGAGCTCCTCGGAGGCCTAGTCCAACGTGTGAGTTAAGTCTTCGACGGTGGATACCAAGTGTGTGGTGGGTGGGCCGTAAAAATCCTCATAATCCGCCTCTGAGCCGACCTGTGCATCGGTCGGGTTCCGGCTATCTGAGATTTCAAGCGATTGGATCTGGTCGAGCATCTCGTTTAGCATCAAGAGGCTGTCCTGATCAATCTCTTCGTGATTTTTGTAGTTAACCTCCATGGCTTCCGCGAGGGATGCATGTTCGGCAATGTCCGTTCGCTGTTGTCCAGTCATAGAGGTCGGGTCCGAGCTCAAAGCTGAATTTCTGACAAACAGGGGACCGAGGCCGTGGCCGTGGCCGGACAAGAGGCCCAGAGTCAAGGGTTCGGGATTTTGGGTTTCATCGGTCGAGGCCGTGATATTGGTGGTGAACAGATTGCCCCAGGAGTCGGCGGAGAATTCGAAATCTCCAAACCTTATTTGCTGACGAGGGATGAAGCCTCCGATCTGTCTGGGAAGGCCACTTGGTTCCGCGAGCAGCATGACGCTGCCGAGCGTGAGGACCTGTCTGGGGGCAAAGATGCCCCCGTTGTTGATTCAATCATTGATGATCAGGCGAGCCATCGATCCTTCCTGTGATCAAATGGTGGAACTCTCAATGAAAGCACCAATGTTGGTGTCAAAACCAGCAAATCTCGGGTAGGTGTCTCGAACCGGGACCTTGGATTGATGGATTGCAGGAGAAAAGGGGAGATAGTATTTACCCAGGTTCGGGTCCTCTTGAGGAGGTAAAACCCTACATCCTGCTCGATTATATTGATGTGGAATGATGATTACAGAGTTGATCTACCTCGAGATCGTATGAGCTAAACCTACATGAGTTAATCCGCCTATACGCATGAGAACCTCTGGTTTATATAGACACACGGGTTCCTAGGGTTACATATTACCGACCTTAGCCGGGGAAAGATGGGCCGCCTGGTCTTCTTGACTTGGAGTGCACGCCAGTCTTCGGAGCATTCCATCTTGATCATCAAGTTGTAAGGCAATCCATTCTTCCATTATGCGGCCCACATGATCGGTTCATAAGGGATAAGCCGACCGCGTGAGGACCCCTTAACCCAGGACTCCCTCACCTATGCTATGCTTGTGATGAACTACGATAATATGTTTTTACCATGAATTAGTATATTTGAATTTGCGGTATCGATATGCAAGATATATTCTACGACCCCAACGTCCTACATAAAATGTTTCTGGGATACCATAAGCGATTTTTGCGCACATGCTCTTATGTCCCAGTTACATTCCCAAAAGAGGTCTCAACTGCTTTTGCTCCGGCTAGCCTCCATTGTTCCATCTTTTGCGTGATGGCATGGATGACATCTGGTAAACTTGTTCCTTTACATCCAGTTCTCCCATGTGATCATCAAGATCATGGTTCTAAACCCTTTCCTGAACTCCTTGCTTGCCCCCCTTATGATGGCTTGAATTGCGGTAGTAGAGTGACAATAGCCATTTTGAATCACCCCTAGAGTGTTGCATCCCACCCAAGCCGCAACCCTATGCCTGATTTCTTTGTAGAAGATCTGAAAAAAAAGATTTATTTGGAGAAGGGGAACTTCCACATGAGGTGCATTGAGGTATCTAGGTTTCGCAGGGAGAAGGGACATAAATAAGCATTTGGTCATACTCTTTTCCGCAAACGATCGTTGCACCAGAGACGGTTCAGATGTAGTAACCACTAACCAGTTGAAGATCCTTACTTTTCTAGGAGCCGAGGTGCGCAATATCATGTTCTTGAATTCAGTCGGTGCAGCATCCTTGAACTGAAGTTTGTCAGCAGAGTTGGCAGAGTTGCATCGGCTGTTGTCCCTTTTTCAACTGATTGTGTATTGGCTTGATGATCCAAAACCTCACTATGGGCGCCGATGGGGGCGCCAAAGCTTGTACTCCGTGATGATCTTGCCCGCATTGCCATGCCTAAGGTCCTTGGTCCATAGATCACCGGACAATGCCACCAGTACAACTCGATTCTTGTGCCTGGAGTATTCGTACAAGACGGGGAATTGATTACACAATGGGGTGCCTAGCCATGGATACTTCTAGAAAATAGTCGTCTGACCACTGCTGAGGCTGACAGATGTAACCGAGGTAAACAACGCATGAGAAGCGTTGTCGTAGGGCATCAGGAATAGCAACCACTGATACTTGTGATCTGCGTTGGATTTGTATGAAGTGGAACGGGTAATTGCAGCACAATACATGTAAGTATTTTCTTGAGTAATCAAATCAAGGTTTATCGAACCAATAGGAATATCAATCTTCAACCATATTCAGCGGATGCACACAAAAGAGCAAACAACTAGCACCCAACGCGAGAAAGAGGGTTGTCAACCCCCTTGATATCTCATTATCTGCAAGCGAGTGAGGTGTGTAGATAATTGTAACTTGCAAAATAAAATAAAAAACAAATAATAACAACGAGGAAATTATATTTTTTATGAATATATAAGTGAATAGACCCAGGTCCATAGTATTCTCTAGTGGCATCTCTCATGAAAGCAACATATGGTGGGTAAACAAATTACTGTTGGGCAATTGACAGAAAAGTGGATAGTTATGCGATTTTCACGGCAATGATCACGTGTATATAGGCATCTAGGCTGACTCCTTCCCACACCTACTACTATTACATCACTTCAAGTGCGCTTCTACGCTTGCCTCTCTACGTATTAAGTTCATGACAAACAAAGTAATGCTTGAAGAACGATGACATGATGTAGATAAAGTAAACTCAATCAGTATGAATAAACCCCATCGTTTTATCCTTAGTGGTAACAACACTAAGACGCAACTTGTCCCCTTTTGTTACTAGGATATAGAAACTCACTAGGTTGAACCCACTACAACACACCCCTCTCACTAAAAAAATACCAAACTACTTGGCCAAAGAAACTCAATAGATCAAGGAGAATTATGAAGCTATGATGATCATGCAAATAAGAATAATAAAACTCAGAGAAGACTCAAATAATTTTCATGAATAATCTTAACATAAACCCACAAGTTATCGGATCCCAACCATTGTTGACGAAATCGTTAACTCGTAGCTTCTCGGTTGGGTGACGAGTAACGGATTAATGGGATAATCGGCAAGGTAACCGGACATTTAATCAATTAATCGGATGATTTTTGGTTTATCGGCTAATCGATGACCGTGTGAGTATGGATTATTGACTAGTTAATCGGATGAAATCTTAAACAAGGATCCCAACAAACACACCATACAAAAGAATTACATCGAATAGATCAAAGTGAAGATGCGATGATCATTATATTGAAGATCGAGAGAGAGAGAGAGAGAGCCATCTAGATACTAACTATGGACCTGTAGGTTTGTGGTGAACTACTCACACATCAGCACGAGGGCAACAAGGTTGATGAAGAGTCCCTCCGTGATCGATCCCCCCTCCGACAAGGTGCCAAAACGAAGCTTCAGATGGGATCTCCATGGAACACATACTTGATGCGGCGGAAAAAGTGTTTTTCTCTGATATCTAAGGTTTTTGGAATATTTGTAAATTTATAAGCCACAGATTGGAGGAAGTGGGGCCACCAGGGAGGGACAAGCCATCAGGATTCGCCCACCCCCTGGCTGCACCCTGTTGGCATGTGCCTCCTTTGTGAGGCTTCCGGTCTGCTCCCCTAAGCTTTCAAGTCTTCTTTTGATCCAAAAAAATCATAAAAAAGTTTCAGGACAATTGGACTTCCTTGATACAGTAAACCTGACAAGTTAAAAACATGCAGAAAACATCAACTAACACTGGACACTGGGTTAATAGATTAGTGTTAAAAAATATACAACTGTTACGATGATTGGCAACTTTACGAGCCGTCCATCCATGTAAATCTGACGGTAGAAAAATCAGAGTTATGAGGAGTTATGAAAATAAAATTACGGAAAATTACAGGTAACGGTGGGACCGGTACAAAAAAATTATGGGACTAGTTAGTTTTTTGAAGGGTACATCCGTCATTAGTTTGGAAATTCACCCGATCCAGTCATCTCCTCTAACGACAGCCACAACGCCGATCCAGTTATCTCCTCTAACGACAACCACAATGCCGCCGATGAGATCCGCTCCTCCTCGCCCTGATATGCCCAACGCCGCCGCTCCTCTTCCCCTGTGTTGCCGATGGGATCAGCTCCTTCTCGCCCTGACATGCCCGTTACTGGCCTCGTCCGCCCCTTCCCTGTCTGTGCGCCATGGTCGACTTCCTGGATTACCTCAAGTTCTCCTTGTCCTTTGGTGAGGTGTGTTAAATTGATCTCTTCCCCAATGGGCCCAACGGCCCATTGGACCTTGACTCACGCCCTGATCGGGGGCGTCCAGCCCAAGTAAGGCTGGTGGGCCCCTGTCACACAGTGCTATATATAGAGGAGGTGGGGACCATGGCACGGGTTACGAGGTTCGCCGCCGCCACTGGTTCCCCACTCCTAACCCTAATCCGATCCAGAGGGTAGCACTGAAGCGATGGGAAGTCCATCACGGCCACTACCGGATCTCTCTCCTTCCCCACCGTCGTCACCACCTCACGACGGTCACCGGAGGGAACTCATCAAGTACGGCATAAGGTAACATACCACTACTCTCACCGAACACATCTAGCCTTGTCGATCCACGAGATCTATCAATGGTATTAGAGCCATAAGGCGCTTTAGATGTGTTACGGTTGCAAGAAGATAACGAAAGAGAAAAAAGTTTCCCCTCCCCGATATGAACCCTAGAAGGGCAAAGTTCAAAGCAAAAAGAATAGCTCATCGGAGAACTCTCCGGCAAAGAAGCGCTGCCGAAAGGCCGCGCCGTTCCTCTCGATCCGGACGGGCATCGGCAAGCCGAGCCGTTCGGAAGAAGAATCCACCTCTTCGGAGGCAAAGATCGGATCCGATGAGATCCAAAAGGCATTAAAAATGAAAATAAGAAGGGGAACATGCAATGCAAATGAAACACCCCAAACGGGGCAAAGGGCACCACCACCGCGCCCTTGACGGTGGCGCGTTCACCTTGAAGGTGCTCGCACGCGCCGACAAAGGAACGGAGGTGGAGCCACCATCTCATGCCGCTGCGGGACACCCTGCACGTAAAGAAAAGGGAAAAGAGGCACCATGGCCAACCCACTCGACGGCAGCGCGCTCACCACCAAGGAACGTGCAACCGGCGAAAGGGGAGACCACGGCGCCGCAAGTTATTGCTCAGCCGACGCTCTGTCTCTCTCTGCAAAGTAGAAGGGGGAGGAGGGGATGGTCGAGCAAGGTAAAAGGAAAGAAGATGAACCGGCTGTGTGGGGGGCTTAGCCCCATGCCGGCGGCCAGATCTGGGCTCTCCTCGGCGGTGCAAGAAAACCACCGCGCGAGGGAGTGCCGAGAGAGGCAAGAAAAGGGGGAAGGGGTCTCGCGCGGCTCGCAAGGCACGCGGTGGCGTGGCCGTCGCCGGCGGCCGGCGTAGCTCCTCCCCACAGAAAGAGCCGTGGTGGCCAGATCCCTGGCAACGCGGTGGACGCGCGAGGGGCATCCAGCCGCCAGAGAGGACCGGGCTGCGCGAGAAGGCGAGGCCAGGCGTGGCGCAGTGGTCGGCAGTCGGGCCGTTGCCGCTGGCGCGTGCGGAAGCCAGAGGGGCGCATGGCGTGTGCCGGAGCACGGGAGAAGAGAGCGGCGGGCTGGGGGAGAAAATGAAGATTAGGGTTCCAGCCCGGTCGGCAGCTCCTTTTGTTCCCTCCGATCCATGAGGAGAGCCGTTAGATGCAGATCAATGGCCAGGATTCGCCTACGCCGAAACCCTAGTCTTTGATGGACTCATGGGCCACTCGAGCCGAGGCAAAATGTTGCCGGCCCAGGCCAAGGCTCCCGGGGTTTTTTAGATTCCCTGGCGGCCGAAAGTGCTCTGGCCCCTCGGGCCGAAAGGAGAGGAGGCCACATCCGGCCTCCTTTTTCTTTTAAAAAGTGGTTTTCAATTTCTGTCTTTTTAGGCAGATTTAAAATGGTTTTTCTATGCATTTTTCCTACGAAAATATGTTTAGAAAATAGAAAATAAAATGTTAAAAGTTTCTGTAAAGAAGAAAAATAGACTTTTCTATGCATATTTTTCTTGGAAAATTATGCTTAAGAAAATAGAAAAGAAAAGGCATTTTTATGCAAAGTAAATAAAAGGTCTCTGCAGAATAAAAGACTAATTTTTTCTGCAAAGTAAAATCGATGTTTCTGAAAATACATAGAGTTTTTTCAGAGAAAGAAAAGTTCATGGATTTTATAAAGTAATTATAAAGTTCATGAAACTTTATTTTTAACAGAATAATTTTCTGTAAAGGAGTATGGATTTTTATATTCACGTTTTTTCGCTGCAAAGTAAAAAGATTAGTCCTCCAATTAAATTGGAACCAACGGGAAAATTTAATTGGAAGACCTGTTATTAGCGAAGTTTTCCCCTTGTGGGTGAAATAGGATTCAAACAGTTTCCGCTATGACAATAGAATGATGTTTGTTTTAAAGTTAAATATGGTATTGTTATTTTCTGACCAACGTTGATGATAAAAATATTATAATTGTATGAGTCATCTTATGTTTAAAGCTTAAATCTCTGATAAATTATGTATCAAAGTGATCAATTTTTCGGAGCACAGTTAAAGAAATGCATATTTCTTTTTCTGCTGCAATATGGTTAATGATGATGATTATTTCTTAGCAAAGTTGTTCAATAAGAATGCCATCATCACATTGTTCATGAGTTATATGCATTATTTCCATTTCTGCCCAACGGTGATATGGAATTAATGTAGAAGGATGATGTTTTATTCTAATTCTGCCACTACGGTGATTTAGAATATTCCAGAAAGTTTAAAAAGGTTTAATGTGCATGATTTTAATCAGACCAACGTAGGGTTATTTTTATGCTCATTACCGTTTTTTATTGGCTATGTTTTCTCAGACTAAAAGTTATTCAAGCTTTCACTCATGAAAGCGAATGTTTTGGGTACTAGTGACCCGAAATATGGAAAAGAAAGGTCATAACTTGAGGGAATAAATTCTCTCTAAAGAATGGCTTCACGAGAAAAGAACTCTTGTATATTAATTCAAGAAAAGAAAAGAGATAGATCATTGAGAGTCTTGGTTGACGAATGTCTTTCATGTACTCTCTATGATGGAGTCTTCTTTTTTTCAGTCAACATGATTGAAATGAAACAAGCAACATGCATGTTTAATTTGATCAACGTCGGATCAAACATGTGTGTCAAAGATAATTCAGATTTATTTTTGAATTTGATGCAGTCAAAAGAGCCAATTATGGCATTTATGATGTCCCTTAAAGGGAATTACCCGCATGGCGGGAAAAGTCTGGGAAGAATGCCTGCATAACCGGGTAAAGTTGACACTGTATTATGTCAACAATCCGTGTATGGCAGGAGAAATTTTGGCAAAAGCCTTATCCTGTATGACAGGAGAAAGTTATGATGACTCATGTGCGGTTAACGTGTCCCACTATGGGAGAAAAGTATGGAGTAGCTATTAAGCTTTCCTATCATCGACCGTACACCTTATGTGTAACGGTCATTATGCAATCACTAAATCTAGAAAGGATAAAAGTAACAGACGATCCTAAAGACAAGAATGATATGCAAGTGTGACTTGCAAAAGAGACAATGATAAAGAACTCTGTTGAGTTTATGAAATGAAATGAGGAAAAAGTACTCCCATACTAGTTAACTTATAACTTCATTTTACATGAAGAAATAAGATGAATGAGCTAGATAATCGAAGTTTCCTCATTTCACAAGAGCTATGAATGGGTTTTGAAATTGTGGCAGAAAAGTTCTTGCCACATTTCGAGGGGGAGAAAGAGACATGAAATACATTGTAGTGTATTTCATGACTCCTCTGTACTTTAGATGATGTAATGCACATTATGCATCTAAAGTGATCCATTAATGAAGAATGTGATTGTCAAGGGGAGTACGACAGTCATCTGAATACCGTCATTATGATACCCCTAAAGAAAAGAAACAGTTGTATTTTTGGATCTTTTATAGTTCCAAAAGCAGACTAAGGAATACAACGGCGTGCTTAAAGTGCCATAAAGAAGAAAGTTTAAAGATACGCCATTTCTTCAGTGAAGATGGAGTAATCTGGGGGGAGCATGTTGTATGACCTATACAACACCTGTTGTTAGCTCTACAAGTGATCTTGTGATACAGGTCCCTGTAAAATCTATTGCCTTTTGGAAATGGGTGACTATAGAATTAATTTGCCTTTTGGCAATGACAGAGCAACGACAACCCCATATGAAAGAAGTGCCAGTACTTGAGATTTTAATGGTCTCTAGGAATGTGAGAATCGGATACTTGTGATTACTATAAAGTCTATGTTAGTGAAATTCCACCATTTGAATTTCACTAACATAGACTTTATGAAGGGTCTACAAGGCAAATGTGACTCCAAAGGAAATATGTAAATGTGTAAAACATGACATAAATCGAAAGATTTTGTGCAAAGAAAATGAGAGGACAATTGCATTCATGCAAAGTTATAGAATGGGAAATTCGTTTCCCAATTCCTATGCATGTGCATGATGTCCTACTTGCTAGTGGTGATGTCAATCTACTGCACGAGGAGAAAAGAAGTTCTTGTCCTCAAAGTTCAAAAGAATAAAAGGAGGTATTAGGAATGTCGCATGGACATGCTAAGAAAGATCTCTAAAGTATGCATACGAGAAAACCTACGCCTGTTCTTGTAGTCAAGGGTAATGGAAGTGGAAACTATGGTGTTTCAAAAGTTAATAAGAAAAGATTGTAAACCAATATGGTACCATATGCTTCAGTTGTTGGAAGCTCAAGATGTTATCCTGACACAGTTCACGTATATATCCGGGTTGTTTTGGCAATGTCCAGTCCATAGATAAATCAATGGAATGGAGTCAAAGATATCGGCCTCATGCTAAAAGAAATAAGTGCTCTCAAAAGATTGTGAGTACAAAGGCAGGACTTGTGAAATGTATAGCGAAATCCACAATTGTCGCTAACTTTCATACTCGGAGTTTTGTGTGGAAAATCTCCAAATGAGTAAAACGATTGTCATCAATGTGATGCAATGATATGTTATAGCTTGATATGAGGCTGAGGGACAGGCAACATGGTTAAGACTACCTGTACCCGAAGTGGATAATGGTTGACAACGATGAATACCATTTTAAGTTCTTTCGCTCCTGTCACAACGAGTCAAGTGTTGATGCCAAACACGCTGACAAAGAGTTACGTGTTGTGAAGGAGAAAATCCGAAATTATGGAAAAATGCTTGAAGCATAAAAGCAACAAACAAGTGTTTGCAGATCTGCTTATCAAAGGCTTACCGCCCAGTGCGTTCGGAGAACACACAGTCGACATGGGTTTTGTGGTATAGTCTAAAATTTCCGGACAATAAAGGGCCCAAGGTTGAAGAATCTGTCTCAAAATAGAGAGGTAAATTGTGATTGTCTGATTCCATCGGCAATTGAGCCGTGACGATGAAACATGCCCTATTTATTGATCTGTTACGAAACGAGTAAAGTTAAAAGTATATGATGAGATCAAGGGGGAGAATGTTAGATTGATCTCTTCCCCAATGGGCCCGACGGCCCATTGGACCTTGAGTCACGCCTTGATCGGGGGCGTCCAGCCCAAGTAAGGCTGGTGGGCCCCTGTCGCGCAATGCTATATATAAAGGAGGTGGGGACCATGGCACGAGTTACGAGGTTCGCCGCCGTCACTGGTTCCCCACTCCTAACCCTAATCCGATCCAGAGGGTAGCACTGAAGCGATGGGAAGTCCATCACCGCCACTACCGGGTCTCTCTCCTTCCCCACCGTCGTCACCACCTCACGACGGTCACCGGAGGGAACTCATCAAGTACGGCATAAGGTAACATACCACTACTCTCACCGAACACATCTAGCCTTGTCGATCCACGGGATCTATCAAGGTGAAGCTGCTATTTGCCGTTGACAAACTCCAGAACTCACCCGGCATGCCACCGCCCACCCACTTTAAATTTTCCAAATATTCGTCTCACTTGTAGCAAAACATTAAATGATAGATAATGCCATCTTTGCTCTGTTCAGGTTCTGATGGTGCTGGTGCAAAGCTTGTGGGTACCAAGGCAAAGGTCCTGCCTCGCATCACCATTTCTCTCCATAGTGTTAGTGGCACTGCGCCGAGTGATGCCGTAGCTGAGTTCTTGATATTGGTCTATGGAGCTTCTAGGACTGCACGGGAGCTTGCGTCCAAAGGTTGTTGTTTCTTGCTTTTTTTCTACGCTTAATTGCCCATGTGGTAGTTATGTTTGCTGACAAAACACCAAACTGTGACTCAAAACTATACTCTGGTATGTGTCTTTTTTTACAGAACAAGAACAGGTGTCACAGCTGATGGGGAGTCTGTCAACTGAAAGAGTACGCCATCTTATCTCTTGTCATAACCAATACTTCCAAACTAGTACCAGGCTACCAGCAATGTAGTGAACTGGTTATTTCTATAAAACAAATGGGTACATCATCTTTATGTTGATCTAACTACCATTTTATGCTTGTCACTAGGATATGTACGAACAAGATATGGATTCATGTGATCATTGGATAGGGGCAACGATGACATGAATAAACAGGTTGGTTTTATTTCCAATTTCCTATATATTATGTAAAAGCAAATGGCTACGTCATTTCTATTTTGATCTAACTACCATGATATGCTTTTGGGCATGATATGTACGAAGAGAAAAGGGATCCATGTGAGTTGCCGGATAGGGCCGAGGGAAACTCGAATGAAGATGGTTCATCGTTAAGAAAGAAGAAACGTGCACTTAACGATCCCAAGAAGCTATTGGATTTTGGCAGCAGTGGCGAGCTTCTTTAGTAGGCTTTTAGTTTTTCTACCTTTCAAGCATTCGAGATTAATTTTCGTCCCAAGCATGCTTGCGTCCGGAATGAGCCGCTTGTGCTTTCAATCTCAGTTTTCTGCAGTGCCTTGTCTCAAGATATTACTGAATTTGTGTGGTGTCTTGTGTGAAGATGTTACTGAATATCTGCACTTTGCTTGTTGTACTCACTGTAGTAAAATCGTCTAAATTTTGACTGGATGGTGATAAATCTGTGAATGTGTATTGAGAAATCAATATATAGCTTCTAATTTTTTATGCAATCTTGAGCGTTTTCCCACTGTTAAAAGTGATAGTTATAGTGCGTGATGATTTTCTAAATAAGATGATTCAGGCTTCTATATGATTCAGGCTTTGACAAAATTGAAAGACAAAGAAGAATACTGATTCGGGCTTCTATATGGGTATGATTCAGTATACAGGAATTTCAAAGAAAAAGCCATGCTGGGTCTGAAAAGGCAGAAATACTTCATCTTGTAAAGATGTGATTCAGCATATTAGGCTGGCATTACAACAACAACAACAACAACAACATCGAGTAATACAAATTATAGTACATTAGTTGACTGGCATCTTTCTGGAGTTCTTGTACAGTCTCAGTTTAAGAAAATAAGCAATTACAAATGATTGCATTAAGCCCATTAAAAATAATAATGCAATAGTGCATCAACTAGACACGTCTTTATGTGAAGCTTCCCGGATTGATCAGGAGAAGATGAATTTCTATATCATGGTGTCCTCCGTCGTTTCGATCATGTGTTTGCAAAGCCAAATCAGAACCAATTTCAGGTTCTGGTTCCATCTGTAATGCAACATCACATTGGTTAGCATGATCAATTTGTATCCAGAGAGAGAGAGAGGGAGGGAGGGAGGGGGGAAGGGAGGGAGAGAGAGATGCAACACAGATTTTATAGTGTGCAGCAATTCAACTAAGTGAACAGAAATTAATGTAAAGAACACACACAAAATTTCTTGAAACTTTCCCAGATTTAATGAGCTAAGAATAGTGTGGATTTTGTAGATTGAAGGAGCATATAACACACTGTTCATAGTTCTGAAAATGTTATCCTAGCAAGTACTCCCTCCGTCCCATAATATAAGAGCGTTTTTGACACTTATATTATGGGACAGAGGGAGTAATATTTAACAACTCTTCAGAAATTGCAGAATCTCTATAGTTTATTACATGTCTGAATTTTGATCCTCTCTTCGACCTATGCTTAGGGGTGTTTATTATCAGTATTCTCTGCAGTTCATAGGCAGCAAATGCCACTGGGGGATGCTACATGTGGTAAGAAATTTGTGAATCTGAACCTGTGTCTGTTCTGACCTTCAAAATAAACACACATGCAACTGACCTATGAAACTGTTATTACTTATTACACTAGTTAAGTTTTTCCAAGCCATAGTTTACATGTATGATTTCAGTTGTTTGAACATGCTTGTTACAAGTAATCCAAAATTCAAGATTTCACTAGCCACTGAATAAAGGCTAGACAGTTAACAGAATTATATATATATGGCCTGAGTTTGTGTACGTGTATGATACAGAAATATGACCATAACCATACAACGCTAATTGTTGATTCTGGAAACTTTAAGGCTGCAGATTTGCACTTGGGTTTGTGTTACAAACGAAATGATATTCCTTGCTGAAAAAAAAAATGATATCTCTTTTTTCCTTAGTGTTTTATGTTGATGATGCATACATGTCAAATACGTAGTAGCGGAAGCAGCAGCGTGCTAACAGTCAACAACAACAACATCATCGAGCACAACTGAAGTGCCGGACACGGGCAGCCGACAATCATGTGATTAGTGATTGCCGAAGATGCGCAATGTAGTGAACGCACTGCTGACGTATCCACTAGCAATCTGAACCTTTACCGTTAACTGAATTTTATCTGAAGGTGTTGCAATGTACAGTTGCTCCACGCCTGCACCACCAGCACAAAGTGTGAGGAGGGAAGGACGGGAGGAAGAGATACCTGTCATCCTCCACCATTACGACCAAGCGCAGTCGGAACCATCGAGACGTCGCGCCGCGTCGTCCCCTCATGGCGGCGTCGACGGGGACACACGTAAAGGAGCGACCACTACCACCAAGACCAGCCCGGGCTTTGCCTCCTGGACATCGCCTCCACGTCCTCGCGCCGGCGTTGTGGCCAAGATCCTCGCTCCTACGCCGCCGTCTCCTAGGTCCTCGCGCTGGCGCCTCCCTCGCGAGATTAGCCAGATGGGAGGTTTGACACTTTGACTAGCAGGAGTAGTCAAAAAATACACATGACCATAATACCCTTATTGACTAAAGTTATTTTTTTAATTAACAGGTTAAAATCAACGGTGGAAAATAATTGGAGGGGGAGTTACATGAAAGTACAATTTGTAACTCTCCAATCATAGTAAAAGAGCTCAAAAAAATAATATAAATTGGTAAATTATAATTAACCCAAAAGTATCCTAGGATGATAATCTTTACCTAATAATAATAAAAATAAAGAGGCTATCACTTCTGTCGGAAAACCCGTCGAGGCATTTTTACAAAAGGCCCTCCTCTTTTCTGGTAATGGAACCCGCAGTCCTGATAACGTTTCGTTTTTACAGAAACACCCCTATGCGATCCAGACCGTGTTCCCCTTCCTCTTATCCACTCGCAGGTGACCCCATCTGGATGCGCTGCCGGCAGCTTGTGCCACCGGCCCACCCCCAGGTCGCCGCGTGCCGCTACAATCATCCCGAGCAGAGGACCAGTAAAGAAGGAAGGAAACAAGAAAATGACACACAGTCGGAGGATTCGACTACCCCGGCGTGGATCCGGCTGTGGGCATTTGAATTGGCTCGAAGGCGAGGTTGTGGACACCAGCGGTCACGCAGGAGGGTCAGGAACTCCGACGTAGATCCGATGGCGGACGGGTCGAGACGGAAAGAAGACGACCTCCATTCACAGGCTCACTGAAGAAAACGTGTGAGAGAGATTAGTGAGAGAAGGGGAAGAGAGAGGATGAGAGAGGGGGCGGGCGTCCGCTTGGCCTGCTTGCGCGCGGTTGGAGGAGGCAGGGCCCTTACCTCGATCTTGCGCCACCATCCCTATGGTATGCGGAGGAAAGGAGGAGGGAAGAGAGATGCACGAAACTGGAGACAGGACGGAGAAGAGGAGAGAGTAGCACTGATGTATGGATATGGAGACAGGACTGGAATTTTTTTAACTGGTTGTTTATGGAGTTAATATAGGATGGTTTGTTGTCAGAGATCTGGTCGCTACTGGATTGAAGTCTGCACTCTTCTCCCCACGTTTTTCTTCCCTCACACAGACTGAACCACAAGGAGAGCAAAACCAGGAGGCGAAGTGACAGCGAAGGCGAACGCCCGCGAAGCCATGTCTCTCTTTTCCCCATGTCCAGCGCATGTAGACCCACCTGTAGAAATTCCTCTCTTCTTTTCCATGTTTAGTTGCACATTACTCTGGCACTTTTGGTCCCTTGTAATGTCATAGCATTCTGTGATATAATGAATATAAACAACTAGATGCTCCAAATGCACCTTCACGGCCGTCATTAGTGAGGGACTAGGAAGGAAGATATATAACAACAGTGTGGGATGCCGTGTTAAAATAAAGGTTATAGATATATGTGAGCATTGAGCCACATTTTTTTTAGGTTAGGACATTATATTTGTGTCTCCCGTTGCAACGCACGGGTTCTTTTGCTAGTAATAATAAAGAGACTATCGCTTCCGTCGGAAAACCCACCGAGGTGATTTTACAAAAAAAACCTTACTGTTTATGACATTAAACTCGTAGTATATATTAAATATTTTTTTAAATACTCATATCTTTTAAACCATAACTGCAAATTTAACATATTATACATGGAATTTGATTAGAAAAATATGTAGAATTTAAATATGATATTATTTTATCTGTTAAACGTTTAATAAAAATACTATCTAGGGTGCAATCTTAATAAATAAGTGATTATTCGTCTTTCTTTCATACTGGTACTCATCCGGGTTGGGGATGAACACGTCAATAAAATCAGGATTAGAGATGAAACTGAAGGTCACTTGACTGATTCTTTGTACGTATTAAATCTACATGCAAGCCCTGTTAAAATAAAAGACCTGTGAAATTTTGAACTGCATTTTTGTAGGATAAGACCATCTTTATTTGTATCGTAACTATAAATTCTCAAATTATAAATATTTTTTATAAATTAAGAGCGTGTGTCGTGTGGTATTTCTTTTTCCCGTTGCAACGCATGGCCTCTTTTGCTAGTATATTATCATGGAACAATAAAAAATTATAAATACATTGTAGATGTATCAGCCACGAACGCGTGAGAACTTGCCAAGCCAACCACAAGTCCACAACCATCTAATCCGTTGTGCTCGCTCAATCTTGATCGGACCAGGGATGCCCTCATTTTTCTATGGGAGAGCACGGTTGCACTGCCCGCCGAAGAGCTCTTGGTCGTCCACCCACAACAAACGCCAACGTGCCTTGTCAACCTCCTTTTTAGGAATTTCTTCGCCGTTCAAAGAACTGTCATTGCAAAGGTGGGCAGCGCGGCGAGCACGCATCGAACTAAAACCCTCCAGCCTGCCATTGTTAACAGCATAGCCTTCCATCCGGCCAAGTACGCTCTAATGCGATCTAGCACAAACTTCAGCTGTACCAGACGTAGTCGCGATGTTGTGATCGGGAATGAATGGTTCTAGTAACTGCATGCATGTCTTTGCTTGTTCTACTTTTGTTGTGAACACACATGCGTGCAATGTAGCGCATCCATTGAAAGTTTAAAGAAATCTAAAGAGAAGCGTGTGTACACGGATGCTTTCATGCAGCAGGCTCATCTTAGATTTCGTTTCTATGATCAGAATTCAAAAACTTTTATTTCTTAAACCGTTAAGTTGATCGATGATCCGTTTTCACCGTTAACTTTGTTTCGACGAAATCTTCAAAACTAGATCTCATGTCGATATGTTTCGACAACATTTTTTTTGCTCGTACTTACCACATTTGTTGCACTTACTTGTCATATTAGTAAGTACTTATTTGTCTGATAAAAAATAACTTAATCACCATATTTTTTGGAAATTGTGTATAAATATTACATCTCGACATAATTGAACGGACAAGCACAAACAACTTTTTGAGACGATAACGTGTAAAAATATGACAACTCACCATATTTAAAACCGACGACCACAAGAAATCTTTTTTTGTTTTTGGTAATTGTTAGTAAATATGACAAGTCGGCACAGTTAAACTAGCAAGCACACACACAAAATTCTAGCAAAGTTGTATGTAAATATGAGAAGTTGACATAATTAAATTGGCAAACCTAACGTATGACATGTGTTTATATCATGTATAATGAAAATTGCTACAAGTCAACAATCATTTAACAAACATGGTCGTCGGGTTTAAGCAAACGTAGTTGCCAAAATTCTATACACACGGTTGTCAAGTTGACAACTAAGTTAATTAAATGTGGTTACTAAGTGTCTCATAATGTAACAACTAAATAATAGTAATCTGGCAACTATCGACGAAAAAAATGATGTCAAAACATGTCGACATGGGATCTAGTTTTGAAGATCTCGTTGCGAGAAAGCTAACAATGAAAACGGATCGTCAATTGGATTTATAGTTTAAGAGATAAAACTTTTTCAAAATTCAACATTAAAAGAATATTTGCTGATGTACTAGTTTACATGCATGTTGAAAAACCGCCGCATGGAAAAGTGCTCATGCGGCGCTGCTGTGTAGTGGCTGGACCACACTACGGCGGCGGCGCACCTGGGTCTTCCGATGCGGCGGCCCAACTAATGGAACATTAGTATGCATGCAAAATTAATATGTTCCTTTAGTTGCATACTCATTACTTCAAATAGCTTGTACATCGAGCGGCAAATGCCCCTCTCTTTATCATGCATGCAATGACGTCATTAAGATTCCCTTCAATGTTCGAAATTCAAAAAGTTTTATCTACAAAATCATTAATTCAATTAATGATCCGCTTTCATCACTGACTTTTTCGCGACGAGATCTTCAAAACTAGCTCCCATGTCGACATGTTTCGGTAACTTTGGTTTTCTTCGGTACTTGCGAGATTACTATCACTTAATTATCATATTATTTGTTACATAGTTCTCACATTAAACCAACTTGGTTATCAGGTTTATGAATGTCGATATACTCCACTAAAAAACTTGATTCATTGTACTTGTGCTGGTTCATGCATTTACTTGCTTGTTGCTAGTGTTTTAATACCAACTTTCTAGCTTCACATAACATTGCAATGGTTCAAAAGTATAAAAGTATTGTCCTGATAACTATGTATAACTTTTGTGACAACTATACATACGTAAGATGACAACTATGATGACATAAATGTGGCAACTAGGAACGACAAAAAAAATCAACGAAATATGTCAATATGAGATCTTATTTTGAAGGTCTCGTCGAGACGAACCTAACGGTGAAATTGAATCTTGAATAAAATTATTAATCTATGAGATAAATCATTTTAAAAATTTTAAAAAAAACATTTAATGCCATGATGTAAGCATGAGGTGAAAGATGTTTGCATGCGCATGGCATGCACCAGCCGCTGCATGAAAAACTATGGTGCTGCGTTTCTCTTTATAATTTTCCAAGTTTAAAATGCGTGTTTGCCTAACAGGACATTCACGTGTACGCAGTCAGGCCGCGCTCCATCGTATCAACTAGCAGTAACTATCGTGTCAAGGACACACAGGAGACATGCATAACGTGACTTTATAAAAGCAGGTGCCCACCAGCTAGAGCAACAAAGTGCATGCACCATAGTGCTGAGCAACATATTAGCTATAGCTAGAGTCCTTAAAGTTTTAACTGGCTTACGTAGTACGTAGGACTGGGAGGCATTGGGAACTTAGATGGGTAGCAAAATCAACCAGTTTAGACAACATTTATCTTTTCCTCGTCAACAAATACCCTTGTCACTTGTCATCAATGGACAATTTGGGAGTTAGCTTTGGAGTATACTCGACAAACGGAGGGCGTGAGCAGAAAAACATCATGCACATGCTCGTTGCTTCTCTAATCTCTGTTAGAATTAAGCAGGAGTCCACATCCCATTAGATTCTTACATTTGATATAGAGCGGACATACTTGTCCCGTCCACATGTAAAGTCCAAAACTACTGTGAGAAATCAAGCTGGTAAACCGAGGGATGGGAACCAATTAATTTCGTCGCTCCAGGCATGATGTTTCACGTCGAGATCACTTAAATTTTTGGTTCAAAATTCAATAATTTGAAAAATGAAAAAAAAATACTAGAATCATAATGGTACCTACTACTGATGTGATAAAAAAATTAAGCTCATTTAGACAACACGTTTTAGTTGGCCCATTCAAATTTTGGGTTCAAATTTATGACTTGCTAGAGTTAGATGCAATAGAATACACAAATAAATGATGTTCAGTGCAAGTTGTTCTCGTAACATCGTTATGTCGTCAGACGAATCAGCTCTAATGGCCACATGTGTGTCGGTCTCCGAGCTTGCCTAGGCCAAGGCAAGAGAGGGCTATGGCCGAGGAAGTCACATGGCCATGTCCCACCGGTCTACCGGGATTGTTTGGGGATGCATGCGTCAAGGCTTCCCATCATGGAGGCCTAGACTCATACCCGGTGGTTGATGTCGGGCTAGAAGTGGAAGGAGGTGCTTTCCGCTCTTCCTACCTGGGATGATTTGCTGTGATGTGGATAGTTGGCGGTGTCTCAAGAAATGGACGCCAAGGCGACCGCCGTGGATGGTGGTCCACATGGTTGACTCTCCTACGGGAATCGTGGCAACTGTGGTGGCTACACCCCTCGACCGTGTGGGCGTCCTGGGGTGTACCAAAAGGTGGCTCGTTCACTGTCGTTGATAGTGTGACACCCAAATCCGGTTCTGGAGGTTTGTGCTCATTACGGCAGTTTCAAATTCCTCGTGGAGACATTTTCTTTGAAAAAGAGGATGACCTCCGGCCGCTTCATCAGGGCGATGCATGCATCTATATTATTAATTATTTATCAAGACCTTATAAATTAATACATCAGTAAGTCAAAAGCCATCATGTTGGCAAGCCTTGTGGAGACATAGGTGAGTTGTCAAGCGAAAGCTTTGTGCTTTGGCGCCAATAGCGGCGACGCCCGCAGGCGTCACTCCCCTTTTGAGGATGTCATTGTGGTTATTCTCTTCAAGCCAGGTTTTCGGGTGAAGACACTTGTACATTTCGTACTCGCCGGCTGCAGCACTTTGCACCATTCTCCATCCTTGGGGCGTTGTCATGGAGTTTACATGTCATAGGGTGTGGTGTGCTGTTGTACCCAAATTGCTTAATCTGACTAGGCTAGCATCTTGCGCTTTTCATAGTTCAAGATGCCAGTAATGAACTTTATTTTGCAAGAACTTGAACCTAATCTCCGCTATTTTCTTAGCTTAGTGTTTATGTGTGTAGATGGATGGGTTCTTTCATATTGTTGTAGAGTTGGTTCTGTTCTTCAAGGAAGAAAAGCAAAGGGTAGGAACAAAAGGGAGCATGGCAATGGCAAATCATCTAAGCAGTTGGCTGCATGTTGTTTGGTGAGAGAGACCGTCTAAGTTGTAATGTTTTTTTTTTCGGTGATTAAGTTACAATGGTAGTTGTAAGTATACATACAACAAACTAAAAGGAGTAACTCTTGGCTGAAGGACACACATGAGACGTGCATGCTTGCATAGCGTGGCTTTTTAAAGGAAGTAAGAGGCCACGAGCTAGAGTGCTCAGCCGGTGTGAGTAGAGAGAGGGGACTCGAGCTGGTCCATGGATGGTAGCTCCATCACCTGCATGCACCATCGCAACGCAGCTAGATAGCTAGTTTTCGTAAAAAAAAATTTGTTGGCTATGGATAGGATCGAGAGGCAATAGGAAGCCAGATGCATAATTAACTAAATGGGTCAATTTGCACTGTAATGAACACCCGCTTGTCAACAAACAAATAGACACTGACTCCAATGGGTCAAGAGAGGGCATGCAGTTTGAGAGTTCGCTTTGGAATGTTTATGTTGCTTTTCTAGTCTCTGTTGAAATTAAGCAGGTCTATACGGGCGATGCGCTGAGCTATAGCCTATACGGGCGATGCAAGCAAACCCATTTTGGGTTGGGAAAGCGCGCGCCAATCCGCATCAGGGCCCTTCCATCCAGTCGATGGACAGCGGTAGCGATTCTTGACTTCATATGCTGTTTGATCCTGTTGACGTGAGGAGTGTGCCATTTGAGTGAGGCGGTTGTGGCTTGCCTGATGCAAAGCGAATGCAGGGATTGTGAATGTGTGATACACAGGTATATCTGATTTGGTGATGCGAGAGACATGCAATCGTAATTGTAAACTCTGTTCTGTGCCCTTAAACTATGGGCAGTGCTCTGCGCCGACTTTCGGCCGGCCGCGCGCGGGCCGCACGATCCACCAATCCCGCGCGTCCGCACCGTTAGATCTTCATGCAACATTTTTTCTTCCGATGTAGCAATTTTTTCAACGGTTGCAACAAGAAACAAAATTTATAGCAAAAAAGTATCTACGTGGTCGTAGCAAAAAAACGAAGTTGATGGTGCGTGGTAGCAAAAGTCAAACGTCGGTTGTAACAAATATCTACGTAAACGTGTATGCAACTTTTTTAGTGAACGATTGCAGCAAAAAATGATGCCGGTTGTAGCAAAAATTAACAAGGTTGTAGCAAAAGTAAAAAACATCGATTGTAACGAAAAATCCGACGAACCGGAGTTGCAACCAAACGTATATGCAGCTTTTTTATTGATAAATGTAGCAAAAAAATAGCTTGCAGCAAATATGACGCTGGTTACAACAAATTTAGACGAAAAATGTTGCATCCACTAACCAGCAAAACGCGCGCGTGCGAAAAATATTGCATGGCCCGCGCGCGCGAGGGAGCGACCGGCGCGTCGGTTCGGCCGGAGCGCCGTATGAAAATGTTTTCCTTCAACTATTCTTTAGGTGAATGATTAGTTCTGTCTGTTATGACTTCATCAAATTATTTTGCATCTAGGGTATGCAGCCGATCAAAATCCCAGGGCGGGCCCACCCTGTAGATCCGCCACTGGTTTTTTTATAACTGCACTTGATCCGATCTTCCCTTCATGCTAGGGTGGATGCCACTATTATCTGTTGATCCTATGTGTTTCGAGGCTAAGTTCTAGTAACCACGCCTTAGAGGCTCCTCCTCGGCTTCCGTGGTGCGGTCCCTTGCACGTTCAATGCCGATTTCAGAGGAGCCGCTTGGTTTCAACGTGCCTAACTTTTTAGTTGAACGTGTGATGGAGGTGTGCAAAGGTGTTATGAAGGTGGCGCAAACTAAAGCAGACACTATTATCTTTGGAGGATTTTTCTCAGCAAGATTACTCGCTCGATCCCGCAACCTCTGTTTGGGACCCCAGGTGCTTTTTCATGGGGAGAAGAATGACGGGCGACAAAGCGGGTTTCTAAAAAAGAAGAACAAGGCGTGCAACATCGCGATATCCAAGCGCGCGGTGCATCTGATGACGGAGGCTTTTGGTGAGCTACCGAAGGACAGCGAAGCAGATGACATGTAAAAAAATCGCTCTCACCGCAAGTGATCGTGGTTTTGAGCTCTTTGACGAGGATCACGGTAAAGTCAAAGTTGAACCTTTCAGGATGTTTTCCACAAGACAATGTTAACACATGATTCTTTAAGATCGAGATAGAAGAGTCATTTGATATCAACAATTTTCCTTCAACAAGTGACGGTCAGTTTGGTTGCGCTTGAGCCTCGCCTAACTACATTGGACCTAGGAGCTTTGGTGTGTGACTCCGACGATGTCCCTTGATGTTGCATTTGTCTTTTCCCTTTCCCTAAGATCGACCGCCTCTTTTTTCTTTTTTTTTCCTTTTTAGGTTTCCATTCGGTTTTCTCTGATTAACTGAGAATGTTAGGTTTTCGGGTCCGGTTTTCCTAATAACCTAGGCCAACTCTCTTCTTTTTAATGGAAATGAAGGAACCCTCCGCCCTCACATGAGATTTCTCAAAAGGAAAGTACATGCCCTCTAAGTGTCAAGTTTAACTGTGTATTTCACATATACCTATGATGATATTGCCTCTATTAGTATTTTTTGAAACTATCCCTATTAAGATAAATTATTATTAAATGACAATTGCAATGCTATATTTTGTTGCTAAGTTTGATCATAAAATCTGAAGCTTCCTAGCTAATTGGACTGGCATGGGCCGTTTTTACATTTTTGATGGGCACTGAGCAAGTGACCAGACGGCGCATCCGATCCAGCTCAGTCGACATGACAAACAAAATCGATTAGTATTTCACTGATGACTGCACTTATTTAAAACGAGCATGAGCAAAGCCCAGGTACGGTCTCTTTATTAATTCGTGCATGTGCTCGAGCGGCACACTTCCCTTTCTCATCAACGGTGGTTTTATACTACTCCCTCCGTTCCTAAATATTATAAGTTTTTTAAGAGATTTCATTAAATGACTACATACGGAGCAAATTGAGTTAATCTATACTCTAAAGTATGTCTATATACATCCGTATATAGTTCCTTACTAAAAACTCTAAAAAGACTTATATTTAGAAACGAAGGGAGTATTCGTGCAACGGTACCGAGCTAGCAGCTCTCATCAACGGGACTGGGAATAGGAGTGGGAGGTTTCGAGAAGCTACGCATGCGAGTTTTCGGAGGCATGGATCGCCGGAAGTCCATCCGGACCAGCATGCAAATAAATCACCTGAAACTTGGTAGCAGTGGATTTTAGAGACGCAGACGCGATGCTAAGGAACAACTCGAAGGGACCTACATGCCTGCATGATACTACCAAGAACTCACGGTGCATCTCCCTCGTCCCAAGCATGCACATTAGCAGTACGAAAATGATATCACATGACTCTCACCAGTATGGAGGAATCGCACTTGCATTCCGTCCCTCAAGCAAGCATGAGTGTATGACCATTATATTTAGCTCGTAGATATCACATACTTTCCCTAACATTCAACCATTGGGATATAGGATGATATAATTTCACAGTTTTCTACTCCCTTTGTTCGTCCTGAATACTTGTTGTTGAGGAGAACTAGATTAATCCTTCACAACAATACGTATTACGATACAGAGGGAGTAGAATTCATTTATACTTTCATAATGCAGAGGGCAGTATCGGAAATGCATTCCATATATAGGTACTTGGTGTTAGAGTGAAAGACATAAAACCACCACAATTACGACGTCATTACCAGTTTGCCACCACCTTATAAATATTGGATAAAAAACACCACTCGCAACGCTAGCGTGTATGGTAGCCTACGTGTTTGCATGATGCTACCAAGATCTCACGGTGCATCTCCCTCATCCCAGACATGCACATTAGTAGTACGAAAATGTTATCATGTGGCTCTCATCAGCATGGATGAATCACACTTGTATTCCATCCCTCAAGCATGCGTGAGTGCATGAACATTATACTTCGCTCGTAGAGATCACATACTTTCATCTAAATAGCATAAAACTAGTAGTTTACAGGTTATGGTTCTAAAAAACTATCAGATTTTAATTTTTATTAAAAAACTATCAAACGAGTGGTTCGCTGTTTCAAAAAACCCAAAATCTTCATTGTTAAAAAATTAAACAGGTTTATGACAGGTCGGGCCCGCATCTAAACGATCCGTCTATTTGACCGTTAACTTACATGTGGGTCCACGTGTATGTGTATGCAAATTTTTAAAAAATGCCATCAGGTCCCTGCAATTTTTCAAAAATGAAATCGGGTCCGTGCAAATTTTGAAAAAAGCAATCAGGTCCCTCCCATGGCCGTGCGCAAGCAGCTGCCGTGACGGTCGCCGACCAGCAGCCATGGCGCCGCCTGGAGATCCCTTCCATCACGGGCGGCGCGTGGAGCTCCCAGTCGGCGGAAGTACTTCGGATTGAGGTACCCGAAGCTGCCCTTGAGCACGAGCTCATGTGGGTGGAATCCATGTGGGGGCCCGTCTTGGACAACACGAAGTCGGAGACCTTGGCGACCCACTTGTCGTCGAGCAGGATGTTGGTGGTCTTCACGTCGCGGTGGATGATGGTGGGCTTCACGCCGGTGTGCAGGTAGTAGAGCCCCCGGGCGGCGCCGATGCAGATCTCGAGCCGCTTCTTCCACGAGAGCGACGGGTTCTTGGTATTGTAGAGGTGCTCCCGGAGGGTGCCATGGGCCATGTAGTCGTACACCAGAATCATCTCCCTCTTGTCCTCGCAGTAGCCGATGAGAGACACCAGGTGACGGTGCCGGAGCTTGGACAACATCTCGATCTCCGTCTGGAACTCGTGGACGCCCTGCTCGGACATCGGGTTTGCTGGTCATGATGGCTGGGAGCTCCACGAGCCGCCCGTGATGGAAGGGATCTCCACGGCGGCGCCATGGCAGCTGGCCGGCGACCGCCACGGCAGTTGCTGGCGCACGGCCACAGGAGGGACCCGATTGCTTTTCTAAAAGTTTGCACGGACCCGATTTCGCTTTGAAAATTTGCGGGGACCTGATGGCATTTTTTAGAAGTTTGCAGACACTGACATGTGGGACCCACGTGTAAGTTAACAGTCAAACAAACGATCAAATAGACAAATCGTTTAGATGCGGGCCCGACCTGTCATAAACCTGTTTAATTTCTTAACAACGAAGATTTGGGGTTTTTTTGAAACAGCGAACCACGTGTTTGGTAGTTTTCTGAGAAAAATTAAAATCTGATAGTTTTTTAGAACCGTGTAAACTAGTAGTTTTATGCTATTTACTCTATACTTTCCCTAACATTCAACCATTTGGAGTAGAATTCATGTATACTTTCGTAATGCAGAGGGCAGTATCAGAAATGCATTCCACAAGTACGTGGGTGTCGGAGAAAAACACAAGACCACCACAACTATAGCGTCATTACTCGTTTGCCACCACCCTATAAAAATTGGACAAAATACACCACTCGCAATCCTGATCTTTTACATAATGCACTGACCGCTCACTTGACCTGATTATGACTGCATGGTTCCGCCTGTTGGGTGACATGACAAACCAGGGTGTCGCGGCGTGATGGCCGTTGATAGCCAAGTCAAAGGCGCTTGTTAGAGCATGGTTAATAGTATTAGTCGCCAATCCGTGCATCTGCTGTAGTAATTAACCTAGTTGTAGTATACGTAACGTTCACGTGTGTAAACCGGTCAACGTGTCTGTACATACAATCCAGAGTTGCATCGTGTTGGTTCCCGATTCGGATGGCAACGCGTTGGACGCGGTAACGTCGTATCTCTTTATATAGCAACCAAAAACAAAAAAACAGTACAAGTTTACGCACCATTAAAATAGCTTTTTTCATCGACGTGTAATCGCTAAAGTATGAGAGCTTCCGTCGAGAGTTTCCGCCGGATCGATCAAGCACAGCGTGCAACTAGCTAGTTCAAGCTAGCTGACAAGAAGATCCATCCACCTATGTCCTTGCTAGCTTATATACTACGGGGTGATTTAATCCAGCGATTCAAAGCCAACAATTGGTATCTAGAACCTCGACGATCTACGACCTACGATGACAGACAGTGACGTTGAATCGGTCAAGTCCGGCAACGGCGGCGTCAAGGCGAACAAGAACGACGACAAGGTGAAGAAGGGCGGCAAGTCAGCAACCAGTGGTGGGGGAACGAGTGGTGCCGACGTCCAGGCGCATCGTAACATCCCCATCCAGTACCCGATGCTCACCGACGCCAACTACAGCGTGTGGGGCGGTGAAGATGAAGATTATTCTCCGGTCCCTTCGAGTGTGGGAGGCCATCATGGATGACACGTCGACGAAGAGCACGATGAAGGTGCATGACCGCCATAGCCCAGTCCATGCCGGATTACGTGCTAATAACATTGGCGGAGTTTGAGACGGCAAGAGAGGCGTGGAGCACACTCAAGGAGATGAGGATCGGAGAAGATCGCGTCACCAAGGCTCGGACACAAGTGCCGAAGCGCCAATTTCGCAAGTTACAGATGGAGGAAACTGAATCGGTGAACAACTATGCCATGTGTCTTACTACTTTGGTGGGAGAGATCCGCGCGCTTGGTGCAAAACTCGATGAGACCGAGATTGTGGAGAAATTTTTCAGTTCGGTGACTGATAAATTTACGTACATCATCGGCACGCTCGAGCAGCTTTATGACATCGACGACATGACCATAACGGAGGCGATCGGACGCTTGCGGACATGGGAAGAGAACGCTCGTGGCTGTCGGAAAGGAAAAGGAGGAGGCACTGACCAACTCATGTACTCGCGCGCAGATTGAGAGGCCCCAAATAGCACAGGAAGGCGTGACGGTGGCGAAGGCTCAAGCAACACGAAGGGCGACGGACACACCGGAAAAGGGAAAGGAAAAGGCAAACCACAAGGTTGTGGTAAGGCGGACCAATCTAAAGAGCAGAAGCCACGAAACTTGGACTTGTGTGAGGTCAAGTGCTACAACTGCAATAAGATGGGTCACTTTGCGAAGAATTGTCCGAAGCCTAACAAGCGGGAGATCAAGGCAAATTTGGCAAAGCAGGAAGGCGAGGGTGCAGGTCTTCTGATGGTCGAAGTTTGTGATCTAACGGTGGTTGTGAAACCAAGTTGGAAGGTGCTACTTCACGAGAAGAAAGTGACACCGAAGTTATCCGGTGATCAGAACGTGTCGTGGTATCTCGACATGGGTGCCAATAATCACACGACGGGGTGCAAGAAGAAATTCCTCGAGCTGGAATACGATGTTGAAGGCTCGGTTAAGTTCGGTGATGGTTCAGCTGTGGAGATTTGCGAGCAAGGATCTGTCTTCTTTGAGGGTCTCACAGGCGAACATCGCATACTCACCGGAGTGTACTACATCGCACGGCTTCGCAACAACATCATCTCTATTGGGAAGCTTGACGAGAATAGATGCAAGGTGGATATCGAGGACGGAGTGATGACGATCTTCGACAACCTCTAAAACGTGCTAGCTCGTGTTAATCGCACACGGAATAGGCTTTATATCCTCAACCTTGATCAATTTTGGAGTGCTTATGTTAGAACTGACAATTGGGAGTAGTCTAACTGTTGGGGCCAACTGTAGTTAATTTGTGAGTGGATTCTACATTTTACCCCTTAAATATGCATTTGTGACACTGATCCCCTCATCGAGTGCAAATTTGTCTAGAACACCCACTTTAGAAGATTTGGATCCTCGTTTTTTGATGCGTGTCTATTAGGCAAGGTGTAAGGTGACGCCCGGGGTCCAAAACTATCTAGACAACAACAAGGAATGGAATAGATAGACAAAGGAAGTTTGGACCTAATCGTCAATGAGGCCCTTCATTCTTTACACATTTTTTTATAAATCATTGATGCAACATGCCGATCCTATCTAATTAAAACAAGCAAAATGCAAAACAACAATAAAACTGTGTTTAAAGTCTTCAAAATCTGATATTTCAATGGAACTTACACTAAATGAGATAATATGTGTCGCTAATGTACAACTACAGGATAAATAGTGAAATTCACTCTCAATTTGTATATACTTGATAGAGCCTTTCAAAATAATACTCCCTCCGTTTCTAAATAATTATAGTTGGGAAGAACTAGATTATCCCAATTACAATTATTTAGAAACGAAGGAGTATATGTGAGGTTATTCATCTCACAATGCAACCAAATCAACCATGTGGCCTAACCCATGGGTATTAATTAAAAAAACCATGTTGTGCTATCTTATATTTTCTCTACTTTTTTCTAAGACTACGTGCAATAGAAAAATGCCCAAGATCAAGCAGAAAAGTATGGTGCGTTTGTATACCTGGTTGCCACATAACCCTAGTTTGCGACGTATATCCTGAAGGTCGCCGTTACTGTTTATGCCGCGCATAGGAGCTAGATCGTAGCCTCGGCCTTGCTGCTGTTGCCATTGCCACATGTTCAAAGAGGATTCCGAGGTGACGGCGACCAGACGATCAGCCAAGGCGCATCCATGAAAGAGGAGCAAAGGAAAGATGAAAAGTATGCACGGCACCTACCATTTTTGAGGGAATGCGTTGCACCTACGTGGGATGCCTCAGTCCTATCGAATCAAAAGATCGCTAATTTTCCGGAAACAAAATGATCGCTAATTACTCAACGTCTCCGTTATCATAGCATCTTTTTTTGGGTGCATGCTGGCTGCGTTTTTACCTAATAGAGCATAGCAGTACATATATATTGGGGGCCCCTTCGTAGTCGGGGGCCTGGGGCAGCTGCCCCTCTCGCCCCCCCCCCTCAGGGCCGGCCCTGGGATTAAACAATACATGAGACGAATTTTAAGTATCTAAAAATCAATTAGATCTGAACCATTATAATTCAGACCGGCAAAATCAATGGTTTTTATTTTCCCATTTTTCTGTGATTAACGTGGAATTTTTTTTAAAGTGCATAATTAGTATAAGTATAGATAGAATTACATTGGTTAATCTACACCATTATAATTCGGTTCCACCAGATTAACGGTTCTTAATTACTGATTAACGTGGGAATCTTTAGGGAGTTCATAATTAGTATAACTATAGACTATAGACTATAGATAGATAGCCATGTGTATGATGTTGTCATGTCATATATGATCATCACTTCTAATCATTCATATAAGGTTAGCTATGAGTATGACTATAGGAGTAATACTTTTTTCCACTTTTTCTCTCTCTTTTTTCAATATTTATTGTATATGTTTAGGAGCACACATATAGCTAAAATATTATATGAGAGCTCACAACCCTAACTTTTTCATGATTCTCTTCTTCACATAAAGAAAATTGACATGTAAGCGGGCTATTAATCCATTGTTATACTTGTTCTTAGGGTCGATCACGACCTAGTTGACCATCATCGCATCCCCCGAATTCTCCTCCACCCCCCTGCCAGCCCGCCCCGATCCGCCACCTACTACCGTCACCCCGTGCCCAACCCGTCACCGCGCACCTGTCCCTGCCTAGAGCCCGCGCCGCTGCAACCTTCATCTGCTTGGCACAGTTGAGGCGTCCAAGCTGTCCACGGCGACACATCCATAGATGATAGATCTTGAGGGATATGGCCACCATGGCATGTTTCGGTCAATCCTCATCTTGAGGAGCTCACCGTCGGTGCTCCGGCCGCCCACCATTCTTCATTGGCACGCCGACCCCAGATAAGCCTGGGTCGAGCTCCTCCTGCCATATGTAACTCCACTTCGGTGTGAGTGTCCGCCAGAGATGTGTAGCTAGCAATGACTCGTTTTGTACCCGTGTGAGTGTGTTTGGGATTATTTTTGCAGGTAGAGTGCATTAGAGATTGGGCGATGCTAGGCACCGGTGGACTGACGCTGGGTTCCGCCGGTCGCCTCGTATCCGTTGCATGGATGAACAACCCCCTGACACATGGAATTGCATGTGGACTCGGTCATCTCTCTTCCACGGTTCATGGCCACCAGCGAGAAAAAATAGAAATCACCGCGCTGTAGCTCCACGCACCCCTGGCCTCGAAGCACTACAGCGCCTTCACTCGCTGTCATTCGCCGGCGATCGCCGTTGCCTGCCGCGCTGGGACATAGGTTGGATGCAGCTCTACCCATTCAGATCGAAGCAAAAACTGCCCCGGAGACACCATAGTATGCAGCTCCGCTGCCCATGGTTGCAGCTCTATTGGACCACAGTTCCAACTTCCGCTCATTCTTGTCTCCCCCATCTACCGCCTGCTCGTAGCTCCCCTCGCAACCACTCACCATTGATGGCCTCCCGATTAGGCATATTCAACGCAATCCTTGAGAAGCCCCAATGCACATCGAAAGGTTAAACCATGCCGATAATATCAAAATAGTGAAGACGCATGCATGAAGGGTATTACAGAGTCTCGGAAAAGGTTGAAATGTGTGTTTTGTGTGACAAGGCCTGCGCGTGTATATGCAGGCGAGCCATGTTCCACCGTATCAACTAGCAGCAACTATTGGCTGAAGAACACAAAGGAGACACGCCTGCTGGCTGCACATCCAAGGCAGGGTGCACGCCTGCATACTCCTGGACGCCGCGCAGGAGTAGTGCGGTGTGGGCGGCTGGGCGCGGTGTACTGTGCGGGAGCGGCCACAGTGTGCGGGGAAGGGAGCGATTAGGCACGGAGCAACGAAGGCCAATTTTTTTTTTAAAAAAACCACTAAGCGAATGTTATTGTTAAAAAAGACCACATACGGTATGAAATGCAAGAACAGATCCTCACTTTTCGTGGGGGCAGACGCGCCGAATGACACGTGGCACCTGCCGCCACGGGCCGAGGCCCTGCCGCCACACGGCGAGGCGACCGGCCGCTCCGGTGGGACCTGCCGCCAGCGCTCGAGGCGGCAGGATGCGCACCGCGTCGTACGTGCATGCATCCAGCGAGCTCATCTTCGTCCGTGCGCGCTGTAAAATAGTTGACCGGCATAGTTGTTAGCTCACTCCTTCCTCTAGCTAATAAGGGACAATGCTAATGCTAGGCATCGAGAGAGATATATGGACTACTTACCAGCTAAATGGACTTTATTCTTAACTTGACTGCTAGGAGTACTTGCACAACATAGAGCTCGCTGGATGGTACGACGCGGTGCGCACCCTGCCGCCTCGAGCGCTGGCGGCAGGTCCCACCTGCGCGGACGGCCGCCTCGGCTCGTGGCGGCAGGTGCTACACGTCATCCGACGCGTCTGCCGCCATAAAAAATGAGGTCTCTTCTCGCATTTCATACCGTATGTAGTCTTTTTTAACAATAATATTCAGCTAGCGGTTCTTTTAGACAAAAATTCCAACGAAGGCAGCCGGAAGGCGGCAACAGCGAGGTGGCCGGTGAGGCGTGGAAGCGGTTGCCGGCGAGTTCAGACCGAGAGAGCCGATGAAGGGATGTTCTTTGTCCTGAGACACGACTACTCAGTTTGCTGGGCTTTTTTCTTACTTTTCTTTTACCTCTGGCTATCTCCTAGTCTTTCTAGGGTAAACAGACCGATCAAAATCCTGTTAGCGCTAATCTTGTCTAGGGTAATCCTGCCCATACACATAACTAGTAATTTCAGTCAAACATGTTGACGTGGTCTTTGTTGAGTCCATGTTAGACTAAGGGCATCTTCAATAGTCTTATGATCATCGTTGGTAAAATTGCCACATAGACGATTTTGATGACATGGCACATAGTAAAAGAAGAGAGAGAATGAAATCGTATGAACTTGAAGCAACGGTTCAGGCAGAAGCTCTGAGGCAAATATGGTCATTTCTTCAATATTTAGTGGACCCGCTTAGTTATTTTACATACGGTTAACATACACTTCATTAAAAAGCTTGTATGCTGTGCTGTTGGCTGCTGGTATGGACACTTATATCAACGATTGAACATACGAATTATTGAAGATGATCTAAGAGCACTACACGTGTTGCATTAGAATGTTGTGTTCGTGTCATACCTAGCTAGTTTGGCTAGGAAGTAATACTAGGTCCTGTTAATATTTGTAAAGTGCGACTAGGTATCAGTGTCCGAGTCGTTTCTGGTTTGAACTGTCCCTAGCGGTCGTATATATATACATGCATAGGGCTCAGAGTTTTGAACAACGTATCAAGAGAAACAGAAAAATAAAATAAAAAATAAGGGTGTGAGACGCATCATATGAGTTGATGGAATTGCTTCGTGGGTAAGTTCAAACAAATACCATGGTGAACCACGGCCTACCATGTAGATCCGCCAGTAGTTACGCTCCATAATTGCATCTGATCTGATCCTAAAAAAAACTCACATGGATGCCATTATTCTCACAAATGCATGCATGCATCTGTGAAAAGTTAAAGTATGTATTTTGTGTGACTCGGCATGCAACGTGTAAGCCAGGTTGGCGGCCCTTCACCGTATCAACATGCAGTAACTATTGGCTGAAAAAGGACACACACACGAGAAGGGCATAGATATTCTTGCCAAACGTGGCTTTATAAAACCACCACGAGGTAGACAACACTCAACTGGTGTGGATAGACGAAGTGGAGAACGTCTTATCGGGCATGCATCATGCATGGTCCTGAGCAAAGTAGCAAGGTAGGGTCCGTAAAATATCGCTAGCTACAGCTAGCTAGGATCGGGAGGCAATGGGAACTTGCATGCACATTTGAAGGGACCAATTCGCACGAGTTTGAAGAATGTTGCATCAGCGAGGCCGGTGCAGATGGATAGAGATGGCTAGGGATGATCGAGGGTAGTCTATGGGTAGATCAGCATGCACATGGGATTGAACAACTCCGAATCTTCGAGCATGTTGATGGAGACCTCTTGTAGTTTGATAGATATCTTGTCTGTTTGAATTTGGGTATGTTTTAGTTGGTATTTTGATGTTCTGTGCAGTGTTAGAATTTATGCCATGGCAGTCGTTTCGACGGCGAACGTATGTTTCATGGGTAATCTAGCAAATTACCTGAGCAACTATCATCCAGTATTTCTCTTTTCTGATACTCTCTGGAACTGTTGTATTTTCGTTCATTGTAATGGAAAGGGGTGTTTGCCCGGCTAAAAAAAACCCTAGTGTTGAGCATCGTAGCTAGCATTTTAGGTACTTGGATGCATAACTTAGAAGAACATGATGGTTCCCCAAAATATCACCAACTTAGACAAGAAGCAAGGCCAAAAACTTGCGACAATATGGGATTTAGTTTTTGAATAGAGAATATATATACATGTTGCTTCTCTGATCTCCATTACGATTCGACACGTCCATGTCTATGGCCTAATAATTTTGGATCAATGTTGAGAATATTTACATGTTTCTTCTCTAAACTTCCTTGAGAAATTATCCCAAGGCGTAATCGATATCAATCATGTGCATCGATCAGTCAGCTGTACGTGCGCATGTTGCTGATCAGGTATATCTAAAAGGCCTCGGTCAGACAAAATCAATTGATCAGCTCTCTGAATTCGATCCACTTCGCTTTATATACTTATTAGACTAAGTTCGTATGATTTTCTCAACAGGGTCAACAATATCTACAATGTCGGTATCCGATGGCAGAAAACTCTCCAGAATAGTAACTACCTCACTGGGTTACAAAAGGAATAAAGTGAGGAAGTACCTCATGATAGACCAAAGGCAAAAGCAACATTAACTCACAAGTTCAAAATACTGAGTGTTCATAGCATGTGTAGCTGTACATCTAGTCTAGTACTTGTGATTTGTTTTTGTCATTTTGTTGATGTTTGAATCAACTGTATACTACTTCTATAAGGCCTTGTTTGACAACAAGAGATTGTGGAGGTTTTGGTAGGAGAGGATTTCAGGTGATTTGGTGAATCCCCCTCTTTCACCCAATCACCTTGAAACCTCAAACCCCCCTCCAGCCACACATCCCTCAAACCCCCCCCCCCCCCCCCCCCCCCGCGCGTACAGAACACTGTTTGACAGGGAGGGATTGCCAAATTGAATTAAAATGGTGCAAAACAGTTAAAAATGCAATCTTGCAACAACTTTTCACATGAACAACATAATTTGCTTCACTTGGAATCAATATATCATCACATAATTGCGCTGTCACATAACAACAACATAATCTCTCACATCAGCATGACTTCGAACCACAAATATCTCATAGGTTTTCGGCATTCGCAAGTTCTAGGAAAGACATGCGTACATTTAAGCATGCTGAGAATACATAAGCATGCCGAACTATTAATGGAACATATAGAAAATCATCACTTGATGTTCTGCAGTGATTGTTGGAACAGAGTACATGACAGAAGTATAAATTCTAACCACAACACAGCAGTAGCGCCAACACAAAAGCAAGTGAGGAGACTCTCAAACAAACGATTTCGAGGGACCCTGCAAATGTCCCATTCCCCCTCTGCTTGTTCCACTTCTCAACCTGGTTTAGTGAGACCAGAAAAAAGCTGATGATACTCAAGAAAACAAGGTAATGTTGCAACTGTTAACAATAGAAGTTCCATGAATTTCCTTGCTTTTGAACCAAAGAGAGGTGATAGATATGGTGAATATATTCGTCGGCTGAGAACAAAAAGAATCGCTCGAGCAGGCATAGTGAATATATGTGTCTCAGAAAACAAGGTTCAACATTGTTGTAGCTGCATAAAATAAAGCCATTGCATGTTTCCCAAATGGAAGCAAGATAAAGCTTTTGATGCGCCTTTTGTATTTTATTTTCCAGATTTATAAACTACATGCATTTCATCAGGTCAATTCATTGGCAAGGGAAGTAATTAACAGGTTTATGCTTGTTGAATCCTAATTATTCTACATTAGCAGATTTCGTTATACTTATACAAATTCAACAAACAAACAACTAGAATCCAGAAAGCAATAAAATTGTCATATCATTTCACAAAGAAAGTTCCAAACCGGACTGTTTTTCCATGGAACAAGTTAGCAAGGTCCATTACATAGATTCAGTTCAATGAAAATGGACCAAGTTAGCTAGCTAGCTAGATAAGAAAAATAGATGCCATAAATAAAAACCAATCTGCGTGATACCTCCAAGAAAATACAGCCAGAGGACTATTTCCTAAAATACATTTGGACATTTAGGGTGCTGATTGGTTTTAAGTAGCCAATGATTTGTTTTTCAAACTGTTGAACAACAACATGATTTATGCATCACACAAGGTTAGTCAAGACATGTTGACTAGATATTGTATTTTCTTATGGACACCACTAACTTCTACACGTTCACAAACCAGAACAAGAGAGCACTTCCACCGAGCAATTACGATTAGCACACATGAGCACTTGCTTCTGTACCTAATGCAACTAGAAGAACCCATCTGCGTGATTCTAAAATCTGAAATAGTGCATTACTACAAACTCTTAGTGTGTAGCAAATCATCACTCAGTGTTCTTACAACCAACAAGTGTCAAGGCATTGCTAATTGCTAATGGATAACAATGCTAGTCTTCCAGAATAAGAACAAGCCATGGCAAACAAATCAGACAATTCGCTCTTATTCCTTAGCACCTCATTGTTGGAAATATGCCCTAGAGGCAATAATAAATTAGTTATTATTATATCTTTTTGTTCATGATAATCGTTTATTATCCATGCTATAATAGTATTGATTGGAAACACAATACTTGTGTGGATACATAGACAAAACACTGTCCCTAGTAAGCCTCTAGTTGACTAGCTCGTTGATCAAAGATGGCCAAGGTTTCCTGGCCATAGGCAAGTGTTGTTACTTGATAACGGGATCACATCATTAGGAGAATCATGTGATGGACTAGACCCAAACTAATAGACGTAGCATGTTGATCGTGTCATTTTGTTGCTACTGTTTTCTGCGTGTCAAATATTTGTTCCTATGACCATGAGATCATATAACTCACTGATATCGGAGGAATGCTTTGTGTGTATAAAACGTCGCAACGTAACTGGGTGACTATAAAGATGCTCTACAGGTATCTCCGAAGGTGTTAGTTGAGTTAGTATGGATCAAGACTGGGATTTGTCACTCCGTATGACGGAGAGGTATCTCGGGGCCCACTCGGTAATACAACATCACACACAAGCCTTGCAAGCAATGTGACTTAGTGTAAGTTGCGGGATCTTGTATTACGGAACGAGTAAAGAGAATTGCCGGTAAACGAGATTGAAATAGGTATGCGGATACTGACGATCGAATCTCGGGCAAGTAACATACCAAAGGACAAATGGAATGACATACGGGATTATATGAATCCTTGGCACTGAGGTTCAAACGATAAGATCTTCGTAGAATATGTAGGATCCAATATGGGCATCTAGGTCCCTCTATTGGATATTGACCGAGGAGTCTCTCGGGTCATGTCTACATAGTTCTCGAACCCGCAGGGTCTGCACACTTAAGGTTCGACGTTGTTTTATGCGTATTTGAGTTATATGGTTGGTTACCGAATGTTGTTCGGAGTCCCGGATGAGATCACGGACGTCACGAGGGTTTGTCGAATGGTCTGGAAACGAAGATTGATATATAGGATGACCTCATTTGATTACGGGAAGGTTTTCGGAGTTACCGGGAATGTACCGGGAATGACGAATGGGTTCCGGGAGTTCCGGGGGGGGGGGGGGCAACCCACCCCGGGGAAGCCCATAGGCCTTGGGGGTGGCACACCAGCCCTTAGTGGGCTGGTGGGACAGCCCAAGGAGGCCCTATACGCCATAGGAAGAAAATCAAAGAGAAAAAAAAGGAGGAGGTGGGAAAGGGAAGAAGAACTCCACCCACCAAACCAAGTAGGACTCGGTTTGGGGGGGAGACCTTCCCCCCTTGGCTCGGCCGACGCCCCAAGGCAAGGCCCCCCCTCTCCCACCTATATATACTGAGGTTTTAGGGCTGATTTGAGATGACTTTTCCACGGCAGCCCGACCACATACCTCCATGGTTTTTCCTCTAGATCGCGTTTCTGCGGAGCTCGGGCGGAGCCCTGCTGAGACAAGATCACCAGCAACCTCCGTAGCGCCGTCACGCTGCTGGAGAACTCTTCTACCTCTCCGTCTCTCTTGCTGGATCAAGAAGGCCGAGATCATCGTCGAGTTGTACGTGTGCTGAACGCGGAGGTGCCGTCCGTTCGGTACTAGATCGGGGGACTGATCGCGGGATTGTTCGCGGGGCGGATCGAGGGACGTGAGGACGTTCCACTACATCAACCGCGTTCACTAACGCTTCTTCTGTACGGTCTACAAGGGTACGTAGATCACTCATCCCCTCTCGTAGATGGACATCACCATGATAGGTCTTCGTGCGCGTAGGAAATTTTTTGTTTCCCATGCGACGTTCTCCAACAGTGGCATCATGAGCTAGGTTCATGCGTAGATGTCTTCTCGAGTAGAACACAAAAGTTTTTGTGGGCGGTGATGTGCGTTTTGCTGCCCTCCTTAGTATTTTCTTGATTCCGCGGTATTGTTGGATCGAAGCGGCTCTGACCGACATTACTCGTACGCTTACGAGAGACTGGTTTCATCGCTACAGTAACTCTGTTGCTCAAAGATGACTGGCGGGTGTCAGTTTCTCCAACTTTAGTTGAATCGGAATTGACCGAGAAGGTCCTTGGATGAGGTTAAATAGCAATTCATATATCTCCGTTGTGGTGTTTACGTAAGTAAGATGCGATCCTACTAGATACCCATGGTCACCACGTAAAACATGCAACAACAAAATTAGAGGAAGTCTAACTTGTTTTTGCAGGGTATGCTTGTGATGTGATATGACCAATGATGTGATGTGATATATTGGATGTATGAGATGATCATGTTGTAATAGTTAATATCGACTTGCACGTCGATGGTACGACAACCGGCAGGAGCCATAGGGTTGTCTTTAAACTAACGTTTGTGCTTGCAGATGCGTTTACTATATTGCTAGGACGTAGCTTTAGTAGTAATAGCATGAGTAGCACGACAACCCCGATGGCGACACGTTGATGGAGATCATGGTGTGACGCCGGTGACAAGAAGATCGTGCCGGTGCTTTGGTGATGGAGATCAAGAAGCGCATGATGATGGCCATATCATGTCACTTATGAATTGCATGTGATGTTAATCCTTTTTGCACCTTATCTTGCTTAGAACGACGGTAGCATTATGAGGTGATCTCTCACTAAAATTTCAAGACGAAATTGTGTTCTCCCCGACTGTGCACCGTTGCGACAGTTCTTCATTTCGAGACACCACGTGATGATCGGGTGTGATAGACTCAACGTTCACATACAACGGGTGCAAAACAGTTGCACACGCAGAACACTCGGGTTAAGCTTGACGAGCCTAGCATGTGCAGACATGGCCTGGGAACACATGAGACCGAAAGGTCGAGCATGAATCGTATAGTTGATATGATTAGCATAGAGATGCTTACCACTGAAACTATTCTCGACTCACGTGATGATCGGACTTGAGATAGTGGATTTGGATCATGTACCACTCAAATGACTAGAGAGATGTACTTTTTGAGTGGGAGTTCTTAAGTAATATGATTAATTGAACTAATTGTCATGAACATAGTCTAATGGTCTTTGCGAATTACGATGTAGCTTGCGCTATAGCTCTACTGTTTTTTATATGTTCCTAGAGAAAATTTAGTTGAAAGTTGATAGTAGCAAACTTTGAAGAGGATTGTCCTCGTTGCTGCGCAGAAGGCTTATGTCCTTAATGCACCACTCGGTGTGCTGCACCTCCAGCGTCGTCTGTGGATGCTGTGAACATCCGACATACACGTTTCTGTTGACTACACGATAGTTCCGTGCAAAATACTTAATAGCTTAGAAGCAAGGCACCGAAGACGTTTTGAAACGTCACGAAACATAAGTGATGTTCTAAAGAGATGAAATTGTGATCTCATGCTCGTGCCCTTGTTGAGAGGTACGAGACCTCCGACAAGATTCTTTGTCCACAAAGTAAAGGAGAAAAGCTCAATCGTTGAGTGTGTGCTCAGATTGTCTGAGTACGACAATCACTTGAATCAAGTGGGAGTTAATCTTCCAGATGAGATAGTGATGGTTCTCAAAAGTCACTGCCACCAAGCTGTGAGAGCTTCGTGATGAACTATAACATATCAAGGATAGATACAATGATCCTTGAGCGATTCGCGATGTTTGACACTGCGAAAGTAGAAATCAAGAAGGAGCATCAATAGTTGATGGTTTGTAAAACCACTAAGTTTCAAGAAAGGCAAGGGCTAGAAGGGATACTTCGTGAAACGGCAAAACAGTTGCTGCACTAATGAAGAGACCCAAGATTGAACCCAAACCCGAGACTAAGTGCTTCTGTAATGAGGGGAACAGTCACTGAGGCGGAGCAACTCTAGATACTTGGTAGATAAGAAGGCTGGCAAAAGTCGAAAGAAGTATATTTGATATACATGATGTTGATGTGTGCTTTACTAGTACTCCTAGTAGCATGAGGGTATTGGATACCGGTTCGATTGCTAAGTGATTAGTAACACGAAATGAAAGCTACGGTATAAACGGAGACTAGCTAAAGGCGAGGTGACGATACGTGTTGGAAGTATTTCCAAGGTTGATATGATCAAACGTCGCACGCTCCCTCTACCATCGGGATTGGTGTTAAACCTAAATAATTGTTATTTGGTGCTTGCGTTAAGCATGAACATGATTGGGTCGTGTTTATTGCAATACGATTATTCATTTAAAGAGAATATTGGTTACTCTATTTTCTTGAATAATCACCTTCAATGGTTTATTGAATCTCGATCGTAGTGTTACACATGTTCATGATATTGGTGCCAAAAGATACGAGGTAATGATGATAGTACCACTTACTTGTGGCACTGCCGCTTGAGTCATGTTGGTATAAATTGCATGAAGAGGCTCCATGCTGATGGATCTTTATACTCACTTGATTTTGAATCACTAGTGACATGCAAATCATACCACATGAGCAAGGCCTTGTTTTCATTAAGATGAAAACAAGACAAGTAACTTGTTGGAAGTAATACATTTTGATGTATGCAGTCCAATGGGTGCTGAGGCACGCAGTGGATATCATTATGTTCTTACTTCAATGACGATTTGAGTAGATACAAGAGTATTTACTTAATGAATCACGAGTCTGAAATATTGAAAAGTTCGATTATGTTTCGGAGTGAAGTTTGTCGTAACAAGAGGATAAAACTGTCTACGATATGATCATAGAAATGAATATCTGAGTTACAAGTTTTGGTACGCAGTTAAGACAATGTGGAAATTGTTTCGCAGTTCATGCCACCTAGAACAACATAGTGTGATGATGTGTCTGAACGTCATAGCCACACACTATTTGGTATGGTGCATGCTATGATGTCTCTTATCAAATTACCACTATCGTTTATGGGTTAAGCATTAGAGACAACCGCATTCACTTTAAATAAGTCACCACGTATTTCCGTTGAGATGACACAGTATAGACTGAGGTTTAGAGAAATCTAAACTGTCATTTCTTGAAAGTTTGGGATTCCGACACTTATGTGAAAAAGTTTCAGTCTGATAAGCTCGAACCCAAAGTGGATAAATGCATCTTCATAGGATATCCAAAACAGTTGGGTACATCTCCTATCTCAGATCCGAAAGCAAAGTGTTTGTTTCTAGAAACGGATCCTTTCTCGAGGAAAGGTTTCCCTCGAAAGAATTGAGTGGGAGGGTGGTAGAACTTGATGAGGTTATTGAACCATCACTTCGACCAGTGTGTAGCAGGGCGCAGGAAGTTGTTCCTGTGGCGCCTACACCAATTGAAGTGAAAGCTAATGATGGTGATCATCGAGCATCGGATCAAGTTACTACAAATGTCGTAGGTTGACAAGGTCGCGTACTACTGCAGAGTGGTATGGTAACCCTGTCTTGGAGGTCATGTTGTTGAGCAACAGTGAACTTACGAGTTATGGAGAAAGCAATGGTGGGCCCAGATTCCGACAAATGGCTGGAAGCCATGAAATCCGAGAGAGGATCCATGTATGAAAACAAAGTGTAGACTTTGGAAGAACTACTTGATGGTCATAGGACTATTGAGTAAAGATGGATCTTTAAAAGGAAGACAAACGATGATACTGATAAGTCACTATTGAGAAAAGCTCGACTTGTCGCAAAGATGTTTCTGACAAGATCAAACAGTTGACTATGATGAGACTTTCTCACTCGTAGCGATGCTAAAAGTCTGTTAGAACTATGTTAGTAGTTGCTGCATTATTTATGAAATATTGCATGTAGGATGTCAAAACATTGTTTCCTCGACGGTTTCCTTGAGCAAACATTGTATGAGATACAACCATGAGGTTTTGTCGATCCTAAAGATACTAGCAAGTATGCAAGCTCCAGCGATCCTTAGATGGACTGGTGCAAGCATCTCGGAGTTGGAATATACACTTTGATGAGATGATCAAGGATTTTGGGTTTTACAAGGTTTATGAGAAACTTGTATTTCCAAAGAAGTGAGTGGGAGCACTATAGAATTTCTGATAAGTATATGTGGTTGACATATTGTGGATCAGAAGTAATGTAGAATTTCTGTAAATCATACAAGGTTGTTTGAAAGGAGTTTTCAAAGGAATACCTGGATTGAGCTACTTGAACGTTGAGCATCAAAGATCTATGGAGATAGATCGAAAGCACTTAATGGAAGTTTCAACAAGATGCATGCCTTGACAAGTTTTGAAGGAGTTCAAAATTGATCAGCAAAGAAGGAGTTCCTTGTTGCGTTATAAGGTGTGAATTTGAGTAAGACTCAAAACCCTACCACGGCAGAATAAAGAGAATAGACGAAGGTCGTCTTCTATGCCTTAGCCGTAGACTCTAAAGTATGCCATGCTGAGTACCGCACCTGATGTGTGCCTTGCAGCAAGTCTGTTGAGAGGTACAGAGAGTGATCCATGATTGAATCACTAGCAGCGGTCAAAATTTTATCCTTAGTAACTGATGGACTAAGGAATTTTTCTCGATTATGGAGGTGGTTAAAGAGTTCGTCGTAAAGGGTTACGTCGATGCAAGCTTTGACACTAATCCGAATGACTATGAGTAGTGAAACGGATTCGTATAGTAGAGTAGATATTTGGAGTATTTCCGAATAGCACATAGTAGCAGCATCTATAAGATGACATAAATATTTGTAAAGAACACACGGATGTGAAAATTTCAGAACTGTTGACTAAAACCTCTCTCATGAGCAAGACGTGATCAGACCCCATAACTTTATGGGTGTTGGATTCGTTGGAATCACATGGTGATGTGAACTAGATTATTGACTCTAGTGCAAGTGGGAGACTGTTGGAAATATGCCCCAGAGGCAATAATAAATTAGTTATTATTATATCTTTTTGTTCATGATAATCGTTTATTATCCATGCTATAATTGTATTGATTGGAAACAAAATACTTGTGTGGATACATAGACAAAACACTATCCCTAGTAAGCCTCTAGTTGACTAGCTCGTTGATCAAAGATGGCCAAGGTTTCCTGGCCATAGGCAAGTGTTGTTACTTGATAACGGGATCACATCATTAGGAGAATCATGTGATGGACTAGACCCAAACTAATAGACGTAGCATGTTGATCGTGTCATTTTGTTGCTACTGTTTTCTGCGTGTCAAGTATTTGTTCCTATGACCATGAGATCATATAACTCACTGACACCGGAGGAATGCTTTGTGTGTATCAAACGTCGCAACGTAACTGGGTGACTATAAAGATGCTCTACAGGTATCTCCGAAGGTGTTAGTTGAGTTAGTATGGATCAAGACTGGGATTTGTCACTCCGTATGACGGAGAGGTATCTCGGGGCCCACTCGGTAATACAACATCACACACAAGCCTTGCAAGCAATGTGACTTAGTGTAAGTTGCGGGATCTTGTATTACGGAACGAGTAAAGAGACTTGCCGGTAAACGAGATTGAAATAGGTATGCGGATACTGACGATCGAATCTCGGGCAAGTAACATACCGAAGGACAAAGGGAATGACATACGGGATTATATGAATCCTTGGCACTGAGGTTCAAACGATAAGATCTTCGTAGAATATGTAGGATCCAATATGGGCATCCAGGTCCCGCTATTGGATATTGACCGAGGAGTCTCTCGGGTCATGTCTACATAGTTCTCGAACCCGCAGGGTCTGCACACTTAAGGTTCGACATTGTTTTATGCGTATTTGAGTTATATGGTTGGTTACCGAATGTTGTTCGGAGTCCCGGATGAGATCAGGGACGTCACGAGGGTTTCCGGAATGGTCCGGAAACGAAGATTGATATATAGGATGACCTCATTTGATTACCGGAAGGTTTTCGGAGTTACCGGGAATGTATCGGGAATGACGAATGGGTTCCGGGTGTTCACCAGGGGGGGGGGGCAACCCACCCCGGGGAAGCCCATAGGCCTTGGGGGTGGCACACCAGCCCTTAGTGGGCTTGTGGGACAGCCCTAGGAGGCCCTATGCGCCATAGGAAGAAAATCATAGAGAAAAAAAAGGAGGAGGTGGGAAAGGGAAGAAGGACTCCACCCACCAAATCAAGTAGGACTCGGTTTGGGGGGGGAGACCTTCCCCCCTTGGCTCGGCCGACCCACTTGGGGCTCCTTGAGCCCCAAGGCAAGGCCCCCCCTCTCCACCTATATATACGGAGGTTTTAGGGCTGATTTGAGACGACTTTTCCACGGCAGCCCGACCACATACCTCCACGGTTTTTCCTCTAGATCGCGTTTCCGCGGAGCTCGGGCGGAGCCCTGCTGAGACAAGATCACCACCAACCTCCGTAGTGCCGTCACGCTGCCGGAGAACTCTTCTACCTCTCCGTCTCTCTTGCTGGATCAAGAAGGCCGAGATCATCGTCGAGCTGTACGTGTGCTGAACGCGGAGGTGCCGTCCGTTCGGTACTAGATCGTGGGACTGATCGCGGGATTGTTCGCGGGGCGGGTCGAGGGACGTGAGGACGTTCCACTACATCAACCGCGTTCACTAACGCTTCTGCTGTACGGTCTACAAGGGTACGTAGATCACTCATCCCCTCTCGTAGATGGACATCACCATGATAGGTCTTCGTGCGCGTAGGAAATTTTTTGTTTCCCATGCAACGTTCTCCAACACTCATTTCTATGTCATCAGCAATTGTTAGCAACAAAATAGGCAATTAAAACAGAACTGCAGAACACTGGTTTCTGCACTAATTGATGCAGCAAAAACCTATGCGAGGGCCATGAATTTTAAGCACAATCACATAGCTGATATGAATTCAAACACCTAGCATTAATTTAAATCGGAGTGGAAATCGGTAAAATAGTACGAACAACACAAGTTCTTTTCAAAAACTTCATTTCCCAAAAGAATCACCAGACACAATTCAGTTCTAGCAGCCAACGAGCCAAGAAAGCATTGGTACCGATTCGGCAGTTCACATCGATCATTACCACTACTACTTGTAGATAAGCAGAGTCAACAATCAACCAGTAAACCAACTGTAACCTACTACTAGATACACGGGACACAATCTTGGTGACGGCCTTGGTGCCCTCGGAGATGGCGTGCTTGGCGAGCTCGCTAGGGAGGATGAAGCGGCAACCATGGACGGGTGGATCGAAGAAACCTAGTAGCTGAGGGGAAAGGAGGGGAGGCGGGGCGAGGGCTTACCACGAGGAGAAGTCCAATATGATGGAGGTGGTACCCCGGCGTAGAGGTGTCGGTCGACGACGTGTTGAGTAGGAGTCGGGAGGCGGCGCGGTCAGCAGGCGGCGGCGGCGCAGTCTCGTCTCCTCCCAAATCCGCGAGGCCCCCCTCGAGGGCTCTAAACCGCGTGGAAAGGAGGGTGTACGAGGGGGTCGGAGGGGATTGGGCAGTCGAAACCCCGCATACCAAATGGGCCCTCGAGGTTTTGCGGGGTTTCTGGGCCACGCAAGGAAATTCCCTTCAGAACCCCCTCGATCCTCTCCTACCAAATGAAGCCTAAATGTTTCTGCCCTACGTTTGAATAAGAATAAATACAAAAGGTTCTTCGGTGCATAACATGTCTTGTTAAGTACTCTCTCCCTCTCCCTCTCTCCCTCTGTCTCTCTCCCCCTCTCCCTCTCTCTCTCTCTAAATTATAAGATGTTTCAACTTTTTTCTGAATCAGATGTATATACACATGCTTTATTGTGTTTCTTCACTCATTTTAGCCTGTATGTAGTCCATATTAGCATATTTAAAATGTCTTATAATTTGTAACAATGGTAATATTATGTCGGAAACAATAGAATAGGAATTCATTAGCAACTCATAGGAGCGTACCCAATATGTGGCTACGGTAGATGGTTGTGAAATAAATGCCATCTTTAAGGATTTTGGAAGGCAGCTTAAAACTCAGATGCTTTCCACTGATATGTTTTACTAGATATGGCTCATCTAAAAAACCTATTGCAAAATGTGGTATTGACAGGTGTCTCATACATCGAGCTGACTGTCGAAGTCCTTTCGGAGATGGTTCGTTGGCCGACTGGGAAGGGCCTTGGCATGAAAGACCTAGTAGTGGCATATGAAGTTAATGCGTCTAGCCAAAATATTATTTTAAACAATATATGGTCAGAGTTTTTAAATTTGGACGTAAAAACATCAAGATTTGTTTAACCAGGGGAGTCCATGCAATGATTGAAAGTTAGTTAATCAGCTTCTTTTTATGGTTGCAACTTAATTTTATTGCCACTTTCAAATACTAGGGACAACAAGACCCATATAGACATTAATATCAAAGTGTTTCCCATCCAAACCCAAGTACCGCCCAAAACTGAAATGGAAGGAGAGGAGAAGCTAGGTGCTCACAAACACAAAGTACAAAAAATGTCATTTATGGTAGTTAAGAAAGCCATCTATGGCAGTTGACCATCCATTAGTCATGACGGCTTAGTGAAATTTGGATCCATCAAAGGCACATTTATAAACCTCCTAAGAATGGATCCAACTATGGAGGATTTCTTTGTTGGAGGCCATGGCGATAGGCCATGTGGTGTGGCTTGGAGATGGGCAGAAGAAGGGGCCTTCTTGATGTAAACTTAGTACCATCTAATGTGTTCCATGGAGTACATAAAGGACTACAAGTCAACATTTGTCAATAGAGCCAACTAGTCGCCACAGAAGACACCATGACCTTCTCTAACATATATCCTCCTAGCTGCAGGGTGAATCACATGTCGGCTTGAATTCTTTACACGATTATGAACATATATCCACTCACGATGCTTGAGCTCAACGAAGTCTAATTCGAAGAATGCTTTTCATGCCTCTCCAATTTTGTCTTACCCTAGGATGGATTGATTATTGATAATTTCTAGTGTGGTTTGCATTTGAATGGCTCCTTTAGTAAAGATAGAGATGATAACTCGAATTGTCTCATTAATACAACTTGTAACCGTTAATATGGGGAAAACCCCATGACAGTGCAAGAATTCCATTCGGTCCATGCTACTGAAGTGAAAGGCCTCATTGGGATGATGTAGCTTATATTTTGTATCCGAATTCGAACTCTTAAGCATTTAATGTCAAAATTTGGAACCATGCTCCACCAAAGCAAATATGCTCATTAGTTATATCCACTCATGTACTAAAACAAAATAGTACTTAATTATGTGATTATATTGTGCATGTTATCTTGCTTTTAAGAAAACATAATAGCCTTGTTATGTATGCATGTGTCCCCAACAGTCAACAACACTTTCGTGTTTCATTATTACCCTTTTTAATGTGATTCTATGGAGATTGTACAAGCCATCCTTGATCCTTCGAAGTATCGAGCATCGGAACCCGTGGTGTCCGACAACTCCTGGGAGATAATAAGCTCTTCCGACGGGGAGACCATATTGCATTGTGCCCGGGAGAGCAATGTCGCTTCATATTTGCTTGCTCGTGCAAGTTACAGAAGGAAATTCTCTAAGGAATGTGTGATCATCCTCCCGACTTTCTAATCCCCTCTCTTGTAATGGACATGATTATTACTTAATAAAGGTCGCCGAATTTCAAAAAAAAATGTCTCATTATTCTGGGCATCGAAAGGCTTATACACCATGAATGCAATATCTAGTTTAGGATGAACTATATATTGATTACACCAGAGGACACCCAAAAGGGCTATATAACCCGACCTGGTTTACTTTGTTTACTAGCTAGGTCCTCTGGTTAAATATTTGTTAAACCAGGGAAAATAAATATGTGCGCGTGTGTTAGTCGTGCTCAAATTGGTGTGCTTGTGCTTGTGCATGTCTGCGTGAGGGAGGGAGGGAGGGAGAGAGAGGAAGAGAGGGAGGGAGAGAGGGAGGGAGAGAGAGGAAGAGAGGGAGGGAGAGAGAGAGAGTTATAAATCGAGGTGTTGATAAGGAAAAAGAGAGAAGACTGATCAACACCATAAGAGATGCCTGAAAAGAGCTAGTTGGAATGGTTGTGGGTTTAGGAGGCATTGGGAATGTACATGTTTTCCCGTGACAATAATCTTGTTGATCAATGAACCGATTATTCTCTAGTACCTCTTGAAGTCCTCTAAAGGTCCTCGGTATTTTTTCTCAACCCTTAACGATCCACCGCATTTTACAACGTCACTTTGGGCAACACCTTCTATCATTGGTTTTGCATGTACGCACAAATATAGTTGGGCGCTACGCAGTGGCAAGAATACTTATGGTGGGAGGACGAGCACGGAACAGTTGCACTCATGAGTGTCACGAGGCATCAATTTATTTATTACAGCTTAACCAATCTTCTATTTCCCTTTCATATTTTCTTTTGCTTGCACGTTATCACTTGCATGAGTACATAGACAGATACGAGGAATGTCAAAGGCAATTGCACAACTAATATATAGTCGATCTCACAAAGAAGTAGATGACAAGATTAGTGATCAACCAACTCCTAGTTCGTTCCTCTACACACAACAAAGTATCGTGTGCATGCGTAGTCAACACAGCAAAAACTTCCTTCTCTGAATTAGAGGGTCCAAAAGATAATCGAAAAGAAAATTACATATAGTTAGTCCACATGCCAACTTTCATATAGATCTTCAAAGCTTGAACAAACACCTCAGCTTGTAAGGCAGCCAATGTGAATGTCCAGAAGATTAACTCAGAACAACCACCATAAATTGTGATGTGCTACTACTCAAGTCTAACGCAGTTAACATGCTATGAATCTATCAAGGATCAATCCAGGGCACATCCGGGTGAGCTGCTTCATTTGTGGAAGGGTTTTCTACAACATTTTCACATGATGCTGGGTAGTGTTTGAGTTTCTATGCGTAGGGGTCTCTTAGCCTGGTTAAGTTGGTAGTTCATGGCCTTGTAAGCTGCTAGAATGTTACTTTGGAACTTCTCTCTTAGTTGTAGTGTCATAGGTTTTTTTTCCTATGGTGCATCAGCCGATTGTGGGCGCGCGCATTGAATTTCCTAATACTTGTGAACTTCTCTCTTAGAATAGCAATCTTTTTGATACTTTTGAACTTCTCTCTTACTGTGGCGGGTTTCTGATACTTTTGAACTTCTCTCTTACAATCGTTGGTTTATACTTTTGAACTCCTCTCTTAGTTGTAGTGTATCCTGGGGTTTTTTTCGTGGTCCATGAGCCAATTGTGGGCGTGGGCAACCATATTTTCTGATAATGCCTTGAACTCGCTCCTTTATTTCTCTTCTCATGTATCTCTTGAAGTTTGCCAAACATTTTATTTTGCTTATGCATGTAGAGGAAAAGGGAGAATCCCAGTTCTAAAATAAATTTTATTGTGCTTGAGATTTTCACACTTGGTGTCCGTCTACAGAATATGAGTGGTGTTATGTGTCACAATATGCTTAGGTAGACCCGGGGGATATAGTTTTCGCTAGATGCTTCTCTCTTGAAGATAGCATACGGTTGGTAAATAAATTATGTTTGGGCAATTGACAGAATAACGCGTAGTTATGTCATGTTATTTAAGTCAATGATCATATATATAGGCATCACGTCCATAAACAAGTAGACCGACTCTTTCCTGCATCTACTACTGTTAATCGACTCATCGACATCTGTCTAGTATGAATCTAGAGTACTATGTATAAAATAGAGTAATGTTTGGAGCAAGATGACATAATGTAGACAAATTAAGACAACGAATATGTTCAGACCCCGTCATTTTATCCTTAATGACAACAATACAAATACGTGTCATGTCCTTTTTGTCACTATGATTGAGCAACGCAAGATTGAACCCATTACAACACACCATTCTCACTGAAAATAAATCAATCTAGTTGGCCAGACCAAACCAATAGATCAGAGAGAAATACAAAGCTATAATAATCATGAATAAAAGAATTCAGACAAGACTCAATTAATAGTCATGAATTATTTTGTCATAAACCCATAATTCATCGAATCCCAACAAACACGTCGCAAAAGAGGATTACATCAGATAGATGACCGCGAGAATAGGTGAACATGGTATTGAGGATCAATGAGAGAGAAGAATCACTAGTGGAAAACGGGCCTTTGGCCTGGACCCTTTAGTCCCGGCCTCCCTCTGGGCCGGGACTAAAGGCCCAGCCACGTCGCCCCAATTCTCAATGCCTCCCTCGAGGCTTTAGTCCCGGCCCGTAAGGAGCCTTTAGTCCCGGTTCGTGTCCCAAACCGGGACTAAAGGGCTACGCGGTGGGCAGCCCGCATGTGCGCCACCTTTAGTCCCGGTTTGTGTCTCAAACCGGGACTAAAGTCCTCTGCCTATATATAGCACAGCCCCCCTCTCCCCTCTTCCTTGCATTTTTCTTGCATGGAGGATTGTGGGTGGGTGCTTGCTCTCCACTTTTTTTGATGCACTAGAGGTGTTTGCCGAAATGTGTGTTAGAGCGGTGTCGTTTCAGTTCACCGAACACAACTACGATATGAGATGCCTGAGCCACGCTTAAACCTCTTCCTCTTTAGTTCTACTTATTCTAAAAGGTTAGCAACTATATTTCCTCGTTTAGACTGTGCGGTACTAATTTTTAGGATCGTTATTGTATTTGATATACTGTCGTATAACACAGATGAGCCATCCATGGATGTACGGTGATCGACGCACAGCCGCTTACAGAGAAGGCATGCATTCTTTTCGAGATGCAGCCGATGCGAACAAGCATGGTGTTGGCTATATGTTTTGTCCATGTGTTGAATGTCGGAATGAGAAGGATTACACTTCCTCAAGAGTCATTCAGAGCCACCTGCTTCGGTCCGGTTTTATGTCGGGCTATAATGTTTGGACCAAGCACGGAGAAAGAGGGGTTATGATGGAAGACGACGATGAAGAAGAAGAGAACGATGATGACAACTACCGATCTATGTTCCCTGAGTATGCTGATACCGCAATGGAAGACAATGAAGAAGAAGATCAGCATGAAGAACGGGAACCAGATGAGCCTGCTGATGATCTTGGCCGGGTCATTTCTGATGCACGGCGAGGTTACGACACAGAAAAGGAGAGGTTGCAGTTCGAGCAGATGTTACAGGACCACAACGAATTGTTGTACCCAACTTGTGAAGATGGCCAGAATAAGCTGGGTAGCACACTGGAATTGCTGAAGTGGAAGGCAGAGACCGGTGTGACTGACTCGTCATTCGAAAAGTTGCTGGTACTGATGAAGAAGATGCTGCCAAGAAAGAACGAATTGTCCGCCAGCACGTACGAAGCAAAGAAGCTTGTCTGCCCTCTATGATTAGACGTGCACAAGATACATGCATGCCCTAATGACTGCATCCTCTACCGCGGTGAGAAGTACGAGAATATGGATAAATGCCCGGTATGCACTGCATTGCGGTATAAGATCAGAAAAGATGACCCTGGTGATATTGAGGGCGAGCCACCCAGGAAAAGGGTTCCTGCCAAGGTGATGTGATATGCTCCTATAATACCACGGTTGAAACGTCTGTTCAGAAATAAAGATCATGCGAAGTTGTTGCGATGGCACATGGAAGATCGTATGAAAGATGATAAGTTGAGGCACACCGCTGATGGCCGGCAGTGGAGAAAAATCGAGAGAGAGTTCCCGAGATTTGCATCTGACGCAAGGAACTTATGGTTAAGTCTGAGTACAGATGGCATGAATCCTTTTGGGGAGCAGAGTTGCAGTCACAGCACCTGGCCCGTTACTCTATGTATCTACAACCTTCCTCCTTGGTTGTGCATGAAGCAGAAGTTCATTATGATGCCAGTGCTTATACAAGGTCCAAAGCAACCCGGCAACAATATTGATGTGTACCTAAGGCCATTAGTTGATGAACTTTTATAGCTGTGGGCCGAACCAGGTGTACGTGTGTGGGACGAGCACAAACAAGAGGAATTTGACCTTCGAGCGTTGCTTTTCGTAACCATCAATGATTGGCCTGCTCTTAGTAACATTTCAGGACAGTCAAATAAGGGATACAATGCATGCACGCACTGTTTGGATCAGACAGAAAGTATATATCTCGACAACTGTAGGAAGAATGTGTATCCGCACAATCGTCGTTTTCTTCCGCCCAAGCATCCCTTAAAGAAAAAAGGCAAGCATTTCAATGGCAAGGCAGAACCCCGGGGGAAGCCTGTCATCCGTACTGGTGCTGAAGTATTTGATATGGTCAAAGATTTAAAAGTAATCTTTGGAAAGGGTCCTGGCAGCCAACCTGTTCCTAACGGCCCTGATAAGCGCGTACCCATGTGGAAGAAAAAATCTATATTTTTGGAGCTACCCTACTGGGAAGTCCATGAGGTCCGCTCGGCAATCGACGTGATGCACCTGACGAAGAATCTCTGCGTGAATATTCTAGGCTTACTGGGCTTGTATGGGAAGTCAAAAGATACACCGGAAGCACGGGAGGACCAGGAACGTCATAAAGGAAGAGATGGCATGCATCCATGGCAGTTTCAAGGGCGTGCCAGCTACGCTCTTACTAAGGAAGAGAAGGAAATCTTCTTTGAAGTCCTTTCCAGTATCAAGGTCCCGACTGGCTTCTCGTCGAATATAAAGGGAATCGTAAATATGAAAGACAAAAAATTCCAAAACCTAAAGTCTCATGACCGCCACGTGCTTATGACGCAATTGCTTCCGGTTGCATTGAGGGGCTACCGGAAAATGTTCGCCTGGCAATTGTGAAGGTATGTGCATTCCTCAATGCAATTTCTTAGAAGGTAATCGATCGAGAAAGTCTATCAGGGTTACAGATTGATGTGGTCCAATGTCTGGTCAGCTTTGAGTTGTTGTTCCCGCCATCCTTCTTCAATATAATGACACACCTCCTAGTTCACCTAGTCGAAGAGATTAGAATTCTCGGTCCTGTGTTTCTACACAATATGTTCCCCTTCGAGAGGTTCATGGGAGTCTTAAAGAAATATGTTCGTAACCGTGCTAGGCCAGAAGGAAGCATCTCCAAGGGCTATGGAACAGAGGAGGTCATTGAGTTTTGTGTGGACTTTCTTCCTGACTTAAGCCGATTGTTGTTCCTGAATCTCGGTGTGAGGGTAGGCTGACAAGAAAAGACACACTAGGAAGGAAAGCAAAAGTATGTATGGACGGGCATTCTTTCTCTCAACCACACTACACAGTTCTACACAATTCCACCGTGGTGGCTCCGTAAATCGTGAGACACAAGAATATTCTACGCTTCGAAAACCCGGGGAAGGCTGACTCTTGGATTAAAGGGGAACACGAGAAGACTTTCGGCAGTTGGTTGCAGACACATCTCATGAATGACGACACCGTTGGAGATGAGTTGTACTGTTTGGCCAGGCCACCATGTTCGACTATATGTACTTTCCAAGGGTATGAGATAAATGGGAATACATTTTACACGGTTGCCCAAGATAAAAAGAGCACCAACCAAAATAGTGGTGTCCGCTTTGATGCAACAGACGAGAATGGGCACTGTTTGGAAACATATTACGGGTACATAGAGGAGATATGGGAACTTGACTATGGACCTACTTTTAAGATCCCTTTATTTCGGTGCAAATGGGTGAAGCTGACAGGAGGCGGGGTAGTTGTAGACCAAAAGTACGGCATGACAACAGTGGATCTCAACAATCTTGCGTACATGGACGAACCATTTGTCCTAGCCAATGATGTCGCTCAGGTTTTCTATGTGAAGGACATGTCTACATTAACGAGAAAAAGAAATCAGCAAAAGAAGATATCGTCCGATGAGCCAAAACGGCACATAGTTCTTTCAGGGAAAAGAAACATCGTGGGAGTAGATGACAAGACAGACATGTCAGAAGATTATAATATGTTTCATGAAATTCCGCCCTTCAAAGTGAAAACTGACCCAAGCATCCTACTGAATGATGAAGATTCTCCATGGCTACGACCCAGAAGAAAACATAAATAATAGATAGGAATATTGGTGCAGTAATGTAATAATGTATTAAACCTTTTATGTAATGCATGTATGGAATGTACTAAATTTCAAACACTTTCCATTTTCATAGTATCCATGTAAGAGATGAGTTCTCGTTGGAAACCCTGATACTTCGAGAGAGATTGTCCGTTTTGTACACGAAGTGCATCCAGTTTTTTTCGTAGCCCTCTCAACTTTTTAACACATGCTATGTGGGTGAAATGATGATAGCATGCCAACTTTCAACATTTTCAGAGTTCAATTGTAGTGCTTTTCAATTTCAGGGTCAACTAGCTAAAAAAATAAGTAAATGCACGAAATATACCAAATGGAGTTAGAAATTGTTGAAATTTTGTGATGTACCTTTGAATGGTGCATTTTGAACACACAAAAAGTATGGAGTTCAAATAAGTTCAAAAAATGAAATCCCTTTGTAAGAGATGAGTTCTCGTTCGAAACCCTCATACTTCGAGAGAGATTGTCCGTTGTGTACACGAAGTGCATCCGGTTTTTGTCGTAGCCCTCTCAACTTTTTAACACATGCTATGTGGGTGAAATGATGATAGCTTGCCAACTTTCAACATTTTCAGAGTTCATTTGTAGTGCTTTTCAATTTCAGGGTCAACTAGCTCAAAAAAATAAGTAAATGCACGAAATATACCAAATGAAGTCAGAAATTGTTAAAATTTTGTGATGTGCCTTTGAATGGTGCATTTTGAACACACAAAAAGTATGGAGTTCAAATAAGTTCAAAAAAATGAAATCCCTTTGTAAGAGATGAGTTTTCGTTCGAAACCCTGATACTTCGAGAGAGATTGTCCGTTTTGTACACGAAGTGCATCCAGTTTTTGTCGTAGCCCTCTCAACTTTTTAACACATGCTATGTGGGTGAAATGATGATAGCATGCCAACTTTCAACATTCTCAGAGTTCATTTGTAGTGCTTTTCAATTTCACGGTTAACTAGCTTAAAAAAAAAGTAAATGCACGAAATATACCAAATGAAGTCAGAAATTGTTGAAATTTTGTGATGTGCCTTTGAATGGTGCATTTTGAACACACAAAAGTATGGAGTTCAAATAAGTTCAAAAAATGAAATCCCTTCGTAAGAGATGAGTTCTCGTTTGAAACCCTGATACTTCGAGCGAGATTGTCCGTTTTGTACACGAAGTGCATCCAGTTTTTGTCGTAGCCCTCTTAACTTTTTAACACATGCTATGTGGGTGAAATGATGATAGCATGCCAACTTTCAACATTTTCAGAGTTCATTTCTAGTGCTTTTCAATTTCAGGGTCAACTAGCTCAAAAAACCATTGCAGAACATATGACCAAATTAATACAAGTTCATCATCACATTAAAGCCAAAGAACAGTAGTGATCAAATGTTATTATTGCAAAAAATAAATACATAAAGTTCTCTCATAAAACAACATACAACTATGTAAAACATTTAAATGCAACAACAAACGCGATCAAAATCGCAACTAAGGTAACAATTGACCCAACAGCATAATGATACCAAGCCTCTTTATCAATGGCATATTTTCTAATATTCCTAATCTTCAAGCGCATTTCATCCATCTTCAAGCGCATTGCATCCATCTTCAACCGCATCGCATCGATCTTCATCTTGCGATCATCGATGACATCGGCGACATGCAACTCCAGTTCCATATTCTTATCCTCAATTATTTTCAATTTTTTCTTCAAGTATTTGTTTTCTTTTTCAACCAAATTTAACTTCTCGACAAGAATTTTTATGTGGGTTGGAATTTCCGGTTCACATACCTCCTAGATTAAAAAAATATATGTCACGTTGGTCGTCATAATTATCATAAACACTAAATAAAACAAATATATACCACATCCGAATCATAGAGAGGACGAGGGCCGACGGAGGCGGATACCAAAACCATCGCACTATATAATAACAAAAAATAATGAAAGTGAGTAATTTATACAAGTATGTATCTAAATCATACAAGTAAGATTTTTTTTCTTTTAAAAAATAAGATAAGAGCAAGAGGCTCACCACGGTGGTACTCGCGACGAGATCGGCACGGCGCGATCGACAATGGTAAGGACGGGCACGGGACGACACCCTACACGTGTGCAGACTCTAAGAAGTTAATTTGAGCATTTGAAATGAGCTACACTAGCAGTGACAAATGAAAGGATGAAGTAGCTAACCTTTTAAAACACTTGTGCAGTTGGTGCACGGCCAAACCTAGACAAATATTAAGGAAAATGGAGCTTGGAGGTCGAGCTTGAAGAGGAGAAAGCTTAAGTAGAGTGGCTCGGGCATTTCATCGAACACGTCATGTGCATGAACTAGAGTGGCAAGAGCATGGCATGGTCACACTTCAAGAACCAAAAAACAGGGGATATGATGGGCAGGGGCGAGGGTTTATATATGCAACACTTTATTCCCGGTTCGTTCCACGCCCCGGGACTAAAGGCCCCTGTTTCCCGCCTTCTGGTCTGCCGAAAAAGGGCCTTTAGTCCCGGGTCGTGGCTCCACCCGGGACTAAAGGGGTGTCTTTAGTCCCGGATCGAGCCACGCCCCGGGACTAAAGGCCCCTGCTTCTCGCCTTTTGGTTTGCCGAAAAAGGGCCTTTAGTCCCGGGTCGTGGCTCCACCCGGGACTAAAGGGGTCTTTAGTCCCGGATCGAGCCCCGAACCGGGACTAAAGATCCACCTGTATAAGCGGGAGTTAGAAAATTTCGAACCCAAATCGTCCATTTCTCTTCTTCTTCCTCTCGTTCTCCTGCCCGGCGCGGCAAGCGACGAACTCGACGACGCCGTCAGGCTGCCTGCCGTCCTGCTCGCCGCCGCCTGCCGTCCTGCTCGCCGTCGCCGTCGTCCTGCTCGCCGCCGCCTGCCGTCCTCCTCGCCGTCGCCGTCGTCCTGCTCGCCGCCGCCTACCGTCCTCCTCGCCGTCGCCGTCGTCCTGCTCGCCGCCGCCGTCCTCCTCGCCGCGCGCCGCCCTCCTCGCCGCGCGCCGACCCGTCCTCCTCGCCGCGCGCCGTCGACACCTCCGGCTGGTAAGCCCCACGCCCCCTCCTCCCCAACACTCCGGCCAGCACAAGCAAAGAAGAAAAAGGAGAAGAAAGGAAAAAAAAGGAGAAGAAAAGAAGAAAAAAGAGAAGAAAAGAAGAAAAAGGAGAAGAAAGGAAGAAAAAGGAGAAGAAAAGAAGAAAAAGGAGAAGAAAGGAAGAAAAAGGAGAAGAAAAGAAGAAAAAGGAGAAGAAAGGAAGAAAAAGGAGAAGAAAAGAAGAAAAAGGAGAAGAAAGGAAGAAAAAGGAGAAGAAAGGAAGAAAAATAGAAGAAAGGAAGAAAAAGGAAAAGAAAGGAAAAAAAGGAGAAGAAAGGAAGAAAAAGGAGAAGAAAGGAAGAAAAAGGAGAAGAAAGGAGAAGAAAGGAAGAAAAAGGGAAGGAGAAGAAAAGAAGAAAAAGGAGAAGAAAAGAAGAAAAAGGGAAGAAAGGAAGAAAAAGGAGAAGAAAGGAAGAAAAAGGAGAATAAGAAGAGGAGGAGAAGAAAAGAAGAAAAAGGAGAATAAGAAGAGGAGGAGAGGAGAAGAAGAGGAAAAATAGAAGAAGAGGAGAGGAGAAGTAGTAGAAGAAGAGGAGAAGTAGAAGTAGAAGAAGAAGTAGAAGAAGAGGAGAAATAGAAGAAGGGGAAAAATTAGTTTAGGATTACAAGAAGAAGAAAAAAAAAATTATCATTTAATTTTGCTATTGTATAGTGTATATGCTTAAGTGTTAATAGTGTTTCTTAGATTATTGCTTAATTTTGCTATTGTATATGCTTAAGTGTTAATAGTTTAATTTTTCTATTGTATATGCTTAAGTGTTAATAGTTTATTTTTAGCAAGAAAATTAATAGAACTAGTTTAATTTTGCTATTGTATATGCTTAAGTGTCCGGGACCGGGCTCCGCCCGGCTGGTATTTTAGAGTTTAGGTTCTAGCCAAGACCCGGGACTAAAGGTCCTCCTATATAAAACGAGCCTTCGAAGTTTCCAACCCCTCTTATATAGTTTGTTAGTTTATTAGTTAATCAAATGTCCGTTTTTGCATAACTATGGATCCACATATCAGGAACCTCGAAGAGGAAGAACTTCTCGAAGATATAATCAAAGACGGCCCCGACGTTGAACCAGCTGAATCTCCGACGTCATATCTAAACGACTCCGGATATGGAATGGAGGTCGAGCAACACAAAGATGAAGCCGATGGGGCAGGAGATAGGTCCAATGACGGAGAAGGTGATAGCTCCACTGATGGAGAAGCCGGTGGAGAAGCCGGTGAAGAAATAATAAAGTCCGGCGAGGTATATATATGAAGTTCGACAATCACTTGTAATATGTAAAAAATATTGGAGATAGCTCTATATTGTATACATATACATTCATTTGACGAATGTTTCTCCCTCTTAGGCCTCCACATCGAGAAAATCTACGAAACGAGGCCCGACTAGAAAGTTGGATGCACAGACGCATTACACCTTTGAGGTGATAATGCCTACGGGCGAACCCAACCTTCCTAAGAATGTTGCTGACACATTCAAGAAGCAATGCGGAGTTCTCGTTAGGGATCACGTCCCAATCAGCGTTCAGGAGTGGAACAAGCGCAAAGGGGCAGCCGATAGTGACTATGTCGCCGAAAGGTACAAAGATAATCTTTGGAATGATCTCATGTCACGTTTCAACCTGCCAGAATGTGAGAATGAAGACGCCGCAGACAAACTGAGGGCCAAAGTCAAGCAGTGGACTCTAAAGAAGATGGCCGAACTGTTCCATAGCTGGAAGAAGAAGCTATGGAAAAACTATCTGAAGACAAAGAAAGTGTCAGTATTCGAGGGGTATCTAGCCAAGCAGGCGAATCACTGGAAGGAATTTCAAGAGTACAAGGAGTCAGAAGATGCCCAGGCATTATCGGAAAAGAACAAGATAAATGCCGACAAGAAGAAATATCACCACAAGCTGGGGCCAGGGGGCTATGAGACTGCCATCCCAAAGTGGGAAAAGAAAGAGCACGATCTGATAGATAAAGGCATCGTACCTGAACCACTCCGTGATGAGTGGGAATTGAGAGCAAGAAATTGGTTCCTTGCGCATGGTGGGTCGTACGACGAAACAACAGGGGACGTCATCTGCAATGACAATCTTAGGATACCCAGGGAGAATTGGAAAAGGATAGTGAAAGAAATTAAGGAGGGACAAAGAAAGTTCACTGCAGATAGAGATAAAGATTTGTTCACACTGGTCCTCGGCAATGACGAACATGGAGGACGAACGCGAGGCTTCGGTCGATCTTACCCGTGGTGGCTTGGGTTTGCCAGAGACCAAGACACTTACAGAAGCCGAGAGAGAGCAAAGAAGCGGCAGCAGGATGAGGAGAATGACAAGTTCAACCAGTTGCTTGCCAGGATTAACGAGCAACAGAAGCAGATTGATGAGCTTAGAGGAGTACCGCGCCAGGAAGATCCTGCACTTGATATTACCGGCGCCCCATCTAAGCGGAAAAGCAGCGTGGCTGAATCTGAGGCCCCGCCCGACGATGAACGAAGAATGATAGAGGGCGGTCCCGGCTACCCCGTGGATGGAATCAAGGAGTCAACATCATGTGAACTCCATCAGAAATTCAAAAACATATCCATGAAGGTGGCCGTCGGACAAGCTTTACCTTTTGGCCCTGATGCACGCTGGCATGGCCGTGAGATTCCAGCTGGCTTTGCTAAAGTCGGGGTGGATGAAATCATGACGGGGTTTAATGATATGGAGCTCGACATAGCTGGACCCGAAGATGAGAGGACATTCGGAGAAGTACTGGGTGGAGTCATCCTATGGGACAAGAACTACATCAAGCTTACAGGCTCGACCCCGAGGACAACACCGCCTCCGAGTCGTCGCAGGTCACCTACACCTCCATTACCTCCAAGCCCTCCACATGACGTCGGCCAGCACAACACGAGTCCATCTCGATCACCGCCGCCGGACTTGGGTCGTCCGTCTCCGCCGCCGCCCGCTCCGGATACAAAGACTGAGCCTGCCACGGATACAAAGCGGGAGCGTGCCACCAAGAACGCTCCGCCGCCGCCCGCTCCGGATACAAATCCTGAGCCTGCCACGGATACAAAGCGGGAGCGTGCCACCAAGAACGCTCCGCCGCCGCCTGCTCCGGATACAAAGCCTGAGCCTGCCATGGATACAAAGCGGGAGCGTGCCACCAAGAACGCTCCGCCGCTGCCCGCTCCGGATACAAAGCCTGAGCCTGCCACGGATACAAAGCGGGAGCGTGCCACCAAGAACGCTCCGCCGCCGCCCGCTCCGGATACAAAGCCTGAGCCTGCCACGGATACAAAGCGGGAGCGTGCCACCAAGAACGCTCCGCCGCCGCCCGCTCCGGATACAAAGCCTGAGCCTGCCACGGATACAAAGCGGGAGCGTGCCACCAAGAACGCTCCGCCGCCGCCTGCTCCGGATACAAAGCCTGAGCCTGCCATGGATACAAAGCGGGAGCGTGCCACCAAGAACGCTCCGCCGCTGCCCGCTCCGGATACAAAGCCTGAGCCTGCCACGGATACAAAGCGGGAGCGTGCCACCAAGAACGCTCCGCCGCCGCCCGCTCCGGATACAAAGCCTGAGCCTGCCACGGATACAAAGCGGGAGCGTGCCACCAAGAACGCTCCGCCGCCGCCCGCTCCGGATACAAAGCCTGAGCCTGCCACGGATACAAAGCGGGAGCGTGCCACCAAGAACGCTCCGCCGCCGCCCCCTTCGGATACAAAGCCTGAGCCTGCCACGGATACAAAGCGGGAGCGTGCCACCAAGAACGCTCCGCCGATGATTCCTAAGCCACAGAGCACCCCAAAGCGCAAACGGTCGCCCCTCCCAAAGGTACGTCATGCTAATCTTCCTATCAGACCTTATGATCGTACCCCCGAGGAAAACTCCAGGATAGCAAAGGAACATCATGATGCGCAGATGAAAAAGAAGGAACCCGAGCCCCGCCCGAAATACACCTAGAAGCAAATAGCAGTTGCAAAATACTTCATGACCCTTCCATCACAATATGGCTTACACCATAAGCCTGATGACTATACACGCACATTGCAGAAGGAAGTGAAAAAGAGCAGATCACGTGCAAGCCCTCCACATGACGTCGGCCAGCACAACACGAGTCCATCTCGATCACCGCCGCCAGACTTGGGTCGTCCGTCTCCGCCGCCGCCCGCTCCGGGTACTAAGCGGGAGCGTGCCACCAAGAACGCTCCGCCGACGATTCCTAAGCCACAGAGCACCCCAAAGCGCAAACGGTCGCCCCTCCCAAAGGTACGTCATGCTAATCTTCCTATCAGACCTTATGACTTACACCATAAGCCTGATGACTATACACGCACATTGCAGAAGGAAGTGAAAGAGAGCAGATCACGTGCAAGTGCAAGTGGGAGCAAATCAAGTTAAACTACAAGCAAGAAAAAATCAGACGTTCCTCAGCTTGGACAACAGGCCAAACTGTCGATCCCACCCCTCAAGGTGTTAACCGAGAATGTTCCCCCTCCGCTGCAGGGGCTAGCTTTACAAAGAGCAAAGGAGTTGGCGGCTGCATGTGGTGTCTCGGTTGAAGAATTGCTGTCTTCCCAAGACGACAAGATACCCAAGGCTGTGGTAGCCCCTAAGCCACAGTTTGTGATGGGTGAGCCTTTGGTCAGCAAAGATGATCTCCCAACAAATATGCGTTACTTGCATCAATGGTACTTAAGTGAATCAAAGAATGGGAGAACGATGATCGTGCTGAGTGTCCCACAGGAGTACTACGGCCGCCCCGAACAAATCCATAACGACTTTGATGAACTCTTCCAGATGTACAATGGCGACGCCCTCGACAAATCGCTTATGAGTTGCTATTGTCTGTAAGTTTTTCAATTCGTTGTCTACATATAACTTGTTTAGTTATTTCAATTCATTTTCTATATATAACTTGTACTCTATTATGCAGAATGAAGATTCTGGATTGTAAAAGTAAGAGCATCCTAAATATTGGGTTTATTGACCCAGATAAAATACATATAGCGACGCTAACTAATTATCCCAAGGAGACGGAGAAAACCTTCTAAGGTTTCTAACAGATCAAAATTTCTGTGACCACATACTATTTCCATACAACTTCAGGTGAGGGTCTTTACTCTGTTGTGTCCATTCACTTAAAAGTGTAATTGATAAGTTACTGACACACACACACACATATATATATATATACATGTGCAGCTTTCATTGGATTCTGTTGGATATTCAAATTGATAAGGGAAGAGTTGATGCCTTCGACCCATTATCGAGACCCTTGGAACAGTTCCAAAGCCTGCAGGACATGCTCCAAGGGTAATTTCAATCATTCTTGCGCTCTATCGGTCCTTTCGATGATTTTCTGATATATCAATTAATGAAAAACTTAGCAAATCATTATCCTTGTCGGGCAGGGTTTGGAAGCGGTTCAAGTGCTGACTCCCGGTATCGAGCATGAGAAGTTGACCTTTAGAGCAGCTCATGTAAGTAGTAGTATGATATACTTCTATTTTCAATACATTTATGATGCTAGATTATTATTTTGATTATATATATTCTATTCTCGTAAAGTGCGACCAGCAGCCACGGGGAACGCATCTATGCGGATACTATGTTTGCGAGACCATTCGCACGTTTACCTCTGAGCACAAGGATCACAGATTCGACGTAAGCAATGAACATTCACACCTCTATTTTTACCCGTCATTCTTTGTTATCATGATTGATATTCATATTCATCTCCTCTTCTCATATAGCACACGACCATGACGACGAAGGTCCTACCAGAGCAACACGCGGTTGCTGTTGCAGAGGAGTTTGCGACCTTTCTGAGGACGGAAGCTATAGATGACAAAGGACGATTTAGTGTAGCTAGGGGCCATTACTGATGTTCGTCCATGTAATCAAATAGACGGGCTCTAGTCCCGATAATTCAGATCTCCATATAATTGTATATATATGCTCGCTCGTAAGATAAGTTAACCTTATATATATATGCATAATTATTTCTATTTAAATTATATGAAAACTAATTCCCGATCACCAAACGAGGCATCACGTTAATCTCTCGAACACCTAAACCCTAAAACCCTAAAACCCAAAAATAATTTCATTAAAAAAACACGAAAATAAGTAAAATCTGAAAATCTTTAGTCCCGGTCCGTGTAACGAACCGGGACTAAAGGTCCTGCCCCTGGGGCGCTACGAGGCGCCCACGTGGAGCACCTTTAGTCCCGGCTTGTAAGAGGGCCGGGGCGAAAGGTTAGGCCTTTAGTCCCACCCCTTTAGTCCCGGTTGGTGAACCGGGACTAAAGCCCCTTACGGGCCGGGGCTAAAGGCCCCGTCCCCACTAGTGAATCCATCTAGGTACTAGCGATGGACCTGTAGGAATGTGGTGGACTACTCACACATCATCATGGCGGCAACAAGGTTGATGTAGGTAGCCTCTGTGATCGATTCCCCCTTCGGCATGGCACCGGAAAAGGTCTTGAGATGGGATCATGACCGAAGAGAGACTTCGGCAATGGATAATTTGTTTCGGGTGGCTCCCTGTTGGTTTCTTGATTTTCGAGAATTTTTGAAGGTGGAATTAAGTCAGACGGAGCCACGAGGGACCTAAAAGCATGTTGGACTTATAAAATCTTGAATGATACTTTTTGTCGAGAAAAACTGGGAGTTTTCAATCAACTATGGAGATTTGTAAAGCATCAAGGTTTATGAAATACAAAAATGGCTTGTATCTATTAATGGATTTTCAACAAATAAACTATGTTTTCCACCTCATGAACCAAAAGAGTTTAGTTTAGGCCTTCAACGGTTTGAATGGTGACTCCCTAGGTTAAAATTGGTATATTCAGAGCTCCAATGTGCACATAGCAACTTCTCAATTTTGGCTTTTCAGAGGAAGAACCACCACAAGTGCTAGCTTGAATTTAATATTGCACATTATGAAAATTAATTGTTGTCATCCACCATAAGTTCTATGCTTTGATGTGATCTTAGCATTTTCTCGCCAGCTACAAACATTTCATCCTCATAAGTTTGGGTAAGGCATGTAGGAGTGGCCCACTTTTTCCCATATATGAGTATTTCCAAATTGATTAAACGTTCGGAGGAGAAAGTGAATATAGAGAGTAAAAGCCCTCACATGTCTTTTGCTCATAGTTATCAACTCTGGTCATTTGCCTCATCTTGTTGTCCCCCGTGCTCTCAACATTGCTCGTTGTCTACATGATGAGTCAAGCACAACGCATCAGATGTTGACCAGGCATGCATGCATGCACACTATGGGCTTAGGAGGTGTTAGGAGGTTCTGCCAATACTTCAGATCACGGTATAGTTGTACAATGATGACAATGCCACCTAGGTATTGGAACTCGCTCGTCGTAGCTAATGTATCAGCAGGGCAAGGTAGGACGTGCACCATGGCCTTTGCCATGTGTGTATATGTGCGTGGTGCGATGGAAAATCCACCATGTCTCCCTACATGCTTTCATGGTCTCCTTCTTACCGCGGGGCGGGGGGGGGGGGGGGGGGGGGGGCAATACATATAGTATGAAGGACCTTCATATTTCATGATATAATGAGAGCATGAATATGTTTCCAGGTTTTTTTGTATAACAACTGTGTTTTAGAAGTGTTATTATATTGATTGAAGAATGTACTACTTCTCCTATTTAACTTCATAATATAGATTATTTTCAAACACCCCCAACCTGGGTATCTCAAAATTTTATGTAATGACCCATTTTTAAACATTGGAAGATTATTTAAACCTATGAAAGTTTTGGCCTCCAAAAGACTTAGAAGTAGTTGTTTTCATGCGAGAGTGGACTCAAAAAATAAATAAAACTCATGAATGGTATAATGAACAACTTTAGTTACAAGTATTACATTGTACTAATGAAATATGATTAAATCACTAAGCAAATAGAATAAATCCATAGCTTTGTTGGTTAGACAAGGGGCATATAAAGCCGAGAAAGACTAATGTCTTTGGAGGACCATAGACCCACGATCCCACCTGATATTATTCTTGTCTCTTCTATTTTCAGGGAAGGAAGGGTACACACATGGGAATAATCACCCAAAAGTATCAAACATCTCAACCTCTCTTGGCAACATGCTAGATGAACATATATAATAAATAGAAGATATACATAAATATAAATAAATTAAATTTACCTAGTTTTAAAGAAATATACATTGACATTGGTCAAGGTTCAATTCATTCGAGAGAGAATGAGAACGCTCCTGATGTTCCATTCCACTGTCTATTTGACTTGCATTCAGATGATCGGAACTATCAGAGTCATGATCATGGTAATATGTTCATAGACAAAACAAATTCATACTAGATCGACAAGAAAGCTATATTTGCAGTGTGACTGAAACCAAGCATCATCACCATACATTTAGCTATTGTGTGTTTTTCTATGAGCTCTGGAGGAAGTCCGAAGTCTAGAATATTTTCCGCTCGACATGTCATTTTGGTAAACTACTTGCTGCACAACCACAACTTCATGTCAACTACTAATTAGTGGCACATCCATTTTAGTTACGTATACAAATATCATTTTTAAATTCTGACTTGAACTTGCAAGTGTCGTAGATACATCTTTTTCACAACCCTGGAGGGTAAAAACTACTTCCTCCATACAACCAAATGTACTCATATATTGCTTGTAATAATATTTTACTACCTCCATTCCTAGACATCATTGGGTAGTTTAAATACATATAAGATGTTGGGACAATTTAAATTGAAACCGCCCATGTCTTATATTTAGGAATGTGGGTAGTATATTATAAGGCGGATGTAGTATCATTTTTCATGTTCCCGAGATCGATTTGATGTGAACAGAGTTGAATTGAATTTAGATGTGTTTTGTAGGGTCTTGGGTGGTCTCGTTTTAAATGAATGGAAGCTATGGACATGGGAGAAATAACTATACAGTAATATATAAAGAATTTGTATAAGTATCTAGGAGCAAAGCATAGGAACACCGGTAGCACGATAATGACAAATAATCTTGGTAGTAGTTGGCTGCATGTTGGATGGTCAGAGTGACTACTTAAGTTGCAACATTTTTTTCGGTGCTTAAGTTGCAATGGGGAATGGTAGTTGTAACTGCATGCTTGCGTTTGCTTGTTCTACTTTTATTGTGAATATACATGCATGCAAGGTGTGCACCTGTACATAGGCAAGCCACACTAGCTCCACCATATGAACTAGCTAGTAGTAACTATTTCCAAGTTGATCAAACAGTTGGTGGTGAAACTGAATGGAGAGCAAAAATCCTCACATGTCTCTTGCTCATAGTTATCAACTCTTCTCATTTGCTTCAGCTAATTGTCCCGTCCCTGCTCCCAACATTACTTGTTGTCTACATGACGAGTCGAGCATGACGCATCAGACGTTAAGCTAGACGAGAGACATGCAGACTATGAGCTTAGGAGGTGTCAGGAGGTTTTGCCAATGCTTTAGATCCAATAGTTGTTGTATAATGATGACAATGCCACACCAGATAGTGGAAACTCGCTTGCCGTAGCTACTGTATTAGAAGGGCAAGGTAGGACGTGCACCATTGGCTTTCTCATGTGTGTATACCTCTGTATTGCGATGGAAAATCCACCATTTCTTCCTACATGCTTTGCTGGCCTCCTTCGGAATTGTGTGTGTGTGGAGGGGGGGGGGGGGGGGGGGGTAGATGGAGAATGAACCACCTGCCTATTTCGTGGCAGAGTGATATATTAGAGGGTGTTTGGATCACTGGAGACTAGAGACTAGAGACTAGTAGTAGTCACTTTTAGTCAGTAAACCTCCAAACACCCCTGACTATTGGGTGACTAAAACTAGTTTAGTCCCTAGTCACCCCACCCCCAACTAAAAGTGACTAAAGTCTCTCCTCTAATTAATTGGCGGGCCCATCCTGTTGCGAGCGACGCACCCGCCCCATCCCCTTCGCACGCACTCCACCGCTCCCCTTTCCACCGCCGCTCTCCGCACTCCGCCGCTCCCCTTTCCACCACTGCCGCAGCACTCCGTCGCGCCGCTCCCGCGTCCGTACTCCCGCCGCGCCCCGCAGATCCGGCGTCTTCCGGTGGACGGCGCACCGTCAACCATGGACGGCGACGGCGAACTCCCCTTCGATTTCTTCTCGCTGACGGCGTCTTCCGGTGCTGCGGTGCACCACATCGACGAGGACGGGTGGGGGATGACGCCCCCTCGTCTCCGGGGATCCGCCGGCCGCGGCTTGGTGGCAGGGGGGCTCGACCGCGGCTCGGTGGCCGGGGGGCTCGGCCGCGGCTCGGTGATGGGACAATTTGTGATGTTATTTATTTCGTTTCCAACATGTAACGTTATGGGACAATTTTAGTTTTCTTATGTGTGGACAGTTTTGATTTCCTTGTGTGGACAATTTTGATTTCTTATGTATGGACATTTTTCCTTGTGCTTGGCGTGAGGGATGTGAGGGATAGTCTGGTGCTTGTGTTGCTTGCGTGAGGAGAAAAGAAAAAGGGACATGCGAGCCGTTGTTGCATGGCGTGAGGGAGAAAAGAAACAGGAGAGCTGCTGTTGCATGCTGTTGCTGCTTTCCTTCCTTGCGCGGGACATGAGAGCTGCTGTTGCTGCTTTCCTTCCTTGCGCGGGAGATAAATGGAAGGGAGAGAGAAGAATTTAATACTGAGACATTTAATGTTGACTATTAATAGTCACCTTCCAAACAGGGCCTGACTAAAATCTTTTAGTCTGACTACTACTAGTCACATGACTAGAGAGTATCCAAACACGCTCTTATAAGACGGATGCTATACAATTTTGCATGTTTCCGAGATCCACTGAATATAAATAGAGTCCACTTGAATCTAGTTGTGTTTTGTTGTGTCTGCATGCGCTAGGTGGGGTGGGGATGAATTTGGGTCGGCTCGTTTTCATTGGATGGAAGCTATGGACATGGGAGAAATAAATGTGCACTAATATATAAAGAATATGTATAAGTATCTAGGCGCAAAGCATATGAACAAAGGGAGCATGATAATAGCAAATCATCTACTCCCTCCGTTCCTAAATATAAATCTTTCTAAAGGTTTCACTAGTTGACTACATACGGATGTATATAGATATATTTTAAAGTATAGATTCAATCATTTTACTTCGTATGTAGACCCTTAATGAAATTTCTTAAAAAACTTATATTTTGGGAACGGAGGGAGTAAGTAGTAGTTGGCTGCATGTTGGATGGTCGGTCAGAGCGACTGCTTAAGTTGAAAGTCTTTTTTTGTTGTAATGGTGAATCATAGTTGTAACTGCATGCTTGTGTTTGCTAGTTTTTTTTATTGTGAAGACGTATGCACGCGAGGTAGTGCATCTATGAAAAGTTTAGAAATATGTGTTTTTCTGACTAGACATGCGCATGTACGTAGGCAAGCCGCGCTCCATCATATGAACTAGCAGTGACTATGGTGTCATGGACGCACATGAGACATGCACAACGTGGCTTGATAAAAGCAAGAGGCCACGAGCTATTGCAACAAAGTACCTGCACCATAGCGCTGAGCAACATAGTACCTATAGCTAGAGTCCGTAAAGCATTCACCGGCTTAGATAGGATCGGGAGGCAATGTAAACTTAGATGTGTAAAGTTCTTGTTGTCCGTTGTTATGTCGTCGGACGGTCGGCCATGAAGGCCACATGTGTGGCGGCGTCCCAGCTCACATAGGCCAAGGCCAGAGAGGGGTATGGCAGGGGTTGTTCAAATAGGAAAACACTTTAAAACATCCAGATGATTTTCTAACAAATCAACCGCGTTGTACCCTCTAAGGCCCACACACCACGTCTACCTTGTCCTCACATCTACCTTATCCCGAGGAACACTAGTTTCCTTTGCGTGCGATACCACCCAAGCGAGATCCCCAATTCATAATTCCTTCATCTCCTGCCCAAGTACTCGCCATGGCCCTTATCGAGTCTGGAAGCAACCGGCGGTGACCTGTACCACCCGCATCAGTCCGGGCCACTCGCGTTGGACTGCATCATCTGCGTCATCTTGTTTTCCGCAGCCGATGTTGCAGGGTGCCGTCGACGCCGCCAGGGGCGGAGAGCGTCTGGTGCATAGCTGGTGTTGCTAAGCTCGCCGGTGCAGCGAGAGGAGAGCCTGGTGCTGCAGGGAGTGCAGGTGCAGCCTCTCCGGTGTCGCAGAAACGTCTACATCTCCGGTGTCGCGGCGGTGTTGCTGCGGGCGCGCGGCAAGTCAAGGAACGGCAACACTGTCATGAAACGGGCACTGCTGCCAGTGACCCCGTAATGAAGCGGGCGTTGTTGAAGTAGCGTCTTAAGTCAAGGACGGCGACGCTGCCATGCAGCAGGCGTTTCTGCAATGAAGCAGTCACTGCTGCCGACGAAGTTGCAATGAAGCGGATGCGGCTTCTGACGGCACGACAAGTCGAGGACGGCCAAGTTGCAATGAAGCGGGTGCTGCTCCGGAACAAATGGGACGGCGCTACGATGCAACACTCGTCAACTTTTCCTGCGTTGGGTTGTAGCACTCGCCGGAACTGCAAGTCGGCCTTACTGCAAGGGTTGTCTGTGATGGCTAAGTGGCAGCGACAACTCCTGCAAGCAGAGACAGGGTGTGGTTGTGGCCGGCTTTCTATTTTGCAGCAGCGGGTAGTATCAGCGATGGCTGCCTAGATACTGGTGGGAGTCGTGCACGGCGATCCATGGGACAGAGCGACGGTTATGATGGAATGCATCCAACGACGGTGGATGCGGTTTACATTTGTGGCCGCGTAAGTCAGATGATTTGTAGCAGTTCCTGTTGGAATAACCCTGTGGTGTCTGTGTTTGCCTTTCTCCTTCCTGTCCATCGTCTCCTTCTCGACGCGTGCCTCACGCACCTTCCTGCTGGCCGCCGGGAACGCGTGCTCTCCTGCTGGCCGTCGGCCTCAAGCACGCTTCTAGCCGCCGGGAACCCACCCCTGTCCCCTTGCTCGCTCAACGCTCCTGCTGGCTGTTGCGTGCGTGATTTCGTGTGCGTGTGCAGCATGGATGAATGACTACATAGAGAGAGGCCGGTGTGTGGTGCCCTGACATTGCTAGGGCTACTACCCAATAAGGTGTCCTTGTGGTGGGTGCTATGTTTCATCATGGTCCCATAAAGACGTTTCATGTTACATACAAGATAGGGCGAGCGCCACACCTCGCCCTACGAAAGCTCTACCTGTGCACAGAGGAATAATCAACCCAAAGTATCAAACATCTCAACGTGTCTCGGTAGCATGCTAGATTAACTTATGTAATAAAGAAGATATAGACATAAATTTAAATAAATAAAATGAGTGTAACCAGTTTCAAAGGAATAAACATTGACATAGGACAGTCAAGGTCTTACTGCCTCCATCCTAAATTTTTTGTCTTAAATTTGTTTAGATACGAATGTATCTAGTCAAGTTTTAATATTTAAATACATTCATTTATGAGCAAAGCTAAGACAAGAATTTTAGGATGGAGGAAGTATTTATTAGAGAGAATACGAGAATGCTCTGATGTTTTTTTTGCACTGTCTATCTGACTTGCTTTTAGATTATCAGATCTATCCGAGTCATGCTCATAGTAATGTGTTCACATGATCACCGTACATTTAACTAATGTGTGTTTTTCTAGTATCTTTGGAAAAAGTCTGAGGTCTAGAATATTTTTCGTTGGACATGTCATTTTGATAAACTATACTTGTTGCACCACCTCAACTTTATTTGTTCTGGTCAACTACTTAGGGCATGATTCAGAGGATTCTCAAAGCCAAGGAATAAGAAAAATGTAGGAATAGGATGGCATGTCCTATAGTACCCTACAATATTTTAAAGAATGTTTCATAGCGTGGGAAAAACAAAAAAATTCTACAAAGAGGTTTGAGTGGATGGAAATTTTCCTCCAAAATGTAGTACAAATTAACCCTATGGAATTTTTTTCTAAGGATGTCAATCCTATGAATCAAACGACCATCAACGAAAATATTACTAGTGGTCCAAATCCTCCAAAAATTTGGAAGTCAAAGATTCCACTAAAAGTTAAAATCTTCATGTGGTATCTTTGGAGGGGAGTTATCCTAATCAAAGACAACCTCGCCGGTAGCAATTGGCAAGGAAGTAAGAAGTGTAGCTTTTGTACTCATGATGAGACAATCAAACACCTCTTTTTTCAGTGCAAGATTGCGCGTTCTACATGGTCAATCATCCAAATAGCATCAATTTATGTCTATTCACAAATGTTGTCAACATTTTTGGTCATTGGTTAGACGGTATTTCAAATAGGTTCAAAACGGTATTAAGGATGGGAGTGTATGTCTTAGTGTGGTTGCTTTGGCTATGTAGAAATAATTTGGTTTTCAATAACACAAACTCATTTGCTTTTGCAGGTTATTTTCCGTTGTACGCACTTGCTTCGTATGTGGTCTACGCTACAATGAACGGAGTTCCAACCGCTACTCAAGACAGTGTGTATGCAGTTGGAGCGGGTGGCAAAGGAGGGTTTTACCCGACATAGGTGGCAGCATAATCGTCGGATCGGTCCACCACCTTCTTCGACATAGCCAGAATGTTGGTCCTACATGACTCTACTTGTCGATATGTTGGTTTCTTGTTTATTTTCAGTTTTTTGTTACATTTTTGGTGTTTGGCTGTGTGCATGCTCGTTATGCAGAGGACGGATGTTACTCATCATGATTTGTATCCACTTGATGGTACATTATAAGTTAACAAAATCGTCCTTTACCAAAAAATGAAAACTATATATACAATGTCACCCAAACCAAGCATCATCATCGTACATTTAGCTGATGCGTGTTTTTCTAGTATCTTTGGAAAACAAGTCCGAGGTCTAAAATACTTTCCGTTGGACATGTCATTTTGATAAACTACTTGTTGGACTACTTCATTTGTTCTGGTCAACTACTTAGTGCTACCTCTTTTTCAATACATATGTAAATATCATTTTTTGAAGGGGAGCCTTGACGCGGTGGTAACGTTGCTGCCTTGTGACCATTAGGTCACGGATTCAAGTCCTGGAAACAACCTCTTACGAAAATATAGGGAAAGTCTGCGTACAATAGACCCAAAATGGTCGGACCCTTCCCCGGACACTGTGCAAGCGAAAGCTACATGCATCCGGCTGTCCTTTTTTATACAAATATCATTTTTAAATTCGGAATTGAACCTGCAATTGCAGTAGATACATCTTTTCTCACAACCCTGGAGGGTAAAAACTACTTCGTCCCTACAACAAAATGTACTCAAATATTGATTGTAATATGATCTTATATTATAAGACAGATGAAGTACCATTTTGCATGTTTCCGAGATCCACGGGATGAATTGAGTTGATTTTGGATGTGTGTGTGTGTTGCGGGAGGGGGCGGGGGTGAATTTGGGTCCTGGGTGGGCTCATTTTGAGTGGATGGAAGCTATTCAAAACAAATGGATAGAAGCTATGGACCTGGGAGAAATAATTGTGTTTCATGGGCAAAAAAAGGAATAAATAATTGTGCGGTAATATATAGTATATATATAAGCATCTAGGAGCAAAGAAAGGAACAAAGGGAGAATGATAATGGCAAATCATCCTAGTAGTAGTTGGCTGCATGGTGGATGGTCAGAGCGACTGTGTTCGATTCAATCAGGCTCCTCCTTATGTGAAAAATTAGGGTTCCTCTGCCTCCTGCCGACGCAACAGTTGGTTTGCCTCGTCTCCGGCGGCCTTAGAGACACGGGGGCACGGTGGGTCCCTGACCTTGCCTGCGGGAGGGATCTATTTTTAGATGTGTTTTGGAGTTTTGTCAGGGCTTGTGTCTAGTTCAAGAAGAAGACACGGCGGTGGCTCCCTGAAGATGGAATACGATTATTTTCGTCTAGCCCCCATTTTGGTGGTGTATCTAGCCTCACCGGTGGGTGTGTGGAGGTGTGTCTTCAACGGATCTGTCTTTACTAGATTTGCTCGGATCTTTTCGTCGTTCGTCTACATTCATGTGTCTTTAGATTGGAGCCTTCCGATCTATGTTACTCTTTCTCGATGGTGGTTGTTGTTCTGGTGCGTTGGTCCTTTGGGGTCTTAGCACGACGACTTCCCGATTGTCTACTGCAACAAGTTCTGTTCGGTTCTGGCAAGAGAGGAGTGATGACGGTCACATGCCTTCGGTTCGCTTCAGTGCTTATAGGAGTCGCTAGGTGGTCTATGAATCTGAATGCAGTTTCTATTATTTCTTGTGTTTGTTATACTGTCATGATTGAAGATGAATAGATAGAATGTTCAATAAAATGTTTTAGTTTTTTCTTCGTGCTTAAGTTGCAATGATGGGTGGTAGCTGTAACTGCATGTCCGCTTTTGCTAGTTCTACTTTTAATGTTAAGATGCATGCATACAAGATAGTGCATCTATGAAAAGTTGAAAATATGGTTTTTATCTGACAAGGCGTGCACGTGTACACAGAAAAGCCACGCTCCACCATATCAACTAGCAGTAACTATTGTGTCAAGGACACATATGAGACATGCATCACCCTGCTCTATAAAAGCAGGAGGCCACGATCTAGAGCAACATCACCGTAGTGCTGAGCAACATATTTCCTACAGCTAGAGTCCGTAACGCTTTCACTGGCTCATGTAGGATTGGGAGGCAATGGGAACTTAGATGCCTAGCAATGTCACCGAGTTTGTACGACGTGTTTAGCTTTTCCTGGTCGACAAATACTCTTATCTCTTGTCATCAATGGCCAATTTGGGAACTGGCTTTGGAGTATGCACGGAGAACGTAGCGCGCGAGCAGAAAGGTCTTCATGTTCATGATCGTTGCTTCTCTGATCTATGTTGGAATTATGCACTAGTCCACAATCCAGAAGATTCTGACTAGAATAAAGCGGACTTGATTGTCCCGTCTACATGTGCAGTGCAAAACTACTGTGAGAAATCCAGCTGGTCAACCGAGGCATGTGCAACCAGTCCATTCTGTCGCACCAGGCGTGATGTTTCACATCGAGCTCATTGAATATTTGTTAAAAATTCAATAATTTGGAAAATGGAAAAAATCCAGTAAATCATAATAATACCCACTACTGATGTGGTGTGATAACAAGATTGTGCTTTAGACCACACGTTTCGGAGATATTATTAGTTTTAGTTGGTTCGTTAAAAAATTGGGTTCAGATTTCAACAAAAATTCCACAAAACTTGGTACATTACATATGGTTTAGTTGTCCACTTCAAGTGGCATTATTTCGTCACATGTGCACTTACGAGCGAACCACCAGCCATGAATCATATCAATCGAGCCAACAAATAAACATTGTTTTCTGCAAAACCCATAGGGTTGATGTTCTGCACAAAACCAACACTCACCGTTTGGGGATATGCCATTTACTCACGAAGCTTTGCTACAACTACTAGCTGTAATGGTTGAGTATCATGATTAATTAAAAAATATAAAATAGACTAAGAATTATTTTGAATTGTCTTGTACTCTAAGTTGATCATGTATTCCTATATTTATGTTTATGAGGCTCAAGCAATACAATAATTAATTATTCCACCAATCTCTCTCTCCCTTCTTACATGGTATCTGCCGCAAGTTCTTCGACCTAGCCATCGCCCACTGCTTCCGCCCCGCGCGGCGTCCCGGGGACGGTCGGCCTCCATGATTGTTGTCGGGGGTTGCGCCGCCCGTACCTAGGGTTTGTCCTCCTATCAAGTGACCGGCTGCCCTATAGAGTCTTTTTTCTGATCTCTTGATACGGGTTTTCTCTCTTTCGACGGTCGCTCGATCATCGTTTTTCTTTTTTGGTTTTTCGATCTAAGATCGGGTTGCGTCGTCCGCCTCTGTCATCGACACCTACACGCCTCTACTCCGACAACGGCGCGACCCCGGCCTCTTCTTCGACCTGGCGGCCTCGCACACCACGTCGGCCCATCACGACCGACGTCCGCCCGACTGCCCGACCATTACCGTCAACGGCGCGACCCGACCACTGCTGTGACCTGGCGGCCTCGACCGATGCAGCGGCCTATCCCGGCCGTCGTTTGCGCGTGAGCTCGCCCGTCGCTCCGCGCCGGTCGTCGTCGCCCGCGCCCAATCAGGATCCTGCATCACCCACCATCTCTGCTACCGTCCGCCGGCTGCCTCGGGCTCGCCATCTGCCTGGCTCGGGCGGCCTTGCCGGCTCGAGCTTTTTTGGCTCGGAACTCCGCTGCCCCTTGCCGACTGCCACTAGCTTTTGCACTCGGGCGTCGGCTGCCTCACACACGCCGTTCCCCGTCGACCGTTGTCCCCTTGGTCTGCTCGACCAGCTTGCTTCATCTTCCACGACGGCGTCATCATCCCCGAGCAATGCCCCCGACCTCGCATATGATCAGCTTCATCACATACCCGCCGCGATTGACTTCATCCGCGCCGTGCGACTGACCTGATCAGTCGGTTGCATGTGCCTCTGCATGTCCTCTGAAGGTTGTCCCCGAGTACATCGTGCCTCTCCATCAATCGAGCAACGGGCAACCGATGCGTCGCCCCGTCGGGCTGCAGCGCCATCGCCTAGTGGTTCTCCCCGTGGTTGCCCCGACCCGCGAGCTGCAGTCACACCGCCCCTTCGGACTGTAGCGCGGCGACAAGCGGTCCCCGCCGCCGCCCGAGGCCGTCCACATGGCTGCACCCAACCCGCGCACCGTCGTTGCGTCGCCCCTTCGGGTTGTAGCATTGTGACACGCGGTCCACGTCGCTGCCCCGAGGTCTTTCTACCGTCGCCCCGACTCACTTGCCGCCGCTTCGGTGCCCTTTTGGGCGTAGCGATGCGGCTCGCGGTCCAATACACCATCTTCGCTCGTTGACTCTACGTGGTATGCGCCTCGCTGCCTCCCTTAGCGCGGGAACGCCATCGTCCGCGCCGGTCTTCATCACGCTTTCAGGTTCTAACCAGCCGTTGTCGCCGCCGTCGGCCCACGGTCGCCGCTCCTCCCCCACCCGATCCATGCCGCGCCTTTTCTTCGGTGCCATCGTTGCTCGCCCACCCGAGTCGTGCCGCCGTCCACCCCCTTCGTCATCCTCCAGCACCAGCTCACTGCTAGCGTCGCCGTCGTCGTTGTCTACCCCGACCACTTCGTCTACTCCGACCATCGCGGGCAACATTGACCCCCGCTGATTTGCGCCACAACCGTCGTCGAGTCCTTCTCTGCTAGACTCCTAGACATGGCGTACAAGTTGTGTGCAGGTCCCCGTCTACGCATGCCCGATGCTGGCAAGACCGACGCGTGCCTTCGTCCCCGATGTGTTCCCAGGATTGGCAAGCCTGGAGCGACGCATCATCAACATCGGCTTCGTCCGTCTAGACATGCCCGATGCTGGCAACACTGATGTGTGCCTTCGTTCATGAAGTGTCCCCGGGCTTGGCAAACCCGGCGCGACGCGTCGTCAACTACGTCTCCTTCCCGGTTCATCACCTCTTCGACACCACTGCGCCCACCCTTCACTTGGCACCTCCTTGCGCCCACGGCTTCACGGCGACTTCCTCGACACTGGCTACCCCGACTCGACATCGACCACGGCGTTCTCCGCACGGCTACCTGGACGCATGGCTCCCTCGAACACGGCTACACCACCCTACACTTTCAGCTACCTCGACATTGGCACAAAGGGCTACCGCCTTACTTGAGCAACCTCGTCGGTTTCCACTCAAGCCACAACATCCGAGATGCAGCGACCGTTACGACTTGGGGGGGGGGGGGGGGGCATGTCCGTCGGCTACCTTCGGATTCTTCTCTAGTCTCACCATCTGCGTCGCTACCTTTGTAACTACGGGGGGATGTTGAGTATCGAGATTTGTTAGGAAACATAATATAGACTAGGAATTATTCGGACTTGTCTTGAACTCCAAGTTGATCATGTACTCATATATATGTTCATGAGGCTCAAGCAATACAATAATTATTTCACCAATCCATCTCTCCCTTCTTACGGTAACAATTGGCTGAAAGACGCACATGAGCAAGCGTACTTGCGTAATGACGGTTTATAAAAGCAGTATGAGGTCACCATAGCTAGAGTGCTAAGCCGGTGTGGGTGTGGTATGCGAAAATGACCCCTTCCCCCTTCCTCCGGTGCACCCCGCTGGCAGCAGGGGCGGAACCATAGCCACCGTCGGCTCATGGCTCCCTCTTTCCCTCCTCCCTCCTCGCCACAGCTGGTGCGCCCGTCCGGTGTTGGCATTAGCATGGTACCCTCTCCTTCTTGTGTTGTAGGGATCAGCGCGGGCTGATCTAGCCAGACCAGCGCGCTACATCGTGCGGGCGGTGGTGCTGGTTGGTTGTGATGGCGGCATGGAGGGTTGCATGATGACGGTGGTGCGCATTGGTGTTGGCGGCGGTGGCCCCATTCCACTTCCTATTTTGGATCTGTAAAACGAACACTATCTGCATACATTTCAAAACAAGTGTAAACAAATTAACCGGATGAATTACATGCAAATCGGATGACTTTCATACAAACCGAGCATATTCATTACATTTTGGACTTCTTTTAACTAAACCATATTCTAACCTAGTCTAAATGATCGTCGACACTCGTTACGCATGTCCGGCCGGCCATGAGCCACGGAAACTGGAGCTCCATCTCCGACTCCGCAGCCTGCATGTGGCTAATTGGCCTAAGATGACGAGCCCGCCAAGCTTCTTTTTAGCAGGAGGGGAGAGCATCGGCGCCCTCTCATGCTTTACTATGCCTCGCTGCATGCCTGCGGCGTCCGTAGACGTACTGACGCCATGTCGTGGCCGTCGCGGAGCTGCCAACCTCCTCGTCGTCGTCGTTCGGCAGTAAACTTCATCCAGCACCTCATCGATCTTACCTTAGGCGGCCTCTAAATCGCCTGATACTAGCGGTAGCACTCGCGGTCGCGACGGAATTCACGGGCAGAGAGGTTGGAGTTGAGTAGCGCCTCCGATCGTCCACATCCACGTCCGATGCAACGGCCGTGCCGACGACAAGTAGCAGATCCTCGCTCCGGTGCTCGTCCGTGAGACAGAGGTTGTAGGCATGGTCGGCCTGCACATGTCGAAACGCGGCCTCCGCCGCTCCACTAGCACCATGTCGGTGTTGTGGCCACGAGCCTCATCCATTATGATGTCGGCATCGACCGTCATGGACAGTTGAGCCGGCTCGTCGTTGAACACCTCTACCATTTGTAGGTTCCAAAGTATAACTAGATGATGGGTGATTACACTACTTGGCAGAATTAAAAACTAAATTTTCCCTAATTTTATCAGCAGGCAAGTTTTAACAATTTACTAACTCAAGCACATCTTACACATGCATACGATTTCTGCAGCAAAATGTAAAAACATTCCAAATAAATAGTAAATACAATTAAAAAATTCTAAACTTTTAGTTATACTTGTTAGTGTAATAAACGTGCTTGATAATTTTCATGCGAAACAAGATGACGGTGGTTCGTCGGTAAAAAAAATGTAACATTTATGTTTGACTTTTTTCAGAGATTAAAATACTTGCTTTCCTCCAGAAAGTTTACAGGTAGCATTTGGGGGTGAGACAATGAACACATATATTTCTTTTAAAATAAATATATTTGCAAAAAACATATTTGATGGGCAGGAGCATATGCTCCCAAGAGCTGGGTTTCCAAGCATCTACTTCTTTTCCATAGTTCACATGGTGTTGAACATATCAGTAATAATGGGATGTAATGTTTTTGCATCCGAGCTCAAATGAGTTTAGGTGAATAATAAAATCAAAAAATAATGTAAAAATCTTTAAAAAGTCTGATTTTTTTAATAAACTTTAACAAATGTTCTAAGTGCTCGTATAATTTCATCATGAAATCGCATTTGTAGTAGTCATGGTAAAAATAACAAAATCAAAACTCAGAAAATGCTACTTTTAAAAGCATTTTGGAGCACTAAAATTTTGCCACGGCTTTAGAAAATGTGATGTCGTACTGAAATTTTGCAACCTATTAGAACATTTGTTAAAGTTTGCTGTAAAAAAGTTCAATTTTTTTGAATATTTTTCGAATTTATTGTTCACCCGAGCTCATTTGATGATTTGAGCTCGGGTGTAGAAGAGCATTTTCCGTAATAATGAACTTTCTTTTGCAATAAACTTGAACCAAGTCTCCACTATTTTCGTAGCTCAGCATGCGTGTGCGTGCAAATGGTTCGGCTCCATTGTCTTTTTCTGAAAGAGAAGGTAAATGACAGGAATAAGGAAGCATGGAAATGGCGACCATCTAGGAGTAGTGGAAACTGCTTAATTAAGTTAGAGTGGTAGTTACCTTTTAGGAGATCTACAGCCGGCGTCTAGTACCTCGTTCAGGCCCTGTTTTTTTAAAAAGTCCTAAGATTTTTTTTAGTCCCAACTAAAAAGTCCCTAGTCCCTATCCGTTTCTTTCCAGAGACTAAACAGGGACTAGAGGTCATAAATGACATGCAAAAAGACCATGTTACCCCTAGTAATGTATTAGAAATTATTAAATGACATGTTAGAAGTAGGGGCACTATTGGAAAAATGTGTCAAAAATGTTCCAAAAAGTTCCTGCCCTAGGGACTTTTTCCTTTAGTCCCAAATACCCTTTTAGTCTCTAAAAATCCCTCCTGTTTCTTTCACATGGGACTAAAAGGAACTTTTTTTTAGTCACTAGAGCAAAAAGTCCTTATAAGGAAACAACCCCTCAAACACCCGGATGGACGGCTCAGTCCGAAAAATCAGATCTAGACGTACGGCTCAAATGTCTGGCCTGATCGGCACCGACATATCCAATTTAAATATAAGACGGATATAAAAAGGCCCGGGCACGACGGGGCGCGCCCGCCACATTGGACCGACGTACGGGTCCTCATGAAAATGCTCCAAATGCAGGCAGTTCAAACCTCGTCTCCGCCGATGGACCAATGGTGGCGCGTGTCGGCGCTCCGGCGCTGCGCAAGGTCTCTATTCCGTCTATTTAAGGCAAACACCTGCACTGAAACCTTACACGTTCATATTTCATCCCCTTCTATCCACCGCCGCCACTTCGAATCTCCTTCCACCTTCACATTTCAATCCCTAGCTACTCGGAGTCCGCCACCACAATCAAGTTGCGATGCCACCACATTGACTAGTCAGGCCCTACCGTTATCTAACACCGGAGCGTTCATTGCAGCTCCCTAAGAAGATCCGGGCAAGGCGCGATGCCCAGATCACCGTGGGGCTATCTTCGCCGAGGTGAATCCCAAGGAGCACTTGGAGAAGGAGGAGGATGAGCAGGTGAAGGACGTGATGGACGCGGGCGACACAGATCTACAGGCGAAGAAGTAGTCAATCCTCGATTCATTTCAATCGGAGCGAGAGGCCAACTGCCGATCCTCTAGACGGAGCAGGAAGCGAACATCAACGAGATGCTTTCCTATATGGATGAGGCGGAGGAACCGCAGACCTCATACGCCTCAAAATAAATAAATTATATAGTGAAGACGCATGCATGCAGGCAGTGCTTCTGAAAGCTGAAGTGTGCGTTTTGTCTGACAAGGTGTGCATGTGTATCTGTTGGCTAGCCATGCCGCACCGTATCGATTTGCACTAACTATTGGCTCAAGGAGAGACACGAGACATATGCCTGGGCTGCTTGCGTACCATGGCATTATAAAAGCAGCACTGAGTCGAGGGCTAAACCGGTGTGGGTCGAGAGGAATTGGAGATAGAGATGCACCTTACCATTGAGCAACCTAGCTAGGGTCCGTAAGAAAATCACCAGTTACCTAGGATTGGGAGGCAACGAAAACTTAGATACGTGGCTAAATGTCCTTCTTTGCACCATGACATGTAAAGCTACTCCTGTACAACCTTTTTTTTGTATGTTTGAGCCAGAATAGAATAGATATCAACCTGTTTTCTTTGCTTAATCTGACTTGTCATACCGGAAGAAATTAGAAAGACAGTACTTTAACAGCTCATCATAGGCGGATATTGCTTTTGGAGGCCGAGCTCACTGTAGCCCTTTAAATTTGAAACTCAAATTTCATGAAAATTCATATTTTTACATTTCAAAAAATTCTGAAAAAAAATACAGGGATAAGTGAAGGTGTAACACACATGTGTGTAAATTTTCAGAAAAAAATACATTGAAATGAGGGCTGTGCAAAAAAGACAAATCTGAGGCTTTTTTACACATGACACTATTCATCATTTCATGTCATGAATTTGTCTTTTTTGTGTAGATCGTATTTTAAGGTATTTCATCCTAATTTTTTGCACACATACGCATAACATCCTTCTTTACTTCCATATTTTTTTCAGATTTTTTTGAAACCGAAAAGTTTGAATTTTGAATTATTCGAAAATTTCGGCCTCCATGGAGGCCGAGCTCCAAACGTCCGCTCTCCATCATAGGAGCATATGAAATATGTAGCTATATATAGTACACGTTGTGAAACACCTGTACCATTAAGGGTTTTGGCAGGCAGCTTTGAAACTCAAATGCTTCTATGATCTGCGTTATTCCAGATGGCAATCCTATAAGACATCCTGTGATTTGTACGCGTTATTCATTTTCTCTCATATTTTGAGGTGACTGCGGGTGTCCTTTTACAAAATCACAAACGGTTCCTTTGACGACTGTCGAGGGCCTTGATCACCGACCCGCCTAAGCAGACCACGTGGATATCTATTTATAATGGGTTGTCTGACTTGTTTGTGATATCTTACTATGCAGAATTGGCATATGAATTTCACGCATGTCTGCTATCTTAACCATATAATTATGATCCTATGGTCATGTTTAGGTCGTTTTCGAGGGTTAACGAGGAGTCTCAGAGCATGCATGCTTAGGTGTTTTTTTAGGATTAATGTACAGGCTTCGGGATTCAGTTGACATCAGGACGCAATGAGAAGAACAATCTGCCCCGGTCGCTAAACTATACAGTCTGTACTGGTGAAATCCATCTTTTCTTTTTGGCAAACCCCTCTCTCTAACCTGGCGCTCGACCCTCGACTGTGTATCAGGCATCAGTTGTGGCTGGAGTCGGCCGTACGGTACAAACCGGCAGAAAAGACCGTCCGCATGTGTGGATGTGACTCCAGTGGTTTGATTACATGATGAACGATCTCCATTGTTCAAGGCGCAACATCTGCACCAATCACACAGCCTAGTCTCCCCGTCACCATATGCCCGGCGAACAGGGGCGGAGCCAGCAATTGAACATAGGGGGCGAAACAAAAAATAATTGCAGCCCGCAACCCATTATAAACAAACTTTCCTTAACAATTATTTTTGTGTATATAATCTAAAAATTAGCTCGCAAATATTGCACTAACGATCGATCATCCAGACAACTAATATATTTAATTAAGAAAATACTTGTTATCAATTAGACCATTTATTTTACAGAAATGTCTAATTAGGAAATTAAAAAAGACACCCCATGATACATGAGGTTAGCAAAATCAAAATTCAAAAAAAGGAAATTAAAAAAGACCCTCTTACATGCTTGATTAACTGCCTATTTAGGTCGTAATCCAGAAGAAGAAAAAATGAAGCAGCTGCTAGGAATATTGTTGTTGGCATACCTTTCAAACGGAGCCTTAGATCATGAACATATACTAGACCGAGTCAACAACATATGGCTCAACAGAACGTTAATACCATTGAAGCTGGAAGCAACTTATTCCTTGCGTGTTCTCCTAGCGGCTAGCGCCACCAGCATCGACAAACGGAAGCAGTGCCTAGTGGTTGGCGGATGGAAGGGATTGAAGGTGCAGCGAGCCATTGAGCGGCGGCAAGAAACACTAGAGAGTAGTGAATTAGGAGAACGATTTTGGATCAGATCAACATATGTGTACTGACTCAGAAACAAACGCTCAAACTTGTAGGCCTCATGCTCACCGATGGTTAGAATGGGCTACTATTTGGGCTTGGCTCGCGTGGTCCATAGATTAAACATTAATTTTGGGCTGAATTGCTAATTAAGTTTTCATTATCACCAGCCAATTAGCGCATATAGCATAAAATACCAGTACTAGTATGGGCCGTGAGGCATTGAGGGGGCCAATCGTTTGTGTGTGTGTGTGTGGGGGGGGGGGGGTCTATCCCTGCCGGAGATAGACTAGGATTTGTCCTACCTTGTCTTGTACTTCAAGTTCATCATTATTTCCCTAATAATAAAGCAGATATTGCTTTTGTCGTACGTCGTGCATATTTTGCAAAAAAGCCTCTGTATTTTTTAATTATTAACCCGCCGTCCCTCTTTAAGTGAGGGACCAGAAAACGTTTCGTTGCGCGCCGAGTTCACCTTCCAGCTCCTCGGCCCTAAAGGCGGCGTCCTCCACACGCGTCCACTCGCGGCTGGCTCCGGACTAGGCACGACCGGACCACCCGCCCCTGCGCCCCTGGACGTGTCGTCACCCGCTACCTCCCCTCCCTCGCCCCGGGATTCCAAAGGCGCTCCGTCCGCCCGCCCAGCCCATTAGTTTTCTCTAGGGCGCCTTGCAACTTGCCGGTATTCAACCTAAAAATTTGAGATGCAAAGATGACAGACCATTCCATATGCTAGACCAACAGTAGCTGACTAGCTGCTTATCTACTCAGCGTACGCACCTTTACCCTGCTGTGAGCTATCGACTCCGTACTGTCACTGACTGTGCATTCCTTTCTGCCATCTGAACTGTAAAGCTCGGCATGTAATAACTCGGCCGGATCCTGGACCGATTTGCTCGAATCCAGCCCGTTCACGACAGCCAATAATCCCCTCGTTCTCATACATGCACATGACGCCGATGAGCCATTTCCCATGGCCTGCATCTCATGCTCATCTGCGTGCAGCGTTCCTGAACTGGAGCCTTTCCACGGCAGGCGGATTGTATACGCCAACCAACCAGCTCACCGGCCTTCTAATGGCAAATTTTCGATGCCGCGGCTGCCCCTGTTGAACTGTGCCCTGTGCATTCTAGGTAAGCCTTATCTACGCCTCCATGTTTCGATCTTAGGCCCGCAAAGCTGTGAGAAAGATATTAGCCGTCATGGATGTTCTTGGCAACTGCAGGTGCCCGCTGGGTCCATTGCCATGGGCTTGTTGGCTGCAAGTATCAATACGTAGACTTATCGGATCCGTGCTATCCGTATGCGTTGTCAACACAGCGTACGCCACAGATGCATCCACGCGCCGACCAGCGCCTCGTGCAAACTAGGAAGGAGGACGGAGAGGGACAGGCGAGGGGCTAACACGTGAAGAGAAAAAGAGTAAGCTTTGAAGAGTCACGCGGAGAGCACGAGGCAGGAGGTTGGGGAAAAACACTAGTCTGACCACTTGGTTCACACTAGCTCATACCTCTGTTATTTCTTCATGTGTAATTATGCTGACTGCTCGTGGGATATTTAGACTGAAATGTTTCATAAATATATTTCGTTTGTCCACAGGCGTCCACGTATAAATTTATGCAGCCTAAATTAGTGGGTGTGGTCTTAAATCATGGTTATTGGGTTAAGAGCATGTTTTCTTTTTTTCCCGTTGCAACGCATGGGCTCTTTTGCTAGTGTATTCCTATATATATATACGCATACATGAGGCTCAATCAATACAATAACTATTTCACCAAACCTCTTTTCCTTCTAACATGATATCTACCGCAAATTCCTAGACCTAGCCGTCGCCCACCGCTTACGCCCCGCGCGCCGCCCCAGGGCCGGTCGGCCTCCATGACCGTTGTCGGGGGCTGTGCCATCCGTACCTAGGGTTTGCCCGTCTGTTGTGTTGACCGGCTGCCATAGAGAGTCTTTTTTCCTATCTCTTGATCCGGGGTTTTTCTTTTTTGCCGGACACTTTGATCGGCGTCTTCTTTTTCGGTTTTTCGATCTAAGATCGGTTTGCGTAGCACGCCGCCGCCGTCGATCACGGCGCCTCGGCGCGACACTACCTCTTCACCAACCCGACGGTCTCGCGCGACGCGACGACCCCTCACGGCTGTTGATTGCACGTCTACTCGCCTGACGTCCTGCACCGGTCGTTGCCGCCCTTCTTCGATCGGGACTGCTTCATCACAACCCCCTCCACCGGGTAACGTCCCCGACCTTGGGCGCGGTCGGATTGATCATCCGCTCGTCCATTTAGTAACGTCTACCCCGACAACTTCGTCTGCTCCGACCACCGCGGGCAACATCGGCCCCCGCTGATTTGCGCCGCAACCGTCGTCGAGTCCTTCTCTGCTAGCCTCCTTGACATGGTGTACCAGCTTGTGCAGGTCCCCGTCTATGCATGCCCGGTGCTGGCAACACCGACGTGTGCCTACATCCCGGACGCATCGCCAACATCGACTTCGTCCGTCAACTCATTCCCGGTGCTGGCAACACTAATGCGTGCCTTCATCCATGATGTGTCCCGGGGCTTGGCAAACTCGGCACGATGCGTCTCAATTACGTCTTCTTCCTGGCTAACTCGGCGCCTCCTTTCGCCCATGACTAACTCGACGCCTCCTTGCGCCCATGTCTCCACAGCAACTTCCTTGACACCGACTACCCCGACTCGACATCGACCACGGTATTCTTCGCATGGCTACCTCGACCACGGCTACACCATCCTACACTCTCAACTACCTCGACATCAGCACAAAGGGCTACCGCCTTGCTTGAACAACCTCGCCGGTTTCTACTCCAGCCACAACTTCTGCGAAGCATCGACCGTTACGACTGTGGGGGATGACGTCAGCTTACCTTCGGATTCTTCTCCAGTCTCACCGTCTGCGTAGCTACCGTTATGACTGCGGGTGGATGTTGAGTATATTGATTATTAAGAAATATGAGATAGACTAGGGTTTGTCCTACCAAGTCTTGTACTCTAAGTTGATCATTGTATTCCTCTATATATGCCCATGAGGCTCAAGCAATACAATAATTATTTTATCAATCCTTCTCTTTCTTGTAACAGTCTTCTCTGCATTTTGAGGTTCCCTGCATTATAGGCGGCCGCTCAAAATAACCAGCTCCATCGTGAACTTTGTACTCCCTCCATTCCTAAATGTAAGTCTTTTTAGATATTTCATAAAGGAACTACATACAAAATAAAATAAATGAATCTACACTCTAAATTATGTCTATATACATTCGTATATAGTCCCTACTAAACCTTTAAAAATTTATATTTATGAACCGAAGGAGTATGAGCCAACGACCACAACCGGAGCCCACTGGACGACACAAAATGCCATATAGGTCCAGGAGCACCACAATACATATGCTCTCATTCATTGCATCATTGAGTGCATATCAGCCGACGCATCAAGCATCCGAACGGAAGACAACCCCACAGTCAATCCTAAAGCACAACACATACGTCATATACGTTTAATCGACCAAAAAACATAACAAACCCAATATTCAACCACAAAATTTATCCAAGCGAGTTGCATCATTGTGTGCATGTCAGTCGAGGCATCAAGCATCTGAACGGAAGACAACCCCACAGCCAATCCTAAAACACAACACATACGTCATAAGGTTAATCGACCAAAAAGACATAAAGAATCCAACATTCAACCACAAAGTTTATCCAAGCGAAGACAACGGGAAGACCCATAATTTTCTGACTCGGTAAATAAAGCACCAAGCTATGCAATATCTGAATAGGCTCCAACAACCAGCAACACACATAATTAGAACTACCATGGTACATACAAACATGCATTTGCCAGAAAAGTGGCATATCCACCCCAACACGAAGCGGACAGATCACACTAGGTGCAGGTATACATTGTACTCCATCCGTTCCTAAATATAAGTCTTTTAAGCAATTTTACTAAAAGACTACATACAGAGCAAAATGAGTGAATCTACACTCTAAAATATGTCTGTATACATCCATATGTAGATCTCTAATGGAATCTTTAAAAAAACTTATATTATGGAACGGAGGGAGTAACTACCACCGCAAGTGACACGTTGTTTCCCTTAATTAATGTTACCATCCATCATGCACCCAAAACTCGAGCGAATACTCAGCTTCTCTTCCATCTAGCGCCTGTTTGGCAGCTCTCCGTGGAGCGGAGCGCGTGGAACGGGTTTAGTGTCTTTTTTTCTATTTCTTGGTCTTGCAGGTTATGGACGTGGTGTAGATGAAGCCGTTGGGGAGTGCATGAAACGTGGTTGGATTGGGGAGAAAAAGTACTAAGTACCTCCGTCATGGTTCGATTTTTTTTTGAAACCTAGGTGGTTATTGTTTGATTGTGACATGGACTGAAAAATAACATGCATACTACGCATGCATATAAAAATAGTATAATAAATTACTAATTAGCTGCTACGATTAATGCAATGCGTCCTAATTCTCGTCTATTATAAAATGCACGTAAATTTAACCGTGTCATATAAACTGTAACGGAGGAAGTAGCCCTATTGTCTTGGAATAACCTGCGCTCTCTCGGAGTAGCCCTATTGTCTTCAAATAACCTGCGCTCTCTCGTAGTTTGAGAAAACGTTGTGGCTGGAGGTTGCTTTTATTTATACTAGCAAAAGGGCCCGTGCGTTGCAACGGGAGAAAAAAATACCACACGCTTTTAATATTTTATAATCATTTTGATTTATTAGAATAATAAGCTAACTAACTAATGTAGTCAGTCCTATCCTATTTTGTTAAGAAATCAACCCGTTCAAAGTTAATTCCACCATGATGAAAAATTGAGCGGGACAAGCAAAGCAAAACAAAGAGGCTACGTGAATTGAACAATGGACTGTTATCTTATTTCACTCATGGGATAGAGAATGTGGGATCAGATGACAAACTAAAGATGGTGTTCCATTCTCTGTCTCTACAACAATACAATCTTACATTCAATACATTCATTCATCAGCAAACAAATTCCCACAAAACAAAATTTTCTTGCCGGTGCTTGGCACACGGTTGGAGGCATGGGGAAGGGATCTCATCAGATGATGAGTTCCTGCCGGAGGAGGGATACGATGAGGAGAGCAAGGTTAGGCGCCTCTATTTGGTCATAAGGAGTCGCCGTTGCCGCGTCATAACCTCGGAGTCCCCCGTGTGAGCCATGGAGGCCCGCTCAATCTTTTTCCTTTTGCGTTGCAGATAAATGATGGAGCGCGGATTGAATATAAAAATTATAGGGGCTTTTATAAAAAATACGGCGGTGGATTTTTCGATGGAAGCAGTAGCCGCTTTATTATATATATATATATATAGAGAGAGAGAGAGAGAGAGACACGCAAGGCACTACATCTCTATGTGTTTTATCAGACAAGGTGTGCACGTGTTTGCGCGCAAGCCGGCTAGCAGTAATTATTGGCTGAAGGACCCATGCACAGGAGACCGGCGTGCTTGCCTAACGTGGCTTTACAAAAGCAGCACGAGATAGAGCAGACATGCCGGTGTGGATAGATGAAGGGGACACAAGCTGATCAAGGGCATTTGCCACGGTGCGTGCCGCTTGGCAAAGTAGAATATCGCTAGCTAGGTAGGATCGAGAGGCAATGGGAACTTACATGCGTAGCTGAATGAACAAATCGGTGCTAGATTTTATAAGTTCTCATCAACGAAGTCGGTGCAGATGGAGAGAAAAGGCTAGAGCTGATCGAGGGTTGACTATGGGCAGACCACAATGCATCGAGGTGCTGTGCAATGTAGCTATTAATTTGGGAACCTCTATGCGCAACTTAGACGCACGGAGTGGTGCTGAGAAATGGAGCCAGCAATCTGGGAGCTTCTATGCCCAACTTAGACGCACGGGGGGTCCGTAAAATATCGCTAACTTAGGTATGATAGGGAGGCAAGGCCGGTGATTTAGCCACAATCGGGAATTCGTTTTGGGATATACGTGTTGCTTGTCTTCTTTATTAACACAATAGTATAATTAAAGTCTCTTACATACACGAGCATACACAAATTCTTTCTCGTTGGAAGCATGACTATGTCCTATGAATAATTTCGGATTGATGTTGAGACAGAACCAGTGTGGTCCAAAACTCCCGTGGGAGATCAATCCAAGGCGTAATAATCGATATCAGCAATGAATGGATCAGCCAGCTGTACGTGCGCATGCTGATCAAGTACGGCTAAAAGGCATCGGGCAGACGAAACCAATCGATCAGCTCTCTGAATTTGATGAACTCCGCATAATATAATTATTGTATGTTTGGTTAATCTCGATAGGGCCAACAATATGTACATGGTCAGTATCTGACGGCAGAGAAACTCCCCAGAGTAGTAAAATTGGAACTACCTCACTAGGTTAAAAAAAGCGAAGTGAGGAAGTACCTCATGATAAGCCAAAGCTAAAAGCAACACTAATTCACAAGTTAAAAAAACACGGTGTTCATAGCATTTTGTAGTTGTATATCCAGTCTAGTACTTGCCATTTGTTTTTTTCCTTTTTGTTGATGTTTGAATCAACTATATACTTTTTTTACCCCGAAACAGTAGAACAATTGTTCTACGACAATTCTCATATATTGAAAGTCATAAACAAAGAAATGAAATGGTACAAGGGAATCAACAAATCAGCAAACTCCAACTCTAGGGAATATTGTAGTACTACTTCTGTCAAACTTTTTCGCTATGTTTTGGATGGGAATAAATGCAAAAGTTTGTATTGTGCTTAACCAGGCTTCTTAAGTACTCTCTCCGTTCCGAATTATAAGATGTTTAAAAATAATAATTCTGAATTGGATGTATAGAAATGTGTTTTAGTGTGTTTCTTCACTCGTTTCAGTTTGTATGTAGTTCATATTAAAATATCCAAAACGTCTTATAAATCGAAATAAAGGCAATATTATATAAAAAGCAATAAAAGAAGAATTTATTAGAAACTCATAGAAGTGTCCTCAATATGCGGCCACGGTAGACGGTTGTGAAATAACTGCCAGCTTTAACGATTTTGGAAGACAACTTGAAACTCATATGCTCCCCTGTGATGTGTTATTCCATATGACTCGTCTAGAAAACCTCTCGCAAAATGAGTTATTTATAGGTGCCTCATATTTCGAGCTGATTGCGGAAGTCCTTTCAGACACGGTTCCGTGGCCGACTAGGAAGGGTCTTGCTATGACCGATCTAGGTAAATAAATACCATAGATGAGAGTGGAGTATCTGCTCCCGAGCTCATTTGAGCTCGGGTGAACAGTAAAATCGGAAAAACATCAAAAAATGTTCAAAAAATTCTGAAATTTTTTTAAGACCAACTTTGACAAAAGTTCTAAGTGCATGTAAAAATTTGGCATGAACTAACATTTCTACAAGGCGTGGCAAAATAAACAAAATGGATGCTCTGAAAATGCCCATTTTCAGAGTGTCTATTTTGTTTATTTTTCCACGCCTTGTAGAAATGTTAGTTCATGCCAAACTTTTGCATGCACTTAGAACTTTTGTGAAAGTTGGTCTCAAAAAAATTTCAGAATTTTTTAAACATTTTTAGATTTTTTTTCTATTTTACTGTTCACCCAAGCTCAAATGAGCTCGGGAGCAGAAAGGCACTTTCGACCATAGATACATGTCTCTAATAGGCATTTTGAGTTATCTGCGGTGGTCCAGCGGCCGCTGAAAAAATGCGCGCGCCCCGTCCATCAGAAGTGTTAAAAATAAAGCTGATGATGTGCATAGATAGTCTAGATAGATAGAAACGACTCCTCGTTGATACATAGTCTAGAAAGTTTATAGATAGAGATACTCCTTGTCAATAGTTCATTGTACATAATAAAAAACAATAAACTACTCCTCCTCGTCTTCCTCCGACGTGCCGGTGTTCGATTCCTCCATCATGATGAAGGCGTCAGCCCAACGTTCATCACCGGAGGACCAAGTAGACTCTTCCTTGAGCTCCATCTGAAAGAGTGTGGCTTGCTTATGCATACGCCTTTCTTCATGATAGGCGGCTTGATCCGTCCTCCTTTGCGCGAAGATCTCGCGCTCGTCGAGGTCGTCATGCTGGAACTATCGGCGCCAATCTGCCATGGCATGTTCGTCCATCTCAGTGATGCTAAGGCGGCGCTCCCGCCTCCGGTTGTGGCGACGGTCCTCTTCGGTGACAACCCGCGAACGAGGCACGAGGTTATGCGTCCACTCCCGCGTCATCACCTCGGGGAAATTCATCTCCCTACGAGGCCGGTTGAGGCGCCACGCCGCCGTGTCATACGCGCGGGTGATCGTCAGCGGTGTCGAACGTGCCGAGGCCGAGGTGCATGCCGCCGGAGCGGATCTCGACGTAGAAGGTGCTGGTGGGGCGCGTACGGACGCCGCGGTATCCCAAAGTTTCGCGGTGGTATGGTGGCGCGGTGGCGGTGAGGTGAGAGAGAGATCCGCACAGGGCGCGTGGCGAGGCGGGAGGCGAGTGGGAGCGGTGGAAGGATGCGCGGAAGGCGCTGGATTTATACTGCGCGCCGAGCGCCGCGCGCCAAATCTACCGCGCGTCGGGCCGCCTTTTCCCGTGCGTCGGAATCTTCTGTGATCGCTATGTTGGGGAACGTTGCATGGCAAACCAAAATTTTCCTATGCACACGAAGACCTATCATGGTGATGATCATCTACGAGAGGGAGATCAGATCGACATATCCTTGTAGATTGCTAAGCGGGAAGTGTTAAGAAACTCGGTTGATGTAGTGGAACGTCTTCGTGATCCAAATCGCCGTCGTCCCACGATCCGTTCCAATCTAGCATCGAACGGACGGCACCTCCGCGTTCAGCACACGTACAGCTCAATGACGATCTCCGCCTTCTTGATTCAGCAAGAGAGACGAAAAGGTGGCTGAATTTTCCGACAACACGACAACATGGCGGTGATGATGGTGGAGCTACTCCGGCAGGGCTTCGCCGTGCTGTACCGATCTAGCTACGAGGTGTCACGGAGTAGTGGAGGGAGAGAGGTTTGCACAAAGGCTTGAGGTGCAAAACCCTCTCAAACATCCACTATATATAGGAGGAACCAAGGATAGGGTGCCTTGCCTCCTACTGCAAGGAGGAGGCTTTGGCCGAAGCAAGGAGGCATGAGTCCTCCTTTAATTAGGTTTGATGGAGGACTCCTTCCTATCTTGTCCACCTCCTTCCTTTTTTTCCTCTTTTTTTGCCTTGGCCGAAATAGGCTTATTGGGTTGGCCTCACCAGCCCACTAAGGGCTGGTGCGCCACCCATGGGCCTATTAGGTCCTCTCCCGGGTGGGTGGCCCCTCCCGGTAAAACCCCGGAATCCATTCGTCACTCCCGGTACTTTACTAGTAATACCTGAAATCTTGCCGGAAGCCAAATGCAACACTCCTATATATCAATCTTCGTTTCCGGACCATTCCGGAGACACTCCTGACATCCGGGATCTCATCCGGGACTCCGAACAACATTCGGTTACCAATATCAATAATTTAACTATACCGAAAACGTCACCGAACCTTAAGTGTGCAGACCCTGCGGGTTCGAGAACTAAGTAGACATGACCGGGACACTCTCCGGCCAATATCCAATAGCGGGACCTGGATATCCATATTGGATCCTACATATTCTACGAAGATCTTATCGGTTGAACCTCTATGTGAAGGATTCACACAATCCTGTATATCATTCTCTTTGTCCTTCGGTATGTTAGTTGCTCGATATTCGATCGTCGGTATCGTCATACCTATTTCAATCTCGTTACTGGCAAGTCTCTTTACTTGTTCCGTAATATAAGATCACGTGGCTAACTCTTTAGTCACATTTCTTGCAAGGCTTGTTTGTGATGTTGTATTACCGTGTGGGCCCCGAGATACCTCTTCGTCACACGGAGTGACAAATCCCAGTCTTGATCCATACTAACTCAACGGACGCCTTCGGAGATGCCTGTAGATTACCTTTATAGTCAACCAGTAACATTGCGACGTTTGATACACAAAAGGCATTCCTTCGATGTCAGTGGGTTACATGATCTCATGATCATAGGAATGTATACTTGACATGCAGAAAACAATAGCAACAAAACGACACGATCATATGCTACGTTTATAGTTTGGGTCTTGTCCATCACATCATTCTCCTAATGATGTGAACCCGTCATCAAGTGACAACATTTTTCTATGGCTAGAAAACCTTAACCATCCTTGACCAACATGCTAGTCAACTAGAGGCTCACTAGGGACATTGTTTTGTCTATATATCCACACATGCATCTATGTTTCCATTCAATACAATTATAGCATGGATAATAAAGGATCATCTTGAAACAAGAAATATAATAATAACTATTTTATTATTGCTTCTAGGGCATATTTCCAACAGTCTCCCACTTGCACTAGAGTCAATAATCTAGCATCACATCTCTATCTGATTTACAATGTAATGAATCTAACACCCATACAGTTCTGGTTTAGTCAACGGATCTGCAACATTTAGATATGTGTGCACTTTGCAAATATGTATGTTCTCCTCCTTGATGTAATCGCGGATGGCATTGAAACATCGATTTATGTGTCTGGTCCTCTTGTGAGACCTTGGTTCCTTGGATAGAGAAATGGCACCAGTGTTGTCACAGAACAGATTGATTGGATCAAGTGCACTTGGCACTACTTCAAGATCTGACATGAACTGCTTCATCCAGGCACCCTCCTTAGCCACCTCTGAGGCAGCTATGTACTCCGCTTCGCATGTAGAATCAGCTACGACGCTTTGCTTGGAACTGCACCAGCTTACCGCACCCCCGTTAAGAATAAATATGTATCCGGTTTGAGACTTAGAGTCATCGGGATGAGTGTCAAAGATTGCATCAACGTAACCCTTTACGACGAGCTCTTCATCACCTTCATAAACGAGAAACATTTCCTTAGTCCTTTTTAGGTACTTCAGAATATTCTTGACCAACGCTCAGTGTTCCACTCCTGGATCACTTTGAAACTTGCCTGCCATACTTATGGCCAGGCTGACATCCGGTCTTGTGCACAACATTGCATACATGATAGACCCTATGGATGAAGCATAGGGGACGACACTCATCTTTTCTCTATCTTTTGCAGTTATTGGACATTTAGTCTGACTCAACTTTATACCTTGTAACACAGGCAAGAACCCCTTCTTGGATTGTTTCATTTTGAACTTCTTCAAAACTTTATCAAGGTATGTGCTTTGTGAAAGAGCTATTAGGCGCCTTGACCTATCTCCATAGATCTTGATGCCCAATATGTAAGCAGCTTCTCCTAGGTCCTTCATTGAAAACTTTTATTCAAGTAGTCCTTTACGCTTTCCAAAAACTCTACATTGTTTCCAATCAACAATATGTCATCCACATATAATATTAGAAACGCTATAGAGCTCCCACTCACTTTCTTGTAAATACAAGCTTCTCCAAAATTTTGTATAATTCTAAACGCCTTGATCACCTCATCAAAGCACTGATTCCAACTCCAAGATGCTTGCATCAGTCCATAAATGGATTGCTGGATCTTGCACACTTTGTCAGCATTCTCTGGATCGACAAAACCTTAAGAAACCAGTTAAGGAACACTGTTTTGACATCCATCTGCCAGATTTCATAATCAAAAAATACAGTTATTACTAACATGATTCGGACGGACTTAAGCATCGCTACGGGTGAGAATGTCTCATCGTAGTCAACTCCTTGAACTTGTGAAAAACCCTTTGCCACAAGTCGAGCTTTGTAAACGGTCACATTATCGTCTGTGTCCGTCTTCTTCTTAAAGATCCATTTGTTCTGAATAGCCTTGCGACCTTCAGGTAATACTTCCAAAGACCATACTTTGTTTTCATACATAGATCATATATCGGATTTCATGGCTTCTAACCATCTGTTGGAATTTGGGCCCACCATTGCTTCTCCATAGCTCGCAGGCTCATTGTTTTCCAACAACATGATTGACAAGACAGAATTCCCGTACCACTCCGGAGCACTACGTGCGCTTGTCGACCTGCGAGGTCCGACAGTAACTTGATCTGAAGCTTCACGATCATCATCATTAGTTTCCTCTTCAACTGGTGTTGCCTCGACAGAAATTTCTTTCTGCCCTACGCCACCATCTTGTTGAAGCAGAGGTTCCCCAACCTCATTCATACATCTCCAATGTATCTATAATTTTTGATGGTTTCATGCTATTATCTTGTCAAACTTTGGACGTTTTGTATGCCTTTTATATCTTTTTTGGGACTAACTTATTAACTCAGTGCCAAGTGTCAGTTCCTATTTTTTCCGTGTTTTGACCCTTTTCAGAGGAGGATTTTAAACGGATCCAAACGGAATAAAATATGCGGAATGATTTTTTCCATAACAGAAGACACGCGGGAGACTTGAGAACCAAGGCAGGGGACCTCGGAGGAGGTCACAAGCCCACCAGGCCCGGCCAAGGGGGGGCCTAGCAGGCTTGTGAGCTCCCCGTGGCTCCCCTGCCCTAGGTCTTCCGCCTATATATTCCCTAAAATCCCTGAAAAAATCAAGAGATCAGCGAAAGTACTTTTCCACCACCGCAAACTTCTATCTCCGCAAGATACCATCTGGGGCACGTTCTGGTGCCCTGCCGGAGGGGGATTCGAATACGGAGGGCTTCTTCATCAACACCATGACCTCTCCGATGATGCGTGAGTAGTTCACCATAGACCTACGGGTCCATAGCTAGTAGCTAGATGGCTTCTTCTCTCTCTTGGAGCTTCAATACAAAGTTCTCCATGATCTTCATGGAGATCTATCCGATGTAATCTTTATTTGCGGTGTGTTTGTTGAGATCCGATGAATTGTGGATTTATGATAAGATTATCTATGAATCTTATTGGAGTTTCTTTTGATCTCTCTTATGCATGATTTCATATCCTTGTAATTCTCTTCAAGTTGTGGGTTTTGTTTGGCCAGCTTGATCTATGATTCTTGCAATGGGAGAAGTGCTTGGTTTTGGGTTCATACCGTGTGGTGACCTCACCCAGTGACAGAAGGGGTAGCGAGGCATGTATCATGTTGTTTCTATCAAGGATAACAAGATGGGGTTTTCATCATTGGTTTGAGATTATCCCTCCACATCATGTCATCTTGCTTAAGGCTTTACTCTGTTCGTCCTGAACTCAATACACTAGATGCATGCTGGATAGCGGTCGATGTGTGGAGTAATAGTAGTAGATGCAGAAAGTATCGGTCTACTTGTCTCGGACGTGATGCCTATATGTATGATCATTGCCTTAGATATCGTCATGACTTTGCGCGGTTCTATCAATTGCTCGACAGTAATTTGTTCACCCACTGTAATATTTGCTATTTTGAGAGAAGCCTCTAGTGAACACTATGGCCCTCGGGTCTACTTCACACCATATTTTCAGCCTTACTATTTTACTTCGGTGCACTTTTCGTCTTCAGATCTCACTTTGCAATCAATCTTGAAGGGATTGACAACCCCTTTATAGTGTTGGATGCAAGCTCTTTTGTGTTTGCGCAGGTACTCTGGACTTGACGAGATTCTCCTACTGGATTAATACCTTGGTTCTCAAACTGAGGGAAATACTTACTGCTCCTGTGCTGCATCACCCTTTCCTCTTCAAGGGCAAAAACAACGCAAGCAAGTTTCCGTCAACGTGTCAATTTCTGGCGCTGTTGTTTGAGAAGTAGCACTCATCAAGTTCTATCTTCCTCCCACTCAATTCTTTTGAGAGAAACTCTTTCTCAAGAAAAGCTCCGTTCTTAGCTACAACACTTTGCCCTCGGATCTGAGATAGAGGGTATACCCAAGTGTCTCTTTTGGGTAACCTATGAAGACACACATTTCCTCTTTGGGTTCCAGCTTTTCAGGCTGAAGCTTTTTGACACAATCATCACATCCCCAAACTTTAAGAAATGACAACTTTGGCTTCTTGCCATACCATAGCTCATATGGTGTCGTCTCAACGGATTTTGATGGTGCCCTATTTAAAGTGAATGCAGTTGTCTCCAATGCATAGCCCCAAAATGATAATGGAAAATCGGTAAGAGACATCATAGAACGCACCATATCTAATAAATTACGATTACGATGTTCGGACACACCACAACTCTGTGGTGTTCCAGGCGGCGTCAACTGTGAAACAATTCCACATTGTCTTAAGTGAGCACCAAACTTGTAACTCAGATATTCACCTCCTTGATGAGATCGTAGGAACTTGGTCTTCTTGCTACGATGATTTTCAACTTCACTCTGAAATTGTTTGAACTTTTCAAACATTTCAGACTTGTGCTTCATCAAGTAGATATAGCCATACCTACACAATCGTCTGTGAAGGTGAGAAAATAACGATATCCGCCGCGCGCCTCTATGCTCATTGGTCCGCACACATCAGTATGTATGATCTCCAACAAGTCACTTGCACGCTCCATTGTTCCACAGAACGGAGTCTTCGTCAACTTGCCCATGAGGCATGGTTCGCATGTGTCAAGTGATTCGAAATCTAGTGACTCCAAAATACCATCAGCATGGAGTTTCTTCATGCGCTTAACACCAATATGACCTAAGCAGAAGTGCCACAAGAAAGTGGCGCTATCATTGTTAACTCTACATCTTTTGGTCTCAATGTTATGGATATGAGTGTCATCATAATCGAGATTCAATATGAACAAAACCCTTGTCGGAAACATGCCCTAGAGGCAATAATAAATTAGTTATTATTATATTTCTTTGTTTGTGATAATCGTTTATTATCCATTCTATAATTGTATTGAATGAAAACATAGATACATGTGTGGATACATAGACAAAACAATATCCCTACCAAGCCTCTAGTTGGCTAGCCAGTTGATCAATGATAGTCAAGGTTATCTGGCTATATGCAAGTGTCGTCACTTGATAACTGGATCACATCATTAGGATAATCATGTGATGGACTAGACCCAAACTATGAACGTAGCATATAGATCGTGTCATTTTATTGATATTGTTTTCCGCGTGTCAAGTATTTATTCATCAAGTATTTATTCCTATGACCATGAGATCATATAACTCACTGGCACCGGAGGAATACCTTGTGTGCATAAAACATCACAACATAACTGGGTGACTATAAAGGTGCTCTACAAGTATCTTTGAAGGTGTCCGTTGAGTTAGTATGGATCAAGACTGGGATTTGTCACTCCGTGTGACGGAGAGGTATCTCGGGGCCCACTCGGTAATACAACATCACACACAAGCCTTGCAAGCAACATGACTAAGTGTAAGTCACATGATCTTGTTTTACAGAACGAGTAAAGAGACTTGCTGGTAACGAGATTGAAATAGGTATGCGAATACCGACGATCAAATCTCGGGCAAGCAACATACCGAAGGACAAAGGGAATGACATACGGGATTATATGAATCCTTGACACTGAGGTTCAACCGATAAGATCTTCGGAGAATATTTAGGATCCAATATGGACATCCAGGTCCCGCTATTGGATATTGACCGAGGAGTACCTCTAGGCATGTTTACATAGTTCTCAAACCCGCAGGGTCTGCACCCTTAAGGTTCGATGATGTTTTAGTATAGTTGAGTTATATATGTGATTACCGAATGTTGTTTGGAGTCCCGGATGATATCACGGACGTCACGAGGGTTTCTGAAATGGTCCAGAAACGAAGATTGATATATATGATGGCTTCATTTGGTTACTGGAAGGTTTTCGGGCATTACCGGGAATGTGCCGGGAATGACGAATGGGTTCCAGAAGTTCACCGGAAGGGGGGCAACCCACCCAGGGGAAGCCCAATGGTCCTAGGGGTGGCGCACCAGCCCTTAGTGGGCTGGTGGGACAGCCCAAGAGGGACTTGGCGCCAAGGAAAGAAAACCAAAGAAAAGAAGAAAAAATGGGAGGTGGGAAGGAAGAGAAGGACTCCACTTTCCAATCCTAATTGGAGTAGGACTCCTCCTCTCCCTTGGCCGGCACACCCTTGAGGGCTTGGCCCTCAATGAAAGCCTCCTCCCCCACCCTCCTATATATAGTGGTGGTCTAGGGCTGATTTGAGACAACTTTTTCCACGTGCAACTCAGATCTAGACACCATAGTTCTTCCTCTAGATCGTATTTCTGCAGAGCTCGGGCGGAGCCCTGCAGGAGTAGATCGTCACCACCACAGGAGCATCGTCACGCTGACGGAGAACTCATCTACTTCTCCGTCTTGCTTGCTGGATCAAGAAGGACGAGACCATCGTCGAGATGTACGTGTGCTGAACGCGGAGGTGCCGTCCGTTCGGCACTAGATCGGAACGGACCGTGGGACGGATCGCGGGACGGTTCATGGGACAGTTTGCGGGGCTGATCGAGGGACGTGAAGACGTTCCACTACATCAACCGCGTTTCTTAACGCTTCCTGTTGTGCGATCTACAAGGGTACGTAGATCCAAATCTCCTCTTGTAGATGGACATCACCATGATAGGTCTTCGTGTGCGTAGGAAAATTTTGTTTCCCATGCAATGTTCCCCAACAATGGTATCAGAGCTAGGTTCATGCGTAGATGTTATCTCGAGTAGAACACAAAGGGTTTTGTGGACGGTGATGTTCGATTTGCTGCCCTCCTTAGTCTTTTCTCGATTCAGCGGTATTGTTGGATTGAAGCAGCCCGGACCGACATTATTCGTACGCTTATGAAAGACTGGTTTCATCGATTGACATGCAACCTCGTTGCATAAAGATGACTGGCGGGTGTTGATTTCTTCAACTTTAGTTGAATTGGTTTTGACCGAGGCGGTCCTTGGAGAGGTTAAATAGCAATTTGCACATCTCCGTTGTGGTTTTTGCGCAAGTAAGATGCGATCATACTAGATACCCATAACAGCCACGTAAAACGTGCAACAACAAATTAGAGGACGTCTAACTTTTTTTTGCAAGGTATGCTTGTGATATGATATAGCCAATGACATGATGTGATATATTGGATGTATGAGATGATCATGTTGTAATAGTTAATATCAACTTGCACGTCGATGACACAGCAATCGGCAGGAGCCATAGGGTTGTCTTTAAACTAACGTTTGTGTTTGCAGATGCGTTTACTATATTGCTAGGACGTAGCTTTAGTAGTAATAGCATAAGTAGCACGACAACCTCAATGGCGACACGTTGATGGAGATCATGGTGTGGCGTCGGTGACAAGAAGATCGTGCAGGTGCTTTGGTGATGGAGATCAAGAAGCACGTGATGATGGCCATATCATGTCACTTATGAATTGCATGTGATGTTAATTTATGGGGTCATAGTCCTAGGGTAGGGTCATAGGCCTGTCCTACAGGTCCTACCCATGGACTACCCCACGCAAGGGACAAGACCTTAAGTATGCCCGACTGTATTAAGGTGTCCCCATCATCCAGTCGGTAACGGGCCCAGAATCATCCAGTCGGAGACTAAGACTCGGAGGACACCGGACCTACCGACTGGATACACTCGGTGCGTCGTAACCTCCCTGGAGGGAAACTGCCGTACGTTTCCGGGTGCATTAACTAGCATTTATAGCATACATTACCTGTAACGCATGCATTCAATCGCCACTACTCCACCCTTGAATCAGAACCGTTGTGGAGGGCAGCGCACTCTATATAAGCCGCTCTCCCCCACTGGTAAAAGGGTTAGAAAAACATTGTACTCCATATTATACTCGATAACAAGCTCCAGGAGCACCTCCACCGTAGAGGGGCCTGAACTCATACAACCTCGCCGTAGCTAGGACTCTACCCATCTCATTCGTACCCTACACATCTACTGTCAGGCTTATACCCATGACAGTTGGCGCCCACCTTGGGGCAGGCGTCTAAGCGACTTCCGGCGAGTTTGCGACTACTTCCTTTCGTCATGTCGTCCGGTGGAGGTTCGAGCATGGGTCACCAGATCCTCTTCGGCGCTCTCTCCTTCGTCATCGACGATTCGGCGTGGCTTCGGGATGCACCTCTCGACGTCGAGGCGCTTCCCCGTCGCGGGGCCACGCACTTCCGTGCTGGCACTCGCGGCGTTCTTCTTCTCCAACAATCGGCTCCATTGCCGGCTTGCACCTTCGTCACGCGTCGCAGCAGGCGATCTCGCAGTCCGCGTCTACAACGTTGGGTGCAGCATGCCCGAGCGCGCCAGTTCACGTCCTCTCAGGTGGCAGTTCTGGAGTCTGTTGTAGTCGCCCCACGCTCCCAGTGCTCGGACTCGGTTCCGACTGAGCTTCCTACCAAGTACGTGGGTCGTGGGCCTGCAGCAGAAGTACACATGGCCAACTCCCATGAAGATCCTCGTCAGGCCGACCGAGGTGAAGTTGGCGAAGCATCCGGTGCGCGTCGTCCACCTCGTCGTTCTGCCAGCCGACACACTCGGCGGAGCAACGTGGAGGTGTTCCGCACACCTCTCCTCAACCTGGCTGCGGCTGCCCAGATTGCCGATTCCCTCCAGCCGACTGATTCAGAGGCAGGAAGGGGAATCGAACAAATCCGAGCCATGTTGCGCACGGCGCAGCAGCAGAATTCGGCAGTCTCCGAGTCACACAATCGAATCCGCAATAGTTCCGTCCATGCAAACACGCATAGATCGGTTCACAGCCCTGGATCTCATCAGTATCGCCGTCGCTCACGCACCCCTCCGCGGGGTGGGCCCTACGGGTCCCGGCATCATGATGATCGGCATTCAGTCGGCGACACTTACGACCCAAGACCCGACGCAAGGGACCGAATCGCCCAGCGAAGAGTTGACAGGGGTCGAGCCCACCGCGATGGCCGCGATATGGACCGTCCGAGTGGAAGCACGGCCATCGTATCTGGCCCCGAGTGTTTTAGTCGAGCCATCCGCTCGGCTGATATCCCGCCCAACTTTCGATTGGCTGCGGGAATCGGTAAATTCTCAGGAGAGTCCAAGCCCGAAACATGGCTAGACGACTACCGAGTGGCGGTCCAGATCGGAGGAGGAGACGACCATGTCGCTATGAAGCACCTCCCTCTGATGCTCGACGGCTCGGCCCGAGCTTGGCTGAATCAGTTGGCCCCCTCAAGCATTTACAGTTGGGCAGATCTAGCCCGAGTGTTCATCAGAACCTTCGAACGAACGTGCAAGCGCCCTGCAGGTCTTGTGGAGCTTCAGCACTGTGTCCAGAAGCCGAATGAGCCCTTGCGCGACTTCATCCAGCGATGGATGACTCTATACCACACGGTGGAGAACGTCACCGAGCATCAAGCAGTCTGCGCCTTCAAGGCAGGCGTGCCGTACAGGGAGCTGTACTTGAAGTTTGGTCGAACTGGTGACATCTCCATGAGCAAGATGATGGAGATAGCAACTCGCTATGCAAATGGCGAAGAAGAGGACCGCATCCGGAGCGGTAAACACAAGACAGTCGCCGACGCCGACGGAGGTAACACTCGGAAGCAGAAACCGAAGGTTCCGCCCACACCGCAAGCAGAAGCTGTAGCTGTAACCAGCGCCAAATTCAAGGGCAAAGGGAAAGCGCAGTTCACCCCCAAGAAAAAGCCTTTCAACAATCCCATCCTGGACCAGCCTTGTCCAATCCATACGAAGATGGATGAGGAAGGTAACCCCATATACGCAAAGCACACCACTCGGCAGTGCCGTCTCCTGATCCAGGGTTTCAGCGAAGGGCAGCCGAGTGAGAAGAATCCTGAACAGGATGAGGAGGACAAGGAGGATCCGTTCCCCCAAGTCCATGCAACCCTCATGATCTTCGCTGACGTCGAAAGCAAGAGTCGACTGAAGCTAGTAAACAGAGAAGTCAACATGGTCGTTCCGACTGCCCCCAAGTTTCTCAAATGGTCTCACACTGCGATTACCTTCGATCAGTCGGATCATCCAACACATGTCCCCACCCCAAGAAGGCAGGCTCTGGTCGTCGACCCGGTGGTGGAAGGAGTCCGACTGCGCAAAGTCCTAATGAACGGCCGCAGCGGGTTGAATATTATGTACGCCGACACTCTCAAGGGGATGGGCATTCCGATGACCAGACTCAGCGAGAGCAATATGCAGTTCCACGGAGTCGTCCCAGGGCGGAAGGCCAAATCACTCGGCCAGATCGCATTGGAGGTCATCTTCGGCTCTGACAAGAACTTTCGCAAGGAGAAGCTCACGTTTGAAGTGGTGGACTTCCAGAGCGCTTACCATGCAATTCTGGGCCGCCCGGCATATGTGAGTTTCATGGCACGACCGTGTTATGTGTACTTGAAGTTGAAAATGCCCGGTCCAAAAGGCGTTATCACCATCACCGGCAACCGCCAGCGAGCCGAGGAGTGTCTGCAAGAGGGATCGAGGATCGCCGACCAGCAGATGGCTGTACTCGAGCTCGAAGAGTACAAGAAGACAGTCGACCCCGCCGACTTAATGCGCTCAAAGAAGCCACCTTCTGAGTCCGCGTTCCAGTCAGCGGGAGAGACTAAGAAGGTCAGCATCCACCCGACGGACGAGTCTGCCGCCCCGACGAACATCTCCACCACCCTGGATCCCAAATAGGAAGCCGAGCTCACCCAATTCCTCCATGAGAACTGGGACATCTTCGCATGGAAGCCATCTAACATGCCGGGTGTACCTAGGGAGTTGGCTGAGCACCGACAGCATGTGGATCCCGCTGCTCGGCCCGTCCGAGAGCGCCTGCGCCGGTCCGCCGCGCACAAAAGGAAGGCAATCGAAGAAGAGGTGGCTAAGCTGCTAGCTGCCAGATTCATTCGCGAGGTTCACCACTCCGAGTGGCTCGCCAATGTAGTCATGGTGCCCAAGAAGGACAAATCACTCCGAATGTGCATTGACTTCAAGCACCTCAATAAGGTCTGCCCGAAAGACCATTTTCTGCTCCCCCGCATAGATCAAATTGTCGATTCGACTGCGGGGTGCGAGCGTTTATCATTTCTTGATGCCTACTCGGGTTATCATCAGATCCATCTGTATGGTCCCGATGAGTTGAAAACAGCTTTCATCACCCCGTTTGGGTGCTTCTGCTACATCACCATGCCTTTCAGTCTGAAGAATGCAGGAGCTACCTTTATGCGCATGATCCAAAAATGTCTCCTCGACCAGATCGGTCGCAATGTGGAGGCATACATGGATGATATCGTAGTCAAGTCCCGCAAAGGTTCCGACTTGCTGACTGACTTGGCAAAAACATTCGCCAACCTTCGTAGGTACGATGTCAAGCTAAATCCTGCCAAGTGTTCATTCGGTGTTCCGAGCGGAAAGTTACTCGGTTTCTTCGTTTCCGAACGAGGGATCGATGTTAACCCCGAAAAGATCGGGACCATCGTCCGAATGGAGAGGCCGGTCAGAATACATGATGTTCAACGACTCACAGGTTGCTTAGCAGCTTTGAGCAGGTTCATCAGTCGACTCGGCGAGAAAGCACTTCCTCTGTACCGACTCATGAAGAAATCAGATACCTTCGAGTGGACAGACGAAGCCCATGTCGCGTTCGACGACCTCAAAGTCCTACTTTCCACCCAGCCGGTTCTTACTGCTCCGCTCAGTAAAGAGCCCCTTCTTCTATATATCGCGGCCACAAATCAAGTGGTTAGTACTGTTCTTACAGTCGAGCGAGAGGAGGAGGGCAAAGCTTACAAAGTTCAGCGGCCAGTGTACTACGTTTCCGAGGTTCTGACCCCTTCCAAGCAGAGGTATCCCCATTATCAGAAGCTTATCTATGGGATCTATTTGACTGCGAAGAAGGTTGCCCATTATTTCCAAGACCACTCGGTGCTTGTCGTTTCTGATTCTCCTTTGTCGGAAATTCTCCACAATCGAGACGCGTCAGGCCGAGTGGCGAAGTGGGCGATGGAGATGCTGTACTGTGACATCAAGTTCGAGGCCAAGAAAGCTATTAAGTCTCAAGCCCTGGCTGACTTTATAGCAGAATGGGTAGAACAACAGCAACCGACTCACATCTACTCGGCTCATTGGACAATGTTCTTCGATGGGTCTAAGATGTTGAATGGATCCGGCGCTGATGTTGTGATCGTATCACCAAAGGGTGACAAGCTCAAGTATGTGCTTCAGATACACTTTGATTCCTCTAACAATGAGGCAGAGTATGAAGCTCTTCTCTACGGATTGCGCATGGCCATCTCACTCGGCGTCCGTCGCCTGATGGTCTACGGCGATTCAGACTTGGTGGTCAACCAAGTAATGAAAGAGTGGGACGTAAGGAACCCCACTATGACAACCTACTGCAATGCAGTCAGGAAGCTGGAGAAGAAGTTTGAAGGTCTAGAACTTCATCATGTTCCAAGACTGAAGAACCAAGCGGCGGACGAATTGGCGAAGCTCGGATCCACTCAGAGACCCGTCCCGAGTGATGTCTGTCTCGAGCACCTCCATCTTCCTTCAGTCAAAGAAGATCTCTTCACGGAAGAGCCAGTGCAACCCAAGAGCGCAACAGACCCGACTGAAGTCGATGTGCCTGCTATGGTTGATCTGGTCACAGAGATTCTGGTAATCATCCCCGAGTGGACTGTGCCGATTATGGCATATATCCTAAGGCAAGAACTTCCAGAAGACGAAGTCCAAGCCCGACAAATAGTTCGCAGGTCGAAGGCGTTCACTGTCATTGACGGTCAATTGTATAAGGAGAGTGTTTCAGGCGTTCTCCAACGTTGCATTTCCCCAGAGGAAGGGCAGTTGATCCTAGAGGATATCCACTCGGGAACCTGCGGCCATCATGCTTCTTCAAGAGCAATCGTCGCCAAGGCGTTCAGGGCTGGATTCTTCTGGGTGCAGGCTAACGAAATAGCCAAAGCTATGGTCGATCGATGCGAAGGCTGTCAGTTCTACTCCAACAAGTCCCACAAGCCAACATCTGCACTAAATACAATCCCACTTGTGTGGCCGTTTGCAGTTTGGGGATTAGACACAGTCGGACCATTCAAGACAGGCCAAGGAGGCTACACACATCTGTTGGTGGCAGTCGACAAGTTTACAAAGTGGATAGAAGCCAAGCCCATCAAGAAACTCGACGCCTCCACAGCTGTGAAGTTTGTCAGAGACATCATCTCCAGATTCGGAGTGCCTCACAGCATAATCACGGACAATGGGACAAACTTCGACTCGGACAGATTCAAAGGTTTCTGCGCGAGTCAAGGTATCCGAGTGGATTTTGCTTCCATAGCACATCCGCAATCCAATGGACAAGCTGAGCGTGCAAATGGACTTATCCTTCAAGGTTTGAAGCCTCGACTCTTACGAGAGATAGGACATGCTGCTGGTGCGTGGGTAACCGAGTTACCTTCAGTACTTTGGGGTCTCCGCACCACTCCGAACAGATTAACAGGGCGATCACCGTTCTTCCTCATCTATGGAGCAGAAGCGGTCCTTCCGAGGGACCTGCTTCACAATGCCCCGCGAGTCGAACTCTTCTCCGAAGCCGAAGCAGAACAAGCAAGGCAAGATGGAGTCGATCTTCTAGAGGAGGAGCGCGAGATGGCACTTACTCGCTCAACAATTTATCAACAAGATCTGCGACGTTTTCATGCACGACATGTCAGAAGCCGCACGTTCCAGGCTGGCGATTTGGTGCTCCGAGTGGATCAACAGAGACCACACAAGTTGGCTCCGGCCTGGGAAGGTCCTTTCATCATTTCAAAGGTGCTGAACAACGGGGCATACAGACTCTACAACATTCAGAAGGAGACCGACGAACCCCGCACGTGGAACGGAGACCTCCTCAAGCGTTTTTATACGTGATCGTTGACTGAAGCAGTGTAACGAACAAGTTTTGGAGAAATAATATACAGCAGATTCAATTTCTTTTGCAGATTCAGAGTTCTTCCGTGGTTGCAGACTATGGTCACCAAAAAAAACTTAGCTGCGATCCTGCATCGCCTAAGTATTAAATTCCTCCAAGTGTGCACTTTTACGTCGCACTCGGGGACTTAGCTGCGAACACGCATCGCCTAAGTATTAACTTCTCCGAGTGTGCACTTTACGTCACACTCGGGGACTTAGCTGCGATCCCGAATCGCCTAAGTAACACCTTCCTCCGAGTGTGCACTTTACGTCGCACTCGGGGACTTAGCTGCGATCCCGCATCGCCTAAGTATTAACTTCTCCGAGTGTGCACTTTCACGTCGCACTCGGGGACTTAGCTGCGATCCTGCATCGCCTAAATATTAACTTACTCCGAGCGTCCACTTTACGTCGCACTCGGGGACTTAGCTGCGATCCTGCATCGCCTAAGTATTAACTTCTCCGAGTGTGCACTTTTACGTCGCACTCGGGGACTTAGCTGCGATCCTGCATCGCCTAAGTATTAATTTCTCCGAGTGTGCACTTCACGTCGCACTCGGGGACTTAGCTGCGATCTTGCATCGCCTAAGTATTAACCTTCTTCGAGTGTGCACTTCACGTCGCACTCGGGGACTTAGCCGCGATCACGCATCGCCTAAGTATTAACTTCTCCGAGTGTGCACTTTCACGTCGCACTCGGGGACTTAGCTACAATCCTGCATCGCCTAAGTATTAACTTCCTCCGAGTGTGCACTTTGCGTCACACTCGGGGACTTAGCTGCGATCTTGCATCGCCTAAGTATTAACCTTCTCCGAGTGTGCACTTCACGTCGCACTCGGGGACTTAGCTGCGATCACGCATCGCCTAAGTATTAACTTCTCCGAGTGTGCACTTTCACGTCGCACTCGGGGACTTAGCTGCGATCCTGCATCGCCTAAGTATTAACTTCTCCGAGTGTGCACTTTTACGTCGCACTCGGGGACTTAGCTGCGATCTTGCATCGCCTAAGTATTAATTTCTCCGAGTGTGCACTTCACGTCGCACTCGGGGACTTAGCTGCGATCTTGCATCGCCTAAGTATTAACCTTCTCCGAGTGTGCACTTCACGTCGCACTCGGGGACTTAGCTGCGATCACGCATCGCCTAAGTATTAACTTCTCCGAGTGTGCACTTTCACGTCGCACTCGGGGAATTAGCTGCGATCCTGCATCGCCTAAGTATTAACTTCCTCCGAGTGTGCACTTTGCGTCACACTCGGGGACTTAGCTGCGATCTTGCATCGCCTAAGTATTAACCTTCTCCGAGTGTGCACTTCACGTCGCACTCGGGGACTTAGCTGCGATCACGCATCGCCTAAGTATTAACTTCTCCGAGTGTGCACTTTCACGTCGCACTCGGGGACTTAGCTGCGATCCTGCATCGCCTAAGTATTAACTTCCTCCGAGTGTGCACTTTGCGTCACACTCGGAGACTTAGCTGCGATCACGCATCGCCTAAGTATTAACTTCCTCCGAGTGTGCACTTTATGTCACACTCGGGGACTTAGCTGCGATCACGCATCGCCTAAGTATTAACTTCCTCCGAGTGTGCACTTTACGTCGCACTCGGGGACTTAGCTGCGATACTGCATCGCCTAAGTATTAACTTCCTCCGAGTGTGCACTTTTACATCACACTCGGGGACTTAGCTGCGATCACGTATCGCCTAAGTATTAACTTCTCCGAGTGTGCACTTTACGTCACTCTCGGGGACTTAGCTGCGATCCCGAATCGCCTAAGTAACACCTTCCTCCGAGTGTGCACTTTACGTCACACTCGAGGACTTAGCTGCGATCCTGCATCGCCTAAGTATTAACTTCCTCCGAGTGTGCACTTTACGTCACACTCGGGGACTTAGCTGCGATCACGCATCGCCTAAGTATTAACTTCCTCCGAGTGTGCACTTTACGTCACACTCGGGGACTTAGCTGCGATCACGCATCGCCTAAGTATTAACTTCCTCCGAGTGTGCACTTTACGTCACACTCGGGGACTTAGCTGCGATCACGCATCGCCTAAGTATTAACTTCCTCCGAGTGTGCACTTTACGTCACACTCGGGGACTTAGCTGCGATCACGCATCGCCTAAGTACTAATCTTCCTTCGAGTGTGCACTTCACGTCACACTCGAGGACTTAGCTGCGATCCTGCATCGCCTAAGTACTAATCGCTCCTCCGAGTGTGCTCTATACGTTACACTCGGGAACTTAGCACTGATCATGAATCACCTAAGTCCTAATATTCTACGAGTACACATTAAGTGTTCAACTCCAAACAGCACTCAAGCAAAAGAATAAGTGTTTTCGTTGTGACTCCAACAGTCTAGAAACGATAACGGACTCGGTGCGGATCAAGCTTACCCGCACCGATCCAAAAGTATGACGGCCAATAGAAGTGGCCAGAATATCTTACAGGCAAACACTCGGCATACCGATCCAAAAGTATGACGGCCAATAGAAGTGGCCACTCAGCTGGGCCGGCGTCCGGACTAGAGGAGTCCACAAAAGTGTCCAAGTCAATTCCATCAGCAATGCGGGTGGCAATCTCGAGGAACGTCTCCATGAAGTCTTCGAATTGAAGTTTCTTCGCGTTGGCGACCTTCAACGCTTTCAGCTTATCTTCCCGCACCTCCTTGCAATGGACTCGGACCAACGACAGCGCAACATCAGCACCGCACCGCGCTGCCGATTTCTTCCAAGATTGCACTTGGTTCGGCACCTCCTCCAGTCGGCTCGTTAGGGTCTCCATCTCCTCCCGCGACTCGTCTTCCGGCCAAAGTTCCTTGTTAATTCGGCCGACGACTTCTCTCAGTCGACCGATGAAAGGACCTACTTTGCTAGCGCGGATTTGTGCTCGAAGCAGATCCCGATTGGCGTCCTCACCAAGTGGAACTTTGTCCTTAACAGACCGTTCCACAGCCGCCGTTTCAGCTTCGGGGTCTCCGCAAAAGTCTGCCACCAACAAGCAAGCAGACAATGAAAACCAAATGTTGGGCACACGATAAAGCCACTCGACAAAGCATAAGACTTACCAGCCAGACAAGTCATCATTTGCTCAGCCCAGTCGGTGACATACTTCTCTTGAGCTATGCACCTTCTGTTCAGGGCGCCCATTTGATTATGCAGATCGGTCCTATGTTTCCTCATCATCTGCGTCTCCGCCGTCAATACCCTGTTTGCCTCCTGAGCTTCTTCCAAGGACTTTTCTCGCGCTTCCAGAGTGTCCTTCATACCAGCCATGGCAAGCATTGCAGCTTCCAGTTCACAAGCATATTGATTCCTCTCCGCTCTGAGGGCTTCATAAGAAGTTCCCCTCTCACAAGTTTTCTACAAAACGAAACAAAGGGTTGTCAGCAACTTTCTCAATACACACTACATTCTTTAGACCCCTGCCGACGCAAGCAGTCGACAGCGGTCTCGGGGACTACACCCAGTGGGTTCACTAAGAGTGACCCCGCTGGCATGCACCTCAAGCAGGTCTGCCCTATTGAGGTGCACGTTTTCACCTACGCCTCCGAGGCTAAAGCTACTCCACCTGTGTGCAGTTTACTCTTGGGAACTCTTACCGCAAGAGTGCTCCGACTGCAGTAAGTACTTGCACTCAGAAATCTTGTCTACGGACACGACAAAAATAAATACTAAATATATAAAGACAACTGTCGGTGCAAGCACTCGACAGAAGTCTCGGGGACTACACGCACTGGGTTCACTCGGAGTGAACCCATTGCAATCAACATACTACGACAACACCCAGTGGGTTACAGAAGAAAAGTAAGTACTTACTAGGGTACTTACTCGGATGTCATCGCGCAGCTCCAAGCTCCGCTGATATAAAGCTGCAGCGGAGTCATAAACCCTCTTGGCCTCTCCGGCCATCAGCTCCGCCTGAACCATGGTCCCCTTGACCGCTCCCACCTGCTCCTCCGGGACACACCGAATGTTGAATTCGGCGTTCGACGAACCGGGAATCGGGGGGAGATCTTGGTTCATCCCAAGGTTCGCCCCAGTAGGTTCCTCACCCGTCAGCGCCGGTTCAGTCGGCGGAGGCACTTCGTTTTGTAGAGCGTCGGCGGTAGGGGCGGCGGCAGGAGGAGCAGCCTCAGGGACAGGCTCTTCGACGGGCTCCGCGGTCGAGTCAGCTCTCCCCCCTGACAAGCCGAATAACGCAGCGCTTCAGAAGCAGAAAGAGATGGCGCAGTCTGCAGGAATAAAATACCCGACTCTCCCACAACGTACCTCGCTGTGACGAAACGACATTGTCCGCGTCCATGGGGTCGTCCCCTTGGCGAGCCGGCGAGGTCGCAGAAGTGGCAACCCTGTCGAGTGAAGACCATTCTACTTGTAAAACAAGAGTTCACTCGGTCAACAGAAAGGACCGAAAACTAGATTTGCTTACGTGGAGGTGACGGGGATGGCCACCCTCATCCGCGGCAGAGCCTTCCGAGGTTTGGACCCGCTCGATTTGGGCGCCTTGGAGGACTGGCCCGCAGGTTCAGCGGCTGTGTCCCTGGCTCTTTTGGTACCTCGAACACTTGGTGCAGCCGGGGAAGCAGGCGGAGCACTCGGCGACACAAGGGGAACTGAAGGGACGGCAGACTCTTGCCGACGCCTATTCCGATGCTCTGGCCGCGGAGGCGGCGAGTCTGGCTCTTCATCTTTTTCCTCTTCCTCGCTGTTTTCCTCCTCCGACTCTTCGCTGTCGAAGATGTATTCGTCGCTCTCCACGCTTCCCTCCTGGCTGCCTTCTTCGTCTTCCTCCTCTAGTTTCCCGCTCGAGACGGGGGAGAACCAGTTGGTCCACGCCTGCAGTCGGAAACGTTAAGCATCACGCGGAGATATAAATGAGTTGCTGAAATCAAAGCAGTTCAACGCACTCGGCTAATGCTACTCACCTAATTCGGTGGAGGGTTGTCCGCACCGTAAGGCGCCACTCGGCGGGCCCCCTTGGGATTCTCACAGGGACCCGTGATTTGGAGCACCTTTGAGGTCACCTTCTCCTCGAGAATGCCCTCCACGTTGGTCCGAGTGGAGTCTTCAGGTCCTGCGTAGTGCCACATGGCATGGTGGCGGGCTTGCAGAGGCTGGATTCAACGACCGATGAAGACTTCCAGCAAGTCCATCCCAGTGACCCCCCTCCTGACAACATCCGCGAGTGCCTCAACCAAAGGCTGGATATCTTTCTTCTCCGCTTTCGAGAGAGCGAGTTGCTTGGGTGGAGAAGGGCGGTCTAGACTGAATGGAGGCAGCCGAGTCGACGCGTTCGGGCAGGCTTTGTCCTGGCAGTAGAACCACGTCGACTGCCAGTTCCTAACCGACTCACTCAACTGCAGAGCAGGGTAAATACTCCGATTCTTCTTCTGAAACTCTAAACCCCCACAGAGCTGGAGGAGATGCGTCTTGTCATCCGATTGACTAAGACGTTTTATGGTTTGGGAGCGGACGAAAAAGATGTGTTTGAATAAACCCCAATGAGGATGACAACCAATAAAGCATTCGCACAAGACAATGAATGCTGAAAGGTGGGCAATGGCATTTGGAGGGAAGTGATGGAGTTGAGCACCAAAATGATTCATGATGCCTTTGAAGAAAGGGTGGGGGGCAGAGAGAAACCTCGGTGAACGTGGCTGAGGAGCAAGACGCGTTCCCCCTCCCGTGGCGCCGGCTCAACCTCGTCGTCCGCCGGCAACCTCCAAGACTTATGCACGAGCTGGCCGTGCTCTACCAGCTCCAGCAGGTCCCCCTCCGTCACTGTGGAGGGGAGAAAGTCTCCCTGGATCCATCCCGCTGGCAATGGCCGCTGCCGCCGCTGAGCAGCCACCGCCTTGCCCTTCTTCTTCCTTGCCTCCATCTTGCTGGTCTGGCCCTTGGTCATGGCGGCGATGGTGAGCTTTCGAGAAGGATTGGAAGAGAAAGGTGTATGAGCGCAAGAGGTGGCGAGGAATACGGAGCAAGCAAGAGCAGAGGATTCGGCGAGCGTAACCAAAGGGTCTCGTCGGCCAGAGTTAAATAGAACACCGACTGGGTCGCTGGCGAGCGGGCCCGAAATCTTATCCGCCCAACCAGCCGCGGCGATATCGGCGGAAGAGTTGAAGGCGCGAGGATCGAGGAGTCAGGTGCTACTCGAGCGCGCTAACGTCGCCCCCGCTAAGCGCGCGGAACCCGAAATTTGAGATCCCGGAAAATCCGCCGCTGTTAGTTGACCGGTCGTGTCAAAAGATGCCGCGAAAGCACTCGGTTCCCGACAGTCCGTTCCGTAGAACACATTCACTCGGATCATTGGCCAGGAGAGATAGAATGGATAGAGGCAAGCAACGCCCAAGCCGAACCTAGTCCAGGCGGATCTGAGCATCGAGCACTGCTTTGACGTTTCAACCCCAATCCATTCGAGGACTAATGATGGGGTCATAGTCCTAGGGTAGGGTCATAGGCCTGTCCTACAGGTCCAACCCAAGGACTACCCCACGCAAGGGACAAGACCTTAAGTATGCCTGACTGTATTAAGGTGTCCCCATCATCCAGTCGGTAACGGGCCCAGAATCATCCAGTCGGAGACTAAGACTCGGAGGACACCGGACCTACCGACTGGATACACTCGGTGCATCGTAACCTCCCTGGAGGGAAACTGCCGTACGTTTCCGGGTGCATTAACTAGCATTTATAGCATACGTTACCTGTAACGCATGCATTCAATCGCCACTACTCCACCCTTGAAACAGAACCGTTGTGGAGGGCAGCGCACTCTATATAAGCCACTCTCCCCCACTGGTAAAAGGGTTAGAAAAACATTGTACTCCATATTACACTCGGTAACAAGCTCCAGGAGCACTGAGACGTAGGGCTATTACCTCCACCGTAGAGGGGCCTGAACTCATACAACCTCACCGTAGCTAGGACTCTGCCCATCTCATTCGTACCCTACACATCTACTGTCAGGCTTATACCCATGACATTAATCCTTTTATGCACCTTATTTTGTTTAGAATGACGGTAGCATTATAAGGTGATCTCTCACTAAAATTTCAAGACGAAATTGTGTTCGCCCCGACTGTACACCGTTGCTACAGTTCGTCGTTTCGAGACACCACGTGATGATCGGGTGTGATAGACTCAACGCTCACATACAACGGGTGCAAAACAGTTGCACACGTGGAACACTCGGGTAAGCTTGACGAGCCTAGCATGTGTAGACATGGCCTCGGCACACATGAGACCGAAAGGTCGAGTATGCATCGTATAGTTGATATGATTAGCATAGAGATGCTTACCACTGAAACTATTCTCACCTCACGTGATGATCAGACTTGAGTTAGTGGATTTGGATCATGTACCACTCAAATGACTAGAGAGATGTATTTTTTGAGTGAGAGTTCTTAAGTAATATGATTAATTAAATTAATTATCATGAAAATAGTCTAATGGTCTTTGCGAATTACGATGTAGCTTGCGCTATAGCTCTACTGTTTTTATACGTTCCTAGAGAAAATTTAGTTGAAAGTTGATAGTAGCAACTTTGCAGACTAAGTCCGTAAATACGAGGATTTTCCTCATTGCTGCGCAGAAGGCTTATGTCCTTAATGCACTACTCGGTGTGCTCCACCTTGAGCGTCGTCTGTGGATGTTGTGAACATCTGACATACACGTTTTTGATGACTACGTGATAGTTCAGTGCATAATACTTAATAGCTTAGAAGCATGGCGCCGAAGACGTTCTGAAACGTCGCAGAACATATGAGATGTTCCAAGAGATGAAATTGAGATTTTGTGCTCGTGCCCTTGTTGAGAGGTATGAGACCTCTGACAAGATTCTTTGTCTACAAAGTAAAGGAGAAAAGCTCAAATTGTTGAGCATGTTCTCAGATTGTCTGAGTACGACAATCGCTTGAATCAAGTGGGAGTTAATCTTCCAGATGAGATAGTGATGGTTCTCCAAAATCACTGTGATACGTCTCCCACGTATCTATAATTTTTGATGGTTCCATGCTATTATCTTGTCAACTTTGGATGTTTTGTATGCATGAATATGCTATTTTATATCTTTTTGGGACTAACCTATTAACTCAGTGCCAAGTGCCAGTTCCTGTTTTTTCCGTGTTTTTGACCTTTTCAGAGGAGAATATTAAACGGAGTCCAAACGGAATAAAATCTGCGGAATGATTTTTTCCATAACAGAAGATACGCAGGAGACTTGAGAACCAAGGCAGGGGACCTCGGAGGAGGTCACAAGCCCACCAGGCCCGGCCTAGGGGACCGCGCCTAGCAGGCTTGTGGGCCCCCCATGGCTCCTTTGCCCTACTTCTTCTGCCTATAAATTCTCTAAAAATCCAAAACTGCGAGAGAGAGCCACGAAAATACTTTTCCGCCGCCGCAAGCTTCTGTCTTCGCAAGATCCCATCTGGGGACCATTCTGGTGCCCTGCCGGAGGGGGGATTTGTACACGGAGGGCTTCTCCATCAACACCATTGCCTTCGGGTCCATAGCTAGTAGCTAGATGGCTTCTTCTCTCTCTTGCATCTTCAATACAAAGTTCTTCATGATCTTCATGGAGATCTATCCGATGTAACCTTCTTTTGCGGTGTGTTTGTCGAGATCCAATGAATTGTGGATTTATGATCAGATTATCTATGAATCTAATTTGAGTCTCCTCTGATCTCTTATATGCATAATTTCGTATCCTTGTAATTCTCTTCGAGTTGTGGGTTTCGTTTGGCCAACTTGATTTATAATTCTTGCAATGGGAGAAGTGCTTGGTTTTCGGTTCATACCGTGCGGTGTCCTCACCTAGTGACGGAAGGGGCAGCGAGGCATGTATCGTGTTGTTGTCATCAAGGGTAACAAGGTGGGCTCTGTCATAGATATGAGATTGTCCATCTACATCATGTCATCTTGCTTAAGGCGTTACTCTGTTCTTTTGGACTTAATACACTAGATGCATGCTGGATAGCGGTCGACGTGTGGAGTAATAGAAGTAGATGCAGAAAGTATCGGTCTACTTGTTTTGGACGTGATGCCTATAGATATAATCATTGCCATAGATGACGTCACGACTTTGCGCGGTTCTATCAATTGCTCGACAGTAATTTGTTCACCCACCGTCTACTTGCTTTCATGAGAGAAGCCACTAGTAAACACTACGGCCCCCGGGTCTATTCACACCTATCATTTCCACTTTCGCTTTTACTTTGCTTTGTTACTTTGTTGCTTTCAGTTCTCACTTGGCAAACAATCTATAAGGGATTGAGAACCCCTCCATAGCGTTGGGAGCAAGCATTTTGTGTTTGTGCAGGCTCTTGTGATACTCCTTCACTGGATCAATACCTTGGTTCTCAAACTGAGGAAAATACTTACCACCGCTGCGCTACATCACCCTTTCCGCTTCGAGTGAACAGCAACGCAAGGCTCCAAGGCCACGGGGGAAATCCTTTGCATATTTGCCTAGGAAGTCCCTTAAGGCATAGCCGTAGGAGAAGGATTCCTGGTGCCGTCAACACACCTATTTCTGGCGCCATTGAAAGGTCTTTTGTTGCAGTAGCAATGATCATCTACGAGAGGGAGATCGGAATCATATACCCTTGTAGATCACTAAGCGGGAAGCGTTAAGAAACGCGGTTGATGTAGTGGAACATCTTCGCGATCCAAATCACCGTCGTCCCACGATCCGTCCCGATCTAGCACCGAACGGACAGCACCTCCGCGTTCAGCACACATACAGCTCGATGACGATCTCCGTCTTCTTGATCTAGCAAGAGAGACAAAGAGGCAGCTGAATTCTCCGGCAGTACGACGACGTGGCCGTGATGATGGTGGAGCTACTCCGACAGGGCTTCGTCATGCCGTATCGATCTAGCTACGAGGTCTCACGAAGTAGTGGAGGGAGAGAGGTTTCCACAAAGGCTTGAGGTGCAAAAACCCTCTCAAACCTCCAATATATATAGGAGGAACCAAGGGGAGGGTCCCTTGCGTCCTACTCCAGGGAGGATGTTTCGGACGAAGCAAGGAGGGAGGAGTCCTCCTCCAATTAGGGTTGGTGGATGACTCCTTCCTATCTTGTCCACCTCCTTCCTTGTTTTTTTCCTTTTCCTCTTTATTTTTGCCTTGGCCGAAATAGGCTTATTGGGCTGGCCTCACCAGCCCACTAAGGGCTGGTGCACCATCCATGGGCCTATTAGGTCCTCTCCCGGATGGGTGGCCCCTCCCGTTAAAACCCCGGTACCCATTCGTCACTCCCGGTACTTTACCGGTAATGCCCGAAATCTTTCTGGAAGCCAAATGCAACAATCCTATATATCAATCTTCGTTTCCGGACCATTCCGGAGATACTCGTGACGTCCGAGATCTCATCCGGGACTCCGAACAATACTCGGTTACCAACATCAATAATTCAACTATACCGAAAACGTAACTGAACCTTAAGTGTGCAGATCCTGCGGGTTCGAGAACTATGTACACATGATCGATACACTCTTCGGCCAATACCCAATAGCGGGACCTGAACATCCATATTGGATCCTACATATTCTACGAAGATCTTATCGGTTGAACCACTATGTGAAGGATTCACACAATCCTATATATCATTCCCTTTGTCCTTCAGTATGTTACTTGCCCGAGATTCGATCATCGGTATCGCCATACCTATTTCAATCTCGTTACCGGCAAGTCTCTTTATCGTTCCGTAATACAATATCTCGTGGCTAACTCTTTAGTCACATTGCTTGCAAGGCTTGTTTATGATGTTGTATTACCGAGTGGGCATCGAGATACCTCTCCGTCACACGGAGTGACAAATCCCAGTCTTGATCCATGCTAACTCAACGAACACCTTCGGAGATGCATGTAAATTACTTTTATAGTCAACCAGTAACGTTGCGACGTTTGATACACACAAGGCATTCCTCCGGTGTTAGTGAGTTACATAATCTCATGGTCATAGGAATGTATACTTGACATGCAGAAAAACAATAGCAACAACATGACACGATCATATGCTACGTTTATAGTTTGGGTCTTGTCCATCACATCATTCTTCTAATGATGTGAACCAGTCATCAAGTGACAACATTTGTCTATGGTTAGAAAACCTTAACCATCCTTGACGAACATGCTAGTGAACTAGAGGCTCACTATGAACGTTGTTTTGTCTATATATCCACGCATGCACTTATCTTTCCATTCAATACAATTATAGCATGTATAATAAACGATTATCTTGAAACAAGAAATATAATAATAACTATTTTATTATTCTCTAGGGCATATTTCCAACACGTTGGACCGCGCGCAACCGCTCTGCACGTGCTAAAATGATATTTTCCCGCGGTTGGTTTTTTAAGCTATTGTCGGAGATGCTCTAATCGCACGCACACACACTTTATCACTATGAGTATCTTCGAGGGACTGAGCTCATACATCATCTTGAGATTGACAAAGTCATTATATAGACAACTTCATAGTTAACGAACACGTTTTGTCCAACTGAACACACATCGCCGAAATGTCTGAAATAAATTTAAAAAATGCAAACACCAATACTATGTCTAGGACTTGAACTCTTGTGCGTTTGTTCCACCACAGGGAAGTTAACCATCTGAGCTACCCTAGGTTCGTGAAGGATGGACTTTTTTAAGGCTGGTCATAGTGGGGAGTATCATATAGTAGTATCATGCATATGATACTATTGTATGATACTACCTTTAAAGTGCGTAGTATCATAAAGTAGTGTCATAGATGACCTTATTTATTAACATGCATGACACAAAGTAGCATAGCATTTAACATGTTATAGTATCTACCTATGTTACTCTAACCTCCTCTCTCTTTTTTAATTGTCTGCCACATCAGCATGTTTACTAGTTCGAAGAACATGAGGCTGGTCGTAATGGTAGTATCCTAGCTAGTATCATGCATGTCAACTAAGAAATTTTGATGAGGTGGCATAAAATTAAATGAAGAAAGATAGGGTTGAGTATCATATTATAATACCGTATCATATTAAATGTTATGCTACTATGTGTCATGCATGGCAATAAATAATCTATCATATGATACTAACATATGATACTTTGCATTACGGGTGTAATATCATACACTAATATCACTAGTATATGATACTCCCCATTACAACCAGCCTGATACTATCTAAGTTATTCCAATTATGACCCGCCTAACTGCAAAGTCGGTGGAAGATGAAAACGTTTGACTTACTTTTCTCTTTTTCCAAACGGAGAAGCTTAAAAGCACCTCGTGCATGGCTCGTCTCGTGCGCTCCTCCAATCAGTCTCCCGTCAAATTCTGTGAAATCAAAGACCAACAACGCTTGGGATTACCTCAACAGTGGCTTAATTACTCCGCCTGCGCATATTCCCATGCGTCCGCACGTACATATTCTTATACGTTTAAGAGCAAGTATAATAAAGCCGAGTCAGCTGGCTATAAGAAATAAACTAATATATTTTTAATTAGTTAGAGAAAAGAAAAGAGAAGAGAGAAGGTGAATATAAAAGGTGAACCGTATAATAAAAAAATAATACACATTTACAATGAACTATTGTACGTGTTGGTTATAAGATGAACTATAAATGACATGACAATAGCTTGTAGCCAGCAGCTGACTATACTATTGTACTTGCTCTAACTGAGGCGGCGTGGGCTTAATTTGGCCATTTGGGCAATATATAGTACATGGCTGCGACACAATGAACTCCTAGATCGATCAAGAGTGTTGTCCTTGCTTTGCTTTCGCGCTGCTCAAGACGAACACCGATCGAGAATGTCGACCTCAGACGTGGTGAAGATCAAGTTCCTGATAGCATCTCCAACATGCGTTCAAAAACTGCTCCGCGTGTTAAAAGATTTGTCTTTTGGGCGCGGGACTGCTCCAGCAGAAGCTGCAAAACACTGCGCGCGCTAAAAACTTTTGGACGCGCGCTCAAAAACGCTATCGCGCGCAGCATATTTGGTGCGCCGGCTTGCGCGCGCAGCAAACTCTGAGCTGCTGCAGATGGGACCGTTGGATCGGCCTGGATTGGGCGTCGCACTAGCGTGCGTCTGTTGGAGATGCTCCGGTCACCGCGCTTCAAAACTGCTACAGTGACGCATTAAAAAATTTATTGGACGCAGATTTTTTACGCTGTCATTGGAGATGCTCCGACGTACAACGTGCGGTGCAACGAGCACGTCGCGGTGTATCGAAGGACGTCATCTTCTTTCAGGTATGTACGCCATGTGTCTCCTGATGCTCGATCGATCGTTTTACTCGATCGTATCTACCTGCTGTACATGCATGTATGGTTTTCTAATCAGTTGCGCGTGTAGGAGGTGACGTGTTACATCAAGGACATCATTCGGAGCTCTCCATGGTGGAAAACAGTACACTGAATTCAGTGGTTCGGCTCCTGGTTTGATTCTGGTAGCACTTCAAAGAATGATGTACTGTGTTTCAAGTTATAATCAAGCTCAGCTGTGTTAAATAGAAGAAAATTGGTTATTTATCACTTTTAATATAGGGCTTCGAAAAATGCCACAGTCAAAATTGGCTTCGTAAAAATACCACCCACACCGTCTGCACTTTAATTAACATGGTATTTTCCTTTTTCCATGGTTCTTTTTCTTTTCTTTTTCATTTTTTGGCACCTGAAAAGGCCAAAGTGCCCTTGGATATTTCGACCTTATCTGATACGAGCTCGCCACCTTAGCTTTTGCATGGGCAATCATAGCTCGCCCACACCTGCACCGCAGCTCGCCTTGACCACCCCTGTGTGAGCAACGACCAGGTCGTCGCCGGTACTCGATCATGCTTGCTCGCGTCGGCGCAGCTCACCCTTGCCTTTCGTATGCCTGTGAGACATCGCGAGCCACTGTAGCTCGCCGCCGGTGCTCGTGCACTTCTACACATGCAGGCGCAGCTTCGCGGATGCCTGCGACGAGCCGCTGCAGCTCGTCGTCGGTACTCGTGTAGATAACATCAGGGGCAGTTTAGCCTTTTCTGGTATCGGTAAATGGCAAAAGAAAAATGTAAATTTGTAAAAGATGGAGAATGGCATGTTAATCAAATTGCTCGTGAGCTGGGTGGCATTTTTACAAAGTCAATCTTGACAATGGCATTTTTGTAAAGTGGCAAATAGCCACATGCTTGTGCTTGATAGTTCCTCATTCTTTACATTCTTGTGTAACTTGCAATTTTTGTGGTACTTTGTTTTACCTTTTGTGATAAGGAGACTAATCCTTGGCCTCTGCATCAACGCGATGCATTCAGTCATATAATTAGTTATTCATCAACTTTTTATAAGTCTGAAGTCAACATTTTGGCAGCATTTGTTGCTACTCCTATCAACTTGATGAAAGGGTGCGAACTACCGCAGTTGCGCAGACCACACACTAAATCCCAACATCTAAAACCGAAGGACTCAACCAAGCCGTATTGCCAGGTCTGGAACACACACACCGGTCGGACACATTCTTAACGGGCACCACATGCGTCTGTTGCAGAGGCTGTCACCATCGTCTTCCACACCTCCTTCCTCTACACGTCCATGATCACACATCCGTCACCAGGAACCTGTTGCACCGCGCCACAGAGACTATACATCGTCGATGCGTCACATGAAATGCCACTCCACCACAGGAATCATCCACTGGTCCCTCGAGCCAATGCAAACCTCCAAGAATGACACCCCCAATGGGGAAACGGCACAAGAGTGTCGCCGTCATTCGATTGACCGATCTAGGCTTTCCCCCGGAGATAGCAGATAGGGAAATAGAGCTTCTTCCCGGTGATGCCTTCTAGAAGGGGACGACGCACAGGAATGCCACCATCGTTGGCCTTGGCAACGAGCCGAGAGTAGTGTTTTCACCAGTATCCAATCGACGAATCTCCATCCACCCCCATGTGCACGGGACCGCCACTGATCTCTGTCGCCACGCAACAAGCAGGCCGCACTGGCCAGCTAAGACCTGATCGAAGACCAAACCACGCATGTGGTCGATCTGTCCAATAGACCCTCCATGCATCCTCCATCGATCCGAGGTCAGATGGCCCGCCGCTGCCGCCTTATATGGATTTCACTCAGAAGATGCCATTCCTAGTTAACTTTCAATGAATCTTATCGACCTCATGAGAGAGGTGGATATCCATCAACCTTCTGACAAGATCCAGCCAGGCTTCCCATCGGTATCCTACCAAAGATCTCTCGAATTGTATGTTTAGAGGAATAGACTGTAATACTATGGCAACATAAGCCTCCTTACGTTGTACAATATTATAGAGAGATGGATATTGGGTGGCTAGCGGCGTCTCCCCTAACTATGTATATATCACCCCTCCCCCCCCCCCCCCCCAGAATCTCATCGACACACCATGTCCAATGCTAAATTTAGTTCTATGGAACAAGGTTGCTTTCATTCTCATCGAGCTTTTCCAGGAAGGTGAATCATTGGGTGTGCGGTAACTGGGTCAAGGTCTTAGATTGGAAGTACCATTACTAGGAAAAAGCCTATAGAAAGACACTTACTAGTGGTGTGGAGTAACAGGCCCATGCTGCTGCTATTTACTAGTAGCATGGGGTATAAACCAATGCTGGTGCTAAGTTCCTAGTAGTAGCGCGGGGTATAAAACTCATGCTACTAGTAAGTTGACCTCATCCTAGCATGGGCCTGTCACCCCAGGACAGGCCATAGTAATAGCGTGGGTATAAATCCCACGCTGCTACTAAGTTGATAGTAGTAGCGCGGTTTATAAACCACCTGCTACTACTATGTGGTCCCCACCATGCATGTCCCCGAGACACGCCATAGTAGTAGAGTGGGTTATAAAGCATGTGCTACTACCATCAACCCACCAAGACATGTGTACACATAGCGCACGGAGGCACAAACCCAAATCCACACTCTCCCAATTTCTTCTTCTCCCTCTCACCTGCGGTTCCCTTTCTCACCCACTGCCACCGCCGGCCTCACACCTCATCGCCTCCCCAAATCCGGCGACCTCCTCTCTCACCGCAATCCCCTCCCCTTCCCCTCCTTCCTCCTCCTACTGCACAACTATAAGGAAAGGAAGACTAGTAAAGCGCCGCCCATGGTGGCAGCGAGATCTGCCATGGACATACGTAGCCACTTGCACCTCCTCGCCGGGACATGGCCTCGTGCAAACATACGAACACCATGGTCAATGGTCCCACAACAATCAGGAACATGCCACCGAGCTTCGTCTAGGTTTTTGGGTGTCGGCTCCAATTCTAATGGCCACCTGTGATTTCTTCCTCCTACCCTCTTTATATCTCTCTTCCTCTTTCTAATATTTTTCTCTTGTTTTGCAGCAGAAGTAGATGAGAGGTCCGTGCATGACTTGGGTGGGGAAGCACCATCACCATGGACGACTTCATCCCGTCCAAGACTAGCAGCAGCCATGGATGAAGCACATGATGACGCTCAGCAGCAGCAGCCATGGATGGAATTTATTTTTCAAATTCCTAATTACTTAGTAGTAGCGTTGTGGCCCCGACCCTAGCTCGCTATAACTAATAGTAATAGCGCGGGTGGAAACCGCATTACTACTGCCAAAAGTAGCAGTAGCGCGGGGTGGTAGCAGTGCTACTATTAAAAATTAGTTGTAGCCAGCTAGAAGTAGCACGTGCCCCCACGTGACTGCTAGGCAATTACCCCGTGCTACTACTAGTAGTGTACTTATTACGTAAAATTTGTAGGCACGTGTCTTCGATCTCAATAGAAAACTAAATAACCATTTACTGATCAGACACCTATTCTTTACCTCTATATTTTCAATCCCAAGGCCACCCTCATTTTGGGGTATTTCCTCTTTATATCCTCACTCTACTAGAAAAGCAGGATCGATAAAAATCCAACCTTTTTCGTACCCCTACAGGTACCTCAAAGAAGGACATGGGAACATCGTGAGCACTGCGTTTATCAGTATTAGCCTACCTCCGTATGACATAAGCTTGCCCTTCCAGCAACTTAGTTTCTTTATTCGGTCCTCATTACACTTACACTCCTTGTTAGATAGCTTGTGATGGTGAATTGGTATGCCCAGATAACTAAATGGTAGGGTATTGATACGTCTTAAACGTATCTATAATTTTTTATTTTTCCATGCTATAATAGTATCACTCTAGGATACTTTTTGGGCCTTTATTTACCAATACACATTATTTTTTACACTAACCTATTAACTCACTACCCACTGTGAGTTGTTGTTTTTTGCATTTGTTGCCTTTTTAGGTTTACAGTACCAAACAAAGTCCAATTGCCCCGAAACTTTTTGATGATTTTTTCTGGATCAAAAGAAGACCTGGAAGCTTGGGGAGGAGGCCGGAGGTTCCACGAGGAAGCCACCATAGAGCGCACCTAGGGGTGGACACGCCCTGTTATGTGGTGCCCCCCCCCCCCCCCCCCGACGTCTCCTTACGCCCCTCTCTGGCCTATAAATTCTTAAAAATACCAAAAAACCCTAGGGAGCCTATCGAAACACTTTTTCCGTCACCGCGAGTCTTTGTTTTGCCGTGTGCCCATCTGCAGCCTTATTCCGGTGCCCTGACGAAGGGGGGATCGACCACGGAGGGCCTCTACATCAACCTTGTTGCTTCCATGGTGATGTGTGAATAGTTCACCACCGACCTAAGGGTCTGTAATTAGTACCTATGTGGCTATCACTGTCTCTCTTGATCATCAAAAAAATGATCATCGCATCTTTGCTTTGATCTAACCCATGTAATTCTTTTGTGCGGCGCATTTGTTGAAATCCGATGAATTATGGGTTTATGTTCATATTATTCATGATAAAAGATTTGAATATTCTCTGAATTCTATATTTGATTCATAAATCTTTCCGATCTATTAACTTAGTTTGGCCAACTGGATTAATCTTTCTTCAGTGGGAGGTGTGTTGTAGTGGGTTCAATCTAGCGGTGCTCTATATCCGAGTAACATAGTAGGGGATAATACACATTTTGTATTGTTGCCACTAAGGATAAAACGATGGGGTTAATTCATTTTAATTGACTTCTCTTTGTCTACATCATGTCATTGTTCTCCAAGCATTACTGTGTTTTACTTAATACTCTGGATGCATGCTGGATAGTGGTCGATGGGTAATGTAATAGTAATAGGTACAGGGAGGAGTCGACCTTTTTGCTTATGGGAGTGATGCATATATACACACGATCATTGCCGTGAATAAGTATTGCATAACTACGCGCTTTTCTATCAATTGCCCAACAGTAATTTGTTTACCCGTCGTATGCTTATTACATGACAGATGCCACCAGGAAAAACTATGGCATGTGGGTCTATTCACTTATGTATTTACAAACACTACAATTACCACATTGCCTTTATTTACTTTTTATTTTTTTTCATCTACCAACTATCATCTACACATCTCATTTGCATGCAAATAACAAGTCCAAGGGGATTGGCAACCATGTTGCCCACGTTGGGTGCAAGTGTTTGCTTCTTTGTGTGCAACCGCTCAAGATGGGGGTTGCGTGTTACTCCTGTTGGTTTGATAACCTTGGTTCTTACCGAGGGAAATACTTATATATACTGTGTTGCATCACCCGTTCCTCTTTACGAAAAATCCAACGCAAATCACAAGTATCAGATACCCAGTTCATGTCTGAACAATTGTTTATAGGCATCTTGTTCGTCTTTGGTTCTCCTAAAGCAAAACAATTTGCTTTTGTTAAAATTAATCTTCTATCCCGACAACTGTTTGAATAGATATAACACAAGCTTGATGTTTTTGGCCTTTGCCAAATCATGTTCCATGAATATTATGGTATTATCACTCTATTGCAAGATGGACACCCCACCATCCACTAGATGTGATGCTAGTCCTCCTACTTGGCCTTCCTCTTCAGTTCTTCCTATCATAATTGCTAACATATATATCTGCTAGTATGTTGAACAAGATAGGGGACATGGGGTCTCCCTATCTTAGACCCTTGTGCATCTGGAAATAGTGACCAATGTCATCATAAATTTTAATCCCAATACTGCCTTTTTGTACAAATGAATTTATGCGTTTCCTCCATGAATCGTCGAATCCCTTCATATATAGGGCTTGATGTAAGAACGACCATTTTACTTTGTCATACGTTTTCTCGAAATCCATTTCGAAGACTACCCCATCCAGTTTCTTTGAGTGGATTTCATGCAGCGTTTCATGTGGGACCACCACACCCTCTAGTATGTTTCTGCCCGACATGAAAGCCGTCTGAGTTGGTTGCACCATAGAATGTGCAGTCCTTGTCATTTTTTTGTCTCAATTTTAATAAAAAAAACTCACATTAAGGAGACAAATGGGACGAAACACTCAATGTGCATTGCCCCCTCCTTCTTTGGCGACAACATTATGGTTCCAAAGTTTATGTGGAATAGGTGCAGATGGTCATTAAACAGGTCACGGAACATCGACATTAGATCATCCTTAATAATGTGACATCATTTTTTATAGAAATCAGCCGGGAAACCATCCGGTCCCGACGCCTTATTCTTCTTTATTGACACAAAATTATCTTCGGGAGCACCAAACGATTGTTTATAGTAACTAGAGATATACAATTTTAGGTTCTCGTGTCCTATAGTTGTACCCTCATCTTGATCGAGTTGGAATATTTTCTTCTTTATGTGTCTTACATTGGCAATCATATGGAAAAAATGTGTCTTGTCATCACCCTGGACAACCTTCTGCACTTTAGCTCTAAGTGCCTACTTCATCTATTCTTCTCTGAGAAGCTCACCCAATCTCTGCTCGACATTCGTTTTAGATGTCCAATCGCCCACATCTAAAAAGGAGGATTGAGCCTTGAGGTCGAGTTCATTTATAAGGTGTAGAAGTAGTACAATGGAGTATTAAGTAGCTGCGAAGAGTAATGCAATGGGTCTTAAACCTTGTCTATTGTGAAAATGCACGTAAATTTAACTGTACCTTCTAAACCGTGACGAAGGTAGTACTAATTAGCTGTTAGGAGCAAATGCAATGCGTCGATCTAAATCTTGTCTATTATTGAAATGCGGGTAAATTTAACCGTGTCTTCTAAACTATACGATGGAGGGAGTAACTAGGTAAGTGCCACTTGAGGTCGTCCTGTGAAGATTATCGAGCAGATTAATTAAGCAGGGTGCGGCACCTTTTTTGTCGTGCCAATATGCTCCCACATGCGTCGAGAACAAGTGGACAAAGTGGTGGGATCAATAATGCACCTCCCGTGATTAGTTTTTGTTTATCATTTTGTTTGTCTCAACTTTAGTAAAAAAAATGCTCCCATTAAGGAAACAAATGGGACGAAACTCTCAATGAGCATCGCCCCCTCCTTCTTTGTCGACAACATTATGGTTCCAAAGTTTAGATGGAATAGTTGCACATGGCCATTAAACAGGTGATGGAACATCGACATTAGATCATCCTTAATAATGTGCCAATATTTTTTTTATAGAACTCAGCTGGAAAACCATCCGGTCCCGACGCCTTATTCTTTTTCATTTATGATATGGCCTCAAACACCTCTTTCTCCGTGAATGGTCCGAATAAAATATCATTCTCGTAGAAGTGTCTCCAACCATGTGCTCATCTATAGACACAAATTTGTCTTCAGGAGCACCAAACAATTATTTATAGTAATTAGATATATGCAATTTTAGGTTCTCGTGTCCTATAATTGTACCCTCATCTTGATCGAGTTGGGATATTTTCTTGTTTATGTGTCTTCCATTAGCAATCATATAAAAAAATATGTTTTGTCATCTCCCTGGACAACCTTCTGCACTTTAGCTCTAAGTGCCTACTTCATCTATTCTTCTCTGAGAAGCTCACCCAATCTCTGCTCGACGTTCGTTTTAGATGCCCAATCGTCCGCATCTAAAAAGGAGGATTCATCCTTGAGATCGAGTTCATTTATAAGGTGTAGAAGCATATACTTCTCCACCTTATAAACACCGATTTCATTTTTAACCCAGCCCCTGAGGAACTGTCTTAAGTGCCTAATCTTATTCTATCATTTCTCAATTCTTGACCTTTTTTCTATGACCATAGCCCATCCCCGGGCTATGAGATCAATGAAATCCTCTTTCTCAAACCATGCCCGTTCGAAAGAGAAGGCATTCTTATTTCCTACATGTGTCGCTTTCCCCGAGTCAACCAGTAATGGAGTGTGGTCGAAGATCGCTCTCTCCAGGGCGTGAGCTGTCACCAAATCTGACCTTGGCGAAACAATTTTATTAGTGTCGCTTGTACGTGACAATTTCAGCAGCCGCGCAACAACGATCCATCAGATACATGGTAGGTAGCTGGGTTCACATGTGACCAGTTCAAAACTAAGCACACAGTCTAAGATGCCTTTGCTCGCATCCATGTACCTACTGAATCCTTGTACTGTTCCGTATTATAAAATGTACAATAAAATATTACTTAAGTACTAATTAGCTGTTAGGAGCAAATGCAATGCGTCGACCTAAATCTTATCTATTGTCGAAATGCACGTAAATTAGCTCTCCAAGCTGTGACGGAGGAAGTAGCTAGGTAAGTGCCACTTGAGGTCGTCTTGTGAAGATTATCGTGCAGATTAATTAAGCTAAGGGGCGGCACCTTTTTTGTCGTGCGCGCACCTGCGTCGAGAACAAGTGGCCAAAGTGGTTGGATCAATAATGCATCTCTCCGTGATTAGTTTTTATGCAAAGCAACCAACATACAGGATATTGAGAGAGGGGAGAGAGAGAGCCCCCCACTCAACCACAGCTAGCTCATCGTTGATGCTAAGCTGTTCTTACGTCCAGAGATCAGTGTTGCTAGCTAGCTAGCGATGCAGGTGGTGACGGGCGCCATGGGCAGCCTGCTCCCCAAGCTGGTGCAGCTGCTCATGGAGGAGTACAACCTACAGAAGAAGGCCAAGAAAGGCGTCGAGTCTCTGTTGCGAGAGATGAAGAGCATGCACGCTGCCCTCTGCAAGGTGGCGGAGGTGCCGCGCGATCAGCTCGACGAGCAGGTCAGGCTCTGGGCTGACGACGTCAGGGATCTCTCCTACGACATAGAAGATGTCGTCGACAAGTTCATCGTGCGCGTCGACGGCCCTAATGAACCTGCTGCTGATGGCAACAAGCTCACGGACCTTGTGGAGAAGATGGCCAACTTGTTTAACAAGGGCAAGGCGCGCCGCCAGATCTCTAGCGCCATCAAGGAAATCAACAAAGATGTCCAAGAGGTGGCCAATAGGCGCGGCAGGTATACGTATCCAGTTGACAGACCAAGCTATAATTTTGGTGACCAATTTACCACAGTAACTTTTGGTTCGTATAGTAGGTAGAGGGGAGTAGATCTGTAGATATCGCCACATCGGCATGTACTTCAGTTTAGAACGATAACACTTGTGATATTTTTTGGTGGGTACATCCTCCACTCGCAGGTACACAGTTGATAATATTGTGCCTAAGCTTACAGCTGGAACGACTATCGATCCTCGTCTCCGTGCTCTATACACTGAAGCTACAGAGCTTGTTGGCATATATGGGAAGAGGGATCAAGAGCTTCTCAAGTTATTGTCTTTGGGAGATGAAGATCCCTCCAACAAGAGGCCAAAAATAGTCTCTGTCGTTGGATTCGGGGGATTGGGCAAGACCACTCTTGTCAGAGCAGTATTTGACAAGATCAAAGGTGGTTTTGATTCACGGGCGTTTGTTCCGGTTGGTCAAAATCCTGACATGAAGAAGATTTTCAGAGACATCCTTATTGGTCTAGATAAAAATATCTACACTAATATCAACCTCATGGTATTGGATGAAAGACAACTAATCGAAGAAATACGGGACTTCCTTCAGAACAAGAGGTAATGCACCCCTCACCCAGTTATGGTCAAATGTTCCTTGTACTTGTTTTTTAATGTTATATATCAAAAGAGTTATATAGTGATTGATTAACTAGTAGATGGCTGATGAATGTTATCCTCTCGCGTCATCTTGCGTCGATCCCCTCGTGGGCGACATGATAGGTGCAACCCTAGCCGCTAGCCGCCCCGACTCCTGCCCTCCTTCCCCTTCGTCGCCACAGCGGGACAGTGCCGAGCAGAGCCCGTGCGTTTGACGGTGGTGGAGAAGGGTCGTTCCTCCTTCCCGGGTTGTACGGCGGTGTGAGTGCTAGATCCATTGGGATGTGGCCACTTCCTCGATCCATGGCAGTGCGGCGGCTCCCGGCGGAGGCACTTGTCGTGGTGCGGGTGGAAACGGCCAGAGGATGGAGGTGGGGCTGGGCGTAGTCGATGGCGGCGGCGGTGTCTGGTCCAGATCCGATCTTGGCGGTGGTGGCGACGACTCCATCCCGGATCCGAACATGGAGGTGGCGGTGTCTCCTCCGCCGGGGATGATGGGGCAGCTGGTGGGTCCTTGTGGCGGCGCCGGTGGCGACGGATCTTGGGATCCTGTTCTTGGGGATGTCATAGGACGGTGGCGACGGATCTTGGGATCCCGTTCTTGGGGATGTCATAGGACACGTGTGGTGGCCGGAGATTTCTCCCGCGTCGACGACACTTGATGCGGGATCACAATGGCAATTGTCCTTGTATGGCCGATGACAACGGCTGGCGTGACGGTTTGTGCTACCTATTTTGCCTGGAATCGGGGTGGTGGCCCCTCTTCATCGACGGCGGCGGATTCTGGGGTAGTGTGGGCAACTCTGAGTCTGGATCTTGAGGTGGCGACGACCTTTCTGAGGTTGGTGCTGGTATGGGGCGTCCCCTCCACCAACAGATCGACTTCGATGCGGCTCGGTAGGTGACACATGTGCCTCTTTCGGAGTTGTCGGGCAGTGGCTGTCATTGGCAGGTGAATCCACGACAGATGCGCCGCCGATGGATGTTGTGCATGGCATCTTATGTGGAGATGCCAAGTCATGCCCGCTATAACCAGGAGTTGCACAGTGCCTCTGGCCGAGGTGTCACGTTTAGCCTGTTGCTGTTGGATCGAAGGTGGTGCGACTATAGCGGGAGGCAGACGGTATAGGACGTCTTTGTCTTCCGTTGTCTTCTCCACACATATCCGGTTATTGAGGCGTCAGTAGTAGGATAAGGGCGGATGGTGCAGACTACTTCAACCACGAGTTTATGCACTCCTATGGAGACGCGTGATCTTTGATCGGGCTATGTCGACGCGCGCATGCATTGTATCCTTGTTGAAGGTGGTGGATTGAAGCTTGGCTTTAAGGATGAGAATTCAGAGTTCAACTTTATGGTCGACTCGCCATCATTGGTGCACGTGGGGCAATTCCTTCTTAAATTCATAGTCTAGGAGCCGTGTATTTTTCGTTTTCGATGTATCTTGTAACAATAGGGTTAATGGCTATCCGGTGGAGTTACTCTCGTGAGGCATGGAGCCTCAAGTTATTTATATTTCCAGATAGATGTTATTTGGCTGTTAAATTTTGCATTTTTAATAATATAGAATTGTGTGCATCGTGTTAATGCAGAGGCCAGAGATATCCTCCTTTTCGAAAAGAAACCAGTAGATAGCTTCGAAAGATTGAATAGATATCTTGCTCGTACGCATCTTTTCAAATTGACATTTTATATGTTTTCCTATAGAAATTCGTAACATTTTACACTTATTCATGTAGAGGTGAATTTTTAGATTTTTTTATTGTTGGAGGAGGATGTTCATTATTAAATTTTCTCTCGGCTGTCCGGTGTATTTAAAAATAATAAAGAAATGGAGGTTTTCCTGGAACACTGGTCCAGGTGTTAGTGGATTTGAGTAATTTAATCTTACTTATAGCATCTCCCTTTTTTAGTTAACTAGGATTATGTTATTGGCAGGCATCAGATTGTGTATTTGATACCTATCCCGTTCTTTGGTTTGACATTTCGGAGAAATATAGTGCTATAATTTGATGTTTTTTTTAAAGTTATAGTTTCATAACATGTGGTTCTACATGCCAACCATATGTCACTAATTTATGCATGTATTGATCTAACGTTCCCCTTATTACTCTATATTCTACGTACCTATCAATGCAAAATGCACAAGCTCTTGCTTATACATGGGAAAAAAACATATGCTTTCATAAATGATATTATTGCTTGGACAACATCTTATTCTCAGTACATTCAATAGATTATTGATGGGTATGGATTTTGGAATCTGGTCCCCGCTTGTTTCCATCCTTATACATGTACACATAGTTTGTGTGTTTATATGGTGCTTTATTAGCCCTTGTGATTTGTGCATCAACATTTCATTAATGTTCTCTCATAACTGGTACAGGTATCTGGTTGTAATTGATGATATATGGGATGGAAATCTATGGGGAAATATCAAGTTGGCTTTCTCTAATATGAACAATCATGGTAGTCGCCTAATCACGACAACCCGCATATTTAGTGTATCCATAGCGTGTTGTCCTTCCACTCATGATTCCATTTATCAAATGGAACCTCTCTCAGATAGTGACTCTACAAGGCTCTTTTGTAAGAGAATATTTTCAAGTGAGAACGAATGTCCTAGTGAACTTAAGGAAATATCTAGAGATATTTTGAAGAAATGTGGCGGTGTACCATTAGCCATCCTTACTATAGCTAGTCTTCTCACTGCTGGTCATCAGATAAAGCCAAAAGTTGAATGGCAAGTTCTGCTAGCCTCAATTGGGCGTGGACTTACAGAAGATGCAAGTATGGAGGAAATGCAGAGGATACTATCATTTAGCTACTATGATCTGCCTTCTGATCTGAAGACTTGTCTATTATATTTATGTATGTATCCTGAAGATCATGCGATTGACAAAGAAGATCTGATATGGAAGTGGATATGCGAAAATTTTGTGCAGCATGGAAAGCATCAGGCTAGTATCCTTGAAGTTGGGGAAACTTATTTTAACGAGCTCATAAACAGATACATGATTATACCCATATTCAATGGTTTCCGTGAAGTACAAAGTTGTCGTGTGCATGACATGGTGCTTGATCTGATTCGTTCCTTGTCAGCTGAAGCAAAGTTTTTGACAATATTGGAAAATAATAAGGATGTCACTGGTTCTCATGGCAATATCCATAGACTATCTCTCCAAAATACTGAGGAAGATCAGCAAACCATACCTCTCACTAGTTCAATGAGTATATCTCAAGTAAGGTCCATCACGGTCTTTCCACCAGCTGTGACCATCATGCCGGCTATATCTAGCTTTGGTGTTTTACGTGTATTGGACTTACAGGGATGCCGTATTGGGGCAACTAACTTTCAGCCTAACTTGAGGGATATTGGGCATTTATTTCACCTGAGGTACCTAGGTCTAAAACGAACTGGTATCTCTGAACTCCCAATGGAAATAGGAAACCTACAGTTTTTGCAGGTGTTAGACGTACAATACAATTTTGATATGAGAGATTTTCCGTCATCTATGTGGAAGCTAAGAAAATTAATGGTTGCCAGAGTTTTCTCTCGCTGCTATTGGCCCCCTGGTATGTTGGGTAACCTGACTTCGTTGGAAGTATTGGAGAGGATCTATGCCTCTCCGAGCACCGTGCAAGAGCTTGGCAGTCTGGAAAGGCTGAGGGAGCTCATCATTCACTTTTTTGATTGGAGCCTCGAGGTAGAGGAAACTTTTGTGCAGACTATATGCAAACTGCGTGATATCGAAAGTCTAAGTATTAGCTGCAAAGATGTACCATACTTGGATCTCTTGGGGGAACGCTGGGAACCCCCTCAACGTCTTCGCAAATTCCATTTCGGATCAGACCACATCGCATGCTCTACATTGCCGATGTGGATAATGAGAAGTGGCCCCTCACACCTATCAAACCTAACCAAGTTCAGTATCACAATCAAGGAAGTGCACCAGGAGGATGTGCGAACCCTTGGTGGGCTGCCAGCTCTTCGTCATCTCTCAGTGTGGAGCACCCACCAAACAGAAAGGTTGCTCGTCATCGGTGCGGATGGGTTTCACTGTGTGATAGCGCTTGGAATGCATTGTGAGCCAGCCACTCAGTTAGTCTTTCAACAAGGAGCTTTGCCCAATGCAGAATACGTCCGATTCAGTCTGGGCGTGCAGGTGGCCATAGAAGATGGTAACGGTGATCTGTTTGAGCTCGGCTTGGGTAACCTGCTCTCACTTCAGAGCGCATTAATTGAAATCCATTGGGATGGGGTCACCAATATGGAAGCTGGCGAAGCATTTGCGGCAGTGAGAAATGCAATGAACACCCATCCTAACCATCCAATCGTTAATATTTATATGAAGCCAGAGATATCGGAAGGTACGAACTACAATAACACGGGATACTCACCAATGAATGAATTCAGTGTGTCTCCTTGTTTTGTACGTATCCCTTTCTGCACTCCTGCACATGCATGAACATGCTTCCTCCGATAATGTGTTGACATTAATCATTCACTTGTTGCCCATTTTCGCCTCTCAATCTCCAAATTAAGTTACCGATGATGAAGATGATGATGAGGATGACGATGATGACAACGGCGATGAAGGAGAAAGAATGGATCTGGAGTACGTACACTCATCCACCCAATGCTTTCTTTCGTTAAATTCTTGAGATCCTCCATTTTAGTTCCCAGCTGACCAGCTCACACATTGCCTCTTGCTTTCTCAGCTAGAATCAATGGCGGTGATGGTTGGTGGGCCTGATGGAGAAGTACACATACGGATTTTATAGGTCCCAGGTACCAGGTGGTGAAGAAGAGAGGACAAATGAAATGGATAAAAATATTGCCTGGTGCCGAAGAACAGGATCTGAACTAAGGTTCATGTTGCTCTGTTACAACAACGCAAGCGCTTGCGTTATTCAGTATATCGCTTCGATTTAGAGGTTTAACATCGCATTCTATACTGCTACCTAATTTGTTTTCTCCATTCATTTTGATTGCTAAAGTTTGAACTGATTATATATGGTGATGTAATGAACTTGTGTTATTCTCTGTTTCTTTCTCTTTCAGTTGGCATCACACTCTTCTGTGTTCTTCATTAATCTGCTTGGTTGAGCCTGCTTACCATAATGTTACTTGAGCGTATAGCCGTAGGAAGCTTTCGTGATGTCCAATGCAGCATGGGCAATATATATCTAGCATCTACTGATTATATATAGTGTTGCCTCCGGATCCATGATCTCCTCATCTCCTGGGGAATACTACATATATACCTTGGCCCTCGACATTTTCACAACTTTTCGGGCTGCTCCATGGTGTTGTAGTTATCAGCGATAGATGCCTTAATATTCTTACCAATTCCAATGCACGATATGGACACGTGCAATAATTTGATCGACACATGCATGTCTTAGTGTACCATGTACGGACTAGCTAGCCACTTTCTTGCATTCTAGCACTCCCATGCATTGCATTGGAAATATTAATTGCATGCATGTTATCCGGCAAGCAAACATGCATACACATTGCTATTTGCATACCGCTGCCCGTAGTGAAAGTATCATAGCTAGTATCATGCATGCCAACTAAGCAATTTTGATGAGGTGGCATAGAATTAAATGAAAAAAAGGGTTGAGTATCATATTAGCATGATACTGTATCATATTAAATGATGTGCTACTATGTGTCTTGCATGGCAATAAATGAACTACCCTATGATATTACTCCCTCCATCACGGTTTAGAAGGCACGGTTAAACTTACGTGTGTTTTCAAAATAGACAAGGTTTAAGGCGCGAAAGCAATTACTCCTATTGATTAGTACTAGTACTACTCATGCATGCGTCCTTCCAATTTGCGGCTCACGCATTAGTACTAGTATTTTCTCAGTTGATTAGGCGCATTAGCATCTACATCTGCTACATCTCATAACCAATCGGTGACTACCTTGGTCCCAGAGATTTTTTTCAAACGTGTCTTCTAAACCGTGACGAAGGGAGTCACATATGATACTACCCATTACAACCAACCTACTTGAGCCGTGCACTTTTCTATCAAAGCACAAGTAGTTGTGACTTGTATATTGGCATTACTTTCCTCCGGTCTAATATGGTAAATCAGGCACAAAATCTTATCGGACAAATAAAATTTGCTTTTTGTAAGTGATTACAGTGCATGTGTGTCTGTCAAGTAGACAGTCCTATCTATTCTGTCTGATTCCGTAAAAAAAATTAGAAGGAACGCTATGGAAATAGTATATCTCATGACCATTGATACATATTTCGGCGCCATAAGTTTTCATCCGACACTACCACCATGGCCTATTACATCACTAAATTAGCTAGGGGCCATATTGGAGTCTTCCACTCTTGTCTTCACTCTTCACCAATGGGCCATTTTAAATCCCCTCGGTACCATACTAGTATGCCTGTCATAGATGAATTTTTTGTATATGGTACACGACTGTAGGAATTCAGCTCATCTTGGATGACTAAATGAAAGAGAATATGTAGATTGTGCCTTTGGGTGGCACATCTAAGTTCCCGTCGCTTCCCAATCCCAGGACAAGCAGTAGGTTACCATCCATTCATATTCATGGAGCTACCTAGCTTCCATCTTCAGTTTGAGTACGTCGACGATAACAACTGAGATCATGATATGATGCTTTTATATATGGTGAAGCCACGCAGGCATGTGCCGTGGTATATGTACTGTGTGTCATTCCACACAACCATGAACAAGTCATGCAACAGGTACGTACAAGTAATCGGTACCAGATCAGGTCAGGCTGGGAAAACTGTTCTCCCTTGGGATGGCCTCAAGCTCTCACACGGCCATGCTAGGGATCCCATGGCTCACACCTACTCAGCATCAAGACAATTATATGTACATCTCTCCTGCACATAGGTACACATTTATGTTGATTTCCTCATTAAATATACCTACATTAATTTGCTTTTCATGATCAACTTCTTCATTTCCTAATCTCTCGAGGCGCTGATTTTTTTTTTAGAAAAGGAGGATGACCCCCCGGCCTCTGCATCTGGGAGATGCATGCGGCCATTTTACTGATTATTCTCGAGGACCTTACAAAGCAGTACAACAATATGTCTGAATCCGCCATCTTGGCAACATCTGTCGCTACTCCTATTCATATGATGAAGGGGTGCAAGCTGGACCAAATACCCAGACCTCTCACCTAAGCCTAACATCTAAAGCCGGAGACCCTGACCGAGCCACATACCGGGTCCGGGGCACAAAACGATCCGACGCACTCACATGTGTCGTCGCCGCCATCTTCCACTGGTCCATCTTCAGATCAGATTGAGGTACCAGCCTTGGCACGTGCCTCCGCCATCGACGCCATCATGACGCCAAACGACGACCTCCACCTACGTGAGTCCATCTCCAAGCATCAAACGGAGATCCATGCTAGGATAGGGCCGCACCACCGCCGTCGCCCACCACCCATAAGCGCCACCCAGCCCCAAGGTTCCCAAAGCGGCGTCTTCAAGAAGGGAACGGCGCCGTGAGCGCCGCCGCCGCCCAACAAAGTTAAGGATTTCGCCCGGGAGACCTAGGGGAAGGGGAAATGAGGGGATCAGTCCATACCGACGCCTTCAAGGAGGGGAATGGCGCCCTCAGGCGTCGCCATCGACGCGGCCGGCCATGGCCGACCAGGGATTTTGCGCGAACTAGATCCCCACCACCAGCGGCACCTCTTGTACAAAACCGGCAATCCAAGAAAGCGCGGCCCGACCAGGCTGCCCCGCACGCCGAACAGGGGAGGAGGGGAGAGGCGCCAGATCGCGCGCACCGGCCACCACAAAAGCCGCCGCAGGACGCCAACGACCACCGGATCTCGCCGCCCGCGCGGCCGAGACGCCGGATCCACCTCCCGCACGGCTGCTAGCCTGTCGTGCCTCGTCAATGGAGTCGCCGCTCCAGATCCGGGTCTCCGCATGCAGATGCAGGGCAGCCTAGGCCCCGCCGCCACCATCCTTGGCGCCTCGGGCTTGCCCGACGGCTGCCTCAGGCGACGACGAGGAAGGAAGGGGGAGGGGGAGGGGGCTAGGGTTGGGAGGGAGGGAGACGTGGGAGTTTATTTTGGATATTGCCGATCAATTGGTAAACTCTTTAAAAAATGGGAGAGATTTTCACTACCCGGCCTCTGCACCAACAAGGGATGCATACGGCCATTTTAGTATGAGTACCAAGATAAACATGGTCCTCGGAATTTTTTAAATGAGTATCAAGAATTTTTTTGATGAGTGGTTTTACCACACACCAAACTTGATCCTCAATAAATGGGAGAAAACTCACTGTGCATCCCCTGTCAATTCTAGGAATTGAACTCGGGTCGTTGGGCTGCACAACCGCATTGACACCCGGTATCAAACTTTTTTCCGTTAGTTCTTGACATGATTCATTTTATTTACATGAGCACTCACACTTTTTTTTCTCCCTGCTTTCTCAACTTGAATTAACGGCAGTTGTGGCCATGGGCAATTATGAGCACTCACACTTTTTTTCTCCCTGCAGCGGTGTCACGGTGACGCTAGCGGCTGGCGGCGCCCGCCAGGCCCAGATCTGGGCCCATTTGGCGGCGGTGTCCACCTCGTTGGTGGGGCGTGTTGCATCACGGGGAGAGGGACTGTCCGGGCCTGGCAAGTCATCGATGTCACGTTCGGTAGGCTGCGCATAAGCGGTGGAGATTGTCCCCTCCCTCCGATCGAGTTGTGGCCGCTCCCGTGTCCGTTGTCTCCTTTCCTCCTCCAGGTCTCATGTTGGCAGCTCCAAAGAGACGACGAGGGTGGTCCGGTAATCGTGGTGGCACAGGCTGGTGGACGGATGAGTGGGTGGTGCACTACGAATTGTCTAGGGTAGTGGTGGTGGTTGTGGATCGGGAGAAATCCCTCGCGGCTTTCCCGGCACCGACGCAGTGATGCCCGCGGGCGCCGCCGGACCTTCCTGAAGGGTGTTGGGGAGATCCCTCCTCCACTCCCCTCCGCGTACCGGGGGAAACCCTAGGATTTTTTCGGTCAACAGCGGCGGCATCGTCACATTCCTTCTGGAAGGTGTTGTTTGGTGCCTCACGCTTCGGAATGTTGGGACGCGGTGGTACTTCTCCAGCAGGTGCAGCGATTGCCGGTCTTTTTCTCCTTGTCAATCAGCCGGTCTCGGCATTTGTTTATCTTCTCTTTCTTTTATTTTTCCTTTTGGGCTTGTTTGTGTTGTGGCCTCGGTGAGCTGGATGTATCAGATGGTTGTTTTATAATATTTTCCAAAATCGAGGCTGAGCCCCGGCCTCTGCATCGATAGATGCATAGCCATATATGAAAATCAAAATGAAGTCTCAGATAAGTACATGAAGTGTGCAGCAAAAATAAAATAGAACGATACAAGGCATCTTTCTTGCCCAAGCCGGAGATGACAAAATATGTAGATGACTAAACACATATCCTATTAACATGACGCCATCCAAACCGGTTGAAGATACCCTGTGCTACCATCTCCCAGCGAACACATCCAGTAACCATAGGCTCCCTGGCTTCCACAGGAGTGAGTAATGACCACGTGCGGATCAGTGCGGTAGCCCTGAAGATAACCTGCAAGAAGTGAAAGTCGCGTTGTCTGTTAAACACTAAGTCATTTCTGCAATTCCATACAGCCCACAACATGCACAAGAAACGCGAATAAGTTTAGCAGTGTGTACATCAACCCCCTGTAACCACATCCCGAATAGCGTGCTTATACTATTAGGAGGAGTGATGTTAAAAGCAATGTGCAGCGAGCGCCAAACCAGTTTAGTCATAGGACAATCGAGAAAGAGGTGCTTAATACTTTCTTTATTCGGACAAAACCTGCATCTAGTATTACCATCCAATTTCGCTTGGCAAGATTATCCTTCGTTAGAATAACCCCTTTGTGAACAAACCACATACAGACTTTAATTCTAAGAGGAACTTTGATCTTCCAAATATGCGCTGATTTTGGAATAGGTGTTGAATCTATGAGATGCATGTACATAGATTTTACCGTAAATACCCCATTCGTGGTCAGCTTCCAATGAACACGACCGGGTCTGCGAGAGAGGTTGACGTCCATCAAGCTTCTCACGAGATGCAACCAACTAATCCATCTATCGCCGATAAGAGATCTATGAAATTCAATATTTAAAGGAATCTCGCGAAGCATTGATGCAACGGACGTTTGTCGACGTTGTGCAATATGGTAGAGCCGCGGATATTGAAAAGCTAAAGGCATCCTTCCTAACCAAGTGTCTTCCCAAAAACTAGTGGATTCACCATTGCCTATGATGAACCTAGTTCTGCTGAAGAAAGCATTTTTTGTCCGCATCAACCCTTTCCAGAAAGGAGAATCAGTTGGTCGTGCTGTAACCTGAGATAACGTTTTGTTTTGTAAGTACTTGTTCTTCAGAATTTGTACCCACAAACCTTCAGTTTCCGAAGATAGTCTAAACAGCCATCTGCTTAGTAGACATTTGGTTTTGGTCTCTAAATTTTTAATTCCTAATCCCCCTTGATCTTTGGGTCTACACAAAATATCCCATCTAGTAAGCCTGTACTTTGTCTTTAGCTCATCGCTTTGCCAGAAAAAACGGGACCGAAAGAAATCCAATCTTTTCCGCACCCCAACGGGAACTTTGAAGAAGGATAGGAGAAACATAGGCATACTAGTTAATACCGAATTAACCAGAACTAACCGTCCTCCATAAGACAGCAACTTGCCTTTCCAGCAACTTAACTTCTTTTCAAAACGATCCTCAATGCATTTTCATTCCTTGTTTGATAATTTTTGGTGATGGATAGGAATCCCTAAATACGTGAAGGGCAAATTCCCAATTTCGCAACCGAACAATTGATCGTAAGTGTGTTGTTCATTTTTGGCTCTACCAAAATAGAATACCTCACTTTTATTAAAATTAATTTTCAGCCCTGATAGCTGCTCAAACAAGCAAAGAATGAGCTTCAAATTCTAGCTTTGACCAGATCGTGCTCCATAAAAAGAATAGTGTCATCTGCATACTGCAATATAGAAACACCCCATCTACAAGGTGCGGGATGAGACCCCCTATCAGATCCTTCTTGGTTGCCCGCTTAATCAAAAGGGCCAACATATCAGCAACGATGTTGAATAAAATAGGAGACATGGGGTCCCCTTGTCTAAGACCCTTCAGTGCCTGGAAGTAATGACCTACGTCATCGTTTACCTTAATCCCAACACTTCCCTTTTTTATAAAACAATCGACATGCTTTCTCCAAAGCTCATCGAACCCCTTCATGCGCAGGGTTTGCTGCAAAAAGGACCATTTAACTTTATCGTATGCCTTTTCGAAATCCATTTTGAAGATAACACCATCAAGTTTCTTCGAATGGATTTCATGCAATGTTTCATGCAGAACAACGACACCTTCTAGGATATTCCACCGAGGCATAAAGGTTGTTTGCGTAGATTGCACCACCGAATGTGCCATTTTCGTTAGTCTATCCGTTCCCACCTTCGTGAAAATCTTGAAACTAACATTTAGCAAACAAATTGGACGAAACTGCTCAATACGAGTCGCCCCCTCTTTCTTTGGTAGCAACGTAATGGTACCAAAATTCAAATGAAAGAGTTGTAGGTGACCATCATAAAGATCATGAAACATTGCCATAAGATCCTTCTTGATAATATGCCAACATTTTTTGTAAAACTCCGCTGGAAATCCATCTGGCCCAGGAGCTTTACCGTTCTTCATCTCGCCAATTGCCTCCAGCACCTCTTTCTCCGAAAATGGGACGGATAGTAACTCATTGTCAGCCTCTCCAACTTGAGGAATATCCGCGATTTGATGTTCATCCATAGTCACGAAACTATGGTCAGAAGCATCAAATAACTTTTTATAATAGTTAGAAATATACAATTTTAGGTTCTCATGACCTACTATTGTACTCTCATCTTGCTCGAGCTGGAGAATTTTCTTTTTCCTATGCTTGCCATTTGCAATCAGGTGGAAAAAATTAATATTATTATCCCCATAAACGATTGCCCGCACTTTAGCTCTAGTAGCCCATTTCGATTCCTCCTCTCTAAGGAGCACTCGTAGGCGTTGTTCAGCTTCATTCTTCAAAGATCGCTCATTGAAATCCAGAATAATGGTCTCGTCCTTACGGTCAAGATCATAAGTTTGATAAGCCTATCCTGCTCATCTTTATAGATCCCCGAAACGTTCTTAGCCCAACCTCGAAGGTATTGTCTAAGATGTCTAATTTTATTTTGCCATCAATCCACGTTGGATGTCCCACCCAACTCTCTATTCCATTCCCGGGCAACCATATATGTAAACCCCTCCCGTGAGAACCAGCTTGACTCAAAGGAGAATCTACGCTTGTTTCCCATATGAATAGCACTACCAGAATCCAGCAACAAAGGTGTGTGGTCGGAAATCGCTCTCTGGAGCGTATGCACCGTTACTAAAGGGAACTTTTGTTCTCAATCAATACTGGTAAGGACCCGGTCCAATTTTTTAAAAGTCTGATTTTGTAAGGAATTAGCCGAGATGAATTTCCTTACCAGAGAGTTCTATCTCCCTAAGGCGAGGAGCATGCCAAAACGCCAGCCTTCAACTGCCCAAGACCGGGATTCATTTGATGTTGTGCTGTGGTGTTCCAACCACCCACTTCAACTTTATTTAGTACTATCATCATTTTGCGTGTGAGAAAAATATACACTCCATTTATAAGTGTGCCGGCGGACGGCGGTACACGGTTTCATATGGTCGGGGCCACCGCGCCGTGGTGGAGCGCCTCCGAGAGCCTCTGCAACGCAGCGTCGGAGGAGCCGCCCTTGTCGACGGCCTTGCGGCAGACGTCCCGCATCCCGGCGGCCTTCTCCCTGGCCGTCCTCCCCTCCTCGCCCATCAGGCACCTCACCGCCCGCTCCAGCTCCGCCGCCTCCACGAAGTTGCCCCGCCTCCGGTCCACCTTGAGCGGCACGGCGACGCCCATGTCGGCGACGAGCTCGAACGCGTTGAGGTGCTGCTCCGCGTAGAGTGGCCACGGCGCCATCGGTATGCCGTGCCACAGGCTCTCCAGCACCGAGTTCCACCCGCCGTGAGTCACGAACCCCCCCACGGCCGGGTGCGCCAGGATCTCCTTCTGCGGCGCCCACGTCGGCCACACCAGCCCCTTGCCCTCCGTCCGCCGCAGGAACCCCTCCGGCAGCAGCTCGTCCAGGTCCGCGTCCGTCGGGTGCTCCGACCCGTCCGGCGCGCCGGCGCCGGACTGGGAGGAAGGCGGGCCGCGCAGGACCCACAGGAAGCGGTGGCCGCACCGCTCCAGCGCCGCGGTGATCTCCGCCACCTGCGCCGGCTCGAACCAGCCCATGCTCCCGAAGCAGAGGAACACCACCGACGCCGGCGGCTGCGCGTCCAGCCAGGCGACGCACTGGTGCGGTGGCTCCGGGGAATCCTTCTTGCTGCTGCCAAGCGAGAGCACGGGGCCGACGGGGTACACCGGCGGCGCGGGGCGGCCTGGCACGGCGCGGCCGTCGGCGACGGCCGCGAGGGGCCCCGGCTCGAGCCCGTCCGCGGTGTTGGCGATGATCCCCGTGGCGTCCATGAAGCTGTCGCCGAGGCGCACGAACCAGGTGTAGTTGGGGCTCTTCTTGTCCACCACCGGGCACGGCATGGACTCGGGCGGTATCGGCGGCAGCCCGGGCACGTGCACCTCCCCGTCCTCCACCTCGTCGAACTCCACGGTGACCACGTGGTGGAGCACGGGCAGGTGGAGCATGAGCGCGAGCATGGCGCCGGTGGAGGACATGAAGACGTAGGACGGCACGCGCAGCTCGCGGGCCACGTCGACCATGGGCGCCGCGAAGAGGTCGAGCACGAGCGCGGCGACGGGGCACGACATCCCCGCGACGGCGTCCCGGACGTGGGGCGCGTGGAGCTGGATGTAGCGCGCGATGAACTCCTCGACTCCGGCGGCGTCGGACGGGAGGTCGACGGCGGGGAGGCGGTGGAAGCGGATGTCGAGGCCGGAGGCGGCCTCGCGGCGGACGTGCTCCTCGACCTGGGAGGTGGCCTCGGCGGTGGGCGGGCGCATGACGAGCAGCGTGATGGAGAAGGCGCGGCCGCCGCCGCAGAGGAGGATGCGCTTGCAGGACTCGAGCATGGACATGAGGTGCCCGGCGCCCCACTCCGGCACGAGCACCAGCGTGGGCGTCGGAGTAGCAGCCGCCATTTTTACTGAACAAGCACAAATTTTGTGATCTCTCCCTCTTTGGTGTTTTGTACTCCTGCTAGGAATGTGGTTCCCTCCGACTTCTCTACTATCCCTCTCAAAAAAAAAAAGAATGTGATTCTCGGTTAGTATAGATAAGATTATTGTGAAGGGTGAAAAAGCTACTCGCGCGTGCTAGGAATGGGCGCGCTCGCCAAGGATCACGCGAAACAGACTGACGAAGATGGATAATTTTCGATTTCTCGTGATCACACAGCACGGCCAGACATAGGGCTGTTTGGCTTTTAACTATCCTTGCCATATTCTATCATATTATTTTTGTCACATTTGCCACACTAGTTTTACTTGGGTTGTTTAAATTGTTAGCCACACATTGGCTTGTCTAAGAAAATCTTGCCATATTTTTTGTGTCTATGACATGTGGAGTTTATTATTCATTAAAAAAATGTTTGTCTTAGGTATGGCTAGAACCAAACACGCACCTAACTTGGTCAAACTTGTCTAAGATAAGTTGTGGCAAAATGTGACAAGATGTGGTTAGGAATCAAACAGCCCCACACTCCGCCGAGTATTCTTTTCTTTTTCGAAATCAAGGCAAAAGTTTTCGTCATCTCACTAATAAAAAAGAAAGAATTGTCCGATTGATTAACGGAAAACCAAACGAAAACCATTACACCACGTTTACACACGACACACATGGCGATCTGGTCACCTACCCAAAAACGCACACACTTTGTCCAGGAGAGAACACACTCGAGGTTGCAACCTGATGCCATCATATCACACCTTCGCAAGGACGACTCCCACTCCATCATCAACGACCTTTGATGTAGCCCTCACCGCAAGCAAACATTGAGGCATGTGTCGACGGATGTCAAACAGTCAATCACACTCGTCAACTACCAGGTAGCTCTGACTCTGTCGACGAGCATTGCTGGAGAAAAGCACTGAGCCTGCGCAAGAACCGACCACCCGTCCCGCGTCATCGTCGTCGCAAGGGCCCCCCCTCAGCAGCTCCGACTCCATAAAGACAAAGTAAGGCATGGCAACCCCTCAAACACGTCGGATGAGTCCAACTACCAAAACTCGGCAACAAACCAACTCCGTTTGAAGTCGTCATCGTTATCACACAAGAAGTCACGCCAACCACCCACATCGTCAGTCGGGCACCTGCCGACCACGATGGTGTGTGTGTCCAGCTCCGGGAAAGCACAAAGGAGACGGATGATCCTCAAGATAATGCCCCCAAGGGGATAGCAACGTGGGAGAACCAGCTGTCATCCGAATCACTTTGGAGTCTTACGCTCTCGTTCTACGTAATTTATGTTGGAACTATGCCTTAGAAAACATGACGGATGGTTGACGGCTTGTTTCTCATTAGCGACAATAATATGGATCCGATCGCGTATTGATTTGGGTATTCGGATCTGAGGTGGTCGGCCTAAGGCTGGGTGTTCGGATCTCCGGATCTGTGATCCAGTACTGGCTGCGAGTCGGGGAGACATAGTTACCGGTGAAAACCGAGCCGACGACGAGCGATGGCGGCGTTCTATGTCGTTACCTTGATGAAGGCATCGTTGTGTGATTTATGTCGACCCACTCGTACTGCTCTGGGGGAAACCCTAGGATCTGGTCTTCCTGATCGGACGATGACGGTACTGCGGTGGCGTTTCTCTCTTTGAGGCATCGTTTGTGAAGCAGTGCTGGTGGTCAGAGGCAGGAGGTGGAGCGGCTTCATCTTGCACGGAGCTTCGGTGAAGGTGTCAAGTCATGCATGGCCGACAGGTACTACGGTTTGTCATGCCTGGTCGGCAGGTGCTACGCACGACAGATCTTCCAGAGACTTCAAGCCGTGTCGGCTGGTGGTACTTGGCAGCGTGGAGCAGAGGTGTACCGGCGACGACCGCGACGTGCTCAGCAGTTCGCGCGCAGGGTGGTGGTGCCGTTGGGCGCCGTGGTGGCGTTGACGGCAGATAGACCAGGCAAGGATGATGCGTCAGTACAGCTCTGAAGATGGAGTAGTGGCAGTTGGCGGCGGCGGCCTCTGAGAGCGTTTCGGACCGGTGGGTGCCCCATTCCCGGCAAGTGGCTTGGTGGGCCTCAGGTCTTAGATGTTAGGCTTGTGTGCGAGGTCTGTGGTATTAGGCCCGGACTATCAGCATCCCTTCATCAGATGGATAGGAGTAGCGATAGTTGTCGCCTAGACGGTGGCTTCAGATTTATTATTATATTTCTTTATAAGATCTTTTATGAATAATTAATAAAATGGCTGCATGCATCGTTCAGATGCAGAGGCCGGAGGCGATCCTCCTTTTTCTAAAAAATGTATTAATTTGGGTATGTGTAGGGCACATCCAGATGTGAATGTGTCAAAAGTATTGCACATCTAGATGGCTCAATTAACATAAAAAATGTCGTACGAATTTTCAGGTAAAATCAATGATATATAATTTAAATGTGTAATACTTAAGTCAAATCTAGATGTGCCTTAGCAAACTCGTAGTGATTTTTATACTCTCTCCGTTCCTAAATATAAGTCTTTTAAGCGATTTCACTAAGGGTTTACATACGGAGCAAAATGATTGAATCTATACTCTAAAGTATGTCTATATACATCCGTATGTAGTCCACTAGTGAAATCTCTACAAAGACTTATACTCCATTTAGGAACGGAGGGAGTATTTTTTATAAAAGACAAAAAATGGAGGACCGGTAAGGAAGCGGGAATTGTCGTTGTCATGGAATAGAGGTAAACAGAACATGTCACTCTCTCTTTTATTAAAGCAAAACAGGTGGTAGCTCGGCTGTCAAGACTTGAGAGAGTTTCATTTCTTGATGGAACCTCGTCAAGCAGGCCGGATGCACACTGGCTGTTGTCCCCTTAATTTCTCGCTTTTGTCTTCCTGTCGATGGCTATGACGAAGCAACCTGTTGTTTTCCAGCATCTGTGAAGAAAAAACTGTTCTCTTTTGGAAATTGGAAGATTGTATGTGGTCATTGTGAGACATGTTCGTATGCTGGAGTAGTCAATATCACTCCAACTGTCAGACGACAAGTGCGTGAGGGATATGGTTTCGGATGTCACATACATAATTCAAGCTTTTGCTATGACGTGGCTTCAGCTATCCCAGTAAATTCGAAAATAGTAGGAAAAAGATTTTAAAAATCTGATTATTATTATTATTATTATTATTGCAACAAGACGATCCAGTACGCTAGGGGGCTGCAAATTTTTTGGGCAAAATGGCATTCGAGGAGTTATTGGAAGAAACGAAATCGGCTCCGGACAAGCAAACTTAAATGGGAAGGGCCATACAACTCAAAGTTCAATGGCAAGGCGATATTTCCTGGCAGGTGCAACATCCTTTGCTGAGAAAAACTGTTCAAATTATCGAATAACGAAAAGATAAACTAAATTATGATAATCGCAATAGCATGATCATTAGGTAGAAATTTTAACATTTTCCTTTATAATGAACTTTGCATTATTTCAAAAACCCATCGTTTGCTTCGCCTCCTGACAGTTGTAAATTTAGAAATCGCTCTTTCAAGGGATTGTCAAATCATCCATAAGTTGTTCACCATGAGCATTTTAAAGACAATTACATAATAGAATAAAATATATATTACATAATCAGAGTTCAACTTAAGCTGGTAACCACTACACCTCATGCCATGATTGACAAACTATTCGGTGCTACTGAAAATTAACAATTACACATTAGGACATGGTTAATAAACTATTAAAGGCTACTAAAAATAAAAAAGGCACAATATATATATATATATAATTAATTACCATGCCAAATTTCGTATAGCTATATTGAAAGTTTGAACAAACATCTCAGCTTGTAAGACACCCACTGTGCATATCATGAAGTTTGACTCAAGGCAACCACTATGAACTTGGTTTTCCTTGTGATCTTCACACTTGGTGGCCGGCTACAAATTGTTGGTATTTGATCTAAGGCCCAACGGGTTGTAAAGAGAAAAAAGGGGGAATAAAGAACAGGATAAGTAATAATGTGAAGGAGAGGGGCCACGATCCAACGATCGTTTCCTCTCATCACAACAGAAGCGTTCTCATCGGGGGCACCCTAACCAACAAGTGATTTTGGTCCCCAACGCCAACGCACATAAATAGATGGGGGAGCAGCAGGCGCCTACAGGGGATTTTGATTCACGTACGGTTTACTCCTGCTCCCCCACATCCGTAAAACCCTAACCGATCTGGGAGAGCGCTGCACAACGGAAATACCATCTCCAAGCTCTGTCCCTGTTCCACAGCAGTGCTGGTGGCGCCCGGAGGGACGCCGCTACCCGTTGCGACAATCTACCCCGAGCCTGCATCACGCCTGCATCGAGCAGGCACGGGACTTTTTCAGTGTTACATGAAAGATCTTTTTCTCCATATATCTCAATCACATGACAAAACAAAAGTTGAGACATGAAATTGGGGTAATTAAGTTGCAACGAGCATTCGCAGAAAAATAGCACAAATCGATATTACCTCTAGCTACTCCTGCGATTCCAAGCACGGACCCACCTAATAAGAACTCAAATCTACCCCCCAGATCGTGAACAGAGCAGCCAATCCAACAAATCTCGGAACGGGCGGCCTAGACGCCGGATCCATCCATCTCAGGACGGGGCCCAAGAAACCGACTATTCACCTAAGAGGTCAGAGCAGAGCAACAGAAGCACCCAAATCGACGCAGAGCCAACAGGGGCCCCTTTCTTTACCTCCGGAGAAGCCGCTCCTGCGGGCGGGGAAGGGCTTGACCTCGCCATCGGACTCCTCTTCCACGAGCCCCTCGAAATCGGCCTCGAAGTCCTCGTCGTCCTCCTCCACCTCCTTGAACTCCTCCTCCGACACGCGGGCGGGGCCTGGCCCTCCTCTTCTATGACGTGGCTTTTGCAATGACGTGGCTTCAAATACCCGAGTAGAATTAAAAATACTGAAAAAGATTTTTTTTATCTGATTTTTATTATGTTTAGATTATTCATGATAAATACTTAAGTCTTCTCTGATACTCCCTTCGTTTCTAGTTATAAGTCTTATGTTTCACTAAACGACCACATACAGATGTATATAGACATATTTTTGGAGTGTAGATTCACTCATTTTGCTCCGTATGTAGTCTTCTAGTGAAATCTCAGATCTGAAATCATGTCACTTGGGTCCTAGTAACAAACATTAAGCATAACAAAGTCATAGCAACATCAATCTCAGATTGGATGAAAAATATCATCCAATCCCATCACCGTCGAGCAAGCCTACAAAGGAATTACTCACTTCCGATGGTGAGCATCATGATGATGTTGATGAAGAAGGGTTGGTGATGACGACAGTGACGACCCCCATCCCCGGAGTCCCAAACGGACTCCAGACCAGCCCTCCCGAGGAAGAACATCGGGTGTCGGCGGCTCCGTCTCGTAGAACATGATGAAAACTTCGGTCCTATTTTTTCTCCAAAATTACGAATTTATAGCACTAGAATTAGGATCTACGGAGCCACGAGGTGGCCCCAAGCCATCAGGGCGTGCCTTGTTGGCTTGGTAGACACAGGTGGCCCTCCTCTAGTGGATCTTCGCTCCAATATTTTTATATATTTAAAAAAAATCTCCAAACAGTTTTGACTAATTCCGAGAATTTTTATTTCTACACAAAACACCACAATGCTAGTGTTGGGGAACATCGCATGGGAAACAAAAATTTTCCTACGCGCACGAAGACCTATCATGGTGATGTCCATCTACGAGAGGGGATGAGTGATCTACGTACCCTCGTAGACCGTACAGCAGAAGCGTTAGAGAACGCGGTTGATGTAGTGGAACGTCCTCACGTCCCTCGATCCGCCCCGCGAACAATCCCGCGATCAGTCCCACGATCTAGTACCGAACGGACGGCACCTCCGCGTTCAGCACACGTACAGCTCGACGATGATCTCGGCCTTCTTGATCCAGCAAGAGAGACGGAGAGGTAGAAGAGTTCTCCGGCAGCGTGACGGCGCTCCGGAGGTTGGTGATGACCTTGTCTCAGCAGGGCTCCGCCCGAGCTCCGCAGAAACGCGATCTAGAGGAAAAACCGTGGAGGTATGTGGTCGGGCTGCCGTGGAAAAGTCGTCTCAAATCAGCCCTAAAACCTCCGTATATATAGGTGGGAGGGAGGGGGGCCTTGCCTTGGGGTCCAAGGACCCTCAAGGGGTCGGCCGAGCCAAGGGGGAGGACTCTCCCCCCCCCCCAAACCGAGTTGGACTAGGTTTGGTGGGAGGGAGTCCCCCTCCCTTCCCACCTCCTCCTTTTTTTTCCTTTTTCCTTTGATTTCTTAGCCTTGGCGCATAGGGCCCTTTTGGGCTGTCCCACTAGCCCACTAAGGGCTGGTGCGCCACCCTTATGGCCTATGGGCTTCCCCGGGGTGGGTTGCCCCCCCCCCCCCCCCCGGTGAACTCCCGGAACCCATTCGTCATTCCCGGTACATTCCCGGTAACTCCGAAAACCTTCCGGTAATCAAATGAGGTCATCCTATATATCAATCTTCGTTTCCGGACCATTCCGGAAACCCTCGTGACCTCCGTGATCTCATACGGGACTCCGAACAACATTCGGTAACCAACCATATAACTCAAATACGCATAAAACAACGTCGAACCTTAAGTGTGCAGACCCTGCGGGTTCGAGAACTATGTAGACATGACCCGAGAGACTCCTCGGTCAATATCCAATAGCGGGACCTGGATGCCCATATTGGATCCTACATATTCTACGAAGATCTTATCGTTTGAACCTCAGTGCCAAGGATTCGTATAATCCCGTATGTCATTCCCTTTGTCCTTCGGTATGTTACTTGCCCGAGATTCGATCGTCAGTATCCGCATACCTATTTCAATCTCGTTTACCGGCAAGTCTCTTTACTCATTCCGTAATACAAGATCCCGCAACTTACACTAAGTTACATTGCTTGCAAGGCTTGTGTGTGATGTTGTATTACCGAGAGGGCCCCGAGATACCTCTCCGTCACACGGAGTGACAAATCCCAGTCTTGATCCATACTAACTCAACTAACACCTTCGGAGATACCTGTAGAGCATCTTTATAGTCACCCAGTTACGTTGCGACGTTTGATACACACAAAGCATTCCTCCGGTGTTAGTGAGTTATATGATCTCATGGTCATAGGAATAAATACTTGACACGCAGAAAACAGTAGCAACAAAATGACACGATCAACATGCTACGTCTATTAGTTTGGGTCTAGTCCATCACGTGATTCTCCCAATGACGTGATCCAGTTATCAAGCAACAACACCTTGTTTATAATCAGAAGACACTGACTATCATCGATCAACTGGCTAGCCAACTAGAGGCATGCTAGGGACGGTGTTTTGTCTATGTATCCACACATGTAAATGAGTCTTCATTCAATACAATTATAGCATGGATAATAAACTATTATCTTGATACAGGAATTATAATAATAACTATATATTTATTATTGCCTCTAGGGCATAATTCCAACAGTCTCCCACTTTCACTAGAGTCAATAATCTAGCCCTCACATCACCATGTGAATTACATTGTAATAAATCTAACACCCATACAGTTCTGGTGTCGATCATGTTTTGGCCGTGGAAGAGGTTTAGTCAGCGGGTCTGCTACATTCAGATCCATGTGCACTTTGCATATATTCACGTCCTCTTCCTCGACGTAGTCGCGGATGAGGTTGAAGCGTCGTTTGATGTGTCTGGTCTTCTTGTGAAACCGTGGTTCCTTCGCTAAAGCAATGGCACCAGTGTTGTCACAGAACAAGGTTATTGGATTCAGTGCGCTTGGCACCACTCCAAGATCCGTCATGAACTGCTTCATCCAGACACCCTCCTTAGCCGCCTCCGAGGCAGCCATGTACTCCGCTTCACATGTAGAATCTGCTACGACGCTTTGCTTGGAACTGCACCAGCTTACTGCACCCCCATTAAGAATAAATACGTATCCGGTTTGCGACTTAGAGTCGCCCGGATGTGTGTCAAAGCTTGCATCGACGTAACCTTTTACGGCGAGCTCTTCGTCACCTCCGTACACGAGAAACATCTCCTTAGTCCTTTTCAGGTACTTCAGGATATTCTTGACCGCTGTCCAGTGATCCACTCCTGGATTACTCTGGAACCTACCTGCCACACTTATGGCCAGGCTAACATCCGGTCTAGTGCACAGCATCGCATACATGATAGAACCTATGGCTGAAGCATAGGGGACGTATTAGCGAAACTAAGGGAACCTATGGCTGAAACTAGAAAAAAGTGCTTGAAAAAGTAGATATGTTAGAGACGTATTAGCGGTCATTGGTCGAGAGAGGGAGAAGAAGGTGAAAACGATGAGTGAATCAGACTAAGGCTTTTTTTGACTAGATATGGGTAGTTAGAAATGAAATAGTGCTCGCGTGGACCTAATGGGCTACACCATAACAATTTGTAACAAATAGGAAAAAAACACAGCAATTACCTATGGCGTGACTTAAAATTTCAACACCAACACTAAGGTAGTATCACCGTCCTACCAAATATGCTCACGCTATCACTATTTGAAAAAGTAGTGTTGGCGCTGACAGGAAATGACGCCGCCACCAACTAGAGTTGGTCTAGTCATTTCTTCACTAGTGTGTCGATGTAAAGAGGAATTAGGACAACCGTAGAAACACAAGTCTTGACGATGCCATGTGGATAGAGCCCAGGAACCACAAACAGACTACCATCACTGGTCTATGTAATAAGAAAATATGTGAAATATGAATGGGTACGGCCTCGTTCCTAAAAGTCACACGATCCACTTCACCGGAACTAATGATTATGGGCCTAAATTCTTTAGATTGTATAACCCCTAGTACATGAAAGAAATGGAAACATATTTATTCTCGTGGAATAAGAAACCCTCCGTGCCTTAATGGAATGAGCACTATAATTATTTTGTTATGTGCTTCCACAGTAGTTGTAAGAGTAAAATTACTAGATCCGATTTAGCTTCTCTCTCATGTGATGATCCTCATGTACCAAGGATGGAGACTCCTCGACGCCATTTTTTCGTGAGCACAAACAAGGGTTTCGTTGGCTCCCACGGCGGCATGCCCATATCCCGCCTTTGAGTTGTGGCTGGATTGGTTTCCCATGGTTCTTTTTGTAATTTCTTTTTTTCTGGGTTTGCATTGTGCCACTTTTTATTTTCAATATAATCTAGGTCCTTCTCGCGAAAAAGATTATTTCAACAACATTTTTTGACATTTATGTCCGCTATCACATAGTAAAAAAGCACGATAGACGAGATTGCTTTATTAATTAGCCTATAATAACAGACAAGGTCATCAATGTAAAAAAGGCATGAAAATATCTCCTCGCTAACCTAACTAGTTCATATGCTACTCAGTTGCTTACTCTCAATCATTGGTTGTTATGATTTCACTTTACTCGCAATCGTAGCCTCGATCATGAGATTTTGGTCTATGGTTAGAAAATTTATGATTTTTTTGAGAAGGAGAGAGAGGGGACATGGGCAAAGTAGTCATTAGACAAAACCCTAAATAGTAAATAGAGCCTTTTATCGAATGGCAAGAGTGAGAAAATACATACATTTTATCGAATAACCCCAAGAGTGAGTAAAAATGTAAATATTTTATCGAATAACCCCAAAACCACGACGCCACTCCCCGCTCCTCCAGCCCCACCCCCTCGCCACGTCGCGAGTAGCGGCCAACCATGGACGCTGCCATCGACGAAGGCCCCATAGCAGACCCCTCCAATGAGCGTCCTCCCACCTCGACTTGATGTGACCCGTCGTGGTTGCTCTCCGTGCCAACCCTAAATAACCTATACAAATTTAAACCATGATAAAAGTAAAGAAGCATATACAACAAAAAAACAAAAAACAAAAAATGCACCTTATTTGAAATTATTACATTCATTCTTTACTTTAGTATATCGAGATGTGAAAACCAACACCAGTTCACAGTGTTACAGTTAGAGCTTTAGTTCGTCTGTTTACCATCCTTGCCAAAACCAAGTCCAAAGATTGACTGGCCCATCCGATCAAGGAGTGCCCTATCATGAGTTCTACCCTATCACATTGACATGTACACGCATGTTTCAAAAATGAGATAGGTCACCGACTATTGGTAGGCCTAACTTGCCAATGTAAGAAGACACTAGGACAACCATATAAACACACAAGTATTGATGATGCCACATGGCTAGGGCCCTGCAACCACAACGAGACTACCATCATTGGTATCTATAATGATGCATTTACGCAGAATACTGATGGACATGACCTCGTTGCTAACACTAGTAGGGACGGGGCATTTAGCCCCGGTCCGTAAGGGGCTTTAGTCCCGGTTCACCAACCGGCACTAAAGGGGCGGGACTAAAGGCCTAACCTTTAGTTCCCACCCCTGTTACAAGCCGGGACTAATGGTGCTCCACGTGGGCGTCTCGTAGCGCTCCACGGGCAGGACCTTTAGTCCCGGTTCGTTACACGGACCGGGACTAAAGAGTTTCAGATTTTTCTTATTTTGGGGTTTTTTTATTGAAATTATTTTTGGGTTTTAGGGTTTTAGGGTTTAGGTGTTCGGGAGATTAACGTGATGCCTCGTTTGGTGTTCGGGAATTAGTTTTCATATAATTTAAATAGAAATAATTATGCATATATATATATAAGATTAACTTATCTTACAAGCGAGCATATATATACAATTTTATGGAGATCTGAATTATCGGGACTAGAGCCCGTCTATTCGATTACATGGACGAACATCAGTAATGGCCCCTAGCTACACTAAATCGTCATTTGTCATCTATAGCTTCCGTCCTCAGAAATCCCGCAAGCTCCTCTGCAACAGCAATCGCGCGTTGCTCTGGTAGGACCTTCGTCCTCATGGCCGTGTGCTATATAAGAAGAGGAGATGAATATGAATATCAATCATGATAACAAAGAATGACGGGTAAAAATAGAGGTGTGAATGTTCATTGCTTACGTCGAATCTGTGATCCTTGTGCTCAGAGGTAAACGTGCGAATGGTCTCGCAAACATAGTATCCGCATAGATGCGTTGCCCGTGGCTGCTGGTCGCACTTTACGAGAATAGAATGTATATAATCAAAATAATAATCTAGCATCATAAATGTATTGAAAATAGAAATATATCATACTACTACTTACCTGAGCCGCTCTAAAGGTCAGCTTCTCAGGAAAGTTACCGGGAGTCACGCACTTGAACCGCTTCCAAACCCTGCCCGACAAGGATAATGATTTGCTAAATTTTTCATTAATTGATATATCAGAAAATCATCGAAAGAGACCGATAGAGCGCAAGAATGATTGAAATTACCCTTGGAGCATGTCCTGCAGGCTTTGGAACTGTTCCAAGGGTTTCGATAATGGGTCGAAGGCATCAACTCTTCCCTTATCAATTTGAATGTCCAACAGAATCCAATGGAAGCTGCACATGTATGTATGTATATATATATATATATATATGTGTGTGTGTGTGTGTGTGTGTGTCAGTAACTTATCAATTACACTTATAAGTGAATGGACACAACAGAGTAAAGACCCTCACCTGAAGTTGTATGGAAACAGTATGTGGTCACAGAAATTTTGATCTATTAGAAACCTTAGAAGGTTTTCCTCCGTCTCCTTGGGTTTATCAGTTAGCGTCGCTATATGTATTTTATCTGGGTCAATAAACCCAATATTTAGGATGTTCTTACTTTTACAATCTAGAATCTTCATTCTGCATAATAGAGTACAAGTTATATATAGACAATGAATTGAAATAAGTAAACAAGTTATATGTAGACAATGAATTGAAAAACTTACAGACAATAGCAACTCATAAGCGATTTGTCGAGGGCGTTGCCATTGTACATTTGGAAGAGTTCATCAAAGTCGATATGGATTTCTTCGGGGCGGCCGTAGTACTCTCGTGTGACACTCAGCACGATCATCGTTCTCCCATTCTTTGATTCACTTAAGTACCATTGATGCAAGTAACGCATATTTATTGGGAGATCATCTTTGCTGACCAAAGGCTCTCCCATGACAAACTGTGGCTTAGGGGCTACCACAGCCTTGGGTATCATGTCGTCTTGGGAAGCCAGCAAATCTTCAACCGAGACACCACATTCAGCCGCCCACTCCTTTGCTATTTCAAAAGCTTGCCCCTGCACCAGAGGGGGAACATTCTCGGTTAACACCTTGAGGGGTGAGATCGACTGTTTGGCCTGTTGTCCAAGCTGAGGAACGTCCGATTTTTTCTTGCTTGTAGTTGAACTTGATTTGCTCCCACTTGCACTTGCACGTGATCTGCTCTTTTTCACTTCCTTCTACAATGTGCGTGTATAGTCATCAGGCTTATGGTGTAAGTCATACTGTGATGGAAGGGTCATGAAGTCTTTTGCCCATGCTATTTGCTTCTCGGTGTATTCCGGGCGGGGCTCGGGTTCCTTCTTTTTCATCTGCGCATCATGATGTTCCTTTGCTATCCTGGCGTTTTCCTCAGGAGTACGATCATAAGGTCTGATAGGAAGATTAGCATGAGGTACCTTTGGGAGGGGCGACCGTTTGCGCTTTGGGGGGCTCCGTCGCTTAGGAATCGTCGGCGGAGCGTTCTTGGTGGCACGCTTCCGCTTAGTATCCTGTGCGGGCGGCGGCGGAGACGGACGACCCAAGTCCGGCGGCGGTGATCGAGATGGACTCGTGTTGTGCTGGCCGACGTCATGTGGAGGGCTTGGAGGTAATGGAGGTGTAGGTGACCTGCGACGACTCGGAGGCGGTGTTGTCCTTGGGGCCGAGCCTGGAAGCTTGATGTAGTTCTTGTCCCATAGGATGACTCCACCCAGTACTTCTCCGAGTGTCCTCTCATCTTCGGGTCCAGCTATGTCGAGCTCCATATCATGAAACCCCGTCATGATTTCATCCACCCCGACTTTAGCAAAGCCAGCTGGAATCTCACGGCCATGCCAGCGTGCATCAGGGCCAGAAGGTAAAGCTTGTCCGACGGCCACCTTCATGGATATGTTCTTGAATTTCTGATGGAGTTCACATGATGTTGACTCCTTGATTCCATCCACGGGGTAGCCGGGACCGCCCTCTATCATTCTTCGTGCATCGTCGGGCGGGGCCTCAGATTCAGCCACGCTGCTTTTCCGCTTAGATGGGGCGCCGGTAATATCAAGTGCAGGATCTTCCTAGCGCACTACTCCTCTAAGCTCATCAATCTGCTTCTGTTGCTCGTTAATCCTGGCAAGCAACTGGTTGAACTTGTCATTCTCCTCTTCCTGCTGCCGCTTCTTTGCTCTCTCTCGGCTTTTGTAAGTGTCTTGGTCTCTGGCAAACCCAAGCCACCACGGGTAAGAAGGACCGAAGCCTCGCGTTCGTCCTCCATGTTCGTCATTGCCGAGGACCAGTGTGAGCAAATCTTTCTCTCTATCTAGAGTGAACTTTCTTTTTCCCTCCTTAATTTCTTTCACTATCCTTTTCCAATTCTTCCTGGGTATCCTAAGACCATCACTGCAGATGAGGTCCCCTGTTTTTTCGTCGTACGACCCACCATGCGCAAGGAACCAATTTCTTGCTCTCAATTCCCACTCATCACGGAGTGGTTCAGGTACGATGCCTTTATCTAGCAGATCTTGCTCTTTCTTATCCCACTTTGGGATGGCAGTCTCATAGCCCCCTGGCCCCAGCTTGTGGTGATATTTATTCTTGTCGGCATTTATCTTGTTCTTTTCTGATAATGCGTGCGCATCTTCTGACTCCTTGTACTCTTGAAATGCCTTCCAGTGATTCGCCTGCTTGGCTAGTTACCCCTTGAATACTGGCACTTTCTTTGTCTTCAGATAGTTTTTCCATAGCTTCTTCTTCCAGCTACGGAACCGTTCGGCCATCTTCTTTAGAGTCCACTGCTTGACTTTGGCCCTCAGTTTGTCTGCGGCGTCTTCATTCTCACATTCTGGTAGGTTGAAATGTGACATGAGATCATTCCAAAGATTATATTTGTACCTTTCGGTGACATAGTCACTATCGGCTGCCCCTTTGCGCTTGTTCCACTCCCGAACGCTGATCGGGACGTGATCCCTAACGAGAACTCCGCATTGCTTCTTGAATGTGTCAACAGCATTCTTAGGAAGCTTGGGTTCGCCCGTAGGCAATATCACCTAAAAGGTGTAATGCATCCGTGCATCCAACTTTCTAGTCGGGCCTCGTTTCGTAGCTTTGCTCGATGTGGAGGCCTAAGAGGGAGAAACATTCGTCAAATGAATGTATATGTATACAATATAGAGCTATCTCCAATATTTTTCACATATTACAAGTGATTGTCGAACTTTATATGTATACCTCGCCAGACTTTATTATTTCTTCACCGGCTTCTCCATCAGTGGAGCTATCACCTTCTCCGTCATTGGACCTATCTCCTGCCCCATCGACTTCATCTTCGTGTCGCTCGACCTCCATTCCATATCCGGAGGGGTTTAGATATGACAACGGAGATTCAGCTGGTTCAACGTCGGGGCCGTCTTTGATTATATCTTCGAGAAGTTCTTCCTCTTCGAGGTTCCTGATATGTGGATCCATAGTTCTGCAAAAAACGGACATTTGATCAGGAACTCCATTCCAAAACAACTTTAGTCTCGGGTCGTGGCTCCACCCGGGACTCCTAGATTTCTGCATAGTATTCAAAGTAGGAGTACTTTTCCAATTTGAGCATTCAATAAGCAAAACCAAATCGTAAAATAAAGTAGTATTCAAATTAGCATGCATTCAATTTTAAGCAAATACATCATCTCTTTTGTCCGTACATCGTCGAATATTATCACTAATACTCCTCGAATACTATCATACATATAGCATCACTGATACATCTAGAACCGTAGCGCCCGACGGGTATCGTCGCGGGCGGTGGACACCCAAAGAGAAGGAACCATCACAGGATCATAGCTCCAGTGAGATCCCCGAAGAACCTGCCAGGTATGCTCGAACCTGCCCTCCAACGCAACCATGTAGCGACGGACGTGCTCATCCTCCTTGCTGACACGGTGACGTACCACCTCCGCGGTGTCCGGAAGCCTCGGCACCGTCACTGGCCCACGCGACCGCCACCAAACAAGGATCGGGTCAACAATGGGCTGGCTCCTCACCAACCTACGCCCCCCGGAAGGTAGAACCTCCCAATACCAGCCGGGCGAAGCCCAGTCCCGGACAGGGCCCCTCTGATCAAGCAGGTGTCCTCCGCCGAGTCGACGACGAGGATGCGGGATAGGCATCGTAAAATGAACTAAAAAATAAACTAGTTCTATTAATTTTCTTGCTAAAAATAAACTATTAACACTTAAGCATATACAAGAGCAAAATTAAACTATTAACACTTAAGCGTATACAATAGCAAAATTAAGCAATAATCTAAGAAACACTATTAACACTTAAGCATATACACTATACAATATTTCTTCTTCTTGTAACCCTAAACTAATTTTTTCTCTTCTTTTATTTCTCCTCTTCTTCTACTTCTTCTTCTACTTCTACTTCTCCTCTTCTTCTACTACTTCTCCTCTTCTCTTCTTCTACTTCTCCTCTCCTCCTCTTCTAATTTTTTCTCTTCTTCTACTTCTCCTCTTCTTCTATTTTTCCTCTTCTTCTCCTCTCCTCCTCTTCTTATTCTCCTTTTTCTTCTTTTCTTCTCCTCTTCTTCTTATTTTCCTTTTTCCTAATTCTAAATATTACTAACCCTAATAATCTAGCACAAACCTAATAACAATAGGAATTAAATGACAAAAAAAATCTTTTTCTTCTTTTCTTCACCTTTTTCTTCCTTTCTTCTCCTTTTTCTTCTTTTCTTCTCCTTTTTCTTCTTTTCTTCTACTCGCCAGAGTGTTGGGGAGGAGGGGGCGGGGGGCTTATCGGCCGGAGGTGTCGACGGCGCGTGGCAAGGAGGACGACGCGGCGCGCGGCGAGGAGGGCGGCGCGCGGCGAGGAGGACGGCGGCGGCGAGGAGGACGACGGCGACGGCGAGGAGGACGGCAGGTGGCGGTGAGCAGGACGGCGGGCAGCCTGACGGCGTCGTCGAGTTCGTCGGTGTGCCGCGCCGGGCAGGAGAACGATAGGAAGAAGAAGAGAAATGGACGATTTGGGTTGGAATTTTTCGAAGTCCCGCTTATATAGGTGGATCTTTAGTCCCGCTGCGTGGATCGAACCGGGACTAAAGACCCCCTTTAGTCCCGGGTGGAGCCACCACCCAGGACTAATGGCCCTTTTTCGGGCAGACCAGAAGGCGGGAAGCAGGGGCCTTTAGTCCCGGTGCGTGGCTCCACCCGGGACTAAAGGGGGTCTTTAGTCCCGGGGCGTGGCTCCACCCGGGACTAAAGCCCCTCCTCGGCTGCACGCTAAGTTTAGTCCCACCTCGCCCAGCGAGGGGGACTAACACTTGTTTATAAGCCCCGTCGCACCTTCTCCATCGAGCTCCTCTCTAAAGCAGGCTTACGGGCCTAAACTCACTAAAAATTGAAACTATATTCGAAATTATGGAGAAAATTCAACCTGAATTCAAAGTGAGTTCACTTTGAATTTAGGTTGAATTTTCTCTATAAATTCTCATATAGTTTCAATTTTTTTCTATTTTTAAAATTAATTATTTTGACTATCCAAACTATTATCTATTTTGTTATTTTCAATTCAAAACTATGTTTATTAAAAATTCTTTTTGCATATTTGAGAATTTGACAAAACTATGATAATGAAAAGTGTTTGAAATTGAATAAATAATTCAAAACTATTTTCTATTTTCAAAAGTAATTATTTTGACTATCCAAACTATTAACTATTTTGTTATTTTCAATTAAAAACTATGTTTATTAAAATTATTTTTGCATATTTGAGAATTTGACAAAACTATGATAATGAAAAGTGTTTGAAATTGAATAAATAATTCAAAACTATTTTCTATTTTCAAAAGTAATTATTTTGACTATCCAAACTATTAACTATTTTGTTATTTTCAATTAAAAACTATGTTTATTAAATTTCTTTTTGCATATTTGAGAATTTGACAAAACTATGATAATGAAAAGTGTTTGAAATTGAATAAATAATGCAAAACTATTTTCTATTTTCAAACTAATAATTTTGACTATCCAAACTATTAACTATTTTGCTATTTTCAATTAAAAACTATGTTTATTAAAATTCTTTTTGCATATTTGAGAATTTGACAAAACTATGATAATGAAAAGTGTTTGAAATTGAATAAATAATGCAAAACTATTTTCAATTTTCAAAAGTAATTATTTTGACTATCCAAACTATTAACTTTTTTTTGAGCTAGTTGACCCTGAAATTGAAAAGCACTACAAATGAACACTGAAAATGTTGAAAGTTGGCATGCTATCATCATTTCACCCACATAGCATGTGTTAAAAAGTTGAGAGGGCTACGACAAAAATTGGATGCACTTCGTGTACAAAACGGACAATCTCTGTCGAAGTATCAGCGTTTCGAACGAGAACTCATCTCTTACAAAGGGATTTCATTTTTTTGAACTTATTTGAACTCCATACTTTTTGTGTGTTCAAAATGCACTATTCACAGGCACATCACAAAATTTCAGCAATTTCTGACTTCATTTGGTATTCTTCGTGCATTTACTTATTTTTTTGAGCTAGTTGACCCTGAAATTGAAAAGCACTACAAATGAACTCTGAAAATGTTGAAAGTTGGCATGCTATCATCATTTCACCCACATAGCATGTGTTAAAAAGTTGAGAGGGCTACGGCAAAAACTGGATGCACTTCGTGTACAAAACGGACAATCACTCTCGAAGTATGAGGATTTCAAACGAGAACTCATCTCTTACAAAGGGATTTCATTTTTTTGAACTTATTTGAACTCCATACTTTTTGTGTGTTCAAAATGCACCATTCAAAGGCACATCACAAAATTTCAGCAATTTCTGACTTCATTTGGTATTCTTCGTGCATTTACTTTTTTTTTTGAGCTAGTTGACCCTGAAATTGAAAAGCACTACAAATGAACTCTGAAAATGTTGAAAGTTGGCATGCTATCATCATTTCAACCACATAGCATGTGTTAAAAAGTTGAGAGGGCTACGACAAAAACTGGATGCACTTCGTGTACAAAACGGACAATCTCTCTCGAAGTACCATGATTTCGAACGAGAACTCATCTCTTACAAAGGGATTTCATTTTTTTGAACTTATTTGAACTCCATTCTTTTTGTGTGTTCAATATGCACCATTCAAAGGCACATCACAAAATTTCAACAATTTCTGTCTTCATTTCGTATTCTTCGTGCATTTACTTATTTTTTTTTGAGCCAGTTGACCCTGAAATTGAAAAGCACTACAAATGAACTCTGAAAATGTTGAAAGTTGGCATGCTATCATCATTTCACCCACATAGCATGTGTTAAAAAGTTGAGAGGGCTACGACAAAAACTGGATGCACTTCGTGTACAAAACGGACAATCTCTCTCGAAGTATCAACGTTTCGAACGAGAACTCATCTCTTACAAAGGGATTTCATTTTTTTGAACTTATTTGAACTCCATACTTTTTGTGTGTTCAAAATGCACCATTCAAAGGCACATCACAAAATTTCAGCAATTTCTGACTTCATTTGGTATTCTTCGTGTATTTACTTTTTTTTTGAGCTAGTTGACCCTAAAATTGAAAAGCACTACAAATGAACTCTGAAAATGTTGAAAGTTGGCATGCTATCATCATTTCACCCACATAGAATGTGTTAAAAAGTTGAGAGGGCTACGGCAAAAACTGGATGCACTTCGTGTACAAAACGGACAATCTCTCTCGAAGTATGAGGATTTCGAATGAGAACTCATCTCTTACAAAGGGATTTCATTTTTTTTAACTTATTTGAACTCCATACTTTTTGTGTGTTCAAAATGCACCATTCAAAGGCACATCACAAAATTTCAACAATTTCTGACTTCATTTGGTATTCTTCGTGCATTTACTTTTTTTTAGCTAGTTGACCCTGAAATAAAGCACTACAAATGAACTCTGAAAATGTTGAAAGTTGGCATGCTATCATCATTTCAACCACATAGAATGTGTTAAAAAGTTGAGAGGGCTACGACAAAAACTGGATGCACTTCATGTACAAAACGGACAATCTCTCTCGAAGTATCAGCGTTTCGAACGAGAACTCATCTCTTACAAAGGGATTTCATTTTTTTGAACTTATTTGAACTCCATACTTTTTGTGTGTCCAAAATGCACCATTCAAAGGCACATCACAAAATTTCAGCAATTTCTGACTTCATTTGGTATTCTTCGTGCATTTACTTTTTTTTTTGTGCTAGTTGACCCTGAAATTGAAAAGCACTACAAATGAACTCTGAAAATGTTGAAAGTTGGCATGCTATCATCATTTCACCCACATAGCATGTGTTAAAAAGTTGAGAGGGATACGACAAAAACTGGATGCATTTCGTGTACAAAACGGACAATCTCTCTCGAAGTATCAGCGTTTCGAACGAGAACTCATCTCTTACAAAGGGATTTCATTTTTTTGAACTTATTTGAACTCCATACTTTTTGTGTGTTCAAAATGCACCATTCAAAGGCACATCACAAAATTTCAACAATTTCTGACTTCATTTGGTATTCTTCGTGCATTTACTTTTTTTTTGAGCTAGTTGACCCTGAAATTGAAAAGCACTACAGATGAACTCTGAAAATGTTGAAAGTTGGCATGCTATCATCATTTCACCCACATAGCATGTGTTAAAAAGTTGAGAGGGCTACGGCAAAAACTGGATGCACTTCGTGTACAAAACGGACAATCTCTCTCGAAGTATCAACGTTTCGAACGAGAACTCATCTCTTACAAAGGGATTTCATTTTTTTGAACTTATTTGAACTCCATAATTTTTGTGTGTTCAAAATGCACCATTCAAAGGCACATCACAAAATTTCAACAATTTCTGACTTCATTTGGTATTCTTCGTGCATTTACTTATTTTTTTTGAGCTAGTTGACCCTGAAATTGAAAAGCACTACAAATGAACTCTGAAAATGTTGAAAGTTGGCATGCTATCATGATTTCACCCACATAGCATGTGTTAAAAAGTTGAGAGGGCTACGACAAAAACTGGATGCACTTCGTGTATAAAATGGACAATCTCTCCCGAAGTAGAAGCGACCCCCACAATAAGAGACGACATTCTTCTTCTTTCATATATGGTGGACACTAGCTCACCTGATTTTTCAACCGTCGATGATGGTCGCTACTCCTACTTACCCTAGTGCATAACCAATATCTAGCACAAGGAGAAGAAGGAGAAACGACCCCCCACAACAACAATCGACATTCTTCTTCTCTCATGTATGGTGGACACTCCCTCACCCGATTTTTCGACCGTCGATGATGGTCGCTACTCCTTCTTCCCCTAGTGCATAACAAATATCTAGCACAAAGAGAAGAAGGAGAAGCAACCCCCACAAAAACAGTCGGCATTCTTCTTGTCTCATGTTTGGTGGACACTCCCTCACCTGATTTTTTGACCGTCGATGATGGTCGCTATTCCTTCTTTCCCTAATGCATCACAAATATCTAGCACAAGGAGAAGAAGGAAAAGCGACCACCACAACAAAAGTGGTTTCGCGGCACGCCACGTGGTTCCGCTGCACACCACGTGGTTTCGCTGCACGCCACGTGGGACTAATGGTCTTTCATTTTAATTGACCATTTTAATCAAAAACAGATCTGTTACAAAAGGGATTTCATTTTTTGAACTTATTTGAACTGAAGACTTTTTGTATATATATGTGGTCGAAATGCATGATACCATGAAGTTAGAAAGGTCTAAACCATTCAAAAGTAGCAAATGAAGTTAGAAAGGGCTAAACCATTCAAATTTGAAAACTATAATGGCACAAACAGAAACTAGACATATATAAATTGGTCCAAGCAGTACATGATACTAGTCCAAACAATACATAATAATAGCTACCATAGATATATATACAAGTGTTCGACGTTGAGAACACTACTCGTCTGAATCGTCTGAATCAGAATGTCCACCTTCCTCGAGGTGACGTTGGCCATAGTTGACGACTCGAATCTTGCGGTACAACTCGTATGAAACGTATGCATCTTTTGCTGCATACTCAATGTTGATACGATCAAGTGGGGCCTTCTCCCAAAGTTTGTGCTGAGACTTTGGGAAACTGGTCTTCATATCACCATATTCCTCGTCGATCAAGGCAACTGCCATATGAGCCATCGAAGTCCTGACATGTCGAAGCCTGAATACCGTTTGGAGATCAATGAGGCAACCAGTTGGTATCTCAATACCGAAGCTGTACCTCATCTTCAGCTTGTCGTTCGTTATGTCAACGGTAACAAAAGTGATGCTGCTGCGAAGGAAGTCCATGAGTTCTGGACAATGCTTGTCACTACTGCAACAGAAACAAATTAAAATGGAACAAATGTTACATACTGCTGCAATAAGGAAACATGTTTCACTACAACTAAAGAGAAAATTATCTTTAGGATTCAAATAGAACATATGCAATGGAACCTAGAGAGATCACTATAGCTATCCAATGGAACCTAGAGAGATCACTAGCTATATGCAATTTTCATGACTATGACATATCATATTGCTATCCAATGGAACCTATAGAGATCACTAGCTATATGCAATTTTCATAACCTTGGATCAAAGAACACCGCATAAAATTGTATCACTACAACTATGATTTCAATGGAACATATTGAACCAATCAGATTTTTCAGATTGTGGAACACTATTCCAATCAGATTGTGTTCCCTTCAACTAATCAAAATTGTTTCACTACAACTATTTGAAGCGAACCAACTATGATTCCAATGAAACATATTAAACACTAGTTGATTCTAATACGATTTTTCAGATTATGGAACACTATTCCAATCAGATTGTGTTCCCCTTCAACTAATCAAAATTGTTTCACTACAACTATTTGAAGGGAACCAACTATGATTCCAATGGAACATATTAAACACTAGTTGATTCTAATACGATTTTTCAGATTATGGCACACTATTCCAATTAGATTCTGTTCCCCTTCAACTAATCAAAATTGTTTCACTACAACTATTTGAAGGGAACCAACTATGATTGAAACAAATAAACTTACAATGTCATTATCTTGGATCAAAGAAAGCCTCAAAACTTACCTTGCCCATTGGAAGATCAAGACATGGTGTGCGAAGCATAGTTGGATGACGGCAACACCGCGTTGATCGGTCGTGTACTCCAGATCAAGCCCCAAGAACTTCTCATGATCCATTGCGGCGTCAAGCCATCGTTCCTTCAACTGTTCAAGAAAAAACGACATCTCCCTGCTCTCGTTCGTGTACACGACATCGAGCATGGTCGTGCCATGTGGGAGCACCTCTTCAAAGCGAATTGGCATGGTGGAAGAAGAGAAGGGAAGAAGAGAGGAGAAGAACAGAGAGCGAGAGCGAGAGAGAAGAAGAAACAGAGAAATGGCGACTCTGCTTCGGTTCGTGCTTTTCATCGCCCGAAACGACGCGGGATGCAAACCGTTTGGGCCTTTAGTCCCGGGTTGAGCCACCAACCGGGACTAAAGGGGGATACGAACGGTTGCCACCACTACGGCATGCCACGTGTTAGGCCTTTAGTCCCGGGTTCAGCCACCAACCGGGACTAAAGGGGGATACGAACGGTTGCCACCACCACTGCCCACCGCGTAGCCCTTTAGTCTCCTTACGGGCCGGGACTAAAGCCTCGAGGGAGGCATTGAGAATTGGGGCGACGTGGCCGGGCCTTTAGTCCCGGCCCAGAGGCAGGCCGGGACCCTTAGTCCCGGCCAAAGGCCCGTTTTCCACTAGTGTAAGTATTGTTTAACTCTATATGAAAGAAAGGAAACATATTCTTATTTTCATGGAATAAGAAACCCCGATGCCCTAATGTATGTACTTACTTGGACTCTAGTCTAGTTGTAAAACTATTATCGCTAGGTTATTCCGACCGCTTTTTTGGGGGTATTTATGCCCACTATCAAACAATGAGAAGAAACGCGGGAGATGAGATCACTTTATTAATTAGCCAATAATAACAAACGGGATCATCAATGTAAAAAGAAGGCGCGGAAATCTCTCGAAGCTAACCTAACTAGTTCATATATGCTACTTAGTTGCTTACTCTCAACTAGGGATGTAGAGCAGCAACCGATCCGCCCCGCTCTTAAGTCAAAATGTCTCAGGTTAGTTATAATTTTTTGGTCAGGTTTATCTTAGTTTAAACTAATATTTCAAAAATAATAATCTCCAAACAGTTTTGACTAATTCCGAGAACTTTTATTTCTACACAAAAACACCACAATGCTAGTTCTATTGAAAACAATGTCGGTCCGAATTAGTTTCATTTAAATCATGCAAATTAGAGTTCAAAACAAGAAAAAATATATTTGGAAAAATAGATATGTTAGAGACGTATTAGCGGTCATTGGTCGAGAGAGGGAGAAGAAGGTGAAAATGATGAGTGAATCAGACTAAGGCTTTTTTTGACTATATATGGGTAGTTAGAAATGGACTAGTGCTGGCGTGGACCTAATGGGCTACACCATAACAATTTGTACCAAATAGGAAAAAACACAACAATTACCTATGGGGTGACTTAAAATTTCAACACCAACACTAAGGTAGTATCACCGTCGTACCAAACAGGGGCGCAGGACCTGATAGGGCAAGGCCTGGCAGCCGCCCTACCTTAATTTGGACGGTGCAGGCTGGGTGCAAGGTGGTGCATCAACGTGACGACGTTGTCGGTGACGAGTGACAAAGCTCACTCTACCTCAACTTTTGTCTGTCCTCCGCCACTGGTACCAAATACGCCCACGCCATCACTATTTAAAAAAATAGTGTAGTGTTGGCGCTGACAGGAAATGATGCGCCACCAACTAGAGTTGGTCTAGTCATTTCTTCACTAGTGTGTCGATGTAAAGAGGAATTAGGACTACTGTAGAAACACAAGTCTTGACGATGCCATGTGGATAGAGCCCAGCAACCACAAACAGACTACCATCATTGGTCTATGTAATAAGAAAATATGTGAAATATGAATGGGTATGGCCTCGTTCCTAAAAGTCACACGATCCACTTCACCGGAACTAATGTTTATGGGCCTAAATTCTTTAGATTGTATAACCCCTAGTACATGAAAGAAATGAAAACATATTTATTCTCGTGCAATAAGAAACCCACCGTGCCTTAAAGCATCTCCAACAGCCGCGCTTCGTGCCGCGCGTAAAAAACCTGTTTGCCGCGCGCGCTTGGCTGGTTTAGCGCGGCCGCCAGCGCTGGCTCCAACGGCCGCGCTATAATGCAGTGCGCGCGCCACTCCAGCAGCGCCCAAAAATACAGCGCGCACAACACACACAAACCACATATACATTTCAAAAAATAGGAGAAAAAATGATCAAACAAACAAAATAAATCAACAATAAATAGTCATTACAACTCAAACAAATAGTTTATCGTTCAGTACAACAAATAATGCAATAAACTCAACCAATAGTTCATGAACAATACAATGTCGAATGCAGAAATCATGCTCTTTGCCGTCCATGCCATGCCCACCACTCTTCAATCAGATCCTTCTGAAGTTCATTGTGCGTTGCGGGACGCCGAATGGCATGATAGGAGGCAACAAAACGGTCTATCCTTTAGCCCTCCGTCGCACTCGCACGGGATGTCCCAAGAGCTCATACTGTGAGTAGTCTAAATCTTGGCCACGCTCATTCTCGATGATCATGTTGTGCATGATCACACAAGCGTGGATGATGTACCAAAGCATTTTTTGATCACAAAATCTAGCCGGTCCTCTCACAATAGCAAATTGGGCTTGCAAAATCCCAAATGCTCTCTCCACAGCTTTTCTAGCCGCCGCCTGAGCATTGTGGAAATCAAGATTTTTCTTACCTTCCGGCTTTTTCAAGGCTTCACGAAGGTTTTCCACTTTGGATAGATGCCATCCACTAGATAATAGCCATAGTTGTACGTACGACCATTTGCTACAAACTGCACTGGTGACAACTCACCATTTGCAATCTTATTCATCAGGGGTGACCGGTTGACAACATTGATGTCATTCAAAGATCCAGGCATTCCAAAGAATGCATGCCAAATCAAAGTCTCCTGATCGGCCACCGCTTCAAGGATTATAGTGGAACCCTTTTTTGGCCGTGGAATTGCCCATGCCATGCCTTTGGACAATTCTTCCAACTCCAATGCATGCAATCTATTGAGCCAAGCATGTCAGGAAAGCCGCGAGATTTGTTCATCGCCAATAGCCTTGCGGCGTCTTCAGCAGTGGGAGATCTCAAATACTCCTCGCCAAACACTTGCACAATTTTCACTGCAAAGCGCTTGACACACATGATGGCTTGACTCTCACCCATAGCCAAGTGATCATCAACTAGATCAGCCGGGATATCGTATGCCAACATACGCAAAGCGGCTGTCACCTTCAGAAAGGTGCTATGCCCAAGCTCTCCGGCGGCATTCCTCCTTTGCTGGAAAAACCGGTCATGGCTCGCTAGTTTCTCTGCAATGCGCCTGAACAAGTCGGTGCTCATCCTAAACCGGCGACAAAAATACGACTCCGGGTATGTGGGATTCTCCACGAAATAGTTCTTCATCAATCTGTTATGGGCATCAATCCTATCTCTCCAAATTTTCTCCCGACCCATAACCGAACCACCGTGCTTCGGTTTTTTATTGATATGCATAGCTATGAGCATTGCAAGATCCTCCTCCTCTTCCATATCAAATTCTTCTTCGAAAGAATCATATGACGAACTCATCTACAATGTTCAATACTATACTATAAAAACTACAATTCAAAACATGCACCAAATTCATGAAGTTTGAGCAATACATACCTTGTAGGCGTTTTGTCGAACACCTTGCAGGCGCGACGCGGTAGCGAGCGCTCGGGCGCTGTTCCTCGGACGACGGAGGCGCGCGAGGGCCGGCGGGACTAGGAGGGGGTGGGGCGGAAGCGAGGCGGCGCGGGGATAGGCCGGGGAAGCGCCTGAACGGTCGCCGGGGGCGCGGATGGCGGCGGCGGCGGCGCGGGGATAGGACGGGGAAGCGCCTGAACGGTCGCCGGGGGGCGCGGGCGGCGGTGACGGCGCGGTCGGATGGGGGGTGGGAGTGGGAGAGCGAGCGCGCGAGAGTCCAACGCGCGGGAGCTGGCGCAACAAATAAGTGGCGCGTGATTGCGTTTCGGCCAGCGCGCTGAACTGCATATGCTGCACGCGCCGTTTTTGCGCGCCCGCTGGAGCCACCCGCCGCGTTGCGCACGCACTAAAACGGCCTAATTTGCGGCGTGGTGCTAGTTTAGCGCGACTGTTGGAGATGCTCTTAATGGAATGAGCGCTATAATTATTTTGTTATGTGCTTCCACAGTAGTTGTAAGAGTAAAATTACTAGATCCGATTTAGCTTCTCTCTGATGTGTTGATCCTCATGTACCAAGAATGGAGACTCCTCAACGTCATTTTTTCGTGAGCACAACCAAGGGTTTCGTCGGCTCCCACGGCGGCGTGCCCACATCTCGCCTTTGAGTTGTGCCTGGATTGGTTTCCCATGGTTCTTTTTGTAGTTTTTTTTTCTGGGTTTGCATTGTACCACTTTTTATTTTCAATATAATCTAGGTCCTTCTCGCGAAAAAGGATTATTTCAACAACATTTTTTGACATTTATGTCCACTATCAGATAGTAAAAAAAGCACGATAGACGAGATTGCTTTATTAATTAGCTAATAATAACAGACAAGATCATCAATGTAAAAAAGGCGCAAAAATCTCTCCTCGCTAACCTAACTAGTTCATATGCTACTCAGTTGCTTACTCTCAATCCTTGGTTATTATGATTTCACTTTACTCGTAGTCCTAGGCTCAATCATGAGATTTTGGTATATGGTTAGAAATTTTATGATTTTTTGAGAAGGAGAGAGAGGGGACAGGGGCAAACTAGTCATTAGACAAAACCCTAAATAGTAAATATAACCTTTTATCGAATGGACAAGAGTGAGAAAATGCAGACATTTTATCGAATAACACCAAGAGTGAGTAAAAATGTAAATATTTTATTGAACAATCCCAAAACCACGGCGCCGCTCACCGCGCCTCTAGCCCCACCCCCTCGCCACGTCGCCAGTAACGGCCAACCATGGATGATGCCATCGACGAAGGCCCCCCTAGCAGACCCCTCCGATGAGCGTCCTCCCCCTTCGAGTTGACGTGACCCCGCCGTGGTTGCTCTCCTTGCCAACCCTAAATAACCCATACAAATTTAAACCATGATAAAAGTAAAGAAGCATATACAACAAAAATGAAACAAAAAACAAAAAATGCACATTATTTGAAATTATTGCATTCATTCTTTACTTTAGTATATCGAGATGTGAAAACCAACACCAGTTCACAGTGTCATAGTTAGAGCTTTAGTTCGTGTGTTTACCATCCGTGGCAAAACCAAGTTCAAAGATTGACCGGCCCATCCGAACAAGGAGTGCCCCATCATGAGTTGTACCCTATCACAACTACACGTACACACACGTTTCAAAAATGAGATAGGTCACCGAATATTCGTAGGCCTAACTTGAGACACTAGGACAACCATATAAACACACAAGTATTGATGATGCCACGTGGCTAGAGCCTTGCAACCACAACGAGACTATCATCATTGGTATCTATAATGATGCACTTACGTAGAATACCGATGGACATGGCCTCGTTGCTAAGTATTGTTTAACCCCTAGTATATGAAAGAAAGGAACCATATTTTCTTTCTCGTGGAATAAGAAACCCTGGTGCCTTAATGAAAGAATATTGAATATTGTTTTTATCTACTTATTTGCATTTTAGTTGTAAAACTAGTATTGCTAGGTTATTTGGACCGCAATTTTTTTGGGTACTTATGCCCACTATCAAACAACGAGAAGAAACGCGGGAGATGAGATCACTTTATTAATTAGCCAATAATAACAAAACGGGATCATCAATGTAAAAAGAAGGCGCGAAAATCTCTGGAAGCTAACCTAATTAGTTCATATATGCTACTTAGTTGCTTACTCTCAACTAGGGATGTAGAGCGGCAGCCGATCCACCCCGCTTTGAAGTCAAAACATCTCAGGTTAGTTATAATTTTTTGGTCAGATTTATCTTAGTTTAAACTAATATTATGTTATATGGGATTATGCGGGATGCCCGCCTACATCCCTATTCTCAACCCATGGGACTTTGTAAATCTAGGTTGTTATGACTTCACTTTACTCGCAATCCTAGCCTCAGTCATGAGATTTTGGTCTATGATTAGGATTTTTTTTGGGAGAGGGAGAGTAAAAGGGGACAGGGGCAAACTAGTCATTGGACAAAACCCTGAATTGAGCACAGTTTATCGAATGGACAAGAGTGAGTAAAAGGCGGAGATTTTGTCGAATAACCCTCACCGCGCCTCCAGCCCTCCCCACTCACCTCGTCGCCGCCGGTCCTCCCCCTTCGCCTCGTCGCCGCCGGCGACCCCCCCTCGCCTCGTTGCCTCCGGCGCCCCCCCCCTCGCCTCGTCGCCGCCCGCGGCCAGCCATGGACGTTGCCCCCGGCGAAGACCCCCCAGCAGACCCCTCCGGTGAGCGTCCTCCTCCCCTCCCTCTCCCGCTCCCCCTCCTCTCCCTCGACCTGACGTGATTCCCCCGTGGTGGCTCTCCCCGCAACCCTTGCGCGGGCGGTATGGGGTTTGGGTTGCTGGCGGCGGGTGTAATGGAAAGGCGGGGGCTTAGCATTAGATCATACGCACATGGGATTGGTTCACGGATACTGCATTGCGCTTGCGTTGTGGGGAACAGGAGGGCGGGCTGGGTGGATTGGGGTTCATGTCGGTCTGGGATTTAGGGTTTTTGTCAGGGCTGGTTCGGGCCGAGAAGATCACATCAATTTCGGATCAGGAGGGAAGGGTCACCTCTGCTCCAAACTCGGACGGCAAAGTGAAATGCTCAGTTTTTTTTTCTTTTCTGAAGGGGATTGATGTGGTATTATCTAGTGCTGAGTATGGGTATCTGGATTGACTAGTTTTGACCAAATGCTGAAATGCTGATCGCTAGGTTTAGAAATTGTGGGGGCAGACTACTTCCTTGACCCAGGGAGCCTGGAGATAAAAAGAAAGCATTTAGGGGATTTTTCCCGCTCCAAGTGGCAACTCTTTGTCCTAGCCTTCTCTTTGAATCGAGCTAGGTTACCGGCTGCTTTTTTTTTTCTTCTTCTTTCTGGTTTCTTCGGAGGAAATACCACTATATTGTTTGCTAAAACACATTTCTAGGAACTGCAAGGATGGAATCTTTTTTTGTATGTGAAATCGGTGAAGCAGAGATATTGCTGGTTGCGATTTAAGTATGCTGCTCAGTTGTTTATGTGACCTGTACGTGTCATGCACTCTAAATCGATGCTTTCTTATCTTGCCAAACCATAGGGAATGGTAGATTCTTATACTTTATATGGAATACTGAAATGATTTTAACATCCCAATTTACCATTTGGAAGTTATTTTGACTCATATTATGAAAGCTGTTGCTTGAACATGATGTAGGCTGACAAATAGCAATCTTCGCGCTCTTCTCCGCAAACAAGTTTTGTGGCCTGAACCTGCTGTTTTTGGATTTCTTTTGTTTAGCTTGAGAGCTTGGGTGAGGGGAGAGGTTGATTGCCAGTTTGTACTAAAACCGTCGATCTGGGATGTCGGCTACCGCCTTCATAATTACTTCATCTCTATAGTGGATTGCTTGTTTTGTTTCTGCAGCTTTTCTCTTTCAATGTAACTTGTTGATATCAATCCCCTATTTGGTATGCAATGCCGAATTTCACTAGTTTAGAAAATACTTCTTCTACTTTATTATCTTGTCACTTGTATGGTGCATGGTTCATGTTCGATATAGTACACGAGTCTACATGTTATTCTTTGTTTTTTGTTTCATGAGTATTCTACTTTCGTATGCTGGATACGGTCATGGGTGCTATTGTGGTTATCTGTTTCCTGCTGGTACATCGTCGTTTGTAAGCTTGTATATTTGTAGGTATTGAAGCAACTTTGCTCTTTGAAATGCTAGTGTGAATATTGTTTGCCCATTTCCACTGCACTTTACACTCCCATCACCTTTATGATTTTCTTTTCTGTTGAGACTCTTTTTCTGGGTATTCTGTGCATGATTAGAAGCAGAGAACGTATTTGAGTTTGGACTGAATTTACCATAGGTGATATTTCAAGTGTATCTCTTCTAGCTACTAGCTTTATGCATAAAGTTTCATTACTACCAGAATTGGACTGTACCAAGTGAAATAGAGAGCTCGATGCCAAAAATAAGGATACATAGTAAACCTATGAGAAAGAATTGATGAATAAAGTGCCTATTTGTTCATCAATTACTATTCCTGTGTTAAACAAGTGGTGGGTCGACTACTACATAATGGCAGCTGCATTTTGTGATCATTATAGTTTTCCACATGTAACTGTCTGTGCTTCTACTTATGATTGCCTTGTACACCTTGCATGTGGCTTATATGGAACATCAGCACAAGTGCTACTTCCATTGCTGGTGCAAATTTATTTCTCCTCTCTTATATGATAACTAATCCATCATCTGTTTCTGTAGGTATGTATTACCGCAGAAAAAGGAATCGTCCCGACCCCATCAATAATCTTTCAATTACTGGAAATAGGGTTCACAGTTGGGGATGTGGCAGTGTTACCAAGGAGTGGGACAGGGTGTATGCTCAGAAGGTCCAATTATTAACTTTCCTTTCTACTCTGCCCGAGTCTGCTCTGAGTTATGGGCCGAGTGCTGAAACTAATATGGCCAATTCTATCGAGCAAAGAGAACAGAAAGAGAGTGCAATAATAGTTCTTGATTCGGATGATGAAGATGAAAGCACAGGAGCACACAAACAACTGACGCCTGAGAAAAACAATCAGCTCACACCTGAGAAAAATAAACAGATGATACCATCAGAACAGGCTGGTGCTCTCATGAGGGTGGTAACCGAAGGAATTGATGAAGTAAATGAGACAATGCATGTTAGAGACCAAAACAGTCAAATTGTTCCATATAGTCCAAGTGCAGCTTTAATGAGTCAGTATCCTGTGACCAGCTATCAGCCATCAGCAGTTCTGTTTGAGAGAGTTATATTGCAGAAAAGACCCGAGGAGGAACGTATCCATGATCTGGCCGTATGTACTTTTCACTTCCAATTTTTTACTGAGTTATATTGTTGTTTTTGTTTTACATGCTTGTACTGACAAGCTACTAGTATCAACATTGCACTGACTCATCAGTATCTCTGAAGAGCACTGCAAAACTGTTATCTTTGTTTTCAATTTTTTTTAATGTTTATCCATAATTATTTGACGCATCTTAGTTCACAAGTACCCCTTTGTCTTGTATTAAAAGTATAATTGTTTGATATTCGCTCAATCTATTCCAATTCAAAGCTGAAAGTTTTTCATCTTCCAGCCCTAACTCTTGCTGCTCAATGTAGGTTGCCACCCATAAGGAAAAAATAGCAGAAACACAAGTTCTCCCTCCACTTCCTAAGGAGAGAAAAAAACGAAAAGTTGATCGCTCCCAGGTAGATGGGGATGTTGCAATTGTGCCAAGAGAACGAAAAAGGAAAAATGAAGCAAATCCAGCAGTATTTGATTTGCCCTCAGAACCCTACAATCCTGTGGGGGAAGACAAGCCTGTGGAGGAAGATGAGCCTATGGGGGAAGATGAGCCTATGGAGGAAGAACATATACAAGAAAATGAAAGTGATGGTCTTGATGATTTTTGGAATGAGTACTCAGTGGCACTTGAGAGCTCTAAGGTACAAATCATAATCACAGACTTATGACTTTTGTTGCTCCAGCATTTTGAAACATATCATTTTGTAATTTAATAGTTTTGCATAGAATTGTGTGCTCTGTCTGCAAATTGTTTCAACTTGTAAAGTTTGAGAATAGATGAGCTCAGCTCAATAAGAGAAATCTGCGTACTTTGCCTCAAACTAAATTGTTTATTTTGATTTATGTTGTTTGCCATAATAATTTAGCTATATTTATTGGCCAGCTCGACACACTTGAAGAGGCAGCCAATGAGAAAGAAGTGGGTGAGAAAGAGGTGGATAACGTCTGCAATCATGACATACAGATTCATGAAGATCTGGGCCATGTATGCCGTGTCTGCGGTATGATTGTGAGAAGGGCTGACACAATCATTGATTATCAGTGGAGAAAGGTATGTTATTTGTTTAAGATATGTGATGATGCATCTGTAACTCTGAGTCCGTTTAGCAACATATGTAGTTTTAATTTTTAGAAGTTCTTACCGAGTATCCTTTTCAGCAACTTGCAAAGTGGCCCACAGGCACACGTGTTATCCCATTTGATGTGCTGAAACTGCTTTGAAATACATTTTTTTATCTTGTATTACACTCTTACGTTGTTTGAAAAAAATCTGTTTTTATAAGAGCCAAGTGCCTAATGGGGCACAATATGCCGATCGTACCTGAGAATTAGTCCATGCCATCTTATCCGACAAAATTGACACATTTGCTCATGCCACAGAGCCTAATGCTGGACCTCGTGGGTTGTTATTTTGGTTATTCCTGTATTTCTTGCTGAAGAGACTTTTCTAGTATAGCACATGTAGTAATTTTCTGATATTCGGTATCTACTGCTATGCATTATAATTTTTCAGAAATGTCATGATGGCATAATATAAACTTTGGAACGAATTGAAATTTAAATGTATGATTTGAAACAATCAATTGACATTATGTTTACCTCATGTCAGGCATCAAGGTCAAGATCGTATTTCTCTGAAAAGCGTTCAAAGGATTCTGACGAGATTGTCACTGGTGATGTTAGAGTCACTGAAGAACTCAATGCGTTAGACATTGCTATTCACCCAAGACATCAAAAGCAAATGAGACCACATCAGTTGGCAGGTTTCCACTTTCTGGTCAAGAATCTGGTCTCTGACAAACCAGGAGGTTGCATTCTAGCTCATGCCCCTGGTTCGGGGAAAACATTTATGCTGATTAGTTTCATTCAGAGCTTCTTGGCAAAGTATCCCTCTGGAAGGCCTCTCGTTGTACTCCCTAAAGGCATATTAGGTACATGGAAAAGGGAATTTCAACAGTGGCAAGTGGAGGACATACCACTGTATGATTTGTATTCTGTCAAGAGCAGAGCAGAGCAGTTGGAAATCCTTAAGTCTTGGGAAGCCAATAGGAGTATCCTCTTGGTGGGATACACTCAGTTCTCTTGGATCATTACCAGTGACGAGGGTGGCGCCGTTGCAGCTGGATGCCGGGAGAGGTTGCTTATGGTCCCGAACCTACTTATAATGGATGAGGGCCATTTACCTAGGACTGAGTCAACTAATGTGCTAGAATCACTGCAGAGAGTAGAAACTCCACGTAAGGTGGTCCTATCTGGTACACTTTTCCAGAATCATGTCTCGGAAGTGTTCAACATCGTGAACCTTGTACGCCCAAAGTTTCTCAAGAAGGAATCAAGTCTCGTTGCCCGTATAATGAGTCAAGTATCAATATCAGGTCGCAGGATTTCAAAAGAAGACACTGATAAATTCACTGAGTCGGTAGAAGAGACCCTGCTGCATGATGGTCACTTCACGAGAAAAGTAAACGTCATTAGAAGTCTCAGAGAACTAACAAAAGACGTGCTTCACTACTACAAGGGTGATATCTTAGATGACCTACCTGGCCTTGTAGACTTCAGTGTCTTCTTGAAACTCAGTCCCAAGCAGAAAGAAGTCGTGCATAAGTTGGAAGCCTATGAAAAGTTCAAAAAGAATGCAGTAGGAACTGCCCTGTACATGCATCCATGCCTGTCAGAAATGTCAGAAGTTGCTGCGGCAGATAGGGCTTCCAACTTAACGGATGCAGGTGTTGATCGTCTGGTCCAGTCTATCAACGTGGCCGACGGTGTGAAGGCCAGGTTTTTCACCAATATCCTGGCACTTGCGGAATCTGCAGGAGAGAAGGTCCTTGCTTTCAGTCAGTACCTACTTCCCATGAAATTTTTGGAAAGGCTATTGGTGAAGACAAGGGGCTGGCACTTAGGGAAGGAGATGTTTGTGATCCGTGGTGATAGCAAATGTACTATGGAAGAAAGAGAACTGACAGTGGCTCAGTTTAACAACTCTGCTGATGCAAAAGTCCTGTTTGGCTCTATCAAGGCATGTGGGGAGGGCATCTCCCTGGTGGGCGCATCGAGAGTGGTCATCCTAGATGTTCACTTGAACCCCTCCGTTACCCGTCAGGCAATCGGACGGGCGTTCAGGCCTGGACAGAAGAAGAAAGTGTTTGTCTACAGGCTCGTAGCAGCTGACTCTCCGGAGGAGAACACCCATAAAACTGCAGTCAAGAAGGAGGTGATACCAAAGCTGTGGTTTGAATGGAGCGAGCAGCGCTGCACGTCGGAGGGCTTCCAGCTGAACGAAATCGACATCGATGACTGCGGGGACGAGCTGCTGGACAACAGGGCGATGCGACAGGACATCAAGGCCTTGTACACAAGGTGAAGGCAGGCTGGCTGTTGTACATACACCGTGTACATATGGCTTGCTGATCGTAGGAGATTGTCATTGCTCTCAGGTAAGAAGGGTCTCGTGGAGAATCATTCTTTTCACATTATGATACCTGTTTCTCCTTGTTTTGCCTCGAGTAACGCGCTCGTCTTATGGCCATTTCTTTTCTTTCTTTTTCTTGTACAGGGTGTTGCAGCTGTTGCTCCGTTGTGGTGGAACTCCAAGCAAGGGTTTTCTGTTCTTCGTGCCGTCTTCCTGCCTATGTCTGTTGGGCGACCTACCTACCTACCTGTTTTGTAGTATGTGCCGACTTGGGACAGCAATTAGCCAGGGAGCCGATCCTCGTCGCATCTCTTGATCAGGACTCCCAGGATTAAGCAGATACGCGTTATCGTAACGAAATAATGTTGTTGTTTTGGATGCCAAACATTGGGCTGCATTGCACTGCACCACCCACCGTTGTCGGTAGGGTGATGAGTGTTTTCTGTGCACAGAAAATGCAGGTACTCTCTGTTATGAGGGGAGGAAAACTGAAATACCCCCTGCAAGTCATAAATTGGAACTCGGTGTCGTGCTGAGAGATTACAGATTGTTGCTGTCTTAATTTTTGTGTCCACTGGTCATCTATCTATGTGATTATGTGATTGACTTGCGTATTTTTGGAAGGGCTACCAGCGGGATGGTGCTTTGATGTGGCTGGCTCGGCTGTTGTGCCGCTGCCCCTGCATTCTGCTTTCATCAGAATCAGAGTGGTAAGTTACCGGTCTGACATCCGATAGTGATTTTGATTTTGTGTTGGCACAGCAAAAGGCTACAGGCCCATGTGATACTCCCTCCGTATCATATTTTGATACAGAGGGAGTATACATATGCTCCACCTGTAATAGTTTCGGTTCTGTTTTTGTTCTATCTTTTGCTCCGGTGGTGCAAGACATCCTGTTGAGTGAAATCAGAAGGAAATGGTTTCAAATCTGCATACCGGCTTGACGTGAATTTTGACATGTGTCCATCATGAAAAGTTTTTTTTAATGGAACCTCGTCAAGAGGGTATGTTGTTCCTAGGATTTCGTGAGAAGAGCAGAGTTGATCCGATTTATAAGGAACCTAAGTCCGACTTCCACACATTGATTAAGGGACAATCAAGCGAACCCTGACCGTGAGCACAAAAAAAGGGAAACAACAAGCCCGTAGCTGCCAACTCAAACTCCACAGCCTACCTGCATGTTACGCGGAGAGATATGAACGGTATCTTGGGAGACACCTTCAAGAAGGAAACACAACGCCCGCAGGCACCGTCATCTTTGACATAGAACCCCATCGATTAATAAAGCTTTCGCCTAGAAACTATGCGCAACTCCTTGTTGGGCCCTAGGAAAGGGCCTGGCCAAACCAAAGCCATCAAGGCAATCCCAAGAAACGACCAATCATGGAGAAGAGGAATCCTTCACGACGACTCCTCAGGCTGGTTGTAATGGGAAGTACCATATACTACTATCATGCATATGATACTAGTGTATGATACTACACTCGTAATGCATAGTCTCATGTGCTAGTATTATAGAACAATTCATTTATTGTCAAACATGACACATAGTAGCAAAACATTTAATATGATACGGTATCATAATATGATACTCAATTATCTCTTTTCTCATTTAATTTCATGCCACCTCATCAAATATGCCTAGTTGGCATACATGATGCTCCCATTACAATCAGCCTTGGACCATCTACCTCGTCGAAACCCGGGGGAGGGGCCCAACCATTGCCATCGAAGATCACCACCAACACGACAGACAATGGCTGTCGAATCCAAGAGCACATCGGTCAAGGTGCCACGTCATCATTCACCATGCACTCCGCGGTACCACAACACACAGTGTGCTACGGCACCGCCCCCAGCAGCAATGAGCACGACCACGACGCACCTAGAACCAGGGGCCGCCGTCCCCACCACAACACACCTTCACCCCATGTCCTACACGTCCAGGGCATCCAACACCACCTTCGGTCTGCTGAAGCTCATCGACGGCCAGCTTCGATGCTCCGGTGGGTGGCTTCGGTCCCCCGTCTGTGTTTGGCAGCCCGCCCGGGAGCTTCAGCGGGAGCGGGACCTTACGTCGGTTGTGGCCACGTCGCCTCCACTCTTCTGTCCGCCATTGTTCTCGCGGTCCTTTGCGCGTCACTAGATCTCATGTAAATAGGTAAATTCTCTCAGTGTGAATTTGGATTAGCTATACAGAGCTAACGCTGTCGTTAGCTATTACTATTACACATCTTTCGTTCTTGGGTCTTGTAGATGTCAGATTTTATGTTTAGTAATCGTATATATAAATGACTTGCAGAGTATTTGGCAATGCAGTTGAGACTAACCTGTGTACGTGCTCTGGCGCCGACCTGCGTGCCCGACACCTGCATCATCAACATCGGCGACTGCATCCCGCCGCACGTCGACCACCACGACTTCCTCGCCCCTTCTGCACCGCCTACTTCCTCGCCGAGACGCCCATCTCCGCCGGCCTGTGGAAGAACGAGAACGAGTGGAAGCGGGGTGGATATGCACCTCCATGAGATCCACCACTCCATCACACCTCCCCAAGCGGAGGAGGGGCTATTTGACCGCGACCTGGAGCTGCCGTCCCATCACACTAGCACGGACACGAGCGTCGCAACTGCAGGACCTCGAAGGATAGCTCTTTTTAGACCATCTACAGTCGGAACTTATAAGTCCGTCCCTTCAAATGTCCGTCGACGCGTCCAGTGACCGGGCATGTCCGTTTTTAACCCCTTTTTTTCATCTGTGGGAGCATACTTTTTATATTTTTTTTCGTATATCCGGTCACTTGCACATGATTGATGAAGAAGAAAAAAAAAAATGAATGAATGAAAAAAGAGAAAAGATGGTTCGAGATGGAAAGTGCGACGCCGTTCACGACAACCCCTCTTTAGAGGCTCACAACACAAGTTTGTTGTGCTACGGATTCCCACCCTAAACGTCGATCTTGGTTTCCGAGGCATGACACTTTTCACCTGGCTTGCATGCCCGCAAGCTTCTGAAGCATGGTATCACTTAGGGCATTCATGATAGAAGCGAGGCACACACACACTTTCTCTCTGATTCTGGCAATGGCTATGCGCCACTACTTGCCAGATGAAGATACACGCACTTGGAATGTCGAGACTCTCAATGTGTTCTTCGGTGAACCCGCGACTGTTGAAATTGTGCAGGTCCCTCTTAGCAGACATGGAGGCGACAATTTTTCTTGTTGGCCCTTCAGGCCTTCACTAAGTTCCACGATTGCACTGTACGAGCAGCGTATAATATGGATCACTCGAGGCGTGCGCATAATGGCGATGGCCGTGGTCAGATTTATGATATATCCTTTGAGGAGAAGTGCTAGAAGCCCACTTGGTATGTCAGGTTCCTAATAACATAATGTTGGTACTTTGGGGGCTCACTGTCTTCCGCCGGGAGCACAGCTAGCTTCACAAGCATCAAGTTCCAGCTCCTGCTGCTTTAATTTGGTTCTAATCAAAAAACATTTAACATGAGACGTTATTCTGTCTATATATATGCATGGGAAGTTTGGGATGGGGTGAAGAAATCATTTCTTGTCAGACTTTTCCATGGTGGCTTCACATCTCTCCCATGCATTGCCTTTTCGACTTCTTCTCTAGGTCCTCTGAAAGGAAGCTATTGTCATGGTTGCTACCATCTCGCACATATGGATGCCGGTAACGCTGTGAGAAACGAGTTTGAAGCATTTCATCTTCGCCAAACTTTTGCTAGGATGTGCATGCATGTTGAGCTCATTCTGAAAAATCTGCAAGCATGCACATGTCCATATACTCCCTCTGTTCCTAAATATACGTCTTTGTAGGTATTTCACTAGTGGACTACATATGTACGGATGTATATAGACATACTTTAGAGTATAGATTCAATCATTTTGTTTCATATGTAGTCCCTTAGTAAAATCGCTTAAAAGACTTATATTTAGGAACGGAGGGAATATATGTGAGAGATTTTCTTCTAGCTCCCTTGGTCTCCGTCGCCGCCAAGTGCGGTCTTGCCCTACTTTGATGCAACTATTTTCATCGATCTTGATAAATCCATAGTGGGTGTGGTGGCACTGAATCAAGATGGCCAATGTATTGCTGCTTGCACCAAACCCATGGCCGGTACTCCGATTCCGGAGATGTCTGAAACCCTTGCGCTTCGTCATGCATAGTAATTTACTGGAACCGGCGTCTCCTTCTGTACAACCTTTGATGCCCTCGGCGGTGGTGGCGTTGGTGCGGTCGTCGGCATAGACCAGGGTGTCGACGACGACCGACTTTGGGGAAGGATCGCCGCAGTCGTGGGTGGCGTGCGGAGGGAGCCAGGATATGGGGCGCCAGATCGATGGCTCCTCCTCTTGCTCGTCATCGACTGCTGGAAGATCGGCCATGGCGGATCCCTCGGTCGTAGGCTCGGTCGGAGTTTTCGCTTGCCGTTTATTATTTCCCCCAATCAATGGCTGCGATCGGCGTTAACCTCATCCTCTTATCCTTGTTGGATTGGGCTTCCACCGCCTTCTGGACGGGATCCAAACCGAGCTCCTCGGCTGGGTTTGCCTTCCGCAGAATACCGGTTTGTACGGGAGCAACTAGCTGGCAAGAGCTTCGAGCCTTCCAGCGATCGCGGCGCCACTTACGCGTTTCCAGCCGTCGCCACGTGTCGCATTCTGAGCGTTTCATACGGAATTTGTTTTTTTTTTAAATTTATTCGCACGCGTTTTTGTCTTTTTTAAGTGATTTTTTTCTGATTTTTTGATGTTATGGTTTTTCATCGGTCTTTCAAAAATTTTAGACGCAAAAAGATCAATTTTTTTCATGAAAAAACGCGTTTTTTACGCGAACAACTCGATTTCTGTTTTTTTTTTATGAAAGATATGGTTTTGCTTCAGCAAAAGGCATGATTTCGCCTTCGCGAGAGGCAACGTCGTGCCTCTTGGAAAGAAAAAAAAAACGCATTTGCCTTCCACAGAATACCGCTTTGTACAACCTTTCCTGAGTCAGTTTTGTTTTTTCTTTTCCTGGTTTATTTGTTTTCTTGCTTTTTTTATTTCCCCTTTTTTATGATTCAATTTTTAGCTTTTCTTCATTTTTTTGCTATATTCATAAACTTCGAAAAAATCAATCTCAGATATTGCTCACCTTTAAGAAAATGTTTGTAATTTTAAAATTTGTTCACGTTTAAAAACCTTGTTCGTAATTTCAAGCTAGTCTTCATGCTTGTCTCAGAAGAAATAAAAAATTCAAAAAAAACTGGCATGTTTTTATGTAATGTTTGGAATTTCAGAAAACAGTTCACTTTTTCAACAAATTTCAGAAATTTATAAATTATACAGTTTTTTCAAAAAAACTAATTTGATAATGTCCAAATTTCAAAACTTGATCATTTTTTTGTGGAAATTTTTGAAAAGGTTCAAAAAAAAGAATGTTCGTTCGACCTCTACTGTTAGTTCATAAAGATTTGGCGCTGCCCAACAGTCACGAATGCTCACCAACTCCAATGGCTAGCAATAAGCAATATGCGGCAAGAAATCTTAGTTTGGTCCCAGGTGCATTCAGGGGCGGAGCCAGGCTGACATTGAGCCCCGGGCCTGCTTCATAGCTATAAAATTCAACAGTGTAAAACAGTGTAAAAATGCTACAGTAATGAAGGAAAAAATCATCACGCCCCGGGCCCAGGCCCCCCAGGCCTGGGTCCTGTCTCCGCCACTGGGTGCATTGCATTTTTAGGATTCTTACATTGCATTGTTTGCACCAGAGTGGTATTCCCTTGGGTGTCACCTAGTGGGCCAACCCAATCTGGCTTTCTTATGTGTCGTGCCGTAGTTTTGACACACAATCTGTCATATAGGAGGTTTCCCAAATTAAGGTCGACGACATTAGTTATTCGGTTGATCAGGTATCAACCGTCCTCCTCATCATCGGAACAAATCGATCCCAATTTTAAGTCATTGTAATCGAGTTCCCTTCACTCACCAAGATTTTGAAATTTGGCTACTTGTTAGAGTTTCAGGTCACCGCGTTCAAGTTCTTGTTAAGTTGAAGAATTTGTAGGTGTTCCCTCAGGACCATGAGTTCTTACATTCATGTTTCGAATATAGCATATGTTCTTGATTTCCGCAATGTGACCGTATGCATGATCGTGTTGCTCAAGGTATTAAACTTCCTCATCTTATGCTTCATAATGGGCGGAGAAGCTCAAGGTATTAAACTTCCTCATCTTATGCTTCATAACCGGCGGAGAAACAACCGTTCGCACTAACCACTGACGCCTCCTCCTCTCTTGTCCTCGTCGTGGACACAGTGACTGCCGGCAATCCCAGGGCGATACCACATGACCACTTCGGTCCAGATGAAAGACGATGATGCCATAATTGCCACACAAAGATACGACGAATCTCCTCTTTCAAATAATATTTTCCAAAACATCACTTCCCTCTCGCGGTCGCGCTATTTGTTTAGAACAAACTTGTAGCACCAAATAATAAAAGACATAAGTGGAGAATTAAAGAATTAGGTCGAGAGCTCGCGTCGGCAACATGGCGATAGCTGTATCCGAGTAGAGCTAACTGCGGTGCAGTGGCGGCTGCAGCTCATCGCCGAACTTGACTGCAAAATGAAGCGTATGGGTGTGTGGTTCGTTTCTGACAAAGTCTCATGCTCTAGGTTTCAAATTCATGGCACATGCTTGATGCCCGCGACTCTAGATGTCCAAGACTTCTTCTGGTTGGAAAGAGTAGCAGGCTCGTGGGGGAGCCCCTAATCGGCGCTGCAAGCATCCGATCAGAAACCAACGCCTACAATAGCTTAGTTTTGGACCGGCCCAGTTACACAAGTGCGCCCTCCCCCGCTCCGAGCGCTCCCCGTTCTGCATGGTCGCTCGCACGACACCAATTTCAACCGTTAACTTTGAAGAAACAGGAAAATAAATAAATTAAAAAATTCACAAAAATGAAAAAAAAATTGAGAGTCTAAAATGCTTCACGAATTTTGAAATAGGTCATTTAAATTTTAGAAAAGTTCATTGAATTTGAAAAAAAAACACCAATTTTGAAAAAAAATCAACGTATTTTCATTTTTTTTTTGCCAATTTTGAAAAAAGTTCATCAATTTTGAAAAAAAAATCATCTATTTTAAAAGAGTACATCAAATTTGAAAGAAAGTTCACCGGTTTTGAAAAACAGTCCATCGAATTTGAAAAGAGTTCATCAAATTTGAAAAAAAGTTCACAGGTTTTTGAAAACAGTTCATCGAATTTGAAAAGAGTACGCACAGCAGCCATGGAGCACGCACGGGAGCCCGCCGTCGCCGCCCGAGCCTGCGCCGTCGCGCGCCGCCACCAGCGCGCCGCCACCCGCCGAGAGGATTGCCCACGCCGTTCCTGTCAGCAGAGGGAAGGGGAAGTCCCGCCCCCGCCGACGCCAAAGGAGAGGAGGGAGGTGGGGCGCGGGGCCGGCGGCGCTAGGGTTCCTCGGTCGCCACGGGAGCGACGCGAGAGGACCAAATCTCGGGCCATAGATTTAGCTGAGAAAGCAAGGGAAAAAAATGTGAGCTGGGATCTAAACTAAAGCTTGTCAAAATTGATTATGAAAGAAAGCATCGGAGTGTATGAGTGTATACCTACTCCAGATCCATTCTTTTTTGCTCAGTCGTCCCTATCAGTGTTATCCTCGTCCTCATCGTCGTCCTCCTCCTCCTCATCGTTGTCGTCTTCCTCCTCGTCCTCGTTATCTTCCTCCTTCTCTTTGTCGTCATCGTCGTCGTCGTTGTCGTCGTTATCAACGACGTCGTCGCCGTCAACAGCAGCAGCAGCAGCAGCATCAGCACCACCACCACCACCACCATCCTCGGTGTCTTATGTTCGAGATTGAGATGCCAAAAAATGATTGATGTCAATGTATAACCAGGAAGCATGTTCATGAATGTATTCAGGTGCATGGGTGTATAAAGGAATAAGAATTAACCCCAGATCCATTCATTGATGAGTATAACGTGTTATTGTAGTTTGTACCTTCTGGATCCGGCTCCATACGAACATCACTGCTTAGATGGTTAGGATGGGCGTTCAGTGCACTTCTCACTGCGGCACATGCTTTGGCGGCTTCCATAATGGTGACCCCATCCCAATGGATTTCAACTGATGCACTCTGAAGTGAAAGTAGGTTGCCCAGGCCGAGCCCGAAATGATGACCGTTACCATCTTCTTTGGTTACCTGCACGCCCAGATTGAATCGGACCAATTCTGCATTTGGCAAAGCTCCCTGTTGAAAGACTAGCTGAGTGGCTGGCACGCAATGCAATCCAAGGGCTATCATAGAACGGAACCCATCCGCGCCGATGACGAGCAGTCTCTCTGTTTGGTGGGTGCTGCTTATCCAGAGATGACGAAGAGCTGGCAACCTCCCAAGGATTTGCACATCCTCTTGCTGCACTTCCTTGACTCGGATATGGAACGTGGATAGATTTGATAGATGTGAAGGGCCACATCTCATTATCCACATCGGCAATGTAGAGCAGGCCATGTCGTCTGTTAAGAACTGAAATTTGCCAAGACATCGAGGGGGCAGCCAGCGTTCCCCCAAGAGATCCAAGTATGGCAAATCCTGGTAGAAGATAACAACACTTTGGATATCACGCAAGTTGCACATAGACTCCACAAAAGCTTCCTCTAATTCGGGGCTCCAATGAAAGAAGTGAATAATTAGCTTCCTCAGCCTTGCCAGGTTGCCAAGCTCTTGCACAATGCTTGGATAGGCATAGATCGTCTCCAATACTTCCAATGATGTCAGGTTCCCCAACACACCAGGGACCCAATTGCAGGAAAACAAAACCTTTATGGCCATTAACCATTTTAGCTTAGACATGGATGCCGGCAAAACTGTCATATCAAAATTGCATTCTACATCTAACACCTGCAAAAACTGTAGATTTCCTATTTCCTTTGGGAGTTCACGGACACCTGTGTTTCTTAGACCTAAGTACCTCAGGTGAAATAAATACACAACATCCCTCAAGTTAATAATAGCCCCAAGATTGCATTCACTCAAATCCAGTACACGTAAAACACCAAAGCTGGATATAGCTGGAATCATAGTCATAGCTGGCGAAAAGACAGTGACAGACCTTACTTGAGATATATTCATTGATTTAATGAGAGGTGTGGTCTGCTGATCTTCCTCCATATTTTGGAGAGATAGCCTACGGATATTTGTGTGGGAACACGTGATATCCCTATTGGTATCCAGTATTGTAACAAACTTTGCTTCACCTGACAAGGAACGAATCAGATCAAGCACCATGTCATGCACACGACAACTCTTAACTTCACGGAAATCATTGTATATTGGTTGAATCATAGATCTGTTTATGAGCTCGTTGAAATAAGTTTCCCCAACCTCAAAGATGCTAGTTTGTTTCTTCTCATGCTGCACAAAAGTTTCACATATCCACTTCCATACAAGTTCTGTTTTGTAAATCTCATGATCTTCAGGGTACGTACTTAGATACAATAGACAAGTCTTTAGACAAGAAGGCAGATCATAGTAGCTTAATGAAAGTATCCTCTGCATTTCCTCCATACTTGGTTCTTCTGTAAGTCCACGACCAATTGAGTTTAACACAACATGCCATTCAATTTTTGGTTTTGTTTGCTGACCAGAAGAGAGAAGACTAGCTATTGTAAGGATGGCTAATGGTACACCGCCACATTTCTTCAAAATATCTCTAGATATTTCCTTAAGTTCACTAGGACATCCATTCTCACTTGAAAATATTCTTTTATAGAACAGCCTTGCAGAGTCATTACTTGAGAGAGGTTCCATTTTATAAACTGAATCATGAGCGGAACGACAACATGCTTCTGATACAGTGAATATGCGGGTTGTCGTGATTAGGCGACTGCCAAGATTGTTCATATTAGAGAAAGCCAACTTGATATCTCCCCACAGTTTTCCATCCCATATATCATCTATTATAACGAGATACCTGTACCAGTTGCAGAGCATTAATGAAACATTGATGTACAAAGAAGAAGTATAATATCGATATAAGGACACAAACAAAAGGACACCAAATGATAAACTCATCAATAATCTATTCAGCGATAGCATTATTCTGCCAGAAAATACCATCCAAGGAAGCATAAATTAGCGACAGATGGGCAACATGTAGTTACAATTATTAAACTATAACTGACATAAAGATGTCAATTATAGTGCACTATACCTGTCTGAAATTTGGAAGCGACAAAATGTCAACCGGAACAATCAAACATGTATCTAGTTCACAATATGATGGTCGCCAATAGAGATACGTAAAGCTAGTCAACCAAATGAGGGAACTATTATAAGTAAAAGTAAATTACTCTAAACCACAAACATTTGGTCTAGTCTTCGAGGAAAACAACAATTTTTTTTATTTTAGACCCACGCCTGAGAGCCATACTACTCCCTTCATTTTTATATACAAGGCCACTATCAAAATTACAATTTACAGAAATACAAAGCCTGTAACACTAATCGATGTAATATTAGTGGTGTTTGCCTCCTAGTATTAATAAATGAGGATATTAATTATCCCTTGCATGCATGCATGTGGGAGTGAGATTATTGACTTGATTTGCATGAGAGAGAAAAATACACATTAATTTACACGGCAAACAAGAAGATAAACTGTTTTGCAACATTGTCTTAGAAAACATTAACTTTTAGCTTGGTACCTGTAATATAGCTTTGTGACTTTGTATAAAAAAGGGAGGGAGTACAGTATATCTCACATGTCAGAAAATGCAATAATTAATATCCGCCTGAAACAAACCAATTTTTGAAATTGTACCTCTACATGAATTTTACATTGCATACAATAACCAATACATGCCTTTATATTGAATGGTCAAATGTCAATATGGGGAATATTGAAGTGTCAATTTGAGGGAAGATTCACGAATTATTCTGAGCCTTCTGCTAGCTCATCAATATAATACGAGTTTTTCTTCGGTACCCCCTCCTAAAAGTTTGCACAAATCTTAAACTTGCTTAAAAAGACTATCACCATATTAGCCTGCAAATCAAATGTATTGAATAGATTGATATGGATACAAAAGACTATATTATCCTTTTTTATTGAAGGGGTACCTTCTATTGCCTTTAATCTGCATTGAAGTCCGTAAACTTTTCTATGGGGGTGTACTGAAGCAAATTTCTATAAAGACTAATAAAAAATAATAAGACACTCATCACAGAAAAATGCTTGACCATAGCTGGGTGAGGGATGGATGTACCTCTTGTCCTCGAGGAATTCCCTGATTTCTTCGATAAGTTGTCTTTCATCCAACACCATAAGATTGATATTAGTGTACTTATTTTTCTCTAGACCAATAAGGATGTCCCTAAAAATCTTCTTTACGTCAGGATTCCGACCAACTGGAACAAAAGCCTGTGAATCGAAACCACCTTTGATCTTGTCATATACTGCTCTAACAAGAGTGGTCTTTCCCAACCCTCCGAATCCAACAACAGAGACTATCTTTAGTTTCTTCTTGGAGGGATCTTTGTCTGCAAAGGACAATAACTTGACAAGCTCTTGATCCCTCTTCCCATAGATGCCGACAAGTTCTGTAACTTCAGTGTACAGAGCCCGGAGACGAGGATCAATAGTCGTCCCCACTGTAGGCTTAGGGACAATATTATCCACTGTGTACCTGCCACGAGAGGACATACTCATGAAAGATATCGCAAGTGTTGTCGATCTAAGTATAAAAGTACATTAGTCTCTTTACAGGATCATTAAAAGTGTAATTTTTTTAGATAGAATTATGTTTCATTTAGCAAAAATAACTGTGGTCAATTGACCCCCAAATTAAATCACAGGCAGGTCCCTTCGTGAGATACATACCTGCCGCGTCTGTTGGCTACTTCTTGAACTTGTTTGTTGATGTCCTTGATGGCGCTAGCGATCTGACGGCGTGCCTTGCCTTTGGTGAACAGGTTGCCCATCTTCTCCACTAGATATGTGAGCTTGTTGCCATCATCAGTGGGTTTATTAGAGCCATTAGAGCCGTCGATGCGCACGAGGAACTTGTCAACAGCGTCTTCTATGTCATAGGAGAGATCCCTGACCTCGTCGGCCCATAGCTTGACCAGCTCGTCGAGCTGATCGCGCGGTACCTCCGCCACCTTGCAGAGGGCAGCGTGCATGATCTTCATCTCTAGCATGAGAGACTCGACGCCTTTCTTGGCATTCTTCTGCAAGTTGTACTCCTCCACGAGCAGCTGCCCCAGCTTGGGGAGCAGGCTGCCCATGGCACCAGTCACCACCTGCATCTCTAGCTACCTAGCTACACTAGTTTCTGGATGGATGAGATAGTTTAGCTGTGGGTGAGGGTGAGCAACCAAAGTCTCTGCGGGTTGGGCCTCAATATGTGCATATCTTGCTTGTGCATAAGAACTAATCAAGGAGATGTATGAGATAGACAAGCTAGTAGACAATAGTAGTACAATTTGTAAATGAAGGTGGGTGACCAGCTAGCCATGGCCACTTGGCCACTTGTTCTCAATGCATAAATTAATACGATCTCTTGTTAAATTGTGATCCGAATTCTATCGTATTGGACTAGACGTAGTACAAACGGTGTGGGCCTTTGCGTTGGTACCGACGCGTACAAGTACAATTCGTTTACTTGTTCTTCAAGGACTCTCATGTATTGCCCCTCATATATACTCCATGTAGTCGCACCTAAAGACGGTTTGTCGTCTCGTGCTTGTAATACTCCTCCTCATAGTGATTGCGTCTTCGTGCGTCCGTGATTTTCTCCCGCAAGGGTTTTCACGTAAAAATCCGTGTCTCTTGTGTCTCGTTGATCTCGTTTTATCTAACAAGTGGTATACAGAGCTGAGGTTGTAAATATACGAGATTCGTTTGAGACGAGAGCGGGGTTGTCTGTGTCGCCGCCGCATGAGGCGATCCGTGGATCCGCCGGACAGATCGATTTTCCGCTGCAAGCCGAGTTCGACGGGATCAATCCGCCGAGCCGCTATCAAGTTCCGAGAGGATTACGCGTTGGTGCTGATGCTACTCACGCGACTTTAATCGATCGACTGCTAGCTGCTGCAAGTCGTCGAGTCGTCGTATTCCATCGCAGAGCCGTTGTTGCCGCGTACGTCCCGCTGCGTCGGCTTGTCCGATCCGCCGAGCTACGTACCGCTGCGTCGTACCGTTCGCTGCTGCTTTTTTCGACTGTTCCAAGTCAGAATTGATCCATCAATCCATCCATCATCACGTGAAGGCTAAAGCTGAGCTACTAGTTCAGATTTTTTTTTCTGTCTAATTGCTACATCCACAACCGAAGCTACCAGATGCTATTGTTTCTGGTTTCTTTGCTCCGCATATTAATTCTGTTAGGGATTTTCTCTATCGGCTTGTACTATTTTGTGTACACAGATTTATCTACTCATGGCTTCCATGAAGTACGATTTTTCGCTGCTGGATCGTGACACAAGGTTTACCCTATGGCAAGTCAAGATGCGAGCGTTGTTGGCGCAGGCCGACTACGATAATGCACTGGACAGTTTTGGAAGAATTAAGGACAGTAAAACTGCACCTAAACCGAGCTCTCTCAACGTTTTCGGCCGTCCGTTTTCGTGATCTGGACGTTTCTGTCCGTCAGATCTCGTGTGAAGAGCAACCTGGCCGGTACTATGTGAAATTTGACCGAGCTGTCCTGTGTGCTGCTGCTCTGGAGGCCGGAACGAAGGCTTCTCGTGCGTTGGGCCGTCCGCCAGCCGCCGGCCTGTTCCAGCGCTAAAAGGAGGTCCATTGCTGGGCTCGCGAGGCATAAGAGTGACTGCGTGAAATCCATCCAAAGAAAAATCCAATCCCGATCGAGTCGCTAGGGCAGGCCTAGGTCCGCCGCCACCTGCTGTCGCCGGAGTAGATCGACATGTGCCCCTCCCAAAGGAAGGCACACGATGGTGAGCAAGGACCGCGACGCCAACTAATCTTATGAGCTGCACTCTGGATGGAACCAAACTTCCCTGTTCTTCTTCGCTTCAGGATCTTCTGGAGGGAAGCCCCATGTTTTGTCCTTCTTGTTGGTCAATACTGGATCCCAGCGACCGGAGGAGCGCGATCTGCACACCTGAGCTGAGGATGTCCGGTTCCGGCCAGCACGAAGGTAACCACCCCTCCTCAGATATGCCTCGTGCAACCACATCCCCGGCTGCCTCTTTACCCTAACCTTCTCATCCGTTTTTCTCCTTCCAACTCTGCAGCCGCTCCCTCCTCAAGCTACTTGAGACCGCAGCAACAGGGTGAGCGACGAGCACCCCACCCCCTTCCCCATCTGCAGTTTTTTTTGCCAAGATCTTGTTGTTCGGTTCTTGCTACATGCTGTTGATGGAAATTTATGGATGTTTGTGAATTTCGCAGGGTTTGAGATGTTATGCCGTATATGCTTACGTGATTGGAACATGTTGGATGTCTGCGCGAATATGTACACCTTCTCCTTTGTTTATTCTGACTAGCCCATCCTGACCTCCTCCCCTTGTATATGTTCTAGCAGACATACATAGTGGGAGATTCAGATGTGAGCGATGGTCATATTTTGTCTCCACTCTGTTAAATTTCGTTGCTCTCCTCCCTGCCTATATGCTGTCCAACTTTCTTGATTGTTGGCCATATATTTGCGTACTCAAAATGGTGCTGCCCAATGTATATTTTGATTATTTTCAGTATATGCTGTTGTCTAATGCTTATACAGCGGATTAGAGCTACCGGAAGATACCAATACCATCAACTTTCCTGCCCAGTGCAGTAATTAATCACCTCACTCTTCACAGGTACTCCATTCTTTTTTAAACGACAGGTACTCCATTCTAACGTCTCCCCTTTTTATCAGCAGCCACAGGTCGTATGCACAATTGTTTCACTTCACAAACTACAACCATGTCAAGAATCCATGCTTTGGAATGGTGGTCGTTGAACAAAGGTGAGGCATCCTTCCTCATTCACCCCCGTGGTTTGTAAAACCTTGATCGTGCAACCCGTCTCTATGTAGCTGCTAGCTAGACTGTACATTACTATTACATTTGTTATATTTTTAATCTCGAGATGGATGTTGCATTGTTATATTTTTAATCTCGAGGTGGATGCTGCAAAACCCCATTCAAGAACGTGCTAGAAGTCAGCTCCACGTTTGGCTAACCTGAATCTTCATTTGGACCTCGTTCCATCCCAAAGTCCTCAAATCGCTACCTAGGTATGGGTGCCACATTTTTTTAGTAATGTATGCATCATCTTCAGACCTGCCTCCAAGGCTCCATCTAGGTACATGTTGCGTAATATAGCTTCACACCACTAATTTCGTTTAGTTTCTTGATTCAAAGTGGTACAAACTGAACCTACGATCAAATGCAAAAGTATTTCACTATGCAAACTACAACATTTGATCTGCACTTGTAATAGTTCTACTGCACTTGGAAGACACTATCGTGAAGATAGTTATTGGGTTTGCCACCACATTAGCCCGACACACACATATACTGAAATGGTCGTTCTTCAAACAAAACGAAAATTAGCATCCTTCCTCGTTCACCCCTGTTTTAGAATGGCTTTGCATGGTGCAGAGTCATTGAATGGGAAGTATTAATTTCATGGGATCTGTGGTGCGATGTCTAGCTAGCAATTGGAAACACGAATTAGTTAATTAATTGAAGTGATCTACTTGTTTTGTTCTTAAATAAAACGACTTGGCTTATCCACTTTTGCAAATCTTGTTTACACATCATCACATAGAGATTGGGCTCATCGCTTTATGGACATGCATATCATCACTTGTGAGAAGTCATTTTCAGTACCATTGATATTGCTTACAAACATGTTGACCAGGGCACCAGGCGCAAACCGAAGTAGATCCATCCAAGATGCTCAAAACTGTTCACTTTTTGTGCTCTTTGGTTCTATCTTCTTGAACAACCCCACCCACACATTTATAGTCTAAGCCTAGAATATGCGCTTACTTCACTACTTACTCCATTTATTTTGGTTTTCTCATTGACAGTAAGTTGTAGCACAATACTGCATCTCAAGCCGACATGTATTCTGGAATGAACGTCTTGAAACAAAGGTGAGGCTTCCTTCCTCATTTACTACTCTCGTTTCAGTTGTGTTTGTTCAATCCTATCCATTATCTGTAGCCTGGGTTCGCTGCTAGACTACATTTTACTATTCTGGCTACAAAATATATGTCTCAACAGAATATACTAATCGAGAAGGCTGAACTCCCGTGAAACGACAACATACTAGCGGCCAGCTCTATCTTCTGCTAATGTGTGAATCATGGCTGCATCTATTGGCAAACTATAATGAGATCAATGATTTTCTTCATTAGGACCTCAGATTGATTCCTTAGTCTTCTCAAAGCTAGCTAGCTAGCAAGTCTAATAAATGAGTAATATATTCAAACCTGCAGTCTCCATCTTAATAGCTTCCTTTATAAACTAATATAAAGTGTTTAAGATCACTAAAGTAGTGATCTAAAATGTCTTATATTAGTATACAGAGGTAGTAGTTCACTACTTACCAATTCCCTTAAGACATGCACACAAAACAAGGTCGAATCCATGGTACATATGGTGTCTCTTACGGATACTAGCAATAACGTTCTGTAGGTAATGTTGTTAACATACACCATGTTACTTACGAAGCAATTATAACTCTTGTCCACTTCTGCTTGGCACACTACTTATGGACATCATCACATAGAGATTGGGCTCATCGCTTTATGGACATGCATATCATCACTTGTGAGAAGTCATTTTCAGTACCATTGATATTGCTTACAAACATGTTGACCAGGGCACCAGGTGCAAACCGAAGTAGATCCATCCAAGATGCTCAAAACTGTTCACTTTTTGTGCTCTTTGGTTCTATCTTCTTGAACAACCCCACCCACACATTTATAGTCTAAGCCTAGAATATGCGCTTACTTCACTACTTACTCCATTTATTTTGGTTTTCTCATTGACAGTAAGTTGTAGCACAATACTGCATCTCAAGCCGACATGTATTCTGGAATGAACGTCTTGAAACAAAGGTGAGGCTTCCTTCCTCATTTACTGCTCTCGTTTCAGTTGTGTTTGTTCAATCCTATCCATTATCTGTAGCCTGGGTTCGCTGCTAGACTACATTTTACTATTCTGGCTACAAAATATATGTCTCAACGGAATATACTAATCGAGAAGGCTGAACTCCCGTGAAACGACAACATACTAGCGGCCAGCTCTATCTTCTGCTAATGTGTGAATCATGGCTGCATCTATTGGCAAACTATAATGAGATCAATGATTTTCTTCATTAGGACCTCAGATTGATTCCTTAGTCTTCTCAAAGCTAGCTAGCTAGCAAGTCTAATAAATGAGTAATATATTCAAACCTGCAGTCTCCATCTTAATAGCTTCCTTTATAAACTAATATAAAGTGTTTAAGATCACTAAAGTAGTGATCTAAAATGTCTTATATTAGTATACAGAGGTAGTAGTTCACTACTTACCAATTCCCTTAAGACATGCACACAAAACAAGGTCGAATCCATGGTACATATGGTGTCTCTTACGGATACTAGCAATAACGTTCTGTAGGTAATGTTGTTAACATACACCATGTTACTTACGAAGCAATTATAACTCTTGTCCACTTCTGCTTGGCACACTACTTATGTAGTTATTTCCTCAATTGATTTGTCTCACTAACAAGTATTTTGTTTGTACTCCAGTGTAAGCAATTGCAAGTTGGTTAAGATGTAACACAACTTCAGCCATTTTTTCAAAACAACGCACTCGCATTTGATATTGACCTTAAGAAATTTCTTATTATTGTAGATCAGATGGAATTCTACGACCTCAAATCTGTGCAGGTACACACCCAGTCATCTATCCTGATGTAATGCAAGACTATTTGTCCTTGTACGAGACCAAAATGTTTGCTTGTATTACTGGCCAGAACGCATTGAGATTTATTAGATAATAAATATTTTCCCGAAGGTCTGAAATATTTTTATTGCTTATTTTTCTCTCAATATTCCTCGTGTCTTTCCTAAAGAAATTGTCGTGCTGTGAGCCTTTGCGGGAGAGACGTTTTAGGAGGCAAAAACATGATCCATATAAATCATCCTAATTCATATCTCATGAGCTTAATACCACAACTCAAACATTAGACTTAACGAAAAACTCAAAATACTACTTTGTAATCGATCAAATTGGATTTGTCTTATTACATATCATTATATTCTTGATTTCTCTCTTTAGTTAAATACCATTATATTTTGCAATATGGAGAGACAAACACTATTTAAAAAGCATTGCAAATAAATGTATACAAGTTACTTTATAACACTAACAACTCTAAGTCTAAATAGACGGGCGCAGCAACGCGCGCCATCAACGATCTAGTATAATTGAGGATTGGACTCCTGAGGAGAAACGAAGGGACCGGTAAGGCTTTGTCATAAATTCAACTCCATTTGCATAATAATATTTTGCAGGAAGTTTTGAGCGAGAAAACTGCCGCCGCTCTATGGTTAAAGGTGGAAGGGATTTGCATGACAAAAGATCTCACCAGCAAAAGTAAGAACGGCCAGAGGGGCCGGTCGCAATCCAGAGACAAGAAGCAGTCTTGCAGATATTGCAAGAGAGACGGGCATGACATATCAGAATGTTTTAAGTTGCTGAATAAGAAAAAGAGGAATGGTACGTATAAACCGAAAGGTAACAATCAAGGTGAAAGTTGTGCTAATATTGCTCATGTTGATAGTTTCAACGATGCTCTTGTTGTTATTGCTGGATGTGCTGAGACCAATGATGAGTGGGTACTTGACACTGCGTGTACTTTTCATATGTGCCCGCATAGAGATTGGTTTACTACTTTTGATTCTACTACTGCTGCTGGTTCCGTTTTGGGTTTTGATAATTCACCATGCAAGATTGAAGGCATAGGTTCCATTCGAATCAAGATGTTTGCTGGCACAATCAGAACTTTGACAGATGTTCGGTATATTCCAAAGATGAAGAGAAATCTTATCTCTGTGAGTGCCCTTGATGCAAAGGGATACAAGTATTTAGGTGGAGATAGCGTTTTGAAGGTCACCAAAGGTTCTCTCATTGTGATGAAAGGTGACTTAAGTTCGACCAATGGTCTTTATTACCTTCGAGGTTCTACCGTTTCAGGTAACGCTACTCCGGTTATTTCAAAGAATTCTGATTGTGATGCTTCTAACCTTTGGCATAAGCGTCTTGGACATATGAGTGAACTTGGTTTGGCAGAGTTAAATAAGAGGGGTCTTCTTAAAGGATATCAAACTGGTAAATTGAAATTTTGTGACCATTGTATCTTCGGCAAGCACAAGAGGGTGAAGTTCAACACTTCGACTCATACAACTAAAGGTATTCTTGATTATGTGCATTCTGATTTATGGGGACCATCTCGCAAAAAGTCACTAGGTGGTGCTAGTTACATGTTGACTATTATTGATGATTATTCGAGAAAGGTTTGGCCTTATTTCTTGAAGCATAAATGGCAAGCTTGTTGGAAATATGCCCTAGAGGCAATAATAAATTAGTTATTATTATATTTCTTAGTTCATGATAATCGTTTATTATCCATGCTATAATTGTATTGATTGGAAACACAATACTTGTGTGGATACATAGACAAAACACTGTCCCTAGTAAGCCTCTAGTTGACTAGCTCGTTGATCAAAGATGGTCAAGGTTTCCTGGCCATAGGCAAGTGTTGTCACTTGATAACGGGATCACATCATTAGGAGAATCATGTGATGGACTAGACCCAAACTAATAGACGTAGCATGTTGATCGTGTCATTTTGTTGCTACTGTTTTCTGTGTGTCAAGTATTTGTTCCTATGACCATGAGATCATATAACTCACGGACACCGGAGGAATGCTTTGTGTGTATCAAACGTCGCAACGTAACTGGGTGACTATAAAGATGCTCTACAGGTATCTCCGAAGGTGTTCGTTGAGTTAGTATGGATCGAGACTGGGATTTGTCACTCCATGTGACGGAGAGGTATCTCGGGGCCCACTCGGTAATACAACATCACACACAAGCCTTGCAAGCAATGTAACTTTGTGTAAGTTGCGGGATCTTGTATTACGGAACGAGTAAAGAGACTTGCCAGTAAACGAGATTGAAATAGGTATGCGGATAGTGACGATCGAATCTCGGGCAAGTAACATACCGAAGGACAAAGGGAATGACATACGGGATTATATGAATCCTTGGCACTGAGGTTCAAACGATAAGATCTTCGTAGAATATGTAGGATCCAATATGGGCATCCAGGTCCCGCTATTGGATATTGACCGAGGAGTCTCTCGGGTCATGTCTACATAGTTCTCGAACCCGCAGGGTCTGCACACTTAAGGTTCGACGTTGTTTTATGTGTATTAGAGTTATATGGTTGGTTACCGAATGTTGTTCGGAGTCCCGGATGAGATCACGGACGTCACGAGGATTTTCGGAATGGTCCGGAAACGAAGATTGATATATAGGATGATCTCATTTGATTACCGGAAGGTTTTCGGAGTTACCGGGAATGTACCGGGAATGACGAATGGGTTCCGGGAGTTCACCGGGGGGGCAACCCACCCCAGGGAAGCCCATAGGCTTTGAGGGAGGCACACCAGCCCTTAGTGGGCTGGTGGGACAGCCCACAAGTGCCCTATGCGCCATAGAGATAAAAATCAAAGAGAAAGAAAAAAAAGGAGGAGGTGGGAAGGAAGGGGGACTCCCTCCCACCAAACCAAGTCCAACTCGGTTTGGGGGGGGAGTCCTCCCCCCTTGGACTCGGCCGACCCCCTTGGGGCTCCTTGAGCCCCAAGGCAAGGTCCCCTCCCTCCCACCTATATATACGGAGGTTTTAGGGCTGATTTGAGACGACTTTTCCACGGCAGCCCGACCACATACCTCCACGGTTTTTCCTCTAGATCGCGTTTCTGCGGAGCTCGGGCGGAGCCCTGCTGAGACAAGGTCATCACCAACCTCCGGAGCGCCGTCACGCTGCCGGAGAACTCTTCTACCTCTCCGTCTCTCTTGCTGGATCAAGAAGGCCGAGATCATCGTCGAGCTGTACGTGTGCTGAATGCGGAGGTGTCGTCCGTTCGGTACTAGATCGTGGGACTGATCGCGGGATTGTTCGCGGGGCGGATCGAGGGACGTGGGGACGTTCCACTACATCAACCGCATTCTCTAACGCTTCTTCTGTACGGTCTACAAGGGTACGTAGATCACTCATCCCCTCTCGTAGATGGACATCACCATGATAGGTCTTCGTGCGCGTAGGAATTTTTTTGTTTCCCATGCGACGTTCTCCAACAAAGCTTTCTCAGCTTTTAAGGAGTGGAAGATTATGATTGAGAGACAAACTGAAAAGAAGGTAAAAATACTTCGCACTGATAATGGTATGGAATTCTGTTCTAAGCAATTTGGGAATTTTTGCAAGTCTGAAGGCATTGTCAGACACCACACCGTTCCTTATACTCCTCAACAAAATGGTGTTGCTGAGCGTATGAACATGACCATTATTTCCAGAGCCCGTTGCATGTTGTCCAATGCAGGTTTGCATAGGCATTTTTGGACTAAGGCTGCTTCCACTGCTTGTTATCTCATCAACCGTTCACCATCTATTCCTCTTAATAAGAAAACTCCAATTGAGGTATGGTATGGTTCACCTGCTGATTATTCATAGTTGAGAGTTTTTGGTTGTACTGCTTATGCTCATGTTGATAATGGGAAGTTGGAGCCTAGGGCTGTTAAGTGCATCTTTCTTGGTTACAAATCTGGTGTTAAATGTTTTAAATTGTGGAATCCTGAAACACAAAAGATTGTTATTAGCAGGAAAGTTATCTTTAATGAATCTGCTATGTTACATGATGTTGCATCTACTAATGTTCCAATTGAGAGTGAACAGCAGCCTACTGTTCAGCAACCTACTGTTCAGGTGGAGCATGTTATTGATTCAGGTGATACTTCTCATAAGGAAAATGCTGATGCACATGATGAACCCGTCTTTGATGATGAACATGTCACTCCAAATCAGCCTATTGTTCCACCCGGTTGGAATCTCGCACGTGACAGAGTTAGGCGGGGTATTAATGCACCTGAAAGGTTAATTGAGGAGTGCAATATTGTTTCTTTTGCTTTATCTGTTGCAGAAGAAATTGAAGGTAATGCTGAGCCTTCTTCATATTCTGAGGCTGTTATTTCTGGTGATAGTAATAAGTGGATGACTGCTATGCATGATGAGATGGAATCACTTGAAAAGAATGGCACTTGGGATTTAGTAAGATTACCTAGAGAGAAGAAACCTATTCGTTGCAAGTGGGTTTTCAAAATAAAGGAAGGTGTTTCTCCTAATGATGAGGCAAGATATAAAGCAAGGTTGGTTGCTAAAGGTTATAGCTAAATTCCAGGTATTGACTATAACGAAGTCTTTTCTCCTGTTGTGAAGCATAGCTCTATTCGCACTTTACTTAGTATTGTTGCCATGAATGATTTTGAGCTTGAACAATTGGATGTTAAAACTGCATTCTTACATGGAGAATTAGAAGAGGATATTTATATGGAACAACCTGAAGGTTTTGTTATTCCTGGAAAAGAAAAGCTTCTCTGTAAGTTAAAGAAATCTCTTTATGGATTGAAGCAATCACCTCGACAGTGGTACAAGAGATTTGACACCTTTATGCTCTCTCAAGGTTTCAATCGGTCTAATTATGATAGCTGTGTTTATTTGAAAACTGTCAATGGTTCAACTATTTATTTTCTCCTTTATGTTGATGATATGTTAATTGCTGCTAAGAGCATGTCAGAGATTGATGAACTAAAGAAGCAATTGAGTAATGAATTTGAGATGAAGGATTTGGGTGCAGCAAAGAAAATACTTGGCATGGAAATTTCCAGAGATAGACCGTTTGGAAAATTATATCTCAGTCAGAAGGGATATATTGATAAAGTTCTTCGTCGTTTTAATATGCATAATGCCAAGCCAGTAAGTACTCCGTTAGCTGCACACTTCAAATTATCATTAGCCTTATGTCCTGAGTCAGATGCAGATATTAAGTACATGTCTAGAGTTCCCTATTCGAGTGCAGTTGGTTCACTTATGTATGTCATGGTTTGTTCTCGTCCGGATTTATCTTATGCACTGAGTGTTGTTAGTAGATACATGGCTAATCCTGGAAAAGAGCATTGGAATGCAGTTCAGTGGATTTTCAGATACGTGCGAGGTACTTCTAATGCTTATTTACAGTTTGGGAAAACTGGAGATGGACTTGTTGGTTTTGTTGATTCTGATTTTGCTGGTGATTTGGATAAGAGAAGATCGCTCACAGGTTATGTTTTCACCATTGGTGGTTATGCTGTGAGTTGGAGAGCAACTTTGCAGTCTATTGTGGCTTGTTCCACTACTGATGCCGAGTATATGGCTATTTCTGAGGCATGCAAAGAAGCTATCTGGTTGAGAGGTTTGTACACTGAGCTTTGTGGAGACTCATCTTGCCCTACCATATTTTCTGACAGTCAAAGTGCTATATATCTTACAAAGAATTCAATGTATCACGAGAGAACAAAACACATTGATGTCAGATTTCACTATGTTCGAGATGTTGTTGCTAAAGGTGATTTGAAGGTATGCAAGATAAGTACTCATGATAATCCAGCTGATATGATGTCAAAGCCAGTTCCTACCAATAAGTTTGAGCTTTGCTCAGGCTTAGTTGGTATTTCTCAGTAGTCCTATGAATTTTTGATGCACAAGGTGTTTAAGCTGATTTGGATGGAGTTATTCACTTTCTTCGACTACTGGAGGGAATTTGGCTCAAGGTGGAGATTGTTAAATTGTGATCCAAATTCTACCGTATTGGACTAGACGTAGTACAAACAGTGTGGTCATTTGCGTTGGTACCGACGCGTACGAGTACAACTCATTTACTTGTCCTCCAAGGACTCTCATGTATCGCCCCTCATATATACTCCATGTAGTCGCACATAAAGACGGCATGTCGTCTCGTGCTTGTAATACTCATCCTTGTAGTGATTGCGCCTTCGTGTGTCCGTGGTTTTCTCCCGCAAGGGTTTTTACGTAAAAATTCGTGTCTCTTGTGTCTCGTTGAACTCGTTTTATCTAACATCTGTCACTTCGTGGGACGACCTCAAGTGGCAGTTACCTACCAGTTTAGATATACTATGATTCGGAATAGTAGGCCCGGGGTGACCCTCCTTTTCGTAAGATAAAATGATTCTTGATTCAGAATAGTAGAAGTATTCAGTAGGTGCACGCATGCATGTGAGCAAAGTCATCAAGAGTGCGTTCTTAGTTTTGACAATTTCACCTAATTTACATAAACTACAAGATATAGCTCCATTAATTAGTGCCGTCCCCAAGGTCGATCACATCTGAACCCAGCTAGCCACCATTGACCTGATCGACGATTCTTCTTGCGGCCATGTATGGATGACACTGCAATCATATTATTTATCTCAAATTCCAAAGGTCAGATCTGTCCTAGAAAGAAACAAGCAGTCTGTAGAAATTTAGCACCAGACAGAGAAAGGTGTAGTTAACATCAGCTTTCCTTTTTTTTCGAAATGGAACATCAGCTTTCCTAAACTGTTAAACGTTTTCAATTAACTTCATTAACTGCAGATTACTCTCTCCTTTCGAAATAAATTGAACTTCTAACTTTGTGCTAACTCAGTTTTTTTCTTTAAAGTATGACCAAATTTATAGAAATTATATTAACATTGAGTATACCCGAAAACTGCTTTTGGAGCTCAGCCTTCATGCCTGTTTTCGAAAAATTCAGAATTCAACAAAATTTATATTTTTACATTTCAAAAAATTCTGAAAACAATTACAGATATACATGGAGGCATAACACACGTGTGTAAATTTTCAGGATGAAATATGTTGAAATGGTGGCTGTGCAAAAAAGACAAATATGTGGCTTTTCAACATATATATGATACTATTCATCCAAAAAGTCCATGCATGAATTTGTTCTTTTTGCACATATCAGATCTCAAGGTATTTCATTCTGAAATTTTACACAAATATACATCACATCCTTGTGTACTTGTACATTTTTCCAGTTTTTTAAAAAAAATATATGAGTTTTGAATTATTCAAAAAATTCGGCCTCCATGGAGGCCATTCTCTAAGTATACCAAGCTAGTTTCATTATAAATATACTTTTATACTTTGTATGTTTGATGTTGTACTCCTTCAGTCTCTAAAAAAGGCCTATAAATTCTGTAGAAGTAAAATGGTACAGAGTTTGACCAAGTTTAATGGAAAAAAACTATCAACAAGTACAATTAAGTAGATATAATATGAACATTTATTCTATTGTCTATCGAATGATATTTATTAGGTATAGTAATTTTTAATAGTTTCTCTTAGAAATTTTGTCAAATTTTATACCTTTCGACTTCGGAGAAAATTTATGAACTTTTTTTCGTACATGGATGGAGTAGTTCTTAGCATATTTTTCTATATACTTGGTTAAACTTTAACGAGTTTGACTTACAAAAAACCTAGAACTTCAATTTGCATGAAACGACATCAATCCAAATCATTAGGGTTTTTTGACTGTTAGACTTGATTTAGCCTAATGCACCCTCAAAAGGGAGAACGATGCAAAGCATCCCCGCTGCGAGTCTGGACGAAGAAGGGTCTCCACCCGGAACCCTGACACGGAATGGAACACCTCAACGATGTCTTCAGAAAGATATATAGCGACACCCTCCACTACTGGAAAAGGGCTTATATGTGATCACAAATTAGTGGCAGGTGGGACGGGTGACCCGCCACAGCTACTTTGAAAAGTTAGTCGTGGCGGGTGCTAAAGAGCGTCCACCACAAGTTGTGTAGAAGGAGTGACCGGAGATTGGCGACCAAGAACCTGTCGTCGTCGTCGGGGCAGCGCAGGAGGGCGATTGACCAGTCGGCAAACAAGCGGGTGGGGTGGGCGGGGAGCACCTCAAGCTTGTTGATGCCGGCATGGTAGATGATGTAGCTGGTGTCGTCCCGGTCGCTGCATGAAGGGCCGATCATGACGCGGAAGAGTGCGAGGTCACCATCGGTGCAGACAAGGCTTGGCAGAAGGTCGAGCGAGGTGGCGAATCCGTCCTTGAGGATGCCGGGGAGGTGGACAGTGAAGTAGGAGATAAGAGGCGGATGCCTGGGCCAGAAGGTGAGGCGGATGGGGTGGCCGTTGCGCGTGATGCCCTCGGCGATGGTGGCGTTGGTGCGGTCGTCGGCATAGACCAGGGTGTCGAGGACAACCGAATTTTGGGGAGGATCGCCGCAGTGGTGGGGGGAGTGAGGAGGGAGCCAGATCGATGGCTCCTCCTCTTGCTCGTCATCGACTGCGCGAAGATCGGCCATGGCGGATCCCTCGGTCGTAGGCTCGGTCAACTGCGCGAAGATCCTTTTTCTATTTTCCCTTTTTTACGATTCATTTTTTACCTTTTCTTCATTTTTTGCTATATTCATAAACTTAAAAAAAACAATCTCAGATATTGCTCACCTTTAAGAAAATTGCTTGTAATTTTAAAAATTGTTCACGTTTAAAAACCTTGTTGGAAATTTCAAGCTAGTCTTCATGCTTGTCAAAAAAGTTTTCTTTTTTCCAGAAAAAATCAAAAATTCAAAAAAATTGGCATATTTTTATGTAACGTTTGGAAATTCAGAAAAACAGTTCACTTTTTCAACGAATTTCAGAAATTATAAATTATACAGATTTTTGAAAAAAAACTAATTTGATAATGTTCAAAATTTTAAAACTTGTTCTTTTTTGTGGAAATTTTGAAAAAGTTTAAAAAAATATTTGATAGGTTCTTGATTTCCGCAATGCGACCGTATGCATGATCCTGTTGCTCAAGGTACTAAATTTCCTCATCTTATGCTTCATAACAGGCGGAGAAACAACCGTTCGCGGTAACCACGGACGCGTTCTCCTCTCTTGTCCTCGTCGTCGACACAATGACTGCCGGCAATCCCAAGGCGGTACCACATGACCACTTCGGTCCAGATGGAAGAAGATGACGCAATAATTGCCACACAAAGATATGATGAATCTCCTCTTTCAAATAATATTTTCCGAAACATCACTTCCCTCTCGCGGTCGCGCTATTTATTTAGAACAAACTTGTAGCACCAAATAATAAAAGACATAGGTAGAGAATTAAAGAATTAGGTCGAGAGCTCGCGTCGGCAACAGGGCGACGATTGTATGCGAGTAGAGCTAACTGCGGTGCAGCAGCGGCTGCAGCTCATCGCCGAACTCGACTGCAAAATGAAGCGTATGGGTCTTTGGTTCGTTTCTGACAAAGTCTCACACTCTAGGTTTCAAATTCATGGCACATGCTTGATGCCCACGACTTCAGATGTCCAAGACTTCTTCTCGTTGGAAAGAGCAACAGGCTCGTGGGGGAGCCCCTAATCGACGATGCAAGCGCCCGATCAGAAACCGGCGCCTACAGTAGCTTAGTTTTGGGCCTACCCAGTTACACAAGCGACGCACTCCCAGTTACACGAGCGACGCGCTCCCAGTTCCGCGTGGTCGATCACACGACACCAATTTCAATCATTAACTTTCAAGGTTCGAACCGCGACCAACGCATTAACTTTTTGCGAATAAAAACATTCCACTATGTTTTTTTCGGTTTTAGAAACTTTCAAGAAGATTCCCTGAATCAGTTTTTCTCTTTTTTCGTGTTCTTTTTTCCTTTTTTTCTGTTTTTATTTTAAAAATGTTCTGGATTTATGAAAAATGTTCCAGAGAATGAAAAAATGTTCCGGAATTTGAAAAACTGTTTTGGAATTTTAGGAAATGGTTAGGAATTTGGAAAAATGTTCCAGAATTTGAAAAAATATTTTGGAATTTGAATTGTTTTTCTGGAGTATGAAAAAATGTTCCGGAATTTTGAAAAATGTTTCGGAATTTGAAAAATGTTCCGTACTTTGTAAAAATGTTCCAAATATTTCAAGAAATAATTTCAAAATTTGCAAATGTTCTGGAATTTCGAAAAAGTTTCAAAATTTGAAAAAATATTCCGGAATTGGAAAAATATAGAAAAACAAGTATTATATTTTTTCTGAAACAAAAAAATAAGCTGGGTCGGCCGTGTTGGAGGCGAGCCGAAGATGGGCTGGCCCAGTCGGGGGCGCCACCCATCCGTGGTGCGCGTTTCCTTACCGCAACGCCACGGCGAATAGGAGGTTTCGTAACATGTGCCTGTGGCGTGAAATAGGATTCGTCGGCTCGTAGGTTGTTTGGTGGGACATATATGGGCTGCATGGGTTGTTGCTGCTTGCTGGGTTACCTGGCAACGGATAAGTTTCTGAGCTTATGTACTCCTACACATTTAACCTGTTATTTTTATTTTTTACATTCTGTTTTTTTGTACCTTCCCCCTTTTTCCATTTAACTCACGTACATTTTTATTGTATTAGAATTTTTTGTAAACTTGGATGCATAAGTTTTTAAAATTGATAACAATTTTGTTAAAACATAGTGGATTTTATATATTTCTAAATTTAAAAGTACTTTTGAAAATTTCAAAATTCATAAACACTTTAAAAAATTGGTGGTATTTCTTATAAACTGGTGAATATTTAAAAATTGATGAATATTTTACTAAAAAACTTGAATAAATTTTAAACAATTGAAGCATTGTTCTTATGGTGTGATGGAAACACACTATTTGTGTGGAATTATTGTTTTTCAATTGATAGAAGCACTATTCCTTTAATTTGGTAACATTTTTGTGTGCTTTCCAAATATTTATTTTCTGTGTGACATAAACAATATGTACAGTGATGAAGTATTTGCTTCAGAAAATGAATCATATGTGAGCACATCATAAATATACGTTGACAGAAATTTAATTCATTTCTTTCAGCTAATACACAATTCTTTTTGAAACACTACAAGTACACTAATTTTACTGGCGCTTAGCCAAAATATCCAGACGCACTGAAGTAGCTGATCATAGAGCATAGAACAGTTCCGGGTCCCACCTACACCGTGCTCAGCATTGTTGGCATTATATTGGAAATAAAGAGGCACACCTGAATCAAGTGAAGTGAAAGAATTCCTCGCAAAAAAAAAAAAAAAGTGAAGTGAAAGAAAATGTATGTACAATAAAACCATTGCTACCGGGGAACATGCCATGTGTTGTGTTGCGAACGGCGGTGATTGTGGTTGATGCTTAATTTGTTAGCTCAAGATGATGTTTTTGTTATGAATTCTTGTTTTTTCCCCTCTGAGCAATTTGGTAGCGTGCTTACTCAATAAATTGACTTGCTCTGACATAGTACGAAGCCCAAGTATAATTAGTATTAGTTTTTTTTACCATAAAAAATGCATTTTATTATCTTAAAATGAAGGATCAAGTGCTTCTATATAGCTTTGATGCAACACAACCGATATCAACGTGTAAAAGAAAGCAAACTCATACAACAGTCTTCGTTTTCAGAAAACCAACGAGGATCGTGAAAATAAACATATCACAGCAAGCATTCATGCATATATATGCTTGCTCTTGGAAGAATTTGGTCGTAGGTGTCACTGCTCGCTCATTAGAGGTAACCCGTATCGGATGGAGTGTGGTATGCAGTAGCGACAGAGGAACGCGTCGAAGACCCGTGGCTTGTCTCCAGCTCCAAGACACGGTGCGTAGGAGGCACGCGCAGCTCTGCGTCCTGGGGCCGGAGGAAACTCATAACTTGCGCCATGGACGGCCGCTGGCTACTGTCGGGGTGCGCGCACTCGCTCCATCTCCTGCTGGTCGAAGTCTCCGCCGAGCCTCACGTCTGCCGCGTCGAGAACAGCATTTTGGTCATGCATATCGCGGACACGTCCCAGGAGCGTCGCCGCCGCCGAAGCTCCACCCGACTGCCCTGCAGGCGGGGTCGGCCGCCTGCCGCTCGCGATCTCCAGGAGCAGGACGCCGAAAGCTGTAGACGTCGGACTCGGCGCATGGCCTGCGGCTGTTGACGAACTCCGGGTCTATGTACCCGATGGTCCCGGCGACGACCTCCGTGGTGCGCGGATCGGCTCCGTGTTGGAGGAGCCTGGCCAGCCCGAAGTCGCCGAGCTTGGCCTCGCCGGACGAGTCGATCATGACGTTGCTAGACTTGATGTCGCCGTGCACCACGCAGTACTGCTCCACCTCTGTGTGGAGATAGCGCAACGCCGAGCCCAGGCCCAGGGCGATCTCGAACCTTCAAAATTTCTTGTGAATACCTGAACATATATATATATTGCGAATTTGCGACAGGTAGTGATTGATTCAGTCAGGCGGTGTGTACGTACCTTTCAACCCATGTGAGGAGCCATTAGGGGCTGGGCTATGGAGACGCTTGCCTAGGTTACCCCCCGGCACGAGCTCATACACGAGCAGGAGGCCGCCGTCGTCGCACTCGCACCAGCCCAGCAGCTGCACAATGTTGCGATGGCTCAGCCGCGTTGTTGCCTTCACCTCGGCCTCGAACTCCTTCCTCCCCTGAGCCGACGACTCCGGCCTGAGCGCCTTGACGGCGATGTGACGGCCCGCGCCTTCATTGTTTAAGAAGCCACGGTATACCGAGCCGAACCCGCCCTGCCCGATCCTCTGGTTCTCTGCGAAGTTGCCCGTCGCGGCGGCCAACTCGGCGTAGCGGTACCGCCGGGGCATTGCAGGCTCTTCGAACTGCGGTATTGGCGTAGATCCTCCCCCGCGACCTTCGTTGCTCGGCTCTTCTCTCCTTCTGGAACACCACCATGACACAAGGCCTGCTATGCAGGAGAACAAGAACAACACGGAGAGAAGCACGCCGGAGATGAGAAACAGCCCACCGTAGGTCTGATAAGATAGCGACTCGGTATACAGCCACTTCGTCGCGGTGTGGCAGACATCGGCGTCGGCCCCGCAGATTCTTCTCGTGCACAGATCCAAACGCATCGAATAGGCGTAGTACATCTTGTGTTCGGCCTCGCAAACCCCTACCGGGGAGGTGCTGTTCCAAGGCTTGGATATCCAGTCCATGTCCGGATTGTGGGACATGGATTCTTGAGAGCACAACATCTCGTTGACCCAGCCTGCTTCTTCCCAGGGGATGTTGCAGAACGGCGGGATTGGGCAGTAGTGCACAGCCTCTTTCTCCCTGTAGTTCTTGAGGGCAGGACGGAGGTTCCAAGAAACCATGAGAGGACAGAGTTCGAACATGATGGGGTAGGTTACAATGAAGAGCAGTAACAAATGGGGGGATCTCAAGGTGAATGAGGCAGCCATGGTTCAGACTTCCATAGCATTGCCAGGCTTCCAGTAGATGAAGGGGGTGTTTCTTTTCACGGACTTTTTGGTGTAGGGATTAAAAAAAAGTCGCTTTTAGTCCCATGTGAAAGAAACAAGACGGAATTTTAGGGACTAAAAGGGGGTATGTGGGACTAAAGAAAGAAGTCCCCTATGAAAAGAACTTTTTGGGATTTTTTTGGCACTTTTCCAACAGTGTCCCTACTATTAACATGCCATTTAATAACCTCTAGTATATTATTAGGGATAACATGGTCTTTTTGCATGTCATTTAATGACCCCTAGTCCATTTTTAGTCCTCGGAAAGAAACGGATAGGGACTAGAGACTTTTTAGTTGGGACTAAAAAAAAGTCCTAGGACTTTTTAAAGAAACAGGGCCGAAGACTAGCCTTTTGCATAAACAAGTGGGCGTCGTGTTTGACTTTAGAGCCGTGTTGACGTCTGAATAGCTGCAATACTTAAGTAAGAGGGTGTTTGGATCACTAGAGACTAGAGACTAGAGACTAGTAGTAGTCACTTTTAGTCAGTAAACCTCCAAACACCCCTGACTAATGGGTGACTAAAACTAGTTTAGTCCCTAGTCACCCCACCCCCAACTAAAAGTGACTAAAATCTCTCCTCTAATTAATTGGCGGGCCCATCCTGTTGCGGGCGACGCATCCGCCCCATCCCCTTCGCACGCACTCCTTTCCAGCGCCGCTCCCCTATCCACCGCCGAGCGCCCCTTTCCACCGCCGAGCGCCGCTCCCCTTTCAACCGCCGCCGCAGCACTCCGCCGCGCCGCTCCCGCAGTCCGCCGCTCCCCTTTCCACCGCCGCCGCAGCACTCCGCCGCGCCGCTCCCGCAGTCCGCCGCTCCCCTTTCCACCGCCGCCGCAGCACTCCGCCGCGCCGCTCCCGCAGTCCGCCGCTCCCCTTTCCACCGCCGCCGCAGCACTCCGCCGCGCCGCTCCCGCTCCCCGCAGATCCGGCGTCTTCCGTTGGACGGCGCACCGTCAATCATGGATGGCGACGGCGAACTCCCCTTCGATTTCTTCTCGCAGACGGCGTCGTCCGGTGCTGCGGTGCACCACATCGACGAGGACGTGTGGGGGATGACGCCCCCTCGTCTCCGGGGATCCGCCGGCCGCGGCTTGGTGGCAGGGGGTCTCGGCCGCGGCTCGGTGGCCGGGGGGCTCGGCCGCGGCTCGGTGGCCGGGGGGAAAACAAACTCTATTTTGCAGGCTCTTGTGAACCAAGGCAATGAAAAGGTTAGGAGAAGTGAGGAACGTGCTCAGTCAGTAAAAAACTGTCAGAACCTTGCCATTGAGTGTGGAGCATCAGAAGAGTCAGTTGAATACTTTGTTGCTTGTGATTTATTCAAGGAGAAACACAACAGAACTGTCTTCCAGAACATGAAGACCCCTGAAGCTAGGTTGATATGGTTGAAGAGATGGTGCAGGGCGAAGAACATGTATGCAGCAGATGGCGAGATATGAAGGCAGAATGATCCGTGTCAGCTAGTCTTGTGTCTTGAGTCATGTGTGTCCTCTTGTGTCTTGAGTCGTGGATGACATGATTTGTGGACTAATGTGGCCTTAATCATTATGTTTCTGGACAAATTATTATCTACCGATCTGTGTATTTGCATGTGTTGATGATATGTTCATTATGTCTGTAGACTTCATGATTTCTATTTGTTTGTGCTTTTCTTGCAGAATGAGGATGAATCTAGTGATGAGGACAGTACAGACCAAGATGATGAGTCTAGTGATGAGGACATGACTGATGAAGATGATGACTCTAGTGATGACGAAGAAGAATATACAAGGACCAACAGAGTGCTAGCACTACTCTAGTTGAGGCGGCAGAGGCTCAACAAACTAGGTATGGTCGCCCACATGTTTGGTATGTACTACATGGATCGTTTCATGGTTAAAGGGGAAAGGAGAATTTTAAAAGCTAAAGAGTCTGGATATGAATGGGTAGTGAGAACTCTAGGAAACAGAACAGATTGCTACAAAATGTTTAGGATGTACCCCATCGGTGTTTGATAAACTACATAATCTGCTAGTGTTGTCTTATGGACTGAAGTCAACCAAGAAAATGTCATCAGTTGAGAGTTTAGCTCTCTTTTTATATATAGTTGGATCTCCCCAATCTGTTAGACATGCTGAGAATCGGTTTATCAGGTCCATGGAGACAGTCAGTAGAAAGTTTAACAAAGTTTTGGAATGTATGGTTAAGCTTTCCATTGACATCATTAAGCCACGAGATCCTGAATTTAGAGTTGTCCATGAAAGGTTAAGAGGTGCTCAGTGGTACCCATGGTTCAATGATTGCATTGGAGCAATAGATGAGACTCATGTGCCGGTTGTGGTGCCACCAAACAAGGTTCCCCAGTATTTAAGCAGACATGGTTACTGTAGTCAGAATGTTATGGCTGTGTGTGATTTCGATATGAGATTCACTTTTGTGCTTGCGGGGTGGCCTGGATCGGTCCATGATATGAGGCCATTCAAGGATGCTCTTAACCGGTTTGGTCACAAGTTTCCACATCCACCTTCAGGTACGAATGATACTCAGTACAATAGTTTTATGCCTTACATTGACATTTGCTAAAATGCATTGCCATGAACAGGGAAATTTTATCTTGTTGACTCGGGCTACCCCAACAAACAGGGTTATCTTGCACCGTATAGGGGCCAAAAGTATCATTTTCAAGAGTTCCATCAAGGCACCATGCCGAGAGGTAAAAAGGAGCACTTCAATTATACTCATTCTAGACTACGAAATGTCATTGAGCGTTGTTTTGGAGTCTTGAAAAATAAGTGGAGGATTCTTTTCAAAGTACCAAGTTATCCTCTACGCAAGCAAACAAAAATTATTGTGGCATGCATGGCCTTGCACTATTTTATTCGTGAAAGCCATTTGACGGACAAGGAATTCGATAGGTGTGACAATGATGAGAGTTATCAACCTCTCCTTGAGGAAACAAGGAGGAGGCGTCGTAACACTAGGGGTGAAGAAATGGAGCTAGATTCAGTGGATATGAATCGACTGAGAGATACGATTGCTGATGGTTTGTTCAACAGGCGTTGAGAAATTTGTGATGTTATTTATTTCGTTTCTAACATGTAACGTTATGGGACAATTTTAGTTTTCTTATGTGTGGACAATTTTGATTTCTTATGTATGGACATTTTTTCCTTGTGCTTGGCGTGAGGGATAGTCTTGTGCTTGTGTTGCTTGTGTGAGGAGAAAAAAAAGGGACATGAGAGCTGCTGTTAATGCTGAGACATTTAATGCTGATTATTAGTAGTCACCTCCAAACAGGGTCTGACTAAAAACTTTTAGTCTGACTACTACTAATCACATGACTAGAGAGTATTCAAACATGCTCTAAGTAAGTAGCTAGGAAGATTGTGCAGCGGAAAGTGATAGGAAAATTGCATGAAGTTTAACTTGAGGACTAGGAGGACTAGGGGAGCTGTATATACGCTGCAAAGTCAGATCGATCAACAGCCTGGCTGAAGAATGGTCGCTCGACTTGACTCCGTGCCGTTCAATCGTCCATCGCTTTATATTTTACCAGCAGGCAACAAACAACTACACATTGGTCTATGACTCATCAGTCATCTACTCCTTCAATAACTATACTTTTTTCTTTTCCGTCAGTCAAACTAGTTCAACTTTAATTAATTTTATTAAAAAAAGTGCTAGTATTTATGACATCAAATCCGTATCAATAGATTTATCTTTACATAAAGTTCTCAAATATATTATTTTCATGCCATATATATTACTACTATTTTTTTATAAAGTTGGTCAAATTTTAAAAAAATTGACTAAGTACAAATCTATATGTACCCTTATTTGTGGACGGAGGGAGTATTCCTTATTTTTAGATATTCACGCACGCATCAGCTTCCGCCTGAAGAAGAAAAATGCTAGGCCGGTGTAGCCACCAGTCTGCCTCATCTCCGGTGGCGCTAGGCCGATGGTGGTGCGTTCTATCGTGGTCCTTGCTGGCGGGACGGATCTTACTCCGTTTTAGGTATTCTCGTGTGTTTATGGTCTATGTCTTGTTCACGAAAAGAAGATGGTGGAGGTTCCCGAAACATGAAATAAGATTTTTCTGCCTAGCTCCCGCCCCGGTGATGTGTTTAGCGTTGAAGGGCGTGTAAATGTGTGTTTTCGATGAATCTTACGGAATTCGATCGACGCTCCTCTTCGGTGGATCTGTTTGGATCTCGTATTTGTTCGTCTTCATATGTGTGTCTACGGGTTGGATTATTTCAACCTATACTTCTTCTTTTCGGCGGCGGAATATGCAAATTAAACTCTTATCATGTGAAAATCCCGCTAGCATTTTTTGGAAGGTCATCGTGGGAGGGCAGGGTCCTTCACCTGAATTGGTGCGAGCATCTCGGAGTTGGAATCAGCGCTTTGATGAGGTGATGAAGACGTTTGGGTTTATATACAAGTTTACGGAGAAGCTTGTATTTACAAGAAAGTGAGTGGGAGCTCTATAGCGTTTCTAATATTATATGTGAATGGTATATTGTTGATTGGAAATAATATAGAATTTTTGGGAAGCGTAAAGGATTATTTTAATATATTTTTTTCAATGAAGGACCTATGAGAAGCTATTTACATATTATGCATCAAGATCTATAGAGATAGATCAAGACGCTTAATAGTACTTTCACACAGCACATACCTTGATAAAGTTTTGAAGAAATTTAAAATAAAACAATTCAAGAATGGGTTCTTGCCTTTGTTATAAGGTATGAAGTTGAGTAAGACTCAATGCCCAATGGCTGCAGAAGATAGAGAAAAGATTGTTGGAAATATGCCCTAGAGGCAATAATAAAATGGTTATTATCATATTTCCTTATTCATGATAATCGTCTATTGTTCATGCTATAATTGTATTAACAGGAAACAGTAATACATGTGTGAATAAATAGATCACAATGTGTCCCTAGCAAGCCTCTAGTTAGCTAGCTCGTTAGTCAATAGATGATCATGGTTTTCTGATCATGGGCATTAGATGTCACTGATGACAGGATCACATCATTGGAAGAATGATGTGATGGACAAGACCCAATCCTAAGCATAGCACTAGATTGTATTGTTCGTATGCTAAATCTTTTCTAATGTCAAGTGTCTTTTCCTTCGACCGTGAGATTGTGCAACTCCTGGATACCGTAGGTGTGCTTTGGGTGTATCAAACGTCACAACGTAACTGGGTGACTATAAATGTGCACTACGGGTATCTCTGAAAGTGTCTGTTGGGTTGGTACGAATCAAGATCGGGATTTGTCACTCCGTGTGACGGAGAGGTATCTCTGGGCCCACTCGGTAGAACATCATCATGAGCTCAATGTGACTAAGGAGTTAGTCACACGATGACGTGCTACGGAACAAGTAAATAGACTTACCGGTAACGAGATTGAACAAGGTATAGGTATACCGATGATCGAATCTCGGGCAAGTTCTATACCGACAGACAAAGGGAATCGTATACGGGATTGATTGAATCCTTGACATCGTGGTTCATCCGATGAGATCATCGAGGAGCAAGTGGGAGCCACCATGGGTATCCAGATCCCGCTGATGGTTATTGGCCGGAGAGTTGTCTCGGTCATGTGTGCCTGTGTCCCAAACCCGTAGGGTCTACACACTTAAGGTTCGATGATGCTATAGTTATAGGGAATTGTTACATGAGGTTACCGAAAGTTGTTCGGAGTCCCGGATGAGATCCCGGACGTCACGAGGAGCTCCGGAATGGTCCGGAGGTAAAGATTGATATATAGGACGGCTGGTTTCGGACACCGGAAGTGTTTCGGGAATCACCGGTAACGTACCGGGACCACCAGAACCACCGGAGGTGGCCCCGGGGGTCCACCGAAGGGGGGCAACGACCCCGGGAGGTAAGATGGGCCAAGTGGGGGAGGGAACCAGCCCCTAGGTGGGCTGGTGCGCCTCCCACACCCAGCCCAATGCGCAAGTGGTGGGGAGAGGGGGCAACCCTAGGCGGAGGTGGGCCTTAGGCCCACCAGGTGGTGCGCCACCCCCTCCCACCCTAGCCGCCGCCCCCCTTTCCCATCTGGTGGCTGCCGCACCACCTAGGGGGGAACCCTAGGGGTGGCGCACCCCACCTCCCCCTCCTCCTATAAATAGAGACGGGTTTTGGCCCTTGGGAGACAGACTTTTGCCTCTCCCTCGGCGCAGCCCTGCCCTTCTTCCTCCTCCTCTCTGTCGGTGCTTGGCGAAGCCCTGCCAGGAGACCTCGTCTCTCCATCGACACCACACCGTCGTGCTGCTGGAGTTCTTCCCCAACCTCCCCCTCCTCCTTGCTGGATCAAGGTGCGGGAGACGTCACCGGGCTGCACGTGTGTTGAACGCGGATGTGCCGTAATTCGGCACTAGATTGGAATCACACCGCGATCTGAATCGCTGCGAGTACGACTCCATCAACCGCGTTCTAGTAACGCTTCCGCTTAGCGATCTTCAAAGGTATGAAGATGCTCTTACCCCTCTCTCGTTGTTGGTCTCTGTTGGAAATATGCCCTAGAGGCAATAATAAATTAGTTATTATTATATTTCTTAGTTCATGATAATCGTTTAATATCCATGCTATAATTGTATTGATTGGAAACACAGTACTTGTGTGGATACATAGACAAAACACTGTCCCTAGTAAGCCTCTAGTTGACTAGCTCGTTGATCAAAGATGGTCAAGGTTTCCTGGCCATAGGCAAGTGTTGTCACTTGATAACGGGATCACATCATTAGGAGAATCATGTGATGGACTAGACCCAAACTAATAGACGTAGCATGTTGATCGTGTCATTTTGTTGCTACTGTTTTCTGCGTGTCAAGTATTTGTTCCTATGACCATGAGATCATATAACTCACGGACACCGGAGGAATGCTTTGTGTGTATCAAACGTCGCAACGTAACTGGGTGACTATAAAGATGCTCTACAGGTATCTCCGAAGGTGTTCGTTGAGTTAGTATGGATCGAGACTGGGATTTGTCACTCCGTGTGACGGAGAGGTATCTCGGGGCCCACTCGGTAATACAACATCACACACAAGCCTTGCAAGCAATGTAACTTAATGTAAGTTGCGGGATCTTGTATTACGGAACGAGTAAAGAGACTTGCCGGTAAACGAGATTGAAATAGGTATGCGGATGCTAACGATCGAATCTCGGGCAAGTAACATACCGAAGGACAAAGGGAATGACATACGGGATTATATGAATCCTTGGCACTGAGGTTCAAACGATAAGATCTTCATAGAATATGTAGGATCCAATATGGGCATCCAGGTCCCGCTATTGGATATTGACCGAGGAGTCTCTCGGGTCATGTCTACATAGTTCTCGAACCCGCAGGGTCTGCACACTTAAGGTTCGACGTTGTTTTATGCGTATTTGAGTTATATGGTTGGTTACCGAATGTTGTTCGGAGTCCCGGATGAGATCACGGACGTCACGAGGGTTTCCGGAATGGTCCGGAAACGAAGATTGATATATAGGATGACCTCATTTGGTTACCGGAAGGTTTTCGTGCATTACCGGAAAAGTTTCGGGCTCATCGGTAGTGTACCGGGAGTGCCGGGAGGGGTGCCGGGGACCATCGGGAGGGGTGTCACGCCCCAAGGGGTCTCATGGGCTATGGGAAGAGATAAACCAGCCCCTAGTGGGCTGGAATAAGTTCCCACTAAGGCCCATAAGGTTTGAGAAGGAAAAACACAAGGTGGAAAGAGTTTCCAAGTGGGAAGGTGGAATCCTACTCCAAGTAGGATTGGAGTAGGACTCCTCCACCTCCAATTTCGGCCAAACCTTTAGGTTTTGAGGCTGCCTCCTCCCCTCCCTCCCACCTATATATACGGAGGTTTTAGGGCTGATTTGAGACGACTTTCTCACGGCTGCCCGACCACATACCTCCATAGTTTTTCCTCTAGATCGTGTTTCTGCGGAGCTCGGGCGGAGCCCTGCTGAGACAAGATCATCACCAACCTCCGGAGCGCCGTCACGCTGCCGGAGAACTCTTCTACCTCTCCGTCTCTCTTGCTGGATCAAGAAGGCCGAGATCATCGTCGAGCTGCACGTGTGCTGAACGCGGAGGTGCCGTCCGTTCGGTACTAGATCGTGGGACTGATCGCGGGATTGTTCGCGGGGCGGATCGAGGGACGTGAGGACGTTCCACTACATCAACCGCGTTCTCTAACGCTTCTGCTATACGATCTACAAGGGTACGTAGATCACTCATCCCCTCTCGTAGATGGACATCACCATGATAGGTCTTCGTGCGCGTAGGAAATTTTTTGTTTCCCATGCGACGTTCCCCAACAGTGGTATCAGAGCTAGGTTCATGCGTAGATGTCTTCTCGAGTAGAACACAAAAGGTTTTGTGGGCGGTGATGTGCGTTTTTCTGCCCTCCTTAGTCTTTTCTTGATTCCGCGGTATTGTTGGATTGAAGCGGCTTGGACCGACATTACTCGTACGCTTACGAGAGACTGGTTTCATCGTTACGAGTAACCCCCTTTGCTCAAAGATGACTGGCAAGTGACGGTTTCTCCAACTTTAGTTGAATCGGATTTGACCGAGGAGGTCCTTGGATGAGGTTAAATAGTAATTCATATATCTCCGTTGTGGTGTTTGCGTAAGTAAGATGCGATCCTACTAGATACCCTCGGTCACCACGTAAAACATGCAACAACAAAATTAGAGGACGTCTAACTTGTTTTTGCAGGGTATGATTGTGATGTGATATGGCCAATGATGTGATGTGATATATTGGATGTATGAGATGATCATGTTGTAATAGAAATATCGACTTGCACGTCGATGGTACGGCAACCGGCAGGAGCCATAGGGTTGTCTTTATACTAACATATGTGCTTGCAGATGCGTTTACTATTTTGCTAGGATGTAGCTTTAGTAGTAATAGCATAAGTAGCACGACAACCCCAATGGCAACACGTTAATGGATGATCATGGTGTGGCGCCGGTGACAAGAAGATCGTGCCGGTGCTTTGGTGATGGAGATCAAGAAGCACGTGTTGATGGCCATATCATGTCACTTATGAATTGCATGTGATGTTAATCCTTTTATGCACCTTATTTTGCTTAGAACGACGGTAGCATTATGAGGTGATCTCTCACTAAAATTTCAAGACGAAATTGTGTTCTCCCCGACTGTGCACCGTTGCGACAGTTCTTCGTTTCGAGACACCACGTGATGATCGGGTGTGATAGACTCAACGTTCACATACAACGGGTGCAAAACAGTTGCACACGCGGAACACTCGGGTTAAGCTTGACGAGCCTAGCATGTGCAGACATGGCCTCGGAACACATGAGACCGAAAGGTCGAGCATGAATCGTATAGTTGATATGATTAGCATAGGGATGCTTACCACTGAAACTATTCTCGACTCACGTGATGATCGGACTTGAGATAGCGAATTTGGATCATGTACCACTCAAATGACTAGAGAGATGTACTTTTTGAGTGGGAGTTCTTAAGTAATATGATTAATTGAACTAATTGTCATGAACATAGTCTAATGGTCTTTACGAATTACGATGTAGCTTGCGCTATAGCTCTACTGTTTTTATATGTTCCTAGAGAAAATTTAGTTGAAAATTGATAGTAGCAACCTTTGCAGACTGAGTCTGTAAAACCGAGGATTGTCCTCGTTGCTACGCAGAAGGCTTATGTCCTTAATGCACCACTCGGTGTGCTGCACCTCGAGCGTCGTCTGTGGATGCTATGAACATCCGACATACACGTTACTGATGACTACACGATAGTTCAGTGCAAGATACTTGATGGCTTAGAAGCAAGGCGCCGAAAACGTTGTAAAACGTCACGGAACATAAGTGATGTTCCGAAGAGATGAAATTGTGATTTCATGCTTGTGCCCTTGTTAAGAGGTACGAGACCTCCAAACAAGACTCTTTGTCCACAAAGTAAAGGAGAAAAGCTCAATCGTTGAGCATGTGCTCAGATTGTCTGAGTACTACAATCGCTTGAATCAAGTGGGAGTTAATCTTCCAGATGAGATAGTGATGGTTCTCCAAAGTCACTACCACCAAGCTATGAGAGCTTTGTGATGAACTATAACATATCAAGGATAGATACTATGATCTTTTGAGTGATTCGCGATGTTTGACACTGCGAAAGTAGAAATCAAGAAGGAGCATCAATAGTTGATGGTTAGTAAAACCACTAAGTTTCAAGAAAGGCAAGGGCTAGAAGGGATACTTCGTGAAACGGCAAAGCAGTTGCTGCACTAATGAAGAGACCCAAGATTAAACCCAAAACCCGAGACTAAGTGCTTCTGTAATAAGGGAAACAGTCACTGAGGCAGAGCAACTCTAGACACTTGGTGGATAAGAAGGCTGGCAAAAGTCGAGAGAAGTATATTTGATATACATAATGTTGATGTGTACTTTACTAGTACTCCTAGTAGCACGAGGGTATTGGATACCGGTTCGGTTGCTAAGTGATTAGTAACGCGAAATGAAAGCTACGGCATAAACGGAGACTAGCTAAAGGCGAGGTGACGATACGTGTTGGAAGTGTTTCCAAGGTTGATATAATCAAACGTCGCACGCTCCCTCTACCATCGGGATTGGTGTTGAACCTAAATAATTGTTATTTTGTGTTTGCGTTAAGCGTGAACATGATTGGATCGTGTTTATTGCAATACGATTATTCATTCAAAGAGAATAATGGTTACTCTATTTGCTTGAATGATCACCTTCAATGGTTTATTGAATCTCGATTGTAGTGTTACACATTGGTGCCAAAAGATACGAGTTAATAATGATAGTACCACTTACTTGTGGAACTGCCGCTTGAGTCATGTTAGTATAAATTGCATGAAGAGGCTCCATGCTGATGGATCTTTGTACTCACCTGATTTCGAATCACTAGTGACATGCAAATCATACCACGTGAGCAAGGCCTTGTTTTCATTGAGATGAAATAAGATAGTAACTTGTTGGAAGTGATACATTTTGATGTATGCAGTCCAATGGGTGCTGAGGCACACAGTGGATATCATTATGTTCTTACTTCACTGACGATTTGAGTAGATACTAGAGTATTTACTTAATGAATCACAAGTGTGAAATATTGAAAGGTTCAATTCTGTTTCAGAGTGAAGTTCGTCGTAACAAGAGGATAAACTGTCTACGATATGATCATAGAAATGAATATCTGAGTTACGAGTTTTGGTACGCAGTTAAGACAATGTGGAAGTTGTTTCGCAGTTCATGCCACCTGGAACATCATAGTGTGATGATGTGTCTGAACATCATAGCCACGCACTATTTGGTATGATGCATACTATGATGTCTCTTATCGAATTACCACTATCGTTTATGGGTTATGCATTAGAGACAACCGCACTCACTTTAAATAGGGCACCGCGTATTTCCGTTGAGATGACACAGTATAGACTGAGGTTTAGAGAAATCTAAACTGTCGTTTCTTGAAAGTTTGGGGTTTCGACACTTATGTGAAAAAGTTTCAGTCTGATAAGCTCGAACCCAAAGCGGATAAATGCATCTTCATAGGATATCCAAAACAGTTGGGTACATCTCCTATCTCAGATCCGAAAGCAAAGTGTTTGTTTCTAGAAACGGATCCTTTCTCGAGGAAAGGTTTCTCTCGAAAGAATTGAGTGGGAGGGTAGTAAAACTTGATGAGGTTATTGAACCATCACTTCAACCAGTGTGTAGCAGGGCGCAGGAAGTTGTTCATGTGGCGCCTACACCAATTGAAGTGGAAGCTGATGATGATGATCATTGAGCTTCGAATCAAGTTACTACAAACCTCGTAGGTCGACAAGGTCGCGTACTGCTGCAGAGTAGTACGGTAACCCTGTCTTGGAGGTCATGTTGTTGAGCAACAGTGAACCTACGAGTTATGGAGAAAGCGATGGTGGGCCCGGATTCCGACAAATGGCTGGAAGCCATGAAATCCGAGAGAGGATCCATGTATGAAACCAAAGTGTAGACTTTGGAAGAATTACTTGATGGTCATAGGACTATTGAGTAAAGATGGATCTTTAAAAGAAGACAGACGATGATGGTGATAAGTCACTATTAAGAAAAGCTCGACTTGTCGCAAAGATGTTTTCGACAAGATCAAACAGTTGACTATGATGAGACTTTCTCACTCGTAGCGATGCTAAAGGTCTGTTAGAATTATGTTAGTTATTGATGCATTATTTATGAAATATTGCACGTAGGATGTCAAAACATTGTTTCCTCGACGGTTTCCTTGAGAAAACATTGTATGTGATACAACCAGAAGGTTTTGTCGATCCTAAACATACTAGCAAGTATGCAAGCTCCAGTGATCCTTCAAAGGACTGGTGCAAGCATCTCGGAGTTGGAATATACACTTTGATAAGATGATCAAGGATTTTGGGTTTGTACAAGGTTTATGAGAAACTTGTATTTCCAAAGAAGTGAGTGGGAGCACTATAGAATTTCTGATAGGTATATGTGGTTGACATATTGTGGATCAGAAGTAATGTAGAATTTCTGTAAAGCATACAAGGTTGTTTTGAAAGAAGTTTTCAAAGGAGTACCTGGATTACGCTACTTGAACGTTGAGCATCAAAGATCTATGGAGATAGATCGAAAAGCGCTTAATGGAAGTTTCAACAAGATGCATGCCTTGACAAGTTTTTTGAAAGGAGTTTAAAATAGATCAGCAAAGAAGGAGTTCTTGGTTGCGTTGTGAGGTGTGAATTTGAGTAAGACTCAAAACCCGACCCCGGCAGAATAAAGAGAATAGACGAAGGTCGTCTTCTATGCCTTAGCCGTAGAATCTAAAGTATGCCATGCTGTGTACCGCACCTGATGTGTGCCTTGACTCAAAGTATGTTGAGAGGTACAGAGAGTGATCCATGATTGAATCACTAGCAGCGGTCAAAATGTATCCTTAGTAACTAATGGACTAAGGAATTTTTCTCGATTATGGAGGTGGTTAAAGAGTTCGTCGTAAAGGGTTACATCGATGCAAGCTTTGACACTAATCCGAATAACTATGAGTAGTGAAACGGATTTGTATAGTAGAGTAGATATTTGGAGCATTTCCGAATAGCACGTAGTAGCAGCATCTATAAGATGACATAAAGATTTGTAAAGAACACACGGATCTGAAAGTTTCAGAACCTTTGACTAAAACCTCTCTCACGAGCAAGACGTGATCAGACCCCATATGGGTGTTGGATTTGTTGGAATCACATGGTGATGTGAACTAGATTATTGACTCTAGTGCAAGTGGGAGACTGTTGGAAATATGCCCTAGAGGCAATAATAAATTAGTTATTATTATATTTCTTAGTTCATGATAATCGTTTATTATCCATGCTATAATTGTATTGATTGGAAACACAGTACTTGTGTGGATACATAGACAAAACACTGTCCCTAGTAAGCCTCTAGTTGACTAGCTCGTTGATCAAAGATGGTCAAGGTTTCCTGGCCATAGGCAAGTGTTGTCACTTGATAACGGGATCACATCATTAGGAGAATCATGTGATGGACTAGACCCAAACTAATAGACGTAGCATGTTGATCGTGTCATTTTGTTGCTACTGTTTTCTGCGTGTCAAGTATTTGTTCCTATGACCATGAGATCATATAACTCACGGACACCGGAGGAATGCTTTGTGTGTATCAAACGTCGCAACGTAACTGGGTGACTATAAAGATGCTCTACAGGTATCTCCGAAGGTGTTCGTTGAGTTAGTATGGATCGAGACTGGGATTTGTCACTCCGTGTGACGGAGAGGTATCTCGGGGCCCACTCGGTAATACAACATCACACACAAGCCTTGCAAGCAATGTAACTTAATGTAAGTTGCGGGATCTTGTATTACGGAACGAGTAAAGAGACTTGCCGGTAAACGAGATTGAAATAGGTATGCGGATGCTAACGATCGAATCTCGGGCAAGTAACATACCGAAGGACAAAGGGAATGACATACGGGATTATATGAATCCTTGGCACTGAGGTTCAAACGATAAGATCTTCGTAGAATATGTAGGATCCAATATGGGCATCCAGGTCCCGCTATTGGATATTGACCGAGGAGTCTCTCGGGTCATGTCTACATAGTTCTCGAACCCGCAGGGTCTGCACACTTAAGGTTCGACGTTGTTTTATGCGTATTTGAGTTATATGGTTGGTTACCGAATGTTGTTCGGAGTCCCGGATGAGATCACGGACGTCACGAGGGTTTCCGGAATGGTCCGGAAACGAAGATTGATATATAGGATGACCTCATTTGGTTACCGGAAGGTTTTCGTGCATTACCGGAAAAGTTTCGGGCTCATCGATAGTGTACCGGGAGTGCCGGGAGGGGTGCCGGGGACCATCGGGAGGGGTGTCACGCCCCAAGGGGTCTCATGGGCTATGGGAAGAGATAAACCAGCCCCTAGTGGGCTGGAATAAGTTCCCACTAAGGCCCATAAGGTTTGAGAAGGAAAAAACACAAGGTGGAAAGAGTTTCCAAGTGGGAAGGTGGAATCCTACTCCAAGTAGGATTGGAGTAGGACTCCTCCACCTCCAATTTCGGCCAAACCTTTAGGTTTTGAGGCTGCCTCCTCCCCTCCCTCCCACCTATATATACGGAGGTTTTAGGGCTGATTTGAGACGACTTTCTCACGGCTGCCCGACCACATACCTCCATAGTTTTTCCTCTAGATCGTGTTTCTGCGGAGCTCGGGCGGAGCCCTGCTGAGACAAGATCATCACCAACCTCCGGAGCGCCGTCACGCTGCCGGAGAACTCTTATACCTCTCCGTCTCTCTTGCTGGATCAAGAAGGCCGAGATCATCGTCGAGCTGCACGTGTGCTGAACGCGGAGGTGCCGTCCGTTCGGTACTAGATCGTGGGACTGATCGCGGGATTGTTCGCGGGGCGGATCGAGGGACGTGAGGACGTTCCACTACATCAACCGCGTTCTCTAACGCTTCTGCTGTACGATCTACAAGGGTACGTAGATCACTCATCCCCTCTCGTAGATGGACATCACCATGATAGGTCTTCGTGCGCGTAGGAAACTTTTTCTTTCCCATGCGACGTTCCCCAACAGTCTCTCCATAGGAAGATTTGAATATGCGTAGGAAAATTTTGAATTTATGCTACGTTACCCAACAGTGGCATCCGAGCCAGGTTTTCTATGCGTAGATTCTATGCACGAGTAGAACACAAAATTTGTGGGCGATGATTTGTCATTTTGCTTGCCGCTACTAGTCTTATTCTTTTCCGGTGGTATTGTGGGATGAAGCGGCCCGGACCGACTTTACACGTACGCTTACGTGAGACTGGTTCCACCGATAGACATGCACACCGTGCATAAAGGTGGCTAGCGGGTGTCTGTCTCTCCTACTCTAGTTGGATTGGATTTGATGAAAAGGGTCCTTATGAAGGGTAAATAGCTTTGGCATATCATCGTTGTGGCTGTCACGTAGGTAAGAAGGCGTTCTTGCTAGAAACCCAAATCAGCCACGTAAAACTTGCAACAACAATTAGAGGACGTCTAACTTGTTTTTGCAGGGTTTGACATGTGATGTGATATGGCCAAAGTTGTGATGTTGCATGTATGATGTATGAGATGATCATGTTATTGTAATAGGTTTCACGACTTGCATGTCGATGAGTATGGCAACCGGCAGGAGCTATAGGAGTTGTCTTAATTTATTGTATGAGATGCAACGCCATGTGCTTACTACTTTTACTTAATTGCTAACGGTTAGCTATAGTAGTAGTGATAGTAGTAGTTGGCGTGACGACTTCACGGAGACACGATGATGGAGATCATGATGATGGAGATCATGGTGTCACGCCAGTGACGATGATGATCATGCGATGCCTGAAGATGGAGATCGAAAGGGCGAAGATGATAATGGCGATATCATGTCACTATATGATTGCATTGTGATGTTTATCATGTTTTTCATCTTATTGCTTAGAACGACGATAGCATAATAAGATGACCCCTCTTAAAATTTCGAGAACGTATTCCCCTAAGTGTGCACCGTTGCGAAGGTTCGTTGTCTCGAAGCACCACGTGATGATTGGGTGTGATAGATTCTAACGTTCGCATACAACGGGTGTAAGCCAGATTTACACACGCGAAACACCTAGGTTGACTCGACGAGCTTAGCATGTACAGACATGACCTCGAATACAAGAGACCGAAAGGTCGAACATGAGTCGTATGGTTGAATACGATCAGCATGAAGTTGCTCACCATGGTGACTAGTCCGTCTCACGTGATGATCGGACACGGGTTAGTCAACATGGATCATGTATCACTTAGATGACTAGAGGGATGTCGATTTAAGTGGGAGTTCATACTTAATATGATTAAATGAACTTAATTGTCATGAACTTAGTCTAAAAGGTTTGTCTTTATCAATATTGTAGATGGCCAACGTCAACCTCAATTTCAACGCATTCCTAGAGAAAAACAAGCTGAAAGATGATGGTAGCAACTATGCGGACTGGGTTCGCAACTTGAAGCTCATCCTTGAAGCAGCTAAAAAGGCTTATGTCCTTGATGCGCCGCTAGGTGACCCTCCCACTCCCGCAGCAGCCCAGGACATTCTGAACGTCTGGCAAACGCGGAGTGGTGACTACTCTCTGGTTAGGTGTGTCATGTTATACAGTTTAGAAATGGGGCTCCAAAGGCGTTTTGAGCAACACGGAGCATATGAGATGTTCCAAGAGCTGAAGCTAGTTTTTCAAGCTCATGCCCGTGTCGAGAGATATGAAGTCTCCGACAAGTTCTTTAGTTGTAAGATGGAGGAGAACAGTTCTGTCAGTGAGCACATACTCAAAATGTGTGGGTTACACGGTCGTCTGACTTCACTTGGAGTCGAATTTCCGGATGATACTATAATTGACAGAATCCTCCAGTCTCTCCCACCAAGCTACAAAGGCTTTGTGCTTAGCTACAACATGCAAGGGATGGAGAAGACCATTCCCGAGTTGTACTCGATGCTCAAGTCTGCAGAAGTAGAAATCAAGAAAGAGCATCAAGTGTTGATGGTCAACAAGACCACTAGTTTCAAGAAGGGCAAGGGTAAGAGGAACTTCAAGAAAGATGGCAAAGTTGTTGCCGCGCCCGGTAAGCCAGATGCCGGGAAGAAGAAAAAGAATGGAACCAAGCCTAAGACTGAGTGCTTCTATTGCAAGGGAAAGGGTCACTGGAAGCGGAACTGCCCCAAATACTTAGCGGACAAGAAGGCCGACAACGTTAAAGGTATATGTGATATACATGTTATTGATGTGTACCTTACCAACGCTCGTAGTAGCTCCTGGGTATTGGATACCGGTGCTGTTGCTCACATTTGCAACTCAAAGGAGGAACTGCGGAATAAGCGGAGACTGGCCAAGGACGAGGTGACGATGCGCGTCGGGAATGGTTCAAAGATCGATGTGATCGCCGTCGGCACGCTACCTCTACATCTACCGTCGGGATTAGTCTTAAACCTTAATAATTGTTATTTAGTACCAACTTTAAGCATGAACATTGTATCAGGGTCTTGCTTAATGCGAGACGGCTACTCATTTAAGTCAGAGAATAATGCTTGTTCTATTTATATGAGTGATATGTTTTATGGTCATGCTCCGCTGGTGAATGGTTTATTCTTGATGAATCTCGATCGTGATGTTACACATATTCATAGTATGAGTACCAAAAGATGTAAAGTTGATAATGATAGTCCCACATACTTGTGGCACTGCTGCCTTGGTCATATCGGCGTTAAGCGCATGAAGAAGCTCCATACTGATGGACTATTAGAGTCTCTTGACTTTGAATCATTTGACACATGCAAACCGTGCCTCATGGGCAAGATGACTAAGACTCCATTCTCAGGAATAATGGAGAGAGCAACCGACTTATTGGAAATAATACATACTGATGTGTGTGGTCCAATGAACGTTGAAGCTCGCGGTGGCTATCGTTATGTTCTCACTCTCACCGATGATTTGAGTAGGTATGGGTATATCTACTTGATGAAACACAAATCTGAGACATTTGAAAAGTTCAAGGAATTTCAGAGTGAGGTCGGGAATCAACATGACAGAAAAATTAAGTGTCTACGATCTGATCGTGGAGGAGAATATTTGAGTCACGAGTTTGGCACACACCTAAGGAAGTGTGGAATCGTTTCACAACTGACGCTGCTTGGCACACCGCAACGCAACGGAGTGTCTGAACGTCGTAATCGCACTTTATTAGATATGGTACGATGATGTCTCTTACCGACTTACCGCTATCATTTTGGGGATACGCATTAGAAACTGCAGCATTCACTTTAAATAGGGCACCGTCTAAATCCGTTGAGACGACACCGTATGAACTATGGTTTGGCAAGAAACCTAAGTTGTCGTTTCTTAAAGTTTGGGGCTGCGATGCTTATGTGAAGAAACTTCAACCAGAAAAGCTCGAACCCAAAGCGGAGAAATGCGTATTCATAGGATACCCTAAGGAAACTATTGGGTATACCTTCTATCTTAGATCCGAAGGTAAAACCTTTGTTGCCAAGAACGGATCCTTTCTAGAGAAAGAGTTTCTCTCGAAAGAAGTAAGCGGGAGGAAGGTAGAACTTGATGAGGTAATTACACCCCCTCTCGAACAGGATAGTAGCGCAGCGCGGGAAGTTTTTCCTGTGGCGCCTACACCAAATGAAGAGGAAGTTAATGATGATGATCATGAAGCTTCGGATCAAGTTACTACTAAACCGCGAAGGTCCATAAGGACACGCTCCGCACCAGAGTGGTATGGCAACCCTGTGATGGAAATCATGTTGTTAGACAGCGGTGAACCTTCGAACTATGAAGAAGCGATGGCGGGCCCGGATTCCAACAAATGGCTTGAAGCTATGAAATCTAAGATAGGATCCATGTATGAGAACAAAGTATGGACTTTAGTGGACTTGCCCGATGACCGGCGAGCCATAGAAAATAAATGGATCTTCAAGAAGAAGACTGATGCAAACGGTAATGTAACCGTTTATAAAGCTCGACTTGTCGCAAAGGGTTTTTGACAAATTCAAGGAGTTGACTACGAAGAGACTTTCTCTCCCGTAGCGAAGCTGAAATCAGTCCGAATCATGTTAGCGATTGACGCCTTTTATGATTATGAAATTTGGCAAATGGACGTCAAAACAGCGTTCCTTAACGGGAACCTTAAGGAAGAGTTGTATATGATGCAACCAGAAGGTTTTGTCGACCCTAAGGGTGCTAACAAAGTGTGCAAGCTCCAGCGCTCCATCTATGGGCTGGTGCAAGCATCTCGGAGTTGGAACATTCGCTTTAATGAGGTGATTAAAGCGTTTGGGTTCATACAGGTTTACGGAGAAGCCTGTCTGTACAAGAAAGTAAGTGGGAGCTCGGTAGCTTTCCTCATACTGTATGTGGATGACATATTATTGATGGGGAACAATATAGAGATGTTGTAGAGCATAAAGGCCTATTTGAACAAGAGTTTTTCAATGAAGGACCTTGGAGAAGCTGCATACATATTAGGCATCAAGATTTATAGAGATAGATCGAGACGCCTCATAGGTCTTTCGCAAAGTACATACCTTGGCAAGATATTGAAGAAGTTCAATATGGAAAACTCAAAGAAAGGGTTCTTGCCAGTTTTGCAAGGTATGAGATTGAGTAAGACTCAGTCGCCGACCACGGCAACAGATAGAGAGAAGATGAGTTCTGTCCCCTACGCTTCAGCCGTAGGCTCTCTTATGTATGCCATGTTGTGTACCAGACCTGATATAAATCTTGCCATAGGTTTGGTAGGGAGGTACCAAAGTGATCCCGGTATGGAACACTGGACAGCGGTCAAGAATATCCTTAAGTACCTGAAAAGGACTAAGGAAATGTTTCTCGTTTATGGAGGTGACGAAGAGGTCGTCGTAAAGGGTTACGCCGATGCTAGCTTCGACACAGATCCGGATGACTCTAAGTCACAGACCGGATATGTATATGTTTTGAATGGTGGGGCAGTGAGCTGGTGCAGCAGCAAGCAAGAAGTCGTGGCAGCATCTACATGTGAAGCGGAATACATAGCTGCTTCAGAAGCGGCTCATGAAGGAATTTGGATGAAGGAGCTCATCACCGACCTTGGAGTGGTTCCAAGCGCGTCGGGTCCAATGACATTCTTCTGTGATAACACTGGGGTCATTGCCATAGCCAAGGAGCCCAGGTTTCACCGGAAGACGAAGCACATCAAACGCCGCTACAACTCCATCCAGGACCATGTCCAGAGTGGAGTAATAGATATTTGTAAAGTACACACAGATCTGAATATTCCACACCCGTTGACTAAACCTCTTCAACGAGCAAAACATGATCAACACCATAATGCTATGGGTGTTCGATACATCACAATGCAACTAGATTATTGACTCTAGTGCAAGTGGGAGACTATTGGAAATATGCCCTAGAGGCAATAATAAAATGGTTATTATCATATTTCCTTGTTCATGATAATCGTCTATTGTTCATGCTATAATTGTATTAACAGGAAACAGTAATACATGTGTGAATAAATAGATCACAATGTGTCCCTAGCAAGCCTCTAGTTAGCTAGCTCGTTAGTCAATAGATGATCATAGTTTCCTGATCATGGGCATTAGATGTCATTGATGACGGGATCACATCATTGGGAGAATGATGTGATGGACAAGACCCAATCCTAAGCATAGCACTAGATCATATTGTTCGTATGCTAAAGCTTTTCTAATGTCAAGTGTATTTTCCTTCGACCGTGAGATTGTGCAACTCCCGGATACCGCAGGAGTGCTTTGGGTGTATCAAACGTGACAACGTAACTGCGTAACTATAAAGGTGCACTACGGGTATCTTTGAAAGTGTCTGTTGGGTTGGTACGAATCGAGATCGGGATTTGTCACTCTGTGTGACGAAGAGGTATCTCTGGGCCCACTCGGTAGAACATCACCATGAGCTCAATGTGACTAAGGAGTTAGTCACACGATGACGTGCTACGGAACGAGTAAAGAGACTTACCGGTAACGAGATTGAACAAGGTATAGGTATACCGACGATCGAATCTCGGGCAAGTTCTATACCGACAAACAAAGGGAATCGTATACGGGATTGATTGAATCCTTGACATCGTGGTTCATCCGATGAGATCATCGTGGAGCAAGTGGGAGCCACCATGGGTATCCAGATCCCGCTGATGGTTATTGGCCGGAGAGGTGTCTCGGTCATGTCTGCCTGTCTCCCGAACCCGTAGGGTCTACACACTTAAGGTTCGATGACGCTAGAGTTATAGGGAATTGTTATATGAGGTTACCGAAAGTTGTTCGGAGTCCCGTATGAGACCCCGGACGTCACGAGGAGCTCCAGAATGGTCCGGAGGTAAAGATTGATATATAGGACGGATGGTTTCGGACATCGGAAGTGTTTCGGGCATCACCGGTAACGTACCGGGACCACCGGAACCACCGGAGGTGGCCCCGGGGGTCCACCGAAGGGGGGAAACAACCCCGGGAGGTAAGATGGGCCAAGTGGGGGAGGGAACCAGCCCCTAGGTGGGCTGGTGCGCCTCCCACACCCAACCCAATGCGCAAGTGGTGGGGAGAGGGGGCAACCCTAGGCGTAGGTGGGCCTTAGGCCCACACCAGGTGGTGCGCCACCCCCTCCCACCCTAGCCGCCGCCCCCTTTCCCATCTGGTGGCTGCCGCACCACCTAGGGGGGAACCCTAGGGATGTCGCACCCCCTCCCCCTCCTCCTATAAATAGAGACGAGTTTTGGTCCTTGGGAGACAGACTTTTGCCTCTCCCTCGGCGCAGCTCAGCCCTTCTTCCTCCTCCTCTGTGCCGGTGCTTGGCGAAGCCCTGCCGGGAGACCTCGTCTCTCCATCGACACCACGCCGTCGTGCTGCTGGAGTTCTTCCCCAACCTCTCCCTCCTCCTTGCTGGATCAAGGTGCGGGAGACGTCACCGGGCTGCACGTGTGTTGAACGCGGAGGTGCCGTAGGTCGGCACTAGATCCGAATCACACCGCGGTCTGAATCGCTGCGAGTACGACTCCATCAACCGCGTTCTAGTAACGCTTCCGCTTAGCGATCTTCAAAGGTATGAAGATGCTCTTACCCCTCTCTCGTTGCTGGTCTCTCCATAGGAAGATCTGAATATGCGTAGGAAAATTTTGAATTTATGCTACGTTACCCAACAAAGATGAGTGTCGTCCTCTATGCTTCAGCCATAGGGTCACATAGTGATGTGAGCTAGATTACTGACTCTAGTGCAAGTGGGAGACTATTGGAAATATGCCCTAGAGGCAATAATAAAGTAGTTATTATTATATTTCCTTGTTCAAGATAATCGTTTATTATCCATGTTAGAATTGTATTGATTGGAAACTCAAATACATGTGTGGACACATAGATAACACACTGTCCCTAGTAAGCCTCTAATGGACTAGCTTGTTGATCAAAGATGGTCAAGGTTTCCTGACCATAGACAACAATTGTCACTTAATAATGGGATCACACCGTTAGGAGAATGATGTGATGGACAAGACCCAAACTATGAACTTAGCATTTGATTGTGTCAGTTTATTGCTACTGTTTTCTGCATGTCAAGTATATGTTCCTATGATCATGAGATCATGTAACTCACTGACACCCGAAGAATACCTTGTGTGTATCAAACGCCGCAACGTAACTGGGTGACTATAAAGGTACTCTACAGGTATCTCCGAAGGTGTCTGTTGAGTTAGCATGGATCAAGACTAGGATTCTGCACTCCGTATGATGGAGAGGTATCTAAGGACCCACTCGGTAATACAACATCACGATAAGCCTTGCAAGCAATGTGACCAAAGAGTCAGTCACGTGATTTTGTATTACGGAATGAGTAAAGAGACTTGCTAGTAATGAGATTGAACAAGGTATAGAAATATCGATGATCGAATCTCGGGCAAGTAACATACCGAAGGACAAAGGGAATAATATACGGGATTAATTGAATCCTTGACATAGAGGTTCTCAACCGATAGAGATATTCGTTGAATATGTAGGAGACAATATGGATGATACGTCTCCATCGTACCTACTTTTCCAAACTCTTTTGCCCTTGTTTTGGACTCTAATTTGCATGATTTGAATGGAACTAACCCGGACGAACGGTGTTTTCAGCATAATTGCCATGGTGTTATTTTTGCGCAGAAATAAAAGTTCTCGGAATGACCTGGAAATTTACGAGGATTTTTTGTGGAATATATAAAATATACTGGCGCAATAATCAACCAGAGACGTGGAGCGAGGAACCCAAAAGCCCACGAGGCGCCCCCCTGGCCGTGCCTAGCAGGCTTGTGGAGCCCTCGGGGCTCCGCCGCCTCCAACCCCAGCTCTATTTAGTCCCTTTTGTCCGGAAAAAAATCAAGGAGAAGAGTTCATCGCGTTTTACGATACGGAGGCGCCGCCACCACCTATTCTTCCTCTGGAGGGCATATCTAGAGTCCGTTCTGGGCTGCGGAGAGGGGAGATCGTCGCCATCGTCATCACCAACCTTCCTTCATCGCCAATTCCATGATGCTCTTCACCGTTCGTGAGTAATCTCATCGTAGGCTTGCTGGACGGTGATGGGTTGGATGAGATCTATCGTGTAATCGAGTTAGTTTTGATGGGGATTGATCCCTAGTATCCACTATGTCCTGAGATTGATGTTGCTACTACTTTGCCATGCTTAATGCTTGTGACTAGGGCCAGAGTGCCATGATTTCAGATCTGAACCTATTATGTTCTCATCAATATATGTGTGTTCTTGATCCTATCTTGCAAGTTGTAGTCACCTACCATGTGTTATGACCCGGCAACCCCGGAGTGACAATAGCCGGAACCACTCCCGGAGATGACCATAGTATGAGGAGTTCATGTATTCACTAAGTGCTAATTCTTTTTTCCCGGTTCTCTATTAAAAGGAGAACCTTAATATCCCGTAGTTTCCGTTACACCCCCGCTGCCACGGAGAGATAGACAATAGATGTCATGCAAGTTCTTTTCATAAGCACGTATGACTATATACGGAATGCATGCCTACATTACATTGACGAACTGGAGCTAGTTACATATCTCTCCACATTATAACTGTTACATCCTGAATGTCATCCGGCATAATTATCCTTCACCGATCCAATGCCTACGAGTCTTTTCCTACTGGTCCTTGCTACATTACTTTGCAGCTATTGTTGTCACTCCTGCTACTGTTACCGCTACTGCTGTCACTGCTGCTACTGTTACCATTGCTACTGTTGCTATCACACTACTTTGCTACTGAAACTTTGCTGCAGATACTAAGTCTTTCAGGTGTGGTTGAATTGACAACTCAACTGCTAATACTCTTGAATATTATTTTGCTTCCCCTTGTGTCGAATAAACAAATTTGGGTTGAATACTCTACCCTCGAAAACTGTTGCGATCCCCTACACTTGTGGGTTGTCAAGACTATTTTCTAGCACCGTTGCCGGGGAGGCCTAGTACTATTCTCTGAGTTACTTGGAATTTACGTCTGTTGATCACTATGAGGAATCCGAGAGATCAAAAAACTAAAGTCTTTCCCTCAACTACGAGGACAAGTAAGGAACTGCCAACTCCGAAGAAAAGATGTATCCTATTCCTCAGTCCCGAAGATATGCAAGAAGCCAAGAAATCTATGAAAGAGAAATGCATTAAATCTGAAGATGTCAAAAATCTACCACCTATCGAAGAGATACATGGTCTTGATAACCCGACATAGGTAGTAGAGGTAAATTCTCTTCGTAGATTTAATGAGAGTGATATTCCTTTTGATAAACCTGCTAGCTTATGCTTAGATGAATTTGATAACTTTGTTGCCAAACAACAAAGTTTCAATGATTATGTTAGCAGACAATTGGAACAGAATGGTCGTATGCTTAGTCATTTAAGTACTTGTGTGGATAGAAACGTCAATGATCTTAAGATTTTGAGTAAACATGCCTCTATGGTTACTACTTAAGTAGAACAAGTACTTAAGGCTCAAAATTACTTGCTCAATGAGTTGAATGACAATTCTGTCAAAGTCATCACTAGATGTGGTAGAATGACCCAGGAACCTTTGTATCCTGAGGGTCATCCTAAGATAATTGAACAAGATTCTCAAGGAGTTAGCACTCAGGCATCTAGTCATCCTAGAAAGAAAAAGAAAGATGATAGGAACTTGCATGCTAGCAACCCCGTTGTTGTTACACCCGAGAATCCAAACGATATCTCTGTTTCTAATGCCGAAACACAATCTGGTGATGAACATGAGCCTAATGATAATATCGATAGTGATGTTCATGTTGATGCTCAACCTAGCAATGATAAGGATGTGGAGATTGAACCAGATGATCTTGATAACCCACAAACTAAGAATAGGAGATACGATAAGAACGATTTCACTGCTAGGAAGCATGGTAAAGAAAGGGAACCATGGGTTCAGAAACCCATGCCCTTTCCTCCCAAACCATCCAAGAAAAAGGATGATGGGTATTTTGAGCGATTTGTTGAAATGATTAGACCTGTCTTTCTGCAAATGCGTTTGACAGATATGCTCAAAATGTCTCCTTATGCTAAGTACATGAAGGATATTGTGACTAATAAGAGGAGGATACCTGAGGTTGAGATTTCCACCATGCTCGCTAATTACACCTTCAAGGGTGGAACTCCTAAGAAACTAGGTGATCCTGGAGTGCCCACTATACCTTGCTCCATTAAAGGCAACTAATTTAGAACTGCTTTATGCGACCTTGGAGCCGGTGTTAGTGTTATGACTCTCTCTATTTATCGTAGACTCGAATTGGATAAGTTGACACCCACTCAAATCTCCTTGCAAATGGCCGACAAATCAACTGCTTTCCCTATCGGCATTTGCGAGGATGTGCCTGTTGTGGTTGCTAACGTTACTATCTTAACGGACTTTGTTATCCTGGATATTCCCAAGGATGATGTCATGGCGGTCATCCTTGGAAGACCCATTTTAAACACTGCATGGTCTGTTATTGATTGCAACAAAGGCAATGTCACTTTCCATGTCAATGGTAATGAGCATACGGTGCACTTTCCGAAGAAACAATATCGAGTACATTGCATCAATGCTATCGAAAAAACTTCATCGATTCTTATTGGGAGCTTTGAATGCCCTATACCTACTGTTAAGATGAATTATGATTTGCTTGTTGGGGATATGCACATCCCCATTGAGGTAACCTAGTGACTATTCGAAAATTCTCCGTTTTTATGCGATTCGAAAAAAGTTTGTCAAAGAGACTTGATCAACCTCATTGACGGATTTCTTTTGATGACTATGAGATGGATGAATCTAGGAGTCACAAACCTCTGTTCCGAACTTTTACTTTTCGTTGTTAGAAGAAAAATGATAGAGTTAGCTTTAGTTTCTCCTGTTTTCTGCTTTTTCCGTCTCGTAGAAAAGTGTCCCGAAAATAAAAGTTCTTCAAATGCCCTGAAAATCAAGTATGATTTTTTCTAGAATTTTTGAAAAATTCTGAGACGAAGAGCTAGTCAGGGGGATGCACCAGTGGGCCACAAGCCCAGGAGGCGCGGGCACCCCCTGGCCGCGCCTACCAGGCTTGTGGGGCCATGTGTCCCCCCTGCACTTATTCCAGCTACCATCTCCTTCTCCTACCTCCAGAAAAATTCATTCTACAACTCAAACCCGTGTTCTTGCTCTTCTTGCTGCGATTTTCGATCTCCTTGTGCAAAGACCCATTCACCAAACTGTTTTGGGGAAATTGTTCCTAGGTATGTGACTCCTTCATTGGTCCAATTAGTTTTTGCTCTAGTGCCTTATTCGTTGCATATTATTGCTGCCTTGGTGACCCTGTTCTTGAGCTTTGGATGTTAATTTTAGTTGGTCCCAAGTAGTTTTGATGCATGATATGGCCTCTAGGCACTTGTAGGAGTAGTTGCTATGAGTTTTGTTGAGCCTTGTTCACTTTTCCTTTGAGTCACTAAAAATTTCAGAAAAGGGAAGATGTTCAGGAAAAACTATCATGGTGGTTCTTCAAGCAAGAGGGGCCCCCGTCTCGCGATTCGGGAGCCCGATCCTTACCAACCGAGGAACGCACAGGTACAACCATGTGAATGGCCTTCTGATGAATTCATGATTGATGCAGGTTTCAAGTATGAGTTTAATATAGTTGTTCACAACGCCGGACTCGAGGAATTCATCTCCGATAAATGTGAACAGTGTACTACTCTCACTGCCTCTTTTGTTCGTAGATTCAAATTTTCTGCTGGCCGTGACACATCCATACTGTTTGATCTCTATGACAAATCGTACACCATAGATTTAGAGGATTTCAATAGAATCTGCAAGATACCTGACTGGGGTAGTCTCAATGATGCTCCTAAGTCTTCGGTTAGAGATTTTATCTCTAGTATAACTGTCAAAGAAACTAGAGATATTACACACGCTACCATGGGGAGCATTCACTTTCCAGCCTTGCATTACTTTGCCCTCTTCATAGGTAGATGCATTAACGACAAGATTGAGCATTGTCACCTCTGCGCACCTGACCTTAGCATTCTTAAGAGCGCAGTAACGGGTGATAGAAGTTTCAACATGGGAGCTATAATCGCGAGGAGGCTAAGTAATAATGCTAATGAAGGGGATTTCTTTGGTGGGATCTATGCCACACGCATAGCAAATTTTCTTGGAGTATCCATCCGCGAAGGAGATCCCCCGCTCCATACAGCTTTCCTTGATCGCTCCGCTATGACACGTTATCAGTTCCTTGAGAGGGATAATGAATCCCTCCAATACCGGTTAATATTTAACCGACATCGTGTTTTCCATATTACCCTTCCTGCTCCTGCCTTCTTTGACTTTCAGGTAAAATGGAGATATTACATAACTAGAGGAGAGGCAGAAGAATATGAGAGGGAGGCAAAGGCTGCTCGCCTCCGTGAGGCAGCTATTTAGGCAGTGGCTGCCGCGCTCCCGTACAACCCCCATTATGATTTTGGATATCGCCCGGACCAGCCATGTGAGTAGACCAACTTAGGCCAAATGCCTAAGCTTGGGGGAGTACGTGTTTCCCACCGACTTTATATTCATGTTCACACTTTCACTTTGTTAGTCTGTGTTCACACTTTGCCACTGTATCATCCAAGCTAGTTTATTTCTTTTTCTCGCTTTGTTCTCATGTGTTTGTCTAGTTTGAGAAACCCCAAAAAGATTTCTCGTTCTTCTTTTGCTTGTTGGGAGTTTTCCCGTGTAAATAGTTTTCTTTTTCTTTGGGTCAAGGTATAATACCATGGTTAAAATGTTTAATGGCTCTTGCATGCATATCTGTTTATCTGTCAAAGAGCCATATTACTTTGTCTTCTCCTCTGTGTTTGCTTGCAGATTCTAGCTTAGTCCAATGCATGAACACTCTTATTATTGTTCTCATCATTCGGTCGTGCAAGTGAAAGGCAATAATGACGATATATGATGAAGTGACTGAGCTTCGAAAAGCTGGTATGAACTCGATCTATTTTGTTTTTGTAAATATGACTAGCTCATCGTTCTTGATTCAGCTTTGTTGTGAGAGAAACATGTTTGCAATGACAACTTAGAGATCATAGTTTCTGATGCCATGCTTAATTAGCTAGGAGCTTATAATGGTTTGTCTTGGATGCCAACATGAATTTCGAGATGCTTATGATGTAGTATGATAGGATGGTATACTCCTTTGAATGATTCAAGTGGCTTGACTTGGCGCATGTTTACGCATGTAGTTGAAACAAAATCAACATATAGCCTCTATGATATTCATGTTTATGGTGATTTATGTCCTACTCATGCTTGCACTCAATGTTGGTTAATTTCAATGCATATTGATAACTGTTGTCGCTCTCTAGTTGGTCGCTTCCCAGTCTTTTGCTAGCCTACACTTGTACTAAGCAGGAATACTGCTTGTGCATCCAGTTCCATAAACCCAAAGTTGTTCCATATGAGTCCACCATACCTACCTATATGCGGTATCTACCTGCCGTTCCAAGTAAATTTGCATGTGCCACTCTCTAAACCTTCAAGAAATAATTTGTTTTGCATGCACGAACCGCTCATGTGGTGACAAGGGGCGGTCAGTATCTTCCATGCTAGGCGTGTTATCCTCGATATGTGTTTATTCACTATCATTCATGAGAAAGGGGCCGGTAATTGGAATGCCCAGTTCCATGCTCAAATCGAAAAGATAATTGCAAACAAAAATTCCCCTGGATTGTTGTTGGTATGGACAGCACCCGAGTATTCGGCTAGTCGTGGAGTGTGATTGATCGGTGGTGGGGGAGTCAAAACTTTACTTTTCTGTTTGGGAACCGCCTATAGCATGTGTAGCATGGAAGATGGTGAAAACTCTTGGTCATCGCGTTGACAATGAAAGCATGCCACCCAAAATTATTTATCTATGTCTTCAAAGCTTGAGCTCTGGCACCTCTGCAAATCAATGCTTCCCTCTGTGAAGGGCCTATCTATTTATGTTTCTGTTGAGTCATCCTCTTCTTTCAAAAAGCACCAATTAGAGAGCATCTCCGTCATTTTTATCCTTTGCTTTTAATTGTTATTGAGTATGACTGTGACTGGATCTTCTTTGCCATGAATTACAATGTTCAGTCAGCCCTTGGTCTTTGAAGGTGCTCTGCATTTATGTTTTGCGGTCTCAGAAAGAGCTAGCGAGATACCATCTGTTCATATTGCTTCATGATTGTTTTGATTGAAGTGTTGACGTTTGAAACTTATTACTATTGCTCGCTAGTTGATTATGCCAGTGATATGAGTTTGCCATGAGACCTAAATGTCATTGCTTATGTGGTTAGTTTATGATCTTGCTGAAAATCTGAATATGAGTTAGACATAATTACAACAACAAGATCAAATAGAGTTCGTAAAAGTTTTTCTTTTGTCTCTTTTAGTTTGTCAACTGAATTGGTTGAGGACAAGCAAGGCTTTAAGCTTGGGGGAGTTGATACGTCTCCATCGTATCTACTTTTCCAAACTCTTTTGCCCTTGTTTTGGACTCTAATTTGCATGATTTGAATGGAACTAACCCGGACTAACGCTATTTTCAGCAGAATTGCCATGGTGTTGTTTTTGCGCAGAAATAGAAGTTCTGGGAATGACCTGGAAATTTACGAGGATTTTTTGTGGAATATATAAAAAATACTGGTGCAATAATCAACCGGAGACGTGGAGCGAGGAGCCCACAAGCCCAGGAGGCGCGGGCACCCGTGGCCGCGCCTAGCAGGCTTGTGGGGCCCTCGGGGCTCCGCAGCCTCCAACCCCAGCTCTATTTAGTCCCTTTCGTCCGGAAAAATCAAGGAGAAGAGTTCATCTCGTTTTACGATACGGAGGCGCCGCCACCACCTGTTCTTCCTCTGGAGGGCAGATCTGGAGTCCGTTCTGGGCTCCGGAGAGGGGAGATCGTCGCCATCGTCATCACCAACCTTCCTTCATCGCCAATTCCATGATGCTCTTCACCGTTCGTGAGTAATCTCATCGTAGGCTTGCTGGACGGTGATGGGTTGGATGAGATCTATCATGTAATCGAGTTAGTTTTGATGGGGATTGATCCCTAGTATCCACTATGTTCTGAGATTGATGTTGCTACTACTTTGCCATGCTTAATGCTTGTCACTAGGGCCCGAGTGCCATGATTTCAGATCTGAACCTATTATGTTCTCGTCAATATATGTGTGTTCTTGATCCTATCTTGCAAGTTGTAGTCACCTACTATGTGTTATGACCCGGCAACCCCGGAGTGACAATAGCCGGGACCACTCCCGGAGATGACCATAGTATGAGGAGTTCATGTATTCACTAAGTGCTAATGCTATGTTCCGGTTCTCTATTAAAAGGAGAACCTTAATATCCCGTAGTTTCCATTAGGACCCTGCTGCCACGGGAGGGATGGACAATAGATGTCATGCAAGTTCTTTTCATAAGCACGTATGACTATATACAGAATGCATGCCTACATTACATTGACGAACTGGAGCTAGTTACATATCTCTCCATGTTATAACTGTTACATGATGAATGTCATCCAACATAATTATCCATCACCGATCCAATGCCTACGAGTCTTTTCCTACTGGTCCTTGCTACGTTACTTTGCTGTTGATAATCCACAAGTATATGGGTTCGCAACAATTTTCGAGGGTAGAGTATTCAACCCAAATTTATTGATTTGACTCAAGGGGAAGCCAAAGAATATTCTCAAGTATTAGTAGTTGAGTTGTCAATTCAACCACACCTGAAAGATTCTGTATCTGCAGCAAAGTATAAGTAGCAAGGTAGTGTGATAGCAACAGTAGCAACAGTAACCAGTAGCAGCAAAGTAACAACAGTAGCAGCAGTGACAGCACTAGCAACAAAGTAACATAGCAAGGACCAGTAGGAAAAACTCGTAGGCATTGGATCAGTGATGGATGATTATGTCGGATGCTATTCATCTTGTAAAAGTTATAACACGGAGAGATATGTAACTAGCTCCAGTTCGTCAATGTAATGTAGGCATGTATTCCGTATGTAGTCATACGTGCTTAGGGAAAAGAACTTGCATGACATCTATTGTCCATCCCTCCAGTGGCAGCGGGGTCCTAATGGAAACTACGAGATATTAAGGTTCTCCTTTTAATAAAGAACAGGACCAACGCATTAACACTTGGTGAATACATGAACTCCTCATACTATGGTCTTCTGCGGGAGTGGTTCCGGCTATTGTCACTCCGGGGTTGCCGGGTCATAATGATACGTCTCCAACGTATCTATAATTTTTGATGGTTTCATGCTATTATCTTGTGAGACTTTGGATGTTTTGCATTCCTTTTATATATTTTTTGGGACTAACTTATTAACTCATTGCCAAGTGCCAGTTCCTGTTTTTTCCATGCTTTTGACCCCTTTCAGAGGAGATTTTGAAACATAGTTCAAACGGAATAAAATCCCCGAAAAGAATTTTTCCGTAACGGACGAATATCATGAGACTTGAGAGCCAAGGCAGGGGGCCCCAGGGGCCCCACAAGCCCCCACCCTGCGGCCAGGGGGGAGGCCGCGGCCCACAGGCTTGTGGGCCCCCTAAGCGCCCCCTGACCTAGGGGTTGCGCCTATAAATTCCCTAAAAATCCCAAAAAATCAGGAGATCATCGAAATTACTTTTCCGCCGCCGCAAGCTTCTGTCTCCGCAAGATCCCATCTGGGGCACATTCTGGTGCCATGCCGGAGGGGGGGATTCGGACATGGAGAGCTTCTTCATCAACACCATGACCTCTCCGATGATGCGTGAGTAGTTCACCATAGACCTACGGGTCCATAGCTAGTAGCTAGATGGCTTCTTCTCTCTCTTGGATCTTCAATACAAAGTTCTCCATGATCTTCATGGAGATCTATCCGATGTAATCTTATTTTGCGGTGTGTTTGTCGAGATCCAATGAATTGTGGATTTATGATCAAATTATCTATGAATCTTATTTGAGTTTCTTCTGATCTCTCTTATGCATGATTTCATATCCTTGTAATTCTCTTCGAGTTGTGGGTTTTGTCTGGCCAACTAGATCTATGATTCTTGCAATGGGAGAAGTGCTTCGTTTTGGGTTCATACCGTGCGGTGACCTCACCCAGTGACAGAAGGGGTAGCGAGGCACGCATCGTGTTGTTGCCATCAAGGGTAAAAAGATGGGGTTTTCATCATTGGTTTGAGATTATCCCTCTACATCATGTCATCTTTCTTAAGGCATTACTCTGTTCGTCATGAACTCAATACACTAGATGCATGCTGGATAGCGGTCGATGTGTGGAGTAATAGTAGTAGATGTAGAAATTATCGGTCTACTTGTCTCGGACGTGATGCTTATATGTATAAATCATTGCCTTAGATATCGTCATGACTTTGCGCGGTTCTATCAATTGCTCGACAGTAATTCGTTCACCCACCGTGATATTTGCTATTATGAGAGAAGCCTCTAGTGAACACTATGGCCCCCAGGGTCTACTCCACACCATATTTTCAGCCTTACACTTTTTACTTCGTTGCACTTTCCGCCTTCAGATCTCACTTTGCAAACAATCTTGAAGGGGTTGACAACCCCTTTGAAGCGTTGGGTGCAAGCTTGTTTGTGTTTGCGCATGCACTCTGGACTTGGTGAGGCCCTCCTTCTGGATCGATACCTTGGTTCTAAAACTCAGGGAAATACTTAGTGCTCCTGTGCTACATCACCCTTTCCTCTTCAACGGAAAAACCGACGCAAACCTGAGAAGTAACAAGAAGAATTCCTAGCGCCAAGGAAGGACTTTTGTTGCCACAGCACAAGCATTTCTGGCGCCGTTACCGGGGAGGAAGATCAAGTCAAGGACTCATCCAAGTAGGTGTCGCAAACTCATCTCTTGCATTTACTTTGCTTGCCAGTTGCCTCTTGTTTTCCTCTCCCCCACTTCACCAATTCGCCTTTTTCGCTTGCCTTTTTCGTTCATCCTTTTCTTTCGCTTGCTTTCTGTTCGCTTGTGTGCTATGTGCCTTCAATATGCTTGCATCTTCGCTTGCTGAAAATCTATTGATATGGATCCTCATCCACTAGCGAATCTCTTTAAGAGATCCGAGTATGTTGAACCTATTGCTAGTGAGTTGAGTGCACTTGACTTTCTCTATGGAGTTTTGCTTGAGATGCGTGAATCTGAAAATCATGATGAAGAAATTCATGAAGTGATTCACGAGGGCTCCTTGAATAAAAAGCATGATTGCAATGGTTTCACTATAAATCCTATTAGTGACAATCATGCTAAAAATATGCAAAACCCTAAGCTTGGGGATGCTAGTTTTGCTATGTCCCCTACTTGTTGCAATGATCATGATTGGGGTGATGATTTTTCTTATGATCTTGAAAATTTGTTTAAGCCTCATGATGAGTATGATATTTGTAACAATATTGAAAGTGGGATTGGAGAAGTCATGACTTTATTTGATGATAATTCCACTATTTTTGAAGAGCGTCAACTTTGCATGCATGTGGATCATGAAAACAATATCCTATGTGATAGTTACATTCTTGAATTTGATTATGATCCCACATGTAATTCCTATGAGAGAGGAAAATATTGTGGTAGAAACTTTCATATCACTAAATCACCTCTCGTTATGTTGAGATTGATATTGTCTCTTTCTTCTTCCTTGCATATGGTAACTATTGGTTGTCTTGACAATCTGTTTTCCTACAAAATGCCTATGCATAGGAAGTATGTTAGACTTAGATGTGATTTTCACAAGCTTTATGATGCTCTAGTTGTGCTTCAATTCTTGTCTTTTGTGTGAGCAACATTGAATTATCAATGCCTAGCTAAGGGTGTTAAACAATAGCGCTTGTTGGGAGGCAACCCAATGAATTTATCTTTTTCTTTCTGTTTTGTTGCGTCCACACTTTCATAATTCTGTTGTGATTGTGTTTTTTGTGTTTGAGCCAAGCAAAACCTTTATGACTAGTCTTGGTAATGGTTGTTTGATCCTGCTGGAAAAGACAGAAATTTTTCGCTCACGAGATGATTTTTCATTTTTAATCAGAAAGAGATTTTGAGTTGATTCTTTTTTCTGCTGGTTGATATGCTTTTTTCCCAGGACTTCGTAAGTTTTTAGATTTTTTGAGGTACCAGAAGTATATGAAGTATACAGATTGCTACAGACTGGTCTGTTTTTGACAGATTCTGTTTTTGTTGAGTTGGTTGCTTGTTTTGATGAAACTATGGTTAGTATTGGGGGTACTAGCCATGGAAAAGTGAGAATACAGTAGCCCAACATCAATATAGATAGAATTCAAGTTTGCTACAGTACCAAAAGAAGTGATAGTTTGTTTTCTTGTGCTAATGTTATCACGAGTTTCTGTTTAAATTTTGTGTTGTGAAGTTTTCAAGTTTTTGGTGATGTTCTCATGGACAAAGAGATAAGGAGTGAAAAGAGCTCAAGCTTGGGGATGCCCAAGGCATCCCAAGCCAAATTCAAGGACACCAAAAAGCCTAAGCTTGGGGATGCCCCGGGAAGGCATCCCCTCTTTCGTCTTCAATCCATCGGTAATATTACTTGGAGCTATATTTTTATTCACCATATGATATGTGTTTTGCTTGGAGCGTCTTGTATCTTAGGAGTCTTTTCTTTTTGTTGTGTCACAATCATCCTTGCTGCACACCTTTTTGAGAGAGAGAGACATGCACTCATCGTGATTTTGCTAGAATGCTCATAGTGCTTCACTTATATCTTTTGAGCTAGATACTTTTGCTCTATGTGCTTCACTTATATCTTTTAGAGCACGGCGGTGCGTGATTTGGTAGTTGTCTTATGCTATGAAAGTAGTCCCAAAGGTGATAGATACCCAAAGAGGATGCAAAAACCTCCATCTTCATGTGCATTGAATAGAAAGAGAAGTTTTGATTCCTCTCAAATAGTTTTGAGACGTGGATTTGGTAATATTAATAGTTATGTTAGTAGGGTGTTGTGAATGTAGAAATACTTGTGTTGAAGTTAGTGATTCCCGTAGCATGCACGTATGGTGAACCGCTATGGTAGGAAGTCGGAGCATAATTGATCTATTGATTGTCATCCTTTGTGTTGAGGTCGGGATCGCACGATGGTTTATACCTACCAACCCTTCCCCTCGGAGTATGCGTTTAGCACTTTGTTTCGATTACTAATAAAAACTTTCGCAACAAGTATGTGAGTTCTTCATGACTAATGTGAGCCCATGGTATAGATGCACTTTCACCTTCCACCATTGCTAGCCTCTCTAGTGTCGCGCAATTCTCGCCGATACACAAACCCACCAAATTCCTTCCTCAAAACAGCCACCATACCTACCTACTATGGCATTTTGATAGCCATTCCGAGATATATTGCCATGCAACTCCCACCATTTCGTCTCATGAATTGTGCCGTCACTCTCATATTGCCATTGCATGATCGTAAGATAGCTAGCGAGATGTATCAACGTCATACGCCATGCTAGATCGTTGCACATCCCGGTACACTGTCGGAGGCATTTCCTATGGAGTCATCATCATTGTGATCTTTGAGCTGTGAGTAAATAAAAGTGTGATGATCATAATTATTAGAGCATTGTCCCATGTGAGGAAATAAAAAAAGAGGCCAAAGAGCCCCAAAAAAGAGAAAAAAGAGAGGCCTAAGAGCCCAAATGAAAAAAGAGAGAAGGGACAATGCTACTATCTTTTTCCACACTTGTGCTTCATAATAGCACCATGTTCTTCATGATTGAGAGCTTCTTGCTTTGTCACTACCATATGCTAGTGGGAATCTTCATTATATAACTTGGCTTGTATACTCCAATGATGGGCTTTCTCAAAATTGCCCTAGGTCTTCTTGAGCAAGCAAGTGGGATGCACACCCACTAGTTCTCCTTTTGAGCTTTCACATACTTATAGCTCTAGTGCATCTCTTGTATGGCAATCCCTACCCATTCACATTGATATCTATTAATGGGCATCTCCATAGCCTATTGATACGCCGAGTCAATGTGAGTATCTCCTCCCTTTTTGTCTCCCAACCACCACCACACTCTATTCCACCTATAGTGCTATATCCATGGCTCGCGCTCATGTATTGCGTGATAGTTATAATTTTTTTGAGAAATTTAGAGTGCGAAAACAATTACTTGGCCAATACCGGGGTTGTGCATGATTTACATTAGTTGTGTGAGGATGATGGAGCATAGCCAGACTATATGATTTTGTAGGGACAACTTTCTTTGGCCTTGTTATTTTGAAAGTTCATGATTACTTTGCTAGTTTGCTTGAAGTATTACTGTTTTCATGTCAACAACAAACTATTGTTTTGAATCTTACGGATCTGAACATTCATGTCACGTGAAAGAAGTTGCAAAGGACAACTATGCTAGGTAGCATTCCACATCAAAAATTCATTCTTTATCACTTCCCTACTCGAGGACGAGCAGGAGTTAAGCTTGGGGATGCTTGATACGTCTCCAACGTATCTATAATTTTTGATGGTTTCATGCTATTATCTTCTCAAACTTTGGATGTTTTGCATGCCTTTTATATATTTTTTGGGACTAACTTATTAACTCAGTGCCAAGTGCCAGTTCCTGTTTTTCCATGTTTTTTACCCCTTTCAGAGGAGATTTTGAAACGGAGTCCAAACGGAAGAAAATCCCCGATAAGATTTTTTCCGGAACGGAAGAAGATCGGGAAGCTTGAGAGCCAAGGCAGGGGAGCCTCAGGGGCCCCACAAGCCCCCACCCCGCGGCCAGGGGGGTAGGTCGCGCCACCCAAGCTTGAGGCCCCCCTGAGCGCCCCCTGACCTAGGGGTTGCGCCTATAAATTCCCTAAAAATCCCAAAACAATCAGGAGATCATCGAAATTACTTTTCCACCGCCGAAGCTTCTGTCTCCGCATGATCCCATCTGGGTCACATTCTGGTGCCCTGCCGGAGGGGGGGATTCGGACACGGAGGGCTTCTTCATCAACACCATGACCTCTCCGATGATGCGTGAGTAGTTCACCATAGACCTACGGGTCCATAGCTAGTAGCTAGATGGCTTCTTCTCTCTCTTGGATCTTCAATACAAAGTTCTCCATGATCTTCATGGAGATCTATCCGATGTAATCTTCTTTTGCGGTATGTTTGTCGAGATCCGATGAATTGTGGATTTATGACCATATTATCTATGAATCTTATTTGAGTTTCTTCTGATCTCTCTTATGCATGATTTCATATCCTTGTAATTCTCTTCGAGTTGTGGGTTTTGTCTGGCCAACTAGATCTATGATTCTTGCAATGGGAGAAGTGCTTGGTTTTGGGATCATACCGTGCGCTGACCTCACCCAGTGAGAGAAGGGGTAGCGAGGAATGCATCGTGTTGTTGCCATCAAGGGTAAAAAGATGGGGTTTTCATCATTGGTTTGAGATTATCCCTCTACATCATGTCATCTTGCTTAAGGCGTTACTCTGTTCGTCACGAACTCAATACACTAGATGCATGCTAGACATCGGTCGATGTGTGGAATAATAGTAGTAGATGCAAAAAGTATCGGTCTACTTGTCTCGGACGTGATGCATATATGTATAAATCATTGCCTTAGATATCGTCATGACTTTGCGCGATTCTATCAATTGCTCGACAGTAATTCGTTCACCCACCCTGATATTTGCTATTATGAGAGAAGCCTCTAGTGAACACTATGGCCCCCAGGGTCTACTCCACACCATATTTTCAGCCTTACACTTTTTACTTCCTTGCACTTTCCGCCTTCAGATCTCAATTTGCAAACAATCTTGAAGGGATTGACAACCCCATTGAAGCATTGGGTGCAAGCTTGTTTGTGTTTGCGCAGGTACTCTGGACTTGACGAGATTCTCCTACTGGATTGATACCTTGGTTCTCAACTGAGGGAAACACTTACTGCTCCTGTGCTGCATCACCCTTTCCTATTCAAGGGAAAAACCGACGCAACCAGAGAAGTAACAAGAAGAATTCCTAGCGCCAAGGAATGACTTTTGTTGCCGCAGCAGGAACCACCATGATAGTTTCTCCTGAACATCTTCCTTTTCTGAAATTTTCAGTGACTCAAAGGAAAAGTGAACAAGGCTCAACTAAACTCGTAGCAACTACTCCCACAAGTGCCTAGAGGCCATATTACGCATCAAAACTACTTGGGGCCAGCTAAAATTAGCATGCAAAGCTCAAGAACAGGGTCACCAAGGCAGCAAAAATACGCGAAGTATAAGGCACTAGAGCAAAAACTAATTGGACCAATGGAGGAGTCACTTACCAAGGAGCTATTTCCCCAAAACAGTTTGGTGAATGATGCTTTGCACAAGGAGATCAAAAATCACAGCAAGGAGAGCAAGAACACGGGTTTGAGCTGCGAAACGATTTTTTCTGGAGGTAGGAGAAGGAGATGGGAGCTAGAATGAGTGGAGGGGGTGCACGTGGGCCCCACAAGCCTGGGTGGAGCGGCCAGGGGGGTGCCCGCGCCTCTAGGGCTTGTGGCCCACTGGTGCAACCCCCTGACTAGCTCGTCGTCTCAGTATTTTTCAAAAAATCCAGAAAAAATCATACGTAATTTTTAGGACGTTCAGAGAACTTTTATTTTCGGGGTACTTTTCTACGGGACGCTAATACAAAAAACAAGGAAAACTAAACTAAATCTATCATTTTTCTTCTAAGCTACCGAAGGTGAAAGCTTGGAACAGAGGTTTGTGGCTCCTCGATTCATCCATCTCATGGTCATCGAAAGAAATCCGTCAATGAGGTTGATCAAGTCTCCTTGAAAAACATTTTTGAATCGCAAAAGAAGACGGAGAATTTTCGAATAGTCACTAGGTTACCTCAATGGGGATGTGGATATCCCCAACAAGCAAATCATACTTCATCTTGACACGAGGAATAGGGCATTCAAAGCTCCCAATAAGAATCGATGAAGTTTTTTCGATAGCATTGATGCAATGTACTCGATATTGTTTCTTCTGAAAGTGCACCGTATGCTCATTACCGTTGACATGGAAAGTTGATAACCCACAAGTATAGGGGATCGAACAGTTTTCGAGGGTAGAGTATTCAACCCAAATTTGTTGGTTCGCCAAAGGAGAAGCGGAAGAATATTCTCAAGTATTAGCAGCTGAGTTTGTCAGATTCAACCACACCTGAAAGATTAGTGTCTTCAAGCAAAGTATCAGTAGCAAAGTAGTATGATAGCAACGGTGCCAGAAACGATCTGTTGACGACAGACTATTCCTAACTGTTGTATCAATGGCGCCAGTAGGTTGCACGTAGGCGAGTAACTATTCTTCCCCGACAACAGTGTCGGAAAAGATCTTGCAACAAGTAACAACGGAGTAGCAAGGAACATCAGTAGCAGCAACAGCAAAGTAACAGCAGTAGCAACAGTAGCAGCAAAGTGGCAGCAATAGCAGCAAAGTGGCCCAGTCCTTTTGTAGCAAGGGACAAGCCTAGACAAAGTAACGTAGCGAGGACCAGTAGTAAAAGACTCGTAGGCAGTGGATCGATGATGGATGAGTATGACGGATGTGATTCATCATGTAACAGCTATAACACGGAGAGATAAGTGACTAGCTCCCGTTCATCAATCTAATGTAGGCATGTATTCCGTATGTAGTCATACGTGCTTAGGGAAAAGAACTTGCATGACATATATTGTCCATCCCTCCCGTGGCAGCGTGGTCCTAATGGAAACTACGGGATATTAAGGTTCTCCTTTTAATAAAGAACCGGACCAACACATTAACACACGGTGAATACATGAACTCCTCATACTATGGTCATCTCCGGGAGTGGTTCCGGCTATTATCACTCCGGGGTTGCCGGGTCATAACACATAGTAGGTGATTACAACTTGCAAGATAGGATCTAAAACACACATATATTGGCGACAACATAATAGGTTCAGATCTGAAATCATGGCACTCGGGCCCTAGTGACAAGCATTAAGCATAGCCAAGTAGTAGCAACATCAATCTAGAACATAGTGGATACTAGGGATCAATCCCCGTCAAGAACTAACTCGATTACATGATAGATCTCATCCAACTCATCACCGTCCATCAAGCCTACGATGAGATTACTCACGAACGATGAAGAGAATCATGGAATTATTGATGGAGAAAGGTTGATGATGACGATGGCGATGATTTCCCCTCTCCGGAGCCCGGAACGGACTTCAGATCTGCCCTCCAGATGACGTACAGGAGGTGGCGGCGCCTCCGTATCGTAAAACGCGATGAAACCTTCTCTCTGATTTTTTTCCGGGCGAGACGGAAGATATAGAGCTGAGTTTGGGGGCGGTGGTACCACGTGGGCCCCATAAGACCTCACGGCGCGACCTAGGGGGGTGGCCGCGGCCTGTGGGCTTGTGGCCCACTGGCATGCCCCCTCCGGTGGATCTTTGCGCAGTTATTTTTCTTTTATTCCAGAAAAAATCTCTGTAAATTTTCAGGACATTCCGAGAACTTATATTTCTGCACAAAAACAACACCATGGCAATTCTGCTGAAAACAGCGTCAGTCCGGGTTAGTTCCATTCAAATCATGAAAATTAGAGTCCAAAACAAGGGCAAAAGAGTTCGGAAAAGTAGATACGACGGAGACGTATCAACTCCCCCAAGCTTAAAGCCTTGCTTGTCCTCAAGCGATTTAGTTGACAAACTGAAAGAGATAAAAGAAAAACTTTGACGAACTCTATTTGATCTTGTTGTTGCAACTATGTCTAACTCATATCCAGAGTTTCAGCAAGATCACAAGCAAACCACATAAGCAAATGACATCTAGTCTCACGGTAAACTCATATCAATGGCATATCAACTAGCGAGCAAATAATAATAAGTTTTAAACGTCAACACTTCAATCAAAACAACATGAAGCAGTACGAATAGATGGTATCTCGCTAGCTCTTTCTGAGACCGCAAAACATAAATGCAGAGCACCTTCAAAGACCAAGGGCTGACTAAACATTGTAATTCATAGCAATGAAGATCCAGTCATAGTCATACTCAACACAGTTAAAAGCAAAACATATAAATGACAGAGGTGCTCTCTAATTGGTGCTTTTGTAAGAGGAGGATGACTCAACAGGAACATAAATAGACAGGCCCATCGCAGAGGGAAGCATTGGTTTGCAGAGGTGCCAGAGCTCAAGCTTTTTAAAACAGAGATAATAATTTTGGGTGACATGCTTTCATTGTCAACGCAATGACCAAGAGTTCTCAACATCTTCCACGCTATACATGCTATAGGCGGTTCCCAAACAGAAAAGTAAAGTTTTGACTCCCCCACCACCAATCAATCACACTCCATGGCTAGCTGAATCCTCAGGTACCGTCCATGCCAACATCAATCCTGGGGGAGTTTTGTTTGCAATTATCTTTTCGATTTGAGTATGGAACTGGGAATTCCAATTACCGCCCCCTTTCTCGTGAATAATAGTGAATAAACACATATTGAGGATAACACACCTAGCATGGAAGATACCAATAGCCCCCTGTCACCAAATGAGCAGTTCGGGCATGAAAAATAGATTATTTCTTGAAGATTTAGAGAGTGGCACATGCAAATTTACTTGGAACGACAGGTAGATACCGCACATAGGTAGGTATGGTGGACTCATTTGGCACAACTTTGGGTTTATGGAAGTGGATGCACAAGCAGTATTCCCGCTTAGTACAAGTGAAGTCTAGCAAAAGACTGGGAAGCGACCAACTAGAGAGCGACAACAGTCATCAAAATGGACTGAGATTAACTAACATTGAGTGCAAGCATGAGTAGGACATAAATCACCATGAACATGAATATCATAGAGGCTATGTTGATTTTGTTTCAACTACATGTGTGAACATGCACCAAGTGAAGCCACTTGAATCATTCAAAGGAGGATACCATCCTATCATACTACATCATAGTCATCTCAACATTCATGTGGGCATCCAAGACAAACCATTATAAACTCCTAGATAAGTAAGCATGGCATAAGCAACTATGATCTCTAAGTTGTCATTGCAAACATGTTTCTCTCACAACAAAGTTGAATCAGGCATGGTGAGCTAGTCATATTGACAAAAACAAAATAGATCGAGTTCATACCAGCTTTTCCAGGCTCAGTCACTTCATCATATATCCTCATTATTGCCTTTCACTTGCACGATCGAAGGATGTGAACAATAATAAGCGTGCTCGTGCATTGGACTAAAGCTGGAATCTGCAGGCAAACACAAAGAAGAAGACAAAGTAATATGGCTCTTTGAAAGCTAAACAGGTATGCATGCAAGAGCCACTAAACATTGTAACCAATATCTTCTACCTTGACCCAAAGAAAAAGAAAACTATCTACACGGGAAAGCTCCCAACAAGCAAAAGAAGAAAACAAAATATTTTTGGGTTTTCTCAAACTAGACAGACACACGAAAAGAAAACGAGAAAAAGAAAATAAACTAGCATGGATTATACAGTGGCAAAGTGTGAACACCGACGAACAAAGTGAAAGCATAAGCAAGAATGTAAATCTGGTGAGAACACGTACTCCCCCAAGCTTAGGATTTTGGCCTAAGTTGGTCTACTCCCACAAGTGCCTAGAGGCCATATTACGCATCAAAACTACTTGGGACCAGCTAAAATCAGCATGCAAAGCTCAAGAACATGGTCACCAAGGCAGCAAAAATACGCGGAGTATAAGGCACTAGAGCAAAAACTAATTGGACCAATGGAGGAGTCACTTACCAAGGAGTAATTTCCCCAAAACAGTTCGGAGAACGGTGATTTGAGCAAAGAGATCGAAAATCCGAGCAAGAGGAGCAAGAACACGGGTTTGAGCTGCGAACCAATTTTTTCTGGAGGTAGGAGAAGCGGATGAGAGCAAGAATGAGTGGAGGGGGTGCTTGTGGGCCCCACAAGCATGGGTGGCGCAGTCAGGGTTGCCCGCGCCCCTAGGGCTTGTGGACCACTGGTGTGGCCCCCAGACAGACTCTTTGTCCGAGTATTTTTCAAAAAATCCTGAAAAAATCATACTTGATTTTCACAGCGTTTGGAGAACTTTTGTTTTCGGTGTACTTTTCTACGGGACGCTAAAACAGAAAACAGGGAAAACTAAACTATATCTATCACTATTCTTCTAAGCAACCTAAAGTGAAAGCTTGGAATAGAGGTTCGTGACTCCTCAATTCATCCATCTTATGGTCATCGAAAGAAATCTGTCAATGGGGTTGATCAAGTCTCCTCAACAAACCTTTTCGAATCGCAAAAGAAGACGGAGAATTTTCAATTAGTCACTAGGTCAACTCAATGGGGATGTGTATCTCCCCAACAAGCAAATCATACTTCATCTTGACACGAGGAATAGGGCATTCAAAGCTCCCAATAAGAATCGATGAAGTTTTTTCGATAGCATTGATGCAATGTACTCGATATTGTTTCTTCGGAAAGTGCACCGTATGCTCATTACCGTTGACATGGAAGTGACATTGCCTTTGGTGCAATCTATAACAGCCCCTGCGGTGTTTAAAAAGGCTCTTCCGAGGATGACAGCCATGGCATCGTCCTCGGGAATATCCAAGATAACAAAGTCTGTTAAGATAGTGGTGTTAGCAACCACAATAGGCACATCCTCGCAAATGCCGATAGGGAAAGCAGTTGATTTTTCGGCCATTTGCAGAGAGATTTCAGTGGGTTTTAACTTATCCAGTTCAAGTCTACGATAAAGAGAAAGAGGCATAACACTAACACCGGCTCCAAGGTCGCATAACGCAGTTCTAACGTAGTTGCCTTTAATGGAGCAAGGTATAGTGGGCACACCGGGATCACCTAGTTTCTTGGGAGTTCCACCCGTGAAGGTATAGTTAGCAAGCATGGCGGAGATCTCAAGATCAGGTATCCTCCTCTTATTAGTCACAATATCTTTCATGTACTTAGCATACAGAGACATCTTGAGCATATCTGTCAAACAAATTTGCAGAAAGACAGGTCTGATCATTTCAACAAAGCGCTCAAAATCCTCATCATCCTTTTTCTTGGATGGTTTGGGAGAAAGGGCATAGGTTTCTGAACCCATGGTTCCCTCTCTTTACCGTGCTTCCTAGCAGCGAAGTCATTCTTATCATATCTCTTAGTCTTAGGTTGTGGGTTATCAAGATCAACACTAGGTTCAATATCCACATCCTTATCATTGCTAGGTTGAGCATCTTCATGAACATCACTATTGATATTATCATTAGGCTCATGTTCATCACCAGATTGTGTTTCAGCATCAGAGATAGAGGCATCGTTTGGACTCTCAGGTGTAGCAGCAACAGGGTTGCTAGCATGCAGATCCCTATCATCTTTCTTCTTCTTTCTAGGATGACTAGGTGCATCAGTGCTAACTCCTTGAGAATCTTGTTCAATTCTCTTCGGATGACCCTCAGGATACAAGGGTTCCTGGGTCATTCTACCGCCTCTAGTGACAACTCTAACAGAATTGTCATTCAACTCATTGAGCAAGTCATTTTGAGCTTTAAGTACTTGTTCTACCTGAGTAGTAACCATGGAAGCATGTTTACTCAGAAGCTTAAGATCATTGACATTTCTGTCCACACAAGCACTTAAATGACTAAGCATATGAGCATTCCGTTCCAATTGTCTGCTAACATAATCATTAAAACTCTCTTGTTTGGCAACGAAGTTATCAAATTCATCCATGCATAAGCTAGCAGGTTTATCAAAAGGAATATCACTCTCATCAAACCTACGCTGAGAATTTACTTCTACTACCTGTATCGGGTTATCAAGACCATGGATCTCTTCGATAGGTGTTAGATTTTTGGGACTGAGGAATAGAATACCTCTTTTCTCCGGAGTTGGCTTAGGAGGTGGTTCGGGAATAGTCCAAGCATTCTCATTGCACAAGATATTATTCAATAGGATCTCAGCTTGTTCTATGGTTCGTTCCCTAAAAACACTACCAGCACAACTATCTAGGTGGTCTTTAGAAGCATCGGTAAGTCCATTATAGAAGGTATCAAGTATTTCGTTCTTCTCAAGAGGGTGATCAGGCAAAGCATTTAGTAGTTGGATAAGCCTCCCCCAAGCTTGTGGGAGACTCTCTTCTTCAGGTTGAGTAAAGTTGTATATTTCCCGCAAGGCAGCTTGCTTCTTATGGGCAGGGAAATATTTTTCAGAGAAGTAGTAGACCATATCTTGGGGGCTACGCACACAACCAGGAGCAAGAGAAGTGAACTAGGTCTTAGCATCATCCTTTATCGAGAAAGGAAACAGCTTGAGCATGTAGTAGTGGTGGATCTTTTCCTCACTAGTGAATAGGGTGGCTATAACGTGCAGTTTGGTAAGATGGGCTACAACCATTTCAGACTCATAACCGTGAAAAGGATCAGATTCGACCAGAGTGATTAAGTCAGGGTCGACAGAGAATTCATAATCCTTATCGATCACAAAGATAGGCGAAGTGGCAAACTTCGGGTCGTATTTCATCCTAGTGTTCAGAGATTTTTCCTTCCACTTGCGCAGTAATTTCTCAACATCATAGCTATCCTTACACACAAGAAAATCCTCAGCTATCTCTCCCTCCATAACATAGCGCGTATCAGGCATAACAGGCATAGTAGCAGGTTCTACTTCAATAGTATCAGCAGTTTCAGAAGTATCATCACATCTAGCAGCAACTCTAGCAATTTGTGCATCAAGAAATGCACCAAGTGGCAAAGCAGTATCGGGCATAGCATCATCAGGCATAGTATCAAGCATAGCATCATCAGTCATAATATCAAGCATAGTATCAAGCATAGCATGATCAAGCACAAGCGACATATCAAGATTTCTAGCAGGAGGTGAAGTCGCAACCTTACTCATAATAGAAGGTGAATCAAGTGCAGAGCTAGATGGCAGTTCCTTACCTCTCCTAGTAGTGGAAGGCAGGATTTTAGTTCTTCGATCTTTCGGATTCCTCATAGTGATCAGCAGACGTCAATCCCAAGTGACTCAGAGAATATAGTTGTGCTTACCCGGCAACGGCGCCAGAAAAATAGCATGTTGACGGGATAATATTCTTGTCTTGGCCTCCCCGGCAACGGCGCCAGAAAAAGGTCTTGATAACCCACAAGTATAGGGGATCACAACAGTTTTTGAGGATAGAGTATTCAACCCAAATTTGTTGGTTCGCCAAAGGAGAAGCGGAAGAATATTCTCAAGTATTAGCAGCTGAGTTTGTCAGATTCAACCAAACCTGAAAGATTAGTGTCTGCAAGCAAAGTATCAGTAGCAAAGTAGTATGATAGCAATGGTGCCAGAAACGGTTTGTTGACGACAGACTATTCCTAACTATTGTATCAATGGCGCCAGTAGGTTGCACGTAGGCGAGTAACTATTCTTCCCCGACAACAGTGTCAGAAAAGATCTTGCAACAAGTAACAACGGAGTAGCAAGGAACAGCAGTAGCAGCAGCAGCAAAGTAACAACAGTAGCAGCAAAGTGGCAGCAATAGCAGCAAAGTGGCCCAATCCCTTTTGTAGCAAGGGACAAGCCTAGATAAAGTAACGTAGCAAGGACCAGTAGTAAAATAATCGTAGGCAGTGGATCGGTGATGGATGAGTATGAAGGATGTGATTCATCATGTAACAGCTATAGCACGGAGAGATAAGTGACTAGCTCCCGTTCATCAATCTAATGTAGGCATGTATTCCGTATGTAGTCATACGTGCTTAGGAAAAGAACTTGCATGACATCTATTGTCCATCCCTCCCGTGGCAGCGGGATCCTACTGGAAACTACGGAATATTAAGGTTCTCCTTTTAATAAAGAACCGGACCGACGCATTAACACGCGGTGAATACATGAACTCCTCATACTATGGTCATCTCCGGGAGTGGTTTCGGCTATTGTCACTCCGGGGTTTCCGGGTCATAACACATAGTAGGTGACTACAACTTGCAAGATAGGATCTAAAACACACATATATTGGCGACAACATAATAGGTTCAGATCTGAAATCATGGCACTCGGGCCCTAGTGACAAGCATTAAGCATAGCCAAGTAGTAGCAACATCAATCTAGAACATAGTGGATACTAGGGATCAATCCCCGTCAAGAACTAACTCGATTACATGATAGATCTCATCCAACTCATCACCGTCCATCAAGCCTACGATGAGATTACTCACGAACGATGAAGAGCATCATGGAATTATCGATGGAGAAAGGTTGATGATGATGATGGCGACGATTTCCCCTCTTTGGAGCCCGGAACGGACTCCAGATCTGCCCTCGAGATGAAGAACAGGAGGTGGCGGCGCCTCCATATCGTAAAACGCGATGAAACCTTCTCTATAATATTTTTTCGGGCGAGACGGAAGATATAGAGCTGAGTTTGGGGGCGGTGGTGCCACGTGGGCCCCACAAGCCATCACGGCGCGGCCTAGGCGGTGGCCGCGACCTGTGGGCTTGTGGCCCACTAGCACGCCCCCTCCGGTGGATCTTTGCGCAAGTATTTTTCTTTTATTCGAGAAAAAATCTCCTTAAACTTTTAGGACATTCCGAGAACTTTTATTTCTGCACAAAAACAACACCATGGCAATTCTGCTGAAAACAGCGTCAGTCCGGGTTAGTTCCATTCAAATCATGCAAATTAGAGTCCAAAACAAGGGCAAAAGACCATAGATCTCTTCGATAGGTGGTAGATTTTTGACATCTTCAGATTTAATGCCTTTCTCTTTCATAGATTTCTTAGCTTCTTGCATATCTTCGGGACTGAGGAATAGAATACCTCTTTTCTTAGCAGTTGGCTTCGGAGGTGGTTTAGGAATAGTCCAAGCATTCTCATTGCACAAGATATTATTCAATAGGATCTCAACTTGTTCTACGGTTCGTTCCCTAAAACCACAACCAGCACAACTATCTAGGTGGTCTCTAGAAGCATCGGTAAGTGCATTATAGAAGATATCAAGTATTTCATTCTTCTCAAGAGGGTGATCAGGCAAAGCATTCAGTAGCTGGACAAGCCTCCCCCAAGCTTGTGGGAGACTCTCTTGTTCAACTTGCGCAAAGTTGTATATTTCCTGCAAGGCAGCTTGCTTCTTATGGGCAGGGAAATATTTTTCAGAGAAGTAGTAGATCATATCCTGGGGGCTACGCGCACAACCAGGAGCAAGAGAAGTGAACCAAGGCTTAGCATCATCCTTTAGCGAGAAAGGAAACAACTTAAGGATATAGTAGTGGCGGATCTTTTCCTCACTACTGAATAGGGTGGCTATATCGTGCAGTTTGGTAAGATGGGCTACAACCATTTCAGACTCATAACTATGAAAAGGATCAGATTTGACCAGAGTGATTAACTCAGGGTCGACAGAGAATTCATAATCCTTATCGGTCACAAATATAGGCGAAGTAGCAAACTTCGGGTCGTATTTCATCCTAGCGTTGAAATATTTTTCTTTCCACTTGCATAGTAAATTCTCAACATCATAGCTATCCTTACACACAAGAAAATCCTCAGCTATCTCTCCCTCCATAACATAACACTTAGGACAGCTAGTTCTAACAGACAAAATAGCAGGTTCTACCTCAATAGTATCAGCAGTTTCAGAAGTATCATCACATCTAGCAGCAACTCTAGCAATTTGTGCATCAAGGAATGCACCTAGTGGCAAAGCAGTATCAAGCATAGCATAATCATAAGCATCATGGGCAGCAGAAGTAGCATCATCAAGCACAGGCGACATATCAAGATTTCTAGCAGGAGGTGGTGTCGCAAACTTACTCATAACTGAAGGTGAATCAAGTGCAGAGCTAGATGACAGTTCCTTACCTGTCCTCGTAGTTGAGGGCAAGACTTTAGTTCTTGGATCTTTCAGATTCCTCATAGTGACCAGCAGACGTAAATCCCAAGTGACTCACAGAATATAGCTATGCGTCCCCAGCAACGGCGCCAGAAAAAGGTCTTGATAACCCACAAGTATAGGGGATCGCAACAGTTTTCGAGGGTAGAGTATTCAACCCAAATTTATTGATTCGATTCAAGGGGAAGCCAAAGAATATTCTCAAGTATTAGCAGTTGAGTTGTCAATTCAACCACACCTGAAAGATTTAGTATCTGCAGCAAAGTATTAGTAGCAAGGTAGTGTGATAGCAACAGTAGCAACAGTAACCAGTAGCAGCAAAGTAACAGCAGTAGCGGCAGAGTAACAGTAGCAGCAGTGACAGCACTAGCAGCAAAGTAACATAGAAGGACCAGTAGGAAAAACTCATAGGCATTGGATCGGTGATGGATGATTATGTCGGATGCTATTCATCATGTAACAGTTATAACGCGGAGATATATGTAACTAGCTCCAGTTCGTCAAAGTAATGTCGGCATGCATTCCGTATGTAGTCATACGTGCTTATGAAAAGAACTTGCATGACATCTATTGTCCATCCCTCCTGTGGGAGTGGGGTCCTAATGGAAACTACGAGATATTAAGGTTCTCCTTTTAATAAAGAACCGGACCAACGCATTAACACTTGGTGAATACATGAACTCCTCATACTATGGTCATCTCCGGGAGTGGTTCCGGCTATTGTCACTCCGGGTTTGCCGGGTCATAACACATAGTAGGTGACTACAACTTGAAAGATAGGATCAAGTACACACATATATTGGCGACAACATAATAGGTTCAGATCTGAAATCATGGCACTCGGGCCCTAGTGACAAGCCTTAAGCATGGCAAAGCAGTAGCAACATCAATCTCAGGAGATAGTGGATATTAGGGATCAATCCCCGTCAAAACTAACTCGATTACATGATAGATCTCATCCAACCCATCACCGTCCAGCAAGCCTGCGACAAGATTACTCACGAACGATGAAGAGCATCATGGAATTGGCGATGAAGGAAGGTTGGTGATGACGATGGCGACGATCTCCCCTCTCCGGAGCCCAGAACGGACTCCAGATCTGCCCCCCCAGAGGAAGAACAGGAGGTGGCGGCGCCTCCGTATCGTAAAACGCGATAAACTCTTCTCCTTGATTTTATCGGACGTAAGAGGCTAAATAGAGCTGAGATTGGAGTCGGTGGAGCAACGGTGGGCACAACAAGCCTGCCAGGCGCGGCTAGGGGGCCCGTGCCTGGTGGGCTGGGCTCCATGATCCACTTCCTCCGTTGATTCTTGCGCCAGTATTTTTTATATATTCCACAAAAATTCTCCGTAAATTTTCAGGTCAATCCGAGAACTTTATTTCTGCACAAAAACAACAACATGGCAATTCTGCTGAAAAGAACGTTAGTCCGGGTTAGTTCCATTCAAATCATGCAAATTAGAGTCCAAAACAAGGGCAAAAGAGTTTGGAAAAGTAGATACGACGGAGACGTATCAGCTGCTACTGCTGTCAGTGCTGCTACTGTTACCGCTACTGCTGTCACTACTGCTACTGTTACCATTGCTACTGTTGCTATCACACTACTTTGCTACTGAAACTTTGCTGCAGATACTAAGTCTTTCAGGTGTGGTTGAATTGACAACTCAACTGCTAATACTCGAGAATATTCTTTTGCTTCCCCTTGTGTCGAATCAACAAATTTGGGTTGAATACTCTACCCTCGAAAACTGTTGCGATCCCCTATACTTGTGGGTTATCAATGGACATCCAGTTCCCACTATTGGTTATTGACTCGAGAGTGTCTCTGTCATGTCTACATAGTTCTCGAACCCACATGATTTGCACACTTATGGTTCGGTGATGTTTCGGTATAGATGAATTATGTATGTTGGTAACCGAATGTTGTCCGAAGTCTCGGATGAGATCTTGGACGTCACGAGGAGTTCCAAAACGGACCAAAGGCGAAGATTGATATATAGGAAAGATGTATTCGGGTTCCGGAAAGTTTTCGGGCATTACCGATAAAGTACCGGGAGTGACGAATGGGTTTTGGGGGTTCACCGGGACGGGCCACTCACCTGAAGGGGACCACATAGACCCAAGAGGTGGTGCACCAGCCCCTCATGGGTTGGGAGGCCAGCCTCATGGTCCTATTCGACCAAATAGAGAGGAGGTGGGGCACCACTAGGAGGAGGACTCCTCCTCCACCAAACCAAATTGAAGGAGGACTCATCCCCCTTGTGCGCCGTCGGCCAACCCTAGGGGTTTTTCCCTAGGGAGGCACCCCTCCCCCCACCTATATATAGTGGAGAGGAGAGTGGCTAGCCGCACCACAAGCCACGTCGCATCCCCTCTCCCTCCACTACTTCGTGACACCCCGTAGGCTAGTTCGATAGAGCATGGCGTAGCCCTGCCAGACCAGCTCCTCCAACATCACGGTCACGTCGTAGTGCTGTCAGAGAATTCGTTTACTTCTTCTCCCCTCTTGTTGGATCAAGAAGGCGGAGATCGTCATTGAGCTATACATGTGCTGAACGCGGAGGTGCCGTCCGTTCGACACTAGATCGTGATTGGATCGCGAAACAGCTTGCGATTTGGATCGCAAAGACGTTCGACTACATCAACCGCATTTCTTAACGCTTCCCGCTTAGTGATCTACAAGGGTATATGGATTTGATCTATCCTCCCGTAGATGGTTATCACCATGGATAGATCTTATGTGTGCGTATGAAAAAAATTGTTTCCCATGCAACGTTCCCCAACACTCTACAACTAATATTCCCCAAACTAGGCATATCCATGCTCCTCCAATGGTGTTTAAACCAAGGTTTTGGAGACCTTCCTCTGATACCAACCGAGGGATCGATAGAAGAGGTTGATACGTCTCCGTCGTATCTACAATTTTTTATTGTTTCATGCCAATATTCTACAACTTTCATATACTTTTGGCAACGTTTTATACTATTTTTGGGACTAACATATTGATCCAGTGCCCAGTGTCAGTTCCTATTTGTTGCATGTTTTTTGTTTCGCAGAATATCCATACCAAACGAAGTCCAAACGGAATAAAAACATACGGGTTTTTTTTGGAATATTTATGATTTTTGGGAAGAAGAATCAACGCGAGGTGATGCACGGAGTGCCCACAAGCCCTGTCGCCACGGCCAGAGGGTGGGCCCGCGGCAGGCAGGCTTGTGGACACTCCTTAAAGCGGTTGGAGCCCTTCTTTCGTCGCAAGAAAGATAATATCCGGAAGAAAATCGTGATAAAATTTCAGCCCAATCGAAGTTACGGATCTCCGGGAATTTAAGAAACGGTGAAACGTAGAATCTGGGAGCGGAGAAACAGAAGGACGCAAAGAGAGAGATCCAATCTAGGATGGGCTCTCGCCCCTCCGCCGCCATGGAGACCATGGACCAGAGGGGAAACCCTTCTCCCATCTAGGGAGGAGGTCAAGGAAGAAGAAGAAGGAGGGGGGCTCTCTCCCCCTCTCTCCCGGCGGCGCCGGAACGCTGCCCGGGACATCATCGTGTGACGGCGATCTACACCAACACCTTTGTCATCTTCACCAACATCTCCATCACCTTCCCCCATCTATATTCAGCGGTCCACTCTCCCGCAACCCGTTGTACCCTCTACTTGAACATGGTGCTTTATGCTACATATTATTATGCAATGATGTGTTGCTATCCTATGATGTCTGAGTAGATTATAGTTATCCTATCGGTGATTGATGAATTGCTATGGTTGGTTTAATTTGCTTGTGGTTATGTTTTTGTCCTTTGGTGCCCATCATATGATCGCGCGCGTGGATCACGCCATAGGGTTAGTTGTATGTTGATAGGACTATGTATTGGCAGGCTAGAGTGACAGAAGCTTCAGACCTAGCATAGAAACTGATGCATATGGGATTCAAGGGGGACCAATATATCTTATTGCTATGGTTGGGTTTTACCTTAATGAACGTTAGTTGTTGCGGACACTTGCTAATAGTTCCAATCATAAGTGCATAGAATTCCAAGTAAGGGATGACATGCTAGCAGAGGCCTCTCCCACATAATACTTGCTATCGATCTAGTAACGTAGTCAATTGCTTAGGGACAATTCCGCAACTCCGACCACCACTTTTCCACACTCGTTAGACACTCGTAGTTGTTTCTTTATCTAACCAGCCCCTAGTTTTATTTACGTGTTCTTTACTTTCTTGCAAGCCTATCCTATCACTCCTACAAAGTACTTCTAGTTTCATACTTGTTCTAGGTAAAGCGAACGTAAAGTGTGCGTAGAGTTGTATCGGTGGTCGATAGAACTTGAGGAAATATTTGTCCTACCTTTAGCTCCTCGTTGGGTTCGACACTCTTACTTATCGAGAAAGGCTACAATTGATCCCCTATACTTGTGGGTTATCAAGACCTTTTTCTGGCGCCGCTGCCGGGGAGCAATAGCGTGGGGTGAATATCCTCGTGTGTGCTTGTTTGCTTTATCACTAAGTAGATTTATTTGTTGTTCTAAGTTATTCTCTATCTTTAGTTATGGATATGGAACACGAAATACCAAAAAAAAAATAGGTGTACTTGCTACTCATGGAGATGGGGAACCTCCTAAAACCCTCGAGGCTCGTTATGTGGAAAATATTATGCACTTCTTTAATAATCCTGAGAAAGCCCCATTCAATTATATAATGGGATACACGTTGGATCAACGTGAATACTTTAGGGATTATCGCTTGACTTAAAAAGGGAAACTTTTATGGGATCAAATCCATTTGTTGAAATGGTATGCTTGGGAACTATGCAAGAGATATGGTGTTACTTGTTGCTCTAGGATGAAGGCTCCACACCTTCCGTTTTCTTGTGAATTTAATGATCATAAAACCTTGGCTTCTTATGCTAATGGTATATATGATTACTATGATGTGGATCAAATAGAAGAGTTTGTTGCTTTTATGGGTGCTTATGAAATTGAGGCTCTATTTAAAAGGTGTGATGATAATGATGATGCTCCTTACCGATCTGAAAATTTGGCTATGCTTCATTATTGTTATACTAATTATGAATATAATGCCCATATTGAACGATTTAAGGAGAAATCCTATGTTGCCCAAGAAGAGACTATTATTTTGCAGGAAACTATGGAAGAAGTAAATGCTGAAATTGTGAGCTCATTAGATGAAAAAGATGAAGAGGAGAGCGAAGAACAAAAGGAGGAAGAGCGGACTAGCTACCCGTGTCCACCTTCTAATGAGAGTAACTCTTCTACTCATACATTATTTAATTTCCCTTCGTTCTTACCGAAGGATGAATGCTATGATCCCTTGGATTCGTTTGAAATATCTATTTTTGATGAACTTGATGCTTGCTATGCTTGTGGCCATGATGCCAATATGAATGATGCTTATGAAGATGAGCTAGCTATAGTTCCTTATGTTACACATGATGATTTTGATGAATATAATATGCATGTGCTTGCTGCTCCTACTTGCAATTATTATGAGAGAGGAACTACATCTCCACCTCTCTATGTTTCCAATACGATAAAATTGCAAGAAACTGCTTATGCTATGTATTGGCCTTTACTTGATGTGCATGAATTGTTCTTTTATGACATGCCAATGCATAGGAAGAGAGTTAGACTTCATCATTGCATGATATATGTTACCTTGTGCTCACTACTAAATTTCAAATCATTGCTAATTAAAATTGGCTTTGATATACCTTGGGATCCGGGTGGATCCATTACTTGAGCACTTTATGCCTAGCTTAATGGCTTTAAAGAAAGCGCTGCCTGGGAGACAACCCGAAAGTTTTAGAGAGTCATTTATTTCTGTTGAGTGATTTTATTTAGTTTAAAAACAAAATAATATAGAGGGGAACTTAAAACTTTTTCAAAAAGAGAAGTGATTGAAAGGTGATGCATTGTGGAAGTGAGGGTCGACCTTGAACACTTGTGTTCATGCTCATGGAAACAATGTAGAATTTTTCATGGAAGTTTCTCACTAAAATAATTATCCCCTTGTACAATTCCTTTGTGTTTTTAAAAATAATGTGCCAAGCAAATCCTTTACGATTAGTTTGGGTGATAGTTGTTTGATCACGCTAAGAAAAGACAGAAACTTTCTGCTCACGAAATTAATTTTCGTTTTTATTCTAGAAGAGCTTTTGAGTTGATTATTTTTGCTGCTGATTGATATGCAAATTGTCCAGACGTTCGTAATTGTTTATAGTTTTTGAGATATCATAGGTATACGGAATATACATATTGCTATAGACTGTTATGTTTTGACAGATTCTGTTTTCTATGCATTGTTCTCTTATTCTGATGAATCTATGGGTAGTATCGGGGGGTATGAACCATGGTGAAGTTGGATTACAATAGATATAATGCTTATATGAATTTAGAATGACTTCACAACAGTACTTGAAGTGGTGATTTATTTTATTATACAAATGGATCTCACGAAGTTTTGTTGAGTTTTGTGTGATTGAAGTTTTCAAGTTTTGGGTGAGAGCACAATGGATGAAGGAATAAGGAGAGGCAAGAGCCTAATCTTGGGGATGCCCGAGGCACCCCAAGGTAATATTCAAGGAAGACTCAAGCGTCTAAGCTTGGGGATGCCCCGGAAGGCATCCCCTCTTTCGTCTACAATCTATCGGTAATTTTACTCGGAGCTATATTTTAATTCGTCACATGATATGTGCAAATCCTTGGAGCGTCTTTTGTGTTTATTTTTCCTTTTTCTTTTATGCACCATGCTGGTATGAGATAGTCCTTGGTTGGGTTTATAGAATGCTTCTTGTGCTTCACTTATATCTTTTGAAGTTTGGATTTCCTGTTTCCCTACACATAGAAAACCGCCATTTATAGAATGCTCTTTTGCTTCACTTATATTTGTTAGCGGGGCATATCTTTTGTAGAAAGAATTAAACTCTCATGCTTCACTTATACCTATTTAGAGAGTTAACAGGAGTTGGTCATTCACATGGTTAGTCATAAAATTCTACATAAAACTTGCAGATCACTGAATATGATATGTTTGATTCCTCGCAACAGTTTTGCGACATGAATATGTGATATTAGAGTCATGCTAGTGAGTAATTGTGTATTTTTAGAAATACTTGTGTTAAGGTTTGTTATTCCCGTACCATGCACGTATGGTGAACCGTTATGTGATGAAGTCGGTGCATGATTTATTTATTGATTGTCATCCTTTATGTGGAGGTCGGGATCGCGCGATGGTTAACTCCTACCAACCTTTCCCCTAGGAGCATGCGTGTAGTACCTTGTTTCAATGACTAATAGACTTTTGCAATAAGTATGTGAGTTCTTTATGACTAATGCTGAGTCCATGGATTATACGCACTCTCACCCTTCCACCATTGCTAGCCTCTCTAGTACCGCGCAACTTTCGTCGGTGCATTACACCCACCATATAGCCTCCCTCAAAACAGCCACCATACCTACCTATTATGGCATTTTCACAGCCATTCCGAGATATATTGCCATGCAACTACTACCGTTCCGTCTCATGACATGTGCCACCACTTCCATATTGCCATTGCATGATCGTAAGATAGCTAGCATGATGTTTCCATGGCTTGTCCATTTTTTGATGTCATTGTTATGCTAGATCATGTTCACGGTACACTACCGAAGGCATTTCATATAGAGTCATCATTGCTCTAAGTATTGAGTTGTAAGTGTGATGATCATCATTAATAGAGCATTGTCCCATGTGAGGAATAAAAGAGGCCAGCGAAGCCCATTTATAAAAAAGAGGCCAAAGATGCCCACCAAAAACAAAGAGGTCAAAGAGCCCACAAAAAAAATGAGAGAAAAGAGAGAAGGGACAATTGCTACTATCCTCTTTCCACACTTGTGCTTCAAATAGCACTATGATATTCATGACAGAGAGTCTCCTATGTTGTCACTTCCATATACTAGTGGGAAATTTTCATTATATAACTTGGCTTGTATATTCCAGTGATGGGCTTCCTCAAAATTGCCCTAGGTCTTCGTGAGCAAGCAAGTTGGGTGCACACCCACTAGTTTCTTTTGTGAGATTTCATACACTTATAAGCTCTAGTGCATCCGTTGCATGGCAATCCCTACTCACTCACATTGATATCTATTGATGGGCATCTCCATAGCCCGTTGATACACCTAGGTGATGTGAGACTATCTCCTCCTTTTTGTCTTCTCCACAACCACCATATTCTATTCCACCTATAGTGTTATGTCCATGGCTCACGCTCATGTATTGCGTGAAAGTTGAAAAAGTTTGAGAACACTAAAGTATGAAACAATTGCTTGGCTAAAACCGGGGTTGTGCATGATTTAAATACGTTGTGTGGGGAAGATGGAGCATAGCCAGACTATATGATTTTGTAGGGATAACTTTCTTTGGCCATGATATTTTGAGAAGACATGATTGCTTTGTTAGTATGCTTGAAATATTATTGTCTTTATGTCAAATGACAGACTATTGCTTCGAATCACTCGTGTTTTAGTATTCATGCCATGATTAGATTATATAATCTAGATTATGCTAGGTAGCATTCCACATCAAAAATTATCTTTTTCATCATTTACCTACTCGAGGACGAGCAGGAATTAAGCTTGGGGATGCTGATACGTCTCCGTCGTATCTATAATTTTTGATTGTTTCATGCCAATATTCTACAACTTTCATATACTTTTGGCAACTTTTTATACTATTTTTGGACTAACATATTGATCCAGTGCCCAGTGTCAGTTCCTGTTTGTTGCATGTTTTCTGTTTCGCAGAATATCCATACCAAACGAAGTCCAAACGTAATAAAAACTTACGTGGATTTTTTTGGAATATTTATGATTTTTGGGAAGAAGAATCAATGCGAGGCGATGCACGGAGTGCCCACAAGCCCTGTCGCCGTGGCCAGGGGGTAGGCCTGCGGCAGGCAGGCTTGTGGACACTCCTTAAGGCGGTTGGAACTCTTCTTTCGCCGCAAGAAAGATAATATCCGGAAGAAAATCGTGTTAAAATTTCAACCCAATCAGAGTTACGGATCTCCGGGAATTTAAGAAACGGTGAAACGTAGAATCTGGGAGCGCAGAAACAGAAGGATAGAGAGAGAGAGAGATCCAATCTAGGAGGGGCTTGATACGTCCATTTTGCATCATGCTTTCATGTTGATATTTATTGCTTTTTGGGCTGTTATATTACTTGTAGTACCATATTTATGCATTTTCTCTCCTATTTTGCAAGGTTTATTTGAAGAGGGAGAATTCAGGCAGCTGGAATTCTGGACTGGAAATGGACCAAATCCTAGTCCACTATTCTGCACATCTCCAAATGCCCTGAAAAGTTACGTGGATTTTTTCTGGATTATATAAAAAATATTGGGCGAAAGAACTACCGGAGGGGGGCCACCAGGGCTCCACAAGCCCTACCACCGCCACCACCCCCCTGGTGGCGGAGTGGGGGCTTGTGGGCTCCCTGACGACCCACTAGCCCCCCTCTTTTGCTATATGAAGCGTCCTGGTCCAGAAAAATTAAGAGGGAGCTTTTTCGTGGTTTCGCCGCCGCCACGAGGCGGAACTTGAGCAGATCCAATCTAGAGCTCCGACAGGACGATCCTGCCGGGGAAACTTCCCTCCCGAAGGGGGGAATCGTCGCCATCGTCATCACCAACACTCCTCTCGTCGGAGGGGAGGCATCTTCATCAACATCTTCATCAGCACCATCTCCTCTCCAATCCCTAGTTCATCTCTTGTAACCAATCTTCGTCTCGCAACTCCGATTGGTACTTGTAAGGTTGCTAGTAGTGTTGATTACTCTTTGTAGTTGATGCTAGTTGGATTACTTGGTGGAAGAGTTTATGTTCACATCCTTGATGCTATTCATTACACCTATGATCATGATTATGATTATGCTTTGTGAGTAGTTACTTTTGTTCCTGAGGACATGGGATAAGTCATGCTGATAATAGTCATGTGAATTTGATATTCGTTCGGTATTTTGATATGATATATGTTGTCTTTTCCTCTAGTGGTGTTATGTGAACGTCGACTACATAACACTTCACCATATTTTGGCCTAGTGGAAGGCATTGGGAAGTAGTAAGTAGATGATGGGTTGCTGGAGTAATAGAAGCTTAAACCCCAGTCTATGCGTTGCTTCGTGAGGGGCTGATTTGGATCCACTAGTTTAATGCTATGGTTAGACTTTGTCTTAATTCTTCTTTTGTAGTTGCGGAAGCTTGCGAGAGAGGTTAATCATAAGTGGGATGCTTGTCCAAGTAAGGGCAGTACCCAAGCGCCGGTCCACCCACATATCAAACTATCAAAGTAACGAACATGAATCATATGAACATGATGAAACTAGCATGATAGAAATTCACATGTGTCCTCGGGAGCGTTTTTCCTCCTATAAGACTTTGTTCAGGCTTGTCCCTTGCTACAAAAGGGATTGGGCCACTTGCTGCACCATTGCTACTAGTTGTTACTTGTTACTCTTTGCTTGCTACGTTTCACCTCGCTACACAGTCACTTGTTACCGCTACTTTCAGTGCTTGCACTTATTACCTTGCTGAAATCCGTTTATGAGAGCCTTCTGCTCCTCGTTGGGTTCGACACTCTTACTTATCTAAATGACTACGATTGATCCCCTATACTTGTGGGTCATCAAGACTCTTTTCTGGCGCCGTTGCCGGGGAGTGAAGCGCCTTTGGTAAGTGGAAATTGGTAAGGAAACATTTTTATACTGTGCTGAAATTTATTGTCACTTGTCACTATGGAAACTGTTCCTTTGAGGAGTTTGTTCGGGGTATCTTCACCACGAATGGAAGCACGAGGAGTTGTTCCTCAACCTGAGGTACCTACTGTAAATATCTTTTATGAAATTCCTTCGGGTATGCTTGAGAAACTGCTGGCTAATCCTTTCACGGGAGATGGATCTTCACATCCAGACTTGCATCTAATCTATGTAGATGAAGTTTGTGGTTTATTTAAGCTTGCAGGTTTGCCCGAGGATGAGTTAAATAAGAAAGTCTTTCCTTTATCTTTGAAGGAGAAGGCGTTGACATGGTATAGGCTATGTGATGATACTCGATCATGGGGCTACAATCGGTTGAAATTGGAATTTCATCAAAAGTTCTATCCTATGCATTTAGTACATCGTGATCGGAAATTTATTTATAACTTTTGGCCTCATGACAGGGAAAGCATAGCTCAAGCTTGGGGGAGGCTTAAATCAATGCTATATTCATGCCCCAATCATGAGGTCTCGAGAGAAATCATCACTCAAAACTTTTATGCTCGGCTTTCTCATGAAGATCGTACCATGCTTGACACTTCTTGTGCCGGTTCTTTTATGAAGAAGGATATTGATCACAAGTGGAATTTATTGGAGAGAATCAAACGCAACTCTAAAGATTGGGAGCTGGAGGAAGGTAAGGAGTTAGGTATGAATTTCCAGTTTGATTGCGTTAAATCTTTTGTTGACACAAACACTTCTAGAGATTTTAGCGCTAAGTATGGACTTGACTCTGAGATAGTAGCTTCTCTATGTGAATCTTTTGCTGCTCATGTTGATCTTCCCAAAGATAAGTGGTTTAAATATCATCCTCCTGTAGAAAGCAACATAGCCAAAACCAATCTAGTTGACGAGAAAGTCATTGCTTTTAGTGATCATGTTGTTCCTTGTGCTTACACTGAGAAACCACCATACCCTGCTAGGATAAAGGATTATTCTAAAGCTGCAACTATGATACGTAGGGGTTACATTAGATCACTTGCACCCCCTGAGGAGATTAGAGTTGAACCTAGTGTTGCTATTATCAAAGATCTCTTAGCCGAAGACATAGACGGTTATGTTATCAAATTCTGTGAGGACTCCGCTAGAATTGCTAAACCTCACACGAAAGACAAACACGGACCCGTAGTTGGCCTGCCCGTTGTTTCTGTTAAGATAGGAGATCACTGTTACCATGGTTTATGTGATATGGGAGCTAGTGTCAGTTCAATACCCCGTTCTCTATATGATGAAATCAAAGATGAGATTGCACCTGCTGAGTTAGAACCCATTGATGTCACTATTACGCTAGCTAATAGAGACACTATCTACCCTCTGGGAATTGTGAGAGACGTAGAAGTCCTGTGTGGTAAGACGAAGTATCCTACTGATTTCCTCGTCCTTGGTACTGCACAAGATAGCTTTTGTCCCATCATATTCGGTAGACCCTTTCTCAACACTGTTAATGCTCACATTGATTGCATTAAGCAGACTGTCATAGTAAATTTCGAGGGTGTGTCTCATGAATTTAACTTCTCCAAGTTTGGAAGACAAACCCATGAAAGAGAGTCGTCTGGTAGAGATGAAATCATTGCTCTTGCCTCTATTGCCGTACCTCCTACGGATCCTTTAAAGCAATATTTTATTGAGCATGAAAATGATATGCATATGGAGGAGAGAGATGAGATAAAATTGTCTTAGAACAATATCCTATTCTCAAGAATAATCTGCCTGTTGAACTGCCTGGGGATCCTCCCCCACCAAAGGGTGATCGTGTGTTCGAGCTTAAACAGTTGCCGGATACTCTTAAGTATGCCTATCTTGATGAGAAGGAGATATATCTTGTCATTATTAGTGCTCTCCTCTCAGAGCACGAAGAGAAGAAGTTACTAAAAACTCTGAGGAAGCACCGCGCTGCTATTGGATATACTCTTGATGATCTAAAGGGTATTAGTCCTACTCTATGTCAGCACAAGATTAAAACCGATCCTGACTTTAAACCAGTTGTTGATCATCAAAGGAGACTAAATCCTAAGATGAAAGACGTCGTTAGAAAAGAAATATTAAAGCTTCTCGAAGCAGGAATCATTTATCCTGTTGCTCATAGTGATTGAGTAAGTCCAGTACATTGCGTACCTAAGAAGGGAGGTATCACCGTCGTTCCTAATGATAAGGATGAACTAATCCCACAAAGGATTATTACCGGCTATAGAATGGTGATAGACTTCCGGAAACTGAACAAGGCAACCAGGAAATATCATTATCCTTTGTCGTTTATCGACCAAATGCTAGAAAGGCTATCAAAGCACACTCACTTCTGCTTTCTAGACGGTTATTTAGGTTTCTCGCAGATACCTGTTGCATAATCTGATCAAGAGAAAACCACTTTCACCTACCCTTTCGGTACCTTTGCCTATAGACGTATGCCTTTTGGCTTATGTAACGCACCTGCCACCTTTCAAAGATGTATGATGGCTATATTCTCTGACTTTTGTGAAAAGATCGTCGAGGTTTTCATGGACGACTTCTCCGTTTACGGGTCTTCCTTTGATGATTGCCTCAGCAACCTTGATCGAGTCTTACAGAGATGTGAAGAAACCAACCTCGTCTTGAATTGGGAGAAGTGCCACTTTATGGTTAATGAAGGTATCGTCTTAGGACACAAAATTTCTGAGAGAGGCATTGAAGTTGATAAGGCTAAGGTTGATGCAATTGAGAAAATGCCTTGCCCCACAGATATCAGAGGTATACGAAGTTTCTTAGGTCATGCTGGTTTCTATAGAAGGTTCATTAAAGACTTCTCTAAGATTTCTAGGCCTCTTACCAACCTCTTATAGAAGGATGTTCCTTTTGTTTTTGATGAGGATTGTAAGGAAGCTTTCGAAATACTTAAGAAGGCTTTGATAACCGCACCTATTGTTCAACCACCTGACTGGAACTTGCCCTTTGAAATCATGTGTGACGCTAGTGATTATGCTGTTGGTGTTGCTCTAGGACAAAGAGTTGACAAGAAGTTGAATGTTATTCACTACGCTAGTAAAACTCTAGACAGTGCCCAAAGAAACTATGCCACTACGGAGAAGGAATTTTTAGCAGTCGTGTTTGCATGTGAAAAGTTCAGATCTTACATAGTTGACTCCAAAGTCACTATTCACTCTGATCATGCTGCTATTAAGTACCTCATGGAGAAGAAGGACGCTAAACCTAGGCTGATCAGATGGGTTCTCCTACTACAGGAATTTGATTTGCACGTCGTTGACCGAAAGGGTGCTGATAACCCTGTAGCAGATAACTTGTCTAGGCTAGAGAATGTCCTTGATGACCCACTACCTATTGATGACAGCTTTCCTGATGAGCAATTAAATGTCATCCGCACTTCACATAGTGCACCGTGGTATGCCGATTATGCAAACTATATCGTAGCCAAATACATACCACCCAGTTTCACCTATCAACAAAAGAAGAAATTCTTCTTTGACTTGAGACACTACTTTTGGGATGATCCTCACCTTTATAAGGAAGGAGTAGATGGTGTTATTAGACATTGTGTGCCTGAACATGAACAGGGACAGATCCTGCAGAAGTGTCATTCCGAAGCCTACGGAGGACACCATGCTGGAGATAGAACTGCACATAAGGTATTGCAATCAGGTTTCTATTGGCCCACTCTCTTGAAGGATGCCCGTAAGTTTGTCTTGTCTTGTGACAAATGCCAAAGGATAGGGAACATCAGTAAGCGTCAGGAAATGCCTATGAACTATTCACTTGTCATTGAACCATTTGATGTCTGGGGCTTTGATTATATGGGACCCTTCCCGAGTTCCAATGGGTACACTCACATCTTAGTTGTTGTGGATTACGTTACTAAGTGGGTAGAAGCTATCCCCACTAAAAATGCTGATCACCACACCTCTATTAAGATGCTTAAAGAAGTCATATTCCCAAGATTTGGAGTCCCTAGATACTTGATGACTGATGGCGGTTCAAACTTCATTCATGGTGTTTTCCGCAAGATGCTAGCTAAGTATGATGTCAACCATAGAGTTGCATCTCCTTATCATCCTCAGTCTAGTGGTCAAGTTGAGTTGAGTAATAGGGAGATCAAGTTGATCCTACAAAAGACCGTTAATAGATCTCGAAAGAACTAGTCTAGCAAACTTGACGATGCACTATGGGCTTATAGGACTGCTTATAAGAATCCCATGGGCATGTCACCGTATAAAATGGTTTACGGTAAGGCCTGTCATTTACCTCTTGAGCTGGAACACAAAGCTTATTGGGCAATCAAAGAGCTCAACTTTGATTTCAAACTTGCCGGTGAGAAGCGGTTGTTTGATATCAGCTCGTTAGATGAATGGAGAGCCCAGGCATATCAGAATGCCAAGTTGTTCAAGGAAAAGGTTAAGAGATGGCACGACAAACGAATACATAAACGAGAGTTCAATGTAGGTGATTATGTCTTGCTATATACAATTCTCGTTTGAGATTCTTTGCAGGCAAGCTTCTCTCTAAATGGGAAGGTCTCTATGTTATCGAGGAACAATATCGTTCCGGTGCCATCAAAATCAATAACACGGAAGGAAATTTTCCTAGAGTGGTAAATGGGCAAAGAATCAAGCATTACATCTCTGATATTCCCACAAATGTTGAGACCAATATCATCAATGTCATAACTTCACAGGAGTACATAAGGGATGTTTATCAGCCTGTTTCAGACCTTCAAAACGAAGATGTATCTGTTTCGGTAAGAAATTGGACTCCGATACTTTTCCAATAGGAAATTTCTTCCGTTTTGGAATTTTTGGAAAATTAGAAAAATAGAAAGTAGTCCGGAGAGCGAACGAGGCAGCCACAAGCCCTGCCACCTCCCCCTACCCCCTGGTGGCAGAGGGCAAGCTTCTGGGCACCTCGTGTGCCTCCCGGACTCCGTTTTCTTGCGGAGGAATCCTTCTGGCCCAGAAAAAATCAATATATAGTCGCCCGAAGTTTTTGATCTCCGTATCGCGCAGTTTTCCTCTGTTTTCGTTTCGAGCTTGTTTCTGCCGCAGATCTAGATCATCATGACTTCCTCAAACGCTCCTAAGGACAAGATCTTCGAGAAGGTCATCAATCCCTACCTCACGGAAGTGCTGAAACACCCTTAATCTATCAAGATGAGCGAGGGGATGTTGCACATCCGTGATGTTGAGGGGCCTAAGAAGACCAGAAGCGTGGAGACGAGGCTCGAAGCAATGGAGCAACAAGTCTTCAAGTGCCAAGGGATGGTGGAGCGTGGACTCAACGCCAACCACACGATAATCACAGAGTTCACTAGCAATCACAAGATGGATGCCATTGATATTGGGAAACACCTCTCCGGGCTCTATGATAGGGTTGATCAACTTCAGGGCCAGATCCATGACCTGCAGAACCAAAACTGTGAGTATGAGTACAGATTTAAATCAATAAAGTTGGCTGCAGATTTGAGGATTCCAGCGACTCGTTCATCCTTCCATGATGGAGCACCTATGCCTTGGAAGACGGAGGATGAGACCGCTCCAACAACATCACTATCACCACCAAAGGAAGACAACTAAGCATTGGTATGGGCAATCCCCTTGGCTTATGCCAAGCTTGGGGGAGTTGCCCTGGTATCGTATCACCTTTATATCTTTTTCTTTTACTTTTGTTTTAGTTCTTTCCTTTTCAGTTTTTATTTCTTCTTTTAGAGGAATAAGTCCTTAGTTTTTAGTTTGAGTCTTTTGCTTTTGTCTCTCCCCCGATGTATTCGAGCTTACGAGCTATATAATAAAGAGTGTCTTAGTCAAGGGCTTTGCTTTGTGCCATGATCAAAAGTAGGAAAAGAACGATAGCAGGAACGATCATGAGACGATCTTATGGAAAGTGATAACTTCACTTATGACATGTATGATGATTGAAACTTGTTGAGAATAAATCAACATAGACCTCAGTCATTGTTGCAATTAATAAGAAGTAATAAGGAAAGAGAGGTTCACATATAAATATATCATCTTAGACACTTTTTGCAATTGTGAGCACTCACCAAACTATTACATGCTTAGGAGTAGATGTTGCACAAGGAAGACAACATAATGAATTGTGTTTGCTTGATTCCAAACAATGTTATATGATTAGAGATCCCTTAGCATGTGACGATTGCTTCCACCTCATATTAGCCAAAACTCCCGCACCAAGTAGAGATACTACTTGTGCATCAATAAACCTCCAACCCAGTTTTGCCATGAGAGTCCACCATACCTACCTATGGATTGAATAAGATCCTTCAAGTAAGTTGTCATCGGTGCAAGCAATAAAAATTGCTCTCTAATATGTATGATCTATTAGTGTGTGGAAAATAAGCTTTGTACAAACCTGTGATGAGAAAGACATAAAAGCGAGAGACTGCATAATAAAGTTCTTTATCACAGGAGGCAATATAAAGTGACGTTCCTCCGCACTAAGAGGACACACATTCAAACCTCAAAAGCGCATGACAACCTCTGCTTCCCTCTGCGAAGGGCCTATCTTGTACCTTTACTTTTTGCCATTGTAAGAGTCATGGTGATCTTCACCAATTCCCTTTTTGCCTTTGTCTGGGCTACCGTCACATGCTTGGGAAAGATCTATATTCATATATCAACATGGAGTTGAGTACTTATGCTTTATTGTTGTTTACTTTAACCTTGAGGTAAATGGTGTTGGGGAACGTCGCATGGGAAACAAAAAATTTCCTACGCGCACAAAGACCTATCATGGTGATGTCCATCTACGAGAGGGCATGTGTGATCTACGTACCCTTGTAGACCGTACAGCAGAAGCGTTAGTGAACGCGGTTGATGTAGTGGAACGTCCTCACGTCCCTCGATCCGCCCCGCGAACCGTCCCGCGATCAGTCCCACGATCTAGTGCCGAACGGACGGCACCTCCGCGTTCAGCACACGTACAGCTCGACGATGATCTCGGCCTTCTTGATCCAGCAAGAGAGACGGAGAGGTACAAGAGTTCTCCGGCAGCGTGACGGTGCTCCGGAGGTTGGTGATGATCTCGTCTCAGCAGGGCTCCGCCCGAGCTCCGCAGAAACGCGATCTGGAGGTAAAACCGTGGAGATATGTGGTCGGGCTGCCGTGGCAAAGTTGTCTCAAATCAGCCCTAAAACCCCACTATATATAGGAGGGAGGGAGGGGAGGAGGCAGCCTCAAAACCTAAAGGTTTGGCCGAAATTGGAGGTGGAGGAGTCCTACTCCAATCCTACTTGGAGTAGGATTCCACCTTCCCACTTGGAAACTCTTTCCACCTTGTGTTTTTTCCTTCTCAAACCTTATGGTCCTTAGTGGGAACTTATTCCAGCCCACTAGGGGCTGGTTTATCTCTTCCCATAGCCCATGAGACCCCTTGGGCGTGACACCCCTCCTGATGGTCCCCGGCACCCCTCCCCGCACTCCCAGTACACTACCGATGAGCCCGGAACTTTTCCGGTAATGCACGAAAACCTTCCGGTAACCAAATGAGGTCATCCTATATATCAATCTTCGTTTCCGGACCAATCCGGAAACCCTCGTGACGTCCGTGATCTCATCCGGGACTCCGAACAATATTCGGTAACCAACCATATAACTCAAATACGCATAAAACAACGTCGAACCTTAAGTGTGCAGACCCTGCGGGTTCGAGAACTATGTAGACATGACCCGAGAGACTCCTCGGTCAATATCCAATAGCGGGACCTGGATGCCCATATTGGATCCTACATATTCTACGAAGATCTTATCGTTTGAACCTCAATGCCAAGGATTCATATAATCCCGTATGTCATTCCCTTTGTCCTTCGGTATGTTACTTGCCCGAGATTCGATTGTCAGTATCCGTATACCTATTTCAATCTCGTTTACCGGCAAGTCTCTTTACTCGTTCCGTAATACAAGATCCCGCAACTTACACTAAGTCACATTGCTTGCAAGGCTTGTGTGTGATGTTGTATTACCGAGTGGGCCCCGAGATACCTCTCCGTCACACGGAGTGACAAATCCCAGTCTCGATCCATACTAACTCAACGAACACCTTCGGAGATACCTGTAGAGCATCTTTATAGTCACCCAGTTACGTTGCGATGTTTGATACACACAAAGCATTCCTCCGGTGTCCGTGAGTTATATGATCTCATGGTCATAGGAACAAATACTTGACACGCAGAAAACAGTAGCAACAAAATGACACGATCAACATGCTACGTCTATTAGTTTGGGTCTAGTCCATCACATGATTCTCCTAATGATGTGATCCCGTTATCAAGTGACAACACTTGCCTATGGCTAGGAAACCTTGACCATCTTTGATCAACGAGCTAGTCAACTAGAGGCTCACTAGGGACAGTGTTTTCTCTATGTATCCACACAAGTATTGTTTTTCCAATCAATACAATTATAACATGGATAATAAACGATTATCATGAACTAAGAAATATAATAATAACTAATTTATTATTGCCTCTAGGGCATATTTCCAACAGTCTCCCACTTGCACTAGAGTCAATAATCTAGTTCACATCACCATGTGATTCCAACGAATCCAACACCCATATAGTTATGGGGTGTGATCACGTCTTGCTCATGAGAGAGGTTTTAGTCAACGGTTCTGAAACTTTCAAATCCGTGCGTTCTTTACAAATCTTTATGTCATCTTATAGATGCTGCTACTACGTGCTATTCGGAAATGCTCCAAATATCTACTCTACTATATAGATCCGTTTCACTACTCATAGTTCCAACAAATGGTTGGGAGGGAAAACTATAAGCCCCTATCTTCCTCTGTGTCCAGCTGAAACTTTGACACCATGAGTACCACGTGAGTTGTAACAATTGTGGAAAACAAAAGAGATGATTGAGTATGTGGGTTTGACTTACAAGCTCTTACTTGACTCTTTCTGATGTTGTGATAAATTGCAATTGCTTCAATGACTATGGACTATTGTTGGTTACTTCTCGGTAAGGTTTTTGCTTCATGCTTTGCTTTGTGAAGGAATTGTTACTTTCCCATAAGAATCTTTATGATGTATTGATGTTCTATGTGTGATCATGATGCCCTCATGTCCGTATTATGTTTTATCGACACCTTCGCCCCTCAACATGTGGGCATGTTTATGGAACTTGGTTTTCGCTTGAGGACAAGCGAGGTCTAAGCTTAGGGGAGTTGATACGTCCATTTTGCATCATGCTTTCATGTTGATATTTATTGCTTTTTGGGCTGTTATATTACTTGTGGTACCATGTTTATGCCTTTTCTCTCTTATTTTGCAAGGTTTATTTGAAAAGGGAGAATTCAGGCAGCTGGAATTCTGGACTGGAAAAGGAGCAAATCCTAGACCACTATTCTGCACATCTCCAAATGCCCTGAAAAGTTACGTGGATTTTTTCTGGATTATATAAAAAATACTAGGCGAAAGAACTACCGGAGGGAGGCCACCAGGGCTCCACAAGCCCTGCCACCGCCACCACCCCCCTGGTGGCGGAGTGGGGGCTTGTGGGCTCCCTGACGGCCCACTAGCCCCCCTCTTTTGCTATATGAAGCGTCCTAGTCCAGAAAAAATCAAGAGGGAGCTTTTTCGTGGTTTCGCCGCCGCCGCGAGGCGGAACTTGAGCAGATCCAATCTAGAGCTCCGACAGGACGATCCTGCCGGGGAAACTTCCCTCCTAGAGGGGGGAATCGTCGCCATCGTCATCACCAACACTCCTCTCGTCGAAGGGGAGGAATCTTCATCAACATCTTCATCAGCACCATGTCCTCTCCAATCCCTAGTTCATCTCTTGTAACCAATCTTCGTCTCGCAACTCTGATTGGTACTTGTAAGGTTGCTAGTAGTGTTGATTACTCTTTGTAGTTGATGCTAGTTGGATTACTTGGTGGAAGAGTTTATGTTCAGATCCTTGATGCTATTCATTACACCTCTGATCATGATTATGATTATGCTTTGTGAGTAGTTACTTTTGTTCCTGAGGACATGGGATAAGTCATGCTGATAATAGTCATGTGAATTTGATATTCGTTCGGCATTTTGATATGTTGTATGTTGTCTTTTCCTCTACTGCTGTTATGTGAACGTCGACTACATAACACTTCACCATATTTAGGCCTAGAGGAAGGCATTGGGAAGTAGTAAGTGGATGATGGGTTGCTGGAGTGACAGAAGCTTAAACCCGAGTCTATGTGTTGCTTCGTGAGGGGCTGATTTGGATCCACTAGTTTAATGCTATGGTTAGACTTTGTCTTAATTCTTCTTTTATAGTTGCGGATGCTTGCGAGAGAGGTTAATCATAATTGGGATGCTTGTCCAAGTAAGGGCAGTACCCAAGCGCCGGTCCACCCACATATCAAACTATCAAAGTAATGAACGTGAATCATATGAACATGATGAAACTAGCATGACAGAAATTCCCGTGTGTCCTCGGGAGCGTTTTTCCTCCTATAAGACTTTGTTCAGGCTTGTCCCTTGCTACAAAAGGGATTGGGTGTCACGCCCAAGATGCGACACTATCCTCAATTTGGCACGAAGGCCTCGTCAGGGATAGAAGCGCATCTCGTCGTGTCGCAAGAATGGATATCGTTACAAGTACATGTACTGAAAAGAAGAGATATATAATAGAATTGGCTTACACTCGCCACAAGCTACATCAGAGTCACATCAGTACATTACATAATCACTAAGAATAAGAGCAGGGTCCGACTACGGACGAAAACAAACGAGAAAAATTAGAACGACGTCCATCCTTGCTATCCCAGGCTGCCGGCCTAGAACCCATCCTAGATCGATGAAGAAGAAGAAGAAGAAGAAGAAGAACAAGAACACGAAGCAACTCCAAATGAACAATCAACGCGCTCGCATCAAGTACCCTTTACCTGTACCTGCAACTGGTGTTGTAGTAATCTGTGAGCCACAGGGGACTCAGCAATCTCATTTCCAAAGGTATCAAGACTAGCAAAGCTTAATGGGTGAGGCATGGTTAAGTGGTGAGGTTGCTGCAGCGGCTAAGCATATATTTATGGTGGCTAACTTACGAGTACAAGAAGTAAGAGAGGGGAGATCTACGCATAACGGACGTGAACTACTGTTGATCAAATAAATGATCCTGAACACGTACCTACGTCAGACATAACCCCACCATGTCCTCGATCGGAGAAAGAACTCACGAAAGAGACAGTCACGGTTCCGCACACAGTTGGCATGTTTTATTTAAGTTCCCTTCAAGTTATATAGAACCAGTGTTAAACAAAGCTTCCACGTTGCCACATAACCGCGGGCACGGCTTTCCGAAAGATTTAACCCTGCAGGGGTGCTCCAACTAGTCCATCACAAATTACCACAAGCCGCATAGAAATCCTCAATCACGAAGCTCGCGATCTCGTCAGATTCCCTAGTGGAAAACCTCAACTCTGAGATTACCCAAAGCATCACCGGAATCCCGATGCACAAGATATCTCGTCAAAGGTAAAACTAATCCAGCAAGGCCACCCGGTGTGTCAACGAACCCGATAGGAGCCGCGTATCTCGTTCTCAGGACACACCGTCTATGCAAAGTGGACGAGAACCAAACCTCGAGTTGCCCCGTGGTGGCACCGCCGACTGCTAGGTGGGTGGACCAACACTCACGAGGAGCACTGGCCCGGGGGTTGATTAAATTCCTCGGGTTAATTACTCCCTATGTAGTTCATTAGTTATTAGGCAAATGTAGTACCAAAGTTGGGCCCTGCCAGACCAGCTTTAATCTAAAACGAATTATCAAGGGGGTCCCATAACAACCCCGATCGTGTTAGGAGCGCTCGTTTATGGAACATAACACCGGTAGCCGAAACTAAGGGGGCAAAGGTGGAACAAAACACCAGGCTAGAAAGGCCGAGCCTTCCACCTTTTACCAAGTATATAGGTGCATTAAATGAAATAGCAATTGATATGGTGATATAACAAGGAACCCATGTTTTCACATGGAAGCAACTGCACCTGCAACAAGCAACGCTAACAACATGGTTAAGCAAGCAGTAACATAGCCAAACAATGGTTTGCTAGGTTGAACAGGTTGAAGGTTTCATGGCATTGTTCAGAGGCTGATATTTAACACGTGGTAGGCAATGAGTAATAACGATAGCATCGAAATAACTAGCATGGCAATGACAGTAATGGTATCTGGGGAAATGGTCATCTTGCCTGAGATCCTGCTTGGAAGAAGAATGCCTCCGTGAAGCAGACGAACCGACGTAGTCGAACGGGTCCTCACATCAGATAGGCTTGCGGAACTCTATCGAGACGGGGAAAACCGGAAACAAGCATCAACACACGGGATTCACCACACGATGCACAACACATATGATGCATGAGCAGTTGAAAACATGCACGTCACGGCATGACAATCCACACAATCAAACACTACACATTAAGTGAAGTTCAATATGCAACGAGTTGCATATTGACGAAACCCCACGTTAATTATTTAGTTCTATCCCGATTAGATACACGGCAATATTAAATGTGATTAAACATGGCAAGAGGTGAAGCGTAATGAATCTACCTATCTAGGCATTTTAAATGAGGTCGGAAATGACATATAGCACCTCCGAGATGACCTCACATGTTAATTTACAATTCTGTCCTGATCTGAACTAATGCATTTAATTAGTTGCTAAGCAGCAAAACAAATAGGTTCACGTGATTCTACGCGTCATTTCAAGCAATCTACACATAAAGAACATCTCCAACGGAGCTACGGATCAAAAGTTACAAGCACCGCAAGATATGATGGCATGAATGCAATATGTGTACAACGACGGTCACGAGCACTTCAAAACATACAAACAGCAAGAGAAAATGAAACTACACGAGATCCTAAGCAAGTTTCATGTAGGACACGAGCAAATCGGAGCTACGGTTCAACAACTACGAGCAAAACAAGAAATCCCTACAATCTGCCAAAATCAGCCACATAGCATTTTCTACGCCCCACAACTACGGGCTACACAACTCCGATATGCTCAAGCAACGCATGGCACGAAAGAGGGCAAGAAGCACTACTACAAAGAACCAACAACAACTAGCATGGCATCATGGAACACTAGGAAAAAAGACACAAAATGGCATCTCACACACTATTTCAGACTTAGTGAAAATTACACCTCATGAAAGTGCAGTTTTCGATCTGAAGCAATATTGACAGTAGCAAAAGCTATAGCTACAGGACTTCAAATGGCATAACAATTTACAGCATGATAGAGAAACACAAGGGGTACAACTAACTCCATTGGACCAACCTCAAAAGAGCTACAGATCACAAGATGCTAGCAAGACAAGACAACAACAAAATATAACAGATTTCAGACTTAGAAATATTTCAGCTCCTCCAAATCAGCACTATTTCTAGCAACTTGAGAGCAATCAAAACACACCTAAACATGCATTTCTATTGCAACTAAAAACACCAGGGGCTAGTCTAAACACCCAAGATCAACTCTCTAGTTGACAACTCCGACAAACGAAGCACGGAATAAATCCTACGAAATAAACAAAAGGGCATCACGGCAAAATATCACGTGAACTAACTTACTCAAAAGCTAAAACTAATTGCACAGAAAAATCCATGGGATTTTTCTACCCCGGAAACATATAAAATATGTGGGGTTTGCAACACAAAATAATGCCGCACATTAATGCGGGAAAATAACCTATATACGGGGAAATAACCTCGCGGAAAACCCTACACGCAAAAATACGAGTGACCGCTCTAAAATACACGGAAAAATAGTTCCTAAAATGTAGGCATTTAATCTAAGGCATACGGGCTACCCGGACACGCACGAGAAATTAATACGGACTATGTCCTATTGGGGCAGCACGTACGTCTATGCATTCAACACGTCAAACAACGCCGAAAAATTATGCAAGTTTAATAAACGGGTTCTACGCGTAAAACTACACGAAATCCATGTCTAAATCATCACGATCCGACTTTCGGATAAAAAGTTACGGACGTTTAAATCTAATAAATCCTGAGATAATAAAACCGGATATAAATCCTAAAACAACTACTGGGCCGAATCTGCTGCAGCGGACCAAATCCACGTGGGCGCGGGATAGCTAAGCTACCCGTAGGCGGAACAATAGGGGCAGCAGGGTGTTCACCTGATGGCCAAGGCCCGGCGGCGGGGAGACAGGCCGGTTGGCGCCTGGGGCCGACCGGGGTGGCGAGGCGGTGGGCGACGGGACAGCGCCGCGCTGGTGGCGAGCTGGGCCGGGGCGGCTGACCACCTGGCCGCGGTCAACGCAGAGCGCTGGGCCGGGGCGATCCCCACGCTCGATCTGGCGCCTCCAGATCGGCGCGAGGCGCTGACGAGCGCACGGGCACGAGAGGTCGAGGGGCGGCGGCGGATCCGACTGGGACCGAGGGCAGCGGCGGGGCTACACCGGCCGGTGGCGGCGCAGCGGCGCTAGGGCGCGAGCAGGGTGCTGGAGGCTGTGCTCGGGAGGAGGAGCAGCGCTCGGGAGGAGCGGCTTGAGGCCGAACCGGCTCAGGCGGCTGCTGCTCTGGATCGGGGCTCCTCCCCGATCTGGAGCTCGGGCACGAGGCTACGGGAGGAGGAGGATCTCCGGCCTCTGTTGGCTCTGTGGTCGCCGGACGTGTCCGGTTTGACCATGGACATGTCCGACAGGTGGGAAAACTGACGAATCTGGGCCTTTGGATGGAAATCCAATGGTCCAGATTTGACCTGGAATGAGATTTCGGTGAGGGAGGAGATGGGGCTAGCAGGTGGGGTTTTTTTTGAGGGGATGGCTGCAAAAATGACTAGGGGGAAACCCTAGTGAAGTGGGACGGGTCTTTCTAGGGGGTGATACTTATATAGGGTTGGTCTATGGTGGAGTGGACCTCGTCCGTCCGATCGCGATTCGATGACCACGAACGGAGGAAGTGGCTAGGTGGAACTAGCGGTTGTGTTGAGCAGTTATCCGGAGACGAGAGGGAGAACGGGCGGGGCGGCAACGAATTTAAAAACACCGACAAACGTCCGACGAATAACCGGAGACGGTGCCGCTACGGTCGACCGTTCGGGTACCAGACGGACTCCGATCGCGACGAAATTCGACAGGCGGCCTAGCTATATCTAACTACGACCGCATGCCAAGTTTCACCTCGATCAGAGAAAGTTTTACGCACAATTTTTAAAATAGAGTTACGACGATGCCGCGGGCGCGTGCGAGTGCGGTCGGACTCGGAACGGACAACGACGAGAACCTGCAACTAACCACGGATGCAAGTTTGAAAACTGGCGGCAACGGAACGCCGTTGCAATGCTGATGATGCGCATGATGCGATGATGATGCGACAAAAGAAAATAGACACACGACGTAAATGGAAAGAAAGGGGAATCTTGTGGAACGTCGGCATCGGGCTGTCACATTGGGCTACTTGTTGCACCGTTGCTACTACTTGTTACTTGTTACTCTTTGCTTGATACGTTTCACCTCGCTACACAATCACTTGTTACCTCTACTTTCAGTGCTTGCAGTTATTACCTTGCTGAAATCCGTTTATCAGAGCCTTCTGCTCCTCGTTGGGTTCGACACTCTTACTTACTGAAAGGACTACGATTGATCCCCTATACTTGTGGGTCATCAGGGCTCTCGCCCCTCCGCCGCCATGGAGACCATGGACCAGAGGGGAAACCCTTCTCCCATCTAGGGAGGAGGTCAAGGAAGAAGAAGAAGGAGGGGGGCTCTCTCCCCCTCTCACCCGGCGGCGCCGGAACGCTGCCCGGGACATCATCGTGTGACGGCGATCTACGCCAACACCTCCGTAATCTTCACTAACATCTCCATCACCTTCCCCCATCTATATTCAGCGGTCCACTCTCCCGCAACCCGCTGTACCCTCTACTTGAACATGGTGCCTTATGCTACATATTATTATCCAATGATGTGTTGCTATCCTATGATGTCTGAGTAGATTATCGTTGTCCTATCGATGACTGATGAATTGCTATGGTTGGTTTAATTTGCTTGTGGTTATGTTGTTGTCCTTTGGTGCCCATCATATGATCGCGCGCGTGGATCACACCATAGGGTTAGTTGTATGTTGATAGGACTATGTATTGGCAGGCTAGAGTGACAGAAGCTTCAGACCTAGCATAGAAATTGATGCATATGGGATTGAAGGGGGACCAATATATCTTATTGCTATGGTTGGGTTTTACCTTAATGAACGTTAGTAGTTGCGGACGCTTGCTAATAGTTCCAATCATAAGTGCATAGAATTCCAAGTAAGGGATGACATGCTAGCAGAGGCCTCTCCCACATAATTCTTGCTATCGATCTAGTAACGTAGTCAATTGCTTAGGGAAAATTCCGCAACTCCTACCACCACTTTTCCACAGTCGTTAGACACTCGTAGTTGTTTCTTTATCTAACCAGCCCCTAGTTTTATTTACGTGTTCTCTACTTTCTTGCAAGCCTATCCTATCACTCCTACAAAGTACTTCTAGTTTCATACTTGTTCTAGGTAAAGCGAACGTAAAGTGTGTGTAGAGTTGTATCGGTGGTCGATAGAACTTGAGGGAATATTTGTCCTACCTTTAGCTCCTCGTTGGGTTCGACACTCTTACTTATCGAGAAAGGCTACAATTGATCCTCTATACTTGTGGGTTATCAGAGGTGTCTAGAGGGAGTGGGTGAATAGACTACTTGCATAAATTAAAATCCTAGCCTTTTCCCAATTTAATGGTTGTTGGATTTTAGTGATTCTAACAAGTCTAGTGCACCCTACACATTTTAGTCAACAAGTATGGTAGCGGAAAGTAAAGACTTTGCACATGTAGTAAGGAGTAGAGTCTAGGAAGATCAAACGTGAAGAAGTTGACACGACGATTTCTGGCATGGTTTCGATAGGTGGCACTATCGTACATCCATGTTAGTGGAGACTTCAGGCTCCAACCACAAGGGTCCATGAAGAAGCGTCCTTGTCTATTTCACCATGGCTTCCGTCCACACAGGACTAGCCTCACTCACGGTAGATCTTCACGAAGTAGGCGATCTCCTTGCCACTACAAACTTCTTGGTTAAACTCCACAATATGAACTAGGAGGCTCCCAAGCGACACCTAACCAATCTAGGAGGCACCACCCTCCAAAAGGTAATAGATGCGGTAGAACGATGAACTTGTTGCCCTTGTGCTTCAAAATATAGTCTCTTGAACACTCATTCACTCTCTCTCAGATTTGGCATGGGTAGGGGAGATTGATCCTGTGGAAAGCAACTTGGGGAGGCTAGAGATCAAATTTCAAATGATTGGAATGTAATCTCTTGATCTCAACACATGAGTAGGTGGCTCTCTCTCAGAAAAATGGATCTGGCAAGTGTAAGTGTGTTATGGGTGCTTCCTCTACGAATGAGAGGTAGGTGGAGGGGTATATATAGGCATCTCCCAAAATCCAACCATTAGAAAATTATTGCCCAACTCGGTGACACTGAAATGTGAATCTTGGTGGTACCGAGTTGCACTAAATGTGGCAACTTTGAATTCTCAATGAGACCGATATATGAATCTCGGTGGTACTGATACGATGACCAAGACTGGTTCCCAAACTCGGTGATATCGAATTAAAACTCAGAAATTCCGAAACTTGAATTTACCTCAACAGAATGTTGGTCACCCAATCTGGGTGGCACCGATAGAAATGTTGGTTGTACTGAGATGGTGGGATTGGCATATGATCTGTCTATGTGTAAAATCGGTATACATGAGTAGGAAATGTTGGTGGCATCATTTTTGCATACTTGGCTTGGGACAGATATATTTTGTGGGAAAGTGGCTGAGTATTTTTGGTGGCTATCTCTAAGTACTTGAGCAACCAATTCATCATAATACATCATCCCAATTTAATAGTATTGGCTTTTATATGGACTCAAAGTGATTTCTCACAAATGTAAAATGTAGATTCTTCTTGCTTCAAGCTTGAGCCAATCCCATTCCTTTCCTTGCATCAAGGGGCTTCTCCTCAAACTCCTTTATGCCAATGCTCTCTATGGACTATACCTGAAATATACTAGGTAAAAGTATTAGTCCAAGAGACAATGTATGTTGTCATGAATTATCAAAACCATCAAGGTAGCATATGTGCTTTCAGCGCCTCCTCATCGTTGTCGTCGAGGATGACGATGGCATCCTCCACGCGTCCGCGGCGCCGGGTGGCAATCTCCTCAAGGGCGTGGCGCTCGTGCTCCATCTCCTCCCGAATGTAGTTGTCCCGCGCCTATTTGAGGGCAGTCTAGTCGTCGGCAGACATGGCTAGGTGCTCTTGCTTGATGGGGAGGTGCCCCGGCTCCGTCTTCGACTTGACGAGGTGGGAGGACGCGTCGGGCTCATTGATGACGATACCACCTCTGCACGTGTGCCGCCCCAGCGGCGTCTCCTGCGGCTCCGGCTTGGCGGGGAAGAGCATCGGTGACCCGGAGGAGCGGGAGCCGAATGAGGAGGACGACGTCGTATCCATCCGCCTCAGCGTCCAGGAGCTGTCGCGGTGGCATGAGAAGGCGGGTGGTAAGAGGGTACTTGAACCACGGTGAGTTGCCTCCCTTGATGTGCTCGAGGATGACCTTCAATGTGGGGACACCCCACCATTGGTGGCGCCCCTCGGAGTTGTCTCGGTCGCGTGGTTCGACGCTGTTGGTGGCAGCGAGTTGGTCGGCGTGCCGACATTCGAAGTACGCCGTCCATAGCGCGTTGTTGTCGGGTGCGTACCTCGGCAAGTTGCGCGAGATCTCGAGCAGTGAGGACCGGATGCGCGTGATCTCCGCCCGTCGGTCAGCTCCAAATGGCGGCGGTGGCACCGGGACTCCACTGGCGCTCAGCCTCCACAATCTCGACACATGCATGTCTCGCAGCGCCGGGTAGTCCGCCTCGTAGAGAATATGGGCCTCGTAGAGAATATGCATGTCTCGCGGAGGTGACGACGGCCGAAGCCATTAGCTGCCGGTCCATCTTCGGGGAAGCGTTCAACCATTTTTTGGGGAGAAAGAGGGAGAGGAGGCGGCAGCGGCGAAGGAGGAGAGGAGAGGGCGTCGGCGGCGAGATTCCGGCGGGAGAGGTGTGTGTCCACCGACGGGGAGAGGGCACCTTATATAGCCGCGGGCGGGCGGGCACGCGGAGGGGCGCCATGTGAACGTGTGGCAGGAACCGACGGGACCTACATCGTCGGGACGCGCGTTGCTGCACTTTCACTGAGCCGCCCGTGAAACAATGGAAGGTTGACCGACACATTGATTCCTGCGGGAAACGAGACGATGAGGACGATGACCGCACGCCAGTCGTTGACTCGGCGGGTCCACAATTTTTTCGCGTCAAAAACCTTTCGGCCTGGGATCCCCGGGGCCAATTTCGGCCCTAACCGACGAAAAACGGACTCCTCGGGGCGCGAATGGGTCGTTTTTCCCCGTCGGCGAAAAAAATGGCCTCGGGGAAGACTGTTGGGGGCGCGCCTGGAGATGCTCTTAGTTAATCATAGACGGCAGCGTCGAGATTTGAAAACATTTTTTAAGAGCAAATAGACTTTTAAAATGTAAACAATTTTTGAAATGCCCCCCCCCCAAAAAAATCTAAAGTGTGAACACTTTTTAAAATTCTGAACAATATTTAGAAAACACAATCAATTTTTAAAAGAATCTCCATGCATTTCATAAATTGTTCAGAAGTTAAAAAATGTTATGTTTTCGTGTTTTTCAAAAAGTGTTTGGAATTTTCAAGTTCTGTTCATATTTTTAAAACTTGTTTGTGATTTCCAAATTTGTTCGCATTTGCCAAAAGATATTTAGAATTCCAAAAGTTATTCACATGTTTCAATAAATGTTCTGCGCAAAAAAATTGTTTCAATAAATGTTTGGATTTTCAAAAATTGTGTCACATTTTCCAAAAAAATGCATTTGGAATGTTGTTAAAAAAGTTCATTTAAAATAATATATCTAGCATTTTTAAATTTCATGTTTTTCAACATCTTTTTTCTAAATGTTAGCCTGTATGAACACTCATGTCTGATTCGCAAAAAAAAATGAATACTCATGTGTGTTCTTATTGATGACGCGCCATCTATCATCATGAGTGGGCTTCAGTGCGAGTCCAGTCAAGCACTCTTTGTCATCGTCTTTTTAGCCCGATTCATCCTAATATCCAGCCAGCCGGCCAAAGATCCTACAATTTGACTTGCCGCATCAGGGAATACCAGCTAAATGGCCTCAAGATTCAAAATAGACCAGGGGTGAGAGAGTTCGGTGTGCTATTTTTTTTTTTGAAACGAAAGGGGTCTCCCCCTACCCCACTTTATATAAATGGAGCAGAAAACAGCCCATAATCAACTACATAGTAGTTTTACCACACCAACCGAAAGAAAACCACAGAGAGACCCCAAACATGGAAACTGTCCTGGAAAGTGCTCTACTTATTTTATTACAAAGCCAAGATAGACTGCTAAGGAGAGAAAGAAACTAAGGATAAGTCTAAGGATAGTCCTCAGATCATCGCCACGCAATCCTCGGAATCTCCCCCCGGCGCTTGTCCAGCAGTCGAATGAACTGCTTCAGTTCGGTTTGCTGAGCAGCGCCACAGAGAATTTTCCATCGAAGCAAAATCCCTCTTAGCTTGGCAATGTTGCAGTCCAGACTTTTCCACTTGCGACCGTGGAAACAGAATTCATTCCTTAACTTCCAAATACTCCACAAGCAGGCAACAATTACCAAGTTAAGAACAGGCTTTTGTTTATTAACTTTCCAAAAGAAAGCAACCTCATTAATACAACTTACTCTACAGATCTTAAAGAAATCAGATATAATATCCCAAATCAGACTAGAATTCACACACTCAAAAAATAGATGTTGGATGGATTCATCTTCACTACAAAATAGGCAAGATTTATCCTCAATTATTATCCTTTTAGCCACATTATCTCTAGTCAAAGATTTGTTATATAGACACAGCCACAAAAACCCATGAATTTTTTGAGGACACAAGGTTTTCCATAGAGAATCACCAAAAGGAGACACCACACCTCCAAAGTCGATACACTTATAAAAAGATTTAACAGAATAAATGCCTTTTGATTCCAAATCCCACACAGGAGTATCACGAGAATCAGATAAGGGGTAATTCTTTATGTGATTAATCAGCATATTCCAGTCACTTAGCCCACTATGATCAACACACCTTCAAAAAGATAGTCTAAGTGTTGTCCCATCCCAAACCTGGGACACAGCACATTCCTGTTGATTACAAATGTCAAATAGTTTCCAAAAACTAACTTTAAGGGAACATTCCCCAGCCCACACATCATGCCAGAAGCTTATATTAGTACCATTCCCAATCTTCCAATATAAAAAGTTCTAGAAGCTTGTAAGGCCCAGGAAACACTTTTCCAGAAAGGAGACCCAAATTTTGTTTTGGTCCAAAAAATATTTGGACAATTCACATCATATTTATAAGTAATCACATTTTTCAGTCCCCAGAATTATTCATAAAAAATCTCTTCCCCCAGGACGCCAACAAAGCCATATTATAATCTTTAATATTCGGTATGCCTAAATCTCCAAAATCCTTCTTTCTAGACACCAAGCCCCATTTGGCCAAATGGAATTTATGTTGATCCCCCATATTGCCCCATAAAAAATGAGCCATCTGGGAGTTAATGGCATTGATAGCCCATTTTGGGAACTTCACAAATGCCATGAGATAAGCAGGGATGCTCACTATGCAAGCACACAGCAACACAATTTTTCCTTTGAAAGTAAGATATCTACCCAACCAACCAGAAATGCCCTTGATGATCTTATCAATCAAAGGTTGTAAGTCTTCCCTCCTCAACTTATCATAATGAAGAGGTACCCCAAGGTATTTAATAGGAAAAGATCCTATATTACAGCAAAAAAATCTGGGCAAAAGACTTGGCCCTACATTCATCCACATTAATAGTAATTAGGTCACTTTTGTAAAAATTGATTCATACCAGAAAGATTCTCAAAACAGGACAAAATCCATTTAAAATTCTTAGCATTTTCAACAGAATCCTCTAAAAAGAGGAGAGTATCATCTGCATATTGAAGACTAATCACACCCCCAGGAATGGCATATTCAAGTAAACCAGATATTAATCCATGAGCAGCAGCTTTGAATAACATCTTAGAAAAGACATCAGCAACTAGATTAAAAAGAAGGGGGGATATTGGATCCCCTTGTTTAAGGCCTTTACCACTTATAAAATAAGGGCCTGTAGTATTATTCAATCTGACACTGAAAGTATTTTGAAATAACAGACACTTGATCCAAGAGATCCACTTAGTACAAAACCCCCTAGATTCAAGCATATCAAAAAGAAAATCCGAACTAACTCTACCATATGCTTTTTCATAATCTAATTTGAGCACAAGCCCAGGCCTATTAGATTTTTTAACCTCATGAATCACTTCATGAGCAAGGATCACACTTTCAAGAATATATCTGCCCTTGATAAAACCAGTTTGAATAGGGGAAATCAGCCTATTGCATATCGGAGACAATCTATTGGTAAGAATTTTAGACAAAATCTTAACCACACAGTTGCTAAGGCTGATAGGTCTAAAAATTTTCATAGTGTTAGCTTCTGGTTCCTTAGGCAGAAGAATAATTAAAGCAAACTTTAGTCTATGTAATTCCAGATTGCCCTCCTCAAAATCTTTCACCATGGCCATAAGATCATATTTGATCACTTCCCAAAAAGACTGGTAAAAGAGAAAGGAAAACCCATCAGGACCAGGAGCACCACTAGCATAAGAACTAAAAATAGCATCCTTAACCTCTCCCTCAGATATATGTTTTTGAAGCTCATCATTTTCACATTCAGAAATCTTTTCCTCCTCCTGCCAAAAGGTAGGGGCCAGCTGAATGTTATGTCTTTCTTCTTTAGCAAATAAGTTTTTGTAATAGGCAGTCGCAATAGGCAACATCTCCTCGGTACTAAAGACAAGACCATGATCACCCATCAACTCAGATAGATGATTCTTACGATGTCGGTAATTAGCCAAAGCATGAAAATATGCATTATTCTTGTCTCCCTCTTTAATCCTCCTATCCCTAGACCTCTGCCACAAAGCAGTTTCTTATTTTCTCATTATGATTTCTAATTCGGATTTAATCTCTTTCATACGCTTCTGATCATCCTGAGAAACACGGTTAGATTCAGCAAAAACATCAAGTATATCAAATTCCTGAATCAAATCCCTCTTTTTTTTCTTGATAACAGCTTCTCTATTCGCATTGCAACCTTTAATTTTCTTCCTGAGACGTTTGGTTTTAATAATCCAAACATCAACAGCTTTATCCCCTAAACATGGAGTATTCCAGTTATTCATAACCATATCCCGAAAATCAGGTTGATCCAACCACCATTTCTCAAACCGAAACAGTTTAGGAGAGACAACCCTCTGAGCCAAAGTATCTAACACCAGCGGGGTGTGATCACTACCAATCCTAGGTAGGGCCTTCAGTACAGATAATGGGAAAATAGCATCCCAGGAAGGGGATGCAAACACTCTATCAATAGTAGCATAAATAGGGTCATTCTGATTGTTGCACCAAGTATATTTCCTATTTGCCACATTAATCTCCATTAGACCCCATTTATTAACCCAATCATTGAAAAGAAAGGATGTAGAATGGTTTATAACACCATTACTTTTATCCAAATCAGATCTAACCAGATTGAAATCCCCACCTAGAAGAATGGGATAAGTAGCACAACTCAACACCTCGTGCAACTCAGCAATAAAATCCAATTTAAGTTCATTATAAGAAGTACCATAGATAGCAGCAAATTGCCACACTTTCCCATCTTGTTTGTTTTTAATAGTAGCAACCACACAGTATCTTTTGTTGACAAAACCAATAGCATCAAATACATCATTATTAATGCCCACAAGGACACCCCCAGCCGTTTTAATTGCAGGTAATTGATGCCAAGAAAAATTCCTACTACCGGCAATTGTATTTAAGGTGTTACTATCAATAACCTCTCTCTTGGTTTCAAAGAAACCAACCAAATCTACCAAATTTTTACAAACAAAATCCCTTAGACGTTGTATTTTACCAAATTGCCCCAAACCCCTAATATTCCAGAAAGCACCAATCATGATATCTTGAAGGGGTGAGACAGGCTACAAAGCCTCTTATGCTGTAGTAAATTCGGACAGATAGCATCTAGATCATCAGCGTCAACTGATCTAGAAGTATTAGTCGAATCTGAATTTTTTTCCTTTCCACGAACAGGAGTGTATAAGTCCACAGGCAAAACAGTTTCAGGATTTTGATCAGCAAAATCTAAGCATCTAATCTGTTCTCTCAGGATAAGATCCTGAATAATATCACTCTGTTCTTCACCACTTTGCCCCATACACAAATCAATACTAGTAATTTGACTAGCCAAAACATTGATATTAGTAGTAGTAAAAGAGTTACCTTGAAAAGAAGAAGGTATCTCCAGATTTTTCTTCTGTAAATAAGCTGTAGCTTTATCCATAATCTTGACATTTCCATGTTGTCTTGTAGTTGGTCTAGAAGAGAGCACAGGGCCCCACTTCTTCATTTTTTTATTCACTCTTCCTTTTTTTCTCCATCTCCACCATATCCAAAGATTCCAGTAAAGATCTTTTGGCAGAACCAATACCAACTGCAATTTTCTCACGTAGACAGACCATCTCAGGCATAAGAATATCCTCCTCTCCATCAGAATCATTCATCTCAATTTTCCTAAGTTGAGCAGAACAGTAATCCATGTGAGAACCAATGTCCAGACTATCTTGAATAAAGTCACCAACCTCCTCAAGACCTTCCTCTCCATGGTCATTTGGGGTCTTGTTCCCCACCTCTTCAATGAATTGTTCATGAAAGTTATCATCCAACATCACAGGGTGAAATTGAGCAGCAGCCATATATTTTTCATCCATTTTACCCCCAGAACCAGAAGGTTCTCCAGTAGGAAAGTTAGCTTTGTCTAACTCATCAATAGGTTCAGCTCCCTCACCCAGAACATCTTTATCTTGACTTAAATCCTCCTCCAGCTTATCTTCATCATCAATGTCTAAATCAGGGTCCTCATCATCCCCATTAGACCCCTCTCCAATCTGAGTAAAACCTTCCACAGTAAAATATAGGATGTACAACTTCTTCTTCATCTCCACCAATCTTTCAAAAGGAATTTTTGTGGGATCCCTGCAAGCCACCTTAATCCTGAATTTTTCATAGAAACTCTTGAAAATCCCATTCCAATCAACATCAACAAGTATCCCAAAACAGGATACAATTTGAGCAAACACCTTCCAAGCACACCACTTTGGAGGAATCCCTTCCACCTGAATCCAAACCTCAGTTAGCTCTCCAAAGTGATCCAACATACCAATCCATTCACATATCTTGACAGAGACACCATCAATAGGTAGATCAAAAGCTAGAAATTCAATTAAATCCTCCACCTTCTTCCAAGGGGGAAACCTCAGAAGGAATTTGTTTTCCTCAAGTTCTCTGATTTGCCAAGGCCACTCCTTTCCTTTGCAAAAAATTCCATTCAATTGAATGATGAGATCAGAGGCAGAAACCTCTCCTTTAAGAACTTTAAGAATAGCACAGTTCTTGAAATTCATCCAGTTAGATTCTGCAGCCATGGGGATATCAATATGATAAAAACCAAGCCCATTAGCAGCACTTCCAAAAAACTCAGCAGAAGGTTGCAGCTTAGCCCAAGCAACACAATTGTTGACATTGTGATTTCCGGAACAGATAAAACATCTTTTTGGCTCTACACAATTCCCAACATAATGGCCAGGCCAACTGCAATTGAAACAAATCATATCCTTATACCTTGGATCCAGAGGTTGCACCACAGGAGTAGTTGAAGCAGGAACAACAACTTGCCCCACAACAGCACCAGTAGCCTTAACACCAGCGACTGTTTTATGGACAGGACCCCCAGTCTTCACCACAGGAACTGGGGGTGGAGCAGTGGGAGCAGTAGGAGCAGCAGGAGGATTAGAGGAAGCCCCCTGATCCCCTTTCTTCGGAGGTTGTCTCCTAGCACGATGTCCCCCTCTTGGATCCATCTTTTTCTTCACAGCACCCACAAAAGATAGCTTGCCAGGGCACAAACCCCCACTATCAATCTGGAACTCAGTGGGGATAGGGTCAAATCGACCGGGATGAACTACAGGATAGCAGTCTTCTGCAGAGAAGCAACCAGATATGAATATGTCTTTCTTGATCCAGAAGAGCCGACTACCTATAGAACTAGGGTTTGGAGGGGGCAAAACCGGTCTGCGTCTATTCTGGCGGCGGCTGGGGGAAGGGATAACCCAGAGCTGCCCATAAAGCTCAGCCACTTCCTCCTCAAAACTGCAATGTGACCCCGAAGGCGTATTCCTTCTTCCTGTTTTCCTGTGCACCACAGATCCTCTGATCAACGGTTTAGAGACTACCTTGGGACCCAAAAGAGGCCAGTCCTTGATACTTTTATCAAAAACACCCCTCACATTTGCAGAAATAGCCCGTGTGCTTTCCTGTTCCCCTTCTTTAAAGACTTTTTTCCACACATCACCACTGAACCTCGAATTATATCTTTCTCTTTCTCATCTATCTCATTCCCATTAACATCTACACAGCCAGCTTCACTAGATTTGTGCTTCCCCTCAGTAGAAACTGGCACATCTAACTTCTGACACGAAATCACAGATAGGTCTATCATTCCTGGATTTTTGTCCTCGGGTATAAACCCAGGAATTCTCACAAAATAGCTATCCAACTCTGATACAAACCTTGGGGAAACAAAACTATTATTACAGTCCCCAACATCGTTCACCAAAACAGAGGAGGAGTTACCTGATTTAGCATCAGACCCATGCGTCAACTCACACAATTCGTTTGGTCCTGATGCAGGAATATGGGGTGGAATACAAATCCCCACAGATTTTTTATCTGAAACCAGATCAGAAATAATACGACTACTACCAGTATCAACCAAAAGGTTGCACGAGTTTTTCTTCTGATCCCTCTCACCCCCATCAGTGATCAAATGATCACAGCAACCAGACATCGAAATTATGTGACGGATAGGAACAGGAAATCGACTAACCCGATTACTATGAGGAGGAACCAAATCTCGATCTCCTGGCCATGGCGGAGGTTCAAAATGATGACCCTCCCCCACCCGACGTCCTCGCCTCGAAGTAGTTCGCCGCGAAGCACGTCCACCAGGAGCCCGCGAGGTCAATTGGCTTGAGGAGGATCGACCCCCGGCGGCAGCTCCCCGCGAGGAATCTGAGACAACTCCATCACCAATGGCGGCCTGATGTTGAGGAGGAACGGAATCGTCGATTTGAATCGACTCCATTTCCTCGCCACTCCTGGATCCGTGGCCTCCGCCTCCTGCATCGCCCAATACACGAACTCGTAGTCCATGCCTCCCTCGTCCCCGCAGAAACGAGCTCGTTCCGTGAAGGTTGCGATGCGGATTATCTCCACCATCACCGCTGGCCAACTCGCACGATCTGGAAATTTCCCCCGAACCACCCGCAGCATCTCCGCACAGGCCTCCTCCGATCGAAGCTCTGCTGATGGCAGCAGCCCCATCGGGGTCAGAGCGACCAGAGCCCGCAGCGGCGACACCATCTCCGGGCGAAGTCGCCGCACCCGGATCCTCCTCCTTTCGCCCGCCATCGAGAAAGCCCGGGGAAGAGGAGATGCCACGGTCCTTCGCGTCGCGCGTCGAAGATTGGAAGTGGAGGGGAGGCTCGGAGTCAGATGAAGACGAGCAGTGGGGCAGGTGGGGCAGCTCGAGGATGAGAGATGGCCGGCAGTAATTGCCATTAATGGCGGTAGGTGAACCCTCTCCCGTCGCCACGCCCGAGTGAGTCGGTGTATCAGCCATCCATCCGCCATCCGTTCGGTGTGCTAATTTCCAAGATTATAGGTTACTGGTTTGATTTAGCTTTCATCTAGAAATTCAATGCTTGTTTTGGACTTTATTCCATGACTAGTATGTAAGAGTATGTGAATGTGATATGTGAAAAGGAAGGCCTCTTGTGGTGTGGAGGAATTTTACAGAAATTCTATAGGATATGATTCTTGTAGGAATTTTTCCTTTAGAGCCCTTTGGTTCATAGGAATGCATTCCTATTCCTACAAAGATAAGTTTCTATCCTTCCCATTTCATACGAAAATAAAAAAAGAGTCTAGACTCAGTGAATAAAATTACGAAATGACATCTCTTTTCCCAATCCTATTCATAGGATTTGAGATGCATGTCATCTCATTTCCTACGAATTTTCTATTCCTACAATAATCCTATCCTTTGGACCAAAGGAGGCCGAAATATTGCTGCACCCTGTGGAATCCTTTGCTTAGCATGAGAGGCAAAGGCAATGCACCCTAGTGGAAGACTTCTTTTCCGCCTGCATAGGGCCGGTCATCGTAGTACTACTGCAGATTCCAAAGCCATCGCAGTACTACTGCAGATTCCAAAGCCATCGCAGTACTACTGCTCTTTTCCAAGTCACTCGTGCTCTCTTTTTCCAAGGCATTGCTATCGAAACTCTGGTTCCGCCAGATTCACACAAGCATTGTCTCACTGTCGCTGGAAACCAGCAATCGGCTATAGTGAATTCGTATTTACTACCACGAGTGAGCGATGCTCCAACTGCTTCCAATCCAAGTTTCAACCAAATCGTTCTCCAAGAGACGTGCATCGCTCGTGTTTACGACATCCGTCTTCTCTTGGAGTATCTCCATTAGACTTCTTGAAAATAATCAAACCCGTAAAAAAATGTTTTACAGCTTGGATCGAAAAACGACGCTTAACAGATTCCATAAAACTCGTTCGGCCCTTAAAATTTTAAAGGGCACTCAAAATCCATCCGCAACAATCTTATATGTACAGTTTTAAAGGCAGTATACATATTTAATCCGTAACCGATCAAACCTCGTCGGAGCATACGCGGTCCGGAATCTATCCAAAACTCATCGAAACCCGTCGCCACACGTCGAAAGAAGCCGCCGCACGCTGAAATTCGCCACCACCAGTCCGAATTGCGGTCGGCTCGACCTTCAATGCCGAGGCAAGGTCGTCCACGAACGGAGCGGTCCAGTCCATTATTTTCCGCAAACTGGAACCAAACGTGGAGGGTTTTGCGGGAGTCTAGACACGAGGAACGTCGAACTCCGACCCCCTGACCCACTCAAAAGGGAGGTGGAGCCTGCGCTTTTTGTAGCAATCAGCACTGTTTCTGTGTCAAAATCCCCCATTCCCTTATTCCATCCTTCGCCGCTCTCCATCCAAATCCTGCGCTTTTCACCGACCCTCTCCTTCCTTCCGTCACCGGCGCATGAAACTAGAAGAGAACCTATTAGAGATGGGGGTGGCGGAGGTGCTGGAGGATTCGAGCATCGTGCTCGTCGTGGAAGATCAACTCGTCTACGCGACAAACTCGTCGCGTGAAAGCGAAGGCCACAAAGGAGGAGACACTCAAGAAGGTGTTGGCTGCTGGTGGGCGTGCCGACGTCGGGCATGGTGGTCGTGGCATACATTACGGAGGCTGTGGTGCGAAGACGGTCGCGCCCACAGTACAGACGGTGCAGTGGCTAGAGCATTACAAGCCTCCGTAATATTGCACTGCCAATCAACTACGCGCGCCAAGAAGGTGCCTTACAGTGTCGATACGAACACCACACCACTCTTCTCTTCACGGCAGCTCATCCGGGCTCGAACGATGGGCGGGGAGCAGCTGGGTATCCGTGCACTGTTCGCTACAACGTCAAGAGCAGGAGACCTAGCGTACGACGATCCGGACAGTGAGATGCTCGACATCATCAACGAAGAACAACGAGGGCAAATTACCATTTAATACCCCCCTCAAATGCAAAGTAAAAAAGAAAAGAGAAAGCAAAGGGGCATTAATACAAGAACCAATGGGAAAACAATCCCTAAAAAAATGACATATAGGCATCACGTCCGTGCCAAGTAGACCGAAACGATTCTGCATCTATTACTATTACTCCACACATCAACCAACTCCTGGCTGCATCTAGAGTATTAAGCTCATGAAGAACAAAGTAACACATTAAGTAAGATGACATGATGCACAGAGATAAACTCAAGAAATATGATGAAAACCCCATATTTTTATCCTCAATGGCAACAATGCAATACGTGCCTCGCTACCCCTACTTTGTCACTGGGTGAGGACACCGCAAGATTGAACCCAAAACTAAGCACTTCTACCATTGCAAGAATTACTAATCTAGTTGGCCAAACCAAACCAATAACTAGAATGGGTTTGCAAAGATATTAAATCATGCATATGAGAATTCAGAGGAGACTCAAATAATATTCATAGATAATCTGAACATAAACCCATAATTCATCGGATCTCGACAAACACACCGCAAAAAAGTATTACATCGGATAGATGTTCATGAATATATGAAGAACATGATATTGAAGAACAAAGAGAGAGAATAAGTCATCTAGCTACTAGCTATGGACCCGTAGATTTGTGGTGAACTACTCACGCATCATCGGAGGAGCAATGAAGTTGATGTAGATGCCCTCCGTGATTGATTCTCCCAGTGGCAGATTACAGAAAAAGGCTCCCAGGTTAGATCTCACGGAAACAAAGGCTTCCGACGGCAGAAAAGTTATTTTTGATGTCGCTTTGATAATGGGGGGATATTTGGGAATTTATAGGCCAAAAATTAGGGTTAGTAGACCTGTAGGGGACCCACAAGCCAGGGGGCGCCCATCACCCCCAGGTCGCACCCTGCAGGCGTGTGGCCTCCCGGCAGGTCCTGCCCCCCTCTCCAAGTCTGACAGGTTTCTTCTCGTCCAGGAAAAATCATTCCGGAGATTTTATTCCGTTTGTACTCTGTTTAATATTCCTTATCTGCAATACTCAGAAACAAGAAAAAAACAGAAAGTGACACTAGGCTTTAGATTAATAGGTTAGTCCCAAAACTAATATAAAATAACATAATAATGCATATAAAACATTCAAAACAGATAATATAATAGCATGGAACAATTAAAAATTATAAATATGTTGGAGTCATATGAGTGAACTAATTTTCGAATTTCATGATTTTTTTTTGAAAATTAGTAAATTAATTTTCAAAATTGATGAACTTTTTTCAAATTCGCTGAACTTTTTTCAAATTTGATGAAATTTTTTGGAATATGATGAACTTTTTTCAAATTCATTATACTTTGGTGAAAACCGATAGACTTTTTACAAAACCGATGGAATTTTTGTCAAATTCGATGAACTTTTTCGAATCTGATGAACTTTTTTCAAAATTGCTGAAAAAAATTTCAATTCAACGATCTTTTCTTAAAAGTTGATGAACCTCTTTTCAAATTTATGCTTTATTTTTTCAAATAATTTATATTGGGTATATGTTAACGTTTCTTGTAGTAGCCAGCAAGGTTAGTTCTCTTTTTTGTAGGGATAATAACAAAATTAGTTTGGCTTACTCGTTAGTGCGCTGGGCTAGCAACCATTCGGCCATGAGTTCGAATCCAAGCGATCCCCTTATTATTCATTTAGTATTGCTAACTTTTTCTTCTTCACGTTCCCGTGGAGCAGGTCATTGAGCCAACCCGCTCATTACTAGAAAAATGCTATAGTTAATATGGACATTAATGGCGCATCACATATGTATTCATATTACTAATGGGGCACCTTGTGTGTGGTGCATCATTATTATCTTTGTCCTGACCCCACATCCTTTTCTAGACATATAAGTGGCGCAACAAGGGTAGTGCGCCATTACTAACTAGTAATGGCGCACCACGTCCATGGTGCACCAGAACTAACAATTGTTTTTTTAGTTTTTTTTCAAAACTACTAATGACACATTTTTACCAGGTGCGTCATTAGTAACTCTGTGCGCCATTGTTAACCAAAAGTGAAAAAAAAAACTCCCGTTCCCCTCCCCTCGTGGCTCTCCTCCCGATCCAATCTAGCGAACCTCCCGCTCTCGCGCGAGCCCTCCGGCCGCCCCTCCCGCCGCACCTGCCGCCGCCGGCTGGCCCTCCGACTTCCTCCCCCACCGCACCTGCCGCCGCCGGCTGAACCCCCTGCCCCCTCGTCGCTGCGCCACCGTCCGCCTCGCACCGCGCCCTCCCCGCTCCCTACTTCTCCACACCGCCGCCCGGAACCCCCGATGATGGGCGACGACAAGGGCGCCGCCGCCTCCCCCTCCGCCACCGCCGCACTCCCCTCCTTCGGCCGCGAGGTTCGCCCCCCTCCCTCCCCCGCATTTTTGAAATAATTACCAGAGGAAATTCTTCATTTTCAAAGATTCCTTAGTCTGTAATTTTTTTTCTGCCTTGGCTATTAGTACATACTCTAGATTGTACTATGTGTGTGTAGTCTATGCTAGGAGTCAATTTTTCCTGTCAATTTTTGCAGTCGTTTTCATCATCCGTGTAGAAAATTTGAAAAACTAGAGATGTCAAACGACCAAATTTTCCCTGAAGCCCTCTCTTCGGGGTTCCCATGCTTCGTCTCCCTGGCAGAATCAATCAGGGGAGTCTCACATGCATATACCATGAGTCACCTATAACCTGGTCAACGATAAAAACTAAGAATGGGGAACAAACCTGTGATCCCAACCAACAATAATGATGTGCTACAATGTGTTAATGTGATTATGTGCTACAATGTATTAAATAGTATTGGTGGTAATGACTATGATGATTATTAGCTATTTCCGAGATGATGTGATGATGTGCTACAATGCGTTAGAGTTGACAATGATGATGAGGAGGAGTTGTGATTATGGCTAGTGACCAACTTTTGTTATATGATGTCTCATTGACTATGATGATTACTTCTACATCACTATGTATCGCTATTTTCGAGATGATGTGATGATATTTTAAGAAACTATTATATAGAATATGTATCACTTATTTCTACATCACTTATATTATGTGATGTAATGTATTTTGTAACCTGTGCAAATATCAAAAAAGCAAAAAAAATCCTAATATTCATAGTAGTGGCGCACCATCTAAAAATGCGCCATTAGTAAACCCACAACAGTGACGCATTTCTGGGCCTATTAATGGCGCACCAGGCGGTGTGCCACTGTTATGTATATTAACAGTGGCCACTAGGGGTGTGTCATTACTATTTATTAGTAGTGGCGTGATAATAGTGGCGCACCTATAGTTTGTTTAAAAGTCCCTAGTCCCTACTCGTTTGTTTATAGGGACTAAATAAAGACTAGAGGTCATTAAATGACATGCAAAAAGACCATGTTACCCTTAGTAATGTAATAGTAGTTATTAAATGACATGTTGAAAGTAAGGGGCATTGTTGGAAAAAGTGTCAAAAAAGTCCCAAAAAGACCCTCCCATAGGGACTTCTCCAAATAGTCTCAAATACCCCCTTTTAGTCCCTAAAAGTCCCTCCTATTTGTTTTACATGGGACTTTTTGGGACTTTTTTTAGTCCCTACACCAAAAAGTCTGTGGAAACAAACACCCCTCATACTAGAATAGCATGCATTTTCTCTTAGCCCACCATTCTACAGTATTTTTTTCTGTGTTCGTAAAAATAGGTTAATTTCTTATAATCAAGTAATGTTGCCAACTGATTTTTTTTAAAGTACTGTCGCCAACTCTCTCCTAGTTTGTTATTGGGGCGCCGAGGGGGAATTAATATAAAGAAATTCATATGCATAGATAGATATATTCATTTCGAAATGATTCTTAGTATTATACAAAAGCGAGTGTGAATTAACTGAAAAAAGTACATCTTCCGCTCTTGGGGTCGAGATTGTATATTTCTTCACAAGAGACCATCATCAATTCCATCTGATTAGCTCTACCATGCCCAAATACGAGTGGCGGTTAAACGATGCAAGTAGGGTTGGCTGGTGAGATGAAGATGAAAGTGGTTGTGGTTATAGAATACGACAGTTCCAGGTCACCATGACAAGATCCAAGGGGCGATGGTCACACATGGCGAGGCGGGGTGGCCGTTAATAGGAGGGGATAGAGAGGGCACCGAAATAGGGTTGAAGGATGGGTGAAGTGAAGGCGGCACTCGGTAACGGGGGAGTCAGAAAAAAATGAGGGAGGGAGATATATTTGAGAATGTTGCTGAGCCTGGTGGGCCATATTAGCTACGAGGAGACTATACATCGAGTACAAAGGCAGGAGGGAGCTTGATTGCAAGACTCAACCGTCCAGCAGAGATGAAAGTCGTCCTTAGTGATCTGACGATGCCGAGAGGAAGGGCAATCGCTTAACGGATAAAAGTTACTCTAGGGATAACATGATGATCTTCCCTATGAGTTCACTTCGACGGGACACTCGGTGTCGGCTCTTCATCACCTAGAGTTGTAGGTGGTTCCAAGGGTTGGGTTGTTCGTCCAATAATGTGGTATGTGAGCTGGGTTCAGAACATCGTGAGACAATTCTATTTATATCTGGTGTGGGTGTTAGAGCATTGAGAGGACCTTTCCCTAGTACGGGAGGACCGTGAAGGACAGACCTTTAGTGTACGAGTTATCGTGCCCACGGTAAACATTGGATAGCCAAGTGTGGAGAGAATAACTGCCGAAAGTTTATAAGTAGTAAGCCCACCCTGCGGTGAGTGCTTTCTCCTTCGACTTCCCTATATCTTTTGGTATCACAACCGAGACATGAACGGGTTCTCCACCCATACTTGCATGGAGTGACAGGATATGGAAGTAGGATAAGGTAGCAGCGAGACGAACCATTTAAATACGTGTCAAGTGGAAGTGCAGTGATGTATGCAACTAAGGCATCCTAACGAACGAAGGAATTTGAATCTTGTTCTTACACGACATGATTTGGATGAAATCGACCAATCACTTGTCATCTATCTTCATTGTCCAACTCCTCGATGAAATGATGAAAAAAAAAATCTGCCCTTCCATCTCTCAGATACTCTTTTAGTCAAGAATTGGAGCTTCACAATTACTAGCCAATATTTATCTCATGCCATTCCTTGTTCATGTTTCGATATTTTGGTGTCCTAGACGTAGAGTAACCACATCAATTCATCCCGGATTTTTTGGTTAAACTATACTGCGGTGATGATACTATAGGGGAGGTCCTGCGTAAAATAGCTCGATGACAGAATTCTAAGAATCTTAACACCTCTTATAGATTTCTCCACTATTTTGAAATAAGAAAAAGAAAATATGGAATGTCACGGATGTTTGTATATCGGTGGATTTAAAAAATAAGGCATGTGTTTGGATGCTTGCATATCCATGAACGTAAAAAAGACATGTTTCAGATGTCTGATTAAAATAACCTGCCTTGGGTAGGACCTATTTGAGATGGGTTTCCTAGCATGCCTATACCTATCCAAGACATACTCCTTTTGTAGGAGTGTTGAAATGATAATTATTTGTTCTTCTAAATTGAAATTGTAAATAAAGAGTAGCTTTACAATCAAACAAGACAATGATATATGTGAACCACGGAATGGAGAAACAGAAAATTAGTAAAAGAAACATACAAATTGTTATAGAAGAAAGAATTCTACTACTACCTCCGTCACATGTTGTAGGCCACTACTTTAGTGCCCTAAAAAATCTTATAGAAAAGATGTTTAGTACTCCCTTCCTCTCGTTTTACAAGTTCGGTACATGTACTTGGGTCATTAATTTGATCAACTTAATGAGAGGTATATATAACAAAAAATATATCATTAGGAAATTTAGATGTTTTATTTTCTAATGATATAATTTTTATGTTAAACGATATATTTTATATAAGTCAAATTAACGATCTAGACATACGCATGCCTTTTAAATTGTGACGGAGGGAGTAGTGACCTAAAGCATTTTACATTTGTTTACAGAAGGAGTAATAAATATGAACATCCTTATACGTGTAAGGCATAACAAACCGATGTGTAGTGATTTGGGTTGCACCATTCCTTTTACCCAAAAAATATTACTTGTAAGAATGATAAGAAACTAGTTAATTTTGCATGCGCCTTGTCAAATTTCTGCAATCTAAGAGCAAGTATAATAAGATATAGTCAGCAGACTGTAAGGATTAAAATACTATATTTTTGCTTAGTTGGATGAGGGAGAAGAGGAGAGAGAAGGGAAGCGGGCTCTTCTTGAAGAGTCAACTCTAGCACGTGCTCCTAGGTGTTTTGTGAGAATGAAAGATGAGCCATATATGATAAAAGTAGCACTCTTTTATAGCTAACTATTGTACAAGCTAGCTATAAAATGGGCTATAAGACTGCTTATAGCCAGCAGTTGGTTATACTATTAACCATGTTCTAAAGAGTGGCTCAGAAATTAAAACACCTCAACCAGAAAACCATCATCTACTCTTCTCACAAATGCCAAAAAAGAAAAAAATAGTACTCCAATGAGAAAAGAACATTAACAAAAGATCCAATGAGAAAATAAAGCGACCGCAATGGGTACCCAATAGACAGACGCACACCCAACGCCTTAAAGCTGGCGAGGAAGCCCAGGAAGAGGAAGGAACCGCCCCCCTCCTCCACTTCCCACTTCCCACCTCCGAGACCACCCAACCATCTCCTCCCCTGCCCTTCGGAGCCCCGACGAGCTCCGGTTACGGAGCAAAAGCTCGTCGTCTCCGTCCACAATGGCGGCGGCGGCGGCGGCGGCACGGGCGCACGTGGAGAAGCTCCGGCGGGAGCGGTACTACATCGGGCGCGGCGAGCAGAACCCGCTGGCGGAGGACATGCACCAGGCGGTGAACTACCTGAGCCAGGAGCTCTACTCCAAGGACGTCCACTTCCTCATGGAGCTCGTCCAGGTGACCAACAACAACCCTCTGCTTTCTTTATTTCTTTCTTTCTTGAAGCGATTTCCCTTCGCCATTTCTTCCTTCGGCTCTCTGTTTTCGTTTTCGAATGCTAGATTCTACTCGTTTGCAAGAATGTGTACGGATTGCAAAATAAACCTATCGTTTGCAAGAAGTGCATACAAAATAAATCTACGCGTTTGCAAGAATGTGTACGGATTCATCTACAAAAAAGCTATCACGATTTTTTTGTGTGCGTTTGGCTTACCTTGGCTTGTGCTCGTCGTCTATAAAATACAGTACATATATACTACTAGTTCTGATTGATCTTCCCTTAAAAAATACTAGTTCTGATTAATCTTCGTTAAAAATGCCAAGTTCTCCAGAGGGGAAATAGGGCTAAATGGTCATTTGTTTCAGTTCCCACATCAACAGTTCATAACTGTTTTAGGATTACTTCTACAGTAAAGATAGAAAAAAAGATCAAGTTCAGATCCAGTGAATGGAAAAGATCCTGCAAAAAGAGACAACATTGGATCCGATGTAACCATTTTAGCTTTTGGTCTTAAGTGAATTTTTCTGCTATTATCAAGTCGAAAGTGATAGATCCGCCGTTTTATCCTTGGGGGCAAAAGTCTGCTTTTCGACGTTCTTATGTAACTAGTTCAAATATTTTGATCTGCTTGGTTGTCATATGGTTTCAACTTGCATATTTAAATACTTGACTATATGTTCTAACAGCATCTGTCTGCAATGCAGTTTGATGTATTCACTTTAACTTTGACCATTTTGTAATATACATGGCAAAATACAGCACTACAAATGCTATTTCTTGGAACCAGCCAGCCTACATTAATGGGTTTAAGTTTTTTGTTTTAATACTAGAAGCTACATGTTTGTTGAATTTTTAGACTATGCCTGAATTTATTATTTATGTTTTTAATAGTAATTGAATTGACATGTATTACTGTTACCTCCATGCCGTTTCCCATTTGATTGGATAACTTGATATAGTTCTACAATCAAGACTGTTGAAACTACTTTGACTAAGCGGAACTTGTGTGGTGATACATCATACATGTGCTTGTTTTCTCAAAACCTTATTTTGCGAATGGGCACTAATCTTTCTAAGGATCCATCCTTGGGTATATATATTACATTTCAGATTAGTGCACCTGATTCAGTTGTATTTACTCAATATAACATTTATGTTAACATTTTATTCCTCGGTAACTAGAACGCTGAAGACAATGAGTACCCTCATGGAGTAGCACCGTCATTGGAGTTTCTAGTAACATCGACCGACATCGTTGGATCTGGTGCATCGTCAACTTTACTCATTTTCAACAATGAGAAGGGCTTCTCTCCATCAAATATTCAGTCTATTTGCGGTGTGGGGAAGTCAACGAAAAAGGGAAACAGAGACAAGGGCTACATTGGAGAGAAAGGTGAATCTTTGCAGCTCATTAATCCTTTTGACTTTACTTTCTACTCCCTCCCTTCCTAAATATAAGACCTTTTAGAGATTTCATTTTAAACTACATACATATGTATATAGACATATTATAGAGCACAAATTCATCCATTTTGCTCCGTACGTAGTTTATAATGAAATCTTTATAAGGTCTTATATTTAGGAATGGAGGGAGTAATACCCAAATGATAAGTGCCACATGTGTGGCACGAAGATCTTCGTACCTGACGTTTTTTACAACTAAAGTTTTCATTAGAAAAGAAAAAACAAGCCAAAAAGAAAACTGAAACTTGCCATCCGAACAGGAAGTTGTCATGCTTGACAACTAAAGTTGCCATCCTCGCGCCACTAAACTTGCCATACAAAACGTTCGGAGTTGTCATGTATTCATGCCACACCGTGTGACATTTGTCGTGGTCTTAGAACTTCAGTTTCATTAGCGTGACACCGGTTAGAACTTTTCCTTTCAAACGTTATGATAACTGCTATAGATTAAATGACTTGTAAGATGGCTAGAATTTTATTTAGCACTTAATCAGAATGACGATGGAGTAAACATTCTGATAATACATATTTATTTTGCAAAAGTAAAACAAATTGGGTCCGTGCATGGTATGCTTGAGATGTTTGTGGTGGTGCAAGATATCATGCGATTGGTCAAATATTGGTCAAATCTTCTTGATCTTAAGGTCACTTGTGTATTTTACTATTGTGTACTGTTTGGATCTGTTTCCTTCTTAGGCCTGTTAGGTACATTTTAGATTTTGGTAGTCTCCTAGAAATCTGACCTTGCCAGGAAATTTTTCACACATGTATGCACTTGAATAGGGTAGCCCATTATGAACTTGGTTAACTATTTCAAGGACAACTTTCCCCGCCTGTAACTTTGTATGTTTTTTATTGAAATTTTTCACTGTTTGTCAATAAGCATGTGTTGTGCATTTATGAAAATAAGCATGTATTGTGTATTTATCAAGAATTCAAGACTGTACGCTTCACTATTGGCCATTTCATTTGAAGAGTTACAGTCTGGCTATGCACATGCTTACCATGTATGTTCACCTTGATTTTAGGTATTGGATTCAAAAGTGTGTTTCTGATATCGAGCCAGCCCCATATATTCAGTAACGGGTATCAAATCAAGTTCAATGAGAAGCCTTGTCCAGAATGTAATATTGGATACATTGTCCCTGAATGGGTTGAGTCCAGGCCCAGCCTTTCAGATATCAAACAGATATATGGGTCTACCAGAGACCTTCCAACAACCTGCATTGTCCTGCCTTTGAAGGATGAGAAGGTTACCGCGGTGAAGCAGCAGCTGTCAAGCTTGCATCCAGAAATGCTGCTGTTTCTGTCAAAGATCAGGCGTCTCTCTGTCCGTGAAGATAACGACAACCCTAAAGGCAGCACTGTTAGTGAGATTGCAATATCGAGTGAGAAGAACTTTGAAGTGAGGAAGAACATGCATGCGGAGTCTTACACGGTCTTTTTATCAGCCCAAGAGAATGAGAATGAATCAGAGTGCGGTTACCATATGTGGAGGCAGAGGTTCCCTGTCAAAGCAGAGAACAGGGTGGACAAGCGTACTGAAATCGATGAGTGGGTCATCACCCTAGCCTTTCCCCTTAAGGAGCGACTATCCCGCGGGAAGCAGCTATCCCCTGGCGTGTATGCTTTCCTTCCCACGGAGATGGTAACAAACTTTCCTTTCATAATTCAGGCTGACTTCCTCCTCGCATCGTCGAGAGAGGCGATACTGTTCGATAGTCCATGGAACAAGGGAATTCTGGAGTGTATCCCAAGTGCATTCATGAATGCCTTTGTAGCACTCGTGAAGTCCAGAGCAGATGCACCAGCAATGTCGATTCCATCGATGTTCCATTTCCTGCCGGTCAGTCCTTCGCTAATCCCTTTACTTGAGCCTGTTAGGTCTGGCATCAAAGAGAAGGTTCTCGCCGAGGATATAATTCCATGTGAGTCTCACACTCCACAGAAGATGTTTTGCAAGCCATGCGAGGTTGCGCGGCTCAAACCAGCATTTTGGGATATCCTTCTGAAGGCGAGAGAATCTGGAGTGGACCTTAAGAACCTGTCAACCCATGGAACCTACATTCTGAGCTCTCATTTTGACAAGAGTACATACAACTATGTTCTTGCATTTCTGGATGTCAAAAGTGTTAGCCATGAATGGTATGCAAAATGCATCGAGGGGTCTAATCTTGTCAGCAACGTAGATGAAAAGCTTTATCTGGAACTTTTATCTTTTGTCGCAGACAGTTGGCAAAACTTTTCCAATACGAAGATGATGCAAATTCCTCTGCTGAAGTATGTTGACAGGAACAAAAGTGTCTCTGTCTGGAGCATATATAGAGCTAGTCAGTGGAGTGATAGACTGTGTATTGCATCTGATGGGAAGTGGATGTCATGGCTTATCAGCTGGAACCAGGAGTTTCCATCTTCTAACCGGCTTTTTGTGCCTCCCAGTACACAAACAGCTCTGCAAGGTTTCGCGCAGAAGGAAAAAGTTACATACTGGCTTCAGAGCCATGCAAAAGTGGAGATTGTATCTGTATACAGTTACGGTAATACTGTGGTTAAGTCCTTGAACTGTGATAGAAGGCCTGCCATTGCTTTTTCTCATTTTCTGTACCATTCATCCAATAAGAATTACATGGAGAGCTACCAGTTAGCAGACCTGTGTCGTATCATGCCAGTAATTGACAACTATGGCAATGCCGTCAAGGAAAGAAAAAGCATTCTAGTTCCTGCAAACGGTAGCAAATGGGTTGGACTGATGGGCACAAACCCATGGAGGAATGAGAAATACATTGAACTGTCAGCAGATTATAAGTCAGCAGGTCATTTCGCCGGGAACTACACGCCTGAATATCAGATCTTGGATTTTCTCAAGACAAAGATGCAGGCCTCGGATGTGCCATTCATACACCCTCCAAATGCAAGTTTCCCAACAGTCTCATCACCTCTGACTGTGGACAATGCAATCTTGCTACTACAATGGATACGTAATCTGAAGTCCAAAGGTGTACAACTACCAGCTAGTTTCTTGGCTTGTGTGAAAGAAGGAAGTTGGCTGAAGACATCAGTCGGATACAAGCCCCCGGCCGAATCATTTATGTCTAGTTCTGAGTGGGGTAATCTCTTGCAAAATGGGTCTTCCTGTGTTGATATACCAATGATCGATCAACAGTTCTATCAAAACAAAATGCATGCGTTCAGGGAGGAACTGAAGGTGATCGGGGTAAGATTTGAATTTGGGGAGGCATCGGCTTACATCGGCAGACGGCTCATGTCGATGGCTGCAAGCAATATGCTGACCAGACAGCATGTATATGAGCTGCTTCGGCTGATTCGGTTTCTTCAACAGAAGGTTCTGTCACCAAGTGAGCTCATCAACAGCGTGAAAGATGGACAATGGATGAAGAGTACTCTGGGCTACAGGTCTCCTTCTTGCTGTATCATATATGATTCAGACTGGGCAGTTGCGTCTTGTATCAGTACCCAGCCATTCCTTGATGTTGGATTCTATGGCGAGTCCATCCTTGACTACAAGCAAGAGCTGAAGTTGCTTGGTGTTCAAGTTGGCTTTGAAAACAGTGAAAAGATTTACAAGCTTGTAATTGATAATTTCAAGTTCAGTTCTTCATCCATTACTTCAGATGCTACTGCACTAATCCTTAAGTGTATCCGGTTTGCTAGCCCATGTGATGATTTCTTGAGGAAGCTCAGAGATTTGAATTGGTTGAAGACCAATGTGGGATTCCGTGCTCCTAGGGAATCTTTTCTTCTGGATCAGGAATGGGAGTGCCTTCTAAAGGTGTTTGATGGAGTTCCTGTGGTTGATTCTGGATTTTATGGGAGTAAGATCAGTCTGTACAAAGAAGAGCTGAAGAAGACAGGGTTGATTGCAGGATTTGACCAGGCATCGAAGGCTATAGCAAATATTTTCAAGCAGATGGTGCAGAAGTCATCGCTTACAAAGTCGAGTGTCCTGGCTCTCCTAGCTTCTTATCGGAAGCTGAGAACACACAGCCCAATTCCTGTTGATCTTTTCAACTGCATGCGGAATGAGAAATGGCTGTGCACATCACTGGGATTCAGGTCACCTTCGGAGGCAATCTTATTTGATGAAAGCTGGCAGTCTCTGTCACCAATTGCAAAATTACCCTTCATCAATGATGGTGACTCTAATGGTGGTTTAGGCAAAGAGATACATGGTTACAAAGCTGAGCTGCAAGAACTTGGTGTTACAACAGAAGTGAAAGGCCATGGCGCTATGTTTGTCATAAATGGTCTCAACATTCCTGCAGATCCTGCAGCCATTTCTGCAGCTACCGTGTTGTCGTTGCTTGCATCTGTCAAGAGCTGTTTGGCCTGTGTGACAACAATTCCCAAGGAATTTATGAAGGAAATTATTAGCTGCAAGTGGTTGAGGACAACACTAGGGTACCAGTCTCCTATGGAATGCCTACTCTTTGATCCAAAGCATTCTTCCATCCGCATGACTGATGGCCCTTTCATCGACGAATCTTTCTATGGTTCGGAGATAGCCTCGTTGAAGGATGCACTTGCGGCAATCGGAGTAACCGTGGATGTTAGATGTGGGCATAGCCTTGTTGCGCAGCATCTGAGGAGCCACAAAGAAACCGCTACCATCTCCCGGATCTACATGTACCTCAAGGATTGTAGCTGGGAGCCTGAGAAGAACAAAGAGGGCAGTGATTGGATTTGGATACCAAATGAAAGGGGAAGTGGAGAATGGGTGAGCCCGGTAAGCTGTGTTCTTCATGATCAGAACAGCCTCTTCAGCCTAAGGCTCCATGTCTTGGATAGATACTATGATGACAGGAAGCTGCTCGACTTCTTTTCATCTGCTTTCGGCGTGAGGTATGGCCCTGATGCCGAAGACCACTGCAAGCTATGGAGTGCATGGGAGAGCTTGGGCGGCGAGCTTTCCATAGCCGATTGCTCTGCTTTCTGGAAGTTTATGGCAAGGAACTGGGGCAAGAGCATGGAGAAGCTTCTCTCTGGTTGTGCCAAGGTCCCCGTTTGCACTGATGGGAAGATCATTTTGTTGCAGAAGGAGGACGTGTTCATTCCCGACGATCTGCTGCTTAAGGATCTGTTCGACAAGCTTCCTCGACATTCCATTTTTATCTGGTACCCTCCTTCCCTCTCTCGAGCAAGGCTCAACAATCTATATGGCAGCATCGGTGTTCAGGCAGTATCCAAAGCCGTCGAGAAGAGCGATTCTTTTGTCACCTTGGGCCAGGATGGCGGTTGCAAAACGGTTGCTGACCAGCGTGAGGTTATCAGTGCTGGTCTGCTCCAGATAGTCCTAGCTTTCCTTGCTGACCCTGCTCTGGACATTTCCTCCAAAGAGCGGCACACGGTGGTCTCTTCTCTGCTGAATGTGAGCGTCCTGGAGACCAAGGAGCCTATCACGGTAGGGTATCGTGTGAAGCTGTCTTCTGGAGAGGCTGTGGACGTGAAGGCCAGCAGAATGATCCGGTGGGAGAGGGAGAACTCGAAGCTGTATGTGCGGCGAGGCGATGGTGCTGGTGCAGCAGCTGGTTATAAAGAGAAGATCGAGTTTGCGATGAACTTTGCTGACGAGATATCCCGAGGACTGCTCTTCGAGACGCCGGACCAGATCCCTTTGCTTGCTGAACTCCTGAAGTTCGGCAGCCTGGTGGACTTTGAGGATGCTGCTGTCGAGTACCTGCTGAAATCGAAGAATCTGCAGCTATTCCCTGAAGACGAGGCCTTCCTGAATGCTGCTTCGCTAGGTCTGTCATCCCTCCCCTCTGACAAACTCAGAAGATTTAATCACACTAGCACCTCTGAATTTTTTCCTGCTGATGGTAACTAAACCCAACTCTAAACTCCTGTTTACAGGCGGCGGCAAGAAACATTAGCGGTCTTCTTCGGGTTTCGCTCTTTGGTGCTCCTCTGTGCGAGTCGCGGGTTAAACGGTGAGGGCAGGTTACATCCGTTGCGCAGTGCCTGAGATAGATCCTGACATCTGTGATCTCTTTTGCTTGGTTTATACTAGGATGTTGATGGTCGCAGTAGCAGGGAGCTTTGGTGGCAGGCATCTCGAGCATTATCATGGACGCAACCAACTGCTACATTACTACTACTGCCTCGAGACGTTTTGTTGCTTTCAGTTCAGAACTAAACTTGCTTGTTTTGTACTCCTTTGTGTGGATCTCTGTCTTGTGGGCCAGAATATGTTAAATTAAGTGTTTGAGACTCGTTGAGATGTTGGAACCCGTCTGGTTAGTTCATGCTGTCTCTGGTTAACTTCCCTTCCATTAGTATCTGGTGTCTGAAATGAATGCTGTATGCATGCACAGTTGTTGGTTAAATTTAAGCAAATTCGTGGCTGCGAATGTGGAAAAATTCGACAAGCCCCGTTCAGGCTGTGCACTTTGATTTACTTAATTATCGCACTAGTTTTCATTAAATAGTTCATTCGGGAAGCCAGGGTTTACCTTGACGATCCAAGTGTTTGCTTAGTAGCTGCAGAGTGAGACGATTGATTATGCAGTTTTTGCCAAAAAATAAATAACCTGTCAAAACTCAAACAGGACAATGTATGAGTTTTTGCCAGAAAAAATGAACAATTTGTCAGGAACGGATAACAAACGGACCTTGATCAGAATCTTCCCAGTGTGCCGACGCCGTGGCAGCTGGGAAAACTTGGCGTCAAGTTTGTTTGAGTTTGCTGATGCAGTATGAGCTGTTTCATGTGCAATAGGAAAACATGGTGCTCTGACAGCAGATCAAATGTTTTCTCTTCTTTCTTTTTCGAGAAAACGAGAAAGCAATGCGATCCCATTCCCAATTCATGGATAGAAGAAGAAACAAGAAACTTTGTCCAACACCAACAAGGATGACCCAGGTTTACAAGAGCTAGCTCGCGCGATGTCGGGACTACAATCGCCTCCTACCCAACCCCCCTCCATTTTCCGACCGTTGCGCCTCCTCCAGCTTGGCAGCGTTGATCAAGCGGGTCTGACGTCATAGAAGACGGCCCTTCTCCAGTTCGTCGTGTGGATCCTGAGAACAGAGTAGACAGATCATCATTACTTTCTGGAGTGTGCAACGGGGCAAGAAACAACTGTGCCGTGTAGAGTAACCAGCAAAAAAAGCTGACTCGCTGTTGGAGAAAATTGGACCGGCTTTCCACCGTGGCAACTCAGGCGATTACTAAAATCTATTTAGTCTACAAAACTGTCCTCACGCTACTTCATTAAAAAGTGCAAGGAAATTACACTGGTAAGGCCATCACTATCTCTGGGTGATTAGTCAGTAGGACTCTTAACTCTCTCTCTCTCTCTCACACACACACACGCGCATGGACAATTGGACATTGAAGGTTATGCTAATTAAGTACAGATTACTATTAGCACTAGAGTTGGTTTTCTGTACAAACCAACTCTAATAATACTAGACGATGCCCCGCGCTTTGCTGCGGAAAACTTGTTAAAAAATATGGATAAATGTTAGAAAACTAATGTTAATGCAAAAACCATTATGAAAATGTCTTGCTTAATTACCTAGAAAAACTTCATGCATGAGGTATGTTTTGCATGAAGAGATTAATGAAAAAATGTAACTTATGACTACATGCATGACTTGATGATATGACACTGTTGCATGGAGAGGAAAATTGGGTAGTGGGTTCCAGCTATTTAAGAAAAGAAGATTCATTACGTAATGCCCAAAACCTAGACTAACCAGGAAACCACGTATAATTATCTCATGAAATGGAAAATTTTCGTTTCATGTGTCAAAAGAACATAAATATTCACTGACAAAAAAAAAATTCATTGCTGTTAATAAAGCTAAAGGTGCTCGATAAGAGTTGCATTTATAGTTTTGGTCGGTTATTGCCGTGTACTGAAATTGCATGTCTTTTTCGTTTATCTGGGGAGGCTAATAAAAGATGAAACAGAAAATCAAAACTAAATCTACAAGGCAAGTGTTGCTGTACTACAGTTTAAGAATGTTTTTACTGCCGTGCGTCAGTATTCTAAGTGTGAACTGATAATGACTGGCATCATCCCTTCATGCTGCTCAGCCTGCCTTCGTTGAGATACTAATCCAGCATTAAACTAATCGTGGCAGCTTTCAAACAGAGAATGAACTAAAAGGAATTATTAAAGGAAGAACAAGACCCCTCAGACCTGTGGGCCTCATCCAGTCGCTCCAGGTAGCATATAAGTACATCTCTCGGCCGGTGATTGTCTTCACCTCAGCCCAGCAGCTTCATCCCAAGAAGCCATTCACTACTGCACAAGCTAACCTTTGTGAGATAGATATGGAGGGCACAAATGATGTCAACATGGACAAATCAGATGAGATCATCATGCCGGGGTTCCGGTTCCATCCTACCGATGAAGAGCTCGTTAGTTTCTACCTCAAGAAGAAGATCCAGCAAAAGCCTATTTCCATTGAGCTCATCAGGCAGCTGGACATCTACAAGTTTGACCCGTGGGACCTCCCAAGTAAGCTTGCATCTTCTTACCTCTCCTTGTTATACATCTTTTTTTCTCTCTTTAACAGATTGGAACGCAATTGACTTTTGGGAATTCCAAACTCTGTACTGGTATCTTCCAAGGAGAGGATAGGAATTAGGATGCTTATTCAACATAATTAAGTTGGTTTCACCCTTGATCTTTAGTTAATTAGTCTTGGTCTCATCCCTTCACTGGAGGTTCAGTTGAACGAAATCAGTAGTAATATCGACCATCTTCTCATCACAAGCTAACCTACAGTACATATATGGGTTACTCACCTTACTGCTGCAAAGTCTAACGTCCATGTCCCTTGTCAACGACAGAGCTTGCAAGCACCGGTGAGACGGACTGGTACTTCTACTGCCCAAGGGACCGGAAATATCGCAACAGCGCGAGGCCAAACCGAGTCACAGCAGCTGGGTTCTGGAAAGCCACAGGAACAGACAGACCGATCTACTCCTCCGAAGGCACCAAGTGCATAGGCCTGAAGAAGTCCCTTGTCTTCTACAGAGGCAGGGCAGCAAGAGGGATCAAAACCGACTGGATGATGCATGAGTTCAGGCTTCCTTCGCTAACCGATCCATCACTTCCCAAGAGACCGATCGACAAGAACATCCCGCTCAACGTAAGCCTTTCAATTCATATTATGTAGTTACAGAGCTAAATTCAAATGTTATGTCAAGTTCTTAAGGTCACTTTTCTGTTGCCCAAAACAGGACTCTTGGACCATATGTAGGATCTTCAAGAAGACCAGTTCGATGGCGCAGCAAATGGCGCTGTCTCACACTTGGGGGCCTCCATTGCCTGGGACAACTGAGCAAGATCGCTTCTCTGCAATGAAACCGGTGCAAGCTTCTCATTTTGCTTCGGAGAGCTCCTCCCGCTCATTGCAAGTTACAGAGGCACCAGCAAGCCAGTTCAACAGCAAACATGGGTTCCAGGGACAGCAGCAGCTTCAGAAACCCAGCAACACACAGGATGGCTCTTCATGCATGGTCATAAGCTTTAACTGCAGTCCATCTCTGGAACTGGAAGGTCCCACCATCTTGCCATTCCAAACACAGCCATCACAGAAGCCCATGCACACTGCATCGCCGCTCTTCAACATGCAGTTTGGGCAGCCTGAGCAGCAGAGCACTGGATTTGTGGCTGATTCTTCTGCAGATGCAAATGCCGGCATGACCTGCAGGAACCAAGAGTCATCCACAGCGAAGCATGGGAATAGTTTCAGTATGAGCAATGAGTGGGAAGCTCCGGGAAGACTCAACTTCCCATTCGATTTAGGAGCAGACTCTTCAGATGACTGGAAGTGCAACATACCTTGGGAATCCTTTCTTAGCCCAACTGCCCCTGCTGAGATGCCACAGTACTAGATACCTTGCCCTACACAGAGTCAGAGGGGTGCGCCGCCTTCATCTGTTAGCATTTCTGTTAGCAAAGATAGACACCATCTATTGTTTGTTCAGTTTTGGGTTAGATGCACTGTACATAGTGAGTTATATATACCCTTGTTAACAGCAGAGCTAACAGAGAGAAGAATGGGCGTGTTGTGTATACCAGTATATATATTTTGAGCTGAGTGCTATTGTGATGCTGTGCTTTGTGTGGAGAGTAATGAACATATATGGAAGTTACAATATGGATTGACAAACTCTGAAGCTGATTTTTTATCTGAACTTCGAGCGGAGATTATCCTGTTTCCAAATTCACGCCTTTATTCTTTCCCTCTAAATGATTGCCTTTATCAAACACAAGATCTTTCCTTTAAGCCGCATATACAAACTAAAAGCAGAAAGTCATACAAGCTTGCAGTTCTAAGTGCACCACCAAGGTGAATCTCACCAATAAATGCAGTGAAAGATGGTAAATGACAAGTTAAACTAAGCTCCCGGCATACCGCGCACGCACTTAACGGAGTGGCCATCGGCCGGCGCCTCCCCCTACTTCCTCCTCGGCTCCAAAACGCCGAAGAGCACCGTCCCCAAAGCGCGGGCCTCCCTCCCCTATCCGGTCGCCGGCTCTCGTCTCCGGCGCCATCCAAGAAGGCAGACTAGTCCGCCGAGCGTCGACCGCGGTAGCCCGACGGCGGCCGATCGGGGATGGATAAGTGGCTTGGAGGGAGGAACTAGTACGTCGGCAACCAGAGACGGAGGATCCCGGCCGGCCGGCCGGCCGGCGACGTGTCTCCGATCTCCGATGTGGTGGGGTTCGAGCAGAGCATCCACGGGGAGAAGAGGACCTCCGCTACTATCTGTTTTGTTTATTGTTTTCAGAAAACTCCGCTATCTGGTGTGGTAGCGCTAGCCCGCTCGGCCCATACAATCGAGACCCAGAAATGAGCACTCGCCAGCGACTGGCTGGTTCTCGAGAAAAGAAAGCTAGACGAGAGAATGGCGCTAGTTCCCTCAAAACAGAGAGAGAGAGAGATTGGCGTTAGTGTTGAATGAATAGGATGCAGTTAAAACATATAAACCGAAGCAAAAATGCTACACTTATGTAAAAATTTACATAAGGCTACGTAACTTAACTAACTACTAATCCTTCCGGCCCCCTGATTTCAACTGGGTGGGGCCCCTTTCCTAATTTCCTCAAATCAAAAAACGCCACCTAAGCTATTACGTTAGTCTATGTATGGTAGCTACGTAGGTGTAGCATTACTGAAACCGAAGGGATCAAAAGTGGAAGCCCGAGGGAAGCGGCATGCAGGCCAGGGCGTGATCCACAATCCTAAATTACTACAAGGAATACATGCACACAGCTATACATAGGTATTTCCTCCGTTCCAAAATAAGTGTCTTAACTTTGTACTAGCTCTAATATGAAGTTGTACTAAACTTAAGACAATTATTTTGGGACGGAGGGAGTATAATAGATGTTAGCGCCCTTCCTTATGATACTAGTGTATGATACTACCTTCCTAATACATACTCCATCCGTCCCAAAATAAATGTCTCGACTTTATACTATTTTTAGTACAAAGTTGCCCTAAGCTTGAGAAACTTATTTTGAGACGAAGGGAATAGTATCATATATTAGTGTCATAGATAACTTTATTTATTGACATGCATGATACATAATAGTATAATATTTATTATGATACAGTATCATAATATGATACTGTATCATCTCTTTCTTCATTTAATTCTATGACACCTCATCACAATTGCTTAGTTGACATGGATGATACTAGCAATGATACTTCCATTACGACCAGCCTTTGCCGGAATTTTATTTGGATGGACGTTGAGGCTGTCTCGAAACTCATGAAAGACTTGTGACAGGAGCCCCTTTGAGAACAAGTCGGCAAACTGTGAGCTTGAGGGAACATGTAAAACATGAGCTTCATGAAGTGCCATGCGGTCACTGAGAAGTAAACACTAGTGGAGAAACGGACCTTAGTCTCGATTTATAAGGGCCTTTAGTCCCGGGTCATCAACCGGGATTAATAACTCGGGACTAAAGGCTCCTCCTCCCGCTATAGTCTTGATTGGCCATGACCCGAGACTAATGCCCTTACACGTGGCTGGCAGCGTGCGCCGGGGGGCGGGGACCTTTAGTCCCGAGTGGTGACACCTACCGGGACTAAAGGTTTTGGGGTTTTAGAGTTTAGGGGTTTATTGTTTATTTTTTCTTTTCATTTTATGTTTTTCATATTTTTTTCATTGCAAACATATTTTACGGTATACATACTGTACACGTTATGCATATATCATAAAATTTCTTGTAGGACTAATCATATATCATAGAATTTCTCGCACACAGACACACATATATATATATAATTTGGTATATACAATTTTCTCCTACAACTTGCAGATAATCACATGCAACCATTAGGTGTAGTGGTATTCCTCGTCGGGAGTTGTGACCTGCTCAAGCAAAAATCCCGCCATTTTCACTTGAAGTTTTTGTATGCGGTCTTTTGCTAGGAGTCTATCCCTTATCTCCATCATGTTTAAAGAAGGAGACCGATATGAATATATTAGTTGTATATATATATATACCCAATGATAAAAAAATGTGAATAGTGTTTACGTACCCAATGATGTCTTTCATCTCTGCGTCGTTCGTCCATAAAGCGAATGTTCTCGCAAACATATTATGCACATATATTAGTCCTTTATTCCTGCTTCATGCACCACTTTACGAGAATAGAATTCCGTCAGATAATAATCAAACATGATAATGATATTGAAATAGAACTAAAGAGATGCTCGGACGTAGCTAGTAATACTTAATTACCCTAGGTCGTTTCCATGTCAGCTCCTCTTTCCATTCAAAAACAATCTCGTAGATGAACCGTGTTCAAACCCTGCCCGACAAAGAAAAAAAATAAAGGAGTCATTGATTACTTGATATCAGGAAGTGAACTAAAAAGGCCAACATAGTGCGATAATGATTGAAATTACCTATCGAGCATCAACTTTAGGTTCCTGTACTCTTGAGGGTGTTTAGTTAGTGAGTCCAATACTTCAACTTTTTCCTCGTCAAATCTAATGATTAGCAGGATCCAGCGAAACCTGTGTTGTATAAGTGGGGATGCATAACTCATCAATTACTACGTACACTTAACATCGAATAAGAAAAACATAATTTATAGTAAAAGACAATAACACTCACCTGAAGTTGTAAGGAAATACTATTTCTGGTTGGGTATTTAGTATCTTCAAAAACGTATACAAGTTCTCCTTTGTTTCATCTTTGTACTCTATTAACATTTTTTCGTTAATGGTATTTGGGTCAATGAAGCAAATGCCAAAGACTCCATCTCTTTTCATTTCAAACATCTTTATTCTGCCTAAGACCACACAAAAGAATATAGTGAGGATAATTACAGGCAATGAACGAGCTGATGAGCTAAAGACTTAAATTACAGAAAGAAATCACGTACACACAATGGAAACTGACGAGAGATTTGTTGAGTGCATCTTGATTGAATAATTGAAACAATTCTGGAAACTCAATCCACAAATATTTTTCATGGAAGAAATGCTCTCACTTGACTTTCACCATGAGGCTCTGTCGCCCGGCTTTTATTTCCCTCAGATACCAGTTATGCAATTTGTACATTTGCGTTGATAAAAGAGGGGCCTCCTCACGCCTGACCGGAGGTTCCCTGGCAACATATTTCCATGCTAGTGCATACTCTTCCACCCTGGACATTTCCTCGGCGCCTAGGAGTTGTTCAACAGTGACACCGATCTCTCTAGCCATCTCTCTAACAGTGTCGGTTACCTCGGTACTCACCTTGAGCGACGGGATAGATTGCATTGCCTGTTCTCCCAGCTGGGGAACAGTTTTCCCGCTTTTCTTACTACCGCTCGACTCCTTCTTTTGTTGTGCATGATATGGCTTGCTAATAGAGTGCTCATAGTCTGGTCGCCTTCTCTCCGTAGGCGGTTTAGCAAGATTCTTGAGAACACATTGTACGATTTTCAGAGGTACTATATCCTTTGGCGGTGGGGGCGGTTTCGGTCCAAAATGGGCATTCAATTTGGAAGCCATTTGGGCGTTGGTTTCCTCCTTGGTCATCTCGTAAGCCCACTTCTTTTTGGAAAGAGGGGAAGGTTTCTTCCTTGGTGCTCTCTTCCGCTTTGGAGTCCGCTGATGCTCGAGAAGTCAAAATGGCGGCGGACTCGCGCTGGGCTCCGTCTAGGAGTGGCGGGGTGGAGTCAGTTGACGCTGTGGTGGACTCGCGTTGGGCTCCTCTCGGGATGGTGGGGTAGAGTCAGCTGACATGGCAGACTTGGAGGAGGAGTCGATGGCCTTGGAAAGACGATGCAATCATTTCTCCATAAGCAGAGACGAGGTAAGACTTCTCGCAGTGTCTGCTGCCCTTCACCTCGAGGAAAGTCAAGCTCTAGTGACTCATATCCCGGCATCACTTCATCCACCCCGACATGAGCATAGCGAGCTGGAATTAGATTGCAATGGAAGGTTGCATGAGGGGTATTTGGTAAAGCATAACCGACCGCTACCTTCATGGATATGTTCTTGAGTTTCATGTGTAGCTCACAACTTTTCGTCCGTGTGATTTCATCCCCGGGGTAGCGAGCTAGCAGTGCATCGTCGGCCAGGACCCCCTTGAAACACACGCTACTTTTCGGCATTGATGGGACGATACTATCCAATGTTGGATCTGGTTGGTTGAGCCCTTGAGACGCCCTTTTCTGGCTAAGTGCATCGATATGCTCCTGGTGTCACAAGAAAGCATGTTCTAACTCCGCGTTCTTTGATTCTACCTTTTCAAGCTGGTCAACATCCTGCTTCTTCTTGGCTGCCTCCCGGTTCTTCTTTCTTGAACGGCTTCTATAAGAGTCGTTCCAGTCCTTAAACCCCTCAACCCACGGAACAACGCCTTTGCCTCGTGTTCCTCCCGGGTGTTCAAGATTCTTGAGGGCGCGTGTAAGCTCATCGTTCTCTCTGTCGGGCTGGAACACCCCCGTTCGAGCATCTTGTATTGCAACAAGTAAAGCGTGATAGGCATCCTTAAGACTTGTGCTGCAACTTCAACTTCTCCTTTTCACTTGTGCAGTTTCTCTTTGCCTCAGCAATGGCCCGACCAAGATCATCAGCGGGCTCATCTGGTGCCTCTTCTTCAGCTTGTTCCCCCATTGTAGTACCATCGTATTCAGGGAACACATGATAGATGTCAGCATCCTCTTCTTCTTCATTCTCTTCCAATAGAACCCCTCTTTCTCCGTACTTGGTCCAACAGTTATAGCCAGACATGAAACCAGATGTAAACAGGTGGACGTGAATGACTCTTGACTTAGAGTAAGTGTTATCATTCTTACAGACATCACATGGACAACACATAAAACCATCCCGCCCGTTTGCCTCAGCTGCATGCAGAAAACCCTGTACGCTATTAATGAACTGGGGAGAACGTCGGTCATCGTACATCCATTGCCGACTCATCTTCATTACACAAGACCAAAAAGACCAAATTAATACAAGTTCATACACACTTATTTTCATAAAACCACATCAAGAGTATCTAGCTAAAGCATTTAAAATGCAACAACAAATGCGATCAAGATCGCAACTAAGGTAACGATTGATTCAACAACATAGTGATACCAAGCCTCTTTATTAACGACATATTTTTTAATATTTCAAATCTTCAAACGCATTGCATCCATCTTGATCTTGTGATCATCGACGACATCGGCAACATACAACTCCAATTTCATCTTCTCTTCTTCAATTCTTTTCATTTTTATTTCAAATACTCGTTTTTTTAAACTAAATTTAACTTCTCGACAAGAGGGTTGCTTGCAATTTCCGATTCACGTACCTCCTAGATAAAAATATCTATGTAAACTTGATGGGCATAATTGTCATAATTAGGAAATGCAATAAATAGTTATAAAAGAGAATATACTACATCCGAATCATAAACCGGACGAGGGCCGGCGGGGATGGATATCAAGACCATGGCACTATGTATAACAAACAATCATACAAGTAAGAAAACTATATAAATCATACAAATAAGATTTTTTTTATAAAAAGGATAAGAACAAGAGGCTCACCAAGGTGGTGGTGCCGGCGACGGGACGGTGCGGGCAGCCGACGGTGGTTAGGACGGGGACGGGAAGGCACTAAGTAAACCACACCTACACATATGCAACCTAAGAAGTTAATTTGAGGTCAAATTGCATATAAATCAAATAAACTCCTACAAAAATTACTCCCAAACTAAAACCCACAAATCACTATAGTTATAGAGCATTGCACGAGCTAATCTAGCAATGAGAGATGAAAGGACAAAGTTGTTAACCTTTGTGAACACTTGGAGAGATGGGGTGCCTCAAATCTTGGCAAAAATTGGAGGATGAGCTCGAGCTAAGGCGAAGAACAGAGAGGGGTATGGAGGAAACAGAGAAATGGGCTCGGTCTCGACGAAGGGTTTATATAGGGACATCTTTAGTCCCGTTGGTTATACAAATCGGCACTAGAGGTCCACCTCTAGTCTCGGTTTGTGATACAAACCGGGACTAAATGGGCTCAAGGGGCCTCCAACCTGACGAGAACCTGCCACCACCCCTTTAGTACCGGTTTGTATAAGAAACCAGGATTAGAGGTGGCAAATGAACCGGGACTAATGGTGCCCCCATGAAACCTGGACGAATGGCCACATTAGTCCCGGGTTGTAATCATAACTTGACTAAAGGTGCGGACGAAAGGTCGATTTTCTACTAGTGGAAGATCAATATTGAAATGCTTCGTGTGTTGGTGTTGGACTGGGTTGGAGGCGATGTATGCGGCGATGATATTATCACATTATACAATGGTTGCACGAGAGGGAGGGCGTCGGATCTTATGAAGAAGTTGGCGCACAATGCGGCGATGATATTATCACATTATACAATGGTTGCACGAGAGGGAGGGCGCTGGATCTCATGCAGAAGTTGGCACAATGTGACGCCCTCGGTTTAATCGTACGCTAATCATACACGCAAATGCATACGATAAAACTCAAGGACTCACGGAAAAATATCACAACACAACTCTAGACACAAATAAAACAATATCAACTTCATATTACAAGCCAAGGGCCTCGAGGGCTATAATACGGAAGCTCGATAAACACACGAGTCAGCGGAAGCAACAATATATGAGTACAAACATAAAACATGGGGTGCCTTAGAGAAGGCTAGCACAAAAGATACAACGATCGAACGAGGCGAGGCCTCCTGCCTGGGAACCTACTAACTACTCCTGGTCTTCAGCGGCGTCCACATAGTAGTAGGCACCGTCGGGGTAGCAGTCGTCGTTGGCGGGAACCTCCATCTCCTAGGCTCCATCATCTGGTCGCAGCACGGATCAAGGGGGCAAAGGGGGAGCAAAGCAACAGTGAGTACTCATCCAAAGTACTCGCAAGTCTTACATCAGAACTATGCTAAGTGTTGGGGAACGTCGCATGGGAAACAAAAAATTTCCTACGCGCACGAAGACCTATCATGGTGATGTCCATCTACGAGAGGGGATTTCCGATCTACGTACCCTTGTAGATCGCACAGCAGAAGCGTTAAGAAACACGGTTGATGTAGTGGAACGTCCTCACGTCCCTCGATCCGCCCCGCGAACCGTCCCACGAACCGTCCCGCGATCCGTCCCACGATCCGCTCGGATCTAGTGCCGAACGGACGGCACCTCCGCGTTCAGCACACGTACAGCTCGACGATGATCTTGGTCTTCTTGATCCAGCAAGAGAGACGGAGAGGTAGATGAGTTATCCGACAGCGTGACGGCGCTCCGGAGGTTGGTGGTGATCTAATCTCAGCAGGGCTCTGCCCGAGCTCCGCAGAAACGCGATCTAGAGGTAAAACCGTGGAGGTATGTGGTCGGGCTGCCGTGCCAAAAGTTGTCTCAAATCAGCCCTAAAACCCCACTATATATAGGAGGGAGGGAGGGGAGGAGGCAGCCTCAAAACCTAAAGGTTTGGCCGAAATTGGAGGTGGAGGAGTCCTACTCCAATCCTACTTGGAGTAGGATTCCACCTTCCCACTTGGAAACTCTTTCCACCTTGTGTTTTTTCCTTCTCAAACCTTATGGGCCTTAGTGGGAACTTATTCCAGCCCACTAGGGGCTGGTTTATCTCTTCCCATAGCCCATGAGACCCCTTGGGGCGTGACACCCCTCCTGATGGTCCCCGGCACCCCTCCCGGCACTCCCAGTACACTATCGATGAGCCCGAAACTTTTCCGGTAATACACAAAAACCTTCCGGTAACCAAATGAGGTCATCCTATATACTCCCTCCGTTCCTAAATATAAGTCTTCGTAGAGATTTCATTAGTGGACTACATACGGATGTATATAGACATACTTTAGAGTATAGATTCAATCATATTGCTCCGCATGTAGACCCTTAATGAAATCGCTTAAAAGACTTATATTTAGGAACGGAGGGAGTATCAATCTTCGTTTCCGGACCATTCCAGAAACCCTCGTGACGTCCGTGATCTCATCCGGGACTCCGAACAACATTCAGTAACCAACCATACAACTCAAATACGCATAAAACAACGTCGAACCTTAAGTGTGCAGACCCTCGGGTTCGAGAACTATGTAGACATGACCCGAGTGATTCCTCGGTCAACATCCAATAGCGGGACCTGGATGCCCATATTGGATCCTACATATTCTACGAAGATCTTTGTTGGGTAACGTAGCATAAATTCAAAATTTTCCTACGCATGTTCAGATCTTCCTATGGAGAGACCAGCAACAAGAGAGGGGTAAGAGCATCTTCATACCTTTGAAGATCGCTAAGCGGAAGCGTTGCTAGAACGCGGTTGATGGAGTCGTACTCGCAGCGATTCCGATCTAGTGCCGAACAACGGCACCTCCGCGTTCAACACACGTGCAGCCCGGTGACGTCTCCCGCACCTTGATCCAGAAAGGAGGAGGGAGAGGTTGGGGAATAAGACCAGCAACACGACGGCGTGGTGTTGGTGGAGAGACGAGGTCTCCCGGCAGGGCTTCGCCAAGCGCCGGCAGAGAGGAGGAGGAAGAAGTGCAGGGTTGCGCCGAGGGAGAGGGAAAACCGTGTCCTCCAAAGGCCAAAAGTGCCCACTATATATAGGGGAAGGGGAGAGGGGGTGCCACCCCTAGGGTTCCCACCCTAGGGGGTGCGGCAGCCCTCCCAGATGGGGGGAGTGGCGGCCAGGGCAAGGAGGATGGGTGGCGCACCCCTCTGGTGGGCCTAAGGCCCACCTTAGTTAGGGTTCCCCCCTTCCCCTTTTTTCTGGTGCACATGGGCTGGGTGGGGGGCGCACCAGCCCACTTAGGGGCTGGTTCCCTTCCCCACTTAGCCCATCTAGCCTCCCGGGGTCGTCACCCCCCTTCGGTGGTCCCCCGGGACCACCTCCGGTGGTCCCGGTACGTTACCGGTGATGCCCGAAACACTTCCGGTGTCCGAAACCATCCGTCCTATATATCAATCTTTACCTCCGGACCATTCCGGAGCTCCTCGTGACGTCCGGGATCTCATCCGGGACTCCGAACAACTATCGGTAACCTCGTACAACAATTCCCTATAACCCTAGCGTCATCGAACCTTAAGTGTGTAGACCCTACGGGTTCGGGAGACAGGCAGACATGACCGAGACACCTCTCTGGCCAATAACCATCAGCGGGATCTGGATACCCATGGTGGCTCCCACTAGCTCCACGATGATCTCATCGGATGAACCACGATGTCAAGGATTCAATCAATCCCGTATACGATTCCCTTTGTCTGTCGGTATAGAACTTGCCCGAGATTCGATCGTTGGTATACCTATACCTTGTTCAATCTCGTTACCGGTAAGTCTCTTTACTCGTTCCGTAGCACGTCATCGTGTGACTAACTCCTTAGTCACATTGAGCTCATGATGATGTTCTACCGAGTGGGCCCAGAGATACCTCTCCGTCACACGGAGTGACAAATCCCGATCTCGATTCGTGCCAACCCAACAGACAGTTTCGGAGGTGCCCGTAGTGCACCTTTATAATCACCCAGTTACGCTGTGACGTTTGATACACCCAAAGCACTCCTATGGTATCCGGGAGTTGCACAATCTCACGGTCGAAGGAAAAGATACTTGACATTAGAAAAGCATTAGCATACGAACAATACGATCTAGTGCTAGGCTTAGGATTGGGTCTTGTCCACCACATCATTCTCCCAATGATGTGATCCCGTTATCAATGACATCCAATGTCCATGATCAGGAAACCATGATCATCTATTGACTAACGAGCTAGCCAACTAGAGGCTTGCTAGGGACACATTGTGATCTATTCATTCACACATGTATTACTGTTTCCTGTTAATACAATTATAGCATGAACGATAGACGATTATCATGAACAAGGAAATATGATAATAACCATTTTATTATTGCCTCCAGGGCATATTTCCAACAGTCTCCCACTTGCACTAGAGTCAATAATCTAGTTACATTGTGATGTATCGAACGCCCATAGCATTATGGTGCTGATCATGTTTTGCTCGTGGAAGAGGTTTAGTCAACGGGTCTGCAATATTCAGATCCATGTGTACTTTACAAATATCTATCACTCCACTCTGGACATGGTCCTGGATGGAGTTGTAGCGGCGCTTGATGTGCTTCGTCTTCCGGTGAAACCTGGGCTCCTTGGCTATGGCAATGGCTCCAGTGTTATCACAGAAGAGTGTCATAGGACCCGACGCGCTTGGAACCACTCCAAGGTCGGTGATGAGATCCTTCATCCAAATTCCTTCATGAGCCGCTTCTGAAGCAGCTATGTACTCCGCTTCACATGTAGATGCTGCCACGACTTCTTGCTTGCTGCTGCACCAGCTCACTGCCCCACCATTCAACACATATACGTATCCGGTTTGTGACTTAGAGTCATCCGGATCTGTGTCGAAGCTAGCATCGACGTAACCCTTTACGACGAGCTCTTCGTCACCTCCATAAACGAGAAACATTTCCTTAGTCCTTTTCAGGTACTTAAGGATATTCTTGACCGCTGTCCAGTGTTCCGCACCAGGATTACTTTGGTACCTCCCTACCAAGCTTATCGCAAGGTTTATATTAGGTCTGGTACACAACATGGCATACATTAGAGAGCCCACAGCTGAAGCGTAGGGGACAGAACCCATCTTCTCTCTATCTGCTGCCGTGGTCGGCGACTGAGTCTTACTCAATCTCATACCTTGCAAAACTGGCAAGAACCCTTTCTTTGAGTTTTCCATATTGAACTTCTTCAATATCTTGTCAAGGTATGTACTTTGCGAAAGACCTATGAGGCATCTCGATCTATCTCTATAGATCTTGATGCCTAATATGTATGCAGCTTCTCCAAGGTCCTTCATTGAAAAACTCTTGTTCAAATAGGCCTTTATGCTCTCCAACATCTCTATATCATTCCCCATCAATAATATGTCATCCACATATAGTACGAGGAAAGCTACAGAGCTCCCACTCACTTTATTGTACAGACAGGCTTCTCCGTAAACCTGTATGAACCCAAACGCTTTAATCACCTCATTAAAGCGAATGTTCCAACTCCGAGATGCTTGCACCAGCCCATAGATGGAGCGCTGGAGCTTGCACACTTTGTTAGCACCCTTAGGGTCGACAAAACCTTTTGGTTGCATCATATACAACTCTTCCTTAAGGTTTCCGTTAAGGAACGCTGTTTTGACGTCCATTTGCCAAATTTCATAATCATAAAAGGCGGCAATTGCTAACATGATTCAAACTGATTTCAGCTTCGCTACGGGAGAGAAAGTCTCTTCGTAGTCAACTCCTTGAATTTGTCAAAAACCCTTTGCGACAAGTCGAGCTTTGTAAACGGTTACATTACCGTTTGCATCAGTCTTCTTCTTGAAGATCCATTTATTTTTCTATGGCTCGCCGGTCATCGGGCAAGTCCACCAAAGTCCATACTTTGTTCTCATACATGGATCCTATCTCGGATTTCATGGCCTCAAGCCATTTGTTGGAATCCGGGCCCGCCATCGCTTCTTCATAGTTCGAAGGTTCACCGTTGTCTAACAGCATGATTTCCATCACTGGGTTGCCGTACCACTCTGGTGCAGAGCGTACCCTTGTGGACCTTCGTGGTTCAGTAGTAACTTGATCCGAAGCTTCATGATCATCATCATTAACTTCCTCTTCAGTCGGTGTAGGCACCACAGGAACAACTTCTTGCGCTGCGCTACTTTCCTGTTCGAGAGGGGGTGTAATTACCTCATCAAGTTCTACCTTCCTCCCACTTACTTCTTTCGAGAGAAACTCTTTCTCTAGAAAGGATCCGTTCTTGGCAACAAAGGTTTTACCTTCGGATCTAAGATAGAAGGTATACCCAATAGTTTCCTTAGGGTATCCTATGAATACGCATTTATCCGCTTTGGGTTCGAGCTTTTCTGGTTGAAGTTTCTTCACATAAGCATCGCAGCCCCAAACTTTAAGAAACGACAACTTAGGTTTCTTGCCAAACCACAGTTCATACGGTGTCGTCTCAACGGATTTAGACGGTGCCCTATTTAAAGTGAATGCTGCAGTTTCTAATGCGTATCCCCAAAATGATAGCGGTAAGTCGGTGAGAGACATCATAGATCGTACCATATCTAATAAGGTGCGATTACGACGTTCAGACACTCCGTTGCGCTGCGGTGTGCCAGGCGGCGTTAGTTGTGAAACGATTCCACACTTCCTTAGGTGTGTGCCAAACTCGTGACTCAAATATTCTCCTCCACGATCAGATCGTAGACATTTAATTTTTTTGTCACGTTGATTCTCAACCTCACTCTAAAATTCCTTGAACTTTTAAAACGTCTCAGATTTGTGCTTCATCAAGTAGATATACCCATACCTACTCAAATCATCGGTGAGAGTGAGAACATAACGATAACCACCGTGAGCTTCAACGTTCATTGGACCACACACATCAGTATGTATTATTTCCAATAAGTCGGTGGCTCTCTCCATTATTCCTGAGAATGGAGTCTTAGTCATCTTGCCCATGAGGCACGGTTCACATGTGTCAAATGATTCAAAGTCAAGAGACTCTAGCAGTCCATCAGTATGGAGCTTCTTCATGCGCTTAACGCCGATATGACCAAGGCGGCAGTGCCACAAGTATGTGGGACTATCATTATCAACTTTGCATCTTTTGGTACTCACACTATGAATATGTGTAACATCACGATCGAGATTCATCAAGAATAAACCATTCACCAGCGGAGCATGACCATAAAACATATCACTCATATAAATAAAACAACCATTATTCTCTGACTTAAATGAGTAGCCGTCTCGCATTAAGCAAGACCCTGATACAATGTTCATGCTTAAAGCTGGTACTAAATAGCAATTATTAAGGTTTAAAACTAATCCCGATGGTAGATGTAGAGGTAGCGTGCCGACGGCGATCACATCGACCTTTGAACCATTCCCGACGCGCATCGTCACCTCGTCCTTGGCCAGTCTCCGCTTATTCCGCAGTTCCTGCTTTGAGTTGCAAATGTGAGCAACAGCACCGGTATCAAATACCCAGGAGCTACTACGAGCGCTGGTAAGGTACACATCAATAACATGTATATCACATATACCTTTAACGTTGCCGGCCTTCTTGTCCGCTAAGTATTTGGGGCAGTTCCGCTTCCAGTGACCTTTTCCCTTGCAGTAGAAGCACTCAGTCTCAGGCTTGGGTCCGTTCTTTTTCTTCTTCCCGGCATCTGGCTTACCGGGCGCGGCAACAGCTTTGCCGTCTTTCTTGAAGTTCTTCTTACCCCTGCCTTTCTTGAAACTAGTGGTCTTGTTGACCATCAACACTTGATGCTCCTTCTTGATTTCTACTTCTGCAGACTTGAGCATCGAGTACAACTCGGGAATGGTTTTCTCCATTCCTTGCATGTTGTAGTTAAGCACAAAGCCTTTGTAGCTTGGTGGGAGAGACTGGAGGATTCTGTCAATGATAGCATCATCCGGAAGTTCGACTCCAAGTGAAGTCAGACGACCGTGTAACCCAGACATTTTGAGTATGTGCTCACTGACAGAACTGTTCTCCTCCATCTTACAGCTGAAGAACTTGTCGGAGACTTCATATCTCTCGACACGGGCATGAGCTTGAAAAACTAGCTTCAGCTCTTGGAACATCTCATATGCCCCGTGTTGCTCAAAACGTCTTTGGAGCCCCGTTTCTAAACTGTATAACATGCCACACCTGACCAGAGAGTAGTCATCACTCCGCGCTTGCCAGACGTTTAGAATGTCCTGGGCTGCTGCGGGAGCGGGAGGGTCACCTAGCGGCGCATTAAGGACATAAGCCTTTTTAGCTGCTTCAAGGATGAGCTTCAGGTTGCGAACCCAGTCCGCATAGTTGCTACCATCATCTTTCAGCTTGTTTTTCTCTAGGAATGCGTTGAAGTTGAGGTTGACGTTGGACATCTACAATATTTGTAAAGACAACTTTTAGACTAAGTTCATGACAATTAAGTTCATTTAATCAAATTAAGTATGAACTCCCACTTAAATCGACATCCCTCTAGTCATCTAAGTGATACATGATCCATGTTGACTAACCCGTGTCCGATCATCACGTGAGACGGACTAGTCACCATGGTGAGCAACCTCATGCCGATCGTATTCAACCATACGACTCATGTTCGACCTTTCGGTCTCTTGTATTCGAGGTCATGTCTGTACATGCTAAGCTCGTCGGGTCAACCTAGGTGTTTCGCGTGTGTAAATCTGGCTTACACCCGTTGTATGCGAACGTTAGAATCTATCACACCCGATCATCACGTGGTGCTTCAAGACAACGAACCTTCGCAATGGTGCACACTTAGGGGAATACGTTCTCGAAATTTTAAGAGGGATCATCTTATTATGCTACCGTCGTTTTAAGCAATAAGATGTAAAACATGATAAACATCACAATGCAATCATATAGTGACATGATATGGCCATTATCATCTTTGCTCTTTCGACCTCCATCTTCAGGCATCGCATGATCATCATTGTCACCGGCGTGACACCATGATCTCCATCATCATGATCTCCATCATCGTGTCTCCGTGAAGTCTTCACGCCAACTACTACTATCACTACTACTATGGCTAACCGTTAGCAATGAAGTAAAATAGTAAGCACATGGCGTTGCATCTCATACAATAAATTAAGACAACTCCTATGGCTCCTGCCGGTTGTCATACTCATCGACATGCAAGTCGTGAAACCTATTACAATAACATGATCATCTCATACATCATACATGCAACATCACAACTTTGGCCATATCACATCACATGTCAAACCCTGCAAAAACAAGTTAGACGTCCTCTAATTGTTGTTGCAAGTTTTACGTGACTGATTTGGGTTTCTAGCAAGAACGCCTTCTTACCTACGTGACAGCCACAACGATGATATGCCAAAGCTATTTACCCTTCATAAGGACCCTTTTCATCAAATCCAATCCGACTAGAGTAGGAGAGACAGACACCCGCTAGCCACCTTTATGCACGATGTGCATGTCTGTCGGTGGAACCAGTCTCACGTAAGCGTACGTGTAAGGTCGGTCCGGGCCGCTTCATCCCACAATACCGCCGGAAAAGAATAAGACTAGTAACGGCAAGCAAATTGACAAACCATCACCCACAACTTTTGTGTTCTACTCGTGCATAGAATCTACGCATAGAAAACCTCGCTCTGATGCCACTGTTGGGTAACGTATCATAAATTCAAAATTTTCCTACGCATGTTCAGATCTTCCTATGGAGAGACCAGCAACGAGAGAGGGGTAAGAGCATCTTCATACCTTTGAAGATCGCTAAGCGGAAGTGTTGCTAGAACGCGGTTGATGGAGTCGTACTCGCAGCGATTCCGATCTAGTGCCGAACAACGGCACCTCCGCGTTCAACACACGTACAACGATCGAACGAGGCGAGGCCTCCTGCCTGGGAACCTACTAACTACTCCTGGTCTTCAGCGGCGTCCACATAGTAGTAGGCACCGTCGGGGTAGCAGTCGTCGTTGGCGGGAACCTCCATCTCCTAGGCTCCATCATCTGGTCGCAGCACGGATCAAGGGGGCAAAGGGGGAGCAAAGCAACAGTGAGTACTCATCCAAAGTACTCGCAAGTCTTACATCAGAACTATGCTAAGTGTTGGGGAACGTCGCATGGGAAACAAAAAATTTCCTACGCGCACGAAGACCTATCATGGTGATGTCCATCTACGAGAGGGGATTTCCGATCTACGTACCCTTGTAGATCGCACAGCAGAAGCGTTAAGAAACGCGGTTGATGTAGTGGAACTTCCTCACGTCCCTCGATCCGCCCCGCGAACCGTCCCACGAACCGTCCCGCGATCCGTCCCACGATCCGCTCGGATCTAGTGCCGAACGGACGGCACCTCCGCGTTCAGCACACGTACAGCTCGACGATGATCTTGGTCTTCTTGATCCAGCAAGAGAGACGGAGAGGTAGATGAGTTATCCGGCAGCGTGACGGCGCTCCGGAGGTTGGTGGTGATCTAATCTCAGCAGGGCTCCGCCCGAGCTCCGCAGAAACGCGATCTAGAGGTAAAACCGTGGAGGTATGTGGTCGGGCTGCCGTGCCAAAAGTTGTCTCAAATCAGCCCTAAAACCCCACTATATATAGGAGGGAGGGAGGGGAGGAGGCAGCCTCAGAACCTAAAGGTTTGGCCAAAATTGGAGGTGGAGGAGTCCTACTCCAATCCTACTTGGAGTAGTATTCCACCTTCCCACTTGGAAACTCTTTCCACCTTGTGTTTTTTCCTTCTCAAAGCTTATGGGCCTTAGTGGGAACTTATTCCAGCCCACTAGGGGCTGGTTTATCTCTTCCCATAGCCCATGAGACCCCTTGGGGCGTGACACCCCTCCTGATGGTCCCCGGCACCCCTCCCGGCACTCCCAGTACACTATCGATGAGCCCGAAACTTTTCCGGTAATACACGAAAACCTTCCGGTAACCAAATGAGGTCATCCTATATACTCCCTCCGTTCCTAAATATAAGTCTTCGTAGAGATTTCATTAGTGGACTACATACGGATGTATATAGACATACTTTAGAGTATAGATTCAATCATATTGCTCCGCATGTAGACCCTTAATGAAATCGCTTAAAAGACTTATATTTAGGAACGGAGGGAGTATCAATCTTCGTTTCCGGACCATTCCAGAAACCCTCGTGACGTCCGTGATCTCATCCGGGACTCCGAACAACATTCAGTAACCAACCATACAACTCAAATACGCATAAAACAACGTCAAACCTTAAGTGTGCAGACCCTCGGGTTCGAGAACTATGTAGACATGACCCGAGTGATTCCTCGGTCAACATCCAATAGAGGGACCTGGATGCCCATATTGGATCCTACATATTCTACGAAGATCTTTGTTGGGTAACGTAGCATAAATTCAAAATTTTCCTACGCATGTTCAGATCTTCCTATGGAGAGACCAAAAACGAGAGAGGGGTAAGAGCATCTTCATACCTTTGAAGATCGCTAAGCGGAAGCGTTGCTAGAACGCGGTAGATGGAGTCGTACTCGCAGCGATTCCGATCTAGTGCCGAACAACGGCACCTCCGCGTTCAACACACGTGCAGCCCGGTGACGTCTCCCGCACCTTGATCCAGCAAGGAGGAGGGAGAGGTTGGGGAAGAAGATCAGCAACACGACGGCATGGTGTTGGTGGAGAGACGAGGTCTCCCGGCAGGGCTTCGCCAAGCGCCGGCACAGAGGAGGAGGAAGAAGTGCAGGGCTGCGCCGAGGGAGAGGGAAAACCGTGTCCTCCAAAGGCCAAAAGTGCCCACTATATATAGGGGAAGGGGAGAGGGGGTGCCACCCCTAGGGTTCCCACCCTAGGGGGTGCGGCAGCCCTCCCAGATGGGGGGAGTGGCGGCCAGGGCAAGGAGGAGGGGTGGCGCACCCCTCTGGTGGGCCTAAGGCCCACCTTAGTTAGGGTTCCCCCCTTCCCCTTTTTTCTGGTGCACATGGGCTGGGTGGGGGGCGCACCAGCCCACTTAGGGGCTGGTTCCCTTCCCCACTTAGCCCATCTAGCCTCCCGGGGTCGTCACCCCCCTTCGGTGGTCCCCCGGGACCACCTCCGGTGGTCCCGGTACGTTACCGGTGATGCCCGAAACACTTCCGGTGTCCGAAACCATCCGTCCTATATATCAATCTTTACCTCCGGACCATTCCGGAGCTCCTCGTGACGTCTGGGATCTCATCCGGGACTCCGAACAACTATCGGTAACCTCGTACAACAGTTCCCTATAACCCTAGCGTCATCGAACCTTAAGTGTGTAGACCCTACGGGTTCGGGAGACAGGCAGACATGATCGAGACACCTCTCTCGCCAATAACCATCAGCGGGATCTGGATACCCATGGTGGCTCCCACTAGCTCCACCATGATCTCATCGGATGAACCACGATGTCAAGGATTCAATCAATCCCGTATACGATTCCCTTTGTCTGTCGGTATAGAACTTGCCCGAGATTCGATCGTCAGTATACCTATACCTTGTTCAATCTCGTTACCGGTAAGTCTTTTTACTCGTTCCGTAGCACGTCATCGTGTGACTAACTCCTTAGTCACATTGAGCTCATGATGATGTTCTACCGAGTGGGCCCAGAGATACCTCTCCGTCACATGGAGTGACAAATCCCGATCTCGATTCGTGCCAACCCAACAAACACTTTCGGAGGTACCCGTAGTGCACCTTTATAATCACCCAGTGACGTTTGATACACCCAAAGCACTCCTACGGTATCCGGGATTTGCACAATCTCACAGTCGAAGGAAAAGATACTTGACATTAGAAAAGCATTAGCATACGAACAATACGATCTAGTGCTAGGCTTAGGATTGGGTCTTGTCCACCACATCATTCTCCCAATGATGTGATCCCATTATCAATGACATCCAATGTCCATGATCAGGAAACCATGATCATCTATTGACTAACGAGCTAGCCAACTAGAGGCTTGCTAGGGACACATTGTGATCTATTCATTCACACATGTATTACTGTTTCCTGTTAATACAATTATAGCATGAACGATAGACGATTATCATGAACAAGGAAATATGATAATAACCATTTTATTATTGCCTCTAGGGCATATTTCCAACAATCTTATCGTTTGAACCTCAGTGCCAAGGATTCATATAATCCCGTATGTCATTCCCTTTGTCCTTCGGTATGTTACTTGCCCGAGATTCGATCGTCGGTATCCGCATACCTATTTCAATCTCGTTTACCGGCAAGTCTCTTTACTCGTTCCGTAATACAAGATCCCGCGACTTACACTAAGTCACATTGCTTGCAAGGCTTGTGTGTGATGTTGTATTACCGAGTGGGCCCCGAGATACCTCTCCGTCACACGGATTGACAAATCCCAGTCTCGATCCATACTAACTCAACGAACACCTTTGGAGATACCTGTAGAGCATCTTTATAGTCACCCAGTTACGTTGCGACGTTTGATACACAAAAAGCATTCCTCCGGTGTCAGTGAGTTATATGATCTCATGGTCATAGGAACAAATACTTGACACGTAGAAAACAGTAGCAACAAAATGACACGATCAACATGCTACGTCTTATTAGTTTGGGTCTAGTCCATCACATGATTCTCCTAATGATGTGATCCCATTATCAAGTGACAACACTTGCCTATGGTCAGGAAACCTTGACCATCTTTGATCAACGAGCTAGTCAACTAGAGGCTTACTAGGGACACTGTGTTGTCTATGTATCCACACATGCACTGTGTTTCCAATCTATACAATTATAGCATGGATAATAAATGATTATCATGAACAAAGAAATATAATAACAACTAATTATCACTGCCTCTAGGGCATATTTCCAACACTAAGTATGCATCAGTATCAAAGAATAGGTAGTATAAAAATGTCAATGATATAGAGATGTGAAACCTCTATGAATGAAGAACCGAGAAAAACTCCAACATCGAAAACATCATAGAATATGCACATGAACTCCATTTTCGATGAACTCGAGATTGTCATAAAGATGACCATAAGCTCTACAACTCACAGAGAGAACCACCAAACAAGAACCAAGAAAGATGATGCAAGGATGCAAATGGTTTGAGCTCTCAACGAACGATACAATCAAGCTACTCACTTGAGAGCTCCCCTTGGCAGTACAACAATCTACCCTAAAATAGAAAACATATCAAGGACAAACCTATACCTTGCGCATCGTCCACTTTAGCTAGATGATGACTATGTTGTCCTCCTCAAGATGGACCACCTTCTTTGATTGCACTGGCTCGATGAAGACTTGTAAACTGCTCCCCGAGCCATTCTTCAACACATCTTCCCAAGTCCATTGCCACCACAATGGAAGACAAGCTTCAAGCATGATATATACGTGATGCTCCACTCGAACTTGCACACAACAAACTTGATGGCGATCACCACTTAACGTCATCCTCCATGGTTTGTATGCGATCTTCCTCTTGACGCAAGCCCATGAAAACACACCTAACCCCACATAGAACTCTCATGAAGACCATGGATTAGTACACAAAAGCGTAATGGACAATGCTTACCATACCATGGGATCACTTGATCCCTCTCGATACATCTTGTAAGCTTTGTGTGTTGATCATATTGATTTACTCTTTGTCTTAGTCTTGATCAACCTTGTGTCTTTATGACCATTCCTTGGATAAGACCTTGAATACCACCTTGGTCATCATATAAACTCCTTGAAACCAACATATGGACTTCAAGAAGTGCCTACGGACAAATCCTTTGAATATAACTCAATGCAGCCATTAGTCCATAGGGATTGCCATCAATTACCAAAACTACATACAGAGAAATATGCTCTAACGACCATGACAACAAATTCTGCGCAAGGAAGGCACAAAACCCAGACGTGGACTTATGTGTGTCCTGGCAACCAACCCAATTTATTCAACGTACATGGTCACAAGCTTGAGGTAATCACAATTTGTTGAGTGTTCGTAGGACGATAGTATCACAGATCTATTTGTGAAATAGTTTCGTTAATATTCAGAAATGTTCCAAGGGGAAGGGGAAGCGTTTCGAGGTCACTAGAAGGGTTTATCGATCAATACCGGGTATTACCGATAAATAATATATATGTGAAAAATGTTTTGAGAGGTGTTAAAAATTATATAATATTCTCTAGTAATTGTTAGAGGGCTTTTATAATTAATTTAAATTTAACGAGTCTTAAAAGGCCTAGAGTTGGAAGGCAATTTGGGCCGCAAGGACCCAAGTGGGGTTGGCGCCCCACCCTTCCTTGGGGGGGGATTGGATTAGGGAAGGAGTGCAACTCCTCCCTCCTTGGACGGAGCCCCAAGGAGGGACTTTCCCACCTTGGTTGATGCCCCTCTCTCCCCCTCTAACCTATATAAAGTGGAGGTATTGTCCCACTTTAATATACAAGTTTTAGGTGCCTCCTCCAGCCCAATACTACTAGTTCTAATTGAGATAATTAGAGATATTTCTAGTTCCTCTAATCCTCATAATTAGAAGTCTCGTGAGGCTCAATCTCCCCCTCTAATTCTCCGATGGTGATTAGTTTTGGACAGCGAAGTGCTACCGGATCACGAAGACTATACACTTGCAAACTGTAGAGAGGCCATATTTTCGGTCTTCGTTCGAGGGCAGTTTGTGCCATCGTTCATCTATGGTTCTAGGGACTCCAAGTACGATCTACACCGACTCATTCTGCTTCTGGTACATACTCGGAGTTGGTTACTATCATGATCCAATCCTCTAATGCACTTTCATATTGTTCTTCGGTGTTTGTAGGGCGATTTTTTTTCTATTTTCTACTATGTTTCCCAACACTCGGGTCTTCGGAGGCGGAGGTGCAGATCGCCGAGGTGGAATTGAAGAAGGAGAAGACTTAGTTCTTAGGGCTCATGGCCGGGGAATAGACGCCGATGACCATTTAGATTAGGTATTTATTATACCCTAGATCAGGACTAGCACTGTTCAGTTGATGTAAATGCAATAAAATTCGTCATATTTATATGAAATCTGGCCGTGCTTATATGAAATCTGACAGTGTTTGAATGAATTTCAGCTGGTTGGTTCAAACTGTTGTTAAAATGTTACGGTTGAATGGTGGCCTCCCATATATGTGTCTGTGGAATGGGCCCCCTGGTCCACAGACGGATGCGGGAGAAAATTTGTGTGTCGCTGCTGAAAATTATCTCTTACCGGTATCATTCATGGTCACACACCTTCGCTCCGGCCGAAAGGCAATTCAAATTTTGCCATACATACACATGTTATTATCTCATATGCGTCCTGCTACTGGTGGCATTGGAGCTACCACCCCGGTCCACACACAACACAACACAACATTGGCGCAGGTCATCAACTTGAACAAGGAAAATTACACACACATAGTGACATAGCAGATTCATGCTGTAATAAGCATGCCTTATTTTCTTACGGGAACGATGTATAACTCACTGTAAGCATATATGTGCTTCTCTCACATCTGGTTGCTCCACATCCATGCCGGCACGCACCCTGCGATAGTATTCGTTAGAAGAAAAACGAGGAAGGAAACCATGTCATTACAAAAGACATGTGGCGTTTTCAATTCACAGGCTTATTTCAACTTGCAAGATGAGATATAACAAAAAAAAAAATAGCTATTAGCTCACATGAGTATGGGAAGCTGAAGCAAAGGGCCGGTTTGTTGAGAGCCTGCTCCTGCTGATCCGCCACAAGGATGTAGAAGTGGCCCATGACCCCCGTATGCTGCCGCTCGCTGCTGTAGTTGGAGACCATGGTCAGCACCTCACCATGGCTTACCTTCACCGTACCTGGCTCTGGATAGCATGTTGACATGCCGACGATGTATCCCTCCTCGTTCCCGGCCTCCTGCCCCGTGCCGTAGATTGGCATGGATTTGCAGAGCAGGCGGCCGTCCTGATAATGAAATTTTAGTCATTCTTGTGTTTTAGTTTTTTCGATGAGAATCCATGCGTTTGACCCATTCCAAAGCTAGAAATGGAGTATGGTTGTATGAAGAATGAGTGAATTGCAAAAACCATCGACATTGAAGATTATGGTTTTAAAAATCGTACTTCTATGTCACCTTATTTATAAATATGATTAGAATGAACGAAGCAGGTGATTAGTGTTATTTGTAGAAAATTAGTCTCAATAGTGGCTTTTTGCATAAATCCGTAGAAGTTTCTACAAACCCGGCCTTTAATGTGTATGGTTTATGCAATTCACTCTTGTATGAATAGGTGACATATACCTGTCCATGCAGCGAGGAACCCAGGCCACCTCTATGCAGGTGAGCGACGGCGTAGACGAGGTCGCCTCCATGGGACACCATTTCTTCGGTCGTCTTCATGTCGACGCAGTTGTTTTTGGCTCGGTCTTCGGAGCTGCATTCGTCCACACGATACTCCACCTACAAAGCAAAGCCAGACATTTTTCAACAATTGTTAATGCTTGAACAACCTAGCTACTCTCTAAAAAATTACACATATATATTTAGGAACGCGAGGGAAGCAGCTAGTAGTAGCTACCAATACTATGAGATATAATGAAGACCAGATATATAGAGAAAGTAGATGATATATACAAACCTTGCAATAAGGGTTGGGGTTTCCATCGAAGAGGGCCGTGTCGGTGACATCAAGAATGTAGATCCTCACCGGCACATGGACGGCATCGCTCCAGTCAAGCCACGACACGGTGTAGCGGAGGAACAACTTCCGCGGCGGCTCGCCATTGTTGGCGAACGCGCCGTCCACCCTGCACCGTGTGCTGTCATAGCAGCAGTGTAGCCCGCCGACGTAGCCGTTCCCGATGCGGCTGCCGGCCTCGTCGACGGTGACGTTGTAGAAATCGCACCTGCACTCGGCGCAGGCGAGCTTGTCGGGGGCGCCGCGCGTGTCGATGGCGTGCACGTTGATGAACCACCGCTCGTCGTACCCGGCCGGGGCCGGCTTGCCGATCTCGATGGCGTATGGGTCGGGCACCCACGTGGCCGTTTGCCGGGTCTCGGAGCCCAGCCCGAAGTGCTGTCCCAGCGAGTCCTTGCAGGGGCCGGAGTTGGTGATCGGGATCATGCTTTGGCCGTAGACGTAGTATGGTGCGACGAGCCAGTGGTGGAGGTAGGTCTCGTGGAGAGGGACCGGGGCGCCGGCGTCGTCGACGACCTCGCCGTTGAAGCTCTTGAGCGCCACGTGACCGCGGGGGAAGTCGACGTCGTAGTACCACTTGTTGACGACGCCGCCGGGGCGGAGGAAGAAGGGCGGGGACAGGAACGTCTGCGTCTTCAGCTGGGGGGCTCGCACGTTGAATGCTTCCGTCGTGGGAAGGAAAGCAGCAGTTGCTGATGAGACGACTAGTGTGACGATGCCCAGCTGGAGCATGCTCCTCTTCATCTTGTTGTCACCTGCTGGCTGCTACTGTTGCTGACAGCTGAAAGTACAAAGGAACTGAATTTTCGTTTTCTTTTTTGCGAGTGAAATACCTATCATAACTTAACTTGAGATAGCTGACCGCACATGCCACGTGGTTTCAGACAACTGAAATTAATACTACTAGTAAGTAATAGTACTTCCTCTCTACCCAACAACAAATATTTAAGAACAGACGATACTGTACTATACTGACGAAAGACAAGGAGCAAATGAAGTCCCTCAAAATTAACAGATGAGATTTGGCTTATTTGTGGATTTCGTTTAGGTGATCTTCAGGGAAGAAGGATGACGTTTTTGGTTCATATATAATATAGCCAACTCGAGAGGGGAGCTGGCAGGAGCAGGAGAGGCTATCTCATAAGCACGTACGCCATCCATTCTTTTAGGCTCAAGTGAACCAGGCAGAATATATACTTGAAGAAGAGATATATAGATACATAGAGCCTAGCTAGCGATGCATTAATTCTTCAGCCAAGTGAAGCTTGGCAAAGCTAGGGGAACGAACACGATACAAGTGAAGAGGACGAGACGTACCAAGGAAGGAGCTGCTCCTGGTGTCTGGACTCCTGCTGCTGCTGCTGCTATCCGTAGGTGTAGATGGTGCACTAGCGCATGGGCACCGCTGCCTCTTATAAACTGGGCGGGTAGCTTGGGTGCGGCTCTTATAAGTTGGGCGGGTAGCTTGGGTGTACGACGGTAAGCTGGTGCACGTCGACACTCCCAAGCTGGTGCACGTCGACACTCCCAACAAAGGGCACAGACCAACTTCATGCTACATTGATACACGTACAGTCACTGGTACGGCCACGACTAACGTTGAGGTGGTTGTTAATTATCGCCGCACTACGACAAGTCAAATGTTACGACATATGTGTATGTGCGCCACGTACACTACGACAAATTAAGCCAAGACCACACTAATAAGAAGCTAGTAGTTGCCGTGACTTGTATTCATCCATACCAAAGAAATCGAGTTCGTTTCACTTTAATTATTAAAGAAGAATATGCATGAGGAAAGACGTACATGCATGTTTGGAGGAAAGACGTACACATATACTATATACTCCCTCCGTTCCTAAATATAAGAGCTTTTAGAGATTACACTATGAACTACATACAAAACAAAATGATTGAATCTACACTATAAAATATGTCTATGTACATCCGTATCTAGTTCATAGTGAAATGTCTAAAAGGTCTTATATTTAGGAACGGAGGGAGTATTTGGTTACTTTGGTCACGGGGAAGTGTTCAGATTTTCTACTTTTACTCTTGCCATGAAAAAGAAAAATACCAGTAAGGTGCAGGCCAAACGTGTGATGCATGGGGTCTATTATCCTTGAAGAAAATCGGCTGGGGACCACCTACTATGCAAGAGAAGATGGTGTGCCTCATTTTACAGCAACCAAAACTGAATCCGTTTACTAGATACTAGTAAGCGTGGACGGGTAACACACGTATAATTATTAGATATTTTCTCTATGTCTAAATAATTATAGATAGAAAAACTATTCTCTTCAATTATAAATATTTTGGAAAAACTAATCTAGTTTTTTTCAACTACAATTATTTAGGTGTAGAGGGAGTATATTTCAAGTAAACGCCAACATGCGGTGGATAAAAGGGTGCTTTGCGCCTTGTGACATATAGGAAAACTTGACAAGGCAAGAAACGATGAATGTTCACGTCTGGTACACACAAACATACATAAAACTGGACAATATAAATCAACTCATACAACTTGGAATTTCATGAGTCCGATTACTCTTTATATGCATCAAGGTGCTCTTGACATGTAAATGTTTAGTTCATTCTGCACAGTGTCAAAGCATTGAAAATCTGAATCTGAACTTGGCAAGCAACATACTCGATCATTCTACAAAGTTTCACCTCTTTCATCTCTGTTCATCATCCTCCAAGCCACGAGCTTTCATGCCAAAATGCGAAAAGAACATTGCACCGAATAAATTCCAAGGATGTAATCACTGGAAAACAACAGTACAAACTAACATCCCTAGTACACAATGGGGACATGGACAAGCACCATTTGTACTCCCTCTTTATCATAATATTTGTTGTTGAGAAGAACTAATCTAGTTCTTCCCAACAAGTATTTAGTAATATAGAGAGTAGAAAATAAGAAAAAACGCAAGTCATGATCTTTTTTGATAGTTTGTTCTTTACACCCCTTTATGTGCAATACCATCAAACAATAAAAATACTCTGATGATCATCAGTTCCTAACCATTAACCAAATGTACAGCAAAAGGAACTTAGTATTTATACGTTGAATATTCAAAAATGTATTTATTTAGATTGTTCATGTGAGAAAAAAAACACATCCTGCAATTTAGACCATTCAGCCGATTTTTTAAGTGAAAGGAGTTCCAAATGTAACAACTTAAAATAAACCAACTCCACCAGTACAAATGTTACAAATTTAAAAAAAATGTGCTGATGACACATGTAAACGCATCTATGAATAAACACCAAACATATAAATATTGCACACTCTAGTTAGTAATGCATAGAAACCTGATTCTGAAGTATATAAGTCAGTACAATGTTTAGAGAAATTTCAGGCACACCTTGTAAGCTCACAAGAACTGTAAAATGTTGGCTGGGCAATTATAAAAATAACAGGTACATGAAGCAAAAATTTGAGGGCCTCTTCCATCGCTGTCACATTTTGTAGTGAAGATGTGCCAAAATGAACAGACATATATTATTGAGAAAATATATAAGCAGGGCAACCTAGTAGTTCGATGGAGTTTCTAGTGAGATATTAAACACAGAGTATGCATGTCAGTAATGATGAGACTGTCACCTTTTGTACACAATCTAAATTCTTATGATATAGAAATCAGTATAGTTTAAATGACCCTACAAATAATTATTGCATTCTGGTTATAATCAGAATTTACTAAGCGTCTATGTCGCAATGTGATAATATCATCTGAATTTCAAACTCTATACACACCAGGTAAAACAAAAACAGCTAAATACAAAAGAATAACAAGATTGCAATCTTATGAAAATTAAACACAATGATATCGGTTGACAGACTTGCCAAAGCAGACAGTGGAAGCATAGTACCGTAAGCAAGCAGCCAAGCACATCAACTATCAGAAGTTAGAACAACGAGTAAGCCACAGGAAGGGGTACAAATTAAAGTATGGGTGAACTCTTTGTAGCAGCAATGGTTGTTTAGTAGCCACTAAAGGAGTTCAAACTGTCAACATGAAGTACCAGTCAAAATTGCAAGTGAACATCCAAGATGTGATTAATCGTCAGAATATAAAATGCATCACAATGGACCCAGACATAACAGATCCTAAATCATTGGTATTGTGTGATGTCCTATTGAATTCTATGAAACATGATCTGCCCATTAAATTTCTCTCGAACAGCTCACAATCCGAAGCTACCAATCATGGCGGACATTAGATTGCACTTGCACCATGAGCGCATGCCTCACATGGGAATTTCGTCAAGCTGTTAGGGCACGTAAAAATCATGCAACACAGAAATTTCAAAGGAAACCCCGGACCAAGCAGGGATGAAAGCTCACCGGAGGAAGGATTGAGGAAAGAATGAGATTGACCCCACGGCTCGAGGCTGCCTTTGCCACTAGGCGACGCTCCTTCCACCTTCCCATCATGCGAAACAAGGTTAGCACAACTGCGTCCATGAGTCACACGTGCAAAAGCGATGAAGCAACTATGAAGCATAAAAAGGAAATGGATTCACCAACTAAACACCCAAATACTTCCAGGTCTGTAGAGCTTATAAAGGGGTGGAACATAGAGAAACTTCTCCAGAAGATCATGCCAAATTGCAAAACAGTGTATAGGTGATTACAGACAAAGACAAGACTTGGGTAAATGTAATGGAAGAAAAGGATGATTTGTAAAGGAAACACAGCTTTATGCACAAGTACTGATTGTAATATCATATAATCACTAGTAGAAAATGGGTCTTTCGGTCGAAGCCCAAAACCATATTAGCCCCGGTTCAAACTAAAACGGGGACCAATGCCAGGCATTGGTCCCGGTTCGAGCTGCCAGGCCCTAGTGGGGCAATAGCCCCGGTTCGGTTCGATGCATTAGCCCCGGTTCGCGCCAAAAACCGAGACTAAAGATCCAGCAACTGACACGTGGTGTTCCGCGGTGGTGGCAACCGTTCGTATCCCCCTTTAGTCCCGGTTGGTGGCTCAACCCGGGACTAAAGGTCTGACACATGGCCTGCCGTAGTGGTGGCAACCGTTGGTATCCCTCTTTCATCCCGGTTGGTGGCTCAACCCGGGACTAAAGGCCCAAACGGTTTGCATCCCGCTTCCAAAACCACAACCGAAGCAAAGTCTCTGTCGCGTCGCCATTTCTCTGTTCTTCTTCCTCTCTCGCTCTCGCTCTGTTCTTCCCCTCTCTTCTTCCCTTCTCTTCTTCCACCATGCCAACTTGCTTTGGAGAGGTGCTCGCACATGGCAAGACCAAGCTCGATGTCGTGTACACGAACGAGAGGAGGGAGGTGCCGCATTTTCTTAGACAGTTGAAGGAATGATGGCTTAACGTCGCAGTGGATCATGAGAAGTTCTTGGGGCTTGATCTGGAGTACACGGCCGATCAACGCGGTGTTGCCATCATCCAACTATGTTTCAAACACCATGTCTTGATCTTCCAATGGGCGAGGTAAGTTTTGAGGCTTTCTTTGATCCAAGGTAATGACATTGTAAGTTTATTTGTTTCAATCATAGTTGGTTCCCTTCAAATAGTTGTAGCGAAACAATTTTGATTAGTTGGAGGGGAACACAATCTGATTGGAATAGTGTTCCATAATCTGAAAAATCTTATTAGAATCAACTAGTGTATAATATGTTCCATTGGAATCATAGTTGATTCGCTTCAAATAGTTGTAGTGAAACAATTTTGATTAGTTGAAGGGAACACAATCTGATTGGAATAGTGTTCCACAATCTGAAAAATCTGATTGGTTCAATATGTTCCATTGAAATCATAGTTGTAGTGATACAATTTTATGCGGCGTTCTTTGATCCAAGGTTATGAAAATTGCATATAGCTAGTGATCTCTCTAGGTTACATTGGATAGCAATATGATATGTCATAGTCATGAAAATTGCTTATAGCTAGTGATCTCTCTAGGTTCCATTGGATAGCTATAGTGATCTCTCTAGGTTTCATTGGATAGCAATATGCAATATGTCTAGCTTATTGAATATTTGCAAAACCGTGGGAGAATATATATATATATATGTATGTCATAGTTAATTTACGGTTTCTTGATCAATTCATAGGATATGAAAATTGCATAGGATAGCAAAATGTTCCATTTGAATCCTAAAGATAATTTTCTCTTTAGTTGTAGTGAAACATGTTTCCTTACTGCAGCAGTATGTAACATTTGTTCCATTTTAATTTGTTTCTGTTGCAGTAGTGACAAGCATTGTCCAGAACTCATGGACTTCCTTCGCAGCGGCATCACTTTTGCTACCGTTGACATAACGAACGACAAGCTGAATATGAGGTACAACTTCGGTATTGAGATACCAACTGGTTGCCTCATTGATTTCCAAACGGTATTCAGGCTTCAACATGTCAGGACTTCGATGGCTCATATGGCAGTTGCCTTGATCGACGAGGAGTATGGTAATATGAAGACCAATTTCCCAAAGTCTCATCACAAACTTTGGGAGAAGGCTCCACTTGATCGTATCAACATTGAGTATGCAGCGAAAGATGCATACATTTCATACGAGTTGTACCGCAAGATTCGAGTCGTCAACTATGGCCAGCGTCACCTCGAGGAAGGTGGACATTCTGATTCAGACGAGTAGTGTTCTCAACGTCGAACACTTGTATATATATCTATGGTAGCTATTATTATGTACTGTTTGGACTAGTATCATGTACTGTTTGGACCAATTTATATATGTCTAGTTTCTGTTTGTGCCATTATAGTTTCCAAATTTAAATGGTTTAGCCCTTTCTAACTTCATTTGCTACTTTTGAATGGTTTAGCCCTTTCTAACTTCATGGTATCATGCATTTCGACCACATATATATACAAAAAGTCTTCAGTTCAAATAAGTTCAAAAAATGAAATCCCTTTTGTAACAGATCTGTTTTTGATTAAAACAGTCATTTAAAAATGAAAGACCATTAGTCCCACGTGGCGTGCAGCGGAACCACATGACGTGTAGCGGAACCACGTGGCGTGCCGCGGAACCACTTTTGTTGTGGGGGCGCTTTTCCTTCTTCTCCTTGTGCTAGATATATGTTATGCATTAGGGAAAGAAGGAATAGCGACCATCATCGACGGACGAAAAATCAGGTGAGGGAGTGTCCACCATATATGAGAGAAGAAGAATGCCGACTGTTGTTGTGGGGGTCGCTTCTCCTTCTTCTCTTTGTGCTAGATATTTTTTATGCACTAGGTGAAGAAGGAGTAGCGACCATCATCGACGGTCGAAAAATCAGGTGAGAGAGTGTCCACCATATATGAGAGAAGAAGAATTTCGACTGTTGTTGTGGGGGTCGTTTCTCCTTCTTCTCCTTGTGCTAGATATTTGTTATGCACTAGGGGAAGTAGGAGTAGCGACCATCATCGACGGTTGAAAAATCAGGTGAGCTAGTGTCCACCATATATGAGAGAAGAAGAATGTCGTCTCTTGTTGTGGGGGTCGCTTCTCCTTCTTCTCCTTGTGCTAGATATTTGTTATGTGCCTTTGAATGGTGCATTTTGAACACACAAAAAGTATGGAGTTTAAATAAGTTCAAAAAATGAAATCCCTTTGTAACGGACGAGTTCTTGTTTGAAACCCTGATACTTCGAGAGAGATTGTCCGATTTGTACACGAAGCGCATCCAGTTTTTGCCGTAACCCTCTCAACTTTCTCGCACATGCTATGTGGGTGAAATGATGATACCATGCCAACTTGGAACCTTTTGAGAGTTCATTTCAAATGCTTTTCAATTTCATAGTCTTATAGCTCAAAATAATCAGTAAATGCATGAAAAATAACAAATGAAGTCAGAAAGGGTTGTAAATTGATGATGTGGCTTTGAATGGTGCATTTTGAACAAATAAAAACTATGGAGTTCAAATAAGTTCAAAAAAATGAAATCCCTTTGTAACAAACGAGTTTCCGTATGAAACCCTCATACTTCCAAAGAGATTGTCCGTTTTGTCCACGAAGTGCATCCAATTTTTGCCGTAACCCTCTCAACTTTCTCGCACATGCTATGTGGGTTAAATGATGACACCATGCCAACTTGGAACCTTTTCAGAGTTTATTTCAAATGCTTTTCAATTTCATGGTCTTATAGCTCAAAATAATCAGTAAATGCATGAAAAATAACAAATGAAGTGAGAAAGGGTTGTATATTGATGATGTGGCTTTGAATGGTGCATTTTGAACACAGAAAAACTATGGAGTTCAAATAAGTTCAAAAAAATGAAATCCCTTTGCAAGAGACGAGTTTCCGTTTGAAACCGTGATACTTCCAAAGAGATTGTCCATTTTGTATACGAAGTGCATCCAGTTTTTGCCGTAACCCTCTCAACTTTCTCGCACATGCTATGTGGGTGAAATGATGATACCATACCAACTTGGAACCTTTTCAGAGTTCATTTCAAATGCTTTTTAATTTCATAGTCTTATAGCTCAAAATAATCAGTAAATGCATGAAAAATAACAAATGAAGTCAGAATGGGTTGTAAATTGATGATGTGGCTTTGAATGGTGCATTTTGAACACAGAAAAAACTATGGAGATCAAATAAGTTCAAAAAAATGAAATCCCTTTGTAACACACGAGTTTCCGTATGAAACCATGATACTTCCAAAGAGATTGTCTGTTTTGTACACAAAGTGCATCCAGTTTTTGCCGTAACCCTCTCAACTTTCTCGCACATGCTATGTGGGTGAAATGATGATACCATGCCAACTTGGAACCTTTTCAGAGTTTATTTCAAATGCTTTTCAATTTCATGGTCTTATAGCTCAAAATAATTAGTAAATGCATGAAAAATAACAAATGAAGTCAGAAAGGGTTGTAAACTGATGGTGTGCCTTTGAGTAGTGCATTTTGAACACAGAAAAACTATGGAGTTCAAATAAGTTCAAAAAAATGAAATCCCTTTGTAACAGACGAGTTTCCGTATGAAACCGTGATACTTCCAAAGAAATTGTCCGTTTTGTACACGAAGTGCATCCAGTTTTTGCCGTAACCCTCTCAACTTTCTCGCACATGCTATGTGGGTGAAATGATGATACCAATGCCAACTTGGAACCTTTTGAGAGTTCATTTCAAATGCTTTTCAATTTCATGGTCTTATAGCTCAAAATAATTAGTAAATGCATGAAAAATAACAAATGAAGTCAGAATGGGTTGTAAATTGATGATGTGGCTTTGAATGATGCATTTTGAACACAGAAACTATGGAGTTCAAATAAGTTCAAAAAAATGAAATCCCTTTGTAATAGACGAGTTTCCGTATGAAACCCTAATACTTACAAAGAAATTGTCCGTTTTGTACACGAAGTGCATCCAGTTTTTGCCTCTAGTATTATTGAAACTAAAATTATATAGAATTTTATTACAAACTTTAATAGCAAAAAGTATTATCATAAAAGAAAATAAATAAGTAATTGGAATTTTGTTCAAAACATTAAAAGAAAAAAAGAATTATCATAAAAGAAAATAAATAAGTAATTGGAATTTTGTTACAAACTTTAATAGTAAAAAAGAATTATCGTAAAAGAAAATAAATAAGTAATTAGAAACAAAAAATAAAGAAAAAACAGGAATTTTTTTAAAAAAAAGTGCCACCTACAAGGCCACCACGGCGTGCATACGACTAGAAACCCATTACTAGGGCCAGGATGCACGCCCGCAGTAGGCCCAATAGGCCCATAAGCACACAAAGTGATTTTAGGCCCGTAAGTCTGCAGTAGAGAGGAGCTCGAAGTGGTTGGTTCGGCAGGCCTTATAAACCACTCCGAGCCCCTCTCGGCTAGCGAGGTGGGACTAAACATAGCAGCGCACCGCGCAAGGCCTTTGGTCCCGGTTGGTGGCACCAACCGGGACTAAAGGGAGGCATTGGTACCGGTTTGTGCCACCAACCGGTACCAATGCCTGTGCTTCCCGCCCTTTGGACTGCTGAAAGAGACCTTTGGTCCCGGTTGGTGCCACCAACCGGGACTAAAGGTGGGGCTATATAAGCGACTGTTTAGAAATTTTGATCTCTCCCCCTCTCTCCATTCGATCCCGACGCCGCGAGGCTGCCCATCTCGCCGCCTCGCCGTCGCCGTCGCCATCGTCGCCCCACGCCGTACCGCGCCGCCCCGACGCCGTCCCGCGCCGCCCCGACGCCGTCGCCGCCCCCCGCCCCGCGCCCCGTGCCCCGCGACGCCGCCGGCCCCTGCCCGTCGCCGCCCCGCCCCGGCCCGCGCCGCACCTCACCGTCGAACGTCGCCGCACTGCCCTGCCCCGCGCCGCACCTCGCCATCGCCGTGAGCAAAGATTTTTTTCTGTTAAAAGATTTTTTGGTGATATTATTGTTGAATATGCATGTTTGTATGTTCATATATATGCAAAGATCGAATATGTCAATTTTTTTTGATTTTTTTCTGTTCATAGAATTTTTATGATTTTTTTCTGTTGTAATTTTGTTCATAGAATTTTAATGATTTTTTATTCATAGTATTTCTTTGTAAATTTATGTATATGTTCATATTGTGTATGTATAGAAAAATTGTGCATGATCAAAGTCATTTATGAATATGTTCATATTTAGAATAGAGGAAAAAGGAAAAAATAAGAAGAGAAACTGGTTAATATAATTAGTTAGAAAAATAATAGAACTATAGTTAAACTAGTTTGTTTTTAGTAAGTGCTACTTTATTTTATTTATAGTAAGTGCTTCATATATAGTTGAACTAGCTAGTTGATTTAATAAACTATTTTATTTTACTATATATAGAAGTAGTTTGTTTTTAGTAAGTACTACTTTATTTATTTATAGTAAGTGCTTAATAGTTGAACTAGTTGATTTAATTAATAAAAAACTACTTTATTTAACTATATATAGAAGTAGTTCCCGCATCGACGTCGACTTGTTGTTATATATAATCGTGACACATTTTATTTAACTATGTATGATGATGATTAATTAGTACGACTTGTTGTTATATATGATGATGCATGATGTGAGCATGAAGAGTTATTATATATAGATGTTCAATTCTTTCGATATATATAGTGTGACACGATTATATTGTTGTTCACACACATTTACCACATTAAAACAGGAAATGTCTGATGCTGGATATTGCGAGTGTGAATATTGCGGTGACTCTCGGGGTATGTGCGACATGCCTCACCTGCGAGACGATAGGTTCTTGAGCATGAAGCTTGACGAGAACGGCGATATGTACCTCCCTTGCCATGCGAGAAGATATGTGTTGGAGAGGCTCGGTTTCGAAGACCACGAGAGAATTGAGACGAGGAGCGCTAAGCTGAGGACTATACATGGTCACACATTTGTTATCCAAGTATTTAATTCAGTTTTTTAAACAGAATTTGGGTGCCCAAAGTGGGAAGATCTTTGCAAGGCATACGGATTTTGAGAAGGGAATGGAAATCACCTTCGATCTTCGTTCTGAAGATAATATGCCAGACAACATCGACATTTGGGTGGTTGCCGATGATATGCTTCCTGTTTTACCTCCATGTGAGTTTCTCAACCATATTTCTCAAGTAATTTTCATTTATATTTATAAATAGTTGGTGTAGTCAATCTGTTTTCCTCTCGCAATTTACATGTCATGTGGTGTTCATCGTCTATTAAAACTTTGGCCACACATTGCAGGTTCCTAGTTATTGGGTCATAGTTATAGTTATATCATGTTACATGTTGTACAAACAACAAAAACAACCCAAATTGTCCTTTGAATGATCGTAGCACATGTGGTCGTTTTGAATGGTTTATATAATGCCCACATCTTGTGGACAATTACAAAATTTCTAAGTATTTTTGAAACATTAAGTTATTACAAAATTTGGGTGGTTGTCGATGATATGCTTCCTGTTTTACCTCCATGTGAAGTAATTTGCATTTATATTTAGAAATAGTTGGTGTTCATCTATATACTAAATTTGTTAAATTATAATTTATAGCTTATTTCGTTGCTTCGACTAAATTACGAAAATTAATTGACACGACACACTACACGTATGGATCACATCTAACTTAGGAGGAGAAGGACCATCTTCTCCACTTTCTTGTTGCTGGTGTTCTGGCTTCTAGGGATACCTTCCCGTATCATTTTGGAGTTGGCCAAAATTATTCATTTTACATGCCACTAGTGCATAGGTTGAGTCCAGATGACATTCGCCGAAATGTCTTGGTAAGAGTTTCCTAATTAAGTACGCTCCACTATTGCATAAATTGTGTTGATTACATTGCTAACTAGGTTATTATTATGTTCTTCAACAACAACTGCCACATGATGTAGTGCCTCCGTTAATGGACCCAAAAGGTCAAATGAGAATTAGAAGCCCGCTGAGGGCTGAGTTCTATGCTCCATACTTGATTAACTTCAAATCAAGATAAAAAAGACTCCAAATTGAAGCATTGAGAGAAATAAAGAAGGTTCGCAAGTCACAAGCTGGAGACCGTTGGATCTTTGTGATTCATCATGGAGCCATAGGTGTTATTCTGTTTTATGACATTATATCTAAGAGCGAGGACTAGGTCTTATGAGAGACAATTTATTCTAGTTTATATTATTACTTGACATGATCGATTAATTAGGATGCATGATGCATATGATGACTATATATATATTATGATGTTTCTCTGTTTTATTTTATGTGTATCATATGATAACTTGGTATATGATTAAGTTGATGATGAGTTGTTAGATGATCGATTAGAATACTATTACCATTCGACGAAAATGATATGAAATGATATAGTGTAAAAAGATGCATATATGTGCATGTAACTCGTGTCTACATTTTGTAAATATGTTCGGCCACGTGGAGGCCCACCTGTCCTGGTTCGTGTAAGAACCGGGACTAAAGGCAAAGGGCATTAGTAACGATCTTTTTGTCCCGGTTCCAAAACCGGGACAGATGGCCCTTATGAACCGGGACAAAAGGCCCTTTTTCTACTAGTGAATTACCAACACAGAGATAAACTCTCAAGTGGTGCAACCATCAATGCATGGGGATAAACGTGAGAATGGTTATTAAAAAACCGGGTGTAATGGTTCGGTTCTTACTTTGGGTTTGATTGGTTCAGGTTTTATTGGGCTGAGATTTTTTTAATTTGGTTTTGGTTTGGTTATGTGAAGAAACCAGTTTGGGTATAGTTGGTTATGGGTTTAAACGGTTTGGTTATTAGCGGTTATAAACTATGGATCCAAACCGGTTTCTAGGCATTGGTTATATGCAATAATCAACTACGACCGAGAACAAGTATCTTTGATCCGCGCGGATATTGTAATGCACTATGTAATTATGTATTATGGGAAAACAACAGATGAAAATCGGAAGTGTTTTCTTGTGCTTTCGGTAAGCAATTTGGTTTTAATACACTTGTTAGTGAGCTTATTAGCCATGGGCATGTTCTTTTTGCCTCTTACTGTGAGTTGACTGTATCTCAAGGATTACTTTGTTTCTAAACTGTTGTAGATGCACTTATGCCTTTTCTATCTTATTTATTTCTTAACATGTCAATTTGTGCAATCATATGTACATTAAAGCAAACTCATGGCTATGTACTGGGTTTAAACCCATGGTTATGTTTTGGGTTTAAATTGGTTTGGGTGGAAAAAATAGTGGGTTTGGTTTTGGTTGGGCTAAAAATGACACTAAATGGCTATGGTTCAAGTATGGTTTTGAGAGATAAATGAATGGGTATGGTTCAAGTATGAAACCATTCTCAGGTTTACATGGGGAGGACTAAGGAAAACAAGGAAAATAATAGCATATAATCATCCAAACGAAATGATCAGGTCAGAGAAAAATTAATGCAAAGTGCGTGAACTAAACTGACATGAAACACACAGATGATAAAATGTCGGTTGCTTCCTTTCAAATTAAACTGAACATGCCAAGCAATGACACCATTTTCTCCGATCTGAGCACGAGAGTGGATAACAACACCGACCAAGCAGACAGGCAGGCAACCTAGTAGTTCGATGGAGTTTCTAGTCAGATATTAAACACAGAGTATGCATGTCAGTAATGATGAGAATGTCACCTTTTGTACACAATCTAAATTCTGATGATATAGAAATCATTATAGTTTAAATGACCCTACAAATAATTATTGCATTCTGGTTATAATCAGAATTTACTAAGCGTCTATGTCACAACGTGATAATATCATCAGAATTTCAAACTCTATACACACCAGGTCAAACAAAAACAGCCAAGTGCAAAATAATAACAAGATTACAATCTTATGAAAGTTAAACACAATGATATCGGTTGACAGACTTGCCAAAGCAGACAGTGGAAGCATAGTACCGTAAGCAAGCAGCCAAGCACATCAACTATCAGAAGTTAGAACAACGAGTAAGCCAGAGGAAGGGGTACAAATTAAAGGATGGGTGAACTCTTTGTAGCAGCAACGGTTGTTTAGTAGCCACTAAAAGAGTTCAAAGTTCAAACTGTCAACATGAAATACCTGTCAAAATTGCAAGTGAACATCCAAGATGTGATTAATCATCAGAATATAAAATGCATCACAATGGACCCAGACATAAGAGATCCTGAACCATTGGTATTGTGTGATGTGCTATTGAATTCTATGAAACATGATATGCCATTAAATTTCTCTCGAACAGCTCACAACCCGAAGCTACCAATCGTGGCAGACATTAGATTGCACTTGCACAATGAGCGCATGCCTCACATGGGAATTTCGTCAAGCAGTTAGGGCACATAAAAATCATGCAACACAGAAATTTCAAAGGAAAACCCGGACCAAGCAGGGATGAAAGCTCACCAGAGGAAGGATTGAGGAAAGAATGAGATTGACCCCATGGCCCGAGGCTTCCTTTGCCACCAGGAGACGCTCCTTCCACCTTCCCATAACACGAAACAAGTTTAGCACAAGTGCACAACTGAGTCCATGAGTCACACGTGCAAAAGTGTGAAGCAACTATGAAGCATAAAAAGGAAATGGATTCACCAACTAAACACCCAAATACTTCCAGGTCTGTAGAGCTTATAAAGGGGTGGAACATAGAGAAACTTCTCCAGAAGATCATGCCAAATTGCAAAATAGTGTATAGGTGATTACAGACAAAGACAAGACTTGGGTAAATCATAGCCGGTTGTGGCGCGCATGACGCTTTGTATCTTTATTTTGTTTTTGTTAACTTGATGTACTTGGTTCAGACTCGTTTTACCATATTCAAATAAAAAGCTGCATGCATCACTCGATGCAGAGGCCGGGGCGATGCCTCCTTTTCTAAAAAAATGTAATGGAAGCAAAGGTTGATTTGTAACGGAAACACATTTTTATGCACAAGTACTGATTGTAATATCTTATAATTACCAAGACAGAGATAAACTCTCAAGTGGTGCAACCATCAATGCATGGGGAGGACTGAGGAAAACAAGGAAAATAATAGCATATAATCATCCAAACGAAATGATCAGGTCAGAGAAAAATTCATGCAAAGTGCCTGAACTAAACTGACATGAAACACACATGATAAAATGTCCATAGCTTCCTTTCAAATTAAACTGAACATGCCAAGCAATGACACCATTTTCTCCGATCTGAGCACGAGAGCGGATAACAACACCGGCCAAGCAGACAGGCAGGCAAGCAAGCAAGCAAATACCCTACAGCTCTAGCATTCTATCAAACCGGCTCGTGAACGAACAACATAGCAAAATGGCCAAAAACAACATCTGGACAACAGACGATAACGACGGAATAACACCCTAGAGACCGCACATCTACAGACGTCAGAACCAAAATCATTGCTAGAACAGGCGAGCGAGACGAACAAGGCAGGAGATCTACATCGCTTGGAAAGAGGAACAACACAGAAGAACAACGATGAATGAAGCAAAGGGAACTGTGCGCATCGAGCTGACGAGACTGGAACCAGTGAAATCGATCGAGTAGGCAACAGCTAGCGCCCAAGACTAGACTATAGGGGCGACTACGGGGGCGACTACGGGGCGATTATATGATGGTCACCGCCGCCGGCACCAGAAATGCCGGCGGTCGGTTCTGGGCGCTAGCTGCAAACGATGACGAAGACGGTCAGCCGGAGGCATCCTCGCCGACGCCATCTGACTTGGTGTGTGAATCACTACTTGCAGGATACACAGAAGATCAGGTAGCAAAATTGATCGAGGGATTCATTCCTCCGTCCGACAGAGCGTGGGATGGAATGGGAAACAACGACGATGAAAGAATCGAAGTGCTACGGCGAGTTGTTCACCGGCGAACGTCTACATCGGCGGTTCGGCCATGGAAGGGCACGATACCTAAGGTACGACTTCCAGTGCTAACACTTGCGGATTTCATAGATACGTGGAAAAAAGTCCCATTCCGAAGGAAGAACTATCGTTCGTCGGGGAGCAAGCCGCCGCCGGCGAATATTCCGGCCAAAACGGATCTCGGGATCCGAGAGTCACGGGAGCAGCGTTTGAATACGTTACTTCTTCGGCATGGGCCAGAAACGGGATCGCATGGGCTTCTGATGGATTGGTATATGGCCCATCCGAGCACATTGCAAGATCCAGGAATTCGAGAATTCCGTCTCGTCCACGATACGATGCGAGTACGGGATGGCCTCCCTCGCAGATAAGGTTAATCCTGCTAGGGTTCTTCGTGAGTTTCTGGGTTTTCCATCGACAACAGGTCGTGCACGACGGATTCCGGCGCTAATCCCGACGATGGCTGAGCGCCCTCCAGGGAGCGCGCCTGACACTCGCTCGGAGCAGATCGCTGCACCAGTTGGTAATACTCAGGCAGCTTCACATCGGGCGGCCGATGGTGTTCCTGCAGAAGTTCAAGGACAGCCTCGCGGGACTACTGCCGGGGTTCATACTCGCGGTGGTGGGACTGCTGCCGGGGCTGGAAGGGGTGGTTACGGCTCTGGTGCAGGGGGTTCAGGCTGCGGTGGCGGCGGAGGGCAGGGCTACAGGAATTATGGGCACAATTGGAATGAAATCTTTGGTGGCCGAGGAGGTGGACGAGGTAATTGGAACGCCGGAGGAGGTCATGGGGGAGGTCCTAATTAGTGGCACCGACCCTTTCATCCTCCGGAAGGAAGTTTTGTCAAAGGAGCCAGGGGTACGAACTATCGTCCGCGAGGTGGTGGAGGAGGTCGTACTTTTGGGCGGAATAATAATTTGCCCAAGTGGAAGGAAGTAACACCAGCGGCGACTGACAGGGTTGCAGTCAACAATTCTGGTTCTAATCTGTCTACGGAGGTTGCACCTAAGGCAGCTGAGGACAGAGATCAGACTCGGGCTAATAAGGCCGCTCGTAAGAAGGAAAAGTTAACATGCTATAGATGTGAAGTTCCTGGGATTTTTGTCGTGGATTGCACCACGGCGTTATGCGATATTTGTCAGAAATCGGGACATGAAGAGACCGCTTGCCCATTACTTCTAGCTCCAAAGCCAGTCATTAATATTTATGGTGTTTGTCAAAATAGACTTATGTTTTTTGAGACACCACGGTCTACATCAGTTATTGTCCCACCACGTCTTGAGAGCTCAAGAACGGGACTAATTAAAGTTACTAATGGATCGCTCTCAGCTGACCAAGTCTCGCAACAATTGAGAAGACTTGTGTCCAAGACATACCAGTGGGCACCAGAGCGACTTGATGACCATAGCTTTCAAGTGGAGTTTCCTTGAAGAGAGGATCTCCAACGTTTGCTTACTTTTGGGGTCAGCAGGGTCAGTGGGAGCAAATGTCTACTTGAGTTTGAGGAATGCAAAAAACCGGAACCACAGGGTTCACGGCTACAGAAGGTATGGATCAGATTTTCAAGCATATCAGAAACTTTACTTAATTATTTCCTTATTGTATGGAGCCTTGGATCACTTATTGGCAAGACCGAAAAGGTTGACATGACATTCACTCGCAAAAGGGGGATAGCCAGATTGCTTGTGATGGTGTTAGATGTTGAGTATATTCCTGATTTCGCGGCTTGGTCATATGATGGAGTTCACTATGATCTTGATGTGGAGGTAGAGGTGGACCTACCTCCAAAGTCTAACGATGGTGATGTTGATATGACTGATGGAGATGAGCGTGATAAGGACCAAGGTGATACTGATAAGGATAAGAGTTCTGACAGGTCTAAGGATAGCATAAATCCTTCATCATCCTCTACAAAGTAAAATCCACTTTTTAATGTGGTTGCACCTTCATCTTCTTCTGCCCCTATGGCTACCTTACGTCTCGGATCCTTTGAGGTGATGCATGAGATAGGTCACTTAGGGGGCGCAGTTCATTTAAACTTGGGTGCACAACAAAAGATTAATAAAGCACTCACAAATGATGCTACTGTCACTAGCGCACATGCATGCATGATGGCACAACACGAGGACATGCCACATAACATGCATGCCACTGTGGTCAAAAATGATATTGTGGACTCACAGCATGTCATTTCTACTCCAGATGACAGCATTAGCGAAAGCCAGACTATGTATTTTGCTAGCACGCCAGAGGGCAGCGGCAGCCAGGTACGGCATACGTGCATGTCCCAGGATTTGATGGGTAGCAGTGCACTGGTCTCATCACAACAGACAGATGACGACCATAACTCAGGCGAGAGCAACTCTGATAGGCAGGAGCACTATGCTGCTGAAACGCAGTTTTTTGCTTGCACGCCGGTGGGCAGCGGCAGTCAAAATCGATCTACCTCCATGTCCCAGGATTTGAGGGGTGACGGTACCTTGGTCTCAGAACAGCAGCGACAGTCCGGTTCATCATGATGTTGAAACGATTGTGTGCAGCGAGAGGAATTTGCAGGCTCATCCGCAGTCCCAGGTTTCGGGTGGCATTGCACGATGCACCAGGCAGGAGGCCTGCGTGACATTTCCTATGAACATATTACCCATGGTTCATATTGCAGTCTCGGAGAGTGATGTAGCTACGGCAGGGTGTGCGACAGACAGACGGTTGTAAACATTCAGCGGTATCTACGGAGGAGGTGATCTCATTTGGAGGGATCCCAGATCCTTCATCTAGAGATAGACGCTTTAGCCAACGTATCCAGGAACAACCAGATGTTGATGACATGTCGATAGGGCGTGCCATGAGAGCCGCTAAAATCCGAGATGCTGAAAAGACTTCAGGTATGTGTGTCGTTCCTCATGCATCAGTTCTTCAATTTTCAGATTCAGATATTATTAATAATGCTAGCGACATAGATATTTCTCTTGGATCCTGAGGCAAACAATTAGCAAAATCTATCAATGATATTTTAGACTTAGAAGCAGACAGTACCATTGATTTTATTCAGCATTTAGCAGCGCTAAAACCAATGAAAGATTCAGATATTAATGACTTAGGAGGTGCACAACTGCAGAATCTATGTGAGAATTTATTACATTTAGAGGAAGATGAGGAAGAGCTGGATGACATGGGATCGGAGGGGTATATGGCTCCTTCGATTGACGGTTGTCATCCAAATGTCATATTAGTAAAAAATAACTTAGATGATATTAAAGACAAACCCAAGAGACCTTGGAAAGGAAAGGTATTTCCTGAATCAGCAGTCAGGAGAAGTGCGAGAGTAAAACAAAAGAAAAAAAATTCATGATGAGATATGAAAGGAATTTTTTGGAATAGCAAAAGTCTAGCGGACTTGGCTAAAATAAGGTTCCTTAGAGAAGCATCACTCAAACATAAACTTGACTTTATAGCATTACAAGAAACTAGTAGGGATAACTTCACACCGCAATTTCTTAATATCCTCTCGGGGGGGTTGATTTTGATTGGCATTGTTTACCGCCAAGGGGAAGATCTGGTGGGATCTTACTTGGGGTAAAACGTGAAACATTAGAGGTGATGAATGTGATATATGGCGAGTTCACGGTTAAATTTCGACTGAGGTCAAAGATTGATGGGTTCAGGTGGGCTGTGGTGGCCGTATATGGGGTGGCGCAACCAGAACTCAAACCTGATTTTCTTGCAGATTTGGTACGGATTTGTGGAGAAGAAAGACTTCCACTTATGGTGGGGGAGACTTTAACATCATTAGAAGACAAGATGAAAAAAATAATGATAATTTTGATACACGGTGGTCCACTATGTTCAACATGGTCATTAAGAGTCTCAATTTGAGGTAGATTGACCTCACTGGTAGACAATTTACTTGGGAAAATTCTTTACCGGTACCAACATACGAGAACTTGGACCGGGTACTAGCCAGTGTTGAGTGGGAACAGAAATACCCACTGATTACAGTACAGGCTTTGCATAGAGCTATATCTGACCAGACACCTCTCCTAGTGGACTCGGGAGAGGCAAATCATGTGGGAAATAGAAATATCTTTTCTTTTCAATTAAGTTGGTTTGAAAGAGAAGGTTTCATGGATCTCATAGCCGAAGAATGGGCAAGGGATTCGAGTGGGATAACGAATACCGAAATATGGCAAAACAAAATTTGAAATTTACGTCAGTTTTTGAGAGGATGGGCAAAAAATCAGAGTGGTAAATATAGACTTGCAAAAGAACTACTCATTCGTCTGATTGATGAATTAGACATTAAAGCGGAGTCTGATCATCTCAATTTGACGGATAGGAATAAAAAGATTGACGCTAAGTGGAAGTTGCAAAAACTCCTAAGAGAAGAGGAGATGAAATGGGCAACTAGAGCCAAGGTGGCAAAGGTGGTTCATGGGGATGATAACACACGATTCTTTCACATGATTGCAAATGGCAAACACAGGAAGAAAAAAATTACTCAACTTGAGAAAGATGAAGGAACAATTATAGGACACGAGAATTTAAAATTATATATCTCTGAATATTACAAAAAATTATTTGCTAAAGGAGAAGAGACGGGGGGTCTCTCTGGATGAAACCATCACTCATGATATACCTCAACTAAATGCAGATGAGAATGAGGTGCTATCAGCTCCATTCACAGAGAAGGAAGTATATACCTCAATAACACAAATGAAATTAAATAAAGCCCCGGGACCAGATGGGTTCCCTGCTGAGTTTTATAAGAATTTTGGCATATCATTAAAGGTGACTTGATGCCTATGTTTCATGATTTATTTAATGGTGAGTTGCAATTATTCCATCTCAACTTTGGAACAATTACATTGTTGCCAAAAAAGGTGGAAGCTATTCGAATTGAACAGTTTAGACCGATATGTCTGCTGAATGTGAGTTTCAAGATTTTTACAAAAGTTGGTACAAACAGATTAACAAAGATAGCTAATTCTGTAGTCCAACCGACACAGACTTCGTTCATGCCTGGGAGGCACATCTTGGAGGGTGTCGTTGTCCTGCATGAGTTGCATGAAATCCATACAAAGAAACTAGATGGGGTTATATTTAAAGTGGATTTCGAGAAAGCATATGATAAAGTCAAATGGTCTTTTCTCCAACAGGCCTTACGTATGAAAGGATTCAATGATAGATAGAGAAATCAGGTTGATAATCTCATCCAAAAAGGGAGTGTAAGTGTTAAAGTTAATGATGACATAGGTCATTTTTTCCAAACACATAAGGGACTGAGGCAAGGTGATTCATTATCCCCCGTATTGTTTAACATAGTTGCAGACATGTTAACAATACTAATAGAAAGAGTCAAAGAAAAAGGCCAAGTTGGAGGCCTCATACCACATCTCGTAGAAGGGGGTGTCTATTTTACAATATGCGGATGATACAATTATTTTCATGGAGCACGATATGGCCAAAGCAAAGAACATGAAACTATTATTGTGTCTTTTTGAACAATTATCAGGACTAAAAATAAATTTCAACAAAAGCAAAGTTTTCTGCTTTGGAAAGGCAAAAGATGAACAAGACGCTTATAGACAGCTTTTTGGATGTGAAATGGGATCACTACCATTTAGATATCTTGGGATTCCTATTCATCATAGGCGACTGACGAATAAGGAATGGAAATGTATTGAAGATAGATTTGAAAAAAAAATTAAGCTCTTGGAAGGGCAAGCTTATGTCATATGGAGGAAGGCTAGTATTAATAAATTCTGTGTTAATTAGCCTACCCATGTTTCTCTTGTCTTTTTTGAAATACCAGTAGGGGTTCGGAAAAGACTAGATTTTTATAGGTCTCATTTTTTCTGGCAAAGTGATGAGGCCAAGAAGAAATACAGACCGGCACGTTGGGATATTATATATAGACCTAAAGAACAGGGGGTATGGGTATTGAAAACTTAGAAGTGAAGAACAAATGCCTTCTCAGCAAATGGCTTTTTAGGTTATCTACGGAAACTGAAGGAATGTGGTCTCAAATACTTAAGAATAAATACTTACATTCAAAAACTTTAGCACAGGTTAAAGTTAGACCACAGGATTCCCCTTTCTGGAAAGGTCTAATGAAGATAAAGGTGACCTTTTTCCAGCGGGTAAGGTTTGTAGTTGGGGATGGTGCATCAACAACGTTTTGGGAGGACACTTGGTTGGGAGACACTCCTTTAGCCCTTCAATACCCAACATTATATAACATTGCCCAACGTAAAGATGAATATGTTGCCACGGTACTTCAATCCATACCACTTAACATGCAATTTAGGAGAACTCCAGTTGGACCACGATGGAACACATGGTTACATCTGGTCAGAAGGCTAATGCAGATTCAGTTATCTGACCAGACAGATACTATTCGTTGGACTTTGGCTGCCAACGGAGTATTCTCAATTAAATCCATGTATACTGATCTCATTAACACTGGACCAATATCTAGATCATTACATATCTGGAAAATCAAGGTGCCCCTAAGGATTAAAATTTTCATGTGGTTCATACACAAGGGTGTGGTATTAACCAAAGATAATTTAACAAAACGAAGATGGAGAGGCAGGGTGATTTGTTGTTTTTGTGAGCAAAACGAAACAATTAAACATCTTTTCTTAGACTGTCCTCTTGCAAAACTTCTATGGCGCACCTTACATATAGCTTTTAATATATCTTCACCTACATGTATGAATTCGTTATTCACAACGTGGCTCAATGGAGTGTACGGTAGAATATAGAAACTTATTAGAATTGGAGTCTGTACGTTATTTTGGGCTATATGGAATACTAGGAATGACATGATTTTTAATGGCAAGAATTTCAACAACTTTTTGCAGGTTATTTTCAGAGCAACATCCTGGATCTGTATGTGGTCGTTACTCAGTCATGTGGAATCTAGGGATCTTATGGATTTTGGGTGCAACCGATGGGAGACGGCCTCTCGGGTTATCTTTAACCGATTTGGATGACGTGCTAATAATAGGCTAGGTGTATAGGCATCGTAGTCTGTTATCAGTTAAGCCGGATGTGGAATTTATTTGTTTAATTTTTGTATTGAGATTCAGAGATTTGTGGACATCAGACACATTTTCCATTTATTATTAATAATATGGCTGCATGCATCGATTGATGCAGAGGCCGGGGGCTCGTTTCCTCCTTTTCAAAAAAAGGCAACAGCTAGTGCGGACTACAGAGAAGCGACGCGCCGATGAGGCTACCGGAGGAGCACACATCCTCGGACCCTAACCCCAGCATAGTCGTGCCCTGCGCCTCGACCCTGTCATTGGTGGCCGGAGACCCTACCATCGTGGGCATGTTGCTCCTAGTCGGCGGCGTTGGGGGGGAGGGGGGGTTGGCGAATAGGACGTGTGCAATAGAGTTAACGAAGGCTTCGTTTTTTTGTTAACAGAGATCTTAGACCACTAATTATGTGATAAAATGGTTGAGATTGCAATTTAGATCTGTCCTTTCTTTCTTTTTTAGTGGTAGTACATAAAAGGGGAGTCTTTTAAATTTTGTTTTCCTTTGGATATAATATTGCGTGAGTTCGGTTACTTAACTACGTACCTGGTCTAAAGTTCAAAAAAATACTAATCTAGGAGCCGAGTAATATATAAAGCCAGGCGCGGTCATTGTAAAAGTTAGATTAGTTTAGTTTTTATATGAAATAGACACGATGTGTTTTGTTCCAAAGTAGACATCTGTATCAAGTTTTGGAGGGATCTTCAGGAAACCACTGTTTTGTGTTTTCTTTACAGAAACTGTATTGCACATTAATACCGTTGTCTTTTTTTTGACTGGAAATATGGGAATTTTATTCAGCAAAAGCCCTGGCAGAATCTGTCTGGAGGCAAGTTACAAGGAAGCTAGGTTGCGATGGCATCCAACACTCCGACACCTCTCGAGTGCTAGCTTGCTTTGCACACAAGTGGGCAGGCGTGTTAGCTGCACGATTACAATGCTGAACACAAAAAGAAGAAAAGAAATCTACGTTCTCCCCTATTTCATCCAAGATAGGCGCCACAACCGATCGAGAATTGTGACGCAAATGCCATAGCTGGACCAGTTCCAAGCTATCTGTCTCCAATATCACTTTCGAAAAGCCTCTTAGCCTGGCAAAACGAGCACCTTCCCGCAATGCCAAGGTTTCAGCAACCAGCGGATCAGTCACCCCGCCGAAAGGTTTGCACGAGGCAACGATAAAGCCCTGCTTAGAGCGAGCAACCCCTCCACCGCCACTTCTGCTATGCTGAGGCGCCACACTGCCATTAGTGTTAATCTTTATAGTATCTTGATCTGGTGGCCTCCATCCATGCCCAGGTAAGGTGCCCGCCTGGTTGCAAGGGATGTCCAACATTGCTAGAGCATTTCTGGTCAAGATCATCGACTGGCTTGGGCTAACAGGGCCTCAGTCATGAGTAATGTTGTTGTGCGAGGTCCATATAGACCACATGATCGACACCAGCTTTGCCCTGTCCGACTCCGAATGTCGCTGATCACATAGGATATCGGTCTTCCATGTTTGAGGATTCACATCAGGTCGATGGACATCTAACCATTCTGGCGCTATGTCCCAAAACTTCATTGCATGAGAACAATCCATTAGAGCATGCCTCGGAGTCTAACCATGCTTCCCCAAAAGCGCCAAGTTGAACTTCTCCAGATCGCGGAAGCCCATACCCCCTTTTCACTTTGGTTCAGAAATTGCATCCCATGACAGCCAGTGCAAAGACCGCCGATCCACCGATGAACTCCACCAGTACTTCGCCATAGGCGAAACAAGACTTTTGCAAACCTTCTTAGTCAGCTTAAAGCAAGACATGCTATACATTGGTATAGCTTGGGCAACCGTTTTTAGTCTCACCTCACGGCCTGCACAAGAAAGCATCCGCTCAACACCGCCTTGCAACTTCATTCGAATTCGCTCGCGGATATGATCAAACGTTCCGCTCGTTATTCGACCAACCGCCATTGGAATGCCAAGATACCTTTCACTAAAGGCTTACACCCCAATATTGAGACAAATTTTAACCTGTTGGCGAATCGTATCAAGAGTATTAGGGCTGAAATAGATGGAACTCTTATCCTTGTTCACGGTTTGCCCAAAGCACTTTTCATAGATCCCCAAGATCTCATTCAACCGGCAGCCACTAGATACCAAGGCCTGCATAAAAATGAGACTATCATCCGCAAACAAGAGGTGATTAATCCAGGGACATTGATAGCTTACCCAGATCCCACGATCCACTTGTGCCTCTCCATGAAATTTCAGTAGGGAGGTAAAACCTTCTGCACAAAGGAGAAAAAGATATGGCGACATGGGGTCACCCTGTCGTAGCCCACATGTAGGGGTGAAGAAGGGGAGAAGTTCCCCATTAACCCTTACTGAGAAACAAACTGACGAGACACACTTCAAAATCAACTCGACGAATTCCATATTGAACCCCAAACGTAGCATGATCGCCTCAAGATAGTGCCATTCCACGCGATCGATCGTATGCCTTCATCATGTCCAACTTGACAGCACAAACCGCATTCTTTCCTATCTTTCATCGCCGCATCGAGTGCACGCTCTCGTATGCAATCAGCACGTTATCCGTAATAAGCCGTCCAGGGACAAAAGCACTTTGCTCCTCCCCGATAACTTCATCCAAGCACACCCGCAACCGGTTAGCAATAGCCTTAGCCGCAATTTTATAAAGAACTGGGCACAGAGAAATAGGACGAAACTAAGTAATCCGCTGGGGGAAAGGTACTTTTGGGATCAACGTGATAGAAGTATTATTCAACCCTTCAGGGAGATCTCCCCCATTGAAAAAATCCAACAAAGCTAGCACAATATCGATCTTAAGGAGTTGCCAATGCCTTTGGAAAAACCCCGCTGTAAAACCATCAACACCAGGGGCTTTGGATGGCGCCATTTGAAAAAGAGCAAACCGAATCTCCTCTTCTGTATAGGGATTTGCAAGCGCCTCATTCATGTCCCCTATAACTTTGACCGGGACCGACTCCAGGAAATCATCCATCGGATAGTTTCCTCGCGATGTATATAGTTGCCGATAAAACCAAGAGATCACCTCCTGAATCTCATCTAGTTGTGAGCATCTAGTTCCATCCACTCTCACCAAACTCTCTATTCTGTTAATTCTGCGCCTCTGTGATGCTTGGGCTTGGAAGTAACCTGTGTTCCTATCACCATCGTGCAACCACAGCACCCGGGACCTCTGACGCATCCAGATCTCCTCCCGTTTCAGCGCCGTTCTGAGCTGGGCAGAGAGATCCTTATCCTCCGTTGACGGGCCCCGCCCCATAGAACGTAAACGGAGACGGTTCAACCGATCCCGTAGTTTCCTTATCTTCCTCGAAAGACAGCCAAACTCCTTGGCCCCCCATGACGAGAGATCCTGTTGGAGAGCTGACAAAGCATCAGAAACATTTTGCAGCCTCTGCCCTCCCTGCCCGCATCTCCATTTATCAAGAACTAGCTGATCATAGTCCGAGTGAGTCTGCTAGACATCCTCATAACGGAATATTCGAGCTCTCCCCGCTCCCTGATCAGCAGTTTCTCTTATCTTAACCATCACAAAGCAATGATCTGATTCCACGGCCCCGATATGCTTGACTGAGATAGAAGTGAGAAGGTTTAACAGAGCTATATTACCAAAACCACGATCCAACCTCGCCTTTACATTTGCTTCACCTGCTTGAGCGTTATCCCATGTATATGTCGTCCCGGACCACCCCAAATCTTGGAGCCCACATTCATCCAAAACCTCACGAAAAGCCCGCATCTGTCTATCAGGGCGCTGCGCTCGCGAAAAATGCTCTGAAGCATACATCGTTTCGTTAAAGTCGCCGATGCATAACCAGCTCTCATGCTGGACTGCATGCAGAGTTCTCAACAAAATCCAACTGACATGCCTATCCTCCGCACGGGGAGCACCATAGATACCAGTGAGACGCCAGCCTCTGCTGACATCGCTCTTTCGCCGCACCCTCACATCAATGTGGACGGCACTATACGTCACTAGATCGACGTCGAAGTCTGCCTTCCAGAACAGACCAAGCCCTCCACTAAGACCCAACTGTTAACAGCAAAACATCCTGCAAAACCCAGCTGGTTCTGCAAGCGCTCCACTCTTGACGCTACAATTTTCGTCTCCATCACGAACAGGAGACCGGGTGCTTCCTGCTTTACAGCATTGCAAAGCTCACGAACTGTCCCAGGGTTCCCAAGCCCTCGACAGTTCCAGCTTAAGCAACTCATTGGGCCGGGCAGGGCTGACCAGCAGCCGCTGCCGAAGATTCCGAAGAAGGAGGCGTAGGCTTCTTCTTCTTAGTGTCTCTTTCCAAATTCTCGATAGCTCCCCCTTCTTCTTCCACATCTGCAGGCATCACTTGGGGTAGCTCATCTGTCCCACAGACCATAGCATCTCCATGCTCAGTAAGAGCAAGCAAAGGTTTTACCACCGGCTTATAAATGTGTGTAGCTTGGGGCACTCCCTTACACTTCTGTTGAGCTAGTACTTTCACCGGGGAAGAAACCTCCACCCCTTCCTTCTGCTTGGTACTCGACGCCCTTGACTCTCTGGTACTATTCTGATTGCTAGGTTTCGTTTGATGTTCACCAGAGCTCGTCCTCCTACGATCCTCCGCTGCCCGCAGACTTGGTTTGAATGGCAGATCGCCATTCTCGTCCCTGGTCCCAGGAGAAGGGCAGAAAGGATCGGCATGACCCAATCTACCACACGAAAAGCAAAAGTGCGGGATATGTTCATACTCGATTCCATACTTGTCCGTACTTTTCCTCTTGGCTGATTCGATCAAAATCCATCTTCGTAGCGGTTTCCGTACATCAATAGACACACAAGCACGGAGGAAGCCCCCTACTGGATCGATCTGCACAACCGTAGCCGTCTTATCGATTTGTCGCGCGATCGCCAACCCTCATTTGTTGTTGCGAAGATTATAGGGTAGATTGACGACCCGCACCCATACTGGCAAGGTCTCAAACACCAACTCCGATGGCTGCATATGCTCTTCGAGATTCTGCAAGATCACCGCATGCTTGTTAATGTGCCACGGAGAGACATCCCACACTCGATCGCGATCCCTCTTAGACTCAAATTCTGCTGCAAAAGTGTTTTCTCCCAGGGATCGGAAGAGCAGTCCCCTAGGGTTTCCCCAAACCGGGCGGAGGGCACTCTGGATTGTTTAAATATGAAGAAGACCTCGACTGGTTTTCTCCCATGAATACCGTTGTCGGGACTGGATTTCTCATGCGGAGCCGTAAGGTTCAAAACCTCGACTTCTTATATATACATGGCGTGCGTGGGCGAGAGGTTGCTACTGGTGATGGTGGTGCAGTGTCGTGAAAGATTGGGCCGCAAAAAAAGATCAGATCTAGCAAAGAGTTTCGGTCTTTATCAGTCACCAAAGAGAATGGCTACCACGTCCCGGGCCAACGCCCAGTTAGGTTTCTATTACCGTTGGTTGCCTTGCCGGTACGTGCGCCTGCTTTAGTCAATATCATCGGCGACGTCGGCCTGCACGCACAATACAAAATCGGAGGCAGGGCCCGTCCTAAGTTTTGAGGGCCCAAGGTAAAACTAAAACTTTGACCTATTAATACTCGTAATAATATGTGGCTTACATATGACTATGATTTTGTTTGTTCACATAGATCATGTGTAAAATTTTGAAATAATTTATTGGAAGTTGGATTCTAAACCGCACGAAGACGAAGTAGTATGACGTACATAATAAATCGCACACGAGTTTAAAGCTCTTGAATTTGTAATGATGTGAGTGAATATACATGCAATCACATAAAACAATTTGTAAGAGGTTTCAGCCCAAATATAATCAAAACAAATGTTCACCGAAAATACCACAAAACTTCCTATGAGAATATCTCGTTCCAATCTAAGATGCTTTGGGCACCAAAATTCTACCATTACTTAAAAAGTAAAAGTAGCTTCATCAATGGTTCAGTTAATTAGTTTTAGGTGCTATAATTTGCAAGTATAACAATGAGTGTGTATATACCTCACAAATGGCTGAATTTCAGAACGGTAATATAATACACCTTTGATTCACATCGGTTGATCGGTAATGCGACGCTTGGCCATGAAGCGACGTGGAGGGAACCGGCGTTTGGTGGTGGGCGCTCGGCCATGCGGATGCGGTCTGGCCATGCATGCGCGTGTGCATCCGACGAGACTGGAGTCTCTCGAGCGGAGTTCGTCGGCGTGCGCGTGTGGGCACTCGTGATCGGAGCGCTGGGTACGGCAGATAGTGGAATTAGGGCTGAGTAACAATCTTCTTTTCAGGGATAGTAGCAATCTTGTTATAAAAGAAATAATTGTACTTCCCTCCATCGCTTTAATTTAGTTTAGTCGGGATCACGTACCATATCTCGAACCGGTAGCCCTGAGAACTTTTTTCTCAATTCATCCATCGCTTTTGTCATCGCGACCCGTGTAACCTAACCTAGTTTCTCAACGTGGCTAGCACTGATGCGTGACAACTGATGTTTTCTTCCGTTACAACACACAGTCTCTTTTGCTAGTGACATAAAATCAACAGGTACAATTGGATGACACATGAAGAACTATGAAAGCCTTTTCCTTTTAAAATTAGGTAGAACCAAAAATAAAGATAAAGATTCGGTAGGCTTGGAGTATTTTGGACAGGAAAACTCTTTAATAATATTATATCTAAAAGAAAACAAAACTTAAAGGAATCTCCTTCTATATTTAGTACTCCGTCTTCTCTTGCATAGTAAACCATCTTCCCTTGCATAGTAGGTGGGCCCCAACCGATTCAGTTTTGATTGCCGTAAAATTAGGCACGCCATCTTCTCTTGCATAGTAGGTGGGCCCTAACCGATTTCCTTCAAGGATAATAGACTCAATGCATCACATGTTTGGCCTGCACCTTCCTTTTTTTAATGAAAATCAGGATATACCCATGGCTTGTGCATCTCGACGATGCATTTAGTCATTTTATTAATTATTTATACGAATCATAAAAGGTAATGCATCAGTAAGCATAAAGTCGTCATCTAGGCAACACCTATTGCTACTCCTATCCCCTTGATGAAGGTTTATCGAATATCCGAGCCTAATACCAAACAGGCATCACACCAAAATCTCAACATCTATAGCCACATGCCCTAGCCCAGCCACATACCCGGGCTGGGTCCCACACCGGTCCGACGCACTCTGGCTCCCACCACCATCTTACATAGGTCCATCTTCAGAGCAGAAACTGATGCATCGACCTTGCATGGCATGCCGTCGACAACACCATGAAGCCAGACAACGCCATCATCTTGCACGTGTCCATCCACACACACGCCCATCGTGGAAACTCGATAGCGCCATGCCGCCGTGATCCACCGTCGGCCCTGCGGTAGATGAAACACCAGTCCTCCTCTTGTCCCTTCCAGCCATCACTTGCTCCAAACCGATGCCCCCAGAAGGAAACTCGATATTGCGAACGTCATCATCGTCCGATCCAAGATATCCAGATCTAGGATTTTTCCCGGAGTATCCCGAGCTTGATGACGCAAACTGCAATGACGATGCCTTGACAAGGGAACGACATCAAAGACGCCGCCATCGTCCGCCATGACCGTAGTCGGCGCGATTTTCACCGGCAGTTCCACCAGCAGGCGTGCGTCGCCGGCTTTGTTGGTCCCTTCAGCAGGAGAAAACTCCAAAACGATGCCTTGAAGAGGGACTATGACGCAAAAGCACCGTCTTCGCTCGATCCCAAGAAGATCTAGGGTTTTCCCTGGAATTGCCCGCGCTGTCATGGACCATAAAAAGGGTAGAATCCTGACGAATCCGCCCAGCTGTCGACGTGTCGTACTCGCCACCGCGTCGACTGCAATCCAGGGACCAAGGCCCACACCTGGTCCGAGATCCGGCCGCGCTGCCACCGACAGATCTGTTCATGACGTCGCCGTCCTTGGCAACGGTGACACACCAGCCACCGGGAGCCCTAGTCTAGGCCGGCAACCGTTGGCGGAGGGTAGCCCCGCGCCCCCGAGGCACCGGCGGCTAGATCTAGAAGATCGACCATCGTCCACCACAGAAGCGCCCAGCGCACCCCCCACGCGACCACTAAGGGGAATCACAAGCGTGCATGTAGCCCGCTGCCACCCCGTGAGTCCTCGCCGGCACGCCACGCCACCGAACGCCGCCTGCGCCGGGTCCTGCAGCTGAGGGGAGGAGAGCTCGAGGAGAGGTGGGGGGAGCCACGTGGGGGCGACACGGGAGGGTTAGGGGGCTACAATGTTTGGCAGCTGACCTACACCTTCTTGGCAAAAAAAAATCGTGGCAAGAGTAAAATTAGAAAATTTGAACAATTCCCCGTGATCTGTACTTAACTCGTTGATCATCTACTAAAGTACGTGGATCTTCCCCGTGCAGCAATAACATCGAGACCAAAGTAACCAAAATATATATACGTGTACATTTTTCCTCCAAACATGTACGTTAGGGACCTGATCTCTCTTCATATTCTTCTTTAAATTAAACTGAAACGGACTCAATTTCTTTGGTATGGATGAATACAAGTCACGGCAACTAGCTTCTTAGTGTGGTCCTCGCTTAATTTGTCGTAGCGTGGCCCTTTGGGAGTGTAGACGTGCACTAGCTTACCGTCGTGCACCCAAGCTACCGCCTACCCGCCCAGTCTATAAGATGCAGCGGTGCCCGTGCTCTAGTGCACCACACCTACGGGATAGCAGCAGCAGCAGGAGCAGCTCCTTGGTACGTCTTGTCCTCTTCACTTGTATCTTCTTCTTTCCCCTAGCTTTGTCAAGTTTCACTTGGCTGAAGAACGCATCATATCGCTAGGCTCTATGTATCTATATATCTCTTCTCAAGTATATATTCTGCCTGGTTCACTTGAGCCTAAAAGAATGGGTGGCGTACGTGCTTATGAGATAGCCTCTCCTGCTCCTCCCAGCTCCCCTCTCGAGTTGGCTATATTATATATGAACCAAAAACGTCATCCTTCTTCCCTGAAGATCACCTAAACGAAATCCACAAATAAGCCAAATCTCATCTGTTAATTTTGAGGGACTTCATTTGCTCCTTGTCTCTCGTCAGTATAGTACAGTATCGTCTGTTCTTAAATATTTGTTGTTGGGTAGAGAGGAAGTACTATTACTTACTAGTAGTATTAATTTCAGTTGTCTGAAACCACATGGCATGTGCGGTCAGCTATCTCAAGTTAAGTTATGATAGGTATTTCACTCGCAAAAAAGAAAACGAAAATTCAGTTCCTTTGTACTTTCAGCTGTCAGCAACAGTAGCAGCCAGCAGGTGACAACAAGATGAAGAGGAGCATGCTCCAGCTGGGCATCGTCACACTAGTCGTCTCATCAGCAACTGCTGCTTTCCTTCCCACGACGGAAGCATTCAACGTGCGAGCCCCCCAGCTGAAGACGCAGACGTTCCTGTCCCCGCCCTTCTTCCTCCGCCCCGGCGGCGTCGTCAACAAGTGGTACTACGACGTCGACTTCCCCCGCGGTCACGTGGCGCTCAAGAGCTTCAACGGCGAGGTCGTCGACGACGCCGGCGCCTCGGTCCCTCTCCACGAGACCTACCTCCACCACTGGCTCGTCGCACCCTACTACGTCTACGGCCAAAGCATGATCCCGATCACCAACTCCGGCCCCTGCAAGGACTCGCTGGGACAGCACTTCGGGCTGGGCTCCGAGACCCGGCAAACGGCCACGTGGGTGCCCGACCCCTACGCCATCGAGATCGGCAAGCCGGCCCCGGCCGGGTACGACGAGCGGTGGTTCATCAACGTGCACGCCATCGACACGCGCGGCGCCCCCGACAAGCTCGCCTGCGCCGAGTGCAGGTGCGATTTCTACAACGTCACCGTCGACGAGGCCGGCAGCCGCATCGGGAACGGCTACGTCGGCGGGCTACACTGCTGCTACGACAGCACACGGTGCAGGGTGGACGGCGCGTTCGCCAACAATGGCGAGCCGCCGCGGAAGCTGTTCCTTCGCTACACCGTGTCGTGGCTTGACTGGAGCGATGCCGTCCATGTGCCGGTGAGGATCTACATTCTTGATGTCACCGACACGGCCCTCTTCGATGGAAGCCCCAACCCTTATTGCAAGGTTTGTATATATCATCTACTTTCTCTATATATCTGGTCTTCATTATATCTCATAGTATTGGTAGCTACTACTAGCTGCTTCCCTCGCGTTCCTAAATATATATGTGTAATTTTTTAGAGTGTAGCTAGGTTGTTCAAGCATTAACAATTGTTGAAAAATGTCTGGCTTTGCTTTGTAGGTGGAGTATCGTGTGGACGAATGCAGCTCCGAAGACCGAGCCAAAAACAATTGCGTCGACATGAAGACGACCGAAGAAATGGTGTCCCATGGAGGCGACCTCGTCTACGCCGTCGCTCACCTGCATAGAGGTGGCCTTGGTTCCTCGTTGCATGGACAGGTATATGTCACCTATTCATAGTTTTCCGCAAATAATACTAGTCACCTGCTTCATTCATTTTAATCATATTTATGAACAAGGTAACATAGAAGTGTGATTTTTAAAACCCTAACCTTCAATATTGATGGTTTTTTGCAATTCATCCATTTATACAACCATACTCCATTTCTAGCTTTGGAATAGGTCAAACGCATGGATTCTCATCTGAAAAAACTAAACACAAGAATGACTCAAATCTTATTATCAGGACGGCCGCCTGCTCTGCAAATCCATGCCAATCTACGGCACGGGGCAGGAGGCCGGGAACGAGGAGGGATACATCGTCGGCATGTCAACGTGCTATCCGGAGCCAGGTACGGTGAAGGTAAGCGACGGTGAGGTGCTTACCATCGTCTCCAACTACAGCAGCGAGAGGCAGCATACGGGGGTCATGGGCCACTTCTACATCCTTGTGGCAGATCAGCAGGAGCAGGCTCTCAACAAACCGACCCTTTGCTTCAGCTTCCCATACTCATGTGAGTTAATAGCTATTGTTTTTTGTTATATCTCATCTTGCAATTTGAAATAAGCTTGTGAATTGAAAATGCCACATGTCTTTTGTAATGACATGGTTTCCTTCCTCATTTTTCTTCTTCTGAATACTATTGCAGGGTGCCTGCCGTCATGGATGTGGAGCAACCAGATGTGAGAGAAGCACATATATGCTTACAGTGAGTTATACATCGTTTCTCTAAGAAAATAAGGCATGCTTATTAGAGCATGAATCTGCCATGTCACTGTGTGTAATTTGCCTTGTTCAAGTTGATGACCTGCGCCAATGTTGTGTTGTGTTGTGTGTGGACCGGGGTTGTAGCTCCAATGTCACTAGTAGCAGGACACGTATGAGACAATAAGATTCGTATGTATGGCAAAATTTAAATAGCCTTTCGGCCGGAGCAAAGGTGTGTGACCATGAACGATACCAGTAAGAGATAATCTTCAACGGCGACGCGCAAATTTTCTCCCACATCCATCTGTGGACTAGGGGGGGGGGGCATTCCATGGACACGAATGTGGGAGGCCGCCATCCAGCCGTAACATTTTAACAACAGTTTGAACCAACTAGCTGAAATTCATTCAAACACGGTCGGATTTCATATAAACACGACCAGATTTCATATAAATATGAAGGATTTTATTACATTTACATCAACTGCACAGTGCTAGTCCGGCTCTAGGGTATAATAAATATCTAATCTAAATGGTCATCGACGTCTATTTCCCGGCGATGAGCTCTAAGAACTAAAGCTTCTCCTTCTCCGGTTCCACCTCGGCACTCTCCACCTCCGCCTCCGCAGACCCGAGTGTTGGGAAACGTAGTAGAAAATAGAAAAAAATCGCCCTACAAACACCGAGGAACAATATGAAAGTGCATTAGAGGATTGGATCATGATAGTAACCAACTCCGAGTATGTACCAGAAGCAGAATGAGTCGGTGTAGATCATACTTGGAGTCCCTGGAACCATAGATGAACGGTGACACAAACTGCCCTCGAACGAAGACCGAAAGTATGGCCTCTCTACAGTTTGCAAGTGTATAGTATTCGTGATCCGGTAGCGCTTCGCTGTCCAAAACTAATCACCATCGGAGAAGTAGAGGGGGAGATAGAGCCTCACAAGACTTCTAATTATGAGGATTAGAGGAACTAGAAATATCTCTAATTATCTCAATTAGAACTAGTAGTATTGGGCTGGAGGAGGCACCTAAAACTTGTATATTAAAGTGGGACAATACCAACCCTTTTTGCAAGGTTTGTATATATATATATATATCTACTCTCTCTCTCTCTATATATATATATATCTAATCGATCTTCACTATATCTCATAGTATTACTAGCTACTACTAGTTGCTTCCCTCGCGTTAGCTAGGTTGTTCAACCATTAACAATTGTTGAAAAATGTCTGGCTTTGCTTTGCAGGTGGAGTACCGTGTGGACGAATGCAGCTCCGAAGACCGAGCCAAAAACAACTGCGTCGACATGAAGACGACCAAAGAAATGGTGTCCCATGGAGGCGACCTTGTCTACGCCGTCGCTCACCTGCATAGAGGTGGCCTCGGTTCCTCGTTGCATGGACAGGTATATGTCACCTATTCATACAAGAGTGAATTGCATAAACCACAAACATTAAAGGCCGGGTTTGTACGTAGAAATCACAGTTCTACAGATTAATGCGAAAAACTGCTATTAATATTGAGCCTAGTTTTCCGCAAATAACACTAGTCACCCGCTTTATTCATTTTAATCATATTTATGAGGAGGGTGCCATAGAAGTGTGATTTTTAAACCCTAACCTTCAATGACGATGGTTTTGCAATTCACTCATTCATACAACCATACTCCATTTCTAGCTTTGGAATGGGTCAAAGGCATGGATTCGCATCGAAAAAACTAAAACACAAGAATGACTAAAATTTCATTATCAGGACGGCCGCCTGCTCTGCAAATCCATGCCAATCTACGGCACGGGGCAGGAGGCCGGGAACGAGGAGGGATACATCGTCGGCATGTCAACATGCTATCCGGAGCCAGGTACGGTGAAGGTAAGCCATGGTGAGGTGCTGACCATGGTCTCCAACTACAGCAGCGAGCGGCAGCATATGGGGGTCATGGGCCACTTCTACATCCTTGTGGTGGATCAGCAGGAGCAGGCTCTCAACAAACCGGCCCTTTGCTTCAGCTTCCCATACTCATGTGAGCTAATAGCTATTTTTTTTTGTTATATCTCATCTTGCAAGTTGAAATAAGCTTGTGAATTGAAAACGCCACATGTCTTTTGTAATGACATGGTTTCCTTCCTCGTTTTTCTTCTAACGAATACTATCGCAGGGTGCGTGCCGGCATGGATGTGGAGCAACCAGATGTGAGAGAAGCACATATATGCTTACAGTGAGTTATACATCGTCCCGTAAGAAAATAAGGCATGCTTATTACAGCATGAATCTGCTATGTCACTATGTGTGTGTAATTTTTCTTGTTCAAGTTGATGACCTGCGCCAATGTTGTGTTGTGTTGTGTGTGGACCGGGGTGGTAGCTCCAATGCCACTAGTAGCAGGACGCATATGAGATAATAACATGTGTATGTATGGCAAAATTTGAATAGCCTTTCGGCCGGAGCGAAGGTGTGTGACCATGAATGATACCGGTAAGAGATAATTTTCAGCGGCGACACGCAAATTTTCTCCCGCATCCGTTTGGGGACCAGGGGGGCCATTCCACAGACACATATATGGGAGGCCACCATTTAACCGTAACATTTTAACAACAGTTTGAACCAACCAGGTGAAATTCATTCAAACACTGTCGGATTTCATATAAGCACGGCCAGATTTTATATAAATATGACGAATTTTATTACATTTACATCAACTGTGTTGGGGAACGTCGCATGGGAAACAAAAAATTTCCTACGCGCACGAAGACCTATCATGGTGATGTCCATCTACGAGAGGGGATGTGTGATCTACGTACCCTTGTAGACCGTACAGCAGAAGCGTTAGTGAACGTGGTTGATGTAGTGGAACGTCCTCACGTCCCTCTATCCGCCCCGCGAACCGTCCCGCGATCTAGTGCCGAACGGACGGCACCTCCGCGTTCAGCACACGTACAGCTCGACGATGATCTCGGCCTTCTTGATCCAGCAAGAGAGACGGAGAGGTAGAAGAGTTCTCCGGCAGCGTGCCGGTGCTCCGGAGGTTGGTGATGATCTTGTCTCAGCAGGGCTCTGCCCGAGCTCCGCAGAAACGCGATCTAGAGGAAAAACCGTGGAGGTATGTGGTCGGGCTGCCGTGGAAAAGTCGTCTCAAATCAGCCCTAAAACCTCCGTATATATAGGAGGAAGAGGGGGAGCCTTGCCTTGGGGTCCAAGGACCCCTAAGGGTTTCGTCCGAGCCAAGGGGGGAAGGTCTCCCCCCCCCAAACCGAGTCCAACTTGGTTTGGAAGGTGGAGTCCTTCTTCCCTTTCCCACCTCCTCCCTTTTTTTTCTTTTCTCTTTGATTTTCTTCCTATGGCGCATAGGGCCTTCTTGGGCTGTCCCACCAGCCCACTAAGGGCTGGTGTGCCACCCCCAAGGCCTATGGGCTTCCCCGGGGTGGGTTGCCCCCCCCCCCCCCCGGTGAACTCCTGGAACCCATTCGTCATTCCCGGCACATTCCCGGTAACTCCGAAAACCTTCCGGTAATCAAATGAGGTCATCCTATATATCAATCTTCATTTCCGGACCATTCCGGAAACCCTCGTGACATCCATGATCTCATCCTGGACTCCGAACAACATTCGGTAACCAACCATATAACTCAAATACGCATAAAACAATGGCGAACCTTAAGTGTCCAGACCCTGCGGGTTCGAGAACTATGTAGACATGACCCGAGAGACTCCTAGGTCAATATCCAATAGCGGGACCTGGATGCCCATATTGGATCCTACATATTCTACGAAGATCTTATCGTTTGAACCTCAGTGCCAAGGATTCGTATAATCCCGTATGTCATTCCCTTTGTCCTTCGGTATGTTACTTGCCCGAGATTCGATCGTCAGTATTCGCATACCTATTTCAATCTCGTTTACCGGCAAGTCTCTTTACTCATTCCGTAATACAAGATCCCGCAACTTACACTAAGTCACATTGCTTGCAAGGCTTGTGTGTGATGTTGTATTACCGAGTGGGCCCCGAGATACCTCTCTGTCACACGGAGTGACAAATCCCAGTCTCGATCCATACTAACTTAACGAACACCTTCGGAGATACCTGTAGAGCATCTTTATAGTCACCCAGTTACATTGCGACGTTTGATACACACAAAGTATTCCGCCGGTGTTAGTAAGTTATATGATCTCATGGTCATAGGAACAAATACTTGACACGCAGAAAAACAGTAGCAACAAAATGACACGATCAACATGCTACGTCTATTAGTTTGGGTCTAGTCCATCACGTGATTCTCCTAATGACGTGATCCAGTTATCAAGCAACAACACCTTGTTCATAATCAGAAGACACTGACCATCTTTGATCAACTGGCTAGCCAACTAGAGGCTTGCTAGGGACAGTGTTTTGTCTATGTATCCACACATGTAAATGAGTCTTCATTCAATACAATTATAGCATGGATAATAAACGATTATCTTGATACAGGAATTATAATAATAACTATATTTATTATTGCCTCTAGGGCATAATTCCAACAGTCTCCCACTTGCACTAGAGTCAATAATCTAGCCCTCACATCATCATGCGAATTACATTGTAATAAATCTAACACCCATACAGTTCTGGTGTTGATCATGCTTTGCCCGTGGAAGAGGTTTAGTCAGCGGGTCTGCTACATTCAGATCCGTGTGCACTTTGCGTATATTTACGTCCTCCCCTTCGACGTAGTCGCGGATGAGGTTGAAGCGTCGTTTGATGTGTCTGGACTTCTTGTGAAACCGTGGTTCCTTTGCTAAGGCAATGGCACCCGTGTTGTCACAGAACAAGGTTATTGGATTCAGTGCGCTTGGCACCACTCCAAGATCCGTCATGAACTGCTTCATCCAAACACCCTCCTTAGCCGCCTCCGAGGCAGCCATGTACTCCGCTTCACATGTAGAATCTGCTACGACGCTTTGCTTGGAACTGCACGAGCTTACCGCACCCCCATTAAGAATAAATATGTATCCGGTTTGCGACTTAGAGTCGTCCGAATCTGTGTCAAAGCTTGCATCGACGTAACCTTTTACGGCGAGCTCTTCGTCACCTCCATACACGAGAAACATCTCCTTAGTCCTTTTCAGGTACTTCAGGATATTCTTGACCGTCGTCCAGTGATCCACTCCTGGATTACTCTGGAACCTACCTGCCATACTTATGGCCAGGCTAACGTCCGGTCTAGTGCACAGCATTGCATACATGATAGAACCTATGGCTGAAGCATAGGGGACGGATCGCATATGCTCTCTATCCTCATCAGTTGCTGGGCACTGAGTCTTACTCAATCTCGTACCTTGTAAAACTGGCAAGAACCCTTTCTTGGACTGTTCCATTTTGAACCTCTTCAAAACTTTATCAAGGTATGTGCTTTGTGAAAGTCCTATCAGGCGTTTTGATCTATCCCTGTAGATCTTAATGCCTAGAATGTAAGCAGCTTCTCCTAGGTCCTTCATAGAGAAACTTTTATTCAAATAATCCTTTATGCTCTCCAAAAACTCTACATTGTTTCCGATCAATAATATGTCATCCACATATAATATTAGAAACGCCATAGAGCTCCCACTCACTTTCTTGTAAATACAAGATTCTCCAACCACTTGTATAAACCCACATGCTTTGATCACCTCATCAAAGCGTTTGTTCCAACTCCGAGATGCTTGCACCAGCCCATAAATGGATCGCTGGAGCTTGCACACCTTGTTAGCATTCTTAGGATCGACAAAACCTTCGGGTTGCATCATATACAACTCTTCCTTAAGGAAACCGTTAAGGAACGCCGTTTTGACATCCATCTGGTAGATTTCATAATCGAAAAATGCAGCTATTGCTAACATGATTCTGACGGACTTAAGCATCGCTACGGGTGAGAATGTCTCATCGTAGTCAACTCCTTGAACTTGTGAAAACCCTTTGCCACAAGTCGAGCTTTATAAACGGTCACATTGCCGTCAGCGTCCGTCTTCCTCTTAAAGATCCATTTGTTCTGAATAGCCTTGCGGCCCTCAGGCAGTACTTCCAAAGTCCACACTTTGTTCTCATACATGGATCCTATCTCGGACTTCATGGCTTCTAGCCATTTGTTGGAATCTGGGCCCACCATTGCTTCTTCATAATTTGCAGGCTCATTGTTGTCCAACAACATGATTGATAAGACGGGATTACCGTACCACTCTGGAGCAGCACGTGGTCTCGTCGACCTGCGTGGTTCGACAGAAACTTGAACGGGAGTTTCATGATCATCATCATTAACTTCCTCCTCAACCGGCGTCGCAATGACAGAGGTTTCCCCTTGCCCTGTGCCACCATCCAGAGGGATGAGAGGTTCGACAACCTCGTCAAGTTCTATCTTCCTCCCACTCAATTCTCTCGGGAGAAACTCCTTCTCGAGAAAAGCTCCGTTTTTAGCAACAAACACTTTGCCCTCGGATTTGAGATAGAAGGTGTACCCAACTGTCTCTTTTGGGTAACCTATGAAGATGCACTTTTCCGCTTTGGGTTCCAGCTTTTCAGGCTGAAACTTTTTGACATAAGCATCACATCCCCAAACTTTAAGAAACGACAACTTTGGCCTTTTGCCATACCACAGTTCGTATGGTGTCGTCTCAACGGATTTTGATGGTGCCCTATTTAAAGTGAATGCAACTGTTTCTAATGCATAACCCCAAAACGATAACGGCAAATCGGTAAGAGACATCATAGATTGCACCATCTCTAATAAAGTACGATTACGACGTTCGGACACACCATTACGCTGTGGTGTTCCAGGCGGTGTCAACTGTGAAACAATTCCACATTGTCTTAAGTGAGCGCCAAACTCGAAACTCAGATATTCACCCCCATGATCAGACCGTAGGAACTTGATCTTCTTGTTACGATGATTTTCAACTTCACTCTGAAATTGCTTGAACTTTTCAAATGTTTCAGACCTGTGCTTCATTAAGTAGACATAACCATATCTACTCAAATCGTCAGTGAAGGTGAGAAAATAACGATATCCGCCGCGTGCCTCTACGCTCATCGGACCACACACATCGGTATCTATGATTTCCAACAAGTCACTTGCACGCTCCATTGTTCCGGAGAACGGAGTTTTAGTCATCTTGCCCATGAGGCATGGTTCGCATGTGTCAAGTGAATCAAAGTCAAGTGACTCCAAAAGTCCATCGGCATGGAGTTTCTTCATGTGCTTTACACCAATATGACCTAAGCGGGAGTGCCACAAAAATATGGCGCTATCATTGTTAACTCTAACTCTTTTGGTCTCAATGTTATGTATGTGTGTATTGCTATCAAGATTCAATATGAACAATCCTCTCACATTGGGTGCATGACCATAAAAGATGTCACTCATAGAAATAGAACAACCATTATTCTCTGACTTAAAAGAGTAACCGTCTCGCAATAAACAAGATCCAGATATAATGTTCATGCTCAACGCAGGCACTAAATAACAATGATTCAAGTTCATAACTAATCCTGATGGTAACTGAAGTGAAACTGTGCCGACGGCGATTGCATCAACCTTGGAACCATTTCCTACGCGCATCGTCACTTCATCTTTCGCCAGCCTTCGTCTATTCCGCAGTTCCTGTTTCGAGTTGCAAATATGAGCAACAGAACCGGTATCGAATACCCAGGCACTACTACGAGAGTCGGTTAAGTACACATCAATAACATGTATATCAAATATACCTGATTTTTCTTTGGCCGCCTTCTTATCTGCCAGATACTTGGGGCAATTGCACTTCCAGTGACCCATACCCTTGCAATAGTAACACTGTGTTTCAGGCTTAGGTCCAGCTTTGGGTTTCTTCGTTGGATTGGCAACAGGCTTGCCGGTATTCTTTGAATTACCCTTCTTGCCTTTGTCGTTTCTCTTGAAACTAGTGGTCTTATTCACCATCAACACTTGATGCTCTTTACGGAGTTCAGACTCTGCGACTTTCAGCATCGCAAACAACTCGCCGCGTGACTTGTTCATCCCTTGCATGTTGTAGTTCAACACAAAGCCTTTATAGCTTGGCGGCAGTGATTGAAGGATTCTATCAGTGATAGCCTCTTGCGGGAGTTCAATCCCCAGCTCAGCTAGACGGTTTTAGTACCCAGACATTTTGAGCACATGTTCACTGACAGACGAGTTCTCCTCCATCTTGCAAGCATAGAATTTATCGGAGGTCTCATACCTCTCGATCCGGGCGTTCTTCTGAAAGATAAACTTCAACTCCTAGAACATCTCAAATGCTCCATGACGCTCAAAGCGACGTTGAAGTCCCGGTTCTAAGCCATACAAGACTGCACATTGAACTACTGAGTAGTCCTCCATACGTGCTAGCCAAGCGTTCTTAACATCCTGATCAGCCGTAGAGGGTGGTTCATCTCCTAGCGCAGCATTAAGGACATAATCCTTCTTTCCATCTTGTAAGATTAGCTTAAGATTACGAGCCCAGTCTACAAAGTTGCTTCCATCATCTTTCAACTTAGCTTTCTCTAGGAACGTATTAAAATTCAGGGTGACTGTCGCGTGAGCCATGATCTACAACACAAATATATTCAAAGTGGACTTAGACTATGTTCAAGATAATTAGAGTTTAACTTAATCAAATTATTCGCTAAACTTCCACTCAAAAAGTACATCTCTCTAGTCATTTGAGTGGTTCATGATCCACTTACACTAGCTCAAGTCCGATCATCACGTGAGTTGAGTATAGTTTCAGTGGTAAGCATCCCTATGCTAATCATATCATCTATATGATTCATGATCGACCTTTCGGTCTCATGTGTTCCGAGGCCATGTCTGCACATGCTAGGCTCGTCAAGCTTAACCCGAGTGTTCCGCGTGCGCAACTGTTTTGCACCCGTTGTATGTGAGCGTTGAGTCTATCACACCCGATCATCACGTGGTGTCTCGAAACGACGAACTGTAGCAACGGTGCACAGTCGGGGAGAACACAATTTTGTCTTGAAATTTTAGTGAGAGATCACCTCATAATGCTACCGTCGTTCTAAGCAAAATAAGGTGCATAAAAGGATTAACATCACATGCAATTCATAAGTGACATGATATGGCCATCATCACGTGCTCCTTGATCTCCATCACCAAAGAACTGGCAGGATCTTCTTGTCACCGGCGCCACACCATGATCTCCATCAACGTGTCGCCATCGGGGTTGTCGTGCTACTCATGCTATTACTACTAAAGCTACATCCCAGCAAAATAGTAAACGCATCTGGAAGCACAAACATTAGTATAAGGACAACCCTATGGCTCCTGCTGGTTGCCGTACCATCGACGTGCAAGTCGATATTATCTATTACAACATGATCATCTCATACATCCAATATATCACACCACACGTTGGCCATATCACATCACAAGCATACCCTGCAAAAACAAGTTAGACATCCTCTAATTTTGTTGTTGCATGTTTTACGTGGTGACCATGGGTATCTAGTAGGATCGCATCTTACTTACGTAAACACCACAACGGAGATATATGAGTTACTATTTAACCTCATCCAAGGACCTCCTCGGTCAAATCCGATTCAACTAAAGTTGGAGAAACTGACACCCGCCAGTCATCTTTGAGCAACGGAGTTACTCGTAGCGATGAAACCAGTCTCTCGTAAGCGTACGAGTAATGTCGGTCCGAGCCGCTTCGATCCAACAATACCGCGGAATCAAGAAAAGACTAATGAGGGCAGAAAAACGCACATCACCGCCCACAAAAAGTTTTGTGTTCTACTCGAGAAGACATCTACGCATGAACCTAGCTCATGATGCCACTGTTGGGGAACGTCGCATGGGAAACAAAAAATTTCCTACGCGCACGAAGACCTATCATGGTGATGTCCATCTACGAGAGGGGATGTGTGATCTACGTACCCTTGTAGACCGTACAGAAGAAGCGTTAGTGAACGCGGTTGATGTAGTGGAACGTCCTCACGTCCCTCGATCCGCCCCGCGAACCGTCCCGCGATCAATCCCACGACCTAGTGCCGAACGGACGGCACCTCCGCGTTCAGCACACGTACAGCTCGACGATGATCTCGGCCTTCTTGATCCAGCAAGAGAGACGGAGAGGTAGAAGAGTTCTCCGGCAGCGTGACGGCGCTCCGTAGGTTGGTGATGATCTTGTCTCAGCAGGGCTCCGCCCGAGCTCCGTAGAAACGCGATCTAGAGGAAAAAACGTGGAGGTATGTGGTCGGGCTGCCGTGGAAAAGTCATCTCAAATCAGCCCTAAAACCTCCGTATATATAGGGGGAAGAGGGGGAGCCTTGCCTTGGGGTCCAAGGACCCCTAAAGGTTTCGTCCGAGCCAAGGGGGGAAGGTCTCCCCCCTCCCAAACCGAGTCCAACTTGGTTTGGAAGGTGGAGTCCTTCTTCCCTTTCCCACCTCCTCCCTTTTTTTTCTTTTCTCTTTGATTTTCTTCCTATGGCGCATAGGGCCTTCTTGGGCTGTCCCACCAGCCCACTAAGGGCTGGTGTGCCACCCCCAAGGCCTATGGGCTTCCCCGGGCCAATAGCGGGACATGGATGCCCATATTGGATCCTACATATTCTACGAAGATCTTATCGTTTGAACCTCAGTGCCAAGGATTCGTATAATCCCGTATGTCATTCCCTTTGTCCTTCGGTATGTTACTTGCCCGAGATTCGATCGTCAGTATCCGCATACCTATTTCAATCTCGTTTACCGGCAAGTCTCTTTACTCGTTCCGTAATACAAGATCCCGCAACTTACACTAAGTCACATTGCTTGCAAGGCTTGTGTGTGATGTTGTATTACCGAGTGGGCCCCGAGATACCTCTCCGTCACACGGAGTGACAAATCCCAGTCTCGATCCATACTAACTTAACGAGCACCTTCAGAGATACCTGTAGAGCATCTTTATAGTCACCCAGTTACGTTGCGACGTTTGATACACACAAAGTATTCCTCCGGTGTTAGTAAGTTATATGATCTCATGGTCATAGGAACAAATACTTGACACGCAGAAAAACAGTAGCAACAAAATGACACGATCAACATGCTACGTCTATTAGTTTGGGTCTAGTCCATCACGTGATTCTCCTAATGACATGATCCAGTTATCAAGCAACAACACCTTGTTCATAATCAGAAGACACTAACTATCTTTGATCAACTGGCTAGCCAACTAGAGGCTTGCTAGGGACAGTGTTTTGTCTATGTATCGACACATGTAAATGAATCTTCATTCAATACAATTATAGCATGGATAATAAACGATTATCTTGATACAGGAATTATAATAATAACTATATTTATTATTGCCTCTAGGGCATAATTCCAACAAACTGAACAGTGCTAGTCCGGATCTAGGGTATAATAAATACCTAATCTAAATGGTCATCGGCGTCTATTCCCCGGCCATGAGCCCTAAGAACTAGATCTTCTCCTTCTTCAGTTCCACCTTGGCGCTCTCCACCTCCGCCTCCGAAGACCCGGGTGTTGGGAAACGTAGTAGAAAACAGAAAAAATCAGCCCTACGAACACCGAGGAACAATATGAAGGTGCATTAGAGGATTGGATCATGATAGTTACCAACTCTGAGTATGTACCGGAAGAAGAATGAGTCGGTGTAGATCGTACTTGGAGTCCCTAGAACCGTAGATGAATAATGACATGAACCGCCCTCGAATGATCCCTCGAACGAAGACCGAAAGTATGGCCTCTCTACAGTTTGCAAGTGTATAGTCTCCGTGATCCGGTAGCGCTACGCTCTCCAAAACTAATCACCGTCGGAGAATTAGAGGGGGAGATTGAGCCTCATAGAACTTCTAATTAGAGAAACTAGAAATATCTCTAATTATCTTAATTAGAACAAGTAGTATTGGGCTGGGAGGCACCTAAAACTTGTATATTAAAGTGGGACAATGCCTCCACTTTATATAGGTTAGAGGGGGAGAGAGGGGCATCAACCAAGGTGGGAAAGTCCCTCCTTGGGGCTCCGTCCAAGGAGGGAGGAGTTGCACTCCTTCCCTAATCCAATCCCCCCCCAAAGGAAGGGTGGGGCACCAACTCCACTTGGGTCCTTGCGGCCCAAATTATGAGCCGCCGCGGAAGTTGGTCCTTCGCTACACCGTGTCATGGCTTGACTGGAGCGATGTCGTCCATGTGCCGGTGATGATCTACATTCTTGATGTCACCGACACGGCTCTCTTCGATGGAAGCCCCGAGACTTATTGCAAGGTTTGTATATATCATCTACTCTCTCTATATATCTGGTCTTCATTATATCTCATAGTATTGGTAGCTATTACTAGCCGCTTCCCTCGCGTTCCTAAATATACATGTCTAATTTTTTAGAGAGTATCTAGGTTGTTCAAGCATTAACAATTGTTGCAAAATGTCTGGCTTTTCTTTGCAGGTCGAGTATCGTGTGGACGAATGTAGCTCCCATGGAGGAGGCCTCGTCTACACCGCCGCTCACCTGCATAAAGGTGGACTCGGTTCCTCGTTGCATGGACACGTATACGTCACCTATTCATACAAGAGTGAATTGCATAAACCGTACACATTAAAGACTGGGTTTGTAGAAACCACAGTTTTACGGATTTCTGCAAAAAAAACACTAATTTTGAGCCTAATTTTTCGCAAATAACACTAGTCTCCCGCTTCGCTCATTTTAATCATATTTATGAACAGGGTGCCATAGAAGTGTGATTTTTAAAACCCTAACCTTCAATACCAATGGTTTTTGCAATTCACTCATTCTGCATACAACCATACTCAGTTTCTGGCTTTGGAATGTGTCAAACCCATGGATTCTCATCTGAAAAATCTAAACACAAGAATGACTCAAATCTTATTATCGGGACGGCCGCCTGCTCTGCAAATCCATGCCAATCTACGTCACGGGGCAAGAGGCCGGGAACGAGGAGGGATACATCGTCGGCATGTCAACGTGCTATCCATAGCAAGGTACGGTGAAGTTAAGCGATGGTGAGGTGATGACCATCTTCTGCAACTACAACAACGAGCGGCAGCATATGGGGGTCATGGGCCATTTCTACATCCTTGTGGCAGATCAGCAGGAGCAGGCCCTCAACAAACTGGCCCTTTGCTTCAGCTTCCCATACTCATGTGAGCTAATAGCTAATTTTCTTTGATTTGGTTCTATATCATGTTGCAATTTGAAATAAGCTTGTGAATTGAAAACGCCACATGTATTTTGTAATGACATGGTTTTCTTCCTCGTCTTTCTTCTTACAAATTGCAGGGTGCCTGCCTGTAACGCCCAAGATGTGACCCTATCCTTATTTTGGCACGAGGGCCTCGACAGGGATAGAAGCGCATCTCATCGTTTCGCAAGAATGGATATCGTTACAAGTACATGTACTGAAAAGATGAGTAAAAGCATCCTTGGAATCCATCGCGCAAGACGCTCGATAAAGGTAAAACAAGTCCAGCAAGGCCGACCCGCGTGCTGACAATCCCGATAGGAGCCGCGTATCTCGTTCTTAGGACACGACGGATGAGCAATATGTACGGTGGCCGGGTAGAAATTCCCTGAGTTGCCCCGAGTGGCCCCGCAAGTAGCTCTGTTTTGGACCAGCACCGTGAGCACTGGCCCTCCCTGTATTATTTTGAATTACTCCTCGGGTAGCACTAACTTCCTATGTTTTTCAGTATTAATAGAATTATTATGTTGGGCAAATATAGTACCAATGTTGGGCCTTGCCAGACGAGCTTTATCCCAAAATGAGAATCTAGGGGGTCCCCATAACAACCACAAGCATGTTAGGAGCGCTCATTTATGGAACATAACACCGATAGCCGAAACTAAGGCGGCAAAGGTGGAACAAAACACCAGGCTAGAAAGGCTGAGCCTTCCACCTTTTACCAAGTATATAGGTGCATTAAATTAAATAGCATTTAATATGGTGATATAACAAGGAACCCATGTTATCACATGGAAGCAACTGCACCTGCAACTAGCAACGCTAACACATGGATAAGCAAGCGGTAACATAGCCAATCACTGGTTTGCTAGGTTGTGAGCAGATTGAAGGTTTTTATGGTAATGTTGAGAGACTCGTATTTAACAGGTGGTAGGCAGCGAGACATAGCGATAGAAACGATAAAACTAGCATGACAATGATAGTAATGGTATCTAGGGAAATGGTCATCTTGCCTAAGATCCCGCTTGGAAAAGAACGACTCCGAGAACTAGACGAACCGATGTAGTCGAACTGGTCCTCACTTTCCGACACGCTTGCGGAACTCTATCGAGAAGAAGCAAACCGGAAACAAGAATCAGCACACGATATTCACCACATGATGCACAACACATATGATGCATGAACGGTATCAATTATGCACGTATGACATGGCAATTCACACAATCAAATACTACACATTAAGTGAAACTCAATATGCAACGAGTTGCATATTGACGAAACTCCACATACAAATTATTTAGTTCACTCTTGTTTAGGTACACGACAATATTAATTGTGGTTAAACATGGCAAGAGGTGAAGCATAATTAAATTACCTATCTAGGCATTTTAAATAAGGTCGAAAACGACATATAGCACCTCCGAACTGACATCATACGTTAATTTATAATTCTGTCCAGATCTGAACTAACACATTTTAATATTTGTTAAACAACAAAATAAATAGGTTCACGTGATTCTACGTGTCGTTCCAATCAGTTTACACATAAAAATCATTGGAAACGGAGCTACGGATCAAAAGATATGATCACCGCAAGATATGATGGCATGAATGCAATATGTATGCAATGACAGTCACAAGCATCCCAAAACATACAAACAGCAAGATAATATGAACCTACACGAGATTCTAAACAAGTTTCATATAGGACACGATCAAAACAGAGCAACGGTTCAATAAATACAAGCTACACAAGAAATAGTCATAATCTGTCAAAAACAGCAACATGACATTTCCTACACTCGAAAACAACAAGCTACACAAATCTAAAATGTTCAAAAAAGGCATGAGACAGTAGTAGTCAAGATGCACAACAACAGCCTACTAAATACAACTAGCATGGAAGCATGTATCACTAGGAAAAGAAGTCACAAAACGGCATCTCACATACAGTTTCAGACTTAGTGAAAATAACATTATTGACAGTGCAGCTTTCGATCTGAAGGCATACTGGCAGCAGCAAAAATATATGCTACGGGGCACCGAATGACATGAAAATTTACAGCATGCTAGAGAATCTTGAGGACTACAAATAATTACATTGCACCAACCTCAAAGGAGTTGTAGATCACTAGAAAAACTCATGGCAAGACAACAACAAAATATAACAGATTTCAGACTTAGAAATATTTCAGCATCTCCAAATCAGCACTATTTTCTAGCATGTTGGCAACCAGCAAACAACGCCTAAACATGGATTTCTATAGCAACCAAAAAAAAACCCAGAGGCTAGCGTACATATCCAAGGGCATATATCTAGTTCACAACTCATGCATGTCACGCACGGAATAAGCCCCACAAAATAAGCAAGATGGCAACATGGCAAAATATCATGCATGTAAACTTACTCGGAAGGCAAAACTAAATGCACAGTTAAATTCTATGAATTTTTCTACCCCGAAAACATATACAATATGTGGAGTTGAAAAATAAAACCAACGCCACACCTATATGCGAGAATATGTCCTAAACACGACATAGAAAACTAGCGACGGAACCTACATGCAAAAATGCACATAACTACTCTCAAATACATGGCAAAGGGTCCCGAACAACATAAACATTTTATCTACGGGATTTGAACAATCCAGACGCGTACAAAAATAACTACGGGAATATAACCTTAATAGGACAACACACAAATCTAGGCAAATGACGGGTCAAACCACTTCAAACATGCATGCAAGTTGCAAAATAATGTTCTACGCGAAAAACTAATCAAGTTGCATATTTGAATCACTCCGATCCGATGCACGGTTTGGAATCTACGCTCATTTGAAAATCTAGCGTTTTACTGAAAATACTAATTCACACGTTAAAATAAAAAAACTACTATGGGCCGAAACTGAGGCTAACAGGCCTAATAGAGCTAGAGCGCAGTATAACTATACTACGCCCATGGGAGAGATAGCGGGCTGGGCGCAGGCTCACCTTTGCGGGCCTTGGCCCAAGTCGGTCGGAGGCAGCGGGGCTGGGCCGGTGCGCGGGCCAGGTGGCGTCGGGCAGGCTGGTTGGGGCGGCTCAGTGCAGCTGGTTCGGTTCGGCGAACCTGGGCGTGACGCGGCCCACGGCGAGGTGGCGGCCCAGGCGAGTCAACGGGAGCGGGACCTCCTCTCGATCCGACTGGATCGGAAGCAACGGCGGCTGGCCTGCACGAGAGGGAAGGCCACGACACACGGGTGGCGTCAGGGACCGGATCCGGGGCATCCGGCGGTAGATCCAGCCTCGGGCTGCCGGATCTGGCCGAGGGAAGGTGGGGCTGGCGAAGGAAGGCAGCCAGCGGCGGGGCTGGCGACGCACTCTGGCAAGGCGGCCCGCGGAAGAGGAGAGGCAGGGGCTGGAGTTGATGGCGTGTACCTGTGCGGGGACCGAGGGGGTGGCACCTCCGGTGGCTCGTCGGCGGCTGATACATCTCCATCGTATCTACTTTTCCAAACTCTTTTGCCCTTGTTTTGGACTCTAATTTGCATGATTTGAATGGAACTAACCCGGACTGACGCTATTTTCAACAGAATTGCCATGGTGTTGTTTTTGTGCAGAAATAGAAGTTCTCGGAACATCCTGAAAATTACGGAGAATATTTCTGGAAAACATGAAAAATACCTGAACAAAGATCCACCGGAGGGGACGGGCCAGTGGACCACAAGCCCTAACGCCATGGCCTCCCCCCTAGCCGCAGCAACCAAGCTTGTGGGGCCCACGTGGCTCTGCCGCCCCCAACTCCAGCGCTATTTATTCCCTTTCGTCCCGGAAAAAATCAAGAAAGAAGATTTCATCGCGTTTGCGACACGGAGGCGCCGCCACATCCTGTTCTTCATCTGGAGGGCAGATCTGGAGTCCATTTTGGGCTCCGGATCAAGGAGATCGTCGCCATCGTCATCATCAACCTTCTTCCCTCTCCAATTCCATGAAGCTCTTCATCGTTCGTGAGTAATCTATTCGTATGCTCGCTGGGCGATGATGAGTAGGATGAGATCTATCATGTAATCGAGTTAGTTTTGACGGGGATTGATCCCTAGTATCCACTATGTTCTGAGATTGATGTTGCTACTACTTTGCCATGCTTAATGCTTGTCACTAGGGCCCGAGTGCCATGATTTCAGATCCGAAATTATTATGTTGTCACCAATATATGTGTGTTTTAGATCCGATCTTTCAAGTTGTAGTTACCTACTATGTGTTATGACCCGGCAACCCCGGAGTGACAATAACCGGAACCACTCCCGGTGATGACCATAGTTTGAGGAGTTCATGTGTTCACCAAGTGCTAATGCGTTGGTCCGGTTCTTTATTAAAAGGAGAACCTTAATATCCCGTAGTATCCATTTGGACCCCGCTGCCACGGGAGGGATGGACAATAGATGTCATGCAAGTTCTTTTCTCTAAGCACGTATGACTACACACGAAATGCATGCCTACATCACATTGACGAACGGGAGCTAGCCACATATCTCTCCGTGTTATAACTGTTGCATGATGAATGTCATCCAACGAATCGCCGACCCATTGCCTACGAGTTTGTCCCACTGCTGCTGTTACTTGTTTTGCTTTGCTGCTGTTACTACTGTTGCTGCTACTGTTACTTGTTGCTACTATTACTCGCTTTGTCCTGCTGCTGCTGTCACTACTGTTGCTACTACTGTTGCTTGTTGTTGCTGTTACTTGTTACTGTTGCTACTTGCTACTGTTGTCACTACTGCTGTTCCTTGCCACTGATGTTACTCGTTACACTGCTGCTACCTGCTACAATACTTTTTCTGGCACCGTTGACGGGAAAGAATATTTACCGTCTACGGGCAACTTACTGGCGCCATTGATACAACAGTTAGGAATAGTCAGTCGTCAACAGATCGTTTCTAACACCGTTGCTATCATACCAATTTTCTTGCAGACACTAATCTTTAAGGTGTGATTGAATCTGACACATTCAACTGCTAATACTTGAGAATATTCTTTCACTTCCCGTCGTGCGAACCAACAAATTTGGGTTGAATACTCTACCCTCGAGAACTGCCGCGATCCCACACGCTCGTGGGCTATTGCAAGACAATTGCTAATTGTTGAGCAACTGCAAGCAGCTCTTTTCTGACTCCGTTGCCGTGGAGGCATCAAGTCAGGAATAGTTGCACGTCAACAACATTTTTCTGGCGCCGTTGCCGGGGAAGGATAGCTATATTATCTGAGTCACTTGGGATTTATATCTGCTGATCACTATGAAGAATCTGAAAGATCCAAAAACAAAAGTCTTGCCCTCAACTACGAGGGGAGGTAAGGAACTGCCATCTAGCTCTGCACTTGATTCACCTTCAGTTATGAGTAAGTTTGCGACACCACCTCCTGCTAGAAATCTTGATATGTCGCATGTGCTTGATGATGCTTATGATGCTACTATGCCTGATACTGCTAGAGATGCTATGCCTGATACTGCTAGAGATGCTATGCCTGATACTGCTTTGCCTGATGATGCTAGAGATGCTATTTTGCCCGATGATGCTATGCTTGATACTGCTAGAGATACTACTTTGCATGATATGCCACTAGGGGTATTCCTTGATGCTCATATTGCTAGAGTTACTGCCAATGCTCGTGATGCTTCTGAAACTGCCGATACTATTGAGATAGAACCTGCTTTTGCTCCTGCTAGATCTAGCTCTCCTAGATATGAATTGCCTGATATACCTGAGGGTTATGTTATGGAGGGAGAGATAGTTGAGGATTTTCTTGCGTGTAAGGATGCCTATGACGCTGAGAAATTACTTCTCAAGTGGAAGGAAAAATCTTTGAAAGCTAGGATGAAATACGACCTGAAGTTTGCCACTTCACCTATCTTTATCACCGATGAGGATGATGAATTCTCTGTCGACCCTGCGATAATCTCTCTAGTCGAATCTGATCCTTTCCACGGTTATGAGTTTGAGACGGTCGTAGCCCATCTTACCAAACTACACGATATAGCCACCCTTTTCTCTAGTGAGGAGAAGATCCGCTACTACTATATCCTTAAGTTGTTTCCTTTCTCTCTAAAGGATGACGCTAAAGCCTGGTTCACTTCTCTTGCTCCTGGATGTGTGAGTAGTCCCCAGAATATGATCTATTACTTCTGTGAGAAATATTTCCCTGCCCATAGGAAGCAAGCTGCCTTGCAGGAAATATACAACTTTGCTCAACTCAAAGAAGAGTGTCTCCCACAAGCTTGGGGGAGGCTCCTCCAGCTACAGAATGCTTTGCCTGATCACCCTCTTAAGAAGAACGAGATACTTGATATCTTCTATAACGGACTTACCGATGCTTCTAGAGACCACCTAGATAGTTGTGCCGGTTGTGTTTTTAGGGAACGAACTATAGAACAAGCTGAGATCCTACTGAATAACATCTTGATCAACGATAATGCTTGGACTATCCCCGAACCACCTCCTAAGCCAACTCCTAAGAAAAGAGGTATTCTATTTCCTCAGTCCCAAAGATATGCAAGAAGCCAAGAAATCTATGCAAGAGAAAGGCATTAGATCTGAAGATGTCAAAAATCTACCACCTATCAAAGAGATCCATGGTCTCGATAACCCGATACAAGTAGTAGAGGTGAATTCTCTGTGTAGGTTTGATGAGAGTGACATTCCTTTTGACAAACCTGCTAGCCTATGCTTTGATGAATTTGACATCTTTGTTGCCAAACAACAGAGTTTCAATGATTATGTTAGCAGACAATTGGAACAAAGCACTCGTATGCTTAGTCATTTAAGTGCTTGTCTAGACAGAAATGTCAATGATCTGAAGCTTTTGAGTAAACATGCCTCTATGATTACTACTCAGGTAGAACAAGTACTTCAATCTCAGAATGACTTGCTCAATGAATTAAATGACAACTCTGTCAAAGTCATTACTAGAGGAGGCAAAATGACTCAGGAACCTTTGTATCCTCAAGGCCATCCTAAGACAATTGATCAAGATTCTCAAGGAATTAATGTTGATACACCCAGTCATCCTAAGAAGAAGGATGATAGAAACCTACATGTCAGTTCACCAAATACTGTCCCACCTGAAGAACCAAATGATATTTCTGCGTCTGATGCAAAAACACAATCTGGTGATGAACATGAACCTGATGACAATATGGACAGCGATGTTCATAATATTGCTCAACCTAGCAATAATAAGGATGTGGAGATTGAACCTATGGTTAATCCTGATAACCCACAACCTAAGAGATACGATAAGAATGACTTCACTGCTAGGAAGCATGGTAAAGAAAGGGAGCCATGGGTTCAGAGACCTATGCCCTTTCCTCCTAAGCCATCCAAGAAAAAGGATGATGAGGATTTTGAGCGCTTTATTGAAATGATAAGACTCGTCTTTCTGCAGATGCGGATAATTGATATGCTCAAAATGTCTTCGTATGCCAAGTACATGAAAGATATCGTGACCAATAAACGGAAGATACCAGATCTTGAGATCTCCACCATGCTCGCCAATTACACTTTCACAGGTGGAACTCCTAAGAAACTTGGTGATCCCGGAGTGCCCACTATACCTTGCTCCATTAAAGGAAACTACGTAAGAACTGCCTTATGTGACCTTGGAGCCGGTGTTAGTGTTATGCCTCTCTCTCTCTTTATCGTAGACTTGAACTGGATAAGTTGACACCCACTGAAATTTCTCTGCAAATGGCCGACAAATCAACTGATTTCCCTGTCGGCATTTGCGAGGATGTGCCTGTTGTGGTTACTAACACCACTATCTTAACAGACTTTGTTATCTTGGATATTCCCGAGGACTATGCCATGGTTGTCATCCTCGGAAGACCCTTTTTGAACACGGCAGGGGCTGTTATAGATTGCAACAAAGGCAATATCACTTTCCATGTCAACGGTAATGAGCATACCGTGCACTTTCCGAAGAAACGATATTAAGTACATTGCATCAATGCTATCGAAAAAACTTCATCGATTCTTATTGGCAGCTTTGAATGCCCTATTCCTCGTGTCAAGATGAAGTATGATTTGCTTGTTGGGGAGATTCATATCCCCATTGAGGTGACTTAGTGACTATTCGAAAATTCTCCATTCTGTTTTGCGATTCGGAAAAGTTTTGTCATGAGGATTTGATCAACCCCATTGACGGATTTCTTTCGATGACCATGAAATGGATGAGTCAAAGAGTCACATACCTCTGTTTTAAGCTTTCACTTTTTGTTGCTTAGAAGAAAAATGATAGATTTACTTTAGTTTTCCCTGTTTTCTGTTTTAGCGTCCCGGAGAAAAGTACCCCGAAAATAAAAGTTCTCCGATGATCCTGAAAATCTAGTATGATTTTTTCTGGAATATTTCAAAAATACTAGGACTGAGAGCTGGCCTGGGGCCACACCAGTGGGCCACAAGCCCTGTCACCGCGGCCTCCCCCCTGGTCGCGGCCACCAAGCTTGTGGGGCCCACAGGGACCCCCTCCACTCATTCCAGCTCCCATCCTCTTCTTCTACCTCCAGAAAAAATTGTTTCGCAGCTCAAACCCGTGTTCTTGCTCATTTGGCTGTGATTTTTGATCTCCTTGCTCAAAGCACCATTCTCCGAACCATTTTGGGGAAATTACTCCTTGGTACAACCATGTGAATGGCCTTCCGATGAGTTCATAATCGAAGCAGGCTTCAAGGATGAGTTTGATACACTTGTCTGCAATGCCGGGTTAGAAGAATTCCTCTCAGATAAATGTGAACAATATGCTTTGCTCACTGCCTCTTTCGTGCGTAGATTTAAATTTTCAATTGGCCGTGACTCATCCACAGTGTTCGATCTGTATGATAAATCCTACGCCATGGATTTGGAGGATTTCAATAGGATTTGCAAGATACCCGATGGGGGTAATCTTAAAGATCCTGTTAAGTCTTCGGTTAGAGATTTTGTCTCTAGTATAACTATTGGAGAAACTAGAGACATCACGCAAGCTACCATAGGAAGCATTCATTTCCCTGCCTTGCACTACTTTGCCCTCTTCATAGGTAGAGGCATTAACGGCAAGGTTGAACATTGTCACCTATGCGCATCCGACCTTAGTATCCTTAAGAGCACAGTGACGGGTGACAAAAGCTTCAACATGGGAGCTATTATAGCAAGGAGGCTGAATAAGAATGCTATTGATGGGGATTTCTTTGGCGGCATCTATGCCACTCGCATAGCAAATTTTCTTGGAGTACCCATCCGCGCAGGAGATCCCCCGCTCCTTACACTTTCCTTGACCGCGTCGCTATGACACGCTACCAGTTCCTTGAGAGGGATGATGAATCCCTCTTATACCGATTGATATTTAACCGGCAGCGTGTTTTCCATATTACCCTTCCTGCTCCTGCTTTCTTTGACTTTCAGGTAAAACGGAGAATACATAACCATCGGAGAGGCAGAGGAGTATGAGAGGGAGGCGACGGCTGCTCGTCTCCGTGAGGCAGCTATTCAGGCAGTGGCTGCAGCGCTCCCGTATAACCCCGATTATGATTTTGGGTTTCGCCAGGACCATCCTTGGGAGTAAACCAAGCTAGGCCAAAAGCCTAAGCTTCGGGGAGTACGTGTTTGCACCAACTTTACATTCATGCTTATGCTTTCACTTTGTTAGTCGGTGTTTACACTTTGCCACTGTATTATCCATGCTAGTTTATTTTCGTTTTCTTGTTTTCTTGTTTTGTGTCCTTTTGAGAAAACCCAAAAAGATTTTCCTTTCTTCTTTTGCTTGTTGGGAGCTTTCCCGTGTAAATAGTTTTCTTTTTATTTGGGTCAAGGTAGAAGATATTGGTTACAATGTTTAGTGGCTCTTGAATGCATACCTGTTTAGCTTTCAAAGGGCCATATTACTTTATCTTCTCCTTTGTGTTTGCCTGCAAATTTCAGCTTAGTCCAATGCACGAGCACTCTTATTATTGTTCACATCGTTTGATCGTGCAAGTGAAAGGCAATAATGACGATATATGATGAAGTGACTGAGACTGGAAAAGCTGGTATGAACTCTATCTATTTTGTTTTTGTAAATATGACTAGCTTGTCGTTCCAGATTCAGCTTTGTTGAGAGAGAACCGTGTTTGCAATGACAACTTAGAGACCATAGTTTCTGATGCCATGCTTAATTAGCTAGGAACTTATAATGGTTTGTCTTGAATGCCAACATAGATTTTGAGATGACTATGATGTAGTATGATAGGATGGTATTCTCCTTTGAATGATTTAAGTGGCTTGACTTGGCGCATGTTCATGCATGTAGTTGAAACAAAATCAACATACCCTCTATGATGTTCGTGTTCATGGTGATTTATATCATGTTCATGCTTGCACTCCATGTTAGTCAAACTCATTGCATCTTGATGACTGTTGTCGCTCTCTAGTTGGTCGCTTCCCAGTCTTTTACTAGCCTTCACTTGTACTAAGCAGAATACTGCTTGTGCATCCACTTCCATAAACCCAAAAGTTTTTCCATGAGAGTCCACCATACATACCTATTTGCGCTAAAAAAAATTAATATTGCATTTTTTATTCTTTTTGAAAAATAATGCACCGAATTGAAATCAAAACTAAGCCTGCCTCGGCCACCCTCTAGCCGATTGGAGGATGTCGGCTTTGGTGCGGCCGACAGGAGGCAGTCGGCCGGGCCTAGGCCGACTAGTTGCTCTCGGCCACGTGGGAGCCGACTAGTGGCCAGGCCACTGTCTGTCGGCCTTGGGGAAGCCGATAGGGCAATCGGCCTAGGCGTGGCCGACTAGTGGCCAACCAGCCCCAGCCCGGCCCTTCCCCCCTCTCCTTGTTCCTCCTTCCTTCTCCTTTCTCTATTTCTTATCTCCTTCCTTCTCCCATTCTACCTTATCTCCTTTCTCTATTTCTTCTCCTTCTTTCTCCCCCCACACAAAAATTCTTCCATTTCCACGTTTTGAACCGTTCTTTTATTGTGTAAGGAGGAGGGCATCCAAACTATCTGTCTAACTCACGATGGTATTTTATGTAAAAAACTTATGTGTATTCTATGTATCGAGTACTTTTATTTTGAACGTTAGCTATTTTTCCGACTCCATTTCCTCGCCATATTCCCCCAATCGGCCACGCCATTTCGTTCCCTCCTCCGTTGCCGCCAATATTTCCACATCTCCATTCCCGCCAAATTTTTCGCACCACCTTTCCCGCCAAAATTTGCCCGTTTCTTTTCCCGCCACCTTTCCCGCCAACTTTTTACTCTCTTATTTCCCGCCAAATCTTTTCGGCCTCATTTGCCTCCTCGTTTTCCCGCCATCTTCCGGGTCATCTAAGTCTATAAAAGGAGGCATTGGACTGCCTTCCTACATCATCCAGCCTCACTTCAGAACACTAGCACTGCCTTCCTCCATCATCCAGTCAATATGAGTTTGCCTTGCTTGGATTAGAGCATCAGGCCTAAGAAAATGCAGAGTGTGAGTTTGCCTCGGGGTGTGGAAGCAGTTCGATGTTGGTGCGGTGATCTCTGCAAGGTGAAGGAGGTGAAGGATTTTTCAGATTGGTTGGGCATGAAGTTTTTCATGTGCGCCAATTATGAATCTGATCCGCCCGAATCTATTTCTGCGTACCTCTGGCCTCCGGTATGCTCAAGTTATCGAGAGTAAATATGTTGTTGATATTATTGTTTACTTGATATATATTATTTTTTTTGTAGTCTCCTCCTCGTCTCTGCATGTACTATCGTTGGATTGACACGGAAATGCCGGACTGGGCGGTGACCGAGATTCATGAAAGAGGTCGTCGTGCATGGGCTAGCTTGGACTTGGAAGAGCGCCGCGAGAAGGCTGAAGCAGAGGAGAAAGCAGAGCAGAAGAAAGAGTGGGAAGATTACTCTGTGGAGCAGAGGGATTTTATTGATGAGATGAAAAGGAAGAACCAAGAAGAGAAACTTTGGTTGGAGGAGGTTTACAGACAGCGGGAACAGGCCCGTGAAGCTGAGAGGGAGAGAAAGAGAAAGGGCTCGTGCGGCCAAAGCAGCACAAGAAGCCGGTGATGGAAAAGGCAAATATCCACGCTGGACTCAGTAGATTTATTTTAATTTCAGCAAGTTGTATCTTAATTTCAGCAAGTTGTGTCAGCACGTTGTATCTTAATTTCAGCAAGTTGTATTTTAATTCCGGCAAGGTGTATCTTAGTTTGTATGTAATCTCAAGTTATTGGTAGTATATGTGTTATCCACGAAGAACCAACTGAGCATATTTTGTTCCCGCCTTGCTTTCCCGCCATTTATTTCCCGCCTCGCTTTCCCGCCATTTATTTCCCGCCATTAGGTTTTCGTCTCCCTCTTCGGCACCTATAAAACCCTGTCCACACCAAGGTTGGTAAGGAGTGTGCTCAAAATGTCTCATTATCCTTTCGATCGTAGTTTTCATAGTGGTATGTCCGAGTGTCTTCTACGCTTGGCTAGCAATTTCAAGACAGACAATAGAATAGTTTCATGGGACGAACTCATGAGTAGTGTCACGCTACTGAATGAGGTTGCTCATGCATTAGCTAGTAAGGGGTGGCCTGCAAGGACATATGAGGAGATTCGGAAGGAACTTTTGTGGTTGAATGAAAGATGGAAGAAGAAAGGCCAGCACATACGCGGTGGAGGTGGAGTAAAACATCCCTTTTTATGGATTGACGATAGCGAGGACGAAGACGATATCTTCATGCCGAGTAGTAAGGACAAGAGGGCAGCATCAACGAGTGCCAAGAGTACCGCTTCATCGACGGGCCAGAGCTCTGCATCATCGAAGGATGACGACGACTTTATGTAGTTTTTGTATGAACTCTGCATCTTAATGTATCTTATTTTATGTATCTTATTTCATGTATCTTATTTTATGTATCTCCAGAATCTTACTTTGTTTGTAATCTCAAGTTATTGGTAGTATATGTGTTATCCACGATGAACCAACTGAGCATAGAAATAGATAGGAATATGTCTCATAGATAAAATACACATAAGTCTCATACATAAAATACACATAAGTTTCTTACATAAAATAGACATAAGTCTGAAGTGATACATAGCAGGGCAAAGAGTTTGCTTCACTCACGATGTCTTGGTTGGCGCTCTGGGGGTGTGGGGGTGTACTCCATCCCCACCTGTGGGGGGGCCTAATGTTACGAGGGGGAATCTTAGATCCACCCTGGTCATACTGTGTATCCTGTGTGGGCCACGGTGGAGGAATCGAAAACATGTCCAACCACATGTTTTGCTGTGATGGTGGCTCATTTGGTTCACTCCCTAACCCGGATCCGGACGCCGACACATCATGATATGCAGGAGGGACCATACCTGTTGGATGTGGATGAAACATGAAACCAGGAGTAGGATTGTGATGTTGCGGAGTTGGCTGAAACATGAAGCTCGATGACGAAGCGTGGTGTTGTGGCTGATGCCACACTGAACTGCCAGGCTGGTCAGGTGGGGGTGGATGTGGCGTCGGTTCCACTCCTTGTAGACGTGGACATGGCTGATGTCGATGCACGGAGTGACGCGGCACCGGCGTAGGCTGCGGCTGGTGATGCACAACATCCGAAGTGCGCGCGCACGTGATAGCTTTATACATACCTCTTATCCTATGCTCGAGAGCCATGGTTGAATCTGAGACCGAGGTACCATAAGAGGTGCAGATGACAATTGTCCATCAAAGTTCATCACGTCAGTATGAAGAATGTATGCCAACTCACCCTGAAATTGTCATTAAGAATAATAAGTACCGATGATGAAGCAAGTAACAACAACTTCAATGACGTAAAGAGAATAAATATTATCGCATACTGCCTGGAGCCAGAAGTATCATACGTCGGGTATGTATTAGACGTATGCGGGTACGGAATCTCATCTGTATTGGAGTGCTAAACAATGCGTAATCATGTTCCTCTCATGTACCCCTCCAAATATGCATTGTATTCAGCAAGATCAAATGCTTGTTGTTCATGCCACCTAAGTTCAGTGGCAGTTTCCCATTCTAAAACGTACTCTTCAAGCCTTTGTAGCCACTGAGCCCGTGTCCTATTGGTTCCCTTTCTTGTCATCCTGTAATTTATGATGATGTTTAACCATAGGCCATAGAGAAACAAAATGTAATATATAGTTAGTATAACATACCTGTGGACTACTACTGACTGCATGTTCTCTGTGTTGGGCGGAGGATTCAACTGCCGAAGACCGAACTGTCTCATAATGCACTGTTGCGCCATCTCCTCAACAAAGACATCGAAGATAATCTTCGATTTCGTCATCCAGTATCCCCGATCTCTCGTGCATAGCACAGAAATACCACCGGGATATCTAGAAATTCTGGTTGTTTCCGTGTACGGTTGCCAAATAACTCCCGTGTACGTATCAAACTGCTCATTTAGTGCAGTGTAGGCTCGCCTAGTTTGTTCACTAGCATACCATCTCTGCGCAAGACATAAGTTAGTTTCAACCATAGTGTGAACTAAGAAGGTGGATAACATTATACCAGGGGACATACCTTGCGACGCGTCCAACACAGGCCGAAAGTTGGCAAGTCGATGTCATCACCATCAAGCATGTTTCCCACATGATAACTGTGGTCCACATCTATGTTTGGTCGTCCAATAGAGAACCTCTCCCAGGACCACAGTTGTAAAAACAGCGGGCAACCAAGAATGGCCGACTTGACCGTGGAAAGCTGACAACCGTTGCACATACCTCTGTAGGTAGCAGTTAATACCGCAGATCCCCAACTCCCCGGTGTGATCTGTTCAGCCGACTCACCAGTCGCGATTTCTAGTGCAATGGGGATGTAACGCGCACTCAAAGTAGTGACATGGTTATGTGTGAACATCACCTTCCCGAGAAGCAACAATAGGTACGCCTCCAGGCTACGAGTAATCTGTATAGCACTCAAAGGGACTTGTGAATAACCTGGAAATCTCTCGATCTGCAATCATGTAAGGAGAAAGGGACTTGTGAATAACCTGGAAATATTGCAACTTGAAACATTTACCTTTGATAGATATGCGAGGTAGGAACTAACCCTGAAATGTTGTAACCAGTCATACTTAGGTCCGTGCGCCTCTGACGCCAGTATTGGAGCCCCATCATATATATTGAAGAAACGTGCTGCCAAAGTTTGTTGCCAATCTGGCAGGTCCTCCAACGGTCCTATCGCATTTCCCGCCAACGGAAGTCCGAGCAACATTGAGACATCTTCCAGAGTAGGAGCCATCTCACCCCATCTGAAGTGGAACGTGTGGGTCTCAGGCCTCCATCGGTCCACTAAGCAAGTGAGCAAAGAAGAGTCAATGCTGAGGTGACGCGACGTCTCAGTGGCCTCAACTAGACGTGCGAACGGTAAAAGCCCGGCCCATTTGAGTCTGAATATCCACCAATCATAAAATTTATGTTACTTACAATGCATACTTAATACAATGATTAAAGTTTAAGATAAAAACATTTACCTTTCAACCCACAACGGATGTATACTCCAGTCCACCTTAGTAGTACGAGTGACTAGTGGTACGAGCTTCTGCTCAGTTAATAGCGAAGCACGATGCCTACTATCAACGTCCGGATTAAGAAGATACATTCCCTCCATTGCTATACAATACAAAACGTAGTGCAACACATAGTATAAAATTAAAACATAGTGGTAGTCCAAAATTAAAACATAGTGATAGTACAAACTTAAAACATAGTGATAGTACAAACTTAAAACATAGTGATAGTACAAACTTAAAACATAGTGCTAGTCCAAAATTAAAACATAGTGATAGTACAAACTTAAAACATAGTGATAGTACAAATTTTAAACTCTTCCTCCTCCTCTTGCCCTCCCTCTTCCTCCTCTTCTACCTCGGCTGCCTCGTCCACGTGTAGTGCCCCTTGCAGTGACGAAGGTGGGACAATCAGGATCCCTATGCCCAAATTCATTACATAGAATGCATTGCACGATGCGCCCGCCGGCCTCAGATTCATCCATGTCATTTCGGATGCGCTGACTCTGCCGCCTCCCTCTACTTGTACGCATATGCGCAGGATGTGGAATGTATCGCCTTTGAGCAGGCTCAATAGTGTTGAAGTTACCCATTGATCGGAAACCCATCAACTCACCTGTCCAGGTATTGAGGACAGCCTCTTTCAGAAAATACGGAGACACAACAGAGATTATATCAAGACCTATGAGCCCGCAAGCAGCAAGTACATGCGAGCAAGGTAGGTGAAGCAACTTTGGTTTGTTGCATGTGCATTCGCACGTTGGCCGCAATTCATTTCCAATTTTCACCTCGTGTGTTCTCATCTCATTTGCACATCTGAATTTGTTGTTAGCTAAGCGAACCTCGAACCTTCGCTCTAGATTTCCAATGGTGACAACACTGTGTGACCGGGCTTTCTTCTTCTTTTCATCCATGTACTTCATAACCCTTTCACAGTAACGTGTGTTCGGATTGTTTGTCATATGCTCCGCAGCAATTTGATGTATTTCCTTGAAATACTTCACTATGCCATAGAAAATGCCCTCAACGATCGCTGTAAGTGGCAAAGCTCTGTTTCCTCTTAGGACAAAATTATATGTTTCAGCTAGGTTGGTAGTCATGACACCGTACCTGGCTCCATGTGTGTCATGCAAGAGAGACCACCTCTGTAATGTCTCATGCTCTATCCACTGATCGTCCTTGCTAGCCTTCTCCTTGTACCAGGAGGGTCAAATCCTGGCAAGTCACAAAGCCCAACCGGCTCTTCCTCCACGGTAGCAGATCCAGTTTCTAATTGTGCAGCTACTGCTTCAACATGTGCCCTGACAGCAGCTTCTCTTGCAGCTCTCCTGTCCCTAACATGTCTCTGTGTGCAAACATTTAGTCTGTTACGTATCAGCTCATATTTCCATTGTTGGTTCTGCTTGCAGAGTTTCTTGAATAGATTCATGAAGTTCTTATTTCTAAACTGCGAGAAGAAAATTTCCCCTAGATGGCGCATGCACCAACGACTCCGAATGTCCTGCCAAGGAGTTTGTTCACCGGGAGCAAGGTTTGACAATGTCTTGATCGCACTGAGTATACCTGCATGCCTATCATGAAGGATGCACACATTGTGCTTATCTTGCACAACAGCTATTTTCAACTGCCTGAAGAACCATGTCCAACTCTCGATGTTCCCGCTCTCCACAAAAGCAAATGCAACTGGGACGACTTGATTTTGCCCATCTTGACCTATGGCTGTGAGGATCTGACCCTTGTACTTGCCAGTGAGAAATGTGCCATCAACACATATCACCGGTCGACAATGTCTGAAAGCTTCAATGCAGGCACCGAAAGAGAAGAACAACCGATGCAACACCCTAACCATTGGGAACTCTGGCAGGTACAACTCTTGGATGTCAACATACATGCCAGGATTCCGGTTCTGCAGTGTCTGCACGAGCCGAACAACAGAGTCATATGCATCAAAATATGAACCAAATCTGGTCTCCAGTGCCTTCTGCTTAGCTCTCCAAGCCTTGCCATATGATATGTTGTACTTTAACCTGACGAAGACTTTTTTCTGGATAGCCTTCACTTCCATCGCCTTGCACTCCACAATCTCGTTGTAAAGCAAGCGAGCAATCACAGTGGAAGTAAGGTTGGGATGATCTTGAGGGATGCATGGAATAACACAATTATGACTAACTAAGTCACTTATGACCCAGCTTGTGTCGTACTTAGGGAGATATCCATGCACCCTTGCGGGACAACCCTGATTTCTACAAACCATTGTCAACTTATCCGGACAAGAAACTTGAGCTACAAATACCCTTTGAGTGGACATTGCCCAATTAAGGATGGCATCCTTCAGAGCTTGTTTGTTCGGGTAGAGGGAACCTGTTGCAATGTTGTTCTGGTGATACTGCCAGGCAGAATCATGACCGTCGTTCACCAACATTGCAGATGAGAAGTCTTGATTCCATGATGCAGGAATAGGCACTTCATGTGCGTGCTCTTCTCCATCTGATTCGGCGGATTCATCGGAAATATCACCCGCTATATCTTCTTCATGCATCTCGTTTTACATGTGCCCATCTATCTCGTCGGCATCCGCCTCACCACTGAGATAATCATCTGCATCTCCCCCTTCTGCCTGACTACTCTGGCCTGCTTCGTAAAAATCATCCCCGGCATGGGACGCATGAATTGACTGCGAACCATGCATCCCTACACTGCTCTCACCATATTCATAGCTACGTTCCACTTCAGGTTCAGTCACCGGCTTTAGCACGGGGAGAAGTAAGGCCACAGGATGACATCCCCTACGCTCGCAAGATTGTAACAAGCGCACCCACTGGTCGTCCCGCTCTATATGCTTCAAATACCAGAAAATATTACCAATGGACCGGGTCCATAATGCATGAACACCGACGGTGTGTGTTTTAGTATTGAACCCTAAACATCGCGCAAGCCATTCTGTCAACTGACTAACAGACCATGTTTTAGGGGATGACACATGCACCTCTGTGTACTGAAATTCACTAAGATCAGCTCCCATCTCATTTGTTTGAACGGTACCACGACCATAGTGCAAACATAACGTCACTAAATCAGACATCTCTGCTGACCTAACATATTATTCAAGAAGGAAAAGAATTAGAAGAACGACAAACCGAAATATATTTTCCAAATCTATCGGAGAACCTAAAAATAATTAAACTACTTCATTTACTAAACTAAATTTATACTAATCTATCGAAGCACCTAAAACTAGTTAAACAACTAAATTTATACTAATCTACCGGAGCACCTAAAACTAGTTAAACAACTAAATTTATACTAATCTACCGGAGCACCTAAAACTAGTTAAACAACTAAATTTATACTAATCTACCGGAGAACCTAAAACTAGTTAAACAACTAAATTTATACTAATCTACCGGACCACCTAAAACTAGTTAAACAACTAAATTTATACTAATATACTGGAGCACGTAAAAGTTTAGAAACTACTTAATACACTAATCTACAAAAATATTTTACCCTTGAAGCGTGCGCAGAACAATGAACGACGAACGACTCTTGACGAACACCGAGAATAATCCCACACCACCACCTCCAACTCCACCAAAACAACCAACTTCACCCACACCACCACCACCACCACCACTACAACCTCCACCTCAACCTCCACCACCACCACCAAAAATAGCTTCAAAACAAGCACCACAAACTACCCCATCGCGAGTGAGACAGATAGTTTGGATGCCCTCCTCCTTACACAATAAATGTACGGTTCAAAACGTGGAAATGGAAGATTTTTTGTGTGGGGGAGAAGGAAGGAGGAGAAAGAGAGAACGGAGATAAGGTAGAATGGGAGAAGGGAGAAGGAAGAAAGAGGAAGGAGGAAGAAAGGAGGAAGGAGGAAGAGAGGGGGAAGGGGCTGCGTCGGCTGGCTACTGGCCACTAGTCGGCCACCCCCACACCGATAGCCTTATCGGCTTAGCCAGGGCCGACAGGCAGAGCCGACAGGGCTATCGACGTGGCCTGGCCACTAGTCGGCCTCCACGTGGCCGGGAGCCACTAATCGGCCGGGCCTAGGCCGACTCGCCTCATGTCGGCCACGCCAAAGCCGACAGCCTCCTGTCGGCCACGCCAGGGCCGAGGCAGGCCTATTTTTGAAAATTTTCAAATCGGTGCATTATTTTTCAAAAAGAATAAAAAAATGCAATATTAAAAAAATAGCCCTATTTGCGGTATCTACCTGCCGTTCCAAGTAAATTTGCATGTGCCATTCTCTAAACCTTCAAGAAATAATCTGTTTTGCATGCCCGAACTGCTCATGTGGTGACAGGGGGCTATTGGTATCTTCCATGTTAGGCGTGTTATCCTCGACAGGTGTTTATTCACTGTCATTCATGAGAAAGGGGCCGGTAATTGGAATGCCCAGTTCCACGCTTAAATCGAAAAGATAACTGTAAAACAAGACTCCCCCCGGATTGATGTTAGTATGGACGGTACCCGAGGATTCGGCTAGCCGTGGAGTGTGATTGATTGGTGGTGGGGGGGTTAAAACTTTACTTTTTTGTTTGGGAACCGCCTATAGCATGAATAGCATGGAAGATATTGAGAACTCTTGGTCATTGCGTTGACAATGAAAGCATGCCACCCAAAATTATTATCTCTGTTTTCAAAGCTTGAGCTCTGGCACCTCTGCAAATCAATGCTTCCCTCTGCGAAGGGCCTGTCTATTTATGTTCCTGTTGAGTCATCCTCTTCTTATATAAGAACCAATTAGAGAGCACCTCTGTCATTTTTATGCTTTGCTTTTGATTGATATTGAGTATGACTATGACTGGATCTTCGTTGCTATGAATTACAATGTTTAGTCAGCCCTTGATCTTTGAAAGTGCTCTGCATTTATGTTTTGCGGTCTCAGATAGAGCTAGAGAGATACCACCTATTCATATTGCTTCATGCTTGTTTTGATTGAATTGTTGGTATCTGAAACTCATTATTATTTGCTCGCTGGCTGATTATGCCATTGATATTAGTTTACCGTGAGACCTATGTGTCACTTGCTCATGTGGTTAACTTGTGATCTTGCTGAAGTTTTGGTTATGAGTTAGACATAGTTGCAACAACAAGATCAAACAAAGTTTGTCAAAGTTTTTCTTTCTCTTTCAGTTTGTCAACTGAGTTGCTTGAGGACAAGCAAGGTTTTAAGCTTGGGGGAGTTGATACGTCTCCATCGTATCTACTTTTCAAACTCTTTTGCCCTTGTTTTGGACTCTAATTTGCATGATTTGAATGGAACTAACCCGCACTGACGCTGTTTTCACCAGAATTGCCATGGTGTTGTTTTTGTGCAGAAATAAAAGTTCTCGGAACGTCCTGAAAATTTACGGAGAATATTTCTAGAAAATATGAAAAATACCTGCGCAAAGATCCACCGGAGGGGACGGGCCAGTGGGCCACAAGCCCTGACGCCGCGACCTCCCCCCTGGCCGCGGCAACCAAGCTTGTGGGGCCCACGTGGCTCTGCCGCCCCCAACTCCAGCACTATTTATTCCCTTTTGTCCCGGAAAAAATCAAGAGAGAAGATTTCATCGCGTTTGAGACACGGAGGCGCCGCCACATCCTGTTCTTCATCTGGAGGGCAGATCTGGAGTCCGTTTTGGGCTTCGGATCAAGGAGATCGTCGCCATCGTCATCATCAACCTTCTTCCCTCTCCAATTCCATGAAGCTCTTCATCGTTCGTGAGTAATCTATCCGTAGGCTCGCTGGACGGTGATGAGTAGGATGAGATCTATCATGTAATCGAGTTAGTTTTGACGGGAATTGATCCCTAGTATCCACTATGTTCTGAGATTGATGTCGCTACTACTTTGCCATGCTTAATGCTTGTCACTAGGGCCCGAGTGCCATGATTTTAGATCTGAAATTATTATGTTGTCACCAATATATGTGTGTTTTAGATCCGATCTTTCAAGTTGTAGTTACCTACTATGTGTTATGACCCGGCAACCCCGGAGTGACAATAGACGGAACCACTCCCGGTGATGACCATAGTTTGAGGAGTTCATGTGTTCACCAAGTGCTAATGCGTTGGTCCGGTTCTTTATTAAAAGGAGAACCTTAATATCCCGTAGTATCCATTTGGACCCCGCTGCCACGGGATGGATGGACAACAGATGTCATGCAAGTTCTTTTCTCTAAGCACGTATGACTACACATGGAATGCATGCCTACATCACATTGACGAACGGGAGCTAGCCACATATCTCTCCGTGTTATAACTGTTGCATGATGAATGTCATCCAACGAATCCCCGACCCATTGCCTACGAGTTTGTCCCACTGCTGTTGTTACTTGTTTTGCTCTGCTGTTGTTACTAATGTTGCTGCTACTGTTACTTGCTGCTATTGTTACTCGCTTTGTCCTGCTGCTGCTGCTGTCACTACTATTGCTACTACTGTTGCTTGCCGTTGTTGTTACTCGTTACTGTTGCTACTTGCTACTGCTGTCACTACTGTTGTTCCTTGCCACTGCTGTTACTCGTTACACTGCTGCTACCTGCTACAATACTTTTTCTGGCACCGTGCAACTTACTGGCGCCATTGATACAACAGTTAGGAATAGTCTGTCGTCAACAGATCGTTTCTAGCACCGTTGCTATCATACTACTTTGCTTGCAGCCACTAATCTTTCAGGTGTGGTTGAATCTGACACATTCAACTGCTAATACTTGAGAATATTCTTTCACTTCCCGTCTTGCGAACCAACAAATTTGGGTTGAATACTCTACCCTCGAAAATTGCCGCGATCTCACGCGCTGGTGGGCTATTGCAAGACAATTGCTAATTGTTGAGCAGCTGGAAGCAGCTCTTTTCTGACTCCGTTGCCGTGGAGGCATCAAGTCAGGAATAGTTGCACGTCAACAGCGGCACGCGAGGGGCGGCGGCCGGAGGGGGTCCGGCGGCGTGGCCGGCGCTCCAGCGGCTTCAGATGCAGCTCGGAAGGAGCAGGGGCGAGCGCACGGCATGGTGCGGTTGGCTCGGGCCAGGTTGGGCGATGGCACGCCAGATGGGCCCAAGAGGGCCCGATCCAGGACCTGGCGGGCCTGGATCGAGGAGAGAGATGCTGCTGCGGCGGCTAGGTTTTGGGGGTGGCACAGTTTTCGAGGCGGGGAGGGAAGACTAAAATGGAAGGGGAGGTGTCTATTTATAGACAAAACGGGCTAGGGTTAGCAGTTTTCGCCCCGATTTCAACCGCGCGATCTAAATCAGACGGTCTCGAACGCGGGGACGGGCTAAGTGGTTGTGTAGAGTAGGCTAGCCGGAGATGAGAGGGAAAACGTGCACCCGGCAACATGATTTACAAACACCGAAAAACGTCTAACGAATAACCGAAGACGATGCCGCTACGGTCTACCGTTCGGGTACCAGACAGACTTCGATAGCGACGAAAATTGGCAGGCAGCCTACCTATATCAAAATAAGACTGCACGCCAAGTTTCAACCCAGTCCAAAAATATTTTCAACGCACTTTTAAAAACAAGGTTTGACGATGCCGCGGGCGCGTGCGAGTGTGGTCGGGCTCAAAACGGGCAACAACGAGAATGGAGAGAACTGGCAACTAATAACAGATGCAAGCTTTGAAAATTGTCGGCAACGGAGAGCCGATGCAAAGCGGATGACGCGCATGATACGATGATGATGCGACAAATAAAAATACTCACACGCGAGCAACGAAAAAGAGAGGAATCTTCTGAAGCGTCGATCTCGGGTTGTCACACTGCCAGCATGGATGTGGAGCAACCAGATGTGATAGAAGCGCATATATGCTTACAGTGAGTTATACATCATTTCCATAAGAAAATAAGGCATGCTTATTAGAGCATGAATTAGCTATGTCACTATGTGTATATAATTTGCCTTGTTCAAGTTGATGACCTGCGCCAATGTTGTGTGTGGACCGGAGTTGTAGCTCCAATGCCACTAGTAGCAGGACGCATATGAGATAATAACATGTGTATGTATGGAAAATTTTGAATAGCATTTTGGCCGGAACAAGGGTGTGTGACTATGAATGATAGTTCTAAGAACATCTTTAAATGCGACGCGCAAATGTCCTCCCGCGTCCGTCTATGGACCAGGGATCCAGTCCATGGACACGATGTGGGAGGCCGTCATCCAGACGTAACATTTTAACATCAGTTTAAACCAACCGGATGAAATTCATTCAAACACGGCTGAATTTCATATAAACAAGGCCAGATTTTCATATAAACATGATGGATTTTATTACATTTACATCAACTAAACAGTAGTAGTCCGACTCTGGAGGTATAATAAATACCTCTAAATGATCATTGTCGCTTGTTCCCCAGGTCCGGTCATGAGTCCCGAGAACTAAAACTTCTCCTTCTCCACCTCCACCTCGACGCTCTCTAGTTCTACCCAGGTGTTGGGAAACATAGTAGAAAACAGAAAATTTTGGCCCTACGAACACCCAAGAACAATATGAAGGTGCATTACAACATCTCCAATAGGCGCGCAACGCGCGACACACAAACAATGGGTTTACAGCGCGCAGATAACAAAGTCTAGCGCGTCGATGAGCGCTGCCTCCAGCGGCTGCCGCAAAATTTGGCGCACGCGCGACACTCGAGCAGACACGCAGAACTTCAGCGCTTGCAACATGCATTTTGATCAAACATAGACAATTCAAACGATACATAGCATAGTTTTAAAATGATACATAGCATAGATAGTCTAGATAGTACATAAAAAACGATAAACTACTCCTCGTTGTCTTTCTCCGATGCGCCGGTGTCTGATTCCTCCGTCGTGATGAAGGCGCCAGTCTAGCGTTCATCGTCGGAGGACCAAGTCAACTCTTCCTTGAGCTCCATCTGGAAGAGTGCGGCTTACTTTCGCATACGCCTGTTAACGGGGTTGTACATTAGGGGTAGGCCTATGGACCTACCTCGTTCCAGCCCTTACCCACTGTCATTGTTCTGCCGTCGGCCAGCCCGTTCGGCCGCTGTCGCCATCGCCAGAATCAAGGTGAAACACCGCCGCCGTCGCAAATGTTGATTCCTCCGATTTCTTTTGAGTTTCTTCTTTTTCTAGCGGCCGTCGCATCTTACCTTGCTTGCGCACCACTTCAAGTCACCCGTCGCTCGTCGGTCGGCTTGTGCACCATCACCGCACCCCAGGTGTTCAAAGAATTGCCTAGGTGAATTTTATTGTTTATTTCTCATTAAACCGAGCCGTTTGGATTGAACCGAACCGTTTGGATTGTAGATCAAGAGGTTGATGTACATGGCGTTGGAGGACTCACCGTCATCCAAAGAGGAAGAAGATGACGATGACTTTGACACGTTTTAGGCATGATTTTCAATGATGATGTTCTGCGGGTAAAGAGTGGATCACAATTTGACCGCATACACATCAACCGTGATAGAGCGGAGGGTCATGCCAATATCATGAAAGATTACTTTGATCCAAGACCAACCTATCCGGAGAAGTACTTTCATTGACCCGTTCAGATGCAAGCAAGTCTTTTCTGACCATCGCAAAAGCTGTTGAGAGACATGATGACTTGTTCAAGCTCCGGAGAAATGCATATGGAGAGATCAGTGCAAGACCTTTGATGAAATGCATAGCGGTTGTTCGAGTCTTGGCATATGGGTGTTCTACCGATGCAATTTATGAATATGTACTCATTGGCGAAGACACAATCCTGAAGGTGTTCGAAGGTTCACCAAAGCAGTGATCACTGTCTTTGGCCCGGAGTACTTGAGAACAAAGTTGTCAAAATCGTGACTCAAGTCTTAGAATCTTACGATCTTATGATCCAAACAAGCCCCTCCGATTCTACGATTTTCCTCATAGAATCTAAGTTCCTACGATCCTGATAGTTATGATTCTACGATTCGCGATCCTAGGAAAGATGTGGAGAGAGCCTTCGGTGTGCTTCAGAAGCACTTTGCAATTGTTCGTGGACCTACCGCGTACTGAAACTTCAAGGTTCTATGGAGAATCAAGACTTGTTGCATCAAATTGCATAACATGATCATTAAACACGAGAGTGAGATGCATGAGAACTTTCGGTACATCACCAACGAGGCTCCAGTTGAGCCAAAGTATGATATGAACATGACACTGTCATTTTTGAGCATCATCTAAAGATCGAGAACCGTCAAGTTAATTCTCAGCTCCAACAAGATCTTGTTGAGCATCATTAGCAACGTCTAAGCGAGTCTTAGTTGTTCTATGAAATGCTATTTGCTGCATTTGAACCATCTGGGGTGTTTAAATTTGAATATTTCAGTTTGTAAACTTTGAATTTGGTTTGTAAACTATATTCGTAATTTGGTTGCACATTCAAATTTATTTTTTAGTTTCTATATGTGTGCTAATATGTAGTTGCAATTTATACTTGTATTGCAAATATTAGAGAAATAAAAATTCACTCCGTTATCTTTAAAGAATTGGTTAGGTCCGGCTAAACGTCAGTGGAGTATATATACTAGTACTAAGCCTTTTACTCCATTAAGTTTAAGGGAATCTCTTAGAGTTGGCCTAAGCTTTCTCTTGTCTATATGAGCCATGACGACCAAATCGAAACGAGATGGACCAATGACTGGCCAATACAAAGCAGCACGTCTTGCCCAATCGATGAGCAGAGCAAATTCGACATGGCATAGCCGAGAGGGTGCCCCTTCCAGGCAACTTATTGTGTTTGATAAGGTTTCTATGATAACAAATTATAGTACTATGCATTGTGGTAGTTTCATATACTAGATCATATGTATGATACTTTTCATTGTAATGAGCTTAAAAGGTGGCAATCTAAACACTCTTATATTTCTTTACAGATAATACATACAATTAATATAACAATAAATATTAACCTTTTTAAGAAACATATAAATATTGTTTTACCGATAAATATTAGTTTTTTGGGGTACCGACAAATATTAACTCTTCTTTTAGGCAAACCAACAAATATATTAACTGAAGGGATTTTTTGTTTTTTGAGGGGAACCGAAGAAGCCGAATTCAACCCGACCTAGACGTTGCGTACATGCCCCCTGACCCAGTTAGAAATGCCTGGAGGGCTAGGTCTAGGTCATACCTGACCAAACGGGCCGGCACGACACGTCCCATTGTAATCGGACCTAGCATGGCACGACCCGCCCAGACACGTTTATTAGTCGGGTCGTGCCGTGCCGGCCCATGGGCTGCGCCTCCAGGCAATATTAATTAATACCTTCTCTATATTGGTTATTTTGGAAATGCCTATTACACATGTTTCTTGTCTCATTTAACTTGAGTAGATATAACAGTTTAATGCTCTCATAAAAGATAGAGTTGACACTATAGCGGATGTTGATTCCTACTAGCTATCATATGCTAAAGGTTACAATATGTACATAGTCATCCTATTTCCCATCGTGCACAATAATCAATCAATATACGATGATGTATACTAAACTCTTGATACGAGGTTTGTGTAAACAAGTGAATTAATGTTGACCTTCGTATTTTAACAAAACAAATCCTAACTTTTCAGTTAATCAATCCACATTTTATCTAAAACAAAATTATCTATATCTTTTAAACCATAACTCCGGTTTTAACATGTTATATATGAAATTTGATTAAAAATGTGTAGAATCTAAATAGGATGTTATTTTTAGCTATTGGATACTTCTTAAATATTATTTTTGATGCAAACTTAATTTGTAGTGCACGGTCTTTTTTTTCTCTCTTTCCGGTGACGATACGAATTGCAATAGACATCCATTAAATTAAAACCAAATTGAGAGGAAAGAAAACATCGTTAACAACACATGCATACATTTGAAAAACCTCGTGGGGGAGAAACAACATATTTCTCATCTTATTCCGAGTGACTGTATATTCAAACGCGTTTTCATTGTGTGAGCACTAAAGCCATCGTCGACAACACAAATGTGACGCCATGTGAAAATATATTGCGTTCAGAACGTGTATTATTTTCTGTTCCGTTGCAACACACGGGCTCTTTTGCTAGTATAAAATCTAAAAATATAGAATAAAAATTAAACGGGCCGTGCCATGCCGGCTCGCGTGTTCAGCCTTCAGGCCCAAGCACGGTCCAAGGCGTGTTGCGTACCGAGCTCGAGTATGATTAAAACATGCCGGGCCAGATCCGTATCATGCCAGGCATGACCCGGTTATTAAACAGGTCAACACATGTTGGCCCGCACATCTTTAGCCTCATGGACTCGTTTTTAGGTCAATTGGACTGTATATTATGTATATATATGTATTTAAAAAATATAAAATAAAAATTAACGGTCCGACACCGTGCCCAGCCTATGAACCCAGACATGGTCCGAGGCGTGCTGCGTGTCGGGCACGAACACGATTAAAACATGCCGGGCCAGACCCGTATCGTGTCAGGCCGGCGTGCTATCGGCCGGCCCGATTTACACGGCCCGTTTGGGCAGGTAGGGTCTAGGTCACGCCTCGACCGCCGCCGCCGCCGCCACACATCCGATCTAATTTGAGCCGCCACCGCATCTTCTGCCCTCACCTCGACTCGCGACGGCCGACGCCAACGCCCGGCCGCCCCCATGGCGACGGCGCTGGTTGACGACGCCATGCGCGAGGTGTTCACGCGCCTTCCGGCGGACGACCCCAGGAGCCTCGTCCGCGCCGCCGCCGTCTGCAGGAGCTGGCGCGGCATCCTCTCCGACCCCGGCTTCGCCCGCGGCTACCGCGCGTTCCACGGGGCGCCGCCCATGCTGGGCTTCCTCCACAACGAGTACCGCCGCGGCAACTGCTTCGTCCCCACCTCGACCTTCCGCCGGCCGGCGTCCCATGACCGCCGAGACTGCCACGTTCTCGACTCCCGGCACGGCCTCGCCCTCCTCTACGCCCCCGGATACCAAGCCCCTTTCGATGTCTGCGACCTCGTCACCGACAAGTGGCGGGAAATCGACGACGACCCCAAGTGTCACAGCATCATGCACTGGCCGGGCGACGACCTCGACGACTATGACGACGACAGCATGCGCTGCAATGCCACGGTGCTCTGCGCCATAGACCGGTGTGACCACCTCGACTGCCATGGCGGCCATTTCTTCGTGGCATTGGTCGGCTCTGCGGATGAAGTAAGCGACTGCCATACCCTCGCCACTGTCTACTCGTCGGAGACTGGTGAGTGGAGCGACATTATCTCCATTCAGGCCCCGGGTTTTGAAATTGATACCGGAGGGCGCACTGCTGTGGTGGGAAACAATAAGGTCTATGTCCAAAGTTATGAGGGTGACAGTGTGGTGGAGTACAACATCCGTGAGCAGCAACTGTCTGTGATCATGGCGCCAGAGATCAGGGGCAAGGGATTCCTTGACCTCCTAGGTGTGGAGGACGGCATGCTGCTGTTTGGGTCCGTGCTCAGTCATAGACTCTATCTATGGTCAATGGAGGCTGGTCCTAGAGGAGCTGCGGCATGGGCACGGCACAGGGTCGTCGAGCTTGAGCCGTTGCCTCCTCATCGTGCCCTCATGGACATGTCGGACTCGGACATGTGGACGGTTGGTTTTGCGGAACGAGTTGGCGTCATCTTCCTCAGAACACCGTTTGGGTTGCACACAGTTGAGCTTAATTCAGGCCGAGTCAACAAGGTGCATGAACGGAACATCAAAAAGGTCATGCCCTACATGAGGTTCTGCACTGGAGGTACATACAGACTAGCATCGTACTGTTTTTTCAAACACGTGCACCAAGTTATGAATACCAAACATGCCATTGACTAGAATTTCAGTGTTTTGGGTTGTTGCTTACATTGTTGAGTAGTTTAAGTTCAAGAACGCCCAAATACGTCCATGAGTGTGTTGCTTTATTCTTCTCATTTTCAGCTTAGGTAGATACATATTTGTATTCAGGTCTGCTTGCCTTCTCCGGTTTTCTGTCTCTAGATATGTAGTACTGCTACGTTATTCTGTTGTTGAGTCATGCCACAGAGTTGGCTTATTGTCGGCAACCCCGAGTAGTCTGTGATTTTTCCTGTATGTTGGTGCTGATTAAGTAGACAGCTGACCAGAGAACTCAAATGGTGAATGGTAGTAGGGTTGTATCCTGTATGTTTCGTTTGGATGCTCTAGTATATATGGTTTTCACTGGTTAGGCTTGTGAATTGGTTAACCTAGTCAAAGCTTTGCTAATAAGACCCTGAGCAGTTTTCGTTTTTGTGTACCTCCAATCGTTGATGCATTCCATCTATGTATAGTTTGGTTGATATGGACAGCTAAAGATGAAATGATTTTGAGGGGCCTTTGCCTGTTCTGTTCGTCGTATCATCTGATCAAGCCTTTGTCTCTTACGGTGCAGCATGGGGGCGGATGCCAGCCTCTGATGGAGCCTCGCGCTCGGTTGTCGGTGGTGGTACGATGGTGTGACCAAGTGGCATCGAAGACCAAATGACGTCAAGAATGACCGGTCTCTCTACTTTTGCCTCCAGAAAGACTTTGAAGAAGAGCTTCGGCCGCTGGCTGCGTTGGATGATTTGGAAGAACAAGGGCTCTTTGTATCTGCTACTTATGTCTTTGTGTTTTCAAATTTCAAATAAAACCCATAGCTTGAGAAACAAAGACAAGCTTGGTTTCGACCAACAGTATTAATGTAGCTGGATTTACAGCTTATTATGATGAGTAAGATGCTATTCAAAACAGGATTGCCCTTTATTTCTCACTTGAGTTACGAACCGTGTTTACTGTGAATGGCAGACATATGCTATTCATTTTAAAGAAGCATGGCGTTTTATGAGTGATTCCACATGGCAAGCAGCTCGAGATCACGAGCCGATGCTTTCCGTGTATGATAAGGATACACTGGAATTCGTGTATTTATCCCTGGTTTCTATCATTTCGTTTTCTTAGGGTAATTTATATCATTTCTAGTAGCATGAAAAACGTAAATTTAAAGTACTACTTGGCGGACATCAAACTTTGAATACATAACTTTACAGAGCTCCATCTTCCATCGAACTTATATGATACTTTGGAAACTAACAGTAGCAAGAAACTGCTAATAATGCAAGCAAGCAGAGTAAGCAGTCGGCTTCCAAAAAACAGATGGTAAAAATTGAACTCATGGCAAATTAATTATTTGCCGTCAGTACATTTTTGTTGTTCGTTGACATACGACGAAGAACTGGCAAGCAGACGGCAAAGAGCCCAGCTAGAAACTGCTAATAATACAAGCAAGCAGAGTAACCAATGACAACAACACATCAACATCACAGCATTGCATTACCCCCAGACTTGGTTCCAGGCTCTGTTGCCTCAAACTCACCAGCAGCGTGGATCCCTTAATCTTCATTGAAGGCGCACCCGAGTCGTCGTACTCCATTAACACCATACATGACCATTAAACACCATTATTGTAAGATCTTCATAAACCGCCTGTTGCAGCTGCTCAGAGGGCATAAAATGCCATACCTTATTGGCTTATTGCGGCGCGCCGGCAAAATCCAAGGCCCTGTGCAAAACTAAAATATGGGACCCTATCTAAAAAAAATAAACTAGCAAACTATTGTAATGTATATATATCTCGTAGAAAAAATTATACTACGCATAATATAATATTTTACATAGCAATTGGACATATAAAAGTCATACCTATCGTCTAACTCCCGATTGTTGATTAGAAAATTAGGAATTGAGACTTAGAGTAGGAATTAAAGTTAATTGAAAAGAAGGACTCGATAAGAGGCTCGAGGAGTGAGGTAAATTTAATAGAGAAGGCAAGGGAGGCAGCGCCCTGTCAGCCTGAATCCAAATTGAATTGATCTAATGAGTAATGACGATTGACAAGGGACGAGGTGAGGAGACCGGAGACGAGGGTGACCTCCTGAGCCGATTGCTTATCGAGTCGAGACGAGGGTGTGGGCGACGAGACGATTCTTCGGTTCCTGTAGATCGATTCGCATCCCATCATGTAGCTTTTTTCAGCGGAATCCCGATCCGTAGCGACATAAAGGAGTCTCTCGATCTATCCTCTCCTGGAGCGATCCAGGTCTCCAGCATCCAGCCCAACTCCAGCGCCAGAAGGCCCAATAGCTTTAGTTTTTTTTCATGCTAGGTCTATATAAAAAATTTGGGGTCCTTAGAATTTTGGGCCTGTACAGGCCGCACTTTTTGCACCACTCTGAGCCTGACCCTGTTATTGCCCACTCTTCTTCGGAAACAAATCATGGCCTACGGCAACTAGATTACTTAGGTACCCAAAATCCAAACCGATTAAGACAAAAAAAATGAGTGGTTCTACCCGGTGAAGCACCGGAATGGCGAAAATCTTCTGGTACCTTGGCCATGCCTCTCTTTCGTCAAGGTTGGGCAATCATCATTTTCCCAACTTCTCCATTTACTTTTCTAGCAAAAAAAAAGAATCACAATATATAAATGCTGATTTTCGTATAAGAATTTAACCCAATACACCATTTATATTGGCCAAACATCATTCTAAACAAAAGGGAGGATATTATATAAGGGAAAATTGGAAATCAATGAAGATGTAAAGCCAAAGAGGAAGTGCACAACTTATGTGGGTACGATATTATCGCACACTCACATTCTTAATCGCCATTCATCTTAGAAACTATACATATTTGTTGTTGGATGCTAGAATGACATTGTAAATATTGACAAATGGAGCACATTTTTCTTTGCTTCTTCTGATTATATATGCTACTAAAACAAGACAATAACCAAACCAATTTTTTAAAATAACAATATTTATCACAAAGGCAGAAGGGTAGTAGACTTGTAGATAGTGCCCCATTTCACTACATTACAAAGAAGTAAACTGCGAGGACCATGATGAGAGTTGTACAACTACAGACGAGAAGTCAAGTTATTTATGTGCAGAACTGCATAAAGAAGTTATAAATTATCATGTTTAAGTGTTGCCGGATGAAACTAAGGCACTGAAGTTAGCATCACATGATAATTGTTGAGTTGGCAAAAGGCTTGTACGATTGTACTATTGGAAGATTAGGCAAGTTCATGATTAATTCGAATAAATAATTCATGACTAGAACAGATAATAGGATGCAATACTCTAGCAATCTAAAAGCACAACCGAACATGGAGATCATCATCGCACACGAAGTAGCAACTACAACAAGAAGCATTAACAGATTACGAGTAACGTACCGTTCGTTAGCTGCTGCGGGAACGACTCTATTGATGACGATGTTGGCGACGATTTTTTGTTGATGGCGATGGAGACGACTCGATGAGTAGTACCGCCATACTTGGACGGTAGATCACGATGTTGGCGACGATCTTTTGTTGGACGCCATACTTGGAGACGATGATGAGTAGTACCGCCATACTTGGACGGTAGATCACGATGTTGGCGACGATCTTTTGTTGGACGCCATACTTGGAGACGATGATGAGTAGCACCGCCCGACTTGGACGGTAGACGACCCGTGATGACGAATTTGAGCAGTCGCGCAGAGCGCTTCCCAATAATCTAATTTGTCCTCTCCTGGTGCAGGATCGCAAAGACGAACGGTTCCGGAGATCCGCTCTCACGCACGCCGGCGTTCGAGATGAGGTAGACTACGATGACGGTGCAAGTTGTGAGACACACAATTCACGCGCATGTCGCACGTACGCGCTCGCCGGCTCGGCGATGCGAGCGAGCGTGTGCGTGTGGTATTCTCATTTCTCTTCTCAACACACACTTAGAGTGGTCGGGAGAAGTCACTATATAAAGAGGTCCAAATCTTCCTCAACTAACGGTATGGGACTAAACTTTAGCACAACCACACCACCACTTGCCATTTTACTCATGGAATCATTTGAGATTTCGGAATTTTGTAGATGAGCCAAACCCATTAATTAACAATCCCCCACCAGATCTCAAATACCCATTTAGAGATTTGCCTTTTCTCTTTCACTTGTTTAATTTACCAATGTTTCAGCAGAGACCGTTAAGTTGAACTTCTGCCTAGAACTTTAAGCTACATTCATCCACAACTTGACAATGTATTATTAGGAGCTCATATATGTGTGTGTTCTTTCAAGATTGCTCTGTAGGACAGCATATTTGCTATAATAGCCAATAGAATCACATTAAGGCATGTTGCCAACCTGCCTTACAGCTCTGAGAGTTTTGCATCTTCACTTAGAGACGGTCACTTATTACTCTCATGTGTTAACCAATAACTTGTTCTTTCCAGGTCCTAATTCATGGGATCTCTGATCACAAAGGTTGGGTCACTACTATGGTGTAACATCTATGGGTCTCATACCCATCGCCCTCGATGCAATATCTATCACATTTCGTGATAGTTTCTTTGTAAAAGGACATGCCTCGTTTTTGTGTGTTTGAATATACGTAATAGTTATTATTCCGGAGTTTCTCAACTTCGTGACAAATTTCAAACGTCTCTTCATGTGTCTCTATGACTTTGCGTTATCCTTAGAATTATTCACTTTAGGGATAACCGTTTAGTTGTCACAATTCATAAGAATAGATGGTACGGATTTTTCAACCACATGCAAGTCCATCAAGAGTTCACGCAGCCATTCTGCCTTAACAGTGACTGTGTCTAAAGCAGATAGTTCTGCTTCCATAGTTGACCTTGTCAATATGGTTTGCTTGCAAGACCTCCATGACACTGCACCACCTCCATGAGTAAATACATGCCCACTTGTAGCGTAGAGTACATCAACATCGGAGATCCAATTTGAATCACTATATCTTTCTAGCACAGTGGGATGCCCTGAATAATGAATTCCATAACTCATAGTACCTTTCAGATAGTGCAAGACCCTTTCTAGTGCATGCCAATGATCATCACCCGGGTTGGACATGAACCTACTCAGTTTGCTCACAGCAAAAGAGATGTCTGTTCTTGTAGCGCTAGCTAGGTACATGAGTGAACCGACAATTTGAGAGTATCTTAATTGATCTCTTGTTTCTTTCTTGTTCTTTCTAAGTGTCACGCTGGGATCATAAGGTGTTGGAGAAGGCTTGCTATCCATAAATCCAAAACGGCTTAAGACCTTCTCAACATAGTGAGATTGCGTTAGAGTAATCCCACTCTCATCCTTAAAAAGTTTGATGTTTAGGATCACATCGGCTTCTCCCAAATCTTTCATGTCAAAATTCTTTGATAGGAAAGACTTGACCTCATTGATTGCAACAATGTTTGTACCAAAGATCAATATGTCATCCACATATAAACATAATATGACACCATTCCCCCCACCATGGCGATAGTAGACACACCTATCAGCCTCGTTAATGACAAATGCCTCAGAAGTCTGAGTTCTTTCAAACTTCTCATGACATTGCTTAGGTGCTTGTTTCAGATCATACATAGATTTTAACAACTTGTACACCTTTCTCTCTTCTCCTTTTACCACAAACCCATCAGGCTGATCCATATAAATTTCCTCTTCCAACTCTCTATTTAGGAAAGTTGTCTTTACATCCATTTGATGAATGATCAGACCATAAGAGGCAGCCAGGGAAAGTAGCACCCGAATGGTGGTTATTCTAGCAACAGGTGAATGGGGGTTGGATTCGTTAAAATCACATAGTGATGTGAACTAGATTATTGACTCTAGTGCAAGTGGGAGACTATTGGAAATATGCCCTAGAGGCAATAATAAATTAGTTATTATTATATTTCCTTGTTCATAATAATCGTTTATTATCCATGCTAGAATTGTATTGATTGGAAACTCAAATACATGTGTGTGTCCGTTGAGTTAGTATGGATCAAGACTTGGATTTGTCACTCCGTGTGACGGAGAGGTATCTCGGGGCCCACTCGGTAATACAACATCACACACAAACCTTGCAAGCAATGTGACTAAGTGTAAGTCACGGAATCTTGTATTACGGAAACGAGTAAAGAGACTTGCCGGTAACGAGATTGAAATAGGTATGCGGATACCGATGATCGAATCTCGGGCAAGTAACATACCGAAGGACAAAGAGAATGACATACGGGATTATATGAATCCTTGACACTGAGGTTCAACCGATAAGTTATTCGGAGGATATGTAGGATCCAGTATGAGCATCCGGGTCCCGCTATTGGATATTGACCGAGGAATACCTCGGGGCATGTCTACATAGTTCTCGAACCCGCAGGGTCTGCACACTTAAGGTTTGGCGATGTTTTAGTATAGTTGAGTTATATGTGTGGTTACCGAATGTTGTTCGAAGTCCCGGATGAGATCACAGACGTCACGAGGGTTTCCGGAATGGTCCGGAGATGAAGATTGATATATAGGATGACCTCATTTGATTACCGAAAGGTTTTCGGGCATTACCGGGAATGTACCGGGAGTGACGAATGGGTTTCGGATGTTCACTGGGAGGGGACCAGCCCACCCGGGGAAGCCCATAGGCCATAGGGGTGGCGCACCAGCCCTTGGTGGGCTGGTGGGCAGCCCAAGGGGGCCCTATGCACCAAAGATAAGAAATCAAAGAGAAAAGAAAAAAAAAGGAAGTGGGGAGGAGGAGAAGGACTCCACCTTCCAATCCTAGTTGGACTAGGATTGGAGGAGGACTCCTCCTATCCCTAGCCGACGCACCAAGGGGGCCTTGGCCCTCAAGGCAAGCCTCCCCTCCCCTCCTCCTATATATAATGGAGTTTTAGGGCTGATTTGAGACAACTTTTGTCACGGCAGCCCGACCACAAACACCGCGGTTTTTTCCTCTAGATCGTATTTCTGCGGAGCTCGGGCGGAGCCCTGTAGGAGTAGATCCTTCACCACCACCGGAGCGTCGTCATGCTGTCGGAGAACTCATCTACTTCTCCGTCTTGCTTGCTGGATCAAGAAGGCCGAGATCATCGTCGAGCTGTACGTGTGCTGAACCCGGAGGTGCCGTTCGTTCGGCACTAGATCGGCGCGGATCGTGGGACGGATCGCGGGACGGTTCGCGGGGTGGATCGAGGGACGTGAGGACGTTCCACTACATCAACCGGGTTTCTTAACGCTTCCTACTGTGCGATCTACAAGGGTACGTAGATCCAAATCTCCTCTCATAGATGGACATCACCATGATAGGTTTTCGTGCGCGTAGAATTTTTTTTGTTTCCCATGCGACGTTCCCCAACAGGGAGACCCGCAGGTGGCCCACAAGCCAGGGGCGTGGCCACCCCCAGGGCGCGCCCTGCAGGCTTGTGGCCTCCCGGCAACTTCCTTGCCCCCTACTCCAAGCATGTTGCGTGTCTTCTGGTCCAAGAAAAATCTTTCAAGAAATTTTATTCCATTTGGACTTCATTTAATTTTCCTTATCTGCAATATTCAAAAACGTGAGAAAAATAAAAACTGACACTAGGCTCTAGATTAATAGGTTAGTCTCAAAAATAATATAAAACAACATATGAATGCATATAAAACATCCAAAACAGATAATATAATAGCATGAAACAATAAAAAATTATAGATACGTTGGAGACGTATCAACATCCTCAAGCTTAATTCCTGCTCGTCCTCGAGTAGGTAAATGATAAAACATAATTTTTGATGTGGAATACTACCTAACATATTTATCCATGTAATATTTTTTGTTGTGGCATGAATATTCAAATTCATAAGACTCAAAACAGAAGTCTATATTGACATAAAAACAATAATATTTCTTAATGAATGTGTTGGAGTCACATGCCTCGTCTTTCTCTTGTTCATAGTTCCTCTCTTGGCCGATGCACGGAGTTTGTGAAGGAAACAAGCATGAGCGACCATGTGATCTTCTTCTGACTTTTCTTTCTCCCCTCCTGACCACTCTCTCATCTCCTCTACTATCACCACATTGATCTGTGAACTCGCTTCCTTTTTTTTTCGTCCTTTGCATCTGATTGTTGTATTCCAAGCATGCATGGCATAGAGTATCACAGCCAAAGTATTACTTCATCCGTTTCTAAATATAAGTCTTTTTAGAGGTTTCATTAGAAAACTACATACGTATGTACATAGACATATTTTAGAATATAGATTCACTCATTTTGTTTTGTATGTAGTCCTTTAATGAAATCTTTTTAAAGACTTATATTTAGAAACGAAGGGAGTACATGTGATGGATATCATAATCATTTTTGTCTGGCCCTATTTGCTAGAAGTTTTGCCTCAAAGGACCTATTCTGCCATATTAGAAAGCTACAAATATTGCGGTCATAGGGATATGCATGATGACATCGTACATTTATAGCTATATATACAACAACCTGACTGAGGAAGGGATATTAATGTCTAGAAAGTGATTGACCTATTAATTATGAATATTTTGTCTTCATATTAATTTGATTCCATGATTTAGTGCCTGCAATATTGTTTCATGCTCCACAACAGAACTGAAGGTGTCAAAATGGAACATGTGCCCATTACAATGATGTTCAGTGCAGACAATAAACCAGGGCCTTTTGTTGCTAATGTACATATGTTGATTTCAGTTGTGTACCACGTGTTTGCTGTAATGTCTGGAGTAGATCATAAAGCAATTTTTGTACCAATGTTCATATTTGGAAAGACATGGTGTCATGCAAGGTAATAAAAATACACTATATATGTCATATTTCAGCTTTGATGGATAAGGATATATGGTATGGCTATATAAAACAATGAGAGGCTAATCATTTGAAATGGCATGGAGCAACGGCAACACCATGGAGCATGATGAGATGTTGCTCTGAAGCTACAGAGCGCGTTGTTCCACCGGTGAGCTCCCAAATTCACACATACTGGATTCTAGATTAGTGGAGCTATACAAGGCAACCATGTGACAATAGAGTAAACTGGAGTGGAATAAAGTGATGGAGCTAAAGCAGGTGTGTGTGTGTGGGGGGGGGGGGGGGGGGGGGGGAGTCATGTGGCAATGATGCACAAGTGAAAGTTGTGCATAAAGACTGACAAAGACATGGGAAATCACAAGGATGTTTCATTCAACACAAACATTTACACGTTACAAAATTGTTGTTTGCTCTGTAATTTGATTGAATTTAGTTCCGGAAAATAAGTATGATCGTTCTATAGTTTAGCTTTTAGTAATATGTACGTAGAATATAAAAGGATTTGCTGAAAATTGGGATAAAGAATATGCGTGTGAATTTAAATTTTATTTGAGCTCATACTAAATGAGAAAATGCTTCAAAAAATTTATGTTATTTTATCTCTCTACATATCTATGGTCTTGGACCATAAGTAATAAATTTATTTAAAATTTAAATATTTATTTTTGACATTTTTCCTAGTAATAAAAATATGCGTATGCCGGAAGCCGCGGGATTCCGTTTGGGTGAGCGACCGCATGAGACCGGCCGAAAGCTTCCGCTGGCCGTCAAAGTCTCCCATTAATTTTCTACCCTCGCGACTCCCTTGACCAGCCGTCGCCATCAAACCAAGACACTCAATACCGAATCATATTCTACAACACTTTGATGACGCCAGCCGCCCAAATCGTCAAGCAGACCGAGTATTTAACAAAACAAAAATGCTAGACCTATAAAAACTTACAAAGGTTTACTTAACCTTTCAAACTAACTCTTCTCTCCCTCCCCTGATTTTCAGTGAGGGTGGGGCCCCTCATCCCTCAATTACCAATCACAATCTTACACATCAGTTTGTACGTAAAATCTTTATGTAAGCCTTTGTAGGTGTAGCATTATTCTTAACAAAAACTACCACAATTCTTCGAACCGTGCCTACAAACTATCACTTTACAATTTTATTTTCAAAACAACTATTTTTTGGCAAATCTATGACTAAAAACCTACCACATCGACTTAATGATTGATTAGCAAAAAAATAAACCTAATTATGACAGGATGGGGCCACTCGTCAGGGCTGATAGGGCATACGGTTGTTTGACCGTTTGTGTTGACTAGACATTTTATTGAACATTTGATGTGCACTAGCATCTGCGACTGCCCGCTCACGAGGAGCTTGACAGCCGTGACCAAGGTACGCGTCCGCGGCCGAGCCCGTGGTCGCCCGCCCGTGGCCGAGCCCAGTGGCCCCGCCGCGCTCTCCAGCGGGATCCCCGCTCCCTACCCGCGCCGACGTCGTGGCCGGCCGCCCGCTTGTGGTCGCGTGCCTGGCCGTGCACGTGGCCGTCCGCCCATGGTCGCGCCCCCGTGGCCGTGGTAGCGCCCGCCCGCCCCTCGCCCCGTCGCGCTCACCCGCGGGGCGCCCGGCTCCCTGCCCGCGCCTCGGCCGTGCCCGCCCGCCCGTGGCCGCATGCTTGGCCGAGCCTAGTGGCTGCGCGCCCGTGGCCGTGCTCGTGGCCGCTCGCCCGCGGGCGGCCCGCTCCCTGCCCGTGGTTAGAATCGACGGGTGGGAGCAAGAGAGGCATGCGCCGCCTGCGGCGCGGGGCTGCACTCCGGCGGCCGGACTTAACGGTCAACCAAACGGCGTTGCTTACGATGCCATGTCGACACTTTACATGCGGGCTCGGCCTATCATAAGCGCATTTAAAATGGATAAATCAGTTGATTTACACACATGATAGTTTTTAGTCATAAATTAAAAAAAAGAGTGGCATTTTATAAGATAAAATCGTAAAATAATAATTTATAGGCATCGAACTAGTTTGATGAATTGTGATAGTTTTTGGTTAAATACCAGCCAGACTACTAGTCTTGCACTCCGTCCACCTTTATCTCCCCATTTTATTCCCGCTCTCCTCTCTGGTCTCCACTCTTCAGTCTTCACTCACCCCGGCCCCCGCTGGCCACTGCCTGGCTATAATGCCTCCCTTCGTCTTCATCTTCATCTTCATCCTCCTCGTCCTCCTCTCAACGTCCTCCTCCGCATCCCCCGAGCGCGATGTCTACGCCCTTTGGAAGCTCAAGGCTTCCGTCGTCCCCAGCAACGGCTCCGCCGCACTCGCGGACTGGGACCCTGCAGCGGCATCACCTGCGCACTGCTCCTTCTCGGGGGTGACCTGCGACACCGGCGCCCGCGTCGTCGCCATCAACATCACGGCCCTGCCGCTGCACGGCGGGACTCTGCCACCGGAGCTGGCACTGCTCGATGCCCTCGCCAACCTCACCATCGCGGCGTGCTGCCTCGGGGGCCACGTCCCGGCTTCCCTCCACGCTCTCCCGTTTCTGCGCCACCTCAACCTCTCCAACAACAACCTCACCGGCACGTTACCCTCCGGCCCCGGCCCCCGCTACTTCCAGTCCCTCGAGCTCCTCGACGTCTATAACAACAACCTGTCCGGCCCGCTGCCACCCTTCGGCCCAGTGCACGCGGGGACCCTCCGCTACCTGCACCTCGGCGGCAACTACTTCTCTGGCAAGATTCCGGACGATTACGGCGACGTGGACCAACTCGAGTACCTCAACCTGGCTGCCAACTGCCTCTCCGGCCGCGTGCCGGCGTCCCTTGGGAGGCTCAAGCGGCTGCGGGAGATGTACGTTGGTTACTACAACAAGTTTGACGGCGGCGTCCCGCCGGAGTTCGGGGAGCTGAAGGCGCTCGTGGTGCTTGACATGAGCAGCTGCAGCCTCACGGGCCCCATACCGCCAGAGCTCGGCCGGCTTAAGCAGCTCAACAAGCTCTATTTGTTTTGGAACGGGCTGTCTGGGGATATACCGCCGGCGCTCGGTGAGTTGAAGCATCTTGAAGAGCTGGACCTCTCTTGCAACGAGCTCGCCGGCAAAATACATGCGAGTCTGGCCAACCTTAGAAAGCTGAAGCTTCTTAACCTGTTCGGGAACTACCTCCATGGCGCAATACCGGAGTTCGTCGCCAAGCTCCCCAACCTCGAGGTCCTGCAGATAATGGACAACAATCTCGCGGGTCATCTCCCAGCCGGGCTTGGCAAGAACGGCCGACTGAAGACGCTGGACGTGGGCGACAACTACCTCACCGGGCTGGTGCCACCAGCCCTCTGCACGGGCGGGAAGTTGGAGAAGCTCTGGCTTATGGACAACAGCTTCTTCGGACCCATCCCCGAGTCGCTTGGCGACTGCAAGACGCTCCGAAGTGTCCAACTGCAGAACAACTTCTTGAGCGGTCCCATCCCGTGAACTCTCATTTACTTATTAGATGATGATGATGATGATGATGATGATTAGGGAAAATAGGACGCGAATGTTCTCTAGTTAAGAGTTCAAAGCACGATGTAATATCATCTTCTTCTTCTTTTTGCGGGTGTTGTAATATCGTCTGTAGGGTGTGCTAGATCTCAGTCAAAGTGAGACTTAAGATTTAATAATAGGAATAAAGAAAGAAATGAATTTTTGTTTTACAAAAATCTTCACGTAACACCTCACGAACTTTGCTAAGTCTAAGTTGACTGAAATTTAATAATCTTGTCATCTTTATGAAAATGTTCAACATGTATTTTATAATTTTGGGTTGGGTACATTAAAAAAGGTCAACATGTATTTTATTAAATGTTCATTGTATTCTTTTTAAAAATAACTGCACATTTAAAAAAATGTATGCCGAGTATCTAGAAATTGTTTACCTTGTATTTTTAAAAGTGTTCTTTGTGTATTTTAGTAATATGTGACCAAAATTTCAAAATTGCATGATTTTCTATAAATATGTGAATACTTTTATTCTTGCCATACATGACCTTTTTCACTTGTTTATATATAAGACTGATTATTTGTCTTTCAAAAAATATATGTCGGAAAGAAGTTTTTTCATACACATTTTTCCTTTTGAATCGTCTACACATACACGTATAGTCTGCTACAGAAATAAAAACATCGCCAACTAAAAAGAGAGAAACGACGTATGGTGTGCTATATTTTTGTTACCATCATATAGGCCCTGACTAGACAACTAGTGTGCCAGCCAAGCAGATGTGCAGGGGACGAACAACATCAAAATGTAAGCGAGCCGTTCCTACCATCTTAAATGCGGCCAGCAGTCATACAACCCACCAGCAGCCCATGTAGAAAGCTAACACTACCCCACGCCACCTCTGTATTTCCTGCTAACTAGCGCCAGTACAAAAACTGAAAATACACGATACACATATCCCAAAGAGCGAGCAGATGGCTGAGATTCCGAGCTTCATGACGCTCCTCTTCCAAAACGCCTCTCTCCTTTTCTTATTGATAGATAAGTATAGATATTACTTCCTCCGGTCCGGTGTGTTAGGCTCATTAGCAATTGTTATTTATTTTGTTTTATCCTTTCTTTAAGGCTCAGTTAGCATTTTGTTTTAACTCTATCCGTGTAATACTTTATTTTGCATGCATTTATTTTTAAATGTAATGCATGCATTTTCTATTTAATACTCCCTTCAATCCTAAATATAAGTCTCTTCCTAATAATAAAGCAAATACGGGTTTTAGTCGTCCGCCATTTAAATTGCCCCCATAGTTGGTTAAAATTACCCACCAATGCCACTCATAAGTCAAAATACGGTTTGTTTTTCGAATTTCAGAAGTCGGCGTCGTTCTTTGTTGTTATGTCATCCGATACATTAGGAGAACAACAACTGACGAGTAGCGTGATGGCTAACGGTTAAAGCTCGAAACTTGAGACCAAGGTTTGATCCCTGGTTCTCACATGTTTTCTCTCCTTTTTCTTTACCTCTCTGAAGCATGGGCCGGCCCATGTGCAGGTCAGGGCGACCCTGTTTTGTAAAAATTTCATTTTTGTTTTTTTCCCTAAATTAATTTCAGATTTCAAAAGAACAAAGTATCAAAAATCTATGAGTACAAAATATGTAGGAAAAAGCAAAAACTGTTTGTGTATTCGACAAATATATTCAAAAAGTCATAAAATATTCATGAGTTCGAAAATTGCTCAGATATATTATAAAAAAATCACGACTTCAAATAGATTGTAATGAAATACTGAATGATCATGATTTTTGTATAAAATTATCCAGTAATCAAAGCATATTCATGAATTTGAATAGATTGTCCATCATCTTTTAGAAAATCTTCATAAAAATTAATACACATCCATAAATAATGAACAAAACAAACTGTCGCTTACGTAAAGATTTTATTAGGAGATCTGTAAAGGTCATTTCATGATTTTATTTAGATCCTTGCATATCAAAAAGTTGCGAGTTTGAAAAAAGTAGGAAAATGATAAACCATTTGTGAATTCAGAAAAATATTCGGAAAATCATAAAAAGTTCACGAGTTCAGAAATTGCTCACACATTATAAAAAAATCACAAATAATTTTTCATGAAGTAAGAAATGTTCAAAAAAATTAAAAATGATCCGGTACTCAAAGCATATTCAGGAATTTGAAAAACATCTCCATCTATTTTTAGAAAATGTTCACAAAAATTAAAACACATCCGTAAATAATGAACAAAACTAAATATCGCTTACATAAAGGTTTTATTACGAGACCTGTAGAGGTCGTTTAATGATTTTTTTTACTCCCTCGCGTTAGGCAAAAAAGGTTTTCAAGTTTTGTACAACGCTCAGCCCAACCAAATTGACACACCTTTTTATGGGTTAGTTTTGTACACAACTATGTTTATTCTCGTACCAGAATATTGGTTATGGTAAGCACCGCTACGCTAAGTTAAGTCGGGGCACATCATTCATCAGTATATCTCAGACAGGGTCTGTAAATGCAGTTTGCTCAGCCATAAAATATTATGTTGTGACGCCTTAAGAAATCAAGTCGCGATGAACATCAAATTTTTTGTTTATGAAATCATACTTTTTTATATCTACCACGCCTGCATAATCTAATAGTTTTTCCCGTTGCAACGCACGGGCATATTTGCTAGTCTTTTTAAAGATTTTACTAGCGGACTACATGTTGAAAATATGTTCTAGAGTTAATAATAAAATGGTTATTATTATATTTCCTAGTTCATGATATATAATTGTCTATTATTCATGCTATAATTGTATTAACCGAAAACCGTAATACATGTGTGAATATATAGATCACAATGTGTCCCTAGTGAGACTCTAGTTGACTAGCTTGTTGATCAATAGATGATCATGGTTTCCTGATCGTGGACATTGGATGTCGTTGATAACGGAATCACATCACTGGAGAATGATGTGATGGACAAGACCCAATCCTAAGCATAGCACTATATCGTATTGTTCGTGTGCTAAAGTTTTTCTAATGTCAAGTATCATTTACTTAGACCATGAGATTGTGCAACTCCCAGATACAGTAGGAGTGCTTTGCGTGTATCAAACGTCACAACGTAACTGGGTGATTATAAAGGTGCACTGCACGTATCTCCGAAAGTGTTTGTTGGGTTGTACGATCGAGACTGAGATTTGTCACTCCGTGTGACGAAGAGGTATCTTTGGGCCCACTCGGTAATGCATCATCATACTGAGCTCAATGTGACTAAGGAGTTAGCCATGGGATGATGTGTTACGGAACGAGTAAAGAGATTTGCCGGTAACGAGATTGAACAAGGTATAGGGATACCGACGATCGAATCTCGGGCAAGTATCATACCGGTAGATAAAGGGAATTGCATACGGGATTGATTGAATCCGCGACATCGTGGTTCATCCGATGAGATCATCGTGGAACATGTGGGAGCCAACATGGGTATCCAGATCCCGATGTTGGTTATTGACCGAAGAGGTGTCTCGGTCATGTCTGCATGGTTCCCGAATCCGTAGGGTCTACACACTTAAGGTTCGACGATGCTAGGGTTGTAATGGGAATAGTATGTGGTTACCGAAGGTTGTTCGGAGTCCCGGATGAGATCCGGACGCCACGAGGAGCTCCAAAATGGTCCGGAGGTAAATATTCATATATAGAAAGTGGAGATTTGATCGCCGGAAACGTTTTGGGGATCGTCGGTATTGTACCGGGACCACCGGAAGGGTTCTGGGGGTCCACCGGGAGGGGACACCAGCCCCGAGAGGCTACACCGGTCAAAAGTGGACGGGAACCAGCCCCTAGGTGGGCTGGTGCGCCACCACCAAGGGCCCACGGCGCACAAAGAGGGCTAGGGGGCAAACCCTAGGCGTGGGGGCTGCCTTGGGCGCCAAGCTCACCGTAGGGCACCGCCCCCTCCTCCATCTTGGCCGTCGCACCTCCTAGGGTTTCCCTAGGGGTGGCCGGCCCCCCTCCCTCTCTCTTATATATAGAGAGGGTTTTGGGAGGGCTACACACACAATTACACCTCTCCAAGGCGCAACCCTACCTCTCCCTCTTCTCTTCCTCCGCAGTGCTTGGCAAAGCCCTGCCGGAGAACTGCATAGCTCCACCGTCACCACGCCGTCGTGCTGCCGGAGCTCTCCCTCAACCTCTCCTCTCTCCTTGCTGTATCAAGGCGTAGGAGACGTCATCGGGATGCACGTGTGTTGAACGCGGAGGCGCCGTTGTTCGGTGCTTAGATCGGAATCTTCTGTGATATAAATTGCTACGAGTACGACTCCATCAACCGCGTTCTAGTAACGCTTCCGCTTAGCGATCTTCAAAGGTACGAATATGCTCTACCCCTGTGCTCGTTGTTGGTTTCTCCTAGATAGATCCTTGTGTGACCTAGGGAAATTTTGAATTACTACTACATTCCTCAACAAAAATCGCGCCGACTACGGTCATGGCGGACGATGGCGACGTCTTTGATGTCGTTCCCTTGTCAAGGCATCGTCGTTGCAGTTTGCGTCATCAGGCTCGGGATACTCCAGGGAAAACCCTAGATCTGGATATCCTGTATCGGACGATCATGATGTTCGCAATATCAAGTTTCCTTCTGGGGGCATCGGTTTGGAGCAAGTGATGGCTAGGGGACAAGAGGAGGAGTGGTGTTGCATCTACCGTAGGGCCGACAGTATATCATGGCAACATGGCGCTATAGAGTTTCGGCGACGGGCGTGTGTGGATGGACACGTGCATGATGGTGGCGTTGTATGGCTCCATGGTGCCATCGACGGCAAGAGGAGGAGTGGTGTTGCATCTACCGCAGGGCTGACAGTATATCATGGCGACATGGCGCTATAGAGTTTCGGCGACGGGCGTGTGTGGATGGACACGTGCATGATGGTGGCGTTGTCTGGCTCCATGGTGCCATCGACGACACGCCATGCAAGGTCGATGCGTCAGTTTCTGCTCTGGAAATGGACCTACGGAAGATGGTGGTGGCAACGAGAGTGCGCTGGACTTTGTCTACATCATGTCATCTTGCTCCAAGCATTATTCTATTTGTCATGAAATTAATGCCTAGAGAGGCAAACATATAAGTGATCTCGAAGTGGAGTAACAGTAGTACCTGCAAGATCATTTCAATCTACTTGTTTATGAACGTGATGCCTATATATGCATAATCATTTCTGTGGATAACATGAAATAACTATGCGCTATTCTGTCAATAACCCAGCAGTAATTTGTTTACCCGTTGTATGCTATGTTTAAGAGAGAAGTCTCTAACGAAAACTATGGCCCTCAGGTCTACTTAATCATATTGCTAAAGACCAAAAATACATTGTTACACTTTTATTATTATGTATTCACTTTTTTATTTATATATCTTTATCTATCATAATTAATCCTTGCAAGTAACAAGTTCAAGGGTCTTGACAACCCTCTTGCCTGCAGTACAAAGGCCACACCAACAATCCAAGGATCATTCTTGAGGCAGTTGCATCGAAGGGATCTTTGGATATTTCATTCATTCTTTGGTATGTCTCGCTCTCACAATGACTTTAATATGCTATCAAGATTACCTCTATTTTCTAGGCTTATACAAGCTGAAGCTCCCACTTGCGACTACTCGGTCAACGGACACAACTACTCGATGGGTTACTACCTTGTGGATGGCATTTATCCATCATGGGCCAACTTGGTCAAAAGAATTTCGCGTCCAAAAGCAACAAAAACACTCACTTTACTCAATGTCAAGAAGTTGCAAGGAAAGATGTGGAGAAAGCCTTCGGTGTGCTTTAGAAGGGCTTTGCAATTGTTCGTGGCCTTGCCGCATACTGAAACTCCAAGGTTCTATTGCAAATCATGACTTGTTGCATCAATTGCATAACATGATCACTAATGACGAGAGAGATATGCCTGAGAACTTTTGGTACATCATCTACGGGACTCCAGTTGAGCCAGAGTATGATACGAACATGATACTGTCATTTCTTGAGCATCATCGAAAGATCGAGAACCGTCAAGTTCATACTCAACTCGAACAAAGCCTTGTTGAGCATCATTAGCAACGTCTAGTCGAGTCCTACTTGTTCTATGAAATACTATTTGCTACATTTGAACCATCTGGCGTGTTTAAATTTGAATATTTTGGTTTGTAAATTTTGAATTCGGTTTGTAAATTATATTTGTAATTTGGTTGAACATTTAATTTTATGTGTAGTTTCTATATGTGTGCATGTAGTCGAAACTTATACTTGAATTGCAAAGTTGAGAAAAAAAAATTTGCTCTGTTATATTTAGGGGATGAGATAGGTCTGACTAAATGTTAGTGGAGTATATATACTAGCCTTTTACTCAACTAAATTTTAGGGAATTGGTTAGAGTTGGCCTAAGCTTTCTCTTGTCTATATCAACCATGATGACCAAACAAGTACGAGATGGACCAATGACTCGCCAATACAAAGCAGTACGTCTTGCCCAACCAGTAAGCACAATGAATTCAACGTGGCATAGCTGAGAGGGCGCCCCTTCCACGCAACTTATTGTGCTTGATAAGGTTTGTATGATACCAAATTATAGTACTATGCATTGTGATAGTATCGTATACTATAGATCATATGCATGATATCAATATATGATACTTTCCATTGTAATGAGCTTAAAAAGTGGCTATCTAAACGTTTTTGAGAAACATATAAATATTATTCTGTTTGATAAGGTTTCTATGCAATTAATATAACAATAAATATTAACCTTTTTGAAAAACATATAAATATTATTTCACTGATAAATATTATTTTTTTAGGGGTGGTGACAAATATTAACTCTTTTTTTAGGCATACCGACAAATATATTAACTCAAGGGACTTTTTGTTTTTTGAGGGAAACTGAAGGAGCCGAATTCAGCCCGGCCCATACGTTGCGTACAGGCCCTCCCGACCCAGTTAGAAACGCCTGGATGGCTAGGTCTAGGTCATACCTGGCCAAACGGGCCGACACGGCACGGCCCGCCCAAGCACGTTTATTAGTCGGGCCGTGCCGTGTTGGCCCGTGGGCCGCGTCTCCAGACCAAGGCATGACACGGTTATTAAACAGGTCAACATGTTGGTCCGCACATTTTTAGCCTCATGGATTCGTTTTTAGGTCAATTGAACTGTATATTATGTATATATATGTATTTAAAAAATCTAAAATAAAAATTAAACGGTCCGACACCGTGCCCAGCCTATGAATCCAGACATGGTCCGAGGCGTGCTGCGTGTCGGGCACGAACCCGATTAAAACATGCCGGGCCAGACCCGTATCGTGGCAGGCCGGCGTGCTATCGGGCCGGCCCGATTTACACGGCCCGTTTGGGCAGGTAGGGTCTAGGTCACGCCTTGGCCGCCGCCGCCGCCGCAACCCATCCGATCTAATTTGATCCGCCACCGCATCTTCTGCCCTCACCTCGACTCGCGACGGCCGACGCCAACGCCCGGCCGCCCCCATGGCGACGGCGCTGGTTGACGACGCCATGCGCGAGGTCTTCGCGCGCCTTCCGGCGGACGACCCCAGGAGCCTCGTCCGCGCCGCCGCCGTCTGCAGGAGCTGGCGCGGCATCCTCTCCGACCCCGGCTTCGCCCGCGGCTACCGCGCGTTCCACGGGGCGCCGCCCATGCTGGGCTTCCTCCACAACGAGTACCGCCGCGGCAACTGCTTCGTCCCCACCTCGACCTTCCGCCGGCCGGCGTCCCATGACCGCCGAGACTGCCACGTTCTCGACTCCCGGCACGGCCTCGCCCTCCTCTACGCCCCCGGATACCAAGCCCCTTTCGATGTCTGCGACCTCGTCACCGACAAGTGGCGGGAAATCGACGACGACCCCAAGTGTCACAGCATCATGCACTGGCCGGGCGACGACCTCGACGACTATGACGACGACAGCATGCGCTGCAATGCCACGGTGCTCTGCGCCATAGACCGGTGTGACCACCTCGACTGCCATGGCGGCCATTTCTTCGTGGCCTTGGTCGGCTCTGCGGATGAAGTAAGCGACTGCCATACCCTCGCCACTGTCTACTCGTCGGAGACTGGTGAGTGGAGCGACATTATCTCCATTCAGGCCCCGGGTTTTGAAATTGATACCGGAGGGCGCACTGCTGTGGTGGGAAACAATAAGGTCTATGTCCAAAGTTATGAGGGTGACAGTGTGGTGGAGTACAACATCCGTGAGCAGCAACTGTCTGTGATCATGGCGCCAGAGATCAGGGGCAAGGGATTCCTTGACCTCCTAGGTGTGGAGGACGGCATGCTGCTGTTTGGGTCCGTGCTCAGTCATAGACTCTATCTATGGTCAATGGAGGCTGGTCCTAGAGGAGCTGCGGCATGGGCACGGCACAGGGTCGTCGAGCTTGAGCCGTTGCCTCCTCATCGTGCCCTCATGGACATGTCGGACTCGGACATGTGGACGGTTGGTTTTGCGGAACGAGTTGGCGTCATCTTCCTCAGAACACCGTTTGGGTTGCACACAGTTGAGCTTAATTCAGGCCGAGTCAACAAGGTGCATGAACGGAACATCAAAAAGGTCATGCCCTACATGAGGTTCTGCACTGGAGGTACATACAGACTAGCATCGTACTGTTTTTTCAAACACGTGCACCAAGTTATGAATACCAAACATGCCATTGACTAGAATTTCAGTGTTTTGGGTTGTTGCTTACATTGTTGAGTAGTTTAAGTTCAAGAACGCCCAAATACGTCCATGAGTGTGTTGCTTTATTCTTCTCATTTTCAGCTTAGGTAGATACATATTTGTATTCAGGTCTGCTTGCCTTCTCCGGTTTTCTGTCTCTAGATATGTAGTACTGCTACGTTATTCTGTTGTTGAGTCATGCCACAGAGTTGGCTTATTGTCGGCAACCCCGAGTAGTCTGTGATTTTTCCTGTATGTTGGTGCTGATTAAGTAGACAGCTGACCAGAGAACTCAAATGGTGAATGGTAGTAGGGTTGTATCCTGTATGTTTCGTTTGGATGCTCTAGTATATATGGTTTTCACTGGTTAGGCTTGTGAATTGGTTAACCTAGTCAAAGCTTTGCTAATAAGACCCTGAGCAGTTTTCGTTTTTGTGTACCTCCAATCGTTGATGCATTCCATCTATGTATAGTTTGGTTGATATGGACAGCTAAAGATGAAATGATTTTGAGGGGCCTTTGCCTGTTCTGTTCGTCGTATCATCTGATCAAGCCTTTGTCTCTTACGGTGCAGCATGGGGGCGGATGCCAGCCTCTGATGGAGCCTCGCGCTCGGTTGTCGGTGGTGGTACGATGGTGTGACCAAGTGGCATCGAGACCAAATGACGTCAAGAATGACCGGTCTCTCTACTTTTGCCTCCAGAAAGACTTTGAAGAAGAGCTTCGGCCGCTGGCTGCGTTGGATGATTTGGAAGAACAAGGGCTCTTTGTATCTGCTACTTCTGTCTTCGTGTTTTCAAATTTCAAATAAAACCCATAGCTTGAGAAACAAAGACAAGCTTGGTTTTGACCAACAGTATTAATGTGGCTGGATTTACAGCTTATTATGATGAGTAAGATGCTATTCAAAACCGGATTGCCCTTTTTTCTCACTTGAGTTACGGACCGTGTTTAGATTTCATAATACTGTGAATGGCAGACATATGCTATTCATTTTAAAGAAGCATGGCGTTTTATGAGTGATTCCACATGGCAAGCAACTCGAGATCAGGAGCCGATGCTTTCTGTGAAGTTTTGAATCTTTGTTTTTCACATTTTTCACATTTGCACGCATGCGTATGTATGGTAAAGATACACTGGAATTCATGTATTTATCCCTGGTTTCTGTCATTTCGTTTTCTTAGGGTAATTTCTATCATTTCTAGTAGCATGAAAAACGGAAATTTAAAGTACTACTAGCGGGGCATCAAACTCTGAATACATAACTTTACAGAGATCCATCTTCCATCGAACTTAGATGATACTTTGAAAACTAACAGTAGCAAGAAACTGCTAATAATGCAAGCAAGCAGAGTAAGCAGTCAGCTTCCAAAAAATAGATGGTATAGATTGAACTCATGGCAAATTAATTATTTGCTGTCAGTACATTCTTTGCCGTTCATTGACAGACAGCAAAGAGCCCGCAAGCAGACGGCAAAGAGCCTAGCTGAAAACTGCTAATAATACAAGCAAACAGAGTAACAAGTGACAACAACACATCAACATCACAGCATTGCATTACCCCAACTTATTTCAGAATCAGACCCCAGACTTGGTTCCAGGCTCTGGAGCCTCAAACTCACCAGCAGTGTGGACCCCTTAACCTTCATCGAAGGCGCACCCGAGTCGTCGTACTCCATTAACACCATACATGACCATTAAACACCATTATTGTAAGATCTTCATAAACAGCCTGTTGCAGCTGCTCAGATGGCATAAAATGCCATACCTTAGTGGCTTATTGCCCACTCTTCTTCAGAAACAAATCATGGCCTACGCCAACTAGATTACTTAGGTACCCAGAATCCAAACCAAACCAACTAAGACAAAAAAAAGAGTGGTTCTACCCGGTGGAGCACCTGAATGGCGAAAATCTTCCGGTACCTTGGCCATGCCTCCCTTTCGTCAAGGTTGGGCAATCATTATTTTCCCAACTTCTGCAGTTACTTTTCTAACAAAAACAAAATAATCACAATAATATCAATGCTGATTTTCGTATAAGATGATAACCCAATACACCCATTTATATTGGCCAAACATGGAAAGGGAGGATAATGCCATCTAAACAAAAGGGAGGATATTATATAAGGGAAAATTGGAAAGCAAAAAAGATGTAAAGCCAAAGAGGAAGTGCACAACTTATGTGGATACGGTATTGCCGCACACTCACATTCTTAATCTCCATTCATCTTAGAAACTATACATATTTGTTGTTGGATGGTAGAATGGCATTATAAATATTGACAAATGGAGCACATTTTTCTTTGCTGCCTCTGATTATATATCCTACTAAAATAAGACAATAACCGAACCATTTTTTAAAAATAACAATATTTATCACAAAGGCAGAAGGGTAGTAGACTTGTAGATAGTGCCCCGTTTCACTACATTATAGAGAAGTAAACTGCGAGGACCATGTTGAGAGTTATACAACTACAGACGAGAAGTCAAGTTATTTATGTGTAGAACTGCAGAAAGAAGTTATAAATTATCATGTTTAAGTGTTGCCGGATGATACTAAGGCACTGAAGTTAGCATCACATGCTAATTGTTGAGTTGGCAAAAGGATTTTACGATTGTACTGTTGGAAGATTAGGCAAGTTCATGATTAATTCCAATAAATAATTCATGACTGGAATAGATAATAGGAAGCAATACTCTAGCAATCTAGAAGCGCAACCAAACATGTAGATCATCACCGCACACGAAGTAGCAACTACAACGAGAAGCATTAACAGATTACGAGTAACATATTGTTCGTTAGCTGCTGCAGGAACGACTGTGTTGATGACGATGTTGGCAAAGATCTTTTGTTGATGGCAATGGAGACGATGATGAGTAGCACCGCCCGACTTGGACGGTAGACGACCCGTGATGACGAATTTGAGCAGTCGCGTAGAGCGCTTCCCAAAAACCTAATTCGTCCTCTCCTGGTGCATGATCGCAAAGACGAATGGTTTCAGAGACCTGCTCTCTCGAACGCCGATGCATGCCGGTGTTCGAGATGAGGTAGACTACGATGGATGAACAAGTTGTGAGACGAGGAAAAATCCTAGGTGTTTTCGGTGTGTCTTTGGCCGACCACGGTAAGCAGTATATATAGGAGGACCATAGTCGGTATCGTGTCGCGATCACGATCTTAAACCGACTTGGTTTCTAAGTCATATACTTACCAGACAAGAAATACTTAACTTGTCTGCCAAGACATAAAAATAAAATGGCAAAAGGAAGCCGTGCCCCCGCAAGGCAACGGGACCGGAATTCAGCGGGCCATTCACGCGCATGTCGCACGTACGCTCGACGAGGCGAGCGAGCGCGTGCGTGTGGTCTTCTTCTTTCTCTTCTCAACACACACTTAGAGTGGTGGGGAGAACTCACTATATAAAGAGGTCCAACTCTTCCTCAACTAGCGGTATGGGACTAAACTTTAGCACCACCACACCACCACTTGCCATTTTACTCATGGGCTCATTTGAGATTTCAGAATTTTGTAGATGGGCCGAGCCCATTAATTCTAACAACCCCCCACCAGATCTCAAATACCCATTTAGAGATTTGCCTTTTCTCTCCATTTGTTTAACATACCAGTCTTTCAGCAGAGACTGTTAAGTTGAACTTCTGCCTAGAACTTTAAGCTACATCCGTCCATAACTTGACAATGGACTATGCCTTGAATTGCTAGTTTTGTGTGAACAGGTTTCACTCAAAGTCTTAACCAGTACCTGGCTGCCAGTAGGCTACCCCGCGGTTTGGAGCATATACGCCGTACTCCCTGGTCTCTTCATGAGTTTACTAGAGAGTACCCAAATCCCCTAGATTGCAACGTTTTACAACCGGAGCTCATATAGGTGCGTTCTTTCAAGATTGCTCTGTAGGACAACATCTTTTCTATAATAGCCAATAGAATCACATTAAGGCATGTTGTCAACCTGCCTTACAACACTTAAGCCTTACAAATCAGAGAGTTTTGCATCTTCACTTAGAGACGGTCACTTATTACTCTCCTCTGTTAACCAATAGCTTGTTCTTCCTAGGTCCTAATTCACGGGATCTCCGATCACAAAGGTTGGGTTACTACTATGGTGTAACATCTATCGATCTCATACCCATCTCCCTCGATGCAATATCTATCACATTTCGTGATAGTCCCTTTGTAAAAGGATTTGCCAGGCTTTTGTTTGTTTGAATATACGTACGTAACAGTTATTACTCCTGGGTTTCTCAACTTTCTGACAGATTTCAAACATCTCTTCACGTGTCTTGATGACTTTAGCGATAACCGTTTGGTTGTCACAATTAATAAGAATAGCCGGTACGGGTTTTTCAACCACATGCAAGTTCATCAAGAGTTCACGCAACCATTCTGCATCAACAATGGTTGTGTCTAAAGCACTTAGTTCTGCTTCCATAGTCGACCTTGTCAATGTTGTTTTCTTGCTAGACCTCCATGACACTTGACCACCTCCATGAGTAAATACATACCCACTTGTAGCATAGAGTACATCAACATCGGAGATCCAATTTGAATCACTATATCCTTCTAGCACAACGGGATGCCCTGAATAGTGAATTCCATAACTCATAGTACCTCTTAGATAGTGCAAGACCCTCTCTAGTGCATGCCAATGATCATCACCCGGGTTGGAAATGAACCTACTCAGTTTGCTCACAACAAAAGAGATGTCTGGTCTTGTAGCTCTAGCTTGGTACATGAGTGAACCAACAATTTGAGAGTATCTTAATTGATCTCTCGTTTCTTTCTTTTTCTTTCTAAGTGACACGCTGGGATCATAAGGTGTTGGAGAAGGCTTGCTATACATAAAGCCAAAACGACTCAAGACCTTCTAAACATAGTGAGATTGCGTTAGAGTAATCCCACTCTCATCCTTAATAAGTTTGATGTTTAGGATCACATCGGCTTCTCCCAAATCTTTCATGTCAAAACTCTTTGATAGGAAAGACTTGACCTCATTGATTGCAAGAATGTTTGTACCAAAGATCAATATGGCATCCACATACAAACATAATATGACACTATTGCCCCCACCATGGCGATAGTAGACACACCTATCAGCCTCATTAATGACAAATCCCGTAGAAGTCAGAGTTCTTTCAAACTTCTCATGCCATTGCTTAGGTGCTTGTTTCAGACCATACAAAGATTTTAACAACTTGCACACTTTCCTCTCTTCTCCTTTTACCATAAATCCATCAGGATGATCCATATAAATTTCCTCTTCCAACTCTCCATTTAGGAAAGTTGTCTTTACATCCATTTGATGAATTATCACACTATAAGAGGCAGCCACGGAAAGTAGCACCCGAATGGTAGTTATTCTTGCAACAAGTGAATAGGTGTCAAAGTAATCTTCGCCTTTTTCTGAGTGTAGCCCTTGACCACAAGTCGCGCCTTGTACTTATCAATAGTACCATCATGCCTTAACTTCTTTTTGAACACCCACTTACAACCCATAGGTTTACAACCATAAGGTCGTTCAGTTAACTCCCAAGTTCCATTAGAAAGAATTGAGTCCATCTCATTATGAACAGGTTCTTTCCAATCATCTACATCTGGAGATGCATATGCCTCTTCAATAGTCTTGCGAGTATCGTCCACAAGGTATATAATGAAATCATCACCAAAGGATTTTTCAACCCTTCGTATCTTGCTCCTTACATGAGCTTCATTGTTATCCTTCTCACAGACTTCCTCGGGTGTTTGTTCAATATAATCATCAAATGTACTAGATTCAGAATTTATCTCACAAGAAAATCTAGCAATGTATGCACATCTTTCATAGGAAACATATTCTCAAAAAATGTTGCATCACGAGATTCCATTATAGTATCTACATGCATATCAGGAACCTCAGATTTAACTACTAAAAATCTATAAACAATGCTCCACTGAGCATAACCTAGAAAGACACAATCCACCATCTTTGGTCCAAGTTTGCGCTTCTTAGGAATATGAATATTGACCTTTGCCAAATATCCCCAAGTGCGCAAATAAGAAAGTGATGGTTTTCTCCCGACCCACTCTTCATAAGGGGTTTTCTCTTTATTCTGGTTAGGAACTCTATTCAGGACATGGCATGAAATCAACAAAGCCCCCCACCATGACTTAGATAAACCAACAGTGTCTAACATGGCATTCACCAAGTCAGTCACCGTGCGGTTTTTCCTCTCGGCAACCCCGTTTGATTGGGGCGAATAGGGAGGCGTCCTCTCATGAATGATACTATGTTCCTCACAAAATTCATCAAATACTTTGGGAAAATATTCTCCACCACGATCTGACCTACACGCTTGATCTTTCTCTCTAGTTGATTTTCAACTTCAGCTTTCTAGATTCTAAAGTAATCTAGAGCTTCATCTTTAGTTTACACCAAATAAACATAGCAAAGTCTAGTCGCATCCTCAATCAATGTCATGGAATATATCTTTCCACCTTTTGTCAACACACCATTCATCTCACATAGATCAGAATGTATGAGTTCTAGAGGTGCCAAGTTTCTCTCATCGGCAGCCGTGTGAGGCTTTCGAGGTTGCTTCGATTGCACACAACTATGGCATTTAGAAACTTTGGCATAAACAATAATGCCAAACACTTGTATCCTCATTAATACTAGCACTAATTTGGTTTACTGACTTATTGCAAAAATCTGAAAGGGAAAAGCGGAACAAGCCTCCGCACTCATAGCCTTTGCCTATATATTGTCCAAATCTCGACACGATTACTTTATTTGACTCTAAAACTACCTTAAACCATCTCGACATAGATGGGGGGCGCTAACTAGATTCTTATTCATAGTAGGGACATTCTACACATTCCTTAGTTCCACGATCTTTCCCGAAGTAAACTTCAGATCCACCATGCCAATGCCACGAACATAAGCATGCTACCCATTCCCCATTAGGACGGAAGAATCCATTGCAAACTAATAAGAAGTAAACAAAGAGACGTCGGCACACACATGAACGTTAGCACCTGAATCAATCCACCATGAAGATGATTGAAATACTGAAAGCACAATAGGTAAATTACCATACCCATCAGTATTGCTAGCAGTCACCATGTGGATAGTCTTGGAGATCGTTTTCCCTCTGCAGTCTGCACGTTCGGGGCATTCCTTGGAAAAGTGTCCGAGCTTCCCATGGGAGTAGCAATCTATGTCATTCCTTGTTGAACTTCTTCTTCTTGAAGGTAGTAGTCTTTATAGGCTTGTTGAAAACAGGCTTGTTCTTTCCTTTGTTCTTGTTCTGTGGGTACCTTTGTACCATGTTGGTGGTAGGCTGAACTTCACCTCCTTTCTCAGTAGTATCTTTAGCCCAAGATTTCTCTTCAACATCAAGAGATGCAATGAGACTTTCAACTGATATCTTCTGTCTCTTATGTTTCAGAGTAGTGGTGAAGTTTCTCCATGAAGGAGGCAACTTTGCAATCATGCACCCAACCACAAATTTATCGGGTAGATCACACTTAAGGAGTTCTAGTTCATTGACAATACACTGTATCTCATGAGCTTGTTCTACCACAGAACGATTATTCACCATCTTGTAGTCGTCAAAATTCTCCATGATGTACAGTTCATTGCCTGCATCTGTCGCACCGAATTTAGCTTTCAGTGCATCCCACAATGTCTTTCCATATTGCATGTGCATGTACACATCACATAGACGGTCAACAAAAACACTCAAAACGCATCCCACAAATTTAGTGTTGGCTTCCGGGAACTTTCTATGATCTTCATCAGAAGCTCCCTCTGGCATGCCAGCACTAACATGAAAAAATCTTAGAGTGGTAAGCCAGAGCGTGGATCTCACTTCCCACCTCTTGAAGTGAACAACAATAAACTTATCTGGCCTCAGTGCATCAGCAAATCCAGCCATAGTTAACTCAGGAAATTGCCTACAATTAGGTTTTTGGATTGTTGGAAGATTAGGCAAGTTCATGATTAATTCCAATAAATAATTCATGACTAGAATAGATAATAGGATGCAATACTCTAGCAAACTAGAAGTGCAACCGAACATGTAGATCATCACTGCACATGAAGTAGCAACTACAACGAGAAGCATTAACAAATTACGAGTGACGTACTGTTCATTAGCTACTGTAGGAATGATTGTGTTGATGACGATGTTGGCGACGATCTTTTGTTGATGGCGATGGAGACGACGATGAGTAGCACCGCCCAACTTGGACGGTAGACGACCCGTGCTGATGAATTTGAGTAGTCGCGCAGAGCGCTTCGCAAAAACCTAATTTGTCCTCTCCCGATGCAGGATTGCAAAGACGAACGATTCCGGAGACCTGCTCTCTCGCACGCCGATGCACACCGGCATTGGAGATGAGGTAGACTACGATGGCACAAGTTGTGAGACGAGGCAAAACCCTAGGTGTTTTCGGTGTGTCTTTGACCGATCACGGTAAGCAGTGCATATAGGAGGACCAGAGTCGGTATCGTGTCATGATCACGATCTCAAACCGACTTGGTTTCTAAGTCGTATACTTAACGGCAAAAGGAAACCGTGCCCCCGCAAGGCGATGGACAGAAATTCGGTAAACCATTCACCCGACCCTGCCCGGTGAGGCGAGCGAGCGCGCGCGTGTGGTCTTCTCCTTTCTCTTCTCAACACACACGTAGAATGATGGGGAGAACTCACTATATAAAGAGGTCCAACTCTTCCTCAACTAGCGGTATGAGACTAAACTTTAGCACCACCACACCACCACTTGTCATTTTACTCATGGGCTCATTTGAGATTTCAGAATTTTGTAGATGGGCCAAGCCCATTAATTCTAACATGCACTCCCTCCGTTCCTAAATAATTGTATTTGGGGAAACTAGACTAGTTCTTCCCAACTACAATTATTTAGGAATGGAGGGAGTAGCATGCAAAGAATGTTGCTGAAGAATATTTTGAATATAATGATAGTACTTAACAACTACACAGAATCAAGTTGTATTGGTTCAAATAGTGCATATGGTCCAACTTCAGAAGTGGAGGTGCTGCTTCTATGTGTTAAAACAATTTAAAAGGAACCACAGAGATGATTTGCAACAAAAGTAGGCCATTAACAAAGTTTCTAGTACTCTATAAACAAGTACTACCAATATTTTTTTGTGAGGTCGAGTTTGTTTATGGTCAAGAAAACACCTTACCATTAACAAGGTGAGAGTTATTTTTTTATCTGGTACAACAATTAAAACTTCACACCACTAGAAAGGCACCCCAACGTGTTGCATTTCTGCAGTGATCTAGCAAGATCCATGTTAAAACAATTTTTTTGAGAAAGGGAATGCTATATATTGTGAAGCTACCAGTACTATCCGATTTCTCTACCAACAAGATGTCCAAAGACATTAAGGATACACACAACCAAAAAGGAAAATAAAAAGAAAAGAAGAAAAAAGTCGTGATGATCGGTCACTAGTGATAACAACACTTTTAACCACCATCAAAGACAACACCCGCCATACAAAAGAGGTTCTTCAAAAGCAACTTTGCCAAGAAGGAAACAACGCACAAGCGTTGTCTTTGCCCAATCGAAAATCTTGATTTTTTACCTAGAAAAAGTCCGAGTTCACTCAAAAACAATGACTTCAACAAGGCCATTGCCAGGTACAACCAATGAAGATTGGACCTTGGGTTTTCGCCCTGGAAATCGATACTCGATACTCAAGGAGAACCACCAAAATTATAGTTCTCCAGTGTTGCTACCCCCGCTTGCCGAGGCCACTGTTGCAATTCACCAAACACCTAACACTCAGTATTCATCACATCGAGAACACCTTTCTGCTAACGCTTCAAGACCTCCAATCGTAGCCGCCATGACTTTCTCCACCTCTATCAATGCATTGGGAATCTTGACTTAGACATGACCCATTACTCCGATAAGAAAGCAAAGCTTCACGTCGCACCCTTTTGAAGTTGTGTTGGCTGACAATATGAGCGTGCACGACCGGAGCCTTTTCGATCTAGATATCCAGGGGTGATATACGCCAATTCGTATATATATCTCATGGGGAAGACCGGAACGCTTGATAGCGGCCAGATCGAAGAGGTCGACATCCGACAGAAAGATTGATAGGGCTAAACCACCACAACACCAAGCGCCTCCATGCCACGGCCAGTGTGCCTCACACACCTTCCACGCCTCACCTATGAAACCAAGTCACTAGGTACGTCACCACCACCGTCCCGTTGAGCCGCCGACCACCCCCAACCCAATTTCCTTCATCCCTGATCGGATCTGGGCATGGACTCCCAGATCTGCCACCAACGCCAGCGCTCACTGCGGGGCTCATCAGAGCCACCACGACATGGGGATACCCGCCGACGAGCATGTTGTGGGAAGGGCTGGTGGAGCGGGACGTCGCGTCGCCCCATCACACTGAAGAAAGGCGGCCCAGCACCCCATCTCGCACGTCTGGAGAGGAGATCCCCGCCGCCGCTAACACCACAAGGGCTTTGCCCAGTGGCACTCGTCATCGGTGGTGAGGGAAGTGGCGACGGGGAAGTGGAGAGCCCTAGGCGGTGGCGATGCGCTCGTGCAGGGAGGGCGACACGGAAGGGGGAATAGGAAGGTGCGAGAAGATAGGTTTGCATTTTGAGGATGACATGTGTGCTGTTCTTACACCAGAGCAGAGAGATCATCATGGTGGCAGATCAATAAAGATTTTGAATCAGTTAAAATCAGATCTGAACTTACTTCTCTAAAAACTATCAATGTAAAAAGAATGTATCCTTATACGAGAATATTTTTTCCATTTCTTTTTTTATGCTTCCCCTTTTTTGTTTTTCAAAACTTAACAATTTTAGAAAAATGTTCAAAATCTTCAAAAAATGTTTGAAATTACAAATTTCATTTGCTTTTGAGGAAATATTCAGTTCAAATTTGTTCAAGATTTTCAAAAAATAAGGAATTTTTAAATTATCTTGTCAGCGAGATTTGTAAGTTATTCAGTCAAAATTGTTTGTAAATTAGTAAAATTTCATAATTGTTTAATTATTTAAAAATAAAGTGAAAAATGTACGCTAATCAAAAACTTGTTCGGTGAATAGGATTTGAAAAACCGCCCAGTGAAAAATGTTTGTGAATTTGAAAATTGTTTGGTGGACAAGATTTTAAAACTGTTCACTTTTTCTCAAATTCTTGAAATTGTTGAGTGACCGAGATTTGTAGATTTCAATGAAACATGTTCATGATTTTGAAAAAAGTTCATGAATTTTAAATTTTTTCGCGTATATAAAAAACATGAATTGGAAATCTGAACATGATTGGAAAGATTGCACTGAAAATGTTTGCAAATTTAAAAAACTCGTAAAATCCCTACAAGATTTTGTTTGAGCAATACAAACACGCTACAAGAAGCTTGAATAGTTGACTGCTAGCGTTAGTGCTATAATGGCCTTACTTTTTCTAGTTAGAGATGACAACAAAGTAGCATCTTGCTAAATTCAACCAAGAATCTTATCAGTTAAAGGCTATGATATGTACTTATCAATTAGCCTCCTTTGCTTCATAGGGTAGGAAAATCATAGGAATATAAATTCTATTCGTACAAACCAAAGGGATCTAAAGGATTTATTTCTTCCTATAAAAATCCTATCATATTGAGTTCTACAATATTCCTCCAAACCAAAAGAGTCCTAGGTTGAAAATCCTTAAGCTTTCAAAATGCAAAGGAATTATCACGTACTTGATAGGGAAATCACCTAGCACACACTAAAAAATATCCACAAAAGTATATAATTCATGAGTATCCATGTTAATGGGAACCAAAGCACTCTCGTGATAAATAATCCTTACTGTGGAAACTTGTTCAAACCAAGTCAAAATCCACTTATGGTTAAAAGTGTTGGGGAACGTTGCATCGGAAACAAAAAAATTCTACGCACACCCAAGATCTATATATGGAGATGTATAGCTATGAGAAGGGAGTGCATCTACATACCCTTGTAGATTGCTAAGAGGAAGCGTTAAGAAGTATGGTTGATGTAGTCGAACATCTTCGCGGTCCAATCACGATCCGTCTCGATCTAGCGCCGATCGGATGACACCTCCACGTTCAGCACACGACGGCTCGATGGCGTGCCCTCCTTCTTGATCCAGCAATCGAGGGAGGAGAAGTAGATGTGATCTCAACTAGTAAGACAATGTGGTGGAGATGCTGGTGGAGCAATCCCGTAAGGGCTTCGCCAAGCGCTACCATAGACGCGATGTGAGGACAAAACGAAGTAACGGGAGAGAAAGGACCGCCACCGGGGCATGGGAATTGGTGTGTGCAGCCCTTTCCCCTCCCTCCACTATATATAGGAGGAAAGGGGGAGGGGTGAGGGAGGCGCAACCTTTACCCCTCCATCAAGGGATGGGCCGACGGCCAAGGGAGGAGCCCTCCCTCACAAAGAAGGGAGGAGTCCCCTTCCTCCAAGGCACCTCCGGGGTGCCTTCTCCCTTTGGGATTCTTGCTGCCAAACCTAATTCACCTCTAGGGACTGATGCACCTAGACCAAGCTGGCTAGGGACCCGCAATGGCCCATGTGGGCTCCCGGGGCACGTGGACGCCCGAGTGGACCCCCGAAACCCTTTTCGACACCCTAGTACATTATCTGTAATGTTCGAAACTTTTTCAGCGAGCAAAATAAAATTTCCCATATATAAATCTTTACCCCCAGACTATTCTGGAACTCCTCATGACGTCGGAGATCTCATCCGGGACTCCGAACAACATGCGGGCACCAACATACATATCCCAATACTACTCCAACGTTACCGAACATTCGAGAATCATGTAGACATGACCGAGCCACCTCTTTGGCCAATAACCAATAGCAGGACCAACACACCCGTATTAGTTCCAACGTATTCCACGAAGATCTTCATCGGTCGAACCACGATGCCAATAATACAATCAATCCTGTATGCAGTTCCCTTTGTCTAGCGGTATGTTACTTGCCCGAGATTTGATCATCGTTATCTCCATACCTAGTTCAATATCGTTACCAGCAAGTTTCTTTACTCATTTCGTAATACAAGATCTTGTAACTAACTCCTTAGTCACATTGCTTGCAAGCTTCTTGTGATGTTTTATTACCGAGTGGGCCCAGAGATACCTCTCCGTCATACGGAGTGACAAATCCTAGTCTCGATCCATGCCAACCCAACAGACACCCTCGGAGATACATGTAGAGCATATTTATGATCACTCAATTATATCGTGACATTTGATACACACAAGGCATTCCTCCGGTGTCAGGGATTTGCATGATCTCATGGTCTTAGGAACATATACTTGACATGTAGAAAGCAATAGCATTAAACTTAGTGATACGATCACAAGCTATGCTTACGGTTGAGTCTTCTCCATCACATCATTCTTCTAATGACGTGATCCCTTTATCAAATGACAACTCATATATATGGTTAGGAAGCCGTAACCATCTTTGATCAACGAGCTAGTCTAGTAGAGGCTTACTAGGGCCTTTGTGTTTTCTATGTATCCATACATGTATCTGAGTTTTCAATCAATACGATTATACCATGGATAATAAACGATTATCATGAACAAGGAAATATGATAATAACTAACTTATTATTGTCTCTAGGGCATATTTCCAACAAAAAGATGTTCTACGATCAGTCTCCAGAGAAAGCAGGGTGTTGTGTGCATATTATAGGCACATGACCCCGCTCACGCCTACTAACTAAATTAGGACATAACCCCATAATCATGCCTGCTAGAGAGCCTTTGACTAACATTCTAGAGAAGAAATCCATTGCTAGGTTAAACAAGAAAGGAAACAAAGGGTCACCATGTCTTAAATTTTTATGAGTAGGAAAAAAAGTCATTCTCCTCCCCATTTAAAAAGTTTAGCCATGCTCATATTGATCACATTGTGTCGATCTCCATCCATTCCTTAGCGTGGAATTTCGAAACATGTGGGCAAACTATGTGTCGGAATCCGTCATAAAAACCGCTTTGTCGATGTTTTATGACATGTCCCATATATCATCGTACCATAAAATTCAGTTTTTTGATGCAAAGGAAAATTTCGTGGTTAATTCTAACAATCTAGAGGTGATTACAACAATGGAAGAAGGAGCACAAGGTATTCCTCTGGTGTCAGGGAGTTGCATGATATCATGGTCTTAGGAACAAATACTTGACATGTAGAAAGCAATAGCAATAAATTTAATGAGACAATCACATGCTATGCTTACGGTTGGGTCTTGTTCATCACATCCTCCTCCTAATGATGTGGTCCCATTTTCGAATGACAACTCATGTCTATGGTTAGGAAACCTTAGCTGACTTTGATCAACGAGCTAGTCTAGTAGAGGTTTACTAGGGACTCTTTGTTGTCTATGTATCCACACATGTACCTGAGTTTCCAATGAACAATTATAGCATGGATAATAAACGATTATGAGGAACAAGGAAATATGATAATAACCAATTTATTATCGCCTCTAGGGCATATTTCCAACAGCTCCCACTTGTACTAGAGTCAATAATCTAGTCACATCACCATGTGGTCGACACCCAATGGGTTCTGGGGTTTGATCATGTTTTGCTTGTGAGAGAGGTTTTAGTCAACGAGTCTACAACATTTAGATCCGTGTGTACTTTGCAAATCTCTATGTAAAAGTGTCGATGCTGCTACCACGCTCCACTTGGATCTATTCCAAATGAGTTCTCCACTATACGAATCCGGTTTGCTACTCAGAGTCATCCGAATTGGTGTCAAAGCTTGCATCTACGTAACTCTTTATGATGAACTATTTTATCACCTCCATCATCGAGAAACATTTCCTTAGTCCTCTAGTTACTAAGGATAATTTTGACTATTGTCCAGTGATCCACTCCTGGATCACTCTTGTATCCCTTGACAGACTCATGTCAAGGCACACACCAGGTGCGGTATACAACATGGCATACTATAGAGCCTACGGCTAAGGCATAGGGGACGATCTTCATCGTTTCTCTTTCTTCTGCCGTGGTCCAGCTTTGAGTCTTACTCAAATTCACTACTTACAATACATCCAAGAACTCATTATTTGTCTTTTCTATTTTGAACTTCAAAATTTTGTCAAGGTATATATTCATTGAATGTTTTATGAAGCGTCTTGATCTATCTCTATAGATCTTGATGCCTAACATTTAAGTAGTTTTATGCAGGTATTCCTTTGAAAAACTCCCTTCAAGCAACCCTTTATGCTTACCAGAAATTCTACATTATTTTTGATCAACACTATGTCATCCACATATACTTATCAGAAATTCTATAGTGCTCACACTCACTTTCTTGTAAATACAAGTTTCTTCATAAACTCTGTATAAACCGAAAAGCTTTCAACACCTTATCAAAGCGCATATTCCAACTCCGAGATGCTTGCGCTAGTCCATAAATGGATCGCTAGATCTTGCATGCCTTTTAGCATCCTTAGTATCGACAAAACCTTCTCGTTGTATCACATACAACCTTTCCTCAAGGAAACCGTTAAGGAAACGATGTTTTGACATCCATCTACCGGATTTCATAATTGAAAAATGCAGCAACTGCTAACATAATTCCAATTGTCTTTAGCATCGCTACGGGTGAGAAAGTCTCATTGTAGTCAACTCGTTGAGCATGTTTTGACAAGTCGAGCTTTATAAATGGTGACATTTACCATCATTGTCTATCTTCCTCTTAAGGATCCATTTGTACTTAATAGCCTTACGACCATCATGTAATTCTTCCAAAATCCATACTTTGTTTTCATACATGGATCCTATCTCAGATTTCATGGCATCTAGCCATTTGTTGGAATTCGGGCCCACCATCTCTTCTCCATAGCTCGTAGGTTCATTCTTATCCAACAGCATGACCTCCAAGACATGATTATTGTACCACTCACGAGTAGTACGTGTCCTTGTCGACCTACGAGGTTCGGTAGTAACTTAATCTGAAGCTTCATGATAATCAACATTATCTTCCTCTTCAATTGGTGTAGGCATCATAGAAACACCTTCCTGTGTCGTGCTACTCTCTAATTGAAGTGATAGTTCAATAACCTCATCAAGTTCCACCTTTATCCTACTCAATTCTCTCTAAAGAAACTCTTTCTCTAAAAAGGATCCATTTCAGGCAACAAAGACTTCGCCTTCGGATCTAATATAGAAGGTATGCCCAATTGTTTCCTTTGGGTATGCTATGAGACACACTTCTCCACTTTGGGTTCAAGTTTATCAGGTTGAAGCCTTTTGACATAAGCGTCGCACCTCCAAACTTTAAGAAACGACAGCTTAGGTTTCTTGCCAAACCATAATACATACGGTGTCGTCTCAATGGATTTAGATGGATCCCTATTTAAAGTGAATGCAGCTGTCTCTAATGCATAACCCCGAATTGATCATGGAAAATCGGTAAGAGACATCATAGAACGCACCATATCCAATAAGGTATGATTACGACATTCATACACACCATTACATTGTGGTGTTCCACGTGGTGCGAGCTGTGAAACAATTCCACACTGTCTTAAGTGCATACCAAACTCATAACTTAGATATTCTCCTCCTCGATCAAATCGCATGAACTTAATCTTCTTCTTACGATGATTCTCAACTTCACTCTGAAATTTCTTAAACTTTTCAAAAGTTGTAGACTTGTGCTTCATCAAGCAAATATATCCATATCTACTCAGATCATCAGTGAAGGTAAGAAAATAATGATATCCACCACACGTCTCAACACTCACTCGACCGTACACATCAGTATGTATGATCTCCAACAAGTCACTTTCCCGTTCCATCATACCGGAAAACGGGGTTTTCAACATCTTTCCCATGAGGCATGGTTCGCATGTGTCAAGTGATTTAAAATCAAGTGACTCCAAAAGTCCATCAGCAGGGAGCTTCTTGATGCGTTCTACACCAATATGACCTAAGTGGTAGTGCCACAATAAAGTGGTACTATCATTATTAACTCTACATCTTTTGGCATCAATGTCATAAATATGTGTATCATCACTATCGATATTCAACAAGAATAAACCATTCACATTGGATGCATGACCATAAAAGATACTACTCATACTAGTTGAATGCCCGTGTGTTGCCACATGTTAATAAATGAACCTATCATGCATTCTTTAGGCTTCAAGTTCAATAAATTATCAATGCCCCTAATCCATGGACAGAAAAAAATAATCCATCATGAGGCCCTTGATCGCCTTCAACTTTTCAATCATTACATCACCGCTATGCTACATTGTCAAAATGCTCAAAACCCGCATGCATTTTCTGTGAGCTCTGCTATAGTCATTCTAAGGGATTCTAAGGGAATACTTTTTCCTTTTTTTATCAGAATCCTGAAACAATAATATTATTGTACAAGTAATTAGTGTATTCCTTTCAAAATTATAAGTAATTATCATACCTACAAACTCCACTATGGCTCCACACCACTTCTACGACAATGCCCTCCCTTGTCTCGCCTCCATGATACACATCCTATCCCACTTTCTCTTTATTCTTCCCAGGACTCCGACGATGCCCTGTTAACCAAGGCCATCAGGCCACCATATTCATGCGCGGTTGCATGTGCCCCCATCTTCAGTGGGGTGTCCTGCACCTTCTCCACGCACACTGTCCTCTATAGATGTCGGTTTCGTCTTTGACGCGAAGGCCGTGACCTCTCCCATCACCCCAATCTTTGAAGGGGTCACACTTGTTGAGACCATCTATGTCGTCACCGTTCACAAGTAGAACATATAGTAAAAATTATTCTAGAGAAGTTTCACATTTCTAGTATATTTCCCATAGTTACTAAAAAGATCCCATATCGGGTGCATATGTACCCGAGAGCCAACGTGTATTTTCCGTAGACTTTCTCTTTTCTTATCTATGTATCTATGATTCTCAAGTGTTAACCGCATATCCCTCTATCAAATTACAAATATAATACAACTTCTAGGTCCTTTGAGAGCCTCCAGTTATAAAAAAAGATGTCCACTCAGTCATGGTAGTAGGTTAAGCACAATATATTAATATGGGTGATGAAGGGTGACATGATACAATGTCAATAGGTTTCTCGTATTCTTGGAAATTCTTAGTGCATAGAACCAAATCACTCCTACCTAATATGTTCTTTCAATTATTAGCAGTTATCATCATTAAACCCGTGTTTAGACAATTCAAAGCATGAGAGCCTCAAGATATCACCTTCATTTTACCTCACTCAAAATGGTCCATAATCCATGAACTCGATAAAGTTCCCCTAATCATTTATCTTTAATCATTAACGGAAATCAAAGAGAGGAAAAGATATAACCACTCTCACTTAAATCCCCAAAGGTTTAACTCATGATGTGCGTGTCTAGAGGCTATGAAATGAGTCCCTCACTAGCCTTCTCCTTCGACCTATGCAACCATTAGGCCAGCTTCCAGCATGTACATGTCCTCCTCCATGCACCCCCTTTCGCCATTTCCTCGACCTCCTTGTCCTTTGGCGTAGGATCCTTTGTGTTCGCTTCTTTATTGAGGCATGAAATAAAGTATATCATTGGAGAAGCATTACGAGATGTTTATCACAAGGTGTTTGTTCATAATTGGCTTAGCAGCAATTGTAAATCACCACATCTTCAGTAAGTGCTAAAATTCTTAAGAAACGAGACATTTATAAGTAACTTTGCCATCTCTCACAACCTTCTTCCTTCAGGAGCTCACTAACTGGGTGGTAAGAGGGCTACCATGCAAATATTCTAGCTGCAAAAACAAGTAACAACATTTAGTGATTCAGTCATATTCCTAGTAGCATATGCAATACTTTCTGTCAAAAACAATGCACTAACCTTATCAATACCGCTGCATGATACGTCCCAAACGTATCTATAATTTCTGCTTGTTCCATGATCTTTTGGGTGACAATGTTATATGTTTTGCTACACTTTTATATCATTTTACACATATTTGGACTAACCTACTAACTCAGTGCACCCAATACCAGTTTCTGTCTGTTAATGTCTATTTTGCAAGGGCTTCTACCCATTTTTTCGAAGCCCGAAAAATTCTAGGAAAAAAATATAAAAAATCAGCGTAACGAAAGCTTCCAAATCACCGAAGATGGGCCAGAGGGGGGCCAAGGGCCGTCCAGGCGACCTCCTGGCGCGGCCTACCCCCTGGCTGTGCCAGCAGGCCGCCTGGGCGGGCTCCACCTCCTCCGGTGCCCTCCTTTGATTGCAAGTTTAGATTGTTATGAGTTATATATTTGATTATCCTTTTTATATTATGTTCCTTAGTGATTCATGCATGTTCTCCGTTGCTATTTATTGCTTTGGCCGAGCAGTAGATTGCAACTCCAAGAGGGAGCGTTATGCATGATTGTGGGTTCATGCCCCTCCATGTCTAGCTTGAATGACAGAAACATGAGACACGGGGATGTGCTGTTGCCACCAGGGAGAAAACAACGGTGCTTGTGACCATGGTTGCAAGGATTGTTTACCTTACACATAGTTCGTTAATGCAGCTGTCCGTTGCTTTGAGTTTACACTTTCGGTGGGGCTCACAACTTAATACCGGCGAGATGTTCTGGATAGATATCTCAAGGTGGATGATTAGTAAGTAGATGCCGATGAATAAATGGTCTACTTGTCTTGGCGTACTGCCCATTACTATTGAACCTCTAACTATCAAGTAGCATAATTAGCATCGCGGCGCGTTCATAATTATGTCAATTTCCCAATTGTGATTTGTTTACCCAAGCATAGTTATTTATCGTCTTTTGGGAGAGAGACATCACTAGTGAACATCATGTGACTCCGGTCCATATCACCATCATTGTTTACACCTCCATCATTTACCGTTTTCATTTACTTTTACGTTGCAATCACTATTATCTTCCCACTTGTATTTTCATCCTTTGCAAACTACAAGGCCGGAGAGATTGGTAACCTGTCTGTACTCGTTGGGAGCAAAGTTATTTGTTGTGTGTGTAGGTCCACGTCTTCTGCTGACCAGGACAGGAGACACCTACTTGTTGATCCTAGGAGTCCTACTGGTTCGATAAACCTTATAGTCCCGTGTGAGGGAAAACTTGCTGCTGACTACATCTCAACCTTCCACTTGGGGTAACCAACAAGGTGCGAGAAGTATATACATCATCTCGTCATCAAGCAAAGTTTTCTGGAGCCGTTGTCGGGGACTCCAGTCTTCAAGATAGGGGAGTTGCATGCTATCCTTTACATTTGCTTTTTAGTCTTGTTAGTTTGCTTTTTAATTTTTTTGCTTTAGAGTCTTATACCAAAAACCACAAAAAAATTAGTTACTTTGCTTTGTTTAGTCAATATGCCTAAATCCTTTGCCTCTAGTGTTGCACCCGAAGGAGAGATTCTCACCTTCAAACAAAGGGGTGGAGAAAGTTTGAAAGATGCTTGGTATAGAATTAAAAAAATTCAAGATAGAGCCACCAAGAAGAATCCACCACTATTTTGCTTAGAAATTTTGATGTTGGTATTACTTCTTGGCACAGGTTTGTTCTAGACACATCAATAGGAGGGAATTTCTTGGAAGCTTCCGTTGGGGAGGCTCTTAACGTTATGGAAAATCTTGTCGGAATCCCACCTATTGTTGAAATAAAGGATGATATCACTTTATCTCTTGTTATGAGTAAACTTGAGAAGATAGAGCTAGAGATGCCAAGCATGAGTAAAATTAATGAAGTAGATCGTAGGATTCAATGGAACTTAAATAGACTTGATAGCTCCATGAACAAAATTTACAAAACTTTGGAGACCCTTAAATCCCATGATGTGGATCCTTCTAGGATTGATAAGATCAAGGATATTTTTGAAACTTTAGGAACTACTCTATCCTCCATCAAGACTAAAAAGGTAAAACCCCCTGCAATGAAGGGACCTATGTTCGTTAACGTACCCAAGATTCCTCAACCCAAAACGAGTATACCTATTGCTAAGGGTGTTGAAACTGTGAAGACCTTGGAAGAGATACCTCTCTTAAATAGAATTAGAAATGAAATTCCAATTGGTCTTACTACCTTTGCTTTTGCACCTAGAATTTTTGCCACTAAGCCTCTCTTTGATAGTCCTCTTAAGACTATTTGTATTATTGAAGAGCTCTTTGATGATCTTGATGATGGTTCAATTGATACACCTTGATCTTTTTGCATTATGCCTAGCTCAAAGGCATAAAAGAAAGCGCTTATTGGGAGACAACCCAATTTGTTTTTACTCTCAGTTTTAGTGGTCTTGATGTTTGTTACTACTATAGCAACATCATTGAATCGTTATTTTTAAGCTTTGTGCCAAGTTATAGCCTCCGATTGCAAGAAAGTTCAAAGATTGTGACATGGTGTCCAGAAACAGATTCTGTCTGCTTGACGGAAAAATTCGCCAAAAATCACCAGATCATATTTTTGATCAGATTTTTTTGAAAGCATGATCTATATAATTTCCTTTCTGGCATATGTTCTTAGTTTTTTGATTTGAGTTGCATAAGTACCCCGAATAAATTAATTACTACCTGCTGTTCTGTTTTTCACAGATTCAGCCATGTTTTGCGTTTTCATTGTTTTGCAAATCCTAAGCTTACTTTTTATTTGCAAAAACCTTTTGGCAATCATGAGAAACAGTAGATTTTCATGAAAATCTTTATTTCCAGCAGGTACTAAATTATTTTATTAAGGCTACTAACCACTCTAATCAGCTTATGATGAGTTTCGTATGAAGGGAGTTTTCAAGAATGCGATGGGAGATGATGAAAGAAGATACAGGAGTGTCAAGCGCTCAAGCTTGGGGATGCCCCCATGCACCCCCAGAAATATTCAAGTAGACTCAAGCATCTAAGCTTGGGGGTGCCCCCGTGCATCCCCTTCTCTATCAACAATCATCAGTTGGTCCATCTCCATGCTATATTTTTATCACTTCATATGTTATGTGCTATGCTTGGAGCGTCCCGCTATTTACTTTTTAGTTTGTTTTAGTTTTTCTTACTGTTCATAACAAGTCGGAACCTAGCCTACCTTGTTTGGGAGAGAAACACGCTCCATTCCACTCTAGAACACAACATAGGTTTTCATGCTTATCCTCTTTTTTGTGTGTTCTTCATCTTTCCATAGCTACTGTCATGCTTACCTCTTAGTTTTCATGCTTGCCTTTTAAAAACTTTTATTTAGGTTGATTTTGGAACTCTCTTAAATAATCATGCTTAGAGAGCTGGCTCGTTGCACTGAGTTGTGTGTCTTGCACGAGTAGGTAATTGAGGTTGCTATTTAAGTATAGTAGTAACTTGCAATAGTTTTGAGGTATTGATTTGAGTAATGTTTGGACTATTGGTGACAAGAGCTTGAGCCTATTAGTGATAGGTGTCGTATTTTAGGAAATCCGTGTGTTTTTCAAAAACTAAAAATTAGTTGAGAACTCTAGCTACTAAATTGATCGCTAACCTCTCGAGGGGTTGGAATATATAGAGTACCCTCACGTTACCATGAGTCGAGGATGCACAAGGGTAACCAAACCCCCAAACACTCCTCCTCGGGGTACTTGTCTCTTTGTGAATTTCCTAACTAGATAGAGAGTTACCGATAATAAGTGTATGAGTTCTTCGGACTAATGTGAGTATTCGATTGTTGGCACTTCCACCATCCATATTTTGCTAGCCTCTTCGGTATCGTGCATTGCCCTTTCTCACATTGAGAGTTGGTGCAAATTCCGCCGGTGCATCCAAACCCATGACATGATACGCTCTATCATACATAAGCCTCATTATATCTTTCGTCAAAACAACCACCATACCTACCTATTAAGGCATTTCCATAGCCTTTCCGAGATACATTGCCATGCAACATCCACCATCTCATGACTTGATCTTCATGTCATACATGCTTTTGCTTGATCGTACAACCGCATGATAGTTGGGTCTTGCCCCAATTATTGCTACATGATGCACTAGTATCATCGCATATCCTGCTACACTGGCAGAGGCATACATTTGCATACATCATGATAGTTTTCACTTGTCTTTATGTTGAGTACTTCTTATAAAGTGTGATGATCTTCTTTTTATTCATGTGAAACATAGAGTGTTTCCCTTGAGTGAGGAAAAGATCCCAAAGAGGACAAACAAAATATCCCAAAGAGGACAAATGAGAGATAAAAAGAAAGAGCCAAAGAGGCCACAAAAAAATAAAAAAAGAGAGAAAAACAAAAAAAAAATAAAGAAATAACAAGAGAGAAGGGGGCAACACTACTATTCCTTTGAAAGATCCACACTTGTACTCCATTGCTATATTTGTACTACATAGAGATTACCATTCGTGCATAACTATGTGGGGACCCTTACACTATAAAGAAATAAAATGAGCTCTAGGTCTTCATGAGCAAACAAGTTGGATGCACCTGCACTAGTTCCATTAGAGAGCTTACCTTAGCTCATATGTGCATCCGTTACATGGCAATCCCTACTCCTCACATCATATCTATCATTTGGCTTTCTCTCGCCTATGGTTCTCCTCATTGATGTGAGCCTTTCACACCTTTTTATCTTCCTTCCCCATCATTATTCTATTTGCCATCCTAAGTGCCAACATATCTTGCTTACGCTCATCCATTGCATGAGTGCTCAAATTCGAAAGGGAGAGGATCATTTTGATTTGTGCCTGACTAGTGGTCTGGGGATGAGTCAAAATAAGATTCCGAAGGAGACCAAGTGTGAAATTTTAGTAGATTGAGTTCTCAATTACAAATATATTTTATGATCTCAACCCATCTCCCACTTCTTGCACGCAAACACCATTTGGAGACATTCGAGTCATGGACAGCGAGAGCTCTTGCACCTTTATGGTCTTACTTTGCTAATTTCAATACTAGATATAAACTCTTGCTTGTTATTGTCTTGACTTGAATCGCATATCTTGCTTGCTTTACTTTGAAGTTCTTATATGTGTGTTAGCATGTCACCGCAGAAATCATTGTGTTATCATTTATCTACTCGAGGACGAGCAGAAATTAAGCTTGGGGATGTTGATACGTCCCAAACATATCTATAATTTCTGCTTGTTCCATGATCTTTTAGGTGACAATATTATATGTTTTGCTACACATTTATATCATTTTACACATATTTGGACTAACCTACTAACTCAGTGCACCCAGTGCCAGTTTCTATGTGCTGATGTCTATTTTGCAGGGGCTTTTACCCAATTTTCCGAAGCCCGAAAAATTCCAGGAAAAATATATAAAAAATCAGCGCAACGGAAGCTTCCAGATCACCGAAGATGGGCCAGGGGCCGTCCAGGCGACCTCCTGGCGCGGCCTACCCCCTGGCTGCCCCAGCAGGCTGCCTGGGTGGGCCCCACCTCCTCCGGTGCCCTCCTTTGGCCTATATTTGGTCCTCCGAGAGGAAACCCTTACACAACTTCCTGAATCACGAATTTCTCCATCGTTCCGCCGCCCCAGCGCTTTTGAGATCGGGAGTGTCAGGAGACCTCTTCCCGGCACCCTGCCGGAGGGAGGATTGACCTCTGGGAGCTTCTCCACTGCCATGGACGCTTCCCGGACGTACCGTGAGTAGTCCTCCTTGGACCATGGGTCCATGACTAGTAGCTATGTGATGCCTTCTCTCCAATCTTGTGCTTCAATGGTTAGTCCTTGTGAGCTGCCCTACATGATCAAGGCATCTATGTAATTCTCTTGCTATTGCTATGCTCGGTTTGTTGGGATCCGATGGATTATGAGATTATGTTCAAATTGTTATGAGTTATATATTTGATTATCCTTTTATATTATGTTCCTTAGTGATTCATGCATGTTCTCCGTTGCTATTTATTGCTTTGGCCGAGTAGTAGATTGCAACTCCAAGAGGGAGCGTTATGCATGATTGTGGGTTCATGCCCCTCTATGTCTAGCTTGAGTGACAGAAACATGAGACACGGAGATGTGTTGTTGCCACCAGGGAGAAAACAACAGTGCTAGTGACCACGGTTGCAAGGATTTTTTACCTTACACATAGTTCGTTAATGCAATTGTCCATTGCTTTGAGTTTACACTTTGGGTGGGGCTCGCAACTTAATACCAGTGAGATGTTCTGGATAGATATCTCAAGGTAGATGATTAGTAAGTAGATGCTGATGAATAAACGGTCTACTTGTCTTGGCGTACTGCCCATTACTATTGAACCTCTAACTATCAAGTAGCATAATTAGCATTGCGGTGCATTCATAATTCTGTCAATTGCCCAACTGTGATTTGTTTACCCAAGCATAGTTATTTATCGTCTTTTGGGAGAGAGACATCACTAGTGAACATCATGTGACTCCGGTCCATATCACCATCATTTTTTACACCTCCATCATTTACCGTTATCATTTTGTTTTCCGTTGCAATCACTATTATCTTCCCGCTTGTGTTTTGATCCTTTGCAAACTACAAGGCCGGAGATATTGACAAACTCTCAGTAATCGTTGGGAGAAAAGTTATTTGTTGTGTGTGTAGGTCCACGTCTTTTGCTGACCAGGACAGGAGACACCTACTTGTTGATCCTAGGAGTCCTACTGGTTCGAAAAACCTTACAGTCCCGTGTGAGGGAAAACTTGCTGTTGACTACATCTCAACCTTCCACTTGGGGTAACCAACAAGGTGCGAGAAGTATATACATCATCTCGTCATCAGTGCACCATTCCATCATGGTTGCAAGCTCCTTCTTTTTAATGTAGTTTTCAATGTTCTCCTTTGAAAAATGTATCCTTAAAATCATCTCTTTGCTCTCTTAGTATTAAGGAGTGATCTTGCAAATACAAAATGATTAAAACATGAGCGTCAAATAAAAAATGGTGATAGCTAGACAGTAAAGTCAGCACGACGGTTGGTATAGTAACAAAGGCAGGGACTGGTGACACCTTAGTTCCCGCACCAAATATAGAACAACACGAGTCATAGAAACACAAAAATAAGAGCAGAGTTAGAACCGAGAGGGAAAATCAGCTTCCATATGGTTCAATTCCCATAAAACTGTCAGAGGTACACCCCTCGTCCTCAATAATATAGGTTTTGTATGCTCATATATTTATGGATTTAGCAATACGGAAATACCATACACACTTGTTCAGAAAATTAAAATGAAGGGCAGTGCAATTGATTCTCTTACTTTAATATTTAGAAAAAACGGTTGACACGTTACTCAAGAGTCTCCCCATGTCCGAGCTGCCCCTTATGCTAGAAATAACAACAGTATTTTGTAAGAAACATAACAAAAATTAAGCAACGACTCATACCTCATTTCGACCCCATGAGAAACAAAGCATGTCAGAACTGAAAGCAAGACAGTGGCAAGCCCCTAGTAAAATACAGGAATCCATTAGAAAAATTGATATGACCATAAATCAGTTTTACTACTTGACAACATTCAAGAAACGCAATGACAATCTAGTAATACCGGCATTTCCTGTAACACCCTGATTTTTCAAACGTTTTCTTTTCAAAATGTTTTGGAATTTCACTTGCAAATTGGTGGATTTTCAAATTCTCCCAAGCAAGTTGGATTGGAGTCTCTCATTTCTTGTCCCAAGCAACCCAAAAACTTTTGCCTCTTGCCAAAACATTTCTTGGAATAATTTGCAATATTAAAATCTTTCAAATAATTCTTTTTCTATTTTGGGGAATTATGGCATCACCATGGGTTGTGAAGCAACCTATAGTTGGGATAAGCTATTGACGCCAAAACATTTTCCACATGTTCTTAGTATCATATGATTTCAAAATCTTCAAAAACATTTCATTGCCCAATGTAAAATTTTGGCTGGAATAATTATTTCTTTTCTGGCCAGAATTATCACTTTCTGAAGCACCCGTATTTTTCCTGCTTTCGAAAATTCCCAATAAATTCCCTTAGCTCCAAGGGATCATATTTAGTTCAAATATGTAAAACATCTGATGGTCCAGTACAAGTTTTGAGCAAGAAATCTGCTAAGTTTATGTTAAAACTTAACCTTTGTGAAGGAAGTGCTAGCTAGGGGTGCACCAATGATCTGGAAACTTTTGGACATGTGTGCACTGCTAAATAACACTCCTCCACCCAGTTTCACCATTAGCAGGGCTTGCATGTGAATGCCATGAGATCATTTGCATTCTGGACCAGAAAGATGATTTAGAAAGGAACAATATTCATTTGGTCTTCAAATCTTTTCAAACTTTGCCAGTTTGTAGTATTTCCTATGCTGATTAACCTAGACATGCTAGCTTGCCCTAACCCTAACCCATTTGAGCTCTAGATCCTCCCCAAGTGTGCAGGCAGAAGCTGTAGTTGATGCTACACTTTGCAGGAGTGTGTGACTAGTCGAACTAGTGATGGATGGTGACTAATAAGAGTACGGTCGATGCAATGGACAAGGTCCCCAGGCTTGCGTGGCCTTGTGGCAGTTGTAACCATGGTGACCACGGTACTGGCATGCCACAGCGCATGCTCTATGCATCCCCTGTGGCACCCGAGCCGCTCGTGCCGTCATTCGCTGCCCCTTCCTTGTACGTGGTGTCGAGGGCATTCCTTGCAGCCGCGTGGCACCTCCAGAAGGCCCTGGGTCGCTGGAGAAGGTCGCCGCCGCTTGCTGCCAAGCTCCTCCATGGATCGAACAGTCGGCTCCGACAACTGTGGTCGTCCGCGAGCCCTTAATGGCGTAGGAGGCATCCCATTGATGCTCTGCCCTCCGCCATCACCTCAGGTCGCTCCGCGACGGCCAGCTCACCCCCTGCTCCAGTGGCCAAGCTTATCCTTGCCGCTTTGGGAGAGATCGGCAGAGCTCGTCGCCGGCCTATTTAAGGGTCGCCCGACCCCTTCGAGCTCTCCATCCCCCTCCCGCAGCCTCCAGTTGGCCTCCTAAAGAGCGAGCCAAGGCCAAGAGGCCCTCTGGCCTCGAGTCATCGCCGGAGCTCCGCCGCTTGCAGCCCCTCCGTCGCCAGCTCCAACCACCCTCCCTAGAGCCCTTTCAATCACACCATCGAGCTCAGGGCTTCCCCTGGTGCTCCTCGACCCCTCGTCCGAGCCAATCGCCGCTAGAACCACCGTCTCCGACGACCACCCGAAGCCACCGCCGCCGGAGAAGAAGGGGACAACGTCATCCGTCCATCTCTCGTCGTGCTGCGGGTACGTGCGTGTTCGTCGTAGACTAGCCGTTCCATTTCTCCTATTCCCAGGCATCACCGTCGTCTCTAGCACCGGCGACCGTCGCCGGAGAGCCGCCTCGTCCCTGTCTCCTCTTCCCTCTCTCTGTTTAAAAGAGGCAGGCCCCACCTGCCAGTGGCTGAGGCCCGCGGCCGAAGCGGTAAGTGGAGTCGCCCCCCTCCACTTTACGTCTTCGACGTGACCTGTGTCAGGTTCTTTTTCTTTTTGTTTATTTTCAGATTTGACCAGTGACGTCAGCTATACTTCCCTGGCAATGGCTCCAGAAAATGGTTGATCCTGCAATCTCTGGCGTTAGCTAGATGAATGCTTATGACAACGATCCTTCTCCTGCAGCGGCACGAGAAGAATGCTGAAAGCACTCCCCGGCAATGAAACTGGAAGAATGTTGTTGATGGCCCACCAGCACGTGGGTTCGCAGCAGTTTTCGAGGGTAGAGTATTCAACCCAATTTGTTGGTTTACCAGTCGGGAGATGAGAGTATACTCTCAAGTATTAGCAGCTGAATTTGTCAGATTCAACCACACCTGAAAGATTAGTATCTGCAAGCACATCAGTAACAACAAAGTAGCGAGTAACGGTAGTGTAACGAGCAATAGCAGTGGCAAGGAACAACAGTAGCAAGTAGCAACAGTAGCAAGCGACAGTAGTAGCAACAGTAGCAGCAGAGCAAGACAAGTAACGGCAGTAGCAACAGTAGTAGCAGCAGCAGAGCAAGACAAGTAACAGCAGTAGCAACCATAGTAGCAGCAGCCGCAAAGCAAGACAAGTAACAGAATTAGGACAAACTCGTAGGCAATGGGTCGGTGATTTGTTTGGATGATATTCATCATGCAACAACTATAACACGGAGAGATATGTGGCTAGCTCCCGTTCGTCAATGTGATGTAGGCATGCATTCCGTGTGTCGTCATACGTGCTTAGGGAAAAGAACTTGCATGACATCTATTGTCCATCCCTCCCGTGGCAGCGGTGTCCAAAAGGAAACTATGGGATATTAAGGTTCTCCTTTTAATAAAGAACCAGACCAATGCATTAGCACTTGGTGAACACATGAACTCCTCAAACTATGATCATCACTGGGAGTGGTCCGGTTATTGTCGCTCCGGGGTTGCCGGATCATAACACATAGTAGGTAACTACAACTTGCAAGATCTGGTCTAAAACACACATATATTGGTGACAACATAATAATTTCAGATCTCAAATCATGGCACTCGGGCCCTAGTGACAAGCATTAAGCATGGCAAAGTAGTAGCAACATCAAATCTCAAAACATAGTGGATACTAGGGATCAATCCCCAACAAAACTAACTCGATTACATGATAGATCTCATCCTACTCATCACTGCCCAGCGAGCCTACGAATATATTACTCACGAACGACGAAGAGCTTCATGGAATTGGAGACGGAAGAAGGTTGATGATGACGATGGCGACGATTTCCCCTCTCCGGAGCCCAAGACGGACTCCAGATCTTCCCTCCAGATGAAGAACAGGAGGTGGCGGCGCCTCCGTATCGAAAACGCGACGAAAACTTCTCTTTTTATTTTTCTGGGACGAAAGACAACTTATAGAGCTGGAGTTGGGGGCGGCAGGTGCCTGTGGGCCCCACAAGCCTGCCCACCGCCAGCAGGGGGTGGTGGAGGAGCAGGGGCTTGTGGCCCACTGGCCCACCCCCTGAGGTGGAACTTGGCGCACGTATTTTTGATATTTTCCAAAACTGCTCCCCGTAAATTTTCAGGACGTTTGGAGAACTTTGATTTCTGCACAAAAATAACACCAAGGCAATTCTGGTGAAAACAGCGTTAGTCCACGTTAGTTCCATTCAAATCATGCAAATTATAGTCCAAAACAAGGGCAAAAGAGTTTGGAAAAGTAGATACGTTGGAGACGTATGAACCACCAACTTTGACCATTTGTATCTTTTTATTCTTAAGTCCAAATCACTTGATTCTTTTTGCATTGAGTTGGTACCGATCCCCTCTATTTTCTGGTAAAGTTTGGTATTTTTCTTACACCAATAGAATTTCTGATTAATAAAAAGGTGTTATATTAATTTTTCTTTTCTTTTGCTATTTCAAATATATTTCAGAAGGAAACTTTGAAGACCAGGAGTGTTTGAACAACCCCACTGATCATGGCAAGCCATTATATCCATATGGTGTAGTATTGGATAGCATAGCATATTCTTTTCATGCATTATTCTCACATATTTGCTACAAAATAAATGCATAATAAATTAAGAAATATAAATATGTGCTTACTATTATAAATCACTATGTTTGCAATAACTTAGTGGTTGATCTGGAGTCACCTGTCCGGGCATAACCGTACAACCACATCTTGCCGATATGGGACGGTCGTGACTTGAGTTGACCGCGTGATCTTTCACCGGTACCCCCAAAGAGGGAGGGCTATGCACGCGTGCGACCTTGGCCCGGTAGGCGCTGATAACCATGTGAGCCCAGTTGAGTTGTGTTGGGCCCGTCCCTGGTTGGGACAATTTAGTTTGGCCACGACGATGGCAGGTGTCATGAGGACACATGGCCACCCACAACAAGACTCCGGGGGAGAATGATTGCCGGTGGTATGATGAGAGAGTCACGGGTGAGGCAAGTTTCGTTGGAGTAATGCTGGTCCACCCGAATGGGATCACGAGGTCAGTGCTTCATAGTGTGGGTAAAGTGTGCAACCTCTGCAGAGTGTCAAACCTATTCGAATAGTCGAGTCCACGGTAATGGACAGCCCGACCAGACCTCAGTAGATGGTCAACCATGTTGATATTAGTAATGATGGAAGAACTCTTGAAATGAGTGGAGATGCTTGATGAGTATCCTGGTGGTTGTGAGACAACCCCGAGCATGAGTAAGTTGATAATCAGTATAGCCAGTGGTATTATTTATAATTTGTGGCCATGCTATTGTTTGCTGCATTACTTGGTTATTGTGAGCTTGCGAGTACATTCCAAGTACTCACTTGGCGTATCATGCCAGATGCAGGAGAAGCCGAGGACGGAGGTCCTGATGGTCCGTACTAGGAAGTGTCCACAACAGTGTCCCTGTGTATGGAGTTGCCGCTATGTTCCGCTACGCCATAGAAGTACTTAGTAGTCTCGAGGCCCCACTTTGTTTATAAATAATGTAGATACTGTTGTAGCACCAAGCGTGCTTTTGGCCTCACTATCATTGTAAGATATGTACTTGTAACCTTATGCTATGAATAAAGTCAGTTCAATTCTGTTCCAAGTTGTTGTGTGTTTCCAGAAGACATGATCTCTGGGTTGGAAGCACTGGTAATCCGGTTCTTCGAATCGGGGTGCCACAACGCTTTGTATCAGAGCCACACTGACTGTAGGACACCCTAGTAGCCGCGTTAGCATGACGAGTAGTATAGGGTCGTGAGTATGCATTTGCTTGCTGCATTTTGAGTGCTACACTTGATTGTTGCATGGCATGCATCATGATTCATTGTTTTACTAACCTTTGGCTTTGTGAGTGTAGATGGCACCAGTTCCGTATCATTTTCAGTATGAGCCTGCACCATCCTCCTTCCCATCACTGCTTAGGAATGTCTGGTTTTGACTGTACCACTACTGGAAAATAGTTTTTTGCCATCTGCCTAGTCTTTGCCGTCTGCTAGGTGATGGCAAAGAGTGTCTTTGTCATCAGCTTCAGCAAAACAGACGACAAAGCACAGGCTGATGGCATAAAGCCTTTTTGCCATCTGTCACATCTTTGCCGTCTGCTAGCGGACGACAAAGAGTCCAGAGGCGGACGACAAAGATATAGATAGGCCCACCTGACCGCGGGGTGGCTAGGTTAAACTGGAGTCGGACCTTTGCCCTCTGCTAGCGGACGGCAAAGAGTCCGGAGGCAGACGGCAAAGAGTCTAGACTCTTTGCCGTTCGCCGGCAGACGACAATGCTCTAACACCGTTAACGGCTCCTTCCCCCACCCGCCCCTCTCTCTCTCTGTAACGGTCACCCCCGCACCCCTTTCTCTCTCTCCCCACCCCGCGTGCCCCTCTCTCTGTAACGGTCGCCGCCACCACCGTCGCGCCCCCGCCCCCGTCGCGTCGCCGCCCCTGTCGCCCCGCCGCGGCCTGTCGCCCCGACTGCCGCCCCTGTCGCCCCCGCTGCCGCCCCTCTCTCTCTCTCCCCACCTCGCCCCCGCTGCCGCTGCCACCACTGTTGCGCCGCCACCCCTGTCGCCTCCACAGCCGCCCCGCCGCCACCACTGCCCCCCGCCGTCGCACTGCCCCCGGCGACGCCCGACTGCCCCGTCGCACCCGTCCTCCTCGCATCCCCGACGCCCCAGCCGCCCCCGCCGGTGAGTCCCCCCATTTTTTTTGTTTTTCCTTATTTTTATTTATGTTAAATTAGTTAGGTTAGTGTTTTAGTTTATTAGGTTAGTTAGGCTAGTTTGTTAGGTTGTTAAATTAGTTTAGTTTAGGTTCAGTTTTAGTTTAGGTTTAGTTAGGTTAGTTTCCTGTTTAGTAAAGGAGAAAAGGAGAAGAAGAAGAAGGAGAAAGGAGAAGAAGAAGAAGGAGAAAGGAGAAGAAGAAGAAGGAGAAAGGAGAAGAAAAAATAAGAAGAAGAAGGAAAAGAAGAAGGGGAGAATTGATTATCACCCCCTTGGTCGTGCGCCACCACAACATAAGCCCCCCTATTTGCCTGGCTCCCTATTAACCCCCCAGTTTTCACCATGCTGTAGCTGATGCCCCCCTTTGTAATGTTTAACAGATTTGCCAATGGATAAATAACAAATGGGTATATCAATAGACAAAACTAGTTCACACTTCACTTAATTTCTTATTCTTTGGAGTCATCTTCTTCTTCTTCCCTTTTGCTGGAGACTTTGTTGGTGTAGCAGCACCAAAAGTAGTTCATGGCAGCACAAACGAGTTCACAGTTCACTTAATTTCTTCTTCTTTGGAGTCATCTTCTTCTTCTTTCCTTTTGCTGGATACTTTGTTGGTGTAGCAGCAATGGGGCGGCTAGGGAAGGGAAGAGGCTTGCCTTAGCTTGGAGCAGCAATGGAGATGGGGCGGTTGGGGCAGATGCGACGGCTGGGGCAGCTGCGGCGGAGGCAAGGCGCAACAGCGCTTGGGGCGGCTAGGTCAGGGAGGGGAACGAGCAGAGAACGGGAGCAGCTTCTGCCCAGCTCGTGTGACTTATACTAGACGAGGGAGGGCAGTTTTGTCATTTCAGAAAATAATTAGACTAGTCAGTGCTATTATTTGCTTAATGTAGAGCTAATCAACTCAAAGGGGGCCATTAGCAACATCGTTAGCACAACAGGGGGGTTAAAAGGGAGCCAGGCAAACAGGGGGGCTTATGTTGTGGTGGCGCATGAACACGGGGGGTTAAAAGGAAAAGGAAGGGAAGGAGAAGAAAGAAGAAGAAGAAGAAGAAGGAAAAGGAAGGGAAGGAGAAGAAGAAGAAGAAGAAGAAGAAGGAAAAAGAAGTGAAGGAGAAGAAAGAAGAAGGAGAAGAAGAAGAAGGAGAAAGGAGAAGAAAAAAAAATAAGAAGAAGAAGGAAAAGAAGAGAAGAAGGAGGAGGAGGAGAAGGAGGATAAGGCCAAGGACCTTCTAGTCCTTCTCCTCCTCCTCCTTCTCCTCCTTCTTCTTGATTTCTTCTTCTTCTCCTCCTCCTCTTTCTTCTCCTCTTTCATATTATCCTTGCTTTAATTAACCCAACAATGACATAATTATCCCATTTAGCTCCAAAATACCATAATAAGCTCAAAATGGCATAAAAACCTTGGTTAGCTCATGAATATTATATACTTAGCTTGTTTTCCTCTAAAATGGGATAATTAGCCCATTTAGCTCCAAAAAGACATAATTAGGTAATATAGCTCCAACAAGAGGAGAAGAGGAGAAGAAATAAGCAAAATGAAAAGAAGAATAAGAATAATAATAAGAAGAAGAAGAGAAGAAGGAGAAGGAGGAGGAGGAGGAGGAGAAGGCCAAGGACCTTCTAGTCCTTCTCCTCCTCCTACTTCTCCTCCTTCTTCTTGATTTCTTCTTATTCTCCTCCTCCTCCTCTTTCTTGTCCTCTTTCATATTATCCTTGCTTTAATTTCCCCAACAATGACATAATTAGCCTATTTAGCTCCAAAATACCATAATAAGCTCAAAATGGCATAAGAACCTTGGTTAGCTCATGAATATTATATACTTAGCTTGTTTTCCTCTAAAATGGGATAATTAACCCATTTAGTTCCAAAAATACATAATTAGGTAATTTAGCTCCAACAAGAGGAGAAGAGGAGAAGAAATAGGCAAAATGAAAAGAAAGAAAGTAGAAGAAGAAGAAGAAGAAGAGAAGAAGGAGAAGGAGGAGGAGGAGGAGGAGAAGGCCAAGGACCTTCTAGTCCTTCTCCTCCTCCTCCTTCTCCTCCTTCTCCTCCTTCTTGATTTCTTCTTCTTCTCCTCCTCCTCCTCTTTCTTCTCCTCTTTCATATTATCCTTGCTTTAATTAACCCAACAATGACATAATTAGCCCATTTAGCTCCAAAATGCCATAATAAGCTAAAAATGGCATAAGAACCTTGGTTAGCTCATGAATATTATATACTTAGCTTGTTTTCCTCTAAAATGGGATAATTAGCCCATATAGCTCCAAAAAGACATAATTAGATAATTTAGCTCCAACAAGAGGAGAAGAGGAGAATAAATAGGAAAAATGAAAATAAAGAAAGAAGAAGAAGAAGAAGAGAAGAAGAGAAGAAAAATACCTTCTGCTCCTTCTCCTTCTTCTCCTCCTCCTCCTCCTCCTCCTTCTCCTCCTTTTTGATTTCTTCTTCTTCTCCTCCTCCTATTTCTTATCCTCTTTCATATTATCCTTGCTTTAATTTCCCCAACAATGACATAATTAGCCCATTTAGCTCCAAAATGCCATAATAACCTCAAAATGGCATAAGAACCTTGATTAGCTCATGAATATTATATACTTAGCTTGTTTTCCTCTAAAATGACATAATTGGAATATTTGTGTTGATCAGGTGGATTTACATGTGATAGTTGTCTCGTCGCTGTGAGGTTTGCTGTGCGAAGACCTGCCCGTGCGTTGTACGAGCTCCGCCCCTGCATTCGTGGGTCAGTACAAATTTCATCTCCTCCCCGCCCCTTCATTTACTGTGGCTCGGTTTTCGGATGAAACTTTCTAGATTTAGGTAATTCAATTAATTTATCAGTATGCGTGACCAGTATGCGTCTCCCGTTCGAAAGGGCGACATCTATAAATATGCATGTCTTTGCATATTTATAACCGCCATCCTTTCGAATTGTCCAACATTATCCATGGACAGCCCGAGTATGTGTAGATTGGGTTTGTTTTCCCATATGCTGTGCTCTGGATCCGATGTGGAATTTCGTCAGTGCCTCCCTGTTGTTCTCCGGATGCACATCCTCTCTGTTTATTGCGGAGACGTGTATCAGGAGAACATCGGGGAGGTGCTGCCGAAATTTTGCGTTGGATCCGGAGCAGAGCATGGGAAAACGAACCCAATCTACACATACTCGGGTGGGATTAGGACCTATCTTTACCTATTAACGTGTAGGTTGCCTGGACGTAATAAAAATGGTGAACCTGATTAACCGATGAATATAAATGCTAAATTATATATAAATATATTTCTTCTGTCTTTAGTAGCTACGCAAGATGAGTGATCGTGCGTGGATGTATACCGGTCACCCTAGTCAGAAAGAGATGACGAAAGAATGGTTTGTAAAAACAAAGGAATTTGTGAAAGCCGCATTCGCAAATGGCCAGGAAAGAAACCATTGCCCCTGTCTTGGATGCGACAACTATAAAAAGACGACAGAGGCTGTAATGATTAAACACCTGCAGAGGAGGGGTTTTAAGCCTAATTATACGGTGTGGACATTTCATGGTGAGTCTATACAACGCACAAGAGCTGAGGTGGTCCGTCGTCGCACGGACGAGCATGGTACCGGGATCGAAGACATGGTGCAAGACTTTGATGATGCTCGAGATTCGGAAGATGAGATGGAGGAATCTACAAAGGCCTTTTATGAATTGTTGGAGTCTTCAAAACGTCCTCTCCATGAGCACACTGAGCTCTGTCAGCTGGATGCAATTGCACAAGTAATGGCTTTGAAGGCTCAGTTCAACTTGGGAAGAGAATGCTACGACGCGATGATGACACTATTTGGACGTTTCCTACCCAAAGGCCATGTCATGACTGCAAACCTGTACCAGTCGGACAAAATACTTCGTGTACTTAAGATGTCCTATGAGAAGATAGATGCATGTGAGAAAGGATGTGTCTTATTTAGGAAGGAGTATGCACACTTGGACTATTGTCCCAATTGCGAGTCTTGCACGTATCTTGTGGTAGACAACGATATGGGTGAGAAGAGGCAGACCAAAATCACAGTTAGTGTTCTTCGGTATATGCCAATCATACCAAGACTTCAACGTCTTTTCATGGTCGAAGAGACAGTCAGACAGATGACATGGCACAAATTGGGCAAAAGAACCGAACTAGATGCGGATGGGAATAAGATGATGGTACACACATCGGATGGGGAAGCGTGGAAACATTTCGATGGATTGCATTAGGATAAAGCGGCAGATCCAAGGAATCCTCGAGTATGCGCCGCCACGGATGGTTTTAATCCCTTCAGCATGACGGCAACCCAATACAGTTGTTGGCCTGTATTTGTCATTCCACTCAATCTCCCCCCCGGGCAGATTATGCAAAGAAAGAACATATTTCTAACGTTGATAATTCCAGGGCCCAATTATCCGGGGAAGAATATGAATGTGTACCTGTAACCACTTAAGGATGAATTGGAAGAAGCTTGGGAAAATGTGGTCAAGACATACGATGCCGCTAGAAAAGAAAACTTCAAAATGCATGTGTGGTACATGTACTCTATGCATGACTTGCCAGCGTATGCGCTATTCTCTGGATGGTGTGTGCATGGAAGGTTCCCGTGCCCCCAATGCAAGGCAGCTCTTCAGTTTCATTGGTTGCAGGAGGGTCAGAAGTATTCTTGCTTTGGCTTGCATAGACAGTTCCTGGATCCTGACCATCAGTTCAGAAAAGACAAGAACTTTACCAAAGATAAAGTTGTCAAAAACTTGGCACCACCTGCGTTCACAGGCCAACAGATCCTGGATCAGTTAAACGCCCTCGAGCCTGATCCAGAGCGTCCAGGGTATTTCAAGGGGTATAATTCAAAACACGCCTGGACTCACAAGCCATGCTTCTGGGATCTGCCTTACTTCAAAGACCTCCTTCTTCCACACAATATCGACATGATGCACACTGAAAAGAATATCGGAGAGGCTATTTTTGGTACATTGTTCGACATAGATGGGAAGACAAAGGATAATATTAAGGCTAGAGTCGATCAAGAGACACTATGTCATAGACCGTTACAAAACATGCGAGAAGGCAAAGGAAAGAAGAAGTGGTCGAAGCCAAAGGCCTGGTTCAATCTTGGAAGGCCAGCTATGAGGGAAATTATCTTGTGGGTCAAAATGCACTTGATGTTCCCCGATGGGTATGCAGCGAATCTAAAGAGGGGAGCGAGTCTTGAAAAATTAAAAATCTTTGGTCTCAAGAGTCATGATTGGCACATATGGCTAGAGCGGGTAATGTCGGTGATGTTACGTGGCTTTATTCCTGAGGATGAATGGCTAGTACTGGCGGAGCTGAGCTATTTCTTCCGTGTTCTTTGTGCGAAAGAATTGTCGCCTGGCGTGGTAGAAGACATGGAGGAGTTTGCACCGGAGTTGTTGTGCAAGTTAGAGAAGATCTTTCCACGGGGCTTCTTTAATCCAATGCAACATTTGATTTTACATCTACCGACCGAGGCAAGATTGGGTGGGCCCGTGCAAGATCGTTGGTGCTATGCAACTGAGAGGATGCAGAAGACCCTTCGAGCTAAATGTAAAAATAAGCGTAGAATTGAAGCATCGATGGCTGAGGCATTCATTACCGAGGAGGTGGCAAACTTTGTGACAGCACACTACGAAGCCAAAAATCATCATTTGCATAATCCAAAGCCTCGGCACAATGATGCAGACCCTAAAAAAGGTGGGTCCAACCTCAGCCTATTTAAAGGGAAGCTTGCACCAGCCGGTGCTTCGAAACCAATAACATTGGATGTCGAAGAATGGCAGAACATTTCGTTGTATATCTTCAACAACCTAACAGAAGTGCGGCCGTACATCGAGTGAGTTCTCGGCACATTTTCCCGTAACTTCTAATTCATTTGAACTGCTCTTATTCCCGGATATTTCAAACAACCGCTACATCGTCAAATTCTCAGATGGAGCGGTGATCGAAAATGATTCCGTCGAAGAGTATGAGCTTCTGTCAAAGACAGGAGGCGGCTATCCCGGTTTCATCTCTTGGTTCAAACAAACGGTAATTATCAATAATGGACCATTTCATTCTTGGTCTAACTTGCGGCTAATGCAACAACCGTTTTGTATTAAACTTGTAGGCTAATTCAGAGTCTATGGACGCCGAATTGAGACAAGTCGCTAATGGTTTTGACTATGAGGTCCGTTCATTTGAGAAATACAGCATCAACGGGTATCTCTTTCGTACCTTTGGCAAAGAGCTATCTATGCCCAACCGGAAATCTACAAATTGTGGTGTCTCTGCTATCGGCGAAGGTGTTATCGAGTATTATGGAAGAGTTGAAGCAATTTATGAACTTCAATTCTATGGTGAAAACCCACCGAACGTCGTAGTCTTCAAATGTTATTGGTTCCAGCCGAAAAAGACTAGAAGGACTCATGAACATATAGGACTAGTAGAAATCAATCCAAACACCCATTTAGATGTTCCCGATGTCTATATTACGGCTCAACAGGCGACCCAAGTTTTCTATCTACCGTGGGCATGCCAAACGGATAAGAATCTGGAAGGTTGGTATGTTGTTTATGAAGTGCCGCCACATGTCAGATCACCTCTCCCAAATGAACATGATTATGAACCTCACATTAACCCAGACACATATGATGGAGAATTCTTCCAAGAAACACGTCTTTCCAAGAAACGTTTCAAGAACCACCGTGCTTCACCCAAGAACATGGAAGAAGACAGCGACAATGAATCCGACGCCAGCCCTGAGCCGGAACCAGAAGACCTGGAACTCGTAGAGGTTACTGATGCGGATGACCTGTCAATGCTTCAACGATTAAAGGAAGGCCTTTCACAACTTCACGCCGTTAAACCCGATGAGCACGTCATTCATGAAGACATGCATGATAGTGATGATGATGATGCATTTATTGATGATGATTATTAGTTTGTAAGATTCACAACTTAAATTATATATATTTTAATCTTTATTATTCATGTACATATTATTATTCATGTCAGTTATTCAATTTTTTTATGTTGTACTAATTTCTTTTAATCTTTATCATGGTAGGTCACCAGGTGTGGAAAGATGGTGGGCGCTGGTCGAGAGCGCTCGACGGGTTCTTCCCAGGCGCCCCGCACGAGGGGTGGTACTTCCCTTCCACCCCTATCTCTCTGTAGAGCTTTGGCAGACAGTCTGTCGACGCCACCCGTGGGTTCTTCTTCGTCGGCGGCATTGCCCACTGGGAGAGGTGCTGGTCGGGTAGGGAAGAAGGGGAAGGGTACAGGGAGAGGTGGTGGCCGCGGAAGATCCAGGAGGACTGTTAAGCCGTCCTCGCCACCACCACCAGCTCATTCACCCGAGCATAGGACTAGTATGGTCGACCCGTTTGCGGAGGAGGCTACGGGGACTCCGTTCCAGGAGCCTGGTGTTGACGGGCATTCGTCCCATGAGACTCCGGTCCAGGAGCAGCCTCGGGTCGAGGTGCATTCGGCCCAGGAGCAGCCGGAGGAGACTACGGTTCCGGAGGCTTCACCCGACGTGGAGAGGCCCGGATGGGAGACCTGGCCGGATCGTACCGAGTTGCCGGATTGGACTGAGGGTCCGGGTGGCTCAGGGGGCGGGGATGGCGAGGATGAGCTTACGGTTAGTGAGGGCGATGTGCAGGTGGACGGGGCCACCGTGTACAAGCGTGGTAGTACACGTTTCCCGGTCGCCCCGGCTACCCGCAAGCAGAGGACGGTGATTAAACTTGAAGGAGATAGGTAAGTACATTTACCCTTTTTTTAGCTTTTGCCTTCAAGTTTGTTCAAATATCTAATGCGTTGACCTTATCATACTGCAGGGGATGGGTACACCCTCTTGGAGTCCGCAGGCCGAACTCCATCCTTGGTGTGCTTTGCCGAACAAATTTCCCGGGGTTTGTCACGTTGCCTGGTGACGGTCAGGTTCCTACACTAGGATTTACCTGGGAGCACTGCCAGGCTGCGCAGGCCCCGCCGGAGGAGATTATAGATGGTGTCTTGTGCCACACGAGGGCCGAGATGGTGATCAAAAGCTTTTGGGTAAATTATCCTTTTACAGAATCTAAAATTAACAATATAGCTAATTATTGTACTAATCAGTGTTTTCACGTTTGATTGCAGACCTTCTATAGGTGTGAGGATGGATATGAGGAGGAGGCGGCCAGGGTTCTCGAGGCCGAGTGTAGGCGGTTACTACAGAACTTGCGCCACGAGGCTCAGCCGTAGGCTATTCGAGATTACTACGCCACGTGTGGTATTAAGAAGCAGAAGAAGGATTGCCGCGGAAAGTTTCTGAAGAAGGAACAATACATGAAGGTAATTACCTATTCTTAAGTCCTTCTACGTAGTTTTCTTGATTTCATTCATAGGCGTAGCGCTGAAAATTCTTTCTAATAACTTACAGGTGCCCCCGAGATGGTGTGAAGATAAGATGGATTGTTGGGATGCGTTGGTTGATGAGTGGTGCACATGCAGCTGGCGAGCCGTCCACGAGAATGCGAAGGATCGGCGTAGCCAAATGGTTGGTGTGCCACACCATCAAGGCAGCGCCAACTTACTTCAGTTTGGACGAAACTGGGTATGTGATTTGCTTCATGATTCATGCAATTCATTCTTGATGCTAATATTTTATTCCTCTCTTTTAGGCGCATCACAATAAGACTGAGATGCCACACTTGGACGACCTTTATGGCATGGCCCATACTGCCTCGTACAAGAAGGCGAAGGCATTCTCTGAGTCTGACCTCAATGATCCCAATAACTTCACCAACATATCATCCCACCAGAAGCTCGTGGCATACAGGGACGCGGGGAAGGCTACGAAAGGGGATGACTTTAACCCTAGGCAGGAACCTTTGGATCCAGAGCTGGTGATGATATCTGGTGGCGGGAGGCCCCATGGCTCGATAGCCATTGGAGATGGGATAATACGTTGTCCACTCACTCTTCCGGAGATCAAGGCGCGCCAGTCGAGCAGCTGTCCTGAGATAACGCGTCGTCCACGGCCAGTCGAACTTGCCATCGAGGTTAGTTGTACGGACTAAGAACACTTTCATCCATTTCATTATGTGTGTCACCATAGATCATTACTGTGGTAACGAGGAATGGTGTTTCAGGCTGCTCTTCAGAAAGAGAGAGCGGCAAACCAGGCTGCTCTTGAGAAAGAGAGGTTGGCAAGCGAGGCTGCTCTTCAGGCCGCTCTTGATGAGAGGGACCAGACCACGACACGATTGCTTGAGGAGGAGAGGGCCCGGAATGAGGCGGGTCAACGGGCCCTGTACGAGCTTTTTGTGGTATGTTTTTTTCACATTAGCCAAATCATGTGTGTAATGTCTGTTTCAATACTAACTAATACGACCCACTCTTCAGGGTCTGTGCAAGAAGAGCGGTCAAGTCCCTCCGCCGATGCCCGTCTTCTCTTCGATTGGCACGGTGAGTTTCATTATAAACTATATTAATAATTGAGTGTCATCATGCTAACCGAGACATTGCAAACTATCTTTTCTGCAGAATAACTCCCGAGCGGCATCGCACGACCCTTCTCTAGGGCAACCGTCTCCAAACGAAGCCGCCGCAAGCAACCGTGGTGTTTCTCCTCCATGATGACCACTACGGTAAGTTTCTCCTCCAAACTTAGCTTGTTTTCCTCTAAAATGAGATAATTAGCCCATTTAGCTCCAAGAATACATAATTAGGTAATTTAGCTCCAACAAGAGGAGAAGAAATAGGAAAAATGAAAAGAAAGAAGAAGAAGAAGGAGAAGGAGGAGAAGGAGGAGGAGGAGGAGGAGGAGAAGGAGGAGAAGGCCAAGGACCTTCTAGTCCTTCTCCTCCTCCTCTTTCTCCTCCTTCTTGATTTCTTCTTCTTCTCCTCCTCCTCCTCTTTCTTCTCCTCTTTCATATTATCCTTGCTTTAATTTCCCCAACAATGACATAATTAGCCCATTTAGCTCCAAAATACCATAATAAGCTCAAAATGGCATAAGAACCTTGGTTAGCTCATTAATATTATATACTTAGCTTGTTTTCCTCTAAAATGGGATAATTAACCCATTTAGCTCCAAAAAGACATAATTAGGTAATTTAGCTCCAACAAGAGGAGAAGAGGAGAAGAAATAGACAAAATTAAAAGAAAGAAGAAGAAGAAGAAGACAAGAAGGAGGAGGAGAAGGAGGAGGAGGAGGGGGAGGAGAAGGCCAAGGACCTTCTAGTCCTTCTCCTCCTTCTCCTCCTTCTCCTCCTCCTCCTCTTTCTTCTCCTCTTTCATATTATCCTTGCTTTAATTAACCCAACAATGACATAATTAGCCCATTTAGCTCAAAAATACCATAATAAGCTCAAAATGGCATAAGAACCTTGGTTAGCTCATTAATATTATATACTTAGCTTGTTTTCCTCTAAAATGGGATAATTAGCCCATTTAGCTCAAAAAAGCATAATTAGGTAATTTAGCTCCAACAAGAGGAGAAGAGGAGAAGAAATAGGAAAAATGAAAAGAAAGAAGAAGAAGAAGGAGAAGAAGAGAAGGAGAAGGAGGAGGAGGAGGAGGAGGAGGAGGAGGAGGAGGAGGAGAAGGCCAAGGACCTTCTAGTCATTCTCCTCCTCCTCCTTCTCCTCCTTCTTCTTGATTTCTTCTTCTTATTCTCCTCCTCCTCTTTCTTCTCCTCTTTCATATTATCCTTGCTTTAATTAACCCAACAATGACATAATTAGCACATTTAGCTCCAAAATACCGTAATAAGCTCAAAATGGCATAAGAACCTTGGTTAGCTCATTAATATTATATACTTAGCTTGTTTTCCTCTAAAATGGGATAATTAGCCCATTTAGCTCAAAAAAGACATAATTAGGTAATTTAGCTCCAACAAGAGGAGAAGCGGAGAAGAAATAGGCAAAATGAAAAGAAAGAAGAAGAAGAAGAAGAGAAGAAGGATAAGGAGGAGAAGGAGGAGGAGGAGGAGGAGGAGAAGGCCAAGGACCTTCTAGTCCTTCTCCTCCTCCTCCTTCTCCTACTTCTTGATTTATTCTTCTTCTCCTCCTCCTCCTCTTTCTTCTCCTCTTTCATATTATCCTTGCTTTAATTTCCCCAACAATGACATAATTAGCCCATTTAGCTTCAAAATACCATAATAAGATCAAAATGGCATAAGAACCTTGGTTAGCTCATGAATATTATATACTTAGCTTGTTTTCCTCTAAAATGGGATAATTAGCCTATTTAGCTCAAAAAAGACATAATTAGGTAATTTAGCTCCAACAAGAGGAGAAGAGGAGAAGAAATAGGCAAAATGAAAAGAAAGAAGAAGAAGAAGAAGAAGAGAAGTAGGAGAAGGAGGAGGAGGAGGAGGAGGAGGAGAAGGCCAAGGACCTTATAGTCCTTCTCCTCCTCCTCCTTCTCCTCCTTCTCCTCCTTCTTCTTGATTTCTTCTTCTCCTCCTCCTCCTCTTTCTTCTCCTCTTTCATATTATGCTTGCTTTAATTTCCCCAACAATGACATAATTAACCCATTTAGCTCCAAAACACCATAATAAGCTCAAAATGGCATAAGAACCTTGGTTAGCTCATGAATATTATATACTTAGCTTGTTTTCCTCTAAAATGGGATAATTAGCCCATTTAGCTCAAAAAAGACATAATTAGGTAATTTAGCTCCAACAAGAGGAGAAGAGGAGAACAAATAGGCAAAATGAAAGGAAAGAAGAAGAAGAAGAAGAAGAAGAGAAGAAGGAGAAGGAGGAGGAGGAGGAGGAGGAGGAGGAGGAGGAGGAGAAGGTCAAGGACCTTCTAGTCCTTCTCCTCCTCCTCCTTATCCTCCTTCTCCTCCTTCTTCTTCATTTCTTCTTATTCTCCTACTCCTCCTCTTTCTTCTCCTCTTTCATATCATCCTTGCTTTAATTAACCCAACAATGACATAATTAGCCCATTTAGCTCCAAAATACCATAATAAGCTCAAAATGGCATAAGATCCTTGGTTAGCTCATGAATATTATATACTTAGCTTGTTTTCCTCTAAAATGGGATAATTAGCCCATTTAGCTCAAAAAAGACATAATTAGGTAATTTAGCTCCAACAAGAGGAGAAGAGGAGAAGAGATAGGCAAAATGAAAAGAAAAAAGAAGAAGAAGAAGAAGAGAAGAAGGAGAAGGAGGAGGAGGAGGAGGAGGAGAAGGCCAAGGACCTTCTAGTCCTTCTCCTCCTCCTCCTTCTCCTCCTTCTTCTTGATTTCTTCTTCTTCTCCTCCTCCTCCTCTTTCTTCTCCTCTTTCATATTATCCTTGCTTTAATTAACCCAACAATGACATAATTAGCCCATTTAGCTCCCAAATACCATAATAAGCTCAAAATGGCATAAGAACCTTGGTTAGCTCATGAATATTATATACTTAGCTTGTTTTCCTCTACAATGGGATAATTAGCCCATTTAGCTCAAAAAAGACATAATTAGGTAATTTAGCTCCAACAAGAGGAGAAGAGGAGAAGAAATAGGCAAAATGAAAAGAAAGAAGAAGAAGAAGAAGAAGAGAAGAAGGAGAAGGAGGAGGAGGAGAAGGAGGAGGAGGAGAAGGCCAAGGACCTTCTAGTCCTTCTCCTCCTTCTTCTTGATTTCTTCTTATTCTCCTCTTCCTCCTCTTTCTTCTCCTCTTTCATATTATCCTTGATTTAATTAGCCCAAAAATGACATAATTAGCCCATTTAGCTCCAAAATACCATAATAAGCTCATAATGGTATAAGAACCTTGGTTAGCTCATGAATATTATATACTTAGCTTGTTTTCCTCTAAAATGGGATAATTAACCCATTTAGCTCCAAAAAGACATAATTAGGCAATTTAGCTCCAACAAGAGGAGAAGAGGAGAAGAAATAGGAAAAATGAAAAGAAAGAAGAAGAAGAAGAAGAAGAAGAGAAGAAGGAGAAGGAGGAGGAGGAGGAGGAGAAGGAGAAGGCCAAGGACCTTCTAGTCCTTCTCCTCCTCCTTCTTCTTGATTTCTTCTTATTCTCCTCCTCCTCCTCCTCTTTCTTCTCCTCTTTCATATTATCCTTGCTTTAATTTCCCCAACAATGACATAATTAGCCCATTTAGGTCCAAAATACCATAAAAATCTCAAAATGGCATAAGAACCTTGGTTAGCTCATGAATATTATATACTTAGCTTGTTTTCCTCTAAAATGGGATAATTAACCCATTTAGCTCCAAAAAGACATAATTAGGTAATTTATCTCCAACAATAGGAGAAGAGGAGAAGAAATAGGAAAAATGAAAATAAAGAAGAAGAAGAAGAAGAAGAAGAAGAGAAGAAGGAGAAGGAGGAGGAGGAGGAGAAGGCCAAGGACCTTCTAGTCCTTCTCCTCCTCTTCTTGATTTCTTCTTCTTCTCCTCCTCCTCCTCTTTCTTCTCCTCTTTCATATTATCCTTGCTTTAATTAACCCATTTAGCTCAAAATGCCATAATAAGCTAAAAATGGCATAAGAACCTTGGTTAGCTCATTAATATTATATTCTTAGCTTGTTTTCCGCTAAAAATGACATAATCAGCTGAAAACATCATATTTTGTTCTTCTTCTGACTTTCTTATTCACATTTTTGCAGATTGGATATACTACATGCATGGAAGCTAGCATTCATGGAGTTGAACAATGTCGATGGATGAACTTTATATGTATATCATCTAGTTTTCATTTGAGTTGATGAACAATGTCGAACTATATGTATATGTATATATGGATAAACAGTGCAATACTTTGTATGTTGGTTCTTTGGATATATGGGGATGTACATTGATTTATATGTATATCATATATGTGTGGTGAATTATATATATGTGTTGGCAAGTATATGTGTGGTGAACTATATATCATATATGTGTGGTGAATTATATAAATGTGCTGTCAAATATACATATATATATATATATATGTGCTGTGAAATAATATAAAACAAAAAAAGGTACTATATGGGCTCTTTGCCGTCTGCCAGCTGATGGCAAAGACCTGTGCCATCAGCTGGCAGATGGCAAAGGTGCTAGATGGCACCCAGCTGTGCATCCTGGGGTGTCTATATAGTCTCTTTGCCGTCAGCCTCCAGGATGGGAAGACGGCAAAGAAGAGGGCACAGAGGAGGGGGGGGGAGGAGGAGGCAGACGGCAAAGAGTGGAGGGGGGTGGGACAGGCAGACGACAAAGAGTGGAGGGGGGGGGAGGGGAGGAGTAGGCAGACAGCAAAGATGGAGGGGGGGGGAGGCAGACGACAAAGATGGAGGGGGGGGAGGGGAGGAGTAGGCAGACGGCAAAGATGGAGGGGGAGGCAGATGGCAAAGATGGAGGGGGAGGCAGACGGCAAAGATGGAGGGGGAGGCAGATGGCAAAGATGGAGGGGGAGGCAGACGACAAAGATGGAGGGGGAGGCAGACGGCAAAGCCTCCATTAACCCCTAACGGAGGCAACGCCTGTCGGCTGCCGTCTCGAGCACTTTGCCGACTGCTCCTAAGGAAAGCTGACGGCAAAGAGCTTTGCCGTCCGCTTTGGGGGGGGGGGGGGCAGACGGCAAAGAAGGACCTATGCCGTCGTAGGCTGACGCAGAATTTTTGCCGGCCGTGAGAATCTTTGCCGTCTGTGATTTTGTCTGTGCCATTCGGGATTTTGTCTTTGCCGTCTATGGTGGCAGACGGCAAAGAAGCTGATTCCTGTAGTGTACCCTCACGACGAGGAACCAGTGTACCAGGTGTTTCGGGAGCAGCTTGCCGAGTCCGTGTACGAGTTCCATGCTCATGCTTACATGGTTGCCAGCTCGGATATTGGTAGCTATTATTGCTCTACTAAGGGCGGAACGGCTTCTACTCCAGAGATGGCAATCCAGTTTGCTGCAGTGGAGGCTCTCATTGACTTGCGCTACACGAGGTCGAGATGCATACTCATCCAGGTTTCTTCCATTACCCCACCCTATCGCCTTCGACAGGGCGAGTCATTTTTGCTCCTGTAGACTCGGCATGTGACCGTGCGACTGCTGTGCTGTCTCATTACGTGAGCACCAACTATCGTACGATTGTATCCCTGGCTGAGGAGCTATCCCGTCTCCGGGCGGCACTTGTTATCGCAATTGCAGTCCCACCCCACCCCAGTCTTCCGTTCCACCCACATATGCACCACCAGTTCCACCCCCACCTGGATTTGAGATTCCAGCTAGCTCTTCAGTGCCGCCAGGTACTTCGTCTGGCAGTCGCCGTGAGACTCCTTCTGAGTGGGCCTCACTCCTTGCCACTCCTGCTGCTCCGATGGTGAGGCGTCGTGCTCCTTCTTCCTCGGAAGCAGGACCGTGTTGTCAGTGTCACCGTGTGGCCTTTGCTCCGGAGGATGAGGTCAACATCATCAGTTCAGACTCCGACTCAGGATCAGACGACGAGGATTCAGAGGTCTTCTAGTGTTCGTGCCATCCACTCCACTAGAGTCGAGGTTGGAGTTGCTGAGCATGCATCTTTGCACATGTCAACTGCCGTATGAGCAGTCTAGTCAAGATATTTCCCCTAATAGCTTGCCATGAATAATGTTGAGTCGTATTGTATAATTATGTTATTTCCTTATTCTCTTTTCCATGTGAACTCTTTCCTGGTGTTTTATGACCATGCTTTTCCCTTATGGATGTTGCTCATCGATTCAGTATTTTGCAATGTGAACAATAATTTAGGACGAAAGGAAGCTGTAGCCAAGGCGGCGATGGAACCCCTATCCGTCGATCGCCAGACAGGAAGGTCAACCACCAGAAGACCTACCACATCCACCAGCCCAGGCACCAAATACTGAGCAGATCATGAGGATGTTTGAGGAAAAGAGGAATCAGGATCTTATGGAATTTCTGAGAAGCATGCAGGCTATGGTAGGCCAGAATAACAACAACGGGGCACGTTCCAAGTTGTCAGACTTTCAGCGCACTAAGCCTCCCAATTTTGGCCAATCCGTGGATCCAATTGAAGCCGATGACTGGCTAAGGACTATGGAGAAGAAACTAGACATAGCCCGTTGCGATGAAGCAGACAAGGTTCCTTTTGGCACTCACTACATAGAAGGGCCAGCAGCTATATGGTGGGATAACACAAAGGCAACATGGCCCTGTGGAGAAGAGATTACATGGGAAAGATTCAAGGAAGCATTCCACAAATATCACATCCCTACCGTAAAATGAAGGTGAAGCAAAGAGAATTCCTTGCTCTTACACAAGGAGGCATGATAGTAGCTAAGTATGTGAACAAGTTCAACAATGTGGCATGATAATCTACCCATGACGTATCCACTGTGGAAAGGAAGATAGACCGCTTCATAGGAGGTCTGAAACATACTCTCCGTTGTCAGCTCTGTATGCTGGACTTTCCAGACTTCCAGACTCTTGTGAACAAAGCCTTCATAGCCGAACGAGAGCTTAAGACCGGGTACGATGACCGCAAGAGGAAGTTTGAACCCAAGAAGGACAACAAGGAACAGATTGCACAGAAGTCACGTACCTGGCAACCAAACACCACCGTATACAAGTCTACCTAGAACAAAAGTAACAATACCAACAAGACAGTGAGCCAGAACAAGGCCTTCGGCAAACAGCCAGTACTAGAGGATTGCCGCCGCAACAACACCTGTTTCACTTGCGGCCAAAGTGGACACTATGCAAAGCAGTGCCCCACCAATAACGGAAAACCATCCTGTGACATCAAGCCGCAGGTCAACACCATTGGATGCCGCCCTAACCCTAAATATAATCAAGGACGCGTCTACCATATCTCCGCCGAGGAAGCGTGCGAAGCTCCAGAAGTCGTTCTCGTAATGTTCCCTGTTAAAAACATACCCGCAGTAGTTTTATTCGATTCAGGGGCTTCCCACTCATTTATTTCGAGGTGTTTTGCCACCGTGCACAAATTTTCCCCTTCGTTGTTGGATAAAATCATGGTGGTACAATCCCCTGGCTCTATGCTCAGAACAAATCTCATATACCGAGATCTGGAAATACTGATACAAGGAGCTACATTTCCAGCTGCACTTATTGCTATCGAATCCTCATGATTGGATGTGATACTGGGAATGGACTGGTTGACAGCCCATCAAGTGTGTATCAACTGTGCCACCAAAACTGTGACGCTGGTTAATCTTGCCGGACAAACCGTCCAATTTCTTACCAACAAGATGAAGTCAAGGAAAGGAATGGCATACCAAGCAGATGTCACATACATGAACTTGATTCCAGTGGTATGCGAATTTTCAAACGTGTTTCCCAAGGAATTACCAGGAATGCCAACCGACCGGGAGTTGGAGTTCGCGATTGAATTGGTTCTCGGTACTGCCCCAATTTACCAGAAATACTATCATATGCCAGGTCCAGAGTTGGCGGAGCTGAAGAAACAGTTGGACGAATTACTGCAAAAAGGATACATCCGTCCAAGCATCTCACCATGGGGATCACCAATGCTGTTTGTGAAGAAGAAGGATGGAGGTTTGAGAATGTGCATAGACTATCGTTAACTAAATGAGGTCACTATTAAGAATAAGTACCCGCTCCCACACATTGATGACTTATTCGACCAATTGAGTGGAGCACGAGTATTCTACAAAATTGACCTCAGGACTGGGTATCATCAGCTAAAAGTTAGGAAAGCAGATATACCCAAGACATCGTTCACCACCCGATACGGCCTGTATGAGTTTACGGTCATGTCATTCGGACTAACGAATGCTCCATCCTATTTCATGAGCATGATGAACAAAGTCTTCATGGATTTCCTGGACAAATTTGTGGTGGTGTTCATTGATGATATCCTGATATATTCTAAGGATGAAGAAGAGCACAAGCGACACCTCTGTGCTGTCTTGGAAAGATTGAGATCCCATCAACTATATGCCAAGTTCAGTAAATGCGAGTTATGGCTAAAAGAAGTGGGATTTTTGGGACACATCCTGTCAGAACAAGGTGTGGCCATCGACCCCAGTAAGGTGACATCAGTATTAAATTGGAAGACACCAGCCTCGGTGACCGAAGTCCGTAGCTTCCTGGGATTGGCAGGCTACTACCGACGATTCATAGAAGGCTTCTCCAAGATAGCTAAGCCACTGCGGAATTGCTCAAGAAAAATCAGAGATTCGTCTGGATGACATCGTGCGAAAGCAGTTTCCTAGAATTAAAACAAGACTAGCGACCACACCTGTCCTAGTCCTTCCGGACATTCACAAGAGTTTTGACATTTACTGGCATGCTTCCCGACGAGGAATCGACTGTGTGCTGATGCAGGAAGGAAAGGTTGTAGCATACGCATCTCGACAGCTATGACCGCATGAAGAGAACTACCCCACACATGACTTGGAGCTAGCAGCCGTGGTTCATGCCTTGAAAATTTGGAGGCATTACCTTATTGGACAACGGTGTGAAATATACACAGACCACAAAAATCTTAAGTATATTTTCACCCAACCAGATCTGAATCTTAGGCAATGACGATGGCTTGAACTAGTCAAGGCCTATGACCTTGGGATCAATTATCATCTGGGAAAAGCCAATGTGGTTGCAGACGCTCTTAGTAGAAAGCCAATCACGGTAAATGCATTAATGGGAAGTATGCATCCGAGACTGCAAGAAGAATTCGCTAGTCTCAACATGATACTATGCGGTCCAACTACTCCAGAGACCCTGGAAATTACCCCCACCATCATAGAAGAGATCAAGAAAGCTGAAGGATCAGATGAAGGAATCAGGAAGATCAAAGAGTCGCTGCCGAAAGGGAAGGACAAATCCTTCCGAGTGGACGACCAAGGCATTTTATGGTTCGAGAGACGGATATGCGTCCCCGACCAGGATAACCTGAGACAGCAAATACTCAGAGAAGCGCATTATTCCGCATATTCTATTCATCCAGGAGGTACGAAGATGTACCAGGATCTAAGAAAGATATTTTGGTGGTCAGGAATGCGAAGGGATATATCCTATTATGTCGCCTGCTGTGATATATGCAACAAAGTGAAGGCGGAACACCAAAAGCCCGCTGGGTTACTACAACCTTTACCAGTTCTCTAGTGGAAATGGGATGACATATGCATGGACTTCATTGTCGGAATACCCAAGTCAACAAGGGGCAATGATGCTATCTGGGTCATTGTGGATATGCTCACTAAAGTAGCCCACTTTATTCCGGTAAAGACCACTTTCAACGCCAATGATCTGGCACATTTATACATGTCCCGGATAGTAAGCCTCCATGGAGTACCCAAGTCGATCACCTCAGATAGAGGCTCTCTATTCACCTCGGCATTTTGTCTACGACTACATCAAGCTTTGGGAACCATGCTGAAACACAACACAACATACCATCCTCAGACCGATGGACAGACAGAAAGAGTGAACCAAATACTGGTGGACATGCTTTGGTCATGTGCTCTCACCCATGGACCCAAATGGGAAGACAACCTACCCTATGTAGAATTCTCTTACAACAATAGCTATCAGACAAGTCTGAAAATGTCACCGTTCGAGGCATTATATGGAAGGAAGTGTCGTACCCCTTTGAACTAGTCCCAAACAGGAGATATTCACATCTTTGGAACATACTTGATGCTGGAGGCTGAGAAACAGGTCAAAGACATTCAGAAACGCCTTCAAGTAACCAAGTCCCGTCAGAAAAGCTATTATGATCCAAAGCACCGGGAAGTGACCTTTGAACCAGGAGAATATGCTTACCTCCGAGTAACCCCCATGAGAGGAGTAAAAAGGTTTCGCACACGGGGAAAGCTTGCACCAAGGTATATCGGTCCCTTTCCAGTGATTGCGAGAAGAGGCAGAGTCGCCTATCAGTTAGAATTACCGCCTGAATTGTCAGATGTGCATGATCTCTTTCACATCTCACAACTAAGAAAGTGTATTGCACCGCCAATTAAGCAGGCACATCTGAGTGAGCTAGAATTGGCTAAGGACCTGACCTACAAGGGGAAACCTGTCAGAATCTTGGATGAGATGGAAAGAACTACCAGGAGTAAGGTGCTCAAGTTTTATAAGGTACTATGGGAACACCATACCGAAGAAGAGGCCACCTGGGAAAGAGCAGATTTCTTGAGATCCGCATACCCATAGTTGTTCCCTGAGCAACTGAATCTCGAGGACGAGATTCATCCTAAGGGGGGTAGGTTTGTAATACCCTGATTTTTCAACCTTTTTCTTTTCAAAATATTTTGGAATTTCACTTGCAAATTGGTGGATTTCCAAATTCTCTCAAGCAAGTTGGATTGTGAGTCTTTGATTTCTTGTCCCAAGCAACCCAAAACCTTTTGCCTCTTGCCAAAACATTTCTTGGAATAATTTGCAATATTAAAATCTTTCAAGTAATTCTTTTTCTATTTTGGGGAATTATGGCATCACCATGGGTTGTGAACCAACCTATAGTTGGGATAAGCTATTGACCCCAAAACTTTTTCCACATGTTCTCAGTATCATATGATTTCAAAATCTTCAAAAACATTTCATTGCCCAATGTAAAATTTTGGCTGGAATAATTATTTCTTTTCTGCCCAGAATTGTCACTTTGTGAAGCAACCCTATTTTTCATGATTTAGAAAATTCCCAATAAATTCCCTTAGCTCCAAGGGATCATATTTAGTTCAAATATGTAAAAACATATGATGGTCCAGTACAAGTTTTGAGCAGGAAAACTCTGCTAAGTTTATGTTAACACTTAACCTTTGTGAAGGAAGTGCTAGCTAGGGGTGCACCAATGATCTGTAAATTTTTGGACATGTGTGCATTGCTAAATAACACTCCTCCACCCAGTTTTACCATTAGCAGGGCTTGCATGTGAGTGCGATGAGCTCATTTGCATTCTGGACCAGAAAGATGATTTACAAAGGAACTATATTCATTTGGTCTTCAAATCTTTTCAAACTTTGCCAGTTTGTAGTCTTTCCTATGATGATTAACCCAGACATGCTAGCTTGCCCTAACCCTAACTCATTTGAGCTCTAGATCCTCCCCAAGTATGCAGACAGAAGTTGTAGTTGATGCTACACTTCGCAGGAGTGTGTGACTGGTCGATCTAGTGATGGATGGTGACTAATAAGAGTACGGTCGACGCAATGGACAAGGTCCCCGGGCTTACGTGGCCTTGTGGCAGCTGTAACCGTGGTGACCATGGTACTGGCATGCCACATCGCACGCTCTATGCAGCCCGTGTCGCACCCGAGCTGCTCGTGCCGTCATTCGCTGCCCCCTCCTTGTCCGTGGTGTCGAGGACGTTCCTCGCAGTCGCGTGGCACCTCCAGAAGGCCCTGGGTCATCGGAGAAGGCCGCCGCCGCTCCCTGCCAAGCTCCTCCATGGACCGAACAGTCGGCTCCGGCCACTGTGGTCGTCCGCGAGCCCTTAATGGCGTAGGACGCGTCCCATCGACGCTCTGCCCTCCTCTATCACCTTAGGTCGCTCCGTGATGGCCAGCTCACCCCCCTGCTCCAGTGGCCGGGCTTATCCTCGCCGCTTTAGGAGAGATCGGCCGAGCTCGTCGCCGACCTATTTAAGGGTCACCCCGACCCCTTCGAGCTCTCCATCCCCCTCTTGCAGCCTCCAATTGGCCTCCCAAAGAGCGAGCCAAGGCCAAGAGGCCCTCTGGCCTCGAGCCATCGCCGGAGCTCCACCGCTTACAGCCCCTTTGTCGCCAGCTCCAACCACCCTCCCTAGAGCCCTTTCAACCACACCATTGAGCTCAGGGCTTCCCCATGGTGCTCCTCGACCCCTCGCCCGAGCCAATCGCCACCAGAACCACCGTCTCTGACGACCACCCGAACCGCCGCCACCGGAGAAGAAGGGGACAACGTCGTCCGTCCATCTCTCGTCACGCTGCGGGTACGTGCATGTTCATCGTAGACCAGCTGTTCCATTCCTCCTATTCCCACGCATCGCCGTCGTCTCTAGCGCCGGCGACTGTCGCCGGAGAGCCCCCGCGTCCCTGTCTCCTCCTCCCTCCCTCTGTTGAAAAGAGGCAGGCCCCACCTGCCAGTGGCTGAGGCCCGCGGCCGAAGCGGTAAGTGGAGGCGCCCCCTCCACTTTACGTCTTTGACGTGGCCTCTGTCAAGTTCTTTTTATTTTTATTTATTTTCAGATTTGACCAGCAACTTTGACTATTTGTATCTTTTCATTCTTAAGCCCAAATCACTTGATTCTTTTTGCATTGAGTTGGTACTGATCCCCTCTATTTTCTCGTAAAGTTTGGTATTTTTATTACACTAATAGAATTTCTAATTAATAAAAGGTGTTATATGACTTTTTTCTTTTCTTTTGCTATTTCAAGTATATTTCATAAGGAAACTTTGAAGACCAGGAGTGTTTGAACAACCCCACTGATCAAGGCAAGCCATTATATCCATATGGTGTAGTATTGCACATCATAGCATATTCTTTTCATGCATTATTCTCACATATTTGCTACAAAATAAATGCATAATAAATTATCAAATAGAAATATGTGCTTACTGTTATAAATCACTATGTTTGCAATAACTTAGTGGTTGATGTGGAGTCACCTGTCCAGGCATAACCGTACAACCACATCTTGCCGATATGGGACGACCGTGACTTGAGCTGAACGCATGACCTTTCACCGGTACCCCCAAAGAGGGAGGGTTATGCACGCGTGTTACCTTGGCCCGGTAGGCGGTGATAACCCTGTGAGCCCAGTTGAGTTGTGTTGGGCCCTTCCCTGGTTGGGACAATTTAGTTTGGCCACGACGGTGGCAGGTGTCATGAGGACACAGGGCCACCCAGGGCAAGACTCCGGGGGAGAATGATTGCCGGTGGTACGATGAGAGAGTCACGGGCCAGTCAAGTTTCGTTGGAGTAATGCTGGTCCACCCGAATGGGATCACGAGGTCAGTGCTCCATAGTGTGGGTAAAGTGTGCAACCTCTGCAGAGTGTCAAACCTATTCGAATAGCCGAGTCCACGGTAATGGACAGCCCGACCAGACCTCAGTAGATGTTCAACCATGTTGATATTAGTAATGATGGAAGAACTCTTGAAATGAGTGGAGATGCTTGATGAGTATCCATGTGGTTGTGAGACAACCCCGGGCATGAGTAAGTTGATAATCAGTATAGCCAGTGGTATTATTTATAATTTGTGGCCATGCTATTGTTTGCTGCATTACTTAGTTATTGTGAGCTTGCGAGTACATTCCAAGTACTCACCTGGCGTATCATGCCAGATGCAGGAGAAGCCGAGGACGGAGGTCCTGATGATCCGTACTAGGAAGTGTCCACAACAGTGTCCCTGTGTATGGAGTTGCCGCTATGTTCCGCTACGCGGTAGAAGTACTTAGTAGTCTCGAGGCCCCACTTTGTTTTATAAATAATGTAGATATTGTTGTAGCACCAAGGGTGCCTTTGGCCTCGCTATCATTGTAAGGTATGTACTTGTAACCTTATTCTATCAATAAAGTCAGTTCAGTTATGTTCCAAGTTGTTGAGTGTTTCCAGAAGACATGATCTCTGGGTTGGAAACACTGGTAATCCGGTTCTTCCAATCAGGGTGCCACATTTCCATGCACAAACTAGGTGACTTCCCATGTCTCCTTATATTATATGAAAAAATACAGTGGAGTAAAGTAAGGAACTCGGGGAGGAGGAAAGTAACGAACTCACGGCAGTGGGAGTCACCGAAAACGGAAGATACAAAAGCGTGAGTTCAATGTAGGTGATTATGTCTTGCTATATAATCCCCGTTTAAGATTTTTTGCAGGCAAGCTTCTCTCTAAATGGGAAGGTCCCTATATTGTTGAGGAAGTATATCGTTCCGGTGCTATCAAGATCAACAACACGGAAGGTATTTGTCCAAGAGTTGTAAATGGGAAGAGAATCAAGCATTATATCTTAGGTACTCCTATTAATGTTGAAAGCAATATTATCAATACCATAACTCCGGAAAAATACCTAAGGGATATTTATTAGCCTGTTTCAGACTCCGAAAACGAAGAGGTATGTGATTCGGTAAGAAAACAGACTCCAAAACTTTTCTAGTAGGATTTTTTCTCCGTTCTGGAATATTTGAAAAATAGAAAAATTTGAAGTAGTCCGGAAAGCGCACGAGGAGGCAACAAGCCTACCAGGCACAGGCCACCCCCTGGCCGCACCTGGGGGGCTTGTGGCCACCTCGTGTGCCTCCCGGACTCCGTTTTCAGCAGAGTACTCCTTCTGGTGTGAAAAAAATATCATTATATATTCTCCCAAAAGGTATGACACTCGTATCCCGCAGATTTCCACTGTTTTCGTTTCAAGCCTATTTTCTGCCGCAAATTTAGGGCAAGATGTCTTCTCAAGATTCAGAGGGGGAGAGCTATGTGGCCGATTACCCTGCTAACCCCAAGGTCTATGGGGACTTGGATCGTCATGGTTGGACCACTGATGAGGAAGAAGATTATGACCCCAAGGGGAAGGAAGGAACAAGTTCCGATGAGGAGCAGGCTCCTCTACCCCCACCTGGAGACACCCATGTGGAGTTCAAGAAGTCGAGCGTCCCTGACTCAAGGAAGAAGCCTAAGGCTTTGTTTATCCCTACTCGTTTCTTGCAGGAGAATAAGCAGGAATTATGCCAAAGGGTGTTGAGGCTTGAAGAGGAAAATGATGATCTGAGGGAGCATAATTTTATGCTCAAGTGGAAATTAAACAAGTTCAAGACCTCTGCAACAACTCCACCACCATCACCTCCAAAGGAAGACAACTAAGCATGGGTATGGGCAATCCCCTTGGCTTGTGCCAAGCTTGGGGGAGTTGCCCCGGTATCGTATCACCATCACATCTTTTGCCTTTACCTTTGTTTTAGTTTGTTCCTTTCCAGTTTTCTCTTTCTCTAGTAGAATAAAGGTCTTAATGTTTTAGGCTTGAGTTTTGCTTTGTGTCACCCCCGATGTATTCGAGCTCGTGAGCCATATAATAAAGAGTGTCTTAGTTGAAGGGCCTTGCCTCATGCCATGATCAAAAGAATGAGAAAAGTACAAAAGCATGAAATATCATGATCTTATGGGAAGTGATGGCTTCTGATACGTCTCGAACGTATCTATAATTTTTGATGGTTTCATGCTGTTATCTTGTCATCTTTGGACGTTTTATGTACCTTTTATATCTTTTTTGGGACTAACTTATTAATTCAGTGCCAAGTGCCAATTCCTGTTTTTTCTATGTTTTTGACTCTTTTCAGATCTGATTTTGGAACTGAGTCTAAACGGAGTAAAATCCCCGAAATAATTTTTTCCAGAACAGAAGAAGATCAGGGGACTTGAGGACCAAGGCAGGAGAGCCACAGGGGGCCCACAAGCCCTGTAACCGCCACCAGGGGGGGCAACGACTACCAGGCTTGTGGCCTCCCTGGTGACCCCCTGACCTAGCTCCTTCGCCTATATATGCCCTAAAATACAGAAAAATAGGGGAATCCACGAAAACACTATGATTCTTGCAATGGGAGAAGTGCTTGGTTTTGGGTTCATACCGTGTGGTGACCTTTCCCAGTGACAGAAGGGGCAGCAAGGCACGCATCGTGTTGTTGCCATCAAGGGTAACAAGATGGGCTTTTATCGTAGATATGAGATTGTCCATCTACATCATGTCATCTTGCTTAAGGCGTTACTCCGTTCTCATGAACTTAATACACTAGATGCATGCTGGATAGCGGTCGATCTGTGGAGTAATAGTAGTAGATGCAGAAAGTATCGGTCTACTTGTTTTGGACGTGATTCCTATAGATATAATCATTGCCTTAGATAACGTCATGACTTTGCGCGGTTCTTGCTCGACAGTAATTCGTTCACCCACCGTCTACTTGCTTTCATGAGAGAAACCACTAGTGAACACTACGACCCCGGGTCTATTCACACCTATCGTTTCCACTTTCGCTTTTACTTTGCTTTGTTCCTTTTTTGCTTTGGGTTCTCACTTGGCAAACAATCTATAAGGGATTGACAACCCCTTCATAGCATTGGGTGCAAGCTCTTTGTGTTTGTGCAGGTACTTGTGGCAATCCTTCACTGGATCGATACCTTGGTTCTCAAAACTGAGGGAAATACTTACCGCCGCTGTGCTACATCACCCTTTCCGCTTCGAGGGAACACCAACGCAAGCCTCCAAGGCCACGGGGGAATCCTTTGCATATTTGCCAAGGAAGTCCCTAAATGCGTAGCCATTGCAGAAAGATTCCTCGCGCGGTTACTGAGGAGTATCAAGACAAGAATAGTCTCCCGTCAGCACGCTTGTTTCTGGCGCCGTTGGAAGGTCTTTTGTTGCAGTAGCAGAAGTATTTCTAACGCCGTTGCTGGGGAAGGAGAGATCCATCCAAGTAGGTCTCACAAACTCATCTCTTGCAATTACTTTTTTTGCCAGTTGCCTCTCGTTTTCCTCTCCCCCACTTCACATTTGCCGTTTTCATTTGCCTTTCTCCTTTGCCGTTTTCTTTTGCCTTTTGCCTTTTTGCCATTTTCCTTTGCCGGTTTTGTTGCTTGCTTGTGTGCTTGTTTGTTTGTTGAAGTAATCATGGCTGAAAACACCAAACTTTGTGACTTCTCGAGTACCAATAATAATGATTTTATTAGTACTCCGATTGCTCCCGCCACTAGTGCGGAATCGTATGAAATCAACGCAGCTTTGCTGAATCTTGTTATGAAAGAGCAATTCTCTAGCCTTCCTAGTGAAAATGCCGCATCCCATCTCAATACCTTCATTGAGCTTTGCGATATGCAAAAGAAAAGAGATGTGGATAATGACGTGATTAAGTTGAAGCCTTTTCCTTTCTCGTTGCGAGATCGCGCAAAAACTTGGTTTTCTTCTTTGCCTAAAAATAGTATCGATTCTTGGGATAAGTGCAAAGATGCTTACATATCCAAGTATTTTCCGCCGTCTAAGATCATCTCCTTACGTAACGATATCATGAATTTCAAGCAACTTGATCATGAACACGTTGCACAACCTTGGGAGAGGATGAAGTTAATGATTAGAAATTGTCCCGCTCATGGCTTGAGTTTGTGGATGATTATACAAATCTTTTACGCTGGCTTGAATTTTGCCTCTCGCAATATCTTGGACTTCGCCTCAGGTGGAACGTTCATGGAAATCACGTTAGGAGACGCTACAAAACTCCTAGACAATATCATGACCAACTACTCTCAGTGGCACACTGAAAGGTCACCTGCTAGCAAAAAGGTACACGCTATAGAAGAAATTAACTCGCTTAGTGCTAAGATGGACGAGTTGATGAATTTGGTTGCTAGTAGAAATGCTCCTTTAGATCCTAATGACATGCCACTATCTTCCTTGATTGAGAGTAGCAACGCTAGTTTGGACGTTAATTTTGTTGGTAGGAACAATTTTGGCAACAACAATGCTTTTAGAGGAAACTATGTTCCTAAGACTTTTCATAATAAATCCTCTAACAATTATGGGAATTCCTACAACAACACTTACGGAAATCACAACAAATTACCCTCTGATTTAGAGGGTAATATCAAAGAGTTCATCAACTCTCAAAAGATTTTCAATGCGTCCACTGAGGAAAAACTACTCAAAATTGACGATTTGGCTAAGAGCGTTGATAGGATGTCTTGTGATATTGATGCTTTGAAAGTTAGATGTGCTCCTCCCAAGGTCAACTTGGATGAAACTTTAAAAGCTATGTGTGTCTCCATGAATGAGAGCAAAGAAAGAACCGCCCAAATTCGCGCTAGGCATGAATGGTTTAAAAGGGTGCGTTCTAGTGATGCAAATCACGAAGATCTTAAAGTGCTTGGTGTGAATCCTCTTGAATCTTTGTTTTCGTGTGTCAAAGCTATTGATGAAGCGGCTGGATATGAATCCACTTTGGTTGAAAACGCCCCAATGATTCGGAGTCCACCTATCTTGATGATAAAGGTGTGGAGAGTGGAGTAGAAGAAATCAATTTTTTTGGTAGTAATGAAACTCCCACTTTGGATTTCAAGGAAATCAATTATGATAGTTTCTCCTTGTTTGAATGCATTTCTTTGATGCAATCCATTGCAAACTGTCCACATGCTTATAGCCAAAGCAAAGCCTTTACCGCGCATATCGTAGATGCTATGATGAAATCTCTTGAAGAGAAGCTCGAATTAGAAGTCTCTATACCTAGAAAACTTCATGATGAGTGGGAACCTACTATCAAAATCAAAATCAAAAACCATGAGTGCAACGCTTTGTGCGATTTGGGTGCTAGTGTTTCCGCGATTCCAAAGTCTTTATGTGATATTCTTGGTTTTCATGAGATTGAAGAGTGTTCCCTTAATTTGCATCTTGCGGATTCTACTGTAAAGAAACCCATGGGAAGGATCGATGATGTTCTTATTGTTGCAAATAAGAACTATGTACCCGTGGATTTCATTGTACTTGACATAGATTGCAATCCTTCATGTCCCATTATTCTTGGTAGACCTTTCCTAAGGACTATTGGTGCTATCATCGATATAAAGGAATGGAATATTAGATTTCAATTTCCTCTAAAGAAGGGCATGGAGCACTTTCCTAGAAAGAAAATGAGATTGCCTTATGAATCTATGATGAGGGCTACTTATGGTTTGAGCACCAAAGATGACTATACGTGATTCCATCACCTTTTGCCTAGCTAAGGGCGTTAAACAATAGCGCTTGTTGGGAGGCAACCCAACAAATCTATCCTTTTTCTTTCTGTTTTGTGTTTTCCACACTTTCATAATTCTGTTATGATTGTGTTTTTTGTGTTTCTTTTTGTGTTTGTGCCAAGCAAAACCGTTATGATTAGTCTTGGGGATGATCGTTTGGTCATGCTGGAAAAGACAGAAACTTTCTGCTCACGAAAAGAATTTTCATTTTTCTTATGTAAGAGCTTTTGAGTTGATTATTTTTGCTGCTGATTGCTACGAAAATTCTTCAGACTGTCCTAATGTTTCAGAATTTTTGAAGTACCAGAAGTATACGAAGTATACAGATTGCTACAGACCGGTCTGCTGTTAACAGATTCTGTTTTTGTTGAGTTGGTTGCTTATTTTGATGAAACTATGGATAGTATCGGGGGGTATTATCCATGGAAGATTGAAAATACAGTAACCCAACATCAACATAAGTAGAATTTAAGTTTGCTACAGTACCTAAGGAAGTGGTGGTTTGCTTTCTTATACTAATGTTATCACGAGTTTCTGTTTAAGTTTCGTGTTGTGAAGTTTTCAAGTTTTGGGTGAAGTTCTTATGGACAAAGAGATAAAGAGTGGCAAGAGCTCAAGCTTGGGGATGCCCAAGGCACCCCAAGATGATTCAAGGATGCCGTAAAATCCTAAGCTTGGGGATGCCCCGGGAAGGCATCCCCTCTTTCGTCTTCAATCCATCGGTAACGTTACTTGGGGGTATATTTTTATTCACCACATGTTATGTGTTTTGCTTGGAGCGTCTTGTATCGTAGGAGTCTTTTATTTTTGTTGTGTCACAATCATCCTTGCTGCACACCTAGAGAGAGAGACATGCACTTACCGTGATTTTGTCGAGCTTCACTTATATCCTTTGGTAGACAATTCAGCTCACATGTGCTTCACTTATATCTTTTGAGCTAGTTGATTTTGCTCTATGTGCTTCACTTATATCTTTTAGAGCACAAAAGCGCGTGGCTTGGTAGTTGATCTATGCTATGAAAGTAGTCTAAAAAATGGGTAGTTAATCAAAGGGATATGAAAACTTCCACCTTCATGTGCATTGAATAGTTAGAGAAGTTTGATTCATCTCAATTAGTTTTGAGTTGTGGTTGTGGTAATATTGAAGTTATGCTAGTAAGGTGTTGTGGATCTAGAAATACTTGTGTTGAAGTTAGTGATTCCCGTAGCATGCACGTATGGTGAACTGCTATGTGATGAAGTCTGAGCATGATTAGTCTATTGATTGTCATCCTTTGTGTGGCGGTCGGGATCGCGCGATGGTTATACCTACCAACCCTTCCCCTAGGAGTATGCGTTGAATGCTTTGTTTCGATTACTACTAAAACTTTTGCAACAAGTATATGAGTTCTTCATGATTAATGTTGAGTCCATGGTTTAGATGCACTTTCACCTTCCACCATCACTATCTTCTTAGTGCCGTGCAACTTTCGCCGGTGCACAAAACCCACCATTAGGCTCCCTCAAAACAGCCACCATACCTACCTACTATGGCTTTTTCAAAGTCAATCCGAGATATATTGCCATGCAACTACCACCATGACATGTGCCACCACGTCTACATTGCCATTGCATGATCATAAGATAGCTAGCATGATGTTTCCATTAATGTCTATGCCATGCTAGATCATTGTCACAGTACACTACCGAAGGCATTCCATATAGAGTCATCATTGTTCTAAGTTTTGAGTTGTAAGTGTGATGATCATCATTGATGGAGCATTGTCCCATGTGAGGAAATAAAAGAGGCCAGCCAAGCCCATATACAAAAAGAGGCCAAAGATGCCCACCAAAATAAAAACATAATAAAAAAGAGGCCAAAGAGCCCACACAAAAAAATGAGAGAAAAAGAGAGAAGGGACAATGCTACCATCCTTCCACACTTGTGCTCATTAAGCACCATGATCTTCATGATTGAGAGTCTCTCGTTTTGTCACCACCATATAGCTAGTGGGAAATTTTCATTATATAACTTGTCTTGTATATTCCAATGATAGGCTTCCTCAAATTTGCCTTAGGTCTTCGTGAGCAAGCAAATTGGATGCACACCCACTAGTTTTCTTTAAGAGCTTTCACATACTCTTAGCTCTAGTGCATCATTTGTATGGAAATCCCTACTCAATCACATTGTTATCTATTGATGAGCATCTCCACAGCTCATTGATATGCCTAGTTAATGTGACCATCTTCTCCTTGTTTGTCTTGCAACCTCCACCACACTCCACACCACTTATAGTGCTAAAACCATGGCTCACGCTCATGTATTGCATGAGAGTTGAAAAGGTTTGAGAAAGTAAAGGTGTGAAAACAATTACTTGGCCAATACCTAGGTTGTGCATGATTTAAATTCGTTGTGCAAGGATGATAGAGCATAGCCAGACTATATGCTTTTGTAGGGATAACTTTCTTTTGGACTTGTTATTTTGAAAGTTCATGATTACCTTGCTAGTTTGCTTGAAGTATTATTGTTTCCATGTCAAAAGCAAACTATTGTTTTGAATCTAATGGATCTGAACATTCACATCACATAAGAGGAGTTACAAAGGACATCTATGCTAGGTACCATGAAAGCATAAAAATTCATTCTTTATCACTTCCCTACTCGAGGACGAGCAGGAGTTAAGCTTGGGGATGCTTGATACGTCTCAAACGTATCTATAATTTTTGATGGTTTCATGCTGTTATCTTGTCATCTTTGGATGTTTTATGTACCTTTTATATCTTTTTGGGACTAACTTATTAATTCAGTGCCAAGTGCTAGTTCCTGTTTTTTCTGTGTTTTTGACTCTTTTCAGATCTGATTTTGGAACACAGTCCAAACTGAATAAAATCCCGGAAATAAATTTTTCTAGAACGGAAGAAGATCAGGGGACTTGAGGGCCAAGGCAGGAGAGCCACAGGGGGTCCACAAGCCCTGTAGCCGCCACCAAGGGGGCGGCGGCTACCAGGCTTGTGGCCTCCCTGGTGCCCCCTGACCTAGCTCCTTCGCCTATATATTCCCTAAAATACAGAAAAAATAGGGGAATCCACGAAAACACTTTTCCGCCGCCGCAAGCTTCCGTTTCCGCGAGATCTCATCTGGAGACCCTTCCCGGTGCCCTGCTGGAGGGGACTTTGGAGTTGGAGGGCTTCTACATCAACATCATCGCCCCTCCAATGACTCATGAGTAGTTCACTTCAGACCTACGGGTCCATAGTTAGTAGCTAGATGGCTTCTTCTCTCTCTTGGATCTTCAATACAAAGTTCTCCATGATCTTCATGGAGATCTATCCGTTGTAATCCTCTTTGGCGGTGTGTTTGTCGAGATCCAATGAATTGTGGATTTGTGATCAAATTATCTATGATATATATTTGAGTCTTTGTTGATTTCTTATATGCATGATTTGATATCCTTGTAAGTCTCCCCGAGTCTTGGGTTTTGTTTGGCCAACTAGATCTATGATTCTTGCAATGGGATAAGTGCTTGGTTTTGGGTTCATACCGTGTGGTGACCTTTCCCAGTGACAGAAGGGGCAGCAAGGCACGCATCGTGTTGTTGCCATCAAGGGTAACAAGATGGGATTTTATCGTAGATATGAGATTGTCCATCTACATCACGTCATCTTGCTTAAGGCGTTACTCTGTTCTCATGAACTTAATACACTAGATGCATGCTGGATAGCGGTCGACGTGTGGAGTAATAGTAGTAGATGCAGAAAGTATCGGTCTACTTGTTTTGGACGTGATGCCTATAGATATAATCATTGCCTTAGATAACGTCACGACTTTGCGCGGTTCTATCAATTGCTCGACAGTAATTCGTTCACCCACCGTCTACTTGCTTTCATGAGAGAAGCCACTAGTGAAGACTACGGCCCCCGGGTCTATTAACACCTATCGTATCCACTTTCGCTTTTACTTTGCTTTGTTACTTTTTGCTTTCAGTTCTCACTTGGCAAACAATATATAAGGGACTGACCACCCCTTCATAGCGTTGGGTGCAAGCTCTTTGTGTTTATGCAGGTACTTGTGACAATCCTTCGCTGGATCGATACCTTGGTTGACAAAACTGAGGGAAATACTTACCGCTGCTGTGCTACATCACCCTTTCCGCTTCGAGGGAACACCAACGCAAGGCTCCAAGGCCACGGGGGAATCCTTTGCATATTTGCCAAGGAAGTCCCTAAAGGCGTAGCCGTAGCAGAAAGATTCCTGGTGCCGTTATTGAGGAGTATCAAGACAAGAATAGCCTCCCGTCAGCACGCTTGTTTCTGGCGCTGCTGGAAGGTCTTTTGTTGGAGTAGCAGCTTCACATATAGAAAGAATGTTGATTGAAACTTTTTGAGGGTAGACAAACGTAGAACTTGGTCATTGTTGCAATTAATAGGAAGTGATAAAGAAGGAGAGGTTCACATATAAATATATCATCTTTGACACTATCTATGATTGCGAACACTCAATAAACTATTGCATGCTTAGAAGTAGATGTTGGACAAGGAAGACAACATAATGAATTGTGTTTGCTTGGTTCCGAACAATTTTATATGATTAGAGATCCCTTAGCATGTGACGATTGCTTCCACCTCATACTAGCCAAAACTCCCGCACCAAGTAGAGATACTACTTGTGCATCCATAAACCTTCAACCCAGTTTTGCCATGAGAGTCCACCATACCTACCTATGGATTGAATAAGATCCCTCAAGTAAGTTGTCATCGGTGCAAGCAATAAAAATTGCTCCCTGATATGTATGATCTATTAGTGTGTGGAAAATAAGCTTTGTACGAACCTGTGACGAGGAAGACATAAAAGCGACAGACTGCATAATAAAGTTCTTTATCACAGGAGGCAATATAAAGTGACGTTCTTCCGCACTAAGAGGACACGCATCCAAATCTCCAAAGCGCATGACAACCTCTGCTTTCCTCTGCGAAGGGCCTATCTTGTACCTTTACTTTTTGCCCTTGAAAGAGTCATGGTAATCTTCACCAATTCCCTATTTCACCTTTATCTTGGCTAACGGCATATGCTAGGGAAAGATCTATATTCATATGTCAATTTGGAGGTAAGTATTCATGAATTATTATTGTTGACATTACCCTTGAGGTAAATGGTTGGGAGGCAAAACTATACACCCCTATCTTTCTCTGTGTCCAGCTGAAACTTTGATCTCATGAGTACCACGTGAGTTGTAGCAATTGTAGAGAACGAAAGGATGATTGAGTATGTGGATTTGCTTTACAAGCTCTTATTTGACTCTTTCTGATGTTGTGATAAGTTGCAATTGTTTCAATGACTAAAGGCTATTGGTTGTTACTTCTCAGTAAGGTTCTTGATCCATACTTTACTTTATGAAGGAATTGTCACTTTAGCATGAGAGATTATATGTTAGTATTGCTGTTCTGATCATGATCATGATGCCTGCATGTTCGTATTTTGTTTTGTCGACACCTCTCTCCCTAAACATGTGGGCATGTTTATTGATCTAGGCTTTGGCTTGAGGACAAGCGAGGTCTTAGCTTGGGGGAGTTGATACGTCCATTTTGCATCATGCTTTCATGTTGATATTTATCGCTTCTTGGGCTGTTATTTCACTTCACGGTACAATACTTATGCCTTTTCTCTCTTATTTTGCAAGGTTTACATGAAGAGGGAGAATGCCGGCAGCTGGAATTCTGGCCTGAAAAAGGAGCAAGTTTGAGATGCTTATTCTGCGCAACTCCAAAAGCCGTGAAAATCAACGTGGATTTTTTTGGGATTTATAAAAAATATTGGGTCGAAGAAGTGCCAGAGGGGCGCCAACAGGTGGCCACAAGCCTGCTAGGCGCGGCCACCCCCTGGTCGTGCCTAGGGGTCTTGCGAGCTCCCTGCTGGCCCACTGGCCCCCCTCTTTTGCTACAAGAAGGGTTTGCGTCTAGAAAAATTCGAGAGGAGACTTTTCGGAGGATCCGCCGCCTCCACAAAGTGGAACTTGAGCAGAACCAATCTAGAGCTCCGGCAGGACGATCCTGCCGGGGAAACTTCCCTCGTGGAGTGGGAAATCGTCGCCATCTGTCGTCACCAACACTCCTCTCATCGGAGGGGACTCATCACCATCAAGATCTTCATCAGCACCATCTCATCTCCAAACCCTAGTTGATCACTTGTAACCAATCTCCGTCTCGCGACTCCGATTGGTACTTTTAAGGTTGCTAGTAGTGTTAATTACTCTTTGTAGTTGATGCTATTTGGATTACTTGGTGGAAGATTTTATGTTCAGATCTTTGATGCTACTCATTAACTCTCTGGTCATGAATGTGATTATGCTTTGTTATTAGTTACTTTTGTTCCCGAGGACATGGGATAAGTCATGCTAATAGTAGTCATGTGAATTTGGTATTCGTTCGGTAATTTGATGTCTTGTATGTTGTTTTTCCTCTAGTGGTGTTATGTGAACGTCGACTACATAAAACTTCACCATTATTTGGGTCTAGAGGAAGGCATTAGGAAGTAGTAAGTAGATGATGGGTTGCTAGAGTGACAGAAGCTTAAACCCTAGTTTATGCGTTGCTTCGTAAGGGGCTGATTTGGATCCACTAGTTTAATGCTATGGTTAGACTTTGTCTTAATTCTTCTTTCGTAGTTGCGAATGCTAGCGAGAGGGGTTAATCATAAGTGGGATGCTTGTCCAAGCAAGGGCAGTACCCAAGCGCCGGTCCACCCACATATCAAACTATCAAAGTAACGAACGCGAATCATATGAACATGATGAAAACTAGCATGACAGAAATTCCCGTGTGTCCTCGGGAGCGTTTTTCCTCCTATAAGAGTTTGTCTAGGCTTGTCCCTTGCTATAAAAGGGATTGGGCCACTTTTCTGCACCGTTGTTACTTTTGTTACCTGCTACCTGCTACGAATCTTCTCACCACACAACTACTTGTTACCGATAATTTCAGTGCTTGCAGATTTTACCTTGCTGAAAACCACTTGTCAGATCCTTCTGCTCCTCGTTGGGTTCGACACTCTTACTTATCGAAAGGACTACGATAGATCCCCTATACTTGTGGGTCATCAAGACTCTTTTCTGGTGCCGTTGCCGGGGAGTGAAGCACCTTTGGTAAGTGGAACTTGGTAAGGAAACATTCATATAGTGTGCTGAAATTTATTGTCACTTGTCACTATGTAAACTAATCCTTTGAGGGGCTTGTTCGGGGTATCTTCACCTCGAACGGAAGCACAAAGAGTTTCTCTTCAACCTGCTGCACCTACTGAAAATATTTGCTTTGAATTTCCTTCGGGTATGCTTGAGAAACTGCTGGCTAATCCTTTTACAGGAGATGGAACATCACATCCAGACTTGCATCTAATCTATGTAGATGAAGTTTTTGGTTTATTTAAGCTTGCAGGTTCGCCTGAGCATGAGGTCAAGAAGAAGGTCTTTCCCTTATCTTTGAGGGATAAGGCATTGACATGGTATATGCTATGTGATGATACTGGATCATGGAACTACAATCGGTTGAAATTGGAATTTCATCAAAAGTTTTATCCTATGCATTTAGTACATCGTGATTGGAATTATATTTATAATTTTGGCCTCGTGACAGAGAAAGCATCGCTCAAGCTTGGGGAGGCTTAAATCAATGTTATATTCATGCCCCAATCATGAGCTCTTGAGAGAAATTATCATTCGGAACTTGTATGCTCGGCTTTCTCGTTATGATCGCACCATGCTTGACACTTCTTGTACCAGTTCTTTTATGAAGAGAGATATTGACTTCAAATGGAATTTATTAGAGAGAATTCAACGCAACTCTGAAGATTGAGAGCTTGATGAAGGTAAGGAGTCAGGTATGAATTTCAAGTTTGATTGCGTTAAATCCTTTGTTGAAACAAATACTTTTTGTGATTTTAGCGCTAAGTATGGACTTGACTCTGAGATAGTAGCTTCATTGTGTGAATCATTTGCTGCTCATATTGATCTCCCCAAAGAGAAGTGGTTTAAATATCATCCTCCCTTGGAAGTCAATGTAGTTAAACCCAATCCAGTTGAAGATAAAGTCATTGCCTATAATGATCCTATTGTTCCCAGTGCTTACATTGAGAAACCACCTTTCCCTGTTAGGATAAAGGATCATTCTAAAGCTTCAGCTATGATCCGTAGAGGCTACATTAGAACACCTACACCCCCTGAGCAAATTAGAGTTGAACCTAGCATTGCTATTACCAAAGATCTCCTGTCCAACAATGTTGATGGCCATGACATTCACTTCTATGAAGATGCTACTAGAATTGCTAAACCACACGCTAGAGACAAACATAGGCCTATTGTTGGCACGCCTGTTGTTTCTGTTAAGATAGGAGATCATTGTTATCATGGTTTATGTGACGTGGGTGCTAGTGTTTGTGCAATACCTCAATCCTTATATGATGAAATCAAAGACGAGATTGCACCTATTGAGATAGAACCTATTGATGTCACTATTGAGCTTGCCAATAGAGATACTATATGCCCTGTGGGAATTGTTAGGGATATTGAAGTCTTGTGTGGTAAAACGAAGTATTCTACTGATTTCCTCGTTCTTGCTACCACTCAAGATAGCTTTTGTCCCATCATATTTGGCAGACCTTTTCTCAATACTGTCAATGCTCATATTGACTGTGAGAAGCAAACTATCACTGTTGGCTTTGAAGGTGTGTCACATGAGTTCAATTTCTCCAAGTTTGGTAGACAACCTCATGAAAAAGAGTTGCCCAGTAAGGATGAAACTATTGCCTTAGCTTCTATTGCCGTGCCTCCTACTGATCCCTTAGAGCAATACTTGCTTGAGCATGAAAATGATATGCATATGGATGAAAGGGATGAGATAGATAGAGTTGTCTTAGAACAATATCCTATCCTTAAGAATAATTTGCCTGTTTAACTGCTTGGGGATCCACCCCCACCAAAGGGTGATCCTATGTTCGAGCTTAAACAGTTGCCTGATACTCTTAAGTATGCTTATCTTGATGAAAAAGAGATATATCCTATTATTATTAGTGCTAGCCTCTCAGAGCATGAAGAAAAGAAGTTACTAAAAACTCTGGGGAAGCTCCATGCTGCTATTGGATATACTCTTGATGATCTTAAGGGCATTAGTCCCACTCTATGCCAGCACAAGATTAAAACTGATCCTGATTCCAAACCAGTTGCTGATCATCAACGAAGATTAAATCCTAAGATGAAAGAGGTAGTAAGAAAAGAAATACTAAAGCTCCTGGAAGTAGGTATTATCTATCGTGTTGCTCATAGTGATTGGGTAAGTCCGGTGCATTGCGTCCCTAAGAAGGGAGGCATTACCGTTGTCCCTAATGATAAGGATGAATTGATCCTACAGAGGATTATTACTGGCTATAGGATGGTGATCGATTTTAGGAAATTGAATAAAGCCACTAGGAAAGATCATTACCCTTTGCCTTTTATCGACCAAATGCTAGAAAGACTGTCAAAACATAGACACTTCTGCTTTCTAGACGGTTATTCCGGTTTCTCCCAAATACCTGTTGCACAATCTGATCAGGACAAAACCACTTTGACCTGCCCTTTCGGTACCTTTGCTTATAGACGTATGCCTTTTGGCTTATGTCATGCACCTTCCACCTTTCAAATATGTATGATGGCTATATTCTCTGACTTTTGTGAAAAGATTGTTGAGGTTTTCATGGATGGCTTCTCCGTTTACGGGTCTTCTTTTGACGATTTCCTCAGCAACCTTGATCGAGTCTTGCAGAGATGTAAAGACACCAACCTTGTCTTGAATTGGGAGAAGTGCCACTTTATGGTTAATGAAGGCATCGTCTTAGGACATAAAATTTCCGAAAGAGGTATTGAAGTCGATAAGGCTAAGGTTGATGCAATCGAGAAAATGCCATACCCCACAGATATCAAAGGTATAAGAAGTTTCCTTGGTCATGCTGGTTTCTATAGAAGGTTCATTAAAGACTTCTCTAAGATTTCTAGGCCTCTTACCAATCCCTTGCAAAAGGATATTCCTTTTGTCTTTGACGATGATTGTGAGGAAGCCTTCGAAATACTTAAGAAGGCTTTGATAACTGCACCTATTGTTCAACCACCTGATTGGAACTTACCTTTTGAAATCATGTGTGATGCTAGTGATTATGCTGTTGGTGCTGTCCTAGGGCAAAGAGTTGATAAGAAGTTGAATGTCATTCACTGCGCTAGTAAAAATCTAGACAGTGCCCAAAGAAACTATGCTACTACGGAAAAGGAATTTTTAGCAGTCGTGTTTGCTTGTGAAAAGTTTAGGTCTCACATAGTTGATTCCAAAGTCACTATTCACACTGATCATGCTGCTATTAAGTACTTAATGGAGAAGAAATATGCTAAACCTAGACTTACCAGATGGGTTCTCTTGCTACAAGAATTTGATTTGCACGTTGTCGACATGAAGGGTACTGATAACCCTGTAGCAGATAACTTGTCTAGGTTGGAGAACGTTCTTGATGACCCACAACCTATTGATGATAGCTTTCCTGATGAGCAATTGAATTTCATCAATACTTCACGTAGTGCACCGTGGTATGCTAATTATGCAAACTATATCGTTGCCAAATATATACCACCTAGTTTCACATACCAGCAAAAGAAGAAATTCTTCTTTGACTTGAGACATTATTTATGGGATGATCCTCAGCTTTATAAGGAAGGAGTAGATGGTGTTATTAGATGTTGTGTACCTGAACATGAACAGGGACAGATCCTATAGAAGTGTCACTCCGAGACCTACAGAGGACACCATGCGGGAGATAGAACTGCTCACAAGGTATTGCAATCAGGTTTCTATTGGCCCACTCTCTTCAAGGATGCTTGTGAGTTTGTCTTGTCTTGTGACGAATGTCAAAGAATAGGTAATATCAGTAAACGTCAGGAAATGCCTATGAACTATTCACTTGTCATTGAACCATTTGATGTTTGGGGCTTTGATTATATGGGACCTTTTCCAAAATCCAACGGGTATACTCATATCCTAGTTGCTATTGATTACGTCACTAAGTGGGTAGAAGCTATCCCCTCTAGTAGTTATGATCACAACACCTCTATCAGGATGCTTAAAGAAGTTATTTTCCCTAGATTTGGAGTCCCTAGATATCTAATGATCGACTGTGGTTCACATTTCATTCATGGTGCTTTCCGTAAAATGCTTGCTAAGTACGATGTCAACCATAGAATTGTGTCTCCCTATCACCCTCAGTCCAGTGGTCAAGTAGAGCTAAGCAATAGAGAGATTAAACTGATTCTGCAAAAGACTGTCAATAGGTCTAGAAAGAATTGGTCTAAGAAGCTCGATGATGCACTGTGGGCTTATAGAACTGCCTATAAGAATCCCATGGGCATGTCTCCGTACAAAATGGTCTACGGTAAAGCATGTCATTTACCTCTTGAGCTAGAACATAAAGCTTATTGGGCAATCAAAGAGCTCAACTTTGATTTCAAACTTGCTGGTGAGAAGAGATTATTTGATATTAGCTCACTTGATGAATGGAGAACTCAGGCATATGAGAATGCCAAGTTGTTCAAAGAAAATGTTAAGAGGTGGCATGATAAGAGGATACAAAAGCGTGAGTTCAATGTAGGTGATTATGTCTTGCTATATAATCCTCGTTTAAGATTTTTTTGCAGGCAAGCTTCTCTCTAAATGGGAAGGTCCCTATATTGTTGAGGATTTATATTGTTCCGGTGCTATCAAGATCAACAACATGGAAGGTATTTGTCCGAGAGTTGTAAATGGGCAGAGAATCAAGCATTATATCTCATGTACTCCCATAAATGTTGAAAGCAATATTATCAATACCATAACTCCGGAAGAATACCTAAGGGATATTTATCAGCCTATTTCAGACTTCGAAAACAAAGAGGTATGTGATTCGGTAAGAAAACATACTCCAAAACTTTTCCAGTAGGAATTTTTCTCCGTTTTGGAATATTTGAAAAAATAGAAAAATTTGAAGTTGTCTAGAAAGCGCACGAGGAGGCGACAAGCCTGCCAGGCACGGGCCACCCCCTGACCGCGCCTGGGGGCTTGTGGCCACCTCGTGTGCCTCCCGGACTTCGTTTTCGTGCGGAGTACTCCTTCTGTTCTGAAAAAAATCATTATATATTCTCCCGAAAGGTCTGACCCTCGTATCCCACAGATTTCCACTGTTTTCGTTTCGGGCCTGTTTTCTGCCGCAGATTTAGGGCAAGATGTCTTCTCAAGATTTAGAGGGGGAGATCAATGTGGCTAATTACCTTGCTAACCCCAAGGTCTATGGGTACTTGGATCAATATGGTTGGACCACTGACGAGGAAGAAGATTATGACCCCAAGGGGAAGGAAGGAACAAGTTCCGATGAGGAGGAGGCTCCTCTATCCCCACCTGGAGACACCCATGTGGAGTTCAAGAAGTCGAGCCCCCGTGACTCAAGGAAGAAGCCTAAGACTTTGTTTATCCCTTCTCGTTTCTTGTAGGAGCGTAAGCATGAATTATGCCAAAGGGTGTTGAGGCTTGAAGAGGAAAATGATGATCTGAGGGAGCATAATTTGATGCTGAAGTGGAAATTAAACAAGTTCAAGACCTCTGCAACAACTCCACCACCATCACCTCCAAAGGAAGACAACTCAGAATGGGTATGGGAAATCCCCTTGGCTTGTGCCAAGCTTGGGGGAGTTGCCCCGGTATCGTATCACCATCACATCTTTTGCCTTTACCTTTGTTTTAGTTTGTTCCTTTTCAGTTTTCTCTTTCTCTAGTAGAATAAAGGTCTTAATGTTTTAGGCTTGAGTTTTGCTTTGTGTCACCCCCGATGTATTCGAGCTCGTGAGCCATATAATAAAGAGTGTCTTAGTTGAAGGGCCTTGCCTCATGCCATGATCAAAAGAATGAGAAAAGAACAAAAGCATGAAAGATCATGTAATGATCTTATGGGAAGTGATGGCTTCACATATAAAAATAATGTTGATTGAAACTTGTTGAGGGTAGACAAACGTAGACCTTGGTCATTGTTGCAATTAATAGGAAGTGATAAAGAAGGAGAGGTTCACATATAAATATATCATCTCTGACACCATCTATGATTGTGAACACTCACTAAACTATTGCATGCTTAGAAGTAGATGTTGGACAAGGAAGACAACATAATGAATTGTGTTTGCCTGGTTCCGAACAATGTTATATGATTAGAGATCCCTTAGCATGTGACGTGTAGCGACCCGACTCAACGAGTCAAGCCTGTGGTGTTTCTGTACCATCCCAAGATCATGCTGGTACACACACAATACATAATGTATATATTCAAGAGTGCAATCACACAGCTTTATTAATCGAAATCTCATAAAGAGTACATTACTACAATAAAGGAGTATAATAAAGTGGCTGAAGGCCAACTCATGAGATTATCTAACGAAGACTAAACGGAAGCATCAGGTAGACGAGTCCATCCGACTCCAAGGGCATGTCGCTGAGCGTAGAACGGTAGCCTCACTCCTGGTCGAAAAAGTACTGTGCAACATGATACGTTGCGGCCGTGTAGGTCAGCATATTGAATATGCTGGCAAATCATCAAGAAAGGGGGGGGGGGTAAAATAATAATCAACTATCTCTACATGCATATTTGGCCGGTGGAGCTAAGTTTTGCATAAAGCCAGTTTTCTCCTACAACAAAAGGGGTTGAAAGCAACAATATTACTACAATGTTTGTTGTTAACGAGATGGTTCCGCCAACCAGTTCTCGTACCCGAATAGTTGTTAACACCCACATCATTATTAAGTTGTGTCGAGAGTTCAGGGGAAATTCAATGCCTTCGGCTCAAGTTGTCCATGACCGTGGACACGGCTAATCGATTAGGTTGAGTACTCTGCAGAGTTTTGCACACGTTCCCCACAAGATTTGATCGCCTCCGGATTTGTCCTCGCACTTCAGGGTGTTTGAAGACCGGATGATCAAAACATGGTCTTTCAACGGGTCCCTCTGAATCCCTGTCGGTGCCCATCCATTCCTACCGTTCGTCTACATCTGCTAGCACCGCCTGTCCAGAGTCGCCGCGTTGTCCAACCAAGCCAGAGCCCATAATGACTTGTGGCTGTGTAGGTAAGCCTTGAGTCTTGAAGTCTCCGTCCTTCCCTTTGAGCCTGGGTGAAGCTTTCCGTAGGATGACATGGCCTCTCCAGCATCCCGGGCATCCACTGGGTTTTCCAGGGAGCCGATCAACCGTCCTTCACCCAGTGTTGCATTGCGTCCGAGGTCTTGAAAATCTTGTCTTAGTCCGGTCTTGGTTATTATATCAATCTCGCATCTCTCGTGGCATACACTCAATCGATAACCCGTCTACTTAAGCATAGCATATATATAACTTTGTCGTCCCGGGGCCAAGTATCGGGGTGTTGGTGTTCCTACCACATGATACTACACCTATGACTAAAGTTTCCAAGTACCTAGGCAGCATGCAAATAGGGCAAAGAAGGTGATCTACTATGCATTGAAAACATAGGTAAAAATAACATGATCAAAGATGACTTGCCTTGATGATAGTTGTCCTGCTCGAGCGTCTCTAAGTAACACGCTTCGCACTCCGGATGATCTACCGATACAAACACAAAGCACACCATAAGCAATTCAATCATGCCACGAGTAAAAATAACATCACATGCAATGATTGGCAAACGACTACGCAAAAGAATTTTATCGCGCGTCGGTAGGACAGAAACTTGTTTCTGTTGAAAACACTAGTAAAAATACTTGGAAAATTCTTAAATTTCTACTACAGTAAGGCTTTATCACTAGAAAACAGTAGCAAAAAGAATCAACTCAATATCATTTTTGAAACTCCTGGAATAGGCAAAACAGTGTTTAAACTAAATCTGCTCTAACTTATATTTGACAATTCCCAACACAGAAAACTTATATTTTTTAAAAAACTACAGGAAATTTGTGAGCTACTGGAAAAAGAATCAATGTCATTGGACGTAGGGATAAAAAGTTGTGATCAAAACAAGATTGAAAGTTTCTGTTTTCGAAATCTGGACAGAAAATTACAAAACTGCTAGTGCTAAAGAGAGGCACACGCGGCAAGTTCTATTGGCTGTAGTGGCTGTGTGTTTTCTTGGTTTGGAGCAAACGTCCCATGGCTTGCAAAACCATTGGCTAAAATCTTAAGTGACCAAAAGAACCGTTGGTTTTCTAGACTAAACCGAAGGGGTATAGGTGATCTAATCCTAGCGATTGCATGGTGTTGCATGGGATCTAAGGGCCGAGATTGAGTGCATGCAAATAGAGAGAGAGAGATGGATAGCTACCTTCTGGCTGTAGCTTGCACCGGCATGAAAGGAGATGACCGGCGAGGAAGGAGGGAGTAGCTCCGGGCGGTGGGGCGTCGGGCGGCGGCGGTGAGGTTCCTCCTCCGCGGGGAAGAGGCGGCGGTGGAGAGAGAGTTCGGGGAGGGCTCCTCCTCCGGGTGAGGCAGAGGTGCAGCAGCTTTCGGGCTGCTGCCGCTGCTCGCGGCGGCGGCTAGGGCGGCGGTGGGGTGAGGCGCCGGCGGCGGCTTGTGGAGACGGCGGCGGCTAGGGTTGGGGAGAGGTGGCGGTGGGGGGGGGGGGTTTATATAGGCTTAGGGGAGGAGAGTAAAAGGAAAGAGAGGGAGAACTTTGGGAAGGAGATCACGTGAGAGAAAATAGGAAAGAGAGGGAGAGGTGGCGGTGAAGAGAAAAGGAAAGGGAGGGAGGAGAAAAAAAAGGAAAGAGGAGACGTGGGGAGGGAGAGAGATTGGGGACGTGGGGGGCTGCATGCAAGGTGCATGCGTGCATGCATGGGGGCGGCTGGGCTGAGCCCTTGTGGCTCGGCCTGACAATTTTCTCTTTTTTAAAAAAAAGAAAAGAACAAACAGCAGTAAAAAAAAAAATATGGCCTCACTAACAAATACTATAAAGAGTACTAATATATATAATACATATAGGAACCCTAGTTCCACCTAATGCAATTTTTTTTAAAAGTTTTATGCAAATAGATCACACAACGCGATCGAAAAAAACTCGACTAAAATAATTCGTAGTTTGGAAAAATTTGCAAAAACCAAAAATGGTGACTTTAACTCACAGGGGAGAAGTCATATTATCTCCGCTCCGATAAATTGCCCGTAGTCACATAACGATAAAATTTTTCAGAAGAACGCAATGATGCATAAAATATGGAATGCAAATGAATGATCTATTAACATCCGAATTTAAGAAAATTGGGATGTTACAAACCTACCCACCTTAAGATGAATCTCGCCCTCGAGATTCGGGTTGGCTAGAAAATAGGTGCGGGTGGTCTCGACGAAGATCCTCTTCTCGTTCCCAGGTGGCTTCTTCCTCGGTGTGGTGGCTCCACAACACCTTGCAGAACTTGATGATCTTGCTGCGGGTAACTCTGTTGGCGGTCTCGAGAATCCGGACGGGTTTCTCCTCATACGTCAGATCGCTGTCAAGCTGTATGGCCTCTAGGGGCACTGTATCTCTCAACGGAACATCGGCCATCTCAGCGTGGCATTTCTTCAACTGGGAAACATGGAAGACATCATGAACTCCGGACAATCCTTCCGGCAGTTCCAGTTTGTATGCAACTTCGCCTCTACGTTCAAGAATTTTGTAGGGGCCAATGAAACGTGGTGCTAGTTTTCCTTTCACACCGAATCTCTTGATTCCTCGAAGTGGAGACACCCGAAGATATGCTCGATCTCCCACTTCGTACATTACTTCCTTGCGTTTGCTGTCGGCATAACTCTTCTGCCTGGACTGAGCTATCTTGAGTCGATCACGAATAAGCTTGACCTTCTCTTCAGAATCTCGGATGAGGTCGGGACCAAAAAGTTGTCGGTCTCCAACTCCATCCCACATCAACGGTGTTCTGCACGTCCTTCCGTATAGAGCTTCGAAAGGGGCCATCTTCAGACTGGTCTGGTAGCTGTTGTTGTATGAGAACTCGGCATACGGTAAATTGTCATCCCAACTAGACCCATAGTCTAGTGCGCAAGCTCTCAACATGTCCTCCAGAATCTGATTAACTCTCTCGGTCTGTCCATCTGTCTGCGGGTGAAATGCTGTGCTGAACTCCAATCTCGTTCCCAAGGTTTCGTGCAGTTGGTGCCAAAATTTCGATGTGAACTGAGCCCCTCTGTCGGACACAATGCTCTTCGGTACTCCGTGCAGACATACGATCCTTGTCATATAAATCTTGGCCAGCTTGGCACTCGTGTAGGTAGTCTTCACCGGAATGAAGTGAGCTACCTTGGTCAACCGATCGACCACAACCCAAATAGAATCATAGCCAGAACGGGTCCGAGGTAATCCTGTGATGAAGTCCATACCAAGCTTTTCCCATTTCCATTCGGGTATCGGCAGAGGTTGGAGCAAACCTGCTGGCTTCTGATGCTCGGCTTTTACTCGCTGACAAACATCGCATATAGCTACGAACTCGGCAATGTCTTTCTTCAATCCTGTCCACCAGAAACTTTCTTTCAGATCCAGATACATCTTGGTGTTACCGGGGTGTATCGAGTACGGGGAATCATGAGCTTCCTGAAGTATCAACTTCCTGAGTTCGGGATCATTGGGCACATAGATGCGATCCTCAAACCATAAAGTTCCGTGTTCATCCTCACGAAAACCTTTAGCTTTCCCGTCTTCCATTTTCTGCTTAATCTCAGCTATCTCTTTGTCAGCCTTCTGTGCTTCACGGATCTTTTCCGTCAAAGTAGACTGAATTTCCAGTGTGGCAACAAATCCTCTTGGAACTATCTCCAATTTGAGATCTCGGAGATCATCGACTAACTCCTGGGGTAATCCTCCCGCTGTGAGCGTGTTCACATAACTCTTGCGGCTCAACGCATTGGCTACAACATTTGCCTTGCCTGGGTGATAGTGCAATCTCATGTCATAGTCCTTGATCAACTCTAGCCATCGCCTCTGTCTGAGGTTCAACTCCTTCTGCGTGAAGATATATTTCAGGCTCTTGTGATCAGTGTAAACATCACAACTATTTCTGATCAGGAAATGTCTCCAGGTCTTGAGAGCGTGCACTACGGCTGCTAGTTCCAAGTCATGTGTGGCATAATTCAACTCATGAGGTCTGAGCTGTCTGGATGCATAGGCTACAACTTTGCCTTCTTGCATGAGCACTCCTCCAAGTCCTTGATGAGAAGCGTCACAATAAACCTAGAAATCCTTCTGAATGTTCGGCAATATCAGCACTGGGGCTGTCACAAGACGTTTCTTCAGCTCTTGAAAACTGGTTTCACAATCCTCAGTCCAAACATACTTGGATTCCTTCTTTAATAACTCTGTCATGGGCTTGGCAATCTTTGAGAAATTCTCAATGAACCTCCGGTAATATCCGGCAAGTCCGAGGAAACTACGGATCTCCTTGACTGAAGTGGGTGCTACCCATTCGGTGACTGCTGCGACCTTGGCAGGGTCCACTGCTATTCCTTCTCCTGAGATGACGTGTCCGAGAAATCCGACTTCCTTCAACCAAAACTCACATTTGCTGAACTTTGCATATAGCTTATGCTCTCGAAGCTTCTCCAGAACTAGACGCAGATGTTCCTTGTGTTCCTCTTCGTTCTTGGAGAATATCAGTATGTCATCGATGAACACCACGACAAACTTGTCCAAGTACTCCATAAATACCTTGTTCATCAGATTCATAAAATATGCCGGAGCATTAGTCAGTCCAAATGACATGACCGTGTACTCATACAAGCCGTACCGAGTGGTAAAGGCTGTCTTGGGTATATCCTGTTCACGAATCTTCAACTGATGATACCCGGATCGAAGATCGATCTTTGAGAATATGCGAGCTCCAACTAACTGATCAAACAGATCGTCGATCATCGGCAAGGGGTACTTGTTCTTGATGGTCACATCGTTCAATGCACGATAATCGACAACCATTCTCAGGGACTTGTCCTTCTTTTCAACCAAGAGCACTGGGGCTCCCCAAGGTGAAGAACTTGGGCGAATATACCCTTTGTCCAATAACTCCTTAATTTGCTTCTTGATTTCTATCAAGTCATTTGCGGGCATCCGATAAGGTCTCTTGGATATCGGGGCTGTTCCGGGTAATAGCTCAATCAAAAACTCAATCTCTCTATCGGGTGGCATGCCCGGCAATTCCTCCGGAAATACATCCGGATACTCCTGTACGATCGGTACCTCCTCCTGGACTACTCCCATGAGAGAGTTTACTCGCTTACTCCGGGTCGGGCGCTGAGACACGTACTTAATCCGCTTCTGCTCGGGGGTGGTGAGCAAAATAGACTTAAGGGCACAATCGATATTCCCTTCATACTTGGCCATCCAATCCATGCCTAGGATTACATCCAATCCCTGGGACTCTAATACGATGAGGTCGGTGGGAAAATTATGGTTCCCGATGTTGAGACTCAAAGCATGGCATCCTATCCCGGCTGTCATCATGCCTCCCGGGGAACTGACCTTAATAGGTTGGCTGAGGGTTCTAGTTGGCAAACTATACTTTTCCACAACTACCCTTGATATGAATGAATGCGTTGCACCAGAATCAAAAAGTACCAATACTGGATGTGAATTTAGCAAAAACTTACCAACCACAGTATCGGGGTGATCATAGACTTCTTCCACATCAATGTGGTTCACCTGAGCTCGAGGAATAGGATTGGGCTTCTTAGCTGCAGAGTTGCCGTTGCCGTTTCCGTTGCCGTTGCCGTTTCCATTCCCCTGCTTGTTCTGGGGACAACCAGTGGCATAGTGTCCCTTCTTCTGACACTTGAAGCAAGTGATGTGAGTCAGATCCTTCTGAGCTGGAGCTGAATGCTGCGAAGTGCCAGTACCGCCATTCTTGAAGTTGCTGTTGTTGCGGTGGTTCCCATTTCCTCCATGGTTGTGGCCTCCATGGTTGTGCACAGGGTGGTTATGCTGAACATGTCCACCAAACTTGCCGGATCCAGTCCCGGTATTCCCTGAGTAGGGGTGTAGCGAGGCTTCTGCTGAGTGCCGGAGTTGAACTTTCCAACCCCATACTTTCGCTTGCGGTTCTCCATTTGCTGATGTTTCCCCTCCAAGATGAGGGCCTTATCAACCAGCTCCTGGTAGTTGTTGAAGGTGGCTACCGTCAACTGAATGCTCAGCTCATCATTCAGTCCTTCCAAGAACTTTTCCTGCTTGGCCGCATCATCGGCCACATCTCCAGGTGCATAACGGGCGAGCATGCTGAAGTCATCAACGTACTGGGCCACAGTGCGACTCCCCTGGCGTAAGTTGCGAAACTCACGCTTCTTCAGACTCATTGCACCAGCTGAGACATGCGCGGTGCGGAAAGCTTTCTTGAATTGTTCCCAAGTGACTCCAGCAATGGGATAAGTGGTGGTGTAGTTCTCCCACCAAGCAGCTGCAGGGCCTTCAAGTTGATGCGCGGCAAAACGCACCTTCTCAGCTTCAGAACAACCAGCAGTGATAAGTTCACACTCCATCTTGCGAAGCCAATCATCTGCCACAATGGGCTCAATGCTGCTGGAGAAAGTTGGAGGGTTCAACCTCAGAAAACGGGTAAGGTTGTCGGCCTGGGGTGGATGATGGTTGTTGTTGTTCTGGTTCTGGATGATCAGCTGCATCAGGGTGTTTTGTTGCTGGATCAACTGGGTGAGTTCCGGCGGAAGGTTGGACTCAGGAGCGCGTCTTGGAGGCATCTGATGTTTGTAGAGGGGTGAGATTAGCATAGAACAATGGTCTAGAGGAATTACACTACCCATATGAATGCAACACACAAATATCACACCACACATTTTATTCAATCATCACAAGGTTCACACGGGGATACAAAATCGATAATCCTAAACATCGGCCTAAAACGTAAAACGATAAAGTAAAATTGGTGGTCTAGTCTAAGTGTCCTCCTCAGAATAGCATGGTGTCGGGTCCTTCGGTGGAGCTTTCTTCATAGTCCTCGTCGTTGCTGATCACGGGGGCTACGTCTCCTTCGGGATGAAGGTTCTCGCCCATGTCCAGTTCCTCCTCGAGGTATGCAACTCGAGTCTTCAGCTTCTTGATCCGCTCCAGAAAGTCCTTCACCTCCAGTTCATGTTCATAGTGGGCTTCCCGGGCTGCATCTTCAAGTTCAAGCTCGCGGAGTGACAGTTGCTTGATCTTCCTGGCGTCCTTGATCACGTGATACTCCAGAGTTCCGCTGTGCTTCTCCAAGGTCTGGGCATAAGACAAGAGAGCGTCATTGGTCTTGTTTGAGATGATGTCTCCGTCTTCATTTCTCCGGGATACAGCGAACAGGTCCGGAGAAATAGGGCAGCCTTTGTATTCATCCTTGATACGTCCGAGTGCACAATGAATCGCCATGTCCCTTCCGAGAATCCAGTTGGGTGCGATGAACTTGAAATCCATCGGCTCAGTGCGCGGCTCGAATGTCCTTCCGGGAATATGCACCTCGATCCTGTAGCGTGAATCCTCCGGGTAAGACGAAGTTGGCTTCCCTGTGATAGTCGGCAGAGCAATGCTCAAATCCTTGGTGATCTGCACCAGCTCTTTTCCGAACGGCATAGTGGTGTCGGGCTGGCAAAACTCCGTGAACTTAACAGGGACGAAGGTGGCCATCTAAACATTGGAAAATCGGAGAGAAGTCAGAAATGATCAGAAGAGGAAATAGAAGATATAAGAGAAAATAGTTTTCTTCCTAAGGCTTTTCCAATCCTAGAGGTTACGTCCTAAGGTCAACCTGGCTCTGATACCATTTCTGTAGCGACCCGACTCAACGAGTCAAGCCTCTGGTGTTTCTGTACCATCCCAAGATCATGCTGGTACACACACAGTACATAATGTATATATTCAAGAGTGCAATCACACAACTTTATTAATCGAAATCTCATAAAGAGTACTTTATTACAATAAAGGAGTACAATAAAGTGGCTGAAGGCCAACTCATGAGATTATCTAACGAAGACTAAACGGAAGCATCAGGTAGACGAGTCCATCCGACTCCAAGGGCATGTCGCTGAGCGTAGAACGGTAGCCTCACTCCTGGTCGGAAAAGTACTGTGCAACATGATACGTTGCGGCCGTGTAGGTCAGCATATTGAATATGCTGGCAAATCATCAGGAAAGGGGGGGGTAAAATAATAATCAACTATCTCTACATGCATATTTGGCCGGTGGAGCTAAGTTTTGCATAAAGCCAGTTTTCTCCTACAACAAAAGGGGTTGAAAGCAACAATATTACTACAATGTTTGTTGTTAACGAGATGGTTCCGCCAACCAGTTCTCGTACCCGAATAGTTGTTAACACCCACATCATTATTAAGTTGTGTCGAGAGTTCAGGGGAAATTCAATGCCTTCGGCTCAAGTTGTCCATGACCGTGGACACGGCTAATCGATTAGGTTGAGTACTCTGCAGAGTTTTGCACACGTTCCCCACAAGATTTGATCGCCTCCGGATTTGTCCTCGCACTTCAGGGTGTTTGAAGACCGGATGATCAAAACATGGTCTTTCAACGGGTCCCTCTGAATCCCTGTCGGTGCCCATCCATTCCTACCGTTCGTCTACATCTGCTAGCACCGCCTGTCCAGAGTCGCCGCGTTGTCCAACCAAGCCAGAGCCCATAATGACTTGTGGCTGTGCAGGTAAGCCTTGAGTCTTGAAGTCTCCGTCCTTCCCTTTGAGCCTGGGTGAAGCTTTCCGCAGGATGACATGGCCTCTCCAGCATCCCGGGCATCCACTGGGTTTTCCAGGGAGCCGATCAACCGTCCTTCACCCAGTGTTGCATTGCGTCCGAGGTCTTGAAAATCTTGTCTTAGTCCGGTCTTGGTTATTATATCAATCTCGCATCTCTCGTGGCATACACTCAATCGATAACCCGTCTACTTAAGCATAGCATATATATAACTTTGTCGTCCCGGGGCCAAGTATCGGGGTGTTGGTGTTCCTACCACATGATACTACACCTATGACTAAAGTTTCCAAGTACCTAGGCAGCATGCAAATAGGGCAAAGAAGGTGATCTACTATGCATTGAAAACATAGGTAAAAATAACATGATCAAAGATGACTTGCCTTGATGATAGTTGTCCTGCTCGAGCGTCTCTAAGTAACACGCTTCGCACTCCGGATGATCTACCGATACAAACACAAAGCACACCATAAGCAATTCAATCATGCCACGAGTAAAAATAACATCACATGCAATGATTGGCAAACGACTACGCAAAAGAATTTTATCGCGCGTCGGTAGGACAGAAACTTGTTTCTGTTGAAAACACTAGTAAAAATACTTGGAAAATTCTTAAATTTCTACTACAGTAAGGCTTTATCACTAGAAAACAGTAGCAAAAAGAATCAACTCAATATCATTTTTGAAACTCCTGGAATAGGCAAAACAGTGTTTAAACTAAATCTGCTCTAACTTATATTTGACAATTCCCAACACAGAAAACTTATATTTTTTAAAAAACTACAGGAAATTTGTGAGCTACTGGAAAAAGAATCAATGTCATTGGACGTAGGGATAAAAAGTTGTGATCAAAACAAGATTGAAAGTTTCTGTTTTCGAAATCTGGACAGAAAATTACAAAACTGCTAGTGCTAAAGAGAGGCACACGCGGCAAGTTCTATTGGCTGTAGTGGCTGTGTGTTTTCTTGGTTTGGAGCAAACGTCCCATGGCTTGCAAAACCATTGGCTAAAATCTTAAGTGACCAAAAGAACCGTTGGTTTTCTAGACTAAACCGAAGGGGTATAGGTGATCTAATCCTAGCGATTGCATGGTGTTGCATGGGATCTAAGGGCCGAGATTGAGTGCATGCAAATAGAGAGAGAGAGATGGATAGCTACCTTCTGGCTGTAGCTTGCACCGGCATGAAAGGAGATGACCGGCGAGGAAGGAGGGAGTAGCTCCGGGCGGTGGGGCGTCGGGCGGCGGCGGTGAGGTTCCTCCTCCGCGGGGAAGAGGCGGCGGTGGAGAGAGAGTTCGGGGAGGGCTCCTCCTCCGGGTGAGGCAGAGGTGCAGCAGCTTTCGGGCTGCTGCCGCTGCTCGCGGCGGCGGCTAGGGCGGCGGTGGGGTGAGGCGCCGGCGGCGGCTTGTGGAGACGGCGGCGGCTAGGGTTGGGGAGAGGTGGCGGTGGGGGGGGGGGTTTATATAGGCTTAGGGGAGGAGAGTAAAAGGAAAGAGAGGGAGAACTTTGGGAAGGAGATCACGTGAGAGAAAATAGGAAAGAGAGGGAGAGGTGGCGGTGAAGAGAAAAGGAAAGGGAGGGAGGAGAAAAAAAAGGAAAGAGGAGACGTGGGGAGGGAGAGAGATTGGGGACGTGGGGGGCTGCATGCAAGGTGCATGCGTGCATGCATGGGGGCGGCTGGGCTGAGCCCTTGTGGCACGGCCTGGCAGTTTTCTCTTTTTGTAAAAAAAAAAGAACAAACAGCAGTAAAAAAATAAAAATATGGCCTCACTAACAAATACTATAAAGAGTACTAATATATATAATACATATAGGAACCCTAGTTCCACCTAATGCAATGTTTTTTTTAAAAAAGTTTTATGCAAATAGATCACACAACGCGATCGAAAAAAAACTCGACTAAAATAATCCGGAGTTTGGAAAAATTTGCAAAAACCAAAAATGGTGACTTTAACTCACACGGGAGAAGTCATATTATCTCCGCTCCGATAAATTGCCCGCAGTCACATAACGATAAATTTTTTCAGAAGAACGCAATGATGCATAAAATATGGAATGCAAATGAATGATCTATTAACATCCGAATTTAAGAAAATTGGGATGTTACATGACGATTGCTTCCACCTCATACTAGCCAAAACTCCCGCACCAAGTAGAGATACTACTTGTGCATCCATAAACCTTCAACCTAGTTTTGCCATGAGAGTCCACCATACCTACCTATGGATTGAATAAGATCCCTCAAGTAAGTTGTCATCGGTGCAAGCAATAAAAATTGCCCCCTGATATGTATGATCTATTAGTGTGTGGAAAATAAGCTTTGTACAAACCTGTGATGAGGAAGACATAAAAGCGACAGACTGCATAATAAAGTTCTTTATCACAGTAGGCAATATAAAGTGACGTTCCTCCGCACTAAGAGGACACGCATCCAAACCTCAAAAGCGCATGACAACCTCTGCTTTCCTCTACGAAGGGCCTATCTTGTACCTTTACTTTTTGCCCTTGAAAGAGTCATGGTGATCTTCACCAATTCCCTATTTCGCCTTTATCTTGGCTATAGTCATATGCTAGGGAAAGATCTATATTCATATGTCAACTTGGTGGTAAGTATTCATGAATTATTATTGTTGACATTACCCTTGAGGTAAATGGTTGGGAGGCAAAACTATAAGCCCCTATCTTTCTCCATGTCGAGCTGAAACTTTGATCTCATGAGTACCACGTGAGTTGTAGAAATTGTAGAGAACGAAAGGATGATTGAGTATGTGGATTTGCTTTACAAGCTCTTATTTTACTCTTTCTGATGTTGTGATAAATTGCAATTGTTTCAATGACTAAAGGCTATCGGTTGTTACTTCTCGGTAAGGTTCTTCATCCATACTTTACTTTGTGATTAGTTACTTTTGTTCCCGAGGACATGGGATAAGTCATGCTAATAGTAGTCATGTGAATTTGGTATTCGTTCGGTAATTTGATGTGTTGTATGTTGTTTTTCCTCTAGTGGTGTTATGTGAACGTCGACTACATAACACTTCACCATTATTTGGGCCTAGAGGAAGGCATTGGGAAGTACTAAGTAGATGATGGGTTGCTTCGTAAGGGGCTGATTTGGATCCACTAGTTTAATGCTATGGTTAGACTTTGTCTTAATTCTTATTTCATAGTTGTGGATGCTTGCGAGAGGGGTTAATCATAAGTGGGATGCTTGTCCAAGTAAGGGCAGTACCCAAGCGCCGGTCCACCCACATATCAAACTATCAAAGTAACGAACGCGAATCATATGAACATGATGAAAACTAGCATCACAGAAATTCCCGTGTGTCCTCGGGAGCATTTTTCCTCCTATTAGACTTCGTCGAGGCTTGTCCCTTGATACAAAAGGGATTAGGCAACTTTACTGCACCGTTTTTACTTTTGTAACTTGCTACGGATCTTCTCACCACACAACTACTTGTTACCGATAATTTCAGTGCTTGCAGATTTTACCTTGCTAAAAAACACTTGTCAGATCCTTCTGCTCCTTGTTGGGTTCGACACTCTTACTTATCGAAAGGACTACGATAGATACCCTATACTTGTGGGTCATCAGAGATATGTGGTGTGCCCCCTTCCATTTTTGTTCATGTATCCCCAGTCACAGCCAGGCAGCTGCATATTTTTCCTAGTGGTTTATCTTTAATTCGAAAGAGATGTCTTGAAGAATATGTTTGAACTCAAGAGCCGATCCTTTGTTCAATTATAGTGTGAAAAAATCATCATTTGAGTTTTTCGTTCATACTTGAATTACTGCAAGTTTTCATGGAACTTCCACTATCACAGTGACAGCAGCACAGCGCAATTGCCGTAGTACCAGGGCGTTGCGCCTACAAGCCGAGGCATGTTGGCCGCGAACGAGAGGGTCACATGGGCCTCGTCAGACAACGAGACGATGGTTGAGCGGATCTGGTACTGCCACAGCTGCACAGCTCCGCTATGATGGCCTCGAACACCATGTATGGTTTGCCGAGGCCGGTGGCCTCGAACTCGGCCGTAAAGTGTCCTATGAGGCCAGCGGGGACGGTCATATTGAGGAGCGCAAAGTTTGTGTTGAACATGGAGCTGCCCCCCAGTTTCTCTGCGGCGACCATTGGCGACAGGAGGTGTGGGAGTGAGCCGTGTCGGCCCGGAGCGACGTGAAGGACGATGCCAGGAATGCCTGATACGTCTCCGTCGTATCTATAATTTATGATTGTTTCATGCCAATATTATACAACTTTCACATAATTTTGGCAACTTTTTATATGATTTATTCGACTAACCTATTGATCTAGTGCCGAGTGCGAGTTCCTGTTTTTTTCATGTTTATTGTATCACAGAAAATCCATATCAAACAAAGTCCAAACATGATAAAACTTTATGGAGAATTATTTTGAAATTTATGTGATTTTTGGGAGATGGAATCAACGCAAACGGGGGCCCAGAGAGCCAACAAACCACGAGTGCGCGCCACAGGCCCCTGGCGCGCCCTGGTGTCTTGTGCTCTACTCGAACATCAGTTGGAGCCCTTCTCCTGGCGCAAGAAAGATAATTTATGAAAACAAATCGTGTAAAAATTTCAGCGTAATCGAAGTTACGAATCTCCATGAATTTAAGAAACCGTGAAGGGACAGATCTGCGAAGCACAAAAACAGAAGTGAACAAAGAGGGAGATCCAATCTCGGAGGGGCTCTAGCCCCTCCGCCGTCATGGAGGCGAAGGACCAGAGGGGGAACTCTCCGTCATGAATTTAAGACATATTCTGTTTTTGATGCATTGTTTTGCTTGTTTTGATGAAACTATTGATACGTCTCCGTCGTATCTACTTTGCCAAACTCTTTTGCCCTTGTTTTGGACTCTAATTTGCATGATTTGAATAGAACTAACCCGGACTAACGCTGTTTTCAGCAGAATTGCCATGGTGTTGGTTTTGTGCACAAATAAAAGTTCTCGGAATGACCTAAAAATTTACGGAGAATTTTTCTAGAATTAATGAAAAATACCTGCGCAAAGATCCACCGGAGGAGGTGAGCGAGTGGGCCACAAGCCCAGGAGGCGCGACCACCCCCCTGGCCGCGCCATGAGAGCTTGTGGGGCCCACGAGGCTCCACCGCATCCAATCTCAGCTCTCTATATTCCGTTTCGCCCGGGAAAAAATCAGGGAGAAGGATTCATCACGTTTTACGATATGGAGGCGCCTCCACCTCCTGTTCTTCATCTGGAGGGCAGATCTGGAGTCCGTTCTGGGCTCCGGAGTGGGGAGATCGTCGCCATCGTCATCATCAACCTTCCTCCATCGCTAATTCCAAGATGCTCTTCACCGTTCGTGAGTAATCTCATCGTAGGCTTGCTGGACGGTGATGAGTTGGATGAGATCTATCATGTAATCGAGTTAGTTTTGATGGGGATTGATCCCTAGTATCCACTATGTTCTGAGATTGATGTTGCTACTACTTTGCCATGCTTAATGCTTGTCACTAGGGCCCGAGTGCCATGATTTCAGATCTGAACCTATTATGTTGTCGCCAATATATGTGTGTTTTAGATCCTATCTTGCAAGTTGTAGTCACCTACTATGTGTTATGACCCGTCAACCCCGGAGTGACAATAGCCGGAACCACTCCCGGAGATGACCATAGTATGAGGAGTTCATGTATTCACCACGTGTTAATGCGTTGGTCGAGTTCTTTATTAAAAGGAGAACCTTAATATCCCATAGTTTCCATTAGGACCCCGCTGCCACGGGAGGGATGGACAATAGATGTCATGCAAGTTCTTCTCCCTAAGCACGTATGACTACATACGAAATACATGCCTACATTAGATTGACGAACGGGAGCCAATTACTTATCTCTCCGTGTTATAGCTGTTACATGATGAATCACATCCGGCATAATCATCCATCACCGATCCAATGCCTATGAGTCTTTTACTACTGGTCCTTGCTACGTTACTTTGCCGCTACTGCTGTCACTGCTGCTGCTGTTACTTTGCTGCTACTGGTTACTGTTGCTACTGCTGCTATCATACTACTTTGCTACTGATACTTTGCTGCAGACACTAAATCTTTCAGGTGTAGTTGAATTGACAACTCAACTGCTAATACTTGAGAATATTCTTTCGCTTCCCCTTGAGTCGAATCAATAAATTTGGGTTGAATACTCTACCCTCGAAAACTGCTTCGATCCCCTATACTTGTGGGTCATCAAGACATTTTTCTGGCGCCATTGCCGGGGAAGCACAACTATATTCTCTGAGTCACTTCGGATTGACGTCTGCTGGTCACTATGAGGAATCCGAAAGATCCAAGAACTAAAATCTTGCCCTCCACTACGAGGACAGGTAAGGAACTGCCAACTAGCTCTGCACTTGATTCACCTTCAGTTATGAGTAAGTTTGCAACACCGCCTCCTGCTAGAAATCTTGATATGTCGCCTGTGCTTGATGATGCCACTTCTGCTGTCCATGATGCTTATGATGATGCCATGCTTGATACTGCTTTGCCTGATGATGCTATGCTTGATACTGCTTTGCCACTAGGTGCATTCCTTGATGCACAAATTGCTAGAGTTGTTGCTAGATGTGATGATACTTCTGAAATTGCTGATACTATTGAAGTAGAACCTGCTACTATGCCTGAATTGCCTGTTATGCCTGAGCGCTATGTTATGGAGGGAGAGATAGCCGAGGATTTTCTTGCGTGTAAGGATAGCTATGATGTTGAGAAATTACTGCTCAAGTGGAAAGAAAAATCTCTGAACGCTAGGATGAAATACGACCCGAAGTTTGCTACTTCGCCTATCTTTGTGACCGATAAGGATTATGAATTCTCTGTCGACCCTGAGTTAATCACTCTGGTCAAATCAGATCCTTTTCACGGTTATGAGTCTGAAACGGTTGTAGCCCATCTTACCAAACTGCACGATATAGCCACCCTGTTCACTAGTGAGGAAAGATCCGCCACTACTATATCTTCAAGCTGTTTCGTTTCTCGCTAAAGGATGATGCTAAGACTTGGTTCACTTCTCTTGCTCCTGGTTGTGTGTGTAGCCCCTAGGATATGGTCTACTACTTCTCTGAAAAATATTTCCCCGCCCATAAGAAGCAAGCTGCCTTGCAGGAAATATACAACTTTGCTCAAGCTGAGGAAGAGAGTCTCCCACAAGCTTGGGGGAGGCTCATCCAGCTACCGAATGCTTTGCGTGATCACCCTCTTGAGAAGAATGAAATAGTTGATATCTTCTATAATGGACTTGATGATGCTTCCAAAGACCACCTAGATAGTTGTGTCGGTTGTGGTTTTAGGGAACGAACTGTAGAACAAGCCGAGATTCTACTGAATAACATCTTGTGCAATGAGAATGCTTGGACTATTCCCGAACCACCTCCTAAGCCAACTCCGAAGAAAAGAGGTATTCTATTCCTCAGTCTTGAAGATATGCAAGAAGCCAAGAAATCTATGCGAGAGAAAGGCATTAAATCTGAAGATGTCAAAAATCTACCACCTATCGAAGAGATCCATGGTCTTGATAACCCGATATAGGTAGTAGAAGTAAATTCTCTGCGTAGGTTTGATGAGAGTGATAGTCCTTTTGATAAACGTGCTAGCTTATGCCTGGATGAATTTGATAACTTTGTTGTCAAACAACAGAGTTTCAGTGATTATGTTAGCAGACAATTGGAACAGAATGCTTGTATGCTTAATCATTTGAGTGCTTGTGTGGAAAGAAATGTCAATGATCTTAAGCTCCTGAGTAAACATGCCTCCATGGTTACTACTCAAGTAGAACAAGTACTTAAAGCTCAGAATGACTTGCTCAACAAGTTGAATGACAATTTTGTCAGAGTCGTTACTAGAGGCGGTAGAATGACCCAGGAACCTTTGTATCCTGAGGGTCATCCTAAGAGAACTGAACAAGATTCTCAAGGAGTTAGCACTGATGCACCTAGTCATCCTAGAAAGAAGAAGAAATATGATAGGAACTTGCACACTAGCAACCCTGTTGCTGCTACACCTGAGAGTCCAAACGATGCCTCTGTCTCTGATGCTGAAACACAATCTGGTGATGAACATGAGCCTCATGATGATATCAATAGTGATGTTCATGTTGATGCTCAACCTAGCAATGATAAGGATGTGGAGATTGAACCTGTTGATCTTGATAACCCACAGCCTAAGAATAAGAGATATTATAAGAATGACTTCACTGCTAGGAAGCATGGTAAAGAAAGGGAACCATGGGTTCAGAAACCCATGCCCTTTCCTCCCAAACCATCCAAGAAAAAGGATGATGAAGATTTTGAGCGATTTGTTGAAATGATCAGACCTGTCTTTCTGCAAATGCGTTTGACAGATAAGCTCAAAATGTCTTCGTATTCTATGAAGGATATTGTGACTAATACGAGGAGGATACCTAAGGTTGAGATTTCCACCATGCTGGCTAATTATACCTTCAAGGGTAGAACTCCTAAGAAACTAGGTGATCCCGGTGTGCCCACTATACCTTGCTCCATTAAAGGAAACTACGTGAGAACTACTTTATGCGACCTCGGAGACGGTGTTAGTGTTATGCCTCTCTCTCTTTATCGTAGACTTGAACTGGATAAGTTGACACCCACTGAGATCTCTCTGCAAATGGCCGACAAATCAACTGCTTTCCCTATCAGCATTTGCGAGGATGTATCTGTTGTGGTTGCTAACATCACCATCTTAACAAACTTTGTTATCTTGGATATTCCCGAGGACGATGCCATGGTGGTCATCCTCGGAAGACCCTTTTTAAACACCACAAGGGCTGTTATAGATTGCAACAAAGGCAATGTCACTTTCCATGTCAACGGTAATGAGCATACGGTGCACTTTCCGAAGAAACAATATCGAGTACATTGCATCAATGCTATCGAAAAAACTTCATCGATTCTTATTGGGAGCTTTGAATGCCCTATTCCTCGTGTTAAGATGAAGTATGATTTGCTTGTTGGGGAGATACACATCCCCATTGAGGTGACCTAGTGACTATTCGGAAATTCTCCATTCTCTTTTGCGATTTGAAAAGGTTTGTCAAGAAGGCTTGATCAACCTCATTGACGTATTTCTTTTGATGACCTTGAGATGGATGAATCGAGGAGTCACAAACCTCTGTTCCAAGCTTTCACCTTCGGTTGCTTAGAAGAAAAATGATAGTTTTAGTTTATTTTCCCTGTTTTCTGTTTTAGCGTCCGATAGAAAAGTACCCCGAAAATAAAAGTTCTCCGAACGTCCTGAAAATCAAGTATGATTTTATCTAAAATTTTTGAAAAATACTGGGACGAAGAGCTTGTGTGGGCGCTGCACCAGTGGGCCACAAGCCCTTGGGGCGCGGGCACCCCCTGGCAGCGCCACCCAGGCTTGTGGGGCCCATAGGCACCCCCTCCACTCATTCTTGCTCTCATATGGTTCTCCTACCTCCAGAAAAAATCGTTTCGCAGCTAAAACCTGTGTTCTTGCTCCTCTTGCTGGGATTTTCGATCTCTTTGCTGAAATCACCATTCTCCGAACTGTTTTGGGGAAATTGCTCCTTGGTAAGTGACTCCTCCATTGGTCCAATTAGTTTTTGCTCTAGTGCCTTATACTCCGCGTATTTTTGCTGCCTTGGTGACCATGTTCTTGAGCTTTGCATGCTGATTTTAGCTGGTCCCAAGTAGTTTTGATGCGTATTATGGCCTCTAGGCACTTGCGGGAGTAGTTACTATGAGTTTAGTTGAGCCTTGTTCATTTTTCCTTTGGATCACTGAAAATTTCAGAAAAGCAAGATATTCAGGAGAAATTTTCATGGTGGTTCCTCAAGCAAGAGAGGCCCCCGTCTTGCGATTCGGGAGCCCGATCCTTACCAACCAAGGGACGCACAGGTACAACCATGTGAATGGCCTTTAGATGAATTTATGATTGAGGCAGGCTTCAAAGACGAGTTTGATGCACTTGTTCACAACGTCGGACTCGAAGAATTCACATCCGATAAATGTGAACAGTATGTTGCTCTTACTGCCTCTTTTGTTCGTAGATTCAAATTTTCAGTTGGTCGTGACACATCGGTACTGTTTGATCTCGATGACAAATCGTATACCATGGATCTAGAGGATTTCAATATAATTTGCAAGATACCTATTTGGGGTAGTCTCAATGATCCTCCTAAATCTTTGGTTAGAGATTTTTTTCTCTGGTATAACTGTTGGAGAAACTAGAGATATTACGCAGGCTACCATAGGGAGCATTCATTTTCCTACCTTGCATTATTTTGCCCTCTTCATAGGTAGATGCATTAATGGCAAGATTGAGCATTGTCACCTCTGCACACCCGACCTTAATATCCTTAAGAGCACAGTAACGGGTGATAAAAGTTTCAACTTGGGAGCTATTATAGCAAGGAGGATGAATAAGAATGCTAATGAAGGGGATTTCTTTGGTGGGATCTATGCCACTCGCATAGCAAATTTTCTTGGAGTACTGACGTCAGTTGTGCTTCCCTGGCAATGGCTCCAGAAAAGGGCTGATCCTGCAATCTCTGGCGTTAGCTAGACGAATGCTTATAACAACTAACCTTCTCTTGCAACGACACCAGAAGAATGCTGCTAGCACTCCCCAACAATGAAACTGGAAGAATGTTGTTGATGGCCCACCAGCGTGTGGGTTCGTAGCAGTTTTCGAGGGTAGAATATTCGACCCTATTTGTAGATCGCCTGTTAGGAGGTGAGAGTATACTCTCATGTATTAGCAGCTGAATTTGTCAGATTCAACCACACCTGAAAAATTTGTATCTGCAAGCACAGTAGTAACAACAAAGTAGCGAGTAACGGCAGTGTAACGAGCAACAGTGGCAAGGAACATCAGTAGTGACGGCAGTCGCAAGTAGCAACAATAGCAAGCGACAGTAGTAGCAACAGTACCAGCAGAGCAAAACAAGTAACAACAGTAGCAAGAGTAGTAGCAACAGTAGTAGCAGCAGAGCAAGACAAGTAACATCAGTAGCAATAGTAGGACAAACTCGTAGGCAATGGGTTGGTGATTTGTTTGGATGATATTCATCATGCAACAGCTATAACACGGAGAGATATGTGGCTAGCTCCCATTCGTCAATGTGATGTAGGCATGCATTCCGTGTGTCGTCATACGTGCTTAGGGAAAATAACTTGCATGTCATCTATTGTCCATCCCTCCCGTGGCAGCGGGGTCCAAAAGGAAACTACGGGATATTAAGGTTCTCCTTTTAATAAAGAACCGGACCAACGCATTAGCACTTGGTGAACACATGAACTCCTCAAACTATGATCATCACCGGGAGTGGTTCCAGTTATTGTCACTCCGGGGTTGCCGGATCATAACACATAGTAGGTAAGTACAACTTGCAAGATTGGATCTCAAACACACATATATTGGTGACAACATAATAATTTCAGATCTGAAATCATGGCACTCAGGCCCTAGTGACAAGCATTAAGCATGGCAAAGTAGTAGCAACATCAAATCTCAGAACATAGTGGATACTAGGGATCAATCCCCATCAAAACTAACTCGATTACATGATAGATCTCATCCTACTCATCACCGCCCAGCGAGCCTACGAATAGATTACTCACGAACGACGAAGAGCTTCATGGAATTGGAGAGGGAAGAAGGTTGATGATGACGATGGCGACGATTTCCCCTCTCCGGAGCCCAAGACGGACTCCAGATCTGCCCTCCAAATGAAGAACAGGTGGTGGCGGCGCCTCTGTCTCGAAAACGCGACGAAAACTTCTCTTTTTATTTTTTCTGGGACGAAAGACAACTTATAGAGCTGGAGTTGGGGGCGGCAGGTGCCTGTGGGCCCCACAAGCCTACCCACTGCCACCAGGGGGTGGTGGCGGAGCAGGGGCTTGTGGCCCACTGGCCCACCCCCTGAGGTGGAACTTGGCGTAGGTATTTTTGATATTTTCCCAAACTACACCTCGTAAATTTTCAGGACGTTTGGAGAACATTGATTTCTGCACAAAAATAACACCAAGGCAATTCTGCTGAAAACAGCATCAGTCCAGGTTAGTTCCATTCAAATCATGCAAATTATAGTCCAAAACAAGGACAAAAGAGTTTGGAAAAGTAGATACGTTGGAGACGTATCAAGTACCCATCCACGAAGGAGATCCCCCGCTCCATATAGCTTTCCTTGACCGGGACGCTTTGACAAGCTACCAGTTCCTTGAGAGGGATGACGAATCCCTCCTATACCGCTTGACATTTAACCGACAACATGTTTTCCATATTACCCTTCCTGCTCCTCCTTCTTTGACTTTCACATAAAACGGAGATATTACATAACCAGAGGAGTATGAGAGGGAGGCAAAGGCTGCTCGTCTCCGTTAGGCAGCTATTCAGGCAGTGGCTGCAGCGCTCCCGTATAACCCCTGGTACGGCAACAAAAGTCCTTCCCTAGCAACGCCAGGAATTCTTCTTGCTACTTCTCTTGTTTGCGTCGGTTTTTCCCTTGAACAGGAAAGGGTGATGCAGCATAGGAGCAGTAAGTATTTCCCTTAGTTTGAGAACCAAGGTATCAATCCAGTAGGAGAATCTCTTCAAGTCCAGAGTACCCGCGCAAACACAAACGAGCTTGCACCTAACGATGTAAAGGGGTTGTCAATCCCTTCAAGATTGTTTGCAAAGTGACATCTGAAGGCGGAAAGTGCAACGAAGAAAAAGTGTAAGGCTGAAAATATGGTGTGGAGTAGACCTGGGGGCCATAGTGTTCACTAGAGGCTTCTCTCAAAATAGCAAATATCACGGTGGGTGAACAAATTACTGTCGAGCAATTGATAGAACCGCGCAAAGTCATGACGATATCTAAGTCAATGATCATACATATAGGCATCACGTCCGAGACAAGTAGACCGATACTTTCTGCATCTACTGCTATTACTCCACACATCGACTGCTATCCAGCATGCATCTAGTGTATTGATTTCATGACGAACAGAGTAACGCCTTAAGCAAGATGACATGATGTAGAGGGATAAACTCAAACCAATGATGAAAACCCCATCTTTTTACCCTTGATGGCAACAACATGATGCGTGCCTCGCTACCCCTTCGGTCATTGGGTGAGGTCACTGATACGTCCATTTTGCATCATGCTTTCATGTTGATATTTATCGCTTTATGGACTGTTATTATACTTTGTGGTACTATACTTATACCTTTTCTCTCTTATTTTGCAAGGTTTATTTGAAGAGGGAGAATACCGGTAGCTGGAATTCAGGACTAGAAAAGGAGCAAGTCTGAGTCCTCTATTCTGCGCAACTCCAAATGCCCTGAAAATCAACGTGGAATTTTTTGGGAATATATAAAAAATACTGGGCGAAAGAAGTGCCAGAGGGGCGCTACCACGGGCCCACAAGCCTGGTAGCCGCCGCACCCCTAGTGGCGGCTACAGGGCTTGTGGGCACCCTGGCGGCCCACTGGCTCCCCTCTTTTGCTATATGAAGGGTTTCGTCCAGGAAAAAAATTAGGGTGGAGCTTTTTCGTGGATTCTCCGCCGCCACAAGGCGGAACTTGAGCAGAACAAATCTAGAGCTTCGGCAGGACGATCCTGCCGGGGAAACTTCCCTCCCGAAGGGGGAAATCATCGCCATCATCATCACCAACACTCCTCTCGTCGGAGGGGAGTCATCTCCATCAACATCTTCATCAGCAGCATCTCCTCTCCAAACCCTAGTTCATCTCTTGTAACCAATCTCCGTCTCGCGACTCCGATTGGTACTTGTAAGGTTGCTAGTAGTGTTGATTAGTCTTTGTAGTCGATGCTAGTTGGATTACTTGGTGGAAGAGTTTATGTTCAGATCCTTGATGCTACTCATTACACCTCTGATCATTATTATGATTACGCTTTGTGAGTAGTTACTTTTTTTCCTGAGGACATGGGAAAAGTCATGCTAATAATAGTCATGTGAATTTGGTATTCGTTCGGTATTTTGATATGCTGTATGTTGTCTTTTCCTCTAGTGGTGTTATGTGAACATTGACTACATAACACTTCACTATCTTTGGGCCTAGAGGAAGGCATTGGGGAGTAGTAAGTAGATGATGGGTTGCTAGAGTAACAGAAGCTTAAACCCGAGTCTATGCGTTGCTTCGTAAGGGGCTGATTTGGATCCACTAGTTTAATGCTATGGTTAGACGTTGTCTTAATTCTTCTTTCGTAGTTGCGGATGCTTGCGAGAGGGGTTAATCATAAGTGGGATGCTTGTCCAAGTAAGGGAAGTACCCAAAGGCCGGTCCACCCACACATCAAACTATCAAAGTAACGAACGCGAATCACATGAACATGATGAAACTAGCATGACAGAAATTCCCGTGTGTCCTTGGGAGTGTTTTTCCTCCTATAAGACTTTGTTCAGGCTTGTCCCTTGCTACAAAAGGGATTGGGCCACTTTTATGCACCATTTCTACTGCTTGTTACTTGTTACTTTTCAGTTGCTATGTTTCACCTCACTACACCATCACTTGTTACCGCTACTTTCAGTGCTTGCAGTTATTACCTTGCTGAAAACCGTTTATCAGAGCCTTCTGCTCCTCGTTGGGTTCGACACTCTTACTTATCGAAAGGACTACGATTGATCCCCTATACTTGTGGGTCATCAAGGCTCTTTTCTGGCACCGTTGCCGGGGAGGGGGCTGCCTTTGGTAAGTGGAATTTGGTAAGGAAACATTTATATACTGTGCTGAAATTTATTGTCACTTGTCACTATGGAAACTGTTCCTTTGAGGAGTTTGTTCGAGGTATCTTCACCGCGAACGGAAGCACAAGGAGTTGCTCCTCAACCTGAGGTACCTACTGAAAATATCGTTTATGAAATTCCTTCGGGTATGCTTGAGAAACTGCTGACTAATCCTTTTACAGGATATGGATCATCACATCTAGACTTGCATCTAATCTATGTAGATGAAGTTTGTGGTTTATTTAAGCTTGCAGGTTTGCCCGAGAATGATGTAAAGAAGAAAGTCTTTCCTTTATCTTTGAAGGATAAGGCATTGACATGGTATAGGCTATGTGATGATACTAGATCATGGGACTACAATCGGTTGAAATTGGAATTTCATCAAAAAATTTATCCTATGCATTTAGTACATCGTGATCGGAATTATATTGATAACTTTTCGCCTCTTGACAGGGAAAGCATAGCTCAAGCTTGGGGGAGGCTTAAATGAATGCTATATTCATGCCCCAATCATGAGCTTTCAAGAGAAATTATCACTCAAAACTTTTATGCTCGGCTTTCTCATGAAGATCGTACCATGCTTGACAGTTCTTGTACCGGTTCTTTTATGAAGAAGGATATTGACCACAAGTGGAATTAATTGGCAAGAATCAAACGTAACTCTAAAGATTGGGAGCTTGAAGAAGGTAAGGAGTCAGGTATGAATTTCCAGTTTGATTGCGTTAAATCTTTTGTTGAAACAAACACTTCTAGAGATTTTAGCGCTAAGTATGGACTTGACTCTGAGATAGTAGCTTCTCTATGTGAATCTTTTGCTGCTCATGTTGATCTTCCCAAAGAGAAGTGGTTTAAGTATCATCCTCCTGTAGGAGTCAACATAGTTAAACCCAATCTAGTTGAAGAGAAATTCATTGCCTTTACTGATCCTGTTGTTCCTTGTGCCTATGCTGAGAAACCACCTTACCCTGCTAGGAAAAAGGATTATTCTAAATCTCCAACTGTGATACGTAGGGGTTACATTAGACCACTTGCACCCCTAAGGAAATTAGATTTGAACCTAGTGTTTCTATTATCAAAGATCTCTTAGCCGAACACATAGACGGGCATGTTATCAAATTCTGTCAGGACTCCGCTAGAATTGCTAAACCTCACGCGAAAGACAAATACGGACCTATAGTTGGCCTGCCCGTTGTTTCTGTCAAGATAGGAGATCACTGTTATCATGGTTTATGTGATATGGGTGCTAGTGTTAGTGCAATACCCCGGTCCCTATATGATGAAATCAAAGATGAGATTGCACCTGCTGAGTTAGAACCCATTGATGTCACTATCACGCTAGCTAATAGAGACACTATCTGCCCTGTGGGAATTGTGCGAGATGTAGAAGTCTTGTGTGGTAAGACGAAGTACCCTACTGATTTCCTCATCCTTGCTACTGCACAAGATAGCTTTTGTCCCATCATATTTGGTAGACCCTTTCTCAACACTGTCAATGCTCATATTGATTGCATTAAACAGACTGTCACTGTTAGTTTCGAGGGTGTGTCTCATGAGTTTAACTTCTCCAAGTTTGGAAGACAATCCCATGAAAAAGAGTCGTCTGGTAGGGATGAAATCATTGCTCTTGCCTCTATTGCCGTACCTCCTACGGATCCTTTAGAGAAATATCTGCTTGAGCATGAAAATGATATGCATATGGATGAAAGAGATGAGATAGATAAAATTGTTTTAGGACAATATCCTATTCTCAAGAATAATCTGCCTGTTGAACTGCTTGGGGATCCTCCCCCACCAAAGGGTGATCCTGTGTTCGAGCTAAACAGTTACCAGATACTCTTAAGTATGCGTACCTTGATGAGAAGGAGATATATCCTTTTATTATTAGTGCTCACCTCTCTAATCACGAAGAGAAGAAGTTATTAAAAACTTTGAGGAAGCACAGTGAGGCTATTGGATACACTCTTGATGATCTTAAGGGTATTAGTCCCACTCTATGTCAGCACAAGATTAAAACTGACCCTGATTCTAAACCAGTTGCTGATCATCAAAGGATATTAAATCCTAAGATGAAAGAGGTCGTGAGGAAAGAAATATTAAAGCTTCTGGAAGCAGGAATCATTTATCCTGTTGCTCATAGTGATTGGGTAAGTCTAGTAAATTGCGTACCTAAGAGGATTATTACTGGCTATAGGATGGTGATAGACTTCCGAAAACTGAACAAGGCAACCAGGAAAGACCATTATCCTTTGCCGTTTATCGACCAAATGCTAGAAAGGCTATCTAAACACACACACTTTTGCTTTCTAGACGGTTATTCAGGTTTCTCGCAAATACGTGTTGCACAATCTGATCAGGAGAAAACCACTTTCACCTGCCCCTTCGGTACCTTTGCTTATAGACGTATGCCTTTTGGCTTATGCAATGCACCTGCCACCTTTCAAAGGTGTATGATGGCTATATTCTCTAACTTTTGTGAAAAGATTGTTGAGGTTTTCATGGATGATTTCTCCGTTTACGGTTCTTCCTTTGACGATTGCCTCAGCTATCTTGATTGAGTCATACAGAGATGCAAAGATACCAACCTCATCTTGAACTGGGAGAAGTTCCACTTCATGGTTAATGAAGGCATCGTCTTAGGACATAAAATCTCTGAGAAAGGCATTGAAGTTGATAAGGCTAAGGTCGATGCAATTGAGAAAATGCCTTGCCCGATAGATATCAGAGGTATACGCAGTTTCCTAGGTCATGCTGGTTTCTATAGAAGGTTCATTAAAGACTTCTCTAAGATTTCTAGGCCTCTTACCAACCTCTTGCAGAAGGATGTTCCTTTTGTTTTTGATGAGGATTGTGAGGAAGCTTTTGAAATACTTAAGAAGGCCTTGATAACCGCACCTATTGTTCAACCACCTGATTGGAACTTGCCCTTTGAAATCATGTGCGATGCTAGTGATTATGCTGTCGGTGGTGTTCTAGGACAAAGAGTTGACAAGAAGTTGAATGTTATTCACTATGCTAGTAAAACTCTAGACAGTTGCCAAAGAAACTATGCCACTATGGAAAAGGAGTTTTTAGCAGTCGTTTTTGCATGTGAAAAGTTCAGATCTTATATAGTTGACTCTAGAGTCACTATTCACTCTGATCATGCTGCTATTAAGTACCTTATGGAGAAGAAGGACGCTAAGCCTAGGCTAATCAGATGGGTTCTCCTGCTACAGGAATTTGATTTGCATGTTGTTGACCGAAAGGGTGCTGATAACCCTATAGCAGATAACTTGTCCACGCTAGAGAATGTCCTTGATGACCCATGACCTATTGATGACAGCTTTCGTGATGAGCAATTAAATGTCATCCGCACTTCACATAGTGCACCGTGGTATGCTGATTACGCAAACTATATCGTAGCCAAATACATACCACCCAGTTTCACCTACCAGCAAAAGAAGAAATTCTTCTTTGATTTGAGACACTACTTTTGGGATCATCCTCACCTTTATAAGGAAGGAGTAGATGGTGTTATTAGACGTTGTGTGCCTGAACATGAATAGGGACAGATCTTGCAGAAGTGTCATTCCGAAGCCTACGGAGGACACCATGCTGGAGATGGAACTTCTCATAAGGTATTGCAATCAGGTTTCTATTGGCCCACTCTCTTCAAGGATGCCCGTAAGTTTCTCTTGTCTTGTGACGAATACCAAAGAATAGGGAACATCAGTAAACGTCAGGAAATGCCTATGAACTATTCACTTGTCATTGAACCGTTTGATGTCTGGGGCTTTGATTATATGGGACCCTTCCCGAGTTCCAATGGGTACACTCACATCTTAGTCGCTGTTGATTATGTCACTAAGTGGATAGAAGCTATCCCCACTGGAAATGTTGATCATCACACCTCTATTAAGATGCTTAAAGAAGTCATTTTCCCAAGATTTGGAGTCCCTAGATATCTGATGACTGATGGCGGTTCACACTTCATTCATGGTGTTTTCCGTAAGATGCTTGCTAAGTATGATGTCAACCATAGAGTTGCATCTCCTTATCATCCTCAGTCTAGTGGTCAAGTGGAGTTGAGTAATAGGGAGATCAAATTGATCTTACAAAAGACTGTCAATAGATCTTGAAAGAATTGGTCTAGGAAACTTGACGATGCACTATGGGCTTATAGGACTACTTATAAGAATCCCATGGGCATGTCGCTGTATAAAATGGTTTACAGTAAGGCCTGTCATTTACCTCTCGAGCTGGAACACAAAGCTTATTGGGCAATCAAAGAGCTCAACTATGATTTCAAACTTGCCGGTGAGAAGCGGTTGTTTGATATAAGCTCATTAGATGAATGGAGGGCCTAGGCATATGAGAATGCCAAGTTCTTCAAGGAAAAGGTTAAGAGATGGCACGATAAAAGAATACAAAAAACGAGAGTTCAATGTAGGTGAGTATGTCCTGCTATACAATTCTCGCTTAAGATTCTTCGCAGACAAGCTTCTCTCTAAATGGGAAGGTCCTTACGTTGTCGAGGAAGTATATCGTTCCGGTGCCATCAAAATCAATAACACAGAAGGTAATTTTCCTAGAGTTGTAAATGGGCAAAGAATCAAGCATTATATCTTTGGTACTCCCATAAATGTTGAGACCAATATCATCAATATCATAACTCCAGAGGAGTACATAAGGGATGTTTATCAGCCGGTTTCTGACCCTGAAAACGAAGAGGTATGTGTTTCGGTAAGTAATTGGACTCCGAAACTTTTCCAGTAGGAAATTTTCTCCGTTTTGGAATTTATGGAAAAATAGAAAAATAAAAAGCAGTCCGGAGAGCGCACGAGGCGGCCACAAGCTTGGTAGCCGCCACCTACCCCCCTAGCGGCGGCTACACGGCTTGTGGGCACCAAGTGTGCCCCCCGGACTCCGTTTTCCTGCGGAGCACTCCTGGTCCAGAAAAAATCATTATATATACGCCCGAGGGTTTTGATCTCCGTATCGCACAGTTTTCCTTTGTTTTCATTTCGAGCCTGTTTCTGTCGCAGATCTAGATCATCATGACTTCCCCGAAAGCTCCTAAGGACAAGATCTTCGAGAAGGTCATCAATCCCTACCTCACGGAAGTGCTGAAACACCCTCAATCTATCAAGATGAGTGAGGGGATGTTGCACATCTGTGATGTTGAGGGGCCTAAGAAGACCGGAAGCATGGAGACGAGGCTCAAAGCAATGGAGCAACAGGTCTTCAAGTGCCAAGGGATGGTGAAGCATGGACTCAACGCCAACCACATGATGATCACGGAGTTCACCAACAATCACAAGATGGATGCCATTGACATCGGGAAGCACCTCTCCAGGCTCTATGACATGGTTGATCAACTTCAGGGCCAGATCTATGAGCTGCAGAACCAAAGCTGTGAGTATGAGTATAGATTTAAATCAATACGGTTGGCTGCAGATTTGAGGATTCCGGCGACTCGTTCATCCTGCCATGATGGAGCACCTATGCCTTGGAAGACGGAGGATCAGACTACTTCAACAACTCCACCACCATCACCACCAAAGGAAGACAACTAAGCATTGGTATGGGCAATCCCCTTGGATTTTTCCAAGCTTGGGGGAGTTGCCCTGGTATCATATCACCTTTATATCTTTTGCTTTTACCTTTGTTTTAGTTCTTTCCTTTTCAGTTTTTATTTATTCTCTTAGTGGAATAAGTCTTTAGTGTTCAGTTTGAGTCTTTTGCTTTGTGTCTCCCCCGATGTATTCGAGCTTGCGAGCTATATAATAAAGAGTATCTTAGTCAAGGGCTTTGTTTTGTGCCGTTATCAAAAGTATTAAAAGAGCGATAGCATGAAAGATCATGAGATGATCTTATGGAAAGTGATAGCTTCACATATGACAAGTATGATGATTGAAACTTGTTGAGAATAGACCAACATAGACCCCATTCATTGTTGCAATTAATAAGAAGTAATAAGGAAAGAGAGGTTCACATATAAATATATCATCTTAGACACTTTTTACAATTGTGAGCACTCACCACACTATTACATGCTTAGAAGTAGAAGTTGGACAAGGAAGACAACATAATGAATTGTGTTTGCTTGGTTCCAAACAATGTTATATGCCTAGAGATCCCTTAGCATGTGACGATTGCTTCCACCTCTTATTAGCCAAAACTCCCGCACCAAGTAGAGATACTACTTGTGCATCCATAAACCTTCAACCCAGTTTTTCCATGAGTGTCCACCATACCTACCTATGGATTGAATAAGATCCCTCAAGTAAGTTGTCATCGGTGCAAGCAATAAAAATTCCTCTCTAATATGTATGATCTATTAGTGTGTGGAAAATAAGCTTTGTACGAACCTGTGATGAGGAAGACATAAAAGCAACAGACTGCATAATAAAGTTCTTTATCACAGGAGGCAATATAAAGTGATGTTCCTCCGCACTAAGAGGACACGCATCCTAACCTCAAAAGCGCATGACAACCTCTGCTTCCCTCTGCGAAGGGCCTATCTTGTACCTTTACTTTTTGCCCTTGAAAGAGTCATGGTGATCTTCACCAATTCCTTACTTTGCCTTTGTCTTGGCTACCGTCACAAGCTAGGGAAAGATCTATATTCATATATCAACTTGGAGATGAGTACTTATGCTTTATTATTGTTGACTTTGCCCTTGAGGTAAGTGGTTGGGAGGCAAAACTATAAGCCCCTACCTTTCTCTGTGTCCAGCTGAAACTTTGATACCATGAGTACCACGTGAGTTGTAACAATTGTGGAAAACAAAAGAGATGATTGAGTATGTGGGTTTGCTTTACAAGCTCTTATTTGACTCTTTCTGATGTTATGATAAATTGCAATTGCTTCAATGACTATGGACTGTTGTTGGCTACTTCTCGGTAAGGTTTTTGCTTCATGTTTTGCTTTGTGAAGGAATTGTTACTTTCCCATAGGAATCTTTATGATGTATTGCTGTTCTATGTGTGATCATGATGCCCTCATGTCCGTATTATGTTTTATCGACACCTTCATCCCTAAACATGTGGACATGTTTATGGATCTTGGTTTTCGCTTGAGGACAAGCGAGGTCTAAGCTTGGGGGAGTTGATACGTCCATTTTGCATCATGCTTTCATGTTGATATTTATCGCTTTATGGACTATCATTATACTTTGTGGTACTATACTTATGCCTTTTCTCTCTTATTTTGCAAGGTTTATTTGAAGAGGGAGAATACCGGAAGCTAGAATTCTGGACTGGAAAAGGAGCAAGTCTAAGTCCTCTATTCTGCACAACTCCAAATGCCCTGAAAGAAGTGCTAGAGGGGCGCTACCAGGGGCCCACAAGCCTGGTAGCCGCCGCCCCCCGGTGGCGGCTACAGGGCTTGTGGGCACCCTGGCTGCCCACTGGCCCCTCTCTTTTGCTATATGAAGGGTTTCGTCCAGGAAAAAATCAGGCTGGAGCTTTTTCGTGGATTCTCGGCCGCCACGAGGCGGAACTTGAGCAGAACCAATCTAGAGCTCCGGCAGGACGATCCTGCCGGGGAAACTTCCCTCCCGGAGGGGGGAATCGTTGCCATCGTCATCACCAACACTCCTCTCGTCGGAGGGGAGTCATCTCCATCAACATCTTCATCAGCACCATCTCCTCTCCAAACCCTAGCTCATCTCTTGTAACCAATCTCCGTCTCGCGACTCCGATTGGTACTTGTAAGGTTGCTAGTAGTGTTGATTACTCTTTGTAGTCGATGCTAGTTGGATTACTTGGTGGAAGAGTTTATGTTCAGATCCTTGATGCTACTCAGTACACCTCCGATCATGATTATGATTATGCTTTGTGAGTAGTTACTTTTGTTCCTGAGGACATGGGATAAGTCATGCTGATAATAGTCATGTGAATTTGGTATTCGTTCGGTATTTTGATATGATGTATGTTGTCTATTCCTCTACTGGTGTTATGTGAACGTCGACTACATAACACTTCACCATCTTTGGGCCTAGAGGAAGGCATTGGGGAGTAGTAAGTAGATGATGGGTTGCTAGAGTGACAGAAGCTTAAACCCCGGTCTATGTGTTGCTTCGTAAGGGGCTGATTTGGATCCACTAGTTTAATGCTATGGTTAGACGTTGTCTTAATTCTTCTTTCGTAGTTGCGGATGCTTGAGAGAGGGGTTAATCATAAGTGGGATGCTTGTCCAAGTAAGGGCAGTACCCAAGCACCGGTCCACCCACATATCAAACTATCAAAGTAACGAACGTGAATCACATGAACATGATGAAACTAGCATGACAAACATTCCCGTGTGTCCTCGGGAGCGTTTTTTCTCCTATAAGACTTTGTTCAGGCTTGTCCCTTGCTACAAAAGGGATTGGGCCACTTTTCTGCACCATTGCTACTACTTGTTACTTGTTACTTTTCACTTGCTACGTTTCACCTCACTACACCATCACTTGTTACCGCTACTTTCTGTGCTTGCAGTTATTACCTTGCTGAAAACCGTTTATGAGAGCCTTTTGCTCCTCGTTGGGTTTGACACTCTTACTTACCGAAAGGACTACGATTGATCCCCTATACTTGTGGGTCATCAGTCATCGCACGGTATGAACCCAAAACCAAGCACTTTTCCCATTGCAAGAATCATAGATCTAGTTCGCCAAACAAAACCCACAACTCAAAGAGAATTACAAGGATATGAAGTTATGCATAAGAGCGATCAGAAGAAACTCAAATAAGATTCATATATAATCTGATCGTAAATCCACAATTTATCGGATCTCGACAAACACACCACAAAAGAAGACATCGGATAGATCTCCATGAAGATCATGGAGGACTTTGTATTGAAGACCCAAGAGAGAGAAGAAGCGATCTAGTTACTAGCTATGGACCCGTAGGTCTATGGTGAACTACTCACGCATCATCGGAGAGGTCATGGTGTTGATGAAGAAGCCCTCCGTGTCCAAATCCCCCCTTCGGCAGGGCACCAGAACGTGCCCCAGATGGGATCTTGCAGAGACAGAAGTTTGCGGCGGCGGAAAAGTAATTTCGATGATCTCTTGATTTTTTATGGGATTTTAGGGAATATATAGGCGCAAAACCTAGGGCAGAGGACGTCCAGGGGGCCCACAAGCCAGGGGGCCGCGGCCTCCCCCTGGCCGCGGCTAGGGGCCTTGTGGGGCCCCTGGGGACCCCCTGCCTTGGCTCTCAAGTCTCCCGATCTTCTTTTGTTACGGAAAAAAAATCTTTCGGGGATTTTATTCTATTTGGACCCCGTTTCAAATTCTCCTTTGAAAGGGGTAAAAAACATGGAAAAACAGGAACTGCCACTTGGCATTGAGTTAATAAGTAAGTCCCAAAAAATATATAAAAGGCATGCAAAACATCCAAAGTTTGACAAGATAGTAGCATGAAACCATCAAAAATTATAGATACGTTGGAGACGTATCAAGCATCCCCAAGCTTAACTCATGCTCGTCCTCGAGTAGGGAAGTGATAAAGAATGAATTTTCGATGTGGAATGCTACCTAGCATAGTTGTCCTTTGCAACTTCTTTCACGTGACATGAATGTTCAGATCCATAAGATTCGAAACAATAGTTTGCTATTGACATGAAAACAATAATACTTCAAGCAAAGTAGCAAAGTAATCATAAACTTTCAAAATAACAAGGCCAAGGAAAGTTATCCCTACAAAATCATATAGTCTGGCTATGCTCCATCATCCTCACACAACTAATGTAAATCATGCACAACCCCGGTATTGGCCAAGTAATTGTTTTCGCACTCTTACTTTCTCAAACTTTTTGTAACTATCGCGCAATACATGAGCGCGAGCCATGGATATAACACTGTAGGTGGAATAGAGTGTGGTGGTGGTTGTGAGACAAAAAGGAGGAGATGGTCACATTGACTCGGCGTATCAAAGAGCTATGGAGATGCCTATTAATAGATATCAATGTGAATGATTAGGGATTGCCATACACGAGATGCACTAGAGCTATAAGTATGTGAAAGCTCAAAAGGAGAACTAGTGGGTGTGCATCCAACTTGCTTGCCCACGAAGACCTAGGGCAATTTTGAGGAAGCCCATCATTGGAATATACAAGCCAAGTTATATAATGAAGATTCCCACTAGCATATGGTAGTGACAAAGAAAGAAGCTCTCAATCATAAAGAACATGGTGCTATTATGAAGCACAAGTGTGGAAAAAGATAGTAGCATTGTCCCTTCTCTCTTTTTCTCTCTTTTTTTATTTGGACTCTTAGGCCTCTTTTTTGGGCTATTTGGCCTCTTTTTATTATTTCCTCACATGGGACAATGCTCTAATAATGATGATCATCGCACTTTTATTTACTCACAACTCAAAGCTTAGAACGATGATGACTCTATAGGAAATGCCTCCGGCAGTGTACCGGGATGTGCAACGGTCTAGCTTGGCGTATGACGTTGAAACATCTCGCTAGCTATCTTACGATCATGCAATGGCAATATGAGAGTGACGACACAAGTTATGAGATGGAACGGTGGGAGTTGCATGGCGATATATCTCGGAATGGATATGAAAATGCCATAGTAGGTAGGTATGGTGGCTATTTTGAGGAAGGCATATGGTGGGTTTGTGTACCGGCGAAAGTTGCGCGGCACTAGAGAGGCTAGCAATGGTGGAAGGTGAAAGTGCATCTATACCATGGACTCACATTAGTCATGAAGAACTCACATACTTGTTGCAAAAGTTTTTATTAGTAATCGAAACAAAGTGCTAAACGCATACTCCTAGGGGAAGGGTTGGTAGGTGTTAACCATCGCGCGATCCCGACCTCAACACAAAGGATGACAATCAATAGATCAATTATGCTCCAACTTCCTAACATAGCGGTTCACCATACGTGCATGCTACGGGAATCACTAACTTCAACACAAGTATTTCTAGATTCACAACACCCTACTAACATAGCTCTTAATATTACTAAATCCACGTCGCAAAACTAATTGAGAGGAATCAAGACTTCTCTTTCTACTCAATGCACATGAAGATGGAGGTTTTTTGCATCCTCTTTGGGTACCTATCACCTTTGGGACTACTTTCATAGCATAATCCAACTACCAAGTCACGCACCGCCGTGCTCTAAAAGATATAAGTGAAGCACACAGAGAAAAATTATCTAGCTCAAAAATATAGAAGTGAAGCACTATGAGTATTCTAGCAAAATCACGATGTGTGCATGTCTCTCTCTCTCTCAAAAAGGTGTGCAGCAAGGATGATTGTGACGCAACAAAAAGAAAAGACTCCTACGATACAAGACGCTGAAAGCAAAACACATATCATGTGGCGAATAAAAATATAGCTCCAAGCAGGGCCGGTCCTGAGATTTCAAGGGCCCGGGGCGGATTTATAATCCGGAACCCTTCGAGACCTTAATTATACATGTTTAAATAGTAATCAATATAAAGTTATAAAATGTGTATCTACGAAAACAATTAAGTGCATCCAAAATTGGTGTATACCAAATACTAGTACATAATACCTACACAAATTAATCATTCTCTAACACGCAAACAATCAAGTGCATCCAAAAACACCATATTCACGTATTCATAAAAAACTAACTATTCTATACCACAGACCTCTCCATTTCTCGTTTTTCTTGAGTAATGGCTATACGAAATATTTCATCAATTTTTCATCCAGATGATGTTTAGTGGTTTCTTCTTCCCTTTTTAGGCTCCTTCTCCACTAATATGACCCTGACTTTATTATCATGATTATCCCAATTGCTTGGATCATAAATGTCCACAGTAATAACTGGTTCCTCGTCAACACTAGCAGATTCTGGCGCAGATGAACTGAATATGTGCTCAGGATCACTCACATTGGTATCATCTATGTTGATGTTAACATCGTCTTCTGCGTGACTAGGACCATTATCTTCCTTTTTAGTATTAGTTTGATCATCGGCAAGAACCATCACCAACTCGTCTGGATTTCTTGAAATGTTTGTACCACTCTTAAAATACTTACGGAGGGATCCTCTCAGTGATCCTTCCATTTCATCTACCTGATTCTTCCTTTTTGTTTTATAACTGACGGACGGCTATTTTCTACCTCAGCCTGACATGTGGTGCTAACATTAAAAGAAACAACCAACTTTTATAGCTAGGATAAAGCTATTGTAGATATAAGACAAATTACAGAACATCTAGGGATCAAGGGAAGTCAGGATATAAAATCATCTCTAATCTAATCTGCCTAAATTTTATTCTATGTGAAATGATTCAAGCTCTAGAGAATGCAACAACTTGACAATTCCTCGAAGTAATCATCTCTAATCTAATCTGGCTATAATTTAAATTTGTTTAAAGTCAGGATTAGAAAAGAAATAGGAAGAACAGTAGAACAGTACGGGCGAGGTCAGAGGGCGCAAGGAGATATAGTCGTACCTAGCGTAGTCGTTCTCGTTCGTCTGAAAGAGTCGTCGAACTATTGAACTCGAAGACGAACAACAAAACCGCAAAAGAAGGAAGGGATCAAGGGAACGATCGCAATCAGGGTCCTCTGATCACGCGATCCGAACGATCTACAGGAAACAACTATTCCTTTCTAGGTTCGTCTCTGTCTGCGACCTACGTATACATGAGCTTCATTTTATTTGTTTGATAAATCTGGCCCCTGTACTAACTATGCATACCTGGGACGGGGCCCGTGACTTTTGGGGGCCCGGGGCGGCCGCCCCATTCGCCACCCTCCAAGGCCGGTCGTGGCTCCAAGTAATGTTACCGATGGATTGAAGACGAAAGAGGGGATGCCTTCCCGGGGCATCCCCAAGCTTAGGCTTTTTGGTGTCCTTGAATATGTCTTGGGGTGCCTTGGGCATCCCTAGGCTTGAGCTCTTTCCACTCCTTATCTCTTTGTCCATGAGAACATCACCCAAAACTTGAAAACTTCACAACACAAAACTTAAACAGAAACTTGTGATAGCATTAGTACAAGAAAACAAACTACCACCACTTTAGGTACCGTAGCAAACTTGAATTCTATCTATATTGGTGTTACGCTACTGTATTCTCACTTTTGCATGGCTAGTAGCCCCGATACTATCCATAGTTTCATCAAAACAAGCAACCAACTCAACAAAAACATAATCTGTCAAAAACAGACCAGTCTGTAGCAATCTGTATACTTCGTATACTTCTGATACCTCAAAAATTCTGACAACTTACGACTGCCTGGGCAAAAGGTATATCAACCAGCATAAAAAAGAAACAACTCAAAATCTCTTTATGAATAAAAATGAAAAATAATCTCGTGAGCGAAAATTTTCTGTCTTTTTCCAGCAGGATCAAACAACCATCTCCAAGACTAGTCATAAAGGTTTTGCTTGGCTCAAACACGAAAAGAAACACAAAAGACACAGTTATAACAGAATTATGATGGTGTGGACGCAACAAAACAGAAAGAAAAATATAAATTCATTGGGTTGCCTCCCAACAAGCGCTATTGTTTAACGCCCTTAGCTAGGCATAAGGCGATAGAATCACGTCTAAGTCTAACATACTTCCTATGCATAGGCATTTTATAGGTAAACAGATTGTCAAGACAACCAATAGTTGCCATATGCAAGGAAGAAGAAATAGACTATAGGAATCTCCACATAACGAGAGGTAATTTGGTAACATGAAAGTTTCTACCACAATATTTTTCTCTCTCATAGCAATTACATGTGGGATAATAATCAAATTCAAAAATATAGCTATCACATAGGATATTCTTTTCAAGATCCACATGCATGCAAAGTTGACGCTCTTCAAAAATAGTGGGATTATCATCAACTAAAGTCATGGCTTCTCCAAACCCACTTTCAATAGTATTGCAAATATCATTGCAACAAGTAGTGGACAAAGCAAAACTAGCATCCCCAAGCTTAGGGTTTTGCATATTTTTAGCATGATTGTCACTAAAAGAATTCATAGTGAAACCATTGCAATCATGCTTTTCATTCAAGGAGCCCTCATGAATCACTTCATGAATTTCTTCATCACGATTTTCAGATTCACGCATCTCAAGCAAAACTCCAAAGAGAAAGTCAAGTGCACTCAACTCACTAGCAATTGGTTCAACATAATTGGATCTCTTAAAGAGATTAGCAAGTGGATGAGGATCCATATCAATAGATTTTCAACAAGCGAAGATGCAAGCATATTGAAGGTACGTAGCACACAAGCAAAGGAAAGGCAAACGAAAAAGGCAAACAAAGAAAAGGGCAAATTGTGAAGTGGGGAGAGGAAAATGAGAGGCAACTGGCAAACAAAGGAAATGCAAGAGATGAGTCTGCGACACTTACTTGGATGAGTTCTTGACTTGATCCTCCCCGATAATCGCCAGAAATTCTTCTGCTACGGCAACAAAAGTCCTTCCCTAACAACGCCAGGAATTCTTCTTGCTACTTCTCTTGTTTGCGTCGGTTTTTCCCTTGAAGAGGAAAGGGTGATGCAGCACAGGAGCAGTAGGTATTTCCCTCAGTTTGAGAACCAAAGTATCAATCCAGTAGGAGAATCTCGTCAAGTCCAGAGTACGTGCGCAAACACAAACGAGCTTGCACCGAACGCTGTAAAGGGGTTGTCAATCCCTTCAAGATTGTTTGCAAAGTGGCATCTGAATGCAGAAAGTGCAACGAAGAAAAACTGTAAGGCTGAAAATATGGTGTGGAGTAGACCCGGGGGCCATAGTGTTCACTAGAGGCTTCTCTCAAAATAGCAAATATCACGCTGGGTGAACAAATTACTGTCGAGCAATTGATAGAACCATGCAAAGTCATGACGATATCTAAGGCAATGATCATACATATAGGCTTCACGTCTGAGACAAGTAGACCGATACTTTCTACATCTACTACTATTACTCCACACATCGACCGCTATCAAGCATGCATCTAGTGTATTGAGTTCATGACGAACAGAGTAACACCTTAAGCAAGATGACATGATGTAGAGGGATAAACTGAAACCAATGATGAAAACCCCATTTGTCGTGGTTTTGTCACGACAGATGTCCTCGTGAAAGGACTTTGTGTTGGAGCCATCGCACCTTGGTGGCGACTCAAAGGGATTGAACGGGAGCGAGACAGAGATTTACCCAGGTTCGGCCCCTCGTGAGGAGGTAAAAGCCTACGTCCTGCTTTGCGTTGTATTGATGGAGTTTCGATTACAAGGAGGGTGTAACTCGCCTGACCTAGCACTCGATGATTTCTAACCTGCCCCCTTCTTCCCTGGGACTCGCCTTTATATACAGGTCGAGTCCTTAGGGTTTACAAGGGTCCTTTCCTTTACACAAATCGTGACTCTCGCGATCTCTAAGTCGCCATCTTTCCAAGGCTTGGAGACCTTCTCTACTATGGACTCCTTCCGAAGGTCTGAAACCGCCATATGACTTTCGGTCTTACCAGGCCAAGGCCCGAACCACATTTAGATGAGTCGCCAGCTTTGGTGACCCGACCCAACTAGGGCGGGTTATCCAACAGATAATATCCCCAACATTAGGCCCCAGATTGACTTGAATTTCCTTCACGCCAATATCCTTACTCAGTTAGGGGCGATTCATCTTCACTCCTCTTATGCACCATGCACTTAAACCGCCATCTGTTGCGAAAAAACTCAAGTCGCCAAACCACTTCTTGTTGGCACCTCCTTATCCCTTGAATCCCGGAAAGGATGATGACGTAATCCCCAACGGATCCTTCGATATCGTTATCCCAAAAATTTCGGGGCGCCATCATGGCGAATCTTTATCTTTTGGCAGTTCCCGCTCGTGTCGCCTCGATCCTAGCGCCCGACCTGATAAATAGGCGGGAGGAAGGGATTGGGCGCATTTCACCTACCTGTCTTGTTGCCCTTCTCTTCCTCGCCGTCACAGTGAAAACCTTATCGCCACCCGAGAGCTCCGCCACCACCCGAAGACTTCGTCGTCGTCCGAAAGCTTCGGCGCCGCCCGAAGACTTCTTCGCCGCTGAACACTTAGTTGAGGCCGAGCATTTCGTCGCCGTCGAACGCCTCGCCGCCGTCGAGCACCTTGTCGTCGTCGAGCACCTTGTCGCCGTCGAGCACCTCGTCGCCGCCCGAGATCTTCGTCGCCGTCCGCGCAACGCTCGCGGCGAACCCCTCCTCGGACGTCTCCAACCGTATCCATCAGGTTAGCTTTCCGCCATTGAAAGCAGATCCAAGTTTTTTCGAGGTTCATACCTACTATGTTCTTGGTACCTCCCGAACGGCTTCGTAATTCCTGATTAGTTGGCGGTGATGATAGCGAGCACAACAATGTTTTTCATACCTTTATTTGTTCGGCCTTGACTTGCATACTTAGAAAAGGTGTCGCCAGATCAACAGTATTGCTCCCATCTTAGTCGCAGACCATTTTATCAGACCTTTTTCGCATTCATTTCTGTCTGTCCGGTAGATCCATAATCTATCACTTGTCAAGTGAAATCTGTTTATAATCTCATGCTTCACCATCTTGACAAATACTACCGATGCTCTGAAACGCCTCTCCTTTAAGTAGTAAGAGTTTCATAAGTCGCCCTGGCAGCCTGACCCGGACCTTCGTTGGCGGGTCAAAAAACTCCCTCAGCCATCAGGCAAATTGTTTGGCGAGTCAAATGAACTTAGTTTCACCATTTTCAGTAGATGCTTGGCATGTTGATTTACCCGTAATTTTATCCCTTTGTAGCATGGGCACTGTTTTCAAAAGTGACTGGCTCCCAACCAAAGTCAATGATGCCATACTTAATGACTATGTAAAAACGGGGAATCTGGACCCTCAAGAGGTTATCGGTTGGCGCACCGGGTTAGGAGAAGAAGTCCCCAATCCGAAGGAAGGGGAAATAGTTGTTTTTGTTGAACACCTTGAACGGGGCTTTAAGCCGCCCGGATCGAAATTCCTCAGAGACGCCATGACCTTTATGAATGTCCGCCTCCAGGATTTAGGGCCCAACTCGATAAGCAATCTATGTCAGTTCCAAGTGTTTTGTGAGGCTTACTTGCGGATGGAACCCTCAGTTCCTTTATTCTGGTACTTCTTCCACTTGAATCGCCAAACAGAATTTCACAATGGCCCTACTCTGGAGCTTGGAGGTGTCAATGTTCAGCGCCGTAGGGATAGTCCATTCCCATCACTCGCCATGCCAAGCCATCCCAAAGGCTGGGGCAAGTCTTGGTTTTATTGCCGGGAGACTTCGCCTGAGGGCGAGAACAAGTTTCTCGGTTATGGGAAAGATCGCCTTCCAACAAATTTTAAATTCCCAGACAAGCTCACCGAAGAAGAGGAGTCAGACTTTATCCCAGTATTGTCCGAGTTAAGATCTCTGAGAAACAACGGCCTTACTGGGGTTGACCTGATCCGTTGCTGGGTCGAATGGCGTATCCTCCCTTTAACTCGCCGGGACGGATTAATGTGTGATTTTGACGGCACCCTGGATCGCCCTCAGTGCTACTTCCACACGACTCTGACAGAGAGTGATATTGTAACCATCATCAAGAAGTTGACTGGCGAAACCGCAACAAAATGTGGCCAAATAGGTCTTAAGCCGTTCTGTAAGATCAACCCGGCACCAAAGGTAAATAACTTAACCCGCCTCTTGTTTTTATTCCTTTCGTCTTACTTGAACCATGACCTCTTATAAAATATGCCATTTCAGAAAGGTGATAAATTCTGGTCCAAGAGGCCAAAGAAGTCGGCCATGAAGCAAGCTAGGCCGCCTCCAAAGAAGAAGTCCAAGGGCAAGGGCAAAGCCGCCGTTACTGAGCCATCTGAAGCCGATGAATCCCAAGTCGGCAACGTACTTTCAGAGGTAAAAAATCCATCCTCTTTAACTCGCCATCCATTTACTGATAGTTTTGTGTTTACAACTCTACCTTTTGTGTAGAATGAGGACAATGAAAGCCAGGAAGACTCCGTAGAGGTAATTTCTGTTTCCTCCGACTCATCTTCTTCTCCACCTAAGCCGGCCAAGCGAAATTTTGGGAAAGTTCCCTTCTCACACCCAAATGCTTGTTTGGATCCAAATTTCCTTCTGAAGAAAGCACAACATGCCTCAAATCGGAAAACTTGAAGTCATTCTGGAGACCTGGTGTCCGGGTTACCAACAAGAAACAAGAAAAGGCAGAATGAGGTATCTTTTAACAACACTTCTTCAAGTCCTTTTGGATCGCGTTTGTAACTCTCTCATACCTTGGAAGTATTATTTTTGTAGAGTTCTCCTCCCACATCTGGCGACTCAGTGATGTCGGCACTTCCACCAATGATCCGTCTCCCCAGGTAAGCCTTTGACAACATTTACCTTTGTTCTGATGGTGGTAACATCAACTCCTTTAAACGCACCCCTTCTCTTTTTTGGGCACATGCAAAGAAAAGGAAAACTGGCAGATCAACTCCCCTTATAGCTTCGGAGCCTATTGAAAAATCGGCACCGATCCAAGATAACCCAGACCAAGACAAGCCTGGAGATCAAGTGGATCTCCCCAGCTCGCCCAAGGGCACCATGGAAATGCCTAACCCGCCAAGTCCTTTGAAAACAGCAGAAGACCCAGACGTTGTAGTTATCACCGGTACTCACTTCTCTAAGCCGGCCACATCGGTTTTATCGAAGCATGTATCATCATCAGCTCAACCTGTTTTTGGGCATGAACTTTCCAAGGCTAAGCTCTCCCAGTATGAGAATCTTGAATTCAAAGAACTTTGCTCTGGCTTTGCAAGTCGCCTGGTGGCGAGTTATGAGATGGAGAAAAGTTTGCTTCGATTGCTGAAGAACAAACATGAGGTACGTCTTATTGCACACTGTATTATCTTCATTAATCCCCAAGGGCCGGTTCATCAGTAAAAAGATGAGCCGGGTCTTGATAATAAAAATGAATCTGTCAACCTGTAACCCCAAGGGCCGGGTCATCTGTAAAAAGATGAACCGGGTCTTGATACTTTGAAAAATCTGTTCGACCTGTATCTCCCAAGGGCCGGGTCATCTGTAAAAAGGTGAACCGGGTCTTGATTAATTGAAGAAAAAACTTTCGACCTGTATCCCCCAAGGGCCTGGTCATCTGTAAAAAGATGAACCGGGTCTTGATTAATTGAAGAAAAAACTTTCGACCTGTAACCCCCAAGGGCCGGGTCATCTGTAAAAAAGATGAGCCGGGTCTTGATACTGTATAATTTTGTCTAAAAAATTATACATTAGCCCCCAAGTGTCAGGGATGTTGCTTGCAATAATTCTGAGACTTGCCCCTTGACTATATATTTCGACAGGAATCACTTATCCAAACTGAATCAGCATATGGCGACTTGAAGAAAAGTTTAACCGATCAGCAGGATGCCTGGGAAAAATCAGAAGAGAAGTATCAACTGACCTTATCTGAGATGGAGAAGCTAAAAGCCGACTTAAAAAGGGCTCAAGCTGATCAAGATGCCTTAATAAAGCGAGCATAAAAAGCTGAAGCCAAATTGGACACTGTGCAACAAGAGCTGTCCGGCTTAAAGCGACATATCTCCAACATGGCGCAAGCTGTCTTTGGTAAAAACCAACCCTTGACCTTTGTAAACAAATAGCTTTGTGTAAATCGCTGACTATCATTACCTCTTATACAGGTCCGAGAGCTGCCAACCTTCAGGATGATTGCGTCCTGATGCTAAAGGCAATTTACACGTTGATAGAGCAACTGTATACCGAAAGTGTGCTGACCGTGAAAGCACTGATGGGCGCCAAGGAACCTATAACGTGAATAAAGAAGATGCTTGGCTGCTTATCTACTCTTCCTCCTCAAATTGGCGAGCTAACTCGGTCAGCCGCCCGAAAAGGAGCACTGACTACGCTGAGTCGGTGTTTGGCGTATGCTCCAGAAATAAACCCAGAAGAAGTAGCGGCGGGCTTTCCTCAGCTCAAGGATGACGGGTCAGAATTTGCTGAAGAGGACTACCAGCCTGTTGTTAAAGACTCTCGTTTGGCGGTGACTCAGCTTGCTGCAAGCTTGGATTTATCAAAATACCAAGCCGCCTATGACAAAAAGAACAAGAAAGTTAACCCGCCAGCCTTTGTGACGACCAGCTTAACTCCGCGTCGACCCAAGGATCCTTTTGATTTGGAGGCGGATCTCTCATCAGTGCTGAACGATGAAGATGAGTTCACCGCGTTATCCAAGTGTAACTGGGTACTGGTTGATTTGCAAATTGAAGTCGGCCAAAGCTCGCAGCAAGCTGATCCAAGGACATCAGCAGAATAAAGCTTCATAGATTTGGCCATGAGAGCCACGTAATAAGTCTTTTTAGGAATCAAACTGCTTCTGTGATATCTCGAAAAATCCTTATGTCGCCCTTAAGGCGTTTTGAAATGCTTGATCCGCCGTTTGAGGCGTTATTATGATGCTTGACCCGCCATGGCTAGAGTGACTTTGATCATCAACCTGTTTTAAGCTTGAAAACATATATCAAACCATCTTAGTGAGTAATGGGTGATAATAAATAGCAATCGCCCCAAGATATTTTGAGGCGAGTCAGAAAAAAGTCTGAAAAACCTTGTCGCAGAGCCAGGAAGGTAAAAAATAGCAATTTCGTCGGCTCATCAGGTCGCGACAAGATAGGGCGAGTTAAATAAACTCAAGCGCCACCCAAGGGAGACTTTTGTATCAAAAGCTCAAGTATTTAGACCGGCTGATCAGGCACAAGTCAAGCTTCAGTGAAGCGGGTTCAATGAACCAATGGTTTCTCTATTTTCCATGTGAGGCGCTTGCCGGTACGAGACATGTTTTAACCAAGGTGAGTTTAGGGTCCATGAGCGGAATAACTCGCCAAGAGTTTACGGGTCCATATGGCGATTCGGCCAACACACAGTCCAGTATAACCATTTGTAATGCGGTAATTTTTCGCAGGCCAAATGGGTAGTAAGGGTGATCTCAGTGAGAGGAAGCCCCCAAGTGACCTATGATTAAGGGAAAGACCGTCATAGGATTGTAGAAGCATATACGCTATTACCACAAAACGACTTGAGAACACACAGTCCTCAAGTAAGCCGGCCTAATCCACAGAATCACATAAGGCGCCTATGTTTGAATCGCGCGCTTGTGGCGACTTCGATCCTCTTTGGCTTATCGATACCCAGTTTTGTAATAAGCGCGTCGTGGCGACTTAAGCTCTTTGGTATGGATAGCGTCCATGTTTGGGCGACTTGTTGATGAAAGAATAAAGATCCATACCTTTCAATAAGATGAATTAGCAGGAAAGCCCCCAAGTCGGGAGGCGTTAAATTTATTGCTTTATAAGAAATGAAAAACTTACAAAACGTAGAGCTAATATCTCAAGTGTAATAAGGCCGCAAGTGGGCTATGTTCCAGGGGCAAGTTGACTCAGCCTCCGTGGTTGGCCGATCAGGCCGTAGATCCACCAGATAGTAAGACCCATTGCAAAGGTTTTTACTGACGACGAACGCCCTTCCCATGGCGGTGATAACTTATGCATGCCAGTACGATCTTGTATCAGCCGAAGCACTAAGTCGCCTTCGTGAAAAGTTCGTCTCTTGACCCGGCGGCTGTGATAACGTCGTAAGTCCTGCTGATAAATGGACGATCGGGTTGCAGCCAAGTCACGCGCTTCCTCCAAGGCGTCCAAAGAGTCTTGACGCGCCAGTACATTGTCCTGTTCCACATAAGCGGCAACCCTGGGCGAGTCATGCCTTATGTTAGTGGGAAGAACGGCTTCTGCTCCATAGACCAGAAAGAAAGGAGTAAAACCCGTAGAACGGTCCGGGTGGTCCGGATGCTCCATAGTACCGAAGGCAACTCCTCAACCCAACACACCGGGGTACGTTCCAAGGGAACCATGAGTCGGGGTTTGACTCCCCGCAAAACTTCCTGGTTCGCCCACTCCGCCTGTCCATTAGATTGCGGGTGAGCAACTGCAGAAACATCAAGCCAGATGTGCTCACGACGGAAAAACTCTTGCATCGCTCCTTGAGACAGATTAGTGCCATTGTCAGTAATGATGCTGTGCGGATATCCGAACCGGAAGATTAATTTTTTCAAGAATTTGACCGCTGTCTCCGCATCACAAGCTCCAACAGGCTCTGCTTCAACCCACTTGGTGAACTTATCAACCGCCACCAGCAAATGACTTTTCTTGTTGGACGACATCTTAAAGGGGCCAACCATGTCTAACCCCCAAACCGCGAAAGGCCAAGTGATAGGTATCATCCTTAGTTCTTGAGCCGGCACATGGGCATGTCGCCCGTAACGTTGGCATCCATCACATCGATGAACTATCTCCTCTGCATCTGCATGGGCCGTCAAGCAGAAGAAACCATGACGAAACGCCTTTGAAACCAAGGAGCGTGACCCGGCGTGATGCCCACAATCTCCGGAATGAATGTCATTTAGAATTATGCACCCTTCTTCGGAGGAAACACATCTTTGAAAAACCCCGGAAGTGCTTCGCTTATATAGTTCGCCATTGATGATCACCATGGATTTGCTTCGCCGAACGATTTGGCGAGCCAACACTTCATCCGTAGGTAACTCGCCTCGGGCAAGATAGGCCAGATACGGAAGAACCCAATCCGGCATAACATGGAGAGCCGCCACGAACTGGGACTCAGGATCTGGTATTGCCAACTCCTCCTCTGAAGGCAACCTTACGGAAGGATTATGCAGAGTGTCCAGAGAAACATTGGGGGGAACCGGCTTACGCTGGGAACCGAGATGTGAAAGGGCATCAGCTGCTTCGTTAAGGCGCCGGTCAATGTGATCGACCTGATAGCCATGGAAATGACCAGTCACATCAGACACAGCCCTCCTGTAAGCCGCCATCAAGGGGTCCCGAGAATCCCAAGTGCGTGAAACTTGCTGAGCCACGAGATCAGAGTCGCCGAAACATCTGACCCGCGTAAGGTTCATCTCCTTGGAGATTCGTAAGCCGTGAAGCAAAGCTTCGTATTCTGCAGCGTTGTTGGTACATGGGAACATGAGTCGGAGGACGAACAGAATGTTTCCCCTTGAGGCGATATCAGCACCACACCATCCCCCGAGCCTTCCAACTGTCTAGATCCGTCAAAATAAATAGTCTAGTATGTAAGGTCAGGCCTGTCTTCCGGGATCTGTAACTCGGTCCAATCATTGACGAAATCAACCAAGGCCTGAGACTTGATAGCCGTGCGGGGGGGGGGGGGGTGTATCGCACGTGGTGCGGCCCAAGTTCAATCGCCCACTTGGCAATTCGCCCTGTCGCCTCCCGATTCTGGATGATGTCCCCGAGGGGAGCAGAGCTAACCACCGTGATGGGATGCTCTTGAAAATAATGTTTAAGCTTCCGGCTTGCCATAAAGAACCCATAAACTAATTTTTGCTAGTGTGGGTATCGCTGCTTGGAAAGAGTTAGCACCTCACTGATAAAATACACCGGGCGCTGCACAGGGTATTCCTTCCCTTCCTCCTTCCTTTCGACGACCACCGCCACACTCACCGCTTTAAGGCTTCGAAAGCTTCATCGGCTTCGTCTGTCCAAACAAAATGGTCAGATTTTCTAAGCAATTGATAAAGGGGAATAGCTTTCTCTCCCAGACGGCTTATGAAATGACTTAAGGCCGCAATACGACCCGCCATCCGTTGGACTTGATTAATATTCGCTGGTTTCCCAAGGGAGGTAACTGCTTCGATCTTGTCCGAGTTAGCTTCGATGCCGCGCTCAGACACCAGGAAGACCAACAACTTTCCTGCAGGAACACCAAAGACACACTTGGTGGGATTAAGCTTCATCTGATATACCCGCAGATTATCGAAAGTTTCCTTGAGATCTTCCAATAGCGTTTCCTTCCTGTGGGTTTTAACCACAATGTCATCAACATAGGCATGGACGTTGCGTCCGATTTGGCCACGGAGACAATTTTGAATGCAGCGCTGATAAGTCGCCCCTACACTCTTGAGTCCGAATGGCATGGACACATAGCAAAAAGCGCCAAAGCGGGTTATAAAAGCTGTTTTCTCTTGATCTTCCACGGCCATCTTGATTTGGTGATATCCAGAATAAGCGTCCAGGAAGCACAAACGTTCGCATCCCACCACTGAATCAATAATTTGGTCGATGCGGGGAAGAGCGGACAAGCTCTGTTAAGTTCCATGTAATCAATGCACATACGGAAGGTACCCTTCTTCTTGAGCACCAAGACCAGGTTATCCAACCATTTGGGGTGGAAGACCTCTACGATGAATCCGGTGGCCAAGAGCCGGGCAACTTCCTCCCCGATTGCCTTGCGTCATTCCTCATTGAACCTATGAAGATATTGTTGAATAGGTTTTGCCTTTGGGTCAACATTAAGGTGGTGATCAGCGAATTCTCTCGGCACACCAGGCATGTCAGAAGGTTTCCATGCACTACTGGAATTCAGAAATTTGTATTCTGCCAAAGCGGACGGCAAAGGGTGCAACCACGGATGGCAAAGGCTTTGCCGTCGGTCAGCAGACGGCAAAGTAGACGGTAAAAAAATCCGGTGAAGAGGTTCTTTGCCGTTAGCTTTCCCAAAGCGGACGGCAAAGAATCTTTGCCATGAGGGGGCAGACGGCAAATTAACAGGGATGACAAAGGGTGCAACGTCCCCGTTAAGTGTTAACGGCAGGCCTCCTCCCTTTGCCGTCTGCCTCCCCTCCTTTGTCGTGTGGGGGCAGACGGTAAAGAGGGGAGAGAGAGGGGGCAGATTCCCCTTTTGCCGTCTGCCTCACCCCTTTGCCATGTGGGGGCAGACGACAAAGAGGGGAGAGAGAGGGGGCAGATTCCCCCCTTTGCCGTCTGCCTCCCCCTCTTTGCCATGTGGGGGCAGACGGCAAAGAGGGGAACCAGCCCCTTTTTTATTTATTTTTTGTTATATCTAGCATTTTTAACAATAATCAGGATATATAAATATATATTTGACATAAATAAATTTCTTTCCGTACTCATGACCATATTAAAATAACCTCTTATATCCAGCTTTCAAGTTGCATCCACGTGCATACAAAGTTTCATATATTACACCAGTTTCATCCACGTGCATACAAAGTTTCATATATTCATATACTACAATAGTTTCAATACAACCCATGGTACAAGAAATCATCTTCAAGCATTCCATCAATATTTTCCAAGCTTCCCGTGAAGTGAAGGTAATCTGCAAAATGACAAATAAGAAAGTAGAAGAATAATACTAGATGAAGTAGTGTATATATAGGTTATTTCGGAGAGAAATTAGCTAAGTATAGACCATGTAGGAGCTAACTAAGCTAATTATGTCATTTAGGTGGAACCCTAGCTAACTATAGGTCGTTTCGGAGCTAACTTGGGTAAAATAGGTCATTCCGGAGCAAACTATGCTTATTAAGCCATTTTTGATCTAGCTAGGCTAATTATAGGCATTTAATACCTAAGTTAGGGGGAATAGGTCATGTTGCAGCTACGTAAGCCTTATTATGTCATTTAGGAGAGAACTTAGCTAACTATAGGTCATGTTTTATTAAATAGACCATTTAGGAGCTAAATAAGCTAATTATGTCATTTAGATGGATAATTAACCAATTTAGGCTTTGTTGGATGAGTCTAAGCTACGTAGAATAAGAGAAAGAGAAGAAGAAGTAAAAGAAGGAGGAGGAGGAGAAGGAGAAGGAAGAGGAGAAGAAGAAGAAAAGGATAAGGAGACGGAGAAGGAGGAAGAAGGAGGAAAAAGAAGGAGAAGGAGGAGCTCCTTCTCCTTCTTCTCCTCCTTCTCCTCCTTCTTCTTATCCTCCTCCCTCTCCTTCTTCTTCTTCTTCTCCTCCTCTTCTTCTTCCTTCCTTTCATTTTTCCTCTATCTTCTCCTCTCGACCCCTTCTTCGGGCTAAATTGGCTAAGAATGCCTTTTTCGAGCTAATTATGTCATTTAGGAGAGAACTTAGCTAAGTATAGGTCATTTTTTATTAAATAGAGCATTTAGGAGCTAACTAAGCTAATTATGTCATTTAGATGGATAATTAGCCAATTTAGGCTTTGTTGGATGACTCTAAGCTACGTAGAATAAGGGAAAGAGAAGAAGAAGTAAAAGAAGGAGGAGGAGGAGGAGGAGAAGGAGAAGGAAGAGGAGAAGAAGAAGAAAAGGAGAAGGAGAAAGAGAAGGAGGAAGAAGGAGGAAGAAGAAGGAGAAGGAGGAGCTCCTTCTCCTTCTTCTCCTCCTTCTCCTCCTTCTTATCCTCCTCCCTCTCCTTCTTATTCTTGTCCTCTTCTTCTTCTTCCTTCCTTTCATTTTTCCTCTATCTTCTCCTCTCGACCCCTTCTTCGGGCTAAATTGGCTAAGAGTGCATTTTTGGAGCTAATTATGTCATTTAGGAGAGAACTTAGCTAAGTATAGGTCATTTTTTATTAAATAGACCATTTAGGAGCTAACTAACTAATTATGTCATTTAGATGTATAATTAGCCAATTTAGGCTTTGTTGGATGAGTCTAAGCTACGTAGAATAAGAGAAAGAGAAAAAGAAGTAAAAGAAGGAGGAGGAGGAGGAGGAGGAGAAGGAGAAGGAAGAGGAAAAGAAGAAGAAAATGAGAAGGAGGAAGAAGGAGGAAGAAGAAGGAGAAGGAGGATCTCATTCTCCTTCTTCTCCTCCTTCTCCTCCTTCTTCTTATCCTCCTCCCTCTCCTTCTTCTTCTTCTCCTCTTCTTCTTCTTCCTTCCTTTAATTTTTCCTCTTTGTTCTCCTCTCGTCCCCTTGTTCGGGCTAAATTGGCTAAGAATGCCTTTTTGGAGCTAATTATGTCATTTAGGAGAGAACTTAGCTAAGTATAGGTCATTTTCTATTAAATAGACCATTTAGGAGCTAACTAAGCTAATTATGTCATTTAGATGTATAAGTAGCCAATTTAGGCTTTGTTGGATGAGTCTAAGCTACGTAGAATAAGAGAAAGAGAAGAATAAGTAAAAGAAGGAGGAGGGGGAGGAGGAGGAGGAGAAGGAGAAGGAAGAGGAGAAGAAGAAGGAGAAGGAGAAGGAGGAAGAAGGAGGAAGAAGAAGGAGAAGGAGGAGCTCCTTCTCCTTCTTCTCCTCCTTCTCCTCCTTCTTCTTATCCTCCTCCCTCTCCTTCTTCTTCTTCTCCTCTTCTTCTTCTTCCTTCCTTTCATTTTTCCTCTATCTTCTCCTCTCGACCCCTTCTTCGGGCTAAATTGGCTAAGAATGCCTTTTTGGAGCTAATTATGTCATTTAGGAGAGAAATTAGCTAAGTATAGGTCATTTTTTATTAAATAGACCATACAGGAGCTAACTAAGCTAATTATGTCATTTAGATGGATAATTAGCCAATTTAGGCTTTGTTGGATGAGTCTAATCTACGTAGAATAAGAGAAAGAGAAGAAGTAAAAGAAGAAGGAGGAGGAGGAGGAGGTGAAGGAGAAGGAAGAGGAGAAGAAGAAGAAGGAGAAGGAGGGAGAAGGAGGAAGTAGAAGGAGAAGGAGGAGCTCCTTCTCCTTCTTCTCCTCCTTCTCCTCCTTCTTCTTATCCTCCTCCCTCTCCTTCTTCTTCTTCTCCTCTTCTTCTTCTTCCTTCCTTTCATTTTTCCTCTATCTTCTCCTCGCGACCCCTTCTTCGGGCTAAATTGGCTAAGAATGCCTTTTTGGAGCTAATTATGTCATTTAGGAGATAACTTAGCTAAGTATAGGTCATTTTTTATTAAATAGACCATTTAGGAGCTAACTAAGCTAATTATGTCATTTAGATGGATAATTAGCCAATTTAGGCTTTGTTGGATGAGTCTAAGCTACGTAGAATAAGAGAAAGAGACGAAGAAGTAAAAGAAGGAGGAGGAGTTGGAGGAGGAGGAGAAGGAGAAGGAAGAGGAGAAGAAGAAGAAAAGCAGAAGGATAAGGAGAAGGAGGAAGAAGGAGGAAGAAGAAGGAGAAGGAGGAGCTCCTTCTCCTTCTTCTCCTCCTTCTCCTCCTTCTTCTTATCCTCCTCCCTCTCCTTCTTCTTCTTCTCCTCTTCTTCTTCTTCCTTCCTTTCATTTTTCCTCTATCTTCTCCTCTCGACGCCTTCTTCGGGCTAAATTGGCTAAGAATGCCTTTTTGGAGCTAATTATGTCATTTAGGCGAGAAATTAGCTAAGTATAGGTCATTTTTTATTAAATAGACCATACAGGAGCTAACTAAGCTAATTATGTCATTCAGATGGATAATTAGCCAATTTAGGCTTTGTTGGATGAGTCTAATCTACGTAGAATAAGAGAAAGAGAAGAAGAAGTAAAAGAAGAAGGAGGAGGAGGAGGAGGAGGAGAAGGAGAAGGAAGAGGAGAAGAAGAAGAAGGAGAAGGAGGGAGAAGGAGGAAGTAGAAGGAGAAGGAGGAGCTCCTTCTCCTTCTTCTCCTCCTTCTCCTCCTTCTTCTTATCCTCCTCCCTCTCCTTCTTCTTCTTCTCCTCTTCTTCTTCTTCCTTCCTTTCATTTTTCCTCTATCTTCTCCTCGCGACCCCTTCTTCGGGCTAAATTGGCTAAGAATGCCTTTTTGGAGCTAATTATGTCATTTAGGAGATAACTTAGCTAAGTATAGGTCATTTTTTATTAAATAGACCATTTAGGAGCTAACTAAGCTAATTATGTCATTTAGATGGATAATTAGCCAATTTAGGCTTTGTTGGATGAGTCTAAGCTACGTAGAATAAGAGAAAGAGACGAAGAAGTAAAAGAAGGAGGAGGAGTTGGAGGAGGAGGAGAAGGAGAAGGAAGAGGAGAAGAAGAAGAAAAGCAGAAGGATAAGGAGAAGGAGGAAGAAGGAGGAAGAATAAGGAGAAGGAGGAGCTCCTTCTCCTTCTTCTCCTCCTTCTCCTCCTTCTTATCCTCCTCCCTCTCCTTCTTCTTCTTCTCCTCTTCTTCTTCTTCCTTCCTTTCATTTTTCCTCTTTCTTTCCTCTCGTCCCCTTCTTCGGGCTAAATTGGCTAAGAATGCCTTTTTGGAGCTAATTATGTCATTTAGGAGAGAACTTAGCTAAGTATAGGTCATTTTTTATTAAATAGAGCATTTAGGAGCTAACTAAGCTAATTATGTCATTTAGATGGATAATTAGCCAATTTAGGCTTTGTTGGATGACTCTAAGCTACGTAGAATAAGGGAAAGAGAAGAAGAAGTAAAAGAAGGAGGAGGAGGAGGAGGAGAAGGAGAAGGAAGAGGAGAAGAAGAAGAAAAGGAGAAGGAAAAAGAGAAGGAGGAAGAAGGAGGAAGAAGAAGGAGAAGGAGGAGCTCCTTCTCCTTCTTCTCCTCCTTCTCCTCCTTCTTATCCTCCTCCCTCTCCTTCTTATTCTTGTCCTCTTCTTCTTCTTCCTTCCTTTCATTTTTCCTCTATCTTCTCCTCTCGACCCCTTCTTCGGGCTAAATTGGCTAAGAGTGCATTTTTGGAGCTAATTATGTCATTTAGGAGAGAACTTAGCTAAGTATAGGTCATTTTTTATTAAATAGACCATTTAGGAGCTAACTAACTAATTATGTCATTTAGATGTATAATTAGCCAATTTAGGCTTTGTTGGATGAGTCTAAGCTACGTAGAATAAGAGAAAGAGAAAAAGAAGTAAAAGAAGGAGGAGGAGGAGGAGGAGGAGAAGGAGAAGGAAGAGGAAAAGAAGAAGAAAATGAGAAGGAGGAAGAAGGAGGAAGAAGAAGGAGAAGGAGGATCTCATTCTCCTTCTTCTCCTCCTTCTCCTCCTTCTTCTTATCCTCCTCCCTCTCCTTCTTCTTCTTCTCCTCTTCTTCTTCTTCCTTCCTTTAATTTTTCCTCTTTGTTCTCCTCTCGTCCCCTTGTTCGGGCTAAATTGGCTAAGAATGCCTTTTTGGAGCTAATTATGTCATTTAGGAGAGAACTTAGCTAAGTATAGGTCATTTTCTATTAAATAGACCATTTAGGAGCTAACTAAGCTAATTATGTCATTTAGATGTATAAGTAGCCAATTTAGGCTTTGTTGGATGAGTCTAAGCTACGTAGAATAAGAGAAAGAGAAGAATAAGTAAAAGAAGGAGGAGGGGGAGGAGGAGGAGGAGAAGGAGAAGGAAGAGGAGAAGAAGAAGAAAAGGAGAAGGAGAAGGAGAAGGAGGAAGAAGGAGGAAGAAGAAGGAGAAGGAGGAGCTCCTTCTCCTTCTTCTCCTCCTTCTCCTCCTTCTTCTTATCCTCCTCCCTCTCCTTCTTCTTCTTCTCCTCTTCTTCTTCTTCCTTCCTTTCATTTTTCCTCTATCTTCTCCTCTCGACCCCTTCTTCGGGCTAAATTGGCTAAGAATGCCTTTTTGGAGCTAATTATGTCATTTAGGAGAGAAATTAGCTAAGTATAGGTCATTTTTTATTAAATAGACCATACAGGAGCTAACTAAGCTAATTATGTCATTTAGATGGATAATTAGCCAATTTAGGCTTTGTTGGATGAGTCTAATCTACGTAGAATAAGAGAAAGAGAAGAAGTAAAAGAAGAAGGAGGAGGAGGAGGAGGTGAAGGAGAAGGAAGAGGAGAAGAAGAAGAAGGAGAAGGAGGGAGAAGGAGGAAGTAGAAGGAGAAGGAGGAGCTCCTTCTCCTTCTTCTCCTCCTTCTCCTCCTTCTTCTTATCCTCCTCCCTCTCCTTCTTCTTCTTCTCCTCTTCTTCTTCTTCCTTCCTTTCATTTTTCCTCTATCTTCTCCTCGCGACCCCTTCTTCGGGCTAAATTGGCTAAGAATGCCTTTTTGGAGCTAATTATGTCATTTAGGAGATAACTTAGCTAAGTATAGGTCATTTTTTATTAAATAGACCATTTAGGAGCTAACTAAGCTAATTATGTCATTTAGATGGATAATTAGCCAATTTAGGCTTTGTTGGATGAGTCTAAGCTACGTAGAATAAGAGAAAGAGACGAAGAAGTAAAAGAAGGAGGAGGAGTTGGAGGAGGAGGAGAAGGAGAAGGAAGAGGAGAAGAAGAAGAAAAGCAGAAGGATAAGGAGAAGGAGGAAGAAGGAGGAAGAAGAAGGAGAAGGAGGAGCTCCTTCTCCTTCTTCTCCTCCTTCTCCTCCTTCTTCTTATCCTCCTCCCTCTCCTTCTTCTTCTTCTCCTCTTCTTCTTCTTCCTTCCTTTCATTTTTCCTCTATCTTCTCCTCTCGACGCCTTCTTCGGGCTAAATTGGCTAAGAATGCCTTTTTGGAGCTAATTATGTCATTTAGGCGAGAAATTAGCTAAGTATAGGTCATTTTTTATTAAATAGACCATACAGGAGCTAACTAAGCTAATTATGTCATTCAGATGGATAATTAGCCAATTTAGGCTTTGTTGGATGAGTCTAATCTACGTAGAATAAGAGAAAGAGAAGAAGAAGTAAAAGAAGAAGGAGGAGGAGGAGGAGGAGGAGAAGGAGAAGGAAGAGGAGAAGAAGAAGAAGGAGAAGGAGGGAGAAGGAGGAAGTAGAAGGAGAAGGAGGAGCTCCTTCTCCTTCTTCTCCTCCTTCTCCTCCTTCTTCTTATCCTCCTCCCTCTCCTTCTTCTTCTTCTCCTCTTCTTCTTCTTCCTTCCTTTCATTTTTCCTCTATCTTCTCCTCGCGACCCCTTCTTCGGGCTAAATTGGCTAAGAATGCCTTTTTGGAGCTAATTATGTCATTTAGGAGATAACTTAGCTAAGTATAGGTCATTTTTTATTAAATAGACCATTTAGGAGCTAACTAAGCTAATTATGTCATTTAGATGGATAATTAGCCAATTTAGGCTTTGTTGGATGAGTCTAAGCTACGTAGAATAAGAGAAAGAGACGAAGAAGTAAAAGAAGGAGGAGGAGTTGGAGGAGGAGGAGAAGGAGAAGGAAGAGGAGAAGAAGAAGAAAAGCAGAAGGATAAGGAGAAGGAGGAAGAAGGAGGAAGAATAAGGAGAAGGAGGAGCTCCTTCTCCTTCTTCTCCTCCTTCTCCTCCTTCTTATCCTCCTCCCTCTCCTTCTTCTTCTTCTCCTCTTCTTCTTCTTCCTTCCTTTCATTTTTCCTCTTTCTTTCCTCTCGTCCCCTTCTTCGGGCTAAATTGGCTAAGAATGCCTTTTTGGAGCTAATTATGTCATTTAGGAGAGAACTTAGCTAAGTATAGGTCATTTTTTATTAAATAGACCATTTAGGAGCTAACTAAGCTAATTATGTCATTTAGATGTATAATTAGCCAATTTAAGCTTTGTTGGATGAGTCTAAGCTACGTAGAATAAGAGAAAGAGAAGGAGAAGTAAAAGAAGGATGAGGAGGAGGAGGAGGAGAAGGAGAAGGAAGAGGAGAATTAGAAGAAAAGGAGAAGGAGCAGGAGAAGGAGGAAGAAGGAGGAAGAAGAAGGAGAAGGAGGAGCTCCTTCTCCTTCTTCTCCTCCTTCTCCTCCTTCTTCTTATCCCCCTCCCTCTCCTTCTTCTTCTTCTTCTCCTCTTCTTCTTCTTCCTTCCTTTCATTTTTCCTCTATCTTCTCCTCTCGGCCCCTTCTTCGGGCTAAATTGGCTAAGAATGCCTTTTTTTAGGTAATTATGTCATTTAGGAGAGAACTTAGCTAAGTATAGGTCATTTTTTTTAAATAGACCATTTAGGAGCTAACTAAGCTAATTATGTCATTTAGATGGATAATTAGCCAATTTAGGCTTTGTTGGATGAGTCTAAGCTACGTAGAATAAGAGAAAGAGAAGAAGAAGTAAAAGAAGGAGGAGGAGGAGGAGGAGGAGAAGGAGAAGGAAGAGGAGGAGAAGAAGAAAAGGAGAAGGAGAAGGAGAAGGAGGAAGAAGGAGGAAGAAGAAGGAGAAGGAGGAGCTCCTTCTCCTTCTTCTCCTCCTTCTCCTCCTTCTTTTTATCCTCCTGCCTCTCCTTCTTCTTCGTCTCCTCTTCTTCTTCTTCCTTCCTTTCATTTTTCCTCTATCTTCTCCTCTCGACCCCTTCTTCGGGCTAAATTGGCTAAGAATGCCTTTTTGGAGCTAATTATGTCATTTAGGAGAGAACTTAGCTAAGTATAGGTCATTTTTTATTAAATAGAGCATTTAGGAGCTAACTAAGCTAATTATGTCATTTAGATGGATAATTAGCCAATTTAGGCTTTGTTGGATGAGTCTAAGCTAGGTAGAATAAGAGAAAGAGAAGAAGAAGTAAAAGAAGGAGGAGGAGGAGGAGGAGGAGGAGAAGGAGAAGGAAGAGGAGAAGAAGAAGAAAAGGAGAAGGAGAAGGAGAAGGAGGAAGAAGGAGGAAGAAGAAGGAGAAGGAGGAGCTCCTTCTCCTTCTTCTCCTCCTTCTCCTCCTTCTTCTTATCCTCCTCCCTTTCCTTCTTCTTCTTCTCCTTTTCTTCTTCTTCCTTCCTTTCATTTTTCCTCTTTCTTCTCCTCTCGTCCCCTTCTTCGGGCTAAATTGGCTAAGAATGCCTTTTTGGAGGTAATTATGTCATTTCGAGGATAATTAGCTAAGTATAGGTCATTTTTTGACTAAGCTAACTAAGCTAATTAAGCTAACTAAGCTAACTAAGCTAACTAAGCTAACTAAACTAGCTAAGTTAACTAAGCTAACTATGTCATCTAGCTATCTTTTATTAAATAGGTCTTTTTGGAGCTAACTAAGCTAATTATGTCATCTAGCTATCTTTTATTAAAACACTAGAAATAACATACCTAAGTTAGGGTCAAGCACGGTGGCTCTGGCTTGTTTCACCTGGAGAAGGCTGCCCTGGAGAAGGCTCGATTGTAGAAGGGTCATGCGATGCGTTTCGGGACATATTCTGCACCAAACATCGTTTGAAATGTGTAGTTAGCATGAGGACACTCTTAAGATCACTCCACTGAAATGAAACTCACCGTCCCCGCCACGTTAACGACTGGCATCGGCGGAGGGACTTGGTCGTTCTTCTCGCACATAGACTGCACATTTGGTTTCGACAAGTCAAACTTTTTATGTATTAATGAAACGGACATTCAAATGCAAGATTTGAAATAACATGAAGAAGAAACTTACCACGAAGAGCTCGTATATGGCCCTGGTAGACGCATCATTCCGTGCCCTCTCCGCCTCCACCAATGCAGTCGTCCTCTCCTCCAGCTCCCTAATTTCCTTATCCTTCTCCACCATAGCCGCCTGCATTGCCTCTCTCTCTTTCTGAATAGCAGCCTACAACAAAACTCATTGTTAGCATATTGGTTCCAACGCACAACATAATGTGGAAAGATATTTCAGTCCATTAAACTAACCTCGATGGCGAGCTCGACTGGCCGTGCACGACGTGTTATCTCCGGACAAGAGCTCGCTTGGCGTGCCTTTATCTGCCGGAGAGAGCTAGGACAATGTATAAGGCCATCTCCAATGGCGATCGAGCCATGGGGCCTCCCGTTGCCAGCTATCATCACCAGCTCTGGATCAATAGGCCCCTCGCTCGGGTTAAAGTCCTCCCCTTTCCTCGCCTTCACGTGATCTCTGTACTTCACGAGCTTGTCGTGGGAGGAGATGTTGGTGAAGTTTTCTGGATGCTCGAGGTCAGACTCAGAGAATGCCTTGACCTTCTTGTACGAGGCAGTATGGGCCATCGCATACAGGTCGTACATCTGTGGCGCCTCCGTCTTATTGTGACGCGCCTAAAAGAGAGAGAGAGGAAAATTGTATTGGTAAAGGGCTCAAGATAGCATTAAGAATGAATTGCATGAGGCATGAAGCAAACCACATACCCAGTTCTCGCCAAATTGGATTAAGTTGACGCTCCCTTGATGGTGTGGCACGCCAACCATTATTCCATGCCTCTCCTTGGCGTTGTTGTGGCTGGCCTCCCATGTTTCGGGGCACCACTGATCCACCAAGGCCTCCCAACAATCCATCTTATCCACACACCATCTCGGGGGCACCTAAGTTAATAAAGAGAAATTTGAGCGCGTAAGAACCAAATCAAGGAAACTAACTACAAAGCCTTAATAATATGTAATTACCTTCATGTAATGCTCCTTCTCCATCTTAGCATCACGGCACTTCGCCTTGTCAAGCCTAATACGCCGCGTGGCATAGTAGTCTCGAACAGCCTGCACCCGAGCCTCGTGTCGAAAGTTTTGAAGTAGGCGGCGACATTCAGTTTCGATAACCTTTGCCACGTCCTCCTCGTATCCCTGCTCACACCTGTAGTAGGTCTACAAACGAGACAACACCGATTAGTACAATAAATAGCTATGGTTGATTTATAATTGTGTGAAAGAGAAATTACCCAGAACTTTCGGATCACCATGTCCGCCCTCGTGTCACAAAAAACACCGTCGATCTCCACCTCCGGTGGGGCCGGGGCACCCAAGTAGTGCTCCCAGGTCATTCCTACCTCTCGCTCCTGACCGGGCAACGTAACAAACCCTGGGAAGTTTTGATGGCAAAGAACACCAAGGACGTTGTTGGGCTTGCGGACACCCTTGGCAACTATCCAACCCCTACAGTATGACAAATTAAAGCCAAAACATTAGATATTTGAGAAAACGCGAAGGGAAAAGGTTAAATAAGAGTAAATTAACTTACTTCTCCCCATTTGGCCTAATCGACCACCTCTGCTCGGGGGTCGTTGGCATGAGCAGGAGCCCCGAACTACCACGCTGGTAGACGGTAGCCCCTCACCCAGCTCCTCGTCGCTACCAGCATGGCCACTTGCCTCAGGCCAGGTATCCCACTGGATCTCTTGGGACGTACCCTCATCCCTGCTTTGCTCCGGAGTCGCCTGGAAGGAAGCCTCTGGGACAGGAGTCTCGTGGGTCGAAGGCTCGTCGACCTGAGGCTCGTGAACCGGAGACCGTGTAGCCTCCTCCTCAGACGAATCCACCCTAGAAGTCCTGTGCTCAGGTGAATCATCTTGGGGTGGTGGCAGAGACCGTGTAGCCCTACCTCTCCCGCGGCCACGTGTACCTTTAGTACAACATAAATACCAACATGAGTAATAAAATGTATACAAATACCAATATGCATACAACATGAGTACAACATAAATACCAACATGAATACAACGTGTACCTTTAGTGCCTCTCGGCTTCGCGGGGGGTCGACCTCCTCTCACGGGGGGTGCTCCTTGCAAAGTAGAGAGCAACACTCTCCGAAGAGGCGAGGCAGGAATGGAAGTACCCATCCCATCACCCGCTGACGAAGAAGCAACCGCGGAGTGCTTTCGACCCTTTCCCTCCATCTTTCAACACCTGTCATGACAAAGAGTAAATGAAATTAGTACAACATAAATACAAACAGGAGTAATAAAATGTATATCATTTAAGTGTATCGTCTTCATAAATACCAACATGACTAATAAAAATTGAATACCTAACATGAACTCAAAATTTATATATAGTATAATAGTTGAATACCTGACATGAACTAATAACAATCGTCTTCGTCTATATATGCTTCGGGGTCAATAAATGCATCATGATCATCACTATCATCAATAAATGCATCATCATCATCACTATCACGAAGAACATGTGGAAGGCCACCATTATGTAATCGGTCAAGAAGTGACAGGTCATCCGCAGCAGTAACCTCTTCTTCTTCCAGCTCTTCCTGTTCGGGCCCAGGGGTTAAGACGGATTCACTGTCGCTGTCTACTTCAATGTTCTGGGGTGAAGTAGAGCGGTTCTTGAAACGTTTCTTGGACATACGTGTTTCTTGGAAGAATTCTCCTTCATATGTGTCTGGGTTAGTGTGAGGTTCGTAATCCTCTTCATTGAGGGTAGGTGGTCTAAAATGTGGTGGCACTTCATAAATGACATCCCTACCTTTGAGATTTGGATCAGTTTGGCAGGCCCACGGTAGATAGAATACTTGTGTCGCCTGTTGAGCCGTAATATAGACATCGGGAACATCTAAGTGGGTGTTATGGTTGATTTCGACTAGTCCTATATGTTCATGAGTCCTTCTAGTCTCCCTCGGCTCAAACCAATAACATTTGAAGACTACGACGGTCGATGGGTTTTCACCATAGAATAGAAGTTCATAAATTGCTTCAACTCTTCCATAATACTCGGTGTCTCCTTCGCCGATAGCAGAGACAGAACAATTTGTAGTCTTTAGGTCGGGCATAGATAGCTCTTTGCCAAAGGTACGAAAGTGATACCCGTTGATGTTGTATTTGTCAAATGAACAGACCTTATAGTCAAAACCATTAGCAACTTGTCTCAACTCGGCATCCATAGACTCTGCATCAGCCTACAAGTTTAATACGAAAGAATGGATGCATTAGCCGCAAATTAGACCAATAAATCAAATGGGCCCTTAATGGTAATAAATTACCCTTTGTTTGAACCAAGAGATGAAACCGGGATAGTCGCCTCCATGCTTTGCGAGAAGCTTATACTCTTCGACGGAATCCTTTTCGATGACCGCTCCATCCGAGAATTCGGCGACGTATCGACTATATCAAATATCCGGGAATAAGAGTAGTGCAAATTAATTAGAAGTTGCGGAACAATAAATTACCGAGAACTTACTCGATGTACGGCCGCACTTCTGTTAGGTTGGTGAAGAAATACAATGAAATGGTCTGCCATTCTTCGACATCCAACGATTTCCCTTTTGAAGCACCGGCTGGTGCGAGCTTACCTTTGAATAGGCTGAGGTTCGATCGAACTTTTTCTCGATCGCCATCACTATACCGAGGCTTCGGGTTATGCAAATGATGATTTTTGGCTTCGTAGTGTGCTGTCACGAAGTTTGCCGCCTCCTCAGTAATGAATGCCTCGGCCATCGATGCTTCAATTCTACGTTTATTTTTACACTTATCTCGAAGCGTCTTCTGCATCCTCTCAGTTGAGTAGCACCATCGATTTTGAACGGGCCCCCCCATTCTTGCCTCGGTCGGGAGATGCAAAATCAAATGTTGCATTGGATTAAAGAAGCCCAGTGGAAAGATCTTTTCTAATTTGCAGATCGACTCCGGCGCCAACTCTTCCATTTCATCTAGCACGCCAGGCGATAGTTCTTTCGCACAAAGAGAACGGAAGAAATAGCTCAGCTCTGCCAGTACTAGCCATTCACCCTCAGGGATAAAGCCACGCAACATCACCGACATTACCCGCTCAATCCATATGTTCCAATCATGACTCTTGAGACCAAATATTTTCAATTTCTCAAGACTCGCTCCCCTCTTTAGATTCGTAGCATACCCATCGGGGAACATCAACCGCATTTTCACCCACAATAGCATTTCCCTCATAGCTGGCCTTTCAAGATTGAACAATGCCTTTGGCTTCGCTATGCTTTGCTTTCCTTTCTGTTGTCGCAAGTTTTGCAACGGTCTATCACATAGAGCCTCCAGGTCGATTCTAGCCTTAGGATTATCTTTTGACTTCCCCTCTATGCCGAACAATGTACCAAAAATGGCCTCCGCAATATTCTTTTCAGTGTGCATCACGTCAATGTTGTGTGGGCAAAGGACGTCTTTGAAGTAAGGGAGATCCCATAAGCATGACTTGTGAGTCCAGGCGTGTTCCGTATTATACCCTTTGAAGTATCCGGGACGCAAAGGATCAGGCTCGAGAGCGTTTAACTGATCAAGGGTCTGTTGGCCTGTCAACGCAGCTGGTGCAGTGTTTTTGATGACTCTACCTTTGATGAAATTCTTCTTGTCTTTTCTGAACTTATGGTCAGGATCCAGGAATTGTCTATGCATGTCGAAGCAAGAATACTTGCGACCAGCCTGCATCCAACGGAACTGAAGAGCTGCATTGCATGTGGTGCACGGAAACCTTCCATGCACGCACCAGCCAGCGAATAACGCAAACGCCGGATAATCATGCGTCGAGTACATGTACCACACATGCATTTTGAAATTTGTTTTGGTAGCCGCGTCGTAGGTCTTGATCCCATTATCCCAGGCTTCTTGCAACTCATCCTTAAGCGGCTGCATGTACACATTCATATTCTTCCCCGGATAGTTGGGCCCTGGAATTATCAACGTCAGGAATATGTTCTTTCTTTTCATAATCTCTCCGGGTGGCAAATTTAGTGGAATGACAAATACAGGCCAACAACTGTATTGTGCTGCCGTCATACCATACACATTGAACCCATCCGTGCTGATGGCAACTCTAGGTTGCCTTGGATCTTCCGATTTATCCTTATGTAATGCATCGAAGTGCCTCCACGCAAAACCATCTGAAGTGTGTACCAGCATCTTGTTCCCATCCGCATCTAGTTCGGTTCTTTTGCCCAATTTGTGCCATGTCATCTGTCTGGCCGTCTCTTCGACCATGAAAAGACGTTGAAGTCTTGGTACGATTGGCAGATATCGAAGAACACTAATGGGGATTTTGGTCTGATTCTTCTCACCCATGCCGTTGTCTACCACAATATACCTGGAAGAATTGCAAATGGGGCAATAGTTGAAGGCCGCATACTCAAGCCTAAATAAGGCACATCCATTCTCACAGGCATGTATCTTCTCATGGGGCATCTTAAGTACACGGAGGATTTTCTCTGACTGGTACAGGTTTGTAGGCAGTACATGGCCTTTGGGTAGAAAGCGTCCAAATATCGCCATCATCACGTCGTAGCATTCTCTGCCTAGGTTGAATTGAGCCTTCAGAGCCATTACTTGTGCGATGGCATCCAACTGACAAAGCTCAGTCTGCTCGTGGAGAGGACGTTTTGAAGACTCCAGCATTTCATAGAAGGCCTTTGCAGATTCCTCCATCTCATCGTCCGAATCACGAGCATCATCAAAGTCTTGCACCATGTCTTCAATCCCGGTACCATGCTCGTCGGTGCGATGACGAATCACCTCAGCTGTGGCACGTTGGTCAGACTCACCATGAAAAGTCCACACCATATAATCAGGCGTAAAACCCCACTTCTACAGGTGTTTACCCATTTCAAACTCTGTCTGCTTTTTCCAGTTGTCGCAGTTGGGACAGGGGCACCATGTTTTATGCTGGCCATTTGCAAATGCGGCTCTCACAAACCCCCTGGTTTTTGTTAACCATTCATGGGTCATGTCTTTCTGACTAGGGTGACCGTGTACATCCAAGCACGATCACTCATGTTGCCTAGCTACCTATGGGGGCACAAGAAATAAATATATAATTCATCATCTATATTCATACGCTAATCAAGTTTGTCAGTTTTATTACGTCCATGCAACCTACACGCTAATAGGTAAAGATATGTCCTAATCCCACCCGAGTATCTGTAGACTGGGTTCGTTTTCCCATGCTCTGCTCCAGATGCGATGCAGAATTTCGGCAGCACCTCCCCGCTATTCTCCTGATACACGTCTCGGCAATAGGCAAAGAGGATGTGTACCCGGAGAACAACAGGGGAGGCACTCACGAAATTCCGCATCGGATCCGGAGCACAGCATACGGAAAAAAAAACCCAATCTACACATACTCGGGCTGTCCATGGATAATGTTGGACAATTCAAAAGGATGGCGGTTATAAGTATGCAAAGAAATGCATATTTATAGATGTCGCCCTTTCGAACGGGAGACGCATACTGGTCACGCATACTCATGATTGAAGAAACCTATAGCTAGCAAGTTTCATCGGCACGAAGACCAGGACAGAGCAAATTAAGGGGGTAGGAGGAGAAGTCATTTGTGCTCACGGACAAACGCAAGGGCGGAGCTCGTCCAATGCACGTGGAGGTCGTCGAACAACTGCACATTGAAATTCACCCGATCAACACAAATACGATGTTTTTATAATTAACATAATCGGAAAATATGTGACCTAACTCATAATTTACAAAATTATGACCCCGTGGGCCTCTAGAAGGCCAAAAAGCACCTTCTCGTTCAACAGAAGGCAGAAGAGGTGTCGGGGGTCGGGGCTTAGTGGCGTCGGGAGTCAGTGCCGTCGAGGGTTGGTGATGTCGGGTGTCGGTGGTCGGGAGTCGGGTTAAATGCGTCGATGGTCGGGGGTCAGTGTCATCGGGGGTCGAGGGTCACTAGCGTTGGGGGTTGGGGTATTTTCGATCAACAAGAGGCCAAAGAGGTGTCGGGGGCCCGGGGTTGGGGTTTAGTGGCGTCGGGGGTCAGGGGTAGGGGATCGGGGGTCGAGGGTCAGTGGCGTCGGGGGTCGGGGGTTGGGGGTCGGGAGTCGGGGATTGGAGGTCGGGGGTCGGGGGTCAGTGGTGTCGGGCGTCGGGAGTTGGGGGTCGGGGGTCAGTGGTGTCGGCCGTCGGGGGTCGGGGGTCAGGAGTCGGGTGTTAGTGGCGTCGGGGGTCAGTGGCGTCGGGGGTCGGGGGTCGAGGGCCGGGGGTTGGTGGCGTCGGGCGTCGAGGGTTGGTGGCGTCGGGCATCGGGGGTCGAGAGTCGGGTGTCGGGGGTCAGTGGTGTCGGGTGTCGAGGGTCGGGATTCGGGTTCCAGTGGCGTCGGAGGTAGGGGGTCGAGGGTCGGGGGTTGGTGGCGTCGGGCACCGGTGGTCGGGGGCCGTGGGTCGGGGGTCAGGGTCCTCTTCTTTCTTCTTCTCCTCTCTCCTCTCTTTCTTATTCTTCTTCTTGATCATCTTATAATTATTATTATTCGTCTTTTTTCTCCTCCTCCTCCTCCTCCTCCTCTTCTTCTTCTTCTTCTTCTTTCTTTTATCTTTCTCCTCCTCTCCTCTTTCTTCTTCTTCTTCTTCTTTCTTTTATCTTTCTCCTCCTCTCCTCTTTCTTCTTCTTCTTCTTCTTCTTCTTCTTCTTCTTCTTCTTCTTTCTTTTATCTTTCTCCTCCTCTCCTCTTTCTTCTTCTTCTTCTTCTTCTTCTTCTTCTTCTTTTTTCTTCTATTTTATTATTCTCTTATTTTCTTCTAAGTTTTTTTTCTATCTATTTTTTTCTTTTCTATCTACCTTTTCTACCTAATAAACTAACTATCTAATTTAACATAAAAACAGAAAAAAACTAAACCTAGCACTAAACTACATATTCTTCTTCTACTTTTTCTACCTTTTCTACTTAGCACTAAACCTAGCAGTAAACCTAGCACCTAGCACTAAAACTAAACCTAGCACTAAAAACTGAAAAATATTATAAAAACCATACTAACCGAAGGGGAGGGCGTCGGGGTCGCCGGCATAGGGGAGGTGAGGCTGGGGCGGCGACCGGGAGGGAGGTGGGAGGGGGGCGGCGGCCGGGAAGTAGGTGGGAGGGGGCGGCGGCGGCCGGCAGGGAGGGGGGAGGGGGTCGGGAGGGAGGTGGGAGGGGGTCGGGAGGGAGGTGGGAGGGGGCGGCGGCGGCTGGGAGGGAGGTGGGAGGGGGGCGGCGGCCAGGAGGGAGGTGGGAGGGGGGCAGCTGTCGGGAGGAAGGTGGGAGGGGGCGGCGGCCGGGAGGACGGTGGCGCGGGGTGGCTGGGGAGGGGAGCTACGGCGGCAGCGGGGTGGGCAGACGACGGCGCGCGCGCGAGAGAGAGAGAGAGGGGGTAGGCGGGCAGGGATTGGGTGCGGGGTGGGAGCCGTTAGAGGCGCCGGAGCCGTTAGGGCCATGCCCCCTTTGCCGTCTGCAAAGGGAGAAAGCGGACGACAAAGGGGCGGGGTGGGTGGGGGTGGGGTTTCGGCCGTTGGGGGGGGGGCTTTGTCATCTGCCGACCCTTTGCCGTCCGCATAGGGCTTCTTTGCTGTCCGCCAGCAGACGGCAAAGAGGAGACCGACGGCAAATAAAACCTTTGCCATCAGCCACCCCTTTTTCATCAGCACTATGACAACTGACGGCAAAGAGTACCTTTGCCATGCGTCAGCAGACGGCAAAGGCAAGGCAGACGGCAAAATTCTCAATTCCAGTAGTGATGCGAAGATGTCCCAATTCTCACGGATGAATTCGATGAGCGCGCTTTCCTATTTGGGATCCAGACCCGTCCCAACAGTGAACTGCTTGGCTGAGTCGCCACGGATGAAATCCACCGTTTTAGTGTCATCTGTCGGCTTGAATTTGAGGGGCATCTCAGCGTCTGTCGTCGGCTTTTTTAGGGGTGACATATCAGCCGGATCAACATTGGCCTGGTGATATTTGAGCTCCTCCGCAGCACAGGCGACTTCTGCGTAAGCCGCATCCCCTTCTTCACATTCTCTTGCAATCCTTCTATCACCATCAACCGTGATGGGTCCTTTAGGACCAGGCATCTTGAGTTTAAGGTAAACATAGCATGGGCGAGCCATGAACCGGGCGTAAGCCGACCGCCCAAACAGCGCATGATAGGGGCTTTTTAACTTGACCACCTCAAATATCAGCGACTCACTCCTGTAATTAGATGCTGTTCCAAATGCAACTGTGAGCCTGACTCGGCCTATGGGGTACGCTGATTTGCCTGGGACGATCCCATGGAATACCATGGTCGAAGGCATCAAATCTTTCTCCAGCAGGTTCATCCTTTGGAAAGTGTCGAAGTACAAAATGTTGATGCTGCTGCCACCATCCATCAGTACCTTCGACAAGGTATATCCCCCAACTTGGGGAGCCACGACAAACGCTAAGTCTCCGGGATTGTCGACTTTTGGCGGGTGATCCTCCCTACTCCATGATATGGTCTGCTCGGACCAGTGGAGGTATCTAGGGAGTGCCGGCTCAGACACACTGTACGCTCGGTGACTCACCTTTTTATCACGCCTGCAAGCATTGGTGGTGAAACGTGGTACTGCCCATTGCTTAACTGCTTGGGATTGTTGCGGAAGCCGCCATTATCATTCTGCCCCTGTGAAGCCCCCTGTGGGGGTGGTTGCTGAAAAACTCCAGGCGGGTTATACTGTCGCTGGTGATTCACCGGATACTGGCCGCTGCTTGGCTGCGAGCTATCTTGAGCCCGAGGTTCGGGGAAACCGCCGAAGGGGTTCTGGCGTTGATTGGGTGCGCCGAACTGCTCCTGCCGTTGGTCCGGGTCACCGCTTTGCCCTTTTTTGATTGCCTCCGCCCGAAACTCCCGCATCACGTAACAGTCCTCCCAGGAATGAGTCGCCGGTCCGTCTGCTATGGCGTGGTGCGGGCAGGGGCCCTTGAGAAACTCATTATAGTTGCGCAGCTTTTTGCCACTGTAACCCCTACTTTTCTTCTGGCGATGGTTGCCATTATTGGTGTTGGTGTTGGCGACTAAGTCCAAAGATTCTTCCTGCTGCCTTCTCTTGCTATTTGCTCCCTGATTATGGCAGGCGCCTCCGTGGAACCGGGTATGATTTTTGGATGACTCACCCTTCCTTGGCGAGTTAGATTTACCACCATCCTCGCCGGGATCTTTGGTGTCGTCTGCCTCAGCGTACTTAGTGAGGGTGTCCATTAGCTCCCCCATGTGTTGGACCTTTCGCTTGAGTCGCCCCAACTTCTGCACCAAAGGCTCGTAGTGGCAATTCTGCTCGAGGATCGGCACAGCTTGAGCCGCCGTAATACCGTCTGACGAGTGAATGACTTCCGCGACCCGCCGCGACCAGTGGTGGGCCGACTCATCCGGGCGTTGAATGCAGTGCTGTAGATCGACTATTGTCATCGGACGCTCGCAGATTCCTCGGAAGTTTTTGACGAAACGCTCTTTCAATTCAGCCCAAGTCTGGATGGAGTTGGGCGGCAATCAAAAATCATACCTTTGAAGATCTTCCTATGGAGAGACCAGCAACGAGAGAGGGGTAAGAGCATCTTCATACCTTTGAAGATCGCTAAGCGGAAGCGTTGCTAGAACGCGGTTGATGGAGTCGTACTCGCAGCGATTCCGATCTAGTGCCGAACTACGGCACCTCCGCGTTCAACACACGTGCAGCCCGGTGACGTCACCCGCACCTTGATCCAGCAAGGAGGAGGGAGAGGTTGGGGAAGAACTCCAGCAGCACGAAGGCGTGGTGTCGATGGAGAGACGAGGTCTCCCGGCAGGGCTTCGCCAAGCACCGGCAGAGAGGAGGAGGGAGAGGAGCGGGGCTGCGCCGAGAGAGAGGAAAAACCATGTGTCTCAATGGCCAAAAGTGCCCGATATATATAGGGGGAGGGGAGAGGGGGTGCCACCCCTAGGGTTCCCACCCGAGGTGGTTCGGCAGCCCCCCCAGATGGGAGGTGCGGCGGCCAGAGGGGGAGGAGGGGGGTGGCGCACCAACTTGTGGGCCTTAGGCCCACCTGGCTTAGGGTTTGCGCCCCCCCCTTTTCTCTCCCCTGCGCATTGGGCTGAGTGGGGAGGTGCACCAGCCCATCTAGGGGATGGTTCCCACCCCCACTTGGCCCACCTTATCTCCTGGGGTCGTTGCCCCCCTTCGGTGGTCCCCCGGGGTCACCTCCGGTGGACCTGGTGGTCCCGGTACGTTACCGGTGACGCCCGAAACACTTCCGGTGTCCGAAACCATCCGTCCTATATATCAGTCTTTACCTCCGGACCATTCCGGAGCTCCTCGTGACGTCCAGGATCTCATCCGGGACTCCGAACAACTTTCAGTAACCTCGTATGACAATTCCCTATAACCCTAGCGTCATCGAACCTTAAGTGTGTAGACCCTACGGGTTCAGGAGACAGGCAGACATGACCGAGACACCTCTCTGGCCAATAACCATCAGCGGGGTCTGGATACCCATGGTGGCTCCCACTAGCTCCACGATGATCTCATCGGATGAACCACGATGTCAAGGATTCAATCAATCCCGTATACGATTCCCTTTGTCTGTCGGTATAGAACTTGCCCGAGATTCGATCGTCGGTATACCTATTCCTTGTTCAATATCGTTACCGGTAAGTCTCTTTACTCGTTCCGTAGCACGTCATCGTGTGACTAACTCCTTAGTCACATTGAGCTCATGATGATGTTCTACCGAGTGGGCCCACAGATACCTCTCTGTCACACGGAGTGACAAATCCCGATCTTGATTCGTACCAACCCAACAGACACTTTCGGAGGTACCCGTAGTGCACCTTTATAGTCACCCAGTTACGTTGTGACGTTTGATACACCCAAAGCACTCCTACGGTATCCAGGAGTTGCACAATCTCACGGTCGAAGGAAAAGACACTTGACATTAGAAAAGCTTTAGCATACGAACAATACGATCTAGTGCTATGCTTAGGATTGGGTCTTGTCCATCACATCATTCTCTCAATGATGTGATCCCGTTATCAATGACATCTAATGCCCATGATCAGGAAACCATGATCATCTATTGACTAACGAGCTAGCTAACTAGAGGCTTGCTAGGGATACATTGTGATCTATTCATTCACACATGTATTACTGTTTCCTGTTAATACAATTATAGCATGAACAATAGACAATTATCATGAACAAGGAAATATGATAATAACCATTTTATTATTGCCTCTGGGGCATATTTCCAACAGTCTCCCACTTGCACTAGAGTCAATAATCTAGTTACATTGTGATGTATCGAACACCCATAGCATTATGGTGTTGATCATGTTTTGCTCGTGGAAGAGGTTTAGTCAACGGATCTGCAATATTCAGATCCGTGTGTACTTTACAAATATCTATCACTCCACTCTGGACATGGTCCTGGATGGAGTCGTAGCGGCGTTTGATGTGCTTCGTCTTCCGGTGAAACCTGGGCTCCTTGGCTATGGCAATGGCTCCAGTGTTATCACAGAAGAGTGTCATAGGACCCGACGCGCTTGGAACCACTCCAAGGTCGGTGATGAGCTCCTTCATTCAAATTCCTTCATGAGCCGCTTCTGAAGCAGCTATGTACTCCGCTTCACATGTAGATGCTGCCACGACTTCTTGCTTGCTGCTGCACCAGCTCACTGCCCCACCATTCAACACATATACGTATCCGGTTTGTGACTTGGAGTCATCCGGATCTGTGTCGAAGCTAGCGTCGACATAACCCTTTACGACGAGCTCTTCGTCACCTCCATAAACGAGAAACATTTCCTTAGTCCTTTTCAGGTACTTAAGGATATTCTTGACCGCTGTCCTGTGTTCCGTACCGGGATCACTTTGATACCTCCCTACCAAACTTATGGCAAGGTTTATATCAGGTCTGGTACACAGCATGGCATACATTAGAGAGCCCACGGCTGAAGCGTAGGGGACAGAACTCATCTTGTCTCTATCTGCTGCCGTGGTCGGTGACCGAGTCTTACTCAATCTCATACCTTGCAAAACTGGCAAGAACCCTTTCTTTGAGTTTTCCATATTGAACTTCTTCAATATCTTGTCAAGGTATGTACTTTGCGAAATACCTATGAGGCGTCTCGATCTATCTCTATAGATCTTGATGCCTAATATGTATGCAGCTTCTCCAAGGTCCTTCATTGAAAAACTCTTGTTCAAATAGGCCTTTATGCTCTCCAACATCTCTATATTATTCCCCATCAATAATATGTCATCCACATACAGTATGAGGAAAGCTACAGAGCTCCCACTCACTTTCTTGTACAGACAGGCTTCTCCGTAAACCTGTATGAACCCAAACGCTTCAATCACCTCATTAAAGCGAATGTTCCAACTCCGAGATGCTTGCATCAGCCTATAGATGGAGCACTGGAGCTTGCACACTTTGTTAGCACCCTTAGGGTCGACAAAACCTTCTGGTTGCATCATATACAACTCTTCCTTAAGGTTCCCGTTAAGGAACGCTGTTTTGACATCCATTTGCCAAATTTCATAATCATAAAAGGCCGCAATTGCTAACATGATTCGAACTCATTTTAGCTTCGCTACGGGAGAGAAAGTCTCTTCGTAGTCAACTCCTTGAATTTGTCAAAAACCCTTTGCGACAAGTCGAGCTTTGTAAACGGTTACATTACCGTTTGCATCAGTCTTCTTCTAGAAGATCCATTTATTTTCTATGGCTCGCCGGTCATCGGGCAAGTCCACCAAAGTCCATACGTTGTTCTCATACATGGATCCTATCTCGGATTTCATAGCCTCAAGCCATTTGTTGGAATCCGGGCCCGCCATTGCTTCTTCATAGTTCGAAGGTTCACCGTTGTCTAACAACATGATTTCCATCACAGGGTTGCCGTACCAGTCTGGTGCGGAGCGTGCCCTTGTGGACCTTCGAGGTTCAGTAGTAACTTGATCCGAAGCTTCATGATCATCATCATTAACTTCCTCTTTAGTCGGTGTAGGCGCCACAGGAACAACTTCCCGCGCTGCACTACTTTCCTGTTCGAGAGGGGGTGTAATTACCTCATCAAGTTCTACCTTCCTCCCACTTACTTCTTTCGAGAGAAACTCTTTCTCTAGAAAGGATCCGTTCTTGGCAACAAAGGTTTTACCTTCGGATCTAAGATAGAAGGTATACCCAATAGTTTCCTTAGGGTATCCTATGAATACGCATTTCTCCGCTTTGGGTTCGAGCTTTTCTGGTTGAAGTTTCTTCACATAAGCATTACAGCCCCAAACTTTAAGAAACGACAACTTAGGTTTCTTGCCAAACCATAGTTCATACGGTGTCGTCTCAACGGATTTAGACGGTGCCCTATTTAAAGTGAATGCTACAGTTTCTAATGCATATCCCCAAAATGATAGCGGTAAGTCGGTGAGAGACATCATAGATCGTACCATATCTAATAAAGTGCGGTTCACGTTCAGACACTCCGTTGCGCTGCGGTGTGCCAGGCGGCGTCAGTTGTGAAACGATTCCACACTTCCTTAGGTGTGTGCCAAACTCGTGACTCAAATATTCTCCTCCACGATCAGATCGTAGACATTTAATTTTTCTGTCACGTTGATTCTCAACCTCACTCTGAAATTCCTTGAACTTTTCAAACGTCTCAGATTTGTGCTTCATCAAGTAGATATACCCATACCTACTCAAATCATCGGTGAGAGTGAGAACATAACGATAACCACCGCGAGCTTCAACGTTCATTGGACCACACACATCAGTATGTATTATTCCCAGTAAGTCGGTTGCTCTCTCCATTATTCCTGAGAATGGAGTCTTAGTCATCTTCCCCATGAGGCATGGTTCGCATGTGTCAAATGATTCAAAGTCAAGAGACTCTAATAGTCCATCAGTATGGAGCTTCTTCATGCGCTTAACGCCGATATGACCAAGGCAGCAGTGCCACAAGTATGTGGGACTATCATTATCAACTTTGCATCTTTTGGTACTCACACTATGAATTTGTGTAACATCACGATCGAGATTCATCAAGAATAAACCATTCACCAGCGGAACATGACCATAAAACATATCACTCATATAAATAGAACAACCATTATTCTCTGACTTAAATGAGTAGCCGTCTCGCATTAAGCAAGACCCTGATACAATGCTCATGCTTAAAGTGGTACTAAATAACAATTATTAAGGTTTAAAACTAATCCCGATGGTAGATGTAGAGGTCGCGTGCCGACGGCGATCACATCGACGCGCATCGTCACCTCGTCCTTGGCCTGTGTCCGCTTATTGCGCAGTTCCTGCTTTGACTTGCAAATGTGAGCAACAACACCGGTATCAAATACCCAGGAGCTACTACGAGCACTGGTAAGGTACACATCAATAACATGTATATCACATATACCTTTAACGTTGCCGGCCTTCTTGTCCGCTAAGTATTTGGGGCAGTTCCGCTTCCAGTGACCCTTTCCCTTGCAATAGAAGCACTCAGTCTCAGGCTTGGGTCCGTTCTTTTTCTTCTTCCCGGCATCTGGCTTACCGGGCGCGGCAACAGCTTTGCCGTCTTTATTGAAGTTCTTCTTACCCTTGCCTTTCTTGAAACTAGTGGTCTTGTTGACCATCAACACTTGATGCTCTTTCTTGATTTCTACTTCTGCAGACTTGAGCATCGAGTACAACTCGGGAATGGTCTTCTCCATCCCTTGCATGTTGTAGTTAAGCACAAAGCCTTTGTAGCTTGGTGGGAGAGACTGGAGGATTCTGTCAATTATAGCATCATTCGGAAGTTCGACTCCAAGTGAAGTCAGACGACCGTGTAACCCAGACATTTTGAGTATGTGCTCACTGACAGAATTGTTCTCCTCCATCTTACAGCTAAAGAACTTGTCGGAGACTTCATATCTCTTGACACGGGCATGAGCTTGAAAAACTAGCTTCAGCTCCTTGAACATCTCATATGCCCCATGTTGCTGAAAACGCCTTTGGAGCCCCGTTTCTAAACTGTATAACATGCCACATCTAACCAGAGAGTAGTCATCACTCCGCGTTTGCCAGACGTTCAGAATGTCCTGGGCTGCTGCGGGAGCGGGAGGGTCACCTAGCGGCGCATCAAGGACATAAGCCTTTTTAGCTGCTTCAAGGATGAGCTTCAAGTTGCGAACCCAGTCCGCATAGTTGCTACCATCATCTTTCAGCTTGTTTTCTCTAGGAATGCGTTGAAATTGAGGTTGACGTTGGACATCTACAATATTTGTAAAGACAAATTTTAGACTAAGTTCATGACAATTAAGTTCATTTAATCAAATTAAGTATGAACTCCCACTTAAATCGACATCCCTCTAGTCATCTAAGTGATACATGATCCATGTTGACTAACCCGTGTCCGATCATCACGTGAGACGGACTAGTCACCATGGTGAGCAACTTCATGCTGATCGTATTCAACCATATGAATCATGTTCGACCTTTCGGTCTCTTGTATTCGAGGTCATGTCTGTACATGCTAAGCTCGTCAAGTTAACCTAGGTGTTTCGCGTGTGTAAATCTGGCTTACACCCGTTGTATGCGAACGTTAGAATCTATCACACCCGATCATCACATGGTGCTTCGAGACAACGAACCTTCGCAACGGTGCACACTTAGGGGAATACGTTCTCGAAATTTTAAGAGGGATCATCTTATTATGCTACCGTCGTTCTAAGCAATAAGATGTAAAACATGATAAACATCACAATGCAATCATATAGTGACATGATATGGCCATTATCATCTTTGCTCTTTCGATCTCCATCTTCAGGCATCGCATGATCATCATCATCACCGGCGTGACACCATGATCTCCATCATCGTGTCTCCGTGAAGTCGTCACGCCAACTACTACTATCACTACTACTATAGCTAACCGTTAGCAATGAAGTAAAAGTAGTAAGCACATGGCGTCGCATCTCATACAATAAATTAAGACAACTCCTATGGCTCCTGCCGGTTGTCATACTCATCGACATGCAAGTCGTGAAACCTATTACAATAACATGATCATCTCATACAGCATACATGCAACATCACAACTTTGGCCATATCACATCACATGTCAAAACCCTGCAAAAACAAGTTAGACGTCCTCTAATTGTTGTTGCAAGTTTTACGTGGCTGATTTGGGTTTCTAGCAAGAAGGCCTTCTTACCTACGTGACAGCCACAACGATGATATGCCAAAGCTATTTACCCTTCATAAGGACCCTTTTCATCAAATCCAATCCGACTAGAGTGGGAGAGACAGACACCCGCTAGCCACCTTTATGCACGGTGTGCATGTGTGTCGGTGGAACCAGTCTCACGTAAGCGTACGTGTAAAGTCGGTCCGGGCCGCTTCATCCCACAATACCGCCGAAAAAGAATAAGACTAGTAACGGCAAGCAAATTGACAAATCATCGCCCACAACTTTTGTGTTCTACTCGTGCATAGAATCTACGCATAGAAAACCTGGCTCGGATGCCACTGTTGGGTAACGTAGCATAAATTCAAAATTTTCCTACGCATATTCAGATCTTCCTATGGAGAGACCAGCAACGAGAGAGGGGTAAGAGCATCTTCATACCTTTGAAGATCGCTAAGCGGAAGCGTTGCTAGAACGCGGTTGATGGAGTCGTACTCGCAGCGATTCCGATCTAGTGCCGAACTACGGCACCTCCGCGTTCAACACACGTGCAGCCCGGTGACGTCTCCCGCACCTTGATCCAGCAAGGAGGAGGGAGAGGTTGGGGAAGAACTCCAGCAGCACGAAGGCGTGGTGTCGATGGAGAGACGAGGTCTCCCGGCAGGGCTTCGCCAAGCACCGGCAGAGAGGAGGAGGGAGAGGAGCGGGGCTGCGCCGAGAGAGAGGAAAAACCGTGTGTCTCAATGGCCAAAAGTCCCCGATATATATAGGAGGAGGGGAGAGGGGGTGCCACCCCTAGGGTTCCCACCCTAGGGGGTGCGGCAGCCCCCCCCCCCAGATGGGAGGTGCAGCGGCCAGAGGGGGAGGAGGGGGTGGCGCACCAACTCGTGGGCCTTAGGCCCACCTGGCTTAGGGTTTGCCCCCCCCTTTTCTCTCCCCTACGCATTGGGCTTTGTGGGGAGGCGCACCAGCCCATATAGGGGCTAGTTCCCACCCCCACTTGGCCCACCTTATCTCCCGGGGTCGTTGCCCCCCTTCGGTGGTCCCGGTGGTCCCGGTACGTTTCCGGTGACGCCCGAAACACTTCCGGTGTCCGAAACCATCCGTCCTATATATCAATCTTTACTTCCGGACCATTCCAGAGCTCCTCGTGACGTCCGGGATCTCATCCGGGACTCCGAACAACTTTCGGTAACCTCGTATGACAATTCCCTATAACCCTAGCGTCATCGAACCTTAAGTGTGTAGACCCTACGGGTTCAGGAGACAGGCAGACATGACCGAGACACCTCTCTGGCCAATAACCATCAGCGGGGTCTGGATACCCATCGTGGCTCCCACTAGGTCCACGATGATCTCATCGGTTGAACCACGATGTCAAGGATTCAATCAATCCCGTATACGATTCCCTTTGTCTGTCGGTATAGAACTTGCCCGAGATTCGATCGTCGGTATACCTATACCTTGTTCAATCTCGTTACCGGTAAGTCTCTTTACTCGTTCCGTAGCACGTCATCGTGTGACTAACTCCATATTCACATTGAGCTCATGATGATGTTCTACCGAGTGGGCCTAGAGATACCTCTCCGTCACACGGAGTGACAAATCCCGATCTTGATTCGTACCAACCAACAGACACTTTCGGAGGTACCCGTAGTGCACCTTTATAGTCACCTAGTTACGTTGTGACATTTGATACACCCAAAGCACTCCTACGGTATCCGGGAGTTGCACAATCTCACGGTCGAAGGAAAAGACACTTGACATTAGAAAAGCTTTAGCATACGAACAATACGATCTAGTGCTATGTTTAGGATTGGGTCTTGTCCATCACATCATTCTCTCAATGATGTGATCCCGTTATCAATGACATCTAATGCCCATGATCAGGAAACCATGATCATCTATTGACTAACGAGCTAGCTAACTAGAGGCTTGCTAGGGACACATTGTGATCTATTTATTCACACATGTATTACTGTTTCCTGTTAATACAATTATAGCATGAACAATAGACGATTATCATGAACAAGGAAATATGATAATAACCATTTTATTATTGCCTCTAGGGCATATTTCCAACAAGTTCTTTAACCAAGTACACGCCGTCCCTTCGAGCATCATTGTGAAGTATCTGGCGCAAACCGCTCCCCTTACATCGAGCATGTCCATGGCGATTTCATAACTCTCGACCCACGACGCTGTCTCAAGGTCCGGAGTGTAGTTAGGAACCTTTCTTGGCCCATTAAAATCCTTGGGCATTCGCTCGTTGCGAAGGGCGGGGGCCAAGCACGGCACCCCCACTTGTCTGCCGCTCCCAACAAGAGGCGTTGGGGCGACTTGGGTGTCCGGGTGATCCCGACCTGGCGGGTCTCGATGATCAGGCGAGTTGTCCTGGGGGAAGGGCCGCGGTCCGCTGGTTATAGCGGGTTGGTCCTCTGGCCGACTCCTGGTGCGGCTTGCCTAGGGAGTGGAATGCAGCCTATCTAGGCTGTGTGAGAACTGGGCATTTTGAACGACCGCCGTCTTCAACATCTCAATGGCGTTCCTCGCCTCTATCTCGGCAGGAGTGTTGCCGTGAATTGGAAGGGATTTAAAATGGCGAGTTGCAGAAAGAACATTGTCCACCGGGTTGGAAAAGTGACCTTGAGGTGTCTGGAATCGGGGAACGCGATCCACAGATGGCTGAAACGGCGGGTTCGGTGGCTGGCCTAGCCCTCCCCCCGGGGCGGCTCCCGCCCCGGGAGTTCGTGGAGTGTCGAACAGGCGGGTCGGGTTGAGATCAGGGGGTAGGCGACCCTGGTGCCTCCGCTGATGGACGGCGTCAGATGCGCGCTGGTGCCTTTCGAGCCGCCAGTTGTCGGTATTCAAGCGAGCTATCTCAGCGGTAATTTGAGCTTGCCGGGTCTCGATCCTGGCGGACTCCACCTCGGCATCCCGCCGAGCCTTTGCCACCCCTTCTCTTAGCTTCGTCAATTCCGTGTTTACCGCCTCCTGGTTTTTCGGTGTGATGGGGGTCGCCATGAGCCTTGTTATTTCCGCTACTAACTCCACCAAAATCACGGCCGGGTTTCTAGACGTCTCGCCAGTTCCTTCTCTGCCTGCCGGGTTTGGCGAGGGTTGAGTCGCCCCTGCCATGTAAACGGCGATCCAACGGCGAGTCCGGTCAAGAACTTCGGGGTCCATGGCCAGTGACAAGCCCCCAAGACAGCCCCCGTGTAGAGACTGGATTGAATCTGAATCGCCCATGGACGATTCGTCATGAGTGTTGACCGGCGTGGTTTCCTGGGTCGCCGAGTGTTCTGGTTCCTCAGATCCCTGCGTGAATCCAACAAACACTGGGCGGGTTAGGTTTGGCGTCACGACCGGGCGGACGTACCTGGCCGGCTCGACGATGTCGGAGGAGGTGTCTGGCTCAGGCACGGGCGATACAATCGTGCCGATGAAGACGCTGATCCTGCCGAAGGGGACCCTGTAACCAGATTCGATTGAATCCACCTCGGGCCTCCATAGCAAGTTGTTGATGTAGTACTTCCCGCGGCGTCTCTGGGTCATGAGCCCCGTCGCGTAGCTCCCAAACCCTGGTAGGGCTCCCTTTGAGAACTCAACTCCACCGTGCGCAGGCCCCACGGTGGGCACCAACTGTCGTGGTTTTGTCACTTAGTGTTGGAGCCATCGCACCTTGGTGGCGACTCAAAGGGGTTGAGCGGGAGCGAGACAAAGATTTACCTAGGTTCGGCCCCTCGTGAGGAGGTAAAAGCCTACGTCCTGCTTTGCATTGTATTGATGGAGTTTCGATTACAAGGAGGGCGTAACTCGCCTGACCTAGCACTCGATGATTTCGAACCTACCCTCTTCTTCCCTGGGACTCGCCTTTATATACAGGTCGAGTCCTTAGGGTCTACAAGGATCCTTTCCTTTACACAAATCGTGACTCTCGCGATCTCTAAGTCACCATCTTTCCAAGGCTTGGAGACCTTCTCTACAATGGACTCCTTCCGAAGGTCTGAAACCGCCATACGACTTTCGGTCTTACCAGGCCAAGGCCCGAACCACATTTAGATGAGTCGCCAGCTTTGGTGACCCGACCCAACTAGGGCGGGTTATCCAACAGATAATATCCCCAACACCATCTTTTTACCCTCGATGGCAATAACACGATGCGTGCCTCGCTACCCCTTCTGTCACTGGGTGAGGTCACCGCACGGTATGAACCCAAAACCAAGCACTTCTCCCATTGCAAGAATCATAGATCTAGTTGGCCAAACAAAACCCACAACTCGAAGAGAATTACGAGGATATGAAATCATGCATAAGAGAGATCAGAAGAAACTCAAATAAGATTCATAGATAATCTAAGCATAAATGCACAATTCATCGGATCTCGACAAACACACCTCAAAAGAAGATTACATCGGATAGATCTCCATGAAGATCATGGAGAACTTTGTATTGAAGACCCAAGAGAGAGAAGAAGCCATCTAGTTACTAGCTATGGACCCGTAGGTCTATGGTGAACTACTCACGCATCATCAGAGAGGTCATGGTGTTGATGAATAAGCCCTCCGTGTCCAAATCCCCCCTCCCGCAGGGCACGAGAACGTGGCCCGGATGGGATCTTGCGGAGACAGAAGCTTGCGGCAGCGGAAAATTACTTTCGATGATCTCTTGATTTTTATGGGATTTTAGGGAATATATATGCGCAAAACCTTGGGTAGAGGAGGTCCAGGGGGCCCACAAGCCAGGGGGCCGCAGCCTCCCCCCTGGCCACGGCTAGGAGGCTTGTTGGGCCCCTGGGGACCCCCTGCCTTGGCTCTCAAGTCTCCCGATCTTCTTCTGTTACGGAAAAAGTCTTTTAGGAGATTTTATTCCGTTTGTACTCCGTTTCAAATTCTCCACTGAAAGGGGTCAAAAACATGGAAAAAACAGGAACTACCACTTGGCACTGAGTTAATAAGTTAGTCCCAAAAAATATATAAAAGGCATGCAAAATATCCAAATTTTGACAAGATAATAGCATGAAACCATAAAAAAGTATAGATACGTTGGAGACGTATCAACCCCCATTATGATTTTGGGTTTCGCCAGGACCATCCTTGGGAGTAGACCAACTTAGGCCAAAAGCCTAAGTTTGGGGGAGTACGTGTTCTCACCGGCTTTACATTCTTGCTTATGCTTTCACTTTGTTCGTCGGTGTTCACACTTTGCCACTCTATCATCCATGCTAGTTTATTTTCTTTTTCTCGTTTTCTTTTCGTGTGTCTGTCTAGTTTGAGAAAACCCAAAAAGATTTTCTTGTTCTTCTTTTGCTTGTTGGGACCTTTCCCGTGTAAATAGTTTTCTTTTTCTTTGGGTCAAGGTAGAAGATATTGGTTACAATGTTTACACTACAAGAAATCTGTTAATACATGACGGTACTATCCGTAACGGACTTGCACGAAACTGTCAGGGAAGGGAAGACGTGACGGATTTAATTTCCGTCATGTATATCGCGTCATAATTTGACCACCACGCGCTCCATGACGGATCATCCAAATCCGTCACCGATCATGACGGTTTAGATCCGTCACCGATGTCATTTAACTTGCTAGCACATAACGGCGTTAACTTGTTTACCAGGTCATCATGTGACATGGATCTGACGTGGCAGCCCATGTAGTAATCAGCCCAGCTAAAAATTTGGCCCACCAAATTTCAGCTTAGTCCAAGAGTGGTAGCCCATATAATAATCAATCCAATTGCAATTTAAGCCCATTAATTTCAAGTAAGGCCCACTAATTTTAGTCCATGACATTCGCCTATAGCACATTTCCATGGTCCATGGAAATTTAAAACAATAAGAATTTGAAAAAAAGAATATGTTCATGTAATTAAAAACAAAAAATTACATAGAACACATGCAAAAATACACATGTACAGGAGGAAAGAAAGAAGACCCAAGAAGGTTAATTTTACAAGCATGTCTCGAAGAACACTATATTACTCTACAACCAACACCACCCCCCTCCCCCCATCAAGCGAGGCCCTGGACTCGTCGGACGTCAACCAAGGAACATCCCAGATTGCTGGTTGTAAATCCGTCCATCCACACCAAATGCTCCCATAAACCAATGTCTGCACACGGTGAAAAATATGTCGCATTATAAAATATTATAGCTCATAGATTAAAGTAGAAGTAGCTTATTACATGTCATCAATTTCTACATTTTTTTACTCCCACGATGCAGAGTAGTGCAAAAAAATCAATCATGTGAAAAGAAATATCTAGCGGCAACAAAAAATAATGATGAGCACACATAGATCAATAGGTGGTAGTAAACTCTGTTGTGGATATTACATGAAGTTCGAGGCTATCACAACACTAAAGTCGAATCATGCTATGTAAACCTTACGAAATTCCTACGATGCAGTTTCTCATGTGCCTATTTGACGTGAGTTCCAAGCTGTCACTACACTAAAATCGTACCTAGTTTCTACGCACAAGCTTCATTCAATTATCATATGTCCAATGCACAAAACAACTATCGGTTGAGAAACAAGGAGCTACTTCTACAGTTATCTAGTAGCACTAAGAAATTGGATATACCGTGAAGAACAATATGCACATATTGTTGACACTTGACAGTTAAAACTTAAAACAAAAAAGATATATAGTGAAAATAGGACCAACAGGCTATGAAGGGGACAGTAATGGATCTATGTAAGAATGTGGACATAAATCCGGGTGTTGAGAAATCTGCACGGTCAGAACTAACAAGTACTACCCCTATCTCAAAATATAGGCATGGTGAGAATTTGTTTTATAGAAAAATATTTACTCAATGTAAGAATTGCTATGTTATCCTAATAGCAACAAAAATGAGTACATCTAACTTACACAAGTTTTGCATCAAATAAAAATTGCACACTAGTATACTATACCACACAACCACTTGTTAGTACACAATATACACATCATTAATTATTTGTCTACAACTATATCGGAGAGTAAAGTGGTAGTTAATATAAAAATATAGATATATGCAAGACTACTAAAAAGAACTAGCATCGTCCAAGTTTTGGTTAGGGACTAAACATGAACCACCACACAGCTTGTCTAACTAGTAGTTGCTTAACTAACTAATATATCTCACAAATTCTGGACTGCTAGTGCTCGCACGGAAATAGCCAGCAGTGCTAGTCTATCATTGGGTGTAACTTGCGAGTATCAGTAAACAAAGTGGACACATTTCCTGCATCAGGTTTAGTCTAAAAAATTGATGAGTCCTGGATAACTACGCGAGAAAAACAACAGTCACTTGGAAAGAAAAAAAATAAAAGAACAGCGGTGCTAGTCTATCGTTTTATAATGGTGCTAACGAACAAGTTAGACAATGACAAAAGAGTTCGGAATATGTATTTACCTCTTGTGTTCTGTCACCTTGTACCACTGTTGCAGGGAAACCAATGTTGAATAATTGGATCACGAGCGATTATCTACAGAAATCAAGAGAAAATTACACACAACAAATCTGCAAGAGGAATGCATCTAAATTGACATATATGATTTTGGTTCCCAATTTAGTCAATCACCTCACAGGCAGAGCCTATTTACTTTTAACTAAAAATTGTTGTCAGGTCTGGACCTCACAAACTATGTAAGCACCCCACATATATTTGTTACACTTACATGTTGATGAAGAAAAGATGCAAATATATTTGTTACACTGTACTTTCTCCGTGTGAATGCATGCAGCAAAACAAATGTTAGCTCAGATGGATATAATACAATTATCAAGGCGTCCCGCGTCCTAGTGGAGGTGGAGATATTTTTATCCGAACAGTGGTGGTTCGAACGCTCTCACAAAAAAAATGGCTCACACTCCTGAACAATTATCAATGTGTCCTAGCGGAGCTGTAGTTCTTCCTTCTATCTACAGGACCGTGCCACCACACTCACCGCAGAAAGATAAATATTTAACAGACGCCTAAACTGACTCACCTCCTCTGAACACCGCCACTGGCATCACAACATCCGGCACCACATCCGGCGCCAGCGCGGGTGCTGTCGTAGGCGACGGCGCGGGATCTCCAATTGCTGGTAGGCGCAACATCACCGGGACATCTAGGAAGGGCATGTTCTCGCGCTGCCACGATTACGTGTGTCCCCATCGCGAATCTGAGTACTCCATAGGGGAAGCGTGTGGGGGCGGTGGCGGAGCGAGAGAGGATGGGAGACAGAGGTGGAGTGGGAGATGATTGGGACAGCGGCGAGGGAGATCGACGGGGAGGCAGGGGCGCCGGAGATCGACGGGGCAGGAGCCGCGCATGCAGGGAGGTTGGGCATGGATCTGAATCGGGAGGAGAGGGGGAGGGGAATTAGCAGTTGTGGATGGTGGTCGTCTGGTGCATTAGGGTTTTCGTTGTCGTGGCTAAAGGCGTCTGGCTATGGCCTCTCAGACTGTGGGCTGCGGAGTTAAATGGGCTGGCTCCGAATTTTTTTTAACTCCCTGCGTCGACGACTTCAATGTTTTCTCCGCGCGCTTCCTGTTTCGGACTTTGCCGCGTTAACTACTGGTTTTTTTCCTTTTCGCGCTTCTTGTTCAGACTCTGCCGCCTTGATGACCTGAATGTTTTTTTTCTCCATGCGCTTTGCTTCACGCGGTTTCATACGTGACGGTGTATATAGTGGAGAAAGCTAGGCCCGGTTGGTCTACCCGTGACGGTTTTCGTGACAGTACCTTGGCATCCGTCATTAAGGGGCTACCGTGTTAGGGCCCAAACACATCTTGCTAGTTGGTGACGGTTTCGATGACGGATTTCCAAAACGTCATCAGGAGTCCGTGACGTTAGGGCCCAAACACATCTTGCTAGTTGGTGACGGTTTCGATGACGGATTTCCAAAACGTCATCAGGAGTCCGTCACGGATTAACATATTTCTTGTAGTGTTAGTGGCTCTCGCATGCATACCTGTTTAGCTGTCAAAGAGCCATATTACTTTGTCTTCTCCTTTGTGTTTACCTGCAGATTCCAGCGTAGTCCAATGCACGAGCACTCTTATTATTGTTCACATCATTCAGTCATGCAAGTAAAAGGCAATAATGACGATATATGATGAAGTGACTGAGCCTGGAAAAGCTGGTATGAACTCGATCTATTTTGTTTTTGTAAATATGACTAGCTCATCATGCCTGATTCAGCTTGTTGTGAGAGAAACATGTTTGGAATGACAACTTAGAGATCATAGTTGCTTATGCCATGCTTACTTAGCTAGGATCTTATAATGGTTTGTATTGGATGCCCACATAAATTTTGAGATGACTGTGTTGTAGTATGATAGGATGGTGTCCTCCTTTGAATGATTCAAGTGGCTTGACTTGGCGCATGTTCACGCATGTAGTTGAAACAAAATCAACATAGCCTCTATGATATTCATGTTCATGGTGATTTATGTCCTACTCATGCTTGCACTCAATGTTAGTTAATCTCAATGCATTTTGATGACTGTTGTCGCTCTCTAGTTGGTCGCTTCCCAGTCTTTTGCTAGCCTTCACTTGTACTAAGAAGGAATACTGCTTGTGCATCCACCTCCATAAACCCAAGGTTGTTCCATATGAGTCCACCATACCTACCTTTATGCGGTATCTACCTGCTGTTCCAAGTAAATTTGCATGTGCCACTCTCTAAATCTTCAAGAAATAATCTGTTTTGCATGCCCGAATCGCTCATATGGTGACAGGGGCTATCAGTATCTTCCATGCTAGGCGTGTTATCCCCGATATGTGTTTATTCACTATCATTCACGAGAAAGGGGCCGGTAATTGGAATTCCCAGTTCCATGCTCAAATCGAAAAGATAATTGCAAACAAAACTCCCCAGGATTGATGTTGGTATGGACGGCACCCGAGTATTCGGCTAGTAATGGAGTTTGATTGATTGGTGGTGGGGGAGTCAAAACTTTACTTTTCTGTTTGGGAACCGCCTATAGCATGTGTAGCATGGAAGATGTTGAGAACTCTTAGTTATTGCGTTGACAATGAAAGCATGCCACCCAAAATTATTATCTCTGTTTTCAAAGCTTGAGCTCTGGCACCTCTGCAAATCAATGCTTCCCTCTCCGAAGGGCGTGTCTACTTATGTTCCTGTTGAGTCATCCTCTTCTTATAAAAGCATCAATTAGAGGGCACCTCTGTCATTTTTATGATTTGCTTTTAACTGTGTTGAGTATGACTGTGATTGGATCTTCTTTGCCATAAATTATAATGTTTAGTCAGCCCTTGGTCTTTGAAGGTGCTCTGCATTTATGTTTTGCGGTCTCAGAAAGAGCTAGCGAGATACCACCTGTTCATACTGCTTCATGTTGTTTTGATTGAAGTGTTGACATTTGAGGCTTATTATTATTTGCTCGCTAGTTGATTATGCCATTGATATGAGTTTACCGTGAGACCTAGATGTCATTTGCTTATGTGGTTAGCTTGTGATCTTGCTGAAATTCTGGTTATGAGTTAGACATAGTTGCAACAACAAGATCAAACAGAGTTCGTCAAAGTTTTTCTTTTGTCTCTTTCAGTTTGTCAACTGAATTGCTTGAGGACAAGAAATGCTTTAAGCTTGGGGGAGTTGATACGTCTCCGTCGTATCTACTTTTTCGAACTCTTTTGCCCTTGTTTTGGACTCTAATTTGTATGATATGAATGGAACTAACCCGGACTGACGTTGTTTTCAGCAGAATTTCCATGGTGTGGTTTTTGTGCAGAAATAAAAGTTCTCGGAATGACCTGAAAATTTACGGAGAACTTTTCTGGAATTAATGGAAAATACCTACGCAAAGATCCAACAGAGGAGGTGAGCCACTGGGCCACAAGCCCAGGAGGCGCGACCACCCCCCTGGCCGCGCCATGAGGGCTTGTGGGGCCCACGAGGCTCCACCGCCTTCAATCTCAGCTCTATATATTCCGTTTCGCCCGGAAAAAATATCAAGGAGAAGGATTCATCGCGTTCTACGATACGGAGGCGCCGCCACCTCCTGTTCTTCATCTGGAGGGCAGACCTGGAGTCCGTTCTGGGCTCCGGAGAGGGGAGATCGTGGCCATCGTCATCATCAACCTTCATGCATCGCCAATTCCATGATGCTCTTCACCGTTCGTGAGTAATCTCATCGTAGGCTTGCTGGACGGTGATGAGTTGGATGAGATCTATCATGTAGTCAAGTTAGTTTTGATGGGGATTGATCCCTAGTATCCACTATGTTCTAAGATTGATGTTGCTACTACTTTGCCATGCTTAATGCTTGTCACTAGGGCCCGAGTGCCATGATTTCATATCTAAACCTATTATGTTGTCGGCAATATATGTGTGTTTTAGATCCTATCTTGCAAGTTGTAGTCACCTACTATGTGTTATGACCCGGCAACCCCGGAGTGACAATAGCCGGAACCACTCCCGGAGATGACCATAGTATGAGGAATTCATGTATTCACCACATGTTAATGCGTTGGTCCGGTTCTTTATTAAAAGGAGAACCTTAATATCCCGTAGTTTATATTAGGACCCCGCTGCCACGGGAGGGATGGACAATAGATGTCATGCAAGTTTTTTTCCCTAAGCACGTATGACTACATACAGAATACATGCCTACATTAGATTGACGAACGGGAGCTAGTTACTTATCTCTCCGTGTTATAGTTGTTACATGATGAATCACATCCGGCATAATCATCCATCACCGATCCAATGCCTACGAGTCTTTTACTACTGGTCCTTTCTACGTTACTTTGCCGCTACTGCTGTCACGGCTGCTGCTGTTACTTTGCTGCTATACTGCTGTTACTTTGCTGCTACTGGTTATTGTTGCTACTGTTGCTATCATACTACTTTGCTACTGATACTTTGCTGCAAACACTAAATCTTTCAGGTGTGGTTGAATTGAAAAGTCAACTGCTAATACTTTAGAATATTCTTTCGCTTCCCCTTGAGTCGAATCAATAAATTTGGGTTGAATACTCTACCCTCGAAAACTGTTGCGATCCCCTATACTTGTGGGTCATCAACTATCGAATTTTATCGGTGGTATGAGCCATGTAAAAGTTATATTATAGTAGATAAAATGCAAAAACAAAATATGAATTGTTTTGCAACAGTACTTAGAGGAGTGATTTGCTTTATTATACTAACGGATCTTACCGAGCTTTCTGTTGAGTTTTGTGTGGATGAAGTGATCAAAGATCGAGGAAGTCTCGATATGAGGAGAAGGAGGAGAGGCAAGATCTCAAGCTTGGGTATTCCCAAGGCAGCCCAAGTAAATATTCAACGAGACTCAAGCCTCTAAGCTTGGGGATTCCCCGGAAGGCATCCCATCTTTCTTTAACAAGTATCAGTATGTTTTCGTCATTGCTTCGTTCATGTGATATGTGCAAATCTTGGAGCTCTTTTGAATTTAGTTTTCATTTTTTCTTTTATGCACCATGCTGGTATGAGATAGTACATGGTTGATTTATAGAATGCTCATTGCACTTCACTTATATCTTTTGAGTATGGCTTTATAGAATGCTTCATGTGCTTCACTTAGATCATTTGAAGTTTGGATTGTCTATTTCTCTTCACATACAAAACCGTTGTTTGTAGAATGCTCTATTGCTTCACTTATACTTATTCGAGCATGATATTTTGTAGAAATAATTAAACTCTCATGCTTCACTTATATCTATTTAGAGAGTCAACATGAATTGGTCATTTTCATGGTTAGTCATAAAAACCTTCATAAAACTTATGGATCACTGAATATGATATGTTTGATTTCTTGCAATAGTTTTGCAATATAGAGATGGAATATGTGGGAGGTACTAGTAAACGGTTGTGGTTAGTAAGAATATTGGTGTTAAGGTTTGTGGTTCCCGAAGCATGCACGTATAGTCTCTCGTTATGCCGGGAAGTTGGAGCACAATTTATCCTTGATTGTCTATCTTTGTGTGAAGGTCGGGGGCGAGCGATGGTTAACTCCTACCAACCTCCTCTCCTAGGGGCATGCGTAGTAGTAATTTGCTTCGAGGGCTAATAAACTTCTGCATAAGTATATCAGTTCTTTATGACTAATGTGAGTCCATGGATTTTACGCACTCTTACCTTTCCACAATTTGCTAGCCTCTACGGTACTGTGCATTGCCCTTTCTCACCTCGAGACGTGGTGCAAACCTCGCCGGTGCATCCAAAGCCCGTGATATGATACGCTCGATCACCCATAAGCCTTATTATATCTTCCTCAAAACAGCCACCATACCTACCTATTATGGCCTTTCTATAGCCATACCGAGATATATTGCCATGCAATTTCCACCGCCTCCGTTTGACTTGAGAATTCATTGTCGTATTGCTTTGCATGATCATATAGCTGACATAGTAGTTGTGGCTCAGCCACCGTGCATCAATTTCTATACATGTTACGCTAGATCATTGCACATCCTGGTACACTGCTAGAGGCATTCATATAGAGTCATATTTTGTTCTAGGTATCGAGTTGTAATTTTTATTTATTTTGAGTTATAAGTAAATAGAAGATTGATGATCATCATTATTCATTATTAGAGCATGTCCCAGTGAGGAAAGGATGATGTAGACTATGATTCCCCCCACAAGTCGGGATGAGACTCCGTACAATGAGAGAGAAAAATAAAAAAATGAAAAAATGAAAAATAAAAAGAAAAGAAAGAAAGAAAAAAGGGGAAAAAGGAAAAGAGAGGAGGGGCATGCTAGTTCCACACTTGTGCTTCAAAGTAGCACCATGGTTTTCATATGGAGAGTCTCCTATGTTGTCACTTTCATATACCGGTGGGAATTTTTCATTATAGGATTGGATGCACACCCACTTAGTTTTCATATGGAGCTTTCATACACTTATAGGTCTTAATGCATTCGTTGCATGGCAATCCCTACTCCTCACATTGATATCAATTGATGGGCATCTCCATAGCCCGTTGGTTAGCCGTGTCGATGTGAGACTTTCTTAATTTTTTGTCTTCTATATATTTACCCCTATCATCATACTCTATTCCACCTGTAGTGCAATATCCATGGCTTGCACTCATGTATTGCGTGAGGGTTGAAAAAGCTAAAATGCGTTAAAAACTATGAACCAATTGCTTGGCTGACACCGGGATAGTACATGATTTATACTTTGTGTTAAGAAGACAGAGCATGACAAGATTATATGACTTTGTAGGGATAGCTTTCTTTAGCGTTGATATTTTGGAAGACATGCTTGTTTATTGGGTTGCCTGAGTATTGATGTCTTTATGTCTAATTATAGACTATTGCTTTGAATCACTTATGTCTTAATATTCATGCCATGATTAGATATATGATCAAGTTTATGCTAGGTAGCATTCCACATCAATTTTTTTATCATTTACCTACTCGAGGACGAGCAAGAATTAAGCTTGGGATGCTGATACGTCTCCGTCGTATCTATAATTTTTCATTGTTTCATGCCAATATTATACAACTTTCACATACTTTTTGCCAACTTTTTATATTATTTATTCGAATAACCTATTGATCTAGTGTCGAGTGCCAGTTCTTGTTTTTTTGCATGTTTATTGTGTCGCAGAAAATCCATATCAAACGAAATCCAAACGTGATAAAAATTTACGGAGAATTATTTTGGAATTTATTTTATTTTTGGGAGGTTGAATCAACGCAAATGGGGGCCCACAGAGCCCACAACCCACCAGGGAGCGCCACAGGCCCCAGGCGTGCCATGGTGTCTTGTGCCCTCCTCGATCGTCGGTTGGAGCCCTTCTTATGATGCAAGAAAGATAATTTATGGAAAAAATCATGTAAAAATTTCAGCGCAATCGATGTTACGGATCTCCGGGAATTTAAGAAACTGTGAAGGGCCATATCTGGGAAGCGCAAAAACAGGAGAGAACAAAGAGGGAGATCCTATCTCGGAGGGGCTCCCGCCCCTCCGCCGTCATGGAGGCCAAGGACCAGAGGGGTAACTCTCTTCCCATCTAGGTGGGAGGCCAAGTAAGAATAAGAAGGAGGGGGCTCTCTCCCCCTCTCTCCCGGTGGCGCCGGAGTGCCGCTGGGGCTAGGATCGTGACAACGATCTACCTCAACAACCTTGCTACCGTCAACACCAACTTTCTCCCCCTCTATGCAGTGGTGTAACACCCCTTCTCCCCCATTGTAATCTCTACTTAAACATGGTGCTCAACTCCATATATTATTTCCCAATGATATTTGGCTATCCTATGATGTTTGAGTAGATATGTTTTGTCCTATGGGTTAATCGTGATCTTGGTTGGTATGATTGTATATTTTATTTATGGTGTTGTCCTACGGTGCCCTCCGTGTCGCGCAAACGTGAGGTGCCCCCTCGGTAGTGTGTTGCAATATGTTCATGGTTTGATTATTGTCGGTGTTGCGGGGGTGACAGCAGCCTAAACGCGGATAAGTGGGTTATGGCGTATGGGAGTAAGGAGGAGTTGATACTTAATGCTATGGTTGGTTTTCAAGACCTTAATAATATTTAGTAGTTGAGGATGCTTGCTTGAGTTCCAATCATAAGTGCATATGATCCAAGCAGAGAGAGTACGTTAGCTGATGCCTCTCCCTCGTATAAAATTGCAAGAATGGTTACCGGTACTTATTATCGATTGCCTAGGGAAAAATTACTTTCTTGTTGACAAAACCTATCCACTTTTATTACCTTGCAATATATTCGTATTTTTATTCTCGCAAAGTACTCGTAGTTTTATTCTTGCAAAATAGTTTCATACTTATTTTAGGTAAAGCAAACGTCAAGCGTGCGTAGAGTTGTATCGGCGGTCGATAGAACTTGAGGGAATATTTGTTCTGCCTTTAGCTCCTCATTGGGTTCGACACTCTTATTTATCGAAGAAGGCTAAAAACGATCCCCTATACTTGTGGGTTAACAATGCCTTGCGCGCGAGCTCCCCAACGGCCCCCACGAACTATGCCATGTCATTGTCATCCGTCAGCACGTGGTTCCATGTCGCCGCAACCGTGAACCCGTTGTAGGTGAAATCCGTGACGTACACCAGGAGGAGCAGGTCGACGTGGTTGCAGAACCTGCTGAGGTACCGCATTGCGACGCCCCGAGCAGTGGCACAGTGACGTCTTCCATGTGAGTGCCGATGCAGGACGAACGGCACGCCGACCGCACCCTCGATGCGCAGGAGCTTGCCACCGGCGTCGGCGGCGAGGCAGCGGATGACGGGGTGATAGTGGGCTAACACCCTATAGAACGGTGTAGGATGGAGGTCAGAGTTGTAGATCCATGGATGCCCGCATGAGCGACTGTGTCGGCAGATGGGCGAAGAGGAGGATGAGGGCCATGGCTATGGGGGTAGCGGCGGTGATGGGGGGTTTTCCTCATAGGGATAGGATGGGATGAGCGACCAGGCAATTTGATGAGGAGAGTTGGGGACGTGGGTGCTTGGTCCTGGGTGAAAGGACGTGGATGTTGCCTAGAGGGGGGTGAATAGGCACTTTAAAATAATTACGGTCTAGGCTTGAACAAATGCGGAATAAAACTAACGTTTAATTTTTCAAGCACAAAACCTAAAACAATTAGGCTCACCTATGTGCACTAACAACTTATGCTAAGCAAGATAAAAAACTAAGTGATAGCAAGATATATAAAAAGAAACAATATGGCTACCATAAAGTAAAGTTCATAAGTAAAGGGCTCGGGTAAGAGATAACCGAGGCACGCGGAGATGACAATGTATCCCGAAGTTCACACCCTTGCGGATGCTAATCTCCATTTGGAGCGGTGTGGAGGCACAATGCTCCCCAAGATGCCACCAAGACCACCGTAATCTCCTCACGCCCTTGCACAATGCAAGATGTCATGATTACACTAAGGGACCCTTGAGGGCGGTCACCGAACTCGTACAAACAAGGTTGAGGCAATCTCCATAACTTAATTGGAGGCTCCCAACAACACCATGAAGCTTCACCAAAATGGAATATGGCTTCGAGGTAACCTGAAATGCTCGGGGAAATCTCCACAACCTAATTGGAGACCCCGTAGCTTTACAACACAATGATTGAGCTCTAAGGCACCACCAAGCTTCTAGGACTCCAAAGCATCCACAACTAATGCAATGGCAAGATAACATGGAGTGATCAAGTCCCTCACACTCAAATCCCTCCACAACAACAAAATCTATGGAGGAATATGAGAGGAAGAACAAGGAGCTCACAAAGAACTCGAAGATAAAGATCCAAGGGGTTCCCCTCACATAGAGGAAAAAGCGATTGGTGGAAATGTGGATCTAGATCTTCTCTCTCTTTTCCATCAAGAACTAGCAAGAATCATTGGAGGGATTGAGATCTAGCAAGATCTAAGAAGGTCGACAATGGGGGAAGAACACGAGATCAATGGATAGAAAACCATTGGGGAAGAAGACCCCCTTTTATAGGCCTCCCCAAATTCAACCGTTATGTCCATAGGTCATGTACAATCGGTACTACCGCTGGGCTGAGCGGTACTATTGCTGGAGCGGTACTACTGCTCCAACCCAATGGCTACTTCCACTTAAAAAGGGCAACGGCTCATCGAAAGTCAGAGAAAAAAAAAGATGAAGTAGGGATGGAAGGGGAAGGCGGCAGTACTACCGCTCCCCCAAGTGTTACTTCCACTCAAAGTGGAAAAACGCATCGATGAAGCCAGAGAGAAAATATGAGCGGAATAGAGGCCAACAGGGGAGGGCGGCAGTACCGCCAGAGCAGTACTACCACTCAACCCCAGAGAGATAAAACCTGCCGAGAACTGCCATAACTTTCGCAAACGAGCTTTGAATTGAGCACACTCAAGCTTGTTGGATAGCACACGACAAGTACTATCCAAACAACACCAGTTATGAAAATGCCAATGATATAGAGATGTGAAATATCTATGATTGAAGAACCAGCAAAAACTCCAACATCGAAAAACTCATATAAGATGCACATGGAATCTGTTTTCGATGAACTCGAGCTTGTCATGAAGATTATCATAAGCTCTACAATTAACAAAGAGAACTACCAAAAAATAAATAAGAAAGATGATGCAAGTATACAAATGGTTTGAGCTCTCAACGAACGATACGATCAAGCTACTCACTTGAGAGCCCCCCTTGGTAGTGCGACAATCTATCCTATAACCAAATCTCCCAACTAATACCAATGTGAGACTGGTAAAATAGAAAACCTATCGAGGGCAAACCTATACCTTGCACATAGTCCACTTGAGCTAGATGATGACAATGTTCACTTCCTCAAGGTGGACCACCTTTATTGATTGTGTTGGCTTGATGAAGACTAGTTGATTGCTCCCCCATACTCACTATGGGTCAGCCACTCTTCAACACATCTTCACAAGTCCATTGCCACCACAATGGATGGCAAGCTTCAAGCATGATATCTTCGTGATGCTCCACTTGAACTTGCACACCACAATCTTGATGATGATCACCACTTGATGTCATCCTTCATGGATTGAATGAGATCTTCCTCTTGACGCAAGCCCATGGAAACACACCTAACCCCACATAGAACTCTCATGAAGACCATGGGTTAGTACACAAAAGTGTAATGGGCAATGCTTACCATATCATGGGATCACTTGATCCCTCTTGGTACATCTTGTACGCTTTGTGTGTTGATCAACTTGATTTACTCTTTGACGTAGTCTTGATCAACCTTGTGTCTTTATGACCATTCTTCGGATAATACCTTGAATACCACATTGGTCATCATATAAACTCCTTGAAACCAATATATGGACTTCAAGAAGTGCCTATGGACACATCCTTCGAATATAACTTAAGGCAACCATTAGTCCATAGGGATTGTCATCAATTACCAAAACCACATCTAGATAAATATCCTCTAATAGTGGGTGTTTTTTACGAAGGTTTTTTATCAAGAAACTGGGAATCAGGAGGGGGCACGCTGGTTGTACGAAGGGTGGAGGTAATCGAAGGAGGTCGTACCATCACGACATTCAACCTCACTTTAATAGTAGAGATAAATAGAACAACCATTATTCTATGATTTAAATGAGTAACCGTCTCTCATTAAACAAGATCCATATAGAATGTTGCTACTTCTTGAGCTTGCGTTGGTTTTCCCTTGGAGAGGAAAGGGTGATGCAGCAAACTAGATAAGTATTTCCCTCAATTTGTTGAGAACCAAGGTATCAATCCAGTAGGAGGAACAAGCGAGCCCCAATGTTAGGACCTCCACAAACAATCAAACTCTTGCACCCAACACAACAAAGGGGTTGTCAATCCCTTGACGGTTATTTGCAAGGATGATATCTGATAGAGATAAATAGTAAAAAAAAAGTAAATAAATGAAGCAATATATTTTTGGTTTATGGATCTGAAAATATAATGAGGAAAATAGACCCGGGGGCCATAGGTTTCACTAGAGGCTTCTCTCATGAAGGAAAATAATACGGTGGGTGAACAAATTACTGTCAAGCAATTGATAGAAAAGCGAATAATCATGAAGATATATAAGGCAATGGTTATGCATATAGGCATCACATCCATGTCAAGTAGACCAAAACGATTCAGCATCTACTACTATTACTCCACACATCTGTTGGAAATATGCCCTAGAGGCAATGATAAAATAGTTATTATTATATTTCATGTTTCAAGATGATCGTTTATTATCCATCCTATAATCGTATTGAATGAAAGCATAGATACATGTGTGGATATATAGACAGAACAATGTCCCTAGCAAGCCTCTTGTTGGCTAGCCAGTTGATCAAGGATGGTTAAGGTTTTCTGACCATATGCTAGTGTTGTCACTTGATAACTGGATCACATCATTAGGAGAATCATCTGATGGACTAGACCCAAACTATGAACGTAGCATGTGATCGTGTCATTTTATTTCTATTGTTTTCTGCATGTTAAGTATTCCTTCCTATGACCATGAGATCATATAACTCACTGCTACGGCAACTAAAGTCCTTCCCCGGCAATGGTGCCAGAGATCCTTCTGTCGTCTCTTGAGCTTGCGTTGGTTTTTTTCCTTGAAGAGGAAAGGGTGATGCAGCACAGGAGCAGTAAGTATTTCCCTCAGTTTGAGAACCAAGGTATCAATCCAGTAGGAGAATCTCGTCAAGTCAAGAGTACCTGCGCAAACACAAAAGAGCTTGCACCCAACGCTTTAAAGGGGTTGTCAATCCCTTCAAGATTGTTTGCAAAGTGAGATCTGAAGGCGGAAAGTGCAACGACGTAAAAAAGTGTAAGGCTGAAAATATGGTGTGGAGTAGACCCGGGGGCCATAGTGTTCACTACAGGCTTCTCTCATAATAGCAAATATCAGATGGGTGAACAAATTACTGTCGAGCAATTGATAGAACCGCGCAAAGTCATGACGATATCTAAGGCAGTGATCATACATATAGGCATCACGTCCGAGACAAGTAGACCGATACTTTCTACATCTACTACTATTGCTCCATACATCGACCGCTATCCAGCATGCATCTAGTGTATTGAGTTCCTGACGAACAGAGTAACGCCTTAAGCAAGATGACATGATGTAGAGCGATAATCTCAAACCAATGATGAAAACCCCATCTTTTTACCCTTGATGGCAACAACATGAAGCGTGCCTCGCTACCCCTTCTGTCACTGGGTGAGGTCACCCCATGGTATGAACCCAAAACAAAGCACTTCTCCCATTGCAAGAATCACAGATCTAGTTGGCCAAACAAAACCCACAACTCGAAGAGAATTACAAGGATATGAAATAATGCATAAGAGAGATCAGAAGAAACTCAAATAAGATTCATAGATAATATGATCATAAATCCACAATTCATCGGATCTCGACAAACACACCGCAAAAGAAGATTACATCGGATAGATCTCCATGAAGATCATGGAGAACTTTATATTGAAGATCCAAGAGAGAGAAGAAGCCATCTAGTTACTAGCTATGGACCCGTAGGTCTATGGTGAACTACTCACGCATCATCGGAGAGGTCATGGTGTTGATGAAGAAGCCCTCCGTGTCCGAATCCCCTCTCCGGCAGGGCACCAAAACGTGCGCCAGATGGGATCTTGCGGAGACAGAAGCTTGCGGCGAAGGAAAAGTACTTTCGATGATCTCCTGATTTTTTATGGAATTTATGGGAATATATAGGCGCAAAACCTAGGGCAGAGGAGCTCTAGGGGGCCCACAAGCCTGGTGGCCGCGACTTCCCCCTGGTCGCGGTGAGGGGGCTTGTGGGGCCCCTGGGGACCCCCTGCCTTGGCTCTAAAGTCTCCAGATCTTCTTCTGTTACGGAAAAAATCTTTTTGGGGATTTTATTCCGTTTGGACTCCGTTTCAAATTCTCCTCTGAAAGGGGTCAAAAACATGGAAAAAATAGGAACTGCCACTTGGCACTAAGTTAATATGTTAGTCCCAAAAAATATATAAAAGGCATGCAAAACATCCAAACTTCAACAAGATAATAGCATGAAACCATCAAAAATTATAGATATGTTGGAGACGTCTCAAGCATCCCCAAGCTTAACTCCTGCTCGTCCTCGAGTAGGGAAGTGATAAAGAATGAATTTTTGATGTGGAATGCTAACTAGCATAGTTGTCCTTTGCAACTTCTTTCACGTGACATGAATGTTCAGATCCGTAAGATTCAAAACAATAGTTTTCTATTGACATGAAAGCAATAATACTTCAAGCAAACTAGCAAAGTAATCATGAACTTTCAAAATAACAAGGCCAAGGAAAGTTATCCCTACAAAATCATATAGTCTGGCTATGCTCCATCATCCTCACACAACTAATGTAAATCATGCACAACCCCAGTATTGGCCAAGTAATTGTTTTTGCACTCTTACTTTCTCAAACTTTTTCTAACTATCACGCAATACATGAGCGTGAGCCATGGATATAGCAATAGAGTGTGGTGGTGGTTGTGAGGCAAAAAGGAGGAGATGGTCACATTGACTCGGCGTATCAAAGGGCTATGGAGATGCCCATCAATAGATATCAATCTGGATGAATAGGGATTGCCATACAAGAGATGCACTAGAGCTATAAGTATGTGAAAGCTCAAAAGGAGAACTAGTGGGTGTGCATCCAACTTGCTTGCTCACGAAGACCTAGGGCAATTTTGAGGAAGCCCATCATTGGAATATACAAGCCAAGTTATATAATGAAGGTCCCCACTAGCATAAGGTACTGACAAAGCAAGAAGCTCTCAATCATGAAGAACATGGTGCTATTATGAAGCGCAAGTGTGGAAAAAGATAGTAGCATTGTCCCTTTTCTCTTTTTCTCTCTTTTCTTTTTATATTTGGGCTCTTGGGCCTCTTCTTTTTTCTTTTATTTTTTCTTTTTTTATTTGGGCTCTTTGGCCTCTTTTTTTTCCTCACATGGGACAATGCTCTAATAATGATGGTCATCACACTTTTATTTACTCACAGCTCAAAGCTTAAAACGATGATGACTCTATAGGAAATGCCTACGGTAGTGTACCGGGATGTGCAACGATCTAGCATGGCGTATGACGTTGAAAACATCTCGCTAGCTATCTTACGATCATGCAATGGCAATATGAGAGTGACTGCACAAGTCATGAGACGGAACGGTGGGAGTTGCATGGCAATATATCTCGGAATGGCTATGAAAATGCCATAGTAGGTAGGTATGGTGGCTGTTTTGAGGAAGGCATATGGTGGGTTTGTGTACCAGCGAGAATTGTGCGGCACTAGATAGGCTAGCAATGGTGGAAGGTGAAAGTGCATCTATACCATGGACCCAAATTAGTCATGAAGAACTCACATACTTGTTGCGAAAGTTTTATTAGTAATCGAAACAAAGTGCTAAACGCTTACTCCTAGGGGAAGGGTTGGTCTGTGTTAACCATCGCGCGATCCCGACCTCAACACAAAGGATGACAATAAATAGATCAATTATGCTCTGACTTCCTGATATAGCGGTTCACCATACGTGCATGCTACGGGAATCACTAACTTCAACATAAGTATTTCTAGATTCACAACACCCTACTAACATAGCTCTTAACACCAAATCCACGTCTCAAAACTAATTGAGAGGAATCAAAACTTCTCTTTCTACTCAATGCACATGAAGGTGGAGGTTTTTGCGTCCTCTTTGGGTACCTATCACCTTTGGGACTACTTTCATAGCATAAGCCAACTACCAAGTCATACAACGCCGTGCTCTAAGAGATATAAGTGAAGCACATAGAGCAAAAGTATCTAGCTCAAAAGATATAAGTGAAGCACTATTAGCATTCTAGCAAGGATGATTGTGACACAACAAAAAGAAAAGACTCCTAAGATACAAGACGCTCCAAGAAAAGACATATCATGTGGTGAATAAAAATATAGCTCCAAGTAATGTTACCGATGGATTGAAGACGAAATAGGGGATGCCTTCCCGGGGCATCCCCAAGCTTAGGATTTTTGGTGTCCTTGAATATGGTTTGGGGTTCCTTGGGCATCCCCAAGCTTGAGCTCTTTCCACTCCTTATCTTTTTGTCCATGAGAACATCACCCAAAACTTGAAAACTTCACAACACAAAACTTAAACAGAAACTCGTGATAACATTAGCACAGGAAAACAAACTACCACTTCTTTTGGTACTGTAGAAAACTTGAATTCTATCAATATTGGTGTTGGGCTACTGTATTCTCACTTTTCCAGGGCTAGTACCCCTCGATACTAACCATAGTTTCATCAAAACAAGCAACCAACTCAACAAAAATGGAATCTGTCAAAAACAGACCAGTCTGTAGCAATCTGTATACTTCGTATAGTTCTGGCACCTCAATAATTCTGAAAACTTAAGACTGCATGGGAAAAAGGCATATCAACCAGCAGAAAAAATAATCAACTCAAATTCTCTTTCTGAATAAAAATGAAAAATCATCTCGTGAGTGAAAAGTTTCTGTCTTTTTCCAGCGGGATCAAACAACCATTACCAAGACTAGTCATAAAGTTTTTTGCTTGGCTCAAACACAAAAAAGAAACACAAAAAACACAATCACAACAGAATCATGTTGGTGTGGACGCAACAAAACAGAAACAAAAAGATAAATTCATTGGGTTGCCTCCCAACAAGCGCTGTTGTTTAACGCCCTTAGCTAGGCATAAAAGCGATAGAATCACGTATCGTCGTCTTTAGTGCTCAAACCATAAGTGGACCTGATCATGGATTCATAAGGCAATCTTATTTTCTTTCTAGGAAAGTGGTCCATGTCCTTCCTTAAAGGAAATTGAAATCTAATGTTCCCTTCCTTCATATCGATGATAGCACCGATAGTCCTTAGGAAAGGTCTACCAAGAATAATAGGGTATGTAGGATTGCAATCAATGTCAAGCACAATGAAATCCACGGGTACATAGTTCCTATTTGAAATAATAAACACATCATTGATCCTTCCCATGGGTTTCTTGACAGTAGAATTCGCAAGATGCAAATTAATTAAGAGAACACTCTTCAATCTCTTTAAAACCCAGAACATCACATAAAGACTTTGGAATCGTAGAAACACTAGCACCCAAATCACACAAAGCATTACATTCATAGTTTTTGATTTTGATTTTGATGGTAGGTTCCCACTCATCATGAAGCTTTCTAGGGATAGAGACTTCCAATTCAAGTTTCTCTTCAAGAGATTTCATCAAATAGCTTCGACGATATGATCGGTAAAGGCCTTGTTTTGGCTAGAAGCGTGTGGAGAGTTTAACATGGATTGCATCAAGGAAATGCATTCAATCAAGGAGCAACTATCATCATTGAATTCCTTGAAATCCACGGTAGTAATTTCATTACTACTCAAAGTTTTAACATCTTCTACTCCACTTTCAATGCTTTTAGCATCAAGATAGATAGACTCTGAATCATTGGGGCACTTTTCAACCAAAGTGGATTCATATCCAGCCCCATAATCATTAGGTTTGACACAAGAAACAAAGATTCAATTGGGAGTCACACCAAGCACTTTAAGATCTTCGTGATTCTTATCACGAGAACACGCCCTTTTAAGCCATTCATGTCTAGCACGAACTTGGGCGGTTCTTTCTTTACTCTCAATCATGGAAACATGCATAGCTTTCAAAGTTTCATCCATATTGATCTTAGGAGGAGCACATCTAACTTTCAAAGCATCAACATCACTAGACATTCTATCAACGCTCTTAGCCAAATCGTCAATTTTGAGTAGTTTTTCCTCTATGGACGCATTGAAAATCTTTTGTGAGTTGATGAATTCTTTGATATTACTCTCTAGATCAGAGGGTAATCTATTATAATTTCCATGCGTATTGTTGTAGGAGTTGCCAAAGTTATTAGAGGAGTTACTAGGAAAAGGCCTAGGAACATAGTTTCCTCTAAAAGCATTGTCGTTGCCAAAATTATTCCTACCAACAAAGTTAACGTCCAAGCTAGCGTTGCTACTCTCAATCGAGGAAGACAAGGGCATATCAATAGGATCTAAAGGAGCACTTCTACTAGCAACCAAATTCATTAACTCCTCCATCTTAGCACTGAACGAGTTAATTTCTTCTATAGCGTGTACCTTCTTACTAGTAGGTGACCTTTGACTGTGCCACTGAGATTAATTTGTCATGATGTTGTCTAGGAGCTTTCTGGCTTCCCCTAACGTGATTTCCATGAACGTTCCACATGAGGCGGAGTCCAAGATATTTCTAGAAGCAAAATTCAAGCCTCTGTAAAAGATTTGAATAATCATCCAAAGAGTCAAGCCATGTTCATGATTTCTAATCATCAATTTCATTCAAAGATTTGAATAACAATTTCTAATCATCAATTTCATTCTCTCCCAAGATTGTGTAACATGTTCATGATCAAGTTGCTTGAAATTCACGATATCATTGCGGAGAGAGATGATCTTAGCCGGCGGAAAATACTTGGATATATAAGCATCTTTGCACTTATCCCAAGAATCGATACTATTTTTGGGCAAAGAAGAAAACCAAGTTTTTGCGCGATCTCGCAACGAGAAAGGAAAAAGCTTCAATTTAATCACGTCATTATCCACATCTCTCTTCTTTTGCATATCGCAAAGCTCAATGAAGGTATTGAGATGGGATGCGGCATCTTCACTAGGAAGGACGGAGAATTGCTCTTTCATAACAAGATTCAGCAAAGCGGCATTGATTTTGTATGACTCCGCACTAGTGGCGGAAGCAATCGGAGTACTAATAAAATCATTATTATTAGTATTCGAGAAGTCACAAAGTTTGGTGTTTTCATTCATGGTGACTCCGGCAAGTAAGCATGCACACAAGCGAACAAAGGGCAAGCGAGAAAAAGGGCGAACGAAAAGGCAAACGGAAAAGGCAAACAAAAAACGCAAATTGTGAAGTGGGGGGAGAGGAAAACGAGAGGCAACTGGCAAACAAAGTAAATGCAAGAGATGAGTTTGCGACACTTACTTGGATCAGTTCTTGACTTGATCCTCCCCGGCAACGGCGCCAGAAATCCTTCTGCTACGGCAATAAAAGTCCTTCCCCGACAATGGTGCCAGAGATCCTTCTGTCGTCTCTTGAGCTTGCGTTGGTTTTTTCCTTTGAAGAGGAAAGGGTGATGCAGCATAGGAGCAGTAAGTATTTCCCTCAGTTTGAGAACCAAGGTATCAATCCAGTAGGAGAATCTCGTCAAGTCCAGAGTACGTGCGCAAACACAAAAGAGCTTGCACCCAACGCTTTAAAGGGGTTGTCAATCCCTTCAAGATTGTTTGCAAAGTGCGATCTGAAGGCGGAAAGTGCAATGAAGTAAAAAGTGTAAGGCTGAAAATATGTTGTGGAGTAGACCCGGGGGCCATAGTGTTCACTAGAGGCTTCTCTCATAATAGCAAATATCATGGTGGGTGAACAAATTACTATTGAGCAATTGATTGTACCGCGCAAAGTCATGACGATATCTAAGGCAATGATCATACATATAGGCATCACGTCTGAGACAAGTACACCGATACTTTCCGCATCTACTACTATTACTCCACACGTCGGCCACTATCCAGCATGCATCTAGTGTATTGAGTTCATGACGAACAGAGTAACGCCTTAAGCAAGATGACATGATGTAGAGGGATAATCTCAAACCAATGATGAAAACCCCATCTTTTTACCCTTGATGGAAACAACACGATGCGTGCCTCGCTACCCCTTTTGTCACTGGGTGAGGTCACCGCACGGTATGAACCCAAAACCAAGCACTTCTCCCATTGCAAGAATCATAGATCTAGTTGGCCAAACAAAACCCACAACTCGAAGAGAATTACAAGGATATGAAATAATGCATAAGAGAGATCAGAAGAAACTCAAATAAGATTCATAGATAATCTGATCATAAATCCACGATTCATTGGATCTCAACAAACACACCGCAAAACAAGATTACATCGGATAGATCTCCATGAAGATCATGGAGAACGTTGTATTGAAGATCCAAGAGAGAGAAGAAGCCATCTAGTTACTAGCTATGGACCCGTAGGTCTATGGTGAACTACTCACGCATCATCGGCGAGGTCATGGTGCGAATCCCCCCTCCGGCAGGGCACCAGAACGTGCCCTAGATGGGATCTTGCGGAGACAGAAGCTTGCGGCGTCGGAAAAGTACTTTCGATGATCTCCTGATTTTTTATGGAATTTATGGGAATATATAGGCGCAAAACCTAGGGCAGAGGAGGTCCATGGGGCCCACAAGCCTGGTGGCCGCAGCCTCCCCCCTGGCCGCGGTGAGGGGGCTTGTGGGGCCCCTGGGGACCCCCTGCCTTGGCTCTCAAGTCTCCCGATATTCTTCTGTTATGACAAAAATCTTTTCGGGGATTTTATTCCGTTTGGACTCCGTTTCAAATTCTCCTCTAAAAGGGGTCAAAAACATGGAAAAAATAGGAAATGGCACTTGGCACTGAGTTAATAAGTTAGTCCCAAAAAATATATAAAAGGCATGCAAAACATCCAAAGTTTGACATGATAATTGCACGAAACCATCAAAAATTATAGATACGTTGGAGACGTATCACTCACTAACACCGGAGGAATACCTTGTGTGTATCAAACATCACAACGTAATTGGGTGACTATAAAGGTGCTCTACAGGTATCTCCGAAGGTGTGCATTGAGTTAGTATGGATCAAGACTGGGATTTGTCACTCCATGTGACGGAGAGGTATCTCGGGGCCCACTCGGTAATACAACATCACAAACAAGCCTTGCAAGCAATGTAACTCAAGTGTAAGTAACGGGATCTTGTATTACAGAACGAGTAAAGAGACTTGCCGGTAATGAGATTGAAATAGGTATACGGATACCGACGATCGAATCTCGGGCAAGTAACATAACGAAGGAAAAAGGGAATGACATACGAGATTATATGAATCCTTGGCACAGAGGTTCAACCGATAAATTCTTCGTAGAATATGTAGGATCCAATATGGACATCTAGGTCCCGCTATTGGATATTGACCGAGGAGTGTCTTGGGTCATGTCTACATAGTTCTTGAACCCATAGGCTCTGCACACTTAAGGTTCGATGATGTTTTAATATAGTTGAGTTATATGTGTAGTTACCGAAGGTTGTTCGGAGTCTCGGATGAGATCACGGACGTCACGAGGGTTTCTGGAATGGTCTAGAAACGAAGATTGATATATAGGATGGTTTCATTTGGTCACCGAAAAGTTTAGGGCATTACCGATAGTGTACCGGGAGCGACGAATGGGTTCCGGGTATTCACCGGGAGGGACCCACCCACCCGGGAGTGAGCCCAGTGACCCTAGGGTGGCACACCAGCCCTTAGTGGGCTGGTGAGGCCAGCCCAATAGGGCCATGGCGCCACAAGTGAAAAAACCAAAGGAAAAGAAAAAAAACAAGGAAAGAGGGAGGTGGGAAGGAAGGAGTGGACTCCTTTCCCCAAATCGAATTGGGGTGGGAGTCCACCTCCTCCCCTTCGGCCGGCGCCCTTGGTGCTCCCTTAAGCCCCAAGGCTAGCCCCTCCCCTCCTCCTATATATATTGGTGGTTTAGGGCTTTTTGAGACACAACTTTGCCACGTGCAACACAAACCTATACCACGTAGTTCTTCCTCTAGATCGGATTTCTACGGAGCTTGGGCGGAGCCCTGCAGGAGTAGATCATCACCACCACCGGAGTGCCATCATGCTGCCGGAGAACTCATCTACTTCTCCGTCTCCATTGCTGGATCAAGAAGGCCGAGATCGTCATCGAGTTGTACTTGTGCTGAACGCGGAGGTGCCGTCCGTTCGGCGCTAGATCGGGATGGATCGTGGGACGACGGTGATTTGAATCACGAAGCTGTACCACTACATCAACCGCCGTTCTTAACGCTTACCGCTTAGCGATCTACAAGGGTTTGTGGATTTAATATCCTCTTGTAGATGGACATCACCATGATAGGTCTTTGTGTGTGTAGGAAATTTTTTGTTTCCCATGCAACGTTCCCCAATGTAATATCCCAAAATTAGAAATTTTGGAATGTTATAACAAATAAATAATTAGGATTTTTTTTGCTTGAATGATGTGTGATTGATTGTTTGAAATTGAGTGGAATTTGAAACTTTTTCAAAATTTAATGAGAGGGAAGAAAATGACTTTCCCAAAATTTTCTATTTAGAATCCCTATTCAATTTTGAGTTTGAATATTTTCAAAACCCTCTGATAAAAAAATCAAATGAGAGGAGGAAAATGACACTCCAAAATCATAGACAATGTCTTGATTCAAATTTTAAATATTCGCAATTTAAATTCCTTTATTTTAAAGTTATTGCAAAAAATATTTTTTAAAAATATTTTTTTGGTCTTTAAAATATGTTCATGTTGTAGGAAATTTTATTTGAAATTTTTTATATATAATATGCCTATATAAAATATTCTCTTTATTTGGTTTATATTTGTTTTCGCTGTTTATTATCAAAAATAAAAAAAGACACTATTCACCACGAAACACTGTTCATCCGAAATAAAAAAAACACCAAGGCTGGCCGATTTGGGCTGATGCGGCTGGCCGAATCCTTGGCCCATGCGGCTCTCTTTTTATAGTTTCCCTATATTACGTTTATGTTTAGTCTCACATTGCCTATCTATTGATCTTTAGGCCTTCCTTTCACCTATAAATATAGCCCCATAGAAGCATCCAAAAACATCATCCACTCCGGCTTAAATCAATCTTTTGGTTTAACTAGATTTATTAAATAAAAATATTTTCTTCTCTCCGACGGGATTTCTGGAAGTGGTCTCTTCTTTGGAATTATCTCTTCTCTGCATTCTAAAGGTATTCTCTTTGTAATTTTATTTTTATACTCTCGTAGTTTATTGTTCTTAGACTAGTATACGGTAGAGTAGCTGGATTATTAATTAGTCTTCATATTGACACATTAGCCTTAGAATTCTTTTAGACATAGCACTTTTCTTTCGTAAAACAACTTGGCCCTGATTTTTCAAATAGCCATAATTTTTTACCCGTTTATCTGAATTAGATGAAACCAACGCCTAGAGTTTCGTCTTGATCTCACCTATCCGGTGAACCTATCAAATCAGCTTTTTGAAAATTTCAAATTTCGAAATTTGTTCACATTCATATTCAAACTTCTTTTGATCATACTTTTTATCCGTAGCTCCGTTTTAGATGAATCCAATTGCGTCGGATTCGTATCAAAGTAATTTTCCCATTTGTATCATTAGTCTTAACTTTTCAACATATAATTTTGATCAAATCAGATTTATCTATTAGTGCCCAAAAGTATTCACATCATTCTAAGCTGATTCAATGTTATATTAAAGTATTTGTATCTTTTGATCCGCTATTTCAAATCTAGTAATTATTTTTTTACATGTTCATATTGATCTCCTATATCCAGTAGCATCATTAGTTTCGACCTTTGAACCTTACAAATTTGAGGGATTCAAATTTGTATTCGAACATTCATTTGATATTATCTTGCAAATCGTAACACCTTTTCAATTGATTCCTTTTACCCCTAAATACTCATGTCATATATTTTTGTACATAATCATCGTACTTCAGTTCAACTTCTTTTGACCTTCTGAATGCAAATTCAATTCATACTTCAATTTGCTATAACTTGTGTTGTAGTGCTCCATTTCAAGAAATTCTTTCTTCAAATAAATTATTATGTCTTATACTATTTGTCAAACAACATTCATGTTGTTCTCCCAATATTTTCGATCATCTCCCATAGTGTATGCAAGTCGAGCTTATATAGTGATAGTTGATCATCCTTTGACTCTTTTGAGTTGACCCCTTTCACCTTTCCTTTTACAACACCATAAGGCCCTATCTTCTCTTATTAAAACTTGGTATGTTATTATTTTGCACCAAGACATGTTTTGTTCTTATGTTCTTTTGGTTCTTCTTTTTGGCATGAATGTTTATTGAATGTTATTTGGTTACGATAGATTGCTCGGAGTGAGGCGAGTAGAATTATCAGGATTATGAGAGTGACTATCTTCATCAAGTAATACCAGACAAGTTCACGTTGATCATGTTTTTACCTATGATTTTATAATCATTGTAGTTTGATGACCCACAAGTATAGGGGATCAATCGTAGTCCTTTCGATAAGTAAGAGTGTCGAACCCAATGAGGAGCAGAAGGATCTGACAAGTGTTTTCAGCAACGTAAAATCTGCAAGCACTGAAATTGTCGGTAACAAGTGATTGTGTGGTGAGATGATTCGTATAAAGCAACAAGTAACAAAAGTAGCAACGGTGCAGCAAAGTGTCCCAATCCCTTTTGTAGCAAGGGACAAGCCTGGACAAAGTCTTATAGGAGGAAAAACGCTCCCGAGGACACACGGGAATTTCTGTCATGCTAGTTTTCATCATGTTCATATGATTCACGTTCGTTACTTTGATAGTTCGATGTGTGGGTGGACCGGTGCTTGGGTACTGCCCTTACTTGGACAAGCATCTCACTTATGATTAACCCCTCCCGCAAGCATCCGCAACTACGAAAGAAGAATTAAGACAAAGTCTAACCATAGCATTAAACTAGTGGATCCAAATCAGCCCCTTACGAAGCAACGCATAAACTAGGGTTTAAGCTCCTGTCACTCTAGCAACCCATCATCTACTTACTACTTCCCAATGCCTTCCTCTAGGCCAAAATAATGGTGACGTGTTATGTAGTCGACGTTCACATAACACCACTAGAGGAAAAACAACATACAACACATCAAAATATTGAACGAATACCAAATTCACATGACTACTATTAGCAGGACTTATCCCATGTCCTCAGGAACAAAAGTAACTACTCACAAAGCATAATCATATTCATGACCAGAGAGGTAATGAGTAGCATCAAGGATCTGAACATAAACTCTTCCACCAAGTAATCCAACTAGCATCAACTACAAAGAGTAATTAACACTACTAGCAACCTTATATGTACCAATCGGAGTCGCGAGACTGAGATTGGTTACAAGAGATGAACTAGGGTTTGGAGATGAGATGGTGCTAATGAAGATGCTGATGGTGATGAGTCGTCCTCCGATGAGAGGAGTGTTGGTGATGACGATGGCGATGATTCCCCCCCCCCCCGGAGGGAAGTTTCCCCGGCAGGATCGTCCTGCTGGAGCTCTAGATTGGTTCTGCTCAAGTTCCGCCTTGTGGCGGCGGCGAATCCTCGAAAAAGCCTCCTCTTGATTTTTTTTCTGGACAAAACCCTTCATATAGCATAAGAGGGGGGCAGTGGGCCAGCAGGGAGCCCACAAGCCCCCTAGGCGCGGCTAGGGGGGTGGTCGCGCCTACCAGGCTTGTGCCCCCCTGGTTGCGCTCCTCTGGCACTTCTTCGGCCCAGTATTTTTTATAAATCCAAAAAAACATTGTTGATTTTTACGGCGTTTGGAGTTGTGCATAATAGGTATATCAAACTTGCTCCACTTTCAAGCTAGAAATCCAGTTGTCGGCATTCTCCCTCTTCATGTAAACCTTGCAAAATAAGAGAGAAAAGGCATAAGTATTATACCGTGAAGTGAAATAACAGCCCAAGAAGCGATAAATATCGACATGAAAACATGATGCAAAATGGACGTATCAACTCCCCCAAGCTTAGGCCTCGCTTGTCCTCAAGCAAAAGCCTAGCTCAATAAATATGTCCACATGTTTAGGGAGAGAGGTGTCGACAAAAGAAGATACAAACATGCAGGCATCATGATCATGATCAGAACAGCAATATCAACATATAATCTCTCATGCTAAAGTGACAATTCCTTCACAAAGTCAAGTATGGATCAAGAACCTTACTGAGAAGTAACAACCGATAGCCTTTAGTCACTGAAGCAATTGCAATTTATCCCAACATCAGAAAGAGTCTAATAAGAGCTTGTAAAGAAAATCCACATACTCAATCATCCTTTCGTTCTCTACAATTGCTACAACTCACGTGGTACTCATGAGATCAAAGTTTCGGCTGGACACGGAGAAAGATATGGGCTTATAGTTTTGCCTCCCAACTGCTTACCTCAAGGTTAATGTCAACAATAATAATTCATGAATACTTACTTCCAAGTTGACATATGAATATAGATCTTTCCCTAGCATATGACGTTAGCCAAGATAAAGGCGAGACAAGGAATTGGTGAAGATCACCATGACTCTTTCAAGGGCAAAAAGTAAAGGTACAAGATAGGACCTTCGCAGAGGGAAGCAGAGGTTGTCATGCGCTTTTGAGGTTTGGATGTGTGTCCTCTTAGTGCGGAGGAACGTCACTTTATATTGCCTCCTGTGATAAAGAACTTTATTATGCAGTCTGTCGCTTTTATGTCTTCCTCATTACAGGTTCGTACAAAGCTTATTTTCCACACACTAATAGATCATACATATTAGAGAGAAATTTTTATTGCTTGCACCGATGACATCTTACTTGAGGGATCTTATTCAATCCATAGGTAGGTATTGTGGACACTCATGGAAAAACTGGGTTGAAGGTTTATGGGTGCACAAGTAGTATCTCTACTTGGTGCGGGGAGTTTTGGCTAATATGAGTTGGAAGCAATCGTCACATGCTAAGGGATCTCTAATCATATAACATTTTTCGGAAACAAGCAAACACAATTCATTATGTTGTCTTCCTTGTCCAACATCTACTCCTAGGCATGTAATAGTTTGGTGAGTGTTCACAATCATAGATGGTGTCAGAGATGATATATTTATATGTGAACCTCTCTTTCTTTATCACTTCCTATTAATTTCAACCATGACCAAGGTCTACGTTTGTCTACCCTCAACGAGTTTCAATCATCATTCTTTTTATATGTGAAGCCATCACTTCCCATAAGATCATTACATGATCTTTCATCCTTTTTTTTCTTTTCTCACTCTTTTGATCATGGGAAGAGGCAAAGCCCTTCAACTAAGACACTCTTTATTATATGGCTCACGAGCTCGAATACATCGGGGGTGACACAAAGCAAAACTCAAGACTAAAACACTAAGACCTTTATTCTACTAGAGAAAAAGAAACCTGAAAAGGAACAAACTAAAACAAAGGTAAAGGCAAAAGATGTGATGGTGATACGATACCGGGGCAACTCCCCCAAGCTTGGCACAAGCCAAGGGGATTGCCCATACCCATGCTTAGTTGTCTTCCTTTGGAGGTGATGGTGGTGGAGTTGTTGCAACATGGGTTTGATCCTCCGTCTTCCAAGGCATAGGTGCTACATCATGGAAAGATGAACAGTGTCCAGGATCCTCAAATCTGCAGCCAACCGTATTGATTTAAATCTATACTCATACTCACAGTTTTGGTTCTGCAGGTCATAGATCTGGGCCTGGAGGTGATCAATCCTATCATAGAGCCTCGAGAGGTGCTTCCCAATGTCATTGGCATCAATCCTGTGCTTGTTGGTGAACTCCGTGATCATCATGTGGTTGGCGTTGAGTCCACGCTCCACCATCCCTTGGCACTTGAAGACTTGTTGCTCCATTTCTTCGAGCCTCGTCTCCACGCTTCTGGTCTTGTTGGGCCCCTCAACATCACGGATGTGAAACATTCCCTCACACATCTCGATAGATTGAGGGTGTTGCAGCACTCCCGTGAGGTAGGGATTGATGACCTTCTCGAAGATCTTGTCCTTCGGAGCTTTTGGGGACGTCATAGCGATCTAGATCTGCAACAGAAACAGGCTCGAAACGAAAATAGAGCAAATCTGCGTGATACAGGGGTCAGACCTTACGGAAGAATATATAATGATTTTTTCCAGACCAGAAGGAGTACTCCGCACGAAAATAGAGTCCAGGAGGCGTACGAGGTGGCCCTAAGCCCCCCAGGCGCGGCCAGGGGGTGGGCCCGCGCATGGCAGGCTTGTCGCCTCCTCGCGCGCTTTCCGAACTACTTCCATTTTTTCTATTTTTTCAAATATTCCAAAACGGAGAAAAATTCCTACTGGAAAAGTTTTGGAGTCTGTTTTCTTACTGAATCACATACCTCTTCGTTTGCGGAGTCTGAAACAGGCTGATAAATATCCCTTAGGTATTCCTCCAGAGTTATGGTATTGATAATATTGCTTTCAACATTTATGGGAGTACCTGAGATATAATGCTTGATTCTTTGCCCATTTACCACTCTCAGACAATTACTTTCCGTGTTGTTGATCTTGATAGCACCGGAACGATATACTTCCTCAACAATATAGGGACCTTCCCATTTAGAGAGAAGCCTGCCTGCAAAGAATCTTAAACGAGAATTATATAGCAAGACATAATCACCTACATTGAACTCACGCTTTTGTATCCTCTTATCATGCCACCTCTTAACCTTATCTTTGAACAACTTGGCATTCTCGTATGCCTGAGTTCTCCATTCATCAAGCGAGCTAATGTCAAATAACCTCTTCTCACCAGCAAGTTTGAAATCAAAGTTGAGCTCTTTGATTGCCCAATAAGCTTTATGCTCTAGCTCAAGAGGTAAATGACACGCTTTACCATACACCATTTTGTACGGAGACATGCCCATAGGATTTTATAAGCCCACATTGCATCATCGAGCTTCTTAGACCAATTCTTTCTAGACCTGTTGACAGTCTTTTGCAGAATCAGTTTAATCTCTCTATTGCTTAGCTCTACTTGACCACTGGACTGAGGGTGATAGGGAGACGCAATTCTATGGTTGACATCGTACTTAGCAAGCGTTTTACGGAAAGCACCATGAATGAAATGTGAACCACCGTCGGTCATTAGATATCTAGGGACTCCAAATCTAGGGAAAATTAACTTCTTTAAGCATCCTGATAGAAGTGTTGTGATTAGCACTACTAGTGGGGATAGCTTCTACCCACTTAGTGACGTAATCAACAGCAACTAGGATATAAGTATACCCACTGGATTTTGGAAAAGGTCCCATATAATCAAAGCCCCAGACATCAAATGGTTCAATGACAAGTGAATAGTTCATAGGCATTTCCTGACATTTACTAATATTACCTATTCTTTGAAATTCGTCACAAGACAAGACAAACTTACGGGCATCCTTAAAGAGAGTGGGCCAATAGAAACCTGATTGCAATATCTTGAGTGCAGTTCTATCTCCCGCATGGTGTCCTCCGTAGGCCTCGGAATGACACTTCTTTAGGCATGGTGTCCTCCCTGTTCATGTTCAGGTACACAACGTCTAATAACACCATCTACTCCTTCCTTATAAAGGTGAGGATCATCCCAAAAGTAATGTCTCAAGTCAAAGAAGAATTTCTTCTTTTGCTGGTATGTGAAACTAGGTCGTATATATTTGGCAACGATATAGTTTGCATAATAAGCATACCACGATGCACTACGTGAAGCATTAATGACAATCAGTTGCTCATCGGGAAAGCTATCATCAATAGGTTGTGGGTCATCAAGAACGTTCTCCAACCTAGACAAGTTATCTGCTACGGGGTTATCAGCACCCTTTGTGTCGACAACGTGCAAATCAAATTCTTGTAGCAAGAGAACCCATCAGAAAAGTCTAGGTTTAGCGTCCTTCTTCTCCATGAGGTACTTAATAGCAGCATGATCAGTGTGAAAAGTGACTTTGGAATCAACTATGTAAGACCTGAACTTTTCACATGCAAACACAACTACTAAAAATTCCTTTTTCGTAGTAGCATAGTTTCTTTGGGCACTGTCTAGAGTTTTACTAGCGTAGTGAATAACATTCAACTTCTTATCAACTCTTTGCCCTAGGACAGCACCAACAGCGTAATCACTAGCGTCACACGTGATTTCAAAAGGTAAGTTCCAATCAGGTGGTTGAACAATAGGTGCAGTTATCAAGGCCTTCTTAAGTATTTCGAAGGCTTCCTCACAACCGTCATCAAAAACAAAAGGAATATCCTTTTGCAAGAGATTGGTAAGAGGCCTAGAAATCTTAGAGAAGTCTTTAATGAACCTTCTATAGAAACCAGCATGACCAAGGAAACTTCTTATACCTTTGATATCTTTGGGGTATGGCATTTTCTCGATTGCATCAACCTTAGCCTTATCGACTTCAATACCTCTTTCAGAAATTTTATGTCCTAAGACGATGCCTTCATTAACCATAAAGTGGCACTTCTCCCAATTCAAGACAAGATTGGTGTCTTTACATTTCTGTAAGACTCGATCAAGGTTGCTGAGGCAATCATCAAAAGAAGACCCGTAAACGGAGAAGTCATCCATGAAAACCTCAACAATCTTTTCACAAAAGTCAGAGAATATAGCCATCATACATCTTTGAAAGGTGGCAGGTGCATTACATAAGCCAAAAGGCATACGTCTATAAGCAAAGGTACCGAAAGGGCAGGTGAAAGTGGTTTTCTCCTGATCATATTGTGCAACTGGTATTTGGGAGAAACCAGAATAACTGTCTAGAAAGCAGAAGCGTGTGTGTTTAGACAGTCTTTCTAGCATTTGGTCGATAAAAGGCAAAGGGTAATGATCTTTCCTAGTGGCTTTATTCTATTTCCTAAAATCGATCACCATCCTATAGCCAGTAATAATCCTCTGTGGCATCAATTCATCCTTATCATTAGGGATAATGGTAATGCCTCCCTTCTTAGGAACGCAATGCACCGAACTCACCCAATCACTATGAGCAACATGATAGATAATACCTGCTTCCAGGAGCTTTAGTATTTCTTTTCTTACTACATCTTTCATCTTAGGATTTAATCTCCTTCGATGATCAGCAACTGGTTTGAAGTCAGGATCAGTTTTAATCTTGTGCTAGCATAGAGTGGGACTAATGCCGTTAAGATCATCAAGAGTATATCCAATAGCAGCACGGTGCTTCCTCAGAGTTTTTAGTAACTTCTTTTCTTCATGCTCTGAGAGGCTAGCACTAATTATGACAGGATATATCTCTTTTTCATCAAGATGAGCATACTTAAGAGTATCAGGCAACTGTTTAAGCTCGAACACAGGATCACCCTTTGGTGGGGGTGGATCCCCAAGCAGTTCAACAGGCAAGTTATTCTTAATAATAGGATATTGTTCTAAGACAACTCTATCTATCTCATCCCTTTCATCCATATGCATATCATTTTCATTCTCAAGCAAGTATTTCTCTAAGGGATCAGTAGGAGGCACGGCAATAGAAGCTAAGGCAATAGTTTCATCCTTACTAGGCAACTCTTTTTCATGAGGATGTCTACCAAACTTGGAGAAATTGAACTCATGTGACACACCTTCAAAGCCAACAATGACAGTTTGCTTCTCACAGTCAATATGAGCATTGACGGTATTGAGAAGGTCTGCCAAATATGATGGGACAAAAGCTATCTTGTGTGGTAGCAAGAACGAGGAAATCAGCAGGATACTTCGTTTAACCACACAAGACTTCAACGTCCCTAACAATTCCCACATGGCAGATAATATCTCTATTGGCAAGCTGAATAGTGACATCAATAGGCTCTATCTCAATAGGTGCAATCTCGTATATGATTTCATCATATAAGGATTGAGGTATTTCACTAACACTAGCACCCACGTCACATAAATCATGATAACAATGATCTCCTATCTTAACAGAAACAACAGGCGTGCCAACAACAGGCATATGTTTGTCTCTAGCGTGAGGTTTAGCAATTCTAGCAGCATCTTCACAGAAGTGAATATTATGTCCCTCAACATCGTCGGACAGAAGATCTTTGATAATAGCAATGCTTGGTCCAACTCTAATTTTCTCAGGGGGTGTAGGTGTTCTAATATAGCCTCTACGTATCATAGTTGAAGCTTTAGAATGATCCTTTATCCTAACAGGGGAAGGTGGTTTCTCGATGTAAGCACTGGGAACAATAGGATCATTATAGGCAATGACTCTCTCTTCAACTGGATTGGGATTAACTACATTGACTTCTAAAGGAGAATGATATTTAAACCACTTCTCTTTGGGGAGATCAATATGAGCAGCAAAGGATTGACACAGTGAAGCTACTATCTCAGAGTCAAGTCCATACTTAGCGCTAAAGTCACAAAAAGTATTTGTTTCAACAAAGGATTTAACGCAATCAAACTTGAAATTCATACCTAACTCCTTACCTTCTTCAACCTCCCAATCTTTAGAGTTGCGTTTAATTCTCTCCAATAAATTCCATGTGAAGTCAATATCTCTATTCATAAAAGAACCGGTACAAGAAGTGTCAAGCATGGTGCGATCATCATGAGAAAGCCGAGCATAGAAGTTCTGAATGAAAATTTCTCTCGAGAGCTCATGGTTGGGGCATGAATATAACATTGATTTAAGCCTCCCCCAAGCTTGAGCGATTCTTTCTCTGTCATGAGGCCAAAAATTATAAATATAATTCCGATCACGATGTACTAAATGCATAGGATAAAACTTTTGATGAAATTCCAATTTCAACCGATTGTAGTCACTAGTGGAAAACGGGCCTTTGGCCTGGACCCTTTAGTCCCGGCCTCCATCTGGGCCGGGACTAAAGGCCCGGCCACGTCGCCCCAAATCACAATGCCGCCCACGAGTCTTTGGTCCCGGCCCGTAAGGAGCCTTTAGTCCCGGTTTGTGTCTCAAACCGGGACTAAAGGGCTACGCGGTGTGCAGCCCGCATGTGCGCCACCTTTAGTCCCGGTTTGTGTCTCAAACCGGGACTAAAGTCCTCTGCCTATATATATTGGCCATAGCCCCCTCTCCCCTCTTCCTTGCATTTTTCTTGGATGGAAGAGTGTGGGTGTGTGCTAGCTCTCGATTTTTCTTGGATGCCCTAGAGGTGTTTGTTGAAATGTGTGTTAGAGCGATGCCACTTCAGTTCACCGAACACAACTACGATATGAGATGCCCGAGCCACGCTTAAACCTCTTCCTCTTTACTTCTACTTATTCTAAAAGGTTAGCAACTATATTTCCTCGTTTAGACCGTGCGGTACTAATTTTTAGGATCGTGATTGTATTTGATATACTGTCGTATAACGCAGATGAGCCATCCATGGATGTACGGTGATCGACGCACAGCCGCTTACAGAGAAGGCGTGCATTCTTTTCGAGATGCAGTCGATGCAAACAAGCATGGTGGTGGCTATATGTTTTGTCCATGTGTTGAATGTCGGAATGAGAAGGATTACACTTCCTCAAGAGTCATTCAGAGCCACCTGCTTCGGTCCGGTTTTATGTCGGGCTATAATGTTTGGACCAAGCACGGAGAAAGAGGGGTTATGATGGAAGACGACGATGAAGAAGAAGAGAACGATGATGACAACTACCGATCTATGTTCCCTGAGTATGCTGATAACGCAATGGAAGACAATGAAGAAGAAGATCGGGATGAAGAACGGGAACCAGATGAGCCCGCTGATGATCTTGGCCGGGTCATTTATGATGCACGGCGAGGTTGCGACATAGAAATGGAGAGGTTGCAGTTCGAGCAGATGTTACAGGACCACAACAAATTGTTGTACCCAACTTGTGAAGATGGACAGAAGAAGCTGGGTAGCACACTGGAATTGCTGAAGTGGAAGGCAAAGACCGGTGTGACTAACTCGTCATTCGAAAAGTTGCTGGTACTGATGAAGAAGATGCTTCCAAGAAAGAACGAATTGCCCGCCAGCACGTACGAAGCAAAGAAGCTTGTCTACCCTCTAGGATTAGACATGCAGAAGATACATGCATGCCCTAATGACTGCATCCTCTACCGCGGTGAGAAGTACGAGAATATGGATAAATGCCCGGTATGCACTGCATTGCGGTATAAGATCAGAAAAGATGACCCTGGTGATATTGAGGGCGAGCCACCCAGGAAGAGGGTTCCTGCCAAGGTGATGTGGTATGCTCCTACAATACCACGGTTGAAACGTCTGTTCAGAAATAAAGATCATGTGAAGTTGTTGCGATGGCACATGGAAGATCGTATGAAAGACGATAAGTTGAGGCACACCGCTGATGGTCGGCAGTCGAGAAAAATCGAGAGAGAGTTCCCGAGATTTGCAGGTGATGCAAGGAACTTATGGTTTGGTCTGAGGACAGATGGCATGAATCCTTTTGGGGAGCACAGTTGCAGTCACAGCACCTAGCCCGTTACTCTATGTATCTACAACCTTCCTCCTTGGTTGTGCATGAAGCGGAAGTTCATTATGATGCCAGTGCTTATCCAAGGTCCAAAGCAACCCGGCAACGATATTGATGTGTACCTAAGGCCATTAGTTGATGAACTTTTACAGTTGTGGGCCGAACCAGGTGTACGTGTGTGGGACGAGCACAAACAAGAGGAATTTGACCTTCGAGCGTTGCTTTTCGTAACCATCAATGATTGGCCTCCTCTTAGTAACATTTCAAGACAGTCAAACAAGAGATACAATGCATGCACGCACTGTTTGCATCAGACAGAAAGTATATATCTGGACAAATGTAGGAAGAATGTGTACCCGTACAATCGTCGTTTTCTTCCGCCCAAGCATCCCTTAAAGAAAAAAAGGCAAGCATTTCAATGGCAAGGCAGAACCCCGGGGGAAGCCTGTCATCCGTACTCGTGCTGAAGTATTTGATATGGTCAAAGATTTAAAAGTAATCTTTGGAAAGGGTCCTGGCAGCCAACCTGTTCCTAACAGCCCTAATAAGCGCGTACCCATGTGGAAGAAGAAATCTATATTTTGGGTGCTACCCTACTGGGAAGTCCATGAGGTCCGCTCGGCAATCGACGTGATGCACCTGACGAAGAATCTCTGCGTGAATATTTTAGGCTTCCTGGGCTTGTATGGGAAGTCAAAAGATACACCGGAAGCACGGGAGGACCAGGAACGTCATAAAGGAAGAGATGGCATGCATCCAGGGCAGTTTCAAGGGCGTGCCAGCTACGCTCTTACTAAGGAAGAGAAGGAAATCTTCTTTTAAGTCCTTTTCAGTATCAAGGTCCCGACTGGCTTCTCGTCGAATATAAAGGGAATCGTAAGTATGAAAGACAAAAAATTCCAAAACCTAAAGTCTCATGACTGCCACGTGCTTATGACGCAATTGCTTCTGGTTGCATTGAGGAGAATTCTACCGGAAAATGTTCGCCTGGCAATTGTGAAGGTATGTGCATTCCTCAATGCAATTTCTCGAAAGGTAATCGATCGAGAAAGTCTATCAGGGTTACAGATTGATGTGGTCCAATGTCTGGTCAGCTTTGAATTGTTGTTCCCGCCATCCTTCTTCAATATAATGACACACCTCCTAGTTCACCTAGTCGAAGAGATTAGAATTCTCGGTCATGTGTTTCTACACAATATGTTCCCCTTCGAGAGGTTCATGGGAGTCTTAAAGAAATATGTTCATAACCGTGCTAGGCTAGAAGGAAGCATCTCCAAGGGCTATGGAACAGAGGAGGTCATTGAGTTTTGTGTGGACTTTTATCCTGACCTTAAGCCGATGGTGTTCCTGAATATCGGTATGAGGGTAGGCTGACATGAAAAGGCACAGTAGGAAGGAAAGCAAAAGTATGTATGGACGGGCATTCTTTCTCTCAAGCACACTACACAGTTCTACACAATTCCACTGTGGTGGCTCCGTATATCGTGAGACACAAGAATATTCTACGCTCCGAAAACCCGGGGAAGGCTGACTCTTGGATTAAAGGGGAACACGAGAAGACTTTCGGCAGTTGGTTGCAGACACATCTCATGAATGACGACACTGTTGGAGATCAGCTGTACTGTTTGGCCAGGCCACCATCTTCGACTATATGTACTTTCCAAGGGTATGAGATAATGGGAATACATTTTACACGATTGCCCAAGATAAAAAGAGCACCAACCAAAATAGTGGTGTCTGCTTTGACGCAACAGACGAGAATGGGCACTGTTTGGAAACATATTACGGGTACATAGAGGAGATATGGGAACTTGACTATGGACCTACTTTTAAGATCCCTTTGTTTCGGTGCAAATGGGTGAAGCTGACAGGAGGCGGGGTAGTTGTAGACCAAAAGTACGGCATGACAACAGTGGATCTCAACAATATTGCGTACATGGACGAACCATTTGTCCTAGCCAATGATGTCGCTCAGGTTTTCTATGTGAAGGACATGTCTACAAAAACTAGAAGAAGAAATCAGCAAAAGAAGATATCGTCCGATGAGCCAAAACGCCACATAGTTCTTTCAGGGAAAAGAAACATCGTGGGAGTAGATGACAAGACACACATGTGAGTAGATTATAATAAGTTTCATCATATTCCGCCCTTCAAAGTGAAAACTGACCCAAGCATCCTACTGAATGATGAAGATTCTCCATGGCTACGACCGAGAAGAAAACAGAAATAATAGATAGGAATATTGGTGCAATAATGTAATAATGTATTAAACCTTTTATGTAATGCATGTATGGAATGTACTAAACCTTTTAGTTTTGAATTATTTATTCAATTTCAAACACTTTTCATTTTCATAGTTTTGTCAAATTCTCAAATATGCAAAAAGAATTTTAATAAACCTTTGTAAGAGATGAGTTCTCGTTCGAAACCCTAATACTTCGAGAGAGATTGTCTGTTTTGTACACGAAGTGCATACATTTTTTGTCGTAGCCCTCTCAACTTTTCAACACATGCTATGTGGGTGAAATGATGATAGCATGCCAACTTTCAACATTTTCAGAGTTCATTTGTAGTGCTTTTCAATTTTAGGGTCAACTAGCCCAAAAAAACAAAAGTAAATGCACGAAAAATACCAAATTAAGTCAGAAATTGTTGAAATTTTTTGATGTGCCTTTGAATGGTGCATTTTAAACACACAAAAAGTATGGAGTTCAAATAAGTTCAAAAAATGAAATCCCTTTGTAAGAGATGAGTTCTCGTTCGAAACCCTCATTCTTCGAGAGAGATTGTCCGTTTTGTACACGAAGTGCATCCAGTTTTTGTCGTAACCCTCTCCACTTTTTAGAACATGCTATGTGGGTGAAATGATGATACCATGCCAACTTTCAACATTTTCAGAGTTCATTTGTAGTGCTTTTCAATTTTAGGGTCAACTAGCTCAAAAATAAAAAGTAAATGCACGAAAAATACCAAATGAAGTCAGAAATTGTTGAAATTTTGTGATGTGCCTTTGAATGGTGCATTTTGAACACACAAAAATATGGAGTTCAAATAAGTTCAAAAATGAAATCCCTTTGTAACAGATGAGTTCTCGTTCGAAACCGTGATACTTCAAGAGAGATTGTCTGTTTTGTACACGAAGTGCATCCAGTTTTTGTCGTAACCATCTCCACTTTTTAGCACATGCTATGTGGGTGAAATGAAGATACCATGCCAACTTTCAACATTTTCAGAGTTCATTTGTAGTGATTTTCAATTTTCGGGTCAACTAGCTCAAAAAAAAAGTAAATGCACGAGAAATACCAAATGAAGTCAGAAATTGTTGAAATTTTGACATGTGCCTTTGAATGGTGCATTATGAACACACAAAAAGTATGGAGTTCAAATAAGTTCAAAAAAATGAAATCCCTTTGTAAGAGATGAGTTCTCGTTCGAAACCTGATACTTCGAGAGAGATTGTCTGGTTTGTACACGAAGTGCATCCAGTTTTTGTCGTAGCCCTCTCAACTTTTTAACACATGCTATGTGGGTGAAATGATGATAGCATGCCAACTTTCAACATTTTCAGAGTTCATTTGTAGTGCTTTTCAATTTAGGGTCAACTAGCCCAAAAAAACAAAAGTAAATGCACGAAAAATACCAAATTAAGACAGAAATTGTTGAAAATTTGTGATGTGCCTTTTAATGGTGCATTTTGAACACACAAAAATTATGGAATTCAAATAATTTCAAAAAATGAAATCCCTTTGTAACACATGAGTTCTCGTTTGAAACCCTCATACTTCGAGAGAGATTGACTGTTTTGTACAAGAAGTGCATCGAGTTTTTGTCGTAACCCTCTCTACTTTTTAGCACATGCTATGTGGCTGAAATGATGATACCATGCCAACATTCAACATTTTCAGAGTTCATTTGTAGTGCTTTTCAATTTTAGGGTCAACTAGATCAAAAAAAATAAGTAAATGCACAAAAAATATCAAATGAAGTCAGAAATTGTTGAAATTTTGTGATGTGCCTTTGAATGGTGCATTTTGAACACACAAAAAGGATGGAATTCAAATAAGTTCAAAAAAATGAAATCCCTTTGTAAGAGATGAGTTCTCGTTCGAAACCCTGATACTTCGAGAGAGATTGTCCGTTTTGTACACGAAGTGCATCCAGTTTTTGTCGTAGCCCTCTCAACTTTTTAACACATGTTATGTGGGTGAAATAATGATAGCATGCCAACTTTCAACATTTTCACAGTTCATTTGTAGTGCTTTTCAATTTTAGGGTCAACTAGCCCAAAAAAACAAAAGTACATGCACGAAAAATACCAAATTAAGTCAGAAATTGTTGAAAATTTGTGATGTGCCTTTGAACGGTGCATTTTAAACACACAAAAATTATGGAGTTCAAATAAGTTCAACAAATGAAATCCCTTTGTAAGAGATGAGTTCTCGTTCGAAACCCTCATACTTCGAGAGAGATTGTCTGTTTTGTACAAGAAGTGCATCGAGTTTTTGTCGTAACCCTCTCTACTTTTTAGCACATGCTATGTGGGTGAAATGATGATACCATGCCAACTTTCAACATTTTCAGAGTTCATTTGTAGTGCTTTTCAATTTTAGGGTCAACTAGCTCAAAAAAATAAGTAAATGCACGAAAAATACCAAATGAAGTCAGAAATTGTTGAAATTTTGTGATGTCCCTTTGAATGGTGCATTTTGACCACACGAAAAGTATGGAGTTCAAATAAGTTCAAAAAATGAAATCCCTTTGTAAGAGAGGAGTTCTCGTTCGAAACCCTCATACTTCGAGAGAGATTGTCCGTTTTGTACACAAAGTGCATCCAGTTTTTGTCGTAGCCCTCTCAACTTTTTAACACATGCTATGTGGGGGAAATGATGATAGCATGCCAACTTTCAACATTTTCACAGTTCATTTGTTGTGCTTTTCAATTTTAGGGTCAACTAGCCCAAAAAAACAAAAGTACATGCACGAAAAATACCAAATTAAGTCAGAAATTGTTGAAAATTTGTGATGTGCCTTTGAACGGTGCATTTTAAACACACAAAAAGTATGGAGTTCAAATAAGTTCAACAAATGAAATCCCTTTGTAACAGATGAGTTCTCGTTCGAAACCTTGATACTTCGAGAGAGATTGTCTGTTTTGTACACGAAGTGCATCCAGTTTTTGTCGTAACCCTCTCCACTTTTTAGCACATGCTATGTGGGTGAAATGATGATACCATGCCAACTTTCAACATTTTCAGAGTTCATTTGTAGTGCTTTTCAATTTTCGGGTCAACTAGCTCAAAAAAATTAAGTAAATGTACGAAAAATACCAAATGAAGTCAGAAATTGTTGAAATTTTGTGATGTCCCTTTGACTGGTGCATTTTGAACACACAAAAAGTATGGAGTTCAAATAAGTTCAAAAAATGAAATCCCTTTGTAAGAGATGAGTTCTCTTTCGAAACCCTCATACTTCGAGAGAGATTGTCCGTTTTGTACACGAAGTGCATCCAGTTTTTGTCGTAGCCCTCTCTACTTTTTAACACATGCTATGTGGGTGAAATTATGATAGCATGCCAACTTTCAACATTTTCAGAGTTCATTTGTAGTGCTTTTCAATTTTAGGGTCAACTAGCCCAAAAAAACAAAAATAAATGCACGAAAAATACCAAATTAAGTCAGAAATTGTTGAAACTTTGTGACGTGCCTTTGATTGGTGCATTTTAAACACACAAAAAGTATGGAGTTCAAATAAGTTCAAAAAATGAAATCCCTTTGTAACAGATGAGTTCTCGTTCGAAACCGTGATACTTCAAGAGCGATTGTCTGTTTTGTACACGAAGTGCATCCAGTTTTTGTCGTAACCCTCTACACTTTTTAGCACATGCTATGTGGGTGAAATGAAGATACCATGCCAACTTTCAACATTTTCAGAGTTCATTTGTAGTGCTTTTCAATTTTAGGGTCAACTAGCTCAAAAAAATAAGTAAATGCACGAAAAATACCAAATGAAGTCAGAAATTGTTGAAATTTTGTGATGTCCCTTTGAATGGTGCATTTTGACCACACGAAAAGTATGGAGTTCAAATAAGTTCAAAAAATGAAATCCCTTTGTAAGAGAGGAGTTCTCGTTCGAAACCCTCATACTTCGAGAGAGATTGTCCGTTTTGTACACGAAGTGCATTCAGTTTTTGTCGTAGCCCTCTCAACTTTTTAACACATGCTATGTGGGGGAAATGATGATAGCATGCCAACTTTCAACATTTTCACAGTTCATTTGTAGTGCTTTTCAATTTTAGGGTCAACTAGCCCAAAAAAACAAAAGTACATGCACGAAAAATACCAAATTAAGTCAGAAATTGTTGAAAATTTGTGATGTGCCTTTGAACGGTGCATTTTAAACACACAAAAAGTATGGAGTTCAAATAAGTTCAAAAAATGAAATCCCTTTGTAAGAGATGAGTTCTCGTTCGAAACCCTCATACTTCGAGAGATATTGACTGTTTTGTACACGAAGTGCATCGAGTTTTTGTCGTAACCCTCTCTACTTTTTAGCACATGCTATGTGGGTGAAATGATGATACCATGCCAACTTTCAACATTTTCAGAGTTCATTTGTAGTGCTTTTCAATTTTAGGGTCAACTAGCTCAAAAAAATAAGTAAATGCACGAAAAATACCAAATGAAGTCAGAAATTGTTGAAATTTTGTGATGTCCCTTTGAATGGTGCATTTTGACCACACGAAAAGTATGGAGTTCAAATAAGTTCAAAAAATGAAATCCCTTTGTAAGAGAGGAGTTCTCGTTCGAAACCCTCATACTTCGAGAGAGATTGTCCGTTTTGTACACGAAGTGCATTCAGTTTTTGTCGTAGCCCTCTCAACTTTTTAACACATGCTATGTGGGGGAAATGATGATAGCATGCCAACTTTCAACATTTTCACAGTTCATTTGTAGTGCTTTTCAATTTTAGGGTCAACTAGCCCAAAAAAACAAAAGTACATGCACGAAAAATACCAAATTAAGTCAGAAATTGTTGAAAATTTGTGATGTGCCTTTGAACGGTGCATTTTAAACACACAAAAAGTATGGAGTTCAAATAAGTTCAAAAAATGAAATCCCATTGTAAGAGACGAGTTCTCGTTCGAAACCCTCATACTTCGAGAGATATTGACTGTTTTGTACACGAAGTGCATCGAGTTTTTGTCGTAACCCTCTCTACTTTTTAGCACATGCTATGTGGGTGAAATGATGATACCATGCCAACTTTCAACATTTTCAGAGTTCATTTGTAGTGCTTTTCAATTTTAGGGTCAACTAGCTCAAAAAAATAAGTAAATGCACGAAAAATACCAAATGAAGTCAGAAATTTTTGAAATTTTGTGATGTGCCTTTGAATGGTGCATTTTGAACACACAAAAATTATGGAGTTCAAATAAGTTCAAAAAAATGAAATCCCTTTGTAAGAGATGAGTTCTCGTTCGAAACCCTGATACTTCGAGAGAGATTGTCTGTTTTGTACACGAAGTGCATCCAGTTTTTGTCGTAGCCCTCTCAACTTTTTAACACATGCTATGTGGGTGAAATGATGATAGCATGCCAACTTTCAACATTTTCAGAGTTCATTTGTAGTGCTTTTCAATTTTAGGGTTAACTAGCCCAAAAAAACAAAAGTAAATGCATGAAAAATACCAAATTAAGTCAGAAATTGTTGAAAATTTGTGATGTGCCTTTGAATGGTGCATTTTAAACACACAAAAAGTATGGAATTCAAATAAGTTCAAAAAATGAAATCCCTTGGTAACAGATGAGTTCTTGTTCGAAACCCTCATACTTCGAGAGAGATTGGCTGTTTTGTACAAGAAGTGCATCGAGTTTTTGTCGTAACCCTCTCTACTTTTTAGCACATGCTATGTGGGTGAAATGATGATACCATGCCAACTTTCAACATTTTCAGAGTTCATTTGTAGTGCTTTTCAGTTTTAGGGTCAACTAGCTCCAAAAAATAAGTAAATGCACGAAAAATAGCAAATGAAGTCAGAAATTGTGGAAATTTTGTGATGTGCCTTTGAATGGTGCATTTTGAACACACAAAAAGTATGGAATTCAAATAAGTTCAAAAAATTGAAATCCCTTTGTAAGAGATGAGTTCTCGTTCGAAACCCTGATACTTCGAGAGAGATTGTCCGTTTTGTACACGAAGTAGATCCAGTTTTTGTTGTAGCCCTCTCAACTTTTTAACACATGCTATGTGGGTGAAATGATGATAGCATGCCAACTTTCAACATTTTCAGAGTTCATTTGTAGTGCTTTTCAATTTTAGGGTCAACTAGCCCAAAAAAACAAAAGTAAATGCACGAAAAATACCAAATTAAGTCAGAAATTGTTGAAAATTTGTGATGTGCCTTTGAATGGTGCATTTTAAACACACAAAAAGTATGGAGTTCAAATAAGTTCAAAAAATGAAATCCCTTTGTAAGAGATGAGTTCTCGTTCGAAACCCTCATACTTCGAGAGAGATTGACTGTTTTGTACAAGAAGTGCATCGAGTTTTTGTCGTAACCCTCTCTACTTTTTAGCACATGCTATGTGGGTGAAATGATGATACCATGCCAACTTTCAACATTTTCAGAGTTCATTTGTAGTGCTTTTCAATTTTAGGGTCAACTAGCTCAAAAAAATAAGTAAATGCACGAAAAATACCAAATGAAGTCAGAAATTGTTGAAATTTTGTGATGTCCCTTTGAATGGTGCATTTTGACCACACGAAAAGTATGGAGTTCAAATAAGTTCAAAAAATGAAATCCCTTTGTAAGAGAGGAGTTCTCGTTCGAAACCCTCATACTTCGAGAGAGATTGTCCGTTTTGTACACGAAGTGCATTCAGTTTTTGTCGTAGCCCTCTCAACTTTTTAACACATGCTATGTGGGGGAAATGATGATAGCATGCCAACTTTCAACATTTTCACAGTTCATTTGTAGTGCTTTTCAATTTTAGGGTCAACTAGCCCAAAAAAACAAAAGTACATGCACGAAAAATACCAAATTAAGTCAGAAATTGTTGAAAATTTGTGATGTGCCTTTGAACGGTGCATTTTAAACACACAAAAAGTATGGAGTTCAAATAAGTTCAAAAAATGAAATCCCTTTGTAAGAGATGAGTTCTCGTTCGAAACCCTCATACTTCGAGAGATATTGACTGTTTTGTACACGAAGTGCATCGAGTTTTTGTCGTAACCCTCTCTACTTTTTAGCACATGCTATGTGGGTGAAATGATGATACCATGCCAACTTTCAACATTTTCAGAGTTCATTTGTAGTGCTTTTCAATTTTAGGGTCAACTAGCTCAAAAAAATAAGTAAATGCACGAAAAATACCAAATGAAGTCAGAAATTGTTGAAATTTTGTGATGTCCCTTTGAATGGTGCATTTTGACCACACGAAAAGTATGGAGTTCAAATAAGTTCAAAAAATGAAATCCCTTTGTAAGAGAGGAGTTCTCGTTCGAAACCCTCATACTTCGAGAGAGATTGTCCGTTTTGTACACGAAGTGCATTCAGTTTTTGTCGTAGCCCTCTCAACTTTTTAACACATGCTATGTGGGGGAAATGATGATAGCATGCCAACTTTCAACATTTTCACAGTTCATTTGTAGTGCTTTTCAATTTTAGGGTCAACTAGCCCAAAAAAACAAAAGTACATGCACGAAAAATACCAAATTAAGTCAGAAATTGTTGAAAATTTGTGATGTGCCTTTGAACGGTGCATTTTAAACACACAAAAAGTATGGAGTTCAAATAAGTTCAAAAAATGAAATCCCATTGTAAGAGACGAGTTCTCGTTCGAAACCCTCATACTTCGAGAGATATTGACTGTTTTGTACACGAAGTGCATCGAGTTTTTGTCGTAACCCTCTCTACTTTTTAGCACATGCTATGTGGGTGAAATGATGATACCATGCCAACTTTCAACATTTTCAGAGTTCATTTGTAGTGCTTTTCAATTTTAGGGTCAACTAGCTCAAAAAAATAAGTAAATGCACGAAAAATACCAAATGAAGTCAGAAATTTGTAAAATTTTGTGATGTGCCTTTGAATGGTGCATTTTGAACACACAAAAATTATGGAGTTCAAATAAGTTCAAAAAAATGAAATCCCTTTGTAAGAGATGAGTTCTCGTTCGAAACCCTGATACTTCGAGAGAGATTGTCTGTTTTGTACACGAAGTGCATCCAGTTTTTGTCGTAGCCCTCTCAACTTTTTAACACATGCTATGTGGGTGAAATGATGATAGCATGCCAACTTTCAACATTTTCAGAGTTCATTTGTAGTGCTTTTCAATTTTAGGGTTAACTAGCCCAAAAAAACAAAAGTAAATGCATGAAAAATACCAAATTAAGTCAGAAATTGTTGAAAATTTGTGATGTGCCTTTGAATGGTGCATTTTAAACACACAAAAAGTATGGAATTCAAATAAGTTCAAAAAATGAAATCCCTTGGTAACAGATGAGTTCTTGTTCGAAACCCTCATACTTCGAGAGAGATTGGCTGTTTTGTACAAGAAGTGCATCGAGTTTTTGTCGTAACCCTCTCTACTTTTTAGCACATGCTATGTGGGTGAAATGATGATACCATGCCAACTTTCAACATTTTCAGAGTTCATTTGTAGTGCTTTTCAGTTTTAGGGTCAACTAGCTCCAAAAAATAAGTAAATGCACGAAAAATAGCAAATGAAGTCAGAAATTGTGGAAATTTTGTGATGTGCCTTTGAATGGTGCATTTTGAACACACAAAAAGTATGGACTTCAAATAAGTTCAAAAAATTGAAATCCCTTTGTAAGAGATGAGTTCTCGTTCGAAACCCTGATACTTCGAGAGAGATTGTCCGTTTTGTACACGAAGTAGATCCAGTTTTTGTTGTAGCCCTCTCAACTTTTTAACACATGCTATGTGGGTGAAATGATGATAGCATGCCAACTTTCAACATTTTCAGAGTTCATTTGTAGTGCTTTTCAATTTTAGGGTCAACTAGCCCAAAAAAACAAAAGTAAATGCACGAAAAATACCAAATTAAGTCAGAAATTGTTGAAAATTTGTGATGTGCCTTTGAATGGTGCATTTTAAACACACAAAAAGTATGGAGTTCAAATAAGTTCAAAAAATGAAATCCCTTTGTAAGAGATGAGTTCTCGTTCGAAACCCTCATACTTCGAGAGAGATTGACTGTTTTGTACAAGAAGTGCATCGAGTTTTTGTCGTAACCCTCTCTACTTTTTAGCACATGCTATGTGGGTGAAATGATGATACCATGCCAACTTTCAACATTTTCAGAGTTCATTTGTAGTGCTTTTCAATTTTAGGGTCAACTAGCTCAAAAAAATAAGTAAATGCACGAAAAATACCAAATGAAGTCAGAAATTGTTGAAATTTTGTGATGTCCCTTTGAATGGTGCATTTTGACCACACGAAAAGTATGGAGTTCAAATAAGTTCAAAAAATGAAATCCCTTTGTAAGAGAGGAGTTCTCGTTCGAAACCCTCATACTTCGAGAGAGATTGTCCGTTTTGTACACGAAGTGCATTCAGTTTTTGTCGTAGCCCTCTCAACTTTTTAACACATGCTATGTGGGGGAAATGATGATAGCATGCCAACTTTCAACATTTTCACAGTTCATTTGTAGTGCTTTTCAATTTTAGGGTCAACTAGCCCAAAAAAACAAAAGTACATGCACGAAAAATACCAAATTAAGTCAGAAATTGTTGAAAATTTGTGATGTGCCTTTGAACGGTGCATTTTAAACACACAAAAAGTATGGAGTTCAAATAAGTTCAAAAAATGAAATCCCTTTGTAAGAGATGAGTTCTCGTTCGAAACCCTCATACTTCGAGAGATATTGACTGTTTTGTACACGAAGTGCATCGAGTTTTTGTCGTAACCCTCTCTACTTTTTAGCACATGCTATGTGGGTGAAATGATGATACCATGCCAACTTTCAACATTTTCAGAGTTCATTTGTAGTGCTTTTCAATTTTAGGGTCAACTAGCTCAAAAAAATAAGTAAATGCACGAAAAATACCAAATGAAGTCAGAAATTTTTGAAATTTTGTGATGTGCCTTTGAATGGTGCATTTTGAACACACAAAAATTATGGAGTTCAAATAAGTTCAAAAAAATGAAATCCCTTTGTAAGAGATGAGTTCTCTTTCGAAACCCTGATACTTCGAGAGAGATTGTCCGTTTTGTACACGAAGTGCATCCAGTTTTTGTCGTAGCCCTCTCAACTTTTTAACACATGCTATGTGGGTGAAATGATGATAGCATGCCAACTTTCAACATTTTCAGAGTTCATTTGTAGTGCTTTTCAATTTTAGGGTTAACTAGCCCAAAAAAACAAAAGTAAATGCATGAAAAATACCAAATTAAGTCAGAAATTGTTGAAAATTTGTGATGTGCCTTTGAATGGTGCATTTTAAACACACAAAAAGTATGGAATTCAAATAAGTTCAAAAAATGAAATCCCTTGGTAACAGATGAGTTCTTGTTCGAAACCCTCATACTTCGAGAGAGATTGGCTGTTTTGTACAAGAAGTGCATCGAGTTTTGGTCGTAACCCTCTCTACTTTTTAGCACATGCTATGTGGGTGAAATGATGATACCATGCCAACTTTCAACATTTTCAGAGTTCATTTGTAGTGCTTTTCAGTTTTAGGGTCAACTAGCTCCAAAAAATAAGTAAATGCACGAAAAATAGCAAATGAAGTCAGAAATTGTGGAAATTTTGTGATGTGCCTTTGAATGGTGCATTTTGAACACACAAAAAGTATGGAATTCAAATAAGTTCAAAAAAATGAAATCCCTTTGTAAGAGATGAGTTCTCGTTCGAAACCCTGATACTTCGAGAGAGATTGTCTGTTTTGTACACGAAGTGCATCCAGTTTTTGTTGTAGCCCTCTCAACTTTTTAACACATGCTATGTGGGTGAAATGATGATAGCATGCCAACTTTCAACATTATCAGAGTTCATTTGTAGTGCTTTTCAATTTTAGGGTCAACTAGCCCAAAAAAACAAAAGTAAATGCACGAAAAATACCAAATTAAGTCAGAAATTGTTGAAAATTTGTGATGTGCCTTTGAATGGTGCATTTTAAACACACAAAAAGTATGGAGTTCAAATAAGTTCAAAAAATGAAATCCCTTTGTAAGAGATGAGTTCTCGTTCGAAACCCTCATACTTCGAGAGAGATTGACTGTTTTGTACAAGAAGTGCATCGAGTTTTTGTCGTAACCCTCTCTACTTTTTAGCACATGCTATGTGGGTGAAATGATGATACCATGCCAACTTTCAACATTTTCAGAGTTCATTTGTAGTGCTTTTCAATTTTAGGGTCAACTAGCTCAAAAAAATAAGTAAATGCACGAAAAATACCAAATGAAGTCAGAAATTGTTGAAATTTTGTGATGTCCCTTTGAATGGTGCATTTTGACCACACGAAAAGTATGGAGTTCAAATAAGTTCAAAAAATGAAATCCCTTTGTAAGAGAGGAGTTCTCGTTCGAAACCCTCATACTTCGAGAGAGATTGTCCGTTTTGTACACGAAGTGCATTCAGTTTTTGTCGTAGCCCTCTCAACTTTTTAACACATGCTATGTGGGGGAAATGATGATAGCATGCCAACTTTCAACATTTTCACAGTTCATTTGTAGTGCTTTTCAATTTTAGGGTCAACTAGCCCAAAAAAACAAAAGTACATGCACGAAAAATACCAAATTAAGTCAGAAATTGTTGAAAATTTGTGATGTGCCTTTGAACGGTGCATTTTAAACACACAAAAAGTATGGAGTTCAAATAAGTTCAAAAAATGAAATCCCTTTGTAAGAGATGAGTTCTCGTTCGAAACCCTCATACTTCGAGAGATATTGACTGTTTTGTACACGAAGTGCATCGAGTTTTTGTCGTAACCCTCTCTACTTTTTAGCACATGCTATGTGGGTGAAATGATGATACCATGCCAACTTTCAACATTTTCAGAGTTCATTTGTAGTGCTTTTCAATTTTAGGGTCAACTAGCTCAAAAAAATAAGTAAATGCACGAAAAATACCAAATGAAGTCAGAAATTTTTGAAATTTTGTGATGTCCCTTTGAATGGTGCATTTTGACCACACGAAAAGTATGGAGTTCAAATAATTTCAAAAAAATGAAATCCCTTTGTAAGAGATGAGTTCTCGTTCGAAACCCTGATACTTCGAGAGAGATTGTCTGTTTTGTACACGAAGTGCATCCAGTTTTTGTCGTAGCCCTCTCAACTTTTTAACACATGCTATGTGGGTGAAATGATGATAGCATGCCAACTTTCAACATTTTCACAGTTCATTTGTAGTGCTTTTCAATTTTAGGGTCAACTAGCCCAAAAAAACAAAAGTAAATGCATGAAAAATACCAAATTAAGTCAGAAATTGTTGAAAATTTGTGATGTGCCTTTGAATGGTGCATTTTAAACACACAAAAAGTATGGAATTCAAATAAGTTCAAAAAATGAAATCCCTTTGTAAGAGATGAGTTCTCGTTCGAAACCCTCATACTTCGAGAGAGATTGACTGTTTTGTACAAGAAGTGCATCGAGTTTTTGTCGTAACCCTCTCTACTTTTTAGCACATGCTATGTGGGTGAAATGATGATACCATGCCAACTTTCAACATTTTCAGAGTTCATTTGTAGTGCTTTTCAATTTTAGGGTCAACTAGCTCAAAAAAATAAGTAAATGCACGAAAAATACCAAATGAAGTCAGAATTTGTTGAAATTTTGTGATGTCCCTTTGAATGGTGCATTTTGACCACACGAAAAGTATGGAGTTCAAATAAGTTCAAAAAATGAAATCCCTTTGTAAGAGAGGAGTTCTCGTTCGAAACCCTCATACTTCGAGAGAGATTGTCCGTTTTGTACACGAAGTGCATTCAGTTTTTGTCGTAGCCCTCTCAACTTTTTAACACATGCTATGTGGGTGAAATGATGATAGCATGCCAACTTTCAACATTATCAGAGTTCATTTGTAGTGCTTTTCAATTTTAGGGTCAACTAGCCCAAAAAAACAAAAGTACATGCACGAAAAATACCAAATTAAGTCAGAAATTGTTGAAAATTTGTGATGTGCCTTTGAACGGTGCATTTTAAACACACAAAAAGTATGGAGTTCAAATAAGTTCAAAAAATGAAATCCCTTTGGAAGAGATGAGTTCTCGTGCGAAACCCTCATACTTCGAGAGAGATTTTCTGTTTTGTACAAGAAGTGCATCCAGTTTTTGTCGTAACCCTCTCCACTTTTTAGCACATGCTATGTGGGTGAAATGATGATACCATGCCAACTTTCAACATTTTCAGAGTTCATTTGTAGTTCTTTTCAATTTTAGGGTAAACTAGTTCAAAAAAAAATAAGTAAATGCACGAAAAATACCAAATGAAGTGAGAAATTGTTGAAATTTTGTGATGTCCCTTTGAATGGTGCATTTTGAACACACAAAAAGTATGGAGTTCAAATAAGTTCAAAAAATGAAATCCCTTTGTAAGAGAGGTGTTCTCGTTCGAAACCCTCATACTTCGAGAGAGATTGTCCGTTTTGTACACCAAGTGCATCCAGTTTTTGTCGTAGCCCTCTCAACTTTTTAACACATTCTATGTGGGTGAAATTATGATAGCATGCCAACTTTCAACATTTTCACAGTTCATTTGTAGTGCTTTTCAATTTTAGGGTCAACTAGCCCAAAAAACAAAAGTAAATGCACGAAAAATACCAAATTAAGTCAGAAATTTTTGAAAATATGTGATGTGCCTTTGAATGGTGCATTTTAAACACACAAAAATTATGGAGTTCAAATAAGTTCAACAAATGAAATCCCTTTGTAAGAGATGAGTTCTCGTTCGAAACCCTCATACTTCGAGAGAGATTGACTGTTTTGTACAAGAAGTGCATCGAGTTTTTGTCGTAACCCTCTCTACTTTTTAGCACATGCTATGTGGGTGAAATGATGATACCATGCCAACTTTCAACATTTTCAGAGTTCATTTGTAGTGCTTTTCAATTTTAGGGTCAACTAGCTCAAAAAAATAAGTAAATGCACGAAAAATACCAAATGAAGTCAGAAATTGTTGAAATTTTGTGATGTCCCTTTGAATGGTGCATTTTGACCACACGAAAAGTATGGAGTTCAAATAAGTTCAAAAAATGAAATCCCTTTGTAAGAGAGGAGTTCTCGTTCGAAACCCTCATACTTCGAGAGAGATTGTCCGTTTTGTACACGAAGTGCATTCAGTTTTTGTCGTAGCCCTCTCAACTTTTTAACACATGCTATGTGGGGGAAATGATGATAGCATGCCAACTTTCAACATTTTCACAGTTCATTTGTAGTGCTTTTCAATTTTAGGGTCAACTAGCCAAAAAAAACAAAAGTAAATGCACGAAAAATACCAAATTAAGTCAGAAATTGTTGAAAATTTGTGATGTGCCTTTGAATTGTGCATTTTAAACACACAAAAAGTATGGAATTCAAATAAGTTCAAAAAATGAAATCCCTTTGTAAGAGATGAGTTCTCGTTCGAAACCCTCATACTTCGAGAGAGATTGACTGTTTTGTACAAGAAGTGCATCGAGTTTTTGTCGTAACCCTCTCTACTTTTTAGCACATGCTATGTGGGTGAAATGATGATACCATGCCAACTTTCAACATTTTCAGAGTTCATTTGTAGTGCTTTTCAATTTTAGGGTCAACTAGCTCAAAAAAATAAGTAAATGCACGAAAAATACCAAATGAAGTCAGAAATTGTTGAAATTTTGTGATGTCCCTTTGAATGGTGCATTTTGACCACACGAAAAGTATGGAGTTCAAATAAGTTCAAAAAATGAAATCCCTTTGTAAGAGAGGAGTTCTCGTTCGAAACCCTCATACTTCGAGAGAGATTGTCCGTTTTGTACACGAAGTGCATTCAGTTTTTGTCGTAGCCCTCTCAACTTTTTAACACATGCTATGTGGGGGAAATGATGATAGCATGCCAACTTTCAACATTTTCACAGTTCATTTGTAGTGCTTTTCAATTTTAGGGTCAACTAGCCCAAAAAAACAAAAGTACATGCACGAAAAATACCAAATTAAGTCAGAAATTGTTGAAAATTTGTGATGTGCCTTTGAACGGTGCATTTTAAACACACAAAAAGTATGGAGTTCAAATAAGTTCAAAAAATGAAATCCCTTTGTAAGAGACGAGTTCTCGTTCGAAACCCTCATACTTCGAGAGATATTGACTGTTTTGTACAAGAAGTGCATCGAGTTTTTGTCGTAACCCTCTCTACTTTTTAGCACATGCTATGTGGGTGAAATGATGATACCATGCCAACTTTCAACATTTTCAGAGTTCATTTGTAGTGCTTTTCAATTTTAGGGTCAACTAGCTCAAAAAAATAAGTAAATGCACGAAAAATACCAAATGAAGTCAGAAATTGTTGAAATTTTGTGATGTCCCTTTGAATGGTGCATTTTGAACACACAAAAAGTATGGAGTTCAAATAAGTTCAAAAAATGAAATCCCTTTGTAAGAGATGAGTTCTCTTTCGAAACCCTCATACTTCGAGAGAGATTGTCCGTTTTGTACACGAAGTGCATCCAGTTTTTGTCGTAGCCCTCTCTACTTTTTAACACATGCTATGTGGGTGAAATTATGATAGCATGCCAACTTTCAACATTTTCAGAGTTCATTTGTAGTGCTTTTCAATTTTAGGGTCAACTAGCTCAAAAAATCAAAAGTAAATGCACGAAAAGTACCAAATTAAGTCAGAAATTGTTGAAACTTTGTGACGTGCCTTTGATTGGTGCATTTTAAACACACAAAAAGTATGGAGTTCAAATAAGTTCAAAAAATGAAATCCCTTTGTAACAGATGAGTTCTCGTTCGAAACCGTGATACTTCAAGAGCGATTGTCTGTTTTGTACACGAAGTGCATCCAGTTTTTGTCGTAACCCTCTACACTTTTTAGCACATGCTATGTGGGTGAAATGAAGATACCATGCCAACTTTCAACATTTTCAGAGTTCATTTGTAGTGCTTTTCAATTTTAGGGTCAACTAGCTCAAAAAAAAAAAGTAAATGCACGAAAAATACCAAATGAAGTCAGAAATTGTTGAAATTTTGTGATGTGCCTTTGAATGGTGCATTATGAACACACAAAAAGTATGGAGTTCAAATAAGTTCAAAAAAATGAAATCCCTTTGTAAGAGATGAGTTCTCGTTCGAAACCCTGATACTTCGAGAGAGATTGTCTGTTTTGTACACGAAGTGCATCCAGTTTTTGTCGTAGCCCTCTCAACTTTTTAACACATGCTATGTGGGTGAAATGATGATAGCATGCCAACTTTCAACATTTTCAGAGTTCATTTGTAGTGCTTTTCAATTTTAGGGTCAACTAGCCCAAAAAAACAAAAGTAAATGCACGAAAAATACCAAATTAAGTCAGAAATTGTTGAAAATTTGTGATGTGCCTTTGAATGGTGCATTTTAAACACACAAAAAGTATGGAATTCAAATAAGTTCAAAAAATGAAATCCCTTTGTAAGAGATGAGTTCTCGTTCGAAACCCTCATACTTCGAGAGAGATTGACTGTTTTGTACAAGAAGTGCATCGAGTTTTTATCGTAACCCTCTCTACTTTTTAGCACATGCTATGTGGGTGAAATGATGATACCATGCCAACTTTCAACATTTTCAGAGTTCATTTGTAGTGCTTTTCAATTTTAGGGTCAACTAGCTCAAAAAAATAAGTAAATGCACGAAAAATACCAAATGAAGTCAGAAATTGTTGAAATTTTGTGATGTCCCTTTGAATGGTGCATTTTGACCACACGAAAAGTATGGAGTTCAAATAAGTTCAAAAAATGAAATCCCTTTGTAAGAGAGGAGTTCTCGTTCGAAACCCTCATACTTCGAGAGAGATTGTCCGTTTTGTACACGAAGTGCATTCAGTTTTTGTCGTAGCCCTCTCAACTTTTTAACACATGCTATGTGGGGGAAATGATGATAGCATGCCAACTTTCAACATTTTCACAGTTCATTTGTAGTGCTTTTCAATTTTAGGGTCAACTAGCCCAAAAAAACAAAAGTACATGCACGAAAAATACCAAATTAAGTCAGAAATTGTTGAAAATTTGTGATGTGCCTTTGAACGGTGCATTTTAAACACACAAAAAGTATGGAGTTCAAATAAGTTCAAAAAATGAAATCCCTTTGTAAGAGATGAGTTCTCGTTCGAAACCCTCATACTTCGAGAGATATTGACTGTTTTGTACACGAAGTGCATCGAGTTTTTGTCGTAACCCTCTCTACTTTTTAGCACATGCTATGTGGGTGAAATGATGATACCATGTCAACTTTCAACATTTTCAGAGTTCATTTGTAGTGCTTTTCAATTTTAGGGTCAACTAGCTCAAAAAAATAAGTAAATGCACGAAAAATACCAAATGTAGTCAGAAATTGTTGAAATTTTGTGATGTCCCTTTGAATGGTGCATTTTGAACACACAAAAAGTATGGAGTTCAAATAAGTTCAAAAAATGAAATCCCTTTGTAAGAGATGAGTTCTCTTTCGAAACCCTCATACTTCGAGAGAGATTGTCCGTTTTGTACACGAAGTGCATCCAGTTTTTGTCGTAGCCCTCTCTACTTTTTAACACATGCTATGTGGGTGAAATTATGATAGCATGCCAACTTTCAACATTTTCAGAGTTCATTTGTAGTGCTTTTCAATTTTAGGGTCAACTAGCTCAAAAAATCAAAAGTAAATGCACGAAAAATACCAAATTAAGTCAGAAATTGTTGAAACTTTGTGACGTGCCTTTGATTGGTGCATTTTAAACACACAAAAAGTATGGAGTTCAAATAAGTTCAAAAAATGAAATCCCTTTGTAACAGATGAGTTCTCGTTCGAAACCGTGATACTTCAAGAGCGATTGTCTGTTTTGTACACGAAGTGCATCCAGTTTTTGTCGTAACCCTCTACACTTTTTAGCACATGCTATGTGGGTGAAATGAAGATACCATGCCAACTTTCAACATTTTCAGAGTTCGTTTGTAGTGCTTTTTAGTTTTAGGGTCAACTAGCTCAAAAAAAAAAAGTAAATGCACGAAAAATACCAAATGAAGTCAGAAATTGTTGAAATTTTGTGATGTGCCTTTGAATGGTGCATTATGAACACACAAAAAGTATGGAGTTCAAATAAGTTCAAAAAAATGAAATCCCTTTGTAAGAGATGAGTTCTCGTTCGAAACCGTGATACTTCGAGAGAGATTGTCTGTTTTGTACACGAAGTGCATCCAGTTTTTGTCGTAGCCCTCTCAACTTTTTAACACATGCTATGTGGGTGAAATGATGATAGCATGCCAACTTTCAACATTTTCAGAGTTCATTTGTAGTGCTTTTCAATTTTAGGGTCAACTAGCCCAAAAAAACAAAAGTAAATGCACGAAAAATACCAAATTAAGTCAGAAATTGTTGAAAATTTGTGATGTGCCTTTGAATGGTGCATTTTAAACACACAAAAAGTATGGAATTCAAATAAGTTCAAAAAATGAAATCCCTTTGTAAGAGATGAGTTCTCGTTCGAAACCCTCATACTTCGAGAGAGATTGACTGTTTTGTACAAGAAGTGCATCGAGTTTTTGTCGTAACCCTCTCTACTTTTTAGCACATGCTATGTGGGTGAAATGATGATACCATGCCAACTTTCAACATTTTCAGAGTTCATTTGTAGTGCTTTTCAATTTTAGGGTCAACTAGCTCAAAAAAATAAGTAAATGCACGAAAAATACCAAATGAAGTCAGAAATTGTTGAAATTTTGTGATGTCCCTTTGAATGGTGCATTTTGACCACACGAAAAGTATGGAGTTCAAATAAGTTCAAAAAATGAAATCCCTTTGTAAGAGAGGAGTTCTCGTTCGAAACCCTCATACTTCGAGAGAGATTGTCCGTTTTGTACACGAAGTGCATTCAGTTTTTGTCGTAGCCCTCTCAACTTTTTAACACATGCTATGTGGGGGAAATGATGATAGCATGCCAACTTTCAACATTTTCAAAGTTCATTTGTAGTGCTTTTCAATTTTAGGGTCAACTAGCCCAAAAAAACAAAAGTACATGCACGAAAAATACCAAATTAAGTCAGAAATTGTTGAAAATTTGTGATGTGCCTTTGAACGGTGCATTTTAAACACACAAAAAGTATGGAGTTCAAATAAGTTCAAAAAATGAAATCCCTTTGTAAGAGACGAGTTCTCGTTCGAAACCCTCATACTTCGAGAGATATTGACTGTTTTGTACAAGAAGTGCATCGAGTTTTTGTCGTAACCCTCTCTACTTTTTAGCACATGCTATGTGGGTGAAATGATGATACCATGCCAACTTTCAACATTTTCAGAGTTCATTTGTAGTGCTTTTCAATTTTAGGGTCAACTAGCTCAAAAAAATAAGTAAATGCACGAAAAATACCAAATGAAGTCAGAAATTTTTGAAATTTTGTGATGTGCCTTTGAATGGTGCATTTTGAACACACAAAAATTATGGAGTTCAAATAAGTTCAAAAAAATGAAATCCCTTTGTAAGAGATGAGTTCTCGTTCGAAACCCTGATACTTCGAGAGAGATTGTCTGTTTTGTACACGAAGTGCATCCAGTTTTTGTCGTAGCCCTCTCAACTTTTTAACACATGCTATGTGGGTGAAATGATGATAGCATGCCAACTTTCAACATTTTCAGAGTTCATTTGTAGTGCTTTTCAATTTTAGGGTTAACTAGCCCAAAAAAACAAAAGTAAATGCATGAAAAATACCAAATTAAGTCAGAAATTGTTGAAAATTTGTGACGTGCCTTTGAATGGTGCATTTTAAACACACAAAAAGTATGGAATTCAAATAAGTTCAAAAAATGAAATCCCTTGGTAACAGATGAGTTCTTGTTCGAAACCCTCATACTTCGAGAGAGATTGGCTGTTTTGTACAAGAAGTGCATCGAGTTTTTGTCGTAACCGTCTCTACTTTTTAGCACATGCTATGTGGGTGAAATGATGATACCATGCCAACTTTCAACATTTTCAGAGTTCATTTGTAGTGCTTTTTAGTTTTAGGGTCAACTAGCTCCAAAAAATAAGTAAATGCACGAAAAATAGCAAATGAAGTCAGAAATTGTGGAAATTTTGTGATGTGCCTTTGAATGGTGCATTTTGAACACACAAAAAGTATGGAATTCAAATAAGTTCAAAAAATTGAAATCCCTTTGTAAGAGATGAGTTCTCGTTCGAAACCCTCATACTTCGAGAGAGATTGGCTGTTTTGTACAAGAAGTGCATCGAGTTTTTGTCGTAACCCTCTCTACTTTTTAGCACATGCTATGTGGGTGAAATGATGATACCATGCCAACTTTCAACATTTTCAGAGTTCATTTGTAGTGCTTTTTAGTTTTAGGGTCAACTAGCTCCAAAAAATAAGTAAATGCACGAAAAATAGCAAATGAAGTCAGAAATTGTGGAAATTTTGTGATGTGCCTTTGAATGGTGCATTTTGAACACACAAAAAGTATGGAATTCAAATAAGTTCAAAAAATTGAAATCCCTTTGTAAGAGATGAGTTCTCGTTCGAAACCCTGATACTTCGAGAGAGATTGTCCGTTTTGTACACGAAGTAGATCCAGTTTTTGTTGTAGCCCTCTCAACTTTTTAACACATGCTATGTGGGTGAAATGATGATAGCATGCCAACTTTCAACATTATCAGAGTTCATTTGTAGTGCTTTTCAATTTTAGGATCAACTAGCCCAAAAAAACAAAAATAAATGCATGAAAAATACCAAATTAAGTCAGAAATTGTTGAAAATTTGTGATGTGCCTTTGAATGGTGCATTTTAAACACATAAAAAGTATGGAGTTCAAATAAGTTCAAAAAATGAAATCCCTTTGTAACACATGAGTTCTCGTGCGAAACCCTCATACTTCGAGAGAGATTTTCTGTTTTGTACACGAAGTGCATCCAGTTTTTGTCGTAACCCTCTCCACTTTTTAGCACATGCTATGTGGGTGAAATGATGATACCATGCCAACTTTCAACATTTTCAGAGTTCATTTGTAGTTCTTTTCAATTTTAGGGTAAACTAGTTCAAAAAAAAATAAGTAAATGCACGAAAAATACCAAATGAAGTGAGAAATTGTTGAAATTTTGTGATGTCCCTTTGAATGGTGCATTTTGAACACACAAAAAGTATTGGGTTCAAATAAGTTCAAAAAATGAAATCCCTTTGTAAGAGAGGTGTTCTCGTTCGAAACCCTCATACTTCGAGAGAGATTGTCCGTTTTGTACACCAAGTGCATCCAGTTTTTGTCGTAGCCCTCTCAACTTTTTAACACATTCTATGTGGGTGAAATTAAGATAGCATGCCAACTTTCAACATTTTCACAGTTCATTTGTAGTGCTTTTCAATTTTAGGGTCAACTAGCCCAAAAAACAAAAGTAAATGCACGAAAAATACCAAATTAAGTAAGAAATTTTTGAAAATATGTGATGTGCCTTTGAATGGTGCATTTTAAACACACAAAAATTATGGAGTTCAAATAAGTTCAACAAATGAAATCCCTTTGTAACAGATGAGTTCTTGTTCGAGACCGTGATACTTCGAGAGAGATTGTTTGTTTTGTACACGAAGTGCATCTAGTTTTTGTCGTAACCCTCTCCACTTTTTAGCACATGCTATGTGGGTGAAATGATGATACCATGCCAACTTTCAACATTTTCAGAGTTCATTTGTAGTGCTTTTCAATTTTAGGGTCAACTAGCTCAAAAATAAAAAGTAAATGCACGAAAAATACCAAATGAAGTCAGAAATTGTTGAAATTTTGTGATGTGCCTTTGAATGGTGCATTTTGAACACACAAAAATATGGAGTTCAAATAAGTTCAAAAATGAAATCCCTTTGTAACAGATGAGTTCTCGTTCGAAACCGTGATACTTCAAGAGAGATTGTCTGTTTTGTACACGAAGTGCATCCAGTTTTTGTCGTAACCCTCTCCACTCTTTAGCACATGCTATGTGGGTGAAATGAAGATACCATGCCAACTTTCAACATTTTCAGAGTTCATTTGTAGTGATTTTCAATTTTCGGGTCAACTAGCTCAAAAAAAAAGTAAATGCACGAGAAATACCAAATGAAGTCAGAAATTGTTGAAATTTTGACATGTGCCTTTGAATGGTGCATTATGAACACACAAAAAGTATGGAGTTCAAATAAGTTCAAAAAAATGAAATCCCTTTGTAAGAGATGAGTTCTCGTTCGAAACCTGATACTTCGAGAGAGATTGTCTGGTTTGTACACGAAGTGCATCCAGTTTTTGTCGTAGCCCTCTCAACTTTTTAACACATGCTATGTGGGTGAAATGATGATAGCATGCGAACTTTCAACATTTTCAGAGTTCATTTGTAGTGCTTTTCAATTTAGGGTCAACTAGCCCAAAAAAACAAAAGTAAATGCACGAAAAATACCAAATTAAGACAGAAATTGTTGAAAATTTGTGATGTGCCTTTTAATGGTGCATTTTAAACACACAAAAAGTATGGAATTCAAATAATTTCAAAAAATGAAATCACTTTGTAACACATGAGTTCTCGTTTGAAACCCTCATACTTCGAGAGAGATTGACTGTTTTGTACAAGAAGTGCATCGAGTTTTTATCGTAACCCTCTCTACTTTTTAGAACATGCTATGTGGCTGAAATGATGATACCATGCCAACATTCAACATTTTCAGAGTTCATTTGTAGTGCTTTTCAATTTTAGGGTCAACTAGATCAAAAAAAATAAGTAAATGCACAAAAAATATCAAATGACGTCAGAAATTGTTGAAATTTTGTGATGTGCCTTTGAATGGTGCATTTTGAACACACAAAAAGGATGGAATTCAAATAAGTTCAAAAAAATGAAATCCCTTTGTAAGAGATGAGTTCTCGTTCGAAACCTTGATACTTCGAGAGAGATTGTCCGTTTTGTACACGAAGTGCATCCAGTTTTTGTCGTAGCCCTCTCAACTTTTTAACACATGTTATGTGGGTGAAATAATGATAGCATGCCAACTTTCAACATTTTCACAGTTCATTTGTAGTGCTTTTCAATTTTAGGGTCAACTAGCCCAAAAAAACAAAAGTAAATGCACGAAAAATACCAAATTAAGTCAGAAATTGTTGAAAATTTGTGATGTGCCTTTGAATGGTGCATTTTAAACACACAAAAAGTATGGAGTTCAAATAAGTTCAAAAAATGAAATCCCTTTGTAAGAGATGAGTTCTCGTTCGAAACCCTCATACTTCGAGAGAGATTGTCTGTTTTGTACAAGAAGTGCATCGAGTTTTTGTCGTAACCCTCTCTACTTTTTAGCACATGCTATGTGGGTGAAATGATGATACCATGCCAACTTTCAACATTTTCACAGTTCATTTGTAGTGCTTTTCAATTTTAGGGTCAACTAGCTCAAAAAAATAAGTAAATGCACGAAAAATACCAAATGAAGTCAGAAATTGTTGAAATTTTGTGATGTCCCTTTGAATGGTGCATTTTGACCACACGAAAAGTATGGAGTTCAAATAAGTTCAAAAAATGAAATAACTTTGTAAGAGATGAGTTCTCTTTCGAAACCCTCATACTTCGAGAGAGATTCTCCGTTTTGTACACGAAGTGCATCCAGTTTTTGTCGTAGCCCTCTCTACTTTTTAACACATGCTATGTGGGTGAAATTATGATAGCATGCCAACTTTCAACATTTTCAGAGTTCATTTGTAGTGCTTTTCAATTTTAGGGTCAACTAGCTCAAAAAATCAAAAGTAAATGCACGAAAAATACCAAATTAAGTCAGAAATTGTTGAAAATTTGTGATGTGCCTTTGAACGGTGCATTTTAAACACACAAAAAGTATGGAGTTCAAATAAGTTCAACAAATGAAATCCCTTTGTAACAGATGAGTTCTCGTTCGAAACCTTGATACTTCAAGAGAGATTGTCTGTTTTGTACACGAAGTGCATCCAGTTTTTGTCGTAACCCTCTCCACTTTTTAGCACATGCTATGTGGGTGAAATGAAGATACCATGCCAACTTTCAACATTTTCAGAGTTCATTTGTAGTGCTTTTCAATTTTAGGGTCAACTAGCTCAAAAAAAAAAGTAAATGCACGAAAAATACCAAATGAAGTCAGAAATTGTTGAAATTTTGTGATGTGCCTTTGAATGGTGCATTATGAACACACAAAAAGTATGGAGTTCAAATAATTTCAAAAAAATGAAATCCCTTTGTAAGAGATGAGTTCTCGTTCGAAACCGTGATACTTCGAGAGAGATTGTCAGTTTTGTACACAAAGTGCATCCAGTTTTTGTCGTAGCCCTCTCAACTTTTTAACACATGCTATGTGGGTGAAATGATGATAGCATGCGAACTTTCAACATTTTCAGAGTTCATTTGTAGTGCTTTTCAATTTTAGGGTCAACTAGCCCAAAAAAACAAAAGTAAATGCACGAAAAATACCAAATTAAGTCAGAAATTGTTGAAAATTTGTGATGTGCCTTTGAATGGTGCATTTTAAACACACAAAAAGTATGGAATTCAAATAAGTTCAAAAAATGAAATCCCTTTGTAAGAGATGAGTTCTCGTTCGAAACCCTCATACTTCGAGAGAGATTGACTGTTTTGTACAAGAAGTGCATCGAGTTTTTGTCGTAACCCTCTCTACTTTTTAGCACATGCTATGTGGGTGAAATGATGATACCATGCCAACTTTCAACATTTTCAGAGTTCATTTGTAGTGCTTTTCAATTTTAGGGTCAACTAGCTCAAAAAAATAAGTAAATGCACGAAAAATACCAAATGAAGTCAGAAATTGTTGAAATTTTGTGATGTCCCTTTGAATGGTGCATTTTGACCACACGAAAAGTATGGAGTTCAAATAAGTTCAAAAAATGAAATCCCTTTGTAAGAGAGGAGTTCTCGTTCGAAACCCTCATACTTCGAGAGAGATTGTCCGTTTTGTACACGAAGTGCATTCAGTTTTTGTCGTAGCCCTCTCAACTTTTTAACACATGCTATGTGGGGGAAATGATGATAGCATGCCAACTTTCAACATTTTCACAGTTCATTTGTAGTGCTTTTCAATTTTAGGGTCAACTAGCCCAAAAAAACAAAAGTACATGCACGAAAAATACCAAATTAAGTCAGAAATTGTTGAAAATTTGTGATGTGCCTTTGAACGGTGCATTTTAAACACACAAAAAGTATGGAGTTCAAATAAGTTCAAAAAATGAAATCCCTTTGTAAGAGATGAGTTCTCGTTCGAAACCCTCATACTTCGAGAGATATTGACTGTTTTGTACAGGAAGTGCATCGAGTTTTTGTCGTAACCCTCTCTACTTTTTAGCACATGCTATGTGGGTGAAATGATGATACCATGCCAACTTTCAACATTTTCAGAGTTCATTTGTAGTGCTTTTCAATTTTAGGGTCAACTAGCTCAAAAAAATAAGTAAATGCACGAAAAATACCAAATGAAGTCAGAAATTTTTGAAATTTTGTGATGTGCCTTTGAATGGTGCATTTTGAACACACAAAAAGTATGGAGTTCAAATAAGTTCAAAAAAATGAAATCCCTTTGTAAGAGATGAGTTCTCGTTCGAAACCCTGATACTTCGAGAGAGATTGTCTGTTTTGTACACGAAGTGCATCCAGTTTTTGTCGTAGCCCTCTCAACTTTTTAACACATGCTATGTGGGTGAAATGATGATAGCATGCCAACTTTCAACATTTTCAGAGTTCATTTGTAGTGCTTTTCAATTTTAGGGTTAACTAGCCCAAAAAAACAAAAGTAAATGCATGAAAAATACCAAATTAAGTCAGAAATTGTTGAAAATTTGTGATGTGCCTTTGAATGGTGCATTTTAAACACACAAAAAGTATGGAATTCAAATAAGTTCAAAAAATGAAATCCCTTGGTAACAGATGAGTTCTTGTTCGAAACCCTCATACTTCGAGAGAGATTGGCTGTTTTGTACAAGAAGTGCATCGAGTTTTTGTCGTAACCCTCTCTACTTTTTAGCACATGCTATGTGGGTGAAATGATGATACCATGCCAACTTTCAACATTTTCAGAGTTCATTTGTAGTGCTTTTCAGTTTTAGGGTCAACTAGCTCCAAAAAATAAGTAAATGCACGAAAAATAGCAAATGAAGTCAGAAATTGTTGAAATTTTGTGATGTGCCTTTGAATGGTGCATTTTGAACACACAAAAAGTATGGAATTCAAATAAGTTCAAAAAATTGAAATCCCTTTGTAAGAGATGAGTTCTCGTTCGAAACCCTGATACTTCGAGAGAGATTGTCCGTTTTGTACACGAAGTAGATCCAGTTTTTGTTGTAGCCCTCTCAACTTTTTAACACATGCTATGTGGGTGAAATGATGATAGCATGCCAACTTTCAACATTATCAGAGTTCATTTGTAGTGCTTTTCAATTTTAGGGTCAACTAGCCCAAAAAAACAAAAATAAATGCATGAAAAATACCAAATTAAGTCAGAAATTGTTGAAAATTTGTGATGTGCCTTTGAATGGTGCATTTTAAACACATAAAAAGTATGGAGTTCAAATAAGTTCAAAAAATGAAATCCCTTGGTAACAGATGAGTTCTCGTGCGAAACCCTCATACTTCGAGAGAGATTTTCTGTTTTGTACACGAAGTGCATCCAGTTTTTGTCGTAACCCTCTCCACTTTTTAGCACATGCTATGTGGGTGAAATGATGATACCATGCCAACTTTCAACATTTTCAGAGTTCATTTGTAGTTCTTTTCAATTTTAGGGTAAACTAGTTCAAAACAAAATAAGTAAATGCACGAAAAATACCAAATGAAGTGAGAAATTGTTGAAATTTTGTGATGTCCCTTTGAATGGTGAATTTTGAACACACAAAAAGTATTGGGTTCAAATAAGTTCAAAAAATGAAATCCCTTTGTAAGAGAGGTGTTCTCGTTCGAAACCCTCATACTTCGAGAGAGATTGTCCGTTTTGTACACCAAGTGCATCCAGTTTTTGTCGTATCCCTCTCAACTTTTTAACACATTCTATGTGGGTGAAATTATGATAGCATGCCAACTTTCAACATTTTCACAGTTCATTTGTAGTGCTTTTCAATTTTAGGGTCAACTAGCCCAAAAAACAAAAGTAAATGCACGAAAAATACCAAATTAAGTCAGAAAGTTTTGAAAATATGTGATGTGCCTTTGAATGGTGCATTTTAAACACACAAAAATTATGGAGTTCAAATAAGTTCAACAAATGAAATCCCTTTGTAACAGATGAGATCTTGTTCGAGACCGTGATACTTCGAGAGAGATTGTCTGTTTTGTACACGAAGTGCATCCAGTTTTTGTCGTAACCCTCTCCACTTTTTAGCACATGCTATGTGGGTGAAATGATGATACCATGCCAACTTTCAACATTTTCAGAGTTCATTTGTAGTGCTTTTCAATTTTAGGGATAACTAGCTCAAAAAAATAAGTAAATGCACGAAAAATACCAAATGAAGTCAGAAATTGTTGAAATTTTGTGATGTGCCTTTGAATGGTGCATTTTGAACACACAAAAAGTATGGAGTTCAAATAAGTTCTAAAAAATGAAATCCCTTTGTAAGAGATGAGTTCTCGTTCGAAACCCTGATACTTCGAGAGAGATTGTCCGTTTTGTACACGAAGTGCATCCAGTTTTTGTCGAAGCCCTCTCAACTTTTTAACACATGCTATGTGGGTGAAATGATGATAGGATGCCAACTTTCAACATTTTCAGAGTTCATTTGTAGTGCTTTTCAATTTTAGGGTCAACTAGCCCAAAAAAACAAAAGTAAATGCATGAAAAATACCAAATTAAGTCAGAAATTCTTGAAAATTTGTGATGTGCCTTTGAATGGTGCGTTTTAAACACACAAAAAGTATGGAGTTCAAATAAGTTCAAAAAATGAAATCCCTTTGTAACAGATGAGTTCTCGTTCGAAACCCTGATACTTCGAGAGAGATTGTCCGTTTTGTACACGAAGTGCATCCAGTTTTTGGCGTAACCCTCTCAACTTTCTAGCACATGCAATGGAGGTGAAAATGATGATACCATGCCAACTTTCAACATTTTTAGAGTTCATTGGTAGTGCTTTTCAATTTCAGGGTCAACTAGCTCAAAACAATAAGTAAATTCACGAAAAATATCAAATGAAGTCAGAAATTTCATAAAGTTTTTTTTGTTAAAATACTTAATATAAAAAAAAGAGTCAACTAAAAATAATCAACTAAAATATTAACTAAAATGAATGAATTAAGAATAATTTACTAAAATTTTCAAAGTGCTTATTTGTTGGAAAGAATCAAGTAAAACATTAACTAAAAAGAAAAAAAAGATCAACTCAATAGAATAGTAAAATAAAAGAGAAAAAATAAATAAAGCAAAGAACAAAACAAAAATAATGGAAAAAAAATTGAAACTATATGAGAATTTATAGAGAAAATTCAACCTAAATTCAAAGTGACCTCACTTTGAATTTAGGTTGAATTTTGTCCATAATTTCAAATATATTTTCAATTTTTAAATTTACAGTTTGTTTAGGCCCGTAAGCCTGCTTTAGAGAGGAGCTCGACACGGTTGGGACAACGGGGCTTATAAACCTGTGGCGGCTCCTCTCGACAAGCGAGGTGGGACTAAACTTTGGAATGCCGCCAGCCCAAGCCATTAGTCCCGGTTCATGGCACGAACCGTGACTAAAGACACCCTTTAGTCCCGGGTGGAGCCACGACCCGGGACTAAAGCCCCTCGTTTCCCGCCTCCTCGCCTGCCGAAAAGTGGTTTTAGTCCCGGTTCGTGGCTCCACCCGGGACTAAAGGGTGTCTTTAGTCCCGGCTCGAGCCCGGACCCGGGACTAAAGGCCCGTGCTTCCCGCCTTTTGGTGTGTCGAAAAGGGTCTTTAGTCTCGGGTCGTGGCTCCACCCGGGACTAAAGGGTGTCTTTAGTCCCGGTTCGAGCCCCGAAACGGGACTAAAGATCCTACTATATATACGGCCCCGACGAAAATCCAAATCCAAACGCCATTTTCGTTCTCTTCTTCCTCTCGCTCGCCTGCGCACCAGACGACGACGCGATCGACCCGCCAGGCTGCCGGACCTCCGCCTCGCTCTCGCCATCGTCGACGCCCGCCGTCCTCCCCCCGCTCCAAGCACCGCCGGTCGACCCCCTAACCTCCCACTCCGGTAAGCCCCCCGCCCCCTCCTCCCCATGCCTCCACCGGACGAGACCCGAAGGACGAGCCGCCTCCCCTCCTCCCCTCGTCGTGGCTAGACCCGAAGGACGAGCCACCGGCGCCCGCCGGCGGGGACGCCACCGCCGTCGTCGTGCCGGTGAGGAGGAGAACTAGCAGAAGAGGAGGAGGAGAAGTAGAAGAAGAGGAGGAGGAGTAGAAGAAGAGGAGAAGAAAAGGAAGAAGAAGAGGAGGAGAAGAAGATTTTTTTTGTCATTTAATTCCTATTGTTATTAGGTTTGTGCTAGATTATTAGGGTTAGTAATATTTAGAATTAGGTTAGGGTTACAAGAAGAAGAAAGATGAACAAAAATAAGAAAATAAGATTAGGAAAAAGGAAAATAAGAAGAGGAGGAGAAGAAAAGAAGAAAAAGGAGAATAAGAAGAGGAGGAGAGGAGAAGAAGAGGAAAAATAGAAGAAGAGGAGAAGTAGAAGAAGAGAAGTTGAAGAAAAATAGGAGAAGAAGAAGCGGAGAATAAAATAAGAAAGAAGAAGAAGAAGAAGACATTTCTACGTATATAGATGCTTAATTAGTGTTCTTTAGATTATTGCTTAATTTTGCTATTGTATATGTTTAAGTGTTATTTGTAGAATATTTGGTGAATTTAGGGTTAGGTAGGTTAGTGTTAAATAGGTTATTTGTGTTATTTAAATTTGTGTTATTAGGGTTAGGTAGTTAGTGTTAATTAATAGGTTATTTTCAATATATAGTTGAACTAGTTGATTTAATAAAACTTTTGTCAATATATAGTTGAACTAGTTGATTTAATAAAACTACTTTATTTTACTATATATACAATTAGTTTATTTTTAGCAAGAAAATTAATAGAACTGGTTTATTTTTTTAGTTCATTTTACGATGCCTATCCCGCATCCTCGTCGTCGACTCGGCGGAGGACACCTGCTTGATCAGAGGGGCCATGTCCGGGACTGGGCTCGCCCGGTTGGTATTGGGAGGTGCTACCTTCCGGGGGCGTAGGTTGGTGAGGAGCCAGCCCGTTGTTGACCCGATCCTTGTTTGGTGGCGGTCGCGTGGGCCAGTGACGGTGCCGAGGCTTCCGGACACCGCAGAGGTGGTATGTCACCGTGTCAGCGAGGAGGATGAGCACGTCCGTCGCTACATGGTTCTGTTGGAGGGCAAGTTCGACCATACCTGGCAGGTTCTTCAGGGATCTCACTGGAGCTATGTTCCTATGATGGTTCCTTCTCTTTGGGTGTCCACCGCCCGTGACGATACCCATCGGGCGCTACGGTTCTAGCTGTATTAGTGATGCTATATGTATGATAGTATTCGAGGAGTATTAGTGATAATATTCGACGATGTACGGACACAAGAGATGATGTAGTTTTGCTTATAATTGAATGCATGCTAATTTGAATACTACTTTATTTTACGATTTGGTTTTGCTTGTTGAATGCTCAAATTGGAAAAGTACTCCTGCTTTGAATACTATGCAGAAATCTAGGAGTCCCGGGTGGAGCCACGACCCGGGACTGAAGTTGTTTTGGAACGGAGTTCCTGATAGAATAATTCTTTTTTGGTACAAAGTTCAACAAAGTCCTTTGACACTATACAATGTGACATATAGAAGGGTAGATGAGATCAGGAAAAATAGGATCATTTTCTACACATCTAGAATGTCGCCATTTTGTTAAATCCTTAAAGGTTAAGAGAATCCGTTAGACACATTTTAGAGTTTAGGTTCTAGCCAAGAACCGGGACTAAAGGTCCTCCTATATAAAACGACACTTCGAAGTTTCCAACCCCTCTTATATAGTTTGTTAGTTTATTAGTTAATCAAATGTCCGTTTTTTGCAGAACTATGGATCCACATATCAGGAACCTCGAAGAGGAAGAACTTCTCGAAGATATAATCAAAGACGGCCCCGTTGTTGAACCAGCTGAATCTCCATCGTCATAACTAAACCCCTCCGGATATGGAATGGAGGTCGACCGACACGAAGATGAAGCCGGTGGGGCAGGAGATAGCTCCAATGATGGAGAAGGTGATAGCTCCACTGATGGAGAAGCCGGTGGAGAAATAATAAAGTCCGACGAGGTATACATATGAAGTTCAACAATCACTTGTAATATGTGAAAAATATTGGAGATAGCTCTATATTGTATACATATACATTCATTTGACAAATGTTTCTCCCTCTTAGGCCTCCACATCGAGCAAAGCTACAAAACGAGGCCCGACTAAAAAGTTGGATGCACGGACGCATTACACCTTTAAGGTGATATTGCCTACGGGCGAACCCAAGCTTCCTAAGAATGTTGCTAACACATTCAAGAAGCAATGCGGAGTTCTCGTTAGGGATCACGTCCCGATCAGCGTTCGGTAGTGGAACAAGCACAAAGGGGCAGCCGATAGTGACTATGTCGCCGAAAGGTACAAAGATAATCTTTGGAATGATCTCATGTCACATTTCAACCTGCCAGAATGTGAGAATGAAGACGCCTCAAAACAACTGAGGGCCAATGTCAAGCAGTGGACTCTAAAGAAGATGGCCGAACTGTTCCGTAGCTGGAAGAAGAAGCTATGGAAAAACTATCGGAAGACAAAGAAAGTGCCAGTATTCGAGGGGTATCTAGCCAAGCACGCGAATCACTGGAAGGCATTTCAAGAGTACAAGGAGTCAGAAGATGCCAAGGCATTATCAGAAAAGAACAAGAAAAATGCCGACAAGAAGAAATATCATCACACGCTGGGGCCAGGGGCTATGAGACTGCCATCCCAAAGTGGGATAAGAAAGAGCAAGATCTGCTAGCTAAAGGCATCATACCTGAACCCATCCGTGATGAGTGGGAATTGAGAGCAAGAAATTTGTTCCTTGCGCCTGGTGGTTCGTACGACGAAGAAATAGGGGAACTCATCTGCAGTGACGGTCTTAGGATACCCAGGGAGAATTGGAAAAAGATAGTGAAAGAACTTAAGGAGGGAAAAAGACAATTCACTGCACATAGAGAGAAAGATTTGCTCACACTGGTCCTCGGCAATGACGAACATGGAGGACGAACGCGAGGCTTCGGTCCTTCTTACTCGTGGTGGCTTGGGTTTGCCAGAGACCAAGACACTTACAAAAGCCGAGCGAGAGCAATGAAGCGACAGCAGGATGAGGAGAATGACAGGTTCAACCAGTTGCTTGCCAGGCTTAACAAGAAACAGAAGCAGATTGATGAGCTTAGAGGAGTAGCGCGCCAGGAAGATCCTGCACTCGATATTATCGGCGCCCCACCTAAGCGGAAAAGCAGCATGGCTGAATCTGAGGCCCCGCCCGACGATGCACGAAGAATGATAGAGGGCAGTCCCGACTACCCCGTGGATGGAATCAAGGAGTCAACATCATGTGAACTCCATCAGAAATTCAAGAACATATCCATGAAGGTGGCTGTGGGACAAGCTTTACCTTCTGGCCCTCATGCACGATGGCATGGCCGTGAGATTCCAGCTGGCTTTGCTAAAGTCGGGGTGGATGAAATCATGGCGGGGTTTCATGATATGGAGCTCGACATAGCTGGACCCGAAGATGAGAGGACACTCGAAGAAGTACTGGGTGGAGTCATCCTATGGGACAAGAACTACATCAAGCTTCCAGGCTCGGCCCCAAGGACAACACCGCTTCCGAGTCGTCGCACGTCACCTACACCTCCATCACCTCCAAGCCCTCCACATGATGACGGCCAGCACAACACGAGTCCATCTCGATCACCGCCGCCGGACTTGGGTCGCCCGTCTCCGCCGCCGCCTGCTAAGGATACTAAGCGGAAGCGTGCCAGCAAGAACGCTCCGTCGATGATTTCTAAACGACGGAGCTCCCCAAAGCGCAAATTGTCGCCCCTCCCAAAGGTACCTCATGCTAATCTTCCTATCAGACCTTATGATCGTACCGACGAGGAAAACGCCAGGATAGCAAAGGAACATTATGATGCGCAGATGAAAAAGAAGGAACCCGAGCCCTGCCCGGAATACACCGAGAAGCAAATAGCATATGCAAAATACTTCACGACCCTTCCATCACAGTATGACTTACACCATAAGCCTGATGACTATACACGCACATTGCAGAAGGAAGGGAAAAAGAGCAGATCACGTGCAAGTGCAAGTGGGAGCAAATCAAGTTCAACTACAAGCAAAAAAAGATCAGATGTTCCTCATCTTGGACAACAGGCCAAACAGTCGATCCCACCCCTCAGGGTGTTACCCGAGAATGTTCCCTCTCTGGTGCAGGGGCAAGATTTGGAATTAGCAAAGAAGTGGGCGGATGAATGGGGTATCCCGGTTGAAGACGTTCTAGCTTCCCAAGACGACAGGTTACCCAAGGCTGTGGTAGCCCCTAAGCCACAGTCTGTAATGGGAGCGCCTTTGGTCAGCAAAGATGATCTCCCAACAAATATGCGTTACTTGCATACATGGTACTTAAGTGAATAAAAGAATGGGAGAACGATGATCGTGGCGCGTGTCCCACAGGAGTACTATGACCGCCCCAAAGAAATCCATATCGACTTTGATGAACTCTTCCAGATGTACAATGCCGACGCCCTCGACAAATCTCTTATGAGTTGCTATTGTCTGTAAGTTTTTCAATTCGTTGTCTACATATAACTTGTTTAGTTATTTCAATTCATTGTCTACATATAACTTGTACTCTATTATGCAGAATGAAGATTCTGGAATGTAAAAGTAGGAACATCCTAAATATTGGGTTTATTGACCCAGATAAAATACATATAGCGACGCTAACTGATAAACCCAAGGAGACGGAGGAAAACCTTCTAAGGTTTCTAACAGATCAAAATTTCTGTGACCACATACTGTTTCCATACAAGTTCAGGTGAGGGTCTTTACTCTCTTGTGTCCATTCACTTATAAGTGTAATTCATAAGTTACTAACACACACACACACACACACACACACACACACACACACACACACATATATACAGCTACCATTGGATTCTGTTGGACATTCAAATTGATAAGGGAAGAGTTGATGCCTTCGACCCATTATTGAGACCCTTGGAACAGTTCCAAAGCCTGCAGGACATGCTCCAAGGGTAATTTCAATCATTCTTGTGCTCTATCGGTCTCTTTCGATGATTTCCCGATATATCAATTAAAGAAAAACTTAGCAAATCATTTTCCTTGTCGGGCAGGGTTTGGAAGCGGTTCAAGTGCGTGACTCCCGGTATCGAGCATGAGAAGCTGACCTTTAGAGCGGCTTAGGTAAGTAGCAGTATAATATACTTCTATTTTCAATACATTTATGATGCTAGATTATTATTTTGATTATATATATTCTATTCTCGTAAAGTGCGACCAGCAGCCACGGGGGACGCATCTATGCGGATACTATGTTTGCGAGACCATTCGCACGTTTACCTCTGAGCACAAGGATTACAGATACGACGTAAGCAATGAACATTCACACCTTTATTTTTACCCGTCATTCTTTGTTATCATGATTGATATTCATATTCATCTCCTCTTCTTATATAGTACACGACCATGAGGGAGAAGGTCCTACCAGAGCAAGGCGCGATTGCTGTTGCAGAGGAGCTTGCGACCTTTCTGAGGACGGAAGCTATAGATGACAAAGGACGATTTAGTGTAGCTAGGGGCCATTACTGATGTTTGTCCATGTAACCGAATAGACGGGCTCTAGTCCCGATAATTCAGATCTCCATATAATTGTATATATATGCTCGCTTGTAAGATAAGTTAATCTTATATATATATATATGCATAAACATGTATATTTAGAATTATATGAAAACTAATTCCCGAACACCAAACGAGGCATCACGTTAATCTCCCGAACACCTAAACCCTAAAACCCTAAAACCCTAAAATAAACAAAATCTGCAGAAACTCTTTAGTCCCGGTCCGTGTTAAGACCCGGGACTAAAGGGCCTGCCCCTTAGGGCGCTCCGAGGCGCCCACGTGGAGCACCTATGGTCCCGGCTTGGAACAGGGCCGGGACTATAGGCCCTGTCCCCACTAGTGAGTCCCATGATCCAGTATCATCACATAGCCTATACCATGTCAACGCCTTATCCTTCAAAGATAAAGGAAAGACCTTCTTCTTGAACTCATCCTCGGGCAAACCTGCAAGCTTAAATAAACCACAAACTTCATCTACATAGATTAGATGCAAGTCTGGATGTGATGTTCCATCTCCTGTAAAAGGATTAGCCAGCAGTTTCTCAAGCATACCCGAAGGAAATTCAAAGCAAATATTTTCAGTAGGTGCCGCAGGTTGAGGAGCAACTCTTTGTACTTCCGTTCGAGGTGAAGATACCCCAAACAAGCCCTTCAAAGGATTAGTTTCCATAGTGACAAGTGACAATAAATTTCAGCATGCTATATGAATGTTTCCTTACCAAGTTCCACTTACCAAAGGCGCTTCACTCCCCGGCAACGGTTCCAGAAAAGAGTCTTGATGACCCACAAGTATAGGGGATAAATCGTAGTCCTTTCGATAAGTAAGAGTGTCGAACCTAATGAGGAGCAGAAGGATCTGACAAGTGGTTTTCAGCAAGGTAAAATCTGCAAGCACTGAAATTGTCGGTAACAAGTGATTGTGTGGTGAGATGATTCTTAGCAAGAAACAAGTAACAAAAGTAGAAACGGTGCAGCAAAGTGGCCCAATCCATTTTGTAGCAAGGGACAAGCCAGGACAAAGTCTTATAGGAGGAAAAATGCTCCCGAGGACACACGGGAATTTCTGTCATGCTAGTTTTCATCATGTTCATATGATTCGCGTTCGTTACTTTGATAGTTTGATATGTGGGTGTACCGGCGCTTGGGTACTGCCCTTACTTGGACAAGCATCCCACTTATGAGTAACCCCTCTCGCAAGCATCCGCAACTATGAAATAAGAATTAAGACAAAGTCTAACCATAACATTAAACTAGTGGATCCAAATCAGCCCCTTACGAAGCAACACATAAACTAGGGTTTAAGCTCCTGTCACTCTAGGAACCCATCATCTACTTACTACTTCCCAATGCCTTCCTCTAGGCCCAAATAATGGTGAAGTGTTATGTAGTCAACGTTCACATAACACCACTAGAGGAAAAACAACATACAACACATCAAAATATCGAACGAATACCAAATTCACATGACTACTATTAGCATGACTTATCCCATGTACTGAGGAACTAAAGTAACTACTCACAAAGCATAATCATATTCATGACCGGAGAGGTAATGAGTAGCATCAAGGATCTGAACATAAACTCTTCCACCAAGTAATCCAACTAGCATCAACTACAAAGAGTAATTAACACTACTAGCAACCTTACAAGTACCAATTGGAGTCGCGAGACGGAGATTGGTTACAAGAGATGAACTAGGGTTTGAGATGAGATGCTGCTGATGAAGATGTTGATGGTGATGAGTCCTCCTCCGATGAGAGGAGTGTTGGTGATGACGATGCCGATGATTTCCCCCTTCTGGAGGGAAGTTTCCCCGGGAGGATCGTCCTGCCGGAGCTCTAGATTGGTTCTGCTCAAGTTCCGCCTCGTGGCGGCGGCGAATCCTCGAAAAAGCTTCCTCTTGATTTTTTTCCGGACGAAACCCTTCATATAGCAGAAGAGGGGGGCCAGTGGGCCAGCAGGGAGCCCACAAGCCCCTAGGCGTGGCCAGGGGGTGGCCGCGCCTACCAAGCTTGTGCCCCCCTGGTTGCGCTCCTCTGGCCTTCTTCGGCCCAGTATTTTTTATAAATCCAGAAAAAATCATCGTTGATTTTTACAGCGTTTGGAGTTGCGCAGAATAGGTATCTCAAACTTGCTCCACTTTCAGGCCAGAATTCCAGCTGCCGGCATTCTCCCTCTTCATGTAAACCTTGCAAAATAAGAGAGAAAAGGCATAAGTATTATACCGCGAAGTGAAATAACAGCCCAAGAAGCGATAAATATCAACTTGAAAACATGATGCAAAATGGACGTATCATAGTTCTACCTTCTTCACCCAATTGCATGCAAAGTAGGTACATGGAAATTTGGATCTTGATGTAGTATCTTGTGGTAGGCACCCATCACCCATGTTACTTTGGCCGGGACGTTATTTTGCTATGCTCCTAGTAGACGTGGTTTGGTTGAGTGTTTATCATGAGTGTTGTGAGAACTTAATAATCAAGACCTGAAGACTCCAAGACTTGCAAGACCTCCGAACGAAATATACCTTTGGGTGAAGGACGGTTCAGATGGACTCCCTGGGATAAACCAGCGAAGGGCCCGGGATGCATGGAGAAGTTCCATGACATCTTGCGGAAAGCTTCACCCAGGCTCAAAGAGATGGATGGTTATTTCAAGACCCAAGGCTTACCTGCACAGCCACTATTCATTATGGTCTCTGGCTTGGTTGGACAACGTGGTGACTCTGGACGGGCGGTGCTACGAGATGTAGAAGAACGGTAGGATTGGATGGGCACCAACATAGACTCAGAGGAACCCGTTGAAAGACCATGTTTTGATCATCCGGTTCTCAAACACTCTGGAGTGCGAGGACTCCAACGGAGGCGATCAAATCTTGTGGGAAATGTGTGCAAAACTGTGCAGAGTACTCAAACCTAATCGATTAGCCGTGTCCACGGTCATGGACAACTTGAGCCAAAGGAACTCAAACTATCAGGAATTCTCAACACCATTAACTTATTCATGTGGGTAATATTTTTAACTTGTTTATGAGAAATGGTTGGTGGAACCTTCTCATTAACAACCAACAATGTAGTAAATTTTGCTTTTACCCTCTCTCTTGTTGTAGGAAAATTTGCTTTACGCAAAACTTAAACTACAGCCCCACCTGCCATATATGCATATAGTATAGATGATGTTTTCACCCCTCTTTTGTGACTTGCCGGCATATTTAATATGCTGACCTACACGGCTGCAACATCTTATGTTGCAGATATTTCCTTCGACGAGTAAGAGTACGATTCAGGGTTACGGTCCGCACTCAACCTGTCGTTGGTGTTTATTGGGACTCCACTCCCTTTGACTGTTTCCGCTGAGATTTTGAGGTATATATCAGTTTTACATTATTTACCTGTGATTGCACTTTGATATATACATTGATGTACTGTGTGTGCTAGCATACTCATCCAGGGATGGCACAGATACACAGAGGCTTGACTCTTTTTGAGTCAGGTCGCTACATATATGGTATCAGAGCACATGTAGACTGTAGGTCGTGACCCTAGAAACTGGAAATTTCTTAGGAAAGTTCCCTCTAAAATTTTATTTCCAAGAACATCCTTTACTTATCATCTCTTCCGATTTCAACAAATGTTCTCTCTCACCTCAAATAGTTAGACAATACCCTTTCCCCTTTGACTACATGAAGGATCAACTGAGTCCCACTTCAAAGTAAAGAAGATTTCACCATGCATTTGAAGAATTGAAGCTGCGCCGAAGACTCTCAAGACCCGAAGAATTTGAAGACCATGAAGTGTTCCAATATTTATATGGCAATTAGAAGTCCAAACCCCTGTTATATACCCACGTTAGATACGATGATTTGTGAGCCGTCATTTGTGTGTGTTTCCCGACAGCCACAAATAAAACCTATTCTCAAAAGTATTGTTTGTATTGTGTGTATCTCCCTCTATCCCTCTCTCCCTTACCCATCTCATCCCAAACGTTGGATCCAATAGATGGCGTATGAAGCTGGACTTGTAATCTCCGGACCAATGACCCAGCTGGACGGTGAAATATGGATTCAGAACATGGAGAACCACTTCGGGAGCAATTTGATTTCAAGGAAATATGAAGTGGCACACGCTCTTCAGTACTTTTCACAAGGTGCTTCTATTTGGTGGAAAATGCATCATGTCATACAAGGATTTAGTGGAGCGGGAACCTGGGACGAATTCAAGAAGACTCTGTTAAGATCCCATCCTATTCAAAAGTGCTATGAAAGCCCGATGAAGAAGCCTTGTGCATGCAAGATCTGTGGAGAAATAGGACACATCCAGGAAGAGCACAAGGAAGGATGCCCTCATTGTGAAGAGAATCACCCAGCGGAGGAATACCCAACTAGTAAGGTGACTTTTTTTTCTTGTGTGAAGGAACCACCCACTACCCAGCCCAGTGTCACATTTACCACAAGGTGCAACAAGTTGTCAAGCAACAGAAAGAAGTAATGAAGGAAACTCTCAAGAAGAAGATTCTAGAAGAACCTGTGATGAAGGAAAATATAGAAGACCCTGATGGACATAGCTAACCACATTTTTCTCCAATGCCTGCTACTCATGTGGAGAAGAAGGACATTTTTCATAGGATTGCACGAAGGAAAGCCATATATATCTGGGAGACTTCCCGGCAGAAAAAGTAGAGTTTGATCCTCGTGAAATAGAAGAACTGGTGAGAACGAAGAAGTCCGGAAAGCCAAATCTTTGCAGATAAGGACCTGAATCATATCCCATATTTTAAATGCAAGACCTTAGTTCACTATGCCAATATGTGCCTAGCAAGCAAGCAGGAAACCCAAGGAGAAAAAACAAACACCAAGAAGCCTCGAGACAGGTTGGAAGTCGTTTGTTTTTGTTGTAAGGAAGCATGACATTATGCTACTAAATGTCCACACGGGAAGAAAGCTAAAATGGAGTAATTAAGTTTTGACAACGGCAATAAGTGTAACATGAAACACTCTTGTTTTCATGAGATTATGGAGTTGGATTTGTTAATGTAAGACTCAGAGATTGTAATAACTTCATGAATCAATGGAATTTATTGTGTCATGATTTCCTATGTTGAAATTGTATGAGTTCTTTCTCTATGAATAGAGATCTCTGGCCATTTTCGAGGATATGAGAAAATATGGTCTATGCAGGCATGAGTATATTTCATTTTAAGTGTGGTAGTAATCGGTAAACCCACACGATCCAAGGAGTAGGAATGTACCATGCATACCAAGGAGCCTAATCCCCTGAATACAGTTGAAGGAAATGTTGGATCATATCAAACAATGGAGGTAACAACAGTTGAATAATGTACATTGCAATTGGAATTTTGAGGAGAGATTTAATATGAGGAACAAACACTTTTATTGGTACACAGACCAATGGAAAGGAAAATGAGTTCAAGGAATAAAACCGGTACCAAGGATGCATCTCAAGATTTTTCATGAAGTTTGCCCCAAGAGCATTAAGGAATAAGCTATGATGGATCAACAAACGTTTTCTTAGGAGCATACGAAAACCTGAGAGTGGTGAAGAACACAATAGATGTTTTGTTCAGTTTGCAGTACAACTGGATTATCCGAACTTTGTTCGTGTACAAGAGAAATTCTACAATGCTTGTGAGGACGCCCAAGTGTTAGAATACGAGATTCACTAAACCTTATACAAGGTAATGATTTCAGTGCGACATGGCTTGGCCACCATGACGACTTACTCTTATCATCCTCTTGCTATTCGGAATGGTAAATCTGAGAGACTTACCCATAGTGAGAGACGACGCTCTTTGAAGCTTTTGTTTAAGCCTTAGAATGGTATATTGGAGCCCATGTACATGGAAATCGTTGTCACACGTAGGAAATTTTACGGTGAGGGTGAAGCCAACACCCTTCTCTCTGCAGGATAACCACAAATGGTATACCACCATGAGAATCATCGATATGTTATTTAGAATGGTCACGAGACTTGTCACTTAAGAAGACCCAGTGCTGGAAGAAGATTAAATCCATGTAAGGCATCGGATTCTGAGGGGAACATTATGAGTATAATGGAAGAGCATCACCAAAGAAGTTACCATGAAGAATGTGAGTAGCCAGATGCCAAGACCCCCGAGGATTGTTAATAAATTTTAGGGACCGGTAACTCTTGTTTTAAGTGTGGTAGCACCCCGCCTTGCAGGGGATTGGATTTGTTAGAAGACCCCCAAACCCTAACCTTTTTCTTTCTAGCCTCTTCGAATCTCGAGGACGAGATTCATTTTAAGTGTGGTAGTTTGTAACATCCCAAAATTATAAATTTTGGAATGTTATAACAAATAAATAATTAAGATTTTTTTTGCTTGAATGATGTGTGATTGACTGTTTGAATTTGAGTGGAATTTGAAACTTTTCAAAAATTTAATGAGAGGGAATAAAATGACTTTCCCAAAATTTTCTATTTAGAATCCCTATTCAATTTTGAGTTTGAATATTTTCAAAACCCTCTAATAAAAAAATCAAATGAGAGGAGGAAAATGACACTCCACAATCAGAGACAACGTCTTGATTCAATTTTAAAATATTCACAATTTAAATTCCTTTTCATTTTAAAGTTATTGCAACCAATATTTTTTTTAAAAATATTTTATTTGGTCTTTAAAATATGTTCATGTTGTAGGAAATTTTATTCTGAAAATTTTGATATATAATATGCCTATATAAAATATTCTCTTAATTTGGTTTATATTAGTTTTCGCTGTTTATTTTCAAAAATAAAAAAAGACACTATTCACCATGAAACACTGTTCATCCAAAATACAAAAACAGCAAGGCTGGCCGATTTGGGCTGATGCAGCTGGCCGAATCCTTGGCCCATGCGACACTTCTCTTTTTTTTATATGGTTTCCCTACATTACGTATATGTTTAGTCTTACATTGTCTATCTATTAATCTTTAGGCCTTCCTTTCACCTATAAATATAGCCCCATAGAAGCATCCAAAAACATCTTCTATTCCGGGTTAAATCAATCTTTTGGTTTAACTAAATTTATTAAATAAAAATATTTTATTTTCTCCGACGGGATTTTTGGAAGTGGTCTCCTCTTTGGAATTATCTCTTCTCTCCATTCTAAAGGTATTCTCTTCGTAATTTTATTTTTATACTCTCGTAGTTTATTGTTCTTAGACTGGTATATGGTAGAGTAACTGGATTATTAATTAGTCTTCTATTTACACATTAGTCTTAGAATTCTTTTAGACATAGCATTATTATTTCGTAAAACAACTTGGCCCTGATTTTTCAAATAGCCATAACTTTTTACCCGTTTATCCGAATTAGACGAAACCATGTGGGGACCCCGACTTACTAGTCGAGATCGCCGTGCTCAGTGATCCCAGAGATCAATGCTCACCGAACACAGATATCGATTAAAACAGTCTTACATCCAAGTAGCGATTATTAGAACGCATGACCGAAGGGTCAAGTTCACAAGACACGGCCTAAGCCCAAATCACTTAGGTACACTAGTAGCGGAAAACATAGGGATAAGCGGGTGCCCATGCCATCAAGCCTACACCGATAGGCATTCTGACTCGGAAGCGTCCTAGTTCGCAGGGGCGTCTCCGAAGACGTACTCATCTCCAAACTCCGGTCCTTCCATGTCTGGTCAATAACATAACCAGTGGCAAGCCAATGAGTACTTTGAATGTACTCGCAAACAACCCATGATATAATCAACGAAAGTGAAGGATAACAATATCATGCATCTTTAGTGTAACTCATCTGGGTGGAATGATCATGAATATGCATCAAGTTAAAGAATTACTCTTGAAGAACAGGTTACAGATATCAATATATATGTCGAGGGCTGAACCATCCGGGTTCACCCTATATGCCAAGTCACCGAACTTGGTCATATCATTATTGTCACGACAACAACTTTTTCAACACCACACACACACACACACTTGGTTTATGCGGAAATCACTTGACGTAGTTTAAGCAGGATTACCCAACTGTCCTTGACCGTGGACACGGCTATTCGAATAGTTTACACTCTGCAGAGGTAGTACGCTGGACCCACGAGATTTGGGAAAGTTCCGTGTCATCCACGACTCGCGGTATATCACATACTCGAGGTAAGTACCCGATCAATGCCTTTCCCCTGACGATACTAGATAAAGAGGTCCACTCGATTGGTACCCAGCCCACATGTTGTACGTCTTACGAGCACCAACTCTGGAGAGTACCAACCATGCGGGGACCAACGGTGCGACTGGAACTCATAAAAATGGCATAGTCGTCCTACCTGGCACGACCCCGTCACGAGAGTGACCACACATCACTCCCGCCACTAGTAATGTAGCTCCTTGCTAGCACCGACCAAAGTAATTAACATAGCCCCATCCCGCGAGGGGTAACGTGGTCGTACTGGTAAGGTTGGGATGGTCGACACTTCATAAATCTAATCCTGTTTCCGAAACCATACTCACACAAATACTGGGTGCATCACTTCACCGAAAGTGACCACCTAAGTCATCATCACCCTCGGGCATTTGTGGCACCCGACGGGGTTTTAGCAAACTCTTGCTTTATGTCAACAACATGCTCATGATAATACTACTTCTATCTTTACTTGTCAACATGGTATTAGCAGGACCCTCAAGGGGTAGGGTCAAGCTCAATGCATGTGCTCTGGGGGAGCCTTCGGTAAAATCATATCAAATGATTGCCGACACTTATGATCATATGCAACGGGAATACTTGCTATTTTAACATGCAAATTAACATATGCTCAGTCATGGTCAAAGGGCTGCTTGCCTTGGTCAGCTAAGTATCCGGGGTCTTCGAGGTCTTCCGCTCCGATTCCCTCGTCACACGGATTTTCTATTGTTGATAAAACAATAAATAAGAAATAGCTCACACAGAAACAGACCACAAAGTCATTTTTAAAATGTTCTTTATTACTGATAAATCTAAGGTATCATTTAAAAAATATTTGCCTTAGTTTTCCTTGAAGGAATATTTTTGACATCAACCAAACAGAAGCACAACTATTTCAATTTAGTCCTTTTTATTAATGTAAAATAGAATAGTTGTTGGAAAATTCCTCCAAACATATTATTCAATACTACCCATTTTTAGAAGAATAACAGTGGAAGAATTATATTTTTACACTTGTTAAATGTTTTTATAAAAATATATCATGAACTCCTTGCTAATATCTGGAGTGGCCAATACCGGGGCGGTGGTTAGCCTCTTCTTCAACTCTTGAAAGCTTGCTTCACATTCCGGTGTGCATTCGAACTTCTTGCCTTTCTTCAAGAGCCGAGTCATAGGTGCGCGATGCGGGAGAATCCTTCTACGAACTTGCGGTAATAACCCGCGAGTTCGAGGAAGCTTCTGACTTCCTTCACGTCGATTGGCGATTCCCAGTTGGTTATTGTGGTAATCTTAGAGGGATCAACTGCCAATCCACTTGTTGTCATGGTATGACCCAGGTATCCAACTTCGTTCAGCCAAAACTGGCATTTGCTAAACTTGGCATACAGTTGGTGCTCTCGAAGCTTCTCCAATACTAACCTCAAGTGGTGCTCATGCTCTTCTTCAGACTTGGAAAAGATTAATATGTCATCAATGAATACGAAGACAAACTTGTCCAGGTATTCCATGAAGACCTTATTCATGAGGTACATGAAGTAAGATGGGGCATTAGTCAATCTAAAAGACATGACAGTGCATTCGTACAGACCGTACCGGGTCACAAATGCCATCTTCGGTATGTCTTCGGGTCGAATCTTTAGTTGGTAATATCCAGATCGGAGGTCGATCTTCGAGAATACCTTAGCTCCATTTAGCTGGTCGAACAAGTCTTCGATCTTGGGGAGTGGGTACTTGTTCTTGATCGCGACCTCATTGAGAGAACGGTAATCGATGCAAAGTCTGATTGTCCCATCCTTCTTGGACACGAAGAGAACAGGTGATCCCCAAGGTGACGCACTCGGACGAATAAACCCTTTCCTGAGTTGCTCATCCAGTTGCTTCTTCAACTCCGCTAGCTCTTCGGATCCCATCCTGTAAGGCTTCTTATAGATAGGCCTTGATCCGGGCATGAGTTCGATGATGAACTCGATGTCTCGGTCAGGAGGCATCCCGGGTAGCTCATCGGGAAAGACGTCCGGGTATTCACAGACTATTGGCACACGGTCGAGTCCTTCCTCTGATAGGCTGTTAACTCGTGGTACTCGAGTGGGTACTGGCTCGAAGACATACTTGACTTTGACCCCTTGGTCACTTGTCATGGTAATGGCCCTGTTGGCACAGTCCAAGATGCTTTGATGCTTGGCCAACCAGTCCATGCCGAGAATTACTTCTAGGCCTTGCGACTCAAGCACAATGAGTCCGCTGAGAAACTCGTCCCATTGATAACTATCCCAACCTTCCTACACCCTAGGTTGGTCCTCAAAACTGCTCTCGGGGTTTGAATTGCCATATGCCCATGAAGCAAGGTAGGTTCTAGACCACACTTTTCCGCAAACTTTTGGGTAACAAAAGAATGTGAAGCACCACAATCAAACACTACTGTTGCTGGGGTAGAGTTGACGAGGAACGTACCCAGAATGCAGTCCGGGTCTTCCTGTGCCTCTTGTGCGGAAATGTGATTAATCCGCCCCTTGCTGTGATACTGCTGATTGCGGGGAGCCTGGTTCCTGCCTGGTGCTCCTTGGCCTGGATTTGGCGCATTGGGGCACGGAGCATCGGGTTTCTTATTGGGGCACTGCCTGGAATAGTGCCATGTTTGTCCACACCCGAAACAGGTAACTTGCGCTGGAAGGTTGGTCTTGCCCCCACCGTTGTTTGGTGGAGTGCTTGCTGGCTTGGCGTTTACTTGCTGCTAAGGTTGGCGAAATGTCGGATGCTTGTATTGTTGCTGCTGATAGTTGGGTCTTGCCGGGGCTGACTGCCATGGTCGTGGTTTCGAGCTAATCGGTCCTCCACTACCCATTAGCTTGCGCTTACGGGTGTCGTCCATTGCACGATGCTTGTCTTCCAACATAAGAGCCTTATTAACCAGGTCATTGAAGGTCCGGCATTCACAAACAACAGCTGATACTGGAGTGACTACTGCAGTCCTTCCATAAAGCGTTCCACTTTGGCAGCCTCAGTGCTGGCGTCTTCAGGTGCATATCTTGATAGGAGGTTGAACTTCTGCAAATACTCCTTGACAGATCCACTGCCTTGCCTTAAGGCTCGGAATTCTCGCTTCTTAATGGTCATCATTCCCGGAGGAATGTGAGCAGCACGGAATCCATCCTTGAACACGGCCCAAGTGATGACTTGCCCGGCTCGCATGATCTGAAATCCATCCCACCAGGTTCTGGCTGTGCCTCCGAGACAGTGAGTTGCATAGAGGACTTTCTCAGGGTCATCAGTCCACATGACCAGCGCGAGACGGTCTTCAATAGTGCGGATCCAGTCATCGGCATCCAAGGGTTAAGTCGTCTCCGTGAATATGGGTGGCGTAGTCCGCATAAACTCAGAGAGAGTTGAGCGACCGTTGCCATTCCCGTTCTGCGGCGGGTGGTTCACCAGGGTTTGAGCCAGCTGCCGGATAGCGGCACTGTTCTCTTGACGCTCCTCTCGAAGAGCTTGAAGGAACTGAGCCATGGTCAAGCTTTCAGGAGGAGGCGGTGGCGATGGAACATCGTCTTGCTGCGCGTGGTGATCTCTAGCTTGAGCTTCCCCTCCGGTTCCCTGCTGTTGTCCTGAAGAGGCAGAGTTGGGGTTGCCGAAAGTGCTGTTGCGAGTTGCATTCACCATCCTATCAGGGGAGCAGACAGGTCAATTTTATCGAACCGGTTGTACTCGAAAGGGATGATGTTCTAGTAAAGAGGGGGTTTGGTGTCGTGCTAGTGTGCAAGATTTTTATGACAATGGTTTGAAAAGAACTACTGCATTAAATTTAAAACAAGTGATGTAGTCGCTCACAAGATGCCTAAGGCAGAATGCGACTTGCATCCAACAGGTTTACACAACATCCGGGTCATAAAATCCTGATACAGAACTCCTACGCTCGGTACATCCTACGCTGCTAAGCGATCGACTGCGCGGTCTCATAAGTCGGCTCTGAGGGATCTTCGTTTCCATGTTCCTCTCTATCTTCATCTTCATTACTGCTTCCCTTCCTTGAGGGAGTAGGGGATGGAAGCGAGCCATCTCGATGTCTCTTGGTTGACAAGGTAGCGAAGAGTTCGGTGTACTCTTCTGCGGTTAAGCGACGACTCTGAAGAGGAACGGCCTGAAGCGGGGGTATTCCTCCTTCGAAAGCAAAGCCAGGTGATATTATGGGTGCTCCTTCTTTCTTCACCTTGCGGTTCTTCATTTTCTCCATACGAAGTAGGTCCTTGACTTGGTGCAGCTCTTGGCGGATCCTAGTCGACTCCTTGATCAAAAGATGTGTCAAGGTGTCTAAGGAGAGACTGAAGTAGGTCTGAAACCTCAATGGCGTCCCGTCCTCGGATGAGGGGTTGAGTGTCCAACTCCCGTCTACCTTATCTTTAACAAAAGGTAGGTGACGAGTAGCTGGCTCGTCCGCCATCTCAGGAAGGATATCGCGGAGTTGCACGAGTGCCTCTCGTGCTACAGTCTCCACAGCCAACATCAGATCCTCCATCTATGGCCCTTCAAAGAACCGGCTAGTTGGGGAGTCGTTAGCCTCCACTATCACGTCCATGTGATACTCCTTGGTGTCGGCGTTGACCCAGTGTTCATGGTAGAGGAAGATGGGCGTGCGACGTACTTGACACTTCTCGAGGATATCGCTCAAAAGCAGAGGAAAGCCCGTTACCAGAAGCATCTCAGGTACGGCGGCCATCTACAAGGTGTAGAGGAGAGGGTTAGAAATATTTAGTGGTGCGGTTCTCGGGTCAATCTTATGTGCACTAATCGTTTCGTCTATCGTCCATGCTACCTAAGGCTTCCTATAGTCAGGATAGCTCTGATACCAGCTCTGTGGGGACCCCGACTTACTAGTCGAGATCGCCGTGCTCAGTGATCCCAGAGATCAATGCTCACCGAACACAGATACCGATTAAAACAGTCTTACATCCAAGTACCGATTATTACAACGCATGACCGAAGGGTCAATTTCACAAGACAGGGCCTAAGGCCAAATCACTCAGATACACTAGTAGCGGAAAACATAGGGCTAAGCGGGTGCCCATGCCATCAAGCCTACACCGACAGGCATTCTGACTCGGAAGCGTCCTAGTTCGCAGGGGCGTCTCCGAAGACGTACTCATCTCCAAACTCCGGTCCTTCCATGTCTGGTCAATAACATAACCAGTGGCAAGCCAATGAGTACTTTGAATGTACTCGCAAACAACCCATGATATAATCAACGAAAGTGAAAGATAACAATATCATGCATCTTTAGTGTAACTCATCTGGGTGGATTGATCATGAATATGCATCAAGTAAAAGAATTACTCTTCAAGAACAGGTTACAGATATCAATATATCTGTCGAGGGCTGAACGATCCGGGTTCACCCTATATGCCAAGTCACCGAACTTGGTCATATCATTATTGTCACGACAACAACTTTTTCAACACCACACACACACACTTGGTTTATGCGGAAATCACTGGACGTAGTTTAAGCAGGATTACCCAACTGTCCTTGACCGTGGACACGGCTATTCGAATAGTTTACACTCTGCAGAGGTAGTACGCTGGACCCACGAGATCCGGGAAACTTCTGTGTCATCCACGAGTCGCGGTATCTCACATACCCGAGGTAAGTACCCGATCAATGCCTTTCCCCTGACGATACTAGACAAAGAGGTCCACTCGATTGGTACCCAACCCACGTGTTGTACGTCTTACCAGCACGAACTCTGGACAGTACCAACCATGCGGAGACCAACGGTGTGACTGGAACTCATACAAATGGCATAGTCGTCCTACCTGGCACGACCCCATCACGAGAGTGACCACACATCACTCCCGCCACTAGTAATGTGGCTCTTTCCTAGCACCGACCAGAGTAATTAACATAGCGCCGTCCCACGAGGGGTAACGTGGTCGTACTGGTAAGGTTGGGACGATCGACACTTCATAAATCTAATCTCGTTTCCGAAACCATACTCACACAAATACTAGGTGCATCACTTCACCGAAAGTGACCAGCTAACTCATCATCACTTCATAAATCTAATCCCGTTTCCGAAACCATACTCACACGGGGTTTTAGCAAACTCTTGCTTTATGTCAACAACATGCTCATGATAATACTACTTCTATCTTTACTTGTCAACATGGTATTCGCAGGACCCTCAAGGAGTAGGGTCAAGCTCAATGCATGTGCTCTGAGGGAGCCTTCGGTAAAATCATATCAAATGATTACCGACACTTATGATCATATGCAACGGGAATACTTGCTATTTTAACATGCATAGTAACATATGCTCAGACATGGTCAAAGAGTTGCTTGCTTTGGTCAGCTAAGTATCCGGGGTCTTCGAGGTCTTCTGCTCCGATTCCCTCGTCACACGGATTTTCTATCATCGATAAAACAATAAATAAGAAATAGCTCACACAGAAACAGACCACAAAGTCATTTTAAAAATGTTCTTTATTACTGATAAATCTAAGGTATCATTTTAAAAATATTTGCCTTAGTTTTCCTTGAAGGAATATTTTTGAAATCAACCAAACACAAGCAAAACTATTTCAATTTAGTCCTTTTTATTAATGTAAAATAGAATAGTTGTTGGAAAATTCATCCAAACATATTATTAAATACTACGCATTTTTAGAAGAATAACAGTGGAAGAATTATATTTTTAAACTGGTTAAATGTTTTTTATAAAAATATTAGAAAACAGGGTTTAAAAATAAAAGAAAAACCGGCTAAACTCCCGGCCTGGCTCGGCCCAGAGCTGGGCCGGCCCATGGCCAGCCGGCAGCCTGCCTAGGCATGCGCGCCATCATGTTTGAACCTAACGCGCGGGGCCCTGCGGTCAGCAGCCGAGGTCATCGCGGGGGAGGAGGCTGGGCCATCGACAGGTGGGGCACACCTGTCGGGGTCGTCTCCTACCTCTAGCCAAAGAGGAGGAGGAGGACGCCGGCGAGGTTACCGACGCTCTCATGCCCCAAAGAGCACTGGAATGGGTTTGCCTTACTGTCGCCTACCTGCTGGTGGTCGGAACAACGACGGGGAGGCAGGGATTCGCCGGTGACGAGGAGGCCGTGGCGAAGGAGTTTTGGGAGGTGGTCGAGGGGGTGGCTAGAGACACGGAAAAGCTCGGGCGAGTTGGGGGAAAGCTTCCTGGGATCGAGAGGGTTAGTTTGGTGGGTCGAGGGGTCCAGGAGCCATTGTGTAGCCGGAGATCGACCGGAGCTCCGAGGCGGAGGGGCCTCGGTCGATCTCAAGCACTGGGGCTCTGCTGGTTTGCTGCGGTGGCTAGGGAGGTACTAGTGATCGTGGTGAAGTTATCTAAGGGGTGTTGGAGTGAGGGGGAGGGCTATTTATAGGCCCGCGACGGTGAGCAGATTCGGGAGCGCCGGTGACTCACCGTGGCATGCATGGGGGGTGCAAAGAGAGGTTGGGGTCAAAACCACAGTTTGAGGACGTGGTTTTGGACTGCCCGAACCATCTACAGCAGAGGGAGAGAGAGGGAGCTCGAGCATTCGTGGCCGCGCAACCTTGACCGGTTCTGGTGCGCGCGGGTACGCATCGCGCGAGCTCTAGCGCGGGAGAGGAGGGGCCATGAGGCTTGCTCGACGCAGAAGGGTTGTCGGGGGAGAGGTTGGACATCTCGGGGGAGGCTGGAACTGGCCGAGGGCGTCGCCCCCACCTCGGTGACTCCCTGTAGCGCGCCCAGAAACCAACGGAGAGAGCCACGAAAATAATTTTCCGCCGCCGCAAGCTTCTGTTTCCGCGAGATCCCATCTGGGGACTGTTCTGGTGCCCTGCCGGAGGGGGATTCGGACACGGAGGGCTTCTTCATCAACACCATTGCCTCTTCGATGATGCGTGAGTAGTACACCACACACCTTCGGGTCCATAGCTAGTAGCTAGATGGCTTCTTCTCTCTCTTGGATCTTCAACAAAAAGTTCTCCATGATCTTCATGGAGATCTATCCGATGTAACTTTCTTTTGCGGTGTGTTTGTCGAGATCCAATGAATTGTGGATTTATGATCAAATTATCTATGAATATTATTTGAGTCTCCTCTGATTTCATATCCTTGTAATTCTCTTGGAGTTATGGGTTTCGTTTGGCCAACTTGATCTATAATTCTTGCAATGGGAGAAGTGCTTGGTTTTGGGTTCATACCGTGCGGTGTCCTCACCTAGTGACAGAAGGGGGAGCAAGGCACGCATCGTTTTGTTGCCATCAAGGGTAAAAACATGGGTTTATATCATATTGCATGAATTTATCCCTCTACATCATGTCATCTTGCTTAAGGCGTTACTCTGTTTGTTATGAACTTAATACACTAGATGCATGCTGGATAGCGGTCGATGTGTGGAGTAATAGTAGTAGATGTAGAAAGTATCGGTCTACTTGTCTCGGATGTGATGCCTATATGTATGATCATTTCCTTAGATATCGTCATGACTTGCGTGATTCTATCAATTGCTCGACAGTAATTTGTTCACCCACCGTAATACTTGCTATCATGAGAGAAGCTTCTAGTGAACACTATGGCCCCCGGGTCTATTTTACACATTATATATTCAGATCTACATACAAAAATACCAAAAATACCTTGCTGTACTTTTATTTATTTATTTATATTTACCTATTATCACTATCAGATCTCACCTTGCAAGTAATCGTAAAGGGATTGACAACCCCTTTATCGCGTTGGGTGCAAGTTTGTTTGTTCTTGCGCTGGTGCCTTGGTGCCTCATCTTGATACTCCTACTATATTGATACCTTGGTTCTCAAACTGAGGGAAATACTTATCTCTACTTTGTTGCATCACCCTTTCCTCTTCAAGGGAAAAACCAACGCAAGCTCAAGAAGTAGCACCGTACACAAGCCCTTCTGCATTTCTCAATGAAACCAACAAGTTTTCGCCCATTTACAGTAGGGTCAAGTTTTTGAACGCGCGGATAATGGAGTAGTTGAAGTGTCAAAAAGGAAAATAAAGCTAGAAAAATGAGCCTTGCTGATGTTGAAAAGAAGAATAAAAGCTAATTATTTGAATTGATGTTGAAAAGAAGAAGAAAAGCTAATTATTTGAATTGTTGGTGGCCCTATTCCCTATATTGTATGAACAAAAACAAGCTAATTTTTGAGTAGTTTGTGGACTATGCTATGGTTTAGGGTACCCTATGTTTTATGTAAGAAGTATGCTATGGTTTCTACTTTTATGTTATGGATGTATGCTTGCTACGTAAGATATCGTTCGATGTATATGGTGTCGTAGCCGAGCCGTAGACAAGCTCTCTAGATGGATATGGTGTCATAGCCGAGCCTAGACATGCTCTCTAGATTGATATGCTGGCTAATGGTGCCACCGGACTTTATTTTAGACGTGGTTTCAGATGGATATCATGATCTACATAATTAAGTCTGACATGTTCTTAATAAAAAAACAAAAACAAAAAATCATGTATACAATATTTTTCTTGCAACAAAAACTTGTTTATAATACCCGCAGTCAAAAAATGAAAGTGTAGAAATAAATTTTCTTGCAACAAAAAGGAAATTGACATGATATGTACAAATAAATTTGACATGTGCAAGTCCAACAATAAATCTATTTACCATCATGCACTATTTTTTTCGGCATGGCAATAAATGGATTTACCATCGTAATAATCAAGGGAAAAAACAGTGCCAGCGCGTGATCCTTCGACACTCAACGCAATGAGACGGCCCAACCAGAGCTTAGTTTCAATTTGGGCCCTACCTTTTTTTTCTTCTGCGGTCGGTGTTGTGTGACGAAACTGAAGAAACTGAAAGTGTACAAAAGTGACGAAACTGACGGGTACCCGAAATTGACATGATCTACAAATTAAGCAACACAGAGCATAGAGCACACCATCCACAAATTTAAGCAAATCGTAGAGCACATGATCCACAAATTTAACCAAATACTAGAGCACATGATACCAGACTAATAACATCTCTAATGAGTGATGACCAACAAGCAAGCAAATCCAAGAGCAACTACACAAAAATAAAAGGGATAAAATCCTAACGCTATCAGATTCGTGTGCTTGTTCAATTGAATCATCTTCTTCAAGTTCTTGTTCATCTTATTTATTTCCCCCTTCAGATCTGCATCCCCAACTGTCAGAGCAGCACTTTCAGAGACCAAATTCGTTGTTGCTGATGGCAGATTGAGCTCCCGGGTTCGGGCCCCAATGAATTGAATCCGCTTAACGTAGTCATCCAGCCATTCAAAATATGTGCATTTCTTCACGATCTGAAATGAAAACATGAACCCTAAATCCCAGATCAAAAAAGAATTAAAAGCAAATAGAAAAAGAAATCAGAGAAAAATCATGAGATCTAACCTACCCGTTTGTCTTGCTCTCGCATTTCACGAACTCGTGCCCATAGTTTCCATTCTTGACCTCCTTCGAAGTCAACCGTATCAGTAGCGCGTTGCATGGGCAGTCACGACATAGCTCCAAGGGAAGTGGACCATACTGGGTTCACGAGGGGCGGGTGGCTGAAGTGGAGCTCGACATATCGCCCAAAGTAGTCGGAGAAGAAGAAGCAGAGGTGTGGCTCCTCTCGTCACTGGAGAAGAAGAAGCAGAGGAGGGGGTACCCGAAGAAAGGGGAGGCACAACCAACAAGTCTCGCGGATCGCCCCACGATCCAACGATGTGGAGCCGTCCATGTGATCCAACGGCGCGGAGCATGCTCACAACCTTCCCTCGGAGTTACTTTTAGAAGACCACATCTAAGGGTTGTCGCTTGGCGCTAGGGTATGATCGGACGGCTGACGTTCGGAGCTAGGGTTAGGTGAAACCCCGTGGGGTTTAAAGGGGTTTTGAGCTGGTCAACGGGGTTTCAAAGGCTTTGACCAAGCATAACTAATTTAAAAAAATCAAAAAATATGAAACCTTCGCCGTTCGTTGTTTTATAAGACACACTAACGAGGAAAAAATACTAAACTTGGTCTATGGTCATTTTCATGAAAAAAAAACCTAGCAGGCACAATCGAGGTAAAATGAGTACCATTAATTTAAAAAAATCAAAAAATATGAAACTTGCGCACAATGTTCTCTTGTGTTACATGTTACCAACCAAAAATCATAAACTTTGTCTATGGACATTTTCATGAAAAAACCTTCACATATATGAGCTATCATGTACAACGTTTCATAGAAACCAAGGAGAGGAGGTAGGATTTCCCTTCGGTTTTTGAAAATTTTAAAAAAAATCACCAAAGCTTGATTTCAAAGTGAATAAGAAGGATTTGAACTTAGTTTAACATTTTCATATTGTAAACGTGTTTTTAATGATTTTTCTATTAAAGTATATTTTTTTGAAAAAATGTACAAATAGAAAGATTCATTCAATAAATAGTGATTCTTCGAATCTACATTATATAGATTGATTTGGTGTTAATAAAAAATATTTGACTCATTTGGAGTAGGTTCAAAAAAAACTTGATTACAAATGGGGTTGTTTACCCTAGCTTGGGAGCTCATTTGGAGCACATTTCTCATGACTACAAGTTTTGTAGACGCAAAAGAGATCGGATTGATCACCTAACGTTTATAATAGTTCAGCAAACTGTGCAACTCACACCACAGGGGAATGGACTGAAGTGTTGGTTCAAATTCAAAGTTTGCCTAAAATTCAAAGTTTGCCTCAGTAGTTCAAATTCAAAGTTTACATATAGAATTATTACACCTTACAAGTTTTCACAGTACTTCAAATTGACGACATAATCCTTATTACAAATCTTTAAAGTTCAAAGTTTATGACTTGCATTCAAGTTCAAATTCAAATCTTTTCCTTGCTCCTTGTGTTCCGGGATGGGTTAACCGTCTTGCTTCTGGTTTCCCTGGCTGGGTTATTTTGTGCTTTTGAAAGTTTTGTCTTGTTGCTTCTGATCTTCACTTCTGGTGGTGGCGGTTTTGTTGAGCTTTGACTGATTGAGCAAGTGAAGACCAGTTGACGGTCATCTATGGGCTCACTAATCTTTAAAGGAACTTCAGACAAAATAACGTCCTCCTCTCTTATAGCTTCAAAACCTTCGTAAGCAATGGTTTCAAATTCCGCATCATATGATGGTTCAACCGAAGTTTCTTCCTCTCTAGGTATTTTCTCTCTTATAGACAAAATAACTTCCTCCTCTCTTATAGCTACTTCAGTTGCTTCATTCTCTAAACTTGTTGCATTCTCCTTTGCTGCTGCATTATCCTCTAAACTTGCTGCATTCTCCTCTGTTGTTGCATGCTCCTCTGCATTTGCTGTTGCCCATTGTTCCTCTTCTCCAAATGATGCATCAACTGGATTGGTACAACGCCTAGCAATATGCCCTAAGATACCACATCTTTTGCACTTATGTTGTTTTTTTACACGACCCTCTTCACCAGCTCTTATCTTGTTTTTCTTGGTCTTCCTGGTGGTCTAGTCAGATAGGAGAATGGAGTTTGAACCCTGGGTCTACTATGTTCCATTGGTCTTTTCCCAAGAGTGCAGGCACATTTTCAGCATAAGCAGCCCTAAATTTGGCAACAGAGAAATATTCAGAGCAATACTAATCAACTTCACCATCTTCGCCTCCAATAACAATCATGAGATGTAGGGCATGTATGCACAGCTTCCTGCGGATCTGCTACAGCTGCATTCATTGGTTGCAAGGTTCACTAGATATCTCCATTCCCTATTTTTACTGTCAGTGTATGTCACCTCGGCCTCATATGTCGACGGTCGAATGCATTTCATTCTTAGTCCTCTTGCCTTGGCATGCAATGCCTTAATTAGAGATGGGAGCATAAGCTGGCCAACATATTGTGTTTCTGCAATTCTTTTACGAAGAGTCGTCTTTACCATGATCATCTGCCTGATCTTATCAGATGCTTGCCACAACAAAATCCCTTTCACTGACTTGAACTTTGCATTGAAACACTCAGCGAGGTTATTGGTCACATAGTCTACTTTGTAGATTTCATTGAATTTGCTTCTTGACCACAGCTTTCCATGATGTTCATCCATGTACTCCTTCACCAAAGGATTATGAGCATACAACACTCTCAAATGGTGCTCATTCTTCCTCAAGCTACATGTGTGTGACAATCGCCATAGATTCTCATCATAAACTTTGCCTTTGAATTTCTTTTTAAAATTCTGCGCTAGGTGTCGCATACATTCCCTATGTTCCACTCGAGGGAATACAATTTCTACTGCAGTTTCTAAACCCTTGCAAGCATCAGTGTGTATAACTAAACCTGAGGGTGTACCTATAATGTTGCGCAACTGCTGCAGAAACCAGACCCAACTCTCCTCACTCTCTACCTCCAACACACCAAATGCAACTGGGAATAGCGAGTTGTGTCCATCAACTGCAGAAGTTGCTGCTAGCTGGCCTCTCCATCTTCCATTCAAAGTAGTCGCATCAATAGCCAAATAGGGCCTACAACCATTCAGAAACCCCTTCGAGCAAGCCTTGAAACAAACAAAAACCCTCCTGAAGCACTCCTTCTCCATTGTCTTCCCTTTTAGTTTGTACTTAACTGTATGCTTGTCAATCTCTACAACACTCCCTAGACTAGTCGTCTCCACTTCAGCTTTGAAGGTGTAAAGCAATTGAAAACTGTCATTCCATGGACCATTAATCCTATAAAGATCCCTTTCCTTAGCATAGAAAATCTTCATGTATTGTACATTAATCTTGTACTTCTCAAATAGCTTCCCATGGAGTGCTGTTGGACCAATTGTTGGTGTTTCCCTCACCCAATCCAAGATTGCATCTGCCACCAACCTAATCTTTGCAAGCTTAGATTTGTCCTTTCCCCCTCCCCCTCCAGGTGGGCAAGTGTGCCCGTGTGGGTTGCTTTTTATCTGAAACAAAATGAAAAATGATGTCAAGTACAATTAAGAAACAGTACAATTAATATTCAATTGTAATACCTGAATCAATTTTCTCTTTCGCATAGTGGATGCATGCAACCTCCACCTACACCTATCATAAGGGCAATGAACAGTGAATCTTCCTGGCTCACTCCTATCAACCTCATAATAGTTTTCAGTGACAATGCAATATGTAGTCACTGCATTACGACAGTCCACCATCGATTCGAATACGGTTCCTGGAATAAGGTCAGGATTCTCCCTGTTCCACTCAATTGTTGGCATGTACTCACCATCATATTCTTGTAAAACTAAGGAGTCGATGTACTCCTCCCTCTCTTCATCATTAGTGTCATCAAATCTAGCACGGCTGCTAGGATCCTCTGCATATTCATCTTCCACTGCATGTTGACTGACTCTATCTACCAGTTCAGGGAATAGAATCTCATCCTCATCATCATGTCGAGGCACTTCCTCATCAGGCTCTGCATCTACTTCTACATCAGGTGCAGAAGGGAGAGGGGAAGTGGCAGAATTAGCGGCAACCGACATGTTGTGGCTTTCAGAACCACTAGGTTTACTTGGTCTCGACCTACAAGGAGTGCGAGGAAGCTCGCTATTAGCAGAGACAGATGATGTCTGAACACCCTTCGGGATACGTTGTTTGCGTGCCTGAAGCACACCGATATGGATTTTACCGAAATGGTTGTCAGCATTCAAACTAAATAGCAATCCCAGATGCTCATCACAAGTTAACGGGAGAAATCTCTGCTCGGTACTATCGAAATATCTCATTTCAACAGCATCGGCGGGGCTCCACGGATACTCACAACAGAGTGCCTCGCGGAAATATCTGAACGAAACGGTGGTTTCTACCACTTTAGGATAGAAAAATCCCGAAATCGCATACGGTTTAGTTCCATGCAGCTCGCTAGTTTCCATTCTAACCGCCAGCCAAAAAGCAAGTGCGGGATCAACCCTATTCGTTTGAAATAAGATAAAGGGCGCAGTTAGGCCTAAAATTTTCAGATAAATTACGCTGATTCACGCCAACGGTGGTCAAATACAGCCTAATTTACGGATCTCCTAATCAATTTGAGAGGAAAACGATACTTACCCAGGTGGAATCCATGAATTTTCAGCCTGTGATTCGACCCAGTCATCCCCACGGACGATGGGTGATACGTCTCCAACGTATCTATAATTTTTTATTGTTCCATGCCATTATATTATCAACTTGGGATGTTTTATATGCATTTATATGCTATTTTATGTCATTTTTGGGACTAACCTATTAACTCGGTGCCCAGTGCCAATTTCTGTTTTTTCCGTGTTTTTGACCTTTTTCAGATAAGAATATTAAACGGAGTCCAAACGGAATAAAACCTTCGGGATGATTTTTCCATAATAGAAGGGATCCAGAAGACTTGAGAACCAAGTCAGAGGGCCACGGAGGAGGCCACGAGCCCCCTAGGCAAGCCCCAGGGGGGGGCCTAGCAGGCTCGTGGCCCCCCCATGCATCCTTTGTCCTACCTCTTTCGCCTATAAATTCCGTAAAATCCCCAAACCAACAGAGAGATCCACGAAAATACTTTTCCGCCACCGCAAGCTTCTGTTTCCGCGAGATCCCATCTGGGGACCGTTCTGGTGCCCTGTCGGAGGGGGATTCGTACACGGCGGGATTCTTCACCAACACCATTGCCTCTCTGATGATGTGTCAGTAGTTCACCATAGACCTTCGGGTCCATAGCTAGTAGCTAGATGGCTTCTTCTCTCTCTTGGATCTTCAATATGAAGTTCTCCATGATCTTCATGGAGATCTATCCTATGTAACTTTCTTCTCCGGTGTGTTTGTCGAGATCCAATGAATTGTGGATTTATGATCAGATTATCTATGAATATTATTTGAGTCTCCTCTGATTTCTTATATGCATGATTTCGTATCCTTGTAATTCTTTTTGAGTTACGGGTTTCGTTTGGCCAACTTGATCTATAATTCTTGCAATGGGAGAAGTGCTTGGTTTTGGGTTCATACCGTGCGGTGTCCTCACCTAGTGACAGAAGGGGTAGCAAGGCACGCATTGTGTTGTTGCCATCAAGGGTAAAAAGATGGGTTTTATATCATATTGCATGAATTTATCCCTCTACATCATGTCATCTTGCTTAAGGCGTTACTCTGTTTGTTATGAACTTAATACACTAGATGCATGCTGGATAGCGGTCGATGTGTGGAGTAATAGTAGTAGATGCAAAAAGTATCGGTCTACTTGTCTCAGACGTGATGCCTATATGTATGATCATTGCCTTAGATATCGTCATGACTTTGCTCGATTCTATCAATTGCTCGACAGTATTCGTTCACCCACCGTAATACTTGCTATCATGAGAGAAGCCTCTAGTGAACATTATGGCCCCTGGGTCTATTTTACACATTATATATTCAGATCTACATACAAAAATACCTTGCTGCACTTTTATTTATTCATTTATATTTACCTATTATCACTATCAGAACTCACTTTGCAAGTAATCGTAAAGGGATTGACAACCCCTTTATCGCGTTGGGTGCAAGTTTCTTTGTCTTTGCGCAGGTGCCTTGGTGCCTCGTCTTTATACTCCTACTGGATTGATACCTTGGTTATCAAACGGAGGGAAATACTTATCTCTACTTTGCTGCATCACCCTTTCCTCTTCAAGGGAAAAACCAACGCAAGCTCAAGAAGTAGCAGGAAGAATTTCTAGCGCCGTTGCCGGGGAGTATTCAAGTTAAGCATATCTACCAAGTACCTATCGCAAACTCATCTCTTGCATTTACATTATTTGCCATTTGCCTCTCGTTTTCCTCTCCCCCACTTCTAAAGCAAAATTTACAAAAATATTTTCCTTTCTTTATTTGCCTTTTCGTTGACCCCTTTCTTTTGCTTGCGTTTGGTTTGCTCGTGTGTGTTATCTTATTTATCCTCATGGCCCAACCAAATGATTATGATGCTTACTATAAAAAGTTGGAAGATGAGTGGGAACCTACCATAAAAATTAAGATTAAAAATTATGAATTGCATGCTTTGTGTGATTTGGGTGCTAGTGTTTCCACAATTTCAAAATCTTTATGTGATGTTCTAGGTTTCAATGAGATTGATGAGTGCTCTCTTAATTTGCATCTTGCGGATTGTACTATTAAGAAACCTATGGGAAGGATCAATGATGTTCTTATTATTGCAAATAGGAACTATGTGCACGTATATTTCATTGTGCTTGATATTGATTGCAATCCGACATGACCCATTATTCTTGGTAGACCTTTCCTTAGGACTATAGGTGTTGTTATTGATATGAAGGAAGGGAATATTAAATTTCAATTTCCATTAAATAAGGGCATGGAACACTTTCCTAGAAAGAAAATAAAATTTCCTTATGAATCCATTATGAAAGCTACTTATTATTTGAGGACTAAATATGACAACACTTGAACCTATTGCCTTATGCCTAGCTAAGGGCGTTAAACAATAGCGCTTGTTGGGAGGCAACCCAATGAATAAATTTATTTTTTTCTTTTTTCTTTCTGTTTTGTTGAGTCCACACCATCATGATTCTGTTATGATTGTGTTCTTTTATGTTTTAATTAGTGTTTGTTCCAAGTAGAACCTTTATGATTAGTTTTGGTGATAGTTGTTTAATCATGCTGAAAAAAGACACAAACTTTGTGCTCGTGAAATTATTTTTAATTCCTATCCAGAAAGAGATTTTGAGTTGATTCTTTTTTCTGCTGATTTATATGCAAATTGCCTAATTTTCATAATTGTTTCAGAATTTTTGGGATAGCAGAGGTATACGAAATATACAGATTGCTACAGACTGTTCTGTTTTTGTTGTGTTGATTGCTTATTTTGATGAAACTATGGTTAGTATCGGGGGGGGGGGTACGAGCCATGGAGAAGTGACAATACAGTAATATAACATCAATATAAATGGAACTTAAGTTTACTACAGTACCTAAAAAGTTGGTGGTTTGTTTTCTTATGCTAATGATATCACGAGTTTCTGTTTAATTTTTGTGTTGTGAAGTTTTCAAGTTTTGGGTGATGTTCGTATGGACAATGGAATAAAGAAGGGAAAGAGCCTAAGCTTGGGGATGCCCAAGTCATCCCAAGCCAAATTCAAGGACACAAAAAAGCCAAAGCTTGGGGATGCCCCGGGAAGGCATCCCCTCTTTCGTGTTCAATCCATCGGTAACGTTACTTGGAGCTACATTTTTATTTACCACATGATATGTGTTTTTCTTGGAGCGTCATGTATTATAGGAGTATTTCCTTTTTTGTCACGATCATCCTTGCTGCACACCTTTTGAGAGGGACATGCACTCATCATGAATTTGTTAGAATACTCAATGAGCTTCACTTATATCTTTTGAGTTAGGCAATTTAGCTCGCATGTGCTTCACTTATATCTTTTGAGCTAGATAATTTTTCTCCCATGAGCTTGACTTATATCTTTTGAGCTAGATAATTTTGCTCTAGTGCTTCACTTAAATCTTTGTAGAGCACGGCGGTGTCATATTTTGTAGAAATAAAAACTCTCTATCTTCGCTTATATAATTTTGAGAGCGCTCTCTCTAAGTAACTTGGTAATTGGCGTGTGTTATGAAATTAGTCCTACATATGATAGGCATCCCAAGAGGATATAATAAAAACTTTCATATTCAAGTGCATTGATTAGTAAGAGAAGTTTTATTCCTCACAATTAGTTTTGAGATATGGATATGGTAATATTAGAGTTATGATAGTAGGGTGTTGTGAATCTAGAAATACTTGTGTTGAGGTTAGTGATTCCCGTAGCATGCACACATTGTGAACCGCTATGTTATGAAGTTGGAGCATAATTGATTTATTGATTGTCATCTTTTGTGTGGCGGTCGGGATCGCGCGATGGTTAACTCCTACCAACCATTCCACTAGGAGTAAGCGTTTAGCACTTTGTTTCGATTACTAATAAAAGTTTCGCAATAAGTATATGAGTTCTTCATGACTAATGTGAGTCCATGGTATAGATGCACTCTCACCCTTCCACCATTTCTAGCCTCTCTAGTGCCGCGCAACTTTCGCCGGTGCACAAAACCACCATATACCTTCCTCAAAACAGCCACCATACCTACCTATTATGGCATTTTCATAGCCATTCCGAGATATATTATCATACAACTTCCACCATTCCGTATCATGACATGTGCCATCACTTTCATATTGTCATGGCATGATCGTAAGATAGCTAGCGAGATGTTTCAACGTCATACACTAAGCTAGATCGTTGCACATCCCGGTACACTGCCGGAGGCATTTCATATAGAGTCATTATTGTTCTAAGTATCGAGTTGTAAGTAAATAAAAGTGTGATGATCATCATTATTAGAGCATTGTCCCATGTGAGGAAATAATAAAAGAGGCCAGCGAAGCCCAAATAAAAAAAAGAGGCCAAATATGCCCACCAAAAAAAGGGGAAAATGAAATGAAAAAAAGGAGGCCAAAGAGCCCAAACCAAAAAAAAATGAGAGAAAAAGAGAGAAGGGATAATGCTACTATCTCTTTCCACACTTGTGCTTCAAAATAGCACCATGTTCTTCATGATAGAGAGTCTCTTGTTTTGTCACTTTCATATACTAGTGGGAATTTTTATTATATAACTTGGCTTGTATATTCCAATGAAGGGCTTCCTCAAAAATGCCCTAGGTCTTCGTGAGCAAGCAAGTTGGGTGCACACCCACTAGTTTTTATTTTTGAGCTTTCACACACTTATAGCTCTAGTGCATCTGTTGCATGGCAATCCCTACTCATTCACATTGATATCTATTGATGGGTGATACGTCTCCAACGTATCTATAATTTTTGATGGTTCCATGCTATTATCTAGTCAACTTTGGATGTTTTATATGCATGTTTATGCTATTTTATATCTTTTTTGGGACTAACCTATTAACTCAGTGCCAAGTGCCAGTTTCTGTTTTTCCGTGTTTTTGACCTTTTTCAGAGAAGAATATCAAACGGAATACAAATGGAATAAAACTTTCGCGATGATTTTTTTTGGACCAAAAGAGACCCCCGAAGCTTTGGAAGAAGGCCAGAAGAGCCACGAGGGAGTCACAAGCGCAGGAGGCGCGGCCCCCCTAGGCCGCACCTACCAAACATGTGACCTCCTCGTGGGCCCAACCGACGTAATTCCACCGCCATAAATTCCTATAAATTCAGAAACCCCCAAAAAGAAACCTAGATCGGGAGTACCGCCGTCGCAAGCCTCTGTAGCCACCAAAAACCAATCTGGAGCATGTTCCGGCACCCTGCCGGAGGGGGAATCCATCTCCGGTGGCCATCTTCATCATCCCGTCAATCTCCATGACGAGGAGGGAGTAGTTCATCCTCGGGGCTGAGGGTATGTACCAGTAGCTATGTGTTTGATCTCTCTCTCTCTCTCTCGTGTTCTTGAGATGTCTTGATCTCGATGTACCGCGGGCTTTGCTACTATAGTTGGATCTTATGATGTTCTTCCCCTCTCCCTTCTTGTAATGAATTGAGTTTTCCCTTTGGAGTTATCTTATCGGATTGAGTCTTTAAGAATACTTGATGTATGTCTTGCACGTGTCTACCTGTGGTGACAATGGGATATTCATGTGAGTACTTGATGTATGTTTTGGTGATCAACTTGCAGGTTTTGTGACATTGGGAACCTATGCTTCTGGGTTGGCACATGTTTTGACTCTCCGATAGAAACTTCGGGGCACTCTTTGAAGTTCTATGTGTTGGTTGAATACATGATTCTGAGATTGTGTGATGCATATCGTATAATCATGCCCACGGATACTTGAGGTGACAATGGAGTATCTAGGTGACATTAGGGTCTTGGTTGATATGTGTCTTAAGGTGTTATTCTAGTACGTACTCTATGATGGATCGAACAGAAATAATAGCTTCGTTTTATTTTACTACGGACTCTTGAATAGATCGATCAGAAAGAATAACTTTGTGGGGGTTTCGTACCCGACAATAATCTCTTTGTTTTTTCGCCGCTATTATTGACTTCGGAGTGACTCTTTGTTGCATGTTGAGGGCTAGTTATATGATCCAATTATGTTACCATTGTTGAGAGAACTTCACTAGTAAAAGTATGAACCCTAGGACTTGTTTCCACGCATTGCAATACCGTTCGTGCTTGCTTTTACTATTAGTTACCTTGCTGTTTTTGTAATTTTAGATTACAAAAACCTAAATCTACCATCCATATTGCACTTGTATCACCATCTCTTCACCGAACTAGTGCACCTATACAACTTACCATTGTATTGGGTGTGTTGGGGACACAAGAGACTCTTTGTTATTTGGTTGCAGGGTTTCTTGAGAGAGACCATCTTCATCCTACGCCTCCTGCGGATTGATAAACCTTAGGTCACCCACTTGAGGGAAAATTGCTACTATCCTACAAACCTCTGCACTTGGAGGCCCAACAACGTCTACAAGAAGAAGGTTGTGTAGTAGACATCAATGGGCATCTCCATAGCTCGTTGATACGCCGAGTCGATGTGACCATCTCCTCCTTTTTGCCTCACAACCTCCACCACACTCTATTCCACCTATAGTGCTATATCCATGGCTCACAATCATGTATTGCGTGAGAATTGAAAAAGTTTGAGAAAGTAAGAGTGCGAAAACAACTACTTGGCCAATACCGAGGTTGTGCATGACTTAAATTCGTTGTGTGGGGATGATGGAGCATAGCCAGACTATATGATTTTGTAGGGATAACTTTCTTTGGCCTTGTTATTTCAAAAGTTCATGATTAGTTTGCTAGTATGCTTGAAGTATTATTGTTTTCATGTCAATATTAAACTATTGTTTTGAATCTTATGGATCTGAACATTCATGCCACAATAAAGAAGTTACAAAGAACAAATATGTTAGGTAGCATTCCACATCAAAAATGCGGTTTTATCACTTCCCTACTCGAGGACGAGCAGGAGTTAAGCTTGGGGATGCTTGATACGTCTCGAACGTATCTATAATTTTTGATTGTTCCATGCTATTATATTATCAACTTGGGATGTTTTATATGCATTTATATGCTATTTTATATCATTTTTTGGGACTAACCTATTAACTCAGTGCCCAGTGCCAGTTTCTGTTTTTTCCGTGTTTTTGACCTTTTTCAGATAAGAATATTAAACGGAGTCCAAACGGAATAAAACCTTCGGGATGATTTTTTCCATAACAGAAGGGATCCAGAAGACTTGAGAACCAAGGAAGGGGGCCACGGAGGAGGCCACGAGCCCCTTAGGCGCGCCCCAGGGGGGCGCGACTACACGCTCGTGCGCCCCCGTGCATCCTTTGCCCTACCTCTTTCGCCTATAAATTCCCAAAAATCCCCAAACCAACAGAGAGAGCCACGAAAATACTTTTCCGCCACCGCAATCTTCTGTTTCCGCGAGATCCCATCTGGGACCGTTCTGGTGCCCTGCCGGAGGGGGATTCGGACACGGAGGGCTTCTTCATAAACACCATTGCCTCTCCGATGATGCGTGAGTACTTCACCACAAACCTTCGGGTCCATAGCTAGTAGCTAGATGGCTTCTTCTCTCTCTTGGATCTTCAATACAAAGTTCTCCATGATCTTCATGGAGATCTATCCTATGTAACTTTCTTTTGCGGTGTGTTTGTCGAAATCCGATGAATTGTGGATTTATGATCAGATTATCTATGAATATTATTTGAGTCTCCTCTGATTTCTTATATGCATGATTTCGTATCCTTGTAATTCTCTTCGAGTTATGGGTTTCGTTTGGCCAACTTGATCTATAATTCTTGCAATGGGAGAAGTGCTTGGTTTTGGGTTCATGTCGTGCGGTGTCCTCACCTAGTGACAGAATGGATAGCGAGGCAAGCATCGTGTTTTTGCCATCAAGGGTAAAAAGATGGGTGTTATATCATATTGCATGAATTTATCCCTCTACATCATGTCATCTTGCTTAAGGCGTTACTCTGTTTGTTATGAACTTAATACACTAGATGCATGCTGGATAGTGGTCGATGTGTGGAGTAATAGTTGTACATGCAGAAAGTATCGGTCTACTTGTCTCGGACGTGATGCCTATATGTATGATCATTGCCTTAGATATCGTCATGACTTTGCGTGATTCTATCAATTGCTCGATAGTAATTCGTTCACCCACCGTAATACTTGCTATCATGAGAGAAGCCTCTAGTGAACACTATGGCCCCCGGGTCTATTTTACAGATTAAATATTCAGATCTACATACAAAAATACCAAAAATACCTTGCTGCACTTTTATTTATTTATTTATATTTACCTATTATCACTATCAGATCTCACTTTGCAAAGTAATCGTAAAGGGATTGACAACCCCTTTATCGCGTTGGGTGCAAGTTTGTTTGTCTTTCCGCAGGTGCCTTCGTGCCTCATCTTGATACTCCTACTGGATTGATACCTTGGTTCTCAAACTGAGGGAAATACTTATCTCTACTTTGCTGCATCACCCTTTCCTCTTCAAGGGAAAAACCAACGCAAGCTCAAGAAGTAGCAATGGACCGGACGGGGTGCCCCCCGACATCGCTTCCTAATCCTAGATGGGGAGAGAGGGTAGATGCGGCGGAGGCGGCACGGCTGTGGCAGAGGCGGCAAGAGTGCGGCAGAGGCGGCACGACGGCCGCGGAGGGGGCGGCGCGGAAGCGACTGGATCTAATTCAGGTGAGTGTCAATTTCGCGGCCCCATTGGTTACCACGTAACGGTCAAAATGTGTACTCTGCCCTATGCGGCCCCACTAGTCAGAGTTAACGGTCAAGCCATTGACCCGACGACAACGTCCGCTGTGACCAGTTCTGAGGGTTTCGGGCAAGGGGGTGGGGAAAAGTGAGCAAAAGTTAAGAGCGTGGGGATGAATGAGTAGAACTAACGAACCAGGGGCACAGAAATAAAACTCCCAAAAGAATTATGTCATTGATGTTGCACTAGGAGATGAACCACCCGCTATGTCTGACCAAGATGTTATGAACGCTTGGCAATCGCGTAAGGAGGACTACTCAGTAGTTCAATGTGCAGTCTTGTATGGCTTAGAACCGGGACTTCAACATTGCTTTGAGCGTCATGGAGCATATGATATGTTCCAGGAGTTGAAGTTTATCTTTCAGAAGAACGCCAGGATCGAGAGGTATGAGACCTCTGATAAATTCTATGCTTGCAAGATGGAGAAGAATTCGTTTGTTAGTGAACATGTGCTCAAAATGTTTGGGTACTCAAACCGTCTAGCTGAGCTGGGGATTGAACTCCCGCAAGAAGCTATCACTAACAGAATTCTTCAATCACCGCCACCTAGCTATAAGAGCTTTGTGTTGAACTATAACATGCAAGGGATGAACAAGTCACCCGACGAGTTATTCGCGATGCTGAAAGTCGCAGAGTCAGAACTCCGGAAAGAGCATCAAGTGTTGATGGTCAATAAGACCACTAGTTTCAAGAGAAACGGCAAAGGCAAGAAGGGTAACTCCAAGAAGAGCGTCAAGCCTATTGCCAATCTGACGAAGAAACCCAAGGCTGGACCTAAGCCCAAAATAGAGTGTTATTATTGCAAGGGAATGGGTCACTCGAAGCGCAACTGCCCCCAAGTATTTGGCTGATAAGAAGGCGGCCAAAGAAAAATCAGGTATATTTGATATACGTGTTATTGATGTGTACTTAACCAACTCTCGTAGTAGTGCCTAGGTATTTGATACCGGTTTTGTTGCTCATATTTGCAACTCGAAGCAGGAACTGTGGAATAAACGAAGGTTGGCGAAGGATGAAGTGACGATGCGCGTGGGAAATGGTTCCAAGGTTGATGCAATCGCCGTCAGCAGAGTCTCACTTCTGTTACCATCAGGATTAGTTATGAACTTAAATAATTGTTATTTTGTGCCTGTGTTAAGCATGAACATTATATCTGGATTTTGTTTATTATGAGACGGTTACTCGTTTAAGTCAGAGAATAATGGTTGTTCTATTTCTATGAGTAATATCTTTTATGGTCATGCACCTAATGTGAGAGGATTGTTCATATTGAATCTTGATTGTGATGATACACATATACATAACATTGAGACCAAAAGATGTAGAGGTAACAATGATAGCGCCATGTTTTTATGGCACTGCCGCTTAGGTCATATTGGTGTAAAGCGCATGAAGAAACTCCATTTCGATGGGCTTTTGGAGTCACTTGATTTTGAATCACTTGACACGTGCAAACCATGCCTCATGGGCAAGATGACTAAAACTCCGTTCTCCGGAACAACGGAGCATGCAAGTGACTTGTTGGAGATCATACATACCGATGTATGCGGTCCGATGAGTGTGGAGGCGCGCGGTGGATATCATTATTTTCTCACCTTCACTGACGATTTGAGTAGGTATTGATATATCTACTTGATGAAGCACAAGTCTAAAACGTTTGAGAAGTTCAATCAATTTCAGAGTGAAGTTGAAAATCATCATAACAAGAAGATCAAGTTCCTACATTCTGATCGTGGGGGTGAGTATCTGAGTTTCGAGTTTGGTGCTCACTTAAGACAATCTGGATTTGTTTCAGACTTGACACCGCCTGGAACACCACAGCGTAATGGTGTGTCCAAATGTCGTAATCGTACTTTGTTAGAAATGGTGCGATCTATGATGTCTCTTACAGATTTGTCGTTATCGTTTTGGGGTTATGCATTAGAGACAACTGCAGTCACTTAAAATAGGGCACCATCAAAATCCGTTGAGACGACACCATACGAACTGTGGTATGGCAAGAGACCAAAGTTGTCGTTTCTCAAAGTTTGGGGATGTGATGCTTATGTCAAAAAGCTTCAACCTCAAAAGCTGGAAACCAAAATGGAAAAGTGCATCTTCATAGGTTACCCAAAGGAGATAGTTGGGTACACCTTCTATCTCAAATCCGAGGGCAAAGTATTTGTTGCTAAGAATGGAGATTTTCTTGAGAAGGAGTTTCTCTCGAAAGAATTGAGTGGGAGGAATATAGAACTTGATGAGGTTGTCGAACCTCTAATCCCTCTAGATGGTGGTGCAGGGCAGGGGAAACCTATGTCGAAGCGACGCCGGTTGAGGAGGAAGTTAATGATAATGATCATGAAACTTCGGATCAAGTTCATATCGGACCTCACAGGTCGACAAGATCACGTACTGCTCCTGAGTGGTACGGTAATCCTGTCTTATCAATCATGTTGTTAGACAACAATGAACCTGCGAATTATGAAGAAGCAATGGTGGGCCCGGATTCCAACAAATGGCTGGAGGTCATGAAGTCCTAGAAAGGATCTATGTACGAAAACAAAGTGTGGACTTTGGAAGTATTACCTGAAGGCTGCAAGGCTATTCAAAACAAATGGATCTTTAAGAAGAAGACGGACGCGAATGGTAATGTAACCGTTTATAAAGCTCGACTTGTGCCAAAGGGTTTTTTACAAGTTCAAGGAGTTGACTACGATGAGACATTCGCACCAGTAGAGATGCTTAAGTCCGTCTGAATAATGTTAGCAATAGTTGCATTTTTCGATTATGAAATCTGGCAGATGGATGTCAAAACGGCGTTCCTTAACAGTTTTCTTCTGGAAGAGTTGTATATGATGCAACCCGAAGATTTTGTCGATCCAAAGAATGCTAAAAAAGTATGCAAGCTCCAGCGATCCATTTATCGACTGGTGCAAGCATCTCGGAGTTGGAATAAGCGCTTTGATGAAGTGATCAAAACGTTTGGGTTTATACAAGTTGTTGGAGAATCTTGTATTTACAAGAAAGTGAGTGGGAGCTCTGTGATGTTTCTAATATTATGTGTGGATGACATATTGCTGATTGGAAACAACGTGGAGTTTTGGGAGAGCGTAAAGGATTACATGAATAAAAGTTCCTCTATGAAGGACCTAGGAGAAGCTGCTTACATTCTAGGCATTAAGATCTATAGGGATAGGTCAATACGCCTGATAGGACTTTCACAAAGCACAGACCTTGATAAAGTTTTGAAGAAGTTCAAAATGGAACAGTCCAAGAAGGGGTTCTTGCCCGTATTACAAGGTATAAAATTGAGTAAGACTCAGTGTCCAGTAACTGCGGAAGATAGAGAAAAGATGAGTGCCGTCCCCTATGCTTCAGCCATAGGGTCTATCATGTATCCAATGATGTGCACTAGACCGAACGTCAGCCTGGCCATAAGTATGGCAGGCAGGTTTCAAAGTCATCCAGGAATGGATCACTCGACGACAGTCAAGAATATTCCGAAGTACCTGAAAAGGACTAAGGAAATGTTTCTCGTTAATGGAGGCGACGAAGAGCTCATCGTAAAGGGTTACGTCGACGCAAGCTTTGACACTGATCCGGATGACTCTAAGTCTCAAACCAGATACGTATTTATTCTTAAGGGGGGTGCGGTAAGCTGGTGCAGTTCCAAGCAAAGCGTCGTAGCAGATTCTACATGTGAAGGAGAGTACATGGCTGCCTTAGAGGCAGCCAAGGAGGGTGTCTAGATGAAGCAGTTCATGACGGATCTTGGAGTTGTGCCGAGTGCACTAAATCCAATAACTCTGTTCTGTGACAACACTAGTGCCATTGCTTTAGCAAAGGAACCAAGGTTTCGCAAGAAAACCAGACACGAAAACGACGCTTCAACCCCATCCGCGACTACGTCGAAGGAGAGGACATAAATATTTGCAAAGTGCACACGGATCTGAATGTAGCAGATCCACTGACTAAACCTCTTCCACGAGCAAAGCATGATCAACACCAGAACTGTATGGGTGTTAGATTCATTACAATGTAAATCACATAGCGATGAGAGGACTAGATTATTGACTGTAGTGCAAGTGGGAGACTTTTGGAAATATGCCCTAGAGGCAAGGATAAAATAGTTATTATTATATTTTATTATTATATTTCCTGTTTCAAGATAATCATTTATTATCCATGCTATAATTGTATTGAATGAAAGCATAGATACATGTGTGGATATATAGACATAGATACATGTGTGGATATATAGACAAAACAATGTCCCTGACAAGCCTCTAGTTGGCTAGTGAGTTGATCAAGGATGGTTAAGGTTTTCTGACCATACGCAAGTGTTGTCACTTGATAGCTGGAGCACATCATTAGGAGAATCATGTGATGGGCTAGACCCAAACTATGAACGTAGCATGTGATCGTGTCATTTTATTGCTATTGTTTTCTGCGTGTCAAGTATTCATTCCTATGATCATGAGATCATATAACTCACTGACACCGGAGGAATACCTTGTGTGTATCAAACTTCACAACGTAACCGGGTGACTATAAAGGTCCTCTACAGGTATCTCCAAAGGTGTCCGTTGACTTAGTATGGATCAAGACTGGGATTTGTCACTCCGTGTGACGGAGAGGTATCTCGGGGCCCACTCGGTAATACAACATCAAAAACAAGCCTTGCAAGCAATGTGACTCAAGTGTAAGTCACGGGATCTTGTATTACGAAATGAGTAAAGAGACTTGCCGATAACGAGATTGAAATAGGTATACGAATACCAACGATCGAATCTCGGGCAAGTAACATACCGAAGGACAAAGGGAGTGACATACCGGATTATATGAATCCTTGGCACAGAGGTTCAACCGATAAGATCTTCGTAGAATATGTAGGATCCAATATGGACATCTAGGTCCCGCTATTGGATATTGACCGAGGAGTGTCTCGGGTCATGTCTACATAGTTCTCGAACCCGCAGGGTCTGCACACGGTTCGATGATGTTTTAGTATAGTTGAGTTATATGTGTGGTTACCGAAGGTTGTTCGGAGTCCCGGATGAGATCACGGACGTCACAAGGGTTTCTGGAATGGTCCGGAAACAAAGATTGATATATAGGATGGTTTCATTTGGTCACCGGAAAGTTTCGGGCATTACCGGGAGTGTATCGGGAGTGACGAATGGGTTCCGGGTATTCACCGGGAGGGGCCCACCCACCCAGGAGTGAGCCCAGTGACCCTAGGGTGGTGCACCAGCCCTTAGTGGGCTGGTGAGGCCAGCCCAATAGGGCCATGGCGCCACAAGTGAAATAAACCAAAGGAAAAGAAAAAACAAGGAAAGAGGGAGGTGGGAAGGAAGGAGTGGACTCCTTCCCCCAAACCGAATTGGGGTGGGAGTCCACCTCCTCCCCTTCGATCGGCGCCCTTGTGGCTCCCTTGAGCCCCAAGGCTAGCCCCTCCACTCCTCCTATATATATTGGTGGTTTAGGGCTTTTTGAGAGACAACTTTGCCACGTGCAACTCAAACCTATACCACGTAGTTCTTCCTCTAGATCGGATTTCTACGGAGCTCGGGCGGATCCTTGTAGGAGTAGATCATCACCACCACCGGAGCATCGTCATGCTACCGGAGAACTCATCTACTTCTCCATCTCTCTTGCTGGATCAAGAAGTCCGAGATCGTCATCGAGTTGTACGTGTGTTGAACGCGGAGGTGTCGTCCGTTCGGTGCTAGATTGGGACGGGTCGTGGGACGACGGTGATTTGAATCACGAAGTTGTACCACTACATCAACCGCATTTATTAACGCTTCCCGCTTAGCGATCTACAAGGGTATGTGGATCTAATCTCCTCTAATAGATGGACATCACCATGATAGGTCTTCGTGTGCGTAGGAAAATTTGTGTTTCCCATGCAACGTTTCCCAACAACATCGACTGACTCCTGCCTGCATCTAGAGTATTAAGTTCATGAAGAACAGTGTAACGCATTAAGTAAGATGACATGATGTATAGGGATAAACTCAAGCAATATCATGAAAACTAAATCTTTTTACCCTTAATGGCACCAATACAATACGTGCCTCGCTACCCCTACTTTGTCACTGGATTATGACACCGCAAGATTGAACCCAAAACTAAGCACTTCTCCCATTGCAAGAATTACCAATCTAGTTGGCCAAACCAAACCAATAATTCTAAGAGACTTGCAAAGATATGAAATCATGCATATAAGAATTCAGGAAAGACTCAAATAATATTCATAGATAATCTGATCATAAACTCACAATTCATCGGATCTCGACAAACATACCGCAAAAGAGTATTACATCAGATAGATCTCCATGAAGATCATGGAGAACATAGTATTGAAGATCAAAGAGAGAGAAGAAACCATCTAGCTACTAGATATGGACCTGTAGGTATGTGGTAAGCTACTCACGCATCATCGAAGAGGAAATGAAGTTGATGTGGATGCCCTCCGTGATCGAATCCCCCTCTGGCGGATTATCGGAAAAGGCTCCCACATTGGATCTCTCGAAAATAGAGGCTTCCGGTGGCAAAAACGTATTTTTTGGTCTCGCTTCGATAATGGGGGGATATTTGGGAATTTATATGACAAGAATTAGTGTTAGGAGGCCAGCAGGGGGCCCACAAGCCAGGGGCATGGCCTACCCCCTGGCCGCGCCCTGCAGGCTTGTGGCCTCCCGGTAGGTGCCCTGCCCCCTTCTCCAAGTCTGGCAGGTCTCTTTCGTTCCAGAAAAAATCATTTCAAAGATTTTATTGAGTTTGGACTCCTTTTAATATTCCTTATCTCCAAATCCCAAAAACAAGGAAAAAACAAAAATTGACACTAGGCTCTAGATTAATAGGTTAGTCCCAAAAAATAATATAAAACATCATATTAATGCATATAAAACATCCAAAACAGATAATATAATAGCATGGAACAACCAAAAATTATAGATACGTTGGAGACGTATCAGCATCCCCAAGCTTAATTCCTGCTCGTCGTCGAGTAGGTAAATGATAAAAACAGAATTTTTGATGTGGAATGGTACCTAACATATTCATCCATGTAATATTTTTTATGAATATGGTGGAGGTTGCAAAGGGAAAAATAGGATAAGATAGTCTCACATCAACTAGGCATACCAACAAGCTATGGAGATGCCCATCAATAGATATCAATGTGAGTGAGTAGGGATTGCTATGCAACAGATGCACTAGAGCTATAAGTGTATGAAATCTCTAAAGGAAACTAAGTAGGTGTGCATCCAACTCGCTTGCTCATGAAGACCTAGGGAAATTTGAGGAAGCCCGTCATTGGAGTATACAAGCCAAGTTCTATAATGAAAAATTCCCACTAGTATATGAAAGTGACAAAATAGGAGACTCTCTATCATTAAGATCATGGTGCTACTTTGAAGAACAAGTATGGAAAAAGATAGTAGCATTGTCCCTTCTCTCTTTCTCTCATTTTTTTTTTGTGGGCATCTTTGGCCTCTTTTCTTTTTTTATGGGCTTCGCTCGCCTCTTTTATTTTTGTAAAGTCCGGATGCTCATCCCAACTTGTGAGGGAATCATAGCTCTCCATCATCCTTTTCTCTCACATGGGACAATGCTCTAATAATGCAAATCATCACACTTTTATTTACTTACAACTCAAAAATTAAAACTCCATTCCTAGAACAAAATATGACTCTGTATGCATGCCTATGGCAACGATCTAGCTTAGAAATGACATCAAAAACCGGCAAGCCATGAAAACATCATGCTAGCTATCTTACGATCATGCAAGGCAATATGACAATGATGGTGCGTATCATAAAAAGAGGAACGGTGGAAGTTGCAAGGCAATATATCTCGCAATGGCTATGTAAATGCCATAATAGGTAGGTATGGTGGCTGTTTTGAGGAAAATATATGGTGGCTGTTTTGAGGAAGATGGGTTTAATGCACCGGCGAAAGTTGCGCGGTACTAGAGAGGCTAGTAATGATGGAAGGGTGAGAGTGCATATAATCCATGGAATCAACATTAGTCATAAAGAAGTCACATACTTTTTGCAAAAGTTTATTAGTTATCGAAACAAAGTATTAGACGCATGCTCCTAGCGGAAGGGTTGGTACGAGTTAACCATCGCGCGATCCCGACACTCACACAAAGATTGACAATCATCAAACAAATCATTGCTCCGACTTCATCAAATAAGTTTCACCATACGTGCATGCTACGGGAATCACAAACTTTAACACAAGTATTTCTGCCAATTCACAATTACTTACTAGCATGACTCACATATTACCATCTTCATATCTCAAAACTATATGCCAGGAATCAAACTCCTCATCATATACAATGCACTTAATATGCAAGTTTTTATTATATCCCTCTTGGATGCCAATTATATTAGGACTAAATTCATAATGTAAACCAATTACTATGCTGTTTAGAGACTCTCAATATAATATAAGTGAGGTACGAAAGCTCAATAATTTATACAAAAAAAACACCACTGTGCTCTAAAATATATAAGTGAAGTACTAGAGCAACATTGCCTATCTCAAAAGATATAAGTGAAGCACATAGAGTATTCTAATAAGATCACGATTCAACATGTCTCTCTCAAAAGATGTGTTCAGCAAGGATGATTATGGCAAACTAAAAACTAAAGACTCATATCATACAAGACGCTCCAAGCAAAACACATATCATGTGGTGAATAAAAATATAGCCTCAAGTAAATTTACCGATGGATTGAAGACGAAATAGGGGATGCCTTCCGGGGCATCCCCAAGCTTAGGCTCTTTGGTATCCTTGAATATGGCTTGGGATGCCTTGGGCATTGATACGTCTCCAACGTATCTATAATTTTTGATGGTTTCATGCTATTATCTTGTCAAACTTTGGATGTTTTGCATGCCTTTTATATATTTTTTTGGGACTAACTTATTAACTTGCTGCCAAGTGCCAGTTCCTGATTTTTCCATGTTTTTGACCCCTTTCAGAGGAGGATTTTGAACGGAGTCCAAACGGAATGAAACTGCCAAAAAGATTTTTTCCGGAACAGAAAAAAGATCGGGAAGCGGGAGAATCAGTGCAGGGGGCCACCAGGGACCCCACAAGCCCTCATGGCGCGGCCACGGGGGGCGCGCCCCCATGGCTTGTGGGCTCCTTGAGCCTCCTCTGCCCTAGGTTTTGCGCCTTTATATTCCCTAAAATCCCATAAAAAATCAAGAGATCATCGAAAGTACTTTTCCGCCGCCGCAAGCTTCTGTCTTCGCAAGATCCCATCTGGGGCACGTTCAGGTGCCCTGCCGGAGGGGGTTTCGGATATGGAGGGCTTCGTCATCAACACCATGACCTCTCTAATGATGCGTGAGTAGTTCACCATAGACCTACGGGTCCATAGCTAGTAACTAGACTGCTTCTTGTCTCTCTTGGATCTTCAATACAAAGTTCTCCATGATCTTCATGGAGATCTATCCGATGAAATCTTCTTTTGCGGTGTGTTTGTCGAGATCTGATGAATTGTGGATTTATGATCAGATTATCTATGAATCTTATTTGAGTTTCTTCTGATCTCTCTTATGCTTGATTTCATATCCTTGTAGTTCTCTTCGAGTTGTGGGTTTTGTTTGGCCAACTAGATCTATGATTCTTGTAATGGGAGAAGTGCTTGGTTTGGGGTTCATACCGTGCGGTGACCTCACCTTTTGATGTAGTGGGATAAACTCAAACTTATGATGAAAACCCCCATCTTTTTACCGTTGATGGCAACAACACGATGCGTGCCTCGCTACCCCTTCTGTCACTGGGTTTGGTCACCGCACGGTATGAACCCAAAACCAAGCACTTCTCCCATTGCAAGAATCATAGATCTAGTTGGCCAAACAAAACCCACAACTCGAAGAGAATTACAAGGATATGAAATCATGCATAAGAGAGCTCAGAAGAAACTCAAATAAGATTTATAGATAATCTGATCATAAATCCACAATTCATCGGATCTCGACAAACACACCGCAAAAGAACATTACATCGGATAGATCTCCATGAAGATCATGGAGAACTTTGTATTGAAGATCCAAGAGAGAGAAGAAGCCATCTAGTTACTAGCTATGGACCCGTAGGTCTATGGTGAACTACTCACGCATCATCGGAGAGGTCATGGTGTTGATGAAGAAGCCCTCTGTATCCGAATCCCCCCTCCGGCAGGGCACCACAACGTGCCCCAGATGGGATCTTGCGGAGACAGAAGCTTGCGGCAGCGGAAAAGTACTTTCGATGATCTCCTGATTTTTTATGGGATTTTAGGGAATATATAGGCGCAAAACCTAGGGTAGAGGAGGCTCAGGGAGCCCACAAGCCAGGGGCGCGGGGCCCCCCTGGCCACGCCATGAGGTCTTGTGGGGTCCGTGGTGGCCCCCTGCCTTGATTCTCGGGCTTCCCGATCTTTTTCTGTTTCAAAAAAAATCTTTTTGCCAGTTTCATTCCGTTTGGACTCCGTTCAAAATCCTCCTCTGAAAGGGGTCAAAACATGGGAAAAACAGGAATTGCCACTTGGCACTGAGTTAATAAGTTAGTCCCAAAAATATATAAAAGGCATGCAAAACATCGAAAGTTTGACAAGATAATAGCATGAAACCATCAAAAATTATAGATACGTTGGAGACGTGTCATGGATGAACAAATTACTGTTGAGCAACTGATAGAAAAGCCAATAATCATGAAGATATCTAAGGCAACGATTATGCATATAGGCATCATGTCCGTGTCAAGTAGACAGAAATGATTCTGCAGCTACTACTATTACTCCACACATCGACCGACTCTTGCGTGCATCTAGAGTATTAAGTTCATGAAGAACAGAGTAACGCATTAAGTAAGATAACATGATGTAGAGGGATAGACTCAAGCAATATGATGAAAACCCCATCTTTTTACCCTTGATGGCAGCAATACAATACGTGCCTCACTACCCCTACTTTGTCACTGAGTGAGGACACTGCAAGATTGAACCCAAAACTAAGCACTTCTCCCATTGCAAGAATTACCAATCTAGTTGGCCAAACCAAACCAATAATTTGAAGAGACTTGCAAAGATATGAAATCATGCATATAAGAATTCAGGAAAGACTCAAATAATATTCATAGATAATCTGATCATAAACTCACAATTCATTGAATCTCGACAAACACACCGTATTACGTCAGATTGATCTCCATGAAGATCATGGAGAACATGGTATTGAAGATCAAAGAGAGAGAAGAAGCCATCTTGCTACTAGCTATGGACCCGTAGGTCTGTGATAAACTACTCATGCATCATCGAGGTGGCAATGGAGTTGATGTAGATGCCCTCCGTGATCGAATCCCCCTCCGACAGATTACTGGAACAGGCTCCCAGATTGGATCTCTCGGAAATAGAGGCTTCCGTCAGCGGAAAAGTATTTTTTGGTCTCGCTTCAATAATGGGGGAATCTTTGGGAATTTATAGGACAAGAATTAGGGTTAGGAGGTCTGTAGGGGGCCCACAAGCCAGGCAAGCGCGACCTACCCCCTTGGCCACGCCCTACACGCTTGTGGCTTCCACGCAGGTGCACTGCCCCCTTCTCCAGTCTGGCAGGTTTCTTTCGTTCCAGAAAAACTCATTGCAAAGATTTTATTCCGTTTGGACTCTTTTTAATATTCCTTATCTGCAAATCCAAAAAACAAGGAGAAAATAGAAACTGGCACTAGGCTCTAGATTAATAGGTTAGTCCCAAAAAGAATATAAAACATCATACTAATGCATATAAAATATCCAAAATAGATAATATAATAGCATGGAACAATCAAAAATTATAGAGAAGTTGGAGACGTATAAGATGTTCATGCTCAACACATGCACCAAATAATAATTATTTAGGTTCATCACTAATCACGATGGTAATCGAAGAGCGAGCGTGCCCACGGCTATCACATCAACATTGGAACCATTTCCCACGCGCATCGTCGCTTTGTCCTTTGCCAGCCTTCATTTATTTCGTAGTTCAATTTTGAGTAACAAATATGAGCAACCAAACCGGTATCAAATATCCATGTACTACTATGAGGGCTAGTAAGGTGCACATCAATAACATGTATATCAAATATACCTTTGCTGGCATTGACAACCTTCTTATCGGGCAAATACTTGGGGCAATTCCACTTCCACTAGTTAGTTCCCGTGTAATAGAAGTACTCGGTCTCAGGCTTGGGTAGAACATTCGGTTTATTCACGGGAGCGGCAATTTATTTCTCATTCTTCTTCAAGTTACCCTTCTTTCCCTTGCCCTTCTTGAAACTAGTGGTTTTATTCACGATCGACACTTGATGCTCCTTCTTGGTTTTTTACTTTTGCGACTTTTAGCATCACGAATAGCTCGGAGATGGACTTGTTCATCCCTTGCATATTGTAGTTCATCACGAAGCTCTTGTAGCTAGGTGGCAGTGACTCGAGAACTCTGTTACTGACCATCTCTGGCGGAAGCTCAACTCCTAGCTGAGTCAAACAGTTGTAATACCCAAACATTATGAGTATGTGCTCACTGACAGAACTGTTCTCCTCCATCTTACACGCAAAGAATTTATCATAGGTCTCATACCTCTTAATCCAAGCATTTCCTTGAAAAACAAAGTTCAACTCCTGGAACATCTCATATGCTCCATAACGTTCAAAACGCCTTTGAAGTCTCGATTCTAAGTCGTACAACATGGCACACTGAACTATTGAGTAGTCATCAGCACGCACCTGCCAGACATTCACAACATCCACATGCGACACTGGAGGGGGTGGCGTACCAAGGGTCACATCAAGGACGTAATCCTTTTGCGAAGCCGTGAGGATAATCCTCAGATTACGGACCGAGTCCGCAAAGTTACTTCCATCATCTTTCAGCTTAGCTTTCTCTAGGAACACACATTAAAATCCAGGGGAGCTACTGCTCAAGCCATTGATGTACAAGACTATTGTTCATGATAATGAGTTAAATTAATCATATTACTAAGCACTCCCACTAAAATCAACATCCCTCAGGTTGTCTGAGTGTAACATGGTCCAAATCCATCAACCCAAGTCCGATCATCACATGAGATGAGGTGGTTTCAATGGTGAACATCTCCATGTTGATCATATCTACTATATGAGTCATGTTTGACCTTTCGGTCTCTTGTGTTCCGAAGCCATGTGTGTACATGCTAGGCTTGTCAAGTTTAACCCCAAATGTTCTGCATGTGCAAAACTGGCTTACACCTATTGTATGTGAACGTAGAGTCTATCACACCCGATCATCACGTGGTGCTTCAAAACGACGAACCTTTGTAACGGTGCACACTTGGGGAGAACACAATTTTATCTTGAAATTTCAGCGAGGGGTCATCTTATAATGCTACCATAATCCTAAGCAAAATAAGATGCATAAATGGATTAACATCACATGCAAATCATATAAGTGACATGATATGGCCATCATCACTTGTGCTTTTGATCTCCATCTCCAAAGCACCGGTATGATCTCCATCGTCACCTGCATGACACCATGATCTCCATCATCGTGTCGTCATGAGGTTGTCGCGCCAACTATTTCTTCTACGACTATTGCAAACTCATAGCGATAAAGTAAAGAAAAAATTGTACAAATAAATTAAAGACTAACCTATGGCTCTTTCCAGTTGTCGTACTCATCAAAATGCAAGTCATGATAATCTATACAAAACATGATCATCTCAAACATCACATATATCACATCATGTCTTTGGCCATATCACATCACAACATGCCCTGCAAAAACAAGTTAGACGTCCTCTACTTTATTATTGCAAGTTTAACATGGCTTCTATGGACAACTAGCAAGAACCATTCTTACCTATGCAAATCCACAATGGTGATATTCAAGTTTCTATTTAACCTTCCACAAGGACCGCATGTGTCGAATCCGATTCAAGTAAAGTGGGAGAGACAAACACCCGCCACCCATCTTTATGAAACCGGTCTCTCATACGTGGACGAGTAAGGTTGGTCCGGGCCACTTCATCCCACAATACCGCCGAATCAAAATAAGGCTAAGGAAGTAAGCAATCTGAACATCAACACCCACAAACACTTTGTGTTCTACTCGTGCATGTTATCTACGCATAGACCTAGCTAATGATGCCATTGTTGGATAATGTTGCATGGGAAACAAAAAATTTCCTACACACACTCAAGATCTATTTATGGAGATGTATAGCTATGAGAGGGGAGTGCATCTACACACCCTTGTAGATCGCTAAGAGGAAGCGTTAAGAAACACGGTTAATGTAGTCGAACATTTTCGTCATCCAATCACGATGCGTCCCGATCTAGCGCCGAACGGACGACACCTCCGCCTTCAGCACACGTGCAGCTCGATGACGTGTCCTCCTTCTTGATCGAGCAAACGAGGGAGGAGAAGTATATGGGATCTCAACCAGCACGACGGCGTGGTGGAGATGGTGGTGGAGCAATCCCGGCAGGGCTTCGCCAAGCACTACCGTAGATGCGATCTCAGGAGAAAATGGAGTAAGACGAGAGGGAGTGTTGCCACCGAGGCGTGGGAATTGGTGTGTGCAGCCCCCCTCCCCTCCACTATATATAGGAGGCAAGGGAGAGAGGGGAAGCGCGGCCTTGACCCCTCCTCCAAGGGAGGGCCGACGGCCAAGGGAGGAGTCCTCCCTTCACAAGGAAGGGAGGAGTCCCCTTCCTCCAAGGCACCTTCGGGGTGCCTTGTCCCTTTGGGACTCTTGCCCCCAAGCCTATCTCGACTCTAAGGGTTGATGCACCTGGTCCAAGCTAGTTAGGGCGCACCCCCTATGGCCCATGTGGGCTCCCAGGGCAGGTGGACCCCCCCTAGTGGACCCACGAAACCCCTTTTGACACCCCACTACATTACCGGTAATGTCCCAAACTTTTCCGGTGACCAAAATAGGACTTACCATATATAAATCTTTACCTCTAGACCATTCCGGAACTCCTCGTGATGTCCGGGGTCACATCCAGGACATCGAACAATATTTGGGCACCAATGTACATATTCCAATACTACTCCAGTGTCACCGAATGTTAAGCGTGCTGACCCTGGGGTTCGAAAATCATGTAGACATGATCGAGACACCTCTCAGGCCAATAACCAATAGCGGGACCTGGATACCCATACTGGTTCCTACATATTCCATGAATATCTTCATCGGTCGAACCATGATGCCAAGGATTTAATCAATCCCGTATGGAGTTCCCTTTGTCTAGTGGTATGTTACTTGGCCGAGATTCGATCGTTGTTATCTCCATACCTAGTTCAATCTCGTTACCGACAAGTATCTTTACTCGTTCCATAATACAAGATCCCATAACTAACCCCTTAGTCACATTGCTTGCAAGCTTCTTGTGATGTTGTATTACCGAGTGGGCCCAGAGATACCTCTCCGTCATAAAGAGTGACAAATCCTAGTCTCGATCCGTGCCAACCCAACAAACACCCTCGGAGATACCTGTAGAGCATATTTACGATCACCCAGTTATATTGTGACATTTGATACACACAAGTCATTCCTCTGGTGTCAGGGATTTGCATGATCTCATGGTCTTAGGAACATATACTTGACATGTAGAAAGGAATAGCAATAAACTTAGTGATACGATCACAAGCCATGCTTATGGTTGAGTCTTGTCCATCACATCATTCTTCTAATGATGTGATTCCGTTATCAAATGACAACTCATATATATGGTTAGGAAACTGTAACCGTCTTTAATCAACGTTCTTGTCTAGTAGAGGCTTACTAGGGCCTTTGTGTTTTCTATGTATCCACACATATATCTGACTTTCCAATCAATATAATTATAACATGGATAATAAACGATTATCATGAACAAGGAAATATGATAATAACTAATTCATTATTGTATCTAGGGCATAATTCGAACAAAAAATGTTCTACGATCATTCTCCAGAGAAAGCAGGGTGTTGTATGCATATTACAATCACATGACCCCGCTTCCGCCTACTCACTAAATTAGGACATAACCCCATAATCATGTCTACCTGAGAGCCTTTGACTAACATTCTAGAGAAGACATCTGCTACTAGGTTAAACAAGAAAGGAGACAAAGGGTCACCCTGTCTTAAATTTTTACGAGTTGAAAAAAAGTCATTCTCCTCCACATTTAAGAAGTTTAGCCATGCTCACATTAATCGCATTGTGTCGATCTCCATCCATTCCTTAGCATGGAATTTAGAAACATGTGGGCAAACTATGTGTGGGAATCTGTCATAAAAACTTCTTTGTCGATGTTTTATGACATGCCCATATATCATCACACCATAAAATTCAGTTTTTCGATACAAAGGAAAATTTCATGGTTAATTCTAACAATCTAGACGTGATTACCACAATGGAAGAAGGTGCAAACTCTGGAGGGTCTTCGACTGCTATTTTTTCGACTGTTATGACATGCCATGTGAATTTCCTCATATTATTTCCAAGCATTGTCCTAGAAGCTAGAGAGGCTAACTCAGTAGCCCATGAACTGGCTAGATTACCAAAGTTATGAGATTCTCGTGTTTGGATGGATCGAGTTCCTATTTTGTTCACCCTTCTTCTTGGAACACACGCAACACTTATTATAAATGAATAAAGAGGAGGTTATTAGTGTAAAAGAACACAGATTAACCATTTTTTATTTCGAGTGCCTAACACAGTTTTTTGTTTCTTTGGGGAATGTAAAAACACATGCTAATCTTTTTTATAACTATTATGAAATGTCATGTGAATTTCCTCATATCATTTTCGAGCATTGGCTTATAGCATCTCCAGCCATGCCCCCAACAGGTCCCATTTTTTTATCGCTGGCGCAGAAAAAAAAGGTCAAGTCGCGTCCTATTTTTTGCCGGTTAGGGCCAAAATTGGCCCCAACGGTCCTAGGCCAAACCCATCATGTTGAGGGGCACCCGTGGGCGCCGGCGGAAACATTTTTTACGCGAAACAACTATGGACCCATCGAGTCAGCGACTAGCGTGCGGTCGTCGTCCTCATCGCCTCGTTTCCTACGGGAATCAATGTGAAGGTTGCGCCATGCTACGCAACAAAAGTCCTTCACCGACAATGGTGCCAGAGATCCTTCTGTCATCTCTTGAGCTTGCGTTGGTTTTTCCATTGAAGAGGAAAGGGTGATGCAGCACAGGAGCAGTAAGTATTTCCCTCAGTTTGAGAACCAAGGTATCAATCCAGTAGGAGAATCTTGTCAAGTCCAGAGTACCTACGCACACACAGAGCTTGCACCCAATGCTTTAAAGGGGTTATCAATCCCTTCAAGATTGATTGCAAAGTGGGATCTGAAGGTGGAAAGTGCAACGAAGAAAAAAAGTGCCAGGCTGAAAATATGGTGTGGAGTAGACCCGGGGGCCATAGTGTTCACTAGAGGCTTCTCTCAAAATAGCAAATATCACGGTGGGTGAACAAATTACTGTCGAGCAATTGACAGAACCGTGCAAAGTCATGACGATATCTAAGGCAATGATCATACATATAGGCATCACGTCCGAGACAAGTAGACCGATACTTTCTGCATCTACTACTATTACTCCACACATCGACTGCTATCTAGCATGCATCTAGTGTGTTGAGTTCATGACGAACAGAGTAACACCTTAAGCAAGATCACATGATGTAGAGGGATAAACTCAAACCAATGATGAAAACCCCATCTTTTTACCCTTGATGGCAACAACACGATGCGTGCCTCGCTACCCCTTCTGTCACTAGGTGAGGTCACCTCACGGTATGAACCCAAAACCAAACACTTCTCCCATTGCAAGAATCATAGATCTAGTTGGCCAAACAAAACCCACAACTCGAAGAGAATTACAAGGATATGAAACCATGCATAAGAGAGATCAGAAGAAACTCAAATAAGATTCATAGATAATCTGATCATAAATCCACAATTCATCAGATCTTGACAAACACACCGCAAAAGAAGATTACATTGGATAGATCTCCATGAATATCGTGGAGAAATTTGTATTGAAGATCCAAGAGAGAGCAGAAGCCATCTAGCTACTAGCTATGGACCCGTAGGTCTATGGTGAACTACTCATGCATCATCGGAGAGATCATGGTGTAGATGAAGAAGCCCTCCGTATCCGAATCCCCCTCCGGCAGGGCACCAGAACGTGCCCCAGATGGGATCTTGTGGAGACAGAAGCTTGCGGCGACGGAAAAGTACTTTCAATGATCTCCTGATTTTTTCTGGGATTTTAGGGGATTTATAGGTGAAAGTCCTAGGGCAGAGGTGGCCTAGGGAGCCCACAAGCCAGGGAGGCGCGGCCCCCCTGGCCGCGGCTAGGGGGCTTGTGGGGCCCCTGCAGGTCCCCTGCCCTGATTCTCTGGCTTCCCGATCTTTTTCTGTTTCGGAAAAAATCTTTTTGGCAGTTTCATTCCGTTTGGACTCCATTCAAAAACCTCCTCTGAAAGGGGTCAAAAACATGGAAAAAAACAGGAAGTGGCACTTGGCAATGAGTTAATAAGTTAGTCCCAAAAAATATATATAAGGCATACAAAACATCCAAAGTTTGACAAGATAATAGCATGAAACCATCAAAGATTATAGATACGTTGGAGACGTATCAAGCATCCCCAAGCTTAACTCCTGCTCGTCCTCAAGTAGGGAAGTGATAAAGACTGAATTTTTGATGTGGAATGCTACCTAGCATAGTTGTCCTTTGCAACTTCTTTCACGTGACATGAATGTTCAGATCCATAAGATTCAAAACAATAGTTTGCTATTGACATGAAAACAATAATACTTCAAGCAAACTAGCAAGGTAATCATGAACTTTCAAAATAACAAGGCCAAGGAAAGTTATCCCTACAAAATCATATAGTGTGATTATGCTCCATCATCCTCACACAGCTAATATAAATCATGCACAACCCCGGTATTGGCCAAGTAATTGTTTTCACACTCTTACTTTCTCAAACTTTTTATAACTATCATGCAATACATGAGCGTGAGCCATGGATATAGCACTATAGGTGGAATAGAGTGTGGTGGTGGTTGTGAGACAAAAAAGGAGGAGATGATCACATTGACTCGGCGTATCAAAGGCTATGGAGATGCCCATTAATAGATATCAATGTGAATGAGAAGGGATTGCCATACAAAGGATGCACTAGAGCTATAAGTATGTGAAAGCTCAAAAGGAGAACTAGTGGGTGTGCATCCAACTTGCTTGCTCACGAAGACCTAGGGCAATTTGAGGAAGCCCATCATTGGAATATACAAGCCAAGTTATATAACGAAGATTCCCGCTAGCATATGGCAGTGACAAAGCAAGAAGCTCTCAATCATGAAGAACATGGTGCTATTATGAAGCACAAGTGTGGAAAAAGATAGTAGCATTGTCCCTTCTCTCTTTTTCTCTCTCTTTTTTTGTTTTGGCTCTTAGGCCTCTCTTTTTTCTCTTTTTTTATATGGTCTCTTTAGCCTATTTTTTTCCTCACATGGGACAATGCTCTAATAATGATGATCATCACACTTTTATTTACTCACAGCTCAAAGCTCAAAATGATGATGACTCTATAGGAAATGCCTCCGGTAATGTACCGGGATATGCAACGATCTAGCTTGGCGTGTGACGTGGAAACATCTCGCTAGCTATCTTACGATCATGCAATGGAAATATGAGAGTGACGGCACAAGTCATGAGACAGAACGGTGGGAGTTACATGGCAATATATCTCGGAATGGCTATGAAAATGTCATAGTAGGTAGGTATGGTGGCTGTTTTGAGGAAGGCATATGGTGGGTTTGTGAACCGGCGAGAATTGTGCGGCACTAGAGAGGCTAGCAATGGCGAAAGGTGAAAGTGCATCTATACCATGGACTCACATTAGTCATGAAGAACTCACATACTTGTTGCGAAAGTTTTTATTAGTAATCGAAACAAAGTACTAAACGCATACTCCTAGGGGAAGGGTTGGTAGGTGTTAACCATCGCATGATCCCGACCTCAACACAAAGGATGACAATCAATAGATCAATTATGCTCTGACTTCCTAACATAGAGGTTCACCATACGTGCATGCTACGGGAATCACTAACTTCAACACAAGTATTTCTAGATCCACAACACCCTACTAACATAGCTCTTAATATTACCAAATCCACGTCTCAAAACTAATTGAGAGGAATCAAATTTCTCTTTCTACTCAATGCACATGAAGATGGAGGTTTTGTATCCTCTATGGGTACCTATCACCTTTGGGACTACTTTCATAGCATAAGCCAACTACCAAGTCACGCACCGCCGTGCTCTAAAAGATATAAGTGAAGCGCATAGAGCAAAATTATCTAGCTCAAAAGATATAAGTGAAGCACTATGAGCATTCTAGCAAAATCACTGATACATCCATTTTGCATCATGCTTTCATGTTGATATTTATCGCTTTATGGACTCCTATTATACTTTGTGATACCGTACTTTTTATCTCTTATTTTGCAAGGTCTATTTGAAGAGGGAGAATACCGGCAGCTGGAATTCTGGTGGAAAAGGAGCAAGTCTGAGTCCTCTATTCTGCGCAACTCCAAATGCCCTAAAAATCAATGTGGAATTTTTTGGGAATATATAAAAAATATTGGGCAAAAGAAGTGCCAGAGGGGAGCTGCCAGGAGCCCACAAGCCTGGTGGCCGCGGGCTACCCCCCTGGTCGCGGTATCAGGGCTTGTGGGCACCCTGGTGGCCCACTGACCCCCCTCTTCTGCTATATGATGGGTTTCGTCCGGAAAAAAATTAGAAGGGAGCTTTTTCATGGTTCCGCCGCCGCCACGAGGCGGAACTTGAGCAGAACCAATCTAGAGCTCCGGCAGGACGATCCTGCCGGGGAAACTTCCCTCCCAGAGGGGGAAATCATCGCCATCGTGATCACCAACACTCCTCTCATCGGAGGGGACTCGTCACCATCAACATCTTCATCAGCACCATCTCATCTCCAAACCCTAGTTCGTCTCTTGTAACCAATCTCCGTCTCGCGACTCCGATTGGTACTTGTAAGGTTGCTAGTAGTGATGATTACTCTTTGTAGTTGATGCTAGTTGGATTACTTGGTGAAGAGTTTATGTTCAGATCCTTGATGCTACTCATTACACCTCTGATCATGATTATGATTATGCTTTGTGAGTAGTTACTTTTGTTCATGAGGACATGGGATAAGTCATGCTAATAATAGTCATGTGAATTTGGTATTCGTTCGGTATTTTGATATGTTGTACGTTGTCTTTTCCTCTACTGGTGTTATGTGAACGTCGACTACATAACACTTCACCATATTTGGGCCTAGAGGAAGACATTGGGGAGTAGTAAGTAGATGATGGGTTGCTAGAGTGACAGAAGCTTAAACCCCAGTCTATGAGTTGCTTCGTAAGGGGCTGATTTGGATCCACTAGTTTAATGCTATGGTTAGACGTTGTCTTAATTCTTCTTTTGTAGTTGCGGATGCTTGCGAGAGGGGTTAATCATAAGTGGGATGCTTGTCCAAGTAAGGGCAGTACCCAAGCGCCGGTCCACCCACATATCAAACTATCAAAGTAACAAACGCGAATCATATGAACATGATGAAACTAGCATGACAGAAATTCCCGTGTGTCCTCAGGAGCGCTTTACTTCCTATAAGACTTTGTTCAGGCTTGTCCCTTGTTACAAAAGGGATTGGGCCACTTTGCTGCATCGTTTCTACTCTTGTTACTTGTTACTTTTCACTTGCTACATTTCACCTCACTACACCATCACTTCTTACCGCTACTTTCAGTGCTTGCAGTTATTACCTTGTTGAAAACCGTTTATCAGAGCCTTCTGCTCCTCGTTGGGTTCGACTCTCTTACTTATAGAAAGGACTACAATTGATCCCCTATACTTGTGGGTCATCAAGATTCTTTTCTGGCGCCGTTGCCGGGGAGTGAAGCGCCTTTGGTAAGTGGAATTTGGTAAGGAAACATTTATATACTGTGCTGAAATTTATTGTCACTTGTCACTATCGAAACTGTTCCTTTGAGGAATTTGTTCAGGGTATCTTCACCATGAACGTAAGCACGAGGAGTTGCTCCTCAACCTAAGGTACCTAATGAAAATATCTTTTATGAAATTCCTTCGGGTATGCTTGAGAAACTGCTGGCTAATCCTTTTACAGGAGATGGATCTTCACATCCATACTTGCATCTAATCTATGTAGATGAAGTTTGTGGTTTATTTAAGCTTGCAGGTTTGCCCGAGGATGAGGTAAATAAGAAAGTCTTTCCTTTATATTTGAAGGATAAGGCGTTGACATGGTATAGGCTATGTGATGATACTGGATCATGGGACTACAATCGGTTGAAATTGGAATTTCATCAAAAGTTTTATCCTATGCATTTAGTACATCGTGATCGAAGTTATATTTATAACTTTTGGCCTCGTGATAGGGAAAGCATAGCTCAAGCTTGGGGAGGCTTAAATCAATGCTATATTCATGCCCCAATCATGAGGTCTCAAGAGAAATTATCACTCAGAACTTTTATGCTCGGCTTTCTCATGAAGATCGTACCATGCTTGACACTTCTTGTACCGGTTCTTTTATGAAGAAGGATATTGACCACACGTGGAATTTATAGGAAAGAATCAAATGTAACTCTGAAGATTGGGAGCTTGAAGAAGGTAAGGAGTCAGGTATGAATTTCCAGTTTGATTGCGTTAAATCTTTTGTTGAAACAAGCACTTCTAGAGATTTTAGCGCTAAGTATGGACTTGACTCTGAGAAGTAGCTTCTCTATGTGAATCTTTTGCTGCTCATGTTGATCTTCCCAAAGAGAAGTGGTTTAAGTATCATCCTCTTGTAGAAGTCAACATAATTAAACCCAATCTAGTTGAAGAGAAAGTCATTGCCTATAATGATCCTATTGTTCCTTGTGCCTACACTGAGAAATCACCTTACCCTGCTAGGAAAAAGGATTATTCTAAAGCTCCAACTGTGATACGTAGGGGTTACATTAGACCACTTGCACCCCCTGAGGAAATTAGAGTTGAACCTAGTGTTGCTATTATCAAAGATCTCTTAGCCGAAGACATAGACGGGCATGTTATAAAATTCTGTGAGGACTCCGCTAGAATTGCTAAACCTCACGCGAAAGACAAATACGGACCTAGAGTTGGCATGCCCGTTGTTTCTGTCAAGATAGGAGATCACTGTTATCATGGTTTATGTGATATGGACGCTAGTATTAGTGCAATACCCCGGTCCCTTTATGATGAAATCAAAGATGAGATTGCACCTGCTGAATTAGAACCCATTGATGTCACTATTACGCTAGCTAATAGAGACACTATCTGCCCTGTGGGAATTGTAAGAGACGTAGAAGTCCTGTGTGGTAAGACGAAGTATCCTACTGATTTCCTCGTCCTTGCTACTGCACAAGATAGCTTTTGTCCCATCATATTTGGTAGACCCTTTCTCAACACTGTCAATGCTCATATTGATTGCGTTAAATAGACTGGCATTGTTAGTTTCGAGGGTGTGTCTCATGAGTTCAACTTCTCCAAGTTTGGAAGACAACCCCATGAAAAAGAGTCGTCTGGTAGGGATGAAATCATTGCTCTTGCCTCTATTGTCGTACCTCGTACAGATCCTTTAGAGAAATATCTCCTTGAGCATGAAAATGATATGCATATGGATAAAAGAGATGAGATAGATAAAATTGTTTTAGAACAATATCCTATTCTTAAGAATAATCTCCCTGTTGAACTGCTTGGGGATCCTCCCCCACCAAAGGGTGATCCTGTGTTCGAGCTAAAACAGTTACCAGATACACTTAAGTATGCCTATCTTGATGAGAAGGAGATATATCACGTTATTATTAGTGCTCACCTCTCGAATCACGAAGAGAAGAAGTTATTAAAAACTTTGAGGAAGCACCGTGCTGCTGTTGGATATACTCTTGATGATCTTAAGGGTATTAGTCCCACTCTATGTCAGCACAAGATTAAAACTGATCCTGACTCTAAGCCAGTTGCTGATCATCAACGGAGATTAAATCCTAGGATGAAAGAGGTCGTGAGAAAAGAAATATTAAAGCTTCTGGAAGCAGGAATCATTTATCATGTTGCTCATAGTGATTGGGTAAGTCTAGTACATTGCGTACCCAAGAAGGGAGGTATCACCGTCGTTCCTAATGATAAGAATGAACTAATCCCACAGAGGATTATTACTGGCTATAGGATGGTGATAGACTTCCGGAAATTGAACAAGGCAACCAGGAAAGACCATTATCCTTTGTCGTTTATCGACCAAATGTTAGAAAGGCTATCTAAACACACACACTTCTGCTTTCTAGACGGTTATTCAGGTTTCTCGCAAATACCTGTTGCACAATCTGATCAGGAGAAAACCACTTTCAACTGCCCCTTCGGTACCTTTGCTTATAGACTTATGCCTTTTGGCTTATGCAATGCACCTGCCACCTTTCAAAGGTGTATGATGGATATATTCTCTGACTTTTGTGAAAAGATTATTGAGGTTTTCATGGATGATTTCTCCGTTTACGGTTCTTCCTTTAACAATTGCCTCAGCAACCTTGATCGAGTCTTACAGAGATGCAAAGATACCCACCTTGTCTTGAACTGGGAGAAGTGCCACTTCATGGTTAATGAAGGCATCATCTTAGGACACAAAATCTCTGAGAAAGGCATTGAAGTTGATAAGGCTAAGGTTGATGCAATTGAGAAAATGCATTGCCCAACAGATATCAGAGGTGTACGAAGTTTCCTAGGTCATGTTGGTTTCTATAGAAGGTTCATTAAAGACTTCTCTAAGATTTCTAGGCCTCTTACCAACCTTTTGCAGAAGGATGTTCCTTTTGTTTTTGATGAGGATTGTGAGGAAGCTTTCGAAATACTTAAGAGGGCCTTGATAACCGCACCTATTGTTCAACCACCTGATTGGAACTTGCCCTTTGAAATCATGTGCGACGCTAGTGATTATGCTGTTGGTGCTGTTCTAGGACAAAGAGTTGACAAGAAGTTGAATGTTATTCACTACGCTAGTAAAACTCTAAACAGTGCCCAAAGAAACTATGCTACTACGGAGAAGGAATTTTTAGCAGTCGTGTTTGCATGTGAAAAGTTCAGATCTTATATAGTTGACTCCAAACTCATTATTCACTCTGATCATGCTGCTATTAAGTACCTTATGGAGAAGAAGGATGCTAAGCCTAGGATAATCAGATGGGTTCTCCTGCTACAGGAATTTGATTTGCACGTTGTTGACGGAAAGGGTGCTAATAACCCTGTAGCAGATAACTTGTCCGGGCTAGAGAATGTCCTTGATGACCCACGACCTATTGATGACAGCTTTCCTGATGAGCAATTGAATGTCATCCGCACTTCACATAGTGCATCGTGCTATGCTGATTACGCAAACTATATCGTAGCTAAATACATACCACCTAGTTTCACCTACCAGCAAAAGAAGAAATTCTTCTTTGATTTGAGACACTACTTTTGGGATGATCCTCACCTTTATAAGGAAGGAGTAGATGGTGTTATTAGACGTTGTGTGCCTGAACATGAACAGCGACATATCGTGCAGAAGTGTCATTCCGAAGCCTACGGAGGACACCATGCTGGAGATAGAACTGATCATAAGGTATTGCAATCAGGTTTCTATTGGCCCACTCTCTTCAAGGATGCTCGTAAGTTTGTCTTGTCTTGTGACGAATGCCAAAGAATAGGGAACATCAGTAAGCGTCAGGAAATGCCGATGAACTATTCACTTGTCATTGAACCATTTGATGTCTGGGGCTTTGATTATATGGGACCCTTCCCGAGTTCCAATGGGTACACTCACATCTTAGTTGCTGTGGATTACGTCACTAAGTGGGTAGAAGCTATCCCCACTAGAAATGTTGATCACCACACCTCTATTAAGATGCTTAAAGAAGTCATTTTCCCAAGATTTGGAGTCCCTAGATATCTCATGACTCATGGTGGTTCATCCTACCTCAAAAAGATCCCCGGCAGCGGGCCGGAAATACTTTTGATTGTTCTGCTGTGTATCCCTTGCAACGGCGCCAGGAAGTAGTTGTGTCGACGGCACCAGGAATCCTTCAGCTACGGCTACACCTTAAGGGACTTCCTAGGAAAGTATGCAAAGGATTTCCCCCGTGGCCTTCGAGCCTTGCGTTGGTGTTCCCTCGAAGCGGAAGGGTGATGTAGCACAGCGACGATAAGTATTTCCCTCAGTTTGAGAACCAAGGTATCAATCCGGCGGAAGAGTATCTCAAGATCCTGCACAAACACAAAAGCTTGCACCCAACGCTATGAAGGGGTTGTCAATCCCTTATAGATTGTTTGCCAAGTGAGAACTGAAAGCAACAAATTAACAAAGCAAAGTAAAAGCGGAGATATAAACGATGGATGTGAATACACCCGGGGGCCGTAGTGTTTACTAGTGGCTTCTCTCATGAAAGCAAGTAGACGGTGGGTGAACAAATTACTGTCGAGCAATTGATAGAACTGTGCAGAGTCGTGACGATATCTATGCAATGATTATTTCTATAGGAATCACGTCCGAAACAAGTAGACCGATACTTTCTGCATCTACTACTATTACTCCACACGTCGACCGCTATCCAGCATGCATCTAGTGTATTAAGTCCATAAGAACAGAGTAACGCCTTAAGCAAGATGACATGATGTAGAGGGATAATCTCAAACCAATGATAAAAACCTCATATTTTTACCCTTGATGGCAACTGCTTGATGTGTGCCTTGCTGCCCCTATTGTCACTGGGAAAGGTCACCACATGGCAGAACCCAAAACCAAGCACTTCTCCCATTGCAAGAATCATAGATCTAGTTGGCCAAACAAAACCCAAGACTCGGAGAGACTTACAAGGATATCAAATCATGCATATAAGAAATCAGCAAAGACTCAAATATATATCATAGATAATCTGATCAAATATATATCATAGATAATCTGATCACAAGTCCACGATTCATCGGATCTCGACAAACACACCGCCAAAGAAGATTACATTGGGTAGATCTCCATGAAGATCATGGAGAACTTTGTATTGAAGATCCAAGAGAGAGAAGAAGCCATCTAGCTACTAACTACGAACCCGTAGGTCTGAAGTGAACTACTCACGAGTCATTGGAGGGGCGATGATGATGATGAAGAAGCCCTCCACCTCCGAAGTCCCCTCCGGCAGGGTGCCGGGAAGGGTCTCCAGATGAGATCTCGCGGAAACGGAAGCTTGCGACGGCGAAAAAGTATTTTCGAGGCTCCCCTGATTTTTTGCGGAATATTTGGGAATATATAGGCGTAAGATCTAGGTCAGGGGGCGGCCAGGGTGGCCAAAAGCTTGCCCACCGCCGGCACCCCCCTGGTGGCGTGGTGGGAGCTTGTGGGCTCCCTGGGGCCCACCTGGCTTGGCCCAAAGGCTCCCTCGTCTTCTTTCGTTCGGGAAAAAATCATTTTCGGGGTTTTTATTCTGTTTGGACTCCGTTCCAAAATCAGATCTGAAAAGAGTCAAAAACACGGAAAAAACAGGAACTGGCACTTGGCACTAAATTAATAAGTTAGTCCCAAAAAGAAATAAAAAGGTACATAAAACATACAAAGAAGGCAAGATAACAGCGTGAAACCATCAAAAATTATAGATACATTTGAGAATAGGTTTCCGCTGGTGTGTTTACCATGAAAATGTATTGGTTCATCCATAAATCATACTCATTTCATAATCAATCCTTTATTACATCCTTAATTTCTTCTCAAAAACTTCAATTCAAAAGTACTCTACTACAATGCTGCCATCCACATTGTTCAGTATGGTCAAGCATTTCTGCCAACTTTATTCATCTATCTCTCTAGGAGGTACTTTAGTTCCACTCGAACTTTCCGAGGTGCTCCTTGAAATCATCCATCTTTTGCTTCATCATGGTGGCCATTAGCTGCATCTCCATCATCTCCGCATGCACTTCACTTAGGTATTCCTAGGTATGACGGAGTCTTGCTTCAAGTATTTCTCCAATCTGACGTATGGCTTCCATGGCAGCTTCATGAACAGCATCAAAGAAGGTTGCTCGTGGTACACGTGAAATGAAAAAGTATTGCCCCATAGTCTTTGGACAAACTCCTTTCACATGGTGGAGGTGTACTTCCACATACCAAAGTTCTACTCCACTTTCCATGAATGGGTAGCCTTTGTAGACTGCATCTCCTTCAAGATGAATGTGCTTCATCATGTCCTTCAGGATTTTTGCGTAATCATGGTCACTGGTCAGGGTCATGATCGTTTCTGGGCCCTTGAGGAATGACTCGTAGAGAGTTGTCATCTGCAGGTGTCAGTAAATAGGTACTCGGAGGAATGTATATGTCTCCTTGGTAGTTATGGTACATTCCTCCTCAGTGGATCCTGTGGGGTTTACCGATTACTACCACACTTAAATGAATTATACTCATGCCTGCATAGACCATATTTTCTCATATCCTCATAATTGTTCAGAGATCTTTGTTCGAAGAGAAACAACGCATACAGTTTCAACATAGGCAATCATGAGACAATAAATTCCATTTATTCATGATGTTATTACAATCTCAGGGACTTCTGTTACAAAAAAATTCACTCCATGATCTCATGAAAAACAAGAGTTCTTCAAATTACACTAGTTGCCACGGTCAAAACTTAACTACTCCTTAGCATTCTTCCTTTGTGGACAATCGCTAGCAAAATGTCTTGCTTCCTTGCAACGAAAGCAAATGAGTTCTGACAAGTCTCGAGGCGTCTTAGTGTTTGCTTTTGCTCCTTGGGTTTCCGGTTTCCTTCCTGAGCACATGTATTTGTGGTGGCCAAATTCCATACACTTGTAACATCTGACATGACTCAGGTCTATGTCTGCAGAGATTTGGCTCTTCCGAGGGTACATTTTCTTCTTTCTGAACTCCTTTATTTTGGCCAGTTCTTCTATTTCAAGTGGATCAAACTCCACTTTTTCCGTCGGGAAGTTTGCCAGATACTCTTGGCTTCCCTTAGTGCAATCGTGTGAATAATGTCCTTCTTCTCCACATGAGTAGCATGCATTGGAGAAGAATCTGGTCAGACCTTGTCCATCAGGGTCTTCAATATTTTCTTTCATCACCGGCTCTTCTAGAATCTTCTTCTTGAGTGTTTCCTTCATTGCTTCTTTCTGCTGCTGGACAACTTGTTGTACCTTGGGGTAAATGTGACATTGAGTTGGGTAGTGGATGGTTCCTTCACAAAGGAAACAAGTCACCTGACTACATGGGCACTCCTCAGCTGGGTGATTTTTCTTCACAATGAGTGCATCCATCCTTGTGTTCTTCCTGGGTGTGTCCTATTTCTCCATAGATCTTGCATGCACAAGTCTTCTCCTTCGGATTATCATAGCACTTCCGAATAAGTCGGGATCTTAACAGAGTGTTCTTGAAATCGTCCCAAGTTTCTGCTCCACTAAATCCTTGTATGGCATGGTGCATTTTCGACCAGATAGCAGCACTTTGGGTAAAGTACTGAAGAGCGTGTTCCACTTCATACTTCCTTGAGATCAAGTTGCTCCCGAAGTGGTTCTCCATGTTTTGAATCCATATATCAGCCTCCAGCTTGGTCATTGGTCCAGAGACTACAAGTCTAGCTTCATACTCCATCTGGTAGGGTTGAGGTTTTGGGGATGAGACGGGTAAGAGAGGGAGGGAGATACACACAATACAAACAATATTTTTGAGAATAGGTTTTATTTGTGGCCGTCGAAAAACACACACCAATGACGGCTCACAAATCATCGTATCTAACGTGAGTATATAAAAGGGGTTTGGACTTCTAATGGTCATATAATTATTCGAACACTTCAGGGTCTTCGAGTTCTTCGGGTCTTGAGAGTCCTCTGTTGGTGTAGCTTCAATTCTTCAAACGCGTGGTGAAATCCTCTTTACTTTGAAGTAGAACTCCGTTGATTCTTCATGAGGTCGAAGGGGTAAGGGTATTGTCTAACTATTGGAGGTGAGAGAGAACGTTTGATGAAATCAAAAGAGATGAGAAGTGAAAGGTGTTCTCGAGAATAATATTTTTGAGAGATCCTATCCTAAGAAGTTTCCAGTTTCTAGGGTCACGTCCTACAGCCAACATGTGCTCTGATACCATTTCTGTAGCGACCCGACTCAAAACGAGTCAAGCCTCTGTGTATCTGTGCCATCCCTGGATCAGTATGCTGGCACACACAGTACATCAATGTATATATCAAAGTGCAATCACATGTAAATAGCGTAAAACTGATATATACCTTAAATATCTCAGCGGAAGCAGTCAAGGGAGTGGAGTCCCAATAAACACCAACGGCAAGTTGAGTGTAGACCGTAACCCTGAATCGTACTCTTACTCGTCGAAGAAAAATATCTGCAACATAAGACGTTGCAGCCGTGTAGGTCGGCATATTGAATATGCCAGCAAGTCACATAAGAGAGGGGTGAAAAGTAATCATCTATACTATATGCATATATGGCAGGTGGGGCTATAAGTTTTTAGCGAAAAGCAAGTTTTCTCCTACATCAAGAGAGGGCTAAAAGCAAAATGTTACTACATTGTTGGTTGTTAACGAGATGGTTCCACCAACCAATTCTCGTACCCATGTTGTCAATAATACCCACATCAATATTATTATTTGTGTTGAGAATTTCAGATAACTTCAGTTCCTTTGGCTCAAGTTGTCCATGACCGTGGACACGGCTAATCGATTAGGTTTGAGTACTCTGCAGAGTTTTGCACACGTTCCCCACAAGATTTGATCGCCTCCGTGTATGTCCTCGCACTTCAGGGTGTTTGAAGACCGGATGATCAAAACATGGTCTTTCAACGGGTCCCTCTGAATTCCTGTCGGTGCCCATCCAATCCTACCGTTCTTCTACATCTGCTAGCACCGCCTGTCCAGAGTCGCCGCATTGTCCAACCAAGCCAGAGCCCATAATGACTTGTGGTTGTGCAGGTAAGCCTTGGGTCTTGAAAATATCTGTCCGTCTCTTTGAGCCTGGGTGAAGCTTTCCGCAAGATGTCATGGCCGTCTCCAGCATCCCGGGTCATCCACTGGTTTCTCCAGGGAGCCGATCAACCGTCCTTCACCCAGAGTTGCATTGCATCACGAGGTCTTCAAAAGTCTTGACTTAACCGGTCTTGGTTATTAAATTATTCTCGCATCACTCGTGATAAACTCTCAACCAGAATCCCGTCTACTCAAGCATAGCAATATGAAATTTGTCGTCCCGGGCCAAGTAACGGGGTTGTTGGGTGCCTACCACATGATACTACAATATGTAACCATAATTTCCAAGTACCTACTCAGCATGCAATTGGGCATAGGATGGTAGAACTATGATGCATAAAACATAGGTGATACATGATCAAATGACTTACCTGACGATGTTGACGAAGAAGAATTTCTCGAGAAATAACTTGATAGACTACTTGTCACTCTCCGATGAAATCTATATAACAAACATATCATTTACATAAGCACTCATACTAGCAATCATTCTAGCAATCAAAACAAGAGAGAGAGCGAATAAGAATCCGAAAGAAACTTCAACTAAAACTAGGAGTCTTCTACTACATCAAACACTAAATAGTTTTTTTTGTTCTAACTGAAAATGAAACATTAAATAACAGAGAACTAAGATATAAATTTAATTAAGATAAAATAAAGTATTTTTTTCACAAAACTATTTGAAAGTATTTCCAAACGGGATTTGAAACAGTGGAGAAACCAATTGCAAGTTATTAGAGAACTAGAATTGATTTCATGATAACATATAAAAATAAAAATAAAAATAAAAACTTGTTGCAAACCTACTGTTAACTAACATAAACAAAACATAATCTTTCTGGAATATAAAAGAAAATAATTTAAAAACAGTTATAGAAAAAGAAATAGCCATAATCCTAAAAGAACTAAAATAGAATCTGTTTTGGTAAAAAACCCAAGTAAAAATAGTAAAAAAAACTGAAACTGAAACTACTCAAAGATATGATCAATAGGAAGCAGCAGCAAAAAGAATCAAATTAAAAGCTATTTTTAAACTCCCGGAATAAGCAAAACAAGCTTTAATTCAAATCTGATCTAACTCAATTTTTATAAATCCAAAAATATACAAATTATATATCTACAGAAACTGCATAAAATTTGTGATCCAATGCAAAAAGAATCACCTAATTCGGAGTTATAGACTAATAGATATGAATTTTATAAGTTTGCTCTTTTTCTGAAAAAAACTGTGACGGGATTTCTATAAAGCTCACCGTGGCTGTCACACAGGAAGAACTCCAGCGAGGTGGCTGCTCCGGCGAGGTGGGGAGGTCGCCGGCGGGGTGGGGAATCGGCGGAGGAGTAGCACGGCACGGGATGGGGCGCTGGAGAGGCTCGGCAGGGGTGATGGGGAAGCGCCACGAGACCTACTGTACTCCGTTCTTGACAGGAAGATGAGGATGGTGGCGCCGTGGCTACGAGCAAGGAGAAGGCAAGGTGATGGGGAAAATGGAACGAGGAGAGTTGGGGCTCTCTTATAAGGGTGGTGGGAGGCGAGGGGAGGCAACATATCTCGCGAATCGACGGAGAAAAGCATCCACTAAGCTTCTGCCATTGCCTGGGAAGGAAGGGAACGAGAGGAGGAAGAAGAAGGGGTATCTGGGCTTGATGCGTTTCCTAACGTGGCCCAAGTACATTCCTAAAATAAGAGATTTCTTTCCCTTTTTATTAAAACAGGGATTAATACGATTAAAAGGAAATAAAAATATCCTCGGAATATAGAAGTATAATATATTAAAAATTTCAGAAAAATAAATCCAAAAAGATGGGCATTTTTCCACTACCAAAATAAATACTTCAAAAAAATGTTTTTTAGAAAATCCCTAAATGCTTTATTTCTTTTTGCAAATATTTTCTCAAATAAATCTTGGGTTTCATAGCTCAAATATTTCAAAGAATATCCCCGGGTTTTGGAGGGTCATGTTTCTCCTCTCTTTTTCTTGCTTGACAAGATATGGTTCCGGCATTCCGTGAGTGGAAGAAACAAAATGCAAAGCAAAATCGAAAGGAATTCGAATGCCACCTTGACTCAAATTCTTTATAGTTGAAGAAGTCATGCTATCTCCTCTCGCTGGTTTTTAAAAAAAGATGAATTTGAATTCACAGGAAAAAGGGGAAAGTCATTTTATTCCCTCTCATTCAAAAGTTTTGAAAAGTTTTCAAATTTCACTCAAGCTTTCAATCACTCAAGCAAACAAACAATCAATCTAATAATTTTATTAACATTCCAAAATTTGGGATGTTACACAATCAATATTATAATCATGCTCAGATTTCATCACATAGCGGTTCACCATACGTGCATGCTACTGGAATCACTAACTTCAACACAAGTATTTCTAGATCCACAACACCTTACTAGCATGACTTCAATATTACCATAACCACAATTCAAAACTTATTGAGATGAATCAAACTTCTCTAACTATTCAATGCACATGAAGGTGGAAGTTTTCGTATCCCTTTGGATGACTACCCCTTTTGAGACTACTTTCAAAGCATAGATCAACTACCAAGCCACGCGCTGCTGCGCTCTAAAAGATATAAGTGAAGCACATAGAGCAAAAGTATCTAGCTCAAAAGATATAATTGAAGCACATGTGAGTTGAATTGTCTACCAAAAGATATAAGTGAAGCTCGACAAATCATGGTGTGTGCATGTCTCTCTATATAGGTGTGCAGCAAGGATTATTGTGTCACAACAAAAATAAAAGACTCCTACGATACAAGACGCTCCAAGCAAAAACACATAACATGTGGTGAATAAAAATATAGCCCCAATTAACGTTACCGATGGATTGAAGACGACAGAGGGGATGCCTTCCCGGGGCATCCCCAAGCTTAGGCTTTTAGGGCATCCTTGAATCTCTTGGGGTGCCTTGGTCATCCCCAAGCTTGATCTCTTGGCACTCTTTATCTTTTCGTCCATAAGAACTTCACCCAAAACTTGAAAACTTCACAACACGAAACTTAAACAGAAACTCGTGATAACATTAGTACAAGAAAGCAAACCACCACTTCCTTAGGTATAGTAGCAAACTCAAATTCTACTTGCACAGATGTTGGTTACTGTACTTTCAATCTTCCATGGCTAATACCCCCCGACACTATCCATAGTTTCATCAAAATAAGCAACCAACACAACAAAAACAGAATCTGTCAACAGCAGACCAGTCTGTAGCAATCTGTATGTTTCGTATACCTCTGGTACTTCAAAATTCTGAACAATTACGACAGTCTGAAGAATTTGCGTAGCAATCAGCAGAAAAAATAATCAACTCAAAATCTCTTACACAAAAAAAATGAAAATTCTTTTCGTGAGCAGAAAGTTTCTGTCTTTCCCAGCATGACCAAACGATCATCCTCAAGACTAATCATAACGGTTTTGCTTGGCACAAACGCAAAAAAGAAACACAAAAAACACAATCATAACAGAATTATGAAAGTGTGGAAAACACAAAACAGAAAGAAAAGGGATAGATTCGTTGGGTTGCCTCCCAACAAGCGCTTTTGTTTAACGCCCTTAGCTAGGCGAAAGTGATGGAATCACGTGTAGTCATCTTTGGGGCTCAAACCATAGGTAGCCCTCATCATAGATTCATAAGGCAATCTTATTTTCTTTCTAGGAAAGTGCTCCATGCCCTTCTTTAAGGGAAATTGATATCTAATATTCCCTTCCTTCATATCGATGATACCACCAATAGTCCTTCGGAAAGGTCTACCAAGAATAATGGGACATGAAGGATTGCAATCTATGTCAAGTACAATGAAATCCACGGGTACATAGTTCTTATTTGCAACAATAAGAACATCATCGATTCTCCCCATGGGCTTATTGACGGTAGAATCCGCAAGATGCAAATTAAGAGAACACTCTTCAATCTCATGAAAACCAAGAATATCACATAAAGACTTTGGAATCACGGAAACACTAGCACCCAAATCACACAAAGCATTGCACTCATAGTTTTTTATCTTCATTTTGATAGTAGGTTCCCACTCATCATGAAGTTTTCTAGGTATCGAGACTTGTAGTTCGAGCTTTTCTTCAAGAGATTTCATCATAGCATCTACGATATGCGCGGTAAAGGCTTTGCTTTGGCTATAAGCATGTGGAGAGTTTGCAATGGATTGCATCAAAGAAATGCATTCAAACAAGGAGCAATTATCATAATTGAATTCCTTGAAATCCAAAGTGGGAGTTTCATTACTACCCAAATTTTTGACTTCTTCTACTCCACTCTCCACACCTTTATCATCAAGATAGGTGGACTCCGAATCATTGGGGCGTTTTTCAACCAAAGTGGATTCATATCCAGCCCCTCCATAAGTAGGTTTGACACGCGAAAACAAAGATTCAAGAGGAGACACACCAAGCACTTTAAGATCTTCGTGATTTGCATCACTAGAACGCACCCTTTTAAACCATTCATGTCTAGCGCGAATTTGGGTGGTTCTTTCTTTGCTCTCATTCATGGAGATACGCATAGCTTTCAAAGTTTCATCCAAGTTGATCTTGGGAGGAGCGCATCTAACTTTCAAAGCATCAATATCACAAGACATCCTATCAACGCTCTTAGCCAAATCGTCTATTTTGAGTACTTTTTCCTCTATGGACGCATTGAAAATCTTTTGAGAGTTGATGAACTCTTTGATATTACTCTCTAAATCAGAGGGTAATTTTTTGTGATTTCCATAAGTGTTGTCGTAGGAATTGCCATAATTATTAGAGGAGTTACTAGGAAAAGGCCTAGGAACATAGTTTCCTCTAAAAGCATTGTTGTTGCCAAAAAATTTCCTACCAACAAAATTCATGTCCAAACTAGCGTTGCTACTCTCAATCAAAGAAGATAATGGCATGTCATTAGGATCTACGGTAGCATTTCTACTAGCAATCAAATTCATCAACTCGTCCATCTTAGCACTAAGCGAGTTAATTTCTTCTATAGTGTGCACCTTTTTGCTAGCAAGCGACCTTTCAGTGTGCCACTGAGAGTAGTTGGTCATGATATTGTCTAGGAGTTTTGTAGCATCTCCTAACGTGATTTCCATGAACGTTCCACCTGAGGCGGAGTCCAAGATATTGCGAGAAGCGAAATTCAAGCCAGCGTAAAAGATTTGTATAATCATCCACAAACTCAAGCCATGAGCGGGACAATTTCTAATCATAAGCTTCATCCTCTCCCAAGATTGTGCAACGTGTTCATGATCAAGTTGCTTGAAATTCATGATATCGTTACGTAAGGAGATGATCTTAGCCGGCGGAAAATACTTGGATACGTAAGCATCTTTGCACCTATCCCAAGAATCGATACTATTTTTAGGCAAAGAAGAAAACCAAGTTTTTGTGCGATCTCGCAACGATAAAGGAAAAAGTTTCAACTTAATCACGTCATTATCCACATCTCTTTTCTTTTGCATATCACAAAGCTAAATGAAGGTATTGAGATGGGATGCGGCATATTCACTAGGAAGGCCAGAGAATTTCTCTTTCATAACAAGATTCAGCAGAGCTTCGTTGATTTCATACGATTCCGCACTAGTGGCGGGAGCAATCGGAGTACTAATGAAATCATTATTATTAGTGCTCGAGAAGTCGCAAAGTTTCGTGTTTTCAGACATGATGTCTTCAACAAGCAAACAAGCACACAAGCAAGCAAGAAATAGGCAAAGGAAAACGGCAAGGGCAAAAGAAAACGGCAAAGGAGAAAGGCGAAAGAAAATGGCAACAAATGTGAAGTGGGGGAGAGGAAAACGAGAGGCAACTGGCAACAAAAGTAAATGCAAGAGAAGAGTTTGTGAGACCTACTTGGATAGATCTTGATTTCTCCTCCCCGACAACGACGCCAGAAATACTTGTGCTACCTCAAAAAGATCCCCGGCAGCGGACCGGAAATACTTCTGATTTTTCTGTTGTGTATCCCTTGCAACGGCGCCAGGAAGTAGTTGTGTCGACGGCACCAAGAATCCTTCAGCTACGGCTACGCCTTAAGGGACTTCCTAGGCAAGTATGCAAAGTATTTCCCCCGTGGCCTTGGATCCTCGCGTTGGTGTTCCCTCGAAGCGGAAAGGGTGATGTAGCACAGCGACGGTAAGTATTTCCCTCAGTTTGAGAACCAAGGTATCAATCCGGCGGAAGAGTATCTCAAGATCCTGCACAAACACAAAAGCTTGCACCCAACGCTATGAAGGGGTTGTCAATCCCTTATAGATTGTTTGCCAAGTGAGAACTGAAAGCAACAAAGTAATAAAGCAAAGTAAAAGCGGAGATGTAAACGATGGATGTGAATAGACCTGGGGGCCATAGTGTTTACTAGTGGCTTCTCTCATGAAAGCAAGTAGACGGTGGGTGAACAAATTACTGTCGAGCAATTGATAGAACTGTGTAGAGTCGTGATGATATCTATGCAATGATTATTTCTATAGGCATCACGTCCGAAACAAGTAGACCGATACTTTCTGCATCTACTACTATTACTCCACACGTCGACCGCTATCCAGCATGCATCTAGTGTATTAAGTCCATAAGAACAGAGTAACACCTTAAGCAAGATGACATGATGTAGAGGGATAATCTCAAACCAATGATAAAAACCCCATCTTTTTACCCTTGACGGCAACTGCTTGATGTGTGCCTTGCTGCCCCTACTGTCACTGGGAAAGGTCACCACATGGAAGAACCCAAAACCAAGCACTTCTCCCATTGCAAGAACCATAGATCTAGTTGGCCAAACAAAACCCAAGACTCGGAGAGACTTACAAGGATATCAAATCATGCATATAAGAAATCAGCAAAGACTCAAATATATATCATAGATAATCTGATCACAAGTCCACAATTCATCGGATCTCGACAAACACACCGCCAAAGAAGATTACATCGGATAGATCTCCATGAAGATCATGGAGAACTTTGTATTGAAGATCCAAGAGAGAGAAGAAGCCATCTAGCTACTAACTACGGACCCGTAGGTCTGAAGTGAACTACTCACGAGTCATTGGAGGGGTGATGATGATGGTGAAGAAGCCCTCCACCTCCAAAGTCCCCTCCGGCAGGGTGCCGGGAAGGGTCTCCAGATGAGATCTCGCAGAAACGGAAGCTTGCAGCGGCGGAAAAGTATTTTCGAGGCTCCCCTGATTTTTTGCGGAATATTTGGGAATATATAGGCGTAAGATCTAGGTGAGGGGGTGGCCAGGGTGGCCACAAGCTTGCCCACCGCCGCCACCCCCTGGTGGCGTGGTGGGAGCTTGTGGGCTCCCTGGGGCCCACCTGGCTTGGCCCAAAGGCTCCCTCGTCTTCTTTCGTTCGGGAAAAAATCATTTTCGGGGTTTTTATTCCGTTTGGACTCCGTTCCAAAATCAAATCTGAAAAGAGTCAAAAACACGGAAAAAACAGGAACTGGCACTTGGCACTAAATTAATAAGTTAGTCCCAAAAAGATATAAAAAGGTACATAAAACATACAAAGAAGGCAAGATAACAGCGTGAAACCATCAAAAATTATAGATACGTTTGAGATGTATCAAGCATCCCCAAGCTTAACTCCTGCTCGTCCTTGAGTAGGGAAGTGATAAGAATGAATTTTTGATGCTTTCATGCTACCTAGCATAGGTCTCCTTTGTAATTCCTCTTATGTGACGTGAATGTTCAGATCCATTAGATTCAAAACAATAGTTTGCTATTGACGTGGAAACAATAATAATTCAAGCAAACTAGCAAGGTAATCATGAACTTTCAAAATAACAAGGCCAAAAGAAAGTTATCCCTACAAAAGCATATAGTCTGGATATGCTCTATCATCATTGCACAAGAATTTAAATCATGCACAACCCCGGTATTGGCCAAGTAATTGTATCACACCTTTACTTTCTCAAACATTTTCAACTCTCACGCAATACATGAGCGTGAGCCATGGTTATAGCACTATAGATGGTGTGGAATGTGGTGGAGGTTGCAATACAAAAAGGAGAAGATAGTCACATTAACTAGGCATATCAATGAGCTGTGGAGATGCTCATCAATAGATATCAATGTGAATGAGTAGGGATTGCCATACAAATGATGCACTAGAGCAACAAGTATGTGAAAGCTCTTGAAGGAAACTAGTGGGTGTGCATCCAACTTGCTTGCTCACGAAGACCTAAGGCAATTTTGAGGAAGCCTATCATTGGAATATACAAGCCAAGTTATATAATGAGAATTCCCACTAGCTATATGGTGGTGACAAAACGAGAGACTCTCAATCATGAAGATCATGGTGCTCAATATTCACAAGTGTGGAAAAAGTGGTAGCATTGTCCCTTCTCTCTTTTTCTCTCATTTTTTTGGTGGGCTCTTTGGCCTCTTTTTTTATGGGCTTCTTTGGCCACTTTTATTTCCTCACATGGGACAATGCGCCAATAATGATGATCATCACACTTTCAACTCAAAAACTTAGAGCAATTATGACTCTATACATAATGCCTTCGGTAGTGTACCGTGGCAACGATCTAGCATGGCATAGACATCAATGGAAACATCATGCTAGCTATCTTATGATCATGCAAAGGCAATGTACACGTGCTGGCACATATCATGGTGGTAGTTGCATGGCAATATATCTCGGAATGACTTTGCAAAAGCCATAGTAGGTAGGTATGGTGGCTGTTTTGAGGAAGGCTAATGGTGGGTTTTGTGTACCGGCGAAAGTTGCACGTCACTAAGAAGATAGTGATGGTGGAAGGTGAAAGTGCATCTGAACCATGGACTCAACATTAGTCATGAAGAACTCATATACTTGTTGCAAAAGTTTTATTAGTAAACGAAACAAAGCATTCAGCGCATACTCCTAGGGGAAGGGTTGGTAGGTATAAACCATCGCGCGATCCCGACCGCCACGCAAAGGATGACAATCAATATACTAATCATGCTCAGATTTCATCACACAGCGGTTCACCATACGTGCATGCTACGGGAATCACTAACTTCAACACAAGTATTTCTAGATCCACAACACCTTACTAGCATGACTTCAATATTACCATAACCACAACTCAAAACTTATTGAGATGAATCAAACTTCTCTAACTATTCAATGCACATGAAGGTGGAAGTTTTTGTATCCCTTTGGATAACTACCCCTTTTGAGACTACTTTCAAAGCATAGATCAACTACCAAGCCACGCACTGCTGCGCTCTAAAATATATAAGTGAAGCACATAGAGAAAAAGTATCTAGCTCAAAAGATATAAGTGAAGCACATGTGAGCTGAATTGTCTACCAAAAGATATAAGTGAATCTCGACAAAATCACGGTGTGTGCATGTCTCTCTATCTAGGTGTGCAAAAAGGATGATTGTGTCACAAAAAAAATAAAAGACTCCTACGATACAAGACGCTCCAAGCAAAAACACATAACATGTGGTGAATAAAAATATAGCCCCAAGTAACGTTACCGATGGATTGAAGACGAGAGAGGGGATGCCTTCCCGGGGCATCCCCAAGCTTAGGATTTTACAGCATCCTTGAATCTCTTGGGGTGGCTTGGTCATCCCCAAGCTTGAGCTCTTGGCACTCTTTATCTTTTCGTCCATAAGAACTTCACCCAAAACTTGAAAACTTCACAACACGAAACTTAAATAGAAACTCGTGATAACATTAGTACAAGAAAGCAAACCACCACTTCCTTAGGTACTGTAGCAAACTCAAATTCTACTTGCGCTGATGTTGGGTTACTGTACTTTCAATCTTCCATGGCTAATACCCCCCGACACTATCCATAGTTTTATCAAAATAAGCAACCAACACAACAAAAACAGAATCTGTCAACAGCAGACCAGTCTGTAGCAATCTGTATGTTTCGTATACCTCTGGTACTTCAAAATTCTGAACAATTACGACAGTCTGAAGAATTTGCGTAGAAATCAGCAGCAAAATGAATCAACTCAAAATCTCTTACAGGAAAAAAATGAAAATTCTTTTCGTGAGCAGAAAGTTTCTGTCTTTCCCAGCATGACCAAACGATCATCCTCAAGACTAATCATAACGGTTTTGCTTGGCACAAACGCAAAAAGAAACACAAATAACACAATCATAACAAAATTATGAAAGTGTGGAAAACACAAAACAGAAAGAAAAAGGATAGATTCGTTGGGTTGCCTCCCAACAAGCGCTTTTGTTTAACGCCCTTAGCTAGGCGAAAGTGATGGAATCACGTGTAGTCATCTTTGGTGCTCAAACCATAGGTAGCCCTCATCATAGATTCATAAAGCAATCTTATTTTCTTTCTAGGAAAGTTCTCCATGCCCTTCTTTAAGGGAAATTGAAATCTAATATTCCCTTCCTTCATATCGATGATAGCACCAATAGTCCTTAGGAAAGGTCTACCAAGAATAATGGGACATGAAGGATTGCAATCTATGTCAAGTACAATGAAATCCATGGGTACATAGTTCTTATTTGCAACAATAAGAACATCATCGATTCTCCCCATGGGCTTCTTGATGGTAGAATCCGCAAGATGCAAACTAAGAGAACACTCTTCAATCTCATGAAAACCAAGAATATCACATAAAGACTTTGGAATCACGGAAACACTAGCACCCAAATCACACAAAGCATTGCACTCATAGTTTTTGATCTTCATTTTGATAGTAGGTTCCCACTCATCATGAAGTTTTCTAGGTATCGAGACTTCTAGTTCGAGCTTCTCTTCAAGAGATTTCATCATAGCATCTACGATATGCGCGGTAAAGGCTTTGCTTTGTCTATAAGCATGTGGAGAGTTTGCAATGGATTGCATCAAAGAAATGCATTCAAACAAGGAGCAATTATCATAATTGAATTCCTTGAAATCCAAAGTGGGAGTTTCATTACTACCCAAAATTTTGACTTCTTCTACTCCACTCTCCACACCTTTATCATCAAGATAGGTGGACTCCGAATAATTGGGGCGTTTTTCAACCAAAGTGGATTCATATCCAGCCCCTCCATAAGTAGGTTTGACACGCGAAAACAAAGATTCAAGAGGAGACACACCAAGCACTTTAAGATCTTCGTGATTTGCATCACTAGAACGCACCCTTTTAAACCATTCATGTCTAGCGCGAATTTGGGTGGTTCTTTCTTTGCTCTCATTCATGGAGATACGCATAGCTTTCAAAGTTTCATCCAAGTTGATCTTGGGAGGAGCGCATCTAACTTTCAAAGCATCAATATCACAAGACATCCTATCAACACTCTTAGCCAAATCGTCTATTTTGAGTACTTTTTCCTCTATGGACGCATTGAAAATCTTTTGAGAGTTGATGAACTCTTTGATATTACTCTCTAAATCAGAGGGTAATTTTTTGTGATTTCCATAAGTGTTGTCGTAGGAATTGCCATAATTATTAGAGGAGTTACTAGGAAAAGGCCTAGGAACATAGTTTCCTCTAAAAGCATTGTTGTTGCCAAAATTGTTCCTACCAACAAAATTCACGTCCAAACTAGCGTTGCTACTCTCAATCAAAGAAGATAATGGCATGTCATTAGGATCTACGGTAGCATTTCTACTAGCAACCAAATTCATCAACTCGTCCATCTTAGCACTAAGCGAGTTAATTTCTTCTATAGCGTGCACCTTTTTGCTAGCAAGCGACCTTTCAGTGTGCCACTGAGAGTAGTTGGTCATGATATTGTCTAGGAGTTTTGTAGCATCTCCTAACGTGATTTCCATGAACGTTCCACCTAAGGCGGAGTCCAATATATTGCGAGAAGCGAAATTCAAGCCAGCGTAAAAGATTTGTATAATCATCCACAAACTCAAGCCATGAACGGGACAATTTCTAATCATAAGCTTCATCCTCTCCCAAGATTGTGCAACGTGTTCATGATCAAGTTGCTTGAAATTCATGATATCGTTACGTAAGGAGATGCTCTTAGCCGGCAGAAAATACTTGGATACGTAAGCATCTTTGCAGCTATCCCAAGAATCGATACTATTTTTGGGCAAAGAAGAAAACCAAGTTTTTGTGCGATCTCGCAACGAGAAAGGAAAAAGTTTCAACTTAATCACGTCATTATCCACATCTCTTTTCTTTTGCATATCACAAAGCTAAATGAAGGTATTGAGATGGGATGCGGCATATTCACTAGGAAGGCCAGAGAATTTCTCTTTCATAACAAGATTCAGCAGAGCTGCGTTGATTTCATACGATTCCGCACTAGTGGCAAGAGCAATCGGAGTACTAATGAAATCATTATTATTAGTGCTCGAGAAGTCGCAAAGTTTGGCGTTTTCAGACATGATGTCTTCAACAAGCAAACAAGCACACAAGCAAGCAAGAAACAGGCAAAGGAAAACGGCAAGGGCAAAAGAAAACGGCGAAGGAGAAAGGCGAAAGAAAATGGCAACAAATGTGAAGTGGGGGAGAGGAAAACGAGAGGCAACTGGCAACAAAAGTAAATGCAAGAGATGAGTTTGTGAGACCTACTTGGATAGATCTTGATTTCTCCTCCCCGGCAACGGCGCCAGAAATACTTGTGCTACCTCAAAAAGATCCCCGGCAGCGGGCCGGAAATACTTCTGATTTTTCTGCTGTGTATCCCTTGCAACGGCGCCAGGAAGTAGTTGTGTCGACGGCACCAAGAATCCTTCAGCTACGGCTACGCCTTAAGGGACTTCATAGGAAAGTATGCAAAGGATTCCCCCGTGGCCTTGGATCCTTGCGTTGGTGTTCCCTCGAAGCGGAAAGGGTGATGTAGCACAGCGACGGTAAGTATTTCCCTCAGTTTGAGAACCAAGGTATCAATCCGGCGGAAGAGTATCTCAAGATCCTGCACAAACACAAAAGCTTGCACCCAACGCTATGAAGGGGTTGTCAATCCCTTATAGATTGTTTGCCAAGTGAGAATTGAAAGCAACAAAGTAACAAAGCAAAGTAAAAGCGGAGATGTAAACGATGGATGTGAATAGACCTGGGGGCCGTAGTGTTTACTAGTGGCTTCTCTCATGAAAGCAAGTAGACGGTGGGTGAACAAATTACTGTCGAGCAATTGATAGAACTGTGCAGAGTCGTGATGATATCTATGCAATGATTATTTCTATAGGCATCACGTCTGAAACAAGTAGACCGATACTTTCTGCATCTACTACTATTACTCCACACGTCGACCGCTATCCAGCATGCATCTAGCGTATTAAGTCCATAAGAACAGAGTAACGCCTTAAGCAAGATGACATGATGTAGAGGGATAATCTCAAACCAATGATAGAAACTCATCTTTTTACCCTTGACGGCAACTGCTTGATGTGTGCCTTGTTGCCCCTACTGTCACTGGGAAAGGTCACCACATGGCAGAACCCAAAACCAAGCACTTCTCCCATTGCAAGAATCATAGATCTAGTTGGTCAAACAAAACCCAAGACTCGGAGAGACTTACAAGGATATCAAATCATGCATATAAGAAATCAGCAAAGACTCAAATATATATCATAGATAATCTGATCACAAGTCCACAATTCATCGGATCTCGACAAACACACCGCCAAAGAAGATTACATCGGATAGATCTCCATGAAGATCATGGAGAACTTTGTATTGAAGATCCAAGAGAGAGAAGAAGCCATCTAGCTACTAACTACGGACCCGTAGGTCTGAAGTGAACTACTCACGAGTCATTGGAGGGGCGATGATGATGATGAAGAAGCCCTCCACCTTCAAAGTCCCCTCCGGCAGGGTGCCGGGAAGGGTCTCCAGATGAGATCTCGCGGAAACGGAAGCTTGCGGTGGCGGAAAAGTATTTTCGAGGCTCCCCTGATTTTTTGCGGAATATTTGGGAATATATAGGCGTAAGATCTAGGTCAGGGGGCGGCCAGGGTGGCCACAAGCTTGCCCACCGCCGCCGCCCCCCTGGTGGCGTGGTGGGAGCTTGTGGGATCCCTAGGGCCCACCTGGCTTGGCCCAAAGGCTCCCTCGTCTTCTTTCGTTCGGGAAAAAATCATTTTCGGGGTTTTTATTCCGTTTGGACTCCATTCCAAAATCAGATCTGAAAAGAGTCAAAAACACGGAAAAAACAGGAACTGGCACTTGGCACTAAATTAATAAGTTAGTCCCAAAAAGATATAAAAAGGTACATAAAACATACAAAGAAGGCAAGATAACAGCGTGAAACCATCAAAAATTATAGATACGTTTGAGACGTATCAGTTCACACTTCATTAATGGTGTTTTCCGCAAGATGCTCGCTAAGTATGATGTCAACCATAGAGTTGCATCTCCTTATCATCCTCAGTCTAGTGGTCAAGTGGAGTTGAGTAATAGGGAGATCAAATTGATCTTACAAAAGACTGTTAATAGATCTCGAAAGAATTGGTCTAGCAAACTTGATGATGCACTATGGGCTTATAGGACTGCTTATAAGAATCCCATGGGCATGTCGCCGTATAAAATGGTCTACGGTAAGGCCTGTCATTTACCTCTTGAGCTAGAACACAAAGCTCATTGGGCAATCAAAGAGCTCAACTTCGATTTCAAACTTGCCGGTGAGAAGCGGTTGTTTGGTATCAGCTCATTAGATGAATGGAGGGCCCAGGCATATGAGAATGCCAAGTTGTACAAGGAAAAGGTTAAGAGATGGCACGATAAAAGAATACAAAAACGTGAGTTCAATGTAGGTGATTATGTCCTGCTATACAATTCTCGCTTAAGATTCTTCGCAGGCAAGCTTCTCTCTAAATGGGAAGGTCCCTACATTGTCGAGGAAGTATATCGTTCTGGTTCCATCTACATCAATAACACAGAAGGTAATTTTCCTAGAGTGGTAAATGGGCAAAGAATCAAGCATTATATCTCTGGTACTCCCATAAATGTTGAGACCAATATCATCAATATCATAACTCTAGAGGAGTACATAAGGGATGTTTATCAGCCTGTTTCAGACTCTGAAAACGAAGAGGTGTGTGTTTCGGTAAGTATTTGGACTCCAAAACCTTTCCAGTAGGAAATTTTCTCCGTTTTGGAATTTATGGAAAAATAGAAGAATAAAAAGCAGTCCAGAGAGCGCACGAGGCGGCCACAAGCTTGGACGCCCCCCCCCCTGGCCGCGGCAACAGGGCTTGTGGGCACCTCGTGTGCCTCCTGGACTCCGTTTTCTTGCGGAGCACTCCTTCTGGTCCAGAAAAAATCATTATATATACGCCCGAGGGTTTTGATCTCCGTATCACACAGTTTTCCTCTGTTTTTTGTTTCGAGCCTGTTTCTGTTGTAGGTCTAGATCGTCATGACTTCCCCAAAAGCTCCTAAGGACAAGATCTTCGAGAGGGTCATCAATCCCTACCTCACGGAAGTGCTGCAACACCCTCAATCTATTTAGATGCGTGAGGGGATGTTGCACATCCGTGATGTTGAGGGGCCTAAGAAGACCGGAAGCGTGGAGACGAGGCTCGAAGCAATGGAGCAACAAGTCTTCAAGTGCCAAGGGATGGTGGAGTGTGGACTCAACGTCAACCACATGATGATCACGGAGTTCACCAACAAGCACAAGATGGATGTCAATGACATTGGGAAGCACCTCTCCAGGCTCTATGACAGGGTTGATCAACTCCAGGGCCAGATCTATGACCTGCAAAACCAAAACTGTGAGTATGAGTATAGATTTAAATCAATACGGTTGGCTGCAAATTTGAGGATTTCGGCGACTCGTTCATCCTGCCATGATGGAGCACCTATGCCTTGGGAGACGGAGGATCAAACTCATGTTGCAACTCCACCACCATCACCACCGAAGGAAGACAACTAAGCATTGGTATGGTCAACTCCCTTGGCTTATGCCAAGCTTGGGGAAGTTGCCCTGGTATCGTATCACCTTTATATCTTTTGCTTTTACCTTTGTTTTAGTTCTTTCCTTTTCAGTTTTTATTTCTTCTCTTAGTGGAATAAGTCTTTAGTGTTTAGTTTGAGTATTTTTGCCTTGTGTCACCCCCGATGTATTCGAGCTTGCGAGCTATATAATAAAGAGTATCTTAGTCAAGGGCTTTGTTTTGTGTCGTGGTCAAAAGTATGAAAAGAACGATAGCATGAAAGATCATGAGATGATCTTATGGAAAGTGATAGCTTCACATATAACAAGTATGATGATTGAAACTTGTTGAGAATAGACCAACATAGACCCCAGTCATTGTTGCAATTAATAAGAAGTAATAAGGAAAGAGAGGTTCACATATAAATATATCATCTTAGACACTTTCTATAATTGTGAGCACTCACCAAACTATTACATGCTTAGAAGTAGATGTTGGACAAGGAAGACAACGTAATGAATTGTGTTTGCTTGGTTCCAAACAATGTTATATGTTTAGAGATCCCTTAGCATGTGACGATCGCTTCCACCTCATATTAGCCAAAACTCCCGCACCAAGTAGAGATACTACTTGTGCATCCATAAACCTTCAACCCAGTTTTGCCATGAGTGTCCACCATACCTACCTATGGATTGAATAAGATCCCTCAAGTAAGTTGTCATCGGTGCAAGCAATAAAAATTGCTCTCTAATATGTATGATCTATTAGTGTGTGGAAAATAAGCTTTATACGAACCTGTGATGAGGAAGACATAAAAGCGACACACTGCATAATAAAGTTCTTTATCACAGGAGGCAATATAAAGTGATGTTCCTCCGCACTAAGAGGACACGCATCCAAACCTCAAAAGCGCATGACAACCTCTGCTTCCCTCTGCGAAGGGCCTATCTTGTACCTTTACTTTTGCCCTTGAAAGAGTCATGGTGATCTTCACCAATTCCTAATTTCGTCTTTATCTTGGCTACCGTCATATGCTTGGGAAAGATCTATATTCATATATCAACTTGGAGATGAGTACTTATGCTTTATTATTGTTGACTTTACCCTTGAGGTAAATGTCATGGGAGGCAAAATTATAAGCCCCTATCTTTCTCTGTGTCAAACTGAAACTTTTATACCATGAGTACCACGTGAGTTGTAACAATTGTGGAAAACAAAAGAGATGATTGAGTATGTGGATTTGCTTTACAAGCTCTTATTTGACTCTTTCTGATGACATGACAAATTGCAATTGCTTCAATGACTATGGACTGTTGTTGGCTACTTCTCGGTAAGGTTTTTGTTTCATGATTTGCTTTGTGAAGGAATTGTTAATTTCCCATAAGAATATTTGTGATGTATTGATGTTCTATGTGTGATCATGATGTCCTCATGTCCGTATTATGTTTTATCGACACCTTCATCCCTAAACATGTGGACATGTTTATGGATCTTGGTTTTCGCTTGAGGATAAGCGAGGTCTAAGCTTGGGGGAGTTGATACGTCCATTTTGCATCATGCTTTCATGTTGATATTTATCGCTTTATGGACTGTTATTATACTTTGTGGTACCATACTTATGCCTTTTCTCTCTTATTTTGCAAGGTTTATTTGAAGAGGGAGAATACCGGCAGCTGGAATTCTGGACTTGAAAAGGCGCAAGTCTGAGTCCTCTATTCTGCGCAACTCCAAATGCCCTAAAAATCAACGTGGAATTTTTTGGGAATATATAAAAAATATTAGGCGAAAGAAGTGCCAGAGGGGAGCTGCCACGGGACCACAAGTCTGGTGGTCGCGGCCTACCCCCCTTGGTCGCGGCATCAGGGCTTGTGGGCACCCTGGTGGCCCACTAACCCCCCTCATCTGCTATATGAAGGGTTTCATCCAGAAAAAAATCAGAAGGGAGCTTTTTCGTGGTCTCGCCGCCGCCACGAGGCGGAACTTGAGCAGAGCCAATCTAAAGCTCCAGCAGGACGATCCTGCCGGGGAAACTTCCCTCCCGGAGGGGGAAATCGTCGCCATCGTCATCACCAACACTCCTCTCATCGGAGGGGACTCGTCACCATCAACATCTTCATCAGCACCAGCTCATCTCCAAACCCTAGTTCATCTCTTGTAACCAATCTCCGTCTCGCGACTCCGATTGGTACTTGTAAGGTTGCTAGTAGTGTTGATTACTCTTTGTAGTTGATGCTAGTTGGATTACTTGGTGGAAGAGTTTATGTTCAGATCCTTGATGCTACTCATTACACCTCTGATCATGATTATGATTATGCTTTGTGAGTAGTTACTTTTGTTCATGAGGACATGGGATAAGTCATGCTAATAATAGTCATGTGAATTTGGTATTCGTTCGGTATTTTGATATGTTGTATGTTGTCTTTTCCTCTAGTGGTGTTATTTGAACGTCGACTACATAACACTTCACCATATTTGGGCCTAGAGGAAGGCATTGGGGAGTAGTAAGTAGATGATGGGTTGCTAGAGTGACAGAAGCTTAAACCCCAGTCTATGCGTTGCTTCGTAAGGGGCTAATTTGGATCCACTAGTTTAATGCTATGGTTAGACGTTGTCTTAATTCTTCTTTCGTAGTTGCGGATGCTTGCGAGAGGGGTTAATCATAAGTGGGATGCTTGTCCAAGAAAGGGCAGTACCCAAGCGCCGGTCCACCCACATATCAAACTATCAAAGTGACGAACGCGAATCATTTGAACATGATGAAACTAGCAAGACAGAAATTCCCGTGTGTCCTCGGGAGCGCATTACTTCCTATAAGACTTTGTTCAGGCTTGTCCCTTGCTACAAAAGGGATTGGGCCACTTTGCTGCACCGTTGCTACTCGTGTTACTTGTTACTTTTCACTTGCTACGTTTCACCTCACTACACCATCACTTGTTACCGCTACTTTCAGTGCTTGCAGTTATTACCTTGCTAAAAACCGTTTATCACAGCCTTCTGCTCCTCGTTGGGTTCGACACTCTTACTTATCGAAAGGACTACGATTGATCCCCTATACTTGTGGGTCATCAATCATGATGAGTGAATGTCTCTCTCTAAAGATGTGCAGCAAGGATGTTGTGACACAACAAAAAGAAAAGACTCCTATGATACAAGACGCTCCAAGCAAAACACATATCATGTGGTGAATAAAAATATACCTCCAAGTAATGTTACCGATGGATTGAAGACGAAAGAGGGGATGACTTCCCGGGGCATCCCCAAGCTTAGGCTTTTTGGTGTCCTTGAATTTGTCTTGGATGCCTTGGGCATCCCCAAGCTTGAGCTCTTTCCACTCATTATCTCTTTGTCCATGAGAACATCACCCAAAACTTGAAAACTTCACAACACAAAACTTAAACAGAAACTCGTGATAACATTAGCACAAGAAAACAAACTACCACCTCTTTTGGTACTGTAGCAAACTTGAATTCTATCTATATTGGTGTTGGCCTACTGTATCCTCACTTTTCCATGGCTAGTACCCCCGATACTATCCATAGTTTCATCAAAACAAGCAACCAACTCAACAAAAACAGAATCTGTCAAAAACAGACCAGTTTGTAGCAATATGTATACTTCGTATACTTCTGGTACCTCAAAAATTCTGAGGCGAACCAGAAGCAAAAAGAATCAACTCAAAAGCTTATTCTAAATAAAAATGAAAAATCATCTCGTGAGCGAAAAGTTTATTACTTTTCCAGCAGGATCAGACAACCATTACCAAGACTAGTCATAAAGGTTTTGCTTGGCTCAAACACAAAAAGAAACACACAAAAAAACACAATCACAACAGAATTATGATGGTGTGGACGCAACAAAACAGAAAGAAAAAGATAAATTCATTGGGTTGCCTCCCAACAAGCGCTATTGTTTAACTCCCTTAGCTAGGCATAAAAGCGATAGAATCACGTATCGTCGTCTTTGGTGCTCAAACCATAAGGGGCCCTCATCATGGATTCATAAGGCAATCTTATTTTCTTTCTAGGAAAGTGCTCCATGCCCTTCTTTAAAGGCAATTTAAATCTAATATTCCCTTCCTTCATATCGATGATAGCACCGATTGCCCTTAGGAAAGGTCTACCAAGAATAATAAGGCATGCAGGATTGCAATCAATGTCAAGCACAATGAAATCCACGGGTACATAGTTCCTATTTGCGATAATAAGAACATCATTGATCCTTCCCATGGGTTTCTTGACAGTAAAATCAGCAAGATGCAAATTAAGAGAACACTCTTCAATCTCATTAAAACCCAGAACATCACATAAAGACTTTGGAATAGCGGAAACACTAGCACCCAAATCACACAAAGCATTGCATTCATAGTTTTTGATTTTGGTTTTGATAGTAGGTTCCCACTAATCATGAAGCTTTCTAGGGATAGAGACTTCCAATTCAAGTTTCTCTTCAAGAGATTTTATCATAGCTTCGACGATATGATTGGTAAACACCTTGTTTTGGCTATAAGCATGTGGAGAGTTTAACATGGATTGCATCAAGGAAATGCATTCAATCGAGGAGCAACTATCATAATTGAATTCCTTGAAATCCATAGTAGTAATTTCATTACTACTCAAAGCTTTAACATCTTCTACTCCACTTTCAATGCTTTTAGCATCAAGATAGATGGACTCCGAATCATTGGGGCGCTTTTCCACCGAAGTGGATTCATATCCAGCCCCATAATCATTAGGTTTGTCACAAGAAAACAAAGATTCAATGGGAGTCACACCAAGCACTTTAAGATCTTCATGATTATTATCATGAGAACACGCCTTTTTAAGCCATTCATGTCTAGCACGAATTTGGGCGGTTCTTTCTTTGCTCTCAATTATGGAAACACGCATAGCTTTCAAAGTTTCATCCATATTGATCTTGGGAGGAGCACATCTAACTTTCAAAGCATCAATATCACTAGACATTCTATCAATGCTCTTAGCCAAATCGTCAATTTTGAGTAGTTTTTCCTCTATGGACGTATTGAAAATCTTTTGTGAGTTGATAAACTCTTTGATATTACTCTCTAGATCAGAGGGTAATATATTGTAATTTCCATGAGTATTGTTGTAGGAGTTGCCAAAGTTATTAGAGGAGTTACTAGGAAAAGGCCTAGGAATATAGTTTCCTCTAAAAGCATTGTTGTTGCCAAAATTATTCCTACCAACAAAATTAACGTCCAAGAAAGCGTTGCTACTCTCAATCAAGGGAGACAAAGGCATATCATTAGGATCTAAAGGAGCACTTCTACTACCAACCAAATTCATTAACTCATCCATCTTAGCACTCAACGAGTTAATTTCTTCTATAGCGTGTACCTTCTTACTAGTAGGTGACCTTTCAGTGTGCCACTGAGAGTAGTTCGTCATGATATTGTCTAGGAGTTTTGTGGCCTCTCCTAATGTGATTTCCATGAATGTTCCACCTAAGGCGGAGTCCAAGATATTTCTAGAAGCGAAATTCAAGACAGCGTAGAAGATTTGAATAATCATCCAAAGACTCAAGCCATGAGCGGGACAATTTCTAATCATCAATTTCATTCTCTCCCAAGATTGTGCAACATGTTCATGATCAAGTTGCTTGAAATTCATGATATCATTACGGAGAGAGATAATCTTAGCCGGCGGAAAATACTTGGATATATAAGCATCTTTGGACTTATCCAAGAATCGATACTATTTTTGGGCAAAGACGAAAACCAAGTTTTTGCCAGATCTCGCAACGAGAAAGGAAAAAAGCTTCAATTTAATCACATCATTATCCACATCTTTATTCTTTTGCATATCGCGAAGCTCAATGAAGGTATTAAGATGGGATGCGACATCTTCACTAGGAAGGCCGGAGAATTTCTCTTTCATAACAAGATTCAGCAAAGCGGCATTGATTTCGTATGACTCCGCACTAGTGGCGGGAGCAATCGGAGTACTAATAAAATCATTATTATTAGTATTCGAGAAGTCACAAAGTTTGGTGTTTTCATTCATGGTGACTTCAGCAAGCAAGCAAGCACACAAGCGAACAAAGAACAAGCGAGAGAAAAGGGCGAACGAAAAGGTGAACGAAAAAGGCAAATTTGTGAAGTGGGGGAGAGGAAAATGAGAGGCAATTAGCAAACAAAGTAAATGCAAGAGATGAGTTTGCGACACCTACTTGGATGAGTTCTTGACTTGATCCTCCCCGGCAACGGCGCCAGAAATTCTTCTGCTATGGCAAAAAAAGTCCTTCCCCGGCAATGGTGCCAGAGATCCTTCTGTCGTCTCTTGAGCTTGCGTTGGTTTTTCCCTTGAAGAGGAAAGGGTGATGCAGCACAGGAGCAGTAAGTATTTCCCTCATTTTGACAACCAAGGTATCAATCCAGTAGGAGAATCTTGTCAAGTCCAGAGTACCTCCGCAAACACAAAAGAGCTTGCACCCAATGCTTTAAAGGGGTTGTCAATCCCTTCAAGATTGATTGCAAAGTGAGATCTGAAGGCGGAAACTGCAACGAAGAAAAAAAGTGCAAGGCTGAAAATATGGTGTGGAGTAGACCCGGGGGCCATAGTGTTCACTAGAGGCTTCTTTCAAAATAGCAAATATCACGGTGGGTGAACAAATTATTGTCGAGCAATTGATAGAATCGCGCAAAGTCATGACGATATCTAAGGCAATGATCATACATATAGGCATCACGTCCGAGACAAGTAGACCGATACTTTCTGCATCTACTATTATTACTCCACACATCGACCGCTCTCCAGCATGCATCTAGTGTATTGAGTTCATGACGAACAGAGTAACGCCTTAAGCAAGATGACATGATGTAGAGGGATAAACTCAAACCAATGATGAAAACCCCATCTTTTTACCCTTGATGGCAACAACATGATGCGTGCCTCGCTACCCCTTCTGTCACTGGGTGAGGTCACCACACGGTATGAACCCAAAACCAAGCACTTCTCCCATTGCAAGAATCATAGATCTAGTTGGCCAAACAAAACCCACAACTCGAAGAGAATTACAAGGATATGAAATCATGCATAAGAGAGATCAGAAGAAACTCAAATAAGATTCATAGATAATCTGATCATAAATCCACAATTCATAGGATCTCGACAAACACACCGCAAAAGAAGATTAAATTGGATAGATCTCCATGAAGATCATGGAGAACTTTGTATTGAAGATCCAAGAGAGAGAAGAAGCCATCTAGCTACTAGCAATGGACCCGTAGGTCTATGGTGAACTACTCACGCATCATCGGAGAGGTCATGGTGTTGATGAAGAAGCCCTTCGTATCCAAATCCCCCTCTGGCAGGTCACCAGAACGTGCCCCAGATGGGATCTTGCGGAGACAGAGGTTTTGGGTTTCTCCTCCTCCTCCTCGGCACTCACAGCAGCTGAAGCACTCAGGTGGTCGTGGTTCTTCCCACCCACCCAACCCTGGCTTCCAGCACAGATACCAGCATCAGAAGCAAGGGCCTCCTCAGACTCAGTTTCGGCAGCCAGCAGATGTCACTTGTCACAAATGTGGGCAGAAGGGTCACTATGCCAACAAATGTACTTCTCAGCTCCGTCTACCGCCTCCTCCTCCAGGCAAACCTCCAAGCAACGCTCTTGTCAAACTCAACCCCAGATCAGCTCGAGTCAACATGGTGAACGCAGCTGAAGCAGACAACTCCTCTGATGTGATCATGGGTAACCTCCTCGTCAATGATATCCCTGCTAAAGTGTTATTTGATTCTGGTGCTTCGCATTCCTTCATGTCATACCCCTTTGCATTTGGTAATAATATTGCGACCGAGTTCCTTCCCAAGTCATTGCAAGTTGTGTCTCTGGGTATGTGGATGAGCTCTCAGTTGTTCGTCCCAGATGTTTCTGTCAAGATGGGCACTTATGCTTTTCTGGCATCACCTATTGTTTTGGGCAATTCCTACATTGATTTGATCCTTGGTATGGACTGGTTGTCCATGAACAAGGCGTCAATTGATTGTGAAGCCAAAGAAGTGAAGCTTACCCACTCTTCGGAGGATGTGATTATATTCGCGGCGCGCGATGATACAATCCGTCTATTCTCCTTGAATAAAAAGGGTGAGATCAATCCTATTGAGCAAGTCCCAGTGGTCTGCGAATATCAAGATGTGTTTCCTGAAGAGCTGCCAGGCATGCCTCCGCACCGTGAAGTTGAGTTTGTCATTGAGCTTGAGCCAGGCACAGAGCCAGTGTGCAAACGGCCGTACAAGCTGGGTCCAGAAGAATTGAAGGAACTTAAGAGGCAACTCGATGAGCAGGAGCGTTTGGGTTTGATCAGACCGAGCTCGTCTCCGTGGGGCTGTGGTGTTCTGTTTGTCAAGAAGAAGGATGGCTCGGACCGGCTGTGTGTCGATTACCGTCCATTGAACAAGAAGACAATCAAGAACAAATATCCACTTTCGAACATAACTGAGTTGTTCGAACGGTTGAAAGGTGCTAAAGTATTCTCCAAGCTTGATCTCAGAATGGGCTATGTTAAAATTCGCATTCGCGAGGAAGACATTCCGAAGACGGCCTTCAGGACTAGTTTTGGCTCGTATGAGTATACGGTCATGTCTTTTGGTCTGGCAAATGCTCCTCCGACATTTTGTCGATTGATGAACTATATTTTCTCCCCATACAAGAATGAATTTGTCTTGCTCTATCTCGACGACATTCTGGTCTTTTCTGAGACTGAGGAAGATCATGAAGTACATCTCAGATTGGTGCTTGATAAGCTGAGAGAGTACCAGTTGTATGCTAAGTTTTCGAAGTGCGAGTTCTGGCTGAAAGAAGTGGTTTATCTTGGGCATATTATCTCTGTCGTGGGCATTAAGGTTGATCCGTCCAAGGTCCAAGCCATTGTTGAATGGGAGCCTCCGCAGAATGTGAAGCAGCTTCGAAACTTTCTCGGGCTTGCTGGCTATTGCAGAAGGTTCGTTGAAAACTTCTCCAAGATCGCCAAGCAGCTCTCTAGCCTTCTTCAGAAGGGTGTTAAGTATGCTTGGTCTCTAGAGTGTCAACTGGCTTTCGATACACTCAAAGAGAAGCTTATCTCCACTCCGGTCTTGGCCCCTCCGGATGATTCCAAGCCGTACCAGGTCTTTTGCGATGCTTCTCACCAGGGTCTTGGTGCAGTCTTGATGCAAGATAAGAAGGTGGTTGCTTATACCTTCAGGCAGTTGAAGCCTGCGGAGAAGAACTATCATGTGCATGATCTCGAGCTAGCAGCTGTGGTACACGCCTTGATGACTTGGAGACATCTCTTGTTGGAACGTAAGGTTGAAGTTTTCACTGATCACAAGAGTCTCAAGTACATCTTCACTCAGCCTAACTTGAATCTTCGGCAAACACGTTGGGTGGAAATGCTCCAGGATTTTAATTCGAGTGTTGAGTACACGCTAGGCAAGGCAAATGTTGTGGCGGATGCTTTGAGCAGGAAGGCATATTGCAACAGTCTGATTCTGCAACCTCTCCAGTCGGGTCTTTGTGAGTCTTTCAGGAAGCTCAATCTTCAGCTAGTACCTCAGGGATTTCTTGCGAACCTTCAGATCTCTCCTACCTTGGAAGATCAGGTCAAAGTAGCTCAGCTTCTTGACGCTATGGTGAAGAAGGTCAAGATTGGCGTGGGAAAGAGTCTCCCCAAGTATAAGTGCTTCACTGTTGATGCCAGGGACACGTTGTTTTTCGAGGATCGCCTTGTCGTCTCGAAAGGTGATCTCAGGAAGGTGATCATGGAAGAAGCTCATAACTCTCTGCTCTCTATTCATCCTGGAAGCTCCAAAATGTACCATGACTTGAAGCAGACATTCTGGTGGACTTGTATGAAACGTGAGATTGCTCAGTTCGTAAACGAGTGTGATGTATGTCGAAGAGTGAAAGCAGAACATCAACGCCCAGCAGGCCTCTTGCAGCCTTTGTCGATACCCGAGTGGAAGTTTGATCACATTGAGATGGATTTCGTCACCGGGTTTCCGAAGTCCAAGAAGGGCAATGATGCTATCTTCGTCGTCATCGACAAGTTGAGTAAAGTGGCTCATTTTCTTCCAGTCAAGGAGTCCATTTCAGCAGCTCAGCTGGCAGAGTTGTACACCTCCAGGATTGTCTCTTTGCACGGCGTGCCTATGATGATCTCTTCAGATCGCGGAAGTATCTTCACTTCCAAGTTCTGGGACTCCTTTCAGTCTGCTATGGGCACGAAGATCCGCTTCAGCACAGCGTTCCATCCTCAGACTAGTGGTCAAGTGGAGAGAGTGAATCAAGTTCTTGAGGATATGCTGAGAGCCTGTATTATCTCTTTTGGCATGAAGTGGGAAGATTGTCTGCCTTTTGCGGAGTACTCGTATAACAACAGTTATCAAGCTAGTTCTGGCAAGGCTCCGTTTGAAATTCTTTATGGCAGGAAGTGTCGTACCCCGCTCAACTGGTCCGAGACCGGCGAGCGTCAGATCCTTGGCAATGATATGATAGAAGAAGCTGAGGAGATGTGTCGGATCATTCGCGACAACCTCAGAGCTGCTCAGTCCCGTGAGAAGAGCTATTATGATAGCAAGCACCGTGACATGTCTTATGAGCTTGATGACTTTGTCTATCTCAAGGTGTTGCCTATGAAGGGTATGCAGCGCTTTCGCATCAAAGGCAAGCTTGCGCCTCGTTTCGTTGGTCCGTTCAGAGTGGTTGGCAAGACAGGCGACCTTGTGTACCAGCTCGAGCTCCCGTCAACCTTTGCAAATGTCCATGATGTGTTCCATGTTTCTCAACTTCGGAGGTGTTTCAAGACCCCCGAGCGCACTGTGCATCTTCAAGATATCGACCTTCATCCTGACCTTTCTTATCGTGAGCATCCAGTTGCGGTTCTCGAGGCGACTGAGCGCAAGACCCGTAACAAGACTGTCAAATTTCTCAAAGTGCAGTGGTCTCACCATTCCGATAAAGAGGCTACGTGGGAACGCGAGGATCACCTCCGTTCCGAATTTCCCGATTTCTTTCAGTCTTAGATCTCGAGGGCGAGATCTTCTTTGTGGTGTGGGAGAGTTTGTAGTGCCCCAAATGTAAACCTTCCCTATTTGGAACCTATTGTAAATGGGTCCACCTTGTCAGAGTTATGATGACATCAATTGTGCCATGACTTCATGTGGTGTCCCTTGTATTTTCCTTCCTTTCCATGCATGCATGCATAGCATATCATGGTATGCCTTGTCTTGTGTTGTGATTATATGATATTAGCATTTCATGTGGTGTGGTGATCTGGTGGTTAGCTACTTTGTGATGTTGTGTATGTGTGGGGTGCTCTATGATTTCATGTGTGACTAGTTCTAAATGAAGTGGGCTTGTCATATTTGCAAACCTCTCTCTCTCTTTTATATCTCAAGCCAATATTCTCTTGTCCCAACCTTGATTCAAAAATGCCCATGATTTAGTATATTTTGTGGTGGATGTCAAGATGTGTTTTGTTGTTTTGTAACTTAGTTTTAAGGGTGCAACTATTCACAAGACAGACCCAACAAATTCTGTTTTGTAAATATTTAATTGCTCCAGATATTTCTTTTCTATTTTATTCAATTAGGTCATAATTTCTTATGACCAGGGGCATTTTTGTTTTGGTTTTAACCCCAACAGATTTGTCTGTGATTTACATCCTTTTCCCTGTTTGTTTTAATTAGAAAAACCCCTCAGGTTTTTCTCCTCTCCTATCTGGCGCCAACTAGTGGGCCTCCTCCCACTAGCAGGCCCAGCTCCCCTCTCTCGCACGTGGCTTCCCTGTAGACGGCATCCCTGTCGTCTCCTCCCTCCGTCAGTGTTCCTCTCCCTCTGGTTCAGGCAACGGCGACCTGACGGCGTCACGGATTCGAGGCACGTTCCTCGCCCCTCTCCTCCATAAAAGGGACCCCCCTTGGCGTCCGTGCAGTTAGGTTTCCCTCTCTCGCGTTGCCACCTCCTTTCCCCTCTCCACCTCGCTCTCTAAAGATTCGCGTCTGGTAAGGTAGAGCCCCTCCGCCATGGCAGTAGGTTGAGTTGCTCCTCGCCACCGCGTCCGGGTCCCTTCTTCCCCTCCAACATCTCGGCGAGCACGCGGGGTCATCCACGATTTCATCCCCGCGGCTAGGACGACGCGAGCGCCCCTGCTTCTCCTTCTCCACGGCGGCGACATCCCTCCCCGACGAGCAGACCCGAGCGGCGACCACCAATGCCTCCCCTGCTTCCTCTCCGTTGTGGCCGAATTCTTCTTCCCTTGGGTGAGCAGATCCATTTCCTACCCCCTTCCTTGCAGTAGATCTTTGATAGGAGCAGTAGATCGTCGACGGGCCGCTTCCCTGTCGCCGGCGCCGCCGCGCACCGTAGCTAGGCTGATGTGATACGTCTCGGGCGGAATTAGCACAAGGAATGGACTCGTGGGTGCGTAGGGGTCCTCCCTTCCACGAGTCGTTGCTCGATTTGGGCTATGTCGCCAGCGGGACAGCTCCCCTGTTCCGGCCGCCGTGGCTCCCCCATGTATCTTCAAGGACAGGTTCAGTAGGATTAGTGCCCCTTCTCTGTTCAGTCATCGTTCCGTAGCGTAGTGGTAGTAGTAGTGGTGCCTGTTGCCTGTTGCCTGTAGGAGGGCGTGGGTTCGATCCCTTCCCTCGGCAACCCCTTTTTTCTCGTTTATTTTCTTCGGCACAGTAGCAGGCAGGTTAAGCATACCCGGAGAGAACCCCCTCTCTTGTTAGATCAGAAGCTGTAGCAGAGTGGTAGCTGCCTTGTGCATGTGTGTGCTCGAGCAGCAGGTCTGGGGTTCGACCCCCAGTACCTCCCTTTTATTTTTTTTCCCTTGTCCTCTGCATTTCTTTTTCCTTTGTTGTTCACCACCTTGCAGCCTTGTTCTTTGTAGCTAGGTACTTATTTTTCTTGTGCACTTAGATGATTGTGCTACCTCCTCTCTTAACCTGCAAGTATGTTCATTTGTTGGTGGCTTGTGAATAAGTGGTGATACACGTGTGTGTGTGAATATGCACTTAGTAGAGTTGTAGATGCATGTGCTTATAGTCTTGTGCTTATCACTTTAGTTGAGATTGGCATTTTATCTCCTTGCTTGTGTTGTATAGTAGTGGAAGGTGATGTGGTGTATGTTTGGGTGCTTGTGAGAGGTGCATGTGTGTGTGATTGTCATATGCATGTGTTAGCATTCTTTGTGTTGATAGCATGTGTAGGTGGTGCGGGTTTCTACTAGATGACATGCATATGAGTTGATGATATGCATGTGGTGAAAACAGCCCCACTTTGCAACACTTGTGCTCCTCCTCATGTGCATATGAAAGAGGGCATGAGGTGTGTGTAAGATATATGTGGTAGTAGTAGTGATTGTGGTGTTGTTGTGCATGACACAAGACATGGGGTCCAAACCCTCATGTCACTTTGTCATTGTGCACATGAGCTCAACCATGTAGTAGTTGATATAGTGAAACTACAAGAAATGATGCACTATTCACTAGGCATGATTTGGAGTAGTTCCCTCTTCCTTAATTTGTGGTCACTTGTTCCAAGTAAGTGCCCACATATTATATATGATTTTGGGGTAGAATCTCCCAAGGAATCTAGTGGTAAAGTTAGTTTTACCATTAGGATACTTTCTGGAGTTAACATATTCAGATGTGTTGCAATTTTGCTCTTTGTTTCCATGGAATAGGTGGAGCCCAAGGGCATGAGCTTTTGTGTGGTAGTAGTAGGGATTTTTCTCTACACCATAGTGGTGTCATTTATCTCTTGGTGTTACTTGTGTGCAAGTTAAGCCTAAACAAAGTGGGCATGTGGCTGGAAATTCCAGCTTAGTGAAATCTGGAATTTCACTAAGTCTGAGAATCTGGAAATATTTTCTTCTCCTGTAGATGAGGTTGTGCTGGTCATTGTGTTGTGATCTAGCCTTAGTTTAGTGCTAGGAATTTGGATCTGATATGTTTGTGAAGCTCCCTGTTAAATTTCATCCCATTTGGAGTCCTGTAGGTTATGTTTTGGCTGCTGTCAAAAAGCTTCAGAACAAAGACAGAAAGTCAGGTGCAGGAATTTTCACTAAGTCCCTGAGATCTGATGGTTTTGGGAAAGTTTGCAGCCTTGTATCTTCCTGTGCTTAATTCCTTTTGGTGTGATTATTTCTTGTGCTTGTAGTATTCTTGGTTGGCTACAGCCACATATATTATTTGTCATATTTGGAGGGCTGTAGCTATGTTGCATGTAGCTCACAAAGTGCTAAGATGCAGATTATGGCAGATTGTGTAGTTTTGTCATTTTGGTGTTTGTGAGTGCTTAGTTGGTGATGTGGTGTTCTTCCTTTCTCCAATCCATTAATGTTGGGTTTTTATATGTCTTGGCAACCTGGGAATACCAGATTTGTGCCATTTGAGTGTGTGGTGTTGATTTTGACACGTAGGGCTTCATATCTTGTTTCGTTGATTCCCGTTGATCCGTAGCTCCGATTGTAATGTTCTTTATATGGTTTTGCATCGTTTTCACGAGACGCATCTGATCATGTCATTATCATGCATGTAAAAATATCTTAGGGTACAGTTCTGTCCAGAAACTTGTAGTAGCTTCTTTTGCTTGTGCTAGTGATAGAAATAGTGATGCATGCTCATTTTTCATCTCATGCATCATGTGCTTGTTGCATCTTGAGGTGCTGTTGTTCATTGGATGTTATTCTTATGTTGGGTAGCACCGGGATCGGAGAACGAGTATGTGGATTCGGGAGAGTACGTGCAGGACGATCAAGAACCATTCCAAGCTGAGGATATCACAAGCAAGATGATATGACCTTGATTCCATCTCTAGACTTGTTATGCTAGATTGCGTTTCCATGTCATATTGCTCGCTGCCTACCATTGAATTAAATTGCCTCTTGATATACCATGAACCCGAACATTGATCCCTTCCTAGCAAACTTGAATGGCTAAGTAGGCTTTGCTCAGCTACTAATGTTAGTGTTGCTAGATACAGGTGCTTTGACTCATGTGATAACATGAGCTTGATATCATTATATTAAATGCTGTTATTTAATTAATGCATCTATATACTTGGTAAATGACGGAAGGCCTAGCCTTTTGCCGGGTGCTTTGTTCCGTTATTGCCGCCTTAGTTACCGGTTACCGGTGTTTGATTCCATATTGATCGCTCCTAACACGTTCGGGGTTGTTATGGGGACCCCCTCGATAAATCGCGTAGTGTTAAGGCTTGTCCGACAGGACCCAACATTGGTGTTAATTTGCTAATCACTTAATAATAATCTGCATAGGGAATGATCACCCCGAGGATCTTTAATCAACAACCCGGGCCAGTGCTCCTCATGAGTGTTCGTCCAAACTGGTCTGCCTGCGGGGCCACCACAAGGAAACTTGAGGTTTGGTACCTGTAGCTAGTTCCATCCGGCGTGTCCTGAGACTGAGATACGCGGCTCTTATCGAGGTCGTCGACACGTCGGGAGGTCCTGCTAGTCTTGTCTTACCTTAGCGATATATCTTGCGTATAGGAATCCCGGTGAAGCTTTGGTTTCCCCCAGAGTTGAGGTTTTCCTCTAAGGAATCCGACGAGATCACGAGATTCGTGATAGAGGATTACTTTGCGGACCGTGTACGTTTGTGATGGACTAGTTGGAGCACCCCTCCAAGGTTTAATCTTTCGGAAAGCCGTGCCCGCGGTTATGTGGCAACTTGGAATATTTTGTTAACATCCGTTATTAGATAACTTAAACTTAAGCTAATAAAATTGCCAACTGTGTGCGTAACCGTGACTGTCCCCTCGAAGATCTCTCTTCGATCGGGAACACGGTGGGGTTATGAATGACGTAGGTAGGTGTTCAGGATCACATAGTGATCAAGTATTCACGACCGCTAGTATAGTCCACTCTCATTCATGTTCTACGTAAGTTAGCCACTAAGTCAAGCTTAGGTGCTGCAACCTTAAACACTTCACCTTATCCTACCTAATAACTTGACTAGTTCTGGCACCAAGGTCTTAGATTGCTGAGTCCCCGTGGCTCACGGATTCCTCCAAAATCCCAACAGGTTCAGGTACCCCAGAGACAGATGATCCCGATGGCACTCAGCTGGCGTGGCAGTACAACGAGGAGACAGACCGCCTTTACGTGAACTATCCAGAAGATTGAGGCGTGGTCGTGATCGTGGGCCTGCAAGCAGAGTAGCATAGCATTTCTATGTTTTGTAGTCCGTAGTGGAACTACCTTGGTTGTATGTGTGATGTACTCTGAGATATTTATGAGAAGGCAATTGAATCCCTGATTGTCTATCTTTATTATTATGTATGTGTTGTGTTACCTGTTTGCGAAACGCGTAGATGCGCTTCTTTCCTATTCGGGGCCTCGATCCCCAGATCGGAAAGGACCGCATCTTGGTCGTTACACCACGACTATATAAGCCATCCCTACCCTCATTCGCTAGACCCTCGCCGCCGACGCCCTCTCCTCTTTTTGCCCTTTCATCACCGACACCTCCTCTCCCTCTCTCTCCCCAAAATGGCCGAGCGCTTCCCCGGCGGCCAACGGCTTCGGCCGTCGTCACCTCCACGGGGATGAGGCCCGCCTCCTCTACGAGGTGAACTACCCGACGCCACCGGACATGTGGGTGTCGGGCTCGTGGAGACTGAGCGCCGGCGGAGTCCCGGTGCCACCGCCGCCCTCTAGAGCTGACCGGCGTTGGGAGATCGCACGCATCCTGCCATCGCTGCCGGAGAGCTCGCGGAACCTGCCGAGGTACGCTCCCGACAGCAACACGCTGAGGACGTCGTACTTCGAACACCGTCATGTCGACCAGCTCGCCGCCACCAATGGGGTCGAACCCCGCGGCCGCTACAACTCCGAGGGGCGCCGTCAATGGTGGGGCATCCCCTGTCGCACCTTGGAGGTCGTCCTTGAGCACATTGAGGGCGGAAACTCGTCGCGGTATGAGTGCCCGCCTTCTCCCGCCGCCACGACAACTCTTGGACGCCAAGGCGGATGGAGACGGCGTCTTCCTCCTCGTCCGGCTCCCGCTCCTACTCCTTTGGGTTGCCGGCGCTCCTCACCGTCAAACCGGAGCTGTAGGAGACGCCGCTAGAGCGGCCCACGCACAACGGTGGCATTGTCATCAACGAGCGCGACGCTTCGTCAAGCCGAAGACGGAGTCGACGCTCCTCCCCGTCAAGCAGGTGCACCTAGCCATGGCCGCCTACGATGAGACCACCCTCAAATGGGGCAGGACGATTACGTCCGGGAGGAGATGGAGCGCCAGCGTCGCGCCCTTGAGGAGATCGTCGCCCGGCGACGCGGCCGTGAGGAGCACGGCGTCGTCATCCTCGACAACAGCGACAAGGAGGCATCGGGGCCTTCCAACCCCGTTTGCCACGGCGACCCAGGGCAGGGGTGCAGTAAGGACGACGACGGAGCGCAGGACGATGACGGCGATGACGACGACGACAACGGCGATGACTACACCAACTTCTAGAAGCTTCTCACCATGTAGAAGGCGGCGGCGACGGGCAGCGGTGACGTAATTTCCATTTAGGGTTTAATTATGTTTTTATTTCACTTTTGTACAAATATTAATGAAAAACTATGAATTTCCTTCAAATTTGAGTCGTTTTTTGGCTGGATTTAGGCTAAGTTTGTTTATTTTCAAAAAAAAAACGGTTGGGCCGACGTTTGGGAGGGCGACTGGAAACCCGAGCCCCTCCCCAGGCCGATGTTTTTGTTGACGCTCCCCCAAAGGACGTTATTTCACGCCTCTGGAGGGCCAAACCGGTGGAGATGCTCTTAGAGGCGAGAGAGGATAACTCAATAGCCCATTAACTCGCTTGATTAGCAAAGTTTTGTAATTCTAGTTTTTGGACGAATGGAGATCCTCGTTCGATCTTCCTTTTTATTGTAACCGACCCAACACTTATTATAAATTAATAGTGAGGAGGTGTTTATTGTAAAAAACATAGGTTAACCTTTTTTATTTTGAATGCTTAACACTGGTTTTTTGTTTGAGGAATGTAAATAAAAACACATGTTAACTTTTTTTATTTTGAATGCTTAACATTGGTTTTTTTGTTTGAGGAATGTAAATAAAAACACAGGTTAACCTTTTAATTTTGAATGCTTAACACTGGTTTTTTGTTTGAGGAATGTAAATAAAAACACAGGTTTACATTTTTTATTTTGAATGCTTAACACTGGTTTTTTGTTTGAGGAAAGTAAATAAAAACACAGGTTAACCTGACTACTAGGCAATAGCCCAATGGCTGGTGTAACAGTTGTCCATCTAGAAACCAGAGATCGAGACCGGTGTGGCCTGAATTTCTGTGATCCTCATTAAGGGAGGCGCATATATGTCAAGCTCTTAAACAGGAAACAAAAAAGACATAGGTTGACCTTTTTTTTATTTTGAAGAAGCCGAAGGCTGAAGCCATCCCGGCCCAGACGTTCAGTACAAAGCCATCCCGACCCAATTAGAGACGTCTGGACGGCTGGGTCTACCGGTCTAGGTCGCGCCCCCACCCCGACTCGGCCGCCGCCGCATCCCTGACCCCCGGCTGCCGACGGCGGACGGGCAATCCTCGCGACCTCCACGGCCCCTGCTCGGCCCCACGGCGACGGCGATGAGGCCCCCTGCGCTGGTCGACGACGCCATGCGCGAGGTCTTCACGCGCCTGCCGGCGGACGACCCCAGGAGCCTCGTCCACGCCGCCGCGGTCTGCAGGAGCTGGCGCGGCATCCTCACCGACCCCGGCTTCGCCCGCGGCTACCGCGCGTTCCACGGGGCGGCGCCCATGCTGGGCTTCCTCCACAACGCATACTGCGCCCCCAACCGCTTCGTCCCCACTTCGACCTTCCGCCGGTGGGGGTCCCAGGACCGACGAGGTTGCCACGTTCTCGACTCCCGGCATGGCATCGTCCTCCTCTACTCCCCTGCGTACGACGTCCCCTTTCATGCCTGCGACCTCGTCACCAACAATTGGTGGGAAATTGAGGCCGACCCCAAGTGCCACGACCTCATGCACTGGTGGCCGCACTTCTACAATGACCGAGGCATACACTTTACTGCCACGGTGCTCTGCGCCAAAGACCGGTGTCGGTGTGACCACCTCGACTGCCATGGCGGCCCTTTCCTCTTGGCCTTGGTGGGCTCTGCGGATAAAGGAGGCATCGCACTCGCCACTGCCTACTCGTCGGAGACTTGTCAGTGGAGCGACAAGATCTCTCTTCAGAGCCCGGGTTTGCAAATCGATAATGAAGGGCACACTGCTGTGGTGGGAAATAAGGTCTATGTCCCCAGTTATGATTGTGACAGTGTTGTGGAGTACAACATCCGTGAGCAACAACTGTCTGTGATCAAGGTGCCAGAGATCCTGGGCCAGGGATACCTTGACCTCATAGGTGCGGAGGACGGCATGCTGCTGTTTGCGTCCGTGCTCAAGCCTAGACTCTATCTATGGTCAATGGAAGCTGGTCCTAGAGGAGCTGCGGCATGGGCACGACGCAGGGTCGTCGAGCTCGAGCCATTGCTCCCTCATCGTGCCCTCTTGGACATGTCGGACTCGGACGTGTGGGCGGCTGGTTTTGCGGAAGGAGTTAGCGTCATCTTCCTCAGAACACCGGCTGGGTTGTACACAATTGAGCTTAATTCAGGCCGAGTCAACAAGGTGGGTGAATCGAGAATTGAAAAGGTCATGCCCTACACGAGCTTCTGCACTCGAGGTATAGAATAGCCTCATACTGTTTTTTCAAACACGTTCATCAAGTTATGAACACTAAACACGCCATTGATCAGTATTTCAGTGTTTTTGCTTCTAGCTTAGATCGTTGAATAACTTACATTCAAGAGCGCCCAAATACGATCGAATGATTACATAGCTTTATTCTTCTCATTTATCTGCATAGGTAGATGAATATTTGCATTCAGGTCTTCTCGTCCTTTCTAGTTTTCTGTATGATTGTAGATATTATGTAGGAAACCATTCTTTGTACTTTTGTATTGTTCAGAATTTCAGATACCGAGTCATGCCGCAGACCTGGCTGATTGTAGGCAACCACGAATAGTCCATTATTTTCCCTGCTATGCTGTCTGTGGTGTTGATACAAGCCAGCAGGGAAAAAGGAGTAGTTGATGCTGATTAAGTAGGCAGCTGACCAGAGAACTCCATGGTGAATGTGTAGTTGGTGCTCTTATGTTTCGTTGTTGGTGTAGTATATACATGTTTTTCGCGGCTTGGGCTCGCGAGTTGGTCAACCTAGTCAAGCTTTGCTAATCAGGCCGTGAGCAGTTTTGGTTGTTCTGTACCTGCATTCCATCTATATATAGTTTGGTTGGTATGATGAAATGATTTTGAGGGTGCAAAGTGCACTCCTTTCCCTGTTCTGTTTGTCATATCATCTGATCAAGCCTTTGTCTGTGGCGGTACAGCATGGCGCCGGGTGCTGGCCTCTGATGAAGCCTCACCCCCGCTTGTCGGTGCCAGTATACTTTTTTCTCTCAGGAAGACTTTGAAGATGAGCTCCGGTGGGTAGTTTGGTTATCTCTATGGTGGATGTGCATTTGTTCTGTTTGTGCCCTTTTTGCCTGAACTGAAGTTTTTTTTTTTTTTTCTTCTTTTTTTTTTTGCGGGTGTGAACTGAAGTTTGTTATGCTTGAGTTGTGCGTAGTTTGAGTGTGCAAGTGTAACCCAGCACAGCAGGACATCCATGGTTCTGTTTGCAGTTAACATAAACTCGGTTTCAATATTATTTATGTGGGTGGTTACAACTTATTATGATGAGTAAGCTGCTCTCCAATATTGGATTGCCTTTTTTTTTTTTACTCGAGCTATGTTTAGATTTCAAAACATTGTGAATTGCAGACATGTTATTATTCATTCAAAATAAGCATGGCTTGTTTGCAAGCTTATGTCATCGCAAGCATCTGAGGATGAGGATCTGATGCATGCAGTGAAGGTTCAAATTTTTGTTTTCGGATTCACACGTGAGTGCTCAACAAGGATACAATGGATTTCATGTATGTTTACTCGGTTCCTATCATTTCTAGTAGCATGAAACACCTAAACTGAAGTGCTGCTCGTCGACAATATAATTCTGAATAAACAAATTTATAGAGCTCCATCTTCCATCGTAAATTTACATGCAACTTTGAAGACTGATAGTAGCAAGAAACTGATAATAATACATGAAAGCAGGGTAACCAGTGATAACAACACATCAACATCACAGCATTGCATTGCACTGCTTTTCCAGATTAGAGACTTGGTTCCAGACTCTGGTGCTTCAAACTCATTAGCAGCGTGGATCCCTTGATCTTCATCAAAGGCACACCGGAGTTGTCGTGTGTTTTTTTTCAACATTGTATCCCTGTTCCATGTACATATCATACATGGCAATTAAACACCATTATTGCAAGATCTCCGTAAACCGCCTGTCGCAGCTGCATAGTATCAAATATGCCATGCCTTTTTGTACCAAGCCAGTAAGAAAAATCAAATGATGATCTGAGCCAAGTTCTTGTTCCAGAAGGAAATCACAGCCTACACCAACTAGTTGTACCTGGTGAAGCACCTGAATGGCCAAGATCTTCCAGTACTTTGGCAGTGGTCTTCGTTACTGGCAAGCAGCATTTTCACAACCCTCACAGTTACTTTTCTAGCAGAATCAAAAGAAACACAATCAGTCCATCTGATGGAAAGAGCATATCAACGTCGACTTTCGTATAAGATGATAACCGATTACACCCATTTATATTGGCTAAAAATCATTCTAAACAAAAGTGAGGATATTATAAAAGGGAATATTGGAAAGCAAAGGAGATGTAATGGCAAAGAGGTAGTACACAAATATGTGGATACGATGTATTATCTCACTCACATTCTTAATCACTGTTCATCTTAAAAACTATTCACCTTTGTTGTTGGTAGAATGACACTAAATAGTGAGAAATGGAGTCTTTGCTGTCTCTCGTCATGCTACTAAAACAAGAAAATAATTGAACCAATTTTTAAATGACGACATTTATCACAAATGCGGAAGGGTGTAGGAAACTTGCATCAAATTCAGTTCTAGTGCGCTGTTTCACAAGGCAACTGCAGCCTTGTGACATTACATTACAGATACGTAAACTACAAGGCCACAATGAGAGTTGTTTAACTACAAAAGAAAAGTTACAGCCATGTCTGACATATTTATGTGAAGGACTGCAGACGAAGTTAGATATTATCATGTTTAAGCATTGACGATGAAACTAAGGCACTGAATTTAGCAGCTAGGATAGTAGTTAAATTGGCTAAAAGTTTTTAGACTTGTAGTCTGCAAAGAATGCTACTGAAGAAGTTTCTGAAGATTGTCATAGCACCCTTTACATTTAAGACCGGGCCAAACTGTGAACTGATGATATTATATACTCCCTCCGTCCGAAATTACTTGTCGTAGGAATGGATGTATTTAAACTTATTTTAATTCTAGATACATCAATTTCTATGCATTTTTGGACAAGTAATTCCGGACGGCGGGAGTAGTATTTCAGCAAACGTCACACAGCAAAATATACTTTAGCAATTTAACCTCTGATAAATGTAAACAGAAGACAACGGTGGTGATATTTCAGATGAGGAAGAATGCTTGGTAAATGCTTAACTTCTTGCGATGAAAATTAGAGCAGTTTCAACAAAGCATTAATACTTGATCACGAAAATTGGATCTTATCAGCATATTCTCTGCACTAATAACTACAGGATCCAGTTGTATTGATCCAGATAGGGCATATGGTCCAACGTCAGAAGTGGAGGTCTTATTCTGGCTATTGAAACAAGTTAAAAGGAACTACAGAGAAAAATTGCAGCAAAGTAAGTCATTAACAAAGTTTCTATTTATCTGTGAAGAAGTATTACCAAATTTTTTTATGAGGGCAACTTAGTTTATGGCCAAGAACACACTTTACCTCTTCCTCAAACCAATTCTGTTTCAACTGAGTTCTGATTTGAGTCTGTTCCAGAATGCTCTCCTCTTCTCGTCATAGACTGAATGGCAGATCATTGGTCCAAGTGACCATTCACGTAAACTCATGATGCATCTTTTGAAGAACATCTGGGAGTTATCAGTTGAAAGCAGTTCTGGACTTGCTACTCTAGAAACTGTCAATGTAAAAAGAATGTATCCTTGTACAAGAGTGACCCATAGTACGTCGAGAGGTAGTCCCATCTGATCTTACAACCAGAGCTAGTGCCCTGTACCACTGATTCAAGCAATCTTGAGTGTTACACCTTCTGAGAGACTCTAATTTTGCAATCTCAATATTTGCAACTCCTTCTTTCACTAGAATTGGTTTTAGTGCCTTGAAAGTTACATCGTTTGGTGGTGTGCTTGATGCCAACATCTTCTGAAATATTTTCACAGCCTCTTCCATTTTCCCACCAGATACGTACATCTGAATCACAGAATTATAACTTAATGCTTGAGTTAGAAGCCCTAAAGCTTGCATTTCCTTGGAGATCCTGTGAGCTTCATCATAGCGAGCAACTTTCTTGTACAAGCACACCATCATCGCATATGAAAATTCATTTGCACTTCCCGTAATCTTCAAATTCTCAAAAAGCTCACGTGCTTCGTTCACCATACAATGATCACTGTAGAGGCCAATCATGCAGTTGGATGCATAAAGATTGGTGTCAGTATCTAATGATTTCAGAAGCTTGTATGTTTTTTGGGCCTCTGCCAGATACCCTGCTTTGGTGTAGAGTTTGATCAAAGAATTGTAGATTGAAGCACTGTCACACAAACCAGCCTTTGTCACTAAACCAAAAAATGCTGCAGCTTGCTGGACATTTCCAACTTCAGCATATGTATCAATTAAGATAGAGTAAACATATGAATCCGTGTGGACCCCCAAAGTGACCATTTCACTAAATAGGCATTCAACCATGTGCAAATTCCCATTCTTAGTAAAGCTGCTAATCACCACAGAGTATGGAACACAGTCAATCGGCATTTTAGCTGCTTGCATCTTTCTCAAGTAGTACAGAGCTTTCTCTGGCAGTTTAGCAGTTGACAGGAGTTGAATGAGAGAACTGTAAGTCAAGTAATCAGGTAGTACACCGTACCTCTCCATGCCAGCGGCTATCTCACAGGCCTCATCAAGCTTCTCTGCTAACCCATATGCTTTGATCATAACATTGCACACAGAAACGCTAAGCATCTTCCTCTCCAGGCAACACATAAAAGCCTTTTCTGCAAGGTTTATGTACCCTTTCTTCCCAAATGCATCAATATTTGCAGAAAAGCACTCGGAGTCCATCTGATTACAGAACCTCTCAAACCAACACCAAGACTGCTCAAGCATCCCAGCATTTACATACATCCTCGTTAAAGCTGACTGCGTGTATTCATCGATCACCAGGCCACTCTCGTCCATTTCTTTAACAAGGTCTTCTGCTTTACTGACCATTCCCCTGGTACAGTACCCATACAATAGTGTGCGGCAGCTCACAACATCCGGCACCAATTTTTCAGCTTTCATCTTACAGAAGTAGTGCTCTGCAACATCAATTTCATTGCTTTCTCTGTATAGTGAGATCAGTGTATTGTATGTCCTGGTGTCAGGAAGGCACTGAAACTCCTCCATCATCCTCACCAAAGAAGCCACCTGCTCCATCTTACGGTGTTTACCCCAGATATGAATCAGCGTGTTGAATGTAATAATGCTCGGCGCGACACCTTCCCTCAACATTTGGTTGAACATGTCTGACACTTTCTCAAGCTGCCCAGCCTTTCCATAAGTATCAATCAAGGTGTTGTAGGTATACAAGCTATAGCAAAGATGTCCGTCCAACCTTGTATCTGATTCAGACGACCATCTTTGAAAGAAAATCTCTGCCTTCTCATACTCTCCAGCCTTCTTATGCGCATGAAGGACAGTGCTCATGGTGACCTCGTCAGGCACCAAGCCGCGCTTGCACATGTCCCCGAGCCACAGCAACGCCGCCGTCTCTCTGCCTCCTTTGCAGTACACATCGATCAGCGTACCGTACGTCGCGTTATCCGGCGCCATGCCGCTGGAATGCATCTGGTGCCACAGGCCGGCGACGAGGTCCCATTTCTTCGCCCGCCCGACCGCGCAGAGCACGACATTGTAGTGGATCACATTGACCTCGTGGCGCCTCTGCCGGCGGAACCAGTCGAAAATCTCGACCACCCGCTTCCAGTCCTTCTGCTCCTTGAGGATGATGGTCCTCTCCCGGCTGCTCAGCGTGTCCCTCCACGGCCACAACGCCTCCCCGACGTTCCGGACGCGCTCCAGCGCTTCCAGCATCGCCGGGATGGACCCGCCGTAGCCGGCCAACCTGCCCCTGCCCTTCCCCCTTTGCGCATTAGCCCTCTGTCCGGTGGTGCCGGCGACGGTGAGTGGAACCACCACCGCGTTGGGGCAAGTCTCGGCGGTTCTCGCCGGCGGCGCGGAGACCGCGTTGCTCTGGAGCGCGAGGCCTTTGTCCCTGCGGCTGGCGCCGGGCACCGAGGGCGCGAGGTTCGACTGCGGAATCAGCGGCGGCGGCGGCGCGGGAGCACGGTGGAGGAACCGGTCGCACGGGCTCAGCATCACGCCCTGCGAAACAGCCGAGCGTGAGTCCCGCCGGTATTTGGGTCCAGAAATCGTGGACCAAAACAAAGCCGCGAGCTCATACCTCGAAAATCAATGGCCGGGGGCCGCGGGCCGGGCGGGGGAGGCAGCAGGAGCGCGACGAGGGAAAGGGGGGAGACGGCAGTGGCGGCGGCTTCAGGCGTCGGCGGTGGGCGGAGCCGAGGTGCGGCACGGCAGGCGGTGGCGGTGGCGGTGGCGGTGGCGGGCCAGAGGGGAGATTTTGGAGCGGCTTTGGGGTTGGGTCGGCAGCGGGAGGAAGGAGATGGAGTTTGGGGGGAGGGATGTGGATGTGGATGGCGAAATCACTCTTTCGGTCACTCTACATGACCGGAGGTTTGCCCCGATATTTTTTCACCCTGAAATTTCGAAACTTGCGTTCAAATTTTTGAAAACTCGTCACAATTTTTGCGAGAGGCGGTCTCGTTTAGTTGACCCGTAAAATTAGGAAAGTTTATCTTAATCTCATGGCAAATATTTTTCCGTTAGAAGAATGTCATGAGTTGTGAAAGCGGGATAGTGAGTGTGGGACGATCTTACACCATCACTTGTCACAAACTTTTATTTATTTTAAGAATACCATGCTACAACTTTTCTCAACCACTTTATTTAGAACTGACACATGAAAGTTTCAATTATATACTCCCTTCGTTTTTAAAATAAGTGTCTTAAGCTTAGTACAAATATGTACTAGAGCTGGTACAAAGTTGAGACAGTTATTTTGAAACGTATTAGATGAAGCTATAAAGACAAAAGATTATAGTATAATGTAACTACATATCTTATAAAACAAAAGCTACGGCAACTGCCGCCTCTACTCCAAAAAAGCTAGGGTTCCTGCCTCTAGCAAGCGCTGCCGCAGGTCCACCTCGTCTCCGGTGGCCCTAGGGCCATGGGGGCGCGGTGGATCCTGCCAAGGGCCGGCGGGAGGGCTTCGTTTTTAGTTGTCTCTTTCAGTTTTGTTAGGGTTTGTGTCCTACTCAGAAAGACGAGACAATGACGGCTTCTTAAAGATGGAATAAAGGTCTTCCCGTCTAGCCCCCGTTTCAGCGATGCGTCTAGTATTGTTGGTGGACGTGTGGAGGTTTGTCTCCGACGGATCTATCTTTGATGGATTTGCTCGGATCTTGTTGTTGTTCATCAACGTTCGTGTGTCTTGGGATTGGGTCATTCCGATCTACGTTATTTTTCGTCGGTGACGGTTGCTGTTCTGGTGTGCTGGTCCTATAGGGCCTTATCACGATGATTTTCCGATTATCTACTACAACAAGTTGTGCTCGACTCCGGCGATGGAGGGGTGAAGATGGCGGCGCGATTCGGCTTGCTTCAATGGTTGTAGTCGTCGCTAGATGGCCTACGGATCTAGATGTAATTTTTATTATTTCTATTGTCGTTTGTACTGCTGATTGAAGATGAATAGATCGAAGTTTTCTCGCAAAAAAAAACTACATATCTTATAAGACTAGATGGATGATGCCCAAGAGGACTATATACATTTAACAATAGAAGAAATGACTCATAAAGGTTTCTCCCGTATATATAAAAGGAGACATTCAAGAGAATGTGGAGGCATCTGACATTTGGAGAGTAGAGATCTAGAGTATCCACCCATAACACTCATTTTTTTAGAACGCCTTGAGAGGGGCAGGGGTTCCTGTATTTCATTAAGAAGACGAGAGTTAGTCCAGTTTATAAGGAAAACCGGACCTGAAAACCTAACATTCTCGGCTAATCAGGGAAAACCAAATGAAAAACCAAAAAAAGAGAAAAAAAAGACACAAGAGACACAAGAACTAGGGGGTAGGGACGAGACAAAAGGCAGTATCAAAGGACATTGTCGGAGCCAGACACTAGAGCACCTAGGCCCAAAGAAGTTTGGCGAGGCTCAAGTGAAACAAACTGACCGCCACACACAGAAGGAAAAGCATCCATATCGAATGGCTCTTCTATCGCGGCCTCAAAGAATCATGTGCTAACATTATCTTATGAAAAACATACCTATAGGTCCAACTTTGACTTTCCCACGATCCTCGCCAAAGAGCTCAATGTCTCGATCACTTGCAGCAACAACGCTTTCTTGTACATATCCACGTATGCTTGCATATTTTTCTATTGCCCCTCTGCTTTGCTAACCTTTGGCAGCTCACCAATAGCCTCCAACATCCTATACTCTATGCACTTGGACATCGAGATGTTGCACGCTTTGTTCTTCCTATCCAGACGCCCACTCCGCCGCTCGTCATTCTTTTCCCCATGCGAAGGCACCGGGGTCCCAAGCAGAGGTTGTGGGAGCGGACACATAAACTTGTTGAGAAATTCCTACAAAAATAATGATGTTGCTTTAGTTTGCGCCACCTTCACAACAACATTGCACGTCTCAACCACAAGCTCAACCAGAATGCTCGTTGTGTTGAAACCAAGCAGCTCCTCTGGACTCGGCATCAGACTTACAAGGGAGTGCACCACAAAAGATGAGGAGGAGCCTCTAGAGCGTAGCCTCCGAGCACGTAGGATCAACAGATTCCTTACTCCCTCCCGACGAGGCACCATGGGTCAACCACATATCACCATCTCAAGCAGAGCAGTCCATAGGACCGATGATGGCATGCAAAACCTAAGGAGAAGTTGTCATTGCTTCATCAAGCATAGGGTCATCAACATAGTCACATTAGCTATAGTAACTCCACATGTAATATAGCCAGTTTATTGAAAACATTGTAATATAATCGTTGGAGCTAGTATTAAGGTAACTTTAGTTGTTGAGGTAACTGCCCTCGTTGCCATGCTTAAGTGATCACGCCTTGCTCTTAAGCATTGGCGCAAATAATCGTCGAACCATAAATGCTCGTGAGCATAATTGTAAAATATCCATCGCTATGCTCGACGCCCTAGAAGAATCAAGTTTCCCTCTGCAAGAATATTTTTTCTCATACGTGAAGTAATAAACATTATATGGAGAAAAGGCAGGATCCTAACTAAGTACTATTCCTCCATTTTTCGATATTCTCACACCATATTGTAGTTTCTCACTTACTGATCTATACCCTATCCACACGCACTAATTTTGTCACTTAGATAAGCATTTTACTTTCTAAGAAATCTTCAAAGCCTTCATCTCCATGAACCCCTCTCCCAATCCAGGATCTGATCATCCATAAGGTGCATTACAAACCTTCACAACCAACAAGGGAATACATAAACTTGGATTCCCATATGTGACTCATATGGCCTAGGAGTCTCCAAACTCCAAGAGTAACAAAATCAAAGCGAAAAGCGAGGAACTTGCTCAAATTGTGAAAGTGGTTTGTCAAAAGACAAGGGAGGCATGGATCTTGGCTAAGGATAGCACTTCTCTCAAATCCCCATAAATCTCTCAAGGAATCCAAGGATTAGGGTTGAGAGAGTGTGGAGCAGATCTAGAACGTTTGGAATGAGTGGTCACACCTATCCTGAAGAGGTAGGCAGTCTAGCTAGTGTTCGGTGAAAATTGAGAGAACCCGTGTCAGCGTATTGGGAAACAGGGTTCCCCCAAGACGTAAAGTGTCCATCCTAAGAAATTTTAATTCTCTTAAGAGGAATAAGTTGTGGCCTGTGTTTTAGAAGCTACAAGTTAAGTCAAGTAGATCATAACCTGCATGATTGATTGGAAAGAGTCATAAAAGGTCAGTTATGCTACAAGTCAAATCAAGCAGATCATAACCTGCATGATTGATTGGAAAGAGTCATAAAAGGCCAAGCGCTTGGCTTCTCCAAGCACTGAAGGGAAAAAGAAAACGAGAAAAAGAGACACAAGAACTAGGGGGTAAGGACGAGACAAAAGGCAGTATCAAGGGACATTGTCAGAGCCAAACACTACAGCGCATATGCTCAAAGCAGTTTGACGAGGCTCAAGTAAAACAAAACTGACCGTCACTCACCAAAGGGAAATCATCCATATCGTATGGCTCTTCTGTTGTGGTCTCAAAGAATCAAGTGCTAACATTATCTTGTGGAAAACATCTTGAGAGGTCCAACTTTGAATTTCCTGTGATCCTCGCCAAAGAGCTCAACGCATTGATCACTTGCAGCGACTGCGGTTTCTTGTACATATCCAGGTATGCTTGCATCTTTTGTTGTGGACCCTTTGCTTTAATGACCTCCGACACCTCACCAAAAGCCTCCAACATCATGTACTATGCGCGCTTGGATGTTGGGATGTTGCATGCCTTGTTCTTCTTATCCAGACGCGATCCATCCCGATCAAGCGCCGAATGGATGACACCTCCGCGTTCAGCACACGTGCAACTCGGTGACGTCTTCGTCTCCTCGATCCAGCGAGCAAAGGCAGAGTAGTAGGTGGGTTCTCAACCCGCACGACAATGTGGTGGAGGTAGTGGTGTAGCTAGTTCAGCAGGGATTCGCCAAGCGCTACTAGAACGAGGACGGAGGAGCTACAGAAAGAGAGAGAGAGAGAGAGAGAGAGAGAGAGAGAGAGAGGCTCCAAGGGCTTGGTGTCTCCTCTTGGGGCGCACTCCCCTCTTTTGTAGGTGGAGGGGCGTGGTGTCCAGCCCCTCCAAGCCCTAGGGCCGACGACCAAGGGGGAGGAGGTGGACTCCTAGTCCTTCTCCTTCCCTTCCATACACACATGGACTTTCCACGTCTCCAAAGCCACATGGGCCTTGAGGGACTTGTGCGCCTAGCCCAATAAGGCCAGGACACCTTCCCTCAGCCCATGCTGACCCTTGGGACGTGGTGAAACCCTTGACGGACTTTCGTACTTCTCCGGAAATTTTTGAAACCTTCTAGAAGCTTCCCTGTATAATACTGAAAAAACTGAAACTTTTTTCGAAACCATGAAAACATTTTTTCATATATAAATATTTACCTCCGGACCATTCCAGAGCTACTCTCACGTCTGGGATCTCACCAGGACTCCGAACAACATTCGGTCACCAACATAATAATTCAATAATACTATATCATCGTCGAAGGTTAAGCATGCGGACCCTATGGGTTCAAGAATCATGTAGACATGACCGAGACACCTCTCCAATCAATAATCAATAGAGGGACCTGGATGTCCATATTAATTCCTACATATTCCACGAAGATCTTTATCAACCGAACCACAATGTCAATGATTCAGTCAATCCCGTATGCAATTCCCTTTGTTCATTAGTATATTACTTGCAAGAGATTTGATCGCCGGTATCCCGCCTCGCCTCGTCACGACGCGTGTGCGCGTCGCGTGTTGCGGGAATGAGCCGAGCCGAGGCTTTTTTTGCCGATAAAAAATGGTTAATTAATTATGAATTAGTTAACGAATCGCTAAAAAAAACGTGCCACTGCCCGAGACGTTGGATCGTGGGCTGTTCGTGGGCCTGGCCAGGCCCATCTATTTGACGACCTATATAAGGAGGCCGACGGTGGAGTGTAACCTAATCCGTTCAGTCTCTCCCTCTGTGTGCAACCTTAGCTACATGTACCGTTCCTCTCAGTGTGCTACTTCCGGCGATCCCATCCCGACGACCGCGTGCACGGTTGGTCGGGAGAGCAGGTTCCTCCGGAACCCTGTCATTCAAGATCCTGCGAGGGAGAACGACAATAAGATTTTTGGGGAGCGTCTCAACGCAATTGCTCCCGATCCATCCCCGTCCGCTTCCTCCTCTGATCCGACTACTTCCCCTGCATCGACACCATGATCGACGACGCCAAGAAGAAGGCCATAGAACGACGACGCTGAGGCTGCTGCTGTTTGCCGTCGCGTTGGCTTGGCCAACCGAAGGGTATGATTTGTTCATCCCTCGTTTACTCATTCTTATTCTAGCCGTATATGCCATGTTCATAGATATTTCGGTTCTATATACTGTACGTGCTAATATGCTTAGGTATCGGTATAAGGTGTATACCATATTTGTCATGCTTGTTGTTTGCTCGTGGATTAGCCTAATCGGGAAAGTGCTAATATTTCCAACACAAGTGTGGATCAAGAACTAGATATAAACAACCCGAGCTCATTGTTGAGCATATTCATGTTCCTACGGAGCAAGCAAATTTTTTCTTTGAAGGCAAGGGCCAAAAATAAAAAAGATAGTGTTTGCTTAACTAATTTTGCTAAGCCTTAGTCAACTGAGACTTGGTTATGTTCGAGTCAATGCTATATTTGTGTCATCTGCCACACCCGTGTTTAAAAGAATTCATGCGTGTCATTTGACAAACCTACAATGAATGGAAGTGTTACAACAAAGAGCTAGCCACACCCGCGCTTAAAAGAATTCCTACGTGTCATTTGACAGACCTGCAATGGATGAAAGTGTTACAACAGAAACAAAATTCAGAACTTTCTTTTTGCCGGTCAACGAGTGTATGCATATATTAACAAAATTCAGACTAAGAGTAATGTTAGATAAGGATAAAAAAGTTTCAGTGTCAAACAGAAAAATCAAAATTTAAGGCAGCGTTGAGTATGGAATTCTCTTGACGCGCAGGAAGGACCTGCCAGCAGGTCGTGTGCACACGAGAGCCGCCGTCACAAACTCGCGCTTGGCTTCCCGCAGGAACGTGCGTGCGTACAGGCAGCAGGGCCGTGGAGAAAACGAAGGCAGGTGGCTTGGGCGACGCGCCGACGACTTTGCTACATATGCATCCGTGGTGCTCTCTGAACCACGAGCCCGTCGCTCGACCTTGACAGCCATCCGCTATATATTCGCCATACCTTCAGTCCTTCACTAGTTCAGGCGACGCCTGTGATTCGATCGGAATAGCTCATGGACCTCCGGCACCACGCCATTCAGCTCGCCCCGACTCATGGCGCGGCGGCTGGAGCCGCGACGCGGCCGGGCGACGGTGGCGCGATGAGCTCCGAGCTCTACCTCGCCGTGTGCGGGGGGAAGAAGGAGGAGGCCATGGCGCTGCTTCGCCAGCGGCACTACGGCGGCGCTGCCGCGGGTCATCTGGTTGCTGGTAATGTTCAGCAAACTGCTAGCTGCTGGTAATGTGCGTGCGTTCACATGTTTGAGAGCATCTTTTTCCTGTTCCCACCGATCAAAGTCAAACCAATTTTGAGTCACGGCCATCGGATCAAAGTCAAACCAATTTTGAGTCACAGCCACCGGGTCAGCAGGTTTGGTGCGGGGTGGTCAAATGCGGGCAAAATTCAAGCACACACTCATTAGGTTCACATTTCAACACCACCGTCAACCGTACATTTTACGGAAGCTCGGCTTTTCCTTTTGGTTTGAACACATTGCTACAATTTCTGTTTGATTCTTTCTTTTTTCGAATTCCTTCCAGAGTTTGAGAAGGTTTGACAAACGTTCGATTTCTGTCAAAGTTTGTCTGAATTCGTGTGTCACCGATAATTTGCACACACAAAAAAGTGCCAACCATACATTTTGGCCGATGTGCAAATATCTTGGTGCCTAGTGATTTAAGTGAGATTTCAGAATTCCATGTGAAATTCCATTCAAAACGGGAACACACATGTGTTTTTCTTAGGGAGGAAATTAAGAGAACCATATTTTGTTCAACTTTTTCAGGCATACACCAGGTGAGCGCAAAGAGGAACAACGTTCTGCATTTAGCCGCGGAGCACGGGCACGACGAGCTGATCCGTGATCTCGTCAGCTTCGGCGGCAAGAGCTTGCTCTCTGCGCAGAACTCGGCCATGGACACGCCTCTGCACTGCGCGGCGAGGGCGGGGCATTGCAAGGCCGTGTCCGTCCTCGTCCAGCTCGCGCTGGGCTACGGAGACGAGAGCACGCTGTGGTGCAAGAATGCGGCCGGGGACACGGCGCTTCATCTGGCAACGAGGCTCGGCCATGGCGCGGCGGTGGAGGCCATGGTCTCCGCGGCGCCCGGGCTGTCCTCTGAGGTCAATGACGCCGGCGTGTCGCCGCTGTACCTGGCCGTGATGAGCAGGTCCGTGCGTGCCGTCAGAGCGATAACGGCCAACTGCAGGGACGCGTCGGCCGCCGGCCCGAGCTCGCAGAACGCGCTGCACGCCGCCGTCTTCCAGGGCTCAGGTCAGCTAGCCAGCGAGTATCTAAAGTTTGTTGATCCGTGGACTCTGAAAAATGCATGCATTTGTCGAAATTCGGCTGATATATATGTCTGAACTTTGTTAGAAATGGTTAGGCTGCTGCTGGAGTGGAAGCCATGCGGCCCATCCCTCGCCAGCCAAGCGGACGACACGGGCAGCACTCCGCTCCACTTCGCCTCGTCCGACGGCGACCACTCCGTCGTAGCTGCCATCCTGAGCGCGACGCCGCCGTGCGCGGTGCGCATGCGGGACTCCGGCGGCCTCTCTGCCCTCCACGTCGCGGCGGGGATGGGCCACGCCCACGTCGCCAGGGCGCTCATGAAGGCCTGCCCGGACGCGACCGAGCTCCAGGACGACCGCGGCGAAACCTTCGTGCACGCCGCGGCCAGGGGAGGCCACTCCGAGGTGGTGCGGCTCGCCATCAAGAAGCCGATGTTGGGCGGCGGCGGCGGCCTCCTGAACACGCAGGACGGGGACGGCAACACGCCTCTCCACCTGGCGGTGGCCGCGCGCGAGCCGGCCATCGCGGAGGCCCTGCTGTGGACGGGCGTGGTGCGAGCCGACGTGATGAACAACGACGGGCACACGCCGCTAGACCTCGCCGCGAAGTCAACCAGCTTCTACTCCATGGTAAGCCTGGTGGTGACGCTGACCGCGTTCGGAGCGCAGTTCCGCCCTCAGAGGCGGGACCGGGTGCAGCAGTGGGACAACCGCAACATCACGAAATGGATCGAGGAGACGTCCAACAGCCTGGCGGTGGTCGCCGTGCTCGTCGCCGGCGTCGCCTTCACCGCCGCCAACAACCTGCCCGGGTCGTACGAGCAAGGCATGGCGGTCCTCCTGCGGAAGAGGATCTTCAAGTGCTTCCTCATCCTCGACAGCGTCGCCCTGGTGACCTCCATACTCGCCGTGGTCCTGCTCGTCTACGGCAAGGCCTCGCGCTCCGCCCGGTCGTGGAAGAGCTTCGCGGCGGCGCTGCATTGCATATGGGTGTCGCTGATCAGCATGATCCTGGCCTTCTACGCGGCCATAGCGGCCGTGACGAGCACCGACGGGGTCTACGACATCAGCGTCTTCGTCGTGAACCTCGTCCTCGTCGTGCTGTTCGTCGTGCTCTCCGCGTTCGTCAGCCCTCCGGTGTCGCACCGCATAATGTGCAAGTTCCTGTGGCAATGTGGCTTCAGAGGGCGCCAAGGGGTCGTCCGGAGGCGTATCAACCAACAGTATCCGGTGGCCAGCGCCTTCGTGACCAACCTGCTTCTGTTCAGGCTCGCACATTATGTCATGCTGTTTGCCGGATTTATCGTTGTGTCGACATTGCGTGGCGGCTCCTAGCCAGCTTCCAGCCATTTGTCGTTATCATTTCATCTATAGTCAATTTTACTGCTAGCATGTAGATATAGGGATTAATTAGTTGTAAATAGACATCATCTTATTAATACCTGGCACACCCTACTCTCTCATAGAGTTTATTGAGCCTATTGTAACTGATTTTTAATCTATAGTTCGCCTCTAGAAAGGAGAGAATTACCCCTGCCTCTCTGTCGATTGATGCACAATATATGCGCGCTTTCTCTTGACAGGTAACAGTTGTCGAATGGCCTCCGCATGTTCTTAAGATGTTGTTTCTTTTCAAGGAACTAAATTTTTTTTAATCTCAGAAACTAAAGAAAAAAGATTTTTTCAAGAAAGTCTTTTTCTAGTCTCTTAAGAAAAAGTCCCTTCTGTTTCTTTACTTAGGGACTAAAAGGGATTTTTTAGTCTAGTCCCTCTAAAAAAACACCACATAAGATGTTCACGCTTGTATGCGGTTATACTAGCAGAAAGTCGTTTCAGAGAACGGACTTCAAGGAAGATACTAATAAAGAGAAGTTCCTTTTATAGCTCAGTTCTTTTTGTTTTTTAATATGTATATCATAAAAAAGGCTCCACGTTTCATTTCATAAATAAAACAACAATCAACATACATCCATCAAAAACGAAGGTTTACATCACAAGAATAAACGAGGAAAAACACGGGAAAAGAAAAGGTTCAACTGTGGGTAGCAACAACAACAAGGCCCAAAGTAAGAACAAGATACAAGAAGCCTTAAGGAGGACACGTGACCATGAGCAGCCTTGCTGCTAGCTCCTTGAACTTCCTCGTCATGTCGTTGATGGCTGCCCTATCCCACCGCTTGTACAAGGGCCTCCACATTTGTATGAAGGCACACAATTCATAGATCGTGTCAGTGGGCCTGTCCGGAAAGACCTGTTCAGTCACAAGTTTATTCCTAATACACCACAACGTCCAGGTCAAGGCCCCGAGGCTGAGCCATATTAAGCGGTGAACCTGACGGACGAAACTAGCTGGTAGAACTCATGGAAACTCGAGGGACACCACCCATTGTCTCAGACCTCCCTAAAGCAACCCCAAAGGAACTGGGTTGAGACACAATAGAAGAAGATGTGGTTAACATTTTCTATGACACCGCAAAGAGGGAAAATGCCGATCCCAGGCCCATTCTTTTGCGCACCTGGTCTCCTAAAGGTGGCCGACCCTCACAAGCTGCCACAGGAAAATCTTAATCTTAGGGGGAGATTCGTTCTCCACACCTCCGTCAGTTCCTCCGGGGTCCTGGCCGGCCGCCATCCAGTCATAGAGGGATTTAATGGAGAATCTTCCCGAAGGGTCCAACCGCCAATAGTTGGCGTCAGTAAGCTCCCAAAGATTGGAGGTAGCTATAATATCCTGAAGCAGACCCCATTCAGCTGCCTCCTCGGGGCCTAACATACGGTGGAAGGAGAGTCCCCCGCCGCCATCAACCATGGCGCGAGCCACCGAGATCACCGGTTCGTTGGAGATGGCAAACAAAACCGGGAACTAGGCCCATAGGGGGCTGGAGCCCCTCTAGAAGTCGATCCAGAACAGCGTCTCGATACCCAATCCAACGTTCACAGCTGGCCCGAGCTGGAATAATGGCTTCAGAGTCAGGATGTAAATGGCGTTGGGACCACTAGTCCCATCTATGCCATCCACCAAACTAAATTTAAATGGCCTTTGTGGACACCCATAAAAATTAACTGGCATAAATGAATAGCCTAGAAAGTCCATCTAACCATTGGCAATCCACAACTTTCATACCGCGTCCTAGTCCAACACCGCACCACACCATCCTGCTTCCAATCCATTGGTAGCTTGCGGACATGGCGACGGAGCGGAGTATCGAGAGGCGGTCGTTGAGCCGCTTGCGGCGGCGCCGCCGCCAACAGGTTCTTGCACGGCATCCCCTCCACCGGCTTCTTCCTCGACGCCGGCGCCGCCGACATCTGGCCTGGGCCGAACACTCTGTTAGCCCGGGCTCCACCTTGCACGCGCCGAGGCCGGTCCCCTCCGTCGTTGCCAGGGCCGCAGCTGCCTTGGGGTCCACCACGCCGAGGAACCCCATGTCGCCGTACCCGCCGCCGACGACATTGGGGAAGGGCGCATTGCCGTAGATCTCGTTGAGGCAGTCGAACCCCTCACCCACCTGCTGATGTTGCTGCTGCTGTTGCGGGTCGTAGGAGGCCGTGAAGGTGGGCAGGACGCTGACGGTGGGCTGGTGTCGCTCCCGGAAGCAGTCCATGGCGGCAGCTACCCCAATCCAGGTTTGCAGTGTTGCGGCTTGTGAGCTAGCAGTAGTAGTACTAGTGGTGCTAGGGGGGTGAAAAAGATGAGATAACAGTGTCAGGGGAATCAGCACGTGTGGTGTGTGTATGTGTGCTAGTATCATGGTGTAGTAGTTGGACAATATATGGACGTCACAAGTCCCACATAAAAATTAACTCGACTACCATTTAATCCCACGTAAAAAGTGATGGCCAGTGCGGGCAAGTCCCACAACGTCCAGTGAACCGTCCACTTACATTCTGACTTCAGAGACTGGAGCGCGTGCAAAAACTGGGAGCCCCTCGACCTCAAACATATCGAGAAGGACTGGCCCTGGAGATACTTCACGTTTATGAGGTCCAACCATAACCCACCATCACCCTGGACAATCCTCCAAATCCACTTTGTCATGAGGCAAAGGTTCATGCGCCTTAAAGACGTGATCCCCAAGCCACTCTGATCCTTGGGCATACAAATAACGCTCCACTTAACCATATGATATTTCTTCCTACATGTCTCGCTGAGAGAGTCCAGGAATAAGGGGTCCCCCGGTCTCTTACCTACTTTCATGGGGCGGACTTCTAGGTTGTCTTATAATTATCACCGGAATCTTGACTACAAGACGACGTTGTATCTAAGACGGATTCGCCCGAAGACTTGGTGTGCGCCTCACGACGAGATGATAATCAGCATATTTTCTCCTTGGCGTAACCGGCATTGTGTAACCCTAGTACCCCTGGTATCTATATAAACCAGAGGGCTTAGTTCATAGGACAAGTTAAGATCATTACTGAGGGTTTAGACCAGAACATGCGACCGCAAGGTAGATCAACTCTGTATTCGATACTCCACCATCAATATAAGCAAGAGCATGACATAGGGTTTTACCTATATCAAGAGGGCCTGAACCTGGGTAAACATCATCTACTTTGTAACCTGTTACCCATCGATCCAAGATCCACAGTTGGGACCCCCTACCCAAGATTTGCCGGTTTTGACACCGACGTTGGTGCTTTCATTGAGAGTTCCACTATGAGATCACCAGAAGGATCGATGGCTCGCTCGGTCACGAGCGACGACATCAACACCGGGGATATCTTTGTCTCTAGCCAGCCCTCCATGTTCAGTAGCATTGTTTCGCATGTCGAGGTAGCTCATGACCTAGGCCAGATCAACGGGTTCACCCTGGGTCATGGAATCAAGTTCGGCGACTTAGATTTCGTTGCTGATGCCAAAGGCAATCTGGTCCTTGCTGGGTTCACGACCTCATCTGTTGAACCCGAAAACTCGAAGCCTTGTCTTTGGGTCTCCTCCCTAACTTTGTTCCAGGACGTCGCCTACTCTGGATCCGGCCTCGAGCACAGATCTTACTGTGGTGTTCGAAGATCAAGGGTTAAACCTAGCCGAGCACACTCCCTATGCCTACGAACCGGACGTCGTCTCTTCCAAAACCCCAAAGACTAGTCCGGTTGATCCCTTGCTATCGGACAAGATGCTGACACGGATCCGAACTATGAAAGTTTCGGATGACCCGGCCCCGACCTATGCTCAGTTCGGTTTCGAGCCCAGTCACAGGGAATTTTATTTCCCACCCACCACCCACTTGGTAGCCACTATCGAAGATTTAACCGATATGCTGGACTTCTCCTCAGATGAGGCCGAAGACACATATATGGATGTCGACACATCTGTTCCTCCTACGACCGGGCGATGGACGACCGCCTCCACCTATGATGTGTACATAGTGGACACCCCTAAGGGCGATGGCACCATAGGGAAGAGCGATGATGAAACCCTAGTTAAAAACAGTGGCGATAAACCTCAAAGGCGCATACGTCGCAGAAAGCCTAAAGCATTCAGGGCAAGGAAAGCAACACGAGAACCAAATAAAATGTTACCTTGGACAATCCAGAGAACCGCCTTGATCCCGCTGCCCTCGAACACAAGCTCGATGATTAGAAGGGACACATGGATCTGAAAAAACCCAAGGACCTCGACGACTCTCGGGGTAGAAATTACCTCCCTTCTTGTGAAGAAGAGTTTAGTCTCGGAGAGGAGGACTTCATCGTCCCCGAAGACCCGCTTGATCAAGAGCGATTTAAGCGGAAACTCATAGCCACTTCTTGAAGTCTCAAGATAAAACATCAGGAAATCAAAGCTGAACAGGACTCCATCAATGACAAATGGACTCAAATCCTCTTGGGGAATGTCGCATGGGAAACAAAAAAATTTCTACGCGTACGAATACCTATCATGGTGAGGTCCATCTACGAGAGGGGATATTCGATCTATGTACCCTTGTAGATCGCACAGCAGAAGCGTTAAGAAACGCGGTTGATGTAGGGGAACGTCCTCACGTCCCTCGATCCGCCCCGCGAACCGTCCCGCGATCCCTCACGGACGGCACCTCCGCGTTCAGCACACGTACAGCTCGACGATGATCTCGGCCTTCTTGATCTAGCAAGAGAGACGGAGAGGTAGATGAGTTCTCCGGCAGCGTGACGGCGCTCTGGAGGTTGGTAGTGATCTAATCTCAGTAGGGCTCCGCCCGAGCTCCGCAGAAACGCGATCTAGAGGAAAAACCGTGGAGATATGTGGTTGGGATGCCGTGGCAAAGTTGTCTCAAATCAGCCCTAAAACCTCCGTATATATAGGGGGAAGAGGGGGAGCCTTGCCTTGGGGTCCAAGGACCCCCAAGGGGGTCGGCCGAGCCAAGGGGGGGGAGTCCTCCCCTTCCAAACCGAATCCAACTAGGTTTGGAAGGTGGAGTCCTTCCCCTTTTTCCCACCTCATCTTTTTTTTTTCTTTTCCTCTTTGATTTTCTTCCTATGGCGCATAGGGCCTTCTTGGGCTGTCCCACCAGCCCACTAAGGGCTGGTGCGCCACCCCCAAGGCCTATGGGCTTCCCCGGGGTGGGTTGCCCCCCCGGTGAACACCCTGAACCCATTCGTCATTCCCGGTACATTCCCGGTAACTCCGAAAACCTTCCGGTAATCAAATGAGGTCATCCTATATATCAATCTTCGTTTCCGGACCATTCCGGAAACCCTCGTGACGTCCGTGATCTCATCCGGGACTCCGAACAACATTCTGTAACCAACCATATAACTCAAATACACATAAAACAACGTCGAACCTTAAGTGTGCAGACCCTGCGGGTTCGAGAACTATGCAGACATGACCCGAGTGACTCCTCGGTCAATATCCAATAGCGGGACCTGGATGCCCATATTGGATCCCACATATTCTACGAAGATCTTATCGTTTGAACCTCAGTGCCAAGGATTCATATAATCTCGTATGTCATTCCCTTTGTCCTTCGGTATGTTACTTGCCCGAGATTCGATCGTCAGTATCCGCATACCTATTTCAATCTCGTTTACCGACAAGTCTCTTTACTCGTTCCGTAATACAAGATCCCACAACTTATACTAAGTCACAATGCTTGCAAGGCTTGTGTGTGATGTTGTATTACCGAGTGGGCCCCGAGATACCTCTCCGTCATACGGAGTGACAAATCCCAGTCTTGATCCATACTAACTCAACGAACACCTTCGGAGATACCTGTAGAGCATCTTTATAGTCACCCAGTTACGTTGCGATATTTGATACACACAAAGCATTCCTCCGGTGTCAGTGAGTTATATGATCTCATGGTCATAGGAACAAATACTTGACACGCAGAAAACAGTAGCAACAAAATGACACGATCAACATGCTACGTCTATTAGTTTGGGTCTAGTCCATCACATGATTCTCCTAATGATGTGATCCCGTTATCAAGTGAGAACACTTGCCTATGGTCAGGAAACCTTGACCATCTTTGATCAACGAGCTAGTCAACTAGAGGCTTACTAGGGACAGTGTTTTGTCTATGTATCCACACATGCACTGTGTTTCCAATCAATACAATTATAGCATGGATAATAAACGATTATCATGAACAAAGAAATATAATAATAACTAATTTATTATTGCCTCTAGGGCATAATTCCAACAGTCTCCCACTTGCACTAGAGTCAATAATCTAGTTCACATCACCATGTGATTCCAACGAATCCAACACCCATATAGTTATGGGGTGTGATCACGTTTTGTTCGTCAGAGAGGTTTTAGTCGACGGTTCTGAAACTTTCAGATCCGTGTGTTCTTTACAAATCTTTATGTCATCTTATAGATGCTGCTACTATGTGCTATTCGGAAATATTCCAAATATCTACTCTACTATGCAAATCCGTTTCAGTACTCATAGTTATTCGGATTAGTGTCAAAGCTTGCATCGACGTAACCCTTTACGACGAACTCTTTAACCACCTCCATAATCGAGAAAAATTCCTTAGTCTATTTAGTTACTAAGGATAACTTTGACCGCTGATCAGTGATTCAATCCTGGATCACTCTGTGTACCTCTTAACAGACTTGCTGCAAGGCACACATCAGGTGCGGCACTCAACATGACATACTTTAGAGTCTACGGCTAAGGCACAGAAGACGACCTTCGTCTATTCTCTTTATTCTGCCGGGGTCGGGTTTTGAGTCTTACTCAAATTCACACCTCACAACGCAACCAAGAACTCCTTCTTTGCTGATCTATTTTGAACTCCTTCAAAAACTTGTCAAGGCATGGATCTTGTTGAAACTTCCATTAAGCGCTTTCGATCTATCTCCATAGATCTTTGATGCTCAACGTTCAAGTAGCGCAATCCAGGTACTCCTTTGAAAACTCCTTTCAAACAACCTTGTATGCTTTACAGAAATTCTATATTACTTCTGATCCACAATATGTCAACTACATATACTTATCAGAAATTCTATAGTGCTCCCACTCACTTCTTTGGAAATACAAGTTTCTCATAAACCTTGTACAAACCGAAAATCTTTGATCATCTCATCAAAGTGTATATTCCAACTCCGAGATGCTTGCACCAGTCCATTGAAGGATCGCTCGAGCTTGCATACTTGCTAGTATCTTTAGGATCGACAAAACCTCCTGGTTGTATCACATACAATGTTTGCTCAAGGAAACCGTCGAGGAAACAATGTTTTGAGATCCTATGTGCAATATTTCATAAATAATGCAACAACTACTAACATAATTCTAACAGACTTTTAGCATCGTACGAGTGAGAAAGTCTCATCATAGTCAACTGTTTGATCTTGTCGGAAACATCTTTGCGACAAGTCGAGCTTTTCTTAATAGTGACTTATCACCATCATCGTCTGTCTTCCTTTTAAAGATCCATCTTTACTCAACGGTCCTATGACCATCAAGTAGTTCTTCCAAAGTCTACACTTTGTTTTCATACATGGATCCTCTCTCGGATTTCATGGCTTCCAGCCATTTGTTGGAATCCGGACCCACCATTGCTTTCTCCATAACTCGTAGGTTCACTGTTGCTCAACAACATGACCTCCAAGACAGGGTTACCGTACCACTCTGCAGTAGTACGCGACCTTGTCAACCTACGAGGTTTGTAGTAACTTGATCTGATGCTCGATGATCACCATCATCAGCTTTCACTTCAATTGGTGTAGGTGCCACAGGAATAACTTCCTGCGCCCTGCTACGCACTGGTTCAAGTGATGGTTCAATAACCTCATTAAGTTCTACCACCCTCCCACTCAATTCTTTCGAGAGAAACCTTTCCTCGAGAAAGGATCCGTTTCTAGAAACAAACACTTTGCTTTCGGATCTGAGATAGGAGATGTACCCAACTGTTTTGGATATCCTATGAAGATGCATTTATCCGCTTTGGGTTCGAGCTTATCAGACTGAAACTTTTTCACATAAGTGTCGAAGCCCCAAACTTTCAAGAAACGACAGTTTAGATTTCTCTAAACCTCAGTCTATACTGTGTCATCTCAACGGAAATACGCGGTGCCCTATTTAAAGTGAATGCGGTTGTCTCTAATGCATAACCCATAAACGATAGTGGTAATTCAATAAGAGACATCATAGCATATACCATACCAAATAGTGCGTGGCTATGACGTTCAGACACATCATCACACTATGATGTTCCAGGTGGCATGAACTGTGAAACAATTTCCACATTGTCTTAACTGCGTACCAAAACTCGTAACTCAGACATTCATTTCTATGATCATATCGTAGACAGTTTATCCTCTTGTAACGACGAACTTCACTCCGAAACAGAATTGAACTTTTCAATATTTCAGACTTGTGATTCATTAACTAAATACTCTTGTATCTACTCAAATCTTCATTGAAGTAAGAACATAATGACATCCACTGCGTGCCTCAGCACCCATTGGACTGCATACGTCAAAATGTATTACTTCCAACAAGTTACTATCTTGTTTCATCTCAATGAAAACAAGGCCTTGCTCATGTGGTGTGATTTGCATGTCACTAGTGATTCAAAATCAAGTGAGTAAAAAGGTCCATCAGCATGGAGCCTCTTCATGCAATTTATACCAACATGACTCAAGCGGCAGTGCCACAAGTAAGTGGTACTATCATCATTACCTCGTATCTTTTGGCACCAATATCATGAACATGTGTAACACTACAATCGAGATTCAATAAACCATTGAAGGTGATTATTCAAGCAAATAGAGTAACCATTATTCTCTTTAAATGAATAATCCTATTGCAATAAACACGATCCAATCATGTTCATGCTTAACGCAAGCACCAAATAACAATTATTTAGGTTTAATACCAATCCCGATGGTAGAGGGAGCGTGCGACGTTTGATCATATCAACCTTGGAAACACTTCCAACACGTATCGTCACCTCGCCTTTAGCTAGTCTCCGTTTATGCCGTAGCTTTTATTTCGTGTTACTAATCACTTAGCAACCGAACCGGTATCCAATACCCTCGTGCTACTAGGAGTACTAGTAAAGTACACATCAACATCATGTATATCAAATATACTTCTTTCGACTTTTGCCAGCCTTCTTATCTACCAAGTATCTAGAGTTGCTCCGCCTCAGTGACTGTTCCCCTCATTACAGAAGCACTTAGTCTCGGGTTTGGGTTTAATCTTGGGTATCTTCATTAGTGCAGCAATTGTTTTGCCGTTTCACGAAGTATCCCTTCTAGCCCTTGCCTTTCTTGAAACTTAGTGGTTTTACTAACCATCAACTATTGATGCTCCTTCTTGATTTCTACTTTCGCAGTGTCAAACATCGCGAATTGCTCAAGGATCATTGTATCTATCCTTGATATGTTATAGTTCATCACGAAGCTCTTACAGCTTGGTGGCAGTGACTTTGGACAACCATCACTATCTTATCTGGAAGATCAACTCCCACTTGATTCAAGCGATTGTCGTACTCAGATAATCTGAGCACATGCTCAACGATTGAGATTTTCTCCTTTACTTTGTGGACAAAGAATCTTGTCGGAGGTCTCATACCTCTTAACAAGGGCACAAGCATGAAATCACAATTTCATCTCTTTAGAACATCTCTTATGTTCCATGACGTTTCAAAACGTCTTCGGCGCCTTGCTTCTAAGCCATTAAGTATTTTGCACTGAACTACCGTGTAGTCATCAGAAACGTGTATGTCGGATGTTCACAGCATCCACAGACGACGCTCGAGGTGCAGCACACCGAGTGGTGCATTAAGGACATAAGCCTTCTGCGCAACAACGAGGACAATCCTCTGCAAAGTTTGCTAGTATCAACTTTCAACTAAATTTTCTCTAGGAACATATAAAACAATAGAGCTACAACGCAAGCTACATCGTAATTCGCAAAGACCATTAGACTGTGTTCATGACAATTAGTTCAATTAATCATATTACTTAAGAACTCCCACTCAAAAAGTACATCTCTCTAGTCATTTGAGTGGTACATGATCCAAATCCACTATCTCAAGTCCGATCATCACGTGAGTCGAGAATAGTTTCAGTGGTAAGCATCTCTATGCTAATCATATCTACTATATGGTTCATGCTCGACCTTTCGGTCTCATGTGTTCCGAGGCCATGTCTGCACATGCTAGGCTCGTCAAGCTTAACCCGAGTGTTCCGCATGTGCAACTGTTTTGCACCCGTTGTATGTGAACGTTGAGTCTATCACACCCGATCATCACGTGGTGTCTCGAAACGAAGAACTATCGCAACGGTGCACAGTCGGGGAGAACACAATTTCGTCTTGAAATTTTAGTGAGGGATCACCTCATAATGCTACCGTCGTCCTAAGCAAGATAAGGTGCATAAAGGATTAACATCACATGCAATTCATAAGTGACATGATATGGCCATCATCGTGTGCTTCTTGATCTCCATCACAAAAGCACCGACACGATCTTCTTGTCACCGGTGTCACACCATGATCTCCATCAACGTGTCGCCATCGGGGTTGTCGTGCTACTCATGCTATTACTACTAAAGCTACGTCCTAGCAATATAGTAAACGCATCTGCAAGCACAAATGTTAGTTTAAAGACAACCCTATGGCTCCTGCCGGTTGCCGTACCATCGACGTGCAAGTCGATATTATCTATTACAACATGATCATCTTATACATCCAATATATCACATCACATCGTTGGCCATATCACATCACAAGCATACCCTGCAAAAACAAGTTAGACGTCCTCTAATTTTGTTGTTGCATGTTTTACGTGGTGACCATGGGTATCTAGTAGGATCGCATCTTACTTACGCAAACACCACAACGGAGATATATGAATTTCTATTTAACCTTATACAAGGACCTCCTCGGTCAAATCCGATTCAACTAAAGTTGGAGAAACCGACACTTGCCAGTCATCTTTGAGCAAGGGGGTTACTCGTAGCGATGAAACCAGTCTCTCGTAAGCGTACGAGTAATGTCGGTCCAAGCCGCTTCAATCCAACAATACCGCGGAATCAAGAAAAGACTAAGGAGGGCAGCAAAACGCACATCACCGCCCACAAAAACTTTTGTGTTCTACTCGAGAAGACATCTACGCATGAACCTAGCTCATGATGCCACTGTTGGGGAACGTCGCATGGGAAACAAAAAATTTCCTACGCGCATGAAGACCTATCATGGTGATGTCCATCTACGAGAGGGGATGAGTGATCTACGTACCCTTGTAGACCGTACAGCAGAAGCGTTAAGAAACGCGGTTGATGTAGTGGAACGTCCTCACGTCCCTCGATCCGCCCCGCGAACCGTCCCGCGATCCCTCACGGACGGCACCTCCGCGTTCAGCACACGTACAGCTCGACGATGATCTCGGCCTTCTTGATCCAACAAGAGAGACGGAGAGGTAGATGAGTTCTCCGGCAGCGTGACGGCACTCCGGAGGTTGGTGGTGATCTAATCTCAGCAGGGCTCCGCCCGAGCTCCGCAAAAACGCGATCTAGAGGAAAAACCGTGGAGATATGTGGTCGGGATGCCGTGGCAAAGTTGTCTCAAATCAGCCCTAAAACCTCCGTATATATAGGGGGAAGAGGGGGAGCCTTGCCTTGGAGTCCAAGGACCCCCAAGGGCGTCGTCCGAGCCAAGGGGGGGAGTCCTCCCCTTCCAAACGGAATCCAACTAGGTTTGGAAGGTGGAGTCCTTCCCCTTTTTCCCACCTCCTCTTTTTTTTTCTTTTCCTCTTTGATTTTCTTCCTATGGCGCATAGGGCCTTCTTGGGCTGTCCCACCAGCCCACTAAGGGCTGGTGCACCACCCCCAAGGCCTATGGGCTTCCCCGGGGTGGGTTGCCCCCCCGGTGAACACCCGGAACCCATTCGTCATTCCCGGTACATTTCCGGTAACTCCGAAAACCTTCCGGTAATCAAATGAGGTCATCCTATATATCAATCTTCGTTTCCGGACCATTCCGGAAACCCTCGTGACGTCCGTGATCTCATCCGGGACTCCGAACAACATTCGGTAACCAACCATATAACTCAAATACGCATAAAACAACGTCGAACCTTAAGTGTGCAGATCCTGCGGGTTCGAGAACTATGCAGACATGACCCGAGTGACTCCTCGGTCAATATCCAATAGCGGGACCTGGATGCCCATATTGGATCCCACATATTCTACGAAGATCTTATCGTTTGAACCTCAGTGCCAAGGATTCATATAATCCCGTATGTCATTCCCTTTGTCCTTCGGTATGTTACTTGCCCGAGATTCGATCGTCAGTATCCGCATACCTATTTCAATCTCGTTTACCGGCAAGTCTCTTTACTCGTTCCGTAATACAAGATCCCACAACTTATACTAAGTCACAATGCTTGCAAGGCTTGTGAGTGATGTTGTATTACCGAGTGGGCCCCGAGATACCTCTCCGTCATACGGAGTGACAAATCCCAGTCTTGATCCATACTAACTCAACGAACACCTTCGGAGATACCTGTAGAGCATCTTTATAGTCACCCAGTTACGTTGCGATATTTGATACACACAAAGCATTCCTCCGGTGTCAGTGAGTTATATGATCTCATGGTCATAGGAACAAATACTTGACACGCAGAAAACAGCAGCAACAAAATGACACGATCAACATGCTACGTCTATTAGTTTGGGTCTAGTCCATCACATGATTTTCCTAATGATGTGATCCCGTTATCAAGTGAGAACACTTGCCTATGGTCAGGAAACCTTGACCATCTTTGATCAACGAGCTAGTCAACTAGAGGCTTACTAGGGACAGTGTTTTGTCTATGTATCCACACATGCACTGTGTTTCCAATCAATACAATTATGGCATGGATAATAAACGATTATCATGAACAAATAAATATAATAATAACTAATTTATTATTGCCTCTAGGGCATATTTCCAACAAATCCTATCTCCCAAGGAGGGATATTGTGACAGCCCGATGCCGACGTGCCAGAAGATTCCCCTTTTTTTCCGTTTTTCGTCGTGTGTCTATTTTATTTTGTCGCATCATCATCGCATCATGCGCATCATATGCATTGCATCGGCATCTCCGTTGCCGCCAGTTTTAAAACTTGCATCCGTTGTTAGTTGCCGGTTTTCGTCGATGTCCGTTGTGAGTCTGACCGCACTCGCATACGTGTGCGGCACCGTCGTAACCCTGTTTTTAAAGCGTGTATAAAACTTTCTCCGTTTGAGCTAGAATTTGTCGTGCGGTATAATTTTTATATAGGTAGGCCGTCTGTCAAGTTTCGTTGCAATCGGAGACCGTCTGGTACCCGAACGGTCGACCGTAGCGGCACTGTATTCGGTCTACCGTCGGACGTCTGTCGGTGTTTTAAAAATCGTTGTCGCACCACACCACTCCCCTCTCATCTTAGCCAACGCCACTCTACACACCTAACCCTAACCCGCCTCTCCGATCGGACCGCACGATCGTGACCGGAGGGTCGAAAAACCCCGATATACCCTGCATCCTAGCCCCTTCCTATAAATAGGCGGCCTCCCGTGCCAAAAATTGCCTTCTCCCACCTCCTGCCTCGTTTTCCCCGCCGAGCCGCCACCACCTCGCCACTTGGCGCCGCCCTAGAGGACCGGCCGCCACCTGAGCCGCCGGCAACCGCCCTCGCAGCCAACCGGAGCGCGCCACGTGGCCCTCCAGCGCCTCCCACCGCCGCGGCCCGCGCAACCCAGATCTGGCCCGCCCGAAGCCGATCTGGGGCGAGCAGCGTCGCTCCCGAGCCCATCCGCCGCCGCCTCGTCGGGCTCCCGCGCCTCCCCGCGCCGCTGCAGCTTCTCGCGCCGCCGCCATGCGCCCTAGCTCGCCGGAGAGCCGCACCGGCCGCCTCCCCGAGCAGCCATGTGCTGCTTTGCCCCGCTCGCTTGTGTGCAGTTCCCCGAGCGCGCCAGCTTCTTTGCGCCCGCCGCCTTCTCCTCTGCGCCGACGGATCCCGCGCCCCTTGCCCTCGCCGCTTGTCGGGATCCTGCCGTGGCCCTGTGCCGTGCCGGTCGCCGGAGTGCGCCGCCTCTCCCCGCGATCCCAATCTGGATCGGGGATGGGAACGAGGGGGCTTCGCTTCGCCCCGCGTGCTCCTCCCGCCTGGGCCCCGAGCTGCCTGGTCTGGCAAGGCCCAGATCCTCGCCCCGGCCCAGAGCGCCATGCAGCACCAGCTCGGGCAGGCCGGCCTCCCTCCAGGCCGAGCAGGCTCCTTCGGCCTCCTCCATGCCCAAGCCTCGCCTCCCTTCCCAACCGGCCCGAAGGCCTCTGGTGAGACCCCTCCCCCCAGCCTTTTTTTTCTTCTTTCGCCCTGTGCATAATTTTGTTAGGATGCGCCTGGTAGGCCCAATAGGTACTTTAGGTTTTTTCCGAATTTAGTTCTTTTCAGGTAAATAGACGCATATTTAGATGCCCGTATCTTTTTTTTCGTTGGTCGGATCGAGACGTGTAATATATGGATTTTGGGTAGTTTCACGCGTAGATGACGTTATTGCAACTTGCATATTTGTTTGACGTCGTTTAACGCGCCGTATGCCTGGAATCGTGTGCTGCCTATAATGTTTTTGCCCGTAGTTTATTTTTCGCGCGTGTCCGGTTTGCCCGAATGCCGTAGTATAAAAGCCCATGTTTTAGGAACCATTTTTCCATGTATGTTAGAGCGGTCACTCATATTTTTACGCGTAGGGATTTGCCGGTAATTTATTTTCCTGCGTATAGGTTATTTTTCTCGCATTTATGTGCGGCAATATTTTTGTGTTGCAACACCACATATCTTATATGTTTTCGGGGTAGAAAATTCCATGGGATTTTTCTGTGCAATTAGTTTTAGCTTTCGAGTAAGTTTGTTCGCGCGATATTTTGCCATGTTGCCCTTTTGTTTAATTCGTAGGATTTAATCCGTTCTTCGTTTGACGGAGTTGTCAACTAGGGAGTTGTTCTTGGGTGTTTAGACTAACCCCTGGTATTTTTGGTTGCAATGGAAATGCATGTTTAGGTGTTGTTTGCTTGCTCTCAAGTTGCTAGAAATAGTGCTGTTTTGGACGTGCTGAAATATTTCTAAGTCTGGAATCTGTATTATTTTGTTGCTGTCTTGTCTTGCTTGTAACTTGTGATCTGTAGCTCTTTTGAGGTTGGTGCAATGGAGTTAGTTGTAGCCCTTGTGTTTCTCTAGCATGCTATAAATTTTTCATGCCATTTGGAGTCCTGTAGCTATAGGTTTTGCTGCTGTCAATATTGCTTCAGATCGAAAACTGCACTTTCATGAGGTGTAATTTTCACTAAGTCTGAAATGGTGTGTGAGATGCCATGTTGTGTCTTCTTTTACTAGTGCTCCTTGTTGTCATGCTAGTTGTTGTTAGTTGTTTGTAGTAGTGCTTCTTGCCCTTTTTCGTGCCATGCCTTGCTTGAGTTTATCGGAGTTGTGTAGCTCGTAGTTGTGGGGCGTAGAACATGCTATGTGGCTGATTTTGGCAGATTGTAGTCATTTCTTGTTTTGCTCGCAGTTTTTGAACCGTAGCTCCGATTTAATCGTGTCCTACATGAAACTTGCTTAGAATATTGTGTAGTATCACTTTCTCTTGCTGTTTGTATGTTTCGAAGTGCTTGTGACCGTCGTTGCACACATTTTGCATTCATGTCATCATATCTTGCGGTGCTTGTATCTTTTGATCCGTAGCTCCGTTGGAGATGTTCTTTATGTGTAGATTGCTTGCCTTGACGCGTAGAATTACGTGAACCTATTCGTTTTGATGTTTAACAACTAATTAAATGCATTAGTTCAGATCTGGACAGAATTGTAAATTAACATGTGAGGTCGTTTCGGAGGTGCTATATGTCATTTCCGACCTCATTTAAAATGCCTAGATAGGTAGATTAATTGCGCTTCACCTCTTGCCATGTTTAACCACATTTAATATAGCCGTGTATTTAATCGGGATAGAACTAAATAAACAAACGTGGAGTTTCCTCAATATGCAACTCGATGCATATTGAACTTCACTTAATGTGTAGTGTTTGATTGTGTGAATTGTCATGCCGTGACTTGCATGTATCCAGCTGCTCATGCATCAATTGTGTTGTGCATCGTGTGGTGAATTTCGTGTGTTGATTTGTGTTTCCGGTTTGCTTCGTCTCGATAGAGTTCCGCAGCGTGCAGGATTGTGAGGACCCGTTCGACTACGTCGGTTCGTCTGCTTCACGGAGTCATACTTCTTCCAAGCGGGATCTCAGGCAAGATGATCATTTCCCCAGATACCATTACTATCATTGCCATGCTAGTTTATCGCTTCTATCGATTATGTCTCGTTGCCTACCACCTGTTAAATGTCAGCCTCTCAAGAATGCCATGTTAACCTTCAACCTGTTCAACCTAGCAAACCACTGATTGGCTATGTTACTGCTTGCTTAACCTTGTTGTTAGCGTTGCTAGATGCAGGTGCAGATGCTTCCATGCAAAGCATGGGTTCCTTGTTATATCACCATATTAATGCTATCTAATTTAATGCACCTATATACTTGGTAAAAGATGGAAGGCTCGGCCTTTCTAGCCTGGTGTTTTGTTCCACCTTTGCCCCCTTAGTTTCGGCTACCGGTGTTATGTTCCATAAATGAGCGCTCCTAACACGATCGGGGTTGTTATGGGGACCCCCTTGATAATTCGTTTTAGATTAAAGCTGGTCTGGCAAGGCCCAACTTTGGTACTACATTTGCCTAATAACCTAATAATAATGCATAGGGACCCGCCGGCACCCGCGGACTATTTTAATCAAACCCCGGGCCAGTGCTCCTCATGAGTGTTGGCCCCACCTGAGCGATGTCCGGCGCCCCTCTGGTCACCCGGAGGTTTAGCGATCCCGACGTCTAGCTCATCCGCCGTGTCCTGAGAACGAGGTACGTGACTCCTATCGGGATCGTCGACACGTCGGGCGGCCTTGCTGGATTAGTTTTACCTTTGACGAAATATCTTGTGCATCGGGATTCCGGTGATGCTTTGGGTAATCTCAGAGTTGAGGTTTTCCACTAGGGAATCCGACGAGATCGCGAGCTTCGTGATTGAGGATTTCTATGCGGCTTGTAGTAATTTGTGATGGACTAGTTGGAGCACCCCTGCAGGGTTAAATCTTTCGTAAAGCCGTGCTCGCGGTTATGTGGCAACGTGGAAACTTTGCTTAACACTGGTTCTAGATAACTTGAATTTAACTTAATTGAAATATGCCAACTGGGTGCGTAACCGTGATTGTCTCTTTTGTGAGTTCTTTCTCCGATCGAGGACACGGTGGGGTTATGTCTGACGTAGATAGGTGTTCAGGATCATTCACTTGATCATCAGTAGTTCACGTCCGTTATGTGTAGATCTTTCCCCTCTTATTTCTTGTACTCATAAGTTAGCCACCATATATATGCTTAGCCGCTGCTGCAACCTCACCACCTTACCTTACCTCACCCATTAAGCTTTGCTAGTCTTGATACCTTTGGAAATGAGATTGCTGAGTCCCATGTGGCTCACAGATTACTACAACACCAGTTGCAGGTACAAGTAAAGGTTACTTGACGCGAGCGCGTTGATTGATCATTTGGAGTTGCTTCTTCTTCTTCTTCGTCATCGATCTAGGATGGGTTCCAGGCCGGCAGCCTGGGATAGCAAGGATGGACATCGTTCTTATTTTTCTCGTTTGTTTTCGTCCGTAGTCGGACCCTGCTCTTACTCTTGATGATTATGTAATTTACTGATGTGACTCTGATGTAGCTTGTGGCGAGTGTAAGCCAACTCTGTATATATATCTCTTCTTTTCAGTACATGTACTTGTAACGATATCCATTCTTGCGACACGACGAGATGCGCTTCTATCCCTGACGAGGCCTTCGTGCCAAATTGAGGATAGGGTCGCATCTTGGACGTGACAAGTTGGTATCAGAGCAGTACCGACCTAGGAGCCCCCTTGATTGATCGAACTTGGCCGAGTCGAGTCTAGTGAAAAAAACTACTTTGAGTCTAGTTATATATCGGAGAGTAGGATTCTTTTTTCTCCTCTTCTATGCTCTTGGTGAGGAATCTTGACGTAATAATTTAATTCTACTCCTCTTCTCACTCAAATTTTTTTTAGGATCACGCGGAAATTTTTGAGATCTATATGATGCCGATGTGACGGAGTTCTGTCTTGGTGCCTCCTATCTGCTCTAAGTCTCAGGGGAGTTGAGCTCCAGGGGATTCTCGAGCACATCGTTATCATTCAGATTTCTTAGTATCTCAGAACAAAGGATGTTCGTAATTGCTTCAATACTAGTAGTGGCGAGATAACCCCGATGTCCCCAGTACTGGTGGAGATTGTTCGGGAGTACTGCCATACTTTGTATCGTTGTGATCACGAGGGTCTGTTGTAGATGAAGGTCCGAGATTCTGGTTGTGTGTTGACGGATGTGATACAGGTGACGGGTTAGTATAGGAGTTGTGTGTTATTACTCCTTGTATTCGTGTACCAGATTGCATGACGAGATATTTCGGGAATTCATAGGTGGGAATTCAAGTAGTTGCTTATAGGACAATCTTCCAACAAATCCTCACCCTTTGTTTTGTTGAACTATGGTAATTCGTGTTGCTTCATTGTCAAGTGGTGATTTCAGATCTTTCCTAAGGGGTGTTCTCATATTTTTATGTGAATGCTAATCCTTTTGCTCAATCAATTGTCTTATCAATTCTTGTCAATCGGAGTTGTTTTGTGTCAATTCTTTTCAACCGGTGTGTCTCTCTTCATGTAATTTTATTCTTTCCAATTTTGAGAGATTATTCTCTCTTTTATGCCAGAGTTCATCTCATCTGTTCCAAGTCGTCTTTGTTTTTCCCCGCCCTCCCACCCTTTTCTTCAGTGATTGGATTTTCATCCAAGAGTTTCTTTTCATTGTGCTTCCGCCGTGTGTTCTTTTCTCTCTTACCCGGTGATTCATTATGAAGATTCTCAGGAGATTCGTGTCATATTTGTTCATTCTTGTCATCCTTACCGGTGATTTAGTTCAGTTGTCCGTGTTCATCATATCCTAGTTATCCTTGTAATTCTTTCCTGTGTTAGAAATTCGTATCAGCCTATATTGCTTTTCTATCCGGAGTGTTGAAGACAGCCCACTAGTTTCTTGTTTTCAATTCTTTTAATTATTTCAGGGAGCTAACCTCATCTAGTTTTCTTATTCCGGTGCAATATCTCTCGTTCTAGCAATTGTTTCAACGGCGATTTCTTTGAGTGGGCCCATAACCCACAGGTTTTCCCAGGATCTTGTGTGGCTCTTGTAATCATCCGGAGATCTTTAATTCTTTTTCAACTATGACGTAAGTATGAATTTCATCAATCATATCCCTTCTCCAAGGCCTATTCGAATTAATTCTCATATTTGGCTCAACCTTTCATTCTTCTTTATTCCGGAGTGTCTCATTAATTCTTGGTGTGATCCTCGCCATCATTCTCAGCTTGCTATTCGAACGAGTGATACTAGTCGGGCGGCCTTGCTGGATTAGTTTTACCTTTGACGAAATATCTTGTGCATCGGGATTCCAGTGATGCTTTGGGTAATCTCAGAGTTGAGGTTTTCCACTAGGGAATCCGACGAGATCGCGAGCTTCGTGATTGAGGATTTCTATGCGGCTTGTGGTAATTTGTGATGGACTAGTTGGAGCACCCCTGCAGGGTTAAATCTTTCGGAAAGCCGTGCTCGCGGTTATGTGGCAACGTGGAAACTTTGCTTAACACTGGTTCTAGATAACTTGAATTTAACTTAATTGAAATATGCCAACTATGTGCGTAACTGTGATTGTCTATTTCGTGAGTTCTTTCTCCGATCGAGGACACGGTGGGGTTATGCCTGACGTAGGTAGGTGTTCAGGATCATTCACTTGATCATCAGTAGTTCACGTCCGTTATGCGTAGATCTTTCCCCTCTTATTTCTTGTACTCGTAAGTTAGCCACCATATATATGCTTAGCCGCTGCTGCAACCTCACCACCTTACCTTACCTCACCCATTAAGCTTTGCTAGTCTTGATACCTTTGGAAATGAGATTGCTGAGTCCCCTGTGGCCACAAATTACTACAACACCAGTTGCAGGTACAGGTAAAGGTTACTTGACGCGAGCGCGTTGATTCATCATTTGGAGTTGCTTCTTCTTCTTCTTCGTCATCGATCTAGGATGGGTTCCAGGCCGGCAGCCTGGGATAGCAAGGATGGACATCGTTCTTATTTTTCTCGTTTGTTTTCGTCCGTAGTCGGACCCTGCTCTTACTCTTGATGATTATGTAATTTACTGATGTGACTCTGATGTAGCTTGTGGCGAGTGTAAGCCAACTCTGTATATATATCTCTTCTTTTCAGTACATGTACTTGTAACGATATCCATTCTTGCGACACGACGAGATGCGCTTCTATCCCTGACGAGGCCTTCGTGCCAAATTGAGGATAGGATCGCATCTTGGGCGTGACAAATATGGCAAGGAACGACAATAATAAAACAAAAGTTACCCGTGCCGCCGGTTATTACCACAGTTCGAGGGCGAGGCCTTTGAGCCCGCACTCCACAGACGCACTTAGGGTGAGCAGCAAAACTGCCCCCCTCGAGGCCGGGACAGGACAGCTAGAGAGGTCGGTGAAAAACCCGAATACCTTCGTAGAAGAAGGAAGGAGCCGTCACAGCCCAAAAACCCATCTGACCTGCGACACAACCTCAATGCTAAAGCAGGACAAACAAGATCCATCTATGGGTCCAGAGGACGCACTCTCGTTGGACGGGATGGGTACCAAGCTCGGTTCGATCATAATTATAGAGTTCGGGAACCACCTCGGAATAGGACTTCATCCATAGACCCCTAACGTTGAGACCCGATAGGACGGCCAACGCAGCCATCCATATACCCGTCCTGCTGCCCCAAGTGCGAGACGAGCTCGGTCCTGCAACATCGTGAGGGGGACGAGGTTAGTCCCACTGTACTGTGCGCGGGCCGAGCTTGATCCTGCTGCACGTGCGCGAGGCGAGCTCGGTCCTGCTCCACGGGGCGCGAGACGAGCGATGGACCGAAGCTGGGAGAGGGCCAACTCTTTGATGGAAGTAGCGCCCACGCGACGCGGAGATGGGACGAAGGTCGAAACGGTCTGAACGCAGAAGAGCCGACGTCAGAGAAGCCGACCGCCGCCACATCCAGATCCGCCGAGCCAACGTGTAGCCCCCAAGCCGTCGCCCATGGCCGGAGCAACGACCTCGCCCGACAGCTGCCCTACCCGCGTCGCCCAGCGAACTCCAGGCGCCGGAGCCACCGGGCACGCACCACTGCCGCCACGCATCGTCGGCCGACCCCAACGCCAGATCCTGCCGGATCCAGCAGGAGGTCATCCTCACGCTACCTCCCAAGAAGGGAGCGTCATAGCCGCCCCGCCGCGTGCGGGACCCAGCACGCCGGCACGCCACCACCAGCCGGCTACCCCGCCGGCCTGCAAGCCCGCCTGCCACGTCGATGCGCCCCGCAGCCGCCCAGCACCGCTACTCGAGGGCGTCGCCCCGTGCCGGCGTCCCATGAGCAGAGGGGGAAGAAGGGCCCCGCCGCCGCCGCGCCCATCGGGCTTTGTCCGACAATGTTAAAGGAGTTTTAGCAACATATTTGGACTATTCTCCTTATATTTTTCCACAGGTTTTTGGAAAAGACTTTAAAAATTATACTTATACAAAGAATTTGTCAACATGATGCATATATCGAAAAGAGGCATTGTACAAAGGGAAATGTTAAGAATGGAATAGTTGCTTACTAATTAAGCTAAGAAGGATTAAATTAATTATTAGATATGTTACTTGGTTTTTAAGTAACCATGTATTTTTTTATTCTCAAGACAACTATGCTGTCAAGTAACAAATGTACTTTCTTTTGAATATAAATACCTTATTTTTATCATTAATAAAGACTAATGAATCATCTTTCATTCAAATCTCTCGTTCTTTACTTTCTACTCCATCGTACCTAAATAATTGTAATTAAAAAAAACTAGTCTAGTTTTTTTAACTATCGAAGGAGTACTTATAACAAGTATGATTGCGCGTTCATCCTCTCCAACTTGGTGATGGAGTTACCGTAAACGAATTTTACGGGGCGGATCCGTTAGCTTAGCTGCCAGCGACGTGGTTCTAGCGGATGGAGCTCACGCAGATAGCGACCGGCGTGGACAGTAGGTAGTCCGAGCGGGAAGAGGTTTCGTGGCCAAAGATCACTCTAGCCATCCCATTCCCACCCGTCCTCGCGTCGGCGCATCCCACCGATGGAGCCCCCCGCCAACTCGCGGCTCACGACGTTCGACCGCAGCCGCTAGCTAGCTTGTCGGCCGACGCGAGGACGGATGGGCCTCGATGGACGGGTACGTGGGAGTCACGCGAGTGGCCTTCCTTCCACGCCATCGCCACACCGCCGAACGTCGCTCTCGCCTCCGGCCGTTTGCATCCACGGAAACTTCCACGGAGCACAAAGCCGACCCCACGGATCGTCTTTAAATACGCGCTGCGACGAGGGGAAGCACGACACGCTGCCGCCTCGCTCGCTCGCCCGCTCGCCGTGCGTCCACCGCCTCTCCGCCTCCGGCCGGCGGCCTCGGGGAAGCGGATGTGTACTACTGCCACGAGGGCGCGCTGCGAGCTGTGCGGCGCGGGAGCCGACGTGCGGTGCGAGGCCGACGCGGCGTTCCTCTGCGCGGCGTGCGACGCCGAGGTGCACGGCGCCAACTTCCTCGCCTTCCGCCACCGCCGCACGCGCGTCTCGCCGCCCAGCCCCGAGGGCGCGCTGTCCCGGACGTCCACGGCCGGATCCGCCACGCCGCCGGCCGAGAGCCAGGGGCGGGGCGACGCGGTGCTCGAGTGCTGGGCCAGGCGGATGGGGCTCGAGCCGGGGGCGGCGCGCCGGCGTGCCACGGCGGCCGGCCGCGCGCTGCGGGCCCAGGTCGCCGCGGCGCCGCCACGCGTGCCGCTGCGCGTCGCGATGGCGGCCGTGCTGTGGTGGGAGGTGGCAGCCCACGGTGGCGTCCGCGAGCCCGGCGACGCGCTCCGGCGCCTGGAGGCCTGCGCGCACGTGCCGGCGAGGGTCCTGTTGGCGGTGGAGTCGTGCATGGTGCGCGGCCGCGCCAAGAAGAGGACGGCCGCCGAAGGCTGGGGCGAGTGGTCGCCACCCCGCACAAGAGGCAAGACAAGACAGCATCTTCTCCAAGACATGACAAGACATGACTCGTCCGTTTAGCATATTTCTTCTGTAAAGTTAAGTAAAGTTAGATCAAACCTTGTTGTTTTATGCCTTTTGTTCTCTTTGTCACTGATGGAGTATTGATTTTCGTTAGATGTAACCCAAATACGTAGAAGAGCAAAGTGGGCGTGTTTCTTTCTTGGCGATTTCCATTTTTGACCGAAGTACGGCGTTCCAAAAGACAAGACAAGCTTGTATTATCCGTTTGCGTTGGCCTTTTCGTGAAAAGAAACATCCCAAGGTCTGATCGACTCGACGGATAAGAAACGTTTTTCCTCGGTCAACCGAGTGATAGAGATATCGGTGCGTGCGTCGGCGAGGGCGGCAGGCGCGTGCTACTCCGCAGTTCGGGTGGGACGAGGTTTTGGTGGCCAAGGATGACTGTGGGCAACTCCAAAACGCGCGGCTCACGTCGGTCGACCGCAGCCGCTAGCTTGTGCAAGCGCGACGCGCGCCGTGGAGTTTCGAGTGGCCGCGGTTGCATGCGTGCGTGGACGAGCGGAAAAGATCTCGCGTGTTTACGTTCCAACTACTGAATGAACTCGCGCTCACGAAATCCACGTCCACCAGAAACCTCGAGCTGGCCCCACATTGTAAATATGACCCACTAAACATCCGCGTTCGCTGATCGAGCATGTCCTCTATTTATTCATCTGCGTAATCATACTTTTTTTTATTTTCTTTTTTATATGAACAGTCACTTTCACATGATTAGCGAAAAGAAAGAGAGAGAAAGAAAAAAGGGTTACACTACGCATGGGCGCCGCATGTGCGTTTTGCCGTGCGGCGGCCCGCTAATCATCATCTACTAATCAAATTATTTAAAAAAGCATTGCGATGGCTAAACCTAACTTTCTTCATTATGCATGCACATGCATGCAATAAAGTCATCAAGATTTTCTTTGATGTTTGAAATTCAAAAAGTTTTATCTATAAAACCGTTAATTCAATCGATGATTCGCTTTCACCATTGACTTTCTCGTGACGAGTTCTTTGAAACTAGATCCCATGTCGACATGTTCTGTCAACTTTTTTTTCGTTCGTACTTGCCACATTTTTTGACCCACTTGCCGTATTATTAACCACTAACTTGCCTGAAAAAAATAACTTAATTATCACTTTTTAATGTTGTTTCGTACAAAGTTTTGTAGCAGTTTTCATATAAAAGCATGTCATAGATTTTGTTTGCCAATTTAAATATGCCAACTTGTCATATTTACATACAACTTTGCCAGAAAACTATTTTATGTGCTTGTTAATTTAACTATGTCGAGTTGTTATATTTACAAATGATGATCAAAAAAGATTTCTTATGGTCACCGGTTTTAAATATGTTGAATTGTCATATTTTTTACGCGTAATCGCCTAAAAAAAGTTTTTTGTATTTGTCAATTTGATTATGTCGAGATGTCATATTTATACGCAATTTGTAAAATTATGGCAATTAAGTTATTTTTTATCAGACAAGTAAGTACTTACTAATATGACAAGTAAGTGCAACAAATGTGGTGAATACGAGAAAAAAAAAGTTATCGAAACATGTCGACATGGGATCTAGTTTTGAAGATTTCATCGAAACAAAGTCAATGGCAAAAACGGATCATCGATTGAATTAACGATTTAAAAGATAAAAGTTTTTAAATTCTGATCATAGAAACAAAATTTAGCGCGAGCCCGCCGCACGGGAGCGCTAATGTGCGCACGCTTCTCTTTAGGTTTTTCCAAGAAAAAAATAAATAAAGAAAGAAAAAGGTGGTCCAATGTGGGGTCACGTTCTATGTGGCGGACTAACCGGACGCGTTCGGGTGCGTCCGCGAGCCCTTAGGCCAACTCCAGCGCACGATCCCATCCCGTCCGGCCCTGTCCGTTTGGGCAAAACAAACAAACCCCACAACCCAGCGCGCGACGACCTTGACCATCTTGTCCGTTTTGTGTCCGGCCCGACCCATTTCCAACGCAAACATGCATCTGGTATGGGTCCAGGCGGACATTGAACGGACGCTTCTCTCGTCCGCATCAAGGCCGCGTGCCAGGCGGCCACCTACCTCCCACCGACCAAATTAACTTCACATGTGTGGTCGGCCCCACCTAGCATCCGCATAGGCAAGCGGTCGTCGTCCTTCTTAAATGGGAAGTCGTGGACCGGTCAAAGTCCACGCTCCACTCCAGTCCTGCTGCCTCCTCGAAACACCACACCCAAACCCTAGTTCTCCCCTCCCATTCTTCGAGCTCTCCAGCCGCCGACAACCATGGTGTGGTGGGGCACTGGTTGCAAGGGGGCGCACGACCACGAGGCTGGTTCGTCCTCCGGCCGTCGCCGCGCTGCTAGCTCAGAGCCCACACCACCCCGACTAAGGGCCCCCGCACCGCCTGCATTCGCCATCGCCCCTCCGACCGCCACGACGCGCGACCGGCAGTACATCCACGTGGATGTTTGTCGACGTTATTGGGAAACAGGGACACCGCTCCCCTGAAGCGACGTTCACCTGCCCAATAACTGGCATCTATGAGCGGATTGGGTACCAATCCCGTCGATCCCGATGAGCGGTCGTGCCCGCCGCGAGGAGATCGACCGCCACCGTCGTCGCCTGCCTGACGACCTGTATTACGACCCCATGTTCGCCGTCGAATCCCCCACTCCGGGACCATTGGTTTCGGGACAAGCACTCCAAGAACACGCACGATGAGCGTCAATGGATCGGTCTGGACACCATGCTGGCCCTCTCTGCGGCTGGCGACGTGGCCATACCGGAGCTAGAGATGATGGACGTCAAGGAGGAGGTGATGGAGGAGCAGCTCATCGCCGCGTTCCACCCGGGCCTGGTGGGCCAGCGGTGGAGTTGGTCGTGCATGGCCATGGACACGGCCGGGTCTTGGTGCCCCACGCCGCGGCGGTCACCGGAGCGCAAGCCGTCCCCACGGGGTAGGTGGTGCAAGTGCCTTCCACCGTCCCACCTCTGGACGCCGCCGCCCTACATCGACCTCACTGGCGACGAGGACGACAACGGCGAAGCGTGAGATGGTGACGGGCACGACATCGACGGACACGACAATAGGGCGTGGGCGGCTCTTTTTTTTAGTTTTTATCGTTAATTACGTTCTAAGCACCGTGGAGGCTATGAGGACTATAATGTTTAATTATGTTTTGGGGTGCGGCCGCGCATTGGACGCATCGACCCGGGCAATGACCGATCGGACATGGGCTACCCCATTGCTGCCCCAAACGGACAAAAGCAGGCCAAAGAGGAGTCTGTTTGGGGCCGTGCACTGGAGTTGGCCTTATACCCTCCCCATATTTAAGATGGATATAAGTGTTTGCGGAAAGTTCGGACGTATAGAAATGATATGAGAGTTCGGTTGGGTTACCTTTTTTTTTCTTCTCTTTCCTGTCCGGTCACTGACCGGACGCATCCACGAATGTATCAGGGGTCATTTAAGGCGTCCGACTGTAAATGCTCTAAGAGCAATTACACTCGGACTTACAAATTCAATCCCTAAAACATCCGCGGACACGAACAGTGATCGATGAAGTATCAAATGATCTAATCTATAACCGGATATTTCGAATTAGAAATCTCAAATCTCATCATCCACATAAAGAAACCTCAAATCCGGGGACTATTATTACTTACAAGAAAAGTTATCTTCATGGGAAAAGTCACATCATAAGTGATATTGCTTCCGCATTAGGTCAGCTCTCTCTACTTAAATCTGAACATTTTACTCATCTGCTTTGTTAGATGGAGAAATCAAGCCCTTCGAACATTTTCATCATTGGGCAGAAGAGGTGGCCTGGATTACTCCCTTTTCCTAACGATACCTACATTATTAAAATTTAAGATCAAAGCTAGGCTTACCTAAAAAGAAACTGAGGAGTAAAATTGGACTCCCAAAGATGGTTTACTAGCATGCCTTTCCCTGTTCTTTTAATTTGGCTATCGCTCGGCGCTATCATCTGCTTCTCGGGAAAAGCGAGCAGGACCAACCAAAATCAAGTGTTGCACGTGTTCAGGGTGCTGAAATAAGACATACAGTAGGTTTTAGGACCATCATAGGGAATGGTGGGTAGATTCACTTGCTAAATGACTATTATAAATATACTTGCAAGGCATACTTTGCAGCAACATATCCTCCCGAGAATGCCCAAGGAATATAAAATTGCTGAGGTTATTTGCTTTGCGCCATTCCTGAAAAGAACCTATGAACCAAGCATCTGATTCTATTTATACGTTTTGTGGGGAAGGAGGTTGTACCGAAGCAAAAGTGATTTATAAAATGAACGTAGCAAGAGCTAAACACAAAGCAAATCAAATAAATCACCTGAAACTCAAATCAAATAAATGGGAGCATTTCAAGATGTTTTGCCATGAAATTACATTCCATAGCACGCTAAACAATAGAAATAACACCTACAACCGAGGATCACAACTAGCATAATGAGACATAAAAAAACTTCTCTAAAAGCAGCACAAGAAAGAAAGTATTTATATCTAACCTTTGGTACTTTCACAGATGCAGTCGGGTCTGCTTGATACACCCCAACTGCAAAAGGAAGGCAAAATTAAACATTGTGTAGTGTGGGGTAATAGAAAGGACAATATAAAGCATTGCTATCATGTACTCTCTCCGTTTTTAAATATAACTCCGTTTCTAAATATAAGACATGTTAGAGATTTTACTAAAAGACTATATACGAAGCAAAATAAGTGAATCTACACTCTAAAATACGTTTATGTACATCCGTATGTAGTTCATAATGCAATCTTTAAATGGTCTTATATTTAGGAACGGAGGAATATAACACATTATTCATGTAATGGTAGGCAAACACTTCATGAGTAATCAGGATAATTTTCAAAATCTCTATCTTAGATTAGGTGGATTTTGCCAATGAATGTCATATAGGGCGTATTCTCTATTCTAGGTTCATAGATCACATGAAAGAGGAAATAAAAAAGTAGGGGAAAGGTAAAGAGGCAACTGCGTCTTCCTCCTAATTAACACCATGATATCATTCAAATTCTAATATAAATCTACATTAATGTATCCTTATTTACATACAACTAAAGCAAGTAACATCACCAACATATGTCAACAATCAAATAATATGGGGGTATTTGTTTTCAGGGACTTTTTGGTGTAGGGACTAAAAAAGTCCCTTTTAGTCCCATGTGAAACAAACAGGAGGGACTTTTAGGGACTAAAATGGGGTATTTGGAACTAAAGAAAGAAGTCTCTATCACTAGGGGGACGGGGCCTTTAGCCCCGGCCCGTAAGGGGCTTTAGTCCCGGTTCACCAACCGGGACTAAAGGGGCGGGACTAAAGGCCTAACCTTTAGTCCCGGCCCTGTTCCAAGCCGGGACGAAAGGTGCTCCACGTGGGCGCCTCGTAGCGCCCCAGGGGCAGGCCCTTTAGTCCCGGTTCGTTACACGGACCGGGACTAAAGAGTTTCAGATTTTTTTTATTTTTGGGTTTTTTTTGAATGAAATTATTTTTGGGTTTTAGGGTTTAGGTGTCCGGAGATTAACGTGATGCCTCGTTTGGTGTTCGGTAATTAGTTTTCATATAATTTAAATAGAAATAATTATGCATATGTATATAAGATTAACTTATCTTACAAGCGAGCATATATATACAATTATATGGAGATCTGAATTATCGGGACTAGAGCCCGTCTATTCGATTACATGGACGAACATCGGTAATGGCCCCTAGCTACACTAAATCGTCCTTTGTCATCTATAGCTTCCGTCCTCAGAAAGGTCGCAAGCTCCTCTGCAACAGCAATCGCGCGTTGCTCTGGTAGGACCTTCGTCCTGATGGCCGTGTACTATATAAGAAGAGGAGATGAATATGAATATCAATCACGATAACAAAGAATGACGGGTAAAAATAGAGGTGTGAATGTTCATTGCTTACGTCGAATCTGTGATCCTTGTGCTTAGAGGTAAACGTGCGAATGGTCTCGCAAACATAGTATCCGCATAGATGCGTTCCCCGTGGCTGCTGGTCGCACTTTACGAGAATAGAATATATATAATCAAAATACTAATCTAGCATCATAAATGTATTGAAAATAGAAGTATATCATACTACTACTTACCTGAGCCGCTCTAAAGGTCAGCTTCTCAGGCTCGATACCGGGAGTCACGCACTTGAACCGCTTCCAAACCCTGCCCGACAAGGATAATGATTTGCTAAGTTTTTCATTAATTGATATATCAGAAAATCATCGAAAGAGACCGATAGAGCGCAAGAATGATTGAAATTACCCTTGGAGCATGTCCTGCAGGCTTTGGAACTGTTCCAAGGGTCTCGATAATGGGTCGAAGGCATCAACTCTTCCCTTATCAATTTGAATGTCCAACAGAATCCAATGAAAGCTGCACATGTATATATATATGTGTGTGTGTGTGTGTGTGTGTGTGTCAGTAACTTATCAATTACACTTATAAGTGAATGGACACAACAGAGTAAAGACCCTCATCTGAAGTTGTATGGAAACAGTATGTGGTCACAGAAATTTTGATCTGTTATAAACCTTAGAAGGTTTTCCTCCGCCTCCTTGGGTTTATCAGTTAGCGTCGCTATATGTATTTTATCTGGGTCAATAAACCCAATATTTAGGATGTTCCTACTTTTACAATCCAGAATCTTCATTCTGCATAATAGAGTACAAGTTATATATAGACAATGAATTGAAATAACTAAACAAGTTATATGTAGACAACGAATTGAAAAACTTACAGACAATAGCAACTCATAAGCGATTTGTCGAGGGCGTCGCCATTGTACATCTGGAAGAGTTCATCAAAGTCGATATGGATTTCTTCGGGGCGGCCGTAGTACTCCCGTGGGACACTCACCACGATCATCGTTCTCCCATTCTTTGATTCACTTAAGTACCATGTATGCAAGTAACGCATATTTGTTGGGAGATCATCTTTGCTGACCAAAGGCGCTCCCATGACAAACTGTGGCTTAGGGGCTACCACAGCCTTGGGTAACCTGTCGTCTTGGGAAGCCAGAATGTCTTCAACCGGGATACCCCATTCAGCCGCCCACTTCTTTGCTAATAGAAATCTTGCCCCTGCACCGGAGGGGGGACATTCTCGGTTAACACCCTGAGGGGTGGGATCGACTGTTTGGCCTGTTGTCCAAGCTGAGGAATGTCTGATTTTTTCTTGCTTGTAGTTGAACTTGATTTGCTCCCACTTGCACTTGCACGTGATCTCCTCTTTTTCACTTCCTTCTGCAATGTGCGTGTATAGTCATCAGGCTTATGGTGTAAGTCATACTGTGATGGAAGGGTTGTGAAGTATTTTGCAAATGCTATTTGCTTCTCGGTGTATTCCGGGCGGGACTCGGGTTCCTTCTTTTTCATCTGCGCATCATAATGTTCCTTTGCTATCCTGGCGTTTTCCTCGGGGGTACGATCATAAGGTCTGATAGGAAGATTAGCATGAGGTACCTTTGGGAGGGGCGACCGTTTGCGCTTTGGGGGGCTTCGTCGCTTAGAAATCGTCGGCGGAGCGTTCTTGCTGGCACGCTTCCGCTTAGTATCCGAAGCGGGCGCCGGCGGAGACGGACGACCCAAGTCCGGCGGCGGTGATCGAGATGGACTCGTGTTGTGCTGGCCGACGTCATGTGGAGGGCTTGGAGGTAATGGAGGTGTAGGTGACCTGCGACGACTCGGAGGCGGTGTTGTCCTTGGGGCCGAGCCTGGAAGCTTGATGTAGTTCTTGTCCCATAGGATGACTCCACCCAGTACTTCTCCGAGTGTCCTCTCATCTTCGGGTCCAGCTATGTTGAGCTCCATATCATGAAACCCCGCCATGATTTCATCCACCCCGAATTTAGCAAAGCCAGTTGGAATCTCACGGCCATGCCAGCGTGCATCAGGGCCAGAAGGTAAAGCTTGTCCGACGGCCACCTTCATGGATATGTTCTTGAATTTCTGATGGAGTTCACATGATGTTGACTCCTTGATTCCATCCACGGGGTAGCTGGGACCGCCCTCTATCATTCTTCGTTCATCGTCGGGCGGGGCCTCAGATTCAGCCACGCTGCTTTTCCGCTTAGATGGGGCGCATAGTATCCAAAGTAGGAGTACTTTTCCAATTTGAGCATTCAATAAGCAAAACCAAATCGTAAAATAAAGTAGTATTCAAATTAGCATGCATTCAATTATAAGCAAATACATCATCTCTTTTGTCCGTACATCGTCGAATATTATCACTAATACTCCTCGAATACTATCATACATATAGCATCACTGATACATCTAGAACCGTAGCGCTCGACGGGTATCGGCGCGGGCGGTGGACACCCAAAGAGAAGGAACCATCACAGGATCATAGCTCCAGTGAGATCCCCGAAGAACCTGCCAGGTATGCTCGAACCTGCCCTCCAACGCAACCATGTAGCGATGGGCGTGCTCATCCTCCTCGCTGACACGGTGACGTACCACCTCCGCGGTGTCCGGAAGCCTCGGCACCCTCACTGGCCCACGCGACCGCCACCAAACAAGGATCGGGTCAACGACGGGCTGGCTCCTCACCAACCTACGCCCCCCGGAAGGTAGCACCTCCCAATACCAGCCGGGCGGAGCCCAGTCCCGGACAGGGCCCCTCTAATCAAGCAGGTGTCCTCCGCCGAGTCGACGACGAGGATGCGGGATAGGCATCGTAAAATGAACTAAAAAAATAAACTAGTTCTATTAATTTTCTTGCTAAAAATAAACTATTAACACTTAAGCATATACAATAGCAAAATTAAACTATTAACACTTAAGCATATACAATAGCAAAATTAAGCAATAATCTAAGAAACACTATTAACACTTAAGCATATACACTATACAATAGCAAAATTAAATGACAAAAAAAATATTTCTTCTTCTTGTAACCCTAAACTAATTTTTCCTCTTCTTCTATTTCTCCTCTTCTTCTACTTCTTCTTCTACTTCTACTTCTCCTCTTCTCTTCTTCTACTTCTCCTCTCCTCCTCTTCTAATTTTTTCTCTTCTTCTACTTCTCCTCTTCTTCTATTTTTCCTCTTCTTCTCCTCTCCTCCTCTTCTTATTCTCCTTTTTCTTCCTTTCTTCTCCTCCTCTTCTTATTTTCCTTTTTCCTAATTCTAAATATTACTAACCCTAATAATCTAGCACAAACCTAATAACAATAGGAATTAAATGAAAAAAAAAATCTTTTTCTTCTTTTCTTCCCTTTTTCTTCTTCTCCTTTTTCTTCCTTTCTTCTCCTTTTTCTTCCTTTCTTCCCTTTTTCTTCTTTTCTTCTCCTTTTTCTTCTTTTCTTATCCTTTTTCTTCTTTTCTTCTCCTTTTTCTTCTTTTCTTCTCCTTCCCTTTTTCTTCTTTTCTTCTCCTTCCCTTTTTCTTCTTTTCTTCTCCTTTTTCTTCCTTTCTTCTCCTTTTTCTTCCTTCTTCTCCTTTTTCTTCTTTTCTTCTCCTTTTTCTTCTTTTCTTCTCCTTTTTCTTCTTTTCTTCTACTGGCCGGAGTGTTGGGGAGGAGGAGGCGGGGGGCTTACCGGTCGGAGGTGTCGACGGGGCGCGGCGAGGAGGACGGCAGCGCGCGGCGAGGAGGACGGCAGGCGGCGGCGAGGAGGACGGCGCGCAGCCTGACGGTGTCGTCGAGGTCGTCGGTGTGTCGCTCCGGGCAGGAGATCGAGAGGAAGAAGAAGAGAAACGAACGATTTGGGTTGGAATTTTTCTAACTCCCGCTTATATAGGTGGATCTTTAGTCCCGGTTCGTGGCTCGAACCGGGACTAAAGACCCCCTTTAGTCCCGGGTGGAGCCACGACCCGGGACTAAAGGCCTCTTTTCGGGCAGACCAGAAGGCGGGAAGCAGGGGCCTTTAGTCCCGGTGCGGAGCTCCAACCGGGAATAAAGCCCCTCCTCGGCTGCACGATAAGTTTAGTCCCACCTCGCCCAGCGAGGGGGACTAACACTTGTTTATAAGCCCCGTCGCAGCTTCTCCATCGAGCTCCTCTCTAAAGCAGGCTTACGGGCCTAAACTCACTGAAAATTGAAACTATATTCGAAATTATGGAGAAAATTCAACCTGAATTCAAAGTGAGTTCACTTTGAATTTAGGTTGAATTTTCTCTATAAATTCTCATATAGTTTCAATTTTTTTATTTTCAAAATTAATTATTTTGACTATCCAAACTATTATCTATTTTGTTATTTTCAATTAAAAACTATGTTTATTAAAAATTGTTTTTGCATATTTGAGAATTTGACAAAACTATGATAATGAAAAGTGTTTGAAATTGAATAAATAATTCAAAACTATTTTCTATTTCCAAAAGTAATTATTTTTACTATCCAAACTATTAACTATTTTGTTATTTTCAATTAAAAACTATGTTTATTAAAATTCTTTTTTGCATATTTGAGAATTTGACAAAACTATGATACTGAAAAGTGTTTGAAATTGAATAAATAATTCAAAACTATTTTCTATTTTCAAAAGTAATTATTTTGACTATCCAAACTATTAACTATTTTGTTATTTTCAATTAAAAACTACGTTTATTAAAATTCTTTTTGCATATTTGAGAATTTGACAAAACTATGATAATGAAAAGTGTTTGAAATTGAATAAATAATGCAAAACTATTTTCTATTTTCAAAAGTAATTATTTTGACTATCCAAACTATTAACTATTTTGTTATTTTCAATTAAAGCACTACAAATGAACTCTGAAAATGTTGAAAGTTGGCATGCTATCATCATTTCACCCACATAGCATGTGTTAACAAGTTGAGAGGGCTACAACAAAAACTGGATGCACTTCGTATACAAAACGGACAATCTCTCTCAAAGTATGAGGGTTTCGAACGAGAACTCATCTCTTACAAAGGGATTTCATTTTTTTGAACTTATTTGAACTCCATACTTTTTGTGTGTTCAAAATGCACCATTCAAAGGCACATCACAAAATTTCAACAATTTCTGACTTCATTTGGTATTCTTCGTGCATTTACTTTTTTTTTTGAGCTAGTTGACCCTGTAATTGAAAAGCACTACAAATGAACTCTGAAAATGTTGAAAGTTGGCATGCTATCATCATTTCACCCACATAGCATGTGTTAAAAAGTTGAGAGGGCTACGACAAAAACTGGATGCACTTCGTGTACAAAACGGACAATCTCTCTCGAAGTATCAGGGTTTCGAACGAGAACTCATCTCTTACAATGGGATTTCATTTTTTTGAAATTATTTGAACTCCATACTTTTTGTGTGTTCAAAATGCACCATTCAAAGGCACATCACCAAATTTCAACAATTTCTAACTTCATTTGGTATTCTTCGTGCATTTACTTATTTTTTTTGAGCTAGTTGACCCTGAAATTGAAAAGCACTACAAATGAACTCTGAAAATGTTGAAAGTTGGCATGCTATCATCATTTCACCCACATAGCATGTGTTAACAAGTTGAGAGGGCTACAACAAAAACTGGATGCACTTCGTATACAAAACGGACAATCTCTCTCAAAGTATGAGGGTTTCGAACGAGAACTCATCTCTTACAAAGGGATTTCATTTTTTTGAACTTATTTGAACTCCATACTTTTTGTGTGTTCAAAATGCACCATTCAAAGGCACATCACAAAATTTCAACAATTTCTGACTTCATTTGGTATTCTTCGTGCATTTACTTTTTTTTTTGAGCTAGTTGACCCTGTAATTGAAAAGCACTACAAATGAACTCTGAAAATGTTGAAAGTTGGCATGCTATCATCATTTCACCCACATAGCATGTGTTAAAAAGTTGAGAGGGCTACGACAAAAACTGGATGCACTTCGTGTACAAAACGGACAATCTCTCTCGAAGTATCAGGGTTTCGAACGAGAACTCATCTCTTACAATGGGATTTCATTTTTTTGAAATTATTTGAACTCCATACTTTTTGTGTGTTCAAAATGCACCATTCAAAGGCACATCACCAAATTTCAACAATTTCTAACTTCATTTGGTATTCTTCGTGCATTTACTTATTTTTTTTGAGCTAGTTGACCCTGAAATTGAAAAGCACTACAAATGAACTCTGAAAATGTTGAAAGTTGGCATGCTATCATCATTTCACCCACATAGCATGTGTTAACAAGTTGAGAGGGCTACGACAAAAACTGGATGCACTTCGTGTACAAAACGGACAATCTCTCTCGAAGTATCAGGGTTTCGAACGAGAACTCATCTCTTACAAAGGGATTTCATTTTTTTGAACTTATTTGAACTCCATACTTTTTGTGTGTTCAAAATGCACCATTCAAAGGCACATCACAAAATTTCAACAATTTCTGACTTCATTTGGTATTCTTCGTGCATTTACTTTTTTTTTGAGCTAGTTGACCCTGAAATTGAAAAGCACTACAAATGAACTCTGAAAATGTTGAAAGTTGGCATGCTATCATCATTTCATCCACATCGCATGTGTTAAAAAGTTGAGAGGGCTACGACAAAAAATGGATGCACTTCGTGTACAAAACGGACAATCTCTCTCGAAGTATGAGGGTTTCGAACGAGAACTCATCTCTTACAAAGGGATTTCATTTTTTTGAACTTATTTGAACTCCATACTTTTTGTGTGTTCAAAATGCACCATTCAAAGGCACATCACAAAATTTCAACAATTTCTGACTTCATTTTGTATTCTTCGTGCATTTACTTTTTTTTTGAGCTAGTTGACCCTGAAATTGAAAAGCACTACAAATGAACTCTGAAAATGTTGAAAGTTGGCATGCTATCATCATTTCACCCACATAGCATGTGCGAGAAAGTTGAGAGGGCTACGTTAAAAACTGGATGCACTTCGTGTACAAAATGGACAATCTCTTTGGAAGTAGAAGCGACCCCCACAATAAGAGACGTCATTCTTCTTCTCTCATATATGGTGGACACTAGCTCACCTGATTTTTCAACCGTCGATGATGGTCGCTACTCCTACTTCTCCTAGTGCATAACCAATATCTAGCACAAGGAGAAGAAGGAGAAACGACCCCCCACAACAACAGTCGACATTCTTCTTCTCTCATGTATGGTGGACACTCCCTCACCTGATTTTTCGACCGTCGATGATGGTCGCTACTCCTTCTTCCCCTAGTGCATAACAAATATCTAGCACAAAGAGTAGAAGGAGAAGCAACCCCCACAACAACAGTCGGCATTCTTCTTCTCTCATGTATGGTGGACACTCCCTCACCTGATTTTTTGACCGTCGATGATGGTCGCTATCCCTTCTTTCCCTAATGCATAACAAATATCTAGCACAAGGAGAAGAAGGAAAAGCGACCCCCACAACAAAAGTGGTTCCGCGGCACGCCACGTGGTTCCGCTGCACGCCACGTGGTTCCGCTGCACGCCACGTGGGACTAATGGTCTTTCATTTTTAAATGACTGTTTTAATCAAAAACAGATCTGTTACAAAAGGGATTTCATTTTTTGAACTTATTTGAACTGAAGACTTTTTGTATATATATGTGGTCGAAATGCATGATACCATGAAGTTAGAAAGGGCTAAACCATTCAAAAGTAGCAAATGAAGTTAGAAAGGGCTAAACCATTCAAATTTGGAAACTATAATGGCACAAACAGAAACTAGACATATATAAATTGGTCCAAGCAGTACATGATACTAGTCCAAACAGTACATAATAATAGCTATCATAGATATATATATACAAGTGTTCGACGTTGAGAACACTACTCGTCTGAATCGTCTGAATCAGAATGTCCACCTTATTCGAGGTGACGCTGGCCATAGTTGACGACTCGAATCTTGCGGTACAACTCGTATGAAACGTATGCATCTTTTGCTGCATACTCAATGTTGATACGATCAAGTGGGGCCTTCTTCCAAAGTTTGTGCTGAGACTTTGGGAAATTGGTCTTCATATTACCATACTCCTCGTCGATCAAGGCAACTGCCATATGAGCCATCAAAGTCCTGACATGTCGAAGCTTGAATACCATTTGGAGATCAATGAGGCAACCAGTTGGTATCTCAATACCGAAGCTGTACCTCATATTCAGCTTGTCGTTCGTTATGTCAACGGTAGCAAAAGTGATGCCGCTGCGAAGGAAGTCCATGAGTTCTGGACAATGCTTGTCACTACTGCAACAGAAACAAATTAAAATGGAACAAATGTTACATACTGCTGCAATAAGGAAACATGTTTCACTACAACTAAAGAGAAAATTATCTTTAGGATTCAAATAGAACATATTGCTATCCTATGCAATTTTCATATCCTACGAATTGATCAAGAAACCGTAAATTAACTATGACATATATATATATATATATATATATATATATATATATATATATATATTCTCCTACGGTTTTGCAAATATTCAATAAGCTAGACATATTGCATATTGCTATCCAATGGAACCTAGAGAGATCACTATAGCTATCCAATGGAACCTAGAGAGATCACTAGCTATATGCAATTTTCATGACTATGACATATCATATTGCTATCCAATGGAACCTAGAGAGATCACTAGCTATATGCAATTTTCATAACCTTGGATCAAAGAACACCGCATAAAATTGTATCACTACAACTATGATTTCAATGGAACATATTGAACCAATCAGATTTTTCAGATTGTGAAACACTATTCCAATCAGATTGTGTTCCCTTCAACTAATCAAAATTGTTTCACTACAACTATTTGAAGCGAACCAACTATGATTCCAATGGAACATATTAAACACTAGTTGATTCTAATACGATTTTTCAGATTATGGAACACTATTCCAATCAGATTGTGTTCCCCTTCAACTAATCAAAATTGTTTCACTACAACTATTTGAAGGGAACTAATTATGATTGAAACAAATAAACTTACAATGTCATTACCTTGGATCAAAGAAAGCCTCAAAACTTACCTCGCCCATTGGAAGATCAAGACATGGTTTTTGAAACATAGTTGGATGATGGTAACACCGCGTTGATCGGCCGTGTACTCCAGATCAAGCCCCAAGAACTTCTCATGATCCACTGCGGCGTCAAGCCATTCCTTCAACTGTCTAAGAAAATGCGGCACCTCCCTGCTCTCGTTCGTGTACACGACATCGAGCTTGGTCTTGCCATGTGCGAGCACCTCTCCAAAGCGAGTTGGCATGGTGGAAGAAGAGAAGGGAAGAAGAGAGGGGAAGAACAGAGCGAGAGCGAGAGAGGAAGAAGAACAGAGAAAGGGCGACGCGACAGAGACTCTGCTTCGGTTGTGGTTTTGGGAAGCGGGATGCAAACCGTTTGGGCCTTTAGTCCCGGGTTGAGCCACCAACCGGGACTAAAGAGGGATACCATCGGTTGCCACCACTACGGCAGGCCACGTGTCAGACCTTTAGTCCCGGTTTGGGCCACCAACCGGGACTAAAGAGGGATACCAACGGTTGCCACCACTACGGCAGGCCACGTGTCAGACCTTTAGTCCCGGTTTGGGACACGAACCGGGACTAAAGGTGGCGCACATGCGGGCTGCCCACCGCGTAGCCCTTTAGTCCCGGTTTGGGACACGAACCGGGACTAAAGGCTCCTTACGGGCCGGGACTAAAGCCTCGAGGGAGGCATTGAGAATTGGGGCGACGTGGCCGGGCCTTTAGTCCCGGCCCAGAGGCAGGCCGGGACTAAAGGGTCCCGGCCAAAGGCCCGTTTTCCACTAGTGTATGGGAGGGTCTTTTGGGGACTTTTTTGACACTTTTTCCAACAATGCCCTTACTTTTAGCATTTCATTTAATAACCACTACTACATTACTAGGGGTAACATGATCTTTTTGCATGTCATTTAATGACCTCTAGTCCCTGTTTAGTCCATGAAAACAAAATGGTGGGGATTAAAGACTTTTTAGTTGAGACTAAAAATAGCCCCGAAACTTCTGAAACAAACAGGGCCTATATGTGACATGGCAACAAGTCGGGGGTCATAACCTACTATGGGTAGGTAATTAAAATAAAATGTCTGCAAGTATTGTGATGCAAAAAAAAGTTCAGATCAATTTCCCACTTCTACAAGTACCAAGGACAATTTTCATAATTAGTCAAATCCATTTTAACTTTCTTAGAGCTACGTACCCAAACTGATCAATGGCAATGGCCCGGAAATGTCTTGCGAGGGCATCGTAGTTTGGAAAGAAGAGCCCATGTGAAGCACCATAACCATGGACCATGACAAGGGTGGGAGCATTCTCCTTGCTGCTATCAAATGTCACCGTGTTGATGAACCTTGGCTCTTCACTTGATGATCTAAACCATCTTGCGTTTGACCCGGGCGGAGCAGAGCCAATGTTAACTTGCTCTTGGACATACCTAGTTCTATAAAAAAGCGCAATTAATATATACTACACGAATTATGTTTTTAGCTGATGGATTTAATTCGCCTTTATTCTAATTTTTTGTCCATCCGACCCCCCTTGTGATCCATGCTGAAATTTTCCGTGGACTGAATTTGTTTTGCCTTTAGTCCAATTTTTAAATTGGTCTTTTTTTCACAAAAGTTGCATGACTGAATTTGCAATTTGAATAACTTGATTTGTGGGAGGATGAACAATTGAAGGAGGGAAGAAGGTTGAAGGAGGTCTTGACATCCACCCTCGTATGTGAATTTGGTAAGAGAACCCAATATAACAATTAATCATACGAGGAGAATTGGGTTTGACCAAGGATCATTGCATACTCCACATTGATATATCTATATATACTTAAAAGGCAGCAACTACAGAGAACCATCTTGAATAGATAATAACTGGAATTGATCACAATAGAAGAGGTTGGTTGCAACGAACAACCCCGCCGATCGCGGTCCCAAAATTACAAAAAATCAGACAGAATACAACCACTTTCACGAGCAAACAAGCCGCCAATTTTCAACAGAAAGAGGAGGAAAGAAATACAGTACATGTCAAGGCCTTATTATCTGAACAAAACAGAGCCAGAGAAAAACAATACAGAAAGGTGAGTGAGTTTCCAAACAGACTTCTCCTTGTTATTTATTCAGCGGCGCACTCCAGCATCATGTTTTGGTTGAGGAGCCATGCCGCTTTGATTCATGACGATGGAATGCTATCGTTTGTGTCGGCGGACTTAGGGTGTGTTTGGTTGGAGGGATAGGCTAGGGTGGTTGCGGGTATCCCCAACCAGGTGGCTGGGATAGCCCTTTTTTTGTTTGGTTGGAAGGGTAGGGTTATCCTTTTTTTGTTTGGTTGGGAGGAAGGGATCCTGCCGCGTCGGCCTCCTCCCGCGCCGGCCGCCACCGGCCGCCTCCCCCCGCAACGGCCGCCATCCGCCCCCCCGCGCCGGCCGCCACCCGCGCCTCCCGCGCCAGCCGCCTCCCCCCCGCGCCGGCCGCCACCCGCGCCTCCCACGCCGGCCGCCTCCTCCCGCTCCGGCCGGATCCTGCCGCGCCGGCCGCGCCGGCCGCCTGCCGCGCCTCCCACGCCGGCTGCGCCGGCCGCCCTCCCGCGCCCTGCCGCGCCGGCCGCCCCAGAGTGGTTGTCACCGCCCGCCCGTTTTTGGCGGTTGGCCACATCCCTTTTTTTGGAGAATATTCCCAGCATCTGGTTGACTCTATCCCTCCTCGCCCCAGATCCAAACGCATGGCAACCACAGAAAAAACTGGTTATCCCTGTCCCTGGGAGGATATCCCTCCAACCAAACACACCCTTAGTGTCATCAGTTGCCCCATCCAATTTGGTGGAGTTTGTGCATCTGTTCCGGGTAGCACAGGAGGTTTGGTCTTCCAGTTTGTCGAAGGTCTCTCACCGAGATTGATTGGTGATGCCCTTCTTATTTTTCTTCTTATTTTTTCTTCTTCATCTTTTTCCTATTCTTCCTCTTATTATTATTCATATTCTTCTTCTTTTTATTATTATCATCATTATTATTACTACTACTACTACTTATTATTATTATTATTATTATTATTATTATTATTATTATTATTATTATTATTATTGAGGTCAGTCATAATGGACAGGCCGAGGAGGAGCATATAATACTTCCTCTGTTCTTAAATACTTGTTGTTGAGAAGAAATAGACTAGTTTTTTTCAACAATAAGTATTGTGATACGAAGGAAGTATAAGACATAAGGGCCCACAAGACATGCTGGTTCGGCCTTTATCTCGAACTATATATCTGGTTTACTGACGACTGTCAAGCCGGGAGCACCTACCTGCCGCTCGTCGTGGCAGGGAAGAGCTGCAACGCGCCGTGGCTCGCTCCAACAGGACCGCACAACTATTTTTTGTTCAAAAAAATATAATACTTTTTTTCTGTTTCTATTTTGCTTTTCTGCTTATTTCCTCTTTTTCTTTTTTGGTTTGTTTTTCTTTCTTTTTCCTTTTCTTTTTGTATTGGAAGCAGAAACATTTTTCGAATTTGAACAATATTTTCTGAATTTAAGACAAAAGGAAATAAATAGAAAAGGAAAAATGCTTCCTTTGTTTGTTACTTTTTTCCTTTTCTGTTTATTTCCTTTTTTTCGTTGTTTTTTTCTTTTTCGTTTTCTTTTTGTACATGAAGCACAAATTTTTTTCGAATTTGAGGATAATTTTTGAAAATTTGTGAATAAATTTGGAAGCGCGAACAATTTTTTAAAGCATGGACATTTTTTGAATCTTGTGAACAGAATTTTGAAAAAGAGAACAATTTTTAAAAATACCAAACAAATTTGAAAGCGTGAACAAAATTTTAAAGCACTAACTTTTTTGAATTTTGAGAAAATATTTTGAAACAGAGAATAATTTTGAAAAATCCTGAACAAAATTGGAAGCACGGACAATTTTTTAAAGCCCGAACATTTTTTGAATCTTGAGAACAAAATTTTGAAATGAAGAACAATTTTGAAAAAACACAAACAAATTTCGAAGCGCGAACAATTTTGAACCTTTTTTAAAATGGTGAACAAATTTGAGAGCATGAACATTTTTTAAATCTTGAAAATAATCTATACTACTAATAAAGGATCAAACGAGAACTTTTCTAAGTACACACAACTATTAGATCCATAAAAAACAAACACCAATCACCACCACACAATTAGTCAACAAATTGCAATCTAACGGCCTTCCACCAACCATGCACCACGACGGTGTGCAGTTACCAAATTCACCAAAGGCTCATCGTGCTCCACCTCCACCTCCTCGCCCACCTCGGCGCGCACGGCCCGCACCCCTCCGGCGCACCAGCCCCCACACCCCCACCCACCCACCCTAAAATCCCATTCCCTCCCGAGCCGACCCCCTCGCCGCATAGATCGAATCAGGAACCCCAATTCCCGGACAACCAGCCGCCATCGCCGCCGCCCCCGCGATGAGCGTGGCGGGGCTCGACGTCGGCAACGACACGCTGGTGGCGGCGGCGGCGCGGCAGCGGGGGATCGACGTGCTGCTCAACGCCGAGTCCAACTCCAAGCGCGAGTGGCCCGCCGCCGTTGCCTTCTCCCACAGCGCGCGCCTCCTCGGCGCCCACGCCGCAGGCGCCGCATCTTCCCACGCCCCCTTCTCCAGCCCCAAGCGCCTCCTCTTCCTCGGCCGCCGCCGTCCCGGCGCAGCACCCCCTCGCACAACTCGGCCGTCGCTCGCCCACGCGCCGCTCCCCGCTCGCCCCGCTCGCATTGCCTCTAGGTCGACGCCGGCGAGACCGGACAAGTGACAAGGGCGACGCCGGCGAGACGCAGTCGCCGCCAGGGACAGGGACGCACGCAGGACAACCGTTGGTCGTGCGTGTGTGAGCCAGCAGTGCGGCGGCGCTGAGTCCTTCGCCACCAGCACTCTCGGTCAGTGCTATCCTGCCCAAGTCTTCTTACTGAATGTCAAAACGCTTGCACAGTTTCTATATCAATGAACATGAACATGGAGTGGATGGACTTTTTCCCTATCATCTCTTCCTAAGTACATTCTTTTTCTATATCAATCAAATTATTGATATTGCAAAGCAGGAGCTAGATGTGCTCTCGGGCTCCTTTTTCCCCTTTGTCTTTCTACTCATAGGGTATGCTTTCCAATGGGAAGGGGCACATACCAAGTGGTTCATATACGTGAAAATGAGTCTGTTCTTCTAACCTCTAGGGAAAAAGCTCCTTATCTTAAACACCAAGGTATGTAGCTCAGCTTCTCGGGTTCCATGCATAAGGAGTGCTCGGTGTTTATGTATTACTCTAAAAGGTTCATATTACAAAGTCGAGGTTGTGCCAAAAGAATGTTCGATACTAAACAGATTAAAGCACTGTATCAAAGCCTAATTCACCTGGTTGTGATGAATCTTCTGGGAAGCATCATCGAGCAAAACGATTGAAGGTTAATTATCCCTATCCTGTCCAAGCCGATGAAATAGAGTTTCCAAAGGAACAACAGCCTGCTGCCAATGGGCTTCATGCATCTTCTCAAACACTACTGTATGAAACTAGGAATTCCAAGAATTGCATGTATTACTCCAATTTGTTCTTATGAATAGTCAAACATCGAAATCCTCGAGAAATATGTTATGATGCTCACCTACAGATTTCCTTCAACATTATCAGTTACACTAATATGAGAAGCATGCATGTGACCAAAAACATCATGTGTCCACTGTCAATTGAAATCTGTTTGCAATGAACGAACAAAAATGCAAGTGCTAAATTATCTGGAATGATGCATGGGAGTACATTATATCAAATCTTAGTAGAATATGGACAACATGTGCTACACGAACCAAAAATAGAAATAAAATGGTTGTCTTTTCATGCTATGCCATGAACCTGTCAATTTATCCACGATTTGTAATGTGCATATTGCACAACTGTTCTTTATAGTTATAAACTAACTATAACTTTTCAGGTATAAACTATCCGGAGAAGGGTCGGACCACTTTGGGTGAAAAGTATTATGAATTAAAATTTACAAGTGTGAGTACTCTGATTTCAAATAATTACCATTCATGGTGAATGGTGAGGTACTATACACATACCCAAGACAATTTGATGTTTTAGTACTGACAAGAAAATTTATGTTTATCATGTTTATGATTCATACACATACACGAGACAATTTATGTTTTTCCGGTTTATGATTCAGTATTGACAAGACAATTTTATGTTTATCTAGTTTATGATTCATACTCATATTTGATTTCTTGTAGTATTGCATCACTGGCTGTTCAAGCATTAACAAGTACAATCAATGAGGAAAATCTACCGGATCTGAAGTACCAATTCGATACAAATGATGTTGATAAAAGTGGACCGATTACTGCATTGAAGAAATACAGCAGGTAAGATTTAGAGTACTTTCATATGAGAATGTTTTGCACATGTACTAGATGACGCTGATGATCTTTGTATGTTTTAGTGGCCCTTGCGAAGGATCTTCACATTAAAGGCTCCTCATGTTCTCAAGATTATTCCGGTAGTAAAGCTTTGAGAGTGATTTCTTTTTGGTTTCCCTTGTATTTCAGAGAAAGCAATTGACTGTATGCTATATGGTTTCCCTTTTGTTTGATAGCAAGCAACAGACTGTATATCTCAACTAATTTACTCATACGTGTGATTGGAAAGATGCCAACTATTTGTTCTACGACACTATTATCTGGCACGTACTCAATATTATATTAATCGTCAATGCTATACAAGTGTTCATCCATGAATAATGAGACTGAAACCGATTTCTTGTTATGAGAATGTCCTGATATCAGAGATATACCAAATTCGGAAGTTTGTTGTATGACACTACTATCCGACAAGTAGATTTTTTTATAATTACTTGAGTGTGTTGGATTGAATAAACTAATTAGCCCTATATTTCAGTTTGTGGTGTGTGAGTGTGTGACTCTAATGTATGTTGGATTCAAATGTTGTTATCCTTGACAGATCATTCAAATGTTGGATTCATGGCTTGCTACAATAGATGATTTGTGACTCCAATGTGTTTTTGTTTTGTTTTAATGTTAGGTTGTTAATTTATTAGGCCAGGATACTGAGTATACATACTGTGTTCATCTGGCCTCCCTTCTTAGGAAAATCATGTACTGAAGGTAAGCTATTCTTTCTTTACTACTTGTGTGTTTCTTCCTGCTACTTGTTCAATTTGCTATGGAAATCTTCTGACTACCTGCCTGAATTAGATCCTAATTGCACCATTGCCTGCATTTTTTATTGAGAACCATGTGCTAACTAACTGTAGAATAATACTTGCAAATTCTGTTTGCTGAACGTGTCGTGGTAGCTTTAGGCATTTAGATCTACAAAACTATGAAAGTAGGCAAGAACCACCTGCATATCGAAGTCTTGTATTGTTCGACAATGATAAGCTAGAGTAAAAGTGGAGCCAGGATCAACTGTTGAAAGCCTTTTAATAACTATGAGCGAGGGGATGTAGAAAGTGGCACTGCACTATGATCGAGTATGCCCTTTGTTAGCTCTGATTTACCATTTTTTTGTAACACTAGCTTATATAAGGATGTGGTGGCAAGTAGGATTATCTAAGTAGTCAGCTGTCACCGCTACTATCTGAGAGACTCGGATTGCACTACTATCTCTACGGTTAACCCAGATTCTAATAAAATGCAAGAGCCTGCGTCATGCTCATTTCCTACTTTCATTCAGTTTCTATTACATCTCTCTCTGTCTCCCTCCTGTGACAGCTATGTAGCACACATTAATCGAAAAATGGGCCACTCCCTCTTGATGCCCCCTCATACTGCCACGCCCCTTCTAATGTTGAAGGGCTTCTCAGGTTAGAAAAGCTCTCATTATTGGTTCAACATTAATTTCTTCAATCTGTAACAAGAGTTCCCGCAACAAGGTGTCTTGCAATATTTTGGAAAAGTATATTATTTTCTAGACATCTTATATCCTGACCATGAATTTGGCTTAAAATGCTCCTGATGATGCTTGAAAATTCTTCAAGTGTGCTAAGACCTACTGTCACATTCAGGTTTATTCGCCATTAAATTTCTACGAAGGGACTTGTCAATCCACCTTACACCTGTACTAAAATAGAGTGTTTCTAGAGAGTAGAAACATTGCATGCAGAAATTTTCAAGAAAGAGGTGATTGAAGTGGTAACCGATGAAATGCCTGCTGGTGAAGCTATCATGGATCCAACTCACGACCTAATTGGCCACAAAGGTAGGTCCGATTAAGTGATCAACATGAATACATCAGCTACTGACTGTTATTCAGAGATACAGTCTCACAGTAGTAACTTAATTTGCTTAGATGCTCACGGAACTGCAAATAACGGCTCATTTTTCAGCCCAGTTGTGACAAATATCGTAACATGCCAAATTAGTTTCCTTTTAGATTTATTATTCCACAGTTCTGCACTGCATGTCATTAATAAGTTTATCAATATAAGTTTCACATGAATGTACTGAACAAACAAACTTCCGAGAACAACCAATTCTGTGAAACTTGCTGCCTCTATTTTCCGTGCCGTCTAAATCTCTCTTGTGTATGTGAACACCATTTTTTTTCCTATACCATGTATCATCTGAATGGGCGACACACCAAAGTCTCGGATTCCTGGAGCAACAAATATAGTGTTGTCAGTCTCTGAAGATGTGAATCCTTCTACTCCTATACTACAACAAAGGGATGATTGGGATACTGAAAGTCAGTATACAGAGGCTTAGTGGAGTCAGACAGCCAGTCACCAACATCTTCGTTGTTTAAACAGCAGCATCAACTGGCGCCAAAACATGTCAGTTACTTTCATCTTGGGCATAGCCAACCTTATTGGTGGACTTCCTCTGATTTTTCACAATGTAAAGAACTTCCCTCATGGCTGAATTTTCAAAATATTTTAGTGACCATTACAGAAAACTGGTACCCAAAACTCCAAAAACTAACATGTCATTTTCTTGTGGATAACATATCGCTTATTTGAGAGACAACCGAGTCATGAATGATGACAAATGAGAAGTTCGGCCACTACTCACTCAAGCTTGGAGGTCTTCGAAAGCCAGGCTCTACATGGTCCTAGCACCGCTCTCATGCATGGTCTTCAGGATACTTCCACTAGTGCTCTGTGGGTTGTAGTTCCATGAGAGCAATGACAGGGAGAACGAGATGATGGACGTCGCCGGTGCTTCGCTCGCCTGCATCACTCTGCTAGCGCTCGGGAAGGTTATGGCCACACAAGAGCCATGACATACTTCAAGACTCATTTACTACCTTACCATCGTCATGAGCTTGTCCGGTATGTCGTGCGTCGCTGGTGTACTGATCATGAGGCTTCTCGAACACTTTGGCACCATTGATCAAGGTTGTGCAACGGCTCCTCATGCTTCTCTAGCTGATCTCTCATTTAGGTGATGCACATATGACTGCCTATGCCTCATTCTGAAGCCTTAAGTTCCTCGGAGCACTGATGGTATAAAAAGAAAAGACATGGTTGAGTTCAAGAGAAAGTGCATGAAGAAACATCTGAATCTTTTTGACTTGCTACCTGCTGTTTTGTTATAATTCTGGTGTACATTTTAAGTTACTATCATTTCATGTCAAAATGTGTGATCTTGGTCACTCAAGTCCGTGTGTATGGTGGAATGTTACTATCAGGTATTTTAGAGCAGGAAAAACAACAAGGTCAGTCTTTCCTTCATTTTTCTAGGGAAAAAGATGCCATTATTTGGAAGATTGTGAAGAAAGCAGCCTCTTGGCTTCTTATCAAATTATTATCAATAGCTCGTGTGGTGTTTTGTTTTTAAAAAAGACGTTAATCTGTATACACCTGAAAATTTTGATCCTGATATATAACATCAAATCTTTAAATTAACTATTGTTCATTGGTACTTCCTTCATTTCTCGGTTTTCCTTTTTTCTCTTCTGAAGAAAAATAAGTCCTGAAAGCATGTGGCAAAGTTTCCCAACCTGAAGCTAGAAAATAAGGAAGGAAACTGAGTCCTAAACCTAATTGCTTTTGAGCACCTTGCAAAAAATTTTGTTTACCTTGAATTAGACAAATCAAGGAAGAAAAACAACTATTTGCTTCCCCATCGACTCAGGTTACAAAGCGATAAAAGAAGACCAACATAGCCTGCCTGGCCTACCTTCGGCAGGATTTGATCAAGAGAACGAGGATAGTTTTTTTATTAAAATATCACTCAAACATAGTTGGTCCACTCATGATTGATGACAAAATGATAACAACTATTTACTTTGAGTAACATTATTTTATATTACAACATTGTTAAACATCTCTCTATGGCCTCTCTTATGTTAGTGCATTATTATATTTTTGTTTACTTTATTGCTATGTTTTCTTTCTTGGGTGTCTTATGTATTTATTTTCCACATAATAATCATAGTTTTAAATAACGTGCTACGTCAAATAGCGATGCTTCAAATTAGCTACAATAAGGCTATAATCGACTATTTCATAACTTTAGTAGATAATTGTATATGAATACTACGTAGCTAGCGCCATCCTGCTCAAATCATGCATTATAATGGACTATATCGGTGCTATAACCGGCAATTAAAAACATTGATAATAATACGTGCGTTGCACGTGCATGTTTACTAGTTTTTAAAAATGAGAAATTTTTTGAAAAATCAAAAACAAATTTGGAAGCCCAAACAATTTTTTAAACATGTTTAAATCCAGAACAAATTTCTAAATAGAGAACAAATTTCTAAATAGAGAACAATTTTCAAAGTTGGAGAACATTTTTCGAACATTTGAAACATTTTTTGAAACCTCAAACCTTTTTGAAAATCCAGAACATTTTTTGAAATATCCAGAACATTTTTTCAAAAAGCAAAAACATTTTTCAAAGTTGAAGAACAATTTTTGAAAATCCGGAACAATTTTCAAATTTATGAATGAAGTTTGAGAGACGATAAAGTTTTGAAATTTGATACATTTTCTAAAAGGAAGAACAATTTTTAAAATTTAAGATCTTTTTTCATATTTGAAAAACATTTCTTGAAATCCAGCACATTTGTTGAAACAAAAATATAAAATTAAAAAACGGAAAAGATAAAAGGAAAAAAAAGAAAAATATATTCATGTGCCTTCTAGAAGTTTTTCCAAAAAAAAAAAATCGGCTAAAAACCTCTAGAAAGTTTCCAAAACCGGAATCACTGAAATGTAAATGGGCCAGTCCATTAGAATCCTCCGCCACCCAACCCAATAGGGGATTCCTGTTAAGCCCTCCACCACTGGAAGGACCTTCAACGCACCGTCTAGTCTGACGCCCGAAAACTACTCGGCCATGCAAGATGCTCGGACAAGCAAAGGAGAACAGTCAATCAAGGAATTCAGAACGTCGCGAGACATGCAGCTTATACATTATTTAACATCTACTTGTCAATTACTACTTATAGTGTTTGTCATCAATGTATCTTCTTAATCCCCGTGCGAAGCTATTAGCAAGGGTCTTGGGACACTTTATATAAGCCACCTCATAGCTCATGATCAGGGACTCGCAGTCCCTTTGTAATCATCCAGACAGGAGAAATAAAACAACTCTAGAAGTCAAGATGTAAGGTCGCTACCTCTACCACGAGGGACCCGCACTCGTAAAACTTCATGTCACAACTATATCATAGCTAGATATAGCCTCGTTGTCACCCTTACTCTTTACTGTCAGATTTATTCCCATGACATTTGGCGCCAACTATGGTGTCGTGCATCTCGTAGACGATGGCGCGGGTCGAATTATCATTTTCTACAATTTCCGTCATTGAGATGGTGCCCCACAATGAAGTCTGCTTCGGGGCTCTCCGTTTCAGCATCGATGATTTGGCATGGCTTCTGGAAGCCCCGCTGGATGTCGAGTCGTTGCCCGTCCACGACACAACGCACTTCCGTGCAAGTAGTTACGACGCCCTCCTTCGAATGCCAATTGCGGCAAGCTACAATCAGTGTTGGTGATGCATTTTTGTATATGCTTCTCTTGACTAACCTAGGATACTTTTTTTGATGATTAAGTAGTTTTTTGTTGATTTTCTAAAATACTGCCTCGCACTTTTTGATTTTGAAATGACCTAAACGTGTTGGCAGTTGCGGGGCTACGTGATGTTATTGTGTAGACAGAGTAATTAAGTTGCATCACAAATGAATGATTTTTTAAAACTACAACCAAATTTACCACAAATTAAAAAAGAACCCGTCAAAAAAAAATCAAAACTAATACCCCGTCGACCAGCCGGAGGCCGAAGTGCCGCCCGTCGACCACGTAGCGGCCGAAGAGAGCCGTCGGCCTCTAGGAGGCCGAAGTGCCCTGGATAAGGCCGACCAGCCTCCTTCTCCCTCCTTTCTTCCTCCTCTCCTCCTTTCTCTTTCTCTCTTTGCAAAAAACCGAAATTCCTCCCCTCCGATCTCCTTCTTCGTCCACCCGTTTTCCGATTCGATCCGATCAAACAATAGATCGTACCCATCTCCACCGGCGTACGGTCTCGTTTTTTGTCATTTGACAGTTTTTTGTTCGTTTGGTGGGGTGTTGGAGGTGTGGATGCTAAGGAGGTGGTGTGGTGGAGAGGAAGAAAAAGGGGACACACGCGTCGAAGGTATGCAGATTTTTTTAGTTTTGTTAGCTTTTATTGTACGTAAAATAAATTTATGTAGTGTAGTCATTTTAGTGTACGTAGATTATTTTAGTGTAGGTTTTATTTAGTGTAGGTTTTTTTAGTGTAGGGATTATTTTAGTGTAGGTTTTTTTAGTATAGGATTATTTTAGTGTAGGTTTTTTTAGTATATGATTATTTTAGTGTAGGTATATTGTAGTGTAGGATTATTTTAGTGTAGAGGTCTATTTTTTTAGTGTTTTATTTAGTGTAGGTTAATTTTAATATAGGTGAAAATGTTGTAATTGCAGATATGGCTCCGTATCCATTTCTTAATGCTAATATCGATAGAGGGCACCGAGACGCACTTAAGGAATCTGACATGAACTTAGACGTGTTGATCACTCGCATCCCAAAGTTCAACGGGATAATACACCCTTCATGGGTTGATAGGTATGTGACGGTATAATAACTTACTATGTTTGACATCCTTTTGATAGTCGCTAACTGTATGCTACATTCTATTTATTTTGTAGGTTAAGTTTGGCTAGACTTTTACCATTGGCACGACTGCAGAGGGTACATTGGATGAGTGGGTTCATCATCCGGAATTGGATGAGGCAGGTGAACCAATGGATTTTCGCAAGAGGCAAGTTACACGTTTCTCTTACGATAGGTCACTCCTTACCTGCTTAGTAGATTGATGGAGACCAGAGACACATACATTTCACTTTTTCTAGGGAGAGATGGCGCCAACTTTACAGGATGTGTCTTACTTGTTGGAATTACCTCCGGCCGGTGCTGCCATAGGTCCTTTAGCGGCAGAAACTGGTTGGCTAGCATTGATGAATGCCCGTTTTCTGGCTGCAGTGCCAACTACTATAGTGCTAGACAACGATCGTCACGGGCCTCTTTTTTGGTGGTTGAGCCAGTTTCAGATTGTCTCCTTAGGATATCCCAACGTTGAGTTGTCAGAGGCACAGATTGAACGATCCCTAGAGGCATACATTCTGTGGTTGTTTGGCAAGACAATGTTCACGGAGAACCACGTGACCACTGTCGACGCACGACTCATCGGTATTCCGGAGAACATTGTGCAAAGGACTTTTGGTTCTGCTGTGTTAGCGGCTACGTATAGAGGCCTGTGCAAAGCTTGCAAGTTGAAGTCTAGAAAATCTGCTATTGTTGGATGTCCACTATTGTTGCAGCTCTGGTCATATGAGAGGTTCCCTATTGGTCGACCCTATGTCAGCGTTGAAAAACCTTTTGGTTATGAGGACATGGTTGGGACTTACGTGCCTTCTATCGGTGACTTGCCTACTATGGGATCTGTTTGGGCGCGGAGAGAGGTATTTTCATAACTAGTAACAATATGAATTACTAATGTTTATTTCTCGGTATTCAATAGTATTTAGTAATTTTTGTTGTCATGCAGAGAGACAGTTTGCACACAGCAAGGTGAAGGGCTGCCCCTCCTTCACGGCTCAGTTTGATAGTTTGCACGAGGGTCAAGTTATATGGGAGCCATACTCCGATCATGCTATTTCAGAAAGGTGTCCACTTGGGATTTCTGGATTGTGCACTAGAGATCGGCATTATTGGATGACCAAAGCCAAGTTGGTGTTCGACATGACGGTTGAGGAGATGGCTCTTCATAGGGTGATGAGACAGTTTGGTCTATGCCAAGAGCCCGACATTCCTGTTATTCCACAGTTACCAGATAACGTGCACGAGTAAGTAATAGTACTTCAGTTCTCATGTCTGTATTCGGCATATAACTAATCATGTAATGTGCATTTCAATCTCAGGTACAGTCGCGTAGAAGGAAACAGGTCCCAGGCTTCTTGGTTTCGCAACATTAGCCCTTACGTCGACGAATGGACTACTGCGTCGACAAATATCTGGGATGAAGTTCGAGCCTTTGACTGGGACAAGTTCGGGTTGTATCTGCGGCATTACCGGCATAGCACGAGGATCTACTTGGTTCCATCATCAGCTCCTGATCATATCGAAGCCCCTCTCACCACCGGTCTGTTCCCAACTGCCTCACTTGTGGGAACCAAACACCACGCGGTATGTGCTATGTTTCTCACATGTTAAATTTTCCCTTAATCTGAACATATACAATTGGTTAACTCCGAGTTCATAGGGCAAATTGACATCTGAGGCGGTAGATGAGGTTTCCACTTTAGTACAACGCTTTGAGAGAGGAGAAAATATCCCACCGCGAGAGCAGGTCACACGGTTGAAGGGTCATCTTGTTAAGCTGCGCGGGATTTACGCAGCTGTTACATGTAGACGATCTTCAGATGTTGCTAACACTCGTGCATTCCATCGTCCGCCACGCCCCTCTCTGGAGCGTTCAGAACCTCGAACCTCTGTGCACCGTTCAGAACCTCGAACCTCACACCCACGAACCTCCTCCTGACAGCAGACACCTCCTTCACAACCAGGGAGCTCCTCCTGGCAGCAGACACCTACTTCACACCCAGGGAGCTCCTCGTGGCAGCTGATACGTCTCCGTCGTATCTACTTTTCCAAACTCTTTTGCCCTTATTTTGGACTCTAATTTGGATGATTTGAATGGAACTAACCCGGACTGACGCTGTTTTCAGCAGAATTGCCATGGTGTTGTTTTCGTGCAGAAATGAAAGTTCTCGGAACGTCCTGAAAATTTACGGAGAATATTTCTGGAAAATATGAAAAATACCTGCGCAAAGATCCACCGGAGGGGACAGGCCAGTGGGCCACAAGCCCTGTAGCCGCGGCCTCCCCTTGGCCGCGGCTACTAGTCTTGTGGGGCCCACGTGGCTCTGCCGCCCCCAATTCCAGCGCTATTTATTCCCTTTCGTCCCGGAAAAAATCAGGAGACAAGAGTTCATCGCGTTTCACGATCTAGAGGCGCCGCCACATCCCGTTCTTGCCCTGGAGGGCAGATGTGGAGTCCGTTTTGGGCTCCGGATCAAGGAGATCGTCGCCATCGTCATCATCAACCTTCTTCCCTCTCCAATTCCATGAAGCTCTTCATCGTTCATGAGTAATCTATTCGTAGGCTCGCTGGGCGGTGATGAGTAGGATGAGATCTATCATGCAATCGAGTTAGTTTTGACGGGGATTGATCCCTGGTATCCACTATGTTCAAAGATTGATGTTGCTACTACTTTGCCATGCTTAATTCTTGTCACTAGGGCCCGAGTGCCATGATTTCAGATCTGAAATTATTATATTGTCACCAATATATGTGTGTTTTAGATCCGATCTTGCAAGTTGTAGTTACCTACTATGTGTTATGATCCGGCAACCCCGGAGTGACAATAAACGGAACCACTCCCAATGATGACCATAGTTTGAGGAGTTCATGTGTTCACCAAGTGCTAATGCGTTGGTCCGGTTCTTTATTAAAAGGAGAACCTTAATATCTCGTAGTATCCATTTGGACCCCGCTGCCACGGGAGGGATGGACAATAGTTGTCATACAAGTTCTTTTCCCTAAGCACGTATGACTACACCCGAAATGCATGCCTACATCACATTGACGAACGGGAGCTAGTCACATATCTCTCCGTGTTATAACTGTTGCATGATGAATGTCATCCGACAAATCACCGATCCATTGCCTACGAGTTTGTCCCACTGCTGATGTTACTTGCTTTGATCTGCTGATGTTACTACTGTTGCTGCTACTGTTACTTGCCACTACTCTTACTTGCTGCTGCTGTTACTTGCTACTGTTGCTACTTGCTACTGCTGTCACTATTGCTGTTCCTTGCCACTGCTGTTACTTGTTACACTGCTACTACCTGCTACAATACTTTTCTGGCGCCATTGATACTTCAGTTAGGAATAATCTACCGTCAACAGATTCTTTCCTAGCACCGTTGCTATCATACTACCTTGGCTGCTTATATCCTGCTTGTAGATACTAATCTTTCAGGTGTGGTTGAGCCGACAATTCAACTGCTAATACTGGAGAATATCCTTTCACTCCCATCGTGTCGAACCAACAAATTTGGGTTGAATACTCTACCCTCGAAAACTGCCGCGATCCCACACGCTGGTGGGCCATTGCAAGACAATTGCTAATTGTTGAGCAACTGGAAGCAGCTCTTTTCTGGCGCCGTTGCTGGGGAGGATTGCTATATTCTCTGAGTCACTTGGGATTTATATCTGCTGATCACTATGAAGAATCTGAAAGATCCAAGAACCAAAGTCTTGCCCTCAACTACGAGGGGAGGTAAGGAACTGCCATCTAGCTCTGCACTTGATTCACCTTCAGTTATGAGTAAGTTTGCGACACCACCTCCTGCTAGAAATCTTGATATGTCGCCTGTGCTTGATGATGCTTATGATGCTACTATGCCTGATACTGCTAGAGATGCTATGCCTGATACTGCTATCCATGATGCTATGCTTGATACTGCTTTGCCTGATGATGCTTGAGATGCTATTTTGCCTGATGATGCTATGCTTCATACTGCTTTGCCTGATGATGCTAGATATGCCATTTTGCCTGATGATGCTATGCTTGATACTGCTAGAGATACTACTTTGCCTGATATGCCACTAGGGGTATTCCTTGATGCTCATATTGCTAGAGTTACTGCCAATGCTCGTGATGCTTCTGAAACTGCCGATACTATTGAGATAGAACCTCCTTTTGCTCCTCCTAGATCTAGCTCTCCTAGATATGAATTGCCTGATATACCTGAGGGTTATGTTATGGAGGGAGAGATAGCTGAGGATTTTCTTGCGTGTAAGGATGCCTATGACGATGAGAAATTACTTCTCAAGTGGAAGGAAAAATCTCTAAAAGCTAGGATGAAATACGACCCGAAGTTTGCCACTTCACCTATCTTTATCACCGATGAGGATTATGAATTCTCTGTCGACCCTGAGATAATCTCTCTAGTCGAATCTGATCCTTTCCACGGTTATGAGTCTGAGACGGTCGTAGCCCATCTTACCAAACTACACGATATAGCCACCCTTTTCACTAGTGAGGAGAAGATCCGCTACTACTATATCCTTAAGGTGCTTCCTTTCTCTCTAAAGGATGACGCTAAAGCCTGGTTCACTTCTCTTGCTCCTATATGTGTGAGTAGTCCCCAGGATATGGTCTATTACTTCTGTGGGAAATATTTCCCTGCCCATAAGAAGCAAGCTGCCTTGCAGGAAATATACAACTTTGCTCAACTCAAAGAAGAGAGTCTCCCACAAGCTTGGGGAGGCTTATCCAGCTACAGAATGCTTTGCCTGATCACCCTCTTAAGAAGAACGAGATACTTGATATCTTCTATAATGGACTTACCGATGCTTCTAGAGACCACCTAGATAGTTGTGCCGGTTGTGTCTTTAGGGAACGAACCGTAGAACAAGCTGAGATCCTACTGAATAACATCTTGATCAACGATAATGCTTGGACTATTCCCGAACCACCTTCTAAGCCAACTCCTAAGAAAAGAGGTATTCTATTCCTCAGTCCCGAAGATATGCAAGAAGCCAAGAAATCTATGCAAGAGAAAGGCATTAGATTTGAAGAAGTCAAAAATCTACCACCCATCGAAGAGATCCATGGTCTCGATAACCCGATACAAGTAGTAGAGGTGAATTCTCTGCGTAGATTCAATGAGAGTGATATTCCTTTTGACAAACCTGCTAGCCTATGCTTTGATGAATTTGACAACTTTGTTGCCAAACAACAGAGTTTCAATGATTATGTTAGCAGACAATTGGAACAAAGTACTCGTATGCTTAGTCATTTAAGTGCTTGTGTAGACAGAAATGTCAATGATCTGAAGCTTCTGAGTAAACATGCCTCTGTGATTACTACTCAGGTATAACAAGTACTTCAAGCTCAGAATGACTTGCTCAATGAATTAAATGACAACTCTGTCAGAGTCATTACTAGAGGAGGCAAAATGACTCAGGAACCTTTGTATCCTGAAGGCCATCCTAAGAGAATTGATCAAGATTCTCAAGGAATTAATGTTGATACAGCCAGTCATCCTAAGAATAAGAAGAAGGATTATAGAAACCTACATGTCAGTTCACCAAATACTGTCACACCTGAAGAACCAAATGATATTTCTGCGTCTGATGCAGAAACACAATTTGGTGACGAACATGAACCTGGTGACAATATGGATAGCAATGTTCATAATAATGCTCAACCGAGCAATGATAAGGATGTGGAGATTGAACCTACGGTTAATCCTGATAACCCACAACCTAAGAGATACGATAAGAATGAATTCACTGCTAGGAAGCATGGTAAAGAAAGGGAGCCATGGGTTCAGAGACCTAAGCCATCCAAGAAAAAAGATGATGAGGATTTTGAGTGCTTTATTCAAATGTTGAGACCCGTCTTTCTGCAGATGCGGTTAATTGATATGCTCAAAATGTCTCCATATGCCAAGTACATGAGAGATATCGTGACCAATAAACGGAAGATACCAGATCTTGAGATCTCCACCATGCTTGCCAATTACACTTTAAAAGGTGGAACTCCTAAGAAACTTGGTGATCCCGGAGTGCCCACTATACCTTGCTCCATTAAAGGAAACTACGTAAGAACTGCCTTATGTGACCTTCGAGCCGGTGTTAGTGTTATGCCTCTCTCTCTTTATCGTAGACTTGAACTGGATAAGTTGACACCCACTGAAATTTCTCTGCAAATGGCCGACAAATCAACTGCTTTCCCTGTCGGCATTTGCAAGGATGTGCCTGTTGTGGTTGCTAACGTTACTATCTTAACGGACTTTGTTATCCTGGATATTCCTGAGGATGATGCCATGGCGATCATTCTTGGAAGACCATTCTTAAACACCGCAAGGGCTGTTATAGATTGCAGCAAGGGCAATGTCACCATCCATGTCAACGGTAATGAGCATACAATGCACTTTCTGAAGAAACAATATCAAGTACATTGGATCAATGCTATCAAAAAAACTCCATGGATTCTTATTGGGAGCTTTAAATGCCCTATTCCTCGTGTTAAGATGAAGTATGATTTTATTGTTGGGGAGATTAATATCCCCATTGAGGTGACTTAGTGGCTATTCGACAATTCTCCGTTTCCTCTTGCGATTCGAAAAGGTTTTGTCATGAGGATTTTATCAACCCCATTGACGGATTTCTTTCGATGACCATGAAATGGATGAATCAAGGAGTCACATACCTCTGTTTTAAGCTTTCACTTTCTGTTGCTTAGAAGGAAAATGATAGATTTAGTCTAGTTTTTCCTTTTTCTGTTTTAGCATCCCGGAGAAAAGTACCCGGAAAATAAAAGTTCTCCGATGGTCCTGAAAATCAAATATGATTTTTTCTGGATTTTTTGAAAAATACTGGGACTGAGAGCTGGCCTAAGGGCCACAAGCCCTGTAGCCGCGGCCTCCCCCTGGCCACGACTACCAAGCTTGTGGGGCCCACAGGGACCCCCTCCGTTCATTCCAGCTCCCATCCTCTTCTTCTACCTCTAGAAAAATTGTTTCGCAGCTCAAACCCGTGTTCTTGCTCATTTCGCTGTGATTTTCGATCTCCTTGCTCAAAGCACCATTCTTCGAACCGTTTTGGGGAAATTACTCCTTGGTAAGTGACTCCTCCATTGGTCCAATTAGTTTCTACTCTAGTGCTTTATCCTTCGCGTATTTTTGCTACCTTGGTGACCCTGTTCTTGATCTTGAAATGTTGATTTTAGCTGGTCCCAAGTAGTTTTAGCGCGTGATACGGTCTCTAGGCACTAGTAGGAGTAGTTGCTACGAGTTGGGTTAATCCTTACCCACTTTTCTTTCGAAGTCTCTAAAAATTTCAGATTTTTTCAGAGTTAGAAAAGGGAAAAGATGAGGAGGTTCTTGAGAGGCTCTTCAAGCCGTAACCCCAAGGAGGATGAGAAGAACCACCCCAAGTACGTGGTTCATTGAGTCACAGAAGTTCGAGCATGCGAGTGGCCAAGTGATGAATTTTTGCGCGCCGCTGGGCTTTATGAAGACTTTTATTACTTGGTGGAGAATGCAGGTCTTACCACGTTCGTTGAAGATAAGTGCCCACAATACCTCCGCCTCACCAATATTTTCGTTCAAAGCTTCAACTTTTATCCGAGGAAGAATCCTCCTATGGTTGAGTTCATGTTATACGATATCCCCCAGCGCATGACACTACATGATTTTTGCAATGTGTGCAAATTACCTTATGTTGGGGATATTCATGATCCTCGTCCACGGGACTTGGAGGCTTTCATAGATACTATTGCTGTTGGAGAGGAGAGAGGAGTGTCTCGTGCTAGAATTGCGAGCATACATTTTCCTGTGCTTCGGTACTTCTCATTATTTGTGGGAAAATGTTTGATTGGCCGTGGGGAGGCTGGATCACTTAGCTCTCCAGACCTTGCGGTTTTACACAAAGGCCTTTATAACAATGAGACTTATAGCCTAGGTGCTATAGTAGCTCAGTGGTTGAACACAAACCGTTCCAAAGGTGTCGTCTATGGAGGTATCTATGCTACTCGTCTTGCTAGACACTTTGAGATACCTATTAGACTTCACGAGGAAGAAGAAATGCTTCTTCCTAAGAAATATCTGGATTATGACAGCATGGTTCGCCATGATTTTTTGGATAGAGATGCTAGTAGACGGATGATTTATAACCTGGTATTTAGTCAGGATACTCGAGAGACTATTACTTTGCCTTCTCCTTCTTTGTTGAACCTTTATGCAGGCAGGTACATTATTATGCCCTCGGACATCTACGCATATTGGGGCTTGGCCCAACCACAGGTGCCCGTGCCTGAGCCGCCAGTCAAGTACCAGTCGCCAGTTTATCAGTGGGAGCCAGAGGAGCTCACACAGCAGTGGCATCCACAGTCCACTCCGGAGTATCCCGGAGCTGGTTATTTCCCTCCTAGGGAGTAGACCAAGCTAGGCCAAAAGCCTAAGCTTGGGGGAGTACGTGTTTGCACCAACTTTACATCTTTGTTAGTCGGTGTTTACACTTTGCCACTGTATTATCCATGCTAGTTTATTTTTGTTTTCTTGTTTTCTTGTTTTGTGTCCTTTTGAGAAAACCCAAAAGATTTTCCTTTCTTCTTTTGCTTGTTGGGAGCTTTCCCGTGTAAATAGTTTTCTTTTTCTTTGAGTCGAGGTAGAAGATCATGGTTACAATGTTTAGTGGCTCTCGCATGCATACCTGTTCATTTGTTAAAGAGCCATATTACTTTGTCTTCTCCTTTGTGTTTGCCTGCAGATTCAGCTTAGTCCAATGCACGAGCACTCTAATTATTGTTCACATCGTTCGATCATGCAAGTGAAAGGCAGTAATGATGATATATGATGAAGTGACTGAGACTGGAAAAGCTGGTATGAACTCTATCTATTTTGTTTTTGTAAATATGACTAGCTTGTCATCCCAGATTCAGCTTTGTTGAGAGAGAACCATGTTTGCAATGACAACTTAGAGATCATAGTTTCTGATGAAATGCTTAATTAGCTTATAATGGTCTGTCTTGAATGCCAACATAGATTTTGAGATGACTATGATGTAGTATGATAGGATGGTATTCTCCTTTGAATGATTCAAGTGGCTTGACTTGGCGCATGTTCATGCATGTAGTTGAAATAAAATCAACATAGCCTCTATGATGTTCGTGTTCATGGTGATTTATATCCTGCTCATGCTTGCACTCAATGTTAGTCAAACTCATTGCATCTTGATGACTGTTGTCGCTCTCTAGTTGGTCGCTTCCCAGTCTTTTGCTAGCCTTCACTTGTACTAAGAGGAATACTACTTGTGCATTCACTTCCATAAACCCAAAAGTTTTTCCATGAGAGTCCACCATACCTACCTATTTTTGGCATCTGCCTATCGTTCCAAGTAAATTTGCATGTGCCATTCTCTAAACCTTCAAGAAATAATCTGTTTTGCATGCCCGAACCGCTCATGTGGTCACAGGGGGCTATTGATATCTTCCATGTTAGGCGTATTATCCTCAACATGTGTTTATTCACTGTCATTCACGAGAAAGGGGCCGGTAATTGGAATGCCCAGTTCCACGCTTAAATCGAAAACATAAATGTAAAACCAGACTCCCCCTGGATTGATGTTAGTATGGACGGTACCCGAGGATTCGGCTAGCCGTGGAGTGTGATTGATTGGTGGTGGGGGAGTTAAAACTTTACTTTTCTGTTTGGGAACCGCCTATAGCATGAGTAGCATGGAAGATATTGAGAACTCTTGGTCATTGCGTTGACAATGAAAGCATGCCACCCAAAATTATTATCTCTGTTTTCAAAGCTTGAGCTCTGACACCTCTGCAAATCAATGCTTCCCTCTGCGAAGGGCCTGTCTATTTATTTTCCTGTTGAGTCATCCTCTTCTTATATAAGCACCAATTGGAGAGCACCTCTGTCATTTTTATGCTTTGCTTTTGATTGATATTGAGTATGACTATGATTGGATCTTCGTTGCTATGAATTACAATGTATAGTCAGCCCTTGATTTTGGAAAGTGCTCTCCATTTATGTTTTGCGCTCTCAGAAAGAGCTAGCGAGATACCACCTATTCATATTGCTTCATGCTTGTTTTGATTGAATTGTTCGTATCTGAAACTCATTATTATTTGCTCGCTAGCTGATTATGCCATTGATATTAGTTTACCGTGAGGCCTATGTGTCACTTGCTTATGTGGTTAACTTGTGATCTTGCTGAAATTCTGGTTCTGAGTTAGACATAGTTGCAACAACAAGATCAAACAGAGTTTGTCAAAGTTTTTCTTTCTCTTTCAGTTTGTCAACTGAGTTGCTTGAGGACAAGCAAGGTTTTAAGCTTGGGGGAGTTGATACGTCTCCATCGTATCTACTTTTCCAAACTCTTTTGCCCTTGTTTTGGACTCTAATTTGCATGATTTGAATGGAACTAACCCAGACTAACGCTGTTTTCAGCAGAATTGCCATGGTGTTGTTTTTGTGCAGAAATGAAAGTTCTCGGAACGTCCTGAAAATTTACGGAGAATATTTCTGGAAAATATGAAAAATACCTGCGCAAAGATCCACCGGAGGGGACGAGCCAGTGGGCCACAAACCTTGTAGCCGCGGCCTCCCCCTAGCTACGGCTACTAGGCTTGTGGGGCCCACGTGGCTTTGCCGCCCCCAATTCTAGCGCTACTTATTCCCTTTCGTCCCGGAAAAAATCAAGAGAGAAGAATTCATCGCGTTTCAGATCCAGAGGCGCCGCCACATCCCGTTCATGCTCTGGAGGGCAGATCTGGAGTCCGTTTTGGGCTCCGGATCAAGGAGATCGTCGCCATCGTCATCATCAATCTTCTTCCCTGTCCAATTCCATGAAGCTCTTCATCGTTCGTGAGTAATCTATTCATAGGCTCACTGGGCGGTGATGAGTAGGATGAGATCTATCATGTAATCGAGTTAGTTTTGACGGGGATTGATCCCAAGTATCCACTATGGTCTGAGATTGATGTTGCTACTACTTTGCCATGCTTACTGCTTGTCACTAGGGCCCAAGTGCCATGATTTCAGATCTGAAATTATTATGTTGTCACCAATATATGTGTGTTTTAGATCCGATCTTGCAAGTTGTAGTTACCTACTATGTGTTATGATCCGGCAACCCCGGAGTGACAATAATCGGAACCACTCCCGGTGATGACCATAGTTTGAGGAGTTCATGTGTTCACCAAGTGCTAATGCGTTGGTCCGGTTCTTTATTAAAAGGAGAACCTTAATATCCCGTAGTATCCATTTGGACCCCGCTGCCACGGGTGGGATGGACAATAGATGTCATACAAGTTCTTTTCCCTAAGCACGTATGACTACCCACGGAATGCATGCCTACATCACATTGACGAACGGGAGCTAGTCACATATCTCTCCGTGTTATAACTGTTGCATGTTGAATGTTATCCAAAAAATCACCGATCCATTGCCTACGAGTTTGTCCCACTGCTGCTGTTACTTGCTTTGCTCTACTGTTGTTACTACTGTTGCTGCTACTGTTACTTGCCACTACTGTTACTTGCTGCTGCTGTTACTTGCTACTGTTGCTACTCGCTACTGTTGTCACTATTGTTGTTCCTTGCCAATGCTGTTACTCGTTACACTGCTACTACCTGCTACAATACTTTTCTGGCGCCATTGATACTTCAGTTAGGAATAATCTGCCGTCAACAGATTCTTTCCTAGCACAGTTGCTATCGTACTACCTTTACTGCTTATATACTGCTTGCAGATACTAATCTTTCAGGTGTGGTTGAGCCGACAACTCAACTGCTAATACTGGAGAATATCCGTTCACTCCCATCGTGTCGAACCAACAAATTTGGGTTGAATACTCTACCCTCGAAAACTGCCGCGATCCCACACGCTGGTGGGCCATTGCAACAAAATTGCTAATTGTTGAGCAACTGGAAGCAGCAGCAGACACCTCCTTCACAACCAGGGAGCTATTTCTTCCAGCAGCCCCCTCGTTCAGAACCTGGAGGATCTACTTGGCTTTTAAAAATTGTAGGCTCGCAAATCAATTTTACATGTTTTTACTTTGCCGAAGTGGGCAGCCAGTCGCAACCGTTCATGGCTTCAGTGCAGTCACCTGTGTTTACTGGTTCGTACTTACCCAGTGACGGTGACAACGATGACCGAGGTGCAAACACGTATGATTTCTTGGAGTCAGTTCTTGTCACTCCACCACCACCATCGAGGCAGGAGACACAGACACTGACGGACGAGGTGGTATATGGTTGTGGTCACCTGAGACTCGTCCACCGGCTGAGCGCTTATCGCCTACCAGTCCGCGTCCGAGGAAGCCCAAGATTCGTCGCCGTCGCCAGGAGTGATATAGTTATCTATATATGAGATATGACTATCTAATTATGTATGAGACATATTCATGTATGTTCTATTTCATGTTCATGTATGTTCTATTTCATGTTCTATTGAAAACTTAACATATTCATGTATGTTCTATTTCATGTTCTATTGAAATGGCAGGAAAGATATGGCCAGAAAACTTAACATGTTCAAATTAAGTAAGATACAACATGCTGATACAACTTGCTGAAATTAAGATACAACGTGTTGATACAACTTGCTGAAATTAAGATACAACGTGCTAATACAACTTGCTGAAATTAAGATAAAACTTGCTGAAATTAAGATTCAACAATTTTAGGATACAATAAAATAAATCTACTGAGTCCAACAATTTTAGGATCAATCCCCATCAAAACTAACTCGATTACATGATAGATCTCATCCAACTCATCACTGTCTAGCAAGCCTACGATGAGATTACTCACGAACGGTGAAGAGCATCATGGAATTGGTGATGGAGGAAGGTTCATGATGATGATGGCGACGATCTCCCCCCTCCGATCATGGCACTCGGGCCCTCTCCAGAAAAAAACAGACGGGATCTTTTTCGTGGTTTCGCCGCCGCCACGAGGCCAAACTTGAGCAGAACCAATCTAGAGCTCCGACAGGACGATCCTGCCGGGGAAACTTCCCTCCCGGAGGGAGAAATCATCGCCATCGTCATCACCAACACTCCTCTCATCGGAGGGGACTCATCACCATCAACATCTTCATCAACACCATCTCATCTCCAAACCCTAGTTCATCTCTTGTAACCAATCTCCGTCTCGCGACTCCGGTTGGTACTTGTAAGGTTGCTAGTAGTGTTGATTACTCTTTGTAGTTGATGCTAGTTGGATTATTTGGTGGAAGAGTTTATGTTCAGACCCTTGATGCTACTCATTACACCTCTGATCATGATTATGATTATGCTTTGTGAGTAGTTACTTTTGTTCCCGAGGACATGGGATAAGTCATGCTAATAATAGTCATGTGAATTTGGTATTCGTTCGGTATTTTGATATGTTGTATGTTGTTTTTCCTCTAGTGGTGTTATGTGAACTTCAACTACATAACACTTCACCATTATTTGGGCCTCGAGGAAGGCATTGGGAAGTAGTAAGTAGATGATGGGTTGCTAGAGTGACAGAAGCTTAAACCCTAGTTTATGCGTTACTTCGTAAGGGGCTGATTTGGATCCACTAGTTTAATGCTATGGTTAGACTTTTTCTTAATTCTTCTTTCGTAGTTGCGGATGCTTGCGAGAGGGGTTAATCATAAGTGGGATGCTTGTCCAAGTAAGGGCAGTACCCAAGCGCCGGTCCACCCACATATCAAACTATCAAAGTAACGAACGCGAATCATATTAACATGATGAAACTAGCATGACAGAAATTCCCGTGTGTCCTCGGGAGTGTTTTTCCTCCTATAAGACTTTGTCCAGGCTTGTCCCTTGCTACAAAAGGGATTGGGCCACTTTGCTGCACCGTTGCTACTTTTGTTACTTGTTGCTTTCTACGAATCATCTCACCACACAATCACTTGTCACCGATAATTTCAGTGCTTGCAAATATTTCCTTGTTGAAAACCACTTGTCAGATCCTTCTGCTCCTCGTTGTGTTCGACACTCTTACTTATCGAAAGGACTACGATTGATCCCCTATACTTGTGGGTCATCAAGACTCTTTTCTGGCGCCGTTGCCGGGGAGTGAAGCGCCTTTGGTAAGTGGAACTTGGTAAGGAAACATTCATATAGTGTGCTAAAATTTATTCTCACTTGTCACTATGGATACTAATCCTTTGAGGGGCTTGTTCGGGGTATCTTCACCTCGAACGGAAGCACAAATAGTTGCTCCTCAACCTGCTGCACCTACTGAAAATATTTTCTTTGAATTTCCTTCGGGTATGCTTGAGAAACAGCTGGCTAGTCCTTTTATAGGAGATGGAACATCACATCCAGACTTACATCTAATCTATGTAGATGAAGTTTGTGGTTTATTTAAGCTTGCAGGTTTGCCTGAGGATGAGGTCAAGAAGAGGGTCTTTACTTTATCTTGGAAGGATAAGGCGTTGACATGGTATAGGCTATGTGATGATACTGAATCATGGGACTACAATCGGTTGAAATTGGAATTTCATCAAAAGTATAATCCTATGCATTTAGTACATCGTGATTGGAATTATATTTACAATTTTTGGCCTTCTGACATAGAAAGCATCGATAAAGCTTGGGGGAGGCTTAAATCAATGTTATATTCAAGCCCCAATCATGAGCTCTCGAGAGAAATTATCATTCAGAACTTCTATGCTCGGCTTTCTCATGATGATCGCACCATGCTTGACAATTCTTGTACCGGTTCTTTTATGAAGAGAGATATTGACTTCAAATGGAATTTATTGGAGAGAATTAAACGCAACTCTGAAGATTGGGAGCTTGAAGAAGGTAAGGAGTCAGGTATGAATTTCACGTTTGATTGCGTTAATGTTGGAATTATGCCCTAGAGGCAATAATAAATATAGTTATTATTATAGTTCCTATATCAATATAATCGTTTATTATCCATGCTATAATTGTATTGAATGAAGACTCATTTACATGTGTGGATACATAGACAAAACACCGTCCCTAGCAAGCCTCTAGTTGGCTAGCCAGTTGATCAAAGATAGTCAGTGTCTTCTGATTATGAACAAGGTGTTGTTGCTTGATAACTGGATCACGTCATTAGGAGAATCACGTGATGGACTAGACCCAAACTAATAGACGTAGCATGTTGATCGTGTCATTTTGTTGCTACTGTTTTCTGCGTGTCAAGTATTTATTCCTATGACCATGAGATCATATAACTCACTGACACCGGAGGAATGCTTTGTGTGTATCAAACATCGCAACGTAACTGGGTGACTATAAAGATGCTCTACAGGTATCTCCGAAGGTGTTAGTTGAGTTAGTATGGATCAAGACTGCGATTTGTCACTCCGTGTAACGGAGAGGTATCTCGGGGCCCACTCGGTAATACAACATCACACACAAGCCTTGCAAGCAATGTAACTTATTGTAAGTTGCGGGATCTTGTATTACGGAATGAGTAAAGAGACTTGCCGGTAAACAAGATTGAAATAGGTATGCGGATACTGACGATCGAATCTCGGGCAAGTAACATACCGAAGGACAAAGGGAATGACATACGGGATTATATGAATCCTTGGCACTGAGGTTCAAACGATAAGATCTTCGTAGAATATGTAAGATCCAATATGGGCATCCAGGTGCCGCTATTGGATATTGACCGAGGAGTCTCTCGGGTCAAGTCTACATAGTTCTCGAACCCGCAGGGTCTGCACACTTAAGGTTCGACGTTGTTTTATGCGTATTTGAGTTATATGGTTGGTTACCGAATGTTGTTCGGAGTCCCGGATGAGATCACGGACGTCACTAGGGTTTCCGGAATGGTCTGGAAACGAAGATTGATATATAGGATGACCTCATTTGATTACCGGAAGGTTTTCGGAGTTACCGGGAATGACGAATGGGTTCCGGGAGTTCACCGGGGGGGGGGGGGGGGCAACCCACCCCGGGGAAGCCCATAGGCCTTGAGGGTGGCGCACCAGCCCTTAGTGGGCTGGTGGGGCAGCCCAAAAGGGACCTATGCGCCTAGGAAAGAAAATCAAAGAGAAAAAAAAGGGAGGTGGGAAGGGAAGGAAGGACTCCCACCCACCAAACCAAGTCCAACTCGGTTTGGGGGGGGGGAGCCTTCCCCCTTGGACTCGGCCGACCCCCTTGGGGCTCCTTGAGCTCCAAGGTAAGGTCCCCTCCCTCCCACCTATATATACGGAGGTTTTAGGGCTGATTTGAGACGACTTTTCCACGGCAGCCCGACCACATACCTCCACGGTTTTTCCTCTAGATCAAGTTTCCGCGGAGCTCGGGCGGAGCCCTGCTGAGGCAAGATCATCACCAACCTCCGGAGCGCCGTCACGCTGCCGGAGAACTCTTCTACCTCTCCGTCTCTCTTGCTGGATCAAGAAGGCCGAGATCATCGTCGAGCTGTACGTGTGCTGAACGCGGAGGTGCCGTCCGTTCGGTACTAGATCGTGGGACTGATCGCGGGATTGTTCGCGGGGCGGATCGAGGGACGTGAGGACGTACCACTACATCAACCGCGATCTCTAATCGCTTCTGCTGTACGATCTACAAGGGTACGTAGATCACTCATCCCCTCTCGTAGATGGACATCACCATGATAGGTCTTCGTGCGCGTAGGAAATTTTTTGTTTCCCATGCGACGTTCCCCAACAGTGGTATCAGAGCTAGGTTCATGCGTAGATGTCTTCTCGAGTGGAACACAAAAGTTTTTGTGGGAGGTGATGTGCATTTTGCTGCCCTCCTTAGTCTTTTCTTGATTCTGTGGTATTGTTGGATTGAAGCGGCTTGGACCGACATTACTGGTACGCTTACGAGAGACTGGCAGCCCAAAAGGGCCCTATCCGGGGTTACTCGTAGCGATGAAACCAGTCTCTCGTAAGCGTACGAGTAATGTCGGTCCAAGCCGCTTCAATCCAACAATACCACAGAATCAAGAAAAGAGTAAGGAGGGCAGCAAAACGCACATCACCGCCCATAAAAACTTTTGTGTTCTACTCGAGAAGACATCTACGCATGAACCTAGCTCTGATACCACTGTTGGGGAACGTCGCATGGGAAACAAAAATTTTCCTACGCGGACGAAGACCTATCATGGTGATGTCCATCTACGAGAGGGGATGAGTGATCTACGTACCCTTGTAGATTGTACAGTAGAAGCGTTTAGTGAACGCGGTTGATGTAGTGGAACGTCCTCACGTCCCTCGATCCGCCCCGCGAACAATCCCGCGATCAGTCCCACGATCTAGTACCGAACGGACGGCACCTCCGCGTTCAGCACACGTACAGCTCGACGATGATCTCGGCCTTCTTGATCCAGCAAGAGAGACGGAGAGGTAGAAGAGTTCTCCGGCAGCGTGACGGCGCTCCGGAGGTTGGTGATGACCTTGTCTCAGCAGGGCTCCGCCCGAGCTCCGCAGAAACGCGATCTAGAGGAAAAACCGTGGAGGTATGTGGTCGGGCTGCCGTGGAAAAGTCGTCTCAAATCAGCCCTAAAACCTCCGTATATATAGGTGGGAGGGAGGGGACCTTGCCTTGGGGCTCAAGGAGCCCCAAGGGGGTCGGCCGAGTCCAAGGGGGAAGGCTCCCCCCCAAACCGAGTTGGACTTGGTTTGGTGGGTGGGAGTCCTTCCTTCCCTTCCCACCTCCCTTTTTTTCTTTTCTCTTTGATTTTCTTTCCTAGGTGCATAGGGCCCTTTTGGGCTACCCCACCAGCCCACTAAGGGCTGGTGCGCCACCCTCAAGGCCTATGGGCTTCCCCGGGGTGGGTTGCCCCCCCGGTGAACTCCCGGAACCCATTCGTCATTCCCGGTACATTCCCGGTAACTCCGAAAACCTTCCAGTAATCAAATGAGGTCATCCTATATATCAATCTTCGTTTCCGGACCATTCCGGAAACCGTCGTGATGTCCGTGATCTCATCCGGGACTCCGAACAACATTCGGTAACCAACCATATAACTCAAATACGCATAAAACAACGTCGAACCTTAAGTGTGCAGACCCTGCGGGTTCAAGAACTATGTAGACATGACCCGAGAGACTCCTCGGTCAATATCCAATAGCGGGACCTGGATGCCCATATTGGATCCGACATATTCTATGAAGATCTTATCGTTTGAACCTCAGTGCCAAGGATTCATATAATCCCGTATGTCATTCCCTTTGTCCTTCGGTATGTTACTTGCCCGAGATTCGATCGTCAGTATCCGCATACCTATTTCAATCTCGTTTACCGGCAAGTCTCTTTACTCGTTCCGTAATACAAGACCCCGTAACTTACAATATGTTACATTGCTTGCAAGGCTTTGTGTGTGATGTTGTATTACCGAGTGGGCCCCGAGATACCTCTCCGTCACACGGAGTGACAAATCCCAGTCTTGATCCATACTAACTCAACTAACACCTTCAGAGATACCTGTAGAGCATCTTTATAGTCACCCAGTTACGTTGCGACGTTTGATACACACAAAGCATTCCTCCGGTGTCAGTGAGTTATATGATCTCATGGTCATAGGAATAAATACTTGACACGCAGAAAACAGTAGCAACAAAATGACACGATCAACATGCTACGTCTATTAGTTTGGGTCTAGTCCATCACGTGATTCTCCTAATGACGTGATCCAGTTATCAAGCAACAACACCTTGTTCATAATCAGAAGACACTGACTATCTTTGATCAACTAGCTAGCCAACTAGAGGCTTGCTAGGGACGGTGTTTTGTCTATGTATCCACACATGTAAATGAGTCTTCATTCAATACAATTATAGCATGGATAATAAAGATTATGTTGATATAGGTATTATAATAATAACTATATTTATTATTGCCTCTAGGGCATAATTCCAACAAAAGAGTTGCCTAGTAGGGATGAAACTATTTCCTTAGCCTCTATTGCCGTGCCTCCTACTGATCCCTTAGAACAATACTTGCTTGAGCATGAAAATGATATGCATATGGATGAAAGGGATGAAATAGATAGAGTTGTCTTAGAACAATATCCTATCCTTAAGAATAACTTGCCTGTTGAACTGCTTGGGGATCCACCCCCACCAAAGGGTGATCCTATGTTTGAGCTTAAGCAGTTGCCTGATACTCTTAAGTATGCCTATCTTGATGAAAAAGAGATATATCCTGTTATTATTAGTGCCAGCCTCTTGGAGCATGAAGAAAAGAAGTTACTAAAAACTCTGAGGAAGCACCGTGCTGCTATAGGACATACTCTTGATGATCTTAAGGGCATTAGTCCCACTCTATGCCAGCACAAGATCAAAACTGATCCTGAATTCAAACCAGTTGCTGATCATCAAAGGAGATTGAATCCTAAGATGAAAGAAGTAGTAAGAAAAGAAATACTAAAGCTCCTGGAAGCGGGTATTATCTATCCTGTTGCTCATAGCGATTCGGTGAGTCCGGTGCATTGCGTTCCTAAGAAGGGAGGCATCACCGTTGTCCCTAATGATAAGGATGAGTTGATCCCACAGAGGATTATTACTGGCTATAGGATGGTGATTGATTTTAGGAAGTTGAATAAGGCCACTAGGAAAGATCATTACCCTCTTCCTTTTATCGACCAAATGTTAGAAAGGCTGTCCAAACACACACACTTATGCTTTCTAGACGGCTATTCTGGTTTCTCCCAACTACCAGTTGCACAATCTGATCAGGAGAAAACCACTTTCACGTGCCCTTTCGGTACCTTTTCTTATAGACGTATGCCTTTTTGCTTATGTAATGTACCTGCCACCTTCCAAAGATGTATGATGGCTATATTCTCTGACTTTTGTGAAAAGATTGTCGAGGTTTTCATGGATGACTTCTCCGTTTACGGGTCTTCCTTTGATGATTGCCTCAGCAACCTTGATCGAGCCTTACAGAGATGTGAAGACACCAATCTTGTCTTGAATTGGGAGAAGTGCCACTTTATGGTTAATGAAGGCATCGTCTTAGGACATAAAATTTCTGAAAGAGGTATTGAAGTCGATAAGGCTAAGGTTGATGCAATCGAGAAAATGCCATACCCCACAGATATCAGAGGTATAAGAAGTTTCCTTGGTCATGTTGGTTTCTATAGAAGGTTCATTAAAGACTTCTCTTAGATTTCTAGGCCTCTTACCAATCTCTTGCAAAAGGATATTCCTTTTGTCTTTGACGATGATTGTGAGGAAGCCTTCGAAATACTTAAGAGGGCTTTGATAACTGCACCTATTGTTCAACCACCTGATTGGAACTTGCCTTTTGAGATCATGTGTGACGCTAGCGATTATGCTGTTGGTGCTGTTCTAGGGCAAAGAGTTGATAAGAAGTTGAATGTTATTCACTATGTTAGTAAAACTCTAGACAGTGCCCAAAGAAACTATGCCACTACGGAAAAGGAGTTCTTAGCACTCGTGTTGGCGTGTGAAAATTTCAGGTCTTACATAGTTGATTCCAAAGTCACTATTCACACTGATCATGCTGCTATTAAGTACCTCATGGAGAAGAAAGACGCTAAACCTAGAGTTATCAGATGGGTTCTCTTGCTACAAGAATTTGATTTGCACGTTGTCGACAGAAAGGGTGTTGATAACCCCGTAGCAGATAACTTGTCTAGGTTGGAGAACGTTCTTGATGACCCACAACCTATTGATGATAGCTTTCCTGATGAGCAATTGAATGTCATCAATGCTTCATGTAGTGCACCGTGGTATGCTGATTATGCAAAATATATCGTTGCCAAATATATACCACCTAGTTTCACGTACCAGCAAAAGAAGAAATTCTTCTTTGACTTGAGACATTACTTTTGGGATGATCCTCACCTTTATAAGGAAGGAGTAGATGGCTTTATTGGACGTTGTGTACCTGAACATGTACAGGGACAGATCCTACAGAAGTGTCACTCCAAGGCCTACAAAGGACACCATGCGGGAGATAGAACTGCACACAAGGTATTGCAATCAGGTTTCTATTGGCCCACTCTCTTCAAGGATGCCCGTAAGTTTGTCTTGTCTTGTGACGTATGTCAAAGAATAGGTAATATTAGCAAACGTCAGGAAATGCCTATGAACTATTCACTTGTCATTGAACCATTTGATGTCTGGGGCTTTGATTATATGGGACCTTTTTCAAAATCCAACGGGTATACGCATATCTTAGTTGCTGTTGATTACGTCACTAAGTGGGTAGAGGCTATCCCCACTAGTAGTGCTGACCACAACACCTCTATCAAGATGTTGAAAGAAGTTATCTTCCCTAGATTTGGAGTCTCTAGATATCTAATGACCGACGGTGGTTCACACTTCATTCATGGTGCTTTCCGTAAAACGCTTGCTAAGTATGATGTCAACCATAGAATTGCGTCTCCCTATCACCCTTAGTCCAGTGGTCAAGTAGAGCTAAGTAATAGAGAGATTAAACTAATTCTGCAAAAGACTGTCAACAGGTCTAGAAAGAATTGGTCTAAGAAGCTCGATGATGCACTGTGGGCTTATAGAACTGCCTATAAGAATCCCATGGGCATGTCTCTGTACAAAATGGTGTATGGGAAAGCATGTCACTTACCTCTTGAGCTAGAGCATAAAGCTTATTTGTCACGCCCAAGATGCGACCCTATCCTCAATTTGGCACGAAGGCCTCGTCAGGGATAGAAGCGCATCTCGTCGTGTCGCAAGAATGGATATCGTTACAAGTACATGTACTGAAAAGAAGAGATATATAAATAGAATTGGCTTACACTCGCCACAAACTACATCAGAGTCACATCAGTACATTACATAATCATCAAGAGTAAGAGCAGGGTCCGACTACGGACGAAAACAAACGAGAAAAGAAGAACGTCGTCCATCCTTGCTATCCCAGGCTGCCGGCCTGGAACCCATCCTAGATCGATGAAGAAAAAGAAGAAGCAACTCCGAATGAACAATCAACGCGCTCGCGTCAAATAACCTTTACCTGTACCTGCAACTAGTGTTGTAGTAATATCTGAGCCACAGGGGACTTAGCAATCTCATTTCCAAAGGTATCAAGACTAGCAAAGCTTAATGGGTGAGGTATGGTTAAGTGGTGAGGTTGCGGCAGCGCCTAAGCATATATTTGGTGGCTAAACTTACGAGTACAAGAAAAAAGAGGGGGATGATCTACGCATAGCGGACGTGAGCTACCGATGATCAAATGAATGATCCTGAACACCTACCTATGTCAGACATAACCCCACCGTGTCCTCAATCGGAGAAGGAACTCACGAAAGAGACAGTCACGGTTATGCACACAGTTGGCATATTTTAATTAAGTTAACTTCAAGTTATCTAGAACTAGTGTTAAACAAAGTTTCCACGTTGCCACATAACCGCGGGCACGGCTTTCCGAAAGATTTAACCCTGCAGGGGTGCTCCAACTAGTCCATCACAAATTACCACAAGCCGCATAGAAATCCTCAATCACGAAGCTCGCGATCTCATCGGATTCCCTAGTGGAAAACCTCAACTCTGAGACTACCCAGAGCATCACCGGAATCCCGATGCACAAGATATTCCGTCAAAGGTAAAACTAATCCAGCAAGGCCGCCCGACGTGTCGACGATCCCGATAGGAGTCGCATACCTCGTTCTCAGGACACGACGGATGAGCTAGACGTTAGGATCGCTAAACCTCCGGGTGACCAGAGGGGCGCCGGACATCGCTCAGGTGGGACCAACACTCAGGAGGAGCACTGGCCCGGGGGTTGATTAAATTATCCTCGGGGTCCGGAAAGTCCCTATGCAATTTTATTAGGTGATTAGGCAAATGTAGTACCAAAGTTGGGCCTTGCCAGACCAGCTTTAATCTAAAACGAATTATCAAGGGGGTCCCCATAACAACCCCGATCGTGTTAGGAGCGCTCATTTATGAACATAACACCGGTAGCCGAAACTAAGGGGGCAAAGGTGGAACGAAACACCAGGCTAGAAAGGCCGAGCCTTCCACCTTTTACCAAGTATATAGGTGCATTAAATTAAATAGCAATTAATATGGTGATATGACAAGGAACCCATGTAATCACATGGAAGCAACTGCACCTGCAACTAGCAACGCTAACACAGGGTTAAGCAAGCAGTAACATAGTCAATCAGTGGTTTGCTAGGTTGAACAGGTTGAAGGTTTCATGGCATTGTTGAGAGGCTGATATTTAACATGTGGTAAGAAACGAGACATAAGCGAGAGAAGCGATAAAACTAGCATGGCAATGATAGTAATGGTATCTGGGGAAATGGTCATCTTGCCTGAGATCTCGCTTGGAAGAAGAATGCCTCCGTGAAGCAGATGAACCGACGTAGTCGAACGGTTCCTGACAATCCGACACGCTTGCGGAACTCTATCGAAACGAAGCAAACCGGAAACACAAATCAACACATGATATACACCACACGATGCACAACACATATGATGCATGAGCAGCTGAAAACATGCAAGTCACGGCCTGACAATTCACACAAATAGACACTACACATTAAGTGAAGTTCAATATGCAACGAGTTGCATATTGACAAAACTCCACGTTTGTTATTTAGTTCTATCCCGATTAGGTACTCGGCAATATTAAAAGGTTGTTAACATGGCAAGGGGGTGAAGCGGGTGAATCTACGAGTCATTCTAGTCGGTTAACACGGGGAACATAGAACGGAGCTACGGTTACTAGAGACACACAACACAAGATAATATGCCATGTATGCGTCATGCATGCAAGTTAGAACATCGCGACAAGAAGAGAAAGAAGGATATGTCGCCACGGCGAGCGAAAGGGAACCCTGGCGGCAAGACGAAAACGAAGCCACGGCAACGTTCCTATCCCGATAACTCGTCGAGATATCATGCCAACGTATAGGGAGCGCGTGCGGGAACGCTAAATAAAGATGGGGTGATCCCGTTACCAGGTTCCCACGTGTCGGGGCACGACAGAAGAGGGACAACGTGCAACTGGTGTGGCATCTACAAAACGGACAACATCACAACTCATACAAACATGCATGTCTAGGTTAAAGATGAAATCACAGGAGGGAAAAAAAAGAAAAGAAACATAGGCCGAATTGCAACATACTGCAGGAGCCGAGAAATCTAAGTGTGTGTGTGAGTGCAAAAAAAAAGAAAAAAGAAAGCATGGCAAAATGAGAGCTACGTGGGACTTGAACCCAGGATCCCTTGGGTGGAGACTAGGTGCACTAGCCAGCTCGGTTACACACTGAGCCTGATATAAGACAGTGTTTTAGACTGGATGAATTAGTCCATGGTGCAGGTCAACAAAAACTAGCATATAAATAAGTGGGCAAGCTGGGATTCGAACCTTAGATCCCATGGGTGGATTCTGCCTGTGCTACCAGCAGACTAATGAGCCATCTGCTAGCATACATAGACTAGAAAGTAAATAAACATAGACAAAACTATTCCGCTGGAGAGGGAAAAAATGCATGAAAACGTATGTATCATTGGGGACTCGAACCCAACATCTCGCAGGCGCAGAACTGCTGCAACAACCAACTAAGCTAGAATCTAATTGTTGACTAACTAGTGCCAAAATAAACAAACTACACTTGCCAGGATGGATCTACCAAATAAACACGATTCAGCTATGGGGAAGTGCTCACAGCGGGGAACAGGGAGGCCATGGCGGGCTAGGCAAGCTAGGTCGCTGGCTAATGCAGGTTAAGCCGAGGTCATGGCGTGCTCCGGCGCAGGAGGCGCGGCAAGTCAACGCGAACGGCTCCATGCTCGCTTGAAGCAGACGGGGGGGGGGGGGAACTGGCTCTGATCGTCTCCCTGAAGTACAGAGGCGCCAACAGGGATGCACGAGGATGGGCGACGGGGCGGCATGGGTGGGGCAAGGAGGCGAGCTTGAGTCGGATCCGGAGGGTCTTGGCATCGCGGATCCATTCCCGGTGGTGGCGGCGGCTGGCGTCGCGAGTACGACCGAGGGCGAGCTCCTTGGGGCGGCGGCCATGGAGGTCTGCAGATAAGAATTTAGGAGAGAGATGAGGCACAGAGAGAGAACCAGAGAGAGGAATAGAAGGAAGAGAGCAGGGAGACAGAGAAGGAAGGGACCCGGATCCAGCCTGGGAGCTCCGGCTGCCGGGAGCTTGCCGGAACGACGGTGGTCATGGAGGGTGCGGGCACGAGGCAGTTGCCTCGATCCAATTTGGATCGAGCGCTGCGGGAGGTCGTGGAAGGTTCCCTAGGACGTCCCATCTGGGATCCAGCGGTCCAGATCGAGCCGGGCTTGGTTGTGGTGGTAGGCTGGTTGGTTGGCACAAAAACTGAGGAGCGGTGCCGGCTAGGGATGGGACAACCCTCCTATATTTTAGGGTTAGGTGCTATATATATATATATATATATATATATATATATATATATATATATATATATATATAGCTGGGTTAGAGATAGGTTCATTGAGCCCTCCGATTTAGAACGGGTGATCGAGCTGATTAGGTTAGGGGGTGCAATGGACAAACCGAAGACGATTTGCGGTAAAACAGGGTTGATCCGGATCCAACGGTCACAACCGTGGTTCGGGTTCCGGGAGGTTTTCGGACTGAGCCGCGCGTAGGGTCGATGCACTGTGCAGAGGGGCTAGGCGGAGATGAGAGGGAAAACAGGCACCCGACAACGTATTTTTAAAATACCGAAAAACGTCCGACGATAGACCGAATACGGTGCCGCTACGGTCGACCGTTCGGGTACCAGACGGAGTCCGATCGCGACGAAATTCGACAGGCGGCCTATCTATATTAAAATAAGACCGCACGTCAAATCTCAACCCGAACAGAGAAAGTTTTACGCACACTTTAAAAACATGGATTTGACGATGCCGCGGGCGCGTGCGAGTGCGACCAGGCTCAGAACGGTCAACGACGAGAACCGACAACTAACAACGGATGCAAGTTTTAAAACTGGCGGCAATGGAGATGCTGATGCAATTCATATGATGCGAATGATGCGATGATGATGCGACCAAAGAAAATAGACATGCGATGATGAATCTTCTGGAATGTCGGTCTCGGGCTGTCACATTATTAGGCAATCAAAGAACTCAACTTTGATTTCAAACTTGCCGGTGAGAAGAGGTTATTTGACATTAGCTCGCTTGATGAGTGGAGAACTCAGGCATATGAGAATGCCAAGATGTTCAAAGAGAAGGTTAAGAGGTGGCATGATAAGAGGATACAAAAGCGTGAGTTCAATGTAGGTGATTATGTGTTGCTATATAACTCTCGTTTAAGATTCTTTGCAGGCAAGCTTCTCTCTAAATGGGAAGGTCCTTATGTTGTCGAGGAAGTATATCGTTCCGGTGCTATCAAGATCAACAAAACGGAAGGTAATTGTCCGAGAGTTGTAAATGGGCAGAGAATCAAGCATTATATCTCACGTACTCCCATAAATGTTGAAAGCAATATCATCAATACCATAACTCCAGAAGAATACATAAGGGACATTTATCAGCCTATTTCAGACTCCGAAAATGAAGAGGTATGAGATTCGGTAAGAAAACAGAGTCCAAAATGTTCCCCATAGGAATTTTTCCGTTTTGGAATATTTGAAAAAAATACAAAAATTGGAAGTAGTCCGAAAAGTGCGCGAGGAGGCGACAAGCCTGCACGGCGCGGGCCCACCCCCTGGCCGCGCCGTGAGGGCTTGTGGCCACCTTGTGCGCCTCCCGGACTCCGTTTTCGTGCACGGGACTCCTTGTGGTCTGGCAAAAATCATTATATATACTTCCCTTTGGTCTGACCCCTGCATCATGCAGATTTCCTCTGTTTTTCGTTTCGAGCCTGTTTCTGTTGCAGATCTAGATTGCCATGACTTCCCCAAAAGCTCCTAAGGACAAGATCCTCGAGAAGGTCATCAATCCCTACCTCACGGAAGTGCTGCAACACCCTCAATCTATCGAGATGCGTGAGGGGGTGTTGCACATCCGTGATGTTGAGGGGCCTAAGAAGACCGGAAGCATGGAGACGAGGCTCGAGGCAATGGAGCAACAAGTCTTCAAGTGCCAAGGGATGGTGGAGCATGGACTCACCGCCAACCACATGATGATCACGGAGTTCACCAACAAGCACAGTATTGATGCCAATGACATTGGGAAGCACCTCTCCAGGCTCTATGACAGGGCTGATCAACTCCAGGGCCAGATCATGACCTGCAGAACCAAAACTGTGAGTATGAGTATAGATTTAAATCAATAAGGTTGGCTGCAGATTTGAGGATTCCGGAGACTCGTTCATCTTTCCTTGGTGGAGCACCTATGCCTTGGAAGACGGAGGATCAAACTCATGCTGCAACAACTCCACCACCATCACCACCAAAGGAAGACAACTTAGCATTGGTATGGGAAATCCCCTTGGCTTTTGCCAAGCTTGGGGGAGTTGCCCCAATATCGTATCACCATCACATCTTTTGCCTTTACCTTTGTTTTAGTTTTCCTTTTCAGTTTTCTTTCTCTCTAGTAGTTTAAAAGTCTTAGTGTTTTAGTCTTGAGTTTTTCTTTGTGTCACCCCCGATGTATTATTGCTCGTGAGCCATATAATAAAGAGTGTCTTAGTTGAAGGGCTTTGCCTCTTGCCATGATCAAAAGAGTGAGAATAGAACAAAAGCATGAAAGATCATGTAATGGTCTTATGGGAAGTGATGGCTTCACATGTAAAAAGAATGAGGATTGAAACTTGTTGAGGGTAGGCAAACGTAGACCTTGGTCATTGTTGCAATTAATAGGAAGTGATAAGGAAGGAGAGGTTCACATATAAATATATCATCTCTGACACCATCTATGATTGTGAACACTCACTAAACTATTACATGCCTAGAAGTAGAGGTTGGACAAGGAAGACAACGTAATGAATTGTGTTTTCTTGGCTCTGAACAATGTTATATGATTAGAGATCCCTTAGCATGTGACGATTGCTTCGACCTCATATTAGCCAAAACCTCCCGCACCAAGTAGAGATACTACTTGTGCATCCATAAACCTTCAAACCAGTTTTGCCATGAGTGTCCACCATACCTACCTATGGATTGAATAAGATCCCTCAAGTAAGTTGTCATTGGTGCAAGCAATAAAAATTGCTCTTTAATATGTATGATCTATTAGTGTGTGGAAAATAAGCTTTGTACAAACCTGTGATGAGGAAGACATAAAAGCGACAGACTGCATAATAAAGTTCTTTATCACAGGGGGCAATACAAAGTGACGTTCCTCCGCACTAAGAGGACACGCATCCAAACCTCAAAAGCGCATGACAACCTCTTCTTCCCTCTGCGAAGGGCCTATCTTGTACCTTTACTTTTTACCCTTGAAAGAGTCATGGTGATCTTCACCAATTCCATATTTTTCCTTTGTCTTGGCCACCGTCATATGCTTGGGAAAGATCTATATTCATATGTCAACTTGGAGGTAGGCATTCATGAATTATTATTGTTGACATTACCCTTGAGGTAAGCAGTTGGGAGGCAAATATAAGCCCCTATCTTTCTCTGTGTTCAGCTGAAGCTTTGATCTCGTGAGTACCACGTGAGTTGTAGCAATTGTAGAGAACGAAAGAATGATTGAGTACGTGGATTTGCCTTACAAGCTCTTACTTGACTCTTTCTGATGTTGTGATAAATTGCAATTGCTTCAATGACTAAAGGCTACTAGTTGTTACCTCTCGGTAAGGTTCTTGATCCATGTTTTACTTTGTGAAGTAATTATCACTTTAGCATGAGAGATTATATGTTGGTATTGCTCTTCTGAGCTTGATCGTGATGCATGCATGTTCATATCTTGTTTTGCCGACACCTCTCTCCCTAAACATGTGGACATATTTATGGAGCTAGGCTTTCGCTTGAGGACAAGCGAGGTCTAAGCTTGGGGGAGTTGATACGTCCATTTTGCATCATGTTTTCATGTTGTTATTTATCGCTTCTTTGACTGTTATTTCACTTCACGGTACTATTCTTATGCCTTTTCTCTCTTATTTTGCAAGGTTTACATGAAGAGGGAGAATACCGGCAACTGGAATTCTGGCATGAAAGTGGAGCAAAGTTGAGATACCTATTCTGCGCAACTCCAAACGCCGTGAAAATTAACGGAGATTTTTTTCCCAATATATAAAAAATATTGGGGCGAAGAAGCGCCAGAGGGGCGCCAGGGGGTGGCCACAAGCCTGCACGGCGCGACCACCCCCCCAGGCCGCGCCATGGGGGCTTGTGGGCACCCTGCTGGCCCACTTGCCCCCTCTTTTGCTATATGGAGGGTTTCGTCCAGAAAAAAATAAGACGGGAGCTTTTTCGTGGTTTCGCCGCCGCCACGAGGCGGAACTTGAGCAGAACCAATCTAGAGCTCCGGCAAGACGATCCTGACGGGGAAACTTCCCTCCCGGAGGGGGGAATCATCGCCATCGTCATCACCAACACTCCTCTCATCGGAGGGGACTCGTCACCATCAATATCTTCATCAACACCATCTCATCTCCAAACCCTAGTTCATCACTTGTAACCAATCTCCATCTCGCGACTCCGATTGGTACTTGTAAGGTTGCTAGTAGTGTTGATTACTCTTTGTAGTTGATGCTAGTTGGATTATTTGGTGGAAGAGTTTATGTCCAGACCCTTGATGCTACTCATTACACCTCTGACCATGATTATGATTATGCTTTATGAGTAGTTACTTTTGTTCCTGAGGACATGGGATAAGTCATGCTAATAATAGTCATGTGAATTTGGTATTCGTTCGGTATTTTGATATGTTGTATGTTGTTTTTCCTCTAGTGGTGTCATGTGAACGTCGACTACATAACACTTCACCATTATTTGGGCCTAGAGGAAGGCATTGGGAAGTATTAAGTAGATGATGGGTTGCTAGAGTGACAGAAGCTTAACCCTAGTTTATGCGTTACTTCGTAAGGGGCTGATTTGGATCCACTAGTTTAATGCTATGGTTAGACTTTGTCTTAATTCTTCTTTCGTAGTTGCGGATGCTTGCGAGAGGGGTTAATCATAAGTGGGATGCTTGTCCAAGTAAGGGCAGTACCCAAGCGCCGGTCCACCCACATATCAAACTATCAAAGTAACAAATGCGAATCATATGAACATGATGAAACTAGCATGATAGAAATTCCCGTGTGTCCTTGGGAGCGTTTTTCCTCCTATAAGACTTTGTTCAAGCTTGTCCCTTGCTACAAAAGGGATTGGGCCACTTTGCTGCACCGTTGCTACTTTTGTTACTTGTTGCTTGCTACGAATCATCTCACCACACAATCACTTGTCACCGATAATTTCAGTGCTTGCAGATATTTCCTTGCTGAAAACCACTTGTCAGATCCTTCTGCTCCTCGTTGGGTTCGACACTCTTACCTATCAAAACGACTACGATTGATCCCCTATACTTGTGGGTCATCAGCGGCGCCTCCGTATCGTAAAACGCGATGAATCCTTCTCTCTGATTTTTTCTGGGCAAAACGGAATATATAGAGCTGAGTTTGGAGGCGGTGGAGCCTTGTGGGCCCCACAAGCCTGGTTGGTGTGGCCTGGGGGGGTGCCCGCGCCGTCTGGGCTTGTGGCCTACTGGCTCACCCCCTCCGGTGGATCTTTGCGCAAGTATCTTTCATTAATTCCAGAAAAGTTCTCCGTAAATTTTCAGGACATTCCGAGAACTTTTATTTCTGCGCAAAAACAACAACATGTCAATTCTACTGAAAACAGCGTTAGTCCGGGTTAGTTCCATTCAAATCATGCAAATTAGAGTCCAAAACAAGGGCAAAAGAGTTCGGAAAAGTAGATACGACGGAGGCGTATCAACTCCCCCAAGCTTAAAGCCTTGCTTGTCCTCAAGCAATTCAGTTGACAAACTGAAAGAGACAAAAGAAAAACTTTGACGAACTCTGTTTGATCTCGTTGTTGCAACTATGTCTAACTCATATCTTGAGTTTCAGCAAGATCACAAGCAAACCATATAAGCAAATGACATCTACACTACTAGGAAAAGGGCTATAGATGATATAGACACTAATGGCGCACCAGACAAATAGTGCGCCACTACTATATAGTAGTGGCGCACCATGTGCAGGTGTGCCATTAGTGTGATGGACACTAACGGCGCACCACGCACTCGGTGCGCCACTACTATTTTTTTTGCAAAACTAATAATGGCGCACCACCAGCTGGTGCGCCATTAGTAACCAGGGTTACTAATGGCGCATCTGTAGGTGGTGCGCCACTACTATAAATTTTTTTTTGCAAAACTACTAATGGCGCACCACCAGCTGGTGCACCATTAGTAACCAGGGTACTAATGGCGCATCTGTAGGTGGTGCGCCACTACTATAAAAAAATTATTTATTTTTTGTTGCAAAACTACCAATGGCACACCACTAGGTGATGCGCCATTAGTAACCAGGGTTACTAATGGCGCATGTGTAGGTGGTGCGCCATTAGTAACCTGGGACCAGCTAGATATTTTGGGTTACTAATGGTGCATATGTAGGTGGTGTGCCGACCCCCCGCACCCTCCCCGGCCCGCTCCACTGTCGCCGTCGACCCCCCGCACCCACCCCGGCCCACTCCACCGCCGCCGCCGACCCCCCGCACCCACCCCGGCCCACTCCACCGCCGCCGCCGACCCCCCGCACCCTTCCCTGCTCCACCGTCGCCGACGACCCCCCTCACCCTCCCCCGCTCCACCGCCGCCGAGCACCCCCCGCACCCTCCCCCGCTCCACCGCCGCCGACGACCCCCCGCACCCTCCCCTGTCTCCTCGCTCGGTTCCCCCGAACGGAATCGGCCGAGCGCACCACGCACCCCTCCCTCCCCCCCGAGCGCCATTGCTATCCAAAAAAAATATTACTAATGGCGCACCTCTCTCGGGTGCGCCATTGCTATCCAAAAAAACGATTACTAATGGCGCACCTCTCTTGGATGCGCCATTGCTATATAAAAAAAGATGGACATGACTACGCAGCGGCGCCGCATATTCGCGTCCCGTGCGGCGGTTGTAGAACCGTTGATTAATGCTAAGAGTCTGCGAGCTAGACTCAAATGACCTGCTGGGCCCAAATCGCCGCATGCATCGGAAAAAGCAAGTGTCGCTTTCAACTGCCCAGACCATCCATGAGGTACGTGGATTCCAGAATAAAATATCACGAGATTCGGGTCGTACCAATTTACACTCATACTAGCAACAGTATTGCATTGGTAGTGCTAAAATAGGTTGTCTATACACATATGATGCACTTGTGCTTACATGTAACCAGATTACAAAAAAAAACTTGTCAGATTACAAAGTATTTGGCTATCAAATTAAAATGATTAGTTGTGTCCTTTGTTGCGAGATTTTAAACATGTTTAGTTGTCATATTATAATTACTTAGTTGTCAAAATTAAACATGTATACTTGTCAAAATTATAAGTGCTTAATTGTCTAGTTTAAAATAGCTTAATTAGTTGCATACTTTGTTGCCACATTATAAATATGTTTAGTTGTCATATTATAATTACCTAGTTGTCAGAATTAAACATGTTTAGTTGCCGAAACTACAAGTACTTGATTGTCTATTCTAAATAACTTAGTTGCATATTACTTTGTTGCCACATTTTAAACATGTCTAGTTGTCATATTATAATTAACTAGTTGTTAGAATTAAATTTGTTTAGTTGCCAAAATTACAAGTAATGGGTTGTCTATTTAAAAAAACATAGTTTCGAGATTTATAACGTGTTTAGTTGTTATATTACAAAATGTCAGGATTGATTTATTGTGTTTGGCGTTCAAGCAAGTTTTAAAATAACTAATCGTGTGTAATATAGATTTTCCCCAAAAAATTACTAATGGCGCACTGTACGGGATGCGTCATTACTAAAAAAATCTAATGGCGCACCGCTCGGGGGTGCGCCATTGCTAACCCTCTCTCCCTCTGCCCTCGCCTCTCCTCTCCCAAATCCAACCGGCCGGGATCTCGCCTCTCCACTCTCTCTCCACCCCCACCCCCTCCTCCGTGCACCAAGGTCGTCCGCCACCCATCCCTTCCGCCACCCATCCCATGCCGCCGTTGGTGGCCCTCGTCGACGCCGCCGAGCTCTGGCGCCCCGCGGCCCGCGGGGCCGGTGGCTGGGCCACCGCCGCCGCGCTCCTCCTGCTCCTCGTGGCCCACCTTTCCGTCGTCCTCGTCCGCCGCCGCCGTCTCTCCACGGGGCGCAACCGCCGCCGCGCTCCTCCTGCTCCTCGTGGCCCACTTCTCCACGGGGCGCAACCGACGTGGCCTAGACGAAGAACTCGGTACCTGCAGCTGTAAGCGGCCTTCTGGTTCTCTCAAGTCCCTTAGGTTGTCCGAGTTCTATGCTAGTGGATGTACTGTAGGTTTGTTGTTCTAGTCCCTTAGGTCAATTTATTACTGTTGCTCTTGGTTCGAATGGACTGTAGATTTGTCCCTCGCGCATCGCAAAAACTGATTACCGGCGGATCTCATGGCCGCCGCATATGAGACGATGCCACAGCGACCCGCCCCGCCGTCGCCGTCCTACATGGCCTCACTCATGACTCATGTCCAGTAGGCGACGACGATGTACATTGCACAGTCCTCTTACAATTATTATTCATGTTAAGGGTGCCCTCTGTTCTCACTTCTGGGGTCTAGAGATGGTGGCGTACACTGCCGAGTTATCTTACGATTCTGTAGATTTATCAGTGATTTGAAAGAACAAGTACATTAGCGGCATGCTTAGCCTGTTAGCGTGTTAGCCCTCGGTTCTGATTAGGTTCCGGTGTTTGGTTAGTGCCTCCAGAAAGACTTCTCAGATCTGGTAGTATATCGTAACTATTATCTCTGCTATGGTGCAGAGGCCGTACGAACTGGTGATAATATTTCCTTCTTGTTTTTCTATCTTGGAGGATTATCGTTTATGCAGATGGTGAGACACAAGTTTTATGGGTAATTGTGATGTCACACCCTTTTCACCTTGGAGATCTGATGCATGCTTGACAATATCCTTCGCTATTTCGTTTTGTTGCTGTTTTTGATTCGCTTGGGGAGAGATGGGGGAAAAATGCCCGCTCTTTCTGCCGTTTCCATAGATTCATACTACTATTACAACAACATCGCATTCCTTGGACTGGGAGCTGTCTCTGCTCACCACATTCACTGGACCTAACCTAGTGGTTCAGCCTGATTTTGAGATATTGTCCCCTTGAGCACTTCAGCTCACCATAATCCCCAGTACTAATGTTTTTGCACCTGTAACCGGGGGACTTGATTTGCTCTTGATCTACGGCGCCGTGTTCTCGCCTCGCCGCGAAAATGGAATGAACGAACCATACGGCACGACAACAATGGCCTCCTTTCCAGTTCCAGAGAGCAATGTGTTTGTTTGCTGATACTATAACCTTTATTTTCCTGCAGAAGCTGGATTTCAAGTTCCCCCTGACGGTGTCCTGCGTCCACTTCATATGCTCCTCCATCGGGGCATACGTCGCGATCCACGTGCTCAAGGCGAAGCCGTTGATTCAGGTCTAGCCCGAGGACCGTTAGAAGAGGATCTTCCCCATGTCCTTCGTGTTCTGCATGAACATTGTGCTCGGGAACGTCAGCATGCGGTACATCCCGGTCTCCTTCGTGCAGACTATCAAATCCTTCAGGCCAAGTTTGGACCTGATTATTTCCAACCTAAGCAATATTTGCAGTTCATGCCTGAAACATGCTTGTTAAGGCATACAAGACTACACAATTTAGTATTGCCTACATGTTACTATCGCAGTGGATATTACCATAGAAAACTTTTGCATCAGAAGCATCATCTACTTCCCTGTATTCAAAATATCTCACTGTAATCTTTCCATTCTTAATCATCAGCGCATCGACAGACAAGCCAACCAAGCGTTCGGCTAGATTTCCCAGATCAGCATCTTCAGAACAAAGACCTTGCTCAATCTTCTGAGGGACACTCCCAAGAAATGCTTCTAAATCTTCCATTGAAGAGAATGCTGAAGTGTCCTCGTCCACTTGTTTCTCCACTTTGTTGCAATCTGCTTCATCCACTGGTTTGTCAACTTTGTTACAATCTGCTCCATCCACCGAACAGTTGACATGAGGAGTCACATACTCCTCTGAGACTTGAAGGTTTGCTTCTCCTTCAGCCAGCATTTCAAAAACCGCAGCTTCTTGGATGCAGTGCCATACCTGCTGAAATACAGGTCTTCCAACTCCACCACTGGCATGAAGTACCGCACTGTCTATTCCTGTTCACAAAGAAGAAGTAGAGTTGTGGTGTTGCTGCCTATTAACAACTTTTCGACGATTCCGTGTCATGCAGTTATTCTGCAGTGCTTGGTTTGGAGCAAGCACTTTGAGTGGCGCATATGGGCTTCGCTGGTCCCGATAGTCGGGGGGGTCCTCCTAACCTCAATGACAGAGCTTAGTTTCAACATTTTTGGTTTCTGTGCTACCATGATAGGCTGCCTCGCCACGTCTACAAAGACCATCTTGGCAGAGTCCCTGCTCCACGGATACAAATTTGACAGGTACATGCTCATCTCGTTGTGTAATTTCTGATGCTTTAGCGACTGGTGTTGTAACTTGTATGGCATTCTCAATTTTAAAACATTTTATCTTCTTTCTTACTAAAATGATACTAGATCAAAAGATTTAGTTCGTACTGTAGTTCTACTGTCAGGTTCAGTCCTGTAACTTCTTGCCTCTGTCAGATGATTTATTAAGTATTCTCTGTTTCTACAGCATTAACACAGTATACTACATGGCACCTTTTGCCACCATGATACTGGCTCTTCCAGCAATGTTGCTTGAAGGAGGTGGTGTAATTGACTGGTTCTACACACACGACGTCTTTTCTTCGCTGATTATCATCCTAGGCTCAGGGGTGCTTGCATTTTGCCTGAACTTCTCCATCTTCTATGTGATCCATTCGACCACCGCAGTGACTTTCAATGTTGCTGGCAACCTTAAAGTAAGACCATCCTGGACTATCTATGCTTTCTTCCCATAAGCTTCTCCTCTGTTTCTAAAACCTGCACATTGTGCTGTAGGTTGCCATTGCCGTGTTGGTTTCGTGGCTGATCTTCCGGAACCCGATCCCCCCAATGAATGCAATCGGATGCGCAATCACGCTTGTCAGTTGTACTTTCTACGGGTATGTGAGGCATCTCATCTCCCAACAGAAGGCTGCTGCCCCTCTTGGGAACCAAGGAACGAACTCGCCGAGAAGTTGGGTGGAGATGCTCCACCTTGTAGGTGACAAGGAAGATAAGGTCTAGCAAGGCAGTACTCCCATACCCAGGACCCGTTCATTTCAGTGGTTGATGGTACATTACGGTTTGGCACACAGATGCTGAGTGAGTTGAGGGATGCCAGTAAATTGGTATGGGGGCAACACTTTTGTGAAGCTGCATATGTTGTACTCAGGCGAACTGTGAGGGTTTGTTCAACCCCCGGACGATTCATGCGATTAGGATGGTGCTTCTGCTTTCTTGTTTTGCTGCCATATGTTTAGACCCTGAACTGCTGGTACGAAAATTAATGGCATTATGATGCGAGTCATCTCCGCATTGAAATTCTGTTGCACATTATCTTTCTGTTGCACAATGACCCTTTGCCCACGTGAAGTCAGATTGATCTTTTCTCTCAATGTAGGAACTGCATCCATGCCTCCAGAATGGCCGCACGGCTATCATCAGCGTCGTCGATATAATAACCGATTCTTCTGAGAAAGGACTTAAGGTATTTCTTCTCAGAGTGGATCTATATTTTATGAAGAAGAATTAGTGGCCCAATTCCAAATATTTCGTCATGATGAATACGTATATAGTTACTTAGTTTGACATGTTTAAGTAATTAGAAGGGTGCGAGGTGGCATGGTAACCATAGTGCAGCTAAAGTAATTTTTAAGAATGATCTTTTTTCGTAAAAAATTACCCATAGTTTATGTTGGAATTTTGGCAAAAGACTAAGTAGATCATTTAGGGTTCCTCCAAAAATCCTAATACCTGGGTCAAGTGTATATGATATCACTTTTAAGATTGTTTAATATAAAGTGACAAAACTTCTGCTATAACAAGTGGGTAACTTTTATCGAAACTATATTGTTAACTATGATATCACGATAATATTTTGATCGAATATTTTTAATACGCATATGAGATTTTAACAACTTGATCTGGTTCCACTTTCTTGACAAATTTGTGCAAAATGTTTTCAGGTACTCAACCTATTGATGCACATGGACATGATGATTTTCTAGCGTTTATGGACCAACCAACCTGTAATCATGAACCTTATTGTATTGTAGACCATTCGGTGTTTCGAGTGTTTTGGAGCTTGCACTTTGTGCATGTAGATACAAACTTGTGTGTTCTGGACCATCTGAAGTCTCTCATAGTAACCAATAGTCCTTATCTTTTTGTGACTTAGTGTTAGATGATTGTTAAGATGGTCAAAACTATGCTTCCTCTAGGTTAATTTGTTTGTCAACTTGCGTTCAATGTATGTGCATGTTTATAAACATATTTTTATTGTGGTGTAATATGTGTTTATCTTGAACCTTCTTGTGGGTGTGAGGATAATAATTGAATATTTTTAGAGCTGGTAGTATAACCTGTGGCACACCATGATCTATACTAATGACACAACTGGGAGGCATACTAATGGCGCACCTGGGAGGCATACTAATGGCGCACTTGGGAGGCATACTAATGGCGCATCGGGGAGGCATACTAATGGCGTACCTGGGAGGCATACTAATGGCGCACCATGAGCTATACTAATGGCGCACTGCCTGGTGCGCCATTAGTATACCAGATACTAATGGCGCACCTGTGGTGCGTCATTACTAAAAAATTCTAATGGCGTGATGCTAGTGGTGCACCTATAGTGCGTCATTAGTACCCAAAACAGGTGCGCCACTAGCAGGCCTTTTCCTAGTAGTGCTAGGTCTCACGGTAAACTCATATCAGTGGCATAATCAACTAGCGAGCAAATAATAATAAGTCTCAAACGTCAACACTTCAGTAAAAACAACCATGAAGCAGTACGAACAGGTGTATCTCGCAAGCTCTTTCTGAGACCGCAAAACATAAATGCAGAGCACCTTCAAAGATCAAGGGCTGACTAAACATTGTAATTCAAGGCAATGAAGATCCAGTCACAGTCATACTCAACACAGTTAAAAGCAAAGCATAAAAATGACAGAGGTGCTCTCTAATTGGTGCTTTTGTAAGAGGAGGATGACTCAACAGGAACATAAATAGACAGGCCCTTTGCAGAGGGAAGCATTGATTTGCAGAGGTGCCAGAGCTCAAGCTTTGAAAACAGAGATAATAATTTTGGGTGGCATGCTTTCATTGTCAATGCAATGACTAAGATTTCTCAACATCTTCCACGCTACACATGCTATAGGCGGTTCCCAAACAGAAAGGTAAAGTTTTAGACTCCCCCGCCACCAATCAATCACACGCCACGGCTAGCCGAATCCTCGGGTACCGTCCATACCAACATCAATCCTGGGGGAGTTTTGTTTGCAATTATCTTTTTGATTTGAGCATGGAACTGGGAATTCCAATTACCGGCCCCTTTCTCGTGAATGATAGTGAATAAACACATATCGAGGATAACACGCCTAGCATGGAAGATACTGATAGTTGATACGTATCCGTCGTATCTACTTTTCCAAACTCTTTTGCCCTTGTTTTGGACTCTAATTTGCATGATTTGAATGGAACTAACCTCGACTGACGCTGTTTTCAGCAGAATTGCCTTGGTGTTGTTTTTGTGCAGAAATGAAAGTTCTCCAAACGTCCTGAAAATTTACGGAGATTATTTTTGGAAAATATGCAAAAGTACCTGCGCAAAGATCCACCTGAGGGGGTGGGCCAGTGGGCCACAAGCCCTCAAGCCGCCACCCCCCTGGTGGCGGATGGCAAGCTTGTGGGGCCCACGTGGCTGTGCCGCCCCCAATCTCAGCTCTATAAGTTTACTTTCGTCCCAGAAAAAATAAAAAGAGAAGATTTCGTCGCGTTTGCGATACGGAGGCGCCGCCACAACGTGTTCTTCATCTGGAGGGCACATCTGGAGTCCGTTTTGGGCTCCGGAGAGGGGAAATCGTCGGCATCGTCATCATCAACCTTCTTCCCTCTCCAATTCCATGAAGCTCTTGATCGTTCGTGAGTAATCTATTCGTAGGCTCGCTGGGCGGTGATGAGTAGGATGATATCTATCATGTAATCGAGTTAGTTTTGATGGGGATTGATCCCTAGTATCCACTATGTTCTGAGATTGATGTTGCTACTACTTTGCCATGTTTAATGCTTGTCACTAGGGCCCGAGTGCCATGATTTCAGATCTGAAATTATTATGTTGTCACCAATATATGTGTGTTTTAGATCCGATCTTGCAAGTTGTAGTTACCTACTATGTGTTATGATCCGGCAACCCTGGAGTGACAATAATTGGAACCACTCCCGGTGATGACCATAGTTTGAGGCGTTCATGTGTTCACCAAGTGCTAATGCGTTGGTCCGGTTCTTTATTAAAAGGAGAAGCTTAATATCCCGTAGTTTCCTTTTGGACCCCGCTACCACAGGAGGGATGGACAATAGATGTCATGCAAGTTCTTTTCCCTAAGCATGTATGACGACACGCGGAATACATGCCTACATCACATTGACGAACGGGAGCTAGCCACATATCTCTCCGTGTTATAACTGTTGCATGATGAATATCATCCAAACAAATCACCGACCCATTGCCTACGAGTTTGTCCTACTGCTGCTGCTGTTACTACTGTTGTTGTTGCTGTTACTTGTCTTGCCCTGCTAGTACTGTCGCTTGCTACTATTGCTACTTGCTACTGCTTTCACTACTGATGTTCCTTGCCACTTCTATTACTCGTTACACTGCTGCTACCTACTACAATTTTGATTCGCTGGTCGTTGACGGGAACAGACAATTTCCGTCAAAGGGGCAACTTCTGGCGCCATTGATACAATCATTAGGAATAGTCTGCCGTCAACAGATCGTTTCTCACACCGTTGTTATCATACTACTTTGCTGCTGATACTTTGCTTGCAGATACTAATCTTTCAGGTGTGCTTGAATCAGACACATTCAGCTGCTAATACTCGAGAGTGTTCTCTCACCTCCTGTTGGTGATCAACAAATTTGGGTCGAATACTCTACCCTCGAAAACTGCTACGATCCCACGCGCTGGTGGGCCGTCAACAACATTCTTCTAGTTTCGACTGCCGGAGAGTGCTAGCAGCATTCTTCTGGTGCCGTTGCAGGGGAAGGTCTGCTGTCACTGAGTCAATAGCCCACTGTCACCACATGAGCGGTTCGGGCATGCAAAACAAATTATTTCTTGAAGGTTTAGAGAATGGCACATGCAAATTTACTTGGAACGGCAGGTAGATACCGCACATAGGTAGGTATGGTGGACTCATATGGAACAACTTTGGGTTTATGGATGTGGATGCATAAGCAGTATTCCCACTTAGTACAAGTGAAGGCTAGCAAAAGACTGGGAAGCGACCAACTAGAGAGCGAAAACAGTCATCGAAATGCGTTGAGATTAACCGACATTGAGTGCAAGCATGAGTAGGACATAAATCACCATGAACATGAATATCATAGAGCCTATGTTGATTTTGTTTCAACTACATGCGTAAACATGTGCCAAGTCAAGCCACTTGAATCATTCAAAGAAGGATACCATCCTATCATACTACATCATAGTCATCTCAACATTCATGTTGGCAACCAAGACAAATCATTATAAGCTCCTAGCTAAGTAAGCATGGCACAAGCAACTATGATCTCTAAGTTGTCATTGCAAACATGTTTCTCTCACAACAAAGCTGAACTAGGAACAGTGAGCTAGTCATATTTACAAAAACAAAATAGATCGAGTTCATACCAGCTTTTCTAGGCTGAGTCACTTCATCATATATCGTCATTATTGCCTTTCACTTGCATGACCGAACGATGTGAACAATAATAGGAGTGCTCGTGCATTGGACTATGCTGGTATCTACACGCAATCACAAAGGAGAAGACAAAGTAATATGGCTCTTTGAAAGCTAAACAGGTATGCATGCAAGAGCCACTAAACATTGTAACCATTATCTTTTACCTTGACCCAAAGAAAAATAAAGCTATTTACACAGGAAAGCTCCCAACAAGCAAAAGAAGAAAAGAAAATCTTTTTGGGTTTTCTCAACTAGACAGACACACGAAAAGAAAACGAGAAAAAGAAAATAAACTAGCATGGATGATACAGTGGCAAAGTGTGAACACCGACGAACAAAGTGAAAGCATAAGCAAGAATGTAAAGTCGGTGAGAACATGTCCTCCCCCAAGCTTAGGATTTTGGCCTAAGTTGGTCTACTCCCAAGGATGGTCCTGGCGACACCCAAAATCATAATGGGGGTTATACGGGAGCGCTGCAGCCATTGCCTGAATAGTTGCCTCACGGAGACGAGCAACCTTTGCCTCCCTCTCATACTCCTCTGCCTCTCCTCTGGTTATGTAATATCTCTGTTTTACCTGAAAGTCAAAGAAGGCAGGAGCAGGAAGGGTAATATGGAAAACACGCTGCCGGTTAAATATCAAATGGTATAGGAGGGATTCGTCATCCCTCTCAAGGAACTGGTAGTGTGTCAAAGCGACGCGGTCAAGGAAAGCTGTATGGAGCGGGGGATCTCCTTCGCGGATGGGTACTCCAAGAAAATTTGCTATGCGAGTGGCATAGATCCCACCATAGAAATCCCCTTCATTAGCATTCTTATTCAGCCTCCTTGCTATTATAGCTCCCATCTTGAAACTCTTGTCACCCGTCACTGCGCTCTTAAGGATACTAAGGTCGGATGCGCAGAAGTGACAATGCTCAATCTTGCCATTAATGCATCTGCCTATGAAGAGGGCAAAGTAATGCAAGGCAGGAAAATGAATACTCCCCATGGTAGCTTGCGTAATGTCTCTAGTTTCTCCAACAGTAATACCAGAGACAAAATCTCTAACCGAGGATTTAGGAGGATCATTGAGGCTACCCCAAGTAGGTATTTTGCAAATTCTATTAAAATCCTCTAAATCCATGGTATACGATTTATCATAGAGATCAAACAGTACCGATGTGTCGCGGCCAACTGAAAATTTGAATCTACGAACAAAAGCGGCAGTGAGAGCAACATACTGTTCACATTTATCGGAGATGAATTCTTCGAGGCCGACGTTGCGAACAAGTGTATCAAACTCATCTTTGAAACCTGCCTCAATCATAAATTCATCAGAAGGCCATTCAAATGGTTGTACCTGCGCGTCCATTGGTTGGTAAGGATCAGGCTCCCGAATCGCAAGATGGGGACCTCTCTTGCTTTAGGAACCACCATGAAAGTTTCTCCTGAACATCTTCCTTTCTGAAATTTTCAGTGACCCAAAGGAAAAATGAACAAGGCTCAACTAAACTAGTAGCAACTACTCCCACAAGTGCATAGAGGCCATATTACGCATCAAAACTACTTGGGACCAGCTAAAATTAGCATGCAAAGCTCAAGAACATGGTCACCAAGGCAGCAAAAATACGTGGAATATGAGGCACTAGAGCAAAAAATAATTGGACCAATGGAGGAGTCATTTAGCAAGGAGTAATTTCCCAAAAACAGTTTAGAGAACGGTGCTTTAAGCAAAGAGATTGAAAATCCCAGCAAGAGGAGCAAGAACACGGGTTTGAGCTGCGAAACGATTTTTTCTGGAGGTAGGAGAACCAGATGAGAGCAAGAATGAGTGGACGGGGTGCCTGTGGGCCCCACAAGCCTGGGTGTGCTACTGCAACAAAAGACCTTCCAACGGCGCCAGAAATAGGAGTGTTGCTTGATACTCCTCAGCAACGGCACCAGGAATCCTTCAGCTGCGGCTACGCCTTAAGGGACTTCCTACGCAAGTATGCAAAGGATTTCCCCCGTGGCCTTGGAGCCTTGCGTTGGTGTTCCCTCGAAGCGGAAAGGGTGATGTAGCGTAGCGATGGTAAGTAATTCCCTCAGTTTGAGAACCAAGGTATCAATCCAGTGGAGGAGTATCTCAAGATCCTGCACAAACACAAAAACTTGCTCCCAACGCTATGAAGGGGTTGTCAATCCCTTATAGATTGTTTGCCAAGTGAGAACTGAAAGCAACAAAGTAACAAAGCAAAGTAAAAGCGGAGGTGTAAACGATGGATGTAAAGCCTATTCACACCTATCGTTTCCACTTTCGCTTTTACTTTGCTTTGTTACTTTGTTGCTTTCAGTTCTCACTTGGCAAACAATCTATAAAGGATTGACAACCCCTTCATAGCGTTGGGAGCAAGCTCTTTGTGTTTGTGCAGGTACTTGTGATATTCCTTCACTGGATCGATACCTTGGTTCTCAAAACTGAGGGAAATACTTACCGCCGCTGTGCTACATCACCCTTTCCGCTTCGAGGGAACACCAACGCAAGGCTCCAAGGCCACAGGGGAAATCCTTTGCATATTTGCCTAGGAAGTCCCTAAAGGCATAGCCGTAGCAGAAGGATTCCTGGTGCCGTTGCTGAGGAGTATCTAGACAAGAATAGTCTCCCGTCAGCACGTGTTTCTGGCACCGTTGGAAGGTCTTTTGTTGCAGTAGCAGAAGTATTTCTGGCGCCGTTGCCGGGGTAGGAGAGATCTATCCAAGTAGGTCTCACAAACTCATCTCTTGCATTTACTTTTTTTGCCAGTTGCCTCTCGTTTTCCTCTCCCCCACTTCACATTTGCCGTTTTAATTTGCCTTTCTCCTTTGCCGTTTTCTTTTGCCCGTTTCACTCTCTCTTCCTGCTCGTTTGTGTGTGAGATAGTCCATCAATGGCTAGACCCACCACTCCAAACGATACCCCTGAGAATGAAGTTCTCAATTTTAGGCAGATTGAGGAAGAAAATTTAAAGGACGCTTGGTACAGGATTTACAATGCTCAAAGTAGATCTACTCGTAAGCAATCCACTACCGTTCTTCTTCGCAGTTTTTATGTTGGAATTTCTCCTTGGAATAGGTATATCCTTGATACCGTTGTAGGCGGGAATCTTTTGGGGAGCCATACTGTTGACTCCTATGGAGCTATCATGAATTTGGTAGGCTCACCCCCGCTCATGGTTAATGGAACTAACTTAACCTTGGAACACGTGATGCAAAGGCTTGACACTATTGAAAACAAAATTGCCACAGTTGAACTTATTGAGGGTTTGGATAGAAAGATCCACAATCAAATTACTCAGTACGGATCCAAAGTGGGAAATGTTTGGAAAATTTTAAGGGAGAAGGAACTTATAGTTAATGATTCTTCTAGAATTGGCAAACTAGAAGATGTCATAACCAACTTGGGTTCCGCTTTTGCTGTTGTGCAAAATACTCCAAATCTCACTCTCAAAAAGACCGTCAAGTCTGTTTTTGTTCCTAAAGCTAGTGGTGAGTCATCCAATAAAGATGAAGATCTTAAGATGATAAATGATCACACTACTTATGGTTTGAGCACTAAAGATGACTATACGTGATTCCATCACCTTTTGCCTAGCTAAGGGCATTAAACAAAAGCGCTTGTTGGGAGGCAACCCAACGAATCTATCCTTTTTCTTTCTGTTTTGTGTTTTCCACACTTTTATAATTCTGTTATGATTGTGTTTTTTGTGTTTCTTTCTGCGTTTGTGCCAAGCAAAACCGTTATGATTAGTCTTGGGGATGATCGTTTGGTCATGCTGGAAAAGACAGAAACTTTGTGCTCACGAAAAGAATTTTCATTTTTTTTTCTGTAAGAGATGTTGAGTTGATTCTTTTTGCTGCTGATTGCTAAGCAAATTCTTAAGACTTTCGTAATGTTTCAGAATTTTTTAAGTACCAGAAGTATACAGATTTCTACAAACTGGTCTGCTGTTAACAGATTCTGTTTTTGTTGAGTTGGTTGCTTATTTTGATGAAACTATGGATAGTATCGGGGGGTATTAGCCATGGAAGATTGAAAATACAGTAACCCAACATCAACATAAGTAGAATTTAAGTTTGCTACAGTACCTAAGGAAGTGGTGGTTTGCTTTCTTATACTAATGTTATCACGAGTTTTTGTTTAAGTTTCGTGTTGTGAAGTTTTCAAGTTTTGGGTGAAGTTCTTATGGACGAAAAGATAAAGAATGGCAAGAGCTCAAGCTTGGGGATGCCCAAGGCACCCCAAGATGATTCAAGGATGCCGTAAAAGCCTAATCTTGGGGATGCCCCGGGAAGGCATCCCCTCTTTCGTCTTCAATCCATCGGTAACGTTACTTGGGGCTATATTTTTATTCACCACATGTTATGTGTTTATCTTGGAGCGTCTTGTATCGTAGGAGTATTTTATTTTTGTCGTGTCACATTCATCCTTGCTGCACACCTAGAGAGAGAGACATGCACTCACTGTGATTTTGTCGAGCTTCACTTATATCCTTTGGTAGACAATTCAGCTCACATGTGCTTCACTTATATCTTTTGAGCTAGTTGATTTTGCTCTATGTGCTTCACTTATATCTTTTAGAGCACAGCGGTGCGTGGCTTGGTAGTTTATATATGCTTTGAAAGTAGTCTCAAAAGGGGTAGTTATCCAAAGGGATTTGAAAACTTCCACCTTCATGTGCATTGAATAGTTAGAGAAGTTTGATTCATCTCAATTAGTTTTGAGTTGCGGTTGTGGTAATATTGAAGTTATGCTAGTAAGGTCTTGTGGATCTAGAAATACTTGTGTTGAAGTTAGTGATTCCCGTAGCATGCACGTATCGTGAACCGCTATGTGATGAAATCTGAGCATGATTAGTCTATTGATTCTCATCCTTTGTGTGGCGGTCGGGATCGCGCGATGGTTTATACCTACCAACCCTTCCCCTAGGAGTATGCTTGAATGCTTTGTTTTGATTACTACTAAAACTTTCACAACAAGTATATGAGTTCTTCATGACTAATGTTGAGTCCATGGTTTAGATGCACTTTCACCTTCCACCATCACTATCTTCTTAGTGCCATGCAACTTTCCTCGGTGCACAAAACCCACCATTAGCCTCCCTCAAAACAGCCACCATACCTACCTACTATGGCTTTTTCAAAGTCATTCCGAGATATATTGCCATGCAACTACCACCATGACATGTGCCACCACTTCTACATTGCCATTGCATGATCGTAAGATAGTTAGCATGATGTTTCCATTAATGTCTATGCCATGCTAGATCATTGTCACGGTACCCTACCGAAGGCATTCCATATAGAGTCATCGTTGCTCTAAGTTTTGAGTTGAAAGTGTGATGATCATCATTGATGGAGCATTGTCCCATGTGAGGAAATAAAAGAGGCCAAAGATGCCCACCAAAATAAAAATATTAATAATAAAAAAAGAGGCCAAAGAGCCCACAAAAAAAATGATGAGAGAAAAAGAGAGAAGGGACAATGCTACTATCCTTCCACACTTGTGCTTATTAAGCACCATGATCTTCATGATTGAGAGTCTCTCGTTTTGTCACCACCATATAGCTAGTGGGAAATTTTAATTACATAACTTGGCTTATATATTCCAATGATAGGCTTCCTCAAATTTGCCTTAGGTCTTCGTGAGCAAGCAAGTTGGATGCACACCCACTAGTTTTCTTTAAGAGCTTTCACATACTCTTAGCTCTAGTGCATCATTTGTATGGAAATCCCTACTCATTCACATTTATATCTATTGTTGAGCATCTCCACAGCTCATTGATATGCCTAGTTAATGTGATCATCTTCTCCTTGTTTGTCTTGCAACCTCCACCACACTCCACACCACTTATAGTGCTAAAACCATGGCTCACGCTCATGTATTGCGTGAGAGTTGAAAAGGTTTGAGAAAGTAAAGGTGTGAGAACAATTACTTGGCCAATACTGGGGTTGTGCATGATTTAAATTCGTCGTGCAATGATGATAGAGCATAGCCAGACTGTATGCTTTTGTAGGGATAACTTTCTTTTGGCCTTGTTATTTTGAAAGTTCATGATTACCTTGCTAGTTTGCTTGAAGTATTATTGTTTCCACGTCAATAGCAAACTATTGTTTTGAATCTAATGGATCTGAACATTCACGTCACATAAGATGAGTTACAAAGGACATCTATGCTAGGTAGCATGAAAGCATCAAGAATTCATTCTTTATCACTTCCCTACTCGAGGACGAGCAGGAGTTAAGCTTGGGGATGCTTGATACGTCTCAAACGTATCTATCATTTTTTATGGTTTCATGTTGTTATCTTGTCATCTTTGGATGTTTTATGTACCTTTTATATCTTTCTTGGGACTAACTTATTAATTTAGTGCCAAGTGCCAGTTCCTGTTTTTTCTGTGTTTTTGGCTCTTTTCAGATCTGATTTTGGAACGGAGTCCAAACGGAATAAAATCCCCGAAATAAATTTTTCCCGAACGGAAGAAGATCAGGGGGCTTGAGGGCCAAGGCAGGAGAGCTACAGGGGGCCCACAAGCCCTGTAGCCGCCACCAGGGGGGCGGCGGCTACGAGGCTTGTGGCCTCCCTGGCGCCCCCCTGACCTAGCTCCTTCGCCTATATATTCCCTAAAATACAGAAAAAATAGGGGAATCCACGAAAACACTTTTCCACCGCCGCAAGCATCCATTTCCGCGAGATCTCATCTGTAGACCCTTCCCGGTTCCCTGCCGGAGGGGACTTTGGAGTTGGAGGGCTTCTACATCAAGATCATCGCCCCTCCAATGACTCGTGAGTAGTTCACTTCAGACCTACGGGTCCGCAGTTAGTAGCTAGATGGCTTCTTCTCTCTCTTGGATCTATAATACAAAGTTCTCCATGATCTTCATGGAGATCTATCCGATGTAATCCTCTTTGGCGGTGTGTTTGTCGAGATCCGATGAATTGTGGATTTGTGATCAGATTATCTATGATATATATTTGAGTCTTTGCTGATTTCTTATATGCATGATTTGATATCCTTGTAAGTCTCTCCGAGTCTTGGGTTTTGTTTGGCCAACTAGATCTATGATTCTTGCAATGGGAGAAGTGCTTGGTTTTGGGTTCATACCGTGTAGTGACCTTTCCCAGTGACAGAAGGGGTAGCAAGGCACGCATCATGTTGTTGCCATCAAGGGTAACAAGATGGGCTTTTATCGTAGATATGAGATTGTCCATCTACATCATGTCATCTTGCTTAAGGCGTTACTCCGTTCTTTTGGACTTAATACACTAGATACATGCTGGATAGCGGTCGACGTGTGGAGTAATAGTAGTAGATGCAGAAAGTAACGGTCTACTTGTTTTGGACGTGATGCCTATAGATATAATCATTGCCATAGATGACGTCACGACTTTGCGCGCTTCTATCAATTGCTCGACAGTAATTTGTTCACCCACCGTCTACTTGCTTTCATGAGAGAAGCCACTAGTGAACACTACGGCCCCCGGGTCTATTCACACCTATCGGTTCCACTTTTGCTTTTACTTTGCTTTGTTACTTTGTTGTTTTCAGTTCTCACTTGGCAAACAATCTATAAGGGATTGACAACCCCTTCATAGCGTTGGGAGCAAGCTCTTTGTGTTTGTGCAGGTACTTGTGATATTCCTGCACTGGATCGATACCTTGGTTCTCAAAACTGAGGGAAATACTTACCGCCGCTGTGCTACATCACCCTTTCCGCTTCGAGGGAACACCAACGCAAGGCTCCAAGGCCACGGGGGAAATCCTTTGCATATTTGCCTAGGAAGTCCCTAAAGGCGTAGCCGTAGCAGAAGGATTCCTGGTGCCGTTGCTGAGGAGTATCAAGACAAGAATAGTCTCCCGTCAGCACGTGTTTCTCGCGCCGTTGGAAGGTCTTTTGTTGCAGTAGCATGTACTCGATATTGTTTCTTCGGAAAGTGCACCGTATGCTCATTACCATTGACATGGAAAGTGACATTGCCTTTGTTGCAATCTATAACAGCCCCTGCGGTGTTTAAAAAGGGTCTTCCAAGGATGACCGCCATGGCATCGTCCTCGGGAATATCCAAGATAACAAAGTCTGTTAAGATAGTGATGTTAGCAACCACAACAGGCACGTCCTCGCAAATGCCGATAGGGAAAGCAGTTGATTTGTCGGCCATTTGCAGAGAGATTTCAGTGGGTGTCAACTTATCCAGTTCAAGTCTACGATAAAGAGAGAGAGGCATAACACTAACACCGGCTCCAAGGTCGCATAAAGCAGTTTTAACGTAGTTGCCTTTAATGGAGCAAGGTACACCGGGATCACCTAGTTTCTTAGGAGTTCCACCCTTGAAGGTATAATTAGCGAGCATGGTGGAAATCTCAACCTCAGGTATCCTCCTCTTATTAGTCACATATCTTTCATGTACTTAGCATACGGAGACATTTTGAGCATATCTGTCAAACGCATTTACAGAAAGACAGGTCTGATCATTTCAACGAATCACTCAAAATCCTCATCATCCTTTTTCTTGGATGGTTTGGGAGGAAAGGGCATAGGTTTCTGAACCCATGGTTCCCTTTCTTTACCATGCTTCCTAGCAGCAAAGTCGTTCTTATCGTATCTCTTATTCTTAGGCTGTGGGTTATCAAGATCAGGTTCAATCTCCACATCCTTATCATTGCTAGGTTGAGTATCTTCATGAACATCACTATTGATATTATCACTAGGCTCATGTTCATCACTAGATTGCGTTTCAGCATCAGAGACAGAGACATCGTTTGGACTCTTAGGTGTAGCAGCAACAGGGTTGCTAGCGTGCAGGTTCCTATCATCTTTCTTCTTCTTTCTAGGATGACTAGGTGCATCAGTGCTAACTCCTTGAGAATCTTGTTCAATTCTCTTCGGATGACCCTCAGGATACAAAGGTTCCTGGGTCATTCTACCGCCTCTAGTGACGACTCTGACAGAATTGTCATTCAACTCATTGAGCAAGTCATTTTGAGCTTTAAGTACTTGTTCTACCTGAGTAGTAACCATAGAAGCATGTTTACTCAGAAGATTAAGATCATTGACATTTCTGTCCACACAAGCACTTAAATGACTAAGCATACGAGCATTCTGTTCCAATTGTCTGCTAACATAATCATTGAAACTCTGTTGTTTGGCCACAAAGTTATCAAATTCATCTAGGCATAGGCTAGCAGGTTTATCAAAAGGAATATCACTCTCATCAAACCTACGGAGAGAATTTACTTCTACTACCTGTATCGGGATATCAAGACCATGGATCTCTTCGATAGGTGGTAGGTTTTTGACATCTTCAGATTTAATGCCTTTCTCTCGCATAGATTTCTTGGTTTCTTGCATATCTTCAGGACTGAGGAATAGAATACCTCTTTTCTTTGGACTTGGCTTAGGAGGTGGTTCGGGAATAGTCCAAGCATTCTCATTGCACGAGATGTTATTCAATAGAATCTCGGCTTGTTCTATAGTTCGTTCCCTAAAAACACTACCAGCACAACTATCTAGGTGGTCTTTAGAAGCATCGGTAAGTCCATTAGAGAAGATATCAAGTATTTCATTCTTCTCAAGAGGGTGATCAGGCAAAGCATTCAGTAGCTCGATGAGCCTCCCCCAAGCTTGTGGGAGACTCTCTTCTTCAGCTTGAGCAAAGTTGTATATTTCCTGCAAGGCAGCTTGCTTCTTATGGGCAGGGAAATATTTTTCAGAGAAGTAGTAGACGATATCCTGGGGCTACGCACACAACCAGGAGCAAGAGAAGTGAACCAGGTCTTAGCATCATCCTTTAGCAAGAAAGGAAACAGCTTGAGGATATAGTAGTGGTGGATCTTTTCCTCACTAGTGAATAGGGTGGCTATATCGTGCAGTTTGTTAAGATGGGCTACAACCGTTTCAGACTCATAACCGTGAAAAGGATCAGATTCGACTAGAGTGATTAACTCAGGGTCGACAGAGAATTCATAATCCTTATCGGTCATAAAGATAGGCGAAGTGGCAAACTTCGGGTCGTATTTCATCCTAGCGTTCAGAGATTTTTCTTTCCACTTGCGCAGTAAATTCTCAACATTATAGCTATCCTTACACGCAAGAAAATCCTCAGCTATCTCTCCCTCCATAACATAACACGTATCAGGCATATCAGGCAATTCAGGCATAGGAGAGCTAGTGCTAGCATGCAAAATAGCAGGTTCTACTTCAATAGTATCAGCAGTTTCAGAAGTATCATCACATCTAGCAGAAACTCTAGCAATTTGTGCATCAAGGAATGCACCTAGTGGCAAAGCAGTATCAGGCATAGTATCAAGCATAGCATCATGAGGCATAGTATCAAGCATAGCATCATCAGGCATAGTATCAAGCATAGCATCATCATAAGCATCATGGGCAGCAGAAGTAGCATCATCAAGCACATGCGACATATCAAGATTTCTAGCAGGAGGTGATGTCGCAAACTTACTCATAACTGAAGGTGAATCAAGTGCAGAGCTAGATGGCAATTCCTTACCTGACCTCGTAGTGGAAGGCAAAACTTTAGTTATTGGATCTATCAAATTCCTCATAGTGATCAGCAGATGTAAATCCCAAGTGACTGAGAGAATATAGTTGTGCTTCCCCGGCAACGACACCAGAAAATAGTCTTGATAACCCACAAGTGTAGGGAATCGCAACAGTTTTCAAGGGTAGAGTATTCAACCCAAATTTATTGATTCGACTCAAGGGGAAGCGAAAGAATATTCTCAAGTATTAGCAACTGAGTTTGTCAATTTCAACCACACCTGAAAGATTAGTATCTGCAAGCAAAGTAATAGTAGCAAAGTGGTATGATAGCAACGGTGCCAGAAAAGGTCTGTTGACGGTAGACTATTCCTAACTTGTTGTATCAATGGTGCCTAGAAAAGTCTTGCAACAGGTAACAACAAAGTAGCAAGTAACAGCAGTAGTGAAAGCAGTAGCAAGGAACAGCAGTAGTGACACCATTAGCAAGTAATAGTAGGAGCAGCAACAGTAGTAGCGACAAAGTAACGTAGCAAGGACCAGTAGTAAAAGACTCGTAGGCAGTGGATCGGTGATGGATACTTATGCCGGATGTGATTCATCATGTAACAGCTATAACACGGAGAGATATGTAACTAGCTCCCGTTCGTCAATCTAATGTAGGCATGTATTCCGTATGTAGTCATACGTGCTTAGGGAAAAGAACTTGCATGACATCTATAGTCCATCCCTCCCCGGCAACGCGCCAGAAAATAGTCTTGATAACCCACAAGTGTAGGGGATCGCAACAGTTTTCGAGGGTAGAGTATTCAACCCAAGTTAATTGATTCGACTCAAGGGGAAGCGAAAGAATATTCTCAAGTATTAGCAGCTGAGTTTGTCAATTTCAACCACACCTGAAAGATTAGTATCTGCAAACAAAGTATCAGTAGCAAAGTGGCATGATAGCAACGGTGCCAGAACAAGGTCTGTTGACGGCAGACTATTCCTAACTTGTTTTATCAATGGCGCCTAGAAAAGTCTTGCAAAAGGTAACAACAAAGTAGCAAGTAACAGCAGTAGTGACAGCAGTAGCAAGGAACAACAGTAGCGACAGAGTAACAGCAGTAGCGACAGAGTAACGTAGCAAGGACCAGTAGTAAAAGATCGTAGGCAGTGGATCGGTGATGGATGATTATGCCGGATGTGATTCATCATGTAACAGCTATAACACGGAGAGATAAGTAACTAGCTCTCGTTCGTCAATCTAATGTAGGCATGTATTCCGTATGTAGTCATACGTGCTTAGGGAAAAGAACTTGCATGACATCTATTGTCCATCCGTCCCATGGCAGCGGGGTCCTAATGGAAACTACGGGATATTAAAGTTCTCCTTTTAATAAATAACCGGACCAACGCATTAACACTTGGTGAATACATGAACTCCTCATACTATGGTCATCTCCGGGAGTGGTTCCGGCTATTGTCACTCCGAGGTTGCCGGGTCATAACACATAGTAGGTGACTACAACTTGCAACATAGGATCTAAAACACACATATATTGGCGACAACATAATAGGTTCAGATCTGAAATCATGGCACTCGGGCCCTAGTGACAAGCATTAAGCATGGCAAAGTAGTAGCAACATCAATCTCAAAACATAGTGGATACTAGGGATCAATCCGCATCAAAACTAACTCGATAACATGATAGATCTCATCCAACCCATCACCGTCCAGCAAGCCTACGATCAGATTACTCACGAACGGTGAAGAGCATCATGGAATTGGTGATGAAGGAAGGTTGATGATGACGATGACGACGATCTCCCCTCTCCGGAGCCCAGAACGGACTCCAGATCTGCCCTCCAGATGAAGAACAGGAGGTGGCGGCGCCTCCGTATCGTAAAACACGATGAATCCTTCTCTCTGATTTTTTTCCGGGCGAAACGGAATATATAGGGCTGAGTTTGGAGGCGGTGGAGCCTCGTGGGCCCCACAAGCCTGGTTGGTGCGGCCTGGGGGGTGGCCGCGCCGTCTGGGCTTGTGGCCCACTGGCTCACCCCCTCCGGTGGATCTTTGCGTAGGTATTTTTCATTAATTCCAGAAAAATTCTCTGTAAATTTTCAGGACATTCCGAGAACTTTTATTTCTCCACAAGAACAACACCATGGCAATTCTGCTGAAAACATCGTTAGTCCGGGTTAGTTCCACTCAAATCATATAAATTAGAGTCCAAAACAAGGGCAAAAGAGTTCGGAAAAGTAGATACGACGGAGGCGTATCACATGCACAGAGGAGGAGGAGACCACAACAAAAAATATAAATATATATATCAAGCTAACAATAATATCTAAACCGTGTTTATTCTTGATGATTGAAAGATACCGAAGGACTGATGTACGGTGAAGGAGCAAAGGATGGATCTACCTCATAATTGGCGCACATGAAACACTTCATGCCCAACTAATCTGAAAAATCCGTCACCTCCTTCACCTTGCAGAGATCACCGCACCAAGAATGAACTGCTTCCACCCCCCGAGGCAAACTCGCACTCTTCATTTTCTTAGGCCTTATGCTTTGATCCGAGCAAGGCAAACTCATAATGACTAAAGCGGTAGTGTTTACAAGTGTGGCTGGTTGATGGAGGAAGGCAGTCCAATGCCTCCTTTTATAGACTTAGATAACAAGGGCGTGGCGGGAAAACAAGAAGGGAAATGAGGCGGGAAAGGAGGTGAGGAAAATTTGGCAGGAAAGTAGGGGTGATAAATTGGCGGGAAAGTAGGGGGGATAAACCGGTGGGAAAGTAGGGGGGTAAACTGGTGGGAAAGAAAGTGGCGACAGAGAATGGCGGGAAAGAAAGTGGCGGCACAGTATGGGGGGAAAGAAAATGGAGAGACAGTCCGATCACTATGGCAGATTGCTGAAAACATCAGCTAGCTCATGTTCATGCTCTTTGAAGATTATGAGCACCAAATTGTTGACTTGAATAGACGATGCTAGAAGAAAATTACCGAAACCTTCCTTCTTCAACACCTTCTACCACTCAAGCCAATAAAGTAGGAACAAGGAATGCTCACGGATATATCATCATCTTCAGAATCCAAAGTAATTTCAAGAGTTAAAGAACCAGTCCTAGGGATTGACACAAATTCCTTCAAACTCCTCACAACCATGCTAGGAATAACCTGAGAAAAAACATCAAGTTATATGTAATTCAGCTTACAAATTTCAAATAGTATGCTACAACAAAGAACAAAAAAAATAAAAAAGTACACAAAACCATAGCTCACCATATGAACAGAAGGAGTACACAATATGTAGTTGTCATCAAAGAGCTGTCGCGACATGACATACATTTGATAATAATCCAGAGTGACACCACGACTATAAAAACAACTATCAACAAGTTCCCTCTGAGTTTCACTCAGATCCTCAAGAGCTACAAAAAATGATTTCACAAAATGAGCAGAACAGCAAAACGTATAAGCTGAAACAAAACTGAATATCAGTCCAACAAATTACTCACCAACACAGGGTAAAGGGAACAACATAACACCATCCCGATGAAAATCGACACCAATCATAGTTCCATAGTACTCAAGCCTAACAGTCATCATGTCACGATGACAGATACCATAATCATTCACATGTTCCTCCCATGAAGAACCATGGAATTTAGTACTCATCCGACCATGTCTAAGCAGAACATGGTATATGTTACCCTCATTGTTGTGAAGAGCAAGATCAATATTTGTGTCACCCCTGCGAATAGCTAAAGCTCTGCACTCCACAATGTACCGAGCAAGATGTGATCTAATACTGCACGGAACATACTACAACAAGAATGGAAGCAATGTGATCTAATACTGCACGGAACATACTACAACAAGAATGGAAGCAAAAATCATAATCATATAAACAAAGGCATTCACATACATTCCAACCAAAACAATATCAACCATATGGCACAGTCAGATAAACAAGATATAGAATCTTACGACACGCCTTGAATATCGACTATCCAGCACAACAGTGAATACAGACGCACCGGAATCAAAGGAAGAACAAGGGCCACCTAGAGCTCGACAAAATGGGCAAGCCATTTACCTGCAAACTAAGGGTAACCAATAAGAACTGAATCGACAACCGAGTTGAAAGTTGAGATTTGATTGAGTTGGAAGCAAAAAAAAATACCGAAGGCCTCTGGAGAGAGCCCTGATCTATTGTTTACGCCAGTTCGATACGAAAATGGTGGACGAGCGAAGAGATCGGCGCGGGGGTAGAAGCACCAGAGAGCAACAAGAGTGGGAGGTGGAGCTGGGGAGCCTGGAGGACGGGGAGGGTGAAAAGAGGGGTCAGAGGAGAAAGGAGTGGGGCACTTAGTGTTGGAATTATGCCCTAGAGGCAATAATAAATATAGTTATTATTATAATTCCTGTATCAAGATAATCGTTTATTATCCATGCTATAATTGTATTGAATGAAGACTCATTTACATGTGTGGATACATAGACAAAACACCGACCCTAGCAAGCCTCTAGTTGGCTAGCCAGTTGATCAAAGATAGTCAGTGTCTTCTGATTATGAACAAGGTGTTGTTGCTTGATAACTGGATCACGTCATTAGGAGAATCACATGATGGACTAGACCCAAACTAATAGACGTAGCATGTTGATTGTGTCATTTTGTTGCTACTGTTTTCTGCGTGTCAAGTATTTATTCCTATGACCATGAGATCATATAACTCACTGACACCGGAGGAATGCTTTGTGTGTATCAAACGTCGCAACGTAACTGGGTGACTATAAAGATGCTCTACAGGTATCTCCGAAGGTGTTAGTTGAGTTAGTATGGATCAAGACTGGGATTTGTCACTCCGTGTGACGGAGAGGTATCTCGGGGCCCACTCGGTAATACAACATCACACACAAGCCTTGCAAGCAATGTAACTTATTGTAAGTTGCAGGATCTTGTATTACGGAACGAGTAAAGAGACTTGCCGGTAAACGAGATTGAAATAGGTATGCAGATACTGACGATCGAATCTCGGGCAAGTAACATACCGAAGGACAAAGGGAATGACATACGGGATTATATGAATCCTTGGCACCGAGGTTCAAACGATAAGATCTTCGTAGAATATGTAGGATCCAATATGGGCATCCAGGTCCCGCTATTGGATATTGACCGAGTAGTCTCTCGGGTCATGTCTACATAGTTCTCGAACCCGCAGGGTCTGCACACTTAAGGTTCGACGTTGTTTTATGCGTATTTGAGTTATATGGTTGGTTACCGAATGTTGTTCGGAGTCCCGGATGAGATCACAGACGTCACGAGGGTTTCCAGAATGGTCTGGAAATGAAGATTAATATACAGGATGACCTCATTTCATTACCGGAAGGTTTTCGGAGTTACCGGGAATGTACCGGGAATGACGAATGGGTTCCGGGAGTTCACCGGGGGGGGGGGGGGGCAACCCACCCCGGGGAAGCCCATAGGCCTTGAGAGTGGCGCACCAGCCCTTAGTGGGTTGGTGGGGCAGCCCAAAAGGGCCCTATGCGCCTAGGAAAGAAAATCAAAGAGAAAAGAAAAAAAAGGAGGTGGGAAGGGAAGGAAGGACTCGCACCCACCAAACCAAGTCCAACTCGGTTTGGGGGGGGGAGCCTTCCCCCTTGGACTCGGCCGACCCCCTTGGGGCTCCTTGAGCCCCAAGTCAAGGTCCCCTCCCTCCCACCTATATATACGGAGGTTTTAGGGCTGATTTGAGACGACTTTTACACGACAGCCCGACCACATACCTCCACGGTTTTTCCTCTAGATCGCGTTTCTGCGGAGCTCGGGTGGAAACCCTGCTGAGACAAGGTCATCACCAACCTCTGGAGCGCCATCACGCTGCCGGAGAACTCTTCTACCTCTCCGTCTCTCTTGCTGGATCAAGAAGGCCGAGATCATCGTCGAGCTGTACGTGTGCTGAACGCGGAGGTGCCGTCCGTTCGGTACTAGATCGTGGGACTGATCGCGGGATTGTTCGCGGGGCGGATCGAGGGACGTGAGGATGTTCCACTACATCAACCGCGTTCACTAAACGCTTCTGCTGTACGGTCTACAAGGGTACGTAGATCACTCATCCCCTCTCGTAGATGGACATCACCATGATAGGTCTTCGTGCGCGTTGGAAATTTTTTGTTTCCCATGCGACGTTCCCCAACAGTGGCATCATGAGCTAGGTTCATGCGTAGATGTCTTCTCGAGTAGAACACAAAAGTTTTTGTGGGCGGTGATGTGCGTTTTGCTGCCCTCCTTAGTCTTTTCTTGATTCCGCGGTATTGTTGGATTGAAGCGGCTTGGACCGACATTACTCGTACGCTTACGAGAGACTGGTTTCATCGCTACGAGTAACCCCGTTGCTCAAAGATGACTGGCAAGTGTCGGTTTCTCCAACTTTAGTTGAATCGGATTTGACCGAGGAGGTCCTTGGATGAGGTTAAATAGCAACTCATATATCTCCGTTGTGGTGTTTGCGTAAGTAAGATGCGATCCTACTAGATACCCATGGTCACCACGTAAAACATGCAACAACAAAATTAGAGGACGTCTAACTTGTTTTTGCAGGGTATGCTTGTGATGTGATATGGCCAACGATGTGATGTGATATATTGGATGTATGAGATGATCATGTTGTAATAGAAAATATCGACTTGCACGTCGATGGTACGGCAACCGGCAGGAGCCATAGGGTTGTCTTTATACTAACGTTTGTGCTTGCAGATGCGTTTACTATTTTGCTAGGATGTAGCTTTAGTAGTAATAGCTACATAGTCGCTCCATATATGGTCTATGCTATACCGAACGAAGTACCAACCGTTTTTCAAGACGGTGTTTCTACGGTTGGAGGTTGGAGCAGGTGACCAGGGAGGTCATTACCTAACAGCATAATATCCGAATCGATCCACCAACTACTTCGATAAGCATAGTATCGGTCCTATATGACTCTACTATTGCTGATATGTCAACTTTACTATCTTTTGTCAGTGTGTTAGTGTTTTGTTGTATGCATCTTATCTATGCAAAGACCAGGATCAATAAAAATGTCATTTATCTTAAAACTTAACTTAAGCCACCGCATTTTTTGTTTGGTTTGTTCATGAAGCAGTACGATACTGCATATAAATTGCTTTGAGATGAGAAGATGGACAAGACATAAAGCTAGCTAGCTAACTAACTAAGCGACTTATGAAACACGCTGCCAACGACCATCCTCCTCCACTAAGGGAGAATATCATACGGAAACCAACATGAAACTTCAAAGCATATGACCAAACAAATGTAACAGAGAGTACTGGTCTACTCACATGGAAATCCTACTGTGTCAAGGCTCTTTGCATTGTACGTGCGTGCGGGCTCATGTCCACACTAGCACAGGTTCTATTAAGTTTCCGCAAGCACACACGGTAGTGAAAAATGTGGATGGTGATCACATCGCACATGGTTGCAAAAGTAGACCGTCCGCGCTAAATACAACCATGTGCAAGGAATTACTTCAGGTAACCGAGCGGTGATGAGAGATCCCATCCCCACCCACCCCCACCCCCACCCCCCCTACGAAACTGTGCCGGCATTAAAAAAATAAATATGTTGAATTTTAAAATTGAGGCCGTGTTTAGTACCTGATGTATACATGAATTAATAAAGATTGCCGTTTGGCATGGTGGAAAGAAGTGTGATATACCATGGCGAGGTCATTGTGTTGTGATAATCTTGATTGAGATGTTGGGAATCTAGTTACCTATGTGTTCCTTAATTCTTCCTAATCATAATTATTTAAATATAGAGAAAGTAGTTGTGTTGTGTTACAATTTTTAAGTGGCTCCCCTCATGAAGCGGAAAGTACGTCACTAGTGGGGACGGGGCCTTTAGCCCCGGCCCGTAAGGGGCTTTAGTCCCGGTTCACCAACCGGGACTAAAGGGGCGGGACTAAAGGCCTAACCTTTAGTTCCGGCCCTGTTACAAGCCGGGTCTAAAGGTGCTCCACGTGGGCGCCTCGTAACGCCCCATGGGCAGGACCTTTAGTCCCGGTTCGTTACACGGGCCGGGACTAAAGAGTTTCAGATTTTGCTTATTTTCGGGGTTTTTTAATGAAATTATTTTTGGGTTTTAGGGTTTTAGGGTTTAGGTGTTCGGGAGATTAACGTGATGCCTCGTTTGGTGTTCGGGAATTAGTTTTCATATAATTTAAATAGAAATAATTATGCATATATATATAAGGTTAATTTATCATACAAGCGAGCATATATATACAATTATATGGACTAAATCGTCCTTTGTCATCTATAGCTTCCGTCCTCAGAAAGGTCGCAAGCTCCTCTGCAACAGCAATCGCGCGTTGCTCTGGTAGGACCTTCGTCGTCATGGCCGTGTGCTATATAAGAAGAGGAGATGAATATGAATATCAATCATGATAATAAAGAATGACGGGTAAAAATAGAGGTGTGAATGTTCATTGCTTACGTCGAATCTGTGATCCTTGTGCTCAGAGGTAAACGTGCGAATGGTCTCGCAAACATAGAATCCGCATAGATGCGTTCCCCGTGGCTGCTGGTCGCACTTTACGAGAATAGAATATATATAATCAAAATAATAATCTAGCATCATAAATATATTGAAAATAGAAGTATATCATACTACTACTTACCTGAGCCGCTCTAAAGGTCAGCTTCTCATGCTCAATACTGGGAGTCACGCACTTGAACCACTTCCAAACCCTGCCCGACAAGGATAATGATTTGCTAAGTTTTTCATTAATTGATATATCAGAAAATCATCGAAAGAGACCGATAGAGCGCAAGAATGATTGAAATTACCCTTGGAGCATGTCCTGCAGGCTTTGGAACTGTTCCAAGGGTCTCGATAATGGGTGGAAGGCATCAACTCTTCCCTTATCAATGTGAATGTCCAACAGAATCCAATGAAAGCTGCACATGTATATATATATATATATATATGTCAGTAACTTATCAATTACACTTATAAGTGAATGGACACAACAGAGTAAAGACCCTCACCTGAAGTTGTATGGAAACAGTATGTGGTCACAGAAATTTTGATCTGTTAGAAACCTTAGAAGGTTTTCCTCCGTCTCCTTGGGATAATTAGTTAGCGTCGCTATATGTATTTTATCTGGGTCAATAAACACAATATTTAGGATGCTCTTACTTTTACAGTTCAGAATCTTCATTCTGCATAATAGAGTGCAAGTTATATATAGACAATGAATTGAAATAACTAAACAAGTTATATGTAGACAACGAATTGAAAAACTTACAGACAATAGCAACTCATAAGCGATTTGTCGAGGACGTTGCCATTGTACATCTGGAAGAGTTCATCAAAGTCGATATGGATTTGTTCGGGACGGTCGTAGTACTCCTGTGGGACACTCAGCACGATCATCGTTCTCCCATTCTTTGATTCACTTAAGTACCATTGATGCAAGTAACGCATATTTGTTGGGAGATCATCTTTGCTGACCAAAGGCTCACCCATGACAAACTGTGGCTTAGGGGCTACCACAGCCTTGGTTATCCTGTCGTCTTGGGAAGACAGCAATTCTTCAACCGAGACACCACATGCAGCCGCCAACTCCTTTGCTCTTTCTAAAGCTAGTCCCTGCACGGAGAGGGAACATTCTCGGTTAACACCTTGAGGGGTGGGATCGACTGTTTGGCCTGTTGTCCAAGCTGAGGAACGTCTGATTTTTTCTTGCTTGTAGTTGAACTTGATTTGCTCCCACTTGCACTTGCACGTGATCTGCTCTTTTTCACTTCCTTCTGCAATGTGCGTGTATAGTCATCAGGCTTATGGTGTAAGTCATACTGTGATGGAAGGGTCGTGAAGTATTTTGCAAATGCTATTTGCTTCTCGGTGTTTTCCGGGCGGGGCTCGGGTTCCTTCTTTTTCATCTGCGCATCATGATGTTCCTTTGATATCCTGGCGTTTTCCTCGGGGTTACGATCATAAGGTCTGATAGGAAGATTAGCATGACATACCTTTGGGAGGGGCGACCGTTTGCGCTTTGGGGTGCTCTGTGGCTTAGGAATCGTCGGCGAAGCGTTCTTGGTGGCACGCTCCCGCTTAGTATCCGGAGCGGGCGGCGGCGGAGACGGACGACCCAAGTCCGGCGGCGGTGATCGAGATGGACTCGTGTTGTGCTAGCCGACGTCATGTGGAGGGCTTGCACGTGATCTGCTCTTTTTCACTTCCTTTTGCAATGTGCGTGTATAGTCATCAGGCTTATGGTGTAAGTCATACTGTGATGGAAGGGTCGTGAAGTATCTTGCAAATGCTATTTGCTTCTCGGTGTATTCCGGGCGGGGCTCGGGTTCCTTCTTTTTCATCTGCGCATCATGATGTTCCTTTGCTATCCTGGCGTTTTCCTCGGGGGTACGATCATAAGGTCTGATAGGAAGATTAGCATGACGTACCTTTGGGAGGGGCGACCGTTTGCGCTTTGGTGTGCTCTGTGGCTTAGGAATCGTCGGCGGAGCGTTCTTGGTGGCACGCTCCCGCTTTGTATCCGTGGTAGGCTCAGGCTTTGTATCCGGAGCGGGCGGCGGCGGAGACGGACGACCCAAGTCCGACGGCGGTGATCGAGATGGACTCGTGTTGTGCTGGCCGACGTCATGTGGAGGGCTTGGAGGTAATGGAGGTGTAGGTGACCTGCGACGACTCGGAGGCGGTGTTGTCCTTGGGGCCGAGCCTGGAAGCTTGATGTAGTTCTTGTCCCATAGGATGACTCCACCCAGGACTTCTCCGAGTGTCCTCTCATCTTCGGGTCCAGCTATGTCGAGCTCCATATCATTAAACCCCGTCATGATTTCATCCACCCCGACTTTAGCAAAGTCAGCTGGAATCTCACGGCCATGCCAGCGTGCATCAGGGCCAGAAGGTAAAGCTTGTCCGACGGCCACCTTCATGGATATGTTCTTGAATTTCTGATGGAGTTCACATGATGTTGACTCCTTGATTCCATCCACGGGGTAGCCGGGACCGCCCTCTATCATTCTTCGTTCATCGTAAGGCGGGGCCTCAGATTCAGCCACGCTGCTTTTCCGCTTAGATGGGGCGCCGGTAATATCAAGTGCAGGATCTTCCTGGCGCGGTACTCCTCTAAGCTCATCAATCAGCTTCTGTTGCTTGTTAATCCTGGCAAGCAACTGGTTGAACTTGTCATTCTCCTCATCCTGCTGCCGCTTCTTTGCTCTCTCTCGGCTTCTGTAAGTGTCTTGGTCTCTGGCAAACCCAAGCCACCATGGGTAAGAAGGACCGAAGCCTCGCGTTCGTCCTCCATGTTCGTCATTGCCGAGGACCAGTGTGAGTAAATATTTATCTCTATCTGCAATGAACTTTCTTTGTCCCTCCTTAATTTCTTTCACTATCCTTTTCCAATTCTCCCTGGGTATCCTATGATCGTCACTGCAGATGAGGTCCCCTGTTGTTTCGTCGTACGACCCACCATGCGCAAGGAACCAATTTCTTGCTCTCAATTCCCACTCATCACGGAGTGGTTCAGGTACGATGCCTTTATCTATCAGATCTTGCTCTTTCTTATCCCACTTTGGGATGGCAGTCTCATAGCCCCCTGGCCCCAGCTTGTGGTGATATTTCTTCTTGTCGGCATTTATCTTGTTTTTTTCTGATAATGCCTGGGCATCTTCTGACTCCTTGTACTCTTGAAATTCCTTCCAGTGATTCGCCTGCTTGGCTAGATATCCCTCGAATACTGGCACTTTCTTTGTCTTGAGATAGTTTTTCCATAGCTTCTTCTTCCAGCTACGGAACAGTTCGGCCATCTTCTTTAGAGTCCACTACTTGACTTTGGCCCTCAGTTTGTCTGCGGCGTCTTCATTCTCACATTCTGGCAGGTTGAAATGTGACATGAGATCATTCCAAAGATTATCTTTGTACCTTTCGGCGACATAGTCACTATCGGTTGCCCCTTTGCGCTTGTTCCACTCCCGAACGCAGATCGGGACGTGATCCCTAACGAGAACTCCGCATTTCTTCTTGAATGTGTCAGCAGCATTCTTGGGAAGCTTGGGTTCGCCCGTAGGCATTATCACCTCAAAGGTGTAATGCGTCCGTGCATCCAACTTTCTAGTCGGGCCTAAGAGGGAGAAACATTCGTCAAATGAATGTATATGTATACAGTATAGAGCTATCTCCAATATTTTTCACATATTACAAGTGATTGTCGAAATTCATATGTATACCTCGTCGGACTTTATTATTTCTTCACCGGCTTCGCCATCCGTGGAGCTATCACCTTCTCCATCATTGGACCTATCTCCTGCCCCATCGGCTTCATCTTCGTGTCGCTCGACCTCCATTCCATATCCGGAGTCGTTTAGATATGACATCGGAGATTCAGCTGGTTCAACGTCGGGGCCGTCTTTGATTATATCTTCGAGAAGTTCTTCCTCTTCGAGGTTCCTCATATGTGGATCCATAGTTCTGCAAAAAACGGACATTTGATTAACTAATAAACTAACAACCTATATAAGAGGGGTTGGAAACTTCGAAGTGTCGTTTTATATAGGAGGACCTTTAGTCCCGGGTCTTGGCTAGAACCTAAACTCTAAAATACCAGCGGGGCGGAGCCCAGTCCCGGACACTTAAGCATATACAATAGCAAAATTAAACTAGTTCTATTAATTTTCTTGCTAAAACTAAACTATTAACACTTAAGCATATACAATAGCAAAATTAAACTATTAACACTTAAGCATATACAATAGCAAAATTAAGCAATAATCTAAGAAACACTATTAACACTTAAGCATATACACTATACAATAGCAAAATTAAATGACAAAAAAATATTTCTTCTTCTTGTAACCCTACACTAATTTTTCCTCTTCTTCTATTTCTCCTCTACTTCTACTTCTACTTCTCCTCTTCTTCTACTACTTCTCCTCTCCTCTTCTTATATTTTTCCTCTTCTTCTCCTCTCCTCCTCTTCTTATTCTCTTTTTTCTTCTTTTCTTCTCCTCCTCTTCTTATTTTCCTTTTTCCTAATTCTACATATTACTAACCCTAATAATCTAGCACAAACCTAATAACAATAGGAATTAAATGACACAAAAATCTTTTTCTTCTTTTCTTCCCTTTTTCTTCCTTTCTTCTCCTTTTTCTTCGTTTCTTCTCCTTTTTCTTCCTTTCTTCTCCTTTTTCTTCTTTGTTTGTGCTGGCCGGAGTGTTGGGGATGAGGGGGTGTGGGGCTTACTGGCCGGAGGTGTCGACGGCGCACGGCGAGGAGGACGGCGGCGCGCGGCGAGGAGGACGGTGGCGGCGAGCAGGACGACGGCGACGGCGAGGAGGACGGCAGGCGGCGGCGAGCAGGACGGCGGGCAGCCTGACGGTGTCGTCGAGTTCGTCGCTAGCTGTGCCGCGCCGGGCAGGAGAACGAGAGGAAGAAGAAGAGAAATGGACGATTTGGGTTCGAAATTTTCTAACTCCCGCTTATACAGGTGGATCTTTAGTCCCGATTTGGGGCTCGATCCGGGACTAAAGACCCCTTTAGTCCCGGTTCGAGTCACGACCCGGGACTAAAGGCCCTTTTTCGTCAGACCAAAAGGCGGGAAGCAGGGGCCTTTAGTCCCGGGGCATGGCTCGAACCGGGACTAAAGACACCCCTTTAGTCCCAGGTGGAGCCACGACCCGGGACTGAAGGCCCTTTTTCGGCAGACCAGAAGGCGGGAAGTAGGGGCCTTTAGTCCCGGGGCGTGGAACGAACCGGGACTAAAGTGTTGCCTATATAAACCCTCGCCCCTGCCCACCATATCCCCTATTTTTTGGTTGTTGAAGTGTGACAATGCCATGCTCTTGCCACTCTAGTTCATGCACATGACGTGTCCGATGAAATGCCCGAGCCACTCTACTTAAGCTTTCTCCTCTCCAAGCTCGACCTCCAAGCTCCATTTTCCTTAATATTTGTCTAGGTTTGGCCGTGCACCAACTGCACAAGTGTTTTAAAAGGTTAGCTACTTCATCCTTTCATTTGTCACTGCTAGTGTAGCTCATTTCAAATGCTCAAATTAACTTCTTAGAGTCTGCACATGCGTAGGGTGTCGTCCCGTGCCCGTCCTCACCATTGCCGATCGCCCCGTGCCGATCTGGTCGCGAGCACCACCGTGGTGAACCTCTTGTTCTTATCTTCTTTTTAAAAGAAAAAAATCTTACCTGTATGATTTAGATACATACTTGTATAAATTACTCGCTTTCATTATTTTTTGTTATTATATAGTGCGATGGTTTTGGTATCCGCCTCCGTCGGCCTCGTCCTGTCTATGATTCGGATGTGGTATATATTATCTTTTATAACTATTTGTTTTATTTAGTGTTTATGACAATTATGACGACCAACGTCACATATATTTTTTTAATCTAGGAGGTATGTGAACCGGAAATTCCAACACACATAAAAATTCTTGTCGAGAAGTTAAATTTGGTTGAAAAAGAAAACAAATACTTGAAGAAAAAATTGAAAATAATTGAGGATAAGAATATGGAACTGGAGTTGCATGTCGCCGATGTCATCGATGATCGCAAGATGAAGATCGATGTGATGCGGTTGAAGATGGATGCAATGCGCTTGAAGATGGATGAAATGCGCTTGAAGATTAGGAATATTAGAAAATATGCCATTGATAAAGAGGCTTGGTATCATTATGATGTTGGGTCAATTGTTACCTTAGTTGCGATTTTGATCGCGTTTGTTGTTGCATTTAAATGTTTTACATAGTTGTATGTTGTTTTATGAGAGAACTTTATGTATTTATTTTTTGCAATAATAACATTTGATCACTACTGTTCTTTGGCTTTAGTGTGATGATGACCTTGTATTAATTTGGTCATATGTTCTTTGATCTAGTTGACCCTGAAATTGAAAAGCACTACAAATGAACTCTGAAAATGTTGAAAGTTGGCATGCTATCATCATTTCACCCACATAGCATGTGTTAAAAAGTTGAGAGGGCTACGATAAAAACTGGATGCACTTCGTATACAAAACGGACAATCTCTCTCGAAGTATCAGGGTTTCGAACGAGAACTCATCTCTTACAAAGGGATTTCATTTTTTGAACTTATTTGAACTCCATACTTTTTGTGTGTTCAAAATACACCATTCAAAGGCACATCACAAAATTTCAACAATTTCTGACTTCATTTGGTATATTTCGTGCATTTACTTATTTTTTTTGAGCTAGTTGACCCTGAAATTGAAAAGCACTACAAATGATCTCTGAAAATGTTGAAAGTTGGCATGCTATCATCATTTCACCCACATAGCATGTGTTAAAAAGTTAAGAGGGCTACGACAAAAACTGGATGCACTTCGTGTACAAAACGGACAATCTCTCTCGAAGTATCAGGGTTTCGAACGAGAACTCATCTCTTACAAAGGGATTTCATTTTTTGAACTTACTTGAACTCCATAATTTTTGTGTGTTCAAAATGCACCATTCAAAGGCACATCACAAAATTTCAACAATTTCTGACTTCATTTGGTATATTTCGTGCATTTACTTATTTTTTTGAGCTAGTTGACCCTGAAATTGAAAAGCACTACAAATGAACTCTGAAAATGTTGAAAGTTGGCATGCTATCATCATTTCACCCACATAGCATGTGTTAAAAAGTTAAGAGGGCTACGACAAAAACTGGATGCACTTCGTGTACAAAACGGACAATCTCTCTCGAAGTATCAGGGTTTCGAACGAGAACTCATCTCTTACAAAGGGATTTCATTTTTTTAACTTATTTGAACTCCATACTTTTTGTGTGTTCAAAATGCACCATTCAAAGGCACATCACAAAATTTCAACAATTTCTGACTTCATTTGGTATATTTCGTGCATTTACTTATTTTTTTTGAGCTAGTTGACCCTGAAATTGAAAAACACTACAAATGAACTCTGAAAATGTTGAAAGTTGGCATGCTATCATCATTTCACCCACATAGCATGTGTTAAAAAGTTGAGAGGGCTACGACAAAAACTGGATGCACTTCGTGTACAAAACAGACAATCTCTCTCGAAGTATTAGGGTTTCGAACGAGAACTCATCTCTTACAAAGGGATTTCATTTTTTTGAACTTATTTGAACTCCATAATTTTTGTGTGTTCAAAATGCACCATTCAAAGGCACATCACAAAATTTCAACAATTTCTGACTTCATTTGGTATATTTCGTGCATTTACTTATTTTTTTTGAGCTAGTTGACCCTGAAATTGAAAAGCACTACAAATGAACTCTGAAAATGTTGAAAGTTGGCATGCTATCATCATTTCACCCACATAGCATGTGTTAAAAAGTTGAGAGGGCTACGACAAAAACTGGATGCACTTCGTGTACAAAACGGACAATCTCTCTCGAAGTATCACGGTTTCGAACGAGAACTCATCTCTTACAAAGGGATTTCATTTTTTTGAACTTATTTGAACTCCATACTTTTTGTGTGTTCAAAATGCACCATTCAAAGGCACATCACAAAATTTCAACAATTTCTGACTTCATTTGGTATATTTCGTGCATTTACTTATTTTTTTGAGCTAGTTGACCCTGAAATTGAAAAGCACTACAATAGAACTCTGAAAATGTTGAAAGTTGGCATGCTATGATCATTTCACCCACATAGCATGTGTTAAAAAGTTGAGAGGGCTACGACAAAAACTGGATGCACTTCGTGTACAAAACGGACAATCTCTCTCGAAATATGAGGGTTTCGAACGAGAACTCATCTCTTACATGGATACTATGAAAATGAAAAAGTGTTTGAAATTTAGTACATTCCATACATGCATTACATAAAAGGTTTAATACATTATTACATTATTGCACCAATATTCCTATCTATTATTTCTGTTTTCTTCTGGGTCGTAGCCATGGAGAATCTTCATCATTCAGCAGGATGCTTGGGTCAGTTTTCACTTTGAAGGGCGGAATTTCATGAAACTTATTATAATCTTCTGACATGTCTGTCTTGTCATCTACTACCACGATGTTTCTTTTCCCTGAAAGAACTATGTGGCGTTTTGGCTCATCGGACGATATCTTCTTTTGCTGATTTCTTTTTCTCGTTTTTGTAGACATGTCCTTCACATAGAAAACCTGAGCGACATCATTGGCTAGGACAAATGGTTCGTCCATGTACGCAAGATTGTTGAGATCCACTGTTGTCATGTCGTACTTTTGGTCTACAACTACCTCGCCTCCTGTCAGCTTCACCCATTTGCACCGAAACAAAGGGATCTTAAAAGTAGGTCCATAGTCAAGTTCCCATATCTCCTCTATGTACCCGTAATATGTTTCCAAACAGTGCCCATTCTCGTCTATTGCATCAAAGCGGACACCACTATTTTGGTTGGTACTCTTTTTATCTTGGGCAACCGTGTAAAATGTATTCCCATTTATCTCATACCCTTGGGAAGTACATATAGTCGAAGATGGTGGCCTGGACAAACAGTACAGCTCATCTCCAACGGTGTCGTCATTCATGAGATGTGTCTGCAACCAACTGCAGAAAGTCTTCTCGTGTTCCCCTTTAATCCACGAGTCAGCCTTCCCCGGGTTTTCGGAGCGTAGAATATTCTTGTGTCTCACGATATACGGAGCCACCACGGTGGAATTGTGTAGAACTGTGTAGTGTGCTTGAGACAAAGAATGCCCGTCCATACATACTTTTGCTTTCCTTCCTAGTGTGCCTTTTCCTGTCAGCCTACCCTCATACCGAGATTCAGGAACACCAATCGGCTTAAGGTCAGGAAGAAAGTCCACACAAAACTCAATGACCTCATGTGTTCCATAGCCCTTGCAGATGCTTCCTTCTGGCCTAGCACGGTTACGAACATATTTCTTTAAGACTCCCATGAACCTCTCGAAGGGGAACATATTGTGTAGAAACACAGGACCGAGAATTCTAATCTCTTCGACTAGGTGAACTAGGAGGTGTGTCATTATATTGAAGAAGGATGGCGGGAACAACAACTCAAAGCTGACCAGACATTGGATCACATCAATCTGTAACCCTGATAGACTTTCTCGATCGATTACCTTCTGAGAAATTGCATTGAGGAATGCACATACCTTCACAATTGCCAGGCGAACATTTTTCGGTAGAATTCCCCTCAATGCAACCGGAAGCAATTGCGTCATAAGCACGTGGCAGTCATGAAACTTTAGGTTTTGGAATTTTTTGTCTTTCATATTTACGATTCCCTTTATATTCGACGAGAAGCCAGTCGGGACCTTGATACTGAAAAGGACTTCAAAGAAGATTTCCTTCTCTTCCTTAGTAAGAGCATAGCTGGCACGCCCTTGAAATTGCCCTGGATGCATGCCATCTCTTCCTTTATGATGTTCCTGGTGCTCCCGTGCTTCCGGTGTATCTTTTGACTTCCCATACAAGCCCAGGAAGCCTAGAATATTCACGCAGAGATTCTTCGTCAGGTGCATCACGTCGATTGCCGAGCGGACCTCATGGACTTCCCAGTAGGGTAGCTCCCAAAATATAGATTTCTTCTTCCACATGGGTACGCGCTTATCAGGGCCGTTAGGAACAGGTTGGCTGCCAGGACCCTTTCCAAAGATTACTTTTAAATCTTTGACCATATCAAATACTTCAGCACCAGTACGGATGACAAGCTTCCCCCGGGGTTCTGCCTTGCCATTGAAATGCTTGCCTTTTTTCTTTAAGGGATGCTTGGGCGGAAGAAAACGACGATTGTACGGATACACATTCTTCCTACATTTGTCCAGATATATACTTTCTGTCTGATCCAAACTGTGTGTGCATGCATTGTATCCCTTGTTTGACTGTCCTGAAATGTTACTAAGAGCAGGCCAATCATTGATGGTTACAAAAAGCAACGCTCGAAGGTCAAATTCCTCTTGTTTGTGCTCGTCCCACACACGTACACCTGGTTCGGCCCACAGTTGTAAAAGTTCATCAACTAATGGCCTTAGGTACACATCAATATCGTTGCCGGGTTGCGTTGGACCTTGGATAAGCACTGGCATCATAATGAACTTCCGCTTCATGCACAACCAAGGAGGAAGGTTGTAGATACATAGAGTAACGGGCCAGGTGTTGTGACTGCAACTCTGCTCCCCAAAAGGATTCATGCCATCTGTACTCAGACCTAACCATAAGTTCCTTGCGTCAGCTGCAAATCTCAGGAACTCTCTCTCGATTTTTCTCCACTGCCGACCATCAGCGGTGTGCCTCAACTTATCGTCTTTCATACGATCTTCCACGTGCCATCGCAACAACTTCGCATGATCTTTATTTCTGAACAGACGTTTCAACCGTGGTATTATAGGAGCATACCACATCACCTTGGCAGGAACCCTCTTCCTGGGTGGCTCGCCCTCAATATCACCAGGGTCATCTTTTCTGATCTTATACCGCAATGCAGTGCATACCGGGCATTTATCCATATTCTCGTACTTCTCACCGCGGTAGAGGATGCAGTCATTAGGGCATGCATGTATCTTCTGCACGTCTAATCCTAGAGGGCAGACAAGCTTCTTTGCTTCGTACGTGCTGGCGGGCAATTCGTTCTTTCTTGGAAGCATCTTCTTCATCAGTACCAGCAACTTTTCGAATGACGAGTCAGTCACACCGGTCTCTGCCTTCCACTTCAGCAATTCCAGTGTGCTACCCAGCTTCTTCTGGCCATCTTCACAAGTTGAGTACAACAATTTGTTGTGGTCCTGTAACATCTGCTCGAACTGCAACCTCTCCTTTTCTGTGTCGCAACCTCGCCGTGCATCAGAAATGACCCGGCCAAGATCATCAGCGGGCTCATCTGGTTTCCGTTCTTCATCCTGATCTTCTTCTTCATTGTCTTCCATTGCGGTATCAGCATACTCAGGGAACATAGATCGGTAGTTGTCATCATCGTTCTCTTCTTCTTCATCGTCGTCTTCCATCATAACCCCTCTTTCTCCGTGCTTGGTCCAAACATTATAGCCCGACATAAAACCGGACCGAAGCAGGTGGCTCTGAATGACTCTTGAGGAAGTGTAACCCTTCTCATTCCGACATTCAACACATGGACAAAACATATAGCCACCACCATGCTTGTTCGCATCGGCTGCATCTCGAAAAGAATGCACGCCTTCTCTGTAAGCGGCTGTGCGTCGATCACCGTACATCCATGGATGGCTCATCTGTGTTATACGACAGTATATCAAATACAATCACGATCCTAAAAATTAGTACCGCACGGTCTAAATGAGGAAATATAGTTGCTAACCTTTTAGAATAAGTAGAAATAAAGAGGAAGATGTTTAAGCGTGGCTCAGGCATCTCATATAGTAGTTGTGTTCGGTGAACTGGAGCGGCATCGCTCTAACACACATTTCAACAAACACCTCTAGTGCATCAAAAAAAGTGGAGAGCAAGCACCCACCCACAATCCTCCATCCAAGAAAAATGCAAGGAAGAGGGGAGAGGGGGGCTGTGCTATATATAGGCAGAGGACTTTAGTCCCGGTTTAAGACACAAACCGGGACTAAAGGTGGCGCACATGCGGGCTGCCCACCGCGTAGCCCTTTAGTCCCGGTTTGGGACACGAACCGGGGCTAAAGGCTCCTTACGGGCCGGGACTAAAGCCTCGAGGGAGGCATTGGGAATTGGGGCGACGTGGCCGGGCCTTTAGTCCCGGCCCAGAGGCAGGCCGGGACTAAAGGGTCCAGGCCAAAGGCCCGTTTTCCACTAGTGCGTACGCTAGGTTGATTAGCAATACTAGTGGGTGCGAAGCATGGGTGGGAGAGATTCTGTTTGGTTTAGACCGTCCTCGCACCGATCGTCTTGGCTAACCCTATCCGCCGCCCCCAAAAAAGCTAGGGATCCACCGCCTCCCGCCTGCGTCGTCGCTGATCGGCGGAGTGGATCTCGGCCCTTGCCGATGGAAGGGCTTCGTTGTTAGATCTTTCTTCAAGTTTTGTTAGGGTTTGTGTTCTATTCAAAAAGACGAGACGGTGGCGGCTCCCTGAAGAAGGAATAAAGGTCTCCCCGCCCAACCCCCTGTTCCCTGATGCGTCTACCATCGTTGGTCGGCGTGTGGAGGTGTGTCTCCGGCAGATCTATCTTTGGAGGATTTGTTCGGATCCGTTCGTCGTTCATCTTTGTTTGTGTATTTTTAGGTTGGATAATTCCGATCTACACTCTTCATCTGCTACGGTTGCTGTCCTGGTGTGTTTGTCCTATGAGGACTTAGCACGACGACTTCCCGACTGTCTACTACAACAACGTTTGCCCGACTCCAAAGAGGGAGGGGTGATGACAGCGGCGCGCCTTCGGCTCGCTTCAGTGCTTGTAGTCGTCGCTAGGTGGTCTTCAAATCTGGATGTAATTTTTATTATTTTTAGTTTTCGTTGTACTATCATGATTGAAGATAAATAGATTGAAAGTTTTTCAGAAAAAAAAAGCATCGGTGGGAGGACAGGGACGAGCTGAGGGGCAGAGAGATGAGGGCAAGCATTGGACGTCCGATCTTGATTGAGGGTTTGGGATTAAAACGCAGCGTTCCCGCGTTCATGCTAATGGGCTGTCTGGCTTGCTGAGCGAGCCTTTACATTTTATTTCCTTTTTTTTGGGACCCTTCTAACCGGCGGACGTTCACCAGCGGAGGTGGCACATGCGAACGATTGGATGGCAATTTTAGTTATTGTGAAGTGGGGAGAGGTCGCATTTTCTTTAGAAGACATGGCCGTTTCTTTCCAAGAAGGCAATTTTCGTTCAAAAACCGTCTTTGTTTGATCTAGTTATACAACTAAAACTGTCAGCAAAGATTTTTTGCATGCCACCCCGTTACAGCGAACATTTGCCATTTACAATTACCGTTTATTTCTTATTTCTGTCTTGCGGGATTATTGTGCAGCTCTCCCAGGAAGACTTTGTTCTTTCCGGTTGTACATTGGCTATGGTTGTGTGCTTTGTGGCGCTGGCGTGGATGCGGTGAACATTAAGGTGTCTTGTATGCTTTGGTCGAGGCTTTATAATATAAAGCGGGGGAAACCCTTTTTCATCAATTACCGTTTATTTTTCCATGTTTTCTTTTTTGTTTTGATTTTTCTTTTTAATTTGAAATTGATTTAAAAAATTAACTTGTTCTAAACTCTCTAGGAAAAGAACTGATGGTTAAATTTAATATTTATGGCTTATGGCATTTTATTCCTGCCAAAATAAAAGATTTAGCCCTATTTTAAATAATTTCCTTTTGACTTTTGAATTGTTTCAAAAATCAATTCCACTCAAATAATTCTTGGATAATAAGAGAAACTCGAAATATTACTTGGGACTTGTAAAATACTTGTGTGCCCAATTTAAATACTTGGATTTCCACCCTATTTTGGGGTATTAATTTTACTCCCTAAATTATTTTGTGGGCTCAATTTAATTACGAATTGACATTAGGGTTTCAAATAAATATTTGGGATTGAATTTATTCCCAACCTAAAATAATTAAATAGAAGTCACACGCATATATGTAGGTCAATTTTGGTTTTATAAATAGCATGTAAATATATAACAATTTAGGGTTCTAAACAATTCCAAAACTCTATGTGAGCCAAAATTCAATCAAATCAATCAATTTCTAGTCAAATGCAGCTAACATCAAGCCAGCACAATCAAATTAAAAAAATTGAATTCCCTCTAATTATTTCTTTATCATTCCAAATTTTGGAAAAAATGGGATGTGACAATATGCACAAGTAAGTTACAATAAGAATACTTGATATGCACGGAACCATTTGCTAAAGGGGAGTTATTGTTAGTGTTTATTACAATGCATCATAATTCTAACACCTCATTTATGATATTTGTGTTGACAAACTGAAATTGCTATTTGGCATTTAACCATCCGTCGTCCATATGTAGTTAACTGCAAGATTAAGAGGGTGTTTGGATACGTTTTAGTCCCATGACTAAAAGTAGTGGGACTAAAACTTGCTAGCCTCACCCATGCTTGGATCCAAATACTAAATAGACTAAAATCAAGTTAATGAGCATTTATTATCCTCCAAACCCTCCAATCCAGAACTCGCATGTGTTAAAGGAGAGGAGTTAAATGAGGAGAGAGAGTACTAATCCACATTTTAGTAGGAGTACCCCTGACTAAAAAAATTTAGTCTCAAGACTAGTTTTAGCCCCTCTTTAATGAGGGGTGCTTGGAACTTTAGCCTCTTAAAGAGACTATTTTTAGTCAGACTAGTTTTAGTCCTTTGGATCCAAGTACCCTCTAATTCTTGCAGTTGTTCAACTGGGCAATCCATCATATACTTCTCACCTTGTTGGAGCAGCTTGCCACGCTTTCATTGCTGAATAATCACAAGAACAACAAATGCACCATAGTGTACTGCTACCCCATTAAAGCTTAGACATGGACTCTGTAGTGATTGGAGTGCACCGATTAATTATTATTTTTGACATAGTTGTCTGTTAAATCATTTTGTTGAGTTTTGTCGATAAAAGGAATTTCAAAATCATTTCCCTGCTGAAATTATGTCAAAGAGTTATTTATGATTTCCTTTTTTTCGTCAAAATACCTCAAGCACAGTCGGGTCCTACTGTCCACTCGTCATTCTCTTTTGGCGACATGGGTGGGCTGTATGTTGACACGTGCTTTCCTGGGGTTTTGTTTGCGCTTTGAGTTGTTTGCTTCGGTTGTAAAACGGTCTTGTGGCTCTGTATCCTGACCTTTCACCGTTTTGGCAGGGTTTAAGCTAGGCCTGTCCTTGTTGTTGTGTGTGTGGTTGTGCGTTGTAAGCCGGTTGGCAACTCTTGTATGGTTTTTGGGTCCGGTTTTTCTTTATAAACTAGACCAATCCTTCTTCTGTTCAATGAATTTAGCAGTGATGCTGCTGACATTCAAAAAAAATATCAGTCTGATTATAAATATCAAAAATTTTATTTTATTCTAAATCAAATTTGTTCAAGTTTGAGTTGAATAGTGTAATATTCACTGATGATTGTAATTACACAAATCATGCCCTTATATACAAGAGGAGGAGAGACTGCCCGAGAGAGTAGGCACGCAGGCCTTGTGGGCGTCAAGGATCCTACAATCTAGGCATGCACAACTGAAACCGTTACATACAGCTTAACACCCCCTCAGCCGGAACTCCATGACCGTGGATGTTGAGGCTGGTTCTGAACTCGTGAAACACCAGCAATGGCAAGCCTTTGGTGAAGACAGCTGCGAACTGCGAGGTGGATGGAACGTGTAGGACACGGACGTCTCCCATGGCAACCCGATCATGTACAAAGTGAAGATCAATCTCTATATGTTTGGTTCGTTGATGTTGAACAGGGTTGCAGGCGAGATAGGATGCGCTGATGTTGTCACAATAGAACACGGTGGCACGGGTCGGAGGATGTTGGAGTTCGGTGAGGAGTTGCCGTAACCAGCAAGACTCGGTGACGCAGTTGGCGACGCCCCTGTACTCGTACTCGGCGCTGGATCGTGATATGGTTGCTTGGCGTTTAGATGACCAAGAGATGAGGTTCGACCCGAGGAAAACCCAAAACCCTGATGTGGACTTCCGAGTATCGGGGCACCCGACCCAATCTGCGTCGGTGTAAGCGACCAAGTCCATGGAAGGGGATCTGTAGAACTGCAAACCATAGTGGGATGTACCTTGCAGGTATCGCATGATTCGTTTGATGTTGCATGTGTGTGTCCCTTGGTTCGTGCATGAACAAGCAGACTTGTTGCACAACATAGGAGATGTCGGGTCGTGTTAGGGTTAGGTATTGGAGAGCCCCCGCCAAACTCCGGTAGTGGGTTGGGTTGGAGAGAAGACGACCATGGGTAAGTGACAACTTAGAGCTGGTGTCAATAGGTGTTGATACAGGCTTGCAGTTCAGCATGTCGGCACGCTCAAGGATCTCGAGGGTGTATTATTGCTGGCTGAGAAAGACCAGACGTGGTGGACGTCACGTTTATGCCAAGGAAGTGGTGGAGAGGACCTATGTCCGTCATGGCGAACTCGGACTTGAGGGAGGAGATGATGGTGTGCAGGGTGGTAGTCGAGTTGGCGGTGAGTATGATATCATCCTCATAAACTAGCAGGTATGCAAGGGTCGTACCATGATGTAGAATGAAGAGGGACGTGTCGCTCTTGGAGGCATGGAAGCCGATGGAGAGTAAGAAGGCCTGGAAGCGAAGAAACCATGAGCGAGGAGCTTGATTTAGGCCATATAGAGATTTGTGGAGGCGGCATGCATGATCCGGGGAGTTGGGGTCGACAAAGCCAGCTGGTTGGGAGCAAAAGACAGTCTCATTGAGTGCACCGTGGAGAAAGGCATTTTTCACATCCAACTGATGGATGGGCCAGGAGTGGGATGTGGCAAGGCTCAGAACCACACGGATAGTTGCTGGTTTGACGACAGGGCTGAAGGTTTCGTCGTAGTCGACACCCTCACGTTGCGTGAAGCCGTGGAGCACCCAACAAGCCTTGTAGTGAGCCAAGGAGCCGTCCATGTTGAACTTGTGGCGAAAAATCCACTTGCCAGTGACCACATTCACACCTGCAGGCTTAGGTACCAAAGACCAAGTAGAGTTATTCATTAGAGCATTCTATTCATCGAGCACAGCTTGGCGCCAATGTGGGTCTTTGAGTGATGATTTGTAGCTGGATGGGATGAGGGAGATAGCAATGGATGTTGTGTCGGCGAGAAAGAGGCGACGGGGCATGCAGAAACCGGTTTTGGAGTGAGTGGCCATGTTGTGGGCATTCTTGGTGGGTGCGACTGGGTGTGCACGTAGCGGGAGCGGGCGAGGCGGCGTGCATGGGGGAGAAGAGGTCGAGGTAGATGGTGTGGGACCGTCAGGAGTAGTGTTGGGTCGGCCAGGCGCGCGTCGCGAGGAGGATTCGGTCGCAGGGGACGGATTGGAAGCGGAGGCAGCGGAGGGTGTGGGTTGATTGGCGAAGTCAGAGGTGGTAAGTGGGGTAGTGGGCCTGGCGCCGTTGGTGGACGCGCGATCAATGCTGGGTGGACGCGTGGGAGCGGGTGATGGCGAGGTGGAGTCGCGACAAAGCTGGCGCGACGTGCATGGGGCGGGGATCGAGGGCGGGAGATTTGGTCGGGATGGTTGAGGCCCGTACGAGGTTGCCGGATGGGATGGGTGATCGGTGGACGGGTAGGTGGGATTCTGAATGCAGGATTTTTTGTGGACGTGGGATCCGGTGGTGGGGTGTACGGGAAGCATGTCTCGTCAAAAACGATGTGGCGAGAGACGATGACGCGACGAGATTTTAAGTTAAAACATGGTTGTCTTTGTGTTCTAGGGGGTAACCGTGGAGGACGCATCATACAGCTCGCGGGGATAGTTTGTGTTGCATTTTAGCGGCTGTGTGGGGGAAAGCAGAGACAACCAAAAACGCGCAGGTGCTCGTACGATGGGTGGACGCCGTGTAGGAGGAAGTAGGGCGTGTAATCGGCAATGGCACGAGACGGGCTCCGATTGAGGAGATATGTTGCCGTGTGAAGTGCCTCAACCCAGAAGGGTGGTGTGAGGTTAGCTTGGAAAAGGAGAGTCCGCACGATGTCATTTGTGGTGCGGATGAGACGTTCCGCCTTGCCGTTTTGGGGAGAGGTGTGGGGGCAGGAGAACCGATATGCTATCCCATTGGAGGAGAAGAAGGTGCGGAGTGTGTGGTTGATAAACTCGCCGCCGTTGTCACATTGCATAGCTTTGATAATGAGATTGTATTGGGTGTGGACAAAGGAGAAGAATCGTTGGAGAGTGGTGGAAGTGTCGGATTTGTTTCGCAGCGGGAACGACCAGGAATAGTGAGTAAAATCATCCAACACAACGAGATAATATTGATATCCAGAGAAGCTTACAATAGGTGATGTCCACAAATCACAATGTATAAGATCAAAGGGTGCACTTGTCTTACTAAAAGATGAGGAAAAAGGGAGGCGAGGCTGACGGCCTAGTTGACAAGCGGTACAATGGGGTAGAGGAGCCTTATTACAATCGGGGAGGAAGTCCCGTGCTAGCTTGGAGAGGGACTATACGCCAGGATGGACGACGCGACGATGCCAGAGGGCGGACGAGGCGTGGGCGAGGAGCACGCATGCCGGTGAAGGTTTATTGCCGGTGAAGGGGTAGAGGCCATCGTGGCTAATGGAGATCATGAGAACCCTCCGCATGCGTAGATCCTTCACAAGAAAACCACAGGGGTAAAATTCAATAGAACAAGAATTATCCTTGGTGAATTTACGAACGGAAATTAGGCTGGTGATGACAGTAGGAGAGACGAGAACGTCGGTGAGGCAGAAGTCGTGGGGTGGTAGGGTGGCAGTGTCGGTGGCTGTGACGGGGAGTGATTGACCATTGCCGACCAAGATGCTAGATGGTACATGCTGTAATGAAGAACTAGACAATGTAAGGGTACCTGATGTGCCTGTAACGTGGGAAGACGCGCCACTGTTGAAGTACCAGTCGGTGGAAGGAGTGGCCGGGATGACGCCGTTGTTGTACGCGGCGTTCAACATGGCGAGGTGATCCCATGATGGTGACTGCGCGGGGAAGTAGGGGGACGGTGGTGACGACGTCGGCTGGAACATTGGGTAGGCGTGAGTGTGAGAGCCTGGACACGGTCCAAGAACACCGGCGGCGTTGGGCGGGACCCAACCGGGTCATGGAGGAGCGATCGCCATGCCGTAAGGGGCGAAGTAGCCCGTGAACGGGGCGGCCGGAGGGTGGGATGGCTGGCCATGACCGCCAGAGTCATGACGGCCACGTCCACGGCCACGATCACCACCATCGCCACAACCGCGTTGCTGTTGGGGAGGATGCAGGTGATACGCAGGCGGGCGGTCAGAGGCGCGGTCTGTTGCGCGGTCGCCTTGGGAGCGACCGCCCGAGCCGGAGGCGGTGTTGAAGGAGCCCGCACCGGGAAGGGCGAAGGCAGAAGCGCTTTCTTCGGCGGCGCGGTGTGTCATGGAATCTTCGGCCAGGATGACGCGGGAGAGCACCGTGTCGAAAGGCAGGCCTTGATCTCCAAGGACGACGCAGATGGTGTCCAGGCGCTTGTCCAGGCCGTGGAGGAATTGAGTTGTCAAGTCCACCTCGGTGACGGCGTAGTTTATGTCGGCGAGGCCGTCGGTGAGGAGCTTGAGACGGCGCGCGTACTCGGTGATGGAGAGGTCGCCCTGCTTGAGATTGCGGTACTGGCGGTTGAGGAGCATGAAGCGAGCGACGCGATTTGCAAGGAAGTAATCCTTGATCTTGGTCCAGACGGCATAGGTGGTGGTGGCGCCGACGACATGATCGATGAGGGGATCAGCAAGAGTGGCGTAGATCCAGAGTGCAACATGGGCGTCAAGCTCCTGGTATTGGGTGTCGGCGTTGGGAGGTGGGGGTGTTCGATCAAAAAAGAGACACCATAACGAACAAGCACCATGAGGAAAAACGATTTCCACTTGTGATAGTTGTGATCGGCGGGGTTAACGAGGAATTTGATGTGGTTGGTGATATGATCATTGAAGATCGGGTGGCGAGGAGGAGGAGGAGGAGAGGGTGCCGGGGCGGAGGTGGTGAAGAGGGGGGCAAATTGGGAGATCGGTGTGCCGGTGGTGGCCTGGAAGGTGATGGGAGGTGTACCAGAAAGAGAGATCGGCGAAGTCGCGGCGGAGGCGACCGGGGTGGTGCTCGGGGACGGCGCCGTGTTGGAGGAGAGGGAGCTCGGGGATGCGGCCGAGCTGGGGGCGCCGGAGTCGGAGGAAGGGGAGGTCATGGCGTCGCCTGGTAACTGATACCAAGTTGAATGATGTAATATTCACTGATGATTGTAATTACACAGAGCATGCCCTTATATACAAGAGGAGGAGAGACTGCCTGAGAGAGTAGGCACGCACGCCTTGTGGGCGTCGAGGATCCTATAATCTAGGCACGCACAACCGAAACCGTTACATACAACTTAACAGTTTGACCACGTATATAGAAAAATATCTCAATAAGTACTAATAATAATTTGGTATTTACATGTTGACAATAATATATCTATTTATATATATGTGTTTTTAAAGTTTTATAGAACTTGAGCAAGTTTCATTTTTGACAAGGCTATACTATGTTGCATTTTGGAAGAGAGGGAGTAAGAAACATAAGAAATGCATTGAACACACAGATAATAGGCGTGGGAGTGACTGGACCAATTTACCTTTCTGTCCCATGTTGCCTATAAATAGGGATGTAGCACTCGATACATTCATTAAGCTTGTACTGCAGATTTTTTTTTTAGGGAAATTATACTGAAGATTTGGATAGATAATTTGGTCTCACTCCTTCCGTCAGACTTTCCAAGATGGCTGCCATGTTAAACCTTCCCTATGCTGTTGCTAACAAATGTGTAGGCTTTCCTGCCAGGAAGGGAGGTGATGCCCACGGTAGAACCGCTACTGCACTGCAGTTGAGGAAACCGCGTCCTGGTAGTGATGCCTCGGCGTGCTACATGAAGAAGCACTTTAGCAGTTATGGTGGGTCGTGGCCTTCCTATGCTGTGGCAATGGATAGCAAGAACCCTAGAGCAGGTTCAGCGCCATCAAATGAACCAGAGGGTATCGGGATAACAGAGTTCCTTGGGGGCAAGAACTTTCTCATCACAGGTGGGACTGGATTTCTAGCAAAAGGTATAGTTTTTCCATTCTATATCCTTGATATGTTTAGCACGCGACAAAGCTTTTGTGATTGATTCTCATTTCTCCATTGCGCCAGTTATCATTGAAAAAATCTTGAGGACAACTCCTGATGTCGGCAAGATATATTTGTTGATAAAGGCGAAGGACAGCGAGGCCGCAATGAAAAGGTTGCAAAATGAGGTGTGGTGATTCTTACTTGGTTTATTATTTACTCCCTCCACTGTTAAATATAAATCTTTTTATAGATTTTATTAGGGGACTACATACGAAGCAAAATGAATGAATCTATACTTTAAAGTATGTCTATATACATCTATATGTGACCCCTTAGTGAAATATCTAAAAAGAATTATATTTAGAAACGGAGGGAATACTTCCTACATGGCACACATATCAAGAGTGAAGAGTCGAATACTCGAGATTAATTTTCAATCTTCAATTCTTCATCCAAATGATATTGATGCAGATAGTAAACACAGAACTTTTCAAATACTTACAACAACTACGTGGGGTAGACTACAACCATTTTTTAGCAAGAAAACTAGTTGCTGTTGTAGGCAACGTCGGAGAAGCCAACATGGGCATAGCGCCTAAGATGGCGGATGAGATTGCAAAAGAAGTGGACATCATCATCAACAGTGCAGGGAATACGACATTCGATGAGAGGTTCGTCTGACATGTTTTATATACTCCCTCTGCTTCAAAGTTGGGACAAGTAATATGGATCGGGGGAGAAGTGGTGTTGCTCCAAGCATTCATGCTTGACAATCACTAGCAATTATTAACTGCAGGTACGATATTGCTATGGACGTCAACGCCATGGGACCATTCCGGTTAATGAGCTTTGCACGTAGATTTCGAAAGCTGAAGCTATTCTTGCATGTATCAACAGGTAAAACTGTCAACTGAAAGATGCGTTGATGACATTAGATTGCGCTATTTTGAATGTTATGTATGCATGCTCAAATCAATCAGCATATGTGAACGGGATGAGGCAAGGCGTGGTGCTAGAGAAACCATTTAGCTTGGGAGACACCATCAGGAAGGAGTTAGGTTACGCATATTCTTCAGATCTTCACAACACCGTGCTTGATATGGAGACAGAGATCAAGCTGGCTTTTTGCTCCAGACATGACTCTAACGAGTCAGCATCTTCTTGTCAAGAAATGAAAGATTTGGGCTTGGAGAGGTGACATGCCGTTTCCTTATAGCTTCATTATTAATGATAGTCTAAACATGCTTGCGTGCAACATCAATTGCATAATGAAGCAACTTTTTTTTTAAACCGAGGCAAAGATTGCCTCATCCATTAAATAAACATAAGAGAATTAGTCAGTTAATTACGAAAAACCGGACAAAAACCGGTACAACAAGGGCCAATCCCACTCCCCTAGATTGAAACACTCAAGGCAAAGCCCCTCTTATCGGTGGCACGTCGATCTACGGTCAAACAACGCAGCTCCGGTTCTGACGAAGAATTATGTAGGACAAAACCAGGCACGGCTGATGCCACGGGAGATCGCCGAACGGGCTATCCACAGCCAGTCATCGTATACCATAGAGCCCCACCGCCGCAGCTTCGACTCCGTAGCAACAAACAAACCGAGGCAAACCCGTGGACACGCCGAAGAGGAGCCGACTACTGCAACCGTTGTCGCGTCGCCGGCATCGCTCCCACCATCATCGTTATCACAGAAGTCTGGACGCCACACCCGCCACCAACCGCCATCCACTTCTCCCGCTCACCGACGCCAAGCTCCCAAGACGAAGCCCCCAAGAGAGAATACGACACCAAGGCGCCGCCATTGTTCGATCGCAGATCAAGCTTTTCCCCGGAGAGCCCGAAATGCCAGATCCGTGCAGGAGGGATGGGAAACAAGCAACGATGCTTTCAAGAAGGTCAACGACGGCCACAACCGCCGCCATCGCTGGTCACGGCAGGAGGCCATGACATGGTTTTCACCAAGCTCCACCACCTCGGCCTCACATCATCTCGCTTTGGCGTCGGCAAGCCCACCAAACATCACCACCATCGAAGTTGTCCATCAACAAAGAAACATGAAGATTCGCCGCAGTCAACCGCACCTCGTGGAGACCATCGACGGCCGGAGACCAGATTCGCATCACACGCCGTGAGAGGGCACTTCTGCATCGCCATGGGCCTCCGATCCGTGCAACCCCACGGACGTCCACGCGATGCCAGACTGCGCAGACACCCACCAGTTGCGCCCCTCGCGGCCAAAGCCGCCGCTCGAGCGCCGTACACACTGCTCAAGCCCCTCCGCCATGGGCTCCGCGAGGACTGAGACAAGCACCACAGCAGTCCTTCACCACGCCGTAGCAGGCCGTCACCGCTGCCACCACCGTCGAACAAGCCACCTCGCAACCACTGTAGCCGCCCGCAACTCGCGGAGGCCATCTCGGTGCACCCGCCATGCAGTCGAGTAGAACGCCCATGAGGCCACCTCACACGCCTCCCCAGGCCTCCGAGTTGCGCCCATGCGCCAGATCCACACTGCCTGGAGCCCATCTCTGCCCTCGCCATGCCGTGCGCGCTCGCCGTGCCACCGTGCGCGGCAATGCATGCCGCCCATCGTGACCACCATGAGCCGACCCGTGACCGAACTGCAGCTGCAGCTCACCTCAACGTTGCCTCCCTGCTGCTTGACTTCGCGAACCGCATCCCATGGCAGCTCCTCTGCTTCGCCTCGTTCCTCAATGAGCCAAGGCCGCAACCTCACCCGAGCCCCGCAACCGCTGCTGCGGGCAGCCCCTGGAGCTCATCCCCTCGCTAGTGCTTGAGGCCACTAGATTCGTCGCCGCTGCGTCGCCAAACGGTCCCACCGCTGCTGCGCGCAACCCCTGAAGCTCATCCCCTCGCCGGTGCTTGAGGAAACCAGATCCGTCGTCGTTGCGCCACCAAACAGCCCCACCGCTGTTGCGCACAGCCCCTGGAGCTCATCCCCTCGCCGGTGCTTGAGGCCGCCGGATCCGTTGTCGCCGCGCCGCCAAACGGCACCACCGGTAGGATTTAGGTCGCTTTGGTGCATCTCGTGGAAACTTTTTTTTTAGAAGAAAAGGGTCTTGCCCCAGTTCCATTTCATACAAATGAAATACAAGTGACAGACCCTCTAGATCACATGGATAGGGAATTGTCGGTAGTAAGAGGATGAGTGGGTGTATACCTTCTCCTTGGCTCGAGGAGCTCGCCCCTGTAGCCATTGCAGAGGGGCGACGGTGATGACGGCAGAGAGCGGTGTGGTGGCGGCGGTGCTTTCCGTAAGCACTGCGCTAACCCTAGATCGGAAGAGGATGTCGGTGGAGAGACTGGCAGCGCCATGAACCTCATATTGCGTGCCCGGCCTCCATCTTTTTATATAGCGTAGGTCACAGGGGGCCATAAACCATGGTTTTGTTGGGCGCCCCCGATCAAGGCACGATGCAAGGGGTTCGGTGGGCCGTTGGGCCCACACGGAAGAGAGATCATCACTAGTGGGGACAGGGCCTTTAGTCCCGGCCCGTAAGGGGCTTTAGTCCCGGTTCCGGGACTAAAGGGGCGGGACTAAAGGCCTAACCTTTAGTCCCGGCCCTGTTCCAAGCCGGGACCAAAGGTGCTCCACGTGGCCGCATCGGAGGGAGTACCTTTAGTCCCGGTTCTACTTACGAACCGGGACTACAGGATCCGTCTGTTTTTTTGTTTGTTTGACCCGAAAAGGTAGATTTTTTTAAAAAAAAAATCAAATTTTATTTTTGAATGTTTTTTATGTTTTATTCCAATTTTCTAATCTTTGAATTATTTGACAATTTAATCTCTAATCACCCATCCTCACTGCTCTAGCGTGGATCACTCATTTCAAATCGTCTAACTTTCCGGCCGATCACCCAACATTTCACTGCTTCAGCCCGAGCACGCTTAACTTTCTGGTTCTATCACCCCTAGTTGCCAAGTGTGCACTTGTTGTTTTCCTGACAATAGTAAGCTATCAATTCTAAACAACTTGGGTCTTGATGTCATGTCACATGATTTAATTTTTTGAATTACAAACAATTATTAAAATAAACTTAATAAGTAACAAAAATAGTGAATTTCAATGAAAACAACCTAATATTTTTAAATAAAATTATTTTTCTTTTTTTTTTTTGGAAAAAACTTCTTTTTGAAATAACTTTTTTCCATTTGGAATTTTAAGCATGTGAGAAAACTTCACCGGGCAAGCCCGGGTGAAATCGAGTACCAATTTTTTCTAGTGTTTTTTGATATATTAATTTTTTTTGGACGTCGTATGCAAAAGTTATGGCCGTTTATTTTTTTCTTTTTTTGCAAAAACGGTCAAAATTCATATCTCAAACTTTCTATACCGACTAGACACTAAAACCTAACAACATCTCAAAGGATTTTATTTTTTGAAGATTTTATCATTTTTGTTTATTTTTTGAATATTTTATCATTTTTGTTTATTTTCTACAAAAACTCAAAGGATCAAGGTTTCAGACGAAAACCCATCTGCTACAAAGGCATTTTTTTAAATTAATTGAAATGTAGATTTTTTGTGTGCATTAAATATGCACCATACTACAACATGTTAAAATCTACAGAAAGAACTAACTAAAAATAATAAAAAACAATAATTAAATGACTAAAGCAACTATATAAGCAAAATAATATTTCTTTAATTAAAATCCTAATTTAAATTATTCTAAAAATAACCAAATAAATCTTACTGTGACAACAATCTAACACATGAGTGGGAGCAAAAAGAATTAAATTAAAAACTATTTGTAAACTCAAGTTATTCAAAAACTGGGTTTGAAGCAAATTTAAACCATTCAAATTTAAAAACTAATGGCACAAACACAAACTAGACTAAATTTTGAATCTAATGCAAAAAGAATCAATCAAAAACATCAAATATCCTAAAAGATATAAGCAATTTAAAAGAGAAACTACAAACAAGAATTTAGAAACAGAAAAAAAAATCTGAACACCTTTAGTCCCGGTTCGTGTCATGAACCGGGACTAAAGGTCTACCCTTTAGTCCCGGTTCAAGACACCAACCGGGACTAAATCCTCCAAACCCTTTAGTCCCGGTTCGAGACACGAACCGGGACTAAAGGTCCAAGACACGAACCGGGACTAAATCCTCCAAATCCTTTAGTCCCGGTTCGAGACACGAACCGGGAATAAAGGTCCCATTTGAACCGGGACTAATGCCCGACCGGCGCCTTTGCCGCTCGAACCGGGACTAATACTAACATTAGTCCCGGTTCGTAAAGGAACCGGGACTAATGTGTTTTTCGAGCTGGGACGAAAGCCCTTATTTCTACTAGTGCATCCTAACAACAACATCATCATCCCATATTCAGTTACCAGCGTATAGGGGGGAAGAAGCAAGTGATAGTCTACAGGCGTAATGAAGCAACTGATCGATTTGTATTGGCACGGCAGGGCAAGACTCCATGGCTGGCAAGACACCTACGTGTTCACAAAGGCCATGGGGGAGATGGTCCTCCACAGCATGCGAGGAGAGATACCAGTGGTGACGATAAGGCCAAGCATCATCGAAGGCACTTGCAGCGAGCCGATCCCAGGTTGGATAGAAGGAATCAGGTATGTATAGACACTTGTGGTGTCCTTTCTGTCAGTTATATGTCCACTAAATTTTTTGAAATTGGCTCACCGGCCCACTTAATACTAGTTCGTTTAATTTATGGTCGACTACCTCCTCTTGTTTTGGCAAATTAAACCTGGCCAGGATGATTGATCCGATTATATTGTACTACGCCAAAGGCCAGATGACTGGGTTCCCTGCCGACGGGGACGGTGTGGTTGACGTGGTAAAGCATACTACTCCGTTTCAGTTAGTAGTGGCAATTTAATAACGACTGACCATCCATGTAATGGATCTGTTGTCTCTCCGTAAGGTTCCGGCGGACATGGTGGTGAACGCGACGCTTGCGGCCATGGCGAAGCACGCTCAGGCCCCAGCACGGGAGATGCACATCTACCATGTGGGATCATCGACGGCGAACCCACTCACGATTCGCGACATGTTCAGCATCTTTTTCCAGTACTTCACGAGGTACCCCTTGAGCCTCGCGGCAGGGCAGCCAATCAAGGTGGCGCCGATGAGGCTCGTCAGCAACCTGCAGCAGTTTAAGAGCAACTTGGAGAGGGACGTGACTCTCTGGGGCGCCAGTGAGACCCTCTCGCCTCGGGCGCGGATGCTTTTCACCATGTACGCCCAGAAGATCATGCACCTCGCTCGCATATACCAACCCTACGGCTTCTATGGTTGCAGGTAGGTGGATCGGCATTCTAGTTCGTACTACGTCTACCTCGACGCCATGAATGCCGTATGCGTGTGCTTGATGGCCTAGAGAAATTTATTAATGGAGGCCTATGGATGCATGCAGGTTTGACAACGCCAACACCGAGGCGCTCTTTGCAGAGATGTCGGTGGAGGAGAAGGCGCAGTTCCACTTCGACGTGCGGAGCATCACATGGAAGGAATACTTCACCAACGTGCACATCCCGGGGTTTCTGAAGCACGTCATGAAGGGGAGGGGGCGGTTCCTGCATCCTTAAGAAATAACTAACACATATAGTGATCTATGTTTTTTTGCCTTTGCCAACCGATGCAACAATTCCCTACAATCGTGCCTCATCAAACCATCCCTTAAGGTGGTCTATATATGCAATCCTTATCATCAATTACGATACACAGTGTTCTTGTATGTTGTTGTTGATTGTAGATACACAGCTTTCATTTCCATTGATGTTGATTGGTAAACGTTTGTACTTAACGTGCCGGCTGAAGCTTTCGGCCGGTCGCGTCGCATGCGTCCGATTCCTGTGGATCGCGCAGCCATAGTCGTCACCACATCCCCCCCCCTCACACACACACACCGCCGTCCGCTCCCTCGCACCTTTTGCGACCCACCGGCCACCGCCCAACGAGCTCGTGCACCGCCGTCCACTCCCTCGTCAACATGGATGCGCCCGTCACCATGCCCGTGCCCTTCGCCATGGCCTCACAAAACAAGGCCGAGCACCGAATGCCTCCGACTAGCAACGGAGGAGGGGGATGGCAAGCGGAGCAAGATCACGCCCACTACATCGTCAGACGCGTCTTGGAACGGCGCCATGGCGATGATGGCCATGGACGGGCGTGGGAGCTCGGCATAGCAGTAGTTGCAACTGCGAAAATGGTTGTAGAAAATTCCATCGCCGGTTGTAGCAAAAACCGAGTATCACTACTAGGGAAAGGCCTTTAGATGGAGATTTAACCGAAGGAGAACAATGGGAGATCAGATTACAACACCACGCCACACCCTAGCACACCTTGACTCCACGACAATGCCCTCGGGAGGGAGAATGGCGTAGAACGTCGCCACTGTCAAGTCCGGAAAGGAAATAGTTTTCACCTGGAGCCGGAACACGGAGAAGAGAACCACAATGACGTATTCAGGAAGATAGCGGAGCCCGCGAGCGTCGCCACCATCGGTGCCAAAGTGCGGAGCTTTCGCTCGGTAGCTCACTCGTGTCATGCGTAGCCCCAGGACAAACGCGACAAATTCCAACTCCCAGATCCGGATCAGGGCACCACCGACAAGGGCGTGCCCGATCGACCTGTCGCTAGACCTCTTGCCGCCCATACAACCAAGAGCAAAGCCACCACCGCCACCATGAAGCCCTCCGAAGAGCCAAACATGGGGACCGCCGCCCGTGACTGCTGCCCCGGCATCCCTGTCCCAAGACTTCACCACCCATCCGCCACACGACACACCAACCCCGGTAGGTAGGGTAAAAAGTCGTCCTTCCACACCTAGCTCGGGATCAGTCCCCAAATCTGGGTCAGCAACTCCATCATAGGAGGCTCCGATGCCAGCATCCCCAACCAGTCCCAATGGACCTGGGGACACGATCCTAAGACTGCCGACGACTGTCGCGAAGTCGAGCTTGCATGACGCCAACTCCGAGCTTACCGACGCTGAACGGCCAGGCGAGTAGGAGCAGCGAGGACCACCACCAACATCCCATCGCACCCGTAAGCACAACACTCAGGGGCACATCCTGGGACAAGCCTGAACCTCACCAACCCGGAGAAAACCCCGATCTGCATCGGTCCCATAACCGGCCTGCCCAAGCGCAAACCCAAGGTAAGGGGAGCCACCATCAAACGCGCAGCCCCGCATGCCACCGGCTCCAACCCAGGAGAAGGAAGTTCTCCATGCCGCCGCCCCACGCCACCAGCCCGGCCACGGCCACCGCGCCGCTGAGGTTGCACCAGCCCGCACCTCCGTCCCCACCCAGCGCAGCCGCGAAGACCACGTACGAGCAGGAACCGTCGCCCGTGCCTTCAACCGCCGTTGTTGCCCGCGGCAAGACGTCGGCCTCCAGGCTGCGCCACCACAGCCCGCGCCGCCCGAAGGCCAGATCTGGTCGTCGCAGCCTAGGCACGCCCTGCCAGCCAGCCACCGTGGCCACCACCGGAGCTTGCCGATGGCCACCGCCCAACAGAGACCCAGCCGGGCCTTCACCCACCCCCGCGCCACCGGCCGGCCCCATGGCCGCAGATCTATCCATTTAGTAAGTGGAACCTATCAACTCTCCAACTAGATACATTCTTTAACGAAGTAAAGCCACCATCTAGTCACCATGCTTCTCTCTCTCTCGATAGCTAGATGAGTAAAAATTGTGCTTTGGAAGGATTAATGGAAAATATGTGTGCGGTATGACCGAATTGGGCGATATGATGGAAATTGTGCGTTTGGCATGAGTTGTCGCCTATATGTGTATTTTTAGAATTGTGTGTGACATGAGAGTTGCTTATGTTTCGCCAAAATGTCATTTTATTTCCGTTTCGGTGAATTTCTGGCAAACACTATATGTTCTTTTTAGGGAAGGTCATGTCCAATTTTTCTATGACTTTGATGCATGCATGCATGGATGCCTTTATAATCCTTTTGCTTATTAATTATACCGCACACACGATCATGAAGATCACTGGAAAACGCTGAATATCGATATTTCGCAGCAGATCCAAGGAACATCGTGCTTGGCGCGAGTACCGATGGCATGATTTTTGGCAATCAGAGCACCAACCATAGCACATGGCATGTGTTTGCATGGATGTACAACCTACCTCTAGATGTGCATGAAGAAAAAGTACATACGCATAAGCATGCTGATTCAAGGACCGAAACAACCGGAAAATAATATTAATGTTTATCTGGGGCTGCTAAAAAAGGAGTTAGAAACGTTATGGAAAACATCATCAAGGCACGGGACACCAACAAACGAGAGTATATCTACATGAGAGCCGCTCACATGACGACGATGCACGACTATATCGATTATGGCTATGTTGCAGGACAGGTGTGCCACAGATATTATGGATGCACCCAGTGCATGGATGATACAATGTCTCAACAGCTAATGTCAATAAAAAGATGGCGGGTCTGGGAAAATCATGTACATGGGGCATCAAAGATGGCTCCAGACGGATGACACGTGGAGAAACCGTGAAGATCTATTCAATGTAATCTATGAGTTGTTGAAAAACTAGGAAGATTGCCTCGTGCTGGGAAAGATGAAAAAACGCTGGAGTTGCTGCTGAAGGTATGAAAAACAAGGTCAGTTTTCTGAGACTTGGAGTACTGACCCAAACTCCACACGCCTTGTTGCCTTGAACAAATTCATATCATGAAGAATGTCCTCGAGAGTTTGCTTGGGACACTGATGAACATGCCGAACAAGACCAAGGATGGGCCGAAGGCAAAAAAAGACTTGGAAGATTTAGAAGTCAGTACAGATCTACTCATGCCCCGTAAAAAGTCATCGGAGGACACAAAGATGGAAACAGAGTTGGGGGACTAGGGCAAAAAAAGTCAACAAGAAGGAAGAGCAATATTGCCCCCATTCTTGCTTCACCTTAAGTCCGAATGAGGTGGTTCAATTCTTCAAGTTCCTTAGTGGAATCAAAGTTAGTTCGCATTACTGTAGGAAGATAAGCAGATTTCTACACACATAGAAGCAAAGGTTCGACACGATGAAGTCTCATGACTGTCACGTGAAGATGACGCATATACTACATGTTGTCATTAGAGGGATAATGGACCAGCACATCCGTGACATGCTTACTGGTCTCTGCAACTTTTTTGACGTTATCTCCTGAAGGTAGATTAGTGTGAATCAACTCCGAAGGTTGCAGGAAGCGATCCATGTCATACTAAATGAGCTTCATATGTACTTCTTGTTCGTGTTCTTTGACTTCATGGTGGACCTGTGTATCCATATTGTGGACGACATCATTGACCCTGGGCCAACATTCCTGCACAGCATGATGCCATTCGAGAGGATTGATGGGATCATCAAAGGATTCGTTTGTAAAATGTCTTGTTTGGATGGAAGCATTGTCCCGGGCTTTCTGACCGAAGAGTGCATATCCTTCTACGAGAATTATCTAGGCGTCATCACAGATCGTGTTGTTGGTTTTCCCATCAACAAACACCTTAGGAGGCTCGGAGGTGAAGGTCACATAAACGACCGGAGGGAAATGCATGTGGACCACTTTGGTCGACGCAAAGACTTTGACATAGTAAACTTAGTAATGCTACAACACCTAAACATGGTGGATCCTATTGTGACACTGCACAAAGAAACAATCACAAAGAAATAACGTGACCATGGGCTGCGCAAGATGGACTCCCTCGATGGCCCACACTCTCTCTTCTCGCTGACCCTCGTCGTTGTTGTCGCCGGACCCCGCACGCCGAAGCCGTCGCCACCCGCACCGCCTCGCTGTTTTCCCTCTCTCTACGCCGGCGAGCCCCTCCTCAATGTTGACGCGACGCCTACCTCTGTGTCGTCGCCTCTGCCTCTACCTCCTCGTCTTTGCTGCCTCCCTCGGCAGGTATTCGCCCGAGCCACCTCAAATTCAAGTGGTTGTATTAGTTTTGGGATTTTGTTTCTAGGGTTCATTAGTGATTGGGGGATTTTTCTATGCTTTCTCCCTTTCCCCCGACCATCACTAGGTGTTCATTTAAAACTTAGTTATTTAAACACTAGGTTAATGTATGAATATGAAAACTTAGTTATTACAAAAACATAATTGTTTTTATTTAAAGCAATTGTTATTCAAACTAATTTTATTGAAAGCAACTGTTATTTATGAATATGAAAACTTAGTTATTCAAATTTAATTCTAGGAATTTTGCTAGGAATCAAATTAGGACAGAAATTTTCTTTCTTTTCTGTTATATATATATGAACCCTAGGTGTAATATATATGAACCCTAGGTGATATATGAACCCTAAGTGTATAATGTATATGAACCCTAGGATTTTTATATATATGAACCCTAGAATAACCCTAAGAGAGAAATTTTAATCTAGGAATCAAATTAGGACATAATTTTTATTCTAGGAAATTTGCTAGGAATCAAATTTTCTCTCTTTTCAGTTTTACAAATTCAATGCTCTCGATGGGCACTTTGTATCGTTTCTATCATGTGTGGGATGTCAAAGCAAGTGGTTTGATGCGTATGTGGTGCTACAAATGTATCTTTCTACAATATCTTTGCATGGAAATTATATGAGTGGCATATGTTTTGTCAGAATGTTTATTGATTCATTTTCGTTCCAGCGAATTTCAGGCGCTCGTTATGTCTACTTTTTAGCAAAGGTCATGCCGAATTTTCCGTGAATTTCGACATGACTCGTGCTAGAAAGTAGGACATATCGAGTGTCTGGAAATTGTCGGGACAGGAATGAAACGACATTCCCGCAAACCGTAGCCTTTTTATGTCATTATTTATTTGTTTATTATAGTTTGAAATTTAAACAAGCAAACTTAGTCGTACGTAGGAAACATGTCGAACAATGACGAAGTCGGGGTTTCTGATCATCATGAAGTCGACGACCCCTTATAGCATGAACATGATTACCTCGACTTTGTTTATAGTCAGGGAGACGCCGGTTCCCTTATGTTATAGCGGACGGTGATACTACCGTCGACCCCAACACCGACACATCCACCAACACTGACACCAGCGCCGAGATCGGGGCCAAAGCACCGAGGCTGAAGCAGAAGAGTACGAGGACAAGAAAACCTAACAAATTTAGCACCGGTAGACTGGTGGTCACAACGATGCACCCCGGCAAATTTGAGCTAACAGAGCTGAAGGAAGGTCACAAGAACTATGGCAACTAACTCACATGTATCCTACGGGATGTCGCTAGCATTAATGCCACAGACTTAAGGGGTAAACAAAAAAATATGGAGCACCTCCTCCTAACGAAGTTGCTCCGGAGATACCTTTTCCCCGACCGGGATGAAAAGAAACTCCCATGGAAAGATGCTGCCATGAATAAGATAAACAACGCTGCCATGGAGAAGTACTAGTAATATCATGAGAGAGAATTCGTTCTGCCACTGCATTAGTATCCTTTGTAATGTCTACTTCTTGCATCATCTTTTTTTTGTTCTTGTTTGTTTACTGAAAGTCTTTATCAACTTCAGAGCTGTTACACTCTTAGGCCCCGCTTGGAGTGTCGTTTTTCAGCCCATTACATGTGTAAAACATTCCTTCCGTAAAAGAAAACAGTTGGGCTTCGACTAGGTGCTTGGAACGTTGTTTTCACGTCGTAAAAATTACACCGGTTTTTGCTTTTACATCCGGAACAGACCCGTAAATGATATATATCTGTAGGCGTCGTATTTCCCCACCTCCTCGCTCGAGACCAGGTTGAGTGCTACGCCACCGTAACGAGAGACGGGGAGACGTCAGCGATGGCAACGACACATCAGGGGTACACGAGAAAGACGTCGTCCACTCCGAAGCCGGCAAGGTCCCCGACGACCGCGATATGGGTGGGGTCTAAGGGCAGGCGGCCTTTTGAAGGCGACGGTGATGGCGGCGAGTGATCACCCACAAGTATAGGGGATCTATCGTAGTCCTTTCGATAAGTAAGAGCGTCGAACCCAACGAGGAGCAGAAGGATTTGACAAGTTGGTTTTCAGCAAGGTAATCTCTGCAAGCACTGAAATTATCAGTAACAGATAGTTGTGTGATAAGATGATTCGCAGCAAGTAACAAGTAACAATAGTAACAACGGTGCAGCAAAGTGGCCCAATCCCTTTTGTAGCAAGGGACAAGCCTGGAGAAACTCTTATAGGAGGTAAAGCGCTCCCGAGGACACATGGGAATTTCTGTCAAGCTAGTTTTCATCATGTTCATATGATTCGCGTTCGCTACTTTGATAGTTTGATATGTGGGTGGACCGGCGCTTGGGTACTGCCATTACTTGGACAAGCATCCCACTTATGATTAACCCCTCTCGCAAGCATCCGCAACTACGAAAGAAGAATTAAGACAAAGTCTAACCATAGCATTAAACTAATGGATCCAAATCAGCCCCTTACGAAGCAACGCTTAAACTAGGGTTTAAGCTTCTGTCACTCTAGCAACCCATCATCTATTTACTACTTCCCAATGCCTTCCTCTAGGACCAAATAATGGTGAAGTGTTAGGTAGTCGACGTTCACATAACACCACTAGAGGAAAAACAACATACAACACATCAAAATATCGAACGAATACCAAATTCACATGACTACTTATAACAAGACTTATCCCATGTCCTCAGGAACAAAAGTAACTACTCACAAAGCATAATCATATTCATGACCAGAGAGGTAATGAATAGCATCAAGGATCTGAACATATAATCTTCCACCAAGTAATCCAACTAGCATCAACTAGAAAGAGTAATTAACACTACTAGCAACCTTACAGGTACCAACCGGAGTCGCGAGACGGAGATTGGTTACAAGAGATGAAGTAGGGTTTGCAGATGAGATGGTGCTGATGAAGATGTTGATGGTGATGAGTCCCCTCCGATGAGAGGAGTGTTGGTGATGACGATGACGATGATTTCCCCCTCCGGGAGGGAAGTTTCCCCGGCAGGACGACCCTGCCGGAGCTCTAGATTGGTTCTGCTCAAGTTCCGCCTCGTGGCGGCGGCGATTCCTCCCGAAAGCCTCCTCCTGGTTTTTTGTGGAACGAAACCCTTCTTGTAGCAAAAGAGGGGGGCCAGAGGGCCACCAGGGTGCCCACAAGCCCCCTAGGCGCGGCCAGGGGGGCCGCGCCTAGCAGGCTTGTGCCCTCCTGCTGGCTCCCCTCTGGTACTTCTTCGGCCCAGTATTTTTTATAAATTCCAAATAAATCCTCGTTGATTTTCACGGCTTTTGGAGTTGCGCAGAATATGTATCTCAAACTTGCTCCTTTTTCAGGCCAGAATTCCAGCTGCCGACATTCTCCCTCTTCATGTAAACCTTGCAAAATAAGAGAGAGAAGGCATAAGTATTGTACCGTGAAGTGTAATAACAGCCCATAAAGCGATAAATAACAACATGAAAGCGTGATGCAAAATGGACTCTTATGCTAAAGTGACAATTCCATCACAAGATAAAGTATGGATCAAGAACCTTTCGGAGAATTAACAGCCGATAGCCTTTAGTCATTGAAGCAATTGCAATTTATCATAACATCGGAAAGAGTAAAATAAGAGCTTGTAAAGAAAATCCACATACTCAATCATCCTTTCGTCTTCTACAATTGCTACAACTCACGCGGTACTCATGAGATCAAAGTTTCAGTTGGACACAGAGAAAGATAGGGGCTTATAGTTTTTTCCTCCCAACTATTTACCTCAAGGGTAATGTCAACAATAATAGTTCATGAATACTTACTTCTAAGTCGACATACAAATATAGATCTTTCCCTAGCATATGACGTTTAGCAAAGATAAAGGCGAAATAAGAAATTGGTGTAGATCACCATGACTCTTTCAAGGACAAAAAGTAAAGGAACAAGAAAGGCCCTTCGCAGAGGGAAGCAAAGGTTGTCATGCGCTTTTGAGGTTTGGATGTGTGTCCTCTTAGTGCAAAGGAACGTCACTTTATATTGCCTCCTGTGATAAAGAACTTTACTATGCAGTTTGTCGCTTTTATGTCTTCCTCATCAGAGGTTCGTACAAAGCTTATTTTCCACACACTAATAGATCATACATATTTAGGGAGAAATTTTTATTGCTAGCACCGATGACTGGCCGCGCCTGGCAGGCTTGTGTGGCCCACAAAGCTCCACCATCTCCAATCTCAGCTCTATTTAGTCCGTCTCGCCCGGAAAAAAAATTAAGGAGAAGAGTTCATCGCGTTTCACGATACGGAGGCGCCGCCACCTCGTGTTCTTCATCTCGAGGGCAGATCTTGAGTCCGTTCTAGGCTCCGGAGAGGGGAAATCGTCGCCATCGTCATCATCAACCTTCCTTCATCGCCAATTCCATGATGCTCTTCACCGTTCGTGAGTAATCTCATCATAGGCTTGCTGGACGGTGGTGGGTTGGATGAGATTTATCATGTAATCGAGTTAGTTTTGACGGGGATTGATCCCTAGTATCCACTATGTTCTGAGATTGATGTTGCTACTGCTTTGTCATGCTTAATGCTTGTCACTAGGGCCCGAGTGCCATGATTTCAGATCTGAACCTATTATGTTGTCGCCAATATATGTGTGTTTTAGATCCTATCTTGCAAGTTGTAGTCACCTACTATGTGTTATGACCCGGCAACCCCGGAGTGACAATAGCCGGAACCACTCCCGGAGATGACCATAGTATGAGGAGTTCATGTATTCACAAAGTGTTAATGCGTTGGTCCGGTTCTTTATTAAAAGGAGAACCTTAATATCCCGTAGTTTCCATTAGGACCCCGCTGCCACGGGAGGGATGGACAATAGATGTCATGTAAGTTCTTTTCCCTAAGCACGTATGACTACATACGGAATACATGTCTACATTAGATTGACGAACGGGAGCTAGTTACTTTTCTCTACGTGTTATAACTGTTAGATGATGAATAGCATCCCGCATAATCATCCATCACCGATCCAATGCCTACGAGTTTTTTCCTGCTGTTGCTGCTACTACTATTAGTCTATTGCTCCTCCTGCTATCACCCTACTTTGCTACTGATACTTTGCTGCAGATACTAAATCTTTCAGGTGTGGTTGAATTGACAACTCAACTGCTAATACTTGAGAATATTCTTTCGCTTCCCCTTGAGTCAAATCAATAAATTTGGGTTGAATACTCTACCCTCGAAAACTGTTGCGATCCCCTATACTTGTGGGTTATCAAGACTATTTTCTGGCGTCGTTGCTGGGGAGGCACAACTATATTCTCTGAGTCACTTGGGATTTACGTCTGCTGGTCACTATGAGGAATCCGATAGATCCAAGAACTAAAGTCTTGCCCTCAACTACGAGGACAGGTAAGGAACTACCATCTAGCTCTGCACTTGATTCACCTTTAGTTATGAGTAAGTTTGCGACACCACCTCCTGCTAGAAATCTTGATGTGTCGCCTGTGCTTGATGATGCTACTTCTGTTGCCCATGATGCTTATAATGATGCTACGCTTGATACTGCTTTGCCTGATGATGCTATGCTTGATATTGCGTTGCCACTAGGTGCATTCCTTGATGCACAAATTGCTAGAGTTGCTGCTAGATGTGATGATACTTCTGAAACTGCTGATACTATTGAAGTAGAACCTGCTATTTTGCCTGCTAGAACTAGCTCTCCTAGACCTGAATTGCCTGATATGCCTAAGCGTTATGTTATGGAGGGAGAGATAGCTGAGGATTTTCTTGCGTGTAAGGATAGCTATGATGTTGAGAAACTACTGCTCAAGTGGAAAGAAAAATCTCTGAACGCTAGGATGAAATATGACCCGAAGTTTGCTACTTCGCCTATCTTTGTGACTGATTAGGATTATGAATTCTCTATCGACCTTGAGTTAATCACTCTAGTCGAATCTGATCCTTTTCACGGTTATGACTCTGGAACGGTTGTAGCCCATCTTATCAAACTGCACGATATAGCCATCCTATTCACTAGCGAGGAAAAGATCCGCCACTACTATATCCTCAAGCTGTTTCCTTTCTCGCTAAAGGATGATGCTAAGACCTGGTCCACTTCTCTTGCTCCTGGTTGTGTGCGTAGTCCCCAGGATATGGTCTGCTACTTCTTTGAAAAATATTTCCCTGCCCATAAGAAGCAAGATGCCTTGCATGAAATATACAACTTTGCTCAAGTTGAAGAAGAGAGTCTCCCACAAGCTTGGGGGAGGCTCGTCCAGCTAGTGAATGCTTTGCCTGATCACCCTCTTGAGAAGAATGAAATACTTGATATCTTCTATAATGGACTTACCGATGCTTCCCGAGACCACCTAGATAGTTGTGCTGATTGTGTTTTTAGGGAACGAACTATAGAACAAGCTGAGATCCTATTGAATAACATCTTGTGCAATGAGAATGCTTGGACTATTCCCGAACCACCTCCTAAGCCAACTCCGAAGAAAAGAGGTATTCTATTCCTCAATCCTGAAGATATGCAAGAAGCTAAGAAATCTATGCGAGAGAAAGGCATTAAACTTGAAGATGTCAAAAATCTAGCACCTATCTAAGAGATCCATGGTCTTGATAACCCGATACAGGTAGTAGAAGTAAACTCTCTGCGTAGGTTTGATGAGAGTGATATTCCTATTGATAAACCTGCTAGCTTACGCCTGGATGAATTTGATAACTTTGTTGCCAAACAACAGAGTTTCAATGATTATGTTAGCAGACAATTGGAACAGAATGCTCGTATGCTTAGTCATTTAAGTGCTTGTGTGGACAGAAATGTCAATGATCTTAAGCTCCTGAGTAAACATGCCTCTATGGTTACTACTCAGGTAGAACAAGTACTTAAGGCTCAGAATGACTTTCTTAATGAGTTGAATGACAATTCTATCAGAGTCGTTACTAGAGGCGGTAGAATGACCGAGGAACCTTTGTATCCTGAGGGTCATCCTAAGAGAATTGAACAAGATTCTCAAGGAGTTAGCACTGATGCACCTAGTCATCCTAGGAAGAAGAAGAAAGATTATAGCAACTTCCACGCCAGCAACCCTGTTGCTGCTACACCTGAGAGTCCAAACGATGTCTCTGTCTCTGATGCTGAAACACAGTCTGGTGATGAACATGAGCCTAATGACAATATCAATAGTGATGTTCACGAAGATGCTCAACCTAGCAATGATAAGGATGTGGAGATTGAACCTGCTGATCTTGATAACCCACAACCTAAGACTAAGAGATACGATAAGAATGATTTCGCTGCTAGGAAGCATGGTAAAGAAAGGGAACCATGGGTTCATAAACCCATGCCCTTTCCTCCCAAACCATCCAAGAAAAAGGATGATGAGGATTTTGAGCGCTTTGTTGAAATGATTAGACCTGTCTTTCTGCAAATGTGTTTGACGGATATGCTCAAAATGTCTCCGTATGCTAAGTACATGAAAGATATTGTGACTAATAAGAGGAGGATACCTGAGGTTGAGATTTCCACCATGCTCGCTAACTATACCTTCAAGGGTGGAACTCCTAAGAAACTAGGTGATCCTGGAGTGTCCACTATACCTTGCTCCATTAAAGGCAACTACATTAGAACTGCTTTATGTGACCTTGGAGCCGGTGTTAGTGTTATGCCTCTCTCTCTGTATCGTAGACTTGAACTGGATAACTTGACACCCACTGAAATCTCTCTGCAAATGGCCGACAAATCAACTACTTTCCCTATCGGCATTTGCGAGGATGTGCCTGTTGTGGTTGCAAAAGTTACTATCTTAACAGACTTTGTTATCCTGGATATTCCCGAGGACGATGCCATGGCGGTCATCCTCGGAAGACCCTTTTTAAACACTGCAGGGGCTGTTATAGATTGCAACAAAGGCAATGTCACTTTCCATGTCAACGGTAATGAGCATACAGTGCACTTTCCGAAGAAACAATATCGAGTACATTGCATCAATGCTATCGAAAAAACTTCATCGATTCTTATTGGGAGATTTGAATGCCCTATTCCTCCTGTTAAGATGAAGTATGATTTGCTTGTTGGGGAAATACACATCCCCATTGAGGTGACCTAGTGAATATTCAAAAATTCTCCGTCTTCTTTTGTGATTCGAAAAGGTTTGTCGAGGAGACTTGATCAACCTTATTGACGGATTTCTTTCGATGACCATGAGATGGATGAATCGAGGAGTCACAAACCTCTATTCCAAGCTTTCACCTTCGGTTGCTTAGAAGAAAAATGATAGATTTAGTTTAGTTTTCCCTGTTTTCTATTTTAGCGTCCCGTAGAAAAGTACCCCAAAAATAAAAGTTCTCCGAACGTCCTGAAAATCAAGTATGATTTTTTCTGGAATTTTTGAAAAATAATGAGACGAATTGCTAGTCTGGGGGCTGCACGAGTGGGCCACAAGCCGTGGAGGCGCGGGCACCCCCTGGCCACGCCTACCTGGCTTGTGGGGCCCACGTGCACCCCCTCCACTCATTGTAGCTCCCATCTGCTTCTCCTACCTCCATAAAAAATCGTTTCGCAACTCAAATCCGTGTTCTTGCTCCTCTTGCTGGTATTTTCGATCTCTCTGCTCAAAGCACCATTCTCCGAACTGTTTTGGGGAAATTACTCCTTGGTAAGTGACTCCTCCATTGGTCCAATTAGTTTTTGCTCTAGTGCCTTATACTTCGCGTATATTTGCTGCCTTGGTGACCATGTTCTTGAGCTTTGCATGCTAATTTTAGCTGGTCCCAAGTAGTTTTGATGCGTAATATGGCCTCTAGGCACTTGTTGGAGTAGTTGCTACGAGTTTAGTTGATCCTTGTTCACTTTTCCTTTGGGTCACTGAAAATTTCAGAAAAGGAAGATGTTCAGGAGAAACTATCATGGTGGTTCCTCAAGCAAGAGAGGTCCCCTGATCGCGCAATCTCTGGCGTTAACTAGACGAATGCTTATAACAACAAACCTTCTCCTGCAACGATACCAGAAGAATGCTGATAGCACTGGCCGGCAATGAAACTGGAAGAATCTTGTTGATGGCCCACCAGCGCGTGGGTTCGCAACAGTTTTCGAGGGTAGAGTATTCGACCCAATTTGTTGGTTTGCATGTCAGGAGGTGAGAGTACACTCTCAAGTATTAGCAGCTGAATTTGTCGGATTCAACCACACCTGAGAGATTAGTATCTGCAAGCACAGTAGTAACAGCAAAGTAGCGAGTAACGACAGTGTAACGAGCAATAGCAGTGGCAAGGAACAGCAGTAGTGACAGCAGTAGCAAGTAGCAACAGTAGCAAGCAACAGTAGTAGCAGCAGAGCAAGACAAGTAACAGCAGTAGCAATAGTAGTAGCAGCAGAGCAAGACAAGTAACAGCAGTAGTAGCAACAGTAGTAGCAGCAGCAATAGGACAAACTCGTAGGCAATGGGTCGGTGATTTGTTTGGATGATATTCATCATGCAACAGCTATAACACGGAGAGATAAGTGGCTAGCTCCCGTTCGTCAATGTGATGTAGGCATGCATTCCGTGTGTCGTCATACGTGCTTAGGGAAAAGAACTTGCATGACATCTATTGTCCATCCCTCCCGTGGCAGCGGGGTCCAAAAGGAAACTACGGGATATTAAGGTTCTCCTTTTAATAAAGAACCGGAACAACGCACTAGCACTTGGTGAACACATGAACTCCTCAAACTATGGTCATCACCGGGAGTGGTTCCGGTTATTGTCACTCCGGGGTTGCCGGATCATAACACATAGTAGGTAACTACAACTTGCGAGATCGGATCTAAAACACACATATATTGGTGACAACATAATAATTTCAGATCTGAAATCATGGCACTCGGGCCCTAGTGACAAGCATTAAGCATGCTTTCATTGTCAACGCAATGACCAAGAGTTCTCAATATCTTCCATGCTACTCATGCTATAGGCGGTTCCCAAACAGAAAAGTAAAGTTTTAACTCCCCCACCACCAATCAATCACACTCCACGGCTAGCCGAATCCTCGGGTACCGTCCATACTAACATCAATCCGGGAGGAGTCTTGTTTTACAGTTATGTTTTCGATTTAAGCATGGAACTGGGCATCCCAAATACCGGCCCCTTTCTCGTGAATGACTGTGAATAAACACATGTCGAGGATAACACTCCTAGCATGGAAGATACCAATAGCCCTCTGTCACCACATGAGCGGTTCGGGCATGCAAAACAGATTTATTTCTTGAAGGTTTAGAGAATGGCACATGCAAATTTACTTGGAAGGGCAGGTAGATGCCGCAAATAGGTAGGTATGGTGGACTCTCATGGAAAAACTTTTGGGTTTATGGGAGTGGATGCACAAGCAGTATTCCCGCTTAGTACAAGTGAAGGCTAGCAAAAGACTGGGAACGACCAACTAGAGAGTGACAACGGTCATCAAGATGCAATGAGTTTGACGAACATTGAATGCAAGCATGAACATGATATAAATCACCATGAACACGAACGTCATAGAGGCTATGTTGATTTTGTTTCAACTACATGCATGAACATGCGCCAAGTCAAGCCACTTGAAACATTCAAAGGAGAATACCATCCTATCATAATACATCATAGTCATCTCAAAATCTATGTTGGCAATCAAGACAAACCATTATAAGCTCTCAGCTAAATAAGCATGGCATCAGAAACTATGATCTCTAAGTTGTCATTGCAAACATGGTTCTCTCACAACAAAGCTAAATCTGGGTCGACAAGCTAGTCATATTTACAAAAACAAAATAGATAGAGTTCATACCAGCTTTAAGGTTAAGGAGTCAACTGAGCATCTCAGCGGCGGGATTGAATACCCGGATCGAATCAGAGTTCACGCCGCCCGCCCTCAGTCTCAGTCACTTCATCATATACCATCATTGTTGCCTTTCATTTGCACGATCAAACGATGAAAACGATAATAAGCGCATTGGACTAAGCTGAATCTGCAGGCAAACACAAAGGAGAAGACAAAATAATATGGCTCTTTGAAAGCTAAACAGGTAAGCATGCAAGAACCAATAAACATTGTAACCAATATCTTCTACCTTGACACAAAGAAAAAGAAAACTATTTACACGGGAAAGCTCCCAACAAGCAAAAGAAGAAAGAAAAATCTTTTTGGGTTTTCTCAAAAGGACACAAAACAAGAAAACAAGGAAACGAAAATAAACTAGCATGGATAATACAGTGGCAAAGTGTAAACACCGGCTAACAGAGTGAAAGCATAAGCATGAATGTAAAGTCGGTGAGAACACGTACTCCCCCAAGCTTAGGCTTTTGGCCTAGCTTGGTCTACTCCCATGGATGATCCTGGCGAAACCCAAAGTCATAATGGGTGTTATACGGGTGTGCTGCAGCCACTCCCTGAATAGCTGCCTCACAAAGTCGAGCAGCAGTCGCCTCCCTCTCATACTCATCTGCCTTTCCTATGGTTATGTAGTATCTTCGTTGAACCTGAAAGTCAAAGAAAGCAGGAGCAGGAAGGGTAATATGGAAAACACGCTGCCGGTTAAATATCAAGTGGTATAGGAGGGATCCATGATCTCTCTCAAGGAACTGGTAGCGTGTTAGAGCGACACGATCAAGGTAGGCTGTATGGAGAGGTGGGTCTTCTGGACGGATGGTTACTCCAAGAAAATTTGCTAAGCGTGTAGCATAAACTCCACCAAAGAAATCCCCCTCACTGGCATTTTTATTCAGCCTCCTTGCTATAATAGCTCCCATATTGAAGCTCCTGTCACCTATTACTGCGCTCTTAAGGATACTAAGGTCGGAAGCGCATAGGTGACAATGTGCACCCTTGCTGTTAACGCGCCTACCTATGAAGAGGGCGAGGTAGTGCAAGGCAGGGAAATGGATGCTTCCTATGGTGGCTTGCGTGATATCTCTGGTTTCTCCAACAGTTATACTGGAGACAAAGTCTCTGACCGAAGACTTAGGAGGATCATTAACACTACCTCCATCGGGTATCTTGCAAATCCTATTGAAATCCTCCAGACCCACGGTATAGGATTTATCGTACAGATCAAACAGTATGGATGATTCACGGACAACTAAAAATTTAAATCTACGCACGAAAGAGGCAGTGAGCATAGCATACTGTTCACATTTGTTTGAGAGGAATTCCTCTAACCCGGAATTGCGGACAAGTGCATCAAACTCATCCTTGAAGCCTGCTTCGATCATGAACTCATCGGAAGGCCATTCACATGGTTGCACCGGTGCGTCCCTTAGTTGAAAAGGTTCGGGCTCCAGAAAGGGGAGACGAGGACCCTTCTTACTTGAGGAACCACCATGAAACTTCCTCCTGAACATAATTTCCTGTTGCTGAAATTTTTGAAGTTCAAGAGAAAAGTGAATGAGGACCAACCATACCTTGTAGCAACTACTCCTACTAGTGCCTAGAGACCGTATCACGTGCTAAAACTACTTGGGACCAATTAAAATCAACTTTTCTAGCTCAAGAACAGGGTCACCAAGGTAGCAAGAATTCGCGAAGGATAAAGCACTAAAGAAAAAACTAATTGGACCAATGGAGGAGTCACTTACCAAGGAACAATTTCCCCAAAACAGTTCGGAGAATGGTGCTTTGAACAAGGAGATCAAAAATCACAGCCAAATGAGCAAGAACACGGGTTTGAGCTGCGAAACAATTTTTTCTGGAGGTGGACGAAGAGGCTGGGAGCTGGAATGAGTGTAGGGGGTGCCTGTGGGCCCCACAAGCTGGCACCCCGCCACCAGGGGGTAGGCGGCGGTGGGGGGGCTTGTGGCCCACTCGTCAGGCCCCCTGACCAGCTCTCTGGCCCAGAAATTTTCAAAAATTCCAGAAAAAATCATACTAAATTTTCAGGACCATCGGAGAACTTTTATTTTCGAGGTATTTTTCTCCGGGACACTAAAACAGAAAACAGGAAAAACTAAACTAATTCTATCATTTTTCTTCTAAGCAACATAAAAGGAAAGCTCAAAACAGAGGTATGTGACTCTCTGATTCATCCTTTTCATGGTCATCGAAAGAAATCCGTCAATGGGGTTGATCAAGTCCTTATGACGAAACCTTCTCGAATCGCAAGAGAGAACGGAGAATTTTTGAATAGCCACTAAGTCACCTTAATGGGATATGAATCTCCCCAACAAGCAAATCATACTTCATCTTGACACGAGGAATAGGGCATTCAAAGCTCCCAATGAGAATTGATGAAGTCTTTTCGATAGCATTGATGCAATGTACTGGATATCATTTCTTCGAAAAGCGCACTGTGTGCTCGTTACTGTTCACATGGAAAGTGGCATTGCCTTTGTTTGCAATCTGTAACAGCCCCTGCAGTGTTTAAAAAGGGTCTTCCGAGGATGACAGCCATGGCATCGTCCTCGGGAATATCCAAGATAACAAAGTCTGTTAAGATAGTGGTGTTAGCAACCACAACAGGCACATCCTCGCAAATGCCGATAGGGAAAGCAGTTGTTTTGTCGGCCATTTGCAGAGAAATTTCAGTGGGTGTCAACTTATCCAACTCAAGTCTACGATAAAGAGAAAGCGGCATAACACTAACACCGGCTCCAAGGTCACATAAGAGCAAGTACAATAGAGCTGAGTTAGCTGGCTATAAGGAATAAACTAATATTTTTTGTTTAATTAGAAGAAAGAGAAGAGGAGAGAGAAGGTAAGCGGGCTCTTAACTAAGAGCCAGCTCTAGCACGTGCTCCTAGGCATTTGTGAGTATGAAAGATGGACCATATAATAAAGAAGTAGTACACTTTTGCAATAAACTATTGTACATGTTGGCTATAAGTTGGACTATAGATGACATGGCAATAGCTTATAACCAACAGTTGGCTATACTATTGTACTTGCTCTAAGGCAGTTCTTACGTAGTTTCCTTTAATAGAGCAAGGTATAGTGGGCACTCCGGGATCACCAAGTTTCTTAGGAGTTCCACCTTTGAAAGTGTAGTTGGCAAGCATGGTGGAGATCTCAAGATCTGGTATCTTCCGTTTATTAGTCACGATATCTTTCATGTACTTGGCATACAGAGACATTTTGAGCATATCATTTAACTGCATCTGCAGAAAGACGGGTCTTATCATCTCAACGAAGCGCTCAAAATCTTCATCATCCTTTTTCTTGGATGGCTTAGGAGGAAAGGGCATAGGTCTCTGAACCCATGGCTCTCTTTCTTTACCATGCTTCCTAGCAGTAAAGTCATTCTTGTCGCATCTCTTAGGTTGTGGATTATCAGGATTAACCGTAGGTTCAATCTCCACATCCTCGTCATGGCTAGGTTGAGCATTATTATGAACATCACTGTCCATGTTGTCACCAGGTTCATGTTCATCACCTGATTGTGTTTCTGCATCAGACGCAAAAATATCTTTAGGTTCTTCAGGTGTGACAGTATTTGGCGAACTGGCATGCAGGTTTCTATCATCCTTCTTATTCTCCTTAGGATGACTAGGTGTATCAGCATTGATTCATTGAGAATCTTGATCAATTCTCTTAGGATGACCTTCAGGATACAAAGGTTCCTAAGTCATTTTGCCTCCTCTAGTAATGACTCTGACAGAGTTGTCATTTAATTCATTGAGCGGGTCATTATGAGCTTTAAGTACTTGTTCTACCTGAGTAGTAATCATAGAGGCATGTTTACTCAGAAGCTTCAGAGCATTGACATTTCTGTCTACACAAGCACTTAAATGGCTAAGCATACGAGCACTTTGTCACAAATGTCTGCTAACATAATCATTGAAACTCTGTTGTTTGGCAAAAAAGTTGTCAAATTCATCAAAGCATAGGCTAGCAGGTTTATCAAAAGGAATATCACTCTCATCAAACCTACGCAGAGAATTCACTTCTACTACCTGTATCGGGTTATCGAGACCATGGATCTCTTCGATAGGTGGTAGATTTTTGACATCTTCAGATCTAATGCCTTTCTCTTGCATAGATTTCTTGGCTTCTTGCATATCTTTGGGACTGAGGAATAGAATACCTCTTTTCTTAGGAGTTGGCTTAGGAGGTGGTTCGGGAATAGTCCAAGCATTATCGTTGATCAAGAGGTTATTCAGTAGGGTCTCAGCTTGTTCTACAGTTCGTTCCCTAAAAACACAACCGGCACAACTATCTAGGTAGTCTCTAGAGGCATCGGTAAGTCCGTTATAGAGGATATCAAGTATCTCGTTCTTCTTAAGAGGGTGATCAGGGAAAGCATTCTGTAGCTGGACGAGCCTCCCCCAAGCTTGTGGAAGACTCTCTTCTTGGAGTTGAGCAAGGCAGCTTGTTTCGTATGGGCAAGGAAATATTTCTCACAGAAGTAATAGACCATCTCCTGGGGACTACGCACACATCCAGGAGCAAGAGAGGTGAACCAGACTTTAGCGTCATCCTTTAGAGAGAAAGGAAACAGCTTAAGGATATAGTAGTGGCGGATCTTCTCCTCATTAGTGAAAAGGTTGGCTATTTCGGATAGTTTGGCAAGATGGGCTATGACCGTCTCAGACTCATAACCATGAAAAGGACCAGATTCGACTAGAGAGATTATCTCAGGGTCGACAGAGAATTCATAATCCTTATCGGTGATAAAGATAGGCGAAGTGGCAAACTTTGGGTCATTTTTCATCCTAGCTTCACGAAATTTTTCCTTCCACTTGAGAAGTAATTTCTCAGTGTCATAGGCATCCTTACACGCAAGAAAATCCTCACCTATCTCCCCCTCCATAACGTAACCCTCAGGTATATCAGGCAATTCATATCTAGGAGAGCTAGATCTAGCAGGAGCAAAAGCAGGTTCTATCTCAATAGTATCGGTAGTTTCAGAAGCATCTCGAGCATTGGCAGTAACTCTAGCAATATGAGCATCAAGGAACACTCCTAGTGGAACACCAGGCAAAGTAGCATCTCTAGCAGTATCAAGCATAGCATTATCAGGAAAAATAGCATCTCTAGCATCATCAAGCAAGGCAGTATCAGGCATAGCATCTCTAGCAGTATCAGGCATAGTATCAAGCATAGCATCATCAGACATAGTATCAAGCATAGCATCTCTAGCAGCAGTATCACAAGCATCATCAAGCACATGCGACATATCAAGATTTCTAGCAGGAGGTGATGTCGCAAACTTACTCAAAATTGAAGGTGAATCAAGTGAAGGGCTATATGGCAATTCCTTACCTCCCCTCGTAGTTGAGGGCAAGACTTTGGTCTTCGGATCCTTCAGATTCTTCATAGTGATCAGAAGATATAAATCCCAAGTAACTCAGAGAATATAGCAATACCTCCCCGACAACGGCGCCAGAAAAATGCCGATCGCGCAATTTCTCGCGTTAACTAGACAAATGCTTATAACAACAAACCTTCTCCTGCAACGGCACCAAAAGAATGCTGATAGCACCCCCCCCCCCCGGCAATGAAACTGGAAGAATGTTGTTGATGGCCCACCAGCGCATGGGTTCGCAGCAGTTTTCGAGGGTAGAGTATTCGACCCAATTTGTTGGTTTGCACGTCGGGAGGTGAGAGTACACTCTCAAGTATTAGTAGCTGAATTTGTCGGATTCAACCACACCTGAAAGATTAGTATCTGCAAGCATAGTAGTAACAGCAAAGTAGCGAGTAACGGTAGTGTAACGAGCAATAGCAGTGGCAGGGAACAGCAGTAGTGACAGCAGTAGCAAGTAGCAACAGTAGCAAGCGACAGTAGTAGCAACAGTAGTAGCAGCAGAGCAAGACAAGTAACAGCAGTAGCAACAGTAGTAGCAGCACAGCAAGACAAGTAACAGCAGTAGTAGCAATAGTAGTAGCAGCAGCAATAGGACAAACTCGTAGGCAATGGGTCGGTGATTTGGTTGGATGATATTCATCATGCAAGAGCTATAACACGGAGAGATAAGTGGCTAGCTCCCGTTCGTCAATGTGATGATGACGATGGCGACGATTTCCCCTCTCCGGAGCCCAAGACGGACTCCAGATTTTCCCTCCAGATGAAGAACAGGTGGTGGCGGCGCCTACGTATCGAAAACGCGACGAAAACTTCTCTTTTTTATTTTTTCTGGGACGAAAGACAACTTATAGAGCTGGAGTTGGGGGCGGCAGGTGCCTGTGGGCCCCACAAGCCTGCCCACCGCCACCAGGGAGGTGGTGGCCGAGCAGGGGCTTGTGGCCCACTGGCCCACCCCCTGAGGTGGAACTTGGCGCAGATATTTTTGATATTTTCCAAAACTGCTCCCCGTAAATTTTCAGGACGTTTGGAGAACTTTGATTTCTGCACAAAAATAACACCAAGGCAATTCTGCTAAAAACAGCATCAGTCCAGGTTAGTTATATTCAAATCATGCAAATTATAGTCCAAAACAAGGGCAAAAGAGTTTGGAAAAGTAGATACGTTGGAGACGTATCATCCCCGTCTTGCGATTCGGAGCCCGATCCTTACCAACCAAGGGACACACAGGTACAACCATGTGAATGGCCTTCTGATGAATTCATGATTGAGGCAGGTTTCAAAGACGAGTTTGATGCACTTGTTCACAACGTCGGACTCGAAGAATTCATCTCCGATAAATGTGAACAGTATGTTGCTCTCACTGCCTCTTTTGTTTGTAGATTCAAATTTTCAGTTGGTCGTGATACATATGTACTGTTTGATCTCTATGACAAATCGTATACCATGGATTTGGAGGATTTCAATAGAATTTGGAAGGTACCTATATGGGGTAGTCTCAATGATCCTCCTAAATCTTCGGTTAGAGATTTTTTCTCTGGTATAACTGTTGGAGAAACTAGAGATATTACGCAGGCTACCATGGGAGCATTCATTTTCCTGCCTTGCATTACTTTGCCCTCTTCATAGGTAGATGCATTAATGGCAAGATTGAGCATTGTCACCTCTGCGCACCCGACCTTAGTATCCTTAAGAGCGCAGTAATGGGTGATAGAAGTTTCAACATGGGAGCTATAATAGCAAGGAGGCTGAATAATAATGCTAATGAAGAGGATTTATTTGGTGGGATCTATGCCACTCACATAGCAAATTTTCTTGGAGTACCCATCCGCGAAGGAGATCCCCCGCTCCATACTGTTTTCCTTGACTGCATCGCTTTGACACGCTACCAGTTCCTTGAGAGGCAGCTATTCAGGCAGTGGCAGTGGCTGCAGCACTCCCGTATAACCCCCATTATGATTTTGGGTGTCGCGCGGACCATCCATGGGAGTAGACCAACTTAGGCCAAAAGCCTAAGCTTGGGGGAGTACGTGTTTCTCACTGACTTTACATTCTTTCTTATGCTTTCATTTTGTTCGTCGGTGTTCACACTTTGCCACTGTATCATCCATGCTAGTTTATTTCTTTTTCCCGTTTTCTTTTCGTGTGTGTCTCTAGTTTGAGAAAACCCAAAAACATTTTCTTGTTCTTATTTTGCTTGTTGGGAGCTTTCTCGTGTAAATAGTTTTCTTTTTCTTTGGGTCAAGGTAGAAGACCATGGTTACAATGTTTAGTGGCTCTCGCTTGCATATCTGTTTGTCTGTTAAAGAGCCATATTACTTTGTCTTCTCCTTTGTGTTTGCCTGCAGATTCCAGCATAGTCCAATGCACGAGCACACTTATTATTGTTCACATCATTCGGTCGTGCAAGTGAAAGGCAATAATGACGATATATGATGAAGCGACTGAGCCTGGAAAAGCTGGTATGAACTCGATCTATTTCGTTTTTGTAAATATGACTAGCTCATTCTGCCTGATTCGGCTTTGTTGTGAGAGAAACATGTTTGCAATGACAACTTAGAGATCATAGTTGCTGATGCCATGCTTACTTAGCTAGGAGCTTATAATGGTTTGTCTTGGATAACCACATGAATGATTGAGATGACTATGATGTAGTATGATAGGATGGTATCCTCCTTTGAATGATTCAAGTGGCTTGACTTGGCGCATGTTTACGCATGTAGTTGAAACAAAATCAACATAGCCTCTATGATATTCATGTTCATGGTGATTTATGTCCTACTCATGCTTGCACTCAATGTTTGTTAATCTCAATGCATTTTAATGACTGTTGTCGCTCTTTAGTTGGTCGCTTCCCAGTCTTTTGCTAGCCTTCACTTGTACTAAGCGGGAATACTGCTTGTGCATCCACTTCCATAAACCCAAAGTTGTTCCATATGAGTCCACCATACCTACCTATATGCGGTATCTACCTGACGTTCCAAGTAAATTTGCATGTGCCACTCTCTAAATCTTCAAGAAATAATCTGTTTTGCATGCCCGAACCGCTCATGTGGTGACAGGGGGCTATCAGTATCTTCCATGCTAGGCGTGTTATCCTTGATATGTGTTTATTCACTATCATTCACGAGAAAGGGGTCGGTAATTGGAATTCCCAGTTCCATGCTCAAATCGAAAAGATAATTACACACAAAACTCCCCCTGGATTGATGTTGGTATGGACGGCACCCGAGGATTCAGCTAGTCGTGGAGTGTGATTGATTGGTGGTGGGGGAGTCAAAACTTTACTTTTCTGTTTGGGAACCGCCTATAGCATGTGTAGCGTGGAAGATGGTGAGAACTCTTAGTAATTGCGTTGACAATGAAAGCATGCCACCCAAAATTATTATCTCTGTTTTCAAAGCTTGAGCTCTGGCACCTCTGCAAATCAATGCTTCCCTCTGTGAAGGGCCTGTCTATTTATGTTCCTGTTGAGTCATCCTCTTCTTATAAAAGCACCAATTAGAGAGCACCTCTGCCGTTTTTATGCTTTGCTTTTAACTGTGTTGAGTATGACTGTGACTGGATCTTCTTTGCCATGAATTACAATGTTTAGTTAGTCCTTGGTCTTTGAAGGTGCTTTGCATTTATGTTTTGCGGTCTCAGAAAGAACTAGCGATATACCATCTGTTCGTACTGCTTCATGTTGTTTTGATTGAAGTGTTGACGTTTGAGACTTATTATTATTTGTTTGCTAGTTGATTATGCCATTGATATGAGTTTACCGTGAGACCTAGATGTCATTTGCTTATGTGGTTTGCTTGTGATTTTCCTGAAATTATGGTTATGAGTTAGACATAGTTGCAACAACAAGATCAAACAGAGTTCGTCAAAGTTTTTCTGTTGTCTCTTTCAGTTTGTCAACTGAATTGCTTGAGGACAAGAAGGCTTTAAGCTTGGGGGAGTTGATACGTCTCCATCGTATCTACTTTTCTGAACTCTTTTGCCCTTGTTTTGGACTCTAATTTGCATGATTTGAATGGAACTAACCCGGACTAACGTTGTTTTCAGCAGAATTGCCATGGTGTTGTTTTTGCATAGAAATAAAAGTTCTCGAAATGACCTGAAAATTTACAGAGAATTTTTCTGGAATTTATGAAAAATACTGGCGCAAGAATCAGCGGAGGAAGTGGAGCCGTGAGCCCACAAGCCCACCAGGCGCGGGCCACCCCTCTCCGCGCCTGGCAGGCTTGTGGGGCCCACAAAGCTCCATCGCCTCCAATCTCAGCTCTATTTAGTCCGTCTCGCCCGCCAAAAAATCAAGGAGAAGAGTTCATCGCGTTTTACGATATGGAGGCGCCGCCACCTCCTGTTCTTCATCGGGAGGGTAGATCTGGAGTCCGTTCTGGGCTCCGGAGAGGGGAAATCGCCACCATCGTCATCATCAACCTTCCTTCATCGTCAATTCCATGATGCTCTTCACCGTTCGTGAGTAATCTCATCGTAGGCTTGCTGGACGGTGATGGGTTGGATGAGATCTATCATGTAATCGAGTTAGTTTTGACGGGGATTGATCCCTAGTATCCACTATGTTCTAAGATTGATGTTGCTACTACTTTGCCATGCTTAATGCTTGTCACTAGGGCCCGAGTGCCATGATTTCAGATCTGAACCTATTATGTTGTCACCAATATATGTGTGTTTTAGATCCTATCTTGCAAGTTGTAGTCACCTACTATGTGTTATGACCCGGCAACCCCGGAGTGACAATAGCCAGAACCACTCCCGGAGATGACCATAGTATGAGGAGTTCATGTATTCACCAAGTGTTAATGCGTTGGTCCGGTTCTTTATTAAAAGGATAACCTTAATATCCCATAGTTTCCATTAGGACCCCGCTACCACGGGAGGGATGGAGAATAGATGTCATGCAAGTTCTTTTCCCTAGGCACGTATGACTACATACGGAATACATGCCTACATTAGATTGACGAACGGGAGCTAGTTACTTATCTCTCCGTGTTATAACTATTACATGATGAATAGCATCCGGCATAATCATCCATCACCGATCCAATGCCTACGAGTCTTTTCCTCCTGTTGTTGCTGCTACTGTTACTCTGCTGCTGCTACTATTACTCTGTTGCTCCTGCTGCTATCACCCTACTTTGCTACTGATACTTTGCTGCAGATACTAAATCTTTCAGGTGTGGTTGAATTGACAACTCAACTGCTAATACTCGAGAATATTCTTTCGCTTCCCCTTGAGTCGAATCAATAAATTTGGGTTGAATACTCTACCCTCAAAAACTGTTGTGATCCCCTATACTTGTGGGTTATCATTTACCGATATTACCTATTCTTTGACATTCTTCACAAGACAAGACAAACTTACGGGCATCCTTGAAGAGAGTGGGCCGATAGAAACATGATTGCAATACCTTGTGTGCAGTTCTATCTCCCGCATGGTGTCCTCCGTAGGCCTCGGAGTGACACTTCTGTAGGATCTGTCCTTGTTCATGTTCAGGTACACAACGTCTAATAAAACCATCTACTCCTTCCTTATAAAGGTGAGGATCATCCCAAAAGTAATTTCTCAAATCAAAGAAGAATTTCTTCTTTTGCTGGTATGTGAAACTAGGTGGTATATATTTAGCAACGATATAATTTGCATAATCAGCATACCACGGTGCACTACGTGAAGTACTGATGACATTCAATTGCTCATCAGGAAAGCTATCATCAATAGGTTGTGGGTCATCAAGAACGTTCTCCAACCTAGACAAGTTATCTGCTACTCGGTTCTCAGCACCCTTCCTATCGACAACATGCAAATCAAATTCTTGGAGCAAGAGAACCCATCTGATAAGTCTAGGTTTAGCATCTTTCTTTTCCATAAGTTACTTAATAGCAGTGTGATCAGTGTGAATAGTGACTTTTGAATCAACTATGTAAGATCTAAACTTTTCACATGCAAACACGACTCCTAAAAATTCCTTTTCAGTAGTAGCATAGTTTCTTTGGGCACTGACCAGAGTTTTACTAGCATAGTGAATAACATTCAACTTCTTATCAACTCTTTGTCCTAGCACAGCACCAACAGCATAATCACTAGCATCACACATGATTTCAAAAGGTAAGTTCCAATCAGGTGGTTCAACAATAGGTGCAGTTATCAAAGCCTTCTTAAGTATTTTGAAGGCTTCCTCACAATCATCGTCAAAAACAAAAGGAATATCCTTTTGCAAGAGATTGGTAAGAGGCCTAGAAATCTTAGAGAAGTCTTTAATGAACCTTCTATAGAAACCAGCATGACCAAGGAAACTGCTTATACCTTTGATATCTGTGGGGCATGGCATTTTCTCGATTGCATCAACCTTAGCCTTATCGACTTCAATACCTCTTTTAGAAATTTTATGTCCTAAGATGATGCCTTCATTAACCATAAAGTGGCACTTATCCCAATTGAAGACAAGGTTGGTGTCTTTACATCTCTGCAAGACTCGATCAAGGTTGCTGAGGCAATCATCAAAAGAAGACCCGTAAACAGAGAAGTCATCCATGAAAACCTCAACAATCTTTTCAAAAAAGTCAGAGAATATAGCCATCATACATCTTTGAAAAGTGGCAGGTGCATTACATAAGCCAAAAGGCATACGTCTGTAAGCAAAGGTACCGAAAGGGCAGGTGAAAGTGGTTTTCTCCTGATCAGATTGTGCAACAAGTATTTGGGAGAAACCATAATAACCATCTAGAAAGCAGAAGTGTGTGTGTTTAGACAGTCTTTCTAGCATTTGGTCGATAAAAGGCAAAGGGTAATGATCTTTCCTAGTGGCCTTATTCAATTTCCTAAAATCGATCACCATCCTATAGCCAGTAATAATCCTCTGTGGGATCAACTCATCCTTATCATTAGGGACAACGGTAATACCTCCCTTCTTAGGTACGCAATGCACCGGACTCACCCAATCACTATGAGCAACAGGATAGATAATACCTGCTTCCATGAGCTTTAGTATTTGTTTTCTTACTACCTCTTTCATCTTAGGATTTAATCTCCGTTGATGATCGGCAACTGGTTTGGAATCAGGATCAGTTGAAATCTTGTGCTCGCATAGATTGGGACTAATGCCCTTAAGATCATCAAGAGTATATCCAATAGCAGCACGGTGCTTCCTCAGAGTTTTTAATAACTTCTTTTCTTCATGCTCAAGATAAGCACTAATAATAACAGGATATATCTCTTTTTCATCAAGATAAGCATACTTAAGAGTATCAGGCAACTGTTTAAGCTCGAACACAGGATCACCCTTTGGTGGGGGTGGATCTCCAAGCAATTCAACACACAAATTATTCTTAAGGATAGGATATTGTTCAAAGACAACTCTATCTATCTCATCCCTTTCATCCATATGCATATTATTTTCATGCTCAAGCAGGTATTGCTCTAAGGGATCAGTAGGAGGCACAGCAATAGAAGCTAGGGAAATAGTTTCATCCTTACTGGGCAACTCTTTTTCATGAGGTTGTCTACCAAACTTGGAGAAGTTGAACTCATGTGACACACCTTCAAATCCAACAGTGACAGTTTGCTTCTCACAGTCAATATGAGCATTGACAGTGTTGAGGAAAGGTCTGGCAAATATGATGGGACAAAAGCTATCTTGCGTGGTAGCAAGAACGAGGAAATCAGCAGGATACTTCGTTTTACCACACAAGACTTCAACATCTCTAACAATTCCCACAGGGCAGATAATATCTCTATTGGCAAGCTGAATAGTGACATCAATGGGTTCTATCTCGACAGGTGCAATCTCGTCTTTAATTTCATCATATAAGGATTGAGGTATTGCACTAACACTAGCACCCACGTCACATAAACCATGATAAGAATGATCTCCTATCTTGACAGAAACAACAGGCGTGCCAACAACAGGCCTATGTTTGTCTCTAACATGAGGTTTAGCAATTCTAGCAGCATCTTCACAGATGTGAATATCATGGCCCTCGACATTGTCGGACAGAAGATCTTTGATAATAGCAATGCTAGGTTCAACTCTAATTTGCTCAGGGGGTGTAGGTGTTCTAATGTAGCCCCTGCGTATCACAGTTGAAGCTTTAGAATGATCCTTAATCCTAACAGGGAAAGGTGCTCTCTCAATGTAAGCACTAGGGACAATAGGATCATTATAGGCAATGACTTTCTCTTCAACTGGATTGGGTTTAACTACATTGAATTCTAAGGGAGGATGGTATTTAAACCACTTCTCTTTAGGGAGATCAATATGAGCAGCAAATGATTCACACAATGAAGCTACTATCTCAGAGTCAAGTCCATACTTAGCGCTAAAATCACAAAAAGTATTTGTTTCAACAAAGGATTTAACGCAATCAAACTGGAATTCATACCTGACTCCTTACCTTCATCAAGCTCCCAATCTTCAGAGTTGCGTTTAATTCTTTCCAATAAATTCCATTTGAAGTCAATATCTCTCTTCATAAAAGAACCGGTACAAGAAGTATCAAGCATGGTGCGATCATCATGAGAAAGCTGAGTGTAGAAGTTCTGAATGATAATTTCTCTCGAGAGCTCAAGGTTGGGGCATGAATATAACATTGATTTAAGCCTCCCCCAAGCTTGAGCAATGCTTTCTCTATCACGAGGCCAAAAATTATAAATATAATTCCGATCACGATGTACTAGATGCATAGGATAAAACTTTTGATGAAATTCCAATTTCAACTGGTTGTAGTTCCATGATCCAGTACGATCACATAGCCTATACCATGTCATCGCCTTATCCCTCAAAGATAAGGGAAAGACCTTCTTCTTGACCTCATCCTCAGGCAAACCTGCAAGCTTAAATAAACCACAAACTTCATCTACATAGATTAGATGCAAGTCGGGATGTGATGTACCATCTCCTGTAAAAGGATTAGCTAGCAGTTTCTCAAGCATACCCGAAGGAAATTCATAGCAAATATTTTCAGTAGGTGCAGCAGGTTGAGGAGCAACTCTTTGTGCTTCCGTTCGAGGTGAAGATACCCTGAACAAGCTCCTCAAAGGATTAGTTTCCATAGAAACAAGTGACAATAAATGTCAGCACACTATATAAATGTTTCCTTACCAAATTCCACTTACCAAAGGCACTTCACTCCCCGGCAACGGCGCCAGAAAAGAGTCTTGATGACCCACAAGTATAGGGGATCTATCGTAGTCCTTTCGATAACTAAGAGTGTCGAACCCAACGAGGAGCAGAAGGATCTGACAAGTGGTTTTCAGCAAGGTATTCTCTGCAAGCACTGAAATTATCGGTAACAGATAGTTGTGTGATAAGATGATTCGCAGCAACTAACAAGTAACAATAGTAACAACGGTGCAGCAAAGTGGCCCAATCCCTTTTGTAGCAAGGGACAAGCCTGGAGAAACTCTTATAGGAGGACACATGGGAATTTCTGTCAAGCTAGTTTTCATCATGTTCATATGATTCGCGTTCGCTACTTTCATAGTTTGATATGTGGGTGGACCGGCACTTGGGTACTGCCCTTACTTGGACAAGCATCCCACTTATGATTAACCCCTCTCGCAAGCATCCGCAACTACGAAAGAAGAATTAAGACAAAGTCTAAACATAGCATTAAACTAATGGATCCAAATCAGCCCCTTACGAAGCAACACATAAACTAGGGTTTAAGCTTCTATCACTCTAGCAACCCATCATCTATTTACTACTTCCCAATGCCTTTCTCTAGGCCCAAATAATGGTGAAGTGTTATGTAGTCGACGTTCACATAACACCACCAGAGGAAAACCAACATACAACACATCAAAATACCGAACGAATACCAAATTCACATGACTACTTATAGCAAGACTTATCCCATGTCCTCAAGAACAAAAGTAACTACTCACAAAGCATAATCATATTCATGACCAGAGAGGTAATGAATAGCATCAAGGATCTGAACATATAATCTTCCACCAAGTAATCCAACTAGCATCAACTAGAAAGAGTAATTAACACTACTAGCAACCTTACAGGTACCAATCGGAGTCGCGAGACGGAGATTGGTTACAAGAGATGAACTAGGGTTTGGATATGAAATGGTGCTAATGAAGATGTTGATGGTGATGAGTCCCCTCCGATGAGAGGAGTGTTGGTGATGACGATGGTGAAGATTTCCCCCTCCGGGAGGGAAGTTTCCCCGGCAGGACGACCCTGCCGGAGCTCTAGATTGGTTCTGCTCAAGTTCCGCCTCGTGGCGGCGGCGATTCCTTCCGAAAGGCTCCTCCTGGTTTTTTCTGGAACAAAACCCTTCTTGTAGGTAAAGAGGGGGGCCAGAGGGCCACCAGCGTGCCGACAAGCCCCCTAGGCGTGGCCAGGGGGCCGCGCCTAGTAGGCTTGTGGCCTCGTGCTAGCTCCCCTCTAGTACTTCTTCGGCCCAGTATTTTTTATAAATTCCAAAATAAATCCTTGTTGCTTTTCACGGCTTTTGGAGTTGCGTAGAATAGGTATCTCAAACTTGCTCCTTTTTCAGTACAGAATTGCAGCTGCCGGCATTCTCCCTCTTCATGTAAACCTTAGAAAATAAGAGAGAAAAGGCATAAGTATTGTACCGTGAAGTGTAATAACAGCCCATTAAGCGATAAATAAAAACATGAAAGCATGATGCAAAATGGACGTATCAGCGAGCGGCAGCCAGACGCTCCATCCTCCGACATGACCTAGCATTTTTGTCTGTGTTCAAGGTATGAACTCAAGCACACGGCCGAATTTCACTCAACTATGGTGGTCGAATTTCAGTAGTAATTGAAGAAATAGGAACTAGGGTTTGTGCCAGCCAGAACACGGCGGCGAGAAGGGAAAAGCCTGATTGCATCCAGATAACTCTCTCCTCCCCTAGGGCTCTCTATATATAACTACAGAAAGTAAAAGAGAAGACATCAACATGAACCGGAGCTGCAAGCTCACGGTAAAAGAACAGTAATTACACAAGAACGACAGTTGTTGGATGGAAGATCCACGGCTGGGGTGGCTTCCACTTGACGGATCGATATATGCAGGCGAGAGCCGTAGGTTTGAATATCGACGGATCCTGTAAATTCTGGTACTTGCTGGAGATAAGTTCCTGACAATTCCCCCTCACTGAGATCCCCTCAAGGCTGGAACTGTGGGAATGCATTTTGGATGAAAGCTGCATCTTCCCAATTGGCCATCTCTAGTGGTAGATTGACCCATTTGATTTTCAAGCGGAGCACGGGAATGGAGATATCTCCGTGAACTCTGGGGATGAGTTTCCTTTCTAGCAGGGTTTCCGGTTTGATCAGGATATGGCCTTCATGGTCGAGCAAGGGAAGCTTGGAGTTAGGTATTGCATCTGGGCCAATGTGTTTATTGATCTGGGTGATGTGGGAGGTTTGGTGAAATTGAGAGTCATCTGGGAGTAGAACTTTGTATGCTACCTGACCAATTTTCTGCAGTACCTTGAAAGGACCATAATACTTGGGATGTAATTTGAGGTTCCTATGAATGCTCAAGCTTGTGTGTGTGTGTATGGTTGTAGTTTGACGTAAACCATATCCCCCACTTCTACAGTTCTGCCAGATCTCTTTTTGCCAGCAAAGTGCGTCATCCTTTCTTGTGCCTTGAGGAGATTGGCTTTGATCAGATTTGCAATATGCTCTCTTTCAAGTTCCTGTTGAGGGCCTTCTTGTTGGAAATATGCCCTAGAGTCAATAATAAAATGGTTATTGTTATATTTCATTGTTCATGATAATTTTCTATTGTTCATGCTATAATTGTCTTAACTGGAAACCATAATACATGTGTGAATGCATAGACCACACCATGTCCCTAGTGAGCCTCTAATTGACTAGCTCGTTGATAAATAGATGGTCATGGTTTCCTGACCATGGACATTGGTTGTCGTTGATAACGGGATCACATCATTAGGAGAATGATGTGATGGACAAGACCCAATCCTAATCATAACACAAGATCGTGTAGTTCGTCTACTAGAGCTTTTATAATATCAAGTATCATTTCCTTAGACCATGAGATTGTGCAACTCCCGCATACCGTAGGAATGCTTTGGGTGTAATCAAACGCCACAACGTAACTTGGTGACTATAAAGATGCACTACAAGTATCTCCGAAAGTGTCTGTTGGGTTGGTACGAATCGAGACTAGGATTTGTCACTTCGTGTGACACAGAGGTATCTCTGGACCCACTCGGTAATACATCATCATAATGAGCTCGATGTGACTAAGGATTTAGTCACGAGATCAAATCCATGTGTTTTTCAAAAACTAAAAATTAGTTGAGAACTCTAGATACTAAATTGATCGCTAACCTCTGGAGGGGTTGGAATATATAGAGTACCCTCACGTTACCATGAGTCGAGGATGCGCAAGGATAACCAAACCCCCAAACACTCCTCCTCGTGTTACTTGTCTCTTTGTGAATTTCCTAACTAGATAGAGAGTTACCGATAATAAGTGTATGAGTTCTTCGGACTAATGTGAGTATTCGATTGTTGGCACTTCCACCATCCATATTTTGTTAGCCTCTTTGGTACCGTGCATTTCCCTATCTCACATTGAGAGTTGGTGCAAACTTTGCCGGTGCATCCAAACCCATGGCATGATACGCTATGTCATACATAAGCCTCATTATATCTTTCCTCAAAACAGCCACCATACCTACCTATTAAGTGTTGGAATTATGCCCTAGAGGCAATAATAAATATAGTTATTATTATAATTCCTGTATCAAGATAATAGTTTATTATCCATGCTATAATTGTATTGAATGAAGACTCATTGACATGTGTGGATACATAGACAAAACACCGTCCCTAGCATGCCTCTAGTTGGCTAGCCAGTTGATCGGTGATAGTCAGTGTCTTCTGATTATGAACAAGGTGTTGTTGCTTGATAACTGGATCACGTCATTGGGAGAATCACGTGATGGACTAGACCCAAACTAATAGACGTAGCATGTTGATCGTGTCATTTTGTTGCTACTGTTTTCTGCGTGTCAAGTATTTATTCCTATGACCATGAGATCATATAACTCACTGACACCGGAGGAATGCTTTGCGTGTATCAAACGTCGCAACGTAACTGGGTGACTATAAAGATGCTCTACAGATATCTCCGAAGGTGTTAGTTGAGTTAGTATGGATCAAGACTGGGATTTGTCACTCCGTGTGAGGAGAGGTATCTCGGGGCCCACTCGGTAATACAACATCACACACAAGCCTTGCAAGCAATGTGACTTAGTGTAAGTTACGGGATCTTGTATTGCGGAACGAGTAAAGACACTTGCCGGTAAACGAGATTGAAATAGGTATGCGGATACTGACGATCGAATCTCGGGCAAGTAACATACCGAAGGACAAAGGGAATGACATACGGGATTATATGAATCCTTGGCACTGAGGTTCAAACGATAAGATCTTCGTAGAATATGTAGGATCCAATATGGGCATCCAGGTCCCGCTATTGGATATTGACCGAGGAGTCTCTCGGGTCATGTCTACATAGTTCTCGAACCCGCAGGGTCTGCACACTTAAGGTTCGACGTTGTTTTATGCGTATTTGAGTTATATGGTTGGTTACCGAATGTTGTTCGGAGTCCCGGATGAGATCACGGACGTCACGAGGGTTTCCGGAATGGTCCGGAAACGAAGATTGATATATAGGATTACCTCATTTGATTACCGGAAGGTTTTAAGAGTTACCGGGAATGTACCGGGAATGACGAATGGGTTCCGGGAGTTCACCGGGGGGGCAACAGCTGAACCCTCTCCCCTTCCCCATATAAATAGATGGGGGTGAGAGGGATGCGCACCAGCTGAACCCTCTCCCCTGGCGTAGCCCTACCCCCCTACACCTCCTCCTGTGTAGTGCTTGGCGAAGCCCTGCCGGAGAACCACGAGCTCCACCGCCACCATGTCGTCGTGCTGCTGGAGCTCTCCCTCAACTTCTCCTACCCCCTTGCTAGATCAAGAAGGAGGAGACGTCCCCGGGCTATACGTGTGTTGAACATGGAGGCGTCGTTCATTCGGTGCTTGGATCGGATCTTCCGCGATTTGAATCGCCGCGAGTACGACTCCATCAAACGCGTTCTTTGCAACGTTTACACTTAGCGATCTTCAACGGTAGGAAGATTCACTCCCTCTCTCTCTCTCTCGTTGCTAGCATCTCCAAGATTGATCTTGATGACACGTAGGAATTTTTTGGAATTATTACTACATTCCCCAATAGTGGTATCAGAGCTATGTCTATACGTAGATTATATGCACAAGTAGAACACAAGCAGGGTATGCTATGTGATGAGATGAAATATATGTGATGTATGAGAGTGATCATGTTCTTGTAATAGGAATCATGACTTGCATGTCGATGAGTATGACAACCGGCAGGAGCCATAGGAGTTGCCTTAATTTATTGTATGACATGTGTGTCAATCAATAACGCCATATGAACACTTTACTTTATTGCTAACCGTTAGCCATGGTAGTAGGAGTAATAGTTGGCGAGACAACTTCATGAAGACACGATGATGGAGATCACAGTGTCGTGCCGGTGACGATGGTGATCATGCCGCACATCGAAGATGGAGATCAAAGGCGCAAGATGATATTGGTCATATCATGTCACTTTATGATTTTCATGTGATGTTTATCATGTTATTACATCTTATTTGATTAGAACAACGGTAGAATAAATAAGATGATCCCTCACTAAAATTTCAAGAAATGTGTTCCCCCTAAGTGTGCATCGTTGCGAAGGATCGTTGTTTCGAAGCACCACGTGATGATCGGGTGTGATAGATTCTAACATTCGCATACAACGGGTGTAAGCCAGATTTACAAACGCAAAACACTTAGGTTGACTTGCTGAGCCTAGCATGTACATACATGGCCTCGGAACACAAGAGACCGAAAGGTCGAACATGATTCGTATGGTGGATGCGATCAACATGGAGATGTTCACCATTGATGACTAGTCCGTCTCACGTGATGATCGGACACGACCTAGTCGATATGGATCATGTATCACTTAAATGACTAGAGGGATGTCTATCTAAGTGAGAGTTCATTAAATAATTTGATTAGATGAACTTAATTATCATAAACCTAGTCTAAAATTGTCTTTACAATCTATATTGTAGATCCAATGGCCCATGTAAATGTTTCCCTCAAGTTCAACGCGTTCCTAGAGAAAACCAAGCTGAAGGACATTGATGCACCTCTAGGTGACGCATCCGAATTCCCAGCAACTCAAGACGTTATGAATGCCTGGCAGTCGCGTAGTGATGATTACTCCCTGGTTCAGTGCGGCATGCTTTACAGCTTAGAACCGGGGCTCCAAAAGCATTTTGAGCAACATGGAGCATATGAGATGTTCCAAGACCTGAGAATGGTTTTCCAAGCTCATGCCCGGGTCGAGATATATGAAGTCTCCGACAAGTTCTTCAGTTGTAAGATGGAGGAAAATGGTTCTGTCAGCAAGCACATACTCAAAATGTCTGGGTTGCACAACCGCTTGTCTCAGCTGGGAGTTAATCTTCCAAATGACTCGGTTATTGGCAGAACCCTCCAGTCGATTCCACCTAGCTACAAGAGCTTTTTGATGAACTACAATATGGAAGGGATGGAAAAGTCCATTCCTAAGTTATATTCGATGCTGAGATCAGCAGAGGTGGAGATCAAAAAGGAACATCAAGTGTTGATGGTGAATAAGACCACCAGTTTCAGGAAAGGCAAGGGTAAGAAGAACTTCAAGGAGGACGGCAAAGTAGTTGTCGCGCCCAGTAAATCAGTTGCCTAGAAGAATCCCAAGAATGGACCCAAGCCTGAGACTGAGTGCTATTATTGCAAGGGAACCGGTCACTGGAAGCGGAACTGCCCCAAGTACTTAGCGGATAAGAAGGTCGGTAACGTCAAAGGTATATATATGATATACGTGTTATTGATGTGTATCTTACAAGCGCTCATAGTAGCTCCTGGGTATTTGATACCGGTGCGGTTGCTCACATTTGTAAGTCAAAACAGGAGCTGCGGAATAAGCGGAGACTGGCGAAGGACGAGGTGACGATGCGCGTCGGGAATGGTTCCAAGGTAGATATGATCACCATCGGCACGCTACCTCTACATCTACCTTTGGGATTAGTTTTAAACCTCCATAATTGTTATTTAGTACCAGCTTTGAGCATGAACATTGTATCTGGATCTCGTTTGATGCAAGATGGCTACTAATTTAAATCCGTGAATAATGGTTGTTCTATTTATATGAGAGATATGTTCTATGGGTCATGCCCCGCTGGTCAATGGTTTATTCTTATTGAATCTCGAAAGTGATGTTACACATATTCATAGTGTGAGTACCAAAAGATGTAAGGTTGATAATGATAGTCCCACATACTTGTGGCACTACCGCCTTGGTCATATCGGTGTCAAACGCATGAAGAAATTCCATGCAGATGGACTTTTGGAGTCTCTTGATTATGAATCATTTGACACATGCGAACCATGCCTCATGGGCAAGATGACTAAGACTCTGTTCTCCGGAACAATAGAGCGAGAAACCAACTTGTTGGAAATAATACATACCGATGTATGCGGTCCAATGAGCGTTGAGGCTCACGGTGGCTATCGTTATGTTCTCACCCTCACTGATGACTTAAGAAGATATGGGTATGTCTACTTAATGAAACACAAGTCTGAAACCTTTGAAAGGTTCAAAGAATTTCAAAGTGAGGTAGAGAATCAACGTGACAAGAAAATAAAGTTCTTACGATCTGATCGTGAAGGAGAATATTTGAGTCACGAGTTTGCCACGCACTTAAGGAAATGTGGAATTGGTTCACAACTCACGCCGCCTGGCACACCTCAGCGTAACGGTGTGTCTGGAAGTCGTAATCGCACTCTATTGGATATGGTGTGATCTATGATGTCTCATACTGATTTACCGCTATCATTTTGGGATATGCATTGGAGACTGCCGCATTCACTTTAAATAGGGCACTGTCTAAATCCGTTGAGACGACACCGTATGAATTATGGTTTTGGAAGAAACCTAAGCTATTGTTTCTGAAAGTTTGGGGATGCAATGCTTATGTCAAGAAACTTCAACCTGAAAAGCTCGAACCCAAGTCGGAAAAGTGTGTCTTCATAGGATACCCTAAGGAAACTATTGGGTATACGTTCTATCTCAGATCCGAAGGCAAGATCTTTGTTGCCAAGAATGGATCCTTTCTAGAGAAAGAGTTTCTCTCGAAAGAAGTGAGTGGGAGGAAAGTAGAACTTGATGAGGTAATTGTACCCCCTCTCGAACCGGAGAGTGGCGCATCACAGGAAAATGTTCCTATGGTGCGTGCACCGACTAGAGAGGAAGTTAATGATGATGATCATGAAATTTCGGATCAAATTACTACTGAACTTCGTAGGTCCACGAGGACACATTCCGTACCAGAGTGGTACGGCAACCCTGTCGTGGAAATCATGTTGTTAGACAACGGTGAACCTTCGAACTGTGAAGAAGCCATGGCGGGATGGATTCCAACAAATGGCTTGAAGCCATAATATACAAGATAGGATCCATGTATGAGAACAAAGTATGGACTTGTGGATTTGCCCGATGATCGGCAAGCCATAGAAAATAAATGGATCTTTAAGAAGAAGACTGATGCGGATGGTAATGTGACAGTCTATAAGGTTCGGCTTGTCGCTAAGGGTTATCGAAAAGTTCAAGGAGTTGACTACGATGAGACTTTCTCACCCGTAGCGATGCTGAAGTCCGTCCGAATCATGTTAGCAGTTGCCGCATTTTATGATTATGAGATCTGGCAAATGGACGTCAAAACGGCATTCCTTAACGACTTTCTTAAGGAAGAATTGTATATGATGCAGTCGGAAGGTTTTGTCGATCCTAAAAATGTTGACAAGGTATGCAAGCTCGAGCGCTCCATCTATGGTATGGTACAAGCATCTCGGAGTTGGAACATTCGTTTTCATGAGGTGGTCAAAGAGTTTGGGTTTGTACAGACTTATGGAGAAGCCTGTATTTACAAGAAAGTGAGTGAGAGCTCTATAGCATTTCTCATTTTATATGTGGATGACATATTGTTGATGGGAAATGATATAGAACTTTCGAAAAGCATAAAGGCCTACTTGAATAAGTGTTTTTCAATGAAGGACCTTGGAGAAATTGCTTACATATTAGGCATCAATATCTATAGAGATAGATCGAGACGCCTCATTGGTCTTTCACAAAGCACATACCTTGACAAGATATTGAAGAAGTTCAATATGGATAAGTCAAGAAGGGGTTCTTTCCTGTATTGCAAGGTGTGAGATTGAGCACAGCTCAATGCCCGGCCACGGTAGAAGATAGAGAAAAGATGAGTGTCGTCCCCTATGCTTCAGCCATAGGCTCTATTATGTATGCCATGTTGCGTACCAGACCTGATGTGAACCTTCTATAAGTTTGGTAGGGAGGTACCAAAGTGATCCCGGAATTGATCACTGGACAGCGGTCAAGAATATCCTTAGGTACCTGAAAAGGACTAAAGATATGTTTTTCGTTTATGGAGGTGCCGAAGAGCTCGTCGTAAAGGGTTATGTCAATGCTAGCTTCGACACAGATCCGGATGACTCCAGCTCACAAACCGGATACGTGTATATTTTCAATGGTGGGGCAGTCAACTGGTGCAGTTGCAAGCAAAGCATCGTGGCGACATCTACATGTGAAGCGGAGTACATAGTTGCTTCAGAAGCAGCACAGGAAGGAGTCTGGATGAAGGAGTTCATCACCGACCTAGGAGTGATTCCCAATGCTTCGGGCCCTATGAATCTCTCCTGTGACAACACTGGAGTTATTGCCATTGCCAAGGAGCCCAGGTTTCACAAGAAGAACAAGCACATCAAGCGCCGCTTCAATTCCATGCGTGGTTCCATTCAGGATGGAGATATAGATATTTGTAAAGTACATACGGATCTGAATGTCGCAGATCCGTTGACTAAACCTCTTCCACGAGCAAAACATGATCAGCACCAGAACTCTATGGGTGTTCGATTCATCACAATGTAACTAGATATTGACTCCAGTGCAAGTGGGATACTGTTGGAAATATGCCCTAGAGGCAATAATAAAATGGTTGTTATTATATTACCTTGTTCTTGATAATTGTCTATTGTTCATGTTATAATTGTATTAACCGGAAAACATAATACATGGGTGAATACATAGACTACACCATGTCCCTAGTGTTAGAGCATATATCTCCATATGTGGTTTTGGTAATTGATGACAATTCCTATGGACTAATGGTTGCCTTAAGTTACATTTATAGGATTTGTCCATAGGCACTTCTTGAAGTCCATCTGTTGGGTTCAAGGAGTTTATATGATGACCAAGATGGTATTCAAGGTATTATCCAAAGAATGGTCATAGAGACACATGGTTGATCAAGATCTCAGACAAAGAGTAAATCAAGATGATCAACACACAAAGTGTACAAGATGTACCGAGAGGGATCAAGTGATCCCATGGTATGGTAAGCAGTGTCCATTACGTATTTGTGTACTAACCCATGGTCTTTGTGAGAGTTCTTTGTGGGGGTTAGGTGTCTTTCCATGGGCTTGCGTCAAAGGGAAGATCTCATACAACCCATGAGCAAATCAAGATGATCAACACACAAAGCGTACAAGATGTACCGAGAGGGATCAAGTGATCCCATGGTATGGTAAGCATTGTCCATTACGTATTTGTGTATTAACCCATGGTCTTCGTGAGAGTTCTATGTGGGGGTTAGGTGTGTTTCCAAGGGCTTGCGTCAAAGGGAATATCTCATACAACCCATGAGCAAATCAAGATGATCAACACACAAAGCGTACAAGATGTACCGAGAGGGATCAAGTGATCCCATGGTATGGTAAGCATTGTCCATTACGTATTTGTGTACTAACCCATGGTCTTCGTGAGAGTTCTATGTGGGGGTTAGGTGTGTTTCCATGGGCTTGCGTCAAAGGGAAGATCTCATACAACCCATGAAGTATGACGTCAAGTTGTGATTGTCATCAAGATTACGATGTGCAAGTTCAAGTGGATCAGCATGAAGATATCATGCTTGAAGCTTGCCGTCCATTGTGGTGGCAATGGACTTGTGAAGATATGCTGAAGAGTGGCTCACCCATAGTGAGTATGGGGGAGCAATCAACTAGTCTTCATCAAGCCAACACAATCAAGAAAGGTGGTCCATCTTGAGGAAGCCAAGATCATCATCATCTAGCTCAAGAGGACGAGGTGGAAGGTATAGGTTTGCCCTTGATAGGTTTTCTGTTTAGGATAGATTGTTGTACTATCAAGGGGGCTCTCAAGTGAGTAGCTTGATCGTATCATTCGTTGAGAGCTCAAACCATTTGCATCCTTGCATCATACTTCTTGGTTCTTGTTTGGTGTTTCTCTTTGTGAGTTTTAGAGCTTATGGTCATCTTCGTGACAAGCTCGAGTTCATCGAAAACGGAGTCCATATGCATCTACTATGATGTTTTCGATGTTGGAGTTTTTGCTGGTTCTTCATTCATAGAGGAGTTTTTGCCAACAGTTGGGAGGGTTTGCGGTTTGGATAGCCCTTGACGTCCTGAATCCAACAAGCTTGGGTTTGCTCGATTCGGAGCTCGTATGCGAAAGTTATGGTTGTTTCAGTGGCGATCGGTAGTACCGCTGGACCTAGCGGTGGTACCGCTAGAGTTGGCGGTAGTACCGCTGGCCCTAGCGGTAGTACCGCTGGCTGGCGGTAGTACCGCCCCTGGTCAGCGGTAGTACCGCTCCAGGAGCTTAGTACCGCCTGCCTAGCGGTTGTTCGTGGACGGACCTTTAGGATGCTAGAAGGTGTACTGTTTAACAACTTAAAAGAGAATCTGGTTACCTGGTGGGGCAGACTTCTTTATAGCAGGAAATACTTCGCTATCCCTGGTTGGACGAACATAACCATCAGCTTTAGCAATTTGGGTATTTGAGGCTGGAGAGTCCTTTGTGCCTGGTTCAGGGGATTGTGGCATTGATGAATCATCAGTGGGAAAATTATCAAGGGTGACTTGCTGGATTTTCCTAGTATCATGATGGGCATCTGGGGATGGAACTTGTTTTGTGATCGGCGTAGATGGTCTCACTTCTTGACGACAAATTGTTTGTGGTTTCTCAGGTTTTTTATCTGAAATTCATGAAGCAAACAATTAGCTTTGACAATCTTTCATGTTTCTAATCCTCCCTTGGTCTGTTAGAAGGTTTGCATTTTAGCCAATACTTAAGAGTAACTAGTCACCTGATGGAGTAAATTTCTGTTCAGAGAGTTGGGCCCGTGAAGTTGGCGTTGGTCCAGCTGTAGGTGCCATGCCTTCAGTTGAAGTTGGTCATGCAGCATGAGCTAATTTTTTATCTGAAATTCATGAAGCAAACAATTAACTTTGATGATCTTTTCATGTTCCTAGTACTCCTTCGGTGACCTAGAAGGTTCACATTTTAGTCAATACTTAAGACAAACTAGTCACCTGATGGAGCAAATTTCTCTTCAGCAAGCTGGGCCTTCGAAGTTGGCACTAGTACCTTGCCTTCAGTTGAAATTGGTTTGGAAACATTGGTTTTGTCCAAGGTGTCAGTAGGTACATCTCGGGTTGATACAGAGTCATGTGGAGCATCAAAAGGTGATTGTGCTTGAGTTGATTCAGGTGGTTGTGCCTCTTGAGCATGCAGAGTTGGTGCTTGCATTTGTACTAGTTCTCCATCTCTCTCAGCTGTGTCGGCTGCTGAGAATGATGATGGAGCGCTTAGAACATTGGGTGTTCGTGCAGGCGGTGCCATTCTTTGCTCTTTTTCTACCGCCTCACTGGCACCCCGAGCACCGGGTATCGGTCGTTGATTCATTGGTGCTGGCTTTTGATCAATGGTAGACCCACCCAGCACATCATCACCTTGTAATGGCACAGATGTGCGCTGCCATTGATCAATGGTGGACAGTTCTCCATCAGGAGCTGCTTCCCGTGACAGTTCTATGGCACGTTGGACTTGGGAAGTTGGTTCTTAGCCCAATAGAGGTAGTGCTCCTTTTCGGTCATCAACAAAGTCCCCTTTAAATGGCTTTTCAGTAGGATGACCGTCAAGAACTCTTGCTCTGGATGGAGCTGGAGGGGTAGAGCCATCAGCTTTGCCAACAGTTGGGAGGGTTTGCGGTTTGGATAGCCCTTGTCGTCCTGAATCCAACAAGCTTGAGTTTGCTCGATTCGGAGCTCGTATGCGAAAGTTATGGCTGTTTCAGTGGCGAGCGGTAGTACCGCTGGACCTAGCGGTGGTACCGCTAGAGTTGGCGGTAGTACCGCTGGCCCTAGCGGTAGTACCGCTGGCTGGCGGTAGTACCGCCCCTGGTCAGCGGTAGTACCGCTCCAGGAGCTTAGTACCGCCTGCCTAGCGGTTGTTCATGGACGGACCTTTAGGATGCTAGAAGGTGTACTGTTTAACAACTTAAAAGAGAATCTGGTTACCTAGTGGGGCAGATTTCTTTATAGCAGGAAATACCTCGCTATCCCTGGTTGGACGAACATAACCATCAGCTTTAGCAATTTGGGTATTTGAGGCTGGAGAGTCCTTTGTGCCTGGTTCAGGGGATTGTTGCATTGATGAATCATCAGTGGGAAAATTATCAAGGGTGACTTGCTGGATTTTCCTAGTATCATGATGGGCATCTCGGGATGGAACTTGTTTTGTGATCGGCGTAGATGGTCTCACTTCTTGACGAAAAATTGTCTGTGGTTTCTCAGGTTTTTTATCTGAAATTCATGAAGCAAACAATTAGCTTTGACAATCTTTCATGTTTCTAATCCCCCCTTGGTCTGTTAGAAGGTTTGCATTTTAGCCAATACTTAAGAGTAACTAGTCACCTGATGGAGTAAATTTATGTTCACAGAGTTTGGCCCGTGAAGTTGGCGCTGGTCCAGCTGTAGGTGCCATGCCTTCAGTTGAAGTTGGTCGTGCAGCATGAGCTAATTTTTTATCTGAAATTCATGAAGCAAACAATTAACTTTGATGATCTTTTCATGTTCCTAATACTCCTTCGGTGACCTAGAAGGTTCACATTTTAGTCAATACTTAAGACAAACTAGTCACCTGATGGAGCAAATTTCTCTTCAACAAGCTGGGCCTTCGAAGTTGGCGCTGGTACCTTGCCTTCAGTTGAAATTGGTTTGGAAACATTGGTTTTGTCCAAGGTGTCAGTAGGTACATCTCGGGTTGATACAGAGTCATGTGGAGCATCAAAAGGTGATTGTGCTTGAGTTGATTCAGGTGGTTGTGCCTCTTGAGCATGCAGAGTTGGTGCTTGCATTTGTACTAGTTCTCCATCTCTCTCAGCTGTGTCGCTGCTGAGAATGATGATGGAGCGCTTAGAACATTGGGTGTTCGTGCAGGCGGTGCCATTCTTTGCTCTTTTTCTACCGCCTCACTGGCACCCCGAGCAACGTGTATCGGTCGTTGATTCATTGGTGCTGGCTTTTGATCAATAGTAGACCCACCCAGCACATCATCACCTTGTAATGGCACAGATGTGCGCTGCCATTGATCAATGGTGGACAGTTCTCCATCAGGAGCTGCTTCCCGTGACAGTTCTGTGGCACGTTGGACTTGGGAAGTTGGTTCTTGGCCCAATAGAGGTAGTGTTCCTTTTCGGTCATCAACAAAGTCCCCTTTAAATGGCTTTTCAGTAGGATGACCGTCAAGAACTCTTGCTCTGGATGGAGCTGGAGGGGTAGAGACATCAGCTTTGCCAACAGTTGGGAGGGTTTGCGGTTTGGATAGCCCTTGTCGTCCTGAATCCAACAAGCTTGGGTTTGCTCGATTCGGAGCTCGTTTGCGAAAGTTATGGCTGTTTCAGTGGCGAGCGGTAGTACCGCTGGACCTAGCGGTGGTACCGCTAGAGTTGGCGGTAGTACCGCTGGCCCTAGCGGTAGTACCGCTGGCTGGCGGTAGTACCGCCCCTGGTCAGCGGTAGTACCGCTCCAGGAGCTTAGTACCGCCTGCCTAGCGGTTGTTCGTGGACGGACCTTTTTGCGAAGACTTTCTTGGCGGTGGTAGTGCCGTTGCACTACCAGGGGCCCAGCGGTAGTACCGCTGGGGCCAGCGGTAGTACCGCTAGCTGGCGGTAGTACCGCCGGAGTGCCAGCGATAGTACCGTTGCAGCCAGCGGTAGTACCGCTGGAGCTCGGGCAGAGAGTGGGGGTAACGGTCTGATTCTTTCCCCCACTATATAAAGGGGGTCTTCTTCCCCCTTGGCCTTATCCATCTGTTGAGCTCTTGTTCTACCTCCATTGTTGACATTCTTAGAGCTTGCTTACTCTCAATCCCTCCAATGATTCTTTCTTGTTCTTGAGGGAATAGAGAGAGGAGATCTAGATCCACATCTCCACCAATCACTTTCTCCTCTATGTGAGGGGAACCCCTTGGATCTTGATCTTGGAGTTCTTTGGGAGCTCCTTGTTCTTCCTCTCATATTTCTCCATAGCTTTCGTTGTTGTGGAGGGATTTGAGTGTGAGGGACTTGACCACTTCGTGTGTTCTTGCCATTGCATTAGTTGCATCGGTTTGAGTTCTCCACGGTGATATGTGGAAGTGAGAAGTTGAGAAGCTTACTACCTTTGGTACTTAGTACCCTTGATATTGTTCTTCGTGGATGCTTTGGCGTCCTAGAAGTTTGGTGGTGTCTCGGAGCTCAATCATTGTGGTGTGAAGCTCTGGGAAGTGTCAGGGTCTCCAATTAGGTTGTGGAGATTGCCCCGAGCAATTTGTACGGGTACCGGTAACCGCCCCCAAGGGTTGCCATGTGTACGGGTTCGGTGACCGCCCCCAAGGGTTGCCACGTGTACGGGTTCGGTGACCGCCCCCAAGGGTTGCCATTTGTACGGGTTCGGTGACCGCCCTCAAGGGTCCCTTAGTGGAATCACGGCATCTTGCATTGTGCGAGGGCGTGAGGAGATTACGGTGGCCTTAGTGGCATCTTGGGGAGCATTGTGCCTCCACACCGCTCTAACAGAGATTAGCATCCGCAAGGGTGTGAACTTCGGGATACATCATCGTCTCCCCGTGCCTCGGTTATCTCTTACCCGAACCCTTTACTTATGCACTTTACTTTGTGATAGACATATTGTTTATTGTAATATACCTTGCTATCACTTAGTTGTTTATCTTGCTTAGCATAAGTTGTTGGTGCACATAGGTGAGCCTAGTTGTTTGTAGGTTTTGTGCTTGACATATTAAACATTAGTTTTATTCCGCATTTGTTCAAGCCTAAACCTTAACTATTTTAAAGCGCCTATTCACCCCCCCTCTAGGCGACATCCACGTCCTTTCCACCTAGTGAGCCTCTAGTTGACTAGCTCGTTGATCAATAGATGGTCATGGTTTCCTGACCATGGACATTGGATGTCGTTGATAACGGGATCACATCATTAGGAGAACGATGTGATGGACAAGACCCAATCCTAAACATAGCACAAGATCGTGTAGTTCGTCTGCTAGAGATTTCATAATGTCAAGTATCATTTCCTTTGACCATGAGATTGTGCAACTCCCAGATACTGTAGGAATGCTTTCGGTGTATCAAACGTCACAACGTAACTGGGTGACTATAAAGGTGCACTACATGTATCTCCTAAAGTGTCTGTTGGGTTGGTACGAATCGAGACTGGGATTTGTCACTCCGTGTGATGGAGAGGTATCTCTGGGCCCACTTGGTAATACATCATCATAATGAGCTCAATGTGACTAAGGAGTTAGTCACGGGATCATGTGTTACGGAACGAGTAAAGAGACTTGTTGGTAACGAGATTGGACAAGGTATAGGTATACCGACGATCGAATCTCGGGCAAGTAACATACCGATGGACAAAGGGAATTGTTTATGGGATTAAATGAATCCCCGACATCGTGGTTCATCCGATGAGATCGTCGTGGGACATATGGGAGTATCCAGATCCCACTATTGGTTATTGGCCGGAGAGGTGTCTCGGTCATGTATGCATGGTTCCCGAACCCGTAGGGTCTACACACTTAAGGTTCGGTGACACTAGAGTTGTAATGGGAATTGTATCTGGTTATTGAAAGTTGTTCGGAGTCCCGGATGAGATCTCAGACGTCACGAAGAGTACCAGAATAGTCCGAAGGTGAAGATTTATATATGGGAAGTCCAGTTTCGGTCACCGGAAAGGTTTCCGGGTTTATCGGTATTGTACCGGGACCAATGAAAGGGTTTTGGGGGTCCATCGGGAGGGGCCACCTTTCCCGGAGGGCCACGTGGGATGAAGGTGGGTAGGAACCAGCTCCCTGGTGGACTGGTGCGTGATGTTTGTTGTGTATCCCTTGCAACGGCTCCAGGAAATAGTTGTGTCGACGGCACCAGGAATCCTTCAGCTACAGCTACGCCTTAAGGGACTTCCTAGAAAAGTATGCAAAGGATTTCCCCCGTGGCCATGGAGCCTTGCGTTGGTGTTCCCTCGAAGCGGAAAGGGTGATGTAGCACAGCGACGGTAAGTATTTCCCTCAGTTTGAGAACCAATGTATCAATCCGGCGGAAGAGTATCTCAAGATCTTGCACAAACACAAAAGCTTGCACCCAATGCTATGAAGGGGTTGTCAATCCCTTATACATTGTTTGCCAAGTGAGAACTGAAAGCAACAAAGTAAGAAAGCAAAGTAAAAGCGGAGGAGTAAACAATGGATGTGAATAGACCCGGGGCCGTAGTGTTTACTAGTGGCTTCTCTCATGAAAACAAGTAGACGGTGGGTGAACAAATTACTGTCGAGCAATTGATAGAACCGCGCAAAGTCGTGACGATATCTATGCAATGATTATTTCTATAGGCATCACGTCCGAAACAAGTAGACCGATACTTTCTGCATCTACTACTATTACTCCACACGTCGACCGCTATCCAGCATGCATTTAGTGTATTAAGTCCATGAGAACAGAGTAACGCCTTAAGCAAGATGACATGATGTAGAGGGATAATCTCAAACCAATGATAAAAACCCCATCTATTTACCCTTGATGGCAACTACTTGATGTGTGCCTTGCTGTCCCTACTGTCACTGGGACAGGTCACCACATGGTAGAACCCAAAACCAAGCACTTCTCCCATTGCAAGAATCATAGATCTAGTTGGCCAAACAAAACCCAAGACTCGGAGAGACTTACCAGGATATCAAATCATGCATATAAGAAATCAGCAAAGACTCAAATATATATCATAGATAATCTGATCACAAATCCACAATTCATCGGATCTCGACAAACACACCGCCAAAGAAGGTTACATCGGATAGATCTCCATGAAGATCATGGAGAACTTTGTATTGAAGATCCAAGAGAGAGAAGAAGTCATCTAGCTACTAACTACGGACCCGTAGGTCTGAAGTGAACTACTCACGACTCATTGGAGGGGCGATGATGATGATGAAGAAGCCCTCCAACTCCAAAGTCCCCTCCGGCAGGGCGCCGGGAATGGTCTCCAGATGAGATCTCGCGGAAACGGAAGCTTGCGGCGGCGGAAAAGTATTTTCAAGATTCCCCTGATTTTTTGCGGAATATTTGGGAATTTATAGGCCAAAGACCTAGGTCAGGGGGCGGCCAGGGAGGCCACAAGCCTGCCCACCGCCGCCTCCCCCTGGTGGCGGAGTGGGGGCTTGTGGGCTCCCTGGAGCCCACCTGGCTTGGCCCAAAAGCCCCCTGGTCCTCTTCCGTTCGGGAAAAAATCATTTCGGGGTTTTTCTTCCGTTTGGACTCCGTTCCAAAATCAGATTTGAAAAGAGTCAAAAACACGGAAAAAACAGGAACTGGCACTTGGCACTGAATTAATAAGTTAGTCCCAAAAAGATATAAAAAGATACATAAAACAACCAAAGAAGACAAGATAACAGCGTGAAACCATCAAAAATTATAGATACGTTTGAGACGTATCAAGCATCCCCAAGCTTAACTCCTGCTCGTCCTCGAGTAGGGAAGTGATAAGAATGAATTTTTTGATGCTTTCATGCTACCTAGCATTGGTGTCCTTTGTAATTCCTCTTATGTGACGTGAATGTTCAGATCCATTAGATTCAAATCAATAGTTTGCTATTGACGTGGAAACAATAATAATTCAAGCAAACTAGCAAAGTAATCATGAACTTTCAAAATAACAAGGCCAAAAGAAAGTTATCCCTACAAAAGCATATAGTCTGGCTATGCTCTATCATCATTGCACAACGAATTTAAATCATGCACAACCCTGGTATTGGCCAAGTAATTGTTTCACACCTTTACTTTCTCAAACATTTTCAACTCTCATGCAATACATGAGCGTGAGCCATGGTTATAGCACTATAGATCGTGTGGAATGTAGTGGAGCTTGCAAGACAAAAAAGGAGAAGATAGTCACATTAACTAGGCATATCAATGAGCTCTGGAGATGCTCATCAATAGATATCAATGTGAATGAGTAGGGATTTCCATACAAATGATGCACTACAGCTACGAGTATGTGAAAGCTCTTAAAGAGAACTAGTGGGTGTGCATACAACTTGCTTGCTCACGAAGACCTAAGGCAATTTTTGAGGAAGCCTATCGTTGGAATATACAAGCCAAGTTATATAATGAAAAATTCCCACTATCTATATAGTGGTGACAAAATGAGAGACTCTCAAACATGAAGATCATGGTGCTTAATATGCACAAGTGTGGAAAAGGTGGTAGCATTGTCCATTCTCTCTTTTTGTCTCATTTTTTTTTATTTGGTGGGCTCTTTGGCCTCTTTTTTTTATGGGCTTCTTTGGCCTCTTTTATTTCCTCACATGGGATAATGCTCCATTAATGATGATCATCACACTTTCAACTCAAAACTTAGAGTAACGATGACTCTATATGGAATGCCTTCGGTAGTGTACCGTGGCAATGATCTAGCATGGCATAAACATCAATGGAAACATCATGCTAGCTATCTTACGATCATGCAATGGCAATGTAGACGTGGTGGCACATGTCATGGTGGTAGTTGCATGGCAATATATCTCGGAATGACTTTGAAAAAGCCATAGTAGGTAGGTATGCTGGCTGTTTTGAGGGAGGCTAATGGTGGGTTTTGTGTACCGGCGAAAGTTGCACGGCACTAAGAAGATAGTGATGGTGGAAGGTGAAGGTGCATCTAAACCATGGACTCAACATTAGTCATGAAGAACTCATATACTTGTTGCAAAAGTTTTATTAGTAATCGAAACAAAGCATTCAATGCATACTCCTAGGGGAAGGGTTGGTAGGTATAAACCATCGTGCGATCCCGACCGTCACGCAAAGGATGACAATCAATATACTAATCATGCTCAGATTTCATCACATAGCGGTTCACCATACGTGCATGCTACGGGAATCACTAACTTCAACACAAGTATTTCTAGATCCACAACACCTTACTAGCATGACTTCAATATTACCACAACCACAACTCAAAACTAATTGAGATGAATCAAACTTCTCTAACTATTCAATGCACATGAAGGTGGAAGTTTTCATATCCCTTTGGATAACTACCCCTTTTGAGACTACTTTCAAAGCATAGATCAACTACCAAGCCACGCACCGTTGTGCTCTAAAATATATAAGTGAAGCACATAGAGAAAAAGTATCTAGCTCAAGAGATATAAGTGAAGCACATGTGAGCTGAATTGTCTACCAAAAGATATAAGTGAAGCTCGACAAAATCACGGTGAGTGCATGTCTCTCTCTCTAGGTGTGCAGCAAGGATGATTGTGACACAACAAAAATAAAAGACTCCTACGATACAAGACGCTCCAAGCAAAAAACACATAACATGTGGTGAATAAAAATATAGCCCCAAGTAACATTACCGATGGATTGAAGACGAGAGAGGGGATGCCTTCCCGGGGCATCCCCAAGCTTAGGCCTTTACGGCATCCTTGAATCTCTTGGGGTGCCTTGGCCATCCCCAATCTTGAGCTCTTGCCACTCTTTATCTCTTTGTCCATAAGAACTTCACCCAAAACTTGAAAACTTCACAACACGAAACTTAAACAGAAACTCGTGATAACATTAGTACAAAAAAGCAAACCACCCCTTCCTTAGGTACTGTAGCAAACTTAAATTCTACTTGTGCTGATGTTGGGTTACTGTACTTTCAATCTTCCATGGCTAATACCCCCCGATACTATCCATAGTTTCATCAAAATAAGCAACCAACACAACAAAAACAGAATCTGTTAACAGCAGACCAGTCTGTAGCAATCTGTATGTTTCGTATACCTCTGGTACTTCACAAATTCTGAAAAATTACGAAAGTCTGTAGAATTTGCGTAGCAATCATCATAAAAAGAATCAACTCAAAATCTCTTAGAGAAAAAAAATGACAATTCTTTTCGTGAGCAGAAAGTTTGTGTCTTTTCGAGCGTGACCAAACGATCATCCCCAAGACTAATCATAACGGTTTTGCTTGGCACAAACGCAAAAAGAAACACAAAAAACACAATCATGACAGAATTATGAAAGTGTGGAAAACACAAAACAGAAAGGAAAAGGATAGATTCGTTGGGTTGCCTCCCAACAAGCGCTTTTGTTTAACGCCCTTAGCTAGGCGAAAGTGATGGAATCACGTATAGTCATCTTTGGTGCTCAAACCATAGGTAGCCCTCATCATAGATTCGTAAGGCAATCTTATTTTCTTTCTAGGAAAGTGCTCCATGCCCTTCTTTAAAGGAAATTGAAATCTAGTATTCCCTTCCTTCATATCGATGATAGCACCAATAGTCCTTAGGAAAGGTCTACCAAGAATAATGGGACATGAAGGATTGCAATTTATGTCAAGTACAATGAAATCCACGGGTACATAGTTCTTATTTGCAACAATAAGAACATCATCGATCCTCCCCATGGGTTTCTTGACAGTAGAATCCGCAAGATGCAAATTAAGAGAACACTCTTCAATCTCACGAAAACTAAGAATATCACATAAAGACTTTGGAATCGCGGAAACACTAGCACCCAAATCACACAAAGCATTGCACTCATAGTTTTTTATCTTGATTTTGATAGTAGGTTCCCACTTATCATGAAGTTTTCTAGGTATAGAGACTTCTAGTTCGAGCTTCTCTTCAAGAGATTTCATCATAGCATCTATGATATGCGCGGTGAAGGCTTTGCTTTGGCTATAAGCATGTGGAGAGTTTGTAATGGATTGCATCAAAGAAATGCATTCAAACAAGGAGCAATTATCATAATTGAATTCCTTGAAATCCAAAGTGGGAATTCATTACTACCCAAAATTTTGACTTCTTCTACTCCACTCTCCACACCTTTATCATCAAGATAGGTGGACTCCGAATCATTGGGGCGTTTTTCAACCAAAGTGGATTCATATCCAGCCCCTCCATAAGTAGGTTTGACACGCGAAAACAAAGATTCAAGAGGAGACACACCAAGCACTTTAAGATCTTCGTGATTTGCATCACTAGAACGCACCCTTTTAAACCATTCATGTCTAGCGCGAATTTGGGCGGTTCTTTCTTTGCTCTCATTCATGGAGATACGCATAGCTTTCAAAGTTTCATCCAAGTTGATCTTGGGAGGAGCGCATCTAACTTTCAAAGCATCAATATCACAAGACATCCTATCAACGCTCTTAGCCAAATCGTCTATTTTGAGTAGTTTTTCCTCTATGGACGCATTGAAAATCTTTTGAGAGTTGATGAACTCTTTGATATTACTCTCTAGATCAGAGGGTAATTTGTTGTGATTTCCATAAATGTTGTCGTAGGAATTGCCATAATTGTTAGAGGAGTTACTAGGAAAAGGCCTAGGAACATAGTTTCCTCTAAAAGCATTGTTGTTGCCAAAATTGTTCCTACCAACAAAATTCACGTCCAAACTAGCGTTGCTACTCTCAATCAAAGAAGATAGTGGCATGTCATTAGGATCTACGGTGGCGTTTCTACTAGCAACCAAATTCATCAACTCGTCCATCTTAGCACTAAGCGAGTTAATTTCTTCTATAGCGTGCACCTTTTTGCTAGCAGGCGACCTTTCAGTGTGCCACTGAGAGTAGTTGATCATGATATTGTCTATGAGTTTTGTAGCGTCTCCTAACGTGATTTCCATGAACGTCCCACCTGAGGCGGAGTCCAAGATATTGCGAGAAGCGAAATTCAAGCCAGCGTAAAAGATTTGTATAATCATCCACAAACTCAAGCCATGAGCGGGACAATTTCTAATCATAAGCTTCATCCTCTCCCAAGATTATGCAACGTGTTCATGATCAAGTTGCTTGAAATTCATGATATCGTTACGTAAGGAGATGATCTTAGCCGGCGGAAAATACTTGGATATGTAAGCATCTTTGCACTTATCCCAAGAATCGATACTATTTTTAGGCAAAGAAGAAAACCAAGTTTTTGCGCGATCTCGCAACGAGAAAGGAAAAAGTTTCAACTTAATCACGTCATTATCCACATCTCTTTTCTTTTGCATATCGCAAAGCTCAATGAAGGTATTGAGATGGGATGCGGCATCTTCACTAGGAAGGCCAGAGAATTGCTCTTTCATAACAAGATTCAACAAAGTTGCGTTGATTTCATACGATTTCGCACTAGTGGCGGGAGCAATCGGAGTACTAATAAAATCATTATTATTAGTGCTCGAGAAATCGCAAAGTTTGGTGTTTTCACACATGATGACTTCAACAACCAAACAAGCACACAAGCAAGCAAGAAAACGGCAAAGGAAAACGGAAAGGGCAAAAGAAAACGGCGAAGGAGAAAGGCGAATGAAACCGGCAAATGTGAAGTGGGGGAGAGGAAAACGAGAGGAAACTGGCAACAAAAGTAAATGCAAGAGAAGAGTTTGTGAGACCTACTTGGATAGATCTTGATTTCTCCTCCCCGGCAACGGCGCCAGAAATACTTCTGATGTTTGCTGTGTATCCCTTGCAACGGCGCCAGGAAATAGTTGTGTCGACGGCACCAGGAATCCTTTAGCTACGACTACGCCTTAAGGGACTTCCTAGGCAAGTGTGCAAAGGAATTCCCCCGTGGCCTTGGAGCCTTGCGTTGGTGTTCCCTCGAAGCGGAAAGGGTGATGTACCACAGCGATGGTAAGTATTTCCCTCAGTTTGAGAACCAAGGTATCAATCCGGTGGAAGAGTATCTCAAGATCCTGCACAAACACAAAATCTTGCACCCAACGCTATGAAGGGGTTGTCAATCCCTTATAGATTGTTTGCCAAGTGAGAACTAAAAGCAACAAAGTAACAAAGCAAAGTAAAAGCGGAGGTGTAAACGATGGATGTGAATAGACCCGGGGGTCGTAGTGTTTACTAGTGGCTTCTCTCATGAAAGCAAGTAGACGGTGGGTGAACAAATTACTATCGAGCAATCGATAGAACCGCACAAAGTCGTGACGATATCTATGCAATGATTATTTCTATAGGCATCACTTCCGAAACAAGTAGACCGATACTTTCTGCATCTACTACTATTACTCCACACGTCGACCGCTATCCAGCATGCATCTAGTGTATTAAGTCCATGAGAACAGAGTAACGCCTTAAGCAAGATGACATGATGTAGAGGGATAATCTCAAACTAATGATAAAAACCCCATCTTTTTACCCTCGATGGCAACTACTTGATGTGTGCCTTGTTGCCCCTACTGTCACTTGGAAAGGTCACCACATGGTAGAACCCAAAACCAAGCACTTCTCCCATTGCAAGAATCATAGATCTAGTTGGCCAAACAAAACCCAAGACTCGGAGAGACTTACAAGGATATCAAATCATGCATATAACAAATCAGCAAAGACTCAAATATATATCATAGATAATCTAATCACAAATCCACAATTCATCGGATCTCGACAAACACACCGCCAAAGAAGATTACATCGGATAGATCTCCATGAAGATCATGGAGAACTTTGTATTGAAGATCCAAGAGAGAGAAGAAGCCATCTAGCTACTAACTATAGACCCGTAGGTGTGAAGTGAACTACTCACGAGTCATTCAAGGGGCGATGATGATGATGATGAAGCCCTCCAACTCCAAAGTCCCCTCCGGCAGGGCGCGAGGAAGGGTCTCCAGATGAGATCTCGCGGAAACGGAAGCTTGCGGTGGCGGGAAAGTATTTTCGAGGCTCCCGTGATTTTTTGCAGAATATTTGGGAATTTATAGGCCAAACACCTAGGTCAGGGGGCGGCCAGGGAGGCCACAAGCCTGCCCACCGCCGCCTCCCCCCTGGTGGCGGAGTGGGGGCTTGTGGGCTCCCTGGAGCCCACCTAGCTTGGCCCAAAAGCCCCCTGGTCTTCTTCCGTTCGGGAAAAAATCATTTCGGGGTTTTTCTTCCGTTTGGACTCCGTTCCAAAATCAGATCTCAAAAGAGTCAAAAACACGGAAAAAATAGGAACTGGCACTTGGCACTGAATTAATAAGTTAGTCCCAAAAAGATATAAAAAGATACATAAAACAACCAAAGAAGACAAGATAATAGCGTGAAACCATCAAAAATTATAGATACGTTCGAGACGTATCAGTGCGCACCACCCAAGGGCCCAAGGCGCCTACGGCTGGGAACCCTAGGGCGTGGGGGCACCTCCCACCAACTTGGGAGGCAAGCATCCCCCCTTGGCCACCGCCGCCCCCTCTAGAGGGATCTAGGGTGGCCGGCCTCCTGTCCTCTTCCCCCTATAAATAGATGGAGTTGAGAGGGTTGCACACCACCTGAAGCCTCTCCCCCTGGCGCAGCCCTACCCCCTACACCTCCTCCTCCGTAGTGCTTGGTGAAGCCCTACCGGAGAATCACGAGCTCCACCGCCACCACACCATCGTGCTGCCGGAGCTCTCCCCTCAACTTCTCCTTCCCCCTTGCTGGATCAAGAAGGAGGAGACATCCCCGGGATGTACGTGTGTTGAACGTGGAGGCGCCGTTCTTTCGGTGCTTGGATCGGATCTTCCGCGATTTGAATCGCTGCGAGTATGACTCCATCAACCACGTTCTTTGTAACGATTCCGCTTAGCGATCTTCAACGTTATGAAGATGCACTCCCTCTCTCTCTCTCTCGTTGCTAGCATCTCCTAGATTGATCCTGGTGACACGTAGGATTTTTTTGAATTATTACTACGTTCCCCAACACTTCTCCCTCTGCTGGTGGAAGTAGGAGTTCAGAAATGAGAGGGGTGGTTTGGCATACAATGCTTGAAAAGGGGTCATTTGCAGGGCAGTGTGGAAGCTGGTGTTGTACCACCACTCTGCCATGGAGAGCCAGTTGTTCCATTTGGTAGGTTGGTGGAAGGCCATGCATCTGAGATAATTTTCAAGGCACCGATTGACCCTTTCAATTTGCCCATCAGTTTGGGGTGGTATGAGGTACTGAAGTGTAGTTTAACTCCCATGTTGGTGAAGAGCTTTTGTCATAGGTGACTGGTAAAGATCTTGTCCCTTTTAGTGACTTTTAAAGTGGGTAATCCATGGAGTTTGAATACATTATTAGTGAAAGCTTGTGCCACTGTATACACCGTGATAGGATGTTTCAGTGCTATGAAGTGAGCATACTTGGTAAATATGTCCACTACTACCAGAATCAGATCTTTTTGGTTTGAGACTGGCAATCCTTCCACAAAATCGATGATGATAGTTGTCCAAGCAAAATCAGGCACATGGAGGGGTTGGAGTAATCCAGGTGAAGAAAAATGATGAGCTTCGTCCAGTTGACACACGGTGCATTGTTGCACAAAATATTTTACTTCTTGTCTCATTCCTGGCCATGTGAAGAATTTTTTGAGTCTGTGGTAGCTTGCTTTTTCTCCTGAATGTCCTCTCAAGTCTGAGGTGTGGAAAGCAGTGAGTAGGGATTGTCTAAGTCTAGTGGTTGATCCAACAAGGATTTTTCCTTTATATTTGATCACTCCATTAGTGAGGGTATAGGGTGGATTTCCGAGTGGAGCAATTGCTAGCTAGGAAGCTAAGGAAGAGCATTTAGGATCATTAGTGTAGCTTTTACCACTTGTGTTATCCAAGCTGGTACCACGGTACTAGAGAGAAAAGCTCTAATGGAATGTTGCACTCTGGAGAGGGAATCTGACACTCTATTTTCTTTTCCCTTTTTGTACTCCACTTTGAATTTGTACCCCGGTAACTTGATCAGTAATTTATGTTGTATTACTTCTATCAGTTTCTGCTCCTCGATATGTTTGAGAGCTTGTTGATCAGTTCTAATGATGATAGAAGAGGAAGCAAAATAGTGTTTCCACTTTTTAATTGCTTCAGTTATGGCGAAAGCTTCTTTATCATAAGTAGACCAGCCAGCAGCTTTAGGGCCTATAGCCTTGCTTAGGAATGCAGTAGGTTGTCTTTTCTGCATAAGAACTGCTCCTATCCCATACCCATAAGCATCTGCCTCCAAAACAAATGGGCTGGAGAAATCTGGCATAGCCAGGACACGAGCTTGTGTCATGGTCTCCTTGAGTTGTTGGAATGCTTATTGTTGTTCTTCTTCCCATTTAAATCCCTCTTTCTCCAGGGCTTCAAACAAGGGTTTACAGATGATTCCATAGTTTCTGGTGAACCTTTTGTAGTATCTAGTTAATCCCATAAAGCTTCTTAACTTTGTGGTGTTTGTAGGGGCTAGACACTAGTCAATAGTTGTAATCTTTGCAGGATCAGTGGAGACTCCTTGATCAGTAATCACATAGCCTATGTATTCCACCTTTGATTGGGAAAAGGTGCATTTAGAGATCTTGGCATACAATTGGTGTTCCCTTAATGTAGTAAACACTTGTCTGAGATGTTCTAGGGGCTCCTCATAGGATTTGCTGAAGATGAGAATGTCATCAAAGAAAACTAGCACACGGTGTCTTAGGAGAGCCCTAGCACAGTATTAATTAGTTGTTGGAATGAAGGTGGTCCATTGGTCACTCCAAATGGCATCACCAAGAATTCAAACAAGCCCATATGTGTGCTAAAAGAAGTTTTCTCAACATCTGATTCTTTCATTCCGATCTGGTGGTTTCCACTTCTAAGATCAATCTTAGTAAATATTCAAGCTCCATGCAACTCATCCAATAAATCTTCAATGATTGGTATGGGATATTTGTTTTTGATTGTGTAAGCATTCAATCTTCTATAGTCCACAGAGAGTATCCATGTCAAATCTTTCTTTTAACTAGTATTGTACGGGAGGAGTATGGGTTGTTGCTCACCCTGGCAATTCCTTTGTCAATGAGCTCCTTAATGATTTCTTCCAGTGCATTTTTTTATGGTGTGGCATTCTGTAGCACCTCTAATTAATCACTGGAGCTCCAGGTTCCAAGTGAATCGCATGGTCAAACTCTCTTGTGGGAGGAAGGCCCACAAGTTCTTGGAAGATATCCTGGAACTTGTCCACAAGTTTAGAAATTTCAGGTTTCTCTTCTGATGTGATATCTTGCTTTGGATGAACAGATTGCATCCACATTAGAGCTCCAGAGAGCATGTTGTCTAGGATGTGTTCCATATCCTGTAGTACAGGGGTGCATGGCGTGTTGGGTAACCACTCATCCACAAATGGTATAGGTTGTCCTAGATTACTCTCGACTGTCAACTCTCTTTTTTGTAGGTCAAATGTTATTGGACTGTGGGTGTACATCCAGCCAGCTCCCAAGATCTATCATACCCAGTGAGCTTCAAAATCCTGACGTCAGACACAAACTCCTTTCCCTGAATTTTGTAGATGGTGTTTTTGCAAGAAAAATCACTATCAAGCTTCCCTCCATTAGCAACTGTGACTTGGACCTTTGGGATAGGTGTTATTGTGCACTTGGCCTGTAGGGCTAGTTTTGGAGACAAGAAGGTGGTAGTGCTTCCACTGTCAACCAGGGCTAGGGCAACAGTATCCCCAACGTGCACTTGTAAAGAGAATGTTTGTTTTGTTTTGGAATCAGGGATGCGAGTAGCAGCATGCATAGACAGAAACAACTCTTGACCATCCAAGTGTTATGCTTCTTTGTCAGACTTTGTATCTTCAGCATCTAGTATGTAGATAACATCAGGTGTTGGATTGTTTTGTTCGTGTAAAGCATGAATTTGAGATTTTTGGGATAGTTTGCAAACTTGCTTGTGCCTGGGAAACCATGGTTCTCTGCATTTGTAGCATATTACCTTTTCTCTGGCCTGTTGTATTACAATGGTTGTGGATGAGGTGTTACTTGCCACAAGTTTGGCCATCTCAGGGTGGTCCTGCTTTTTGTAGGCGGGATGAAAAGGTTTGGGAACAGCAACAAGGGGACACGACTTTTCAATCCTCCTTGCAAACCACATAGCTTTCTGGATGGTGGCAGGCTCAAAACACACCAGGTGGCTTTGGATGTAAGGATTGAGACGAGAGATGAAATTGTGCAAGTAATAGTTATGAGGAACTGCAGGGTTATCTCTCCTCATTAAGTTCATCGGGTGCTCAAATTCAGAGATGTACTGGGCAATAGTGCTTGACTGTGTGAGACTGTGGAAGGATTTGACATTCTCACAAATAGAACTCACAACAAATCTTTCTGTTATGTAAGAACAAAACCTGTGCTAGGGTGTGTTACTAACAATGTATCCGTTGAGTAAATAGGCAATTTTCCGAGTATATTAATCCACGAAATAATAACTAGCATGGCATTGACTAGACTAATGACATACTGATCATGAACTAATCTAGCACATACTACGCATATAGTTGATACATCTATGCATGCCAGTAGTATTGCTAGGATTGAAACGAACAGGAGTGGGATAAACGAGCTATACCCTCCAGTAGGTCAGTTGGCTGTAGCAGCGATGTTGACACGGATGCAGCGGTAGCATCCTCTGCCCTCTTCTTCTCAGCTTCAAGGGCGAGACGATCGGCCTCGGACGGTTCAGCCATGGCGATGACGAGGATGACGTGGATGTACACGAAGCAGACGGGCGGAGGCGAGCAGTCGCGTGATCGCTCCCCAAAAACCTAATCGCCCCTCTCCCGTACAGGAAGCGGAGAGGCGGGGTTTCGAGGCCTGCTCTCCCGTCGATCGTGTATGCGGTGAATAGGATGGAGTCGCCGGCGGCAGCAGCAGCAAAGGAACGAGGGCGTGAGGCAGATGCGATCTGATTCTCATGATGTCTAGGGTTGGCGTTAGCCCTGCTTATATAGGCGGCCGGGTGGAGAGACGTGGGCTGAACCCACGTCCGAGTCGGTAACAGCCCATGATCCGACGTCTCAGATCGTGGCGCATCCGTTACGTATTCTCCATTTCTGATCGGCAAAAATAAGCGCGTAGGTATGAGCTCGGCTCGGCTCATTCCCGCAACCCGCTTCGCGTCGTGACGAGGCGCGGCGAGGCGGGCAGCGGAGGAGGAGTGCGCGAGGGCATCTTCTCTTCTCACTCTCCAATGGCATGTAGAAGAGAGCCCCTTATAAAGGGGTCCAACTTCTTCTCCACTAGCGGGGTGGGACTAAACTTCCCACCACCACCTTGTCATGCCACCACCTACATGGGCCCTTGGAGATTTCTGAAATTCTCTTATGGGCCTAAGGCCCACTACTAATTTCAACAATCCCCCACCAGATCTCAAGGGCACATCGTGTTCCCTCGTTCCAATCACTGTTTTAATATACCAGCATTTCAGTGAAGACCTGTTAAGGTTGGGCTTCACCTAGAACAAGTAGCTACACCCCTTTACAACTGAACAATGGACTATGCCTTGAATTGTTAGTTTGGCGTAAAGAAGCTTCACCACAAGTCTTACTAGTACTAGGCTACCGAAGGCTGACCCCTCGGGTGGAGCACATAAGTCACACTCCTGGCCTATTCATGAGTTTACTAGAGATCACCCCAATCTCATAGACTGTGACTAGCAGTCAGGATCATATAGGTGTGTTCCTCCAAAGATCGCTCTGTAGGACAGCATCTTGCTTACACATAAGCTTTAGAACACATTAAGACAGTATCCCAGAGTATTGCGTCTCCAACGGAGTGGGTTAGTAAAGCTACTCTCCTCAGTTCACCACTGGCTTGTTTTTCCAGGTCCTACTTCACGGGATCTCCGATCATATAGGTTGGGTTACTGCCATGGCAACTCATGTGGGTCTCATACCCATCTCCCTCGATGCACTATCTATCACAACACGTGATAGCCCTTTAGTAAAGGGATCTGCCAGATTCTTAGCCGTTTGGATGTAAGCCAACGCTATCACTCCAGAGTTTCTCAAACGTCTGACAGACTTCAATCTCATTCTTATATGTTTGTTGGACTTCATATTATCCTTTAATCTCTTCACTTTGACAATAACTGTTTGATTATCGCAGTTCATAAGGATAGCCGGAACCGGCTTCTCAACAACCACAGGTAAGTCCATCCAAAGATCTCGAAGAAATTCTGCTTCGACACCAGATGTATCTAATGCTGTTAATTTTGCTTCCATTATCGATCTCATTAAGATCGTTTGCTTGCAAGACTTCCAGGAAATAGCACCACCCCCAAGAGTAAACATATACCCAGTAGTGGCCTTCATCTCATCAGCGTCAGAGATCCAATTCGCATCACTATACCCTTCAAGTATCGATGGGTATCCCGTATAGTGAAGTCCGTGGTTGACAGTACCTTTCAAGTAGCGCATAATTCTTTCAACAGCACGCCAATGAACATCGCCCGGGTTTGCAACAAACCGGCTAAGTTTGCTCACAGCAAACGCGATGTCAGGCCTCGTTGCACTAGCTAAGTACATAAGTGAACCGATAATTTGAGAGAATCTCAGTTGATCTATAGTTGTGCCTTTGAACTTTCGAATCAGCACACTAGGATCATATGGTGTTTGAGAAATTTTGCAGTCTGAATATCCAAAGCGACTCAAAATCTTCTCAACATAGTGGGATTGCAGAAGTGTAATCCCACCCTCATCATCTCTCAAAAGCTTGATGTTCAAGATAACATCAGCCACCCCAAGGTCCTTCATCTACAGAAAAGACTTAACCTCCTCAATTACTTTGAGGTTGGTTCCAAATATCAGTATGTCATCAACATACAAGCACAATATAACTCCTTCGCCCCCACCATGGCGATAGTATACATTTGTTAGCTTCATTAACAACGAAGCCAAACAGATGTCAGAGTTGTATTAAACTTCTCATGCCATTGCTTAGGTGCTTGTCTCAGACCATATAAACATTTCAACAACTTACACACCTTTCCTTCCTGACCTTCTATCACAAAGCCATCTGGCTGTTGCATATAGATTTCCTCATTTAGCTCTCCATTCAGGAAAGCCGTCTTAACATCCATTTGATGAACGAGAAGACCATGTGAGGCCGCCAATGAGAGTAGTACTCGAATGGTGGTCAGTCTAGCCACAGGTGAATAAGTATCGAAGAAATCTTCTTCTTCTTTCTGGGCATAGCCCTTGGCCACAAGCCTAGCCTTGTACTTTTCAATCGTACCATCGGGCCTAAGCTTCCTTTTGAACACCCACTTGCACCCCAATGGTTTGCAACCATAGGGACAATCAGTAATTTCCCATGTCCCATTAGCCATGATGGAATCCATCTCGCTACGGACCGCAGCTTTCCAGTAATCAGCATCTCGAGAAGCATATGCTTCTAAAATAGAAGTGGGATTATCATCCACGAGGTATACGAAGAAGTCATCACCAAAGGTCTTTGCAGTCCTTTGTCTCTTGCCCCTACCAAGGGTTTCCTCGTCATCCTCCTCAGGATTATCATCATGTGTTTGTTCATAATATTCCATAGTAATGGCAGGCTCGGGAGTTATCTCAGATTCCTGTCTAGAAGTGCTTTGCATATCTCCCATGGGAAATATATCCTCAAAGAATGTAGCATCCCTCGACTTCATTATTGTACCGACCTTCACGTCAGGTACCTCAGATTTCACTACTAAAAATCTACAGCCTACGCTATTCTTAGCATATCCCAAATTAACACAGTCCACAGTCTTTGGTCCAAGCTTACGCTTCTTGGGAATCGGCACATTGACTTTCACCAAGCAGCCCCAAGTACGTAAGTACAAGAGCGTCGTCCTTCTCTTCGACCACTCCTCTCCTCATAGGGAGTGACCTCATTATCTTTTGTGGGTACCTTATTCAGGACATGACACACGGTCAATATAGCCTTCCCCCACCATGCCTTGGATAAACCCGATGTATCTAACATGGCGTTAACCAAATCAGTTAGAGTACGATTTTTCCGTTCGACAACCCCGTTTGACTGGGGTGAATAGGGAGGCGTCCTTTCATGAATAATGTCGTGTTCCGCACAAAAAGAATCAAAATCAAGTCACTGAAACCATTCTCCGTTTCTGACCGGCAAAAATAAGCGCGTAGGTATGAGCTAATGGCGAGGCGGGCGGCGGAGGAGGAGTGCGCGAGGGCATCTTCTCTTCTCACTCTTCAATAGCATGTAGAAGAGAGCACCTTAAAAAGGGGTTCAACTTCTTCTCCACTAACGGGGTGGGACTAAACTTCCCACACACCTTGTCATGCCACCACCTACATGGGCCCTTGGAGATTTCTGAAATTCTCTTATGGGCCTAAGGCTCACTACTAATTTCAACAGTATCTAGTCCTCTCCACCACTGAATAGCTTCTCCTTTTACTTAGAACACTGCAATTTCCGTTCTTTGGTCCAGAGGTGTTCTTGAGGACTCAAAGAACTGCTCTATGTTCTGTATACAAGAGTCTGCATCGGTGCCATCGAATTCAGAGATATTGAGCTTAGCAGGTTTAACACTGAGAATGCTTCTTCTAGCTTCAATGGTATGGACTCTTGTTCTATGATGTTCATCGTGTAGCTCTTCCACTGCTGGCAAAGTTATCACATTTACAAGCAGCTGGCCTTGTGGTGTGGCTTTCTCTGCTCTGTTGGTGCTATGGTTGGAATGCCTATATGGGCCTTTGGGGGTGCCATCCAAATTTAGTTCTCTCCCTAAAGCTTTATCCATCAGAACTCCACAACCTGTAGCTTGACCTCCCTGTCGATCATTTAGAGTTGCCGCTGGCAGTTGCTTGGGCCGCCCAGGAGGAATGGAACTGTCGTGGCCAGACTGTGGCGTATAATCTGCATCTTCTTCCTCAATTCCATCATCCCCTGTCATCTTTTTCAGGCTAGCCTGAATTCGCTTGAAGTTGCAGTCGATGCTGGCAAAATTCTTGTTGACTGACTCAGTGAACTCGTAAAATTCTTTCTTGTCATCTTCTTTGTTCTGTCGTAGCGTCTTGATGTCGAGTTGGAGTGACTCGAGCTCGAGTGTTCATGTGTCTTGGCCATGGGGAAGGAGGGAGGGATGCAGCTTGCTTACCCCTCGAATTGCTGCCGCCGATCTGAGTGTTGCCGTTGCTGATGAAGAGAAGCACTCGAGGGAGGGTTGGGTGTGATTTAACACTGAGGCCTTGTTTGGTACTAGTGTATTTCAGGAAATTTGTCGGGATTATCCCGGTCAAACCCCTCAATCCCCACACATCCCATAACATCATTTGGTTCTAGTGTATTTGACATGTTTCATCCCCACATTTATCCTCAAATCCCCAAATTATAGTGCATTTTTCTCAATACCCAATACACTACCCCTACCTAGTGTATTGGGGATAAATGGGGAGTTGAAGGGATTGGGTGAAGGTTGGAGTTTCACCCAATCCCTTGGGGAATTATCCCCACCAATCTCCTCAAAAACACTAGTACCAAACAAGGCCTGAAGGAGTTTCCTTCAGCAACCACTAAACAATCCACTCCGGCTTCCGAGCAGTCTACCGCCGCCAAACGCCACCACGCTGCTCATCGCTGCCAGAACAAGCCCCAGATCCAATCTGGGCTCCGAACTCGCCTCCGAGGACGTACTGGCTCTAGATACCAATTGACAGGACCTAGCAATTCTATCAGTGTTCAAGGTATGAACTCAAGCACACAGCCGAATTTCACTCAACTATGGTGGTCCGATTTCAGTAGTAATTGAAGAAATAGGAACTAGGGTTTGTGCCAGTAGGAACACGACGGCGAGAAGGGCAAAGCCCAATTACATCTAGATAAGTCTCTCCTATCCCAGGGCTCTCTCTATATAATTACAGAAAGTAAAAGAGAAGATAGCGACATGAGGCTGGTTGTAATGGGTAGTATCATATACTAGTATCATGCATATGATACTAGTCTATGATACCGCATCCGTAATGCATAGTATCATATGTTAGTATGAGGTAATAGCACCGCAGATCCTAGAACTTGCGTGGTATGTGATGGTTTAGTCCTAGAACTTGCAAAAGTGGACTGAGTAGTCCTAGAACTTGCGCAGCGAGTGCAAGTTTAGTCCTTGGCCAATCAAACGACGCCACATGGAGACAGCTTGGCGGTGGCAGCCAACATTTGTGTTTTTGCACTTTCCCCCCTGCCGTTCACCGAAATCAACCCGCAGTACTATCAGATTAATTGAGCCGAGGTGTACTGCGGGTTTTTCGATGAACGGCAGGGGGAAGTGCAAAAACGCCAATGTTGACTGCCACCGCCATGCTGGCTCCATGTGGCGTCGTTTGATTGGCACAGGACTAAACTTGCACCTGTTGCGCAAGTTCTAGGACTACGCAGTCCACTTTTGCAAGTTCTAGGACTAAACCATCACATACCACACAAGTTATAGGACATGCGGTGCTATTACCTCTGTTAGTATCATAGGTTCTTTTATTGCATCTTTTATTGTCATGCAAGACACATAGTAGCACAACATTTAATATGATATGGTATCATGATACGATACTCAACCCTATCTTTCTTCATTTAATTCTATGCCACTTCATCAAAATTGCCTAGTTGGCATGCGCAGCCTAAACCGGAGCTGCAGGCTCGCGATAAAAGAACAGTAACTATCCGTTACATGGACGGCAGCCGTTGGATGGAAGATCCACGGCTGGGGTGGCTTCCACTTGACGAATCGGTATGCGCAGGCGAGAGCCGGAGGATTGAAGATCGACGGCTCCTGTAAGTTCTAGTAATTGCTGCAGAGAAGTTCCTGACATCCTCCTACTCCAAGCGGCCAGATTCGCACCATGCTCCCAGTCTCCTCTGCACCTCCTCATCCTTTGGATGCCTTTTGCATTTCTTCAGTCGACGTTGGATGATACTCCGGATTTTTACAACCGGGGCCGTTTGGAAAGACACACCGGGGCCGTTTGGGTGTTGTAATCTGGGAGCCATGTCTATTCATACTGTAAGATTTGAGAGAGAGATATTTTGATATGCACATTTTATTCAATCCAATCCATGGGTATATATATAGAGGGATAGATCATCAGTGTCTAACAGAAGAAACGCTAGAGCTAGTCAGAAGCTGGAGTCGCCAGGCAATGCGGCACGTCGGTTAGCGATAGCTATCCTCTCCTATGCGTGCAGGCGTGGAAGGCGTGCGTTAGGCGTGGCATCGCATGCGGGAGCCGGCGTAGGAGCCAAGCTATCGCTGCATGCATGCTGACTTGCGGAGCAAGTTAGGGCCAGGAGCTGGAGCCGTTGGGCAAAGTGTTTCAACACATACAACCGGATTGAAACGCGGCGGTGGATTACAGGCGGAAATTTGTTCGGTTGTATTTTACTGGTGTACAGTAATATCCAGATGTAATCATTTACAGTTGTAAAATTTCACAGACATTCCAAGCAGGGCCTAACGCCTCCACCTAGTTTTTCATGCGGTGTCTGTAACAACGTTCGAATACTGTAAATATACAAATCATGAGGCTCCAAAAATTACTACTATCTAGCAAAAAAAAAAAAAATTGAAACCTGTGAGAAATATCTCCAATGAAAAGGTTGAACGCATCAGGCAATGCGAGTAACAAAGCTCATTGCTCAATTGAGACACATTACACACGGATCAAATTCATGATACAACAGGGACTGTAAAACTGGTCTTCGCATCCGCCCTCGTGTGTGAATTTGGTAAGAGAACCCAATAACAGTTGATCATACGAGAATTGGGTTTGACCAAGGATCATTGCTTACATCAACATCTATACACTTAAAAATCAGCAACTGCTGAGAATCATCTTGAATATGTAACTGGAATTGGTCACAATGGAAGAAGGTGGTTGCAAAGAACAACGCTGCCGGCCGCAGTCCCAGAATTACAAAAATATAAATTATACAGAATACAGTCACTTTCATGAGCAAACAAGCCGCCAGTTTGCAACAAAAAGAGCAGACAAAGATACATGATAATGGCCCCATTCGAGGATGACAAGAGGGCAGGCCTTATTATCTGAACAAAACAGAGCCAGAAAAAGAAACTTATCCATTGATATTTCTTCTGCGATGCACTCCAGCATCATGTGTTGGTTGAGGAGCCATGCCGGTGTGATTCATGACGATGGATTATTATCGTCTGTGTCGGCGGACTTAGTGTCATCACTTGCCCCGTCCAATTTGCCGGGGTTTGTGCCTCTGTTCCGGGTAGCAGAGGAGGTTTGGTCTTCCAGTTTGTCCGAGGTCTCTGACTGAGATTGACTAGTGATACCCTTCTTGCTTGGGCTTTCTTCAGGCTGCCCTGTTTCGGAGGCTGGCGCCTTGGTTTCGCCACCTTGAGTTTTGCCTTCCCGCTGTAGTTGTTGCTTGGGTTCTTCAGGAGTTCTTGAGCTGCTCTCAGATTCATTGTCTGCCTGGATGATACTTGGAGCATCTTTAGTTGGTTCATAGCTATTGTTTGTGTCATTGCTCTGCCGCTGAACCCTCCCGACATTTTCTCCCTTCTCTTGTTCCAAAGCAGCCCTTTGAGATGCTCCATTGGTGTCTTCGGGATAGTCAGTTGAAGTGTCTTGTGCCTCAGTTTCTTCAATTCGCTTTCTGTTGTCCTGTCTTGGTTGTAAAACATCTTGGTCAGCCTGTTGTTGGTTTCTGAATCCCTCAGCTGCCTGAATGTTTTCCTTCATAGGTGACGGTTGGTTGAGAGGTGATGGTTGTATATCTCCAGATGTTGTTAAGATGTTCGGGCTTGTAGTTTCACTGGCTTCTATGCTGTCATCTTTAGATGGTCTAGTGCTGGATTGGCGCTGCTGCTTCGGTTTTTCTTCAGGTGATGTCCTTTCAAGGCTCTTTTGAGGTGATGATGATACTGAACCATCAGAGGGTGGTCCTTTAACTGCACTATTTTCAGACTGGCCAACTGCTTGGCTGGCTGAGAGGTTGACATTTGATATTGTGTTCGCCTGGTCACCTTTGATCATAGTGGGCTTCCCATCACTTGACAAATCAACCGAAGCTTCATGTGGAGGCTGAACTGGATATGTACCTATAATTTAAGGACGAGGGGTTTTCATAACCGTTCGTTGTGCAAGTAGAGACTTCTGTCATAACATTATGCACGAATTATGAAGACACAATAGAGATGGTTTATTTCTGAACTGGCGTAAGTTCAATGATCATGGATAAGTCGTTTGGAGTCTGAACTGAATTCCTACATTTTCATTTGGTGTTGTTCAGCCTAATTTCTCAAGAGTTTTTTATCAGCAACTTTATGAGCTACTAAAACAAAAGTCTCTATAATGAATGAATATATGGTAACTGTTCTACCTGTCATAGGAAGAAGTGGTTTTGCTGACTTGGTGAGAGAAGCATCAGGGCTAAATTCTTGTATTTTCGCTGAAGGAGGCGTAGCAACTGAACTTGCGGTCTCTCTCAAGCCTGTTGGCGATACATCGGTTTGATCAGTGTTAGCAATAACTCTTTTTGATACAACAGGAGGCAACTTAGGAGACTGAGTTGAATCTTCATCTACAAAGTGCATCAATGAGTAGTGTTAACAGTGGAACAATGGTTAATTCATGGTGTGCAAAAATTGCCTGATCTAAAATGGTCCAGCAAAAAGGTGCATACATTGCCCATACAAAAAAGATTGATTAGTTAGTTGAGTAAATTTTGTTTAGCAGTGGGTGCTGCACATGTTGTGGTACCTTGCGGAGCATCTGGAGCTGGTGTTGGGCTAATCAGAGGTGTCACAAGTTCTTGATCAGTGAAGGGTGGTCTTGGTAACGAACTTGTGGCTGGCCCATCACCACTTGTACGAGGAGCATCACCACTGGTTGGTGCTGAATCAGGCCTAATCACTTCAGGCTGGTCAGATGCTGTGTCTCGGGCCTCAGTTTCTTTAGTTTGTGTTTTGTTATCCTGTGTTGATTGAAAGACAGCTTGGTCAGACTGTTGTTGGTTTCTAGATCCTTCAACTGCCTGCATTCTTTCCTTGAGTGGTGAAGGTTCTATATCTCTAGGTATTATTGAGGTGCTAGGATTTCTAGTTCCACTGGCTTCAATGTTGTTATCTTTAGATGATCTACTGCTGGATTGGTCTGTTTGCTGCTGCTGGTTCCATTTTTCTTCAGGTGACGGTTTTTCAAGGTTCTCCTGAGGAAATGATGGTACTAACTCTGCAGGGAGTGGTCCTTTAACTGCACTATTTTCAGATTGACCAACTTCTTCGCTGGCTGAGGGACTGACATCTGATATTGTGCTGGCCTGATCACCGTTGATCATAGTGGGCTTTCCACCTCTCGATAAATCAAAGGAAGCTTCACGTGGAGGCCAAACTGGATCTGTACACATAATTTGAGAACAATGTCTCACAACCGTTAGTTGTGTAAGTACACACTTTTGTCCTAACATTAAAAATGAAGGAACAAATGCATTTTATATTGTTTATGCCTGAATTTTTACAGGTTTAATGAGCAGGGATCACTCGTTAATACTCTAGCAAGCTTCTACATTGTCCTTAGTGTTGTTCAGCATGATCTCGTAAGAGTTTTTAGATGCAACATCATCAGCTAAAATAAAATTCTGTATACTGAATAAGTCTAGGGCATTATTGTTTTACCTTTCATAGGAAGTGGTTTCTCTGACTTGGTGAGATAAGCATCGGGGCTAGATTCCTGTATTTCCTCTGAAGGAAGTTTAGCATTTGAACTCGGGGGCTCTCGCAGGCCTGCTTGTGATACATTGGTTTGATCAGCGTTAGCAACATCTTTCCTTGATACAACAGAGGGAGAAAACAGTGAAGAGCGATTTGAATCTTGATCTGCAGTACATCAATGATCAGTGTTAACAGTGTAAAGATGATTAATTTCTATAGCACAAAAAATGCTTGACATAAAATTGTCGAGTAAAAGTTGCATGAAAAGAATAGATTAATTAGTGCAGTAAATTTAATAATTTGTGTTCAGAAATGGTTGCTTCATGCAGTGCTGTACCTTGCGGAGCATCTGGAGCTGGTGCTGGACTAACCATAGGTTCTTGATCAGTGGAGGGTGGTCTTGATGACTTGGTCTTTTCCATGAAATTAGCAGGTACATTCTGAGTTCCTGCAGGAGGTTGTGCCTGTGAATCACGTGTGGCTGGTTCATCGCCACTAGTACGATGAACATCGCCACCAATTGGTGCTGAATCAGGCCTAATGTCTGAGTTTTGTGCTTGGCTAGATTGAGGTGACATCTTTTTATCAACACCACCACCCAGATCAGGAATTCTTTGTTTGTCTGGAGTAGGAGTTATTCCTCGTTGATCACTTATAGGCCGTGCCTCGTTAGTTTGATCGGATGCAGCAACAATACCATTTTCTTTTGTTGGCTGAACAAAGAAAGGCCTTTGTGCAGAACGAGCTATATCTTGAGCTGAAATGCATGGAACAGCCTTATTACTGTCAGACCAGTTATTTAATCATTTTTTAAAGAAATCGTGTTAAACACAATCAAGTATAGCTTGCCAGAATTGCTATTCTTTTTCCACACACATCAGAGTAAAGAACTTAATTACCTGACAAAGGGGAGTTAAGCTCTTTATCCATGGCCTCAGCAGAGGAACTCGATTGCGTAGAACGAGCTGAATCCTGATCTGAAACGCAAGTGGCAGTGTTAGTAGTAGCAATAAAATTATACATGGGTAACTTTGGTATTTTCAATAAGTTTTTCTGCATCTATAGGCCTGCATAATCACACTTGATGGTAGAAAATCACCTTTTACATCTGAACTTTGTGCTTGACTAGAAGGTGGAGTGGTTTTGTTTTCAAGATCAACACTAGAAGGTAGCAAACCACGTTTTGCATCTGGATGTTGTGCTTGACTAGAAGAGGGAGCTGTTTTTTTGTCGACAAAGGCGCCACGCACATCAGGAGGTGGTCCTTCACGTGGCTCAGAAGCATGTTGGTCTTGTTCTTCCCTCGAAACTGCTTCCTTGTTGTGATCCTCATCAAGCACTGTTTCTGAAATGTCCGGTTCATGCCTAATGTCTTGCTGCGCGATGACTGGTCGAGATACTTTGCTTTCTTCAGCTTCAGCAACTGTAGACTCCAGGGGAAGTAGTTCTGCAAAACAGAAGGAAGAACTGAGTACTGCTGAGAAACGGTACAATTATGGCGAGACTGTTAGTTTTGAGGAAAGTTCTTGTTCAATAGTACGTGTGCTGGAAGGTACACTATTTTTCCAAACAAAAGAAAGGATAATTGCCTGATGGAGCCATGCTTTGATCAACAGAGGTTACTACTTCACTAGTTGCTTGTGACGCCTTGGCTTGATTGGGTGCAGCAACAGTAGACTGTTCTTTCTGTCGCTCACTCGAGGAAGACTTCTGTCCAGGGTTAGCTGAATCTTCATCTGAAATTCCAAAAGGGAAAAAATTGTCAGAGCTGTCGTTTTTTTATAAAGCTTTCTTGTGCTAAATCAGTTACACATTTGCTAGAGGGTGCACTGTTTTTCCACAGTAAAGAAAACCATTACCTGGGCGAGCTACTTCCCCTGGTGCACTACCAAGATGAGTGTCAGGAGTTAATGCTGAACCTGTAGCTTCTTGACCTATAGAGGATGGTTTCAGTGACTTGGCTTTCCCTAAGGTGTCAGAAGTTACATCTTGGGTGGATTCGGTGTCATGTGGACGCACGAGAGGCAGTGTTGCTTGGGTTTCTGCATGTTCTTTTGCTACTTGATTGGGTAAAGATCTTGTGGAAGGCTCATCAGCACTGTTTTGTGTGGGATCAGGTTTTGAGTCTGAACTTTGTGCTTGGCTAGATGGAGGTCTCGTAGCCTTTTCACCTATGGCACTACGTGGATCAGGGACTGGGCCTTCAGATAGCTCAAAATCAGGTCCGGTGCGGTAAACTTGTCCTTCGCCTGGAATTGATTCAACAATATGGTGGTCAACAGGAGCAACTTCCTGAAATTTCCCTGAAGTATGGTGGGTACCTGAGGATGGATATTCTGATGCAGGCGCTTGTTGACCAATAGTTGGTTGTGAGTCCTTTGTCTGGTCAGGTGTGGCTGAGGAAAGTGGTTTCACAGAGCTTGGATAACTAAGCTCTCTATCCATAGGCTCAGCAGAGGATCTTGATTGCGTGGGACGAACTGAATCCTGATCTGGAAAGCAAGTGGCAGCGTTAGTAGTAGCAAGAAAGTTATGCAGGGGTAACTTTGGTATTTTCAGTAAGCTTCTCTGCATATAATCATCTATAGGCCTGCATAGTCACACTGAGATAACTAACCTGAGTGGCTGAATTTCTGTTCTGGAATATCAGCACGTTTTTCTTCACTGGGCTCATAATCCAAGGTTGGAGCGCCTCTCATACCTTGTGTCTCTTTACCGACAATTATTGGCAATGTCGGTTCAGCTGCAGCAACGATAGTCTCTTCTTTATTGGTCTCAGCTGGGGAAGGTTGTTTTGCAGACTGAATTGAATCTTGATCTAAAATGCAAGAAGCGATGTCAGTAAGTAGCAAGATATTTAGTTTTGAGAAAGGTAGCTTTAGGATGCTAGAAGGTGTACTGTTTAACAACTTAAAAGAGAATCTGGTTACCTGGTGGGGCAGATTTCTTTATAGCAGGAAATACTTCGCTATCCCTGGTTGGACGAACATAACCATCAGCTTTAGCAATTTGGGTATTTGAGGCTGGAGAGTCCTTTGTGCCTGGTTCAGGGGATTGTGGCATTGATGAATCATCAGTGGGAAAATTATCAAGGGTGACTTGCTGGATTTTCCTAGTATCATGATGGGCATCTGGGGATGGAACTTGTTTTGTGATCGGCGTAGATGGTCTCACTTCTTGACGAAAAATTGTCTGTGGTTTCTCAGGTTTTTTATCTGAAATTCATGAAGCAAACAATTAGCTTTGACAATCTTTCATGTTTCTAATCCTCCCTTGGTCTGTTAGAAGGTTTGCATTTTAGCCAATACTTAAGAGTAACTAGTCACCTGATGGAGTAAATTTCTGTTCAGAGAGTTGGGCCCGTGAAGTTGGCGCTGGTCCAGCTGTAGGTGCCATGCCTTCAGTTGAAGTTGGTCGTGCAGCATGAGCTAATTTTTTATCTGAAATTCATGAAGCAAACAATTAACTTTGATGATCTTTTCATGTTCCTAATCCTCCTTCGGTGACCTAGAAGGTTCACATTTTAGTCAATACTTAAGACAAACTAGTCACCTGATGGAGCAAATTTCTCTTCAGCAAGCTGGGCCTTCGAAGTTGGCGCTGGTACCTTGCCTTCAGTTGAAATTGGTTTGGAAACATTGGTTTTGTCCAAGGTGTCAGTAGGTACATCTCGGGTTGATACAGAGTCATGTGGAGCATCAAAAGGTGATTGTGCTTGAGTTGATTCAGGTGGTTGTGCCTCTTGAGCATGCAGAGTTGGTGCTTGCATTTGTACTAGTTCTCCATCTCTCTCAGCTGTGTCGGCTGCTGAGAATGATGATGGAGCGCTTAGAACATTGGGTGTTCGTGCAGGCGGTGCCATTCTTTGCTCTTTTTCTACCGCCTCACTGGCACCCCGAGCACCGGGTATCGGTCGTTGATTCATTGGTGCTGGCTTTTGATCAATGGTAGACCCACCCAGCACATCATCACCTTGTAATGGCACAGATGTGCGCTGCCATTGATCAATGGTGGACAGTTCTCCATCAGGAGCTGCTTCCCGTGACAGTTCTGTGGCACGTTGGACTTGGGAAGTTGGTTCTTGGCCCAATAGAGGTAGTGCTCCTTTTCGGTCATCAACAAAGTCCCCTTTAAATGGCTCTTCAGTAGGATGACCGTCAAGAACTCTTGCTCTGGATGGAGCTGGAGGGGTAGAGCCATCAGCTTTGCCAACAGTTGGGAGGGTTTGCGGTTGCTCATGGCTGTCTTGGGCAACCAGACGGTCCTCCTGATAAACAGAAGGTGTTCTCTCTGCCTTGATAGGGTGTCGAGAACCTTGTGTGTCTTTACCGACGGTTGTTGGCAATGTCGGTCCAGCTGCAGCAACGATAGTCTCTTCTTTGCTAGTCTCAGATGAGGAAGATTGTTGCGCAGAAAGAATTGAATCTTGATCTAAAACGCAAGAAGAGATGTCAGTAAGTAGCAGGATATTTAGTTTTGAGAAAGGAAGCTTTAGTATGCTAGAAGATGTACTGTTTTTTTAACTTGAAAGAGAATCTAGTTACCTGGTATTGGTGAATCATCAGGGGGGGAATTAGCAAGGGTGACATGCTGGATTTTCCTGGTATCATGGTGGGCATCTGAGGATGGAACTTGTTTTGTGATTGCTGCAGATGGCCTTGCTTCTTGACGAAAAATTGTTTGTGGTTTCTCAGGAGCAGAAAAACTAGTATCTTCTTCACTTGATTCAGGCGCAGCACGAGCTAGTTTTTTATCTGAAATTCATGAAGCGTACAACAATTAGCTTTGACAACATTTTCATGATCCTAATCCCCCTTGGTAAATTATAAGGTTCACATTTTAATCAATACTTAAGAGTAACTAGTCACCTGATGGAGCAAATTTCTGTTTAGCAAGTTGGGCCTTCGAAGTTGGCGCTGCAGCTGTAGGTGTCATACCTTCAGTTGAAGTTGGTTTGGCAGATTTGATTTTGTCCAAGGTGTCACGAGGTACATCTGGGGTTGATACAGAGTCATGTGGAGCATCAAAATGGGTTTGTGCTTGAGTTGATTCAGGTGGTTGTGCCCCTTGATCACGTGAAAATCTTCCGACACGTGCGTCATCACGGGTAGGTTGAGCATTTACGGGGGATGCTGTTGAACCGGGCCAAGTGTCTGAACCTTGTGCTCCACTAGCAGGCAATGCTGTCTTGTTGTCAACAGTAGCATCATGAGGTGATGGACTGTCATCCCGAACATCTTCACTGGTCATGGCCAAATCATGCTTAGCTTTCAAGGCATTCCATCTTTGTGCATCAGATTTGTTAGTAAACTCTTGATCACTAGTGTCCCGAGCATCAGGAATTGCTCTTCTAGCAGGCACTGAAGTAGGACGAGCATGCTGACTAGGTGCTTGCATTTGTACCGGCTCTCCATCTCTTTCAGCCATGTCATCTCCTGAGAATGATGACGGAGCATGCTGAATATTGGGTGTTTGTGCTCCTGTTCGTGCAGGTGGTACCATTCTTTGCTCTTTTTTGACCATCTCATTGGCGCCCCGAGCACTGGGTATTGATTGTGCACTCATTGGTGTTGGCTTTTGATCAATGGTAGACCCACCCAGCACATCATCACCCTGTAATGGCACAGATGTGCGCCGCCATTGATCAATGGTGGACAGTTCTCCATCAGGACCTGCTTCCTGTGACAGTTCTGTGGCACGTTGGACTTGGGAACTTGGTTCTTGGCCCAATGGAGGTGGTGCTCCTTTTCGGTCATCAACAATGTCCCCTTTAAATGGCTCTTCAGTAGGACGACTTTCACGAACTCTTGCTCGGGGTGGCGCTGGAGTACTTGATTTCTCTTCAGGATCTTGTTGACGCTTTGGTGTAGAGCCATCTGCTTTGCCAACAGTTGGGAGGGTTTGCGGTTGCTCATGGCTGTCTTCGGCAACCAGACGGTCCTCCTGATAAACAGAAGGTCTTCTCTCCGCCTTGGTAGGGCGTCGAGAACCTTGTGTTTCTTTACCGATGGTTGTTGGCAATGTCGGTCCACCTGCAGCAACGGTAGTCTCTTCTTTGCTAGTCTCAGATGAGGAAGATTGTTGTGCAGACTGAATAGAATCTTGATCTAAAATGCAAGAAGAGATGTCAATAAGTAGCAGGATATTTAGTTTTGAGAAAGGCAGCTTTAGGATGCTAGAAGGTGTACGGTTTTTCAACTTGAAATAGAATCCAGTTACCTGGTATTGGTGAATCATCAGGGGGAAAATTAGCAAGGGTGGCATGCTGGATTTTCCTGGTATCATGGTGGGCATCTGAGGATGGAACTTGTTTTTTGATTGCTGCAGATGGTCTCGCTTCTTGACGAAAAATTGTTTGTGATTTCTCAGGAGCAGAAAAACTAGTATCTTCTTTACTTGATTCAGGCACAGCACGAGCTAATTTTTTATCTGAAATTCATGAAGCGGACAATTAGCTTTGACATATTTTCATGTTCCTAATCCTCCCTTCGTCAATTAGAAGGTTCATATTTTAATCAATAGTTAGTAACTAGTCACCTGATGGAGCTAATTTCTGTTTAGCAAGTTGGGCCTTCGAAGTTGGCGCTGCAGCTGTAGGTGTCATACCTTCAGTTGAAGTTGGTTTGGCAGATTTGGTTTTGTCCAAGGTGTCACGAGGTACATCTGGGGTTGATACAGAGTCATGTGGAGCATCAAAATGGGTTTGTGCTTGAGTTGATTCAGGTGGTTGTGCCCCTTGATCACGTAAAAATCTTCCGACACGTGCGTCATCACTGGTAGGTTGAGCATTTACGGGGGTTGCTGTTGAACCGGGCCAAGTGTCTGAACCTTGTGCTTCACTAGCAGGCAATGCTGTCTTGTTGTCAACAGTAGCATCATGAGGTGATGGACTGTCATCCCGAACATCTTCACTGGTCATGGCCAAATCATGCTTAGCTTTCAAGGCATTCCATCTTTGGGCATCAGATTTGTTAGTAAACTCTTGATCACTAGTGTCCCGAGCATCAGGAATTTCTCTTCTAGCAGGCACTGAAGTAGGACGAGTATGCTGGGTAGGTGCTTGCATTTGTACCGGCTCTCCATCTCTTTCAGCCATGTCAGCTCCTGAGAATGATGACGGAGCACGCTGAACATCAGGCGTTTGTGCTCCTGTTCGTGCAGGTGGTACCATTCTTTGCTCTTTTTTGACCATCTCATTGGCACCCCGAGCACTGGGTATTGATTGTTCACTCATTGGCGTTGGCTTTTGATCAATGATAGACCCACCCAGCACATCACCACCTTGTAATGGCACAGATGTGCGCCGCCATTGATCAATGGTGGACAGTTCTCCATCAGGACCTGCTTCCTGTGACAGTTCTGTGGCACGTTGGACTTGGGAACTTGGTTCTTGGCCCAACAGAGGTGGTGCTCCTTTTCGGTCATCAACAATGTCTCCTTTAAGAGAATCTTCAACCTCTTGTCTTGATCTCAAAGGCTGCTCCCTAGATGACATGGAATCAGCAGGCTTTGAATCTTGAAATGTGACATTAGCATCATGGGAAGTTGTCCGCCTAGGTGCTGGAGCAGTGCCCCCAGGTTGTTTGATGGTGTCTTCATCACTTGGAGACCTCCTTTTAGATGGTGGTGTCACACTGGGACCACCCTCTGTTGGAGTGGTTGCAGCTTGCCAAGTCCTTGTTTCTTTGTAGGTGCCTTGAACATCTTGACCCACAATTTGCCTTGGCTTAAAATCATTATCCCTAGATTGTTTGGGGGTGTCTTCAACATTGGAGTGTCTCTTTTTGACTAGTGAAGCTGCACGAGGATCTTCAGTTGCTTCTTTCTTCCATGATGGGGCATCAGCTCTCTGAGAATCCAAAGGTTGCCCTTGTGATGATGGAGAATCATAATTTTTTGTTTCTTCAAAGGTAACTTTTGATTTCTTGGCGGCGTCTTTGGCATCAGGGTATCTCTTTTGCAATGGTGTGGAATCAGCAACCTTTGACTCTCTAAAGACATCCCTAGCATCTGGTGCATGCTTTGGGAAAGAAGCATCTTTTCTGCGATCAGCAGGGACAATTCTTGCTTCCACAGCATCCTTGCGTGCATAAGGGGGGCTTACAGCACCTTCATGATCAGATGATGTTCTGTCCTCAGCAATTCCTTGAACATCAACAACTTGTTGCCAAAGCCTGGAAGAAACATCTGTCCTCTGATCAGTGTGGGGTGTTTGAGCTGTCCTTTCTGGTCCTTGCACCAGTTGTCCATCCATGCCTACTGGTTCTTGTGCAAGAGGACGAGGGTTCGCTTGTTCTGCATCTTGTGATGAGATATGTTGCACATCTTTGCTAGGATTTGCTTGTTGGGTAGGAGGCATTAAATCATCAGTTTCTCCCTTTAGGTTACTCAAACCAGTTGTAGCAGCATGCCACTGCTCAGACTGCAGTTTCTGATGAGCATGCTTAGCTTGCTTGGCTTCCTGGTTGGTATCATCATCGTCATATAATGGAATAGCTTGAATATCATCTCGCACACGCCTCGGGAGAGGAGCATCTTTTCTGCGGTCAGCAGGGAACTTTCTTGCTTCCACAACATCCTTTTGTGCATAAGGGCCTTCAGATGTTGCTCGCTTGGGCGGAGGAACAGCATCATGTGGAGCATTGACAGGTTGTGATCTAGATGATGTCCCCTCAGGTGTATCATATGGATCTTGAGCTCTTGTTTGCCTTGGTGCAAATGCAGTTTCTCTGGCTTCCTGGTTGCTACCATCATCATCATCATCATATAATGGAATAGCTTCAGTTTCATCTTGTACATGCTTCGGGAGAGGAGCATCTTTTCTGCGGTCAGCAGGGAACTTTCTTGCTTCCACAACATCCTTTTGCGCATAAGGGCCTTCAGATGTTGCTTGCTTGGGCGGAGAAACAGCATCATGTGGAGCATTGACAGATTGCCATCTAGATGACTTTCCTTCAGATGTATCATATGAATCTTGAGCTCTTGTTCGCCTTGGTGCAGATGCAGTTTCTCTGGCTTCCTGCTTGGTACCATCATCATCATCATATAATGGAATAGCTTGAGTGTCATCTCGTACACGCTTCGGGACAGGAGCATCTTTTCTGCGGTCAGCAGGGAACTTTCTTGCTTCCATAACATCCTTTTGTGCATAAAGGTCTTCAGATGTTGCCCGCTTGGGCGGAGGAACAGCATCATGTGGAGCATTGACAGGTTGTGATCTAGATGATGTTCCTTCAAATGTATCATATGGATCTTGAGCTCTTGTTCGTCTTGGTGCAGATGCAGTTTCTCTGGCTTCCTGGTTGGTATCATCATCGTCATGTAATGGAATAGCTTTAGTGTCATCTCGTACACGCTTCGGGGGAGGATCATCTTTCCTGCGGTCAGCAGGGAACCTCCTTGCTTCCACAACATCCTTTCGTGCATAAGGGCCTTCAGATGTTGCTCGCTTGGACGGAGGAACAGCATCATGTGGAGCATTGACATGTTGTGATCTAGATGATGTTCCTTCAGAGGTATCATATGGATCTTGAGCTCTTGTTCGCCTTGGTGCAGATGCAGTTTCTCTGGCTTCCTGGTTGGTATCATCATCGTCATATAATGGAATAGCTTTAGTGTCATCTTGTACACGCTTCGGGGGAGGATCATCTTTCCTGCGGTCAGCAGGGAACCTCCTTGCTTCCACAACATCCTTTCGTCCATAAGGGCCTTCAGATGTTGCTCGCTTGGGCGGAGGAACAGCATCATGTGGAGCATTGACATGTTGTGATCTAGATGATGTTCCTTCAGAGGTATCGTATGGATCTTGAGCTCTTGTTCGCCTTGGTGCAGACGCAGTTTCTTTGGCTTCCTGGTTGGTATCATCATCATATAATGGAATAGCCTGAGTGTCATCTCGTGCACGTTTGGGGAGAGAAGCATCTTCTGTGCGGTCAGCAGGGAACCTTCTTGCTTCCTCAGCTTGCTTCCGTGCATAAGGGGGCCTTTCCGGTCCTTGAGCCAGTTGCCCATCCATGCTCGCTGGTTCTTGTGCAAGAGGACGAGTGCTGGCTTGTTCTGAATCTTGTGATGAGACATCTTTGCTAGCTTTTGCTTGTTGAGTAGGAGGCATTAAATCATCAGCTTCTCCCTTTCGGTTACTGAAACCAGCTGTAGCAGCATGCCACTGCTCAGACTGCAGTTTCTGATGAGCTTCACTTGGACGGGGCTTCCCAGGAGATGTGTATGTAACTCTCTGGTCAGTAGCTCTGCTAGAAATACTTCCAACAGGTCTTTGTGGAGTAAGCTCAGTGTATCGGACTGATTTCTTATCCTGAGTATCAGCATTGGGGGCTGTGTTGTCGGTCCATAAACCTGATGCACTGAGTAGGTCAGGATCTTCTTTAGCTGATCTTGGACTGGTTTCAGCATGATCAATGGCATTGCTGGGTCTATCAGTTTCAGATATCTCGTCCAGCATTTCTGAAGGTTTAGGTGAGGTGGATCCAGTATAAGGTTCTGCTTCATCAGTATGTCTGCTTGCCTCATAGTAATCAAACACATGAAGATTATTAGGTGCTTTTCTGGACGAACTTGGCTTGGATTTAGTAGGGAGGTCTACTTCAGTGGCTTCAGAAGTTAGTGAGGCATCTCCAATTCTGGGCTTATCACCGCCAGTTCTTGAGGGCTTGGTAGGAGAGGTAGCTGGGGTAAAAAAGTTGATTCTTCTTTCGACAGGAATAGCAGATTTTTCAGGAATTCTAGGAGTAGCAGATTTTTCAGGAATTCTAGGAGTACTTTGGACGGAGGCTGGTGGAGTTTCTTCATGTGTAGTAGAAATGGTAGTGTGTTTGCTTCGGACATCTGAAGGTTTATGAGTAGTAGGGATACTTAGGCTTGAGGAGACTGGTGTTTCATCAGGGGAAGTTTCTGTAGGATGAGGCTCCTCTGCTTGAGGAGCTGTGGGAGATGTTGCGATGATATTAGCAGGGGGGCGAACAAATATCGTGTGAGGTTTTGTGCTGGGTTGCTCCCAGGAGTCTAGACGGAACTGGGGTCTGCTGGTTGGAGGATGCTGTCTCCGCCACTGACGGCGTTGCTGCTTCTCAAGTTCCTCCTGTTTGTGCTGCTGCTGCTTGTCAAGTTCCTCCTGTTTGTTCTGCTGCTCCACCTCATGCATAACCTTCAGCACCTTCTGCCAAGAACCCCGGCTAGAAATTTCATGCCACCACCTCTGCACATTCTTCCTTGAATCATATAGGTACAGAAACTTTTCAGAATTTGTGATGTGGTAGGAGTTTGGCAGGTGTACAAGGTCGGCAAGAGTGAACTTGTTGCCAGCAAGGAATTCACTGTCACCAAGCCTTTGCTCATAAACTTCCAGAACATCTTCCAGCTTTCTCGTCTGCAAGTCTATATCATCATCTTCTTCATCAACGGGAAAGGCCAAGTGGCAGAACAAGGATCTGCTCGGAGGGTTGAAATTATGCTCTTCGTGGTGGAGCCATTCCTCGATGGAAGCCCTCTCAAGGGAATCCTTCCCAAGGAGAAATGGATATCCGTGATCTTCATAAGTCTCTGCTATATGGTGGCAGATTTCTCTTGATTCTGGAATTAAAGACAAACAATTTTGAATAAGCATAAACCAATAATCATTTTCACAAAGACTTCTTTTCAATAGCACAGAAAAGTATCAGAAGAGTGGAATATAAGAAAATCTAGGATAAAGCATGAACGCCGAGAGCAGTTAAAATTAGATAAAAATTTCTTGCTACTGATAAAATAGACATCAGTTCTCCTTTATGTGCCACCTACTACGAGAAACAAGTATGAGGAGCAGTTCATCTTGGATCATGTTGCATCCCCTCTGTTAATGGAAAGTATGTGCTCTCAGGAACTGCCAGGCTCCTTGGGTCACAACATGATCTTCTTCAGTGTCAAAGTGTACTGGTTTTATATTCAGCCCACTACAGTTCTATACCTATTAGCACACCAAAATTGTCGCCTAGTGTTAATAAGAAATATAGTACTCCCTCCGTCCCAAAATAAGTGTCTTAACCTTAGTACAACTTTGTACTAGAGCTAGTACAAAGTTAAGACAGTTATTTTGGGTCGGAGGGAGTAATACGACAATTATTAAATCAACTGCCGAAAGAAACTATATTGTAAGTAGCAAATTTCAGCTTATGTACTTCGTATCACATCTTTACATAATTATACCTCTGTTGGAACATTTAATTACTCTTCTATTTTCTTATATACTTATGCTGGTACATAATTTAGAATATATTGCTTGAGTGCCTTCAAACGTGTCTAGGACAAGAGATTGTTGTCGTGATAAAAAAACACAACATGAGAAAAAATATTTGTTCTTTTGGTTAAAACCCGCTCACTGTCCTGGGCATGGCAACATGTACTAAAGCCAACGTTCTTCAGGCACAATTCATCATATATATTTTCATGGTTGGCAAGTTTGAAGGGGAAAAAAATCCCATCTTGACTGAAACGCTTACAGTTTCCAGCTTAATCAGTCAAAAAAGGACACCATAGCTTAGTCATAAATGCACAACATAGCTTAATCAAATATCATTGTCTATACAGCTAAAATAATCATATGATCGAAGTTCATCTACACATGAAGAAACATCATTGTCTTTACACATTCATTAAACTTACCCAACACAAAGAAGAAAGACTGAAAATTTCACCAATAAACATTACTGTTCACTGTAAAAAGCCATTTAAGGAAAGCTTACAAGGTTGCAATTTCAAAATGAGCTCCTGACAAGCACTGACATACACAGACTTGAACATTTACATGATTTATGATGGAAGGAAGCTCTTACCCAGCCCCACATAACATTTTCATCTCAAGTTGTTGATGGGTTTTTTCAGTGTGGATTCGTCCAATATATGGGAGGGATTACATAGTGTTCTAATGCTCGATTTTGTTATTTAATGTCAGGAAAGCAACTTATCTATATTGAAGGCCCAAGGGGCATATATATATTACATATGACTTGAGGTGCAAGGAAAGTAAACATAGACTAATAAGGACTCCTAGACTAATACTAATAGACTAATGAGGACTCCTAGACTAATACTAATACTTCCTAACCCCCCCCCCCCCCCTCAAATGCAAAGCGTATGCAATAGCATTGCATTTGAAGAAGTGTAATACTGAAAAACAATGATAATCCAAATCCGCGTCTTGAGAGTGTCGTCGTAGCATGAAGAGTCTTCAAAACTTGTCGAGTCGCCGAAGAAGAGAACGAAGAGATGGCACATCAGAGGTAGACACCTCATCACTTTAAGATACAAGATAAGTATCAAGAGAAGATGGGTTGTCAAAAGAAGATGGCACATCAAGATAATAAAGCATTGTGCAGAAAATCATAGTCCACGACGACCGTCGGCGAAAGAAGCTCGGCGGATAAGGCACGATGGACGTAGATTGACAATGCAAAAGAAGTCCAGAAAATCCTATAGAAAAACAACAAGGGCAAGTAGGCCACAAAAGTTGCATAGAAAGGATCAGGACCGGAAGAAGGCTGACGGACTAAGGTATGGTGGACTCGCATGACATGAGAAAACACAAAATATGAACGGATTTGGTGGACGCAGCGGAAAATATAGAAAACTAGAAAGCACTAGATTAGGGATGATGGCAGCGGAAGAGAAAAATAATAATATCATGGCGGCGAAGGCCAATGCCAACCAGAGTGTGCATGAGACGGTCCTGACTGTGTAGAAGATGGTTGCTCAGTGCGGGAAGCCTGAGTCAGAATACCAGCAGTACCCGTCGAGGAAGAACCTGAAGTAGCGAGCAGACGCTTAAGTAGCAGAATGTCCTGCTCAGTCAAAGCGATGGCTGAAGCTGTCGAGGTAGATGACGAAGTCTCTGTAGATGATGATTGCGCCTGGCGCAAGTGGTTCTGCTTCGTGTAGCAGTGGGACTCAATATGACCATCTTTGTTGCAGTAGCCACAATGTGGACGGGGGCGACCTGAGCCTCCAGAAGGAGTGGGCAAGAGCGGCGGAGCACTCGAGTGAGAAGGGGTCAGTGCAGCTGGGGGCGTAAAAGTAGCCCGAGCAGCGAGCACCGAGGGAACCTCCAGCAAACCAGCACCACGTAAGCGAGTCTCCTCAGCACGAATCTCAGAAAGCGCCTCCATGAGAGAAATACGGCCACGAGCAAACAGCTGAGCACGCCGAGGCTCAAACTCCTTACGGAGTCGAGACAGGAACTCGTAGACGCGATGAAACTCCAAGTTGGTCTGGACAGCCTGGCAACAGGGGCAAGTACGACAACCAGCGGTACGGAGAGAATCGAGCTGACGCCAGATAGCAGAACTTTGTGCATAGAAGTCATCAACAGTAGAGTCACCCTGCTGAAGAGCATGCTCCTGACGAACCACGGAGAGGTATAAGGCATCACCAAAGGGCGCATAGCGCTGACGAAGGCGAGTCCACATCTCAAAGGCAGTAGGAAGGCCCAAAAACTCAGAGGCAAACTGAGGCAGAACGCTAGTAGTGAGAACAGCTGCAGCACGAGCATCATCATCAAGCCACTGGGTGTAAGCAGACAGAGCACCATGATACGTCTGAAGAGCCTCCTCATAAGCCAAAACCTTCTCATCATCGGCCTGAGAAGCATTCGCAGGAAGAGCCGGTGGGGTCGGTGGAGGGGGAGCCACGGGAGGAACCGGGCATGGCGGACAGCAGACCTCGCCAGAAAGAATACCCCAGAGACGGATGCCACGCATGTGAATGCGCATAAAGCCAGTGAACTCGATGTAGTTAGTACCATCGAAGATCACCGAACAACGAGGAACAACAATGTAGCCTGATGATGAAGACATTTTTTTTTATTTTAGGAATCAGCAGTAGCAAGCCGGATCCAATCGAGATTAGGACGGATCAGGGCGGCGGTTGGCGGGCGCTGCAACGGGAGGACGAGAGCAGCACTGGTTCTGGCGAAATCAGCAGCAGGAGCGACGAAAGCAGGACCCTGGGTCGATCTCAGGACGAGAGCAGCAGGAGAGCCGGCGACTTGAAGAAGACCAGCGGATGGAAACCGAATCGGGAACAAGTCCAAGCAGCGGAGGAGTCCGGATCGAAGCAAGAATCAACCGCGGCTGGTGGAGTCCGACCTGCAGCGGGGCCGCAGCGGATCGCGTCGGGAGGAGGCGGCGGCCTCCAGCCAGGAATCGCTGGGCCGCAGCGGGATCGGGGCCACAGCGGGTCGCGTCGGGAGGATGGTGGGTCGCGTCCAGCCTGGAACCGCTGGGCCGCAGCGGGAGCCAGCACCGCAGCGGGATCGTGGCAGGTAGCGTCGGCCTCCAGCAGAAGCGAGATCAGGGACGTTGCCTGAAACCACTGGGATCTGGGGCGGCTGGATCGGATCAGAGAGGAGGGGCCGGCGGCTGTGACGGGAAAAGAGGCCGGCGGCCGTGATGGGAAGAGGAACAAGCACGAGTTGCGCGTGCGAAAAAAAACCTAGGGCTCTAATACCGTGTTAGAAAAGCAACTTATCTATATTGAAGGCCCAAGGGGCATATATATATTACATATGACTTGAGGTGCAAGGAAAGTAAACATAGACTAATAAGGACTCCTAGACTAATACTAATAGACTAATGAGGACTCCTAGACTAATACTAATACTTCCTAACATTTAACACACCAAATATATAACACTGACAATATTCATCCTACAGATTTTATTTATTAATTGCAGGATTATTTTCCCTTACAATCAACACAATACTATGGCAAACCTAGGATTTTATCTCCCATGGAAGAATTTTCCACTGGACAATATTATTCATACAAAATGTAAAAAACAGAATCAGTCATCTAGCTTCTAAGAACAAATTGCATGAAAATAAAATAATACTAACTCCGTGCCATTTTAGTTGACACTCAAACGGATGTATCTAGCACTGAAATACGTCTGGATACATCCGTTTGAGCGTCAATTAATATGAGACGGAGGGAGTAGTGTTTAGCTGATGGAACATCAAAACAAAATAATACTCCCTCCGTCCTACAATATAAGACGTTTTCAAGCAGTTTTAGCTTGCAAAAAATGTCTTATATTGTAGGACGGAGGGAGTAGTGTTTAGCTGATACGTCATCCCCAAGTAACGGGAATGGAGTCTGCTTTTATGGCAAGTTAATCATGATCATAATTATTTCAGAGTGTGGCATAAGTCCGTAAAATTCACTATGCTGTTTTGGAACAAACTATCTGGGAGTCATTAGGGACAAACGGGAAGTACTAACTACATTGATTAACTACCATTCCAAAATGAAGGAGATGCGGTATGGTGGGTCCGTGAGAGAGTGAAAATGGAACCTGCATATGCCGAAAGGCTCAAGAAAAAAATTGACAACAAACACTAGTGTGTTTTTAGCAGATAATACAAGTTTTGCCAGACTATCTGGGTCTCACTTGTTTCTAATACAGATTCCTAGTTAAGGCCCAATAAATGTCCTTGTAACAGGCTAACTAGTAAGATCATTTAACTGAAGAAATCCAGACATGTAGGACTCATAATGTAATTGTAATTGAATTTCACAAATCCGAAACCTTACCTTCTAGGAATTTATTAGGTCCATCATAGAATGGAACTGGAACATGGCTCGATGCCTGTAGAGAGCACATGAAGAAAATGTAATGATGGTATTGAACTGTTTGCCAAAAATGATAAACTGCTTATGCTCTTGAACACTTAATTCCATGCACAGTCGAGAACTAGAGACACCTCGAACCTGAAGTCTGAGTAGGCTCTTGTAAGAGGAGAATGTCTCTCTCTCAAAGGCGATATCCTTCTCATACAGGCATGCAAGCACCCTTGACACGTCCGGTAAGATCATAGACTTCTCATGGTACACCTTCACAATTGGTGCTCCAGTACCAAGCCCTGCCATGGTGGCCGAGCCTAGGTTACCAGTGCTGAACTGAGGTGAAGTATATGTATTAACTCATCCACTGGCCAATATGATAGGTTCCATGACTCTCTGGTCAAGCAAAGAGAAGATGCTTAAAGTGGGAAAGTAAAGAAGGGAATCGATTCAGTAGAACAGACCAAAATGAGTGAATATTGAGGAGGAGCAAGAAGGAAACAGAGGGAAAAGGAAAAGGCAAAAGGCAGGCTTTGGATCTATCCATCTAATAATGTTCTACAACAACAAATTCCCCCTCAAAACCTGTTAACACTTGACATTTAAGGAATTGCTGTGACATCCTAAATCTAGAAAACTAGTTCCTTGGGAGAATTTGCACAGACAAATACAGTCAGGGAGTGCAAACAACACATCATGCCACCATTAGTTTTATTTATTTTTTACATGGTCACCAGAAGTTATTGTTCATAAAAAGAAGCAGACGTTCAATTTTGAGATAATACAACCATAACCAAATGCTTATATTAATCCAAGCTAACTGCGTAAAACAGGTACGCTTCATTCATGGAGTACTAGGTAAAAACAGTGACTCTGCAGACAGAGTAAAAGCTAAGCGTTGTCACCTGCCAGAACACCACTTTATTCATTTCTTGGTCCTTTCATCAAAGGAGGGCAGAAAGGTAAGCTAGTGATGCAAGTTTAGCATCACTAGGGCCACGGGGTACGGAGCATCACAAGGAACGGAAATATTGGCACTATTGAGCAGACAACTCCAACTCATCTTTGTTCAGAGCAGAGTTGGGCATGCATGTGCCTTTCCCATTTCAGAAGACAAAAACACGCCGCGAACTGATAAGAACATCAGGGTAGTATCATGCCGAGATGGCGTTCTCGAGGGACAGAAATTTTGTTGGGGAAAAACCAGCCATGCATTAACATTCAAGCTGCAGACAGGATGTAAAGAGATAATTCGCAAGTGAAAGAATCACAGCACGCCCTAAGCTAGGCTTCTTATTTCATGTGCAAGTTACAGCCAGTTAGAGGAATCAGATTAAATAATGTACACAGTCCACGAGCACTCTCTCCCTATGTTACATGTAATAGAACCCGGAAGTAAATAACCAGACAAAAAAGAACTATTGGCTGTAGCCGATGAGTGGAACTACAACTGAAAAGTTGCCATCCGGACAAGTTCACTGCAGCAGGCATCCATCTCAATGTACTGGCACTGGGTATGCTGACAAACAGGCGCTGATCTTCGTTCACGGCCCGTTCAAATGGATTGCAAATCATGTACACCTGTGCCACCTTAGTGTCCTCGCCCCCTCAGAGACGAAAAGAATCCACCCAGGCTTTTGTCCTTGTGCTTTCCGTCGTGCTCATCTCCAACCTGCACCATCACTTCGATAAGAATGTAAACCTCGATGCATTGAAGTAAGTCGGTATGAAGTCTCAGTCACAAACCTCCTCTGCTATTTTCTTAAGAGCTTCTAATATTTCGGAGAAATCTGGCCTTTCAGCAGGGTCCTGCTGCCAACACTTCTGAAGAAGCTCCGTGAGCTTTGCATGCGCATTTTTTGGTATTGTAGGCCGCAACCCCTGACAAGCAAAGCTTGCCGCGTTAATAAGATTGGATAATGTAATTATATCTCTGCATTTATCTTCCCATTAGGAGGTAAATGTGTTCATCGGCAGTTAGCGTTCATAAAAACTGATTAGATGGATGTTACTGTTTCACTGTAATGCCTTTGATCAGGCAAAGTGGTAAACAAAGCACTGATGTCCAAATATCATTCTGCAGTTTTTGTTTGTGCGTCAGCAAACCTTTCCTAAGAGTATGTTAACACTGATCATATCTTGAAATCCCGTGATTTCATGGAACACGAGAAACTCAAAACAGGCTCCGTTATCCGCGCGCAGTAGTCCAAAACATATACAGTACAATCATTATCATGGTACTGTGGTGGATATGATAAGTTGAGTACGAATCCACTCTGAAAATAACAGTAGTCCAAAAGATATACTAATGATTATTATCATGGTACTGTGTGGTGGACATGAAAGTTTGAGTAAGAATCCATGTCTGAAACATAAACAAATAAAACTACGGTCATGGAAAAATGACAGGCAATTTTACCTTCTGAACCACACCTACAGCTGCTTGTAATGGTGTCAGGTACTCATAAGGAATCTGCAAGTAATAGGCGTATAAACAAATTACTAACTCATTTTAAAACAATGCAGTTAACATAATGAACTAACAGTGGCAGAAGAGTGGTGCAAGTACCTTCCCAGTGAGCAGTTCCCACAACAAAATTCCAAAACTAAAAACATCGGCTTTGTGGTCATAGGGCTTGTGTTCTATAACCTATAACAGATAAAAATTTGTAAGGTCATACTCCCTCCGTCCCAAAATAAGTGTCTCAACTTTGTACTAGCTTTAGTATAAAATTATACTAAACTTGAGACACTTATTTTGGGACGGAGGGAGTATATCAATAAAATTATTATTACACTGATGACCTCTATTTCTCAAATTCACCACCACTGCACTACTACCATACAGAAAATGGTACTCCCTCCGTTCCTAAATACTCCCTCTGTACCGAAATATTTGTAGTTTTAGTAGGCTACTTAGCCTACTAAAACTGCAAATATTTCGGTAGGAGTATAAGTCTCTTTAGAGATTTCATTATAAACTACATACGGATGTATATAGACATACTTTAGAGTGTATATTCATTCATTTTGTGCCGTATGTAGTCCATAGTGGAATCTCTAAAAGGACTTGTATTTAGGAACGGAGGGAGTAGATGAATTTATTGAGTCAAAAAGTTAAGAGGAAACAATCAGAGGATGCAACTCTGTAAAATATTGTATTCCCCAATGGCACACTGTCTCAGTCGATCAATAATAATTTGCTGGCTAAAGATTAAGTGCAGGATTCTTTTTTGTTGTGGGGAATTAAATACAGGTTTAAAATTGAAACTTCCCTTTAGTTTCAAAAAAATAAAGAAACAAAAATAATCTCCTTGCTTCTATCAAGTATATGGAGCAATAAGATGTTGTCCACATGTCAAGCACGACCATCGAAATGAACTCGGAACAGTGCCTCATCTCATTCGTGAGGCGATTCCGAATGTTAGGTGAGCTTCTATCAAGTATATGGAGCAATATGATGCTGTCCACATGTCAAGCACGGCCATCAAAATGAACTCTGAGCAGTGCCTCGTCTCATTCGTGAGGCTACTCGAAGTGATGAACCAATGTCCAAATGATGGATCAGTCATTACTAAAATTGAAGATGCAAATATGATTCTTTCTACACTATGGTTAATGTGAAAATGAGGAATGATTTTCATTTTAGCAAAATATCAAGTGCTAATTTATTGATGCTTTCGCGGTGGCTTACAGCAGCTTCTCAAGGCATTGACGCCGATATGGCAAATTCTGAAACTGAATCGACTAGACAAGAGCAATGGGGAACTGGAGCCTAGATGAGAGAAAGACCCTGAATCATGTAGTACTGAAGAAAAGAAAGCTTCAGCAGTTGGAGATGAAGTACATGAGAACAAATGCAACTGCTACTACACTGCCACACACTACCATCTGATGGGTAAATATCCAAGAAGATTATGTCTAGCAGCCTTGTGTAGGTCTGGTAACAGTTTTTTTTATAGGTCCGGTAACAGTTTTTTTAGAGGATAGCAGTTCTATTTTGTTTCCACAAGTAGCCATCCTTGGGGTGGTGCAATGGTGCTGTATTACAAGAGTTGTAACTAAAACATTGGTAGGTTACTGGTGCACCAGAATGCTTTGGATCACAAGTTCACAACTGTTGAACCCTGTGGTTTTATCTTTTTCAATGAGAAGCTGGTGGCCAGGTGTTTCCTACCCTGTCAATCTGAACTCAGGCTTGGGTATTCAGGCTTGCAACCTCTAATGGACGTATCTGCTCTTAACAGCTTGTACTTATCATTGGCATTACATAACAACCAAGTTGTGATAACGGTAGCGTAGTAATGATAGAGAAATTACCTCTGGGGCCATCCAACGGTATGTCCCTGTTTCTGCAGTCATTACTCCAGACTGAACTTTAACACGTGCAACGCCAAAATCAGCAACCTTAACCATCTGTAGAAGGAAACAATCAGTTAGAGCAATTTAGCCAATTCTTCTTACTAAATCATGCACTAAACGAAAAAACGGCTTGCAGTAACACATTCATCGCATGTACTCCCAACCAAGAAGAAGGTTCGCCATTCCCAGTGGCCATCCTCAAAACAAAAACATTCCCAGTGGCTAGCTACTCATCAATCAGAAACAAGATTTGGCTAGGTAGGCCAAAAATATAGATAAACATTGTGTTATAGGAGAATCTCTGTTGTTGTGATAAAACTTCTTTTGAGAGGGCAAGAGGGGGGAGGGGGGGTACTTAACACCTGTTATTCTTGTAACGAACATCTGAAAAGGTAAAGGCATGCCTACGAGTTTGGGCTAAGATCTGTGGAACATCATTTCCAAGGATGCATGAATAACTGAAACTAGACAATACTTACCCCGTTTTCATCCATAAGAAGATTGGCGGTTTTCAAATCCCGATGAATAATATTGTTTTGGTGCAAGTAGCTCATGCCTTTTGACACATCCATTGCAACTCCAACTAAGGCCGGCAGCTTGAAGATACCTTTATGTTTATGGAGATAATCATACACACTCCCACCGGACATAAATTCTGGACAAGTGAAGAAAATACAGGTTCAGTCCTTGCTGTTACTGCCACAACAGGAAAATAGGCCTTTGTTTAATCATACCTGTGACTATGCATAGCCTGGGGGGTTTAGTGCATGCACCAATAAATTGCACAACATTCTTGTGACGAACCTTCCTGAATTCCAATGTATACTTCATAAACTTAGAAGGTAAATGGAAAACAGAGAGAAGCACTACTGGAAGAAACTGATCCATAAGGGTGATACTTCTAACATGTAGTTGTAGTTACATAACTTTTAGTGTGAGACATCAGCTAATAAGCAAGCAAAGAACCGAGAGAATAAGCTGTTGACAGGTAGATGGCAGCACGAGATCTTTATCATCTTAGCATCCTAAAGGTAAATATTTTAGCAGAGAAAACGTGAAGACCGGAGCATCCGAGGGATCGAGACTTAACATTTTTAAGAATGATATTCATTGCATAACAGAAGAAACAGGACAAAATGAGATGACGTAAATACACAGAGGGGGGAACACAGGTTATGCGCAAAAGCCTTACAAGGTATACTGGGAAAACAGAGCATATGATGTAACAAACCTCATAATATAAACTTCCTGGGCAAATTCACGCTGCATGTCCACATTTACCCTCTCGGGTTTGAGAACTTTAATAGCTACATCTTGACTACAATATGTACCCCGGAAGCTGGCAAGAGAACGAGTTAGTTATATGACTGCCCGAAAACTCAAAATGAATTTTCATGATAGCCAGGAGTGAACACTCACAGATCACCATATGATCCAGATGCTACTTTATTGCCGAAATTGAGTAGTTTTATATCAATTTCCCATTCACTAGCACCATCTGTAGGTATAGCAACATGATCGGCTGTTGAGTTCTCCACGATCTGCATATTTTCAACTGGAGAAGACCATGAATGAGATGTAGACCATGCTTGTGTCTGCCCAATCAAGCCAAAGCAAAATATGAGCATGAAGAAAACAAGCATGTGAACAGGAGAACAACTAAATTGCAATGAAGTATATGTTTTGTCTCTGGTTCACCTCCTCAATCTTGATGATTTCTTTTTTTAATTCTTCTATTAAATCCACTGTTTCCTAAATAAATGAACAGATCATTAAATGTTAAACAGCGACAAAACACAAAATCAAAGGTACAAAGACAAAATGAGGTACTGGCATACCTCGGCATGCCAACCAACAACAACAAATACGTCGAGTGAGTAGCCATCATTTGTCGAAAACGCATGTGCTTCTTGAATGTTGAGACCAATTTCACCAAGCAGACATGTCAGCTGAGGGCATCAGAAAACATGGCATCACTAAACAAATAGATGAAACACACATATTCAGCGAACTGGTATTTATTCAAGTTGGATACGATGAATTATATTGTTAAAAAATCTAGGATTATACAGATAGATATCCCGAATAAAATCCACAAATGTACATAGATCCTTGTTTACCTCGCTGAGAAGCTTTGGTTTGTCAATGGTAGAGAAGGTGATTTCATGCATGGGTCTGTATGGCAATCAAATACAAGCAAATTATTGTCCTCAGCACAAAAAATAGCACTTATAAAACGCGAAAATGCAATAATTAGAATTTCTCAGCTACCTGTAATAATGTTAACTATCAAGTGACATAATTATTTAATAAGAATAATTGTATGAGGCTTTGCTCAAAAAAAATGTATGATGATAAAACAGAGGCAAAGGTAACTAGCAAAGCCTTACCTGTAGAGAGATCGAACATTATCCGATGTGCTATCCTGATCTTGGCCTTGCGACTTGCTGGCTTCAAGAGCAAGGGCGTCAAGGTTTGTAGATGAACCAAAGGCAGGAGGAGGGTGAATGCTGAACATAACTTGTACATATTAGAAATGAAGGAAAACTGAACCACTGGTAGAGGTATATTTTGCAATGCATGGCAATAAGAAAGATAATAGTCATTTTCCAATCAGCAAAAATATTTAGTAACAGATGGGAAAATGCAGTTACCTTTGTTGCCTATTCAACAGCCTTGAAGCAACTTCCTCCCCTGCAGTGTGTGAATCAGCATCAGTCTGATTCCCATCAAGAATTGGAGATACCTAATGAATCAAGACTCAAATAAGGACAATGAACAGCATAGAAGTATTACAGCTGACTACAAGTTAGCAAATATTTTTGCAGTTCAAAAGAAGAAATGCACAACTTGGAAATAAAAGAATGCATCAGCGCTGCCAGCTAATAATGGGAGAGCTTAAGCTTTCAGTCAGTAAGTAAGTGGTTAAAATCAATCAAAATATGCTACACGGTCAGAGGGGACGTTCAGGCTTTTTTTATCTCGTTTTGAAAATGCTCTAGGACCCCACCCTACATCTACTCTTTGAACATGATATTCATGGTACAACAGATTTTAACAGTTTGATTCTCTATCAATCACAAGTAAATACCCAAAAAGAAAAAACTTCCTGGCAGTGTTACCATTTAGACCATTCAAAACCCCTGACGTGGCAACTACCAAATCTCAAATACAGCGGTGATGGGATGCCCATAAGGCTTCTTATTGGTTGGTGCTGCTGACAGTATAAGCAACTGTTGTATCCGGAAATGGTAATACTAAGTGGCAGCGAGCCAATTCCTAGGTAGAATACCAATCCAGTTTAAGAGAAATATAAAATGCCCCCATTTTTCTGGACGATGAAAAGACGTGCTACCACCGAGAATTTGTGTCATTGACTAAGCTTCAGTAGTGATGGGATGGAACGATTATAAAAAGGAAATCTGAAGTGCAGAAAACTGAACCCCCAACCCAGCGAGGCCAACCAGGGATGATGAGCACACAAGTCAGGCCATATAATACAAGTCCGTGCAGACGAATTTCGAGCCATCTACAGACCACAGCGGCTGCATCCGTGGCGCTCCGAATCGCATTCCTAAACTAGCAGGAGCAGGAGCACGAGGGGGTGGAAGAAGCCGTCGCGGAGGCGGGGGGACGAACGGCTCACCTGCACGGCCCGCACGGCGAAGGCCGGGCGCTGCGCGGGATCCCTGGCCAGCTCGAGGAGGCGCTTGTGCGTGAGCACGTCCTCCGCCCTCTCCACGTTCACGTCCATGGCGTAGCTGCAGCGCAAACCCCGAAACGCCAAGATCGAGAAACGTCAGTACCGCCGCGCCGCACGCATGGGTCGAATTGCCGGCGCGCGTCGCCGGGAGGAGGAGCGTTACCGTGCGGGGAGGCGGTTGAAGTGGCTCCAGAGCTCGTCGTCGAAGCCGGGGGCGCGCTCCTCGGCGGCGTGGAGGCGTGCCAGCACCTCGGTGTAGACCTCCAGCTTGTGGTGGTGCTGCTGCTGCTGCTTCCTCGACTGCGCCCCCGCCACCGACCCCGACCCCGCGGCGCCCGGCGGGGACGAGGACCCCGCCCCGCCTCCGCCGCCGCCTCCGCCCGCCGCCGCGTGGCTGCCGCAGCTCTCGGCCACCTCCTCCACCGCCATTACCGCCCCGATCTCGGTCGCGGATTCCGGAAGGAGGGAGGTAAATCGTGCGCGATCGATGCCGCCCTCGGGAGAGAGAGGGAGAAAAGGGGGGAGGAAAATGGAAAGAGGGAGAGGGAGAGGGAATTTTGTGGATGCGGGTGGCCACAGTGGTTTTATATACGTGCGTGCGAGTTTATCTGCTGCCCCGCGCGAGCCCTTTTCTTTTATTTCCGAGAAAAAAGAAAAAAAAAAGAAATGGGGGTCAAATTCATCTGCTCGGTCGGTCGCTCGGGAAATAAAAACGGACGGGGTTGGGTGTGGCCAATTCGGCTTTGGTCTGGGGCGGTGCGGTGCATCGGTACTTCGGCCCATTGTGGAGCACAGCACACTGTGGCAGGAGGGAGTAGGATATTGTTTTCCTGACTCATTTTTATTTAATTCAATTTTAATCATTCGATGTGCCTGCCTTGGACGTCTAGTCTATAGTATAGAGTAGGAGCAGAAGCTGAATTGGGTTAGGGTTATTCGTTGGATCTTGGACGAATATCTGCAAACTTGGAGCAAGCTGCCCATAGACAGTAGTACCACGTTGGGACGGTTTGAGCTTTGATTATTGTGTCGTTTCGTTGCTTAGGCATGAGGCAACCGCCCCCCTAAACATTGTCCTCTTCTTTCTTTTTCTTCTTCTTCTTTAATCTGACGGAACCCCTAAACATTGTCTTGACGAGGAAGGAGTATGACTTTGCATCATCATCGCCTGTGATTAAAATGAATACTTCTGCTATAGTGCAAAAAAAACAGCGGAATGAAAATGTGGGACGCAACGCTTAAACACGCGGTTTAGGCCCTGTTTGGAACCACAATAGATTATAATGATCTGGATTATGAAGATAGATTATATAATCTGGTTTATAAAAATAATCTAGGTGAGCATGTTTGGAGATCAGATTATATAAACTGTAATTCAGGTTTTATATTGTACAATGACATGTTTGTCCTCTGTTTTTTAGCTGCAAAGGTAATAATTTAGGTGGGCATGTTTGAAGGACGATGGCGGTGGTAGTAGGTAATTATCTCCAAGTTTTCAAAAGTAATGGGTCATTAGTAATTCATAATCTGATTTTAGTTGGGGTAGAGTAGATTATAAGTTTTTAATAATCTGACCATCTAGTTTTTATAAACTGCACTATAATCTATCTTATCTGGAGACATAATAGATTATAAAACCGAATTATATAATCTGAATGGTTTTAAAAATGGCCTTAGCAGCGCGTGGGGAGCTGCTACCAACGGTGGAGTAAGTACGTTCCGTGGAAATAAGGGTATTTTTCCGTCCTGCTTTAAGTTTTCACGCAGATCTCTTCTTCCTGGCTTAACGTTTCGCAGAGACCGTCAGCCCGTGACGGGGCAAATTTCGCCTCGGCTGATTATGCCCGAGACGTCCCTGATCCTTGCGGAAACGGGCACGGAAAGAAGTGTTATAATTCCTGGCTCATCCCAAACTCGTTGGCCAGACGAGCAGGCGTGTCAGACACCACAGGGTGGTGGTGCTCATGTTGGTCCCACGTTCAGCTGTTGTGCTCTGGACCTCCGGTGAAGCGCACGGAACCACCCTGTGTGAAAACCGGCCAGGCCACGGACAGGTCGGGCCCGCGCAGCGTCACCCGGTCCGGAATCCTCCCCCCTCGTGCGAGTGGGGAGCCCGGGATCGTGGGTCGGGCGCGACGGGCCGACGGAGCGAGCGGAAACCTCATCGTAAACAAAGGGGGGAGGTGGAGGAGGATCGGATGGGGCGTGGGATGGGAATATGCTCCCAGGCCAGCGCTGCTGCCGCCGACGACGCGCGGCAGCCGGTAGCCGCTCCGCTGCTGGCTGCTTTTGGATTTGGCAGCGCGGATAAGATGGATCTGTCAGCGCCTGGTCACCCAACCCCACCGACTGACGGGATCCCAACCCGTCCACTGGAAGCAGCACGGATCGGATGGCTGGATATGGCTGGATGGATGTCATCGTCATCATCATCGCAAAGCTAATCTACCCACCTAGCCAGCAAAAAAAATAAAAAGCGCCAGCACTACTAGTACAGTAGTTGTAGTGCCTCCTACTGGCAAGAGGGAGTAGGTACTATTTTATGAGTGGACCTCGCTCGCAATGTTTTGTTTTTTTTTTGTACTACTGGCAGTGACTGTGCATGCTCGGTCTCCCCTCCCGTGATCGAATTTCCGGATATGCTTTGCTTTGGGACATCGACGAGTTCTCAGCAGGATATGCTCTGAGCCTCAGTACTACGTAGGCGCACTCCAGAACAGTGCCTCCGCATTCCGGAAGGTCCATCTCTTCTCTTGAGCCTATCGACGAGACGCAACCTGAACCAGGTGCAACGCAGGTGGGCGTACTTCTACTGTTGGAGAGGCTTTCAGTGGGTTTGGCTGGTTCGCTAGCCACCACGATCGAGCAGGACGACCGCGCCGTCAACCGATGAACGCTGCTGCATCGGGGAGAATATTCCGATCGATCTGCTTGGGTCAGCGGATCTCCTTCCATCTCTTCCTTCCTACCCATGTCTGTTTAGCTAAGCTATTAGGGTGTGTTTGGTTGCTGTCATCGGTTGGAATGTCACGGATCGGACCCGTTCCTAGTCTTCGTTCTTGCGTTTGATTTATCAACTGGAACAGAACCCACTCATTACATTTTAAGAAATATTTCACTTAGATCCGAAACGTGCTAGTACCACGAAATTGATGAAATCACACGGAACGGCTCGTCTGCTCGTCGCCGCTCGTCCGCGCTGCGCCTGCCGGGGCCGCCGCGCACCCGCGCCCTCGCCGGGGCCGCCGCCCACCCGCGCTGCGCCTGCCAGGGTCGCGGCGCACCCGCGCCCTCGCGCGGGGCCGCCGCGCCCTCGGCCCCCTCCCTCTCTTCTGCCGCGCTGCGCCGCCGGCCCTCTCCCTCCCTCTTTGCTGTCGCGCCGCGCCGCCGGCCCTCTCCCTTCCTCTCTGCTGCGTCGCCACCGGCCCTCTCCCTTCCTCTCTGCTGCGTCGCCGCCGGCCCTCTCCCTTCCATTTTTCATTCCATGCCTCCCAACCAAACACTCGAACGGAACCATCTCGTTCCACTTTTTTGCTCGTATCAAATACAGGAACGAAACCGACCCGTTCCTCTGGAATGGAACCATTCTATTCCATGACAGTTAGTTCTCCAACCAAACACACCCTTAGAAACCTAAAGAAAGGTTCCTTGTCCTCCTATTGGAGGAAGAGAGGTGAGGAGTTGACGCTAGCCTAGCCTAGCCTAAACCAAACAAAGACCTGCGATTGACCATACGCGGGGGATTAGACGAGTCGATGAGTCGAACCAATCCTAGCTAGCGACTGGAACACCCCACAACCGCAACGAGAAGCTAGATTACTGTGGCAGCCAGCGACGCGCCAGGATTCCCGGCTCATGGCGCACGCTCCGCCGCCGGCCTCCTTCATTCGCCGGTCACGCCGTCTCTCAGCCACGCAACCGGGAAGGGGCCGGATCGAGCGACCACCTGCCATGCTACTTGCTACGGCTACTGTTACTGTCAGCAGCAGTGAGCCGGCGCTGCTGATAGTGCGTGATATATGCTGTGTTCACGTGAGGCCACGATCCGGCGCCCGTGCCGACGGGGCCCCGTCGATGGCGCCGTGCCAGTGCCATGGCGTCTCCATCACCACCGTGCGATGACGTCCGGGGACCCCCCCCCCCCCCCCTCGCTTTGCTTTGCCGGAAACCACCGCCGCGCGGCGGGGGGTCGCTGGTGGAAGGAGGGATCGCATCGGGAAAGCGGGGGAGGGAAACACGAGGCCTCTGACGCGGCGACACCTCGGCGCCGTGGAAAAGGCCATCTCGATGCGCGTGGGTGGACAGGACGACGGGCAGGAGAGAACCAACGAGCGTTGCGCCGCATCTCCCGTGAACCGTGCCGCGCCGCGCCGCGGGTCTATTTGGTTCCTGATGAATGAATCCCTACCCGTTTCTGTATTCTTTCTTCTCCCATCCTCCCCGTACGTCCCATGTCGGAAAGACATGTGCTCGTGGGACCAGCGTGCATGCGGGCCAGAATCACAAACTTGACTTTGTCAGAAAAATTTAGCACAAAAAATGAACTTACTCGGATTTTATTTTACAATCTGACATTTTTCAGCAAGGCCACAAACAATGACGTTTCTGTTACACAACACAACGCATGCAAGGTTGGTGTTTCTATTGAACCATGACCTAGCCAAGCGTCCTACATGGCAGGGTAGAAACCCATGAACCATGACATTTCCAATAACGCCATGCCCATCCATGGCGTTTCTACACAAAGAAGAAATGTCATGCCTCTTGGCGTTTTGAAGAAAAATGTTGGCTGGTTTGACGTGTCAAGATAGGACAGAAACGCCATGGTTTTTGGCATTACTAAACGGATCAGATTGTCAAATAAAATCTAGGAGTGTTCAAATCATGCTAAAATTATAGAAAATGGTCAAAACAATGAAAAAGTATGTGCATGTGGAACTACCTACTAGTATAATGTTTGTGCTTTGCTACAGACTATAATGCATATATAAGGGGCTGCTTGGAATCGGTGTATTCTAATACACCCGTATTAGTTTTACAACTGTATTTTACTGATCCTGTATGATTTTCTGTAGAAAATAAAAACGAGGATTATGGTATGCATATTTTGCACGTGTAACAGGGTTGAAAACGACAATCCAATGACTGCCTAAAGGACCCCTTAGCTATCGAAAATTCGCGAGGAGGGGTTGGCATGTACGGACGATTTCGTTGATATTCTTAATTGTGAGAGGGTGACGGTTTCTTCAAAGCGACATGATAGTTTTTGTGAGAGATGGCAAAACTGCCACCGTTAATATTCTTTTATAACTAAAATTGTCATGAAAAGGGGTTCGTCTGCAACCCCTCTCCCACCAAACCACCGTCGGATAGAATTTTCATATATAAATGATTCAAACAAATGATTACGATCGTCTCTGATACCTCTTCAACCAATCTATAGGTTTTAGTTGAATGTCCCATGACATATCAATGGAAGGCTCCCGAAGACTTGGCGTGTACCATCCAAGATGCCAGATTCATCGTAGACTCGATTTCCTCATAGACAACCGACTAGGATAATGTAGAGGACACCTCTCTCTCTCTCTCTCTCGCTCGCTCTCTCTCTCTCTCTCTCTCAATGTAGAGGACACCTCTCTTGTTGGGGAACGTCGCATGGGAAACAAAAAATTTCCTACGCGCACGAAGACCTATCATGGTGATGTCCATCTACGAGAGGGGATTTCCGATCTACGTACCCTTGTAGATCGCACAGCAGAAGCGTTAAGAAACGTGGTTGATGTAGTGGAACGTCCTCACGTCCCTCGATCCGCCCCGTGAACCGTCCCGCGATCCGTCCCACGATCCGCTCCGATCTAGTGCCGAACGGACGGCACCTCCGCGTTCAGCACACGTACAGCTCGACGATGATCTCGGCCTTCTTGATCCAGCAAGAGAGACGGAGAGGTAGATGAGTTCTCCGGGAGCGTGACGGCGCTCCGGAGGTTGATGGTGATCTAATCTCAGCAGGGCTCCGCCCGAGCTCCGCAGAAACGTGATCTAGAGGTAAAACCGTGGAGGTATGTGGTCAGGCTGCCGTGGGAAAAGTTGTCTCAAATCAGCCCTAATACCTCAGTATATATAGGAGGGAGGGAGGGGAGGAGGCAGCCTCAAACCCTTAAGGTTTGGCCGAAAATTGAGGTGGAGGAGTCCTACTCCAATCCTACTTGGAGTAGGATTCCACCTTCCCACTTGGAAACTCTTTCCACCTTGTGTGTTTTCCTTTCTCAAACCTTATGGGCCTTAGTGGGAACTTATTACAGCCCACTAGGGGCTGGTTTATCTCTTCCCATAGACCATGAGACCCCTTGGGGCGTGACACCCCTCTCGATGGTCCCCGTCACCCCTCCCGGCACTCCGGGTACACTACCGATGAGCCCGAAACTTTTCCAGTAATGCCCGGAAACTTTCCGGTTACCAAATGAGGTCATCCTATATATCAATCTTCGTCTCCGGACCATTCCGGAAACCCTCGTGACGTCCGTGATCCCATCCGGGACTCCGAACAACATTCGGTAACCAACCATATAACTCAAATACGCATAAAACATTGTCGAACCTTAAGTGTGCAGACCCTGCGGGTTCAAGAACTATGTAGACATGACCCGAGGGACTCCTCGGTCAATATCCAATAGCGGGACCTGGATGCCCATATTGGATCCTACATATTCCGAAGATCTTTATCGGTTGAACCTCAGTGCCAAGGATTCATATAATCCCGTATGTCATTCCCTTTGTCCTTCGGTATGTTACTTGCCTGAGATTCGATCGTCAGTATCCGCATACCTATTTCAATCTCGTTTACTGGCAAGTCTCTTTACTCGTTCCGTAATACAAGATCCCGCAACTTACACTAAGTCACATTGCTTGCAAGGCTTGTGTGTGATGTTGTATTACCGAGTGGGCCCCGAGATACCTCTCCGTCATACGGAGTGACAAATCCCAGTGATCCATACTAACTCAACGAACACCTTCGGAGATACCTGTAGAGCATCTTTATAGTCACCCAGTTACGTTGCGACGTTTGATACACACAAAGCATTCCTCCGGTGTCAGTGAGTTATATGATCTCATGGTCATAGGAACAAATACTTGACACGCAGAAAACAGTAGCAACAAAATGACACGATCAACATGCTACGTCTATTAGTTTGGGTCTAGTCCATCACATGATTCTCCTAATGATGTGATCCCGTTATCATGTAACAACACTTGCCTATGGCCAGAAAACCTTGACCATCTTTGATCAACGAGCTAGTCAACTAGAGGCTTACAAGGGACAGTGTTTTGTCTATGTATCCACACAAGTATTGTGTTTCCAATCAATACAATTATAGCATGGATAATAAACGATTATCATGAACAAAGAAATATAATAATAACTAATTATTATTGCCTCTAGGGCATATTTCCAACATCTCTCTCTCTCATCTTCAATACAATGATCACTTCGCAGACCTATTATGTAATTTTCGTCATGGGACCGAATGAATTGTGTGTTTATGATCAGATTACTCATTAAAAGTAATTGTGTCTTTTAAGACCTTTGTGTCATTTTAAAAGTGAAGGAAGTCCCACAAAAGGGATGAATTGTAAAACCCAAACATGGAATAAGGAAAGGAAGAAAGCATACCCGCTCGTACTCTTGGGTTAGGGATGGATGGATTCCTAGGCAGTGTCTTGGCCAATGATAACGATCCCCACGCGCGTGTATGCAACCTCCGATGGCTGCAGGGCAAGGGGAAACCCCTGTCGAAGCGACGCCGGTTGAGGAGGAAGTTGATGATGATGATCAAGAAACTTTGGATCAAGTTCCTATCGGACCTCGCAGGTCGACAAGATCACGTACTACTCCTGAGTGGTACGGTAATCCTGTCTTATCAATCATGTTGTTAGACAACAATGAACTTGGGAATTATGAAGAAGCAATGGTGGGCCCGGATTCCAACAAATGGCTGGAGGCCATGAAGTCCGAGATAGGATCTATGTATGAAAACAAAGTGTGGACTTTGGAAGTATTACCTGAAGGTCGCAAGGCTAGTCAGAACAAATGGATCTTTAAGAAGAAGACAGACGCAGACGGTAATGTGACTGTTTATAAAGCTTGACTTGTGGCAAAGGGTTTTTCACAAGTTCAAGGAGTTGACTACGATGAGACGTTCTCACTGGTAGCGATGCTTAAGTTTGTCCAAATCATGTTAGCAATGGCTACATTTTTTATTATGAAATCTGGCAGATGAATGTCAAAACGGCGTTCCTTAATGGTTTTCTAAAGGAAGAGTTGTATATGATGCAACCCGAAGGTTTTGTCGATCCAAAGAATGCTAACAAAGTATGCAAGCTCCAGCGATCCATTTATGGACTGGTGCAAGCATCTCAGAGTTGGAATAAGCATTTTGATGAGGTGATCAAAGCATTTGGGTTTATACAAGTGGTTGGAGAATCTTGTATTTACAAAAAAAGTGAGTGGGAGCTCGGTGGCGTTTCTAATATTATATGTGGATGACATATTGCTGATTGGAACCAATGTGGAGTTTTTGGAGAGCGTAAAGGATTACTTGAATAAAAGTTTCTCTATGAAGGACCAAAATCCCCTACATGATTAGTTACAAAAGCTTTTTGACATAGGAGAAGCTGCTTACATTCTAGGCATTAAGATCTATAGGGATAGACCGAGACGCCTGATAGGACTTTCACAAAGCACATACCTTGATAAAGTTTTGAAGAAGTTCAAAATGGAACAATCCAATAAAGGGTTCTTGCCAGTGTTACAAGGTATGAAATTGTTGGAAATATGCCCTAGAGGCAATAATAAAATGGTTATTATCATATTTCCTTGTTCATGATAATCGTCTATTGTTCATGCTATAATTGTATTAACAGGAAACAGTAATACATGTGTGAATAAATAGATCACAATGTGTCTCTAGCAAGCCTCTAGTTGGCTAGCTCGTTGATCAATAGATGATCATGGTTTCCTGATCATGGGCATTAGATGACATTGATAACGGGATCACATCATTGGGAGAATGATGTGATGGACAAGACCCAATCCTAAGCATAGCACTAGATAGTATTGTTCGTATGCTAAAGCTTTTCAAATGTCAAGTGTCTTTTCCTTCGACCGTGAGATTGTGCAACCCCCGGATACCGCAGGAGTGCTTTGGTTGTATCAAACGTCACAATGTAACTGAGTGACTATAAAGGTGCACTACGGGTACCTCTGAAAGTGTCTCTTGGGTTGGTACGAATCGAGATCGGGATTTGCCACTCCATGTGACGGAGAGGTATCTCTGGGCCCACTCGGTAGAACATCATCATGAACTCAATGTGACTAAGGAGTTAGTCACAAGATGGCGTGCTACGGAACGAATAAAGAGACTTACCGGTAACGAGAGTGAACAAGGTATAGGTATACCAATGGTCGAATCTCGGGCAAGTTCTATACCGATAGACAAAGGGAATTGTATATGGGATTGATTGAATTCTTGACATCGTGGTTCATCCGATGAGATCATCATGAAACATGTGGGAGCCACCATGGGTATCCAGATCCCGCTGATGGTTATTGGACGGAGAGCGTCTCGGTCATGTCTGCATGTTTCCCGAACCCGTAGGGTCTACACACTTAAGGTTCGATGACGCTAGGGTTATAGGGAAATGTTATACGAGGTTACGGAAAGTTGTTCGGAGTCCCGGATGAGATCCCGGACGTCATGAGGAGCTCCGGAATGGTCCGGGGGTAAAGATTGATATATAGGATGGATGGTTTTGGACACTGGAAATGCTTCGGGCGTCACCGGTAGCGTACCGGGACCAGAGGGACCACCAGAAATGGTCCCGGGGGTCCACCAGCCCCAAAAGGTAGCATGGGCCAAAAGGTGGTGGGCAACCAGCCCAAAGTGGGCTGGTGCGCCTCCCACAAAGGGGCCCAAGGCGCAGGAGGTGGAGAGGGGGGAAACCCTAGGCACTGGTGGGCCTAAGGCCCACCTAGGGGTGCGCCACCCCTCCCCCTGCCCTGGCCGCCGCACCTCCCATCTGGGGGGGCTGCCGCACCACCTAGGGTGGGAACCCTAGGTATGGCACCCCCTCCCCTCCTCCTATAAATAGAGAGAGGTTTGGGGCTGTTTTGCACACCGTTTCTTCTTCCCCTCGGCGCAGCCCTGCTCCCCTCCTTCCTCCTCCTCCCACGGTGCTTGGCGAAGCCCTGCCGGGAGACCTCGTCTCTCCATCGACACCACGCCGTCGTGCTGCCGGAGATCTTCCCCAACCTATCCCTCCTCCTTGCTGGATCAAGGTGCGGGAGACGTCATCGGGCTGCACGTGTGTTGAACGCGGAGGTGCCGTGGTTCGGCACTAGATCGGAATCACACCGCGATCTGAATCGCCGCGAGTACGACTCCATCAACCGCATTCTAGTAACGCTTCCGCTTAGCGATCTTCAAAGGTATGAAGATGCACTCACCCCTCTCTCGTTGCTGGTCTCTCCATAGGAAGATCTGAATATGGCGTAGGAAAATTTTGAATTTATGCTACGTTACCCAACAAAAATTGAGTAAGACTCAGTGCCCAACAACTGCGGAAGATAGAGACCAAATGAGTTCCATCCTCTATGCTTCAACCATAGGTTCTATCATGTATGCAATGTTGTGCACTAGACCAGATGTCAGCTTGGCCATAAGTATGGCATGCAGGTTTCAGAGTAATCCAGGAGTGGATCACTGGACGACGGTCAAGAATATTATGAAGTACCTGAAAAGGACTAAGGAAATGTTTCTCGTTTATGGAGGTGACGAAGAGCTCGTCGTAAAGGGTTACATCGACTCAAGCTTTGACACTGATCTGGATGACTCTAAGTCTCAAACCGGATACATATTTATTCTTAATGGGGGTGCGGTAAGCTGGTGCAGTTCCAAGCAAAGCGTCATAGCAGATTCTACTTGTGAAGCGGAGTTCATGGCTGCCTCGGAGGCAGCTAAGGAGGGTATCTGGATGAAGCAGTTCATAACGGATCTTGGAGTTGTGCCGAGCGCATTAAGTCCAATAACTCTGTTATGTGAGAACACTGATGCCATTGCTTTAGCAAAGGAACCAAGGTTTCAAAAAAAGACCACACACATCAAACGACGCTTCAACCTCATCCGTGACTACGTCGAAGGAGAGGACATGAATATTTGCAAAGTGCACACGGATCTGAATGTAGCAGACCCGCTGACTAAGCCTCTTCCACGGGCAAAACATGATCAACACCAGAACTGTATGGGTGTTAGATTTATTACAATGTAAATCGCATGGCGATGTGAGGACTAGATTATTGACTCTAGTGCAAGTGGGAGACTATTGGAAATATGCCCTAGAGGCAATAATAAAATAGTTATTATTATATTTCCTGTTACAAGATAATCATTTATTATCCATGCTATAATTGTATTGAATGAAAACATAGATACACGTGTGGATACATAGACAAAACAATGTCCCTAGCAAGCCTCTAGTTGGCTAGCCAGTTGATCAAGGATAGTCAAGGTTTTCTGACTATGTGCAAGTGTTGTCACTTGATAACTGGATCACATCATTAGGAGGATCATGTGATGGACTAGACCCAAACTATGAACGTAACATATTGATCGTGTCATTTTATTGCTATTGTTTTTTACGTGTCAAGTATTTATTCCTATGACCATGAGATCATATAACTCGCTTGCACCGGAAGAATACCTTGTGTGTATCAGATGTCCCAACGTAATGTTGGAAATATGCCCTAGAGGCAATAATAAATTAGTTATTATTATATTTCTTAGTTCATGATAATCGTTTATTATCCATGCTATAATTGTATTGATTGGAAACACAATACTTGTGTGGATACATAGACAAAACACTGTCCCTAGTAAGCCTCTAGTTGACTAGCTCGTTGATCAAAGATGGTCAAGGTTTCCTGGCCATAGGCAAGTGTTGTCACTTGATAACGGGATCACATCATTAGGAGAATCATGTGATGGACTAGACCCAAACTAATAGACGTAGCATGTTGATCGTGTCATTTTGTTGCTACTGTTTTCTGCGTGTCAAGTATTTGTTCCTATGACCATGAGATCATATAACTCACTGACACCGGAGGAGTGCTTTGTGTGTATCAAACGTCGCAACGTAACTGGGTGACTATAAAGATGCTCTACAGGTATCTCCGAAGGTGTTAGTTGAGTTAGTATGGATCAAGATTGGGATTTGTCACTCCGTGTGACGGAGAGGTATCTCGGGGCCCACTCGGTAATACAACATCACACACAAGCCTTGCAAGCAATGTAACTTAGTGTAAGTTGCGGGATCTTGTATTACGGAACGAGTAAAGAGACTTGCCAGTAAACGAGATTGAAATAGGTATACGGATACTGACGATCGAATCTCGGGCAAGTAACATACCGAAGGACAAAGGGAATGACATACGGGATTATATGAATCCTTGGCACTGAGGTTCAAACGATAAGATCTTCGTAGAATATGTAGGATCCAATATGGGCATCCAGGTACCGCTATTGGATATTGACCGAGGAGTCTCTCGGGTCATGTCTACATAGTTCTCGAACCCGCAGGGTCTGCACACTTAAGGTTCGACGTTGTTTTATGCGTATTTGAGTTATATGGTTGGTTACCGAATGTTGTTCGGAGTCCCAGATGAGATCACGGACGTCACGAGGGTTTCCGGAATGGTCCGGAAACGAAGATTGATATATAGGTTGACCTCATTTGGTTACCGGAAGGTTTTCGTGCATTACCGGAAAAGTTTCGGGCTCATCGGTAGTGTACCGGGAGTGCCGGGAGGGGTGCCGGGGACCATCGGGAGGGGTGTCACGCCCCAAGGGGTCTCATGGGCTATGGGAAGAGATAAACCAGCCCCTAGTGGGCTGGAATAAGTTGCCTTATGATCTAAGCATATCATGTAGTGGTGGTACTCTTGTGGTTGCACCTTGTGATGCCTTGTGATGATGTGCTTGTGGTGTATGGTTTATGTGGGGTGTGCTTGTGATTGTATATGCTTAGGTTTTAAAACCATCTCTTCCCCTCCTCTCTATTTCTCCTAGGTCAAGATTCTCTTCTCCCTTCCCTCTTTTAAAAATGCCCATGTATTAGTGTATTTTGTGGAGGATGCCAAGATGTGTTTTGCTGTTTTGTTTCTTATTTTTAAAGGGTTCCAATAAATCCAAAACAGTAAATAAATTGCTGTTTTGTATTTAATCAAATTGCTCCAAATATTTCGTTTCTACTTATTTCAAATAGGTCATAATTCCTTATGACCAGGGGTATTTCTATTTTAATTTTTGTTGCCATAGTTTTCCGTGGGAGATTATTTTTGCTGGTGTTGTTTCTAAAATGGAAAAAAACCCAGGAGTCTTTCTCTTACCAGGCGCCAGATGGGCCACTTCTCCCTCCCGAGGCCCATCCTCTCCTCCCTGTTTCCCCTGCGACAGCCCAGCTCGCTCCTCCTTCTCCTGCCTGACGCCGTTCCCCCCCGCGCACCTTCTTCCATCAGTATCTGTGTGTGAGAGAGAGTAGCGCCGTCTGGCACAGACGTCGAGGGGCCCATAAAACCTAGGCGTCCGTGCCCCCCATCGCCTAGGGTTCCTCTCCATCCCTCCTGCCGGCGCCACCATCTTCTCCCCATCCCATTCTCTTCTTCCCCACGGTAAGGTTCTGTAGGTTAGGGATCCCGAGAAGAGTAGCTCCTCGCCGCGTCTACCCCGCCATCGTCGTCGTCTCCGGCGCCGTCCGCCATGTCCGGGGGCTCGGGGAAGGTGCCCGCGCTCCATTCCCGGTGCTAGGAGCCCGGGGGAACGACTGCACCGACGGCCCCGACCACGTCTTCGCCGCGAACTAGGTGGACTTCCTCCCCTGCTTCGGATCTGCAACAGGACGCCTCCAGCTTCTTCGTCATCTCCGGCAGGGCCCTCCTCCTCCGCCCAGGACCTGTTCCTCCTTCCCCAAGGTGAGGAGCAACCTCCCTTTCCTTCTCCTCCTCGGTTCCGTCTCAAATCCGACGAGAGCGTGTGCGCGTACTTCTCTGTGGTGACAGATCACGAGCAGTAGAGGTTCTCGGTTGTGGTGCAGTGCGTGTAGACGAGCATTGTGGTTGTTACGCACAGAGGTGCGTCCTTCCCCCTCGTGATAGCAGCTGCAGTAGCAGGGCACGCCGTTCTTCCCTGTCGCGAGTCGCTGCCGAGCAGCAGCAACAGCAGATCGAGTAGTTGATGTTGTGGTGGTCTCGGCGTTGCAGAGTAGCAGGGCTCCCTCCCCGCGTAGCCGTCGAGTAGTAGCAGTACGTGATAGACCTCCGGTAGCAGGCGTGCAGCAGCAGCAGGCGTCGGCCTCCCTGTCGCGTAGCAGCAGCAGCAGAGAAGTGCACCGTCGCCTCCCTGTCGCCGGCGTGCGTGCGTGTGTAGAGTAGTCTGAAGGCACGGGTTTTCTTGAAATAGTTCCCCTAGTTAGCAGACTTTGATTCGTAGCGCAGTGGTTGGAGCCTCGTGTTTGTTCTCGTGAGGTTGCGGGTTCTAGTCCCCCCTCAACCCTTTTGTTGTCTGTCTATTTTCTTTCGTGCAGCAGTAGCAGCAGGGGATGGCTTATCCTGTATAAGCCCTCTGTTCTATCGAGTGACAGGTGTTAGCCAGTGGTTGTGTGGTGGTGTGGTAGACCAGTAGGTCCTGGGTTCGATTCCCAGGGCATCCTATTTTTATTTTCTTGCTATTGTTTTTGCCTTGTGCTGTTTTGCCTTGCTAGTAAATTGTGGTGCTTGGGCAGCAAGGTTGTGTTGCCAAAAATGTGGACACCAGTAGGTTTTACCCCTTGTTATAGTTATGTGCATGGTAGATATAGCATGTGGAGGTAAACATGCATATATTTGAGAGCATATATGGGTGTGTGTGTGTAAGTAGATGTGTGTGTGTGCTCTAGAGGGAGTGCATGTAGGTGCATATGCTAGTATAATCTTGAGCTTGCAAGCATAGCATTTTGTTGTGTGTGATGCACTAGAGTTTCATGTGTAAGTGCATCTTATGGGGGTTATGATGTGTGCATGGTTGCCATGTGATGCAAGCTATGTTTAACATGTGTGAGTGTGTGGTGATGATCTTGAGCATGTTGTGCTTGCGGGTGATGTGGTCTAGGTGTGTGTGTGAGTAGCATCCCACCTTGGCAAGCAAGCCTTGCACCTCCACATGACTATATGTGAGAGGGCATGATATGTTGTTTGTGTGGGAGGCTTAGTAGTAGGGGTTGAGTAGTTGATGTGCATGACACAAACATGGGGTTCAAACCCCCATGTCACTTTGTCATTGTGCACATGAGCTCAACCTTTGTAGTTGTTGTTTTAGTAGGAACTACATGAAATGATGCCCATTCCCTAGGCATGATTTGGAGTAGTTCCCTCTCCCTTAAATTGTGGTCATTTGATCCAAGTAGATGCCCACATTTTTATATATGTTTTTAGGGTAGAAACTCCCAAGGAATCGAGTGGTGAAGTTAGTTTTGCCATTGGGATACTTTATGGTGTGGACATATTTAGATTTGTTGCAAGTTTGATCTTGGTTTCCATGGAATAGGTGGAGCCCAAGGGCATGTGTTTTTGTGTGATAGAAGTAGGGGTTTTTGCTCTACACCATAGTGGTGTCATTTATCACTTGGTGTTATTTGTATGCAAATTATGCCTAGACAAAGTGGGAATGTGGCTGAAAAAGTCCAGCCTAGTGAAATCTGGCATTTCACTAAGTCTGGGAATTCTGGAAACATTTTCTTCTCCTATAGATGAGGATGTGCTGGTCATTGTGTTGAGAACTAGCCTTAGTTCAGTGCTAGGATTTTGGACCTGATATGTTTGTGAATATCCATGTAAAATTTCATCTCATTTGGAGTCCAGTAGGTTTTGTTTTGATTGCTGTCAAAAAGCTTCAGAACAAAGACAGAAAGTCAGGTGCAGGAATTTTTACAAAGTCCCTGAGATCTGATGGTTTTGGGAAAGTTTGTGGCCTTGTATATTCTAGAGTTTAATTCCTTTTGATGTGATTCTTGCTGGTGCTTGTAGTGTTCTTGGTTGGCTACAGCCACATATATTATTTGTCATAGTTAGAGGGTTGTAGCTATGTTGCATGTAGCTCAGAAAGAGCTAAGATGCAGATTATGGCAGATTGAGTAGTATAGTCTCTTTGATCATTGTGTGTGCTTAGTTGATGTTGTGGTGTTCTTCCTTGCTCCAATCCATTCATGTTGGGTTGTTATATGTCTTGGCAACCTGGGAATACCAGATTTGTGCCAATTGTGGGTGTGGTGTTGATTCTTCTACGTAGAGCTTCATATCTCGTTTCGTTGATTCCCATTGATCCGCAGCTCCGTTTGCAATGTTCTTTATATGGTTTTGCATCGTTTTCACGAGACGCATCTGTTCATGCCATCCTCATGCGTGTCAAAATAGCTTAGTGTACAGTTCTATCCAGAAACTTGCAGTAGTTTATTTTGCTTGTGCTAGTGATAGCAATAGTGGTGCATGCTCAATTTTCATCTCATGCATCATGTGATTGTTGCATCTTGTGGTGCTGATTTTCATTGACTGTTATTCTTATGTTGGGTAGCACCGGGATCGGAGAACGAATACGTGGAGTCAGGAGAGTACGTGCAGGACGAACCAGAACCATTCCAAGCTGACGATATCACAGGCAAGATGATATGACCTTGATTCCATCTCTAGACTTGTTATGCTAGTTTCGTTTCCTTGTCATATTGCTCGCTGTCTACCACTGAAATTAAATTGCCTCTTCAAATGCCATGAGCCCATTACACTGATCCCTTCCCAGCATAACTTGTATGGCTAAGTAGGCCTTGCTCAGCTACTAATGTTAGCGTTGCTAGTTGCAGGTGCTTTGACTTATGTGATAACATGAGCTTGATATCATTATCTTAAATTATGTTATTTAATTAATGCACCTATATACTTGGTAAATGATAGGAGACCTAGCCTTTTGCCACGTGCTTTGTTCCGTTATTGCCGCCTTAGTTACCGGTTACCGGTGTTTGATTCCATAATGATCGCTCCTAACACGTTCGGGGTTGTTATGGGGACCCCCTTGATAAATCGCGTAGTGCTAAGGCTTGTCCGGCAGGACCCAACATTGGTGTTAATTTGCTAATCACTTAATAATAATCTGCATAGGGAGTAGCTACCCCGAGGATCTTTAATCAACAACCCGGGCCAGTGCTCCTCATGAGTGTTGGTCCAAACTGGGCAGACTAGGGGGCCACCACAGGGCAACCTGAGGTTTGGTATACCTGTAGTGTGACTCATCCGGCGTGTCCTGAGACTGAGATACGCGGCTCTTATCAGGGTCGTCGACACGTCGGGAGGTCCTGCTAGCCTTGCCTTACCTTAGCAGTATATCTTGCGTATAGGAATCCCAGTGAAGCTTTGGTTTTCCCCAGAGTTGAGGTTTTCCTCTAAGGAATCCAACGAGATCACGAGATTCGTGATAGAGGATGCCTTTGCGGCCTGTGTTCGTTTGTGATGGACTAGTTGGAGCACCCCTGCAGGGTTTAATCTTTCGGAAAGCCGTGCCCGCGGTTATGTGGCAACTTGCAATATTTTGTTAACATCCGGTATTAGATAACTCAAACAAAAGCTAATAAAATTGCCAACTGTGTGCGTAACCGTGACTGTCCCCTCGTAGACCTCTCTTCGATTGGGAACACGGTGGGGTTATGAATGCCGTAGGTAGGTGTTCAGGATCACTTAGTGATCAAGTAATCCCGACCGCTAGTGTAGACCACCTTCACAATTACTTTGCGTAAGTTAGCCACTTAATCAAGCTTAGGATGCTGCAGCCTTATACACTTCACCCTTACCCTACCTAATAACATGACTAGTTCTGGCACCAAGGTCTTAGATTGCTGAGTCCCCATGACTCACGGATTCCTCCGAAACTCCCAACAGGTACAGGTACCCCAGAGACAGATGATCCCGACGACACTTAGCTGGCGTGGCACTACGACGAGGAGACAGACCGCCTCTACGTGAACTATCCAGAGGACTGAGGCGTGGTCGTGATCATGGGCCTGCAGGCAGGGTAGCATAGCATTTTCATGTTTTGTAGTCCATAGCGGAACTACCTTGTTTGTATCTGTGATGTACTCTGAGTTATTATGAGAAGACAGTTGAATCTCGAATTGTCTATTTTTATTATTATTTGTGCTATGTTACTTGCTTGCGAAACGCTTAGATGCGCTTCTTTCCTATTCGGGGGCCTCGACCCCCAGATCGGAAAGGACCGCATCTTGGTCGTTACAAAAGGTGCTCTACAAGTATCTCCGAAGGTGTCCGTTGAGTTAGTATGGATCAAGACTGGGATTTGTCACGCCATGTGACGGAGAGGTATTTCGGGGCCCACTCGGTAATACAACATCACACACAAGCCTTGCAAGCAATGTGACTAAGTGTAAGTCACGGGATCTTGTATTACGGAACGAGTAAAGAGACTTGCCGGTAACGAGATTGAAATAGGTATGCGGATACCGACGTTTGAATCTCGGGCAAGTAACATACCGAAGGACAAAGGGAATGACATACGGGATTATATGAATCCTTGACACTGAGGTTCAACCGATAAGATCTTCGGAGAATATGTAGGATCCAATATGGGCATCCGGGTCCCGCTATTGGATATTGACCGAGGAGTATCTCGGGTCATGTCTACATAGTTACCGAACCCGCAGGGTAAGCACACTTAAGATTCGATGATGTTTTAATATAGTTGAGTTATATGTGGGGTTACCGAATGTTGTTCGGAGTCCCGGATGAGATCACGGACGTCACGAGGGTTTCCGGAATGGTCCGGAAATGAAGATTGATATATAGGATGGTTTAGGGCTTTTTAAGAGACAACTTTGCCACGTGCAACTCAAGCATATTCCAGATAGTTTTGCCTCTTGATCGGATTTCTGTGGAGCTCGGGCGGAGCCCTGCAGGAGTAGATTATCACCACCACCGGAGCGCCGTCGCGCTGTTGGAGAACTCATCTACTTCTCCATCTTGCTTGCTGGATCAAGAAGGCCGAGATCATCGTCGAGCTGTACGTGTGCTGAACTCGGAGGTGCCGTCCGTTCGGCGCTAGATCGGAACGGATCGTGGGACGGATCGTGGGACAACGGTGATTTGAATCATGAAGCTGTACCACTACATCAACCGCGTTTCTTAACGCTTCCCGCTTAGCGATCTACAAGGGTACGTAGATCTAATCTCCTCTCATAGATGGACATCACCATGATAGGTCTTCGTGTGCGTAGAATTTTTTTGTTTCCCATGCAACGCTCCCCAACATTGCAATGGTTCATATTGGATCTTTGAATTCTGGGTCAATGTTGGCCTCACTTGTTGGGTCAAAAGAGGTTCAATGTTGGCCTCTTTGTTGATGCGTGGAGGACTACCATCAATAATCGGAGAGGTAAGCCGGTTCAAATTCAAGTGCAAGTTAGCATCCACTTTTTTATGGCAAATAACTCTAGAGCCTTTTCTAGTGATTCGGCCATCTTCTCCTTGTATGCAAGCCAATGTTGCTCGAAGTTCACACGTATGGTCTTCCAATTAATGTGCATTCCAATTCCCACATCATGCCTACCATCAAACTCAACAACATCACTTGAGTCCATCCAATTCAAATCTTTTCGGACTTGTTCCAACAATTCGACATAGCTAGGACAACACTCAAACATCATGTCAAGCTCATCCAGGTCCGGATCAATATTGCCTTTCAAAAAGCAACCTTGTCCACATGATGAACATAAACACATGTTCTTCCCATCCCTAAAAAATTTAAACAATACAGCATACAATATATTCTATAAGCAATCACCCAGAGACTACAAAATCTGTATAATCATAAGAACTATAATCCTGACATCCAAACAACCCTAATCCTAACCCCAGTATACCCCTAACCCCAACACAACCTTCAACCGTACATACAAAGAACCCTAAGCCTAACATACAAACAAGTGCAACAGAAGCAAAGCACATCCCAAATTTCATAAAGAACTAGGGTTTGCTCAAATTTGCAAAAAATATGAGCAAATGAGATTTTTTGGATGAGAGGAAGGGGATCGGGGAAGATTATCTTAAGGGAGGGATTGGGTTCCAAATCCCTGGACCAAACCTTCAGATCTGCAAGATTTGGCGAGGGATTTGAGGAAAGGGGAGATGGGAACTCGAGAGGGACCTCTCTCCCTTCTGATTGATGGAGGTGAATGGGAAAGGGGTTGGGGGAAGCCGGCCCGCGGGTCTCATAAGTGCCAGTGTGGCGCCTAAAGGCTCGACGGCACATATTACATGTGTGGCGCCTTTCATTTAGACGCCACACTGTTCGGGGTGGGGTTGACCCGCCACGGGGCATCAGCGTGAACGAGGGTGTGACGCCTTTGCCTAAGATGTCACACAGTGTAGTTTAACGCCTGGCTGTCGGACGACACACAAAAAGATCAATTGAGTGATTTTTTTTAACGCAGCGCAGTTTACGAATTTATTTCGTCGAAGGGTCAATTTTGTTAATTTTGCCGATGGCACTAGTGCATCTCTGCTTCCCCTCCCCACATGCGGGGACACTGCTTCCTCGGTAAGCTGAGCTCCATCCATCCTCCTCCTCCAAAAAAAAGCTCCATCCATCCTCGCTTCCCCTCCCCAGGCCAGAAAAATAAGGGTGTGTTTGGTTGGAGAACCAACTGTCATGGAATGGAATGGTTCCATTCCAAAGGAACGGGTCGGTTCCGTTCCTGTGTTTGGTACGAGCAAAAAAGTGGAACGGGATGGTTCCGTTCGAGTGTTTGGTTGGGAGGCATGGAATGAAAAATGGAAGGGAGAGGGCTGACGGTGACGCAACAGAGAGGAAGGGAGAGGGCCGGCGGCGCGGCGCGGCAGCAGAGAGGGAGGGGGCCGGCGGCGCGGCGACGCAGCAGAGAGGGAGGGAGAGGGTCGGCGGCGCGGCGCGGCAGCAGAGAGGGAGGGGGCCGGCGGCGCGGCGCGGCAGCGGAGAGGGAGGGGGCCGGCGGCGCGGGCGACGCAGCAGAGAGGGAGGGAGAGGGCCGACGACGCAGCGCGGCAGCAGAGAGGGAGGGGGCCGACGGCGTGGCGCGGCGACGCAGCAGAGAGGGAGGGGGCCGGCGGCGCGGCGACGCAGCAGAGAGGGAGGGAGAGGGCCGGCGGCGCGGCGCGGCAGCGGAGAGGGAGGGGGCCGGCGGCGCGGGCGACGCAGCAGAGAGGGAGGGAGAGGGCCGACGACGCAGCGCGGCAGCAGAGAGGGAGGGGGCCGACGGCGTGGCGCGGCGACGCAGCAGAGAGGGAGGGGGCCGGCGGCGCGGCGACGCAGCAGAGAGGGAGGGAGAGGGCCGGCGGCGCGGCGCGGCAGCGGAGAGGGAGGGGGCCGGCGGCGCGGGCGACGCAGCAGAGAGGGAGGGAGAGGGCCGACGACGCAGCGCGGCAGCAGAGAGGGAGGGGGCCGACGGCGTGGCGCGGCGACGCAGCAGAGAGGGAGGGGGCCGGCGGCGCGGCGACGCAGCAGAGAGGGAGGGAGAGGGCCGGCGGCGCGGCGCGGCAGCGGAGAGGGAGGGGGCCGGCGGCGCGGCGCGGCAGCGGAGAGGGAGGGGGCCGGCGGCGCGGCGACGCAGCAGAGAGGGAGGGAGAGGGCCGGCGACGCAGCGCGGCAGCAGAGAGGGAGGGGGCCGGCGGCGCAGCTGGGGAAGGAGGAGCTCGAGCGGCGTAGCTGGGGAAGGAGGAGACGAGTTGTGCGAGAGGAGAGGCTCGTTCCGTGTGATTCCGTCAATTTCCTGGTACTAGCACGTTCCGGATCTGAATGAAATATTCCCTAAAGTGAAATGAGTGGGTTGTGTTCCAGTTGATAAACCAAACGCAGGAACGAGGACTAGGAACGGGTTCGACCAACCAAACACACCCTAAAGGTTTCGTCCATCCCTCGTCCGCGTCGCTACACAGTAACACAGCACGTGCAGGTGCAGCCAGCAGTAGGGCTTCCCCGGGAAGAAGAAGCGGCCCTTGCGGCCTGCCAAGGGGCGCATGCATCGCGGGCGCCACGTCGCACGACAGCGCAGCGCTTCTTTCTTATCCACGTGCTTCGTACGGCCGCCGCGGCCGCGGACGCTCCGTCGCCCCGATTTAACAAGGTTATCCCATCCACGACCGATCATGATCCACGTCGCTTTCGCTCGCTCGCTCGCTCCTCGCCCCGCAGGAGCCCGGAGACGCTACCCAACTGCCGCCACCCTCTACGGTCCACCGCTTCATCACCCATCTAATCTTCCGCGTCTCCGGCCTAATCTCCTCATTAGACTACGACCGGCGCTATTATAGCGCCGCTGGAGCACGCACGCACGCGCTCACTCGAGGATAAATGGATAATCAACCATGTGATTTCCATGGGCGGGAAGGAAGTGGATGTGGTTCCGGCTTCCAAGCCATTGATGTTTTCTATCTATCTTTGCGAGTCGTCTCGTTCGTACTACTATTGGCTAGCTAGTGCGTTTGGTTGATGGCGAAAGCAGTGGGAGGTTGGATTAGGGCCAGCATTGGGCCATGTGTTTTCTGCGGGTGAAGAGAAACTTGCGACTTGCGACCAGCAATTTCTCATCGATCGCACTCACCCTGTTTATAGCATCTAACCGACCGCTATTTCTGGGAACCGCATACGTGGACCAGTTTGTCATTAGCTGCATCGGTCCAGACATCGTCATGTCTGTCTGTGTCTGTCTGCCCCTGCCGCGCTGGAAATGCGAGGCACGAGTGCGTATCATTGCCATCATTTTTCGACCTTGTCGTTAAATGGTTCTTCTTCGGGCCCGGAGTAAACTTGCATTCAGGCCCAGTAATTGATTCGTCTATCTCGGCCCATTCACGCACACACAAATAATGAACGCCTCAACGAGACATTCAAACACATTTCTTTTTTACCCGCAAATCTGTATCTATATCCATACCTACTATAGAGAAAAATACGTGTTAATCCATCATGTTATTTTGCAGAAAACTCTCTCATGTTCTTGTTAATCAACCAACAGTCCATTTTCAAGTCAGATTTTTTGCTTTTCTTACAAATCCCTCTGATGTTTCATGAACCCACAGGCTACGTATAAGTCAGATTTTTTTTTTTTGCTTTTAAAGAAAAACTCCTTATATTTGGGTTAATGAACCCACGGTACATATCAAATGCTTTTTAGAAACATTCATACCTTTTGAATCCTAACTACAATTTGTACATGTTATATATGAAATTTTATTAGAAAAATATGTGAAATTTGAATATAATGTTATTTTAATCGTTAAGCATTTTTAAAATGCTATTTAATGTGCAATGAGAATTAATAGTGCATGATTCATCTTTTTTTTATATCAACATCGATCCGGATTGAAAATGAACACGTCAGTAAAATCAGGATGAGAGATAAAAAACACATCTATAACCATGATCTTATGCCGAGAGACAGACGCCTTCAAATTGACGACATTCAAATGTGTTATGATTATGTGAACATTGTGGCCACCTTCGAAGAGTGTAGGAAGGAGGATAAATGACAACACAAATAAGATGCCATGTGTTGAAATAAAGGATATGGACCTATTAGAGTCCAGACTCATAGTTATTGTGTTAGGGTACTATGGTATTATTTTCATCTGTTGCAACTCACGGACCTTTTTGGTAGTATATATAAAAATAAATTAGGTGACACGTCCAAAATTTTCAAAGTTGCCTTTTGTAGCTTGCTACTCTCTAAATCTTATAGCAAGTGAGTTTCATATGAACAAATTTGAACAAGTTGGACAAACTCCAATGACTTCAAAAACACTTGAACCACGCACAACAATATGTGAGAAGCAAAGATCGTCGTATGCGGTATGTCCTGGGACACATCACTTTGCAAGGCAAGTCATAAATTGATGATTTGTCATCATACTTTCAAGAGAGGAAATTTTGAAGCTCAAGATCATGACTTGTTTGATTGGTGGCTAATTTTGCCATAGTTTGGCACACTATTTTTTGGCAAACTTGGCTAACTATGGATGTTTAAATTCTTAGCTACGCGTTGGCTTGCTCAATGACACATTGTCATATTTTTGTGTGTATGACATGTGGGGGCTTATTTCTCACAAAGATATTTTGTCCTTAAGTGTGACTAGAGCCAAACACCCGTCTAATTTGATTAAACCTGCCTAATTTGAGCCGTGGCGAAATGCAGCTAGGAACCAAATATCCCATCGTGGGAATCACTAACCGAACCAAACGTAACACGACTACCGATGCCAACAACATCGAAAAAGGTCGACCGACCAAGGTAGGCTGAACCGATGGACGACAATGTGAAAGTTGGAGTCGACACTTTGCAGGATAAAAGGCATCACATGCTTCTCGGTGTTGGCTATGTTAGCCACGCTACGCCAGGAAAAAGATAGAGCCACCAAATATTGATCCATGCATGCCACCTCCACCATTAATCAAGACATTGTAACAAGTATACACAAAACTAATATAGAAAAAAACACAATACGTACATCGATCCGAGAGTTCCTCCGCCTCTAGTTGCCAGATCAACTACGAAATGTGTGGGGTACCAAAGGAAACAATGACCGAAGAAATGGTTTCTCCTCTCGGGGAATAGGTTTCGACTTAGATACAAGTAGCTTGCACGTTATCTTCTTAGAGAAAATGTTCTAAGATATAGACTCTATACATTTGTGAGGTTAATTAATAGATTTTCCACACACGAAAATACATATACCTTTTGATTCACCAATATGTGCTTGACGGCGTTGTGAAATACTCGTATATATGTTATGTGCTTTAATTATACTGGCCATCACGTGCATTACATCATAGACGATTTATCAATTATATTTGAGCAGATGCATGTACTCCTTTTTTTTTGTTAATCTCACACCTAGGACCTGTCCTGAGTTTTTGAGGGCCCAGGGCAAACATAAAATTCAGGGGCCCTAATCTAGCATTATATATATATAGCAATGTTTTTAGTAATCATTTAAATGCACCCAAAAGAAACATCCATATCAAATAATTTGTTCATATATATTACCTTTAAAATACTGCTAACAATACTCGGTTAAATTCACTTTTTTAGACGATCCATTAAATTCAGTTATGATGGGTCAATAGCTGCCAGCATGGTTGGGCCTGTACTGTGCCTGGGCCATGAGCTTCGTAGTATCTGGGTGGGGGGCCTTGGGCCACTCCTGCTCTCACCCTACTTCAAGGGGTGGCAGACTGGCAGGTGGTTGTTTTGATCACCACAAGATCTTAATACATACTCTATCCGTTCGAAATTACTTGTCGTATAATTGTATAAAGATAAATGTATGTATAACTAAAATACATCTATATACATCCATTTCAGTATTTCCGGACGAAGGGAGTACAACTTTGGCCATTATTTTCTATAATAGTGCATTTAGGAAATAAAAAAGATGTTTTATGTAGGTGTTTTTTCTAGATAGATCATACGTAAAACTATATGTTTGTTTAAAATGGTTTTGTTTACCGGATTTGTGGAAGATGCAGTTGCAGTAGTTAGTTTTCTGGAATATCTGTACAGTTTCCTAAACATGACAATAATCGCCAAAGTCAACAGTGTGTGCATGAAAGCCAGCTGGAATTTGTTTTCGAAAGTCTTTTTCAAGTCTGATATAAGTAATCCGTAGTGACAATTTCAATGAATAAAAAAAGTTCAGCTGGTCCTCACTAATGCGGAGAACACGGGCAGCAACTGCTGGGAACATGTGATCCATTTCCAGTGAACATGAACAATCCCATGATCTTGGCCTGGTTCATTCGTTGTACAGCTGCGGCATTATACACAGTCTAACGACAGCTAATCGAAATAAAACCTGTTCCAAAGATCATGGCAGGTACTAGTACTATAGTATTTTCTGTTGATGATGACAATTACAATGTTCACAACCTACTAGTTGAGGTCGAGGAGCAACCGGTTCGCTGAACATGGATGTTTTCATACATGATCCCGGCCAGGTGCATCTGATTTTGACAGGAGATGTCCCTTTTCCAGTCGATCGCATGTTCTGTTTGAGACTCGGATCTATGCTGAGATTTAGATCCTCTTCGGTAGCCCTCCATTCCTCCCTTATCAAATCTCAACTCCATGTATTCCCTCCGTTTCTAAATATAAATCTTTTTAAACATTCCAACAAAGAACTACATACGAAATAAAATAAATAAACTACACTTTAAAATATATCTATATACATTTATATGTAATATAATAGTGTAATATTTAAAAAGACTTATATCTAGGAACGGAGAGAGTAGATGAAAAGCACGTGAAGTATCATTTTGGAAACTCCAAAAAAATAGCCCGCAGGTCGCTTTGCTCTAAGGAAAGAGCCGAAGCTAAGAGCCTGTTTGGGACTCCTAGCTCCTTAAAATTCAGTTCCGTTTCAGAAAATACAAGTCAAACAGGATAGCTCCACGATACGCCGCTTCGTAAAAAAATCCTAAAATCTGAGGTACAACTTTAAAGTTTTAATGAAGCTATTCAGAAGGTGCTCGAAAAAATGCTAGAACCTGGAGTTGAAGGAAAATTATCCACCACTGCCACCAGTAAGTGGACACTCCTTCATTTACCTCCCCCCCCTCGATCAGTCAAATAGATTCTTTCCATCAAATTTACTATTCTTGAAGCTGGAACTAGATAGAAGCCGAACATTTTTTTCGATAGTGCTATAGTTTATGTATGAAATTGCTTCAAAATAAACTTAAAAATAAAACTGATTTTGTTGAAGTGAAGCAGTCCCTACAAGATCATTCTAGTAGCTCCAGAAGCGGAGCTGGAGAGCGGAGGGCTGCCCTACAGGGTCTTAGTTGACATCGTGATTACCTTGGACGATTGAGGTGGTTAGAATGTGTTTTCATAGTAATATGTGAAGGGCTAGTTTGTGGTTTCTTTGTGTGCAGTCATACAGTAGAATGTATAGTACTACCGGACAATAAGTTACTAGGTACATTTACTAATTCCAGCAAGGCAGTGTTACTGAGAACATATTTTTTCTTTTTGCAGGAGACTGCGAACATATTGTTATGTAGCAAAATACTCCCTCTCTATCTCAAAATTCTCGTCTTAAATTTATCTAGAAATAGATGTATCTAAATACTAAAATATGATTATATACATTTATATCTACACAAATCTAAGATAAATTTTTTGTGATGGAGGGAGTATGATTTTGAACATTTTCCTAATCTAAATTAAAAAAAAGTGATTTTGAATCTCACTGCAATGTGGTACGAATCATGTGCTGCTCGGGCTACTAATGAATAACATGAGTCTCTTAGATCTTTTATTTTTTTTATGGTATATTTTTTGAGCAATTTTTGAGGTGTACATTTATTTTGAAAAAGCATTTTGAGGTGTGCATGAGTTCTCTTAGATGATTCGTGCAAAATAGGCTGTAATCATCGTAGGGCTCAAAATTGAAGTGGTAGCTTTACATGGATCCAGTCCCAATCAAATATTCACAGCTGTTAAGATTACTATAAATGGGCTTTGAATGACTCAGGACGAAAGAAGCCTACTACAACTACAAGGAGAACCAATAGTTGGCGAGCCCTCCTAGGCCTTCCAAGATCACTTCCAGGCGTCATTAGTTGGCACGTTCTCAACCATCGTTACATGTTACGTTTTTAGCGTTTTCTTCAGATTTTATTGTTTTTATTTTTCTGCACGCGTTTTTGGCTTCGTAGGTGTTTTTTTTCTTCTGGTTTTTTCCGGTGTTCAGGTTTTCAATCGGTATTTCTTAGTTTTTGGATAAAATAATAATTTTTCATTTTTTGCGTGAAAAAACGTATCTGTTTCCTTTCTCAAAAAGTACGGTTTTTTTCCCGCAAAAGGCACGACCGTGCCTTTTGGAAACAAAGATATATTTTTTTTTCTTTCGCAAGAGGCACGGTTTTACTTTTACGAGAGACATGAATTTGCTTCCGCGAGAGGCGCAGGCGTGCCTCTTAGAAACGAAAAAATAACGCATTTTCTGTTTTTTCCTTTTGCGAGAGGCACGGTCGTGCTTCTTTGAAATAATTTTTTTTTCTTCCGAGAGAGGCGCGGTTTTTTCATTCAGTTTTTTTTTGTATATTTTCTTATCAAAGCCTATCAACATGGAATCTATTTTTGGAGATCCCGATGCAAGGAATCCAATGGTGAAAATTGTTCAAGATTTATACGCACGGTTTAAGAGATAAAAGTTTTAAAAATAATGAATCTATGAAAAAAGGGAAAACTTCCAGATTATGACATGTGACACACATGTAATGTGCCACGTATCGCAACCTAAAAAGGTGGGAGTGTTCTTTGAAAGGAGTACTTCTCAATTAGTAATTTCATACTACAACATATCAGAATTTGTGTGTAACAAACATGGGCTTAGAATGACCCATACCAGAAGTGATACCAAAATTTATGCTCAGAAAGCTGGTCTGTTTGGCTCCCCTAAAAAAAAGTTGGTCCTTTTGGATACAGAGTAATCTTAATACTTCTGTTTTGAAAATGTTATGTTTAATGTTCCCTTCTATCCATATTAATTATCACTGATTTGGAACAAGTACAACATTTTTTATGTAAGAAACACTGTTCAAGAAATCTAAAATATTTTTCCCTAAAGAAGAAACCTACATTATTTCAGATTATAAGCAAAAAACACTTTGTGCAAATACTACAATATAACACAATATTAGCGAAATCGTATGGCATTCGGCAGTTGCAGTATTTATGTCACAAGTATTTTTTTGAAATGACTTGCTAGTATTCTATTAAATGTAGCATTTTCCTCACGACATAAGTAAAACCCGTGTGGAAATTCTTATTCATGTGATATGCTTCAGGCCTCACAAAGAAAGTAGATCACCGCGGGGAAAAGTCTGGTTCTGGTGTGATGCTACAAAGATACCTTGCTGCAATAAAGAGGGTTCACAACCTACCCCCATAGTAGGTGAGAAAAGATAGAACAACATATCAAACATTCCAAGGTTTTGAAAAATGCCAATATATTCAAAATATATGGATTGTTAACTTTAAAGTACTAAATCAACCAAAATACATCAACGTTTCCTCGTCCCATGAGGCGACTCCCAAGTGATTAGATTTTCCCCTCCTCCCATCAGCGTCGGCGCTGGTTCGTCCCGTGTTCGATGGCGTGTGGGCCATGGAGATGCAGCCATAGAGTGTCCCCGCTCTTATTCATGTTTGATCCAGTGTCTTGGTTGGGGTTGCGTGGTGGAGATGACGTTTCACAGTGGAAATAATGTTTTCTACATCTGAGTCCCCATCTCGATGGTGCATCTAGCATCGTCGAAGGATGTGTGGAGGTGTCTCTCTATTGGATCTCGTAGGATTCAACCGATGTTGGTCTTCGATGGAACTGTTTGGATCCAGTGTTCTTTCATGTGGTTAGAAGTTTGATCCTTCCGATCTACAATTTTCTTTATCAATGATGGTTGCTCATGTGGTGCATTGGTCTTATGCGATCTTAACACAACGATTTTTCGACTATCTACTATAACAAGATTTGTGTGGCTTCAATGAGGGATAAAAAATGACGATGCTCCAGTACTTTTAGTCGTCGGTAGGTCATCGATGGATCTGTTTGTAATTTTTGTTACTTGTGTTTTCTACACTGCCATGATTGATGATGGATGGATTTAAAGTTTTCTTTTAAAGATAGAGACATAAGTGGTTAGAATCGGTAGCAACGCGTAAACGAAGATCAAATATTTCTTTCATCAGATTAAAACAAACGTAAAGTAAGCTTGATCTCATCCCACATGAGATGCCACATTACCGTCTCCATTAGGAAACTGAGAAGCAGCTAAACGGTCGACAAAGACCGATCACCGACGACAAGACGCAAAGTCTCCTGCTGCAATTTCCTATTCCCTCGTGCAAAAGTCGCCGAGCCTGGATTCGTTCAAACGCGCGCATATGTGATCCGTCGATGGGATGTTAATAACTAAACTAAGTTAGGTGGGGTAGGTAAATTGGGTTAGTAATAGTAGAAGTATTAGGTTTAGCATATGCTTTGCTTGTGTCGGTCCGCCCGACGTCGCGCGTTGAATTTTTGCACACGACGCGACCAAGCTACTTGGTCCTCAAGCTATATAAGAGTATGTCCGATCTGCCGCAAACAGAAAAAGTACCGCTCCTTTGCATCCGGACGAACTGAATTCAGATTAGTATATACTAGTACAAATGTCCGTGCGTTGCACCGGGCGAAAAATAATAACATCAAAATCCATCACCGCACACACAATCTGCCTCATCCACTTAAATACGGTAACCCATCCGTCTCATAGTTATCCTTCCTACCAAGATTGTGAACATTTTCAAAAATTTGATGGACACTTTTTGCAGATTCCCGAATATTTTTTGTGCACATATTCTGAAATGTATTTCTGTACGAACATTTATTGCCTTTTTGTTTTGTGTATGAACATTTTGTGAAATGCATGGATTTTTTTGAATTCATGAGCATTTTTTAACTCAACAAACATGTTTTGAATCGTTTAACTTTTTTAAAATGGGGGAACAAATTTTAAAATTTGTGTTTTTTTACTTTTTGTGAACATTTTGTAAAATTTGATGGACACTTTTTGCAGATTCCCGAATATGTTTTGAACAAATGATCATTTTTTTGAAAATCAAGAACATGATTTTCTTTCCCGACTATTTATTTTTCAAATTGTGATTTTGTTTTGTAATTTGCAAACAGTTTACAAATACACCAATATATTTTGAATCCATGAAACTTCTATAATTTCCTTAAAAAAACAAAGTCTCATGCATTTTATAATTTCTCGAATGTTTCTTCAAAACTCATCATATTTGAAATTTGAAAACCCCAAATTAATATAAAGAAGGAAGAGAACAAAATAAGAAAAGAAACAAAAGAAAAAGAAAATGAGAAAAAGACAACGGAATGTAGATCAACAGATGGGCCGCCCGGCTCATGAAGACACACACATAGGGGAATGCGTTGTGTGCGAAAACGAAAACAATGTGCAAGATGTGGGGATCAAACCCTGGTCGCCTGGCTAGGAGTGGTAGACCTCAGCCACTACAGTGCTAGTCCATTGGTGATCTATTGTAACATCTCCATAAAATAAAGGACTACGCCGCGACTTTTTGGGGAAAAAATCAAAGTGTTTTCCTTACTTATGGATGGCACAGTGGGTAATTTATGTCAACTTTGGGGGTAATATTAATGACGGACGACAGAAACACTAATTGCTTTATCTATACCTATTAATAAAGCACCTATTGCTTCTGCGGTACGTCATTAAATTTACCCCTAAAGTTCGTCAAAATTACCCACCAATGCCACCCATAAGTGACAAAAACGATTCGTTTTTTGAACTTCGATTCGGCTCTTTTTTCGGATTCTAAAGGTTGCGGTTACTATATTTTCTCACAGGCACAAAGTTAGCCCAACTGGTTGGGTTCACCATGTTCCACGGAGGAGACCCGAGTTCGATCCCCATTCCAGCCTTTTTGTTCTTCTATTTCACATTTTTTCTACTTTTTTTTTTCTCTTTTGCCTTTATTTCAATAAATTTTGCACACATGTTAATTATGGATTAAAGAAATGTCAGATTTGTAGATATAAAAGTTCCCATATATACAAAAAAATGTACAGTGCGTATGGACAATAAATAATATATATTTCTTTTATTTTAAAAACTAGTGATCGTGTATTTAGAAAACTTTAAATGTGCATAGGAAAATGTTTTCTGTGTATAAGAAAACATATACAAAAATATATAATGTATATGGAACAAAGTAGATATAAAAAGTAGAACTTTTCAAAAATGTAAACAAATGACTTAGCTCCAATCTTTCATATATATAAACTGTTTTGCTAATTATTTTTTTAAGAATATTGATATTGATACGCAACCTGGAATATTTGGTAGGCATGTACTTACAAATTGATTGTTTTCGATGAAGTTATCTAATATGTTTGCAACCAAATTAAGACTTTACTTAGATTACAAATATAAACACATATATCAGCAAGATAAAAATAATGTTCTTATGCATATGCTATCATTAATTAGCAAAACATACTTTGTCATTTTCATCATAATTCAAATAATGTTCATGGATCTCAAGAAATGTCCTAAAATTTTAAAAACATAATGTGATTACCACAATTGAAGATTATGAAATTTTTTCTCCCGTTGCAACGCACGGGTCTTTTTGCTAGTTAGTATAGCAAAATGGCCCGTGCATTGTCACGGAAGAAAAAAAACATTATCTCCAATGATGGTGACCACATTATGTTTATATATGATCGCTTGATTTAGAAATTTTGTGCACAAACGCAAGAAAATGTTTCTTCTTTTAAATTTATTCACAAGTTGAAGCAATTTTTTACATTTTCAAAAAATATATATCATGGTTGTCAAAAATCTTGGTAACTCAAAGATTTATTCTGAATTTGAAGATTTTTTTTAGAAAACATACAATAATAATTCGATCCATCCAACAGTTAATTCTTCAAAATTCACACAGGTAAGATTTTTTGCTTTGTGAAACGTTTTCTATTACTTACCGGTGACATGGTGGGTAATTTATGCAAGCTTTAGGGGTAATTTTCAAGACGGACGACCAGAAACCGAATTTTCTTTATTATTAGGGAGAGATTTTCTCTGTCTTTAAATATAAGTTTTTCTAGAGATTTTACTATAAACTTCATACGAATGTATACAAATATATTTTAAAATATAGACTCATTCATTTTGTGTTATATATAGTCCGTAGTGAAATTTATAAAAGAATTTATATTTAAAAACAGAAGGAGTGGTTGTGTGTGAGGTCGGCTGTTGGGCAATGGACGGGGACGGTGCCGCGCGTATAGGTCATCCCGCCCACGCCCAGCCCGGTCTGGCTCCGGCGATCCGGTCCGAGCGATGCAGATGGGGTTCATGGCGTGCGCCATTTTTCTTTTTTAAATGTCTAGACGTCCACATGCGGTTATTTAGTTTTGAAGCGTTTGGAAAAGCAGGGCTGTCTTTGTGGAGTTCTTGGAACTTCGAAGCAGTGCTGTCTTTATGCGCGCTGAATCATGCGTGCCCTATCAAAAACTATGTCATGTTTTCTTGCTTGCTGGAGTGGAAGATAAACATTGCGGAGGAAATATACGAGCGTATAATATATATATGTTATCTTTCTTTGATACATCATGAAGCATATGTTTGAATGATTAAGAGAGTGTTTGTGCCTCTTAATCTTGACGGTATGCGAATCTCATCTTACCAAATCATTAAGCAAAGGCTACCATTTGCAAGTGTCACTTCTATTTTCACTAGTGCCGATAAGTGAGAGTTTTCCTTATTCTCATAGATTATTTTTTGAAACATTTTATCCTTTAAACTGTCCGTCTAAATTATGAACCCTTTCAACGTTGGATTTCTTACTTGAGATCTTCAAAAACTAGGTACCATATTAATAGATTTCGACGAACCTTTATGACAGGTTCATGCAAGTGCATACCATATCTTTAAAAACGGACTTGGATGTAGAGCGAAAACTATCCATACCATTTGCATCCCTACACATGACGCGCTTCTCATCAAAAAGCACTGCTTTCCAAAAAAAAGGATTTTTCATGAAAATATGGAGAAAACCAAGCAAAATCTGGAAACCTAAAAAAACCATGTAAAAGAAAAAAACTCGTCTTCATGGTGTGTGCCCAACGTGTGGCACGTGCTGTCAGCTGGACACACCACATGTGAGTCGTTGGAACACTCCGGCGACGTCCAGTAGACAGCCCCTACAAAAGGTACCCATTAGTTAGTTAGTCCTGTGTTCTTAGGCATAGACCTACATATTTCTCGGGCTGGGCTTTTTGGAACAAGTTTTAAGAGGCTGACCCAAAGATCCCAAGCCGCCCCCGAAAAAATTAAAACAACAACGTTTTCTATTAAATAACAGCAGCGACCACATGAGGAGTAATCCCCCCACCCTAGATCATCGTGAAATTTATAGTCTTTTCTAGCATGTACTTGCCTTGATGCTCGTTTTGCAATTAAAATTGTCTCGGTTCTTTAGAGCAAGTACAATAAGGTACAGTCAGCAGGCTGTAAGAATTAAAATACTATATTTTTACTGAGTTGGATGAGAGAGAAGAGAAAAGAGAAAGGAAGCGGGCTCTTCGTGAAGAACTAGCTCTATCACGTGCTCCTAGGTGCTTTGTGAGAATGAAAGGTGGGCCATATATGATAAAAGTAGTACTCTTTTATATCTAACTATTGTACAAACTAGCTATAAAATGGGCTATAAGACTGCTTATAGCTAGCAGTTGGCTATACTATTAACCATGCTCTTATAGCGGTGCCATGGAGCCAGAGAGATACTTGTCGTTGTAGAGCTGATTATTTAGATCTGATGAGTATACCTTGTTATATCATGCTCTTTTTGTTCGTTTAATTTCCTATTAAAAATTGAAATCTTTCCTCGATATTATGATGAATATTGCGGCTAATGACAGGGATCATCTAGGCCCAAGTATGCTCATTGATTACAACTTCTCATCTGTTTGGTAGGCCTCATGGGGCTTTCAGAAACCTTTATTGATAATCAAGTTTGTGTAGGTGAACGAGTTACAACATCTCTACTCCAGTTCAATTGCAGTCTATTCGCTGAACTCTCAGCGGCATTTCATCTTGCAAAGAGTGATACCACAAAGAAGATGCCTTCAAGAGATCTTATTGTAATTCTTAGCAGTAGGAGTTATGTGAGAGTGAGTGTGGTGGTGGTGTTTTCTTTTTGATATCTACTCCCTCTGTAAACTAATATAAAAGTATTTTAAAATATTACTTTAGTAATTTAAATGCATTTATAATAGTTTACAGAGGAAGTACATTATAATCGGTGTTTCTACGTGTGTGAGTATCTACATTATAATCGGTGTTTCTAAAAAGCAGTTCGTAACTGGAAGAGAGAAGATTTCCAACCACATGGACAACGCAACATATATGCATGGTTACTGTGTGTCTTCTTTGACCAACATATAGGAGATACAGCGAGAACAATTAACAAGAGACGAGGACGATCGACATCCACACAGAGATGAGATCTACATGAAACCAGAGATATATATAGTATATTGAAATCAATTAACAATAAAATCAGACCACCGGCCGGAAATTTGTTACACCTACGTATCATGCAATGGCATGCATGCGCGCACGCACCGGATTACAAATCAAAGACAAGAGCAAATGAATTCAACAAGAACTAGCTATAGTCACCAACGAATGAACGAACATAGCATGCAGGCACGCATCTTTCCTCCGATGATCGATCGTACGTGCGTGTAGATCCTGAGTTGGGCGACGCCATGCCATGCATGCATGCACACGTAGGGATCGACTCAAGCGGTGGGCGTGGCGGCCCCGGCACCGCCGGCGCTGGCACCCGCGCCTACCACGCCGGCCGCGGCCCCTCCGACAACCTTGCCGGCGACGCCGCATGCCTCGCCGCACATCTTGGTGCAGGCTGGGTCCTCCTTGGCGCCGTTGGCGCAGCGCTCGTAGCAGTCGTCGAAGCAGCCGAAGGCGGTCGCCGCCGGCACCGACGCGGCCGCCACCACGACGGCGATCAGGAGCAGCGCGACGGCAGCGGTCCTGCTCTGGAGCGCCATGTTCTCGTTTGTGCGTACGTGTACTAGGTAACCTGTGGAGAGGGGGGTTTTCGCGAGTGAGAGACAAGGTGGCGGAAGGGTTGATGGCGTGCGATGCTTGGCGGGAATGGCGTCGCCTGGTTTTTGTAGCCTTGTAGGTGGTGGCGGCCGGAGATGGTGGGCGGCCATGAGAGCTTTGCGGGCGACGTACGGTGACAGTTGGTTGCATGCATGCCGGTGCCGCCGTGTTCGCGTTGCCACTGTTCCCCGATCGTGTTGACCGAATGACCGGCGACGGCGAGGGACTGTTTTGGTTGTTTGGAGCATTATATAATTTTTTTGCGGAGAGTTTGGGGCGTTATAAATTCTCAGAAAATGCGAGGAAAAAAAAAAGCTTTTCATGGCGTACGTCAACAGAACATGCATCTACATTTCGACATTTGGATCTACTATCTAAAACAAAATCCATCGTCCACATATGCGCATGGAAAACAGAAGACAAGGTAAAGCACGCTTGCTACAAAGCGTAAACAGTAACCGATTCAAAGATTTCACATGCAGGAGCAGTGGACAGTGGACTGCTGTCGGCACGGTTTGACGAAGCAACGTCCTCCGTTGTCGGATGATGGCGTCATGATGGTGTATCCGTCGGTGATCTCCGGAATCCGGAGCTTCGTTCCGCATGGCGCCAATCTCGTCATTCTCTTCTCCTGGGCGGCGACAATGTGCCTCGTCGGTAAGCACGTACCAGCACGACCCGTGAACAATAATCGATCGGGAGACAGAAGTAGGAGAGGAGTAGAATCCATCCCCTTTCTTTGACCAAATCGCCGGGAGGGATCAGACATGAAAGGGCAGCTGAAATTGCGTGCGTGCGTCCACTTTGTTGGTGCACGTTCCCGAAATCGCCGATGCAGACAGAATCGTGCTTGGTTGCCGAGTGCCGACGGGACGCGCGGCCTTGGTTGGGCTGGCCGCGACGTCGCAGCATCTCGCTTTCGGCCTTTCCCCGGCCCTCGAACGGCATCCCACCGGTGCACTCGCTCGTCGTCGTCCCGCGACGTCGCAATGCCACCTGCCCCGCGCGAGCGACAGATTTAACGCCGCACCGCCACCGCGGCCACACTCTGCCTACTTGCCGCAGCTCTGATCAATTTGGTACCGCTTAGACCAACTTTTGCACACCCCACATCCGTCCGGCCCGCAAAACGTGTTTGCACTTTGCAGAAAAACGTTTTTGTGGGCCGGCGCGCACGGCCGCGGATGCAGACCCTGCATAACTGATCCGTAAAAAAACATATTCGTGGAATATGTTTTTTTAGACCCCGTGCGGACTGAAATGTCCTTTCACCAACCGCTTTCGCTTATATGTAGGGCACCACAATGACGAGGGGGAAACCTGCGAATACGCGGTTTGGGCCGAGATTTTGCCGCGCCCCGCAAAAATATTTGCGGGCCGGGGCGGGATGCGGGGTCTGATCGGGCAGGTTTTTTCGTCCCGACCCGCATTTTGGCGGTTATTTTTCGGGTCGGGGCGGGATGCGGGGTCTGCTAGAGTTGCTCTTAGAGTATCTACAGCCGAAGTGCTAGACTGGATAAATCCGACCACCTATACAACTGCAGGCGTGTTCGGACACGTTCGCAAACAGCGTTCGACGACCCTTCGTATACTATGTCGTACATTCACATATCTTAAATAGAACTTTTAAATTCATGCAATCCATGCATGTCGATCATCCGATACAAATTGTCTGAATTCAACAGTTCAAAACAAAGAAAATTAAAACACCGTTCAACAAATCAGACATGTCAAAATACAATCAATGTCCGAGCGAGAAGGGTGCTTGTCGGATCACTGGCCGGACGCTTCCATCCATGCGTCCTTTTCGTCCAGCTTGTCCTGCTCCGCCTGCATCCGGATTTCGTGCTCCGGGCGGCGTAACGAGAGATCCTTGCCTTCTCCCAATTGTTTTCATTGGCTTGCCGCTTATCCTTTGGCACGATAACTTTTTCATTGATGACGACAACGTCGTCGTCCTCATCGTCCAACCAAATGGATTGGTGAAAGCTTGAGCCATCATTCCTCTTCTTGCCGTCCTAAAGATCACGCTGATAGATGGTGAGGATGGAGAGCAGGGGTGTTGGACGACGAGGGTTCGGGCGCGGGAAATGTTGGAGGGCAGCGGGAGGAGGAGTAAGGGTTTGAAAACTTTGGGACAATTTACGGTGAGGTAGGGTTGTCGGGTCCGACGTGGCGCGCGTGCCCGGACGCGTCTGGGCTCCCTCTCATCCTCCTCATATTTGGGCTGGATATGAGGGGTGTAGGTCAGCCCGGACGTTTGAGACTCATTTAAAGGGTCTGACTAGATCGAAATGTTGTGATCGATCAATGATTGGATGATTTGCCCGAATGTTTAAGACAAATATGAAGGGTCCGAATTGTAGATGGTCTTAACTAGCTAGAGGTCGTCTCGGTCCGTCCCTTTCCTTGTGGCTTTGAGCCATGCTTGCTTGTTCGACTCGCGGCACCCAATACTCGTTCATTACCTTTACACCTTGTTTGGCTACCCTCATCCCGATTTATTTGGTAGAAATGAAATGTTATGAATTAAAATCTGTGTCCGGATTTCATTTGGTTGATTGTGAATTCCAGTTCCAAATTTCATGTCTGGCTGGACACAAGAGTTATAAAATGAAATGATATTTATCCCATGTTTGTCTCCCATTTCAAGGTGTATTCATTAATCAAAAGAAATTGAACAAGAAAATAACATCAAACCCCTAGTGTTCGCACATCAAATGTTTGCAGAACATCCAGTGTTGGCAACACAGCTAGGTTTACATTTTTTTGAATATTTGCATTACTGGAAGAAACACCAGGAAGATCTTCGTTGCTTAATTTGCTCCAGGATACATTTTTTCCATTGAACTTGTGGTCATCTACTATACAAGGGAGAATCAGAAAAACAGGTGGATCATTGCTCAGTGCAATGCATTGCAAAATTAACGAAGATTAGGGCATCTTCAACACCGACCCTTAAACCACCCGCAACCGTTTGAACTACGTGATCCTGATGTGTTTTGCCAACCAACGTGGTCCTGTATCAGTCTGCTCGACGGCCTAGACGTCTTTTCCCCTAAAACTAGAGACAACATGTGTGTGGTGGTGAGGGGTGGGGGGTGGGGGCTTGCGAGCGTCCGAATCGCTGCCTCATCCGTGCATAACTAACCCGACCCACCAAACAACCCCACTCTCCTCTCCTGCACTTTCCTTCCGATGCACGTGTCGCTTCCCTGCCGCATCAATGCCGGTCTAGAGCACACAACGACCGACATTGATGCCGTGTGATTCAACCGATCAGGAGGGCAACGCTGACCGGCGCGACCTCTCAAGAGCCATCGCTTCCGTGCGGACGCTGACCGACCCGACCTCCCAAGAGCCGTCGCTTCAGTGCGGACGCAACTTTTCGAGGAACCAACTCCGGACACTGCGCCGCATTGAAGTGGTTGACTGTCCATTCGTGTGGCCTAGCCAAGGCTTTGTAAGTTGTGTTTCAGTGCCGTTCACATCACACTCACCGCATCGCTCCACACGCCGCGGGCCTCAGCTACGGCATATGCGGCTCCGAAATGGGCTCTAGAGGTTCGTGGCGACACCGCCCTTGAACTCCGTGGCTATCGTCCTCATTGGCGTCCGACTCCTTGGCAAAGTAGGAGATCATCATCTCATGTGGTGACGAGGAGGACCAGCCGCCGCCGCCGCAGCTGGCGACAAATGGCATGGTCTACACAGTGATCAACGAGCAGCATGAGGGGCAGATGGAGGTCATGCTCGGTCGCTCCTTCCTTGACATTAACGACCCTCATGGCGTTGACATGTCTCCATCGTATATACTTTTCCTAACACTTTTGCTCTTGTTTTGGACTCTAATTTGCATGATTTGAACGAAACTAACCCGTGCTGACATTGTTTTTTGCAGAACTACCATGGTGTTGTTTTCTGCAGAAATAAAAGTTCTTGGAATGGAACGGAACTTTTTGAAGATTTTTTCTAGAATAAATGAAAAATACTGGAACCAAGATCCACCAGAGGGGAGGGCCCAGGCGCCCACTAGGCACCAGGGCGCGCTAGGCCCCCTAGCGCGGCCTGGTGTCTAGTGGGGTCCAAATTAGAGAGGAAGTTTCATCGTGTTTCACGATATGGAGCCTCCGCCAGCTCGCATTCTTCATTGGGAGGCCTAATTTGGAGTCCGTTTGGGGCTCTGGAGAGGGGAATCTTCGGTCTTCGTCATCACCAACCCTCCTCCATCGCCAATTCCATGATGCTCTCCATGGGACTGAGTAATCCCCTCGTAGGATTCTTGGTCGGTGAAGAGCTAGATGAGATTCATCATGTAATCGAGTTAGTTTTGTTAGGGCTTGATCCCTAGTATCCACTATGTTAGGAGATTGATGTTCCTATGACTTTGCTATGCTTAATGCTTGTCACTAGGGCCCGATTGCGATTATTTCATATCTAAACTGTTTATATTTTCACCATTATATCTATGTTCCTGATCCAATCTTGCAAGTTATATGCGCCTACTACGTGTTAGGATCCGCATACCCCAAGATGACAATAATTGGGATTCTTTTCGATGATTACCGTAGTATGAGGAGTTCATGTATTCACTTTGTGTTAATGCTTTGTTCTGGTTCTCTATTAAAAGGATGTCTTAATATATCTTAGTTTTCTTATGGACCCCACTGCCGAGGGGGGGGGGGGGGGTAGGACAAAAGACGTCATGCAAGTTCTTTTCCATAAGTACGTATGACTATTTACGAAATACATGCCTACATTATATCGATGAACGGAATCTAGTTTTGTGTCACCCTATGTTGTGACTATTATATGATGAATATTATCCAGCAATATCACTGATCTAGTGCCTACGAGTTTTCCACACGTTGTGCTTGCTAAGTTACTACTATGGTTGCTGCTGTTACAACTGTTACCGTTACTGCTGCTACTGTTACCACTCCTATCAAAACTATCATATTATTATGCTACTGATCAGTGTGCTACATATACTAAATCTTCAAGTGTGGTTGAATTAACAACTCAACTGCTAATACCTGCAAATATTCTTTGGCTCCACTTGTGTCGAATCTAGAAATTTGGACTGAATACTGTACCCTCGAAAACTATCACGATCTCATATACTTGTGGGTTATCAGGCGTCACCAGAGATGCTCCCCCGCGTCAAGACGGATCTCGTGTCCCTATCCCGGCCCACTGGCCCCCATGCAATTGTGACGTCCAAATCGGACGCCACGTGAAGGAGTAGCTCCTCTCGCCGCCACCTCGACATGTTAAGGAGGAGCGCCTATCGCCACCGCCTCGATGCATGAAGGAGTGACGCTCTTCGTCGCCCCACCACATCAAGGAGGAGTACCGCTCGCTGCAGTCATTGCCCGATGCAGCTGCCTTGAAGGGGCGTGGTCGCCTTCGCCACAGATGCAACAATGTGAACATCTTGTCCTCCTAGAGCGCGCTAACAGCGACGGAGTACTTCGACAAGGACTGGCGCTGGCAGGGCACGCGTAACGCGATGCACCATTCAGAGTTCATGGACTCTGACATCTTGTCGCCTCACATCATGGCGGACCCAAAGCTGGCGTATGCCTGGGCCTTGAATAGCTCCAAGACGACGGTGGAGATGAGAAAATGAAGTCCCCACCATTGTGACGGTGGGTGGCCAAGTACGACGAGGAGTGGTCTCTCGGCGAGATAGCCGCCACCGCCTCCTCCTCCAACGGCTGCCATCCTCTTCCCGACCCATGTCGTCGGTGGCCGTGACCACACTCCTCAATGCATAGGAGAAGGTGGAGAGGATTATTCGTGAGCAACAGGCTGCTGCCAAGAAGCCTTGCCACGACGCCGCACCCTTCCATCGCCCAAAGTCCGACGACTCCGACTGCTATAACAACTCGTCGGGGGAGCCACCGGCTAGCCCGGCATGTCTTACAAGGTTACCGTGGGACCAATATAGAGAACATCTTTGGAAGTCTGCACACAGCGACAAATATGCAAGACCGACGGAAATGTCATATGAGTTTTTCTCTCACTCTTTTTTCTCCCATTTTTATAGTTTTTTATCTCGCTATTTTTTGTTATAGGAATATCAAAAACCGTTATGGACTTGTTGTTAGAACATCTACAACCGGACCTTGCAAATCCGGTCCCTCAAACGCCCGTGGACACGCCCGTGCGCGTCCGCAGACACTGAACGGTCACGCCTCAGATAACGCATTCTACAGCCGGATACCTCAAATTAGAAACCTCAAACCAGACTATTATATACAATGTAAACCTAATACTAAGGAGAGCTCGTCCGGCTTCACCATGTCCATGTCCGACGGCTGGCTGCACCCCTCGGAGTGTTGATCCAGTTGTCGGCAAGGTAGAGTAGGACATGGGACACTAGTCGGCTCATGGGAGTCGAGCTCGCACCGTCTCCGATGCCCTACTCTTCCTCACCAGAGCCGGTAGCCCGGACGGTGCCAGTTGACGTGAGGTCGATGACGGATCCTTCCTCGAAGGAGCCTACGTCCACCACGACGTGGTTGAGACGCCCGCATTGTGCATCCTATGGGGCACCAGAGAGTGTGACTCCGCCTCTCGAACATCCACCACCACGAGAGCCTGTGCCACATCCCATGCCCGCTGCCTCGCCCGACGGGCATGCCACACCATGCCGGAGGTGAGCTTGGGTGGCAGATGGGAGTGGAGGGGAATGGAGAGAAGTTGCTAGGGTTTGATCCGGCGAGCGGTTGAGGACGAATATATATGGGGTAGATGCGTGCTAGCACGGGACACTGCGTGCCAGGAATGCATACTGAGGCTCCCCCATATCCGCCTCATTTTTGGGCTGGATATGAGGGGGGCGGTCTGCCCAGGCGTTTAAGGCCGATTTGAGGGGTCCATATGGATTGCTTTTTCATGACCGATCAGTGACCAGGCGGTATGTTCGTGCATTTGAGGAGGGTATGAGGGGTCTAGTTGTTGATTCTCTTAGGAGTATAAACTCACACACACCATGAAAAAACCCAAGCCTATGGAGTAGCGCGAGCAAACAAAGGAATATTCTGAATAGAGATGCCTACATGATCTATTGGCGGACCTTAACGTGGGTTTGCCCCTAAGGCTGGCCATAGTGGGAGTAACTTAGGTAGTATCATGTATTTGAGACTAGCAAACATGCTGATGTGGCAGCCAATTAAAGAAGAGAGAGGAGGTTAGAGTAACATAGGTAGATACCATAACATTTTAAATGCTATGCTACTATGTGTCATGCATGTCAATAAATAAGGTCATCTATGATACTAGTTTATGATACTATGCACTATGAAGATAGTATCATACAATAGTATCATATGCATGATACTACTATATGATACTTCCCACTATGACCAGCCTAATGCGACCTGAAGAGCCTCGACAACCGGAGGAACGGTGGCGGCCAGAATACCGCGGGTGGTGGTCATAATACCACTCACGGAGGACCTCCTTGATGGCGAATGCTACTGCAACAAAATACCTTCCAACGGCACCAGAAACACATGCTGACGGGAGACTATTCTTGTCTTGATTCTCCTCAGCAACGGCGCCAGGAATCCTTATGCTACGGCTACGCCTTTAGGGACTTCCTAGGCAAATATGCTAAGGATTCCCCCGTGGCCTTGGATCTTGCGTTGGTGTTCCCTCGAAGCGGAAAGGATGATGTAGCATAGCGGTGGTAAGTATTTCCCTCGGTTTTGAGAACCAAGGTATCGATCCAGTGAAGGAGTATCACAAGTACCCGCACAAACACAAAAAGCTTGCTCCCAATGCTATGAAGGGGTTGTAAATACCTTATAGATTGTTTGCCAAGTGAGAACTGAAAGCAACAAAGTAACAAAGCAAAGCAAAAGCGCAAGTGGAAACGATAGGTGTGAATAGACACGGGGGCCGTAGTGTTCACTAGTGGCTTTTCTCATGAAAGCAAGTAGACGGTGGGTGAACAAATTACTGTCGAGCAATTGATAGAACCGCACAAAGTCATGACGTCATCTATGGCAATGATTATATCTATAGGCATCACGTCCAAAACAAGTAGACCGATACTTTTTGCATCTACTACTATTACTCCACACGTCGACCGCTATCCAGCATGCATCTAGTGTATTAAGTCCAAAAGAACAGAGTAACGCCTTAAGCAAGATGACATGATGTAGATGAACAATCTCATATCTACGACAAAGCCCATCTTGTTACCCTTGATGGCAACTACACGATGTGTGCCTTGCTGCCCCTACTGTCACTGGGAAAGGTCACACACGGTATGAACCCAAAACCCAGCACTTCTCCCATTGCAAGAATCATAGATCTAGTTGGCCAAACAAAAACCAAGACTCGGAGAGACTTACAAGGATATTAAATCATGCATATAAGAAATCAGCAAAGACTCAAATATATATCATAGATAATCTGATCGCAAATCCACAATTCATCGGATCTCGACAAACACACCGCCAAAGAGGATTACATCGGATAGATCTCCATGAGGATCATGGAGAACTTTGTATTGAAGATCCAAGAGAGAGAAGAAGCCATCCAGCTACTAACTACGGACCCGTAGGTCTGAAGTGAACTACTCACGAGTCATTGGAGGGAGGATGATGTTGATGTAGAAGCCCTCCAACTCCAAAGTCCCCTCCGGCAGGGCGCCGGGAAGGGTCTCCAGATGAGATCTCGCGGAAACGGAAGCTTGCGGCGACGGAAAAGTGTTTTCGTGGATTCCCTGATTTTTTTTTGTATTTTAGGGAATATATAGGCGAAGGATCTAGGTCAGGGGGGCGCCAGGGAGGCCACAAGCCTGCTAGCCGCCGCCCCTGGTGGCGGCTACACGGCTTGTGGGCCCCCTGTAGCTCTCCTGGCTTGGCCCTCAAGCCCCCTGATCTTCTTCCGTTCGGGAAAAATTTATTTCGGGGATTTTATTCCGTTTGGACTCCGTTCCAAAATCAGATCTGAAAAGAGCCAAAAATACATAAAAACAGGAACTGACACTTGGCACAGAATTAATAAGTTAGTGCCAAAAAAGATATAAAAGGTACATAAAACATCCAAAGATGATAAGATAACAACATGAAACCATCAAAAATTATAGATACGTTTGAGACGTATCAGCGACCAACATACCTCTAGAGGATCCAATGAGGCTGGCCTGCGGTAGTCAAAGTAGCCACAACTCTAGCGTGGAGGAAGGGGAGTGCTACGGTAACAAAAGACCTTCCCCGGCAACGGCGTGAGAGGTCCTTGTGCTGCTGGCTATGCCTACAGGGATTTCCTCGGCAAATATGCAAAGGATTCCCCCGTGGCCTTGGAGCCTTGCGTTGGTGTTCCCTTGAAGAGGAAAGGGTGATGCAGCATAGTAGCAGTAAGTATTTCCCTCAGTTTGAGAACAAAGGTATCGATCTAGTAGGAGGATCGCGTCAAGTCACAAGTACCTGCACAAACACAAAGAGCTTGCACCCAACACTACGAAGGGGTTGTCAATCCCTTATAGATTGTTTGCAAAGTGAGAACTGAAAGCAAAAAGTAAACAAAGCAAAGTAAAAGTGAAAGCTGAGATGATAGTTGTGGATAGACCCGGGGGCCGTAGTGTTCACTAGTGGCTTCTCTCATGGAAGCAAGTAGACGGTGGGTGAACAAATTACTGTCGAGCAATTGATAGAACCGCGCAAAGTCATGACGTTATCTATGGAAATGATCATCATATAGGCATCACGTCCAAAACAAGTAGACCGATACTTTCTGCATCTACTACTATTACTCCACACGTCGACCGCTATCTAGCATGCATCTAGTGTATTGAGTTCATAAGAACAGAGTAACGCCTTAAGCAAGATGACATGATGTAGATGGACAATCTCAAATCTATGATGAAATCCCATCTTGTTACCCTTGATGGGAACAACATGATGCATGCCTTGCTGCCCCGTCTGTCACTGGGAAAGGTCACCGCATGGTATGAACCCAAAACCAAGCACTTCTCCCATTGCAAGAATCATAGATCTAGTTGGCCAAACAAAACCCAAGACTCAGAGAGACTTACAAGGATATCAAATCATGCATATAAGAAATCAACAAAGACTCAAATATAATTTATAGATAATTTGATCACAAATCCACGATTCATCGGATCTCGACAAACACACCGCCAAAGAGGATTATATCGGATAGATCTCCATGAAGATCATGGAGAACTTTGTATTGAAGATCCAAGAGAGAGAAGAAGCCATCTAGCTACTAACTACGGACCCGTAGGTCTGAAGTAGACTACTCACGAGTCATTAGAGAGGCGATTATGTTGATGTAGAATCCCTCCAGCTCCAAAGTCCCCTCCGGCAGGGCACCGAGAAGGGTCTCTAGATGAGATCTCGCGGAAACGGAAGCTTGCGGCGGCGGAAATGTGGTTTCGTGGACGCCCTGATTTTTCTGGGATTTTAGGGAATATATAGGCCAAAGAGCTAGGGCAGGGGAGCGCGAGGGAGGCCACAAGCCTGGTGGCCGCGGGCCCCCTGGCCGCGGCGTCAAGGCTTGTGGGCTCCCTGTGGGCCTCCTCCTTGGCCCTCAAGTCCCCCGATCTTCTTCTGTTCTGGAAAAATTCATTTTGGGGATTTTATTCCGTTTGGACTCTGTTACAAAATCAGATCTGAAAAGAGTCAAAAACACAGAAAAAACAGGAACTGGCACTTGGCACTGAATTAATAAGTTAGTCCCCAAAAATATATAAAAGGTATATAAAACATCCAAAGTTGACAAGATAACAACATGAAACCATAAAAAATTATAGATACGTTTGAGACGTATCAAGCATCCCCAAGCTTAACTCCTGCTCGTCCTCGTGTAGGGAAGTGATAAAGAATGAATTTTTGATGCTTTCATGCTACCTAGCATAGATGTCCTTTGTAACTCCTCTTATGTGACGTGAATGTTCAGATCCGTTAGATTCAAAACAATAGTTTGCTATTGATGTGGAGACAATAATACTTCAAGCAAACTAGCAAGGTAATCATGAACTTTCAAAATAACAAGGACAAAAGAAAGTTATCCCTACAAAATCATATAGTCTGGCTATGCTCTATCATCCTTGCACAACGAATTTAAATCATGCACAACCTTGGTATTGGCCAAGTAATTGTTTTCACACCTTTACTTTCTCAAACTTTTTCAACTCTCACGCAATACATGAGCGTGAGCCATGGTTTTAGCACTATGAGTGGAGTGGAGTGTGGTGGAGGTTGCAAGGCAAACAAGGAGAAGATGGTCACATTGACTAGGCATATCAATGAGCTATGGAGATGCTCATCAATAGATATCAATGTGAATGAGTAGGGATTGCCATACAAATGATGCACTAGAGCTAAGAGTATGTGAAAGCTCTTAAAGAAAACTAGTGGGTGTGCATCCAACTTGCTTGCTCACGAAGACCTAAGGCAATTTTGAGGAAGCTTATCATTGGAATATACAAGCCAAGTTATATAATGAAAATTTCCCACTAGCTATATGGTGGTGACAAAACGAGAGACTCTCAATCATGAAGATCATGGTGCTTAATATGAAGCACAAGTGTGGAAAGGAGATAGTAGCACTGTCCCTTCTCTCTTTTTCTCTCATTTTTTTGGTGAGCTCTTTGGCCTCTCTTTTTTTTGGTGGGCATCTTTGGCCTCTTTTTGTAAATGGGCTTCGCTGGTCTCTTTTATTTCCTCACATGGGAAAATGCTCCATCAATGATGATCATCACACTTACAACTCAAAACTTAGAGCAATGATGACTCTATATGGAATGCCTTCGGTAGTGTACCGTGACAATGATCTAGCATGGCATAGACATCAATGTAAACATCATGCTAGCTATCTTATGATCATGCAATGGCAATGTAGAAGTGGTGGCACATGTCATGGTGGTAGTTGCGTGGCAATATATCTCGGAATGGCTTTGAAACAGCCATAGTAGGTAGGTATGGTGGCTGTTTTGAGGGAGGCTAATGGTGGGTTTTATGCACCAGCGAAAGTTGCACGACACTAAGGAAGATAGTGATGGTGGAAGGTGAAAGTGCATCTAAACCATAAACTCAACATTAGTCATGAAGAACTCATATACTTGTTGCAAAAAATTTAGTAGTAATCGAAACAAAGCATTCAACGCATACTCCTAGGGGAAGGGTTGATAGGTATAAACCATCGCGCGATCCCGACCGCCACACAAAGGATGACAATCAATAGACTAATCATGCTCAGACTTCATCACATAGCGGTTCACCATACGTGCATGCTAAGAGAATCACTAACTTCAACACAAGTATTTCTAGATCCACAACACCTTACTATTATAACTTCAATATTACCACAACCACAACTCAAAACTAATTGAGATGAATCAAACTTCTCTAACTACTCAATGCACATGAAGGTGGAAGTTTTCATATCCCTTTGGATAACTACCCCTTTTGAGACTACTTCCATAGCATAGATCAACTACCATGCCACGCGCTTCCGTGCTCTAAAAGATAGAAGTGAAACACATAGAGCAAAATCAACTAGCTTGAAAGATATAAGTGAAACACATGTGAGCTAAATTGTCTAACCAAAGGATATAAGTGAAGCTCGTAAAATCACGGTGAGTGCATGTCTCTCTCTCTAGGTGTGCAGCAAGGAAGATTGTGACACAACAAAAATAAAAGACTCCTACGATACAAGACGCTCCAAGCAAAACACATAACATGTGGTGAATAAAAATATAGCCCCAAGTAACGTTACCGATGGATTGAAGACGAAAGAGGAGATGCCTTCCCGGGGCATCCCCAAGCTTAGGCTTTTTCGGCATCCTTGAATCAACTTGGGGTGCCTTGGGCATCCCCATGTTTGAGCTCTTGCCACTCTTTATCTCTGTGTCCATAAGAACTTCACCCAAAACTTGAAAACTTCACAACACGAAACTTAGACAGAAACTCGTGATAACATTAGTATAAGAAAGAAAAACACCACTTCCTTAGGTACTGTAGCAAACTTAAATTCTACTCATGGTGATGTTGGGTTACTGTATTTTCAATCTTCCATGGCTAATACCCCCCGATACTATCCATAGTTTCATCAAAATAAGCAACCAACTCAACAAAAACAGAATCTGTTAACAGCAGACTAGTCTGTAGCAATGTGTATACTTCGTATACTTCTGGTACTTCAAAAATTCTGAAAACTTACGACAGTCTGACGAATTTGCGTAGCAATCAGTAGAAAAAATAATCAACTCAAAAGCTCTTACAGAAACAAAATGAAAATTCTTTTCGTGAGCAGAAAGTTTCTGTCTTTTCCAGCATGACCAAACGATCATCTCCAAGACTAATCATAACGGTTTTACTTGGCACAAACGCAAAAGAAACACAAAAAACACAATCATAACAGAATTATTAAAGTGTGGAAAACAAAAAACAGAAAGAAAAAGGATAGATTCATTGGGTTGCCTCCCAACAAGCGCTATTGTTTAACGCCCTTAGCTAGGCATAAGGTGATGGAATCACGTATAGTCATCTTTGGTGCTCAACCCATAAGTAGCCCTCATCATAGATTCATACAGCAATCTTATTTTCTTTCTAGGAAGATGCTCCATGCCCTTCTTTAGAGGAATTGAAATCTAATATGCCCTTCCTTCATATCGATGATAGCACCAATAGTCTTTATGAAAGGTATACCAAGAATAATGGGACATGAAGGATGGCAATCTATGTCAAGTACAATGAAATCCACGTGTACATAGTTCTTATTTGCAACAATAAGAACATCATTGATCCTTTCCATGGGTTTCTTGACAGTAGAATCCGCAAGATGCAAATTAAGAGAACACTCTTCAATCTCATGAAAACCAAGAATATCACATAAAGACTTTGGAATCGCGGAAACACTAGCACCCAAATCACACAAAGCATTGCATTCATAGTTTTTGATTTTGATTTTGATAGTAGGCTCCCACTCATCATGAAGTTTTCTAGGTATAGAGGCTTCTAATTCGAGTTTCTCTTCAAGAGATTTCGTCATAGCATCTACGATATGTGCTGTAAAGGCTTTGCTTTGGCTATAAGCATGTGGAGAGTTTGCAATGGATTGCATCAAGGAAATGCATTCAAACAAGGAGCAACTATCATAATTGAATTCCTTGAAATCCAAAGTGGGAGTTTCATTACTACCCAATATTTTGATTTCTTCTACTCCACTCTCCACACCTTTATCATCAAGATAGGTGGACTTCGAATCATTGAGGCGTTTTTCAACCAAAGTGGATTCATATCCAGCCCCTTCATCAATAGGTTTGACACGCGAAAACAAAGATTCAAGAGGAGTCACACCAAGAACTTTAAGATCTCCGTGATTTGCATCACTAGAACGCACCCTTTTAAACCATTCATGCTTAGCACGAATTTGGGCGGTTCTTTCTTTGCTCTCATTCATGGATACACGCATAGATTTTAGAGTTTCATCCAAGTTAACCTTGGGAGGAGCACATCTAACTTTCAAAGCATCAATATCACAAGACATCCTATCAACACTCTTAGCCAAATCGTCTATTTTGAGTAGTTTTTCCTCTATGGACGCATTGAAAATATTTTGAGAGTTGATGAACTCTTTGATATTACTCTCTAAATCAGAGGGTAATTTTTATGATTTCCATAAGTGTTGTTGTAGGAATTGCCATAATTGTTAGAGGAGTTACTAGGAAAAGGCCTAGGAACATAGTTTCCTCTAAAAGCATTGTTGTTGCCAAAATTGTTCCTACCAACAAAATTAACGTCCAAACTAGTGTTGCTACTCTCAATCAAGGAAGATAGTGGCATGTCATTAGGATCTAAAGGAGCATTTCTACTAGCAACCAAATTCCTCAACTCGTCCATCTTAGCACTAAGCGAGTTAATTTCTTCTATAGCGTGTACCTTTTTGCTAGCACGTGACCTTTCAGTGTGCCACTGAGAGTAGTTGGTCATGATATTGTCTAGGAGTTTTGTAGCTTCTCCTAACGTGATTTCCATGAACGTTCCACCTGAGGCGGAGTCCAAGATATTGCGAGAGGCAAAATTGAAACCAGCGTAAAAGATTTGTATAATCATCCACAAACTCAAGCCATGAGCGGGACAATTTCTAATCATTAACTTCATCCTCTCCCAAGATTGTGCAACGTGTTCATGATCAAGTTGCTTGAAATTCATGATATCGTTACGGAGAGAGATAATCTTAGCCGACGGAAAATACTTGGATATGTAAGCATCTTTGCACTTATTCCAAGAATCAATAATATTTTTAGGCAAAGAAGAAAACCAAGTTTTCGCACGATATCACAAAGAGAACGAAAAAAGCTTCAATTTAACAACATCATTATCCACATCTTTCTTCTTTTGCATATCGCAAAGTTCAATGAAAGTATTGAGATGGGATGCGACATCTCCACTAGGAAGGCCAGAAAATTGCTCTTTCATAACAAGATTCAGCAAGACAGCGTTGATTTCATATGATTCCGCACTAGTGGCGGGAGCAATCGGAGTACTAATAAAATCATTATTATTAGTATTCAAGAAGTCGCAAAGTTTGGTGTTTTCAGCCATGATGACTTCAACAAACAAACAAGAACACAAGCAAGCAAGAAAACTGGCAAAGGAAAACGGCAAAAGGCAAATGAAAACGGCAAAGGAGAAAGGCAAATGAAAACGGAAAATGTGAAGTGGGGGAGAGGAAAACGAGAGGCAACTGGCAAAAAAGGTAAATGCAGGAGATGAGTTTGTGACACTTAGTTGGATAGATCTTGGCTTGATCTCTCCTCCCCAGCAACGGCGCCAGAAATCCTTCTGCTACGGCAACAAAAGGCCTTCCCCGACAACGGCGTCAGAGGTCCTTCTGCTGCTGGCTACACCTATAGGGATTTCCTTGGCAAATATGCAAAGGATTCCCCCACGCCTTGGAGCCTTGCGTTGGTGTTCCCTTGAAGAGGAAAGGGTGATGCAACACAGAAGCAGTAAGTATTTCCCTCAGTTTGAGAACCAAGGTATCGATCCAGTAGGAGGATCGCGTCAAGTCACAAGTACCTGCACAAACACAAAGAGCTTGCACCCAACTCTATGAAGGGGTTGTCAATCCCTTATAGATTGTTTGCAAAGTGAGAACTGAAAGCAAAAAGTAAACAAAGAAAAGTAAAAGTGAAAGCTGAGATGATAGTTGTGGATAGACCCGGGGGCCGTAGTGTTCACTAGTGGCTTCTCTCATGAAAGCAAGTAGACGGTGGGGGAACGAATTACTGTCGAGCAATTGATAGAACCGCGGAAAGTCATGACGTTATCTATGGCAATGATCATCATATAGGCATCACGTCCAAAACAAGTAGACCGATACTTTCTGCATCTACTATTATTACTCCACACGTCGACCGCTATCCAACATGCATCTAGTGTATTGAGTTCATAAGAACAGAGTAACGCCTTAAGCAAGATGACATGATGTAGATGGACAATCTCAAATCTATGATGAAAGCCCATCTTGTTACCCTTGATGGCAACAACACGATGCATGCCTTGCTGCCCCGTCTGTCACTGGGAAAGGTCACCGCACGGTATGAACCCAAAACCAAGCACTTCTCCCATTGCAAGAATCATAGATCTAGTTGGAAAAAACAAAACACAAGACTCGGAGAGACTTACAAGGATATCAAGTCATGCATATAAGAAATCAGCAAAGACTCAAATATAATTCATAGATAATCTGATCACAAATCCACAATTCATCGGATCTCGACAAACACACCGCTAAAGAGGATTACATCGGATAGATCTCCATGAAGATCATGGAGAACTTTGTATTGAAGATCCAAGAGAGTGAAGAAGCCATCTAGCTACTAACTACGGACCCGTAGGTCTGAAGTAGACTACTCACGAGTCATTGGAGAGGCGATGATGATGATGTAGAAGCCGTGCAGCTCCAAAGTCCCCTCCGGCAGGGCACCGGGAAGGGTCTCGAGATGAGATCTCGCAGAAACAGAAGCTTGCGGCGGCGGAAAAGTGGTTTCGTGGATGCCCTGATTTTTTATGGGATTTTAGGGAATATATAGGCCAAAGAGCTAGGGCAGGGGAGCGCCAGGGAGGCCACAAGCCTGGTGGCCACGGGCCCCCCTGGCCGCGGCGTCAGGGCTTGTGGGCTCCCTATGGGCCTCCTACCTTGGCCCTCAAGCCCCCCGATCCTCTTTTGTTCCGGAAAAATTCATTTCGGGGATTTTATTCCGTTTGGACTCCGTTCCAAAGTCAGATCTGAAAAGAGTCAAAAACATAGAAAAAACAAGAACTGACACTTGGCACTGAATTAATAAGTTAGTCCCAAAAAATATATAAAAGGTATATAAAATATCCAAAGTTGACAAGATAACAGCTTGAAACCATCAAAAATTATATATAGATACGTTTGAGACGTATCAGGGAGTAGAAGAACGATTGAGTAGGTTGGGGAGGATGTCGCCCCCCCGACAGAGTCATCAGTCGAGCAGATTGGACGAGGGAGCCATCGGATTAGGACGGGAGCCGACAACCACAAGGTCGGGCGTTGACTTTAGATGCAGTGTGTTCGCGATGATGATTCGAGGAAGACATAGACCACGGACAAGGAAAGCAATGGCGGCGAAAAGGTTGGATCAGGGACATGAGACTTGTGACGCGAAAACAATTCTGAACCTAGGCTCATGATACCATGTTAGGAATAGCCACTTAGTATTATCATAAGACAAAAGCCAATATATATACATATATAGAGGAGGCCAAAGGCCATAATGCAAAAGGCCAAAGGCTATCATAAATATAACTCTAACAAAATATAGATTTTTAAAAAGGTTTTCAGTTCATCGGAACGAAATATCATCCGATTTTATGTAAAAATTATCCTACTTTATCGTCCGGTTTTGTTTGAGTTTGAATCAAATTTATTGATTTTTTTATGAAATTCATTTGAATCATAAATGCACATATGCGGTCAGAATGGGATAGATGTCTCTCACATCCGTGTTGGACTGATCCCCTGTCCACATACGTATGGAGATGCCCTTAGAGGAAATGACAAGGCATGGTATATGTTCAACATGTCCAATGATAACCCACAAGTAATGGGGATCATGATAGTCTTCACGGGTAGTATTTCACTCTAATTTATTGATTTGACACATGGGGAGCCAAAGAATATTTATAGGCTTTGACAGTTGAGTTGTCAATACTACCACACGTGGGATATCTCCTTTTAACAAAGGTTTAGTAGCACGAAAAATAGTCGTAGCAATAATAGTAATACCAACAACTTGGTAGCAGTAGTGATGGTGACAATAACAATAGTAACTTAGCAAGATTCAGTATATGTAAAGCGTAGGCACATGGTACATCGATGGAAAGATATGGATGACATCAATCATGTAACAGTTACACACTACAGCAATACAGAACTAGCTCCAATTCATCAATATAATGTAGGCATGTATTCCGTATTTAGTCATACATTCTTGTGATAAGAACTTGTATGACATATTTTGTCCTACCCTCCCGTGGTAGCGCGATCCTATTGGAAACTAAGGGAGATTACGACCTCCTTTTAATAGAGAACCGGAACAAAGTATTAACACATGATGAATACATGAACTCCTAAAATTACGACAATCACTAGAAAGAATCGCAATTATTGTCACCTTGGGTATGCGGATCAAGACATGTAATAGGTGCATACAACTTGCAAGATAGGATCTAAACACTTTTTATATTCATAGATAACACAATAAGTTTAGGTCTGAAATCACGGCACTCGGCCCTAGTGACAAGCATTAAGCATAGCAAAGTCATAGTAACATCAATCTCAGAACATAACGGATATGAGGGATCAAGCCCTATCAACTTAACTCGATTACATGATCAATCTCATCCAATCCCTATCACCGACCAACGAGCCTTCAAAGGAATTACTCACTCCCGATGGTGAGCATCATGGAATTGTTGGTGGAGAAGGGTTGGTGATGACAACGACGATGGACCCCCCTCCCCGGAGCCAAAAACAGGCTCCAGATCAGCCTCCGAGGAAGACCAGAAGGTGCTAGCGACTCCGTCTCGTAGATCGCAATAAAAACTTTTCTCCAATTTTTTTTGCCGAATATGTGAATTTTGTAGGATTGGAAATAGGGTCGAAGGAGCTCCATGGGCCCCACCACACAACAGGACGCGCCCTTTTGCCACGTGGGCCATAGGCAGCCCCCTCTGGTGGGTCTTTGCTCCAAAATGAATTATATATCCCACAAAAAGTTTTATCCAATTCTGAGAACTTTTATTTTTCGCACAAAAATAAACCAAGGCAGTTCTGCTGAAAACAACGTCAGACCGAGATAGTTTCATTCAAATCATGTAAATTAGAGTCCAAAACGAGAGCAAACGTGTTTGGAAAAGTAGATACATTGGAGACATATCATCCAAATGCACGAGCTAAATTGTGAAGTTTGCATAAAAAGACACTAAACTACTGCTGGAAATTAAGCACCAGATTGCATTAGAAAAATTGTGAAGTTTGACTAAAAATGCACCGACATTTAGTACTGGTGGAAATTAAGTAGTAGGTTGCGCTAAAAAAAGTAATAGGGACTACAAGAGAAAAAGTGGGCATACAAACATAAGATATATTTTTGTTATATGGTATTGATCTGTTCCTTTTGATTTCTTGTAGACTCGAAAAATATAAATGCCTGTGCGTTGCTACGGGCTACAATACACATATGAATAAACCAAACCAATGATTAAAGTCGTCTTCAAAGTGAAAGCATATTTTTTGCTCATATGCCTGAACGTTCGGACATCAAATTGGCACCGCTCCCCAAAATTCAACCTTTCGTATAGTCTAGGTTCTTCCAAATCCAACCTAGATGCGGGGGAGAAATGTGGCTAGCCAAACTATCCTTCATATTATTTCCAACACATGGTCCCAACACAAAAATCTCACCCCATGACACAACCTTTTATTTTTTCCATCGGACCCTCCCCTTCCCACTCGGTTTCCTACCATAACGGGACATTTTATGCTGAATCCCTCTCCTTTAAAATAGGACGACGCCTACCTTGATTTTGCTATCACTAGTAGAAAAGAGGGTTTTTGGTCCACTTGATGAAATCCCATTAGTCCTAGTTCACTTACGAACCGGGACCCATGGGGGCATCGGTCCCGGTTCGTGAGGCCAGGGCGCCGGCCGGGCCTCGTGGGCCATTGGTCCTGGTTCGTCTGGCCCCTTTGGTCCCGGTTCCAGACACGAACCGGGACGAATGTGCCTCGCTCCTGGCCCACAACCATTAGTCCCGGTTTTTGGCTGGAACCGGGACCCTGTGTTGAACTTTAGTCTCGTTTCCGTCCACAAACCGGGACCAATGCTTGGCTATATATACCCCCTGCCCGCGAGCAGAGCAGTGCACTGCTCTGTTTTTTTGGCTGGCCATGAGAGAGCTTTATGGTGCTCTAGCTCACCTCCTATGCACATGAGGTGTTCGATGAAATGCCCAAGCCACACTTAAGCTTTCTCCTCTCGAAGCTCCTTGTCCAAGCTCCATTTTCCTCTAGTTTTGTGTAGCTTCGGCGGTCCGTCCGTGTCCCGTCCCCGTCCTCACCGCCGTCGATCGCCCGCGCCCATCTCATCGTCGCCACCACCGTGGTTAGTCTCTTCTTCTTATCTTCTTTCTAAAAGAAAAAGTTCTTACTTGTATGATTTAGATAGATACTTGTGTAATTTTCTTACTTCTATTACTATTTGTTATTATATAGTGCGATGGTTTTGGTATCCGCCTCCATCGGCCCTCGTCCTGTCTATGATTCGGATGTGGTATATATTATCTTTTATAACTATTTGTTTTATTTAGTGTTTATGACAATTATGCCAACCAACATGACATAGATTTTTTAATCTAGGAGGTATGTGAATCGGAAATTCGAACCGACATACAAATTCTTGCCGAGAACTTAAAATTAGGTTGAAAAAGAAAACAATTACTTGAAAGAAAAATTACAAAGAGTTGAAGAGGAGAAGATGATATTGGAGTTGGATGTTGCCAATGTGCGTGACGATCATAAGATCAAGATGAATGCAATGCACTTGAAGATTCGAAACATTAGAAAATATGCCATTCATACTGAGGCTTGGTATCATTATGCCATTGGATCAATTTGTACCTTAGTTGCGGTTATGATCGCATTTGTTGTTGCATTTAAATTTAATAGTTTCAATGTATGTTCTAATTAGTTGCTCTAGAGAGCTATATGTTGTTCAATAATGAGAACTATGTAAGAACATTATGTATTTATTTTGGTCACTACTGTACTTTGGCTTTATTGTGATGATGAAGTTCTATTAATTTGGTCACTTCTCTATTCATGATATGTTGTAATGGTTTTTAATACACTTTATTATATAACGCACGCAGATGAACCGACAATGGATGTACGGTGACCGACGCACCTATGAGTATATTAAGGGCTTGCATAATTTTCTCGAAGTGGCTGATGCAAACAAGAAAAATGGTTTTATGCGTTGTCCATGTACTGTGTGTGGGAATACAAAGGAATTCTCTGACTATAAAACCCTTCACTTCCACCTGTTTCAGAAGGGTTTTATGCCACACTATAATATTTGGACCAAGCATGGATAAAGATGGGTTATGATGGAAGACAACGTAGAAGAAGAGGATGATGACAACTACCCGCGCCGTGAATACGGTGATGCCGCAATGGGGGAAGCTGAAGATCAAGAGGAACCAGACGATGTGCCCGATGATGATCTTCGTAGGGTCATTGTTGATGCACATAGAGAATGCGAAAGTGAAAGGGAGAAGCTAAAGTTCGATCGCATGTTAGAGGATCACAAAAAAGGGTTGTACCCAAATTGCAAAGATGACAACACAAAGCTCGGTACCACACTGGAATTGCTGCAATGGAAGGCAGACAATGGTGTATCTGACAAGGGATTTAGTTCGCTACTGAAATTAATGAAGAAGAAGCTTCCAAAGGATAACGAATTTCCCGACAGTACGTACGAAGCAAAGAAGGTTCTACGCCCTCTAGGATTGGAGGTGCAAAAGATACATGCATGCCCTAATGACTACATCCTCTACAATGGTGCTTACGAGGATTTGAACGCATGCCCGGTATGCGGCGCATTGCGGTATAAGATCAGAAGAGATGACCCTGCTGATGTTGAGGGCCAGCGCACCGGGAAGATGGTTCCTGCCAAGGTGATGTGGTATGCTCCTATAATACCACGATTGAAATGTCTGTGCAGAAACAAAAAACATGCCAAGTTGATGCAATGGCACATAAAAGACCATAAGAAAGATGGGAAGTTGAGAGCACCCGCTGACGGGTCGCAGTGGAGAAAGATCGAGAGAAAGTGGAGCGACTTTACACATGACCCAAGGAACATATGGTTTGGTTTAAGTGCAGATGGCGTTAATCCTTTTGGGGAGCAGAGCAGCAAGCATAGCACATGGCCTGTGACTCTATGTATGTATAACCTTCCTCCTTGGTTGTGCATGAAGCGGAAGTTCATTATGATGCAAGTGCTCATCCAAGGCCCTAGGCAACCCGACAATGACATTGATGTGTACCTAAGGCCATTAGTTGATGAAATTTTACAACTATGGAATGGAAATGGTGTACATGTGTGGGATGAGAATGAACAAGAAGAATTTGACCTACATGCGTTGCTGTTTGTAACCATCAATGATTGGCCTGCTCTCAGTAACATTTCAAGACAGACAAACAAGGGATAGAACGCATGCACACACTGTTTAGATGACACCGACATTATATATTTGGACAAATGCAGGAAGAATGCGTACCTGGGGCATCGTCGATTTCTTCCGACCAACCATCAATGTCGAAAGAAAGGAAAGCATTTCAAAGGTGAGGCAGATCACCGGAAGAAGCCCGCTCTCCGTACTGGTGATCACATACTTGATATGGTCATTGATTTACAAGTAATCTTTGGAAAGGGTCCTGGCGCACTACATATTCCGAATGACGATGCGGGACACGCACCCATGTGGAAGAAGAAATCTGTATTTTGGGACCTACCCTATTGGAAGGACCTAGAGGTACGCTCTGCAATTGACGTGATGCATGTGACGAAGAACAAGCTGACTGAGGCCCTAGGGAATGCTGAGCACCCTGGACGAACACGAGGCACACCAGGCTCCGTTCCGTGGAAGGTTGGGTTTCCCGATGCAGCTGATTACAGTAGCCGAGAGAGAAAGAGGAAAGCGGAGCTGAGCGACATGCAGAAGATCAATGCAAGACTACAAATTCTAGAGGAACTTGAGAGCCAGCGAGCTGCTGACCAACCATCTGAGCGGTAGGAAACTACCCTAGAAGTTACCCCGCCATCTCAGCGGAGAAGCAACGTGGCTTCCACGGAGCTCGTTCAACCTGACTTCACGGCTCCTAGCTACCTCGTGGATACTATCACAGAGTCTCAACCTTGTGATCTTTTGACGAAATGCTGGAACTTCACTTTCAAGGCTGCTATCGGCTTTGTTGCACCTCCTGAATCCAACGGAACTTTTCACTGCCTTCCGATTCCACGTGGCTTTGCTATTGTGATGGTGGATGAAGTAAATGAGGGATTTGAGAAGCTCGAGCTTGACCACCCTACAGGTGAAGGGGAGAATAAGCTGGTTCATGCTGTGAGGAGTACATGTCTATGGCTGATGGAGTACATCAACCTTCCAAACTGGACACCTTCTCCTCCTCCTCCTCCGGCGAGTGATTTGGGCACTCCTCATCCTCCTCCGATGAGTGATCAGGGCACTCCGGCTCCTCCGACGCGTGAGGGCACTCCGCCTCCATCTTTGGCTCCTCCTCCGACACGTGAGGGCACTCTGCCTCCTTCTTCGACTCCTCTCCGACGCGTCGGAGCGGTACGCCTCCTTCTTCGACTCTTCCTCCGGCGCATCAGAGCACTCTGCCTCCTTCTTCGGCCCCTCCTCCAGCGCGTCGGAGCAGTCCTCGTCCTTCGGCTCCTCCTCAGGCACGGTATAATAGTCCTCCTCCTTCGGTTCCTCCTCAGGCGCGTCGGAGCAGTCCTCCTCCTTCGGCTCCTCCTCAGGCGCGTCGGAGCAGTCCGCCTCCTCCGCAACGGCGGAAGACAAATATCGTCGCCGCTCCGCCGAAAATTACACAAGTAAGAAAGATGTCACCTCCTGCTCCTTCTCTCAAGCGGAAGACAGACTCCGCCGTTGCTCTGGCGGCTAGCAGTGATGCAATGTTAGCAAAACGAAGAAGTGGGAAAACAATTCCCCAGCTCGGCCAACAAAAGAAGCAATCATGCCCCCCACTCAAGGTGTCTAGCGATATCGTCGTCGCTAATGATCCGGGGTTCCTGCCCGGTACCAATCCTAGTGATTACATGAAGGATTCATTAATTTTTGATATAGCTGAGGTAACAAATAAAGAAACATATGAATACATGCTCGGGAAGCCTCTCATCAAACCTGGTGATCCTCCTCTAACAGCGAGGATGCATGAATTGCATGAGTGGTACATGAACATCTTCAGGGATACTGCGAAAGACGCTATCTATATGAGAGTGAAAAAATATCACGATTTCGTTGGAACTTCAGTGCTGCTTGTTCAATTTGAGGAGTTATTTCAATTATACAATCAAATGGCCCTCAACAAACAACTCCTGGCTTGCTACTGTTTGTAAGTATTACTTCTATAGTTAAGTCTCTAGCTCAACTCGTTCATTGCATGTATATATAATTATCCTCACTATATATATTATGCGGATTGAAGATCGTCGAATTAAAAAAGAAGGAATCTTCGATGTTGGGTTCATTAGCCAAAAGCCGTAAATGTATTGTCGGTACGAAATGAAACCAAAGACACCGAGGTTAGCTTGCTAAATTCGTTGCTTGCAAATCAAAACAAAAGGTAAATATTCTTGCCATACAACTTCAAGTGAGTGTTGATGTCTTCTCTGTATACCCGGTTTCGCTTACTCGAGGTTAAGTAAATGTAATTAATGAGTTATATATGCGTGCGCAGTTACCACTTTATTCTCCTATCCATTAAGCTTGACGGGGCAAAAGTAACTATCTTAGACTCGAGACGTAAAGATCCCGAGGATTATGCGGACATGAGTGCAATGCTCAAGAAGTAAGTTCAGTCAATACCGGGACCATACCGGCATGCAACTTTCGTTAATTTCCTGATATCAAATAATCATTTTCTTTGTGTGGCACGGTTTGGAAGAAGTTCACCTCAAAGTCTCCTGGTCTAAACAAAGAGTTGCAATTTACGCACCCCCGAGTAAGACTAGCTAGTTCCGCGCATCTCTAATTGATTCAAATTTTCATCAATATATCATTACCATGCTTGCTTATCAGTTTGATTAAACTCTATTCCCGTAAAGTGCTTGTACCACGTAGCTGGGACTGAAAATTGTGCATACTACGTATGCGAGTTCATTCACCTCTCGACCTCTGGGCGGGGCATCTCTGACAAACAATTTGAAGTACGTAAATAATATTCACAATTTTATTTTATATATTACCATCAATTGTGTTGAGTTTTATTCATATATATGCATGTATTGACCCCCTTCTTTAAATTAGTTCTGGAAGAAGCGGGATGAACCCCTATCAGATGATGGCATACAAGCAATTCAAGAGCAATTGGCGGGATTCTTTCTTGACCACGTCATACCTAAAGACGGAGAATACCATGTGAGCTATTTGTGATTAGATCTTAGGTAGATGATGTTAGGCATTGTAAAAGATGTTAGGGATTGTAAATGGTTTCCTTCATTTTCTTATTAGCTATCGTCATGTTCTCTCTATATGTATAGTAGCTAGTTTCGACCAAGAACGAAGAAAGAGAGGACACTTCTCTCTATTAGCTAGCTAACACAATATGAAACCACTAAATTAACCCTCCACCCCCCATTCAAAAAAGACAAAAACCCGAGCTGCGGCCAGATGCTGATGCGTGGATGCCATGTTGTCCCGCTTGGTGTGACCAACCGGGACTAAAGGCCCTCCTGCCCGGGCTCCCCGCAGCAGCCATGTGGAGACCCTTAGGTCCCGGTTGGTAAGCGAACCGGGACTAAAGGTTTTGGGCTTTAGTCCCGGTTCTGGAACCGGGGCTAATGAGCCTATGGAACCGGGACAAATGGGCCTTTTTCTACTAGTGTATGGCGGTCTCTCTCCTTCACAACATACCGCCAAGGAGAAATCCCCTCTAATGCTTGCCCCCTCGCCGCTTTGACCCCCCTTATTCGTGTCATTCCATCACTGCCATCGTCCAAGAAAGCAAATCCATAACTAAACAAGCCTACCCGACCCTCATCCCGCTCACTATCAACCCTCACTCTTATCAGAATATCCATCAACTTGTCTTTTAAGTGAGCTAGTGATCGACGCCGCTGTGGCATACCAGCATCAAGGGATAAGGACGGCAACCACCTTCCCATCTTAGTGTTAGTACCTCCTAGTTCTATACTGGACTCACTTTTCATCCAGGGCTCTACGATGACGATGCCATTCATCTACATATTTTTGCACGAGTTGAATTCTACACGTGCTATCTTATTACTCTTCCCGATCGCCTTCACCCACACACACTCATGACCCACCCTTTGACGGTAGTTTAACACCCCCCCTTGCCTGTGACAGGTCCTCCATATCCCAACGCCTAATTTTTAGGTTCGTAGTGCAAGTAATGCATAGATAGATAGAGACGTATTATTGTTGTATGTTATTTATGGACGATATAATTAAGGAGTGCACAAGCAAGACGCGAAAAAAATATTTGTTTTTAGAGTTTTTTTTCTAAGTGCCACACACATCGTACCTAAAAATTTTCTTAAAACAAATAAATTTGAACTAATCATCCCTTGTGTTACAAACAGGGGTATAAATATGCTATTGCCTCAACATTAATTCTCCCAAATATACATTTTTAGTATCCTAATGCAGATTAAGGAGCATTGTTGATTTCTTTTTTATCCTTAAAGCAGTCTTCTTCTCCGTCCTTCTTGTACACATCCCTATTCACCCACTATCTCTACCTTCCCAATCCAAGCTTTCCGCCAAGCTCGCAACGACCGCCAATGGTACATCTGTCTAAAAATCCCTCAACCTTCTACATCCACACCATCAATCTTGATGGATTCTTTGTCTGAAAATTGAACGAAACAAGTCAACCCCTCCACACTGAAACAGATTCATGCATCAAGGAACCTCACACAAGGTACATTGGAATCCAAACTAATAACAAGCGATGAGAACAGGGATACTATCTTATTGCTTTCAAGGTGGATGGCAAGAGCCCTCACCTAGTTGAAGAAAACAACCCGGATAGTGCATATCTAGCATGAGAAATTTCAGGTCAAAACTAGGGTCTCTGTACCTTGAGCAATTACACCCTTATGTCGACAAGTGCCGCACAAAACTACTCATGGTCATCCTCCTCTAGACCGTGTAGGTGTTTCGGAAGACATCGTCTCCGCCTCCTAATGTTTGCTGTGTATCCCTTGCAATGGCGCCAGAAATAGTTGTGTCGACGGCACCAGGAATCCTTCAGCTACGGCTACGCCTTAAGGGACTTCCTAGGAAAGTATGCAAAGGATTTCCCCCGTGGCCTTGGAGCCTTGTGTTGGTGTTCCCTCGAAGCGGAAAGGGTGATGTAGCATAGCGACGGTAAGTATTTCCCTCAGTTTGAGAACCAAGGTATCAATCCGGCGGAAGAGTATCTCAAGATCCTGCACAAATACAAAAGCTTGCACCCAACGCTATGAAGGGGTTGCCAATCCCTTATAGATTGTTTGCCAAGTGAGAACTGAAAGCAACAAAGTAACAAAGCAAAGTAAAAGCGGAGATGTAAACGATGGATGTGAATAGATTCGGGGGCCGTAGTGTTTACTAGTGGCGTCTCTCATGAAAGCAAGTAGACGGTGGGTGAACAAATTACTGTCGAGCAATTGATAGAACTATGCAGAGTCGTGACGATATCTATGCAATGATTATTTCTATAGGCATCACGTCCGAAACAAGTAGACTGATACTTTCTGCATCTACTACTATTACTCCACACGTGGACCGCTATCCAGCATGCATCTAGTGTATTAAGTCCATAAGAACAGAGTAACGCCTTAAGCAAGATGACATGATGTCGAGGGATAATCTCAAACCAATGATAAAAACCCCATCTTTTTACCCTTGATGGCAACTGCTTGATGTGTGCCTTGCTGCCCCTACTGTCACTGGGAAAGGTCACCACATGGCAGAACCCAAAACCAAGCACTTCTCCCATTGCAAGAATCATAGATCTAGTTGGCCAAACAAAACCCAAGACTCGTAGAGACTTACAAGGATATCAAATCATGCATATAAGAAATCAGCAAAGACTCAAATATATATCATAGATAATCTGATCACAAGTCCACAATTCATCAGATCTCGACAAACACACCGCCAAAGAAGATTACATCGGATAGATCTCCATGAAGATCATGGAGAACTTTGTATTGAAGATCCAAGAGAGAGAAGAAGCCATCTAGCTACTAACTACGGACCCGTAGGTCTGAAGTGAACTACTCACGAGTCATTGGAGGGGCGATGATGATGATGAAGAAACCCTCCAACTCCAAAGTCCCCTCCGGCAGGGCGCCGGGAAGGGCCTCCAGATGAGATCTCGCGGAAACGGAAGCTTGCGGCGGCGGAAAAGTATTTTCGAGGCTCCCCTGATTTTTTTGCAAAATATTTGGGAATTTATAGGCCAAAGACCTAGGTCAGGGGGCGGCCAGGGAGGCCACAAGCCTGCCCACCGCCGCCTCCCCTGGTCGCGGAGTGGGGGCTTGTGGGCTCCTTGGAGCCCACCTGGCTTGGCCCAAAAGCCCCCTGGACTTCTTTCGTTCGGGAAAAAATCATTTCGGGGTTTTTCTTCCGTTTGGACTCCATTCCAAAATCAGATCTGAAAAGAGTCAAAAACACGAAAAAAAACAGGAACTGGCACTTGGCACTGAATTAATAAGTTAGTCCCAAAAAGATATAAAAAGGTACATAAAACATACAAAGAAGGCAAGATAACATCGTGAAACCATCAAAAATTATAGATACGTTTGAGACGTATCAAGCATCCCCAAGCTTAACTCCTGCTCGTCCTCGAGTAGGGAAGTGATAAAAATGAATTTTTGATGCTTTCATGCTACCTAGCATAGGTGTGCTTTGTAATTCCTCTTATGTGAAGTGAATGTTCAGATCCAAAACAATAATAGATTCAAAACAATAGTTTTCTATTGACGTGGAAACAATAATAATTCAAGCAAACTAGCAATGTAATCATGAACTTTCAAAATAACAAGGCCAAAAGAAAGTTATCCCTACAAAAGCATATAGTATGGCTAAAGAACTAGCCAAGTAATTGTTTCACACCTTTACTTTCTCAAACATTTTCAACTCTCACGCAATACATGAGCGTGAGCCATGGTTAAAGAACTATAGATGGTGTGGAATGTGGTGGAGGTTGCAAGACAAAAAAGGAGAAGATAGTCACATTAACGAGGAATATCAATGAGCTGTGGAGATGCTCATCAATAGATATCAATGTGAATGAGTAGGGATTGCCGTACAAATGATGCACTAGAGCTACAAGTATGTGAAAGCTCTTAAAGAAAACTAGTGGGTGTGCATCCAATTTGCTTGCTCACGAAGACCTAAGGCAATTTTGAGGAAGCCTATCATTGGAATATACAAGCCAAGTTATATAATGAGAATTTCCCACTAGCTATATGGTGGTGACAAAATGAGAGACTCTCAATCATGAAGATCATGGTGCTCAAAATGCACAAATGTGGAAAAAGTGGTAGCATTGTCGCTTCTCTCTTTTTCTCTCATTTTTTGGTGGGCTCTTTGGCCTCTTTTTTTATGGGCTTCTTTGTCCTCTTTTATTTCCTCACATGGGACAATGCTCCAATAATGATGATCATCACACTTTCAACTCAAAACTTAGAGCAACTATGATTCTATATGGAATGCCTTCGGTAGTGTACCGTGGCAATGATCTAGCATGCCATAGACATCAATGGAAACATCATGCTAGCTATCTTACGATCGTGCAAAGGAAATGTAGACGTGGTGGCACATCTCATGGTGGTAGTTGCATAGCAATATATCTCGGATTGACTTTGAAAAAGCCATAGTACGTAGGTATGGTGGCTGTTTTGAGGGAAGCTAATTCTGGGTTTTGTGCACCGGCGAGAGTTGCATGGCACTAAGAAGATAGTGATGGTGGAAGGTGAAAGTGCATCTAAACCATGGACTCAACATTAGTCATGAAGAACTCATATACTTGTTGCAAAAGTTTTATTAGTAATCGAAACAAAGCATTCAACGCATACTCCTAGGGGAAGGGTTGGTAGGTATAAACCATCGCGCGATCCCGGCCGCCACGCAAAGGATGATAATCAATAGACTAATCATGCTCAGATTTCATCACACAGCGGTTCACCATACGTGCATGCTACGGGAATCACTAACTTCAACACAAGTATTTCTAGATCCACAACACCTTACTAGCATGACTTCAATATTACCATAACCACAACTCAAAACTAATTGAGATGAATCAAACTTCTCTAACTATTCAATGCACATGAAGGTGGAAGTTTTCGTATCCCTTTGGATAAGTACCCCTTTTGAGACTACTTTCAAAGCATAGATCCACTACCAAGCCACGCACCGCTGTGCTCTAAAAGATATAAGTGAAGCACATAGAGCAAAAGTATCTAGCTCAAAAGATATAAGTGAAGTACATGTGAGCTGAATTGTCTACCAAAAGATATAAGTGAAGGTCGACAAATCACGGTGTGTGCATGTCTCTCTCTCTAGGTGTGCAGCAAGGATGATTGTGACACAACAAAAAAAGAAAAAAAGAATCCTATGATACAAGACGTTCCAAGCAAAAACACATAACATGTGGTGAATAAAAATATAGCCCCAAGTAACGTTACCGATGGATTGAAGACGAGAGAGGGGATGCCTTCCCGGGGCATCCCCAAGCTTAGGCTTTTATGGCATCTTTGAATCTCTTGGGGTGCCTTGGGCATCCCCAAGCTTGAGCTCTTGCCACTCTTTATCTTTTTGTCCATAAGAACTTCACCCAAAACTTGAAAACTTCACAACACGAAAATTAAACAGAAACTCGTGATAACATGAGTACAAGAAAGCAAACCACCACTTCCTTAGGTACTGTAGCAAACTTAAATTCTACTTGCGCTGATGTTGGGTTACTGTACTTTCAATATTCCATGGATAATACCCCCCGATACTATCCATAGTTTCATCAAAATAAGCAACCAACACAACAAAAACAGAATATGTTAACAGCAGACCAGTCTGTAGCAATCTGTATGTTTCGTATACCTCTGGTACTTCAAAAATACTGAAACATTACGACAGTCTGAAGTATTTGCGTAGCAATCAGCAGCAAAAAGAATCAACTCAAAATCTCTTACAGAAAAAAATGAGAATTCTTTTCGTGAGCAGAAAGTTTCTGTCTTTTCCAGCGTGACCAAACGATCATCCCCAAGACTAATCATAATGGTTTTGCTTGGCACAAATGCAAAAAGGAACACAAAAACACAATCATAACAGAATTGTGAAAGTGTGGAAAACACAAAACAGAAAGAAAAAGGATAGATTCGTTGGGTTGCCTCCCAACAAGCGCTTTTATTTAACGCCCTTAGCTAGGCATTCGATGATGCTCTCACAAAAGACAAGAATTGAAGCACAACGAGAGCATCCTAAAGCATGTGAAAATCACATTTAAGTCTAACATACTTCCTATGCATAGGCATTTTATAGGAGAACAAATTATCAAGACAATCAATAGTTGCCAAATGCAAGGAAGAAGAAAGAGACAATAGCAATCTCCACATAACGAGATGTAATTTGGTAACATGAAAGTTTCTACCACAATAGTTTCCTCTCTCATAGCTATTACATGTGGGATCATATTCGAATTCAACAATGTAACTATCACAAAGGATATTATTTTCATGATCCACATGCATGCAAAGTTGACGCTCTTCAAAAATAGTGGGATTATCATCTAAAGTTAGGACTTCTCCAAACCTACTTTCAATCTTATTGCAAATATCATATTCATCATGAGGCTTAAACATATTTTCAAGATCATAAGAAAGATCATCACCCCAATCACGATCATTGCAACAAGTAGTGGTCAAAGCAAAACTAGCATCCCCAAGCTTAGGGTTTTGCATATTTTTAGCATGATTATCACTAATAGAATTTATAGTGAAACCATTGCAATCATGCTTTTCATCCAAGGAGCCCTCGTGAATCACTTCATGAATTTCTTCCTCACAATTTTCAGATTCACGCATCTTACGCAAAACTCCAAAGAAATAGTCAATTGCCCTCAACTCACTAGCAATTTATTCCACACGAGTGGGTCTCTTAAAGAGACTAGCTAATGGATGAGGATCCATATCAATAGATTTTCAGCAAGCGAAGATGCAAGCATATTGAAGGCAGATGGCACACAAGCGGACAGAAAGCAAGCGAGAGAAAAGGGCGAACGAAAAGGCAAAGGAGATAGGCAAAAGTAAACGACAAATGTGAAGTGGGGGAGAGGAAAAAGAGAGGCAACTAGCAACAAAAGTAAATGCAAGAGAATTGTTTGTGAGACCTACTTGGATAGATCTTGATTTCTCTTCCCCGGCAATGGCGCGAGAAATACTTCTGATGTTTGCTGTGTATCCCTTGCAATGGCGCCAAAAATAGTTGTGTCGACGGCACCAGGAATCCTTCAGCTACGGCTACGCCTTAAGGGACTTCCTAGGCAAGTATGCAACGGATTCCCCCCGTGGCCTTGGAGCCTTGCGTTGGTGTTCCCTCGAAGCAGAAAGGGTGATGTAGCACAGCGACGATAAGTATTTCCCTCAGTTTGAGAACCAAGGTATCAATCCGGCGAAAGAGTATCTCAAGATCCTGCACAAACACAGAAGCTTGCACCCAACGCTATGAAGGGGTTGTCAATCCCTTATAGATTGTTCGCCAAGTGAGAACTGAAAGCAACAAAGCAAAGTAAAAGCAGAGATGTAAACGATGGATGTGAATAGACCCGGGGGCCGTAGTGTTTACTAGTGGCTTCTCTCATGAAAGCAAGTAGACGGTGGGTGAACAAATTACTGTCGAGCAATTGATAGAACTGTGCAGAGTCGTGACGATATGTATGCAATGATTATTTCTATATGCATCACGTCCAAAACAAGTAGACCCCGATACTTTCTGCATCTACTACTATTACTCCACACGTCGACCGCTATCCAGCATGCATCTAGTGTATTAAGTCCATAAGAACAGAGTAACGCCTTAAGCAAGATGACATGATGTAGAGGGATAATATCAAACCAATGATAAAACCCCCATCTTTTTACCCTTGATGGCAACTGCTTGATGTGTGCCTTGCTGCCCCTACTGTCACTGGGAAAGGTCACCACATGGCAGAACCCAAAACCAAGCACTTCTCCCATTGCAAGAATCATAGATCTAGTTGGCCAAACAAAACCCAAGACTCGTAGAGACTTACAAGGATATCAAATCATGCATATAAGAAATCAGCAAAGACTCAAATATATATCATAGATAATCTGATCACAAGTCCACAATTCATCAGATCTCGACAAACACACCGCCAAAGAAGATTACATCGGATAGATCTCCATGAAGATCATGGAGAACTTTGTATTGAAGATCCAAGAGAGAGAAGAAGCCATCTAGCTACTAACTACGGACCCGTAGGTCTGAAGTGAACTACTCACGAGTCATTGGAGGGGCGATGATGATGATGAAGAAACCCTCCAACTCCAAAGTCCCCTCCGGCAGGGCGCCGGGAAGGGTCTCCAGATGAGGTCTCGCGGAAACGGAAGCTTGCGGCGGTGGAAAAGTATTTTCGAGGCTCCCCTGATTTTTTGCGGAATATTTGGGAATTTATAGGCCAAACACCTAGGTCAGGGGGCGGCCAGGGAGGCCACAAGCCTGCCCACCGCCGCCACCCCCTGGTGGCGGAGTGGGGGCTTGTGGGCTCCCTGGAGCCCACCTGGCTTGGCCCAAAAGCCCCCTGGACTTCTTCCGTTCGGGAAAAAATCATTTCGGGGTTTTTCTTCCGTTTGGACTCCGTTCCAAAATCAGATCTGAAAAGAGTCAAAAACTCGGAAAAAATAGGAACTGGCACTTGGCACTGAATTAATAAGTTAGTCCCAAAAAGATATAAAAAGGTACATAAAACATACAAAGAAGGCAAGATAACAGCGTGAAACCATCAAAAATTATAGATACGTTTGAGACGTATCAATCGTCCTGCCGGAGCTCTAGATTGGTTCTGCTCAAGTTCTGCCTCGTGGCGGGGCGAATCCTCCGAAAAGCCTTCTCTTGTTTTTTTCCAGACCGAAACCCTTCTTGTAGCAATATGGGGAGCTAGAGGGCCATCTGGGAGCCCACAAGCCCCCTAGGCGCGACCAGGGGGGTGGCCGCGCCTAGCAGGCTTGTGGCCCCCTGCCGGTGCCCCTCCGACACTTCTTAGGCCCTGTATTTTTTATAAATCCCAAAAAAAATCCACGTTGATTTTCACGGCTTTTGGAGTTGCGCAGAATAGGCATCTCAATGTTGCTCCTTTTACAAGCCAGAATTCCAGCTGCCGGCATTCTCCCTCTTCATGTAAACCTTGCAAAATAAGAGATAAAAAGCATAAGTATTGTACCGTGAAGTGAAATAACAGCCCATAAAGCGATAAATATCAACATGAAAGCATGATGCAAAATGGACGTATCACGGATCATGACACGTAATAGGTGTATACAACTTGCTAGATAGGATTTAAAGCATTCTCATATTCATGGAAAAATAAAAGGTTCAGATCTGAAATCATGGCACTCGAGCCCTAGTGCCAAGCATTAAGCATAGCAAAGTCATAACAACATCAGTCTCAAAACATAGTGGATACTAGGGATGAAGCTGTGTCAAAATAACTCTATTACATGACAAATCTTGTCCAATCCCCTTACTGTACACCAAGCCTACAAAACAATTACTCACTCGTGGCGAGCATCATGATGGTGTTGATGGAGAAGGGTTAGTGATGACAAATGCGATGAATCCCCCTCTCTAGAGCCCCAAACGGACTCCACATCAGCCCTCCCGAGGAAGAACATGAGGTGGTGGTGGCTCCGTCTTGTAAAATGCGATGAAAACTTCTCTCTTATTTGTTCTCTCCGAAAATAGGAATTTATAGGACTGGAATTAGGGTGCGTGGAACCACGAGGTACCCCCAAGCCAACAGGGCGCGCCTGGGGGGTGGCTCCTCCTTGTTGGCTTGGCACCAATAGGTGGCCTTCCTCCGGTGGGTCTTCGCTCCTTTATTTTTATATATTCTAGAATAATTCTCCAAAAAATTCATTGAATTTCAAGAACTTCTATTTATGCACAAAAAAAACACCATGGTACTTGTGATAAAAACAATGTCAGTCCGAATTAGTTTCATTCAAATCATGCAAATTAGAGTCCAAAACAAGAGCGAAATTGTTTGAAAAGTAGATACCCTAGAGACTTATCAACTCCCCCAAGCTTCATTGCTTCTGAGGTTCAAGCGGCAAATAAACATTGTAATTAAGAGTAGAAAAGATCGATGTTCACATCCAGGATTAACTAGACTCAATGCATAAGAATGACAATGGTGCTCTCACGTCTGGTGGTTTGGTGAGAATATGATGACTCAAGTAAAAGAAAATAAGCTAAAAGTAAATAACATAAAAGTAAATAGAAAGGCCCTTCATAGAGGAAAGCATTGATCTGTTGAGGTGCTAGAGCTCATGGTTCAAAATTGAGATGAAATTGTAATTTTGGGTGGTGTAATTTCCTGTCAATGCCACAACAGAGATTCTTGTATCTTCCATGCTAAACACATTATTGGTGATTCCCAAGCGGAAATATAAAGTGTACTCCCATGCACCATACATACACAAGCCATGGCTGACCGAATCCTTGGGTACCCTCCAACATTTCAAATTTCCCGGGAGTTTTGTTTAATTATTTTTAGTTATGCAGGATTGGGCATCCTTTTTACGAGCCTCTCTTGTGCAATGAGTGGTAAATACACGCCCATATTGAGAATAACCCCCTTAGCATGGAAGATACTGACCGCCCCAATGCTCCATGAGTGATACGAGCATACAAAACAAATGTTTATTTGAATGTTTAGAGGTGGCACATGGAAATTTACTTGGAACGGCAGAGTAATACCATATATAGGTAGGTATGGTGGACTCATCTAGCTCAACTTGGGTTGAGGAGTCTGGATGCACACACAATATCCCCGCTTAGTACAGGTGAAGGCTAGCAATAGATTGAGAAGTGACCAACTAGGAAGCAAAAACAGTCATAATAATGCATTGGGAATAATTAATATTGAACACTACCATGAGTAGGATATGAACACTCTGAATTTAAATATCATGAAGGCTGCATTGGTTTTGAATCAACTACTTGTTTGCTCATGGCACAAGTCAAGCCGCTCGAATTACTCAGAGGAAGATACCATACTAACATACTACATCACAATCATTTTAATGCATGTTGACACATAAGATAAATCATTATCTACTCCTAACAATTTAAGTATGCCATGAGAAACTATAACCTCTAATTGTCATCACAAACATGTTACTCATAATATGCTCAATCAAGATCAAACAAGGTAAACCTATTTACAAAAATGAAAAACAAGAAGAGTTCATACGAGCTTCCTTTACAACTATCACTTCATCAAATATCAGCATTATTGCCTTTCACTTGCATGCCTGAATGTTGTGAAGATAATAATAGTGCAAGAGTGCCGTGGACTAAGGTGGAATCTACAAAACATTGTATACAAAGGAGAAGACAAGTTAATATTGGCTCTTTGTTAGATCAACAATAGTGCATATGAGAGCCACTCAACATTTTCATCATGGCATTCTCCTTTCAATGACTCAACAAAAGGAAAAAAAATTCAGAGAAACACACTGAAATATTTTTGGAGTTTTTAGTATTTCCAAATAAAGAAATAAATAAGGGATAAACAAGAATGAGAAAAACTATTGACACGGGAAAGCTCCCAACAAGCAAGAGATGTCTTTTTGGATTTTATTTTAGTACTACAAACTAGTTAAACAATAAAGAAACACCAAAAAGAAGCGAGAAATTTTTTTGGATTTTCAAAGTTTTTCAAACACACAATAAGGAGGTGAAAATAAAACTAGGATGGATATATAAATGAAAGAGGATGAAGACCGACAATTTTAATGAAACGTGTGAACATGTGATACTTGTGATCTCCGTGGGGTTTTCCGTGAAGAGGAACAGGTTATCGCAGCACAATGTGGGTAAGTATTTCTCTGAGTTATGAAACCAAGGTTTATCGAACCAATAGGAATATCAACCACAACCGTCTTCAGCGGCTGCACACAAAATAACAAACAACTTGCACCCAACGCGGGCAAGAGGGTTGTCAATCCCCTTGTACTTGTTATTTGCAAGCGATTGAGTTGTGTAGATAATTGTAGATAGTTGTAAAATGAAATATAAAATAAAAAGCAAGTAAATGGCAGAAAGGTATTGAAGGTTTTGTAAATATGTTGTGAATAGACCCCGGGGGCCATAGTTTTCCCTAATGGCATCCCTCAAGCAAAATAGCATATGGTGGATAAACAAATTACTGTTAGGCAATTGATAGAAAAGCAGATAGTTATGCGATATTCACGGCAATGATCATGTGTATATATGCATCATGTGCATAAGCAAATACGCCGACTCCTACCTACACCTATTACTATTACTCCACCCATCGACCGCTATCCAGCATGCATCTAGAGTATTAAGTAAAATAGACTAATGCATGGAAAATAATGACATGATGTAGACAAATTAAACTCAAGCAATATGCATAAACCTCATCATTTTATCATTAGTAGCAGAAATGCAAAGACACATCTTTTCCCCTTTTGTCATTGGGATATATAAATTCGTGGGGTTGAACCTACTACAATGCACCTCTCTCACCGAACGAATATCAATCTAGTGGGCCAAACTATTTCAATAGATCAAAGAGAATTACGAAGCTATCATAATAATGCACATAAGAATCATATTAGTATTGAGAGAAGAGTCAAATATTTATCATAAATAATCTGAACATAAACCCACAATTCCTCGGATCCCAACAAATGCACCTCACAAAAGGAATTACATCATGTGGATCAAAGTGAAGATGTGATGATCATTGTACTGAAGATCGAGATCAATAGAGAGAGGGATTGCCATCTAGGTACTAGCTATGGACCCGTAGGTTTGTGGTGAACTACTCACACATCATCATGAGGGCAACAAGGTTGATGAAGAGGCCCTGCGTGATTTATCCCCCCTCTGGCAGGGTGCAGGAACAGAGCTTCAGATGGCCTCCTCTCGGAACAAAGACTTGTGGTGGCGTAAAAAGTGTTTCGGGGCTGCCTCTGGGTTTTTTAGGTTAGTAGATAATTTATAAGCCAGGGAACGGAGCCAACAAGGCGCCACAGGCCGCGTCGGGTTGGCTTGTCGGGCCCTCATGTGGCCCCCAATCTTCTTCTGATGCTTGGTGGTCTTCTTTTGGTCCAAAAAAAATCTCCAAAACATTTCAGGTCAAATTGATTGCGTTTGGTACGGAAAACCTGAAATGTGAAAAACATGTAGAAAACAACAACTGGCACTCGGAACGGCGTGAGTAGGTTAGTGCTCGGAAATAATATAAATTGGTAAATAAATACCAAAAAATGGTCTAGAATGATAATATAGCAGCATGGAATAATCAAAAATTATAGATACGTTGGAGACTTATCATGCATCCCCAAACTTAATTCCTACTCGTCCTCGAGTAGGTAAATGATAAAGACAGAATTTTTGATGTGACATGCTGCCCATAATGTAACCTTATGCATGTATGCTTACTGAGAAATAATGAATTAACAAACATTAACATAGTACTACTTATAGGTATAAGCAGAAAAATTATTAATCTTTCAAAGTATATGCTCCTCAAAGATTGTTTTACCCCATTCATCTTATTATATTAGCAAGACATGACTCCATCTTCACCACATTAATACAAATGTCAAGCACGACGGTGTACAAGTCAGGCAATTAGATTGTACTTTGCCAATATGCATCAACTGTTTATTCTTGACGCAGTACATGAGCGTGAACCAATGGACATATCATATAGGTGGAATATAATATGGTGGTAAGTTTCAAAGGGGTAAAAAATGGAGAAGATAGTCTGATATCAATTAGGCATACCCACGGGCTATGGAGATGCCCGTCGATAGATATCGATGCAAGGAGTAGGGATTACCATGGAAATGATGCACTAGAGCTATAAGTGTATGAAAGTTCCATTGAAGCTAAGTGGTGTGTGCATCCAACTTGCGTGCTCATGAAGACCTCACGCATCCAAGGAAGCTCGTTATCGGAATATACAAGCCAAGTTTATGAAAAATAAATTCCCACTAGCACATGAATGATATATCATGAGACGCTCCATATGAAGAACAAGGTGCCACTTTGAGGCATAAGTGTGGTAAATGATAGTAGCAAAGTCCCTTCTCTCTTTTTTCTCTCATTCATTTTTTTCATTTTTTTAATTATGGTGGGCTCATTTGGCCTCCCCCATTTTCTTTCCTCACTTGGAGAATGCTCTAATAATGATGATCATCACACTTTTATTTACCTACAACTCAATATGAAAACTGATAGGACAATATGACTCTGTATGAATGCCTCCCGCAGTGTACCACAATGTGCAAAGATCTAGCATGTCATGTATAAAAAACATGACGAACGTTGGCTTTGCCACAAATAATATGTCAGCTCTATATGATCATGCAAAGCATTATGATGATGAACGACCTAGTCATGTGAAGTGGTGATGGAATTTGCATGGCAATATATCTCGAAATGGCTATGGAAATGCCATGATAGGTAGGTATGGGTGGTTGTTTTGAGCAGGATATAAGAAGGCTTATGTGCAACAGAGCATGACATGTCACAGGGTTTGGGTGCACCGGCAAAAGTTGCACTGATCCTTGCGATGAGAACGGGCAATGCACAGTACTGAAGAGGCTATCAAATATGTGGAGGTGAGATTTTATATGTCCATGGTGTCCCATTAGTCATGAAGAACTCATATACTAAATGTAAAGTTTTATTAGTTTTATCACAATCAAAGTACTACTTACATGCCCCAAAGGAAGAGGGTTGGTCGGAATTAACCATCACGTGACTCTGACTCGAAACAACACTAGGATTTCAACGAGGAATCGAAATGCTCACACATCATCACCATGCCCTTTTAAATTTTAGACGAACATGAAGTTTATCATCTCTTAATATCGACACCTCTCTAAATTAATAATAATGCACTCACACCTTTTTCATATCACCACATCAATATCATTAACCCATAATTTCTCTATATGTGCTACATGATGTTTTAGTTATCACTCATTGAACATCTATTATTTTTGATCTAGTCTTATGACCCATGCAAATTACCATCACTATTTATTTAACTCTCTGACAAATATAAGTGAAGAACGAGAGCATAATATTTATATAAAATCTACACGCCACCGTGCTCACAAAGATATAAGTGAAGTACTTGAGCAACTTCTAAGCTCAAAAGATGTAAGTGAAGCACATAGAGCAATCTAACAAACTATGATGATGGTGTATCTCTCTCAAATAGGTGTGTCCAGCAAACAATGATTGTCGCAAACTGAAAGTAAAAGCAAATTAAAGCAAACGACGCTCTAAGAAAAACTCATATAATGTGATGAATAAAAATGTAGCTCCATGTGACATACCGATGGATTGAGACGAACTAGTTGGCCAAAATCGACCGATGGATCGGAAAGAATTACAAAGCTATAAGGATCATGCAAATAAAAATCAAATAACAATTCAGAGCAGACTCAAATCTTTTTCATGAATAATGTGAACATAAACCCACAATTCGTCGGATCCAACTAACAAACCGCACAAAGTGATTACATAAGATAGATCACCACGGGAATCACATTGATCTTGGCAATGGAGAACATATATATATATATATATATATATATATATATATATATATATATATATATATATATATATATATATATATATATATACACGGCAGAATAGAGACTTGTGGCGGCAAAAAAAAAGTGTTTCGGGAGGCTCTCTAGGATTTTTGGCATTTATTAGAATTTGTAGGACAAAGAGGGGCACCGGAGGCCAAGGGAGGTTGCCCCAAGCCATCATGGCGTGACTACCCCCTCGACGCACCTTGTTGGCTTGGGGCCATCCCGTGTGGCCTCCTACCTCCTTCCAAATCTTTCGGGTCCTTATTTTGTCCAGAAAAGAAACGTTACTTCTTTTGGGGTATTTGGACTTCGTTTGGTACAGTATTCCTGAAAAGCTAAAAACATGGAAAAAACAACAACTCACAGTTGGCACTGGGTTAATAGGTTAGTGCTTAAAAATAATATAAAATAACAAGTAAATGCCTAAAAAGTATTTCAGAATAATAATATAATAGCATGGAACAATCAAAGATTATATATACGCTCGAGACGTATCAACGCGTTAGTACACTTAAATATAGACCTCTCCACAACATACATTATAACAATCACCTTAATAGTAGTCTATACACATATGACTAGGTATTCTTTCTAGAAACTTATAGAGCACAAATCGATTTGCTGGCAATGATCATATATCTTATTCTGAGTGATCATATTTGTCTGAAAGTTTAAAGTGGTTTTAGTAATAAGTTGATGTGTGCATGCATCATCTGTACTTTATTAAACCAACAACAATTATTCTAACAACGTCTACTACCGTAAAAATTACATGGATTGTAATACTTGTGCATACACACGATTTGATGTGCTTGGTAAGTATTATCTGGTGTAAACAAGCATCCTTAATGTGTCATACACATATGACTAATCACCTAGATACACTACTTAGTGAGAAAACATCCAGTTGAATTAATCATATATAGAAACTGATGAAAACAGAGAAGAAACTATGTTTCGAACTTTTCAGAAAAATCTAGAAAAGCACAATATGTTGGAGAGGCGAAGTTTAACAAACAAACAAATTTTCAAGGTCAAAATTAAAATAGGTCAGGATTTTTTGAAACCGAAAATAAATAGTGCCGGAGAGAACAACATCATATTCCTGCAGGAATAATTTTCTCCTTCTTATCTTACAAATGAATATGAGTTTTACCTTTAAATTCCACATGTCCACAAACATCACCTTCCTATAAGATGCAATGTTTTTCCTTTGATTTTTGAAAGAAACTTCCAACAAATGATCAAATTCCACACGATTTTCGTTGTGATTGGGCTGCCCATAATTTCTCCTAGTCGATCCTCCTAATCAAGCACAGAGGTTCACGTACCAGAAGTCACGGCAAGTGAATTCCCAGTAAGGACATACTGCCTAGGAGCATTTAGGGTGTGTTTGGTTGGAGAACCAACTGTCATGGAATGGAATGGTTTCATTTCAGAGGAACGGGTCGGTTCCGTTTCTATGTTTGGTACGAGCAAAAAAGTGAAACGGGATGGTTCCGTTCAAGTGTTTGGTTGGGAGGCATGGAATGAAAAATGGAAGGGAGAGTGCCGGCGGCGACGCAGCAGAGAGGAAAGGAGAGGGCCGGCGGCGCGGCGCGGCAGCAGAGAGGGAGGGGGCCGGCGGCGCGACGACGCAGCAGAGAGGGAGGGAGGGGGCCGGCGGCACGGCTCGGCAGCAGAGAGGGAGGGGGCCAAGCGCCGCGGGGGCCGAGGACGCGGCGACCCCGGCGATGGCGCGCGCGGCGGCGAGTCGGGTCGCGCACCCGGCGCAGCGCGGCGGCGACGAGGGCGCAGCAACCCCGACGATGGCGCGCGCGGTGGCGAGTCCAGGTCGTATACCCGGCGCAGCGCGGCGGCGACGAGCCTGGGCACGAGCGGCGCCACGGCGTCGCGCGGGTGGGCGGCGACGAGCAGCGCGAGCAGGCGCAGCGAGTGTCGCCGCAGCGGCTCCTTGTCCGTGGCAGACGGCGGCGAGGAAGACGGGCAGCTCGAGCGGCGCATCTGGGGAAGGAGGAGACGAGTTGCGCGAGACGAGCCGTTCCGTGTGATTCCGTCAATTTCGTGGTACTAGCATGTTCCGGATCTGAGTGAAATATTCCCTAAAGTGAAATGAGTGGGTTCTGTTCCAGTTGGTAAACCAAACGCAGGAACAACGACTAGGAACGGGTCCGACCCGTGACATTCCAGCCGATGACAGCAATCAAACACACGCTTAGAGCTGTTTAAAATTTATTGGACAAGGAGAAAATAGAAAATGCTATCTTCGTCCCAAGAATTTAGACGACCCTCTGTCCCATCTCATGCAAGAAGACACAAGAAACGCGGACCGTGATGTCTTCTTCCGTACCCACTGCAAACCAAAAAAAGTCGATCATTTTGGACATCTATCACGAGATTTGATTCCCATTGCTAGGCTACAGTATGCGACAACACAAGCAACATACGAGGACAGTACAGAAAAGAACGGAAAACCCGTCCATGATCGACGGGGGTGATAAATCAACTCAAATCAACAGAGGAAAAGGAAACAACAACCAAAACACAACATAGGACGAAGCAAAAGTACGTACATCACAGCAGCTATGTGTATGTCACGTGAATTTAGAATTTGGTTTAGTTGATTTTCACGTGAAGGAAGAAACAACAGGAGGGAAGGAAAGAGCTCGTCGAAAAAGCCCTCTGGTCTATTTTAAGATAATTACAGGACACTATCATACTTGGACACGTCGTAACGGATATGTATCAATAGTTACTTTTTTGCATGTCAGTGTCAATATTTCAGAGACTAATTGTTGCGAAACGAGCTGACACGCGTATAAACGCGTGTTGATCACGTATCTTGCAGACCAGGCCCCTCGGTGACATGTGTAATATTTTTTTGTAAAAAGACCTCTACCACTATATTTAATCATGGACATGTCCTTTACGAAAATGAATCTCTGCGGAGGTGGTGGTGGTTCCCCTTCTTGGCCGTGAGGAAGAAGGACGGAGCGGATGGATCTCTGCGGAGGTGCGAGGAGGAGTTGGAGGAAGGGGGGCAGATGTCGGCCAGGCAGTCGGTGAGCGCGAAGAAGACGAACTCGACGGTGGCGACGAAGGGCAGGACCACCGCGCAGAACCGCTCGCCCACCGTCAACGAGCTCCCCGACCTTTGCGCTCGGCGACCAAAATCAAGCAAGTCACTCCCTCGACTCTGTCGGCCTCACCCTGAAGCATGTTCCAGTCGCGCGACTACGCGAGCGTGCTGCGGCAGTACGAGCTCGATGCCATCGACCTCTCCCACCACCTTCGCTCCCGCATCTGCTCGTCCTCCTCCTCGGCCGAGCGGATCCGGAGACGGCGGCCTCAGATCTCGCCGGATCTGGCCGGAGGACGGGCCAGCAGCGAGGTCCGACGCGGGGCTAGCGCTGCGGCGGAGGGGCAAGGCTGGGCCGCGCCATGTTCAGCACCACGCCTTCGCTCCCCAGCGCGTCCAGCACGCGCCTGTCGACGACGTACCGGGTCTCGGCCGTCAACGCACATGCAATGACGAGCACGTCGGAGCATGCGGCGAGGTTGCGGACAATGGGGTTGTAGCAGTAGGCATGTACATGATTACATATAATGCGAACAGTCTTTCTATAATAACATATGCCACATGTCACCTGCCAGGCATACCCGGCTTGTCGGATAAAGTGTTAAGACAGTGTCATACAGTGGTTTAGATCGTTTCGCAACACTTTATATTAGAATTAATACTGGCATGAAAAAAATAACTATTGATACTAATTCGTTACTTCGTGCAAATTCGCCGGAACGCACTATCTATCCTAGACGTGTGTGAGTGATGCAGATTCGCCGGAAAGAAATAGGACATCACCGGGGATAGAGGGATGGTCGGCGAGGGCGGAGTCTGGCCGTTAGGCCCGTGATACCTGGGACGCTTTTGTCATTTTGAGGAAGGAGATAAACATATATATAAGGTTAGCAGGAGGTTGAAGAAAGCATTCTGGCCATTTATTTAGCATCGGATGGCTTAGACGAATCTACAGACCCTAATAACGTTTTCAGTCGACTAATTACTAGCCAGTCCCAAAGTACATACATATATAGCGTGCATTATGAATAACAACAAATGCATGTACATCAAATCAAATACTTATATACGTGATATACGATAGATACATGGAGATACGCTAAGAAAATACTCCCTTCGTTCCTAAATATAAGTCTTTTAAAAAAATTCATTAAGGAACTACATACGGATGTATATAGACATACTTTAGAGTGTAGATTTCATTTATTTTGTTCTGTATGTAGTTTCTTGGTGAAATAACAACAAATGTATTTAGGAACGGAGGGAGTAGTTGCATGCATGCACGCACGCATGTACTCCTAATTGCAGGCAATATGATCGCCAATTTAATCACTCAATAATCATATGTAGCCACACGCTAGCTAGCTGCTTGAGGATTAGCTGATCTCTAGTCCATGGCGTAGCAGCACTGCTTGAAGGCCTCGAGGTTGTGCTGGAAGACGGGGACGAAGGCGTCGACGCTGCCGTCGCCGAGGTAGGACGGCACCAGGAAGAGCATCCCCTCCGTTGGGAAGTAGGACGGCATGAAGTAGCTCGGGCTGCCGGCGCCGAAGTCCAGCTCGTAGAACGGGAACGTCAACCAGCTGTCCACCTCCATGTCCGGGCATAGCACGTCCTTCAGCACCGCCGTCTTCTCCAGCCCCTCCCGCTCCACGGCGCCGGAGCTCGCAAAGTCCACCAGCGACTGGAAGTATGCGCCGTCGAGGCGGGCCACCGCGTCGTGGATCGTCTGCGCCGCGTGCTTCAGCGGCCGGCTAAGCAGGTCCCCCACCGTAGTGCGCGGGAACGCCCAGAGGACCAGGTTGCCGAAGTAGCCCGGCGGGGCGGAAAGGCGCCGCCGCCCGTCCACGGAGATGCGGATGGTGGAGGTCTCGTCGGGGCTGAGTCCACGCGCGCGCGTCATCGTGCGCCACAGGTGCGCGAGCGTGGTCTCGAACCGGCTGAACGGCCGGCCGCGCCCCTCCGACGCCTTGGCGCGCAGCCCGGCGATGAAGTCCTTGCTGAAGTGCGCCTTGTGGATGAGCACGTTGCCGGCGCCGTGGTGCCCGCCCTCGCCCTGCTTGGGGTGGTTTGACGTCGGCCGGTAGTACTCGACGCCGCGGTGCTCGAACTGGACGAGCGGCGGGTCGCGCGGCAGGAAGAGGTCGGCGTGGTTGTGCGGTGGCGGCGTCGGCGACGAGCCGGAGATGTCCAGCCCTCGCGCGGCGCGGCCCCACGCGACGAGGAAGTCGCTGGTGGCGTGGCCATCGGCGACGGCGTGGTTCGCCGTGAACCCGACGGCGAGCGAGCCGCAAGCGAACCGCGTGAGCTGCACCTGCACCACCTCTTGCACGTCGCCCTCGAGGTCCGGGTGCAGCTGCAGCACGACGGGCGACGGCTTTGGCGGCGCGAACTCGACCAGTGTGGCCCCGTCCACACGCGCCTCGACGAGCCGCGCGCCATGGTCGTTGAGCAGCACGCCCGGCGCACCGTCCGGGCCTGCGAGGACCTGGCCGGCGAACAGGCGGTACACGGACAGTACTTCGGCGAGGCCGCGCTCGATGTCTTCCGTGGAGGGCGCCGGCGCCTGGAAGGCGTAGATGATGGCCATCTGGATGTGGTACGTGATCTTGTCGAACACCGAGGACGGCACGTGCTCGGTCGTGTCCGGCCGCAGCTCGCCGTCGGCGTACCGCGGCTTCACGATCTTGGAGCTCACCACCTTCACCTCCATGGACACCGGCTACCTAGCAAGGTAGTTTACTCTCCCTCGTTACCAAGTATGACCAATGTATATATGGTTTTGTTGTTGATGTCTTGAGTGTTCGATCTATACACCTTGACCTCACTTAAATAAGATAGAGTAGCAGGCGACCTGAGCTCAGGAAGAAGGCGATCGATTGATCGATGAAGCACAATTAGACACTGGCACTGCTCTGCATCTGCTTACAAGGCCAGAGCGCGGTATAAATAGGCAGCGCGGGAACGGGAACGGGAAGGGGGCAAAAATGCTACACTTACGGGCAAGATACGGATGAAACTTACGGATTGCTGCCGCTTAGGCAATCCCTCTGCCCCGCTGATTTCAAGGGTGGGCCCTGGTGCCCCAAGTTTCCAGTAAAACATGGACAGCTGAGTCCGTAAGTTACTTTCCGTAGCTTCCGTCCGTAAATCTAGCACTTCTCGGAAGGGGGTAGGTGGTTAAAGTGAAAAATTGCACGGCGACGCCATGTACCGGCAGATCCTTTGCCGTTACTCTCTGCTTTATGATTAGTGTTATCTTTTTCGGGTTTGCTCAACTCAGCTAGCTGAGTTTCTGTTGTGGTCATAGTCACGCTGTGAGCCGTCAGATCGGTTTTGCATCACGATTCGTGCTTTTTTTGCCAGCCAGCAGTTTTGTGCGGCCCGTGTATTGATGTGCATGCGGCCTGTTTAGTTTTTCGCATGTCCTGTGTACAACCCAGCTTGTCTTTCATTTTTGTCTATTTTTTGCTCTAGGTTTTTCTGTGTGTCCGGTATGTGTGTGTGGTTGTTGAGTTTCTTTTTTAGTTTCTAGGTTTCGTTTTTGTTCAGAGCTCCCTGTGTGAGTAATGAGAGGATTTTTTTTCTTCAGTTTATAGTGTTGCTTTTAGAAATCTCTGTCTACATAATGGAATGTAGTGAATTAGTTGTTGGAGGGAGACTGAAATTAGTTGTTGAAGGATGTTTAGATAATGATGAATGTACTTCTTTGAATGTTTGTGTTTTATTTTTTAATTCTGTAAATAACAGCATAACACTCTATTGCTTTTTTTGGTTGCCAATGTTGGAGGGGGACTGGAATATGTTGGTTGTAGTGGGTTCCATTTTGTGGTGGAGGGTCAAAATTTCAGTTGTGTACTTTAATTTTTTTTACATAAAGGTTTTTGTTTGCATCATTGGTTGTTTCCATAAAGGTTTTTATTCCAAAATAGTTCCTTGTGTTGTAGTTCTAATTTTTTTCGAATTAGTTTATAATGCATAGTGGAATCTCTAAAACGTAGTATATTTTAGGAATGGAGGGATTAGTAAAAATGGTTTTTGAGCATTGTGCCTTTCTTAAGTCCCCGGTCTTCATGTTTTGTACGTGTGTTGGTGCAAATGCATGCCTTCCATGTCTTAGATCGATTTTGTACGTGTGTTGGTGCAAATGCATGCATTCCATGTTTTGTTGTAGTTGCATGCTTTCCAAGGGTATGCCACAATTGCGTGTCTTTCAAGGGTTTTATCGCAATTGCATGCCTACAACGGAGTCACCGCAACTGCATGCCTTCAATGGGGGTTGTGGCAACTCCATGCGCTCCATGGGTTTTGTTGCAACTGCATGCCTTCTACGGGTTTCGTGTAATTGCGTGCCTTCAACAGGGTCGTCGCAACTGCACACCTTCAAATGTGTAACCACATGTCTTCGATCGGTTTTATACGTGTGTTGGTGCAAATGCATGCCTTCCATATTTTGTGGCAATTGCATGCCTTTCAAGGGTTTGCCGCAATTGTGCGGCTTCCAAGAGTTTTTGCCGCAATTACATGCCTACAACGTAGTCACCGCAACTGCATGCCTTCGATGGGGGTTGTCGCAATACCATGCGTTCCACGGATTTTGTTGCAACTGCATGCCTTTTACAGGTTTGGTGTAATTGCATGCCTTTAACAGGGTCATCGCAACTACACGCCTTCAATTGTGTAACCGCAACTACATGTCTTCGATCGGTTTTGTACGTGTGTTGGTGCAAATGCATGACTTCCATATTTTGCTACAATTGCATGCCTTCCAAGGGTTTTCCGCAATTGCACGCCTTTCAAGGGTTTTGCCGTAATTGCATGCGACGGAGTCACCGCGATTGCATGCCTTCAATAGGGGTTGTCGCAACTGCATGCGATCCACGGATTTTGTTGCAACTGCATGCCTTCCATAGGTTTGGTGTAATTGCATGCCTTCAATAGGGTCGCCAATTGGAAGACCTCCAAAGAAGTTTCCTACAACTATAAACATTTTTCTATGGGAATTTTTTCCCACCAACTACAAGCCTTCTATGGGTTCATCACAATTACATGCCTACCAACGAGATTGTCACAATTGCTCGCCCACAAGAGTTTTTGCTGCAATTAAATGCGTTATATGGGGTTTGTTGCAACCGCATGCGTTTCATGGTTTTTGCTAATACGTTTTTCGAAGTTAATGTATTCCCAAATTATTTTTTCTCTATGCTATTTATTACCTCAAAACAAGTTCAAATTCCCATTTTTATTTTATTTTATTTTAATTTTATGTTTTTTATTTTTAGAGGAATAGTCGTTTTTTCATGATTTGTTTTTTCTATTTTGTTAATAAGCATGTGACTAAGCATTTTTTGAATTTTTTTTTTGCTTTTCCCTTTTTATATATTTTATTATTATTTTTTGCTTCGATAACAAGAAGAACTTTTAGTATTAGAAGAGAGAGAGAGAGTGTGAGAAAGGGACAGAAAGTAGGAGACGTTTTTGTTTTTCCTTCTTGTGTGAAGCATTTTTTTCTTATCGCTCGACAAAGCACCTGGGAGTTTATGGTGTACAGCTAGCAGCTATTTCACTGTTTGAAATTGGGATTACGAGAGAGTCAAAACCACTATGTTGGTTGCTGTACAGTGTCGCCTGCAAACAAAGAGCATTTTCTTTTCAGTTTATAGTATGTGTACCTTTGCTGCATAACAAACTGCTTTTTTCAGTAATTTGTTTTTGGAGACAATGAAAATGCACTGTCTTTTAATGAAAATGGATTTGTTTTCTATCTATATCATGTCTCATATGTAACCTGATTGCCAAACAGGTAGCCTCCATAAGCACTAATTATAGCTGCATTGCGAGAGACAAATTTTGGTTAGAGAGTTCTTCTTTTCCTTTTCTCCAGGTTATCATCTTTTGGATCATCAATTTTCTCCAGAGACAAAATCAAATCAGGCAATGTCGCTGGCATACTTTTGCCTCTTTTTACCCAAGGAAACAATTGACAAAAGAAATTAAAACATCAAAGATAAAGAAATCAAAGCAAGTTACCTTTGGTGAGTTCTCTCCGTGCTTTGCTGAGCTTCCCCATCTGAATCCATGCTGCTACACCTCGTTCTATGTTTGTTTTGCCTGCCCTGATTCTTTACCAAGGTTGTTTTTAGCCGAATCGGGTCTTAGATCTAGGGATTTCTTTTGCCCTAACAGCTTTTGCAGCTTGGCTGGCGGTGGGGCCGGGGATGGGTAGGAGGGGCAGGAGGCGTGAGGTTGTTTGAAGAGTGGTGAAGAGAGGGAGGAAGGTTTTCTGGACGCAGGTATTTTTCTCCTCGGGTCAGAGTTAGAACGGGAAGAAGACAAGAAAGAAAAAGCAAATGGGCCAAAGCCCAGGAAAGAAAAAGGCAGCCCGGGAAAACTAGGGGGGGGGCAAAAAACCGGCTGGGACAAAAAAAAGGGGCTGAGACAAAAGAGAAACGGCCTGGACAAAGAAAAGGTGACATCATGCCACATCAGGTGACTGAGACCATAGGCTAAACTTAGCTAGCTGAGCTCCAGGGGCTCCCTATCTTTTTTGTATAAGAGCTAAAGAATGGATAAATATTTGTTATAAAAAAATCTAAAATTAATGAAAAGGATGTAAGCTTAAAACAGTAAAATACAAAGTGTATAAAAAGAGAGTGAAAATTATAGTTAAAATGTAATTTCTAGCAAAATGTGGAGGATGAACTCTAATGTAAAAAACTACTTATGATTAATATGCATGACTTGAAGATGTGACACCTTTGCATGTGTAGAATAATGCAAAAGATGCTCTTTATGTCTTGCATGCATATTTGCTTATGTATCATAACGGATGGCTAGAAAAATTAGGTAGTGGATTGTAACTATTTAGAAATAGAGACATAATATGGAGCATGAACTCTAATGCAAAAAATTATTTATGACTAATATGCATGAATTGAAGATGTGGCACATTTGCATGTGTAGAGTAATGCAAAAGATGTTCTTTATGCCTTACATGCATACTTGCTTATGTGTCATAACGGATGGCTAGAAAAATTAGATAGTGTATTGTAGCTATTTAAAAATAAAGGATTAGGGGTGTCGTTGGCCACGGCCTCATGGGTTCGAGACCTAGGGGCTTTCTTATTTTCATGTTAAAAAAAGTGATCAACCTGAACAGTACAATTTCTATATAATATTTCTAAATTCTAATTTTACAAATATTTTGGTTACTTTAAATTATATAACCATTTTTATAATCCACCAAATATATTTAATTACTCATATCATAATTTACATACTAATTGTCCTAGAAAATAAGGAAATAGGCTTCACAGATCATAGCCCATTTCAGCTCGTAGGCCTAGGTGTTCTACGTGAAGGATTATATCATATATGAGGTAGTTATCCATTTATAAAATAATAAATGACGTTAGGTATGTTGGTTCGCCTGTTGTGCGCACCTTTCCTAGGGTTCGAGAGGAAGAGATGCTTCGGAGAAGGGCTGCTGATTCGGGAGAGATGTGAGGTACTGGTTCAGGAGGGTTGGGTGGTTAGCCAAAGCGTTTTCCTGGGTGGTGGTAAAATGGTTGTAAATACATGTGGCTCTTGCTTTTCTGTTTCATGGAGCTCGGTTTCTCTTTTTTGCAACTCGGTTTCTGTTTCATGGAGCTCGGTTTCTTTGGCTTCACTATTTTGCACTACGGCCCAACTTAGCTTGCAAATTTGGCTTGGTGCAGCTCACGCGTTCGGGCCACTCCGACAGTGGAGTTTGTGGAGCTAGGAGTTCAAGGGGTTCAGAATAGTCCCTCAGATGGCGAAAAAATCAGAGTTCAGGCCGAGCACCTCGGTGCTCTTCATCCTATCCATCCACTAGCGTTAGGGATCCGCGCCTTCCCTGTATTATGGAGACCAATCTCCGTTATCATTTGCAGCATCCCTTATATTATGGGAGAGAGTGGAGGGAATATGGTTGAGGATTTAGCTCATGTCATCAGCAGTAGCATGGCACATTTACCTTTTCTATCGACCAACTGGTCCATGGTGCCTGATGTTTCACATTGTCCCAAGGTTAGATTCTAACGCATGCTGGTCGCCGTTAGTCCTAGAATCATTAGCAATTAATTAAAGATTAGCATGATTTGATTCTAACGCATGCGATATTCAATTTAATATTAAGGTAATAACTTGAAGAAGGCGGGCCTGCACTCATTATATTTTTATTGTCAGGTATTTCATTAATATTTCTGGGTCCGAATTTATCTCTACAGCATTCTCTATGACCAGTAGGCTCAAATTGAACTTTATCACCTTAAACCCAGGTTACATTTAACACTAATACAAGCATGCTCGAGGCCACCTTGTGCACATGCATGCAATGCCAACAGACACGTCAAACAGTGTTGGTACATGTGAGCAGTGCCAAGACAGGTCCAAACAGTGTACATGCATGTGAAAAGTACCAACACACATGTCTATTCAACAGCATGCTCATGTCAAATATGTATTACATTTTTATTTTTTATTAGCCCATCCAACAGGGAGGGCATTTATCACCTCGTCGTCCATCCCACCTGATACATCGCCTTCTTCCTCCTACCAGCTCCTCCACGGCCTCGAAGAACACGGACAAGGATGCGCGCGCAGGAGAGCTGCTCAATCCGGCTGAAACTACTCAGAGGCTAGCTGAGGGTCTTCCTGAAAGGTATGTTATCAGTTCCCCCACCCTATCGCCTCTGCTTTATGCATCCCGTCCTAGATCTGAAATAGCTTTTTAATCATATCCATGACATTGATAGAGGAACTTCTGTATGTAGATCTTAGGAAATGAGCATGGATAATCTTTTTAGCATGGAAGAAGTACGAGTAGTTGTAAATCAAGAAACAATGAACGAAGCATCATGATAACCCACAAGTGTAGGGGATCGCAACAGTTTTCGAGGGTAGAGTATTCAACCCAAATTTATTGATTCGACTCTAGGGGAAGCGAAAGAATATTCTCAAGTATTAGCAGCTGAGTTGTCAATTCAACCACACCTGAAAGATTAGTATCTGCAAGCAAAGTATCAGTAGGAAAGTGGTATGATAGCAACGGTGCCAGAAAAAGGTCTGTTGACGGCAGACTATTCCTAACTTGTTGTAGCAATGGCGCCAGAAAAGTCTTGCAGCAGGTAACAACAAAGTAACAAGTAACAGCAGTAGTGACAGGAGTAGCAAGTAACAGCAGTAATGACAGCAGTAGCAACTAACAGAATTGTGACAACAGTAGCAAGTAACAGCAGTAGCGGCAAAGTAACGTAGCAAGGACCAGTAGTAAAAGACTCGTAGGCATTGGATCGGTGATGGATGATTATGCCAGATGTGATTCATCATGTAACAGCTATAACACGGAGAGATAAGTAACTAGCTCCCGTTCGTCAATCTAATGTAGGCATGTATTCCGTATGTAGTCATACGTGTTTAGGGAAAAGAACTTGCATGCCATATATTGTCCATCCCTCCCGTGGAAGTGGGGTCCTAATGGAAACTACGGGATATTAATGTTCTCCTTTTAATAAAGAACCGGACCAACGCATTAACACTTGGTGAATACATGAACTCCTCATACTATGGTCATCTCCGGGAGTGGTTCCGGCTATTGTCACTCCGGGGTTGCCGGGTCATAACACATAGTAGGTGACTACAACTTGCAAGATAGGATCTAAAACACACATATATTGGCGACAACATAATAGGTTCAGATCTGAAATCATGGCACTCGGGCCCTAGTGACAAGCATTAAGCATGGCACAGTAGTAGCAACATCAATCTAAGAACATAGTGGATACTAGGGATCAATCCCTGTCAAAACTAACTCGATTACATGATAGATCTCATCCAACTCATAATCGTCCAGCAAGCCTACGATGAGATTACTCACAAACAGAGAAGAGCATCATGGAATTTGCGATGGAGGAAGGTTGATGATGACGATGGCGACGATTTCCCCTCTCCGGAGCCCAGAACTGACTCCGGATCTGCCCTCCAGATGAAGAACAGGAGGTGGCGGCGCCTCCGTATCATAAAACGCGATGAATCCTTCTCCTTTATTTTTTTCCGGGCGAAACAGAATATATAGAGCTGAGATTGGAGGCGGTGGAGCCTCGTGGGCCCCACAAACCCTCATGGCGCGGCCTGGGGGTGGCCGCGTGCCCTGGGCTTGTGGCCCACTGGCTCACCCCCTCCGGTGGATCTTTGCGCAAGTATTTTTCATTAATTCCAGAAAAATTCTCCGTAAATTTTCAGGTCATTCCGAGAACTTTTATTTCTGCACAAAAACAACACCATGGCAATTCTGCTGAAAACATCGTTAGTCCGGGTTAGTTCCATTCAAATCATGCAAATTAGAGTCCAAAACAAGGGCAAAAGAGTTCGGAAAAGTAGATACGGCGGAGACGTATCAACTCCCCCAAGCTTAAAGCCTTGCTTGTCCTCAAGCAATTCAGTTGACAAAGTGAAAGAGACAAAAGAAAAACTTTGACGAATTCTGTTTGATCTTGTTGTTGTAACTACGTCTAACTCATAACCAGAATTTTAGCAAGATCACAAGCAAACCACATAAGCAAATGACATCTAGGTCTCACGGTAAACTCATATCACTGGCAAAATCAACTAGCGAGCAAATAATAATAAGCCTCAAATGTCAACACTTCAATCAAAACAACATGAAGCAGCACGAAAAGATGGTATCTCGCTAGCTCTTTCTGAGACCGCAAAACATAAATGCAGAGCACCTTCAAAGACCAAGGTCTGACTAAACATTGTAATTCATGGCAAAGAAGATCCAGTCACAGTCATACTCAACACAGTTAAAAGCAAAGCATAAAAATGACAGAGGTGCTCTCTAATTGGTGCTTTTATAAGAGGAGGATGACTCAACAAGAACATAAATAGACAGACCCTTCGCAGAGGGAAGCATTGATTTGCAGAGGTGCCAGAGCTCAAGGTTTGAAAACAGAGATAATAATTTTGGGTGGCATGCTTTCATTGTCAACGCAATGACTAAGAGTTCTCAACATCTTCCACGCTACACATGCTATAGGAGGTTCCCAAACAGAAAAGTAAAGTTTCGACTCCCCCACCACCAATCCATCACACTCCACGACTAGCCGAATCCTCGGGTACCGTCCATACCAACATCAATCCTGGGGGAGTTTTGTTTGCAATTATCTTTTCGATTTGAGCATGGAACTGGGAATTCCAATTACCGGCCCCTTTCTCGTGAATGATAGTGAATAAACACATATCGAGGATAACACGCCTAGCATGGAATATACTAATAGCCCCCTGTCACCACATGAGCGGTTTGGGCATGCAAAACAGATTATTTCTTGAAGATTTAGAGAGTGGCACATGCAAATTTACTTGGAACGGCAGGTAGATACCGCACATAGGTAGGTATGGTGGACTCATATGGAACAACTTTGGGTTTATGGAAGTGGATGCACAAGCAGTATTCCCTCTTAGTACAAGTGAAGGCTAGCAAAAGACTGGGAAGCGACCAACTAGAGAGCGACAAGAGTCATCAAAATGCATTGAGATTAACCAACATTGAGTGCAAGCATGAGTAGGACATAAATCACCATGAACATGAATATCATAGAGGCTATGTCGATTTTGTTTCAACTACATGCGTGAACATGCGCCAAGTCAAGCCACTTGAATCATTCAAAGGAGGATACCATCCTATCATACTACATCATAGTCATCTCAACATTCATGTTGGCAACGAAGACAAACCATTATAAGCTCCTAGCTAAGTAAGCATGGCATAAGCAACTATGATCTCTAAGTTGTCATTGCAAGCATGTTTCTCTCACAACAAAGCTGAATCAGGCATGATGAGCTAGTCATATTTACAAAAAAAAAATAGATCGAGTTCATACCAGCTTTTCCAGGCTCAGTCATTTCATCATGTATCGTCATTATTGCCTTTCACTTGCACGACCGAATGATATGAACAATAATAAGAGTGCTCGTGCATTGGACTACGCTGGAATCTACAGGCAAACACAAAGGAGAAGACAAAGTAATATGGCTCTTTGAAAGCTAAACAGGTATGCATGCAAGAGCCACTAAATATTGTAACCATGATCTTCTACCTTGAGCCAAAGAAAAAGAAAACTATTTACACGGGAAAGCTCCCAACAAGCAAAAGAAGAAAAGGAAAATATTTTTGGTTTTTCTCAAACTAGACAAACACACGAAAAGAAAACGAGAAAAAGAAAATAAACTAGCATGGATGATACAGTGGCAAAGTGTGAACACCGACGAACAAAGTGAAAGCATAAGCAAGAATGTAAAGCCGGTGAGAAACACGTACTCCCCCAAGCTTAGGCTTTTGGCCTAAGTTGGTCTACTCCCAAGGAGGGAAATAACCGGCTCTGGGGTACTCCGGAGTGGACTGAGGATGCCACTGCTGTGTGAGCTCCTCTGGCTCCCACTGATAAACTAGCGTCTGGTACTCGACTGGTGGCTCGGGCACGGGCACTTGTGGTTGGGCTAGGCCCCAATATGCGTAGATGTCCGAGGGCATAATAATGTACCTGCCTGCATGAAGATTGAACAAAGAAGGAGCAGGCAAAGTAATAGTGTCACGAGTACCCTGACTAAATACCAGGTTATAAATCATCCTTCTATTTATATCTCTATCAAGAAAGTCATGCGAACCATGCTATCATAATAGATATCTCTCGGGAAGAAGAATCTCTTCTTCCTCGTCGAGTCTAATTGGTATCTCAAAGTGTCTGGCAAGACGGGTAGCATAGATACCTCCATAGACAACACCTTTAGAACTGTTCAGGTTCAACCGTTGAGCTACTATAGCGCCCAAGCTATAAGTTTTATCGTTATAAAGGGCTTCGCGCAAGACCGCAAGATCTGGGGAACTAAGTGACCCAGCTTTCCCACGGCCAATCAAACATTTTCCCACAAATAATGAGAAGTACCGAAGCACGGGAAAATGTATGCTAGCAGCTCTAGCGCAAGACACTCCTCTCTCCTCTCCAACAGCAATTGTATCGATGAAAGCTTCCAAGTCCCGTGGACGAGGTTCATGAATATCCCCAACGTAAGGTAATTTGCAAACATTGCAAAAATCCTGAAGTGACATGCGCTGGGGGATATCATAAAGTTTGAACTCAACCATGAGAGGATTCTTCCTCGGATAGAAGTTAAAGCTTTGTACGAAGATATTGGTGAGGAGGAGGTATTGCGGACACTTATCTTCAACGAAGGCAGTAAGGCCTGCGTTCTCCACCAAGTTATAAAAGTCCTCATAAATTCCAGCGGCGCGTAAGAACACGTCGCTTGGCCACTCGCACGCTCGAACTTCTGCGACTCAAGGGACCATATACTTGGGCTTCTTCTCACTCCCATCATCCTTGGGGTCACGGCTTGATGAGCCTCTTAAGAACCTCCTCATCTTTTCCCTTTTCCTATCTCTGAAAATTTCTGAAATTTTTAGTGGTTCTAAGAAAAGTGAATAAGGCTCAAAAAACTAGTAGCAACTACTCCCACAAGTGCCTAGAGGCCATATTACACATCAAAACTACTTGGGATGAGCTAAAATCAGCATGCAAAGCTCAAGAACAGGGTCACCAAGGTAGCAAAAATACGCGAAGTATAAGGCACTAGATCAAAAACTAATTGGACCAATGGAGGAGTCGCTTACCAAGGAGTAATTTCCCCAAAACAGTTCGGAGAATGGTGCTTTGAGCAAAGAGATCGAAAATCCCACCAAGAGGAGCAAGAACACGAGTTTGAGCTGCGAAACAATTTTTTTGGAGGTAGGAGAACCAGATGAGAGAAAGAATGAGTGGAGGGGGTGCCTGTGGGCCCCACAAGCCTGGGTAGCGCGACCAGGGGGGTGCCCGCGCCCCCTGGGCTTGTGGCCCACTGGTGCACCCCCGAGACAAGCTCTTCGTCTTAGTATTTATCAAAAAATCCAGAAAAAATCATACTTGATTTTTAGGACGTTCGAAGAACTTTTATTTTCGGGGTACTTTACTACGGGACGCTAAAACAGAAAACAGGGAAAACTAAACTAAACCTATATTTTTTCTTCAAGCAACCTAAAGTGAAAGCTTGGAACAGAGGTTTGTGACTCCTTGATTCATCCATCTCATGGTCATCGAAAGAAATCCGTCAATGGGGTTGATCAAATCCCCTCGACAAAAATTTTCGAATCGCAAAAGAGAACGGAGAATTTTCGAATAGTCACTAGGTCACCTCAATGGGGATGTGTATTTCCCCAACAAGCAAATTATACTTCATCTTGGCACGAGGAATAGGGCATTCAAAGCTCCCAATAAGAATCGATGAAGGTTTTTCGATAGCATTGATGCAATGTACTCGATATTGTTTCTTCGGAAAGTGCATTGTATGATCATTACCGTTGACATGGAAAGTGACATTGCCTTTGTTGCAATCTATAACAGCCCCTGCAGTGTTTAAAAAGGGTCTTCCGAGGATGACAACCATGGCATCGTCCTCGGGAATATCCAAGATAACAAAGTCTGTTAAAATAGTGACATTAGCAACCACAACAGGCACGTCCTCGCAAATGTCGATAGGGAAAGCAGTTGATTTGTCGGCCATTTGCACAGAGATTTCAGTGGGTGTCAACTTATCCAATTCAAGTCTACGATAAAGAGAGAGAGGCATAACACTAACACCGGCTCCAAGGTCGCATAAAGCAGTTCTAACGTAGTTGCCTTTAATGGAGCAAGGTATAGTGGGCACACTGGGATCACCTAGTTTCTTAGGAGTTCCACCCTTGAAGGTATAATTAGCGAGCATGGTGGAAATCTCAACCTCGGGTATCCTCCTTTTATTAGTCACAATATCTTTCATGTACTTAGCATACGGAGACATTTTGAGCATATCTGTCAAACACATTTGCAGAAAGAGAGGTCTGATCATTTCAACGAATCGCTCAAAATCCTCATCATCCTTTTTCTTGGATGGTTTGGGAGGAAAGGGCATAGGTTTCTGAACCCATGGTTCCCTTTCTTTACCATGCTTCCTAGCAGCGAAGTCATTCTTATCGTATCTTCTATTCTTAGGTTGTGGGTTATCAAGATCACGTTCAATCTCCACATCCTTTTCATTGCTAGGTTGAGCATCATCATGAACATCACTATTGATATTATCATTAGGCTCATGTTCATCACCAGATTGTGTTTCAGCATCAGAGACAGAGATATCGTTTGGACTCTCAAGTGTAGCAGCAACAGGGTTGCTAGCGTGCAGGTTCCTATCATCTTTCTTCTTCTTAGAATGACTAGGTGCATCAGTGCTAACTCCTTGAGAATCTTGTTCAATTCTCTTCGGATGACCCTCAGGATACAAAGGTTCCTGGGTCATTCTACCGCCTCTAGTAACGACTCTGACAGAATTGTCATTCAACTCATTGAGCAAGTCATTCTAAGCTTTAAGTACTTGTTCTACCTAAGTAGTAACCATAGAGGCATGTTTACTCAGAAGCTTAAGATCGTTGACGTTTCTGTCCACACAAGCACTTAAATGACTAAGCATACGAGCATTCTGTTCCAATTGTCTGCTAACATAATCATTGAAACTCTGTTGTTTGGCAACAAAGTTGTCAAATTGATCCAGGCATAAGCTAGCAGGATTATCAAAAGGAATATCACTCTCATCAAACCTATGCAGATAATTTACTTCTACTACCTGTATCGGGTTATCGAGACCATGCATCTCTTCGATAGGTGGTAGATTTTTGACATCTTTGGATTTAATGCCTTTCTCTCGCATAGATTTCTTGGCTTCTTGCATATCTTCAGGACTGAGGAATAGAATACCTCTTTGCTTCGGAGTTGGCTTAGGAGGTGGTTCGGGAATAGTCCAAGCATTCTCATTGCACAAGATATTAGTCAATAGGATCTCAGCTTGTTCTACAGTTCGTTCCCTAAAAACACAACCGACACAACTATCTAGGTGGTCTTTGGAAGCATTAGTAAGTCCATTATAGAAGATATCAAGTATTTCATTCTTCTCAAGATGGTGATCATGCAAAGCATTCAGCAGCTGGATGAGCCTCCCCCAAGCTTGTGGGAGACTCTCTTCTTCAGCTTGAGCAAAGTTGTATATTTCCTGCAAGGAAGCTTGCTTCTTATGGGCAGGGAAATATTTTTCAGAGAAGTAGTAGACCATATCCTGGGGGCTACGCACACAACCAGGAGCAAGAGAAGTGAACTAGGTCTTAACATCATCCTTTAGCAAGAAAGGAAACAACTTGAGGATATAGTAGTGGCGGATATTTTCCTCACTAGTGAATAGGGTGGCTATATTGTGCAGTTTGGTAAGATGGGCTACAACCATTTCAGACTCATAACCATGAAAAGGATCAGATTCGATCAGAGTGATTAACTCAGGGTCGAGAGAGAATTCATAATCCTTATCGGTCACAAAGATAGGCGAAGTAGCAAACTTTGGGTTGTATTTCATCCTAGCGTTCAGAGATTTTTCTTTCCACTTGCGAAGTAATTTCTCAACATCATAGCTATCCTTACACGCAAGAAAATCCTCAGCTATCTCTCCCTCCATAACATAACGCTCAGGCATATCAGGCAATTCACGCATATCAGGAGAGCTAGTTCGAGCATGCAAAATAGCAGGTTCTACATCAATGGCATCAGCAGTTTCAGAAGTATCATCACATCTAGCAGCAACTCTAGCAATTTGTGCATCAAGGAATGCACCTAGTGGCAAAGCAGTATCAAGCATAGCATCATCAGGCATAGCATCAAGCATAGCATCATCCGGCATAGTATCAAGCATAGCATCATCAGGCATAGTATCAAGCATAGCATCATCAGGCATAGTATCAAACATAGCATCATCAGGCATAGTATCAAGTATAGCATCATCAAAAGCATCATGGGCAGCAGAAGTAGCATCATCAAGTGCAGGCGACATATCAAGATTTCTAGCAGGAGGTGATGTCGCAAACTTACTCATAACTGAAGGTGAATCAAGTGCAGAGTGAGATGGCAGTTCCTTACCTGTCCTCGTAGTTGAGGGCAAGACTTTGGTTTTTGGATCTATCGGATTCCTCATAGTGACCAGCTGACGTAAATCCCAAGTGACTCAGAGAATATAGCTGTGCTTCCCCGGCAACGGCGCCAGAAAATAGTCTTGATAACCACAAGTGTAGGGGATCACAACAGTTTTCGAGGGTAGAGTATTCAACCCAAATTTATTGATTCGAATCAAGGGGAAGCAAAAGAATATTCTCAAGTATTAGCAGCTGAGTTGTCAATTCAACCACACCTGAAAGATTAGTATCTGCAAGCAAAGTATCAGTAGCAAAGTGGTATGATAGCAACTGTGCCAGAAAAAGGTCTATTGACGGCACACTATTCCTAACTTGTTGTAGCAATGGCGCTAGAAAAGTCTTGCAGTAGATAACAACAAAGTAACTAGTAACAACAGTAGTGACACGAGTAGCAAGGAACAACAGTAGTGACAGCAGTAGTGACAGCAGTAGCAAGTAACATCAGTAGCGGCAAAGTAACGTAGCAAGGACCAGTAGTCAAAGACTCGTAGGCATTGGATAGGTGATGGATGATCATGTAAAGCTATAACACGGAGAGATAAGTAACTAGCTCCCGTTCGTCAATCTAATGTAGGCATGTATTCCGTATGTAGTCATACGTACTTAGGGAAAAGAACTTGCATGACATCTATTGTCCATCCCTCCCGTGGCAACGGGGTCCTAATGGAAACTACGGGATATTAAGGTTCTCCTTTTAATAAAGAACCGGACCAACGCATTAACACTTGGTGAATACATGAACTCCTCATACTATGGTCATCTCCGGGAGTGGTTCCGGCTATTGTCACTCCGGGGTTGCCGGGTCATAACACATAGTAGGTGACTACAACTTGCAAGATAGGATCTAAAACACACATATATTGGCGACAACATAATAGGTTCAGATCTGAAATCATGGCACTCGGGCCCTAGTGACAAGCATTAAGCATGGCAAAGTAGTAGCAACATCAATCTCAGAACATAGTGGATACTAGGGATCAATCCCCGTCAAAACTAACTCGATTACATGATAGATCTCATCCAACTCATCACCGTCCAGCAAGCCTATGATGAGATTACCCACAAACGGTAAAGAGCATCATGGAATTGGCGATGGAGGAAGGTTGATGATGACGATGGCGACAATTTCCCCTTTCCGGAGCCCAGAACGGACTCCAGATCTGCCCTCCAGATGAAGAACAGGAGGTGGCAGCGCCTCCGTATCGTAAAACGCGATGAATCCTTCTCCTTTTTTTCCGGGCGAAACAGAATATATAGAGCTGAGATTGGAGGCAGTGGAGCCTCGTGGGCCCCACAAGCCGTCATGGCGTGGTCAGGGGGGTGGCCGCGCCCCCTAGGCTTGTGGCCCACTGGCTCACCCCCTCCGGTGGATCTTTGCGCAGGTATTTGCTGCTGCAACAAAAGACCTCCCAACGGTGCCAGAAACAAGTGTGCTCACGGGAGACTATTCTTGTCTTGATACTCCTCAGCAACGGCACCAGGAATCCTTCTGCTACGGCTACGCCTTTAGGGACTTCCTTGGCAAATATGCAAAGGATTACCCCGTGGCCTTGGAGCCTTGCGTTGGTGTTCCCTCGAAGCGGAAAGGCTGATGTAGCATAGCGGCGGTAAGTATTTCCCTCAGTTTTGAGAACCAAGGTATCGATCCAGTGAAGGATTATCACAAGTACCTGCACAAACACAAAGAGCTTGCACCCAACGCTATGAAGGGGTTGTCAATCCCTTATAGATTGTTTGCCAAGTGAGAACTGAAAGCAAAAAGAAACAAAGCAAAGTAAAAGCAAAAGTGGAAACGATAGGTGTGAATAGACCCGGGGGCCGTAGTGTTCACTAGTGGCTTTTCTCATGAAAGCAAGTAGACGGTGGGTGAACGAATTACTGTCAAGCAATTGATAGAACCGCACAAAGTCGTGACGTTATCTATGGCAATGATTATATCTATAGGCATCACGTCCAAAACAAGTAGACCGATACTTTCTGCATCTACTACTATTACTCCACACGTCGACCGCTATCCAGCATGCATCTAGTGTATTAAGTTCATGAGAACAGAGTAACGCCTTAAGCAAGATGACATGATGTTGACGGACAATCTCATATCTACGATAAAAGCCCATCTTGTTACCCTTGATGGCAACAACACGATGCGTGCCTTGCTGCCCCTTCTATCACTGGGAAAGATCACCACACGGTATGAACCCAAAACCAAGCACTTCTCCCATTGCAAGAATCATAGATCTAGTTGGCAAAACAAAACCCAAGAATCGGAGAGACTTACAAGGATATCAAATCATGCATATAATAAATCAGCAAAGACTCAAATATATATCATAGATAATCGGATCACAAATCCACAATTCATCGGATCTCGACAAACACACCGCCAAAGAGGTTTACATCGGATAGATCTCCATGGTGATCATGGAGAACTTTGTATTGAAGATCCAAGGGAGAGAAGAAGCCATCTAGCTACTAACTACGGACCCGTAGGTCTGAAGTGAACTACTCACGAGTCATTGGAGGGGCGATGATGTTGATGAAGAAGCCCTCCAACTCCAAAGTCCCCTCCGGCAGGGCACCGGGAAGGGTCTCCAGATGAGATCTCGCGGAAACGGAAGCTTGCGGCGGCGGAAAAGTGTTTTCGTGGATGCCCTGATTTTTTCTGGATTTTTAGGGAATTTATAGGCCAAAGACCTAGGGCAGGGGGAGCGCCAGGGGGGGCACAAGCTTGGTTGTCGCGGCCTCCCCTTGGCCGCGGCAATAGGGCTTGTGGGCCCCCTGTGGGCCCACTTGCTTGGCCCTCAAGCCTCCTGATCTTCTTCCGTCCTGGAAAAATTTATTTCGGGGATTTAGTTCCATTTGTACTCCGTTCCAAAATCAGATCTGAAAAGAGTCAAAAACACAGAAGAAACAAGAACTGGCACTTGGCACTGGATTAATAAGTTAGTCCCAAAAAGGATATAAAAGGTAAACAAAACATCCAAAGTTGACAAGATAATAGCGTGAAACCATCAAAAATTATAGATACGTTTGAGACGTATCAAGCATCCCCAAGCTTAACTCCTGCTCGTCCTCGAGTAGGGAAGTGATAAAGAATGAATTTTTGATGCTTTCATGCTACCTAGCATAGATGTCCTTTGTAACTCCTCTTATGTGACGTGAATGTTCAGATCCATTAGATTCAAAACAATAGTTTGCTATTGACGTGGAAACAATAATACTTCAAGCAAACTAGCAAAGTAATCATGAACTTTCAAAATAACAAGGCCAAAAGAAAGTTATCCCTACAAAATCATATAGTCTGGCTATGCTCTATCATCATTGCACAACGAATTTAAATCATGCACAACCCCGGTATTGGACAAGTAATTGTTTTCACACCTTTACTTTCTCAAACTTTTTCAACTCTCACGCAATACATGAGCGTGAGCCATGGTTTTAGCACTATAAGTGGTGTGGAGTGTGGTGGAGGTTGCAAGACAAACAAGGAGAAGATGGTCACATTAACTAGGCATATCAATGAGCTGTGGAGATGCTCATCAATAATATCAATGTGAATGAGTAGGGATTGCCATACAAATGATGCACTAGAGCTAAGAGTAAGTGAAAGCTCTTAAACAAAACTAGTGGGTGTGCATCCAACTTGCTTGCTCACGAAGACCTAAGGAAAATTTGAGGAAGCCTATCATTGGAATATACAAGCCAAGTTATATAATGAAAATTTCCTACTAGCTATATGGTGGTGACAAAACGAGAGACTCTCAATCATGAAGATCATGGTGCTTAATATCCACAAGTGTGGAAAGGTGGAAGCATTGTCCCTTCTCTCTTTTTCTCTCATTTTTTTGGATGGGCTCTTTGGCCTCTCTTTTTTGTGGGCATATTTGGCCTCTTTTATTTCCTCACATGGGACAATGCTCCATCAATGATGATCATCACACTTACAACTCAAAACTTAGAGCAATGATGACTCTATATGGAATGTCTTCGGTAGTGTACCGTGACAATGATCTAGCATGGCATATACATTAATGGAAACATCATGCTAGCTATCTTACGATCATGCAATGGCAATGTAGACGTGGTGGCACATGTCATGGTGGTAGTTGCATGGCAATATATCTCGGAATGACTTTGAAAAAGCCATAGTAGGTAGGTATGGTGGTTGTTTTGAGGGAGACTAATGGTGGGTTTTGTGCACCGGCGAAAGTTGCACGGCACTAAAGAAGATAGTGATGGTGGAAGGTGAAAGTGCATCTAAACCATGGAATCAACATTAGTCATGAAGAACTCATATACTTGTTGCAAAAGTTTTATTAGTAATCGAAACAAAGCATTCAACGCATACTCCTAGGGGAAGGGTTGGTAGGTATAAATCATCGCACGATCCCGACTGCCACACAAAGGATGATAATCAATAGACTAATCATGCTCAGACTTCATCACATAGCGGTTCAGCATACGTGCATGCTACGGGAATCACTAACTTCAACAGAAGTATTTCTAGATCCACAACACCTTACTAATATAACTTCAATATTACCATAACCACAACTCAAAACTAGTTGAAATGAATCAAACTTCTCTAACTATTCAAAGCACATGAAGGTGGAAGTTTTCGTATCCCTTTGGATAACTACCCCTTTTGAGACTACTTTCATAGCATAGATCAACTACCAAGCCACGCACCGCCGTGCTCTAAAAGATATAATTGAAGCACATAGAGCAAAATCAACTAGCTCCAAAAGATATAAGTGAAGCACATGTGAGCTGAATTATCTACCAAAGGATATAAGTGAAGCTCAACAAAATCACGGTGAGTGCATGTCTCTCTCTCTAGGTGTGCAGCAAGGATGATTGTGACACAACAAAAATAAAAGACTCCTATGATACAAGACGTTCCAAGGAAAACACATAACATGTGGTGAATAAAAATATAGCCCCAAGTAACGTTACCGATGGATTGAAGACGAAAGAGGGGATGCCTTCCCGGGGCATCCCCAAGCTTAGGCTTTTACGACATCCTTGAATCATCTTGGGGTGCCTTGGGCATCCCCAAGCTTGAGATCTTGCCACTCTTTATCTTTTTGTCCATAAGAACTTCACCCAAAACTTGAAAACTTCACAACACGAAACTTAAATAGAAACTCGTGATAACATTAGTATAAGAAAACAAACCACCACTTCCTTAGGTACTGTAGCAAACTTGAATTCTACTTATGTTCATGCTGGGTTACTGTATTTTCAATCTTCCATGGCTAATACCCCCCGATACTATCCATAGTTTCATCAAAATAAACAACCAACTCAACAAAAATAGAATCTGTTAACAGCAGACCAGTCTGTAGCAATATGTATACTTCGTATACTTATGGTACTTCAACAATTCTGAAAACTTACGACAGTCTGAAGAAATTGTGTAGCAATCAGCAGAAAAAAGAATCAACTCAAAAGCTCTTACCGAAAAAAATAAAAATTCTTTTCGTGAGCAGAAAGTTTCTGTCTTTTCCAGCATGACCAAACGATCATCCCCAAGACTAATCATAACGGTTTTGCTTGGCACAAACGCAAAAATAAACACAAAAAACACAATCAAAACAGAATTATGAAAGTGTGGAAAACAAAAAACAGAAAGAAAAAGGATAGACTCGATGGGTTGCCTCCGAACAGGCGCTATTGTTTAACGCCCTTAGCTAGGCAAAAGGTGATGGAATCACGTATAGTCATCTTTGGTGCTCAAACCATAAGTAGTGTGATCATTTATCATCTTAAGATCTTCATCCTTATTGGATGACTCACCACTAGCTTTAGGAATGAAAACGGACTTGACGGTCTTTTTGAGAGTGAGATTTGGAGTATTTTGCACAGCGGAAAAAGCGGAACCCAAGTTGGTTATGACATCTTCTAGTTTGCCAATTCTAGAAGAATCATTAACTATAGGTTCCTTCTCCCTTAAATTTTTCAAAACATTTCCCACTTTGGATCCGTACTAAGTAATTTGATTGTGGATCTTTCTATCCAAACCCTCAATAAGTTCAACTGTGGCAATTTTGTTTTCAATAGCGTCAAGCCTTTGCATCACGTGTTCCAAGGTTAAGGTAGTTCCATTAACCATGAGCGGGAGTGAGCCAACCAAATGCATGATAGTTCCACAGGAGTCAACAGTATGGCTCCCCAAAAAAGTCCTGCCTACGATGGTATCAAGGATATACCTATTCCTAGGAGATATTCCAACATAAAAACTACGAAGAAGAACGATAGTGGACTGCTTACAAGTAGATCTACTCTGAGCATTGCAAATCCGGTACCAAGCGTCCTTTAAATTTTCTTCCTCATTTTGCCTGAAATTGAGAACTTCGTTCTCAGGGGTATCGTTTGGAGTAGTGGGTCTAGCCATTGATGGACTATCCCACACACAAATGAGCAGGAAGTAAGCGAGTGAAGCGGGCAAAAGAGAACGACAAAGGAAGACAGCAAAAAGGCAAAAGGCAAAAGAAAACGGCAAAGGAGAAAGGCAAATGAAAACGGCAAATATGAAGTGGGGGAGAGGAAAACGAGAGGCAACTGGCAAAAAAGTAAATGCAAGAGATGAGTTTGTGAGACCTACTTGGATAGATCTCTCCTTCCTCGGCAACGGCGCCAGAAATACTTCTCCTACTGGAACAAAAGACCTTCCAACGACGCCAGAAACAAGCGTGCTGACGGGAGACTATTCTTGTCTTGATACTCGTCAGCAACGGCACCAGGAATCCTTCTGCTACAGCTACGCCTTTAGGGACTTCCTTGGCAAATATGCAAAGGATTCCCCCGTGACCTTGGAGCCTTGCGTTGGTGTTCCCTCGAAGCGGAAAGGGTGATGTAGCACAGTGGCGGTAAGTATTTCCCTCAATTTTGAGAACCAAGGTATCGATCCAGTGAAGGATTATCACAAGTACCTGCACAAACACAAAGAGCTTGCACCCAACGCTATGAAGGGGTTGTCAATCCCTTATAGATTGTTTGCCAAGTGAGAACTGAAAGCAAAAAGAAACAAAGCAAAGTAAAAGCGAAAGTGAAAACGATAGGTGTGAATAGACCCGGGGGCCGTAGTGTTCACTAGTGGCTGCTCTCATGAAAGCAAGTAGACGGTGGGTGAACGAATTACTGTCGAGCAATTGATAGAACCGCGCAAAGTCGTGACGTTATCTATGGCAATGATTATATCTATAGGCATCACGTCGAAAACAGGTAGTCCGATACTTTCTGCATCTACTACTATTACTCCACACGTCGACCGCTATCCAGCATGCATCTAGTGTATTAAGTTCATGAGAACAGAGTAACGCCTTAAGCAAGATGACATGATGTAGATGGACAATCTCGTATCTATGATAAATGCCCATCTTGTTACCCTTGATGGCAACAACACGATGCGTGCCTTGCTGCCCCTTCTGTCACCGGGAAAGGTCATGCAAATTAGAGTCCAAAACAAGGGCAAAAGAATTCGGAAAAGTAGATATGACGGAGATGTATCACATCACCAGACTGTTTTGATAGTGACGCTCACGGTTCAGGTGGATCTTCCGGATCCCCTGGAAGCCCCGGAATAACATTTAGGTTGTCATTACTGAAAATAGGCGTCGTGATTTCAAAGTTCTCAGACTTCAAGAAGCAGTTCGTCTGAGAAACTGGATTTGATGGATTGCTGCAGATTAAGTCTTGGCAAAAGATAAATCTCAAGTACAATGCTTACTTGATGCACAGAGTTGATGTAGAGAACAATATTATCAATCTAGAAAGCCAGGGGATGCTTGAGCTGACAGATAACCAAGGCATCCCATTCGGCGAGCACACAATTGGTCCCGAAGGTGTGGATCCATCAGAGCCTTGTGTTCAATTTACACGGGTTGCAATAGGCATTAGCGACAAAGGCACTCACAGTCTGAAGGCATCAGAGGAATATCTTAACCGCGACATCACAGTTGACTCCAGGAAGATAGATAAGGACTATTTCAAAATTGCTTTTGTAACCTTTGTAGTTGGTCATGCCCTCGCCCCTTCCGCCAAACACGACTACATCAAAATTGATTTCTGGTCAGCCCTAAGCGATGTTAGCTACTCTTACATCAAAATACACTCCAGCTAGCACACAATAATCAGCGAGCACTTGTGAAATGCTGACCCTACTGTAGTTGAAAAATGGACTTTGAGCAAAATCACTATCCATTTTCATCAAAAGAAAATTGCAGCTGCACATCAGCCATTAAACAAATCACACACGTTATACGGAATCAAGCAAGGAGTACACGTCAAACTAAAACTATGAAATCAATCCCTTTACAAGGGATGTTTTCCATAAAACGAATATAAGACTAGGTCACTCATGAAGTCACAATCACATCGAAACTAGTTACTTGCAGCCTTGCAGGCTCACAACTAAATTGACGGCAAACTAAATTCCTACTCCGAATCATAAATAAAAAATGTATTAATTGTAAATTCCTAACCATGGTTGATACACTAGTAGAAAAAGGCCCATTTGTTCCGGTTCCAGAGGCCCATTAGCCCCAGTTCTGGAACCGGGACTAAAGGATCGGGACTAAAGGCCCAAACCTTTAGTCCCGGTTGGCTTATGAACCGGGCCTAAAGGAGCTCCACGTGGCTGCTGCGGGGAGCCCACGTAGGAGGAACTTTAGTCCCGGTTGGTCACACCAACCGGGACCAAATGCCATCCACGCGTCAGCATCTGGCCGGAGCTGGGGTTTTTGTTTTTTTTTTAATGTGGGGGTGGGGGGTTTTGGAGGGTTAATTTAGTGGTTTCATATTGTGTTAGCTAGCTAATAGATAGAAGTGTCCTCACTTTCTCCGTGCTTGGTCGAACAACAAGTTTTTGTATATCTATCCGACGCTATTACATATATACAATATAACATCTTTTACAATTAATCCAAAACATCACCTAATTAAGATCCAATGACAAATCCACATGGCATTCTCCGTCTTAAGGTATGACGTGGTCAAGAAAGAATCCCGCCAACTCCTCTTGAATTGCTCGTATACGATCATATGGTAGGAGTTCATCCCGCATCTGCGAGATCTAATTTAAAGAAGGGGGTCAATACATGCATATATATGAATAAATCTCAACACAATTATGAATATTATTTACGTACTTGCAATTGTTTCTCAGAGAAGACCCGCTCAGATGTCGAATGGCGAATTAACTCGCATACGTAGTATGCACATAAAATAGTGACTTCTTTCGGGTACATACACTTTACAAGAATAGAGTTCAATCAAACTGATAAGAAAGCATGGTAATGATATATTGATGAAAATTTGAATCAATTAGAGATGCGCGGAACTAGTAAGTACTACTTACTTTGGAGTGCGTAAATCGCAACTCTTTGTTTAGAACGGGAACCTTATTGGCGAACTTCGTCCAAATCCTGTCTCGCAAAGAAAATGATTACTTGATATCAGGAAATTAACGAAATTTGCATGCCGATATGGTCTCGGTATATTACCTGAACTTACTTCTTGAGCATTGCAGTAATGTCCTCGTATTCCTCTTCGGCTTTACGTCTCGAGTCTATAACATTTACTAATGCCCTGCCAACGTCAATGAATAGCAGAATAAAGTGGTATCTGCGCACGCATATATAACTCATCAATTACATTACTTAATTAACCTCGAGTAAGAGAAACCGAGTTTAGAGAGAAGACAACAACACTCACTTGAAGTTGTAAGGAAATATTATTTCCCCTTTTTTATGTATAAGGAACGAGTTTAGCAAGTTCTCCTCGGTCTCTTTGATTGAGTTTCGTACCGTCAATTCATTTACGACATCTGGGCTAATGAACCCAACGTCGACGATTCCTGCTTTTTTTAATTCGACGATCTTTAATCTGCATAATATATATAGTGAGGATAATTATATATACATGCAATAAACGAGCTGAGCTAGAGACCTAACTATAGAAGTAATACTTACAGACAGTAGGATGTCATGAGTTGTTTGTCGAGGGCTAGTTGATTATATAACTGAAATAACTCCTCAAATTGAATAGCAATCACGGGAAGTCCAATGAATTCGTGCTCTGGTTTCACTGCCACATACATAGCATTTTTTCCCAGACTCCCTGTAGATTTTCATGTACCACTCATGCAATCTGTGCATCATCGTTGTTAGAGGAGGATGACCAGGTTTGACGAGAGGCTTCCCGTGCACGTATTTATATTGTTCTTTTGTTACATCATCCCCTAAGTAATCATCAAGATTGGTACCGGGCACCATCTCCGGATGATTAGCGACGACGATATCGAGCCCGGGAATTGTTTTCCCACATCTTCGTTCTGCTAACCTTGCATCACTAGAAGTAGTTCCCGACCGCACCGCTTGTGCATATGTCTTTTTAGGAATGCGGTCATAGTTGGAATCCGACGGAGGCTCTGGTGGTCGCTGCAGTTGATTGATAGTGCGCTCCACTTTCATTGGATCTAGCTTATCCTTCGGAGGTGGAGTTTTCTTTGCAAAATGGGCCCTCAATTCGGCACGACATATGTCATCGTTTTCCTCCTTGGTCCTGTCATATGATAACTTTTCCAGAGGCTTGAGAGATGGACTATATTTGAATTGCCTCCCGCCTCTGCTTGTACTGCTAGTCGCCGGAGAGAAGGAGGCGTCTCTCTTCCGTTTGAGAGAAGGAGGCGGACTTCTCTGATGCGCCGGACGAGCCGGAGCAGCGGCGTTTGTCTTCCGACGTTGCTGACGAGGCGAAGGAGGAGGCGGACTGCTCTAATGCGTCGGAGGAGGCGAAGGAGGAGGCGAAGTGCCCTCATGCGTCGGAGGAGCTGGAGAAGGAGGCGGAGTGCCCTGATCACTCACCGGTGGAGGGGGAGGAGGCGGAGTGCCGTGACTCGTCGGAGGAGGAGGAGAAGGCGGAGGCATCTAGTTTGGAAGGTTGATGAACTCCTTCTGCCATAGACATGTACTCCCCAGAGCACGAACCAGCTAAATCTCCCCTTCACCTGGAGGATGGTCAAGCAATAGCTGCTCAAATTCCTCTATTACTTGATCCACCATCACAACAGCATAGTCATGTGGAATCGGAAGGCAGTGAAAAGTTCCGTTGGGTTGAGGAGGTTCAGTAGAGCCGATAGCCGCCTTGAAAGTGAGATTCCGACGTTTCATCGTAAGCTCGCAATGTTGAGCCTCCATGATAGTATCCACGGGGTAGCTAGGAGCCGTGAAGTCATGTTGAACGGGCTCCGTCGAAGCTACGCTGCTTCTCCGCTGAGATGGCGGGGTACCTTCTAAGGTAGCTTTGTGCTGCTGAGATGGTTGGCCGGCAGCTCGCTGGCTCTCAAGTTCCTCAAGCTTTTGTAGTCTTGCCTCGATCTGCTGCATGTCGCTCAGCTCCGCTTTCCTCTTTCTCTCCCGGCTTCTGTAACTGCTTGTGTTAGGAAACCCAAACTTCCACGGAATGGAGCCTGGTGTGCCTGGTGTTCTTCCAGGGTGCTCAGCATTTCCTAGGGCCTCGGTCAGCTCGTCCTTCTCTCTGTGTGGAATGAACGTCCCTTCCTGCGCTGCGGCGATACACTTCTGAAGCTTGATCATGGGTATTGCAAGTTGCTCATCCGTCCAACGGCACTTCCCTGTTTCAGGGTCCAAATATCCCCCAACCTCGAAGAACCAAGTCCTTGAACGGTTTGGCCAATTCAATGTCTGTGTTTGGACCCCTTTAGCAATCAGGTCATTCTCAGCTTTGTCCCACAACGGCTGGCCTTTAAGGTAGACACCTGACCCCGTGTGATGGTGATACTGCTTCTTTGCGGAATTGTTCTTGTTTGTCTTTGAAATTTTCTTACTCTTGTTCTATGACTTGTAAGCCACAAATGCGGGCCAGTGATCTCTTATCTTCTCAAATCGGCCGGTGAATTTTGGAGTCTTCCCTTTCTTGACAAACATTGATTTCAAATCATTCTTCCACCTCCTGAATAGATGTGCCATCTTCTTAAGAACACACGCCTTGACCAGTGACTCTATAACTGGCTCATTCGGATCCTCCTCTGGCGATAGGGTGAAATTTGCCTTCAGCGCGGTCTAAAGATCATCTTTCTGCCTATCGGTGACATAATCACCTTCAAGGACGTCGTCGCCCTTAGGCTTATTCCATTGCTTGATGCTGATTGGGATGTTATCCCTAATAATAGCTCCGCACTGAGAAGAAAATGCGTCCTTGGTCCGGAGGGGTAGAATCGGTAGGCCATCGTCCGCGAGTGTTGTGATCGTGAACTTTTCATCCATGCGCAACCTTCTCTTTGGGCCTCGTCTCTTTACCGAAGTTTGGCTCGATCCGGAGGGCTATAAAAGAAGAAAGAAGAGTTAATATATGTACATACCTTCGGGCTTAATTAATATATATACCTCGCCAGACTTTGCAACATCTACCTCCTCCGTTCGGTCACCGGAGCCGTCATCATGGTCTCCTTCTTCCTCCGGCCTTCGGTCGCCGGAGCCATCATGATCATGTCCTTCCTCCTCCATTGTTCGATCATCCGATTTGTCATCCTCTCCTTCCAGACCATCGGTGTCGTTGAGATACGACAAATAATCACCGAGCATTATCTCCCCCAACAACTGTTCTCCTTGATCCATATACTTTCTGCAAATATTTCAACTCCTTGTATGAATAACCGAATTACACGAACTTCTATGTTTTAAACATGCACAAACTTTTTTATATTTCATTTCCAAATGTTGAATAGTTCATAGATGTACGTTATGATATATAATGCAATAGATCTCAAGAGGCAAAAAGGTTTTATTTTAGTTAGAACCAGTAATCAACTTAATACATCTCGAATACATGTCTATTATAATCTCTTCCACTCGCGGTTCATCATCAAACTGATCACCCAAAGAGTTGTCGTTGTACTGAGACACTGGTGGTGGAAACCCACATAGAAGGAACCATAACAGGATCATAGCTCGCGTGAGATCCCTGAAGAACCTGCCAGGTATTGGAGAACCTGGCGTCCAACGCAACCAAGTAGCGGCGGACGTGCTCGTCCTCCTCCCTCACACGGCGAAGTACCTCCTCCTCGGGGGCCGGCTGCCTCCGCACCAAATGTGGCCCACGCGACCGCCACCAAAGAAGCTCCAGGTCGACGACGGGAGCCTGATTCCTCGCCAAGATGCGCGCCCCAGAAGGTAGCACCTCCCAGGGCCAGCCCGGCGGAGCCTAGTCCCGCACATGCTGGAGTCTATCAAGCCGGTGGTCGCCATCGAGTCGACAACGAGGATGCGGGATGGGCATCGTCGACGTCGATAATAATTTCTACACCTATTTAAAGACCTGCTATTTCAAGAATAAATCTGGAATTATATATGTCGTTGATGATTTGTTTGCCAATTCCAATTTAATTAGGTAGCAATGGGCAGGAATAGAGAAACAAATATGCATTCATTTTTCAAAACAAAATTAAAGAGATTCAAAAGCACGATTCATCACATATGAATGACAGTTTTTATACCGCATGGCCTTATCTATCTCACTAATCTACCTTTTATCTACATTATTTACTTTCTACTGCTAATTAAGGCGTTATATCTATACGTACGTTATATGAACAAAATTTGTATGAACAGTAATATGCAGGGGCGACGGCCGCGACAAGCAGAGCATGCACACGAGGAGCTCACCGGGGCCGACGGGATCGGGCGGCGACGACGATGAGCTCGGGGCGACGACAATAGGCTCGGGGGCGGCAACGGCGGCAAGGAGGACTGGATCAAGGGCGGAGGCAACGGCGACGTGCTCGGGGCGATGACGATGGGCTCGGGGACGGCGGCGACGGGCTCGGGGACGGCGGTGACGACGAGGAGGACTGGATCGGGCGCGGCGACGACGAGGACTGGCTCAGGGGGCGGCGACGAGAAATGGGAGAGTTTCGAGGGAAATTTTGACAAGTCCCGCATATATGCGAAAACCAGTGGCCCTGGTTCGAGGCACAAACCGGGACCAATGCACCCCTTTCGTCCCGGTTTGTGCCCGAAACGGGGACTAAAGGCCAATTTACAGCTGCCCAAAGGGCGGGAAGAAGAGAACTTTAGTCCCGGTTGGTGCCAATAACCGACAGGAAAGGGCGCCTTTCATGTCGGGTGGTGGCACAAACCGGGACTAAAGGCCTATGCCTGCCACACCTGCGGTGCAGTTGGATGTTTAGTCCCACCTCGCTAGCCGAGAGAGCCCGGGAGTGGTTTATAAGCGCTGGTGCGCAAACCCTCTCGATCTCCTCTCAACTGCAGGCTTTTGGAGCCTAATTTCTCACTCCGTGTGGGCCTTCTGCGGACCTGAATCTTGGTCCAATTCTCTTGTTGGGTTTCTAGTCGTATTCACGCCATGGTGGCCGAGTAGGTGGCACTTTTAAAAAAAACTAGTTTTTTGTTTTGTTTTTTTACTTTTTTTATTTTATTTTGTGACTAACTTTACTAAAAAATAGATTTTTGACTGATTCTTTTTCCTTCTATTTAATATTACTGTATTTTTAATGCATTTACTTATTTTTTTGAGCTAAATGCCCCAGAAATTGAAAAGCACTACAAATGAGTTCTGAATATGTTGAAACTTGGCATGGTATCATCATTTCACCCACATAGCATGTGCTAAAAAGTTGAGAGGATTGCGGCAAAAACTAGATGCACTTTATGTACAAATTGGACAATCTCTTTCGAAGTATCAGGGTTTCTTATGAAAACTCATGTGTTACAAAAGGGATTTCATTTTTTTGAACTTATTGGAACTCAAGACTTTTTGTGTGTTCAAAAATGCACCATTCAAGGCCACATCATCAATTTTCAACACTTTTTGAGTTCATTTGGTATTTTTCATGCATTTACTGATTTTTTGAGCTAAATGGAATAGAAATTGAAAAACACTACAAATGAACTCTAAATAGGTTGAAAGTTGGCATGGTATCATCATTTCAGTCACATAGCATGTGCTAAAAAGTTGAGAGGGTTGCGGCAAACTGGATGCACTTTGTGTAGAAATCGGACAATCTCTTTCGAAGTATCAGGGTTTCTTACGGAAACTCATATGTTACAAAATGGATTTCATTTTTTTGAACTTATTCGAACTCAAGACTTTTTGTGTGTTCAAAATGCACCATTCAAGGCCAAATCAACAATTTTCAACACTTACTAAGTTAATTTGGTATTTTTAATGCATTTACTGATTTTATTTGACCTAAATGGTCCGGAAATTTAAAAGCAATTACAAATGAACTCTGAATAGATTGAAATTGACATGGTATCATCATTTCACCCACATAGCATGTGATAAAAAGTTGAGAGGGTTGTGGCAAAAACTAGATGCACTTCGTGTACAAATCAGACAATCTCTTTCGAAGTATTAGAGTTTCTTACGGAAACTCATCTGTTACAAAAGGGATTTCATTTTTTTGAACTGGATGTTTCGTTTTTCACTTTATTTATTTAATTTTGTGAATAAATTAACTAAAAAATAGATTTTTGGGTGATTCTTTTTCCTTCTATTTAATATTACTGTGTTTTTATCGTTATATTCAATTTGGTAGGGTTAGGTTATTTTTAATGACTATTTTAATCAAAAACAGATCTGTCACAAAAGGGATTTCATTTCTTTGAACTTATTTGAACTGAATACTTTTTGTATATATATGTGGTCAAAATGCATGATACCATGAAGTTAGAAATGGCTAAACCATTCAAAAGTAGCAAATGAAGTTAGAAAGGGCTAAACCATTCAAATTTGGAAACTATAATGGCACAAACAGAAACTAGACATATATAAATTGGTCCAAGCAGTACATAATGATACTAGTCCAAACAGTACATAATAATAGTTAGCATAGATATATATACAAGTGTTCTTCGTTGTGAACACTACTCGTCTGAATCCTCTGAATCAGAATGCCCACCTTGTCTGAGGTGACGCCGGCCATAGTTGACGACTCGAATCTTGCGGTACATCGTATGAAACGTATGCATCTTTTGCTGCATACTCAATGTTGATACGGTCAAGTGGGGTCCTCTACCAAAGTTTGTGCTGAGACTTTGGAAATTTTGTCTTCATATCACCATACTCCTCATCGATCAAGGCGACTGCCATATGAGCCATCAAAGTCCTATCATGTCGAAGCCCGAATTCCTGTTGGAGATCAATGAGGCAATGAGCTGGTATCTCAAAACCGAAGTTGTGCCTCATATTCAGCTTGTCGTTCCTTATGTCAACGGTGACAAAGCTGATGTCGCTGCTAAGGAAGTCCATAAGTTCTGGACAATGCTTGTCACTACTGCAACAACAACAAATTAAAATGGAACAAATGTTACATACTGCTACAACAAGGAAAAATGTTTCACTACAACTAAAGAGAAAATTATCTTTAGGTTCAAATGGAACATACTGCTATCCTATGCAATTTTCATATCCTGTGAATTGATCAAGAAACCGCAAATTAACTATGACATATATATATATATATATATATATATATATATATATATATATATATATATATATATATATTCTCCCACGATTTTGCAAATATGCAACAAGCTAGACATATTGCATATTGCTATCCAATGGAACCTAGAGAGATCACTATAGCTATCCAATGGAACCTAGAGAGATCACTAGCTATATGCAATTTTCATAACTATGACATATCATATTGCTATGACATATCATATTGCTATCCAATGGAACCTAGAGAAATCACTAGCTATATGCAATTTTCATAACTATGACATATCATATTGCTATCCAATGGAACCTAGAGAGATCACTAGCTATATGCAATTTTCATAACCTTGGATCAAAGAACGCCGCATAAAATTGTTTCACTACAACTAAAGAGAAATTGATCTTTATAGGATTCCAAAATGTAACATATAGCTATCGATCCTATGCAATTTTTGTATCCTATGAATTGATCAAGAAACCCTCAATTAACTATCCAATGCAACATATATAGAAACTGCATATTGCTATCCAATGGAACCTAAAGAAATCACTATATATATATATGCAATTTTCATAACCTTGGATCAAAGAAAGCCTCAAAACATACCTCGCCCATTGGAAGATCAAGACATGGTGTTTGAAACATAGTTGGATGACGGAAACACCTTGTTGATCGGATGTGTACTCCAGATCAAGCCCCAAGAACTTCCCATGATGCACCGCGGCGTTAAGCCACCGTTCCTTCAACTGTCTAAGAAAATGCGGCACCTCCCTGCTCTCGTTCATGTACACGATATCGAGCTTGGTCTTGCCATGTGCGAGCACCTCTCCGACGCGAGTTGGCATGGTGGAAGAAGAGAGGGGAAGAAGAGAGTGACAGGAGAAGAGAGGGTAAGAAGAGAGGGGAAGAGAGAGGAAGAAGAGAGGGGAAGAAGAGAGGGGAAGAAGAGAGGAGAAGAACCGAGAAATGGCGACAGACTCTGCTTCAGTTGTGCTTTTGCGAAGTGGGATGCAAACCGTTTGGGCCTTTAGTCCCGGGTTGAGCCACCAACCGGGACTAAAGGGTGATACGAACGGTTGAACGGTTGCCACCACCACTTCATCCCGGTTTGTTCTACTAACCGGGACTAAAGGTGGATACAAACGGTCCACCTTGTCCCGGTTTGATCCATCAACCGGGACTAAAGGGGGGGTACAAATGGACCCTGCCTATTGGTCCCGGTTTGTGTCTGGAACCGGGACCAAAGGGTTGACATGAACCGGGATCAATGGCCCATGATGCCCGCCTGGCGCCCTGGCGTCAAGAACCGGGACCAATGACACCATAGGTCCCGGTTCGTGGGTGAACCAGGACTAATGGGATTTCTTCAAGTGGACCAAAGCCCTGTTTTCTACTAGTGATATTCATTATCCAATAAATTCCGCCCTTAAGTATTGACGACAACTCCAGGCCGACAACGCATCTAGAAAAGTACTGAGACTATGCCACCAGACCACAAATACAGACACAAAAACAAATTACGCAGAACATTCAGTTCGAAGCAAATAAGAAATGGAGCCTTTGGAAACCAATAAAAAATGAGGGCCTTGGGGGTCAATACCTCCTAGTCGAGCCGCTGGTTCCTTCCGTGCATCTCGGACTGAATCCGGCACTTGCTCCATCCTCCAGGACGTCCTTCCCATGGATTTCTTCTCCAACTGCTATGCTCAGAGACGCCTGAGACTCACGTGGATGAGTCGAACACACTGGATCGGAAGCAATGTGGGAGGCTGCAGATCCAGAAAAAACACAGAAGATCAGAGATTTTTGATGAGCCGAATACAGTTTGTTCGGGGGAAAACACCACACGCCGGATCCGACGCCGTTAATCGAAAAATATTTGAAGGATTTTTTACCTGGATGCTCCATGACGCATAACTCCCATCACCTCGTCCGTGGCGGAGCGGACGGACCTGCGCCTCAGGTTGAAGTAGACGAGCTAATGGGAAGAGCAAATGGGTTCATGTTACCCTACACTTACTGATAAGGTAAGCTCGTTCTGGCTACTTGGCACATACGCGGTCACAGGTCATGTTCGAAAAAACAGATGTCATTCTCGGCGAAACACTTCCTGCCTGGACCAAGGGGCAAACATTTGTGCCAAGTAGCGACGGCTACGCAACTTAGCTCCTACCACTAGTGCGACCTGCCAGGGGACACCGACGCGACAGTTTAGGATCTACACACATGCTTGAACATAGCAGATATAGAGCACCGAAGTGCTCGGTCACACAAACTTCACACTCCTCAGATGCCAGCTTCTCTCAAACTGACCAGCAAATTTTTGGTGTTTGTTTGCGCTTCTATTTTAGGAACTGAACGTATGCTATACGTCCACCAGCTCGATGGTTGTTGGATATACGCGCGGTCTGATCTACCTTGTGCCACGCCCCATTTGTCTCATTCCCAACTCATTAATTCCTAGAACAACGGCTTTGTTGCAGAAATATTTATAACACAGCTTGCGTTGTATAATTTTTGTGCAACAAAAATTGTGTTCCAATATTTTTTTTTACAACAGAGGTTATGTTGCGGATTTCTTTTTTGCAACAAGATATTGCTGCAGTTTTTTTTCAACAAAGGTATCGACAGATGAAAGTTTTGCAATAGTAGTAATAATGCAAATCTTTCTTTTGCAACAGGGAAGATGTTGCAAAAAAAATCACCTCTGCTGCAAAAAGTCCAGGCTAGTTGCAAAAGTTCAGGCCGCACGAGTCTTCGCTGTCCGTTGCTGTAAAAAATCGAGGCTAGTTGCAAACTCTTTTTTGAAACAAAGGCTTGGTTGTAGAAAACGTAGATAAAAAAAATCCACGGCCATGCAATCAAGACTCAATTCATTGGACGGGGAGGTGACAGACGCCCACAGGTTATCGGCCGGCTGAAGGTAAGGCTTTCCCTTCTATTTTTAGGAGCCTAGGAGCAGTAAAAGATGAAGCAAAAGCTTAAGCAAACAACACCGTAGTTTGTGGACTTCGATATATACTAGCAAAAGGGCTCGTGCATTGGAACGGGAGAAAAAAATACCACATACTTTTAATCTTTTTATAATCATTTTGATTTATTAAAATAATAGCAAAAGGACCCGTGCGTTGCAACGAAAAAAAAAACAACACGCTTTTAATCTTTTCATAATTATTTTAATTTATTAAAATAATAAGCTAACTAACTAATGTAGTCAGTCCTATCCTATTTTATTGAGAAATCAACCCGTCCGTTGTTAATTCCACTATGATGAAAAATTGAGCGGGACAAGCAAAGCAAAACAAAGAGGCTACGTGAATTGATCAATGTACTGTTATCTTATTTCACTCATGGGGTAGAGAATGTGGGATCAGATGACAAACTGAAGGTGGTATTCCATTCTCTGTCTCTACAACAATACAATCTTACATTCAATACATTAATTCATCAGCAAACAAATCCTCACAAAACAAAATTTCTTGCCGGTGCTTGGCACACGGTTGGAGGCATGGGGAGGGGATCTCACCAGATGATGAGTTCCTGTCGGAGGTGGGGATATGATGAGGGGAGCAAGGGTTAGGCACCTTTATATGGCCATAAGGAGTCGCCGTCGCCACGCCATAACCTCAGAGTTCCCCGTGTGAGCCATGGAAGCCCACCTCCACCTGCAAGTACTTTGCTCCGCCGCGCCTTATCCGCGCACCGCCGCCGTTCTACATCGAGCAGACGCATCATCCCCAGTCACTGTAGCTGTCGCGTTGATTTGATCCAGAAGCTGTGCTCGAGCGCCGAAACGGGGGCAGCAAGCGGGCAGAGGTACGACTGCGGAGGTGGGTGGGTTGAGATCGACAACAGTGGTGGTTGAGGTCGGCCGCGGCGGCGAGTGGTGTGGCAGCGGCCTGGGCACAGGCCAGGATGGACCAGGGTCGACGCGATGCGCTCGAGCGCCGCAACGGGGGCAGTGAGCGGGGATTGGTACGGCCGCGGAGGCGGGTGGGTTGAGATCGGCATCGGTGGGAGTTGAGGTCGGCCGCGGCGGCGAGTGGTGTGGCGGCGCCCTGGGCATAGGCCAGGGTGGCCCATGGTCGACGGGAGGAGGCGATGTGTACGGGTATAATTTTTGCAGTGAATCGTTTTTTCCTTTTGCGTTGCAGATAAATGATGGAGCGCGGGTTGAATAACAAAAATTACAGGTTTATTTTTATAAAAATGTCACTGTGGGTTTTCCGACGGAAGCAATAGCCGCTTTATTATTAGGTATAGATAAGCTAAATAACTAATGTAGTCAGTCCTATCCTATTTTGTTGAGAAATCAACCCGTCCATTGTTAATTCCACCATGATGAGAAATTGAGCGGGACAAGCAAAATAAAACAAAGAGGCAACGTGAATTGATCAATGGACTGTTATCTTATTTCACTCATGGGGTAGAGAATGTGGGATCAGATGTCAAACTGAAGGTGGTGTTCCATTCTCTGTCTCTACAACAATACGATCTTACATTCAATACATTCATTCATCAGCAAACAAATCCCCACAAAAGAAAATTTCTTGCCGGTGCTTGGCACACGGTTGGAGGCAAGGGGAGGGGATCTCACCCGATGATGAGTTCCTGCCGGAGGAGGGGATACGATGAGGGGAGCAAGGGTTAGGCGCCTCTATCTGGCCATAAGGATTCGCCGTTGCCGCGTCATAACCTCGGAGTTCCCCGTGTGAGCCATGGAGGCCCGCCTCCACCTGCAAGTACTTCGCTCTGCCGTGCCTTATCCGCGCGCCGCCGCCGTTCTGCATCGAGCAGACGCATCATCCCCAGTCACTGTAGCTGTCGCGTTGATTTGATCGAGAAGTTGTGCTCGAGCGCCGAAACGGGGGCATCAAGCGGGCAGAGGTACGACCGCGGAGGCGGGTGGGTTGAGATCGACAACAGTGGTGGTTGAGGTCGGCTGCAGCGGCGAGTGGTGTGACAGCGGCCTGGGCACAGGCCAGGGTGGACCAGGGTCGACGCGATGCGCTCGAGCGCCGCAATGGGGGCAGTGAGCATGGAGAGGTAAGGCCGCGAAGGCGGGTGGGTTGAGATCGGCAGCTGTGGCGATTGAGGTCGGCCGCGGCGGCGAGTGGTGTGGCAACGGCCTGGGCACAGGCCAGCGTGGCCCAGGGTCGACGGGAGGAGACGATGCGTACGGGTATAATTTTTGCAGTGAATCGTTTTTTCCTTTTGCGTTGTAGATAAATGATGGAGCGCGGGTTGAATAACAAAAATTATAGGTTTTTTTTATAAAAATGCTACGGTGGGTTTTCCGACGGAAGCAATAGCCGCTTTATTATTAGATTAGATTAGACTAGCAAAAGAGCCCGTGCGTTGCAACGGGAGAAAAACATACCACACGCTTTTAATCTTTTTGTAATCATTTTGATTTACTAAAATAATAAGCTAACTAACTAATGTAGTCAGTCCGATCCTATTTTGTTGAGAAATCAACCCGTCCATTGTTAATTCCACCATGATGAGAAATTGAGCGGGACAAGCAAAATAAAACAAAGAGGCAACGTGAATTGATCAATGGACTATTATCTTATTTCACTCATGGGGTAGAGAATGTGGGATCGGATGACAAACTGAAGGTGGTGTTCCATTCTCTGTCTCTACAACAATACAATCTTACATTCAATACATTCATTCATGAGCAAACAAATCCCCACAAAACAAAATTTCTTGCCGGTGCTTGGCACACGGTTGGAGGCATGGGGAAGGGATCACACCAGATGATGAGTTCCTGCCGGAGGAGGGGATACGATGTGGGGAGCAAGGGTTAGGCGCCTCTATTTGGCCATAAGGAGTCGCCGTTGCCGCACCATAACCTCGGAGTTCCCCGTGTGAGCCATGGAGGCTCGCCTCCACCTGCAAGTACTTCGCTCTGCCGCGCCTTATCCGCGCGCCGTCGCCATTCTGCATCTAGCAGACGCATCATCCCCAGTCACGGTAGCTGTCGCATTGATTCGATCCAGAAGCTGTGCTCGAGCGCCGAAACGGGGGCAGCAAGCGGGCAGAGGTACGGCCGCGGAGGCGGGTGGGTTGAGATCGACAACAGTGGTGGTTGAGGTCGGCCGCGGCGGCGAGTGGTGTGGCAACGGCCTGTGCACAGGCCAGGGTGGACCAGGGTAGACGCGATGCGCACGAGCGCTGCAACGGGGGTAGTGAGCGGGGAGAGGTACGACCGCGGAGGCGGGTGGGTTGAGATCGGCAACAGTGGCGGTTGAGGTCGGCCGCGGCGGCGAGTGGTGTGGCGGCAGCCTGGGCACAGGCCAGGGTGGCCCAGGGTCGACGGGAGGAGGCGATGCGTACGGGTATAATTTTTGCAGCGAATCGTTTTTTTTGCGTTGCAGATAAATGATGGAGCGCGGGTTGAATAAAAAAAATTACAAGGGCTTTTTTTATAAAAATGTCGCGGTGGGTTTTTCGACGGAAGCAATATATATATATATATATATATATATATATAGGTATAGGTATAGATTAGATATAGATGTAACTTGTTGGTGATGTAACTTGTTAAGGTTCGTCTTGATCGTGCAGTGGCTAATGGTGCTTTCACCTGTGTTTTTGATGACTGCCAGGTTGAAAACGTCGTCACCACCACTTCTGATCATCTTGCCATCTCTATAACTCTCTCCAAGCTCAGCGACTGCGTCCCGGATGCGCCGGTCAGCAGGGGGTTTCGCTTTGAAGCAGCTTGGCACCGAGCACCAGATTATATGGAGACTATGGGAAGGCTTGGTCCGATGGTGACCTTGGTGACCGCTCGCTCCAGGGCACGTGGTCCAAATTACAGAAGGTCGCGGTCTCCCTAATGGAGTGGAGTCACGAGTCTTTCAGTGCTATTCGCAACAAAATCCAAAAACTTGAACGCAAACTGAAGAATCTTCGGTTATCGGATGGCCACACAGCTGAGGTTCAGGTGGTGGAGAAGGATCTTTGCGAGCTATTCGAAAGGGAAGAAATAATGGCGAGGCAGAGATCTCGTGTGGAGTGGTTCCGCGAGGGCGACCGCAATACAGCTTTCTTCCATGCACGTGCTACAGCTCGGAAGAAAACCAACCGAATCAAGGTGCTGGTTCGTGAAAATGGCGCGCGCTGTGAAGACCACACTGGCATTAAAGGTATGGTTCAGGAGTTCTATGGAAACCTATTTTCTTTGGAACCTATCTTTTGCAGTGATGCTATCCTTGGCCCAATTCCAAAGAAGGTGACGGATCATATGAATGATGATTTAAGTAAACCTTACTCGGATGATGAGATCAAGCAGGCTCTTTTCCAGATGGGCCCAACAAAAGCCCCTCGGCCGGATGGATTTCCGGCCCTATTCTATCAGACCCACTGGAATTTTTTTCAGGAGGATATTTGCCGGGCAGTGAGGACTTTTCTTGAGGGAGGACAGCTCCGAGAGGGTTTTTGTGACTCGATCATTGTGCTTATTCCGAAGATCACTAATCCTCTACACCTGAAAAATTTCCGTCCTATAAGTTTGTGTAATGTGCTCTATAAGATAGCCTCGAAGGTGTTAGCCAACCGTTTGAAGCTTATCTTGCCGATGATTATCTCGGAGAATCAAAGTGCTTTTGTGCCAGGACGGTTGATTACACACAATGCTTTGATTGCTTTTGAGTGTTTACATACTATTCGGCAGCAGCATGCGAAAAGACCTTTTTCGCATTGAAAGTTGATATGATGAAGGTGTATGATCGAGTGGAATGGGATTATCTTTCTGGCTGTCTTCAGAAACTTGGCTTTTCTCAGTGCTGGATCAATACCGTTATGAGGTGTGTCACTATGGTACGCTATGCTGTTCGTGTTAATGGTGATCTGACCGAGCCCGTCATTCCATCGAGGGGCATTCGCCAGGGGGACCGTATCAGCCCCTATCTCTTTCTCCTATGCACTGAAGGATTATCTTGTCTTTTGCAACGAAGGGAGGCCCAAGGTACACTACAAGGTTTACGTAACAGTCGACTTGGCCCCCCAATAACTCATTTACTGTTTGCGGATGACAGCATTTTCTTTGCACGTGCAGATGAGAAGAGTGTGGAAGCTTTGCAGCAAACCCTGGAGACTTTTTGTGCAGGTTCTGGACAGAAAATTAACTTGGATAAGTCATCCTTATTCTTTGGTCGACACTGCTCAGATGTGGTTAGAAATTATGTTATGCAGACATTGGGTGTTCGCAATGAAGCACTCGAGGAGAAATACCTTGGGATGCCTACAGAGATTGGACAATTGCCGGTAAACACCTTTCAGTTCCTGCATAACCGGGTGTGGCAGCGCATGTGTGGAGTGTCTGATCGTCCACTTTCTAGGGCTGGGAAGGAGACATTTATCAAATCAGTGATTCAGTCTATACCCACCTATATTATGAGCTGCTTTCATCTGCCATCCTCCAACTGCCACTCGATGAGAAGATCAATTGCTAATTTCTGGTGGGGTATAGAGGAGGGTAGAAGGAAACTTCATTGGCGTTCTTGGGAGTGGTTATCCTCACCCAAAGATCTTGGTGGAATGGGTTTTCGCGACATGGAAATTTTTAACCAAGCAATGTTGGGCAGACAGTCTTGGAGGCTGCTGATGGATCAATCTTCTCTATGTGCTCGCGTGCTTAAGGCACGTTATTTTCCTGACTGCGATTTTTGGGATGCTCCCCGCCCCCGATCATCTTCTTATACTTGGCGCAGCATCCTCTTCGGTAGAGAAATTCTGAAGAAGGGAGTACGTTGGGGGCATCGGAAATGGCAAGGCTACACGGATCATGTCTGACAATTGGATTCCTGGTTTTATACCGCAGTCAGTACGTACTCTTGTCCCCATCCCTGTTAATCAGACCGTTGATACCCTTATCAAGGAAGATACAAATTCTTGGGACACGGATCTAGTCAGGGCTCTTTTTCCGCCGAATCTGGCTACTAGCATACTGCAAATACCTATCAGCCGCCACGGGGACGATGACTTTGCGTCATGGCCGCATGCCCGGTTTGGCATATACACAGTAAGATCGGCTTATAATCTGATGCGTACGGACCAGTTTGCAGTTGAGCGAAGCCCGTCCAGTCGCGGATCTTCTTCTTCAAGCCTTGATGGTGATGCAAAACAATGGAAAATGCTTTGGGCTGCCAAAGTGTAACATCCTCGACTTTTGCTACAGTAATTATTGTGATTAAGCTACAGTGATCACCCGCTAATGATGCCACGTCATCGAATTCCCATCTCAGACCGCGTTGATTCGAGTCTGTCCGGATCCAAAAATTTGAAAACAAAAGAAAAATACCTTATAAGTTCATTACAAGTATTAAAAGAATATATATAAAAAGGAAAGTATTAAAAATAATAATGATAAAATAAAGTATAAAAAATATATTTAAGAGGAAAAATCAAATAGTAAAATAAATAATAGGAAAAAAAGAAGAAAAAAAGCAACCCCCACCCCCTGGCCGAGCTGGGCCAAGAGGCCCAACTGGCCAGGCCCCAACCGCGCCCACCTCCTAACCCTAAAACGCCCCGACGACCCGCTCCTCCCTCCCCTTAGCGCCGCCAGCCTCCCCCTCGGGGGGGGGGCCCACCCCCCACCGACAACGCCCCCCACGAGAGATCCCTCTCTCTCCCGTGACTCCCTCCCCCACGACCCTCCTCTCCTCCCGTCGCCCCTCCCCTCGGATCCCCACTCTACCGCCCGATCCCCCCTGCCCTCTCCCTCGATTCCCCTCCCGTCGGCTCCCTGCTCCTCCAACGGCCGGCGGCCTCCCCCCCGCCGGCCCCTCTAATCCCGGCCGGCGAGCCCCTCGGCCCTCCGCCACGCCGGCCAGCACCTCCCCACCCCGGCCTCCTTACTCACCTCGCCTCCACCGCCGGCCTCCCTCTCCTCTCCCCACTTGGCCCCCCACCAGATCTGGCCGGACCGCCTCGCCGGCCTACACCCCCATCCCGGCGACCACCACCCCTCCGGTCGCCCCCAAGCACCTCGGCCGGCCATCCCCCGGACCACCGTCGGCCGGCCCCCTTCACCAACTCCGGCAACCACCACCACGGCTCCGGGAGGCCCTCGCCGGCGCGTCACCACCGTCACCGCCTCGTCCTCCTCCTCGCCGTCACCTCCGCTTCCCGTGAACTCCGGCTTCATCGGGCCGTCCCGTCAACGTTGGTGAGCCCCTCCTCAGGCTCCTCCCACCGTCGCGTTCCCCTCACCGCCCCGGTTCCGTTCCGGCAAACGGGACCCCCATCCGTCGACGGTAGACTCCGGTAGGAAGGATTGAACATTTGGTTCTTCTATGTTGAGTTAGCAGAGAGTTGTTTCTCTGTTGTTTGTTGACAGAGAGAGATGGGAGTGTTGTTGAGTTAAAAGAAAATAAAAACAAATGTTGTATTCCGTATGTATGTATTTGATACCCGTATTTATGTATGTATTGCGTATATAGGCATGTGGAGGAATACGACATTTGTATGGTTATGTATTTGTGATTAAAGTTGTGTTTTTGGCCTAGAGTCACTTACCGGTGGGGCCAACGCACCCGCTGTCTATGACAGGGAGGCCCCACGCGATAGTTAATATAAAAAGATAAAAATAATGTTTTTATTAAATAAATAAATAGATATATTAGTTAAATTAATTAATTAGAATAATTAGAGTATGACACGTGGGTCCCCACTAAATTAATCTGATTAATTAATAATTAATTTTAATAAAAACTTGTGCCTATGACGTTCGGGACCCACTTATCAGTTGACCAGTCAACTGCTGATGTCAGCCTGGCATCGCGATGATGTCATAATAGGATTTTATTAAAATAGTTAAATCTGTTTTTAATCCCTATTTAATAAATAAAACTTTAAAAATTAATATAAAATAATCCGTAAGTCAGATCGAAATATTTTCAACATGATAGTTGATGAGCAAAACGAGACGAACCCGGATACACGGTCCATTCGTCTGTCACGCGTCCCTAGCATAGCAAACATGGAACTTTTCCATCCTTTCTAGTATAACAGGTAGTAGCCCGAGACCCGGAAAATATCGTCAGATATTCTTCCGACCCGTCTATGAGGGATGTTGCTGCGTTAGCTCATGTCTAGCCTGCATCTTGCCATGTCATGCTTTGTGTTGCATCGGTGCTATTATTTATTGTTTCTTCCCCCTCTTCTTACCGGTAGACCCCGAGACTGACGTTGTTGTCGGGTACATCTACGACCCTGCCGATCAGTCCTTTGCCGTAGAGCAGCAAGGCAAGCAAACTCCCCTTGATCATTCCTATATCGCCTATGTCTTTATTCCTACTGCTTGCATTAGTATTTTGCTACTGTTGTAGTTAGCTCCTATATCTGATGCATAGCCTATTTTTGTTGAACTGCTACTATCAGTCCTGTACCTTTAACCTGCTTAGTATAGGTGGAGCAGTCATCCCCTCTGACCCCGTAGTTCAGTTGCCCCGCTTGTTTTCAATCTCGATCTCTGATCGACGAGCCAGACCCGACACAGCACATTCACCCCCCCCTTCGTTGTACGACGCTATAGGGATACTATAGGGTACCGAGGGTGGCACCTTGCTAAGTACTCCTGATGATATCTCTGTAGTATAGCTAGTCGGTCGTGGTTATCGAGGGTGATTCCTCTTTCACCATTTCCGATGACGCCTCTGTCGTGCAACCCCGCGAGTGTGGGACCCCCGAGGTTGATTCCTCTAAGCCCACCTTGACGGGTACATCGTTCGGAATCCAACGAGGGTGATACCTCGGATCCCTCCCCCGATGTTACAACCACACAGTTACTCCACCATGTTACTGGGATCATTGGTGATTAGTTGTAAGACGGGTGGATTCCCGTGAGACTGTGTTGTTGGCCTAATTAAAATGTTAATGGATTTGGGTATTTGATCTGGGTTGGTCGGAGACCTTTTTGCACTAACCGGCTACACGGGAAGAATTATGGGTACTCGGCGTCGCGGTATCAGCCGAAGCTTTTCAGATGCCAGCAATGTAGCGGCGCGCGCCCGAGTGGTCCCGAGATGCATCGCGCTTGTGATTAAGGGATGCTAGGACTGACGTCGGCCGCCCACGCCACGTGCAGGAGCGTGAAGGGGAACTGGGCCCATGAACCCTTTGTGCTTAGGAGTTAGACCGGCGGGCTGGCCTCTCTGATTAGTCTTAGGTGGGGCTGCGACGTGTCGATATTCCGAGGCCGGGCAGGACCCAGAAAAGTATGTCCGGCCAGAGTGTTATCGAGCGTGACGGGACATGTGGTGCACCCCTGCAGGGATGAAAATTAACTATTCGGATAGCCGTGTCCACGGTTACAGGACGACTTGGAGTTGTGCCCCGATCTCTTACAACTACAACTGTTACTTAACTGGAATTAGTTTGCCTCGGGATTGCCTCCTCGCAGGGAGTCGAGGGAGGATCTTTAGGCGTGACCTCACTTTAATATTGCTGCAACAATATGACTATTTATGTTTTACCCCTGTTCTACTCTCGTCTATTGCTGCAAGACCCTAGAGATGCTAGTCTTCGATAGGACTAGGCCTTCTCTCTCTATTCTCGCATTGCTGCAGTCAGTCCACATATACACCCCCCTTCTTTGATACTGATGCATAATTAGAATAGTTCTGATGTAAGACTTGCGAGTACTTTGGATGAGTACTCACCGCTGCTTTGCTCCCCCCTTGTCCCCTTGATCCGTTTGCTGCGACCAGATGATGGAGCCCAGGAGATGGAGGTCCCCGCCGCCGACGACTGCTACCCCGACGGTACCTGCTACTACGTGGAGGCCGCTGATGATCAGGAGTAGTTAGGAGGTTCCCAGGCAGGAGGCCTCGCCTCGTTCGATCGTTGTATCTTTTGTGCTAGCCTTCTCTAAGGCACCCCATGTTTTATGTCTGTACTCAGATATTTGTTGCTTCCGCTGACTCGTGTGTTTATCGAGCTTTCATATTCTAGCCCTCGAGGCCCCTGGCTTGTAATATGAAGCTGATGTTTTTTTATTTGTGTCTAGAGTTGTGTTGTGGTATCTTCCCGTGAGTCCTTGGGTTTGATCGTACGCATTTGCGTGTATGATTAGCGTACGATTAAGCCGAGGGCGTCACAAGTTGGTATCAGAGCCAACTGCCTGTAGGTAGCCCCCTTTCCAACTCCTTGGCCGAAGTTGAGTCTAGTGTTTGAAAAACTTTACTAACACTCATGTTGTGGCTTACGGGCCCACATCTCAATTGGGTGGTATTAGTATCTTTTACTCCTTTCCTATACTCTGGGCTCTACTTTCTCTTCTCTTTCGGGTCAAAGATTTTACTAACTCTAACATTAGGTTCTCGAATCACATCGATCCGGAGCGCTGGACTATCTACTCTTTTTCTCCTGAATATGTATTACACACACTGTCATTGACATCCGTCAATCTTATTTTCAGATGCGTCCCGCAAGACAGCACGTGCGCCTGACACAGGCCACTGAGACGACTGGGTTCCCGGCCATTTTGGTCGATCTCCTGACCAGGCTGGGATATCGCTGGTACCCCGAGTACACTGTGTTCGAGGATTTCCGCGAGTATAACCAGTACCAGTACCAGGCTGAGGTTCGCATCTTCGACCAGAGGGGCGGCGAGACCCTCGAGCGCCACGTGTTCTGTGGTATTGGAGTGTCGGTCGAGATGGCCGTCCATGATGCGGCCTACATCGCCATCACCCGTCTCCGTGGAGCGTACCCTCACCTGGAGGAGAGCCCTTTCAGATACATCCCGCATGCTCCTGCTCGGGATGAGACTGGGTCTGCTCTCACTGCCTACGCTTCTGATGTTCGGGAGCGCAGCGACCGTTCCTACGTCGCTGTCTCCGCCCCCTACGTGACGCGTCGCTACAACGCGCGGATTCTGGTGCAGTACACTGAGGCAATGGATCGTGCTTTCCGAGCTCTGACTGTGGAGCTGTATGCTACGCGCGCTCGTCTTTACGATGCGTTGACAAAGCTGCAGCCATCACACTGTCCGAGGGTTCCACCTAAGCGCATCCGCGAGCCGAGCAGGACAGAGCTACCATCAGCTCTCGAGTGGACTGATGTTGGGGGTAGAACCCCTGCACTTGGACCTCAGCTGCTCGACTCGATGCGGTACCCTCACCAGAGTCACAACGGGACACAGGGTCCTGTCCCTACCTTCTATCACCGCCAGCTACCAGGATTCGATCATCCTCTCCGACGTTGATGTAGCCTTATCGCTACATCTCGTTGTGGAACTCTTCCACCGCGTGCCTGCGCGCCGCCTAGTGAGTCCTGGGTATCGTCAAATGCGTCCGGGCTATCGCCAAATTTCGAATTTGTAATCGTTAGTCTGTAATCGAACTTATGTATGGGTCTGTATGTCGAACTCAACTACTATGGAGTATCTATCGCATTTCCCTTTCATTATGCTTGATTACTACATGAATGCGTGCGATGCCTTTCAATTACTTTAAGCTAAACTACCCCTGCTAAATATTTAACAGGATGGTTAGACCAGTTGGCCGCCCGCGTGCCCCTGCCAACGATGCACCACCCCTGCCTCCTGAGTATATGGCGGGGATGATCCAACTGTTTGAGCTGAACCGCCAGTTTATGCAAGGGCTCATGGATCAGTTCCAAAGGCCGAACATGAACCAACCGCAAGGCGTGACACTTCAAGACTTCTGCCGTCTCAACCCTGCGATCTACCGCAGCTCAACTCAGCCTCTAGATGCTGATGACTGGCTCCGTGACATTTCTTATGAGCTGGAGTCTGCCAATGTGCCCCTGGCAAGCTATGTCAACTTTGCCGCCTACTTTCTGAAGGGTCCCGCTGCTCAATGGTGGGACAGCCACAGGCGCTCTCAGCCCGATGGAACTATCATCACTTGGGCAGAGTTCAAGGCTGCTTTCCGTGCTCGATACATTCCCCAGGGAATCATGGACCGGAAGAAGCGTGAGTTCCGCAACTTGGTCCAGGGCAACAAGACTGTGGATGCTTATCAGCGGGAATTTCTGGAATTATCTCGCTATGCTGAAGAAGACATTGCGACTCATGCACGCAGGCAGGAGAAGTTCCGTGAAGGCCTCCACCCTGATATCAAGCTGACACTCCTCGTTCAGGACTATGCTGACTTCGCCACCCTGGTGGACAAGGCTATCCAGGTTAAGACTGGTCTGTAGGAATACAAAGATAGCAACAAGCGCAACCGTGACATGGGCTCATCTTCGGGCTCATCTGCACAGAAGCGGAAGATCTGGATTCCCAACAACATGTACCATGCACCTGCTCCTACTCCGAGGCCGTCCTATGCTGCACCTCGCCTGCCTCCTCCACCACCTAGGCAGCCGAGGCTCCCAGCTCCACCGCCTCGAGTTCCGCCTTCCCGTCCTGAGGACGGGCTGTGCTTCATGTGTGGCCGTCCAGGTCACCGTGCTAGAGACTGCAGGCAGAATCCGAATCAGCTGACACTTCCCGTAACTGGCAGTGGCAACAAACAGAACCGCAACTTCAACACTAAGGCTGCTTATGTTCGTGGTCAGGCCAACAACATTGATATGGGTGAAGCTCAAGACCAGCCTGCTACCGTGATGGGTACACTTCTCGTTAACTCAGTACCTGCTTCTGTATTGTTTGATACATGAGCATCGCATTCCTTTATGTCGGAAAATTTTGCATACATGCATGACATTAGGAGCGAAGAGATGAACATCCCGATAGTGGTAAACACCCCTGGGGGCGAATGCCGAACCTCTGTGGTTTGCCCCCATGTTCCAGTTGAAATTGAAGGATTAGAATTCCTTGCCAACCCCATCCTACTAAAGTCATCCAACATTGATCTCATATTGGGGATGGACTGGTTGAAAGCTCATACGGCATCGATCGTTTGTGCCACCAAGACCGTCCACCTCCTACACCTTTTAGATGAAGTAATAAGCTACCATGCTCATCTCGTCCGTAATGCTGAGGCTCGGCTGTATGCTTTGAAGGCATTAAATGTGTCGTCTCTTGAAGGGATTGAAAACATACCAGTGGTCTGAGAATTTCAAGATGTCTTTCTAGAAGAACTTCCGGGGATTCCCCCTGCTCGAGCTGTCGAGTTTGTCATTGACTTGGTACCCGGTACCACTCCTATTGCCAAGCGACCTTATAAAATGCCACCACATGAACTCCTTGAACTCAAGCAGGAAATTGACAACTCGCTCCGTCTGGGTTTCATCCGTCCGAGTTCCTCTGCTTGGGGAGCACCTTCTCTCTTTGTTAAGAAGAAGGATGGGACAAATCGATTGGTTCAAGACTATCGTCCTATCAACCAGGCCACTATTCAGAACAAATATCCTCTTCCTCGGATAAATGATTTGTATGATCAACTTGCTGGTTCCACCGTTTTCTCTAAGCTCAACTTGAGATTGGGATACACCAAATCCGTGTTCGCAAGGAGGATATTCCAAAGACCGCCTTTGTTACTCGATATGGATCATACGAGTACACCGTCATGTCCTTCGGCTTAACCAATGCACCGGCAACCTTCTCTCGATTGATGAATTATATATTCATGGACTACCTCGACAAATTTGTCGTGGTATATCTGGATGATATTCTGGTGTTTTCGAAGAACAAAGAAGAGCATGCTGAACATCTTCGTCTTGTACTGGATAAGCTTCGGGAGCATAAACTCTATGCGAAATATTCCAAATGTGAGTTCTGGCTAGATGAAGTGACTTACCTTGGTCATGTGATTTCCAAGGATGTATTGCGGTCAACCCCGAACGAATTCAAGCTATTCTTGACTGGACTCCCCCGAAGAATGTCAAGCAAGTCAGAAGTTTTCTCGGACTCGCCAGCTATTGCCGTCGATTCGTCGAGAACTTCTCCAAGATTGCGAAGCCCTTAACCAACCTGCTTCACAAAGGTGTTAAGTACGAATGGACTGATAAATGTCAGGAAAGTTTCCACGCGCTCAAGGACAAACTGACGTCCGCTCCAGTACTTGCTCCTCCAGATACTAAAAGGGATTTCGTCATATACTGTGATGCTTCTCGTCAAGGCTTAGGTTGTGTCCTAATGCAGGATCGCAAGGTGATCGCTTATGCTTCACGTCAACTGCGTGCTCATGAAGAGAACTACCCAGTTCATGATCTCGAGCTTGCCGCAGTCATTCATGCATTGAAGGAATGGCGACAATACCTTGTCGGTAATCGCTGTGAAATCTACACCGACCATCAAAGTCTGAAGTACTTGTTCACTCAACCGGAGCTGAACCTACGTCAACAAAGATGGATGGAGCGTATAGCAGATTTTGACTGTAGTATATCATATACCCCTGGCAAGGCTAACGTAATGGCTGATGCCTTGAGTCGCAAGTCATACTGCAACCACCTCGAGGTTCATCAGGTTCACGATGTCTTCCATGTTTCTCAGCTCCGTCGCTGCTTCAAGGACCCTATTCGAGCAGTGGATCACGATATGCTTGAGCTACAACAAGACCTCTCTTATAAAGAGCATCCGGTCCGCATGCTCGACCAAGCTGAACATAAGACTCGTCGCAAGGTCACCAAGTTCCTTAAGGTGCAGTGGTCAAATCACTCTGAAGATGAAGCCACTTGGGAATGCGAGGATCATCTTCGTGATGAATACCCCGGGCTCTTTCCCTCTACCTCTTAATTCTCGGGGCGAGAATTCTTGTTAGTAGGGGAGAATTGTGACATCCTCGACTTTTGCTACAGTAATTATTGTGATTAAGCTACAGTGATCACCCGCTAATGATGCCACGTCATCGAATTCCCATCTCAGACCCGCGTTGATTCGAGTCTGTCCGGATCCAAAAATTTGAAAACAAAAGAAAAATACCTTATAAGTTCATTACAAGTATTAAAAGAAGATATATAAAAAAGAAAGTATTAAAAATAATAATGATAAAATAAAGTATAAAATATATTTAAAAGGAAAAATCAAATAGTAAAATAAATAATAGGAAAAAAAGAAAAAAAGCAACCCCCACCCCCTGGCCGAGCTAGGCCAAGAGGCCCAACTAGCCAGGCCCCAACCGCGCCCACCTCCTAACCCTAAAACGCCCCGACGACCCGCTCCTCCCTCCCCTTAGCGCCGCCAGCCTCCCCCTCGTGGGGGCCCCACCCCCACCGACAGCGCCCCCCACGAGAGATCCCTCTCTCTCCCGTGACTCCCTCCCCCACGACCCTCCTCTCCTCCCGTCGCCCCTCCCCTCGGATCCCCACTCTACCGCCCGATCCCCCCTGCCCTCTCCCTCGGTTCCCCTCCCGTCGGCTCCCTGCTCCTCCAACCGCCGGCGGCCTCCCCCCCGTCGGCCCCTCTAATCCCGGCCGGCGAGCCCCTCGGCCCTCCGCCACGCCGGCCAGCACCTCCCCACCCCGGCCTCCTTACTCACCTCGCCTCCACCGCCGGCCTCCCTCTCCTCTCCCCACTCGGCCCCCCACCAGATCTGGCCGGACCGCCTCGCCGGCCTACACCCCCATCCCGGCGACCACCACCCCTCCGGTCGCCCCCAAGCACCTCGGCCGGCCATCCCCGGACCACCGTCGGCCGGCCCCCTTCACCAACTCCGGCAACCACCACCACCACGGCTCCGGGAGGCCCTCGTCGGCGCGTCACCACCGTCACCGCCTCGTCCTCCTCCTCGCCGTCACCTCCGCTTCCCGCGAACTCCGGCTTCATCGGGCCGTCCCGTCAACGTTGGTGAGCCCCTCCTCGGGCTCGTCCCACCGTCGCGTTCCCCTCACCGCCCCGGTTCCGTTCCGGCAAACGGGACCCCGATCCGTCGACGGTAGACTCCGGTAGGAAGGATTGAACATTTGGTTCTTCTATGTTGAGTTAGCAGAGAGTTGTTTCTCTGTTGTCTGTTGACAGAGAGAGATGGGAGTGTTGTTGAGTTAAAAGAAAATAAAAACAAATGTTGTATTCCGTATGTATGTATTTGATACCCGTATTTATGTATGTATTGCGTATATAGGCATGTGGAGGAATACGACATTTGTATGGTTATGTATTTGTGATTAAAATTGTGTTTTTGGCCTAGAGTCACTTACCGGTGGTGCCAACGCACCCGCTGTCTATGACAGGGAGGCCCCACGCGATAGTTAATATAAAAAGATAAAAATAATGTTTTTATTAAATAAATAAATAGATATATTAGTTAAATTAATTAATTAGAATAATTAGAGTATGACACGTGGGTCCCCCACTAAATTAATCTGATTAATTAATAATTAATTTTAATAAAAACTTGTGCCTATGACGTTCGGGACCCACTGGTCAGTTGACCAGTCAACTGCTGATGTCAGCCTGACATCGCGATGATGTCATAATAGGATTTTATTAAAATAGTTAAATCTGTTTTTAATCCCTATTTATTAAATAAAACTTTAAAAATTAATATAAAATAATCCGTAAGTCAGATCGAAATATTTTCAACATGATAGTTGATCAGCAAAACGAGACGAACCCGGATACACGGTCCATTCGTCTGTCACGCGTCCCTAGCATAGCAAACATGGAACTTTTCCATCGTTTCCAGTATAACCGGTAGTAGCCCGAGACCCGGAAAATATCGTCAGATATTCTTTCGACCCGTCTATGACGGATGTTGCTGCGTTAGCTCATGTCTAGCCTGCATCTTGCCATGTCATGCTTTGTGTTGCATCGGTGCTATTATTTATTGTTTCTTCCCCCTCTTCTTACCGGTAGACCCCGAGACTGACGCTGCTGCCGGGTACATCTACGACCCTGCCGATCAGTCCTTTGCCGCAGAGCAGCAAGGCAAGCAAACTCCCCTTGATCATTCCTATATCGCCTATGTCTTTCTTCCTACTGCTTGCATTAGTATTTTGCTACTGTTGTAGTTAGCTCCCATATCTGATGCATAGCCTACTTTTGTTGAACTGCTACTTTCAGTCCTGTACCTTTAACCTGCTTAGTATAGGTGGAGCAGTCATCCCCTCTGACCCCGTAGTTCAGTTGCCCCGCTTGTTTTCAGTCTTGATCTCTGATGGACGAGCCAGACCCGACACAGCACATTCACCCCCCCCTTCGTTGTACGACGCTATAGGGATACTATCGGGTACCGAGGGTGGCACCTCGCTAAATACTCCTGATGATATCTCTGTAGTATAGCTAGTCGGTCGTGGTTATCGAGGGTGATTCCTCTTTCACCATTCCCGATGACGCCTCTGTCGTGCAACCCCGCGAGTGTGGGACCCCCGAGGTTGATTCCTTTAAGCCCACCTTGATGGGTACATCGTTCGGAATCCAACGAGGGTGATACCTCGGATCCCTCCCCCGATGTTACAACCACACAGTTACTCGACCATGTTACTGGGATCATTGGTGATTAGTTGTAAGACGGGTGGATTCCCGTGAGACTGTGTTGTTGGCCTAATTAAAATGTTAATGGATTTGGGTATTTGATCTGGGTTGGTCGGAGACCTTTTCGCACTAACCGGCTACGCGGGAAGAATTATGGGTACTCGGCATCGCGGTATCAGCCGAAGCTTTTCAGATGCCAGCAATGTAGCGGCGCGCGCCCGAGTGGTCCCGAGATGCATCGCGCTTGTGATTAAGGGATGCTAGGACTGACGTCGGCCGCCCACGCCACCTGCGGGAGCGTGAAGGGGAACTGGGCCCATGAACCCTTTGTGCTTAGGAGTTAGACCGGCGGGCTGGCCTCTCTAATTAGTCTTAGGTGGGGCTGCGACGTGTCGATATTCCGAGGCCGGGCAGGACCCAGAAAAGTATGTCCGGCCAGAGTGTTATCGAGCGTGACGGGACATGTGGTGCACCCCTGCAGGGATGAAAATTAACTATTCGGATAGCCGTGTCCACGGTTACAGGACGACTTGGAGTTGTGCCCCGATCTCTTACAACTACAACTGTTACTTAACTGGAATTAGTTTGCCTCGGGATTGCTTCCTCGCAGGGAGTCGAGGGAGGATCTTTAGGCGTGACCTCACTTTAATATTGCTGCAACAATATGACTATTTATGTTTTACCCCTGTTCTACTCTCGTCTATTGCTTGGAATGGTTCTGGATCGTCCTGCACGTACTCTCCGGACTCCACGTATTCGGTCTCCGCTCCCGGTCCTACCCAACACAAGAATAACAGCCAATGAACAACAGCACCACAAAATACAACAACCACATGATGCATGAGATGAAAGTTGAGCATGCACTACTATTTCTCACACTAGCACAAGCAAGATAAACTACAACAAGTTCCTGGAGAGAACTTTGCACTAAACTATTTGGAAATGCATGGGAATGATATGAACAGATGCATCTCGTCAAAACGGTGCAAAACCATATAAAGAACTTTGCAAACGGAGCTACGGATCAACGGGAATCGACGAAACACGATATGAAGCCCTACGTGAAAGATTCAACCCCACACACTCAATTGGCACAACTCTGGTGTTCACAGGTTGCCAAGACATATATTAAGTATTAACCCAACATGAATGAAATGGAGCAAGGTAGAACACCACAACAACAATTAATCACAAACTTTGAACAAAATGGCAAAACTACGCAATCTGCCAGTTTTTGCATCTTAGCTGTTTGTGAGCAACATGCAACATAGCTACAGGTCTTCAAATAAGACAAATAATATATGTGGCTGTTGCCAACCAAGAACACTACAAGCCCCAGCAAGAATCACAGCAAAAGGAATTAAACTCTAGAACATACAAGGCCACAAACTTTCCCAAAACGATCAGTTCTCAGGTACTTAGTGAAAATTCCTGCACCTGAGATTCTGTTTTCTGTTCTGAAGCTTTTTGACAGCAACCAAAACACAAGCTACTGGGCTCCAAATGACTTGAAAATTGACAGGAAGCTTCAAAAACATACCAGGTTCAAAACTCTAGCACTGAACTAAGTCCAATTCTCAACAGAATGACCAGCACATCCTTATTTACAGGGGAAGAAAATGTTTCCAGCATTCCAGACTTAGTGAAATTTTCAGAGTTCAAAAATCTGGAATTCTCCAGCCACATGCCCACTTTGTCTAGGCATAGTTTGCACACACATGTCACCAAGAGGTGTTTGACACCACTATGGTGTTGAGCACAACCCCTACTACTAACACACACAAAATCCATGCCCTTGGGCTCCATCTATACCATGGAAACAAGGCCCAAACTTTCAACAAAATGTAAATGCAAACCCATAAGGTATTCTTCTAAGATGACAATTACATAGGATGGTTTCATGTGCACAATGACAAAGTGACATGGGGGTTTGAACCCCATGTTTGTGTCATGCACATCAACAACACCCACACCCATATCACAATATTATTAGATCAAGCACATCACAATGGAAACCTAGGCTATCAAGAGAGTATGCACCCCCCACATATGGGCATGTGATGGTGCACACCTTCACATGCATTACTAGGATCACCCTAGTAATCATGTCATACTCAAGGAGCAACCCCCACAACATTCTACTCTAGCTTATCTAGTAAGCTCCACCTTCACATGCTATCTTAGTTGGCCAACTAGAACATCACTCCACACCAAAACATGTGATGAGGGGGAGGCACCCACACCCCACTAAATCAATGCAAACAAATAAAACTACAAGATCACTTAGCCCACACCAAAGTTCAAAAGTTGGGGCGATACAAGAGTAGCTAGTGCCTCTTATCACCTCAAAGCACAACACACACAATTGTCAAGGCATCTAACATCATCCACTTATCAAGGTTAACTCCACTTCACTAAGGTGCACCCACCATAGACATCACAAGTATAGCAAGATCATATATCACATCTTAGTGTGCAAAACACACACATAACTAAATCTACCCTAACTATATTAGCAGGAACAAAAATACAACACCACTGTGTAAAAGAGTTAGTTAACAGTAGAATTAACAAAACTAACAAGCCACTTTGTATAGGAGTTAGGAAAACAGAAAATAAATAGGCAGGAAAAGAAAAGAAAGCAAAAATAGAAACAGGGGCTGCTGGGATTCGAACTCAGACCCCTGGTGTCCAGCAACAGCAACACCCCACTGCGCTGCTGCACTAGTTGTTGACAAGAGAAGAGAAAATGGCAGGGTAAGTTACCTGCAGGAATAAAACAAAACAAAAGAACAAAAGGCGCCGAGGGGGGGACTCGAACCCACGCCCTCCTACAGGCGCAAGCATAAGACAGAGCAACTCTACCATCGGGCTACGGATCGAAGACTGGCTCAGACAAGAAGGTAAAATAGAAAACCCACTCCACTCACGAGAAGAACTCCGCCGGCGGCCGGACCCGAGGGAGCTGGCGGCGCCACTCCCGGCCACCACCGGCAGGGGAAGCTATCGGCTGGGGCCGCGGGAATCTCAGGGGCTCCATTCCCGCCCTGAGCACGGGAAAAGGCCTCCCCTTGGCTGCCCGGAACTGCATCGGCGTTCCCTGCCGCCACCGCTGCTAAGACTGCGCCGGCGACAGAGAGCTCTGGCGCGCCACCCTGCTGACCCTGCTACGCTGCTAGGCTACACGTCGATCTGCTACCAACACCCTGCTACACCACTACGCCTCGCCTCTCCACTCGACAACGCACGCACGAGCTCGGCACAGAACAGCCGCTACTACTGCTCCTCTACCATGCTGCTGCTAACGAACAGAGGAAGCACGCGCCCAACGGGACCGAGCCGATCCGCGGCGGAGGAAGGAAGGGGGAGGACGCGGCCTCACCTTGGGAGAAGATGGGGCGCCGAACGGGGACGAGGAGCGCCGATCCGGGGAAGAAGACGCCGAAGAAGCTCCTCCGACGTAGACCGAAGCAGGGAAGGAGTTCGCCCGGTTCGCCCCGTTGACGAGGACGAGCTCGACGGGGGGGGGGGGGGGGTCGCTCCTCGGGGTCCTAACGCCGGGAATGGTACACGGGGAGTCGCCCCAAGCCCCGGGACATGGTGGCCGTGCCGCCCGACGACGCCCGCGGGTAGACGCCGGCGACTTTCTTCTCTCTGCACTCTCTCCTAGGTACAGGAAGCTCACCTGGGAGGAAAGGAAGAGATGGAGATGGGGTTGGGAGAGGTGGCGGCAGCGGCTGAGGGGAGAAGAGGAACCCTAGGCTACGGGCACGGACGCCAACGCATCTTATAGGGGGTCCTCGACGTGCTGCTCACGGCGTCTACACCCCTCTCTCTCTCTGGCGCTGACGGAAAGAAGAAAAGCGGGGGAGGAGAGGTAGCGCCGTCAGGAAGGAGGGGGTCGCTTGCCTGGGCTCTCGCTGGAGGGAGATACATGGGCCAGCAAGTGGACGGAAGCCCACTGGCGGCCACTATAAGAAAGGCCTCAGCAGCCTCTCCCAAATAAAAGAAACACAAAGAAGGAAAAGAAAAAAAAACGAATAACCTGGTGGGTATAAACTTAAAAGGAAAAATCCCCTGGTCATAAGGAATTATGGCCCAATAGGGAAAAATAGGAAAGTAATATTTGGAGATGTTTGAAATAAATGCAAAACAGTAATTAACCTACTGTTATGAGTTTATTTGCGCCTCTAAAATCAAAGAACAAACCAGAAAAATTGCACCTCCTCATAAACACATTTTTATCTAACCACCAGACATTTTAGAATCATTTTTGGGAAGAAGGAATTTTTAGCACTCACTCCTACCCACATACCACCAACACACATGCATCACAAGCTAATGCAATACCACAACAAAACCCTAGCAAGGTCACATGCAATCATAACACCACAAGCACTAACTCCTAGTAAGCACATATGCCCACATGATCATGACAAACAAACATAACATGACATAGAATCAAAGGTAAGCCAAGGAATGAGATGGCATGGATGCATGCATGCTAATGAAAAAAATAGAGGGTGACACATGAAATCATACGTGCATAGCAACTCTCATGGCAAAGTCAAGGTGGTCCCACATGTAAGGTTACAAAAAGGGAAAACCCTACGCTTGGGGCATTACAAACTCTCCCACACCACAAAGAAGATCTCGACCCCGAGATCTAAGACTGAAAGAAATCGGGAAATTCGGAACGGAGGTGATCCTCGCGTTCCCACGTAGCCTCTTTATCGGAATGATGTGACCATTGCACTTTGAGAAACTTGACAGACTTGTTACGGGTCTTGCGCTCAGTCGCCTCGAGAACCGCAACTGGATGCTCGCAAAAAGAGAGGTCAGGCTGAAGATCGATATCCTGAAGATGCATAGTGCGCTCGGGGTTCTTGAAACACCTCCGAAGCTGAGAAACATGGAACACATCATGGACATTTGCAAAGGTTGACGGAAGCTCGAGCTGGTACGCGAGGTTGCCCCTCTTGCCAACCACTCTAAACGGACCAACGAAACGAGGCGCAAGCTTGCCTTTGATGCCAAAATGCTGCATACCCTTCATAGGCGACACCTTGAGATAGACAAAATCATCAAGCTCATACGACATGTCACGGTGCTTGCTATCGTAATAGCTCTTCTGACGGGACTGCGCTGCTCTGAGGTTGTCGCGAATGATCTGACACATCTCCTCAGCCTCTTCTATCATATCATTGCCAAGGATCTGACGCTCGCCTGTCTGGGACCAGTTGAGCGGAGTACGGCACTTCCTGCCATAGAGAATCTCAAACGGAGCCTTGGCAGAGCTAGCTTGATAACTGCTGTTATACGAGAACTCCGCGAAAGGCAGACAATCCTCCCACTTCATGCCAAACGAGATAACGCAGGCTCTTAGCATGTCCTCAAGAACTTGATTCACTCTCTCCACTTGACCACTAGTCTGAGGATGGAACGCTGTGCTGAAGCGGATCTTCGTGCCCATAGCAGACTGAAAAGAGTCCCGGAACTTGGAAGTGAAGATACTCCCGCGATCTGATGAGATCATCATAGGTACACCGTGCAACGAGACAATCCTCGAGGTGTACAACTCTGCCAGCTGAGCTGCTGAAATGGACTCCTTGACTGAAAGGAAATGCACCACTTTACTCAATTTGTCGATGACGACGAAGATAGCGTCATTGCCTTTCTTGGACTTCGGAAATCCTGTGACGAAGTCCATCTCAATGTGATCGAACTTCCACTCGGGAATCGGCAAAGGCTGCAAGAGGCCCGCTGGTCTTTGATGTTCTGCTTTCACCCTTCGACATACATCACACTCATTGACGAATTGAGCAATTTCACGCTTCATACGGGTCCACCAGAACGACTTCTGCAAGTCATGGTACATCTTGGAACTTCCCGGATGAATAGAAAGCAGAGAATTATGAGCTTCTTCCATGATCACCTTCCTGAGATCACCTTTCGGGACGACAAGGCGGTCCTCGAAAAACAAAGTGTCCCTGGCATCCACAATGAAACACTTATACTTGGGAAGGCTCTTTCCCACACCAATCTTGACCTTCTTCACCATAGTATCAAGTAGCTGAGATGCTCTGACCTGATCTTCCAAGGTAGGAGAGATCTGAAGGTTCGCAAGAAAACCCTGAGGAACCAGCTGAAGATTGAGCTTCCTGAAAGACTCAGAAAGACCCGGATGGAGAGGTTGCAGAATCAGACTGTTGCAATATGCCTTCCTGCTCAATGCATCTGCCACAACATTTGCCTTGCCTGGCGTGTACTCAACACTCGGATTAAAATCCTGGAGCATTTCCACCCAACGTGTTTGCCGAAGATTCAAGTTAGGCTGAGTGAAGATATACTTGAGGCTCTTGTGGTGTGTGAAAACTTCAACCTTATGTTCCAACAAGAGATGTCTCCAAGTCATCAAGGCGTGCACAACAGCTGCTAGCTCGAGATCGTGCACATGATAGTTCTTCTCCGCAGGCTTCAGCTGCCTGGAGGTATAAGCAACCACCTTCCTATCTTGCATCAAGACTGCACCAAAACCCTGAAGAGAAGCATCGCAAAAGACCTGGTACGGCTTGGAATCATCCGGAGGAGCCAATACCGGAGTGGAGGTAAGCTTCTCTTTGAGTGTATCAAAAGCCAGTTGACACTCTGGAGACCACACATACTTGACACCCTTTTGAAGAAGACTAGAGAGCGGCTTGGCGATTTTGGAGAAGTTCTCAACGAATCTTCTGCAATATCCGGCAAGACCGAGAAAGCTTCGAAGCTGCTTCACATTCTGCGGAGGTTCCCATTCAACAATGGCTTGAACCTTGGACGGGTCAGCCTTAATGCCCTCGGCAGAGATAATATGCCCAAGATACACCACTTCTTTCATCCAGAACTCGCACTTGGAAAACTTGTCATACAGCTTGTATTCTCTCAGTTTATCAAGCACCAACCTGAGATGTTTCTCATGTTCTTCCTCATCCTCAGAAAAGACCAGAATGTCATCGAGGTAAATCAAGACAAACTCATTCTTGAATGGCGAGAAAATATAGTTCATCAATCGGCAAAAAGTCGGAGGAGCATTAGCCAGACCAAAAGACATGACCGTATACTCATATGAGCCAAAACTGGTCCTGAATGCCGTCTTTGGAATGTCTTCCTCACGAATGCGAATCTGATGATAGCCCATTCTGAGATCAAGCTTTGAGAATACTTTAGCACCTTTCAGCTGCTCGAACAACTCATTTATGTTCGGAAGCGGATATTTGTTCTTGATTGTCTTCTTGTTCAATGGGCGGTAATCGACACACAGCCGTTCCGTACCATCCTTCTTCTTGACAAACAGAACACCACATCCCCACGGAGACGAGCTTGGTCTGATCAAACCCAAACGCTCCTGCTCATCGAGTTGCCTCTTGAGTTCCTTCAACTCTTCTGGACCCAGCTTGTACGTCCGCTTGCACGCTGGCTCTGTGCCTGGCTCAAGCTCAATGACGAACTCCACTTCACGGTGCGGAGGCATCCCTGGCAGCTCTTCAGGAAACACGTCCTGATATTCGCAGACTACTGGAACTTGCTCAATGGGATTGATCTCACCCTTTTCATTCAAGGAGAACAAGCGGACTGTGTCATCGCGCGCCACGAATATAATCACATCCTCCGAAGAGTGGGTCAGCTTCACTTCTTTAGCTGCACAATCAATTGATGCTTTGTTCATGGCCAACCAGTCCATACCAAGGATCAAATCAATGTCGGACTTGCCCAAGACAATAGGAGACGCCAGAAAAGCATAATTGTCCATCTTGATAGAAACGTTCGGAACCATCATGTGAGAATTCATGATCTTACCCGGAGACACAATTGAAAGAGGCTTAACCAAATCACGAGTAGGGAACCCATGCTTAAATGAGAATGGCCTTGAGATAAACGAATGCGATGCACCAGTATCAAACAGGACTTTAGCAGGAAAATCATTGACTAGGAGATTACCCATGATCACATCCGAAGAATTTTCTGCCTCAGCTGCATTCACCATATTGACTCGAGCTGATCTGGGGTTGAATTTCACAAGAGCATTGCTAGGAGGTTTGCCTGGAGGAGGAGGCGGCAGACGGAGCTGAGAAGTGCATTTGTTGGCATAGTGACCCTTCTGCCCACATTTGTGACAAGTGACCTCTGCTGGCTGCCGGAACTGAATCTGAGGAGGCCCTTGCTTCTGCTGCTGATATCTCTGCTGGAATCCAGGGTTGGGTGGGCGGGAAGAACCACGTCCACCTGAGTGCTTCGGCTGCTGAGAGTGCCGAGGAGGAGGAGGAGAAACCCAAAACCTCTGTTGCTTCTGAACCACCTGAGTCAAGGAAGAGCTGGAATCTCTGAAACGTTTCTTGGAGTTCTCCACCCTGAGCAAGGCTGTCTCTGCTCTGAGAGCTAAGTTATAGAATTTGTCAAACTCCTCAGGATCGTGCAAAGCGAGTGCTAACTGCAAATCCTCCTTCAAGCCACCCCTGAACTGGTATATCTTGCTCTTCTGATCCGGAACATCCTGCAACGCGTAACGGGCCAGCTCGTGGAACTCAACATTGTACTTGTACACAGAATTGCTGCCCTGCTTCAAGCACCTGAACTTCTCGCGCATCTCCTCACCAAAACTAGAAGGAATGTAGTGGGACCTGAAGTCACGACAGAACTCGTCCCAAGTCATCAACCTGCCACCTCTGGAGTCCTTAAGCTGCTGCCACCAAATAGAAGCCTGCCCCTTCAACTGGAATGATGCAAACTTGACATAATCCTCTGGACGCACATTGCTGCACTCAAAATGCTTGTTCATATCACGGATCCAATCTTCCGCATCAAACGGCTGGTCGCAAGAAGTGAACGTCCTAGGCTGGTTTGACAGGAACTGACTCAGACTGGCGAAGTGATTGCCACCCTGCTGGAAATTGCCCTATTGATGATTGGCTCTCTCCTGGATCAACTGCAACAGCATCTGAGTATTTGCATTGGTAGCTGCCATCATTGCCTGCCAAGCCTCTATAGGAGGAGGCGGCGGCGGTGGCGGAGGAGGAGGTGGAGGCGGCATATCCTCACGCGTTGGGGTCTGACGAGTTGGTGGAGCCATCCTGAAGACGGACAGCATATTAGTCCATAGAATATTTGAAGATAAGCTGAAGCAAAAGACAGAATATCTGAATAGAACTTAGCATTGCACTCGAACAACATAGCAAGAGTGCATTCTCAAAGTAACAGACGACAAAATTCCGATAAGGGCCACAGCAAACAAGTGTGAGCTAGAACTGCTCGGAACAAACATATGATCAAGATTTCCCAAACCTCAATCAAGCGTCTGTAGGAAGATAGTCCTATCAGATACTACCAGATTTCCCACCTATGAATTCCCGAAATAACTGGTCATGCAATCAGGCACCCGGATACAAGGAGTATTTCACGCAACTCCTAAACTAAGCCGTCACCTGTATCACATCCTTCAACACACAACTAGCATCTCGGACCTTCGACTACAACAGATCCTCGTGATCACAACGATCCAAAGTGTGGTAGTACCCCCGAACAATCTACACCAGTACTGGGGACGTCGGGGTTATCTCACCACTACCCGTATTGAAGCAACAACGAACACCCTCCGTTCTTAGGTACTCAGAAATCTGAATGATGGCGATGTGCGCGATAATCCCTGGAGCTCGACTCCCCTGAAACTTAGAGCAGATAGGAGGCACCAGGACATGATTCCGTCACATCGAAATCATATAGATTTCGCAAATACCCGCGTGATCCTAAAAAAAATTTGAGCGAGAAAAGGAGTAGAGTTAAAGATTTCCTAAGATGGAAGCCTCACCAGAGCAAAGAAGAGGAGAAAAATGAAACTTACTCTCCGATATAACTAAGACTCCAAACATTGACTAGACTCGACTCGGCCAAATACGATCACACAAAGGCTCCTATGGTCGTAAGGCTCTGATACCAACTTGTAACGACCAAGATGCGGTCCTTTCCGATCTAGGGGTCGAGGCCCCCGAATAGGAAAGAAGCGCATCTAAGTGTTTTGCAAGCAAGTAAACATAGCACATAATAATAAATATAGCAGACAATCTGGGATTCAACTGTCTTCTTATTAATAATACAGAGTACAACGCAGATACAAACAAGGTAGTTCCGGTACGGACTACAAAACAAGGAAAATGCTATGCTACCCGCTGCAGGCCCACGATCACGACCACGGCTCAATCCTCTAGATAGTTCACGTAAAGGCGATCTGTCTCCTCGTCGTACTGCCACGCCAGCTGGGTGCCGTCGGGATCATCGGTCTCTGGGGTACCTGTACCTGCTGGAAGTTTCGGAGGAATCCGTGAGCCACGGGGACTCAGCAATCTAAGACCTTGGTGCCAGAACTAGTCATGTTATTGGGTAAGGAAGGGATGAAGTGTTTCAGGCTGCTGCATCCTATGATTGAATAGGTGGCTAACTTACGCGAGAAGGAAGTGAAAGTGGTCTGCGTTAATGGTCGAGAATGCTTGATCACAAAGTGATCCTGAACACCTACCTATGGCATTCATAACCCCACCGTGTTCCCGATCGAAGAGAGGTCTTCGAAGGGACAGTCACAGTTACACACACAGTTGGCATTTTTATTAGTTTATGTTCAATTTCTCTAATACCGGATGTTAACAAAATATTCCAAGTTGCCACATAACCGCGGGCACGGCTTTCCGAAAGATTAAACCCTGCAGGGGTGCTCCAACTAGTCCATCACAAACGAACACAGGCCGCAAAGGCATCCTCTATCACGAATCTCGTGACCTCGTCGGATTCCTTAGAGGAAAACCTCAACTCTGGGTGAAACCAAAGCTTCACTGGGATTCCTATACGCAAGATACATCGCTAAGGTAAGGCAAGGCTAGCAGGACCTCCCGGTGCGTCGACGACCCGATAAGAGCCGCGTATCTCAGTCTCAGGACAACACCGTCTATGCAAAGTGGACAAGGACCAAACCTCAAGTTTCCCCGGGGTGGTCTTGCCGACTGCTAGGTGGTTGGACCAACACTCATGAGGAGCACTGGCCCGGGTTGTTGATTAGGATCCTCGGGATAGCTATTCCCTATGCAGTTTATTATTAAGTGATTAGCAAATTAAAAACCAATGTTGGGTCCTGCCGGACAAGCCTTAACGCTACGCGATTTATCAAGGGGTCCCCATAACAACCCCGAACGTGTTAGGAGCGATCATTATGGAATCAAACACCGGTAACCAGTAACTAAGGCGGCAATAACGGAACAAGACACTCGGCAAAAGGCTAGGCCTCCCGTCATTTACCTAATATATAGGTACATTAATTAAATAACAGAAGTTAATATAATTATATCAAGCTCATGTCCTCACATGAGTTAAAAACACCTGCAACTAACAATGCTAACATCAGTAGCTGAGCAAGCCTACCTAGCCATGCAAGTTTGCTAGGAAAGCATAAGGTGTTTAGGCTCATGGCATATGAAGAGGCGATATATTTTCAGTGGTAGGCAGCGAGCAATTTGACATGGAATCGAAACTAACATAACAAATCTAGAGATGGGATCAAGGTCATATCATCTTGCCTGTGATGTCCTCAGCTTGGAATGGTTCTGGATCGTCCTGCACGTACTCTCCGGACTCCACGTATTCGGTCTCCCCTCCCGGTGCTACCCAACACAATAATAACAGCCAATGAACAAAAGCACCACAAAATGCAACAACCACATGATGCATGAGATGAAAGTTGAGCATGCACTACTATTCCTCACACTAGCACAAGCAAGATAAACTACAACAAGTTCCTGGACAGAACTTTGCACTAATCTATTTGGACATGCATGGGAATGATATGAAAAGATTCATCTCGTCAAAACGGTGCAAAACCATATAAAGAACTTTGCAAACGGAGCTACGTATCAACGGGAATCGACGAAACACGATATGAAGCCCTACGTGAAAGATTCAACCCCACACACTCAATTGGCACAACTCTGGTGTTCCCAGGTTGCCAAGACATATATTAACCCAACATGAATGAAATGGAGCAAGGTAGAACACCACAACAACAATTAAGCACAAACTTTGAACAAAATGGCAAAACTACGCAATCTGCCAGTTTTTGCATCTTAGCTGTTTGTGAGCAACATGCAACATAGCTACAGGTCTTCAAATAAGACAAATAATATATGTGGCTATTGCCAACCAAGAACACTACAAGCCCCAGCAAGAATCACAGCAAAAGGAATTAAACTCTAGAAGATACAAGGCCACAAACTTTCCCAAAACCATCAGTTCTCAGGGACTTAGTGAAAATTCCTGCACCTGAGATTCTGTTTTCTGTTCTGAAGCTTTTTGACAGCAATCAAAACACAGGCTACTGGACTCCAAATTACTTGAAAATTGACAGCAAGCTTCAAACACATACCAGGTTCAAAACTCTAGCACTGAACTAAGTCCAGTTCTCAACAGAATGACCAGTACATCCTTATTTACAGGGGAAGAAAATGTTTCCAGCATTCCAGACTTAGTGAAATTTTCAGAGTTCAAAAATCTGGAATTCTCCAGCCACATGCCCACTTTGTCTAGGCATAGTTTGCACACACATGTCACCAACAGGTGTTTGACACCACTATGGTGTTGAGCACAACCCCTACTACTAACACACACAAAAATCCATGCCCTTGGGCTCCATCTATACATTGGAAACAAGGCCCAAACTTTCAACAAAATGTAAATGCAAACCCATAAGGTATTCTTCTAAGATGACAATTACATAGGAGGGTTTCATGTGCACAATGACAAAGTGACATGGGGGTTTGAACCCCATGTTTGTGTCATGCACATCAACAACACCCACACCCATATCACAATATTATTAGATCAAGCACATCACAATGGAAACCTAGGCTATCAAGAGAGTATGCACCCCCCACATATGGGCATGTGATGGTGCACACCTTCACATGCATTACTAGGCTCACCCTAGTAATCATGTCATACTCAAGGAGCAACCCCCACAACATTCTACTCTAGCTTATCTAGTAAGCTCCACCTTCACATGCTATCTTAGTTGGCCAACTAGAACATCACTCCACACCAAAACATGTGATGAGGGGGAGGCACCCACACCCCACTAAATCAATGCAAACAAATAAAAATACAAGATCACTTAGCCCACACCAAAGTTCAAAAGTTGGGGCGATACAAGAGTAGCTAGTGCCTCTTATCACCTCAAAGCACAACACACACAATTGTCAAGGCATCTAACATCATCCACTTATCAAGGTTAACTCCACTTCACTAAGGTGCACCCACCATAGACATCACAAGTATAGCAAGATCATATATCACCTCTTAGTGTGCAAAACACACACATAACTAAATCTACCCTAACTATATTAGCAGGAACAAAAATACAACACCACTGTGTAAAAGAGTTAGTTAACAGTAGAATTAACAAAACTAACAAGCCACTTTGTATAGGAGTTAGGAAAACAGAAAATAAATAGGCAGGAAAAGAAAATAAAGCAAAAATAGAAATAGGGGCTGCTGGGATTCGAACTCAGACCCCTGGTGTCCAGCAACAGCAACACCCCACTGCGCTGCTGCACTAGTTGTTGACAAGAGAAGAGAAAATGGCAAGGTAAGTTACCTGCAGGAATAAAACAAAACAAAAGAACAAAAGGCGCCGAGGGGGGGGGGACTCGAACCCACGCCCTCCTACAGGCGCAAGCATAAGACAGAGCAACTCTACCATCGGGCTACGGATCGAAGACTGGCTAAGACAAGAAGGTAAAATAGAAAACCCACTCCACTCACGAGAAGAACTCCGCCGGCGGCCGGACCCGAGGGAGCTGGCGGCGCCACTCCCGGCCACCACCGGCAGGGGAAGCTATCGGCGGGGGCCGCGGGAATCTCAGGGGCTCCATTCCTGCCCTGAGCACGGGAAAAGGCCTCCCCTTGGCTGCCCGTAACTGCATCGGCGTTCCCTGCCGCCACCGCTGCTAAGACTGCGCCGGCGACAGAGAGCTCTGGCGCGCCACCCTGCTGACCCTGCTACGCTGCTAGGATACACGTCGATCTGCTACCAACACCCTGCTACACCACTACGCCTCGCCTCTCCACTCGACAACGCACGCACGAGCTCGGCACAGAACAGCCGCTACTACTGCTCCTCTACCATGCTGCTGCTAACGAACAGAGGAAGCACGCGCACGACGGGACCGAGCCGATCCGCGGCGGAGGAAGGAAGGGGGAGGACGCGGCCTCACCTTGGGAGAAGATGGGGCGCCGAACGGGGACGAGGAGCGCCGATCCGGGGAAGAAGACGCCGAAGAAGCTCCTCCGACGTAGACCGAAGCAGGGAAGGAGTTCGCCCGGTTCGCCCCGTTGACGAGGACGAGCTCGACGGGGGGGGTCGCTCCTCGGGGTCCTAACGCCGGGAATGGGACACGGGGAGTCGCCCCAAGCCCCCGGACATGGTGGCCGTGCCGCCCGACGACGCCCGCGGGTAGACGCCGGCGACTTTCTTCTCTCTGCACTCTCTGCTAGGTACAGGAAGCTCACCTGGGAGGAAAGGAAGAGATGGAGATGGGGTTGGGAGAGGTGGCGGCAGCGGCTGAGGGGAGAAGAGGAACCCTAGGCTACGGGCACGGACGCCAACGCATCTTATAGGGGGTCCTCGACGTGCTGCTCACGGCGTCTACACCCCTCTCTCTCTCTGGCGCTGCCGGAAAGAAGAAAAGCGGGGGAGGAGAGGTAGCGCCGTCAGGAAGGAGGGGGTCGCTTGCCTGGGCTCTCGCTGGAGGGAGATACATGGGCCAGCAAGTGGACGGAAGCCCACTGGCGGCCACTATAAGAAAGGCCCCAGCAGCCTCTCCCAAATAAAAGAAACACAAAGAAGGAAAAGAAAAAAAAACGAATAACCTGGTGGGTATAAACTTAAAAGGAAAAATCCCCTGGTCATAAGGAATTATGGCCCAATAGGGAGAAATAGGAAAGTAATATTTGGAGATGTTTGAAATAAATGCAAAACAGTAATTAACCTACTGTTATGAGTTTATTTGCGCCTCTAAAATCAAAGAACAAACCAGAAAAGTTGCACCTCCTCATAAACACATTTTTATCTAACCACCAGACATTTTAGAATCATTTTTGGGAAGAAGGAATTTTTAGCACTCACTCCTACCCACATACCACCAACACACATGCATCACAAGCTAATGCAATACCACAACAAAACCCTAGCAAGGTCACATGCAATCATAACACCACAAGCACTAACTCCTAGTAAGCACATATGCCCACATGATCATGACAAACAAACATAACATGACATAGAATCAAAGGTAAGCCAAGGAATGAGATGGCATGGATGCATGCATGCTAATGAAAAAATAGAGGGTGACACATGAAATCATACGTGCATAGCAACTCTCATGGCAAAGTCAAGGTGGTCCCACATGTAAGGTTACAAAAAGGGAAAACCCTACACTTGGGGCATTACAGCTTTGCTCCCCCCTTGTCCCCTTGATCCGTTTGCTGCGACCAGATGATGGAGCCCAGGAGATGGAGGTCCCCGCCGCCGACGACTGCTACCCCGACGGTGCCTGCTACTACGTGGAGGCCGCTGATGATCAGGAGTAGTTAGGAGGTTCCCAGGCAGGAGGTCTCGCCTCATTCGATCGTTGTATCTTTTGTGCTAGCCTTCTCTAAGGCACCCCATGTTTTATGTCTGTACTCAGATATTTGTTGCTTCCGCTGACTCGTGTGTTTATCGAGCTTTCGTATTCTAGCCCTCGAGGCCCCTGGCTTGTAATATGAAGCTGATGTTTTTTTATTTGTGTCTAGAGTTGTGTTGTGGTATCTTCCTGTGAGTCCTTGGGTTTGATCGTACGCATTTGCGTGTATGATTAGCGTACGATTAAGCCGAGGGCGTCACACAAAGCACCGGGGAAGATGAAGGTCACTCTATGGAGATTTGCCCACGACTGCTTGTCGTGTGGCCATCAGTTACAGAAGAGGAAAATTCCAGCCAGGACCTCCTGTATTTTCTGTAACCAACATGAGACAATAGAACACTCGCTCCTTTTCTGTCAATTTGCTGACGAGGTTTGGACCTAGGTCAAGGCCGACTTCCCAGTTCAACTTCGGCGAAGTGTGTTCTTCTCTCCTAGAACTTGGGTGATGGATTTCCTGAGTAGATGCTCCAACATCGAAGCCACAACAGTTATGGTGACTATGTGGCACATTTGGGATGCCAGGAATTCAGCTCGGGAGGGTGGCGCTCTAGCCCATCCTAGTGTCGTCGCTTTGAAGGTTAAAGCTTACCTTAATATGATTCTGCTTCACCTATACAACAATGATTCAGTCCAAAGGTGTGTGTCCTCTTCATCTCATAAATGGATACCACCGTCGGAAGGAACCGTGCTGGTTAATGTGGACGCGGCAGTGTTTGCTCCTACTCGACACATGGGTGTTGGAGTGGTGATCCGAGACCACCTTGGCTCGTTCCTGGCGGCTAGTCGGGAGCTCTTTCAGGAGGTCACCAATCCCGAACTGGCGGAGGCACGTGCTGTTCTTCACGCCATCGTCTTTGCGCGAGCAGAGGGCTTCTCCAAGGTCATTATCAGCTCCGATTGTGCTTCGGTGATCCAGCGGCTGACCTACCAGGCGTCGGATCGATCTGTACTTGGACCTGTAGTGACCGACATCAAGACAGTGGCCTTGTCCTTTGAGTCGTGCGTCTTCAAGCATGTCTTCCGTGACTCCAATGTGGCTGCTCATCTCTTAGCTAGATCGTGTGCTTCTTCTGTTAGTTCAGTGTGGCGTGGTGTGTCCCCGGATTTTATCCGGCTGACAATTTGTAATGACATTATGGTTGCTTGATCAATAAAGTGCACGATTATCTCAAAAAAAAAAACTAATCGTGTCATGGGGACGGGGTCCCATTGTGCGGCGCAGTAGTTTTTTTTTTCGTGGGACACATTGACACGGCAATTAATCAATCGGACAGTGTCGTGGTCACCGACTAACACATCGACAAGGTCAGTTGCGGTGTTTACATCGTCCCACTTTGTTACTGTAAACTACAGTATATTCTATGAGTACGTGCAGTGTACAGCTGCACATACATTGACGTCTGCAGAACGCGACAACTTACTGGGAGTATATCCTTAGGGAAATGCTATATTCCGACAGAAAGGATTAATGCTGTGTTTGCGAAGGGTGTACACAATGAAATTCAGTAGGGGTTGTGGGATTAATGGGAAGATGGCACGTACGCGCCGTGATACTTTTTGGTTAGTACATAGGGAAAATTATTTGAGTTGAGGTATAGGGTCATTTTGATAATATGGATGACCCGCACGCACACAGTCATGTACATTCACGTTGTTTTGAAATCAAACATATACTCCGTCCGTTTCTAAATATAAGTTTTTTAAGAGATTTCATCAAGGATCTACATACAAAGTAAAATGAGTAAATCTATACTTTAAATTATGTCTATATACATCCGTATGTAGTCCATTAATGAAACTTCTAGAAAGATTTATATTTAGGTACAACACTTGAAAGTTACATCATCCCGGCCGGGGCGCAACGGGGGAGCCATGCATAGATATAGAGGCAGAATTAGCCCTCTCTGTTAGCAGCTTATCGGAGCCGATGTTACAAGCATCGGCTTCTTGTGAATAGATTACCAGCATGATGTGATCCTGGCAGAGGTTTAACCTTTGTTAATCTTACACCCACCCATTTAGTTGGTGAAACAGGAGAAGGATCCATCAAACCTACTCATTCAACGGATTTTGAAAGAAAGAAAAATCTGGGAGTGCCTTGATTGTGTACGAGATTGTAAGGCCGGCCCTCTGGTGCATGCAGGGATCAACACTTCCGATCAGAATTTGCCAGGGTTGCCATCGGCCTACAGATGGGGTCGTGTTCCGGCGCCCCCGCACGCGTCCGTCACCTACTCACCTGTGACGCGGAGGCCGGACGTCCGCTACACGCTGCGCAAGGGACGTGCTGTGTGTGGGTGGGATATCACATCCATCAACGATTACGGGAGGCAGCGCTGTCGCGCTCATCCACGTTTTTACCCTCGCTTCTGCGGCGGAAACTCACCGATATCACGTTGCGTTCCGCGACCCGAACACGTACGCGCAGTCGCGCACTCCCGACCCTTCGGTCTCCATCGATAGCTCAGATCAGCACCCAGGAATCGGATTTGTGATCCGCCACGCAACTTTAGCCAACAAAACTGCAGAGGCGAGTGCGAGCGTAAAACACGAGGAGCGAGGCGTGCATCCACGCCGCTCCATTGCAGGCGAACCCTGACTGAGCCGAGCTCACTGTCACACACAAATACATCCCACAACGTGACACCGTATAGATACCCAACAGGTAGTACTTCCACCGTCTCTAAAATTTTGTCTTAGATTTGTCTAAATATAAATGTATCTAGTAATATCTTAGTATATACTCCCTCCGTTCCTAAATATAAGTCTTTTAAAAGATTTAACTAGTGGTCTACAAACGGAGTAAAATAAATGAATCTATATTCTAAAGTATGTCTATATACATCCGTATGTAGTCCACTAGTGTAATCTATAAAAAGACTTATATTTAGGAACGGAGGGAGTATAACCTAAGACAAAAAAAATTGAAACGGAGAGAGTAGTACATTTCTCTTTCCCCAAAAAAACAAGCATTTCTCTTTTTCCAGAGATTATTTTCTACGCAAGCGCATGAAATTTATAGAATATATAAAAGAAAGTCGCCAACTTATATATGTATTGACCCCTGACCAAGCTAGATGTGAACGTGTCATATATGAATTCTTGTTAACACCGAATGGAAAGTAGGCAAATGCATGACTTTTGTTATTCGGTTTCTTATTTGTCAATTTCGAGTCATTCCATTTCCGCGGAGACTAGCCCAGCCTCGGCCGCAAGACGGCATTCCCTATCATGGGTTCCTTGTGAGCCACACGGAGTCGAGTCAGTGGCTTCCCGGGTTCGCGGGGTATGATGGATGTGAAGAGATCACCGGCGACGGAACCTGACAGGGGTATAGTCGGGTGGTCTGCGCGGTGAAGGCACATCAAAGGTGGTGGTTCGAGGAGGATGAAGCAATTCAGCGACAAGCGGTACCATCCGTCAATTATGGATAACATGAATAGGCGGTCTGTACGGCGATGCGGTGGAGGAGGCACATGCGACGTTAGAGAGGAAGTTGCGTCCGCTAGACGAGAATGATTCAATCAAAATCCAATGGCTAAGACCAAATCCACTGAATGTTAGGAAATTTTCAAGAAATTTTCTTATATAAATATTAGAGTTGTCTTCACAAACAATCAAACGACCACAAAACATAGCTGCTAAGAAGAGGAGAGCAAATCTAAGTACCTAGCCCGTTGGTAGCATCATCCCGAAACTAGCATGTTGGATCAGGTTCCATGTTGCTGCGTTGAATAACAACTACCTCTGCACATGATATGTTTTCGACAAAGCTCCTACATTGCCTTGATCGGCATAATAATTGTTAATAATTTCTTTGTTGTTACTTCTTTTTCATCCTTTTTTATACATGATTTGGTAATTCCCCTCCTTCGTTGCAACATGCAAATTAAAAAGGAAAGTGGCATAAAAAATGGTGCGATAATGTATAAAATTGCATAAATAAGCAATTTGTACTAACAAATAGTGATGCAAATTGACGTATGTGGACCTAGGATCCTTGTGTAAACAACTTTGAAGGTAGGGAAATAATGACCAATTTGAGCATTCAACTATATGCCCCCCCCCCCCCGACAATTTTCATCATGCAGTCACACAACTTGTCATTATAGCCTTTAATCTGCACAATCTGATGAAGAAAAGGTCACTTCATCTTGTCATGAGCCTTCTAAATAACACCCATGCTATGTTTTTTGACTCGATTTCATGGATGGTTTCATGCAATAGCATCACCCCTTCCATGATATGTATATGTCTTTAATGAAAGCAGTTTGTGTTGCAAATATCTAATCATCAATCACCGGGCCAAGTCTATTAGCTAACATATTGGTCAGTATCTTGTAACTAACATTCAACAAGCATGTAGGCATAAGTTTCAGAATAATCTCAGTATGTGGGACTTTGGCAATCACAAGAATAATACCTTGGTTTAATCTGCCAATATCCAAAAAATACATGAAAGGAATCAAATAGCTCAAACTTTAATTTCACATCTTCCCAAAATCTCTCATAAAACTCTGCATGGAACCCATCAGGGCCAGCAAGTTTATTTTCTTTCATACGAAAGAAAACCTCTTAGATCTCATCCATATCAAAATCCATAGTTAAAAGAGCACCATCCTCATTAGACAGTTGAGTTGAGTATAGTGTGGTACATTCAATTTAATGAAGGTGACATTAGTAGGTCCAAACAAATCTTACAAAAGCAACAATATGGTTAACCAACTCAACATCACCACAAACCTCATTCGTGCTAGAGCTGCATGATATGGTCCTGGATTGCTCCATCATCAAAGAATCTGTTGTATTCGGCTATGGACCATACCAACGCACGAGGCCGTCGTGACCGATCCAAAAGTCAACCCGGGGCTTCGACATGAAAACGTGTGCACGCGAATTGCATACGGGATTGATTGAATCCTTGACATCGTGGTTCATCCGATGAGATCATCGTGGAACATGTGGGAACCAACATGGATATCCAGACCCCGTTGTTGGTTATTGGCGGGAGAGATGTCTCGGTCATGTCTTCATGTCTCCCGAACACGTAGGGTCTACACACTTAATATAAGGTTCGATGATGCTAGAGTTGTAAAGGGAATGGTATGTGGTTACCAAAGATTGTTCGGAGTACCGTATGAGATACCGGACATCACGAGGAGCTCCGGAATGGTTCGGAGGTAAAGATTGATATATAGAAAGTCCTGTTTTGGTCACCTGAAAAGTTTCGAGCTCATTGGTAGTATACCGAGAGTGTCGGGAGGGTGCCGGAGGACCCCCGGGAGGGGTGTAACGACCAAAGGAGTGCATGGGCTGTTAGAGGAGGTGGACCAGCCCTTATTGGGTTGGCCAAGGCTTTTCCTAAAGGCCCATGCGCATAGGGATAAAGGGATAAGGCAAAAGGCTTAAAAGGAAAGGGAAAAGAGTCCTTCCAAGGGAGTCCACCTCCCTTGTGGGAGGAGGAATCCTCCCTAGCTTCGGACGAATCCCTCCTCCTTGGAGGAGGGGCCAAGGCAGCCCTCCCTCTCCCTCCTCCTATATATAATTGAGGTTTTGGCCTTTTGGGAACACACAATTAATCTCTCCCAAGGCGCAACCCTCTCTCCCTCTTCTTCATCCTTCGCAGCGCTTGGCGAAGCCCTGCCGGAGAACCACATAGTTCCGCCGCCACCATGCTGTCATGCTGCCGGAGCTCTCCCTCAACTACTCCTCTCTCCTTGCTGGATCAAGAAGGAGGAGATGTCATTGGGTTGTACGTGTGTTGAACGCGAAGATGCCGTGATTCGGCACATAGATCGGAATCCACCGCGATCTGAATTGCTGCGAGTACGACTCCATCAACCACGTTCATAGTAACGCTTCCTCTTAGCGATCTTCAAAGGTATGAAGATACTCTACCCCTTTGCTCGTTGCTGGTTTTTCCATAGATAGATCCTTGTATGGCGTAGGAAATTTTTCGAAATTACTATGATCCCCAATTAGGGTCCTGGTGCCCGCGGGGCGCACGAGGACGCCAGAATCCGAGGCGCGTGCAGCCCATCACGAGCGGCATCGGGCTAGGGAGAGGGGGGCGCTGGTCACACGACATTCGACCTCGAGCGCACCGGTCGACCCCGAGGACGCGCTCCTCGCGAGCGTCCTTCGTCGCTCACTGACGACGGCGAAGAGGGATGCACGCCGCCTCCGTCGCAAGGATGCCGAGGCGCTCCAACTGGTCATCCAGTTATCGGAGCGCGAGGCAGCGAAAGAGGCGGCGGTGAAGGCGAAAGCGGCCAGCCACGCGAAGGAGCAGGAGCGCCTGCTCCGCAGGCTTTACGGCATGCGGGGCAGCTCCGACGAGGACGGCGGCGACCTCTCCACAATGTTCGGCTCCGATGATGACGACGACGACGCTCCACGGCACACCGATAGCTACACGGAGGAGGGGCACAACAGCGTGGACGACCGGAAGGGGAAGGGGGCGGCGAGGAAATGGTGACTTCCTCCGCCCTTCCCTGTTTTGTTCATATTTTAGTTATGCTTAAGTAGTTTGTAGTATGAATTTGCCAATGAACTCCGATGAACTATGATTTTTTTGTTCGGCGAAGCAATCCGATCCAATGGAAGATGTTGATCTCTTGTTTTTGTGTAGCATTGCATGCGTTTGTATCGATATGAGGGGTGCGGATGTGGAAGGCAAAAAATAAGCCGCGTCCGGTTAGTGTTCGTGGACGCGTCCGGACATGTCCGTGGGCGTTTGAGGGGCCGTATTTGAGTGGTCCGGTTGTAGATGCTCTAATACAACAATAGCATCACTTATACATCACCAACACTTATAAATCAGCAACACTTAGCCAACAACAACACATAACATAGGAACTTGAAGTCGCATACAATAATATTGGAAGTTCAAGTCTGATCAATGGAGCACATGGTACATTTGTTTTCCATCATTAAAATAACTAACCAGTTCAACAAGTTCATAGGTATTACATGAAACAAAGCTACCACAACATAAGCAATTGAAACTAATCAAACATTGTTCTTTTCATTGAGGAGCAACACCATTCCTTCCTAAACTCCATGGACAACTCCATAAGCGCTGGGAATAGGCATTTATTAAGGATGAGTTTATCAATGTCAATGTCAAATTCTAGGCCTGAATATCATATCCAAACTAGGTGTCACGATATTTGATTCCCATCGCTACGCTACAGCATCCGACAACAGAAGCAAACATACTAGTGCTCACTGGAGAGAAACAGGGAACTAAAACCCGTGCATATATAATCTTCTGCGCAAGCCACCGCCACAAAAAATATAAAAAATAAACAAACAACCCGTCCAAAAACGAAGCAAAAAATATACACCATTACATGCATGTAGATGTAGGGATACAAGCGGTACACCGAGATGAAGAATACTACTCTGTGCTATAAAGTACCACTACTAGTATACTCGTTTCATTCCTAAATATAAGCCTATTTAAATGTTCACTATAAAATTACATACTGATTATGTAGACAAACTTTAGAGCATAGATTTATTCATTTTGTTTCATATGTAGTCTCTTAGTGTAATCCCTAAAAAAGACTTATATTTCATTTAGGAACGGAGCCAGTACTTTGCATGCATGCACGCAAATGTAAGCGATATACTCGTATATCATCGCCGCCTCGCCGGTTCTAATTACTCGATAATCATATAGCTTAAATAGTTCATCTTTAGTCCATGGCGTAGCAGCACTGCTTGAAGGCCTCGAGGTTGTGCTGGAAGACGGGGACGAAGGCGTCGACGCTGCCGTCGCCGAGGTAGGACGGCACCAGGAAGAGCATCCCCTCCGTTGGGAAGTAGGACGGCATGAAGTAGCTCGGGCTGCCGGCGCCGAAGTCCAGCTCGTAGAACGGGAACGTCAACCAGCTGTCCACCTCCATGTCCGGGCACAGCACGTCCTTCAGCACCGCCGTCTTCTCCAGCCCCTCCCGCTCCACGGCGCCGGAGCTCGCAAAGTCCACCAGCGACTGGAAGTATGCGCCGTCGAGGCGGGCCACCGCGTCGTGGATCGTCTGCGCCGCGTGCTTCAGCGGCCGGCTAAGCAGGTCCCCCACCGTAGTGCGCGGGAACGCCCAGAGGACCAGGTTGCCGAAGTAGCCCGGCGGGGCGGAAAGGCGCCGCCGCCCGTCTACGGAGATGCGGATGGTGGAGGTCTCGTCGGGGCTGAGCCCACGCGCGCGCGTCATGGTACGCCACAGGTGCGCGAGCGTGGTCTCGAACCGGCTGAACGGCCGGCCGCGCCCCTCTGATGCCTTGGCGCGCAGCCCGGCGATGAAGTCCTTGGTGAAGTGCGCCTTGTGTATGATCACGTTGTCGGCGCCGTGGTGCCCGCCCTCGCCCTGCTTGGGGCCGCTGGACGAAGGCCGGTAGTACTCGACGCCGCGGTGCTCGAAGTTCACGACTGGCGGGTCACGCGGCCGGAAGAGGTCGGGGTGGTTGTGCGGCGGCGGCGTCAGCGACGGGCCGGAGATGTCCAGCCCTCGCGCGGCGCGACCCCACGCGACGAGGAAGTCGCTGGTGGCGTGGCCGTCGGCGACGGCGTGGTTGGCCGTGAACCCGACGGCGAGCGAACCGCACGCGAACCGCGTGAGCTGGACCTGCACCACCTCTTGCACGTCGCCCTCGAGGTCCGGGTGCAGCTGCAGCACGACGGGCGACGGCTTTGGCGGCGCGAACTCGACCAGTGTGGCCCCGTCAACATGCGCCTCGACGAGCCGCGCGCCGTGGTCGTTGAGCAGCACACCCGGTGCACCGTCCGGGCCTGCGCGGACCTGACCGGCGAACAGGCGGTACACGGACAGCACTTGGGCGAGGCCGCGCTCGATGTCTTCCGTGGAGGGCGCCGGCGCCTGGAAGGCGTAGATGATGGCCATCTGGATGTGGTACGTGATCTTGTCGAACACCGAGGACGGCACGTGCTCCGTGGTGTCCGGCCGCGGCGCGCCCTCGGCGTACCGCGGCTTGACGATCTTGGAGCTCACCACCTTCACGTCCATGGTCACTGCGGGCCGGCTCGCTAGCTAGGAAGCAAGGTAGTTCGCTCGTCTCTCCGAAGTATGTTCGATGTATTAGCTTGTTGTTGATGCCCTCACTGAGCACGCGATGCACCGGCAGCGCACTTACGATGGAGCAGAAGCGTTGCTGGTGATAGTCTGATAGAGCAGAGGAAGAAGACGATGGACCGATGAGGCGAGCGCGCACACTTGCTCTGGTGAAGACTGGGGAGCTGGGGGCGTATAAATAGACAGCGCGCGGCGACGGGGTAGGTGGTGACGGTGCATCCGTTGGCTGAGTCCACACGTAACGTACTCTAGTCCGTTGGATCGAGGAAGACATTGGTTGAGTCGAAGTAGGAAGAAGGATGCATGCCATGGATTTGGTCAGAGGATGCGGTCCCTTTGTGCGGCAGTAGCTTACTGTATCTGTATGTTTCCAGTTGGATCTTTTGGTCTGGTGATGGACTAACAGTTTTGCTAAATCACAGTGTCGCGGTCCCGGAGTAAAACGTTGACACGCTCTTTAGCTTCCCGGGCGTGCATCTCGCACTTGTTATTGTAAATAAAATTATACGGCCGGGTACGTGCAGCTAGTGTACAGCTCAACATACATTAACGTCTTCCGCAGTACAGGCCAATTCATCAGGAGTATATATGTGTGTTTATGACGCGCACGAATACGTACGTCTACGCTCAATAATAAACTTTTTTTTTCCTTTTCTGAAGGGCCACACTACGCATCGGTTGGCAGATAACAAGAAAACATCTGCCGTCTAGCTGGACGTTGCATGTATATGGAAATAGTCATCCGATCTATTGTCTACGAACGCCACATTCCTTTTGCAACAAAATCGATGTTACAGAACAAGTCCTGCAAGAGGATGCTTGTTGAAAAAAAAATTAAATCACTATCTATCTTTCAAAAACTTGGATTATGTTGCAGAACTTTTTTGTAACTGAGGTCTTGCGGATAACTAAAAAACATAAATCGTCTTTTGGCAGCTGCATCTACACGGAAATAGCCATCCGATTTATTCGTCCACGAGCACCATCCCTCTTTTGCAATAATACCGGTGTTGCAGAGCAAGTCCTGCAACATGATGCTTGTTGTAAAATTTCTCAACCAGTATTTATCTTTCGGAAACACGGTGTGTGTTGTGAAACTTTTTTACAACTGAGGTCTTACTGCAGATTTATTTTATTAAAACAAAGGTTTGCTGTGAAAAAAACGTTGTATTTACTTCTTACGACATAGCTTATGTTATTGAAGAAAATTCTATAACATTGGTGTTGTTGCAGAAAAATTTAAGGAGAGTCATGAGGAGTCAGGGCCACATGTCACATGAGACACGTGTCGTATGAGCGAATAGGGGTTGTGCTGCAGATTTCTTTTTTAATCTTCATCCTACTATAACATAGATGATGTTGCGGAAGGACTTTTGCAACATCAGTAATGTTGCAGAAACTTTTTTCCCATAAAGAATGATGTAACAGGGTCCTTGTTGGAGAAGACGACCCGGATAAGAAACGTGTTGACGAGATAAAGATAGTTGTGTGTTGTGCTCCATTGGGATACGCGTCATGCAGGGGAAGCGGTGGATGAATCGAAAAGATCCGACGGTAGATTTAGAACACTTCCCTTTTCTGAATACTCATTACTTGTTTTCCTCTCGTCCTGGTTGTTGGAACCCTAGCCGCTATCAGGAAAAGACAATCTTCCAGCATCGTCCTCCGGCAACTCCCCTCTGTCGGTGACCTCGGTCGTCGATGGTAATGAGGCTCACCAGATCTACTCATGTGAATCATTTTTAGTCTCGTAGTCTAGGTTGTTAGGTTGTTCATCGTTCTGTCTTTGTTGACGACGAAGGTGGCACTGAATAAAGATTCTTCGAGACCATCGATCCTAGGATAGGGGATGGATTTGGAAATCAGTCTGTTCAAGCAAGGTTGGCGTGGCAGCGGCGACATCCTCATGGTGGACTTGTATCCTCGGACTCCGTCGTTGCGGCGCGTTTGATCCAGCGTCAACGCGGAGCTTGGGAGGTAGTCCAGGAGTGGATACTGATTGAGGTCTACATCAACGGTATCTAGAAGACGGAACGTGTGCTGGGTTTCTGGTTCGTGGATGGCAGGTACGATTTCCTACTACGGTGTCTTAGCAGCGATGGAGCCGTGTCGGGCTCATGTGAGGAGGTGATCCGTCATTTTTTCCGTTGGTTGCTGTGGTGGAGCCGAAGGCTGGTGACGGATGTTGGTGTCAAACTCAAAAATATTCTACTCTCTTTTTAATTTTGTCATGTCGATGTAATTTAATCTTTATGATATGAATGGAAGATGTATTATCATGCAAAAAAACCATTACTTTTTTTTAAGTTGTTGAATACTCATTACTAGTATAAAACTAGTTTGAATCACCCCGACTAGGTGGAACTACTCTTATTACAACTAACTAATATGGCCGGAGTGAGTAATAATATATTTCTTAAGCAAGAGGCCGACTAGGTGTCCTGATTTTTCATATCACATTCACGTAGCATATAAAAGTGATCATTGTTTAAGAACCTTTTAGGTTGTTTTATAAAGACTTCATGTGTATTAATAATTTTCTTGTGTTTTCTAAAAAAATAATAGATATTTTTGAATTAAAATAAAACGTAAAATATGTATGAAAACTAAATAAGAACCTAGTGTGCCATCTGAGTACAGATTCTGATTATGTACTGTTTATATCGTCTAAACATTTTTTTTCATAATTCTTAAATTTTTGAAGTCGTATAAATATGTTTTAAAGTAAACGTGAATTCTGTTTAATATGGCATGAACTTTTTTAATTATGCAAAGCGTAATTATAGTTTTGTAACAAGAGATGTCTTGTGTTGGGATATGCACATCTTCTATTTTTAAATATTTGGAACCCACTAACTAGTTTTCCTTCTCATGCAACCATGCCACATCATCAAGTTATGCATTTAGTCATAAGTACTTATTTTTTCTCATGTAACCATGTCACATCATCAAGTCATGCATGTGATCATAAGTTATACTGTGTGCACTAATCTACACATTGTTTCACTAATTTTTGTTATGGGCATAGGGGGTTTATACTCTAGAGCAAATATATGTAGATCATGTTACACTTTTTTATGCATCTTTTGTCAATAGTTCTAACACTAAAGTGATCATTTGTGCCAAATTCTAGCACCTGTGGTGTAATTGACTCTTTGAGAAACTTTCAATCTATTCATAATTAATCTTGATAGAAAATAGCAAACAATAGAGGTAACCAAAATTAGAACTAGGTTTATGGACCGCTTAATAATGGCTAAACACACTAGAGCAAAACGAAAGACACGCCACCGTCATAACCCCTAATCGAAGCCGGTCATACCTTATTATAATAGACAATTAAAAAATCATCATGCTAAGGCCACTTAGAACTAGCACACAAAATCTTGTCGATGAAAACATTTGTAGATCGAAAGGATAAAACATGATATATAGTCAAATAAAGACTAGACCCGAACAGATACACCGAAGGCCAACACTGACCGAATCATCAAATGGAGACACACCTCCACATGCCCTCTGATGATGTTTAGACGCATCATTGGGGCGGGGATCGAACATGGGAGACAATTTTCCTACCGAGGGACGTCATTTCCACCAGACAACCCCAACCAAGATGATAAACCTAAGAAGAACGAGAGTGGAGTTCCTCCTATCGGGGAGGGAGAGTTCTTCTGTGAGGGTGTCCCAGACTAGGGGATACCATCATGAGTTGTTCATCCCACATGGGTCGAATTAGGGCAAGTTGAGCCTCCGCCCGAAGGATGGCCGGAGCATCAAGACTTGCATGTGCGTAAGATGTAAGCTACCGAAGACTTGGTGTGTGCTCCAAGGATAGTTTGGCATATCGACAACTACCTAGCATGTAACCTAGGTACCCCGGGCATCTATATAAGCACGGGGGTTTAGTCCGTACAGAAACAATTACTCACCTTAGGGTTTTAGAGCTTGCATAACGATCTTGAGGTAGATCATCATCATGTACTGGATACTCCATCATCAATGCAATCAAAGTAGAACATAGGGTTTTACCTCTTCGAAAGGGTCCGAACTTGGATAAACATCGTCTCCTCAAGCCTTTTGTTACCATTGATTCTAGATCCACACGTCGGGACCCCCAACCCGAGATCAGCCCGTTTTAGTACCGACACTCGACATCTCCCAAAGGCCATTGTACGAGGGGCGGACTGGACACGATGCCAACGAAGGGAGGAGAAAACCTGATCTAAGAGCGTCTACAACCGAGCACCTCAAAGGCCTGGGCAGACGGACAGATGAGTGATCGGTCAAAAAAATGACGCAGATGGGCGTCTCAAACACGTCTCAAATGCCTGCGTTGACCAAAACCCCTCACATCCAGCCCAAATCTACGGCAAATATGGGATGGCCCTGGACGCGATCGTGCGCCATCAATTGCACCATCTGCTGCATGGGACGTTGTAAGATCAAGTATAATTAAGGCTTCGATTAGGGGTTATGACGGTGGCGTGTCTTTCGTTTTGCTCTAGTGTGTTTAGCCATTATTAAGCGGTCCATAAACCTAGTTCTAATTTTGGTTACCTCTATTGTTTGCTATTTTCTATCAAGATTAATTATGAATAGATTGAAAGTTTCTCAAAGAGTCAATTACACCACAGGTGCTAGAATTTGGCACAAATGATCACTTTAGTGTTAGAACTATTGACAAAAGATGCATAAAAAAGTGTAACATGATCTACATATATTTGCTCTAGAGTATAAACCCCCTATGCCCATAACAGAAATTAGTGAAACAATGTGTAGATTAGTGCACACAGTATAACTTATGATTACATGCATGACTTGATGATGTGACATGGTTACATGAGAAAAAATAAGTACTTATGACTAAATGCATAACTTGATGATGTGGCATGGTTGCATGAGATGAAAAACTAGTTAGTGGGTTCCAAATATTTAAAAATAGAAGATTAAGGTTAAAAGTCTTAATAATTGTTCAATATACCTATGAAATTGTTCTCTCCCCCCTCCCCCTCCCCCATCCGCTGCATGGGATCCATCCCTCCATCACCGCGACACGCATGGGACGTGCTGCTGGGGCCGGGTGGGTGGGGGATATCGACAACCCTGCGGCCATGCGCCGCACACGCGCGGTTTGACTACGGGGAGCGGCACCACCGCGAGAGCTCACGGAACGGATCGGCGGCGATCCACCTTCGTGGCGACAACGGCGACCCCAACACATATACGCTTCGAACGGGACCGTGAGGCGCGGCACTCCCGACTCTTCCTGGGCCTCGAATCGGTAGCTCGACGTTACTCAACTGGCCGCGCAATCGCGCTCGGGTGCGTGCACGCGCTCGGAAGGGCAAGACACGAGGCGAGCGTTCGTCGGAAAGGCAAGACACGAGGCGAGCGGCATGACGATCTGAATAGATCGACCAGCCAAGGCTCACCATCCACATATCATTGCAAGAAAAAAAATGATTCCCACGACTTTTTCTAGCATAACCATGTATATTAGCCGCTGACATTTCCTGACACAAGCTCATTATACTCATTTCGTTTGGAATTACTTATCGTATAAGTTTTTAAAAATGAATGTATATAAAACTAGAATACAAGTATTTTCAGACGGAAGGAATACTAAATATAAAAGGAAATCCAATAAAAACAAAGAGAAATCGCCAACTGATGTTATATATCCTATATGTGGTACATTGACCCCAAACAACTGACTAAGCTCGCTCAATGTCAATTGGTCGTATATAAAACTCCGATCCGTTTGGTTCATGACTAATTTTATCACAACTAATCTTACATAAATTGTCGATATCATAAGAAGTATGACTAGCAAAGTGACAACCACAAGTGTGATAAAATTTGATAAAAAAGTAATCCTATGACATATGAATAATATAACTAAAAAAGCATGGTAAATCATAAGCCTAACAATAAATCAAATACATGTCTAAAATGTTATGACATAATTAAAATTAGGCATAATAACCTTAAGGTAGAAACCAAACAAGCCCGGACAATCTTCACAGAACATGGCAGTTGTCACTTGCCAAGTGCATGCATATATTTTTTTTTTCTCCCCTTTTTTGGGAACAGGTTCGCCACCTCACACCAGACCGGTTGTTGCCTTTTGGTAGCAGCAGCAGCAGGAACGTGCAAGATGGACCTTTCCCTTTTGTGGCCGCAGTGAACACCAACGAGCTCTGCACATGCTAAAGTGTGCACCAAAGCTAGCTCTTCTTTGACGAATCCGATACGATTACCCTTAGAACACCTACAGCCGGGCACGTTAAACGGGTCTCAAATCGTTCGAACATCACACCCGGTTATTGATCAGTCCTGATTTTTTATTTTAACAGACGCGTCAAATTTGTTTCTCGAATACCCGGGCTGACCGATTCCCTTTATATCTATCTTAAATATGGAACGGATATGGATGACCCGAACACATCCGGGCGCGTCCGTCTGACAAGCCCGACCCATCATCGACCCCATGTGTGTCCCACAAAAAACCCATCTGCCTCATCGCTTCGAAACCCTAGCTCAATCACTCTCCTCTCTCGCTCTGTCCTCTCCTCTTTTCACATCGATACTGATCGAATCCAACGCAATGTCGAGCTTCCGCAGCCGCTCCGACTCCGACTTGGATCCGGACTATGAGTTTGCCCTCTGCATCGCCTTCGAGTGGTCTAAGGTGGAGACCGGTGCTAGCCCCTTCCGGCACGTGCGCAGCTTCGATAGGCGGCCTTGGCAATCTGCCCCTGCTCCCCTATGTCGTCCCCTGCACCCGTCGGTTGTTGCTCCCTCACGTGGGCAACGATGGGTGCTTCTTCCCGCCCCGCCGCCCCGAATACGAACGCCGGTATCCGAGGCGCACGCCGCCCGCTGCGAGCGGCAGCGACAAAGGAAGAGGAGTGAGGCAGATCAGTCCGTGCGCCGCCACCGCGGGATGGAGGCGGTGCGGGACGAGGACGCGCGGCTCCTCAAATGGGTCTACTGCCGGTGGCTTACGACCGTGAAGATGGACACGTGGCGGCTCCGCCCGAAGAACACCAAGTCGCTCTGAATTGTCATTGAGCAGTCCGAACGCGAGGCGGCGATGGCAGGTTCAGAGGCGGCTCCGCTCACAAAGCTCAAGCGGCAGCTGGGTAGGGAGGTCCGGCGGCTAAAAGGACTCGTCATCCTCTCTGGCACCTCGACGATGACGACAACCACAACTCCTCATCGGACGTCTCGGATAATCCGCCACCAGCCGCTGACGCCTACAGGTGCGCCGACAAGGAAGTGGTGAATATTCGTCGTCTCTGTGTCCAATATCAAGTTTTTAGTAATCTAGTTTAAATTTGTCCGTCGTTTATGTGAATTATGTAAACTGTAGCGATTTTTTGAACATGCGGGGGTGATCTTTTGATGATCAAAATGTGCATTCCTCTGTTTGAGTCTATGTTTGCATGTTAATTTATGTTTTTTTATCTATGTTGCATGCTAGTATGAATACGAAGGACCGAATATGAGATAAACAAATATGAACAATAAAATTAAAGACGTGTCCAGTCATATCTGTCATATTTGAGGGCATATTTGTCATTTGTGGCTGTAGATGCTCTTAAAAGCAGCAGCCAAAAGACAAGCAGTACCTGGTCACATGGATGCACATGCATAAAGAGCAATCTCGATGTATTCCTAATCCTAGCTCTCGACAAGAAAAAGGCTAACTCGCTCGTGGTTACGGCGCGCGATCTTGTTGTTGGCTCGTTGCCTCACTCGATCGTTCATACCCTCTAAAAACAACTGTCCAACCCGATCGATGCATCTCTAGTGACCCAAAATATCGGGGTCATTTTGATTCTGCATGTGCTGAACCATGAAGATGAAACCCCGAAAAAAAAAAGAAAAAAAAAGAACGTGGAGTACGCTTGCTACTCTCTTGTGTACCCTATTTTCATTTTAGTCGTTCCTGAGAGAACATGAAGTACCCAATTGATCCCTCCTCCTTCAAGAACCTGGAGTACATGTAGCAGAACAGCTGTCCGTTGACGATTCAAGCATCGTGGAGAATGCGGAGCATTATTTAGTGAGTTCTTCATTTTTATTTGGTCCTCTATCGTGGAGAATGTGGGGTATTCTCCAGTGAGTTCTTTCATTTTTTTTTTGACAAAAATAGCGGGAGCTCTACCTTTGCATTATATGTAAAAAAAAATCAGGACATACAACCTCCGAACCAGAAAAGAAAACTGGTTGACGCACTCACACTCTAACACTCAGCAATTTACATGGAGATGCAAATTACATCTCAAGAGCTGGGAGCGCATCGCTAGGTGTTAGAATCTTGTACACATGTATGTCACATAGATATATAGATTCACAATTATAGAATCATGACCTACGTGCCTATCATGTAGGGGTTAGTGGACTTCTTATATATAAGTGTACTCTTGTCACACAATCAATCAAGGTGAACATAATCTTTCCAACTTGGTATCAGACACCAGGCACCTCCCATGGACGCGCACGCCGCCTCCCCTGTGCTCGGCGCCGCCCCCTCTCCTGCGATCGGCGCCACCACCCCCGACGGTTCTTCCCCGGCCCCTCTGCTCTTCACCACCCCGGCCGCCCCCGTCACCTCGGCCGCCACTCCGGCCTCCTCCGCGACGACCGTCGCCGCCGCCTCCCACACCTTTGTCTTCCAGACGAGCGCCTCCTCCCCGGCTTCTAGCTTCGTCGCCCCTCGGTCCACCTTCGCGCCCCTCTTCTCCTCTACACCTACGACGCCACCTCCCCCACCGCGGCATCCCATTTTCAATGACCATACCACCAATCACATTAAGTTTCTTCTCAATCCTGCAGATCACAATTACCACAAATGGAAGTCCTTCTTCCTCATGGTCCTCGTCCTCTACGGCGTTACCTATCTCCTTGATCACCCTCTTCCACCCAACGCCGATGCTCGGTACCTTGAGCTCGATGCCCACGTCGCCTTATGGCTCTACGCCACCCTCGCCGACTCCATGGTCGATCACGTCGTCGGTGCCACCACCTCCTTTGCCATATTGAAGAAGATCCACGACTACTTCCTCTTCAATCGCGCCGCGCGTTTCATGATCCTCAACCGCGAGTATCGCAATCTCAAACAGGGTGATCTCCCCGTTCCGGAGTATGCCCGCCGCATGAAACTCCTCACGGATGGCCTCGCCGACATTGATCACCCCGTCTTTGAGATCGACCTCACCACACAGTTCCTCCACGGCCTCGACAAGCGTCTCGACACCATCCGTGTCGTGTTGGGCGACCAAGCACTTCCCTTCGACGTCGTCCTCTCTCGGGCCACTCTCGCTGAGGAGTCCATGACCCAGCGTGCCGCCGAGGAAGGCGCCTCCGCGTTCGCCATCCACGGTGGGGGCTCCTCCGCCTCCTCCAACTCTGGCGGCGGCATCCGCGGTAAGGGCGATGGTATAACGGTCGTGGTTTTGACCGCTCTTAGACCGCCCAGCATGCCCCTTCTCCCGCGGGTCGTGGTGACCGCAACGGTGATGGCGGTGATCGCGGTCGTGGCCGTGGCCGTGGGCGTGGCCGCACTCCCACTCCCGCCCCGCCTACGGCTCCCTTCACCGGCTACTTCGCTCCGTACGGCATGGCTCTCCCTGCTCCGCGCCCCGGTTGGGTCCCTCCCAACGCCGCTCGTGTTCTCGGGCCTCGCCCGGGATCTCACGCCCATGCCTACCAGATCCAGCACGCCGTGCCCCAGCCGCATGCCGCGCACTACCCACCGGCGCTCTACTACCCGCCGCCCCCACCGTCATGGGATCACGTCGCCATGTTGAATGCCTCCCACAGCCACGGTGCTCCTTCGGCCACCCCACCACCGGACTGGTTCCTCGACAGTGGTGCGACCTCTCACATCACCGGCAACCCAGGTATCCTCTCCCCGTCCAGTTCTTCATTTAAGCATTTTGTTCCGTCTACCGTCCTTGTTGGCATAGGCATCGCCTTCCAATCACCGCCACTGGCTCCACCACTCTATCTCCCACCCCTTTCACCCTCCGCGACGTCCTCGTCTCTCCCACCATAGTCACCAATCTCATTTCCGTTCGGCAATTTACTCGCGACAATTTGTGCTCTATTGAATTTTACCCTTATGGTTTCATTGTGAAGGATCTTCGCACGCGGAAGGTGCTCCTGATCTCCACTAGCTTCGATGGCCTCTACCCACTCTTCGGCTCCCGCACCAACCGGCCTACTGCGATGGCCGCCACCACCTCCATGTCGGATCTTTGGCACCAACGTCTCGGCCACCCTGGCGCCCCGTCGTTCTCCACCCTCTCTCAGGACTTTCTTAGCTCATGTAATAAGCCACCGCATGTTCCTTGTAATGCTTGCCAGCTTGGGCGACAACCACGGCTCCCTTTTTCTCCTTCTCTTAGTAGCTCATCAGCCCCATTTGATTTAATTCACTGTGATTTGTGGACATCACCCGTTATAAGTTTTTTTGGCTTTCAATATTACCTGGTTATACTCGATGATTACACCCACTACTCGTGGTCTTTACCATTGCATAACAAATCCGAAACATCCACCGTTTTGCTCCGCTTCTTTACATACGTCTACACACAATTCCACACCATAATCAAAAGCATGCAATGCGACAACGGTGGCGAATTCATCAACAACACCCTACGCTCCTTCTTCTCCACCAACGGTATAATCTACCGCTTCTCCTGCCCTCACACATCCCCCCAAAACGGCAAGGCCGAACGGCTCATCCGCACCACTAATGACGTCCTACGCACCCTCCTATTTCCCGCACGTCTCACACCACCATTTTGGGTGGAAGCCCTTCACACTGCTACCTACCTCCTCAACCGCCGACCATCTCGAGCCATCGCCAACAACACGCCCCACTACCTCCTCTACGGCTCACCGCCGGCATACGATCATCTCCGAGTTTTCGGATGCCTCTGCTACCCTAACATCGCCGCAACGGCAGCCCACAAACTCCCCCCCCCCCCCCGCGCGCCATCCACTGCATTTTCTTAGGCTGCCCTCTCGAGCACAAAGGCTACCGTTGCTATGACTCCAAAATCTCCGTGTCATCGTCTCTCGGCATGTCATTTTTGGTGAGACGGTCTTTCCATATGAGCCACCCACACACCCGCCGCATTCTGTTACGTCCACAGAAAATCCCGCTGCATGGATCCCACCTACCTCGACCGCGTTGGATCCTGCACCCGCACCTGCCGCGCCTTCTCCTCGCTACTTCCGCCGGCCCCACGCAATCTCCTTGGATCGCCCGCCCAACAAACCCTCCGCGGCTCGGGCGACGCCAGCCTCGCCACCAACCAACGCATGCACACCACGTACCCCTTCTCAGCACCTGCCGCCACTCCCGCCTCCTCCTCGCAGTCTGCACCGCACACCGCACCCACCGAATCTTCCTCGTCCTCCGCACCTGACGCACCTGCCTCCCCTGTCCCGGGTCCCACACATCCTCCTCGGACTCTGAGCCGCCCACTCCGCCTGTTCCACGTCGCCCACGCCAGGCCGTTCCCATCGCTCCAACCAAAAACAACCACCCCATGCACACCCGCTCAAAGGCCAGGTTTTGCATGCCCAAGCGGCTGTTCCTCGCCACCACCACTTCCTCCTACATTTCACCCATACCACCCACATATAAATCTGCTCTCAAAGACTCCCATTGGCACCAAGCGATGTTAGACGAATATAATGCTCTAATGAACAACTCTACGTGGTCTTTGGTGCCTAAGCCTGCAGGTGTTAATGTGGTCACGGGGAAGTGGATCTTCCGGCACAAGTTCAACGTGGACGACTCTCTCTCTCGGTACAAGGCTCGTTGGGTGGTTCGTGGCTTCACTCAACGAGAAGGTGTGGACTATGACGAAACTTTTAGCCCGGTGGTCAAGCCTGCTACGATTCGGGTCGTCCTCAGCCTCGCCACATCCAACTCTTGGCCCATCCATCAACTGGATGTCAAGAACGCATTTCTCCACGACGATCTCCACGAGATGGTCTACTGCTCCCAGCCTGCTGGCTTCGTCGATCCTACTCGCCCTGATCATGTATGCCTCCTCCGTAAGTCTCTCTATGGGCTCAAACAAGGCACCCCGCACGTGGTTTCTACGCTTCAAACACTTTCTGCTCTCTCTAGGGTTTCGTACATCCCAAAGTGACTCCTCCTTATTTATCCTCCATCGCGACTCCACCACTGCATATCTACTCGTGTATGTTGATGACATTATCCTCACCGCCAGTTCACCACAAACACTCCACTCCTTCATTAGATCCCTCAAGGCAGAGTTCTCCATGTATGACTTGGGCGATCTCCACCACTCCCTTGGGATAAATGTCACGCCGAACCCTTCGGGTCTCTTCCTATGCCAACAGCAATACACCCTAGAGATCCTTGACAGAGCCAAAATGCTAAACTGCAAGCCCGTCCCCACACCCATTGACACTAGCTCCAAGTTGTCTTCCTCCGCCAGTGCACTCCTCTCCGAACCCACCAAATACAGGAGCCTAGCCGACGCACTGCAATATCTCACCCCCACCAGGCCCGACATCTCCTACGCGGTTCAGCAAGTATGGCTCTTCATGCATGCACCGCGTGACGTCCACATGCAGCTCGTCAAACGCATCTTACGTTACCTCCAGGGCACTTCTCACTTCGGCATTCAGCTCTACAAAGCCTCCTCATCCGATCTTGTGGCATATACCGACGCCGATTGGGCCGGCTGCCCGGACACTCGCCGCTCCACGTCCGGGTTTTGTGTCTTCCTCGGCTCGAACATCGTCTCCTGGTCTTCAAAATGACAGCCAACAGTCTCCCGATCAAGTGCACAAGTTGAATATCGCGGTGTTGCCAACTGCGTTGCCGAAACCTGTTGGCTGCGACAACTCCTTCATGAGCTACGCCATCCTCCTCGCCATGCTACACTTGTTTATTGCGACAACATTAGTGCGTCATACCTCGCCAGCAACCCCGTACAGCATCAGCGTACCAAGCACGTCGAGATTGATCTCCACTTCGTCCGAGATCGCGTGGCACTTGGAGAAGTTCGGGTTCTACATGTTCCATCATCCTCCCAATATGCGGACATCTTCACGAAGGGTCTACCGTCTCCGATATTTCATGACTTTCGGTCCAGCCTAAACGTCCTCGCACATGGCGTTCCGGCTGAGGGGGGGTGTTAGAATCTTGTACACATGTATGTCACATAGATGTATAGATCCACAATTATAGGATCATGGCCTGCGTGCCTATCATGTAGGGGTTAGTGGACCTCTTGTATATAAGTGTACTCTTGTCACACAATCAATCAAAGTGAACATAATCTCTCCAACTCTCGGAGCATAAAACAAATACATGTCTTCCTTGATCATCGCCGAAAACATGATCGCAGACAGTTCCTTTTGCTCAAATACCCGTCATATATGAAGAACGTGTAGTGTTTATTTGACGAGTTTATACATTTCATTTCCGTTCTAATCCCGTATCAGTTTATACAATTTGATGTTCTGAGTTGACGAGGAATTAATTGGGGAAGTGTGCTTAGCTTATTGTGAACTCTTACATTGCCACTTTATCCTAAATTGCTATGATCATGGAGTACTACTTAGTGTGATCTTATATTTTAGAGTGAATTCCACTTTTTACCTTGTAGTTGTACGTTTGTCACGCATATTATCCCATTTAATGGAACTTTTATCAAAATATCTGATTTTGAGGACTTTTAACATGTTTCCAATTTTGCATTTTGCTGGTTTATGTTAGATAGGACCAGCATGTTGCGTCAATGATTCGAAAAAAGATGTCTAAAGATCATAGGGCATCATTGACAATCATGTCCAGACTTCTCTTGTTCATCTGTTCCATTCCTCGTCGTCGTCTAGATATTCTAGTGTTGGAAATATGCCCTAGAGGCAATGATAAATAATTATTATTATATTTCCTGTTTAAAGATAATCGTTTATTATCCATGCTATAATTGTATTGAATGAAAACATAGATACATGTGTGGTTACATAGACAAAACAATGTCCCTAGTAAGCCTCTAGTTGGCTAGCCAGTTGATCAATGATAGTCAAGGTTTTCTGACTATGTGCAAGTGTTGTCACTTGATAACTGGATCACATCATTAGAAGAATCACGTGATGGACTAGACCCAAACTATGGACGTAGCATATTGATCGTGTCGTTTTCTTACTATTGTTTTCTGCGTATCAAGTATTTGTTCCTATGACCATGAGATCATATAACTCACTGGCACAGGAGGAATACCTTGTATGCATCAAACGTCACAACGTAACTGGGTGACTATAAAGGTGTTCTACAGGTATCTCCGAAGGTGTCCGTTGAGTTAGTATGGATCAAGACTGGGATTTGTCACTCCGTGTGATGGAGAGGTATCTCGGGGCCTACTCGGTAATACAACATCACACACAAGACTTGCAAGCAATGTAACTAAGTGTAAGTCACGGGATCTTGTATTACGGAACGAGTAAAGAGACTTGCCGGTAACGAGATTGAAATAGGTATGCGGATACCGCCGATCAAATCTCGGACAAGTAACATACCGAAGGACAAAGGGAATGACATACGGGATTATATGAATCCTTGGCACCGAGGTTCAACCGATAAGATCTTCGGAGAATATGTAGGATCCAATATGGGCATCTAGGTCCCGCTATTGGATATTGACCGAGGAGTACCTCGGGGCATGTCTACATAGTTCTCGAACCCGCGGGGTCTGCACACTTAAGGTTCGGCGATGTTTTAGTATAGTTGAGTTATATGTGTGGTTACTGAATGTTGTTCAGAGTCCCGGATGAGATCACGGACGTCGCGAGGGTTTCCGGAATGGTCGGGAAACAAAGATTGATATATAGGATGACTTCATTTGGTTACCGAAAGGTTTTCAGGCATTACCGGGATTGTACCGGGAGTGACGAATGGGTTCCGGATCTTCACCGGGAGGGGGGCAACCCACCCGGGGGAAGCCCAAAGGCCCTAGGGGTGGCGCACCAGCCCTTGGTGGGCTGGTGGGGCAGCCCAAGAGGGCCTATGCGCCAAGAAAATAAAAAACCAAAGAGAAAGAAAAAAAAAGATGTGGGAAGGAAGAGAAGGACTCCAATTTCCAATCCTAGTTGGACTAGGATTGGAGTAGGACTCCTCCTCCTCCCTGGCCGGCGCATCCTTGAGGGCCCTCCCTCCTATATATAGTGGTGATTTAGGGTTGATTTGATACAACTTTTGCCACGTGCAACTCAGATCTAGACACCATAGTTTTAACTCTACATTGTATTTCCGCGGAGCCTGGGCGGAGCCCTGCAGGAGTAGATCCTTCACCACCACCGGAGCGTCGTCACGTTGCCGGAGAACTCATCTACTTCTCCGTCTTGCTTGCTGGATCAAGAAGGCCGAGATCATCGTCGAGCTGTACGTGTGCTGAACGCGGAGGTGCCGTCCGTTCGGCACTAGATCGGAACGGATCGTGGGACGGATCGCGGGACGGTTCGCGGGACTGATCGAGGAACGTGAAGACGTTCCACTACATCAACCGCGTTTCTTAACGCTTCCTGTTGTGCGATCTACAAGGGTACGTAGATCCAAATCTCCTCTCGTTGATGGACATCACCATGATAGGTCTTCGTGTGCGTAAGAAATTTTTTGTTTCCCATGCAACGTTCCCCAACATTTAGGATCCTGGGCATCATCTCACACCTTGCCTAAAGGACACGCATCAGGAAATGAGAGTTGAAAATTGATAAAAGGGGTATTCTAGACGAATTTCCAATCGGAGGGGTAATTCGTGTCACGAATGCATATCTAGGGGCTAACTGTGGAATTCACTCTATATTTTAATTTGATTAGTGAGGATCCAGTAATATTCGTATAAAAGTTGGAGCGTTAAAAACACTTCAAGTTGTGTTATATATTCATGAAACCTTCAGGAACACGATCTCTAGAAGTGATAAGTTAAATATCCAATAACTAATTCGCCACAGGTTCACAAACAGATCGATAATTTTAGATGTTCCTAGTAGAGCAACAAACAATGAATTAATCGAAAGCACTCATGTGATCCCGAGTTCCAGTGATCCCGGATGAACAATAACATCCGAAAAAGAGTAAAAAATCAAAAAATACAACTTTTTTTACAAGAAATTCTGATGTTTTCTCGACATGCATGCAAATTTTCATGATGAAATGACATTTTTGGAGTTGTGAGAAAAAAAACAAAATTGATGTACCAAAGTGCTTCCAAAAACACTTTTTTGGAACATCAACTTTGTTTTTTTCCACACCTCCACAAATGTCATTTCGTCATGAAAATTTGCTTGCATGTAGAAAAAACATTAATGTTTCTTTTAAAAAAATCCTATATTTTTCAAGATTTTACTGTTCATCCGGGGATCACTGAAGCTTGGGATCACATACTCCATGTCCTGAATTAATTTATTCCTCTAACAAAAAGAAATAACCAATTAAGGCTCCAGTTACAAGTCCTCGCAAAAAAAGGGCTCGAATTTCAAGATGTACCCCCTCCGTCCTAAATTCAGAAAGTGAGTTGAAAGTTTGAACATTTCCAAAAACAATCAGTTATTAAGATATTGGAGTGAGTCAGGTGCGAGTAAACATTTGTAGAAATATTCACTGATTTGAGGTCTAGGTGATAACGCAAAATTGACAAGATACAATTGCATTAACTCACATGCAAAAAAATCGTGATTGAAAAAACTTGAAATATCAAAATGAACTTGACTGCATATGATTTTTTTCATAAAACAAGATAAGTGAAAAAAAATAACTTTTTGAAAAGGAAGCAAACAATTGTGAAAACACATCACAGTTTTGGCTGCATTCAGGACCTCGATAATTCGAACTAGACCATGCGGCTTGTGAACATCAATGGTTAGTCAGCTCACCACGACTTCTGCAAATCTTCTGCTGATCCAAATGGAAAACATGAATTCCGAACATATGAATAGAAAAAAGCAGGAATTGAAATGTTATGCATCCTGTTTTTCTAATGAACTAAAATCATGAGAAATTCGAAAACTATCGTTTGGATGTCATACAGGGAAAGCACAAATTGCAGACACAAAGAGAAGGAACATGAAGAACCGCACGTTTGGTTTCCTCGAAGTTTTCTATCGAATATCAAATTACATATGAATTTCAAATGCATGCAAGAAAGAAATTTCATTGTTCTGAACGGTACAAAGTAATATAGTATATTTTTTGCGGAAGAAACTTCTAATCTATTCATCAAACATGATGACACCAAAGAGAACACATGAAGCAATAGAATTAGCATTCATGTGTGCAGGCAATCTAACCGCGACTACCAACACTTGAGAGAGCCGAAGGCGCGTCACCATTATGGCCTCTCCCTCACCGAAGCCTGGCAAACCTTATTGTTGTAGTAGACAAAAAGAAAATAATCGTGCTAATGCCCCAAAGAACCAACACGCCAGAACAACAACCGTCGTCGATGAACAGAAGCGTAGATCGAAATGATCCAAGCAAAAGACACATTAACACAAACAATCGAAAGTCCGAAACTAGATCCAAGCAAATCCATCGAAGGAAAGCACACCGACTGAATCCCCTGATATCCACCGGATACACACCTAAATATGCACTACAGCGACCCTCGATGCACCGCCGGGACGGAGGCTAGACGAAAAAAAGCTTATTTCATTTTAAGGGAGCCGTCATCGCATAGTCTTCCTTAGTAAGACGCAAACTCTGAACAACCTATAAAATAACTTAAAAACGAAGCACGGACCCTCCCACCGGTGAGGATCAGGATTCATCACCCTCCATGGTCCTAAAGCGACATGAGACGAGGCACAACGACTGCAACGTTGGCGGGAGATGGAGAAACCGCAGCCTGTGTGACTTGCGAGAGGAGTAAAACAACAGTAGCAAAGTAATACTCCCAATCAAAATCACATCCTCTCAAACTCTTCCGTATTTTCCTTTGTACTAAACGGAGCCTAATTGTGGTGCCGGACCTCCAAGGTGCTGGCATGCATCTGCTGCCACCCCAAGGGTTTGTTAAAGTTGCTGCTAACACGTTGGGTCCCCAGGTGCAAAGCCACTATGTATCGTGTACTTGAACCTCTACATCTGTCAGGAGATCCATTGATCGTGATTGTATATATATCTCTTTTGCTTTATGGTTAAGTAGGTGGCTTATCCAGAACTAAAGTCAGCCACGTTAAAAAGGTGTACTTAGCAGATCCAAAGCATATATTCGAGGTAGGCACTCGTAGTATCTGATTCTTTGCATGCTAACGTGTGCCACCACTGCTTGGGAGAAAGAGGATTTATGGCACGCAAGTGAGACGGCACTCATACCCCTGGTGTCCGCTTTTTATTTTGACTTTTGATTTTCAATTTTTTATGTTTTTTGAGCGAAAATTTTAAATTAGGTTTCATTTTTTATATTCGTTTCTCTCGCGACTAGCGCTTTTAAATCAGATTCATTTTGAATACATTAACGACTATTGAAAAAATATGTTAAGTTTCACTGCTTCAAATTTAATACGAGCGAACGATAAAAATCCATTATTTGTGTCTATGACTGACAGAAAAGATTACTTACAGGTATATCTCTAAAGCTGGTTAAAACTTGACATCTTAAATACAGAAGACATAAGTTTCAAACGTTGAAACTTAAAATTTACTATTTTTTGTGTGGGATTGAAATACTACACGCATCGCGAGGCAAAAATAAGTGGGCTCAGGAACTTGACAGGTGACTGCCCCTGCAAATTTCCGCTGCTTGGGAGAGAAGACAAACTTTAAGGCTATGAATATCGTATATATACGAGCATCTACAACCTGGTCTGACAAATCCGGCCCCTCAAACGTCCACGGACGCGTTCGCGGTCGTTGATCGGTCAGACCTTAAATTTTTCTCTCCACATCTAACTCTCTTATGTTCCATCATCCATATCCATATAAAAACATGCAAAATAATCTTACATACTAACTAATGTATTAAGCTTCTTTCCTGTGAGAGATGACCTGATCCGCCTACGTCGGAGCTTGAACCGCGTGCGTCGCCACCTGCGCTGCCTCCTGCGCTGCCCCACACTTCCTCCGTCCAATGCGTGCCCACCGCAGTCGAATCTGAGCGGATGGAGTTGAGGATGACCAGCTGCTCCGGCCATACATCGACGATTGTCGATGCCCCCGCCTCCTTCTTCGGTGCATGTGGCTCCTCCTCGGGCTCCTCCCCTATCTCCTCCTCCTCCTCGTAATCCTCCTCCGGTTACAGAGGTAGCCGTGCTTTCCTTCGGATTCAGACATGCTGAAGGAGGAAGAGACGTGTTGGATCGTGTAATGCCGGCGACGGGTGACATGGCTGACGGGCTCGAAGAGGGAAGTGTTCGGGTGGCGGCGAAGAAAGGAAGGAGACGCGGCGCCAGGCGGCGTTCAGACCGCACCGACGATCGAGACATCCATCGGACCGTTGGGTTTCCTGACGAGTTCGCGTGGAGTCAAACCGTCAACCCGACATGACATGCGTGTCCGGGTTCTCGATATCCGCCCCATATTTGAATTGAAAATGGGACCCCGGTCAGCCCAGACATTTGAGGCCGGTTTAAGAGGTCCATCTAAATCGATTTTTTTATTGAGGAATAACCGGACGGCCTGTTCAATGGGTTGGTGGGGTCCGGTTGTAGCTGCTCCAAGCTCACGCACCAAACAGCCATGCATGCGGGCGAGGCGATGCAGCTTTCACTCGATTCTGTGGCGGAAGCTGGGTCACGATGCGTTTATCCGGCGCCCGCAGTGGCGAAAGCATTAGTCCGGCGCCCGCTGTGGCTGCTCCCGACCCGTCGACCTCGATCGATCGATATTAGTCGTCGACCGCGAGGCCACCGCCAACCACGACACGACTCACCGATGATGATCGATGATTGGACCATCATTGTCAGCACAGATCTCGTCCCGGTTATGGATCATCGTCAACCACGCCTCGAAATTCCATAGCCAGCTCTCGTTGTCTATGGCGGCTACAAGTGTGTACGCCTCGCCAGATCTCCATCTTCTCGTTGGCAGTTTGGCACGTTGCTCTTGGCCATGGCCATGCCCATGTGTGTGGTTGATGTGCTTCCCTTTTGATTTCCACACCAAAACGTACACATGTTCCGGATACAACAAGGAACACTACCCGATCAAGGCCCCCGTTTCAACATGTACATTCAGTCAGCTGTCAACGGTTGACCGTTGAAGCCATCCGGTAACACAATACAGTCCGTCAGTCAGCTAAACTGAACATGCTTTCTTAGTTTAGGCTTCCAAACGTGGCTTTCTGGTAGGTAGGTGGCCTGGGTAATTAACCGAATGTCGCTCGCTTTGTGGTAGGTGGCTTATACAAAACAAAGAATATTTTTTCATGGTAATACATGTCTTAATCGTAAGTGCATCTACAGTACGACCCCCTACTTCCTTTCTAAACGTTCGAAAAGTCCGTCCGATTATTGCTCGGTCAAAAAAGTGACCTAACCTGACCCGTCATTTGGTCTTATACGCCCGGACTGGGATTTTTCACTGTTTTGATCCTTAAGGCGTAAGTTCATCACGTAACAAACTCGGTTCGAAAGTATTTCACGTTTTGACCCTTTTGGAAACGCCACATTCCGTGGCGTTGCAGCCCTGTTATAAAACGCCAGTCTACTGGACATTGCGGGCCTCGTGTGCAACGCCAGTCTACTGGACGTTGTGGCCCTTCCCAGAAACGCCAAGGTGGCTGGCGTTGTAGACATGAGGTGAAACGCCAGGACCTATGGCGTTTCTTGCCTTTATATTCTGCCACCTCAACCCCCTCGCCCACCAACCACCATTTCTCCTCTCCTCTTGTTCTTGTTAGCCCGAAAAAGCTCTCCCTCCTCCTCACCATCCCCCCCTTCGATCTCCCTCCTCCCTCAACCTTTTAGTAGGTTCTTTGGGGCAAATCGAAGAGGCCGGTAAGCCCCTCCAATCCCTCCAATTAGTTTTTGCAATGATTTTGTATTTGTGTAGATTTCTTTTGCACTAGGTGTTCTATTTATGTTGCATTGTATTGGTTGGTTTCTTATTATTGAGTAGATTTAGTGTTAGGTTTTGGTTAGGGTTATGCCTAGTTTGGTTGGACAAGGGTTAGGGTTAGTGTTAGGTTTTGTGTTATGCCTAATTTGGATGGACAAGGTTTAGGGTTAGGGTTTGTGTTAATGCCTAATTTGGATGCAAATGGTTAGTTGTTTTGTTATACTTAGAATTGGTAATTTTGTCCCCTTTTTTAGATGGACAAGATTGTGAATATTCATTATGTTGACAAAGAGGCATTCATGAATGTTGCTATTGTTGACAAATATGCGGAAGTGTTGACATTTCTTGATAGTCCTACTTATGAAGAGGTTGTGGCAGAAACTCAGATAAGATTGAAGTGGGTTGATCCAAGTGACCAAGTAGAATTATTAGGAAGATATGATGTTGGGTCGGCACAGAAGTGTCGAATGAAGACAATGCCTATCAAGTCTAATTTGCATTGGGTTGCATACAAGGAGGTTGTTGCATCCTCGATAGACAAGTCACTCGAAGTGTTTGCTAGTACGGTGCTCAATGCTCCTCTTCATGTTGACTTGAACCAACCCATAGTAGATGATTTGAGCCCGTGTAATGGTGTGGCACCTATTGTTGAGCATAAAGTAGAAGTGCAAGTCAATGAGTATCCCCAATATGAGTTTGGAGGTAGTGCACCGATCAAAGATGATGGTCATGAGTCCTACGAAGAGTATGAGAGGCAACACAACATTGTTGGTGACGTAGAGGCTCAAGTAAGGCATGATGACATGGATCCTGACATTGTTTATCAGCGTGCTTGTGTGGACGAGTCGGATGATGAAGGCCCGGAGAATGAGTTGGATGAGGATGGCTTCACTGAGAAAGAAGCATAGTGGTATACAAAAATCATCGGGAGGGATCACAAAGTTCCCTTGTTTTGTGATGTTCGCCTTGCAGATAAGGCTTTAGTCGACGGTGGCATGAGCAAGACAATTGAGGCTAGAATGTTCCCAGGTAGCACACCCAACGCTATCTCAACGTCTTACCTAAAGAAAGGTTTGATGTTCGAGGACATTCTAGAATTGAAGATGTGGTTGTGTGAGTATGCCGTCAAGCACTACAGGCCTTTCAGAGTTGCTTACTCGGACTATCACAAGCGATACACCGTGAAATGTGAGGTAGAAAAATGCAAATGGAAAGTCAATTCAAGACTCATGAAAGATGGTATGTGGAAGATAAGTAGTTGCATTGCAACTCACCAATGCACACCGCCGACAGATGAAGCACCAGAGACACACCGTCAGTTAACCTCGGAATTAATCGGTTATAAATACCAGAAACATATAGCTGAGGATCCAACCATTAAAGTGAAGTTGTTGATGAGTTGGGTTTTCGAGAGATTTGGATATAAGGTCAAGTACGGGAAGACATGGAAGGCCAAACAAGTCGTTTTTAGAATGTTGTACGGTGGATGGGAAGAGGCGTACAACATGCTACCCCGGTTGCTGGGCGTGATGGCCTATAGAAACCCCGGAATGTACCACTATGTCCAAGATATTGAAGGAGTGTTCCGTCGTGCCTTTTGGACGTTTGGCCCATGCATTGCAGCTTTTGAGCATTGTCGTCCGGTTTTTTCTATAGATGGAACATTCCTGACTAGCAAATACAAGGTCACGCTAATGATAGCAATGGCACATGATGCTAATGATCAGGTGTTGCCTGTGGCATTTGCTTTGGTGTCAGCGGAGAACCAAGACAACTGGGAATGGTTCATGAGACTTGTGAGAAGCACGGTGATTCCTCCCAATAGGGAGGTATGCATCATATCCGATCGGCACCAAGGCATATTGAAGGCCGTGGATGTTCACATTCCAGGGCATGCGAGGCTTCACCATCGATGGTGCATGAGGCACTTCGTTGCAAACTTTTACAGGGCTTGTAAGAACAAAGATCTGGCGAAGGATCTTAACTCCGCATGTGTGGCCTTCTCCGTTGAGTCGTTCACTAAGCGATTGAACAAAATATATGAGAAGGCAAATGAAGGCGGGAAAGAATTCCTACAAAGGAATATAGATGAGAGACATAAGTGGTCACGGGCATGTGACGAAGGAGGCATGAGATATCGCGACATGACAAGCAATCTTGTTGAGTGCTTCAACTTTGTCTTGAAGGGGGCACGTCAGTTGCCGGTCACGGCAATAGTTGAATATATCTTTTACAAGCTAAATGAGTATTTTCTTAAGCACTCGGAAGAAATTGGCAAGTTGATTGGTGAGAGTGATAAGCCTCCCAATGAGATCTATCCGAAGAAGGTTGCTGAGTGGCTAGAGTTTCAAAAGGAGAAGTCAGCAATGCAGCGAGCCACTTGTTTCGATAATGCTGAAATGAAATACCAAGTGGATGAGCCAGGCGGTACAACGAGAGATGGGCAATCATATGGTGGTCGCTCATTTATTGTTTTCCTTCGGACGCGGCATTGCACTTGTGAGCGTCCTAGTAAGTACCACTGGACATGCTCGCACATGATGACGGCATGTCGCATGAGGAATTTGCCCTTCTCTGATGGTGTAGTTGTGAGGTTGCATGAATTCAACTTGCAGACTCATCAGTTAACATGGGCGTCGAGATTCCACCCTTTTCTTGACCCATCACAGTGGCCCGAGTATCACGACCCTAATATTAGGCCGGATCCAGAGATGATGGTTCAACCGAAGGGTAGAAGGAGAACAAAACGATACAGGAATGAGATGGATGACCTGATGAGCACCAGAGAGTTTGGTAGTGGACATTTCATGGAGCCACGTGATAGGCAACAATGTGGTGATTGCAATGAAACGACACATAATAGGAGGACTTGCAAAACAAACAACACATCTACTAGTGATGTGGGGGGCAGAGGTGGTTCAAGTGCTGGCGGTGGTAGACGTGGTGGTTCAAGTGGTGGCATTGCTATGGGACGAGGATCCGGCGGTGGTAGACGTGGTGGTTCAAGTGGTGGGCTTCCTGTGGGCCGAGGATCCAGCGGTGGTAGACGTGGTGGTTCAAGTGGTGGGCTTCCTGTGGGCCGAGGATCCGGCGGTGGTAGACGTGGTGGCCTTTCTATGGGACGAGGATCCGACAGTGGTAGACGTGGTGGCCTTTCTACGGGACGAGGATCCGGCGGTGGTAGACGTGCTGGTTTTATGGGTAGAGGTTCGGGTGGTGGTAGAGGAATGTTCGGTTACCTACGAGGAGAATTTTCGTAAGTTAATCTATCATGTTTGTCATGCCTAGGTGTTTTGATGTTATTACCTACGACGATCATTTCCATAACTTTCTATGTTGTTGTATTAACCATGAACCTTGATGTTTTTATGTAGGTATGGCGGCGTCTCAACCCAACAAGGAGAAAATGGAGTGGGGGCGGAGAAGGATGCAGCCAGTGAGGAGCAGCGGTTGATGGAGAGGGCTGCAAAGAAGTTGAGAGAGCAGGACGCAGCCGAAGCAAAGAAGATGGAGAGGGAGCGCCAGTACGAAGAGGACGCAGCACGGAGGAAGGAGGACCTCAAAATGTTTCTTGAGCACAAGGCTTATGAGAAAAGGATTGCGGACAAAGACAAGAAGGCGCTGGAGCAACGTCACAATGTATGGGCAGCTAAATTTAAGATTGCTTACGCAGAGGGTGTAGCAAAGGGAGAGCGGGAGGAGGAACTCTTCATGGAGAGGGTGCTGGAAGAGGCTTCAAAAATGCGCAAAAGGGAAGACGAAGAGGAGGAAGAGAGGAAGAAGAAAAAGGGGAAGGGGCCTTGCTCGATGCAGTAGAGCCGGAGGCTTCTATTTGTCATGCACGCTTTCATGTTTGAACCCTATATGTTGAACCTTGTTCCCTTGCGTGCTATTTGACTATGGAATCCACTATTATGTACTTTAAGAACCTATTATACATCTATCGACGTGAACTTTAAATGGGCTATGTATGATGTGTGTTGCATATGAGCTATGTATGATGCGTGTGTGAAAGTGCTAAATGAGATAAGTCTGTGTGAATGTGCTAAATGAGCTATGTATGATGTGTGTGTGAGCTATGTATGATGTGTGTGTGAGCTATGTATGATGTGTGTGTGAAAGTGTTGTCTGAGAAAAATAAAAAGAGAGAAACGCCAAGCCAGCTGGCGTTGCACACCATACCTGGAACGCCAGGGAGCCTGGCGTTTCCTTAGTCCAGTACCGCGGTGCTGGGGTCCTGGCCAGCGTTGCTCCCAGAGCTGAAACGCCAGAGGTGCTGGCGTTGCAGACCATACCAGGAACGCCAGGGAGCCTGGCATTTCCTTAGTCCAGTACCGCGGTGCTGGGGTCCTGGCCAGCGTTGCACCCAGAGCTGAAACGCTAGAGGTGCTGGCGTTGCAGACCCAAACTGAAACGTCAGGGAGCCTGGCGTTTCCTTAGTCCAGTACCCCAAAACAGGAGTTTGTCACTGTTTTTATGAACATACATATTTCATAGTTCAACATAGTTCAACCGCATAACACCATAGTTCAACATAGTTCAACAAACATAGTTCAAGAGCATAACACCATAGTTCAACATAGTTCAACAAACATAGTTTAAGACCATAGTTTAAGACCATAGTTCACAGCATAACACCATAGTTCAACATAGTTCAACAAACATAGTTCAACATAGTTCAACAAACATAGTTCAACAGAAAACATAGTTCAACATAGTTCAACAGACAACATATTTCATAGGACAGCATCATAACATAGGTCATAACACTTCACTTCCTCCCTCTCTTCGCAGCCATCTTGCCCTTAGTAACGTAGCCCTCTGGAGTGTTCTGCCAGCCAGGACGTCTGATGTTCCTTGAGCTAGCTCCACATGTTTCTTCCGTCGGCTGAGTGGGTTGACTTGGCTGAGGAGCGTCGTCCATCTGCGAAGCTCCAAACTCAATGAAGTCCAGATCCGCAACCTCGTTGTCGGACTCATCTTCTTCTTCAATCTCCTCTTCATGTGCTCGGCTAGAAGAAACATGTGCTCGACTCGAAGACGGACGAGCGGAAGAGGCCCGTGGCCGGCTGGCAGACGGACGAGCGAAAGACTGCACATCCATCGTGTACTGCGCACGTGCCCTCACATCGGTGACGAAACACCGTGGCAAGAAAGTAAAGCCGCTAGTGTGCGGCACCGATTGGCGACCTTCTGCGCAACGAAAAGATAATGACATGTTTATATGCTAACAAAGGTACGACAAAACAAAGGTTAACAAGGAATCGAACCTGCAAAGTAGTTCTAACAAGTCCGTCCGTTTGTGGACATGGAGCACGGGCAAGGACCACGCTACTCTCGTTGATACATCTCCATAGCTCCGTGCCCTGGATAAAACACATGTGACATACCATCCACGAATAGATGAAACTTGTTTATATTTTAAAGGAAGGACGTACCACTCGGTCATGGAGAGGACCATAGTCAAGATGCGCTCCAACTGTCTCCCTAATTGAATTGTTGAATGCAGCATGAGCAGCCTCACTCGGCAGTAAGTCCAAGCAATCGGAACGAGTCCAGGCAGCCTTATGGATAACTCTGTACTCTGTACGCATCCACTCCAAATGCCTTAAGTATGCCGCCTCGTCAGTGTCGGGTGTTTCATCATTTTGAACTCGATGTTGTCTCTGAGCATTCCACATGTCCACCCAAGTAATGTGGTGATCCTCCCAATTGATTACAGTCTTATTGCTTTGCCGGTTTGTCCTACAAAGCATTAGAATACTACATGAGTTACATTTTTTCATGTTAGACATTGATCAACAGGAAAAACACGTGATACAAAAGACTTACTTATGTAGCTTCACACTTGTCTCGACGTAATCCGGCGGGGTGCATTGTTGTACCCCGAACTGCTTAGAAACACGATGAGGAAGATGCCACTCCACCGCATAAAAGCATATCATCGGGCACCGCACACGCCAAAGATGCTGGTCACGAAGGCACATGTTGCTCAGAGGATACTGCCTAAGTACCGTGTACGGCCTCCAATTAACCTACATAACAACAAGTCACTCAACCATCCATGAAAAAAAAATCAGCAAATTTGATAAAGCATTTACCTGTTCATAAGTTAGCATGTCAAGCTCGCTTATGTATGCCTTATACCGCCCCATAGCCGCGATACTCGTCCATTGGACATTAGCCCATGTGTGTGCGATAGTGGGGTATCGCTCCTCGTCCCCGTCAAACGGGTACTTCCAGGGTTCTTCCGGAGCAAGGCTGAAGTTCTGGCCAATAGGGATACGCTCCCACATCCAAACCTGTAGGGCCCAGACGAAACCTCCAAGACAGGACATCGGCTTACTCCTCATGCATGCTCCATCCAACTACAGATTTAATAAAATGAAAATGCATCATCTCCCATTGAATAAAATGAAAATGCATGATATTAAGCCATACCTGACGGTACAAGAAGGCTAGTGCCGCCGAACCCCAACTCCACTTCACATCCCAGTCACGAAGCAGATCCAAGAACATCCATGAGGTTGTGTCCCCAGTGCCATCAGGAAACACCACTTGGGTCAAAAGATTCCAGAGATAAGCTCTCGCGAACCTCTCCACAAAAGGCGGACTAGCATCCCTTGGGCATCTGTGAAAATGTCTCTGTATCCAAGAAAACAACACACCGAATGGCCTAGGATCCTTCCTAGATTCATCAGTCCATGGCTCGGGTTCAACACCAACCAATGTTGCAACCCGTTGTCGCCACCCGACCGCCCTAACCTTCCCTGTAAGAGCCCTGCCCTCGATAGGAAGCCCGGAGATCATAGCAATATCCTCCAAGGTTATGCTCATCTCACCAAGAGGAAGGTGAAAAGACTGCGTCTCCGGCCTCCATCGATCCGTAAGTGCTGTTAGGGCAGTGGCGTTCAACCATGGTGGTGTGCCTTTAAAGTTGAGCACAAATTGAAGAAGATCCATTCTTCTAAGATATGGCTCGTAACGAGGGTCATATACAAGAGCTTCATTGGGGTTGTGCCCCCTCAAACGAAGTAGTGGAGGAACCTAAACAAACAAAGGCATAATTTGTTAATTGACTCAACTTGTCAAAATATACAAATCATGGAGTATATAAAAATAATCATCAACAAAATCATAATTACCTCTCCTCTTTCAACTAGCACTGCACGATGCTTCTGCTCATAGTAGTCATCAAGACCCGGATAATGATCGGGCCGAAACATCCTACATAATAAGAAGAAGATTATTACCGGACTCTTTGAATAATATGAACTAAACCTAGGCATAAACCTAATGCGGATAATATGAACAAAATCTAGGTTATACATATAGCAACCAAAAACTACACCTAGACACCTATTAACAATCACAAAACTACACCTATTAACAATCACAAAATAAATTTTACTTCAAAACATACGTACACCTAGTGCAAAAGAAATTTACACAAATACAAAATCATTGCAAAAACGAATTGGAGGGATTGGAGGAGCTTACCGGCCTCTTCGATTTGCCCCAAAGAACCAACAAAACGGTTGGGGGAGGAGGGAGATCGAAGGGGGGGGTCTGGAGGAGGAGGGAGAGCTTTTTCGTGGAAGAGGAGGAAGAAAGAAGTGGAGGTGGACGAAGGGGCCGCGGGGCAGTTACTTATGAGGCCTGCAATGCCAGCCCCCTTGGAGTTTCTGGGAAGGGCCGCAACGTCCAGTAGACTGGCGTTGCACACGAGGCCCGCAACGTCCAGTAGACTGGCGTTTCATAACAGGGTTGCAACGCCACGGAATGTGGCGTTTCTAAAAGGGTCAAAACGTGAAATACTTCCGAACCGAGTTCGTTACGTGATGAACTTACGCCTTAAGGATCAAAACAGTGAAAAAAATCCCCCGGACTGACCGGTACCCTTTAAATCGGGATCAAATGTAGGGACGATATGAAGGCGTCTGGACGTGACCGTGCATTACACTCCATTTTATAACGGTCCCACCTGCACCCATTTGAAGAGAAGATATTTTTGCCCGTGTCGTCCAATAGAGACAAACTTATCTGTTAATTGCATAGGTGGATTAAATCTCATTGCGTCAAATTTATCTCATCCATGTACGTTGATGTCGTGAAAACATATTTTGTGGTTCAAAAGAACAGTGAAAAATACTTTATGAATGAAAAAAGGTCATGCAAACATTATTGTTTCATTTGTGAAGGAGATAGACCGTGCCTACGAATCTCCTATGTCATAAGGATAGAAAATTCATAATGGCAGTTCATATGCTTCACAAATGATACAATGATGACTCAAGTTTATTGGAATTGAATGATCCAACTATTTAAATTGGTCGATTAGGTCCTAAGGTGGTGAGGTGGGACTAAAAAACATCCGAAACCCATCGGACCAATACGAACGTGATGATCGACGTGCATGTGTTTGCATGTATCTAATATTTTGAAAATAGGGTACGACGTTGCGAATGGAAGAAAAGATGAGGCCTGCCAGATCAACGTCCACGGGCGTGTTAGAACGCGTCCGCGGACGTTTAAGGGTCCAAATGTTGCAAGTTACCACTGTAGATGTTCTAAAAGTCATAGTATATGTAATAACTAACATGACAAAACTAAAAAGATAGTAGAACATATCTGAGCTTGACACCAACGCAAGCCACTTGCCTCCGCACCATCACAACAACCACCAAAGAAAAAAATGACGAATGACCTTCTCATTCGAGCTCGATGTGGCTCCATCGTTGATAAGTAGTTTTGCGGACCTCTAAGGTGGTTCACCAAAAGTAAAGTCTTTGTTGTTGAACGAATCAGACCAGGGCAACACTTCACACACGTTATTGTTATGGCATATTCATGCCTAAGTAATTTTGATGATTGATGACAGTACCATAAAGGACTAATCGTGTGCATTAAGCTTTCAGACAATACATCTCAGCGACACAAGACGATTCGGCACCCTCCGTGGAACAGAAGCACGATGTCCTCTACAATTCTCTGTCTTTCAGTCGTAGGAACATCGTACTATTAAGAGGGGATCCGTAGTGGAAAGGTTTGGGTGGAATCAATTTTTCACGCACACACTTTATCTCCTTCCCCTTTCCGTGCAACTTTGGAGCGGTTCCCGCCTCTGTTTTATCTCCTCTTGCCAAAAGGTCTCCCAGCGGTAGTACCGCTGCCCCTAGCGGTAGTACCGCTAGAGCTGGCGGTAGTACCGCTGTGCCCCGGTAGTACCGCCCCTGGTCAGCGGTAGTACCGCTCCAAGAACTTAGTACCGCCTTCCTAGCGGTTGTACTTCGTCGGACTTTTTGCGAAGACTTTCTTGGCGGTGGTTGGCCCGGTAGTGCTTCTGCACTACCATGGGCTCAGCGGTAGTACCACTGCAGCCAGCGGTAGTACCGTTGGAGTGCTAGCGGTAGTACCGCTGCAGCGAGCGGTAGTACCGCTGGGCTTGGGCTGGGAGTGGGAAAACGGTTGGATTTTTTCAGCCACTATATAAAGGGTTCTTCTTGCTCTAGAACCCTACCTTTGACCCTCCCAAGCTCCATTGTTGCTCCCTAAGCTCAAAAGTGTCCGATCTCTCTCCCTAGCCAATCAAACTTGTTGATTTCCTAGGGATTGGTTGAGAAGGCCTAGATCTACACTTCCACCAAGAGAAAATTGATTCCCCCACCAATCCCTTGCGGATCTTGTTACTCTTGGGTGTTTGAGCACCCTAGACGGTTGAGGTCACCTCGGAGCCACATTCCATTGTGGTGAAGCTCCGTGAGCTTGTTGGGAGCCTCCAAGCTTTGTGTGGAGTTTGCCCCAACCTTGTTTGTAAAGGTTCGGTCGCCGCCTTCAAGGGCACCTATAGTGGAATCACGGTACCTCGCATTGTGTGAGGGCGTGAAGAGAATACGGTGGCCCTAGTGGCTTATTGGGGAGCATTGTGCCTCCACACCGCTCCAACAGAGACGTACTTCCTGTCAAGGGGAAGGAACTTCGGTAACACATCCTCGTCTTCATTGGTTCCACTTGCGGTTATCTCTAACCTTTACGTTGTGTATACTTTAGTTGTTGTTTATCTCTTACTTGTCTTAGTTATCTTCGTTGGTAGCATCATATAGGTTCACCCCCCTTGTTGACATTTTAGAGAACCTTTATGCTGCTAACCCTAACTTGCTAAGATTAATTAAAAAGTGGCCGTTGCCTATTCATCCCGCCCCTCTAGTCAACCATATCGATCCTTTCAATTGGTATCATAGCTATGTCTCTTTTTAAGGGTTTCACCACCCGAAGAGTATGGAATATGATGAGGGAGTTCCCCGTGCGCAAACCGAGGACATGGACTTGACTTCAATCACAAGGGACGACTTGAATACGGCTATGGCCGCACTCAAGACGTCCTTGACGAACGAGGTCAAGACCATGCTTAAAGAGTTAATTGAGGGAATTAAAAGTTCTCCCGAACCGGCGTTGGTGGTTAAACCCACCAACACAGATTCGGAGGCCAATTCCTCTAAGGAAACGGCTAAAGGTATGCAACCTTCCCCTCCTCTCGAAAATGATGGGAATGGAACTTATGCCTCGGTTCCACCATCCATGGTCTATGGAGGACCGGTTCCCACACCGCGTCTTAACCCTGTTGGTCCTCCTCCTAAGCTTGTAAAGGGTGATTTTGCTAGCTGGGTATTTTCTATTAAGTCTCATTTGAATCACAGCTCAACAAATTTGCGGAGAATCATCGAGCAAGGCTACTATCCCCATGACCCAAGCAACCTCACTCCAAGAGAAGAAGCGGACAATCAATATAACCACTCTGCATTGTTTATTCTCCAGTCCGCAGTACCACCTGAAGATCTTCCTCACTTGCGCCCCTTCACTCTGGCTAAGGACTGTTGGGAGCACTTTATGGTGTTGTACAAGGTAAGCTCAAGCATTCAACGGTCCAACTATGAAGTGGTACTTGATAAGGCCGATGAGTTTGTGATGAAGGAAGATGAGGACCCTCGTGATCTCTATCGAAGGGTGACTCCTATTGTTGTGGCTCTCAAGGACCATGGGAGCAAGGATGTGGATGATACATGGGTCAAGCGCAAGTTTCTCAAGGCCATCATGCCTTTCAATAAAGCCATGTCATCTGTCATTCGCCAACGACCAGATTTCCACTCCTTGTCTTCCAGTGAGGTGTTGGATGAATTCATTGCAATGTCAATCATGAATGAGACAGCTGACAATGCACTTGATAGAGTTCGCTAAAAGATAGCTTCACCCAACCTTGCATTAAAGGTAAAAGCTGCTTCTGAAGAAGAAGAAGAAGATGAGGAAGAGGAGAGCTGCCGTGAAGACACGAAGTATGCTTATCACGAGCACATGGCTCTTGCGTCAAGGCAATTCTGGGGCAACAAGAGGAACTCAAGACCCAACTTCACCAAGAACAACTCAAGTGGGTTCAAATCCAAGCAACGAGTGAGGACATGCTATAACTGTGGTAATGTGAGTCACTTCGTGGCCGAATGTCCCTATGAGAAGAGGGAAGACAACGGGGACAAGCTCATTCGCAAAGACAAAACCAAGTCATTCCCAAACAAGAACAACTTTGTGAAGAAACCCCACCCAAAGTGTATGGTGGCTCTTGAAGAGTACCCCTCCGATGATGATGACGATGACGATATGGTGGCAACTGCAACTGTTGCCATTGCCACCCCTTCTCCCAAGAAGGTGTCTCTCTTCAACGCCCCCAGTGAGAACCACATCGCCAAGTGCCTCATGGCCAAAGGTATCGATCAGGTAACCCGCATCATTAAGACCAACATCGCTACTGCTCTTTCATTGTTGAATTGTGTTGATGATAGTGATGTTGTGGAACTTAATGAGCATGATCTTGACAAATTTCTGTGCACAATCAAGGGAGAACCCAAGAAGCACTTTGTTGCTCTCTTGGAACAACCAGGTGAGGCTAATGACCTCATCGAGTCTCATGAGGAGACCATCTCCGAGCTTCAAGGACATAGTCGTGACTATGACGATGAGATTGCTGAACTATCTATTGCACTAGAAAAGGAGCGCATGCTTCATTTGGCTCTTGAGGAGTCATACAACAATGACTGCGCTAAAATGCAAAAGAAACTAGATCATGCTACTCTTCTTACTCGTATGCTTAAGTCTGAAAAGGATGCTCTTGGGGTTGGCCATGACAGACTCAAAGTGGAGTTTGACACACTTGACAAGGCTCACAAGGTCTTGAAAGGTGTTCATTTCTCCCTGAAAGAGTCTCATGATCAACTCCAAGCAAAGCTTACCAAGGAAATCTCTAATTGTCCTCCCTTCGTTTTAATTAATAATGCTTGTACAACTAACCCTTGTTGTGAGCATGTACATCTTGTGGAGGAAAATGCCAAGTTAAAGGAGAGACTTGAGAAGGGCCTTGTGTCATGCATCCAAGGCGAGAAGAGCCTGAACGACCTCTTGAGCAATCAAAAGGGTGTGGTAGGAAAGGATGGACTTGGACTTACATCTAAGTCAAAAGGAAAAAGGAGGAACAGGAACAAACGATCCCCTACCCTCATGGACATCTTTGTCAAAGAGGGCGAAGGGACTCAGGAGGTGAACAGGAACAAGGTTGACGATGGTAGCGTCAAGAAGGGCAAAACAATTCCTACCAACACAGCCGGCAAACTCAATCCTTCCTATGTTTTATGTCGTGCTGGTGATGGGCATGTTTATGCCAGATTTGTTGGTTCTTACTATGAGTCCATTGAATGGGCTATTTGGTTTTCTAAGACCCTTGTCTCTAACATTAAAGGACCCATTCAAAAATGGGTACCTAGAACCAAGGCTTGATCTATTGCAGGAGTTTGCTTCCGGTGGGGTGTCATGGTTGCTCGATAGTGGAGCAACAAATCATATGACCGGAAGCAAGGGCTTAGTGGTGGATGTGCATCCTTCTCCATCTATGCCCACCCATGTCCAATTCGCCGATGCATCCTCATCAAAGGTATTGGGATTTGGTAAGGTGGTCATCTCTCAAGAGTTGTCTATTGAGAAGGTCATGCTTGTTGAGTCTTTTGCCTACAATTTACTTTCGGTTTGTCAACTTGCAATTATGGGTTTTTCCACATTCTTTAATCTTGATACTGTGGTCCTCTTGTGGAGCAAGACTCTTAAAGTAGCCTATGTTGGATATGTCGAAAATGGTCTTTGATGACCCACAAGTATAGGGTATCAATCGTAGTCCTTTCGATAAGTAAGAGTGTCGAACCCAACGAGGAGCAGAAGGTTCTGATAAACGGATTTCAGCAAGGTAATAACTGCAAACACTAAAAGTAGCGGTAACAGGTGATTGTGTAGCGAGGTGAAACATAGCAAGCAAAGAGTAACAAGTAACAAGTAGTAGCAATGGTGCAGCAAGTGGCCCAATCCCTTTTGTAGCAAGGGACAAGCCTGAACAAAGTCTTATAGGAGGAAAAACGCTCCCGAGGACACACGGGAATTTCTGTCATGCTAGTTTCATCATGTTCATATGATTTGCGTTCGTTACTTTGATAGTTCGATATGTGGGTAGACCGGCGCTTGGGTACTGCCCTTACTTGGACAAGCATCCCACTTATGATTAACCTCTCTCGCAAGCATCCGCAACTACAAAAGAAGAATTAAGACAAAGTCTAACCATAGCATTAAACTAGTGGATCCAAATCAGCCCCTCACGAAGCAATGCATAGACTCGGGTTTAAGCTTCTTTCACTCCAGCAACCCACCATCTACTTACTACTTCCCAATGCCTTCCTCTAGGCCCAAGTATGGTGAAGTGTTATGTAGTCAACATTCACATAACGCCACTAGAGGAAAAACAACATACATCATAACAAAATACCGAACGAATATCAAATTCACATGACTATTATCAGCATGACTTATCCCATGTCCTCAGGAACAAAGTAACTACTCATAAGACATAATCATAATCATGACCAGAGGTGTAATTAATAGCATCAATGATCTGAACATAATATCTTCCACCAAGTAATCCAACAAGCATCAACTACAAAGAGTAATCAACACTACTAGCAACCTTACAAGTACCAATCGGAGTCGCGAGACGAAGATTGGTTACAAGAGATGAACTAGGGATTGGAGAGGAGATGGTGCTGATGAAGATGTTGATGAAGATGCCTCCCCTCCGATGAGAGGAGTGTTGGTGATGACAATGGCGACGATTCCCCCCTCCGGGAGGGAAATTTCCCCGGCAGGATCGTCCTGCTGGAGCTCTAGATTGGATTTGCTCAAGTTCCGCCTCGTGGCGGCGGCGAAACCACGAAAAAGCTCCCTTCTGATTTTTTCCAGGTCAGGACGCTTCATATAGCAAAAGAGGGGGGCTAGTGGGCCTTCAGGCAGCCCACAAGCTTGCCCTGCGCCACCAGGGGGGGTGGTGGCGGTGGGCAAGCTTGTGGGGCCCTGGTGGCCCCCCTCTGGTAGTTCTTTCGCCCAGTATTTTTAATATATTCCAGAAAAAATCCACGTAAATTTTCAGGGCATTTGGAGATGTGCAGAATAATGGACTAGGATTTGCTCCTTTTCCAGTCCAGAATTCCAGCTGCCTGAATTCTCCCTCTTCAAATAATCCTTGCAAAATAAGAGAGAAAAGGCATAAATATGGTACCACAAGTAATATAGCAGCCCAAAAGGCAATAAATATCAACATGAAAGCATGATGCAAAATGGACGTATCAGTCTCTATGTGGTGAACTTTTCAAAGCGACCCACTAAGACCGCGACTTGTCTAATGGCTAAAGTTGATGTGGGCTGGCTTTGACATCGCTGACTAGCTCATGTCAATATGAGATCTTTGCAAAGTCTCCTCAAAGGGGACCATATTCGTGGACTAAAAAATGTGAGCTTTGCCAGAGATCGTGCTTGCAGTGCCTGCATTGAAGGAAAGATTCATGAAACTGCTCATCGTCCAACGACTCTCATTTACACTAAGAGGCCATTGGAGCTTCTCCATATGGATCTTTTCGGTCCTCCATCATTTGATAGTCTTGGAGGCAGAAAGTACTGCTTGGTGATTGTTGATGACTACTCAAGATACACCTGGGTATATTTCTTCGAGAGGAAGAGTGAGACTCAACGAACTGTCATCAACTTTGCTAATGAAGCTCAACGTCAACATGAAGCAAAGATTTTGATGCTTATAAGTGACAACGGCACCGAGTTCAAGAACTACACCTTGGATGAGTTTCTAGGTGATGAGGGAATAAAACATCAATATTCAGCACCATATACCCCTCAACAAAATGGTGTGGCGGAAAGGAAGAACCGGACTTTGATGGATGCTGCAAGAACAATGATGGCGGAATTCAAATCTCCATATAACTTTTGGGCTGAAGCCATCAACACAGCATGTCATGCGTCAAATCAGCTCTATATCCGCAAAGGCTTGAACAAGACCCCGTATGAGATTCTCACGGAAACAAACCCAATCTCAAGTACTTCCCGGTATTCGGTTGTAAGTGTTTCATTCTCAAGAAAGGTGCACGTTTAGCTAAATTTGATTCTAGAGCACAAGAGGGCATCTTTGTTGGTTATGCTACAAACTCTCATGCTTACCGTGTCCTCAACAAGTCCACCGGGCTCATTGAGGAGATGTGTAACGTGGAGTTTGATGAAAATAATGGCTCCCAAGTGGAGCAAAGTGGTCTTTGTGATGTAGGTGATGAAATTCCTCTCCAAGCCATAAGAAGAATGGGGATTGGTCAAATACTCCCCATTGAGGAACCCCTTGTGGCCGAAGGAGAAGGACAATGCTCTACTCAAGTGGAGCCATCATCCTCACAAGCCCCACATGCTTTCGATGAACAAAGAGAAGACCCTCAACAAGTTGAACAAGCTCAAGGACAAGATCAATTGCCCAAAGATGGTGATGTGTCCCATGATGTACAAGCACTTACCCAAGGTTCCGAACCTTCTCAAGATCAAGATCAAGTGCAACTACAAGATCCAGACCAAATAGAAGCACAAGATCAAGATCAAGAGCAACCACAAGAACAAGGACAAACCAGTGAACCTTCTCAAGTCGAAAATCAAGTTGATTAGGATACTGTCTCTCAATTCCCTTCTGCAGCGCCAAAAAGGGCTATTGGTGCCAAGGGAGGTTCGAAACGCAAGGGCGAGCAAAGTAATCAAGTCGATGCTCCCCAGTTATCCAATGCAGAACTCTTGGAGCGTCGAGAAGCCAAGATTGCGAACAAGCTAAGAGTCAAGTCACATCTTATGAAGAATGTGCTTGGCAGTTTGAAAAGGGGAGTATCCACTCGTCAACAGATTTGGAATTATTGTGAGCATCACACGTTTGTTTCGTATTGTGAACCTCAACAGGTACAGGAAGCGCTCGATGATGAGGATTGGCTCATGGCCATGCATGAAGAACTCAACAACTTCGAGTGTAATCAAGTCTGGGATTTAGTGCAAAGACCAAAGGAGGAACATAATGTCATCGGGACCAAATGGATTTTCAAAAACAAGCAAGATGCCAATGGGATTGTGATTCGAAACAAGGCAAGATTGGTGGCTCAAGGCTACTCCCAAGTCAAGGGTATCGACTACGGTGAAACCTTTGCCCCTGTTGCTCGTCTAGAATCTATTCGCATGATGCTTGCATTTGCTTCTAATCATAATTTCAAATTACAGCAAATGGATGTGAAATGTGCTTTTCTTAATGGTCCTTTAAATGAGTTGGTATATGTCAAACAACCCCCGGGATTCGAACATCCCAAGCTCCCCAATCATGTGTACAAACTTAATAAGGCACTCTATGGCCTTAAACAAGCCCCACGTGCGTGGTATGAGTATCTTACTGAGTTGTTACAAGATCGTGGGTTTGAAATTGGGAAGATAGATCCCACTCTTTTTACTAAGAGGGTTAAAGGGGATTTGTTCATATGCCAACTATATGTTGATGATATCATTTTTGATTCTCCTAACATTTCTTTCAATGAAGAATTCGCTGCACTAATGACCGAGAAATTTGAGATGTCTATGATGGGTGAGTTGAAGTTCTTCCTCGGATTCGAGATTAAACAAGGCTTAGAAGGGACCTTCATCAAACAAGCCAAGTACACTCAAGACATGCTCAAGAGGTTCGAGCTCGAGGATGTCAAGCCGGTCAAGTTCCCCATGCCAACAAGATGCAAGATTGACAGTGATCCCAATGGTAAAGCAGTGGATCAAAAGGTATATCGCTCCATGATTGGATCCCTCCTTTACCTTTGTGCATCTAGACCGGATATTATGTTGAGTGTAGGGATCTGTGCACGGTTTCTATCCGCACCAAAAGAAAGTCATTATATGGCTGTTAAGCGAATCTTTCGATATTTGGCTCATACCCCAAACTTTGGTCTATGGTATCCCAAAGGAGCAAACTTCAACCTAGTGTGCTATTCTGACTCAGATTGGGCAGGAGATTGTGTGGAGAGGAAGTCAACTTCTGGAGGATGCTAATTCCTTGGTCGCTCACTGGTAAGTTGGTCTTCCAAGAAGCACAATTGTGTCTCACTATCATCCACCGAAGCTGAGTATGTGGCAGCTGCAAGTTGTTGTGCACAGTTGCTATGAATGAGGCAAACTTTAAAGGATTGCAGTGTCACTTGTGACAAAGTGCCTCTTCTACGTGACAATCAAAGTGCTATCAAGATTTCCCTCAATCCGGTGCAACATAGCAAGACTAAGCATATTGATATCTGTCATCACTTCATTCGTGAACATATCAAGCAAGGTGATATTGAGGTCCACTTCATCAACACTGAAGAGCAACTTGTAGATATTTTCACTAAGCCCCTAGATGAAGCACGACTCCGGGAGTTAAGGCATGAGCTAAATATCATTGATTCAAGTAATGTGGATTGAAACTAGGCACTTTGCACCTAACTATGCATTACATCCGGTTCTAGATGTAGGCATGGACATAGGGGGAGTGTTGTTCTCTCAATGAACTTCCCCTCCCCCATTATGCATAAACCGATCAAGTCTTTCACTTTAGCCATTACTAAATGGCATTTGTGCTTCAAAGACGAGCGTTGGTCATGAACCCAAGGATAATTCTTCGTGGTGTCATACCTTTGCCTCAAACATAGGTGGCCTCGGCCACCGCCCCCACCTTTCTCTCATATGAAAGAAAGGGTACACAATGACTAGTCAGTATACCTTGCTGGTGTTCACTTGTTATTTCACTGACTAGTCGCTGCCCATGTCCTTTCCACGAAATCCTATGTCTAGTTGTGCTATTTTGAGTGGTACTACCGCCGGGGGTACCGGTACTATCGCTAGGACCCCAACGGTACTACCGCTAGGGGTAGCGGTACTACCGCCAGGACCCCAGCGGTACTACCGTCAGGGGTAGCGATACTACCGCCAGGACCCTAGCCTATCACGACTTGACTAGGGCTTTTTAGGGCTGTCTCAAGGGGGAGCGGTACTACCGCCAGGACCCCAGCGGTACTACCGCTAGGGCAGCGGTACTACCGCTAGGACCCCGGCGGTACTACCATTGGCCCTTACCAGTTGGGCTATATAAAGGAGGGGGAGCCCGTTTTTCTTGCCATGTTTCTTCTTCCTCGTGGTTCTCCCTTCCTCTACTCCGAACTCCCCCCATTTGGATCTCTATCTGCGGAGCCCCTTATCTTCCTTGAGTTGGAGGGTTTGCTCCACTCCTCCTTCCTCCATCAAGTGCCATGGACGCCGGTAAAGCTCCTCACTTTATTCCCTTGGTTGGTGTTTTCTTGTTCTAGGGTTAGGAGCTTGGTGATTTGGATCCATGGCTATGGTTTGTGCTTAAGTTTTTGGATGGAATGAAGGAGATATCCTAGGGGAGTTTAGGTTCTATGTTTCATTGCATTTATCTTGACATGCCCTAGTTCTTCATGATTTAGATCAAGTACTTCTTCTCATACTTCTCCTGGATTAGATCTAAAACTTGAATCCCCTTGACTAGGCGTGTCTCTATCTAGATGCTCTTGAGGTTCCCATGTGATTAGGGCTATGGTGTTTTCTTGTAATGGTTTTATGCAGTAGCCGTGGACCTCTTGAATCAAATCTAGTCGTTCTTATGGGTTTCTTTATATTCAGATCTAAAAGTCAACCCCCTAGCGGTACTACCGTCAGCCTGGCGGTACTACCGCTAGGACCCCAGTGGTACTACCGCCAGGGGTAGCGGTACTACCGCCAGGATCCCAGCGGTACTACCGCCAGGGGTAGCGGTACTACCACTAGGAGGATATTTTTCTTTCTGTTTGGCAATGTGAGTTTATTCTTATGCTTCTTTTGACCATTGCCTTGACTCCTCCTGTCGCTCTTTTTGGGTGTGTGTCTTGTGTGTCACAGGTGGTGCTCGTCGCTCGAATCCCCCACCTAACCCCCAACCCAAGCAGTATCGCTATTCAGAGGCTCCAGAGGGTTCCGCCACCTCCAGTATGACTCCCAAGAAGAAGTCCTTCAAGACGACAGCTACCAAGAACAAAGGGATCAACGTTCTCACTATGCCCTCGAGGGATTTTCTGGTATTCCGCACCCGCAATCACTATCTGGAAGACAAGACTCAGATCAAGAACATCGAGCATGTTTGGTCACGGGATCACTGCATGATCTATCGCGACATCATCAAGCCATTCAAGAAGATATTTGTCCGAGTGCAGTGGATTGACCTTGCTCACCTTCAGCGGAATCCGAACTACTTTGGTGAGGCTCTATCCTTGATTGACAAGCTTGGCCTTAAAGAGATCATCACCTTCGGGCAAGACTTTGACCCGGATGTTGTAGCCCAATTCTATGTCACTATTCACTTTGCTCATGACGTGCGCACCATGACTTGGATGACCGGTACTCAGAAGATGACAGGTTCCTGGTCAGAATTCATGCAGCTTCTCAAAGTCGACTTTTAGGGGGACGAAAATGCTCTTGGGATGCGTCCTCATGCTCCTTCTTCATCTACTGCCACCCCAAGGAGATGCTGCAACAACTTTATGTGAAGAAAGGTGTTCTCCCCAAGCATCTAGATATGATGCATCGGATCTTCCGCAACTCTCTCTTTCCTCGCATTGGCAACTTTGACGAGGTGCAGGGTCATCTAGCTGAGATGCTTCTATTCTGTGAGGAGGCTAGGACTAAGGAAACTGCCCCTCTCGATATTGCCCACGTGATGTTCAATGAGCTCTGGAACTGCATCATGAACTGCAAGGTTCCCATCTACGGGCCCTACTTGTTTGCGTGTATTCAGAAGAGGTGGCACGAGGTCTTTCTGATAGATCCCTTCCCTATTCAGGCTGGCTATTTTGTGCATGATCTTATCAAGCTCCGTATCAAAGACAAATGGGCCAACCCATCAACTTCTTCTCAGCACATGGACACGGACACAGAGACCGCTGCTGGAGGAGGACCTGCTTCACAGACCCGCTCTTCTGCTATGCCATCTTGGGCAGTGAAACTGAAGGATCAAATGAAGACTCTCTTCTGTATGCAGGCCAAGGGACAATATCAGTCTCATGTGGCCCAGAAGGAGAACCATCAGAGGCACAAGCGTGTCTTGAGGACCCTTGATGTAGATATCTCAAGCGGCTCAGAGTACGACATCACTCCAGAGTCTGGCTGGATGCGGGCTCAAGGTTATCAGTGGACTGGGTCTGATGCAGAGGAGAGGGCTTCTGAGGAGGACATTCAGGAGGAGCAGGAGGATCCGGATGCCACAGACGCGTCTGGGGATGATGAGGATGCGGAGTGACCACCTGTGTCGTTAGGTGTGCCCCTTTTTGGTGTCTTGTGCCAAAGGAGGAGATAGTCTAGGAGCTGGATTTGCGTTTTGCTTTAGATTTGCTTATCTTTATCGTGTTTGCTCTGAACTTGGTTGTGTTTTCTATATTTGCCTTGTGTGATGTGAGACTTATTTGTACCATATGTTGTGAGTCATATGCTCTTCAATCATCTCTATTATTTATCTTTATGTTCACATACTATCTACTGTGCAAATCCGGTATTGTCATGAATCCACCAAAAAGAGGGAGATTGTTAGGGCATATTCATGCCTAAGTAATTTTCGTGATTGATGACAGTACCGTAAAGGACTAATCGTGTGCATTAAGCTTTCATATAATACATGTCAGCGGCACAAGACGATTCGGCACCCTCCGTGGAATAGAAGCACGGTGTCCTCTACAATTCTCTGTCTTTGAGTCGTAGGAACGCCGTACTATTAAGAGGGGATCCGTAGAGGAAAGGTTTGGGTGGAATCAATTTTGCACGCACACACTTTATCTCCTTCCCTTTCCCTGCAACTTTGGAGCGGTTCCCGCCTCTATTTTATCTCCTCTTGCAAAAAGGTCTCCCAGCGGTAGTACCGCTGTGCCCGCGGTAGTACCGCCCCTGGTCAGCGGTAGTACCGCTCCAGGAACTTAGTACCGCCTTCCTAGCGGATGTACTTCGTCGGACTTTTTGCGAAGACTTTCTTGGCGGTGGTTGGTCCGATAGTGCCTCTGCACTACCATGGGCTCAACGGTAGTACCGCTGTAGCCAGCGGTAGTACCGCTGGAGTGCTAGCGGTAGTACCGCTGCCGTCAGCGGTAGTACCGCTGGGCTCGGGCTGTGAGTGGGAAAACGGTTGGATTTTTCCACCCACTATATCAAGGGTTCTTATTGCTCTAGAACTCTACCTTTGACCCTCCCACACTCCATTGTTGCTCCCTAAGCTCAAAAGTGCCCGATCTCTCTCCCTAGCCAATCAAACTTGTTGATTTCCTAGGGATTGGTTGAGAAGGCCTAGATCTACACTTCCACAAAGAGAAAATTGATTCGCCCACCAATCCCTTGCGGATCTTATTACTCTTGGGTGTTTGAGCACCCTAGACGGTTGAGGTCACCTTGGAGCCACATTCCATTATGGTGAAGCTCCGTGGTCTTGTTGGGAGCCTCCAAGCTTTGTGTGGAGTTTCCCCCAACCTTGTTTATAAAGGTTCGGTCGCCGCCTTCAAGGGCACCTATAGTGGAATCACGGTATCTCGCATTGTGTGAGGGCGTGAGGAGAATACGGTGGCCCTAGTGGCTTATTGCGGAGCAGTATGCCTCCACACCGCTCCAACGGAGACGTACTTCGTGTCAAAGGGAAGGAACTTCGGTAACACATCCTCGTCTTCATTGGTTCCACTTGTGGCTATCTCTAACCTTTACGTTGTGTATGCTTTAGTTGTTGTTTATCTCTTACTTGTCTTAGTTATCTTCGTTGGTAGCATCATATAGGTTCACCCCCTTGTTGACATTTTAGAGAACCTTTATGCTGCTAACCCTAACTTGCTAAGATTAATTAAAAAGTGGTCGTTGCCTATTCACCCCCCTCTAGTCAACCATACCGATCCTTTCAGTTATTGAACTCCGGATCTGAAACACCACCACGACTAAGACGTTGTAGTAGGAAACCTTATCTTCCATCAATGAACCACAAACCCAACACACGTTCTGTCTTCCAGATGTTGTCGATGCACACAACAATCTGCATCTTCTCCTGAACTACCTCCAAGCTCCGCGCCGATGCTGGAGCAAACATTGTCGCAAAGGCGGAGCGCGAGGACATAGGTCCACCATGAGGATGCCCCCATCGCCACGCGTTCCTTACTTGAATAATCTGGTTTCCAATTTCATCCCCAACCATATGACCTATGGTCTCGTGAGGGAAGGATCAGAAGAATCTTTATTGAGCGTTGTCATCATTGTTGCCGAAGCGAGAACGATGAACAACCTAAAAACCTAGACTATTTTCGAAAACCGTACCCCTGGGGATCTCGATTTCTTAAAAAAGCAAAAGAGAGTTGCCTAGTTAATTTATGAAAAACTGGGCCGTTACAACACGCCCAACGAGAAGGGCACCCCGGCCGACCTGACACCTACAAGACCCACACACATCACCGAGGCGAGGATACCGTCAAGATTGCCAGCACTGTCAACGTCGTCACCTCTCCCTGAGCAAGCGACTCCAAGTTCAGCGTGGACAACCCGTCAAGGCCCCTCCGAACGAGCGACACACGGAAACCATGTTGGCCAAAGCCAAAGATTCGGCCGGTGACGACGAAGACCAGGCTACTCCGACCTTGATGGCGAGCATCACAGGGGAATTGGGGCATGTCTGGCGCTGACAGAGTGTGAAATTCCCATCACCTGGCATCGTTGTCGTCGTGTCGCCCTGCAACGCCGCAGCTCCGACCTCACGCTCAGGAGCAGCCTGACTGTCGAGGAATAAAGACCAGCCACAACCCTGCACAACTTGCCACCACCATCGTCGCCACACAAGTCGCGACGCGAAAACCTCCACACTGCCAGTCGGGCACCTGTCGACTACAGCACCGTGAGCGTCTAGCCCATGAAGAGCGGAAACCGGATCCCACGACCTTCAAGACGACGCCCCAAAGGAGGGAAGCGAGGATGCCGACGCCGACGCCCAGCCCGACATGCCTTTAGGTTTTCACGTGAAGATCTCGAACCAAGGGTGTGCAGGGGATGGACTCCTCGACGGCGCCTCCAAGGAAGTGAAACGACGTCCACGGACGTCACCACCGCCGGCCAGCAAGCTTTCGTCCGGAGCATCGCCCAACACCACACCCCCACGCGTCGCACCTCCACTAGCCCGCACACCTCCCACAAATCCGATGCACCGACAACACGCGAGAGCCACCGCAAACCATCGCTGTGCCACCGCCAACCCTCGTTGTCGGCAGCCGCAGACGAGCTGGAACCGGCCAAGAAGCAACCGAATCTGGCACCGCCTGCACGCAGCACCGCAGCAGCCCCCATGAGTCAGCAAGAAGGTGACCCATGCGGAGACAAAGGACCCGAAGACATGGAAAGGGAGGGAGCCACCCACCCCCACTCGCTGGGCAGGAACCGTCGGGCCGCAGCCCCAGATCCTGCGGACGACGCCATCGCGGCCGCCACCCGCCGAAACGCGGTCTAGGGGCCCCACTCGCCGGAGCAGCAGCGCCGCACAAGGAGGTCAACCTCCCCCGCCACGAGCTCCCGCAAGGCGCCAGATCTGCGCCGCCGAAAGCCCCACGCACCGAGCCACGCCTCGCGCTGAAGCCCTACGAGCCCGAGCTGCGCCCCGCCCCGCACAGCCCCGAACGCAGCAGCCCACCCTAGTGCGCGCACCCGCGCGAGCGCCGCGTCGAGTTCCTATCGGAGCAGACAGCCCGCGCCGCCCCCGTCCAAGCTGGAGGAGGGAAGGGCCCCTCCGCCGCCGAGCCGCGCGGTCTTCGATTGACAATGCGTCGACGGCGGCGAGGGCAGGAGAGGCCGGTGGGAACTCGCTGGCGGCGGCTATGATTTGCTCCGGGGCCGCTCGCGGGAGCGACCAGGGGAGCGCCTATTCTCTCTTCTTGGTTGTTTTATGTCAAAAAGAAAAAATGATGCACACACGTGGATCGACGACCCCCTCACCATCAACGATTGAGGTCGGTGACGGAGGGAAGCCACCGGAAGACGGTGCTGAAAGATTGTGCTCTACTGCTGGTGGCTAAGATTCCGGCCTCAGGGACGAGAGAAAAACAATATGCATTGCAACAAAGCATGGCTAGCCTCCGTATTGAAAAGCTCGGTACTTGGTGCAAAGCATCTATTCGTAGTTGACACCAACAATCTTAATCCCTTCCAACTTACATATCTACCTACTTGCTGGTTCATCGTATCCAACCCAGTATTTACGTGCTTAAATTAACTGCTTTTGATTTGACGGCGGTCCAAGGATGGCTCAGTTTAGTCGACGTACATGTTCAACTTCAAACCCATCTTCAAAGTCTGCAGCTTTGATTAGCACTTTCATGATCAGTCTATGAGATCATGTCACCCAAGGCAGTCTAATTAACCTACGTCTACCTTTTTGTTCTTTCTATCTTTGTTTCCGAGGCATGATCGGGCAAACCCTAGCCCCCGCCGGCCCTGGCCCTCCCTCCCTCCCACCTTGCTTCCCCGCCGCCGTCGGAGGAGGAGGCTAGGGAGTGAAGCTTACCCGGCTGCTGGCGGACGGCGGGCTCTCTTCCTCTCTTCACGATGGGATCTTCGGCTGAGAAGCAACAGTGACCCTAGGCGCCAGGCGTGGAGGCGGAGTTGCGACGATTGGGCGGCTGCCCGATGGGATTCCGGCGGTGGCTCAGCCACCATGGCTGCTGGGGTAACGTGGGGCTGGGCATGGCACCTGGCGACGACGGATCCAGAATTTGCAACCCCAGATCGGGTGGCGACCCTGGGCTTGGCGGTGTTAGTCATCTCCTTCATCCGAGGTGGCCGGCTGGAGGCTGAGTGGTCGGATCTCGAGATCCGTCATCTAGTCCCGGTTTTGAGTAGGGAAGACATAGTTGCCGGTGAAAACCAAGCTCACGATGGGCGACGACGACGTCTTGCGTCGTTACCTTGATGAAGGCATCTACTTGTAACTACTGTCGACCCATACATGCTGCTCCGGGTGAAAGCCTAGGATCTGATCTTCAGGATCAAACGATGGCGGCGTTGTGTTGTCGTTTCTCTCTTGGGGACATCATTTGCGGGGTAGTGATGGAGGCAGACGTAGGAGGTGGAGCGGCTTCAGCTTGCACGGAGCCCCGATGGAGATGTCAAGTCATGCGTGGACGACATGTGCTATGTTGTGTCATGTGCTACGCACGACAGATTTTTCAGAGACTTCAAACTGCATCGGCTGGCAGTACTTGGCGGCTTGGTGCTACGGTTTACCGGTGGCGACCGCAACGTGCTCAGCTGTTTTCACGGAAGGAGGTGGTGTCGTTGGGCACCGAGGTGGTGTCGACGAAGGGCCAGACTGTTAAGAATGATGCAGATCTCTTTCCTGAAAATGGATCAGCGGTTCGATGATGATCTTGACTTCTAAAACGTGTGGATGTGATGTACATTTTAGATTTGATGCACCGGCTGTAGGTTTTGATACGTTATATGAATGAATCGGTGATGACATCGATTTTAGATATGAAGAGTGAGAACATTTCATATTATCGAGTGTGTAGGTGTGTGTGATGGCTTCAGTGGCTTGACGTATATTTTTATTAAATCTTTATTAAATAATTAATAAAGATTATTGTATGCATCGATCTGCAGAGGACGGGGAATTTACCTTCTTTTCTAAAATAATATAGATATCACACAATGCACTTTTGTTATGTACACTTACAGGATAACGGTTAGAAACATGGAGTATGTAGTGGTGAATCTAAGGGGTGCTTTAATAGGCTTGAGCCCCTTTAAAAAATTGATTTGTTTTACTAGTATTCATCCTAGCTCGTGTAAATATATAACATTATTTAATCTAAAAAACTGTGAGTTATTTTTTTTAACACAGTTAATATTAAGTTTCCCTTCATTTTCCTCTATGATTTCGTAGTATGTATTATTTGTACTTTTCTCTTTACAATCTGATATTTACAGCAACACGATGACTGACTAGCTCTGTTCCGTGCATGCGTTTTGTTTTATGAGTGCTATGTACAGTGACGCGGTGACTAGTAGAAAACGGGTATGTCCAATTGTGCACTTGCACTTTCCATTTCCTAGTTCGTATGCATGTACTGACAGGGTGACTAATAGAAACAGCGTACTTTCTGTTTTTAGGTTTATGGCCTCATGGTGCTTTTCACGTGAGGTAGGGGACCCGTTCCTCCGTTGTGTAGTTATGTTTGGATCTAATATAGATCGTGGTGCGTCGTTGAGGTGATGGGAACGGTGTCTGGATGAATAAATCTGTTTCAACTTTACTTTTATATTGGGGTTGTCCTTCATCGCGGCGTCTCGGAGTTGATGGCATCGTGTGTTTGTCGATTCTTCAGATCGACGACGTTAGGGTTCATGGATGGTGTCGGCGAGACGGCGGCGGAGACTCCATCAGACGTGTCTCTCCTTCTGCTTTGTCCCCGTTGCTTTGGCGTTGTCTTCGACGTCATGGTGGAGCAGGGAGGTTTTGTCATTCAGGAGTACACGCGGATGGTTGTCTACGCAAGTGACAGCTGGAAGATAGTGCATCTTGTGTTGGGTTTGTGGTTGGTGGATGACAGTTCTGGTTTCCCACTCAGACGTTGTCGTCTTACGGGGGTGCCCGATCAGGAGTTCGATGGCCTGTCCGGGGACATGTTGTCCCAGTCTGATTCTTTCAATGGTAATGGTTTTGCTTCTGACAAACTACTTTAAAGGTCTGTAAAGTTGCATATCTATGATGAAGCCGCGTCGAGCTAGGATGAAGAGGTGATCTGTCTTCTTTTTTTTCGGTGGCCGTTTTGGTGGTGGCCAAGAAGAAAGACAGGCGATGGTATTTTATATAAGATAATTCCATCTTTTCAGCCATGTAAGATCAATGTTTACATATTTTGTAATTAATTTTATTTCTATAAATAAGACGCGTATTGCCATAAAAAAAAAAGGCGTCCGAAAGAACCGAAATCAACTGTGGAATCGGGCATGTCGTGGCTCCGTCGGCCGACACTGCATGCACCAACCGCGGTTTGACTACGGGGAGCAGCCAAGGATCGGCGGCCGGGTGGGCAGCCTTCTTCGCTCGATACTGTGGGTGTGGCCTAGACTCGTGGATCTAGACATGTCGATCGCGATGCGATCCGCGCGAGCGAGCCGACCACGTTTACGCTTCCGTCCGTGGTAGTAGCTCGACGAAGAATCGGGTTTGTACTTGTACTCAACTTGCAGTTAGTCAAGCACAAGAAGACTACATCCACCACGTACCCATCCATCATCATCAGGCGGCTAGCACTGCCCTCATGCGCGACGCGAGTGGTGCATGTCGCTCCATTTATGTACTGTATATATAATGCAATGCACGTACGTATCGTGTTAAACCAGCATAGCTCTCGTGGCCATGGCGGCTACCACCTGGGTTACCCTCACCCCTTTGGCCATGCATGCATGTCGTTGCTCGCCGCCGCAGCCGCTCTGGAAACAAGTGCCGGACCGGCGCTGGCGCTCCTGGCTGGGCCCGGCAGGTGTGAACCAAGTGCTTCCATTTCCAAGACAAGATCGAGAACGTACGTCCCTGGTGGTTAGATCTTGACCGTTCCGGACAGGACACGGAATATATTTACGCCAAATCAAACTGTAAGCATATGCATATGCGAGGTGCGTTGTTGACTGTTCAAGCAAGATAACAACAAGCTTGTTTACCATAGTATAAGTAGTTGTCGCATCAATTCTTGCTTGAAATCGATCGAGCATCGATCGTCCCAGGGGATGGATATTCCCGCCACCGTGTTGGCGACGCACGACTGCTGAACTAAGCTTTCGGTCCCTAGCTAGCAATAGCCTACAGGTGCACACGTCAGTCGGCGACTCAGCTACCCGTATCTATCTTTGGATCGCGATTCCATGCTCTTACTTTGTGTTGTGGTACGTAGCTAGCTATACCTAGCTAGGTGGCTTATCCAGAAGAGCCAAAGATTGGCCATCTTGAGAAGGCAGGTAGCTGATCCAAAGCACGCATGCGATGTACTGCTGGTAGTAAATTGTAGTAGTATCCATTTTGACTCGTGAAGCCTGATGCTTTGCTTGCTGGCTAGGTGATAAGTGAGTGAGTGCGACCTTTCCATCTGTCCCCCTCCCTATCTGTTCACCGTCACTCCACCGCTTTGCTTTTCGTTTGGCGCCCGGAGGTCAAGAAATGTTGATCCACCGAATCGAGAGATCTGCGTGTTCAGACTCGCCAAAGTCGGCGAGTTTGATTCACCACTTTGCAGCTGTGTTCCTGTACTACTACAACTAGTATGTCGTCGGTTATCAAATCTTGTCAACTTGTTGGCTTACGATCGGTGTACCAGCAGTATTGTTGACCACACATGTCCGATAGACCAGGGATGGAGATGTATAGGTTTGTACCGTCCCGTTTTTCTCTGAAACTGACATGCATGCATGCATGTTGCCAACTTTTTTGTTTTTAGACAAACATGCATGTTGCCAACTGAGAGATGGTCCTCGTTACTGTAAATGGGCCTGCCCAAGTAGCTTTCAGGTCAATTTGTTTTTCTCTGTTTTTCCTCCCGTTCTTCCTTTGTCCTGTTCTGTTGTTCTTGTTTTCCAAAGTATTGTAAAAAATGTTGTTCACTAAAAAAAATGTTCTTATTTTCATTCGTTTTCAATTGTTCACTAAAAATAATATTGGCACTGTTTAAGGAAATATTTTATATCATTCGAAAAAATGTTCCAGCGTGTACTTGAAAAATGTTTAGCATGTATTTCAAACATTGTTCAAACATATGTCTTCATAATTATGTAAATCATGTATTCGAAACACTTCAAATATATATATAACCTAAATGAAAACTCCCACACGTGTCACACGAGGCGACCAAAATTTAATAATTTGTATGAAAAAATAGACATCAACATGTTTTGAAAAATATTTTATCATGCATTTGAAAAATGTTAAACTTGTACAAAAATTGTTCTTCATGCAAACAGAAAATATATATTGTATATAGAAAATATAAACATGTGATGAAAAAGCTATCGAAAAGAAAAATAAGGAAAAACTGCTTCTGGTGTTTAAATAATGTTTATTGACTTTACATAAATGTTCGACGCATATTTTAAAATGTTGTACATGACTTCAAAATGATCAAAATATGTATTTTAACACTATCCACTTCATGCATTAGAAAAATGGTGAACGTGTATCAAAAACAATTCCACATGTACAATTAAAATGTAAATGGCCATTCTTAAAAAAAGGTAAATAGCCAAATAGTACATATTTGTAGAAAATAATACTTGTTATTGAAAAGAACTAGACTAGTTCTCTTCAACAACCAGTATTGTGGTACGGAGGGAGTAATAAGAATAATTGCAAAAAACCCAAAGAACCACCAAAAAAACTAAAGAAAACGAGTGAAGAAACGAAAACAGCATAAAAATCAAAAACAAAACCATGAAACTCACCGAAGAAAAGAAACACCAAGAAAACCGCATAAAAACCAAGGAAAAAACTGAAGAAAAACCACAAAAGACTGTCCAAAATAGGTGAAATTGTAAAACCTGTATACAATACTAGGTTGACCCATGACCTCGATCGCCAAAGGTGAGGCCACACTATATCTTGTAGTAAACGAGGTGGGGACTGCTATAAATCATCCGACTGATTCTAGGAAATCAGTCGGGTCGATAACCGTCTGATACATCCTCTCCAGTCGCTGGATGGGTCAACGCTCCATCGCTTTCTTCTCCTCCAGCAAACGCATCGGTCCCTTGGTCGCTCCGTCGCAGCAGCATGCCCCGCCTAAGGTTTCCTCTGCTCCGTCGCAGCAAGCACGTCACTGATGGTAGCAGCGCCGGTGAGAGCTGCATCATAGTGCGTGATGACGACGGTGACCACGGACGTCGCAACGCAGCACGCGGCGGTCATGGTGGTTCGTTAAATTTGCAGCTCCCTGCCAGCCAGCGGCGAGTCAACTCGAAGCAGCTTCCCCGGCGGCGATATAGGAGTCGAAGCAGAACTCGTGTTGCATTGCAGCTTTGCCGGTGGTGAGATTCGGGTCGAAGCACAGCGTGCGTTGCACTACAGCTTCGTCGATGACGAGACATGAGACTAGGAGCCAATTCGCATGGCACTGTAGCTTCGCCGGCACGCGTTGCACTACGGCTTCACCAGCGACGAGATCCGGGTCGAGGCACAACGCTTGTTGCACTGCAGCTTCGCCGGTGATGATGCAACATCAACGACGGTGGCAGGGCCGACGATGGCGATTTTGTAGCACGACGGATGCTGCAAACAAAGGAATTGTAGCTGTTGGAGTGTAGTAGGTCGCCGGCCACCGACTCGCTGCTCCTGACGAGGCCAATAATGAAGGAGCTGGGCGGTACTAGCAGATTCGAAGGTAAGAGATGAAAGCGAAAAATGGGATCTCGCGAGGAAAAACGAGTGGCTTTCGTTGGGCCTGGGAGATAAGTTTTGTACGGTCCCATCAAGACATGTCATGCGTGCGAGGTGGATGATTTCTTCGAGAAATCAACTAGCTGTTTTCAAGAGTTTTGCAAACGAGATATAGCTCTCATGCCTTACTTTTCCCAATTTCTATTCGGCTCTTCACCCGCCGGTTAGAGCGTTAACCGTACTAGTGCACACCCCTTTGAACCGAATAAGTAGCCCATGAATGGCAGGTAGTGGGAAATTCGTCCCAGTTTTTGGGAAGCTTCTGGACGCTTCCTAGCCTAGAGTTGGGAAGCTTCTCGAAGTTTGTGTCCAGTTTCTCCTTTTTCTTTATTGTTTTTTAAGCGGTTTAAGTTATGTTTTATTTTTTAAATGCCCAAACAATTTTAAAAACTATTTTGAACTTTTAAAAACCTCATGATTTGTTTTAAAAATCCTTCAAAGTAATACAGCTTTTTACTAAGTTTTCTTAATGAAGTTTTCTAAATTTATGGTATTTTCAATTTTTGAAACTTTTTCAAATTTGTGAATTTTTTTTCCACTACATTAACTTTTTTCTAAAATTTCATGAACATTTTTCAAATCTGCGAACTTCTTTCAGGTTTTTGCTATCTTACTCTAGTGGACTCTTTTTAAATCAGCGACTTTTTTTAGTTTTGCTAGCCTTTTACAAACTTATGAACTTTTTTCAAATTCATGAAGAACGAGGAGATTAAGCAAAGATGGTGGGAGTACTTTGATAGGCTGTTGAATGGGGAGGGTGAGAGCTCTACCATTGAACTGGATGATTCCTTTGATGATACTAGCAGGAGTTTTGTGCGGCGAATCGAGGAGTCATAAGTCAAGGAGGCTTTAAAAAGGATGAAAGGAGGCAAGGCGATGGGCCCTGATTGTATCCCCATTAACGTATGGAGAGGACTCGGAGACGTGGGGATAGTATGGCCAACCAAGCCTTTCAACCTCATATTTTTGGCAAACAAGATGCGAGAAGAATGGAGGAGGAGTATATTAGTACCAATCTTCAAGAACAAGGAGGGTGTTCATAATTGTACTAATACCATGGAATTAAAAAGAGAGATTCATTGAGCATCTCTTAAAAAGAATGACAAGCGTAACCAAAAATCAGTTTGGTTTCATGCCTCGGAGGTCGACCCTGGAAGCCATTTTCTTGGTACGACAACTTATGAAGAGATACAGGGAGTAAAAGAAGGACCTGCGTATGGTGTTCATTGACTTGGAGAAGGCCTATGATAAGGTACCAAGGAATTTCATGTGGTGAGCCTTGGAGAAACACAAAGTCCAAGATAAGTACATTACCCTCATCAAGGACATGCACGATAATGTTGTGACGAGTGTTCGAACAAGTGATGGTGACACTGATGACTTCCCGTTTAAAGTAGGGCTGCACCAGGGGTCAACTTTGAGCACTTATCTTTTCGTCTTGGTGATGGATAAGGTCACAAGGGATATACAATGAGATATTCAATGGTGTATGCTCTTTGAGGACGATGTGGTTCTAGTTGATGAAAGTCAAACGGGGATCAATAGGAAGTTGGAGCTATTTAGACAAATCTTGGAATCAAAAGGTTTTAGAATTAACAGAACTAAAATTGGGTACATGAATTGTGGTTTGAGTACTACTAGACACGAGGAGGAGGAGGTGTGTTGGACATGCGCATGTTGAGATGGATGTGTGGACACACAAGGAAGGACCGAGTCCATAATGATGACATACAACATAGAGTTGGGGGTAGCGCCAATTGATGAGAAGCTTATCCGACATTGTCTGAGATGGTTTGGGCATATTCAACGTAGGCCTACATAAGCTAGAGTGTATGGTCGTAGTAGACCGATTATGACATAGGAGGAGTCCTTAAAGAGAGATTTAAAGGACTTGAGTATCACTAGAGAACTAGTCATGGAGAGGGTGTTGGAATTATGCCCTAGAGGCAATGATAAATAAGTTATTATTATAATTCCTATATCAAGATAATCGTTTATTATCCATGCTATAATTGTATTGAATGAAGACTTAGATACATGTGTGGATACATAGACAATACACTGTCCCTAGCAAGCCTCTAGTTGGCTGGCGAGTTGATCAAGGATAGTCAGGATCTTCTGACTACGTACAAGGTGTTGTTGCTTGATAACTGGATCACATCATTGGGAGAATCATGTGATGGACTAGACCCAAACTAATAGACGTAGCATCTTGATCGTGTCATTTTGTTGCTACTGTTTTCAGCGTGTCAAGTATTTATTCCTATGACCATGAGATCATATAACTCACTGACACCGGAGGAAATACTTTGTGTGTATCAAACGTCGCAACGTAACTGGGTGACTATAAAGATGCTCTACAGGTATCTCCGAAGGTGTTCGTTGGGTTAGTATGGATCAAGACTGGGATTTGTTACTCCGTGTGAGGAGAGGTATCTCGGGGCCCACTCGGTAATACAACATCACACACAAGCCTTGATAGCAATGTGACTTAGTGTAAGTTGCGGGATCTTGTATTACAAAACGAGTAAAGACACTTGCCGGTAAACGAGATTGAAATAGGTATGCGGATACTGACGATCGAATCTCGGGCAAGTAACATACCGAAGGACAAAGGGAATGACATACATGATTATATGAATCCTTGGCACTAAGGTTCAAACGATAAGATCTTCGTAGAATATGTAGGATCCAATATGGGCATCCAGGTCCTGCTATTGGATACTGACCGAGGAGTCCCTCGGGTCATGTCTACATAGTTCTCGAACCCGCAGGGTCTGCACACTTAAGGTTCGACGTTGTTTTATGCGTATTTGAGTTATATGGTTGGTTACCGAATGTTGTTAGGAGTCTCGGATGAGATCACGGACGTCACGAGGGTTTCTGTAATGGTCCGGAGACGAAGATTGATATATAGGATGACCTCATTTGATTACCGGAAAGTTTTCGAAATTACCGGGAATGTACCGGGAATGACGAATGGGTTCTGGATGTTCACCGGGGGGGGGGGGAGGAGCCCACCCCGGGGAAGCCCATAGGCCTTAGGCGTGCCGCACCCGCCCTTAGTGGGCTGGTGGGCAAGCCCAAAGAGGCCCCTGCGCAAGGAGATAAGAAAATCAAAGAGAAAAAAAAGGGGAAGTGGGAAGGAAGGGAAGGACTCCACCTTCCAATCCTAGTTGGACTAGGATTGGAGGAGGAATCCTCCTCCCCCCCTTCGGCCGAACCCCTTGGGGCTCCTAGAGGCCCAAGGCAAGGCCCCTCCCCTCCCACCTATATATACGGAGGTTTTAGGGCTTATTTGAGACAACTTTTCCACGGCAGCCCGACCACATACCTCCACGGTTTTTCCTCTAGATTGCGTTTCTGCGGAGCTCGGGCGGAGCCCTGCTGAGATTAGATCACCACCAACCTCCGGAGCACTGTCACACTGCCGGAGAACTCATCTACCTCTCCGTCTCTCTTGCTGGATCAAGAAGGCCGAGATCATCGTCGAGTTGTACGTGTGCTGAACGCGGAGGTGCCGTCCGTTCGGCACTAGATCGGAGCGGATCGTGGGACGGATCGCGGGACAGTTCGTGGGACAATTTGTGGGGCGGATCGAGGGACGTGAGGACGTTCCACTACATCAACCGTGTTTATTAACGGTTCTGCTGTGCGATCTACAAGGGTACGTAGATCTGAAATCCCCCTCGTAGATGGACATCACCATGATAGGTCTTCGTGCACGTAGGAAATTTTTTGTTTCCCATGCTTGTTCCCCAATAGTGGTATCAGAGCAAGGTCATGCGTAGATGTCATCTCGAGTAGAACACAAAAGTTTTATGGGCGGTGATGTGCGATTTGCTGCCCTCCTTAGTCTTTTCTTGATTCCGCGGTATTGTTGGATCGAAGCGGCTCGGACCGACATTACTCGTACGCTTACGAGAGACTGGTTTCATCGCTACGAGTAACCCCGTTGCTCAAAGATGACTGGCGAGTGTCGGTTTCTCCAACTTTAGTTGAATCGGATTTGACCGAGGAGGTCCTTGGATGAGGTTAAACAGCAATTCATATATCTCCGTTGTGGTGTTTGCGTAAGTAAGATGCGATCCTACTAGATACCCATGGTCACCACGTAAAACATGCAACAACAATTAGAGGACGTCTAACTTGTTTTTGCAGGGTATGCTTGTGATGTGATATGGCCGACGATGTGATGTGATATATTGGATGTATGAGATGATCATGTTGTAATAGTTAATATCGACTTGCACGTCAATGGTACGGCAACCGGCAGGAGCCATAGGATTGTCTTTAAACTAACGTTTGTGCTTGCAGATGCGTTTACTATATTGCTAGGATGTAGCTTTAGTAGTAATAGCATGAGTAGCATGACAACCCCGATGGCGACACGTTGATAGAGATCATGGTGTGGCGCTGCTGACAGAAGATCGTGTCGGTGCTTTGGTGATGGAGATCAAGAAGCACGTGATGATGGCCATATCATGTCACTTATGAATTGCATGTGATGTTAATCCTTTTATGCACCTTATTTTGCTTAGAACGACGGTAGCATTATGAGGTGATCTCTCACTAAAATTTCAAGACGAAATTGTGTTCTCCCCGACTGTGCACCGTTGCTACAGTTCGTCGTTTCGAGACACCACGTGATGATCGGGTGTGATAGACTCAACGTTCACATACAACGGGTGTAAAACAGTTGCACACGCGGAACACTCGGGTTAAGCTTGACGAGCCTAGCATGTGCAGACATGGCCTCGGAACACATGAGACCGAAAGGTCGATCATGAATCCTATAGTTGATATGATTAGCATAGAGATGCTTACCACTAAAACTATCCTCAACTCACGTGATGATCGGACTTGAGCTAGTGGAATTCGATCATGAACCACTCAAATGACTAGAGAGATGTACTTTTTGAGTGGGAGTTTAGCAAGTAATTTGATTAAGTTAAACTCTAATTATCTTGAACATAGTCTAAGTCCACTTTGAACATATTTGTGTTGTAGATCATGGCTCACGCGACAATCACCCTGAATTTTAATACGTTCCTAGAGAAAGCTAAGTTGAAAGATGATGGATGCAACTGTGTAGACTGGGCTCGTAATCTTAAGTTTCTCCTGCAAGCTGGGAAGAAGGATTATGTCCTTAATGCTGCGCTAGGAGATGAACCACCCGCTACGGCTGACCAAGATGTTAAGAACGCTTTGTTAACACGTAAGGAGGACTACTCAGTAGTTCAATGTGCAGTCTTGTATGGCTTAGAGCCGGGACTTCAACGTCGCTTTGAGCGTCATGGAGCATATGAGATGTTCCAGGAGTTGAAGTTTATCTTTCATAAGAACGCTTGGATCGAGAGGTATGAGACCTCCGATAAATTCTATGCTTGCAAGATGGAGGAGAATTCGTCTGTGAGTGAACATGTGCTCAAAATGTCTGGGTACTCAAACCGTCTAGCTGAGCTGGGGATAGAACTCCCGCAAGAGGCTATCACTGACAGAATTCTTCAATCACTGCCGCCAAGCTATAAGGGCTTTGTGTTGAACTACAACATGTAAGGGATGAACAAGTCACCCGGCAAGTTGTTCGTGATGATGAAAGTCGCAGAGTCAGAACTCCGTAAAGAGCATCAAGTGTTGATGGTGAATAAGACCACTAGTTTCAAGAGAAACGGCAAAGGAAAGAAGGGTAATTCAAAGAAGAGCGGCAAGCCTGTTGCCAATCCAACGAAGAAACCCAAAGCTGGACCTAAGCCTGAAACGGAGTGCTATTATTGCAAGGGTATGGGTCACTGAAAGCGCAACTGCCCCAAGTATCTGGCTGATAAGAAGGCGGCCAAAGAAAAATCAGGTATATTTGATATACATGTTATTGATGTGTACTTAACCAACTCTCGTAGTAGTGCCTGGGTATTCGATACCGGTTCTGTTGCTCACATTTGCAACTCGAAGCAGGAACTGCGGAATAAGCGAAGGCTGGCAAAGGATGAAGTGACTATGCGCGTGGGAAATGGTTCCAAGGTTGATGCAATCGCCGTCGGCACAGTTTCACTTCAGTTACCATCAGGATTAGTTATGAACTTGAATAATTGTTATTTAGTGCCTACGTTAAGCATGAACATTATATCTGGATCTTGTTTACTGTGAGACCGTTACTCGTTTAAGTCAGAGAATAATGGTTGTTCTATTTCTATGAGTAATATCTTTTATGGTCATGCATCCAATGTGAGAGGATTGTTCATATTGAATCTTGATAGTGGTAATACACATATACATAACATTGAGACCAAAAGAGTTAGAGCTAACAATGATAGCGCCATGTTTTTGTGGCACTGCCGCTTAGGTCATATTGGTGTAAAGCGCATGAAGAAACTCCATACCGATGGACTTTTGGAGTCACTTGACTTTGATTCACTTGACACGTGCGAACCATGTCTCATGGGCAAGATGACTAAAACTCCGTTCTCCGGAACAATGGAGCGTGCAAGTGACTTGTTGGAAATCATACATAGCGATGTGTGTGGTCCGATGAGCGTGGAGGCACGTGGCGGATATCGTTATTTTCTCACCTTCACTGACGATTTGAGTAGATATGGTTATGTCTACTTAATGAAACACAAGTCTGAAACATTTGAAAAGTTCAAGCAATTTCACAGTGAAGTTGAAAATCATCGTAACAAGAAGATCAAGTTCCTATGGTCTTATCGTGGGCGTGAATATCTGAGTTTCGAGTTTGGTGCTCACTTAAGACAATGTGGAATTGTTTCACAGTTGACACCGCCTGGAACACCACAGCGTAATGGTGTGTCCGAACGTCGTAATCGTACTTTATTAGAGATGGTGCGATCTATGATGTCTCTTACCAAGCCGATATCGCTTTGGGGTTATGCATTAGAAACAGCTGCATTTACTTTAAATAGGGCACCATCAAAATCCGTTGAGACGACACCATACGAACTGTGGTATGGCAAAAGACCAAAGTTGTCGTTTCTTAAAGTTTGGGGATGTGATGCTTATGTCAAAAAGCTTCAGCCTGAAAAGCTGGAACCCAAAGCGAAAAAGTGCATCTTCATAGGTTACCCAAAAGAGACAGTTGGGTATACCTTCTATCTCAAATCCGAGGGCAAAGTGTTTGTTGCTAAGAACGGAGCTTTTCTCGAGAAGGAGTTTCTCTCGAGAGAATTGAGTGGGAGGAAGATAGAACTTGATGAGGTTGTCGAACCTCTCATCCCTTTGGATGGTTCCGCAGGGCAAGGGGAAATCCCTGTCGTTGCGACGCCGGTTGAGGAGGAAGTTAATGATGATGATCATGAAACTCCGGATCAAGTTCCTGTCGAACCTTGCAGGTCGACGAGACCGCGTACTACTCCAGAGTGGTACAGTAATCCCGTCTTATCAATTATGTTGTTAGACAACAATGAGCGTGCGAATTATGAAGAAGCAATGGTGGGCCCAGATTCCAACAAATGGCTGGAGGCCATGAAGTCCGAGATAGGATCCATGTATGAAAACAAAGTGTGGACTTTGGAAGTACTACCTGAGGGCCGCAAGGCTATTCAGAACAAATGGATCTTTAAGAAGAAGACGGACGCTGACGGTAATGTGACCGTTTATAAAGCTCGACTTGTGGCAAAGGGTTTTTCACAAGTTCAAGGAGTTGACTACGATGAGACGTTCTCACCCGTAGCGATGCTTAAGTCCATCAGAATCATGTTAGTAATAGCTGCATTTTTCAATTATGAAATCTGGCAGATGGATGTCAAAACGGCGTTCCTTAACGGTTCCCTTAAGGAATAGTTGTATATGATGTAACCCGAAGGTTTTGTCGATCCTAAAAATGCTAACAAAGTGTGCAAACTCCAGCGATCCATTTATGGACTGGTGCAAGCATCTCGGAGTTGGAATAAACGTTTTGATGAGGTGATCAAAGCATTTGGGTTTATACAAGTGGTTGGAGAATCTTGTATTTACAAGAAAGTGAGTGGGAGCTGTGTGGCGTTTCTAATATTATATGTGGATGACATATTGCTGATTGGAAATAACGTGGAGTTTTTGGAGAGCATAAAGGATTACTTGAATAAAAGTTTCCCTATGAAGGACCTAGGAGAAGCTACTTACATTCTAGGCATTAAGGTCTATAGTAATAGATCGAAACACCTGATAGGACTTTCACAAAGTACATACCTTGATAAAGTTTTGAAGAGGTTCAAAATGGAACAGTCCAAGAAGTGGTTCTTGCCAGTTTTACAAGGTACGAGATTGAGTAAGACTCAGTGCCCAGCAACTGATAAAGATAGAGAGCATATGAGCACCGTCCCCTATGCTTCAGCCATAGGTTCTATCATGTATGCAATGTTGTGCACTAGGCCGGACGTTAGCCTGGCCATAAGTATGGCAGGCAGGTTCCAGAGTAATCCAGGAGTGGATCACTGGACGACGGTCAAGAATATCCTAAAGTACCTGAAAAGGACTAAGGAGATGTTTCTCGTGTATGGAAGTGACGAAGAGCTCGCCGTAAAAGGTTACGTCGATGCAAGCTTTGACACAGATCCAGAGGACTCTAAGTCGCAGACCGGATACGTATTTATTCTTAATGGGGGTGCGGTAAGCTGGTGCAGTTCCAAGCAAAGCGTCATACCTGATTCTACATGTGAAGCGGAGTACATGGCTGCCTCGGAGGCGGCTAAGGAGGGTGTCTGGATGAAGCAGTTCATCACGGATCTTGGAGTGGTGCCAAGCGCACTGAATCTAATAACTCTGTTTTGTGACAACACGGGTGCCATTGCCTTAGCAAAGGGACCACGGTTTCACGAGAAGACCAGACACATCAAACGACGCTTCAACCTCATGTGCAACTACATCGAAGGGTAGGACGTAAATATATGCAAAGTGCACACGGATCTAAATGTGGCAGACCCGCTCACTAAACCTCTTCCATGGGCAAAGCATGATCAACACCAGAACTGTATGGGTGTTAGATTTATTACAATGTAATTCGCATGGTGATGTGAGGGCTAGATTATTGACTCTAGTGCAAGTGGGAGACTGTTGGAATTATGCCCTAGAGGCAATGATAAATAAGTTATTATTATAATTCCTGTATCAAGATAATCGTTTATTATCCATGCTATAATTGTATTGAATGAAGACTTAGATACATGTGTGGATACATAGACAAAACACTGAACCTAGCAAGCCTCTAGTTGGCTGGCCAGTTGATCAAGGACAGTCAGGGTCTTCTGACTATGTACAAGGTTTTGTTGCTTGATAACTCGATCACATCATTGGGAGAATCAGGTGATGGACTAGACCCAAACTAATAGACGTAGCATGTTGATCGTGTCATTTTGTTGCTACTGTTTTCTGCGTGTCAAGTATTTATTCCTATGACCATGAGATCATATAACTCACTGACACCGGAGGAATACTTTGTGTGTATCAAACGTCGCAACGTTACTGGGTGACTATAAAGATGCTCTACAGGTATCTCCGAAGGTGTTCGTTGAGTTAGTATCGATCAAGACTGGGATTTGTCACTCCGTGTGACGGAGAGGTATCTCGGGGCCCACTCGGTAATACAACATCACACACAAGCCTTGCAAGCAATGTGACTTAGTGTAAGTTGCGGGATCTTGTATTACGGAATGAGTAAAGAGACTTGCCGATAAACGAGATTGAAATAGGTATGCGGATACTAACGATCGAATCTCGGGCAAGTAACATACCGAAGGACAAAGGGAATGACATACGGGATTATATGAATCCTTGGCACTAAGGTTCAAACGATAAGATCTCTCGTAGAATATGTAGGATCCAATATGGGCATCCAGGTCCCGCTATTGGATATTGACCGAGGAGTCCCTCGGGTCATGTCTACATAGTTCTCGAACCCGCAGGGTCTGCACACTTAAGGTTCGACGTTGTTTTATGCGTATTTGAGTTATATGGTTGGTTACCGTATGTTGTTCAGAGTCCTGGATGAGATCACAGACGTCACGAGGGTTTCCGGAATGGTCCGGAGACGAAGATTGATATATAGGATGACCTCATTTGATTACCGGAAGGTTTTTGAAATTACCAGGAATGACGAATGGGTTACGGATGTTCACCGGGGAGGGGGGGGGGCAGCCCACCCCGGGGAAGCCCATAGGCCTTAGGGGTGCCGCACCAGCCCTTAGTGGGCTAGTGGGCAAGCCCAAAGAGGCCCCTACACAAGGAGATAAGGAAATCAAAGAGAAAAAAAAGGGAGAAGTGGGAAGGAAGGGAAGGACTCCACCTTCCAATCCTAGTTGGACTAGAATTGGAGGAGGAATCCTCCTCCCCCCTTCAGCCAAACCCCTTGGGGCTCCTTGAGCCCCAAGGCAAGGCCCCTCCCCTCCCACCTATATATACGGAGGTTTTAGGGCTGATTTGAGACAACTTTTCCATGGCAGCCCGACCACATACCTCCACGGTTTTTCCTCTAGATCGCGTTTCTGCAGAGCTCGGGCGGAGCCCTGCTGAGATTAGATCACCATCAACCTCCGGAGCGCCGTCACGCTGCCGGAGAACTCATCTACCTCTCCGTTTCTCTTGCTGGATCAAGAAGGCCAAGATCATCGTCGAGCTGTACGTGTGCTGGACGCGGAGGTGTCGTCCGTTCGGCACTAGATCAGAGCGGATCGTGGGACGGATCGCGGGACGGTTCGTGGGTCGGTTCGCGGGGCGGATCGAGGGACGTGAGGACGTTCCACTACATCAACCGCGTTTATTAACGCTTCTGTTGTGCGATCTATAAGGGTACGTAGATCTGAAATCCCCCTCGTAGATGGACATCACCATGATAGGGCTTCATGCACGTAGGAAATTTTTTGTTTCCCATGCGACGGTCCCCAACAGAGGGGTGTGTGGAAGCACTAGTGCAGCCACGTGCTGTACAAACAGTATTTACACCCTTTCTGTGACGTAGTTCCAAACCGTCACCTTGCATGTGTGGGAGAATGGGCGGCCTATCCCATACGACAGAGTTAAATCGTCCGTGATGCCTCCGTCTGGTCACACACGCTAGACAAAACTAGGGCGTGTGCGATTGGGAGGACCATCACAAACATACATATTGAAGAAGTCATGTGAGATGTGCTTTGCATCCCACACAGGAAATCCCAAAGACACGTCTCCGTTCGTAGTGCACATCACACAATATTCTGCATCACATCGTTTGTGATAGAGCTGGCCATCACACACGATAGTCATAATTGTGTCGATTGTGTTATTCAATACATCACTCACAGTACCTAGAAGAAATTGTTTGGCATTGGGTTGTCCATCACACACATTTGTTGTGTGAAAAAGTTTGTGATTGGCGGACAAACACACACAGTTTTTAACCGGAAGTCGTGTGTGATTCTTCAGTGATCCAACACGCTAACTTTCTAGAAACTGTGTGGTTTGTTGAGGTAATCACCCACGGTGTTCTCTTGGAAACCATCTGCAATAGGAACCACAATTTTCAGCCTAATTGCTCTATTATTTATAATCCATTTAGTAATCAAATTAACATTTGATATCTAGCACACAGTTTATGAAAGTGCGTTATATTGACTAGGAGGGGGGGTGAATAGGCGACTTTCCCAAATTCGTCACTCAAGAATTTCTACTTGAGGAATTTGCTAAGTGACGAACTACTTGCACCAGAATAAGTACTCACGTGTATGCATAACATGACAATATCATAGCCGTCATGGTGAAATGAAACATACACAAAGTGCGAGTAGCATATAAACATGATAAACAGGCGAAGAACAAGGTGACTGAAGAATTTGAGATGAGGAAATTGAGAAAGTCCCCAGTCAAAGTCTTCAAATAGTAACGATCAATTTCATCAACAAGTATTCGAATAAATGAAGGGGTTGATGAAATAGAACCAGGAGCTTAGTGAAGACAATGGTTTGATGATCCAATTCCAACTGTTGTGACAGTCGTATGTCTGGTTTGGACCGGTTTAGTATATAAACCAAAGGACACACATTCCTTACCATGTTCTTCTTGAGCTAAGTTCACACACACCTCAGCCAACACTCATGGTAAGTCTTCAGGGTAGACTTCCAAACCCTCACAAACTCGATCACCCGGCAATCCACAATTTCCACTTGGATGCTCAAGACCATGACGCCTAACCGTCTAGAAGATACACAGTCTTCAAACGTAACAATCATCGGTTACACACAAGAACAATCTCTTCAGTGATGCTCAATCACTTTGTGTTTTTGGTTTTTGGTTTTGGGTTTTTTCCTCGGTGATGATTGTCTCTCAAAGTCCTCGGAGGATGGGTTGCTCTCAAATGACAAGTGTCAAGTTCTCTCTCCGATCTGCCAACCAACTAGTGGTTATGGGGGCGGCTATTTATAGCTAGCGTGTAATCCGCATGATAAGACAAAAATGCCCCAGTGATATGACTGTTATGTGGATAAGATTTTGGGGACAACTGGCACAAAGCACAAAAACGGTCAGAATTTCAAACTATGAAAGTCCTTAGATCTATCATGTAGGCAATTCACACTAGCAAAATCCTAACTCCCCAATTAGACCAAATTACTCACAGACCAGAAGAACATTGACTGTGTCATTGAAGAATTTGACTGATCTGCAAGGGATTTGCAAAGACTTTTCTCGAAGGATTAATTATGTGTAGGCTTTTAGATGAGCATCACTTCAAATCTTTTCCTTAGTATTACCTCGACCCTCTTTAATAGTACAGTGTTCCTGTCACACAAAAGATAGGAAACGAAACTATGAAAACAAAAGTCTTCATGCTTCACAGTCCTCGCAGCAATATCTTCAAGGACACACCAATTTCCTCACTTTCAAAGTCTTCAGGAAAATATCAAAGTCTTCAGTGGAAGACATTCATTTATAGGGTTCTTTAGATATACCAAACTCCTGAGCGACTTATAGAGTGTGTGTACATGAAAATGTGTTATATCGACTACAGGGGGGGTGAATAGGCGATTTTTACAATTTCATCACTGAGGAAATTTATAGTGAGGAAAGTCCTCAGTCATGAACTGAGTGCAGTGGAAATAGTACAAAGTTAGAAGTGCAAAAATGTCTACAACAAAGTACTCAACGTGATTTCAGAGATTCGGTTTGCACATGTCACAAGTACAAGATAAGCAGGTGAAGAATAACTCACGTGTAGAATTTGAGGTGAGGAATTCACAGAAAGTCTTCAGTCAAATTCTTCAAATAGTACACGTGAAAGTCTTCAACATGCAATTGAGGAAATGAAATAGTTGAGGAAATAGAACCAGTAGCTCGATGAAGACAGTTGTTGATTGATGACCCACAAGTATAGGGGATCAATCGTAGTCCTTTCGATAAGTAAGAGTGTCGAACCCAACGAGGAGCAGAAGGCTCTGATAAACGGATTTCAGCAAGGTAATAACTGCAAGCACTGAAAGTAGCGGTAACAAGTGATTGTGTAGCGAGGTGAAACGTAGCAAGCAAAGAGTAACAAGTAGCAATTAGTAGCAACGGTGCAGCAAGTGGCCCAATCCCTTTTGTAGCAAGGGACAAGCCTGAACAAAGTCTTATAGGAGGAAAAACGCTCCCGAGGACACACGGGAATTTCTGTCATGCTAGTTTCATCATGTTCATATGATTCGCGTTCGTTACTTTGATAGTTTGATATGTGGGTGGACCAGCGCTTGGGTACTTTCCACTTATGATTAACCTCTCTCGCAAGAATCCGCAACTACAAAAGAAGAATTAAGACAAAGTCTAACCATAGCATTAAACTAGTGGATCCAAATCAGCCCCTCGCGAAGCAACGCATAGACTGGGGTTTAAGCTTCTGTCACTCCAGCAACCCATCATCTACTTACTACTTCCCAATGCCTTCCTCTAGGCCCAAATATGATGAAGTGTTATGTAGTCGACGTTCACATAACACCACTAGAGGAAAAACAACATACAACATATCAAAATACCGAACGAATATCAAATTAACATGACTATTATCAGCATGACTTATCCCATGTCCTCAGGAACAAAAGTAACTACTCACAAGACATAATCATAATCATGACCAGAGGTGTAATGAATAGCATCAAGGATCTGAACATAAACTCTTCCACCAAGTAATCCAACTAGCATCAACTACAAAGAGTAATCAACACTAGTAGCAACCTTACAAGTACCAATCGGAGTCGCGAGACGAAGATTGGTTACAAGAGATGAACTAGGGATTGGAGAGGAGATGGTGCTGATGAAGATGTTGATGAAGATGCGTCCCCTCCGACGAGAGGAGTGTTTGTGATGACGATGGCGACGATTTCCCCCTCCGGAAGGGAAGTTTCCCCGGCAGGATCGTCCTACCGGAGCTCTAGATTGGATCTGCTCAAGTTCTGCCTCGTGGCGGCGGCGAAACCACGAAAAAGCTCCCGATTGATTTTTTTTTCCAGACCAGGACGCTTCATATAGCAATATAGGGGGGCTTGTACCTTCAGGCAGCCCACAAGCTTGCCCACCGCCACTAGGGGGGTGGTGGCGGAGTGGGGGCTTGTGGGGCCCTCGTGGCCGCCCTCCGGTAGTTTTTTTGCTGAGTATTTTTAATATATTCCAGAAAACGTAAGTACTGAGTTTGAAGAATTTAAAGTCAAGATACAGAGAAACTCCCCGTGAAGATGTGCATGTTTTGAGGAATTTGGTTTGAACAACACATGCACATTGATGATATATATCATGGAGATCTCTCCCTCTATCGTGTAATTCATGCATGTGTTTAACATATAGTAAAAATATGAAGACTCTCCATGTCATGAGTCTGGACGTCACTTTCAGCTCTTATTTAGAAGAAACGTGTCACCTACTTTCCTCTTGTCGCATTCACCTTCTCTCACAATGGCTAGGACCATGCATATGCAGGCATTTTACATAAAAATACCCTCTAATGCTGATTTTGGTTACTGTTTGCCTAATCACAAAAAAATTGAAAATTATATTGGACTTTATATTTATATATTCAACTAATGTTGTTATTTACACCTATATTTATAACTTGACATGTTATTTATATCTAATTGTCAAGTTAATTTGTTCCAGTTGTCAGTTAAGTTCTCATTTTTATTTCATATAATGTGCAAGTTGTCAGTTTTAATTGTATCAAGTTGCCATTTTTACTTCAAATAGCTAATCATTTTTTACACTTTATTGTCAGATTTAATTGTGTGTAGTTGCCATTTGTTTCTTATAGATTGCCAAATTTTTTACACTATTATTGTCAGTTTTAATTGTGCCGAGTTGTCATTTTTATTGCATATGGCTTGTCAACTTTTTTACACTTTTAGTTGTCAGCTTTAACTGTGCCTAGTTATAATTTTTATTTGATATAGCTTGCCAATGTTTTTACGCTTTAGTTATCAGTTTTAACTGTGCGGAGTTTTCATTTTTATTTCATATATAGCTTGCCCAAATTTTCACACTCTAGTTGTCAGTTTAAACTGTGGCTAGTTATAATTTTTGTTTCATATAGCTTGCCAATTATTTCAGACTCTAGTTGTCGCTTCGAGTTGCCTTTTTGTTTATATAGCTTGCCGAAAAATTGTGTCCAATTGCCAAATTATTTGTTATGCTCGCCTACATGGTTAATTGCGTTAAATTTCCATAAAACTTGTCGTATTGTTATCCCCAACTGATATTTTTAATAGATAACATGCAGTTAAACTGTAATGATCTATGCACGATGGCAACACATCAAACTGCTTTCGATCTAGAATCTCAGCTATATTGCTAAATAAGGAGGAAGGTTTTCTGCAGAAAAAGTAATCACTACCACTGGTTGATGTACCTTCAACAAATTCCACTATTATTCCCTTCTTGTTTTGGAAAAAAAATAATAATGTTGCGTGTGCTCCTTCTCATAGCAAAAATATTATAGCACTGTAGCATGCATGCCAACTGTAGTCTATAGATCTATACCATGTTAAAACAATGTCCTGTAATATGTGCGTGGATGTAGATATATAGCTCTCCTGTAGTGAAATAGTGTTGCAACACTGTACAACACTGTAGCGAAGAATATAACGCCCACGATCCCACCGCATGGGAAGGCTGCTGTGCGGCGTCGTAATATAGATTTTTCCTTTTGTCTTTGGGAAACGTTTCTGGTCGATGCGTCGGTCAAAACGTTCGGCCGGCCGCATGCGACCCACGCGTTGAGCGTTGATTAGGCATGCAACATTTTTCCGTTTAAATTGTTACAACCAGCGTTCATATTTGCTACTAGTGTTTTTCATTTGTTACAGCTGTCCGTTAAAAAAGCAGCATCCACGGTTGGTTGCAACTCGACTTCGTTGGGGTTTTGCTACAACCGGCGTTTTGACTTTTGTTACAACCGTGTTAATTTTTGCTACAGCCGGCATCATTTTTTGCTGCAACCGTTTATTAAAAAAGTTGCATCCGCGTTCACGTAGATATTTGTTACAACCGGCGTTTGACTTTTGCTACCACGCATCATCAGCTTCGTTTTTTTGCTATGATCGCGTAGATATTTTTTTTTCAATAAATTCTGTTTTTTTGTAACCGTTGAAAAAATTGCTGCATCGCGTTGAAATTTTGCTGCATCGGGATAGAAATATTGGATGAAGATCTAACGGTGCGGACGCGCGGCAATTGGTGGATCATGCGGCGCGCGGCCAACCGAACACGCCGGCGCAGAGCACTGCCCTTTGTCTTTTCCTTTTAGAATTTTATTTTAATGGCCCACGTGCAACTTTTTCTCCGTGACATTTTGGTAAATCAAATGTGGCGTGCCCAAAAAGACCCAGAGCAGTCAACACACTCCCTCCCAATCGCTGCCACCGCGATGCTCGCCGGCCACGGTATCCTCGCCGTGGTCACTGTCCTGCTCCTACTGCCGTCGGCCCGTCCGCTAGAGGACAGCACCTGCGACCCCAGCACCACCTTCGCGCCCAACAGCACCTATCAGGCGAACCTGAATCTCCTCGCCGCGGCGCTCCCGGGCAACGCCTCCTCCGCGCCGGCCGGCTTCGCCGCCCTCTCCGCCGGCACGGCCAGCCGGGCCTACGCGATGGCGCTCTGCCGAGGCGACGCCAGCGCCTCGTCCTGCGCCGCCTGCGTGGCGGTAGCGTTTCGCGCCGCCGGCCAGAGCTGCCCCAACAACACGGGCGTCACCATGTACGAGGACGACTGCGTCCTCCGCTTCGCCAACCGCCAGTTCTTGGACTTCCTCAAGGCCGACCAGTGGCAGGCCGGCGAACTCAGGTATTGCAAATATAATACTTCTAATATGCTCTTGCCGGATTTAAATAATGATTCCGATGAACTTGTTCCAAATTTCAATTTCCGGTACCAGTATCCAAACCAGAACGGCTGATGGGAGCGTTCCGACAGTCGCGGTTGCCTGGTTCAGAGCCGCGGCCACATCCATCCTCACCGCTGTGTCCGCTGCTTCGAGCAACTCGACCGCTGGCGCCAGCGACGGCAAGAAGCAGTACTTCGTCACGGGCGAGGTTGACTTCGACCCCAGGATCTACGCGCTCGCGCAGTGTGTGCCGGTCTTGACACCGGAGCAGTGCAGCAGTTGTCTCGGCCAGCTCCTCGTGCAAATAAAAGTCCAGCTGAGCACCAAACCGCCGTGGATTTCATCTCGTGTGGAGTGGTGCGACCTGAGGTATAACGTGCGGCCATTCTACCAGGGCCAGGCCATGCTGCAGCTTCAGGCGCCACCTGCGCCGTCATCTGGTACTCCAGAGACTGGAGCTGGTAACACATTACTCTGACGATTCTTTCTTGGTTTTGTCTGAAGAATTAATGCGGTTTTGATAGGCTGTTCATGGTGATCATACTACTGTAATTGTTGCCAATTGTCCGACAGCTCAGCTACCCCGGCCAGAGTTGTCACAGATTTTTATCTAATTTTAGAGTTCATGTTTGGTGTATGCAACTGCAGAGAAGAAAAAGAGTAGTGCAGTGGGTATCTCTGTGGGCATCGTTTGTTCCCTTGTATTGATATCGATTCTTTTGGCTCTGGCCTTCATTCGCTTCAGAAGGATTAACAAGGCTACCGAGCACGACAACCGTGAGTGGCATCAAGAATGAGTACCTGCTCATGATCTGGAATTTAATGTTTACTGATACCATTCTTGCCATTTGGCACCAGCATTCAAGAAAATTTCGAGAGCGCAGTGTGTGATCTATGATTTGCCTGCGCTGGAAGAGGCAACTGAAAACTTTTCGCAGAGGAATAAGCTCGGAGAAGGTGGTTTTGGTGCTGTGTACAAGGTAACCGAAGAGGGCTAGTAGTGTATATATGCAATTGAAAAGGAATGCTCTGTATCATAACTTGTCTGAAAATGGAATAATCTGTTTCAGGGGATACTCCCGGATGGGCAGGAAATAGCAGTGAAGAAACTTCTGGGAACAGCTGGGCATGGTTTGGATCAGCTGCACAATGAGGTGCTGATGCTGGCGGAACTTCAGCACAAGAACCTTGTTCGGTTACACGGTTTTTACTCGCATCGGGATGATACACTTCTTGTTTATGAGTACATCAAGAATGGGAGCCTTGACAACTTTCTATCCGGTATTTATTATTTCCTCCCCACTTACTTGTACCTCACCAACTTGCCAAATTGATAGATCCTAAATACTTTCAAATGCTGTATCACATTCACGCCAACTTAGCATGCATTTCCATAGTAGAGAAACTTATAGTCAACTTAAACTACTACCAGTGCATTCATTTTCTTCTTTTGTTTATCTTTCAGCACTAGCCAACTTAAGTTGAAAAATATATTTGAACCAGATGATACTAGAGAGGAGGGACACACGCTAGTTTGGGGGCAACAATACAACATCATTCTTGGCATTGCCAAGGGAATATTGTATCTTCACGAGGATTCGAGCATGAGGGTTATCCACCGGGATCTGAAACCGAACAACATTCTTCTTGATGAGGAGATGGAAGCGAAAATTGCTGACTTTGGGTTGGCAAGGCTGCTAGGAGAAGGTCACACACATACCAAGACATCTGGAGCTGTTGGAACACTGTAAGCTCACCTTCATATGCAACCCAAACCTCCATGAATCGCATAGTATTAGTAACATTTAACTGCTCACCAACCATCCTCTGCAGTGGTTACATGGCTCCAGAGTACGCGATACATGGACGTGTGTCACCCAAGATTGACATTTTCAGCTACGGTGTATTGGTCCTCCAAATCGTTACTAGGAGAAGGGAGTGCTGGTCTGCTGATGGCAACACTGTGAATCTCCTCACTGAGGTCGGTGCTGATTTTACTTGAGTATCATCTCATCTCATCTATCTTGTGCTTCTATCTGTATGCAGAAGCTAGCTTTTTTTTTGCGTAATATATGAACATTGTTATCATATGGATCCCAGGTTTCCACTTTTCCACTAATAGACTGAAATTAAATAACAAACTGACAGGTTTGGAATCACTGGAAAAAGGGAACAATCTCGCAAATGATGGATCAAACCCTCGACCAACATACTCGAAACCAACAGCTACAATGTTTACACGTTGGACTGATGTGTGTCCAAGCGCACCCGGACGACAGGCCTGAGATATCGACCGTCATTTTCATGTTAACCAGGGACAGCATGGAGCTTCAGCTACCGGAGGAACCTGCATTCTTCTTTGGGAGTGGGCAAAGTTCTGATTTCGTGTCGGGAGAGGACATTTCTGTGAATGGGGTTTCATTTACGGAGCCGTACCCTAGGTAAATCCAATGTACGAGTGTGATGTGAGAGTGCTCAAGGCATGATTCATTTCTTAATTTGCCTGGGTTTCATATTTACTGATCAGCCGGCACTGAGTTGATCATGTAATGGAACAAGGCTTCAGGGCCCATTTGGTTCTCAAGATTCTATAACCGTAGGATGGGTTGACATGAAACATTGAATACTATAGGAATCAGAAACACACGAATCTGTAATAGAAGTTGTTTGATTACACCACAAGAAAAATGCTGGAATTTAACTATAGCATTGGGTGCATGACATATTTGTCATGAAAGACAAGACACCTAGGGACCTGATTTGTTCCATGATTTGTTCAATGGGCACTTGCAGCTATTCCACCTTAACTTTGGGACAATCACATTGTTGCCAAAGAAGGAGGGGGCTTTGCGCATTGAACAATTCCGTCATATTTGACTGCTTAATGTGAGTTTCAAGATATTCACTAAGGTTGGGACGAATAGATTGACACGGATTGCACATGACGTTGTGCAACCAAGTGAAACTGCTTTCATGTTGGGCAGAAACATACTTGAGGGTGTGGTTGTCCTTCATGAAACTTTGCACGAAATTCACTTGAAGAAACTAGATGGGGTTATCTTCAAGGCAGATTTTGAGACAGCGTATGACAAAGTAAAGTGGCCTTTCCTTCAGCAAGCTCTTCGTATGAAGGGTTTTGATGACTTATGGAGGAAGCACGTCGAATCCTTTGTACAAAAGGGAAGCGTTGGATTTAAGGTCAATGATGACATTGGACATTATGTCCAAATGCATAAAGGTCTTAGGCAGGGAGATCCAATGTCCCCTATCCTCTTCAATATAGTTGCGGATACTTTGGCAATTATGATTGGGAGGGCTAAAGAGGAAGGACTAGTAGGAGGACTTGTACCACACCTAGTTGATGGTGGTGGTTCCATACTACAATACGCTTATGACACTATTTTATTCATGAAACATAATATAGCAAAGGCCAGAAATATGAAGTTGGCCCTTTGCTTGTTTGAACAGTTGTCTAGCTTGAAGATTTACTTTCAGAAAAGCGAATTGTTTTGCTTTGGGAAGGCCAAAGAAGAGCAGGGTACCTATAAACAATTGTTCGGATGCGAATAAGGTAGCTTTCCATTCAATTATCTAGGCATACCAATTCATCATCGAAAGTTATCTAACAAGGAGTGAAAGTGTATTGAGGATCGGTTCAAGAAAAAACTGAGTTGGTGGAAGGGCAAGGTTTTGTCTTATGGAGGTCGGTTGGTACTGATTAATTCAGTACTCGAAAGCATGCATGCCGATGTTCCTCCTTTCCTTTTTTGAAATACCTGTAGGGGTACAAAAAAGGCTAGATTCTATAGATCCCGCTTATTTTCGCAGAGCGATGAGGTCAAAAGAAAGTATAGACTCTCTCGTTGGGATATTATTTGTAGGCCCAAAGAGCAAGGGAGTCTGGGGATTGAGAATTTAGAGGTCAAGAACAAATGTCTCCTAAGCAAACGGTTGTATAGATTGTTTGTAGAGTCTGAAGGCATGTTGACTCAAATTTTGAGGAATAAGTATTTACATGCTAAGACCTTGGCTCAGGTCCCTACCCTTAGTCCTACTGGTTTGGTTGATGAACCGGATGAGTTACAATGGTGCTCCTTGAGCTGCACGACGGAGAATGAAGAAGAAGATGGCTGCTCTCTCTAACTCTCCTGTATGGGTGTGTGTGCGTGCGTGTGATCGGCCGACCTCCTGCATGGGATGGTACCAAGGAGTTTTATAGGCCAACCCCCTCGCTTACAATAAGCATAAATGGTGTCGGGGGGACCCGGCTGGCAGCCTCTCTGGCCGGCCAGGGGGGCCACCGGCTGAGGAGTCTTGTCGCGTGTAGGGCCCATCGACTGTAGGGTCCCGTCGGGAGCCGGGCCTGCCGGCCAGTCGTTGCTATTGGTGCGTTCTCCTGACGTAGAGGCATGGGCCGCACTATGCAGTGTCATCTTGTGGCAGCCGACCATAGTCAGCGATATGGTCGGCTGCACTATAGCCATGCCAGGGGCAGGTAATGGAGTGGATGGAGGTGAGCCATCACTATGCCGCCTTGACTGGTTACAGTCGACGATGGTTAGTGGTACGTCCGCCTCCACTATTTCCATGCATGGGCAGGTCAGCGGTACACGAGCTGATGTAGCCATGCCTTTCATGATGAGTCCCTAACACGCCTGTCAGGGCGATGTGACTAGGGCTGACCCGCCGACTGGTGGGTCGTTCCCAAGCCGGATGGCGGGCGGCTCTACCCCGAGCCGGACCGGCTGCGTAGCCGGTCAGAAGCATCCGACCTCCTCGAGAGAAGCGTCTGCGCTATGTTATTCACAAAGGAAAATGATGGAAGTACCCGAATTGGCCTACCCCGGGGTTATCCCCCCATCAGTAGTCCACGAAGGAGCGGAGGCCCGCTGGCTCGGAGTAGCGGACCTCGTCGGCTTGGATCCTTTGCCCACTGAACCGTGGAGGTGTAGCTGAACCGCTTGCCCGCCGTAGGCGGCCAGGATCGCAGTTGATCGATGCCTTGCGGGCCACCTTGGGCTCCCCGAATTGCAGAGAAGAACCACATGTGGCGCCCTGCAGGCCGTGGTCTGACATGCCATGCGGGTGACAAGACCGAACCGTGAGGCAGGTCCCACTTGATAGCAGCCTCGGCCCATGCGCACCGATCTTTTGTGGGTCGAGCCCGACGGTTGGCGCTCGTGACGTGCAATAATGCCGCATGCGCCGGTGGGACCCACCAGGCGGGAGGTCCCCGTCAGCACCAAGTAAGCCCTTCGTCCGGTATGTTCCCCTTTATTCTTGTTTCCTTCACCGTAGTTTATGTTCATCGCTATGCTCGAGTAGGGCCCCAGGCACCCTGGGGAAGACAACCCCGATGGCGGCGACGGAGGCCGGCGGGAGCACCAAGAAGGAGCGCAATGCATGGGCCGAGCTGGAGTCTATGCATAAGGTGTTGGTCGAGCAGGAGCGCCGCCCATGGGAGGAGGCTTCCTAGAAGATGGAGGCCGGAGAGGCCTGCGTAGAGTCGGCGGAACGAGTGCCGCAGCTAGACGGCTTGGTTCCGGATCCATCAGCCAGTGAGAATAGGTCCCAGGGGACACATGATCCTGCGCCGCAGGCGGAGGCGGACACGCGGGCCGACGAGGAGACGCACCGGGATGCAAGCGCGGTGGATGCCACCAAGGGGGCGGAGAAGGGGCCCAACGACACACCAAAGGGACCCGACATCGCACCGCATGAGGCCAAGGTCCCGTCGCCAGGGACGAAGGTTCTGGACGGCAAGGCGGATGCCGCAAGCAACCCGACCATAAAGGCAGGAGACGGAGCACCGGAGGTCGAGGCCCCTGCAACGAAGGACCCCCGCGGGGCCGACTCGTCGAAGGAGTCGCTGGGGGCGCACCTTCAGGAGCCAGGCCCATTATCATGTCGGCGCGCGGCCGGAGCCGGCACCCGCGCCAGGGCCCGACCGCTGGAGAGCTGGGCCGTAGCTGACGGTGATAGAGGCGAAGTTGTCCCTGTCTTTCAATGAGATCGTGGGTATCGTTTTGGTGGAGTAGACTTTGACGATCCGACTACGAACGTGTGAGGACGTCGCGCCTTAGCAATCGCTAAACCAACTCCGAGAGGTTATTGATCACGCCAGAGCACGATCAACCTGACCACGAAGGTCTGTTTCCTGCACGCAAACGGAGAACAAGCAAGAAACCAAGATTGCAATCAAGATATTGCGAATATAAGAGGAAAGCTTTATTGATGAAGTTGGGGTTCTGTGATGCCTTTGTCTGGTCATAGAACACAAACGAAGAACGCGAAGTTGCAGCTATGGAAAAGATGGAAGAGGTAACAAATCAATAGGTGCACGAGGTAGGAAACCATACACAACTTCAAAAGGACACATCTTTATAGTAGAATGCAGCGAACGGTTATAAGCAAATTCAATATGAGGCAAGTTTTCTTCCCACAGTTTTAGATTGCTCTTCAAAATAGCCCTAAGCATAGTAGACAAAGATCTATTGACTACTTCAGTTTGTCCATCACTTTGGGGGTGACATGTAGTACTAAAAAGCAATTTTGTCCCTAACTTAGCCCATAAACATTGCCAAAAGTGGCTAAGAAATTTAGCATCACGATCTGAAACAATCGTATTTGGCACACCATGCAAGCGAATAATTTCACGAAAGAACAAATGAGCCACATTAGCCGCATCATCACTTTTATGACATGGTATAAAGTGTGCCATTTTTGAAAATCTGTCCACGACAACAAATATGCTATCCCTCCCCTTCTTTGTTCTAGGTAAACCTAAAACAAAGTCCATAGATATATCCTCCCAAGGAACACTAGGTACAGGCAAAGGCATATATAAGCCATGAGGATTGATTCGCGACTTAGCTTTTTGACACGTCGTGCAGCGAGCAACAAAACGCTCAACATCACGTCACATCTCTGGCCAAAAGAAATTGTAGCAAGTACGTCCTCCGTCTTCTTTACGCCAAAGTGTCCCATCAATCCTCCTCCATGCGCCCCCTGTAACAACAAAAGACGAACGGAGCTAGCTGGAATGCATATCTTGTTAGCACGAAACACAAATCCATTATTAATGATGAACTTATTCCATGTTCTCCCTTCTTTACAAATCTCCAACACATCTTTGAAATCAGCATCATGCACATATTGATCTTTGATAGTCTCCAAACCAAATATTTTAAAGTCAAGTTGTGAAAGCATAGTATAACGACGAGACAAAGCATCAGCAATAACATTTTCTTTACCCTTCTTGTGTTTAATGACGTACGGAAAAGTCTCAATGAATTCAACCCATTTAGCATGTATACGGTTCAGTTTTGCTTGACTTTTAATATATTTCAAAGATCCATGATCAGAATGTATGACAAATTCTTTGGTCCATAAATAATATTGCCATGTTTCCAAAGTCCGAACAAGAGCATATAATTCCTTATTATAAGTAGAATAATTTAGACTAGGCCCACTTAATTTTTCAAAAAAGTATGCAACAGGTTTACCATCTTGTAATAACACACCTCCTAATCCAATTCCACTAGCATCACATTCAAGCTCGAAAGTCTTATTAAAATCAGGAAGTTGGAGTAAAGGAGCATGTGTTAACTTATCTTTCAAAACCGTGAATGTTTCTTCCTGTGCGGTACCCCAAGAATAAGGCACATCCTTCTTTGTAAGCTCATTGCGAGGTGCGGCAATGGTGCTGAAATCTCTCACGAAACGCCTATAAAAACCCGACGAGTACAAGGAAACTCCTCACTTGTGTGACTGTTTTGGGATACGGCCAACTCTCAATAGCTTCAATCTTGGCTTTATCAACTTCAATTCCCTGTGGAGTAACAACATAGCCAAGAAAAGATACTCGATCTGTGCAAAAGGTGCACTTCCCAAGGTTACCAAACAAACGTGCATCACGTAGAGCAAGAAAAACAGCACGCAAATGATCCAAGTGTTCCTCCAAAGATCTACTATAAATCAGTATATCATCAAAGTAGACTACCACAAATCGTCCAATGAAAGCACATAAAACCTCATTCATTAATCTCATGAAAGTGCTAGGTGCATTAGTCAATCCAAAAGGCATAACTAACCACTCATATAATCCAAACTTAGTTTTAAATGACGTTTTCCATTCATCTCCCAATTTCATGCGAATTTGATGGTATCCACTACGCAAATAAACTTTGGAGAAAAGTGTAGAGCCACTTAATTCATCAAGCATATCATCTAGCCTAGGAATAGGATGACGATAACGAATAGTAATATTATTAATGCCTCTACAATCAACACACATACGCGATATACCATCCTTTTTGGCACTAGAATAATAGGAACGGCACAAGGACTAAGAGATTCACGTATATAACCTTTCTCGAGCAGCTCGTATACTTGACGCATAATCTCCTTCGTCTCCTATGGATTGGTACAGTATGGTGCACGGTTGGGTAGCGATGCACCGGGAATTAAGTCAATCTGATGCTCAATCCCTCTAATAGGTGGTAATCCCGGTGGCATGTCTTGTGGAAAGACGTCAGCGAACTCCTGCAAAATGTTAATGACAACAGGAGGCAAAGAGGGTGGCATGTCCTCAAATGAAAATAATACCTCTTTGCATACGAAAGCATAGCAAACAGATGTAGTAATATCCAAATCAGTAATATCAGATTTAGTGGCAAGTAAACAACCACTCTTCAGTTTTATTTCAGGGGCAACACTAGATGATGATTTAGTAGGCTTATTGTGTTGCTCAAATTCCTTCGGTACAATCTGATTTTCACTCTTATGTAGGTCCTGTTTTGCTTTACTAGCTCTAGCAATGTCATCTTTCATAATATGTTCAGGAGACATAGGAAGCAAAGTTATATTTTGATCCTTATGAACAAGAGTATACTGATTTGTTCTACCATGGTGTACAAAATTGTTATCAAATTTCCATGGTCTACCAAGTAAAACAGAGCATGCTTGCATGGGTACCACATCACAATCAACAAAATCAGAATATGTAGCAATGCTAAAATGCACACGGACAGTATGTGTTACCTTAACCTTGCCACTGTTGTTGAACCACTGGATATAATAAGGATGAGGATGTGGTCTGGTGGTGAGAGACAACTTCTCCACCATCTCCATGCTAGCTAAATTGTTGCAACTCCCTTCATCGATGATTACGCGAACAGAACGTTCATTTACCACTCCCTTAGTATGGAACAAGCTGTGCCTCTGATTTTGCTCAGCATGTGTTACCTGGACACTTAAAACACGTTGAGCAACTAAGCTTTCATACATGTCAGCGTAGTCAGCAGCCATGTATTGTGTCTCTTGTTTAGTATCATCTACACCCCGTTCTTCACTTGCAATAAGAGCTAGAGTCTCCTCATCATAATCACTAGCGGAGTCATATCCACCATCCTCGGTAATAATCATCACACGCTTGGATGTGCACTCTCTCGCATAATGACCACCACCCTTGCAACGACGACAAATAACCTCATGTGTTTGCCCTATGGATGCCATGGATGTAGAAGAGCTCTGTGCAGGCCCGGAAGGTGTGCTATTGGCGAAGGTTGTGGCAGGGGCCTATTTCCTGGTATCTCTGGTGGAATTGGCGGCTGAAGTAGGCGGTGCTGATGTAGAAGGACGTGTGGAAGTAGATGTGGTTCGTGGCGTCCATGAGGAAGTGCGACCTGCAAAAAAATTAGTTCTCGTCAATGCGTGTCTATCCTACACTTCACGTTCAGCTTTGCAAGCAAGATGAAATAAACGAGTGATAGTGTTATAATCCTTATATTCGAGAATAGTCTGAATATCTCTATTTAATCCACCCATAAAACGTGCAAGCATAGCTTCATTATCCTCAACAATACCACATCTAACCATTCCAACTTGTAATTCATGATAATATTCTTCTACATACTTTTTGCCTTGTCTTAAACGCTGTAAGTTTTGAAGTAATTCACGTTGATAATATGGTGGAACCCAACGAGTACGCATAGCAGTTTTCAAAGCCGGCCAAGTAGTTGGAATATTAGCATGATGTATTCGACAATATTCAGACCACCAAACACAAGAAAAACTAGTGAAAGAAGAAACAACAGAAGCAACACGTCTATCTTCAGGAAATTGCAAGCATGTAAAATGTTGCTCTGTCTCTAACTCCCGAGTAAGATATATATCAGGAACATATCGACCATCAAAAGTAGGAATATTCAATTTAAGTTTGGGGAGATGGTCATGATCCCGTACCTGAGGGTGTGGTGCATCCCTACCATTGCAATTGTATCCATGTGGACGACCGGCGGCTTGTCGTGGTGGTTGTTGTTCCTGGTGCTGAACTGGAGCAACCTCTTCCTCATCGTCGTAATCATCATCATAATCCTCATTCTGCTCAGACATAGAAACCTCAGTAGTAGCAGCAGGAGGAGCATCAGCAGTAGTAGCAACAACACCAAAATTTTGCACTTGGCCGACAGGCATACGTCGCGCTCGTAGCCGTTGTGGTTGTGTTTGAAGAGGGGAAAAAGGTGCAGCTAGTGGTGGTAAACGGGCAAGCACCTCACTGAACTTGGTGTTCATCTTGGTGTCAAATTTCTTCTACATACCTTCGAGCTTGTCCATGCCCTCTCCAAAGGTGGTCACGAAATCATGTACCTGGTCAGACATCATTTGCTAAAATTTATCATGGAGCTCCCGGTTGGTCAGGTTCTCCCAGTCGATCTCCTCGTTGTGTGATCCTGGCATGGTTAGCAGCAATAGGAACACAGAAGAATATGAACCTACAGACTACTAGGAAGTGGTGGTGGTGGTGGTGGTGGTGTGTCACAAATCCGTCAAGAAAATCTCAATTTATTACCAATTCTTACCAAGAAGCACGTGGCGATCGGCAAACGGTGTAGTCAAAACTCTCAAAGTTTGGATAGAGCGATTGCCAAGTGGTGTCAAACACACGATGTAGATGTATGTGGAGCTGGAAAGGCTTATAATATGGTAGCAAGAAGGTCAGCAATAATCAGTTCAGAGATGCAAAATTGAAAAGACGCTTGATGACCCACAAGTATAGGGGATCAATCATAGTCCTTTCGATAAGTAAGAGTGTCGAACCCAACGAGGAGGAGAAGGCTCTGATAGACAGTTTTCAGCAAGGTAATAACTGCAAGCACTGAAAGTAGCGGTAACAAGTGATGGTCTAGTGAGGTGAAATGTAGCAAGCGAAAAGTAACAAGTAACAAGTAGTAGCAACGGTGCAGCAAGTGGCCCAATCCCTTTTGTAGCAAGGGACAAGCCTGAACAAAGTCTTATAAGAGGGAAAACGCTCCCAAGGACACACGGGAATTTCTGTCATGCTAGTTTCATCATGTTCATATGATTCGCGTTCGTTACTTTGATAGTTTGATATGTGGGTGGACCGGCGCTTGGGTACTGCCCTTACTTGGACAAGCATCCCACTTATTATTAACCCCTCTCGCAAGCATCCGCAACTACGAAAGAAGAATCAAGACAACGTCTAACCATAGCATTAAACTAGTGGATCCAAATCAGCCCCTTACGAAGCAACGCATAGACTGGGGTTTAAGCTTTTGTCACTCCAGCAACCCATCATCTACTTACTACTCCCCAATGCCTTCCTCTAGGCCCAAATATGGTGAAGTGTTATGTAGTCGACGTTCACATAACACCACTAGAGGAAAAACAACATACAGCAAATCAAAATACCGAACGAATATCAAATTAGCATGTCTATTATTAGCATGACTTATCCCATGTCCTCAGGAACAAAAGTAACTACTCACAAAGCATAATCATAATCATGATCAGAGGTGTAATGAATAGCATCAAGGATCTGAACATAAACTCTTCCACCAAGTAATCCAACTAGCATCAACTACGAAGAGTAATCAACACTACTAGCAACATTACAAGTACCAATCGGAGTCGCGAGACGGAGATTGGTTACAAGAGATGAACTAGGGTTTGGAGAGGAGATGGTGCTGATGAAGATGTTGACGTAGATGCCTCCCCTCCGACGAGAGGAGTGTTGGTGATGACGATGGCAACGATTTCCCCCTCCGGGAGGGAAGTTTCCCCGGCAGGATCGTCCTGCAGGAGCTCTAGATTGGATATGCTCAAGTTCCGCCTCGTGGCAGCGGAGAATCCACGAAAAAGCTCCACACTGATTTTTTTCTGGACGAAACCCTTCATATAGCAAAAGAGGGGGGCGAGTGGGCCGCCACGGTGCCCACAAGCCCTGTTGCCGCTGCCAGGGGGGTAGGCCGCGGCAACCAGGCTTGTGGGCCCCTGGTTGCTCCCCTCTGGCACTTCTTTCACCTAGTATTTTTTATAAAATCCAAAAAAATCCACGTTGATTTTCACGGCATTTGGAGTTGCGCAGAATAGAGCACTCAGACTTGCTCCTTTTCCAGTCCAGAATTCCAGCTGCCGGTATTCTCCCTCTTCAAATAAACCTTGCAAAATAAGAGAGAAAAGTCATAAGTAAGGTTCCACAAAGTATAATAACAGTCCATAAAGCGATAAATATCAACATGAAAGCATGATGCAAAATGGACGTATCAACTCCCCCAAGCTTAGACCTCGCTTGTCCTCAAGCGAAAACCAAGACCCAAAACATGTCCACATGTTTAGGGATGAAGGTGTCGAAAAAAACAAAATACGGACATGAAGGCATCATGATCACACATAGAACAACAATGCATCATAGAGATTCTTATGGGAAAGTAACAATTCCTTGACAAAGCAAAGTATGAAACAAAAACCTTACCGAGAAGTGGCCAACAACCGTCCAAAGTTATTGAAGCAATTGCAATTTATCATATTATCAGAAAGAGTCAAATAAGAGCTTGTAAAGCAAATCCACATACTAAATCATTTCTTTTGTTTTCCACAATTGCTACAACTCATGTGGTACTCATGGTATCGAAGTTTCAGTTGGACACAGAGAAATATAGGGGCTTATAGTTTGCCTCCCAACCATTTACCTCAAGGGTAAAGTCAATAATAATAAAGCATAAGTACTCAGCTCCAAGTTGATATATGAATATAGATCTTTCCCAAGCATATGACGTTCACCAAGAAAAAGGCTAAATAAGGAATTGGTGAAGATCACCATGACTCTTACAAGGGCAAAAAGTAAAGGTACAAGATAGGCCCTTCGTAGAGGGAAGTAGAGATTGTCATGCGCTTTTGAGGTTTGGATGCGTGTCCTCTTAGTGGGGAGGAACATCACTTTATATTGCCTCCTGTGAAAAAGAACTTTATTATGCAGTCTGTCGCTTTTATGTCTTCCTCATCACAGGTTCGTATAAAGCTTATTTTCCACACACTAATTGATCATACATATTAGAGAGCAATTTTTATTGCTTGCACCGATGACAACTTACTTGAGGGATCTTCTTCAATCCATAGGCAGGTATGGTGGACACTCATGGCAAAACTGGGTTGAAGGTTTATGGATGCACAAGTAGTATCTCTACTTGGTGCGGGAATTTTGGCTAATATGAGGTGGAAGCAATCGTCACATGCTAAGGGATCTCTAATCATATAACATTGTTTGGAACCAAGCAAACACAATTCATTATGTTGTCTTCCTTGTCCAACATCTACTTCTAGGCATGTAATAGTTTGGTGAGTGCTCACAATTATAGAAAGTGTCTAAGATGATATATTTATATGTGAACTCTCTTTCCTTATTACTTCTTATTAATTGCAACAATGACTGAGGTCTATGTTGGTCTACTCTCAACAAGTTTCAATCATCATACTTGTTATATGTGAAGCTATCACTTTCCATAAGATCATCTCATGATCTTTCATGCTATCGTTCTTTTCATACTTTTGATCACGGCACAAAGCAAAGCCCTCAACTAAGATACTCTTTATTATATAGCTCGCAAGCTCGAATACATCGGGGGAGATACAAGGCAAAAGACTCAAACTAAACACTAAAGACTTATTCCACTAAGAGAAGAAATAAAACTGAAAAGGAAAGAACTAAAACTAAGGTAAAAGCAAAAGATATAAAGGTGATACAATACCAGGGCAACTCCCCCAAGCTTGGCAAAAGCCAAGGGGATTTCCCATACCAATGCTTTAGTTGTCTTCCTTTGGTGGTGATGGTGGTGGTGTTGCAACATGAGTTTGATCCTCCGTCTTTGATTCCAAGAGAGCTATCAATCTTTGATTTATACCTTTGAGATCTGCGATATGGTTTTCCAGCAAAACAACTTCACGAGAAAGGGAAATATTGCGAGCACGAGTTGTTTCACAAAACCTCAAGAGTTCAATCAAGGATGGAGACATCACATGGAGGAAGCGTTGGAGAAAATCTAATCATTCAACGTCTTCAATGTTGAACCTAGGTTGAGATTCCTCCCTAGCTTGGGTTTTCTCCTTAGTTTTGTCCCTGGCTTCCGTGACTTCTACTCTTTTCAGATCAACATCTTCTTCTTCATGAACTTGAGGGAGATTATTCTCCCCAACAGATTCCTGAGACATCTTTGCTCTAAATCTGCGGCAGACAACAGGCTCGAAACGAAAACAAAGGAAATCTGCGCGATACAGAGATCAAAACCCTCGGGCGTATATATAATGATTTTTTCTGGACCAGAAGGAGTGCTCCGCAAGAAAACGGAGTCTGGGAGGCACACGAGATGCCCACAAGCCCTGTTGCCGCGACCAGGGGGAGGCCGCGGCAACCAAGTTTCTGTCCACCTCGTGCGCTCTTCGGACTGCTTTTTATTTTTCTAATTTTCCATAAATTCCAAAACGAGAAAATTTCCTATCGGAAAAGTTTCGGAGTCCAATTACTTACCGAAACAGATGCCTCTTCATTTTCAGGGTCTGAAATAGGCTGATAAACATCCCTTATGTACTCCTCTGGAGTTATTATATTGATGATATTGGTCTCAACATTTATGGGAGTACCAGAGATATAATGCTTGATTCTTTGCCCATTTACCACTCTAGGAAAATTGCCTTCCGTGTTATTGATTTTGATGGCACCGGAACGATATACTTCCTCGACAATGTAGGGACCTTCCCATTTAGAGAGAAGCTTGCCTGCGAAGAATCTTAAATGAGAATTGTATAGCAGGACATAATCACCTACATTGAACTCTCGTTTTTGTATTCTTTTATCGTGCCACCTCTTAACCTTTTCCTTGAACAACTTGGCATTCTCATATGCCTAGGCCCTCCATTCATCTAATGAGCTGATATCAAACAACCGCTTCTCACCGGCAAGTTTGAAATCAAAGTTGAGCTCTTTGATTGCCCAATAAGCTTTGTGTTCCAGCTCAAGAGGTAAATGACATGCCTTACCGTAAACCATTTTACACGACGGCATGCCCATGGGATTCTTATAAGCAGTCCTATAAGCCCATAGTGCATCGTCAAGTTTGCTAGACCAATTCTTTCGAGATCTATTGACGGTCTTTTGTAAGATCAATTTGATCTCCCTATTACTCAACTCCACTTGACCACTAGACTGAGGATGATAAGGAGATGCAACTCTATGGTTGACATCGTACTTAGCGAGCATCTTGTGGAAAACACCATGAATGAAGTGTGAACCGCCATCAGTCATCAGATATCTAGGGACTCCAAATCTCGGGCAAATGACTTCTTTAAGCATCTTAATAGAGGTGTGGTGATCAGCAGTTTTAGTGGGGATAGCATCTACCCACTTAGTGACATAATCCACATCAACTAAGATGTGAGTATACCCATTGGAACTCGGGAAAGGTACCATATAATCAAAGCCCCAGACATCAAATGGTTCAATGACCAGTGAATAGTTCATAGGCATTTCCTAACGTTTGCTAATGTTCCCTATTCTTTGACATTCGTCACAAGACAAGACAAACTTACAGGCATCCTTGAAGAGAGTGCGCCAATAGAAACCTGATTACAATACCTTATGAGCAGTTCTGTCTCCAGCATGGTGTCCTCCGTAGGCCTCGGAATGACACTTCTGCAGGATCTGTCCCTATTCATGTTCAGGCACACAACATCTAATAACACCATCTACTCCTTCCTTATAAAGGTGAGGATCATCCCAAAAGTAGTGTCTCAAATCAAAGAAGAATTTCTTCTTTTGCTGGTAGGTGAAACTGGGTGGAATGTATTTGGCTACGATATAGTTTGCGTAATCAGCATACCACGGTGCACTATGTGAAGTGCAGATGACATTCAGTTGCTCATCAGGAAAGCTGTCATCAATAGGTCGTGGGTCATCAAGGACATTCTCTAGCCTAGACAAGTTATCTGCTACAGGGTTATCAGCACCCTTTCGGTCAACAACGTGCAAATCAAATTCCTGTAGCAGGAGAACCCATCTGATTAGCCTAGGCTTAGCGTCCTTCTTCTCCATGAGGTACTTAATAGCAGCATGATCAGAGTGAATAGTGACTTTGGAGTCAACTATATAAGATCTGAACTTTTCACATGCAAACACGACTGCTAAAAACTCCTTCTCCGTAGTGGCATAGTTTCTTTGGGCACTGTCTAGAGTTTTACTAGCGTAGTGAATGACATTCAACTTCTTGTCAACTCTTTGTCCTAGGACAGCACCAACGGCATAATCACTAGCATCGCACATGATTTCAAAGGGCAAGTTCCAATCAGGTGGTTGAACAATAGGTGCGGTTATCAAGGCCTTCTTAAGTATTTCGAAATCTTCCTCACAATCCTCATCATAAATAAAAGGAACATCCTTCTGCAAGAGGTTGGTAAGAGGCCTAGAAATCTTAGAGAAGTCTTTAATGAACCTTCTATAGAAACCAGCATGACCTAGGAAACTTCGTATACCTATGATATCTGTGGGGCAAGGCATTTTCTCAATTGCATCAACCTTAGCCTTATCAACTTCAATGCCTCTCTCAGAGATTTTGTGTCCTAAGACGATGCCTTCATTAACCATGAAGTGGCACTTCTCCCAGTTCAAGACGAGGTTGGTATCTTTGCATCTCTGTAAGACTCGATCAAGGTTGGTGAGGCAATCGTCAAAGGAAGAACCGTAGACGGAGAAATCATCCATGAAAACCTCAACAATCTTTTCACAAAAGTCAGAGAATATAGCCATCATACATCTTTGAAAGGTGGCAGGTGCATTGCACAAGCCAAAAGGCATGCGTCTATAAGCGAATGTACCGAAGGGGCATGTGAAGGTGGTTTTCTCTTGATCAGATTGTGCAACAGGTATTTGCGAGAAACCTGGATAAACGTCTAGAAAGCAGAAGTGTGTGTGTTTAGATAGCCTTTCTAGCATCTGGTCGATAAACGGCAAAGGATAATGGTATTTCCTGGTTGCCTTGTTCAGTTTCCGGAAGTCTATCACCATCCTATAGCCAGTAATAATCCTCTGCGGGATTAGTTCATCTTTATCATTAGGAACAACGGTGATACCTCCCTTCTTAGGTACGCAATGTACTGGACTTACCCAAGCACTATTGGCAACATGATAAATGATTCCTGCTTCCAAAAGCTTTAATATTTCTTTTCTCACGACATCTTCCATTCTCGGATTTAACCTCCGTTGATGATCAGCAACTGGCTTAGAATCAGGATCGGTTTTAATCTTGTGCTGACATAGAGTGGGACTAAACCCTTAAGATCATCAAGAGTATATCCAATAGCAGCAACAGTGCTTCCTCAAAGTTTTTAATAACTTCTTCTCTTCGTGACTCAAGCGGTGAGCACTAATAATAACAGGATATATCTCCTTCTCATCAAGATAAGCATACTTAAGAGTATTTGGTAGTTGTTTTAGCTCGAACACAGGATCACCCTTTGGTGGTGGAGGATCCCCAAGCAGTTCAACAGGCAGATTATTCTTGAGAATAGGATATTGTTCTAAGACAATTTTATCTATCTCATCTCTTTCCTCCATATGCATATCATTTTCATGCTCAAGCAGATATTGCTCTAAAGGATCCGTAGGAGGTACGGCAATAGAGGCAAGAGCAATGATTTCATCCCTACCAGACGACTCTTTTTCATGGGGTTGTCTTCCAAACTTGGAGAATTTAAATTCATGAGACACACCCTCGAAACTAACAGCGGCAGTCTGTTTAATGCAATCAATGTGAGCATTGACAGTGTTGAGAAAGGGTCTACCAAATATGATGGGACAGAAGCTATCTTGTGCAGTAGCAAGGACGAGGAAATCAGTAGGATACTTCGTCTTACCACACAGGACTTCTACGTCTCTCACAATTCCCAGAGGGTAGATAGTGTCTCTATTAGCTAGCGTAATAGTGACATCAATGGGTTCTAACTCAGCAGGTGCAATATCATCTTTGATTTCATCATATAGGGAACGGGGTATTGCACTAACACTAGCACCCATATCACATAAACCATGGTAACAGTGATCTCCTATCTTGACAGAGACAATGGGCAAGCCAACTACAAGTCCGTATTTGTCTTTGGCGTGAGGTTTAGCTATTCTAGCGGAGTCCTCACAGAATTTGATAACATGCCCATCTATGTCTTTGGCTAAGAGATCTTTGATAATAGCAACACTAGGTTCAACTCTAATTTCCTCAGGGGGTGCAAGTGGTCTAATGTAACCCCTACGTATCACAGTTGGAGCTTTAGAATAATCCCTTTTCCTAGCAGGGTATGGTGGTTTCTCAGCGTAAGCACAAGGAACAATAGGATCACTAAAAGCAATGACTTTCTCCTCAACTAGATTGGGTTTAACTATGTTGATTTCTACAGGAGGATGATACTTAAACCACTTCTCTTTGGGAAGATCAACATGAGCAGCAAAAGATTCACATAGAGAAGCTACTATCTCACAGTCAAGTCCATACTTAGCGCTAAAATCTCTAGAAGTCTTTGTTTCAACAAAAGATTTAACGCAATCAAACTGGAAATTCATACCTGACTCCTTACCTTCTTCCAGCTCCCAACCTTCAGAGTTACGTTCGATTCTTTCCAACAAATTCCACTTGTGATCAATATCCTTCTTCATAAAAGAACCGGTACAAGAAGTATCAAGCATGGTACGATCTTCATGAGAAAGCCGAGCATAAAAGTTTTGAGTGATAATTTCTCTCAAGAGCTCATGATTGGGGCATGAATATAGCATTGGTTTAAGCCTCCCCCAAGCTTGAGCTATGATTTCCCTGTCACGAGGCCAAAAATTATAAATATAATTCCGATCACGATGTACTAAATGCATAGGATAAAACTTTTGATGAAATTCCAATTTCAACCGATTGTAGTCCCATGATCCAGTATCATCACATAGCCTATACCATGTCAACGCTTTATCCTTCAAAGATAAAGGAAATACTTTCTTCTTTACCTCATCCTCGGGCAAACCTGCAAGCTTAAATAAACCACAAACTTCATCTACATAGATTAGATGCAAGTCTGGATGTGATGATCCATCTCCTATAAAAGGATTAGCCAGCAGTTTCTCAAGCATATCCGAAGGAATTTCATAAAAGATATTTTCAGTAGGTACCTCAGGTTGAGGAACAACTCCTCGTGCTTCCATTCGTGGTGAAGGTACCCCGAACAAACTCCTCAAAGGAACAGTTTCCATAGTGACAAGTGACAATAAAGTTCAGCACAGTATATAAATGTTTCCTTACCAAATTCCACTTACCAAAGGCGCTTCCTTCCCCGGTAACGGTGCCAAAAAAGAGTCTTGATGACCCACAAGTATAGGGGATCAATCGTAGTCCTTTCGATAACTAAGAGTGTCAAACCCAACGAGGAGGAGAAGGCTCTGATAAACGGTTTTCAGGAAGGTAATAACTGCAAGCACTGAAAGTAGCGGTAACAAGAGATGGTGTAGTGAGGTGAAACGTAGCAAGCGAAAAGTAACAAGTAACAAGTAGTAGCAATGGTGCAGTGATGTCGGCTGTGCTTCCCTAGCAATAGTGCCAGAAAAGTGTTGATCCTGCAATCTCTAGTGTTAGCTAGACGAATGCTTATGACAACGAACCTTCTCCTGCAACGGCACCAGAAGAATGCTGCTAGCACCCCCCGGCAATGAAACTGGAAGAATGTTGTTGATGGCCCACCAGCGCGTGGGTTCGCAGCAGTTTTCGAGGGTAGAGTATTCGACCCAATTTGTTGATAAGCCCATCAGGAGGTGAGAGTATACTCTCAAGTATTAGCAGCTGAATTTGTCAGATTCAACCACACCTGAAAGATTAGTATCTACAAGCACAGTAGTAATAGCAAAGTAGCGAGTAACGGCAGTGTAACGAGCAATAGCAGTGACAAGGAACAGCAGTAGTGACAGCAGTAGCAAGTAGCAACAGTAGCAAGCGACAGTAGTAGCAACAGTAGCAGCAGAGCAAAACAAGTAACAACAGTAGCAACAGTAGTAGCAGAAGTAGCAGAGCAAGGTTTGAGGGTTCTTGGGATGGGTTCTATGTTGCTGCCCATTCATTTCCTATTAATAAGGAGATATGTAAAGCCAGTCATTCTATTAAAGAGAACTTCCAGTGGCAGATTTTAGACAAGTAACAGCAGTAGCAACAGTAGTAGCAGCAGCAGCAGAGCAAGACATGTAACAACAGTAGCAACAGTAGGACAAACTCGTAGGCAATGGGTCGGTGATTTGTTTGGATGATATTCATCATGCAACAACTATAACACGGAGAGATATGTGGCTAGCTCCCGTTCGTCAATGTGATGTAGGCATGCATTCCGTGTGTCGTCATACGTGCTTAGGGAAAAGAACTTGCATGGCATCTATTGTCCATCCCTCCCGTGGCAGCGGGGTCCAAAAGGAAAGTACGGGATATTAAGGTTCTCCTTTTAATAAAGAACCGGACCAACGCATTAGCACTTGGTGAACACATGAACTCCTCAAACTATGGTCATCACCGGGCGTGGTTCCGGTTATTGTCATTCCGGGGTTGCCGGATCATAACACATAGTAGGTAACTACAACTTGCAAGATCGGATCTAAAACACACATATATTGGTGACAACATAATAATTTCAGATCTGAAATCATGACACTCGGGCCCTAGTGACAAGCATTAAGCATGGCAAAGTAGTAGCAACATCAAATCTCAGAACATAGTGGATACTAGGGATCAATCCCCATCAAAACTAACTCGATTACATGATAGATCTCATCCTACTCATCATCGCCCAGCGAGCCTACGAATAGATTACTCACGAACGACGAAGAACTTCATTGAATTGGAGATGGAAGAAGGTTGATGATGACGATGGCGACGATTTCCCCTCTCCGGAGCCCAAGACGGACTCCAGATCTGCCCTCCAGATGAAGAACAGGAGGTGGCGGCGCCTCCGTATCGAAAACACGACGAAAACTTCTCTTTTATTTTTTCTGGGACGAAAGGCAACTTATAGAGCTGGAGTTGGGGGCGGCAGGTGCCTGTGGGCCCCACAAGCCTGCCCACCACCACCAGGGGTGTGGTGGCGGAGCAGGGCTTGTGGCCCACTGGCCCACCCCCTGAGGTGGAACTTGGCGCAGATATTTTTGATATTTTCCAAAACTGCTCCCCGTAAATTTTCAGGACGTTTGGAGAAATTTGATTTCTGCACAAAAATAACACCAAGGCAATTCTGCTGAAAAGAGCGTCAGTCCAGGTTAGTTCCATTCGAATCATGCAAATTATAGTCCAAAACAAGGGCAAAAGAGTTTGGAAAAGTAGATACGTTGGAGACGTATCAACTCCCCCAAGCTTAAAACCTTGCTTGTCCTCAAGCAACTCAGTTGACAAACTGAGAGAGAAAGAAAAACTTTGACAAACTCTGTTTGATCTTGTTGTTGCAACTATGTCTAACTCATAACCAGAATTTCAGCAAGATCACAAGTTAACCACATAAGCAAATGACACAAAGGTCTCACGGTAAACTAATATCAATGGCATAATCAGCTAACGAGCAAATAATAATGAGTTTCAAATACCAACACTTCAATCAAAGCAAGCATGAAGCAATATGAATAGGTGGTATCTCGCTAGCTCTTTCTGAGACCGCAAAACATAAATGCAGAGCACTTTCAAAGATCAAGGGCTGACTAAACATTGTAATTCATAGCAACGAAGATCCAGTCATAGTCCTACTCAATATCAATCAAAAGCAAAGCATAAAAATGACAGAGGTGCTCTCTAATTGGTGCTTATAAAAGAGGAGGATGACTCAACAGGAAAATAAATAGACAAGCCCTTCGCAGAGGGAAGCATTGATTTGCAGAGGTGCCAGAGCTTAAGCTTTGAAAACAGAGATAATAATTTTGGGTGGCATGCTTTCATTGTCAACGCAATGACCAAGAGTTCTCAATATCTTCCATGCTACTCATACTATAGGCGGTTCCCAAACAGAAAAGTAAAGTTTTAACTCCCCCACCACCAATCAATCACACTCCACGGCTAGCCGAATCCTTGGGTACCGTACATACTAACATCAATCCGGGGGGGAGTCTTGTTTTACAGTTATGTTTTCGATTTAAGCATGGAACTAGGCATCCCAAATACCGGCCCCTTTCTCGTGAAGGACTGTGAATAAACACATGTCGAGTATAACACTCCTAGCATGAAATATACCAATAGCCCTCTGTCACCATATGAGCGATTCGGGCTTGCAAAACAGATTTATTTCTTGCAGGTTTAGAGAATGGCACATGCAAATTTACTTGGAACGGCAGGTAGATGCCGCAAATAGGTAGGTATAGTGGACTCTCATGGAAAAACTTTTGGGTTTATGGAAGTGGATGCACAAGCAGGATTCCCGCTTAGTACAAGTGAAGGCTAGCAAAAGACTGGGAAGCGACCAACTAGAGAGCGACAACAGTCATCAAGATGCAATGAGTTTGACTAACATTGAATGCAATCATGAACAGGATATAAATCACCATGAACACGAACATCACAGAGGCTATGTTGATTTTATTTCAACTACATGCATGAACATGCGCCAAGTCAAGCCACTTGAAACATTCAAAGGAGAATACCATCCTATCATACTACATCATAATCATCTCAAAATCTATGTTGGCAGTCAAGAGAAACCATTATAAGCTCTCAGCTAAATAAGCATGGCATCAGAAACTATGATCTCTAAGTTGTCATTGCAAACATGGTTCTCTCACAACAAAGCTAAATCTGGGCCGACAAGTTAGTCATATTTACAAAAACAAAATAGATAGAGTTCATACCAGCTTTTCAGTCTCAGTCACTTCATCATATATCATCATTGTTGCCTTTCATTTGCACGATCGAACGATTAAAACAATAATAAGCGCATTGGACTAAGCTGAATCTGCAGGCAAACACAAAGGAGAAGACAAAATAATATGGCTCTTTGAAAGCTAAACAGGTAAGCATGTAAGAACCACTAAGCATTGTAACCAATATCTCCTACCTTGACAAAAAGAAAAAGAAAACTATTTACATGGGAAAGCTCCCAACAAGCAAAAGAAGAAAGAAAAATCTTTTTGGGTTTTCTCAAAAGGACACAAAACAAGAAAACAAGAAAACGAAAATAAACTAGCATGGATAATACAGTGGCAAAGTGTAAACACCGGCTAACAAAGCGAAAGCATAAGCATGAATGTAAAGTCGGTGAGAACACGTACTCCCCCAAGCTTAGGCTTTTGGCCTAGCTTGGTCTACTCCCAAGGTGGGAAATAACCAGCTCCAGGATACTCCGGAGCAGACTGTGGATGCCACTGCTATGTGAGCTCCTCTGGATCCCACTGATAAACTGGCTCTGGTACTCGACTAGCAGCTCGGGCACGAGCGCCTGTGGTTGGGCCAAGCCCCAATATGCGTAGATGTCTGCGGGCATAATAGTGTACCTGCCTGCATGAAGATCAAACAAAGAAGGAGCAGGCAAAGTAATAGTCTCTCGAGTACCCTGACTAAACACCAGGTTATAAATCATCCGTCTACTAGCATCTCTATCCAGAAAATCATGGCAAACCATGCTGTCATAATCCAGATATCTCTCTGGGAGAAGCATCTCTCCTTCCTCTCCCAGTCTAATCGGTATCTCAAAGTGTCTGGCAAGACGGGTAGCATAGATACCTCCATAGACAACACCTTTAGAACGCTTCAGGTTCAACCGTTGAGCTACTATAGCGCCCAAGCTATAAGTCTTATCGTTATAAAGGCCTTCGTGCAAAACCGCAAGGTGTGGAGAACTAAGTGATCCAGCCTCCCCACGGCCAATCAAACATTTTTCCCACAAATAGTGAGAAGTACCGAAGCACAGGAAAATGTATGATAGCGATTCTAGCGCGAGACACTCCTCTCTCCTCTCCAACAGCAATAGAACCAATGAAATCCTCCAAGTCCCGTGGACGAGGGTCACGGATATCCCCAACATAAGGTAATTTGCATACATTGCAAAAGTCCTGCAGCGTCATGCACTGGGGGACATCGTATATCATGAACTCAACCATGGGAGGATTCTTCCTCGGATAAAAGTTGAAGCTTTGAACGAAAATATTGGTGAGGAGGAGATATTGTGGGAACTTATCTTCAACGAACGCAGTAAGACCTGCATTCTCCACCAAGTAATAGAAGTCTTCATAGAGTCCGGCGGCGCGCAAAAATTCATGACTTGTCCACTCGCACGCTCGAACTTCTGTGACTCGAGGGACTACGTACTTGGGGTGGTTCTTCTCATCCTCCTTGTGGTTACGGCTTGCAGAGCCTCTCAAGAACCTCCTCATCTCTTCCTTTTTCTAGCTCTGAAAAATTCTTAAATTTTTAGAGACTTCGAAAGAAAAGTGAATAAGGGTTATCCCAACTTGTAGCAACTACTCCTACTAGTGCCTAGAGACCGTATCACGCGCTAAAACTACTTGGGACCAGCTAAAATCAACCTTTCAAGCTCAAGAACAGGGTCACCAAGGTAGCAAGAATTCGCGAAGGATAAAGCACTAGAGCAAAAACTAATTGGACCAATGGAGGAGTCACTTACCAAGGAGTAATTTCCCCAAAACGGTTCGGAGAATGGTGCTTTGAGCAAGGAGATCGAAAATCACAGCCAAATGAGCAAGAACACGGGTTTGAGCTACGAAACATTTTTTTTCTGGAGGTGGAAGAAGAGGCTGGGAGCTGGAATGAGTGGAGGGGATGCCTGTGGGCCCCACAAGCTTGCACCCTGCCACCAGGGGGGTAGGTGGCGGTGGGGGGGGGGGGCTTGTGGCCCACTGGTCAAGCCCCCTGACCAGATCTCAGGCCCAGAAATTTTCAAAAATTCTAGAAAAAATCATACTAAATTTTCAGGACCATCGGAGAACTTTTATTTTCGAGGTATTTTTCTCCGGGACGCTAGAACAGAAAACAGGAAAAACTAAACTAATTCTATCATTTTTCTTCTAAGCAACAGAAAATGAAGACTCAAAACAGAGGTATGTGACTCTGATTCATCCATTTCATGGTCATCGGAAGAAATTCGTCAATGGGGTTGATCAGGCCTTATGACGAAACCTTCTCGAATCGCAAGAGAGAATGGAGAATTTTCGAATAGCCACTAAGTCACCTCAATGGGGATATGAATCTCCCCAACAAGAAAATCATACTTCATCTTGACACGAGGAATAGGGCATTCAAAGCTCCCAATAAGAATTGATGAAGTCTTTTCAATAGCATTGATGCAATGTACTGGATATCGTTTCTTCGGAAAGTGCACTATGTGCTCGTTACCGTTGACATGGAAAGTGACATTGCCTTTGTTGCAATCTATAACAGCCCCCGCAGTATTTAAAAAGGGTCTTCCGAGGATGATAGCCATGGCATCGTCCTCGGGAATATCCAAGACAACAAAGTCTATTAAGATAGTGGTATTAGCAACCACAACAGGCACATCCTCGCAAATGCCGATAGGGAAAGCAGTTGATTTGTCGGCCATTTGCAGAGAAATTTCAGTGGGTGTCAACTTATCCAATTCAAGTCTACGATAAAGAGAAAGCGGCATAACACTAACACCGGCTCCAAGGTCACATAAGGCAGTTCTTACGTAGTTTCCTTTAATGGAGCAATGTATAGTGGGCACTCCGGGATCACCAAGTTTCTTAGGAGTTCCACCTTTGAAAGTGTAATTGGCAAGCATGGTGGAGATCTCAAGATCTGGTATCTTCCGTTTATTAGTCACGATATCTTTCATGTACTTGGCATACGGAGACATCTTGAGCATATCAGTTAACCGCATCTGCAGAAAGACGGGTCTTATCATCTCAACAAAGCGCTCAAAATCCTCATCATCCTTTTTTTGGATGGCTTAGGAGGAAAGGGCAAAGGTCTCTGAACCCATGGCTCTCTTTCTTTACCATGCTTCCTAGTAGTAAAGTCATTCTTGTCGTATCTCTTAGGTTGTGGATTATCAGGATTAACCGTAGGTTCAATCCCCACATCCTCATCATGGCTAGCTTGAGCATTATTATGAACATCACTGTCGACATTGTCACCAGGTTCATGTTCATCACCTGATTGTGTTTCTGCATCAGACGCAGAAATATCATTAGGTTCTTCAGGTGTGATAGTATTTGGTGAACTGGCGTGCAGGTCTCTATCATCCTTCTTCTTCTCCTTAGGATGACTGGGTGTATCAGCATTGATTCCTTGAGAATCTTGATCAATTCTCTTTGGATGACCTTCAGGATACAAAGGTTCCTGAGTCATTTTGCCTCCTCTAGTAATGGCTCTAACAGAGTTGTCATTTAATTCATTGAGCAGGTCATTCTAAGCTTTAAGTACTTGTTCTACCTGAGTAGTAATCATAGAGGAATGTTTACTCAGAAGCTTTAGAGCATTGACATTTCTGTCTACACAAGCACTTAAATGGCTAAGCATACGAGTATTTTGTTCCAAATGTGTGCTAACATAATCATTGAAACTCTGTTGTTTGGCAACAAAGTTGTCAAATTCATCAAAGCATAGGCTAGCAGGTTTACCAAAAGGAATATCACTCTCGTCAAACCTACGCAGAGAATTCACTTCTACTACCTGTATCGGGTTATCGAGACCGTGGATCTCTTCGATAGGTGGTAGATTTTTGACATCTTCAGATCTAATGCCTTTCTCTTGCATAGATTTCTTGGCTTCTTGCATATCTTCGGGACTGAGGAATAGAATACCTCTTTTCTTAGGAGTTGGCTTAGGAGGTGGTTCGGGAATAGTCCAAACATTATCGTTGATCAAGAGGTTATTCAGCAGGGTCTCATCTTGTTCTACAATTCGTTCCCTAAAAACACAACCGGCACAACTATCTAGGTAGTCTCTAGAGGCATCGTTAAGACCGTTATAGAGGATATCAAGTATCTCGTTCTTCTTGAGAGGGTGATCAGGCAAAGCATTCTGTAGCTGGACGAGCCTCCCCCAAGCTTGTGGAAGACTCTCTTCTTGGAGTTGAGCAAAGTTGTATATTTCCTGCAAGGCAGCTTGCTTCTTATGGACAGGGAAATATTTCTCACAGAAGTAATAGACCATCCCCTGGGGACTACGCACAGATCCAGGAGCAAGAGAGGTGAACCAGGCTTTAGCATCATCCTTTAGAGAGAAAGGAAATAGCTTAAGGATATAGTAGTGGCGGATCTTCTCCTCATTAGTGAAAAGGTTGGCTATTTCGGATAGTTTGGCAAGATGGGCTATGACCGTCTCAGACTCATAACCGTGAAAAGGATCAGATTCGACTAGAGAGATTATCTCAGGGTCGACAGAGAATTCATAATCCTTATCGGTGACAAAGATAGGCGAAGTGGCAAACTTCGGATCATTTTTCATCCTAACTTCCCGAGATTTTTCCTTCCACTTGAGAATTAATTTCTCAGCGTCATAGGCATCCTTACACACAAGAAAATCCTCAGCTATCTCTCCCTCCATAACGTAACCCTCAGGTATATCAGACAATTCATATCTAGGAGAGCTAGATCTAGCAGGAGCAAAAGCAGGTTCTATCTCAATAGCATCGGCAATTTCAGAAGCATCACGAGCATTGGCAGTAACTCTAGCAATATGAGCATCAAGGAACACTCCTAGTGGAACATCAGGCAAAGGAGCATCTCTAGCAGTATCAAGCATAGCATCATCACGCAAAATAGCATCTCTAGCATCATCAGGCAAAGCTGTATCAAGCATAGCATCTCTAGCAGTATCAGGCATAGCATCTCTAGCAGTATCAGGCATAGTATCAAGCATACCATCTCTAGCAGTAGTATCAAGCATAGCATCTCTAGCAGTAGTATCACAAGCATCATCAAGCACAAGCGACATATCAAGATTTCTAGCAGGAGGTGAAGTCGCAAACTTACTCATAACTGAAGGTGAATCAAGTGCAGAGCTAGATGGCAATTCCTTACCTCCCCTCGTAGTTGAGGGAAAGACTTTGGTCTTTGGATCCTTCATATTCTTCATAGTGATCAGCAGATATAAATCCCAAGTGACTTAGAGAATATAGCAATACCTCCCCGGCAACGGCGCCAGAAAAATGCTGACGTCAGCTGTGCTTCCCCAGCAATAGTGCCAGAAAAGTGCTAATCCTGCAATCTCTAGTGTTAGCTAGACGAATGCTTATGACAACAAACCTTCTCCTGCAACGGCACCAGAAGAATGCTGCTAGCACTCCTCGACAATGAAACTGGAAGAATGTTGTTGATGGCCCACCAGCGCGAGGGTTCGCAGCAGTTTTCGAGGGTAGAGTATTCGACCCAATTTGTTGATAAGCCCGTCAGGAGGTGAGAGTATACTCTCAAGTATTAGCAGCTGAATTTGTCAGATTCAACCACACCTGAAAGATTAGTATCTGCAAGCACAGTAGTAACAGCAAAGTAGCGAGTAACGGCAGTGTAACGAGCAATAGCAGTGGCAAGGAACAGCAGTAGTGACAGCAGTAGCAAGTAGCAACAGTAGCAAGCGACAGTAGTAGCAACAGTAGCAGCAGAGCAAAACAAGTAACAGCAGTAGCAATAGTAGTAGCAGCAGCAGCACAGCAAGACAAGTAACAGCAGTAGCAACAGTAGTAGCAGCAGCAGCAGAGCAAGACAAGTAACATCAGTAGCAACAGTAGGACAAACTCGTAGGCAATGGGTCGGTGATTTGTTTGGATGATATTCATCATGCAACAGCTATAACATGGAGAGACCCGAAATGGGGCGTGGCCAAGTGGTAAGGCAGCGGGTTTTGGTCCCGTTACTCGGAGGTTCGAATTCTTCCGTCCCAGATTGTTTCTGTTGAAACAAACGGTGAAATCATATAGTACTCCGTATGAGACAAAAGTTTATTAAAGAGAATAATGATATCTTATGTGGCTAGCTCCCGTTCGTCAATGTGATGTAGGCATGCATTCCGTGTGTCGTCATACGTGCTTAGGGAAAAGAACTTGCATGACTTCTATTGTCCATCCCTCCCGTGGCAGCGGGGTCCAAAAGGAAACTACGGGATATTAAGGTTCTCCTTTTAATAAAGAACCAGACCAATGCATTAGCACTTGGTGAACACATGAACTCCTCAAACTATGGTCATCACCGGGAGTAGTTCCGGTTATTGTCACTCCGGGGTTGCCGGATCATAACACATAGTAGGTAACTACAACTTGCAAGATCGGATCTAAAACACACATATATTGGTGACAACATAAAAAATTCAGATCTGAAATCATGGCACTCGGGCCTTAGTGACAAGTATTAAGCATGGCAAAGTAGTAGCAACATCAAATCTCAGAACATAGTGGATACTAGGGATCAATCCCCATCAAAACTAACTCGATTACATGATAGATCTCATCCTACTCATCACCGCCCAGCGAACCTACGAATAGATTACTCATGAACAACGAAGAGCTTCGTGGAATTGGAGAGGGAAGAAGGTTGATGATGACGCTGGCGACGATTTCCCCTCTCCGAAGCCCAAGACGGACTCCAGATCTGCCCTCCTGACGAAGAACAGGAGGTGGTGGCGCCTCCGTATCGAAAACGCGACGAAAACGTCTCTTTTTATTTTTCAGGGACGAAAGGCAACTTACAGAGCTGGAGTTGGGGGCGGCAGGTGCCTGTGGGCCCCACAAGCCTGCCCACCGCCACCGGGGGGGTGGTGGCGGAGCAGGGGCTTGTGGCCCAATGGCCCACCCCCTGAGGTGGAACTTGGCACAGATATTTTTGATATTTTCCAAAACTGCTCCCCGTAAATTTTCAGGACGTTTGGAGAACTTTGATTTCTGCACAAAAATAACACCAAGGCAATTCTGCTGAAAACAGCGTCAGTCGAGGTTAGTTCCATTCAAATCATGCAAATTATAGTCCAAAACAAGGGAAAAAGAGTTTGGCAAAGTAGATACGTTGGAGACGTATCATGCAGCAAGTGGCCCAATCCCTTTTGTAGCAAGGGACAAGCCTGAACAAAGTCTTATAAGAGGAAAAACGCTTCCGAGGACACACGGGAATTTCTGTCATGCTAGTTTCATCATGTTCATATGATTCGCGTTCGTTACTTTGATAGTTTGATATGTGGGTGGACCGGCGCTTAGGTACTGCCCTTACTTGGACAAGCATCCCACTTATGATTAACCCCTCTCGCAAGCATCCGCAACTATGAAAGAAGAATTAAGACAACGTCTAACCATAGCATTAAACTAGTGGATCCAAATCAGCCCCTTACGAAGCAACGCATGGACTGGGGTTTAACCTTCTGTCACTCCAGCAACCCATCATCTACTTACTACTCCCCAATGCCTTCCTCTAGGCCCAAATATGGTGAAGTGTTATGTAGTCGACGTTCACATAACACCACTAGAGGAAAAACAACATACGACAAATCAAAATACCGAACGAATATCAAATTCACATGACTATTATTAGCATGACTTATCCCATGTCCTCAGGAACAAAAGTAACTAATCACAAAGCATAATCATAATCATGATCAGAGGTGTAATGAATAGCATCAAGGATCTGAACATAAACTCTTCCACCAAGTAATCCAACTAGCATCAACTACGAAGAGTAATCAACACTACTAGCAACCTTACAAGTACCAATCGGAGTCGCGAGACGAAGATTGGTTACAAGAGATGAACTAGGGTTTGGAGAGGAAATGGTGCTGATGAATATGTTGATGGAGATGTCTCCCCTCCGACGAGATGAGTGTTGGTGATGACGACGGCGAGGATTTCCCCCTCCGGGAGGGAAGTTTCCCCAGCAGGATCGTCCTGCCGGAGCTCTAGATTGGATCTGCTCAAGTTCCGCCTCCTGGCGGCGGAGAATCCACGAAAAAGCTCCACACTGATTTTTTTTTCCGGACGAAACCCTACATATAGCAAAAGAGGGGGGGGGGCAGTGGGCCGCCAGGATGCCCACAAGCCCTGTTGCCGCGGCCAGGGGGGTAGGCCGCGGCAACCAGGCTTGTGGCCCACTGGTTGCTCCCCTCTGGCACTTCTTTCGCCCAGTATTTTTTATAAAATCCAAAAAAATCCACGTTGATTTTCAGGGCATTTGGAGTTGCGCAGAATAGAGCACTCAGACTTGCTCCTTTTCCAGTCCAGAATTCCAGCTGTCGGTATTCTCCCTCTTCAAATAAACCTTGCAAAATAAGAGAGAAAAGGCATAAGTAAGGTTCCACAAAGTATAATAACAGTCCATAAAGCGATAAATATCAACATGAAAGCATGATGCAAAATGGACGTATCAACGCTCAACGACGGTATCGTGCTGGTCCTAGGCTAGACCGTACTAGAGACGCGAGCCTAGAACACCAACGAAGTCACGATGACACGTACTAATCAAGGGAAGAGCTACTCTGATTTTTTCTCTTTTTCTTTGTGCTTTTTATTTTTTTTTTTGTGCTTTTTTTTAGAAAACCACTATAATGGCGAGTATCTCAAAACTCTTTCCAAGGACCAAAAACAGGATAGGCATGAAAAAAAATTGACAATTTTTTTTAATTTCTGGAGCAATTCGGGGCTACGACGATCAAAAATTGCGACAAAAATCACTATGATGACGAGTGTCTCAAAACTCTCTAAAAAGCCTAAAAACGATAGGGATTTTTTTTCACCCCTTGAAATTTTGGCCTAAAAAGTGCTCTGGAAAGCGTGCCAGACTCTTTCTTTTTCTTTTTTCCCGAAACCTACTCAAGTAAGGAAACACGAAACCGAAAGCAAAAGGATCTCGAAATTAGCCTAAGGCGGAAAGGATTGTGGTGGACATATGGTGGTGGTATATGGCAGCAAGGATAATGGTGGCGTGGTGGTGGTATATGGCAGCAGCAATGATGGTAGCGTGGAGGTGGTATATGGCAGTGATGAAAGATGGTGCGGTGGCAGCGTGACAACCTGTGAACAGAACTCGAAACTCTAAAGAACTAGACACTAAGACCAGCAACTCGACACGACGATGTAACCGCAATTTCAACAAAGCAAACTACTGAAAAGACTATGCAAAGAATCAGATTGGTTCGTATATGATGATCTAACCCTAACTTTTTTATGACTTTTTCATGGACTATAGGTATGAATATAGATGCGATCTAACTACGAATACTGGTAAAATCACCGAGCAACCTGGAAATCTGATAGCACTTGATAGAGGCGAAGTTGTCCCTGTCTTTCGATGAGATCGTGGGCATCGTTTTGGTGGAGTAGACTTTGATGATCCGACTACGAACGTGTGAGGACGTCGCGCCTTAGAAATCGCTAAACCAACTCCGAGAGGTTATTTATCACACCGGAGCACAATCAACCTGACCACGAAGGTCTGTTTCCTGCACGCAAACGAAGAACAAGCAAGATACCAAGATTGCAATCAAGATATTGCAAATATAAGAGGAAAGTTTTATTGATGAAGGTGGGGTTCTGTGACACATTTGTCTGGTCGTAGAACACAAACGAAGAACGCGAAGTTGCAGCTATGGCGAACTTGTAATCTAAACAAAACCCCTAGTCTAAACGGTGCCCTAAGGACCGTATATATGAGGGAACAGAGAGGCAATTTCGTGACCCTTGGAGGAGGGGTCCGAAAACAGCCCTAAACTCGGTTTCCCCACACATACGGACTCTAAAAATAGTCTATATTATGGTATTTCGAAATTACATGGGGCTGACCCAAAAATAAGGTGGCGCAACACCTATAATAGCCTATGGACAAAATTTATAAAGTGGTGTCTTGAATATTTCGTCCAAAGCCTTCATGCTCTCCTTATGGTGGCTTTAGAGTGCGAAAATCACCAGTGAAAGCTCCATTGTTCTCTCCCGCGCGTGCACCTTCTTCTCCATGCTTGATCCCGCTCCAACGGATATCCTTCTTGTTCATGCTAGGTCCTTCATTCATGAGCACAACAAAGGTATCTAACTTAGGCAGCATCATATGTTCATGAACATTAGAAGTATTCCCAACAAACGAAAGTACCTGGTAATTCAATTGGCGTGCACGAGCTCTAGTAACTGGTCCAGTATGTATAGCAGATGGGGCTGTGGGTGTAACAATGGTGTTGATGTCCTAATCAGATGGGAACTCTGAGGAAGGGGTTTCCGGCTTAGCAGGAGGTGGGGTCCCCGCGCTTAATGCGGTGTTTGCCGATTGTCGTGACCAGGCGCAGTGAGCACCCCAGGCGACTCGGGCTGGCTGCTCCATCTCGAGCAATCCGTTAGGGTAAGCGATCTGCCCCTTCATTCTTTTTCTTCTGTATTTTTTTAGTGGGGTCGCGCGAGCGCACCCACTAGGTGTAGCCCCTGAGAGTCGGACCGGGTGGGAGGTAGCCGGGTCAAGTCTTACCCGCGGCAAACTTTTCCTTTGTTCTTTGAAGGTCCACCATGATCACCGGGTGATCACCTACAACACATTGTTGGGTCGGTACCAGGAGGCTGAAAGCCAGTCAGCCGATCTACTGGGCCGGCTGACCCTAACCTGCCAGCAAAAGGATCTCCTGCAGGAGGAATGTGCCCGGATGCGCTAGGACGCGGACCTTCTTCAGACAGGGAAGAAGGACCATGAGGCGGCCCACCGCGTCGAGCTGGAGCAGCGGGATGCGTCCCATCGTGTGGAGCTAGAACCGTAGGACGCGACCCATTGCGAGGCCTTGAAGGCCAAGGATGATCAGCTGGCGAAGGCAGCCGAGACGGCGTGGGCGGTGTAGGAGATGCACACCTGCCGAATCCAAGTCTCGTCGGCAGGAGCTGCAGGAGGAGACGCACGAGGTGGACCGGTTTCTGACCGGTAAGTTTTCTTTGTCTTGATTTTTTTCTTCTTGCGCCACATTGGGCTTGGCTTTCCTTGCCTTACATTGCGTGTTCGTTCTCCTTCCTCAGAACTCTTCCCACATAGCATGAGGAGGCGGAGGCGGCCGTGGAGGCCCACCATGAGGAGTAGCAAGCGTTGGGCGTCCATGTTGGGGCGTACGCCGCCTAGACGGTGGACGAGGGTGGAATGTCCGCCAAGGTTCGCTTGAACGAGGTGGTTCAGGCCATGGGAGCGGCTCATGAAGGCCGGGCTGGCGTTGATTCGCACCCTCTAGCCGATCGCAATGGAGCCGGCTTCCGTGAGTCGGCTGTTACGGTCGTTGGAGGCCGAGAGCACGCGAGTGAGCGCCTCGCGCGCCTCGGCGGCGCGAGCCGGCGCGTACATGGCACTCCGAGTCGCCAAGTCATGGTACTCGTACCTGGATGTGGGACTTCTTGCGTCCCAGCACGCCGGCACGGAAGTGGAGTTGGATGCGGTTGCTGACGAGCTGGCCGTGCGGGCAAGCGACCTTGTGTTGTTTGCCCCAAGGGATGAGTTTGTCCGTGAGCGGGCAGCCAATGGCGTGGTGATCTCGGAGGACGAGTACATGATGGCCCTGGACGACCCGGATGGCAGCGTCGGTGAGACGGACGACGAAGGCACCGACTCCAACGATGACGCCTATGTTGACCCCGCATCAGAAGAGGACACGGGTGTGAAGGCCGATGCGGGAGGCGCTGGAGATGGAGACGGGGCGTCTACGTCGCCTCCTGCGAGGCGCGCCGGAGCCAAGGATGGGCCCTCCACCTGACTGTCGTGGGAGATGCTGGAGTCAAGGATGGAGCCCCCATCGGCAAGGAATTTTTCTTGTTCCTGCATTAGTTAGTCTGTGGTTCCAACCCTGGGGGTGTGATGTAATGAACTTGTGGCAGTGGGCCTTTATGCTTTTGTGTATAAATGCATGCTTTGAATTTGCTCAAAAATATTGTGCATGCCGAGTCGTCCTTTGCCTTTTTCTCCCCTTTGGTTTCTTTCCACCCAAGACCTCACCCTCTTCGGCTTCAGCCCCACCAGCTGGACAGCCGGGAGCCGGTCTGTGACTCGGATGGGGCATCTGCTTCTGGGGTAGTCGACCGTGGGTTTTCTGAAGCCGCGGGGGTGCTTTAGCTAGGGCGAGTACAACACAAGCCGGCTAAGAGTAGCAAAAAGTTCGGTTAGCTCGAGCCGGTCGCTCCTTCTCAAGTGGCCTTCGTGTGTGGCGAGCTTCCCGTCCCAGAGTCCTGCTAGCCGGACAGCCGGGAGCCGGTATGTAGCCTGTGTTAGGGGTGCTTGGCCTACATCACTTGATTGGTTTAGGAGAGAGAGAGATAGAGATATATATATAGAGAGAGAGAGAGCTTGGGCCGGCCGACGAGCTCCCTGGTCGAGGGAGCCGGATCGGGGCACTCGCTCAAGAAACAAAGTGTTCTTTAACGGAATCAAAAAGATATGCCCCAAGCGTTCACTTAGGACACCTGTTGCATTCATTAGGCTCAAAAGGGTGGGGGATACATACGTACATTGGTGCTTTCTATACATACGTAAAGGTTTTCGGCAACGCTATGGTCTTGACTATGAAGACACCTGCAGTCCGGTGGTCAAGCCTACCATCATCTGGCTTCTTCTCTCTCTTGCAGTTACTCGAGGTTGGTCTCTTCGTCGGCTTTATGTGCAAAATGCTTTCCTTCATGGTTCCCTGGAGGAGGAGGTTTATATGCGACAACCGCCTGGTTTTTCTGATCCTGACCGTCCTGATCCTATATGTCGTCTCACCAAAGCACTCTATGGTCTGAAGCAAGCTCCTCGTGCCTGGCATGCCCATCTTGCAACAGCCCTTCGTGCTCATGGTTTTGCGTCGTCCACTGCTGACTCATCATTATTTCTTCTACAGAAGCCCGAGGTCACTATGTACTTGTTGGTCTATGTGGATGATATTATTCTAGTCACCTCCTCTCAGTCAGCTACCGATGCTCTTGTTCGTTCTCTTGGTGCTGATTTTACTGTCAAAGACCTCGGGAAGCTTCACTATTTTCTTGGTGTGGAGGTTGCTTCTCGTGCTAATGGACTTGTTATGACGTTGAAGAAGTATTCTTTTGATTTGTTGCAGCGGGCTAGGATGCCTAAATGCAAGCCGACTGCGACACCTATGGCTACCACTGGCAAGATCACTGCTGTTGATGGTGAGCTTCTGTCTTCTGCAGATGCGATAGAGTACAAGAGTATTGTTGGTGGTCTTTAATATTTGACGATCACGAGACCAGATATTTCCTATGTTGTCAATAGAGTTTGTTAGTATCTACAAGCGCCTCGCGACACTCATTGGTGTGTTGTTAAGCGCATTTTGCGCTATGTACGACTCACCGTGTCTCATGGGCTGCATACTCGGCCGAACCCCTCCGGGATCCTCTCGGCGTAATCTGATGCAGACCGGGCTGGCAGTCCGGATGATAGGCGATCCACGGGGGCTATGTTGTGTTCTTTGGCTCTAACTTGATCGTCTAGAGTGCTCGAAAACAGGCTAGTGTATCACGTAGTAGTACTGAAGTTGAGCATAAGGATGTGGCTAATGCTATTACAGAGATTATCTGGGTACAGTCTTTGCTTCAGGAATTGGGTATATCCCGACCGCAGCCTCCTATCCTTTGGTGTGATAACATGGGTGCCACGTACCTTTGTGCAAATCCGGTATTCCATGCCCGAACGAAACACATTGAAGTTGACTATCACTTTTGTACGGGAACGTGTGTCACAGAAGCGACTACATATCAGGTTCATTTTTTCTAAAGATCAACTTGCAGACATCTTCATCAAGCCATTGCCTCTACCATAGTTCGAGGCATGTAGGCACAATCTTACCCTTCTAGATTCTTTAGGAAGTGATAAAGATTAAGGGAGGGTGTTAGACTATGTATAGCATTTGTATATGTGTATGTATATTGTACCAACTATAACATACCCATTATATATATGTGATAGGCCATCCCTAGAGGGTTGAGCCGGTTCCCACCCCAAATCATTGTCTTGCAGCCTAAGACATCACACAGTGTAGTATGACGCCTGAGTGTCGGATCGGACGTCACGTAAAAGGGTTAGCTACGTGAATATTTTTCAACCGTAATTCAGTTTGTGAAATGCTTTTATCCTTGGATAACTGTGTCCATTTCGCCACGCACATCAAGACCACTGTTTCTCTTGGGCGTTCTTTCTTGTCGTCTTCATTAGTTGCTCGAGCTTTCCGTGTCCTGTGCAGCTTGGGCCAGCGACGTACTCCATGCCCGGCCTGGCCGCTGACACCACGTCCTGCGTACCCGTAGCCAGCGGCGACATGTCCATCGTCGTCTCCGTCACCGTACGTACGTGCCCAAGCACGGCATGAGCTGGCCGCTTTCTCCAACTGCTGCAAAGTCGCCTTCGTCCTGGTGGTCATCCCGTCGTTGCCAAGCTCATTATGGACGTGCTACGCCTCAGCAGCAGTGTCATGTACGTACGTCGTGCTCGCCCTGCTCGGTCAAGGTCGTGGGCTCCGGCGTTCTTCAACTGGGCTTGCACTTTGCCAGCGTCCCGATCGACCCGGTCCCAGTTTGATTGCCATTGCGTACTCCAGTCGACCTCAGCCCATGTGACACGATAATGTGTGGGGTCGAAACAAATGTGGTTCAATGTATCCGTGCGATATTTGTTCGAAACAGACAGGGGGGCTGCGGACATGATAGCCACGAATCTGGGTCCGGCTTTAATGATCATAAGAGCTTGTTTGGACTGCTCTTCTTTTTAAAATTTAGCTTTGCTTCAGAAAAAACAAGTCAAACGGGACAGCTTCACGATATGTTGTTTCGTAAAAAAACTAGAACCTGAGATACAACTTTAAAGTTTTTATGAAGCTCCTCAAAAGGTGTTCCAAAAACTATAGAAGCTGGAGTTGAGTGAAAATTACCCACACTGCCACCAGTAATTGGATACCTCACCATTTTCTTTCTCCTCAACCAATCAATTAGATTCTTTCCACCAAATTTTTTATTCTTGAAGCTGCAGCTAGATTAAAGCCAAACATTCTCTTAATAATGCTATAGCTTCTGTATAAAACTGCTTCAAAATAAATTTGATAAAGTGAAGTTTATTTTGGTAAATTAAAATAGTCCCAAACAGGCCCATCACACATTTCTAAAGTACGTACAGTGTCCAAAGTGAATGCGCGGATGTGACGAAAATATTGCACAGAACGAACTCGTCACGAAATAATTTTATGTTTTGACTTTTTAGAAACGCCAAGCCGTGATGTTTGTGGTCAACTAAGAAACGTCAGTCAACCGTTTTTATTCCACATTCAAACGTCGGTCTAGCGGGACGTTGCAGTTCAAATAAAAACGCCAGCGGTGTTGGCTATGGACAGCACTACAGTGATTTTGTCCATCCACTGGCCACTGCGTCATCGATGACGACGACGTCGCGCTGTCGCGCTGGCACTGTTCGGGCTGGCCATTTGCAAGGCAGGGGCATGCATGCATGCAGGCAGCCAGGCGGCTTGACTGGGATTTTGTACGCGATTAGGAGAGGCTAAACACCATGTCTTTACGTGCATAAAACAAATCTCTGCGCTAACATGTGCATCAGTGCATGCAATGGGTACAGAGTACTTTGCTTATGTAAGACGAGTTGGCATGCATGCATGTGTTGCACGGGCAAGGCCAAGCTGGCACCCCGAAGGCTGCTCCTGCATTCTGAACCTGCAATCCATGCTCGTGTTTCATGCATCGGTCATGTCACTGCTCGCACATTTACTACCCCTGCGCGCGCATTCACTACACCACACCTGTGCGACAACGCGGCCTCGTCCTCGATGACGCAGTGGCCAGCCCGAACAGTGTCAACTATGTAAAGATGAGAAACGCGCGGCTGGCGGGCGCCGATCTGGCGCCGCGCCGGCGTGGGGCTCGCGGATCTGGCGCCGCGCCGGCGTGGGGCTCGCGCGGATCTAGCACGGTCGCCGGTGCACGCGGCAGAGGAGAGCTGTTGTGCTGCCGCGCACGACAAGGAGAAGAGCTGGGGCGCGGCGGCCGTGTCGAGCTGGCGCCGGAGGATGCGACGGCCGCTGGAAGCACGACGGGCTCGACACAGGCGCGGGGTTTGGCGGGCAGCTGGCGTGCGCGGGTCTGGCGCGGTGTGCAGGGGCTGTGGCGGTGGCGGGCATGGCGCTCGGGCGCGGTGGGTTGGGGCTGTGGCCGATCTGGCCCGGTTGCGGCGGCGGGCAGGCTGCTCTGGTGCGGTGAGATGGATTCCAGGCGGGTAGTTTTGGCCGGCGACCTCCTAGGCGCGGCCCGAGGGCGTGATGCGAAAAGTGCTTGTGCGTCATGGATTTGGTTTGCAGGAAGGCTGGCGGTGGGCTGCCGGTGAAAGCCGAGCTCCGGCTGTGGCCGGAGCAGTCGGTGGCGGCGCCTTCGGGCACCGTCCCTTTGTTGGAGGCATCGACGCTGCAACCCCTTCCTTCCCATGCCTGACATCCTTCGGGGAAAATCCTAGATCTGCTCATGCGGAACGGACGATGATGACACTATCGGCTTTGCTCGGCGTCATATCTCCTCTTGAGGACATCGTCTTGAAGGTAGACTCGGCTAAAGGGACCCGATGCTCATGTTGGTGGTTCGCGACGACTTGTATAGCATCACCGTGAGAACAGCAGAAGCACCCTTCACATGCAAGTTTCATCAGGCAAGTTATGGCCGCCAACCTCACGAGATTGAAGCGGCATATGTTTGCTCTATCGGACATAGCGTTCCTCTTGGATGTCAGTTGAGTTTCGCGCATATGCTTGTGGCAGCTCGGATTGATACAACGGTTTTGGGTTTGTACTTTGGTAGCGGCGAAAGCGCTCGAGTGCCCGGCCGGGTGTGTTGTGGGGTGTAGGTCTTCTGAGGTGTTGTATGTGTGGTGGTGCTTTAGGCCTGGTTGTTAGGCGCTGTTTTAGGTTTTCGCCCGGTTTTCCTTATAAACTGAGCACTCTTTTTTATTCTTCTTCTTTTGGCACTCGCCTTATGCGGTGCATTCCTCCTTTGGGGGTGTTACTTGTAATACCTTTTCTGATCAATGATTTTGGCAGCTCTTCTGCCAACATTCGAAAAAAAAGTGTTTTGTGCAAATGATCTCTTTCATTGATTGATCTGAATATTTATACAAGGATTTGGGACGCAAAGCAAAAGGCGTCTGTACAAAAAAGGTGCCTGTACGGACGGACGCGTTCCGTACGGCGTTTAGACTAATAACTGACTAATTACGTCCTAATGACGGTTCACTAATCATCGGCAGTTTAGTCGGTTCGTAACAAACTATACAAAATCACTATTGTGTTGAAACGCCATTGTTCATGGTGTTTGGTGCGTTGCTGGAACGCCAACATCACTGGCGTTTCTATGTGAAACGCAACGCGACGGTAGACTGGTGTTTGAATGTGGACCAAAAACGTCATGATAGACTGGCGTTTCTACGTGCAGAAGCAACATCACGGGCTCTGGCGTTTCTAAAATGATCAGATTGTGAAATACTTTCAAACGAAATTCATTTTGTGCAATATTTTCGTCACGTGGGTCAGAACAGTGATTTTGTTATGAGTGCACCAGATAAGCTCAGAGGGTGCTTGGATACATTTTAGTTTCATGACTAAAAGTAATGAGACTAAAACTTGCTAGGCTCACCCATGCTTGCCTGAAGAGACTAAAGAGACTAAAATCAAGTTAATGAGCATTTATTAACCTCTAAACCCTCCAATCCAGAACTTGTCTGAAGAGTTAAATGAAGAGAGAGAGGACTAATGCATATTTTAGTAGCGTACCCCTGACTAAAAGATTTTAGTCTCAAGACTAGGTTTAGCCTCTCTTTAGTTAGGGGTGTTTGAAACTTTAGACTCTTAAAAATACTAGTTTTAGTCAGACTAGTTTTAGTCCCTTGGATCCAAGCACCGTCTTAGTGACCGCCGAGAATGTAATTTATATTTTTACTCCATCGTACAACCTCCGTTTATATAATATAAAAACATTCTTGCAAGCTCACAGAAAGTGTACTTATTTTTATTTCTTTTTGTGGGAAAAAAAGAGAATACTTATTTACTTGATTACATACGTAGCTAGGGTATTCGGAGTACACGTACGGAGTTCATCGCATAGCTAGAGGTCTTGCGATAGCTGCACGTACGGCGGTCCTCCCAACCGCTTGAGTCCGTCACGCCATTGCGGCAGCACGCAGTTGCCGAACCCTGCCAACAGTTTTTTTGAATAATTAGGCACCATCAAATCCAACAAAAAGGAACAATTAAGCACCATCTCCTGACCATCGACGTAAGAATATAGTAGTAATAACAGCATCTTCAACAGCCACGCTATACTAGCGCCGCGCCGCAAAAAAGGCAAATATAACGCACGCGCAACGCGGCGGACAGCTCCAGCGGGCGCGTTAAAACCGCGCGCGTGCTAAAACGATTTGGACGCGCTGGCCATAGCCCTATCCCGCGCTGTGTATTTCGGGGGTCCACTTCCGCGCGCGGCAGACTCGAGCGCGCGCGCGAACTCTCCCTTTTCTTCCTCCTTTGCTCCCGCACGCGCTGGCGCCAGCGCCCCTACCACCATGGACGCGCACACCGGCGCCCCGCTGACCCCGCTGTACAGCCGCGACCCCTCCGCCGCCTCCGCCGCCGCCGCCGAAAACCCTAGCGCGGCGGGCGTTGGCGCTGGCGCCGCCGCCGCCGGAGCTCCGCCGAACGTCGGCCTCGCGCGCAGCCTCTTCTTGCCGCCGCAGATGACCATGCCGACGGGTGGCGTCGCGCCGGCGCCGTCCCGTGCCGCAGCCGCACCGTTGGAGCGGAAGAAGGGAAAAACATCCGCGAAGAAGAAGACGACGGACGGCTCCGGCAGCTCGAAGCCGAAGAAGAAGGTTGCAGTGCGGCGGCCGGGCGCGGCGTCTACCGAAGCGCCGGCGAGCTCACTCGTTGAGCCGGCGGCGGACGCGCACCACGTGTTCGACGAAATGCCCCCAAGGTGAAAAAAATTCACATGTTCATTGCATTTTGATGAATGTTTCAAACTATTTTTTGTCCAAATGCCATATATTTGGACGCTGCTACAGCGACGCGCGCGCTGCATTTTAGCGCGCTGCTGAAGCGGAGCGCGCGTGCTGTATTTTACAGCTACTGCTGGAGCCAGCGCTGCGCGACGCGTCAAATCAGACGACCAGCACGCGGCAAACTAGTTTTTTAGGCGCGGCGCGAAGCGCGACTGTTGGAGATGCTATAATAGAATAGCTTGCGTAGGGTGAAGGTGAACTCACTGGGCTGCTGGTGGACGACGGAGCCGCAGCCGCCGAAGCGACAGGCCTCCTCGGACCGGCCGTTCCGCTGGTAGTAGTCGTTGAAGGCGTAGGAGGCGTGCGCGACCATGGTGTTGGGGTCGAAGCACCACCCGCCGGGCTGGATGCCGCTGCAGTCCGCCCCGTGGCCGCACGCGTAGTCCAGCGCGTCCCGGAGCCGCCCGTCCCCGACCGCCGCGTTGGCCACGCACCAGCTAGGCCCCTCGGGCTCGGGGCCAGGGCGCGTGAAGTCCACGTCGTACACCTGCGTGCCGTTGGGGTAGAAGAGGCCGAAGTTGCGCTCGTCGTCGTCGCCGGGCTTGAGGTTCTCGTTGAAAAGGGAGAAGATGTAGACCGAGATGTCGGCGTCGGGGTTGTACGGCGTGCCGGCGCCTCTCAGAACCTTGCTGATGAGGTTGGAGTTGTACGCCCGGGCGTTCTCCGTCGAAGCCGAGCCCGCCAATGCTACCCCCGTTTTGCCTTTGCCGGCCGGGGCACCCGACTCTGGTACCCCCATCGTCGAGGTTACACCACCGCGCCTCCTGCCGCGAGTGCGCCCGCCGGAGTTGCCCAGCTTCTCCACGGCATGGAACACGGCGTCGACCATGGCGTCGAACAGGTTGAAGTAGGTGAGGCCGGTGCCCGGGTCGTGCTGCCCGTTGTTGGGGCGGAAGAAGGCGAAGTCGGGGTCGACATGGGAATCGTACTTGTAGGCGAAGTAGGGGTAGACGTTGAAGGTGAGGTGCGAGCCGGTCTGCTCCAGGAAATCCACCATGGGCCTCATCACCGACCACGCCAGGTCGTCCCGGAACTCCCCCACGGACGGCGGGAACGACGGCACCTTGAGCGCGTCCATGGCGATCGGCGTCACCACCTTCACGGCGTCGCCCAGGCCCGCGCCGGCCAGCGCCGCCTGGATGTTCTTCATGGCCGGGAGGAGCTGATGGGTCAGCCATGGCGCCTGGTGGAACACCTCGTTCCCGACGGACACGCTGTCGATCCACGTGCCCGGGTACGCCTGCACGTTGCTCTGCACCCACCGCACCGCGTACGACATGCTGCTCGCCGCCTCTGCTACGTTGTCGTTGGGCAGCGACACCCCAACCTTGATGCCGGTGTTGGCCAGCGCCCGGAGCCCACCGGCGTCTGCGTTGAACAGTCTCACCATCGTGATGCCGTGCTGCTTCAGCAGCTGCACCACCGCCGGCGGCTGTGGCAGGTTGTCACCCATCATCCCGTAGCACACCCCCACATCGCCGGCCTCTGCAATCCAATGTATTTAAGTGCACGCACCCAAAGATTTGTCAGCAACACCAGCTAATTGACACAGCTTCTCCTAATTAATAATATGGTTGTACTAGTATGTACGTGATTACCTGAACCGGGGAAGAAGGTGAGTGACAGTGCACCGCCCACAACGAGGAGGAGGAGCAGCAGCTTAGGGAGTGCCATGCATGCTCTCCTAACTTGGAGCTGCTATGCTACACAGCAACGAGATCGAGGGATAAGTGAAGGAGCATCCAAAGGAATTATAGACGGGACGATGGAGTCAACTGATGCCTGCATGCATTGCATCTGATTACTCCGCTTGGACGAAATTAATGCAGTGCTGACTGTTTTATTTTCCAACATATCCAGCTAGGACACTTATCTATGGTACGTACTTGTTTGACGATAAGGCAACCATCGCTGTTTTCCGTTCATTAAGAGCATCTCCAACAGCCGCACTTCGCGCCGCGTTCAAAAAACATGTTCGCCGCGCGTCTATCGCTTGGTTTGACGCGTCGCGCAGCGCTGGCTCCAGCAGCCGCGCTAAAATGCAGCGCGCGCCCCTCCAGCAGCGCGTAAAAATGCAGCACGCAATTATATAGCATTTGAACACAAAATAAGTTTGAAACATTCATCAAAATGCAATGAATATGTGGAATTTAACACAAACAAGTTGATGAATAAAAATCATGCCCACAAATTCATCCAACCAAGTTCAAAATACAAGTTCATCCAACAAAGTTCAAGACATAAACACATCAATCATCTTCCTCGTCTTCTTCCTCTTCTTCCGAAGATGATTCTTTCGCCTTCGAAGATGAATCTTCCTCCCTAACCTCATCACGCACCGCATCACGTGTAGCTCCAACGGTCTTGGCAAGATTTTCAACGGCATCTTCATGGGTATGTGTGTGAGGCACATCGAAAGACATTCCACCCATGCCCGGAGGCAAGGAGAGGCTCCGCGCGAGGCCGACGGTCGGCGGAGCTCCGGCGGTGGCGGCACCAACGCTCACCGCGCTAGGGTTTTCGGAGGTGGCGGCGACGGGGGGGGGGGGGGACTCGCGGCTGTACAACAGGGTGAGCGGGGTGCCGGTCTGCGCGTCCATGGTGGCAGGGGCGCTGGCGCCGGCGCGCGCGGTGCGAAGGAGGAAGAAAGAGAGAGAGTTCGCGCGCGCGCTCGAGTCTGCCGCGTGCGGAAGTGAACGCTTCAAATTACCAGCGCGGGATAAGGGGATGGACAACACACCCAACTTGTTTTAGCGCGCACGCGGTTTTTACGCTTCAAATTACCAGCGCGGGATAAAGCGATGGGCAACAAAAGTACAAAACCAAACAAAAGGAAACGAAAAAACCAATAAAGCTACCACTACTGGTGAACAACAATCATTTTACTTGGCGAATCACCCTGACCAAAGCTCATTGTGTTGCGCATTCGTCTCAGTCAGCATCTGTCAAATGCCGTGCGGTAGTTTGCTAGCTAGTGTGCCTACAATCAAACGATCCATCAATCCTCTCTAAGACTAACGGGGTGTTTGTTTTAAGGGACTTTTTGATGAAGGGACTAAAAAAAGTCTTAAAAAGTCCCATGTGAAGCAAGTCTCTATGGAAGGATCTTTTTGGGACTTTTTGGCACTTTTTCTAACATTGCCCCTACTTTTAACATGTCATTTAATAACTACTACTACATTATTAAGGATAACGTGGTCTTTTTACATGTCATTTAATGACCTCTAGTCTCTATTTAGTCTCTGGAAACAAACGGGTAGGGATTAGAAACTTTTAAGTTGGGACTAAAAAAAAGTCTCGGGACTTCTGAAACAAACAGAGCCTAAGCTTTCTAATTTTAAAAAATCCACATTTAATTGAAGTCTTCAATTAAAATCGGGTCATCTGATTTTGATCGAGTCAACAATTTCTTAAAACTTATTTATTCAATTTTTTATATTATATATTGTGTTTCTTAATTTTTAGGACCTCATAATTATTTGAGATCTTCAAATTAGATTTGGATCACCCGATTTGGACTGGATCGGTAATTTCTCAAGAAGCTCTTAATTCAGTTTTTTTAATTACGTATGTTCTCTATTTTTAAAGCTCATTCATTCAATTGAGGTATTCAATTTTAAATTTATTTATGATTTTGGAGTCAATGATTTTTCAAATCATTCAACATCAATCGGTCTATAGAAACATATTATTTCCGAGCACTCTTCCATCACTAAAAAAAGAAGCAACTACGTAATATTGTAGCACTAATATAGTACGCGCAGCCACATACACAAAAGTTTGCACATAATAAATATATATTGATTAGCGGATAACACATACCATACTACGAAAGTCTTGTAAAATCACCTCAATATAAACAAGAATAAACACACTCCATTATCTCTCTCACCCGCCGGACTAAATATATTTTTTGATTTTCTTAACTTTGATTCTTTTTTAACTTTGATCCTCAAGATTGTATCGTAGAGCCCACTCGTCCGAAGATAGGCTGGGGACATCAGCCCGTAACTTAAGGACCTGGATCTCAACCAGCAGGGGGACCCTAAGGTCGCGTCCCAAGTTATTACCCCAACCCTTCATGAACTGTCTAGATCTTTTGGCAAGGTAGCGCCATTCATCCGACACAGACATAATTTTGTGTGGTTCTGCATTGCCTGGCACCCAATGATCCTTGACTGCAGAAGTGAAACCCGATTGGCGTTGCCAAAAGGTTTCAAACCTGAAATGGGGAGGGGGTCGGGGACGCTCATCTTGTGACGACAGCGAGTCGATCAGGTCGTCATGGTTGTTGCGGCGGGTCAGACAGGTCTTGGTGCGACCCGAGTGCGCCAGCGAGCTAGAGCGGCTAATGATGTATGTGGACGCGTCTGCAAACATCCGCATTCGTGGTTTTTGTATTAGGCCGACTTTGAAGGCAACATTGATTAGCTTTTTTTTGACTTTGCTGACTGTCACAAATACGTAGACTTACATCCCTAAAACTCCCTCCGTTCTAAAATAAATGACTCAAAAATAATTTAACTTTACACTAATTTTAGTATAAAGTTGAATTAATTTTTAGTCATTTATTTTGAAACAGAGGAAGTATTAAAATTGAGTTGATCAACGCATAGAATAGTCTAATCAGCACATGTGCCATTCTTCCTCGAGCAGAACGGTGGCTTGGAGGGTGCAGGGAGCGTAAACGTCTCGCCGCCGAGCATTGTGACCACGGTAGACATTGTCGGCCGGTCCACCGGGTTCTCCTGCACGCAGAGAAGCCCTATCTGCACGCACCTGAGCACCTCTTTCTCCAAGAAACTTCCGTTCATGCACGGGTCTACCACCTCCAGCACTGTGCTAGTCGTCGAGTGCTCCCACACCTGCATGCACATATGTACAATTCAATTTCAAACCCCTTTAGGCCTTGTTTGGTTAAGGGGGATTGGAAAGGTTTTGAGAGGGAGGGATTTCAGGGAAATGGGTGAATCCCTTTGTTCCACTCATTCCTCTCAAATCCCGGGGTTTTGCTTCCACTAGTCCCTCGAGGAGGGTTTTGAAACACATGGATAGGAAGGGATTGAAGGGGAACGGAGGGGATTGGGCTAAGCAAACCCTTCCTACCAAATGGACGTCCGAGGATCTGTGGGGTTTCTGGACCCCCCGGGGATTTTTCTCTCAAACCCTCTCCAATCCTCCTTAACCAAACGAGGCCTTAGTTATTTAGACACACAGCCAATGCAGAGACCGGCAGCATTGCTCCATTGTTGGAAACAAAATAGAACAAGAAAAGGCATACCGTGGTGAGGAGATCTTCAGACTTCCCCGAGCTATCATCATTGTTCTTCCTTCCAGTCACGATCTCCAGTACCATAACCCCAAAGCTAAAAGCGTCCGACTTCACCGAATAGTTCCCGCGCATCATGTACTCCGGCGCCATATATCCACTGAAACATGGGCGCAACTGATTATGCAACTGACTAAATATATATAGCTGCTAGGTATACAAACACTCGGACGTTTTGCACCGACTGTGTGCCGACGACACGGTTGGTGACACCTTGCGTCTGGTCTCGCCCGAAGATCTTAGCGAGGCCAAAGTCCGAGATCTTGGGGACGCTGTTCATGTCGAGCAGGATGTTGCTGGCTTTGAGATCACGGTGAACTACTTTGAGCTGGGAGTCTTCATGAAGGTACTGCAGGCCCCGAGCGATTCCCTCTATGATCTTGTGCCTCTTCGCCCAATCAAGTTGCTCGCGCTTTGCACTGTCTTTTGCTGTTTCAACGGAATAAAAATAATCAGAAAGGAATGGAGAGATCATCAGATCAGATATATCTGGGCACATACATTGAACGAAGAATGTTGAGTACAACTACGAGTATAAGTATGTGGTACCGAAAAGGATGAGGTCGAGACTCCGGTTAGGAAGGAACTCGTAGACTAGCAGCCTCTCCTGCTGCTCCAGGCAAACACCAATGAGCGAGACAAGGTTCTTGTGCTTGAGCTTGGCAACCAAAGCCAGCTCGTTCCTCAACTCCTCCAGTCCTTGGGTTGAGCTTTTCGACATCCTCTTCACTGCTATTTGCTCGCCATCTGGGAGCGTACCCTGTCAATCCAACCAAAACCTATATAACCTCCAAATTTCACAACTATAAATGCGAATCTGGTTATTCGCCTATCAATTTGCTCAACGATACTATACATGTTTGGTCGATCGGTACCTTGTACACCGCACCGAATCCGCCTTCCCCGAGCTTGTTGCTCTCCGCAAAATCATCGGTCGCAGTTTGCAGTGTTAAAATGTCAATCATGATCGAGTCTACACTCTCAACGTCTTCGACTTCAGCGGAGTAACTGGGATCTGTGTGAATGTCAATATGTTAGTGTTAGAATAAGCGGATACCTAATTGACAGTAGGGATTACTTTTGCCAAGTTTTTCACGCTGTGAACCGGATAATTTTAATTTGCAGGACATACATGGCTGCTCTGCTTCGGTCGGTGGCCGCAGCTTCCTCCACAAAAAGAAGCAGGCGATGAGGCTTATGGCTGACAGGATGGGCAACAGAATTATAGGAACCATGATAGGGACTCTGAACTTTATTCCTGTGAATTAGTTAGCAAGTGCAGCAATGAAAACAAAATGTCAGGTCAGAACGTCAAATTAGTGCACAAGCTTAGACCGAAGAAATTAGATGATACTATTCTTTTTATTTTTATTATTTTCCATATATTATTAGTATGTCTCTTATATATTCATTAGTTGATACTGTTATCAGCGAGTCATCTTCAATTTTAATTCTTAGTGACTATACGGTAGTTCTTCCATCTCATAATATAAGAACGCCTTTGACACTAGTGTAGCGATAAAAAACACTTTTATATAATACTACTTGAATGGAGGGAGTAATATGTACTGTAGTAGGCTGTAAGTGTTGAGCTGTGAACATACGCTTCGACTCACCTTTTCCAACCGCCCCGACATTAGGCAGCGCGGCCGGCGCCGGCGCTCTGGCTGATGTTGCCGACAGCCGCACGGTGGCCGTGCCATTGAAGAAGGGCTGGGTCTCATACCTGAGGCTGCACCTGATCCCGAGAACCCTGGCCCCGATGCCGTCCGTGAAGTAGGTCGGCAACTCCCTCATGAGCCGGACGAGGCACCTCCAGCAGCGGTCCGGCGACATGTCCGGCGTGCACTGCGCCCAGCTGTACACGTGCGGCAGCTCCTTGTCAAAGTCGGCCTGCCCGGACGCGTACAGGCGCGCCGAGGAGTTGAAGGCGGCGCTGCCGGCGGTGGCGTTGACGAGCGCCGCCACGAGGCGCTGGAACCCCGCCGAATCCGCCGTGGCGTTAGCAAGGTTGCGGATGGAGTATGTCGGGCTGTACTTGGCGTCGTCGGCGGCGCGGAAGTGGATGTTGGAGTAGGTGAGCACGCACGAGTCGAAGTAGATGGTGGCGTCCTTGTAGTCGCACGAGCTGATGAGGTCCTGGAAGGCCTGGTCGATGCAGCTGAAGCAGTAGGAGGCGCTGGCGTCGCCGCGGCAGAGCGCGAGAGCCCACACCTTCTCCGGGGCGGCGCCGGCCTGCGCGGTGGCGAAGAGGCCCGGGGACATGGATGTGTTCTTGGGCATGGTGGCGGCGAGGAGGCTGAGGCTCGCCTTGTAATTGCTGTCCGCCGGGAAGCCGCCGGCTTGGCCGCAAAGCGGCCACGGGTATCCCGCGGCGCCGGGCGGCGTGAGAAGCGTCGCCGCGGCGATGGCCACGGATAGGAGGAGACGGCGAGCCATGCCGTGGATGCGGAAAGGCTGGTGAGACGGCTTTAATTTGTTGTAGCTTTTGCTATGCATGCTTCCTCCACGTAGATATGACTACGATCGCCATTGAAATCGAAAATGTAATAAGTTGTCGCTGGTCGTCTGGAATTGTGGATTGTGTAGAAAAAGCTTGTGACGCCTATACATGTTTGTAATCCTTGCAGAGATAGAGTTAGGAGTGCGGATTTTTAGAGTCTATTTTGAAGAAAAAAAATCAAAAAAATATATCTAAAAGTTAAAACAATCTAAAAAAAACCATGGGAACATATACGTATTCCCCAAGAACATTTTAAATTTCGTTTAAAAATACACTTTTGCTAAGTCTCGAAATGAAAATGTAATAAGTTGTCGGTGGTCGTATATGTTCATTTTAGAGGTAATAGCACTAGGGATCCTACAACTTGCACACAATGTGATGGTTTGATTCTAGAACTTGCAAAATGACCATATTTGATCCTACAACTTGCTTCTCTTGTGCGGTTTTAGTCCACAACGAATCACATCACGCCAAGTGGACATAGTGGGGGCAGGGTTGGTGGTTTTGTAAAGTGACCCTTCCATTTGTCACTTATTAATCAACACCCAGGCCATTGTTGATTTCGTTAGTGAAGTTCTGCACTCGCCTACCTTTTTCTCATTGCTTCATGCCACTAGTAAATTTTGCGCCTTGTAGTTAGCTCTTCATAGCTGCAGAATCGGAGAGAGTTCCGTCCAAAAGTTTGCAAATTTTATATTGTGTCATGGTTATATTTTGCCTCTGTTCTATGTTCTCTTTTCTGCTTGTCATCTTGTTTACAGATTCTTTGCAAGTGCTTCCTTGTGTTGGCGTTCTTGTGCTTTGGTTGTCAGACTGCCGATGTTTATGATTTGGTAACAACTTTCCTTGTCGTTGCCCCTCGTATTTTCTGTTGTTTCCATACAGGTTAATCGGGAGTGCATATACAAAGAAGAGTACTGTTTTCACTGTAAGACAAATTTAAAGACCAATTGCAGGTCTTAGCAAAAGCAGAGCCTAAGCGATCAGACCAATGACTGATGTAGATATTTTTTTAGAAATATGATAGACATATTGTCCTGAGGGTTTATGATATCAGTTGTTGCTATATCTTTATAGGCTACTTTCAAACTGAAATCGAGATTGTTACCTGCTTGCTAGTAAGCTGCACATACTAATTGCCATTTGTAACCCAGTTTGAGAAGTAGAGATCATTTCACGTGCAGATACCGATCCCAACTTATTTTGAACATTTGATTAGTTGAGTTGGGAGGTAGCCATGTGCCAGTTATGTCTGATTAACCGTGCGTTCGACTTATGTAATCATCTCTGATCCCTGCTTTCGATCTCTGAATCCCTGTGTTCCACCGCAGTTGTGACGATGACCGTCAGGAGTCAATGGCCAATGAAGTTCTGCGCATTATCAATGGTGCTCTGTTCTGGCGATGCGTGTCTTGGCAGGAAATTTCCTTGCAGCTCTTTGATACTGTTTGCTCTATGCATTCTTGTTCTTTTGGTTTATGCTTCCCTGTTGTCGAAGCTGCAATATGTAGACTTGAAAGCTTTGCAACAAAAATTTCCATATATTTGAATGTTGTCAGTTTAATATTCGATGATGAACGTGATGCTGCTACTGTTGTTGTGAATTTGGATTACTACATGGCCAAGGCATCTGTTTCGGCTCTCTTAGTCAAGTCAAATTTAATGAGCAATTGCAGGTCTTAGCAAAAGCAGAGCCTAAGCGATCAGACCAAAGGAGGAAGGAGGACTTGGAAGGTAGGAAATCATAGCAACCAGCAAGAAAAAATATGTCTTGGTTTTTCATGGCCTGCCTAACTATCTTGAAATTGTCATATGTCACTGGCAAATTAAACCATGCACATTATCAATGGTGCTCTGTTCTAATAGGTGAGGAGACGATAAAGTATACACGCACGCACGCATCAAACGAGACGAAATATTTCAAGACTGCTGTCTGCTTTAAGATGCACTGATCGGTGTTGTTCATGGAGTCCGAGGGTTCGCAGAGGGGCGAGGTGTGGAAGATCAAGCCTTACCCGCGGAAAGGCGACGAGTTCTGCCTCAGCCACATCACTGAGCTGATGGTGAAGTCGACCAAGGTGGCCGTCGAGTGCACCAGGTACCACGACGTGCCCGTGGTGATCTTCTCGCTCACCGGCTACACGGGGAACCTCTTCCACGACTTCACCGACGTGATCGTGCCGCTCTTCACCACGGCCAGCCAGTTCAACGGCGAGGTCCAGTTCCTCATCACAGACATGGCGATCTGGTGGACCATCAAGTACCACACCTGCTCTAGAAGCTGTCCAAGTACCCCTTGATCGACTTCAGCAAGGACGACCAGGTGCACTGCTTCAAGCACGCCATCTTCGGCACGCACGCCTACATGGAGTTCACCATCGATGCCTCCAAGTCGCCGCATGGCGTCACCATGGTCGATTTCAACCGGTTCATGTGCGCCGCCTACTCGTTGCCCAAGGAAACTGCGGTGGCGCTCGGGGAGAGCCCCAAGGTCAAGCCCACACTGCTCATCATCAAGAGGCACCGCACGAGGATGTTCCTCAACCTGGAGGAGATCATCGCCATGGCCGAGGAGCTTTAATTAATTTAGGTGCTATTTGAAACGGCATGGATGTTGATTAATAAGTGATAAATGGAGGGGCCACTTTGCAAAACCACCAACCCTGCCTCACTCTGTCCACTTGGCGCGCTGTGATTCGCTGTGGACTAAAACTGCACAAGAGAAGCAAGTTGTAGGATTAAATAGGGTCATTTTGTAAGTTCTGAAATCAAAACAAGTTGTAAGATCACTGATGCTATTACCTCTTCATTCTGGAAGATAAGATCGATAACGCTCTAGAGTAGACTAGCTAGTCAGCCATGTGACACTTTCTTTCCATACGTGCATGATTGCGGTGTCCTAGTCGTAGGCGGCTCAGATGATGAGCACCGCAGCGGCAGGTCCCTCTCACTGCTACGACTCGTAATACTTTTGTCTAATCATTCATCTTCTCATATGTTAGTAAACGCTAGCCCACTGGATTGTGGAAATCAAATTGACGAACGACTCTTGTTTCCATTGAAAAATTAATCTGATACGTACATTTGCCAACTGCAGTGCCAGAGGGCTGAAGCGCAGACACGCGGACGGCATGGCTCGGCATGCCGTCCTGCTCGTGGTCACCGTCGCCGTGCTCCTCGCGCGCCGAGCCGCCGCCGAGTACCCGTGGCCAGTCTGCGGCAGCACCGGCAGCTTCGCCGCCAACGACAGCACGTACCTGGCGAGCATCGGCGCCATCGCCGCCACCCTCCCGAGCAACGCCTCGGCGTCCCCGGGCGGCCTCTACGCCACGGCGCGGGCCGGCCAGGTCCGCGCCCTCGGGCTCTGCCGCGGCGACGCCAACGCCACCGCCTGCTCCGGCTGCCTCGCCCAGGGATTCCAGGACCTGCCCAGCGCCTGCGCCTACAGCAAGGAGGCCACCATGTACTACGACCCCTGCTTCCTCCACTACTCCAGCCTCGACTCGCGCGCCTCCGACGACACCGCGTCGGGCTCGGCCTTCAGCACCGCCTACAGCGACAACGCCACGGCGGAGCCGGCCCGGTTCGACCGCGTCGTGGCGGCGCTCCTCAACGCCACCGCGGACTACGCCGCGCACAACTCCTCGGCGACGCGGCTGTATGCGTCCGGTGTGGTCGCCTTCGACCGGGAGATCCCCGAGGTGTACAGCTGGGCGCAGTGCACGCCGGACCTCACGCCGGCGCGGTGCCGGGATTGCCTCGCCAACATGATCCAGCAGTTGGGGACGCCGTTGTACAGCGTCGGGGCGAGGGTTCTTGGGATCAGGTGCAGCGTCCGGTACGAGAACAGGCCCTTCCTTGATGGCCCGGTAATGCTGCGCCTACCAGCAACTGGAGATCCCGCGCCGTCGCCTACCACAGCACCGGCGCCGGCGCCGGATGTGGTGCCCAATGTTGTGACGCCGGTGGCGGCGGTCGGAAGAGGTGAGTCAGTTTAGGCGTCTGTTAGTACTACTCGCTCCGTTCCTAAATATAATTCTTTTAAGAGATTTCATTAGATGACTACATACAAACCAAAATGAATGAATCTATACTCTCAGGTATGTCTATATACATCCGTATGTAGTCTTCTAGTAGAATGCCTAGAAACACTTATATTTAAAAACGAAGGAAGTACTTCCTCCGTTCCTAAATATAAGACCTTTTAGAGATTTCACTATGAACTACATACGGATGTATGTAGTCATATTTTAGGATGTAGATTTACTCATTTTGCTCCGTATCTAGTCTATAGTAAAATCTCTAAAAGGTCTTATATTAAGGAACGGAGGGAGTAGTATTTACTAGTACTAATTGTATTGTATCCGTCTGAGCTGACATTTGTTTTGTTACATGCATTTACAGGGAGAAAGTACAGTGTTCCTGGTATGGTCCTTATGGTTGTGCTGCCAAGTCTAGCAGCCGCAAACTTTATCGCCGGCTTATTTATCTGGAGGAGGAGGCGGCGGTCACCAGCACAAGCAAATCAACCATGTATATATATCCTACAAAATTCTCCAATTTACACTATAAACTTGCGCTCAAACATGCAAACTGACAATGCACTTGTTTTTATTTCATAGATCCCAGTTACTCCACGGAAGGTAAGGACACTGAGAGTGTAGACTCGATGCTGATGGACATTTCAACTCTGCGAGCTGCCACTGGGGACTTCGCGGAAAGCAACAAGCTTGGCCAAGGAGGCTTTGGTGCGGTGTACAAGGTGTCGATCTTGACAACACTGCTAGATTTCTTTTGCAGCTGAGCAGAACTTATCTTTCGCCCATTTTTGACGCACAGGGTACTCTACCAGATGGCGAAGAGATAGCGGTGAAGAGATTATCCAAGAGCTCGACGCAGGGGGTGGAGGAGCTCAAGAACGAGCTCGCCCTCGTCGCAAAGCTCAAGCACAAGAATCTCGTCAGGCTTGTCGGTGTGTGCCTGGAGCAGCAGGAGCGACTGCTCGTCTACGAGTTCGTCCCCAACCGGAGCCTCGACCAGATCCTATTCGGTAACGTTTTGGCTTGCTACCTATGATCAGAAACTCTTAATTCCAACTCAGGTACTTTCTGAACTTGCAAGTGTTTAGCAGACACTGAGAAAGGGGAGCAGCTTGACTGGGGAATGAGGCACAGGATCATACGCGGGATCGCTCGAGGCCTGCAGTACCTCCACGAAGACTCCCAGCTCAAGGTCGTCCATCGTGATCTCAAAGCCAGCAACGTCCTTCTTGACGCGGACATGAACCCGAAGATCTCGGACTTTGGCCTCGCGAGGCTCTTCGGGAGAGGCCAGACGCAGGGCGTCACCAACCGTGTCATTGGCACATAGTAAGTACTAGTACGAGTACCAATCTAGTCCATGATTCTCTTTTCTACTAGCTAAATTGTTTGTGGCGCTTATGAGTCACATCGGAACATGTTGTGTTGTAATCATGTTGCATTCTATGTTGTGCTATTTCAGCGGATACATGGCGCCGGAGTACTTGATGCGCGGGAACTACTCCGTGAAATCGGATGTGTTCAGCTTCGGGGTAATGGTTCTGGAGATCGTTACAGGAAGGAAGAACAGTGACACTTTGCAATCTCAAGATCTCTTGACCATGGTATGCATCATGCATGTTGTGATACATCGGTACTACTCCCTTCGTTTCTAAATATAAATATTTTTAGAGACTTCACTAGGGGACTTACATACGGAGTAAAATGAGTGAATCTATACTCTAAAATACGTTTATATACATCTGTATGTAGTTTTGTAGTGAAACCTTTAAAAAAACTTATATTTATGAACGAAGTGAGTATATATATAGACATTTGCCACACATGTCTAAACTGTTGCAAAATAAATAAATTGTGCGTCCAGGTCTGGGAGCATTGGTCGGACCGAACGGTGTTGGAGATGATGGACCCGTGTATGAACAATGGCTTCTTAGAGAGCGACGCGAGGAGGTGCGTCCAGATAGGGCTGTTGTGCGTCCAGGAGAACCCGGTGGATAGGCCGATGATGTCTGCGGTGGGCATGATGCTTGGAAGCGACACGGTGTCTCTCGGTGCCCCGTCAAAGCCAACGTCTACATTTTACACTAGGAACGCTAGTGCCGACTCTGGAAATGGGTTCAATGTCTCGACTATTTCAGTGAATGATGGCCCCAAGGATCATTCTACTACGACTTAACTATAGTATTGTCCATCTTTCTTTAGGAGTTTCATCTTTTGGATTAGTTAGTTGGTTGTACATCTAAAATTCAACATATACTATCTTTTGATTGCGAAACACAAACACAAGGTACCTCGAGTTCACCGGCTAAGGGTGTCTCTAATCCATAGACAGAGCCTCAATCCGGAAAAGCTAGCAAAAATCTTAAATCCCAAAGAATTCGTTCTATTGAGAGGTTGTTTCTAATCAACGGCCAATACTTGAACCAAAGAACACATATTTGAGTTGTGTCCCGCTTTGTGCATGGACATGAATATCCACTTCATCTTCAACATATACTACATTTATTAAACTTTGTTTTGGCACTAAATAGAACTACCATGTTTCATAATTTGAGCTACGGGTCAAACACAGGCCAGACAAAAGAAACTCCATACCATAAACATTACTAATTAACATTAGTTAATCAAAAATATTAAGTATAACTATGAACAAACCCTTAGTTTTTCTATGTCACCTAGGCCTCCTCCTCGTCATCGGATGAGATGACGATGACATATTTGATTGCTGCTATAGGGCAACTACTCCCGTGTTGTCGAAGACTTCTCACCAAATTGACAATCAGCTTATTTGCTCTTTGAATATTTTCTAGCACGCCTCTCATTTTTCTACTGTATAAACCACAATACACATTCTCAGTTGTGAAATCAGTTTTCAAAATATTTGAAATAAGTTTTTTTGCCCTGAATGAAATCAATTTTCTAAATGAGTGAAATCAGTTTTTCGCACTGATTGAAATCAATTTCGAATTGAAATATGAAACTGAGTGAAATTTGTTTTCACAACTTAGTGAAAATATTTTTCTGAAATGAGTGACATCCATTTTTTTGGATGAGTGAAAATATTTTTTTTAACATAGTGAAATGAGTGAAATCCGTTTTACGAATTAAAAACAAATGGAATATGTTTATGTGTGAAACTGGTTATTTAAAATATATAAAATACATGAACTCAATGAAATCTGCGTTAAAAAAATAAGTGAAATCAGATTATCTAAAATACGTGAACTAGGTATTTTTGTAATGAGTGCATGTAGAGAGACAGTGCATGTGGCGTGCCAGTCGTCTTCCCAGCATATAGAATTGGGGTGGGGGTGCATTTTACGAGTTATACGCGGAAAGACACCACGGATCTTAACGACAAGAGCGAACGATGTATCAAGCACCGATACATTTAGGCTCTGGTAAAAAAAAAATCACTCAGGTACGACCATATGCAATCGCTATGATCTTACGACGAGTTACAACTATGTGTACAAAAGAGGGTTTTTAACCATGTGTATGCTAGCTAACTCGATTTGCACTAGTAAAATAGAAATTTCATTTGACTATGAATTGAACGGCATATTTTTTGTCAGTCCTCCTAAATCTAGTCGGCTGAGGCTTGCTTATGTATTAGTCGATGCTATTTCATGGATGCTATATTTATAAGATCTTACATTAAAATGACGATTGAAGGTGACACACAAGCCTTACAAACTGAATGTTAGGTCGTACTCCTTAGGTCTTAAAATAGATGATTTAATTTTATACTAACTTTAATATATAAGGAATATCAATTTTCAAAACATTCTTACGTACATGGTAAAATGGTTGGTCTCGCTTGCCTCCCTTTTGCCGGACGGTCACCCAAATGTTGATACTGCAAGACAGTGACGAGGCCCACCAACAGTAAAGCATATTTGCAACCCTGAACAGAAGCAGGTTGCGCACGAAAGCACCGACGACTGGATATTGCTGCCTGATAACGACGCCGTGACGTCCTCTCAAGCCACCCTACCGCCACAGGTACTTCCACAGTGTGCTCAACGGCACCCGAGGGCTCACCAAATACGAGACCACGCCTAACATGAGGAAGAGGGAATAGTTTACGACGTAGAAGCTGATGTCGACTGCCCTCGTGCTCGTGACGGCTTCTAGAGCCGCGTAGAATGCCATGACCATGCTGATCAGGGACAACCACAGGCAGTGCAGCGCTGCCGTGAAGGTTTTCCACGACCCGGCGGAGCGCGACGCCTTGCCGTAGACGAGCAGCACGACGGCGAGCACGGAGGTTACCAGGGCGAAGCTGTCCAGGACAAGGAAGCATTTGAAGACGGGCTTCTTCTCAAGGACCGCCATCTCTTTTGTGTTCCCCTCTGCCTGCTCGTACGAACCGGGTATGTTGTTGGCGGCGGTGAAGGCGACGCCAGCGACGAGGACGGCTGTTAGACTGTATAGTTATCTGTATATATACGTGTATATTGTAACGTACCCTTGGTACATCATCTATAAATATATGTGATAGGCCATCCCTAGAGGGTTGAGTCAGTTCCCCCAAACCCTACGTTTAACATGGCATCAACTAGGTTAGGGTTTTAGGTCGCCACCGCCTCTCTCCTGGCCGCCGCCGCCGTCGCTCCGCCTCGGGCCGCCGCTGCGATGACGACCACCGCCACCGCTTCCACCTCCGCCGGCTTCCTCCCGGCCTCCCTCGCTGCGCTCCTCTCTCGCCCTACCGACGCCGCTGCTGTCGCTGCTCCGATCATCACCCGCAGCGTCCGCTCCATCTTCTCGGCGGTGTCGTTCTCGCCACCACCACCGGCTGCCGCACCTCCGGTGCATGTGCTGCCGTTGGTTCCCTCCTCGGAAACCCCCTCGGCGCCCGCTCCGGTCGCCGCCCTCTCGGCGCCGCTGGTAGCCGCCTCCACGCCGCCCGCCACGACGCCCGCCATGGAGCCCTACTTCGACGCCAACGCTGCCCAGCCGCCGCCGCCGATCGGTGCCTACGTGGCTCCGGCGCCTGTGACAGCGGCTACTGCGGCGTATACGCCGCCTGCTGTCTTCACGTCGGGGAGTCTACCTGCGCCGTTCCAGTTCGGCCACCTCATCACCACCAAGCTATCTTCGGATAACTACGTGTTCTGGCGTGCGCAGGTTCTTCCACTCCTTGGGAGTCATTACCTCCTCGGCTACGTCGACGGCTCCTATCCGTGCCCTCCTGCGGTCGTGGACAGCGTTAATGGACCCGTCTATAACCCGACGCATCGCGTCTGGACAGGGCAGGGCTAGGCGAACCTCTCGGCTATCCAGGGGTCGCTTACCCCGGAGGTTGCCGGGATGCTCGTCTTCGCCAAGACCTCTCACGAGGCCTGGACTATCCTCGAGCGCTCCTTCGCGTCGCAGTCGCAGGCGCGTTCCAGTGCTCTCCGTCGCCAACTTGGCGAGTGCGAGAAGCTCGATGGCACGGCCACCGCCTTCTATCACAAGGTCAAGTCCATCGTCGACACTCTGGCCTCCATTGGCCAGCCTCTCACCGACACCGAGTTCAACTCCTACATCGTCAACGGTCTTGACGAGGAGTATGATGGACTTGTGGAGATAATCAAAGAGCGTGGCCACACGTCTCCGATGCCGGCGCACGAGCTCTACTCGCGTCTTCTTCTCACCGAGCAGCGCGTGGAGGTGCGCCGCACTCGTGGCCGAGGTCTTCCCTCGGCAAACGCCGCCTACAAGGCGGGTCGCGGCGGTTCGGGCCCTGGTGCCCACTCGGCCCCCTCGGGCAAGGGTCCCACCGCGCCTCTACTCTCGCCCCCTCCTCCTGCATCGTCCTCTGGGGGGGGGGGGGTCGTCCTACCCGGGAGTGCCAGCTCTGTGGACGTGCGGGTCACTATGCCTCTAAGTGCCACCGCCGCTTCCAGAAGAGTTTCCTTGGCCTCTACAACGACGGCAAGGACTCGCGCAACAACGAGCGTCAGGCGCAGTTGGCTGATAAGCCAGCACCTCGGGAGCAGCAGGGACATACAGAGTCCTATCCCGTCGACCCCCACTGGTACATGGACAGTGGGGCAACGGATCACCTCACCAGCGAGCTCGGCAAGCTCCACTCTCGTGAGGCCTTCCACGGCACCGACAAGGTTCACACCGCCAATGGAGTAGGTATGCACATCTCTCATATTGGTCAAGCATCTCTTCTCACTAGCCATACAAATAGGAGTCTTCAACTTCGTAATGTCCTTCGGGTTCCTGCTGTGACGCGTAATCTCCTTTCAGTTCCTAAGCTTAATGGTGATAACAATGTTTTTTGTGAATTTACCCATTTTATCTTTTTATTAAGGATCGGGCCACGAGGGACGTTCTTCTTAGCGGACGGCTATGCCAGGGTCTCTATCGTCTGGAGCATCCTGGCGTCTCTCGGGTTTTTAGTGGAGTTCGTGTTTCGCTGTCACAGTGGCATGCTCGTCTTGGTCATCCTGCCACTCCTATCGTCCGTCATATTTTGCGTCGTCATGAGCTTCCTAGCATGTCTAGTAATAAAGATGTAGCAGTGTGTGATGCTTGTCAGCAAGAGAAGAGTCATCAACTTCCTTTTTCAGCATCTAGTTGTGAGGTCAAACATCCTCTTGAACTTGTCTTTTCAGATGTATGGGGTCCTGCCCAGACTTCTACCAGTGGTCATAATTATTTTGTCAGTTTCATTGATGCTTACAGTCGCTTTACTTGGCTTTATCTTCTTAAGCGTAAATCTGATGTGTTCCATATAGTTGTTCAATTTCAAAAACATGTTGAACGCCTTCTCAAGCATAAGATTGTTCATGTGCAGTCAGATTGGGGTGGCGAATATCGCAACCTTGATTCCTTTTTCAGCTCGCTTGGGATCGCGCATCGTTTAGCATGTCCACATACACATCAGCAGAATGGTTCTGTCGAACGTAAGCATCGTCATATTGTTGAGACTGGTCTTACTCTTTTGGCCCATGCTTCTGTTCCTTTTTGGTTTTGGAGTGATGCTTTTACCACCGCATGTTTCTGTTGGGGAACGTCGCATGGGAAACAAAAAATTTCCTACGCGCACGAAGACCTATCATGGTGATGTCCATCTACGAGAGGGGATGAGTGATCTACGTACCCTTATAGACCGTACAGCAGAAGCGTTAGTGAACGTGGTTGATGTAGTGGAACGTCCTCATGTCCCTCGATCCGCCCCGCGAACAATCCCGCGATCAGTCCCACGATCTAGTACCGAACGGACGGCACCTCCGCGTTCAGCACACGTATAGCTCGACGATGATCTCCGCCTTCTTGATCCAGCAAGAGAGACGGAGAGGTAGAAGAGTTCTCCGGCAGCGTGACGGCGCTCCGAAGGTTGGTGATGATCTCGTCTCAGCAGGGCTCCGCCCGAGCTCCGCAGAAACGCGATCTAGAGGAAAAACCGTGGAGGTATGTGGTCGGGCTGCCGTGGAAAAGTCGTCTCAAATCAGCCCTAAAACCTCCGTACATATAGGTGGGAGAGGGGGGGCCTTGCCTTGGGGCTCAAGGAGCCCCAAGGGGTTCGGCCGAGCCAAGGGGGGAAGGTCTCCCCCCCAAACCGAGTTGGACTTGGTTTGGTGGGTGGGAGTCCTTCCTTCCCTTCCCACTTCCTCTTTTTTTTCTCTTTGATTTTTCTTCCAATGCGCATAGGGCCCTTTTGGGCTGTCCCACCAGCCCACTAAGGGCTGGTGCGCCACCCTCAAGGCCTATGGGCTTCCCCGGGGTGGGTTGCCCCCCCGGTGAACTCCCGGAACCCATTCGTCATTCCCGGTACATTCCCGGTAACTCCGAAAACCTTCCGGTAATCAAATGAGGTCATCCTATATATCAATCTTCGTTTCCGGACCATTCCGGAAACCCTCGTGACGTCCGGGATCTCATCCAGGACTCCGAACAGCATTCAGTAACCAACCATATAACTCAAATACGCATAAAACAACGTCAAATCTTAAGTGTGCAGACCCTGCGGGTTCGAGAACTATGTAGACATGACCCGAGAGACTCCTCGGTCAATATCCAATAGCGGGACCTGGAAGCCCATATTGGATCCTACATATTCTACGAAGATCTTATCGTTTGAACCTCAGTGCCAAGGATTCATATAATCCTGTATGTCATTCCCTTTGTCCTTCGGTATGTTACTTGCCCGAGATTCGATCGTCAGTATCCCCATACCTATTTCAATCTCGTTTACCGGCAAGTCTCTTTACTCGTTCCGTAATACAAGATCCCGCAACTTACACTAAGTTACATTGCTTGCAAGTCTTGTGTGTGATGTTGTATTACCGAGTGGGCCCCGAGATACCTCTCCGTCACACGGAGTGACAAATCCCAGTCTTGATCCATACTAACTCAACGAACACCTTCAGAGATACCTGTAGAGCATCTTTATAGTCACCCAGTTAAGTTGCGACGTTTGATACACACAAAGTATTCCTCCGGTGTTAGTGAGTTATATGATCTCATGGTCATAGGAACAAATACTTGACACGCAGAAAACAGTAGCAACAAAATGACACGATCAACATGCTACGTCTATTAGTTTGGGTCTAGTCCATCACGTGATTCTCCTAATGACGTGATCCAGTTATCAAGCAACAACACCTTGTTCATAATCAGAAGACACCGACTATCTTTGATCAACTAGCTAGCCAATTAGAGGCTTGCTAGGGACAGTGTTTTGTCTATGTATCCACACATGTAAATGAGTCTTCATTCAATACAACTATAGCATGGATAATAAACGATTATCTTGATACAGGAATTATAATAATAACTATATTTATTATTGCCTCTAGGGCATAATTCCAACAGTCTCCCACTTGGAATAGAGTCAATAATCTAGCCCTCACATCATCATGCGAATTACATTGTAATAAATCTAACACCCATACAGTTCTGATGTTGATCATGCTTTGGCCGTGGAAGAGGTTTAGTCAGCGGGACTGCTACATTCAGATCCGTGTGCACTTTGCATATATTTACGTCCTCTCCTTCGACGTAGTCGCGGATGAGGTTGAAGCGTCGTTTGATGTGTCTGGACTTCTTGTGAAACCGTGGTTCCTTTGCTAAGGCAATGGCACCCGTGTTGTCATAGAACAAGGTTATTGGATTCAGTGCGCTTGGCACCACTCCAAGATCCGTCATGAACTGCTTCATCCAGACACCCTCCTTAGCCGCCTCCGAGGCAGCCATGTACTCCGCTTCACATGTAGAATCTGCTACGACGCTTTGCTTGGAACTGCACCAGCTTACCGCACCCCCATTAAGAATAAATACGTATCCGGTTTGCGACTTAGAGTCGTCCGGACCTGTGTCAAAGCTTGCATCGACGTAACCTTTTACAGCGAGCTCTTCGTCACCTCCATACACGAGAAACATCTCCTTAGTCCTTTTGAGGTACTTCAGGATATTCTTGACCGCTGTCCAGTGATCCACTCCGGGATTACTCTGGAACCTACCTGCCATACTTATGGCCAGGATAACGTCCGGTCTAGTGCACAACATTGCATACATGATAGAACCTATGGCTGAAGCATAGGGGACGGAACGCATATGCTCTCTATCTTCATCAGTTGCTGGGCACTGAGTCTTACTCAATCTCATACCTTGTAAAACTGGCAAGAACCCCTTCTTGGATTGTTCCATTTTGAATCTCTTCAAAACTTTATCAAGGTATGTGCTTTGTGAAAGTCCTATCAGGCGTTTTGATCTATCCCTATAGATCTTAATGCCTAGAATGTAAGTAGCTTCTCCTAGGTCCTTCATAGAGAAACTTTTATTCAAGTAATCCTTTATGCTCTCCAAAAACTCCACGTTGTTTCCAATCAGCAATATGTCATCCACATATAATATTAGAAACGCCACAGAGCTCCCACTCACTTTCTTGTAAATACAAGATTCTCCAACCACTTGTATAAACCCAAATGCTTTGATCACCTCATCAAAGCGTTCGTTCCAACTCCGAGATGCTTGCACCAGTCCATAAATGGATCGCTGGAGCTTGCACACCTTGTTAGCATTCTTAGGATCGACAAAACCTTTGGGTTGTATCATATACAATTCTTCCTTAAGGAAACCGTTAAGGAACGCCGTTTTGACATCCATCTGCCAGATTTCATAATCGAAAAAATGCAGCTATTGCTAACATGATTCTGACGGACTTAAGCATCACTACGGGTGAGAATGTCTCATCGTAGTCAACTCCTTGAACTTGTGAAAAAACCCTTTGCCACAAGTCGAGCTTTATAAACGGTCACATTGCTGTCAGCGTCCGTCTTCCTCTTAAAGATCCATTTTTTCTGAATAGCCTTGCGGCCCTCAGGCAGTACCTCCAAAGTCCACACTTTGTTCTCATACATGGATCCTATCTCGGACTTCATGGCTTCTAGCCATTTGTTGGAATCTGGGCCCACCATTGCTTCTTCATAATTTGCAGGTTCATTGTTGTCCAACAACATGATTGATAAGGCGGGATTACCGTACCACTCTGGAGCAGTACGTGGTCTCGTCGACCTGCGTGGTTCAACAGAAACTTGAACCGGAGTTTCATGATCATCATCATTAACTTCCTCCTCAACCGGCATCGCAACGACAGAGGTTTCCCCTTGCCCTGCGCCACCATCCAGAGGGATGAGAGGTTCGACAACCTCGTCAAGTTCTATCTTCCTCCCACTCAATTCTCTCGAGAGAAACTCCTTCTCGAGAAAAGCTCCGTTTTTAGCAACAAACACTTTGCCCTCGGATTTGAGATAGAAGGTGTACCCAACTGTCTCTTTTGGGTAACCTATGAAGACACACTTTTCCGCTTTGGGTTCCAGCTTTTCAGGCTGAAGCTTTTTGGCATAAGCATCACATCCCCAAACTTTAAGAAACGACAACTTTGGCCTTTTGCCATACCACAGTTCGTATGGTGTCGTCTCAACGGATTTTGATGGTGCCCTATTTAAAGTGAATGCAGCTGTTTCTAATGCATAACCCCAAAACGATAACGGCAAATCGGTAAGAGACATCATAGATCGCACCATCTCTAATAAAGTATGATTACGACGTTCGGACACACCATTACGCTGTGGTGTTCCAGGCGGTGTCAACTGTGAAACAATTCCACATTGTCTTAAGTGAGCACCAAACTCGAAACTCAGATATTCACCCCCACGATCAGACCGTAGGAACTTGATCTTCTTGTCACGATGATTTTCCACTTCACTCTGAAATTGCTTGAACTTTTCAAATGTTTCAGACTTGTGCTTCATCAAGTAGACATAACCATATCTACTTAAATCGCCAGTGAAGGTGAGAAAATAACGATATCCGCCGCGTGCCTCCACGCTCATCGGACCACACACATCGGTATGTATGATTTCCAACAAGTCACTTGCACGCTCCATTGTTCCGGAGAACGGAGTCTTCGTCATCTTGCCCATGAGGCATGGTTCGCACGTGTCAAGTGAATCAAAGTCAAGTGACTCCAAAAGTCCATCAGCATGGAGTTTCTTCATGCGCTTTACACCAATATGACCTAAGCGGCAGTGCTACAAAAATATGGCGCTATCATTGTTAACTCTAACTCTTTTGGTCTCAATGTTATGTATGTGTGTATCACTATCAAGATTCAATATGAACAATCCTCTCACATTGGGTGCATGACCGTAAAAGATGTTACTCATAGAAATAGAACAACCATTATTCTCTGACTTAAAAGAGTAACCGTCTTGCAATAAACAAGATCCAGATATAATGTTCATGCTCAATGCAAGCACTAAATAACAATGATTTAAGTTCATAACTAATCCTGATGGTAACTGAAGTGAAACTGTGCCGACGGCGATTGCATCAACCTTGGAACCATTTCCTACGCGCATCGTCACTTCATCTTTCGCCAGCCTTCGTCTATTCCGCAGTTCCTGTTTCGAGTTGCAAATATGAGCAAAAGAACCGGTATCGAATACCCAGGCACTACTACGAGAGCCGGTTAAGTACACATCAATAACTTGTATATCAAATATACCTGATTTTTCTTTGGCCGTCTTCTTATCTGCCAGATACTTGGGGCAATTGCGCTTCCAGTGACCCACACCCTTGCAATAGTAACACTCCGTTTCAGGCTTAGGTCCAGCTTTGGGTTTCTTCGTCGGATTGGCAACAGGCTTGCCGCTCTTCTTTGAATTACCCTTCTTGCCTTTGCCGTTTCTCTTGAAACTAGTGGTCTTATTCACCATCAACACTTGATGCTCTTTACGGAGTTTAGACTCTGCGACTTTCAGCATCGCAAACAACTCGCCGGGAGACTTGTTCATCCCTTGCATGTTGTAGTTCAACACAAAGCCTTTATAGCTTGGCGGCAGTGATTGAAGGATTCTGTCAGTGATAGCCTCTTGCGGGAGTTCAATCCCCAGCTCAGCTAGACGGTTTGAGTACCCAGACATTTTGAGCACATGTTCACTGACAGACGAGTTCTCCTCCATCTTGCAAGCATAGAATTTATCGGAGGTCTCATACCTCTCGATCCGGGCGTTCTTCTGAAGGATAAACTTCAACTCCTGGAACATCTCAAATGCTCCATGACGCTCAAAGCGACGTTGAAGTCCCGGTTCTAAGCCATACAAGACTGCACATTGAACTACTGAGTAGTCCTCCTTACGTGCTAACCAAGCGTTCTTAACATCCTGATCAGCCGTAGCGGGTGGTTCATCTCCTAGCGCAGCATTAAGGACATAATCCTTCTTCCCAGCTTGTAAGATTAGCTTAAGATTATGAGCCCAGTCTACAAAGTTGCTTCCATCATCTTTCAACTTAGCTTTCTCTAGGAACGTATTAAAATTCAGGGTGACTGTCGCGTGAGCCATGATCTACAACACAAATATATTCAAAGTGGACTTAGACTATGTTCAAGATAATTAGAGTTTAACTTAATCAAATTATTCGCTAAACTCCCACTCAAAAAGTACATCTCTCTAGTCATTTGAGTGGTTCATGATCCACTTACACTAGCTCAAGTCCGATCATCACGTGAGTTGAGTATAGTTTCAGTGGTAAGCATCCCTATGCTAATCATATCATCTATATGATTCATGATCGACCTTTCGGTCTCATGTGTTCCGAGGCCATGTCTGCACATGCTAGGCTCGTCAAGCTTAACCCGAGTGTTCCGCGTGCGCAACTGTTTTGCACCCGTTGTATGTGAACGTTGAGTCTATCACACCCGATCATCACGTGGTGTCTCGAAACGACGAACTGTAGCAACGGTGCACAGTCGGGGAGAACACAATTTCGTCTTGAAATTTTAGTGAGAGATCACCTCATAATGCTACCGTCGTTCTAAGCAAAATAAGGTGCATAAAAGGATTAACATCACATGCAATTCATAAGTGACATGATATGGCCATCATCACGTGCTTCTTGATCTCCATCACCAAAGCACCGGCACGATCTTCTTGTCACCGGCGCCACACCATGATCTCCATCAACGTGTCGCCATCGGGGTTGTCGTGCTACTCATGCTATTACTACTAAAGCTACATCCTAGCAAAATAGTAAACGCATCTGCAAGCACAAACGTTAGTATAAAGACAACCCTATGGCTCCTGCCGGTTGCCGTACCATCGACGTGCAAGTCCATATTATCTATTACAACATGATCATCTCATACATCCAATATATCACATCACATCGTTGGCCATATCACATCACAAGCATACCCTGCAAAAACAAGTTAGACGTCCTCTAATTTTGTTGTTGCATGTTTTACGTGGTGACCACGGGTATCTAGTAGGATCGCATATTACTTACGCAAACACCACAACGGAGATATATGAGTTGCTATTTAACCTCATCCAAGGACCTCCTCGGTCAAATCCGATTCAACTAAAGTTGGAGAAACCGACACTTGCCAGTCATCTTTGAGCAACGGGGTTACTCGTAGCGATGAAACCAGTCTCTTGTAAGCGTACGAGTAATGTCGGTCCAAGCCGCTTCAATCCAACAATACCATGGAATCAAGAAAAGACTAAGGAGGGCAGCAAAACGCACATCACCGCCCACAAAAACTTTTGTGTTCTACTCGAGAAGACATCTACGCATGAACCTAGCTCTGATACCACTGTTGGGGAACGTCGCATGGGAAACAAAAAATTTCCTACGTGCACGAAGACCTATCATGGTGATGTCCATCTACGAGAGGGAATGAGTGATCTACGTACCCTTGTAGACCGTACAGCAGAAGCGTTAGTGAACGCGGTTGATGTAGTGGAACGTCCTCACGTCCCTCGATCCGCCCCGCGAACAATCCCGTGATCAGTCCCACGATCTAGTACCGAACGGACGGCACCTCCGCGTTCAGCACACGTACAGCTCGACGATGATCTCGGCCTTCTTGATCCAGCAAGAGAGACAGAGAGGTAGAAGAGTTCTCCGGCAGCGTGACGGCGCTCCGGAGGTTGGTGATGATCTCGTCTCAGCAGGGCTCCGCCCGAGCTCCGCAGAAACGCGATCTAGAGGAAAAACCGTGGAGGTATGTGGTCGGGCTACCGTGGAAAAGTCGTCTCAAATCAGCCATAAAACCTCCGTATATATAGGTGGGAGAGGGGGGGCCTTTCCTTGGGGCTCAAGAAGCCCCAAGTGGTTCGGCCGAGCCTAGGGGGGAAGGTCTCCCCCCCCAAACCGAGTTGGACTTGGTTTGGTGGGTGGGAGTCCTTCCTTCCCTTCCCACTTCCTCTTTTTTTTTCTCTTTGATTTTTCTTCCAATGCGCATAGGGCCCTTTTGGGCTGTCCCACCAGCCCACTAAGGGCTGGTGCGCCACCCTCAAGGCCTATGGGCTTCCCCGAGGTGGGTTGCCCCCCCCGGTGAACTCCCGGAACCCATTCGTCATTCACGGTACATTCCCGGTAACTCCGAAAACCTTCCGGTAATCAAATGAGGTCATCCTATATATCAATCTTCGTTTCCGGACCATTCCGGAAACCCTCGTGACGTCCGTGATCTCATCCGGGACTCCGAACAACATTCGGTAACCAACCATATAACTCAAATACGCATAAAACAACGTCAAACCTTAAGTGTGCAGACCCTGCGGGTTTGAGAACTATGTAGACATGACCCGAGAGACTCCTCGGTCAATATCCAATAGCGGGACCTGGATGCCTATATTGGATCCTACATATTCAACGAAGATCTTATCGTTTGAACCTCAGTGCCAAGGATTCATATAATCCTGTATGTCATTCCCTTTGTCCTTCGGTATGTTACTTGCCCGAGATTCGATCGTCAGTATCCCCATACCTATTTCAATCTCGTTTACCGGCAAGTCTCTTTACTCGTTCCGTAATACAAGATCCCGCAACTTACACTAAGTTACATTGCTTGCAAGGCTTGTGTGTGATGTTGTATTACCGAGTGGGCCCCGAGATACCTCTCCGTCACACGGAGTGACAAATCCCAGTCTTGATCCATACTAACTCAACGAACACCTTCGGAGATACCTGTAGAGCATCTTTATAGTCACCCAGTTACGTTGCGACGTTTGATACACACAAAGTATTCCTCCGGTGTTAGTGAGTTATATGATCTGATGGTCATAGGAACAAATACTTGACACGCAGAAAACAGTAGCAACAAAATGACACGATCAACATGCTACGTCTATTAGTTTGGGTCTAGTCCATCACGTGATTCTCCTAATGACGTGATCCAGTTATCAAGCAACAACACCTTGTTCATAATCAGAAGACACTGACTATCTTTGATCAACTGGCTAGCCAATTAGAGGCTTGCTAGGGACAGTGTTTTGTCTATGTATCCACACATGTAAATGAGTCTTCATTCAATACAATTATAGCATGGATAATAAACGATTATCTTGATACAGGAATTATAATAATAACTATATTTATTATTGCCTCTAGGGCATAATTCCAACAGTTTCCTCATCAACCGTACTCCTACTCGTGTTTTAGACATGAAGACTCCTATCGAACTCCTTCTTAATGAACAACCTGATTATACCTTTTTTAAGGTGTTTGGGTGTGCTTGCTGGCCACATCTACGTCCCTACAATAAACGTAAACTGGAGTTTTGTTCTAAGAAGTGTGTTTTCCTTGGCTATAGTTCCCTTCATAAAGGATACACATGTCTTCATGTTCCCACAAATCGTGTCTATATATCTCGGGATGTTGTGTTTGATGAACATGTGTTTCCCTTTGCCAACTTACGTGTGTCCACCCATGAGTCGCCACCTATGCATTCATCCTCTCTTGCCTCTGACCAATTTGATGATGTTGCATATGCTCCTATTTTGTTACCTAATCATGGTGCAGGTGTTGGTAGAGGTGCTCGTCTTGAGCTTCTGGACGAGCCTGCAGCTGCACCGGCTACTGCCGGTCGCGACGACCGCGGTTCCCTGGAGACGCCGGTTCGGTCGGCCCTCCTGCCGCCGGTACAACCGTCGGACTCGCGTGCGCCCGGGCTGCTGCCGCTGCCTTCTCGGCCCACACCACCCCCGGCGAGCACTCGCCCCGCCTCGCCCGTCCGTCCATCCTCGCGTGCGTCACCGCCGCTTCGCTCATCGGCGCCGTCTAGCCCCTCGCCGGCTGGGCACCCGACACCGCCGCCCAGCCCCTCGCCTGCTGGGCTGTCTTCACCCCCGCCCAGCCTCTCGCCGGCTGGGCTGCCCTCTTCGCCGATGCCCAACTCTTCGCTGGCCGGGCCCTCTTCGCCGACGCCCAGCCCCTCGTCGGTTGGGCTCCCATCACCGTCGCCCAGCTCCCCGCCGGCTGGCCCCTTGCCGGCTCCTGTGGTCTCTCGCCCACACACGCGCAGCCGCAGTGGTGTTGTCTGCCCTTTTAAGCGCACCGACGGCAGTGTTGCGTGGTATGCCTCTTGCATGGCTGCTTCTATTGCGGATCCGTCCTCGGAACCGCGTACGTATCAGGCTGCGATGACTATTCCTCATTGGAGAGAGGCTATGGAGCAGGAGTATCACGCTCTCCTTCGCAATGAGACGTGGACTCTGGTTCCTCCACCCCCTAGGGTCAACGTCATTGATTCTAAATGGGTCTTCAAGGTAAAAAAGAATTCTGATGGGTCTATTGAGCGCTACAAAGCGCGTCTTGTTGCTAGGGGATTTCGGCAGTGCTATGGTCTTGATTATGAGGACACTTTCAGCCCTGTGGTCAAACCTACTACTATCAGGCTTCTTCTGTCACTTGCAGTTACTCGAGGTTGGTCTCTCCGTCAGCTTGATGTGCAGAATGCTTTCCTTCATGGCTTATTGGAGGAGGAGGTTCATATGCGACAACGTCCTGGTTTTTCTGATCCTGATCGTCCTGATTATCTATGTCGTCTTACCAAAGCACTCTATGGTCTGAAGCAAGCACCCCGTGCCTGGCATGCCCGTCTTGCAACAGCTCTTTGTGCTCATGGTTTTGCACCATCTACTGCTGATTCATCGTTATTTCTTCTACAGAAACCTGAGGTCACTATGTACTTGTTGGTTTATGTAGATGATATCATTCTGCTCAGTTCTTCACAGTTTGCTGCTGACGCTCTTGTTCATGCTCTTGGTACTGATTTTGCTGTCAAAGATCTTGGGAGACTTCACTACTTTCTCGGTGTGGAAGTGGCTCCTCGGGATGCTGGTCTTGTTATGACACAAAAGAAGTATTCATTAGACTTGTTGCAGCGAGCTGGGATGCTTAAGTGTAAGACGTCCACTACGCCTATGTCTACCACTGACAAGATCACTGCTGTTGATGGTGAGCTTCTGTCCTCTGCTGATGCTACTATGTACAGGAGTATTGTTGGTGGTCTTCAGTATCTGACGATCACGAGACCGGATATCTCTTTTGCGGTCAACGGAGTTTGTCAGTATGTTCATGCACCCCGTGACACTCATTGGTCTGTTGTTAAGCGCATCTTGCGCTATGTACGACTTACAGTGTCTCACGGGCTTCACCTTCGGCCGAACCCTACTGGGGTGCTCTCAGCGTATTCTGATGCGGATTGGGCTGGCAGTCCGGATGACAGACGATCCACGGGGGGCTATGCTGTGTTCTTTGGCTCCAACTTGATCGCCTAGAGTGCTCGGAAACAGGCTATTGTGTCACGTAGCAGTACTGAAGCTGAATATAAGGCTGTGACCAATGCCACTGCAGAGCTCATATGGGTACAGTCTTTGCTTCGGGAATTGGGGATTTCACAACCGCAGCCTCCTATACTTTGGTGTGATAACATTGGTGCTACATACCTCTCGGCGAATCCGGTATTCCATGCTCGAGCCAAACACATCGAAGTTGACTATCACTTTGTGACGGAACGTGTTTCTCAGAAGCTATTACAGATCAAGCTCATCTCTTCAAAGGATCAACTTGCAGACATCTTCACCAAGTCATTGCCTCTACCACAGTTTGAGGCCTGTAGGCGCAATCTTACTCTCCTAGATTCTTTAGGGAGTAGTTAAGATTGAGGGAGGGTGTTAGACTGTATAGTTATCTGTATATATACTAGCAAAATGGCCCGTGCGTTGCTACGGAAAAAAATATAATCTTCAATGATAGTGACCACATTATGTTCATATATCATCGCTTGATTTTGAAATTTTATGCACAAATGCAAGAAAATGTTTCTTCTTTTAAATTTATTCACAAGTTGAAGCAATCTTTACATTTTCAAAAAATATATATCATGGTTGTCAAAAATCTTGGTAACTCAAAGATTTATTCTGAATTTCAATAATTTTTTTTAGAAAACATACAATAATAATTCGATCCATCCGACAGTTAATTCTTCAAAATTCACACAGTTATATTGTCACAAAGATTTAGAAGCATTAATGTTTAACTACATACATTAGATCTTTCGTGAATAATTTTACAAATATGGGAACAATTTTAAAATCGTGAATATTTTTTACAATTTACAAACATTTACTAAAAATCGTGAATATTTTTTATTTTTCGAACGGGTTTAAATATTTTTTTTTGAATTGGCGACCAATTCAAGAAAAGGCGAACATAATTTTTTATGTTGGAGGATTTTATTTTAAATTCACAAATATTTTTTGAAACGCGTGAAGTTTTTCTAAATAAACAAACATTTTTATAAATCAGTAATATATTTATTAAATTCATCGACATTGTTATAAATCAGTAATATATTTATTAAATTCATGGACATTATGTTTTCATCAGCAGTTTATTTGAAAATTCCTATTTTTTAATATGCAAAAGTTTATGTAATTCTAAATTATTTAAATTAGAAATAAACGAAAATGGAATGGAAAATTTTAAATAAAAAAAGAAACTATCAAAACAGGCATTAGCTATTTTCAAAATTTTAGGACATTTCTTAAATGCATTAACATATTTTCAATTAGAAATAATTTTGTTAAATGCCTTTAATAATTTTGAATACATGGAATTGTATTTGAAATCATGGACTTTTCTTATTGTATAAATATTTTTCTAAAATTGCAACATTTTTATTGTATATGCGAGCATTTTATACAAAACTCCGGGCAGTTTTTGAAGTCACAAACATTTTATATTTTAAATATGTTGATTTATAATTTTCAGTTTATTAAAAATTTAAAGATTATTTGAAGTTCTAAATTATTTAAAATAAAAAAATAAAACGAAACAGAAAATAAATAAATAAACGGAACTAAAAGCAGGCGCCTGTGCATGGGCCGGCCCATACGGTGTGCTGGATATTCTCCCAGTGTGCAGAGCGTAATATAGAAGGTTTTTACATGGGCCGGCCCAGTCTAAGATTTTTTTGTTTTGTGAAACGTTTTCTATTATTTACCTGTGGCATGGTGGGTAATTTATGCAAACTTTAAGGGTAATTTCTATGACGGACGACCAGAAACCCTATTTGCTTTATTATTAGGGAGAGACGTGTATATTGTAACGTACTGTTGGTACACCATCTATAAATACTAGTTAGGTGCCCGTGCGTTGTCACGGGATAACAAACTGTGACATAGAGAACAAACTTTAACATCGAGATATTGATCAAAACATCAAATAATTTGCTGACATAGAGATATTGAACAAAACATCATGTAAGTCACAATGTGTACGCCACGCACAGGACTCATGAGTATTGTGATAAATATCATCTTATATACCTAAATATTAAACAAAATAGAGACGACCCATACTCAAATTTCAGGGTAACATTATTATCAGGGACGCCCAAGAAAACCTTTAATAGAAGGCCCCTACCTCATCACCTCCCTTAGCCCCCGCGGGCGACTTGGGAGGCGACGCGAGATCCTGTCGCGGGCGGCCTACCCTTCCTGCCTCCTGCCTTCGTCGCATGTCGGATCTGCCAGGGCAAAGCCCCTCACGGTAGCTGGCGGTGAGGGCTCTCCTCTCCCCGTCTTGGTAGTGGTGAGTGCAGGGCTGCCACCCTAGGCGGTGGCATCAGACATGCACGAGGGCCGACGGCATGGCAGCGCTTTCTCCGGTCGGCGGCGTGCGGCGATGCGACGGTGTTGAGAAGGGTACTTGGCCACGCGACGACTGTGCCCTATGGTGGCAGTTCGGGTCTGGCTTAGGGCCTCCGGCGACTGCGGGTGGCTTCTTTCCTTCCTCATCGCGGGCGCGCGGTGGTGCTCCTCGACCAACACAGTTCCGAAGAGGGTGCAACTCCATATGGTGTGGAGGCGGTGGCGCGGCCACTTGGCTGGGGGTTGGTGCCCTCCCGTCCTAGACCTGCCTAAAAGAGCCCAATCTGGGTTTGGGCGGGACTTGCTGAAATTCGTCTGCGACGGCTTTGGCGGACGAAAGTGCGGCTCGTGCGAGGGATTGCGAAGACGACAGCGTGCCCACGAGATCTTCACGAGCCCCTTTCGGGCTTGACTGGTCCTTGGGGACCGGTGTGCTCCTTTTGTTGCGTCCGGTCGCCACCGTCGATAGAGGTGGAGGCTGTCTCCTCCCGTGTGGCTGCTGACTATGTTGCTCCTCATTCCCGGCTATTCCCGCTTGGACCCGTCAGTCCCGCTTCATTTACTATGGTGAGATGGTGGTGGTGATTCCAAGACCATGGTGGCGCATGTTGGTGGGCTACGAGTTTGGTGGCGCGCGACGTATCGGCTGGGGTTGTGGGTGGTTGGCGGACAGGAGAAATCCCTTTCGGCGTGACCGGCACCGACGCGGTGATGCCCGTGGGCGCCATTGTTCATTCTCCACGCCCCTCTGCGTACCGGGGAAAACCCTTGGATCAGCCCAAGTAACAGCGTCGTCATCGTCATGTTCCTTCCTGGTGGGAATTCTCCGAGGGCGCATTGGTTGTGGGTCATCATCGTTTTTGTCGATACGACTCTGTTCTCATTAATTAGTTTATCTTTGTTTCTCTTTTATTCGCCCCACGCTCCGCCGCCTAGTACAGGTAGACAACTATCTGCTACACATGATGTTTCATGTTTACACTCCCCGAATGTTGTAAAAGACCAACAAAACACACACCAGAAGTTTAATTAAGTAACAAAAAACATAGTTAAACAATTCAATCACTTCTTGCAAAAGAATAGAGTACTGCTGATCGGAGAAACAACTAATGCAATAATACATTGTTACAACAAAAAACACTTGACAAGCATGCCATGCAATAATTCTTATATATCAAAAAAATACAAGGGAAAATGAGTAAAAATAGTTTAAAAGGCAAGCAAATGGGTTGAGTAATTGTACAAGTAACTTTTATACACATTACACATAAAAGGGCATTAACACAAGATGCAACCTTTATCTTATATATAACTTGCTTGAATTATTACATGACATCCACTTATTGATCAAGACTTTTGAGAGACCATAGTTAACTGTTCATTATTCAACCGCAAGCATGAAATACATCCGGCTTTCCCTTCCATTAGCGATGTCCAATTGTAGAATTATAGATGGACATCGATCATGGTAGCATGCATTGCAGTTAATTATCTATCTGTCTTCCATCAGTAAACCACGAAAGTGGTCACTAAAAAAATACCAATATCGTCAAGAAATGCAGAACCACAATGTTATATCATACTTAAGAACTTCTTTGAGCAACCTGAACCGAACAACATTTCTTGTATTAGATTTGATGAAACTACTATTTCATAATTTAAACCATGTACACAACATAGCTGCTTTCCATTACTTATGCATATTATCACTTTCTGTGGGGAACCATACTCCAAACCGAGACATAGCAACAAAGAGCACAAACTTTCGGAGAAAAAATGGAAACATCTAAGAAAATTCCTCCCATTTGCAGCTGGTCAAATCTGCAAGAGGAAAACAAATATGAAGAAAAGACACAACTTTGAGAGAAGAGTACAATACCAAACAAATGGATTGATAGCTAATGTCATCTATCTTTTATGCATGTGTCCATGTCTAGGTTCGCGATACCGGGCACAATTCCCAACACAAATTGTAACAATCCTCACTAATGGTGACACACCAAATAGTTTAGATATCCATGTATATGATATACTGTGATTCAAAGGACAGAGCAAAGGGTAAAGTTGATAGATGAATTAAACACGGTTCTGAACATGCCTCCCTGCACACTTTGTTGACCTCTCTTTACAAAGGCTATGCCATCTGATTCTTTCTAGCTAGGTGCAGCCAAAACGTGATGTGGCAGTGGCACATGATACAGCCAGAAATGACTTGGACCTAACTCCTTCAGTTAACTGCATTTTATCAGTCTGATTGACGGTTAAGTGCATGTTGTCTTTAGCCCGGCTCATGTCCGTGACAAACACCTGTAGTTTCAAATAGACCAAGCAGAATTAAATACCAAGACCAAAAATTAGGGATCAACAAGCACATGTGAGGCTCCAGTAATATCTGAAGAAGTAGCAGACTGAGGCTGCTGCTTACCGCTCCGCATTGAAATGGTAGTCCATGGACATCTCTTGCGTCCTCGTCAGCGTACACACACTCATTTGCGTTTACTACATACACTTATAGCAGTAGCTTATACAGTTAGAAACCCCCCTTCGAGCGATGCATATATGCGAAGCTGAACGTACTGAACTCACAGCATGCCTGCACGAGCGTGAGGCCTTGGTTGCGGAGGAGGAGCGGCACCGTGTCGGCGAGGAACTCCGGCGCAGGCTATGTGAAAGATGGCGACGAACTCGCCGCGACGGGCGTGACATGAGGTTAATTGCGCCATCCTAAATTCTTAACTACTACCACCTTTTCAAACTTTAGCTAGCTCAATCTCTCTGACTATCTCGACACTTGAGGTCGTCCGATCAATCGTATGTAGCCTAAACACTCTATGTTAACAAAGCGAGCCATGTGTGCGTACATACCTAGACAGCTAGAAGAGCACCATGGAGAAGCAGGTCGCGGTAGAATGGCCGGTCGCTGCCGCCTTGTCTCATCTTCATTGCGGCGCTAACCGTCCCGAGGAAGACCATCTGGGCGAGTACCATAACTGACATGGCCGTGCATAGTATCACTGTGCCTCTGTCTGAGCAGCGGCACGGAGGGGGCACTCCACGCCCGGAGCAGGAGCTGCAGGGCAACCGCCACCGGCGGCTAGAAGGAAATAGTCAGATCGTCAACCGTCGTAAAGGAGGAGAAGTAAACGGAGGCGGGGACACAAGGGATGGAGCTGAAGAGGGGGCGGCCATGAGGAGAGTTGTGAGAAGATGGGATGAGGGAAATGGGAAGAGAAGGGACGGGCGATGGCTGATGGGGTGGAAGACGAAACTGCTTCATGCGATCGGGTGGTTTGGGAGCAGAGAGGGGAGATCGTGGGTGGGCATGATGATGGTGTGGGGATCAGGGAGTGACGGGCTGGGAGGAGAAGGGGCGGGGGTCACGGCTAATATTTTTTTTCTCTGAGAAATCGTGCGAGGGAGCCACAAGGTCGTAGGAGGGGAGACGGGTCCCTCGCCGCGGCCGAAGCCGGGGGAGGAGCGAGCAGACGCATTCCCCTTCCCGGGCGCCGAGGGGGAGGAGAGGAAGCAGACATTGGCGTCACCGTCGCAGTAGGAGGCGAACGCTGCCATCCAGTCGATGGCGATGCCGACCTTCTTCGCCGTGGCCGCCGCCCTCGTCATCCGCGGCACCGGCGGAGGAAGATGGGATCGGGCCGTCCGCCTCCTCACCGATCCCCCCCTTCCGCCTGGCCGCCGCCGCCGGGCGAGGGGATACGGGTCCCTCGCCGCGGCTGAAGCCGGGGACCATCACGACGACGGCAGATCCTCTTTAATAGTAGAGATATGCGACGACGGCAGATCCTACTTTAATAGTAGAGATATGTGATAGGCCACCCCTAGAGCGTTGAGCCAGTTCCCCAAACCCTACGTTAAACGGCGATCACCGCGAGGCTGTCGGACGTCTTCTCTATCGCCTTTGTCATGTCGTGGTGGTTCCATTCCTGGACATGGTCCCGTCTCTCAGGACGGGGCTGCGCGCCGAATGCAGCCAGCGTCGCCACCAGACTTACCATGGAGAAGAAGCTGGTCGATTTCGCGGCGAGATCCAACGGCGTCTGCCCGTCCTTGTTCATGGCATCTGCTCGTGCTTTCCCCTTGGACATCAGGGCCTCGGCGACGGCCGGCGCGCGTGCGGCCACCGCCAGGTGGAGAGGTGTGTTGCCATCCCCATCTTGCGTGTTCAGGATGCCGAGCAGCGTCTGTTTCTTGATGGCTAGCCGCACCACCTCGAAGTGGCCTCCCCTGGCCGCGGCGTGCACGAAGGTTCCGCCGCGGTCGTCCCTCAGCTCGGCGGCGTCGGGGCAGGCTTTCATCAGCGCCTCGGCGACGCGGACGTGGCCCATCCCTGCCGCGACGTGGAGGGCAGAGAGGCCGCCATCAGAGTCCCGGACGTGCACGGAGGACGGCGGCACCGCGCTCAGGATGGCACTTACGATGGAGAGGTCACCGTCGGACGAAGCGAAATGCAGCGGAGTACTGCCGGTGCCGTCGGCTTGGCTGGCCAGGGATGGGCCACAAGGCTTCCAGTCCAGTAGCAGCCTGACCATTTCTGAAAATGTTCACATCGATGGGAATTATGCATGCATGCACTTTAAAAATCCACACGGATGCATGAAGGAGGTGCTAGCTACGAAGCTGACCTGAGCCGTGGAAGACGGCGGCGTGAAGAGCGTTCTGCGAGCTCGGGCCGGCAGCCGACACGTCGCCGCACCGGGTCGATCGTTATCGCTCTGACGGCTCGAACCGACCTGCTCATCACCGCCAAGTACAGCGGCGACACGCCCGCGTCGTTAACCTCAGAGGCAAGGTCGGGCGCCGCGGAGACCATAGCCTCAACTGCGGCGCCATGGCCGAGCCTCGCCGCCAGATGAAGGGCCGTGTCCCCAGACTCGTTCTTGCAGCACAAGATGCCCTCATCTCCGCAATCCCGCGCGAGCTGGACGAGGAGGGATACGGCCTTGTCATGCCCCGCCCTCGCCGCGCAGTGCAGAGGCGTGTCGAGAGCCGAGTTCCGGGCAGACAGCAGGCTCTTGTCCCCGAAGCTGGCGAGTTCTTGGATTAGCTCGTCGTGGCCATGCTCGGCGGTTAAAGAGCAATGCTACACCTACAAAGGCTTACTTAAAGATTTTACGTACAAACTGATGTATAAGATTGTGATTGATAATCGAGGGATGATGGGCCCCACCCCACTGAAAATCAGGGGGAGAGAAGAGTTAGTTTGGAAGGTTAAGTAAACCTTTGTAAGTTTTTGTATGTCTAGCATTATTGGCGGTTAAATGAAGAAGGTTGTTCTTCTCCACACTGATTTGGTGTACGCCTGAAACAGTTCAAATATGTGGGTTTCTCGCCCCGAGAAAAGAAAAACGTGTTCCCACTGTGAATGGAATTTCGCATGGAATCCGGAAATCTCAGTTAGTTGGTTCACTATGTTTTTATTTTCTGAGACAAAATTAGTTCGCTATGCACTCCCGTTAAAAAACGTTTTTACAGTTTAAATTGAGCGTCTTATATTTAGGTTTTTTTTAGTTGTTGATTGTTTTTGTGCAAACTATCCAGATATAGTTGAGGCAAAGGTAGGCCCAACCCGCCCAACCCGACAACAAAACAATGAAATTGGGTCTACGAATTGCTTGTAGCAACCCAAATTTACCAGTGACACATTCTTTTTCTGCAAACTACCCGTGATCACTCGTGAATTCGAGCTAATCTTAGGCAGAACTTGAATTCGGAGTATCATTTTTCTCAAACTTGCGGTAAATTTCAGCCAAATTCAAGCAGAAGTTTAAGTTATTCAGTTGAACTGAACGAATCAATGAACTTTCATTAGATTTGATAGACAGATGACTATGTGTATGTACAGGCACGGCTAAGGCCCTGTTTGAAACCATTCAGATTAAATAATTCAGTTTTTATAATCTATTTTATCTTCAAACATGACAGATTATGGTGTAGATTATAAAACTAGATGGACAGATTATTAAAAACTCATAATCTACTCTACCCAGCTAAAATTAGATTATAGATTGCTAATGGCCCATTACCCTTATAAAGTTGGAGATAATTACATTCCTACCACCACCATCCTTCTTTAAAAAAAAACAAAGGACAGACAGGTCATAATGCAATGTAAAACCTGAATTACAGTTTATATAATCTGGTCTCCAGACATGTCCATCTAGATTATTTTTATAAACCAAATTATATAATCCATCTTAATAATCGAAATTATTATAATTTATTGTGGTTCCAAACAGGACCTAAGCTAGGTAAAGTGTTAAACATTACCGCTTTGGTGTTGGCGAAGCAGCGCCATTGTTTCCGTCTTCTTCCCCCCGCACACGGCGAGGTACAGCTCGGAGCTCATGGTGCCACCATCGCCCGGCTGCGTCGCGGCAGCCGCCGAGCCATGACTCGCACTAAGTTGGATGGCGTGGTGCCGGACGTCCATGGTCTGTTCTGATCGGATCACACGCGTCCCCTGAAGCAGTGATGGTGTGAAGCCCGTACGACGCGGATATATAGCACCTGTTCAGAGATATTGGCCGTGTTGTTTTCTCACCATAGGTTCAGACCACACACAGTCACACACACACGCGCGCGGTTCTACTATGCATTTGTTTGCACCATACATTTGGCCGACCACAATAAATGTGGGGCTAGTTCAGACCGGACACGTTGAAATTTGACTATTAAATGAGCGACTGTTTATATCAGAGTGCTCAGGTATGTCGTCATGTCCCTGCAAAAAAAAAAAGAGGTATGTCGTCATGTCTCATGCAAAAAAAAGGTACTGTACAACGTAATGTCGATGAATTGACTACCTAGCTAAAGACTCTGGATCACCTATCCTAGAAATCCGAAAGTATCTTCCATCTCATTTTTCTAATCCCTGTAAAACAGCCTAAAACAGCCCGTGCGCTGTAATGGATGATTTTTTTCTCATAATCTTTAATGGATACGATCATATTTTGTTGCAGCATCGAGATACATCATCACTCTCATTTCTGTGAAAGCATGAACAATTTTGGCAAATCATGAAAAAATTAACTCATGAATATATTTGAAATCATGATTTTTTTTTCAAACGCACAAACATTTTTTACAGATTTTCGATTCTTTTCTGAAATGATGAACATTTTATACTAATTGCAAACAGTTTTTTTAATTGTGAACATTTCTTAAACCATTTTTCTTGAATCGGCGAACAATTTTTGAAATTCATGAGTACTTTTTGAAATGCGTGATAATTTTTAGAATCAGTGAAGTACTTTTTGAAATACTTTTTGTAAGTCACGAACAGTTTTTGAATTTTTAGTATTTTTTTAATTCATTAATATTTTTTGAATTGGCAAAATATTGTTCTATTTCGTTAACATTATTTAATACACGAACTTTTACAAAAATCATGAACGGTTTTTAGCTCCTTGACTATTTGTTTTCAAAATTGCGAACATTTTTAAAGTTTGAAAACATCTTTTTAAAATAGAGAACTTTTTCTGAACCCACAAACATCTACGAGTTGTTTGATATTTGATTTCAAAATTCTCTTTCATTTTTTATTTTTCCAGAACGTTTTTGAATTCTCAAATTATTTAAAGTAAAAAAAATGAAAAATAAAGGCCGTCCGAACATGAGCCAGCCCGAACAGGAGCACTATGTCTTCTCCCAGCGTGCAGACCGCAGTATAGGGTATCTACTGCATGGGCCGGCCGAGGCGGTATTATCCGGCGTGAACAATATTTTTTCCACTTACCGGTGGCATGGTGGGTAATTATAGACAACAATGGGGGTAATTTCAATTGGATGACCAGAAGCATTCCGTACTTTATTATTAGGTAAAGATTTTGTAAGGATTAATTATTTTCTTAATTTAGCAGATCCCTGAAAATGTACTAGTGTACCTCTGTTTCAAAATAATTGAAGTTCTATATTTGGTAAAAGTCTAGCTTGTTCAAGCTCGATCAAGTCTATAGAAAAATATATTAACATCTAGAGCATCAAATTAGTCCTCTTGGAATTTTATGAAATATATTTTCATAGTAGGTGTATTTGGTGTTGTAAATTCTCAAACTTAGCCAAGCTGGATTGAGGACAAACCTAGAACTTAATTAATTTGGAATGGGGGCGTAATCCCCTAAAGTTTATATTTGGTTCGCTCAATTTGGTGAGCACCTGCTGTGCTGACAAGGATGACCATGTCGGTGAAACTACACAATAACATTTCTCGGAGAATAAAGGCAACTTTCAACCATCTCGCAAGATTGCGCGATAAAGACGTCGGCACCGCCTCCTGGCCTTCGCGGATTTCAACTCTTCACCGTCGGTGTCGTCGAGATCAAATCAAAAAACAAATATGGTGTGCATAGGCCGGGAAAAAAGAGAGCAACAACCTCTAATAGAACGAGAGCGGGACATCTTGTTTATTTTATCCTAAGAGGTGTCCCTCTTGAAGTAAAAACGGTGTTACAGAAATTATAATAGCTGGCAAAGTTTGAAAGGATAGAAGTTATAATTTTAAGGAGTTATAGGTTTAGGGTATATACTAGCTAATGGTCAACCTAAATGATTTCTTCTTCACAAACATAACTTTAAGGGATTTGCTACAATGGGGAAAGCGGATAAGAGTTCTGGTAGTTTATTGACTTATTATACTTAGGAAGTTGATCTTCAGTCCAAAACTCATGTTTGCTATATTGTGAAACTTATATAATATGTGGAATTTAAGAGGAAGTATCAAACCACTTGAATTAACTAGGGTGGGCCGGGGGGGGGGGGGGGAGGGAATTACTTCGGAACTAAAAGGGTTTGCAGAGTATAGGGCTAGGTATATTGCATCTAATTTGGGTCTTGCAAGAATGGCTATCATGATGGCTTTAATCTTTGAAAGGATATAGTAGCTCCTAAGTACATTTCGATGATAATTCTAAGTGATTAATGAACTAATGATATTCATGAACATATGAGCAAATGTCAATCTAAGAAAATGAAGTAGTGGTTGCGGACCTCCAAGAAAACATGATAATAGAATATGATGTCTTCTAACATGCCTTGTAGATTTTTCCTATCTTTGTGTTGTATGGAAGTTGTACTATTGGATGGGTTTGAGGAAGGATAAAGAGTGGGGATTTACAGCGTATACAAATCATATTCACTCATAAGATCCTCAAGACATGGCCTCAAAGGTACCCCTAAGAACGTGCAATGCTACATCTACAGGCTGCATCATACGAAATTAAAAGTAGGGGCCGAGGTGGGATTTTTTGGTTGGATGAAATCAGGGGAAGGGCCCACCCCAAAGGGGTGGAGAGATTGGTAAAGACTATTTTTTCGTGATTTTTAGACAATCTGTAGGTGTTTCATATTCCTAAGAACTTTCAAAGTTGCAAGTAAACACAAGTTCAAAAATGTAGACCCGCTCTTGGGTGTTCCGAGTTTGGAGTGAACACACCCTTAAAAAGATTCATCGTGAGAAAAATATTTTCATCTTCCTTTGATTATCCTCACTATTTTTTTGGAAACTCTTTAAAATGGCAACAACCCAACTCCAAGTGGTGCCTAACCAATGGACACATTCAACAAATTTTGGGTGAGAAGGCTAACTCCCCGCTAATTTGCGTTGGTTTCCTTCCAAGCTTAAAGGGTAATGTGGCACAGCTACGTAAATATTTCCCTTAGTTATGAAACCAAGGAATCAATCTAGTATCATACACAAGATTATATAAGCGGCACCTGCACATAAATAACAAATCCTTGCAATCAACGCATGTACGGGTTCTCAATCCCTCATGGGTAAAGTAAAAGGATAAATTGATAGATGCAAATAAAGTGTTGGCAAATAAAACGCAGCAAGGTATTTTTGATAATATAAACTTGAAAATAAAAGAGCAAGTAAAATCGAAATGCGAATAGCAAAATAGAAATTGCAAATAGATGATGTGGAGTTGACCCGGAGGCCGTAAGTTTCACTAGTGGTTTCTCTCGAGAAAATAGCAAACGGTGGATAGAAAACTTATTGTTGGGTAATTGATAGAAGAGCGAATAATTATGACAATATCCAAGACAATGATCATGTATATAGGCATCACGTCCAAGACAAGTAGAACGACTTCTGCCTGCATCTAATTCTATTACTCCACACATCGACCGTTATCCAGCATGCATCTACTGATTTGAGTTCATGGAGAAACAGAGTAATGCTTTAAGGACGATGGCATGATGTAGACAAGATCTATTCATGTAGAAATATGCCCCATCAATTTAACCTTAATAGCAACGATACATACGTGTCATGTCTTCTTGTGTCACTGAGATCGAGCACCTCAAGATTGAACCCATCACAAAGCACCTCTCCCCATTGCAAGGTAAAAGATGAAGTTGGCAAAACAAAAACCAAATATTGGAGAAGAAATATGAGGCTATAATAATCAAGAATGGATATAATTTCATACATCTGATCATAAACTCACAGTTCATCGGATCCCAACAAACACACCACAAAAGATAGAGTTACATCAAATGGATCTCCAAGAGACCATTGTATTGAGAAGCAAAACGAGAGAGAAAGATATCTAGCTACTACCTACAGACCCGTAGGTCTGATATGAACTGCTCATGCATCATCGAAGGAACACCAATGAGGATGATGAACCCCTCCGTGATCGTGTTCCTCTCCGTAACGGGCTCTAGATTGTATTCTGTGGCTTCTGTAACTTGTGGTTGATGAAACGATTTTTCATCGACTCTTCTAGGGTTCCTGGAATATTGGAGTATTTATAGAGTTCAAAGATAGTGGAGGAGGTGCGCGAGGCCCCCACTACCCAACAGGGCGCGCTACGGGCCCACGACGTGCCCTCGTGCCTAGTTGGCCGACTGGGCCTCCCCTCGTCAGAATACTTGGTCCTCAATTTTCATTCTAGTTGGAAAACAAAACTCCAAAAAATTTCATGACATTTGGACTTCATCTGATATTGATTTTCCGCGGAGGAAAAAACGAGAAACAAAACAGCAAATGGCACTGGGCAATATGTCAATAGGTGAATCCCAAAAAATGATATAAAGTTGCTTTAAAATGATTATAAAACATTCAAGAATGATAACATAACAACATGGAACAATAAAAAATTATAGATAAGTTGGAGATGTATTAGCATCCCGAGCTTAATTCCTGCTAGTCCTTGAGTAGGTGAATTGTAAATAATATGTCGTGGGTATAAGCCTGACAGTAGATGTGTAGGGTACGAAAGGGATGTTGGAATTATGCCCTAGAGGCAATAATAAATATAGTTATTATTATAATTCCTGTATCAAGGTAATCGTTTATTATCCATGCTATAATTATATTGAATGAAGACTCATTTACATGTGTGGATACATAGACAAAACACTGTCCCTAGCAAGCCTCTAGTTGGCTAGCCAGTTGATCAAAGATAGTCAGTGTCTTCTGATTATGAACAAGGTGTTGTTGCTTGATAACTGGATCACGTCATTAGGAGAATCACGTGATGGACTAGACCCAAACTAATAGACGTAGCATGTTGATCGTGTCATTTTGTTGCTACTGTTTTCTGCGTGTCAAGTATTTGTTCCTATGACCATGAGGTCATATAACTCACTAACACCGGAGGAATACTTTGTGTGTATCAAACGTCGCAACGTAACTGGGTGACTATAAAGATGCTCTACAGGTATCGCCGAAGGTGTTCGTTGAGTTAGTATGGATCAAGACTGGGATTTGTCACTCCGTGTGACGCAGAGGTATCTCGGGGCCCACTCGGTAATACAACATCACACACAAGCCTTGCAAGCAATGTAACTTAGTGTAAGTTGCATGATCTTGTATTACGGAACGAGTAAAGAGACTTGCCGGTAAACGAGATTGAAATAGGTATGCGGATACTGACGATCGAATCTCGGGCAAGTAACATACCGAAGGACAAAGGGAATGACATACGGGATTATATGAATCCTTGGCACTGAGGTTCAAACGATAAGATCTTCGTAGAATATGTAGGATCCAATATGGGCATCCAGGTCCCACTATTGGATATTGACCGAGGAGCCTCTCGGGTCATGTCTACATAGTTCTCGAACCCGCAGGGTCTGCACACTTAAGGTTCGACGTTGTTTTATGCGTATTTGAGTTATATGGTTGGTTACCGGATGTTGTTCGGAGTCCCGGATGAGATCACGGACGTCACGAGGGTTTCCGGAATGGTCCGGAAACGAAGATTGATATATAGGATGACCTCATTTGATTACCGGAAGGTTTTCGGAGTTACCGGGAATGTACCGGGAATGACGAATGGGTTCCGGGAGTTCACCGGGGGGGGGGGGGCAACCCACCCCGGGGAAGCCCATAGGCCTTGGGGGTGGTACACCAGCCCTTAGTGGGCTGGTGGGACAACCCAAGAAGGCCCTATGCGCCATAGGAAGAAAATCAAAGAGAAAAAAAGGAGGAGGTGGGAAAGGAAAGAAGGACTCCACCCACCAAACCAAGTAGGACTCGGTTTGGGGGGGGGGTGGAGACCTTCCCCCTTGGCTCGGTCGACCCCATTGGGGCTCCTTGAGCCCCAAGTCAAGGCTCCCCCTCTCCCACCTATATATACGGAGGTTTTAGGGCTGATTTGAGACGACTTTTCCACGGCAGCCCGACCACATACCTCCACGGTTTTTCCTCTAGATCGCGTTTCTGCGGAGCTCGGGCGGAGCCCTGCTGAGACAAGATCATCACCAACATCCGGAGCGCCGTCACGCTGCCGGAGAACTCTTCTACCTCTCCATCTCTCTTGCTGGATCAAGAAGGCCGAGATCATCGTCGAGCTGTACGTGTGCTGAACGCGGAGGTGCCGTCCGTTCGGCACTAGATCGTGGGACTGATCGTGGGACGGTTCGCGGGGCGGATCGAGGGACGTGAGGACGTTCCACTACATCAACCGCGTTCACTAACGCTTCTGCTGTACAGTCTACAAGGGTACGTAGATCACACATCCCCTCTCGTAGATGGACATCACCATGATAGGTCTTCGTGCGCGTAGGAATTTTTTTGTTTCCCATGCGACGTTCCCCAAAAGTGGCATCATGAGCTAGGTTCATGCGTAGATGTCTTCTCGAGTAGAACACAAAAGTTTTGTGGGCGGTGATGTGCGTTTTGCTGCCCTCCTTAGTCTTTTCTTGATTCCGCGGTATTGTTGGATTGAAGCGGCTTGGACCGACATTACTCGTACACTTACGAGAGACTGGTTTCATCGCCACGAGTAACCCCGTTGCTCAAAGATGACTGGCAAGTGTCAGTTTCTCCAACTTTAGTTGAATCGGATTTGACCGAGGAGGTCCTTGGATGAGGTTAAATAGCAACTCATATATCTCCGTTGTGGTGTTTGCGTAAGTAAGATGCGATCCTACTAGATACCCATGGTCACCACGTAAAACATGCAACAACAAAATTAGAGGACGTCTAACTTGTTTTTGCAGGGTATGCTTGTGATGTGATATGGCCAACGATGTGATGTGATATATTGGATGTATGAGATGATCATGTTGTAATAGATAATATCGACTTGCACGTCGATGGTACGGCAACCGGCAGGAGCCATAGGGTTGTCTTTATACTAACGTTTGTGCTTGCAGATGCGTTTACTATTTTGCTAGGATGTTGCTTTAGTAGTAATAGCATGAGTAGCACGACAACCCCGATGGCGACACGTTGATGGAGATCATGGTGTAGCGCCGGTGACAAGAAGATCGTGCCGGTGCTTTGGTGATGGAGATCAAGGAGCACGTGATGATGGCCATATCATGTCACTCATGAATTGCATGTGATGTTAATCCTTTTATGCACCTTATTTTGCTTAGAACGACGGTAGCATTATGAGGTGATCTCTCACTAAAATTTCAAGACGAAATTGTGTTCTCCCCGACTGTGCACCGTTGCTACAGTTCGTCGTTTCGAGACACCATGTGATGATCGGGTGTGATAGACTCAACGTTCACATACAACGGGTGCAAAACAGTTGCGCACGCGGAACACTCAGGTTAAGCTTGACGAGCCTAGCATGTGCAGACATGGCCTCGGAACACATGATACCGAAAGGTCGATCATGAATCAATATAGATGATATGATTAGCATAGGGATGCTTACCACTGAAACTATGCTCAAGTCACGTGATGATCGGACTTGAGCTAGTGTAAGTGGATCATGAACCACTCAAATGACTAGAGAGATGTACTTTTTGAGTGGGAGTTTAGCGAATAATTTGATTAAGTTAAACTCTAATTATCTTGAACATAGTCTAAGTCCACTTTGAATATATTTGTGTTGTAGATCACGGCTCACGCGATAGTTACCCTGAATTTTAATACGTTCCTAGAGAAAGCTAAGTTGAAAGATGATGGAAGCAACTTTGTAGACTGGGCTCGTAATCTTAAGCTAATCTTACAAGCTGGGAAGAAGGATTATGTCCTTAATGCTGCGCTAGGAGATGAACCACCCGCTATGGCTGATCAGGATGTTAAGAACGCTTGGTTAGCACGTAAGGAGGACTACTCAGTAGTTCAATGTGCAGTCTTGTATGGCTTAGAACCGGGACTTCAACGTCGCTTTGAGCGTCATGGAGCATTTGAGATGTTCCAGGAGTTGAAGTTTATCTTTCAGAAGAACGCCCGGATCGAGAGGTATGAGACCTCCGATAAATTCTATGCTTGCAAGATGGAGGAGAACTCGTCTGTCAGTGAACATGTGCTCAAAATGTCTGGGTACTCAAACCGTCTAGCTGAGCTGGGGATTGAACTCCCGCAAGAGGCTATCACTGACAGAATCCTTCAATCACTGCCGCCAAGCTATAAAGGCTTTGTGTTGAACTACAACATGCAAGGGATGAACAAGTCTCCCGGCGAGTTGTTTGCGATGCTGAAAGTCGCAGAGTCTGAACTCCGTAAAGAGCATCAAGTGTTGATGGTGAATAAGACCACTAGTTTCAAGAGAAACGGCAAAGGCAAGAAGGGTAATTCAAAGAAGAGCGGCAAGCCTGTTGCCAATCCGACGAAGAAACCCAAAGCTGGACCTAAGCCTGAAACAGAGTGTTACTATTGCAAGGGTATGGGTCACTGGAAGCGCAATTGCCCCAAGTATCTGGCAGATAAGAAGGCGGCCAAAGAAAAATCAGGTATATTTGATATACATGTTATTGATGTGTACTTAACCGGCTCTCGTAGTAGTGCCTGGGTATTCGATACCGGTTCTGTTGCTCATATTTGCAACTCGAAACAGGAACTGTAGAATAGACGAAGGCTGGCGAAAGATGAAGTGACGATGCGCGTAGGAAATGGTTCCAAGGTTGATGCAATCGCCGTCGGCACAGTTTCACTTCAGTTACCATCAGGATTAGTTATGAACTTTAATCATTGTTATTTAGTGCCTGCGTTGAGCATGAACATTATATCTGGATCTTGTTTATTGCGAGACGGTTACTCTTTTAAGTCAGAGAATAATGGTTGTTCTATTTCTATGAGTAACATCTTTTATGGTCATGCACCCAATGTGAGAGGATTGTTCATATTGAATCTTGATAGCGATACACACATACATAACATTGAGACCAAAAGAGTTAGAGTTAACAATGATAGCGCCATATTTTTGTGGCACTGCCGCTTAGGTCATAATGGTGCAAAGCGCATGAAGAAACTCCATGCCGATAGACTTTTGGAGTCACTTGACTTTGATTCACTTGACACGTGCAAACCATGCCTCATGGGCAAGATGACTAAAACTCCGTTCTCCGGAACAATGGAGCGTGCAAGTGACTTGTTGGAAATCATACATACCGATGTGTGTGGTCCGATGAGCGTAGAGGCACGCGGCGGATATCATTATTTTTTCACCTTCACTGACGATTTGAGTAGATATGGTTATGTCTACTTAATGAAGCACAAGTCTGAAACATTTGAAAAGTTCAAGCAATTTCAGAGTGAAGTTGAAAATCATCGTAACAAGAAGATCAAGTTCCTACGATCTGATCATGGGGGTGAATATCTGAGTTTCGAGTTTGGTGCTCACTTAAGACAATGTGGAATTGTTTCATAGTTGACACCGCCTGGAACACCACAACGTAATGGTGTGTCCGAACGTCGTAATCGTACTTTATTAGAGATGGTGCGATCTATGATGTCTCTTACCGATTTGTCGTTATCGTTTTGGGGTTATGCATTAGAAACAGCTGCATTCACTTTAAATAGGGCACCATCAAAATCCGTTGAGACGACACCATACGAACTGTGGTATGGCAAAAGGCCAAAGTTATCGTTTCTTAAAGTTTGTGGATGTGATGCTTATGTCAAAAAGCTTCAGCCTGAAAAGCTGGAACCCAAAGCGGAAAAGTGCGTCTTCATAGGTTACCCAAAAGAGACAGTTGGGTACACCTTCTATCTCAAATCCGAGGGCAAAGTGTTTGTTGCTAAAAATGGAGCTTTTCTCGAGAAGGAGTTTCTCTCGAGAGAATTGAGTGGGAGGAAGATAGAACTAGACGAGGTTGTCGAACCTCTCATCCCTCTAGATGGTGGCGCAGGGAAAGGGGAAACCTTTGTCGTTGCGACGCCGGTTGAGGAGGAAGTTAATGATAATGATCATGAAACTCCGGTTCAAGTTTGTGTCGGACCACGCAGGTCGATGAGACCACGTGCTGCTCCAGAGTGGTATGGTAATCCCGTCTTATCAATCATGTTGTTGGACAACAATGAACCTGCAAATTATGAAGAAGCAATGGTGGGCCCAGATTCCAACAAATGGCTAGAAGCCATGAAGTCCGAGATAGGATCCATGTATGAGAACAAAGTGTGGACTTTGGAGGTACTGCCTGAGGGCCGCAAGGCTATTCAGAACAAAGGGATCTTTAAGAGGAAGACGGACGCTGACGGCAATGTGACCGTTTATAAAGCTCGACTTGTGGCAAAGGGTTTTTCACAAGTTCAAGGAGTTGACTACGATGAGATATTCTCACCCGTAGCGATGCTTAAGTCCGTCAGAATCATGTTAGCAATAGCTGCATTTTTCGATTATGAAATCTGGCAGATGGATGTCAAAACGGTGTTCCTTAACGGTTTCCTTAAGGAAGAATTGTATATGATGCAACTCGAAGGTTTTGTCGATCCTAAGAATGCTAACAAGGTGTGCAAGCTCTAGCAATCCATTTATGGACTGGTGCAAGCATCTCGGAGTTGGAACAAACGCTTTGATGAGGTGATCAAAGCATTTGGGTTATACAAGTGGTTGGAGAATCTTGTATTTACAAGAAAGTGAGTGGGAGCTCTGTGGCGTTTCTAATATTATATGTGGATGACATATTGTTGATTGGAAACAACGTAGAGTTTGAGAGCGTAAAGGATTACTTGAATAAAAGTTTCTCTATGAAGGACCTAGGAGAAGCTGCTTACATTCTAGGCATTAAGATCTATAGGGATAGATCAAAACACCTGATAGGACTTTCACAAAGCACATACCTTGATAAAGTTTTGAAGAGGTTCAAAATGGAACAGTCCAAGAAGGGGTTCTTGCCAGTTTTACAAGGTACGAGATTGAGTAAGACTCAGTGCCCAGCAACTGATGAGGATAGAGAGCATATGCGCTCCGTCCCCTATGCTTCAGCCATAGGCTCTATCATGTATGCAATGCTGTGCACCAGACCGGATGTTAGCCTGGCCATAAGTATGGCAGGTAGGTTCCAGAGTAATCCAGGAGTGGATCACTGGACAGCGGTCAAGAATATCCTGAAGTACCTGAAAAGGACTAAGGAGATGTTTCTGTTGGGACATATTTCCAACAGTTTCTCGTGTATGGAGGTGACGAAGAGCTCGCCGTAAAAGGTTACGTCGATGCAAGCTTTGACACAGATCCGGACGACTCTAAGTCGCAAACCGGATACGTATTTATTCTTAATGGGGGTGCGGTAAGCTGGTGCAGTTCCAAGCAAAGCGTCGTAGCAGATTCTACATGTGAAGCGGAGTACATGGCTGCCTCGGAGGCGGCTAAGGAGGGTGTCTGGATGAAGCAATTCATGACGGATCTTGGAGTGGTGCCAAGCGCACTGAATCCAATAACCTTGTTCTGTGACAACACGGGTGCCATTGCCTTAGCAAAGGAACCAAGGTTTCACAAGAAGTCCAGACACATCAAACAACGCTTCAACCTCATCCGCGACTACGTCGAAGGGGAGGACGTAAATATATGCAAAGTGCACACGGATCTGAATGTAGCAGACCTGCTGACTAAACCTCTTCCACGGGCAAAGCATGATCAACACCAGAACTGTATGGGTGTTAGATTTATTACAATGTAATTCGCATGATGATGTGAGGGCTAGATTATTCACTCTAGTTCAAGTGGGAGACTGTTGGAATTATGCCCTAGAGGCAATAATAAATATAGTTATCATTATAATTCCTGTATCAAGGTAATCGTTTATTATCCATGCTATAATTGTATTGAATGAAGACTCATTTACATGTGTGGATACATAGACAAAACACTGTCCCTAGCAAGCCTCTAGTTGGCTAGCCAGTTGATCAAAGATAGTCAGTGTCTTCTGATTATGAACAAGGTGTTGTTGCTTGATAACTGAATCACGTCATTAGGAGAATCACGTGATGGACTAGACCCAAACAAATAGACGTAGCATGTTGATCGTGTCATTTTGTTGCTACTGTTTTCTGCGTGTCAAGTATTTGTTCCTATGACCATGAGATCATATAACTCACTAACACCGGAGGAATAATTTGTGTGTATCAAACGTCGCAACGTAACTGGGTGACTATAAAGATGCTCTACAGGTATCTCCGAAGGTGTTCGTTGAGTTAGTATGGATCAAGACTGGGATTTGTCACTCCGTGTGACGGAGAGGTATCTCGGGGCCCACTCGGTAATACAACATCACACACAAGCCTTGCAAGCAATGTAACTTAGTGTAAGTTGCGGGATCTTGTATTACGGAACGAGTAAAGAGACTTGCCGGTAAACGAGATTGAAATAGGTATGCGGATACTGACGATCGAATCTCGGGCAAGTAACATACCGAAGGACAAAGGGAATGACATACGGGATTATATGAATCCTTGGCACTGAGGTTCAAACGATAAGATCTTCGTAGAATATGTAGGATCCAATATGGGCATCCAGGTCCCGCTATTGGATATTGATCGAGGAGCCTCTCGGGTCATGTCTACATAGTTCTCGAACCCGCAGGGTCTGCACACTTAAGGTTCGACGTTGTTTTATGCGTATTTGAGTTATATGGTTGGTTACCGAATGTTGTTCGGAGTCCCGGATGAGATCACGGACGTCACGAGGGTTTCCGGAATGGTCCGGAAACGAAGATTGATATATAGGATGACCTCATTTGATTACCGGAAGGTTTTCGGAGTTACCGGGAATGTACCGGGAATGACGAATGGGTTCCGGGAGTTCACCGGGGGGGGGGAACCCACCCCGGGGAAGCCCATAGGCCTTGGGGGTGGCACACCAGCCCTTAGTGGGCTGGTGGGACAGCCCAAGAAGGCCCTATGCGACATAGGAAGAAAATCAAAGAGAAAAAAAAGGAGGAGGTGGGAAAGGAAAGAAGGACTCCACCCACCAAACCAAGTAGGACTCGGTTTGGGGGGGGGGAGACCTTCCCCCTTGGCTCGGCCGACCCCCTTGGGGCTCCTTGAGCCCCAAGGCAAGGCTCCCCCTCTCCGACCTATATATACGGAGGTTTTAGGGCTGATTTGAGACGACTTTTCCACGGCAGCCCGACCACATACCTCCACGGTTTTTCCTCTAGATCGCGTTTCTGCGGAGCTCGGGCGGAGCCCTGCTGAGACAAGATCATCACCAACCTCCGGAGCACCGTCACGCTGCCGGAGAACTCTTCTATCAATCCGTCTCTCTTGCTGGATCAAGAAGGCCGAGATCATCGTCGAGCTGTACGTGTGCTGAACGCGGAGGTGCCGTCCGTTCGGCACTAGATCGTGGGACTGATCGCGGGACGGTTTGCGGGGCGGATCGAGGGACGTGAGGACGTTCCACTACATCAACCGCGTTCATTAACGCTTCTGCTGTACGGTCTACAAGGGTACGTAGATCACACATCCCCTCTCTTAGATGGACATCACCATGATAGGTCTTTGTGCGCGTAGGAATTTTTTTGTTTCCCATGCGACGTTCCCCAACAAGGGATGGGCAGAGCCTTAGCTACGGCGAGGTTGTATGAGTTCAGGCCCTTCTACGGTGGAGGTAATAGCCCTACGTCTCAGTGCTCAGGGAGCTTGTTGTCGAGTGGAATATTGAATACAGTGAATTGCTAACCCCTGCACCAGTGGGGGAGGGTGGCTTATATAGAGTGCGCTGCCCTCCACAACGGTTCGGTGCACATGGGTGGAGTAGTGGCGAATAAATGTCTACGTTACAGGTAACGTACGTCTTAAATGCTAATTAAGGCACATGGAAACGTATGACCGTTTCCCTCCAGGGGGGTGACGATGCACAGAGTGGAATCCAGTCGGTTAGTTTGATAAACGCCGAATGCTAATCTCCGACTGGACGGTCGAGGATCTGTTACCGACTGGATGAAGGGAACTCCTTAGTTCAGTCGGAACTGACTAAGGGCCTTGTCCCTTGTGAGGGGTAGTCCTTGGGTTGGACCTTTAGGGCAGGCCTATGACCCTACCCTAGGACTATAACCCCATCATTAGTCCCCGAATGGATTGGGGTTGGAACGACGAAGCGATGCTCGAAGTTTGGATCCGACTGGAACGGATGTGACTTTGGCATTGCTTGCCTCGATCCATTTTATCTTCTCTGATCAACAATCCGAGTGGAAGTAGTTGCGAAACAAACTGTCGGAAACCGAGTGCTTCCGCGACATCTTCTGATGTGACCAGTCAACTGACAGCGGCGGATTTTCCGGGATCCTCAAATTTCGGTTACCGCGCGCTCAGCGGGGATGACGCCATCGCGCTCGAGTAGCGCCTGACGCCTCGATTCTCGCGCCTTCATCTTCTCCACTGATATCGCCGCGGTTGGTCGGGGGATAAGGTTTCGGGGCCACCTGCCAGTGACACAGTCGGAACCTTACTTAAACCCCAGCGGCGAGGGTTTTCTCGTTACGCTCGCCGGGTCTCCTGCCTTTGCTTGCTCCGCTCCTCTCGTCTTCCCCTGCGCACCCAAGCTTCCTCCTTTTCCTTCTCCTTCGCCGACCCGCAGCTTCCGCCATGACCAAGGGACAGACCAGCAAGCTGGAGGCGAAGAAGAAGAAGGGGAAGGCGGCGGCTCCTGCTCAGCGGCGGCAGCGAGCATTGCCGGCGGGGTGGATCCAGGGGGACTTCCTGCCCTCCACGGTGACGGAGGGGGATCTGCTGCAGCTGGTGGAGCACGGGATGATCGTGCACAAGTCGTGGAGGCTGCCGGCGGAGAATGAGATCGAGCCGGCACCCTGGGAGGGGGAGCGCGTCCTGCTGCTCAGACACATATATCGAGGTTTCTCTGTGCCCCCGCATCCTTTCTTCAAAGGCATTATGAACCACTTCAGGGCGTAGCTTCACCACTTTCCTCTGAATGCTATAGCTCATCTCTCTGCTTTCATAGTCCTGTGCGAGTGCTTCATCGGCTGTCCTCCTCATTGGGGGTTGTTCAAACATATTTTCTGTGCTAGATCTCAAACTATCAAACGACTTCACCAGTCGGATGATAAGACACACCTTCTCCAGCTCTGTGGAGGCTTAGGTTTCCAGAAGAAGAGTAGGAGTAGTTATCCTGCCCTTCAGCTGATGGAGTCGGTTAGGAATTGGCAGTCGACGTGGTTCTACTGCGAGGACGTTGCCTGCCCGAATGCCACGATAGGGCTACCTCCCTTTAGCTTAGATCGACCCGCTCCGCCTAAGCAGCTTGCGCTCACGAAGGCGGAGAAGGTCGACATCCAGCCTCTGGTCGACGCACTCGTAGATGTTGTCAGAAGGGGAGTCACCGGCATAGATTTGCTGGAGATTTTCCTCGGTCGGCGCATACAACCACTGCAAGCTCGCGACCATGCCATGTGGCACTACACGGGGCCCGAAGACTCCACTCGGACCAACGTCTTGGGCGTGACCGAGGAGAAGGTGGCGTCGTGGGTGCTCCAGATCACAGGCGCCTGCGAGAACCCCAGAGGGTCTAGGCGAGTGAGGGCTTTCTACGCGGACAATTCCCCTCCGAACCAGGTGAGTACCATTTGTCGAGTGCACGTATCTGTCTTAGTTTTCTTGCTTTCTTGAATCTCTGCCTGGCGTCTGATGTCGCCGACTGTATTCTATGCAGAAGTGGACCAACTGGTTTTCTCCTGTCTCGAACGGGAACCCGGCCGAGGAGGAAGAGGAGGGTAGCCAGGAGGGCAGCGTGGAGAGCGCCGAGTATGTCTCCGACAGCGGGGAAACGGTGGAAGAGTCTAGTGAGGAGGAGGAGGAAGACGAAGAGCAGGACTCGCCACCCCCGCTGCCCGAGCACTGAACCAAGCGCCGACATGAACCTGCAGTTCCCTCGGCCCCTCCAGCATCCTCGAGTGCTCCGCCCGCTGCTCCCGTGGTCCCGAGTGCTCGGAGCACCAAGAGGACCAGGGACGTTGCTGCTGAGCCTGCGGCTCAGCCTTCCAAGGTGGCTAAACCGAGCGGATCTAAACCTCGGAAGGCTTTGCCGCGGATGAGGATCGATGTTCCCGTCACCTCAATGTAAGTGCATTGTTCTTCTTCTGATATTCGATTGAACTCCTGTTTGATGGTCGAATGAATTTCACTCGACAGGGTTGCCACCTCTGCCACCTCTCCGGCGCGCCAGGAGGATGATCCCATGGATGCGGACAACGTCGTCTCGTCCCAGCCAGGTGCATTGTAGCGATTCCGAAAGTTCTATATTATCGCATCGCGAATTCTGTCCTCGGTCTTGCCCCTTTCTTTTCCTGAGATCTCGCGCCGTTCGGTCTGGCAGGGGTGATTTATGTGGATGAGGGTGACCAGAGGAGACCTGAGCAAGCTGCGGAGCCTGTCCTTGAGGTTGTCCCGTCAGTTACTGCTCTCGCCGCGGACGTGCCGCCGACTGAGGCGATGCCGCCGACTGAGGAGGCGCTGGTGGCTGCTGAACCGACTGGAGCGGGCCTTGGGATGCCCAAGGAGTTTCCAACGATGCCAGGCCCGTCAAATGTCGGGTTCAACATCCAGCGCCTCCCGGAGGATCAGGTGGGAGCGGCCAAGGGGGCCATGGTGCAGGCGGAGCTGATGGCGGGAGAAGCCAAGAAGGCGTACAACTCCATCGCATCCTTGTACCAGCGGAGCTTGGAGCTGCGGGACAATATCCGAATAAGTGGGCTAGTAAGTATTTACTTTTCTCTTGTAACCCACTAGGTGTGCTCGGATACCGTATGATGTTTGCAATGGGTTCACTCTTAGTGAACCCAGTGGGTGTAGTCCCCGAGACTTCTGTCAGGTGCTTGCACCGGCAGTTGTCTTTACGCATATTGTCTTTGACTTGATCAGATCCGTAAATAATATGGTCGACTGCTAATAGTTGGGGCACTCGGAGTGCACCTACTGTAAGAGTCCCCGAGAGTAATTTTACTCAGGGCGGGTAGTATGAGCCTTGTAGGCGTAGGTGTTGTCATGTATCTCAATAGGGCGGACTTGTTTGAGTTTCATGCCAGTGGGGTCACTCTCAGTGAACCCACTGGGTGTAGTCCCCGAGACCGCTGTCGACTGCTTGCGTCGGCAAGGGTCTGAAGAACTTAGACTTTTTAGTGTTGGATTTGTCTGATCGTTTCTTGGTGCTGGCTGGCAGAAAACTTGTGAGATGGGGACAACATACGAGACTCTTAGGGCGGAAAAGGTTCAGTTTGCCAGTGAGCTGGATGCGCACTGATTGCAATGGCTGGTATGAAGAAGGTTCTGGTGGAACGAGAGAAGTCGTTGGAGCAGGCTCGTGAAGCGAACAAGGCACTGACTGCTGAAGTTGAGAAGATGAAGGCGCAAAGGTCTGATCTGGTGGGGCAAATGAATGTGCTGAAGAAGCGGTGTATAGCGCAGGAGAAATACGTCGGTGACTGGGCTCGGCGGATGACGACGCGTCTGGGTGGTAAGTCCTGTTTTTCCGAGTGCTTGTGGTACGTGCGCTACACTCGACGCTTATTGTTTGCTTGTCCTATGTTTGCTGATTTTTGCATGGACGCTGAAGCTGAAGCGGTTGACGTGGAGCGGTCGATTCGCGAGAACATTCCACTCGGCGAGGACGCCAATCGAGATCTGCTCGCAGCGCAAATTCGCATGGGCAAAGTTGGTCCTTTCATCGGTCGACTGAGAGAAGTCGCTGGCTGGATCGACAAGGAGCTTTGGCCGGAAGATGAGTCGCGGTATGAGATGGAAAACTTGATGACTCGACTGGAGGAGGTCCCAAACCGGGTGCAGTCATGGAAGAAATCTGCGGCTCGCTGTGGTGCAGACGTTGCTCTGTCCCTGGTCCGAGTGCATTGCAAGGAGGTGCGCGAGGAGAAGCTGAAAGCGTTGAAGGTCGCCAACACGAAGAAACTTCGATTCGAAGACTTCATGGAAACCTTCCTTGAGAGTGCCACCCGCATCGCCGACGGGATCGACTTGGACACATTCGTGGAGTCCTCCAGTCCTGGCGCCAATCCGGACGACGCGTAAGAAAACTTTTACCTCGGTATGCCGAGTGTTGGTTGTAAGAAACCTTGGCCACTTCTGTTGGCCGTCACATTCTTGGTTCGGTGCGGGTAAGCTTGATCCGCACCGAGTGAACTATGTTTAGGTGAACTTCAAATTTGAATCAAATCGTTTGCTCTTCTGTTGCAATTTTGGCTCGAGTTTTGTTTGGCGTTTCTTGGTGAAGCCAATGGAAAACATGCGGAGCATGTAATTGGCAGTTTCCTTGACACCTGTGTGAATCTCTCTGAGGGTCTGCCAAGTCACCGAGTGGATCCGTAGGATACACTCGAGGGTAATAGAGTACTTAGGCGATTCATGATCGCGGCTAAGTCTTCGAGTGCGACAGATATGCCGCACTTGGAGCGAGTTGTTACCCATGTCAGTTATCTTGACATCCACATGGGCCTCAATGAGGGTCTTCTACTCATGTAATTGTCAGTTGTCTTGACATCCACATGAGTCTCAATGAGGGTCTGCTGAGTCCCCGAGTGGATCTATAGGATACACTCGAAGGTAATAGAGTACTTAGGCGATTCTTGATCGCAGCTAAGTCTCCGAGTGCGACGGACATGCTGCACTCGGAGCGAGTTGTTACTCATGTAATTGTCAGTTGTCTTGACATCCACATGAGCCTCAATGAGGGTCTGCTACTCATGTAATTGTCAGTTGTCTTGACATCCACATGAGTCTCAATGAGGGTCTGCTGAGTCCCCGAGTCTATCTGTAGGATACAGTCGCGGGAAGCTTTCCCATTTCAGCAATTCTTGATCGCAGTTAAGTCTTTGAGTGTGACGAGTAGTGCACGCTCGGAGAAAGTTATTACTTAGGCGATTCTTGATCGCAGCTAAGTCCCCGAGTGCGACGTTTAGTGCACACTCGGAGGAAGTTAGTACTTAGGCGATTCTGGATCGCAGCTAAGTCCTCGAGTGCGACGTTTAGTGCACACTCGGAGAAAGTTAGTACTTAGGCGATTCTGGATCGCAGCTAAGTCCCCGAGTGCGACGTTTAGTGCACACTCGGAGGAAGTTAGTACTTAGGCGATTCTGGATCGCAGCTAAGTCCCCGAGTGCGACGTTTAGTGTACACTCGGAGGAAGTTAGTACTTAGGCGATTCTGGATCGCAGCTAAGTCCCCGAGTGCGACGTTTAGTGCACACTCGGAGAAAGTTAGTACTTAGGCGATTCTGGATCGCAGCTAAGTCCCCGAGTGCGACGTTTAGTGTACACTCGGAGAAAATTAGTACTTAGGCGATTCTGGATCGCAGCTAAGTCCCCGAATGCGACGTTTAGTGTACACTCGGAGAAAGTTAGTACTTAGGCGATTCTGGATCGCAGCTAAGTCCCCGAGTGCGACGTTTAGTGCACACTCGGAGAAAGTTAGAACTTAGGCGATTCTGGATCGCAGCTAAGTCCCCGAGTGTGACGTTTAGTGCACACTCGGAGAAAGTTAGAACTTAGGCGATTCTGGATCGCAGCTAAGTCCCCGAGTGCGACGTTTAGTGCACACTCGGAGAAAGTTAGAACTTAGGCAATTCTGGATCGCAGCTAAGTCCCCGAGTGCGACGTTTAGTGCACACTCGGAGAAAGTTAGAACTTAGGCGATTCTGGATCGCAGCTAAGTCCCCGAGTGCGACGTTTAGTGCACACTCGGAGAAAATTAGAATTAGGCGATTCGGGATCGCAGCTAAGTTTTTTTTTGAGACCGGAGTCTGTGACCGCGGAAGAATTCTGAATCTACAAAAGCTCAATCTGCTTTATATTATTTCATCAATACTTGTTCTTTACATCGCTTCAGTCGACGGTCACGTGTAGAAGCGCTTCAGGAGATCTCCGTTCCATGCTCGCGGTTCGTCTGTCTCCCTGTCGATGTTGTAGAGTCTGTATGCTCCGTTGTTCAGCACCTTGGACATGATGAAGGGTCCTTCCCAGGCAGGAGCCACCTTGTGAGGTCTTTGCTGATCCACTCGGAGCACCATGTCGCCTGCTTGGAACGTGCGACTCCTGACGTGGCGTGCGTGAAAGCGCCGCAGATCTTGTTGATAAATGGTTGAGCGAGTCAGTGCCATCTCGCGCTCCTCCTCTAGAAGGTCCACTCCATCTTGCCTTGCTTGTTCAGCTTCAGCTTCGAAGAAGAGTTCGACTCGTGGAGCATTGTGAAGCAAGTCACTCGGAAGGACTGCTTCTGCTCGGTAAACGAGGAAGAATGGTGATCGCCCTGTAGATCTGTTCGGGGTTGTGCGGAGACCCCAAAGCACTGAAGGTAGTTCGGTGACCCATGCGCCAGCGGCATGTCCCACCTCTCGCAGGAGTCGGGGCTTCAAACCTTGCAGAATAAGTCCATTCGCCCGCTCTGCTTGTCCATTGGATTGAGGATGCGCCACGGAAGCAAAATCCACCCGGATGCCTTGGCTTGCACAGAAACCTTTGAATCTGTCCGAGTCAAAGTTTGTCCCATTGTTCGTGATTATGCTGTGAGGTACACCGAATCTGGAGATGATGTCCCTGACAAACTTGATGGCTGTTAGGGCGTCGAGCTTCTTGATGGGCTTGGCTTCAATCCATTTTGTGAACTTGTCGACTGCCACCAACAAATGTGTGTATCCTCCTTGGCCTGTCCTGAATGGACCGACTGTATCTAATCCCCATACTGCAAACGGCCACACAAGAGGGATTGTCTTCAACGCAGATGTTGGCTTGTGGGACTTGTTGGAGTAGAACTGACAGCCTTCACATCGGTCGACCATATCTTTAGCCATTTCGTTTGCCTGCAACCAGAAGAAACCAGCTCTGAATGCTTTGGCGACGATCGCTCTCGAAGAAGCGTGATGACTGCAGGTTCCCGAGTGAATATCTTCCAGGATTAACTGTCCCTCCTCTGGGGAGATGCATCGTTGAAGAACGCCTGAAACGCTTTCCTTGTACAACTGGCCATCAATGACAGTGAACGACTTCGACCTGCGGACTATCTGCCTGGCCTGGACTTCGTCTTCTGGTAATTTCTGCCTTAGGATATATGCAATGATCGGCACAGTCCAATCGGGGATGACAGCAAGAATCTCCATGATCAGATCAACCACAGCAGGTACGTCGACTTCAGTCAGATCAGTCGAGCTCTTTGGTTGTGCTGGTTCCTCTGTGAAAGGATCTTCTTTGACTAAGGGAAGGTGGAGGTGCTCGAGGCAGACGTCACTCGGGACTGGTCTCCGAGTGGATCCGAGTTTTGCCAACTCATCAGCTGCTTGGTTCTTCAGTCGCGGAACATGGTGGAGTTCTAGACCTTCAAACTTCTTCTCAAGCTTCCTCACTGCATTGCAGTATGTGGTCATGGTGGGGTTCCTGACGTCCCACTCTTCCATCACTTGATTAACCACCAAATCCGAATCGCCATAGACCATCAGGCGACAGACGCCGAGTGCGATGGCCATACGCAGTCCATAAAGGAGAGCTTCGTACTCTGCCTCATTGTTGGAGGAATCAAAGTGTATCTGCAGCACATATTTGAGTTTATCGCCCTTTGGCGATACGATCACAATGCCAGCGCCGGAGCCATTCAACATCTTGGACCCATTGAGGAACATTGTCCAATGAGCCGAGTAGATGTGGGTCGGTTGCTGTTGTTCTACCCATTCTGCTATGAAGTCAGCCAGAGCTTGAGACTTAATAGCTTTCTTGGCCTCGAACTTGATATCGCAGTACAACATCTCCATTGCCCACTTCGCCACTCGGCCCGATGCGTCTCGATTGTGGAGGATTTCCGACAACGGAGCATCAGAAACGACAGACACCGAGTGGTCTTGGAAATAATGTGCCACCTTCTTCGCAGTCATGTAAATCCCGTAGATAAGTTTTTGATAGTGGGGATACCTCTGCTTGGAAGGAGTAAGGACTTCGGAGACGTAATACACTGGCCGCTGAACTTTGTATGGTTTGCCTTCTTCTTCTCGTTCGACTGTAAGAACAGTGCTGACGACTTGATTTGTAGCCCCGATATACAGAAGAAGGGGCTCTTTACTGAGCGGAGCAGTAAGAACCGGCTGGGTGGAAAGTAGGACTTTGAGGTCGTCGAATGCGGCGTGGGCTTCGTCTGTCCACTCGAAAGTATCTGATTTCTTCATGAGTCGGTACAGAGGAAGTGCTTTCTCGCCGAGTTGACCGATGAACCTGCTCAAAGCCGCTAGGCAACCTGTGAGATGTTGAACATCGTGTATTCTGACCGGCCTCTCCATTCGGACGATGGTCCCGATCTTTTCGGGGTTGACATCGATCCCTCGTTCGGAAACGAAGAAACCGAGTAACTTCCCGCTGGGAACACCGAATGAACATTTGGCGGGGTTGAGCTTGATATCGTACCTACGAAGGTTGGCGAATGTTTCTGCCAAGTCAGTCAGCAGGTCGGAACCTTTGCGTGACTTGACTACGATATCATCCATATACGCCTCCACATTCCGACCGATCTGGTCGAAGAGGCATTTTTGGATCATGCGCATAAAGGTAGCTCCTGCATTCTTCAAACCAAATGGCATAGTGATGTAGCAGAAGCACCCGAATGGGGTGATGAAGGCTGTTTTTAATTCATCGGGGCCATACAGACGGATCTGATGATAGCCCGAGTAGGCATCAAGAAATGACAGACGCTCGCAACCCGCAGTCGAATCGACGATTTGATCGATGCGAGGGAGCGGAAAATGGTCTTTCGGGCAGACCTTATTGAGGTGCTTGAAGTCGATGCACATTCGGAGCGACTTGTCCTTCTTGGGAACCATGACAACATTGGCGAGCCACTCGGAGTGGTGAACCTCGCGAATGAAGTTGGCTGCCAAAAGCTTGGCTACCTCTTCTCCGATTGCCTTCCTCTTGTGCGCGGCGGACCGACGCAGGCGTTCTCGGACAGGCCGAGCGGTGGGATCCACATGCATTCGGTGCTCAGCCAACTCCCTGGGCACACCTGGCATGTCAGAGGGTTTCCATGCGAAGATGTCCCAGTTCTCACGGAGGAATTGGGTGAGCTCGGCTTCCTATTTAGGATCGAGGGTGGTGGAGATGTTCGTCGGGGCAGCAGCAGCGTCCGTCGGGTGGATGCTGACCTTCTTCGTCTCTCCCGCCGACTGGAATGCAGACTCCGAAGCTGGCTTTTTCGAACGCATCAAGTCAGCGGGGTCGACTGTTTTCTTGTATTCGTCAAGCTCGAGGACGGCCATCTGCTGGTCGGCGATTCTTGATCCCTGTTGCAGACACTCTTCGGCCCGCTGCCGATTGCATGTGACGGTGATCACACCCTTCGGGCCTGGCATCTTCAGCTTCAAGTATACGTAACATGGACGTGCCATGAAACGTGCATATGCTGGGCGGCCCAGAATTGCGTGGTAAGCGCTCTGGAAGTCGACCACTTCGAACGTCAGCTTTTCCTTGCGGAAGTTCTTGTCGGAGCCGAAAATGACGTCCAACGCGATCTGGCCGAGTGACTTGGCCTTTCGTCCAGGGACGACTCCATGGAACTGCATGCTGCTCTCGCTGAGTTTGGACATCGGAATGCCCATCCCCTTGAGAGTGTTGGCATACATGATGTTCAAGCCACTGCCGCCGTCCATGAGGACTTTGCGCAGTCGGACTCCTTCCACCACCGGGTCGACGACCAGAGCCTGTCTCCCTGGGGTGGGTACGTGTGCTGGATGATCTGACTGGTCAAAGGTGATCGCAGTCTGGGACCATTTGAGGAACTTGGGGTTGGTAGGGGTGGCCATGTTCACCTCCCTGTTCATCAGAGCCTGTCTCCCTGGGGTGGGTACGTGTGCTGGATGATCTGACTGGTCAAAGGTGATCGCAGTCTGGGACCATTTGAGGAACTTGGGGTTGGTAGGGGTAGCCATGTTCACCTCCGTGTTCACCAGCTTCAGTCGACTCTTGCTCTCGACGTCAGCGAAAATCATCAGTGTTGCATGGACTTGGGGGAACGGATCCTCCTTATCCTCCTCATCCTGTTCATTGTCCTTCTCACTCGGTTGCCCTTCGCTGAACCCTTGGATCAGGAGGCGACACTGTCGAGTGGTATGCTTCGCATATATGGGGTTGCCCTCTTCATCCATCTTCGTATGAACCGGACATGGCTGGTCCAGGATGGGGTTATTGAACTGCTTCTTCTTGGGGGTGAACTGAGCCTTCCCTTTGCCCTTGAACTTGGCATTGGTTACGGCTGCAGCTTCTGCCTGCGGAGTCGACGGAGCTTTCTGCTTCTGCTTCCGAGTGTTGCCCCCATCTCCATCGGCGACTGTTTTGTGCTTGCCGCTTCGGATGCGGTCCTCTTCTTCGCCATTTGCATAGCGTGTTGCTATCTCCATCATCTTGCTCATGGAGATGTCGCCTGTTCGGCCGAACTTCAGGTACAGATCCCTGTACCGCACGCCTGCCTTGAAGGCGCAGACTGCTTGATGCTCCGTGACGTTCTCCACCGTGTGGTAGAGAGTTGTCCAGCGCTGAATGAAATCACACAGGGGCTCATTCTGCTTCTGGACTCAGTGCTGGAGCTCCACGAGGCCAGCAGGGCGCTTGCACGTCCCTTCGAAGGTCCTGATGAACACTCGGGCCAGATCTACCCAGCTGTAGATGCTTGAGGGGGCCAACTGGTTCAGCCACGCTCGCGCCGAGCCGTCGAGCATAAGAGGGAGGTGCTTCATGGCGACATGGTCGTCTCCTTCTCCGATCTGGACTGCTACTCGGTAATCATCCAGCCACGTTTCTGGCTTGGACTCTCCTGTAAACTTGCTAATTCCCGTCGCCAATCGGAAGTTGGGAGGGATGTCAGCCGAACGGATGGCTCGACTGAAACACTCGGGACCAAAAACGATGGTCCTGCATCCACTCAGACGGTCAATATCGTAACCATCGCGGTGGGCTCGGCCCTGTCGACCCTCCGCTGGGCGATATGCCCTCTCGCGTCAGGCCTTGGGTCGTAAGTGCCGCCGACTGAACGCCGATCATCATGATGTCGGGGCCCGTAGGGCCCACCCCGCGGAGGGGTGCGTGAATGGCGACGATCTTCGGGATTTATGGAACGACTGCCTCCTCTGTGTCGCTGATGAGAACCAGGGCTATGAACTGACCGATGCGTATTCGCATGAACAGAACTATTGTAGATCCTGTTGTGCGACTGGGAGACCGCCGAATTTTGCTGCTGCGTCGTGTGCAACAGGGCGCGGATTTGCTCGATGCCCCTTCCAGCCTCTGAATCAGTCGGCTGAAGGGAATCGGCTATCTTGGCAGCTGCAGCCAAGTTGAGGAGGGGTGTGCGGAACAGCTCCACGTTGCTCCGCCGAGTGTGCCGACTGGCAGAACGGCGAGGCGGACGACGCGCGCCGGACGTTTTGCCGATCTCGTGCTCGTTCCGGCCAGCTTGACGGGGATCTTCATGGGAATTGGCCATGTGTACTTCTGCTGCAGGCCCGCGACCCGCGTACTCGGAAGGAAACTCAGTCGAAACCGAGCTCGAGCGTTGGGACGGCGGGGCAACCACAACTGACTCTAGAACCGCCACTTGTGAAGACGCGTTCTGGCGCGCCTGGGCGTGTTGCACCCAACGCTGTAGCCGCGGACGACGGGACCGCTTGTTGCGGCGCGTGACGACGGTGTAGGTCGACACTGGAGCCGACTGCTGGAGAAGAAGAATGCCGCGGGCGCCGGCACGAAAGTGCGTAGCCCCGCGACGGGGAAGCGCCTCATCATCGAGAGGGGCGTCCCGAAGCCATGCCGAATCGTCGACGATGAAGGAGAGAGCTCCGAAGAGGATCTCGTGACCCATGCTCGAATCTCCACCGGACGACATGACGAAGTGATGTAGTCGCAAACTCACCGGAAGTCGCTTAGACGCCTGCCCCAAGGTGGGCGCCAACTGTCGTGGGTATAAGCCTGACAGTAGATGTGTAGGGTATGGAAGGGATGGGCAGAGCCTTAGCTACGGCGAGGTTGTATGAGTTCAGGCCCCTCTACGGTGGAGGTAATAGCCCTACGTCTCAGTGCTCAGGGAGCTTTTTGTCGAGTGGAATATCGAATACAGTGAATTGCTAACCCCTGCACCAGTGGGGGAGGGTGGCTTATATAGAGTGCGCTACCCTCCACAACGGTTCGGTGCACAGGGGTGGAGTAGTGGCGAATAAATGTCTACGTTACAGGTAACGTACGTCTTAAATGCCAATTAAGGCACATGGAAACGTATGACCGTTTCCCTCCAGGGGGGTGACGATGCACAGAGTGCAATCCAGTCAGTTAGTTTGATAAACACCGAATGCTAATCTCCGACTGGACGGTCGAGGATCTGTTACCAACTGGATGAAGGGAACTCCTTAGTTCAGTCGAAACTGACTAAGGGCCTTGTCCCTTGTGAGGGGTAGTCCTTGGGTTGGACCTTTAGGGCAGGCCTATGACCCTACCCTAGGACTATAACCCCATCATAATAAAAACATAATTTTCTAGAATGCTGCCTAACATGTTCATCATATTCTTTTCTTTTTAGCATGGATACATGGACTTGTAGATTATTCGAAGAAATAGTCTATAATTTTACATGAGAACTTCAATACTCAAACATATCAACAAGCAACCAAGTATTTTCAAATATCAATGCTAAAGAACGCTATCCCTAGCCGATCATGCTCCATCATTGATCCATTCATGCAACACACCCAAATATTAGCTACAACAAATGCTCAAGTATGATAATAGTGTTACTTAGTTGGTGCTATATAAGAGAAGATGGAGACTCAAATTCAAAATAAAAAAATTCATAAAGTAAATAGATAGGCCCTTCGCACAGGGAAGTAGATACTTGTAGCGGTGCGAGGGCTCAAAGTAAAAAAATTAGAGATAAAATATTTTGGGTGGTATGCTTTTCTTGTCAACAAAAATGACTATGAGTTCCCAATATCTTCGAGGCTAAACAAATCGTAGGGAGTTCCCAAACTGGAAATAATGTTTATCCCCTTTTCTACAATTCTTTCACATTCCACGGCTAGCCGCATCCACGAGTACCGTCCATACCAACACTTTCCAAGGAATTTATTATTTGACAACATAAAATAATTTCTTTTGCATTTCAGGACTGGGCATCCTTATTACCGCCATACTCTCGTGCAATGACAACTGAATAAACACTCATCTTGAGAATAAACCATTTAACATGGAAGATACCGGCCGCCCCTCACCGCTTCATGAGCGGTATGAGCACACAAAACAAAAATTTATTCTGAACGTTAGAGTTGGCACTTGCAAATTTACTTAGAACGGCGTTGAAATACCGCATATAGGTAGGTATGGTGGACTCATTTGGCACAACTTCGGGTTTAGGATTTGGATGCACAAGCAGCATTCCGCTTAGTACAAGTGAAGGCTAGCAAATAGATTAAGAAGCGCCCAACCAATGAACGAAAATCATCGTAGGCGAACATTAAACATAATTAACATCGAATAATGCAACGCAAGTAGAATGTAATTTCATACCATAATTATTGACTCCATGTGCATGCATAGGGAATGACAAACATTAACACCAATATTCCTACTAAATCATAATTACTCATCAATATAATTCACATATAACTATCTTCATATCGCAAAACTGTTGGAAAGAATCAAGTTTAACATCCAATGATCTTAATAAAAGTTTTCATTATATCTCTCCTAGATATCTATCACTTTGGGACTAATTTATTTAAAACAAATTGCCATTGCAATAACAAGCTCTCAAACAAATATAAGTGAAGAACGAAAGCACAAGTTTCTTTAAAATTTTCAACTCTCAAAATAATATAAGTGAAGCAAGAGAGGATTTCTTCAAAATTTCTACTAACTCTAAAAATAATCTAGGTGAAGCATGAGAGAAAAGTTCTTCAAAATAACAGCACCACCATGCTCAAAAAGATATAAGTGAAGCATTAGAGCAATTCCATTATTCTAAAAAAATTAAGTGAAGCATAAAGAGCGATTCTAACAAATCATAGCATAATTTGGCTCTATCAAATAGGTGCGTCCAACAAGGTTTATTATGAAAAACTAACCAGCAAAGAAAGCAAAGACATATATAATACAAGACGCTCCAAGCAAAACTCATGATATGTGACGAATAAAAATATAGTTCGAAGTAAAATTACAAATGGTTGTTAGAAGAACGAGGGGATGCCTTCCGGGGCATCCCCAAGCTTAGTTGCTTGGTACTCCTTGGATATTACCTTGGGGTGCCATGGAGCATCCCCAAGCTTAGGATTTTATCACCCCTTATTCCTTCATCCATCGTGATCTCACTCAAAACTTGAAAACTTCAATTACACAAAACTCAACAAAACCTTCATGAGATTCATTAGCATAAGAAAATCAAACTTTACTTTAGGAAGTGTTGAAAACCTATTCCAATTTTGTTTTTGCATTATACCTAATGTATTCTAACTTTACCAAGGCTTATACCCCCCCGTTCCAAACCATAGAATCAACACAAAGAAAACAGAATTTGTCAAAAACAGAACGGTTTGTAAAGATTAGAATTCTACCGATACTTCTTTAACTCCAAAAATTCTGAAATATTAGGAAAACGTATGGAATTTTTATATCAATCTTGTGTATAACATTTAGACACTTTTTCTACTGAACACAAAAGTTTCTGTTTTTCAACAAGATTAAAGCAACTAACACCCACATGATCCTAAATGATTTACTTGGAAAAAAAGACTAATTCAAACATTAAAAGCAATCATAATAGTAGCATAATTGTGGAAACACTCAAGAATAGAAAGAAAAAGTGAAAAATAAATTTTATTCATTGGGTTGCCTCCCAACAAGCGCTATCGTTTTACGCCCTAGGTAGGCATAAAGCAGAGATTCAAGTATTGCCATCTTTAGTTTCCATAGATGTATTCTTGTGAGTAGATTTTTAAAAAATTATTTGAAACACATTATCCATAGAAAATTTAGCATTATCAAGTTGCACATCTGCATATCCCCTTTGATTATCAGCAACAATCCAAGAATGTTATTGATTAACATTGTTGAAAACTTGTTGGATCACATCTAAAACATGAATTTCCTTTTTAAGATTATCATCAAAGATTTGATTATTACCGAGCAAATGTATGAAAACATAATCACTATTATAGATAATCTCATTTATTACCAGCTTTTCAGGGTTCATACCATAAAAATCAAAGATTTCCCACGCTTGCCGCACTATATGATCAAATTCATTCATAAGAGCAAGAGTGGCTATCTTCTTAGCTTTAGGATCTTTTATAACACGTAGATCATAAAACAATCTTTGCAAAGTAGGATGAGTACAGATAAATCTATTCTCAAGTTTCAAAACTAGTGCTCACATAGCATCTTCTTAGTTTTAGGATCTTTTATAACAAGTAGTTCATAAAACAATCTTTGCAAAGTAGGATGAGTACAGATAAATCTATTTTCAAGTTTCACAACTAGTGCTAACATAGCATCCGCATAAGTTTTGGTTATTTTAAGTATAGGAGTATTATCACAAGTAAAAGTTCCAACACAATTAAATATTTCTTGGATAGTTTCTTTTCCCATAACATTCCCTTGTTCCAAACAAAAGTTTTAGCATCCAGATTACCAGAACGTCCAATTTTAGGAGTCCTGCCATATTCTATTTCTGCCATACGAAAGTCACTCATGATGACGACAAGCAACGATAGATCTAACGAGAAAAAGGAAAAAGGAAGGAAGGAGAATAAAAGGGAAAACTTTGTGAAGTGGGGAGAGGAAAATGAGAGACAAATGGCAAATAATGTAATTGCAAGGAGATGAGAGTTTGTGTGTAGGAACCTGATAGATCTTGACTTGATCTTCCACGCTAACGGCGCCAATCTTGACTCCCCGTTAACTTACGTTGGTTTCTCTCCAAGCTTAAAGGGTGATGTAGCACATCGAAGGCAAGTATTTCCCTCAGTTATGAAACAAAGGTATCAATTCAGTAGGAAGATCCACAAGACTATATAAGCGGTACTTGCACACAAATAACAAAGCCTTGCAAGCCAACGCGTGTAGGGGTTGTCAATCCCTCGTGGGTAAACTAAAAGGATAAATTGATAGATGCGAATAAAGTGATGGAAAATAAAACACAACAAGGTATTTTCGGGTTTTTTGATAATATAGATTTGAAAATAAAAGAGCAAATAAAATGGAAATGCGAATAGCAAAATAGAGATTGCAAATAGATGATGTGAAATAGACCCGGGGACGTAGGTTTCACTAGTGGCTTCTCTCGATAAAATAGCTTATGGTGGGTAGACAATTTACTATTGGGTAATTGATAGAAGAGCGAATAATTATGACGATAACCAAGACAATAATCATGTATATAGGCATCACGTCCAAGACAAGTAGACCGACTTCTGCCTGCATCTACTTCTATTACTCCATACATCAACCGCTATCCAGCATGCATCTAGTGTATTGAGTTCATGAAGAAACGGAGTAATGCTTTAAGAACGATGACATGATGTAGACAAGATCTATTCATGTAGGAATAGACCCCATAGTTTTATCCTTAATAGCAACGATACATGCGTGTCATGTCTCCTTCTGTCACTCAGATTGAGCACCGCAAGATCGAACCCATCACAAAGCTCCTCTTCGAATTGCAAGATAAAAGATCAAGTTGGCCAGACAAATACCAAATATCGAAGAAGAAATACGAGGCTATAATAATCAAGAATGAATATAATTTCATAGATCTGATCATAAACTCACAATTCATCGGATCCCAACAAACACACCGCAAAAGATATAGTTACATCAAACGGATCTTCAAGAGACCATTTTATTGAGAAGCAAAACAAGAGAAAAAGCCATCTAGCTACTGCCTACGGACCTGTAGGTCTGATATGAGCTACTCATGCATCATCAGAGGAGCACCAATGAGGATGATGAACCCCTCCTGATCGTGTTCCTCTCCGGAACGGGCTCTAGATTGGATTTCGTCGCTTCTGGAACTTGCGGCAGCTGAAACGATTTTTTGTCGACTCTTCTAGGGTTTCTCGAATATTGGGATACTTATAGAGCTCAGAGATGGTGGAGGAGGTGCGCGAGGCCCCCACTAGCGACCAGGGCGTGCCAGGGGCCAGGGCATGCCGTGGTGCCTAGTGGGCAGCCTGGGCCTCCCCTCATGAGCATCCTTGGTCATCAAGTTTCCTTCAGGTCGAAAAAATTTCTCCAAAAAGTTTAATGACATTTGGACTTCATCTGATATTGATTTTCTGCAAAGGGAAAAACAAGCAAAAAAAAACAGCAACTGGCACTGGGCACTACGTCAATAGGTTTGTCCCAAAAAATGATTGTAAAGCATCCAAGAATGATAATATAACAACATGGAACAATAAAAAATTATAGATACGTCGGAGACGTATCAAAGGCATACACAAATATTTCTCATTTAGAGTCTCATTGTTGTTTGTTGGTGAAGTTGTTTTCCCGTCCAACCTGGCTATTAGGGATGTAGTGGTGTGGTGTCGTGTTGGGAACATTAAACAAAACTTTGTTTTCATTGCTAGACTATCAGGAACTCCCTCACCGAAAAACATAGATGATTTGGCATAATTTATTCGCTGACCTGTGGCTTGGCAGTAAATATCCAATACGTGGTTCACCTCTATAGCACCCACACTATTTGTCTTGAAAAATAGCAGGTTGTCATCAACGCATAGGAGATAGTTTACTTGCGGCGTCGAAGCTACTACTTGTATGCCACTCAAGTTGGATGACTCACTTTTAGATTTCAGGAGGCACCAAAGACCCTTTGATGCTAACAAGAACAAGTATGGGGATATCGGATCCCCCTGTTGAATCCCTCTCGAAGGTTTAAATTCGTGGAGTTTCTTCCCATTGAACATGACTGGGAATTCCAGTGAGCTAACTAGGTCCATCACTACTTTCACCCATTTGTGAGAGAACCCTAGTTTAAGCATTATAACTTGCAAATATTGTTTGTGGAAAAAATATCTCAAAGATCGTTTGTGGTACAAAATCCAAGGATGGATTGAAAGGACAATGTCAAATGTGCGTAAAGAAATTTTAGTAAAGGTAGTGGTGCAAGCTGTACCCGTTTATTCCGTGTCTTGCTTTAAGCTTCCCATGGGCTTGTGTGAGCATCTTAATATGTTGATTCAGAAGTTTTGGTGGGGGAGTAAGAGCGGGCAACGCAAAAATCATTGTGTTTCTTGGAAGGTGATGACACAACCCAAAAGTATGGCAAGGTTGGGGTTTAAAGACTTTAAGTTCTTTAATCTGGAAATGTTGGCACGCGAGGCATGTCGCCTATTGCAACTTCCTGAAATTTTGAGTGTAACGATTTTAAAGAGTGTATGCTATCCAAGCTCCTCCATGTTGCATGCAACTCTAGGGAATCATCCCGGTTAGATATGGAGATCTGTTATTGAGGGCGAAGACACACTTAAACAAGGCTTGATTAAGGGGGTCGACAACAGACAAGATACATCCATATGGGATGAAAATTGGCTCCCCATGGGAGAGATGATGCAGACGTATGGATGTTTGTTGCCGAACCCACCTCAGTCTGTGTCCGACCTCATTATAGACAACACTGCAACATGGAACAAGCAAATAATTGATGAGATCTTCCTTCCTTTCGATGCAAAGTTTATCATGGGCATCCCTTTATGCACTACGAATATCCCTGACTTACAGAGTTGGGATTTTTAAAAGAATGGGATATCCTCAGTTACATCCACGTATAGGATGGCTGGATGGTACTCAAGGGTGAATACTCAGGAAAGTGCATGGAAGGCATTATGGCATGTCCAGGTACCTACAAAGTTTCGGATGTTCTTGTGGAGTTGTCGAAACACTCTCTCCCCATTCAGGATGTTAGAGATCACCAACATATGTCTTCTACAAGCTCGTGTGGGTGGGGCGGGGCCTGATTCATGGTGCCACTCTCTCCAAGAGTGCACGGTCTCAAGATACAGTTGGGCACTGATTGACAAAGATCCAGACACTTCGTCGTGCACCACCCACTCAACCGCCCACCAGTTTGTGCCACCACGATTACCGGACCACCCTCGCCGTCTCACTTGAGCTGCCAACACGAGGCGTGAAGGAGAGAAGGAAACAACGGCCACGAAAGCGACCACCACTCGATCGAAGGGAGGGGACAACCTCCACCACCAACGCGGAGCCGAACGGACGCGACGACGAGGACTTGCCAAGCCCTACAGCCCGGCCGGGCCCGGACAGTCCCTGACCCCGTGCTGCAGCTAGCCAACCGACGCGATGAACACCGCCGCAGACCGCCACCATCTCGCCCCACCAAGGAGCGAAACAGCCGAGCGCCGAGCAACCGGCCCGCCCAAACGCAGATGAGGCCCAAACGGGCCCAGATCTGGGCCTGGCGGGCGCCGCCAGCCGCGAGCGCCACTGCGCTGCCCCACGACCAACGGCTGTGCCGCCGCATTGAGAGCCACCATGTCACCGCCTCCAACGGGCCACACCGCCGCCAGCCGCCACCGCCCGAACAAGGGCACTGCACGCGCAGGGAAGGGCAGACCCGTCGCCGCCAGTACCACGTGGGCAGGGCCCCGCGGCGTGCTGGCGGCGGAGCCCCCAGCCGCCTCGCTCGGGGAGGCGACGCGGGGGAGGAGGGACGCGAGCTACACCCACACAAAGGGATATACGTCATACAAGTTGTGCTAGTTCCAACGACCCTTTAATTTGCTAGGAGGCTCTCTCATATATGTAAAAAATTATGTGGACCTATAGTGGAATGCTTGATTTGAAATCAGTCCGATCCGCTCACATATCACGGTGGATACATGAGGTAGAATGCGAATTACATCTTTTCTCGTTTATCTTGTTATTACATGCAAACAAGATCAGCTAAGCCTGCAGAGCTTTACGCCATGATCCAAACCACTCGTGCTATCCCACGCTAGCGCGTCGTGGCTCAACAAACTCACGTACGTAATGCTCATCGTCAAGTCGACAAAACAAAAAGCTACCGATCGCGTACAAACCGCGCCGCACGAGCTAACCGATTTCGAACCCATGAAGTGCCTCAAAAACCCATTCGAGAGGACAAAGAAGCAAGCCACCAAGTTCTGACAGATGAAATTTAGTTTTCGATCAACATGGATAATGTTTACCATGCATATTGCAGGAGTGTTTTAAACATTTCAACTGCGAATTATTTTGTAATACGATTCCTATTAATTTCGAATATATATATTGACCAACCCTGTACCTTGGTTATGTATCAGAATATCGATCGATGCGTTAGTTTTAAGCATGTTTTCATACTCACTACTTAAATCATGCGAAGGTCCCATATTTCAGAAGAAAAAATAATTCATGCGAAGGTTGATGAAGAATCTGGCCAACATACAATCAAATCAGGACGAAACAAAACGGAACTCACATCCAGAATCTTTATTGATCAATTCCAAAATAGATCTGCTCAAGCCGAGGCGTACTAGCTAGCAGTGACATGCATGCATGTATGTCATCGACGACATGCATACTCCTAGATTACTGTATTATTCTCTAGCTACGTATGGACTTATTGGTGGTACGCCCCCCTAGCTAACTAGACCAGACTAGAGTAGTCTACTCCTTTGTGCACATCTCGCAGTTGCAGTAGCGCATCACGACGTGCTTGGTGGTGCAATGGGCGTCCTTGAGCAACAGTTCCGGGCTCTGGTTGACGCACTCCATCGCGCAGTGCCACTTCATGCATATCATGGAGTAGAAGCGCTCCTTGTAGCATTTTTGTTCTGCAATGCATAGAATTATAAACAGGTAGATATGCATGCATAGAATTGTAAACACGTAGATATGAATGCATAGATGCAGATAGCCAACAAACATACAAACATTATCGTTCGAAATCTTTTCTACGGTAAATAATTGTAGTTCAAAAAAACCAGACTAATTCTATTCAACTATAATTATTTAGGTACAGAGGGAGTATGAGACAAGGTTGTAAAGAGGAAAGAGATGATGTAAAATGGAAGGGGGGCATGCAGGTACGTACCTGCGAGAGTAGGGCTTGCGAGAAGGGCGAGCACGACGAGGAAACAGAGAGCGCTTCTTCCCTCCATGGGCGCAGCACGCAGATGCGATCTGATCTGCTCTCTCTCTTTTGCGAGTCGTGTATGTAGAGCTCAGAAAGAGAATGATGATTCACTCTGCCGGGCGAGACACGTATATATAGCAGGAGGAGAGGTGGAGAAAGGATAGGCCAGATCAAGGGAATCACTAACAACCTCGTCCGCTTCCTGTGGAGGCGAGCGCATCCAGCGCTTGAAGGAATCAAGGCTATTACGCCTGTCGTCGTGCGAAGCTATCGGGATTCGGTGCATATACCGTCTCCGCTGCTTGCCCGCGCCTCGCTCGGGTCAGGGGTAAACGAGCTGTGATATTTTGGTTGTTATAAAAATCAGCGTGTGAAATAAAACTGAACCTTATTTGATTGAAACCATTTCTGCTCAAATTTGAAGATGATCATCACTAATAAATGAATAGTAGTCGTCGACCTCGCAACCGTCCGACGTTGAAGGGAAATTGCCACCATGCAAATACCAAAGTGCGCACCTCATTCTGCATCCCACGTTGTATGATCCCTGTGAAGACGCAGTTCACCTTGCATCGCGGTGCTCAGCCGCCTCTCACGTGTGGTTCCACTTGGGCGTCGGGGCCCCCTCCTCCTTGGGAGGCATTTGGGAAGCTCCTTCTCCGCCCGGGCTTGACCCAAATATCTGGCCTTGAATTGCTCTCTCTATGCTGTGAATGTTTGAAAGATTTGGGACTCTTACAACGCGCTAATTTTTCGTCAAGAGCTTCACCCATCAAGGATCACCATTAGTAACATAGTCTTTATTTAGCATCTATAAGGGAGGCCACGCTCTCCGATTTCATTCAATGAACGAAGCACCGATACGGTGACACTGATACGGTGATACGGGTACGACAATACGGGATACAACAATTTCTAGAAACAGCAATACGGCGATATGGCAAGCATATATAAATAATGATAAAATGACATGTAATAAAAACCAACATAATAAAATATATGAGATGAGATCAATATACAGCCCCACTAGTTGCCTAATTGCGTTCATACACTAGTAGAAAACGGGGGCTATAGTTCCGGTTCTCCAACCAGGACTATTAACTTGGGACTATAGACCCCCCCCCCCCTTTAGTCTCGGTTTGCCACGAACCAGGACTAAAGACCCTCACGTGGCTGCTGGGGCTCGAGGACCTTTAGTCCCCATTGGTGTTACCAATCTGAACTAAACCATTTTTTTAAAATTTTTTAAAACAATTTTTTTAGAAAAAACAAATTCATTTTTTTAACTTTTTACGATTTTTAAATCTTTGAATTATTTGACAATTTAATCTCTAATCACCCCTACTCACTGCTTCAGCGTGGAGCACTCATTTCAAATCGTTTAACTTCCCAGCCAATCACTCACTCCACTCATTTGAATCTTTGAATTATTTGAATCTCTAATCACCCCTACTCACTGCTCCAGCGTGGAGCATTCATTTCAAATCGTCTAACTTCCCAGCCAATCACTCACTCCACTCATTTGAATCTTTGAATTATTTGAATCTCTAATCACCCCTACTCACTTTTTTTAACTTTTTTATGATTTTAAATCTTTGAATTATTTGAAAATTTAATCTCTAATCACCCCTACTCACTGCTCCAGCGTGGAGCACTCATTTCAAATCGTCTAACTTCCCGCCAATCACTCACTCCAATCATTTCAAATCATCTAACTTCCCGGTCGGTTACCGATCCTCTCACTAATCCAGCCAAGCACGCTTAACTTTCCGGTTCTATCTCCACTAGTTTCCAAGTCTCCACTTGTTGTTTTCTTGACAATAGTAAGCTATCAATCCTATTTACCCTTTGTCACATGATTTAATTTTTGAATTTCAAACAATTATTAAAATAAAAAACGATGAATAATAAACAAAAATAATTAATTTAAAAACCGAAAAAAACTTCAAAAAAGCAAAAAAAATATAAAAACTCGAATAATACTTAAAAAGCATATTAAACAAAAAATACAAAATAAATTAAAAGTTCAAAATAAAATAAGTAGTAATAATAATATTGAATTTCAATGAAAATCAAATAAGTAATAATACTATTTTATTCATTTTTTTGTCATTTATTCATTTAATATGACATAATTAATATCTTTAAATCTATAAATCAAAATTCTACAAATAATATAACCATTATTATCAGAAAAATGTGAGGAATCCAAATATCGCACTCGTTTCTTAAATAAAATTAGAAACAACTAACATAGAAATGAAGTAATTTTAACTAATTACAGAAATAAAATTATTGTCAAACAACAGAAACTAAAGTTAATTATGATAAAGTGACAAAAAAAGTTACTTTTTAATATAGCCAAACTAATCCTACCAACTATAGTGCCAACTTTCAACGTTTTCATTGTTCATTTATGTTGTTTTTTAATTTCAGGGTCATTTAGCTTAAAAAACCATTAAATGCATTGAAAGTAACAAATGAAGTTAGAAAGGGTTGAAATTTGAAGATATGGCTTAGAATAGTACATATTGAATGCACAAAAAGTCTCGAGTTGAAATAAGTTAACAAAAAAATAAATGTCTTTTGTAACAAATGAGTTTTCGTGCGAAACCCTCATACTTCGAAGGAGATGGTCCAGTTTGTACACGAAGTGCATCCAGTTTTTGTTGTAACTCTCTCAACTTTTTAGCACATGCTATGTGGTCGAAATGATGATACCATGCCAAGTTTCAACCTTTTCAGTGTCCATTTATATTTCTTTTTAATTTCAGGGTCATTTAGCTCAAAAAATCATTAAATGCATGAAAAGTAGCAAATGAACTTAGAAAGGGTTGAAATTTGAAAACGTGGCTTAGAATGGTGCATAGTGAATGCACAAAAAGTCTGGAGTTGAAATAAGTTTAAAAGAATGATATGTCTTTGTAACAGATGAGTTTTCGTCTGAAACCCTCATACTTCGAAGGAGATGGTCCAGTTTGTACACGAAGTGCATCTAGTTTTTTGTATCCCTCTCAACTTTTTAGCACATGCTATGTGGTCGAAATGATGATACCATGCCAGGTTTCAACCTTTTCAGTGTTCATTTGTATTGCTTTTTAATTTCAGAGTCATTTAGCTCAAAAAATCATTAAATGCATGAAAAGTAGCAAATGAAGTTAGAAAGGGTTGAAATTTGAAGATGTGGCTTAGAATGGTGCATAGTGAATGCACAAAAAGTCTGGAGTTGAAATAAGTTAAAAATGAAATGCCTTTGTAACAGATGAGTTTTCGTGTGAAACCCTCATACTTCAAAGATGATGGTCCAGTTTGTACACGAAGTGCATCCAGTTTTTGCTTTAACCCACTCAACTTTTTATCACATGCTATGTGGTCTAAATGATGATACCATGCCAAGTTTCAACATTTTCAGAGTTCATTTGTAGTGACAACAATTAAAAACAACAATTAAATGTCTAAAACAACTTTATAAGCAAAACATTAGTGTTTTAATTAAAATCCTAATTTAAATTATTCTAAAAATAGACAAATAAATCTTACTGTGACAACAATCTAACATGTGACTAGAAGGAAAAAGAGTTAAATTAATACTATTTTAAAATTCAAGTTATTTACAATCTAGGGTTTGAAGCAAATTTGAAACAAATTCAAATTTAAACCATTCAAATTTGAAAACTAAGGCACAAACAGAAACTAGACAAAATTTTGAATCTAATTCAAAAAGAATCACTCAAAAACATCAAATGTCCTAAAAGATATAAGAAATTTAAAACAGAAAGTGAAAACATACAACAAATAGAAAATAAAAAAGAAATTTTTAAAACCCTTTAGTCCGGGTTGGTATCTCCAACCGGGACTAAAGGTTTGTATCACCAACGAGGACTAAAGGTCTATCTCTAGTCCCAGTTGGTGATACCAACCGGGACTAAAGGGGCCCTAGCCTGACGCCAGCCTCCCACCACCCCTTTAATCCCGGTTGGTAACACCAATAGGGACTAGAGCTCACAAATGTCACCTTAGTCCTGGTCCAAAATCCAACCGGGACTAATGCTCCGAACGAAAGGTCCTTTTCCTACTAGTGATACTTTCTTGTTTTTATTTTAAAAAATCTCACTATCATTAATGGGGTAACATGGCCAATCGGCCATCAACTACACCAAACTAATTTGGACTGTAATACCTATTAACATGATATCATAAAATCAACAAACCTTTAAAATTTAAAAGCATGAGATTGTCAAATGACAAACCTATATAATGAGCAACTTTGGATTGCATGAGTGGGCCAAATCAGCAAACAATGCACATCAGTAATGCTCAAATGATGATGGAGAAAGTTAAAAGATGCCATGATTTATAACTATCTTCTTTCCTAGCAATAGGAGGCAGCAACAACGACAGCAAGTAATTTTACGCCACAAAAATCAACAAGCAACAAGCCAATAGCATCGATAAGCAATTTTATCCAACAAGCAGCATCCTTAGCAAGCACTTTGATCCAACTACTACATCAATAGAGTATGCATCCACTACTTATATAAACAGAACAACGATACATCAAGGCATGAGCAATACTCAATGGCGATACTTCGACGATACGCGTATCACCATTTTTTTTCATCGAAAAAGACAATACTTCGGGATACCCGTATCGAAGGCGTATCTGGCGTATCGGAGTATCGGAAAAGTACTGAACAACGATACACAGATTTCTAAAGTATCGATGCTTCTTGAAGCTACAAACCCACACTGCCACACACACCCGAAACAGAGAAAACGCAGAAACTAGCAGGTTTCTATAATTCTATTACAAACCAACACTACTAGAATCTGGTTTTATCCGAGTTTCAAAACGTTGCCGAGTTCATTCTATCGGGAACACGACAAAGTTTATATCTGTCGAGTTTGATTCAATATTGAAATCGACAGTAACTAACAACTCAGGGCAGACTTCATACTTTGCCTAGTTCGAGTGAAAAACAACTCATCAAACAAAATAAACTTGGCAGAATCTCAAGTTCGCCAAAGTCTGACACATGGGCCCTGCTGTAGAGCAGCCAACGGAGCTGTGACAACGGTCTTTCTTTGCCTATTTTCCCCTAATGGTGACTCGACAAACATATTCTCTTTTTCATTTTTTGAATAAGAATATCAGGGGGTCATAACTTTGCCGAGTTTTGTCTCAACGAGACTCGGGAAACCTTTTCTCTTTTTATTGTTTTAAAATAGGAATGTCAGGTGTCATTACTTTGTCGAGTGTGGGCTCTAGAAAATTCGGGAGACTCTGATAGGCAGGTCGTCAAGTCACGTACAACTGGCTCATGCAAGACCCCATAACTAGAGAGGTTCAGACAATGCAAAAGGACGACAATGAAGAGAATTTCAGAAAACGCAAAACAATGACAATGAAGAGAGCCATAAGCACCAATGTGTTGGGGAACGTAGTATAAATTCAAAAAAAATCCTACGCATATTCAGATCTTCCTATGGAGAGACCAGCAACGAGAGAGGGGTGAGTGCATCTTCATACCTTTGAAGATCGCTAAGTGGAAGCGTTGCTAGAACGCGGTTGATGGAGTCGTACTCGCGGCGATTCAGATCGCGGTGTGATTCCGATCCAGTGCCGAAGCACGGCACCTCCGCGTTCAACACAAGTGGAGCCCGGTGACGTCTCCCGCACCTTGATCCAGCAAGGAGGAGGGAGAGGTTGGGGAAGATCTCCGACAGCACGATGGCATGGTGTCGATGGAGAGACGAGGTCTCCCGGCAGGGCTTCGCCAAGCACCGTGGGAGAGGAGGAAGAAGAGGGGCAAGGCTGCGCCGAGGGAGATGGAAAACTGTGTGTGAAACAGCCCCAAAACCCCCACTATATATAGGAGGAGGGGAGGGGGGTGCGCCACCCCTAGGGTTCCCACCCTAGGTGGTGCGGCAGCCCAGATGGGAGAGGGGGCGGCGGCCAGGGCAGGGAAAGGGGGGGGGGGCGGCGCCCTAGGTGGGCCTTGGGCGTCCCCTGCGCCTAGGGTTTCCCCTCCCTCCCTCTCTGGTGCGCATGGGCTGGGTGTGGGGGGCGCACCAGCCCACCTAGGGGCTGGTTCCCTCCCGCACTTGGCCCGTGGAGCCCTCCGGGGCTTGTGGGCCTCCGGAACCCTTCCGGTGGTCCCGACACTTTACCGGTGGTGCACGAAACATTTCCGGCGTCCAAACCCATCCATCCTATATATCAATCTTTACCTCCAGATCATTCCGGAGCTCCTCGTGACATCCGGGATCTCATCCAGGACTCCGAACATCCTTCGGTAACCTTGTATAACAATTCCCTATAACCCTAGCGTCATCGAACCTTAAGTGTGTAGACCCTACGGATTCGGGAGACACGCAGACATGACCGAGACACCTCTCCGTCCAATAACCATCAGCGGGGTCTGGATACCCATGGTGGCTCCCACTTGCTCCACGATGATCTCATCAGATGAACCACGATGTCAAGGATTCAATCAATCCCGTATACAATTCCCTTTGTCCGTCGGTATAGAACTTGCCCGAGATTCGATCGTCGGTATACCTATACCTTGTTCAATCTCGTTACCGGTAAGTCTGTTTACTCGTTCCGTAGCACGTCATCGTGTGACTAACTCCTTAGTCACATTGAGCTCATGATGATGTTCTACCGAGTGGGCCCAGAGATACCTCTCCGTCACACGGAGTGACAAATCCCGATCTCGATTCGTACCAACCCAACAGACATTTTCGGAGGTACCCGTAGTGCACCTTTATAGTCACCCAGTTACGTTGTGATGTTTGATACACCCAAAGCACTCCTACGGTATCCGGGAGTTGCACAATCTCACGGTCGAAGGAAAAGACACTTGACATTAGAAAAGCTTTAGCATACGAACAATACGATCTAGTGCTATGCTTAGGATTGGGTCTTGTCCATCACATCATTGTCCCAATGATGTGATCCCGTTATCAATGACATCCAATGCCCATGACCAGGTAACCATGATCATCTATTGACTAACGAGCTAGCCAACTAGAGGCTTGCTAGGTACGCATTGTGATCTATTTATTCACACATGTATTACTGTTTCCTGTTAATACAATTATAGCATGAACAATAGACGATTATCATGAACAAGGAAATATGATAATAACCATTTTATTATTTCCTCTAGGGCATATTTCCAACAGTCTCCCACTTGCACTAGAGTCAATAATCTAGTTATATTGTGATGTATCGAACACCCATAACATTATGGTGTTGATCATGTTTTGCTCGTGGAAGAGGTTTAGTCAACGGGTCTGCAACATTCAGATCCGTATGTACTGTACAAATCTCTATTACTCCACTCTGGACATGGTCCTGGATGAAGTTGTAGCGGCGTTTGATGTGCTTCGTCTTCCGGTGAAACCTGGGCTCCTTGGCTATGGCAATGGTCCCAGTGTTATCACAGAAGAGTGTCATTGGACCCGACGCGCTTGGAACCACTCCAAGGTCGGTGATGAGCTCCTTCATCCAAATTCCTTCATGAGCTGCTTCTCAAGCAGCTATGTACTCCGCTTCACATATAGATGCTGCCACGACTTCTTGCTCGCTGCTGCACTAGCTCACTGCCCCACCATTCAAAACATATACGTATCCGGTCTGTGACTTAGAGTCATCTGGATCTGTGTCGAAGCTAGCATCGACGTAACCCTTTACGACGAGCTCTTCGTCACCTTCATAAACGAGAAACATTTCCTTAGTCCTCTTCAGGTACTTAAGGATATTCTTGACCGTTGTCCAGTGTTCCATACCGGGATCACTTTGGTACCTCCCTACCAAACTTATGGCAAGGTTTATATCAGGTCTGGTACACAACATGGCATACATTAGAGAGCCTACGGCTGAAGCATAGGGGATAGTACTCATCTTCTCTCTATCTGCTGCCGTGGTCGGTGACTGAGTCTTACTCAATCTCATACCTTGCAAAACTGGCAAGAACCCTTTCTTTGAGTTTTCCATATTGAATTTCTTCAATATCTTGTCAAGGTATGTACTTTGCAAAAGACCTATGAGGCGCATCGATCTATCTCTATAGATGTTGATGCCTAATATGTATGCAGCTTCTCCAAGGTCCTTAATTGAAAAACTCTTGTTCAAATAGGCCTTTATGCTCTCCAACATCTCTATATCATTCAATAATATGTCATCCACATACAGTATGAGGAAAGCTACAGAGCTCCCACTCACTTTCTTGTACAGACAGGCTTCTCCGTAAACCTGTATGAACCCAAACGCTTTAATCACCTCATTAAAGTGAATGTTCCAACTCCGAGATGCTTGCACTAGCCCATAGATGGAGCGCTGGAGCTTGCACACTTTGTTAGCACCCTTAGGGTCGACAAAACCTTCTGGTTGCATCATATACAACTATTTCTTAAGATTCCCGTTAAGGAACGCTGTTTTGACGTCCATTTGCCAAATTTCATAATCATAAAAGGCGGCAATTGCTAACATGATTCGGACTGATTTTAGCTTCGCTACGGGAGAGAAAGTCTCCTCGTAGTCAATTCCTTGAATTTGTCGAAAACCCTTTGCGACAAGTCGAGCTTTATAAACGGTTACATTACCGTTTGCACCAGTCTTCTTCTTGAAGATCCATTTATTTTCTATGGCTCGCCGGTCATCGAGCAAGTCCACCAAAGTCCACACTTTGTTCTCATACATGGATCCTATCTCGGATTTCATAGCTTCAAGCCATTTGTTGGAGTCCAGGCCCGCCATTGCTTCTTCATAGTTCGAAGGTTCACCGTTGTCCAACAACATGATTTCCATTACGGGGTTGTTGTACCAATATGGTGCGGAGCGTACCCTTGTGGACCTTCGCGGTTCAGTAGTAACTTGATCCGAAGCTTCATGATCATTATCATTAACTTCCTCTTCAGTTGGTACAGGCGCCACAGGAACAATTTCCCGCGCTGTGCTACTTTCCTGTTCGAGAGGGGGTGTAATTACCTCATCAAGTTCTACTTTCCTCCCAATTTACTTCTTTCGAGAGAAACTCTTTCTCTAGAAAGGATCCGTTCTTCGCAACAAAGGTTTTACCTTCGGATCTAAGATAGAAAGTATACCCAATAGTTTCCTTAGGGTATCCTATGAATACAAATTTCTCTGCTTTGGATTCGAGCTTTTCTCGTTGAAGTTTCTTCACATAAGCATCGCAACCCCAAACTTTAAGAAACGACAACTTAGGTTTCTTGCCAAACCATAGTTCATACGGTGTCGTCTCAGCGGATTTAGACGGTGCCCTATTTAAAGTGAATGCTGCAGTTTCTAATGCGTATCCCCAAAATGATAGCGGTAAGTCGGTAAGAGACATCATAGATCGTACCATATCCAATAAAGTGTGATTACGATGTTCAGACACTCCGTTGTGTTGCGGTGTGTGAGGCGGCGTTAGTTTTGAAACAATTCCACACTTCCTTAGGTGTGTGCCAAACTCGTGACTCAAATATTCTCCTCCACAATCAGATCGTAGACACTTAATTTTTCTGTCACGTTGATTCTCGACCTCACTTTGAAATTCCTTGAACTTTTCAAACATCTCAGATTTGTGCTTGATCAAGTAGATATACCCATACCTACTCAAATCATCGATGAGAGTGAGAACATAACGATAGACACCGCGAGCTTCAACGTTCATTGGACCACACACATCAGTATGTATTATTTCCAATAAGTCGGTTGTTCTCTCCATTATTCCTGAGAATGGATTCTTAGTCATCTTGCCCATGAGGCACGGTTCGCACGTGTCAAATGATTCAAAGTCAAGAGACTCTAATAGTCCATCAGTATGGAGCTTCTTCATGCGCTTAAAACCGATATGACCAAGGCGGCAGTGCCACAAGTATGCGGGACTATCATTATCAACTTTACATCTTTTGGTACTCACACTATGAATATGTGTAACATCACGATTGAGATTCATCAAGAATAAACCATTCACGAGTGGAGCATGACCATAAAACATATCACTCATATAAATAGAACAACCATTATTCTCTGACTTAAATGAGTAGCCGTCTCGCATTAAGCAAGACCCTGATACAATATTCATGCTCAAAGCTGGTACTAAATAACAATTATTAAGGTTTAAAACTAATCCCGACGGTAGATGTAGAGGTAGCGTGCCGACGGCGATCACATTGACCTTGGAGCCATTCCCGACGCGCATCGTCACCTCGTTCTTGGCCAGTCTCCGCTTATTCCGCAGTTCCTGCTTTGAGTTGCAAATGTGAGCAACATCATCGGTATCAAATACCCAGGAGCTACTATGAGCGCTGGTAAGGTACACATCAATAACATGTATATCACATATACCTTTAACGTTGCCGGCCTTCTTGTCCGCTAAGTATTTGGGGCAGTTCCGCTTCCAGTGACCTTTTACCTTGCAATAGAAGCACTCAGTCTCAGCCATGAGTCCATTCTTTTCTTCTTCCTGGTATCTGGCTTACCGGGCGCGGCAACGGCTTTGCCGTCTTTCTTGAAGTTCTTCTTACCCTTGCCCTTCTTGAAACTAGTGGTCTTGTTGACCATCAACACTTGATGCTCTTTCTTGATTTCTACTTCTCCAGACTTGAGCATTGAGTACAACTCGGGAATGGTCTTCTCCATCCCTTGCATGTTGTAGTTCAGCACAAAACCTTTGTAGCTTGGTGGGAGAGACTGGAGGATTCTGTCAATTATAGCATCATCCGGAAGTTCGACTCCAAGTGAAGTCAGACGACCGTGTAACCCAAACATTTTGAGTATGTGCTCACTGACAGAACTGTTCTCCTCCATCTTACAGCTAAAGAATTTGTCGGAGACTTCATATCTCTCGACACGGGCATGAGCTTGAAAAACCAGCTTCAGCTCTTGAAACATCTCATATGCACCGTGTTGCTCAAAACGCCTTTGGAGCCCCGTTTCTAAACTGTATAACATGCCATACCTAACCAGAGAGTAGTCATCACTCCGCGTTTGCCAGACGTTCAGAATGTCCTGGGCTACTACGGGAGCGGGAGGGTCACCTAGCGGCGCATCAAGGACATAAGCCTTTTTAGCTGTTTCAAGGACGAGCTTCAAGTTGCGAACCCAGTCCGCATAGTTGCTACCATAATCTTTCAGCTTGTTTTTCTCTAGGAATGCGTTGAAATTGAGGTTGACGTTGGCCAACTACAATATTCATAAAGACAACTTTTAGACTAAGTTCATGATAATTAAGTTCATTTAATCAAATTAAGTATGAACTCCCACTTAAATCGACATCCCTCTAGTCATCTAAGTGATACATGATCCATGTTGACTAACCCGTGTCCGATCATCACGTAAGACGGACTAGTCACCATGGTGAGCAACTTCATGCTGATCGTATTCAACCATACGACTCATGTTCAACCTTTCGGTCTCTTGTATTCGAGGTCATGTATGTACATGCTAAGCTCGTCGAGTCACCCTAGGTGTTTCGCGTGTGTAAATCTGGCTTACACCCGTTGTATGCGAACGTTAGAATCTATCACACCCAATCATCACATGGTGCTTCGAGACAACGATCCTTCGCAACGGTGCACACTTAGGGGAATACGTTCTCGAAATTTTAAGAGGGATCATCTTATTATGATACCGTCATTCTAAGCAATAAGATGAAAAACATGATAAACATCACAATGCAATCATATAGTGACATGATATGGCCATTATCATCTTTGCTCTTTCGATCTCCATCTTCAGGCATCGCATGATCATCATTGTCACCGGCGTTACACCATGATCTCCATCATCGTGTCTCCTTGAAGTCGTCACGCCAACTACTAATATCACTATTACTATAGCTAACCGTTAGCAATGAAGTAAAAGTAGTAAGCACATGGCGTTGCATCTCATACAATAAATTAAGACAACTCCTATGGTTCCTGCCGGTTGTCATACTCATCGACATGCAAGTCGTGAAACCTATTACAATAACATGATCATCTCATACATCATACATGCAACATCACAACTTTGGCCATATCACATCACATGTCAAACCCTACAAAAACAAGTTAGACGTCCTCTAATTGTTGTTGCAAGTTTTACGTGGCTGATTTGGGTTTCTAGCAAGAACGCTTTCTTACCTACGTGACAGCCACAACGATGATATGCCAAAGCTATTTACCCTTCATAAGGACCATTTTCATCAAATCCAATCCGACTAGAGTAGGAGAGACAGACACCCGCCAGCCACCTTTATGCACGGGGTGCATGTCTGTCGGTGGAACCAGTCTCACGTAAGCGTACGTGTAATGTCGGTCCGGGCCGCTTCATCCCACAATACCGCCGGAAAAGAATAAGACTAGTAGCGGCAAGCAATTGACAAATCATCTCCCACAACCTTTTGTGTTCTACTCGTGCATAGAATCTACGCATAGAAAACCTGGCTCGGATGCCACTGTTGGGGAATGTAGCATAAATTCAAAAAATTTCCTACGCATATTCAGATCTTGCTATGGAGAGACCAGCAACGAGAGAGGGGTGAGTGCATCTTCATACCTTTGAAGATCGCTAAGTGGAAGCATTGCTAGAACGCGGTTGATGGAGTCGTACTCGTGGCGATTCAAATCGCGGTGTGATTCCGATCTAGTGTCGAACCACGGCACCTCCGCGTTCAACACACGTGCAGCCCGGTGACGTCTCCCGCACCTTGATCCAGCAAGGAGAGGGAGAGGTTGGGGAAGATCTCAGGCAGCACGACGGCGTGGTGTCGATGGAGAGACGAGGTCTCCCGGCAGGGCTTCGCCAAGCACCGTGGGAGAGGAGGAAGAAGAGGGGCAGGGTTGCGCCGAGGGACATGGAAAACGGTGTGTGAAACAGCCCCAAAACCCCCACTATATATAGGAGGAGGGGAGGGGGTGCGCCACCCCTAGTGTTCCCACCCTAGGTGGTGCGGCAGCCCAGATGGGAGAGGCGGCGGCGGCCAGGGCAGGGAAAGGGGGGGCGGCGCCCTAGGTGGGCCTTGGGGCTCCCCTGCGCCTAGGGTTTCCCCTCCCTCCCTCTCTGGTGCGCATGGGCTGGGTGTGGGGGGCGCACCAGCCCACCTAGGGGCTGGTTCCCTCCCGCACTTGGCCCATGGAGCCCTCCGGGGCTTGTGGCCCCTCCCGGTGGGCCTCCGGAACCCTTCCGGTGGTCCCGACACTTTGCCGGTGGTGCCCGAAACATTTCCGGCGTCCAAACTGTCACGCCCAAGATGCGACCCTATCGTCAATTTGGCACGAAGGCCTCGTCAGGGATAGAAGCGCATCTCGTCGTGTCGCAAGAATGGATATCGTTACAAGTACATGTACTGAAAAGAAGATATATATATATATATATATATATATATATATATATATATATATATATATATATATATATATAATTGGCTTACACTCGCCACAAGCTACATCAGAGTCACATCAGTACATTACATAATCATCAAGAGTAAGAGCAGGGTCCGACTACGGACGAAAACAAACGACAAAAGAAGAACGACGTCCATCCTTGCGATCCCAGGCTGCCGGCCTGGAACCCATCCTAGATCGATGAAGAAGAAGAAGAAGCAACTCCAAATGAACAATCAACGCGCTCGCGTCAAGTAACCTTTACCTGTACTTGCAACTGGTGTTGTAGTAATCTGTGAGGCACAGGGGACTCAGCAATCTCATTACCAAAGGTATCAAGACTAGCAAAGCTTAATGGGTGAGGCATGTTTAAGTGGTGAGGTTGCAGCAACGGCTAAGCATATATTTGGTGGCTAATCTTACGAGTATAAGAAATAAGAGGGGGGGGGGGGGGGGGAAGATCTACGCATAGCGGACGTGAACTACTGATGATCAAATGAATGATCCTGAACACCTACCTACGTCAGACATAACCCCACCGTGTCCTCGATCGGAGAAATAACTCACGAAAGAGACAGTCACGGTTACGCACACAATTGGCAAATCTTATTTAAGTTAACTTCAAGTTATCTAGAACCAGTATTAAACAAAGCTTCCACGTTGCCACATAACCGCGGGCATGGCTTTCCGAAAGATTTAACCCTGCAGGGGTGCTCCAACTAGTCCATCACAAATTACCACAAGCCGCATAGAAACCCTCAATCACGAAGCTCGCGATCTCGTCGGATTCCCTAGTAGAAAACCTCAACTCTAAGATTACCCAAAGCATCACCGGAATCCCGATGCACAAGATATCTCGTCAAAGGTAAAACTAATGCAGCAAGGCCGCCCGACGTGTCGACGATCCCGATAGGAGTCGCGTACCTCGTTCTCAGGACACGACGGATGAGCGATGGTTACCAAGCCAAACGCCGAGTTGCCCCGGGTAGCGTTAATAAGCTGCTCTGTTTTGGACCAACACATGTGGAGCACTAGCCCAGGGGTTGATTAAATTATCCTCGGGGTTCGGAAAGTCCCTATGCAATTTTTTAGGTGATTATGCAAATGTAGTACCAATGTTGGGCCTTGCCAGACCAGCTTTAATCTAAAACGAATTATCAAGGGGGTCCCCATAACAACCCCGATCGTGTTAGGAGCGCTCAATTATGGAACATAACATCGGTAGCCGAAACTAAGGGGGCAAAGGTGGAACAAAACACCAGGCTAGAAAGGCCGAGCCTTCCACCTTTTACCAAGTATATAGGTGCATTAAATTAAATAGCATTTAATAGGTTGATATAACAAGGAACCCATGCTTTCACATGGAAGCATCTGCACCTGCAACTAGCAACGCTATCAACAGGGTTAAGCAAGCGGTAACATAGCCAATCAGTGATTGGCTAGGTTGAACAGGTTGAAGGTTAACATGGCATTGTTGAGAGGTTGATATTTAACATGTGGTAGGCAACAAGACATAACGGTAGCAACGGTAAAACTAGCATAGCAATTATAGTAATGGTATCTGGGGAAATGGTCATCTTGCCTGAGATCCCGCTTGGAAGAAGAATGCCTTCGTGAAGCAGACGAACCGACGTAGTCGAACGGGTCCTCACAATCCGACACGCTTCCGGAACCCTATCGAGACGGGGAAAACCTGAAACAAGCATCAACACACGATATTCACCACACGATGCACAACACATATGATGCATGAGCAGCTGAAAACATGCAAGTCACAGCATGACACATCACACAATCAAACACTACACATTAAGTGCAGTTCAATATGCAACGAGTTGCATATTGACGAAACTCCATGTTAATTATTTAGTTCTATCCCGATTAGGTACACGACAATATTAAATGTGGTTGCACACGGCAAGAGATGAAGCGCAATTAACCTACCTATCTAGGCATTTTAAATGAGGTCGGAAATGACATATAGCATCAGCGAGATGACCTCACATGTTAATTTACAATTCTGTCCAGATATGAATTAACACATTTAATTAGTTGTTAAACAGCAAAACAAATAGGTTCACGTGATTCTACGCGTCATGGCAAGCAATTTACACATAGAGAACATCTCCAACGGAGCTACGAATCAAAAGATACAAGCACCGCAAGATATGATGGCATGAATGCTATATGTGTGCAACGACGGTCACGAGAACTTCAAAATCATACAACCAGCAAGATAAAATGAAACTACACGAGATTCTAAGCAAGTTTCAAATAGGACACGATCAAATCGGAGCTACGGTTCAACAACTACGAGCAAAACAAGAAATCACTACAAACTGCCAAAATCAGCCACATAGCTTTTTCTACACCCCACAACTACGAGCTACTCAACTCCAATATACTCAACCAAGGCATGTCACGAAAGAGGGCAAGAAGCACTACCACAAACAACTAACAACAACTAGCATGGCATCAAGGATCACTAGGGAAAGAAGACACAAAATGGCATCTCACACACTATTTCAGACTTGGTGAAAATTACACCTCATGAAAGTGCAGTTTTCGATCTGAAGCCATATTGACAGCAGCAAAACCTATAGCTACAGGGCTTCAAATGGCTTGAAAATTCACAGCATGCTAGCGAAACACAAGGGCTACAACTAACTCCATTGGACCAACCTCAAAAGAGCTACGGATCAAAAGATACAAGGAAGACAAGACAACAACAAAATATAACAGATCTCAGACTTAGAAATATTTCAGCTCCTCCAAATCAACATTATTTCTAGCAACTTGAGAGCAAGCAAACCACACCTAAATATGCATTTCTATTGTAACCAAAAATACCAGGTGCTAGAGTAAACATCCAATAACAACTCCCTAGTTGACAACTTAATCAAACGAAGCACGGATTAAATCCTACGAATTAAACAAAAGGGCATCACGGCAAAATATCGCGCGAACTAACATACTCAAAAGCCAAAACTAATTGCACAGAAAAGGGATTTTTCTACCCCGAAAACATATAATATATGTGGGGTTGCAACACAAAAATAATGCCAATAATAACCTATTCACGGATAAATAAACTAGCAGCAATCCCTACACGCAAAAATACAAATGACCGCTCTAAAATACATGGAAAATAGGTTCCTAAAACATGGGCATTTCTAATACGGCATTCGGGCTATACGGTCTTGCGCGAAAAATAAATACGAACTATAATTCTATTGGGACAGCACATAAACCTATGCCTATAGCATCTCAAACTACGTCAAACAATTATGCATGTTTTAAATTCGTATTCTACGCGCAAAACTACCACAAAACCATATACAACTCGGTCCGATCCGACATACGGATTAAAAACTACGGACGATTTAATATACGTTTATTTTTCTGCAATTTAATTAAATTCCGAAAATTCCTAAATTAACTAATGGGCCTAAGAGTGGGCGCAAAATAGAATAACTCGCCACGGGCGCGGAATACTCACCTTGGGGGAGGCCACTTGGGCCGGTTGGGAGGCTGCAGCAGAGGGGAGCTGGCCGACTCGGCCTTGGGCCGGCCTGGTCAGGGAAGGAGCTGGCCGAAGGAGCTCCTCCTGGCACTGGGACGCATCTGGGCCGGGGCGAGGCCTGGGCCGGCACGGAGGCGGGGCGCGAGGCAGCCTGGCCCACACGGCGGTTGGTGCGAGTCGGTCGTCGTCCTCGACTCGATAACGATCGGGAGGACGTCGACGGAGGCGGCGCTACAGGGCTTCGGCGGGGATCGAGTCTGGACGACGGGAGGCAGCAGGGTGGCGGGGCGCGGCACGGCGAGGAGGCGAAGCGCTGGCGGGGAGCCGCGGGGACGGGATCCGACGAGGGAGGCGCATCCGATGCGGGGGCTTAGGGCGGCCGGCGACGAGGCCTTGACAACACGGCACGATGGCGAGGAAACCGCGGGATCTCGCGCAGGGCTTCCGGCCGGGGCAGCTCGGGGAGGCGGCTCTCCGGCGAGCGGCGGCCTGGTGCGGGTCATGGCGGCGGCCGGCAGCGGAGGGAGCTGCTCAGGGCACCTCGACGAGGGGCTCGCAGCGGAGGTGCGGCGGCACGGATCTGGGCTCGGCGGGCCCTGGCGGCGGCTGGTGGGTGGTGGGAGGAGAAAATGGCTCGGTTAGGGTTTCAGGAATGCACGCTTTTCGAGGCAGAGGAGAGGGGCAGCTAAAAAAAATAAATGCGGGTCTATTTATAGGCAAAGGGGGGGCTAGGTTAACCGGAATCGCGTTACGGATCCAACCGTGCGGTCGGATTCGGACGATTCCAAATGCGGGAACGGGCGAGTGGCTATGTAGAGGGGATATCCGCAGACGAGAGGGAGAACGGGCGGCGCGGCAACGATTTTTTAAAATACCGACAAACGTCCGATGGTAGACCGAATACGGTGCCGCTACGGTCGACCGTTCAGGTACCAGACGGACTCCAATCGCGACGAAATTCGACATGCGGCCTAGCTATAACTACTTACGACTACATGCCAAGTCTCATCTCGACCAGAGAAAGTTTTCAACACACTTTTAAAACAGGGTTTTGACGATGCCGCGGGCGCGTGCGTGTGCGGTCGGACTCAGAACGGAGAACGACGTGAACCGGCAACTACAACGGATGCAACTTTTGAAAACTGGCGGCAACGGAGATGCGATGCAATGCAGATGATGCGCATGATACGATGATGATGCGACAAATGAAAATACCCACACGACAAAAACGGAAAGAAAGGGGAATCTTCTAGAACGTCGGCATCGGGCTGTCACAACTCTCCTACACTACAAGAGGATCTCGCCCCGAGATCCAAGAATGAAAAAGGGGAAGAGGATGAGAAAGAAAAAGAGGTAAAAATTCAGTCGCTTCTTTGACAAACGAGTGAAATCAACGATCCTTAAAAGTTGCAAGGCGATGAGGAATGATAAGAGAAAGGAGCAAGAATTCACGGAAAATTTTGGCAGCACTTCGGTAGGAAAATGGGACAAAAAATTCGATAAGATGGAAGAAATAGACAATATTCATTACAAACAACTAAATAGAACAAGGGAACACCATGATCTTGACAGAACATCATAATAGACCCAAAAGAGCAACAAGACAATGCCTCCGGAACAAGAGAATATGAACTTGCTCAAGCAGAAGAAGAGAACGAAGAAAAGAATGACAACTATCATCACAATAGGATTGAAGAGCCTCCGGACAGAGAATTGATGTAGTGGTTGGAAAACCACCAACGAAAAACAAGATAGTAGTGGGCTTATGAAAATCATCTCCACAAATATGCGGTGACAAACAACCACTAAAAGAAACAAGGATAGATTGGGAGCAACAAGGTATGAACAATCTTACACCAAGAGGATGCATTGAGAACTTAGATTAATGACAAGCACCATGATAGCAACAATCCATAGGAAAAGCTTTAGGTGAAATCCAAATGAAGATAGCTCAATGAATAAATCATGGGTTGAAAATATCTCATGATCATAGAATTGGTGGATTTAATTATCTCATTCTTGAGAGGCAATCTCTTCGAGACTCCTACACTAACAAGAATGCTATAATACCACCTCAAAGGATAACGAAAGAAAGATTGCACATATAAATGCAAGAGAAAGGATGGTTGAGGTTCTGCAACAAGAATCTTGAAGAACACTTGAGAATGGATTGAAACCTTGATGAACCACCATGAAGGACCTCCGTATACAAATGAATGATGCAAAGATAACAAGGTAGAAAAGAATAAGATTATGACCTTGCCAGGATTTAGATGAAGCAACACGAAGAGATACTTGAGAAAACTTGGAACTTCGGAAAAGAAAGATAACCACTTGAGAAAAGAATTGATATCATGAGCCCTCCGGAAGAAGAATTGAAATCATAATGAAACATGAATAAGAATTATGTTATGCTTATCCTTCATCAATTTTAATTGATGACAAGCAAAGGATTTAGCATACATCGTATTCCTCTTGAAGAATCTTGAAGAGACAGAGAGATAAGTAAGCACCACTTGAAGTATGATTGAAGAAAGCACCGGTAAGAATTCACAATTGACTGGGAACACCACGAATTAATGGAGAGACATGAGAATGAAGAGATCATGATCCACCTAACAGAAAACTTGTACAAAGCACCGAATAAACGAGAGACGAACGAAGGGACAACAATTGAGAAGAATTGAGGATGAAAGCCGAAAGGTGAGAACGAAGAATCTTCTAAAATGATGTCCTTCGGAAGAACGAGAATGAAAACAACTCAGAAATGCACCGGATCGCAAGAAATGAATCACTCATGATTGAAAATAAATTCAAGATGAAAACACGAAGCTGAAATGACGAATCTCCAAGAGAATGGACCAAGATTTACGAGGAACCCTCCTTCGAATCTTCAATGGAGAGAATGACGAGAAAAACATCACCAAGAATAACTGAGACTCTCCGGAATAATGAAGAATGGAAGGTTGAGCCAAATATGAGAATTAATTCGAATAGATCTTGGAGAAGGGATATGACTGATGAAATTCATACTTACGTCATAGTTGAAAATAAGTAGAGATCTCCGGAAAAAAAATTAGAAGAGACATATAAGATCCTGGGAAAAACCTATGGGTTATGGGCCCACTCAAAGAAACCACCATTGAAAAGATTGAAAGAAAGATTGAATGCACCGGTACAAATGAAAACTAGATGAGGTTAACACCCCGAAATACTTAAAGAATAGAAAACACGAAACTTCCGAGATATCTTCAACATACCGAATAGAAAGAGAAGAATAAATAACAAGATGAGCTAAAAAGAATTTCCAACGTCGGAAAGAATTTAATGGTTGAAAAGGATATGATGTGATGGGGTTATAGTCCGAGGGTAGGGTCAAGGGTCTACCCTATAGGTCCTACCCAAGGACTACCCTTCGTAGAAGACAAGACCCTTAGACAGTTCTGACTGAACTAAAGACGCCCCATCATCCAGTCGGCGACGATCCACTCGGAGCATATCTAACGTACCGACTGGAATCCACTCTGTACGTCGTAACTTCTCAGGAGGGCAACAGTCATATGTTTTCATACACCATAACTAGCTTTTAAGGCTTACGTTACCAGTAACGCCAGCCTTTAATCGCCACTATTCCACCCGTGTCCACCGGGCCATTGTGAAGGGCAGCGCACTCTATATAAGCCGCCCTTCACCACTGGTATAGGGGTTGGCACTGGCTGTAATCCCCTAATACACTCGACACAAAGCTCCCCAGAGCGCTGAGACGTAGGGCTTTTACCTCCACCGTAGAGGGGCCTGAACTCATACATCCTCGCCGTAGCTAAGGCTCTTCCCATATACTTTCGTACCCCATACTTCTACTGTCAGACTTATACCCACGACAGTTGGCGCCCACCGTGGGGCAGGCGTCTAAGCGACTTCCGGCGAGTTTGCGATTTCATCTTTTCGTCATGTCATCCGGCGGAGATCTGCGCATGGGTCATGAGATCCTCTTCGGTGCACTCTCCTTCATCGCCGATGATTCGGCATGGCTTCAGGATGCGCCCCTCGACATCGAGGCGCTTCCGAGTCGCGGAGCTACGCACTTCCGTGTCGGTTCCTGCGGTGCTCTTCTTCTCCAGCCATCGACCCCGGTGTCGATCTTTGTCCCCGTCACGCGCCGCAACAAGCGATCCGGTCGCTCGTGGCTCCAGCGTGGGGTGCGACACGCCCTAGCGCGAAAGAACATGTCCTCTCAAGTGGCGGTGCTCGAATCGGTTGTGGTCCCGCCGTCATCCCAATGCTTGGAGTCAGTTCCGACTGAACTACCTTCCGAGTATCAAGGTCACGGACCTACATCCGAAGTACTCATGGCCGATTCTCACGAAAGTCCCCCCGGGACTGTTTGGAATGAGCGTGAGTTCGGAGAATCATCCTGCGCTCGTCGCCAGCACCTTCGTTCTTCCAGTCGACGCACTCGCCAGAGAAATGTCGAGGTGTTCCGTACACCCATCCTCAACTTGGCTGCAGCCGCCACGATCGCCGATTCTCTCCAGTCGACTGATTCGGAGGCTGACAGAGGAATCAAGAAGATCCATGCCTTGTTACATACGGCGCAGCAGCAAAACTCGGTGGTCTCCGAGTCGCACAACAAGATCCACAACAGTTCCGTTCAAGCGAACACACATCGGTCGGTTTTCAGTCTCGACTCTCACCAGCGACGCAGAGGGGGCAGCCGTTCTAGGGACCCGAGTCGGAATCCGCTTTCCATTCGGTCTCATCCCGAAGATCATCGCCGTTCGCGTACTCCCCCGCGGAGTCGGCCTTACGGACCCCGGCACTACGATGATCATCGTTCGGGCGGTGGCCCATATGATCCAAGGCCTGATGCAAGAGGGTATATCACTCAGAAGAAGGTCGATAGAAGTCGAGCCCACCGTGATGGTCACGATAGAGACCGTCCGAGTGGAAGCAGGACCGTTGTTTCTGGTCCCGAGTGCTTCAGTCGGGCCATCCGCTCGGCTGACATCCCTCCCAACTTCCGATTGGCGACGGGAATCAGCAAATTCACAGGAGAGTCCAAACCAGAAACTTGGTTGGACGACTACAGAGTGGCGGTCCAGATTGGTGGCGGAGATGACCATGTCGCCATGAAACATCTTCCACTGATGCTCGACGGTTCGGCTCGAGCTTGGCTGAACCAGTTAGCTCCTTCAAGCATTTACAGCTGGGCAGATCTGTCCCGAGTCTTCATCAGGACCTTCGAGGGTACGTGCAAACGCCCTGCTGGTCTCACAGAGCTTCAGCACTGTGTTCAGAAGCAAAACGAGCCCCTCCGCGATTTCATCCAGCACTGGACAACCCTCTACCACACGGTGGAGAACGTTACAAAACACCAAGCAGTCTGTGCCTTCAAGGCAGGCGTTCGGTACAGAGATCTATACCTGAAGTTTGGTCGAACAGGCGACATCACCATGAGCAAGATGATGGAGATAGCCGCGTGCTATGCAAATGGCGAAGAGGAGGACCGCATACGTAGCGGCAAGCATAAGGCAGTCGCCGACGGAGATGGGAGCAACACTCGGAAGCAGAAACAGAAAGCCCAATCCACTCCGCAAGCAGAGGCGGCATTCGTTACAAACGCTAAGTTCAAAGGCAAGGGGAAACAACAGTACACCCCCAAGAAGAAGCAGTCAGGAAATCCCATCCTAGATCAACCGTGTCCAATCCACATGAAGACGGATGAAGAAGGCAATGTCATATTGTCGAAACATACCACTCGGCAGTGTCGCCTCCTGATCCAAGGATTCGGTGAAGGACAACCGAGTGAGAAAGACACCGAGCAAGATGGCGAAGAGGAGGATCCGTTCCCTCAAGTCCATGCAACGTTAATGACTTTTGCTGACGTAGAAAGCAAAAGTCGACTGAAGCTGGTCAACAGGGAGGTAAACATGGCAACCCCATCCACTCCTACGTTCCTCAAGTGGTCACAGACGGCAATCACCTTTGATCAGTCAGACCACCCAGCACACGTACCCACCCCAGGGAGGCAAGCTCTGGTCGTCGACCCGGTGGTGGAAGGAGTTAGGCTGCGCAAAGTCCTCATGGACGGTGGCAGTGGCTTGAATATCATGTACGCTAATACTCTCAAGGGAATGGGCATTCCGATGTCTAGACTTAGCGAGAGCAGTATGCAATTCCATGGAGTTGTCCCAGGAAGAAAGGCCAAATCACTCGGCCAGATTGCGTTGGATGTCGTTTTCGGCTCTGACAAGAACTTCCACAAAGAGAAGTTGACATTTGAGGTGGTAGACTCCCAGAGTGCATACCATGCCATTCTGGGTCGTCCGGCGTACATACGTTTCATGGCCCGTCCATGTTACGTATATTTGAAGCTGAAGATGCCTGGTCCCAAAGGCGTGATTACTGTCACAGGCAATCGGCAGCGGGCCGAGGAGTGTTTGCAGCAGGGGTCGAGAATTGCAGACTACCAGATGGATGTACTCGAGTTGGATAAGTACAAGAAGATTGCCGACCCCGCCGACCTGATGCGTTCAAAGAAGCCAGCTTCCGAGTCCACATTCCAATCAGCGGGAGACACGAAGAAAGTAAGCGTCCACCCGACGGATGCCACCGCTGCCCCAACAAACATCTCCACCACCCTTGACCCAAAATAGGAAGCCGAGCTCATCCAATTCCTCCGTGAGAACTGGGAAATTTTTGCATGGAAGCCTGCTGACATGTCAGGTGTACCCAGGGAGTTCGCTGAGCACCGACTGCACGTGGATCCTGCCGCTCGGCCCGTCCGAGAATGCCTGCGTCGTTCCGCTGCGCACAAGAGAAAAGCAATCGGAGAGGAGGTAGCTAAACTTCTGGCAGCCAACTTCATTCGCGAGGTACACCACTCCGAGTGGCTCGCTAATGTGGTCATGGTGCCCAAGAAGGACAAGTCTCTCCGCATGTGCATCGATTTCAAGCACCTTAATAAGGTCTGTCCGAAAGACCACTTCCCGCTCCCCCGCATTGATCAAATCGTTGATTCCACTGCGGGTTGCGAGCGCTTATCCTTCCTTGATGCCTATTCGGGATATCATCAGATCTGTCTGTATGGTCCAGATGAATTAAAGACATCTTTCATCACCCCATTCGGGTGCTTTTGTTACATCACTATGCTATTCGGTTTGAAGAATGCAGGAGCAACTTTCATGCGAATGATCCAAAAATGCCTCCTAGACCAAATTGGTCAAAATGTGGAGGCATATATGGACGATATCGTAGTCAAGTCACGCAAAGGTTCCGACCTGCTGACTGACTTGGCAGAAACATTCGCCAACCTATGAAGGTACGATATCAAGCTCAACCCGGCCAAGTGTTCATTCGGCGTTCCCAGCGGGAAGTTACTCGGTTTCTTCGTTTCCGAGCGAGGGATCGATGTCAACCCCGAAAAGATCGGGACCATTGTTTGAATGGAGCGACCGGTAAGAGTACATGACGTACAAAAGCTCACAGGTTGCCTAGCGGCTTTGAGCAGGTTTATCGCTCGACTCAGCGAGAAGGCGTTACCTCTGTACCGACTCATGAAGAAGTCAGATACCTTCGAGTGGACAGACGAAGCCCAAACCGCATTCGACGACCTCAAAGCCCTGCTTTCCACCCAGCCGGTTCTTACTGCCCCGCTCAGTAAAGAACCCCTTCTTCTGTACATCACGGCTACAAATCAAGTCGTCAGCACCGTTCTGACAGTCGAACGCGAAGAAGAAGGCAAATCGTACAAGGTTCAGCGGCCAGTATATTACGTTTCCGAAGTCCTGACTCCTTCCAAGCAGAGGTATCCCCATTATCAGAAGCTTATTTATGGGATCTACATGACTGCAAAGAAGGTGGCTCATTATTTCCAAGACCACTCGGTATCTGTCATATCTGATGCTCCGTTGTCGGAAATTCTCCACAATCGGGACGCATCAGGCCAAGTGGCAAAGTGGACAATGGAGATGCTATACCGCGACATCAAGTTCGAAGCCAAGAAAGCTATAAAATCTCAAGCTCTTGCTGACTTCATAGCAGAATGGGTAGAACAACAGCAACCGACTCACATCTATTCGGCTCATTGGACCATGTTCTTCGATGGGTCCAAGATGTTGAATGGCTCCGGCGCCCGCGTAGTGATCATATCCCCGAAAGGTGATAAACTCAAGTATGTGTTGCAGATCCATTTTGATTCTTCCAACAACGAAGCTGAGTATGAAGCTCTCCTTTATGGGCCGCCCATGGCCATCACACTCGGCGTCCGTCGCCTGATGGTCTATGGTAACTCAGATCTAGTGGTTAATCAAGTGATGAAGGAGTGGGATGTAAGGAACCCCACCATGACTGCATACTGCAACGCAATAAGGAAGCTCGAAAAGAAGTGAAGGTCTGGAACTTCACCATGTTCCCCGACTGAAAAACCAAGCAACAAATGAATTGGTGAAACTTGGATCTACTCGGAGACCTGTCCCGAGTGATGTCTGCCTCGAGCACCTACACCTCCCCTCGGTAAAAGAAGATCCTTTTACAGAAGAACCTGTGCAATCGAAGAGCTCAACAGACCAGACTGAAGTCAAGTTCCCGCTGTGGTTGGCCTGGTCATGGAGATTCTAGCTGTCATTCCCGAATGGACTGTGCCTTTCATTGCGTACATCCTCAGGCAAGAGTTGCCGGAAGACGAGGTCCAAGCTAGGCAGATCGTTCGCAGGTCGAAGTCCTTCACCGTCATTGATGACCAGTTATACAGAGAAAGTGTTTCAGGCGTCCTTCAGCGCTGTATCTCTCCTGAGGAAGGACAGTTAATTTTGGAAGAAATCCATTCGGGAACCTACGGTCATCATGCCTCCTCAAGGGCGATCGTCGCCAAAGCATTCAGAGCTGGTTTCTTCTGGTTGCAGGCGAATGAAATGGCAAAAGATATAGTCGACCGTTGCGAAGAATGTCAGTTCTATTCAAACAAGTCCCACAAGCCAACGTCCGCGCTGAAGACAATTCCCCTTGCTTGGCCATTCGTCGTGTGGGGATTAGATACAGTCGGACCATTCAGAACAGGCCAAGGAGGATTCACCCATCTGTTGGTAGCAGTCGAGAAATTTACCAAGTGGATTGAAGCCAAGCCAATCAAGAAGCTTGATGCCCTTACGACCATCAAATTTATCAGAGACATCATCGCCAGATACGGGGTTCCACACAACATAATCACCGACAATGGCACAAACTTTGACTCGGACAGGTTCAAAGGTTTTTGCGCAGACCAAGGTATCCGAGTGGATTTTGCATCCGTTGCGCACCCCCAAACAAACGGACAAGCGGAGCGGGCGAATGGACTCATTCTTCAAGGGTTGAAGCCGCGACTCCTACGGGAAGTTGGGCATGCCGCTGGCGCATGGGTCACCGAGCTGCCTTCGGTGCTGTTGGGCCTCCGAACAACTCCGAATAGATCGACAGGGCGATCCCCGTTTTTCCTCGTTTATGGAGCAGAGGTAGTCCTTCCGAGTGACTTGCTTCACAACTCTCCACGAGTCGAACTCTTCTCCGAAGCCGAAGAAGAGCAAGCCAGGCAAGACGGAGTGGACCTTTTAGAAGAGGAGCGCGGGATGGCATTGATCCGTTCAACAATTTATCAACAAGATCTGCGGCGATTTCATGCGCGGCACGTCAGGATCCGCACGTTCCAAGCAGGCGACCTGGTGCTCCGAGTGGATCAACAGAGACCACGCAAGTTGGCTCCCACCTGGGAAGGACCATTCATCATTTCTAAGGTGTTGAACAACGGAGCATATCGACTCTACAACCTCGACAGGAAAACGGACGAGCCACGAGCATGGAATGGAGATCTACTGAAGCGCTTCTACACATAACCGCCGACAGAGACGATGTAAAGAACAAGTATCATCGAAGTAATACAAAGCGGATTAATTTCTTGCCGATTCAAAATTCTTCCGCGTTTGCAGACTCCGGTCTGAAAAACTAACTCCGAGTGTGCACCAAAAGTCACACTCGGGAACTTAGCTGCGACCCAGAGTCGCCTAAGTAAACAACTCACTCCGAGTGTGCATGAAAAGTCACACTCGGGGACTTAGCTGTGACTCAGAGTCGCCTAAGTAAAAAAGCTTCCTCCGAGTGTACACTCGAGATACACTCGGAGGCTTAGCAGACCCTCATTGAGGCTCATGTGGATGTGAAGACAACTGACAACTACATGAGTAACAACTCGCTCCGAGTGTGCACGAAAAGTCACACTCGGAGACTTAGCTGCGACCCAGAGTCGCCTAAGTAAAACTCGCTCCGAATGTGCACTAAAAGTCACACTCGAGGACTTAGCTGCGTCCCAGAGTCACCTAAGTAAAAAACTCGCTCTGAGTGTGCACCAAAAGTCACACTCGGGGGACTTAGCTGCGACCCAGAGTCACCTAAGTAAAAACTCGCTCCGAGTGTGCACCAAAGTCACACTCAGAGACTTAGCTGCGACCCAGAGTCGCCTAAGTAAAAACTCGCTCCGAGTGTGCACTAAAAGTCACACTCGGGGACTGCGACCCAGAGTCACCTAAGTAAAAACTCGCTCCGAGTGTGCACCAAAAGTCACACTCGGGTACTTAGCTGCGACCCAGAGTCGCCTAAGTAAAAACTCGCTCCGAGTGTGCACTAGAAGTCACACTCGGAGACTTAGCTGCGACCCAGAGTCGCCTAAGTAAAAACTCGCTCCGAGTGTGCACTAAAAGTCACACTCGGGGGCTTAGCTGCGACCTAGAGTCGCCTAAGTAATAACTCGCTCCGAGTGTGCACCAAAAGTCACACTCGGGGACTTAGCTGCGACCCAGAGTCGCCTAAGTAAAAACTCGCTCCGAGTGTGCACTAAAAGTCACACTCGGGGACTTAGCTGCGACTCATAGTCGCCTAAGTAAAAACTCGCTCCGAGTGTGCACCAAAAGTCACACTCGGGGACTTAGCTGCGACTCAGAGTCACCTAAGTAAACAACTTGCTCCGAGTGTGCATTTCAAGTCACACTTGGAGACTTAGATGCGAACCAGAGTCGCCTAAGTAAAAAGCTTTCTCCAAGTGGGCACTCAAGATACACTCGGAGGCTTAGCAGACCCTCATTGAGGCTCATGTGGATGTGAAGACAACTGATAATTACATGCTCCGCATGTTTGCCATTGGCTTCAACAAGAGACGCCCAAACAAAACCCACGAGCCAAAATTGTGTCAAAGAAAAACTCTCAGCGAAAGAAGAGCAAAAGATCTGATTCGAATTCAAATTGGTTCTACGATCAGTCGGCTCGGTGTGAATCAAGTTTATCCACACCGAGCCACGAATGTACCGGCCAACAACAGTGGCCAAAGTTTAATACAGACTCCACTCGGCATACCGAGGTAAATGTGCGTTCAACATAAAGTTTGTCAAGCGTCTCCGGGACTGGCACGCTCCACAAAGGTGTCGAGGCCGATTCCATCTGCAATCCGAGTGGCTGTGTCGAGGAAGGTCTCCATGAAATCTTCAAATCGAAGCTTCTTGGTGTTGGCGACCTGCAACGTCTTTAGCTTGTCTTCACGGGCTTCCTTGCAGTGCACTCGGACTAGAGACAACACCACGTCCGCACCACACCGTGCGGCAGACTTCTTCCATGCCTGCACTCTGCTTGGAACGTCCTCCAGTCGAGTCATCAACCCCTCTATCTCGTTCCGGGAGTCATCTTCAGGCCACAGCTCCTTGTCGATTCGGCCGACAACTCCTCTCAGGCGACCAACGAAAGGACCCACCCTGTTAAGGTGAGAATTCACTCGGAACATGTCCCGGTTAGCTTCATCGCCAAGTGGAACATTCGGTTGCCCAAGTGACCGTTCAATTTCGGCTGTTTCGGCCTCAACGTCCCGACAGAAATCTGTAAAGAAAAGACAGGGAGAAAATAAGCGTCGGGTGAACTCCAAAGTCAAAAAGCACTCGGCAAGCAACTTACCACCAAGCAGGGCGACCATCTTCTTCGCCCAGTCGCCGACGTAGTTCTCCTGCGCTCTGCACCGAGTGTTCATTAACTTCAGCTGGCCCATCCATTCGGATCTCTCCCTCTTCATTTTTTCTACTTTGGCTAGCAGTGCTTTGTTAGCCTCCCGAGATTCCTCCAAAGATTTTTCTCGTTCAGCAAGAGCCTCCTTCATGCCAGCCAGGTCATTCGCAGCTACCTCCATGTCGGCAGCAAGTTGAGTCTTCTCATCCTTCAGAGCATTATAGGCCGATCCCATTTCACAAGTCTTCTATCAAAGAGACACAAAGGGAGGATCAGCCAGATTCAACAAGGAAAAAGTCTCGACAGATATGACAAAACAATCAAAACTCAAGATTCTTCAGACCCCGGCCGATGCAAGCAATCGACAGCGGTCTCGGGGACTACACCCAGTGGGTTCACTGAGAGTGACCCCACCGGTATGAAGCTCGAACAAGTCGATCCCATTGAGCTGCATAGCAAACCAACAACTATGAGATTAATATTACTCGACCCAAGTAACACTACTCTCGGGGACTACACCTAGTGGGTGCACTCGGCGTGCCCCCACTGGTACCATTCGGGCAGATTAGCTCTGATCTGTAGAGATTATGGAAAATACATATAAAGACAACTGCCGGCGCAAGCACTCGGCAGAAGTCTCGGGGACTACACCCACTGGGTTCACTCGGAGTGAACCCACTGCAAAATCAACCTATTGTATCCGAGTATCTCGCTGAAACCCCCAGTGGGCACCAAGAGGAATGTAAACACTTACTAGCGCACTTACTCGGATATCATCCCGAAGCTCCAAGCTCTTCTTGTACAGAGACGCAATGGAGTCATACGCTCCCTTGGCGTCGCCCACCATCAGCTCCACTTGTACCATGGCGTCCTTGGCGGCTCCTACTTGATCTTCCGGGAGGCGTCGGGCATCATATTGGACAGCCAACGAACCCGGCGTGGCAGAAGGCGCCGTAGGTATCCCGGGCTCCCTGGGCATCCCGAGCTCTGCTCCAGTCGGTTCCGCCGTGAGGGCCACCGTCTCAGTCGGCGGCACGTTCATGGCGGGATTGGCAGCAGGTTGGATAACCCCAGGGACAGGCGCCAAAGCTGAAGCTGGTTCCGACCTCCTTTGGTCATCCTCGTCCAGATGGATCACCTCACCTCTGAGGGAAGCCCGACTGAGCAAAATAAAAATAAAGAAAAATGTCAAGATCAAAGACAACACTCGCGAAACAGTAATACAGCTCTCGGAGTCGTGACAACGTACCTTGCTGGGACGTGGCGGCGTTATCAGTGTCCATGGGATCATCATCCTGACGTGGCAGAGAGGTGGCGGAGGTAGCAGCTCTGTTGAGTGAATTCCACTCGATGGGTAAACATGAATTCTCAAAAAGAAGAGTCCAATCGGATACTGAAGGAAGATGGAAGAGCAAAGATACTTACGCTGAGGCGACCGGAACAGCGATCCTCATCCGGGCAAGGCTTTCCGAGGTTTAGACCCGCTAGGTTTAGCCACCTTGGACGGCTGGTTCACAGGCTCGGCAGAAGCACCCCTGGTTCTCTTCACACTCCGAGCACTCGAGGACACGGGAGGAACCGGTGGAGCAGCGGGGTCATGATGGCGCTTGGTTCGGTGTTCTTTAGTGAGGGTGACGAGCTCTGCTCTCCACTCTCCTCCTCCTCCTCTTCTGTCTCCTCCTCCGTCTCCTCACCGTCAGAGACGTACTCGGCGCTATCTGCGCTGCCCTCCATGCTGCCTTCCTCTTCCTCGACTGGATTCCCATTCGAGACTGTAGGATGCCAGTTCGTCCACTCATGCACAAAAACCCAGTCGGCAACGTCAATCAGTGAGACAAGAAAAGCGATAAAACTGAGAAGGTTAAAAGCACTCGACGATATGTACTCACCTCATTCGGAGGAGGATTTTCGGCACGGAAGGCCTTCACCCACCGAGCTCCCACGGAGTTATCACATGTGCCCATGATGCTGCGGACCCATGCACTCACGGTCTCCTCGCTCACGTCTTCGGGATGGGACCGAGTGGTATCTGAAGGCCCCGTGTAATGCCACATAGCGTGGTCTCTGGCCTGCAGCGGCTGGATGCGTCGACCCAGAAAAGTCTCCAGCAGGTCCATGCCGGTGACTCCCCTCCGGACGACGGCTATCAGCGCGTCGACCAAAGGCTGGATCTGGGTTCTTTCTCCCTTAGAGAGCGCAAGCTTCCTGGAAGGGCCCGAACGGTCTAAACTGAAGGGTGGCAACCCACTCGAAGCATTCGGGCAGGCAATGTCCTGGCAATAGAACCAGGACGATTGCCAGTTCCTAACCGACTCGGATAGTTGAAGGGAGGGATAACTACTCTTTGTTTTCTTCTGAAAGCCTAAACCCCCGCAGAGCTGGAGGATGTGTGTCTTATCATCCGACTGGCTAAGCTTCTTAACAGTTTGAGATCTAGCGGAGAAGACATATTTAAAGAGCCCCCAATGGGGAGGACATCCTATGAAGCACTCGCAGAGGGTGATGAATGCGGAAAGATGAGCTATTGCATTCGGCGGGAAGTGATGGAGCTGCGCCCCAAAGTAATTCATGATACATGGAAGAAAGGATGGGGAGGCAGGGAGAAACCTCTGGCCACGTGGCTGAGCAGCAGAACGCGCTCCCCCTCCTTCGGCACCGGCTCCATCTCGCCTTCCGGCAACCTCCAAGACTTGTTGACGACCATGCCGTGCTCCACTAGCTCCAGCACGTCGTTATCCCTCACCGTGGAGGGGAGGAAGTCCCCCTGGATCCAGCCCGCCCGCAACGCCCACTACCGCCGCTGATCGTGGAGGCCGCCCCCTTCTGCTTCTTCTTTTGCGCCTCGAGCTTGCTGGTCTGCCCCTTCGTCATGGCGAGGGCGACGGATCCGCAGAGGAGGAGGGGAAGGAGGTGGCTTGAGGTGCGCAGAGAGTGGGGGGGGGCGAGATTAATGGGAGGATGATGAGCAGCGCAACATGAAGTTCCGCCGGGGAAGCTTTAATAGGCCTCCAACTGAGTCACCTACAGGTGGGCCCAAGATCTTATCCTCCCACCAGCTGCAGCAAGATTAGTGGAGAAGATCACGATGCGGTAATCGAGGAGGCGAAATCTACTCGATGACGATGTCGTCATCCCCGCTGAGCGCGCGGCAACCGAAATGGGGTTATAGTCCCAGGGTAGGGTCAAGGGTCTTCCCTATAGGTCCATCCAAGGACTACCCTTCGTAAAAGACAAGACCCTTAGACAGTTCCGACTAAACCTAAGACGCCCCCATCATCCAGTCGGCGACGATCCACTCGGAGCATATCTAACGTACCGACTGGAATCCACTCTGTACGTCGTAACTTCTCACGAGGGCAACAGTCATACGTTTTCATACACCATAACTAGCTTTTAAGGCTTACATTACCAGTAATGCCAGCCTTTAATCGCCACTATTCCACCCCTATCCACCGGGCCATTATGAAGGGCAGCACACTCTATATAAGCCGCCCTTCACCACTGGTACAGGGGTTGGCACTGGCTGTAATCCCCTAATACACTTGACACAAAGCTCCCCAGAGCGCTGAGACGTAGGGCTTTTACCTCCACCGTAGAGGGGCCTGAACTCATACATCCTCGCCGTAGCTAAGGCTCTGCCCATATACTTTCATACCCCATACTTCTACTTGTTGGGGAACGTCGCATGGGAAACAAAAAATTTCCTACGCGCACGAAGACCTATCATGGTGATGTCCATATACGAGAGGGGATTTCCGATCTACGTACCCTTGTAGATCGCACAACAGAAGCGTTAGTGAACGCGGTTGATGTAGTGGAACGTCCTCACGTCCCTCGATCCGCCCCGCGAACCGTCCCACGATCCGTCCCACGATCTAGTGCCGAACGGACGGCACCTCCGCGTTCAGCACACGTACAGCTCGACGATGATCTCAGCCTTCTTGATCCAGCAAGAGAGACAGAGAGGTAGATGAGTTCTCCGGCAGCATGACGACACTCCGGAGGTTGGTGATGATCTAATCTCGGCAGGGCTCCGCCCGAGCTCCGCAGAGACGCGATCTAGAGGTAAAACCGTGGAGGTATGTGGTCGGGCTGCCTTGAAAAAGTTGTCTCAAATCAACCCTAATTGCTCCATATATATAGGAGGAGGGAGGGGAGGTTTGCCTTGAGGCTCAAGGAGCCCCAAGGGCTGCGCCATCAAGGGAGGAGGAGTTCTCCTCCAATCCTAGTCCAACTAGGATTGGAAAGTGGAGTCCTTCTCTCCTTTCCCACCTCCTTTTTTTCTTTCTCTTTGATTTTCTATCCTTGGCGCATAGGGCCTTCTTGGGCTGTCCCACCAGCCCACCAAGGGCTGGTGCGCCACCCCCAAGGCCTATGGGAATCCCCGGGGTGGGTTGCCCCCCCCGGTGAACACCCGGAACCCCTTCGTCATTCCCGGTACATTCCCGGTAACTTCAAAAACCTTCCGGTAATCAAATGAGGTCATCCTATATATCAATCTTCGTTTCCGGACCATTCCGGAAACCCTCATGACGTCCGTGATCTCATCCGGGACTTCTAACAACATTCGGTAACCAACCATACAACTCAAATACGCATAAAACAACGTCGAACCTTAAGTGTGCAGACCCTGCGGGTTCGAGAACTATGTAGACATGACCCGAGTGACTCCTCGGTCAATAGCCAATAGCGGGACCTGGATGCCCATATTGTATCCCACATATTCTACGAAGATCTTATCGTTTGAACCTCAGTGCCAAGGATTCATATAATCCCGTATGTCATTCCCTTTGTCCTTTAGTATGTTACTTGCCCAAGATTCGATCGTCAGTATCCGCATACCTATTTCAATCTCGTTTACCGGCAAGTCTCTTTACTCGTTCCGTAATACAAGATCCCGCAACTTACACTAAGTTGCATTGCTTGCAAGGCTTGTGTGTGATGTTGTATTACCGAGTGGGCCCCAAGATACCTCTTCGTCACACGGAGTGACAAATCCCAGTCTCGATCCATACTAACTCAACGAACACCTTCGGAGATACCTGTAGAGCATATTTATAGTCACCCAGTTACGTTGCGACGTTTGATACACACAAAGCATTCCTCCGGTGTCAGTGAGTTATATGATCTCATGGTCATAGGAACAAATACTTGACACGTAGAAAACTGTAGCAACAAAATGACACGATCAACATGCTATGTCTATTAGTTTGGGTCTAGTCCATCACGTGATTCTCCTAATGACGTGATCCAGTTATCAAGTAACAACACCTTGTACATAGTCAGAAGACCCTGACTATCTTTGATCAACTGGCTAGCCAACTAGAGGCTTGCTAGGGACAGTGTTTTGTCGATGTATCCACACATGTATATAAGTCTTCATTCAATACAATTATAGCATGGATAATGAACGATTATCTTGATACCGGAATTATAATAATAACCATATTTATTATTGCCTCTAGGGCATAATTCCAACAGTCTCCCACTTGCACTAGAGTCAATAATCTAGCCCTCACATCACCATGTGAATTACATTGTAATAAATCTAACACCCATACAGTTCTGGTGTTGATCATGCTTTGCCCGTGGAAGAGGTTTAGTGAGAGGGTCTGCTACATTCAGATCCGTGTGCACTTTGCATATATTTACGTCCTCCCCTTCGACGTAGTCGCGGATGAGGTTGAAGCGTCGTTTGATGTGTCTGGTCTTCTTGTGAAACCGTGGTTCCTTTGCTAAGGCAATGGCACCCGTGTTGTCACACAACAAGGTTATTGGATTCAGTGCGCTTGGCACCACTCCAAGATCCGTCATGAACTGCTTCATCCAGACACCCTCCTTAGCCGCCTCTGAGGCAGCCATGTACTCCGCTTCACATGTAGAATCAGCTACGATGCTTTGCTTGGAACTGCACCAGCTTACTGCACCCCCATTAAGAATAAATACGTATCTGGTCTGCGACTTAGAGTCGTCCGGATCTGTGTCAAAGCTTGCATCGACGTAACCCTTTATGGCAAGCTCTTCGTCACCTCCATACACGAGAAACATCTCCTTAGTCCTTTTCAGGTACTTCAGGATATTCTTGACCGCCGTCCAGTGATCCACTCCTGGATTACTCTAGAACCTGCCTGCCATAGTTATGGCCAGGCTAACGTCCGGTCTAGTGCACAACATTGCATACATGATAGATCCTATGGCTGAAGCATAGGGGACGGTGCTCATATGCTCTCTATCTTTATTAGTTGCTGGGCACTGAGTCTTACTCAATCTCGTACCTTGTAGAACTGGCAAGAACCCTTTCTTGGACTGTTCCATTTTGAACCTCTTCAAAACTTTATCAAGGTATGTTCTTTGTGAAAGTCCTATCAGGCGTTTCGATCTATCCCTGTAGATCTTAATGCCTAGAATGTAAGCAGCTTCTCCTAGGTCCTTCATAGAGAAACTTTTATTCAAGTAATTCTTTATGCTCTCCAAAAACTCTACGTTGTTTCCAATCAGTAATATGTCATCCACATATAATATTAGAAACGCCACAGAGCTCCCACTCACTTTCTTGTAAATACAAGATTCTCCAACCACTTGTATAAACCCAAATGCTTTGATCACCTCATCAAAGCGTTTATTCCAACTCCGAGATGCTTGCACCAGTCCATAAATGGATCGCTGGAGCTTGCATACCTTGTTAGCATTTTTAGGATCGACAAAACCTTCGGGTTGCATCATATACAATTCTTCCTTAAGGAAACCGTTAAGGGACGCCGTTTTGACATCCATCTGCCAAATTTCATAATCGTAAAATGCAGCTATTGCTAACATGATTTTGACGGACTTAAGCATCACTACGGGTGAGAATGTCTCATCGTAGTCAACTCCTTGAACTTGTGAAAAACCCTTTGCCACAAGTCGAGCTTTATAAACGGTCACATTACAGTCAGCGTCCGTCTTCTTCTTAAAGATCCATTTGCTCTGAATAGCCTTGCGGCCCTCAGGTAGTACTTCCAAAGTCCACACTTTGTTTTCATACATGGATCATATCTCGGACTTCATGGCCTCCAGCCATTTGTTGGAATCTGGGCCCACCATTGCTTCTTCATAATTTGCAGGTTCATTGTTGTCTAACAACATGATTGACAAAACGGGATTACCGTACCACTCTGGAGCAGCACGTGGTCTCGTCGACCTGCGTGGTTCGATAGGAACTTGAACCGGAGTTTCATGATTATCATCATTAACTTCCTCCTCAACCGGCGTCGCAACGACAGGGGTCTCCCCTTGCCCTGCGCCACCATCCAGAGGGATGAGAGGTTTGACAACCTCATCAAGTTCTATCTTCCTCCCACTCAATTCTCTTGAGAGAAACTCCTTCTCGAGAAAAGCTCCGTTTTTAGCAACAAACACTTTGCCCTTGGATTTGATATAGAAGGTGTACCCAACTGTCTCTTTTGGGTAACCTATGAAGATGCACTTTTCCGCTTTGGGTTCCAGCTTTTCAGGCTGAAGCTTTTTGACATAAGCATCACATCCCCAAACTTTAAGAAACGACAACTTTGGCCTTTTGCCATACCACAGTTCGTATGGTGTCGTCTCAACGGATTTTGATGGTGCCCTATTTAAAGTGAATGCAGCTGTGTCTAATGCATAACCCCAAAACGATAACGACAAATCGGTAAGAGACATCATAGATCGCACCATCTCTAATAAAGTACGATTGCGACGTTCGGACACACCATTAGTTGTGGTGTTCCATGCGGTGTCAACTGTGAAACAATTCCACATTGTCTTAAGTGAGCACCAAACTCGAAACTCAGATATTCACCCCCACGATCAGACCGTAGGAACTTGATCTTCTTGTTACGATGATTTTCAACTTCACTCTGAAATTGCTTGAACTTTTTGAATGTTTCAGACTTGTGCTTCATTAAGTAGACATAACCATATCTACTTAAATCGTCAGTGAAGGTGAAAAATAACGATATCCACCACGTGCCTCCACGCTCATCGGACCGCACACATCGGTATGTATGATTTCCAATAAGTTACTGGCACGCTCCATTGTTCCGGAGAACGGAGTTTTAGTCATCTTGCCCATGAGGCATGGTTCGCACGTGTCAAGTGAATCAAAGTCAAGTGACTCCAAAAGTCCATCGGCATGGAGTTTCTTCATGCGCTTTACACCAATATGACCTAAGTGGCAGTGCCACAAAAACATGGTGTTATCATTGTTAACTCTAACTCTTTTGGTCTCAATGTTATGTATATGTGTATGATCACTATCGAGATTCAATATGAACAATCCTCTCACATTGGGTGCATGACCATAAAATATGTTACTCATAGAAATAGAACAACCATTATTCTCTGACTTAAAAGAGTAACCGTCTCGCAATAAACAAGATCCAGATATAATGTTCATGCTCAACGCATGCACTAAATAACAATTATTCAAGTTCATAACTAATCCTGATGGTAACTGAAGCGAAACTGTGCCGACGGCGATTGCATCAACCTTGGAACCATTTCCTACGCGCATCGTCACTTCAACTTTCGCCAGCCTTCGCCTATTCCGCAGTTCCTGTTTCGAGTTGCAAATATGAACAACAGAACCGGTATCGAATACCCAGGCACTACTACGAGAGCTGGTTAAGTACAGATCAATAACATGTATATCAAATATACCTGATTTTTCTTTGGCCGCCTTCTTATCAGCCAGATACTTGGGGCAGTTGCGCTTCGAGTGACCCATACCCTTGCAATAGTAGCACTCTGTTTCAGGCTTAGGTCCAGCTTTCGGTTTCTTCGTCGGATTGGCAACAAGCTTGCCGCTCTTCTTTGAATTACCCTTCTTGCCTTTGCCGTTTCTCTTGAAACTAGTGGTCTTATTCACCATCAACACTTGATGTTCTTTACGGAGTTCAGACTCTGCGACTTTCAGCATCGCAAACAACTCGCCGGGTAACTTGTTCATCCCTTGCATGTTGTAGTTCAACACAAAGCCCTTATAGCTTGGCGGCAGTGATTGAAGAATTCTATCAGTGATAGCCTCTTGCGGGAGTTCAATCCCCAGCTCAGCTAGACGGTTTGAGTACCCAGACATTTTGAGCACATGTTCACTGACAGACGAATTCTCCTCCATCTTGCAAGCATAGAATTTATCGGAGGTCTCATACCTCTCGATCCGGGCATTCTTCTGAAAGATAAACTTCAACTCCTGGAACATCTCATATCCTCCATGACGCTCAAAGCGACGTTGAAGTCCCGGCTCTAAGCCATACAAGACTGCACATTGAACTACTGAGTAGTCCTCCTTACGTGTTAACCAAGCGTTCTTAACATCTTGGTCAGCCGTAGCGGGTGGTTCATCTCCTAGCGCAGCATCAAGGACATAATCCTTCTTCCCAGCTTGTAGGATCAACTTAAGATTACGAGCCCAGTCTACAAAGTTGCTTCCATCATCTTTCAACTTAGCTTTCTCTAGGAACGTATTAAAATTCAGGGTGACTGTCGCGTGAGCCATGATCTACAACACAAATATATTCAAAGTGGACTTAGACTATGTTCAAGATAATTAGAGTTTAACTTAATCAATTTACTTGCTAAACTCCCACTCAAAAAGTACATCTCTCTAGTCATTTGAGTGGTTCATGACCCACTTACACTAGCTCAAGTCCGATCATCACGTGAGTTGAGTATAGTTTCAGTGGTAAGAATCCCTATGCTAATCATATCATCTATATGGTTCATGATCGACCTTTCGGACTCATGTGTTCCGAGGCCATGTCTGCACATGCTAGGCTCGTCAAGCTTAACCCAAGTGTTCCGCGTGTGCAACTGTTTTGCACCCGTTGTATGTGAACGTTGAGTCTATCACACCCGATCATCACGTGGTGTCTCGAAACGACGAACTGTAGCAATGGTGCACAGTCGGGGAGAACACAATTTCGTCTTGAAATTTTAGTGAGAGATCACCTCATAATGCTACCGTCGTTCTAAGCAAAATAAGGTGCATAAAAGGATTAACATCACATGCAATTCATAAGTGACATGATATGGCCATCATTACGTGCTCCTTGATCTCCATCACCAAAGCGCCGGCACGATCTTCTTGTCACCGGCGCCACACCATGATCTCCATCAACGTGTCGCCATCGGGGTTGTCGTGCTACTCATGCTATTACTACTAAAGCTACATCCTAGAAAAATAGTAAACGCATCTGCAAGAACAAACGTTAGTTTAAAGACAACCCTATGGCTCCTGCCGGTTGCCGTACCATCGACGTGCAAGTCGATATTATCTATTACAACATGATCATCTCATACATCCAATATATTACATCACATCGTTGGCCATATCATATCACAAGCATACCCTGCAAAAACAAGTTAGACGTCCTCTAATTTGTTGTTGCATGTTTTACGTGGTGACCATGGGTATCTAGTAGGGTCGCATCTTACTTACGCAAACACCACAATAGAGATATATGAATTGCTATTTAACCTTATCCAAGGACCTCCTCGGTCAAATCCGATTCAACTAAAGTTGGAGAAACCAACACTTGCCAGTCATCTTTGAGCAACGGAGTTACTCGTAACGATGAAACCAGTCTCTCGTAAGCGTATGAGTAATGTCGGTCCAAGCCGCTTCAATCCAACAATACCGCGGAATCAAGAAAAGACTAAGGAGGGCAGCAAGACGCACATCACTGCCCACAAAAACTTTTGTGTTCTCCTCGAGATAACATCTACGCATGAACCTAGCTCATGATGCCACTGTTGGGGAACATCGCATGGGAAACAAAACTTTTCCTACGCGCACGAAGACCTATCATGGTGATGTCCATCTACGAGAGGGGATTTCCGATCTACGTACCCTTGTAGATCGCACAGCAGAAGCGTTAGTGAACGCGGTTGATGTAGTGGAACTTCCTCACGTCCTTCGATCCGCCCCGCGAACCGTCCCGCGATCCGTCCCACGATCTAGTGCCGAACGGACGGCACCTCCGCGTTCAGCACACGTACAGCTCGACGATGATCTCGGCCTTCTTGATCCAGCAAGAGAGACGTAGAGGTAGATGTGTTCTCCAGCAGCATGACGGTGCTCCGGAGGTTGGTGATGATCTAATCTCGGCAGGGCTCTGCCCGAGCTCCGCAGAGACGCGATCTAGAGGTAAAACCGTGGAGGTATGTGGTCGGGCTGCCTTGAAAAAGTTGTCTCAACTCAGCCCTAATTGGTCCATATATATAGGAGGAGGGAGGGGAGGCTTGCCTTGAGGCTCAAGGAGCCCCAAGGGCTGCGCCATCAAGGGAGGAGGAGTTCTCCTCCAATCCTAGTCCAACTAGGATTGGAAAGTGGAGTCCTTCTCTCCTTTCCCACCTCCTTTTTTTCTTTCTCTTTGATTTTCTATCCTTGGCGCATAGGGCCTACTTGGGCTGTCCCACCAGCCCACCAAGGGCTGGTGCGCCACCCCCAAGGCCTATGGGCTTCCCCGGGGTGGGTTGCCCCCCCCCCCCCGGTGAACACCCGGAACCCATTCGTCATTCCCGGTAACTCCGAAAACCTTCCGGTAATCAAATGAGGTCATCCTATATATCAATCTTCGTTTCCGAACCATTCCGGAAACCCTCGTGACGTCCGTGATCTCATCCGGGACTCTGAACAACATTCGGTAACCAACCATACAACTCAAATACGCATAAAACAACATCGAACCTTAAGTGTGCAGACCCTGCGGGTTCGAGAACTATGTAGACATGACCCGAGTGACTCCTCGGTCAATATCCAATAGCGGGACCTGGGTGCCCATATTGTATCCCACATATTCTACGAAGATCTTATCGTTTGAACCTCAGTGCCAAGGATTCATATAATCCCGTATGTCATTCCCTTTGTCCTTCGGTATGTTACTTGCCCGAGATTCGATCGTCAGTATCCGCATACCTATTTCAATCTCGTTTACCGGCAAGTCTCTTTACTCGTTCCGTAATACAAGATCCCGCAACTTACACTAAGTTGCATTGCTTGCAAGGCTTGTGTGTGATGTTGTATTACCGAGTGGGCCCCAAGATACCTCTCCGTCACACGGAGTGACAAATCCCAGTCTCGATCCATACTAACTCAACGAACACCTTCGGAGATACCTGTAGAGCATCTTTATAGTCACCCAGTTACGTTGCGACGTTTGATACACAAAAAGCATTCCTCTGGTGTCAGTGAGTTATATGATCTCATGGTCATAGGAACAAATACTTGACACGCAGAAAACAGTAGCAACAAAATGACACGATCAACATGCTATGTCTATCAGTTTGGGTCTAGTCCATCACGTGATTCTCCTAATGACGTGATCCAGTTATCAAGCAACAACACCTTGTACATAGTCAGAAGACCCTGACTATCTTTGATCAACTGGCTAGCCAACTAGAGGCTTGCTAGGGACAGTGTTTTGTCTATGTATCCACACATGTATATAAGTCTTCATTCAATACAATTATAGCATGGATAATGAACGATTATCTTGATACATGAATTATAATAATAACTATATTTATTATTGCCTCTAGGGCATAATTCCAACACTACTGTTAGACTTATACCCACGACATGATGAACAGGGACAATTGAATTAAATTCGGTAAGGATGACAAGAATGAACAAATATGACGCGAATCTCCTAAGAATCTTCACAATGAAACACCGGATAGGACACGCAAGAAAAGATAGCGGGAGCAACAATGAAATGAAAATTCGTGGATGAAAATTGAATCACTGAAGAGAAGGGTGGGAGGGTGAGGAAAAACAAAGACAACTCGGGACGGATGAGATGAACTCCGGAATAAATGAGAGAAAGATCTGCAAGAATTGGAGAGGATTGAATCCACTTGGAGAGAAACACACCTGTTGAAAAAGAATTGATACGACGACTCCGGTTGACAAGAATTGATAAGACAACTGATTAAGCACAAGAATTAGCATTCACATAAAAATATGAGAAACGCTCTTGGAAAGATATGAAATCACCATCTGACATCGAAGCAACTCGAATTACCACATTCAACAAAACAAAGGGTGTGGCTTGCAATTAGCCAGAACAAACTCATGAGAAAGATTTCGTCCGATATTTTCGTGGACACGAATCCACTAGATGTCGAACCCCAACCTAACATCATGCATTTGTTGGAAGATTGTCCTATAAGCAACTACTTGAATTCCCACCTATGAATTCCCGAAATATCTGGTCATGCAATTTGGTACACGGATACAAGGAGTAATAATCACACAACTCCTATACTAACCCGTCACCTATATCACATCCGTCAACACACAACCAGAATCTCGGACCTTCATCTACTACAGACCCTCGTGATCACAACGATACAAAGTATGGCAATACTCCCGAACAATCTACACGAGTACTGGGGACATCGGGGTTATCTCGCCACTACTAGTATTGAAGCAATTACGAACATCCTTCGTCCTGAGATACTAAGAAATCTGAATGATAACGATGTGCTCAAGAATCCCCTGGAGCTCAACTCCCCTGAAACTCAAAGCAGATAGGAGGCACCAAGACAGAACTCCGTCACATCGACATCATATAGATTCCAAAAATATCCGCGTGATCCAAATTTTGTTTGAGTTAGAAGAGGAGTAGAATTAAATTATTACGTCTAGATTCCTCACCAGAGCATAGAAGAGGAGAAAAACAATCCTACTCTCCGATATATAACTAGACTCAAAGCAGTTTTTTTCACTAGACTCTGTTGGAATTATGCCCTAGAGGCAATAATAAATATAGTTATTATTATAATTCCTGTATCAAGATAATCGTTTATTATCCATGCTATAATTGTATTGAATGAAGACTCATTTACATGTGTGGATACATAGACAAAACACCGTCCCTAGCAAGCCTCTAGTTGGCTAGCCAGTTGATCAAAGATAGTCAGTGTCTTCTGATTATGAACAAGGTGTTGTTGCTTGATAACTGGATCACGTCATTGGAAGAATCACGTGATGGACTAGACCCAAACTAATAGACGTAGCATGTTGATCGTGTCATTTTGTTGCTACTGTTTTCTGCGTGTCAAGTATTTATTCCTATGACCATGAGATCATATAACTCACTAACACCGGAGGAATGCTTTGTGTGCATCAAACGTCGCAACGTAACTGGGTGACTACAAAGATGCTCTACAGGTATCTCCGAAGGTGTTAGTTGAGTTAGTATGGATCAAGACTGGGATTTGTCACTCCGTGTGAACGGAGAGGTATCTCGGGGCCCACTCGGTAATACAACATCACACACAAGCCTTGCAAGCAATGTAACTTGGTGTAAGTTGCGGGATCTTGTATTACGGAACGAGTAAAGAGACTTGCCGGTAAACGAGATTGAAATAGGTATACGGATACTGACGATCGAATCTCGGGCAAGTAACATACCGAAGGACAAAGGGAATGACATACGGGATTATATGAATCCTTGGCACTGAGGTTCAAACGATAAGATCTTCGTAGAATATGTAGGATCCAATATGGGCATCCAGGTCCCGCTATTGGATATTGACCGAGGAGTCTCTCGGGTCATGTCTACATAGTTCTTGAACCCGCAGGGTCTGCACACTTAAGGTTCGACGTTGTTTTATGCGTATTTGAGTTATATGGTTGGTTACCGAATGTTGTTCGGAGTCCCGGATGAGATCACGGACATCACGAGGGTTTCCGGAATAGTCCGGAAACGAAGATTGATATATAGGATGACCTCATTTGATTACCGGAAGGTTTTCGGAGTTACCGGGAATGTACCGGGAATGACGAATGGGTTCCGGGAGTTCACCGGGGGGGGCAACCCACCCCGGGGAAGCCCATAGGCCTTGAGGGTGGCACACCAGCCCTTAGTGGGCTGGTGGGACAGCCCAAAAGGGCTCTATGCGCCAAGAAGAGAAAATCAAGAGAAAAGAAAAAAAAGGGAGGAAGTGGGAAGGAAGGGGGACTCCCTCCCACCAAACCAAGTCCAACTCGGTTTGGGGGGGGAGTCCTCCCCCCTTGGACTCGGCCGACCCCCTTGGGGCTCCTTGAGCCCCAAGGCAAGGTCCCCTCCCTCCCACCTATATATACAGAGGTTTTAGGGCTGATTTGAGATTATTTTTCCACGGCAGCCCGACCACACATCTCCACGGTTTTTCCTCTAGATCGCGTTTCTGCGGAGCTCGGGCGGAGCCCTGCTGAGACAAGGTCATCACCAACCTCCGGAGCACCGCCACGCTGCCGGAGAACTCTTCTACCTCTCCGTCTCTCTTGCTGGATCAAGAAGGCCGACATCATCGTCGAGCTGTACGTGTGCTGAACGCGGAGGTGCCGTCCATTCGGTACTAGATCGTGGGACTGATCGCGGGATTGTTCGCGGGGCGGATCGAGGGACGTGAGGACGTTCCACTACATCAACCGCGTTCACTAACGCTTCTGCTGTACGATCTACAAGGGTACGTAGATCACTCATCTCCTCTCGTAGATGGACATCACCATGATAGGTCTTCGTGCGCGTAGGAAATTTTTTGTTTCCCATGCGACGTTCCCCAACAGTGGTATCAGAGCTAGGTTCATGCGTAGATATCTTCTCGAGTAGAACACAAAAGTTTTTGTGGGCGGTGATGTGCGTTTTGCTGCCCTCCTTAGTCTTTTCTTGATTCCCCGGTATTGTTGGATTGAAGCGGCTTGGACCGACATTACTCGTACGCTTACGAGAGACTGGTTTCATCGTTACGAGTAACTCCGTTGCTCAAAGATAACTGGCAAGTGTCGGTTTCTCCAACTTTAGTTGAATCGGATTTGACCGAGGAGGTCCTTGGATGAGGTTAAATAGCAACTCATATATCTCCGTTGTGGTGTTTGCGTAAGTAAGATGCGATCCTACTAGATACCCATGGTCACCACGTAAAACATGCAACAACAAAATTAGAGGACGTCTAACTTGTTTTTGCAGGGTATGCTTGTGATGTGATATGGCCAATGATGTGATGTGATATATTGGATGTATGATATGATCATGTTGTAATAGAAATATCGACTTGCACGTCGATGGTACGGCAACCGGCAGGAGCCATAGGGTTGTCTTTATACTAACGTGTGTGCTTGCAGATGCGTTTACTATTTTGCTAGGATGTAGCTTTAGTAGTAATAGCATGAGTAGCACAACAACCCCGATGGCAACACGTTGATGGAGATCATGGTGTGGCGCCGGTGACAAGAAGATCGTGCCGGTGCTTTGGTGATGGAGATCAAGAAGCACGTGATGATGGCCATATCATGTCACTTATGAATTGCATGTGATGTTAATCCTTTTATGCACCTTATTTTGCTTAGAACGACGGTAGCATTATGAGGTGATCTCTCACTAAAATTTCAAGACGAAATTGTGTTCTCCCCGACTGTGCACCGTTGCTACAGTTCGTCGTTTCGAGACACCACGTGATGATCGGGTGTGATAGACTCAACGTTCACATACAACGGGTGCAAAACAGTTGCGCACGCGGAACACTCGGGTTAAGCTTGACGAGCCTAGCATGTGTAGACATGGCCTCGGAACACATGAGACCGAAAGGTCGATCATGAATCATATAGATGATATGATTAGCATAGGGATGCTTACCACTGAAACTATACTCAACTCACGTGATGATCGGACTTGAGCTAGTGTAAGTGGATCATGAACCACTCAAATGACTAGAGAGATGTACTTTTTGAGTGGGAGTTTAGCGAGCAATTTGATTAAGTTAAACTCTAATTATCTTGAACATAGTCTAAGTCCACTTTGAATATATTTGTGTTGTAGATCATGGCTCACGCGACAGTCATCCTGAATTTTAATACGTTTCTAGAGAAAGCTAAGTAGAAAGATGATGGAAGCAACTTTGTAGACTGGGCTCGTAATCTTAAGCTAATCTTACAAGCTGGGAAGAAGGATTATGTCCTTAATGCTGCGTTAGGAGATGAACCACCCGCTACGGCTGATCGGGATGTTAAGAACGCTTGATTAGCACGTAAGGAGGACTACTCAATAGTTCAATGTGCAGTCTTGTATGGCTTAGAACCGGGACTTCAACGTCGCTTTGAGCGTCATGGAGCATTTGAGATGTTCCAGGAGTTGGAGTTTATCTTTCAGAAGAACGCCCGGATCGAGAGGTATGAGACCTCCGATAAATTCTATGCTTGCAAGATGGAGGAAAACTCATCTGTCAGTGAACATGTGCTCAAAATGTCTGGGTACTCAAACCGTCTAGCTGAGATGGGGATTGAACTCCCGCAAGAAGCTATCACTGACAGAATCCTTCAATCACTTCCGCCAAGCTATAAAGGCTTTGTGTTGAACTACAACATGCAAGGGATGTACAAGTCTCCCGGCGAGTTGTTTGCGATGCTGAAAGTCGCAGAGTCTGAACTCCGTAAAGAGCATCAAGTGTTGATGGTGAATAAGACCACTAGTTTCAAGAGAAACGGCAAAGGCAAGAAGGGCAATTTGAAGAAGAGCGGCAAGCTTGTTGCCAATCCGACGAAGAAGCCCAAAGCTGGACCTAAGCCATAAACGGAGTGTTACTATTGCAAGGGTATGGGTCACTGGAAGCGCAATTGCCCCAAGTATCTGGCAGATAAGAAGGCGGGCAAAGAAAAATCAGGTATATTTGATATACATGTTATTGATGTGTACTTAACCGGCTCTCGTAGTAGTGCCTGGGTATTCGATACCGGTTCTGTTGCTCATATTTGCAACTCGAAACAGGAACTGCGGAATACGCGAAGGCTGGCGAAAGATGAAGTGATGATGCGCGTAGGAAATGGTTCCAAGGTTGATGCAATCGCAGTCGGCACAGTGTCACTTCAGTTACCGTCAGGATTAGTGATGAACTTAAAGCATTTTTATTTAGTGCCTGCGTTGAGCATGAACATTATATCTGGATCTTGTTTATTGCGAGACGGTTACTCTTTTAAGTCAGAGAATAATGGTTGTTCTATTTCTATGAGTAACATCTTTTATGGTCATGCACCGAATGTGAGAGGATTGTTCATATTGAATCTTGATAGCGATACACATATACATAACATTGATACCAAAAGAGTTAGAGTTAACAATGATAGCGACATATTTTTGTGGCACTGCCGCTTAGGTCATATTGGTGTAAAGCGCATGAAGAAACTCCATGCTGATGGACTTTTGGAGTCACTTGACTTTGATTCACTTGACACGTGCGAACCATGCCTCATGGGCAAGATGACTAAGACCCCGTTCTCAGGAACAATGGAGTGTGCAAGTGACTTGTTGGAAATCATACATACCGATGTGTGTGGTCCGATGAGCGTGGAGGCACGCGGCGGATATCGTTATTTTCTCACCTTCACTGACGATTTAAGTAGATATGGTTATGTCTACTTGATGAAGCACAAGTCTGAAACATTTGAAAAGTTCAAGCAATTTCAGAGTGAAGTGGAAAATCATCGTAACAAGAAGATCAAGTTCCTGCGGTCTGATCGTGGGGGTGAATATCTGAGTTTCGAGTTTGGTGCTCACTTAAGACAATGTGGAATTGTTTCACAGTTAACACCGCCTGGAACACCACAGCGTAATGGTGTGTCCGAACGTCGTAATCGTACTCTATTAGAGATGGTGCGATCTATGATGTCTCTTACTGATTTGTCGTTATCATTTTGGGGCTATGCATTAGAAACAGCTGCATTCACTTTAAATAGGGCACCATCAAAATCCGTTGAGACGACACCATACGAACTGTGGTATGGCAAAAGGCCAATGTTGTCGTTTCTTAAAGCTTGGGGATGTGATGCTTATGTCAAAAAGCTTCAGCCTGAAAAGCTGGAACCCAAAGCGGAAAAGTGCGTCTTCATAGGTTACCCAAAAGAGACAGTTGGGTACACCTTCTATCTCAAATCCGAGGGCAAAGTGTTTGTTGCTAAAAACGGAGCTTTTCTCAAGAAGGAGTTTCTCTCGAGAGAATTGAGTGGGAGGAAGATAGAACTTGACGAGGTTGTCGAACATCTCATCCCTCTGGATGGTGGCGCAGGGCAAGGGGAAACCTCTGTCATTGCGACGCCGGTTGAGGAGGAAGTTAATGATGATGATCATGAAACTCCAGTTCAAGTTTCTGTCGAAGCACACAGGTCGACGAGACCACGTGCTGCTCCAGAGTGGTACGGAAATCCCGTCTTATCAATCATGTTGTTGGACAAAAATGAACCTGCGAATTATGAAGAAGCAATGGTGGGCCCAGATTCCAACAAATGGCTGGAAGTCATGAAGTCCGAGATAGGATCCATGTATGAGAACAAAGTGTGGACTTTGGAGGTACTGCCTGAGGGCCGCAAGGCCATTCAGAACAAATGGATCTTTAAGAGGAAGACGGACGCTGACGGTAATGTGACCGTTTATAAAGCTCGACTTGTGGCAAAGGGTTTTTCACAAGTTCAAGGAGTTGACTACGATGAGACTTTCTCACCCGTAGCGATGCTTAAGTCCGTCAGAATCATGTTAGCAATAGCTGCATTTTTCGATTATGAAATCTGGCAGATGGATGTCAAAACGGCGTTCCTTAACGGTTTCCTTAAGGAAGAGTTGTATATGATACAACCCGAAGGTTTTGTCGATCCTAAGAATGCTAACAAGGTGTGCAAGCTCCAGCGATCCATTTATGGACTGGTGCAAGCATCTCGGAGTTGGAACAAACGCTTTGATGAGGTGATCAAAGCATTTGGGTTTATACAAGTGGTTGGAGAATCTTGTATTTACAAGAAAGTGAGTGGGAGCTCTGTGGCGTTTCTAATATTATATGTGGATGACATATTGCTGATTGGAAACAACGTGGAGTTTTTGGAGAGCATAAAGGATTACTTGAATAAAAGTTTCACTATGAAGGACCTAGGAGAAGTTGCTTACATTCTAGGCATTAAGATCTACAGGGATAGATCGAAACGCCTGATAGGACTTTCACAAAGAACATACCTTGATAAAGTTTTGAAGAGGTTCAAAATGGAACAGTCCAAGAAAGGGCTCTTGCCAGTTCTACAAGGTACGAGATTGAGTAAGACTCAGTGCCCAGCAACTGATGAAGATAGAGAGCATATGCGCTCCGTCCCCTATGCTTCAGACATAGGTTCTATCATGTATGCAATGTTGTGCACTAGACCGGATGTTAGCCTAGCCATAAGTATGGCAGGTAGGTTCCAGAGTAATCCAGGAGTGGATCACTGGACAGCGGTCAAGAATATCCTAAAGTACCTGAAAAGGACTAAGGAGATGTTTCTCGTGTATGGAGGTGACGAAGAGCTCGCCGTAAAAGGTTACGTCGATGCAAGCTTTGACACACATCCGGACGACTCTAAGTCGCAAACCGGATACGTATTTATTCTTAATGGGGGTGCAGTAAGCTGGTGCAGTTCCAAGCAAAGCGTCGTAGCAGATTCTACATGTGAAGCGGAGTACATGGCTGCCTCGGAGGTAGCTAAGGAGGGTGTCTGGATGAAGCAGTTCATGACGGATCTTGGAGTGGTGCCAAGCGCACTGAATCCAATAACCTTGTTCTGTGACAACACTGGTGCCATTGCCTTAGCAAAGGAACCACGGTTTCACAAGAAGACCAGACACATCAAACGACGCTTCAACCTCATCCGCGACTACGTCGAGGGAGAGGACGTGAATATATGCAAAGTGCACACGGATCTGAATGTAGCGGACCCGTTGACTAAACCTCTTCCACGGCCAAAGCATGATCAACACCAGAACTGTATGGGTGTTAGATTTATTACAATGTAATTCACATGGTAATGTGAGGGCTAGATTATTGACTCTAGTGCAAGTGGGAGACTGTTGGAATTATGCCCTAGAGGCAATAATAAATATAGTTATTATTATAATTCCTGTATCAAGATAATCGTTTATTATCCATGCTATAATTGTATTGAATGAAGACTCATTTACATGTGTGGATACATAGACAAAACACCGTCCCTAGCAAGCATCTAGTTGGCTAGCTAGTTGATCAAAGATAGTCAGTGTCTTCTGAATATGAACAAGGTGTTGTTGCTTGATAACTGGATCACGTCATTGGGAGAATCACATGATGGACTAGACCCAAACTAATAGACGTAGCATGTTGATCGTGTCAATTTGTTGCTACTGTTTTCTGCGTGTCAAGTATTTATTCCTATGACCATGAGATCATATAACTCACTAACACCGGAGGAATGCTTTGTGTGTATCAAACGTCGCAACGTAACTGGGTGACTATAAAGATGCTCTACAGGTATCTCCGAAGGTGTTAGTTGAGTTAGTATGGATCAAGACTGGGATTTGTCACTCCGTGTGAACGGAGAGGTATCTCGGGGCCCACTCGGTAATACAACATCACACACAAGCCTTGCAAGCAATGTAACTTAGTGTAAGTTGCGGGATCTTGTATTACGGAACGAGTAAAGAGACTTGCCGGTAAACGAGATTGAAATAGGTATACGGATACTGACGAACGAATCTCGGGCAAGTAACATACCGAAGGACAAAGGGAATGACATACGGGTTCAAACGATAAGATCTTCGTAGAATATGTAGGATCCAATATGGGCATCCAGGTCCCGCTATTGGATATTGACCGAGGAGTCTCTCGGGTCATGTCTACATAGTTCTCGAACCCGCAGGGTCTGCACACTTAAGGTTCGACGTTGTTTTATGCGTATTTGAGTTATATGGTTGGTTACCGAATGTTGTTCGGAGTCCCGGATGAGATCACGGACGTCACGAGGGTTTCCGGAATAGTCCGGAAACGAAGATTGATATATAGGATGACCTCATTTGATCACCGGAAGGTTTTCGGAGTTACCGGGAATGTACCGGGAATGACGAATGGGTTCCGGGAGTTCACCGGGGGGGCAACCCACCCCGGGGAAGCCCATAGGCCTTGAGGGTGGCACACCAGCCCTTAGTGGGCTGGTGGGACAGCCCAAAAGGTCTCTATGCGCCAAGAAGAGAAAATCAAGAGAAAAGAAAAAAAAGCGAGGAAGTGGGAAGGAAGGGGGACTCCCTCCCACCAAACCAAGTCCAACTCGGTTTGGGGGGGAGTCCTCCCCCCTTGGACTCGGCCGACCCCCTTGGGGCTCCTTGAGCCCCAAGGCAAGGTCCCCTCCCTCCCACCTATATATAAGGAGGTTTTAGGGCTGATTTGAGACGATTTTTCCACGGCAGCCCGACCACGTATCTCCACGGTTTTTCCTCTAGATCGCGTTTCTGCGGAGCTCGGGCGGAGCCCTGCTGAGACAAGGTCATCACCAACCTCCGGAGCGCCGTCACGCTGCCGGAGAACTCTTCTACCTCTCCGTCTCTCTTGCTGGATCAAGAAGGCCGAGATCATCGTCGAGCTGTACGTGTGCTGAACGCGGAGGTGCCGTCCGTTCGGTACTAGATCGTGGGACTGATCGCGGGATTGTTCGTGGGGCGGATCGAGGGACGGGTACGTAGATCACTCATCCCCTCTCGTAGATCGACATCACCATGATAGGTCTTCGTGCGCGTAGGAAATTTTTTGTTTCCCATGCGACGTTCCCCAACAGACTCGACTTGGCCAAGTTCGATCAATCAAGGGGGCTCCTAGGTCGGTACTGCTCTGATACCAACTTGTCACGCCCTAGATGCGATCCTATCCTCCATTTGGCACGAAGGCCTCGTCACGGATAGAAGCGCATCTCGTCGTGTCGCAAGAATGGATATCGTTACAAGTACATGTACTGAAAAGAAGATATATATATATATATATATATATATATATAGAATTGGCTTACACTCGCCACAAGCTACATCAGAGTCACATCAGTACATTACATAATCATCAAGAGTAAGAGCAGGGTCCGACTACGGACGAAAACAAACGACAAAAGAAGAACGACGTCCATCCTTGCTATCCCAGGCTGCCGGCCTGGAACCCATCCTAGATCGATGAAGAAGAAGAAGAAGAAGAAGCAACAAATGAGACAGTCACGGTTATGCACACAGTTGGCATATTTTATTTAATTTAACTTCAAGTTATCTAGAACCAGTATTAAACAAAGCTTCCATGTTGCCACATAACCGCGGACACGGCTTTCCGAAAGATTTAACCCTGCAGGGGTGCTCCAACTAGTCCTTCACAAATTACCACAAGCCGCATAGAAACCCTCAATCACGAAGCTCGCGATCTCGTCAGATTCCCGAGTGGAAAACCTCAACTCCGAGATTACCCAAAGCATCACCGGAATCCCGATGCACAAGATATCTCGTCAAAGGTAAAACTAATCCAGCAAGGCCGCCCGACGTGTCGACGATCCCGATAGGAGTCGCGTACCTCGTTCTCAGGACACGACAGATGAGCGATGGTTACCACGCCAAACGCCGAGTTGCCCCGGGTAGCGTTAATAAGCTGCTCTGTTTTGGACCAACACTCATGTGGAGCACTGGCCCGGAGGTTGATTAAATTATCCTCGGGGTCCGGAAAGTCCCTATGCAATTTTATTAGGTGATTAGGCAAATGTAGTACCAATGTTGGGCCTTGCCAGACCAGCTTTAATCTAAAACGAATTATCAAGGGGGTCCCCATAACAACCCCGATCGTGTTAGGAGTGCTCAATTATGGAACATAACATCGGTAGCCGAAACTAAGGGGGCAAAGGTGGAACAAAACACCAGGCTAGAAAGGCCGAGCCTTCAACCTTTTACCAAGTATATAGGTGCATTAAATTAAATAGCATTTACTAGGGTGATATAACAAGGAACCCATGCTTTCACATGGAAGCATCTGCACCTGCAACTAGCAACGCTATCAACAGGGTTAAGCAAGCGGTAACATGGCCAATCAGTGATTTGCTAGGTTGAACAGGTTGAAGGTTAACATGGCATTGTTGAGAGGTTGATACTTAACATGTGGTAGGCAACGAGACATAACGGTAGCAACGGTAAAACTAGCATAGCAATGATAGTAATGGTATCTGGGGAAATGGTCACCTTGCCTGAGATCCCGCTTGGAAGAAGAATGCCTCCGTGAAGCAGACGAACCGACGTAGTCGAACGGGTCCTCACAATCTGACACGCTTGCGGAACTCTATCGAGACGGGGAAAACCAGAAACAAGCATCAACACACGATATTCACCACACGATGCACAACACAAATGATGCATGAGCAGCTGAAAACATGCAAGTCACGACATGACACATCACACAATCAAACACTACACGTTAAGTGAAGTTCAATATGCAACGAGTTGCATATTGATGAAACTCCACGTTAATTATTTAGTTCTATCCCGATTAGGTACACGACAATATTAAATGTGGTTGCACACGGCAAGAGATGAAGCGCAATTAACCTACCTATCTAGGCATTTTAAATGAGGTCGGAAATGACATATAGCATCTCCGAGACGACCTCACATGTTAATTTACAATTCTGTCCAGATCTGAATTAACACATTTAATTAGTTGTTAAACAGCAAAATAAATTGGTTCACTTGATTCTACGCGTCATGGCAAGCAATTTACACATAGAGAACATCTCCAACGGATCTACGGATCAAAAGATACAAGCACCGCAAGATATGATGGCATGAATGCAATATGTGTCCAACGACGGTCACGAGAACTTCAAAATCATACAACCATCAAGATAAAATGAAACTACACGAGATTCTAAGCAAGTTTCAAATAGGACATGATCAAATCGAAGCTACGGTTCAACAACTACGAGCAAAACAAGAAATCACTACAAACTGCCAAAATCAGCCACATAGCATTTCCTACACCCAACAACTACGAGCTACTCAACTCCAATATACTCAACCAAGGCATGTCACGAAATAGGGCAAGAAGCACTACCACAAACAACTAACAACAACTAGCATGGCATCAAGGATCACTAGGGAAAGAAGACACAAAATGGCATCTCACACACTATTTCAGACTTAGTAAAAATTACACCTCATGAAAGTGCAGTTTTCGATCTGAAGCCATATTGACAGCAGAAAAACCTATAGCTACAGGGCTGCAAATGGCATGAAATTTCACAGAATGCAAGAGAAACACAAGGGCTACAACTAACTCCATTGGACCAACCTCAAAAGAGCTACAGATCACAAGATACAAGCAAGACAAGACAGCAACAAAATATAACAGATCTCAGACTTAGAAATATTTCAGCTCCTCCAAATCAGCACTATTTCTAGCAACTTGAGAGCAAGCAAACCACACCTAAACATGCATTTCTATTGCAACCAAAAATACCAGGGGCTAGAGTAAACATCCAAGAACAACTCCCTAGTTGACAACTTAATCAAACGAAGCACGGATTAAATCCTACGAATTAAACAAAAGGGCATCACGGCAAAATATCGCGTGAACTAACATACTCAAAAGCCAAAACTAATTGCACAGAAAAATCCCATGGATTTTTCTACACCGAAAACATATAAAATATGTGGGGTTGCAACACAAAAATAATGCCACACATAAATGCGAGATAATAACCTATTCACGGATAAATAAAGTAGCGGTAATCCCTACACGTAAAAATACAAATGACCGCTCTAAAATACATGGAAAATAGGTTCCTAAAACATGGGCATTTTTAATACGGCATTCGGGCTATACGGTCTTGCGCGAAAAATAAATACGGACTATAATTCTATTGGGACAACACATAAACCTATGCCTATGGCGTATCAAACTACGTCGAACAATTATGCATGTTTTAAATTCGTATTCTACGCGCAAAACTACCACAAAACCATATACAACTCGTTTCGATCCGACATACGGATTAAAAACTACGGACGGTTTAATATATGTTTATTTTTCTGGAATTTAATTAAATTCCAAAAATTCCTAAATTAACTAATGGGCCTAACAGTGGGCGCAAAATAGAATAACTCGCCACGTGCGCGGAATACTCACCTTGGGGGAGGCCACTTGGGCCGGTTAGGAGGCTGCAGCAGAGGGGAGCTAGCCGACTGGGCCTTGGGCCGGCTTGGTCGGGGAAGGAGCTGGCCGAAGGAGCTCCTCCTCGCGCTGGGACGCATCTGGGCCGGGGCGAGGCCTGGGCCAGCACGGAGGCGGGGCGCGAGGCAGCCTGGCCCACACGGCGGTTGGTGCGAGCCGGTCGTCGTCCCCGACTCGATCCCGATCGGGGGGACGTCGACGGAGGCGGCGCTGCAGGGCTTCGGCGGGGATCGAGGCTGGCCGGCGGGAGGCAGCAGGGCGGCGGGGCACGGCACGGCGAGGAGGCGAAGCGCCGGCGGGGAGCCGCGGGGACGGGATCCGGCGAGGGAGGTGCATCCGGCGCGGGGGCTTAGGGCGGCCGGCGATGAGGCCTTGGCAGCACGGCACGATGGCGAGGAAACCGCGGGATCTCGCGCACGGCTTCCGACCGGGGCAGCTCGGAGAGGCGGCTCTCCGGCGAGCGGCGGCCGGGGGTGGGTCATGGCGGCGGCCGGCAGCGGAGGGAGCTGCTGAGGGCACCTCGGCGAGGGGCTGGCAGCGGAGGTGCGACGGCGCGGATCTGGGCTCGGCGAGGCCCGATCTGGGCTCGGCGGGCCCCGGCGGCGGCTGGTGGGTGGTGGGAGGAGAAAATGGCTCGGTTAGGGTTTCGGGAATGCATGCTTTTCGAGGCAGAGGAGAGGGGCAGCTAAAAAAATACATGCGGGTCTATTTATAGGCAAAGGGGGGGCTAGGTTAACCGGAATCGCGTTCCGGATCCAACCGTGCGGTCGGAATCGGACAATTTCGAACACAGGAATGGGCAAGTGGCTGTGTACAGGGGATATCCGGAGACGAGAGGGAGAACGGGCGGCGCGGCAATGATTTTTTAAAACACCGACAAACGTCCGACGATAGACCGAATACGGTGCCGCTACGGTCGACCGTTCGGGTACCAGACGGACTCCGATCGCGACGAAATTCGACAGGCGGCCTAGCTATAACTACTTACGATCGCATGCCAAGTCTCACCTCGATCAGAGAAAGTTTTCAACACACTTTTAAAACAGGGTTTTGACGATGTTGCGGGCGCGTGCGTGTGCGGTCGGACTCAGAACGGACAACGACGTGAACCGGCAACTACAACGAATGCAACTTTTGAAAACTGGCGACAACGGAGATGCGATGCAATGCAGATGATGCGCATGATACGAAGATGATGTGACAAATGAAAATACCCACACGACGAAAACGGAAAGAAAGGGGAATCTTCTGGAACGTCGGCATCGGGCTGTCACACAAACCCATCCATCCTATATATCAATCTTTACCTCCGGACCATTCCGGAGCTCCTCGTTATGTCCGGGATCTCATCCAGGACTCCGAACATCCTTCGGTAACCTCGTATAACAATTCCCTATAACCCTAGCATCATCAAACCTTAAGTGTGTAGACCCTACAGGTTCGGGAGACAGGCAGACATGACCGAGACACCTCTCCGTCCAATAACCATCAGCGGGGTCTGGATACCCATGGTGGCTCCCACTTGCTCCACGATGATCTCATCGGATGAACCACGATGTCAAGGATTCAATCAATCCCGTATACAATTCCCTTTGTCCGTCGGTATAGAACTTGCCCGAGATTCGATCGTCGGTATACCTATACCTTGTTCAATCTCGTTACCGGTAAGTCTCTTTACTCGTTCCGTAGCACGTCATCATGTGACTAACTCCTTAGTCACATTGAGCTCATGATGATGTTCTACCGAGTGGGCCCAGAGATACCTCTCCGTCACACGGAGTGACGAATCCCGATCTCGATTCGTACCAACCCAACAGACACTTTCGGAGGTACCCGTAGTGCACCTTTATAGTCACCTAGTTACTTTGTGATGTTTGATACACCCAAAGCACTCCTACGGTATTCGGGAGTTGCACAATCTCACGGTCGAAGGAAAAGACACTTGACATTAGAAAAGCTTTAGCATACGAACAATACGATCTAGTGCTATGCTTAGGATTGGGTCTTGTCCATCACATCATTCTCCCAATGATGTGATCCCGTTATCAATGACATCCAATGCCCATGACCAGGAAACCATGATCATCTATTGACTAACGAGCTAGCCAACTAGAGGCTTGCTAGGGACACATTGTGATCTATTTATTCACACATGTATTATTGTTTCCTGTTAATACAATTATAGCATGAACAATAGACGATTATCATTAACAAGGAAATATGATAATAACCATTTTATTATTGCCTCTAGGGCATATTTCCAACACAATGAACATAGAAGGGATATAGTATAACTTAGCCAGCAGGTAAAAGACACATCCATCTTCTCCATAGGTGTCTTTGTTTTTAGCCACCTAGCCGAAGACCCTTGTGACGCATGATTATATCTGGCCATGGGCAACGCGGCCCGATCGGCCCGGTCTGAAAAATCTCGACCCGGCACGGCCCGACCTTGCCCATGGGTCGGGTTCGGGCCTGAATTTTGAGCCCGAAGAGTATGTCGGGCGAGGCCTGGGCTTGATGTTTTTGCGTTTTAGGGAAGGGGCCCAGCCAGAGGTCCGAAGCTCGACGGATTTTAGCAGTAATGGGCCGGGCCAGGCCGGGCTTGGGCCTAGGTTTTCTATGTCGGGCTTGGTCTGGCCCGGACTGGAGCCCGGCCCGGCCCGAGCGATGGCCAGATATACGCGTGATGCACTTTCCTTTCCAGTTGCTCGACTAGCTTTTCTCCCAGCATCAATAGATTTGCCTCTGGTCCTTTATGTTTAGCGTCGCGCAATCATTGATCCAATTGCACGTTAGTTTCACAAGCACCGTAGGATCATAATGTTTTTCCTGTCAAGGATTATATCATTTTGACATTTCCCCATGGACCAAACTCCACAAGAGCATACACCCAAACAATCACCAACCTCTTGTCAGGTTTCAAGAAAATTTCTATCCGTTTGTCAAAGCAGTTTTAAGATGCAAAGGAGTAACTTTAAATCGAAATCATATTTTAACAAGCTCCGGATCAACCTAGCCGCAGGGCAAGTGAAAAATAAGTGATCTCTGCATTCATCTTGGCCACAAAAGCACTGCATTTATCCCCTTCCAACCTCATCTAAGAACATTGTCTTTAGTTACTAGCTGAATGTTTGTGTGTTGCCACGAAATAATAAAATTAGACACATACACATTGATTAAAGTGTAGTTAAATATAGTGAACACGCATGTCAAACACCGCAATACTGAATGATTCACGATAAACACCACTCTCTTGTCTTCCTCCATTTTCCTATATAAGGATCACCATCACCCGACTCTTTTAGGTTAGTTCGTTGTGCCTCTAGAGGTGTCAAAATTAGTAGGGATGGGTGTTGTCTTCTCCGAACTGTGGAGGCTTTGGCCACCCCTTCTGCCATGAAAACCGATGATCATATGGCTTGCTTCGATGCCATCGATGAGTAGGCCATGGTCATCTCAACCCTTCGGTGTAGTTTTGTGGAGCACGCGACTAAGGACGTGTTTGGTTATGAGCATTAGGTCGGGCCAGGCCCGGCGGATAGAATTTAGGCCATTTGGTTACCTGCATGGACTGTTTGGCCTAGATAACACAAACATTAAAGCACATCTGGGCATGCATCCATGTGAACGCTCAAATCAGCCGTTTTTATGGAGCCAGGCCTAAGCGGTGAAACCCTAGGCACGTGGGCATGGGCGGTTGCACGCGTGGATGCAGCCTCAAAAAGTTCATGTTGTTTCTGAAGTACCGTCATCAATTACCCTCGCCTCCTTTCCTCACCGCTCTCTACCCTCTTCCCCACTTAAACTGGTGGCGGCGACCACCAAAGCGATAAAATTAGGATCTACGACGACAGCGACCACCACATCGACTTCACATCTCCACCGGATACCATTGGCAATGGCGGTAAGTTTCTTTGACCTCTCTAGAGTAACTCCTTCGAGGATGGGCCAATCAGGATTTTTTATTTCCATGCCCCTTGTTCCTTAGTTGCACTCACTTTACCCCATTCGTTTACTTTTTCCTCACTTTTCCCAATGTCTCGGGTTTTTGCATTCATATTTCCTCACTTTCCCCCTGAGAAGTTGCTAAAAAAGGATGCAAAATGAACAAATGGGTAAAAGTAAGTACAACTAAGGAACCAGGGGCATAGAAATAAGCTAGGCTCAGTTCACTAATTCAAATTCATCGGTTTGGGAATTTCGGGGTCCACCTGTCGTGCTGACTTTTCCTCGTTGGTCTCCAGTTAATATGCAGATGTCAGTGCAGTCAACTATGTTGGCATACATGTTAGACACCTTCCATGACTCATCCCTTTGTTTCTCCTCCAAGAAAAGGCAGCTAGGGATTCTGCCTTCTATCGGTGTCGTCGCCGGTCTGCCACATCTCTTGTGGCCTTACAGGCATGGGTGCAGGGTGGATCATGGCACTTGCCAACGGGGGGCTCCATTTTTAGGTACTTCTTCAAGTTTTGTTAGAGTTTGTGTCATACTCGGCAAGACGAGACGACAGCGGCTTCTTGAAGATTGAATAAGGTTCTCCACGCCTAGCCCCCATTCGGATGGTGTGTCTAGCATCGTTGGAGGGCATGTGAAGGTGTATCTCCGATGGATTTCACGGGATTCAGTCGGTGGTTGTCTTTGGTGGATCCGTTTCGACCCGGTCTTTATTCACCTTTGTTCATGTGTCTTCAGGTTGGACCCTTCCGATCTAAGCTTCTCTTTATCGGCGGCGGTTTCTATTCTGGTGCGTTGATTCTATGGGGCCTTAGCACGACGACTTCCCGGTTGTTTACTACAACAAATTGTGCCCGACTCCAACAAGAGAGGGGCGATGAGAGCGGCGCTCTTTGGCTCGCTTCAGTGCGTGTAGTCGTCGCTAGATGGTCTACGAATCTGAATGTAATTATTATTATTATTTATGTTTGTTGTATGTCATAATTAAAGATAAATATATTGAAAGTTTTTCAAGAAAAAGAAGATCTCACAGCAAAATATTCTAGAGAAGGCGACCTCCCATAGTAGTACTCCTTTGGGGAAGGATTTTTTTTTTTTGCGAGAACGTGATGAGTCGTTGTCGAAGCCTCATTGTTATCTGTCACCCAGGTTGACAAATGTAGGCTCTGTTTAAAATCACAATAGATAATATTAATCTGGATTATGAAGATAGATTATATAATCTGGTTTATAAAAATAATCTAGGTGCACATGTTTAGAGACCTGATCATTAGTAAAGCATAATCTGATTTTAGCTGGAGTAGAGTAGATTATGAGTTTTTAATAATCTGGATATATATTTTTGTAAACTGCAATATAATCAGTCATGTTTAGAGACGTAATATACTATAAAAATCGGATTATATAATTTAAGTGGTTTTAAACAGAGCCGTAATGTGATCACGGGCCGACCGGAATAAACAAAGTGGAAATACGGTCTGGTCTTCAGTTTGAACTTAGAAAAGAGATTCTGTTTTTGTCGCTACCAGGACAAACGTCACCAAGTATATACCATCTATTCCCTCCGTTTCAAAATATAAAACCTTTTAGAGATTCTACTAAAAGACTACATACGAAGCAAAATGAGTGAATTTATACTCTAAAGTATGTTTATGTACATCCGTATTTAGTTCGTAGTGCAATTTCTAAAAGATCTTATATTTAGGAACGGAGGGAGTACTACCTAAGAGTATACTTTTCTCCGCCAAATCATCGAACAGCCTCGTCAAAATCGAAGAATGCCCAAGATAGTGCTGAAATTATATTGACCAAGTAGCGTCGTCAACTCGTACATATTCTTACCTTCCACATGCGGAATTTTATTACGCATCTTACGATATCCAAACGCGAAAGTTAACGATGACTGAGATGGTCGCACTCCGGGGAAATTCGAGTGCACAACTGCGGCCAAGCCGTCACAAATTGACTCGTGGGATTAGGTGTAGCAGGTGCATCCATTTGGCACGGGGGTATTGAACATGGTTTTGTTGATTCCAGGTCGTCTTAAAATTTCCTAGTTCTCGGTCGATATCGAGGGCTGTCATCGGACTTTGAGATCCATGCAAAAAAAATTATTTTCTTCATTTCTAAATATATAACTTTTTAAAGATTATAACTTGATTCATATACAAAATAAAATGAATGAGTCTACATTCTAAAACGTCTCAGCTAATCTATTTTGTTAATATTAATAGAATAGTTAATCTACTAACACTTCTTAATTACACACTCAACGTTGCTGCACTGTATACCTATCAAACGAGTACTTCAATGTCATCATAAGAAACTGCACATGTTTTTTCACACCGTTTTAGCTTTATTTTTTAAACCGTTTGTCAGAACAAGATGTATAATATATCATTGGATTACTACGGAAAATTCTCAACTTCGTCATGTTGAACACTTTTTGAGATTCATCGTGGTTTAAGAGCAGTTTAAAAAATAATGGGCGGATGACGGGTGGCAGCTAGCGTATTTTCGTGTTTTTTCCTGAACCGCTCGTTAGAATGAAGCAAACGATATGGTGTTTGAAAGGTATCATTGAGGCACAACTTTTTCATATATATATTTCGTTCTCTAATTCCTTATGGTTTAAAAGTAATTTCAAATTAACTAAAAGCAGAATTCTGTTTTTCAATTTTTTGGTAACTTTTTCGTTGCAGTTTTTAAACCGTTCGTCGAAACAAGGCGTATGATACGACGTTGAAAATCTATGGAATAGGCGCAACATTTATATGTTGGTCACTTGTTGAGATTCCTCGCGGTTTTAAATGAGTTTTGAAAACGATGCGGCTGTCTAGGAGTGGCAGCGAGCGTTTTTTGTATATTTTTTCCTAAAACCGTTTGTCAGAAGAATGGAAATGATACGGTGTTGGAAAGATATCGACGAGGCGTAACTTTTCATGTACAACACACTCTCTAATTTCTTATGGCTTAACAGAAGTTTTGAAATTACCAAAAATGCGGACACTCTTTTTTTCACGACACCGAAATCGACGCGTGAACCTCATTAGACCAACTGCATCATACTGAAAAAAGGACTGCATCAGACGAGCAGGTGAACTTTATGATTTTATTTTTGTCTAACGTAAAATTGTCCATGATCAAATAGTCAAATACAAGGTTGATATTCCTCTTTTATGTGGAAGAGGCAAAGCTAACAAGCTCTCACTATCCAATGATTGCAAGTACTTATGATTGGAACTTTAGCAAACATCCGTAAATACTAGAAGATACATTAAGGTAAAAATACCCAACCATAGCATTAAGATTAAAATGTCCTCTTTATCCCATATGCTTTGATCACTAGATTGGGGCTCATGTTTCTGTCACTCAAGCAGCCCACCCTCTAGCTTTCTCCACACACTACAAACCCTATGATGTGATCCATGCATGCATAAACATATGATGGGCACCATAGGACTGTAACAAATTCAATATATAGCTCAAACCATCCATGGAGATTCAACAATTAATCATATGACAAAAGGGAACTACACAAACATGATATAGATGCAATAGATCATTTGCAAATAATTTATAACATCAAACACCATGTTTACATAGGGGATTACAGAGGTCTCTGGAAGAGTGGACCGATGTAGCTATGGGGGAGATGATGATGGAGGTGTTGGTGAAGGCGACATCATGGCGGAGAGGATGGAGAAGGGGCAGCATGTGAGATGCAGGGCGGCGGCGGCGGCGGCGCAGGGGCTCCTCTTGCGCCGGCTGGCGATCATGGAGGGGCGCCGCCCCTTACCCCCTTCCTCCATGGCTTCTTGGTGCTATAGATGAGCCCTCTCCCACGGGGATGAGGTCATGGGGGAGGCAAAATTCGTCGATTTTGATCGCTGCCCCAAAATCAGGGGTTTTCTCTCCTTATATGAGCTGGGACGATCATCCTTGGCCCTTCGATGGATGCCCCTTTGATCCAAGAGCTCTTGGGAACCTCTAGAACCTTCCTAGAGACCCCTGTCAGCCCTAATGAGGTCCCAAAGTCGTGGCTTGGACGAATCCATCAAATATGGTAAGAGTTGAACTCAATCACATCACCGATTCCCGTAATCCCGTAATCAGATATTTGTCCTCTAGTAAAACGGTATTTCCTGGAGCGTCCGAACTCCAAATAGGCTGAATTTTATGTCTAGAATTATCAGCATAAAATTACCCACACTTTTTCTTCTGTGAGATTTCCGTTTGAGGCCGGCTTCGACCCTTAACATGGAAATCTTTAAAAAGAATTTTCAGACAGATTTCAGGAAAGTCCCAATTCGACTCCAACAAGGTTTCCTCTTCTATTTTTGATAGGTCCTACACATAAAAGTGTAAAACAAGAACATTGTGCACTTTTGCAACTATTAATAGGTTAGTCCAAATAAATCATAAACTTAATATAAAAACAATTATCAAAAGCATAAAAGTAGCATGAAATCATCAAAAATTATAGATACGTTTTGGACATATCAACATCCCCAAGCTTAGTTCCTACTCGTCCTCGAGTAGGTGAAACGATAAAAACAAAATAATTTTTAAGGTGACATGCTACTAACATAACCTTGATTATCATATATGTAAAAGCATCTGTAAGCTGAGATCATAGCACTCTAAACATAGACATGATAGGTATAATTCTAACAATGAAACTTAGTAACCATGTTGCAACATGAAAGGTAACACAAACGAAAGATCATGAATAATAATGCACTTGAAAGTTATACGTTTGTTTCGGGCATAAAGAAACATAGGGAAGTGGTATTTCGCTTGTCCTTAAGAGTGGTGCAAAACATAAATGCCAGGACACCTTCAAAGTTCAAGTGGATGACTAGAACAAATAATTTGAGAGCAAGTAATAACACATCATGAATCAATCAATAATAATTTTTAGGACTATGCACATTATACTCAGAATGACAACTATGCTCTCTTAATTGGTGCATAAAGTTAGAAGATGAAGACTCAACATTCCAGAACTTCCAGAATCGTGGATTTCTCCATCAATCCGCCGCCGCAGCGCTTCCGAGATCGGGACCGTCAGGAGACCTCTTCCCGGCACCCTGCCGGAGGGAGGATTGACCTCTAGGAGCTTCTCCACCGCCATGGACGCTTCCCGGACATGTCGTGAGTAGTCCTCCTTGGACCATGAATCCATGACCAGTAGCTATATGATGTCTTCTCTCCAATCTTTTGCTTCAATGATTAGTCCTTGTGAGCTGTCCTACATGATCAAGGCATCTATGTAATTCTCTTGCTATTGATGTGCTCGGTTTGTTGGGATCCGATGGATTATGAGATTATGTTCAGATTGTTACGACTTATATATTTGATTATCCTTTTATATTATGTTCCTTAGTGATTCATGCATGTTCTCAGTTGCTATTTATTGCTTTGGTAAAGTAGTAGATTGTAACTCCAAGAGGGAGCATTATGCCTGATTGTGGGTTCATGCCCCTCGATGTCTAGCTTGAGTGGGAGAAACATGAGACTAGGGGATGTGCTTGTTGCCACCAGGGATAAAACAACGGTGCTTGTGACCACGGTTGCAAGGATTGTTTTCAAAGATCCACACTCGTACTCCATAGCTATATTTGTACTACATAGAGATTATCATTCATGCATAACTACGTGGGGACCCTTACACTTTAGAACTTGGTTTGCATATTCCAATGATGAGCCTCCTCAAATGAGCTCTAGGTCTTCATGAGCAAACAAGTTGGATGCACCCCCACTAGTTCCATTGGAGAGCTTACCTTAGCTCATATGTGCATCCGTTACATGGCAATCCCTACTCCTCACATCATACCTATCATTTGGCTTTCTCTCGCCTATGGTTGTCCTCATTGATGTGAGCCTTTCACACATTTTTTTGTCTTCCTTCCCATCATTATTCTATTTGCCATCCTAAGTGCCAACGTATCTTGCTTACGCTCATCCATTGCATGAGTGCTCAAAATCGAAAGGGAGAGGATCATTTTGACTTGTGCCAGACTAGCGGTCTAGGGATGAGTCAAAACAAGATTCCGAAGGAGACCAAGTGTGAAAGCTTAGTAGATTGAGTTCTCAATTAAAAATATATTTTATGATGTCAATCCATCTCCTACTTCTTGCACGCAAACACCATTTGGAGACATTCGAGTCACGGACAGTGAGAGCTCTTGCACCTTTATGTTCTTACTTTGCTAAACTCAAGACTAGATATAGACTCTTGCTTGTTATTATCTTGACTTGAATTGCATATCTTACTTGCTTTACTTTGAAGTTCTTATATGTGTGTGATGACCCACAAGTGTAGGGGATCTATCGTAGTCCTTTCGATAAGTAAGAGTGTCGAACCCAACGAGGAGCAGAAGGAACTGACAAGTGGTTTCCACCAAGGTATTCTCTGCAGGCACTGAAATTATCGGTAACAGATAGTTGTGTGATAATATAATTCGTAGCGAGTAGCAAGTAACAATAGTAACAAAGGTGCAGCAAGATGTCCCAATCCCTTTTGTAGCAAGGGACAAGCCTGTACAAACTCTTATATGAGGTGAAGCGCTCCCGAGGACACATAGGAATTTCTGTCAAGCTAGTTTTCATCATGTTCATATGATTCGCATTCGCTACTTTGATATTTTGATATGTGGGTGGACCGGTGCTTGGGTGCTGCCTGATGACCCAAAAGTATAGGGGATCTATGTAGTCCTTTCGATAAGTAAGAGTGTCAAACCCAACGGGGAGCAGAAGGATCTGACAAGTGGTTTTCAGCAAGGTAATATCTGCAAGCACTGAAATTATCGGTAACAAGTAGTTGTGTGGTGAGATGATTCGTAGCAAGTAGGAAGTAACAAAAATAACAACGGTGTAGTAAAGTGGCCCAATCCCTTTTGTAGCAAGGGACAAGCCTGTACAAACTCTTATAGGAGGAAAAACGCTCCCGAGGACACATGGGAATTTCTGTCAAGCTAGTTTTCATCATGTTCATATGATTCGCATTCGTTACTTAGATAGTTTGATATGTGGGTGGACCGGCGCTTGGGTACTGCCCTTACTTGGACAAGCATCCCACTTATGATTAACCCCTCTCGCAAGCATCCGCAACTACGAAAGAAGAATTAAGACAAAGTCTAACAATAGCATTAAACTAGTGGATCCAAATCAACCCCTTACGAAGGAACGCATAAACTAGGGTTTAAGCTTGTGTCACTCTAGCAACCCATCATCTACTTACTACTTCCCAATGCCTTCCTCTAGGACCAAATAATGGTGAAGTGTTATGTAGTCGACGTTCACATAAAACCACTAGAGGAAAAACAACATACAACACATCGAAATATCGAACGAATACCAAATTCACATGACTACTATTAGCATGACTTATCCCATGTCCTCACGAACAAAAGTAACTACTTGTTAGAGCATATATCTCCATATGTGGTTTTGGTAATTGATGACAATTCCTATGGACTAATGGTTGCCTTAAGTTACATTTATAGGATTTGTCCATAGGCACTTCTTGAAGTCCATCTGTTGGGTTCAAGGAGTTTATATGATGACCAAGATGGTATTCAAGGTATTATCCAAAGTATGATCATATAGATACATGGTTGATCAAGATCTCAGACAAAGAGTAAATTAAGATGATCAACACACAAAGCGTACAAGATCTACCGAGAGGGATCAAGTGATCCCATGGTATGGTAAGCATTGTCCATTACGTGTTTGTGTACTAACCCATGGTCTTCGTGAGAGTTCTATGTGGGGGTTAGGTGTGTTTCCATGGGCTTGCGTCAAAGGGAAGATCTCATACAACCCATGAAGTATGACGTCAAGTTGTGATCGTCATCAAGATGTGCAAGTTCAAGTGGATCAACATGAAGATATCATGCTTGAAGCTTGCCGTCCATTGTGGTGGCAATGGGCTTGTGAAGATATGGGGGAGCAATCAACTAGTCTTCATCAAGCCAACGCAATCAAGAAAGGTGGTCCATCTTGAGGAAGCCAAGATCATCATCATCTAGCTCAAGAGGACGAGGTGCAAGGTATAGGTTTGCCCTTGATAGGTTTTTTGTTTAGGATAGATTGTTGTACTATCAAGGGGGGCTCTCATGTGAGTAGCTTGATCGTATCGTTCGTTGAGAGCTCAAACCATTTGCATCCTTGCATCATACTTCTTGGTTCTTGTTTGGTGTTTCTCTTTGTGAGTTTTAGAGCTTATGGTCATCTTCGTGACAAGCTCGAGTTCATCGAAAACGGAGTCCATATGCATCTACTATGATGTTTTCGATGTTGGTGTTTTTGCCGGTTCTTCATTCATAGAGGACTCACATCTCTATATCATTGGCATTTTCATATCTGCATGGTCTTAAGATTTTACTATGATGTTTCATATCACATCTCTATATCATTGGCTGTTTGGATAGCTCTTGTCGTCATGAATCCAACAAGCTTGGGTTTGCTCGATTCGGAGCTCGTATGCGAAAGTTATGGTTGTTTCAGTGGCGAGCGGTAGTACCGCTGGACCTAGCGGTAGTACCGCTAGAGTTGGCGGTAGTACCGCTGGCCCTAGCGGTAGTACCGCCCCTGGACAGCGGTAGTACCGCTCCAAGTTTTTAGTACCGTCATCTTTGCGGTTGTACTGCGTCGGACATTTTTGCAAAGACTTTCTTGGCGGTGGTTGGCCCAGTAGTATCTTTGCGCTACCATGGGCTCAGTGGTAGTACCGCTGCAGCCAGTGGTAGTACCGCCAGAGGGTCAGTGGCGGTACCGCTGCAGCCAGCGGTAGTACCGCCGGAGGGTCAGCAGTACTACCGCTGGAGCCAGCGGTAGTACCGCTGGGCTCGGGCTGTAAGTGGGGGTAACGGTCTGATTTCTTCCCCCACTATATAAAGGGGGTCTTCTTCCCCCTTGGTCTCATCTATCCGTTGAGCTCTTGTTCTACCTCCATTGTTGACATTCTTAGAGCTTTCTAACTCTAAATCCCTCCAATGATTCTTGATTGTTCTTGAGGGAAAAGAGAGAGGAGATCTAGATCCATATCTCCACCAATCACTTTCTCCTCTATGTGAGGGAACCCCTTGGATCTAGATCTTGGAGTTCTTTGTGAGCTCCTTGTTCTTCCTCTCATATTTCTCCATAGCTTTTGTTGTTGTGGAGGGATTTGAGTGTGAGGGACTTGACCACTTCGTGTGTTCTTGCCATTGCATTAGTTGCATCGGTTTGAGTTCTCCACGGTGATACGTGGAAGTGAGAAGTTGAGAAGCTTACTACCTTTGGTACTTAGTACCCTAGATATTGTTCTTCGTGGATGCTTTGGCATCCTAGAAGCTTGGTGGTGTCTCGGAGCTCAATCATTGTGGTGTGAAGCTCCGGGCAAGCGTCGGGGTCTCCAATTAGGTTGTGGAGATAGCCTCGAGCAATTTGTACGAGTACCGGTAACCGCCCCCAAGGGTTGCCACGTGTACGGGTTCGGTGACCGCCCCCAAGGTTTGCCATTTGTACGGGTTCGGTGACCGCCCTCAAGGGTCCCTTAGTGCAATCACGACATCTTGCATTGTGCGAGGGCATGAGGAGATTACGGTGGCCTTAGTGGCATCTTGGGGAGCATTGTGCCTCCACACCGCTCTAACGGAGATTAGCATCCGCAAGGGTGTGAACTTCGGGATACATCATCGTCTCCCCGTGCCTTGGTTATCTCTTACCCGAACCCTTTACTTATGCACTTTACTTTGTGATAGACATATTGTTTATTGTAATATATCTTCCTATCACTTAGTTGTTTATCTTGCTTAGCATAAGTTGTTGGTGCACATAGGTGAGCCTAGTTGTTTGTAGGTTTTGTGCTTGACATATTAAACGTTAGTTTTATTCCGCATTTGTTCAAGCCTAAACCTTAATTATTTTAAAGCGCCTATTCACGCCCCCCCTCTAGGCGACATCCACGTCCTTTCACTACTCACAAAGCATAATCATATTCATGACCAGAGAGGTAATGAGTAGCATCAAGGATCTGAAGATAAACTCTTCCACCAAATAATCCAACTAGCATCAACTACAAAGAGTAATTAACACTACTAGCAACCTTACAAGTACCAATCGGAGTCGCGAGACGAAGATTGGTTACAAGACATGAACTAGGGTTTGGAGATGAGATGGTGCTGATGAATATGTTGATGGTGATGAGTCCCCTCCGATGAGAGGAGTGTTGGTGATGACGATGGCGATGATTTCCCCCTCCGGGAGGGAAATTTCCCCGGTAGGATCGTCCTGCCGGAGCTCTAGATTGGTTCTGCTCAAGTTCCGCCTCGTGGCGGCGGCGAATCCTCCGAAAAGCCTCCTCCTAATTTTTTACGGAGCGAAACCCTTCATATAGCAGAAGAGGGGGGCCAGTGGGCCAGCAGGGAGCCCACAAGCCCCCTAGGCGCGGCCAGGGGGTGGCCGCACCTACCAGGCTTGTGGCCCCGTGGTTGAGCTCCTCTGGCACTTCTTCGGCCCAGTATTTTTTATATATTCCCAAAAAAATCCACGTTGATTTTCACGGCTTTTGGAGTTGCGTAGAATATGCATCTCAAACTTGCTCCTTTTTCAGGCCAGAATTGCAGCTGCCGGCATTCTCCCTCTTCATGTAAACCTTGCAAAATAAGAGAGAAAAGGCATAAGTATTGTACCGTGAAGTGAAATAACAGCCCAAAAAGAAATAAATATCAACAGGAAAGCATGATGCAAAATGGACGTATCACTGCCCTTACTTGGACAAACATCCCACTTATGATTAACCCCTCTCGCAAGCATCCGCAACTATGAAAGAAGAATTAAGACAAAGTCTAATCATAGCATTAAACTAGTGGATCCAAATCAGCCCCTTACGAAGCAACGCATAAACTAGGGTTTAAGCTTGTGTCACTCTAGCAACCCATCATCTACTTATTACTTCCCAATGCCTTCCTCTAGGCCCAAATAATGGTGAAGTGTCATGTAGTCGACGTTCACATAACACCACTAGAGGAAAGACAACATACAACGCATCAAAATATCGAACAAATACCAAATTCACATGACTACTTATAGCAAGACTTATCCTATGTCCTCAGGAACAAAAGTGACTACTCACAAAGCATAATTATATTCATGACCAGAGAGGTATTGAATAGCATTAAGGATCTGAACATATGATCTTCCACCGAGTAATCCAACTAGCATCAACTACAAAGAGTAATTAACACTACTAGCAACCTTACAAGTACAAATCGGAGTCGCGAGACGGAGATTGGTTACAAGAGATGAACTAGGGTTTGGAGATGAGATGGTTCTGATGAAGATGTTGATGGTGACGAGTCCCCTCTGATGAGAGGAGTGTTGGTGATGACGATGGCGACGATTTCCCCCTCCAGGAGAGAAGTTTCCCCGGTAGGACGGCCCTGCCGGAGCTCTAGATTGGTTCTGTTCAAGTTCCTCTTCGTGGCAGCGACGATTCCTCCTGAAAGCCTCCTCTTGATTTTTTCTAGTGCATTGCAATTACTCCTAGCAGCTAATTAGTACTCCGTTGAACTACTTCTATATGCATACATAGTATGAATGTTATTTTTTAGTCCATCTCAAAGTCAATCAATAACTACCTAGGTTCTAGAGAATTTCCAAGCATGCCTTCTAAACGTGATGGGGGAGTAGTAAATGAACCGAAAAAAACCCGAATTATTAACACACCTATATAATCTAAAAAGCACTATGATGGCGTCATCTTCACTAATTTCTCTGCAGTTTTCACTACAGATCGCGTTAAAGTTTACTATGGAACAGAAGAGTCACCTTGTTGAGAATTGCAATGAATCCACATGTCAAATAATAGTCCTTCATTTCTAAATCATCCAAAGAAGTGTATCACATATGAGCAAAGGCCTGCAGATAAAAAGCAAGAAAAAAATTAAGACGAACCACAATAAGAAGATACTATGGCACACCAACATCCTAATGGTCATCGTCTACACCACCTAATGATTTTCAAAGGTCCACATGATATTGAAGAATTATACGAGCAAAAAGTGATGAATGTTCTTTAATGATTTGACAGGTTATCATAAATTAAAATATCCACACAAAGGTCTTTACAACAAGGCAACCGTCCTTAAAGAGAAAAACAAATTAAAAGAGTAGTTTTTTACACGAAATGCAAATCCACAACAATGCATTAAAATATTTAATTAGTTACATTGTGTAGATTGTATATACTCCCTCCGTCCCAAAATAAGTGTCTTAAGCTTAGTACAACTTTGTACTAGACCTAGTGTAAAGTTGAGACACTTATTTTGGGATGGAGGGAGTATATAGAAGTGTTGCAGGTACAGTAAGATGGCTCCGAAATTTCTTGGTGTGCAACAGAAGCGGACTAAGTACTATGCAACCATCGGGAAGGGGAATGTCATCCACGAGCTTGGCCAATGGGACAGCCTAGAGTTAGCGGTGCGCGGCTATTATGCAAAAGCGGTTGAGTATCATAAGAAAAAACTGATTCTGAACTTCCCTGATTGTCGTGGGTACATGTAGTTCCTTGCGCCGGAGAACATAAGTATATGCACTAGGGCTGAAGAGAAAGAGAACCTGTAGGGAGAGAAACAGTTGCTCGACCCATTAGTGAAGGAGGTTGCAGAGATGACAAACTCTTAGAGACTAACAAGATGGTGTTCCTTCAGTATGCAACGAGGAAGAGCGAAGAGGAGGATCCCGTAGATTGGGCTAACCTCATGGCATAGGACGACGACGAGGAGGAGGTTCAGCTGCTACAATGTCATCGTAGGTTCGCGAGGGACGACCATGAGGCCGGCCCCTTTGGCCATTAGCTTGTGAGATGGACGTAGCACTAGCTATTTCTTATATGAATGATTGTTTAATTTTATAAATGTTGTTATATGTTTGAACCATGCACCATTTATAAAATTGTTTAATTACTAGTATATGTTCTATTTTGATGTGTTAGTTATTTAGTTTAATGATCTATGCTTACTTTGGACAACGATATTGACATCAATAAATGGACGCCCCGTGTAAGAACTATGGTGCTTTGAGATTTCAAAAGGATAGGAAATTCTTCATCGATCTTCTCAAAGACTTCATCACTAATAAGGTATATATATGGATTAGTTCAACATGTTCTGATTGAGTTTCATATGGTGCGGTTGTGGCCAAAATTTTCTAACTAGTTATTGTTTCCTATTTTGCTGAAATCATCCCTTGCGAGGCAAGGCGTGACTTCTTAGAGAAGTTTCGAGTTCCGCTTGATGCAACCATCACATTCCAATGCACCCTCATGAAGATGCTAATGGCCTAACGATCCGATTTTCTTGTCACCAACGACTAAAACCGCAATTATTTCGGTTGTCCTGGTTGGACAGCTCTTGCAACTACTTACGAGATGGAAGCTGGGAGAGAGCCACGTTCTATCTTGACTATGATTGTGACAAGATCACGGTCTACTATAGGCCTACTGGCAGCGATAATGATGGTCCGTTTACTCGAGACTATGATCATGATGCCGCCCGCCGTAATGTCGAGTTAGCTACCTAGTTGCCATGCATGCATGGCCTATCTCATGTTGTTACCACCTCATGTTTACTTGAATTTGTATGCTTCTATTGTTTTCCTTTTTTGATACTTTTTTGAATAATGTTAATAAACGGGTATTGTTGAACTTAGATTCTAGTATTTGAATTGTATTATGTTGTAATTTTGGTTGGACTGGGTTGTTGTATAGATTTGGTTTGAATCTAAAAATGGAATTGTTGACGTCACATTAACATGGAATGTCACTACTGATGTATATTACTGCTAGCGTTGTCCATGTGGTACTCCATAAACATGTCAAAATGTTGGTGTCGTCGGGTGTCCATGCTAGCAAGGTCATTTTGGCCACACCATAGCTAGGCTTTTGTGCACTAGTGCATGAGCACCCGGTGCGATGTTCTCGTGGCATTACTACCCTAGAAACACCCACCGCCCCTCACCGCACTAACCCTAGCCTGTTGACCTAGAGATCTACACCTTTGACTTTCACCGAACGAGCTTTGACCAATAGACTGTTCAACCTACTTGTGATAGGTCAACCCATAGGAACATTCCTGAACATGATCTTGGCCCAACCAACCACTAGATTCCCACCGGTTCTACTCGAGGCGCTAGTTCCACCCCTCCACATGGTGGCGGTAATGTCGTCCGTGAAGGGGGGCACACCCCAGAGCCACACGATGGGCGTTGCCTACCACGACACTTTCATACATGCATGAGGACCCGGTGTGATGTTTGGTGGCATAACTAGCCCCAGAATACCCCTGACCTGCCAAACCCTAGCCCCGTTGATCTGGAGATCTAGGCCTTTGACTTTCGTCGGAAAAGCTTTAACCAATGGACTCTTCCACCTCGTTGTCCTAGGTCAACGTATAGGAACATTCGCGAACATTATCTGGGTCCAACCCACCACTAGGTTCTCTCTCGCTCAACCCAACGCTATGTTTCCCCCTCCAGATGATGGTGACAGTGTCGTCCATGAAGGGGGGCACACCCTGGAGCCGCGCGATGGTTGTCTACGCCTGCCACAACAGTTGACGACATGCATGAGGACCCATTGCAATGTTTTGGTGGCATAGCTAGCCCTAGAAGCCCTCCCCCCCACCGGCCTAACCATAGCCCCGTTGACCCAGAGATCTAGAACTTTGACTTTCGCCATACGGGCTTTGACCAACGGATTGTTCCACCTGTTTGTGATAGGCCAACCCATAGGAACATTCTCGAACATGTGGGATGAATCCACCAGTAGATTCCCTCCGCCTTGACCCGACGCGCACGCCCCCCATCTCCAAGTGATAGCGATAGTACCGTTCGTGAAGGGGACATACCCTGGAGCCGCACGACGAGCGTCTATGCATGCCACAACACTTTCAGACATGCATGAGGACCAGTAGCAATGTGTTGGTGGAATATATGGCCACCGAAAGCCCCCAACCACACTTGTAGACATGCAAAGAACAATCCATGAACAATAGTTCATTAAGATACTTAGACATCTTTAAAAGATATGAAACAAATACTGTATAGTTTTTATCACATCTCTCTACACATGTAAAAAATCCATGAATTTATCATGCTCCCACCCTTCAGAACAATACACGCAACAACAAAACCGACGAACGTTACCTCGATGTTATCGCCCTTCGTGTAGGGGGGTCACATTACGTAGTTGTGTGTTGGGTGTTTGAACCTACCGCCACTCTTTAAGATTTGTATGAGGACCCAGTGCGATGTTTTGATGTCATTACTACCCAGAAGCCCCCCTTGACCGAACTAACCCTAGCCCCGTGGACCCGGAGATCTACACCTTTGACTTTCCTCGGACGGGCTTTGACCAATGGACTCTTCCACCTTGTTGTGATCGACCATTCCATAGGAACACTCCTAAACATCGTCTTGGCCCAACCCACCACCATATTCCCTCCGGCTCTACCCGACATCCATGCCCCCCCCTCCCCCCCCCCCCCACACACACACACCTTTCACATTATGGCGGTAGTGTCGTCCGTGAATGGGCGACACCCCAGAGGCACACGACGGGTGTCTATGCCTACCATAACACTTCAAGAAACATTCAAATGTATGTTGATATAAATTTTCTCTCGTTTGGCCAAGGAATAAAAAAAATACAAAAAAATTCAAAACAAAAGTGTGTTTTCTATAAATCTGAAGCAAACAAGATTTTTTTATCCAAATTTGAAAACATAGTACATCAATAGAATCCTTTCAAGATTCTGATAAAAAACATATAAAAGTTGTCAAAATCGATGAAGTATCAATTACTTGTGATTTTAACAAAGTACGGGACCTTTGTGCAAAAGTACATAAGGTCACATTTCTAATATACTCAAAAGCAAAAACAAAGTGAATCTATGAAAAATTCTACCCCAAGTTGATATATAATTTGTGTATGTTTAAGTTTAGGTAAGTGGGATTTCAATTAATGAAACTTTAAGTAGAAAAGGAAACAATTAAAAAAATAACCGTCGGCATAGCTCTGACGGTTCGGCGCGTCGTCAACCATAGGGTCGCCACGGTCGTCGTGACGGTCATTCTATGCCTATAGCTATCGTCGGCATAGACTAAGATATGTCGGTGACTTTTCTATGCCTACGATAACCGTATGCATATATCCATCTATGCCGGCAACTTTGGCGGAATGTAGACATCTTTTCAATTATGCCGACGTCGTGACAAAAAGCCGTCGACATAGGATGTTATTATGGTAGGGCCGTGTTTCATTTCACCCCAGATTTATACTCCATTTTAACTAAAATCATGGCAATTATTTTAGAACCGAGGGAGTATATATATATATATGAAAGAATGGTTGGTTGGGCATCCGTACATGTGCTGCAACATGGGACGTGCCTATCCCATCTTCATTACCAAAACGGCTGGCTGCGACCTTTTAACGGGCCCGAAGCGAAATGCAATCTTAGCTGGCCGAAGTCACCAACCCCCACTCACTGCCACCGGCTTTTGAACTGCCACAAGCCTAGTCCGCCGGACTAGACCCTTTCTTCCCCTTTGGATGGACATCAACGATAAAAGTCATGTTTCCAATTAAGAGGTAACTAGGTAAAAAGGTTATGTGAACATCAAATACATGATGTAAAGTCTCCACACACGTACATCATCACTTATGTTACGTCTGCTAAGTTATTGAGCAAAATCACTGAGCCCAAAGATTAACAAAATCATCATAAATAAATTATTATCGGCATGATAATTTCACTACCATGCGCCCGCAATGATCTCAACCGAATTAAATGGATGTAACGGGGTTTTACACAGTTGCGGTCGCATGGATGTTGCTCTACTTCAGCGTCAGGATGAATATGTAATATAAATAAAATCAAGTATACATATCTATCCAAGATATGTAATATGTAATGGAGCAAATGGGCATGTGTGAACGATACATGGCTTGTATTCTTAAAGATATAGTTTAATAAGAGTAGTTCAATTTAAACTTGAATTAGACATGCGAAAGGCACTATACATTTCTTACCAAAAATTCTAATGGCTTGGATTGAAGCCCACCATGAAAACATGAAATACGGAAAATAATAATTTTAAAATGACATAGTAAGAAACAAGACACTGACTAATATAAATTATTATTTTTAATACTGAAGAGTGACTTTAGGTTCTCATTGGTGTTGCGTTGAACATTTTTCTAATAAAGGACTCATTTGTTAATTCATAATATAGCATCAAGAAAATGCAAAGCATGATTAGCGATACCCGCCTCTACATAGTTAAGATGCAAATAATCGAAATGAACAGTCCGGTAAAGTAAAAAAAATACACATATTGCCTACAGTAAAGTCAAATGGGACTGAAATTATGCCTGTGTACAGGGAGTGGATAGACCGATTTGGAGATCATGTTGCCACCCATGTTTAGTAAAAAATCCTTAACTGCCCGCTCGAACTTGATACACACCGTCTTAAACAGTGATTGACACTGCGTTTGTAATATAAACTACATATGAAGCTAATGTGTACATCAAGAAATAACCTGCATCATAGAAGAACTTTTCTCATTAAAAACAATGTCATTTCTACATAGCCAAAGCAACTATAATAATGCAAGAATTCCACGGTGGAATCATGTCCCTTATTAGCATACTAAACTTATCTGACATTCCATCAAACCAGTGACCATATATACTGGCAACACTTCATAGGCTTCAAATTTGAAGGTCGGTCTTTGCAAATCATGTCCCTATCTACAACGAACTATTGTCAAATTTCAACACAACCTACATAACTATTCGGATAAAATCTTAAACAAACATTTTAACATCAACCGTGTCCAAATTTTAGATAGCGGTTCAACAACTTAGTGTAAAAAACATTAAAAGAACCATAGATGTAGGCAATATTTCCAAAGATATATATAAATGATAAGAGGTAAACTTATCCAAGTTGTGGCAAGGCACGAACAGATGTACTACTGGGATGACATGTCGGTGACCTCTTGCCGAGGTTCCTAGCACCTATGTGTCCAATGGTAGTACCAAACAATGTACTTAGTAGTTAAAGTTGAGGAGTGATTCTTATGATGGAATACCTTGATATTTATTGAGTCTGAAAATAATTGAAATGGATGTTCTACATTTACATGATGTAAAGGGCCCACACATGTACTCCTCCATTTTGAAATAACTGAAATTCTACGTTTGTCACGAGTCATTTTTTTCTAAGTTTGATCACTTTTTCAAAACAATATTATATATAAACAGTATGAAAGTATATTTTCTACATATTTTAATCACTATTTGGTGTTCTACATATTGATATATTTTTTTACATACTCATCATAAAGGGATTGAGTAATCATCATTTATGTTGCGACCGGTAATGAAAAGGTAAAACCATTGAGATTAAAGATTGACATAATCACCAAAAACATCATAAAAGGATTGTTACCGGTGCGGTAATATTTCTAGCACACCACCGCAATGATCTCAGCCGCTCGATTTAGATGGACGTAAAAGGGTTTCAAATAGTTGAGGCCACATGGATGATGGTCTACTTTAGAGACATGAATATGTAATATAAATCAAATCAAATATAGATGTATAATGTAGCTCAGTGATAGAGCAAATGGGTGTATGTAACATCACATGGCTTGTACTAAGAAACGAACCTTTACTAATAAAAGAGAAGTCTAATGAGAAAAGTCTATTATAAACCTTGAATTAGATCTGCACATGGGTATGCTAATCCAAAATTTTGATCGCTCAGATTGAAGCGCAACATGAAAGCATGAAATACGTAAAAGAAAGATTTCAAAATAGTCTAATAAAATCCAAAAAATGACTAAATCATTATTTTTAATACTAAAGTATAGTTTCTAGGTCCTTATTTGGCCTATGTTGGGCATAGACTTCAAATCTTAAGGCCGGACTTTGTGAAACTCGTTCTAGGTCTACAATGAAATATGGTGTCAAATCTCAACATGAACTACAAAATTATTCATATTAAATATTGAACAAACGTTTTAACATCAATCGTGTCAAATTTTAGATGCTGGTTCAACAATTCAGTGTTATAAAAAACATGAAAAAAACCATAGATGTAGGAAATATTGCTAGGAAATTTTATAAATGATACCCCTCCATTCCACAATATAAGAAAGTTTTTGACACTACACAAGTATAAAAAACGCTCTTATATTATAAGACTGAGGGAGTAAAACATAAATAGATTCATGTAGCGTCAAGCGAAGAACAGAGGTGTTGTTGCCATGACATGGCGGAGACCTCTTTGCCAAAATTCACTGAACCGATGTGTCCAAGCGTAAAGTCCGAGACAAAGTTTGTAATAGATAAACTTGAGGAGTGATTCTTGTGACTGAATACCTTGTTGTTCTTCGAATCCAAACTTTCCATAGAACCGATAGGCCCCTCACTCCCTTTAATCCAATCACACATCACACTTTGATAGCTTGAACTCACCTCGTAAAATTCGTAAGTGTCCGTCGATGTAGTTTTGCTGACCATTGAGAGCTAGATATCGTTGTCAAGGTTCCGGGAAGTGGATATATCCGAGATTAGTAAGGGTGCGGAAAGGGGCACCCGGAGTTCAAGGTCTGTTCAAACCTTAGGTGCATATATAAGAGCATCTTTAGCATACCTTTTAAACTGGTTAAATCCGTAAAAAAGATATGTTTACAATTTCGGTCGAAAAAACAGCACGGAACAGAGCCTGTAAAACTTGTTCGCCTTGTAAACTTTTTAAGGGGCACGTTAAATTCATCCGCGAAAATCTTATATGTGCAGTTTTGAAGGCAGTATACAGTTTAACCCGTAAACTTGGTCAAACCTCGTCGGAGCAAACGTGACGCCGCGGAACTGGCCGGAAATTACCTGGAACTCACCGGAGTCCGTCATCGCATGTCGAAAGATGTCGCCGCATGCCGGAATTTATCCCCGCCGGTCCGAATTGCGGTCAGCTCGACCTCCACTACCGAGACGAGGCCGTCCACGGGCGGGATGGAGCAGGCCACCGGCGGCCTGAATCAGGGTGGGGCGGCACCGGAGAAGAGCGGGGCAAGGTGGGGGGTGCTCGCACGGCCACGAGGGGAACGTACGCGTGGCGGCGGACAGTGTCGAGCTCAATTGGGGACATGCAGTGCCGAGCTCAATCGGCCGCGGGCGGCACAAGGCTCCTCCACTGCATGCATGGCCGGGAACGGGCGGGTCAGGACGAGGCGAGGGCATGGCGGGCGGCGCCGGGGCGCGAGGGCGAGGCACACCGTGATTGGAGACGGCTCGTCGGGACGGGACGAAAAAAGGAAAAAAAAACTATAGTGAAATTTTTCGCTATCTTCTTCCGAGAACCACCTAAGGTTCCACCAACTCCAACTAAAAGAATAAAATAATTTCATTTAAGTAAGAAGTCTCCCAGATAGGGGGACTTCTTACTTAAATTAGTCTCCGTGTTCTTCGAATGGATCTCTTAATTGTTGAGAGGGTTGCCCAAACGCGGTATATAAGGCATACCCAGTAAAGCTTACAAGTAAACCAGATATGGAGATGGCGACTAAAGTTGCTGTTTCTTACAGTTCAATTTACGGGCTCTATTCTGTCCGCGGCGCTCTGAGCTCATGGAGGAAGGCGGCGACTGTAGAATTTTTTGTTTTTAATACTGCATTGCAGGGTCTTGATCTCAAGACCTGTTGACTCTGATATCATATTGAATTCATGCTTCAGTTAATTCATCCAAAAGTCTGAACTGATGAAGAAAGACGGACAATATATTTCAACAACAACCCGCTAATACGACCTGCTCACTTGTTTCACCTTTTTATAAAATAACCGAATTCATGTTTGTGATTTCATATTCCGATGTACTCAAGATTGTGAAACAGTTTCCATGTTAATTTGGAGAACTCTATCAAGTAAAATAGGATGAGATAAGTCACAACCAATATTACTTTGTAAGGCACAAAATATTATTCCATTTTTTGAAGCCAGTCCATATTAAACAGTTTTTAGGAAAATTATGTAATCAATTCAGCGGTTTTATAGTAGCACTATACAATTCTCAAAAAGAAGAAGAAGAAACGATTTTTGTCTGTCACATTCAATAAATCAATGAACTAATGTATGCCTCATGGAGTATTGCCACCTACTCCATGGAGTAGCAACATTCTTTGAACGCCTGAAGGTTCTCTTGGAATAGGGGCACGAAGGCATCGACGCTGCCGTCGCCGAGGTTGGACGGCGCGAGGAAGAGCATCCCCTCCGTGGGGAAGAAGGCCGGCATGAAGTAGCTCGGGCTCCCCGTGCCGAAGTCCAGCTCGTAGAACGGGAACGTCAGCCAGCTGTCCACCTCCACGTCCGGGCAATGCGCGTCCTTGCACACGGCGCTCCGCGCGAGCCCCTCCTTCTCGGCGGCGCCGGAGCTCGCGAAGTCGACGAAAGATTGGAAGTAGGCGGCGTCCACCCTCGCCACCTCGTCGTGGATCACCTGGGCGGCGTGCTTCAGCGGCCGATTCAGGAGGTCGCCGACCGTGGCGCGCGGGAACGCCCACAGGACCATGTTGCCGAAGTATTCAGCCGGCTGGCCGAGCCGGTGCCGACCGTCCACGGACAACCGGATCTTGGAGGTCTCTTCGGGGCTCAGGTCGCGCGCGCGCGTCATGGTGCGCCAGAGGTGGGCGAGGATGGTTTCGAACCGGCTGAACGGCCGGCCGCGCCCCTCGGACGCCTTGGCGCGCAGACCAGCGATGAAGTCCTTGGTGAATTGCGCCTTGTGGATGACGATGTTGTCGGCGGCGTCGCCGTGGTGACCGACGACGTCTGTGGGCGACGGCAGGTAGTATTCCCGGTTGCGGTGGTCGTGCTCCACGCGAGGCGAGGAGCGCGGCTTGAAGAGCTCCTTGTGGTGGTGCACTGGCGGGAGGCCCATGGGGAGCCCTCTTGTGGCGCGCCCCCAGGCCACGAGGAAGTTGCTGGTGGCATGGCCGTCGGCGACGACGTGGTTGGACGTGAACCCGACGGCGAGCGAGCCGCACCGGAACCGTGTCAACTGCAGCAACACCACCTCCCGGTGCTCCGCCTCCAAGTCAGGATGCAGCTTGAGCAGCTCCGGCGTGGGCTTCGAGGGCGCCATGTCGACGAGGTCGGCGTCCACGGACGCCTCAAATAGGCGCGCGCCACGGTCGTTGAGGATGACGGACGGCGTGCCGTCGGGGGACTCGCCGAGCTGCCCGGCGAAGCCGCGGTACTGAGCGAGGACCGTGGCAAGGCCCTTCTCGATAGAGGCGGTGGAGGGCGCGGGCGGCGCGTAGGCGTAGATGATGGCCATCTGCATCTCGAACGTCACCCTGTCGAAGATGGACAGAGGAATGTACTCGGTGGCCGGCATCGGCGCATCGCCGGCACTGTAGGCAGGCTTGACGAGCTTGGAGCTCAACACCTTGATCTCCATTGTATTGCTGCTGTGTATCGGAGCACTAGTTTCTCTGTCGCTAATGAAGTTTGATCAGCGAGAATGATCAAAAGTTTGCAACCGAGAGCTTTCCTTGTACGTGGAGGCTTTGCTTATTGCTTAGCCGTCTTGTGTACTCCTGTGTTCTGTGTATGATTTGGTGGTTGTCCTGCTGCTGGCTGCACCATTTATAGGGAGCCTCGAACACGCTGGCGGGAAACGGTAGCCGGTAGGTGAAATCAAGCCGTGGGTTAGGACTTAGGAAACGTAAGTGTAGTTGAGACTTGACCTGGCCCGCGTCCTGTACAGTAATCCATGCTTGTGTTTGACTAGTGAACGGGCTGTTACCCAGAACGTGCAAATGTCACAAGTCCAAACTGTATCTGCCAAGCTCAAAGCTAATGTATGCGTTGCCCTGCTTGTTGCATCCCGTGTTGTACAATAGTTTCCCGCCAATACAAACCCGGCTCCCCCCTCCTCCCCCCCCCCCCCCCCCCCTCTTCCCGTGCTGCTCCCGCATGCGACCGGGAGGGCCAACCCTAGTGCTGCGGGGCCTTGCCCCCTTCTCCCATCTCCTTCCCTCATAGCCGTCAGGACGCCGTCGGACAAAGTCAGGTCGGTGTCGGCGGTCGCTGGCCCTAACTTGGGCTCTCCACTGCTCTAGGTTGGTCGACGCGGTGGTGGAAGCTTTGCATTCTGCTACACGGACTCCAATACACTACCAGCCCGCGTTCGGCAACCAGTACGCATGTCACATATGGCTATGACCTAGTTCTTGTGCTCGAGCGAACCGGATTTGGGGCCGAGGCAGGTCGGTTGGCGCTCCGATCGAGTAGGTGAGGTTCGACTCGGTTCGCGTGATGCCCGCATGCTATGAGGATGCTCTCCTCTCGTGGGTGCGATGGACGGTGGTTGTTGTCGTCACATCTTTATGCCGACAGACATTTGTTGTTGATGGCCACAGATATGGCGTTGTGTGAGCTCGCAAGGGCCACAACCAAGGACTTGCTGGACGGCGGTCATCGGCAAGCGGGGACCATGTCCCTCCCCCCACCCATCCATAGGGATTGGTTGGGGACACACGCGTAGGCGAGTCCTATGATGGAGGCGTTGACCTAGACCCAATGACTGATGCCAGGCTAGCAGTGGATAGAATGCCTCTGCTTTTGCTACCATGGTTGGTGCGTTGTGAAGTGGGTGTCTTACTGCATTTCGCGACATAGATGTCGAGGCGGTAACCTCCGATGGTAGTCCACATAGCTGGCTCTTCGGCGTGCACCATGGCAATAGCGGTGGCTATACCTCTTGGTCGCCTTGGCGGCAAGGGGTGTAGTGGCGGGTGACCGGGCTCGTTCTATGTCGTTGGCAGTTGAGTCGCCCATATTCGGATATGGAGGCTTGCACTCGTCGTGATTGTTCTAGGTGCCACATGGTGAAATCTTCGCGCTTTGGCTTTGGCGCCGAAGGCGATGACACTCACGGATGCCGAAAGCTTTGCCGTCGAAGGCGGCGACAGTCGCGGATGCCGAGAGCTTTGGCACCGAAAGCTTCGCGACACTGACTTTGGCACCAAATGCTTCATGCTTTGGCGTCGAAGGCGGCGACACTCACGCATGTCGCTCTCCTCTTGAGAATGTCGTTGTGGTTCTCCGCTCTGTGTCAAGGTTTTGGGTGTAGTCCTTTGTCTGTCTCGGACTCGATAAGGGTGATGCTTGGCGTTGTTCCCCCTCCTGACGGCATAGTCGTGGATCTTAGGTGTCCTAACGCGTATTGTGGCGTTGTGCTTAGGCATACTTGTATTATTTCTCGGTAAAGTATTCGCGTGTGTTTATGTCGTTCGGTTATCCTATGAACTGTTGTGCAAGAGGCTGTGGTCACTACCTTATATCGTTAGATCGGGTATCTTGGTTTGTGCGTTATCTATAAAGAATAACGAAGAGCCAATTTCAAGAGTTTGCCCCCAATAAAAACATGTTAAACAGTGCACAATGAGTTTCATAATGATATGTCTCGGTTTCCCGGTTTTTTCCTCTGTCCTCATTTATTAACCTCCTTTGTATTTTGTGTTAAATTTTAAGTATAGATTTAACTAATAGAATGTTAACACATATCACTAAAAATTATATGGTTAGATTTGTATTTAAACATAGTTTCCAATGTTATTATTTTGCTATGCATAACTGGTATTTTATTAGTGAAAATTCTGATCAAAATATAACTCTAAATATGAGGAGGGTTAATAAACCAGAACGGAGGTAGTCAGGTACTAGACTAGTTATTTCTCGGTCAACTATTAATAGCCGTCCGACTCAATATTTCACTTGCAGTTATCATTATAAATAATATTTTCGCAACAGTCTGAGAAAAAACAAAACTATTATGAAATAGAAACTATATGGTTCAGTGTGCAATTTTTTCTCACTCTCACAAATTTGATGAACCTGCAGTGAGCTCATATTAGTTACGTTTTTCTGAGGACGGGCATGGTCCCATATTTTATCTGTCAGAAACCATGAGTTCTCCACGAAAGGACGCAAAACGCAGGAAAGCAGGGAAAAGAACAATGGGTGTTTGAGTTAGTGGTTTTGCGAATTAAGAATAGATTAGTCGAGTACTTTCGCAATTAGCGGTGGGCACTGACGTTGGCGTTGATCACTAGAGTTGTGGCATTAGATAAGCATGGTTTTGCTAGAGGCGGCGCACCTCGGTTTGGCAAAACAAATGGAAACGCTAAACTATGGTGGTAAAGAGATGTCTGCATACACAGTGGCTAAGCGTGGCTTTGCTAGAGGCGGCGAACGTCTATCCGCCAAAAGTGTTGAAAAATAAAATATTCCATGGTGATCCTAAAGGCATGTTTTTCTTAAAAACATCGATAACTTTATTAATTAAAGACAATGGTTATATTGTCTATAAGAAGGATACAATATTACCTATAGGTTTCTAACCAATCCCTTGTCAGTGTACTCTTTGCTAATCTAGCAAGCTCGTGACCTACTTTATTCGCTTCTCTATTACAATGTTCAAACCTAGTAAGAGGAAAATCACAAGCCATAAAATTGCAATCATCAAAAACCGTCGCCGCCGCTCCTACGAATGTCCCCTGTTGTTCGTTATATCAATGACTTCCATGTTGTCAGAATTGATAACGAGGCGATTGCAAACCGCCTTGTGCGTCAGCAATAAACCAAACCTAAGCGCCAACGCTTCCGCAGTAAGAACATCTGTGCACCAATCTATCTTCCAATATTCTCCGACCATGAACTTTTCTTTGTCATCCCTGAGAAGATCATGATCAAAAAAGGCATCCACATTCAACTTAACAAACCCCACAAAAGGTATGCTCGAGACTTCATGTTTCCACTTTGCATTATGTGAATGAGCATTTAAAGCATGGTTAATAGTATAGCCAGATGCTGGCTATAAGGCATTGTCATGTCACCTATAGCCCATCTTAGAGCAACTCTAGCAGACCCCGCATCTCGCCGGCCCGCAAAACGCGTTTGCAGTTCGCGCAAAACAGCTTTTGCGGGTTGGCCCGGGCTGGCACAGATGCAGACCCCCCAAACGGATCTGTAAAAAAGTATATTCGCGGAATATACTTTTTTACGGGCCGGCTTTGTGGGGTCTGCTCTTTGCGCCGCTGCATCCCGCATATCATCAGCTCGCAAATATCAAATACAACATAATTCAACAATCGAAAACAAACTGAATTATTTTATTCAAATAACCGTAGCAAACTTAAATAGTGCAATACAAAACTTGTCATGAATACAAATACAAATGAATACAAAAATAAGTCACTGTCCAGCCCTTTGCCAATGGTGTTCAATGAGATCTTTGTGAAGTTGAAAGTGGGTGTCTGCATTTTCAATCTCCTTGTATGTCTGAAGAAAAGCTCTAATGCGGTTTGGGTCTCTAACTGGTTTGACACGGCTACCCACATTGTCGTAAAAGAATTCTAAGTTCAATCATCTCTCATCTTCAAGAATTATATTGTGCAGGATAACACAACATGTCATGATGTTCTTCAAGGTTTTCTTATCCCAAAACGAGCAGGACCACGGACAATGGCAAACCTAGATTGCAAAACACCGAATGCTCTTTCAATGTCTTTGCGGGCTGCCTCTTGCACCTTTGCAAATTCACATTTTTTTTTGTTTTGGGTTCTTTGATGCTCTTGACAAATGTGCACCAAGGAGGGTATATACCATCTGCAAGATAGTACCCCTTTGTGTATTCATGCCCATCGATAGTGTAGTTGCAAGCAGGAGCATCACCACTAGCATGCCTAGCAAACAAATGAGACCATTGCAACACATTGATATCATTGAGAGTGCCCGACATACCAAAAAAGAATGCCAAATCCATAAATCTTCATTGGGTGCCCGAAGATACTCAGGACCGAAGACACGGATGATCACTTTCGCAAATCTACGCACAGACTCAATTGTGGTATCTTGTCACGCCCAAGATGCGACCCTATCCTCAATTTGGCACGAAGGCCTCGTCAGGGATAGAAGCGCATCTCGTCGTGTCGCAAGAATGGATATCGTTACAAGTACATGTACTGAAAATAAGAGATATATAAAGAGTTGGCTTACACTCGCCACAAGCTACATCAGAGTCACATCAGTACATTACATAATCATCAAGTGTAAGAGCAGGGTCCGACTACGAACGAAAACAAACGAGAAAATAAGAACGACGTCCATCCTTGCTATCCCAGGCTGCCGGCCTGGAACCCATCCTAGATCGATGAAGAAGAAGAAGAAGAAGAAGAAGCAACAAATGAACAATCAACGCGCTCGCGTCAAGTAACCTTTACCTGTACCTGCAACTGGTGTTGTAGTAATCTGTGAGCCACAGGGGACTCAGCAATCTCATTTCCAAAGGTATCAAGACTAGCAAAGCTTAATGGGTGAGGTATGGTTAAGTGGTGAGGTTGCAGCAGCGACTAAGCATATATTTGGTGGCTAACTTACGAGTACCAGAAATAAGAGGGTGAAGATCTACGCATAGCGGACGTGAACTACAGATGATCAAATGAATGATCCTGAACACCTACCTACGTCAGACATAACCCCACCGTGTCCTCGATCGGAGAAAGAACTCACGAAAGAGGCAGTCACGGTTACGCACACAGTTGGCAGGGGTGCTCCAACTAGTCCATCACAAATTACCACAAGCCGCATAGAAATCCTCAATCACGAAGCTCGCGATCTCGTCGGATTCCCTAGTGGAAAAACCTCAACTCTGAGATTACCCAAAGCATCACCGGAATCCCGATGCACAAGATATCTCGTCAAAGGTAAAACTAATCCAGCAAGGCCACCCGGTGTGTCGACGAACCCGATAGGAGCCGCGTATCTCGTTCTCAGGACACACCGTCTATGCATAGTGGACGGTAGCTGTCGTGGTTTTGACACGGCAGATGTCCTCGTGAAAGGACTTAGTACGGGAGCCATCGCACCTTGGTGGCGACTCAAAGGGGTTAAACGGGAGGAACACGGCGGTTTACCCAGGTTCGGCCCCTCGAGAGGAGGTAATAGCCTACGTCCTGCTTTGTGTGTATTGATGTGGATTCGATTACAAGGGAGGCGTAACTCGCCTAACCTAGCACTCGATGATTTTCTAACATATCCTCCTCCTTAAGACTCACCTTTATATATAGGTCGAGGCCTTAGGGTTTACAAGAGTCCCTTCCTCCTTACAAATCGTGACGATCGTAGTCTCTAAGTCGCCGTCCTTCAAAAACCGGAGACTTTCCAGAAATCATAATTGTCCCGCGGCTTTGAACCGCCCAGGCTGAAGCCCAAGTAACCCAAAGGAGGAATCGCCTTACTGGTAACCCGGCCCATCTGGGGCGAGTCACTTAATAAATAATATCCCCAACATTAGGCCCCAAATTGACTTGAACTTTCACGCCAATGCTTCCGCTTAGTTGAGGGTGATTCACTCCTTCGTCTTTCTTCATCCGTCAGAAATTGTAACTCGCCATCTGGCACCGAAAAAATCTTTTGAGTCGCCAAACCATTTCCTGTTGGCATCTTCTTATCCCTCGATTCTCGGAAAAATTAACATAATCCCAAAGGATCTTTAGTGCATCATTATCCCAAAATCTTCGGACATCATCATGGCGAATCTTTTTATTCCCCAACGGTTCCCGCTCACGGCGCCTCGATTCCAGCGCCCGTCCTGATAAAAAGACAGAAGGGACAGGGCTAGCGCTGGCCACCTATGTTGGAATTATGCCCTAGAGGCAATAATAAATGTATAGTTATTATTATAATTCCTGTATCAAGATAATAGTTTATTATCCATGCTATAATTGTATTGAATGAAGACTCATTTACATGTGTGGATACATAGACAAAACACCGTCCCTAGCATGCCTCTAGTTGGCTAGCCAGTTGATCGATGATAGTCAGTGTCTTCTGATTATGAACAAGGTGTTGTTGCTTGATAACTGGATCACGTCATTGGGAGAATCACGTGATGGACTAGACCCAAACTAATAGACGTAGCATGTTGATCGTGTCATTTTGTTGCTACTGTTTTCTGCGTGTCAAGTATTTATTCCTATGACCATGAGATCATATAACTCACTGACACCGGAGGAATGCTTTGTGTGTATCAAACGTCGCAACGTAACTGGGTGACTATAAAGATGCTCTACAGGTATCTCCGAAGGTGTTAGTTGAGTTAGTATGGATCAAGACTGGGATTTGTCACTCCGTGTGACGGAGAGGTATCTCGGGGCCCACTCGGTAATACAACATCACACATAAGCCTTGCAAGCAATGTGACTTAGTGTAAGTTGCGGGATCTTGTATTACGGAACGAGTAAAGAGACTTGCCGGTAAACGAGATTGAAATAGGTATACGGATACTGACGATCGAATCTCGGGCAAGTAACATACCGAAGGACAAAGGGAATGACATACGGGATTATACGAATCCTTGGCACTGAGGTTCAAACGATAAGATCTTCGTAGAATATGTAGGATCCAATATGGGCATCCAGGTCCCGCTATTGGATATTGGCCGAGGAGTCTCTCGGGTCATGTCTACATAGTTCTCGAACCCGCAGGGTCTGCACACTTAAGGTTCGACGTTGTTTTATGCGTATTTGAGTTATATGGTTGGTTACCAAATGTTGTTCGGAGTCCCGGATGAGATCACGGACATCACGAGGGTTTCCGGAATGGTCCGGAAACGAAGATTGATATATAGGATGACCTCATTTGATTACCGGAAGGTTTTCGGAGTTACCGGGAATGTACCGCGAATGACGAATGGGTTCTGGGAGTTCACCGGGGGGCAACCCACCCCGGGGAAGCCCATAGGCTTTGGGGAGACACACCAGCCCTTAGTGGGCTGGTGGGACAGCCCCAAGGGGGCCTATGCGCCAAGAAAAAGAAATCAAAGGAAAAGAGGAAAAAAAAGAGGGAGGAAGTGGGAAGGGAGGGGGACTCCTCCCACCAAACCAAGTCCAACTCGGTTTGGGGGGAAGTCCTCCCCCCCTTGGCTCGGCCGACCCCTTGAGGGTCCCTTGGACCCCAAGGCAAGGTCCCCCTCCCTCCTCCTATATATATGGAGCTTTTAGGGCAGATTTGAGACGACTTTCTCACGGCTGCCCGACCACATACCTCCATAGTTTTTCCTCTAGATCGCGTTTCTGCGGAGCTCGGGCGGAGCCCTGCTGAAACAAGGTCATCACCAACCTCCGGAGCGCCGTCACGCTGCCGGAGAACTCTTCTACCTCTCCGTCTCTCTTGCTGGATCAAGAAGGCCGAGATCATCGTCGAGCTGTACGTGTGCTGAACGCGGAGGTGCCGTCCGTTCGGTACTAGATCGTGGGACTGATCGCGGGATTGTTCGCGGGGCGGATCGAGGGACGTGAGGACGTTCCACTACATCAACCGCGTTCTCTAACGCTTCTGCTGTACGATCTACAAGAGTACGTAGATCACTCATCCCCTCTCGTAGATGGACATCACCATGATAGGTCTTCGTGCGCGTAGGAAAATTTTTGTTTCCCATGCGACGTTCCCCAACAACCTACCAGTCTCGTCAGTCCCCCCCCTCATTATCACAGCAAAAATGCCTCATCGCTTCCCGAGGGCTCCGCCGCCGGTCACAACTCCCGCTCCCGTCCGAGAAGCTTCAGCGCCGCCCGCAAGCCATTGCCGTCGTCAAGCTTCGCACCTCGGGCGATCCGTCCGCCGCCATTGTCCATCGCATCATCACCGACCACCTCGTCGCTTTGCCTCGAGCTCCGCCGCCGCCGAAGATCTCTTCGTTCGTCGGGACCCCCGCGCTTCTCCAACGATCTCCATCATCGCCGGCCTTCTTTGATCGAGAGCATCAGGTTAGGCCTTCGTACACCTTCTTAGGCGTAGGTTCATTCTCTGCTTGTGTTTTGACCATTGCCGTAGCTTCGAAGCTTTTTGCTCACAGTTATTCATCTCCCTCGAATCGATTAGTCCGAGCACCGATAGGGTAGCCAGTGCCCCGAATAATTTTAATTATCCGCTGTACTCGCGAATTTTTGAACACAATGTCTTCTCCAAACGAGGGGCATCACCTGATAACAAATCATTCGTGCCCAATTATATTCGTAGGTTTTCACACCTGTTTGACAAATCCATTCCTCATTTACTGTTTGCGAAAAACTGTTTGTAGCCTTCATCCCCCCTTAGTGCTTCGGAACGAATAGACTTTACCATCCGCAGAAATGTAGCCTTTAGGAATAACCCTACTTCCATAAGCCGCCATAGCAACCCAACCCGGCCTCTCGGTCCGGCGGGTTAAAACGAACCGATTCCAATTCATATAGTAGATGTCCAAGCATGTAATATCATACTTTTACCTACTTGTAGCATGGGTGCCGTCTTCAAGAGCGATTGGCTTCCTACCAAAGTTGATGACGCCGTCTTAGCTAATTACGTGAAAACGGGCTGTTTGGATCCTCAAGATGTCATTGGATGGCGCACCGGGTTGGGAGAAGATCTCCCTAACCCCAAAGAAGGGGAAATAGTAGTTTTTGTGGAACACTTGGAACGGGGTTTTAAGCCGCCCGGATCCAAATTTCTTAGGGGCGCTTTGACCTTCATGAACGTCCGACTCCAGGATCTGGGACCCAATTCCATAAGCAACTTGAGCCAATTCCAAGTCCTTTGCGAAGCTTATCTGCGGATTGAGCCTTTCGTCCCTCTATTCTGGCATTTTTTTCATCTGAATCGCCAGACGGAATTCCACAATGGCCCCAGTTTGGAACTCGACGGCGTCAACGTCCAGCGCCGTAGGGATAGTCCGTTCCCTTCACTCATCATGCCTAGCCATCCCAAGGGCTGGGGCGAATCTTGGTTTTATTGTCAAGAAACGTCCCCTGCTGGTGAGAATAAGCTTCTGGGCTACAGGCCAACCCGCCTTCCGGTCAACTTCAAGCTCCCCGACAAGCTCACCGAGGAAGAAGAGTCGGAGTTCATCCCAATACTGTCTGAACTGAGATCCCTGACAAACAATGGTCTTACCGGGGTTGACCTGATCCGCTGCTGGGTCGAATGGCGGATTCTTCCTCTAAGCCGCCGAGATGGTCTGATGTGTGAATTTGACGGCACTCTGGATCATCCCCAATGCTACTTTCACACACCATTAACAGAGAAAGACATTGTTGCCATCATCAAAAAGCTAACCGGCGAGCCCGCGGGAAAGTGCGGCCAAATCGGCCTTAAGCCCTTTTGCAAGATTAACCCGGCGCCCAAGGTAACCAAAGTTGACCCGCCCTTGGTTTTTATCCCTTCTGTTTTATTGCCATCATGATTTCATAACATATACCTTTCCAGAAAGGCGATAAGTTCTGGTCCAGGAGACCTAAAAAGCAAGCCATGAAAACTGCTAAGCCGCCCTCTAAGAAAACCAAGGGCAAAGGTAAATCTGCTGCGGCTGAGCCATCTGAAGTCGACGAATCTCAAGTCGGCGATGCACTTTCAGTACCAATCCGTCCTCTTTTCACTCGCCACCTATTACTTTTGACCTTTTATTTATATCTCTCACTCTTCTTGTAATAGAATGAAGATAACGAAAGCCAAGAAGACTCTGTTGAGGTAATTTCTGTTTCCTCTGATTCATCTCCTTCTCCACCTAAGCCAGCCCGGCGAGTATGTGGGAAAGTCCCCTTCTCACATCCAAATGCCCATTTGGACCCAAATTTCTTACTGAAGATAACACAGCACGCCTCAAACCGGAAGACACGAAGTCACTCTGGCGATCTGATATGTGGCTTACCAGCTACAAACAAAAGAAAGCCAAGCGAGGTACCTTTGTTATGAGTAACCATTATTCGTGCTTCTTTGGATCACATTTGTAACCCGCCTGTATTATTGATATATAATTCTTGCAGAATTCTCCTCCCACTTCCGGCGACTCAGTGATGTCAACACTTCCACCGATGATTCGAGTTCCGGGGTAAGTCTCTTGCCTTGACTTTTTGAGAATAACGATCTTTTCAATTCCTTAACATGCTTATTCCCTTTTGTTAGGGCACAAGCCAAGAAAAGGAAAACCAGTGGATCAATTCCTGATGCAACTTCCAAACCTCCAAAGAAATCAACTCCGACTCAAGACGATTCGGGTCATGCTGAGCCGGCAATTCAAGTGGATCTTCCTAAGTCGCCAAAAGAAACAACGGATGCCTCTAAATCGCCGAACCCATTGATGACAACAGAAGACCCAGATGTTGTAGTCATTACTGGTTCTGGCTTTTCCAAGCCGGCAGCGACAGTTCTGTCCAAACACGTAGCATCCTCCTCTCAGGCCATTCCCGAGTCTGGGCTCTCCAAGGCGAAGCTTTCCGACTATGCAAATCTGGAGTTTAAGGAACTCTGTTCTGGCTTCGCAAGTCGCCTGGAGGCGAGATATGAGATGGAGAGAAATCTGCTAAAGATGTTAAACAACAAACATGAGGTAAACTTTGTTATACTTTATACTATTCCCAATAGCCCCCAAGGGCCGGGTCATCAGTAAAAAGATGAGCCGGGTCTTGAAAATTTAGAAAAAGCTTCGCGACCAGTAACCCCCAAGGGCCGGGTCATCAATAAAAAAGATGACCGGGTCTTGATTTCTGTATAATTTCTCCTGAAAAATTATACATTAGCCCCCAAGTGTCAGGGATATTGCTTTGCAATAATTCTGAGACTTTTCTTTATTTTAAAATTTCAATAGGAAAACCTTGCTCAGACCGAACTGGCGCTGGGCGATTTAAGGAAAAACTTAGCTGAACAACAAGACGCCCGAACTCAGTCGGAAGATAAGTATAAATTGGCTCTGGTCGAACTGGAAAAACTCAAAGCCGAGTTAGAAAAAACTCAAGCTGACCAAAACGCCGCTTTGAAGAGAGCAGAGAAAGCTGAAGCGAAGCTGGCGACTGTTCAACAGGAGTTACCCGGCTTAAAACGTCATATCTCTAACATGACGCAAGCCATCTTTGGTAAGTCTTACCTAAATCTCCAACCTTATCCCCTCCTTTTGGCCAAATTTCTGATGTTAAGTTACTAATTATCAAATTCTAGGTCCAAGAGTCGCCAACCTGCAAGAAGACTGTGTGTTGATGCTGAAGGCGATTTATACGCTGACAGAGCAACTGTACACAGGCAGTGTGTTGACCGTCAAAGCTGTAATGGGTGCCAAAGAGCCTATTACTTCCATCAAGAAGGTACTTGGATGTTTGTCCACGCTTCCTCTCCAGATTGGCGAGTTAACTCGGTCAGCCGCCCGGAAAGGTGTCCCGACTGCCCTGAGTCGCTGCTTAGCGTATGCCCCGGAGATCAATTTGGAAGAAGTAGCCGCTGGCTTCCCTCAGCTTAAAGATGATGGATCGGAGTTCGTTGAAGAGGATTACCAGAAAGTTGTCAAGGATTCTCGGTTGGCCGCAACTCGACTCGCCGCGAGTCTTGATTTAACGAAGTATCAGGCGGCTTATGACAGTAAGAATAAGAAAGTCAGCCCGCCAACCTTCATGGTGACCAACCTAATTCCTCGGCGACCCAAGAATCCTTTCGACTGGGAAGCAGACTTGGCATCAATTTTGACCGACGAAGACGACTTTGCTGCTTTGGCCAGGTGCAATTGGGTCTTGGGCGATTTACAAATCGAAGTTGGTCAGAGCTCGCGCCAGGATTTAGCGAAGTAGACTTTCCTGAATTTGGCCCGCGAGCCATGTAACAGTCAGTACTATTTTTTGATGACATCTTCTGCAAGAAAAACCCTTATATCGCTTTTTGAGGCGATTTGAAATATTTGGTCCGCCTTTATAAGAATCTTCTATAATGCTTAATCCGCCAAGGATGAAACAAATCTTAGCACCCTCCTGTCTTAAACTTTGAACACATCATCTGTGAAAACAAATGAACTACGAATAGTTTCAACAAATATGCAGAAAGGGTAAAAACCTTCAAGATTAAATCATAATAAGAGTAATTTCGTCGGCTCATACGGTCGCGACAGGGGGAGGCGAGTCAGAAAGCTCGTGCACCCCCCCTAAATGCAGGTTTCGTCGGCTCATACGGTCGCGACACGGGGAGGCGAGTCAGAAAGCCCGTGCACCCACCCTAAATGCAGGTTTCGTCGGCTCATACGGTCGCGACAGGGGGAGGCGAGTCAGAAAGCCCGTGCACCCACCCTAAATGCAGGTTTCGTCGGCTCATACGGTCGCGACAGGGGGAGGCGAGTCAGAAAGCCCGTGCACCCACCCTAAATGCAGGTTTCGTCGGCTCATACGGTCGCGACAGGGGGAGGCGAGTCAGAAAGCTCGTGCACCCACCCTAAATGCAGGTTTCGTCGGCTCATACGGTCGCGACAGGGGGAGGCGAGTCAGAAAGCTCGTGCACCCACCCTAAATGCAGGTTTCGTCGGCTCATACGGTCGCGACAGGGGGAGGCGAGTCAGAAAGCTCGTGCACCCACCCTAAATGCAGGTTTCGTCGGCTCATACGGTCGCGACAGGGGGAGGTGAGTCAGAAAGCTCGTGCACCCACCCTAAATGCATGTTCTGTCGGCTCATAAGGTCGCAACAGGATGACACAAATTTCATTTTTTAATGAAGAAGCCCCCAAGTCGGAGAGTATTTTATTACTTCATAATGAAACTGAAAAACTTACAAAGCGTGGAGCTTTAAGAGCTCAAGTGTAGTAAGGCCGCAAATGAGCAATATTCCAGGGGCGAGTTGACTCAGCCTCTGTAGTCGGTCGGTTAGGCCGAAGATCCATCAAATAGTAAGAGCCATTGCGGAGGTTCTTGCTGACGACGAACGGCCCTTCCCAAGGGGGTGATAGCTTGTGCATGCCTGCCCGATCTTGTATTAGACGAAGTACCAAGTCGCCCTCCTGAAAAGTCCGACTCTTAACCCGGCGACTATGATAACGCCGCAGATCTTGCTGATAGATAGCCGAACGAGCCGCAGCCAGGTCACGCGCCTCTTTCAAGGCATCCAAGGAATCCTGACGCGCCAACTCATTATCTTGCTCCACATATGCGGCGACTCTAAGAGAATCATGTCTTATGTCAGTAGGAAGGACAGCTTCTGCTCCATAGACCAAAAAGGAAGGAGTGAACCCCGTGGATCGATTCGGGGTGGTCCGGATGCTCCACAATACCGAAGGTAATTCTTCAACCAAACACCCTGGAGTCCTTTCCAGGGGAACCATGAGCCGAGGTTTAATCCCTCGCAAGACTTCTTGATTCGCCCGCTCTGCTTGCCCGTTGGACTGCGGGTGAGCAACTGCAGAAACATCAAGCCGGATATGTTCTCGACGACAAAAATCCAGCATTGCTCCTTGGGACAAGTTAGTACCGTTGTCCGTGATAATACTGTGCGGATATCCAAAACGGAAAATCAGCTTTTTCAGAAATTTGACCGCGGTCTCCGCATCGCAAGCTCCAATAGGTTCCGCCTCAACCCATTTAGTGAACTTATCAACTGCCACCAATAAGTGAGTTTTCTTGTTAGAGGACATCTTAAAGGGACCGACCATGTCCAGCCCCCAGACCGCGAAAGGCCAAGTAATGGGAATCATCCTCAATTCTTGAGCCGGCACATGAGCCTGTCTCCCATATCGTTGGCACCCCTCGCACCGCCGTACTATGTCTTCTGCATCTGCATGAGCCGTCAACCAGAAGAAACCATGTCGAAAAGCCTTTGATACCAAAGAACGTGACCCGGCGTGATGCCCGCAGTCTCCAGAATGAATGTCATTTAGGATTACGCATCCTTCCTCGGAGGAAACACACCGCTGAAAGACCCCAGAAGCACTTCGTTTATATAACTCGCCGTTAATGATGACCATGGATTTGCTACGTCGAACGATCTGGCGAGCCAAAACTTCGTCGGTGGGTAACTCGCCGCGAGTGAGATAAGCCAGATAAGGAAGAGCCCAATCCGGAGTGACATGGAGAGCCACCACAAGCTGAGACTCGGGATCCGGTATCGCCAATTCCTCCTCCGTGGGTATAGTCACAGACGGTTTATGCAAGATATCCAAAAAAACATTAGGGGGGACCGGTTTTCTCTGTGAGCCGAGTCGCGAGAGGGCATCAGCTGCTTCGTTGAGTCGCCGATCAACATGATCCACCTGGTACCCATGAAAATAGCCCGCCACATCAGATACAGCTCGCCTGTAAGCCGCCATCATAGGATCCCGAGAGTCCCAGGTACCCGAAACCTGTTGCGCCACCAAATCTGAATCCCCAAAGCATCTGACTCGGGTTAGGTTCATCTCTTTTGCCAGCCGAAAACCGTGAAGCAGAGCTTCATATTGCGCCGCATTATTTGTGCAGGGAAACATGAGCCGGAGAACATAGCAGAACTTATCTCCTTGAGGGGATATCAACACCACACCAGCCCCCGAGCCCTCCAACTGCCTGGATCCATCAAAGTAAATAGTCCAATAGGTAAGGTCAGGCCGATCTTCCGGAGCCTGAAGTTCCGTCCAATCGTTAACGAAATCAACTAGTGCCTGAGACTTGATGGCTATGCGGGGGGTATATTGTATGTGATGAGACCCAAGCTCTATTGCCCATTTGGCGATTCGCCCTGTTGCCTCCCGGTTTTGGATGACGTCACCGAGGGGGGCGGAACTGACCACAGTGATTGGGTGCTCCTGAAATAATGTTTAAGCTTTCAACTCGCCCTGAACACCCCATAGACCAGTTTCTGCCAATGCGGGTATCGCTGTTTTAGAAAGAGTTAACACCTCACTGATAAAGTATATCGGACGTTGCACCGGGTATTCCTTTCTTTCGACGACCACAGCCACGCTGACCACCTTGGAATTTGCCGCGATATACAGGAGCATAGGCTCCTTTTCGGTTGGGGCTGCCAGGACCGGCGGGTTAACCAATTGATGCTTCAAGGCCTGAAGCGCCTCGTCTGCCTCCTCTGTCCATACGAATCGGTCGGATTTTCTCAACAATTGATAAAGAGGAATCGCCTTTTCCCCAAGGCGGCTCACGAAACGACTTAGAGCCGCAATGCGGCCCGCCAGTCGCTGAACTTGATTAACATTCGTCGGCTTCCCGAGAGAGGTAACCGCTTCAATTTTGTCCGGGTTAGCCTCGATGCCGCGCTCGGATACCAAGAAACCCAGTAGTTTTCCTGCAGGTACACCAAAAACGCACTTGGTAGGATTTAGCTTCATCTGATATACCCGTAAATTATCAAAGGTTTCCTTAAGGTCTTCCAAAAGTGTATCCCCCCGGCGGGTCTTGATCACAATGTTGTCAACATAAGCATGGACGCTGCGACCAATTTGGTTATGAAGACAATTCTGGATGCAGCATTGATAAGTCGCCCCTGCGCTCTTGAGTCCGAACGGCATGGACACATAGCAAAAGGCCCCGAAGGGGGTTATGAAGGCCGTCTTCTCCTGATCTTCCACGGCCATTTTGATCTGATGATAACCTGAATAGGCGTCCAAAAAGCACAATCGTTCGCATCCCGCCACCGAGTCAATGATTTGGTCGATGCGGGGAAGAGCGAAAGGATCTTTGGGACAAGCTCTGTTGAGGTCCGTATAGTCAATACACATACAGAAAGTGCCATTCTTCTTGAGTACTAACACCGGGTTAGCCAACCATTTGGGGTGAAAGACTTCCACGATGAACCCGGCGGCTAAAAGACGGGCGACTTCTTCTCCAATCGCCTTCCGTCGCTCCTCGTTAAATCTGCGAAGGTACTGTTGGACCGGTTTGCATTTTGGGTCAATATTAAGATGGTGCTCAGCGAATTCTCTCGGTACACCCGGCATGTCAGAGGGCTTCCATGCGAAGATGTCCCGATTCTCAGCGATGAATTCGATGAGCGCGCTTTCCTATTTGGGGTCCAGACCCGTCCCAATGGTGAACTGCTTGGATGAATCGCCAGGAACGAAATCGATTGTCTTAGTATCATCCGTCGGTTTGAATTTTAGGGGCGACTCAGAATCTGTAGTCGGCTTCTTGAGTGGTGACATGTCTGCCGGGTCAACATTGGCCCGATGATGTTTGAGCTCTTCCGCCGCACAGGCGACCTCCGCATAAGCCGCGTCCCCTTCCTCGCACTCCTTTGCGATTCTTCTATCTCCATCAATCGTGATGGGTCCTTTAGGACCAGGCATTTTTAGTTTGAGGTAGACGTAGCACGGGCGGGCCATGAAGCGGGCGTAAGCCGGTCGCCCGAACAGCGCGTGGTACGGGCTTTTCAGTTTGACAAACTCGAAGATTAGGGACTCCGACCTGCAATTCTGCGCAGTTCCAAAGGCTACTGAGAGCCTGACCCGGCCTATGGGATAAGCCGACTTGCCCGGGACAATGCCGTGGAAAACCGTGGTTGAAGGCATCAAGTCTTTCTCCAATAGATTCATCCTCCGGAAGGTGTCAAAGTATAGGATATTAATGTTGCTGCCACCATCCATTAATACCTTTGACAAGGTGTAACCGCCCACTTGGGGAGCCACGACTAATGCCAGGTCGCCCGGGTTATCTATCCTTGGCGGGTGATCCTCTCTACTCCATGTTATGGTCTGCTCGGACCAGTGGAGATATCTGGGAATCGCCGGCTCAGTTATGTTGTACGCCCGGTGATTTACCTTTTTATCACGCCTGCCAGCATTAGTGGTGAAAACGTGGTACTGCCCATTACTTAGCTGTTTGGGATTGTTGCGGAAGCCCCCGTTGTCATCCTGGTCCTGTGGAGCCCCTTGTGGGGGTGGCTGCTGGAAAACTCCCGGCGGGTTGTACCGCCGCTGGTGGTGCACCGGGTATTGGTCGCCGCCTGGTTGCGGGCCTCCCTGAGCCCCCTGTTCGGGAAAACCGCCGAAGGGGTTCTGCCTTTGGTTGGGCGCGGCGAGTTGGTCCTGGCGACGGTTCGGATCTTCGTTTTGGCTCTTCTTTATTGCCTCAGCCCAAAATTCTCGCATCACGAAACAGTTCTCCCAAGAGTGGCCCGCCGGGCCGTCGGCCGTGGCGTGGTGCGGGCAAGGGCCTTTGAGTAGCTCTTCATAATTACGCGGCCTTTTCCCACTGAAACCTCGATTCTTCTTTTTGCCGTCATTGGCATTGGTGTTGGCAACCAAATCCGAAGGCTCCTCTTGTGGCCTACGCTTGCCGTTGGTCCCGTGATTGTGACGGTTGCGGCTTTGGAAACGGGTGTGATTTTTGGTCGAATCGCCTTTTTTGGGTGAGTTACCCTTACCATCCTCGCCGGGATCCTTGGTATCATCGGCCTCGGCATACCTAGTGAGGGTGTCCATCAGTTCGCCCATGTCCTGAACTTTCCGTTTGAGTCGCCCCAGTTTCTGGACCAACGGTTCATAGTGGCAGTTGTGCTCGAGGATAAGCACAGCTTGTGCTGCCGTGATACCATCTGATGAATGGATAATTTCTGCGACCCGCCGTGACCAATGGTGCGCCGACTCATCCGGGCGTTGTAAGAAGTGTTGTAAGTCGACGATCGTCATCGGTCGTTTACAGGTTCCCCGGAAGTCTTTGATGAAACGCTCTTTCAGCTCGGCCCAGGACTGGATAGAATTGGGAGGTAAGTTTTTCAGCCAAGTGCGCGCCAATCCCTCGAGCATCATGGTGAAATATCTGGCGCAAACCGCCTCATTTACGTCGAGCATGTCCATGGCAATCTCATAGCCCTCAATCCATGATGTTGGTTCGAGATCTGGTGTGTAATTAGGCACCTTTCTTGGTCCTTTGAAATCCTTGGGCATTCTTTCGTTCCGAAGGGCTAGGGACAAGCACGGTACCCCAACTCGCCCTTCGGTCCCTGTGAGGGGGGCCTGGGCATCTTGAATGTTGGGGAGATCTCTGCCCGGCGGGTTCCGTTCGGGCGGGTTGTCCTGCGGGAAGTGTCGCGGGCCACTGTTTACGGCTGGCTGATCCCCCGGCCTACTCCTGGTGTAGCTCGCCTGAGGGGTGGAGTGCAATCTCTCAAGGCTGTGTGAGAACTGTGCGTTTTGAACCACCGCCATTTTCAACATCTCGATGGCGTTCCTTGCTTCAATCTCAGCTGGGGTGTTGTCGTGAATCGGAAGAGACTCCAAATGGCGAGTTGCGGAAAGCACGTTATCCACCGGGTTGGAGAAGTGGCCTTGAGGGGTCCGGAAACGAGGAATTTGACCCTCAGTCGGCTGAACCGGCGGGTTAGGCGGGCGGCCCGGCCCTCCTGCTGGGGCGGCTCCCATCCCGGGGGTTCGAGGAGTGTCGAACAGGCGGGTCGGGTTGAGGTCATGGGGTAGGCGACCCTGGTGTCTCCGCTGATGGACGGCGTCGGACGCGCGCTGCTGTCTTTCGAGCCGCCAGTTGTCGGTGTTCAATCGTATTCTTTCGGCCGTGATTTGGGCTTGTCGAGTCTCAATCCTGGCGGACTCCATCTCAGCATCCTGATGGGCCTTTGCCACCGCCTCTCTCAGCTTTGCTAACTCTGCGTTTATTTCCTCTTGGTTCTCTGGCGTGAGGGGAGTTGACATTAGTCTCGTGATTTCCGCCGCTAAATCCACCAGGACTGCGGACGCACTTCTGGATGTCCCGCCGGTCCCATCGCCTCCGGTGGGGTTCGAGGCGGGTTGAGTTGCCCCGGCCATGTAGATGGCGATCTGGCGGCGGGTTCGATCAAGGATTTCCGGATCCATGGCCAGCGACAAGCCTCCGAGACCGTCTCCGTGGAGGGACTGGATGGAATCTGAATCGCCCATGGATGACTCATCGTCAGAGTTGACCGGGGTAACCTCCTGAGCCGCCACGTGCTCTGGCTCCTCCGACCCCTGCGTGAACCCCACAAAGACCGGGCGAGTCAGATTCTGTGTTATGATTGGGCGGACGTACCTGGCCGGCTCGACGATGTCGGTAGAGATGTCCGGCTCAGGAACGGATGATCCGATCATGCCGATGAAGACGTTGATCTTGCCGAAGGGGACCCTGTAGCCTGATTCGAGAGAATTCGCTTCATGTCCCCATCGTTGGTTGTCGATGTAGGTTATCCCGCGGCGGCTCTGAGTCATGAGCGCCGTCGCATAGCTCCCAAACCCTGGTAGGGCTCCCTTTGAGAACTCAACTCCACCGTGCGTAGGCCCCACGGTGGGCGCCAACTGTCGTGGTTTTGTCACGACAGATGTCCTCGTGAAATGACTTAGTACGGGAGCCATCGCACCTTGGTGGCGACTCAAAGGGGTTAAACGGGAGGAACACGGCGGTTTACCCAGGTTCGGCCCCTCGAGAGGAGGTAATAGCCTACGTCCTGCTTTGTGTGTATTGATGTGGATTCCATTACAAGGGAGGCGTAACTCGCCTAACCTAGCACTCGATGATTTTCTAACCTATCCTCCTCCTTAAGACTCGCCTTTATATATAGGTCGAGGCCTTAGGGTTTACAAGAGTCCCTTCCTCCTTACAAATCGTGACCATCGTAGTCACTAAGTCGCCGTCCTTCAAAACCCGGAGACTTTCCAGAAATCATAACCGTCCCGCGGCTTTGAACCGCCCAGGCTGAAGCCCAAGTAACCCAAAGGAGGAATCGCCTTACTGGTAACCCGGCCCATCTGGGGCGAGTCACTTAATAAATAATATCCCCAACAGTAGCCAAACCTCGAGTTGCCCCGAGGTGGCACCGCCGACTTCTAGGTGGGTGGACCAACACTCATGCGGAGCACTGGCCCGGGGGGTTGATTAAATTATCCTCGGGGTCCGGAAAGTCCCTATGCAATTTTATTAGGTGATTAGGCAAATGTAGTACCAATGTTGGGCCTTGCCAGACCAGTCTTAATCTAAAACGAATTATCAAGGGGGTCCCCATAACAACCCCGATCGTGTTAGGAGTGCTCATTTATGGAACATAACACCGGTAGCCGAAACTAAGGGGGCAAAGGTGGAACAAAACACCAGGCTAGAACGGGTCGAGCCTTCCACCTTTTACCAAGTATATAGGTGCATTAAATTAAATAGCATTTAAATATGGTGATATAACAAGGAACCCATGTTTTCACATGGAAGCATCTGCACCTGCAACTAGCAATGCTAACACAGGGTTAAGCAAGCGGTATCATAGCCAATCAGTGGTTTGCTAGGTTGAACAGGTTGAAGGTTTCATGGCATTGTTGAGAGGCTAATATTTAACATGTGGTAGGCAACGAGACATAAACGGTAGCAACGGTAAAACTAGCATGGCAATGATAGTAATGGTATCTGGGGAAATGATCATCTTGCCTGAGATCCCGCTTGGAAGAAGAATGCCTCCGTGAAGCAGACGAACCGACGTAGTCGAACGGGTCCTCACATCCGACACGCTTGCGGAACTCTATCGAGACGGGGAAAACCGGAAACAAGCATCAACACACGGTATTCACCACACGATGCACAACACATATGATGCATGGACAGGCTGAATGCAAACAAGTCACGGCAAGACAATTCACCCAATCAAACACTACACATTAAGTGAAGTTCAATATGCAACGACTTGCATATTGACGAAACTCCATGTTAATTATTTCGTTATATCCCGATTAGATACACGGCAATATTAAATGTGGTTAAACATGGCAAGAGGTGAAGCGTAATTAAACTACCTATCTAGGCATTTTCAATGAGGTCGGAAATGACATATAGCATCTCCGAAACGACCTCACATGTTAATTACAATTCTGTCCAGATCTGATCTAACACATTTAATTAGTTGTTAAACAGAAAAACAAATAGGTTCACGTGATTCTACGCGTCATTTCAAGCAAACTACACATAGAGATCATCTCCAACGGAGCTACGGATCAAAAGATACAAGCACCGCAAGATATGATGGCATGAATGCAATATGTGTGCAACGGCGGTCACGAGCACTTCTAAACATACAAACAACAAGAGAAAATGAAACTACACGAGATTCTAAGCAAGTTTCATGTAGGACACGATGAAATCGGAGCTACGGTTCAAAAACTACGAACGAAACAAGAAATGAGTACAATCTGCCAAAATCAGCCGCATAACATTTTCTACACCCCACAACTACGAGCTACACTACTCCAATAAACTCAAGCAAGGCATGACACGAAAGAGGGCAAGATGCACTACTACAAACAACCAACAACAACTAGCATGGCATCATGGATCACTAGGGAAAGAAGACACAAAATGGCATCTCACACACTATTTCAGACTTAGTGAAAATTACACCTCATGAAAGTGCAGTTTTCGATCTGAAGCTATATTGATAGCAACAAAACCTATAGCTACAGGACTCCAAATGGCATGAAACTTTACATCATGATAGAGAAGCACAAGGGGTACAACTAACTCCATTGGACAAACCTCAAAAGAGCTACAGATCGATCTAAAGATAGAAGCAAAACAAAACAACAACAAAATATAACAGATTTCAGACTTAGAACTATTTCAGCTCCTCCAAATCAGCACTGTTTCTAGCAACTTGAGGGCAATCAAAACACACCTAAACATGCATTTCTATTGCAACCAAAAATACCAGGGGCTAGTCTAAACACCCAAGATCAACTCTCTAGTTGACAACTCCGACAAACGAAGCACGGAATAAATCCTACGAATTAAATAAAAGGGCATCACGGCAAAAATATCGCGCGAACTAACTTGCTCTAATGCTAAAAATAATTGCACAGAAAAATCCCATGGATTTTTCTACCCCGGAAACATATAAAAGATGTGGGGTTGCACAACAAAATAAAGCCACACATAAATGCGGAAAAATAACCTATACGCGGGAAAATAAATTACCGGCAAATCCCTACACGTAAAAATACAATTGACCGCTCTAAAATACATGCAAAAATGATTCCTAAAACATGGACATTTCTAATACGGCATACGAGCAACCCGGACTTGCGCGAAAATTAAATACGGGACGTATCCTATTGAAACAGCACGTAAACCTAGGCATATGGCGGCTCAAACTTCGTCAGACAATTATCTATGTTTTAAATTCGTATTATACACGCAAAACTACCACAAAACCATATAAAATACGCCTCGTTCCGACTTACGGATAAAAAGTTACGGGCATTTTAATATCGTCATATCTCTGGAATTTATTATAATCCGAAAATCCTAAATAACTAACGGGCCTAACGGGGCGCAAGATAATTTAACACCGCTTTGTGCAAAAAAAAGAGGGCTCGGGTGTTGGCTCACTTTGGGCCGGCCCATTTGGTGGAGAGGGAGGCCGGCTGCAGCTGGGGGCGGCGAGGTGGACCGGCACCTCCTGGCCCACGCGGGCGAGGCGGTTGGTGGCGTGGCCCAGGTGTTGGCTCCTCGTCGTCCTCCTCGTGCACAGGCTGCACGCAGCCATGGAGGTGGCGGCCGGTGGCGGGGGCGGCCGGGAAGGCGCGGAGGCGGCCGGGAAGGGGTGGATCCGGGAGGGTCTGGGGCCTCCGGTCCCATTCCGGCCGATGGCATCCCGAGCCGGCGGGAAACGACATGGTGGCGGCGGCTGGCGAGCCGAGGTGGAGGCGGGGGCAAGGCACCGCGTGGCGGCGCTGCAGGCGGCGAACGGCGCCGAGGGCAGCGGCGATCTCCGGCAAGGGCGAGCCGACCGGCTCGTGCCGAGCGACGGGAGGTTGCCCGGGGCGCCACGGGAGGCAGAGAGGAGCTCGGGCCTGCTGGTGCTCGGTCAGGCGGAGGCGCTCGCCAGATGGGCCTGAGAGGGCCCGATCCGGGCTGAGGTGGGCCGACGGCTGCGCAGAGGAGGGAGGGAGGAGAGAGAGAGAGTGGGAGAGGCTAGGGTTAGGGGCACAGATTTCGAAGCACGGGGGGTTGGCTGTCTAAAAAATATGATGGAGGGGGTATTTATAGAGAAAAGAGGGGCTCGGTTAACCGGAATCGCGTTCCAGATCCAACCGCGGGGTCGGATTCGGACGATTCCGAACGCGAGTATGGGTACGCGGCCGTATAGAGGGGATATCCGGAGACGAGAGGGAGAACGGGCGGCGCGACAACGATTTATAAAACACCGACAGACGTCCGACGGTGGACCGAATATGGTGCCGCTACGGTCGACCGTTCGGGTGCCAGACGGTCTGCGATCCCGACGAAATTCGACAGGCGGCCTAGCTAGAACTAATTACGACCGCATGCCAAGTTTCACCCCGATCAGAGAAATTTTTACGCACACTTTTAAAACAGGGTTTCGACGATGCCGCGGGCGCGTGCGAGTGCAGTCGGGCTCAGAACGCACAACGGCGAGAACCGACAACTAACAACGGATGCAAGTTTTGAAAACGGGCGGCAACGAAGACGCCGATGCAATGTAGACGATGTGAATGATGCGATCATGATGCGACAAATGAAAATACCCACACGACGAAAACGGAAAGAAAAGGAAATCTTCTGGAACGTCGGCATCGGGCTGTCACATATCTTCACCAATGCGAAGATAATCATCGGCATAGTCAGCCGGAACGTCATATGCAATCACCCGCATAGCTGCGGAGATTTTTTGATATACACTAAATCCCTTTAAGCCCGTGGCATTCCTTCTTTGAGTAAAATACCGGCAATTTGACTCGCAAGCTTGAACAAGTTTCACAAAGAGGGATTGGCGCATTCGGTAGCTTCCGGAAGAGGTGCACAGGATATGTAGGATTCTTCGTGAAATAGTCTTGCATCAACATCTCGTTCCCAAGATGGCGATTCCGAGGAATGCACAAACGACCGACAGTCGATCCTCGCCTCCTCTTCCGATATGTAGGATCCTCTTTTTATTATATGGTCCATCTTTCCCTCTCATGGCATCTCCAATGGGTGTAAAATAGTTGTTGGTAGATTTTAACACATAGGATTTTGTATGATGTGTCATGCAATAAATGAAGAAAGATAACAAGGTTGTATGTAAATTAACCAACACCCTTGCACAAGCTCCAATATAGAATGAGAAAGCACCTTATTTATTATCTCATATTCTATTGGACAAACTAAATACAATCTATTGGAATAGTTGTATGTTAAGATGTTGGTTGATGACATGACATATTTTACCAACAAGCTAACCAAAAAATTGTTGGAGATGCCCTCACAAAGTGTCTAGGAGCACGTGCTAGAGCTGGGTCTTAACTAAAAGTCCACTTACCTTCTCTCTCCTCTTCTGTTTCCTCCAACTAAGCACAAGTATATTATTTTATTTCTTATAGCCAGGTGACTCAGCTCTATTGTACTTGCTCTTACATAGTTTGTTGTTATGGCACGAATCCCCATGATGGTTTAGTACCCCTCTTGAGACTTTCCCTCATGAACTAACTTACATCTATTCCATCATAAATACCACATTGTTATCGCGATAAGCTCCCGTGCGTTCAGTAGATCCGATATAGATAGTTCTTGATCTGACATGAAGATTAAAAATTCTAGGATCGCCTCTCCTGCACGATAAAAAACACAAGCTTTTTTAATCGCTTCATACATCCCCAACTTTTCCCACACCTCTTTAGCCTTTTGGCATACAAACAACATATCTTTTGTATCCACTAGCCCATTCAAGCATGATGTGCAAATGGGCGAAATTTTCATGTGTCTATTGGCCAGCGTAATACAACATGTTAGAGTTCCATACAATGTACGCCAAGGTGTAAGTATATCTCGAACGGTCAGGAGACAGCTCACACTCTCCTTACACACCTTTCATCTCACCATCCAATGCATTTTTTCTGGTTGTTTTCGTCACCCCATCAAAAATGTGGCATCGCGTCGATAATTCCTTTGCGCATTTTTATGGTTGGTCCTAAAGGCATGTTGAAATTGTGTAACCGCGAACATCATCTGCCCATCAGTCAGTACGTCAAAATCATCAGCTCGTGTAGAGTTTGGGCGCAACGTTGAAATCATGCTCCTCGCAAAATGAAAAAATCGTTGAAATTGTGCTAACCATGAGCCACTTGTGTTGGTCTAATTTGTCTGCCTCCCTTATGCGTTCACTTCTGCATTGACACGTGTGTTTGTGTTTATCTTGATAATGACATTACTCCATGCATGTGAGCTGTCTGTGTCACGCATGCGTAGCACAAGTATACCAGCAAGGTGCAAGGAGAGCGTAGCCATACATGAATACTTCTTTTAAAACGGAAGCAAAAGCTCCGCATCCATTAAATAAGGGAAAATAGAGTTTGTTACAGACCGTTCAAATACACGGCATGCGAATTACTCTCGTAAAATTATGGACCCTAATTTCTTGACACCCGCGGTGACCCAAAGGTTCGCCTCCGTTGCGATAGAGGCAAACAGAATAGTCGGCGGCGCGCTTTTGTTCTGGAAAACTCACTACAAGAAATCTGTTAATACGTGACGGTGGTAATCCGTCATAGGTCATGCGAAAAACTGTGATGGGTTGTCGTACATGACGGATTTCAAATCCGTCATGTATCACGCGTCATAATTTCACATCGGGCCATCCATGACGGATCTTGTCCGTCATGGCTCTATCACAGGCCCGCCCAAGGCCCAAATCTTCATGACGGAACAGACTCCACGTAGGATTTCCAATTAACCAACTGGAATGACATGGCAGCCTACATGAACACTGATTTTCGTCACAGAAATCATCATGGAAATTAGCAGAATTTCAATTTAGTTCGTCTCACTAGCCTATTTTATTCAGCCAAATTTTCATGTACATTTTTAAGAATAATGCATTACACAAATCTTAATGCCAATTTTGGCAAGAGAGTCGCTGCACCGATGCGGACGGGCTAGGGACCGGTGTTCCTTTTTCCGACGTCGGCGATACACTTTCTAGTGTGAGCCTTGGGCTCCGGCGATTCCAATCCTTGACCGGTGTTTGGCGTTGCCCCTCTTCGGCCTCCTCCATGGATCTTCGGCTCCGATCGATGACTCGCGGCCAACGTCTTGTCTTACGGCTGCCTGCGGCTACGCTCTAGCGGTCGTTCCATTGCCTGTGGATATATTTCTGCTGCTCTCCTTTGGTAGTTCGGCGCCTTGTGTGGGGTCTTGTGGATCCTCTTTGTTGGTCGACAGTGCGACACCCGTCGAGCCCGGGTGAAGGGTTGTCGCCCTTTGCGACATCAAAGACAGACCTTTGTGTTGCTCTTGCCAGACCAGTTGATTGCAGTCAGTGGCACGATACAGGCACGGTGTTGCCCTCGTCCTGAGGCCTTGGTTTGGTTAGCTGGTTTGGCATTGTTGTGGTCGTTGGGAATCATGTCTGATGTTTCCTTTGAGTCCTTCATTTAGCATTTTGTATCTTTGTTCTGCTTTGTTTTCTCTTCTTTGTACTTGGTATCTTTGTAATCCTTGCTGGCTGATGGCTTTGTTAATTCAAAGTCGGGCTATGTGCGAGCCCTCTCTCGGGATCGGCAGACGCCGTTTCTCTACAAAATTATTGTAGCATCTTCCATATACTATGCGAGTTTGAAGCCTGGTAGGATCCACTACTTCAGAAATCACAAACTTGCATAAAGCTTATATCAAAATTAAATCAATTGACATAAAGTTCTATATTAATGAATTACTAGATACCTATTTAATTTCATATACTTATAGTGGGATACCAGTCACTATTTATCATGTTGGACATTGTTTGAAATTGTATACACGAGGTTCACTCGAACAGCTCATTACTTCATTGGTTGATGAACCCAAAAAATGATAAGGGCAAATACATGCTATTAAGTCAATTTGTGAACCTTGGGGTAGTGATGAAGATGTTAACTAGACTGATATTTGTCAGTTGTGGTTGTAATTAGGTTAAAATTAGGTCATTCATAGAAGGTTCAGCTCTGAGAAAGTAGCGGAAAAGAGGAATATGGAACATTAGCATGGAGTTGTATGGTCTAGGATCTCGCGGTGTAGATTAAAAAAAGGGGGATGACCCCATGTGCATACTATCATTTTATTAATTATTCACAAAGACCTTACAAACTAATATATCATTACGTCTAAAGTCGTCATCTTGGCAACATATGCCGCTATTCTTATCCACCTAATGAAGGATGTGTAATGTATGAGCCAAATATCCAGACCTCACACTAAAGCCTAACATCTAAAATATGAGACTCCTACCAAGCCGCATTGCCGGGTCTAGGCACACACAGTCCCGACTCACTCTTAGTGGGCACCGCATGCGCACGCTACAAGGGTCGTCACCATCGTGTTCCACCGATCCATCTTCAGAGTAGGTACTCACGCATCTACCTTGACAGGCCTTCCCTCGATGCCACCACGACGCCAAACAACGCCACATGCCTGAGCGCGTCTATCATCATGCATCTGTCGCCGAGACCCCACTGCGCCACCCCGCTGAGACCCGTCAACACGTGCTCAAAAACAATGCCCTCAGGAGGGAGAACGTCACCGAAGGCTTCGTCATTCTCATATCCGGGAGAATCGGATCTAGGGTTTCCTGTGAAGTAGCCTCAACAAAGTGAAGCAAACCGCAACGATGATGCCTCAACATGGAAATAACGTCAAAGACGCTGCCATCGTCCGTCAAAACCGAAGTCGGCATGATTTTCACCGACGGTCATACCACCCCGATCTGCAGCTGACATCGAGTGAGCCTTCCATGCCACATGTATTGTCCCTATCCACCTTCGTCGTCGGCCACCACCGCCCTGAGGACAGCACCCGACACCGGTCCATGTTGTGCGCAGCCCTCGCCGCTGCCAAGCGATGGGTCTAGGACAGGTCATCGCCACCGCCAACAAAAGACGCATGCCACCTACAGTGATTAGGCGCACAGCCCGCTGCCAGAAGGAACTGCCAGGAGGCGAGTTGCACCATTGCAAGCCTCCAAACTCCGGCCCACACCAGATCTACGCGTAAGGGGGCGGAGATCCGTGCCACCGCCGACGCTGGCCAGGCTTCTCCGGTTCACGTCTTCTGGCGGCGGCAAGGGAGGGGCGGGGTAGGGTTAGCGCTCGGCGGCGGCTAGGTTCCTCCCAGTCACCTGCTGAGGCGACATGGGAGGTCAAGGATCAGCACTGTCATGATAAGGCTAATGGCACCTTGTTGAATTGTTGTACTCAGTTTAATCTATAACCTAACCACATATAGCAGTCTTAAAAATTAGGGGCAAATATGCTCCGGATTAGTAGATGAGTACCATTGATATGCTCATCGTCAGAACCTGAACCTTCTGGAAAACTCAAATTCCAGAGTAGAATGTTGGATTCTGAATGTACATGGGTGCGATGTTTACGGTAAAATTCCTATGAAATGTTGATCTCCTCTAGTAAAGCTAATGGTAGCTACACCTAAACATCATGCAGTAAAACGATGTATCTCAGCTATAAATAAAGCAACAACCAGCTACTCCCTTCATTCGTAAATATAAGTATTTTTAGAGGTTTCAGTAAGAGACTACATACGAATGTATATAGACATACTTTAGAGTATAGATTCGCTCGCTTATTGCTACCTGAGCTAGGAGACAAGCGACTTTTGTCATCCCTCCCTGTGGTTCGTCTCATCCGACGCTCCTTGTTTTGTTTCATTAATAGAGCTCAACATTTTACAGTTTAAGAACAGCAGTACAATCATATAATACTTAAGTTTGACATAAGTAAAAAGATTTAAATGACATCAACTAAGTTCAAACAAAGTGCTAATTAACATATCATGACTACCATATAACACATGTTCAACGAAATACTAACATATTATGACTAGATACAGTGCCTACTAACTAGATAGTTTGACAGCGTGACTAAGGGTCGTAGTCCGGAGAATCAGAACGAGAGGTGCTAGCAGGATTGTAGTAAATGATGATCTCTTCATGGTCATGCCTAAGGTAGAACGTGACCCTCTCCCCAGATTCCATCTCGTAGTTTTAAGCAAGGGTTGTCCAACTAGGGCAACTAAGATACGTTCGATATACCTCATTGGTTACAAGAGAAGTGAAGTTCATGGTTGTCATATCTTCATGAGGATGACCTAAAATCTGATCTTTACATCAATCCCAATGTTGAACCTCTACAGAAAGTCACGCCTTGCCTCGCAAGAGATGCCCTGATCAAAACTAAAAGAAAACATCAACCGGAAGTATTTGGTCGCTACTATGAAATTCAACCACAACATGTTTATAACATATCTTCTTAGTTAGGAGCTCATTTGGAAGATCTATGAATAACCTCTTGTCCTTTTGGCATCCTACTAGGCCACTAGCAACACACATTATGTTTTATATCCTTTACTTTGCGTGATTTAGATAAAACTAACCCGGACCTACGTTGTTTTTAGGAAAATTACCCATTGATGTTATTTTTGTGCAAAAATAAAGTATTTTGGATGGAACCTAAATGTTTACTACATTATTTTTGGGGGAAAAGAGCCACGGAGCAAGAAGGACACTTCAAGGGGGGCACGAGGTGGCCACAAGGCCCCATCATACGACATTGAGGGCGGGTGGCCCCTAGGCACCTTCTTATGTCCTCTTATGGCTATAAATTCTCCCCCGACCTAAAATGGCGTGCATTTTTTGTGATTTTTTTGCGATACAGAGCTGTTGTGACCTTTGTTGTTTGTGCGGAGAGCTAATCTGGAGGCTGATCTTGGCCTCCAATGGGAATTCGTTGTCATTTTCATCACCATCATCATGATCTCCTTTCTCAGGTGTGAGTAATCTCCTTGTAGGCACATGTGGTTGATATAATTTGATGAGATCTTCTATGTACTAGATGTCGGATTTTTTACAATTTGATATGTAGCTCTCAATATATTATGACACTAATGTTGTTGTCACTTTGCTATTTTTAATGTTTGACACTCGGTCCGAGTGACATGATTTCATATTTTAACTTTTTTATATTTGTATGAACATATATGTGTATTGGGTTTTATCTGCAGGTTATATGCATTTGTTATAGTTCTAAACCCTAGACATTGTTATATGTTTTCATGAAGTTAAATGAATAAGTGTATAATTAGCCGAGACGTAAGAACATCTACAGCCGCCCCCTCCAAACACTCGAAATGTCCGCCCAATCAATGTTCGATCAAATTTTTTGATCCAACCAGACACCTAATTTGGTCCCTATACATCTGGTGTGACCGGCACCTCTCAAACCGGTTTCAAATATGAAAAAGGTATGAGGTTGCTCAGTCACGGCCGAACACCCCAGTTCGTGTCATAGCCATCCTAAGTTGTCCCACGTGTAGCCACATGAAGGGGGAGGCAACCAACGACCTCACGTGCCACATGTCTGCCAGCCTCGTCGCCGCGTTGCTTGCCTCGCAAGCCCCGTCTGTCTTCGTGCTCGCGTGCTGGCCGTCGTAGCCGGAGCCACTGCGGGCGGGTGTGGGTGCTGGACACGGCCAAATTCACTGTTCTGACCCTTTTGCTAACGTTAAGCAGGATCTGACCCTTGTGGGGAATTTTTTTTGGATCTGGCCCTTTTGCTATGTCAGAACCTTTGATGGTAGGGTATGACAACCTACCGCCGAGGTCCCTAGCGGTAGGAAAATGGCCTACCGTCGTAGGTGCTGGTGATAGCATGTGTAACCCTACCGCCAAGGGGTGCGGCGGTAGGCACGCACGCCGAGTGTGTCTGCAACTTCGATTTTTTTACGGTAGGCGTGCAACCCTACCGTTAGGGCCCTTTGCGGTAGGTTGTGATACCCTACCGCCAAGGGGTCCGGCATTAGCAAAAGGACCAGATCTGAATTTTTCCTCACCGGGATCAGATCCGGCTTAACGTTAGCAAAAGGGTTAAACACAGTGAAATTTGCCGCTGGACGCCGCCACAGCTGGAGCCGCATGTCGCACACGTGTGTGTTGGTTGGCCGCCACAGCTGTACGAACTGGTGTGCTCGTTGGCCGGCCAAAGCGAAAAAACCTATTTGCCGCGCGTTGCGGTAAATTGCCACGACTTTGCACATAGAGAACGCGAAGGTGATCGCGGCCGGGCCATTAACAGTTGCGAGGCATGCCGGTTTTGGGAACCTTTTAGACTTTTTCAGTTGTTTTTTTATTTTTGGAAACTTTCTAGAAGATTCCCTAAATGGTTTTTTTCTTGTTTTTTTTCTGTTTCTGTTTTAAAATTTTCTTCTTGATTTTGAAAAATTGTTCCCGAATTTGAAAAAATGTTACGGAATTTGGGAAAATGTTCCAGAATTTGAAAAATGTTCCAGAATTTGAAAAAATGTTCCGGAATTTGAAATAATGTTCTGGAATTTAAAAGAATGTTTCATAATTTCAAAAAATGTTCCGTAATTTGAAAAAATGTTCTGAAATTTGAAAAAATGTTCTGGAATTGCTATCACGATGTTTTGGGATTTTCTAAATAATGTTCCTGAATTTTAAAAAATGTTCCGGCGTTCGATAAATATTCTGTAATTTGAAACATATTACAGAATTGGAAACAATGTTCTGGAATTTGGAAAAATGTTCCGGAATTTCGTAAAATGTTCCGGAATTTGAAAAAATGCTAGCAAATTGAAAAAAATGTTCCAGAATTTGAGAAAATGTTCTGGCATTTGAAAAATGTTCATCATTTTCTAAAACAAATTGCCTTTTCAAAAAATATTCGTAAGTTTATAAAATGTTTGTGTTTCAAAAAGTGTACACAAGTTGAAAAAATGTTCCTGATTTAAAAAATATTTACAAATTTCAAAAAAGTTCTTTTCTAAAAATAATTGTTCTAAGTTTTAAAATGCTCATGTTTTCAAATTATTTGTGTTCTTATAAATTCTTCTAAAAATAAAAAATATTTCCATTTACAAATTTTATTCTTAAATACAAAGTCTGTTTAAGTTTTATACATTCAAAAAAAAATGTAACCTTGTAGGAAAAAGAGAAAAAGAAACACAAAAGAAAATAAGGAAGAAGAAAATTTTTTTTGGAAAATAACTAAAAAAAGCAACAAAAAAAAACGAGCCGGTTAACTGACCAACCCTCTCGCTTCGCTAGCGATGGCGGCCAGTCGTTTTGTCCCTCGTGTGCGAAGCCATCTCTATAGGATAAAAAATGCGTCCAATAGAAGGTCATGGCCGAAGCCGCGTGCATTTACAGCCAGGCGTGCTAGTGGGCCAGCGGCAGCTGCTTGCCTGGTGGCTGGCTGACCGACCGCCGCGGTGGCCGCGTGCGCGCGTCATACACATGGGCCGCTGCAACCGGCTCGCTAGCTACTCCCTTTGTTTTTAAATACTTTCTTCATTTAGAAATACTTGTTAGAGGAATATATGTATTTATTTTTAAATACATTTATTTTTATGTATTTTTGTGACAAGTAATTTCAAAATGATGGAGTACAATTTTTTTAGAGGTTTCGTTAAAAAACTACATACAGATGTATGTAAACATATATTAAACGCATATTTATTCATTTTATTTTTTATATAGTACACTAATGAAATATTTAAAAAGATTTATATTAAAAAGGTGGAAGTAGCTGCTAGCCGCGCTGGTCAAATATGCAGCTGCTTTGCGTGCTCGCCACGGACCATCGAGCCGCTGCGTGCACAGCCGTGTGCTGCCCACGAGTTGGCCGTCGTGCGCATCGGTTGAGACCTTTTTGCCCACACCTTCATGTTGCTCGCGTTGTTACTCTATATGCTTGCATATACGGTGTTTGTCGAAATGACTTAAAAGTGAAGAGACAAATTTTAAATGGAAAAAGTTCAAAACAAATCTTCTATTGGTAGGTGAAAGCTAAATCAAATCCTTAATTCCCGATGCCTGAAATTAGCACACCAAATTCTTTTTTCCCAGTCTATTATGAACCTTGAGAGGATTTAGCTGGGATTCGCTGAACTGGACCAGCCCATTAATGCGGTTGCTAGCGCTGGTCTGGTTTTCATGATTTTTCTCTGATTTATTCCTTTGTTATACTTTACTTTTTTGCCAAATTTATCTGGTTTTTCTTTCTTCGTTATACTTTTGGTTTCTTTCGTTTCTTTCTTGATTTTTTTCATATATTTTTTACTTTTGTTTTGTTTCTTTACCAGTTACTGGCTTTCTTTTTTACACACCTCTAATTATTCTCAATACCATAGTAAATTTCAAGCACAAATGTATTTTTAATAGACTGTATTTACATTTTTTGGATACTTGTTTTTAATACACTCTATTTACATTTTTAGCACAAATATATATGTAATACACTGTATTTAAAATTATAGCAAAAATATTTTTTTTAATACACTGTATTTACATTTTTAGTACAAATATATTTTTAATACACTCGTGATATTTTTTAGATGTCACAAACATTTATTTACACATTTGTTCAGGTCTTAGACTTTGTTCCCATTTTTAAAGTTTAGAAAAAATGTTTGCACTTAAAAAAATCAGGATTCATAATAAATATATTTCATAAAGTGTTTGCTTTTTCGAAATTGATTATTTTTTAAACAATGGTTTTTCTAAAAATTATTGAGAATTTTTAAAAAGTTCTCACACTCTATAAGATGTCCGGACATTCCAAAATAGTTTACATTTTCAATATTTTTTTGCCCAAAAATAAATTCGAAGTTCATTGCTTCAGTGTTTTCGAAAACACAAATAATTTACGAAATTGCAAAAACATTATTTGAAAAATGTGACACAATTATGGAAAATCCATATTATTTTTCGTAGCATGTGAAAACTGTTGGAATTCTGAAGTTTTTTGACAAATGTGATTTTTTAGATATCACAGACAGTTTTAAAAAATGTGAATGAAATTTCAAAATTCTGAACTTTTTTAAGAAACAAAAACTGAATTGTGTTTCTGCCAAAAATATAGAATATTTTAAACTTCGGGACTATTTTAGAAATGTGTCAACATTTTTAAACTTCATGAATTCTTGTTCTTGTAAAGTTGGTCGGCCCAAATTCTCGGTCCTGAGAGTAGTACGTAATCCCAGTCGGGATTGTAGTATTTCCAGCGTGCCAAACAGATCTGAGGTCTAAAATAGACCGGGATCATAAGTTCGGAGTGTCAATTTCCGAGATTCAAAGTTCAGGGTTTGATTTAACTTTAGTCTACCATTTCAAAATTTGTTTTGGACTTTTAGGTGAATGTCTGAAAGAAAATATAAGGGGACAAAACGAAAACGCCCGATTTCCGGACGTGTCTTGAGGGATCATACTAGCTACGTATGAGTGTACATGCTCTAACCGTTACATATGTTGAACAAGATGTCTCTGGAAGGTTCACGCATGCAGAACATAAAGAGCAATGGAACTTTTAGCACATGACCACGTCCAATTCCAAAGCAGCTGTGCGTGCATCAAGTTTCATTCTATATCTGACTGATATCTAAGAAGAATTATTTTTTATTATCTTATAAAAAATGATAGTGCATCCTTATCTGTTCGTGTGTGACGTACTTATTGCATATTTTCGTTATCAAACATGATAACAGTTATCTAATAAGTACGTGTGTGACGTACTTATTGCATATTTTCGTTATCAAACATGATAACAGTTATCTTATAAGTACATGTGTGACGTACTTATTGCATATTTTCGTTATCAGACATGATAACTATTGTCTGCGACTTTTAATTAATGAGACAAAGCAAAATGCAATCTATTCTAGCAGCCGGTGTCACGAACCCCCAATCATCGGGTTTCGAATTGCTACAAGTCTCATCAGACGGACTGGATCCTTTCTTTCTCCTTGGATGGCCATCGGTGAAAGTAAAGTCCTTCTCTTTTCGAGTAGGAGGTAGCAAGTACGGGCAAAAAGGTTATGTGAACATCAAATACATGACGTAAAGGGGAAGTTGCCCTTTTACATTCCAGCTCAAATGAGATTGACTGAATAGTAAATTCAAATATTTTCTTTATATTTTCAAAATTCTGGAATTTTTTAAGGCAAACTTTGACAAATGTTCTAACAGCTGGCGATGTTTCATCATGAAATCACATTCTTGAAAGTCATGGCAAAAACAATAAAATCGAAACTCTGAAAACAATATTTCTATCATCCGTAAAAAAACAATATTTCTGGTTTTTTTGCCACGACTTGCACAAATATAATTTCGTATTGGAATTTTGCAAGCTCTTAAAACAATTGTCAAAGTTTACCATAAATTCAGATTTTAAAAACATTTTTTTAATTTATTGTTCACTCGAGCTCATTTGAGTTCGGGTGCAAGAACACCACACGTCCATGTAAAGGCCTACACACACGTACATCAGCACTTATGTTTAGTTGGTAATTTGAAACAAAGATAATGATGCTTAAACATTAATAAAACGATAACAAACGGCTCATTATCGACGCGATAGTCCATGCCGGCGTAGTTATCTCAGCCCTTCCATTTATAGGTGACAAGCCGTTGTGGTCGCCCGATGATGCTCTACTTTATTGTCCTGATGGATATGCACTTTATAATAAATATAAAAACGAGTACTCGTTGTTCCATGTTTGGGAAAACCCGTTGTTGTCACCAGATGATGCTATTATTTTTAAAAGTTGTATCTTTATATAGGTTCTTATTACATCTGACTTTCAACGTCACAATGAACTACAATGATAATTTCGACCGGACTACATAATATATTTTTTGCGGAAACCGGAATTCATAAGTATTCTTATTAAATCGTGAACAAACATTTAAGATCAAGGTACAAAAAAATTAGATAGTGATTCAGCAAGTGAGTGTTGAAAAAAACATAAGGGCAAGCACAGATGTGAAAGTCATCTTCTCCCGATGAGCTCAAATGAGCCCGTGATTAACAGTAAAGTCCCACAAAGTAGAAAATAAATTCAAACATTTCTAAAAAGATGTGACAAAGTTTGACAAATATATTAAGTGTTTGCCAAGTTTCATCATGAAATGCATTCATGACAGGCGTGATAAAAAAACAAAATAAATACATCAAAATGCTTTCGGAAAAGCACTTTTGGAGCATCGGTTCTTTTGTCACGATGTCATTCCATGATAAAATTTGGTGAGCACTCAAAACATTTGTCAATGCTTGCCAGAAAAAGTAATTGGATTGTTCCATTTTAAATACTGTTCACATGGACATCATTTGTGCTGGAGCTCAGAAACACCATGTCCTTGTAGATGAAGGAAATATCCTAGGAAAATATACAAATGATAAGAGATAAATATATCCAGGTTACGGCAAGGCACGAGGAGATGTGTTGGTGCGATGACATGGTGGTGATCTCTTGCCAAAGTTCCTACGTGTCCAAGCATAAAGTCCGAGACAATGATTCCAATAGTTAAAAATTAAGGCAGTGCTCTGCACCGGCGCGTCGGCCGAAATTTTTGACCGGACGCGCGCGGGCCGCACGATCCGTCAACCCCGCGCGTCCGCACCGTTGGATCTCCATGCAACATTTTTTCCCCGATGCAGCTAAATTTTGATGCGATGCAGCTATTTTTTCAACGGTTACAATAAAAAACAACATTTGTAGCAATAAAAATATCTACGTGATCGTAGCAAAAAAAAAAAGCTGATGGTGCGTGGTAGCAGAAGTCAAACGCCGGTTGTAACAAATATTTACGTGACGTGTATGTAACTTTTTTAGTGAACGGTTGCAGCAAAAAATGATGCCGGTTGTAGAAAAAATTAACACGGTTGCAGCAAAAGTAAAAAACATCGATTGTAACGAAAAATCCGACGAACAGGAGTTGCAACCAAACGTATATGCAACTTTTTTACTGGACAAATGTAGCAAAAAAATAACGCTTGTAGCAAACATGACGCTGGTTGCAACAATATAAATAAAAAAATGTTGCATGCCGAGTTAGCGGGCGCGCGGTCGCGTGCGGTCGGCCGAACGGTTCGACCGGCGCACCGGTCAGAAACGTTTCCCTAAAAATTAAGAAAAGATAACGCTCACACACGTGAGCGTCTCACACGCATGGATTTGTGTTCCATTGTAGTTTGCATTAATTTTGACATTTTTTGGTAGTTTTTTTGTGCCACGTACAAAGGGGTTGGTGGGTGAGTGTTAAGGAGTTTGCCCACACGCCTGTTTCGCGCACGCCCATACGTGGTTGCCAACCCGAGTTGTGGTGGAACTGATGCCGCGCCTACACGCCGCTATGCTTGTTAATTGTCTTGCCTTTCGAGTGTTACGTGGCAACTGAGTGGAAGTGACGTGCCCGCATACTGGTCAGTTGTCATGTCTTCTGAGTGTTACATGACAACTGAGTGGAACTGCCGTGCCCGCATGCCTGTCAGTTGCCATGTCTTCCACATGACAACTCAGTGGAACTGTCGTGCACGCATGCATGTCAGTTGCCATGTCTTCCCCATGGCAACTGAGTGGAATTTTCGTGCCCGCATGCGTGTCAGTTGCCATGTCTTCCCCATGACAACTGAGTGGAACTGTCGTGCTCGCATGCCTGTCAGTTGCCATGTCTTCCCAGTGTTACATGACAACCGAGTGAAACTGGCCGTGCTCGCATGCCTGCCAGTTGTCATGTCTTTCCAGTGTTAGATGGCAACTGAGTGAAACTGACCGTGCCCGCATGCCTGTCAGTTGACATGTCTTCCCAATGTTACATGGCAACTGAGTGAAACTGGCTGTGTCCGCATGCCTGTCAGTTGCCATGTCTTTTCAGTGCTATATGACAACTGAGTGGAACTGTCATGCGGGGGCACGCGGGACTACGAGGTGCCAGGCCAGATGTGCGGTTCGCGGGACAGGAGACCGGACGTGTAGACGTTAGTTGTTTTGCCCACATGCACGCGTGTGAACTGTTTCCCTTGCACACCACACGAGGTACGTGAGCAATACCCCTTAACGACCACATGTATGGACGTTATCACTATCCTAAAAATCGAGGAGTGATTCTTGTGACAAAATACTTGGATGTTATTTGAGTCCCAAATTTTCCATACAATCGAGAGCACCACCAAGTGTTGGAAATATGCCCTAGAGGCAATAATAAATTAGTTATTATTATATTTCCTTGTTCATAATTGAAAAGGATCGAGATGGACCTAGAGGGGGGAGTGAATAGGTACAAATCCAAATTTTAATAATTACTTAGCAATTTTAGGCTAAAGTGCGGAATATGAGTGTAAGTCTAATAGTTGCTATGACAAAGAGTAAGCTATTAGGAGTGAAGCAAGGCAAGCGGTAAACAATAATCAAATACAAGTATGTAATAAGGATTAACACAAGTAGAGAGTTAGGGTTAGGAATAACCGAAACTCCGAGAGAGACAAGGATGTATCCCGATGTTCACTTCCTTGGAGGGAAGCTACGTCACCGCTAGAGGGGCGGATGTTACCACGAAGGCACACCAATGCCACGAAGGCTCACCCTATTCTCCCTTTGAGATAACTCCACGAAGGCGTTTCTCAACCACTAGTGGTAAGCCTTGAGGTGGCTTCCAAACCTTCACAAACTTTCCGGGGGATATCACAATGGTTTGATTCCTCTCCAAGACTCCTACCGCCTAGGAGTCTCCAACCTCCAAGAGTAACAAGATCACGGGGATTGCTCAAAACTTTCTCAAATCACAAATCACTTTGGTGGGAAGGAGGAGAGGGAGACGATCTATCTTTTGATTGGAACAACACTCAAAGGGACTCACAAATGCTCTTGGGATCTAGGATTTGGTGTAGACAAGAGTGAGTGAGATGAAAGGTGTTCTTGGGTGTATTCTAGCTGTGTTGAACACCCTTTCACGAGGTGGGAGAAGAGTATATATAGTGTGGAGTGAAATCCAACCGTTGGAGGTGCATTATGTCACACAGGGTCCGGACGTCCGACACTTGCCGGAAGTCCGGGCGTCCGCGAGGGGCCGGACGTCCGACAGTGGTCGGTCGTCCGAGGCCTGTAAGCACGACTGGAACTCTTTTGGATTTATCAACGACCGGACGTCCGACAGGGGTCGGTTGTTCGAGGCCTGTAGATACGACAGAACCTATTTGAATTTATCAGCGTCCGGACGTCCGGAGTGGACCGGAAATCCGTGTTATGCAGTTCAATTTCTACTGGTGGTGGCTTCCGGATTTCCGATGTGAGTCGGACGTCCGGTGCTCGGACGTCCGGAGAGAGCCGGATTTCCGAGATATAGAACACAAATTCTACTCATGTAGACTTCCGGATTTCCGGACCTTGGCCGGACGTCCGGCCCTCGGATGTCCGGAGGGAGCCGGATTTCCGAGTTATATGACTCACAAACTACTGGTGACGGGCTGCGGATTTCCGAAGCCAGCCGGACGTCCGGTACTCGGGCGTCCGGAGGGAGCCGGATGTCCGAGGCAATGGACATGTTTTGAATTGAAGACAGAGAGGAGAGTATGTGGTGTTTGGTATGAAAGTAAAGATGTGGTATGAGCAAGTTCATCGCAAAACCTGTGATCCCCTCTTAATAGTGCGGGATCCCTATACTCAATATCAGTAAACTCAAAAGACTACTCTACAACATCTCTTCTTAATCCCGAGCCTTCTCGAAATATAAATCACCAATCTTTTCAGGCAACCTTTGGCACATAAATCTCAATCTACTAAAGTACTTGCCGTCCTGAGATACACTCAACAAATAGGATTAGTTTCCTATGTATGTGTTGTCATTAACACCAAAAGACGATTAGGGGCAGAGCATGCACTTTCAATAATAATCGTTTATTATCCATGCTAGAATTGTATTGATTGGGAACTCAAATACATGTGTGGATACATAGACAACACATTGTCCCTAGTGAGCCTCTAGTTGACTAGTTCGTTGATTAAATATGGTCAAGGTTTCCTAACCATAGGCAAGTTTTGTCACTTGATAACGGGATCACATCATTGGGAGAATCACATCGTGTCATTTTATTGCTATTGTTTTCTGCGTGTCAAGTATTTATTCCTATGACCATGATATCATATAACTCACTGGCACCGGAGGAATGCCTTGTGTGTATCAAACGTCACAACGTAACTGGGTGATTACAAAGCTGTTCTACACGTATCTCCAAAGGTGTCCGTTGAGTTAGTATGGATCAAGACAGAGATTTGTCACTCCGTGGGACAGAGAGGTATCTCGGGGCCCACTCGGTAATACAACATTACACACAAGCCTTGTAAGCAATGTGACTAAGTGTAAGTCACGGGATCTTGTATTACGGAACGAGCAAAGAGACTTGACGGTAACGAGATTGAAATAGGGATGCGGATACCAACGATCGAATCTCGGGCAAGTAACATACCGAAGGACAAAGGGAATGACGTACGGGATTGCCTGAATCCTTGACACTGAGGTTCAACTGATAAGTTATTCGGAGGATATGTAGGATCCAATATGGGCACCCAGGTCTCTCTATTGGATATTGACCGAGGAGTACCTCGGGGCATGTCTACATAGTTCTCGAAACCGCAGGGTCTGCACACTTAAGGTTCGGCGATGTTTTAGTATAATTGAGTTATATGCGTGGTTACCAAATGTAGTTCGCAGTCCCAGATGAGATCATGGATGTCACGAGGGTTTCCGGAATTGTCTGGGGACGAAGATTGATATATAGGATGACTTCATTTGGTTACTGTAAAGCTTTCGGGCATTACCGGAAATGTACCGGGAGTGATGAATGGGTTCGAAGTTCACCGGGAGGGGGGCAACCCTCCCGGGGGAAGCCCAAAGGACTTATGGGTGGCGCACCAGCCCTTAGTGGGCTGGTAGGACAGCCCAATAAGGCATATGCGCCATAAGCAAAAAACCAAAGAAAAAAAAAAGAAAGGTGGGAAGGAAGAGAAGGACTCCACTTTCCAATCCTATTTTGAGTAGGATTGGAGTAGGAGTCCTACTCCTCCCCTTGGCCGGTGCACCTTGAGGGCTTAGCCCTCAAGGCAAGTCCCTCCCCCTCCCTCCTATATATACTGGTGTTTTAGGGCTGATTTGAGACAACTTTTACCACGGCAACCCGACCACAAACACCACGGTTTTTCCTCTAGATCGTATTTCTGCGGAGCTCGGGCGGAGCCCTGCAGGACTAGATCCTTCACCACCACCGGAGCATCGTCACGCTGCCGGAGAACTCATCTACTTCTCTGTCTTGCTTGCTGGATCAAGAAGGCCGAGATCATCGTCGAGCTGTACGTGTGCTGAACGCGGAGGTGCCGTCCGTTAGGCACTAGATCGGAGCGGATCGTGGGACGGATCGCGGGACGGTTAGCGGGGCGGATCGGGGGACGTGAGGACTTTCCACTACATCAACCGCGTTTCTTAACGCTTCCTGCTGTGCGATCTACAAGGGTACGTAGATCCAAATCTCCTCTCGTAGATGGACATCACCATGATAGGTCTTCGTGCGCGTAGGACAAATTTTGTTTCCCATGCGACGTTCCCCGACAGTGGCATCATGAGCTAGGTTCATGCATAGATGTAATCTCGAGTAGAACACAAAGGGTTTTGTGGACGGTGATGTTCGATTTGCTGCCCTCCTTAGTGTTTTCTCAATTCAGCGGTATTGGTTGATTGAAGCGGCCCGGACCGACATTATTCATACGCTTACGAAAGACTAGTTTTATCTCTTGACATGCAACCTCGTTGCATAAATATGACTGGCGGGTGTCGGTTTCTTCAACTTTAGTTGAATTGGTTTTGACCGAGGCGGTCCTTGGAGAGGTAAAATAGCAATTTGCACATCTTCGTTGTGGTTTTTGCGTAAGTAAGATGCGATCTACTAGATACCCATAGCAGCCACGTAAAACATGCAACAATAATTAGAGGATGTCTAACTTGTTTTTGCGGGGTATGCTTGTGATATGATATGGCCAATGACATGATGTGATATATTGGATGCATGAGATGATCGTGTTGTAATAGTTAATATCGACTTGCACGTCGATGGTACGGCAACCGGCAGGAGCCATAGGGTTGTCTTTAAACTAACGTTTGTGTTTGCATATGCGTTTACTATATTGCTAGGACGTAGCTTTAGTAGTAATAGCATAAGTAGCACGACAACCCCGATGGCGACACGTTGATGGAGATCATGATGATGGAGATCATGGTGTGGCGCCGGTGACAAGAAGATAGTGCCGGTGCTTTGGTGATGGAGATCAAGAAGCATATGATGATGGCCATATCATGTCACTTATGAATTGCATGCGATGTTAATCCTTTTATGCACCTTATTTTGCTTCGAACGACGGTAGCATTATGAGGTGATCTCTCACTAAAATTTCAAGACGAAATTGTGTTCTCCCCGACTGTGCACCGTTGCTACAGTTCATCGTTTCGAGACACCACGTGATGATCGGGTGTGATAGACTCAACGTTCACATACAACGGGTGCAAAACAGTTGCACATGCGGAACACTCGGGTTAAACTTGACGAGCCTAGCATGTGCAGACATGGCCTCGGAACACAAGAGACCGAAAGGTCGAGCATGAATCGTATAGTTGATATGATTAGCATAGAGATTCTTACCACTGAAACTATTCTCGACTCACGTGATGATCGGACTTGAGATAGTGGATTTGGATCATGTACCACTCAAATGACTAGAGAGATGTACTTTTTGAGTGGGAATTCTTAAGTAATATGATTAATTGAACTAATTATCATGAACATAGTCTAATGGTCTTTGCAAATTACGATGTAGCTTGCACTATAGCTCTACTGTTTTCATATGTTCCTAGAGAAAATTTAGTTGAAAGTTGATAGTAGCAACTTTGCGGGCTGAGTCCGTAAAACTGAGGATTGTCCTCATTGCTGCGCAGAAGGCTTATGTCCTTAATGCACCACTCGGTGTGCTGCACCTCGGGCGTCGTCTGTGGATGTTGCGAACACCTGACATACACGTCTTTGATGACTACATGATAGTTCAGTGCGCAATACTTAATGGCTTAGAAGCGAGACGCCGAAGACATTTTGAAAACGTCGTAGAACATAAGAGATGTTCAAAGAGATGAAATTGAGATTTCATGCTCATGCCCTTGTTGAGATATATAAGACCTCCGACAAGATTCTTTGCCTACAAAGTAAAGGATAAAAGCTCAAATCGTTGAGCATGTTCTCAGATTGTCTGGGTACAACATTCGCTTGAATAAACTGGGAGTTAATCTTCCAGATGAGATAGTGATGGTTCTCCAAAGTCACTGCCACTAAGCTGCTAGAGCTTCGTGATGAACTATAAACAAATCAAGGATAGATATGATGATCCTTAAGGGCGTGTTTGGTTCCCTGCACTGCATGTGGCTCGCATCCACCATGCAAAAATTGGATGTTTGGTACACTGCATGGTCTTTTGAGCCTGGCCCATTTGGATGCAAAAGTAGGCCTCTCAGCCAGGCTGAGGGAAACGCAAGTTTCCTGCGTAGCTCGCGTGCAGGTCGTTGCCTCGCTCTTTCCTTCCTTTTCCCAACTTTTGCCATAGCCGCCGCCGTCCTTGTTCCTCCTCCATCGAGCTCCGCCGCCGTTCTCCGCCGACCTCTATCGCTGCCCTCCTCATTCGTCCTGGACGAAGCTCCGCCACCACCATCCTCTACCAAGCGGCGCCGTCGCCCTCGTCAAGCCGCCGCACACCGGCTCCTGTCGCCTCGCGCTGCCACTTGCCAGATCCCGGCGCCTCGCGCTGCCACAGGCCGGATCCCGGCGCCTCGCGCTGCCATAGGCCAGATCCGTCATCTGGAGTCACCGCCGCCGCCGCCCTTGTGAAAGCTCCGCAGTCCTCGACAGTCCTCCTCAAGCGCCGGCGCCGCCCTTGTCAAAGCGTTGCAGTCGTCGGTCGTCCTCCTTAAATGCCGGTGACGCCCTTGTCCAAGCGTCAGCGCCGCCCATTTACACCATCTGGATGTCACCTCATACATCCATACCATGCAAAGTTCACCAAACACTATCTCGGCTCATCGTTGCATCAGTCCAACCAGGCCACACTCACCCAACATCCTCCATGCGATGCAGCCTAAAACTACACAGGGAACCAAACACGCCCTAAGTGATTCACAATGTTTGACACTGCGAAAGTAGAAATCAAGAAGGAGCATCAATTTTTGATGGTTAGTAAAACCACTAGTTTCAAGAAGGGCAAGGGCTAGAAGGGATACTTCATGAAACGGCAAACCAGTTGCTGCTCTAAAGAAGAAACCCAAAATCGAACCCAAACCCGAGACTAAGTGCTTCTGTTATGAGGGAAACGGTCACTGAGGCGGAGCTACCCTAGATACTTGGTAGATAAGAAGGCTGGCAAAGTCGACAAAAGTATATTTGATATACATGATATTGATGTGTACTTTACTAGTACTCCTAGTATCACGAGGGTATGGGATACCGGTTCGGTTGCTAAGTTATTAGTAACTCGAAATGAAAGCTACGGTATAAACGGAGACTAGCTAAAGGCGAGGTGACGATACGTGTTGGAAGTGTTTCCAAGGTTGATGTGATCAAACATCGCACGCTCCCTCTATCATCGGGATTGGTGGTAAAACCTAAATAATTGTTATTTGGTGTTTGCATTGAGCATGAACATGATTGGATCGTGTTTATTGCAATACGATTATTCATTTAAAGAGAATAATAGTTATTCTATTTGCTTGAATAAATACCCTCAATGGTTTATTGAATCTCGATCGTAGTGTTACACATGTTCATAATATTGGTGCCAAAAGATACAAAATAATAATAATAGTACCACTTAGTTGTGGCACTGCCACTTGAGTCATGTTGGTACAAAATGCATGAAGAAGCTCCATGCCGATGGATCTTTGTACTCACTCATTTTTGAAACGTTTGAGGCATGCAAACCATACCTCTTGGTATAAACGCATGAAGAAACTCCATGCGGATGGATCGTTTGGACTCACTTGATTTTGAATCACTTGAGACATGCAAATCATGCCACATGAAACAGGAGAGTAACTTGTTGGGAGTAATACATTTTTGATGTGTGCAGTCCAATAAGTGCTGAGGCATGTAGTGGATATCGTTATGTTCTTACTTCACTGGCGATTTGAGTAGACACATGAGTATTTACTTGATGAATCACAAGTCTGAAATATTGAAAAATTCAAGGCTATTTCAGAGTGAAGATCATCGTGACAAGAGGATAAACTGTCTACGATATGATCCTAGAGATGAATATCTGAGTTACAAGTTTTTGGTACACAGTTAAGACAATGTGTAAATTATTTCGCAATACATGCCACCTGGAAGACCATAGTGTGATGGTGTGTCCGAACGTCATAGCCACGCTCTATCAGATATGATGCATACTATGATGTCTCTTATCGAATTACCACTATCGTTTATAGGTTATGCATTAGAGACAACATCATTCACTTTAAATAGGGCATCACGTATTTCCGTTGAGATGAGACAGTATAGACTTTGGTTTGAAGAAACCTAAGTTGTCGTTTCTTGAAAGTTTGGTGCGGCGATGCTTATGTGAAAAAGTTTCAGTCTGATAAGCTCGAACCGAAAGCGGATAAATGCATCTTCATCGGATATCCAAAGCAGTTGGATACATCTCCTATCTCAGATCCGAAAGCAAAGTGTTTGTTTCTAGAAACAGGTCCTTTCTCGAGGAAAGGTTTCTCTCGAAAGAATTGAGTGGGAGGGTGATGGAACTTGATGAGGTTAGTGAACCGTCACTTCAACCAGTGTGTAGCAGGGCGCAGGAAGATGTTCCTGTGGCGCCTACACCAATTGAAGTGGAAACTGATGATGGTGATCATTGAACTTCAGATGAAGTTACTACAAACCTCATAGGTCGACAAGGTCGCGTACGGCTGCAGAGTGGCATGGTAATCATGTCTTGGAGGTCATTGATTGCAATCTCTGGCGATGGCTAGACGAATGCTGATGACAACAAACCTTCCCTTGCAACGGCACCAGAAGAATGCTGCTAGCACTCTCCGGCAACGAAACTAGAAGAATGTTGTTGATGGCCCACCAGCGCGTGGGTTCGCAGCAGTTTTCGAGGGTAGAGTATTCGACCCAAATTTGTTGGTTTACCAGTCAGGAGGTGAGAGTATACTCTCAAGTATTAGCAGCTGAATTTGTTAGATTCAACCACACCTGAAAGATTAGTATCTGCAAGCACAGTAGTAACAACAAAGTAACGAGTAACGACAGTGTAACGAGAAATAGCAGCGGCAAGGAACAGCAGTAGTGACAGCAGTAGCAAGTAGCAACAGTAGCAAGCGACAGTAATAGCAACAGTAGTAGCAGCAGCAGAGCAAAACAAGTAACAGCAGTAGCAGCAGTAGTAGCAGCAGCAACAGAGCAAGACAAGTAACAACAACAGTAGGACAAACTTGTAGGCAATGGGTCGGTGATTTGTTTGGATGATATTCATCATGCAACAGCTATAACACGAAGAGATATGTGGCTAGCTCCCGTTCGTCAATGTGATGTAGGCATGCATTCCGTGTGTCGTCATACGTGCTTAGGGAAAAGAACTTGCATGACATCTATTGTCCATCCCTCCCGTGGCAGCGGGGTCCAAAAGGAAACTACGGGATATTAAGGTTCTCCTTTTAATAAAGAACCGGACCAATGCATTAGCACTTGGTGAACATATGAACTCCTCAAACTATGGTCATCACCGGGAGTGGTTCCGGTTATTGTCACTCCGGGGTTGCCGGATCATAACACATAGTAGGTAACTACAACTTGCAAGATCGGATCTAAAACACACATATATTGGTGACAACATAATAATTTCAGATCTGAAATCATGGCACTCGGGCCCTAGTGACAAGCATTAAGCATGGCAAAGTAGTAGCAACATCAATCTCAGAATATAGTGGATACTAGGGATCAATCCCCATCAAAACTAACTCGATTACATGATAGATCTCATCCTACTCATCACCGCCCAGCGAGTCTACGAATAGATTACTCACAAACAACGAAGAGCTTCATGGAATTGGAGAGGGAAGAAGGTTGATGATGACGATGGCGACAATTTCCCCTCTCCGGAGCCCAAGACGGACTCCAGATCTGCCCTCCAGATGAAGAATAGGTGGTGGCGGCGCCTCCGTATCGAAAACGCGACGAAAACTTCTCTTTTTATTTTTTCTGGGACGAAAGGGATCTTATAGAGCTGGAGTTGGGGCGGCAAGGCCGTGTGGGCCCCACAAGCCTGCCCACCGCCACCAGGGGGGTGGTGGCGGAGCCAGGGCTTGTGTCCCACTGGCCCACCCCCTGAGGTGGAACTTGGTGCACATATTTTTCTTATTTTCCAAAACTGCTCCTCGTAAATTTTCAAGACTTTTGGAGAACTTTGATTTCTGCACAAAAATAACACCAACGCAATTCTGTTGAAAACAGCGTCAGTCCAGGTTAGTTCCATTCAAATCATACAAATTAGAGTCCAAAACAAGGGCAAAAGAGTTTGGAAAAGTAGATACGATGGAGACGTATCAGTCATGTTGTTGAACAACAATGAACCTACGAGCTATGGAGAAGCGATGGTGGGCCCGGATTCCGACAAATGGATGGAGGCCATGAAATTTGAGAGAGCATCCATGTATGAAAACAAAGTGTAGACTTTCGAAGAACTACTTGATGGTCGTAGGACTATTGAGTAAAGATGGATCTTTAAAAGAAAGACGGACGATGATGGTGATAAGTCACTATTAAGAAAAGCTCGACTTGTCGCAAAGATGGTTGCGACAAGATCAAATAGTTGACCGTGGTGAGACTTTCTCACTCGTAGTTGCTGCATTATTTATGAAATATTGCACATAGGATGTCAAAACATTGTTTCCTCGAGGAAAGATTGTATGTGATACAACTAGAAGGTTTTGTCGATCCTAAGGATACTAACAAGTATGCAAGCTCCAGCAATCCTTTTATGGACTGGTGCAAGCATCTCGGAGTTGGAATATACGCTTTGATGAGATGATCAAAGCTTTTGGGTTTGTGCAAGGTTTATGAGAAAATTGTATTTCCAAAGAAGTGAATGGGAGCACTACAGTATTTCTGATAAAGTATATGTGGCTGACATATTATTGATCGGAAGTAATGTAGAATTTCTGTAAAAGCATAAAGGTTCTTTGAAAGGGGTTTTTCAATGGAAGACTTGGATAGAGCTACTTGAACATTGAGCATCAAGATCTATGGAGATAGATCAAAATGCTAAACAAAAATTTCAAATGAAATGCATGCCTTGACAAGTTTTTGAAGGAGTTCAAAATAGATCAGCAAAGAAGGAGTTCTTGGCTGTGTTGTAAGGTGTGAATATGAGTAAGACTCAAAAGCCCGACCACGGCAGAAGAAAGAGAAAGGACGAAGGTCGTCCCCTATGCCTTAGCTATAGACTCTACAGTGTACCATGTTGTGTGCCGCACCTGATGTGTGCCTTGCCACAAGTCTGTTAAGAGGTACAAAGAGTGATCCAGGATTGAATCACTGAACAACGGTCAAAGTTATCCTTAGTAACTAATGGACTAAGGAAATTTTTCTCGGTAATGGAGGTGGTTAAAGAGTTCGTCGTAAAAGGTTAGGTTGATGCAAGCTTTGACACTAATCAGAATAACTATGAGTAGTGAAACGGATTCATATAGTAGAGTAGATATTTGGGGTATTTCCGAATAGCACGTAGTAGCAGCATCTATAAGATGACATAAAAATTTGTAAAGCACACATGGATCTGAAAGTTTCAGAACCATTGAATAAAACCTCTCTCACGAGCAAGACGTGATCAGACCCCAGAACTATATGGGTGTTGGATTCATTAAAATCACATGGTGATGTGAACTAGATTACTGACTCTAGTGCAAGTGGGAGACTGTTGGAAATTGCCCTAGAGGCAATAATAAATTAGTTCTTATTATATTTCCTTGTTCATAATAATCGTTTATTATCCATGCTAGAATTGTATTGATTGGAAACTCAAATACATGTGTGGATACATAGACAACACACTATCCCTAGTGAGCCTCTAGTTGACTAGTTCGTTGATCAAAGATGGTCAAGGTTTCCTAACCATAGGCAAGTGTTGTCACTTGATAACGGGATCACATCATTGGGAGAATCATGTGATGGACAAGACCCAAATTATATATGTAGCATATTGATCGTGTCATTTTATTGCTATTGTTTTCTGCGTGTCAAGTATTTGTTCCTATGACCATGAGATCATATAACTCACTGGCACCGGAGGAATGCCTTGTGTGTATCAAACATCACAACGTAACTGTGTGACTACAAAGGTGTTCTACACGTATCTCCAAAGGTGTCCGCTGAGTTAGTATGGATGAAGACTGGGATTTGTCACTCCGTGTGACAGAGAGGTATCTCGGGGCCCACTCGGTAATACAACATCACACACAAGCCTTGCAAGCAATGTGACTAAGTGTAAGTCATGGGATCTTGTATTACGGAACGATTAAAGAGACTTGCAGGTAACGAGATTGAAATAGGTATGCGGATACCGACGATCGAATCTCGGGCAAGTAACATACCGAAGGACAAAGGGAATGACATACAGGATTGCCTGAATCCTTGACACTGAGGTTCAACCGATAGTTATTCGGAGGATATGTAGGATCCAATATGGGCATCCAGGTCCCGCTATTGGATATTGACCGAGGATTACCTCGGGGCATGTCTACATCGTTCTCGAACCCGCAGGGAATGTACCGGGAGTGACGAATGGGTTCCGAAAGTTCACCGGGAGGGGGGCAACCCTCCCGGGGGAAGCCCAAAGGACTTATGGGTGGCGCACCGGCCTTAGTGGGCTGGTAGGATAGCCCAATAAGGCCTATGCGCCATAAGCAAAAAAAACAAAGAAAAAAAAGAAAGGTGGGAAGGAAGAGAAGGACTCCACTTTCCAATCCTATTTTGAGTAGGATTAGAGTAGGAGTCCTACTCCTCCCCTTGGCCGGCGCACCTTGAGGGCTTGGCCCTCAAGGCAAGTCCCCCCTCCCTCCTACATATACTGGTGTTTTAGGGTTGATTTGAGACAACTTTTGCCACGGCAGCCCGACCACAAACACCACGGTTTTTCCTCTAGATCGTATTTCTGCGGATCTCGGGCACAGACCTGCAGGAGTAGATCCTTCACCACCACCGGAGCGTCGTCACGCTGCCGGAGTACTCATCTACTTCTCCGTCTTGCTTGCTGGATCAAGAAGGCCGAGATCATCGTCGAGCTATACATGTGCTGAACGCGGAGGTGTCGTCCGTTCGACACTAGATCGGAGCGGATCGTGGGAAGGATCGCGGGTCAGTTCGTTGGACAGTTCGTGGGGCGGATCGAGGGACGTGAGGACGTTCCACTACATCAACCGCGTTTCTTAACGCTTCCTGCTGTACGATCTACAAGGGCACGTAGATCCAAATCTTCTCTCGTAGATGGATATCACCATGATAGGTCTTCGTGCGCGTAGGAGTTTTTTTGTTTCCCATGCGACGTTCCCCGACATCGAGGACCATATGTTGTTGTTGAGGCTCGGAAAAGTGGTGACAGGACAGAATAGGGGTACTAAAGGTGTCCAAACCTGAAAGGTTGAAGGAGGTGGCCAAAATTGTACTTACGCACGCTTTTACAAAAACTCTACGTAATATTCCATCTAACTATCTCTACCCTCCCCCCCCCGGCCCCGCGCGACTGCATGTAAAGAACATAGGCCTTCTTTGATTCGTGGGATTTTAAAAACGCAGAAATAGGAAAAGTATAACGTTGGAGTGACATGTCCATTTAAATCCTATAGCATTAACAAGGAGTGTTTGATGTCATAGAAAAAATAAAGAAATTATAGAAAAAGGTTGAAGTAGATGCTAGATTTTCTATGAAATGTAGTACAAAAGATTCCATAAAATAATTTCTATGAGATCCGATCCATTGAATCAAAGAACCAATGTAGGAGAAATTCCTAAGGATTTAAGTCTTTCAAAAATCCTATGAAATTCCTTTGAATCAAAGAAGCCCGTAATTTACATTACTCCTACGTAGAACTTTGGGGGGGGGGTGTGGCAAGACCCCATTTAAAGGGCGATTGTTTGCATGTCCACAATCCATAATAACATTATTCATGACTTTCATTTTTTAATAAAATAACCAAGTCCTGGTTTGAAGGGTGATTTCATATTCCCATGTCTTCCCTCCGTAAAAAATATAAGAGCATTTAGATTACTATTTTAATGATCTAAACATTCTTTTTATTTCTTTACAGAGGGAGTACTCAAGAATTTGAAATAGTTTCCGTGTGGAGAGAATGCAATAAGTAATTGGCTGAAATAAGCCAAACCAATACTTTTGTAAGGTACCAAATAGAATTCCATTTTTTGAAGTTAATCATTTTTATCGGTTTTAGAAAATTACACAATTAACTCACCGGTTTTATAGTTTAGTGTTCACTAGTACAAATGCCCGTGCTTTGCAACGGGTTATAAATTTAATAAAGGTTGGCCCTTGTATTTTTTTATAATTAATTAAATTCTATGACTAGCAGTTTCATTTGCAAGTTTGTTTTGTTAATTAATGATAGCATATGGATTAGAACTTTGATTTATCTTGCTGATATATGTGTTTGCATTTGTAATCTAAGTGAGTCTTAATTTGGTTGCAAACATATTAGACAGCTACATCAAAAACAACCAATTTGTAAGTACATGCATACCAAATGTTCCAGGTTGTGTATCAATATCGATATTCTTTAAAAAATAATTAGCAAAACAGTTTATATAATTGAAAAATCAAAGCTCAGCCATTTGTTTACGTAAAGCTTGTATAAACAACATTGTATACTTTTTATACATTAGAAACATTTTTTTGGGTATGACATCACAAACATTATTGAGTTTTGACGTCTAATTTTTTTAATACGCATTTTACATATTTTGTATGCATCATGAATATTTTTATATACATGTTTTACATTATTCAAATACACGATTAACATTTTTGAAAAGTTCTATTTTTTATGTCTACTTTGTTCCATACACATTATATATTTTTGTATATGTTTTCTTATACACCGGAAACATTTTCCTATGCACATTTAAAGTCTTTTAAATACATGATCAATATTTTTCAAAATAAAAGAAAAAATATTATTTATTGTCCATACGCATTGTACACTTTTTTGTCTACAAATTTGACATTTTTTTAATCCATGATTAACATGTGTGCAAAGTTTATCGAAATAAAGGAAAAAGAGAAAAACAAAAATAGAAAAAGTGTGAAATAGAAGAACAAAAAGGGTTGTACATTTTTTTATTGTCCATACGCATTGTGTATTTTTTTGTATATATGGGAACTTTTTTATCTACAAATTTGACTTTTTTTTAATCTATGATTAACATGTGTGTAAAGTTTATCAAAATAAAGGTAAAAGAGAAAAAAATAGGAAAAGTGCGAAATAGAAGAACAAAAAGGGTTGTACATTTTTTTATTGTCCATACGCATTGTATATTTTTTTGTATATATGGGAACTTTTTTATCTAAAATTTGACAATTTTTTAATCTATGATTAACATGTGTGTAAAGTTTATCAAAATAAAGGTAAAAGAGAAAAAAATAGGAAAAGTGCGAAATAGAAGAATAAAGGCTTAGTACATCGCAGTCGGAATCAAACCTGGGTCTCCTCGATAGCACGGTGCGCACCGAACCAGTTGACCTAGCCTGATCTTGTGATAAAATATGGAACGGCGGCCTTTAGAAAAAAAAAGCCGAATTGAAGTTCAAAACCGAATCGTTTTTGTCACCTACGGGTGGTATTGGTGGGTAATTTTAACGTACTTTAAGAACAAATTTAATGACGTATCACAGAAGCAATAGGTGCTTTATTAGTAGGTATAGCATAGATATAGATATAGAAGTGGGATCAAACATAGTAGTAGCTAGGTTAGTGTTTATAATTGTAATTTTCCAAATTTTTCATTCTTAACTCCCACAAGATAAGGTATATCGGTGTATAATGAAAATTTCTGGTCCAAAAAAATCATGTTATTTGTGCAAGATAACATCTGTGTACACACAGTAGCATTATTCAGTTCTCAAAGAGAAAAGGAAAATTTCCCGCAAAAAAAAAAGGAAAAGAGAAGACATTATTTTTTCAGCCACCCTCTCAATTAAATGAACTAATGCCCGCCTCACTGCTTCTTCTACCGATTCACAGTTTGGCCACCTACTCCATGGAGTAGCAGCATTCTTTGAACGCCTGGAGGTTCTCTTGGAATAGGGGCACGAAGGCATCGACGCTGCCGTCGCCGAAGTTGGACGGGACGAGGAAGAGCATCCCCTCCGTGGGGAAGTAGGCCGGCATGAAGTAGCTCGGGCTCCCCGTGCCGAAGTTCAGCTCGTAGAACGGGAACGTCAGCCAGCTGTCCACCTCCACGTCCGGGCACTGCGCGTCCTTGCACACGGCGCTCCGCGCGAGCCCCTCCTTCTCGGCGGCGCCGGAGCACGCGAAGTCCACGAAGGACTGGAAGTACGCGCCGTCCACCTTGGCCACCTCGTCGTGGATCACCTGGGCAGCGTGCTTCAGCGGCCGGTTCAGGAGGTCGCCGACCGTGGCGCGCGGGAACGCCCAGAGCACCATGTTGCCGAAGTACTCCGCCGGCTGGCCGAGCCGGTGCCGGCCGTCCACGGACAGCCGGATCTTGGAGGTCTCTTCGGGGCTGAGGTCTCTCGCGCGCGTCATGGTGCGCCACAGGTGGGCGAGGATGGTCTCGAACCGGCTGAACGGCCGGCCGCGCCCCTCGGACGCCTTGGCGCGCAGACCGGCAATGAAGTCCTTGGAGAAGTGCGCTTTGTGGATGACAATGTTGTCGGCGGCGTCGCCGTGGTGACCGACGACGTCGGTTGGCGACGGCAGGTAGTACTCCCGGTTGCGGTGGTCGTGCTCCACGCGAGGCGACGGCCGTGGCTTGAAGAGGTCCTTGTGGTGGTGCACGGGAGGGAGGCCCATGGGGAGCCCTCTCGTGGCGCGTCCCCAGGCTACAAGGAAGTTGCTTGTGGCGTGGCCGTCGGCGACGACGTGGTTGGACGTGAACCCGACTGCGAGCGAGCCGCAACGGAACCGCGTGAGCTGCAGGAGCACAACCTCCTCGTGCTCCGCCTCGAGGTCCGGGTGCAGCTTGAGCAGCTCCGGCGTGGGCTTCGCGGGCGCCATGTCAACGAGGTCGGCGTCCACGGTCGCCTCAACCAGGCGCGCGCCACGGTCGTTGAGGATGACGGACGGCGTGCCGTCGGGCGCCTCGCCGAGCTGGCCCGCGAAGGCTCGGTACTGGGCGAGTACGGCGGCGAGGCCCTTCTCGATGGCAGCGGGGGAGGGCGCGGGCGGGGCGAAGGCGTAGATGATGGCCATTTGCATGTTGAACGTCACCTTGTCGAAGATGGACAAAGGGATGTACTCGGTGGAAGGCGCCGGCGTGGCGCCGGCATTGTAGGCGGGCTTGACGAGCTTGGAGCTCAGCACCTTCACCTCCATTGCAACTGGGTGTGTATGTAGTTGCTCGGTCGACGTTGATCAAGTTTGATCAGCGAGAGAGAAAGAAAGAGAGAGATTTGTGCAAGTTGTGAAGGTTAGCTCGAGCTTCGATGTCGATCGAGTCCTTGTTGCGTGCGTGCTTGCGGGTTTTTGTGCTGTACGATTTGTTGGGACAGTGGCGCGAGATATATATAGGCAGCATGCAGGGCGGTTGGGAGCGGAGGAAGGGTTGGTGAGACTATAAATCATTAAACAGACTTCTTTTGTTATGGTCAATAATCCAGCTTTGGTAATTACGAGCACATATGGATGCGAGTTGGGACTTTGACCCGGCCGCGCGCCGGCCTCTCAGCCCATGCGTTAATTTGACTTTTATTGACACAAGGAAATTCCAGTGTATATGAACCGACACCAATACTGCACTGGAGCTAATATCAAGCCGGGCACCCCATAACGAGCTTTGCTAGACTTACGTAGAGTTTTCTACGAAAGTTTACGTAGGTGCTGATCAGAGCGAGACTAGTGACAGTTAGAGCATGTACAATAATGGTATATGAATACAAATATTTCATAATAAATACTTCCTCCATTTCGGTTTACAAGTCATCTTATAAAAACCAAATAATCCTAAAACACTTAGGCACGATGCATTAACTTTTCATCTTGTTTTTTGTTTTTTAACGTGAATAAAAGAATCAACCAATAAAAGACGTGAGGCGTGTATGTTTTTAATAACTTGAGACTAATTAGCACGACATACAGTGGTCAGTTCATTGCATGCAATGGTTCTAGTTAGTAAATTATATTAATTTTTTGTTTTCCTCTCCATCTTGGTCACGGTGCACAATCTAAGATGACCTATACACCGAGACGGAGGGAGTAGTAACTTGAGATATTTATATTAATTTTTCTCTTCAATACAATCTATCACTAAAGGTTCTCATTAAAGAATAGAAAATAAAGACTCTGATACACATGCATCTCTACTTTTCATTTTAACTTTTCAGTTTTTTTACACTGGACCATTTTTTTTTCTTCAATCACCCGCCTCCTGCAAAGGATCCTGCTTCCTCATCCAAACCTACTTTTCGTGACATCCGATCCTACATGACATAAAAGGCATCACCGTGAGACTATGCATTGTACATGCCCTTAGAAAAAGAAACCTGCTTCCATAAATGATTTACGTAGGAATTCGTAGGTGTAGCATTTTTGCCTCATAACTCTCAAATGTCCGACGGACGTGATGTTGGGCGCCCGAGCACATCCGTCACGTCGACATGTTTACACCAACATAAATTGCATAAAACTCATCTTCTCGACATATTGAATCCATTTACTCTCTTCTCTCTATTTCCTCCTCCGCGTCGGAGCTCCACCGTCATCCTTGTTGCACAGCCGTTCCGAGCCTTAGTGTTGCTAGGACCGACACAATAGTCCTCTCTCACATGCTCGCCGTGCCGTAGACGTCATTGTCGGCCCGGACGACACTGCAGTATGTTCAACAACTTCCAGGCTGCCCCCTGCCCTTTATGTGTTGACATATTGTCCGACCTGATCTTTTGTGATTTATTTGTAGAGCAAATGATGAATTTAGATGCTTCGTGGAACGAGGAGTATGGACAAACGGAGCTTAATAGAATGATTCAAGATGAGTTTTCTGACTCATCAGATTCAAACGAAGAAATGGACATGATCGTGCTTCATGAGCATGCAAGAAAATATAGACCGGCATGTGGATCATATTCGCAACTTCAAGGGCTCAATCAAAAGAAAAAGAATGATCAATCCGGATAGGGTCTTCGAAGAAGCACGGTTACTGCACCAAGACTACTTTGTTTCGGACCTAACTTTCTCCGACGATCGATGGTTTCGTCGTCGGATTCATATACACAAACAATTGACTTTTCACATAATGGAGCGAATGGACGCAGACAGTGATTACTTCAAGCTCACAAGAATTGCCGCGGCTAACTTTCTTTCTCTGCTAAGCAGAAATTCACATCTCCTTCATGAATGCTTATATTTGGTACTGCCACAAATGCGGCTGGTGAGCGACCGATTTCCCTCTATCCACGGGCAGACATGGAAGGGAGGTTTGCGGGAATGTCCTTATGGCCTGAGACCGTGTTATGGTTGACTACGCACACGGGGATAGAAACGCACACATGCGCCTCTCTTGCATGCTAAAATGCAAAGCGAGCGACCGAGAACGACTTTGCATTTGCATTTGATTAGTCGCCGAGAGATGCATAGACCTAAAAAAGTAGAAGGACTTTGCATTTGCATTTGATTAGTCGCGAGCTACGTAGACTTAATCTGCTTCAAATTAGACGTGCCTGTCATGCGTGCGTTGCGTTACCGTCACAAAGCGACGTAGAAACAGCCTTCCGAAGATGAGAATATGAGATGCCAACAACCCAAACGTTGAGACATCATATCAGACCATGCATGGTTCTTATCTTTAGTGGAGTTTCATCGAAGTTTCGAGAATTCCAGTCTTTACTTGCACCAAAATATTTGCCTTTCGGGTACGATGTTCCAGCCCATTATTTTTTCTATGAGTTAGGATCTGTTTTTGACCGATGGATGGAAATCGTGTGTTGAGGTGCTAAGTAAGTCTTCTAGGGACGGGGGCTAGGAAAAAGTTCCAAACCGATCGAAAGTTGCAACTATAATTCCTAGTGTATTCCTGGCGTCGGGTGCCACGGCGATGCAAAACAAGGCAGCGACGCTAGCTGTTTTTCTTTCTACCAGATGAGACACAAAACACTATTTCCAACGGTACTTAGAGCTTGCACAACGATGAGGCTATCTTAACATTGCTATCTAGGATTGATACTGGCGTGGAGGAAGGAGAAATCAAACAAAAGTCATAGTCTTCTCTTAATTTTCTTTTAACATAGCACACCCACCCCCGACCTCCCCTACAACCGCCCCTGCCTCCCCCGTGCGGCGGCGCCGCCCCGCACCGGGGAGCCCCCACCCTCCTCTTACAGCCGCCCCCACCTCATCTCCCCTCCGCCGCCGTCGCCCAGGGCGTCACAGGGCAAAACCCTTGTGGTGTGGCGGCGGCGGCGGTTTTCTTCTCGGATCTCGATCTGGTTGGGAGGCGGCGCTCCTTTCCGGTCAGGTCGGCGACGGTGACGCAGATCGACGGCGGCATGGCTGTGGTGCAGCGGCGACGTAGGAGGACGGCACCAGCAGCGACGGGTCTGGCCTTGACTCAGTCGGGCTGATTCGGTGTGCTACCGATCTCAATCGCCGGCAGCGGTGCACTGCTCATGGACTTTATCGGCAACACGAGGATGTCTGGGGCGCCGTCCCTAGGCTTGGTGGTGGTGGCCTTCTTCTTCGTCGGAGGTGGTCGTCCAGCTGGCTGTGCATGGAGTGAGGACGGACGGCTGCCGGTGAAATCCGTGATCCGACTTCGGTCGTGGCGGGTGACGACGGCGCCTTCGCGTCGTTACCTTCTTGAAGGCGTCACCTTTGCAGTCTCCGTTTTCCCACTCACAGTCCAGTCAGTGTTGGGCTGCTTTGGCACCGTGGTGGTGCTTCGGCCGTTCAGGCGGCGGCAGTTGGATCCTTTGATCTAGTCTCCAACAGAGAAGGCGGCGACCCGTTCACAAGAAGCTGGATGGAGTTCTCCGAACAGATCTGGGTGAAAACCTGCTCTTGGCTAGATGCCAAGGCCGGCGATGGCGACTCTCTAAGGCGTCGTTCCCTTCTTGAAGGCATCGCCGAGGAGAAGTTCTAGACCACTATCTGCTACCTCCGAGGGGAAACCCTAGATCGTTAAATCAGAAGACGGTGGCGCGCTTTTGTCGTCTTCCCCTTGGGGGCGTCATTCTTGGAGGTGTACGCGGGTTCGAGGGACCAGTGGATGTTTCCTTCGGTGGAGCGGTGCTTCATCCGACACATTGAAGGCGACGGATCTCGATGGCGTGGCGCCCTGGTGATTAGGCGTCTGATGTGCGTGGATGGACTCGCGCAGGAGGGCAACACTGTCTGGCGTCGTGGTGGTGTCGACGACAGCTAGACCGGGCAAGGTGGATGCGTCAGTACAGTTCTGAAGATGGATTGATGGCAGTTGGCGGCGGCGACCTCTGAGTGTGTGCCGGACCGGTGGGTGCCCCATACCTGGCAGGTGGCTTGGTTGAGGCATCAGGTCTTAGATGTTAGGTTTGGCTGCGAGGTCTGTTTGGTATTAGGCCCAGACTATCAGCATCCCTTCAACAATTGTATAGAAGTAGCGACATATATTTTCTAGACGGTGGCTTCAGTCTTACTGATGTATTACTTTGTAAGGTCTTTATGAATAATTAATAAAATGGCTGCATGCATCGCTCAGATGCAGAGGCCGGGGGTCTTCCTCCTTTAAAAAAAACATAATACACTCACAATCGCTTATACATACGCGCATACACTTATCCTTATGAACATATATACGCACACCCTATTTCTATAAACACCTTTAAGAGAATCGTCTTGAGATTTACGAAGTCATCGTAGGCATCTCGTTGTCGACGAAAATGTCTCCTTCCACTAAGTGCGCATCGTCGAAAATTGTGAAATAAATGAAGAAATAATGTGAGCACCAAGAATGATCTCTTAACACTAGACCTCTCACCATGTTTTAGGAACTATAAGTACAATTAAGTGGCCATCCGTTGTATATTAATTTTTTTGTCGTCTCTAAATTACATGTCACATTTAAGATAAGATTGTCTTCTCAACTAGTGCATGCCATAGAGGACCGTCTTGAGCTAGTACTAGGTTGGAATAGACAAGTGCAGATGCCGAGCCGCTTCCAATTTTTTTATCTAGAGGGCAAGTATCTAGGAGTGTCCAAATTTTGTGTTTTGATCCTTTTCGGTAAGTCTAATTAGTCGGATCAAACCCCGTTCAAAAAAATGACATTTGACCCTTTTGCTACCGCCACGGGGTTTGGCGGTAGGGTTACGTAGCCTACCGTCACGTCTCTTGCGGTAGGCTAATGGCAACAAACGTTTACTTAACGACCCTAGCGCTGACCGTACCGCCGAGCTGCCTGGCAGTAGGAAAAAGTGTCAGATTTTGATTTTTTTTCAAAAAGGGGTCAAATGCTGCTAAACTAATCGAAAAGGGTCAAAACACGAAACTTTGCCTCCCGAGTACCTGCCATTTTTTATGCTCTAAATGAAAGCACCTGGAAGTACCTGCCATGGACCAGGTACATAAGTAGATGGGGGCAAATTTTCAGTGTTAACCTTTTGCCCTAACAAAATCACAAATTGACCTCGTTTACAAATAAATTCTGAATTTCACCTTTTCTGATCACGTAAATATCCCTAGGTCCATCTTCAACGGGAGACGCAAGGGAACCTGGCCGCTGGGCGTTGACCGGTTGACGTGGCAAAGGACTAATCACCATGCACCCTGGCGTTTCGTCCCTGGCCCGCATGATCAGTTGATCAACGAGCCAGCGAGTTGTGCGACGTAGGGACCAGACGCCAGGGTTCATAGCGTTTGGTCCTTTGCTACATCAACCAACCAATAGGCCAACAGGTCGCCCACATCATGGACCAAACGCCCAAGTTCCTAATGTCTACCGTGTAAGCTGGAAGTTAGGGATGTTAACATGGCTAGAAAATGTCAGATTCAAAATTGATTCACAAACTAGGTCAATTCGTGGTTTTGTTAGCACAAAAGATTAAAAATAGAAAGCTGGCCTTCTCCTAACTGTGCATGTTGTACGTATGTGACAAGGTTCCATGCAAATAGTAGGAGCTTCAATCGAGCCGATGTAGCTGATATTGTCTTGGCTGAAGCTTTTTTAGACAGCGAATTTTGTTGATTTGAAATGAGGCATTAAATAGATACAAATACAGTGAGCATATACACGATCTCTATATAACTAAGATGCATATAACCAACATCAACACATACACACATAATAACCCTTGACAAATAGCAAAGTCAAATAAAACCAAAACTATGGTAAACGAGAAAAAAAATCAAATCGAATAAATCGGTGATTGACCAGATACATCAACAACAGCATCCGTACCAACTATCTACGCCACCATCACCGGATTGAACTACCGAAGGTCAGATTTTAGGTTTTCATACTCAAGAAACAATAGGATATCCGAGCAATGTCTTGAACAAGGTAATGCCGCAAAGCATCACCATTGCCATGTGTCACCAACTTGTGTCAGACCAAGGTTTTCACCCCGGGGCTCGAGACCGGTTACTTCAAAGCACCACTATTGGAGTCAATGTTATGTTGTTGAAATCATTTTTTCGCGATCCAGGCATGTGTGATGGGCTACAACCGACTGTTGGCACTACACAACATTACCCTCCGCGCCACGCCATCGTCAATAGATTGCTTCTCACCGTGAATGACAACCACGGGAAAATAAGAGAGATATTCTCATGAAGATGTTTGGGTGGCCCCGCAGAGAGGCTGCCGCACCAAGAAAAAGTGGTCACTATACAGACCAACATGTATGGCACAACACATTACCACCGATTGCCACCTCGTCGAAGAGAGTTATGTCCAGTCCCATAGATCTAGGGGCCAACATGGTCGGATCTGAAGCACGAAAAGCATAATTGTCCTGCAGCCAATAACCGGGGTCGACAGGGGTGAACCCTAGCGCTCAGCCGCAAGAACATCCCCTCGCGGTCTTCCTCCTCCGCGGCCGCAGAGTGGCGCTGCCGAGAAAAGCCCGGCCGGTGTAGGTGGCATCGGGGATATCGTTCCTCTCCGCATGAGGCTGGGCTGGCGCGAGATGACTCCTCAGGCGGGGGCATGGGGCTGCCATGGGCTCCTCGGCGCGGCGGAGAGCAGGCAAGATGGCAGTGCGTGCGTCCCTAGGCAGCATGGAGGCGTGTTGCTACTCCTCCAAGGCGCGACGACCGCGGAGGCTTCGTTTTCGGCTGATGCGTACGGGTGGCTCCCTGGCCAGGTCGACCGGATCTGGCATTAGGTGGCACGCTCGCGGAGCGGGAGGGGAGTCCCGGGCGAGGCAACAGTCGATCTCGTGGATGAGGCTCCGATCGGGCGGCGGCGCTGGTCTGGCCCATGACGGCTTCCATCTGGAGCGCGACGGCATGGCGGCCGCCCCGTGACCCAGTGGCGGCCGTTGCGGGTTGGTGCGACAGCGTCAGATCTGGAGGTTCCCCTTTGTCCTGCTACCTTTCTCCTTGTCCTGGTGGTTTGCGGCTACAGGCTTCGATGATGGTGAGCCTTGGTGGCGTACCTTGGGCCCGAGGGAAACCTTGGCCGGTCTGACTGGCCCGGCAGAGGCAGCGCCCATGGGTGTCGCCCTCATTCGTGAAGGCGGAGCCAAGGGCCCAAATTATCCACCCCGATTTCCTGCCGGGTGAAAACCTTCAATCCTCTTCGAATTTGGCGGCAACGGTGTTGTTCGCATCATGACCTTCCTGGAGATGTGACGGGTGCCTTGGGGATCGGATGGGAATGCAGATGATCTTCGGGAGGATGGGATGGGACGAGTGGTTGTAGGTGGTGTTCGAGAAGGATGAGCGGCGTTGCATCTAACACGTCGACAACGGCGGATCTCAGCAGCATGGAGCAGAGGGGGCTCGCTGTTGGGTGTGTGTTGATGGACAAGCACATGATAGTGCCGTTGTCTGGCATCATGGTGGCATCGACGACAGCTTGGCCAGACAACGTTGATGCGTTAATACAACTCTGAAGATGGATTGGTGGCAGCAGGCCTCGGCGGCCTCTGTGTGCGTGCTGGACCGGTGTGTACCCCATACCCTGCAAGTGGCCTGGTTGGGGCCTCAGGTCTTAGATATTAGGCATGGCTGCAAGGTCTGTTTGCTATTAGACCCATACTATCAGCATCACTTCATCAACTGGATAGGAATAGCAACAGATGTTGCCTAGACGGTGGCTTCAGACTTACTGATGTATATCTTCGTAAGGTCTTTTGTGAATAACTAATAAAATGGTTGCATACATCGCCCATATGCAGAGGTCGGCCAATAACCGGGTGATGCAACACGCATGGCTGCAATACCCACGACCCATGACATATCTAAATGTGCCATAAGTATTGCACATCTAAGTCTTATATAATTAATCTTACACGGAGATTCATGTCGATATTTTCTTTTTCCTTTTTATTCTCATTTTTATGCTTGATTGAGTCACTTAGATGTGCGATAACTAAGTCAATCTAGATGCGCCCTAGACATTCCCTATCTTTCATCAATGTAATAGAGACTCTAATATGATGGATCATATGCTAGCTCAACAAGGTCATGTTGATCCACCGTCTATGTGTTTGTTAGTGGATGATTCAAGCGTTATTCGAGTTTTAGTAAAGCTATCCATGAAGGTCTTCCCGTAGAAAAAAGGTTGCATGCATAACACCACACAACTGGTTTCGACATAGCACAACACCCTTCTACTTGTAAAAGTATCTTCTAGAAAATTAATAGACGAAGAGGAAAGGCTCAAGGAGAAGGGCATCATATCTAATTCCCCTTGTATATTAAAATCCCACATGAAATTAGAGTTTTACTTAATTTTTTTATAAACAACTGCACCTCTTCATGACCGCCATTGGTTATATCGAAAAGCTCAACAAAAAAAAATACCGTATGAATTAAAATGGAAAGCAATGTGGTAGAAGGAAAGAAGAAGAAAAGGAATGGAAACAAGAACAAGAACATGGATTCACCAAAAAAAAAAGACAAGCTAGGCTGCCGTTGCTAGTGCGAATAAAATATGGATGTCTACATGCACAACTTTCATGGTTATTGCTTTTCTTGAGCATCTATTGCTTGCATGCACTTCTAGGAATAGTACTGTGTGATGTGCCCATGCTTGCAGCCGAGTGCACTACATTTTCAGATGTAGCTTAATTTGATCACAAATTAGTTCAATAATAAATTATTTTGTGAAATAGAAATTATACAATTTGGAACTTCTTGGATGAAATAGATGGATAATTGGTGGAGGTGTGGTATCACCAGTGTCATTGGATGATTACACTTTTTTAAGGCAAGAATCCATGTCCTCCCTCCATTTTAAAATATGGGATGTAAAATTATTTTTTCCAAAAGTCAAGTCACTATGTTTGATCAAGTTTTTAGAAAAAAATACATTGTTTTACAATACAAAAAAACGGAATATATTTCAAATATAGTGTTTTTCAATTGTTAATATATTGCTTATATTTTGGGACGGTGCAGCGGCGGAGCGTCTTGGGGACAATTAGGGGCCTTGGCCCCCCTCCTAGAAGAAATTCTGCCAAATAAGCATATCCTTCGGCTAATTTCTCTACTAATCCTCCGACTTCTCTAATTATCTTAGCCTTTGCTATGTCATATTCAGTCATTGCCCCCCCCCCTCCAATATTTGGTTCACGCTCCGCCACCGAGACGATGGGATATTAACTAAGTGCCAACCTTTGATGGAAACAAAATTTCCAAGTGTGGAGAAACAAAAACCGGATTCGTCTTATTTCATTTATTTTTTGAAAGTTTTTCTTAGATTTCAATCTAATTGAAGATTTTTTTGTCATTTGGTCAAATGGAAAAAAATAAATCAACCAAAATTATACCAAAACTAGATGGTTTCATTTAATAGAAATCGAAGGGGGATGCCTCTCTTTCACTAAAAAATTGACTGAAATTTCTGAACTTTTGGGGTGCCACGAACATAGTTTATAATCGATATCATTAGATACATTGTTAGACATAGTTTCATAATATATTTATTTAAAACTATTGTTGTTGAATTTTTTCTTAATAAATTTGGTCAAACTTTACAATGTTTAAGTTTCATAAAAACTATATGCACTACATTCGTGGGATGGAGGAAGTATTAATTTCCATTTTTGTGTGTGTAATTAATACATCTTTTTTCTTTTTTTCCTTATTTTCCATGTCCTTTAGTTTTGTCAGAAAAATGTCAATTTTCAACTATTTATCTCGGGATTATAATGGAAGCTGTATTATTATTTTTTTTGTTTTTTTTTTGCTTTTTTATGTGACCGTCATGTCCATAGTTTGCAAAAACAAAATCTAACATGGGTTGACACTTGACTTCAAATCTATCCGATTTTGGAAAGAAAAAAAGAATGGCGTTTCTTTTCTGTTTAAGATTGGTTTCGAGGATTAAGGGTCAAGCTTGTCTAGTTGGATGCGAATTAAGGGTCAAACGTGTCAAGTTGAGTTCCAAAAGTGGATTTTTTTTCTCCGAAGAAATATCAAATAAAATGTCATTGCTCTAGATTTTCTTCTCGTGTCGTTCATTCATCATGATCTGCCGCTACGTCAACATCAAATGCTAAGCTAGCTCCACTATTTATTAATGTTGGAGCTAATGGTCTGGCTGCTCAGGAACAATATACTAGCTATTTGATGGGTACTATACATCCCCAAGTAAAAAATAATAATGGCCTTTTTTTGCAGGAGCGACTAATGATGAGATAGTTCGGTACACAATTTTGGCATCACATAAGCATGATTTAACGGAGGCGGCGAACCTCGATCCCCTAAAAAGTGCTGGAAAAACAAAGATTGATGCTAAAGAATATGTCATCCGCATATGCTGGTGCGTGCATGCCGAGTTAGACAATGAAACTAAAGGTGATCATGCATGCATGCATATGCATCTGTCCACTACTCCGTATTACGTAAAGAACGTCCACTGCCAACGAAGCCACCTCTGGTGATGCCAGTATAGTACTGGTATATGTCAGTTGTTGAAAATTTTGGACCTATGTCCCGTGCAAAGGAAAAAAGAAGTCAAGTGCATGCAAACTTGGCTTAGATATATGTGATTGTGGTCACCAGCAACTTGTGTTAATATATCTAGCTTAGCTTTTGTCTTCCCTTTTGCATCGATCTATGCTACTCCTATTTAACTGCCAACGAAGCTACCTCTGGTGATATAGTATATTGTCAGTTGGTGAAAATTTTGGACCTTCGTCTCGTGCAAAGGGGTAAAGAACGGGCAAGTAGAAATTAGCTACATATATGTGGAGCTAGTGAGCAGCAACTTGCTGGTAGTTCTAACATATCTAGCCTAGCTTTTGTCTTCTCGTGTGCGTGATCCATGCTAATTAAGCTAGCTAGCTAGTAGTGTCATCTTGTGGTTACAGTGACCGGGGCCAGTGGACCAAGTAGGAATGCACATGCACTTTCTCAGTTCCCTCGTTCCCGGAAAGTTCATAGCAAACAGTCGAGCCCTCCTATCGTGGAGTGGTCCTGAACGTCGTGGCTAAACTGCACATAGACCGTTTCTTGCTTCACTTGCCATAATGTTGTGCAGGTTCGATGTATGGTTTGTATATAAAAAAGGCCTATACTGTTAATTAGTATATATTGTTACCACATGCACGGCACCCACCACCGATTGCTATAGTTTGGACTGCTAGGTATGTGGCATGGCTAAATGGAGTAGACTCAAATATTACAACACATATTGAGATAGAAGTATGCACGTTCATTTGGGCTTTATAAAATTACAGAAATGATATGATTTTTAACAAACAAACTTGAATTAAATTTTGCAGGATATTTACAAGGTCATTTCTTGAATTCACACGTGGTTATTACTCACTTCTATGAAAGTAAGGAAGCATTTGAATACCGTTAAGAGTGGTTGTAACCTGTAGGTTTGCCACATTTTGGGATCATTAGAGTACTACAGCTAGCTCATGTCCGTCACTATAATTGTATTGATTGAAGCTATTGCATAAGTTGTCACTGAGAAAGATTCTGTATATATATATTTCCAGTGGACCGGTTCCTGCTAACAGGCCGGGCTGTCGACCTCCTTAACTAATCATACTGTATTATTCGCTCCTAGTGTTGATTACGTTGGCCACTCCGCCTGCTATGCGCACTACGTACGTAAGTACCTAAAGCCAAGCTACTAGACTTTTCTCAGTCCTTAAGACCATTCTAGCCGTAGTGAAATCCGGACCTTAATCGGACGCATTCGTGAATATTAACTGGTCAAACCTTATATTTGCTTATCTGTATCCAAATATTTCGTACTAAATATCTTAAATCCATACAAAAGCATATAAAAAATCTTATGCACTACATAGATCAATAGCCTAGCTAGCCCTTGTGAAGATATCCACTATCTTCGTGCTTCGCAACAGGTACATGGGCGGCTGCCACATCTCCGGCTCCCACGGGCCGCGCCTCCTCCACGGTGGCCTTCGCATCCATCTTCGCTTCGAGCTTCTTGAAGAGGGCGTCGGTCGCCGCCCGTTCTTGCCGGATGAACGCCGGTTGGCCTCCACATAGGGTTCATCCTGTATGGACTCTAGGATGGCATGCTGCTTCGCCATCTAGTTCACTTGAACGATAACAAACTCTGCCTCCGCCCGTATGTCGAAGCCTCGAGAAGGCATCGGCTCCTGCTTCGCCTCCTCGGCATCCTTTGGATCTGCCACCTCCATCAGAGTCGGTGGTTGCTCCTCTCTCTCCTCATCCTCCGCCTGCTCCTCCTCCTCCTCCATCGGTTCCAGCGAGTCCGAAGTCAGCCCGGCAACGATGCGGGAGGCACGCCTCTCATGGATCTCCTGCTCGATTTGGTACCGTCGCTCCGGCGTGAGCATAGCATAGGTGATTATATTCGTCTGGACCATGGCGTCGCTGGAGTGCATGAGAAGAGCGCCGAAGCGAGAGAGGGGAGGTGGGTGGGCTTGGGCTTGCAGCATGGAGAGGGAGGAGGTGGATGAGATAGGGTTGGGGGACGCCGGCCAGCTTAAATAGCCGGATCGGGCCTCGAACGGTGAGTGAGACTGGCACCACAGGGTGTACACCCCCCCCCCTTTGGAGGAGACGTCCATTGAACCGCCGGGTTTCCGGGCGATTCCGTGTGGGTCCACGACATTATACCGACGTGCCTCACGTGCCCGGGCGCCCCATATCTGCTCCATATTTGGGTTGGATATGACGGGTGTCGGTCAGCCTGCGCATTTGTGGCCTATTTAATGCATTTGTTTGGATCATTTTTATGATCGATCAATGATCGAATGGTCTTGCTCGGGTATTTAAGACAAATTTGAGAGGTGCGGCTATAGATTGGTTGATTCTTCAACAGGCTCAAAATGGTGATGGTTACGTCCCCAAGCTATCTAGAATGTTGCTCAATGCTAGCAATTTTTTTTGGGCTAGACCATGGACAGTTAGTCGTGTAACTAAGGCCAACTCTAATGCGGCCATCCATTTCGTCTTGCCATGTCCGATTGAGTCGTAATGGTTGGAAAGGGCTTATATATATATGATCTCAAATCAGTGGCAGGCCCAATCTAGCAACCACCATTGCTGTTTATATTGGCGAGCTCCAAAATCCGTCCACTGCTATTTGCTTACCATTGGCGGGCGTCAGTTTGTACCCGTCATGGTAACAACTATCCAGATTGGTCATTAGACATATGTTATCTGTGAGGGCACAAATCCTGCCTGTCGCAGCTAATTGAGTTACCAGTGCCAGACAACAATTCATGCCCGTCACTATATATTTTAGCCATATGGCAAAATTTATCAAAAAATAACAGTGGCAGGCGGCAATATGTATCCACCACTGGTTACTCAACTAGAAGTGACATGCATTAGGAATCACCTGCTACAGATAATTATGCCATGAATCGATGACATGGCTGACGCCCATCTATCTATCAAAAGAAAAAAAATGAGACATAGCTCCCACACAAACCTCTTGTCACCTCCTCTCTTTCTCTCTCTCTCTCTCTCTCTCTCCCACGTGACTCTCCTCACCATCGCCACCACCCACCACTTACGCCGGCCGGTTCCGACGAGCTTCAACCGAATGCAACACGCCACTAAGCTCCCCGCGGTCCGCTCTTCCCGCCCCTCTGGCCAGATTCATAGCTCTCTCGCAGTCTCCACTACCCTGGCCCATGGCTAGGGTTTCACCTCCCCATCTTGTTTGTTAGAATCCACCGCAACAGTCGACGGCCAGGCCAGATTTTACTGGATCCGCGACCGGCCTGGCACTGGTAGGTCCTTCCCCTCCTTTCCCGCTGGGATCCAGCTTCCCCACCTCACCTCACCTTCTCATCCTTTCCTTCCCTTTGTTGCAGGTCATAATAGTGTGTTTACGGCGACAACGTCAAGAGGGCGCCGACTTGAGGAGGAGGAGTAGGAGGGGCGCACATTCCTCTTCTTCCAAGGCGACCAAGGGATCATTGCCATGGCATGATGAGCTCGCTCCCTCCTCATCTCTGCCTCTTCTCATGGTTCCACTGCAATCTTGCCATAGATGGATGTTTTGGTAATGCCATGGACGAGTGTATATATACATGTGCACTCAGTTTGAGGTCTTCCTCTTGTCTTGCCGCACTCTAGTCTTTTGATACAACAACGTTAGGTCCATGGATGGATGGATGAGCACATACAACTAGTAGCCTAGCAGTGTTAGCAATAACAACAAAAACCTTGTGATTGATTCTGTTTAGGTAAGAACTTGTCATCGACCCATGATACTACACAGACTAGCTATTTTGCAAAGTTCGTAAGATAAATACATGTAGCCAAAATTTGAATGATAGTAGTTTGATCAGAGCATGGGTGCCAACTAAACATGTGTATGCTTCTTCTAGATTTCTCTTTACCAAAACTGAATGTTGTATACACCATCTTGCAATCCAATTACTTAGCTTATTTGAGACAAACTCATTTGTTTTTAATTGTACTACGGGCTTGTACTGTCTATTACCCCAAATTGCACATGAGTTAATTCCAAGTTCACACAATAGTTAGCAATTATCCGCTCTCAAGGTGTTGCACTTTTATTTTATTTCACATCGTGAGGAAAGGGGTTCACATATGTGACTACTCTATATTGTACAAACTATTTTTTCTATGCTGCACTAATCAATCTTAGAATCATATTATATATGTTAATTCTCAAAGCGCTTCTAGATCAAATATACACATTGCTATACACTCATTTGTTGCTTGCTTGTTTGTCTATTTTCTATGACAGATGCGACGACGAATGACATCATATCAGCGGAATTCTAAAGACTACAAGGATATGGATTGATTGATGATGTCCAGGGACAGTTTATATGTAAGGCAGTCATGTCGTGAGCCGATGCATTGGCTCGAGTCCTTCTTTCTGGCGAATACCCTCATTTCAAGTAATTTCCACCTTGTTTATTTGTAAATATGTCATGTTGACTTCTTTTTCAAGAACATACACACTTAATCATCATGTTGTTTCTTGAGGATGGAATTTGATGTCATGCTGATACGTCCCAAACGTATCTGTAATTTCTGCTTGTTCCATGATCTTTTGGGTGACATTGTTATATGTTTTGCTGCACTTTTATATCATTTTACACATATTTGGACTAACCTACTAACTCAGTGGACCCAGTGTCAGTTTCCGTTTGCTGATGTCTATTTTGCAGAGGCTTTTACCCAATTTTCCGAACCCCGAAAAAATCCAGAAAATAAATATAAAAAATCAGCGAAACAGAAGCCTCCGGATCACCGAAGATGGGCCAGAGGGGGCCAGGGGCCTCCCAGGCGGCTTGCTGGCGCGGCCAGGCCCTAGGTCGCGCCAGGAGGTCGCCTGGGTGGGTCCCACCTCCTTCTGTGCCCTCCTTTGGCCTATATTTAGAGTGCTGAGAGGAAACCCTCGCAGACTTTCTGGAATCGCGAATTTCTCCTCGTTTCACCGCCGCAGCGCTTCCAAGATCGGGAGCATTAGGAGACCTCTTCCCGGCACCCTGCCGGAGGGAGGATTGACCTCCGGGACATTCTCCACCACCATGGACGCTTCCCGGATGTGCCGTGAGTAGTTTCCGTTGGACCATGAGTCCATGACCAGTAGCTATGTGATGTCTTGTCTCCAATCTTGTGCTTCAATGGTTAGTCCTTGTGAGCTGCCCTACATGATCAAGGCATCTATGTAATTATCTTGCTATTGCTATGCTCGGTTTGTTGGGATTCGATGGATTATGAGATTATGTTCAGGTTGTTATGAGTTATATGTTTGGTTATCCTTTTATATTATGTTGTTTAGTGATTCATGCATGTTGTTCGTTGCTTTTTATAGCTTTGGTCAAGTAGTAGATCGTAACTCCAAGAGGGAGCGTTATGCATGATTGTGGGTTCGGGCCCCTCGATGTCTAGCTTGTGTGACAGAAACATGAGACTAGGGGATGTGCTTGTTGCCACCAGGAAGAAAACAACGGTGCTTGTGACCACACTTGCAAGGATTGTTTACCTTACGCATAGTTTGTTAATGCAGTTGTCCGTTGCTTTGAGTTTACACTTTGGGTGGGGCTCGCAACTTAATACCGGAGAGATGTTCTGGATAGATATCTCAAGGTGGATGATTAGTAAGTAGATGATGATGAATAAATGGTCTACTTGTCTTGACGTACTGCCCATTACTATTGAACCTCTAACGATCAAGGATCATAATTAGCATTGTGGTGTGATCATAATTCTGTCAATTGCCCAACTGTGATTTGTTTACCTTAGCATAGTTGTTTATCGTCTTTTGGGAGAGAGACATCACTAGTGAACATCATGTGACTCCGGTCCATATCATCATCATTGTTTACACCTCCGTCATTTACCGCTTTATTTACTTTTCTGTTGCAATCACTATTACATTCCCACTTGTGTTTGATACTTTGCAAACTACAAGGCTAGAGAGATTGACAACCTCTGTGTACTCGTTGGGAGCAAAGTTATTTGTTGTGTGTACATGTCCACGTCTTATGCTAGTTCCAAGGTGGAAGACACCTACTTGTTGAGCTTAGGAGTCCTCCTGGTTCGATAAACCTTACAGTCTCCGTGTAAGGGAAATTTTCTGCTAACTACATCTCCACCTTCCACTTGGGGTAACCAACGAGGGGCGAGAAGTATATACATCAACTCGTCATCACATGCCCTTTAAGTTTTGATTTCTGCGCCTCGTCTTCATCTTGTATCATACTAAAGACCCGGGGGGACTACTGCATATTGTGATGTATCATAGTAATGGATTACACTATCTTATTGTCGCATCATGTCATGTAATTTCCTTTTCTAACTTATGTGTATGTATGCACATTGGACTCCCCATAGACTTTCTTTTGGTACTTGCTAGAATGTTACAGCACAACATTTTAAGGGTCCTTCATCCCCTTCTCTATTTCTTCTTTTTTGCTTCCCAAGTGTCCAGAAAAACAAGGAGGCGGGGAAGGAGAAGGAGCACAACAAGGACAAAGGATCTCACCACCAAGGCCATAGAGAGATGAACCACAACCACCTCACCGAGGTCATGCTTCGATCCGTCTGAAAATTTAACCATTTGCAAGCATATTCTTGCAATACACATATGTTGCTGCTATTCTAGTATAGGCAAGTCCATAACTGAATGTGTATGTGTCAATGATTTGGGTAATAAATAGTATATATAAATACCATGTCCTTTTCTTGCCTTAAAATGACCCTAATTAGTTAGTGATCATGGCCTTTAGTGGCTTCTGTTGGAAATATGCCCTATAGGCAATAATAAATTGGTTATTATTATATTTCTTTATTCATGATAATCGTTTATTATCCATGCGGGAATTGTATTGATTGGAAACTCAAATACATGTGTGGATATATAGACAACACACTGTCCCTAGTGAGCCTCTAGTTGACTAGCTCGTTGATCAAAGATGGTCAAGATTTCCTGACCATAGACAAGTGTTGTCACTTGATAACGGGATCATGTCATTGGGAGAATGATGTGATGGACAAGACCCAAAACTATGAACGTAGCATATGATCGTGTCACTTTGTTGCTACTCTTTTCTGCATGTTAATGTATCTGTTCCTATGACCATGAGATCATGCAACTCCCGGACACCGGAGGAATACCTTGTGGGTTATAAAATGTCGCAACGTAACTGGGTGACTATAAAGGTGCTCTACAGGTATCTCCAAAGGTGTCTGTTGGGTTGGCATGGATCAAGACTGGGATTTGTCACTCCGTGTGACGGAGAGGTATCTTGGGGTCGACTCAGTAATACAACATCACAACAAGCCTTTCAAGCAATGTGACTAAGGAGTTAGTTACAAGATCTTGTATTACGGAACGAGTAAAGAGACTTGCCGGTAACGAGATTGAACTAGGTATGGAGATACCGACGATCAAATCTCGGGCAAGTAACATACCGAAGGACAAAGGGAACAACATACAGGATTAACTTAATACTTGACATAGAGGTTCAACCGATAGAGATCTTCGTAGAATATGTGGGAGCCAATATGGACATTCAGGTCCCGCTATTGGTTATTGACCAGAGAGTGTATCAGGTCATCTCTGCATAGTTCTCGAACCCGCACGGTGTACACACTTAAGGTTTGGTGGCGTTTCAGTATAGTTGAGTTATATGTGTTGGTGACCGAAGTTTTGTTCGGAGTCCCGGATGAGATCCCGGACGTCATGAGGAGTTCCGGAATGGTCTGGAAACGAAGATTGATATATAGGAAGTTTGTATTTGGATTCCGGAAGGTCTTCGGGCATTGCCGGTAGTGTACCAGGAGTGACGAATGGGTTCCGGGGGCCCACTGGGTGGGCCCACCATGCCCCAAGGGGTCCACATGGGTTTATTGGATGTGCAATAAGGCTTAATGGGCTGGAAAGTCATCCAAGGAAATCCCATGAGGAAAAAGGTGGAAAATCCAAAAGAGGTTGGTAATTTAGGAAGGAGTCCTAACCAAGTGGGATTGGAGGAGGACTCCTCCCTCCTCCACTTTGGCCGAAGCCAGGAGGCTCACCTTGAGCCGCAAGGCTAGCCCCTCCCTCCTCCTATATATACTAGAGGGTTTAGGGTTTTTGAGACACAACTTTGCCACGTGCAACCCTAAACCTCTACTTCGTAGTTCTTCCTCTATATCGGATTTCTACGGTGCTTACGCGAAGCCCTGCAGAAATAGATCACCACCACCACCGGCGCGTCGTCACTCTATTGGGGAACTCATCTACATCCCCGTCTCTCTTGATGGATCAAGAAGGTGGAGATCGTCATCGATCTGTACGTGTGCGGAACACGGAGGTGTCGTCCGCTCGGCACTTGATCGGGACAGATTGTGGGACGGTTTGTGGGACGGTTCGTGGGACGGATCGTGAAGACATACCACTACATCAATCGTGTTTATTAATGCTTCCGCTTAGCGATCTACAAGGGTATGTGGATCTGATCTCCCTCTCATAGATGATCATCACCATGATAGGTCTTCGTGTGCGTAGGAAATTTTTTGTTTCCCATGCAACGTTCCCCAACAGTGGCATCATGACCTAGGTTCATGCGTAGATGATATCTCGAATAGAACACAAAAGAATTTGTTGGCGTTGATGTTCGATTTGCTGCCCTCCTTAGTATTTTCTCGATTCGGCGGTATTGTTGGATTGAAACGGCCACGACCAACCTTACTCGTACGATTACGAGAGACCGGTTTCATCGACTAACATGCAACTTGTTGCATAAAGATGACTGGCGGGTGTCTGTTTCTTCAACTTTAGTTGAATCGGATTTGACCGAGGCGGTCCTTGGAGAAGGTTAAATAGCAATTTGCATATCACCATTGTGGCTTTGCGTAAGTAAGATGCGATCATACTAGATACCCATAGTAGCCACGTAAAATATGCAACAATAAATTAGAGGACGTCTAACTTGTTTTTGCAGGGTATGCATGTGATGTGATATGGCCAAAGACATGATATGATATATTGGATGTATGAGATGATCATGTTGTAATAGTTAAATATTGACTTGCCGTCGGCGCTACGGCAACCGTCAGGAGCCATAGGGTTGTCTTTAAATTGACGTTTGTGCTTGCAGATGCGTTTACTATATTGCTAGGTAGTAGCTTTAGTAGTAATAGCATAGATAGCACGACAAACTCGATGGCGGAACAATGATGGAGATCATGATGATGGAGATCATGGTGTGGCATCGGTAACGATGAAGATCATGCCGGTGCTTTGGTGATGGAGATCAAGAAGCACAAGATCATGGCCATATCATGCACTTATGATTTGCATGTGATGTTAATCCTTTTATGCACCTTATTTTGCATAGAACGACGGTAGCATTATAAGGTGATCCCTCACTAAAATTTCAAGATAAAATTGTGTTCTCCCCGACTGTGCACTGTTGCGACAGTTCGTCGTTTCGAGACACCACGTGATGATCGGGTGTGATAGACTCAACATTCACATACAACGGGTGCAAAACAGTTGCACACGCGGAACACTCAAGTTAAACTTGACGAGCCTAGCATGTACAGACATGGCCTCGGAAAACAAGAGACCGAAAGGTCCAGCATGAATCATATAGTTGATATGATCAACATGGAGATGTTCACCACAGAAACTATACTCAACTCACGTGATGATCGGACTTGAGTTAGTGGATTTGGATCATGCGCCACTCGAATGACTAGAGGGATGTCTAATTTGAGTGGGAGTTATTAGTAATATGATTAGTTAAACTCAATTATCATGAACATAGTCAAAAGGTCTTTGCAAATAATGTTGTAGCTTGCTCTGTAGCTCTACTGTTTTTGATATGTTCCTAGAGAAAATTTAATTGAAAGATGATAGTAGCAATTATGTGGACTGGGTGTGTAAACTAAGGATTGTCCTCATTGTTGCGCAGAAGCCTTATGTCCTAAATGCACCGTCATACGTCTCAAACGTATCTATAATTTTTGATGGTTTCATGATGTTATCTTGTCAACTTTGGATGTTTTATATACCTTTTATATCTTTTTTGGGACTAACTTATTAATTCAGTGCCAAGTGCCAGTTCCTGTTTTTTTTGTGTTTTTGACTCTTTTCAGATCTGATTTTGGAACGGAGTCCAAACGGAATAAAATCCCCGAAATAAATTTTTCCAGAACAGAAGAAAATCGGGGGACTTGAGGGCCAAGGCAGGAGGCCCACAGGGAACCCACAAGCCCTGTCGCCGCGGCCAGGGAGGCCACCAGGCTTGTGGCCTCCCTGGCGCTCCACTGCCCTAGCTCTTTGGCCTATATATTCCCTAAAATCCCAGAAAAAATCAGGGCGTCCACGAAACCACTTTTCCGCCGCCGCAAGCTTCCGGTTCCGCGAGATCTCATCTGGAGACCCTTCCCGGTGCCCTGACGGAGGGGACTTTGGAGTTGGAGGGCTTCTACATCAACATCATCGCCTGTCCAATGACTCGTGAGTAGTCCAGTTCAGACCTACGGGTCCGTAGTTAGTAGCTAGATGGCTTCTTCTCTCTCTTAGATCTTCAATACAAAGTTCTCCATGATCTTCATGGAGATCTATCCGATGTAATCCTCTTTGGCGGTGTGTTTGTCGAGATCCGATGAATTGTGGATTTGTGATCAGATTATCTATGAATTATATTTGAGTCTTTGCTGATTTCTTATATGCATGATTTGATATCCTTGTAAGTCTCTCCGAGTCTTGGGTTTTGTTTGGCCAACTAGATCTATGATTCTTGCAATGGGAGAAGTGCTTGGTTTTGGGTTCATACCGGGCGATGACCTTTCCAAGTGACAGAAGGGGCAGCAAGGCACGCATCATGTTGTTGCCATCAAGGGTAACAAGATGGGCTTTCATCATAGATTTGAGATTGTCCATCTAAATCATGTCATCTTGCTTAAGGCGTTACTCTGTTCTTATGAACTCAATACACTAGATGCATGCTGAACAGCGGTTGACGTTTGGAGTAATAGTAGTAGATGCAGAAAGTATCGGTCTACTTGTTTTGGACGTGATGCCTATAGATATGATCATTGCCATAGATAACGTCATGACTTTGCGCGGTTCTATCAATTGCTCGACAGTAATTCGTTCACCCACCGTCTACTTGCTTTCATGAGAGAAGCCACTAGTGAACACTACGGCCCCCGGGTCTATTCACAACTATCATCTCAGCTTTCACTTTTACTTTGCTTTGTTTACTTTTTGCTTTCAGTTCTCACTTTGCAAACAATCTATAAGGGATTGACAACCCCTTCATAGCGTTGGGTGCAAGCTCTTTGTGTTTGTGTAGGTACTTGTGACTTGACGCGATCCTCCTACTAGATTGATACCTTGGTTCTCAAACTGAGGGAAATACTTACCGCCGCTTTGCTACATCACCCTTTCCTCTTCAAGGGAACACCAACGCAAGGCTCCAAGGCCGCGGGGAATCCTTTGCATATTTGCCAAGGAAATCCCTATAGGCACGGCCAACAGTAGAAGGATTTCTGGCGCCGTTGCCAGGAAAGGTATTTTGTTGCCGTAGCACAAGTATTTCTAGCGCCGTTGCCGGGGAGAGATCAAGTCAAGATCTATCCAAGTAAGTGTCACAAACTCATCTCTTGTATTTACCTTTTTTGCCAGTTGCCTATCGTTTTCCTCTCCCCCACTTCACATTTGCCGTTTTCATTTGCCTTTCTCCTTTGCCGTTTTAATTTTCTTTTTGCCGTTTTCATTTGCCTTTTGCCGTTTTCCTTTGCCAGTTTTCTTGCTTGCTTGTGTTCTTGTTTGTTTGTTGAAGTCATCATGGCTGAAAACACCAAACTTTGTGACTTCTCGAATACTAATAATAATGATTTTATTAGTACTCCGATTGCTCCCGCCACTAGTGTTGAATCATATGAAATCAACGCTGCCTTGGTGAATCTTGTTATGAAAGAGCAATTTTCTAGCCTTCCTAGTGAAGATGCCGCATCCCATCTCAATACTTTCATTGAACTTTGCGATATGCAAAATAAGAAAGATGTGGATAATGATGTTGTTAAATTGAAGCTTTTTCCGTTCTCTTTGCGAGATCGTGCGAAAACTTGGTTTTCTTCTTTGCCTAAAAATAGTATTGATTCTTGGAACAAGTGCAAAGATGCTTACATAACCAAGTATTTTCCGCGGGCTAAGTTTATCTCTCTCCGTAACGATATCATGAATTTCAAGCAACTTGATCATGAACACGTTGCACAATCTTGGGAGAGGATGAAGTTAATGATTAGAAATTGTCCCGCTCATGGCTTGAGTTTGTGGATGATTATACAAATCTTTTACGCTGGTTTGAATTTTGCTTCTCGCAATATCTTGGACTCCGCCTTAGGTGGAACGTTCATGGAAATCACGTTAGGAGAAGCTACAAAACTCCTAGACAATATCATGACCAACTACTCTCAGTGGCACACTGAAAGGTCACCTGCTAGCAAAAAGGTACACGCTATAGAAGAAATTAACTCGCCTAGTGCTAAGATGGACGAGTTGATGAATTTGGTTGCTAGTAGAAATGCTCCTTTAGATCCTAATGAATGCCACTATCTTCCTTGATTGAGAGTAGCAACGCTAGTTTGGACGTTAATTTTGTTGGTAGGAACAATTTTGGCAACAACAATGCTTTTAGAGGAAACTATGTTCCTAGGCCTTTTCCTAGTAACTCCTCTAACAATTATGGCAATTCCTACAACAACACTTATGGAAATCATAATAAATTACCCTCTGATTTAGAGAGTAATATCAAAGAGTTCATCAACTCTCAAAAGAGTTTCAATGCGTCCATAGAGGAAAAACTACTCAAAATAGACGATTTGGCTAAGAGCGTTGATAGGATGTCTTGCGATATTGATGCTTTGTAAGTTAGATGTGTGACACGTCTCCATCGTATCTACTTTTCCAAACTCTTTTGCCCTTGTTTTGGCCTCTAATTTGCATGATTTGAATGGACCTAACATGGACTGACGCTGTTTTCAGCAGAATTGCCTTGGTGTTATTTTTGTGCAGAAATCAAAGTTCTCCAAACGTCTTGAAATTTACGGGGAGCAGTTTTGGAAAATATCAAAAATATCTGCACCAAGTTCCACCTCAGGGGGTGGGCCAGTGGGCCACAAGCCCCTGCTCCGCCACCCCCCTGGTGGCGGTGGGCAGGCTTGTGGGGCCCACACGGCTCTGCCGCCCCCAATCTCAGGTCTATAAGTTGCCTTTCGTCCCAGAAAAAATAAAAAGAGAAGTTTTCATCGCGTTTTCGATACGGAGGCGCCGCCACCACCTGTTCTTCATCTGGAGGGCAGATCTGGAGTCCGTCTTGGGCTCCGGAGAGAATAAATCGTCGCCATCGTCATCATCAACCTTCTTCCCTCTCCAATTCCATGAAGCTCTTCATCGTTCGTGATTAATCTATTCGTAGGCTCGCTGGGCGGTGATGAGTAGGATGAGATCTATCATGTAATCGAGTTAGTTTTGATGGGGATTGATCCCTAGTATCCACTATGTTCTGAGATTGATGTTGCTACTACTTTGCCATGCTTAATGCTTGTCACTAGGGCCCGAGTGCCATGATTTCAGATCTGAAATTATTATGTTGTCACCAATATATGTGTGTTTTAGATCCGATTTTGCAAGTTGTAGTTACCTACTATGTGTTATGATCCGGCAACCCCGGAGTGACAATAACCGGAACCACTCCCGGTGATGACCATAGTTTGAGGAGTTCATGTGTTCACCAAGTGCTAATGCGTTGGTCCGGTTCTTTATTAAAAGGAGAACCTTAATATCCCGTAGTTTCCTTTTGGACCCCGCTGCCACGGGAGGGATGGACAATAGATGTCATGCAAGTTCTTTTTCCTAAGAACACATGACGACACACGGAATGCATGCCTACATCACATTGACAAACGGGAGCTAGCCACATATCTCTCCGTGTTATAGCTTTTGCATGATGAATATCATCCAAAAAAATCACCGACCCATTGCCTACGAGTTTGTCCTACTACTATTGTTACTTATCTTGCTCTGCTGCTGCGACTACTGTTGCTACTGATGTTACTTGTCTTGCTCTGCTCCTGCTGCTACTACTGTTGCTACTGCTGTTACTTGTCTTGCTCTGCTGCTACTGTTGCTACTACTGTCGCTTGCTACTGTTGCTACTTGCTACCACTGTCACTACTGCTGTTCCTTGCCGCTGCTATTGCTCGCTACACTGTCGTTACTCGCTACTTTGCTGTTACTACTGTGCCTGCAGATACTAATCTTTCAGGTGTGGTTGAATCTGAAAAATTCAGCTGCTAATACTTGAGAGTATACTCTCACCTCCTGATTGGCTTATCAACAAATTGGGTCGAATACACTACCCTCGAAAACTGCTGCGAACCCATGCGCTGGTGGGCCATCAACAACATTCTTCTGGTTTCATTGTCGGGGAGTGCTAGCAGCATTCTTCCGGTGCCGTTGCAGGAGAAGGTTTGTTGTCATCAGCATTCGTCTAGCTAACGCTAGAGATTGCAATCAGCATTTTTCTGGCGCCATTGCCGGGGAGGTATTGCTATATTATTTGAGTCACTTGGGATTTATATCTGCTAATCACTATGAAGAATCTGAAGGATCCGAAGACCAAAGTCTTGCCCTCCACTACGAGGGGAGGTAAGGAATTGCCACCTAGCTCTGCACTTGATTCACCTTCAGTTATGAGTAAGTTTGCGACATCACCTCCTGCTAGAAATCTTGATATGTCGCATGTGCTTGATGATGCTTGTGATACTACTGCTAGAGATGCTATGCTTGATACTGCTAGAGATGTTATGCTTGATACTATGCCAAATAATGCTAGAAATGCTATGCTTGATACTATGCATGATGATGCTATGCTTGATACTACTGCTAGAGATGCTATGCCTGATACTGCTAGAGATGCTATGCTTGATACTTCTTTGCCTGATGATGCTAGAGATGCTATTTTGCCTGATGATGCTATGCTTGATACTGCTAGAAATACTCCTTTGCATGATGTTCTACTAGGAGTGTTCCTTGATGCTCATATTGCTAGAGTTATTGCCAATGCTCGTGATGCTTCTGAAACTACCGATACTATTGAGACAGAACCTTCTTTTGCTCCTGCTAGATCTAGCTCTCCTAGATATGAATTGCCTGATATACCTGAGGGTTACGTTATGGAGGGAGAGATAGCTGAGGATTTTCTTGCATGTAAGGATGCCTATGACGCTGAGAAATTACTTCTCAAGTGGAAGGAAAAATCTCGGGAAGTAGGATAAAAATGACCCAAAGTTTGCCACTTCGCCTATCTTTGTCACCGATAAGGATTATGAATTCTCTGTCGACCCTAAGATAATCTCTCTAGTCAAATCTGATACTTTTCACGGTTATGAGTCTGAGACAGTCATAGCCCATCTTGCCAAACTATCCGAAATGGCCAACCTCTTCACTAATGAGGAGAAGATCCGCCACTACTATATCCTTAAGTTGTTTCCTTTCTCTCTAAAGGATGATGCTAAAGTCTGGTTCACCTCTCTTGCTCCTGGATGTGTGTGTAGTCCCCAGGAGATGGTCTATTACTTCTGTGAGAAATATTTCCCTGCCCATAAGAAGCAAGCTACCTTGCAGGAAATATACAACTTTTCTCAACTCCAAGAAGAGAGTCTTCCACAAGCTTGGGGGAGGCTCGTCCAGCTACAGAATGCTTTGCCTGATCACCCTCTTATGAAGAACGAGATACTTGATATCCTCTATAATGGACTTACCGATGCGTCTAGAGACCACCTAGATAGTTGTGCCGGTTGTGTTTTTAGGGAACGAACTGTAGAACAAGTTGATACCCTACTGAATAACCTCTTGATCAACGATAATGCTTGGACTATTCCCGAACCACCTCCTAAGCCAACTCCTAAGAAAAGAGGTATTCTATTCCTCAGTCCCGAAGATATGCGAGAAGCCAAGAAATCTATGCAAGAGAAAGGCATTAGATGTGAAGATGTCAAAAATCTACCACCTATCGAAGAGATCCATGGTCTCGATAACCCGATACACGTAGTAGAAGTAAAATCTCTGCGTAGGTTTGATGACAGTGATATTCCTTTTGACAAACCTGCTAGCCTATGCTTTGATGAATTTGACAACTTTGTTGCCATACAACAGAGTTTCAATGATTACTAGAGGAGGCAAAATGACTCAGGAACCTTTGTATCCTGAAGGTCATCCTAAGAGAATTGATCAAGATTCTCAAGGAATCAATGCTGATACACCTAGTCATCCTAAGGAGAAGAAGAAGGATGATAGAAACCTGCACGCCAGTTCACCAAATACTGTCACACCTGAAGAACCTAATGATATTTCTGCGTCTGATGCAGAAACACAATCAGGTGATGAAGATGAACCTGGCGACAATGTGGACAGCGATGTTCATAATAATGATCAACCTAGCAATGATGAGGATGTCGAGATTGAACCTACGGTTAATCCTGATAATCCACAACCTAAGAGATACGACAAGAATGACTTCACTGCTAGAAAGCATGGTAAATAAAGAGAGCCATGGGTTCAGAGACCTATGCCCTTTCCTCCTAAGCCATCCAAGAAAAAGGATGATGAGGATTTTGAGCGCTTCGTTGAGATGATAAGACCCGTCTTTCTGCACATGCGGTTAACTGATATGCTCAAGATGTCTCTGTATGCCAAGTACATGAAAGATATCATGACTAATATACGGAAGATACCAGATCTTGAGATCTCCACCATGCTTGCCAACTACACTTTCAAAGGTGGAACTCCTAAGAAACTTGGTGATCCCAGAGTGCCCACTATACCTTGCTCTATTAAAGGAAACTTCGTAAGAACTGCCTTATGTGACCTTGGAGCCGGTGTTAGTGTTATGCTGCTCTCTCTTTATCGTAGACTTGAGTTGGATAAGTTGACACCCACTGAAATTTCTCTGCAAATGGCCGACAAATCAACTGCTTTCCCTATCGGCATTTGCGAGGATGTGCATGTTGTGGTTGCTAATACCACTATCTTAACAAACTTTGTTATCTTGGATATTCCCGAGGACGATGCCATGGCTATCATCCTCGGAAGACCCTTTTTAAACGATGCAGGGGCTGTCATAGATTGCCACAAAGGCAATGTCACTTTCCATGTCAACGGTAATGAGCACACAGTGCACTTTCCGAAGAAACGATATCCAGTACATTGCATCAATGCTATCGAAAAGACTTCATCGATTCTTATTGGGAGCTTTGAATGCCCTATTCCTCGTGTCAAGATGAAGTATGATTTGCTTGTTGGGGAGATACATATCCCCATTGAGGTGACTTAGTAGCTATTCGAAAATTCTCCGTTCTCTCTTGCGATTCGAGAAAGTTTTGTCATAAGGACTTGATCAATCCCATTGACGGATTTCTTTCGATGACCATGAAACGGATGAATCACAGAGTCACATACCTCTGTTTTGAGTTTTCCTTTTCTGTTGCTTAGAAGAAAAATGATAGAATTAGTTTAGCTCTTCATGTTTTCTGTTTTAGCGTCCCGGAGAAAAATACCTCGAAAATAAAAGTTCTCCGATGGTCCAGAAAATTTAGTATGATTTTTTGTGGAATTTTTGGAAATTTCTGGGCCTCAGAGCTGGCCTGGGGGGCAGACCAGTGGGCCACAAGCCCCACCACCGCCACCTACCCCCCTCGTGGCGGGGTGCAAGCTTGTGGGGGCCACAGGCACCCCCTCCACTCATTCCAGCTCCCAGCCTCTTCTTCCACCTATAGAAAAAAAATGTTTCGCAGCTCAAACCCGTGTTCTTGCTCATTTGGCTGTGATTTTCAATCTCCTTGCTCAAAGCACCATTCTCCGAACCGTTTTGGGGAAATTACTCCTTGGTAAGTGACTCCTCCATTGGTCCAATTAGTTTTTGCTCTAGTGCTTTATCCTTCGCGTATTCTTGCTACCTTGGTGACCCTGTTCTTGAGCTTGAAATGTTGATTTTAGCTGGTCCCAAGTAGTTTTAGCACGTGATACGGTCTCTAGGCACTAGTAAGAGTAGTTGCTACAAGGTGTGGTGGATCATCATTCACTTTTCTCTTGAACTTCAAAAATTTCAGCAAAAGGAAATTATGTTCAGGAGGAAGTTTCATGGTGGTTCCTCAAGTAAGAAGGGTCCTCGTCTCTCTTTTCGAGAGCCCGAACCTTTTCAACTAAGGGATGCACCAGTGCAACCATGTGAATGGCCTTCCGATGAGTTCATGATCGAAGCAGGTTTCAAGGATGAGTTTGATGCACTTGTCCGCAATACCGGGTTAGAAGAATTCCTCTCAGATAAATGTGAATAGTATGCTATGCTCACTGCCTCTTTCGTGCATAGATTTAAATTTTTAGTTGGCCGTGACTCATCCATACTGTTTGATCTGTACGATAAATCCTATACCGTGGATCTGGAGGATTTCAATAGGATTTGTACGATACCCGATTGGGGTAGTGTTAATGATCCTCTTAAGTCTTCGGTCAGAGACTTTGTCTCCAGTATAACTGTTGGAGAAACCAGAGATATCACGCAAGCCACCATAGGAAGCATCCTTTTCCCTGCCTTGCACTACCTTGCCCTCTTCATAGGTAGGTGCATTAACGACAAGGGTGCACATTGTCACCTATGCGCTTCCGACCTTAGTATCCTTAAGAGCGCAGTAACAGGTGACAGGAGCTTCAATATGGGAGCTATTATAGCAAGGAGGCTGAATAAAAATGCCAGTGAGCGGGATTTCTTTGGTGGAGTTTATGCTACACGCTTAGCAGCTTTTCTTGGAGTATCCATCCGTCCAGAAGACCCTCCTCTCCGTTCAGCCTACCTTGATCGTGTCGCTCTAACACGCTACCAGTTCCTTGAGAGAGATCATGGATCCCTCCTATACCGCTTGATATTTAACCGGCAGTGTGTTTTCCATATTACCCTTCCTGCTCCTGCTTTCTTTCACTTTCAGGTTAAACGAAGATACTATATAACCATAGGAGAGGCAGAGGAGTATGAGAGGGAGGCGACTGCTGCTCGACTTCGAGAGGCAGCTATTCAGGCAGTGGCTGCAGCACTCCCGTATAACACCCATTATGACTTTGGGTTTTGCGAGGATCATCCATGGGAGTAGACCAAGCTAGGCCAAAATCCTAAGCTTGGGGGAGTACGTGTTCTCACCGACTTTACATTCATGCTTATGCTTTCACTTTGTTAGCCGGTGTTTTCACTGTGCCACTGTATTATCCATTCTAGTTTCTTTTTGTTTTCTTGTTTTCTTGTTTTGTGTCCTTTTGAGAAAACCCAAAAATATTTTTCTTTCTTCTTTTGCTTGTTGGGAGCTTTCTCGTGTAAATAGTTTTCTTTTTTCCTTGTGTCAAGGTAGAAGATATTGGTTACAATGTTTATTGGTTCTTATATGCTTACCTGTTTAGCTTTCAAAGAGCCATATTATTTTGTCTTCTCCTTTGTGTTTGTCTACAGATTCAGCTTAGTCCTATGCGCTTATTATCGTTTTCATCGTTCGATCGTGCAAATGGAAGGCAACAATGATGATATATGATAAAGTGACTGAGACTGAAAAGCTGGTAAGAACTCTATCTATTTTGTTTTTGTAAATATGACTAGCTTGTCGACCGAGATTTAGCTTTGTTATGAGAGAACCATGTTTGCAATGACAACTTAGAGATCATAGTTTCTGATGCCATGCTTATTTAGCTGAGAGCTTATAATGGTTTGTCTTGAATGCCAACATAGATTTTGAGATGACTGTGATGTAGTATGATAGGATGGTATTCTCCTTTGAATGTTTCAGGTGGCTTTACTTGGCGCATGTTCATACATGTAGTTGAAACAAAACCAACATAGCCTCTATGATGTTCGTGTTCATGGTGATTTATATCATGTTCATGCTTGCATTCAATGTTAGTCAAACTCATTGCATCTTGATGACCGTTGTCGCTCTCTAGTTGGTCGCTTCCCAGTCTTTTGCTAGCCTTCACTTGTACTAAGCGGAATACTGCTTGTTCATCCACTTCCATAAACCCAAAAGTTTTTCCATGAGAGTCCACCATACCTACCTATTTGCGGTATCTACCTGCCGTTCCAAGTAAATTTGCATGTGCCATTCTCTAAACCTTCAAGAAATAATCTGTTTTGCATGCCCGAACCGCTCATGTGGTGACAGAGGGCTATTGGTATCTTCCATGCTAGGAGTGTTATCCTCGACATGTGTTTATTCACAGTCATTCACGAGAAAGGGGCCAGTATTTGGAATGCCCAGTTCCACGCTTAAATCGCAAACATAACTGTAAAACAAGACTCCCCCCGGATTGATGTTAGTATGGACGGTACCCGAGGATTCGGCTAGCCGTGGAGTGTGATTGATTGGTGGTGGGGGAGTTAAAACTTTACTTTTCTGTTTGGGAACTGCCTATAGCATGAGTAGCATGGAAGATATTGAGAACTCTTGGTCATTGCGTTCACAATGAAAGCATGCCACCCAAAATTATTATCTCTGTTTTCAAAGCTTGAGCTCTGGCACCTCTGCAAATCAATGCTTCCCTCTACGAAGGGCGTGTCTATTTATTTTCCTGTTGAGTCATCCTCCTCTTATATAAGCACCAATTAGAGAGCACATCTGTCATTTTTATGCTTTGCTTTTGATTGATATTGAGTATGACTATGACTGGATCTTCGTTGCTATGGATTACAATGTTTAGTCATCCCTTGATCTTTGAAACTGCTCTGCATTTACGTTTTGAGGTCTCAGAAAGAGCTAGCGAGATACCACCTCTTCATATTGCTTCATGCTTGTTTTGATTGAAGTGTTGGTATTTGAAACTCATTATTATTTGCTCGTTAGCTGATTATGCCATTGATATTAGTTTTCCATGAGACCTTTGTGTCATTTGCTTATGTGGTTAACTTGTGATCTTACGGAAATTCTGGTTATGAGTTAGACATAGTTGCAACAACAAGATCAAACAGAGTTAGTCAAAGTTTTTCTTTCTCTCTCAGTTTGTCAACTGAGTTGCTTGAGGACAAGCAAAGTTTTATGCTTGGGGGAGTTGATACGTCTCCATCGTATCTACTTTTCCAAACTCTTTTGCCCTTGTTTTGGACTCTAATTTGCATGATTTGAATGGAACTAACCTCGACTAATGCTGTTTTCAGCAGAATTGCCTTGGTGTTATTTTTGTGCAGAAATCAAAGTTCTCCAAACGTCCTGAAAATTTACGGGGAGCAGTTTTGGAAAATATAAAAAATATTTGCGCCAAGTTCCGCCTCACGGGGTGGGCCAGTGGGCCACAAGCCCTGCCTGGCAGAAATCAAAGTTCTCCAAACGGAATAAAATCCCCGAAATAATTTTTCTAGAACAGAAGAAGATCGGGGGACTTGAGGGCCAAGGCAGGAGGCCCACAGGGAGCCCACAAGCCTTGTCGCCGCGGCCAGGGGGGCCACGGCTGATACGTCTCAAACGTATCTATAATTTTTGATGGTTTCATGCTGTTATCTTGTCATTTTGGATGTTTTATGTACCTTTTACATATTTTTTGGGACTAACTTATTAATTCAGTGCCAAGTGCCAGTTCCTGTTTTTTCTGTGTTTCTGACTCTTTTCAGATCTGATTTTGGAACGGAGTCCAAACGGAATAAAAACCCCGAAATGATTTTTTCCCGAACGGAAGAAGATCACGGGCCTTTGGGCCAACCAGGTGGGCTCAAGGGAGCCCACAAGCCCCCACTCCACCACCAGGGGGGAAGCGGCGGTGTCAGGGCTTGTGGCCTCCCTGGCCGCCACCTGACCTAGATCCTTGGCCTATATATTCCCAAATATTCAGCGAAAAATCAGGGGAGCCTCGAAAATACTTTTCCACCGCCGCAAGCTTCCGTTTCCGCGAGATCTCATCTGGAGACCCTTCCCGGCGCCCTGCCGGAGGGGACTTTGGAGTTGGAGGGTTTCTTCATCATCATCATCGCCCCTCCAATGACTCGTGAGTAGTTCACTTCAGACCTACGGGTCCGTAGTTAGTAGCTAGATGGCTTCTTCTCTCTCTTGGATCTTCAATACAAAGTTCTCCATGATCTTCATGGAGATCTATCCGATGTAATCTTCTTTGGCGGTGTGTTTGTCGAGATCCGATGAATTGTGGATTTGTGATCAGATTATCTATGATATATATTTGAGTCTTTGCTGATTTCTTATATGCATGATTTGATATCCTTGTAAGTCTCTCCGAGTCTTGGGTTTTGTTTGGCCAACTAGATCTATGATTCTTGCAATGGGAAAGTGCTTGGTTTTGGGTTCTACCATGTGGTGACCTTTCCCAGTGACAGTAGGGGTAGCAAGGCACACATCAAGTAGTTGCCATCAAGGGTAAAAAGATGGGGGTTTTATCATTGGTTTGAGAGTATCCCTCTACATTATGTCATCTTGCTTAAGGCGTTACTCTGTTCTTATGGACTTAATACACTAGATGCATGCTGGATAGCGGTTGACGTGTGGAGTAATAGTAGTAGATGCAGAAAGTATCGGTCTACTTGTTTTGGACGTGATGCCTATAGATATAATCATTGCATAGATATCGTCACGACTTTGCGCGGTTCTATCAATTGCTCGACAGTAACTTGTTCACCCACCGTCTACTTGCTTTCATGAGACAAGCCACTAGTAAACACTACGGCCCCCGGGTCTATTCACATCCATCGTTTACACCTCCGCTTTTACTTTTCTTTGTTACTTTGTTGCTTTCAGTTCTCACTTGGCAAACAATCTATAAGGGATTAACAACCCCTTCATAGCGTTGGGAGAAAGCTTTTGTGTTTGTGCAGGATCTTGTGATACTCCTCCACTGGATTGATACCTTGGTTCTCAAACTGAGGGAAATACTTACCACCGCTATGCTACATCACCCTTTCCGCTTCGAGGGAACACCAACGCAAGGCTCCAAGTCCACGGGGGAAATCCTTTGCATACTTTCCTAGGAAGTCCCTTAAGGCGTAGCCGCAGCTGAAGGATTCCTGGTGCCGTTGACACGACAATTTCTGGCGACGTTGCAAGGGAAGCACAACTAACATCAGAAGTCTTTCTGGCGCCGTTGCCGGGGAGGAGAAATCAAGATCTATCCAAGTAGGTCTCACACACTCTTCTCTTGCATTTACTTTTGTTGTTAGTTGCCTCTCGTTTTCCTCTCCCCCACTTCACATTTGCCGTTTTCATATGCCTTTCTCCTTTGTCGCTTTCTTTTGCTTTTTGCTTTTTGTCGTTCCCTTTCGCCCGCCTGCTCTTAGGTTTGTTCGTGAGAGACCTTTCCTCATGGCCAAACCAAACTATTTCAGAAAATGGGAGGAGATTGAAACTAATGTCAAAGTTTTCATGCCTTCTCAGTTTGACCAAAATAGTTACTTCCGTAGGGAATTTAAAGAGCACAATTCCTTTTTTGGTGTGTTTGAATAAAGAGGTTGATGATATGGCCAATGATTTCCTTGCACTTAGTTCTCAGCTTGCTCACCTTGAAAAATTGGTGGGCCAAATTTCTGACAAGCACGCTACCTTAGTCAATAAGATGGCAGCTAAACCTGAAATTTGTGATGCAAATCACGAATATCTTAAACTGCTTGGTGTGTCTCCTCTTGAATCTTTGTTTTCGCGTGTAAAACCTTTTGATGGAGGGGCCTGATATGAATCCACTTTGGTTGAAAAACGCCCCAATAATTCGGAGTCCACCTATCTTGATGATAAAGGTGTGGAGAGTGGAGTAGAAGAAGTCAAAATTTTGGGTAGTAATGAAACTCCCACTTTGGATTTCAAGGAATTCAATTATGATAATTGCTCTTTGTTTGAATGCATTTCTTTGATGCAATCCATTGCAAACTCTCCACATGCTTATAGTCAAAGCAAAGCCTTTACCACGCATATCGTAGATGCTATGATGAAATCTCTTCAAGAGAAGCTCGAACTAGAAGTGTCTATACCTAGAAAACTTCATGATGAGTGGGAACCTACTATCAAAATCAGGATCAAAAACTATGAGTGCAATGCTTTGTGTGACTTGGGTGCTAGTGTTTCCACGATTCCGAAGTCTTTATGTGATATTCTTGGTTTTCATGAGATTGAAGAGTGTTCTCTTAATTTGTATCTTGCGGATTCTACTAACAAGAAACCCATGGGGAGGATCGATGATGTTCTTATTGTTGCAAATAACAACTATGTACCCGTGGATTTCATTGTACTTGACATAGATTGCAATCCTTCATGTCCCATTATTCTTGGTAGACCTTTCCTAAGGACTGTTGGTGCTATCATCGATATGAAGGAAGGGAATATTAGATTTCAATTTCCTTTAAAGAAGGGCATGGAGCACTTTCCTAGAAAGAAAATAAGATTGCCTTATGAATCTATGATGAGGGCTACCTATGGTTCGAGCACCAAAGATGACTATACGTGATTCCATCACTTTTTGCCTAGCTAAGGGCGTTAAACAAAAGCGCTTGTTGGGAGGCAACCCAACGGATCTATCCTTTTTCTTTCTGTTATGTGTTTTCCACACTTTCATAATTCTGTTATGATTGTGTTTTTTGTGTTTCTTTTTGCGTTTGTGCCAAGTAAAACGTTTGGTCATGCTGGAAAAGACAAAAACTTTCTGCTTACGAAAAGAATTTTCATTTGTTTTCCGTAAGATCTTTTGAGTTGATTCTTTTTGCTTCTGATTTCTACGGAAATTCTTCAGACTGTCGTAATTTTTCAGAATTTTTGAAGTACCATAAGTATACGAAGTATACATATTGCTATAGACTGGTCTGCTGTTAACAGATTCTGTTTTTGTTGTGTTGGTTGCTTATTTTGATGAAACTATGGATAGTATTGGGGGGTATTAGCCATGGAAGATTGAAAATACAGTAGCCCAACATCAGCACAAGTAGAATTTAAGTTTGCTACAGAACCTAAGGAAGTGGTGGTTTGCTTTCTCATACTAATGTTATCACGAGTTTCTGTTTAAGTTTCATGTTGTGAAGTTTTCAAGTTTTGGGTGAAGTTCTTATGGACAAAGAGATAAAGAGTGGCAAGAGCTCAAGCTTGGGAATGCCCAAGGCACCCCAAGAGATTCAAGGATGCCGTAAAAGCCTAAGCTTGGGGATGCCCCTGGAAGGCATCCCCTCTCTCGTCTTCAATCCATGGGTAACGTTACTTGGGGCTATATTTTTATTCACCACATGTTATGTGTTTTTGCTTGGAGCATCTTGTATCGTAGGAGTCTTTTATTTTTGTTGTGTCACAATCATCCTTGCTGCACACCTAGAGAGAGAGAGAGAGACATGCACTCACCGTGATTTTGTCGAGCTTCACTTATATCTTTTGGTAGACAATTCAGCTCACATATGCTTCACTTATATCTTTTGAGCTAGATCCTTTTGCTCTATGTGCTTCACTTATATCTTTTAGAGCACAACGGTGCGTGGCTTGGTAGTTGATCTATGCTTTGAAAGTAGTCTCAAAAGGGGTAGTTATCCAAAGGGATATGAAAACTTCCACCTTCATGTGCATTGAATAGTTAGAGAAGTTTGATTCATCTCAATTAGTTTTGAGTTGTGGTTATGGTAATATTGAAGTTATGCTAGTAAGATGTTGTGGATCTAGAAATACTTGTGTTGAAGTTAGTGATTCCCATAGCATGCACGTATGGTGAACCGCTATGTGATGAAATCTGAGCATGATTAGTTTATTGATTGTCATCCTTTGCGTGGCGGTCGGGATCGCGCGATGGTTTATACCTACCAACCCTTCCCCTAGGAGTATGCGTTGAATGCTTTGTTTCGATTACTAATAAAACTTTTGCAACAAGTATATGAGTTCTTCATGACTAATGTTGAGTCCATGGTTTAGATGCACTTTCACCTTCGACCATCACTATCTTCTTAGTGCCGTGCAACTTTCGCCGGTGCACAAACCCACCATTAGCCTCCCTCAAAACAGCCACCATACCTACCTACTATGGCTTTTTCAAAATCATTCCGAGATATATTGCCATGCAACTACCACCATGACATGTGCCACCACGTCTTCATTGACATTGCATGATCGTAAGATAGCTAGCATGATGTTTCCATTAATGTCTATGCCATGCTAGATCATTGCCACGGTACACTACCGAAGGCATTCCATATAGAGTCATAGTTGCTCTAAGTTTTGAGTTGAAAGTGTGATGATCATTATTAATGGAGCATTGTCCCATGTGAGGAAATAAAAGAGGCCAAAGAAGCCCACAAAAAAAAGAGGCCAAAGAGCCCACCAAATAAAAAAATGAGAGAAAAAGAGAGAAGGGACAATGCTACCATTTTTTTCACACTTGTGCATATTAAGCACCATGATCTTCATGATTGAGAGTCTCTCGTTTTGTCACCACCATATAGTTAGTGGGAAATTTTCATTGTATAACTTGGCTTGTATATTCCAATGATAGGCTTCCTCAAAATTGCCTTAGGTCTTCGTGAGCAAGCAAGTTGGATGCACACCCACTAGTTTTCTTTAAGAGCTTTCACATACTCGTAGCTCTAGTGCATCATTTGTATGGCAATCCCTACTCATTCACATTGAATATATTCCCAAATATTCAGCAAAAAATCAGGGGAGCCTCGAAAATACTTTTCCGCCGCCGCAAGCTTCCATTTCCGCAAGATCTCATCTCGAGACGTGATACGTCTCCAACGTATCTATAATTTTTGATGGTTCCATGCTATTATCTTGTCAACTTTGGATGTTCTATATGCATGAATATGCTATTTTATATCTTTTTTTGGGACTAACCTATTAACTCAGTGCCAAGTGCCAGTTTCTGTTTTTTCCGTGTTTTTGGCCCATTTTCAGACGGAGTCCAAATGGAATGAAACTTTACGATGATTTTTTTGGACCAAAAGAGACCCCCGAAGCTTTGGGAGAAGGCTAGATGGGCCACGAGGGAGTCACAAGCCCTCACGCCGCCACCACCACCCCGCCCCCGGTGGTGGCGCACAGGCTTGTGACCTCCTCGTGGGCCCAACTGACGCATTTCCACCGCCATAAATTCCTATAAATTCAGAAACCTCCAGAAAGAAACCTAGATCGGGAGTTTCGCCGCCGCAAGCCTCTGTAGACACCAAAAACCAATCTGGAGCCCGTTCCAACACCCTGCTGGAGGGGGAATCCATCTCCGGTGGCCATCTTCATCATCCCGGCGATCTCCATGACGAGGAGGGAGTAGTTCTCCCTCGGGGCTGAGGGTATGTACGAGTAGCTATGTGTTTGATCTCTCTCTCTCTCTCTCGTGTTCTTGAGATGTCTTGATCTCGATGTACCATGGGCTTTCCTACTATAGTTGGATCTTATGATGTTCTTCCCCCTCTCCTTCTTGTAATGAATTGAGTTTCCCCTTTGGAGTTATCTTATCGGATTGAGTCTTTGAGAACACTTGATGTATGTCTTGCACGTGTCTATCTGTTGTGATCAACTTGCGGGTTTGTGACAATTGGGAACCTATGCATATGGGTTGGCACACGTGGATTCATGTGAGTACTTGATGTATGTTTTGGTGATCAACTTGCGGGTTTGTGACATTGGGAACCTATGCACAGGGGTTGGCACATGTTTTGACTCTCTGGTAGAAACTTTGGGGCCCTCTTTGAAGTTCTATCTGTTGGTTGAATAGATGATTCTGAGATTGTGTGATGCATATCGTATAATCATACCCACAGATACTTGAGGTGACAATGGAGTATCTAGGTGACATTAGGGTCTTGGTTGATATGTATCTTAAGGTGTTATTCTAGTACGAACTCTATGATGGATCGAACGGAAAGAATAGCTTCGTGTTATTTTACTACGGACTCTTGAATAGATCGATCAGAAAGAATAACTTTGTGGTGGTTTCATACCCGACAATAATCTCTTTGTTAGTTCCCCGCTATTAGTGACTTTGGAGTGACTCTTTGTTGCATGTTGAGGGCTAGTTATATGATCCAATTATGTTACCATTGTTGAGAGAACTTCACTAGTGAAAGTATGAACCCTAGGCCTTGTTTCCACACATTGCAATACCGTTCGTGCTCACCTTTACCATTTGTTACCTTGCTGTTTTTGTAATTTTAGATTACAAAAACCTATATCTACCATCCATATTGCACTTGTTTCACCATCTCTTCGCCGAACTAGTGCACCTATACAATTTACCATTGTATTGGATGTGTTGGGGACACAAGAGACTCTTTGTTATTTGGTTGCAGGGTTGCTTGAGAGAGCCCATATTCATCCTACGCCTCCCGCGGATTGATAAACCTTAGGTCACCCACTTGAGGGATAATTGCTACTGTCCTACAAACCTCTACACTTGGAGGCCCAACAACGTCTACAAGGAGAAGGTTGCATAGTAGACATCAAGCTTTTTTCTGGCGCCGTTGTCGGGGAGGCTAGGTAAGCGGCACTAACATCCCGTCAACAAAGCTCTTTTCTGGCGCCGTTGCCGGGGAGGTTTGCGCTCGAAGGTATATATTTAGATCTTGCAATTGAATCTTTTTGTTTCTTGTTCTTTCGATAGAAAACTACAAAAAAATGGAACTGAGGATGCCTCATATGCTCCATCTTTTCAATGTCTTTCGTGAGCATGATGGGAAGGAAAATTGTGCTCAAGTGATGAAAGAAGAATTACATAGAATGGTTGGCATAGAATATGTGAAGGATGAGCATGATTACAATGTTTTTAGCATGAATTCTTTGAATACCCTTGATGCTAATGATATGCAAAGCCACAAGCTTGGGGATGCTATATTTGATGAAGATGATCTTTTTAGTTCTTCCAATTTGAATGATCAAAATCATTTTGATGGAAGCATGCCCCCTATCTATGATGATTATTGTGAGGATACTTATGCTTTAAAGAAGAGGTATGATAAAACTTATCATACTCTCGAGAACCCTTTTGCTAAACCTTGCTTTTTCATTGTGGACACAATTTGTAGTGCTCAAGTCTTTTACGATACTCCCACTACTATTCTTCAGAATAGATTTCCTTATGTGTAGAGTAGTAAAATTTGTATGCTTGTAGATCATGAAAAGAAAGCCTTAGGTGCTGGTTATATTGTTGAATTCATTCATGATACTACTTCAAATTACTATGAGAGAGGATCATATACTTCTTTTTATTGCAATAGTATCAAGCTTCCTCTCCATATGTTGAAAATTTTGAAGCTATGCTTGTTTTGCCTTCCTATGCTAGTTGATTCTTGCTCCAATAAATTGTTTGATCACAAAATCCCTATGCATAGGAAGTGGGTTAGACTCAAATGTGCTAGCCATTTGCTCCATGATGCTCTCTTTGTGTTTCAATCCTTACCTTTTATGTGAGCATCATTGAAATCAATGCCTAGCTAAGGGCGTTAAACGATAGCGCTTGTGGGAGGCAACCCAATGAATAAATTTTTATTTGCTTTTTGCTTCCTGTTTTGTTTTCTCCACACCATCATAATTCTGTTATGATTGTGTCTTTTGTGTTTCTTTTTGTGTTTGGACCAAGCAAAACCGTTATGATTAGTCTTGGTGATGATTGTTTGATCATGCTGGAAAAAGACAGAAACTTTCTGCTCACGAAAAGAATTTTCATTTTTATTCTGTAAGAGATTTTGAGTTGATTATTTTTGATCCTGATTTCTATGCAATTTCTTCAGACTGTCGTAATTTTTCAGAATTTTTTAAGTACCATAGGTATACGAAATATACAGATTGCTACAGACTGGTCTGCTGTTAACAGATTCTGTTTTTGTTGTGTTGGTTGCTTATTTTGATGAAACTACGGATAGTATCAGAGGGTATTAGCCATGGAATATTAAAAATACAGTAACCCAACATCAGCATAAGTAGAATTTAAATTTGCTACAGTACCAAAGGAAGTGGTGGTTTGCTTTCTCATACTAATGTTATCACGAGTTTCTGTTTAAGTTTCGTGTTGTGAAGTTTTCAAGTTTTGGTTGAAGTTCTTATGGACAAAGAGATAAAGAGTGGCAAGATCTCAAGCTTGGGGATGCCCAAGGCACCCCAATATATTCAAGGATGCCGTAAAATCCTAAGCTTGGGGATGCCCCGGGAAGGCATCCCCATCTCTCGTCTTCAATCCATCGGTAACGTTACTTGGGGCTATATTTTTACACATGTTATGTGTTTTGCTTGGAGCGTCTTGTATCGTAGTAGTCTTTTATTTTTTTTGTTGTGTCACAATCATCCTTGCTGCACACCTAGGGAGAGAGACATGCACTCACCGTGATTTTGTCGAGCCTCACTTATATCCTTTGGTAGACAATTCAGCTCACATGTGCTTCACTTATATCTTTAGAGCTAGTTGATTTTGCTCTATGTGCTTCACTTATATCTTTTAGAGCACAGCGGTGTGTGGCTTGGTAGTTGATCTATGCTTTGAAAGTAGTCTCAAAAGGGGTAGTTATCCAAAGGGATACGAAAACTTCCACCTTCATGTGCATTGAATAGTTAGAGAAGTTTGATTCCTCTCAATTAGTTTTGAGATATGGTTGTGGTAATATTGAAGTCATGCTAGTAAGGTGTTGTGGATCTAGAAATACTTGTGTTGAAGTTAGTGATTCCCGTAGCATGCACGTATGGTGAACCTCTATGTGATGAAGTTTGAGCATGATTAGTCTTTTGATTGTCATCTTTTGCGTGGCGGTCGGGATCGCGCGATGGTTTATACCTACCAACCCTTCCCCTAGGAGTATGCGTTGAATGCTTTGTTTCGATTACTAATAGAACTTTTGCAACAAGTATATGAGTTCTTCATGACTAATGTTGAGTCCATGGTTTAGATGCACTTTCACCTTCCACCATCACTATCTTCTTAGTGTCGTGCAACTTTCGCAGGTGCACAAAACCCACCATTAGCCTCCCTCAAAACAGCCACCATACCTACCTACTATGGCTTTTTCAAAGTCATTCCGAGATATATTGCCATGCAAATACCACCATGATGTTGGAATTATGCCCTAGAGGCAATAATAAATATAGTTATTATTATAATTCCTGTATCAAGATAATCGTTTATTATCCATGCTATAATTGTATTGAATGAAGACTCATTTACATGTGTGGATACATAGACAAAACACCGTCCCTAGCAAGCCTCTAGTTGGCTAGCCAGTTGATCAAAGATAGTCAGTGTCTTCTGATTATGAACAAGGTGTTGTTGCTTGATAACTGGATCACGTCATTAGGAGAATCACGTGATGGACTAGACCCAAACTAATAGACGTAGCATGTTTATCGTGTCATTTTGTTGCTACTGTTTTCTGCGTGTCAAGTATTTATTCCTATGACCATGAGATCATATAACTCACTGACACCGGAGGAATACTTTGTGTGTATCAAACGTCGCAACGTAACTGGGTGACTATAAAGATGCTCTACAGGTATCTCCGAAGGTGTTAGTTGAGTTAGTATGGATCAATACTGGGATTTGTCACTCCGTGTGACGGAGAGGTATCTCGGGGCCCACTCGGTAATACAACATCACACACAAGCCTTGCAAGCAATGTAACTTAGTGTAAGTTGCGGGATCTTGTATTACGGAACGAGTAAAGAGACTTGCCGGTAAACGAGATTGAAATAGGTATACGGATACTGACGATCGAATCTCGGGCAAGTAACATACCGAAGGACAAAGGGAATAACATACGGGATTATATGAATCCTTGGCACTGAGGTTCAAACGATAAAGATCTTCGTAGAATATGTAGGATCCAATATGGGCATCCTGGTCCCGCTATTGGATATTGACCGAGGAGTCTCTCGGGTCATGTCTACATAGTTCTCGAACCCGCAGGGTCTGCACACTTAAGGTTCGACGTTGTTTTATGCGTATTTGAGTTATATGGTTGGTTACCGAATGTTGTTCGGAGTCCCGGATGAGATCACGGACGTCACGAGGGTTTCCGGAATGGTCCGGAAACGAAGATTGATATATAGGATGACCTCATTTGATTACCGGAAGGTTTTCGGAGTTACCGGGAATGTACCGGGAATGACGAATGGGTTCCGGGAGTTCACCGGGGGAGGGCAACCCACCCCGGGTGAGCCCATAGGCCTTGAGGGAGGCACACCAGCCCTTAGTGGGCTGGTGGGACAGCCCACAAGTGCCCTATGCGCCATAGAGATAAAAATCAAAGAGAAAGAAAAAAAAGGAGGAGGTGGGAAGGAAGGGGGACTCCCTCCCACCAAACCAAGTCCAACTCGGTTTGGGGGGGGGGGAGTCCTCCCCCCTTGGACTCGGCCGACCCCCTTGGGGCTCCTTGAGCCCCAAGGCAAGGTCCCCTCCCTCCCACCTATACATACGGAGGTTTTGGGGCTGATTTGAGACGACTTTTCCACGGCAGCCCGACCACATACCTCCACGGTTTTTCCTCTAGATCGCGTTTCTGCGGAGCCCGGGCGGAGCCCTGCTGAGACAAGGTCATCACCAACCTCCGGAGCGCCGTCACGCTGCCGGAGAACTCTTCTACCTCTCTGTCTCTCTTGCTGGATCAAGAAGGCCGAGATCATCGTCGAGCTGTACGTGTGCTGAACGCGGAGGTGCCGTCCGTTCGGTACTAGATCGTGGGACTGATCGCGGGATTGTTCACGGGGCGGATCGAGGGACGTGAGGACGCTCCACTACATCAACCGCGTTCTCTAACGCTTCTGCTGTACGATCTACAAGGGTACGTAGATCACTCATCCCCTCTCGTAGATGGACATCACCATGATAGGTCTTCGTGCGCGTAGGAAAAATTTTGTTTCCCATGCGACGTTCCCCAACACATGACATGTGCCACAGCTTCTACATTGTCGTTGCATGATCATAGGATAGCTAGCATGATGTTTCTATTGATGTCTATGCCATGCTAGATCATTGTCACGGTACACTACCGAAGGCATTTCATATAGAGTCATCATTGCTCTAAGTTTTGAGTTGTAAGTGTGATTATCATCATTGATGGAGCATTGTCCCATGTGAGGAAATAAAAGAGGCCAAAGAAGCCCACCAAAAATAAGAGGCCAAAGAGCCCACCAAAAAAAATGAGAGAAAAAGAGAGAAGGGACAATGTTACCACTTTTCCACACTTGTGCATATTAAGCACCATGATCTTCATGATTGAGAGTATCTCGTTTTGTCACCACCATATAGCTAGTGGGAAATTTTCATTTTATAACTTGGCTTGTATATTCCGATGATAGGCTTCCTCAAAATTGTCTTAGGTCTTCGTGAGCAAGCAAGTTGGATGCACACCCACTAGTTTTATTTAAGAGCTTTCACATACACTTAGCTCTAGTGCATAATTTGTATGGCAATACCTACTCATTCACATTGATATCTATTGATGAGCATCTCCATAGCTCATTTATATGCCTAGTTAATGTGATCATCTTCTCCTTTTTTGTCTTGCAACCTCCACCTCACTCCACACCACTTATAGTGCTAAAACCATGGCTCACGCTCATGTATTGTGTGAGAGTTGAAAAGGTTTGAGAAAGTAAATATGTGAAACAATTACTTGGCCAATATCGGGGTTGTGCATGATTTAAATTCGTTGTGCAATGATGATAGAGCATAGCGAGACTATATGCTTTTGTAGGGATAACTTTCTTTTGGCCTTGTTATTTTGAAAGTTCATGATTACCTTGCTAGTTTGCTTGAATTATTATTGTTTCCACGTCAATAGCAAACTATTATTTTGAATCTAACGGATCTGAAAATTCATGTCACGTGAGAGAAGTTACAAAGGACATCTATACTAGGTAGCATGCAACATCAAAAATTAATTCTTTATCACTTCCCTACTCGAGGACGAGCAGGAGTTAAGCTTGGGGATGCTTGATATGTCTCCAACGTATCTATAATTTTTGATGGTTCCGTCCTATTATCTTGTCAACTTTGGATGTTTTATATGCATGAATATGCTATTTTATACCTTTTTTGGGACTAACCTATTAACTCAGTGCCAAGTGCCAGTTTCTGTTTTTTCCGTGTTTTTGGCCCATTTTCAGACGGAGTCCAAATGGAATGAAACTTTACGATGATTTTTTTTGGACCAAAAGAGACCCCCGAAGCTTTGGGAGAAGGCCAGATGGGCCACGAGGGAGTCACAAGCCCTCACGGCGCCACCCCCCCCCCCCCCGGTGGTGGCGCGCAGGCTTGTGACCTCCTCGTGGGCCCAAGTGACGCAATTCCACCGCCATAAATTGCTATAAATTCAGAAACCTCCAGAAAGAAACCTAGATCGGGAGTTCCGCCGCCGCAAGCCTCTGTAGCCACCAAAAAACAATCTGGAGCCCGTTCCAGCACCCTGCTGGAGGGGGAATCCTATTGGAAATATGCCCTAGAGGCAATAATAAAATCGTTATTATCATATTTTCTTGTTCATGGTAATAGTCTATTGTTCATGCTATAATTGTATTAACAGGAAACAGTAATACATGTGTGAATAAATAGATCACAATGTGTCCCTAGCAAGCATCTAGTTGGCTAGCTCGTTAGTCAATAGATGATCATGGTTTCCTGATCATGGGCATTAGATGTCATTGATAACGAGATCACATCATTGGGAGAATGATGTGATGGACAAGATCCAATCCTAAGCATAGAACTAGATCGTATTGTTCGTATGCTAAAGCTTTTCTAATGTCAAGTGTCTTTTCCTTCGACCGTGAGATTGTGCAACTCCCGGATACCGTAGGGGTGCTTTGGGTGTATCAAACGTCACAACGTAACTGGGTTACTATAAAGGTGCACTACGGGTATCTCTGAAAGTGTATGTTGGGTTGGTACGAATCGAGATCGGGATTTGTCACTCCGTGTGACGGAGAGGTATCTCTGGGCCCACTCGGTAGAACATCATCATGAGCTCAATGTGACTAAGGAGTTAGTCACACGATGACGTGCTACGGAATGAGTAAAGAGACTTACCAGTAACGAGATTGAACAAGGTATTGGTATACCGACGATCGAATCTCGGGCAAGTTCTATACCGACAGACAAAGGGAATTGTATACAGGATTGATTGAATCCTTGACATCATGGTTCATCCGATGAGATCATCGTGGAGCAAGTGGGAGCCACCATGGGTATCCAGACCCCGCTGATGGTTATTGGCCGGTGAGGTGTCTCGGTCATGTCTTCTTGTCTCCCGAACCCGTAGGGTCTACGCACTTAAGGTTCGGTGACGCTAGGGTTATCAGGAATTTTTAGATGAGGTTATCGAAAGTTGTTCGGAGTCCCGGATGAGATCCCGAATGTCATGAGGAGCTCCGGAATGGTCCAGAGGTAAAGATTGATATATAGGACGGATGGTTTCGGACACCAGAAGTGTTTCGGGCATCACCGGTAACGTACCGGGACCACCGGAGGTGGCCCCGGGGGTCCACCGAAGGGGGGCAACGACCTCGGGAGGTAAGGTGGGCCAAGTGGGGGAGGGAACCAGCCCCTAGGTGGGCTGGTGCGCCTTCCCACTCAGCCCAATGCGCAGGGGAGAGGGAAGGGGGGGCAAACCCTAAGCCAGGTGGGCCTAAGGCCCACCAGGGGTGCGCCACACCCCTCCTCCCCCCTTGGCCGCCGCACCAGCCCCCATCTAGGGCTGCCCCCCCCCCCCCCAGGAGAGGGAAACCCTCAAGGGGGAGCAGCCCCTCCCTCCCCCTATATATAGTGGGCACTTTTGCCATTGGAGATTAGACTTTTGCCTCTCCCTCGGTGCAACCCTGCCCTTCTTCCTCCTCCTCTCTGTCGGTGCTTGGCGAAGCCCTGCCGGGAGACCTCGTCTCTCCATCGACACAACGCCGTCGTGCTGCTGGAGTTCTTCCCCAACCTCTCCCTCCTCCTTGCTGGATCAAGGTGCGGGATACGTCACCGGGCTGCACATGTGTTGAACGCGGAGGTGCCGTAATTCGGCACTAGATCGGAATCACACCGTGATCCGAATCGCGGCGAGTACGACTCCATCAACCGCATTCTAGTAACGCTTCCGCTTAGCGATCTTCAAAGGTATGAAGATGCTCTTACCGCTCTCTCGTTGCTGGTCTCTCCATAGGAAGATCTGAATATGCGTAGGAAAATTTTGAATTTATGCTACGTTACTCAACAGTGGCATCCGAGCCAGGTTTTCTATGCGTAGATTCTATGCACGAGTAGAACACAAAAGTTGTGGGCGATGATTTGTCAATTTGCTTGCCGCTACTAGTCTTATCCTTTTCCGGCGGTATTGTGGGATGAAGCGGCCCAGACCGACTTTACACGTACGCTTACGTGAGACTGGTTCCACCGACAGACATGCACACCGTGCATAAAGGTGGCTAGCGGGTGTCTGTTTCTCCTACTCTAGTCGGATAGGATTTGATGAAAAGGGTCCTTATGAAGGGTAAATAGCTTTGGCATATCATTGTTGTGTCTGTCACGTAGGTAAGAAGGCGTTCTTGCTAGAAACCCAAATCAGCCACGTAAAACTTGCAACAACAATTAGAGTACGTCTAACTTGTTTTTGCAGGGTTTGACATGTGATGTGATATGGCCAAAGTTGTGATGTTGCATGTATGATGTATGAGATGATCATGTTATTGTAATAGGTTTCACGACTTGCATGTCGATGAGTATGACAACCGGCAGGAGCCATAGGAGTTGTCTTAATTTATTGTATGAGATGCAACGCCATGTGCTTACTACTTTTACTTCATTGCTAACGGTTAGCTATAGTAGTAGTGATAGTAGTAGTTGGCGTTACGACTTCACGGAGACACGATGATGGAGATCATGGTGTCACGCCGGTGACGATGATGATCATGCGATGCCTGAAGATGGAGATCGAAAGGGCAAAGATGATAATGGCCATATCATGTCACTATATGATTGCATTGTGATGTTTATCATGTTTTTCATCTTATTGCTTAGAACGACGGTAGCATAATAAGATGATCCCTCTTAAAATTTCGAGAACGTATTCCCCTAAGTGTGCACCGTTGCGAAGGATCGTTGTCTCGAAGCACCACGTGATGATCGGGTGTGATAGATTCTAACGTTCGCATACAACGGGTGTAAGCCAGATTTACACACGCGAAACACCTAGGTTGACTCGACGAGCTTAGCATGTACAGACATGACCTCGAATACAAGAGACCGAAAGTTCGAACATGAGTCGTATGGTTGAATACGATCAGCATGAATTTGCTCACCATGGTGACTAGTCCGTCTCACGTGATGATCGGACACGGGTTAGTCAACATGGATCATGTATCACTTAGATGACTAGAGGGATGTCGATTTAAGTGGGAGTTCATACTTAATTTGATTAAATGAACTTAATTGTCATGAACTTAGTCTAAAAGTTGTCTTTATAAATATTGTAGATGGCCAACGTCAACCTCAATTTCAACGCATTCCTAGAGAAAAACAAGCTGAAAGATGATGGTAGCAACTATGCAGACTGGGTTCGCAACTTGAAGCTCATCCTTGAATCAGCTAAAAAGGCTTATGTCATTGATGCGCCGCTAGGTGACCCTCCCGCTCCCGCAGCAGCCCAGGACGGTCTGAACGTCTGGCAAACGCGGAGTGATGACTACTCTCTGGTTAGGTGTGGCATGTTATATAGTTTAGAAACGGGGCACCAAAGGCGTTTTGAGCAACACGGAGCATATGAGATGTTCCAGGAGCTGAAGCTAGTTTTTCAAGCTCATGCCCGTGTTGAGAGATATGAAGTCTCCGACAAGTTCTTTAGCTGTAAGATGGAGGAGAACGGTTCTGTCAGTGAGCACATACTCAAAATGTCTGGGTTACACGGTCGTCTGACTTCACTTGGAGTCGAACTTCCGGATGATGCTATAATTGACAGTATCCTCTAATCTCTCCCACCAAGCTACAAAGGCTTTGTCCTTAACTACAACATGCAAGGGATGGAGAAGACCATTCCCGAGTTCTACTCAATGCTCAAGTCTTCAGAAGTAGAAATCAAGAAAGAGCATCAAGTTTTGATGGTCAACAAGACCACTAGTTTCAAGAAGGGCAAGGGTAAGAAGAACTTCAAGAAAGACGGCAAAGTTGTTGCCACGCCCGGTAAGCCAGATGCCGGGAAGAAGAAAAAGAACGGACCCAAGCCTGAGACTGAGTGCTTCTATTGCAAGGGAAAGGGTCACTCGAAGCGGAACTGCCCCAAATACTTAGCGGACAAGAAGGTCGGCAACGTTAAAGGTATATGTGATATACATGTTATTGATGTGTACCTTACCAGCGCTCGTAGTAGCTCCTGGGTATTTGATACCGGTGTTGTTTCTCACATTTGCAACTCAAAGCAGGAACTGCGGAATAAGCGGAGACTGGCCAAGGACGAGGTGACGATGTGCGTCAGGAATGGTTCAAAGGTTGATGTGATCGCCGTCGGCACGCTACCTCTACATCTACCGTCGGGATTAGTCTTAAACCTTAATAATTGTTATTTAGTACCAGCTTTAAGCATGAACATTTTATCAAGGTCTTGCTTAATGCAAGACGGCTACTCATTTAAGTCAGAGAATAATGGTTGTTCTATTTATATGAGTGATATGTTTTATCGTCATGCTCCGCTGGTGAATGGTTTATTCTTGATGAATCTCAATCGTGATGTTACGCATATTCATAGTATAAGTACCAAAAGATGTAAAGTTGATAATGATAGTCCCGCATACTTGTGGCACTGCCGCCTTGGTCATATCGGCGTTAAGCGCATGAAGAAGCTCCATACTGATGGACTATTAGAGTCTCTTGATTTTGAATCATTTGACACATGCGAACCGTGCCTCATGGGCAAGATGACTAAGACTCCATTCTCAGGACTAATGGAGAGAGCAACCGACTTATTGGAAATAATACATACTGATGTGTGTGGTCCGATGAACGTTGAAGCTCGCGGTGGCTATCGTTATGTTCTCACTCTCACCGATGATTTGAGTAGGTATGGGTATATCTACTTGATGAAGCACAAATCTGAGACGTTTGAAAAGTTCAAGGAATTTCAGAGTGAGGTTGAGAATCAACGTGATAGAAAAATTAAATGTCTACGATCTGATCGTGGAGGAGAATATTTGAGTCACGAGTTTGGCACACACCTAAGGAAGTGTGGAATCGTTTCACAACTGACGCCGCCTGGCACACCGCAACGCAACGGAGTGTCTGAACGTCATAATCGCACTTTATTAGATATGGTACGATCTATGATGTCTCTTACCGACTTACCGCTATCATTTTGGGATACGCATTAGAAACTGCAGCATTCACTTTAAATAGGGCACCGTCTAAATCCGTTGAGACGACACCGTATGAACTATGGTTTGGCAAGAAACCTAAGTTGTCGTTTCTTAAAGTTTGGGGTTGCAATGCTTATGTGAAGAAACTTCAACCAGAAAAGCTCGAACCCAAAGCGGAGAAATGTGTATTCATAGGATACCCTAAGGAAACTATTGTGTATACCTTCTATATTAGATCCGAAGGTAAAACCTTTGTTGCCAAGGACGGATCCTTTCTAGAGAAAGAGTTTCTCTCGAAAGAAGTAAGTGGGAGGAAAGTAGAACTTGATGAGGTAATTACACCCCCTCTCGAAGAGGATAGTAGCGCAGCGCGGGAAGGTGTTCCTGTGACGCCTACACCAACTGAAGAGGAAGTTAATGATGATGATCATGAAGCTTCGGATCAAGTTACTACTGAACCGCGAAGGTCCACAAGGGCATGCTCCGCACCAGAGTGGTACGGCAACCCTATGATGGAAATCATGTTGTTACACAACGGTGAACCTTCAAACTATGAAGAAGCGATGGTGGGCCCGGATTCCAACAAATGGCTTGAAGCTATGAAATCTGAGATAGGATCCATGTATGAGAACAAAGTATGGACTTTGGTGGACTTGCCCGATGACCGGCGAGCCATAGAAAATAAATGGATCTTCAAGAAGAAGACTGATGCAAACGGTAATGTAACCGTTTATAAAGCTCGACTTGTCGCAAAAGATTTTCGACAAATTCAAGGAGTTGACTACGAAGAGACTTTCTCTCCCGTAGCGAAGCTGAAATCAGTCTGAATCATGTTAGCAATTGCCACCTTTTATGATTATGAAATTTGGCAAATGGACGTCAAAACAACGTTCCTTAACGGGAACCTTAAGGAAGAGTTGTATATGATGCAACCAGAAGGTTTTGTCGACCCTAAGGGTGCTAACAAAGTGTGCAAGCTCCAGCGCTCCATCTATGGGTTGGTGCAAGCATCTCGGAGTTGGAACATTCGCTTTAATGAGGTGATTAAAGCGTTTGGGTTCATACAGGTTTAGGGAGAAGCCTGTCTGTACAAGAAAGTGAGTGGGAGCTCTGTAGCTTTCCTCATACTGTATGTGGATGACATATTATTGATGGGGAACAATAAAAAAATGTTGGAGAGCATAAAGGCCTATTTGAACAAGAGTTTTTCAATGAAGGACCTTGGAGAAGCTGCATACATATTAGGCATCAAGATCTATAGATATAGATCAAGATGCCTCATAGGTCTTTCGCAAAGTACATACCTTGACAAGATATTGAAGAAGTTCAATATGGAAAACTCAAAGAAAGGGTTCTTGCCAGTTTTGCAAGGTATGAGATTGAGTAAGACTCAGTCGCCGACCACGGCAGCAGATAGAGAGAAGATGAGTTATGTCCCCTACACTTCAGCCGTGGGCTCTCTAATGTATGCCATGCTGTGTACCAGACCTGATATAAACCTTGCCATAAGTTTGGTAGGGAGGTACCAAAGTGATCCTGGTATGGAACACTGGACAACGGTCAAGAATATCCTTAAGTACCTGAAAAGGACTAAGGAAATGTTTCTCGTTTATGGAGGTGACGAAGAGCTCGTCGTAAAGGGTTACGTCGATGCTAGCTTCGACACAGATTCGGATGACTCAAAGTCACAGACCGGATACGTATATGTGTTGAATGGTGGGGCAGTGAGCCGGTGCAGCAGCAAGCAAGAAGTCGTGGCAGCATCTACATGTGAAGCGGAGTACATAGCTGCTTCAGAAGCGGCTCATGATGGAATTTGGATGAAGGAGCTCATCACCGACCTTGGAGTGGTTCCAAGCGTGTCGGGTCCAATGACACTCTTCTGTGATAACACTCGGGCCATTGCCATAGCCAATGAGCCCAGGTTTCACCGGAAGACGAAGCACATCAAACGCCGCTACAACTCCATCCAGGACCATGTCCAGAGTGGAGTGATAGATATTTGTAAAGTACACACGGATCTGAATGTTGCAGACCCGTTGACTAAACCTCTTCCACGAGCAAAACATGATCAACACCATAATGCTATGGGTGTTCGATACATCACAATGTAACTAGATTATTGACTCTAGTGCAAGTGGGAGACTGTTGGAAATATGCCCTAGAGGCAATAATAAAATGGTTATTATCATATTTCCTTGTTCATGATAATAGTCTATTGTTCATGCTATAATTGTATTAACAGGAAACAGTAATACATGTGTGAATAAATAGATCACAATGTGTCCCTAGCAAGCCTCTAGTTGGCTAGCTCGTTAGTCAATAGATGATCATGGTTTCCTGATCATGGGCATTAGATGTCATTGATAACGAGATCACATCATTGGGAGAATGATGTGATGGACAAGACCCAATCCTAAGCATAGCACTAGATCGTATTGTTCGTATGCTAAAGCTTTTCTAATGTCAAGTGTCTTTTCCTTCGACCGTGAGATTGTGCAACTCCCGGATACCGTAGGAGTGCTTTGTGTGTATTAAATGTCACAACGTAACTGGGTGACTATAAAGGTGCACTACGGGTATCTCTGAAAGTGTATGTTGGGTTGGTACGAATCGAGATCGGGATTTGTCACTCCGTGTGACGGAGAGGTATCTCTGGGCCCACTTGGTAGAACATCATCATGAGCTCAATGTGACTAAGGAGTTAGTCAAACGATGACGTGCTATGGAACGAGTAAAGAGACTTACCAGTAATGAGATTGAACAAGGTATTGGTATACCGACGATCGAATCTCGGGCAAGTTCTATACCAACACACAAAGGGAATTGTATACGGGATTGATTGAATCCTTGACATCGTGGTTCATCCGATGAGATCATCGTGGAACAAATGGGAGCCACCATGGATATCCAGACCCCGCTGATGGTTATTGGCCGGAGAGGTGTCTCGGTCATGTCTACTTGTCTCCCGAACCCGTAGGGTCTACACACTTAAGGTTCGGTGACGCTAGGGTTATAAGGAATTGTTATACGAGGTTATCAAAAGTTATTCGGAGTCCCAGATGAGATCCCGGACGTCACGAGGAGCTCCGGAATGGTCCGGAGGTAAATATTGATATATAGGACGGATGGTTTCGGACACTGGAAGTGTTTCGGACATCACCGGTAACGTACCGGGACCACCGGGACCACCGGAGGTGGCCCCGGGGGTCCACCGAAGGGGGCAACGACCCCAGGAGGTAAGGTGGGCCAAGTGGGGGAGGGAACCAGCCCCTAGGTGGGCTGGTGCGCCTCCCCACTCAGCCCAATGCGCACGGGAGAGGGAAGGGGGGCAAACCCTAAGCCAGGTGGGCCTAAGGCCCACCAGGGGTGCGCCACACCCCTCCTCCCCCCTTGGCCGCCGCACCAGCCCCATCTAGGGCTGCCGCCCCCCCCCAGGAGAGGGAAACCCTCAAGGGGGCGTAGCCCCTCCCTCCCCCTATATATAGTGGGCACTTTTGGCCATTGGAGATTAGACTTTTGCCTCTCCCTCGGCGCAGCCCTGCCCTTCTTCCTCCTCCTCTCTGCCGGTGCTTGGCGAAGCCCTGCCGGGAGACCTCGTCTCTCCATCGACACCACGCCGTCGTGGTGCTGGAGTTCTTCCCCAACCTCTCCCTCCTCCTTGCTGGATCAAGGTGCGGGAGACGTCACCGGGCTGCACGTGTGTTGAACGCGGAGGTGTCGTAGTTCGGCACTAGATCGGAATCACACCGCGATCCGAATCGCTGCGAGTACGACTCCATCAACCGCGTTCTAGTAACGCTTCCGCTTAGCGATCTTCAAAGGTATGAAGATGCTCTTACCGCTCTCTTGTTGCTGGTCTCTCCATAGGAAGATCTGAATATGCGTAGGAAAATTTTGAATTTATGCTACGTTACCCAACAAATCCATCTCCGGTGGCCATCTTCATCATCCCAGCGATCTCCATGACGAGGAGGGACTAGTTCTCCCTCGGGGCTGAGGGTATGTACGAGTAGCTATGTGTTTGATCTCTCTCTCTCTCGTGTTCTTGAGATGTCTTGATCTCGATGTACCATGGGCTTTGCTACTATAGTTGGATCTTATGATGTTCTTCCCCCTCTCCTTCTTGTAATGAATTGAGTTTCCCCTTTGGAGTTATCTTATCGGATTGAGTCTTTGGGAACACTTGATGTATGTCTTGCACGTGTCTATCTGTTGTGATCAACTTGCGGGTTTGTGACAATTGGGAACCTATGCATATGGGTTGGCACACGTGGATTCATGTGAGTACTTGATGTATGTTTTGGTGATCAACTTGCAGGTTCGTGACATTGGGAACCTATGCACAGGGGTTGGCACACGTTTTGACTCTCTGGTAGAAACTTTGGGGCACTCTTTGAAGTTCTATGTGTTGGTTGAATAGATGATTCTGAGATTGTGTGATGCATATCGTATAATCATAGCCACGGATACTTGAGGTGACAATGGAGTATCTAGGTGACATTAGGGTCTTGGTTGATATGTATCTTAAGGTGTTATTCTAGTATGAACTCTATGATGGATCGAACGGAAAGAATAGCTTTGTGTTATTTTACTACGGACTCTTGAATAGATCGATCAGAAAGAATAACTTTGTGGTGGTTTCGTACCCGACAATAATCTCTTCGTTAGTTCCCTTCTATTAGTGACTTTGGAGTGACTCTTTGTTGCATGTTGAGGGCTAGTTATATGATCCAATTATGTTATCATTGTTGAGAGAACTTCACTAGTGAAAGTATGAACCCTAGGCCTTGTTTCCACGCATTGCAATACCGTCCGTGCTCACTTTTACCATTTGTTAACTTGCTGTTTTTGTAATTTCAGATTAAAAAACCTATATCTACCATCCATATTGCACTTGTTTCACCATCTCTTTGCCGAACTAGTGCACCTATACAATTTACCATTGTATTGGGTGTGTTGGGGACACAAGAGACTCTTTGTTATTTGGTTTCAGGGTTGCTTGAGAGAGACCATCTTCATCCTACGCCTCCTGCAGATTGATAAATCTTAGGTCACCCACTTGAGGGAAAATTGCTACTGTCCTACAAACCTTTGCACTTGGAGGCCCAACAACGTCTACAAGGAGAAGGTTGCATAGTAGACATCAAGACCCTTCCCGGCGCCCTGCCGGAGGGGACTTTGGAGTTGGAGGGTTTCTTCATCATCATCCTCGCCCCTCCAATGACTCGTGAGTAGTTCACTTCAGACCTACGGGTCCTTAGTTAGTAGCTAGATGGATTCTTCTCTCTCTTGGATCTTCAATACAAAGTTCTCCATGATCTTCATGGCGATCTAGTCGATGTAATCTTCTTTGGCGGTGTGTTTGTCGAGATCTGATGAATTGTGGATTTGTGATCAGATTATCGATGATATATATTTGAGTCTTTGCTGATTTCTTATATGCATGATTTGATATCCTTGTAAGTCTCTCCGAGTCTTGGGTTTTGTTTGGCCAACTAGATCTATGATTCTTGCAATGGGAGAAGTGCTTGATTTTGGGTTCTACCATGTGGTGACCTTTCCGAGTGACAGTAGGGGCAGCAAGGCACACATCAAGTATTTTCCATCACGGGTAAAAAGATGGGGGTTTTATCATTGGTTTGAGATTATCCCTCTACATCATGTCATCTTGCTTAAGGCGTTACTCTGTTCTTATGGACTTAATACACTAGATGCATGCTAGATAGCGGTCGACGTGTGGAGTAATAGTAGTAGATGCGGAAAGTAGCGGTCTACTTGTTTTGGAGGTGATGCCTATAGATATAATCATTGGATAGATATCGTCACGACTTTGGGCGGTTCTATCAATTGCTCGACAGTAATTTGTTCACCCACCATCTACTTGCTTTCATGAGAGAAGCCACTAGTAAACACTACGGCCCCGGGTCTATTCACATCCATCGTTTACACCTCCGCTTTTACTTTGCTTTGTTACTTTGTTGCTTTCAGTTCTCACTTGGCAAACAATCTATAAGGGATTGACAACCCCTTCATAGCGTTGGGAGCAAGCTTTTGTGTTTGTGCAGGATCTTGTGATACTCCTCCACTGGATTGATACCTTGGTTCTCAAACTGAGGGAAATACTTACCACCGCTGTGCTACATCACCCTTTCCACTTCGAGGGAACACCAACGCAAGGCTCCAAGGCCACAAGGGAAATCCTTTGCATACTTGCCTAGGAAGTCCCTTAAGGCGTAGCCGCAGCTGAAGGATTCCTGGTGCCATCGACACGACAATTTCTAGCGCCGTTGCAAGGGAAGCACAGCTGACATCAGTGGCCACCAGGCTTGTGGCCTCCCTGGCGCTCCCCTGCCCTAGCTCTTTGGCATATATATTCCCTAAAATCCCAGAAAAAATCAGGGCATCCACGAAACCACTTTTCCGCCGTCGCAAGCTTCCGTTTCCACGAGATCTCATCTGGAGACCCTTGCCGGTGCCCTGCCGGAGGGGACTTTGGAGTTGGAGAGCTTCTACATCAACATCATCGCCTCTCCAATGACTCGTGAGTAGTCCAATTCAGACCTACGGGTCCGTAGTTAGTAGCTAGATGGCTTCTTCTCTCTCTTGGATCTTCAATACAAAGTTCTCCATGATCTTCATGGAGATCTATCCGATGTAATCCTCTTTGCCGGTGTGTTTGTCGAGATCCGATGAATTGTTGATTTGTGATCAGATTATCTATGAATTATATTTGAGTATTTGCTGATTTCTTATATGCATGATTTGATATCCTTGTAAGTCTCTCCGAGTCTTGGGGGTTTTGTTTGGCCAACTAGATCTATGATTCTTGCAATGGGAGAAGTGCTTGGTTTTGGGTTCATACCGTGTGGTGACCTTTCCCAGTGACAGAAGAGGGAGCAAGGCACGCATCATGTTGTTGCCATCAAGGGTAACAAGATGGGCTTTCATCATAGATTTGAGATTGTCCATCTACATCATGTCATCTTGCTTAAGGCGTTACTCTGTTCTTATGAACTCAATACACTAGATGCATGCTGGATAGCGGTCGATGTGTGGAGTAATAGTAGTAGATGCACAAAGTATCGATCTACTTGGTTTGGACGTGATTCATATAGATATGATCATTGCCATAGATAACGTCATGACTTTGCGCGGTTCTATCAATTGCTCGACAGTAATTCGTTCACCCACCGTCTACTTGCTTTCATGAGAGAAGCCACTAGTGAACACTACGGCCCCCCGGGTCTATTCACAACTATCATCTCAGCTTTCACTTTTACTTTGCTTTGTTTACTTTTTGCTTTCAGTTCTCACTTTGCAAACAATCTATAAGGGATTGACAACCCCTTCATAGAGTTGGATGCAAGCTCTTTGTGTTTGTGCATGTACTTGTGACTTGACACGATCCTCCTACTGGATTGATACCTTGGTTCTCAAACTGAGGGAAATATTTACCGCCGCTGTGCTACATCACCCTTTCCTCTTCAAGGGAACACCAACGCAAGGCTCCAAGGCCACAGGGGAATCCTTTGCATATTTGCCAAGGAAATCCCTATAGGCACAGCCAACAGCAGATGGATTTCTGGCGTCGTTGCCAGGAAAGGTCTTTTATTGCCGTAGCACACCGCTCGGTGTGCTGAACCTCGAGAGTCATCTATGGATGTTGCGAACGTCTGACATACACGTTTTTGATGACTACATGATAGTTCAGTGCATACTGCTTAACGGCTTAGAATTGAGGCAGCAAAGATGTTTTGAACGTCACGAAACATATGAGATGTTCGAAGAGATGAAATTGGGATTTCATGCTCGTGCCCTTGTTGAGAGGTATGAGACCTTCGACAAGATTCTTGGTCTACAAAGTAAGGGAGAAAAGCTCAATCGGTGAGCATGTTCTTAGATTGTCTGAGTTACAATCACTTGAATCGAGTGGGAGTTAATCTTCCAGATGAGATAGTGATGGTTCTTCAAAGTCACTGTCACCAAGCTACTAGATCTTCGTGATGAACTATAACATATGATGATCCTTGAGCTATTCGCAATGTTTGACACCGCGAAAGTAGAAATCAAATAGGAGCATCAATTGTTGATGGTTAGTAAAACCACTAGTTTCAAGAAGGGCAAGGGAAAGAAGGGATACTTCATGAAACGGCAAACCAGTTGCTGCTCTAGTGAAGAAACCCAAGGTTGAACCCAAACCCGAGACTAAGTGCTTCTGTTATGAGGGGAACTGTCACTAAGGCGGAACTACCATAGATACTTGGTAGATGAGAAGGCTGGCTAAGTCGAAAAAAGTATATTGGATATACCTGATATTGATGTGTACCTTACTAGTACTCCTAGTAGCACCAAGGTGTTAGAAAACGGTTCAGCTGCTAAGTGTTAGTAACTCAAAATTATAGCTACAGATTAAATGGATACTAGCAAGGGTGAAGTGACGAGGCGTGTTTGAAGTAATTCTAAGGTTGATGTGATCAAACATCGCACGCTCCCTGTACCATCGGGATTAGTGTTAAACCTAAATAATTGTTACTTGGTGTTTGCGGTAAGCATGAACATGATTAGATCGTGTTTATTGCAATACGATTATTCATTTAAAGAGAATAATGGTTATTCTGTTTGTTTAAATAAATACCTTAAATGGTTTACTGAATCTCAATCGTAGTGCTACACATGTTCATAATATTGATGCCAAAAGATACAAACTAGTAACGATAGTACCACTTACTTGTGGCACTGCCGCTTAAGTCATGTTGGTATAAAATGCATGAAGAAGCTCCATGCTGATGGATCTTTGTACTCACTCATTTTTGAAACGTTTGAGACATGCAAACCATACCTGATGGTATAAACGCATGAAGAAACTCCATGCAGATGAATCGTTTGGACTCACTTGATTTTGAATCACTTGAGACATGCAAATCATACCACATGGGCAAGATGACTGAAGGCCTCGTTTTCCAGTGAGATGGAACTAGAAAGTAACTTATTGGAAGTAATACATTTGGATGTATGCAGTCCAATGAGTGTTGATGCACGCAGTGGATATCGTTATGTTCTTACTTGGCAGATGATTTAAGTAGATACTAGTGTATTTGCTTGATGAAGCACGCGTCTGAATTATTGAAAGGTTCAAGTAGTTTCAGAGTGAAGTTGAAGATCGTCGTGACAAGAGGGTAACATGTCTACGATATGATCATAGAGATGAATATCTGAGGTGCCGTCCGTTCAACACTTGATCGGGACGGATCGTGGGACGGATCGTGAAGACGTACCATTACATCAACCGCGTTTATTAACGCTTCCGCTTAGCGATCTACAAGGGTATGTGGATCTGATCCCCCTCTCTTAGATGATCATCACCATGATAGGTCTTCGTGTGCGTAGAAATTTTTTTGTTTCCCATGCAACATTCCCCAACAGCTTCATGGCTTCTTATTATTTTTTATTTTGTAGCTGAGACAGGAAAGAATGGTGTAGTAGAAGGCTACTAGGAGGAGCAACGTGTACCCTATTCAGCCATTTCATTCTTCCTATTTTTTTCTTGTCGATTAAGAACATCAACGATCTATGTGAGCCTATGTAAATTTGTAAATCGATGGTGATGTATGTAAATTTGTGTGCTGGATGGTAGCAAATATGCTATCTTTATGTGATGTTTACAATATATATTACATGAACTGTACTGTGTGCATAACAGTAGAATACGTGCATTTTTTAAATTCCAAAATTGCTAGCAGTGGCAGGTAGAGCACTATTCTCATCAGTGGTGCATCTTCTATGGTGAATCCTTCCTATGGTGCACCCATTTAGTAGTGGCGGGTGCTACTTCATGCCCGCCCTCCAGTAGTGGCCTTTTAGCAGTGGCGGGAGGTTAGTGGCACGCTTGCTTGAGCCCCTAGCCCGTCAGTAATGCCCATTTTGCACCCGCCACTGCTAGGCATTCTTGCAATATTGTGTGACCCAATAGACGGCCATTTTTTGTTAGTCGCACCCATTTTCGGTCCAAAGTTGAGTTGGTTTTGTGTCGGACTAGACAAGGCACGAACGCACACGACACCAACCCTTGTCCTCCCTTTGGCCCGCCAGTCGGTCACACAACACTTCCATTTCCCATCACTCTCTCCAAAGCCCTTTCGTCCCTCCCCTTCAAGCCACGGCAACCCGCCAAATCACACTGCCACCTCCCTCCCGCCAACCACTGTTGACAGTGTGCCTGCCCACACCGTGTGTTTCAAGAAGAAGAACCCGAAGAAGGAGCTGACATCGAAAAAGAGGGTTAGCGGGACGAAGGTGGCTACAAAACAAAGATACCATTGCCGCTCGCGCCACAGCTGAGGTCACATGGCACACGTCTGTTGAGGGAGTCCGGGATTCCGGGGTCCTCAGGTGGCTGGTTAGTCAATACTGGGTGGGCCCAGTGGGCCGCGCCAAAGAAGATCGGGCCTGATGACGACCTCTACTGTGGAAGAAATATCCCAAAGATTTGTGTGTAATTCAAGCTTAGGAAGAATAGGTTGGCTCATCTATTCCCTATTACAGTCGGTAACTTGTAAACCCAAGGGACCCTGGTGTCTATATAAACTAGGGACCCCTATCCGTGTGGGGGAGGCTGAATCATCTAGGGTTTAGCATATACGATCTCGAGATACATCTACTCTGTAATTATCTTCATCAATACAATCGAGCAAGACGTAGGGTATTACACCCACTAAGGTGCGGTGTTCATTAGAAATGGAGGAATCCACCAGGATCTCGTCCATCATTGTCGACACACGGATCGTGGCCCGTTCTGGCACGAGCGGCACCAAGCGTGGCTCCAAGGATGTTGGAGGGAGCTCCGAGACCTGATTTGTTGGCAGATCTCGGATGGGGCTGTGATAAGAAAAAATACATGTCGACCAATTAATATAGGATTCGGTATAATTTCACTCAATAAAGTCATCGGAGCTCGTACCTTCGGGCCAGGGGCTTGACCGTGAGGGCTCGGCGGGGAACCATCTCGAACTCCCCGATCTTGTCGTCGGAATCCAGAGAGGTGCCAAGAGAAGCGGCATTGCCTTTACAAGGCCTCTTCGGGGCCCTAGGAGGCAGGGCTTCTTTCTCCGCCTCTTGCGGCGCTCTCTTCTTGGACTGGGAAGACCACATATCCTCATCCTCTTCTACATCCTCCACCTCAAGAGTAGAGGAAACACGTGTGTCCTCAGACTTAATGTCCGGGGGACCTTCGGACTTAGTGTCTGAGGGACCCCTGGAACAGAGACCTTTGCGAGTCTCCTTATTCTTTGGCTCCGGTGCCTTGTATGGCTTCGGAAGCAACATTGCGGCGAACAGGTCTAACCTTGTCTCTTCAGGTAGAGGAGCTGGTTCGTCGATGTTCTTTGCCATTGCTAACCACTCATGTCAAAACCATTTGGGGAGAGGTGAGATCTCTATAAAGGAGATCGGAATTGGAATGGGAATAATGTAAGGACATACCTCGACTGGAGGAGTCTTGTCGTCGAGGCCTCTGTCTTCATCCTTGGATGGCCACACTTGTTGGGGCTTGAACAAAGCCCACCATATGTCCTCGTGGGTCGCACAGAAGAACTCCTTTATGACCTTGGGTTCATCGGACTTGTAAACCCACATCAGATTCCCCCGATGCTGACACGGTAGGATGCGTCGATGCAAAGTGACTTGGATCACATCGGTCAATTGGATGTTCGCATCCACCATCTGCATGATGTGTTTTTGCATCATCTTCACATCCCTGACAAACCCCGATTCCATGTTTTTCTTGACCTAGGAGGTTAGTCTCTCTAGAGGGCCAAACTTGAAATCGAGAGGTGCCGCCCAGTTCGCCTCCCGTGGTTCGGTGATGTAGAACCACTCCATCTTCTAGCCCTTCATAGTATCTATCAAGGTGCCCTATGACCATATCACCTTCTAGAGCTTTCTTATCACCGCCCCGCCGCAATCAGTGTGTTGGCTGCTCACCGAATTTGGCTTGATGTTGAACGTCTTGAGCCATAGCCCGAAATGCGGGTGAACCCGCAAGAATGCTTCGCACACGATGATAAAGGAGGTAATGTGCATAATGGATTTGGGAGGGAGATCATGGAAATCCAGACCGTAATAGAACATGAGGCCCCTGGCGAAAGGGTGAAGGGGAAAGCCTAGACCCCGGAGGAAATGGGGAATGAACACTACCCGCTCACCCGACCTTGGAGTCGGGATCACCTGGCCTGCCTCCCCATCCGGTGGGCAATGTCAAAGGAAAGGTATCCGGAGCGCTTCAGCTCCTGGATGTCAGCGTTGTAGATTGTCGACGCCTCCCACTTTCCATGAGAGTCGTCCATGGTGCGGGCTCGAAGACGATGACGGAAAAAGAGAGCGGAAAAAGGACTAGATCTGGGGTGCTCAAGCTTGGAGGAGGCAAGAGAGAAGCCGATGATGCAGGTGGTAGAAACCTTTGGATCTTTGTTACTTTTTATAAGGGACTGTAATACCAAGGGTCCCTTTACTGCTCCGGTTACTCTGTCACCCTCCCTGAAAAATTATCGAGCCGTTGTGCGTGTGGGTAAGCATGTGCAGTTATTCATGTCCCAATAAATGCGGAAGCACGATCTCCTCGAGAGGACGTGCCCCTTGAAACATGGCCCCCAAGCCGCGGTTCGAGGTGACCTTTCATTAGGAAAGCCTGCCAATTGAGGGACTATTCACACACGGGCGTTTTAATTCCTTCCTTAGAAAATATGCCAATTTTAAAAGATATGCACGTTACTCAAGTGATCAAGTTAGAGTTAGCTGAGCATGAGTGGAACTCACCTTGCAACTCGATTACTATCGATATGTGGGGCAGCCAAAGACTGAACACACCGGCGTTGAAGCTAGTTCGAGGGCTACTAAGGGAGACCGAGATTCTGGGGTCCTTGGGCGACCGGTAAGTCAATACTGGGTGGGCCCAGTAGGCCGTGCTAAAGAAGACCGGGCGTGATGACGACCTCTATTCTAGAAGGAATATCCCGAAGATTGGTGTGTACTTCAAGGTTAGAAAGAACATGTCAGCTCAGCTATTCCCTATTATAGTCAGTAACTTGTAAACCCGAGGGACCCTGGTGTCTATATAAACGAGGGACCCCTATCCGTGTGGGTGAGGCTAGATCATCTAGGGTTTATCATATACGATCTCAAGGTAGATCTACTCTGTAATCATCTTCATCAATACAATTGAGCAGGACGTAGGGTATTACCTCCATAGGAGGGCCCGAACCTAGGTAAACCGCTATCTCCCCATTCTTCCTGCAACCCATCGATCCAAGGTTCACAGTTCGGATCCCCTACCTGAGATCTGCCAATTTTTACACCGACAGCCGTCATGGTGGAGAATAATTTGCTCGTCGTGTAGGCCACATAGAGTGCCCTTCTCATGTTCGGGATTCGTGGCGCGCCGGCCATTCTCTCCTTCATGACCCTCTTCGTGGCCAGCATGGGCTTGTCGGATGTCATCTCGCCACAACTAGTGTCACAACACACCTCCATGCCCCGCCGACATGTGGGTTCCTTCCGAACACAACTCGGGTGTATACCGCTTCTCCGGGTCACCTAGGTACGGCTCGTCTGAAGAGAGTGAGCACCTGTCGACATTCCCAAACCAACGTCCATCGACCTCACTGTCACACATGTTGCCGGCAAGTTCACCAAGACGCAAAGGAACCACCCACGGGAGATCCCTATGGCCAACTACCCTGATGCCACAAGCTATTCGATGACTCTCCTACCCCGATGCCGACTTATGAAGACTCACCCTACTACAACGATCTCAGTAAGGGCATGATCAACGAGGGTTGCCAAGTGCACAATGATGAAGAGACACAAAGCCATTATATTGAGACACAAAGCCAAGATGTTCATGACATGTACACTTAAGGGACAAAGGGCATGAATGCCCACGAAACGAGCAAGAAGATACCTACAACCACCAAGGGGGAAGAAGATGGCGTGGACATCAAAGTCCACGACAACCAAGAGGAAGATGATGGTGTGGACATCAACGATGAGCCATTATCCCACGATGGGCTTGCTAACCAAGAAATCGACAAAGGAGGAGGAAACACATCTAAACGGTAGGATACACACTAGATGATAACAAGCTAATTTTCTAAGGGTGAATTGTAATTGGCCAAGACCCCAAGACAGACGCCGAGCAAAAGGGTACAACATTTTGGAAGAGGGTGCGGACATACTTCCATGAATATTGAAAGTTTGTTCCCTACAATTTTTGAGAGCATCTATGACGATGTGTCCATTTGAAGGAGGTGGGCTATCAACCAATTGGGATGCAACAAGTTTTGCGCTTCCCTTAAGAACATCAATGTCCGCACCGTGAGTGGCCTACGCATGAAAGATGTGGTATACTTCCTTCCCATCTATCCACTCCATATTCGTACGTGTGTTTGATGTTTTCATCTTCATTGCATATCAAAGTATATTGTTGTTGTCATCTTAATTTGCACGCATTCCAATCTTTGCATACCTTCAAGACCCAACATGGGACAAGCCATTCACCACCTTGATCCATTATGGGACAATGATTTGTGAGTACGCAAACTTCAAGGAGTAATATCCCACACAAAATAAAGGTGGGGGTCGCCATTGCCTAGCCAAGTGAAGGTGGGAAGTGAAGTGACCGAGGGGGAAGACCAACTCCAAGATGGATGACAAGCGTGAAGCTTCGACACTCACTCTCGAAGTAACTTTGAAGGGCTTCATGACCAAAAAGGATGTGCGGGAGGAGAGGAGGTGCCAAGAGATGAAAGAGAAAATGAAGACTTGTTTTGACATCCAAAACAAGAAGCTTGAGATCGAGGAGAGCAATGTCAAGACTAAGGCCGGCAAGTTGAAGCCCGTGAGGATCTCGAAGAAGGTGGAGATCATGACAATGGGTTTGAGCAAGGTGCCCCCAAAACGAAGAGTTTGGTTTGAGAAGAAGTAAAAGAAGATGTTGGGGATAGATGGATGAACTACCGCGGAGACGTGAGTTTTTTGTATGCCGACATGATTTACGACCGATATGCATGATCTATGACCGTGAAAGAATTTTTTGTGTCTGCTGACATGTGTGTTGGTCGCTGGCATCTACTTTGTCATGGTTAAGAGAAGCTCAATTTGTATCTGTGCTCGCATGTATGCCAATCACTGGAACCATTGCCGCCATGACCACATGAACTATAGCCAAATCTATATTTGTGTTTGATTTAAAAACAGATATAATAGATCGACCAATTGGACGCACCAGACATATTTGAACGTCGAAGACCGGACGCCACGCCTATTACTGATCCAAACGGATAAAATGGATCGAACAGACGTCAAAAACGGCCCGTTGAAGCACTCTTGTCGCCCCCCGCGGCGACGGAGCGCCGCCACCCCGTCTCCTCACCTCGGTCCGCCTCCCTCCTCCCTCCCCCTTCGTCGCCGCCGGCAGAGGCAGCCGATGTTGCCAGGGTGGCGCCGGCGGCGGCGGCGAACTTCTCTTTCCCGCTCGCTTGGTGGCGGAGGCGTGGCTCTCTCCCTCCCGATGGCGGTGCTCCTAGGGCGGATGTGGCTCGACATGGTCTGGCCGAGGGCTCTTCGACGCGGCGGAGCAGGCGTTGTCTGCGGGGCGATGTGAGTGCGGCCATGGCCGACGGCGCCCGCCTGGCCCAGATCTGGGCCCCTTTGGGCCCATCTGTGTTGGCGCGGGTCGGCTGTCCTGTGCGCGGCGACGCTCCCTAGCGGTGGAGGATGGGTGTCAACGTTCTCCAGGTGGCGGCGGTGCGGTCTGCCGGCGTGCTATAGCGCGACGACGAGGGTTCACGGGCCCGTTTGGGCCTGACACGGACACTAGTGGACTGGCTTGTGCCTGTTGACGCGTCCGGACGGTTGCCGCAGTGGCGGTGGAGGTAGTTCCCCCCTGTTCGGTTGCGTGACTATTTCCCCCGATTCTGATGTCCCTTCCTCTTTCGCTTGGCCTCATGTCGGTGATCTCTGAGCGATGACGAGGATGGCTCCAAGATCGTGGTGGCGCATGCTGGTGGGCGGCTAGCTGGGTGGAGTTCGACGAAGCGCTCGGGGTGGTGGTCGTTGTTTGGGTCGCGAGATATCCCCTAGCGGCTTGTCAACCACCGATGCAGTGACGTCTGCGGGCGCCGCTGTCCCTTCCTGAGGGGCGTCGGGTATACCCCTTCCACACTGTCTTATGCGTACCGGGAAAAACCCTAGGATTACTCCGGGCAGCAGCGTCGTCGTCGTCGCATTCCTTCTTGAAGGTGTTGCTCGGTACGCGACGCTTCAGAATGCTAGGAACGCGATGGGACTTCTCCGAAAGGCGCGGCGATGGCCGACCATATTTGTTTCGTTGTTGCGTCAGTGTCGTCATTTCCTTCTCTTTATTTTTTGTCTCGTTCTTTAGGTTTCGTTGTGCTGCGGGCACAGCAAACTATATATCGGGTGGTTGCTTTATATAATACTCCCTCCGTCTCAAAATAAATGTCTTAAGCTTAGTACAACTTTGTACTATCAATTATTTTGGGACAGAGGGGGAGTATAAAAGGAGTAACCTTTATGGGCGAAAACGGCCCGTTGGAGTTGGCTAATTAATCAATTAACATACACATGCCCCGGCGGCTTCGTGTCGTCGTTTTGCTGCGAGTTGGCCGCTTCTCCCCTCGATCGGGTTGACGCATGTGGTTGCTCCGTCTGTCACTGTCGCCAATTGTTGTCCGTATTGACGCTCAGGAATCGACTCTTGTCAAGTCCATTCCTCCGAGGACAGTGGATCTGGAATGGAATCTCACGGGCGAGCGCATGTGCTGTGCATGTTGGCGATCGAGGTGGACGCACCACGCATGCATGGGCGACTTTTCCTGGCTCCTTTTGCTCATCCTCATACGCGGCCTTTCACCTAATCACAGAGGCCGTGGAATATTCTGTGGCTGTTCAGCCGCACTGCGTACTGGGCTGTACGTATTATCTACACCACTTCCGGTCCGTCGTTGTTGCTTGTGTAATGTCTCACATGAACTCACATGAACGTAACCTGTGTCATGTGTGAACCCATGTCGCCCCCGATTAATTGGCTGACCGATCGAGCTGAGCGTGCGCGTGTGGGAGAAGAGAGAGAAAGCAGGGTCGAGTAACGTGGTAGCGCGAACACGTCCGTGAGTGCAGGGAGGAGAGAAGCAGCGTGTTTACGTCGTGCTGCGTACATACGAACGCGCGTGCTCGTCCGGTTCGCCTCTCGCCAACTCGGTCGCTGAGTTCGATTTTATCGAACTCGTGAATGCAGCCATATGTTCCGCCGTCGCTTAGCTGCTGATCATGTACTTGACTGTTTTTTTTTTATAAAGGACATATATTAATGTCGTCAAGATACCAATTACTCCTTCCATCACGGTTTAAAAAACACGTTTAAATTTACATACTTTTTCATAATAGGCAAGGTCTAGGAAGAATTGCATCACTCATATGAGCCAATTAGTACTTCGTTGTACTAGTTTTATATGAATGCGTAGTGTGAAAATTATTTTTCAGCTCATCTCACAGTCAATCAATAATCACCTAGGTTTCAAAGAATTCCAAAACACGTCTTATAAACTGTCATGGAGAGAGTACATCTAGTCTCTACAACAACATAATATCCTAATGATATTACAGATGCACACACCCAAAAAAAGAGAAGAAGAAGTAAAAAAGAAAAGCCCTGTGTCATAGTTTCGGTCCTTGCAGCAGTACAACCATCACCAAAACAACACCTCAAGTCCAAGTTCTCCGAAAGCGACGCTAAAAAGAAGGAAACAGTGCACAAATGACATCGTCATCCGATCATAGATCTTGATTTTCACCATAAAGATAGTCTCTGCTCTCAAAACAATGCCTTCGACAAGGCCATTGTCACACACAGCCAATTAAGGCTACGTCTTGAATTTTTATACTGAAAGGTAAGACCTTGAACTTACGCATGTGCTATCGCTCCCACTTAAATACCACTGCTACGAAACCCAAAACTCCAAGCAAGTCATCGGCGTCGTATGCTCCAATCACCATTACCAATCCTCCAACCTCGACTTTCATGACATTCTTAGTCTCTGACTTAGCATAGAGCAAAACATTGATCCTGATGGCAACAGATAGCAGAGTTCTCGTCGCTCCCTCTTGAATGAAGGACCAATGAACCTGACCGGATCCCACCCGATCCAGCAATCTCGAGGAATAACACGCTCATCGGAGTTTGCCAGCGAAGCCTTCCAGAACCCGACACTCCGACCAAATCGGAAGGACATGCGTCAAAGAGATCTTTATCTTGACGTAAGAAAAACCCTAAAACCAAGCCTTGAACGCCCCAATGCCGCCAGATCACTCTCAGCAGGACAACAACGGCGGATAGACCAGTGTCCAAATCCAGGTCGCCGGCATGGCCGCAGGATTGGGCGATTGGAACAACCATCCATTGGAAAGAGCCAGTAACCGTGACCCGATCCATTGGAACCACCAGTGCCCAACTTGGCCGTGACCCGATCGATTGAAGCCACCATCCATTGGAAGGAGCCGGTAGCCGCGACCCACACTCGCATTCAGGAGAGATCCACAGCATCAATGTCTTCGCTGACTGCTACGCTACAGTTTAATTAGACAAGCGACGGCTTCCCTTCCCTTTTCCCATTCCAATCGCTATTCGAGCGTGGGACAAGAGAAGCAGCGTCGAATAACTTTGGCGAATCCGTCTATATTTTCGTTGATTCGTTCGGTGATGAGTATGTCTCCGTGTTTACGTCCTGCCGCGTACGAACTTGTCCTGTTTGGTCGAGCAATTCAGCTCTCGGTCCACTTGTTTCTACTAGCCGATTGTTAAGGATTTCATTTGGGCGCAGTCAAGATGCACACAAATATGTAGTACAAGCGGACCACGACTACTCATCTCCCGTCGATGTTCACTGGCTTCAACTGGCATCCGGCCGGCCGGCCAAGCCGTACGTGGTCATTTTGCACGTGTGTTGTGACTGAATGCTGCTCCGCCATCGCTGTTGTTGTTGATGCATGTAACAGTTGGACATGTTCCCGTCGCGTTTCCGGGAGAGGAGACCGTGGAATCCAGCCCGGGTAATGCGCCTACCACCGTGCCTTCGATCGGCCTAGCTAGCACGCTACACGCTAACAATAGCGCATGCATTTGATTAATCAAATATAATGCCACACTCTCGATCGAGAACTGGATTATTATTCTTTTTTACGAGGAGAGCTGACTATGTTAACAGCGATTTCGTCTTGTTTTGTTGATAAAAGTGAACACAGCCGGCCGGAACCTTTGACATGGTGATTACTTCGAAAATCATTTGCGTTGTACGGTGTATTTCTAGGCAATGACGAATCGAATCTTCTTAAACAACCACGAATGCAATAATATATATAGTACTGGCTAGTACATCTTCCAATTTTCTTGTTCCTTTGCATCTCGAAACAGCATGATACAGATTCACATTATATATTCGATGTATTGTACAAGTTAGCCGCCGGCGTGACCCTTTTCAGGTTTGTTTTAGCCTTTCGGGCCACTGACACATGCATGCATGTAGGCAGACGCCCGCCTGTAGCCTCTTTTCAGGGAGCGGGAATTAATAAACGCTTCAGCATACCTTAACCATGTGAATACTCCATCGTTTTCATCTTTCCTCTAGAAAGTTTGTCACGAGTACCTTTTTCTTCCTCTAGAAAGTTTATTCGGGATAAGTGGTCGTTTCCCTTTATTCAAGCAATGGGAGAAGGCACCGCAAAACATCCCAACTTTTTTTTCTTTTTGCGAATACGAAACATTCCAAAGGCTTCACGGAACGCTCCGATTCTTCCACCGCCGATTTGATTCAACCAGCACAACTATTTATGTAGTCTCCATAAACAACGGTTAGTTCATTATAAAAGATATATAATACTTCATTTTTCTCAAAAAGATGATCAGGCAAAGCTCTAAGTAGCTGAAGAAGGCTCCCCAAGCATGAGGGAGATTCTCTTCTTCAATTTGCACAAAGTTAAATATTTTCTGTAAAACAGTTTGTTTTTTATTAGTATGAAAATATTTTTCAAAGAAGTAATATATCATATCCTCGGGCTACACACATAACAAGGAGCAAGAGTAAGGAACCATTTCTTAGGATCACCTTTTATCGAAAAGGGGAAAAAGCTTAAGGATATAGTAATAACTCATCTTTTGATCATGAGAAAACAAGGTGGCAATATCATTTAACTTAGTGAAGTGCGCCACAACAGTTTCAGTTTCATAACCGTGAAAAGGATTAGATTCTACTATAGCGATGGACTCGGGACAAACACATACATGAGAAATAGAAAAATTAGGATCATGTTTTATTTTCTCCATCATAGATTTTTCTTTCAGTTTGAATAGCAATTTTCTCATATCATCTCTATCACTACAAGCAAGAAAGTCCCTAGCTATCTCCCCGTCCATAACATAACCCTCAGGTACATGAGGTGATTCATAATTATTAGGAGAACTAGCCATAATAGGTGATTCATAGTTTTCTTTAGTTTCAACATTTTCAATTTCTAGGGATCTAGCAATATGAGCATCAAGCAATTCATCAAGTGGCATGGATTTATTTTTATCAAGTATAGCAGTAGCGTCATCATAAGTACAATGAAATTCTCATGTGGCATTATCAAGTACTTGCGATACATCAGAACGAGCAGCAAGTGGTCTTGTCATAAGCTGATTCAAAACAGTAGGTGAATCAAAAACAGATCTAAATGGCAGTTCCTTACCTCCCCTCGTCTTAGAGTGTATGCTCTTGGTTCTAGTATCTTTCAGATTCTTCATAATGGCAATTGGATATCCTCAAGTAAACATAAATGGAGATATGCTCCCGTCAATGACGTCAGAAAAAGGTCTTGGTAACCCATAAGTATTGGGTGTCGCGACCCGCATGAGCACACTGCATGCTCATATTGTAGCATGTACAATGTATAGGAGGTAGCTCCGATGGACGGAGGTGAAGATAGAGATTCTTCCGTCACCGACTATGCCTTCTGCCCCCGTGTCTAAATAGGCGAACAAAGGGACCGAGCAAAAGTCTGATCTTCTGTATGAATATAACACACACATATTGTAGATCTGTACCATTGCAATACACCCAAGCAGGAATAGGGTATTGTACCAACAAGATAGCCTGAACCTGGGTTGTTCTTCGTGTTCGTCTATCATACATCATCGATGACTTAGGATAGGTGAATGTGTTTAGTCCTGATCGAACTCTCAAAGGGTTGTAGTTCACAACTCATACGTAGGTTCTTAAAAATCGACAACCATGATCAGTCATTCCTTAAGTCTCACTAGATCCTGTCATACATGCAAATGTGTGTGCGTGTGAACCCATGTAAGCACACGGCTATGGTCTGAACGTCTGGTCGTGTAATCCAGAGCTCCATAACGGGTACTGCCAACTGCAAAAGCGCCTTGTGCGCTCTACAGTTTACACAAGTGTCAGTTTTCTTAATTTCATTTTGTCATCCCAACAGCTAGCTATTCGATCGAGACGCAACAAAGACTCGATCAAGCTGAGTGTGTGCGTGTGGGAGAAGAGAAAGAAAGCAGGGTCGAGTAACGTGGTGACGCGAACACGTCCGTCGATGTGTGCACCGGTTAGACTACGTGTTTTTTCCTTTCCTTTTTCGCGGGAAGTATGTGTTTACATCGTGCTAGATTTGTTTACCTGCCGCCAACAACGTCCCATCAGTGCTGGAGCCGGATCCGCTAACTTAGAAAAGAAAAGTAATTGTGCTACAGTGCTAATCTAGTGTAAAATAAAGAAAAAAAATGTTAAAAGCCATTAGCAGGTTGTTTATTTTTATAACTATTGTAGATATGAAAATCCAAACTTAATTTTATTTCACCATCAACTTTTTGTATGTAATTACTATGAATGTACATACTAGATCTGTAATTTACAAAATTAATTGAAGTCATTTACATCTTAATTGTATGGATTAATTTTTCTTTTTGAAAGATCCAGCTGATGGCTGGCATATATTAGATAGCAGGTAGCATGGCGGGAATACAAAAGATGGGGTTGATCAAAAGATCAAAAAGACATAACAGGAAGAAACCTCCTAAAAAGAGGGTGAAAAAAAGGTAGCCTGGCACAGGCGCCGGACTCCTCACGTAATTTCCCCAAACGGGTGCTCTAGAAAATAAACTCCTGCTTGCCTCCAAAACTGAAGAGTTGTTGTGATGGAGGTGGATATGCTTGCTGCTCTTGCTGTTTTGTTTCTGAAAGTGTACTCGTTTCTTTCTTTCCAGATTTCTGCCAGAATGAGCACGATCAATGTTCTGGTTCCTTTTTTGTACTCTGGTCTTGCCTTGCATATCATCTTGGAGATGATCTCTCTGGTTGTTGTTTTGTTAGCCCAAATTGTTGGGCTGAGTGAGGCGCATCCTGTGCAAGATGCCGCCTCCACCCATACTGCTGTTGCGACGTTGCATTTCCAGAAAAGATGATTTGTTGATTCTAGATTTCTGAGGCATAGCTGGCAGAAATAGCTGTTTTGCCAGCCCCTTCTCTGCAATATGTCGTTGCACCAGAGCCTATTTTTTGTCAGCAGCCATATGAATATCTTGAGCCTTTGCGGTGCCCAAGTTTTCCATGTAAAGTTGCTGATTTCCGACGTTGTCCTTCCTAGGAATTGAGCTTTGTATGCTGAGTTGGCAGTGTAAGTCCCCGAGGCCTCATGTCTCCATTTGATTTGATCGGTTGATTGCTCTATCAGCTGGATGTCCGCTTCCTGGATCCATCTATGCAGACGGAGGACGTCCACCCAAAGGTGCGTTGTATCTCCGTGCGCAAGGTCGGCTATCCATGTGTTGCCTTGTAGCGCCTCTTTCACAGTCCTATTTTTTCTATGTGAGTGCCTGAACAGCGACGGGTATACCGTCTTTAGCGCCCCCGCACCCGTCCAGGGGCATTTCCAGAAGGAGGTCGTTGTTCCATCCCCCAGGGTGACTGACGTGGAGGCGCTAAAAAGTGCTCGGTCATCGTCATCGCATGGCAGCTGCATGCCGTTCCATGGCCTTTGCGGACTTGTCCATGACAGCCATAGCCATCTCAGCCGGAGCGCTCTGGAGAAGCGATGCATATCCAGCACCCCTAGGCCACCGCTCTCCATTGGGGAGCATCCTATTGGCCAACTAACCTTGCATTTCCCTCCACTGATATCTTCTTCCTGTGCCCATAGGAAGCGACGCCTAACCTTGTCTATCTCGTCGAGGAATTTTTTGGGCGCTCTCAGGACAGCTAGGGCGAAAGTTGGCAGCGCGGTGAGTACGCTGCGAACCAGGACCCGTCTTCCTGTGATGTTCATTAGCTTCCCTTTCCATCCTGCTAGCTTAGCTCTAATCCTATCTAGGATGAATTGAATGTGTACCAAACTAATCCTGTTAAGGGTGAGAGGTAGTCCTTTATTGGGAAGCCTACCCTCTCCCCTCCGAAGGCTGCGAGCACAGCGTCGAGGTCTATGCCTTCACAGCGTATTGCCGAGACAGTAGACTTGGCAGGGTTGATGTGCAGACCGGTGGCATTTCCGAAGTCTCCTAGAATGCCCATAATCGCTTCAATTTCTTCCTGTATGGGGTTTGCGAATATGACGGTGTCATCCGCATAAAGGCTAAGCCGTAGCGAGATGTCTCTGTCCGGCAGTGGCTGGAACCTGTTCATCTCAGTGGCCCTACACGGGAGCCTGTGCATGGTGTCGATGGCTAGGATAAAAAGGAGTGGGGACAGCGGGTCTCCCTGTCGCAGACCCCTTTTGTGCCAGATAGGTCTGCCCGCGGAGCCATTTAGCGTTACCATAGACGATGCAGAGCTAAGGAGTAGTGCTATCCAATCTCGCCATCTTGCTGGAAACCCTAGATGCTGCAGTAGTTCTAATAGGTATTCCCACGAGACGTTGTCGAAGGCTCTTGCGATGTCTAGCTTCAGGAGTAGCGCGGGGGTCTTCTTTCCGTGTAGAGTTCTAACGGCATTTTGTACGTAGAGGAAGCTGTCCTGTGTTGACTTGGCACATAAGAAAGCTGATTGTGCTGGCGAGATTATGCTGTCGATGACCGTAGCTAGTCTTCTGGATAGAACCTTAGCTATAAGCTTGGAGATCGAATGAATTAGACTTATCGGTCTGTAGTCCTTCTTTTTTGATGGATTAACAGAAGGAAAGTTAGGATACTGTGGCTTCTCTAACATCCTCCTTTTTTTTTGAGATAATATGGTCTTTATTGATCAAGTAATGTCATTACAAAGTTCGTCCCGAATCAAGCTCGGAATAACACCAACAGAAATATTACAAGATGACGGCTCGGCATTCCCCTCTAACATCCTCCTGATATGAAGCATATGCATTGATTCTAAGCAATAGGATTTCTTCTAATCTTCTCGTTGCAAGCAATAGGCTGTGTATGTTAGAGGATCCAGTTCGGCCGGTGCCTCCTCGGTCGTCAATTCGGTTGCTAGATTCACTAGAGCCATCCGGCGTGAGAATACGTCACCCGCTCCAGCTGGCGTATAATTTGTCGGTAATGACCTTAAGGGCTCCTTTGATTCAAAGAAATTCTATAGGATTTTTAAAGAATTGAAATTCTTAAGATTTTATTCTACATTGGTTCTTTGATTCATAGAATTGAATTCCATTAGAATTTTTCTATAGAATCTTTTATACTACTCCCTCCGTCTGAAAATACTTGTTCTAGAAATGCATGTATCTAAACTTAGTTTAGTTATAGATGCATCCATTTTATTCATTTCTAGGACAAGTATTTCCGGACGGAGGGAGTACATTTTATAGAAAATTTAACATTCACTTTAACTTTTTTTATGATTTCTTTGTTTCTTCTATGGCATCAAACACTTCTTGTTAATCCTGAAGGGTTCAAATGAACATGCTACTTCAACCCTCTGTTTTTTCATTCCTACGTTTTTTTAATTCCTGCAAATCAAAGAAGCCCCAAGAAAGCCAAAAACTAAATAAACCATGGAACTGCAGCTTCGTCAAACTGTATTCATAACTCCCTTTTTCTTGAGGCCATTGCCGACAGGGTCGACATACGTACATGCAGACGTTTATGGCGACCCGATCTGCCGTGCATGCTCATTGGCTTCAACTGGCACCCGCCCTGCCGGCCGGCCAATCCGAGGGCATTCTGCACGTGTGACTGCTAGCAACTACTGTACCTGCACCAGTTCCTCTGCCGTCGCTGTTGGTGCATCCCAGTTTGACCTTCTCCTACGTTTTCATGTCGCGCGCGTTCCCGGAACTCAGCTCACGCAATTCACCTACCACCTTGCCTTCGATCTGCCTGGCTAGCTACCAGTGCGCGGTCGATCACCAAGTAATTAGCACATGCGTGCCGAGACTTAATCGAACTGACGACTTCATTCTGTTTTTATTGTATGAATGGACACAATTACACAACCGGCGGCCGGAACATTTGACATGGTATATATATACGTAGATCAATGCTATTCGTACGTACATGTTCTACAAAAACTTTTACGTACTAGTTCATTCTATCTCGTTCTCGGGTGGCTAAAAACATGGGAGCAGCTACAAATCTAAATGAACTAGTACGTATGGATTTTGTAAAACCTTTACGTAAGAATAGGATTTTCCTAGTACGTACCATTAGATAATGGACACGTCTACTCCAGTCGTTTTTCTCTCACGCACGGCGGCTAGAAACCCTAGCCACCGCGAGAGAGTTCTTTCCACCGCCTTTCTTAGGCAGCTCTCCTCTGTTGTCGACTTCGATCGTCGGTGGTAAGGGGTCGTTAAATTTATGCGTGTGGATCGTGTAGCTTTAGGTTAGGTCCTAGTAGATTAGTCTTTTTGGCTGCTCTCACTAGTAGAAAAAGCCTCGGCCGAAAGATCATTAGTCCCGGTTCAAATAAAAACCGGGACCAATGCCACGCATTGGTCCTGGTTCGGTTCACCTCACTAGTCCCGGTTCGGGGTAAAACCCGGGACTAAAGATCCAGCGACTGTCACGTGGCGTGCCGCGGAGCACTAGTCCCGGTTTGTGGCATGATCCGGCACTAAAGGATAGGCTATTAGTTTCGATTTTATAAAAAAACCAAGACTAAAGTGTTGCCTATATAAACCCTCGCCCTTGCCCACCCTCTTCTTTGTTTTTTGAGTGTTTAGGTGTGACCATGTCATGCTCTTGTCACTCTAGTTCACTTACATGAGGTGTTCGATGAAATACCCGAGCCACACTATTTAAGATTTCTCCTCTCCAAGCTCAATTTTCCTCAATATTTGTCTAGCTTTGGCCGTGCACCAACTGCACAAGTGTTTTAAAAGGTTAGTTACTTCATCCTTTCATCTGACACTGCTAGTTTAGCTCATTTCAAATGCTCTAGAAGTAGAGTGATTTGTGAGGGAGTCTCCATCATTATGAGAGAAGAAAAATGCCGACTATTGTTGTGGGGGTCGCTTCTCCTTCTTCTCCTTGTGCTAGATATTTGTTATGCACTAGGGGAAGTAGGAGTAGCGACCATCATCGATGGTCGAAAAATCGGTGAGGGAGTGTCCATCATATATGAGAGAAGAAGAATGCCGACTGTTGTTGTGGGTTCGCTTCTCCTTCTTCTCCTTGTGCTAGATATTTGTTATGAACTAGGGGAAGTAGGAGTAGCGACCATCATCGACGGTCGAAAAATCAGGTGAGGGAGTGTCCACCATATATGAGAGAAGAAGAATGCCGACTGTTGTTGTGGGAGTCGTTTCTCCTTCTTCTCCTTGTGCTAGATATTTGTTATGCTCTAGGGGAAGTAGGAGTAGCAACCATCATCGACGATCGAAAAATCAGGTGAGGGAGTGTCCACCATATATGAGAGAAGAAGAATGTCGACTGTTGTTGTGCGGTTCGCTTCTTATTCTTCTCCTTGTGCTAGATATTTGTTATGCACTAGGGGAAGTAGGAGTAGCGACCATCACCGACGGTCGGAAAATCAGGTGAGGGAGTGTCCATCATATATGAGAGAAGAAGAATGCCGACTGTTGTTGTGGGGGTCTCTTCTCCTTCTTCTCCTTGTGCTAGATATTTGTAATAGATGAGTTTTCGTTCGAAACCATGATACTTCGAGAGAGATTGTCTGTTTTGTACACGAAGTGCATCCGGTTTTTGTCGTAACCCTCTCAACTTTTTAGCACATGCTATGTGGTGAAATGATGATACCATGCCAACTTTCAACGTTTTCAGAGTTCATTTGTAGTGCTTTTCAATTTCAGGGTCAACTAGCTAAAAAAAACAGTAAATGCACGAAAAATACCAAATGAAGTCAGAAATTGTTGAAAATTTGTGATGTGCCTTTGAATGGTGCATCTTGAACACACAAAAAGTATGGAGTTCAAATAAGTTCAAAAAAATATAATCCCTTTTTAACACATGAGTTCTCGTTCGAAACCGTGATACTTCGAGAGAGATTGTTCATTTTGTACACGAAGTGCGTCCATTTTTTGTCGTAACCCTCTCAACTTTTTAACACATGCTATGTGGGTGAAATGATGATACCATGCCAACTTTCAACATTTCCAGAGTTCATTTGTATGGCTTTTCAATTTCAAGGTCAACTAGCTCAAAAAAATTAAGTAAATGCACGAAAAATACCAAATGAAGTCATAATTTGTTGAAAGTTTGTGATGTGCCTTTGAATGGTGCATCTAGAACACAGAAAATGTATGGAGTTCAAATAAGTTAAAAAAATGAAATCCCATTGTAACAGATGAGTTCTCGTTCGAAACCGTGATACTTCGAGAGAGATTGTCTGTTTTGTACACGAAGTGCATCCGGTTTTTGTCGTAACCCTCTCAACTTTTTAGCACATGCTATGTGGGTGAAATGATGATACCATGCCAACTTTCAACGTTTTCAGAGTTCATTTGTAGTGCTTTTCAATTTCAGGGTCAACTAGCTCAAAAAAACAGTAAATGCACGAAAAATACCAAATGAAGTCAGAAATTGTTGAAAATTTGTGATGTGCCTTTGAATGGTGCATCTTGAACACACAAAAAGTATGGAGTTAAAATACGTTCAAATAATGAAATCCCTTTATAAGACATGAGTTCTCGTTCGAAACCGTGATACTTCGAGAGAGACTGTCCGTTTTGTACACGAAGTGCATCCAGTTTTTGTCATAACCCTCTCAACTTTTTCACACATGCTATGCGGGTGAAATGATGATACCATGTCAACTTTTACCATTTTCAGAGTTCATTTGTAGTGTTTTTCAGTTTCAGGGTCAACTAGCTCAAAAAAAAGTAAATACATGAAAAATACCAAATGAAGTCAGAAATTGATAAAATTTGTGATGTGCATTTGAATGGTGCATCTTAAACACACAAAAAGTATGAAGTTCAAATAAGTACAAAAAAATAAAATCCCTTTGTAACAGATGAGTTCTCGTTCGAAATCCTCATACTTCGAGAGAGATTGTCCGTTTTGTACACGAAGTGCATCCAGTTTTTGTCATAACCCTCTCAACTTTTTAGCACATGCTTTGTGGATGAAACAATGATATCGTGCCAACTTTCAACATTCTCAGAGTTCATTTGTAGTGCTTTTCAATTTCAGGGTCAACTAGCTCAAAAAAATATGTAAATGCAAGAAAATACCAAATGATGTAAGAAATTGTTGAAAATTTGTTAAAATATTTAATAGAAAACAAAAAAAGAGTCAACTAAAAAGAATCAACTAAAACATTAACTAAAAATGAATAAATTAAAAATAATCAACTAAAATTATCAAAGTGCTATTTTTTAAAAAGAATCAAGTAAAATATTAACTAAAAAGAAAGAAATAAAAGATCAACTCAAAAGAATTTTCATAAATTTTGTTGGTTAAAATATTTAATATAAAACAAAAATAGAAGAGAAAAAATAATTCAACCCAAAGAATTCAAATTTAAAAACTATATATTTTAGATGTAAGTAGAAAAAAACAAAATAAATAAAGCAAAGAACAAAACAAAAATAATGGAAAAAAATTAAAACTAGATTAGAATTTATAGAGAAAATTTAACCTAAATTCAAAGTGAATCACTTTGAATTTAGGTTGAATTTTGTCTTTAATTTCACATATATTTCAATTTTTAAATTTAGAGGGCGTTTAGGCCCGTAAGCCTGCTTTAGAGAGGAGCTCGAAAGAGCATGCGTAGCGGTGCTTAAGCATTGTCGGCGCCATTGGCTAGGCGAGGTGGGACTAAATGTTAGCACTGCGTCGCGCCGGAGCTAGCCCAGGCCTTTAGTCCCGGTTCGTGGTTCGAACCGGGACTAAAGACCCCTTTAGTCCCGGGTGGAGCCACGACCCGCGACTAAAGACCCTCGTTTCCCGCCACTCCGCGTGCCGAAAAGGGGTCTTTAGTCCCTGGTCGTGGCTCAACCCGGGACTAAAGGGGGTCTTTAGTCCCGGTTCGAGCCATGACCCGAAACCAAATCTCCGCCTTTATAAGCGGGAGTTGGAATTTTGTAATGCCCAAATCGCGGTTTCGATCTCTTCTTCCTCCTCGCGATCCGGACGAACCGTCGATGCCGCGAGGCTGCGCAACTCTTCCCCGACGTCGTCGCCGTCTCCGTGCTCCTCCCCGCCGCCGCCTCCCTCGTCGTCGTCATCGTCGTCGTTGCCGCCGCCTCCCTCGCTGTCGCCACCGCCCCCTGCCCTCCCGGTAAGCCCTCAATCCCCTCTCTGGCCCGCTCCGGTAAGCCCACCGCCCTCGAGGTGTCGCCGCCCCCCTCCCCTCCCGCTCTAGGCACCCGGTCGGCTGCTGTCATTTTGATTTTAGGGCCATCGATCGGTTCAAGATGTCATCTTGAGATGCTTGTTAATAAGAAAATCAAGATATGTTTGTTGAAGATCTTTTAATGGGCTAACTAGAAAGAAGGAAAAAACATGTTTGTAAATTTCATGTAAGTAGGCATATTAGGTTTGAATTAGATAACCAATGGTTTCAAACAACTTATTTAAACTTTGGAGAGGAAAAAAAGGGCACATACATATTTCACCAACCTACAAATATCATCTTTCTGTTGGTGTTAATGCATAAAATAGTAGTGAGTTACTCACTTTTGCTTGCTAATTAGTTGTGCTAAGCTTTGCTAGAATGTCCGAGTGGCCTATACTAGTCATAAACCCGTGCGTCAGCACGACCTAGATATTATATGGATGAGGAATTATTAACACAACTCTAATAACATGTAAAATGTAATATTATAAATTCCATACAACATATTGAAGAACAAATCGTTTGATATTCAAACAATGATAACACAATATAAACACCTTTATTGGTAGGCTTCATGATTAGACGTACTCCATCCATTTTCTGTTTATGTGGCACAAACTACCATAATTGATAGAAATGAATCCTTTCCATCATTGTGAGAAGTACATCTTTGTGATTTTTCAACCACCTAAGAAGGAAGGACCGGACAAAATTTGTATTAATTTGATCCTTATGGCTAGCTATATACACATCTTCTTGACTTAGAAAAAAATACATAAGAATTCCATCCACATGATAGCTTATATATATGGTACACCTCAATAGAAGTTAGGAGAAATATGCACATACACTCACTTACTACTTGACAAAGTGTGAATCACAAGCTTATACAATATGGGCTAGCATTTTTTTAAGATAATGTATATAGCATCAAATAGTATTGCATAAACTGAACTATTATAACAGAGTGTTCTTCAATGATAATTCTAGTGCCTACTACATATGGTATATAGTTATAAATAGTATTGCATAAATTGAATTATTATAAGAGAGTGTTCTTCAATGATAATTTCAGTGCCTACTGCTATGTTTATATATAGATGTTCAATTCTTTCGATATAGTGTCACGATTGTTGTTTATAAATTTACCACATTAAAACAGGAAATGTCTGATGATGAATATTGGGAGTGTGAATATTGCGGCGACTGTCGGGGTATGTGCGACACGCCTCATCTACGAGATGATAGGTTCTTCAGCATGAAGCTTGACGAGAATGGAGATATGTTCCTCCCTTGCCATGCAAGAAGATATGTGTTAAGGCTCGGTTTCGAAGACCATGAGAGAATTGAGACGAGGAGTGCTAACCCGAGGACTATACATGGTCACACATTTGTTATCAAAGTATTTAATTCAGTTTTTCAAACAGAATTTGGGTGCCCAAATTCTGTAGATCTTTGCAAGGCATATGGATTTCAGAAGGGTATGGAAATAACCTTCTATCTTTGTCCTGAAGATAATATGCCAGGCAACATCGACATTTGGGTGGTTGTCGATGATATGCTTCCTGTTTTACCTCCATGTGAGTTTCTCAACCATATTTGTCAAGTAATTTGCATTTATATTTAGAAATAGTTGGTGTTCATCCATATACTAAATTTGTTAAATTATAATTTACAACTTATTTCGTTTCTTCGAGTGAATTACGGAAATTAATTGACACGACACACTACATATATGGATCACATCTAACTTGGGAGGAGAAGGATGTTCTTCTCCACTTTCTTGTTGCTGGTGTTCTGGTTTCTAGGGATATACCTTCCCGTATAATTTTGGAATTGACCAAAATTATACATTTTACATGCCACTAGTGCATAGGTTGAGGCCAGATGATATTTGCAGAAATATCTTGGTAAGAGTTACCTAAGTACGCTCTACTATTGCATAAATGGTGTTGATTACATTGCTAATTAGATTATTATTATGTTCTTCAACAGCAACTGCCACATGATGTAGTGCCTCTGTTGATGCACCCAGAAGGTCAAACGAAAATTAGAAGCCCGCTGAGGGCTGAGTTCGATGCTCCATACTTGATTAACCTCAAATCAAGATCAAAAAGGCTCCAAATTGAAGCATGGAGAGAAATAAAGAAGGTTCGCAAGCCACAAGTTGGAGACCGTTGGATCTCTGTGCTTCATCATGGAGACATATGTGTTATTCTGTTTTATGATATTATACCTAAGAGCGAGGACTAGGTCTTATGAGAAACAAGTTATTCTGTTTTATATGATGACTATTATGATGTTTCTCTGCATATGATAACTTGGTATATGATTAAGATGATGATGAGTTGTTAGATGATCGATTAGAATACTATTGCCATTCGACGGAAATGAAATGAAATGATATAGTGTAAAAAAGATGCATATATATATGCATGTAACTCGTGTCTACATTTTGTAAATATGTTCGATAAAGCACGACGGATGAGATGGTGTTATATATTCGTGACGATGTGCAATATATATGTAACAAATAAATGAGAAAATAGGGGGCAGCAAAATAGCCCATCCAATTTAGTGCAAAACCATAAACCCAAAAATTGCTCAAAAAAACAACGAAGAAATAGCCCCGGTTCGTAATACGAACCGGGACTAATACCCCTCCCCCTCGCTCCCAGGCCCGCCACCTGGAAGGCCATTAGCCCCGGTTCGGAGCCGAACCGGGTCCAGCATTAGTCCCGTTGGTTAGTCCCGGTTCGCAAACCGGGACTAATGGCCCAACCGAACCGGGACTAAAGGCCCTTTTTCTACTAGTGTCTTCATCTTTGCTTCGGCGGCGATGGTAGCGGCGGCGAATAAAGAAGCTTCGGATCCTTCTTCAGTGAGACAATCGGTTCTATGGTTAGGAATGAATTAGGAAACCAATATGTTAAGGGGCATGTCGTGAGCTTATGACGGGCATGTGTTCTCTCGCTCCGTCGTTATGATGGCTTCTACTTTAATTAACGTCAGCACGGAGCTTGGGAGGTAGTCCAGGAATGGATGCAGATTATGGTTTGCATCAACGACATCTGAAAGACAGAGCGTGTGATGGGTTCGTGATTGATGGATGGTAGCTATAGTTTCCTCCTTCGGCGTCTTGATCGTGCTGGGGTGTCAGGTCTGAAGTTCGATGATGTGTCCGAGGTGTTGCCCCGGCCTGATTCAATCAACGACAATGTCTTTACTTTTGGTGAGTCATCTTGGAAATACTCAAAGCTGCATATCGGTGATGAAGCTGCATCGAGCTCGGGTGCTCGGATGAGAAGGTGATCCATTATTATTTTTTCTTTGATGGCTACTGTGGCGGTACCGGAGTGTGACAGCCCGATGCCGACGTTCCAGAAGGTTCCATTTCCTTCCCGTTTTCGTTGGGTGTCTGTTTTATTTTGTCGCATCATGCGCATCATCAGCATTGCATCGGCATCTCCGTTGCCGCCAGTTTTCAAAAGTTGCATCCGATGTTAGTTGTCGGTTCTCGTCGTTGTCCGTTGATGGGGTTATAGTCCTAGGGTAGGGTCATAGGCCTGCCCTAGAGGTCCAACCCAAGGACTACCCCTCACAAGGGACAAGGCCCTTAGTCAGTTCCGACTGAACAAAGGAGTTCCATTCATCCAGTCGGTAACAGATCCTCGACCGTTCAGTCGAAGATCAGCATTCGGGGTTTATCAAACTAACCGACTGGATTCCACTCTGCGCATCGTGACCCCCCTGGAGGGAAACGGTCATACGTTTCCATATGCCTTAATTAGCATTTAGGACATACGTTACCTGTAACGCAGACATTTATTCGCCACTACTCCATCCCTGTGCGCCGAACCGTTGTGGAGGGCAGCGCACTTTATATAAGCCACCCTCCCCCTCTGGTGCAGGGGTTAGCAATTCACTGTATTCGATATTCCACTCAACAACAAGCTCCCTGAGCACTGAGACGTAGGGCTATTACCTCCACCGTAGAGGGGCCTGAACTCATACAACCTCGCCGTAGCTAAGGCTCTGCCCGTTCCTTTCGTACCCTACACATCTACTGTCAGGCTTATACCCACAACAGTTGGCGCCCACCGTGGGGCAGGCGTCTAAGCGACTTCCGGCGAGTTTGCGACTACATCACTTCGTCATGTCGTCCGGTGGAGATTCGAGCATGGGTCACGAGATCCTCTCGGCGCTCTCTCCTTCATCGTCGACGATTCGGCATGGCTTCGGGACGCCCCTCTCGACGTCGAGGCGCTTCCCCGTCGTGGGGCTACGCACTTCCGTGCCGGCGCCCGCGGCATTCTTCTTCTCCAGCAGTCGGCTCCGGTGTCGACCTACACCGCCGTCACGCGCCGCAACAAGCGGTCCCGCCGTCCGCGGCTCCAGCGTTGGGTGCAACACGCCCAGGCGCGCCAGAACGCGTCTTCACAAGTGACGGTTCTAGAGTCAGTTGTGGTTGCCCCGCCGTCCCAGCGCTCGGGCTCGGTTCCGACTGAGTTTCCTTCCGAGTACGCGGGTCGCGGGCCTGCAGCAGAAGTACACATGGCCAATTCCCATGAAGATCCCCGTCAAGCTGGCCGGAACGAGCACGAGATCGGCGAAACGTCCGGTGCGCGTCGTCCGCCTCGCCGTTCTGCCAGTCGGCACACTCGACGGAGCAACGTGGAGCTGTTCCGCACACCTCTCCTCAACTTGGCCGCGGCTGCCAAGATAGTCGATTCCCTTCAGCCGACTGATTCGGAGGCTGGCAGGGGAATCGAGCAAATCCGCGCCCTGTTGCACACGGCGCAGCAGCAAAATTCGGCGGTCTTCCAGTCGCACAACAGGATCTACAATAGTTCTGTTCATGCAAATACGCATCGGTCAGTTCATAGCCCTGGTTCTCATCAGCGACACAGAGGAGGCAGTCGTTCCATAAATCCCGAAGATCGTCGCCGTTCACGCACCCCTCCGCGGGGTGGGCCCTACAGGCCCCGACATCATGATGATCGGCGTTCAGTCGGCGGCACTTACGACCCAAGGCCCGACGCAAGAGGGCATATCACCCAGTGGAGGGTCGACAGGGGCCGAGCCCACCGTGATGGTTACGATATTGATCGTCCGAGTGGAAGCAGGACCATCGTTTCTGGTCCCGAGTGTTTTAGTCGAGCCATCCGTTTGGGTGACATCCCTCCCAACTTCCGATTGGCGACGGGAATTACCAAGTTTACAGGGGAGTCCAAGCCAGAAACGTGGCTGGATGATTACCGAGTAGCAGTCCAGATCAGAGGAGGAGACGACCATGTCGCCATGAAGCACCTCCCTCTGATGCTCGACGGCTCGACGCGAGCGTGGCTGAACCAGTTGGCCCCCTCAAGCATCTACAGCTGGGCAGATCTGACCCGAGTGTTCATCAGGACCTTCGAAGGGACGTGCAAGCGCCCTGCTAGCCTCGTGGAGCTCCAGCACTGCGTCTAGAAACAGAATGAGCCCCTGCGAGATTTCATTCAGCGTTGGACAACTCTCTACCACACGGTGGAGAACGTCATGGAGCATCAAGCAGTCTGCGCCTTCAAGGCAGGCGTGCGGTACAGGGATCTGTACCTGAAGTTTGGCCGAACAGGCGACATCTCCATGAGCAAGATGATGGAGATAGCAACACGCTATGCAAATGGCGAAGAAGAAGACCGCATCCGAAGCGGCAAGCACAAAACAGTCGCCGATGGAGATGGGGGCAACACTCGGAAGCAGAAGCAGAAAGCTCCGACCGCTCCGCAAGCAGAAGCTGCAGCCGTAACCAATGCCAAGTTCAAGGGCAAAGGGAAGGCTCAGTTCACCCCCAAGAAGAAGCAGTTCAATAACCCCATCCTAGACCAGCCATGTCCGGTTCATACGAAGATGGATGAAGAGGGCAACCCCATATATGCGAAGGATACCACTCGACAGTGTCGCCTCCTGATCCAGGGGTTCAGCGAAGGGCAACCGAGTGAGAAGGACCATGAACAGGATGAGGAGGATAAGGAGGATCCATTCCCCCAAGTCCATGCAACTCTGATGATTTTTGCTGACGTTGAGAGCAAGAGTCGACTGAAGCTGGTGAACAGAGAGGTGAACATGGCCACCCCTACCAACCCCAAGTTCCTCAAATGGTCTCAGACTGCGATCACCTTTGACCAGTCAGATCATCCAGCACACGTACCCACCCCAGGGAGACAGGCTCTGGTCATCGACCCGGTGGTGGAAGGAGTCCGACTGCGCAAAGTCCTCATGGACGGCGGCAGAGGCTTGAACATCATGTATGCCGACACTCTCAAGGGGATGGGCATTCCGATGTCCAAACTCAGCGAGAGCAGCATGCAGTTCCATGGAGTCGTCCCTGGATGAAAGGCTAAGTCACTCGGCCAGATCGCGTTGGACGTCGTTTTCGGCTCCGACAAGAACTTCCGCAAGGAAAAGCTGACGTTCGAAGTGGTCGACTTCCAGAGCGCTTATCACGCAATTCTGGGCCGCCCAGCGTATGCACGTTTCATGGCCCGTCCATGTTACGTATACCTGAAGCTGAAGATGCCAGGCCCGAAGGGTGTGATCACCATCACAGGCAATCGGCAGCGGGCCGAAGAGTGTCTGCAGCAGGGATCAAGAATCGCCGACCAGCAGATGGCCGTCCTCGAGCTTGACGAGTACAAGAAAGCAGTCGCCCCCGCTGACTTGATGCGTTCGAAGAAGCCAGCTTCGGAGTCTGCATTCCAGTCGGCGAGAGAGACGAAGAAGGTCAGCATCCACCCGACGGACGCCACTGCTGCCCCGAGGAACATCTTCACCACCCTCGATCCTAAATAGGAAGCTGAGCTCACCCAATTCCTCCATGAGAACTGGGACATCTTCGCATGGAAACCCTCTGACATGCCAGGTGTACCCAGGGAGTTGGCTGAGCACCGACTGCATGTGGATCCCACCGCTCGGCCTGTCCGAGAACGCCTGCGTCGGTCCGCCGCGCATAAGAGGAAGGCAATCGGAGAAGAGGTGGCCAAGCTGTTGGCAGCCAACTTCATTCACGAGGTTCACCACTCCGAGTGGCTCGCCAATGTTGTCATGGTGCCCAAGAAGGACAAGTCGCTCCGAATGTGCATCGACTTCAAGCACCTCAATAAGGTCTGCCCGAAAGACCATTTTCCGCTCCCGCGCATCGATCAAATCGTCGATTCGACTGCGGGTTGCGAGCGTCTGTCATTTCTTGATGCCTATTCGGGCTATCATCAGATCCGTCTGTATGGCCCCGATGAATTAAAAACAGCCTTCATCACCCCATTCGGGTGCTTCTGCTACATCACTATGCCATTCGGTTTGAAGAATGCAGGAGCTACCTTTATGCGCATGATCCAAAAATGTCTCCTCGACCAGATCGGTCGGAATGTGGAGGCGTATATGGATGATATCGTAGTCAAGTCACGCAAAGGTTCCGACCTGCTGACTGACTTGGCAGAAACATTCGCCAACCTTCGTAGGTACGATATCAAGCTCAACCCCGCCAAATGTTCATTCGGTGTTCCCAGCGGAAAGTTACTCGGTTTCTTCGTTTCCGAACGAGGGATCGATGTCAACCCCGAAAAGATCGGGACCATTGTCCGAATGGAGAGGCCGGTCAGAATACACGATGTTCAACGGCTCACAGGTTGCCTAGCGGATTTGAGCAGGTTCATCAGTCGACTCGGCGAGAAAGCACTTCCTCTGTAGCGACTCATGAAGAAATCAGATACTTTCGAGTGGACAGATGAAGCCCAAGTCGCATTCGACGACCTCAAAGTCCTACTTTCCACCCAGCCGGTTCTTACTGCTCCGCTCAGTAAAGAACCCCTTCTTCTGTATATCGCGGCTACAAATCAAGTCGTGAGTACTGTTCTTACAGTCGAGCGAGAAGAAGAAGGCAAAGCATACAAAGTTCAGCGGCCAGTGTATTACGTCTCCGAAGTCCTGACTCCTTCCAAGCAGAGGTATCACCACTATCAAAAACTCATCTATGGGATTTACATGACTGCGAAGAAGGTGGCACATTACTTCCAAGACCACTCGGTGTCTGTCGTTTCTGATGCTCCGTTGTCGGAAATCCTCCACAATCGAGACGCATGAGGCCGAGTGGCGAAGTGGGCAATGGAGATGTTGTATTGCGATATCAAGTTCGAGGCCAAGAAAGCTATTAAGTCTCAAGCTCTGGCTGACTTCATAGCAGAATGGGTAGAACAACAGCAACCGACCCACATCTACTCGGCTCATTGGACAATGTTCTTCGATGGGTCCAAGATGTTGAATGGATCCGGCGCAGGCGTTGTGATCGTATCGCCAAAGGGTGACAAACTCAAATATGTGTTGCAGATACACTTTGATTCCTCCAACAATGAGGCAGAGTATGAAGCTCTCCTTTATGGACTACGTATGGCCATCGCACTCGGCGTCCGTCGCCTGATGGTCTATGGCGATTCAGATTTGGTGGTTAATCAAGTGATGAAAGAGTGGGACGTCAAGAACCCCACCATGACCACATACTGCAATGCAGTGAGGAAGCTTGACAAGAAGTTTGAAGGTATAGAACTCCACCATGTTCCGCGACTGAAGAACCAAGCAGCTGACGAGTTGGCAAAACTCGGATCCACTCGGAGACCAGTCCCGAGTGACGTCTGCCTCGAGCACCTCCACCTTCCCTCAGTCAAAGAAGATCCTTTCACACAGGAACCAGCACAACCAAAGAGCTCGTCTGATCCGACTGAAGTCGACGTACCTGCTGTGGTTGATCTGATCATGGAGATTCTTGCCGTCATCCCCAATTGGACTATGCCGATCATTGCATATATCCTAAGGCAAGAATTACCAGAAGGCGAAGTCCAGGCCCGGCAGATAGTCCGCAGGTCGAAGTCGTTCACTGTCATTGATGGCCAGTTGTACAAAGAAAGCGTTTAAGGCGTTCTTCAATGATGCATCTCCCCAGAGGAGTGACGGTTAATCCTGGAAGATATTCACTCGGGAACCTGCGGTCATCACGCCTCTTCGAGGGCAATCGTCGCCAAAGCGTTCAAAGCTGGTTTCTTCTGGTTGCAGGCAAACGAAATGGCTAAAGATATGGTCGATCGATGTGAGGGTTGTCAGTTCTACTCCAACAAGTCCCACAAGCCAACATCTGCGTTGAAGACAATCCCTCTTGTGTGGCCGTTTGCAGTATGCGGATTAGATACAGTCGGTCCATTCAGGACAAGCCAAGGAGGATACACACATTTGCTGGTGGCAGTCGACAAGTTCACAAAATGGATTGAAGCCAAGCCCATCAAGAAGCTCAACGCCCTAACAGCCATCAAGTTTGTCAGGGACATCATCTCCAGATTCGGTGTACCTCACAGCATAATCATGGACAACGGGACAAACTTTGACTCGGACAGATTCAAAGGTTTCTGTGCAAGCCAAGGTATCCGAGTGGATTTTGCTTCCGTGGCGCATCCTCAATCCAACGGACAAGTAGAGCGGGCGAATGGACTTATTCTGCAAGGTTTGAAGCCCCGACTCCTGCGAGAGGTGGGACATGCCGCTGGTGCATGGCTCACCGAACTACCTTCAGTGCTTTGGGGTCTCCGCACAACCCCGAACAGATCTACAGGGCGATCACCGTTCTTCCTCGTTTACGGAGCAGAAGCAGTCCTTCCGAGTGACTTGCTTCACAATGCTCCACGAGTCGAACTCTTCTCCGAAGCTGAAGCAGAACAAGCAAGGAAAGATGGAGTGTACCTTCTAGAGGAGGAGCACGAGATGGCACTGACTCGCTCAACCATTTATCAACAAGATCTGCGGCGCTTTCACGCACGCCACGTCAGGAGTCGCACGTTCCAAGCAGGCGACCTGGTGCTCCGAGTGGATCAGCAAAGACCTCACAAGCTGGCTCCTGCCTAGGAAGGACCCTTAATCATCTCCAAGGTGCTGAACAATGGAGCATACAGACTCTACAACATCGACAGGGAGACAGACGAGCCGCGAGCATGGAACGGAGATCTCCTGAAGCGCTTCTACACATGACCGTCGACTGAAGCGATGTAAAAAGCAAGTATTGACGAAATAATATAAAGCACATTGAGATTTTGCAGATTCAGAATTCTTCCGTGGTCACAGACTCCGGTAAAAAAAACTTAGCTCCGATCCAGAATCGCCTAAGTACTAACTTTCTCCGAGCGCGCACTAAACGTCGCACTCGGGGGCTTAGCTGCGATCCAGAATCGCCTAAGTACTAACTTTCTCCGAGTGTGCACTAAACGTCACACTCGGAGACTTAGCTGCGATCCAGAATCGCCTAAGTAATACTTTCTCCGAGTGCGCACTAAACGTCGCACTCGGGGGCTTAGCTGCGATCCAGAATCGCCTAAGTACTAACTTTCTCCGAGTGCGCACTAAACGTCGCACTCGGGGGCTTAGCTGCGATCCAGAATCGCCTAAGTACTAACTTTCTCCGAGTGCGCACTAAACGTCGCACTCGGGGCATAGCTGCGATCCAGAATCGCCTAAGCACTAACTTTCTTCGAGCGTACACTACTCGTCACACTCGGGGACTTAGCTGCGATCCAGAATCGCCTAAGTAATACCTTTCTCCGAGCGTGCACTGAACGTCGCACCCTGGGACTTAGCTGCGATCAAGAATCGCCTAAGTACTAACTTTCTCCGAGTGTGCACTAAACGTCACACTCGGGGATTTAACTGCGATCCAGAATCGCCTAAGTATCAACAATCGCCGAAATGGGAAAGCTTCCCGCAACTGTATCCTACAGATACACTCGGAGACTTAGCAGACCCTCATTGAGACTCATGTGGATGTCAAGACAACTGACAATTACATGAGTAGCAGACCCTCATTGAGGCTCATGTGGATGTCAAGACAACTGACAATTACATGAGTAACAACTCGCTCCGAGTGCAGCATGTCCATCGCACTCGGGGACTTAGCTGCGATCAAGAATCGCCTAAGTACTCTATTAACTTCGAGTGTATCCTATAGATCCACTTGGGGACTCAGCAGACCCTCATTGAGGCTCATGTGGATGTCAAGACAACTGACAATTACATGAGCAACAACTCGCTCCGAGTGCGGCACATCTATCGCACTCGAAGACTTAGCCGCGATCATGAATCGCCTAAGTACTCTATTACCCTCGAGTGTATCCTACAGACCCACTCGGTGACTTGGCAGATCCTCCGAAAGGTTCACACAGATGTCAAGCAAACTGCCAGTTACATGCTCCGCATGTTTGCCATTGGCTTAACCAAGAAACGCCAAACAAAACTCGAGCCAAAATCGTAACAGAAGAGCAAACGATTTGATTCAAATTCGAAGTTCACCTAAATATGGTTCACTCGGTGCGGATCAAGCTTACCCGCACCGGACCAAGAATGTGACGGCCAACAGAAGTGGCCAAGGTTTCTTACAACCAACACTCAGCATACCGAGGTAAAAGTTTTCTTACGCGTCGTCCGGATTGACGCCAGGACTGGAGGGCTCCACGAATGTGTCCAGGTCGATCCTGTCGGCGATGCGGGTGGCACTCTCAAGGAAGGTTTCCAAGAAGTCTTCGAATCGAAGTTTCTTCGTGTTGGCGACCTTCAACGCTTTCAGCTTCTCCTTGCGCACCTTCTTGCAATGCACTCGGACCAGGGACAGAGCAACGTCTGCACCACAGCGAGCCGCAGATTTCTTCCAAGACTGCACCCGGTTTGGGACCTCCTCCAGTCGAGTCATCAAGTTTTCCATCTCATGCCACGACTCGTCTTCCGGCCAAAGCTCCTTGTCGATCCGGCCGACGACTTCTCTCAGTTGACCGATGAAAGGGCCAACTTAGCCCACGCGAATGTGCGCTGCGAGCAGGTCTCCATTGGCGTCCCCGCCAAGTGGAGTGTTCTCGCGAATCGACCGCTCCACGTCAGCTGCTTCAGCTTCAGCGCCCATGCAAAAATCTGCAAACACAGGACAACCAAACAATTAGCATCGAGTGTAACGCACGTACCACAAGCACTCGGAAAAACAGGACTTACCACCCACACGCGTCATCATCTGCCGAGCCCAGTCACTGACGTATTTCTCCTGCGCTATACACCGTTTGTTCAGCACAGCCATTTGTCCCATCAGTGCAGACCTTTGTTTCCCCATATTCTCAACTTCAGCAGTCAGTGCCTTGTTCGCTTCACGAGCCTGCTCCAACGACTTCTCTCGCTCCACCAGAACCTCCTTCATACCAGCCATTGCAATCAGTGCCGCATCCAGCTCACCGGCAAATTGAACCTTCTCCGCCCTAAGAGTCTCGTATGCTGCCCCCATCTCACAAGTTTTCTGCCAGCCAGCAACAAGAGACGATTAGACAAATCCAACACTACAAAGCCTAAGTTCTTCAGACCCCTGCCGACGCAAGCAGTCGACAGCGGTCTTGGGGACTACACCCAGTGGGTTCACTGAGAGTGACCCCACTTGCATGAAACTCAAACAGGCCCGCCCTATTGAGATACATGACAACACCTGCGCCCACAAGGCTAATACTACCCGACCTGAGTAAAATTACTCTCGGGGACACTTATAGTAGGTGCACTCCGAGCGCCCCAACTGTTAGCAGTCGACCATATTATTTACGGATCTGACCAAGGCAATGACAATATGCGTAAAGACAACTGCCGGTGCAAGCACTCGACAGAAGTCTCGGGGACTACACTCACTGGGTTCACTCAGAGTGAACCCATTGCAAACATCATGCAGTATCCGAGCACACCCAGTGGGTTACAAGAGAGAAGTAAATACTTACTAGCCCACTTACTCGGATATCGTCCCGCAGCTCCAAGCTTTGCTGGTACAAGGATGCGATGGAGTCGTACGCCTTCTTGGCTTCTCCCGCCATCAGCTCCGCCTGCACCATGGCCCCCTTGGCCGCTCCCACCTGATCCTCCGGGAGGCGCTGGACGTTGAACCCGACATTTGACGGGCCTGGCATCGTTGGAAGCTCCTTGGGCATCCCAAGGCCCGCTCCAGTCGGTTCAACAGCCACCAGCGCCTCCTCAGTCGGCGGCACGTCCGCGGTGAGAGCAGTAACTGGCGGGACAACCTCAAGAACGGGCTCCGCAGCTTGCTCAGGTCTCCCCTGGTCACCCTCATCCACATAAATCGCCCCTGCCAGACCGAACGGTGCGAGATCTCAGGAAAAGAAAGGGGCAAGACCGAAGACAGAATTCGCGATGCGATAATATAAAACTTTCGGAATCGCTACAACGCACATGGCTGGGACGAGACGACGTTGTCCGCGTCCATGGGATCATCCTCCTGGCGCGCCGGAGAGGTGGCAGAGGTGGAAACCCTGTCGAATGAAATTCATTCGACCATCAAACAGGAGTTCAATCGAATATAAGAAGAGGAACAATGCACTTACGTTGAGGTGACGGGAACAGCGACCCTCATCCGCGGCAAAGCCTTCCGAGGTTTAGATCCGCTCGGATTAGCCACCTTGGAAGGCTGACCCGCAGGCTCAGCAGCAATGTCCCTGGTCCTCTTGGTGCTCCGAGCACTCGGGACCACGGGAACAGTGGGCGGAGCACTCGAAGATGCCGGAGGGGCCGAAGGAACTGCAGGTTCATGTTGGCGCTTGGTTCGGTGCTCCGGCAGCGGGGGCGGCGAGTCCTGCTCTTCGTCTTCCTCCTCCTCCTCACTAGACTCTTCCACCGTTTCCCCGCTGTCGGAGACATACTCGGCGCTCTCCACGCTGCCCTCCTGGCTGCCCTCCGCCTCCTCCTCAGCCGGATTCCCGTTCGAGACAGGGGAAAACCAGTTGGTCAACTTCTGCATAGAATACGGTCGGTGACATCAGACGCCAGGCAGAGATTTAAGAAAACAATAAAACTAAGACATATACGTGCACTCGACAAATGGTACTCACCTGGTTCGGAGGAGGATTGTCCGCGCAGAAAGCCCTCACTCGCCGAGACCCTCTGGGGTTCTCGCAGGCGCGTGTGATCTGGAGCATCCACTACGCCACCGTCTCCTCGGTCACGCCCAAGACGTTGGTCCGAGTGGAGTCTTCGGGCCCCGTGTAGTGCCATATGGCATGGTCGCGAGCCTGCAGTGGTTGTATGCGTCGACCGAGGAAAATCTCCAGCAAATCTATGCCGGTGACCCCCTTCTGACGAGTGCGTCGACCAGAGGCTGGATGTCGACCTTCTCCGCCTTCGTGAGCGCAAGCTGCTTAGGCGGAGCGGGTCGATCTAGGCTAAAGGGAGGCAGTCCTGTTGTGGCATTCGGGCAGGCAACGTCCTGGCAGTAGAACCACGTCGACTGCCAGTTCCTAACCGACTCCATCAGCTAAAGGGCAGGATAACTACTCCTACTCTTCTTCTGGAAACCTAAGCCTCCGCAGAGCTGGAGAAGGTGTGTCTTATCATCCGACTGGTGGAGTCGTTTGATAGCTTGGGATCTAGCAGAGAAAATATGTTTGAACAGCCCCCAATGGGGGGGACAGCCGATGAAGCACTCACACAGGACTATGAAAGCAGAGAAATGAGCTATAGCATTCGGGGGAAAGTGGTGAAGCTGCGCCCTGAAGTGGTTCATGATGCCTTTGAAGAAAGGATGCGGGAGCAGAGAGAAACCTCGATATACGTGGCTGAGCAGCAGGACGCGCTCCCCTTCACGAGGTACCGGCTCGATCTCATCCTCCGCCGGCAGCCTCCACGACTTGTGCACGATCATCCCGTGCTCCACCAGCTGCAGCAGATCCCCCTCCGTCACCGTGGAGGGGAGGAAGTCTCCCTGGATCCACCCCGCCGGCAACGCTCGCTGCCGCCGCCGAGCAGGAGTCGCCGCCTTCCCCTTCTTCTTCTTCGCCTCCAGCTTGCTGGTCTGTCCCTTGGTCATGGCGGAAGCTGCGGGTCCGCGAAGGGAAAGGAAAAGGAGGAAGCTTGGGTGCGCAGGGGAAGGCGACAGGAGCGCAGCAAGCAAAGGCAAGAGATCCGGCAAGCGTAACGAGAAAACCCTCGCCGCTGGGGTTTAAGTAAGGTTCCGACTGTGTCACTTGCGGGTGGCCCCAAAACCTTATCCCCCGACCAACCGCGGCGATATCAGTGGAGAAGATGAAGGCGCGAGAATCGAGGCGTCAGGCGCTACTCGAGCGCGATGGCGTCATCCCTGCTGAGCGCGCGGTAACCGAAATTTGAGGATCCCGGAAAATCCGCCGCTGTCAGTTGACTGGTCACGTCAGAAGATGCCGCGGAAGCACACGGTTTCCGACAGTTTGTTTCGCAGCTACTTCCACTCGGATCATTGATCAGAGAAGATAAAATGGATCGAGGCAAACAACGCCAAAGTCACATCTGTTCCAGTCGGATCCAAACTTCGAGCATCGCTTCGTCGTTCCAACCCCAATCCATTCGGGGACTAATGATGGGGTTATAGTCCTAGGGTAGGGTCATAGGCCTGCCCTAGAGGTCCAACCCAAGGACTACCCCTCACAAGGGACAAGGCCCTTAGCCAGTTCCGACTGAACTAAGGAGTTCCATTCATCCAGTCGGTAACAGATCCTCGACCGTCCAGTCGAAGATCAGCATTCGGGGTTTATCGAACTAACCGACTGGATTCCACTCTGAGCATCGTAACCCCCTTGGAGGGAAACGGTCATACGTTTCCATATGCCTTAATTAGCATTTAGGACATACGTTACCTGTAACACACACATTTATTCACCACTACTCCATCCCTGTGCGCCGAACCGTTGTGGAGGGCAGCGCACTTTATACCAGAGGGGTTAGCAATTCACTGTATTCGATATTCCACTCGACAACAAGCTCCCTGAGCACTGAGACGTAGGGCTATTACCTCCACCGTAGAGGGGCCTGAACTCATACAACCTCGCCGTAGCTAAGGCTCCGCCCGTTCCTTTCGTACCCTAAAAATCTACTGTCAGGCTTATACCCACGACATCCGTTCTGAGCCCGACCGCACTCGCACGCGCCCGCGACATCGTCGAAACCCTGTTTTAAAAGTGAGCGTAAAACTTTCTCTGATCGAGGTGAAACTTGGCACGCGGTCGTGATTAGATATAGCTAGGCCGCCTGTCGAATTTCGTCGCGATCGGAGACCGTCTGGTACCCGAACGGTCGACCGTAGCGGCACCGTATTCGGTCTACCGTCGGACGTTTGTCGGTGTTTTAAAATTCGCTGCCGCGCCGCCCGTTCTCCCTCTCGTCTCTGGTAAACCACCCTACACGGCCACGTACCCGTTCCCGCGTGCGGAATCATTCGAATCCGAGCCCGCGGTTGGATCCGGAACACGATTCCGATTAACCGAGCCCCTCTTTTCTCTATAAATACCCCTCCACCTTATTTTTAGATATCCCCCTCTCTCTCCCTCGAAATCCGTGCGCAGCTAACCCTAGCCCCCACTCTCTCTCTCTCCCACCACCCACCAGCCGTCGGGCCCGCCGAGCCTGCAACCGGCCCACCGAGCCCATCGTGCCAACGCCCCACTCTCCCTGCGCCCGCGCTCCTGCCTCCCGTGCCCAGCGCCGCCGGCCATTTCCGCCGCCGCACCTCCGCTGCCAGCCCCTCGCCGAGGTGCCCTGAGCAGCTCCCTCCGCGGCCGGCCACCGCCATGACCCACCCCCGGCCGCCGCTCGCCGGAGAGCCGCCTCCCCGAGCTGCCCCGGCCGGAAGCCCTGCGCGAGATCGCGAGGTTTCCTCGCCATCGTGCCGTGCTGCCAAGGCCTCGACGCCGGCCGCCCTAAGCCCCCGTGCCGGATGCACCTCCCTCGCCGGATCCCGTCCCCGCGACTCCCCGCAGGCGCCTCGCCCCGCTCTGCCAGCTACCGGAGCAGCGCCGCCGCTGGTCCTGGTCCTCGATCCAACCGGATCGGGAGGCCACCCAACCGCTGCGTGTTGGCGTTGACCGCGCTTGGAGGCTCCTGGCCGCGTGGGCCTCGGCCCAGATCGCCAGCTCCTTCGGCCTGCTCCCGAGTGGGCCGGATCCGAGCCGGCCTGCCTCCTCGGGCCCAAGGTGAGCACTATCGCCCGTCCTAAGCGCCTGTTAGTTAGTTGCGCCCTCTGTTTAGGCCCATGTAGAAAATTTAGTGATTTCGGAATTATTTTAAAATTCCAAAAATATGGCAAATATTAAAACGCGCGTATCTTTTATTCCGTAAATCGGATTGCGACATGTAGCATATGTATCTTGTGTATTTTTCCGCGTAGATTCCGAATTTCTAACTTGCATAATTATTTGAGGCAGTTTGAAGTGCCTAATGCATCGTTTTGCATGCTGTTTCAATAGGATCCGTTCCGTAGTTATTTCTCGTGCGTGTCCGGATTACCCGTATACCGTAGATTAAATGTCCATGTTTTAGGGATCATTTTTCCATGCATTTTAGAGCGGTCATTTGTATTTTTACGTGTAGGGGTTTGCCGGTAGTTTGTTTTCCCGTGTATAGATTATTTTCTCGCATTTCCGTGTGGCATTATTTTTGTGTTGCAACCCCACATATTTTATATGTTACCGGGGTAGAAAAATCCATGTGATTTTTCTGTGCAATTAGTTCTAGCATTAGAGCAAGTTAGTTCGCGAGATATTTTGCCATGTTGCCCTCTTGTTTATTTCGTAGGATTTATTCCGTTCTCCGTTTGATTAAGTTGTCAACTAGGGATTTGTTCTTGGGTATTTAGACTAGCCCCTGGTATTTTTAGTTGCAATAGAAATGCATGTTTAGGTGTGTTTTGCTTGCTCTCAAGTTGCTAGAAATAGTGCTGATTTGGAGGTGCTGAAATATTTCTAAGTCTCGAATCTGTTATATTTTGTTGCTGTTTTGTTTTGGTTCTATCTTGTGATCTGTAGCTCTTTTGAGGTTGGTCCAATGGAGTTAGTTGTACCCCTTGTGTTTCTCTTGCATGCTATAAATTTTCATGCCATTCGGAGTCCTGTAGATATAGGTTTTGCTGCTGTCAATATAGCTTCAGATCGAAAACTGCACTTTCATGAGGTGTAATTTTCACTAAGTCTGAAATAGTGTGTGAGATGCCATTTTGTGTCTTCTTTCCCTAGTGATCCATGAGGCCATGTTAGTTGTTGTTAGTTGTTTGTAGTAGTGCTTCTTTCCTTCTTTCGTGTCATGCCTTGCTTGAGTTTATCGGAGTTTTGTAGCTCGTAGTTGTGGGGCGTAGAAAATGCTATGTGGCCGATTTTGTCAGATTGTAGTCATTTCTTGTTTTGCTCGTAGTTTTTGAACCGTAGCTCCGATTTGACCGTGTCCTACATGAAACTTGCTTAGAATCTCGTGTAGTTTCATTTTATTTTGCTGGTTGTATGTTTTGAGGTGCTCGTGACCGTCGTTGCACACATATTGCATTCATGCCATCATATCTTGCGGTGCTTGTAACTTTTGATCCGTTGCTCCGTTGGAGATGTTCTTTATGTGTAGATTGCTTGCCATGACGCGTAGAATCACGTGAACCTATTTTTTCTGTTTAACAACTAATTAAATGTGTTAATTCAGATCTGTACAGAATTGTAAATTAACATGTGAGGTCGTCTCGGAGATGCTATATGTCATTTCCGACCTCATTTAAAATGTCTAGATTGGTAGTTTAATTTCCGCTTCACCTCCTGCATGTTTGGCAACATTAATATTGCCGTGTAAATAACCGGGAGTGAACTAAATAATTCATATGTGGAGTTTCGTCAATATGCAACTCGTTGCATATTGAACTTCACTTAATGTGTAGTGTTTGTTTGACGTGGAATTGTCGTGCCGTGTCTTGCATGTATTCAGTTGCTCATGCATCATTTGTGTTGTGCATCGTGTGGTGAATATCGTGTGTTGATTCTTGTTTCCGGTTTACTTCGTCTCGCTAGAGTTCCGCAAGCGTGTCGGATGTGAGGACCCGTTCGACTATGTCGGTTCGTCTGCTTCACGGAGGCATTCTTCTTCCAAGCGAGATTTCAGGCAAGATGACCATTTCCCCAGATACCATTACTATCATTGTCATGCTAGTTATTTCGATGCTATCTTTTTTGTCTCGTTGCCTACCACATGTTAAATATCAGCCTCTCAACAATGCCATGATTACCTTCAACCTGTTCGACCTAGCAAACCACTGATTGGCTATGTTACTACTTGCTTAACCATGTTGTTAGCGTTGCTAGTTGCAGGTGCCGATGCTTCCATGTGAAAGCATGGGTTCCTTGTTATATCACCATATTTAAATTCTATTTAATTTAATGCACCTATATAATTGGTAAAAGGTGGAAGGCTCGGCCTTTTCTAGCCTGGTGTTTTGTTCCACCTTTGTCGCCTTAGTTTCCTGCTACCGGTGTTATGTTCCATAAATGAGCGCTCCTAACACGATCGGGGTTGTTATGGGGACCCCTTTGATAATTCGTTTTAGATTAAGACTGGTCTGGCAAGGCCCAACTCTGGTACTACATTTGCCTAATAACCTAATAATAATGCATAGGGACCTGCCGGCACCTGAGGAAATTTAATCAACCCCCCGGGGCCAGTGCTCCGCATGAGTGTTGGTCCAAATTGGCAGACTACGGGGCCACCGCGGGGCAACCCGAGGTTTGGTATCTCCTAGTGTGACACATCCGTCGTGTCGTGAGAACGAGGTACGCGACTCCTATCGGGATCGTCGACACGTCGGCGGCCTTGCTGGATTAGTTTTACCTTTGACGAAATATCTTGTGCATCGGGATTCTGGTGATGCTTTGGGTGATCTCAGAGTTGAGGTTTTCCACTAGGGAATCCGACGAGATCGCGAGCTTCGTGATTGAGGATTTCTATGCGGCTTGTGGTAATTTGCGATGGACTAGTTGGAACACCACTGCAAGGTTAAATCTTTTCGGAAAGCCGTGCCCGCGGTTATGTGGCAACGTGGAAACTTTGTTTAATACTAGTTCTAGATAACTTGAAGTTAACTTAATTAAAATATGCCAACTGTGTGCGTAACCGTGACTGTCTCTTTCGTGAGTTCCTTCTCCGATCGAGGACACGGTGGGGTTATGTCTCACGTAGGTAGGTGTTCAGGATCATTCATTTGATCAACAGTAGTCACGTCTGTTATGCGTAGATCATCCCCCTCTTTATTCTTGTACTCGTAAGTTTAGCCACCAAATATATGCTTAGCCGCTGCTGCAACCTCACCACTTAACTATGCCTCACCCATTAAGCTTTGCTAGTCTTGATACCTTTGGAAATGAGATTGCTGAGTCCCCTGTGGCTCACAGATTACTACAACACCAGTTGCAGGTACAGGTAAAGGTTACTTGACGCGAGCGCGTTGATTGTTCATTTGGAGTTGCTTCTTCTCCCTCTTCTTCATCGATCTAGGATGGGTTCCAGGCCGGCAGCCTGGGATAGCAAGGATGGACGTCGTTTTTCTTTTCTCGTTTGTTTTCGTCCGTAGTCGGACCCTGCTCTTACTCTTGATGATTATGTAATGTGCTGTTGTGACTCTGATGTAGCTTGTGGCGAGTGTAAGCCAACTCTCTATGTATATCTGTTCTTTTCAATACATGTACTTGTAACGATATCCATTCTTGCGACATGACGAGATGCGCTTTTATCCCTGACGAGGCCTTCGTGCCAAATTGAGGATAGGGTCGCATCTTGGGCGTGACACGGAGGCAGGTAGCGGGGTTGCAAATCTCACACACATTTTTGTTGTCTTTTCAGTTTTATCACATCGGTCATTACGTGACTTGTATTTTAATCTTTATAATATAAATGAGACACGTATTAACATGAGAAATAAAAAGTAAGTACAGCATGATTAATTGCAGAATCATTTGAGTGGTACACTAGCAGCACGTACTACATTCATGCAAGACCTAAGCAATGACGTACCAATATCCGTTCGTCGGCAACTGCATGCGAGTGCAATAGTACGTATAGCGCGGCAGCGCCATTCTTCCTTATGGTTTTCTTATTCCTTTTTGTCCCCAAACAACATTTTTCAGATTAAGATCATATACTTGTTCCCATGTAAGCCGCCTGCGTGACACTTTTCAGGTTCGTTTTACCTTTCGGTGCAACGCCACATGCATGCATGTACGCGGAGAGGCGCCCGCCTGTTGCCTCTTTTCAGGGGGCGGGAATCAGCGACTAAAAACACCTTAATAACCATGTGAATGCTCCATTGCTTTCCTTCTCTTTTCCAAAAGCAATTCATCATGGGTAAAAACAAATCTGGAAAGGTCCATGGGGATATTGTTGATCTCTTTCTTCTTCAATGGGACAAGCCACCAAACATCCAATCTAGACAGCGTCACTAACGTTGTAAATGTGGAAAATGTGAAAGGACACGATCGCTCGTACGATCGAGACGCCGGACGACGAACCCAGTGGTGCTCGACTGCTCCGGCTCGCCGTCGATCTCAAGCGAATCCCCGGCCGTTGAACGTACGGACGCGCCATCAAAGCGGCCGGCTGCGACTTGGCGGGACGAGAAAGAGCCGGCGGCCGGCGTCACCAACCCCGTTCAGGGATCTGGTTCAGGTCGCTACACGTAACGCTCCGACTGGATTCGTCTTCCGTCATCGTCCGCAAATTCGCTCTACCCAACACGAAAAGGATCCGTCCTAGGAGCAGCCATCTCATGGGCTGAATGAAACAGACACACGCACACACACGCATGTCAGGTCCAAGGAAGAAGAAAAAAAAGTCATGGACAGATGGTCTCTGGTTGCCCCCAACTTGGACCGATCGACATTCACCGTCGCCGGCGGCGTCCACATGTAGTGATATTCCACAGGACTGACGACTGTAGTTCTCTGCACGTCGTCATCATGCATGTTTCCTTTTGCCGCGCTGGTACATGCGATAATTCTACAACAAATTGTGATGCAAAACCTGAATGAAGCCAACCATATGTTAGGTGAGAAAAAAAATTTGGACCCTGATAAGTGCCACGTGTGGTACGAAGCAATTTCGTCATGACAGTTTTTATGGCAAGTTCAGTTATCCCAACATGACAACTTTAGTTGTGAAGCATGACAATTTAGATGGCAAGTTTCAGTTTTTTGAAATATTTTTTGCATGGCACCTTTAGTTATAAAAAAAGCTAGGGCGGTGTTATTTCGTGCAACACTTGTGGCACTTATCATTTGAAAAAAAGAATCCCTTCGTTTCAAAATACTTTTCTTTTAGAGATTTCATTATGAACTACTCCCTCCGTTCCTAAATATAAGTCTTTAAAGAGATTTCATTAGTGGAGTACATATGAATGTATATAGACATACTTTAGAGTGTAGATTCACTCATTTTGCTCCGTATCTGGACTCCTAGTGAAATGTCTTAAAAAACTTATATTTAGAAACGGAGGGAGTACGAACTAAGCAAAATGAGTAAATTTACATTCTAAAATATATCTATATACATCTGTCTGTAATTCATAATAAAATCTCTAAAAAGTATTATATTTAAAAACGGAGGAGTACATGCTGCCTACTCAATCTGGCATGCTGAAAGCAAAGAAAGGGGATCCGGCAGATAATCAGTGGGTAACAAACTTAGGCCCTGTTTGGAACCATCCAAATGATATAATCTGGTTTTTATAATCTATTATGTCTCCAAACAAGACAGATTATATTACAGTTTATAAAAACTAGATGGTCAGATTATTAAAAACTCATAATCTACTCTACCCAACTAAAATCAGATTATGAATTACAAATGACCCATTACCCTTGAAAACTGGAGATAATTACCTACTGCCACCGTCACCGTCCTCCAAACATGTCCACCTAGATTACTACCTTTAAACTAAAAAACAGAGGACAGACATGTCATTGTACAATATAAAACCTGGATTACAGTTTATATAATCTGGTCTCCAAATATGCCCACCTAGATTATTTTTATAAACCAGATTATATAATCTATCTTCATAATCCAGATTATTATAATCTATTGTGGTTCCAAACAGGGCCTTAGTAGCACTTTTACCTAGCAGCTCTAAAGATCTCACTTGCTTGTGTTCGATTAGCCTTGTTGCTAGCATCAACTTCTATAAATTAGGAACGACGATGACGCATGTTTTGGGAAAAAGTGATGATGATAAGTATGTGTGCTAGTTCGACGAGACACCCTTTGTAAAGGTGTGTGTGAATGTGTGTGTCGTTCAGCAGTTTATGAAGGTTTTCTCAATTTTCTGTTAATTAACTTGATAATTCTTTTTTATTTAATTAATAGATGAAACAAATCTTTTACCTGTGTTTTGAAAATAAAAATAATGATAATAAGTTGTGTCTCGCTAACTAGCAGCTCGCACTTGTCAAGTGACAAGTGCTTGTTATGCTTCCCAGGGGACCAAGATCATGTGTTCCAGCTGCAGCATAAATTGCTCTGTTCTTTTGCAACCAGCGGCACTCCAAGGTCGTCAGCTATTTGCACTCCCAAAGATAGAAAAATGTTCTGCATTTCCAGTCCTAATTATTTTGCTCATGTGATCTTTAGTCCTCATATGAAACACGCATCACCGACTTGGGTAGTCTTCACTCTTTCAAAGTTAAACTTGATGAGTGCACTAGAGGAGAAAGTGTCTTGGTGGTTAGAGAAGACATGAGAAATTGTTTAGTCAGCGAATGAAACCCTTTTATGGCAAGTTCCATTAAGATTTTCATTAGTGTCACAAGCTGAATTTCTTAGCTAAACAACACATATATTTATGAAATAATAAGGTAACAACCAATACACATGGCAACAACAAGAGAGCATGAGACAATGAAACCTTGCTGAAACTTTGCAAAGAACACCCCTACAAAAGAAAATATCAGCTAAGTCCTTGGAGGGCCTTGCAAAAGCCAACTTAACAACATACCATGAAAAAAATCAACGATATTGAGGTGTATGCCAGAGAGCCAATAAAGGCAGAATGATCCATCTAAGTCGATGAAGAGGGCTAATCTGAATGTCGGAGCCCAAATTTTGGTGCCAAGACCGGGGGCTTGTCCCCGTGCTTCCCGAATCCTAGATCTCCACATCAATCCGTCGATGCCTCGCTAGTTACACATGGAAAAACTAGACTATCCGCCCGAGAGGGTCTGCGGAATACAAAGCCCGCAAACTCCTCCTCAATGTTGCCATGGATGTCGTAAAGGTGTCGTCAATGTCAGGGAAGACTTATTCTACACGGGGAAGCCACTACCAAACAATCCTGCCACTAGACACACAAACTCCGACTCTAACTATGCTGCCAAAGAAGAGGATAGTGCCTCCATCCAGTCGTCGAAGCACCAATTGAAGGGAGATGAGACCAACTACCTCACCGCTCACATTGGGAGAAATTGAGTTGCACCCCTAATCACCTCGTTCGTAGGAAAGAAATAAACATCCACTAAATTTGAGTTGGTGTTCACAACTATTCTAATGATGGACATGATCTAGGACAATAGCAATGACAACAAGAGAGATACGTGTTGACAATATGAATGAATACAGGGGCGGACCTAGGCAAAATTCTGACTCGGGGCGCTACATTTGACCGGGGGCACACCTTCTACAAAGTTCCTCATTTTGAAGTGTTTTGTTTTAAAATGTGCAAAAATACAAAGGGAATTCTAAAAATTGAGTGGGGTCCTAGGCCCCCACTCCGTTGTACTTGGGTCCGCCCCTGAATGAATACATGGCATCAATATACAAGAACGGTTACTAGGCCACATTAGGGGGGTACGACGAGAGCGGGATTTCATATGTTGGGTCCATTTGCACCCAAGTGAACACCAAATTCTGAAAAACACTAAACATTTTTTTTTTAAATATGAAATAAAATTATACATCAAATATGAGTGCCTCTTATAGGCGCTAGCAATTTTTGCGCTGAAATGGCATCGGAGGAGTTCGTGACAAAAAAGCGGAGCTCAAAATATTCAAGCTACGATTTTGTTTTTTGTCTCGAGCACCTTAAATGTCATCTTAATGTAAAATTTTGCAAGAACCTAAAATTATGTTTCATCTATGGTCTCTTAAAATTTCAGATTTTCAATTTTTTGATATTTTTTATGAATTCTCTACTAGGGGGGAGGCGGAAAATGAGCGCGGGATCAGAGTTTTTTTTACTGTAGCGCAGGATCATAATTAAATTAGGAATTTTTTGTTTTTATACTCTAGCTTTTACCAATTTTGCTTATGCCACTCTAGATCTTGACATTTCACTTTTGGCACTCTTAGCTTTTGCCATAGAATGGCAATTGCGATAATTGTCCAAAGCTAAGAGTGACAAAAGTGAAATGTGAAAATCTAGAGTGGCATAAGCAAAATTGGTAAAAGGTAGAGTGGCAAAAAAAAGTTCCCTAGTAAAATAAAGCAAACCAACAAGACGCCAAGTCATAAAATGAAGAATAATATAATACAATATAGGTGGTGCTATAAAGTTTTTAAAGAAGTTTGATATTCCAAAATTAAATTTTTTGACACACTAAATATATGAATAGGGAGGTTTATACCATTAAAATCAGCCAACCAACTTGTGGTTGGATGGTTAGGTGTACAGTGGTGTCTCCAGCCAACAAGGGTTCAAGTCCTAAATTTAACACTGGTGCTCACATTCTCTTGTATTTTTTAGGCCTTCTCGTGATGTGTGTTCACTCGTACGAGATGTTCCCGTCGACTATATCATGACTTCGTCAGTCTCAAGATGAATGTCGGTTCAGTTTTTTGAAGATCCTTATAGAAATAGGGTGTGCACTCCTAAGGATGAATGTATAAGTGTTTGTGTTTGTATTGTATTCTTAACTATATATTAAAATTCCAAGCCTATTTGACACATTCAACGCTGGTTAAATAGCAAGTGAGCAAACCGACACACACCCCGACCTGCATTGTGGGCCCCACCTGCATCGTGGGCTAGGCCCATTTTCATTGTTTGAACTTCAAAAGTATTGATTGGTTTGAGATTCGAAATCCCAACCTTAATCTTTCCTTTCAAACTCAGTAACCAATTAGGACACACCCCCTACAAAAACTAACCAATTAGGACACCTCACCAGTTGTGCATATAAACATCTCTTTAAGTTCTTTATTCCATGTCTTTACAGACTCTGTTTTTCTTTTCTTTCTGTTTGGATGTTTTTTCATCAATTTTTTACCTGGATTTTTTGTATTTTCCTTTAAAATACCTGACCTTTTTCAAATTCGAAACTTTCTATTCATATAATGAACTTTTTAAGACTCAAAAATTATTATTCAAATCGTGAACTTTTTGTTGAAGCCCATGATTTTCCATTTTCATGATTTTTTTCAGAATTGATGAAAAAATCAAATTTGTAGTCATTATTATTTTTTATTAAAATCCTCCAACTTTTTCCTCAAATCCGTGAACCTTTTAGTAGAAATACTACGAATGTGTTTTCAAATTCGTGAACACTTTTGAAAATTTATCATGTTTTTCCAAAAAAACATGATTTTTTATCAAAATCGATGAACATTTTTCAAATCAGTGAACATTTTCTTGTCAAAATCAATGTTTTTTCTCAAATCCATGTATGTTGTGGAAATTCAACTGATTTTTTTTCCGATTCATTATTTCTTAAACTCAAAGAGATTATTATTTTTTCAAATCAGTGATTTTTGCAGAAATCATGAAAATAATCAAATCAATGAATATGTTTATTTTTGTGTATTTCTCACATTCTTGTTTTCAAAAAATGTACGTAAAATTCGTGATTTTAGGAATTTGTTTTCAACTCCATGAACTTATATTTTAATTCAACAGTCGACTGTCGACCAGTGAATTATTGACCAAAAGCGAGCAAGGTGCGCTCTTGGTGACACCCTAATGGGCTAGCCCATCTATGCAGATGTGTGGGAGCCCGGAAGATGTTCATAGGCTTAACATGCCGAACACTAGCTCCTTATTTTCGGCTTTCCAATGGTGTTATAGATTCTTCATTGGTTTCATTTGAAAATTTGGATTAAGCCCAAGTAAGACGCCCAGACCTAGTAAATCACATTCAATGTACCAGGCTTAAAACTCGATTTGCTGGCCCAAAATGGACAGAGACTTCCTTTTTTAACATAATACTTGTGCAGATACTTATACATAAGCATACATATTTAGAGCATCTTCAACACTTATGTTTTTGTACACCGGAGACAAAATACAACGCTCCAGCAAACACTGTAAAATAGAGTGTGCACAAAAAACTTTAACGTTGGGCTGTAAATCTTGGAAGTTCCCGAACTGCAAATCAAGGACGTTGTGTGTCGTTGGGTGCTGCAGGTGGGACCGCCGGATTGGACGTCATGTTTTTTGCATCTACAAAACTTCTTTGTCGCTCTGCGCGTAAAAAAATCTATTTTGACGCTCCAAGAAAATTAACGATCCGCGTTATCGTGCGTCTATTGAATATGCTCTTAACTATATAAGCATATACACACACATTCTAGTTTTATGATCAGTTATCATAGAATGAGGGGATGTTTGTTTACATTCTAAGGTTATGACGCCTAACCTTAGTTGTGCCGCAACATCTTAACCATGTGTTTGATTCATTCATTGTTATATATCTGTGGTTTGTCATACTTTCAGACAACATGATCCACATATCATAAACTTACTTTTTTACCAAATTTTATCACACTTACGATGATCATTTTATTAGTTATCCTTTTCGTGGCAGACACACTTTTTGTAGTCATGAACCAAACAGGCATTGGATGGACGCATCATACAAAACCTCGGCAACACGTGCCACAAACATATCATAGTACGTCTGTACTGTCCTCAAAAGAAAGTGCACACACCATGCGCACCTTGCCATCTTTTTTGACCGGACCCGACACAGAGTCCCGGATGTAGCAAAGCAACGAAGAAGAGACCTCGAAGCAGCCGCAGCAAGCGACGAAGTGTTCAGAGTCGTTGGCGTTGGGCCGCACACCACACTGCAACGTTTCAGAGGCAACGGGGGACGGGGGACGGGATGCCGCCCCCCAGTGCGCGCGCTCCCCCCAGCCTACCTACCGTTGCACACCTGCCGCAGCGTCGGAGCTCTCTGACCGCGCACCACCAAACCTAACCCCGGCCGCTTCTTCTAGGTTCATCCTTGGCCACCAAGCCGCCGGCAGAGGCACCAGAGCGCTATAAAACGCGCCGAGTCCGTCGCAACTAACAAGCCGCACACGCCAAGAAGCATTCCCCCGAGCCAGCGATCTTCTCGCCGCATTCCACACTGTTGTCCGTGCACGTGCGCCGGCCCGAGCTAGGCTCTCATTGTTTAAGTGTGACCATCAGCACAGTCGTCGTCGTCGTCGAGATGGTTGGGAGCAGCCCGATGCAGGCGGTGCTGGTGGCGCCGGGGGTGAAGGACAAGAAGGTGCTGGCGTTCAGGCGGGACGCGCTCAAGGAGAAGGACGCCGTATCCGCGCTCATGCGCACCATCGCGGCCGGCGGCGTGCGGAGCGCCTTCTACGTCTTCGACCTCGCCCGGGTCGTCGACCTGTACCGCGGATGGCGCCGCGCGCTCCCCGGCGTGCGGTCCTGCTACGCCGTCAAGTGCAACCCGGAGCCGGCGCTGCTCGGCGCGCTGGCCGCGCTCGGGGCGGGCTTCGACTGCGCCAGCCGCAGGGAGATGGAGGCCGTGCTCGCGCTCGGCGTGCAGCCCGGCAGCATTGTGTACGCCAACCCGTGCAAGCCCGAGGCGCACCTCGAGTACGCCGCTGAGGTGGGCGTCAACCTCGCCACCTACGACTCCGAGGAGGAGGTGGTCAAGGTGAAGCGCTGCCACCCGGGCTGCGAGCTCATCCTCCGCATCAAGGGCCCCGACGGCGGCGAGGCCAGGGTGGACCTCGGCACCAAGTACGGCGCGCACGAGGACGAGGTCCTGCCGCTCCTCCGCGCCGCCCAGCGCGAGGGGCTCAACGTCGCCGGCGTCTCGTTCCACGTCGGGAGCGGCGCGTCCAACACGGACGTGTACCGGGGCGCCATTGAGGCCGCGCGCGGGGTCTTCGACACGGCCGCCGCGCTCGGCATGCCGCCCATGCGCGTGCTCGACATCGGCGGCGGGTTCATGGCCGGCCCGGCGTTCGACGAGGCGGCCGCGGTCATCAACGCGGCGCTCGAGCGCTACTTCGGGGAGCTTCCATGCGTGGAGGTGATCGGCGAGCCGGGGAGGTACTTCGCGGAGACCGCCTTCACGATGGCGGCGCGGGTCATCGGGAAGCGCACTCGCGGCGAGGTGCGCGAGTACTGGATCGACGACGGCCTCTACGGCACCCTCAGCTGCATCCCCATGGACCACTACGTGCCGCGCCCAAGGCCGCTCGCCGCGCCGCGCGCCGGCGAGAAGACGTACACGTCGACGGTGTTCGGGCCGACGTGCGACTCCCTCGACACGGTGGTGACCGGGTACCAGCTGCCGGAGATGAGCGTGGGGGACTGGCTCGTGTTCGACGACATGGGCGCCTACACCACCGCCTCCGGCTCCAACTTCAATGGCTTCTCCACCTCGGACATCAAGACCTACTTGGCCTACTCCAGCTGACATGGAACATATGATGTGGACACGTACCACGTAGCACACGCCATTCGATTTGTTTTCGCAGTATACAAAATTGTTAGAGTAAAACGAGATTGAATGAAAGTAATGGACGATCAGTCCTGATTTTTATTGATTCTCAAGTGTATATACATCTGGAAGAGGTGCGAAGAAGAGGTGTCTGTTCGGAGGCATCCCTCCAGAACAGGTGCATGTTGGCAATAGAGAGAGAGGAGACACGACCGTTCGGGGTTGGACACATCCCTTGGCTAATTAATCTACTAACTAATTTCTAACACTCCCTCTTGTACAACACCGCTCCTTGAATGTTTCATCGTTGAAAGCTTCTTGCGTATAGATCTTCCTTCTTGAGAAATCTTTCAGATAATCTTGAGAGTCTCCCCCATCTTCCTTCTTGAGAAATCTTTCAGATAATCTTGAGAGTCTCCCCCAAAAACCCTGTGGGAAAAATATGATGAGAATAAAGTAGATATGTTGCTAAAACTCCTTCAACCCAGTGGGAAAATAAGAAGAAAATGATGCAACATATGATGATCATTGTCTCTTGATAACTCATATGAGAAAACCTTTGAAGAAGGGGAAAACTCATTGATAAGTTTAGAGAACAATTAATATGTCTTGAATACTTCCTTTAAAAACCCTAGTAGGGAAAATAGAAAGTATGACATATGATCTTTGAGAAGATATTGCCTCACTAAAGACCATTATGAGAAATTTGAGAGAAAACTCATAAGGGAAAAAGTGCAATCGTACATGCCATTGAAAACTCCTTCAAAACCCAGTGGGAAAAATATAAGGAGAAAATGATATGGCATATATAGATACTTGTGTTTATGTTATCTCGTTAAAAACCTTTTATGAGAAACCGTTAGGGAAAACTCATCAAGGGAAAAAGAGTACAATATATGCAATCTGATGATTGTTAATAGGTTATAGCCTAGGAGATTACTCCCCCTAAACTTTGTAAATATGGAGGATGTCTCATACCAATGCCATTGACATGACACATGAGATTGTGTATAATCTGTTGGATTATCACAATATATTGTTTGCAAATTATTTCCTCAACTTTCTATAATCCATGAGGATAAGTAATTTCTGAGCAATGTGATTTATGATATTGCTCTTCATATAACCTGTAGGTATTGAGTAACACAAGTGGAAGTATCTTGATAAATCAAGTTATGTGATTCTGATGAATCTCAACCACACGATTTTGAGTGTGGTTAATCATTCTACCAAGCCATACATATTTTTGCAATGCTTTAGGATAAAGAAATTATGTCCGAATGATAAGTGGAAATAACCATTAAAATCCATTTATATGACTTCCATGTGAAGGCTATTCCAACAAATTCAGTCATTGATATGGCGTCGTTGGGATCAAATAAAAATCCAATATCATTACATCATATCATGGTCATATCTTCTATTTCCTGATGGAAATATTGAAGATTTACTGTAATCTTCAGATATAAGATGATAGTACTTATATCAACCATATACCTTTTGTTTGGGGTTGCACTCCGAATAAGATAGCAAATATAGTGTCAGGCATGACGTAGTTTGCAAGTATATGAGTGATTTGACATTAGTGAGATATAGAACTTTAGGTCCTGATATCACTTCATTATCACCCCTAGGTATGGATGGATTTGTATCCTATTAGGGTTGTATGACCATACATATCATTTATTGATATGATATATCCAAATAGAACTTTTCGTATATGTTTTGGATATATGTAGACTGATATGTATTCTTGAGAGAATGCTCAAGTTGTAAACTTGAGCTAATTTTGGTTGAAACAAAAAATTTCGTCTTGAGATGATTTTGAGTATGTTTAGGTCTTGTAGAGATATTGATGATGAAATCATTGATATACACTGAGGTGATATAAGTGTTGGAAATATGCACTAGAGGCAATAATAAATTAGTTATTATTATATTTCTTTGTTCATGATAATCGTTTATTATCCATGCTATAATTGTATTGATTGGAAACACAGTGCATGTGTGGATACATAGACAAAACACTGTCCCTAGTAAGCCTCTAGTTGACTAGCTCGTTGATCAAAGATGGTCAAGGTTTCCTGACCATAGGCAAGTGTTGTCACTTGATAACGGGATCACATCATTAGGAGAATCATGTGATGGACTAGACCCAAACTAATAGACGTAGCATGTTGATCGTGTCATTTTGTTGCTACTGTTTTCTGCGTGTCAAGTATTTGTTCCTATGACCATGAGATCATATAACTCACTGACACCGGAGGAATGCTTTGTGTGTATCAAACGTCGCAACGTAACTGGGTGACTATAAAGATGCTCTACAGGTATCTCCGAAGGTGTTAGTTGAGTTAGTATGGATCGAGACTGGGATTTGTCACTTTGTGTGACGGAGAGGTATCTCGGGGCCCACTCGATAATACAACATCACACACAAGCCTTGCAAGCAATGTGACTTAGTGTAAGTTGCGGGATCTTGTATTACGGAACGAGTAAAGAGACTTGCCGATAAACGAGATGTAAATAGGTATGCGGATACTGACGATCGAATCTCGGGCAAGTAACATACCGAAGGACAAAGGGAATGACATACGGGATTATATGAATCCTTGGCACTGAGGTTCAAACGATAAGATCTTCGTAGAATATGTAGGATCCAATATGTGCATCCAGGTCCCGCTATTGGATATTGACCGAGGAGTCTCTCGGGTCATGTCTACATAGTTCTCGAACCCGCAGGGTCTGCACACTTAAGGTTCTACGTTGTTTTATGCGTATTTGAGTTATATGGTTGGTTAACGAATGTTGTTCGGAGTCCCGTATGAGATCCAGGACGTCACGAGGAGCTCCGGAATGGTCCGGAGGTAAAGATTGATATATAGGAAGTCCTGTTTTGGTCATCGGAAAAGTTTCGGGCTCATCGGTAGTGTACCAGGAGTGTCGGGGACCATCGGGAGGGGTGTCACGCCCCAAGGGGTATCATGGGCTATGGGAAGAGATAAACCAGCCCCTAGTGGGCTGGAATAAGTTCCCACTAAGGCCCATAAGGTTTGAGAAGGAAAAAACACAAGGTGGAAAGAGTTTCCAAGTGGGAAGGTGGAATCCTACTCCAAGTAGGATTGGAGTAGGACTCCTCCACCTCCAATTTCGGCCAAACCTTGAGGGTTTGAGGCTGCCTCTTCCCTCCCCGTCCCTCCTATATATACTGAGGTATTAGGGCTGATTTGAGACAACTTTGCCACGGCAGCCCGACCACATATCTCCACGGTTTTACCTCTAGATCGCGTTTCTGCGGAGCTCGGGCGGAGCCCTGCTGAGATAAGATCACCACCAACCTCCGGAGCGCCGTCACGCTGCCGGAGAACTCATCTACCTCTCCGTCTCTCTTGCTGGATCAAGAAGGCCGAGATCATCGTCGAGCTATACGTGTGCTGAACGTGGAGGTGCCGTCCGTTCGGCACTAGATCGTGGGACTGATCGCGGGACGGTTCGCGGGGCGGATCGAGGGACGTGAGGACGTTCCACTACATCAACCGCGTTTCTTAACGCTTCTGCTGTGCGGTCTACAAGGGTACGTAGATCGAACATCCCCTCTCATAGATGGACATCACCATGATAGGTCTTCGTCCGCGTAGGAAATTTTTTGTTTCCCATGCGACGTTCCCCAACAGTGGCATCATGAGCTAGGTTCATGCGTAGATGTCTTCTCGAGTAGAACACAAAAGTTTTTGTGGGCGGTGATGTGCGTTTTGCTGCCCTCCTTAGTCTTTTCTTGATTCCGCGATATTGTTGGATCGAAGCGGCTCGGACCGACATTACTCGTACGCTTACGAGAGACTGGTTTCATCGCTACGAGTAACTCCGTTGCTCAAAGATGACTGGCGGGTGTCAGTTTCTCCAACTTTAGTTGAATCGGACTTGACCGAGGAGGTCCTTGGATGAGATTAAATAGCAATTCATATATCTCCGTTGTGGTGTTTACGTAAGTAAGATGCGATCCTACTAGATACCCATGGTCACCACGTAAAACATGCAACAACAAAATTAGAGGACGTCTAACTTGTTTTTGCAGGGTATGCTTGTGATGTGATATGGCCAACGATGTGATGTGATATATTGGATGTATGAGATGATCATGTTGTAATAGTTAATATCAACTTGCACGTCGATGGTACGGCAACCGACAGGAGCCATAGGGTTGTCTTTAAACTAACGTTTGTGCTTGCAGATGCGTTTACTATATTGCTAGGACGTAGCTTTAGTAGTAATAGCATGAGTAGCACGACAACCCCGATGGCGACACTATGATGGAGATCATGGTGTGACGCCGGTGACAAGAAGATCGTGCCAGTGCTTTGGTGATGGAGATCAAGAAGCGCATGATGATGGCCATATCATGTCACTTATGAATTGCATGTGATGTTAATCCTTTTTGCACCTTATCTTGCTTAGAACGACGGTAGCATTATGAGGTGATCTCTCACTAAAATTTCAAGACGAAATTGTGTTCTCCCCGACTGTGCACCGTTGCGACAGTTCTTCGTTTCGAGACACCACGTGATGATTGGGTGTGATAGACTCAACGTTCACATACAATGGGTGCAAAACAGTTGCACACGCAGAACACTCGGGTTAAGCTTGACGAGCCTAGCATGTGCAGACATGGCCTCGGAACACATGAGACCGAAAGGTCGAGCAGAATCGTATAGTTGATATGATTAGCATAGAGATGCTTACCACTGAAACTATTCTCGACTCACGTGATGATCGGACTTGAGATAGTGGATTTGGATCATGTACCACTCAAATGACTAGAGAGATGTACTTTTTGAGTGGGAATTCTTAAGTAATATGATTAATTGAACTAATTGTCATGAACATAGTCTAATGGTCTTTGCGAATTACGATGTAGCTTGCGCTATAGCTCTACTGTTTTTATATGTTCCTAGAGAAAATTTAGTTGAAAGTTGACAGTAGCAAACTTTGAAGAGGATTGTCCTCATTGCTGCGCAGAAGGCTTATGTCCTTAATGCACCACTCGGTGTGCTGCACCTCGAGCATCGTCTGCGGATGCTGTGAACATCCGACATACACGTTTCTGATGACTACACGATAGTTCAGTGCAAAATACTTAATGGCTTAGAAGCAAGGCACCGAAGACGTTTTGAAACGTCACGGAACATAAGTGATGTTCTAAAGAGATGAAATTGTGATTTCATGCGCGTGCCCTTGTTGAGAGGTACGAGACCTCCGACAAGATTCTTTGTCCACAAAGTAAAGGAGAAAAGCTCAATCGTTGAGCGTGTGCTCAGATTGTCTGAGTACGACAATCACTTGAATCAAGTGGGAGTTAATCTTCCAGATGAGATAGTGATGGTTCTCCAAAGTCACTGCCACCAAGCTGTGAGAGCTTCGTGATGAACTATAACATATCAAGGATAGATACAATGATCCTTGAGCGATTCGCGATGTTTGACACTGCGAAAGTAGAAATCAAGAAGGAGCATCAATAGTTGATGGTTTGTAAAACCACTAAGTTTCAAGAAAGGCAAGGGCTAGAAGGGATACTTCGTGAAATGGCAAAACAGTTGCTGCACTAATGAAGAGACCCAAGATTAAACCCAAATCCGAGACTAAGTGCTTCTGTAATGAGGGGAACAGCCATTGAGGCGGAGCAACTCTAGATACTTGGTAGATAAGAAGGCTGGCAAAAGTCGAAAGAAGTATATTTGATATACATGATGTTGATGTGTACTTTACTAGTACTCCTAGTAGCATGAGGGTATTGGATACCGGTTCGGTTGCTAAGTGATTAGTAACACGAAATGAAAGCTACGGCATAAACGGAGACTAGCTAAAGACGAGGTGACGATACGTGTTGGAAGTGTTTCCAAGGGTATGATCAAACGTCGCACGCTCCCTCTACCATCGGGATTGGTGTTAAACCTAAATAATTGTTATTTGGTCCTTGCGTTAAGCATGAACATGATTGGATCGTGTTTATTGCAATACGATTATTCATTTAAAGAGAATAATGGTTACCCTATTTTCTTGAATAATCACCTTCAATGGTTTATTGAATCTCGATCGTAGTGTTACACATGTTCATGATATTGGTGCCAAAAGATACGAGGTAATGATGATAGTACCACTTACTTGTGGCACTGCCGCTTGAGTCATGTTGGTATAAGTTGCATGAAGAGGCTCCATGCTGATGGATCTTTATACTCACTTGATTTTGAATCACTAGTGACATGCAAATCATACCACATGAGCAAGGCCTTGTTTTCATTGAGATGAAATAAGATAGTAACTTGTTGGAAGTGATACATTTTGATGTATGCAGTCCAATCGGTGCTGAGGCACGCAGTGGATATCATTATGTTCTTACTTCAATGACGATTTGAGTAGATACTAGAGTATTTGCTTAATGAATCACAAGTCTGAAATATTGAAAAGTTCAATTCTGTTTCGGAGTGAAGTTCGTCGTAACAAGAGGTTAACCTCCGGAGCGCCGTCACGCTGCCGGAGAACTCATCTACCTCTCCGTCTCTCTTGCTGGATCAAGAAGGCCGAGATCATCGTCGAGCTGTACGTGTGCTAAACGCGGAGGTGTCGTCCGTTCGGCACTAGATCGTGGGACTGATCGCGGGACGGTTCGCGGGGCGGATCGAGGGACGTGAGGAAGTTCCACTACATCAACCGCGTTTCTTAACGCTTCTGCTGTGCGGTCTACAAGGGTACGTAGATCGAACATGCCCTCTCATAGATGGACATCACCATGATAGGTCTTCGTGCGCGTAGGAAAATTTTTGTTTCCCATGCGACGTTCCCCAACAATAAGAAATTCAAATTTGGTATTCCTTTGTTAACACATAAACAATCATCATTGAGTAATCCTTCGGAATAAGAAAATCATTTAGTCGGTAGTACCATATGATTTCCGACTATTTTGAGCCATAGAGTGACTTATAAAATTTTACACAAATATGTTGCGATTTATTTTGGATTTGGAATTGTAAGCCCATCAGGGACTTCGTTATAAATTTCCAAAACGAGTAACTCATATGAGTATGTAGTTACTGCATCCATTAACTGCATGAATAATATTATTAGTACTGCCAATGATATTTATTATAGAAACTTAATTCCACTCATACCAGGAGTGTATGTTCCACCATAATTTGATGTCGGGTCTCTGCGTGAACCCTTTTGCTACAAGCCTCGCTTTTTCACCACCTCATGGACTTTGTCTGTGAATGAGAAGTTTTTAGTATTCCATATGGAAGATACTTATGAGAAGTAGGTATTATTGTGGTAAATACCACTCTTTGATGAGCGAGTGTTATTCTTCATTACTTGCTTCCTTTTATGTGAACCAATATGAGTACAAGAGGCACTCTACCATGGATTTTGGTTCAGGGCCCAAAAGGTTTTAGCAATTTTCATAAGAAATATATGTCGACAAATGTAGACTTATGTTATATGATTCTGGAGGAATCAATGAAATTTGTGGAAATGTATTTATTCCTTTTAACTCCTTGTGATTTCCTATAACAATGGAGTCAATGTGTTTCAATGTCCCGACACGAAAACATTTGTGCACATTTATGTCGGGTTTTGGATGATGAGCATCCAGTGAGGTGTTCTTTCAACTTGATGTTGAATTACATTTACTCGTTGAGGATTTGATTTCCTCTATTTACGCGGAAGCATATGCGAGATTATATCTCGTGTGGTCAGTTTTCTCCCCCTCTTGCTCTCATTTTGGGAGAAGAGTGGTTTATCAGGTACCTCCACTCTTTCTGACACTTTACTGCAAGAATATAAAATTGAGTGACACCTTTGTGATCAGTAAATGTATGTGGCAGATTTGCAATGTGTTGCAAATATGTGATTCTAAACTTCTTGTTCAGATTCTTTGAGTACGTGGATATAAGTACTGAATGTGAATAACATTTCTAATTTATTTATTGGCATTCTTTGTGGTACTTATCTCCCCCTAATGCCAGAAATGTCCTTATTGTGATGCAATCAACATACGGGCTATGAATAATTTTGATTGACGAATAAATTGTTATTCCTCACATAGATCCCTAATTTTCTTTGAGAGCCCATTGATGTATGCTGGAGTGGTGATATCGGTATGTAATCAAATTATCGCAGATAGGAAATACTTTGTTGATTTCCACGTAATTACTACAAGAGGAAAGTAGTATGCTATGCAGTTGGTATGATTTATATCATACTTACGGTGTGTAATGCCGTATTTGTCTAGCATGAGGCTAGTAAATTAAGATTCTATAAGTTTGGTCATATTATTAATTTCATTATCTTTGATAAGATATTGAACTAAACCATTCTGGGTATGTACATCAAGTATTATATATAATCAGACATTGCTTGTGAAATGAGTTCAACAAAGTTGTCCATTCGAATGGATTTATCCCTTGTTTAGAATAACTTGCTCTTACTTTGAGAATTTGAGCAATTAATTTAGTTATATCATTCATGGTTTTGTGTGACAAGAGACACACTTGAAATCATTTTATAAATGTTTCCATGAGTACCATGAAGTATCTATATAATACCACATAACGGTTGAGTAATCCACATATCTTCTGAATGTGTTCAAGGAAGAATGAGTTGGCTCATTTAGAATTGTAAGGTGAGAGTTCCTTAAATTAATTTCCCCTATGGCACATGTGGTGCACATAAAATCTGATGATTTGGGAAATTTTGCAACTTGTTAAGTTGTGACCAGAATTGTCAATAATTTTCTAATCAACCCCAAACCAGGATTGTAAGGCTTAAAGCCAGATATTTTGTAAGATTTAGAAAATTATTTTGTACGCAACAAAACTGGGTATGAATTGATTCATACATTCAAAAACTAACAAATATAATGTCCAAGAAATAGGATATTAGACATTGCACTACATGTGGTAGTACAAGTATAGGCAAACAATATTTTGGGAATAATCGGGATATTACATGAGGTCTCCCATATTACTGAAAAATGAATCATGCAAACATATCATAGGCGCAAACGAATTGATCATTCTTTTATTGCACTATATTTTTGGTTCTCCTTCTGTTGAAGATTTGAGAACATCATTTACCAGAATAGTTTCTGGTCGTATGTTTGCAAATTCAAATACCCCAATGAACTTATTTGCCTTTTTAATAAATTTGTGGTGTGGCTTGACCATATGTTTAAGGGTTTGGTAATCATAGGTACGATGTTTAACTAACCACACATTTGACAAACTTGAGAGTTGTCGTTGATCGTTGGAAAACGATATATTCCCTAATAAGAAATAATTCCATCTTTGGTTGTATATTAGCCTCCACTTTACTTTGAATACATCATGGTTCTATTTTGTGACCAATGACTTAATTATTATTCACAATACTAGCAATAATTTCAAATAATGGAATAGCACCCGTTGGGTGAATCTGATGATTTTATGAAATTCCATGTTTCTTCATCATGAAAATGGTAGGACTATCATAAGAAGATGTAAAGTGTATTGAGGGCTTTTCAACCGGATCTTCAAATGAAAATATTTGATCATGCGATCTCAACTTAAAGTTGATTGAGTGACAAAAATGTGAGCTGCGATAGACTTGATGTCTTTGAGAAACGAATGGGTGATTATTCGCGATGTGCTCATGGCAGCATGTTTCTCTTAAGGGAAATATTCAAGGTTAATAAATATTCATCCATTGTGTACTTAGTTTGATAACCAAGTGAAGTTGGTGACATATAAAATGCATATGTGCATCAATAGAATAGCCATGTGTTACATGAAATGGTCATGCATTGTTTAATTTACTTCTTAGAGTAAAATAAGATATATGGATGAAATGATCTTGTTGAGCACAATCCGTCAAGGTGATGCTTGGTGAACATGGGGTATAAACCTTCAATATACTGCATGCGATGAAATCGTTGCTAATGTTTTGGGCTTCATTCGTGATAAAAAAGTGTGACTTTAGAGTCACGGCCAAAAACATAGACTTTTTAATTTTAACATTGCTTTGTCACTATGAAAATAACAACCACAATGTGATGTTGATCTTGCAATAGTGTTTGAGACACTCGCTATAAATTATGGCATCCATCTTGATGGATGGATGACACTATAATTAGAAATAGTGACGTAGGCTCCATTGCCATGCATTTTACGAATGTAGTAGAAGGTAATCACCGGTATATGCAAATATTTTCATAGTTTCCTATGACATATTCAAGCAAAATGTGCAAGAACAATATTTACTATGAGAGTAAAATATTTTAGTGAACAACGACAATGAATGCTTCGGGGGAGCAAGTTCTAGTACGGCTGATGCCTTATAGCCATATGTGTAGACCTCAATTTATATAGGATAACACTTTGAAGATAATCACCAATATGGTGCAAATCTCGCAGTAATAGAAAACATAGTCTGACTATTGTCAGTAGATGTTTATAATTCTATTACCTTATGTTATGCTATTTGTAAGAAAATCACTTTAAAGGTAGTCATCTGTCAGAATGACATTATGTAGACCTTGCAGTAATAATGCATAGTCTGCAAAATTTTGCAGTAGATGCGAGTATTACCTTATGATATCTTGAGGTAGTCACATATTAAATTTGGAAGAACACTTTTAAGGTAGTCATCTTGTTAGTGATAAGATGTAGACATCACAGTAGTGGTGGATAATCTTGTCATTCACAAATAAACTTGGATGCCATCATATTAAGTATGAGAATACGTGGTCCTTGTTTTGAATTACAATAAGATTTGCAAAAAATAAAATTAATTGCAAAAACAGTTGTTCTCCTAAAACGCATGCCTTTAAAAATGTTTGCGGCAAAGACATATATGTTGTCTTAAATTCCGAAGGAATAAATGTACGCAAAATATTCTTTTGCATTTAGTATTACTGTAGTAATACATATGGATGCAAACCTTAATAATTATGTAATATATGAAAACCAGAGGGCTTCAAAGTGCAGCCAGCATATTTCTGTAATTTCATTCGCAGAAAGTATAATGATTAATTTGCAAAGTATTCTAAGCCTGAGGGCTCAATGGGATATGTACGAGATTGTCTTCCTTTGCGTGGATAAAAATCAAACTGATTCGTTTGGATCGTCACCGGGGAGGATGTTGCCTCCCGTCGTTGTTCAAAAGGGCTATGGCTATGTGTAACCGTCATCGACGGATTGCATCGTCTGCTCTCGAGAGACACGATCAATTGGATCGTTGATGCTGATGCGCCGCCGCGTCCTGTAGGTGTAGTGTAGCTGTTGCGTTGTGCGCCGAAGAGCGTGGCTTCAATCCAGCGATCTTTCCTTGTCGCGTTCACAAACGATTTGCATGCATAATACAGAACGAGAATTAGATCCGTGATGGATCATGAAAAGACAAATACAAGACAAAAATCTTCTGATCTATCTTCATGTATGTCCGTCCATGTACGAAGTTCTTCACCAATCAATTTCGAAGAAGTGTCGTTACGTCTGATGGATTTCCAGTACACGCTCTTGTCGCTGGACTCCCTGGACGTATGATGCCCGCCGGCGGGCCGCTGTAGGAGTGCCTAACTGAGCGAGGGCATTCGAAATTTACTTGTATTTCTTACTCATAAGAAGACAAACGGAATTAATCATAAGAAGACAAACAAAGCATGATTTAATCTTATATACGGATGCATGCTTGCTTCATGGTGAAGCCGCTGCATGTGCATGCGGAGCCAACCGTGGCATGTTGTTGTTGTCGCTGCGGTAGCAGCCTCATCAGGATGTGCCGCCTAGTGTCAGCATGTGCATGCGCAGCCAACTGTGGCATGCTTGCTTCATGGTGAAGCCGCTGCATGTGCATGCGCAGCCAACCGTGGCATGCTGTTGCTGTTGCTGCATATGCATGCGCAGCCAACTGTGGCATGTTGTTGTTGTCGCTGCGGTAGCAGCCTCATCAGGATGCGCCGCCTAGTGTCAGCATGCGCTCTGATGAATACATCAGGTCGCTGCGTCGGAGGGCGCCGCTTCTCCGGATGCTAGACGATTTGCCGCCGCTGATGGATGCTAGACGATTTGCCGCCGCTGATGGATGCCTGATCGACGCCTGGTCGTGGCTGCTTCGGGCTGGTGCGGGAGGCCGCCCATCTCCAGAGCATGTTGTGCCCCGCCGTCATACCTCACACCGGAAGAAGAAACAACTCACCCGACGGCCACAACGCGCTTTGAAGATTGACGCCGCCGGCCCTGGGTCGGATCGGATACGCCTCCGCGTCGGGGCCGAAGGCCATGGCTACGCTGTGAGCGTCGCCTGATGTGCCGCCAGGCACTGCCGTCGGGCATGAAGGGCGAGGCGCCGAGGCTACTTCCGGATGCCTGCGGGCAAGAAGGCCTCTCACTTCCGGTCAATGGCCGTCTTCATCGACGCAAGGTATGCCGCTTCTATGTTCTTCTTTCTCTGGCCTAATAGTCGCTCTCGGCACAGAAAAGTGCTGATAACTTGTTAGAGTAAAACGAGATTGAATGAAAGTAATGGATGATCAGTCCTGATTTCTATTGATTCTCAAGTATATATACATCTGGAAGAGGTGCGAAGAAGAGGTGTCTGTTCGGAGGCATCCTTCCAGAACAGGTGCCTGTTGGCAATAAAGAGAGAGAGGAGACACGACCGTTCGGGGTTGGACACATCTCTTGACTAATTAATCTACTAACTAATTTCTAACAAAAATGAAGAGTTGTAATTAAGCTCGTGCACAATGTACGTGGTTTTCTTGATTCTATTTCTTGATTTTAATTAGCTATATATGTATCCAATGTCAAATAAGTAAGTATTTTGTTTCCCGAAACAAAAACTTCTTCTCAAATGGATATTGAGTTAATAACTCATACAATAATGTGATTTTGTTTGGGACTGGCGGGGGCAGCCGATAGAAAAATAATTTGTGGTTAGTCCATTTTGGATCTACCTTGAATTTCTGATCACACGTACAAATAGACTTTCTATACAAATTTTGAGTTAGTCGATTCTCAAGCAACAGCCCAGTCCAACTCTTCTTCAACAATTCTAAGCATCACACAGAAGCACACATATGGACTGGACCCATTAACCCCTCACAGCAAAAACCAGCAAAACAAAAAAACACCTGACAATGAAGGTCTGTAATACACTATTTGATGGGCTTTGCGTCAAACTGTCAGCACTTCGTACATAGCCAACCGGTTTTGGAAACCTTGCAGAAGATTTGTTGAACCGATTTTTGTTTCTTTTACTTCTATTTCTTTCTTTCGTTATTATGTTTCCTTTTCTTTTTCATTTCCTTTTTAGTTTCTTCTTTTTCTTTTTGTAGGTTATTTTATCTTTTTAGAACTGAGTTCATATTGTAAATCATTCTCAAAATTTGAAAAATGTTTTTTCTTTAAAAAATATATTTAGAATATTAAATAATTGTCATTTCTCAAAACCATTCATAACTTTAAAAATTATTTGGGATTTTCAAAAAATGATCACGATATTCAGAAAATGTTCTTGTTTTTCAAGAAATGTTGTTAATGCTTATGTTCGCATTTTGAACAAAAGCATTTTGAAAAAATTGTTCGGGCATTTCAAACAATTGTCCGCATTATTTAAAAAATGTCTAAGTTTCATAAAATTGTACAGTTAACAAGTTTAATTTATTCAACTAATGTTCGCATTATGAGAAAATTGTTCGGGCATTTAAGAAACTGTTCTTATTTTTAAAAGTTGTTCATAAGTTTTTTGTCCAATATTTTCAGAACTTTTGAAATAATGAGCGGGATTTCAAAAAATGATCCTATTTTCTTAAATTGTTCGTAAATGTTTTTTTAATTGTTCACTATTCTAACGTTATTTCCTTTTTAAATTTTGTCAACCAATTCAAAAAATGTTCGAATGATTTGAAAAAAGTTTCGTTTACAATTTTTTGTTCACCTATATACAAAATGTTCGAATTTTCATAGAAATCAGGATTTTCCAATTGTTCTCAGTCTAAAATTTTGTTCTGAATCTAAAATGGTGTCCCCATTTTCAAAATTTTCACCAATTTAATAAAAAAATGACATGCTTAAACATGTTCTGGAATTTTAAAAAATGTGCACGTTTGAAACGATGTGTCGAAAAATTAATTTTTTAGTCTTAAATAAATTGTTTGTAATTTCAAATTATTTTCCATTTTTTGATTTTTTTAAAAAAATTCAAAAAATGTTGATATTTACAAAAAAAGTTCGGGAAGTTGAAAATTTCTTCATAGTTTGAAAAGATTATATGAAATTTTAAAATTCCTTCGCGTTTCTTTGAATTATTCCTAACTTAATTAAAGTGTGCAAAATTTGAAACATTGTTTGTAATTTCTGAAGCATTTCTCAGTTTACGCCACAAAATTTAGTACTTTATAGTTTGCTCTGCTCATTATGTCAATAATGTTCAATAGGTTGACTGGTTAGCCGACCCAATTAAAAAAATCATTCATCGATTTGGAAAAAAATTCATAAAATTTGATATATTTTTTTTGATTTTGAAAAAATAGAGTAAATATATGAAATAATAGTAACAGAAAAAAAAGGTTTGCTACAAATCAACGAGATGGTTTCCTTGCGAAATCGTCCGCCAAACCAGCCGTCTGATCTGACGTGCTAATTTTAGCTGGTCTCAAGTAGTTTTGATGCGTGATATGGCCTCCACGCACATGTTATAGTAGTTGCTATGAGTTTCGTTAAGCCTTGTTCACTTTTCCTTAGAGTCACTAAAAATTTCAGAAAAATTTAAAAAAAGAAAAGGAAAAGATAAGGAGGTTCTTAAGAGGCTATTCAAGCTGTGACCCCAAGGATGATGAAAATGAGAAGAAGAAACCCAAGTATCCGGTCCCCCGAGTTGCATAAGTTCGAGCGTGCGAGTGGCCAAGCGAATTGTTCCTACGCACCGCCGGACTTTATGAGGACTTTTAATACTTGGTGGAGAACGCAGGCCTTACCGCCTTCGTTGAAGATAAGTGTCCACAATACCTCCTCCTCACTACTATTTTCATGCAAAGCTTTAATTTCTATCCAAGGAAGAGTCCTCCTATGGTTGAGTTCAAATTATATGATATCCCCCAGCGCATGTCACTCCAGGATTTTTGCAATGTTTGCAAATTACCTTATGTTGTGGATATTCATGAACCTCATCCACGGGACTTGGAGGCTTTCATAGATACGATTGATGTAGGAGAGGAGAGAGGAGTGTCTTGCGCTAGAGCTGCTAGCATACATTTTCCCGTGCTTTGGTACTTCTCATTATTCATTGGAAAATGTTTGATTGGCCATGGAAAGCTGGGGCCCTTAGCTCCCCAGATCTTGCGGTTTTACGCGAAGCCCTTTATAATGATAAAACTTATAGCTTGGACGCTATAGTGGCTCAACGGTTGAACACGAACCGTTCTAAAGGCGTCGTTTATGGAGGTATCTATGCTACCCGTCTTGCTAGACATTTTGAGATACCTATTAGACTGCACGAGGAAGAAGAGATTCTTCTTCCTGAGAGATATCTAGATTATGATAGCATGATTCGCCATGACTTTCTTGATAAAAATATAAATAAGAGGATGATTTATAACCTGGTGTTTAGTTAGGGTACTCGTGAGACTATTACCTTGCATGCTCGTTCTCTGTGCAATCTTCATCTAGACAGGTACATTATTATGCCCTCGGACATCTACGCATGTTGGGGCATAGCACCACCACAGGCGCCCGTGCCTGAGCTACCAGTCGAGTACCAGACGCCAGTTTATCAGTGGGAGCCACAGGAGCTCACACAACAGTGGCACCCTCAGTACACTCCGGAGTACCCCGGAGACGGTTACTTCCCATCATGGGAGTAGACCAACTTAGGCCAAAAGCCTAAGCTTGGGGGAGCACGTGTTTCTCACCGACTTTATATTCATGCTTACGCTTTCACTTTATTAGTCGGTGTTCACACTTTGCCACTGTATCATCCATGCTAGTTTATTTCTTTTTCTCGCTTTCTTCTCGTGTGTTTGTCTAGTTTGAGAAAACCCAAGAAGATTTCATGTTCTTCTTTTGCTTGTTGGGAGCTTTCCCGTGTAAATAGTTTTCTTTTTCTTTGGGTCAAGGTAGAAGACCATGGTTACAATGTTTAGTGGCTCTCGCATGCATATCTGTTTATCTGTCAAAGAGCCATATTACTTTGTATTCTCCTTTGTGTTTGCTTGCAGATTCCAGCTTAGTCCAATGCACGAGCACTCTTATTATTGTTCACATCATTTGGTCGTGCAAGTGAAAGGCAATAATGACGATATATGACGAAGTGACTGAGCCTGTTAAAGCCGGTATGAACTCGATCTATTTTGTTTTTGTAAATATGACTAGCTCATCGTTCCTAATTCAGCTTTGTTGTGAGAGAAACATGTTTGCAATGACAACTTAGAGATCATAGTTTCTGATGCCATGCTTAATTAGCTAGGAGCTTATAATGGTTTGTCTTGGATGCCAACATGAATCTCGAGATGATTATGATGTAGTATGATAGGATGGTATCCTCCTTTGAATTATTCAAGTGGCTTGACTTGGCGCATGTTTACGCATGTAGTTGAAACAAAATCAACATATCCTCTATGATATTCATGTTTATGGTGATTTATGTCCCACTCATGCTTGCACTCAATGTTGGTAAATTTCAATGCATATTGATGACTGTTGTCGCTCTCTAGTTGGTCGCTTTCCAGTCTTTTGCTAGCCTTCACTTGTACTAAGCGGGAATACTGCTTGTGCATCTACTTCCATAAACCCAAAGTTGTTCCATATGAGTCCACCATACCTACCTATATGAGGTATCTACTTGCCGTTCCAAGTAAATTTGCATGTGCCACTCTCTAAACCTTCAAGTAATAATTTGTTTTGCATGCCCGTACCGCTCATGTGGTGACAAGGGCGATCAGTATCTTCCATGCTAGGCGTGTTATCCTCGATACATGTTTATTCACTATCATTCACGAGAAAGGGGCCGGTAATTGGAATGCCCAGTTCCATGCTCAAATCGAAAATATAATTGCTAACAAAACTCCCCTTAGACTGTTGTTGGTATGGACGGCACCCGAGTATTCGGCTAGTCGTGGAGTGTGATTGATCGGTGGTGGGGGAGTCAAAACTTTACTTTTCTGTTTGGGAACCGCCTATAGTATGTGTAGCATGGAAGATGGTGAAAACTCTTGGTCATTGCGTTGACAATGAAAGCATGCCACCCAAAATTATTTATCTCTGTCTTCAAAGCTTGAGCTCTCGCACCTCTGCAAATCAATGCTTCCCTCTGCGAAGGGCCTATCTATTTATGTTTCTGTTGAGTCATCCTCTTCTTATAAAAGCACCAATTAGAGAGCACCTCTGTCATTTTTATGCTTTGCTATTAATTGATATTGAGTATGACTATGACTGGATCTTCTTTGCCATGAATTACAATGTTCAGTCAACCCTTGGTCTTTGAAGGTGCTCTGCATTTATGTTTTGCGGTCTCAGAAAGAGCTAGCGAGATACCATCTGTTCACACTGCTTCATGATTGTTTTGATTGAAGTGTTGGCGTTTGAAACTTATTATTATTGCTCGCTAGTTGATTATGTCATTGATATGAGTTCCTCTTGAGACCTAAATGTCATTGCTTATGTGGTTAGCTTATGATCTTGCTGAAAATCTGAATATGAGTTAGACATAATTGCAACAACAAGATCAAACAGAGTTCATAAAAGTTTTTTTTGTCTCTTTCAGTTTGTCAACTGAATTGCTTGAGGACAAGCAAGGCTTTAAACTTGGGGGAGTTGATATGTCTCCGTCGTATCTACTTTTCCAAACTCTTGTGCCCTTGTTTTGGACTCTAATTTGCATGGTTTGAATGGAACTAACCCGGACTAACGTTGTTTTCAGCAGAATTGCCATGGTGTTGTTTTTGCGCAGAAATAAAAGTTCTCGGAATGACCTGGAAATTTACGAGGATTTTTTGTGGAATATATAAAAAATACTGGCGCAAGAATCAACCGGAGGGGTGGAGCGAGGAGCCCACAAGCCCACCAGGCGCGGGGCCCCTGGCCGCGCCTAGCAGGCTTGTGGGGCCCTCGGAGCTCCACCACCTCCAATTCCACCTCTATTTAGTCCCTTTCGTCCGGAAAAAAATCAAGGAGAAGAGTTCATTGCGTTTTATGATACGGAGGCGCCGCCACCTCCTGTTCTTCCTCTGGAGGGTAGATCTGGAGTCCGTTCTGGGCTCCGGAGAGGGGAGACCGTCGCCATCGTCATCACCAACCTTTCTTCATCGCCAATTTCATGATGCTCTTCACCGTTCGTGAGTAATCTCATCGTAGGCTTGCTGGACGGTGATGGGTTGGATGAGATCTATCATGTAATCGAGTTAGTTTTGATGGGGATTGATCCCTAGTATCCACTATGTTCTGAGGTTGATGTTGCTACTACTTTGCCATGCTTAATGCTTGTCACTAGGGCCCGAGTGCCATGATTTCAGATCTGAACCTATTATGTTCTCGTCAATATATGTGTGTTCTTGATCCTATCTTGTAAGTTGTAGTCACCTACTATGTGTTATGACCCGGCAACCCCGGAGTGACAATAGCCGGAACCACTCCCGGAGATGACCATAGTATGAGGAGTTCATGTATTCACTAAGTGCTAATGCTTTGTTCCGGTTCTCTATTAAAAGGAGAACCTTAATATCCCGTAGTTTCCATTATGACCCTGCTGCCACGGGAGAGATGGACAATAGATGTCATGCAAGTTCTTTTCCCTAAGCACGTATGACTACATACGGAATGCATGCCTACATTAGATTGACGAACTGGAGCTAGTTACATATCTCTTCGTGTTATAACTGTTGCATGATGAATATCATCCAGCATAATTATCCATCACCGATCCAATACCTACGATTTTTTCCTACTGGTCCTTGCTACGTTACTTTGGCGCTACTGCTGTCACTGTTGCTACTGTTACCGTTGCTACTGTTGCTATCACACTACTTTGCTACTGATACCTTGCTGCAGATACTAAGTCTTTTAGGTGTGGTTGAATTGACAACTCAACTGCTAATACTCGAGAATATTCTTTGGCTTCCCCTTGTGTCGAATCAACAAATTTGGGTTGAATACTCTACCCTCGAAAACTGTTGCGATCCCCTATACTTGTCGGTTATCAGTTATCATAAGTAGGTTGTTTGTTCAAGTAAGAACATCACCCGAGCACCGGTCCACCCACATATCAAATTATCAAAGTAACGAACGCGAATCAACTCAACATGATGAACATGACTAGACAAAAATTCCCATGTGTCCTCGAGAGTGCTTTACTTTATATAAGAGAACTTTCAGGCTTATCCTTCATTACAAAAAGGATTGGGGCACCTTTATGAACACTCGATACTATTGTTAATTGTTACTCATTACCAATTATCTTGCTACAAAACTATCTATCATTGTTACTAACAACACATGCACAGAATACCTTGGTGAAAGCTGGTTATCATTTCCTTCTGCTCCTCATTGGGGGTTTTTTTTAAAGATCCGGCGATGGCCGGCTTGTATTAAAATAGCAGGAAGCACATGGAGAAGAAATACATCAAAGGGTGGGGGTGATCAATGGATCAAGGATGTAAGAGGAAGAACAACAAAAAAAGAGGGATGGGGTAGCTAGGAGTCTCTCATGGTGGTTCCCCAAAGGGGTGCTCTAATTGTACTGCGCCTGTGTCGCGCCACAGCCTAAGGGTTCTGTTGATTTCCTCCTTTATGTCTTGGGATTGCCCCTTCTTGTTTCTGAAGGTGCATTCGTTTCTCTCCTTCCAGATCTCAGCAAGAATTAGGATGACCATTGTTTTGATCGCCTTGCTGTGCTCTGTCGGTGCATTGCGTATCATTTTGGATATGATAGGTGCTGACTTGCTGTTGCAAGACCAATTGCTTGGGTGGGGAGAGCTGCAACCGACATACGATGCCACCTGCGACCACACTGATATTGCTATCGGGCATTGCCAGAACAAGTGCACTGATGACTCAAGGTTTCTCAGGCACAGTTGGCAGAAATAGTTGTTTGCCCATCCTCTTCTTTGTAGACGATCATTACAACACAACCTATCCTTGAGGAGTAGCCATACGAAGAACTAGAGTTTTGTCGGTGCCCAGGTGGCCCATATAAGCCTACGGAAGTCTGATTTATAAACCCCCTGGAATTGGGCTTTATACGCAGAGCCGGCAGAGTATACCCCTGAAGCTTCGTGTAGCCAGCGGATAGAGTCGCTTATTTGCTCTTGTAGCTGGATATCCTTGTTTTGAATCCATCTATTCAACTTGATCGCTTCTTCCCATATGCTCGCGGTGTCACCGTGTGGCTCCTCATTGGGTTCAACACTCTTACTTATCAAAAAGACTATGATTGATCCCCTATACTTGTGGGTCATCATAACAGTATTGCATAATTATAATCAAACATTAACCATTGTATGGTATCACAATTCTATGACTCCCATATTAATTGGGTGTAACAAGATTTAAAAAATAAGCAGATAAAGAAACTATAACAACAATCTATGAAAAGAGGAGAGCCTCTAAAGATGCAGATGAAAAAAATATTTATATAATCCCAACAATTCTTACAAACTAGGACATATTGAAATTTTTCATAAAAGTACTGTGTAGAACTTTCAGAAACTTTTCACGTTCCGGTAAAATATGATAAACCAAACACTACAATAAAAGTTTCTATTTCTGCATAGCACATAGCAAACAAGCAATTTAAGCACCCTAAAGGTAAATCTTGGCACGTTATTTATAATACAATGGATTTATACAAGGAGGTAATTGTTTTTGTTTAAAATTTTCTGTAATCAAGATTCACAAAGTTTTCATGGGCATGAACAAATTTCAAGGCTAGCCCCCCACTTCCATGTTGCCCATCCGTCTCACTTTCACTTTTCTTTTTGAAACAGTTCTAAGTTCCTCCTTTATAAGCATATCAAGCATCAAGTTCATCAAAAAGGGGTATTTCAAATGAAACAAAGGGATCATAGCATTCATCCTTCAGTAAGCATGAAGGGAAAATAAAAAAATGCATAAGGTGGAGAGTTAATATCATGAGAAGGGTGGCATGGTGATCAATCCACTCTTCCTCCTTTTGATATTCTCTCTCCTCCTCATCTTTGCCATCTAATGAGCTCATAGTTTCACCAATTTCTTCTTCCATAGATTGCTGCAAAATGTTAGTCTCTTCTTGGACAACAGAGCAATAAATTATTTAATATGAACATTAGAGGCATAGTTTTCATAGCAATATTTAAGTATGGCAAAAAATTCAGATATTTTGCGGCTAGAGACAAGATAGTAGTATGAGATGTTTTCTTCGTAGTAATTGTGTCATGCGTAAACTTGAATTAGTTGCTTATCCTGGCATTCCTCATTTTGGGTTGAGAATTGCTCAGAGTTTTCCTATGTTTCCCTCCCTAGATGGAAAATGATGCTACCCGGTGAGAAGTCGTGTATTGACTGTCTAGGTTGGGAAGTTGGGTTGTCCTTGGGCCCAATTTTAGTTTTGGAAAGTTTTATGGGCCTTGATGACAGTTCAATCCAGCCCGCCTCTTTATTGGCAGTGTTGGCAAATACGCCTTCACTTGCCTCAGGGTTTTTAAAAGATTTGTTCCTTCCAGATTGGGGAGACGAGGTTTCCACATCATACCGGGAGTTAGGGTTAGATTTGGAAGAGGAGACCATGGCGGCCATGGAGGAGCGGTTTGCAAGATAAGATTAGGGATATTTTCAATTACTTATACCAGCGTAAGGGATCGGGTGGAGGAGGTTGTTTCAATTACAACCGGAGAGGTTTTAGATGGAATTTCAAAAACGACGACAACACGGACACGGAGGTGAGATCTCAGGCAAGAGTGGAGGCGACAGATGTTGGGGGCAAACAAGTACAAAAGATGCATATGTCTCCAAATCAGACTCGACCAGATCCACGAAAAGAACAGGTTAGTAATACTCAATAGAAGCGGATCCGTCCGCAAAATCATTAGGTGTTTGTTTCTCATATGCCAAATTAGTGGGTGATTCCTATTGGAATTAGTTGGGTGCAGTTGTGTAATCCGAGTATGTAGAAACAATGGATTTCCCAAGTCCCCGTCCCCACTAACCAAACTAGTAGGGAGGGATCTAGTCAAGGGCATGTGCACCATCAACAATTGATTGGGGTAATTTCTTCACTTAACTTCATTCCATATTATGGCTCTGCTACTGGTGTGGTACCAATTCAGGGGATTGGAACAGGGGCATGGGCTATTGTTAGTGGTACTGGTGGCAATACTCAATTTGTGATGATTAGTGGTGCTAAATTTAACAATCACATGGATGGAAAAAGAGACAAGGTAGTAAGTTTGGTATTGATGGTGGTTCTGGTGGATAGAAAGTGTTTTTCTTCAAGTGCAAAGTGACTATTAATATTTTCTAGAAACATGTTCATTGTGTTGTGTGTGGAAAGGAGTCACGTTTGACTAAGGATTGTGCTTGGCTTAACTAGATCAAGCTAGTTTCAAAGTATGTTGCCTATGATGCTAAGCATTTGGGTTCTCTCCTTATTCAGAACAACAAGGAAATCAATCATCGAGAGCATGTCGACCCTCCTATTATTGCAGTCTCTTATAGAGAATTAAATTAAACTCAGTTTTTCGGGGTTTTAACAACATGTTTAATTGGAACTGGCAATGGAGAGCTAAGCAACACAACAAGATACTCCTTATGGTGCGATTTCTAAATATTTCTAAGTTGGTGGAGCTCTATAATTTGGAAATTTTAAATTGTGGGTATTGGGGTAGTGATAAAAGTTTCAAATTGGTGTTATGTAAGTGGGGCTATTGGAAATCTTCATATTGTGTGGGTCACATTATCGAAAGTACTTGCTTTCCTAAGACATCATGCTGGGGTATGTGAGTTGGGGATTTCTATGTTGGAGATTGACATGGACACAATCAATAGTTAATTTTTTAAATGCAAGATTGGAGTTAAATATCTTCACAAAATGCATGCATGTACTAAACTTACCACTAGGGAATTTTTTATGTTCAAAATATTTTTTGAGGTGGAAGTAGTGGTTGAACAAGGATGGTATACTCGTTCTGGGAAAAGAAATAGCAAGGAAAACTTGACCATACCATTTGAAGATGAAGAGAGGGAAGAAGCTATAGTTGCCAAGAGAAATAGGGAAGATGATGTTGACAAGGAAATCCTCAATATTGGAAGTTTATCTTTGTACCAATATGAAGCTATGAATAAATACAAGATGGTATGTGTATCTACTGATTTCAAGAGAGGAAGTGCAATGATTAATATAGATAAGGAGATTAACAAGTCTGGAGATGTTGATGCAGCTAGTAAATTGACTAGAAAACTAAAGGGTTGGAGGCGAATAATGCCAAACAGGTTGCTGAAATTGCTTTGGAGGATAAATTACTAGGTAGTAAAATGGAAATAAAAGGCCTTCAACTAGAGATGCGGAAACAACATGTGGATATGCACAAACAAAACTTGGTTCCACAACAAATGGGGCAACACGTTCTGGACAAGACTCCTACTAACAAGACTGAGTCAGGAATATGAATATTTCTCACAAACATTTTGGTTTAGAAGATGAGGAAACTGAAAATAATTTGGAAGATGAATATAAATATTAGGAGCATGTTGCTTACAATGCTAGTCAGGTTTCTCAGGAGTATTTTGGTACTGAAGTCGAAAAACTTATTGGAGTTGATAAAATTCCTAGTAGTCATAATAAAGTTGAGGGAGAGACATACTGGGTCCTAGAAAATGTTTCCATTTGAAATATAAAGAGGATCTGAGGGTTGAAGATATGGCTGAGGAGAGCGCAACTGCCAACCATAACAACGGTAAGGCATCAATTCCTAATTTACATGATAGCAATAACTCTTCTATTTTACACATGAACTCTTGCATTGGAATTTATCTTTGTTGCAATTTATCATTAGTAACCGAGTTCAAGTCGAGTCAAGCCGAGTCACGAATACACATTTAGCTTGCAAGTTTTGAGTTAAAATTCCAACCCTAGCACCACGAGCTTCCTCTAGTTTGAATTCGGCAAAAACTCGACAGCGAGGGCGGCACCTCGTGCTCTAGCACTGATGAAATAGGAGGAGGCAAACAAAAGAGTGATGATGCACATGCTCCTACAACTGCGTCTGACCCCGAGGTTGAGGTGGTGGTGTCTATTGTTTAAGCAATGAAGTTTAACATCGCTCCAACCATCATCATCGACGAGGCTAGTGCCGCGGGAGAGAAGGTGGGAGATATGAGAGCCAACTCAACTCTTCATGGAAACTTGGTTCTCACCAAGTGAAGAACAATGACACCAACACACCGAGAGAGAGCAATGAAGTACATGGAGCAAATCAAAGCGGCACAACTAAAAAGGGGGTGGGCTTCATGATGAGGGCATGGGGTCAGTTGGTGTTGAAAAAATGTGGAGATTAAGAAATCAGCTATAGGCAAAAGGCGGGATAGGAAAGTGGGAGGAAATCATACATAATTAAAGGAGGAAAAGGGTGACGAGTATGTAAACCACAGGAAGTTGCATAATGTGCTAGATGGCATGAGGTAGGGTAGGATAAAGGCTAGAGAGGTGGAAGAAAGGAAACAATTGATCCTAGGTCTATCGGTCACTTGATGGGAAAACTGTTGGGGTCTGCCGAGCTAGAACTGTTGGGGTCTCGGGCAGATCTAAACTTTTTTAGAATATGTGTGCCCTGTGCATACCTACCACCCAAGAGTCATCTTCTTGTCTGAAACAAGGGAATGAAGAAAAGGCGAGAGGAATAAAGTGAAGGCTAGGCCTCAAACATTGATTCACGCATGAAGGAAAATGTATAGCGGCAAACATTGCTTTGCTCTGGGACGATTCCATAAATATAGTAGTGTTACAATGTGGCCCTCGTGATTCAAATATCCTTTTGACTGATGATCCTCATGGCCCAAAGTGGAGAGGTACTTTTGTCTATGGGGAACTAAGAGCACGATATGGGCACCACATATGGTCATTGCCTAAACGTATTCGGCCAAATGGAACGGAACCTTGGACGAAGATAGGTGATTTTAAGGAAGACATTTGGAAGTCAGAACATGTTTTATTCTCGACAATATCAGAAGGCCAATTTGCGAGGTTTACAAATATGCTAAAGTTTTGTGATTCGCATGATCTAGGGTACAAAGATAATCATAGTGCTTTTATCTCGGATTATATGATAATTTACAATACATTAATAGCTTTTGAGGCCTTTCACAAGACCAAGAAAAAAAAATTAAAGCCACAACACTCATTGTGCATATAAATTAAACTTGACTAAGGCATATGACCGAGTTGAATGGAAGTTTCTCGAGCAAACGCTAAATAAGTTTGGTTTTAGGAGGAAATGGATCTCACGGATCATGACTTATGTTCAATCAGTTAGGTACACGGTGAGGATGAATAGAGAATTGTTGAATTCTTTTCAAACCGTCGAGAGGCCTAAGGCAAGGTGACCCTTTGAGTCCATACTTTTTCCTTTTCATAGCAGATGGCCTCTCGCATGCACTGGATAATGAGTGCGATATTTGTAAAATCACTCCAATTAAAGTGGCAAGGGGCATCTCGTGTATATCACACTTGTTATTTGCAGCTGACTAGGGCAAATGTTGAGGAGGTGAGCAATGTAAAAAATGCATTGGATGTATTTCACGAGGGCACTATACAATTATTAAACCCAAATAAGTGCTCTATTATGTTCAGTGATGCATGCCCTAGAAGTGATCAAGAGGAAATCAAGACTACTTTGGAAATCAAGGCTAACACTTTTGATGAAAAATATCTAGGATTGTTGATTTTCGAAGGAAGAATGAAGCATGGTCATTTTCACCTTATTTTTAGAGATTCACAAACATGCGAACAAATTGGAATGAGAGGTTTACATCCCATGAGAGGTTTACATCCCATGGGAGGAACATGATTTGGAAGGCACATATCCATCTCAAATTAAGATCTTTTGTGTGGAGAGATTCTACGGAGTCCCTGGCAACAAAGTAAACTAAGGGAAAGAGAGCACTCAAAAAGATAGTGTTTGTATGATGTGTGAATGCCAAACTGAGAATACTTTCCATGCCCTAGTTAGATGCACTAAAGCGAGAGCACTAGGTGATTCAGTAAGAAGTTTAGGGATCTACCTAAGAAAAATCCCTTCAACTTTACTGCTTTGGACTGGCTGCTCATATTACTTAGCATATGCACAATCCACACTCGGGAGAAAATGCAACTCTCGTTCTAGCGTTCATGACATTTCTAGAATGATATGTGCATCAAAAACGGCGAGGCGACCATATATGAATGTCAAATTAACAACATGTTGAATTTGATGGAAAAGGGAAGAAACTAACACATGAAACACCAAATAAATCACAAGCCAAGATTCCTAGTACAAGCATTCATTGCAGCACACCCCAATATGGATCTCTAAAACTAACATTGATGATTCTCCAACAACTTATTCCGGTGCAAGCGTCGAGGCGGGTGCGTGAAATAGTAAGAGCATCTTCAACAAGAATTTGGTTAGTTTTTTGGTAAAGATATCCATGTCATCAACAAACAATATATCATACAAGTACTACAATGGTTGTATGTAAGGTTGGCCAATAGGATGCGAGAGAATATGGAAACTTACTCTCGGTTTTACCTTGGAGCTTGTGCACAAGGTGTTGGTTCGTTTTCATACAACCTTGCACTCTCTCTTCATTTATTACTTGACACATCATCAAAAAGCTTACACGAAAAATTTACCAACGACTATCTTACAACTATTATTGGAGATGCTCTAGTGGGAAGTGATATTCTCTATAGGATGTCTCATCAGTTGCATAGATGCGGAGGAGGCCGAGGGTCGAGGTTTGTTGTTCGAGTTGCTCTCTCTGCAAAAAAAAGTGCTCGGGTGGAGGCTACAGCTTGATATATTATTCAACTTCAAAATAATTTGTTGTGCTCGTGACAGTAGTTTTATTTTATCATCACTTCCCACTCTTTGTGTTTCTTCCCGGCCTTAATAAATCTTGTAGTTCTTAGTTTGATATATCATGGGTTTTGTTAAGTTTAAGTTTGCTAAATAACTCATCTATAATTGACTTATAGAAAAATAAAGAAAAATCTGAGGTCGTCAACATTGGACTTTCCTTGCGGCAGAGTCTCCACGGTCCAATCCAAACCATATGAATGTGCACCATAATCCACTTATGAAGCAAGATGTGACCTAAGAAGGTATGCAAACTCCAAGAAAACATCTTCAAAAAGGAATCATTGCTCACATGCTGATGTTGGCTGGTCTAAACAAAGGCAAACCTAGGCAATCGGCCTCAAAGTAGAACTTTGAGCTAACAATTTCAATAAGGAAATGGTGTGTGGACGTGAATGCTACATGATCAAGACAACACCTTCAACAAGAAAACTCTTGGTTTTTCACACAAAGACAATATATACAACCTCAATGTCAACTCGCAATGACGCCATCCACCTCCCTATCAGTATGCTCACACAGACTAACCGACAAAGGAGATTTTCCTCGAAGAGAAGGCATAATCGGGTCGGTTCTAGTCTTCGCCGCACCAAAATATCGTCGATGGTACCCGCGCAGGTCATAACAACACCTAGAGCCTCATATGTGTCTCCCCCACATGCCATGGATAGCTTGGGGTTATATTCGTCTTGCCGACAAATTAAATCACACAAACCGTCATATGTGTTGTCCGTCGGCCTTCACATCTATAGTTCCACATGTAGCCGACCACCATGGTCGTGACATCAAGCCGCCAAGTTGGTACCACCGGGAGGAACCGTGTCGGTGCCTCCATGCTTGCTGGAAGTCTGGAACCGTGCCGTGCAAGCCTACATGGGCTAGCGCCACGCCTTGACACTACGAGTGCGCTAGCGAGCAACCTTACCTGGATCCCAGCCTATGCGCATCCGAGCTTCCCCACACCACTCAGCATGTTATGAATACAAAATAGCCATGCCGCCACCAACATTGTGTGGTCATTGTTGAAGAGAGGGGAGGAGGGGTGTGTGGGGTGGTATGGTGGTTTTCAATTATTGAAGCGCTAATCTATTTCAATAAGTATCTACGATCTAGTGGAGTCCGTAGCAGCGTTCATAGTTCTAAGTTATGCATATAGCTATTTAGGTGATATTTGTGATCTTTTGACCAAACAAACATGAAATTGCTCTAGGTTGATGTATACGACGACATCAGCTATATCAGAGGCATGTTCCTATAGAAGAGCTTGAGTGATAAGTCTATACTTGCACTAGGTTTGCATTAGTGCCTAGTATCTATATGTAATATATACATTCAATGTGAAATTTATTAGCTCAAATCCTCAAAAAACTTTTATTTGTTGGAGGAATGAAGATTAATAAACTGATGCACATGGATGTTGAGTCCACGAGGTTGATTGATTGGACGAACAAAGGTGAAATATGCCCTAGACGACTTGAGCTCATTCAATTAATCCATTGTTTTATGATTATAATTTCCATATGTGCTTTTCCTTTGACTTTATATGATGAACTTTGTGACTCTAGTGCGACGAATATGCTTTTGAATATCACCAAGTGAATTTTGTTAGTGTGTAGCATATTAAGTTGGACTGGCATGAATGATGGATCTTATGTCTTACAATTGCTTGTCATGTGCCATAATAACCATGCAGACTCATTTAGCTACCCCAACTCATCAAACATTGAGAAAGTTGCAATGAACATGAGGCACACGGGAAGCAAAAAGAATATTGCTATAGTCAAGTCAAATGAAGTCACTCCGGATCAGATGAGGTGCTCCTTTGCATACCCCTTTAGGATGCTATGACTTTTTTTTATAGCTAGTGTTATGCTCCTAGGAGGTTATTTGTGAAGCATGTCTTTTCTGTGTAGATGTAGTTTTCATAGTATGCATGCAAACTAATATGAATTCAAAGATGTGGCATCCTAGAGTGAAGATGGATAGGAGCTCAGTACTCTGTTGTTCTCTATGATATTGTGTGAAGAATTAAGTTACCTAGGAATTTCACGCTCACATGCTGACAATAAGTAATATTAGTGGAATCTATAAGTTGTTCTTTTATTCCCGGGTGACATGCAAATTTCGAGTGCCTCTGTTCCAAACTAATTGAAGTTCTGTATTTGTCCGAAGTCAAACTTGTATAAGTTTGACCTAATCTACAGGAAAATACATCAACATGTAGAACACAAGATTAGCCTTTTGTGATTCTTTATAAAATATATTTTCGTACTATATGTATTTAATGTTGTTGGTCTTACCACAATTTCCTATAGAGTTGGTCAAACTTAAGAAAGTTTGACTAGGAAAAACCTAGAACTTCCCTTTTTTGGAACGGAGGGAGTAATAGTGATGGTATGAGATAGTTCAGATTACGGTGTGGTTTTGCATACGCCCTGAAGTTCAGTTTGTGAATTGTTGTTTATTGGTCCATGTGTGCATGTTATTACCAACATAAGCATCGACAGTTGTAACCCGTGGTAAAATAGTAATATACTGACATGGCAATTGCTCCTTTAGGATCCCTTCTTGTAATATTATCAGAACGACGATTTCACTTATGAGGACCTTGGACCAAATGCAATACAAGGTAATGTTCGCATTCTATATTTTGGTGACAATGGGTCGTCTTGTGGTGATTATGTTGCTTCTATGTGTTCAACAAATCATTATAATGAAGTTGATATACTATAATGATGTCACAATGAGTACATTTTGTTCTACTTAATTAAACATGCAACTGTTATTGTAGATATCCTAATTCTTTTGCATTTCTTCTTATATGCAACTTTGTCAGTGGAAGCTTACACATTTTATTATGTTGCCAACTTGAGGATTACAAGCCTCCCTTTTGTAAGGTTTGTGCTGAGATGAGTCCATAAACATGTGGAACAAGAACCCCTTAAAGATGGAAGTAGGGAATGTCAATAGCAAGCATCTTGTGTTAGCTTTGAAAGTAGTGGAGATTAGAGCATATGTCCATAACTTTTTTTTTGGCTTTTTTTAATGAATTTCTCATGTTTTTTTGTTGCAGAAGAGTGTCCTTGACTCATGTGAAGCTAACAATGTTAACAGTGAAAATGACAACATGGGCTTGGATAATGAGTCTGGCCAAAATGAAGACTTTGTTGACAAGGAGGTACAATCCAAACATATTATATAACTGATTAGTTCCAGTTAATGCATCTCATGTTGCTTAGCATATATTGTTGTTATAACGATTAAACCATGCACTTATGATGGACTACATGATTGTAACCAAACTTCAGGGAAAGCTAGATGGAGAAGTCAACCAGAACACAGTATGGACATCAATCGACAAAATGGTTCAAGCAGGGTACATTAAAAATTCGGGCAAAGAAAGATTAGGTAAATTGATTAAATTTATCCGTACATATTTTAAGATGTCTTGTTCGATTAGTTTTTCTGTATTGCTCATACATTATCTTTTTTTAAGTGGCCAGCCAGCAGTGAAAAACAAACCAACCCATTAATCTCATTCCCAACAAATATTTACTAGTGAGACTCGAGTGACCATTTTAAGCATGTTGACACTCACCTATAGAAGAATTTTGAACTGCTTCATTGAAGAAGATCCATTTCTTCTAGAAAATTGTATTTAGCAAGTAATACTTGCTTGCGGATCTTCCTCAGATAATATACATCATCTCCAATGAATTATTAAATAGTTTGAATTCATTAACAGACTAATGTTTTTATGGTATGTTTTCTTCTGAATCCCGTGGACAGAAGTTGACCACCGAGTTATTTGTTTTCTCTTTCAGGATACTTTGAAATTGAGATTGTTCGAGAGAAGCTCGCGTTCAACCTTGGTTTCCTGCAAGTGGTTACATTGAATTTCATGTCAAACATACTGATGACTTACTTGTTGCCACTGAAGTTGAGATCAGTGAGTATATCTCCATCCTGCACTTATGCTTCGCCACCAAAGTGCTTTGCACCTTGCATATATTAGTGAATGTAACATTAGTAAGAAACACTCTTAAACATTTATAGATTGTCTACCAACTAAAGTGCTTTTGTAGTGGGTAAAAATTTGCTCGCATATATTATCCTAAATGTTGCAAAGATATGTACTAATAATTACTCTCAATTTTTTCCACAACAACTATAATGTCGTCTTCAATACAGTAGGAAACAATTAAATTTTAGATATGGTTTTATGTTAATTGTATTTTAAAGTCTAGATTAGTCTAGTTTGTAAGACAAGGGGAGAGTTATTTAGCTTAATGTTGTTGCATCAAGAATATTCAAATAGTTTAGCATGTTATAAGTATCTTCCTTGATATGGTGTTGCTTTGCATCATAGGGCACGTCTGGTTCTACGTCGTCCAAGTCACAATATGTTCCAGTAACTGCAAAAGAACGATCTAACAGCAGAGCAACTACGAAGGGTTCAGTAAGGAAGGATAAAACAAATGTTAACTCTGCTGGCGATGGAGACGACCCAAATAAAGGAAACACACATAATATTGCCAATAATGATGGCATACCTTCTCGCCCACGAGTTACTATTAGGACAATTGCTGACCTGAACGCACTAGATCCTTCAGAAGTTCTGCTTGTTTTGGCTAGTGAAGGTTCCATCGAAGATAGGATATTTCTGGTCAGAGAAGCTGAACGGAGAGGATTTCACTTTGCAAAAACTCGAACTCTGCTCCAAGTTTCCTTTAGGCTGTACAAGAATGCCCAAGCTACGTCAGAAGATGCTTCTGAAAGGGCATTTCATGACTTGGATGATCCAGATTACAACCCTCATGAAGAAGAGGCAGAAGAAGAGAAATGGAATGATGACATCGTTGATGAGCTATTGCAGGACCATGCAGATCAGCCAACACTAGATCATCCACATGAAGAAGAGCAAGAGGAAGAAGATGAAGTGAACGCTCGGCTCTTAGATCCAGATTACAGCCCGACAGATTCAGACAATGAATACACTGAAGAGGAAGATGAAGGTTGGATTGTTGTTGAACGTTTTGACATTGTGGATGAGCCACTGCAGGATGATGCACATCAGTCAACGCCAGATCAGGAGGCATATCTAGATGATGAATCAGATGGTGACTACTATCCATCTTCCGAAGAGGAATCAAATAAGAGTGATCTGGAAGGTTTGTGTGATGACTGTCGGTTGCCGTTAATATCTGAAACAGAATCCGAAGACGATGCAGACGACCCAGATTACCGCCCTTCATCCGAGTCAGACTAATTGCCGTGAACTCGTGACTTGTGTGAGCCCTACCAGCTTCCATTCGTGATACATGTAATGTGCACAGTTTTCAGATTTTTGTTGTTAAATTCTTCTTTGAACGCATAAGTCTTTGCCGACTAAGAAATGTGTTAAGACCCTGGCTCGTCAAACTGGGCGTCCGAGAAAAAAAAATACTCTCTTTGCAGCTATGTAGGCAGTTTCAAACATAACATGCCTAGTGACTGCATTCCACCCAACAACATTAGGTATTTAGAAACTCGTGACCCAACTTGTACGTGCACAGTTCGCAGTAGAAATGTCAAAACTATCAATTGACCCTGTCCTGTCTCATGTACAGACTGTAGAAAAAAAAATCTTACAAAGGCGCACAACTCTACAACACACCGTGAACAGCCCGTGCTTTCCCTATACGCCACACAATGTGTGATCCACAGATTACGGTGCAGGTTATCATCATCCGTTGGCAAGACAAGACATTCAGAGAGGTTTTACAGGAGAGCAAAATAACCAGCTTGGACTCTGAAGAGAAGTCAGTACCGTGACGTCACATCGTCAGCGAATCAGGAAGCGAGGTCGGGGCGCCGCAGATCTTGCCACCGACGTCGGGGAAGCATTCTTGGTCGGGCAGCGGGACGATCTTACCATCAGGCTCTACCTTCACTGGGTATCTGAGGAGGTGCCCTTGCAACATTTTCATCTCTTCTGATGCGAATCTTTCCCAGTTATCTTCAGCTATTTGGTTCACTAATCGTACACACTCCAGACTAGAAGGTTCCTTGAAGCGCTCATCAACCATACCAAGGTGTTCAGCCCAGAGGGAGTTCCTATACCCATATACCTGCAAGCAAAACAAAGGTTACAACATTCCTAATGAAGCCTTTGCTTTTAATCAGTAAAAAAGAAGCTGGAGGAGAAAGACAGTCGACGAACCTGGCCGTGAGGATGACCCTTCTTCGAAGACCATGCATGATGAGGCTGGTAGGCACCCATTGCGATTTCAGTATCTCTCGAACCAGCCAAGGATCTCTGATTTATGTTTGCTGACCCCAAAATGACGTATTCATCGTCTACAATCATCCCTTTTGCATGAACATAGATCATGAACCGCCGATGTTTTCTTGCCAGGGCCTATCAATTTTCAAAGGGGGAATTCAAAAAACTGTGTTAATTCATATTAAATTTTTGGGAAAGGAAGGGCTGGAACTATGCTCATGATGAGTAAATTATGTTTGCCAACTCTTCAATCAAATGTTCAGAAAGCATCTCCAATAAATAGCCTAAACTCAGTTTGCTATCCCCAAAAACTGAAAAGATGCTCAGAACAGTGCTCCAATGGATAGCCTATATTTTTAGATAATATCCTAAAGTTCTCTCATCGTCCCCAAAGATGCTCAGAACAGTGCTCCAATGGATAGCCTATATTTTTAGATAATATCCTAAAGTTCTCTCATCGTCCCCAAAGATACCAAACCAAAAACTGGTTTGCTAAAGACCAGCAGGCTTGCACGGTTGTCCCTTTCCGGCCGCCGGCCCGCGCACACCGCCTCCCTCCTGCACCTCCCCGACGCCGCCCCACTCGCTCTATCCGCGGGGATTTCATCCTCCTCCAATGAGATTTTCTCCTCCGATGACGACAAGTAGTTTGTTTATCATGGAGTTTGTCTATGTAGTATCAATGTTGGGTATATCATCGAGTAGTCGAGTTTATGTCATGTTCATGTCGTTTAGAACTAGTACTATTTTGGGTTTGGAATTTTTAATTTGAATTTCAAATATTATATGTGGAATTGTATGATGCATGGTCATAAATATTTGAATTAAATGATGAAACATACAGATTGTTTGGAGTGAAGAACCGCCATAGAAAGAGAGAGAAAAGCAAGATAGACTTTAGGTAACCAGATATAGGCACCAAAATTACCAACTCTACTGCAGATGCTCTTACTCATACAGAGAAAAAATATCCATTGCATCAATTTAAGAGTTTTGGCTTTCTTTTTCTCAGTCTGCATTTCGGTTTTGGGATGGTGTGAATCCATCCCTTGGTAGATTGGTAGTGTCAAAAGTTTGAGGGGGGGTTACAATTCTCTATTAATATTCCCGTGTGTCAGCTAGCAAGCCCAACAACCAAACTTTGTTACCTGGTTTTGACCTTTAATAATAAAAAACTGTGCTATTGTTAGCCTACCAACTAAAAGTATATATGCGTACACTATAAATTATAGCAATCAAGGATAGGATCAACACAAAAGGTCAATCAATGTGACAATAATCACTTCATTCTTTTTAAACAGCATTAGCAAACATAAAGATCCTACCAGACCAACAGTTAGCGGAATCAACATTTTGGTAACGTAAGGTAAGAAAGCAACTTCCGAAACCAATGATGTATCAGCATTTCTCTAGCAGTCTATCTGTATATTTTGACGCTCACTAGAACTTTAGCCAAACGTTCACTAGACAAGCCAAGGGTTCACACTGATACTAGGTACCAACTTCAGAAAATGTTCTTTCTATGAAGGAATGAAGTACACAACATTATTACCGCTGCACTTTTATCTGTAGATTTATCTGACTCGGGGCTACCATCTGTTGTCGGTTCTTCCCGATTGCCAAGACAGTAAAAGTTCAAGTAATCCTGAAGGTGTGCATTCTCAATGTTCATGGCCTTGAGCTCTCGTGCGATTACTCCATACATCATCTCCATTGTCTGAGCCTGTGAGACAAAAGAACAAACCATTAGTATTTTTGCTTTTCGACAAAGGTGAAAAGACTATTCAAGCCTACAAGTGAGCTTTCTTTCTATGGGGAAGCCTACGAGCTGTCGCACTTCACAAACACAGTGATGAACCTACCAAATACTACACAAATATCCTCTTGCAGAATCAAGCATATCAGGTACCAACAACCATCAAGCAGAAAACTGTGAGTGCAGATTATGGATTTTGATGAATTATGAGTGGAGTGATCCCAGCAGAACATAGGAGTGTTGGAGGGAGATCCAGACTCCTGTAGGATACTTCACATGCTAATTTGTGAAAAGCATCCGAAGCTTGTCATTGCTCGGTTGCTTTTGAACTTTTGGTCTTCTTTGTTCTAGCAGATGTTTAGTTTTGTGGCTGCTTTTTACTAAGAAGGTTTTGAGAAATCCCATGATATGGCTTATCAGGGATGTAGGGATAGTGTTAAGCCTAGGATTATGCAGGACACCATTTCCATTATGAACCCCCCCTGGTTCTATATCGAACTTTTGGCTTGTGATAAGGTATGCCTCATCTTCAGATTGACATGTGGCAGATTATTTCGTTTTCTTTTCTGTTAAGACCTTTCAAACTGCTTACGGGGGCAGCAGGCTGAACTCTGTAGACAGTTTATCATGAATAGGATCCAGGGTTCCCCCCTCCCTTGTGCCCAAGTCCCAAATCCTAATTCAACATACATGCATGTAAAAGTTCGACTAACTGTATCATCTTCCTTAGATTTTTCAAAGCTATTCCCTATCTTCAGTGACATGAACAATTAAAGCTTTACAAAAGGGGCAAGTCGGAAGATCTCTTTATAATATGGTAGGCATGTGGGGGTAATGATCATTCTCATACAATCAACATTACGCTTTTGCAGCTCTTAGAGCAATAGCGGCATTACATATTGTTAAGCTTCATGGACTAGCCAACCCAACCAAAAGTCCAAACTGATGGAACGGGCTAGGCAATCCACATATACACTTCAACACCCCCTCTCGCGTGTGACGCAGAAAGTCAACACGTGGACAGACTCAGAGGTATGGCTCAAGAGACCTATACGTGGACACATAGGGGGCGGCAGCAATTTTTGAATAAACTATGAAAGCCAGGACTTGAACCCAAGACCTTAGGCCCTGATACCATGTTAAGCTTCATGCACTAGCCAACGCACACAAAAGTTCGAACTGATGGAAAGGGCTAGACAATCCACATATACACTTCAACACATATTACGTGGGCTATATGAAATTTACTGCTGCTGAGCAAAAAAGGATCACATAAGGTAAACATTTGATAGTAAGAGTTTTCTTTTACCAAAACGAAAACAAGAATAGAATGGCACTGAACTAAACAAAGAATCATAAGTACAGTAATATTGTATTAAAAACGAAAAACAGCATACACATCAGGGAGTATGCCAACACACACTCAAATGGAAATCTCAGATTATCAGCACCTGCAATATATCTCACTGAATCTCAGATTGGAATTTCGGTATCTCAATAAATCTCAGATTTGGAGTTTCCTAATAGCTGCTATAATGCTTTTACAAAATATAGCTTACCTGAAAGAAAAGAATTTCTTGCACAGAGGCCGAGGTAGGGACTCCTTCAGGCCACATTGGTATGACTACATAAACTGCAAAGCGTTCGCCAGCTCTAATCTTGGTTGCAATTTTGAGGGCCAATTCCATTGGTATCAGATTATCAGCACCTGCAACATCCCAAGGGATCAAAATTCCAGTTTGTCTAAATCATGTCATAAAATTAAACATCGATGTTGAATTTACGCAACAGGACTGACAGCAACAAAGGCATGAATGAAACAAAAAGAATGTGGCCTATCTAAGAGAAGCGGGACGAGCAAAATAAATCCATTCCTATCTAATAAAAGTACGAAGAGCAAAATAAATCTATGTTCTCCCTGCAATTATGTGGTGTATGTTTTCCCCTGTTTTACCAGCAGAAGAATATGCAGGCAACTGTGGAAGGTAATCTATGCCTAACAATCAATATTCCAAGTTTCAGACAGGATACAAAGGAAGAACCCAAACCTGAATTCACATAGGATGGCCACTCATACGAAGAACCAAGAAAATACTGATTTTCTATATAAATGAAATGTTGTGCCGATCTGATTGCCCGTACATATGCTGTGTGAATGCTCTTATCAATTATGAGGTTCTTTCGGCACACAAGATTCTGCACAAGTCCATTAAATGGTAAGTACTTTACAATAAGAACGTAGTTTCAAATGGTAAAGGACAATAAGAACGTAATTTCAGTATAGATGTGGATTTATTGAACATTAGCGAAGGAGTATAATGAAGACGTGCCAAACTAACCTGCTTTGAAGCCTCTTTGCAATCACTAGGAAATCCTTTTAGAGAGCCCGAGTCAATTGACCGGAATACCTGAAGAATTAATATGTGTTAACCAGTGCCTAGAATTCACAAGTACTGACATAAGCACAACTTAAAGAGCAGTGCCAAGACCTGAACATGCCAATTTTCAGGATCTTCTTCTTTTGAAACCCGCAAACTAACATGATCATTTGGAACATTAGGTGAAGGACTAAGTATCCACGAGATACGCTCCAGCTTTATCAAGGCATCATCTTTCCAGCGAGATACTTTCCTAAATCGATCACGGAATTTGGATGCCTTTCTCCAGCGTTGTTCAAAATTCTTCAAGACATCATATGCAGCTGGTCCATCAATCTTACAGTGCAAATCATGCCAAGGTTGTCTTGGTCCTTTTGTGCCTGCCTGCATCAAAGTAATACATATGACGATAGGAAGATTAAAACTCAATGAGATTAATGTGGTACAAGACAAGCTCTGGCAGTCAAGCATTCACACATGGCACCAGCTCCCAGAAGCTTACTTCCTCGACATCAACTTGATAAGGATGGAGTAAAACATATTGGCAAAAATGAACTCACCGAAAATGTTGGGTTGTGGAAATCATTTTCAAATACGGTGTTAAGGTCTTTAAAAAGCCTATGTTGAGGAGTATCGTAACGCCCATCACAAAGATCTAGGCCCCCAACGAAAGCAGTAACTTTCCTCTTGTTTCCCGAAGCTTGTGTATCAACCAGCACACATTTTTGGTGGTGAGTAAACAATGTCCCAACAACCTGCAAGATAGTAGTTCAAGATTGCCAAATGTGGCAAAAAAGAGAGCATATGAGTAGCCTGCAGAATACAAAAGATATTCACAAGACTGAAATGATGCTTATTCTGAAAGCAACATGACAGTGACCTCCTGATTTTATTTATATATAAAGCTATCTGTTAAGTTGGTTGGCATCATTTACTATCCATAAGGCACAAACAAATGTATCATGGTTTTAAAGAACATTCAAGTTCTCCTAAAAAGAGGATGCATGAGTAAATATCGACTTGCTTAAGGTTTATGACAATAGCAATTACTTGCAGTCTACCAAAAAAATATAATACATATAAAGTACGAGCATACTGCCTGAACTTGCCTGTTGTTTGAAAATGCTCAGCTTACTGCTGGCATATCGTGGTGAAAGAACACAGATGACTGAGGAATGCTTGAAAAACTTTCTAGTTTCTTCATCATGTGTGCCCATGACACCACCCTGCAAAAGCATAGAAAGGAGGTCTCATTCTCAGATATTATCACACAGAACACCTTAAAGAACAGCACACCGAAAGGAAGGGCATGTATGAATTATGATGGGGATGATAAACTGTGCAGTGCCCGCCCTTCTCTTGAATGAAAATGGGGGCCGTGTGGCCCCTTTAATCAAAAAATTAAACTGTTGAGAGAAGAGCATGTATGAATTATGATGGGGATGATAAACTGTGGAGTGCCCACCCTTCTCTTGAATGAAAATGGGAGCCGTGTGGCCCCTTTAATCAAAAAAACAAACTGTCGAGACTATTTAATAGATTCGGAGAACACGACCGAGGTGTCAGTTCGGAAAAGACATATGGTCATAGATTATGGTAAACTGAAAACAGCGAGAACACTCCCGGACCAAATATCCAGGTTCAGATTTTTTTTGGATAAGAATATTCAGTTTGAGTTTATTGTTGCAAGTGTACAACAGTCATCGGTTCTAGTATTACATTCGTATGAATATGGAAATTACTTATGAACAAGTAACCTCTCAAAAACTTCTGAACAAGTACTAGGTATACTTGACTGAACACTCAAATGCACCAACCTGGGCAATAATAACTCCCTATCTATATGGAACAAAATCCAAAGAATTCCTCGCAATCAAGTCAACATCAAATGCATCCGGGGACGTTTCCGATGTATATAGCCAAACTAAGCAGTGAAATTAGAGGCAGAACTGTCAGGTAGTAATGCCTGACCGTTTTGATGAAGAGCTTGTCATGGGACGTCTTGTCGTCCCAGACGAGCAGGCATACTCTGACGCCCTCCTGCGACTTGAACTTGAGCAGGTCTCCGAGCGTGAGGTTGCCGCCCTCTGGGAGCGGCCTGGACGAGGACGGCTCGCGCACCAGCTTCACCTTGTCGTAGATCGACCAGCCGACGATGTAAATCATATGGTGCGCCTCGAGTATGGCGTGGCAGATGTCCTCCCAGCACTGGTTGTGCTCGAACTTCTTCCCCCGCTCGAGCTGGACGTCCGGCAGGTCCCCCTCGTTGACGTGCGCGTCCTGGTAGAGCGTGACCTTCCCGCCATGGCGGAGCGGGAAGTAGGAGTCCTTGACACCCTGCTGGTCCGGGTCGCCGGGGATGCCGCGGCGGTAGACCGGGTTGGCGGCGAAGGGGCGGAAGCGGTAGCGGATGCAGAGCGCGGTGCGGGGCTTGTAGGTCTTGCCGCTGGGCCCGACGATGGGGACCCACTCCTCGACCTCCTCGGCGGCGGCGACGACCCGGTCGGCGGGGACGGAGGCGGTGCCGATGAGCTGGGCGCCGAAGGTGTCGTTGTCCTTGACCTGGAACTCGAGCACGGTGGCGCGGTGCGCGAGCGGCACGAAGAACTGCTCCTCCCAGGTGGGCTCCTGGCTGTTGGGGATGACGGCGGTGCGCGCGACGACGGCGCCGGCGACGGAGAGCGTGACGTAGGGGTCGCTGGTGATGATCCTGCGGTGGTGGTGGCGGCGGCTGCCGGCCTCCCCAACCCCGCGGCTGGAGGGCGGGGGCTGCCTGGGCGCGCAGGAGGAGGCGGTGCCGCAGGAGGCGAAGCAGCGGCGGATGTGCTCGGAGAACATGTCCATGTTGGGCAGCAGCCGCGCCTCGAGGACCCAGAGGTCGAGGTCCCCGTGCAGGAGCACCGGCTTGGGCGGCGACGGCGACTCGTCCCCGCCCGACGACGCCATCGACGGCGACGCGGACGCGGCAGCTGCTGCCGCGGCGGCCATCTTAAAATCGGTGCCGGTGCCGGTGCCGGGAGGCCCCCCTGTGGTGCAACCGCGACGGCCCCCGCGACGCGGCGGGGATTCCGGTGGGGGAGGCGAGGCCACCCACGCGGCGGACGCGGACCCCGAACGGCAAAGCTGGTAGAGGAGGTGGGTGGTGAGGTGGTGGAGGATCTCGGCGTTGGCAGCCTAGCCTAAAATAGCATGGGTTTTACTTTTCTCCACAGATTAATAGTACTCCTAGTACTAATAACGCATGGGGTTTACGTTCCCACTGCCGATTTCCTCATCTTCATGGCCAAAAACAACATACGTAACTGTGATTCCCACTGCCAATGCAACTCCTTGCCATCATTCATTTCTCTTCATTCCGGGACAGTTACTACATTACATGTCAAAAAAGAAAAGAGAGTCCAAGAAGATTCAAAACGGAATTAGTATAACCCAAGAAATCTCTGCACTGCAGATCAGTCAATGAGGGAAAATATAAGCTCGAACGAACTTTGGAGTGGTACCACGGAGTACTAGTAGTATTTTAACCGAAGGAGTCAAGCGGATTTTTTTTTATGGCGCGCACGCGTAACAAAGAGGGGGAGAAACCGGCTTTTTCCTGGGCGTTGCCGTGTGCTGATGGAACGAACGCGGGCACAACGGTCGCATGTACGGCCAGGCCCGGCGTAACGGGCGCTGACCGGTGGAGCCCGCGAGATCCGATCGGGAGGACCGGGCCCGGCTCCCAGGAGTCAGTCACGCGCGCGGGGGGATCCTCCGTTGCGTGCGCCCAGGTTCAGGTCGGCCGAGTCCTCGTGATCTGGATCCCCGGCGGGATCGACTCTCCCTCCTCTCTCGGTCTCGGGCCGGTGGCCGGTGGGTGGTTGGTGATGAGGTGGTGTGCGGCGGGGCACGTCGCGGGCGTGGTGGAGGCGCGATCGAGGATGTTGATGGCGTGCGCGTTGGGTCGCGTGGCGCCGTGCGGAGCGGGGCGGGGCGGGGCGGGAGCGGGTCAAACAGGGCTGCGAGGTGGCCTCTGCGCTGGAGGGGAGTGCGCGCAGAAAGCCGAGCTGGCGGTCTGGCGGAGGTAGGGTGGGTCCGGCCGTTTTGGCGCCGGGACTCGGTGGCGGGCGGTCGCTCTGTCGGCTTCCGCTCCCGCTCCCCAGCCCAAATCCAACTTCTCCAACGCTCCCGTCAAAAAAGAAAAAAGAAAAAACCACCAACGCTGCCCAAGCCCAACCCGGTGTTAGGGTCCGGCCGTTTTGGCGCCACTATGGATGAAGCGTGCGTGCGTGCGTGCGTGGAGGTTTGTTACCGGCGGGTTCGGCAGTTACTTTCACTCCGGGGTCGTTCGTGTAGGTTTGGCGTCGATTCTTTTCTTTTCTTTTCTTTTCTGAGGGGAGCATCGACGGTTTCCATTTTAGAAACGGGGTTTTGGTGCCATTTTCCTCCGCCCGCCAACCGGTGCAAGGCAGAAGCAGCACGGAAAGCATGACGGTTTAGGTGCGCCGCCCGACCGTCTCGGGATGTCGGTTACACCTCGTCTCGTCTCGTCTGATCTCATCTATCTCTCCCTTCCTAGATATAAGTCTTTTAAGCGATTTCATTTGGTGTAGCAAAATGATTGAATGTATACTTTAAAATATGTCTATATACATCCGTTTGTAGATATCTAGTGAAATCGTTTAAAAGACTTATATTTAGAAACGGAGTGTATGTCACGCGTTCAGTAGCCGGCCGGTTTTGTTGTTTAACCCGTCGTCAGGCACTCAGGCTGTCAGTCTTGCACCGCCGGTTCTGACGCCGAGCTGGGCGAAATGGCGCGCACGACGCGCACGGCGACCATTTCGGATCGCCCAACGGCCCACCTGTCAACGAGAGAACGGATGCGCCAGGTAAGACACGATCACACCGATTCGTTCGGGGAGTCAGCTCATTTTTGCAATGGACTACTTTAATACGAGTACATGATATACAGCCGTAGGTCAACCACATACAGGGGAGCAGGCTAAACTAATGGCGATCTCCTGGCCAGCGGCGGGACACGATCCGCCCTTTGCTGCCGCCGACCAAAGCAAACCTCCTAGTACTCCCCATCATCGTCATTAGTTTTAGTAGTAGTACGTAGTCAAATTAACACTTTACGCGGCACAGTGGCTTCCCTTGGTTGGAAGCGCCGTGCCTGCCTGCCTTGATACAATTACCAACTTTTAAGCCAGTGGGATTTAGTACAAACCTCCGGTGTGGCCCGTCATCATTCGCCGCTGCAGCGCATTGGACGACAGGTATCGTCTTTTTCTTCTTTCACATGGCCGGAGAATTAGAATGGCGCTGGAAAAGTATATCATGAAAATAAATTAGACAGACAGCATTCTTCTGCCCCGGCCGGTGATCAGGCCGCAGCGCATTGGCTGGCTCCTGAGAGCGGTCACCCGTGGAAAGCAAGCAAGCCTTTCTCGTTTTGCTTTCGTGATCTTGTCTTTGCTTGGCTTATTATACTCAGTCAAACGTGCTTGTGTTTCACTTTCACGCCACGGAATTCCGTTACGTCGAGTGACAAAACCGCAAGAGTAGACCCTGCTGTTGTCTTCTCTCTTACCGTACCTTTCCCAGTTTGTTTTTTTGTGTTTTTGTTCTTCTGATGAGGGTTTTTTTTTAAGACAGCAGGAGATCTGATCTGCTGTGATTCAGTTAAGGAGGAAAAAGCCGACGGCCAGTAACAAAGTGACAGAACACAGCGGCGCACAGCCACTTAACAAATATCTACTGTTGCCGGCTTTGCCATGCAACGAAATAAAAGAGCAAAAGATAGAGTCAACCCGGGTCAAAGGTAATAGGACATCCGGCAAGCTTCCAGGCTGCCGCTTCATCTCGGATACGCGTGATCAACGCCGACGCTGGAAGCTCAGTTTTCTTGAAGATTCTCCGGTTGCGTTCTAGCCAGATCTTCCAACAGATCAATATGGCAAGAGCCCAAACTCCTTTTTTACGTCGTGTTTCCAAGTCAGGGGTGGTCAAATCGTGGAACCACACGCTGAGTGGTTTGTCATTTATCCAGGAGGTAGGCTGCAGTGACGGTGTTCGTGCAGATACAGCTATTGCATTCCAAACCCTCCTCGACCATGGTCACTCAGAGAGGAGGTGCGCGGCTGTCTCTAATGATCGGATGCATAGAGGGCAAAAATAGTTATTGTCCCAACCTCTCAGTAATAAGATGTCTGCTGTGAGGATCTTCCTCTGCATGGCTGTCCATAGAAAAATCTTGCATTTGGGGGGCGCCCATGCCCGCCATATTGAGGTGTGCAGGTTGTATTTTATCATCCCCTCGAACTGCAATAAGTAGGCTGATCTGGCAGAATATTTTCCGTTAGAGGTTAGCTTCCATGTGATGGAGTCGTTGATCGCTGTGCGCAGAGTTATTTGCTCCAACAGTTCGGAGAGATTAATAAGCTCGTCCATCATGTCATCATTCCAGTTCCACTGTAGGTCTTTTATCCAATTATCTCTCAATAGCGCGTCATGGACTGTTCTACCTTTCCTGGATGAGCTTGCAAACAGATTTGGTGCAATGTCTCTTGGTGCCATCCCATGTAGCCATGCATCTTTCCAAAAAAGAGTTGTTTTACCATCCCCTAAGCAGACATTGGTAGCTTCGGCAAATATGGCAAAGTATTTATCATCACATGGTCCTGCAATTCCAGAGTTGTGAAAATTGGGGCTGGTCCATCTTAGCCATACCCATCTCAGTCTTAGGGCCCAAGCAAACTTCTCCATGTCATGTAGGCCAAGACCTCCCAGCCATCTTGGGCGGCAGACGACATCCCACCTTACCCTACATTGCCCTCCATTGCATTTGTCTTTTGCGCACCAAAACCAGGCTCTAGTGCGCTGGTCGAACCATTTTAGAAGCCACTTTGGTGGTTTATTGGCTGAGAGCATGTAGACGAGGAGGGATTGTAGCACTGCTCTTGCGAGGATAAGCCTATCCCCTTTGGACATTAGCTTTCCTTTCCATCCCGCCATTCTGTTGTCAAACTTGGACATGATGTTGATGTAGTGTATTTTTTGCAGTATCTTGACAGAGAGCTCCATCCCAAGGTATGTTGAGGGGAAAGTTCCAATTGGTATTCCCAGTGGGGACAATACTTGTTGGAGGTCAAGGCCATCACAACGTATCGGTAATGCAACACTCTTTGTGAAGTTTGTTCGTAGGCCGGTTACCTGTTGAAATGTTTGCAGTATCAATCCAACCATTGACATGTCTTCTTGTATTGGGTTTACGGATAGCGCCAGATCGTCAGCGTATAATGACGTTCTCATTGTGGCTGCTCGGCCTAGTAGCGGCGATAGAAGCCCGTGTTATGTGGCTTTGTCTAAGATCCTGTGCAGGGGTTCCATAGCAATGATGAAGAGGAACGGCGATATTGGATCTCCCTGTCGAACTCCACATTTGTGCCATATCCTCTCAGTCGGCACACCATTTACCATGATCATTGATGAGGAGGATGAAAGGATCATGGCGATCCAGGAGCACCATCGATGTCCAAAACCCATCGCATGCATGCAGCTCAGGATATATGGCCAGGAAATGGTGTCAAAAGCTTTGGCCAGATCAAGTTTTAGCAGTACTGATGGTATCCGTGTTCGGTGGTAGTGTTTTGCCAGATTTTCAACATAGAGGAAATTTTCCTGTATACTTCTTCCGCTCATGAATGCACTTTGGCATTTTGAAATGAGGGAGGGCAGCCGCGGCGCTAGCCTTCTTGCCAGGACTTTTGTTACTAGCTTCATAAGACTGTGTATCAGGCTGATTGGTCTGTAGTCTCCGATCTTTGTCGGGTATTTCTTCTTGGGGATAAGCACAATCAAGGCATCGTTGATCTTGTTCAGTGATCTGGAGTTTATATTAAAGATCCTTTGGAAAACAGCGAGCAGATCCGCTTTAATGATTTCCCAGCACACTCGATAAAACACTCCTGGGAAGCCGTCGGGGCCCGGCGCTTTATCCGTTGGCATGTCCCAGATGGCATTTTTTATTTCTTAAAGAGAGAAGTCGTGCTCAATATCCTGCAGATTTTCTGGAGTGATTTGTAGGAAGTCCCAGCATAATGATTTGGAGGTAGCAGTCGGTGTTCCGACAACAGCAGTGAAGTGCTCGCCGATTGCATGTAGGATGCTATGTTGGTCGCTGAGAGTTGTTCCAAGAGGGCCTAGCAGCGAATGGATCGTGCTCTTCCTAGCACGTGATTTTGCTTTGATGAAAAGCATTTTAGAGCTGGACAGATTGTCTTTTAGCCATGATACCTTCACCCGCTGTCGCTCTTTGATTCTTAGCAGAACTGCAAGTCCCACGCACCTTGATTTAAGGCGTAACCTTGTTGCATTTTCGTGCGCTGTGAGGGCTCTCTCGTCCTGGGCACAGTCTAGCCGTAGGATGAGCTCTTGTGCTGCTATAAATTGCATTTGCAGGTTCCTAACCCTTGCCCTACTCCATACCGATAGTGCCCTAGCCACTGCTCGAAGTTTCGTGTTGAAAGATCGTATTGGGTCTGTCATTATAGGTATACTATTCCATGTTGCGAGAACCACTTCATGGAATCCCTGCATGAACAGCCAGTAGTGCTCGAACTGAAACCTTCTTTGCTTTCTTAGCATCCCCTCATTGACCAAAAGAAGCGGGCAGTGGTCCGACATGGATGAGGACTGTGGCAGCGGTTTTATATTTTGGAACATAAGTTTCCAGTCGACAGTGCAGAAAGCACGGTCTAATCTAACGAGCGTTGGAGGAGATTGTTCATTGGACCAGGTGAACTTTCTGCCGATCAGGCGGATCTCTTTAAGATGGGAGGCGTTTAGTGCCTGCCGAAACCTAAGCATCCATCGTCTATCGGGGTTCAAGTTGTTTTTATCCGCCGCCGAGGTGATGAGATTGAAATCCCCAAGCACCAGCCAAGGAGCATTGATTGCTGTGGCGATGTCCTGTAGCTCGGCTAGGAAGAGCGTCCTTCTGGCATCGTCGTGAGGGCCGTACACCGTTGTGATTACCCATGGTTGGCCATTTAGCGGCTTCATCATAGCAGAGATTGAAAAATCTCAGACTGTGATATCTGTGACGACATATTTAGATGTATCCCAAAGCAAAATCAGACCGCCTCTAGTTCCATTTGCAGGAAGGTAAGCTGCTCCCTGAAGCATTGGCCCTCCGATTTTCTTGCCTGTCCTCGTCGTTTAGGATACTAAGTTTTGATTCTTGTAGGCACAGTATTGAACATTTACATTGCTACACCATTGATCTGACTACGAGGCGCCTAGATCGGTCATTTAGTCCTCTCACATTCCAGCATAGAATAGCTAGTGTATCATCCATAAAAAAACTAGAAGAGCAAAATGTCTAAAGGGATGCAAAAGCAGGCTGATGACACATTAGAAATACAAGGGAAAGCATCAGGCGCCACCGACACGTGATAGCAGCAGATCACATCATAAAGTTTGATGCAAATACACGGTTGTAGTTCATCATGTGTCTCCGGCACATGGTTACATGGAGTAGGCGCAATCCGCGCGACTCGAAGCTAAAAAGACAATTCAACTTCAGGCGCCACCGGCGCGTGAGATAGAAAAAAATATAACTGGAAGCAGCCGACGGAAGACATAGTTGGCGCAGTGCGGCGAGCTAAACAGATAAGATTTGGTATAGTCGCATCCATCGCGGGCTTACCACCATCTAACGATCCTTTTAACAAGTAGGCTGCATAATCCATAGGGGATTTGTAGCACTTGTGGTCGCGCGGCATCTTCAGCTTGTTTCTGCATTGAGCTCGTCGAGGATGAGCTGAAGGATATTGTCCGAAAGATTGATGCATGGTGGGGCAAAAATCCCGGCAACCTCCGCGAGCTTAGACAGCAGTGGCTCTGGCATTGGGTGCTTGAAAAAGCTGAGATACATCTTTAGAGTGTCTTCGTTGAACTCGCTGATATCGTTGATCAGACCCAGGCGGACGCAGAACCTGGCCTGAGATTTCCTAGCGGCCATGAAAGGGTGGCTGGCAGCGTGAGCTTTGGTTTTCTTTGACAGTTTGGTCACTGAGGCAAATAGCTTTTTCTTGATTTTGCCTGGCTCTGAATTTGGCAACATTGGGGCTCCCAGCAATGAGGGGGATAGCAGATCAACAACTCTTCCGATGAACCAGCGTTGTTTTTCCACAGGAAGTGATGCCACACGTGAGATGATTGCGGTGACGATCTCTCTGCCAGCTGCAACATTGTCCATTTGATCTCTGGCCGAGCCGGAATGTGCATTTTGCACTCCAGGGCCGAAACAAATCTCAGAGTGTATGTGTGGTGACGGTCCCTGCATGCCAGTGAAGTCTATGGCCGGCGTCCTGGCGACAAATGCATCCCAGCTGTTTAGGCTATGGGCATTGATGCCGAAGTTGTTGAAGAAGGTTCTTTGCACGGAATCAGCGGCAGCAAGATGGTCCCAGGAGATTGCCTCGGGGACGCTTTTGTTAGTGACCCAATCATTGCCAGCATGATCAACCGCGGTGGGGAGTTGTGTCGATGGCTGCCCTGGCATTGCGGCAATGCTTGGCTCTGCGCTAGGCTGATGCATCAGCTGATTAGTGGCCGGGTAGGAGATGCCCATCTCACCGGAGGAGTTTAGCATGGAGCTATGCAGGCCGTCATCTTCAGTGGTTGGTTTTGTAGTCAGGCAAATGTGCTGAACATTGTGGTTGGAGGCAGCAGCAACAATCTCATCTAGCGGGGACAGAGCGGCCACAACAGCCTGGGTACCATTCCATGCGTCTCCGGCGGCATGTAGCTCCATCTTTTGCTTGCCAGCCTGGACGCCCCAGCGAGTGTAGGGAAGATTGTCAGCAGCAGTGGATGTGGCCGTGTTGTCTACAATCGAAGGTGACTGTCCAGAAGAGCTGCGCCCAACTGTCGCCGTTGCTCTAGGAGCAGCTACGGCTCCCTGTCTCGAGCGGCTGGAGGATGGGCGGTGCACATAGCCCGCTCGAATTGTAGTAGAAGAACTCGCAGAAGTTGCCTGACGCGTAGCCGTGGGTGGTGGGCTTTTGGAGGTGCACCATCGCCCCTCTCTGTCAGAGGAGCGGCTCGGTGCACGGTGTTGGTTGGCCGTACGCCCCCAGCGTTCAGCATGCCGACCACCCTGGCGCGGTGCTGGGTCAAAACGGGCAGTGTCGCGGCACTGCGCCTGGCCAACAACAGGCTGCCACAAGGAGCGGCGCTTCCCAGTGCGGCGGCGGCGCTGCCTGCCCTGCCCTTCATCATCGGCATCATCATCACGGCGCCGGGGGAGGCGAGAGGGGCCACCATCAAGAGGACGCTTCGGCGGCACAACTCGTCCATCCATGGTGCCGATCTGCACATTGTTGCGCGGGTACTCTGCAGTTGAGGAGGAGTCCGAGGCGACGAGGGTGTAGTCCTTTGCAAGAACCAGGTGGATGAGGACTCCTGTCATGGGCCCCTGTCGGCATTCTTCCGCTGGTACACCATCCGGCAGCTGATGTCGGTTGCGGCCGTCTCCAACTCTATCAACAATGGTGAGATCAGCCGCCTTGGGGATGAGGTCTGGGTTCTCCGTCCAGACCCAGACGAAGAAGGCAGTCACATTTTGCAGGCGCTCTGTCTGACGCTCCATCCGGTCGACGATGCACGAGCCGCCCATCAGCTTCTTTACCACATCCAACCTCCAGGCGTGGAACTTGATCCCGGAGATGGCCAGCCGGCAATAGAAACGTAGGCTGCGGATGGTGCCCGCCGGCGCCGATTCCCATTGCTCGAGCTGGAGACGGATACCCTCAACGCGGACGTATCCACGCTCAAGAGCCAAATCACGCTGGTAAGGCTCCGAGAAGCGGATCAGGTAGTCTTCGGGGTGCGCGGAGGCCACCTGGATGGATTCTCGCGGGATGTCGAGCGCCTGCTCAAGCGCCTTGGCGACCAAGGCAGTGTTGAGGTCGACCCTGGCGTCCGGAGCAGTGGCCGTCAGCGCGGTGCGATGTAGGTGGTAGGCATCCGCCTCCATCTCCGGAGTGCTCAGCACAATGCAGGAGGAGCGCATCGGTCGGCGGGAGGCGAGGCCAGGGGTGAGCTCCATATCGCTTGAGCCCACAGGGAGCGCAGGCCAGGCGGCCGGGTTCACTTGCGGTGGCTGGGTAGGGTGTTGCTGCTTGCGGCCAGTGAGAGATGGCTGGGAGGATAGTCTGCTAGAACAAGAAAGCGCGAGGTGGCCTGTTTTTTTGCAACGGATGGAGCGAATGGGATCTCGGCAAGAAGCAAGTTGATGGCGCGTAGAGAGGCATCTGAAGCAGCGGCCATTAAATCTCGCCTTGAAGGCAAGATGCTGCTGTAGAGCTACTGGATCAGAGGGAGGGCCGCGACGTTGCTGCAGATGCAGATCTCCGGAAGAGGCAACTTTCATCGCCCTCGTCTCCTTCCTAGAACGAACTAGGTTCCATTCCAGCGCTGGATCGGCAGGGGCTTCCATGGCATTAAAGGCCTGGGAAGGAGCAGGAGGGGGGAGCCAGTCGCTGGGTCTCCACATGGAGCAACAATAATGGACTGTAGCCTCGGGCGCGGGGGCGCGCCGGTGGACTGCGCCGTCCAGCCCTCGGGAGCCACGAGCAGAGAGCTCAGCCTGGGCCGAGGGGGATCACAAGGAGCTGCAGGAGGCAGCGCTGTCGGGAGCTGGAAAAGGGAAGGTACATCTACAGCCGCCGGGATCCGGTAATGAATCTTCCCCGAAGATCCATCCGGGGTGGTGGATCTCGCTGCGGCAGCATCCACTCGCAGGGGGGGCGAGGCAGATGAGAGGCTGGCCGGCGAGGACGCTAGCAGCTGCAGGAGCGATGCAGGGCCGACGGGGGAACGACAGTTTGGGCTGGTGGGTGGGATCTGGGCTCCGGCCGCCGTGGGGCAGCTGAGGAGGAGGGAGAGAAGGCTCCCATTTCATATCTCTACTCAAAAACGCTGCTACAGGAGTTACTACCGCGTATGGCTACCGTGTTGCTACAGCTTTGCTGAGGCGCATGATGAGGTTTTTTTGGACATTGTTTTTCTGGTGATGAGGTGAATCAGGGGATTCCCAGCTTATATGGGACATGGAGCCAGGACGATGGTCTGGCCCACTCCCACTGACGCGCGGGGTCTGAGCAGGCCGGCATGGAGAACAAATGACACTGTAGTCCCCTAAAGATGGTATGCCTTTGCCTTGCTGTCCTGTCGTCTCTGTCGAAAGTGTCAGATAACACGAAAACACCGGGTTTCAGACACCCAAAGAATAGCAGGTAGACGAGCGCGTCATGGATTTATCGCTACACACGTGTGGTGGGTACACGGCGTTAGTCGGTATGCGTAGTGTAATCAGTCTTCACGGAACACTGGTAAGATTCGAGGCCTGATCCGATCCGTGTTTGAACCTTGCTGTGTACGCGTGCTCGATCGATGATGCTCACGACCGGCACCGTCGCCGTCGCCGGCTCCCGTCGCTGTGGAGTGGAGCAGGACGGGCCTGCCTCCCCCAAGGCAGGAGCGGCAGAGCGGTCACAGTTACTCCACACGTCAGCGCCCGCCTTGTGCTACAGAGCGTGAGACACCGGAGCGGTCGCCGTTTGTTTGCCTGGCCAACAGCGACGCCGGAACAATGTCGACCCCCTGTCCTGTCATGCCTGTGGTGGATGGACGGACGACGGATCTTTCTCCGACTCCGAGCGTGCTTGGCCTGGGTCTGGCGGCAGACGTGCCACCACACACAAGAACCCATTTTTTTTGCATGTTCTTGGGAGTGCCAAAACAAACATCGACAACATGGGCTATTCGGGGATGCAATGCAATGCAAGCCCAACTGTCGGTCCCTTTCGCGTCCTTCTCTGCTCCGCGGTGAAGATGCATGGATCAGGTACAGGTTTGGTCCCCGTCGTTCTTTCGTCCACTCTGGCTTTGGTTCCATATATATTTTTTAGACATGGTTTCGGTTCGGCCACTCTCTTAAGATGGGCTGGATCGCTCGGTCCACAATTATAATGGTCAGAAAACCGGCCCATGGCCATGGACGTTGCTATGTATCGCCTGACGCGAGCTCGCGTCAGGGATCGCCGGAAATGGGCTATATTTCAAAAATATCACTTATAAACAAAAATGAAAAACAAATCATGCATTTTACAAATGTTATTGGTGTACAAAAAAGTTTCTCATCTACAGAAAAATGTACAATACGTATAAAAAATAGACATAAAAACTTGTATTATTTTAAAAAATATTGATCAGGGAATAAAAAAATGTTAATTACGACAACTCATATGTGTGGAAGTTTATCTGAGATTGCCATTTTTGCCAATTAAGAGAAAATTTAGGCTTTTTTGCATAGTTAGATTCAGCTTTCAACATGTATGATAACATTGGTAATTGTAAATTGTTAAAAACTTTAACCTTGTGGTGTAAGAAACTGAAAAATGTAATGTGAAAATGAATATTGTGCACAATCATTTAATTACAATTCATTCAATATGTGCAATATTGATGACCCAAATTAGGTAATTTGGTTCCATTTCCAAGCCAGAGAATATGTGGTTAGAAATCTTTACCAGCCAGACATATCATTTTTGATGGTTTCTCTTATTGGGAGTGAGGGTTGCGGGGCAGATGATTTTATGTACTATGTATTTGATGAGGAGAAAGGAATAGAAGGTCTTTAGAAAATATGTTGTGAAGATGATCCGCAACAAATGTTGAGCCATTGTCACAAAAAAATTGAACATAAGAGTTGTGAGAGCAAATGAGCCATGTAATGCAGATGAAAACAGTGATAGTTATTTTGTTGAATGTTGCATTAACACATAACAAAGTTGCACTAAGGTGGTGGATACAAGAATTGACAGAAAGGATGGGCCTAAGAAAAGCATTATACATAGAGAAGCCGACCTTAGCCATTTTGAAGGTGACACCGATGTGTATGAATTTCATTCTGATGATGTGCAATCAGATTCAAATGCCAACAATGTGGAAATTTCACGCAGATTATTCCTTTGAAGATGAAGCTGTAAAACAAGATACACCAGTACTACAGAAACTCAAGCGAGTGAGAAATCTTGGTCCAACCAGTAGATCACACCACAGGTTGATAAAAAGGAAAAAACAGATTGGTTTCCTCAAGCAGATCAAACTATGATGCAGATCAACCCATGATTACCCAATGTATCAAGTTATTTTTTTTAATTTTTCCGCCTTTGTCTGTTGAGCCTCATTGTCCTGGACTCTATCAAGGTTCTGCTCATGATACATATCCCAGAGCTTGGTTAAGCACCTTTACAAAATTACAGGGCAAGGGGCATCTACCCACTGCACCACACCATGGTTCACACCATTCTAAAAATCCAGTCGAGTTTACAGTGAGCTATATTCTTCACTAACAAAGAAATCCAGAAGAACAAAGCATAGATAGCTACACTAGCTAGCTATAATACAATTAAAAAACCTAGGTCTGTTTTCAATGCTCTATACTACAATTACAAAATTCATACACGACAATGTTGTTGCGCTAAAGCAAAATTTCGTAGAACGACAACTAAACAATATCGTCTTTCCACTACGCACAACACAAAACTGAATCTATTAAAGCAAGGACAAATTATTTATTCCCTCGCTTACCAACAAATTTAGTTACAACCAAATTTGGTTGCTGACTGAATGTAGTAACAACAACTTTGTAGTTCAGTTTTCTGTTAATCAAACAACATCAATTTCAGTGTTCTCTTCCCACCATGTAGCATAAAATCAATCTAACAAATTATAAACCATACTTCATCTTACCTTAGTAGCACATCCAATAAATATCCTACCAGTGTCAGTTCCTTCAAATGCAACAAATTTGTTTGGCTTCTGCCTATGCAGCATGTACTTAGGCTCACATTCAACCACAAGCCCAAAGAAACTTGGGTCTATCACAGTTTGAGGAGTTTGTTGCAGCAACAAGAACTTATATATCAACTATAGCCACATATATAAACTAAGATAAAAGAAATGAAAAAGAATCTTAAAACCCTAAACCTAACCCTAGCAGAGGAGAGGAGAGAGACTTACAAAGTACTTCATTTGCATGCTTCTAAACTCGCTCATGCAATCATCATTGTTGAAGGTCTAGTTGTGTTTGGGCCACGACGACATGCTCGCGACGCCATCAGAGTGCGAGAAGGCGAAGAGAAGAGGCAGAGCAGATAGTGAGCTCGAGGGGGAGAGAGGGGGGACTAGGGAAGGGGACAAGCCAATTGTCCATCTTTAACCTGGTCCAGCCCAGTCCAACCAAGCGAAGACACTAGTGGGTGCTATAGGCGGCGTCGTTAGCCGTTATGCAGTCCATCAACATGACAGGTGGGTTAGTCCTGTCAGAAACATGTTTAAATCTTTTGAAACGGCCATCAAATAGACTTGATATTTTTAGTCATAAAATTAAAATATTTTAATACTTTTTGATCATTTTCTTTTGAAGTGATAGTTCAGTGGGATAACAACGACACAAATTTTTGGAACATGATGGCACGTGATGCCGTTATCCTGGACGTCCCCATGTGCATCAAGATTACTAATTAATATAGGGTTTTTTGCAATACGTTGGCAGTAACTTAATGATACGTAGGAATATAAAAACCATGAGTGGGACATGAAGCTTTAAATTCGCATGATACAACTTTGTCTGGTAGTTGAGTTCTGCCACTCCAGTACATTCGTGACTGTGTTTAGTTTAAATCACCCGAATCACATGGAAACGGACCAACTTAATAACGACCTCACGTGGCGTGGCTGCATGTTCACTCATGATTTATCGGATATGACAACCCCTAAAGTGGTAGTCTTATTTGTTAATCACTCCATAATAACATCAGTGAAGACGAAGCCGATCTACGATGGCTCCGACAGGAGGCATCAACCAAATCTCTATTGCCCTCGCGCAAGACGTGGATGGGGCGAGGGGATACTATCAAGAACACATTTTTTGCAGTTTTGCTAGAATTCATTTTAATTATGTCTTATTCACCTTTTATAATCATTGACTGTGATATTTTAAAATGCGTGTGTGTTGATGTGGTTGTATTTTTTTATGTAAACGAGTAGATGAGTTCTAGGCATTTTTAGAGTAAAATGCACTACACGATGCTTCAACTTGCGACACGAGCTCACTTTGGTCACTCGATTTCAAAATATGGTCATTACATTCACTTTGTATGGTGGGACGTGTTCGTACGATCACTATTCACGTACGCCAGTCGGTATGCCGCATGTTTGACCAGTTCACGAGCGCCACGTAGGCATGGGAGAGCTAGGTGTCATTAATAAACAAAGGTTGGGGTGTTATGTGTAAAAATCTCTAGCTTTCCCTGTGTTACCCGAAACCCACCGCTCATATGTCCCGTTGCCGCCGCCCATTGCTCGCCACCGCCGCCCATCGCTTGTCACCGCTACCCACCGCTCGTCGCCGCCGTCATGTCCAGCAACAACTCTGTCCGATCTGGTCGTCGCGGGCGGACAGTGGTTGTGCCGCTCATCTCATGCCCCGCTGCCGCTACAAAGTGAAGTTCTACATGTCCACCACGGAGGATCATGACGGATGTGTGTTCTACATATACCTCAATCAGGGAGGAGTAAGCATCTACCGACCGACCTAATTTTTCTTGATTTGTTTTTTCAAAAAAATTGATTTTCATCTATTTGTTTGTAGAATGGATGTGATTTCTGGCATTGGGAGAGGGAGTACGTGGCCTACCTTGTAGATCATCATTATCTTGTTGGTCATGAAGTTGTTGATGCCATAGGAGCAACAGAGGATAGGAGGGAACTGCTTGAGAGAGAAAGAGAAGAAAGAATAAGGGCTTTCATGGTTGGGTCTCGAGGTACCATGAACATCACCACGGCACAAGCTGGTGCATTTCTTACTTTAGGAATGCATATGTTGCTACTGCTGAAACTACTGCTTGGTGGTGTACCGTCGCTTGTTGTGCTATCAGTCATGTTGGTGATGAAGCAATGAAGCTGGTGTTTGCTGAAGAAGAAGTGAAGATTGTGGTTCCTCATGACAATTGAAGCTAGCATTTCCTAATGTAAACACGTGACAGCCCGAGACCGACGTACCAGAGGATTCCCCTTCTATTCCGTTTTTGTCATGTGTTTATTTTTATTTGTCGCATCATCATCGCATCATGCGCATCATCCGCATTGCATCGGCATTCCATTGCCGCCAGTTTTCAAACCTGCATCTGTTATTAGTTGCCGGTTCTCTCCGTGTTCATCGTTGCCCGTTTTGAGCCCGATCACACTCGCACGCGCCCGCGGCATCGTTTAAATCTCGTTTTTAAAAGTGTGTATAAAACTTCCTGTGATTGGGTTGAAACTTGACGTGCGGTCTTAATTAGTTGTAGGTAGGCCACCTGCCAATTTTCATCGCAATCGGAGTCCGTCTGGTACCCGAACGGTCGACCGTAGCGGCACCGTATTCGGTCCATCGTCGGACGTTTTATCGATGTTTTAAAATAGTTGCCGGGTGCCCATTTTCCCTCTCATCTCCGGCTAACCTACTCTACACAGCCTATCTACACAGCCCATCAAACCTATCTAGCCACTTCCTCCGTTCGTGGTCATCGGATCGCGATCGGACGGACGAGGTCCACCCCACCAAAGCCCAACCCTATTTAAGACCACCCCATGGAGAGGCCTCTCTCACTTCACTAGGGTTCCCCCTAGTCATTTTTTAGCCACCCCCCTCAAAAACCCCACCTGCTAGCCTCATCTCCTCTCTCCCCCGAAATCTCATCCCAGGTCAGATCTGGACCATTGGATTTCCATCCAAAGGCCTAGATTCATCCAAAACCCCACCTACCGGACATGTCCGTGGCCAACTCGGACATGTCCGGGTGACCGCAGTGCCTGAGCCGCTCCTCCCGCACAGCCGTGCCGCCCTGCCTCTCCTGGTCGGAAGCCGGCCCCGCCGCCGGACCTCACTCCGCCATCGGCCGCAACCCCGTCGACCGGATCCCGTCGGGTCGACCTCGTCGTCCCCATCTCTCCCTCCTTCTCCCTTCTCTCTCCCTAACATCTCTCCCTCCCTGTGGTGCGCCAGATCCCCAGCGGAGCTTGAAGCCGCCGTCCCCGGCCAGATCCGCGGAGGATCCACGCGGATCCGCCGTTCCAGACCTTCGCCGGTCCCCTCCCCTCCGACAAGTCGCGCCGCCGGAAGCCGTTGTCGTCGCGTTGACCGCGCGAGGAGAACGACGAGACCACGAGCAGCGCCTCGCCCCGCTCTTGGGCCTGCCTTGCCCCGCGCCGGCCCAGCTGGCCGCTTCGCCCCGCTCCTGGGCCAGATCCGAGCCGGGCCAGCCCTCCACGCCTCGGCCTCCTCATCGCATGGGCCCATGGCCCGAGGTGAGCTCCTTGCACTATCTTCCGCCCGTGCGACATTTTAGTTATTTAGCGCTTGTGTCTAGTTCGGCCAGCAGGTCAGTTTCGGCCCAGTAGTTTTTTTTCGTTTTGGCGATTTATTTAATTACCAGGTTGTCAGAAAAATGCTATAATTTTAAAACGCCCATAGATATTTAACCGAGCGTCGGATCACAATGATTTAAATATGTAACTTGTGTGGTTTTTCGCGTAGATTCGTAATTTGCAACTTGCATGCATGTTTGCAATAGTTTGACCCGCCAAATGCCTAGTTTTGCGTGCTGTCCCAATAGGGGATCGTCCCGTATTAATTTTCGTGTGTGTCCGGATTGCTCGATTCCCGTAGTTTAAATGCTCATGTTTTTAGGGACCTTTTCCATGTATTATAGAGTAGTTGTTTGTATTTTAGCATGTAGGATTCCGTCGCTAGTTTGTTATACCGCGTTTAGGACATATTCTCGCGTATACGTGTGGCATTATTTTCGTTTTGCAACCCCACATGTTATATATGTTTTCGGGGTAGAAAAATCCATAGAATTTAACTGTGCATTTAGTTTTAGCTTTTGAGCAAGTTAGTGCGCATGATGTTTTGTCATGTTGCCCTTTTGTTTATTTTGTGGGATTTAATCCATGCATGATATGAATAAGTTGTCAATTAGAGATATGCCCTTGGATGTGTAGACTAGCCCCTGGTAATTTTGATTGCAATAGAAATCCATGTTTAGGTGTGGTGTTCTTGTTCTCAACTTGCTAGGAAATAGTGTTGTTTTGGAGATGCTGAAATATTTCTAAGTATGAAATCTGTTATATTTTGTTGTTGTCTTGTCATGATTTTATCTGGTGATCTGTAGCTCTTTTGAGGTTGGCGCAATGGAGTTAGTTGTAGACTTTAGGATTCTCTAGCATGCTGGGAATTTTCATGCCATTTGGAGTCCTGTAGCTTATGGTTTTCTGCTGCCAGTATGCCTTCAGATCGTAAACTGCACTGTCATAAACTGATATTTTCTCTAAGTCTGAAACTGCGTGTGAGCAACCATTTTGTGAGTTCTTTTCCTAGTGATCCATGCTTACATGCTTGGTGTTATTAGTTGTATGTTGTAGTGCATCTTGACCTTTATTGCCACATGCCTTGATTGTGCATATTGGATTTGTGTAGCTCGTAGTTGTGGGGTGTAGAAAATGCTATGTGGCTGATTCTGACAGATTTTAGTGATTTCTTGTTTAGCTCGTAGTTGTTGAACCGTTTCTCCGTTTTGATCGTGTCCTATATGAAACTTGCTTAGAATCTCGTGTAGTTCCATATTATCTTGCTGGTTGTATGTTTTGAAATGCTTGTGACTGCCGTTGCACACATATTGCATTCATGCCATCATATATTGCGGTGTTCGTATCTTTTGAACCGTAGCTCCGTTGGAGATGTTCTATGTGTGTAAATTGATTGTAACGACGCGTAGAATCTCGTGAACCTATTTTTTTTTGCTGTTTAACAAATATTAAAAAACATGTTAGTTCAGATCTGGACAGAATTGTAAATTAACGTATGAGGTCATCTCAGAAATGCTATATGTCATTTTCGACCTCATTTAAAATGCATAGATAGATAGTTTAATTAAGCTTCATCCCTTATCATGTATAACCACATTTAATATTGCCGTGTACTTAATCGGGATAGAACTAAATAAATTCCTATGTGGAGTTTCGTCAATATGCAACTCGTTGCATATTGAACTTCACTTATTGTGCAGTGTTTGATTGTTGTGAAATGACATGCCATGTCTTGCATATATTCAACCGTTCATGCATCATATGTGTTGTGCATCGTGTGGTGTATATCGAGTGTTGATTCTTGTTTCCGGTTTTCCTTTGTCTCGATAGAGTTCCGCAAGCGTGTCGGAAAGTGAGGACCCGTTCGACTACATCAGTTCGTCTGCTTCACGGAGTCGTTCTTCTTCCAAGCAGGATCTCAGGCAAGATGACCATTTCCCCAGATACCATTACTATCATTGCCACGCTAGTTTTACCGTTTCTACCCTTATGTCTCGTTGCCTACCACCTGTTAAATATCAGCCTCTCAACATTGCCATGAAAACCTTCACCTGTTCACAACCTAGCAAACCACTGATTGGCTATGTTACCGCTTGCTTAACCATGTGTTAGCGTTGCTAGTTGGAGGTGCAGTTGGTTCCATGTGATAACATGGGTTCCTTGTTATATCACCATATTAAATGCTATTTAAATTAATGCACCTATATACTTGGTAAAAGGTGGAAGGTTTGGCCTTTCTAGCCTGGTGTTTTGTTCCACCTTTGCCGCTTTAGTTTCGGTTATCGGTGTTATGTTCCATAACTGAGCGATCCTAACACGATCGGGGTTGTTATGGGGATCCCCTTGATAATTCATTTTAGATTAAAGTTGGTATGGCAAGGCCCAACATTGGTACTTCATTTGCCCAACACAATAATTCTATTAATACTGAAAAGCATAGGGCGTCATGAACCCGAGGAGTAATTTTACATAATACAGGGAGGGCCAATGCTGATGGTGCTGGTCCAAAAACAGAGCCACTTGCGGGGCCACCCGGGACAACTCAGGGGATGTCTATCCGGCCATCGTACGTAGTGCTCATCCGTCGTGTCCTGAGAACGAGATAGGCGGCTCCTATCGGGATCGTCGACACGCCGGGCGGCCTTGCTGGATTAGTTTTACCTTTGACGAATGCCTTGTGCATAGGGATTCCGGTGATGCTTTGAGTAATCTCAGAGTTGAGGTTTTCCACTAAGGAGTCCAACGAGATTGCGAGTTTCGTGATCGAGGACTTCTATGTGGCTTGTGGTAGTTTGTGATGGACTAGTTGGAGCACACCTGCAGGGTTAAATCTTTCAGAAAGCCGTGCACGCGGTTATGTGGCAACGTGGAAACTTTGTTTAACACTGGTTCTATATAACTTGAAGTTAACTTAATTAAAATATGCCAACTGAGTGCTTAACCGTGATTGTCTCTTTCGTGAGTTCCTTCTCCGATCGAGGACACGGTGGGGTTATGTCTGACGTAGGTAGGTGTTCAGGATTATTCATTTGATCATCAGTAGTTCACCTCCGCTATGCGTAGATCTTCCCCTTATTTATTCTTGTACTCATAAGTTAGCCACTAAATATATGCTTAGTCGCTTGATGCAGCCTCACCACTTAACCATACCTCACCTATTAAGCTTTGCTAGTCTTGATACCTTTGGAAATGAGATTGCTGAGTCCCCTGTGGCTCACAGATTACTACAACACCAGTTGCAGGTACAGGTAAATGTTACTTGATGCGAGCGTGTTGATTGTTCATTTGGAGTTGCTTCTTCTTCCTCTTCTTCATCGATCTAGGATGGGTTCCAGGCCGGCAGCCTCGGATAGCAAGGATGGACGTTGTTCTCTTTTCTCGTTTGTTTTCGTCTGTAGTCGGACCCTGCTCTTCTTCGTGATATTTATGTATTGTACTAATGTGACTCTGATGTAGCTTGTGGCAAGTGTAAGCCAAATTCTATATATCTCATATTTTCAGTACATATACTTGTAACGATATCCATTCTTGCGAAACGACGAGATGCGCTTCTATCCCTGTCGAGGCCCTCGCGCCTAAATAAGGATAGGATCGCATCTTGGGCGTTACAAAAACTATCTTAGTAGTAGTAGTAGAAATGGCAAGTGGAAACCAATATTTTGATGAAGAAGTGTACTACTTTGTTGATGTTGATCTATATTGTTGAACAAAATGAACCAACTATACTTCAATAAGATCACAATAAGCAGAAGAGAACATCACAATTAGTAGAAGAGAACATCTTCAACCACATGTTTTATACTTCAATAAGGTCATTGGTTCTTGACACCATTTCAGTAAGATCGATGGTTTTTGACACCACATACTGATATTTCAGATAAGATCAAAAGTAAAAGTTTCTTGACACCATTTCACTAAGGTCATAAGTAAAAGTTTCTTCTTCTCAACCCTGTTTGATAGCTGTTGCACTAGTCCCTGAAGATGTCAAACATGCTTCCATTCTTTGCAAGCCCTGAGCTATGGTCACATTCTTCAACTGGTTTCTTTCCTTTCACCATTTCTTCTTTATTCTTCTTTGCAGTAGCTACTTTGTCTGCCTTCTTCTTTGCAGCAACGACTTTCTCTGCCTTGTTCTTTGCAGGAGCTGCTTGCCTGGCTTCTTCCTCACCCAAGTGTTTGGTTCTAATTCTTTCAGCCACTTGTATGCATCCTCATTGAGTTCTTTCATCTCATTCATGTACTGTCCATACTTAATTGGTGTTGTGCTTCTTGCTATTTTCCACAACTGGTTCTTCGGTGCATCAGCTTTATAGAGTTGCTGGAAGTTCTTCCACATATGCCTAACACAAAACCTATGTTATGAATGTGGAAACAAAGCATTCACATCATTGATGAGACCCTTTTGTTTGTCAGACATAATGGTCTAGGGTGAGGTATTGTTGATACCAATATCCATCTTAGCCTCTGAAGAAACCAAATCCAGTTTGGCATGTTGTCCACAACACCAATTGCAATTGGAAATATGCAATTGTTAGGATCTATGCCAACTGCAACAAGTAACTGACCCCTATATCTTGTATTTATATGACACCCATCTATGAAAATCAGAGGCTTGCATCCTTGAAGGAAACCTCTTTTACAAGCATCAAGACACTTGTATGCTCTATTGAACCTAGCTTCATCATCAACTGCCAAGAAGAATGAACTACCACAGTTACTCCTCCTTATCTCATTTCCATAACCCCATAGCAACTTGTATTGTCCCTCTTCATCACCATGGATTATCTTCTTGGCCAACCTCCTTGCCCTTTATAGCTTAGTCCTGAATTGTGTCATGTGCTATTCTTACTGTACTACTCTTGAGAAGTTCCTCAAGTTCATATCTTGATCTGCCCTGAAACTCTCAAGATATTTCTTTGCAAGGTGAGTTTCATCATCTGAATCTGGTGCCCTTAAGTCTTCACCTTCTGATACATAATCACACATGGTTTCAAGTCCTGGAGGTGGACCTTGCTTTACGTGTCCTATATCTCCCCCCTTCACCTTATCCTTTGACTGCACTGGCTCATCTTGATCCACATTGTCAGCATATATGTAACACCCCGGACACACCCGCCGGTGGTCGTTACTCCTGGCGGGATTTAGACTGGCCTCACATATCAATACTAGTCTTTTCTGCGCACTTTGTCCTCACTCATGCGCACCCGGGATGAACTTCCCGGTCGGTCACCCATCCTAGAACTACTCCAAGCCGAGCACGCTTAACCTGGGAGTTCTGTTTGAATGGGCTACCGGAAAAGAAGGAATTCCTTATTGATATGAGTAGTCTATCATCCCTAATAAGCCAGGCTATCACATACACCACCACTCAGAGGACCCGACGTCCTTGTCGGGCCACAGGAGCGTTGCCTCTTAGTACAAACGTCTGTGCATCCAGTCCAGTACATGTACCATGTCGTGTGCCACGACGGGTCACAAATGTCATGAACAACATGACCGCACACCTGTCCGCAAACATCCGTGTAACCGCGAGGGTCGGCTCTAATACCAAACTTGTAACACCCCGGACACACCCGCCGGTGGTCGTTACTCCTGGCGGGATCTAGACTGGCCTCACATATCAATACTAGTCTTTTCTGCGCACTTTGTCCTCACTCATGCACACCCGGGATGAACTTCCGGGTTGGTCACCCATCCTAGAACTACTCCAAGCCGAGCACGCTTAACCTGGGAGTTCTGTTTGAATGGGCTCCCGGAAAAGAAGGAATTCCTTATTGATATGAGTAGTCTATCATCCCTAATAAGCCAGGCTATCACAATATAGATCATCATCACCATCACTGATATCAAAGTCACTATCAAACATGGCAGCTGGATCAAAATCATTGTCATCTCAGTCACCATCTTTCCTTCCCATCTTGGCTCTTATATCCCTGTCTTCCTCCCTTTGCACATCACTATTCTCTCCATGTGCTCCACTAGCATCCAAATGCTCTTCATTTTGTTCAATCTCAGCAATGATCTCTTCGTGCAAATGGTCCAAATGGTGTGATTCATTGTTCTTTGTCCTCCTTGCAAAGATAAATTGATTTGCATAATCAACTTCAACTTTTGAATTGCTTGGATAAATGATACGTCTCCAACGTATCTATAATTTTTGATGGTTCCATGCTATTATCTTGTCAACTTTGGATGTTTTATATGCATGAATATGCTATTTTATATCTTTTTTGGGACTAACCTATTAACTCAGTGCCTCGTGCCAGTTTCTGTTTTTTCCGTGTTTTTGACCTTTTTCAGAAAAGAATATTAAACGGAGTCCATACGGAATAAAACCCGCGGGATGATACTTTTCCATAACAGAAGATACGCAGGGGACTTGAGAACCAAGGTAGGAGACCTCGTGGGAGGTCACAAGCCCCCTAGGTGCGCCCTAGGGGGCGCCTGGAAGGCTTGTGGGCCCCAGGTGCCTCCTTTGCCCTACCTCTTTCATCTATAAATTCTCTAAAATCCAGAAACCAAAGAAGAGAGCCACGAAAATACTTTTCCGCCGCCGCAAGCTTCTGTCTCCGCAAGATCCCATCTGGGGACCATTCTGGTGCCGTGCCGGAGGGGGATTCGGACACAGAGGGCTTCTTCATCAACACCATTGCCTCTCCGATGATGCGTGAGTAGTTCACCACAGACCTTCGGGTCCATAGCTAGTAGCTAGGTGGCTTCTTCTCTCTCTTGGATCTTCAATACAAAGTTCTCCATGATCTTCATGGAGATCTATCCGATGTAACTTTCTTTTGCGGTGTGTTTGTCGAGATCCGATGAATTGTGGATTTATGATCAGATTATCTATGAATATTATTTGAGTCTCCTCTGATCTCTTATATGCATGATTTCGTATCCTTGTAATTCTCTTCGAGTTATGGGTTTCGTTTGGCCAACTTGATCTATAATTCTTGCAATGGGAGAAGTGCTTGGTTTTGGGTTCATACCGTGCGGTGTCCTCACCCAGTGACAGAAAGGGTAGCGAGGCACGCATCGTGTTGTTGCCATCAAGGGTAAAAAAGATGGGGTTTATATCATATTGCATGAATTTATCCTTCTACATCATGTCATCTTGCTTAAGGCGTTACTCCATTTGTTATGAACTTAATACACTAGATACATGCTGGATAGCGGTCGATGTGTGGAGTAATAGTAGTAGATGCAGACAATATGGGTCTACTTGTTTCGTACGTGATGCCTATATGTATGATCATTGCCTTAGATATCGTCATGACTTTGCGCGATTCTATCAATTGCTCAACATTAATTCGTTCACCCACCGTAATACTTGCTATCATGAGAGAAGCCTCTAGTCAACACTATGGCCCCCGGATCTACTTCACATCATATATTCAGATCTACAAAAATACCAAAAATACTTTGTTGCACTCTTCACCTTCAGATCTCACCTTGCAAATAATCGTGAAGGGATTGACAACCCCTTTATAGCGTTGGGTGCAAGTTTGTTTGTTTTTGCGCAGATACATTGGTGCCTCATCTTGATACTCCTACTGGATTGATACCTTGGTTCTCAAACTGAGGGAAATACTTATCGCTACTTTGCTGCACCACCCTTTCCTCTTCAAGGGAAAAACCAACGCAAGCTCAAGAGGTCGCAATAAACAATTTGAATTGGAATAGGAGCTTATTCTCGTGGATTGGCAGTGCTCTTTTGTTTGGAAGTGTTAAACACTGGTGGGAGATGAGCTTGAGGATTGTTGACTACATCATCAACATCTGTGTTACTTTGCAAACTATCATCCTGGTCAAGATAAATATCAAAGAAATGATGGCCTATTGATAGAAATGTCATCATTTGATTAGTATCTTCCTCACTCCTAATCCGTCTCGATGCATTTCTGGTGATGTCAAGAATAGGAATGCACTAGTATGCTTTTATCCTTCCAGCCATCTCCCATCCTATATCCTCTACCATATGCTCAACCATGATTGGAGACCAAGTTAAGGTGTCAACTTGATCATACCACACTTTATGTCCATTGACATAGCTTCTGTTACTTCCTTGACCCATGAAAAAGCCCCCATGAACAGAGGCATAGCCCTATGGTCAAAACATGTAGCACGCGCTACAGGTCCAAACTAAATTTTAGTACTAATTATCATGCATAAATCACGAGGCATCAGGGTCACCAGCGGTTGTGCCACAGGGTCCATCAATCGAGCCCACACCAGGCCCTCTCTCTAGCAGGTATGTATCCCAAGTCGTAGACTGTGGCTCGGCCACACATGTAGGATGTACTGTCTCGCAACCCCTGAATGATTCGCCTAAGTTCTAGTTTCCTCCTTAAAAATTGTAAGCTCCAGCGATTCGTTTTGTAAAAAATATATTTACTCGGATTCTCAAAATTTTATCTAGATTAGTTTTTTCCATATTGGTTCTCCCTTTTATGTATTATTTTCTCTAAATATTTTGACAAGTTGTAACAATCTTATGCTTGAACTTGTAGCCAGTATAGTATATTAACGTGTTTTGTTAGAACGTTGGGCATTGGCTCGTGTTTTACAACATCCAGTTCACAGTTTTCAATGTCCCATTTGTAATTTATTTATTAAATGTAGAAAATATGGACATGTTTCTTCTTATAAGGAAGACACCATCACAAGATGTACCACCATCGCTCCAATGATGATAGAGTAAGTGATGATGTTATTTGTTACCTGGAGGAAAAAGAAATGGAAAATATCACCAATAACCAAGTGGTTGAGTGTTTTTTTTTGCCGAGAGGAAGAGAATATACTAGTGGAAATTTTATTTTCCAACTCAAAAAACATGTATTTTTTAGAAAAAATCAAGTACTACTTTGATTTGGGAATTTTATTCTGTTATACTTGAAACTTTAATCCTATTTTTGATATTGTAGGTCTTTGAACCTTGAAGTCTCATGACATGTTTGGGAATTTGGGAATGCAAGTCAACTTTTCAAGTAAATTTGTCCTTCGTTTTAGCATTATATTAAGCATTTTGGCTCTTGCATCTTGTTTGTGAATCGACTTTTACTATGTTTGGCAAAGAGTGTTGTGAATCACATCTTTATCCAATATAGCATTGCTTGAAAATTTTACACTATGATTCAGTGGTGCATCAGGGTATCAATAGCTCCAGCTCCGCCCCTGCCCATGATGAAATAGAACTGAGAATTTGTCACTGCATGCTCCTGTTACAAATAGCTTTCAAATTTAACAAATACACAAATGATTGTCACAAAATTGACCCAAAATTCAACCTTCTATGTGAACCCTATAGTAAACCCCCAATTCATAAACCCTAGAACAAAATCTAAATACACCAACGAATACACAATTAAAGAACCATTTATGTGAAACTCTTCCCAAGGCATGACAAACAAACTAAATTGGAAGCGGAATCAAACCTATATTCAACTTTTCATGCCGTGGCAAAAAACGTACCGAAAACCCCCAATTCGATCCACAAAACCCTAGAAATCCCTTTCAACGCGGGCATAATCAATAGAAACCCTAGATAAACTGAATGTCATCTCTACATAACTCGATTAGATGTCAAATAGGCCAAAAATCTTCACTTGTTGTACTTGGGGGCAGGGGCTCCTTCCGGGCGACAAACTGCAGCCAGGGAGGCGCGGCCTACTCTTCACCACGATGAAGAGACCCTCCTCCGCAGTCGATCCTTTCGACCACGCCGACGATCATCGACGACGATCAATTGCTCCCTCCTCGGTCGCGCCGTCATCTCCACCGCCCAAAACGACGAGACAGTGGAGGAGGAGAGACAGGGGTGGGAGGGCAACCAGGGATTGAAACAAGAATAGGAGGTTTTTTTTGTAAATTTGCCAGCGCTGCTCTTCTTCAAACTGTTAGGAATAAATTAATTAGTTTAATTAAAGGGTTAATCCCTGCTATATCGGTTGCTACTTGTAGTAACTTCCTCTTTGTAACCGCCTTTGTACCAGGGTATATATACCCTCAAGTTCATCAATGAAAGTAACTGTTCCATCATTTGTTCCCTTCTCTCCCATTTTACTTTCACACATTATCAGCATGCTCGATACCTTGAGCGATTTCGAGACCGAGAAGAAGTATACGCAAAAGTCGATTCGTCGCTACGGTGATAGAGGCTACCGTGGTCGCCGTCATGGTGCACGAAGGTACAACGGATCTTGCCGCCGCCACCAGCACACTTCCACGGCGCTGCCGAAGCTGGCCTTTGTGTCGGCCGCGGCGCAGCCGGGGCGCCGCTGCCGGTGCCTTGAATCGACCGGTGTCGTCGTCACCCCTACACGAAGACGTGACCAACAAAGCCGAGATTGCTTCTCTGCCGCCTCTAACCCCTGCGGTTGTTGAGGTGGAGGGCGACGCCCTCGCCTCCATCTCCGCTCAGACCGCGGCCTTGATACGTCTCCAACGTATCTACTTTTCCAAACTCTTTTGCCCGTGTTTTGGACTATAATTTGCATGATTTGAATGGAACTAACCTGGACTGACGCTATTTTCAGCAGAATTGCCTTGGTGTTATTTTTGTGCAGAAATCAAAGTTCTCCAAACGTCCTGAAAATTTACGGGGAGCAGTTTTGGAAAATATCAAAAATATATGCGCCAAGTTCCACCTCAGGGGGTGGGCCAGTGGGCCACAAGCCCCTGCTCCGCCACCACCCCCTGGTGGCGGTGGGCAGGCTTGTGGGGCCCACAAGCACCTGCCGCCACCAATTCCAGCTCTATAAGTTGCCTTTCATCCGAGAAAAAATAAAAAGAGAAGTTTTCGTCGCGTTTTTGATACGGAGGCGCCGCCACCACATGTTCTTCATCTGGAGGGCAGATCCGGAGTCCGTCTTGGGCTCCGGAGAGGGGAAATCGCCGCCATCGTCATCATCAACCTTCTTCCCTCTCCAATTCCATGAAGCTCTTCGTCGTTCGTGAGTAATCTATTCGTAGGCTCGCTGGGCGGTGATGAGTAGGATGAGATCTATCATGTAATTGAGTTAGTTTTGATGGGGATTGATCTCTAGTATCCACTATGTTCTGAGATTTGATGTTGCTACTACTTTGCCATGCTTAATGCTTGTCACTAGGGCCCGAGTGCCATGATTTAAGATCTGAAATTATTATGTTATCACCAATATATGTGTGTTTTAGATCCGATCTTGCAAGTTGTAGTTACCTACTATGTGTTATGATCCGGCAACCCCCGGAGTGACAATAACCGGAACCACTCCCGGTGATGACCATAGTTTGAGGAGTTCATGTGTTCACCAAGTGCTAATGCGTTGGTCCGGTTCTTTATTAAAAGGAGAACCTTAATATCCCGTAGTTTCCTTTTGGACCCCTCTGCCATGGGAGGGATGGACAATAGATGTCATGCAAGTTCTTTTCCCTAAGCACGTATGACAACACACGGAATGCATGCCTACATCACATTGACGAACGGGAGCTAGCCACTTATCTCTTCGTGTTATAGTTGTTGCATGATGAATATCATCCAAACAAATCACCGACCCATTGCCTACGAGTTTGTCCTACTGCTGCTGTTACTTGTCTTGCTCTGCTGCTACTGTTGCTACTACTGTTACTTGTCTTGCTGTGATGCTACTGTTGCTACTACTGTCGCTTCCTATTGTTGCTACTACTGTCGCTTGCTACTGTTGCTACTTGCTACTGTTGTCACTACTGCTGTTCCTTGCCACTGCTATTGCTCGTTACACTGCTGCTACCTGCTACACTGTTGGTTCACCTACCGTTGACGGGAATTGACAACTTCCGTCGACGCGGCAACGAAGGCGCCATTGATACAATTGTGAGGAATAGTCTGCCGTTAACAGATCGTTTCTGACATCGTTGTTATCATACTACTTTGCTGTTACTACTGTGCTTGCAGATACTAATCTTTCAGGTTTGGTAGAATCTGACAAATTCAGCTGCTAATACTTGAGAGTATACTCTCACCTCCTGACGGGCTTATCAACAAATTGGGTCGAATAGTCTATCCTCGAAAACTACTGCGAACCCACGCGTTGGTGGGCCATCAACAACATTCTTACAGTTTCACTGCCGGGGAGTGCTAGCAGCGTTCTTCTGGTGCTGTTGCAGGAGAAGGTTCGTTGTCATAAGCATTCGTCTAGCTAACACTAGAGATTGCAGGATCAACACTTTTCTGGCGCCATTGCCGGGGAAGCACAACTGACGTTAGCATTTTTCTGGCGCCGTTGCCGGGGAGGTATTGCTATATTCTCTGAGTCACTTGGGATTTATATCTGCTGATTACTATGAAGAATCTGAAGGATCCGAAGACCAAAGTCTTGCCCTCAACTACGAGGGGAGGTAAGGAATTGCCATCTAGCTCTGCACTTGATTCACCTTCAGTTATGAGTAAGTTTGCGACTTCACCTCCTGGTAGAAATCTTGATTTGTCGCCTGTGCTTGATGATGCTTGTGATAGTACTGCTAGAGATGCTATGCTTGATACCGCTTTGCCTGATGATGCTAGAGATGCTATTTTGCCTGATGATGCTATGCTTGATACTGCTAGAGATGCTATGCTTGATACTATGCCTGATGATACTATGCTTGATACTGCTAGAGATGCTATGCTTGATACTGCTTTGCCTGATGATGCTAGAGATGCTATTTTTCCTGATGATGCTATGCTTAATACTGCTAGAGATACTCCTTTGCCTGATGTTCCACTAGGAGTGTTCCTTGATGCTCATATTGCTAGAGTTACTACCAATGCTCGTGATGCTTCTGAAACTGCCGATACTATTGAGATAGAACCTGCTTTTGCTCCTGTTAGATCTAGCTCTCCTAGATATGAATTGCCTGATATACATGAGGGTTATTTTATGGAGGGAGAGATAGCTGAGGATTTTCTTGTGTGTAAGGATGCCTATGACGCTGAGAAATTACTTCTCAAGTGGAAGGAAAAATCTCGTGAAGCTAGGATGAAAAATGACCCGAAGTTTGCCACTTCGCCTATCTTTGTCACCGATAAGGATTATGAATTCTCTGTCGACCCTGAGATAATCTTGTTGGGGAACGTCGCATGGGAAACAAAAGTTTTCCTACGCGCACGAAGACCTATCATGGTGATGTCCATCTACGAGAGGGGATGAGTGATCTACGTACCCTTGTAGATTGTACAGCAGAAGCGTTAGTGAACGCGGTTGATGTAGTGGAATGTCCTCACGTCCCTCGATCCGCCCCACGAACAATCCCGCGATCAGTCCCACGATCTAGTACCGAACGGACGGCACCTCCGCGTTCAGCACACGTACAGCTCGACGATGATCTCAGCCTTCTTGATCCAGCAAGAGAGACGGAGAGGTAGAAGAGTTCTCCGGCAGCGTGACGGTGCTCCGGAGGTTGGTGATGACCTTGTCTCAGCAAGGCTCCGCCCGAGCTCCGCAGAAACGCGATCCAGAGGAAAAACCGTGGAGGTATGTGGTCGGGCTGCCGTGGAAAAGTCGTCTCAAATCAGCCCTAAAACCTCCGTATATATAGGTGGGAGGGAGGGGACCTTGCCTTGGGGCTCAAGGAGCCCCAAGGGGGTCGGCCGAGTCCAAGGGGAAGGCTCCCCCCCCCAAACCAAGTTGGACTTGGTTTGGTGGGTGGGAGTCCTTCCTTCCCTTCCCACCTCCTCTTTTTTTTTCTCTTTGATTTTCTTTCCTAGGCGCATAGGGCCCTTTTGGGCTGTCCCACCAGCCCACTAAGGGCTGGTGTGCCACCCTCAAGGCCTATGGGCTTCCCCGGGGTGGGTTGCCCCCCCCCCCCCCGGTGAACTCCCGGAACCCATTCGTCATTCCCGGTACATTCCCGGTAACTTCGAAAACCTTCCGGTAATCAAATGAGGTCATCCTATATATCAATCTTCGATTCCGGACCATTCCGGAAACCCTCGTGACGTCCGTGATCTCATCCGGGACTCCGAACAACATTCGGTAACCAACCATATAACTCAAATACGCATAAAACAACGTCGAACCTTAGGTGTGCTGACCCTGCGGGTTCGAGAACTATGTAGACATGACCCGAGAGACTCCTCGGTCAATATACAATAGCGGGACCTGGATGCCCATATTGGATCCTACATATTCTACGAAGATCTTATCGTTTGAACCTCAATGCCAAGGATTCATATAATCCCGTATGTCATTCCCTTTGTCCTTCGGTATGTTACTTGCCCGAGATTCGATCGTTAGTATCCGCATACCTATTTCAATCTCGTTCACCGACAAGTCTCTTTACTCGTTCCGTAATACAAGATCCCGCAACTTTCACTAAGTCACATTGCTTGCAAGGCTTGTGTGTGATGTTGTATTACCGAGTGGGCCCCGAGATACCTCTCCGTCACACGGAGTGACAAATCCCAGTCTTGATCCATACTAACTCAACTAACACCTTCGGAGATACCTGTAGAGCATCTTTATAGTCACCCAGTTACGTTGCGACGTTTGATACACACAAAGCATTCCTCCGGTGTCAGTGAGTTATATGATCTCATGGTCATAGGAATAAATACTTGACACGCAGAAAACAGTAGCAACAAAATGACACGATCAACATGCTACGTCTATTAGTTTGGGTCTAGTCCATCACGTGATTCTCCTAATGACGTGATCCAGTTATCAAGCAACAACACTTTGTTCATAATCAGAAGACACTGACTATCTTTGATCAACTGGCTAGCCAACTAGAGGCTTGCTAGGGACGGTGTTTTGTCTATGTATCCACACATGTAAATGAGTCTTCATTCAATACAACTATAGCATGGATAATAAACGATTATCTTGATACAGGAATTATAATAATAACTATATTTATTATTGCCTCTAGGGCATAATTCCAACAGTCTCCCACTTGCACTAGAGTCAATAATCTAGCCCTCACATCATCATGTGAATTACATTGTAATAAATCTAACACCCATACAGTTCTGGTGTTGATCATGCTTTGGCCGTGGAAGAGGTTTAGTCAGCGGGTCTGCTACATTCAGATCCGTGTGCACTTTGCATATATTTACGTCCTCTCCCTCGACGTAGTCGCGGATGAGGTTGAAGCGTCGTTTGATGTGTCTGGTCTTCTTGTGAAACCGTGGTTCCTTTGCTAAGGCAATGGCACCCATGTTGTCACAGAACAAGGTTATTGGATTCAGTGCGCTTGGCACCACTCCAAGATCCGTCATGAACTGCTTCATCCAGACACCCTCCTTAGCCGCCTCCGAGGCAGCCATGTACTCCGCTTCACATGTAGAATCTGCTACGACGCTTTGCTTGGAACTGCACCAGCTTACCGCACCCCCATTAAGAATAAATACGTATCCGGTTTGCGACTTAGAGTCGTTCGGATCTGTGTCAAAGCTTGCATCGACGTAACCTTTTACGGCGAGCTCTTCGTCACCTCCATACACGAGAAACATCTCCTTAGTCCTTTTCAGGTACTTTAGGATATTCTTGACCGCTGTCCAGTGATCCACTCCTGGATTACTCTGGAACCTACCTGCCATACTTATGGCCAGGCTAACATCCGGTCTAGTGCACAGCATTGCATACATGATAGAACCTATGGCTGAAGCATAGGGGACGGAGCGCATATGCTCTCTATCTTCATCAATTGCTGGGCACTGAGTCTTACTCAATCTCGTACCTTGTAAAACTGGCAAGAACCCTTTCTTGGACTGTTCCATTTTGAACTTCTTCAAAACTTTATCAAGGTATGTGCTTTGTGAAAGTCCTATCAGGCGTTTTGATCTATCCCTATAGATCTTAATGCCTAGAATGTAAGCAGCTTCTCCTAGGTCCTTCATAGAGAAACTCTTATTCAAGTAATCCTTAATGCTCTCTAAAAACTCCACGTTGTTTCCAATCAGCAATATGTCATCCACATATAATATTAGAAACGCCACAAAGCTCCCACTCACTTTCTTGTAAATACAAGATTCTCCAACCACTTGTATAAACCCAAATGCTTTGATCACCTCATCAAAGCGTTTGTTCCAACTCCGAGATGCTTGCACCAGTCCATAAATGGATCGCTGGAGCTTGCACACCTTGTTAGCATTCTTAGGATCGACAAAACCTTCAGGTTGTATCATATACAACTCTTCCTTAAGGAAACCGTTAAGGAACGCCGTTTTGACATCCATCTGCCAGATTTCATAATCAAAAAATGCAGCTATTGCTAACATGATTCTGACGGACTTAAGCATCGCTACGGGTGAGAATGTCTCATCGTAGTCAACTCCTTGAACTTGTGAAAAACCCTTTGCCACAAGTCGAGCTTTATAAACGGTCACATTGCCGTCAGCGTCCGTCTTCCTCTTAAAGATCCATTTGTTCTGAATAGCCTTGCGGCCCTCAGGTAGTACCTCCAAAGTCCACACTTTGTTCTCATACATGGATCCTATCTCGGACTTCATGGTTTCTAGCCATTTGTTGGAATCTGGGCCCACCATTGCTTCTTCATAATTTGCAGGTTCATTGTTGTCTAACAACATGATTGATAAGACGGGATTACCGTACCACTCTGGAGCAGCACGTGGTCTCGTCGACCTGCGTGGTTCGACAGAAACTTGAACTGAGTTTCATGATCATCATCATTAACTTCCTCCTCAACCGGCGTCGCAACGACAGAGGTTTTCCCTTGCCCTGCGCCACCATCCACAGGGATGAGAGGTTTGACAACCTCGTCAAGTTCTATCTTCCTCCCACTCAATTCTCTCGAGAGAAACTCCTTCTCGAGAAAAGCTCCGTTTTTAGCAACAAACACTTTGCCCTCGGATTTGAGATAGAAGGTGTACCCAACTGTCTCTTTTGGGTAACCTATGAAGACGCACTTTTCCGCTTTGGGTTCCAGCTTTTCAGGCTGAAGCTTTTTGACATAAGCATCACATCCCCAAACTTTAAGAAACGACAACTTTGGCCTTTTGCCATACCACAGTTCGTATGGTGTCGTATCAACGGATTTTGATGGTGCCCTATTTAAAGTGAATGCAGCTGTTTCTAATGCATAACCCCAAAACGATAACGGCAAATCAGTAAGAGACATCATAGATCGCACCATCTCTAATAGAGTACGATTACGATGTTCGGACACACCATTACGCTGTGGTGTTCCAGGCGGTGTTAACTGTGAAACAATTCCACATTGTCTTAAGTGAGTACCAAACTCGAAACTCAGATATTCACCCCCACGATCAGACCGTAGGAACTTGATCTTCTTGTTACGATGATTTTCCACTTCACTCTGAAATTGCTTGAACTTTTCAAATGTTTCAGACTTGTGCTTCATCAAGTAGACATAACCATATCTACTCAAATCGTCAGTGAAGGTGAGAAAATAACGATATCCGCCGCGTGCCTCCACGCTCATCGGACCGCACACATCGGTATGTATGATTTCCAACAAGTCACTTGCACGCTCCATTGTTCCGGAGAACGGAGTCTTAGTCATCTTGCCCATGAGGCATGGTTCGCACGTGTCAAGTGAATCAAAGTCAAGTGGCTCCAAAAGTCCATCAGCATGGAGTTTCTTCATGCGCTTTACACCAATATGACCTAAGCGGCAGTGCCACAAAAATATGGCGCTATCATTGTTAACTCTAACTCTTTTGGTCTCAATGTTATGTATATGAGTATCGCTATCAAGATTCAATATGAACAATCCTCTCACATTAGGTGCATGACCATAAAAGATGTTACTCATAGAAATAGAACAACCATTATTCTCTGACTTAAAAGGGTAACCGTCTCGCAATAAACAAGATCCAGATATAATGTTCATGCTCAACGCAGGCACTAAATAACAATGATTTAAGTTCATCACTAATCCTGATGGTAACTGAAGTGAAACTGTGCCGACGGCGATTGCATCAACCTTGGAACCATTTCCTACGCGCATCGTCACTTCATCTTTCGCCAGCCTTCGTCTATTCCGCAGTTTCTGTTTCGAGTTGCAAATATGAGCAACAGAACCGGTATCGAATACCCAGGCACTACTACGAGAGCCGGTTAAGTACACATCAATAACATGTATATCAAATATACCTGATTTTTCTTTGGCCGCCTTCTTATCTGCCAGATACTTGGGGCAATTGCGCTTCCAGTGACCCATACCCTTGCAATAGTAACACTCCGTTTCAGGCTTAGGTCCAGCTTTGGGTTTCTTCGTCGGATTGGCAACAGGCTTGCCGCTCTTCTTTGAATTACCCTTCTTGCCTTTGCCGTTTCTCTTGAAATTACTGGTCTTATTCACCATCAACACTTGATGCTCTTTACGGAGTTCAGACTCTGCGACTTTAAGCATCGCAAACAACTCGCCGGGAGACTTGTTCATCCCTTGCATGTTGTAGTTCAAGACAAAGACTTTATAGCTTGGCGGCAGTGATTGAAGGATTATGTCAGTGATAGCCTCTTGCGGGAGTTTAATCCCCAGCTCAGCTAGACGGTTTGAGTACCTAGACATTTTGAGCACATGTTCACTGACAGACGAGTTTTCCTCCATCTTGCAAACATAGAATTTATCGGAGGTCTCATACCTCTCGATCCAGGCGTTCTTCTGAAAGATAAACTTCAACTCCTGGAACATCTCAAATGCTCCATGACGCTCAAAGCGACGTTGAAGTCCCGGTTCTAAGCCATACAAGACTGCACATTGAACTATTGAGTAGTCCTCCTTGCGTGCTAACCAAGCGTTCTTAACATCCTGATCAGCCGTAGCGGGTGGTTCATCTCCTAGCGCAGCATTAAGGACATAATCCTTCTTCCCAGCTTGTAAGATTAGCTTAAGATTACGAGCCCAGTCTACAAAGTTGCTTCCATCATCTTTCAACTTAGCTTTCTCTAGGAACGTATTAAAATTCAGGATGACTGTAGCGTGAGCCATGATCTACAACACAAATATATTCAAAGTGGGCTTTAGACTATGTTCAAGATAATTAGAGTTTAACTTAATCAAATTATTCGCTAAACTCCCACTCAAAAAGTACATCTCTCTAGTCATTTGAGTGGTTCATGATCCACTTATACTAGCTCAAGTCCGATCATCACGTGAGTTGAGTATAGTTTCAGTGGTAAGCATCCCTATGCTAATCATATCATCTATATGATTCATGATCGACCTTTCGGTCTCATGTGTTCCGAGGCCATGTCTGCACATGCTAGGCTCGCCAAGCTTAACCCGAGTGTTCCGCGTGCGCAACTGTTTTGCACCCGTTGTATGTGAACGTTGAGTCTATCACACCCGATCATCACGTGATATCTTGAAACGACGAACTGTAGCAACGGTGCACAGTCGGGGAGAACACAATTTCGTCTTGAAATTTTAGTGAGAGATCACCTCATAATGCTACCGTCATTCTAAGCAAAATAAGGTGCATAAAAGGATTAACATCACATGCAATTCATAAGTGACATGATATGGCCATCATCACGTGCTTCTTGATCTCCATCACCAAAGCACCGGCACGATCTTCTTGTCACCGGCGCCACACCATGATCTCCATCAACGTGTTGCCATCGGGGTTGTCGTGCTACTCATGCTATTACTACTAAAGCTACATCCTAGCAAAATAGTAAACGCATCTGCAAGCACAAACGTTAGTATAAAGACAACCCTATGGCTCCTGCCGGTTGCCGTACCATCGACGTGCAAGTCGATATTTACTATTACAACATGATCATCTCATACATCCAATATATCACATCACATCGTTGGCCATATCACATCACAAGCATACCCTGCAAAAACAAGTTAGACGTCCTCTAATTTTGTTGTTGCATGTTTTACGTGGTGACTATGGGTATCTAGTAGGATCGCATCTTACTTACGCAAACACCACAATGGAGATATATGAGTTGCTATTTAACCTCATCCAAGGACTTCCTCGGTCAAATCCGATTCAACTAAAGTTGAAGAAACCGACACTTGCCAGTCATCTTTGAGCAACGGGGTTACTCGTAGCGATGAAACCAGTCTCTCGTAAGCGTACGAGTAATGTCGGTCCAAGCCGCTTCAATCCAACAATACCGCGGAATCAAGAAAAGACTAAGGAGGGCAGCAAAATGCACATCACCGCCCACAAAAACTTTTTTGTTCTACTCGAGAAGACATCTACGCATGAACCTAGCTCATGATGCCACTGTTGGGGAACGTCGCATGGGAAACAAAAAATTTCCTACGCGCACGAAGACCTATCATGGTGATGTCCATCTACGAGAGGGGATGAGTGATCTACGTACCCTTGTAGATCGTACAGCAGAAGCATTAGTGAACGCGGTTGATGTAGTGGAACGTCCTCACGTCCCTCGATCCACCCCGCGAACAATCCCGCGATCAGTCCCGCGATCTAGTACCGAACGGACGGCACCTCCGCGTTCAGCACACGTACAACTCGACGATGATCTCGGCCTTCTTGATCCAGCAAGAGAGACGAAGAGTTAGAAGAGTTCTCCGGCAGCGTGACGGCGCTCCGGAGGTTGGTGATGACCTTGTCTCAGCAAGGCTCCGCCCGAGCTCCGCAAAAACGCGATCTAGAGGAAAAACCGTGGAGGTATGTGGTCGGGCTGCCGTGGAAAAGTCGTCTCAAATCAGCCCTAAAACCTCCGTATATATAGGTGGGAGGGAGGGGACCTTGCCTTGGGGCTCAAGGAGCCCCAAGGGGGTCGGCCGAGTCCAAGGGGGAAGGCTCCCCCCCCAAACCGAGTTGGACTTGGTTTGGTGGGTGGGAGTCCTTCCTTCCCTTCCCACCTCCTCTTTTTTTTCTGTTTGATTTTCTTTCCTAGGCGCATAGGGCCCTTTTGGGCTGTCCCACCAGCCCACTAAGGGCTGGTGTGCCACCCTCAAGGCCTATGGGCTTCCCCGGGGTGGGTTGCCCCCCCGGTGAACTCCCGGAACCCATTCGTCATTCCCGGTACATTCCCGGTAACTCCGAAAACCTTCCGGTAATCAAATGAGGTCATCCTATATATCAATCTTCGTTTCCGGACCATTCCGGAAACTCTCGTGACGTCCGTGATCTCATCCGGGACTCCGAACAACATTCGGTAACCAACCATATAACTCAAATACGCATAAAACAACGTCGAACCTTAAGTGTGCAGAACCTGCGGGTTCGAGAACTATGTAGACATGACCCGAGAGACTTCTCGGTCAATATCCAATAGCGGGACTTGGATGCCCATATTGGATCCTACATATTCTTCGAAGATCTTATCGTTTGAACCTCAATGCCAAGGATTCATATAATCCTGTATGTCATTCCCTTTGTCCTTCGGTATGTTACTTGCCCGAGATTCGATCGTCAGTATCCGCATACCTATTTCAATCTCGTTCACCGGCAAGTATCTTTACTCGTTCCGTAATACAAGATCCCGCAACTTTCACTAAGTCACATTGCTTGCAAGGCTTGTGTGTGATGTTGTATTACCGAGTGGGCCCCGAGATACCTCTCCTTCACACGGAGTGACAAATCCCAGTCTTGATCCATACTAACTCAACTAACACCTTTGGAGATACCTGTAGAGCATCTTTATAGTCACTCAGTTACGTTGCGACGTTTGATACACACAAAGCATTCCTCCGGTGTCAGTGAGTTATATGATCTCATGGTCATAGGAATAAATACTTGACACGCAGAAAACATTAGCAACAAAATGACATGATCAACATGCTACGTCTATTAGTTTGGGTCTAGTCCATCACGTGATTCATCTAATGACGTGATCCAGTTATCAAGCAACAACACTTTGTTCATAATCAGAAGACACTGACTATCTTTGATCAACTGGCTAGCCAACTAGAGGCTTGCTAGGGACGGTGTTTTGTCTATGTATCCACACATGTAAATGAGTCTTCATTCAATACAATTATAGCATGGATAATAAACGATTATCTTGATACAGGAATTATAATAATAACTATATTTATTATTGCCTCTAGGGCATAATTCCAACAAATCTCTCTAGTTGAATCTGATCCTTTTCACGGTTATGAGTCTGAGACGGTCATAGCCCATCTTGCCAAACTATCCGATATAGCCAACCTTTTCACTAATGAGGAGAAGATCCGCCACTATTATATCCTTAAGTTGTTTCCTTTCTCTCTAAAGGATGACACTAAAGCCTGGTTCACCTCTCTTGCTCCTGGATGTGTGCGCAGTCCCCAGGAGATGGTCTATTACTTCTGTGAGAAATATTTCCCTGCCCAAAAGAAGCAAGCTGCCTTGCAGGAAATATACAACTTTTCTCAACTCCAAGAAGAGAGTCTTCCACAAGCTTGGGGGAGGCTCGTCCAGCTACACAATGCTTTGCGTGATCACCCTCTTAAGAAGAACGAGATACTTGATATCCTCTATAACAGACTTACCGATGCCTCTAGAGACCACCTAGATAGTTGTGCCGGTTGTGTTTTTAGGGAACGAACTGTAGAACAAGCTGAGACCCTACTGAATAACCTCTTGATCAACGATAATGCTTGGACTATTCCCGAACCACCTCCTAAGCCAACTCCTAAGAAGAGAGGTAAGAATATTCCTCAGCCCCAAAGATATGCAAGAAGCCAAGAAATCTATGCAAGAGAAAGGCATTAGATCTGAAGATGTCAAGAATCTACCACCTATCGAAGAGATCCACAGTCTCGATAATCCGATACAGGTAGTAGAAGTGAATTCTCAGCATAGGTTTGATGAGAGTGATATTCCTTTTGATAAACCTGCTAGCCTATGCTTTGATGAATTTGACAACTTTGTTGCCAAACAACAGAGTTTCAATGATTATGTTAGCAGACATTTGGAACAAAGTACTCGTATGCTTAGCCATTTAAGTGCTTGTGTAGACAGAAATGTCAATGCTCTAAAGCTTCTGAGTAAAACATGCCTCTATGATTACTACTCAGGTAGAACAAGTACTTAAAGCTCAGAATGACTTGCTCAATGAATTAAATGACAACTCTATCAGAGTCATTACTAGAGGAGGCAAAATGACTCAGGAACCTTTGTATTCTGAAGGTCATCCTAAGAGAATTGATCAAGATTCTCAAGGAATCAATGCTAATACACCTAGTCATCCTAAGGAGAAGAAGAAGGACGATAGAAACCTGCACTCCAGTTCACCAAATACTGTCACACCTAAAGAACCTAATGATATTTCTGTGTCTGATGCGGAAACACAATCAGGTGATGAACATGAATCTGGTGACAATATGGACAGTGATGTTCATAATAATGGTGAACCTAGCCATGATGAGGATGTGGAGATTGAACCTATGGTTAATCCTGATAACCCGCAACCTAAGAAATACGACAAGAATGACTTCACTGCTAGGAAGCATGGTAAAGAAAGAGAGCCATGGGTTCAGAGACCTATGCCCTTTCCTCCTAAGCCATCCAAGAAAAAGGACGATGAGGATTTTGAGCGCTTCGTTGAGATGATAAGACCCGTCTTTCTGCAGATGCGGTTAACTGATATGCTCAAGATGTCTCCATATGCCAAGTACATGAAAGATATTGTGACTAATAAACGAAAGATACCAGATCTTGAGATCTCCACCATGCTTGCCAACTACACTTTCACAGGTGGAACTCCTAAGAAACTTGGTGATCCCGGAGTGCCCACTATACCTTGCTCCATTAAAGGAAACTACGTAAGAACTGCCTTATGTGACCTTGGAGCCGGTGTTAGTGTTATGTCGCTTTCTCTTTATCGTAGACTTGAATTGGATAAGTTGACACCCACTGAAATTTCTCTGCAAATGGCCGGCAAATCAACTGCTTTCCCTATCGGCGTTTGCGAGGATGTACCTGTTGTGGTTGCTAATACCACTATCTTGATAGACTTTGTTATCTTGGATATTCCCGAGGACGATGCCATGGCTATCATCCTTGAAAGACCCTTTTTAAACACTGCAGGGGCTGTTATAGATTGCAACAAAGGCAATGTCACTTTCCATGTCAACGGTAATGAGCACACCGTGCACTTTCCGAACAAACGATATCCAGTACATTGCATCAATGCTATCGAAAAGACTTCATCGATTCTTATTGGGAGCTTTGAATGCCCTATTCCTCGTGTCAAGATGAAATATGACTTGCTTGTTGGGGAGATACATATCCCCATTGAGGTGACTTAGTGTCTATTCAAAAATTCTCCATTCTCTCTTGCGATTCGAGAAGGTTTTGTCATAAGGACTTAATCAATCCCATTGACGGATTTCTTTCGATGACCATGAAACGGATGAATCAAGGAGTCACATACCTCTGTTTTAAGTTTTCCTTTTTTGTTGCTTAGAAGAAAAATGATAGAATTAGTTTAGCTTTTCCTGTTTTCTGTTTTAGCGTCCCGGAGAAAAATACCTCGAAAATAAAAGTTCTCCGATGGTCTTGAAAATTTAGTATGATTTTTTCTGGAATTTTTGAAAATTTCTGGGCTTGAGAGCTGGCTAGGGGGCCTGACCAGTGGGCCACAAGCCCCCCCCCACCGCCACCTACCCCCTGATGGCGGGGTGCAAGCTTGTGGAGCCCACAGGCATCCCCTCCACTCATTCCAGCTCCCAGCCTCTTCTTCCACCTCCAGAAAAAAGTGTTTCGCAGCTCAAACCCGTGTTCTTGCTCATTTGGCTGTGATTTTCAATCTCTTTGCTCAAAGCACCATTCTCCGAACCGTATTGGGGAAATTATTACTCCTTGGTAAGTGACTCCTCCATTGGTCCAATTAGTTTTTGCTCTAGTGCTTTATCCTTCGCCAATTCTTGCTACCTTGGTGACCCTGTTCTTGAGCTATAAAAGTTGATTTTAGCTGGTCCCAAGTAGTTTTAGCGCGTGATACGGTCTCTAGTCACTCGTAGGAGTAGTTGCTACAAGGTATGGTTGGTCCTCATTCACTTTTCTCTTGAACTTCAAAAATTTCAGCAAAAGGAAATTATGTTCAGGAGGAAGTTCCATGGTGGTTCCTCAAGTAAGAAGGGTCCTCGCCTCTCCTTTCGGGAGCCCGAACCTTTTCAACTGAGGGACGCACCGATGCAACCATGTGAATGGCCTTCCGACGAGTTCATGATCGAAGCAGGCTTCAAGGATGAGTTTGATGTACTTGTCCGCAATGCCGGGTTAGAAGAATTCCTCTCAGATAAATGTGAATAGTATGCTATGCTCACTGTCTCTTTCGTGCGTAGATTTAAATTTTTAGCTGGTCGTGAATCATCCATACAGTTTGATCTGTACGATAAATCCTATACCGTGGGTCTGGAGGATTTCAATAGGATTTGCAAGATACCCGATGGAGGTACGTTAATGATCCTCCTAAGTCTTCGGTCAGAGACTTTGTCTCCAGTATAACTGTTGGAGAAACCAGAGATATCACGCAAGCCACCATAGGAAGCATCTATTTCCCTACCTTGCACTACCTTGCCCTCTTTATAGGTAGGTGCATTAACGACAAGGGTGCACATTGTCACCTATGCGCTTCCGACCTTAGTATCCTTAAGAGCGCAGTAACAGGTGACAGGAGCTTCAATATGGGAGCTATTATAACAAGGAGGCTGAATAAAAATGCCAGTGAGGGGGATTTCTTTGGTGGAGTTTATGCTACACGCTTAGCAAATTTTCTTGGAGTATCCATCCGTCCAGAAGACCCTCCTCTCCGTACGGCCTACCTTGATCGTGTCGCTCTAACACGCTACCAGTTCCTTGAGAGAGATCATGGATCCCTCCTATACCGCTTGATATTTAACCGGCAAGGTGTTTTCCATATTACCCTTCCTGCTCCTGCTTTCTTTGATTTTCAGGTTAAACGAAGATACTACATGACCATAGGAGAGGCAGAGGAGTATGACAGGGAGGCGACTGCTGCTCGACTTCGTGAGGCAGCTATTCAGGCAGTGGCTGCAGCACTCCCGTATAACACCCATTATGACTTTGGGTTTCGCCAGGATCATCCATGGGAGTAGACCAATCTAGGCCAAAAGCCTAAGCTTGGGGGAGTACGTGTTCTCACCGACTTTACATTCATGCTTATGCTTTCACTTTGTTAGCCGGTGTTTACACTTTGCCACTGTATTATCCATGCTAGTTTCTTTTCGTTTTCTTGTTTTCTTGTTTTGTGTCCTTTTGAGAAAACCCAAAAAGATTTTTCTTTCTTCTTTTGCTTGTTGGGAGCTTTCCCGTGTACATAGTTTTCTTTTTCTTTGTGTCAAGGTAGAAGATATTGGTTACAATGTTTATTGGTTCTTGCATGCTTACCTGTTTAGCTTTCAAATAGCCATATTATTTTGTCTTCTCCTTTGTGTTTGCCTGCAGATTCAGCTTAGTCCAATGCGCTTATTATCGTTTTCATCGTTCGATCGTGCAAATGAAAGGCAACAATGATAGTATATGATGAAGTGACTGAGACTGAAAAGCTGGTATGAACTCTATCTATTTTGTTTTTGTAAATATGACTAGCTTGTCGACCCAGATTTAGCTTTGTTGTGAGAGAACCATGTTTGCAATGACAACTTAGAGATCATAGTTTCTGATGCCATGCTTATTTAGCTGAGAGCTTGTAATGGTTTGTCTTGATTGCCAACATAGATTTTGAGATGACTGTGATGTAGTATGATAGGATGGTATTCTCCTTTAAATGTTTCAAGTGGCTTGACTTGGCGCATGTTCATGCATGGAATTGAAACAAAATCAACATAGCCTCTATGATGTTCGTGTTCATGGTGATTTATATCCTCTTCATGCTTGCATTCAATGTTAGTCAAACTCATTGCATCTTGATGAGTGTTGTCGCTCTCTAGTTGGTCGCTTCCCAGTCTTTTGCTAGCCTTCACTTGTACTAAGCGGGAATACTGCTTGTGCATCCACTTCCATAAACCCAAAAGTTTTTTCCTTGAGAGTCCACCATACCTACCTATTTGCGTTATCTACCTGCTGTTCCAAGTAAATTTGCATGTGCCACTCTCTAAACCTTCAAGAAATAATTTGTTTTGCGTGCCCGAACCGCTCATGTGGTGACAGAGGGCTATTGGTATCTTCCATGCTAGGAGTGTTATCCTCGACATGTGTTTATTCACAATCATTCACGAGAAAGGGGACGGTATTTGGGATGCCCAGTTCCATGCTTAAATCGAAAACATAACTGTAACACAAGACTACCCCCGGATTGATGTTAGTATGGACGGTACCCGAGGATTCGTCTAGCCGTGGAGTGTGATTGATTGGTGGTGGGGGAGTTAAAACTTTACTTTTCTGTTTGGGAACCGCCTATAGCATGAGTAGCATGGAAGATATTGAGAACTCTTGGTCATTGCATTAACAATAAAAGCATGCCACCCAAAATTATTATCTCTTTTTTCAAAAGCTTGAGCTCTGGCACCTCTGCAAATCAATGCTTCCCTCTGCGAAGGGCCTGTCTATTTATTTTCCTGTCGAGTCATCCTCCTCTTTTATAAGCACCAATTAGAGAGCACCTCTGTCATTTTTATGCTTTGCTTTTGATTGATATTGAGTATGACTATGACTCGATCTTCGTTGCTATGAATTACAATGTTTAGTCAACCCTTGATCTTTGAAAGTGCTCTGCATTTATGTTTTTCGGTCTCAGAAAGAGCTAGCGAGATACCACCTATTCATATTGCTTCATGCTTCTTTTGATTGAAGTGTTGGTATTTGAAACTAATTATTATTTGCTCGTTAGCTGATTATGCCATTGATATTAGTTTACCGTGAGACCTTTGTGCCATTTGCTTATGTGGTTAACTTGTGATCTTGCTGAAATTCTGGTTATGAGTTAGACATAGTTGCAACAACAAGATCAAACAGAGTTTGTCAAAGTTTTTCTTTCTCTCTCAGTTTGTCAACTGAGTTGCTTGAGGACAAGCAAGGTTTTAAGCTTGGGGGAGTTGATACGTCTCCAACGTATCTACTTTTCCAAACTCTTTTGCCCTTGTTTTGGACTATAATTTGCATGATTTGAATGGAACTAACCTGGACTGACGTTGTTTTCAGCAGAATTGCCTTGGTGTTATTTTTGTGCAGAAATCAAAGTTCTCCAAACGTTGTGAAAATTTACGAGGAGCAGTTTTGGAAAATATCAAAAATATATGTGCCAAATTCCACCTCAGGGGGTGGGCCAGTGGGACACAAGCCCCTGCTCCGCCACCACCCCCTGGTGGCGGTGGGCAGGCTTGTGGGGCCCACAGGCACCTGCCGCCACCAATTCCAGCTCTATAAGTTGCCTTTCGTCCTAGAAAAAAAATAAAAAGAGAAGTTTTCGTCGCGTTTTTGATACGGAGGCGCCGCCACCACCTGTTCTTCATCTGGAGGGCAGATCCGGAGTACGTCCTGGGCTCCGGAGAGGGTAAATCGTCGCCATCGTCATCATCAACCTTCTTCCCTCTCCAATTCCATGAAGCTCTTCGTCGTTCGTGAGTAATCTACTCGTAGGCTCGCTGGCGGTGATGAGTAGGATGAGATATATCATGTAATCGAGTTAGTTTTGATGGGGATTGATCCCTAGTATCCACTATGTTCTGAGATTTGATGTTGCTACTACTTTGCCATGCTTAATGCTTGTCACTAGGGCCCGAGTGCCATGATTTCAGATCTGAAATTATTATGTTGTCACCAATATATGTGTGTTTTAGATCCGATCTTGCAAGTTGTAGTTACCTACTATGTGTTATGACCCGGCAACCCCGGAGTGACAATAACCAGAACCACTCCCGGCGATGACCATAGTTTGAGGAGTTCATGTGTTCACCAAGTGCTAAGCGTTGGTCCGGTTCTTTATTAAAAGGAGAACCTTAATATCCCGTAGTTTCCTTTTGGACCCCGCTGCCACGGGAGGGATGGACAATAGATGTCATGCAAGTTCTTTTCCCTAAGCACGTATGACGACACACAGAATGCATGCCTACATCACATTAACGAACGTGAGCTAGCCACTTATCTCTCGGTGTTATAGCCGTTGCATGATGAATATCATCCAAACAAATCACCGACCCATTGCCTACGAGTTTGTCCTACTGCTGCTGTTACTTGTCTTGCTCTGCTGCTACTGTTGCTACTGCTGTTACTTGTCTTGCTGTGATGCTACTGTTGCTACTAATGTCGCTTCCTACTGTTGCTACTACTATCGCTTGCTACTGTAGCTACTTGCTACTGTTGTCACTACTGTTGTTCCTTGCCACTGCTATTGCTCGTTACACTGCTGCTACCTGCTACACTGTTGGTTCACCTACCGTTGACGGGAATTGACAACTTCCGTCGACGCGGCAACGAAGGCGCCATTGATACAATTGTTAGGAATAGTCTGCCGTCAACAGATCGTTTCTGACACCGTTGTTATCATACTACTTTGTTGTTACTACTGTGCTTGCAGATACTAATCTTTTGGGTGTGGTTGAATCCGACAAATTCAGCTGCTAATACTTGAGAGTATACTCTCACCTCCTGACGGGCTTATCAACAAATTGGGTCGAATACTCTACCCTCGAAAACTGCTGCGAACCCACGCGCTGGTGAGCCATCAACAACATTCTTCCAGTTTCACTGCCGGGGAGTGCTAGCAGCATTCTTCTGGTGCCGTTGCAGGAGAAGGTTCGTTGTCATAAGCATTCGTCTAGCTAACACTAGAGATTGCAGGATCAACACTTTTCTAGCGCCATTGCCGGGGAAGCACAACTGACGTCAGGCCTCGACCTCCGTCTTCGGCTCGGGCATACACAACTTCTCAGTTGCCACGGCCGATGATGCCACCGTGCCTCCGCGCCTGCCATCCCCGACGCCCAACACGCCTCGCCCTCGCCACTGCCTTATGCCCTTTGGCTTCGCGATGTAAAGCCCTCCGTCGAGCAGCGGCGCCGCGCGCGCAGGGAGACTTGGAGCCCGGCCGCCCTCGGGCTTGTGAACGGCGCCTCCAACGGCGTCGCGCTGGGCACCCTGCTCTCTGGAGGATCATCGGACGAGGACGAGAGCGACAAGAGCATTTCTCGTCTCTAGTGAACGCCCCGGGCGGCGGCGTGCATGGAGTTGGCGTCGGTTGGTTGTGGGATCTCCGCCGATTCCAGTATCGTGAGGATTGGGGATTTATTTCCCTAGTCTCTCTCCTTATCTGTTCGGTGGTAGACCAGGCTGACTGCCAGCCATACGTGGCCCATGTGCCATGTGCATGCAGTGAGAATCTGGCTGTAGCACTCGATCATTTACCTAATTTGCTTTTATTAGCATATAGCAGATTTAACAATAGTTCTAGCCTGTGACTGTGGTTTGCCTCAGCATTCTTTATATAATACTAGCAATTTGGAACAACAACTATACATCAAATCTTGATGTAAGTTCAAAATGAGAATCATAAAGTGTCGTTCCTTCCTATTCGACTAACCCAAAATTTATTTATAAATCACAAGGTATTGGTGGCATCTACTGCATCATTTGCAGATTATTCACCATTACTGTGAGGTCTACATCTTGTCAATTTTACAAGATGATTACCTTCAAAGTGCTCTTTCAAATATAAATATTAGATGTGACTACTTCAAGATATCATAGGTAATATTTCCATATACTGCAAAATTTTGCAGATTATCCACTATTACTGCAAGGTCTACATTATGTCATTCTGACAGATGACTACCTTCAAAGTGATTTTCTTAAAAATAGCATAACATAAGGTAATAGAATTATGAACATCTACTGACAATAGTCAGACTATGTTTTCTATTACTGCGAGATCTACACCTTATTGGTGATTATCTTCAAAGTGTTATCCTATATAAATTGAGGTCTACACATATGGCTATAAAGTATCAGCCGTACTAAAATTTGCTCCTCATAAGCATTCATTGTTGTTCACTAAATGATTTACTCTCATAGTAAATATTGTTTTGCACACTTGTTATATGCAATGGTATTTTTGTGCTAATATCAACTAATCAAGCCTCATTTTGCATGAATATGTCATAGGGAACTACGTAAATATTTGCATTTACTTTTGATTATCTTCAATTACATTGGTAACATACATGACCGTCGAGCCTATGCCACTATTTCGAATTATAATGTTAGTCGTCCATCAAGGTGGATACTATAATTTATAGCAAGTGTTCCCAAGGACTTCTGCAATGTCAACATGACATTATGATGATACTTTCATAGTGACTAACCAATGTTAAACAGGCAAAATCTATACGTATTGGCAATGATTCTAAAATCACACACTTCCTCGAGAATGACAACCAAAACATTAGTAATGATTTTATCACATGTGTTGTATTGAAGGATACACCCAGGGTCACCAAGGATCACCTTGGCCATGATTGTTGTCAAACAAATCATTTATTCATAGATGCCCCATACTCCTAGAAGTAAATTAAATAAATGCATTAGCATTTGTAAGTAACGCATGTTTGACATTTCCAAATACAGTAAATGCATGATTTGGTTGGAGTATTTATTGTAAGATGATTCATGGCATCAGCCATTATATCTACATGCGGCATTTGTGGCCACTATAACTCCACTTTTGGAATATGTGTCATGGCTATTCTCTTAATAGCTAAGTATGTTCATATGTATTCCGTATGTCACCAACTTCACTTAGTTCTCAAACTAAGTACATAATGGACGAATATTTATTCACCCTGAATATTTCCCTTAAGAGAAACATGCTGCCATGAGCACATTTGGAATGATCACCCAATAACTTTCAAAGCCTCAAGTCTATCGCAACTTACAATCTTGGTAGTTATAAAATCAATTTTAAGTTGAGATTTTTGTGATCAAATATTTTTCATATTTGAATCCGATTGAAAAGCCCATAATATACACTTTACATCCTCTTATGATGGCATTACCATTTTCATGGTAAAGAAACATATTATTTCTTAAAATCATCATATTCACCCAATGGGTGCTATACCATTATTTCAAATATTTGCTAGTATTGAGTAGCAAGTGAGTGGTCACAAAATAGAACCATGAGGAATTCAAAGTAAAGTGGAGGCTAAAGACAACCAAAGACAAAATTACCTCTTAATAGGGAATATATCATTTTCAAACAATCACAACGACAACACTCAAGTTTGTCAAATGTGTGGTTATATAAATATCGTACATATGACTACCAAACCCTCAAATCTATGGTGAAACCACATCACAAATTTATTTAAAAGGCTGATAAATTCAATGGGATAAATTTGAAAATTTACAAACATACAACCAGAAAATATTCTGGTAAAATGATGTTCTCAAATCTTCATCAGAAGGAGAACCAAAAATATAGTGCAATAAAAGAATGATAAATTCTTTTTTGCCTATGATATGTTCACGTAACTAATTTTTCAGAAAATATGGGAGACCTCATGCAATATCCTGATTATTCCCAAAATATCGTTAGCCTATACTTGTACTACTACATGTAGTGCGATGTCCAATATCCTATTGCTTGGACATTATATTTGATAATTTTTGAATGTATGAATCAATTCATACTCAGTTTTGTTGCGTAAAAATAATTTTCTAAATCTTACCAAATATTTGGCTTTAAGCCTTACAATCCTGGTTTGGGGTTGATTAGAAAATTATTGACAATTCTATTGGTCACAACTTAACAAGTTGCAATAATTCCCAAATCATCAGATTGTATGTGCACAACATGTGTCATAGGGGAAATTAATTTTAGGAACTCTCACCTTACAATTCTAAATGAGCCAACTCATTCTTCCTTGAACACATTCAGAAGATATATGTGGATTACTTAACCATTATGTGGGATTATTGAGATACTTCATGGTACTCATAGAAACATTTATAAAATGATTTCAAGTGTGTCTCTTGTCACACACAACCATGAATGATCTTACTAAATCAATTGCTCAACTTTTGAAAGTAAGAGCAAATTATCCTAAACAAGGGATAAATCCATTCGAATGGTCAACTTTGTTGAACTCATTTCACAAGAAATATCTGATTATATATAATACTTTATGTACATACCCAAAATGGTTTAGTTAAATCTCTTATCAAAGTTAATGAAATTAATTACATGACCAATCTTATAGAGTTGTAATTTACGAGCCTCTTGCTGGACACATACGGCCTTACACACCGTAAGTATGATCTAAATCATACCGACTGCATATCATACTACTTTCCCCTTGTAGTAAATACGTGGAAACCAACAAAGTATTTCCTATCTACGACAATCTGGTTAAATACCAATATCACCACTCCAGCATACATCAATGGGCTCTCACAGAAATTAGGGATCTATGTGAGGAATAACAATTTATCCGTCAACCAAAATTATTCATAGCCCGTATACTGATTGCATCAGCAATAAGGACACTTCCGTCATTAGGGGGAGATTAGTACCACAAAGAATGCCCAGAAATAAATTAGAAATGTTATTTATATTCAGTCCTTATATCCACGTACTCAAAGAATCTGAACTAGAAGTTTAGAATCACATATTTGCAACTCATTGCAAATCTGTCACATACGTTTACTGATGACAAAGGTGTCACTCAATTTTATATTCCTGCAGTAAAGTGTCAAAAAGAGTGGAGGTACCTGATAAACCGCTCTTGTCCCCAAATAAGAGCAATAGGGGGAGAAATCTGACCACACGAGATATAATCTCGCATATGCTTCCGCGGAAACAGAGGAAATCAAATCCTCAACCAGTAAATGTAATTCAACATCATGTTGAAAGACACCTCACCGGATGCTCATCATCCAAAACCCGACGTAAATGTGCACAACTATTTTGGTGTCGGGACATCGAAACACCTTGACTCCATTGTTGTAGGAAATCACATAGAGTTAAAAGGAATAAATATATTTCCACAAATTTCATCGATTCCACCAGAATCATATAAAATAAAGACTACATTTGTCGACATGCATTTCTTCTAAAAATTGCTAAAACATTTTGGGCCATGAACCAAAATCCATGGTAGAGCGCCTCTTGCACTCATATTGGTTCACATAAAAGGAAGCAAGTAATGAAGAATAGCACTCGCTCATCAAAGAGTGGTATTTACCACAGTAATACCTACTCCTCATAAGTATCTTCCATATGGAATACTAAAAACTTATCATTCATAGACAAAGTCAATGAGGTGGTGAGAAAGTGAGGCTTGTAGAAAAAGGGTTCACGCAGAGACCCGACCTCAAATTATGACATAACATACACTCTTGGTATGAGTGAAATTCAGTTTCGATAATAAATATCATTGGCAGTACAAATAATATTATCCATGCAGTTAATGGATGCAGTAACTACATACTCATATGAGTTACTCGTTTTGGAAATTTATAATGAAGTCCCTGATGGGCTTACAATTCCAAATCCAAAATAAATCGCAACATATTTGTGTAAAATTTCAGAAGTCACTCTATGACTCAAAATAGTCGGAAATCATATGGTACTACCGACTAAATGATTTTCTTCTTCCGAAGGATTACTCAATGATGATTGTTTATGTGTTAACAAAGGAATACCAAATTTGAATTCCTTATATCACCTCAGTGTATATCGATGATTTCATCATCAATGTCTCTACAAGACCTAAACATACATAAAATCATCTCAAGACGGAAATTTTGGATTCAACCAAATTTAGCTTAAGCTTACAACTTGAGCATTCTATCAAGAATACGCATCAGTCTACATATATCCAAAACATATACGAGAAGTTCAGTGTGGATATATCATAACAACAAAAGACATGTATGGTCATACTACCTTTGATAAGGTACAAATCCATTCATACCTAGGGGTGACAATGAAGTGATACTAGGACATGAAGTTCTATATTTCACTAATGTCAAAGCACTCATATACTTGCAAACTACGTCAGGCCTAACACTATATTTGCTATCTTTATTCGGAGTGCAACCCCCAACAAAAGGTATATGGTTGATATAAGTACTATCATCTTATATCTGAAGATTACAGTAAATCTTGGAAATTTTCATGAGGAAATAGAAGATATGACCATGATATGATGTAATGATATTGCCTTTTTATTTTATCCCAATGATGCCATATCAATGACTGAATTTGTTGGAATAGCCTTCACATGGAAGTCATATAAATGGATTTTAATGGTTATTTCCAATTATCATTCTAACACATAATTGCTTTATCTAAAGGCATTGCAAAATATGAATAACTTAGAAGAATGATTAACCACATTCAAAATCATGTGGTTGAGATTCATGAGGATCACATAACTTGATTTATCAAGATACTTCCACTTGTGTTACTCAATACCTATAGGTTATATAAAGAGCAATATCATAAATCACATTGCTCGGAAATTACTTATCCTCACGGATTATAGAAAATTGAGGAAATAATTTGCAAACCAAATATTGTTATAATCCAACAAATTATACACAATCTCATGTTTGTGTCAAGGTAATGGTATGAGACATCCTTCATATTTGCAAAGTTCAGGGGGAGTAATCTTCCAAACTATAACCTATTAACAATCATCAGATTGCATATATTGTACTCTTTTTCCCTTGATGAGTTTTTCCATAATGGTTTCTCATAAAAGGTTTTTAGCGAGATAATATAAACACAAGTGTCTTTATATGCCATATCATTTTCTCCTTGTATTTTTCCCACTGGGTTTTAAAGGAGTTTTCAGTGGCATGTATGATTGCACTCTTTTTCCTTATGAGTTTTCTCTCAAAGTTTCTCATAATGGTTTTTAGTGAGGCAATATCTTCTCTAAGATCATATGTCATACTTTCTATTTTCCCTATCGGGTTTTTTTAAAGGAAGTACTCAAGACATATTAATTGTTCTCTAAACTTATTGATGAGTTTTCTCCTTCTTCAAAAGTTTTTCTCATATGAGTTATCAAGAGACAATAATCATCATATGTTGCATCATTTTCTCCTTATTTTTCCCGCTAGGTTTAAAGGAGTTTTAGCAACATATCTACTCTATTCTCCTCATATTTTTCCTAGAGGGTTTTTGGGAAGACTTTCAATATTATATAAAGGCTTTCACGAAGATGATGAACATTCTCAAAGGCACATACAAAAAGGAGTCTTTATCAAGATAATATATATCCAAGACAAGCATTGATTAGGGGGAGTGTTAGGAATAAATTAATTAGTTTAATTAAAGGGTTAATCCCTGCTATGTCGGTTGCTACTTGTAGCAACTGCCTCTTTGTAACCGCCTTTGTACCAAGGTATATATACCCTCAAATTCATCAATGAAAGTAATTGTTCCATTATTTGTTTCTTTATCTCTCGTTTTACTTTCACACAAACGACACCTAACGCTCACATGCCTACGTGGCTTTCGTGGACTGGTCAAACGTGTGGCGTACCAAATGGCTTACGTGAACAGTACAAAGTGACTGCAATGACCGTATTTCGAAGCGAGTGAACAAAGCGAGCTCAGGTCGCAAGTTGAAGCACCTGTAGTGCATTTTACTCCTTTTTTTATATATGGAGATTGAACTTACACGTTGAGGTGCTTGGCTCATGGTTAATCCGTGGATCTATTCCCCGACTATTTTTCCGTGAAGTCAAGCATCAGGGACAAGTGACCTCTCAAGAGATCCACTGTATGGACATTATTTGAGCAATGTTACAAATACAGGGAGTTTACAAAACGATTACGGACTAAGCTTAGGTGAGATGTTTTAATTAGTTTAGGATGAAGCAGCGCCCATCCTGAAAATCAGAGGACATGATTAGTGAGTGAAGAGGGGCCCTAATTTTAGCATTTTTGTGTCTTTTCACAAACAGTTAACTTTGATAATGAACATTTCTGTTTTGCCTCCCCTCGGCGAAGCACCTTACAAGGTGAGCACGCAGCGGCCGCTTCATGACAGTGAAGAACCCGAAGTGCGGCTGGAGATCGACGGCGAGCTCCCCCTCGGCCTCCCTCCACTCGAACTCCCTCACCAGATTGGCCGTGAAGTAGCCGAGGTGCAGGATGGCAAGGCGCATGCCGGGGCACATCCGCCGGCCGGCACCGAACGGCATCATCCTCATCTCCCCTGCGCTCCCGGCAGCCGCCAACAGGCTCATGCTTTTCCCACCATCGCTGTCTAAGAACCGCTCTGGCTTGAACTCATCCGGGTCAGCCCACACCTTCCCGTCACGCGCGAGTCTGTTCGGCGGGAAGGCCACCACCGTGCCCGGCGGCACACGGCGGCCATGAACGACGACGTCGTCTCCTTCCTTCACCTTGTCAACAGAAACAGGGATGTGTTAGTGCAAAACAAAATACAACAAATAAACAATACGTGAGCTCGATTGACTAATTCAGTTCACTGCAATTTTCCTTGTCTATACCTGCCTAGACACCGCAGACACTGGGGGATGCAGCCGTAGCGACTCCATGACGATGGCATTCAGGTACTCCAGCTTCCCGACGGCCTCCTCGCTGACCTCCTGGGCGTCCGCGTCCACAGCGGCGTCGATCTCTCTCCTGATGGCATCCTGCATGTCAGGACGCTTCACCAGGTTCGCCATGATCCACTGCAGCTCCGCGGCTACGGTATCCGTTCCGGCACCAACGAACTCGGAGCACAGGCCCACAAGTTCCCCGTCCGTGAGCCTTCTCTTCCGCCTTCGCATGTCAACGGAGGAGACGTGGCCATGCTCGTCCGGGACCCGGAGGTCGATGAGCGTGTCCACGTACGCCGGTGGCTCGCCAATGCCGGAGTGCCGATGCCGTACACGACGGGCATCGATGAGCGGCAGGTACGTCTCCTCCTGCTGCCGCCGCAGAGTGACTAGCCTGCTCCACCGCTGGCGGTAGATTATCTTGGCCACCGCGCCTGGGAGCTTCATCAAGATGGACGTATGTGGAGCGAGCTGGACGATCTCGTTCTGGGCGTGCACCATGACGCGGACGAGTCCCGCGTGGACGCCGTTGCCGAAGCACATGGCCACGAGCAGGCCGAACAAGGTGGAGCGGATGCTCTCCGCCGCGAGGACTAGGCCGTCGGGGCTGGAACCGCACTGCTGGCAGAGGTCCGCGACGAGGCCACGGAGCGCCTGGCTGCGTGCGACCGCGTAGCGGTGGAGCCGCATCGGGTGGAGGACACCCGAGGTGAGGTTGCGGCGCATGGCGCGCCAGAACGGGCCGTAGGGCGCCGAGTTCAGGTTCTCGTAGCGGCCGCGCGAGAGGAGGCTCGCCAGGGCGGAGGGCGGACGGTTGGAGAAGGCGCCCCCGGAGCTGCCACGGACGAGAAGGCGGTGCGCGGTGACGAGGTCGCTTACGACGACATTTCGCCGCAAGAGCGTCCGTGCAATAGCCGACGTGACCGTGTACAAGCGGACAACCATTGCGACGAGGAGGAGCGTCAATGGAAGCAACATGGTGAGTGTTTCTTGCATGGCTGGGAAAATGGCTCCTTCACTTGGGGGTTTGTGGGGTTCGAGCTATCAAAGGAGAAGGGGATTTATAGTTGCGATACCTACGGCCCTACCGGGAGTTTTTTTTTTTTTTTTGACAGAAGCCCTACCGGGAGGTTTGTTACCTGCTAATTCTCTTCATTGATCTCAGCTTTTTGATTTGCAAACGTTCATATACACATGCATACATTCATTTCTATAAATACATACTCCCTCCGTTCCAAAATATAAAACCTTTTAGGTATTTCACTAGAAGACTATATACGGAACAAAATGAGTAAATATATACTTTAAAATATGTCTATGTACATCCGTATGTAGTTTATAGTACAATCTCTAAAATGTCTTATACGTATTTAGGAACGGAGGGAGTACATACAAGTCATGTTTTTATGATCATCTTCGAAAGACTGAGCCGATATATTGTGCCACCAGGATTTGAACCCCCATAGCAGCGCAGGGCGGGAGGGCGAGGCCGACGAGTAGGGTAGACGGGGGAGGGGGTTGGGAGGTGGCCGGCGGCGCCGGAGCGAACGCCGTCGGTATGGGCCAGTGGGCGATGGGTTGGGGCGGGTCGGGAGCGGGCATGGTGGATCCTCTTGTGTTTGGCCCCGAAAATTAGAGTGGCGCTGAAAAAGTATATGAAAACAAATTAGACAGAAAGTATTCTTCTGCCCCGGCCGGTGATCAGGCCGCTGCGCATTGGCTCCTCAAAGCGGTCACCCGTGAAAAGCAAGCAAGCCTTTCTCGTTTTGCATTCGTGATCTTGCCTTGGAACCAGGACGGTGGTCTGGCCCACTCCCACTGACGCGGCAGATCTGAGCAGGCCGGCATGGAGAACAAATGCCACTGTAGTGAGTAGTCCACTGTCTTTGCCTTGCTGTCCTGTGATGTCTGTCGAAAGTTTCAGACAACACCAAAACACCGGGTTTCAGTCCCAAAAACTCGCGACACCGACGAATAGCACGTAGACGCGCGCCTCATGGTTTATTGGTATAGACGTGTGGTGGGTACGGCGTTAATCTGTATGCGTAGTGTAATCTATCTTCACGGAACGCTGGTAAGATCCGATGCCTGATCGGCAATTCTGCACCCAACTCCTGGAGTCTGAACCCAGCTGGTAGTGTGTCTCACTATCTGTAGCAGAACGCGGGCGCTGTCATGTTAAATAGCTTCTTTTTTTGTTAAGAATTGTCGGGTTAAGCAACTGTGACCGCTCTGCCGCTCCTACATTCGGGGAGGCAGGCCCGTCCCTGCTCCGCTCCACAGCGACGGGAGCCGGCGACGGCGACGGTGCCGGCCGTCAGCATCATCCATCGAGCGCTCGGTGCTCAGTCCCCCCCGTACACACGGGAGCGGTCGCGGTCTGTTTGTCTGGCCAACAGCGACGCCAAAACAATGTCGACCCCTGTCCTGTCATGCCTGTGGTGGATGGACGGACGATGGATCTGTCTCCGAGCGTGCTTGGCCTGGGCCTGGCGGCAGACGTGCCACCGCACACAAGAACCCAAACTCTTTTTTTTTTTGCATCTTCTTGGGAGTGCCAAAACAAACATCGACAAAATTGGCTATTCGGGGATGCAATACAATGCAAGCCCAACTGTCGGTCCCTTTCGCGTCCTGGTGGCAGACCTGCCACCACACACACAAGAACCCAATTTTTTGCAAGTTCTTGGGAGTGCCAAAACAAACTTCGACAACATGGCTATTCGGGGACGCAAAGCCGAACTGTCGTTCCCTTTCCCCTCCGCGGTTCGGAAGAACTACAGTTACATGGATCAGGTTCATTTTTGGTCACCGTCGTTCTTTTGTTCACTCTTTTTTTTTTTTTTTTGAGGGCATGGTTTCGGTTCTACTCTTTTTTTGAGGGGTTCCGCTGTCCGGAAGAACTCCAGATACATGATGGATCAGGTTCAGGTTTGGTCCCATCGTTCTTTCGTCCACTCGGTTTTTTTTAGGGCATGGTTTCGGCTCTGGCTTTGGTTCTACTCTTTTTTTTTAGGCATGGTTTCGGTTCTACTACTCTCAAACGATGGGCAGGATAGCTCGGTCCACAATTTTCCTACAATGGTAAGAAACCGGGGCAATTATTATTTGCCGCTTGTAGCAGCAGGTAGTCGGGGCGAGGCACAGGGACAAATCTACGACCGTTCGAATAGTCCGGCCAGTTCAAGCATTTGAATGATTACGGTTTTGGAAATATTCTAGGTGGTTTCCTGCGGGCCTTTTCTGGATTTGGGAACCTTTTATGAGGTTCCTGAACCGGTTTTTCTATTTCCACTTTTTCTTTTCCTTTTTTTCTGTATTTTTTATTTTCAATTTTCATATTTTATTTTGTCTGTTTTCATTTCTTTTCTTTTCTCTTTTGTTTTTTCCTTTTCCTTTTTTATTTTGTTTGAAAATTTCAAATATTTATTTGTTACTGTATTTTATAACATATTCTTGTTTCTACAATTTCCCCCCAATGTTTTCAAAAAATCAAAAAATTTAGAAAATGTTATCATTTACAAATTTTGTTAAAAAATAAAAAATGTTCATGTTTCATGAAGTATTTCAGGTATTTCAAAATATTATTTGTTTTATATTTTTCTTACAATTTCAAAAAAAGCTCGTATCTTAAAAAATGATCCATAATTTCAAAAATAATAATTGTTTTCAAATATGGTTATGTTCATGTTTTCATAAATTGTTCAAGAATTTCAAAAAATGTTCTATTTTATCAAAATCTGTTAAATTTCATTAAATTTTCATATTTCCGAAAATCTACATAAATTTCAAAGTATGTTCTCATTTCAACTTTTTGTTCGTAATTTCAGAAAAAATGTTCGTACCTCAGAAAATGTTCACCAATTCCCGAAAAAATTCTGAGTTTCCAAAAAAATCACAATGTCAGCAAATGTTCAATTTTATACCAATTGTTCACGTTTTAGGAAACTTTTAGGTTTTGCAAAAAAAATGTTTGTCTTTTTTCTAAATTCGGATTACGAAAATTGTTGGAGAACGTGTTATGTTTCTTCTCTTTTTTATTTTTCAGAAAAATGTTCGTAAATTAAAAAATGTTGCTCTTTTAAAAAATGTCAAAATTAAAAAGAGTTATGATTTTGAAATTTTAGTCATAAATTCAAAAAATGTTCACGTACTAATATGGTTGTTGGGTTTTCAAGTTCATTTTACTATAAAAATTGTTCAAAATTGTAATAAATGTAGATGCTTCTTAACAATGATCGAATATCAGAACATAAAATCAACATATGTTTGCATTTTTTAATTGTTCAAGTATAAAAAAAATCATGTTTAAAAAAAAATCGTAATGTTTATGCAAAAAAAAGCGCAACTTTTAAAAAAATGTTCCCACCTTAAAAAATGATGAAAAACAAGGAAAAAGACGAAAACCAACAAAGAAACAAAGTAAATGATGAAAAACATAAACTAAACTGATGAACAAGAAACATTCAAATAAAATTCTAAAAAGCTATGAAACCATGTAGAAAAACGCATCCAAAAAATACAATAAATTGGGTTAAAAAGGGTGATATAGAAAAATAAACAAAGAAAACGAAAATAATAAAAGCGGAGTAAGATAAACAAAGATAAACGTAGAAGAAAAAAAGAAAAGTAAAAAAGTAGTTATAACCTAGAAAAACCAAAATAAATCAGTAAAGACAAAAGATAACGTAAATCATAACAAACAAAAATTTCAAACAGAAGAAAATAAAGAAAGAAGAAAAGAAAGAAAAAACTAGTGAAAACCAACAAAAAAAATAGTGAAAACAAAAGTTATAAAAAATAAATTAAACATTGGTCAAAAAAGGAAAAGAATGTGGGAGAAAACCAAACCTAAAGCAAGCCTACAGGAAGCGAGAAAATTGCAATAAAACACTTGGCCCACTCGCGCTCGCCTATTGCGACACAACCTAACGTCTCGCTATTGGCGAAAAAAAGCTCTTGCGCTTGCCCGTGCAACTTTGACAAATTGCACGTGAGCGTATCACATTTGTTTTCCTCTTATATTTGAGAGTCCTCATGCAAGCCATGTGTTCATAGGCCGGTTCATTCCCTAGTTGGATATCTTACAACGACCATCGTGGAGGAGTTGGCTCATGACCACGGCACTAATCGAACCCACGAGAAGGATCCGACCTAGCGTGCCACCATTGGGATATGGTAAGATTCATGTTGATGTTGGCATCCCTAATTTGACACATATCGTGCTTGTTGTTTGTCAAAACCACCAAGGAAATTACTTAGGGAGCTCCTCTCTTGTTATTTCTGGAATCCTCGATGTCGCTACACTCAAGAGAAATTGCATGTCGTGAAGCCTCTCATGCGAAGCATCCTACAGTCATCCACATGTACACCATAACTACTCCCCAAGCTTCAAGTGTACCTACGATGAGAGCTCAAGCATGTACCATTGGACATAAGATGAACTCGATTCGAAGTGTTTCCTCTTTCCTTTCAAGCGAGACTACTACCTAAGACAAGGACGCTATGTGTGCTTAGGTGTCAAGGAGATGACAATGGAGGAGTTCAGAGAAAAGGAGGTTCACCATGGATGCAAATCAAGAAGTACATCAAGTGAAGTCGCCACGAAGCTACCGCGACTGGACTTTTGGCCGAAGCCGGGATATCCGGCAGAACCAAACAAAGGAAGACCAAAGGACAACAAGCGCCAATCAACTCTATAGCGGCCGGACATCCGGTCGACCTGCGGACATCCGGTGCCCCACGACAGGCCGAACATCCGGCACCTCCCTGCAATTTCGGCATGAGGAGTCCAGAAGAGATGTTGAGTTACCCACCACTCGGGCGGACATCCGGCTTGACCCCAGATATCCGGCACCTGCGCGCAGCCACGACCAAGAGGCCATGTAACTTCCCTCTCTCACCCCAACTTTGTGCTAGATTATAAATAGACCTCCCCCTTCCTCTGGCTAGGGTTAGCAAAGATGTATTAGAATCTAGTAGAGCTTTGCTCCTATCCACTACCTCTTCCATGGAGATCAAGGCCTTGATGTGAGAAGATCCCTAGTGGATATCAAGGCACCTCTTGAGGGAGGACCCAACTTGAATTCAAAACATCATCTCCCCATGGGATTTGGGATGAACTTTGACATGTATCCTTGTTTCCCTTTGTTGTTCATGTGCTTTGTGGATCTGTGTGGATGTGAGTCTAGTGGATGTGTCATTTTACTTGTTCATTTACATCAGAAGGTTCCACGGGGTTCAATGGGCTTTTACAAAATATAGCTCAAGTGGTAACTCCGGAGATGAATTAGAGGCTCACAACTGCTATCACTGACGATGTTATTCAGTCTGCGTTGTTCCAGATGGGGTCCACGAAGGCGTCGGGGCCAGAAAGTTTGTTCGCCTTGTTCTACCAGAGACACTGGTCGCTGGTTAAAGACGAGGTATGTCGGGTAGTGAAGGACTTTTTGAGTGGGGTTGCAGCTTCGGAAGCTTTTAACGACACATCTATTTTTATGATTCCAAAGATAAGTGCCCCGGAGCTTCTGCCCCACTTTAGGCCGATTAGTCTATGTAACGTGTTGTATAAAATAGCTTCAAAAGTCCATGCAAATAGACTCAAAGGAATTCTTCCGATTCTTATCTCAGGGGAGCAAAGTATCGTTGTTCCAGGACGTCTCATTATAGATAACGTGTTGGTTGCTTATCAATGTGTTCATGTTGTCCGGATGAGGAAAAGGAAGAAGCCTTTGTGTGCGGTGAAGCTTGGTATGATTAGGGCGTACGATAGGGTGGAATTGTTGGAATTATGCCCTAGAGGCAATAATAAATATAGTTATTATTATAATTCCTGTATCAAGATAATCGTTTATTATCCATGCTATAATTGTATTGAATGAAGACTCATTTACATGTGTGGATACATAGACAAAACACCGTCCCTAGCAAGCCTCTAGTTGGCTAGCCAGTTGACCAAAGATAGTCAGTGTCTTCTGATTATGAACAAAGTGTTGTTGCTTGATAACTGGATCACGTCATTAGGAGAATCACGTGATGGACTAGACCCAAACTAATAGACGTAGCATGTTGATCGTGTCATTTTGTTGCTACTGTTTTCTGCGTGTCAAGTATTTATTCCTATGACCATGAGATCATATAACTCACTGACACCGGAGGAATTCTTTGTGTGTATCAAACGTCGCAACGTAACTGGGTGACTATAAAGATGCTCTACAGGTATCTCCGAAGGTGTTAGTTGAGTTAGTATGGATCAAGACTGGGATTTGTCACTCCGTGTGACGGAGAGGTATCTTGGGGCCCACTCGGTAATACAACATCACACACAAGCCTTGCAAGCAATGTGACTTAGTGAAAGTTGCGGGATCTTGTATTACGGAACGAGTAAAGAGACTTGCCGGTGAACGAGATTGAAATAGGTATGCGAATACTGACGATCGAATCTCGGGCAAGTAACATACCGAAGGACAAAGGGAATGACATACGGGATTATAAAAATCCTTGGCACTGAGGTTCAAACGATAAGATCTTCGTAGAATATGTAGGATCCAATATGGGCATCCAGGTACCGCTATTGGATATTGACTGAGGAGTCTCTCGGGTCATGTCTACATAGTTCTCGAACCCGCAGGGTCTGCACACTTAAGGTTCGACGTTGTTTTATGCGTATTTGAGTTATATGGTTGGTTACCGAATGTTGTTTGGAGTCTCGGATGAGATCACGGACGTCACGAGGGTTTCCGGAATGGTCCGGAAACGAAGATTGATATATAGGATGACCTCATTTGATTACCGGAAGGTTTTCGGAGTTACCGGGAATGTACCGGGAATGACGAATGGGTTCCGGGAGTTCACCGGGGGGGGGGGGGGCAACCCACCCCGGGGAAGCCCATAGGCCTTGAGGGTGGCACACCAGCCCTTAGTGGGCTGGTGGGACAGCCCAAAAGGGCCCTATGCGCCTAGGAAAGAAAATCAAAGAGAAAAGAAAAAAAAAGAGGAGGTGGGAAGGGAAGGAAGGACTCCCACCCACCAAACCAAGTCCAACTCGGTTTGGGGGGGGAGCCTTCCCCCTTGGACTCGGCCGACCCCCTTGAGGCTCCTAGAGCCCCAAGGCAAGGTCCCCTCCCTCCCACATATATATACGGAGGTTTTAGGGCTGATTTGAGACGACTTTTCCACGGCAGCCCGACCACATACCTCCACGGTTTTTCCTCTAGATCGCGTTTCTGCGGAGCTCGGGCGGAGCCCTGCTGAGACAAGGTCATCACCAACCTCCGGAGCGCCGTCACGCTGCCGGAGAACTCTTCTACCTCTCCGTCTCTCTTGCTGGATCAAGAAGGCCGAGATCATCGTCGAGCTGTACGTGTGCTGAACGCGGAGCTGCCGTCCGTTCGGTACTAGATCGTGGGACTGATCGCGCGATTGTTCGCGGGGCGGATCGAGGGACGTGAGGACGTTCCACTACATCAACCGCATTCACTAACGCTTGTGCTGTACGATCTACAAGGGTACGTAGATCACTTATCCCCTCTCGTAGATGGACATCACCATGATAGGTCTTCGTGCCCGTAGGAAAATTTTTGTTTCCCATGCGACGTTCCACAACAGTGGCATCATGAGCTAGGTTCATGCGTAGATGTCTTCTCGAGTAGAACACAAAAGTTTTTGTGGGCAGTGATGTGCATTTTGCTGCCCTCCTTAGTCTTTTCTTGATTCCGCGGTATTGTTGGATTGAAGCAGCTTGGACCGACATTACTCGTACGCTTACGAGAGACTGGTTTCATCGCTACGAGTAACCCCGTTGCTCAAAGATGACTGGCAAGTGTCGGTTTCTCCAACTTTAGTTGAATCGGATTTGACCGAGGAGGTCCTTGGATGAGGTTAAATATCAACTCATATATCTCCGTTGTGGTGTTTGCGTAAGTAAGATGCGATCCTACTAGATACCCATGGTCACCACGTAAAACATGCAACAACAAAACTAGAGGACGTCTAACTTGTTTTTGCACGGTATGCTTGTGATGTGATATGGCCAACGATGTGATGTGATATATTGGATGTATGAGATGATCATGTTGTAATAGTAAATATCGACTTGCACGTCGATGGTACGGCAACCGGCAGGAGCCATAGGGTTGTCTTTATACTAACGTTTGTGCTTGCAGATGCGTTTACTTTTTTGCTAGGATGTAGCTTTAGTAGTAATAGCATGAGTAGCACGACAACCCCGATGGCAACACGTTGATGGAGATCATGGTGTGGCGCCGGTGACAAGAAGATCGTGCCGGTGCTTTGGTGATGGAGATCAAGAAGCACGTGATGATGGCCATATCACGTCACTTATGAATTGCATGTGATGTTAATCCTTTTATGCACCTTATTTTGCTTAGAACGACGGTAGCATTATGAGGTGATCTCTCACTAAAATTTCAAGACGAAATTGTGTTCTCCCCGACTGTGCACCGTTGCTACAGTTCGTCGTTTTGAGACACCACGTGATGATCGGGTGTGATAGACTCAACGTTCACATACAACGGGTGCAAAACAGTTGCGCACAGCGGAACACTCGGGTTAAGCTTGACGAGCCTAGCATGTGCAGACATGGCCTCGGAACACATGAGACCGAAAGGTCGATCATGAATCATATAGATGATATGATTAGCATAGGGATGCTTACCACTGAAACTATACTCAACTCACGTGATGATCGGACTTGAGCTAGTGTAAGTGGATCATGAACCACTCAAATGACTAGAGAGATGTACTTTTGAGTGGGAGTTTAGCGAATAATTTGATTAAGTTAAACTCTAATTATCTTGAACATAGTCTAAGTCCACTTTGAATATATTTGTGTTGTAGATCATGGCTCACGCTACAGTCATCCTGAATTTTAATACGTTCCTAGAGAAAGCTAAGTTGAAAGATGATGGAAGCAACTTTGTAGACTGGGCTCGTAATCTTAAGCTAATCTTACAAGCTGGGAAGAAGGATTATGTCCTTAATGCTGCGCTAGGAGATGAACCACCCGCTACGGCTGATCAGGATGTTAAGAACGCTTGGTTAGCACGTAAGAAGGACTACTCAATAGTTCAATGTGCAGTCTTGTATGGCTTAGAACCAGGACTTCAACGTCGCTTTGAGCGTCATGGAGCATTTGAGATGTTCCAGGAGTTGAAGTTTATCTTGCAGAAGAACGCTCGGATCGAGAGGTATGAGACCTCCGATAAATTCTATGCTTGCAAGATGGAGGAAAACTCGTCTGTCAGTGAACATGTGCTCAAAATGTCTGGGTACTCAAACCGTCTAGCTGAGCTGGGGATTGAACTCCCGCAAGAGGCTATCACTGACAGAATCCTTCAATCACTGCCACCAAGCTATAAAGGCTTTGTGTTGAACTACAACATGCAAGGGATGAACAAGTCTCCCGGCGAGTTGTTTCCGATGCTGAAAGTCGCAGAGTCTGAACTCCGTAAAGAGCATCAAATGTTGATGGTGAAGAAGACCACTAGTTTCAAGAGAAACGACAAAGGCAAGAAGGGTAATTCGAAGAAGAGCGGCAAGCCTGTTGCCAATCCGACGAAGAAACCCAAAGCTGGACCTAAGCCTGAAACGGAGTGTTACTATTGCAAGGGTATGGGTCACTGGAAGCGCAATTGCCCCAAGTATCTGGCGGATAAGAAGGCGGCCAAAGAAAAATCAGGTATATTTGATATACATGTTATTGATGTGTACTTAACCGGCTCTCGTAGTAGTGCCTCGGTATTCGATACCGGTTCTGTTGCTCATATTTGCAACACGAAACAGGAACTGCAGAATAGAAGAAGTGACGATGCGCGTAGGAAATGGTTCCAAGGTTGATGCAATCGCCGTCCGCACAGTTTCACTTCAGTTACCATCAGGATTAGTGATGAACTTAAATCATTGTTATTTAGTGCCTGCGTTGAGCATGAACATTATATCTGGATCTTGTTTATTGCGAGACAGTTACTCTTTTAAGTCAGAGAATAATGGTTGTTCTATTTCTATGAGTAACATCTTTTATGGTCATGCACCCAATGTGAGAGGATTGTTCATATTGAATCTTGATAGCGATACGCATATACATAACATTGAGACCAAAAGAGTTAGAGTTAACAATGATAGCGCCATATTTTTGTGGCACTGCCGCTTAGGTCATATTGGTGTAAAGTGCATGAAGAAACTCCATGCTGATGGACTTTTGGAGTCACTTGACTTTGATTCACTTGACACGTGCGAACCATGCCTCATGGGCAAGATGACTAAGACTCCGTTCTCCGGAACAATGGAGCGTGCAAGTGACTTGTTGGAAATCATACATACCGATGTGTGTGGTCCGATGAGCGTGGAGGCACGCGGCGGATATCGTTATTTTCTCACCTTCACTGACGATTTGAGCAGATATGGTTATGTCTATTTGATGAAGCACAAGTCTGAAACATTTGAAAAGTTCAAGCAATTTCAGAGTGAAGTGGAAAAACATCGTAACAAGAAGATCAAGTTCCTACGGTCTGATCGTGGGGGTGAATATCTGAGTTTCGAGTTTGGTACTCACTTAAGACAATGTGGAATTGTTTCACAGTTAACACCGCCTGGAACACCACAGCGTAATGGTGTGTCCGAACGTCATAATCGTACTCTATTAGAGATGGTGCGATCTATGATGTCTCTTACTGATTTGCCGTTATCGTTTTGGGGTTATGCATTAGAAACAACTGCATTCACTTTAAATAGGGCACCATCAAAATCCGTTGAGACGACACCATACGAACTGTGGTATGGCAAAAGGCCAAAGTTGTCGTTTCTTAAAGTTTGGGGATGTGATGCTTATGTCAAAAAGCTTCAGCCTGAAAAGCTGGAACCCAAAGCAGAAAAGTGCGTCTTCATAGGTTACCCAAAAGAGACAGTTGGGTACACCTTCTATCTCAAATCCGAGGGCAAAGTGTTTGTTGCTAAAAACGGAGCTTTTCTTGAGAAGGAGTTTCTCTCGAGAGAATTGAGTGGGAGGAAGATAGAACTTGACGAGGTTGTCGAACCTCTCATCCCTCTGGATGGTGGCGCAGGGCAAGGGGAAACCTCTGTCGTTGCGACGCCGGTTGAGGAGGAAGTTAATGATGATGATCATGAAACTCCAGTTCAAGTTTCTGTCGAACCACACAGGTCGACGAGACCACGTGCTGCTCCAGAGTGGTACGGTAATCCCGTCTTATCAATCATGTTGTTAGACAACAATGAACCTGCAAATTATGAAGAAGCAATGGTGGGCCCAGATTCCAACAAATGGCTAGAAGCCATGAAGTCCGAGATAGGATCCATGTATGAGAACAAAGTGTGGACTTTGGAGGTACTACCTGAGGGTCGCAAGGCTATTCAGAAAAAATGGATCTTTAAGAGGAAGACGGACGCTGACGGCAATGTGACCGTTTATAAAGCTCGACTTGTGGCAAAGGGTTTTTCACAAGTTCAAGGAGTTGACTACGATGAGACATTCTCATCCGTAGTGATGCTTAAGTCCGTCAGAATCATGTTAGCAATAGCTGCATTTTTCGATTATGAAATCTGGCAGATGGATGTCAAAATGGCGTTCCTTAACGGTTTCCTTAAGGAAGAGTTGTATATGATACAACCCGAAGGTTTTGTCGATCCTAAGAATGCTAACAAGGTGTGCAAGCTCGAGCGATCCATTTATGGATTGGTGCAAGCATCTCGGAGTTGGACCAAACGCTTTGATGAGGTGATCAAAGCATTTGGGTTTATACAAGTGGTTGGAGAATCTTGTATTTACAAGAAAGTGAGTGGGAGCTCTGTGGCGTTTCTAATATTATATGTGGATGACATATTGCTGATTGGAAACAACGTGGAGTTTTTAGAGAGCATAAAGGATTACTTGAATAAGAGTTTCTCTATGAAGGACCTAGGAGAAGCTGCTTACATTCTAGGCATTAAGATCTATAGGGATAGATCAAAACGCCTGATAGGACTTTCACAAAGCACATACCTTGATAAAGTTTTGAAGAGGTTCAAAATGGAACAGTCCAAGAAAGGGTTCTTGCCAGTTTTACAAGGTACGAGATTGAGTAAGACTCAGTGCCCAGCAACCGATGAAGATAGAGAGCATATGCGCTCCGTCCCCTATGCTTCAGCCATAGATTCTATCATGAATGCAATGCTGTGCACTAGACCGGATGTTAGCCTGGACATAAGTATGGCAGGTAGGTTCCAGAGTAATCCAGGAGTGGATCACTGGACAACGGTCAAGAATATCCTGAAGTACCTGAAAAGGACTAAGGAGATGTTTCTCGTGTATGGAGGTGACGAAGAGCTCACCGTAAAAGGTTACGTCGATGCAAGCTTTGACACAGATCCGGACGACTCTAAGTCGCAAACCGGATACGTATTTATTCTTAATGGGGGTGCGGTAAGCTGGTGCAGTTCCAAGCAAAGCGTCGTAGCAGATTCTACATGTGAAGCGGAGTACATGGCTGCCTCGGAGGCGGCTAAGGAGGGTGTCTGGATGAAGCAGTTCATGACGGATCTTGGAGTGGTGCCAAGCGCACTGAATCCAATAACCTTGTTCTGTGACAACACGGGTGACATTGCCTTAGCAAAGGAACCACGGTTTCACAAGAAGACCAGACACATCAAACGACGCTTCAACCTCATCCGCGACTACGTCGTGGGAGAGGACGTAAATATATGCAAAGTGCACACGGATCTGAATGTAGCAGACCCGCTCACTAAACCTCTTCCACGGCCAAAGCATGATCAACACCAGAACTGTATGGGTGTTAGATTTATTACAATGTAATTCACATGATGATGTGAGGGCTAGATTATTGACTCTAGTGCAAGTGGGAGACTGTTGGAATTATGCCCTAGAGGCAATAATAAATATAGTTATTATTATAATTCCTGTATCAAGATAATCGTTTATTATCCATGCTATAATTGTATTGAATGAAGACTCATTTACATGTGTGGATACATAGACAAAACACCGTCCCTAGCAAGCCTCTAGTTGGCTAGCCAGTTGACCAAAGATAGTCAGTGTCTTCTGATTATGAACAAAGTGTTGTTGCTTGATAACTGGATCACGCCATTAGGAGAATCACGTGATGGACTAGACCCAAACAAATAGACGTAGCATGTTGATCGTGTCATTTTGTTGCTACTGTTTTCTGCGTGTCAAGTATTTATTCCTATGACCATGAGATAATATAATTCACTGACACCGGAGGAATGCTTTGTGTGTATCAAACGTCGCAACGTAACTGGGTGACTATAAAGATGCTCTACAGGTATCTCCGAAGGTGTTAGTTGAGTTAGTATGGATCAAGACTGGGATTTGTCACTCCGTGTGACGGACAGGTATCTCGGGGCCCACTCGGTAATAAAACATCACACACAAGCCTTGCAAGCAATGTGACTTAGTGAAAGTTGCGGGATCTTGTATTACGGAACGAGTAAAGAGACTTGCCGGTGAACGAGATTGAAATAGGTATGCGGATACTGACGATCGAATCTCGGGCAAGTAACATACCGAAGGACAAAGGGAATGACATACGGGATTATATAAATCCTTGGCACTGAGGTTCAAACGATAAGATCTTCGTAGAATATGTAGGATCCAATATGGGCATCCATGTCCTGCTATTGGATATTGACCGAGGAGTCTCTCGGGTCATGTCTACATAGTTCTCGAACCCGCACGGTCTGCACACTTAAGGTTCGACGTTGTTTTATGCGTATTTGAGTTATATGGTTGGTTACCGAATGTTGTTCGGAGTCCCGGATGAGATCACGGACTACACGAAGGTTTCCGGAATGGTCCGGAAACGAAGATTTGTATATAGGATGACCTCATTTGATTACCGGAAGGTTTTCGGAGTTACCGGGAATGTACCGGGAATGACGAATGGGTTCTGGGAGTTCACCGGGGGGGCAACCCACCCCGGGGAAGCCCATAGGCCTTGAGGGTGGCACCCCAGCCCTTAGTGGGCTGGAGGGACAGTCCAAAAGGGAAGGAAGGACTCCCACCCACCAAACCAAGTCCAACTCGGTTTGGGGGGGAGCCTTCCCCCTTGGACTCGGCCGACCCCCTTGGGGCTCCTTGAGCCCCAAGGCAAGGTCCCCTCCCTCCCACCTATATATACGGAGGTTTTAGGGCTGATTTGAGACGACTTTTCCACGGCAGCCCGACCACATACCTCCACGGTTTTTCCTCTAGATCGCGTTTCTGCGGAGCTCGGGCGGAGCCCTGCTGAGACAAGGTCATCACCAACCTCCGGAGTGTCGTCACGCTGTCGGAGAACTCTTGTACCTCTCCGTCTCTCTTGCTGGATCAAGAAGGCCGAGATCATCGTCGAGCTGTACGTGTGCTGAACGCGGAGGTGCCGTCCGTTCGGTACTAGATCGTGGGACTGATCGCGGGATTGTTCGCGGGGCGGATCGAGGGACGTGAGGACGTTCCACTACATCAACCGCGTTCACTAACGCTTCTGCTGTACGATCTACAAGGGTACGTAGATCACTCATCCCCTCTCGTAGATGGACATCACCATGATAGGTCTTCGTGCGCGTAGGAAAATTTTTGTTTCCCATGCGACGTTCCACAACAGGAATAGGGTTTTCTGCAACAGATGATGGCCTAGTTTGGGTTTGCAGCAGATTGGATATCAATGATTATGAGGTGTGTGTCTTCAACCACGTTTTGAGTCAAGCTGAATGGTGCTAGTTCGAGGAAGTTCTCCCCCTCTAGGGGACTCAGGCATGGTGACCCCATTTCCCCATATTTGTTCCCTTTTTGTGCTGGGGTTTTCTGCCTTGCTGAAAAGAGCACAAGAGAATGTTGCTCTCAAGGGTGTGACCTTTGGTGGCACTGGCCCCACTGTCACGCATTTGTTGTTTGTGGATGAAAGCATTGTGTTTGTGGAGGGAACAAGGGACTACATGGAAACTTTGAAGGAAATCCTCCACCGATATGAAGAAGCTTCAGGACAAAGTGTAAACTTGCACAAATCTTCAATATTTTTTGGGAGGGGTTGTCAAGAGGAGATCAAGGACGAGCTTAAAAACGTCCTCGGTGTGACAACAGAGGCACTTAGCGAAAGGTACCTGGGTCTTCCAACACTGGTTGGGAGATCAAAGGAGGGTACGTTCAATTATGTGGCAGAGAGCTTAAAGACAAAAGTGGGAGGATGGAAAGGGCAATGTGTGACAGCCCGAGACCGACGTTCCAGAAGATCCCCCTTTCTTGTCGTTTCCGTCGTGTGGTTTTTTTTCGTTGGTTGCATCATCATGTAGTTTGCATCATCGCATCATGCATGGCATAATGTCAATTGTGTTTTGTCGGTGTTGCTTGTTGCTCCGTGTTGTTGGGTGTTAGTGCTTTGTGAGCGGCGTTGTTTTGTTGGAGTGATGAGAGTGGGTGCGTGAGAGCCACCTCAAACCCTGTTGCACCGCGGACCTAAAACCTTCTCTCCCCTCCTCTCCCCTCTTATTTCGTTTTTGTGGTTTTGCTAAAGTTTCCGTTTTAACCCCTATTTTAAAAAAAGGTTCGTCTTCTTTTAAAGAAAATCATTTTATTAGATGTGGGGGCAACCTTGGGTTTTTCTTTTATTTCTCCTCTTGTTTTATTTTACAAAATAAAGGCTCATTTCCTTTTCTCCTTTAAAAGGGTTTTATTTTTATTTTCTTGTTAAAAGGGTTTTATTTAATTCTTAAGAAAAAAAGGTTTCATTTTTTATTTCTTTAAAAATGCCCAAAACTATTTCTTATAGTGGGGTTTGTTTTAAAGGAGTTAAAAAGTATCTTTTTATCTTTGTTATAAAAAAAATCCTTTCCTTTTGTGTTGCTGCTTTTTTTAAAGAGAGCAAATAGAGAAGAGGGAGCCTGCCAGGCCCAAGGCCTCCCCCAACCCTAGCGCCCCTCGAGCCCAATCCCCCTCGTCCCTCGCGCCGTCTCCCCCTCTCGCGCAGTGTCGTTTCCCCGATCCCCTCTTCCCCGCCGCGCTCAGCCCCGCCTCCTCGTTGCTCGCCGTGCCTCCCCGTTGCTACCATGCTGCCGCCCAGTCGCCCGAGCAGCCGCGCCGCCTGCACCGTCCCCGCGCGGCCGCGTCATGGCCGTTCGCCCCTGCGCCCCGCCGCCTGCGCCCAGTGCCCCGCGCCTCCCCGGCGACCTCCTCCGCCTCCCCTCGCCCTCGATCGGTGCTCGCCAGTGCGCGACCGTCGCCCCTGCGTTCCTCGTGCGCTAGCTCCCCGCCGCGCGGCCATCCGCTCGCCTCCACGCCTGTGCCAGCACCGAGGAGCTCTGTTTCCCCTGCAAACGATCTGCCCCAATCCTTTGCCTCCTTCAACAGTCGTGGCTTGCTGTCGATGGAGCTCGTCGCCTGCTGTGTTGATGATGTCGTTGTTACCTGCTGCCGACTGCATGCTTGCGTCGCCGATGCTGCTTGCTGCTGCTGCTGCCGCTGAGGCTAGTTGCCGTCGCTTGCGCTTGCTGCTGTGTTGTTGCTGCCGTTGCTGCATTAGTTGTTGCTGCTGTAGGTGTTGCTTTGCTGCTGCCCTGCTTACCGGTTGCGCCGCTAGCTAGCTTGCTTGCCTGCTGCCCTGTTGTGTTTTGGCTGTGTTGCTGCCATAGATGTGCTTGCCGCGTTTTGCTTGCTAGGCTAGATGCTTGTGCTGCTTGCTGTATTTGCTTGTTGCCGAGTGTTGCTATTGTTAGTGCTAGCTGCGGTAGTTGCTTGATGTAGATGCTCGCTTGCCTTGCTAGCTTGCTGCTAGTGGGTAGATGTAGCCGCCAGTTTCATGTGTAGACCGTGTATGACTACTTCCACGACGACCACCACTTCCACGACGTCCGCTACGAACCGATCCGCTTCGAATCGCACGCTTCGAAGGTATACCGATGAGACGTGTCGTGTAACGAACGAATGTGATGTATGAGTTGAATGTATGTTTGCGTCTTATGTTGCCCGTTGCACGTTGTCCCTCTTGTGTTGTGCCTCGACACATGGGACCCGGTATCGGGATAACCCTATTCTTTATGTAACGTTCCCGCACACGCTTCCAGTTTGTTGGCACCGATATCCCGCTGAGTTTCAGGATAGGAATGTTGTTGTGGCATCGTTTCCATCTTGCCGCCATGGTTCCCTCTCGCTCGCCGTGGCGACACCTGTTTCTTTCTCTTCTTGCCCGTGATGTTTGAAACTCGCATGCATCACGCATTCATGGCATAAATCGTGTGTTGCATGCCTCTTGTGTCGTAGCTCCGTTCTTTGTTCCGCGTGTTAATCTTCTAGGATGCCATGTAGGATCACCGCTTCACCCCTTGCCATGTTAACAACATTTAATATTGTCGTGTAAATAATTGGGAGTAAACTAAATATTTAAACGTGGAGTTTCGTCGATATGCAACTCGTTGCATATCAAGCTTCATTTAATGTGTAGTGTTTGCGTGAGGTGAATTGCCATGCCATCCCTTGCATCATTCAACTGATCATGCATCATATCATGTTGTGCATCGTGTGGTGAATATTTGTGTTCATGCTTGTTTCTGGTTTGCTTCATCTCGATAGAGATCCGCAAGCGTGTCGGATTGTGAGGACCCGTTCGACTACATCGGTTCGCCTGCTTCACGGAGTCATTCTTCTTCCAAGCGGGATCTCAGGCAAGATGACCATTTCCCTAGATACCATTACTATCATTGCCATGCTAGTTTACCGTTTCTACCGTTTATGTCTCGTTGCCTACCACATGTTAAATATCAGCCTCTCAACTATGCCATGAAAACCTTCAACCTGGTCAACCTAGCAAACCACTGATTGGCTATGTTACCGCTTGCTTAACCATGTGGATAGCGTTGCTAGTTGCAGGTGTAGTTGTTTCCATGTGATAACATGGGTTACTTGTTATATCACCCTATTAATGCTATTTAATTTAATGCATCTATATACTTGGTAAAAGGTGGAAGGCTCGGCCTTTCTAGCCTGGTGTTTTGTTCCACCTTTGCCCCCTTAGTTTCGGCTACCGGTGTTATGTTCCATAATTGAGCGCTCCTAACACGATCGGGGTTGTTATGGGGACCCCCTTGATAATTCGTTTTAGATTAAAGCTGGTCCGGCAAGGCCCAACATTGGTTCTACATTTGCCCAACATAATAATTCTGTTAACAGTGAAATGCATAGGGCGTCATGAACCCGAGGAGTAATTTTACATAAACAGGGGGGCCAGTGCTGATGGTGTTGGTCCCAAACGGTCTGCGTACGGGGCCACCACGGGGAAACTCGAGGTTTGGCACCCGTAGCTAGTTCCATCTGTCGTGTCCTGAGAACGAGATACGCGGCTCCTATCGGGATCGTCGACACGTCGGGCGGCCTTGCTGGATTAGTTTTACCTTTGACGAGATATCTTGTGCATCGGGATTCCGCTGATGCTTTGGGTAATCTCAGAGTTGAGGTTTTCCACTAGGGAATCCGACGAGATCGCGAGCTTCGTGATTGAGGATTTCTATGCGGCTTATGGTAATTTGTGATGGACTAGTTGGAGCACCCCTCCAGGGTTAAATCTTTTCGGAAAGCCGTGCCCACGGTTATGTGGCAACGTGGAAACTTTGTTTAACACTCGTTCTAGATAACTTGAAGATAACTTAATTAAAAATATGCCAACTGAGTGCGTAACCGTGACTGTCTCTTTCATGAGTTCCTTCTCCGATTGAGGATGTTGGGGAACGTCGCATGGGAAACAAAAAATTTCCTACGCGCGCGAAGACCTATCATGGTGATGTCCATCTACGAGAGGGTATGAGTGATCTACGTACCCTTGTAGACCGTACAGCAGAAGCGTTAGTGAACGCGGTTGATGTAGTGGAACGTCTTCACGTCCCTCGATCCGCCCCGCGAACTATCCCGTGATCAGTCCCACGATCTAGTGCCGAACGGACGGCACCTCCGCGTTCAGCACACGTACAGCTCGACGATGATCTCGGCCTTCTTGATCCAGCAAGAGAGACGGAGAGGTAGAAGAGTTCTCTGGCAGCGTGACGGCGCTCCGGAGGTTGGTGATGATCTTGTCTCAGCAGGGCTCCGCCCGAGCTCCGCAGAAACGCGATCTAGAGGAAAAACCGTGGAGGTATGTGGTCGGGCTGCCGTGAAAAAATCGTCTCAAATCAGCCCTAAAACCTCCGTATATATAGGTGGGAGAGGGGGGGCCTTGCCTTGGGGCTCAAGGAGCCCCAAGGGGGTCGGCCGAGCCAAAGGGGGGAAGGACTCCCCCCCAAACCGAGTCCTACTTGGTTTGGTGGGTGGAGTCCTTCTTTCCTTTCCCACCTCCTCCTTTTTTTCTTTTCTCTTTGATTTTTCTTCCAATGCGCATAGGGCCCTTTTGGGCTGTCCCACCAGCCCACTAAGGGCTGGTGCGCCACCCTCAAGGCCTATGGGCTTCCCCGGGGTGGGTTGCCCCCCCCCCCCCGCTGAACTCCCGGAACCCATTCGTCATTCCCGGTAACTCCGAAAACCTTCCAGTAATCAAATGAGGTCATCCTATATATCAATCTTCGTTTCCGGACCATTCCGGAAACCCTCGTGACGTCCGTGATATCATCCCGGACTCCGGACAACATTCGGTAACCAACCATATAACTCAAATACGCATAAAACAACGTCGAACCTTAAGTGTGCAGACCCTGCGGGTTCGAGAACTATGTAGACATGACCCGAGAGACTCCTCGGTCAATATCCAATAGCGGGACCTGGATGCCCTTATTGGATCCTACATATTCTACGAAGATCTTATCGTTTGAACCTCAGTGCCAAGGATTCATATAATCCCGTATGTCATTCCCTTTGTCCTTCGGTATGTTACTTGCCCGAGATTTGATCGTCAGTATCTGCATACCTATTTCAATCTCGTTTACCGGCAAGTCTCTTTACTCGTTCCGTAATACAAGATCCCGCAACTTACACTAAGTCACATTGCTTGCAAGGCTTGTGTGTGATGTTGTATTACCGAGTGGGCCCCGAGATACCTCTCCGTCACACGGAGTGACAAATCCCAGTCTCGATCCATACTAACTGAACTAACACCTTTGAGATACCTGTAGAGCACCTTTATAGTCACCCAGTTACGTTGCGACGTTTGATACACACAAAGCATTCCTCCGGTGTCAGTGAGTTATATGATCTCATGGTCATAGGAACAAATACTTGACACGCAGAAAACAGTAGCAACAAAATGACACGATCAACATGCTACGTCTATTAGTTTGGGTCTAGTCCATCACATGATTCTCCTAATGATGTGATCCCGTTATCAAGTAACAACACTTGCCTATGGCCAGGAAACCTTGGCCATCTTTGATCAACGAGCTAGTCAACTAGAGGCTTACTAGGGACAGTGTTTTGTCTATGTATCCACACAAGTATTGTGTTTCCAATCAATACAATTATAGCATGGATAATAAACGATTATCATGAACAAAGAAATATAATAATAACTAATTTATTATTGCCTCTAGGGCATATTTCCAACAGTCTCCCACTTGCACTAGAGTCAATAATCTAGTTCACATCACCATGTGATTCCAACGAATCCAACACCCATATAGTTATGTGGTCTGATCACGTCTTGCTCATGAGAGAGGTTTTAGTCAAGGTTCTGAAATTTTCAGATCTGTGTGTTCTTTACAAATCTTTATGTCATCTTATAGATGCTGCTACTATGTGCTATTCGGAAATACTCCAAATATCTACTCTACTATACGAATCCGTTTCACTACTCATAGTTATTCGGATTAGTGTCAAAGCTTACATCGACGTAACCCTTTACGACGAACTCTTTAACCACCTCCATAATCGAGAAAAATTCCTTAGTCCATCAGTTACTAAGGATAATTTTGACCGCTGCTAGTGATTCAATCATGGATCACTCTCTGTACCTCTCAACAGACTTGCTGCAAGGCACACATCAGGTGCAGTACTCAGCATGGCATACTTTAGAGTCTACGGCTAAGGCATAGAAGACGACCTTCGTCTATTCTCTTTATTCTGCCGTGGTCGGGTTTTGAGTCTTACTCAAATTCACACCTTACAACGCAACCAAGAACTCCTTCTTTGCTGATCTATTTTGAACTCCTTCAAAACTTGTCAAGGCATGCATCTTGTTGAAACTTCCATTAAGCGCTTTCGATCTATCTCCATAGATCTTTGATGCTCAACGTTCAAGTAGCTCAATCCAGGTATTCCTTTGAAAACTCCTTTCAAACAACCTTGTATGCTTTACAGAAATTCTACATTACTTCTGATCCAAAATATGTCAACCACATATACTTATCAGAAATTCTATAGTGCTCCCACTCACTTCTTTGGAAATACAAGTTTCTCACAAACTTTGTACAAACCCAAAATCTTTGATCATCTCATCAAAGTGTATATTCCAACTCCGAGATGCTTGCACCAGTCCATTTAAGGATCGCTGGAGCTTGCATACTTGCTAGTATCTTTAGGATCGACAAAACCTCATGGTTGTATCTCATACAATGTTTGCTCAAGGAAATCGTCGAGGAAACAATGTTTTGACATCCTACATGCAATATTTCATAAATAATGCAACAACTACTAACATAATTCTAACATACTTTTAGCATCGCTGCGAGTGAGAAAGTCTCATCATAGTCAACTGTTTGATCTTGTCGGAAACATCTTTGTGACAAGTCGAGCTTTTCTTAATAGTGACTTATCACTATCATCGTCTGTCTTCCTTTTAAAGATCCATCTTTACTCAATAGTCCTATGACCATCAAGTAGTTCTTCCAAAGTCTACACTTTGTTTTCATACATGGATCCTCTCTCGGATTTCATGGCTTCCAGCCATTTGTCGGAATCTGGGCCCACCATTGCTTTCTCCATAACTCGTAGGTTCACTGTTGCTCAACAACATGACCTCCAAGACAGGGTTACCATACCACTCTGTAGTAGTACGCGACCTTGTCAACCTACGAGGCTTGTAGTAACTTGATCCGATGTTCGATGATCACCATCATCAGCTTTCACTTCAATTGGTGTAGGCGCCATAGGAACAACTTCATGCGCCCTTCTACACACTGGTTGAAGTGATGGTTCAATAACCTCATCAAGTTCTACCACCCTCCCACTCAATTCTTTCGAGAGAAACCTTTCCTCGAGAAAGGATCTGTTTCTAGAAACAAACACTTTGCTTTCGGATCTGAGATAGGAGATGTACCCAACTGTTTTGGATATCCTATGAAGATGTATTTATCTGCTTTGGGTTTGAGCTTATCAGAGTGAAACTTTTTCACATAAGTGTCGAAGCCGCAAACTTTCAAGAAACGACAGTTTAGATTTCTCTAAACCTCAGTCTATACTATGTCATCTCAACGGAAATACGCGGTGCCCTATTTAAAGTGAATGCGGTTGTCTCTAATGCATAACCCATAAACAATAGTGGTAATTCGATAAGAGACATCATAGCATGCACCATACCAAATAGTGCGTGGCTATGACGTTCAGACACATCATCACACTATGATGTTCTAGGTGGCATGAACCGCGAAACAATTCCACATTGTCTTAACTGCGTACCAAAACTCGTAACTCAGATATTCATTTCTATGATCATATCGTAGAAACTTTATCCTCTTGTTACGACGAACTTCACTCCGAAACAGAAGTGAACTTTTCAATATTTCAGACTTGTGATTCATTAAGCAAATACTCTAGTATCTACTCAAATCGTCATTGAAGTAAGAACATAATGATATCCACTGCGTGCCTCAGCACCCATTGGACTGCATACATCAAAATGTATTACTTCCAACAAGTTACTATCTTATTTCATCTCAATGAAAACAAGGCCTTGCTCATGTGGTATGATTTGCATGTCACTAGTGATTCAAAATCAAGTGAGTATAAAGATCCATCAGCATGGAGCCTCTTCATGCAATTTATACCAACATGACTCAAGCGTCAGTGCCACAAGTAAGTGGTACTATCATCATTACCTCGTATCTTTTGGCACCAATATCATGAACATGTGTAACACTATGATCGAGATTCAATAAACCATTGAAGGTGATTTATTCAAGAAAATAAAGTAACCATTATTCTCTTTAAATGAACAATCGTATTGCAATAAACACGATCCAATCATGTTCATGCTTAACGCAAGCACCAAATAACAATTATTTAGGTTTAACACCAACCCCGATGGTAGAGGGAGCGTGCGACGTTTGATCATATCAACCTTGGAAACACTTCCAACACGTATCGTCACCTCGCCTTTAGCTAGTCTCCATTTATGTCGTAGCTTTCATTTCGTGTTACTAATCACTTAGCAACCGAACCGGTATCCAATACCCTCATGCTACTAGGAGTACTAGTAAAGTACACATCAACATCATGTATATCAAATATACTTCTTTCGACTTTTGCCAGCCTTCTTATCTACCAAGTATCTAGAGTTGCTCCGCCTCAGTGACTGTTCCCCTCATTACAGAAGCACTTAGTCTCGGGTTTGGGTTTAATCTTGGGTCTCTTCATTAGTGCAGCAACTGTTTTTCCGTTTCACGAAGTATCCCTTCTAGCCCTTGCCTTTCTTGAAACTTAGTGGTTTTACAAACCATCAACTATTGATGCTCCTTCTTGATTTCTACTTTCGCAGTGTCAAACATCGCGAGTTGCTCAAGGATCATTGTATCTATCCTTGATATGTTATAGTTCATCACGAAGCTCTCACAGCTTGGTGGCAGTGACTTTGGAGAACCATCACTATCTCATCTGGAAGATTAACTCCCACTTGATTCAAGTGATTGTCGTACTCAGACAATCTGAGCACACGCTCAACGATTGAGCTTTTCTCCTTTACTTTGTGGACAAAGAATCTTGTCGGAGGTCTCGTACCTCTCACCAAGGGCACGAGCATGAAATCACAGTTTCATCTCTTTAGAACATCACTTATGTTTCGTGACGTTTCAAAACGTCTTCGGTGCCTTGCTTCTAAGCCATTAAGTATTTTGCACTGAACTATCGTGTAGTCATCAGAAACGTGTATGTCGGATGTTCACAGCATCCACAGACGACGCTCGAGGTGCAGCACACCGAGTGGTGCATTAAGGACATAAGCCTTATGCGCAGCAACGAGGACAATCCTCTTCAAAGTTTGCTACTATCAACTTTCAACTAAATTTTCTCTAGGAACATATAAAAACAGTAGAGCTATAGCGCAAGCTACATCGTAATTCGCAAAGACTATTAGACTATGTTCATGACAATTAGTTCAATTAATCATATTACTTAAGAACTCCCACTCAAAAAGTACATCTCTCTAGTCATTTGAGTGGTTCATGATCCACTTACACTAGCTCAAGTCCGATCATCACGTGAGTTGAGTATAGTTTCAGTGGTAAGCATCCCTATGCTAATCATATCATCTATATGATTCATGATGGACCTTTCGGTCTCATGTGTTCCGAGGCCATGTCTGCACATGCTAGGCTCGTCAAGCTTAACCCGAGTGTTCCGCGTGCGCAACTTTTTTGCACCCGTTGTATGTGAACGTTGAGTCTATCACACCCGATCATCACGTGGTGTCTCGAAACGACGAACTGTAGCAACGGTGCACAGTCGGGGAGACCACAATTTCATCTTGAAATTTTAGTGAGAGATCACCTCATAATGCTATCGTCGTTCTAAGCAAAATAAGGTGCATAAAAGGATTAACATCACATGCAATTCATAAGTGACATGATATGGCCATCATCACGTGCTTCTTGATCTCCATCACCAAAGCACCGACACGATCTTCTTGTCACCGGCGCCACACCATCATCTCCATCAACGTGTCGCCATCGGGGTTGTCGTGCTACTCATGCTATTACTACTAAAGCTACATCCTAGCAAAATAGTAAACGCATCTGCAAGCACAAACATTAGTATAAAGACAACCCTATGGCTCCTCCCGGTTGCCGTACCATCGACGTGCAAGTCGATATTTTCTATTACAACATGATCATCTCATACATCCAATATATCACATCACATCGTTGGCCATATCACATCACAAGCATACCCTGCAAAAACAAGTTAGACGTCCTCTAATTTTGTTGTTGCATGTTTTACGTGGTGACCATGGGTATCTAGTAGGATCACATCTTACTTACGCAAACACCACAACAGAGATATATGAGTTTCTATTTAACCTCATCCAAGGACCTCCTCGGTCAAATCCGATTCAACTAAAGTTGGAGAAACCGACACTTGCCAGTCATCTTTGAGCAACGGGGTTACTCGTAGCGATGAAACCAGTCTCTCGTAAGCGTACGAGTAATGTCGGTCCAAGCCGCTTGAATCCAACAATACCGCGGAATCAAGAAAATACTAAGGAGGGCAGCAAAACGCACATCACCGCCCACAAAAACTTTTGTGTTCTACTCGAGAAGACATCTATGCATGAACCTAGCTCATGATGCCACTGTTGGGGAACGTCGCATGGGAAACAAAAAATTTCCTACGCGCACGAAGACCTATCATGGTGATGTCCATCTACGAGAGGGTATGAGTGATCTACGTACCCTTGTAGACCGTACAGCAGAAGCGTTAGTGAACGCGGTTGATGTAGTGGAACATCCTCACGTCCCTCGATCCGCCCCGCGAACTATCCCGCGATCAGTCCCACGATCTAGTGCCGAACGGACGGCACCTCCGCGTTCAGCACACGTACAGCTCGACGGTGATCTCGGCCTTCTTGATCCAGCAAGAGAGACGGAGAGGTAGAATAGTTCTCCGGCAGCGTGACGGTGCTCCGGAGGTTGGTGATGATCTTGTCTCAGCAGGGCTCCGCCCGAGCTCCGCAGAAACGCGATCTAGAGGAAAAACCATGGAGGTATGTGGTCGGGGTGCCGTGAAAAAATCGTCTCAAATCAGCCCTAAAACCTCCGTATATATAGGTGGGAGAGGGGGGCCTTGCCTTGGGGTTCAAGGAGCCCCAAGGGGGTCGGCCGAGCCAAAGGGGGGAAGGACTCCCCCCCCAACCGAGTCCTACTTGGTTTGGTGGGTGGAGTCCTTCTTTCCTTCCCCACCTCCTCCTTTTTTTATTTTCTCTTTGATTTTTCTTCCAATGCGCATAGGGCCCTTTTGGGTTGTCCCACCAGCCCACTAAGGGCTGGTGCGCCACCCTCAAGGCCCATGGGCTTCCCCGGGCTGGGTTGCCCCCCCCCCCCCCCGATGAACTCCCGGAACCCATTCGTCTGTTGGAATTATGCCCTAGAGGCAATAATAAATATAGTTATTATTATAATTCCTGTATCAAGATAATCGTTTATTATCCATGCTATAATTGTATTGAATGAAGACTCATTTACATGTGTGGATGCATAGACAAAACACCGTCCCTAGCAAGCCTCTAGTTGGCTAGCCAGTTGATCAAAGATAGTCAGTGTCTTCTGATTATGAACAAGGTGTTGTTGCTTGATAACTGGATCACGTCATTAGGAGAATCACGTGATGGACTAGACCCAAACTAATAGACGTAGCATGTTGATCGTGGCATTTTGTTGCTACTGTTTTCTGCGTGTCAAGTATTTATTCCTATGACCATGAGATCATATAACTCACTGACACCGGCGGAATGCTTTGTGTGTATCAAACGTCGCAACATAACTGGGTGACTATAAAGATGCCCTACAGGTATCTTCGAAGGTGTTAGTTGAGTTAGTATGGACCAAGACTGGGATTTGTCACTCCGTGTGACAGAGAGGTATCTCGGGGCCCACTCGGTAATACAACATCACACACAAGCCTTGCAAGCAATGTAACTTAGTGTAAGTTGCGGGATCTTGTATTACGGAACGAGTAAAGAGACTTGCCGGTAAACGAGATTGAAATAGGTATGCGGATACTGACGATCAAATCTCGGGCAAGTAACATACCGAAGGACAAAGAGAATGACATACGGGATTATATGAATCCTTGGCACTGAGGTTCAAACGATAAGATCTTCGTATAATATGTAGGATCCAATATGGGCATCCAGGTCCCGCTATTGGATATTGACCGAGGAGTCTCTCGGGTCATGTCTACATAGTTCTCGAACCCGCAGGGTCTGCACACTTAAGGTTCGGCGTTGTTTTATGCATATTTGAGTTATATGGTTGGTTACCGAATGTTGTTCGGAGTCCCGGATGAGATCACGGACGTCACGAGGGTTTCCGGAATGGTCCGGAAACGAAGATTGATATATAGGATGACCTCATTTGATTACCGGAAGGTTTTCGGAGTTACCGGGAATGTACTAGGAATGACGAATGGGTTCCGGGAGTTCACCGGGGGGGCAACCCACCCCGGGGAAGCCCATAGGCCTTGAGGGTGGCGCACCAGCCCTTAGTGGGCTGGTGGGACAGCCCAAAAGGGCCCTATACGCCTAGGAAAGAAAATCAAAGAGAAAGAAAAAAAAAGAGGAGGTGGGAAGGGAAGGAAGGACTCCCACCCACCAAACCAAGTCCAACTCGGTTGGGGGGGGATCCTTCCCCCCTTGGCTCGGCCGACCCCTTGGGGCTCCTTGAGCCCCAAGGCAAGGTCCCCTCCATCCCACCTATATATACGGAGGTTTTAGGGCTGATTTGAGACGACATTTCCACGGCAGCCCGACCACATACCTCCACGGTTTTTCCTCTAGATCGCGTTTCTGCGGAGCTCGGGCGGAGCCCTGCTGAGACAAGGTCATCACCAACCTCTGGAGCGCCGTCACGCTGCCGGAGAACTCTTCTAACTCTCCGTATCTCTTGCTGGATCAAGAAGGCCGAGATCATCGTCGAGTTGTACGTGTCCTGAACGCGGAGGTGCCGTCCGTTCGGTACTAGATCGTGGGACTGATCGCGGGATTGTTCGCGGGGCGGATCGAGGGACGTGAGGACGTTCCACTACATCAACCGCGTTCACTAACGCTTCTTCTGTACGGTCTACAAGGGTACGTAGATCACTCATCCCCTCTCGTAGATGGGCATCACCATGAGAGGTCTTCGTGCGCGTAGGAAAATTTTTGTTTCCCATGCGACGTTCCCCAACAGTGGCATCATGAGCTAGGTTCATGCGTAGATGTCTTCTCGAGTAGAACACAAAAGTTTTTGTGGGCGGTGATGTGCGTTTTGCTGCCCTCCTTAGTCTTTTCTTGATTCCGCGGTATTGTTGGATTGAAGCGGCTTGGACCGACATTACTCGTACGCTTACGAGAGACTGGTTTCATCGCTACGAGTAACCCCGTTGCTCAAAGATGACTGGCAAGTGTCGGTTTCTCCAACTTTAGTTGAATCGGATTTGACCGAGGAGGTCCTTGGATGAGGTTAAATAGCAACTCATATATCTCCGTTGTGGTGTTTGTGTATGTAAGATGCGATCCTACTAGATACCCGTGGTCACCACGTAAAACATGCAACAACAAAATTAGAGGACGTCTAACTTGTTTTTGCAGGGTATGATTGTGATGTGATATGGCCAACGATGTGATGTGATATATTGGATGTATGAGATGATGATGTTGTAATAGTTAATATCGACTTGCACGTCGGTGGTACGGCAACCGGCAGGAGCCATAGGGTTGTCTTTATACTAATGTTTGTGCTTGCAGATGCGTTTACTATTTTGTTAGGATGTAGATTTAGTAGTAATAGCATGAGTAGCGCAACAACCCCGATGGCGACACGTTGATGGAGATCATGGTGCGGCGCCGGTGACAAGAAGATCGTGCCGGTGCTTTGGTGATCGAGATCAAGGAGCACGAGATGATGGCCATATCATGTCACTTATGAATTGCATGTGATGCTAATCCTTTTATGCACCTTATTTTGCTTAGAACGATGGTAGCTTTATGAGGTGATCTCTCACTAAAATTTCAAGACGAAATTGTGTTCTCCCCGACTGTGCACCGTTGCTACAGTTCGTCGTTTCGAGACACCACGTGATGATCGGGTGTGATAGACTCAACGTTCACATACAACGGGTGCAAAACAGTTGCGCACACGGAACACTCGGGTTAAGCTTGACGAGCCTAGCATGTGCAGACATGGCCTCGAAACACATGAGACCGAAAGGTCGATCATGAATCATATAGATGATATGATTAGCATAGGGATGCTTACCACTGAAACTATACTCGACTCACGTGATGATCGGACTTGAGTTAGTGTAAGTGGATCATGAACCACTCAAATGACTAGAGAGATGTACTTTTTGAGTGGGAGTTTGGCGAATAATTTGATTAAGTTAAACTCTAATTATCTTGAACATAGTCTAAAGTCCACTTTGAATATATTTGTGTTGTAGATCATGGCTCACGCGTGAGTCACCCTGAATTTTAATACGTTCCTAGAGAAAGCTAAGTTGAAAGATGATGGAAGCAACTTTGTAGACTGGGCTCGTAATCTTAAGCTAATCTTACAAGCTGGGAAGAAGGATTATGTCCTTAATGCTGCGCTAGGAGATGAACCACCCGCTACGGCTGATCAGGATGTTAGGAACGCTTGGTTAGCACGTAAGGAGGACTACTCATTAGTTCAATGTGCAGTCTTGTATGGCTTAGAACCGGGACTTCAACGTCGCTTTGAGCGTCATGGAGCATTTGAGATGTTCCAGGAGTTGAAGTTTATCTTTCAGACGAACGCCCGGATCGAGAGTTATGAGACCTCTGATAAATTCTATGCTTGCAAGATGGAGGAGAACTCGTCTGTCAGTGAACATGTGCTCAAAGTGTCTGGGTACTCAAACCGTCTAGCTGAGCTAGGGATTGAACTCACGCAAGAAGCTATCACTGACAGAATCCTTCAATCACTGCCGCCAAGCTATAAAGGCTTTGTGTTCAACTACAACATGCAAGGGATGAACAAGTCTCCCGGCGAGTTGTTTGCGATGCTGAAAGTCGCAGAGTCTGAACTCTGTAAAGAGCATCAAGTGTTGATGGTGAATAAGACCACTAGTTTCAAGAGAAACGACAAAGGCAAGAAGGGTAATTCAAAGAAGAGCAGCAAGCCTGTTGCTAATCCGACGAAGAAACCCAAAGCTGGACCTAAGCCTGAAACAGAGTGTTACTATTGCAAGGGTATGGGTCACTGGAAGCGCAATTGCCCCAAGTATCTGGCAGATAAGAAGGCGGCCAAAGAAAAATCAGGTATATTTGATATACAAGTTATTGATGTGTACTTAACCAGCTCTCGTAGTAGTGCCTCGGTATTCGATACCGGTTCTGTTGCTCATATTTGCAACTCGAAACAGGAACTTCGGAATAGACGAAGGCTGGCGAAAGATGAAGTGACGATGCGCGTAGGAAATGGTTCCAAGGTTGATGCAATCGCCGTCGGCATAGTTTCACATCAGTTACCATCAGGATTAGTGATGAACTTAAATCATTGTTATTTAGTGCCTGCGTTGAGCATCAACATTATATTTGGATCTTGTTTATTGCGAGACGGTTACTCTTTTAAGTCAGAGAATAATGGTTGTTCTATTTCTATGAGTAACATCTTTTATGGTCATGCACCCAATGTGAGAGGATTGTTCATATTGAATCTTGATAGCAATACACACATACATAACATTGAGACCAAAAGAGTTAGAGTTAACAATGATAGCGCCATATTTTTGTGGCACTGCTGCTTAGGTCATATTGGTGTAAAACGCATGAAGAAACTCCATGTTGATGGACTTTTGGAGTCACTTGACTTTGATTCACTTGACACGTGCGAACCATGCCTCATGGGCAAGATAACTAAAACTCCGTTCTCTGGAACAATGGAGCGTGCAAGTGACTTGTTGGAAATCATACATACCGATGTGTGTGGTCCGATGAGCGTAGAGGCGCGCGGCGGATATCGTTATTTTCTCACCTTCACTGACGATTTGAGTAGATATGGTTATGTCTACTTCATGAAGCACAAGTCTGAAACATTTGAAAAGTTCAAGCAATTTCAGAGTGAAGTTGAAAATCATCGTAACAAGAAGATCAAGTTCCTACGGTCTGATCGTGGGGGTGAATATCTGAGTTTTGAGTTTGGTGCTCACTTAAGACAATGTGGAATTGTTTCACAGTTGACACCGCCTGGAACACCACAGCGTAATGGTGTGTCCGAACGTCGTAATCGTACTTTATTAGAGATGGTGCGGTCTATGATGTCTCTTACCGATTTGCCGTTATCGTTTTGGGGTTATGCATTAGAAACAGCTGCATTCACTTTAAATAGGGCACCATCAAAATCCGTTGAGACGACACCATATGAACTGTGGTATGGCAAAAGGCCAAAGTTGTCGTTTCTTAAAGTTTGGGGATGTGATGCTTATGTCAAAACGCTTCAGCCTGAAAAGCTGGAACCCAAAGCGGAAAAGTGCATCTTCATAGGCTACCCAAAAGAGACAGTTGGGTACACCTTCTATCTCAAATCCGAGGGCAAAGTGTTTGTTGCTAAAAACGGAACTTTTCTCGAGAAAGAGTTTCTCTCGAGAGAATTGAGTGGGAGGAAGATAGAACTTGACGAGGTTGTCGAACCTCTCATCCCTCTGGATGGTGGCGCAGGGCAAGGGGAAACCTCTGTCATTGGGACGCCGGTTGAGGAGGTAGTTAATGATGTTGATCATGAAACTCCAGTTCAAGTTTCTGTCGAACCACGCAGGTCGACAAGATCACGTGCTACTCCAGAGTGGTACGGTAATCCCGTCTTATCAATCATGTTGTTAGACAACAATGAACCTGCAAATTATGAAGAAGCAATGGTGGGCCCAGATTCCAACAAATGGCTAGAAGCCATGGAGTCCGAGATAGGATCCATGTATGAGAACAAAGTATGGACTTTGGAGGTACTAACTGAGGGCCGGAAGGCTATTCAGAACAAATGGATTTTTAAGAAGAAGACGGACGCTGACGGCAATGTGACCGTTTATAAAGCTCGACTTGTGGCAAAAGGTTTCTCGCAAGTTCAAGGAATTGACTACGATGAGACATTCTCACCCGTAGCGATGCTTAAGTCCGTCAGAATCATGTTAGCAATAGCTGCATTTTTTGATTATGAAATCTGGCAGATGGATGTCAAAACGGCGTTCCTTAACGGTTTCCTTAAGGAAGAGTTGTATATGATGCAGCCCGAAGGTTTTGTCAATCCTAAGAATGCTAACAAGGTGTGCAAGCTCCAGCGATCCATTTATGGACTGGTGCAAGCATCTCGGAGTTGGAACAAGCACTTTGATAAGGTGATCAAAGCATTTGGGTTTATACAAGTGGTTGGAGAATCTTGTATTTACAAGAAAGTGAGTGGGAGCACTGTGGCGTTTCTAATATTATATGTGGATGACATATTGCTGATTGGAAACAATGTAGAGCTTTTGGAGAGCATAAAGGGTTACTTAAATAAAAGTTTCTCTATGAAGGACCTAGGAGAAGCTGCTTACATTCTAGGCATTAAGATCTACAGGGATAGATCAAAGCGCCTGATAGGACTTTCACAAAGCACATACCTTGATAAAGTTTTGAAAAGGTTCAAAATGGAACAGTCCAAGAAGGGGTTCTTGCCAGTTTTACAAGGTACGAGATTGAGTAAGACTCGGTGCCCAACAACTGATGAAGATAGAGAGCATATGCGCTCCGTCCCCTATGCTTCAGCCATAGGTTCTATCATGTACGCAATGCTGTGCACTAGACCGGATGTTAGCCTGGCCATAAGCATGACAGGTAGGTTCCAGAGTAATCCAGGAGTGGATCACTGGACAGCGGTCAAGAATATCCTGAAGTACCTGAAAAGGACTAAGGAGATGTTTCTCATGTATGGAGGTGATGAAGAGCTCGCCGTAAAAGGTTACGTCGATGCAAGCTTTGACACAGATCCGGACGACTCTAAGTCGCAAACCGGATACGTATTTATTCTTAATGGGGGTGCGGTAAGCTGGTGCAGTTCCAAGCAAAGCGTCGTAGCAGATTCTACATGTGAAGTGGAGTACATGGCTGCCTCGGAGGCGGCTAAGGAGGGTGTCTGGATGAAGCAGTTCATGACGGATATTGGAGTGGTGCCAAGCGCACTGAATCCAATAACCTTGTTCTGTGACAACACGGGTGCCATTGCCTTAGCAAAGGAACCACGGTTTCACAAGAACACCAGACACATCAAACGACGCTTCAACCTCATCCGCGACTACGTCGAAGAGGAGGACGTGAATATATGCAAAGTGCACACGGATCTGAATGTAGCAGACCCGCTGACTAAGCCTCTTCCACGGGCAAAGCATGATCAACACCAGAACTGTATGGGTGTTAGATTTATTACAATGTAATTCGCATGATGATCTGAGGGCTAGATTATTGACTCTAGTGCAAGTGGGAGACTGTTGGAATTATGCCCTAGAGGCAATAAGAAATATAGTTATTATTATAATTCCTGTATCAAGATAATCGTTTATTATCCATGCTATAATTGTATTGAATGAAGACTCATTTACATGTGTGGATGCATAGACAAAACACCGTCCCTAGCAAGCCTCTAGTTGGCTAGCCAGTTGATCAAAGATAGTCAGTGTCTTCTGATTATGAACAAGGTGTTGTTGCTTGATAACTGGATCACGTCATTAGGAGAATCACGTGATGGACTAGACCCAAACTAATAGACGTAGCATGTTGATCGTGTCATTTTGTTGCTACTGTTTTCTGCGTGTCAAGTATTTATTCCTATGACCATGAGATCATATAACTCACTGACACCGGAGGAATGCTTTGTGTGTATCAAACGTCGCAACGTAACTGGGTGACTATAAAGATGCCCTACAGGTATCTCCGAAGGTGTTAGTTGAGTTAGTATGGATCAAGACTGGTATTTGTCACTCCGTGTGACGGAGAGGTAGCTCGGGACCCACTCGGTAATACAACATCACACACAAGCCTTGCAAGCAATGTAACTTAGTGTAAGTTGCGGGATCTTGTATTACGGAACGAGTAAAGAGACTTGCCGGTAAACGAGATTGAAATAGGTATGCGGATACTGACGATCAAATCTCGGGCAAGTAACATACCGAAGGACAAAGGGAATGACATACGGGATTATATGAATCCTTGGCACTGAGGTTCAAACGATAAGATCTTTGTAGAATATGTAGGATCCAATATGGGCATCCAGGTCCCGCTTTTGGATATTGACCGAGGAGTCTCTCGGGTCATGTCTACATAGTTCTCGAACCCGCAGGGTCTGCACACTTAAGGTTCGACGTTGTTTTATGCGTATTTGAGTTATATGGTTGGTTACCGAATGTTGTTCGGAGTCCCGGATGAGATCACGGACGTCACGAGGGTTTCCGGAATGGTCCGTAAACGAAGATTGATATATAGGATGACCTCATTTGATTACCGGAAGGTTTTCGGAGTTACCGGGAATGTACCGGGAATGACGAATGGGTTCCGGGAGTTCACCGGGGGGGCAACCCACCCCGGGGAAGCCCGTAGGCCTTGAGGGTGGCGCACCAGCCCTTAGTGGGCTGGTGGGACAGCCCAAAAGGGCCATATGCGCCTAGGAAAGAAAATCAAAGAGAAAGAAAAAAAAAGAGGAGGTGGGAAGGGAAGGAAGGACTCCCACCCACCAAACCAAGTCCAACTCGGTTTGGGGGGGGAGCCTTCCCCCCTTGGCCCGGCCGACCCCCTTGGGGCTCCTTGAGCCCCAAGGCAAGGTCCCCTCCCTCCCACCTATATATACGGAGGTTTTAGGGATGATTTGAGACGACTTTTCCACGGCAACCCAACCACATACCTCCACGGTTTTTCCTCTAGATCGCGTTTCTGCGGAGCTCGGGCGGAGCCCTGCTGAGACAAGGTCATCACCAACCTCCGGAGCGTCGTCGCGCTGCCGGAGAACTCTTCTACCTCTCCGTCTCTCTTGCTGGATCAAGAAGGCCGAGATCATCGTCGAGTTGTACGTGTGCTGAACGTGGAGGTGCCGTCCGTTCGGTACTAGATCGTGGGACTGATCGCGGGATTGTTCGCGGGGCGGATCGAGGGACGTGAGGACGTTCCACTACATCAACCGCGTTCACTAACGCTTCTGATGTACGGTCTAAAAGGGTACGTAGATCACTCATCCCCTCTCGTAGATGGACATCACCATGATAGGTCTTCGTGCGCGTAGGAAATTTTTTGTTTCCCATGCGACGTTCCCCAACATCGTCATTCCCGGTACATTCTCGGTAACTCCGAAAACCTTTCGGTAATCAAATGAGGTCATCCTATATATCAATCTTCGTTTCCGGACCATTCCGGAAACCCTCGTGACGCCCGTGATCTCATCCCGGACTCCGAACAACATTCGGTAACCAACCATATAACTCAAATACGCATAAAACAACGTCGAACCTTAAGTGTGCAGACCCTGCGGGTTCGAGAACTATGTAGACATGACCCGAGAGACTCCTCGGTCAATATCCAATAGCGGGACCTGGATGCCCATATTGGATCCTACATATTCTACGAAGATCTTATCGTTTGAACCTGAGTGCCAAGGATTCATATAATCCCGTATGTCATTCCCTTTGTCCTTCGGTATGTTACTTGCCCGAGATTTGATCGTCAGTATCTGCATACCTATTTCAATCTCGTTTACCGACAAGTCTCTTTACTCGTTCCGTAATACAAGATCCCGCAACTTACACTAAGTCACATTGTTTGCAAGGCTTGTGTGTGATGTTGTATTACCGAGTGGGCCCCGAGATACCTCTCCGTCACACGGAGTGACAAATCCCAGTCTCGATCCATACTAACTCAACTAACACCTTCGGAGATACCTGTAGAGCACCTTTATAGTCACCCAGTTACGTTGCGACGTTTGATACACACAAAGCATTCCTCCGGTGTCAGTGAGTTATATGATCTCATGGTCATAGGAACAAATACTTGACACGCAGAAAACAGTAGCAACAAAATGACACGATCAACATGCTACGTCTATTAGTTTGGGTCTAGTCCATCACATGATTCTCCTAATGATGTGATCCCGTTATCAAGTAACAACACTTGCCTATGGCCAGGAAACCTTGGCCATCTTTGATCAACGAGCTAGTCAACTAGAGGCTTACTAGGGACAGTGTTTTGTCTATGTATCTACACAAGTATTGTGTTTCCAATCAATACAATTATAGCATGGATAATAAACGATTATCATGAACAAAGAAATATAATAATAACTAATTTATTATTGCCTCTAGGGCATATTTCCAACAGAGGACACGGTGGGGTTATGTCTGACGTAGGTAGGTGTTCAGGATCATTCATTTGATCATGAATAGTACACGTCCGTTATGCGTAGATCTTCCCTCTCTTATTTTCTTGTACTCGTAAGTTAGCCACCAAATATATGCTTAGCCGCTGTTGCAACCTCACCACTTATCCATGCCTCACCCATTAAGCTTTGCTAGTCTTGATACCTTTGGAAATGAGACTGCTGAGTCCCCTGTGGCTCACAGATTACTACAACACCAGTTGCAGGTATAGGTAAAGGTTACTTGACGCGAGCGTGTTGATTGTTCATTTGGAGTTGCTTCTTCTTCTTCTTCTTCTTCTTCTTCTTCTTCTTCTTCTTCTTCTTCTTCTTCTTCGAACTAGGATGGGTTCCAGGCCGGCAGCCTGGGATAGCAAGGATGGATGTCGTTCTTCTTTTGTTGTTTGTTTTCGTCCGTAGTCGGACCCTGCTCTTACTCTTGATGATTATGTAATGTTCTGATGTGACTCTGATGTAGCTTGTGGCGAGTGTAAGCCAATTCTATATATATATATATATATATATATATATATATATATATATATATATATATATATATATATATATATATATATATATATATATATATATATATATATATATATATATCTTCTTTTCAGTATATGTACTTGTAACGATATCCATTCTTGCGACACGACGAGATGCGCTTCTATCCCTGACGAGGCCTTCGTGCCAAATTGAGGATAGGGTCGCATCTTGGGCGTGACACAATGTCTCTCCAAGGTTGCTAGGGAGGTGCTGGTTAAATCGGGACTCCAAGATATACCTACTTTTACCATGAGTTGTTTCCATCTCACAAAGAAAACGTGTCGGAACCTGACTTTGATTTCTTTGAAATTCTCGTGGGGTGCAACTAATGGTGAAAGGAAAGTGGACTGGATTTCTTGGCAAAAGATGTGTGCCTCTAAAAGGGAGGGGCACTTGGTTTTCGTGATCCTGAGGCTTTTAACCAAGCTCTACTTGCCAAGCAAGCTTGGCGGATTTTACAAGAGCCAACATCGCTATGTGCTTGTGTTCTCAAGGCATGTCTCTTACACATATCGCAACATCTTGCATGGTAGGGATTTGTTAAGAGAAGGGGTCATATGGAGGATTGGCGACAACTCTATCATCAATATCCACCATGATAACTGGATCGCCCGGAGGGGAGTATGAAGACGCTAGGATAGATTTTCATAGCGAAAGTGACGAGAGTAGCTGACCTCCTAGATCCGACTGGGAGAACTTGGGATGCGGCCAAGCTGGATGCTATGTTCTCTCTTGAAGATGCCCGGGACATTAAGCAAATCGCTATTGGTGAACGAGGGATGGTGGACTATATGGGCTGGAATTGCATCAGGAATGGATGCTTCACCGTCAGGTCTTCATACCACTTACGGATGTCCATGTTGAGAGCGAGGAACGTACAGTCGGGATCCTCTAGATCAGTGAACGAGTATCGAGGTTTCATGGCATTATAGGATACGACTGTTGAAAATATGCCCTAGAGACAATAATAAATTGGTTATTGTTATATTTCCTTGTTCATGATAATCGTTTATTATCCATGCTAGAATTGTATTGATTGGAAACTCAAATACATGTGTGGATACATAGACAACACACCATCCCTAGTGAGCCTTTAATGGACTAGCTCGTTGATCAAAGATGGTTAAGGTTTCCTGACCATAGACAAGAGTTATCATTTGATAATGGGATCACATCATTAGGAGAATGATGTGATGGACAAGACCTAAACTATGAACATAGCATGTGATCGTCTCAGTTTGTTGCTACTATTTTCTCCATGTCAAGTATCTATTCCTATGACCATGAGATCATGCAACTCCCGGACAACGGAGGAATGCCTTGTGTGTATCAAACGTCACAACGTAACTGGGTGACTATAAAGGTGCTCTGCAGGTATCTCTGAGGGTGTTTGTTGGGTTGGCATGAATCGAGACTGGGATTTGTCACTCCGTATGACGGAGAGGTATCTCTAGGGCCCACTCGGTAATACAACATCACAAGAAGCTTGCAAGCAATGTGACTAAGGAGTTAGTCACGAGATTTCGTATTACGGAACGAGTAAAGAGACTTGCCAGTAACGAGATTGAACTAGGTATAGAGATACCGACGATCAAATCTCGGGCGAGTAACATACCGATAGACAAAGGGAATAGCATACGGGGTTGATTGAATCCTTGACATCATGGTTCGACCGATAGAGATCTACGTAGAATATATAGGAGCCAATATGTACATCCAGGTTCCGCTATTGGCTATTGACCGAAGAGTGTCTCGGTCATGTCTGCATAGTTCTCGAACCCGCAGGGTGTGCACACTTGAGGTTTGGTGACGATTTGACATTAATGAGTTATGTGTGGTAGTAACCGAAAGTTGTTTGGAGTCCCGGATGAGATCCCGTACTTCACGAGGAGCTCCGGAATGGTCCGGAGGTAAAGATTTATATATGAGAAGTCATATTTTGGCTACCGGAAAAGTTTTGGTTTTTTCGGTATTGTACCATGAACCTTCTAGAAGGTTCCAAAAACTTCCGAAGGAGTATGGAAGTCCACCAAGGGTTCCACCACATCCCAAGGGTTTTTATGGTCTGAGGGGAGACGTCGTGGCTTTATTGGGCCAAGCGCACAAGTCCCTCAAGGCGCATGCGGTTGGGAAAGGTGGAAAGTCCACCTTTGTATGGAAGGGAAGGAAGGGGACTAGGATTCCACGTCCTCCCCCCTTGGTTGCGCCCTAGGTCTTGGAGGGGTTGTTCCCCACGCCCCTCCACCTATATAGAGAGAGCCAGGGGTACCCTAAGAGGACACACGAAGCCCTTGGCTCCCCTCTCTCTCCTTAGATCGATTTCTCCTCTAGTTTTTTGGTAGTGCTTAGGTGAAGCCTTGACGGGATAACACAAGCACCACCACCGTCATGCCGTTGCGCTAGCGGGTAATTCATCTACCACTCCGCCCTCACTTGCTGGATCGAGGAGGCGGAGACGTCATCGAGCTGTATGTGTGTTGAACGCAGAGGTGTCGTCCGTTCGACACTTAATCGGGAGTTCACGGGATGGATCGTGATAGGATCGCGAAGACGTTCGACTACATCAACCGCGTTTCTTAACGCTTCCGCTAAGCGATCTACAAGGGTATGTAGATACAATCTCTCCTCTCGTAGATGTGCATCTCATAGATTGATCTTGGTGAGCGTAGGAATTTTTTTTGTTTCCCATGCGACATTCCCCAACAACGAGTGCACCTCCAAAATCAAAGATTCACATTGGAGACTCATAAAAATGGGTTGGCTGTAAGTTATGAACTGCATCGACGTATGATTAAATCGGGTGTTTTTTGTGTTGCATGCGGCAGAGAATATCATCGTTCTCGACGTGTCAACATTCAGTCGGGTTTTGGCAACTTCTTCACTCAGAGAAGGGAGTTTCAGTGGCGATCTCACCGTGTTTCATCGACTCCCAGAGTGGCCTTGCTCGCTGACTCCTCGACTGGTTCGCGGGTGCATCTGACGAAGAAAGAGGGGCGATGGTCCAAGCAGTGTATGGCCTTTGGCTGGCTGGAAATGAAGCACGAGATGCAAGGTAGATTCTTGGTCCACATGAAATAACAAACACAGTATATGCTCATATGCGGGAATGGAATGAGGTTCATGCGGTTGGGCCACGGACAGATAATCGGAGGGTGGTTCAGAGATGGGAAGCTCCGGATATTGGGTGGATCAAGGTTAACTCCGATGGTGCAGTGTCCAAACATGGAGATAAGAGAGGGGGGTGGAGCGGTGCTCACGGATCACAATGTTGCCTATTGGGCTGCGGTCAGCCACCATATTCCCTCTATTATTGATTCAGAGGCTACAGAGATAGTAGCCTCTAAGCGTGGACTGAAGATGGCAAGGGAGATCAATGCAACAAGGATGCATGTGGAGCTGGATTCGCTCGGTGTGGTACAAGCTTTGAAGCAGTCCCGTCGGTGCCTAGCGGCCTTGGGACCGTGGGTGCAAGAGATCAAGACCTTGCTGACGTCGTTTGATGATTTTAAAGTTTTGTGGGTTTGTCGTTCGGCCAATGCCCAAGTAGAAGTAGGTCATGAATTGTGTAAGGTTTGGCTGGGGTACCACAGACTTCGTTCTTGATGTAATTTCGAATGAAATTTTGGGACTTGAAGGTTGAATAAAGCAGCTACATTGACAGTCGGAAAAAGAAGCATGCCAGCGACGTGTTAAACGTGAAAATCCCAACAACCTGAAGAAACGGGCAAAACGTGACGGCCATACCGCGACGGAAACACATCCTCGTGCTTTGCCCCATACTATTTACCAGCACCTGACCCATTTGTCAGATCATGTCGACGATTAGCTATCTTCGTTGTTTTCCTTTTTCCCCTTCGTATCCTCGTGTCATCCTTAATATAGCAATAACCAAAAAGAAGGTGCATCGCATGCGCTTGGCAGGCGTCTACGAACCATGCTAGCTTCTGACGTGCAAAAATCCTCACGAATCAACAATATCATGCATGTTGTCTGGATCAACTGGATGCACATATATGAATATGATACCCAGTCCATGTGAAGACCATTTGAACAGTACTACGTTCATCAACGAGAGTCAGTCCTGCGTTCGGTTAAACATATGATGGTTCTGCGCAAAAAAAAAAAAAAAACATATGATGGTCCGCCCAACATCCAAGTCTTACCGTGGTAACTTGTGCTGACCAATTTTCTGAGACTGAGAACACTCCACGCTCATAATTAACCGTGGGGTTTCTAGACGAAACGTGCGTGGAGAGAAAACTGCTCTGAACATGACATGATGATCGACCGGGGAGGGGTGGAGCATGGCGACATAGGCCCATGGTATGGACGGAAGACGCCATCACGTACCTTGACTGTTTCGACCATGACACCGATGCAGCAATTAATTATGCATGTGTGTCAAAATGCCTCTCAAAATCGGAGGCTGTAGTGTAGCTAGCGTATATTTTTCTCATCTTGGAAAAGAGGAAGGCGACCAAGCTAGCCTTCCTTTGGAGAGAGAGGATATGCTCGCCGCCGACGCTCGCAAGCACGACCAAGCAAGCAAACCGAGCATGCGTGTGTGCAAAATTATGCCCGCGTCCGTCGGCTTTGCAAAATTATGCTTTCACTCATGCAAAAAATCTTTAATTCCTTCCAGAATAGACGATCATCACGCATTTACAAGATCAAATCGATACTACCTATACTTTGTATGAGCATCAAGTATACCACTACTGTACAAACTCTAGGGATGAACACATTCGGCATGGCCTGCATGCATGCAGGTAGGCTAGCTGCTGCGGCGACCGCTCTCATCTCAGGGGAGCTCCAGCGGAGTGGGAGGGGACATGGGGCGGCGCCGCCACAGGTTCACCTCCTTCCTGGGCTCCGACGCCACCACCCCGCCGCCCAGCACCAGCGGCGCCGAGAACGCCACGAACCCGTCGTCCTCGTAATCATGGTCGACGTCGGAGCCCCTCCTCTCGGCATCCCTCCAGTCGAAGTCCTGGAATGCCCCGCGCCCGCTCGTGAACCGCTTCATCTGTCCCAGCCCTGCCATCCCCGGCCCCGACACCGGCGCAGCGGCCACGGCGGCGCTGCTCCCCGGCCTCCCCTTGAAAAGATCGGCGGCGCCGCTCGCCTTGTGGGACGACGACGAGGCCGAAGGCCGCGACCTGCTCCGTCGGGAGAACATGCGCTTGACCAGGGAGCTCTTGGGCCTGTGGGCCGGCGCCGGCCGCGGCGGCATCGGGCAGGCGCCGCCGTCCATCCCGCAGGCCGCCGCGAGGCCGGGGGCGACGTCGGGCGCCTTCCTGGCCTTGCTCTTGCTGGTCTTGGACTTGCTCCGCTTGATCTGCCCGATGCAGGACACCTTGGGCGACGATGCCTCCGGCGTCCGGTACCCGCTGCCGCTTCCTCCCTGCTTGCCGCCCCGCCTCCTTCCGCCGCCGCGCGCCTCGGGCGGCACGATGGAGACCATGGGGCCCGAGAAGGCGTTGCGGTGGTTGAAGGACGACTTGCCGCCGCCGCCGGCCGGGCGGGAGGCGAAGGTGGTCCTCGTGGAGGAGGAGAAGGAGGCCGCCGTGGACCTGAGGAAGGACGCCAGGGCGCCGCTCCTGGTCCTCGCGTGCTTCTTGGCCTTCCTCTCCATGGATGTGAGACTTAGACGCGGTAGCTAAGCTAAGCTGGATTCCTGGGGCGGTTGATGAGCTCGACCTGGATGGCTCGTCTGCCCTTTCAGCCTTGTCCCTTGTACCGTGTACTGGTCCGGCTTATATACGTAGGACGGACGTTGGCCGGGCACGAGAGGAGGAGGAAGGTTGGTGACGGACGTAAAATAATCCCCGCGGGGTCGCGATGGGACAGCGCAGCTGCTGATCGCGTGTGGGGCGCGGTGGTCAAAGCCCGGCCCGGGAAACCGGCGGGGCGGGGGCAGGTTCGTTCCGGCGAGTAGGCGAAACCGCGCTCGTTCCAGCTAGCCAGCCGGAGCAGTGGGCGCCGACGGGGTCGTGATCGTGATCCGGCACGCGCGAGCCGGGATTATTATACTACCGTTTCCCGCGCGACCTCGGCGCTCAGAGCATCTCCAACAGCTAAAAAATGCGTTAGTAGCGCGCCCTTCGGCTGGTTTATCGCGGGGTTAGGCGCTGACTCCAGCAGCCGCGCTATAATGCAGCGCGCGCCGCTCCAGCATTGTTTAAAAATGTAACGCGCGCACAACATTTTTTAATAAGTAGATTGCATTAAATAAAAAAAATACAAAGTTATTTTACATAGATTACAACTAGATAGATAGTTCGAAAACATAGATAGATAGTTCGGTGTTAGATAGTTCGAAAACAAAAAAAACTAATCCCAATCGCTCCAGTCATCTGCACCATCATCATCGTCGTTGGTGTCGTCAGAGGTTGACAGCCAGATGTCAAACAAACGCTCATCTTCTTCAGTGAAGAATGACCTCCCGCCTGCATTGACGAGATCGGCCTGCGCACACGCCAATGCCTTCCGACGACGCCTGTCCAACCGCTCCTCGCGGCGTCGGCGCGTGTCCTCCTCGCGGCGCCTTTCCCAATATTCCTGCTCGTAGGCGACGTCCTCCGGGTGGCGCCTGCGCCACTCCGCCATGACCCGCTCGTCCTCCTGGGCGATGAGGAGGCGGCGCTGCAGCGCAGTGTGCTCCGCACGGTCTTGTGCGGAGTTTAGACGAGGCGGCGGGGCGAGGTCTAACGCCTGTTGAAGCGTGTGGACGTCCGGGAAGTTCATTTGGAGGCGCGGCCTGCCTAGGCGCCACGCCGCGGCGTCGAACGCGCGGGCGGCCTCGTGCGCCGTGTCGTAGGTTCCGAGACTAAGCCGGAGATCACCGGAGCGTATCTCGGCGTAGAACCCGCCGTTGGGGCGCTGGCGGACGCCGCGGTAGCCCGACGCAGAACGGCGGCCCGTCAGGGGCGGCGCGCTGGAGCAGTGGCGGCGCGAGAGGCAGAGGGAGAGAGAGCGCGCGGAGCGGTGGCGTGAGGGAGCGGCAGCGCGCTGCCTTTCATAGGCACGCGGGACGCGGCGCCGCAAAAATGGCGCACGAGCTGCCGCCTTTTCACGCGCCTGCGCGCGGTTTTCCCGCCTTCGCTGGTGCGCGCCAATCTGTCCCGCACGCGGTAAAATGCATAGTTTAGCGCGCGCCTTTTTGCGCCGCTGGAGCAGTGGCGGCGCGAGAGGCAGAGGGAGAGAGAGCGCGCGGAGCGGTGGCGCGAGGGAGCGGCAGCGCGCTGCCTTTCATAGGCACGCGGGACGCGGCGCCGCAAAAATGACGCGCGAGCTGCCGCCTTTCCGCGCGCGCACGCAAACGGTTCCCACGCGCGGTTTTCCCTCCGCCGCTGGAGCGCGATAATCTATCCCGCACGCGATAAAATGCATGTTTAGCGCGCGCGTCTTTTTGGGTCGCTGTTGGAGATGCTCTTGTACTACCGTTTCCCGCGCGACCTCGGCGCTCAGTAGTACTGAGGCGACCTGGTTTCCCCGTGACCTATTCCCACGGCCGCCGCCGCCGTCTGCCTCGTCACCCCCGCGCGCGGCGACGTGGCCGACGACGACGACGGCTCGCTGGCGCTGTAAGATACGGTGCGTACGTAGTGATCGATCGGCCGTGTGTACGCGAACGGGAGTAAGGCCAAAAATTCCGTCCCCGGCCGGGCCGTCGCTGTGGAAATCAATTCGATCGCTGGCCTTGCTCCGCTACACGACCTGCGTGCTGCCTTGTTGCTTAGCTAGACAGTGGCTCGGTACGCCATCGGATATCACGCCGTGGGAAAAGGCTGCACGTAGTACCGGTGGAGAAAGCTTCTCGCGTAATGACTAATGAATGGTGGGTTTGACCTGTGGGTAGGGATCGAGCTCGTCCTATTTCTTTCTGTATATTATAATTTTCTCTCGTCTCTTCAGACCGTGCGCGATGAAAACGTGTAGCTGTGCGTTCTTTTAGCTTGCTGTGCACACTCCTACTCCCTCCGTTCCTAAGAGCATGGTTAATAGGATAGCCAACTATTGACTATAAGCAGTCTCATAGCTAACTTGTATAATAGTTAGCAATAAAAAAGTATTACTTTTTATTATATATGGTCAATCTTTCATTCTCACAAAGCATCTAGGAGCACGTGCTAGAGCTGGCTCTTCACGAAGAGCCCGCTTCCCTTCTCTCTCCTCTTCTCTCTCATTCAACTCAGTAAAAATATAGTATTTTAATTCTTACAGCCTGTTGACTGTACCTTATTGTACTTGCTCTAAATATAAGTCTTTTTAAAGGTTCAATTAATAAACTATATACGGATGTATATAGACATACTTTAGAGTATATATTTGTTCATTTGCTCCGTATGTAGATACCTAGTGAAATATCTTAAAAGAATTATATTTAGGTACGGAGGGAGTAGGTCATAGCCAGTCTCATCATCCCCACCAGACATGCCTTTTGTAGGCTGGTCATAGTGGAGGTATCGTAGCTAGTAACATAGTCTTGGGACTAGCAAACATGGTGATGTGGTAAGTAATTAAAGAAGAGAGAGAGAGGATTAGAGTAACATAGGTAGATACCGTAACATGTTAAATGATATGCTACTATGTGTCATGCATGTCAATAAATAAGATCACGTATGATACTAGTTTATGATACTATGCATTATGAAGGTAGTATCATATACAATAATAACACATGTATGAAACTATTATATGTTACTCTCCACTATGAGTAGCCTAATTTAACATTAATTAACAATCACCAGACATGTATGCCTTTCTTACCATAATCAACAACCATCATGAATCTATGGAGGATACAGGTCAGTCATATCATATGCATGTTTTCCATTCGCGGGCAATATCATCAAACCCACAACGCGTGTTGTCAATCTCCCGCCCGGTTTGAACATGCAAACCAACGCCCCGCAAAGTCGCGCACACACCTGAATGCATGCTGAAAACGTAGTATCTAGCGGTACGTACCACGTAGCCGTGCCGAGTCCAAGTATTAACCCGGATGGTCAGAATAGTTTTTAGATGTATCCCTAAAAAAAAAAAGTTTTACATGTCCACAGCCGCCGGCACGGGCGAACGAACGGAATGGTCACCTACCACCCTTCTCTGCCCAGCGCTTCTCGGACTCCTCGAAGATGACAAGCTCACCGCGTCAGCTGTGCCCGTACCGGCGTTCACGCGACCTGATCAAGCGTACGATGACTCGTCGTTTTTTGTCAACCCTTCGTAAGTCCACGCAGTGGCGTATAGCTCAGTGAGACCGGGTGGTCCAATAATAAAATTTTCATGTAATTTTATGCATTGTAAAAAATATATTTTTTATCCTATATATTAGCTACGGTGGAATTTCAGGGTGGTCCATGGACCACCCTGTCCATCCCCTGGCTACGCCACTGAGTCCATGCCACATATTGCCGCACCATATAAATATTGAGTACTTTCTGCATTACAGTTTAAAAGGTACGATCAAATTTATGTGTATTTTCATAATAGACAAGATTTAAGGCGAATTGCTTTTATTTTTAACAACTAATTAGTACTTGGTTGCACTACTTCTATATGCATACGTAGTGTGAATGCTATTTTTCAGTCCATCTCACAACCAATCAATAATCACCTAGGTTAGAATTTCAAACACCTCTTCTAAACCGTAATGAAAGGAGTACATATTTGATGAAAACATGCATATATTCAATGCAAACATGGACACCGGACTTTGGGCCGTTGGGTGGCAAGTGTACGATGTGGGATGGAAAGAGGTACAAAATGCAAATACAACTCCATGGTCATCATGTATCTTGGTACAGAAACGTCTCCAATGAAAGCTCCATGAGGTTCCTCTGTCGATGGAGATATTCCAATCTTGACTAGATTTTTTTTCCCATCAACAACTAGGGTTAGGAGACTTGTAGGAGATAGAGCAGCAACAAACGGCATGACGAATTCCTCTTGAACGGTTGACCGTGCCAATCAGCGTTCCCCATCGAATGTCATACCCGGTCTAGCCGTCTAGGTCTCAAGGTATGAGGATTTCTGTTACACCTGCAAAGCTCCTATGCTTTGCATCTGTACTTCTTTTCGTGGCTCATCTAGTAATTCCTTCTCCTCTAGGCTGGGCTAGGCTATGTAGTTTTTTTCCTGCATCTGAACTCAAATGTTCCTGCATGTTTGAATGCCCAAGATTTGTCTTTTGTTGATCTTTTTGCTACCTTTGACTGCATGTTTGGACGCCCAAGATTTTAATTAAACTGCAAGTGTACTGTTTGTAGTAACCATTCTTGTACATAATTCTCTTTTTGGGCAGAGTTCTGTTGAACATGGTTCCAATTCTACTAGCATTGAGGGGCTATGTGCACAAAGAAGTGCTGCCAGCGTGCGTTTTATTACAAATAGCAGACATCAGTTATGTATGGATCTAGTACATACATATAGGATCCAACGGCTTGCACTCAGGTTTCCATACTTCCACTGAATGTGCAGTTTTCACTTCATATTGTCTCATAAATATTTTCGAGAAACCTTATCGGTGGCGTCCCTTGTTTTCTCTCAAGCGCCTTGTGGATTCAATGGAGCGATGGATGGCAATCAAGGTGATACACTTGTTCGCTTCAATGCATCCCTCTGAGTCAGTGAGAGAGTGAAAAACATAAATATTCGTTTTTCGTTGCAATGAAGCGAATGACCCAACACTTGCATTATCCTTGAACATTCCCCTCAAAATCACATTTGGATGAAACCCTTCTCAAAGAATGTTCAATTCTTATATGGGTACATCTTTATTTTTATCAGTGACCCTCTCAATTTTATCTTGTAAAACCCCGTGGATGATTTAACTATTCAATGAGCAATAAAGCTAGTTATGATAGTGTTTTTTAAGAGTACATTTTCTTCATAGCTTCACACGATATACATAATTTTTAGCTAGCGCATCATATACATTTAAAAAAACATCATTGAACTTTATTAGACAACAACTCTTAATGGGACAAGAAGCCTAACATGATGGCGTGCATCAAGAGATAAAGCAAATTTTGCTACATCACGAGCTTCATGATCATTGTTTCCGTTCATATGTGAACTTGCATTCTTCAAAGTCTCTTGTTAGAGCATTGATGTTCATGTGATGGCTCCATGTCTTGCACCCGATTTATCAGAGATATCCCTCAAGAGTGATAAGCAATCGTAAGCTATGAACTGTTGTTGAATAAGCAACTCTTTTGCTAGATTTTTTTATACCAAGCTCTTTTGCTGGGGTTTTTAGGGGAAGCTCTTTTGCTCGTGTTTGAGCTTTTTCTCCTTCCAAGAAGGTATTACTATTTTCTTGAGACAGTCTTGTTAAGATTTATTCATACCAAATGAAGAGTTACATGCAAGAAATGATCACCAGGTCGTCCAAGCCAAACATGACGGTTGAACCCTAGTGTTAAAGTATGCTTAGTGAGATTGTGAGCCTCGATATTCGAGCTCCTAAACTTGTGGGATATATAACAATAAGTTTGAACTATCTCTAGTTTCATGTATAATTGCACCGTATATCATTGATGATCATTGCTTTAGTCCATCAACTACCATTTTGCAATCTGAAGCCACATGAATTTTATGAACATATAGGTCTTTCGCAAGAACTAAAGCCTCTCTAAGTGCCACTGCTTTCAATGTTTCTGGGTCTACAACTGTAATAATTGTTGGAGAGTGGTTTTGGGACAAAGGGAAACCCCCTCCAGGAACCATGGTCCGAACACTGGGAATCTTGCCCACTACCTTACGACCTGACGGTGACTTTGGCCTAGCTACGGCGAGCAGAGCTTCGTGGGGATACACACGCACACAAGGCACGACAAGAACACATCGAGCTACCAGGTTCGGGCTACCAAGCGGTGTAAAATCCTACTCCTACTTGTGTGGAATTGCTCTTGGGATTGCACACGAGTGTTACAAGATTGAAACAGGTGAAAGAATAATACCCTCTCTAAGGTATTGGCTTTGTCCCTCTTATAGCTGCCTCGATCCTCCACAAAAATATTGGTGGGAAATGGTTGCCACACGGCGACATTTGAAGGGGCCATGCGCTCAGTCTTAACCTCACAAAAGGTGGCCTTCGCCTACAAAGGCGTCGTCCATGACACGCTCGTGGGCTCACTGTTGACATCCATCTTGGCGCAAAGCGTCACTGTGGTCTTCTGGCACCAAAATAGCAAGTCTTGGAACTCGCTTTGGGGGAGGGCAGCCGCGTGCTATCCTTTTATCACCAAAAAGAAAATCCTCCCTCTCCGCTCCCGCTGGCACGGCCTCTGATGTGCTTGAGTGCGCAGGATGTCACCCACGTGGTGAGCACGCAACCGCGCGACCCGCGTCGCGCATCCCTTTCAAGCGGAGGGCTTCGCGGGAGGCCGCCTCACGAGGGAGGCCTCGCGTGGCCGCCCGTTGTCATTGGAGATCATCTTGAAGAGCCCCCTCTTGAAGAACGGAGTTTTGCGAGGCCACGCCCTCACGAAGTGTCTTGGGCTTGCGGTGCTCATGAGTAGGCTGCTTCGAGAGTTGATCCATGCAGGGCGTCTCTTTCTCGACCGCAAGCAGACGGGCCGTGGTACCCTAATTTCCACTTGGCCGGGAGTAACGCATTTTTCAAACATTTTTGTAAGTATGCATGATGCCCCTAGGAATTTTTTGAGAAGGTATTTATTAGAAGTTGAGCTTCTCCACATGCAAGAGCTATAGGGTGTGTTTGGTAGGGTGCATCGGCTCAAAAGTATCCTATAAAGTCCACTTTTGATTGTTTGGGAGGGTGTATGACTTCACCTCAACTATGCTCGTCTCATGCAAAAAGGCCTCTCGACGATGATGAGTTGAGCACACCATATAGGATGCACGGAGGTAGCCATGCTCCCCCGACCCTAAAAATATATGCAAAATTCGAATAAATTCTAAAGAAATGTTTACAATTTCAAATTTGTTTAAAATTTCAAAAAAACTTTAGAATTTAAAATTTTATTTTTTTTAAAAAAAATAGAATTTAAAATTTATTTCAACTGTAAGAAAATCAGCATTCATTTTTTTATTTTCATCATTTCAAAAAAATGTTTACATTTTAAAGAAAGATCATTATTTCGTATTTTGTTTAAATTTTGAAAAAAAATCATAAATACTAAAAACATTTTTAAGAAATTGAATTCCAAATGTATTTAATTTTTTTGAAAAATTGCAAAACTCGTTTAAATTTTCAAAAAACATTCAGAATATCAGAATTTTAAAATATTTGAAAAAGTTCAGAATTTCAGTTTTGTTTAAATTTTCAGAAAAATGGAATTCCAAAATGTGTTCATTATTTCAAAATAAAATTGGAATTTCAAAATGTGTTTAATTTTTTTCATGCTTTTTAAATTTTATTCACCATTTAAAAGAATTATTCAGAATTTAAAATTGATTAACATGTCTAAACACATGCAGGCTGTCAAACGAAGTCTCAACTTAGCATGTCTCAGCACATACATCACTATCAAACAATAACAGATACATGTACTTGACATGTCTAGAGTTTCTTTGAGCGGTAGCATGTCTAGAGTTAGAGCATCTCCAAGAGACGAGCGGTAGCGAGATGCTCTAATTTTTTTTAGAAAATTGAAATAGCGATAACACGGTTCACTAAGACTTTGTTCTCCAACGAATGTATAAAAACATGGTGTCCAATCTGACAGCCTCACTTGTAGCAGCCAGAGCGCTCAATCCGACACCTTAATAATGCAGCCCGAAAGCGATCGCGTTTAAAATTTGCAGCGCGGACGCTGACTTTTTTGTGCATGCTCTATTTTAAAGCTTCTGCTGGAACGCTGATTTATGTCTTCAACGTTTAAAAAATGAATCTTTTAACGTACGGAGCAGTTTTTAAACGTCAATTGGAGGTGCTTTTAGCATGTTTGAAAAGAAAACAACAATGTTATGCTACCAAACACTTTTTTTTCTTGAGCGACTGCAACTACTACCAAACAAATTAATTAGTCGCTCGTGATGCAACCCGGCCCAACAGCTCACTTCATGGGCTATATGGCCCAGGAATACTTCAGGTAAAACTACAGCCTGAACCCATCGAAATGGCGTAGTCCAGACCGACACCCTGAACCCTACCGCCCCCACGTCGCCGGCAACCGCGACCGAGCAACCGCCGCCGCCGCCGCCGCCGCCGCCATGGCTCTCCTCCTGAAGCGCAACCACCACCTCTCCACCACTTCCCGCCTCCTCCTCCGCCGCCTATGCGCCACCGAGGCCACCACAGAACCGGCTCCCGCCTCGCCCATCCCACCGGCTCCCAACTCGCCTCCGCCCCTGACGCCCGCGGAAGCCAAGCTCCTGGACTCGCTCCACGCGGCGATCCTCGACCACAGCCGCGCCCACCCGTCGACTGCGCTCCCCTCCTCGCCGCCATTCGAGCCCCTTCCCGCGTTCTCCTCCACCCTCGCCGGCCTCCTCCCTTCCCCGCCCGCACCGCACCTCGCGCTCCAGCTCCTCGGCCGCCTCCTCGCGCTCCGCCGCGGCGTCCCGTTCCCGGAGGCCCTCACGTTCTTCCACCACGTCGTCCCGTCGCTCCCCGCAGACTCGCTCCCCGCGCTCTACGCCGCTATGATCGACCTGCTCGCGAAGCACCACCACTTCCCGCTCGCCCGACACCTGCTCGACGAAATGCGCGAGCGCTCCATCCCTGTCTCGTCGCAGGTCATCCTCGCCATAATCCGCCGGTACGTCCGGGCGGGGATGTCTCCTGAGGCCTCCGAGCTGTTCCGTCGGATGGAGGAGTATGGCGCCGGGGTCCCAGACCCTGCGGTGCTCGCCTCTCTCCTTGGTGCGCTGTCCAAGAAGCGCCTCGCCGGTGAGGCACAGGCGCTGTTCGACAGCTACAAGTCGGTATTTCCACCGGATGTCGTGCTCTACACGACCCTGGTGCATGCCTGGTGTCGTGCCGGGTGTCTCGACAAGGCAGAGCAAGTGTTTGCTGAGATGCAGCAGGCCGGGATCATGCCGAATGTTTACACCTACACTTCTGTGATTGATGCCATGTACCGCGCTGGGCAGGTGCCCCGTGCCCAGGAGCTCCTCTGCCAAATGATGGAGACTGGGTGTCCTCCAAACACGGCGACCTTCAATGCCATCATGCGGGCTCATGTCAAGGCCGGGCGTTCTGAGCAGGTGCTGCAGGTGCACAACCAGATGCGGCAGCTTGGTTGTGATCCAGACATTATCACATACAATTTCTTGATGGAGACACATTGTGGGAAGGGGCAGAGCAACCTTGACGCTGCGATGAAAGTGCTCGCCAAGATGATTGCCAAGGGGTGTATTCCTGACTGCCACACGTTCAATCCCATGCTGAAGCTGGTCCTTGGGACGGGCAATGTAGAAGCTGCACGGAGGCTGTACGAACGGATGCAAGAGCTGCAGTGCAAGCCCAATGTGGTGACTTATAATTTGCTTATGAAGTTGTTCAATAAGGAGAAGTCGATGGACATGGTGCTGAGGATAAAGAAGGACATGGATGCACAAGGTGTGGAACCAAATGTGAACACCTACGGAGCTCTAATCGAGTCATTCTGTGGGAGGGGAAACTGGAGGCGCGCTCATGCAACGCTGAGGGAAATGGTTGAGGAGAAATCCCTGAAACCCACAAAACCGGTGTATGATATGGTGCTGATGCTGTTGAGGAAAGCCGGTCAGCTCAGGAAGCATGAAGAGCTTGTGGAATTGATGGCTGACCGGGGCTTCATTAAGCGCCCATCAGAGGATGCCTTGTGGAAGGCAGTAGCTGCTTCCTAAACCATTTTTTCCCATAGGATCCAAAAGGACCGTGGGGTTCCACTATCAGCATGATAGTGGATGCCATAGTACAAGCATCCAGTGCAGAAACAAAGAGAAAATGAGGTTCTTCTGCCGCCTAATGCTAGCAGCAGCTAAGGAACTAGAAGATTTGAGTAAACATAAATGACAGCATAAATTTCTAGAACATCACTCAGTGTTGCGAATAGAGGGCCAGGCACATCAGGCAAACAACAAGATGAGGCACAGAAACTTCACCAGCAGCTTCAGACACCCATGTTTTCTGCTTGCTTCCTGAACTTTATTTGTTCGATGTTATTGGCGTGCAATCTTATATGAGTGGTATTTTGTTATCTGTTATGTTGTATCCTAGTATCACATAGAGTAATAATGCTTCCTTGATAATATTGATAGAGATTCGTGGTTTGAATTCCTACACAGCAATTTTTGCTTCTTTTTTTCTCGTCTTCAATCAAAAGATGCCGTTTCCTCGTGGAAGGCCTTATCTGCTTCCTGATCCTTATGTGCCACTCCCTCCGTTCACAAATATAAGATGTTCTAGCTTTTGTGTGAATGGGATGTATTAGACGCGTTGTAGTGTGTTTGTTCAACCATTCAGTCTCTTCGTAGTTCATATTGAAATAACAAAAGCAACTTATACTTGTGAACGGATGTAATACTAGATTGTGTTACTGGAGTGCAATCTGATAAGATTATTATTTCTTATCTGTTGTGTTGTCTCCTCGAGAAATAATGCATGACATATACTCCCTCCGTTCCTAAATATAAGACTTTTTAGAGATTGCACTATGAATTACATACGGATGTACATAGACATATTTTAGAGTGTATATTCACTCATTTTGCTCCGTATGTAGTCTTTTAGTGAATTCTCTAAAAGGTCTTACATTTAGAAACGGAGGGAGTAAGAGAGAGGTCTGCATGTCTGAGTTGTCAATAACACTAGGCACAAATGTTGTATAAAACTCTTGGTGACAATCACCCACCAATCGTACCTGATTAATCAACCGGTTCGTCCTTCTTATTCTGGTATGTTTTGGAAAGCTGTACGAACACTGATTCGGCGAAGCAAATCATCCACCCACCCTACCTGATCTGACTCTCATTTCTTCGGTTATGTCTGGGAAGGCTGTACTGGACTAATCCGGTGAAGCAAATCAGTGCGCTTTAAACCTGTACGATGCAATCTGCTTGACATTTGCTGTTAGGATGCATCAGTCTCTGGGGTTGCTAGGGTATGTACAATAATGACATATGAATATATATACTCCATGATAAAAAGTACTTTGAGATATCTATAATAAAAAAATCTTCAATGCAAAATACCACTAGTGGGTCCCATAAAAAAACACACCGATACACATGCATATTTACTTTCACTTCAACTTTTTAAGTTTTTGCATCTGAGTGTCTTTTTTTCTGAAGTACCCGCCACCTGCTGAGGATCCTGTTGCGTCATTCGAACCTATCCAATACTTATATGACATACGGAACATCATTCTTGGGTTACGCATTGGCCATGTCCCTAGGCTTGGATTATGGTTTTTTTCTAAATGCACCCGTAATAAATACAGACATTCAGCCACCGTTTTCATTCCAGATGAAAATAATACAACGGATTATAATATACACTTGTAGATTTAATCCGGTTGTAAAAATTTACACCGAATCCAAACGGGGCCTTAGGCCAGGGACTAGACTAAAATAGTTCCTTTTAGTCCCTGTGTAACCAAACGGGAGAAACTTTTCTTTAAGGGACTAGAGAAAGATTCTACTAAAGGGATTTTTTTTTCCTTTAGTCGCTGAGACTAAAAAAAAGTTAATCCTTTAAAAACAAACACCCCCTTAGTCTCTCATGGTTCACGCTTGGCATTCATTTTCTGTTTGAATTCAAACCACGTGCTCTCAACCGCTCCATGTACTACAAGGGGAGACGTCGTTCCTTTGTTTCGTATTAATTCGATCTGCTTTGAAATAAATGCCTGGTTCGGTGTTTCCTGCCATGCGGTAATGATTTAAGGTACAGGAAATTTTGAATTCTTCTTTCTCGTCCGTATACATACGCAAAATGCTCAGTATATGAATTCAAATCGCTTCAGTCGATCTCCAGCAGGCCGCCACACGTGGTGACCCTGTAGTTTGAATAACACAGCGCGCTCTGTCTGAATCGCAGCATGTACCTAGAAGGGGAGACAGACATCGGTCCTCGGTTTCGTATAAATTCGAGCTGCTTTGAAATCAATGCCTGGTTCAATTTTATTACCTGCCACGACGATTACCATTCCCGTACAAGAAAATTAATCGATTGGTCAGTCTTTTTTTTCTAGTTGTTACTACTCCTTGCTGAATTAGGCTCAGTTCAGGACGACAGGTTTGTGGTCTCTGGATGCACTCGTGGTCAAATTCATTGTTTCGACATTTTGCCCAAACTTAAGCCGGATCTGATTCCGGTAGGATTTTTTTTTTCAAATATGACCTTTTTGCTATCGCCGGAGAACCTGGCGGTACGGTATAACAACCTACCGTTAAAGTCCCTGACGGTAGGGTTACACGCATACCATAAAAAATAATCGTAAGTTGCGGATACAGTGTGCGCGTGTGCCTACAGCCGGATCTTTTAACGGTAGGGTCACATGCGCTACCGTTAGACTCTCCGACGGTATGTCATTTTTCTATCGTCACAGGCTTCGACGATGGGTTGTTATATCCTATCGTCAAAGGCGTCGATAGAAAAGGGTTAAATCTGAAGAAAAAAAAATCAGCCAAAGTCAGATCCGGCTTGACTTTCAGTAAAAGATCAAAATAGTCAATTTTTCCTCCACTCGCGGTGTGCATCGTTCGATCGATCCGGTGCAGTGTACCTGTAAGTGACCATGCCTCCAGAGCCACTTGTTCATTGAGGTAATTGTGAGAGCATATATCTTCATATGTGGTTTTGGTACTTGATGACAATTCCTATGGACTAATGGTTGCCTTAAGTTACATTTATAGGATTTGTCCATAGGCACTTCTTGAAGTCCATCTGTTGGGTTCAAGGAGTTTATATGATGACCAAGGTGGTATTCAAGGTATTATCCAAAGAATGGTCATAGAGACACAAGGTTGATCAAGATCCCAGACAAAGAGTAAATCAAGATGATCGACACACAAAGCGTACAAGATGTACCGAGAGGGATCAAGTGATCCCATGGTATGGTAAGCATTGTCCATTACGTGTTTGTGTACTAACCCATGGTCTTCGTGAGAGTTCTATGTGGGGGTTAGGTGTGTTTCCATGGGCTTGCGTCAAAGAGAAGATCTCATACAACCCATGAAGTATGACGTCAAGTTATGATCGTCATCAAGATTGCGATGTGCAAGTTCAAGTGGATCAGCACGAAGATATCATGCTTGAAGCTTGCTGTCCATTGTGGTGGCAATGGACTTGTGAAGATATGCTAAAGAGTGGCTCACCCATAGTGAGTATGGGGGAGCAATCAAATAGTCTTCATCAAGCCAACGCAATTAAGAAATGTGGTCCATCTTGAGGAAGCCAAGATCATCATCATCTAGCTCAAGAGGACGAGGTGCAAGGTGTAGGTTTGCCCTTGATAGGTTTTCCGTTTAGGATAGATTGTTGTACTATCAAGGGGGCTCTCAAGTGAGTAGCTTGATCGTGTCGTTCGTTGAGAGCTCAAACCATTTGCATCCTTGCATCATACTTCTTGGTTCTTGTTTGGTGTTTCTCTTTGTGAGTTTTAGAGCTTATGGTCATCTTCGTGACAAGCTCAAGTTCATCGAAAACGGAGTCCATATGCATCTACTATGATGTTTTTGATGTTGGAGTTTTTGCCGGTTCTTCATTCATAGATGACTCACATCTCTATATCATTGGCATCTTCATATCTGTTTGGATAGCTCTTGTCGTCCTGAATCCAACAAGCTTGGGTTTGCTCGATTCGGAGCTCGTATGCGAAAGTTATGGCTGTTTCAGTGGCGAGCGGTAGTACCGCTCGACCTAGCGGTAGTACCGCTGGCCCTAGCGGTAGTACCGCTAGAGCTGGCGGTAGTACCGCTGTCCAGTGGTAGTACCGTCCTTGGCCAACGGTAGTACCGCTCCAAGTTTTTAGTACCGTCATCTTTGCGGTTGTACTGCGTCGGACCTTTTTGCGAAGACTTTCTTGGCGGTGGTAGTGCCTTTGCACTACCAGGGGACGAGCGGTAGTACCGCTGGGACGAGCGGTAGTACCGGTGGAGTGCCAGCGGTAGTACCGCTGCAGCCAGCGGTAGTACCGCTAGCTGGAGTGCCAGCGGTAGTACCGCTGCAGCCAGCGGTAGTACCGCTGGGCTCGGGCTGTAAGTGGGGGTAACGGTCTGATTCCTTCCCCCACTATATAAAGGGGGTCTTCTTCCCCCTTGGTTTTATCCATCCGTTGAGCTCTTGATCTACCTCCATTGTTGACATTCTTAGAGCTTGCTTACTCTCAAACCCTCCAATGATTCTTGCTTGTTCTTGAGGGAAAAGAGAGAGGAGATCTAGATCCACATCTCCACCAATCACTTTCTCCTCTATGTGAGGGGAACCCCTTGGATCTTGATCTTGGAGTTCTTTGTGAGCTCCTTGTTCTTCCTCTCATATTTTCTCCATAGCTTTTGTTGTTGTGGAGGGATTTGAGTGTGAGGGACTTGACCACTTCGTGTGTTCTTGCCATTTCATTAGTTGCATCGGTTTGAGTTCTCCACGGTGATACATGGAAGTGAAGTTTGAGAAGCTTATTACCTTTGGTACTTAGTACCCTAGATATTGTTCTTCGTGGATGCTTTGGCGTCCTAGAAGCTTGGTGGAGTCTCGGAGCTCAATCATTGTGGTGTCAAGCTCCGGGCAAGCGTCGGGGTCTCCAATTAGGTTGTGGAGATTGCCCCGAGCAATTTGTACGGGTATCGGTAACCGCCCCCAAGGGTTGCCACGTGTACGGGTTCGGTGACTGCCCCCAAGGTTTGCCATTTGTACGGGTTCGGTGACCGCCCTCAAGGGTCCCTTAGTGGAATCACGGCATCTTGCATTGTGCGAGGGCATGAGGAGATTACGGTGGCCTTAGTGGCATCTTGGGGAGCATTGTGCCTCCACACCGCTCTAACGGAGATTAGCATCCGCAAGGGTGTGAACTTCGGGATACATCAGCGTCTCCCCGTGCCTCGGTTATCTCTTACCCGAACCCTTTACTTATGCACTTTACTTTGTGATAGACATATTGTTTATCGTAATATATCTTGCTATCACTTAGTTGTTTATCTTGCTTAGCATAAGTTGTTGGTGCACATAGGTGAGCCTAGTTGTTTGTAGGTTTTGTGCTTGACATATTAAACGTTAGTTTTATTCCGCATTTGTTCAAGCCTAAACCTTAATTATTTTAAAGCGCCTATTCACCCCCCCCTCTAGGCGACATCCACGTCCTTTCAGTAATAGCATTGAGGATCCTAGAACTTGCACACAATGTGATGGTTTGATCCTAAAACTAGCAAAGTGCACCTATTTCATCATAGAACTTGCTCCTCTTGTGCAGTTTTAGTCCACAGCCAATCACAGCGCGCCAAGTGGACAGAGTGGGGGCAGTGTTGGTGGTTTTGCAAAGTGCCCCTTCCATTTGTCACTTATTAGTGAACACCTGTCGGCCATTTGCATTAGCACCTGAATTAATTAAAGACCCTCCTCTCTGCTTACTTACCACCGGTGGCCTCACACTCGCTGGAGAACTACGAGCCAGCTCCACAACCCGTGTCGCACAAGACGACCACAAAGATGGGGAAGCTCATGCGTAGGGCCGCACGGCGGATGTCGCTATCGCCGGTGACCCGCAGAGCCGATATCGGCACTCCTACGACGAATGTTGGTGCCGTGACAAGGGGCTCAAGCGCTGCTGCTGCCGCCGATCATGCCGCGCAGCCGCACGACGTTGCAGTCACCACTGCCGCTGCTGATCATACCGCGCAGCCGCCGCACAACGTCGCCGCCACCATGGCCGCTCCTCCGGCGAAGCCCCCACAGAGCATCGGCCTCAACAACAAGGACGAGCAGGCGCCCCCACAGAGCATCGGCCTCAACAACAAGGACGAGCAGGCACGGCTGACGGGTCTGCTGCTCAACTTCACCGGCCCGACCGTCGTCCCTCCGGCGAGCGACCTCGTCGACATCTTCAGCCGGTTCGGGCCCGTGGTGGAGGCCAGGGCCGAGGGCTTCTCCGTCGTCGTGGTAGTCTTCGAGAGCAGCCTGGACGCCGCGGCGGCGTTCGCGGGCACGGCCAAGATCGGCGCCCTTAGCCCCAACCTCGTCAGCTTCCGCCTCGCCTACTCGCTGTCGGCCGCCTCCGTGCAGCAGGCCGAGTCTCCGTAGAGCCCCATGAACGCCGATGACATGGATCACCTGCTCGATCAAGCTGATAGGATGGACCTCCTCGACCTCCTCGCACCTGAAGCCCTTCAGTAGTTTTGCAGGTTTCTTCTTCTGCTCATCACTGACAGGCAATGTGGTCTGCTTCTTGTGTGAATCATATGACATTGTGGCAGTTCCTCTTCTTGTGTTACTGAATGCCGATGATGTTTTTCTTCTTCTTCACAGGTTATTTTGGATAGGAGAATTGAGAAGGCAATGGAAGAGTTCACATGTTTTTCAAATCAACCAAGGAATTTTTTGAATCTTATTAGGTGATGGTAACCTGTAGCAGGACAAATAGTCAATTGTGTTGCATCCATGTCCATGTGGAGTGGTGAAGTCGTAGCATCACACATCAGTTACATCTTTTTTGGTCTGTCTTCTACTACAGAGTGTTGTTTCACTTGCTGCATCTCAGCGCGTTATCTGCGGTGCAAAGATATCGAAGTCAATGATGATTTATATCCTATATATCTATGCATTTGGAATTTGGACTGTATTACCTGTATTACAAGCTGTGGGTCATTTGAGCTGCAAAATTTGTAGCAGAAACTTGTTTCAATGCTGTGTTCAATTGAAACCATTATATCATTCCATGTGTGTGTATACAGGCCTGCTATCCATATTAGAAACCATGGTAATTGGTGTATCAGCGGTAATCCGTATACGGGCACAAGCTAATCTGCAGTAAATAATTAAAAAAACATATAAACCTTTTTTTTTAAATCTTTTTACTACGCCCTCCCATCTAAAATAAGTATCGCAACTTTGATATGAGAAGACAATGCAAGAGTTTACATGTTCAAATCAAGCAAGAAATTTTTGAATCTTAGGTTCGGCAAGTATTCAGTTATGTTGCATCCATGTGGGGTGGTGAGGTAGTAGCATCACTCATCAGTTACATCTTTTTGGGCTGTCTTCTATATAAAATGTTGTTTCACTTACTTCGTGCTGAGTGAGTTATTTGTGGTGCAAAAACATCTTAGTCGATGATGCTTTATATCCTATATATCTATCCATTTGGAATTTGGACTGGTGTTGTATTATCTGCATTATAAGCTGGATCATTCGGGCTATGAAATTTGTAGCAGAAAGTTATTTCCATGTTGTGTTCATTTCTTTGTGTAAAATGATTATAGCAGCCCATGTATATAGAGACTTGTTATGCATATTTAGATACCATCATAATTCAGCGGATTATTGATTAATTTCATTTAATTTCAGTTCCAATTAGTTTTGAACTCCGTCTTGAACCACGCCTCCTCCTCATGGCCACGCATCAGCTTCTCCAGCTCGTCGTTGCCGCCCGCGCCGTGGCAGAACCACGGGTGCTCCATGATGTCGCCCGTGTCAATGCGCGTGGCCGGGTTGGGGTCGAGGATGCGGCGCAGCAGGTGGCGCAGCGCTGGCAGGAACCAGTTCGGGCACCGGAACCTGCCGGCGTAGATCTTGCGGTACATGTTGATGAGGCTCGCGTCGTTGAATGGGAGGTAGCCGGCGGCGAGCACGAAGAGCACCACGCCGCAGGACCAGATCTCGACCTTGGCCGGGTGGTGCCCCTGTGTCGAGAGGATCTCCGGCGCGACGTAGGCAGGGGTGCCGCAGAGGGTGTGGTGGAGGCTCCCGTCCGCGACGGCGCCGAGCCCGAAGTCGGCGACCTTAAGCTCGCCCTCGCCGTCGAGCAGCAAATTCTCCGGCTTGATGTCGCGGTGGTAGACGTCGCGGGAGTGGCAGTACCGGACGGCGGAGACGAGCTGGCGGAAGTAATGCCGTGCGAGGTCCTCCGTCATGTGGCCGTCAGAGACGAGCTGGCGGAAGTAATGCCGCGCGAGGTCCTCCGTCATGCGGCCGTCGGAGACGAGCTGGCGGAAGTAATGCCGCGCGAGGTCCTCCGTCATGCGGCCGTCGGAGTCGAGCTGGCGGAAGTAATGCCGCGCGAGGTCCTCCGTCATGCGGCCGTCGGAGTCGACGAGCGAGAAAAGCTGGCCGCCGGCGACGAGGTCGAGGATGAAGTGGACCTTCTTGCGCGTGCCGAGGACATCGATGAGAAATACGTGCGTGCATGCATGCATGCGCCACAAGATTGAAGCTTAATTAATTCAGGTGCATTTTGAAACTGTGTGCAGCTATATTAATAAGTGACAAATGCAAGGGGCTGTGTGCAAAAGACCGACCCTGTCCCACTTTGTCCACTTGACGCGCTGTGATTGGTTGTGGACTAAATTTGCACCAGAGTTACTAGTTCTAGGATCAAATAGGGTCACTTTGCAAGTTCTAGGTTCAATCCATCACATTGTGTGCAAGTTTTAGGATCCTAGTGCTATTACCTCTTGTTCATTCATAGATTAGAGAATGCAGGAGCCGGACCAGCTTTTCTTGCTTGATGCTGCATGCAGCGGTAAACTAGGCGCAACATGTTTCGTGTCCGTTTTGTTGCAAGGTAGCCACACTTGCGTCTGCCGTGCTGACGGCGTGTCGGGCTCGTAGCGTAGAATCTATCGAGGACCTTTACGACTCCTGTCGCCAGTCAATCAGTCAGTCAGTCACGGGCTCGCTCATCACATGCCGCCGGAGACTTCACATGTGGACTGTAACATTTTGAGAAAAAACGAGTTTATTGAGATTTTCTGATCAGAAATTATACGAGCTAGTCTTTCCACAGGCAGCTATTGAACTGCTCCAGAAAAACATAACATACGCGGTATTGACATTGCTATGCAATGGCTCACCACCCTTACCTAGTGGTGACTGGTGACTGTTGACTGGTGAGAGAAGGATTACGGTAGACGACCTCAGACTTCCATTTTCGAGAAAATGAGAGGCCCGGACCGGCCAAGTTCATCCGTATATACCAAACTACCGGCCGTATAGATCACAACGTACGTCAAGACTTTTGAGATCGATCAAGGCACTACACTAAACCGCGTGACTTGTGCAAATCCACCCGTCGAGGACTACGGGTTGCCGAGTCCATGTTTCACCTGCTGCTGCTGCTGCTGCTGCTGCTGGCTTGTACACTACGTCGTTACGCGTGATCGATCGGGCTTTTGCGTTCGGTATGGTTTCACTTCACCTGCTGCTGGCCGTTCCATGGGTAGGCAGTGTGGGCCGGCTGAACTCGTCGCGAGAGGCATGCACATGGCGCCGCGGCATGTTTTGGCCGGAGGCACGCCGGTGCTAGCTCCGTCGATGTCGCCGCCTCCGTCGCCGGGGGCCACACCCACACGGCATGCTGCATGAGGCCGCCGCAACCGGACACCGGGAGAAATTTGTGAGCAGGATCCTTGGTTCCTCTTCCTTGTACGTATGCACATGATGAATGCCTCCATCTATCTATCTATCCATCCATCCATCCGTCGCCACTCCGTGGGCGGCACGTGAACCCTTCCTTGTCTCCGGCCGGCCATGCTGCTGCGAGAACCGAGAAGAGAGGGGAGAGGTCACCGGCTAGTGGCTACTCGCCGTCGCGTTGCGTGATTGGTTCACCTGTCTACATTATACTACTGATGGCCTGTTTGATTGGTACTACTGTACAATTCAATCATCTTTTTGTGTATGCATGTTCGCCACCATCTCCCGTACGTGGTACCAGTACACCGCTTTGCTTTGTTTGATGATGATGATGGACCGATCGGTCCGTGGAGGTGCGTAGCTAGCTAGGCCGAGCTAGTCATATGCAGCGGTCATAATGATCGACAATGACATTGGCAGTTTGGCACGCACTGGCCTTCCCATTCCCACGACAACATAATCAGGATGGGTCACCACAATGGCCTTTTCTCTTGTCTTTTCTTCTCCCAACATGGCTGGCTATAACAAACAACATTCACATGAATTGCTAGAAGGAAATACATCACTACCAACTTTGTTACAACAACAAAAAAGACTGAAAAGAGAAAGAGTGAGTTGGGGCACCGATAGCAAACCATTACAAATGGTCACCCTCCAAGCGAAAACCTATTAGCGCTACACACGGTGAACTTACTTTGATCCTGGATATATACAAGGTTATACGGGTCAAAAGTATGGTGAATAGGCGAACAAATGACCTTGCCTCGCAACTTCAACGGAATCGTAGAGAAGAGACACCACGATATACAAAGATCTTGCGAAAGAAGTTGGAAAATCAAGAATTCTGAGGTCGGGAACATGAATGTTTGAAATGATAGCTAATGAAGTCTTCAAGGAGGTGCACGGGTGGCGGATGGGGAGGACTAAAATCACAGTGGATTGATGTTCTCGATTAAAGTTGATTTTGTTTCCCTTCTCACTCTAGGAGTATGCTCCTCCATGTGTTTTTTTATAAGGGCCATGTGGTTATATTTAGTTTAGGGTTAGCTTTAGGGTTTCGGGTGCTTTAATATTCTATTGGTCTATCTTGAACTAGTGTGATGCGGGTACTCCTATATTTTATACTGTTGTTTCGGCCTCAGGGATGGTGAACTGCCCTCGTTGCCTACTGTGAACTCTTGTGCGTGAGGTCCAACTTGTGGCAACCCTAGAAACAACAGTATCACACGTTATTTCTTTATTTTTGTAGTTTCTTTTTGGTGTTTGCACTTTGCAGTAGTTGTAAGATCATGATGGTTCCAAGTAAATGAAGTTGGAGAGGACGCCCTCTTTTAAAAAATGATATACTAATGCCCAGACTCCTGTGAGATGGGTAAAGGCCCCTTATGACTTTTTGTTGTCTCTAGTATTGCGAGCGAAAACTAATCTATATGGGATCTAAACTTGCAATAGCGATGGTTCTCGTTGGTATTTACAGGGTTTGCATATATCGTCTGCAATATGAGTTCTCATTCCTTTCCGTCATGGCTTTCAGTTCTTTATGGTTAAAGTAGGATGAACCTTGCTTAGGTTTAAGCTCTTGCTTTGTAGTGCCTCCTACTCATGCACAGAGACACCATCATATCTATACATACACTGTTGGGTGAAATTTGCTAAAGTGCTAGATGTTGGAATTATGCCCTAGAGGCAATAATAAACATAGTTATTATTATAATTCCTGTATCAAGATAATCGTTTATTATCCATGCTATAATTGTATTGAATGAAGACTTATATACATGTGTGGATACATAGACAAAACACTGTCCCTAGCAAGCCTCTAGTTGGCTAGCCAGTTGATCAAAGATAGTCAGGGTCTCCTGATTATGAACAAGGTGTTGTTGCTTGATAACTGGATCACGTCATTAGGAGAATCACGTGATGGACTAGACCCAAACTAATAGGCGTAGCATATTGATCGTGTCATTTTGTTGCTACTCTTTTCTGCGTGTCAAGTATTTGTTCCTATGACCATGAGATCATATAACTCACTAACACCGGAGGAATGCTTTATGTGTATCAAACGTCACAACGTAACTGGGTGACTATAAAGATGCTCTACAGGTATCTCCGAAGGTGTTCGTTGAGTTAGTATGGATCGAGACTAGGATTTGTCAATCCGTGTGACGGAGAGGTATCTAGGGGCCCACTCGGTAATACAACATCACACACAAGCCTTGCAAGCAATGTGACTTAGTGTAAGTTGCGGGATCTTGTATTACGGAACGAGTAAAGAGACTTGCCGATAAATGAGATTCAAATAGGTATGCGGATACTGACGATCGAATCTCGGGCAAGTAACATACCGAAGGACAAAGGGAATGACATACGGGATTATATGAATCCTTGGCACCGAGGTTCAAACGATAAGATGTTCGTAGAATATGTAGGATCCAATATGGGCATCCAGGTCCCGCTATTGGATATTGACCGAGGAGTCACTCGGGTCATGTCTACATAGTTCTCGAACCCGCAGGGTCTGCACACTTAAGGTTCGACGTTGTTTTATGCGTATTTGAGTTATATGGTTGGTTACCGAATGTTGTTCGGAGTCCCAGATGAGATCACGGACGTCACGAGGGTTTCCGAAATGGTCTGGAAACGAAGATTGATATGTAGGATGACCTCATTTGATTACCGGAAGGTTTTCGGAGTTACCGGGAATGTACCGGGAATGACGAATGGGTTCTGGGTGTTCACCGGGGGGGGGCAACCCACCCCGGGGAAGCCCATAGGCCTTAGGGGTGGCGCACCAGCCCTTAGTGGGCTGGTGGGACAGCCCAAGAAGGCCCTATGCGCCATAGGAAGAAAATCAAAGAGGAAAAGGGAAAAAAAGAGGAGGTGGGAAAAAGGGGAAGGACTCCTCCTTCCAAACCTAGTTGGATTCGGTTTGGAAGGGGAGGACTCCCCCCCCTTGGCTCGGCCGACCCCCTTGGGGGTCCTTGGACCCCAAGGCAAGGCTCCCCCTCTTCCCCCTATATATACGGAGGTTTTAGGGCTGATTTGACACAACTTTGCCACGGCAGCCCGACCACATATCTCCACGGTTTTACCTCTAGATCGCGTTTCTGCGGAGCTCGGGCGGAGCCCTGCTGAGATCAGATCACCACCAACCTCCGGAGCGCCGTCACGCTGCCGGAGAACTCATCTACCTCTCCTTCTCTCTTGCTGGATCAAGAAGGCCGAGATCATCGTCGAGCTGTACGTGTGCTGAACGCTGAGGTGCCGTCCGTTTGGCACTAGATCGTGGGACTGATCGCAAGACGGTTCGCGGGGCGGATCGAGGGACGTGAGGACGTTCCACTACATCAACCGCGTTCACTAACGCTTCTGTTGTGCGATCTACGAGGGTACGTAGATCGAATATCCCCTCTCGTAGATGGACATCACCATGATAGGTCTTCGTGCGCGTAGGAAAATTTTTGTTTCCCATGCGACGTTCCCCAACAGTGGCATCATGAGCTAGGTTCATGCGTAGATGTCTTCTGGAGTAGAACACGAAAGTTTTTGTGGGCGGTGATGTGCGTTTTGCTGCCCTCCTTAGTCTTTTCTTGATTCCACGGTATTGTTGGATTGAAGCGGCTTGGACCGACATTACTCGTACGCTTACGAGAGACTGGTTTCATCGCTACGAGTAACCCCGTTGCTCAAAGATGACTGGCAAGTGTTAGTTTCTCCAACTTTAGTTGAATCGGATTTGACCGAGGAGGTCCTTCTATAAGGTTAAATAGCAATTCATATATCTCTGTTGTGGTGTTTGCGTAAGTAAGATGCGATCCTACTAGATACCATGGTCACCACGTAAAACATGCAACAACAAAATTAGAGGACGTCTAACTTGTTTTTGAAGGGTATGCTTGTGATGTGATATGGCCAACGAATTTGATGTGATATATTGGATGTATGATATGATCATGTTGTAATAGATAATATCGACTTGCACGTCGATGGTACGGCAACCGGCAGGAGCCATAGGGTTGTCTTTAAACTAACGTTTGTGCTTGCAGATGCGTTTACTATTTTGCTAGGATATAGCTTTAGTAGTAATAGCATGAGTAGCACGACAACCCCGATGGCGACACGTTGATGGAGATCATGGTGTGGCGCCGGTGACAAGAAGATCGTGCCGGTGCTTTGGTGATGAAGATCAAGGAGCACGTGATGATGGCCATATCATGTCACTTATGAATTGCATGTGATGTTAATCCTTTTATGCACCTTGTTTTGCTTAGAACGACGGTAGCATTATGAGGTGATCTCTCACTAAAATTTCAAGACGAAATTGTGTTCTCCCCGACTGTGCACCGTTGCTACAGTTCGTCGTTTCGAGACACCACGTGATGATCGGGTGTGATAGACTCAACGTTCACATACAACGGGTGCAAAACAGTTGCGCACGCGGAACACTCGGGTTAAACTTGACGAGCCTAGCATGTGCAGACATGGCCTCGGAACACATGAGACCGAAAGGTCGATCATGAATCATATAGATGATATGATTAGCATAGGGATGCTTACCACTGAAACTATACTCAACTCACGTGATGATCGGACTTGAGCTAGTGTAAGTGGATCATGAACCACTCAAATGACTAGAGAGATGTACTTTTTGAGTGGGAGTTTAACAAGTAATTTGATTAAGTTAAACTCTAATTATCTTGCGCATAGTCTAAGTCCACTTTGAATATATTTGTGTTGTAGATCATGGCTCACGCGACAGTCACCCTGAATTTTAATACGTTCCTAGAGAAAGCTAAGTTGAAAGATGATGGAAGCAACTTTGTAGACTGGGCTCGTAATCTTAAGCTAATCTTACAAGCTGGGAAGAAGGATTATGTCCTTAATGCTGCGCTAGGAGATGAACCACCCGCTACGGCTGACCAGGATGTTAAGAACGCTTGGTTAACACGTAAGGAGGACTACTCAGTAGTTCAATGTGTAGTCTTGTATGGCTTAGAACCGGGACTTCAACGTCGCTTTGAGCGTCATGGAGCATATGAGATGTTCCAGGAGTTGATGTTCATCTTTCAGAAGAACGCCCGGATCGAGAGGTATGAGACCTCCGATAAATTCTATGCTTGCAAGATGGAGGAGAATTCGTCTGTCAGTGAACATGCGCTCAAAATGTCTGGGTACTCAAACCGTCTAGCTGAGCTGGGGATTGAACTCCCGCAAGAGGCTATCACTGACAGAATCCTTCAATCACTGCCGCCAAGCTATAAAGGCTTTGTGTTGAACTACAACATGCAAGGGATGAACAAGTCACCCGGCGAGTTGTTTGCGATGCTGAAAGTCGCAGAGTCTGAACTCCGTAAAGAGCATCAAGTGTTGATGGTGAATAAGACCACTAGTTTCAAGAGAAACGGCAAAGGCAAGAAGGGTAATTCAAAGAAGAGCGGCAAGCCTGTTGCCAATCTGAGGAAGAAACCCAAAGCTGGACCTAAGCCTCAAACAGAGTGTTACTATTGCAAGGTTATGGGTCACTGGAAGCGCAACTGCCCCAAGTATGTGGCTGATAAGAAGGCGGCCAAAGAAAAATCAGGTATATTTGATATACATGTTATTGATGTGTACTTAACCGGCTCTCGTAGTAGTGCCTGGGTATTCGATACCGGTTCTGTTGCTCATATTTGCAACTCGAAACAGGAACTGCGGAATAGACAAAGGATGGTGAAAGATGAAGTGACGATGCGCGTAGGAAATGGTTCCAAGGTTGATGCAATCGCCGTCGGCACAGTTTCACTTCAGTTACCATCAGGATTAGTTATGAAATTGAATCATTGTTATTTAGTGCCTGCGTTGAGCATGAACATTATATCTGGATCTTGTTTATTGCGAGACGGTTACTCTTTTAAGTCAGAGAATAATGGTTGTTCTATTTCTATGAGTAACATCTTTTATGGTCATGCACCAAATGTGAGAGGATTGTTCATATTGAATCTTGATAGTGATACACACATACATAACATTGAGACCAAAAGAGTTAGAGTTAACAATGATAGCGCCATATTCTTGTGGCAGTGCTGCTTAGGTCATATTGGTGTAAAGCGCATGAACAAACTCCATGCCGATGGATTTTTGGAGTCACTTGACTTTGATTCACTTGACACGTGCGAACCATGCCTCATGGTCAAGATGACTAAAACTCCGTTCTCCGGAACAATGGAGCGTGCCAGTGACTTGTTGGAAATCATACATACCGATGTGTGCGGTCCGATGAGCGTAGAGGCACGCGGCGGATATCATTATTTAATCACCTTCACTCACGATTTGAGTAGATATGGTTATGTCTACTTAATGAAGCACAAGTCTGAAACATTTGAAAAGTTCAAGCAATTTCAGAGTGAAGTTGAAAATCATCGTAACAAGAACATCAAGTTCCTACGGTCTGATCGTGGGGGTGAATATCTGAGTTTCGAGTTTGGTGCTCACTTAAGGCAATGTGGAATTGTTTCACAGTTGACACCGCCTGGAACACCACAGCGTAATGGTGTGTCCGAACGTCGTAATCGTACTTTATTCGAGATGGTGCGATCTATGATGTCTCTTACCGATTTGCCGTTATCGTTTTGTGGTTATGCATTAGATACAGCTGCATTCACTTTAAATAGGGCACCATCAAAATCCGTTGAGACGACACCATACGAACTGTGGTATGGCAAAAGGCCAAAGTTGTCGTTTCTTAAAGTTTGGGGATGTGATGCTTATGTCAAAAAGCTTCAGCCTGAAAAGCTGGAACCCAAAGCGGAAAAGTGTATCTTCATAGGTTACCCAAAAGAGACAGTTGGGTACACCTTCTATCTCAAATCCGAGGTCAAAGTGTTTGTGGCTAAAAACGGAGCTTTTCTCGAGAAGGAGTTTCTCTCGAGAGAATTGAGTGGGAGGAAGATAGAACTTGATGAGGTTGTCGGACCTCTCATCCCTCTAGATGGTGGCGCAGGGCAAGGGGAAACCTCTGTCGTTGCGACGTCGGTTGAGGAGGAAGTTAATGATGATGATCATGAAACTCCGATTCAAGTTCCTGTCGAACCACGTAGGTCGACGAGACCACGTGCTGCTCCGGAGTGGTACAGTAATCCCGTCTTGTCAATCATGTTGTTAGACAACAATGAACCTGCAAATTATGAAGAAGCAATGGTGGGCCCAGATTCCAACAAATGGCTAGAAGCCATGAAGTCCGAGATAGGATCCATGTATGAGAACAAAGTGTGGACTTTGGAAGTACTACCTGAGGGCCGCAAGGCTATTCGGAACAAATGGATCTTTAAGAGGAAGACGGACGCTGACGGCAATGTGACCGTTTATAAAGCTCGACTTGTGGCAAAGGGTTTTTCACAAGTTCAAGGAGTTGACTACGATGAGACATTCTCACCCGTAGCGATGCTTAAGTCCGTCAGAATCATGTTAGCAATAGCTGCATTTTTCGATTATGAAATCTGGCAGATGGATGTCAAAACGGTGTTCCTTAACGGTTTCCTTAAGGAAGAGTTGTATATGATGCAACCGAAGGTTTTGTCGATCCTAAGAATGCTAACAAGGTGTGCAAGCTCCAGCGATCCATTTATGGACTGGTGCAAGCATCTCGGAGTTGGAACAAATGCTTTGATGAGGTGATCAAAGCATTTGGGTTTATACAAGTGGTTGGAGAATCTTGTATTTACAAGAAAGTGAGTGGGAGCTCTGTGGCGTTTCTAATATTATATGTGGATGACATATTGCTGATTGGAAACAACGTAGAGTTTTTGGAAAGCATAAAGGATTACTTGAATAAAAGTTTCTCTATGAAGGACCTAGGAGAAGCTTCTTACATTCTAGGCATTAAGATCTACAGGGATAGATCAAAACGCCTGATAGGACTTTCACAAAGCACATACCTTGATAAAGTTTTGAAGAGGTTCAAAATGGAACAGTCCAAGAAAGGGTTCTTGCCAGTTTTACAAGGTACGAGATTGAGTAAGACTCAGTGCCCAGCAACTGATGAGGATAGAGAGCATATGAGCACCGTCCCCTATGCTTCAGCCATAGGTTCTATCATGTATGCAATGTTGTGCACTAGACCGGACGTTAGCCTGGCCATAAGTATGGCAGGCAGGTTCCAGAGTAATCCAGGAGTGGATCACTGGACGGCGGTCAAGAATATCCTGAAGTACCTGAAAAGGACTAAGGAGATGTTTCTCGTGTATGGAGGTGACGAAGAGCTCGCCGTAAAAGGTTACGTCGATGCAAGCTTTGACACAGATCCGGACGACTCTAAGTCGCAGACCGGATACATATTTATTCTTAATGGGGGTGCGGTAAGCTGGTGCAGTTCCAAGCAAAGCGTCGTAGCAGATTCTACATGTGAAGCGGAGTACATGGCTGCCTCGGAGGCGGCTAAGTAGGGTGTCTCGATGAAGCAGTTCATGATGGATCTTGGAGTGGTGCCAAGCGCACCGAATCTAATAACCTTATTCTGTGACAACACGGGTGCCATTGCCCTAGCAAAGGAACCACGGTTTCACAAGAAGTCCAGACACATCAAACGACGCTTCAACCTCATCCGCGACTACGTCGAAGGGGAGGACGTAAATATATGCAAAGTGCACACGGATCTGAATGTAGCAGACCCGCTGACTAAACCTCTTCCACGGGCAAAGCCTGATCAACACTAGAACTGTATGGGTGTTAGATTTATTACAGTGTAATTCGCATGATGATGTGAGGGCTAGATTATTGACTCTAGTGCAAGTGGGAGACCGTTGGAATTATGCCCTAGAGGCAATAATAAACATAGTTATTATTATAATTCCTTTATCAAGATAATCGTTTATTATCCATGCTATAATTGTATTGAATGAAGACTTATATACATGTGTGGATACATAGACAAAACACTGTCCCTAGCAAGCCTCTAGTTGGCTAGCCAGCTGATCAAAGATAGTCAGGGTCTTCTGATTATGAACAAGGTGTTGTTGCTTGATAACTGGAACACGTCATTAGGAGAATCACGTGATGGACTAGACCCAAACTAATAGACGTAGCATATTGATCGTGTCATTTTGTTGCTACTGTTTTCTGCGTGTCAAGTATTTGTTCCTATGACCATGAGATCATATAACTCACTGACACCGGAGGAATGCTTTGTGTGTATCAAACGTCGCAACGTAACTGGGTGACTATAAAGATGCTCTACAGGTATCTCCGAAGGTGTTCTTTGAGTTAGTATGGATCGAGACTGGGATTTGTCAATCCGTGTGACGGAGAGGTATCTCGGGGCCCACTCGGTAATACAACATCACACCCAAGCCTTGCAAGCAATGTGACTTAGTGTAAGTTGCAGGATCTTGTATTACGGAACGAGTAAAGAGACTTGCCGGTAAACGAGATTGAAATAGGTATGCGGATACTGACGATCAAATCTCGGGCAAGTAACATACCGAAGGACAAAGGGAATAACATACGGGATTATATGAATCCTTGACACTGAGGTTCAAACGATAAGATCTTCGTAGAATATGTAGGATCCAATATGGGCATCCAGGTCCCGCTATTGGATATTGACCCAGGAGTCACTCGGGTCATGTCTACATAGTTCTCGAACCCGCAGGGTGTGCACACTTAAGGTTTGACGTTGTTTTATGCGTATTTGAGTTATATGGTTGGTTACCGAATGTTGTTCGGAGTCCCGGATGAGATCACGGACGTCACGAGGGTTTCCGGAATGGTCCGGAAACGAAGATTGATATATAGGATGACCTCATTTGATTACCGGATGGTTTTCGGAGTTACCGGGAATGACGAATGGGTTCCGGGTGTTCACCGGGGGGGGGGGGGGAACCCACCCCGGGGAAGCCATAGGCCTTGGGGGTGGCGCACCAGCCCTTAGTGGGCTGGTGGGACAGCCCAAGAAGGCCCTATGCGCCATAGGAAAAAAATCAAAGAGGAAAAGGAAAAAAAAGGAGGTGGGAAAAAGGGGAAGGACTCCTCCTTCCAAACCTAGTTGGATTCGGTTTGGAAGGGGAGGACTCCCCCCTTGGCTCGGCCGACGCCCTTGGGGGTCCTTGGACCCCAAGGCAAGGCTCCCCCTCTTCCCCCTATATATACAGAGGTTTTAGGGCTGATTTGACACAACTTTGCCACGACAGCCCGACCACATATCTCCATGGTTTTACTGTTGGGGAACGTCGCATGGGAAACAAAAATTTTCCTACGCGCACGAAGACCTATCATGGTGATGTCCATCTACGAGAGGGGATGAGTGATCTACGTACCCTTGTAGATCGTACAGCAGAAGCGTTAGAGAACGCGGTTGATGTAGTGGAACGTCCTCACGTCCCTCGATCCGCCCCGCGAACAATCCCGCGATCAGTCCCACGATCTAGTACCGAACGGACGGCACCTCCGCGTTCAGCACACGTACAGCTCGACGATGATCTCGGCCTTCTTGATCCAGCAAGAGAGACGGAGAGGTAGAAGAGTTCTCCGGCAGCGTGACGGCGCTCCGGAGGTTGGTGATGATCTTGTCTCAGCAGGGCTCCGCCCGAGCTCCGCAGAAACGCGATCTAGAGGAAAAACTATGGAGGTATGTGGTCGGGCAGCCGTGAGAAAAGTCGTCTCAAATCAGCCCTAAAACCTCCGTATATATAGGTGGGAGGGAGGGGAGGAGGCAGCCTCAAAACCTAAAGGTTTGGCCGAAATTGGAGGTGGAGGAGTCCTACTCCAATCCTACTTGGAGTAGGATTCCACCTTCCCACTTGGAAACTCTTTCCACCTTGTGTTTTTTCCTTCTCAAACCTTATGGGCCTTAGTGGGAACTTATTCCAGCCCACTAGGGGCTGGTTTATCTCTTCCCATAGCCCATGAGACCCCTTGGGGCGTGACACCCCTCCCGATGGTCCCCGGCACCCCTCCCGGCACTCCCGGTACACTACCGATGAGCCCGAAACTTTTCCGGTAATGCACGAAAACCTTCCGGTAACCAAATGAGGTCATCCTATATATCAATCTTCGTTTCCGGACCATTCCGGAAACCCTCGTGACGTCCGTGATCTCATCCGGGACTCCGAACAACATTCGGTAACCAACCATATAACTCAAATACGCATAAAACAACGTCGAACCTTAAGTGTGCAGACCCTGCGGGTTCGAGAACTATGTAGACATGACCCGAGAGACTCCTCGGTCAATATCCAATAGCGGGACCTGGATGCCCATATTGGATCCTACACATTCTACGAAGATCTTATCGTTTGAACCTCAGTGTCAAGGATTCGTGTAATCCCGTATGTCATTCCCTTTGTCCTTCGGTATGTTACTTGCCCGAGATTCGATCGTCAGTATCCGCATACCTATTTCAATCTCGTTCACCGGCAAGTCTCTTTACTTGTTCCGTAATACAAGATCCCGCAACTTACACTAAGTTACATTGCTTGCAAGGCTTGTGTGTGATGTTGTATTACCGAGTGGGCCCCGAGATACCTCCCCGTCATACGGAGTGACAAATCCCAGTCTTGATCCATACTAACTCAACGAACACCTTCGGAGATACCTGTAGAGCATCTTTATAGTCACCCAGTTACGTTGCGACGTTTGATACACACAAAGCATTCCTTCGGTGTTCGTGAGTTATATGATCTCATGGTCATAGGAACAAATACTTGACACGCAGAAAACAGTAGCAACAAAATGACACGATCAACATGCTACTTCTATTAGTTTGGGTCTAGTCCATCACATGATTCTCCTAATGATGTGATCCTGTTATCAAGTGACAACACTTGCCTATGGCCAGGAAACCTTGACCATCTTTGAACAACGAGCTAGTCAACTAGAGGCTTACTAGGGACAGTGTTTTGTCTATGTATCCACACAAGTATTGTGTTTCCAATCAATACAATTATAGCATGGATAATAAACGATTATCATGAACTAAGAAATATAATAATAACTAATTTATTATTGCCTCTAGGGCATATTTCCAACAGTCTCCCACTTGCACTAGAGTCAATAATCTAGTTCACATCACCATGTGATTCCAACGAATCCAACACCCATATAGTTATGGGGTCTGATCACGTCTTGCTCGTGAGAGAGGTTTTAGTCAACGGTTCTGAAACTTTCAGATCCGTGCGTTCTTTACAAATCTTTATGTCATCTTATAGATGCTGCTACTACATGCTATTCGGAAATGATCCAAATATCTACTCTACTATACGAATCCGTTTCACTACTCATAGTTATTCGGATTAGTGTCAAAGCTTACATCGACGTAACCCTTTACGACGAACTCTTCAACCACCTCCATAATCAAGAAAAATTCCTTAGTCCATTAGTTACTAAGGATAAATTTTGAACGCTGCTAGTGATTCAATCATGGATCACTCTCTGTACCCTCAACAGACTTTGAGTCAAGGCACACATTAGGTGCGGTACACAGCATGGCATACTTTAGATTCTACGGCTAAGGCATAGAAGACGACCTTCGTCTATTCTCTTTATTCTGCCATGGTCAGGTTTTGAGTCTTACTCAAATTCACACCTCACAACGCAACCAAGAACTCCTTCTTTGTTGATCTATTTTGAACTCTTTCAAAAACTTGTCAAGGCATGCATCTTGTTGAAACTTCTATTAAGCGTTTTCGATCTATCTCCATAGATCTTTGATGCTCAATGTTTCAAGTAGCGTAATCCAGGTACTCCTTTGAAAACTTCTTTCAAACAATCTTGTATGCTTTACAGAAATTCTACGTTACTTCTGATCCACAATATGTCAACCACATATACCTATCAGAAATTCTATAGTGCTCCTACTCACTTCTTTGGAAATACAAGTTTCTCATAAACCTTGTACACACCCAAAATCTTTGATCATCTCATCAAAGTGTATATTCCAACTCCGAGATGCTTGCACCAGTCCATTGAAGGATCACTGGAGCTTGCATACTTGCTAGTATCTTTAGGATCGACAAAACCTTCTTGTTGTATCACATACAATGTTTGCTCAAGGAAACCGTCGAGAAAACAATGTTTTGACATCCTACGTGCAATATTTCATAAATAATGCATCAACAACTAACATAATTCTAACAGACCTTTAGCATCGCTACGAGTGAGAAAGTCTCATCATAGTCAACTGTTTGATCTTGTCGAAAACATCTTTGCGACAATTCGAGCTTTTCTTAATAGTGACTTATCACCATCATCGTCTGTCTTCTTTTAAAGATCCATTTTACCCAATAGTCCCATGACCATCAAGTAGTTCTACCAAAGTCTACACTTTGGTTTCACACATGGATCCTCTCTCGGATTTCATGGCTTCCAGCCATTTGTCGGAATCTGGGCCCACCATCGCTTTCTCCATAACTCGTAGGTTCACTGTTGCTCAACAACATGACCTCCAAGACAGGGTTACCGTACTACTCTGTAGCAGTACGCGACCTTGTCGACCTACAAGGTTTGTAGTAACTTGATTCGAAGCTCAATGATCACCATCATCAGCTTCCACTTCAATTGGTGTAGGCGCCACAGGAACAACTTCCTACGCCCTGCTACACACTGGTTGAAGTGATGGTTCAATAACCTCATCAAGTTCTACTACCCTCCCACTCAATTCTTTCGAGATAAACCTTTTCTCGAGAAAGGATCCTTTTCTAGAAACAAACACTTTGCTTTCGGATCTGAGATAGGAGATGTACCCAACTGTTTTGGATATCCTATGAAGATGCATTTATCCGCTTTGGGTTCGAGCTTATCAGACTAAAACCTTTTTCACATAAGTTTCGAAGCCCCAAACTTTCAAGAAACGACAGTTTAGATTTCTCTAAACCTCAGTCTATACTGTGTCATCTCAACGGAAATACGCGGTGCCCTATTTAAAGTGAATGTGGTTGTCTCTAATGCATAACCCATAAACGATAGTGGTAATTCGATAAGATACATCACATCATGCACCATACTAAATAGTGCGTGGTATGACGTTCAGACACATCATCACACCATGATGTTCCAGGTGGCATGAACTGTGAAACAATTTCCACATTGTCTTAACTGTGTACCAAAAACTCGTAACTCAGATATTCATTTCTATGATCATATCGTAGACAGTTCATCCTCTTGTTACGACGAACTTCACTCTGAAACAGAATTGAACTTTTCAATATTTCAGACTTGTGATTCATTAAGTAAATACTCCTGTATCTACTCAAGTCGTCAGTGAAGTAAGAACATAATGATATCCACTGCGTGCCTCAGCACTCACTGGACTGCATACATCAAAATGTATCACTTCCAACAAGTTACTATCTTGTTTCATCTCAATGAAAACAAGGCCTTGCTCATGTGGTATGATTTGCATGTCACTAGTGATTCGAAATCAGGTGAGTAAAGATCCATCAGCATGGAGCCTCTTCATGCAATTCATACTAACATGACTCAAGCGGCAGTGCCACAAGTAAGTGGTACTATCATCATTTAACTCGTATCTTTTGGCACCAATGTGTAACACTACAATCGAGATTCAATAAACCATTGAAGGTGATTATTCAAGCAAATAGAGTAACCATTATTCTCTTTGAAACAATAATCATATTGCAATAAACACGATCCAATCATGTTCATGCCTAACGCAAGCACCAAATAACAATTATTTAGGTTCAACACCAATCCCGATGGTAGAGGGAGCGTGCGACGTTTGATCATATCAACCTTGGAAACACTTCCAACACGTATCGTCACCTCGCCTTTAGCTAGTCTCCGTTTATTTCGTAGCTTTCATTTCGCATTACTAATCACTTAGCAACCGAACCGGTATCCAATACCCTCATGCTACTAGGAGTACTAGTAAAGTACACATCAACATTATGTATATCAAATATACTTCTTTCGACTTTTGCCAGCCTTCTTATCTACCAAGTATCTAGAGTTGCTCCGCCTCAGTGACTGTTCCCCTTATTACAGAAGCACTTAGTCTCGGGTTTGGGTTTAATCTTGGGTCTCTTCATTAGCGCAGCAACTGTTTTGCCGTTTCACGAAGTATCCCTTCTAGCCCTCGCCTTTCTTGAAACTTAGTGGTTTTCCAAACCATCAACTATTGATGCTCCTTCTTGATTTCTACTTTCGCAGTGTCAAACGTCGGGAATCACTCAAGGATCATTGTATCTATCCTTGATATGTCATAGTTCATCACGAAGCTCTCAAAGCTTGGTGGCAGTGACTTTTGGAGAACCATCACTATCTCATCTGGAAGATTAGCTCCCACTTGATTCAAGTGATTGTCGTACTCAGACAATCTGAGCACATGCTCAACGATTGAGCTTTTCTCCTTTACTTTGTGGTCAAAGAATCTTGTTGGAGGTCTAGTACCTCTTAACAAGGGCACAAGCATGAAATCACAATTGCATCTCTTCGGAACATCACTTATGTTCCGTGACGTTTTACAACGTTTTCGGCGCCTTGCTTCTAAGCCATCAAGTATCTTGCACTGAACTATCGTGTAGTCATCAGTAATGTGTATGTCGGATGTTCATAGCATCCACAGACGACGCTCGAGGTGCAGCACACCGAGTGGTGCATTAAGGACATAAGCCTTCTGCGTAGCAACGAGGACAATCCTCGGTTTTACAGACTCAGTCTGCAAAGGTTGCTACTATCAATTTTCAACTAAATTTTCTCTAGGAACATATAAAAACAGTAGAGCTATAGCGCAAGTTACATCGTAATTCGCAAAGACCATTAGACTATGTTCATGACAATTAGTTCAATTAATCATATTACTTAAGAACTCCCACTCAAAAAGTACATCTCTCTAGTCATTTGAGTGGTACATGATCCAAATCCGCTATCTCAAGTCCGATCATCACGTGAGTCGAGAATAGTTTCAGTGGTAAGCATCCCTATGCTAATCATATCAACTATACGATTCATGCTCGACCTTTCGGTCTCATGTGTTCCGAGGCCATGTCTGCACATGCTAGGCTCGTCAAGCTTAACCCGAGTGTTCCGCGTGTGCAACTGTTTTGCACCCGTTGTATGTGAACGTTGAGTCTATCACACCCGATCATCACGTGGTGTCTCGAAACGAAGAACTGTCGCAACGGTGCACAGTCGGGGAGAACACAATTTCGTCTTGAAATTTTAATGAGAGATCACCTCATAATGCTACCGTCGTTCTAAGCAAAATAAGGTGCATAAAAGGATTAACATCACATGCAATTCATAAGTGACATGATATGTCCATCATCACGTGCTTCTTGATCTCCATCACCAAAGCACCGGCACGATCTTCTTGTCACCGGCGCCACACCATGATCATCCATCAACGTGTTGCCATCGTGGTTGTCGTGCTACTTATGCTATCACTACTAAAGCTACAGCCTAGCAAAATAGTAAACGCATCTGCAAGCACATATGTTAGTATAAAGACAACCCTATGGCTCCTGCCGATTGCCGTACCATCGACGTGCAAGTCGATATTTCTATTACAACATGATCATCTCATACATCCAATATATCACATCACATCGTTGGCCACATCATATCACAATCATACCCTGCAAAAACAAGTTAGACGTCCTCTAATTTTGTTGTTGCATGTTTTACGTGGTGACCAAGGGTATCTAGTAGGATCGCATCTTACTTACGCAAACACCACAACGGAGATATATGAGTTGCTATTTAACCTCATCCAAGGACCTCCTCGGTCAAATCCGATTCAACTAAAGTTGGAGAAACCGACACTTGCCAGTCATCTTTGAGCAAAGGGGGTTACTCGTAACGATGAAACCAGTCTCTCGTAAGCGTACGAGTAATGTCGGTCCAAGCCGCTTCAATCCAACAATACCGCGGAATCAAGAAAAGACTAAGGAGGGCAGCAAAACGTACATCACCGCCCACAAAACCTTTTGTGTTCTACTCGAGAAGACATCTACGCATGAACCTAGCTCATGATGCCACTGTTGGGGAACGTCGCATGGGAAACAAAAAATTTCCTACGCGCACGAAGACCTATCATGGTGATGTCCATCTACGAGAGGGGATGAGTGATCTACGTACCCTTGTAGATCGTACAACAGAAGCGTTAGAGAACGCGGTTGATGTAGTGGAACGTCCTCACGTCCCTCGATCCGCCCCGCGAACAATCCCGCGATCAGTCCCACGATCTAGTACCGAACGGACGGCACCTCCGCGTTCAGCACACGTACAGCTCGAAGATGATCTCGGCCTTCTTGATCCAGCAAGAGAGACGGAGAGGTAGAAGAGTTCTCCGGCAGCGTGACGGCGCTCCGGAGGTTGGTGATGATCTTGTCTCAGCAGGGCTCCGCCCGAGCTCCGCAGAAACGCGATCTAGAGGAAAAACTATGGAGGTATGTGGTCGGGCAGCCGTGAGAAAAGTCGTCTCAAATCAGCCCTAAAACCTCCGTATATATAGGTGGGAGGGAGGGGAGGAGGCAGCCTCAAAACCTAAAGGTTTGGCCGAAATTGGAGGTGGAGGAGTCCTACTCCAATCCTACTTGGAGTAGGATTCCACCTTCCCACTTGGAAACTCTTTCCACCTTGTGTTTTTTCCTTCTCAAACCTTATGGGCCTTAGTGGGAACTTATTCCAGCCCACTAGGGGCTGGTTTATCTCTTCCCATAGCCCATGAGACCCCTTGGGGCGTGACACCCCTCCCGATGGTCCCCGGCACCCCTCCCGGCACTCCCGGTACACTACCGATGAGCCCGAAACTTTTCCGGTAATGCACGAAAACCTTCCGGTAACCAAATGAGGTCATCCTATATATCAATCTTCGTTTCCGGACCATTCCGGAAACCCTCGTGACGTCCGTGATCTCATCCGGGACTCCGAACAACATTCGGTAACCAACCATATAACTCAAATACGCATAAAACAACGTCGAACCTTAAGTGTGCAGACCCTGCGGGTTCGAGAACATTGTAGACATGACCCGAGAGACTCCTCGGTCAATATCCAATAGCGGGACCTGGATGCCCATATTGGATCCTACACATTCTACGAAGATCTTATCGTTTGAACCTCAGTGTCAAGGATTCGTGTAATCCCGTATGTCATTCCCTTTGTCCTTCGGTATGTTACTTGCCCGAGATTCGATCGTCAGTATCCGCATACCTATTTCAATCTCGTTCACCGGCAAGTCTCTTTACTCGTTCCGTAATACAAGATCCCGCAACTTACACTAAGTTACATTGCTTGCAAGGCTTGTGTGTGATGTTGTATTACCGAGTGGGCCCCGAGATACCTCCCCGTCATACGGAGTGACAAATCCCAGTCTTGATCCATACTAACTCAACGAACACCTTCGGAGATACCTGTAGAGCATCTTTATAGTCACCCAGTTACGTTGCGATGTTTGATACACACAAAGCATTCCTTCGGTGTTCGTGAGTTATATGATCTCATGGTCATAGGAACAAATACTTGACACGCAGAAAACAGTAGCAACAAAATGACACGATCAACATGCTACGTCTATTAGTTTGGGTCTAGTCCATCACATGATTCTCCTAATGATGTGATCCTGTTATCAAGTGACAACACTTGCCTATGGCCAGGAAACCTTGACCATCTTTGAACAACGAGCTAGTCAACTAGAGGCTTACTAGGGACAGTGTTTTGTCTATGTATCCACACAAGTATTGTGTTTCCAATCAATACAATTATAGCATGGATAATAAACGATTATCATGAACTAAGAAATATAATAATAACTAATTTATTATTGCCTCTAGGGCATATTTCCAACATTTACCTCTAGATCGCGTTTCTGCGGAGCTCGGGCGGAGCCCTGCTGAGATTAGATCACCACCAACCTACGGAGCGTCGTCACGCTGCCGGAGAACTCATCTACCTCTCCGTCTCTCTTGCTGGATCAAGAAGGCCGAGATCATCGTCGAGCTGTACGTGTGCTGAACGCGGAGGTGCCGTCCGTTCGGCACTAGACCGTGGGACTGATCGCGGGACGGTTCGCGGGGCGGATCGAGGGACGTGAGGACGTTCCACTACATCAACCGCGTTCACTAACGCTTCTGCTGTGCGATCTACAAGGGTACGTAGATCGAATATCCCCTCTCATAGATGGACATCACCATGATAGGTCTTCGTGCGCGTAGGAAATTTTTTGTTTCCCATGCGACGTTCCCCAACACTTGATTGCTTGAGGCACCTTGGAACGTATGAACTTGGGACTACTCTAGGTCCTATGTTAGAAATTGATATGGGTTCCATTAATAAGAATTTTTTGAGGTGCAAACTTGCTGTATAGACTTACACAAGATTCTTGACTCTATCACCACCAAGGAGTTGCTTATTTTTCAAAATTACCTTTGAGGTGGATGTTGTAGTTGAGCAAGGATGGTATGCTAGATGTGAGAAAAGAAATTGTAAAGATAATAGTGTCAGAGTCGGTTGAGATGGTTAGGGTGTAATAAATGCTAGAGGGGAAATAGAGATGATTTTGCTTATATAGAGATTATAAACTTGGGAAGTTTATTTGTGGCATGAAGCTTCGTAGAAAGTAAAATGGATTGTGCAAATATAGTTGAGGAGAGTGGGGATAACATACATGATAAGTCTGATAACATTAACTCCAGAGATGGTGTTGGTGAGGGAGTCTTAGTTGTAAAAATGAAAATTTTGGACGAGAATAATGCTAGGCAAGTGGTCAAGATTGCTCTGGATGAGAAAAAAACTCAAAGATAGTCAACTGGAAAGGAAGAGCCTGCATGTGGAAATGTTAAAGCAACACTTAGAAACGCATAAATAGAATCAAAATTTTCAACAATTGTTGCAACAAGTTTTGAAAAATGAGGCCGAGAAAAGGTATGATGATGACATTAACATTTATGATGATTTGTTAGAACACGAGGGTGAAGGTATGGAGAGATCAAAGGGAGAAGGTGATAAATATCACAAACATGTTGACTATACTCCTAGTGAGGGGTCTGAATCTACTAATGTGGGTAACATAAGTGGAGCAGATAAAATTCCATGTAGTCAAAATAAAACCGAAGGAGATACTGTGGGTTGGTCCTGGAATATGCTATAGACTAAAAGATAAAGAAGATATGAGGGTTTTTGACATGGCTAAAGAAAAGGTTGTTGTCCACGACAACTATGATAAGATGTTAATAATCCTTCCCTTTTGTCCATGACTTTCATGCATTGGAATTGACCTTGAATGCACTCTGGATGTGATTGGTACTAACCTTGAGATTATGAGGTTTTATGTTGCTACACGCGATATGTTACTTAATAGAGTAGTAATTTGGAAAAATCCAAGGAACCCATTTTAGCTCACAGGGTCCCATTCACACTAGCGATATTGATATGAATGATGCTAGAATGGAGATAATTCTGATGTTGATCTTGATGAAAAGTATCTTGACAAACTAAAGCAAGTGGTTTCTGTAGGATCGAAAGTATGTCGCGCGGGGTGATTAGGCTATGTGATCAAATTAAAAATTAACCTTTTCCCAATTTTATCGGTTGGCAAGTTTTACCGATTTTACCAAGTCTAGCACATCCTAAACATGCAAGTCTACGAGTGATGACGAGATGATGTATATACTTCTCGCACCTCGTTGGTTATCCCAAGTGGAAGGTTGAGATGTAGTCAGCAGCAAGTTTTCCCTCACACAGATACTATAAGGTTTATCGAACCAGGAGGACTCCTAGGATCAACAAGTAGGTGTCTTCCACCCTGGCGCTAGCAGAAGACGTGTACCTGCACACACAAAATAACTTTGCTCCCAACGAGTACAGAGAGGTTGTCAATATATTAGGCCTTGTAGTTTGCAAACGATCAAAACACAAGCGGGAATAGTAATAGTGATTGCAACGGAAAAGTAAATGAAACAATAAATGATGGAGGTGTAAACAATGATGGTGATATGGACCGGAGTCACATGATGTTCACTAGTGATGTCTCTCTGCCAAAAGACGATAAACAACTATGCTTGGGTAAACAAATTACAGTTGGGCAATTGACAGAATTATGAACGCACCGCAATGCTAATTATGCTACTTGATAGTTAGTGGTTCAATAGTAATTGGCAGTACACCAAGACAAGTAGACCGTTTATTCATCAGCATCTACTTACCAATCATCCACCTTGAGATATCTATCCACAACATCTCGCTGGTATTAAGTTGTGAGCCCCACCCAAAGTGTAAACTCATAGCAACGGACAACTCCATTAATGAACTATGCGTAAGGTAAACAATCCTTGCAACCGTGGTCACAAGCACCGTTGTTTTCTCTCTGGTGGCAACAACACATCCCCTAGTCTCATGTTTTTGTCACTCAAGCTAGACATTGAGGGGCATGAACCCAGAATCATGCATAACGCTCCATCTTGGAGTTACAATCTACTACTCGGCCAAAGCAATAAATAGCAATGGAGAACATGTATGAATCACCAAGGAACATAATATAAAAGGATAATCAAATATACAACTCATAACAATTTGAACATAATCTCATAATCCAGCGGATCCCAACAAACCGAGCATAGCAATAGAAAGAGAATTACGTAGATGCCTTGATTATCTAGGGCAGCTCACAAGGACTAACCATTGAAGCACAAGATCGGAGAGAAGACATCACATAGCTACTACAAAGATTCAATTGCAAGATATAAAGATATACCTTCAAGCACTTGATGTCTACTACGCAACCTTCTCCTTGAAGACGTTGTTGGGCCTCCAAGTGCAGAGGTTTGTAGGACAATAGCAATTTTCCCTCAAGTGGGTGACCTAAGGTTTATCAATCCGTGGGAGGCGTAGGATGAAGATGGTCTCTCTCAAGCAACCCTGCAACCAAATAACAAAGAGTCTCTTGTGTCCCCAACACACCAAATACAATGGTAAATTGTATAGGTGCACTAGTTCGGCGAAGAGATGGTGATACAAGTGTAATATGGATAGTAGATATAGGTTTTTGTAATCTGAAATTATAAAAACAGCAAGGTAATTAATAATAAAAGTGAGCACGAACGGTATTGCAATGCGTGGAAACAAGGCCTAGGGTTCATACTTTCACTAGTGAAGTTCTCTCAACAATGATAACATAATTGGATCATATAACTAGCCCTCAACATGCAACAAAGAGTCACTCCCAAAGTCACTAATAGCGGAGAACAAACCACCCCAAAGTTATTCTTTTTGATCAATCTATCCTAGAGTTCGTACTAGAATAACACCTTAAGACACACATCAACCAAGACCCTAATGTCACCTAGATACTCCATTGTCACCTCAAGTATCCGTGGGCATGATTATACGATATGCATCACACAATCTCAGAATCATCTATTCAACTATACCTGGCCAAACGGGCCGGCCCGGCACGGCACGGCCCGGCCCGCCGTAAACGTGCCAGGCACGGCACGGCTCGCCTGGGCCCGATTAATATACGGGTCGTGTCGTGCCGGCCCGTGTGCCTGGCAGCCAGGCCCAAGCACGACACGGCTGGGTAAACGGGCAGGCCCGAGGCATGATTAGCACGCTGGGCCTGATTTTTTTAAGCATATGGGCTTATTTTTGGGCCTATTGGGCCATATTCTTGCATATATATATAAAAAAATAAATGGGCCGTGTCGTGCCGGCCCGCGTGCCCAACCTCCAGGCCCAGGCACGGCCCGAGGCGTGCTTCGTGCCGTGCCCGAGCACGATTAGCCCGTGCCGGGCCGGGCCCGTGTCGTGCTAGGCACGCAGGCTGTCGGGCCGGCCCATTTAATCGGCCCGTTTGGCCAGATCTATATTCAACCAACACATAGAACTTCAAAGAGTGCCCCAAAGTTTATACCAGAGAGTCAAAACGTGTGCAACCCATATGCATAGGTTCCCGATGTCACGAAACCCGCAAGTTGATCACCAAAACATACATCAACTACTCACATGAATATCCCATTGTCACCACAGATAGACACGTGCAAGACATACATCAAGTGTTCTTAAAGACTCAATCCGATAAGATAACTTCAAAGGGGAAACTGAATTCATTACAAGAAGGGAGAGGGGGAAGAACATCATAGGATCCAACTATAGTAGCAAATCCCGTGGTACATCGAGATCATGACATCTCAAGAAGTGGTGTAGGATGAAGATGGTCTCTCTCAAACAAACCTGCAATCAAATACAAAAAATCTCTTGTGTCCCCAACACACCCAATACAATGGCAAATTGTATAGGTGCACTAGTTCGACGAAGAGATGGTGATACAAGTGTAGTATGATTATACATTGTACTAATGCGACTCTGATGTAGCTTGTGGCGAGTGTAAGCCAATTCCATATATCTCTTCTTTTCAGTACATGTACTTGTAACGGTATCCATTCTTGCGAAACGACGAGATGCGCTTCTATCCCTGACGAGGCCCTCGTGCCAAATTGGGGATATGATTGCATCTTGGGCGTTACACACCTCGCTTGCTTGCAAATTACAAGTACAAGGGGATTGACAACCCTCTTGCCCGCGTTGGGTGCAAGTTGTTTTTCTTTTGTGTGCGGCCACTGAATACAGTTATGATTGATATTCCTATTGGTTCAATAAACCTTGGTTTCATAACCGAAGGAAATACTTATCCACATTGTGCTGCAATAACCCGTTCCTCTTCACGGAAAACCCAACATAGATCACAAATATCAGGTATCTTTCAATTCTTCATAGTAACAATTGGATATCCTCTAGTAAACAAAATAAATATAGCTATGCTCCCCGACAACGGTGCCAGAAAAAGTTCTTGATAACCCACAAGTATATGGGATTGCGACATTCTTCACGAATAGTATTTCATCCTAATTTATTGATTCAACACAAGGGGTGCCAAAGAATATTTAGAGGCTTTGACAATTGAGTTGTCAATTGAACCGCGCCTGTGATATCTCTCTGCAGCAAAAGATTTAGTAGGGCGGCAAATAATAGCGGTAGTAGTGACAGTGATAGCAGTAGTTTTAGTAACAACAGTAAGAGTAGCAATTGAGTAGCAGGTGTGACAGTAACATCGGCAGTAGTAACTTAGCAAGAATCAATATTTGTAAAGCGTAGGCACATGGATCAGCGATGAAAAGATATGGATGACATCAATCATATGACAGTTACACACTAGAGTGACACGGAACTAGCTCCAATTCATTAATCTAATGTAGGCATGTATTCCGTATATAGTCATTCGTGCTTGCGATAAGAACTTGCATGACATCTTTTGTCCTACCCTCCCGTGGCAGGACAAAAGGCTCCCCCTCGATGTCCATGTCATCGTCCTCCTCCTCAATGTCGTAGTCCTCCGGGAACTCATGATCGAGCGGGTAGCCATCTAGGTTGACCTGATCTTGCATGAATGTGTCATGTAGATCATTGGTGGCTTGCGCGAACGGCGCTCAACCATCCTGGATTTGGGTCTCATCGGGATCGTACGCACCAGCCGTCGGCGCACCTTCGAAGAACATGTTCTCCAAGAAACGGTTGGTCGTTTCATCGTCGACGGTCGCCGACATTCCGTCGAACAGATTGCGGGCACCGGTGAGCATGTCGGCTGGCATCTCGCGCTCGCGTTTCCTCATGCCTCCGGACGATGATCCGCCTGCCACGGGCGCGACATTGAGGTTGATGGTCACCGGCGTGGGAGTGGAAGGAGGCACGATGCTCACCTTCGGCGAGCATTCCCCGGAGAAGCGGCTGCCTTGCGGGTAGACGTGGAAGCTGGGAATCGGCTGCGTACAAGATGCGCGCGGTGACTCTGGCAGCATCATCTGAGGATATGCTGACGGGCACGTGCTGGCCGCGGCCACGGCAACAACGGCGTTGACAAGCCCGTGCTGGTTAGGGTTTACCCCTAGGTACAACAAGACCTCCATCGTTGTCGCCTTTAACCGGGCATTGGTTTCTTCCTGCTGCGCGACGGTGGCGGCGAAGGCGGCGGCGACAGCTGCCTTGCCCCTTGCATCCTGCGCGTGCCTCCTGCCCTTCCTCTTGGCCGACTCCACGGCTCGCTCCTCGGACGTCAACTCCTTCTTCTTCTTGGGCGACGCCCCGGCCTAGCGGAGGGCACGGGCCTTGCCTCTGCCCTCGGCGGAGATGGCAGACGTGGCCAATAAGGTGATGGACGTGACGGCCTCGAAGTCGTCGTCCATGACGGTGGGGGCGGGCGCGGGAGCAAGCGGGAGAGTTTGGGGGAAATGGAGAAAAAAAGTGGCCGCTTTGTCGCCGACTTGCGGGCCAGGGAGGGAAGTAGGCGTGCGCCGCACGCATCCGCTTCGTGTCCGCGCCGACGCAAATCGGGTGGAAAATTGGACCGGAAATGGGTCGGCACGCGGACAAAAAGCAGACGTGCGTCCGTTTGGCTCGGCGCGTTGGACCAACTATTTATCTGCACCGACTCAAAGAGACGGCGGCGGACGAAATGGGTCCCTCTGTTGAAGTTGTTCTAAGAATTGGTGTTAGTGGAATATATTTGAAGGTGGGAAAGAGGCGCTTAATTTTTTTACTCCTCTCTAAAGCCAACAAGGTTCGCCTAGGTGGTGTTTAGACCCTTAAAAGTGTTTTTTACACCGCTAAGTGATTTTAAAGGATCAACTAGAGATGTTATTAGGTTGAATGTGAGATTTGGTTGGTGCTGATCTTGGCTAGAATAGGGACATGTCCCATTGGCTGGGCTGATGATCAGTTTTAGATGATAGCTTTTGGTGGCTGGCTGATGATCAGTTTTTGGTGCTGCCTGATCTTGTAAAAGTAACTTCTACTAGTATCTGGTATATACAACAGTGGCACGTGTCATCAACAGGTACAAAGTCTAGAAGTTTAGGTAGAAAGCGCGCAACAGTAATTACAGGCGGAAAAGGAACAGTAGCAGGCGAGCAGGTCGGCACACGGCCACCAAAAGCACCACTATTGCCTGCTCGTGTCAACTCGCCTGTGCCGTGAGCGGGCGGGGGTCCGCCATTTTCGCACCGCACGCGGTCGACCAGCCAACATTGGATTTGCCGTTTGCGTCGTGCCCGTGCATGCTCTGTCTCAGTCTCACTCTCACTCACCCTCACCTCTGCTCGCCTGTGAACCAAGAGGACCACGTCCACACCATCACATGCCCAGCAATAGCAGCAGCAGCAGCAGCATCGATCCGGCTAAATCCACCGCCGCGGATTCATGGGCGAATCACGGCCTCGCCAGTGCCGGCCGGACGTGGACGTGTGAATGACGCTAGGCGCCAATGGTGGCGCATCGGTTCTGCCTCCCGCGTATAAAGCGACGACGACCATGGCGCCTGCCTGCGTGCGTGCGTACCCGCGGGGCCTCTCGTCCCTCCTCCCTCTTTTCCATTCTCAACGCAAAGGTGACGAGCCAGGAAGAGGTCGATCCAGCAGCTAGGCGCCAACGACCACCCTGGACGTCCTCCCCAACGCGCGGCGTTTCCCGAGCGAGCAAGCAAGCGAGCAAGCGGCGAAACCATCGCCACCGCTTGGCGGCTTGCTTCGCTTGAGCCGAACCTCTTTAAGTCGCGCCTTGCCGCCGTCTCTCTCTCTCTCCTCTCTCCTCGTGACGCCCTTGATAGCGCGGTGCCGTCGCTGCGAGCGAAGGTGGGGTCGTCGTCGCTGCTGAGCGGGTGCTGGCCGATGGGCGCCGAGGTGGAGGTCGTGGCCAGGGTGGCGCCCAGGGCGCCCGGCAGGAAGAGGACGTCCACCACGCTGCTCCACCTGCTCCAGCTCGACAACCCCGACGGCGTCTTCGTGTTCGCCGCCGCGGCGCCCAACAAGCTGCCGCCGCCGTCGCCGGAGCCCGAGGCCGAGAGCCTCATCGACAAGATCGCCTCCTGCTGCCGGGTCTTCACGTTCGCGGACGACGCCGACGCAAACGAGCGTGACGCCAAGCGGGAGCGGCTCGAGGAGGTGCTCGCCGCGGTGCGCTCCAGCGGCAAGAACCAGCCGCCCGGGCTGGACCACCTCGTCATGGTCGCGCTGGTCAAGATGCTCGCCGCCAACCTGTTCCGCACGATGCCTCCGCCGGCTGCGTGCCCGTCGCTACTCGCCGACGCGGCTGACGAGGAGGCCCCCGCGGCGTCGCTGCTCCCGTCGTGGCCGCACCTCCAGGCGGTCTACGACGTGCTCCTCGCCGTCATCGCCGCGGCCGACGCCAAGGCCCTCCGCAACCACGTCGACCGCCCCTTCCTCACGTCGCTCCTGGCGCTGTTCGGCTCCGAGGACCCCCGCGAGCGCGACCGGCTCAAGACCGCCTACCACCAGCTGTACGCCAAGCTGACCCCGGAGCGCGCCTTCATGCGGCGCTCCATGGCCGCCGCGCTCCTGGCCTCCGTCCACGAGTGCGGCGGCGGCGTGCCGGAGCTGCTGGAGATCTGCGGCAGCATCATCAACGGCTTCGCGGTGCCGCTCAAGGAGGAGCACCGCGGGTTCCTGCTGCGGGTGCTGCTGCCGCTGCATCGCGCGCGGTGGCTCCACGCCTACCACCGCCAGCTCGTCTACTGCGTGCTGCAGTTCGTGCACAAGGAGCCGGAGCTGGCCGGCGCCGTCGTCGAGGGCATCCTCCGCCGGTGGCCCGTGACCAACTGCCAGAAGGAGGTGCTGCTCATCGACGAGCTGGAGGAGATCGTGGACGCCCTGGACCAGCGCCAGTTCGACGCCCTCGCCGCGCCCATCTGCTCCCGGATCGCGCGCTGCGCCACCAGCTGCAGCTCCCAGGTACGTACGTAACTCTACTGTGCCACCATCAATTCCGCAAGTACGTAGTATACCAGGTTTATATGATCGAAACTAAGATCCTAACCAAGCGGTAATTCTGAATCTCGAGTTAGAGTAAATTTTTAGAGTATCTAAGTCTTCACAACGGTCAGTGTTGGATTGCAGAAATGCATAATATACCGTTAGAGCACGTCACTTTAGTCAGTTTTTTCTTTTAGAAGATCCATCCATGTCCGTCCATGCATCAGCTTCTGCCACATTCAGTTAGTTGGCGGCATGTGGGGAAGAAAGCTTCCAGGCGGAGGCGGTGAACAGTACGTAGTTGATCGAAAGTTTGAGCGAAAAAGAGGCTTTATAAAAGCGATGTCAATTTGTCGACTTGGTGCATTGCGGTTCAAATTATTCGGCTTCAAAGACCTCGCTTTCTCTGGCCCGTCTTTCAGTCCCGACGCAACGCAATCCGCCTGGGAATGCGGCTCCCGAACAGAACATGGCCGTCACATGCCCGATGCCAACTCCACCGTGCACTGCACCCACATTCACAGTGGACAAAAATGTGGTGTTTGTGGACTTGTGGTACCCTGCCTCCAGCCGAATCACTTTGAAATGCGTTACTACCAACTAGCTTTGCAAAGCGGGCGGCTTTGCAAAGGCGATGATTTGACCGTTCCTTGTCGTGCAATCCAGCCAATGGATAATTGCCCTATCCTTGCCGCTAATCGTAGTGCTATCACTTGAATGCTTTGGTGAGGTGATGGGTGGTGGGCTGAACGAGAGGGAAAAAAATGTGCGTTTATGATTTCCACTTTTCACAGGTGGCGGAGCGGGCGCTGTACGTGTGGAACAACGAGCGGTTCCTGGAGATGGCGTCGGCCGGCGGCGCCATGGAGCGCATCCTGCCGCCGTTCGTGGCCAGCGTGGAGGACAACCTGGAGCGGCACTGGAGCAAGTGCGTGCAGCAGGTCACGGCCAGCGTCAAGGCGCTGCTCCAGCAGGTAGCGCCCGACCTCTACGACCGCTGCGCCGCCGACCTCGCCGCGAACCGGGCCGAGGCCCACGCCCGGGCCGCCGCGCGCGACGCGCGGTGGCGGAGGCTCGAGGCGGCCGCCGACGCCAACACCGGCCGGAGGAGTAGCTAACGAGGGTGATGCATGTCTGTTTGGCTTGTATATTTGCGTGATGACCATGCCGGCCGGCGTGGGCCGCTCCCGCCGGCGGGCACCGCAACTAAGAATGCAACTAATGGCGCGGCGTCGTGGCCGGCAAAGTACCATGTTGGTTTCAGCCACGACGCGGAAAATATTTGTGTGTGTGTGTGTGTGTGTGTGTTTTTCCCCAGGCGCATATGCCTACTGATATCGGACTGAGATAACTGGATTCGTTGATACAATGAAAAGTTCGTCACATTTCTCATTCAAGTATGCACAAAATTGCATTAAAAATGCAAAAGGTAACCCGTCAGCCATCACTGACAATCACGTAATACTCCCTCCCTCCATCCAATAATGTAAGACGCGTTTTGACACTATGGGACGGAGGGAATACACTACATGATGCAAGGCTCAAAATTGAACTCCCTGGCATGATTCACCCTGACAGGCCTAGCCAATTTCTTTGTTCCTTGTAGGACAAATAAAACCATGAGGTGTACCAACAGGCGAGAAGACAAGGATCTGCCATGAAAGCAATTGGGCAACAGATAGTGGATCCATGTTAAAAAATAAGGAAAAATGAAGAGCCGTTTACAAAAACAAACTTGGTGCCTGGGCAGCAAATGTACACGTGCATCATACATGAAAGCACCAAAGGAGAATAAAGTCCAAGAACGATCAGGCTCATCTTCAGATAGAGCGTTCTAACTGCAAGAGTGCAAGACCATTACATAACTTATCGCGCACAATAGCCACCATGATTGAAAGGATGTACTGGAGACTCCCCCTCAATGGACACCGAGCCATGTTTGTCTGTATAATTCATTATATATGCTATTGCTACTACTTCTGGAAAGAAACGGAGTACGAGCCCGTGTTTGGATCCTTGACAGCTTTGAAATTGTCCACGCTCATACCAAACCGCCCCAGCACCGAGTTGCCCAGATCTTTCAGCTTTGCTGCATCAGACAAAGTGAGCACATAAATTTAGATAGGGAAAACAAGAGCAAAGAGTAAATCAATCAGGGCCTCTTTGATTTGCAGGATTCTCAAAATGCAGGAATAGGGTGGCATGTCCAGTACCCTACAGGATTTTAGAGAATGTTTGATTTTTCTTCGAGAAAACGCAAAAGCCTTGCGTTTCTTTGCATTGAAAAGGAGAGAGTTTACAGCCTCCTAAGAGGTGGTTACAGCACAGTTACATGGTGGTTTAGTGGACATCCCAGGTTGGGGGCAAGACTACCCTAAGCCCTTTGTCCCCGGCTCTAGCCCAGCACCTAACCTCATCTTTGATCCTATCCAAGAGCTCGTCGAGCGACGGAGGAATATGGTCGAACACACACGCGTTCCTATGTTTCCAAATCATCCAGGGGACCAGCAGCGCGACAGATCGCAGTGCCTTGCGGAGTGATGGTGGAGTGACGTCTCTCACCCTCCTCCACCAATCCTGGATGGAAGCATCGTGCACCGGCAACGGAACCGGGAGGTGCAGCCAGGACAATGTCTCGTGCCATGCCTGCCGCGCAAAGGGGCAGGAGAGCAGCAGGTATTGGATGGTCTCCGGCTCTTGGTCACATAACAGGCAGCGGGTGTGGTGAGGAAGCCCTCGGCGCGCGAGCCTTGCCGCAGTCCAGCATCGGTCCAGGTTCGCAAGCCAGTGGAAGAACTTGACTTTCGGAGGGGCCCAACCTTTCTAGATGAGCTGCCAAGAGTGGCATGTCAATGATCCGTGGAAGGTTGCCCGATAACAAGACCTCGCCGAGTAGATGCCGTTGGCCGTCCACTTCCAGACGAGCTTGTCCGGCTCAGTGGACAGATTGATGCGTGCGACGAGCTGCCATGTCCTCAAGTATTGGCCTATCTCTTGCAGGCCCACCACACCTCGAATGTCTCGGGCCCAGGCATTGCCGGCGATGCCTTCTGCCACCGTCCTCGCTCTCCTTCTGTTCTTGGGAATGCATAGGTATAGGAGGGGTGCAAGCTCGCGTATTGACTGCCCATGCAGCCATCGGTCCTCCCAGAACAGCGCGGTGAGGCCATCTCCTACCACCATGAAGGTGGATGCATGGAACAGGCCGAGCTCCTCGGGGGAGAACTGCAGGTCGAGGCCTTGCCATGCTCGGTCGGCATCCGTCCTCGATAGCCAAAGCCAACGTAGTCTGAGCGCTAGCCCCGTGCGCTCAAGGTCTCGGATGCCCAGCCCGCCGTATGCAAGCGGCCGGCAGACCGTGCGCCAGTTCACGTGGCAGTGCCCTCCCATCGCAGCCTCGCGCCCAGTCCAGAGGAAGCCACGCTGGATCTTCTCAAGTTGTTTCAGAGTCTTCTTCGGGGGTGCAAGGGCAAGCACCTGGTGAGTTGGAATCGCGCCGAGGACAGATTTAACCAGTGCCAGCCGCCCTGCCTTGTTCATGAGCCATGCTTTCCAGGACGGGAGGCGGCCTGCCACGGCGTCTACCAGTGGCTGCATCTGTGCCGCTGAGGGTCGACGAGTGGAGAGCGGAATGCCCAGGTAGGTGATGGGCAGGCCCGCGGACTGGCAGCCCAGCGCCTCCAGCAAGGCGTCGCCATCCGCACCGCCATGCAGGGTCGTGGCCGAGCTCTTGCCGTAATTGACCCGCAGGCCCGATGCGGTCTCAAAAATGCCCAAGATGCTCTTCACGGCGAGCACCTCCTCCATCTCAGCATGGCAAAACATCATCACGTCATCGGCATATAGAGAAATTGCCGGGATGTTGCGGCAGGGGTGCAGGCGCCGAAGGATGCCGGTCTGGAGCGCCCTGTGCATGAGGCGGGCCAGCGCGTCGACCGCCAGGACGAGAGAATGTTTGATAGCACAGCAAAAAGAAAGGAATCCTACAAAGAGGTTTCAATGAAAAAATTTCCTCCAAAATGTAGTGCAAATGGATCCTATGGAAAAAATCCTAAGGATCCCAATCCTACAAATCAAACGGTCATCGCATGCAAAATTCCTAAGGGTCCGATGTACTCCCTCTGTTCCTAAATATAAGTCTTTTTAGAGATTTCACTAGGAGACTACATACAAAGCAAAATGAGTGAATCTACAGTCTTAAGTATGTCTATATACATTTGTATGTAGTCCCCTAGTGAAACCTTTAAAAAGACTTATATTTAGGAACGGAGGGAGTACATGATATAAATGGGGCATTCCATATGACAGAACCATGCTGTCTGAATAATTCTTTATTCTTCAGCAAAAGTTGGGAGCGCATATGAGCAAGGTAATAAGACATTGGTACATTCACAGCACATACTTTGATGACACTTCTAATCACTAAAGATAATTGTGCCAGCAAGTAATAACACAGTTTTGCATGTCGTGCAACCAAATATCGTCATTGAGAGCACCACTACGGCACTACATCCCTCTAGTTACTAAGCTCCCATGAAATAGAGGGCTCACAACGCTCCAGCGTTTTACTTCGGAGTGGACCCCGTTTGTCAAGGAAAGGTTGTGGTGTGTATAATCCCACGCAACCGACGTACGTATCCGTCAAAGAAAAAATCTCACGCAACCGACGTATCTTGATTGGTAAAACTCCCTTGCCCCTAGCTCTCGTAGAGTCGTGGTCTCTCCGCTTTTCCCCCAGCCACCGCCGCCCCTCTTCCCATTCGGTCGCGTCGCTGCCCTCCTCTTCCCCTGCCCCGCCTCACGCCGTGCCACCCGGCCTCCTCGGCAGCGCACCAACGCAGCAGTACGACCCCTCCGGTTGCTTCTCTTTCCCCGTCACCTTAGTCCTCCTTTTTTCTTGGGCAGGAAACGACGCACCAGGACTGTGCTTACCTTCCCTTCCTGTACTTCTCCGTTGTTTTCCCAGCGCAGATTCGGACGCATCTTCTTGATGTGCAAGATAGCCCATGTATCCATGGCATCTTGATTACATAGCAGACAGGCCTTGCCGACTGTCTGGTCACCTCCGACGTCGACCATGGGCTCACGATCCTAACCCAACTACACGTCTTGCCAACCATCTCGACCAAGAGGTAGTTGATGAAATTTTATTGATCTGATTAAGGTGCCATATTTTTGGGGATTTAGTCGTGTGGAGCTCCTGCATGATGGTCTTGAGTTCTGAACTGAACTTGGTTGGAGCTGAGAAGATCCGTCTGTGCTTAGAATTAATTTGTATTGCAATAATTTGTGCTGGATCACTATTATGTTTGTCCAACGGGAGAGGCCGATTAGTTTAGTTCAGGATTTGTGCCTTTTGTTTGTCAGGTATACGTGCCAATAATTTATATTGTTTAGTTGAAATATGAGAATAGGGAGCAGCCAGAGGGAAGGCCATGTCTGAAGGAAATTATTGATTTTTAAGTTTGCGAACGGATAATATGGAGGTGTACTCGAGTTGATTGATTCCTCCGATCGACATACAGCGCTGCCGGCCTTGGGCATGTAGTTCTACCTACGGCATGAATTTGACCACTACAAGGGAGAATCTCTACTAGAGCATGAACGGTGGCAGGAAGAGTCAGAACCACAAAAGGCAAAGATATAGACTAATGTTTCCATGTTTGTTTTCTAAATCGACATGACAAAGTGATGAGTATTTCCTCTCTTCCAGGAGCTTCAGGAACTAATTCCAGAAAAATGAATATAGGTGGATTGGGAAAAGAAAGACCCATGTGAACGTGGAGTATTTGAGGTCGAGCTCAAATGCACCTGCATGAACAATAAAATCAAAAAAGAAAATCAAACCATTTCAAAAAATTCTGAATTTTGTTTTGAGGAACTTTGACAAATGTTCTAAGTTCTGGAAAATTTTCACCATGAGATCACATTCGAGGAAAGCGTTACAAAGAAACAAAATCGATGCTCTGAAAATGCTACTTTCGAAAGCATTTTGAAACACTGATTTTATTTTATTTTGCCACGCCTTACACGAATGTGATCTCATGATAAAAATTTGCAAGCACTTAGAACATTTGTCAAAGTTCATCACAAAAAAAAAGAACTTTTTGAAGTGTTTTGAATTATTATTTTTTTACTGTTCATGCGGGTGCACTTGAGCACTTTCCAACCCATGTACTGATTTTTGGTACTGTTTTTCTCTTCCATGTTTCATTTGTTTGCTAGCAACCTTTGCGTCATTCTTCCTCTTAACTGGAGATGTAGGATCATGTACGTGTATGCAATCCAAAGATGGATGGATTGCAAGAGATATTCCAAACTGGACAGATAGCTGATTCACCATATATAACATGAACACATTCTATTTGCCATATCACTGTTACTGTGATGTATAAACATATAATTTGTCCATGCTCCTGTAAGGATTTGTAATACTTCTCTGAAATTCATTCCAGATGAGATAGTAGTTGTGATTGTATATTTAGTTTACAATCATGGATATCTTTGGCATTCATTGTATAAAAATCAGATAGACAATATTGGTAATTTGTTACTAGATTCATCAAACTGTGTGATGTTGGGTGGTGAATGCTAACATGTGCAGATGAAGAAAGTGTATGATCTCTTAATGGATGAAGAAACTGTGTGATTGTATATTTATATTCCACACTGTTTTTTGCTAAACTGTGGAAGAGTGCATTTCATGACATAGTTGGAAGAATATGCCCCCATGTTCTTGTATACATGAGCCATCTATTTCCAAGATTTCGTAGCTTCAAACATGTTGGAATCCTTAGTTGGAAAAGATTAAGCATACTTTGTTAGTGAAATCGTGTTTTCAATTCGTGTGCTCTTCAATTATTAGTTGACGGGCAGTCTTTACCAATTAAATCCATAGCTGAGGTTTGAAACTCAAAAGTACCTGATTCAACAAATTTAAAATTCGTCCAAAATATTTTTATTCTGCATTGTCCTAATCCTGAAGTTTATGCACATGATGCTCTGGATTTACGTATTACCTCAGCCAACCAATTTGTGAAAAAGAAAACATATGCAGATAAAACAATGGGAAGATGGTTTCATGTGGTGTGGTGTATTGTTTTTGACTTTTTGTGATATGGGTGTTTGCTTGGCCAAATGTGCACTTTATACTTTTGTAAAGAAAAGTAGTACAGGTGCCAAAATTCTTAGTGAATCTAATATGTTGTAAACCCGATGAAGAAAAAATTGAAGGTTACCATCCCATGAGTTATTCAACTGGATACCGAGTCGATCAAACGGATAGAGCTAAACTTCATGGAGCGACAGAGCGTGAGAAAACAGACGATGAACGGGAATAGTTTTGCCCAACTCAAAAATTGATTATATATATACATCTAATAAAAGAAGGCCAAACGCAACGGTTCCCCGGCGCGGCAGAGCGCACCTGTTTCTCTAGTATATAAGATGGCTAGAGCTGTTAACTACACTGGAAGCATAAATGCGGATAAAGCTGTTATGAAGTCTGAACATTTGTGGAAGATCTTACCAAGCATTTCCTCCTTCATTTTTTCCTTTTTCTCCGCTGCCAGTGGCTCAAGTCGGAACAATGATTTCTTAGCCTGTTGATTTGAAGGATCTAGCTCAATGATTTTTTTCATGTCTGTGAAGAGGAACAATACCAAAAACTTAGCACTGGTGGAACATGAAAAATGACATAAAAAATAATGTGAATGCACTGATCTCAAATTGATAATATAAGCACATAATGAGGATAAAATCTGACCAGCAATAGCATCATCATAGTTTTCAAGCTTTTCATGTGCTTCTCCCCTCCGAAGCAAGGCTTTCAAATATGAAGGATTCAGCTCAAGCGCTTTGGTGCACTCCTTAACTGTTTCATCATATTTCCCCTAGATCATATGAAGTCAGCACCGGAGTTTGCGTGTAATAAGATATGACCAAAAGAAAAACCTTACTTAACAGAAAGCGCTCATACAATCCAAGTATATAAAAAGCAATTGAAATTAGACTATAGATCGAAGATTTCATCGACCACATACCACATTAACATGGCCTAGTCTACCAAGTTTAAACAACACAGTTCTTAGCAATGGGATATCCAAAACGGTGCCCGAGCACAGGTGAGCTTTTTATCCTAACTGGGGCAGTCGCATCCATGGAAACGACACCCCTCCCCATGCGTTGCAGAGCCCGATCATCGCAGCCCACCGGACACCTCGCCCTCTCAAGTTGGATAGAACGAGTGTCGGCTCGACCCCCATCCCATCTCGATGGAGAGAGATGAGAGAAACGAGAAGATGTGACGAGAGAGAGAGAAGCTAAAGGCATTTACCGTCATCAGACCACCTGCCTCCGTATTCCCTATGTATATTGTTTCGTAACTCTTACACTAAATGAATGGATGCACATCCCTAGGTATCTGGACGGTCCACATAATAATAGCATATGTGCTTGGGAGCCAAATCACTGCTCCCTGCTTTCTACCAAGATTACACAGAAAACAGATAAAAGTAACGACATGCCTACAGTACATCAGGAATGGATAAAACGTATATAAAAGAAATAATTATAGCGATGGTACCATACCATCTTCGTGCAATGATAACTATGAACGAACTACTGCATGTTCACATCAATAAAAATGAGCAATGATGGATGGCAAGCAAATGTGGATAGTATCTGATGTCCTCCGAGTTGTCGACCAACCAGAAAAATGTCTTACCAATTTCAAGAAACATACAGCACGATTTGAATGGCATGCAGAGGATATATCTTCAGAAGATTCCAGTTCAGCAGCAATTTGCAATGCAATTTCATATTTTGATAATGCATCTTCGTACTCTCCAGCTGCAAAATGTTTGTTTCCTTCTGCTTTTGCATCGTTTGCTTGGCTTCTAGCTTTCTGCACCGAGTTGAAGGGAAAGCTTTAATAGAGGAAGGTAAACAGTGATGCTCTACAAAATACTCAGCCCAACATAGCATAAAAACAGCATAGTAAGACATGAAATTCCGTCAACAATTTACAAAAGCCTATTTACAGGCAGATAGCAGCAGCAGACCAATAATTTATCAAAGCATGAAATTTGGCTAGTCATTGCATCATATATTACAGACCAGAACAGTTAATACTATCCCACGAAAGAAATAGTATGGAAATAAGCTTGGAAGGTAAAATTTCAGAAACAAGTTTTGCCTAAAATCTAGCACTGCCACTTCAGCAAACGTCAGTTTCGTACATCACATTCATATGCTAGAGTGTATTGTATTTAATTCAGCATTTCTTACTTCAGTTTTTCATAGGTAGAATGCTAGTCTGCTGGACAGTTGTCGATTATTTGCCTTATAGATCCGAGGAATGAGAACACCAAATCATGAAACTAACCTATGGTGCTACCTGCATACTAATACTCAAACACGATAGTTGGTTCAGGACAATATCTTCTAGTAAGGCAACATATGCACTTATTTCATAAGAAAATCTGAAGAGTCCAACAAATTAGAGAGACTAAATTCATTAGCTGACTGAGTGGAGCGCAATGGATCATCACTTATCATGTAGTAACTACCGATTCTTGCATCCTCCTCACTTATTAGTACTTGTATAAAAGCTGACCCGCGGGGGGGGGGGGGGGGGGGGGGGGGGGGCACCGATGTCCTTATCTCACTTTATAAACATTGAAAAGTTATGGAATTTTGTGTGAGTGTAAGTATGACACATATATACCATAGTACAAAATTTTAGATTCAAATTCAACGTACAGAGTTAGAAACAAAAAAGACAAATCATGCTGTTAATAGTACCTAATGCAACCTGGGCCTTGAATTCAGCCCATTTTCTATATAATTGTGAATTTGTCTTTTGTGTTTACTAATGCCGTGTTTTCAATTTGGATCTCAAATTTCGCAGTATGACAGATTCTTGTTGCTAGTACAACATATTTTTTAACATTCATAAACTGGATTTTGTTAACTTGGTGCACAGGTAGCACAAAATGGCTGGGTGCACTAGATATTTCCCCTCTACTGCCAAAACTAACCCTAATGGAACCCTCGCGGCACGGCACCACCATATGTCCTAATCAAAGCTTCAGGGTTGGGATCTCAAATTCGAGCACAGAAATCAAGAAGGAGAACGGGTGGGCGGATGGGGTGCTCGGGGCGATACCTCCCGCAGCTGCTCGTCGGTGAGCGCGTCCTCGAAGGCCTCCTCGTCCTCCTCCGCCCTCCTCGGGTCCGGGGCTTCCACGAACTCCGGCGGCAAGGAGGGGCGTGTCGTCTCCTCGCCCTCGTGCTCCGGCTCGAGCTCGATCACCACCATCTCTCGCCTCCGGTGGTCGCCGCCGTCCGCCCGCGCCGATCGAGGGTTCGCCCCCAGTCCAGTCGCAAGAGCAGTCAGCCCGCTGGGGGAGAGAGAGAGAGAGAGGAGAAGATGATTTACTGTGCTCACGGAGATCCGGAACAGCCTAGACCCACGAGGAGTAGAGAGAAGAGGCCCTGGGCCCTGGGCCCTGTGAGCGTTGAGTTTTCGTTGGGCCGGTCCATAACAGCTTTGATTTTCGTTCTTCTGTGCCTTGTGTATCTGAGTACTTCAGAAAAGTCAACCACATGCTCCTCACAAAAAAAAGTCGATCATAATTTCCAAACCTAGAGTTCATAAACAACATAAAATATTATTTCCCTTGACCACTAATCATATGGAAAATAGTCATCTTCATAAAATAAATATTCATGTGTCCAGGGAAATTGTTTCGACTGCATGCGAACATTTCTTAATATAAATACATGAACACTTATTCATAGCATATGTGCATTTTTTCCAAAACAATAAACATATATTCTAGATACATGAGCATTTTTAGATACACGATCCTTCATGAAACAATAAGTGTTTATTTTTCTTTCTTTGTGTATATATTTCACTTGTATTTATTTTTCTAAGAATAATATATTGTTCGTATTGTTATAGATGCCAGAAGGAGAGGCCTGGCACAATGATGAATACTCCTCACTTGTGCCAAAAAGTGAGGTTTGCATCTACGCATTACATTGCAAAGGACACGGCTTGGCTTATACTCCCTCTGTTCCTAAATATAAGGCTCTGTTTGTTTCAGAAGTCCCGGCACTTTTTTTAGTCCCAACTTAAAAGTCCCTAGTCCCTACCCGTTTGTTTCCAGGGACTAAATAGGGATTATAGGTCATTAAATGACATGCAAAAAGACCATGTTACCCTTAATAATGTAGTAGTAGTCATAAAATGACATGCTAAAAGTAGGGGCATTGTTGCGAAAAGTGCCAAAAAAGTCCCAAAAAGACCCTTCCACAGGGACTTCTTCAAATAGTCCCAAATACCCCCTTTTAGTCCCTAAAAGTCCCTCCTATTTGTTTCACATGGAACTTTTTGGGACTTTTTTGAGTCCCTACACCAAAAAGTCCATGGAAACAAACACCCCCTAAGACTTTCTAGATATTCCACTACAGACTATATACAGTGCAAAATAAATGAAATCATACTCTAAAATATGTCTATATACATCCGTATATAGTTTGAAGTGAAATCTCTAAAACGACTTATATTTAAGAATGGAGAGAGTAAAATTCTTCATTAGATCCTCGTATGGGAGCTTTTAGCCTTGTACGTGTCATTTATTGTTGTAGATGTCCGATGCGCCTTTAGATCTGCAAGTTAACCTAGCTAATGAAGATGAGAGGAGGAAGAAAATAAATAAGATAGCAACTAGGTTTAGTAACTACCATGTTGATTTGTTTCTTCCCTTTTTTCCAGTGTTTACAATATCGCTTATTATTAGCGTTACGGGATACGGTAAGTAAACCGACTCAAATTATAATAAATAAAAATTAATAAAATAAAAAACAACAGAGCTCCATGGGAAATCATTGAACACCTCAATTGTAGAGGAGAGCTCAAAAATTAGAGTGCATAGAGTATTGCGTAGATGATAAAAGAATCGAAGTACGAGCCCCTTAAATCATTTACTCGGTCAAAATCAGTGACTTTATTCTATTGGGATTGTATGCGTGTTCTAGTATGTGTGTTCTAGTTTAAAACCCTCTCATTTCCTAGTGGTGTTGTATGTGTGTTCTAGTTTTAGAGAGTCAACATTCAATTAAGATTTCCTATTGGGATTGAGTCACCTGATTTTGACCGGATCAATAATTTCTTAAAACTATGTCATTCAATTTTTTATACTATAGAATATGCTTCCTAATTTTTAAGGTCTCATAATTAATTGATGTCTTCAGTTTAGAATTCAGTTAGCCTAATTTTAATCGGGTCAACAATTTCTCAAGGGCTCATCCATTCAATTATTTTAATTCCTCGTGTTCCCATTTTGAAACTTTTTAATTCAATTGAGGTATTTAATTTTGGATTTGAATAACAAATTTGATCGGGCCAACAATTTTTCCAATCATTTAGCATCAAGCGGCCTATAAAAACATACCAATCACACGCTAAATGTACGCTATTTAGAGAATAACACAGAACAACACCACAAAAGGCCAATCAAATCATCATAATATAAATAAAAATAGAGCATACTCCATCATCTCTCTCACTCACTATACTAAATATTCCATCAGTTATAACATATAAGGGGTGTTATTTTTTGGAAAGTCAAGTTTCTTTGACTTTGACCAAGTTTGGAGCAAAAAATCGACATCCACAACATTAAATCAAAAAAAGTACAGAAAATCATTTCATGATGAATCAGACCAGATATTATAGTTTTTTTTATATTTTTCTACAAATTAGATTAAATTAAAAGGTTTGAATTTTCAAAAAAGTAATACACCTTATATTATGAAACCGAGTGAGTATTTTTTTAAGAAATCTAACAACACCAACAACGAAACAAAGCGCGTACAACACTTCTAGTATTAGATGATAAAATAATTGAAGATGGAGCCCTTCAAATCATTGACCGGGTCAAAATCAATGACCAAATTTTAAGTTGAAGACCTCAATTACATGTAAGGCCGTAAAAGTTAGGGAGCATAGCAGTGTATTAGGAGAACGTATCATGCGCACCTAGCGGACTATTGCACCAATCGAGCTTCATCAGGCTCAAGTACAAAGAGGTGATCTGGTTTGTTTGACACCCACCGCCGTTGCCTCCACAGCGGTGCCTCGATTTTGTCTTTGGCAGTGGAGGATAGCTTATACGGAGTAATTGTTTGTTTTGTACGTAGTTACAACCATTTATAGCTGACCAATCTTCATTGTAACAATTATAGCTGACCAATTCTCCCCTTATGCCACGATCAGATCATTAGACTGGTGGCTAATAAGGATTTATCGAGTTTACGTGGACTTAGAAATGTTAGTGTGAGACAGCTTTCTCTAAGGCTTTGTACAATGCAAGGTGTTTAGGAAAGATGCTTAGACAAATAAATCAATTTTTTAAAGACTAACATTTATTTATACAGGATAGACATTCAATTAATTATCCCTAGAGATAAACATCGATACTTAAAAATTAGTTTATTTTGTTAGTATTTTTTTTAACACCTTGAATTGTACAAGGCCTAAATTATACAGTCATTTCATAAAAGTTTTTGACAGGTTTGGAGTTCCTCTATATATAAGCAAATAAATCACCGTTGTATATATGCCCGTTGCATCAAAGAAAAGAAAAACATATTTGTATTTCCTTTTTCTACTTTTGTATACCTTTTTTCAATGAAGAATTAAACTTCGTGTGACAAAGTAAATTTTACTGTATATTTAACGAACGAATTGGGTGTGCCATTAATCAGGTAATGGGACAGAAGGTGATGTGGTAGGTGGTGGCGCCGGCGCAGGTGAAGGTGGAGCTGGCGTCGTCGTAGGCGTAGCTGTAGGCGGACGGGCAGGCGGTCTTGAATACCCGCGAGTAGTTCGTGGGGCCGCACGCCGTCGGCGTGCCGTAGTCGCCAGTGCAGCAGTAGCGCGCGCTGCCGTAGGCGTTGCACGCGCTCTTGCAGGCCACCACCTCGCCGGAGCCGGACACCACGCGCAGGTCCGACGGGCACACAGCGTTCACGTCGCCCGCGCACGCCGCGGCGCGGCAGGCACCGCCGTCCCCATTGTTGTCGGGCGCGATGGAGAGGGGCAGGTTGAAGCCGTCGACGAGGCTGGCGTCGTAGAAGTCCAGGCCTCCTCCGCCCGGAGCGGCGAGGGTGACCTCGGCGAGCGTGACGGGCGGGGCGGGCCCGCGGCCGGCGCAGGCGACACCGCCGGTGCCACAGTCGGCGGTGGCGCAGGCGAGGCGGCCAGTGGAGGAGTCGACGGCGCAGCCGGTGCGGGCCCAGAAGTTGCCGGACCAGGCGCCGGATGACGGGGCGGCGATGGCGTCGGTGGCGCCGGAGGCGAGGTAGAAGCCGGTGCGGGCGAGCGGCGGCGATGTGGCGCCGTTGAGAGCGCCCACCCACACCGGGTGCGCGCACGCGTTGTGGAAGCTGAACGACCTCGCCGCCGACCCACCGCTGGTGGCGACGCCGAGGAGAAGGACGATGATCAGGTGGAGAGGAAAGAGTTTGATCAGCTGCCTGCACGTGCTGCAGGTGGAGATAGCTCCATTGTTTTTCTTGCCGGCGGCGGCAATGGGCGTCATCTCATCAGCAGTTGGAGACGAGAAGAAGGCCGGTCACGAGAAGAACACCTCGATACGATTGATCGATCCATCCATCTATCTCGTCGAATTTATAAGCGGTACGTGCCAACCTACAAGAAACGAGTAGGACGTACATGTCATTCACGCACGAAACCATCCATGAACCATATGCAGGTAGATGTGGGTAGCTAGCTAGGATAGGTGCTAGGGGTTGCGTACGTGGAGGAGAAAAACTGAATTACACATTTCGTGTCGAATTTATTAGTTAGTTTTGGTGGCTCGTGTACATACGCTTGTCGCTTGGCATGGGTCAACCACCACAAGCCACGATGCAGCCCTCCTTTCTCTCTCTCTCGTAGTGCTTCTCCTCCGTCGCGATTGCGACGGCGCTTGGCGAAGCCCTTCGAAATCGCACCACCACCATCGTCACCTCGTCGTCATGCTGCCGGAGAACTCAACTGCTACTTCACCTACGCTCGTTGGATCGAGGTGGTGAAGGCATCATCGAGTTGTACGTGTGTTGAACGCAGAGTTGTTGTCTGTTCGGCGCTAGATCGTGACGGGTCGTGATTGGATCACGGACGGATCGTGATTGGATCGTGAAGAAATTCGACTATATCAAACGCGTTTATTAACGCTTCCACTTAGTGATCTACAAGGTTATCTAGATGCACTCCCCCTCTCGGAGTTGTTCATCTCCATAGATATATCTTGGGTATTCGTAGGATTTTTTTGTTTTCCATACAACGTTCCCCAACAGTGAAACCATAGCTAGGTCTATGCGTAGATAACATGCACGAGTAGAATACAAAGTGTTTGTGGGCATTGATGTTGATGTTACTTATTTCATCAGTCTTATTTTTATTTGGCGATATTGTGGGATGAAGCGGCCCAGACCAACCTTACTTGTCCACGCACAAGAGACCGGTTCCACCGACTCACATGTAACTTGGTTGAATAAAGGTGGCTGACGGGTGTCTGTCTCTCCCACTTTAATTGAATCAGATTCGACAAAGGCGATCCTTGTGGAAGGTTAAGGGCCTGTTTGGTTGGAGGCTAATTTTGCCAAGCCAAAGTGTGGCAAGCCATTAAAGTGTGGTAAGCCACAAAACGTGGCTGAAAAAACGAACGCCAAACTTTGGCAAAAGTTGGCCAAAAAATTGACTCTATGACAAATGGACCATAGGGACAATAAAGTGTGGCAAGCCAAAGTGTGGCAAAAACCAAACATATGCCAACTAAACTGTGGATGTCAAAATCTGGCTTGACAAAGTGTGGGTGGGAACCAAACATGCCCTAAATAACAAATTGAATATCATTGTTATGGCTTTGCGTATGTAAGAACGATTCTTGTTAGTTGCCCATAGGAGCCACGTAAAACTTGCAACAATAAAGTAGAGGACATCTAACTTGATTTTGTAGTGCAGGTTGTGATGTGATATGGCCAAAGACATGATGTGGTATATGTGATGTTTGAGATGATCATGTTTTGTATAGATTAGCACGACTTGCATGTTGATGAGTACGGCAACCGGCAGGAGCGATAGGGTTGTCTTTAATTTATTTGTGCCTTTTGCTTTATTTTATCGCCATGAGTTAGCAATAGTTGTAGAAGCAATAGTTGGCGCAACAACCACACGGCTTGATCCCTAGTAGCCACTATGTTATGAGATTGATGTTACTATTACTTTTCTATGCTTAATGTTTGTCAATAAGGCCCAAGTGTCATGATTTCGTATCTAAACTTATTACGTTATCTCTAAATATGAAAAGTATCTGGATCCTATCTTGCAAGTTGTATGCACCTATTACGTGTCTTGATCCGCATGCCACAAGGTGAAAATATTTGGGATTCTTTCCGATGATTGTCGTAGTTTGAGGAGTTCATGTATTCACTATGTGTTAATGCTTTGTTCTGGTTCTATCTTAATACGAGGTCTTAATATCACTAAGTTTCCAATAGGACCCCGCTGTCACGGGAGGGTAGGACAAAAGATGGCATGCAAGTTCTTATCGCAAGCACATACGACTATATACGAAATATGCGCCTACATTATAGTAGGTTATAAAGATTGGCCCGAGCAATTTGTACGAGTTCGGTGATCGCCTCCAAGGGTTGCCATTTGTATGGGTTCGGTGACCGCCCTCAAGGGTCCCTTAGCGGGATCACATCATCCTGCATTATGCGAGGGCGTTAGGAGATTACGGTGGCCCTAATGGCTTCTTGGTGAGCATTGTGCCTCCACACCGCTCTGAACGGAGATCGACATCTGTAAGGGTGTGAACTTCGGGATACATCCTCATCTCTCGTGCCTCGGTTATCTCTTACCTGAATCCTTTACTTATGCACTTAACTTTGTGATAGCCATATTGTTTCATGTTATATATCGTGTTGTCACTCAGTTGTTTATCTTGCTTAGCATAAGTTGTTGGTGCACATAGATGAGCCTAATTGTTTTAGGTTTTGTGTTTGACTAATTAAATGTTGGTTTTATTCTACATTTGTTCAAGCCTAAAACGTAAATTGTTTTAAAAGCGCCTATTCACTCCCCTCTATGCGACATCCACGCTCTTTCATATTGTTTCTACACTAGAATCCTGAAGTCCAGTCCTACATGTTTGTTACATGATACGTCTCCAACGTATCTATAATTTTTGATGGTTTCATGCTATTATCTTGTCAAACTTTGGATGTTTTGTATGCCTTTTATATCTTTTTTGGGACTAACTTATTAACTCAGTGCCAAGTGTCAGTTCCTGTTTTTTCCGTGTTTTTTACCCTTTTCAGAGGAGGATTTTAAACGGAGTCCAAACGGAATAAAACTTTCGAAAAGAATTTTTTTCGGAACAGAAGATACGTAGAAAGCTTAGGAACCAAGGCAGGGAGTCCCGGGGGAGGCCACAAGCCCCCATGGCGCGGCCAATGGGGCCGGGCCTCCCAGGCTTATGGGCTCCTTGGGCCTCCCGTGCCCTAGATCCTTCGCCTATAAATTCCCAAAAATCCCAAAAAATAAGGGGAGCCACGAAAACACTTTTCCGCCGCCGCAAGCTTCTGTCTCCGCAAGATCCCATCTGGGCACGTTCTGGTGCCCTGCCGGAGGGGAGATTTGGATACGGAGGGCTTCTTCATCAACATCATAACCTCTCCGATGATGTGTGAGTAGTTCACCACAGACCTACGGGTTCATACCTAGTAGCTAGATGGCTTCTTCTCTCTCTTGGATCTTCAATACAAAGTTCTCCATGATCTTCATGGAGATCTATCAGATATAATCTTCTTTTGCGGTGTGTTTGTCGAGATCCGGTGAATTGTGGATTTATGATCAGATTATCTATGAATCTTATTTGAGTTTCTTCTAATCTCTCTTATGCATGATTTCATATCCTTGTAATTCTCTTCGAGATGTGGGTTTTGTTTGGCCAACGTGATCTATGATTCTTGCAATGGGAGAAGTGCTTGGTTTTGGGTTCATACCGTGCGGTGACCTCACCCAGTGATAGAAGGGGTAGCGAGGCACGCAGCGTGTTGTTGCCAACAAGGGTAAAAAGATGGGGTTTTCATCATTGGTTTGAGTTTACCTCTACATCATCTCATCTTGCTTAAAGCGTTACTCTGTTCATCATGAACTCAATACACTAGGTGCATGCTGGATAGCGGTCGATGTGTGGAGTAATAGTAGTAGATGCAGAAAGTATCGGTCTACTTGTCTCGGACGTGATGCCTGTATGTATGATCATTGCCTTAGATATCGTCATGACTTTTCGCGGTTCTATCAATTGCTCGACAGTAATTTATTCACCCATCGTAATATTTTCTATTTTGAGAGAAGCCTCTAGTGAACACTATGGCCCCCGGATTTACTTCACACCATATTTTCAGCCTTACTCTTTTACTTCGTTGCACTTTCGTCCTTCACATCTTACTTTGCAATCTATCTTGAAGGGATTGACAACCCCTTTATAGCGTTGGGTGCAAGCTCTTTTGTGTTTGCGCAGGTACTCTGGACTTGACGAGATTCTCCTACTGGATTGACACCTTGGTTCTCAAACTTACGGAAATACTTACTGCTCCTGTGCTGCATCACCCTTTCCTCTTCAAGGGAAAAACCAACGCAAGCCAAGTCTCCGTCAATATGCCAATTTCTGGCGCTGTTGTTTGAGAAGCAGCAGAAGGTTTTCTGGCGCCGTTGCCGGGGAGGATCAAGTCAAGAACTCATCCAAGTAAGCGTCGCAAACTCATCTCTTGCATTTACTTTTTTGCCTCTCGTTTTCCTCTCCCCTACTTGTGAAAAAAATACAAAAATATTTGCCTTTTCCGTTCGCCCTTTTCTCTCGCTTGCTTTCTGTTTGCTTGTGTGCTTGCTTGCTTGCTGAAGTCACATGACTTAAAACACCAAACTTTGTGACTTCTCGAATATTAATAATAATGATTTTATTAGTACTCCGGTTGCTCCCGCCACTAGTGCGGAATCATACGAAATCAATGCTGCTTTGCTGAATCTTGTTATGAAAGAGCAATTCTCCGGCCTTCCTAGTGAAGATGTCGCATCCCATCTTAATACCTTCATTGAGCTTTGCGATATGCAAAAGAAGAAAGATGTTGTCGTGGGTATAAGTCTGACAGTAGAAGTACGGGGTACGAAAATATATGGGCAGAGCCTTAGCTACGGCGAGGATGTATGAGTTCAGGCCCCTCTACGGTGGAGGTAAAAGCCCTACGTCTCAGTGCTCTGGGAGCTTTGTGTCGAGTGTATTAGGGGATTACAGCGAATGCCAACCCCTGTACCAGTGGTGAAGGGCGGCTTATATAGAGCGCGTTGCCCTTCATAATGGCCCGGTGGACAGGGGTGGAATAGTGGCGATTAAAGGTTGGCTTTACTGGTAACGTAAGCCTTAAATGCTATTTATGGTGTATGAAAACGTATGATTGTTGCCCTCCTGAGAAGTTACGACGTACATAGTGGATTCCAGTCGGTACGTTAGATATGCTCCGAGTGGATCGTCGCCGACTGGATGATGGGGGCGTCTTTAGTTCAGTCGGAACTGTCTAAGGGTCTTGTCCTCTATGAAGGGTGGTCCTTGGGTAGGACCTATATGGCAGATCTATGACCCTACCCTGGGACTATAACCCCATCATTAGTCTCCGAATGGATCGAGGTTGGAACGATGAAGTGATGTCCGGAGTTTGGAGCCGACTCGTATTGAGGTGATCTTAGCGTTGTTTGCCTCGATCCATTTTATCTTTGCGGCTAGTGATCCGAGTGGATATGCGAGCGAAACGAACCGTGAGGGACCGATTGCTTCTGCGGAATCTTTCGACGTGACCGGTCATACTGACAGCGCCGGATTTTCCGGGATCCTCAAATTTCGGTTACCGCGCGCTCAGCGGGGATGACGACATCGTCATCGAGTAGATTTTGCCACCTTGATTACCGCGACGTGATCTTCTCCACTAATCTTGCTGTAGCCGGTGGGAGGATAAGATCTTGGGCCCACCTGTAGGTGACTCAGTCGGAGGCCTATTAAAGCTTCCCCGACGGACCTTCATGTTGCTCTGCTCGTCCTCCTCCCATTAATCTCCCCCCCCCCCCCCCGCAACTCCCTGTACACCTCAAGCCACCTCATTCCACTCCTCCTGTGCGGATCCGTCGCCCTCGCATGACGAAGGGGCAGACCAGCAAGCTTGAGGCGCAGAAGAAGAAGAAGGGGGCGGCCTCCACTCAGCGGCGGCAGCGGGCGTTGCCGGTGGGCTGGATCCAGGGGGACTTCCTCCCTTCAACGGTGAGGGAGAACGACGTGCCGGAGCTGGTGGAGCACGGCATGGTCGTCAACAAGTCTTGGAGGTTGCCGGAAGGCGAGATGGAGCCGGCGCCAAAGGAGGGGGAGCGCGTTCTGCTGCTCAGCCACGTGGCCACAGGTTTCTCCGTGCCTCCCCATCCTTTCTTCCGAGGTATCATGGATTACTTCGGGGCGCAGCTCCATCACTTTCCGCAGAATGCAATAGCTCATCTTTCCGCATTCATCACCCTGTGCGAGTGCTTCATAGGACGTCCTCCCCACTGGGGGCTCTTCAAATATGTTTTCTCCGCTAGATCTCAAACTGTTAAGAAGCTTAGCCGGACGGATGATAAGACACACATCCTCCAGCTCTGCGGGGGGTTTAGGCTTTCAGAAGAAAACAAAAAGTAGCTATCCCTCCCTTCAACTATCCGAGTCGGTTAGGTACTGGCAATCGTCCTGGTTCTATTGCCAGGACATTGTCTGCCCAAATGCTTCGAGTGGGTTACCACCCTTCAGTTTAGACCGTCCGGGCCCTCCGAGGAAGCTAGCGCTCTCTAAGGGAGAAAGAACTCAGATCCAGCCTTTGGTCGACGTGCTGATAGCCGTTGTCCGGAAGGGAGTCACCGACATGGACTTGTTGGAGACTTTTCTGGGTCGACGCATCCAGCCACTCCAGGCCCGAGACCACGCAATGTGGCATTACACGGGGCCTTCGGATACCACTCGGTCTCATCCTGAATACGTGAGCGAGGAGACCGTGAGTGCGTGGGTCCGCAGCATCACGGGCACATGTGATAACCCCGTGGGAGCTCGGCGGGTGAAGGCCTTCCGCGCCGAAAATCCTCCTCCGAATGAGGTGAGTACATGTTGTCGAGTGCTTTTAACCTTCCCAGTTTTATTGCTTTTCTTGCCTTGCTGACTGACGTTGCCGACTGTGTTTTGTGCAGGAGTGGACGAACTGGCATTCTGCAGTCTCAAATGGGAATCCGGTCGAGGAAGAAGAAGGCAACATGGAGGGGAGCGCGGATAGTGCCGAGTACGTCTCTGACAGTAGGGAGACGGAGGAGGAAACATAAGAGGAGGAGGAGGAGAGTGAAGAGCAGAGCTCGTCACCCTCACCACTAGAACACCGAACCAAGCACCATCATGACCCCGCTGCTCCGTCGGCTCCTCCTGTAGCCCCGAGTGCTCGGAGTGAGAAGAGAACCAGGGGTGCTTCTGCAGAGCCCGCTGCTCCGCCGGCTCCTCCTGTGGCCCCGAGTGCCCAGCGGGTCTAAACCTCGGAAAGCTTTGCCCCGGATGAGGATCGTTGTTCCGGTCGCCTCAACGTAAGTATCTTTGCTCTCCCATCTTCCTTCCGTATCCGATTGGACTCTTCTTTTTGGGAATTCATGTTTACCCGTCGAATGGATTTCACTCAACAGAGCTGCTACCTCCGCCACCTCTCTGCCGCATCGGGGTGATGATCCCATGGACACTGATAACGCCGCCACGTCCCAGCAAGGTACGTTGTCACGGCTCCGAGAGCTGTATTACCGTTTCGCGAGTGCTGTCTTTGATCTTGATCTTTTTCTGTATTTTTATTTTGTTCAGTCGGGCTTCCTTCGGAGGTGATCCATCTGGACGACGACGACCAAAGGAGGCCGGAACCAGCTTTGGCGCCTGTCCCTGGGGTTATCCAACCTACTGCCAATCCCGCCATGAACGTGCCGCTGACTGAGATGGTGGCCCTCACAGCGGAACCGACTGGAGCGGAGCTCGGGATACCTAGGGCGCCTTCTGTCGCGCCGAGTTCGTCGGCTGTTCAATATGATGCCCGACGCCTCCCGGAAGATCAAGTAGGAGTCGCCAAGGACGCCATGGTACAAGTGGAGCTGATGGTGGGCGACGCCAAGGGAGCATATGACTCCATCACGTCCCTATACAAGAAGAGCTTGGAGCTTCGGGATGATATCCGAGTAAGTGCGCTAGTAAGTGTTTACATTCCTCTTGGTGCCTACTCGGGGTTTCAGCGAGATCCCCGGATACAATAGGTTGATTTTGAAGTGGGTTCACTCCGAGTGAACCCAGTGGGTGTAGTCCCCGAGACTTCTGTTGAGTGCTTGCGCCGGCAGTTGTCTTTAGATGTATTTTCCATAATCTCTACAGATCAGAGCTGATCTGCCCGAATGGTACCAGTGGGGGCACGCCGAGTGCACCCACTGGGTGTAGTCCCCGAGAGTAGTGTTACTCGGGTCGAGTAATACTAATCTCATAGTGTTGTTGGTTTGCTATGGAGCTCAATGGGACCGACCTGTTCGAGGTTCATACCAGTGGGGTCACTCTCAGTGAACCCACTGGTGTAGTCCCCGAGACCGCTGTCGATTGCTTGCATCGGCAGGGGTCTGAAGAATCTTGAGTTTTGATTGTTTTGTCATATCTGTCGAGACTTTTACCTTGTTGAATCTGGCTGATCCTCCCTTTGTGTCTCTTTGCCAGAAGACTTGTGAAATGGGATCAGCCTATAATGCTCTGAAGGCTGAGAAGACTCAACTTGCTGCCGACTTGGAGGTAGCTGCGAATGACCTGGCTGGCACGAAGGTGGCTCTCGCTGAACGAGAAAAATCTTTGGAGGAATCTCGGGAGGCTAACAAGGCACTGGTAGCCGAGGTAGAAAAAATGAAGAAGGAGAGATCCGAATGGATGGGCCAGCTGAAGTTAATGAACACTCGATGCAGAGCACAGGAGAACTACGTCGGCGACTGGGCGAAGAAGATGGTCGCAGTGCTTGGTGGTAAGTTGCTTGCCGAGTGCTTTTTGACTTTGGAGTTCACTCCGCACTTATTTTCTCCTTGTCTTTTCTTTGCAGATTTCTGTCGGGACGTTGAGGCCGAAACAACCAAAATTGAATGGTCGCTTGGGCAACCGAATGTTCCACTCGGCGACGAAGCTAACCGGGACATGTTCCGAGTGAATTCCCGCCTTAATAGGGTGGGTCCTTTCATTGGTCGCCTGAGAGGAGTTGTCGGCCGAATTGACAAGGAGCTGTGGCCTGAAGATGACTCCCGGAACGAGATAGAGGGGTTGATGACTCGACTGGAGGACGTTCCAAGCAGAGTGCACGCATGGAAGAAGTCTGTCGCTCGGTGTGGTGCGGACGTGGCACTGTCTCTGGTCCGAGTGCACTGCAAGGAAGCCCGTGAAGACAAGCTGAAGACGTTGCAGGTCACCAACACCAAGAAGCTTCGATTTGAAGATTTCATGGAGACCTTCCTCGACACGGCCACTCGGATTGCAGATGGAATCGACCTCGACACCTTTGTGGAGCCTGCCAGCCCCGGCGACGCTTGATAAACTTTATGCTGAACGCGCATTTACCTCGGTATGTCGAGTGGAGTCTGTATTAAACTTCGGCCACCGCTGTTGGCCGGTACATTCTTGGCTCGGTGTGGATAAACTTGATTCACACCGAGCCGACTGATCGTAGAACTCAATTTGGATTCGAACCGGGTCTTTTGTTCTTCTTTCGCTGAGTTTTTTTACACGATTTTGGCTCGTGGTTTTTGTTTGGGCGTCTCTTGGTGAAGCCAATGGCAAACATGCAGAGCATGTAGTTGTCAGTTGTCTTCACATCCACGTGAGCCTCAATGAGGGTCTGCTAAGCCTCCGAGTGTATCTCGAGTGTCCACTCGGAGGAAGCTTTTCACTTAGGCGACTCTGGTTTGCAGCTAAGTCTCCGAGTGTGACTTGAAATGCACACTCGGAGCAAGTTGTTTACTTAGGCGACTCTGAGTCACTGGTAAGTCCCCGAGTGTGACTTTTGGTGCACACTCGTAGCAAGTTATTACTTAGGTGACTCTGGGTCGCAGCTAAGTCTCCGAGTATGGCTTTCGGTGCACACTCGGAGCAAGTTATTACTTAGGCGACTGTGACATCCTCGACTTTTGCTACAGTAATTATTGTAATTAAGCTACAATGATCACCCGCTAATGATGCCACATCATCGAGAATTCCCATCTCAGACCCGCGTTGATTCAAGTCTATCCGGATTCAAAATTTGAAAACAAAAGAAAGGTACTTTATAAGTTCATTACAAATATTAAAAGAATATATATAAAAAGGAAAGTATTAAAAATAATAATGATAAAATAAAGTATATAAAAGAAAGTATTTAAAAAGAAAAATCAAATAGTAAAATAAATAATGAAAGAAAAAAAACCAACCGGCCCAAGTGGGCCAAATGGCCCAGCCGGCCACCCCACCCCTCCAAACCCTAGCGCCCCCCTGGCGAGGGAGCCCTTGCCTCGCTCCCTCCCACTCCCCTTAGCGCCGCCACTCCCCACGCTCCCCCCTCTCGGTCCCCCTTCTCCCCCCACGACACAGCCCCCCACCTCTCTCTCCCGTAACTCCCTCACCCACCCCAGGCTCTCCCTCTCACCCGAGCCCCTCTCCCACCTCGAGCACCAGCGCCCCCCTCCCCCGTCGGCCTCCTCCTCCTGCCGGTGAGCCCCCCCACGGCCTCCTCCTCCTGCCGGCGAGCCCCCCCTCCCCACTCACCTCGCCTCCACCACCGGCCTCCCTCTCCTCTCCCCACTCGCCCCCACCAGATCTGGCCGGACCACCTCGCCGGCCTACACCCCCATCCCGGCGACCACCACCCCTCTCGGCCCCAACCCCGCCCCCGTCGGCCTTCCTCCCGCTCGGTCCAGGAGGGACCGGGCAGGGAGACATCTTCGCCTCGCCGGATCTAGCCGGCTCCCCCTCGCCGGCACGACCGACCGTCCTCACCGGCATCACCACCACCGCGCCGTCACCGTCACCGTCACCGTCATCGTCACCGCCTCGTCCTCCTCCTCACCGTCACCTCCGCTTCCCGTGAACTCCGGCTTCATCGGGCCGTCTCGTCAACGTTGGTGAGCCCCTCCTCGGGCTCCTCCCACCGTCGCGTTCCCCTCACCGTCCCGGTTCCGTTCCGGCAAACGGGACCCCGATCCGTCGACGGTAGTGGCCGGTAGGAGGATTTAAAATAATTAAATCTGTTTTTAATTCCTAATTATTAAATAAAACTTTAAAAATTAATATTTAATAATCCGTAAGTCAGATCGAAATATTTTCAACACGAAAGTTGATCAGGAGAACGAGACGAACCCGAATACACGGTCCATTCGTCTGTCACGCGTCCCTAGCATAGCAAACATGGAACTTTTCCATCGTTTCCAGTATAACCGGTAGTAGCCCGAGACCCGGAAAATATCATCAGATATTCTTCCGACCCGTCTATGACGGATGTTGCTGCGTTAGCTCATGCCTAGCCTGCATCTTGCCATGTCATGCTTTGTGTTGCATTGGTGCTATTATTTATTATTTCTTCCCCCTCTTATTACCGGTAGACCCCGAGACTGACGCTGCTGCCGGGTACATCTACGACCCTGCCGATCAGTCCTTTGCCGCAGAGCAGCAAGGCAAGCAAACCCCCCCTTGATCATTCCTATATCGCCTATGTCTTTCTTCCTACTGCTTGCATTAGTATTTGTGCTTCTGTTGTAGTTAGCTCCTATATCTGGTGCATAGCCTGTTTTTGATGAACTGCTACTTTCAGTCTTGTAACTTTAATATGCTTAGCATAGGTGGAGCAGTCATCCCCTCTGACCCCGTAGTCCAGTTGCCCCGCTTGTTTTCAAATCTCGATCTCTGATCGACGGGCCAGACCCGACACAGCACATACTCCCCTTCGTTGTACGACGCTACAGGGATACTATCGGGTACCGAGGGTGACACCTCGCTAAGTACTCCTGATGATATCTCTGTAGTATAGCTAGTCGGTCGTGGTTATCGAGGGTGATTCCTCTTTCACCATTCCCGACGATGCCTCTATCGTGCAACCCCGCAAGTGTGGGACCCCCGAGGGTGATTCCTCTAAGCCCACCTTGACGGGTACATCGTTCGGAATCCAACGAGGGTGATACCTCGGATCCCCCCGATGTAACAACCACACAGTTACTCGACCATGTTACTGGGATCTTTGGTGATTAGTTGTAAGACGGGTGGATTCCCGTGAGACTGTGTTGTTGGCCTAATTAAAATGTTAATGGATTTGGGTATTTGATCTGGGTTGGTCGGAGACCTTTTCGCACTAACCGGCTACGCGGGAAGAATTATGGGTACTCGGCGTCGCGGTATCAGCCGAAGCTTTTCAGATGCCAGCATTGTAGCGGCGCGCGCCCGAGTGGTCCCGAGATGCATCGCGCTTGTGATTAAGGGATGTTAGGACTGACGTCGGCCGCCCACGCCACGTGCAGGAGCGTGAAGGGGAACTGGGCCCACGAACCCTTTGTGCTTAGGAGTTAGACCGGCGGGCTGGCCTCTCTGATTAGTCTTAGGTGGGGCTGCGACGTGTCGATATTCCGAGGCCGGGCAGGACCCAGAAAAGTATGTCCGGCCATAGTGTTATCGAGCGTGACGGGACATGTTGTGCACCCCTGCAGGGATGGAAATTAACTATTCGGATAGCCGTGTCCACGGTTACAGGACGACTTGGAGTTGTGCCCCGATCTTATACAACTACAATTGTTACTTAACTGGATCATTAGTTTGCCTCGGGATTGCTTCCTCGCAGGGAGTCGAGGGAGGATCTTTAGGCGTGACCTCACTTTAATATTGCTGCAACAATATGACTATTAATGTTACCCCTGTTCTACTCTCGTCTATTGCTGCAAGACCCTGAAGATGCTAGTCTTCGATAGGACTAGGCCTTCTCTCTCTATTCTCGCATTGCTGCAGTCAGTCCACATATAACCCCCTTCTTTGATACTGATGCATAATTAGAATAGTTATGATGTAAGACTTGCGAGTACTTTGGATGAGTACTCACCGCTGCCTTGCTCCCCCCTTGTCCTCTTGATCCGTTTGCTGCGACCAGATGATGGAGCCCAGGAGATGGAGGTCCCCGCCACCGACGACTGCTACCCCGACGGTGCCTACTACTACGTGGAGGCCGCTGATGATCAGGAGTAGTTAGGAGGTTCCCAGGCAGGAGGCCTCGCCTCGTTCGATCGTTGTATCTTTTGTGCTAGCCTTCTCTAAGGCACCCCATGTTTTATGTCTGTACTCAGATATTTGTTGCTTCCGCTGACTCGTGTGTTTATCGAGCTCTCGTATTCTAGCCCTCGAGGCCCCTGGCTTGTAATATGAAGCTGATGTTATTTTATTTGTCTCTAGAGTTGTGTTGTGGTATCTTCCCGTGAGTCCTTGGGTTTGATCGTACGCATTTGCGTGTATGGTTAGCGTACGATTAAATCGAGGGCGTCACAGCGACTCTGGGTCGCAGCTAAGTCTCCGAGTGTGACTTTTAGTGCACACTCGGAGCGTCTCTTGGTGAAGCCAATGGCAAACATGCAGAGCATGTAGTTGTCAGTTGTCTTCACATTCACATGAGCCTCAATGAGGGTCTGCTAAGCCTCCGAGTGTATCTCGAGTGTCCACTCGGAGGAAGCTTTTTACTTAGGCGACTCTGGTTCACAGTTAAGTCTCCGAGTGTGACTTGAAATGCACACTCGGAGCAAGTTGTTTACTTAGGCGACTCCGAGTCGCAGCTAAGTCCCCGAGTGTGACTTTTGGTGCACACTCGGAGCGAGTTGTTTACTTAGGCGACTCTGGGTCGCAGCTAAGTCCCCGAGTGTGACTTTTCGTGCACACTCGGAGCGAGTTGTTTACTTAGGCGACTCTGGGTCGCAGCTAAGTTCCCGAGTGTAACTTTTAGCACACACTCGGAGCGAGTTGTTTACTTAGGCGACTCTGGGTCGCAGCTAAGTCCCCGAGTGTGACTTTTAGCGCACACTCGGAGCGAGTTGTTTACTTAGGCGACTCTGGGTCGCAGCTAAGTCCCCGAGTGTGACTTTTAGCGCACACTCGGAGCGTGTTGTTTATGTTGGAATTATGCCCTAGAGGCAATAATAAATATAGTTATTATTATAATTCCTGTATCAAGATAATAGTTTATTATCCATGTTATAATTGTATTGAAGGAAGACTCATTTACATGTGTGGATACATAGACAAAACACCGTCCCTAGCATGCCTCTAGTTGGAGAGCCAGTTGATCAAAGATAGTCAGTGTCTTCTGATTATGAACAATTTGTTGTTGCTTGATAACTGGATAACGTCATTGGGAGAATCACGTGATGGACTAGACCCAAACTAATAGACGTAGCATGTTGATCGTGTCATTTTGTTGCTACTGTTTTCTGCGTGTCAAGTATTTATTCCTATGACCATGAGATCATATAACTCACTGACACCGGAGAAATGCTTCTGTGGTATTGGAGTGTCGGTCGAGATGGCCGTCCATGATGCGGCCTACATCGCCATCACCCGTCTCCGTGGAGCGTACCCTCACCTGGAGGAGAGCCCTTTCAGATACATCCCGCATGCTCCTGCTGGGGATGAGACTGGGTCTGATCTCACTGCCTACGCCTCTGACGTTCGGGAGCGCTACGACCGTTCGTACGTCGCTGTCTGCGCCCCCTACGTGACGCGTCGCTACGACGCGCGGGTTCTGGTGCAGTACACTCAGGCAATGGATCGTGCTTTCCGAGCTCTAACTGTGGAGCTGTATGCTACGCGCACTCGTCTTTACGACGCGTTGACAGAGCTACAGCCATCACACTGTCCGAGGGCTCCACCTATGCGCATCCGCGAGCCGAGCAGGACAGAGCTACCATCAGCTCTCGAGTGGACTGATGTTGGGGGTAGAACCCCTGCACTTGGACCTCAGCTGCTCGACTGGATGTGTTACCCTCACCAGAGTCACAATGGAACACAGGGTCCTGTCCCTACCTTCTATCACCGCCAGCTACCAGGATTCGATCGTCCTCTCCGACGTTGATGTAGCCTTATCGCTACATCTCGTTGTGGTACTCTTCCACCGCGTGCCTGCGCGCCGCCTAGTGAGTCCAGGGTATCGTCTAATGCGTCTGGGCTATCGCCAAATTTCGAATTTGTAAACGTTAGTCTGTAATCGAACTTATGTATGGGTCTGTATGTCGAACTCAACTACTATGGAGTATCTATCGCATTTCCCTTTCATTAGGCTTAATTACTCCATGAATGCGTGCGATGCCTTTTCGATTGCTTTAAGCTAAACTATCCCTGCTAAATGTTTAACAGGATGGTTAGACCAGCTGGCCGCCCGCGTGCCCGTGCCAACGATGCACCACCCCCGCCTCCTGAGTATATGGCGGGGATGATCCAACAGTTTGAGCTGAACCGCCAGTTTATGCAAGGGCTCATGGATCAGTTCCAAAGGCCGAAAATGAACCAACCACAAGGCGTGACACTGCAAGACTTCTGCCGTCTCAACCCTGCGATCTACCGCAGCTCAACTCAGCCTCTAGATGCTGATGACTGGCTCCGTGACATTTCTTATGAGCTGGAGTCTGCCAATGTGCCCCTGGCGAGCTATGTCAACTTTGCCGCCTACTTTCTGAAGGGTCCCGTTGCTCAATGGTGGGACAGCCACAGGCGCTCTCAGCCCGATGGAACTATCATCACTTGGGCAGAGTTCAAGGCTGCTTTCCGTGCTCGATACATTCCCCAAGGAATCATGGACCGGAAGAAGCGTGAGTTCCGCAACTTGGTCCCGGGCAACAAGACTGTGGATGCTTATCAGCGGGAATTTCTGGAATTATCTCGCTATGCTGAAGAAGACATTGCGACTGATGCACGCAGGCAGGAGAAGTTCCGTGAAGGCCTCCACCCTGATATCAAGCTGACACTCCTCGTTCAGGACTATGCTGATTTCGCCACCCTCGTGAACAAGGCTATTCAGGTTGAGACTGGTGTGCAGGAATACAAAGATAGCAGCAAGCGCAACCGTGACATGGGCTCATCTTCGGGCTCATCTGCACAGAAGCGGAAGATCTGGATTCCCAACAACATGTACCATGCACCTGCTCCTACTCCGAGGCCGTCCTATGCTGCACCTCGCCTGCCTCCTCCACCACCTAGGCAGCCGAGGCTTCCAGCTCCACCGCCTCGAGTTCCTCCTTCCCGTCCTGAGGACGGGCTGTGCTTCAAGTGTGGCCGTCCAGGTCACCGTGCTAGAGACTGCAGGCAGAATACGAATCAGCTGACACTTCCCGCAACTGGCAGTGGCAACAACCAGAACCGCAACTTCAACGCTAAGCCTGCTTATGTTCGTGGTCAGGCCAACAACATTGATATGGGTCAAGCTCAAGACCAGACTGCTACCGTGATGGGTACACTTCTCGTTAACTCAGTACCTGCTTCTGTATTTTTTGATACAGGAGCATCGCATTCTTTTATGTCGGAAATTTTTCCATACTTGCATGACATTAGGAGCGAAGAGATGAACATCCCGATAGTGGTAAACACCCCTGGGGGCGAATGCCGAACCTCTGTGGTTTGCCCCCATGTTCCAGTTGAAATTGAAGGATTAGAATTCCTTGCCAACCCCATCCTACTAAAGTCATCCAACATTGATCTCATATTGGGGATGGACTGGTTGAAAGCTCATACGGCATCGATCGTTTGTGCCACCAAGACCGTCCACCTCCTACACCCTTCAGATGAAGTAATAAGCTACCATGCGCATCTCGTCCGTAATGCTGAGGCACGACTGTATGCTTTGAATGCATTAAATGCGTCGCCTCTTGAAGGGATTGAAAACATACGAGTGGTCCGAGAATTTCAAGATGTCTTTCCAGAAGAACTTCCGGGGATTCCCCCTCCTCGAGCTGTCGAGTTTGTCATTGACTTGGTACCCGGTACCACTCCTATTGCCAAGCGTCCTTATAAAATGCCACCACATGAACTCCTTGAACTTAAGCAAGAAATTGACAACTCGCTCCGTCTGGGTTTCATCCGTCCGAGTTCCTCTGCTTGGGGAGCGCCTTCTCTCTTTGTTAAGAAGAAGGATGGGACAAATCGATTGGTTCAAGACTATCGTCCTATCAACCAGGCCACTATTCAAAACAAATATCCTCTCCCTCGGATAAATGATTTGTATGATCAACTTGCTGGTTCCACCGTTTTCTCTAAGCTCAACTTGAGATTGGGATACCACCAAATCCGTGTTCGCAAGGAGGATATTCCAAAGACCGCCTTCGTTACTCGATATGGATCATATGATTACACCGTCATGTCCTTCGGCTTAACCAATGCACCGGCAACCTTCTCTCGACTGATGAATTATATATTCATGGACTACCTCGACAAATTTGTCGTGGTATATCTGGATGATATTCTGGTGTTTTCAAAGAACAAAGAAGAGCATGCTGAACATCTTCGTCTTGTACTGGATAAGCTTCGGGAGCATAAACTCTATGCGAAGTATTCCAAATGTGAGTTCTGGCTAGACGAAGTGACTTACCTTGGTCATGTGATTTCCAAGGATGGTATTGCGGTCAACCCCGAACGAATTCAAGCTATTCTTGACTGGACTCCCCCGAAGAATGTCAAGCAAGTCAGAAGTTTTCTCGGACTCGCCAGCTATTGCCGTCGATTCGTCAAGAACTTCTCGAAGATTGCGAAGCCCTTAACCAACCTGCTTCACAAAGGTGTTAAGTATGAATGGACTGATAAATGCCATGAAAGTTTCCAGGCACTCAAGGACAAACTGACGTCCGCTCCAGTACTTGCTCCTCCAGATACGAAAAGGGACTTCGTCATATACTGTGATGCTTCTCGTCAAGGAATAGGTTGTGTCCTAATGCAGGATCGCAAGGTGATCGCATATGCTTCACGTCAACTGCGTGCTCATGAAGAGAACTACCCAGTTCATGATCTCGAGCTTGCCGCAGTCATTCATGCATTGAAGGAATGGCGACAATACCTTGTCGGTAATCGCTGTGAAATCTACACCGACCATCAAAGTCTGAAGTACTTGTTCACTCAACCGGAGCTGAACCTGCGTCAACAAAGATGGATGGAGCGTATAGCAGATTTTGTCTGTAGTATATCATATACCCCTGGCAAGGCTAATGTAATGGTTGATGCCTTAAGTCGCGAGTCATACTGCAACCACCTCCAGGTTCATCAGGTTCACGATCGTCTGCAAGAGGAATTCCGTAAGCTGAACCTCCACATTGTTCCTCAGGGTTACCTTGTTCCCCCTCCTGAAGAGTGTCAAAAGATGAACCTTCGTGTTGTTAATCAGGGTTCCCTCAGTAACCTAGTGGTTGAACCAAATCTTGTGAGCTCCATAAAGAATCTGCAAGACTTTGACGATGATGTCGACAGGATTAAGAGCTATATTGTGAAGGGTAAGCCCTCCTTTTTCACTGTTGATGAAGGTGGCGCCTTGTACTTAAAGGGTCGCCTATTCGTCCCAAATAAGAAGGAAAATCTCAGGATAACTGGGAAGGTGATGGAAGAAGCTCATGACACACCGCTGTCTATTCACCCGGGTAGTACCAGGATGTACCAAGACATCCGGCAAAGATTCTGGTGGCCCAATATGAAATAAGACATTGCACGCTATGTGGCAGAATGTGATATATGCCGGCGTATCAAAGCAGAACACCAAAAGCCTGCTGGAACTCTGCAACCTATCTCTATTCCCGAGTGGAAATGGGACCACGTTGGAATCGACTTCGTCACTGGTTTTCCCAGATCTCAGAAAGGTAATGATGCTATTCTTGTCGTCATTGATCGACTGTCCAAAGTTGCACATTTCCTGGCCGTCAAGGAAACGATTAATGCTAGTCAGCTGGCAGATCTTTATATGTCGAGAGTTGTTTCACTTCACGGTATTCCGTTGGTAATCTGTTCGGACCGTGGCAGTTTGTTCACTTCAAAATTCTGGGAAAGTTTTCAGAAGGCTATGGGGACTCATCTGTCCTTCAGCACTGCATTTCATCCTCAATCCCAGAGACAAGTTGAACGAGTGAACCAAATTCTCGAGGACATGCTTCGAGCTTGTGTCATTTCTTTCGGTAAGAAATGGGAGGAATCTCTCCCGTATGCCGAGTTCTCTTACAACAATAGCTATCAAGCTAGTCTGAAGATGGCCCCTTTCGAAGTATTGTATGGGTGAAGGTGTCGAACTCCTCTGAATTGGTCAGAAACTGGGGAACGATCACTCTTCGGTCCGGATATTATTCAACATGCTGAAGATCAAGTCCGCATTATTCATGAGAATCTGAAGGGTGCTCAGTCTCGTCAGAAGAGTCAGTATGACCGTCATCATCAAGATATGGTCTATCAACCTCGCGAAAAGGCTTATCTTCGTGTCACACCAATGAGAGGTGCTCACCGTTTCGGAATCAAGGGCAAGTTAGCTCCTCGTTATATTGGTCCTTTCACTGTTCTCGAAAGGCGTGGGAGAGTGGCTTATCAATTGGAACTGCCGGCGAACCTTTCTTAGGTTCACGATGTCTTCCATGTTTCTCAGCTCCGTCGCTGCTTCAAGGACCCTATTCGAGCAGTGGATCACGATATGGTTGAACTACAACAAGACCTCTCTTATAAAGAGCATCCGGTCCGCATTCTCGACCAAGCTGAACGTAAGACTCGTCGCAAGGTCACTAAGTTCCTTAAGGTGCAGTGGTCAAATCACTCTGAAGATGAAGCCACTTGGGAATGCGAGGATCATCTTCGTGATGAATACCCCGGGCTCTTTCCCTCTACCTCTTAATTCTCGGGACGAGAATTCTTGTTAGTAGGGGAGAATTGTGACATCCTCGACTTTTGCTACAGTAATTATTGTAATTAAGCTACAATGATCACCCGCTAATGATGCCACATCATCGAGAATTCCCATCTCAGACCCGCGTTGATTCAAGTCTATCCGGATTCAGAATTTGAAAACAAAAGAAAGGTACTTTATAAGTTCATTACAAATATTAAAAGAATATATATAAAAAGGAAAGTATTAAAAATAATAATGATAAAATAAAGTATATAAAAAAGTATTTAAAAAGAAAAATCAAATAGTAAAATAAATAATGAAAGAAAAAAAAAACCCGGCCCAACTGGGCCAAATGGCCCAGCCGGCCACCCCACCCCTCCAAACCCTAGCGCCCCCCCTGGCAAGGGAGCCCTTGCCTCACTCCCTCCCACTCCCCTTAGCCGCCACCACTCCCCACGCTCCCCCCTCTCGGTCCCCCTTCTCCCCCCACGACACAGCCCCCCACCTCTCTCTCCCGTAACTCCCTCACCCACCCCAGGCTCTCCCTCTCACCCGAGCCCCTCTCCCACCTCGAGCACCAGCCCCCCCGTTGGCCTCCTCCTCCCGCCGGAGAGCCCCCCCCCCACGGCCTCCTCCTCCCGCCGGCGAGCCCCCCCTGCCCACTCACCTCGCCTCCACCGATGGCCTCCCTCTCCTCTCTCCACTCGCCCCCCCCCACCAGACCTGGCGGGACCACCTCGCCGGCCTACACCCCCATCCCGGCGACCACCACCCCTCTCGGCCCCAACCCCGCCTCCGTCGGCCTTCCTCCCGCTCGGTCCAGGAGGGACCGGGCAGGGAGACATCTTCGCCTCGCCGGATCTAGCCGGCTCCCCCTCGCCGGCACGACCGACCGTCCTCACCGGCATCACCACCACCGCGCCGTCACCGTCACCGTCACCGTCATCGTCACCCGCCTCGTCCTCCTCCTCACCGTCACCTCCGCTTCCCGTGAACTCCGGCTTCATCGGGCCGTCTCGTCAACGTTGGTGAGCCCCTCCTCGGGTTGTGTTGTGTGTTGTGTGTTGACAAAGAGAGATGAGAGTGTTGTTGAGTTAAAAGTAAATAAAATAAATGTTGTATTAGATGCGTTTGTATGTATGTATGTATGAGATGCGATGTATGTATTTGCGTATATGGATATTTGGAGGAATACGATATTTGCACGGTTATGCATCTGTAAAAAATGAGTAAATAGCCTTGGGTCACTTACGGGTGGGACCAACGCAACCGTTGTCTATGACAGGGAGGCCCCACGCGATAGTTAAAATAAAAATTCAAAATAATAATTAAAAATATTTTATATATATTAAATAAATAAATAGATAGATATAATAATTAATTAATGAGTTAATGAATTATTTAAATAAATATATAAGTTAATCTGTTAATTAGTATAATTAATTAACATAATGAGAGAATGCCACGTGGGTCCCTCATTAAATTAATCTCATAAATCAATATTTAATCGATATTAGAACTTGTGCCTATGACGTTCGGGACCCACTGGTCAGTTGACCAGTCAACTGTTGATGTGAGCATGATATCGCGATGATGTCATAATAGGATTTTATTAAAATAATTAAATCTGTTTTTAATTCCTAATTATTAAATAAAACTTTAAAAATTAATAGTTAATAATCCGTAAGTCAGATCGAAATATTTTCAACACGAAAGTTGATCAGGAGAACGAGACGAACCCGAATACACGGTCCATTCGTCTGTCACCCGTCCCTAGCATAGCAAACATGGAACTTTTCCATCGTTTCCAGTATAACCGGTAGTAGCCCGAGACCCGGAAAATATCATCAGATATTCTTCCGACCCGTCTATGACGGATGTTGCTGCGTTAGCTCATGCCTAGCCTGCATCTTGCCATGTCATGCTTTGTGTTGCATTGGTGCTATTATTTATTGTTTCTTCCCCCTCTTATTACCGGTAGACCCCGAGACTGACGCTGCTGCCGGATACATCTACGACCCTGCCGATCAATCCTTTGCCGCAGAGCATGTAGTTGTCAGTTGTCTTCACATCCACGTGAGCCTCAATGAGGGTCTGCTAAGCCTCCGAGTGTATCTCGAGTGTCCACTCGGAGGAAGCTTTTCACTTAGGCGACTCTGGTTTGCAGCTAAGTCTCCGAGTGTGACTTGAAATGCACACTCGGAGCAAGTTGTTTACTTAGGCGACTCTGAGTCACTGGTAAGTCCCCGAGTGTGACTTTTGGTGCACACTCGTAGCAAGTTATTACTTAGGTGACTCTGGGTCGCAGCTAAGTCTCCGAGTATGGCTTTCGGTGCACACTCGGAGCAAGTTATTACTTAGGCGACTGTGACATCCTCGACTTTTGCTACAGTAATTATTGTAATTAAGCTACAATGATCACCCGCTAATGATGCCACATCATCGAGAATTCCCATCTCAGACCCGCGTTGATTCAAGTCTATCCGGATTCAAAATTTGAAAACAAAAGAAAGGTACTTTATAAGTTCATTACAAATATTAAAAGAATATATATAAAAAGGAAAGTATTAAAAATAATAATGATAAAATAAAGTATATAAAAGAAAGTATTTAAAAAGAAAAATCAAATAGTAAAATAAATAATGAAAGAAAAAAAACCAACCGGCCCAAGTGGGCCAAATGGCCCAGCCGGCCACCCCACCCCTCCAAACCCTAGCGCCCCCCTGGCGAGGGAGCCCTTGCCTCGCTCCCTCCCACTCCCCTTAGCGCCGCCACTCCCCACGCTCCCCCCTCTCGGTCCCCCTTCTCCCCCCACGACACAGCCCCCCACCTCTCTCTCCCGTAACTCCCTCACCCACCCCAGGCTCTCCCTCTCACCCGAGCCCCTCTCCCACCTCGAGCACCAGCGCCCCCCCCCCCCGTCGGCCTCCTCCTCCTGCCGGTGAGCCCCCCCACGGCCTCCTCCTCCTGCCGGCGAGCCCCCCCTCCCCACTCACCTCGCCTCCACCGCCGGCCTCCCTCTCCTCTCCCCACTCGCCCCCACCAGATCTGGCCGGACCACCTCGCCGGCCTACACCCCCATCCCGGCGACCACCACCCCTCTCGGCCCCAACCCCGCCCCCGTCGGCCTTCCTCCCGCTCGGTCCAGGAGGGACCGGGCAGGGAGACATCTTCGCCTCGCCGGATCTAGCCGGCTCCCCCTCGCCGGCACGACCGACCGTCCTCACCGGCATCACCACCACCGCGCCGTCACCGTCACCGTCACCGTCATCGTCACCGCCTCGTCCTCCTCCTCACCGTCACCTCCGCTTCCCGTGAACTCCGGCTTCATCGGGCCGTCTCGTCAACGTTGGTGAGCCCCTCCTCGGGCTCCTCCCACCGTCGCGTTCCCCTCACCGTCCCGGTTCCGTTCCGGCAAACGGGACCCCGATCCGTCGACGGTAGTGGCCGGTAGGAGGATTTAAAATAATTAAATCTGTTTTTAATTCCTAATTATTAAATAAAACTTTAAAAATTAATATTTAATAATCCGTAAGTCAGATCGAAATATTTTCAACACGAAAGTTGATCAGGAGAACGAGACGAACCCGAATACACGGTCCATTCGTCTGTCACGCGTCCCTAGCATAGCAAACATGGAACTTTTCCATCGTTTCCAGTATAACCGGTAGTAGCCCGAGACCCGGAAAATATCATCAGATATTCTTCCGACCCGTCTATGACGGATGTTGCTGCGTTAGCTCATGCCTAGCCTGCATCTTGCCATGTCATGCTTTGTGTTGCATTGGTGCTATTATTTATTATTTCTTCCCCCTCTTATTACCGGTAGACCCCGAGACTGACGCTGCTGCCGGGTACATCTACGACCCTGCCGATCAGTCCTTTGCCGCAGAGCAGCAAGGCAAGCAAACCCCCCCTTGATCATTCCTATATCGCCTATGTCTTTCTTCCTACTGCTTGCATTAGTATTTGTGCTTCTGTTGTAGTTAGCTCCTATATCTGGTGCATAGCCTGTTTTTGATGAACTGCTACTTTCAGTCTTGTAACTTTAATATGCTTAGCATAGGTGGAGCAGTCATCCCCTCTGACCCCGTAGTCCAGTTGCCCCGCTTGTTTTCAAATCTCGATCTCTGATCGACGGGCCAGACCCGACACAGCACATACTCCCCTTCGTTGTACGACGCTACAGGGATACTATCGGGTACCGAGGGTGACACCTCGCTAAGTACTCCTGATGATATCTCTGTAGTATAGCTAGTCGGTCGTGGTTATCGAGGGTGATTCCTCTTTCACCATTCCCGACGATGCCTCTGTCGTGCAACCCCGCAAGTGTGGGACCCCCGAGGGTGATTCCTCTAAGCCCACCTTGACGGGTACATCGTTCGGAATCCAACGAGGGTGATACCTCGGATCCCCCCGATGTAACAACCACACAGTTACTCGACCATGTTACTGGGATCTTTGGTGATTAGTTGTAAGACGGGTGGATTCCCGTGAGACTGTGTTGTTGGCCTAATTAAAATGTTAATGGATTTGGGTATTTGATCTGGGTTGGTCGGAGACCTTTTCGCACTAACCGGCTACGCGGGAAGAATTATGGGTACTCGGCGTCGCGGTATCAGCCGAAGCTTTTCAGATGCCAGCATTGTAGCGGCGCGCGCCCGAGTGGTCCCGAGATGCATCGCGCTTGTGATTAAGGGATGTTAGGACTGACGTCGGCCGCCCACGCCACGTGCAGGAGCGTGAAGGGGAACTGGGCCCACGAACCCTTTGTGCTTAGGAGTTAGACCGGCGGGCTGGCCTCTCTGATTAGTCTTAGGTGGGGCTGCGACGTGTCGATATTCCGAGGCCGGGCAGGACCCAGAAAAGTATGTCCGGCCATAGTGTTATCGAGCGTGACGGGACATGTTGTGCACCCCTGCAGGGATGGAAATTAACTATTCGGATAGCCGTGTCCACGGTTACAGGACGACTTGGAGTTGTGCCCCGATCTTATACAACTACAATTGTTACTTAACTGGATCATTAGTTTGCCTCGGGATTGCTTCCTCGCAGGGAGTCGAGGGAGGATCTTTAGGCGTGACCTCACTTTAATATTGCTGCAACAATATGACTATTAATGTTACCCCTGTTCTACTCTCGTCTATTGCTGCAAGACCCTGAAGATGCTAGTCTTCGATAGGACTAGGCCTTCTCTCTCTATTCTCGCATTGCTGCAGTCAGTCCACATATAACCCCCTTCTTTGATACTGATGCATAATTAGAATAGTTATGATGTAAGACTTGCGAGTACTTTGGATGAGTACTCACCGCTGCCTTGCTCCCCCCTTGTCCTCTTGATCCGTTTGCTGCGACCAGATGATGGAGCCCAGGAGATGGAGGTCCCCGCCACCGACGACTGCTACCCCGACGGTGCCTACTACTACGTGGAGGCCGCTGATGATCAGGAGTAGTTAGGAGGTTCCCAGGCAGGAGGCCTCGCCTCGTTCGATCGTTGTATCTTTTGTGCTAGCCTTCTCTAAGGCACCCCATGTTTTATGTCTGTACTCAGATATTTGTTGCTTCCGCTGACTCGTGTGTTTATCGAGCTCTCGTATTCTAGCCCTCGAGGCCCCTGGCTTGTAATATGAAGCTGATGTTATTTTATTTGTCTCTAGAGTTGTGTTGTGGTATCTTCCCGTGAGTCCTTGGGTTTGATCGTACGCATTTGCGTGTATGGTTAGCGTACGATTAAATCGAGGGCGTCACAGCGACTCTGGGTCGCAGCTAAGTCTCCGAGTGTGACTTTTAGTGCACACTCGGAGCGTCTCTTGGTGAAGCCAATGGCAAACATGCAGAGCATGTAGTTGTCAGTTGTCTTCACATTCACATGAGCCTCAATGAGGGTCTGCTAAGCCTCCGAGTGTATCTCGAGTGTCCACTCGGAGGAAGCTTTTTACTTAGGCGACTCTGGTTCACAGTTAAGTCTCCGAGTGTGACTTGAAATGCACACTCGGAGCAAGTTGTTTACTTAGGCGACTCCGAGTCGCAGCTAAGTCCCCGAGTGTGACTTTTGGTGCACACTCGGAGCGAGTTGTTTACTTAGGCGACTCTGGGTCGCAGCTAAGTCCCCGAGTGTGACTTTTCGTGCACACTCGGAGCGAGTTGTTTACTTAGGCGACTCTGGGTCGCAGCTAAGTTCCCGAGTGTAACTTTTAGCACACACTCGGAGCGAGTTGTTTACTTAGGCGACTCTGGGTCGCAGCTAAGTCCCCGAGTGTGACTTTTAGCGCACACTCGGAGCGAGTTGTTTACTTAGGCGACTCTGGGTCGCAGCTAAGTCCCCGAGTGTGACTTTTAGCGCACACTCGGAGCGTGTTGTTTATGTTGGAATTATGCCCTAGAGGCAATAATAAATATAGTTATTATTATAATTCCTGTATCAAGATAATAGTTTATTATCCATGTTATAATTGTATTGAAGGAAGACTCATTTACATGTGTGGATACATAGACAAAACACCGTCCCTAGCATGCCTCTAGTTGGCTAGCCAGTTGATCGATGATAGTCAGTGTCTTGTGATTATGAACAAGGTGTTGTTGCTTGATAACTGGATAACGTCATTGGGAGAATCACGTGATGGACTAGACCCAAACTAATAGACGTAGCATGTTGATCGTGTCATTTTGTTGCTACTGTTTTCTGCGTGTCAAGTATTTATTCCTATGACCATGAGATCATATAACTCACTGACACCGGAGAAATGCTTCTGTGGTATTGGAGTGTCGGTCGAGATGGCCGTCCATGATGCGGCCTACATCGCCATCACCCGTCTCCGTGGAGCGTACCCTCACCTGGAGGAGAGCCCTTTCAGATACATCCCGCATGCTCCTGCTGGGGATGAGACTGGGTCTGATCTCACTGCCTACGCCTCTGACGTTCGGGAGCGCTACGACCGTTCGTACGTCGCTGTCTGCGCCCCCTACGTGACGCGTCGCTACGACGCGCGGGTTCTGGTGCAGTACACTCAGGCAATGGATCGTGCTTTCCGAGCTCTAACTGTGGAGCTGTATGCTACGCGCACTCGTCTTTACGACGCGTTGACAGAGCTACAGCCATCACACTGTCCGAGGGCTCCACCTATGCGCATCCGCGAGCCGAGCAGGACAGAGCTACCATCAGCTCTCGAGTGGACTGATGTTGGGGGTAGAACCCCTGCACTTGGACCTCAGCTGCTCGACTGGATGTGTTACCCTCACCAGAGTCACAATGGAACACAGGGTCCTGTCCCTACCTTCTATCACCGCCAGCTACCAGGATTCGATCGTCCTCTCCGACGTTGATGTAGCCTTATCGCTACATCTCGTTGTGGTACTCTTCCACCGCGTGCCTGCGCGCCGCCTAGTGAGTCCAGGGTATCGTCTAATGCGTCCGGGCTATCGCCAAATTTCGAATTTGTAAACGTTAGTCTGTAATCGAACTTATGTATGGGTCTGTATGTCGAGCTCAACTACTATGGAGTATCTATCGCATTTCCCTTTCATTAGGCTTAATTACTCCATGAATGCGTGCGATGCCTTTTCGATTGCTTTAAGCTAAACTATCCCTGCTAAATGTTTAACAGGATGGTTAGACCAGCTGGCCGCCCGCGTGCCCGTGCCAACGATGCACCACCCCCGCCTCCTGAGTATATGGCGGGGATGATCCAACAGTTTGAGCTGAACCGCCAGTTTATGCAAGGGCTCATGGATCAGTTCCAAAGGCCGAAAATGAACCAACCACAAGGCGTGACACTGCAAGACTTCTGCCGTCTCAACCCTGCGATCTATCGCAGCTCAACTCAGCCTCTAGATGCTGATGACTGGCTCCGTGACATTTCTTATGAGCTGGAGTCTGCCAATGTGCCCCTGGCGAGCTATGTCAACTTTGCCGCCTACTTTCTGAAGGGTCCCGTTGCTCAATGGTGGGACAGCCACAGGCGCTCTCAGCCCGATGGAACTATCATCACTTGGGCAGAGTTCAAGGCTGCTTTCCGTGCTCGATACATTCCCCAAGGAATCATGGACCGGAAGAAGCGTGAGTTCCGCAACTTGGTCCCGGGCAACAAGACTGTGGATGCTTATCAGCGGGAATTTCTGGAATTATCTCGCTATGCTGAAGAAGACATTGCGACTGATGCACGCAGGCAGGAGAAGTTCCGTGAAGGCCTCCACCCTGATATCAAGCTGACACTCCTCGTTCAGGACTATGCTGATTTCGCCACCCTCGTGAACAAGGCTATTCAGGTTGAGACTGGTCTGCAGGAATACAAAGATAGCAGCAAGCGCAACCGTGACATGGGCTCATCTTCGGGCTCATCTGCACAGAAGCGGAAGATCTGGATTCCCAACAACATGTACCATGCACCTGCTCCTACTCCGAGGCCGTCCTATGCTGCACCTCGCCTGCCTCCTCCACCACCTAGGCAGCCGAGGCTTCCAGCTCCACCGCCTCGAGTTCCTCCTTCCCGTCCTGAGGACGGGCTGTGCTTCAAGTGTGGCCGTCCAGGTCACCGTGCTAGAGACTGCAGGCAGAATACGAATCAGCTGACACTTCCCGCAACTGGCAGTGGCAACAACCAGAACCGCAACTTCAACGCTAAGCCTGCTTATGTTCGTGGTCAGGCCAACAACATTGATATGGGTCAAGCTCAAGACCAGACTGCTACCGTGATGGGTACACTTCTCGTTAACTCAGTACCTGCTTCTGTATTTTTTGATACAGGAGCATCGCATTCTTTTATGTCGGAAATTTTTCCATACTTGCATGACATTAGGAGCGAAGAGATGAACATCCCGATAGTGGTAAACACCCCTGGGGGCGAATGCCGAACCTCTGTGGTTTGCCCCCATGTTCCAGTTGAAATTGAAGGATTAGAATTCCTTGCCAACCCCATCCTACTAAAGTCATCCAACATTGATCTCATATTGGGGATGGACTGGTTGAAAGCTCATACGGCATCGATCGTTTGTGCCACCAAGACCGTCCACCTCCTACACCCTTCAGATGAAGTAATAAGCTACCATGCGCATCTCGTCCGTAATGCTGAGGCACGACTGTATGCTTTGAATGCATTAAATGCGTCGCCTCTTGAAGGGATTGAAAACATACGAGTGGTCCGAGAATTTCAAGATGTCTTTCCAGAAGAACTTCCGGGGATTCCCCCTCCTCGAGCTGTCGAGTTTGTCATTGACTTGGTACCCGGTACCACTCCTATTGCCAAGCGTCCTTATAAAATGCCACCACATGAACTCCTTGAACTTAAGCAAGAAATTGACAACTCGCTCCGTCTGGGTTTCATCCGTCCGAGTTCCTCTGCTTGGGGAGCGCCTTCTCTCTTTGTTAAGAAGAAGGATGGGACAAATCGATTGGTTCAAGACTATCGTCCTATCAACCAGGCCACTATTCAAAACAAATATCCTCTCCCTCGGATAAATGATTTGTATGATCAACTTGCTGGTTCCATCGTTTTCTCTAAGCTCAACTTGAGATTGGGATACCACCAAATCCGTGTTCGCAAGGAGGATATTCCAAAGACCGCCTTCGTTACTCGATATGGATCATATGATTACACCGTCATGTCCTTCGGCTTAACCAATGCACCGGCAACCTTCTCTCGACTGATGAATTATATATTCATGGACTACCTCGACAAATTTGTCGTGGTATATCTGGATGATATTCTGGTGTTTTCAAAGAACAAAGAAGAGCATGCTGAACATCTTCGTCTTGTACTGGATAAGCTTCGGGAGCATAAACTCTATGCGAAGTATTCCAAATGTGAGTTCTGGCTAGACGAAGTGACTTACCTTGGTCATGTGATTTCCAAGGATGGTATTGCGGTCAACCCCGAACGAATTCAAGCTATTCTTGACTGGACTCCCCCGAAGAATGTCAAGCAAGTCAGAAGTTTTCTCGGACTCGCCAGCTATTGCCGTCGATTCGTCAAGAACTTCTCGAAGATTGCGAAGCCCTTAACCAACCTGCTTCACAAAGGTGTTAAGTATGAATGGACTGATAAATGCCATGAAAGTTTCCAGGCACTCAAGGACAAACTGACGTCCGCTCCAGTACTTGCTCCTCCAGATACGAAAAGGGACTTCGTCATATACTGTGATGCTTCTCGTCAAGGAATAGGTTGTGTCCTAATGCAGGATCGCAAGGTGATCGCATATGCTTCACGTCAACTGCGTGCTCATGAAGAGAACTACCCAGTTCATGATCTCGAGCTTGCCGCAGTCATTCATGCATTGAAGGAATGGCGACAATACCTTGTCGGTAATCGCTGTGAAATCTACACCGACCATCAAAGTCTGAAGTACTTGTTCACTCAACCGGAGCTGAACCTGCGTCAACAAAGATGGATGGAGCGTATAGCAGATTTTGTCTGTAGTATATCATATACCCCTGGCAAGGCTAATGTAATGGTTGATGCCTTAAGTCGCGAGTCATACTGCAACCACCTCCAGGTTCATCAGGTTCACGATCGTCTGCAAGAGGAATTCCGTAAGCTGAACCTCCACATTGTTCCTCAGGGTTACCTTGTTCCCCCTCCTGAAGAGTGTCAAAAGATGAACCTTCGTGTTGTTAATCAGGGTTCCCTCAGTAACCTAGTGGTTGAACCAAATCTTGTGAGCTCCATAAAGAATCTGCAAGACTTTGACGATGATGTCGACAGGATTAAGAGCTATATTGTGAAGGGTAAGCCCTCCTTTTTCACTGTTGATGAAGGTGGCGCCTTGTACTTAAAGGGTCGCCTATTCGTCCCAAATAAGAAGGAAAATCTCAGGATAACTGGGAAGGTGATGGAAGAAGCTCATGACACACCGCTGTCTATTCACCCGGGTAGTACCAGGATGTACCAAGACATCCGGCAAAGATTCTGGTGGCCCAATATGAAATAAGACATTGCACGCTATGTGGCAGAATGTGATATATGCCGGCGTATCAAAGCAGAACACCAAAAGCCTGCTGGAACTCTGCAACCTATCTCTATTCCCGAGTGGAAATGGGACCACGTTGGAATCGACTTCGTCACTGGTTTTCCCAGATCTCAGAAAGGTAATGATGCTATTCTTGTCGTCATTGATCGACTGTCCAAAGTTGCACATTTCCTGGCCGTCAAGGAAACGATTAATGCTAGTCAGCTGGCAGATCTTTATATGTCGAGAGTTGTTTCACTTCACGGTATTCCGTTGGTAATCTGTTCGGACCGTGGCAGTTTGTTCACTTCAAAATTCTGGGAAAGTTTTCAGAAGGCTATGGGGACTCATCTGTCCTTCAGCACTGCATTTCATCCTCAATCCCAGAGACAAGTTGAACGAGTGAACCAAATTCTCGAGGACATGCTTCGAGCTTGTGTCATTTCTTTCGGTAAGAAATGGGAGGAATCTCTCCCGTATGCCGAGTTCTCTTACAACAATAGCTATCAAGCTAGTCTGAAGATGGCCCCTTTCGAAGTATTGTATGGGTGAAGGTGTCGAACTCCTCTGAATTGGTCAGAAACTGGGGAACGATCACTCTTCGGTCCGGATATTATTCAACATGCTGAAGATCAAGTCCGCATTATTCATGAGAATCTGAAGGGTGCTCAGTCTCGTCAGAAGAGTCAGTATGACCGTCATCATCAAGATATGGTCTATCAACCTCGCGAAAAGGCTTATCTTCGTGTCACACCAATGAGAGGTGCTCACCGTTTCGGAATCAAGGGCAAGTTAGCTCCTCGTTATATTGGTCCTTTCACTGTTCTCGAAAGGCGTGGGAGAGTGGCTTATCAATTGGAACTGCCGGCGAACCTTTCTTAGGTTCACGATGTCTTCCATGTTTCTCAGCTCCGTCGCTGCTTCAAGGACCCTATTCGAGCAGTGGATCACGATATGGTTGAACTACAACAAGACCTCTCTTATAAAGAGCATCCGGTCCGCATTCTCGACCAAGCTGAACGTAAGACTCGTCGCAAGGTCACTAAGTTCCTTAAGGTGCAGTGGTCAAATCACTCTGAAGATGAAGCCACTTGGGAATGCGAGGATCATCTTCGTGATGAATACCCCGGGCTCTTTCCCTCTACCTCTTAATTCTCGGGACGAGAATTCTTGTTAGTAGGGGAGAATTGTGACATCCTCGACTTTTGCTACAGTAATTATTGTAATTAAGCTACAATGATCACCCGCTAATGATGCCACATCATCGAGAATTCCCATCTCAGACCCGCGTTGATTCAAGTCTATCCGGATTCAGAATTTGAAAACAAAAGAAAGGTACTTTATAAGTTCATTACAAATATTAAAAGAATATATATAAAAAGGAAAGTATTAAAAATAATAATGATAAAATAAAGTATATAAAAAAGTATTTAAAAAGAAAAATCAAATAGTAAAATAAATAATGAAAGAAAAAAAAAACCCGGCCCAACTGGGCCAAATGGCCCAGCCGGCCACCCCACCCCTCCAAACCCTAGCGCCCCCCCTGGCAAGGGAGCCCTTGCCTCACTCCCTCCCACTCCCCTTAGCCGCCACCACTCCCCACGCTCCCCCCTCTCGGTCCCCCTTCTCCCCCCACGACACAGCCCCCCACCTCTCTCTCCCGTAACTCCCTCACCCACCCCAGGCTCTCCCTCTCACCCGAGCCCCTCTCCCACCTCGAGCACCAGCCCCCCCGTTGGCCTCCTCCTCCCGCCGGAGAGCCCCCCCCCACGGCCTCCTCCTCCCGCCGGCGAGCCCCCCCTGCCCACTCACCTCGCCTCCACCGATGGCCTCCCTCTCCTCTCTCCACTCGCCCCCCCCCACCAGACCTGGCGGGACCACCTCGCCGGCCTACACCCCCATCCCGGCGACCACCACCCCTCTCGGCCCCAACCCCGCCTCCGTCGGCCTTCCTCCCGCTCGGTCCAGGAGGGACCGGGCAGGGAGACATCTTCGCCTCGCCGGATCTAGCCGGCTCCCCCTCGCCGGCACGACCGACCGTCCTCACCGGCATCACCACCACCGCGCCGTCACCGTCACCGTCACCGTCATCGTCACCGCCTCGTCCTCCTCCTCACCGTCACCTCCGCTTCCCGTGAACTCCGGCTTCATCGGGCCGTCTCGTCAACGTTGGTGAGCCCCTCCTCGGGTTGTGTTGTGTGTTGTGTGTTGACAAAGAGAGATGAGAGTGTTGTTGAGTTAAAAGTAAATAAAATAAATGTTGTATTAGATGCGTTTGTATGTATGTATGTATGAGATGCGATGTATGTATTTGCGTATATGGATATTTGGAGGAATACGATATTTGCACGGTTATGCATCTGTAAAAAATGAGTAAATAGCCTTGGGTCACTTACGGGTGGGACCAACGCAACCGTTGTCTATGACAGGGAGGCCCCACGCGATAGTTAAAATAAAAATTCAAAATAATAATTAAAAATATTTTATATATATTAAATAAATAAATAGATAGATATAATAATTAATTAATGAGTTAATGAATTATTTAAATAAATATATAAGTTAATCTGTTAATTAGTATAATTAATTAACATAATGAGAGAATGCCACGTGGGTCCCTCATTAAATTAATCTCATAAATCAATATTTAATCGATATTAGAACTTGTGCCTATGACGTTCGGGACCCACTGGTCAGTTGACCAGTCAACTGTTGATGTGAGCATGATATCGCGATGATGTCATAATAGGATTTTATTAAAATAATTAAATCTGTTTTTAATTCCTAATTATTAAATAAAACTTTAAAAATTAATAGTTAATAATCCGTAAGTCAGATCGAAATATTTTCAACACGAAAGTTGATCAGGAGAACGAGACGAACCCGAATACACGGTCCATTCGTCTGTCACCCGTCCCTAGCATAGCAAACATGGAACTTTTCCATCGTTTCCAGTATAACCGGTAGTAGCCCGAGACCCGGAAAATATCATCAGATATTCTTCCGACCCGTCTATGACGGATGTTGCTGCGTTAGCTCATGCCTAGCCTGCATCTTGCCATGTCATGCTTTGTGTTGCATTGGTGCTATTATTTATTGTTTCTTCCCCCTCTTATTACCGGTAGACCCCGAGACTGACGCTGCTGCCGGATACATCTACGACCCTGCCGATCAATCCTTTGCCGCAGAGCATGTAGTTGTCAGTTGTCTTCACATCCACGTGAGCCTCAATGAGGGTCTGCTAAGCCTCCGAGTGTATCTCGAGTGTCCACTCGGAGGAAGCTTTTCACTTAGGCGACTCTGGTTTGCAGCTAAGTCTCCGAGTGTGACTTGAAATGCACACTCGGAGCAAGTTGTTTACTTAGGCGACTCTGAGTCACTGGTAAGTCCCCGAGTGTGACTTTTGGTGCACACTCGTAGCAAGTTATTACTTAGGTGACTCTGGGTCGCAGCTAAGTCTCCGAGTATGGCTTTCGGTGCACACTCGGAGCAAGTTATTACTTAGGCGACTGTGACATCCTCGACTTTTCCTACAATAATTATTGTAATTAAGCTACAATGATCACCCGCTAATGATGCCACATCATCGAGAATTCCCATCTCAGACCCGCGTTGATTCAAGTCTATCCGGATTCAAAATTTGAAAACAAAAGAAAGGTACTTTATAAGTTCATTACAAATATTAAAAGAATATATATAAAAAGGAAAGTATTAAAAATAATAATGATAAAATAAAGTATATAAAAGAAAGTATTTAAAAAGAAAAATCAAATAGTAAAATAAATAATGAAAGAAAAAAAACCAACCGGCCCAAGTGGGCCAAATGGCCCAGCCGGCCACCCCACCCCTCCAAACCCTAGCGCCCCCCTGGCGAGGGAGCCCTTGCCTCGCTCCCTCCCACTCCCCTTAGCCGCCGCCACTCCCCACGCTCCCCCCTCTCGGTCCCCCTTCTCCCCCCACGACACAGCCCCCCACCTCTCTCTCCCGTAACTCCCTCACCCACCCCAGGCTCTCCCTCTCACCCGAGCCCCTCTCCCACCTCGAGCACCAGCGCCCCCCCCCGTCGGCCTCCTCCTCCTGCCGGTGAGCCCCCCCATGGCCTCCTCCTCCTGCCGGCGAGCCCCCCCTCCCCACTCACCTCGCCTCCACCGCCGGCCTCCCTCTCCTCTCCCCACTCGCCCCCACCAGATCTGGCCGGACCACCTCGCCGGCCTACACCCCCATCCCGGCGACCACCACCCCTCTCGGCCCCAACCCCGCCCCCGTCGGCCTTCCTCCCGCTCGGTCCAGGAGGGACCGGGCAGGGAGACATCTTCGCCTCGCCGGATCTAGCCGGCTCCCCCTCGCCGGCACGACCGACCGTCCTCACCGGCATCACCACCACCACGCCGTCACCGTCACCGTCACCGTCATCGTCACCGCCTCGTCCTCCTCCTCACCGTCACCTCTGCTTCCCGTGAACTCCGGCTTCATCGGGCCGTCTCGTCAACGTTGGTGAGCCCCTCCTCGGGCTCCTCCCACCGTCGCGTTCCCCTCACCGTCCCGGTTCCGTTCCGGCAAACGGGACCCCGATCCGTCGACGGTAGTGGCCGGTAGGAGGATTTAAAATAATTAAATCTGTTTTTAATTCCTAATTATTAAATAAAACTTTAAAAATTAATATTTAATAATCCGTAAGTCAGATCGAAATATTTTCAACACGAAAGTTGATCAGGAGAACGAGACGAACCCGAATACACGGTCCATTCGTCTGTCACGCGTCCCTAGCATAGCAAACATGGAACTTTTCCATCGTTTCCAGTATAACCGGTAGTAGCCCGAGACCCGGAAAATATCATCAGATATTCTTCCGACCCGTCTATGACGGATGTTGCTGCGTTAGCTCATGCCTAGCCTGCATCTTGCCATGTCATGCTTTGTGTTGCATTGGTGCTATTATTTATTATTTCTTCCCCCTCTTATTACCGGTAGACCCCGAGACTGACGCTGCTGCCGGGTACATCTACGACCCTGCCGATCAGTCCTTTGCCGCAGAGCAGCAAGGCAAGCAAACCCCCCCTTGATCATTCCTATATCGCCTATGTCTTTCTTCCTACTGCTTGCATTAGTATTTGTGCTTCTGTTGTAGTTAGCTCCTATATCTGGTGCATAGCCTGTTTTTGATGAACTGCTACTTTCAGTCTTGTAACTTTAATATGCTTAGCATAGGTGGAGCAGTCATCCCCTCTGACCCCGTAGTCCAGTTGCCCCGCTTGTTTTCAAATCTCGATCTCTGATCGACGGGCCAGACCCGACACAGCACATACTCCCCTTCGTTGTATGACGCTACAGGGATACTATCGGGTACCGAGGGTGACACCTCGCTAAGTACTCCTGATGATATCTCTGTAGTATAGCTAGTCGGTCGTGGTTATCGAGGGTGATTCCTCTTTCACCATTCCCGACGATGCCTCTGTCGTGCAACCCCGCAAGTGTGGGACCCCCGAGGGTGATTCCTCTAAGCCCACCTTGACGGGTACATCGTTCGGAATCCAACGAGGGTGATACCTCGGATCCCCCCGATGTAACAACCACACAGTTACTCGACCATGTTACTGGGATCTTTGGTGATTAGTTGTAAGACGGGTGGATTCCCGTGAGACTGTGTTGTTGGCCTAATTAAAATGTTAATGGATTTGGGTATTTGATCTGGGTTGGTCGGAGACCTTTTCGCACTAACCGGCTACGCGGGAAGAATTATGGGTACTCGGCGTCGCGGTATCAGCCGAAGCTTTTCAGATGCCAGCATTGTAGCGGCGCGCGCCCGAGTGGTCCCGAGATGCATCGCGCTTGTGATTAAGGGATGTTAGGACTGACGTCGGCCGCCCACGCCACGTGCAGGAGCGTGAAGGGGAACTGGGCCCACGAACCCTTTGTGCTTAGGAGTTAGACCGGCGGGCTGGCCTCTCTGATTAGTCTTAGGTGGGGCTGCGACGTGTCGATATTCCGAGGCCGGGCAGGACCCAGAAAAGTATGTCCGGCCATAGTGTTATCGAGCGTGACGGGACATGTGGTGCACCCCTGCAGGGATGGAAATTAACTATTCGGATAGCCGTGTCCACGGTTACAGGACGACTTGGAGTTGTGCCCCGATCTTATACAACTACAATTGTTACTTAACTGGATCATTAGTTTGCCTCGGGATTGCTTCCTCGCAGGGAGTCGAGGGAGGATCTTTAGGCGTGACCTCACTTTAATATTGCTGCAACAATATGACTATTAATGTTACCCCTGTTCTACTCTCGTCTATTGCTGCAAGACCCTGAAGATGCTAGTCTTCGATAGGACTAGGCCTTCTCTCTCTATTCTCGCATTGCTGCAGTCAGTCCACATATAACCCCCTTCTTTGATACTGATGCATAATTAGAATAGTTATGATGTAAGACTTGCGAGTACTTTGGATGAGTACTCACCGCTGCCTTGCTCCCCCCTTGTCCTCTTGATCCGTTTGCTGCGACCAGATGATGGAGCCCAGGAGATGGAGGTCCCCGCCACCGACGACTGCTACCCCGACGGTGCCTACTACTACGTGGAGGCCGCTGATGATCAGGAGTAGTTAGGAGGTTCCCAGGCAGGAGGCCTCGCCTCGTTCGATCGTTGTATCTTTTGTGCTAGCCTTCTCTAAGGCACCCCATGTTTTATGTCTGTACTCAGATATTTGTTGCTTCCGCTGACTCGTGTGTTTATCGAGCTCTCGTATTCTAGCCCTCGAGGCCCCTGGCTTGTAATATGAAGCTGATGTTATTTTATTTGTCTCTAGAGTTGTGTTGTGGTATCTTCCCGTGAGTCCTTGGGTTTGATCGTACGCATTTGCGTGTATGGTTAGCGTACGATTAAATCGAGGGCGTCACAGCGACTCTGGGTCGCAGCTAAGTCTCCGAGTGTGACTTTTAGTGCACACTCGGAGCGTCTCTTGGTGAAGCCAATGGCAAACATGCAGAGCATGTAGTTGTCAGTTGTCTTCACATTCACATGAGCCTCAATGAGGGTCTGCTAAGCCTCCGAGTGTATCTCGAGTGTCCACTCGGAGGAAGCTTTTTACTTAGGCGACTCTGGTTCACAGTTAAGTCTCCGAGTGTGACTTGAAATGCACACTCGGAGCAAGTTGTTTACTTAGGCGACTCCGAGTCGCAGCTAAGTCCCCGAGTGTGACTTTTGGTGCACACTCGGAGCGAGTTGTTTACTTAGGCGACTCTGGGTCGCAGCTAAGTCCCCGAGTGTGACTTTTCGTGCACACTCGGAGCGAGTTGTTTACTTAGGCGACTCTGGGTCGCAGCTAAGTTCCCGAGTGTAACTTTTAGCACACACTCGGAGCGAGTTGTTTACTTAGGCGACTCTGGGTCGCAGCTAAGTCCCCGAGTGTGACTTTTAGCGCACACTCGGAGCGAGTTGTTTACTTAGGCGACTCTGGGTCGCAGCTAAGTCCCCGAGTGTGACTTTTAGCGCACACTCAGAGCGTGTTGTTTATGTTGGAATTATGCCCTAGAGGCAATAATAAATATAGTTATTATTATAATTCCTGTATCAAGATAATAGTTTATTATCCATGTTATAATTGTATTGAAGGAAGACTCATTTACATGTGTGGATACATAGACAAAACACCGTCCCTAGCATGCCTCTAGTTGGCTAGCCAGTTGATCGATGATAGTCAGTGTCTTGTGATTATGAACAAGGTGTTGTTGCTTGATAACTGGATAACGTCATTGGGAGAATCACGTGATGGACTAGACCCAAACTAATAGACGTAGCATGTTGATCGTGTCATTTTGTTGCTACTGTTTTCTGCGTGTCAAGTATTTATTCCTATGACCATGAGATCATATAACTCACTGACACCGGAGAAATGCTTTGTGTGTATCAAACGTCGCAACGTAACTGGGTGACTATAAAGATGCTCTACAGGTATCTCCGAAGGTGTTAGTTGAGTTTGTATGGATCAAGACTGGGATTTGTCACTCCGTGTGACGGAGAGGTATCTCGGGGCCCATTCGGTAATACAACATCACACACAAGCCTTGCAAGCAATGTGACTTAGTGTAAGTTGCGGGATCTTGTATTATGGAACGAGTAAAGAGACTTGCCGGTAAACGAGATTGAAATAGGTATGCGGATACTGACGATCGAATCTTAGGCAAGTAACATACAGAAGGACAAAGGGAATGACATACGGGATTATATGAATCCTTGGCACTGAGGTTCAAACGATAAGATCTTCGTAGAATATGTGGGATCCAATATGGGCATCCAGGTCCCGCTATTGGATATTGACCGAGGAGTCACTCGGGTCATGTCTACATAGTTCTCGAGCCCGCAGGGTGTGCACACTTAAGGTTCGACGTTGTTTTATGCGTATTTGAGTTATATGGTTGGTTACCGAATGTTGTTCGGAGTCCCGGATGAGATCACGGACGTCACGAGGGTTTCCAGAATGGTCCAAAAACGAAGATTGATATATAGGATGACCTCATTTGATTACCGGAAGATTTTCGGAGTTACCGGGAATGTACCGGGAATGACGAATGGGTTCCGGGAGTTCACCGGGGGGGGCAACCCACCCCGGGGAAGCCCATAGGCTTTTGGGGAGACACACCAGCCCTTAGTGGGCTGGTGGGACAGCCCACAAGTGCCCTATGCGCCAAGGAGAAGAAAATCAAGAGAGAAAGAAAAAAAAGGAGGAGGTGGGAAGGAAGGGGGACTCCCTCCCACCAAACCTAGTCCAACTCGGTTTGGGGGGGAGAGTCCTCCCCCTTGGACTCGGCCGACCCCCTTGGGGCTCCTTGAGCCCCAAGGCAAGGCCCCCTCCCTCCCGCCTATATATACGGAGGTTTTAGGGCTGATTTGAGACGTTTTTTCCACGGCAGCCCAACCACATACCTCCACGGTTTTTCCTCTAGATCGCGTTTCTGTGGAGCTCGGGAGGAGCCCTGCTGAGACAAGGTCATCACCAACCTCTGGAGCGCCGTCACGCTGCCGGAGAACTCTTCTACCTCTCCGTCTCTCTTGCTGGATCAAGAAGGCCGAGATCATCGTCGAGCTGTACGTGTGCTGAACGCGGAGGTGCCGTCCGTTCGGTACTAGATCGTGGGACTGATCGCGGGATTGTTCGCGGGGCGGATCGAGGGACGTGAGGACGTTCCACTACATCAACCGCGTTCTCTAACGCTTCTGTTGTACGGTCTACAAGGGTACGTAGATCACTCATCCCCTCTCGTAGATGGACATCACCATGATAGGTCTTCGTGTGCGTAGGAAATTTTTTGTTTCCCATGCGACGTTCCCCAATAGTTTACTTAGGCGACTCTGGGTCGCAGCTAAGTCCCCGAGTGTGACTTTTGGCACACACTCGGAGTTAGTTTTTTAGACTGGAGTCTGCAAACGCGGAAGAATTTTGAATTGGCAAGAAATTAATCCGCTTTTTATTACTTCGATGATACTTGTTCTTTACATTGTCTCTGTCAGCGGCTATGTGTAGAAGCGCTGCAGTAGATCTCCATTCCATGCTCGCGGCTCGTCCGTTTCCCTGTCGAGGTTGTAGAGTCGATATGCTCCGTTGTTGAGCACCTTAGAAATGATGAACGGTCCTCCCAGGCGGGAGCCAACTTGTGGGGTCTCTGTTGATCCACTCGGAGCACCAGGTCGCCTGCTTGGAACGTGCGGCTCCTGTCGTGCCGCGCATGAAATCGCCGCAGATCTTGTTGATAAATTGTTGAACGGATCAGTGCCATCTCGCGCTCCTCTTCTAAAAGGTCCACTCCGTCTTGCCTGGCTTGCTCTGCTTCGGCTTCGGAGAAGAGTTCGACTCGTGGAGAGTTGTGAAGCAAGTCACTCGGAAGGACTGCCTCTGCTCCATAAACGAGGAAAAAGGGGGATCGCCCTGTCGATCTATTCGGAGTTGTTCGGAGGCCCCACAGCACCGAAGGCAGCTCGGTGACCCATGCGCCGGCGGCATGCCGAACTTCCCGCAGGAGTCGAGGCTTCAACCCTTGAAGAATGAGTCCATTCGCCTGTTCCGCTTGTCCGTTTGTTTGGGGGTGCGCAACGGATGCAAAATCCACTCGGATACCTTGGCCTGCGCAAAAACCTTTGAACCTGTCCGAGTCGAAGTTTGTGCCATTGTCGGAGATTATGCTGTGTGGAACCCCGTATCTGGCGATGATGTCTCTGATAAATTTGATGGCCGTAAGGGCATCAAGCTTCTTGATGGGCTTGGCTTCAATCCACTTGGTAAATTTGTCGACTGCTACCAATAGATGGGTGAATCCTCCTTGGCCTGTTCTGAATGGTCCGACTGTACCTAATCCCCATACAGAGAATGACCAAGAAAGGGGAATTGTCTTCAGCACGGACGTTGGCTTGTGGGACTTGTTTGAATAGAACTGACAACCCTCGCAACGGTCGACTATATCTTTTGACATTTCATTCGCCTGCAACCAGAAGAAACCAACTTTGGATGCTTTGGCGACGATCGCCCTTGAGGAGGCATGATGACCGTAGGTTCCCAAATGGATTTCTTCCAAAATTATCTGTCCTTCCTCAGGAGAGATACATCACTGAAGGACGCCAGAAACACTTTCTCTGTATAACTGGTCATCAATGACGGTGAAGGACTTCGACCTACGAACGATTTTCCTGGCTTGGACCTCGTCTTCCGGTAACTCTTGCCTCATGATGTACGCAATGAAAGGCACAGTCCATTCGGGAATGACAGCTAGGATCTCCATGACCAGGTCAACCAAAACGGGGACCTCGACTTCAGTCTGGTTTGTTGAGCTCTTCGGTTGCACATGTTCTTGTGTAAAAGGATCTTCTTTTACCGAGGGGAGGTGTAGGTGCTCGAGGCAGACATCACTCGGGACAGGTCTTCGTGTGGATCCAAATTTCGCCAATTCATCTCCTGCTTGGTTTTTCAGTCGGGGAACATGGTGAAGTTCCAGACCTTCGAACTTCTTTTCGAGCTTCCTTATTGCGTTATAGTATGCAGTCATGGTGGGGTTCCTTACATCCCACTCCTTCATTACTTGATTAACCACTAGATCTGAGTCACCATAGACCATCAGGCGACGGACGCCGAGTGTGATGGCCATGCGCAACCCGTATAGGAGAGCTTCATACTCTGCTTCGTTGTTGGAAGAATCAAAATGGATCTGCAATACATACTTGAGTTTATCACCTTTCGGGGATATGAGCACTACGCCGGCGCCGGAGCCATAAAACATCTTGGACCCATCGAAGAACATGGTCCAATGAGCCGAGTAGATGTGAGTCGGTTGCTGTTGTTCTACCCATTCTGCTATGAAGTCAGCAAGAGCTTGAGACTTTATAGCTTTCTTGGCTTCGAATTTGATGTCGCGGTATAGCATCTCCATTGCCCACTTTGCCACTCGGCCTGATGCATCCCGATTGTGGAGAATTTCCGACAACGGAGCATCAGATATGACAGATACCGAGTGGTCTTGGAAATAATGAGCCACCTTCTTTGCAGTCATGTAGATCCCATAAATAAGCTTCTGATAATGGGGATACCTCTGCTTGGAAGGAGTCAGGACTTCAGAAACATAATATACTGGCCGCTGAACCTTGTACGCTTTGCCTTCTTCTTCACGTTCCACTGTCAGAACGGTGCTGACGACTTGATTTGTAGCCGCGATGTACAGAAGAAGGGGTTCTTTACTGAGCGGGGCAGTAAGAACCGGCTGGGTGGAAAGGAGGGCTTTGAGGTCATCGAATGCGGTTTGGGCTTCGTCTGTCCACTCGAAGGTATCTGACTTCTTCATGAGTCGGTACAGAGGTAACGCCTTCTCGCCGAGTCGAGCGATAAACCTGCTCAAAGCCGCTAGGCACCCTGTGAGCTTTTGTATGTCATGTACTCTTACCGGTCGCTCCATTCGAACAATGGTCCCGATCTTTTCGGGGTTGACATCGATCCCTCATTCAGAAACGAAGAAACCGAGTAACTTCCCGCTGGGAACGCCGGATGAACATTTGGCTGGGTTGAGCTTGATATCGTACCTTTGTAGGTTGGCGAATGTTTCTGCCAAGTCAGTCAGCAGGTCGGAACCTTTGCGTGACTTGACTACGATATCGTCCATATATGCCTCCACATTTCGACCAATCTGGTCTAGGAGGCATTTTTGGATCATTCACATAAAAGTTGCTCCTGCATTCTTCAAACCAAATGGCATAGTGACCTAACAAAAGCACCCGAATGGGGTGATCAAAGATGTCTTTAATTCATCTGGACCATACAAACGGATCTGATGATAGCCCGAATAGGCAACAAGGAAGGATAAGCGCTTGCAACCCGCGGTCGAATCAACGATTTGATCAATGCGGGGGAGCGGGAAGTGGTCTTTCAGACATACCTTATTAAGGTGCTTGAAATCGATGCACATACGGAGAGACTTGTCCTTCTTGGGCACCATGACCACATTAGCAAGCCACTCGGAGTGGTGTACCTCGCGAATGAAGTTGGCTGCGAGAAGTTTAGCTACCTCCTCTCCGATTGCTTTTCTCTTGTGCGCGGCGGACCGACGGAGGCGTTCACGGACGGGTCGAGTGGTAGGATCCACGTGCAGTCGGTGCTCAGCCAACTCCCTCGGTACACCTGGCATGTCAGCAGGCTTCCATGCAAAAATGTCCCAGTTCTCACGGAGGAATTGGATGAGCTCGGCTTCCTATTTTGGATCAAGGGTGGTGGAGATGTTTGTTGGGGCAGCGGTGGCATCCGTCGGGTGGACGCTTACTTTCTTCGTGTCTCCCGCCGACTGGAATGCGGACTCGGAAGCTGGCTTCTTTGAACGCATCAGGTCGGCGGGGTCGGCAATCTTCTTGTACTCATCCAACTCGAGTACAGCCATGTGCTGGTGTGACAGCCCGGTGCCGACGTTCCAGAAGATTCCCCTCTCTTTCTGTTTTCGTCGTGTGTCTGTTTATATTTGTCGCACCATCATCGCATCATGCGCATCATCTGCATTGCATCGGCATCTCCGTTGCCGCCAGTTTTCAAACTTGCATCCGATGTTAGTTGCCGGTTCGCGACGTCATCCGTTCTGAGTCCGACCGCGCATGCACGCGCCCGCGGCACCGTCGAAACCCTGTTTTTAAAGTGTGTTCAAAACTTTCTCTGATCGGGTTGAGATTTGACGTGCGGTCGTGAATAGTTATAGTGAGGCCGCCCGTTGAATTTCGTTGCGATCGGAGACCGTCTGGTTCCCGAACGGTCGCCCGTAGCGGCACCGTATTCGGTATACCGTCGGACGTGTGTCAGTGTTTTAAATCGCGTTGCCGCGCCGCCCGTTCTCCCTCTCGTCTCCGGATGTCTACACAACACGGCCACGTAGCACGCCCCGCGTTCGGAATCGTCCGAATCCGACCCCGCGGTTGGATCCGGATCGCGATTCCGGTTAACCGAGCCCCCCATTTGTCTATAAATACCCCCTCCTCCTTAATTTTTGGACAGCCTTCCTCAAATTCCTCCTCAATTTCCGCACCCCACCAAACCCTAGCCTCTCTCCTCCCACCTGTCTCCCTCCTCCAGCCGCCGGCCCGCTAGGCCCGCGCGCGGCCCGCCCGAGCCGCCGCCGCCCCGGTCTGCCCCGATCTGCCCGAGCTCCTCCCGGCGCCACCCACGCTCCCCAAGCCCCGCCGCCAGCAAGATCTCGCCGCCGGCCTCTCCTGTTCGGCTCGCCGCGCCTGACCGGAGCCTCTGCCGGCCGGAGTCGTCGCCCTCGCGCCGTTCCCCGCAGCTCGCCGCCGCCCTTGTCGCCTCGCCGTCGGACCTTCCACTGTCGGGAACGGGCCCGTCGGTCCTCGGGCTACGAGGTCAGGGTCGGCCTCACCTCGAACCCCGCCGGCGCCGTCGCTTCTCCAGGCTCGCCGGCCGCTGGAGCCACTGGAGCCGAGCTCCCCCTCGATCTCGATCTGGATCAGGAGGGCTGCTCGCTCGGGTGAGCCTCCCGCTCGCGAGAGTTGACCGCAGCGCAACGCGCCTGGGCCGGCTTGCGCGCTTGCCCCCCCCCCCCCCCCCCCCCCGCGTGGGCCTGCCTCCTCGCGAGGCCCAGCAGCGCCCGAGGCCTCCTTCGGCCAGCGCCCCTCAGCCCACAACACCAGGCCGGCCCAAGTGGCCTGGGTGAGCTACTTCCCCCCGTGCCTTTTTTTTCTTTGTTTTTAATTTAGCGACCAGTTCGGCCCGTTTAGATATTTAGGGATTTTTTTTTCTTCTCGGAATTATATAAATTCCAGATTTTGGTCTAGATTTTAAACGCGCGTATCTTTTGATCCGTGTGTCGGATCGCGATGATTTTTATATGCTTTTTGTGTAACTTTTCACGTAGAACCCGTTTATAAAACTTGCATATTTATTTAACGCCGTTTAGGGTGCCTGATGCTTTGTTTTGCGTGCTGTCTCCATAAGTAGGTGCCCGCATTTATTTTCCTCGCGTGTTTGTTTTGCTCGTGCGTCGTAGATAAAATGTCCATGCTCTAGGGAGTTATTTTCCATGTCGTTTAGAGCGGTCAAGGGTATTTTTGCGTGTAGGGATCGCCCGTTAGATTATTTTTTCGTGTCTAGGTTAAATTCTCCCGCATTATTGTGTGGCGTTATTTTGTGTTGCAAACCCCACATGTTTTATATGTTTTCGGGGTAGAAAAATCCCGTAGATTTTTCTGTGCAATTAGTTTTAGCTTTCGAGGAAGTTAGTTCGCGAGATATTCTATCGTGGTGCCCTTTTGTTTAATCCGTTGGAGTTATTCCGTGCCTCGTTTGAATTAGTTGTCAACTAGAGAGTTGATCTCGGATGTTTTGATTAGCCCCTGGTATTTTTAGTTGCAATAGAAATGCATGTTTAGGTGTTGTTTGCTTGCTCTCAAGTTGCTTGAATAGTGCTGTTTCAGAGGAGCTGAAATATTTCTAAGTCTGGAATCTGTTATTATTTTGTTGCTGTATTGTCTAGCTTGCATCTTGTGATCTGTAGCTCTTTTGAGGTTGGTCCAATGGAGTTAGTTGTACACCTTATGTTTCTCTAGCATGCTGTTAAGTTTCATGCCATTTGGACTCCTGTAGCTATAGGTTTTGTTGCTGTCAATATTGCTTCAGGCTGAAAACTGCACTTTGACGAGGTGTTGTTTTCACTAAGTCTGAAATAGTGCGTGAGATGCCATTTTGTGTCTTCTTTTCCTAGTGCTCCGTGCTGCCATGCTAGTAGTTGTTAGTTGTTTGTAGTAGTGCGTCTTGCCCTCTTTCATGCCGTGCCTTGCTTGAGCTCCTCGGAGTTGTGTAGCCGGAGTTGTGAGGCGTAGAAGTTGCTATGTAGCTGTTTTGGGCAGTTTGTAGTTATTTCTTGTTTTGCCTGTAGATGTTGAACCGTAGCTCCGTTTTGATCGTGTCCTACATGAAACTTGCTTAGAATCTTGTGTAGTTTCATTTTCTCTTGCTGGTTGTTTGTGATGATGTGCTCGTAGCCGCCGTTGCATACATTTTGCATTCATGCCATCATGTCTTGCGGTGCTTGTATCTTTTGTTCCGTAGCTCCGTCGGAGATGTTCTTTACGTGTAGATTGCTTGCCTTGACGCGTAGAAACACGTGAACCTATTTGTTTTGCTGTTTAACAACTAATTAAATGCATTAGATCAGTCTGGACAGAATTGTAAATTAACATGTGAGGTCGTTTCGGAGGTGCTATATGTCATTTCCGACCTCATTTAAAATGCCTAGATAGGTAGTTTATTTTTCCGCTCCACCTCTTGCATGCTTGACAACATTAATATTGCCGTGTAGATAACCGGGAGTGAACTAAATAATTAACGTGGAGTTTCGTCAATATGCAACTCGTGCATATTGAACTTCACTTAATGTGTAGTTTTGATTGCGTGGAACTGTCATGCCGTGAATTGCATGTATTCAGTAGCTCATGCATCATAGGTGTAGCGCATCGTGTGGTGAATATCGTGTGTTGATGCTTGTTTCCGGTTCTCCCCGTCTCGATAGAGTTTCGCAAGCGTGTCGGATGTGAGGACCCGTTCGACTACGTCGGTTCGTCTGCTTCACGGAGACATTCTTCTTCCAAGCGGGATCTCAGGCAAGATGATCATTTCCCCAGATACCATTACTATCATTGCCATGCTAGTTTTACCGCTTCTACCGATTATGTCTCGTTGCCTACCACATGTTAATTATCAGCCTCTCGACAATGCCATGTTAACCTCAACCTGTTCAACCTAGCAAACCACTGATTGGCTATGTTACTGCTTGCTTAACCCTGTTGATAGCGTTGCTAGTTGTAGGTGCAGATGCTTCCATGTGAAAGCATGGGTTCCTTGATATATCACCATATTTAAATGTTGTTTAATTTAATGCACCTATATACTTGGCAAAAGGTGGAAGGCTCGGCCTTTCTAGTCTGGTGTTTTGTTCCACCTTTGCCCCTTTTAGTTACCGGCTACCGGTGTTATGTTCCATAATTGAGCGCTCCTAACACGATCGGGGTTGTTATGGGGACCCCCTTGATAATTCGTTTTAGATTAAGGCTGGTCTGGCAAGGCCCAACTTTGGTACTACATTTGCCTAAACACCTAATAAAATTGCATAGGGACTTTCCGGACCCCGAGGATAATTTAATCAACCCCGGGCCAGTGCTCCTCATGAGTGTTGGCCCCACCTGAGCGATGTCCGGCGCCCCTCTGGTCACCCGGAGGTTTAGCGATCCCGACGTCTAGCTCATCCGCCGTGTCCTGAGAACGAGGTATGCGACTCCCATCGGGATCGTCGACACGTCGGGCGGCCTTGCTGGATTAGTTTTACCTTTGACGAGATATCTTGTGCATCGGGATTCCGGTGATGCTTTGGGTAATCTCAGAGTTGAGGTTTTCCATTAGGGAATCCGACGAGATCGCGAGCTTCGTGATTGAGGATTTCTATGCGGCTTGTGGTAATTTGTGATGGACTAGTTGGAGCACCCCTGCAGGGTTAAATCTTTCGGAAAGCCGTGCCCGCGGTTATGTGGCAACGTGGAAGCTTTGTTTAACACTGGTTCTAGATAACTTGAAGTTAATTTAATTAAAATTGTCCTACTGTGTGCGTAACCGTGACTGTCTCTTTCGTGAGTTCCTTCTCCGATCGAGGACACGGTGGGGTTATGTCTGACGTAGGTAGGTGTTCAGGATAATTCATTTGATCATCAGTAGTTCACGTCCGCTATGCGTAGATCTTACCCCCTCTTATTTCTTGTACTCGTAAGTTAGCCACCAAATATATGCTTAGACGCTGCTGCAACCTCACCACTTAACCATACCTCACCCATTAAGCTTTGCTAGTCTTGATACCTTTGGAAATGAGATTGCTGAGTCCCCTGTGGCTCACAGATTACTACAACACCAGTTGCAGGTACGGGTTAAGATTACTTGACGCGAGCGCGTTGATTGTTCATTCGGAGTTGCTTCTTCTTCTTCTTCTTCATCGATCTAGGATGGGTTCCAGGCCGGCAACCTGGGATAGCAAGGATGGACGTCGTTCTTCTTTTGTCGTTTGTTTTCGTCCGTAGTCGGACCCTGCTCTTACTCTTGATGATTGTGTAATGTACTGATGTGACTCTGATGTAGCTTGTGGCGAGTGTAAGCCAACTCTTTATATATCTCATCTTTTCAGTACATGTACTCGTAACGATATCCATTCTTGCGACACGACGAGATGCGCTTCTATCCCTGACGAGGCCCTCGTGCCAAATTGAGGATAGGGTCGCATCTTGGGCGTGACAGCTGGTGTGCAATTCTCGACCCCTGCTGCAGACACTCCTCGGCCCGCTGCCGATTGCCTGTGACAGTAATCACGCCTTTGGGACCAGGCATCTTCAGCTTCAAATATACGTAACATGGACGGGCCATGAAACGTACGTACGCCGGACGACCTAGAATGGCATGGCATGCACTCTGGAAGTCTACCACCTCGAATGTTAACTTCTCTTTGCGGAAGTTCTTGTCAGAGCCGAAAACGACATCCAACGCAATCTGGCCGAGTGATTTGGCCTTTCTTCCTGGAACGACTCCATGGAACTGCATACTGCTCTCGCTAAGCCTGGACATCGGAATGCCCATCCCGTTGAGAGTATCGGCGTACATGATATTCAAGCCGCCGCCGCCGTCCATGAGGACTTTGCGCAGCCTAACTCCTTCCACCACCGGATCGACGACCAGAGCTTGCCTCCCTGGGGTGGGTACGTGTGCTGGGTGGTCTGACTGATCAAAGGTGATCGCAGTCTGTGACCACATGAGGAATGTGGGAGTGGATGGGGTTGCCATGTTTACCTCCCTGTTGACCAGCTTCAGTCGACTTTTGCTTTCTACGTCAGCAAAAATCATTAACGTTGCATGGACTTGAGGGAACAGATCCTCCTTGTCCTCATCATCTTGCTCGGTGTCTTTCTCACTCGGTTGTCCTTCACCGAATCCTTGGATCAGGAGGCGACACTGCCGAGTGGTATGTTTCGGCAATATGACATTGCCTTCTTCATCCGTCTTCGTGTGGATTGGACACGGTTGATCTAGGATGGAATTTCCTGACTGCTTCTTCTTGGGGGTGTACTATTGTTTCCCCTTGCCTTTGAACTTAGCGTTTGTAACGAGTGCCGCCTCTTCTTGCGGAGTGGATTGGGCTTTCTGTTTCTGCTTCCGAGTGTTGCTCCCATCTCCGTCGGCGACTGACTTATGCTTGCCGCTACGTATGCGGTCCTCCTCTTCGCCATTTGCATAGCGCGCGGTTATCTCCATCATCTTTCTCATGAAGATGTCGCCCGTCTGACCAAACTTCACGTATAGATCTCTGTACCGAACTCCTGCCTTGAAGGCGCAGACTGCTTGGTGCTCTGTAACATTCTCCACCATGTGGTAGAGGGTCGTCCAGCGCTGGATGAAATCGCGCAAGGGCTCGTTTTGCTTCTGGACACAGTGTTGAAGGTCTATGAGACCAGCACGGCGTTTGCACGTACCCTCGAAGGTCCTGATGAAGACTCGGGACAGATCTGCCCAACTGTAAATGCTTGATGGAGCTAACTGGTTTAGCCAAGCTCGAGCCGAACCATCGAGCATCAGTGGGAGATGTTTCATGGCGACATGGTCATCTCCACCACCGATCTGGACCGCCACTCTGTAGTCGTCTAACCAAGTTTCTGGTTTGGACTCTCCTGTGAATTTGCTGATTCCCGTTGTCAATCGGAAGTTGGGAGGGATGTCAGCCGAGCGGATGGCCCGACTGAAGCACTCGGGACCAGAAACAAAGGTCCTGCTTCCACTCAGACGGTCTCTATCGTGACCATCACGGTGGGCTCGACTTCTATCGACCTTCTTCTGAGTGATATACCCTCTTGCATCAGGCCTTGGATCATGCGCGCCACCGCCCGAACGATGATCATCGTAATGCCGGGGTCCGTAGGGCCTACTCTGCGGAGGAGTGCGCGAACGGTGATGATCTTCGGGATGAGACCGAATGGAAAGCGGATTCCGACTGGGGTCCCTCGAACGGCTGCCTCCTCTGCATCGTTGGTGGGAGTCGGGACTGAAAACCGATTGATGTGTGTTCGCTTGAACGGAACTGTTGTGGATCTTGTTGTGCGACTGGGAGACCGCCGAGTTTTGTTGCTGCGCCGTATGTAACAAGGCACGAATCTGCTCGATTCCTCTACCAACCTCTGAATCAGTCGGCTGGAGAGAATCAGCTATCCTGGTGGTTGCAGCGAAGTTAAGGATGGGTGTGCGGAACACCTCGACGTTGCTCTGGCGAGTGCGTCGACTGGAAGAACGATGGTGCTGACGACGAGCGCCGGATGATTCTCCGAACTCATGCTTGTTCGGACCAGTCCCAAGGGGACTTTCGTGGGAATCGGCCATGAGTACTTCGGCTGCAGGCCCGTGACTTTGATACTCGGAAGGTAGTTCAGTCGGAACTGACTCCAAGCACTGGGATGGCGGCGGGACCACAACCGATTCGAGCACCGCCACTTGAGAGGACATGTTTTGTCACGCTAGTGCGTGTCGCACCCAACGCTGGAGCCGCGAACGACCGGATCGCTTGTTGCGGCGCGTGACGGGGGCGAAGATCGACACCGGGGTCGATGGCTGGAGAAGAAGAACATCACAAGAACTGGCACGGAAGTGCGTAGCTCCGTGACTCAGAAGTGTCTCGATGTCGAGGGGCGCATCCTGAAGCCATGCCGAATCGTCGGCGATGAAGGAGAGTGCACCGAAGAGGATCTCATGATCCATGTGCACATCTCCGCCGGATGACATGACGAAAAGACGAAATCACAAACTCGCCGGAAGTCGCTTAGACGCTTGCCCCACGGTGGGCGCCAACTGTCGTGGGTATAAGTCTGACAGTAGAAGTACGGGGTACGAAAATATACGGGCAGAGCCTTAGCTACGGCGAGGATGTATGAGTTCAGGCCCCTCTACGGTGGAGGTAAAAGCCCTACGTCTCAGTGCTCTGGGGAGCTTTGTGTCGAGTGTATTAGGGGATTACAGCGAATGCCAACCCCTGTACCAGTGGTGAAGGGCGGCTTATATAGAGTGCGCTGCCCTTCATAATGGCCTAGTGGACAGGGGTGGAATAGTGGCGATTAAAGGCTGGCGTTACTCGTAACGTAAGCCTTAAATGCTAGTTATGGTGTATGAAAACGTATGACTGTTGCCCTCCTGAGAAGTTATGACGTACATAGTGGATTCCAGTCGGTACGTTAGATATGCTCCGAGTGGATCGTCGCCGACTGGATGATGGGGGCGTCTTTAGTTCAGTCGGAACTGTCTAAGGGTCTTGTCCTCTATGAAGGGTAGTCCTTGGGTAGGACCTATAGGGCAGACCTATGACCCTACCTTGGGACTATAACCCCATCAGATGTGGATAATGATGTGATTAAATTGAAGCCTTTTCCTTTCTCGTTGCAAGATCGAGCAAAAACTTGGTTTTCATCTTTGCCCAAAAATAGTATTGATTCTTGGAATAAGTGCAAAGATGAGTACATATCCAAGTATTTTTTGCCGGCTAAGATTATCTCTCTTTGTAATGATATTATGAATTTTAAGCAGCTTGATCATGAACATGTTGCACAATCTTGGAAGAGAATGAAAATGATGATTAGAAATTGTCTCGCTCATGGCTTGAGTCTTTGGATGATTATACAAATCTTTTACGCTGGCTTGAATTTCGCTTCTAGAAATATATTGGACTCCGCCAGAGGTGGAACGTTCATGGAAATCACGTTAGGAGAAGCTACAAAACTCCTAGACAATATCACGACGAACTACTCTCAGTGGCACACTGAAAAGTCACCTACTAGTAAGAAGGTACACACTATAGAAGAAATTAACTAGTTGAGTGCTAAGATGGACGAGTTAATAAAGTTGGTTGCTGGTAGAAGTGCTCCTTTAGATCCTAATGATATGCCCTTGTCTTCCTTGATTGAGAGTAGTAACGCTAGCTTGGACGTTAATTTTGTTGGTAGGAATAATTTTGGCAACAACAATGCTTTTAGAGGAAACTATGTTCCTAGGCCTTTTCCTAGTAACCCCTCTAATAACTTTGGCAACTCCTAAAACAATACTCATGGAAATTACAATAGATTACCCTCTGATCTAGAGAGTAGTATCAAAGAGTTTATCAACTCACAAAAGATTTTCAATGCGCCCATAGAGGAAAAACTACTCAAAATTGACGATTTGGCTAGGATCATTGATAGAATGTCTAGTGATATTGACTCTTTGAAAGTTAGATGTGCTCCTCCCAAGATCAATATGTATGAAACTTTGAAAGCTATGCATGTTTCCATGAGTGAGAGCGAAGAAAGAACCGCCCAAGTTCGTGCTAGACATGAATGGCTTAAAAAGGCGTGTTCTCGTGATAAGAATCACGAAGATCTTAAAGTGCTTGGTGTGAATCCCATCAAATCTTTGTTTTCTTGTGTCAAACCTAATGATGATGGGGCTGGATATGAATCCACTTTGGTTGAAAAACACCCCAATGATTCGGAGTCCATCTATCTTGATGCTAAAAGCATTAAAAGTGGAGTAGATGATATTAAAACTTTGAGTAGTAATGAAATTACTACTTTGGATTTCAAGGAATTCAATTATGATAGTTGCTCCTTGATTGAATGCATTTCCTTGACGCAATCCATGCTAAACTCTCCACACGCTTATAGCCAAAACAAGGCCTTTACCGATCATATAGTCGAAGCTATGATAAAATGTCTCGAAGAGAAACTTGAATTGGAAGTTTCTATCCCTAGAAAGCTTCATGATGAGTGGGAACCTACTATGAAAATCAAAATAAAAAACTACGAATGCAATGCTTTGTGTGATTTGGGTGCTAGTGTTTCCGCGATTCCAAAGTCTTTATGTGGCGTTCTAGGTTTTAATGAGATTGAGGAGTGTTCTCTTAATTTGCATCTTGCGGATTCTACTGTCAAGAAACCCATGGGAAGGATCAATGATATTCTTATTATTGCAAATAGGAACTATGTACCCGTGGATTTCGTTGTGCTTGACATTGATTGCAATCCTACATGCCCTACCATTCTTGGTAGACCTTTCCTAAGGACTATCAGTGCTATGATCGACATGAATGAAGGGAATATTAGATTTCAATTTCCTTTGAAGAAGGGCATGTAGCATTTTCTTAGAAATAAAATAAGACTGCCTTATAAATCCATGATGAGGGCTACTTATGGTTTGAGCACCAAAGACGACGGTACGTCATTCTATCACCATATGCCTAGCTAAGGGCGTTAAACAATAGCGCTTGTTGGGAGACAACCCAATGAATTTTTTTAATTTCTGTTTTGTTGCGTCCACACCATCATAATTCTGTTATGATTGTGTCTTTTGTGTTTCTTTTTGTGTTTGAGCCTAGCAAAACCTTTATGACTAGTCTTGGTGATGGTTGTTTGATCCTGCTCGAAAAAGACAGAAAATTTTCGCTCACGAGATTATTTTTCATTTTTATTCAGAAAGAGATTTTGAGTTTATTCTTTTTGCTTCTGGTTGATATGCCTTTTGCCCAGGCTGTCGTAATTTTTCAGAATTTTTGAGGTACCAGAAGTATACGAAGTATACAGATTGCTACAGACTGGTCTGTTTTGACACATTCTGTTTTTGTTGAGTTGGTTGCTTGTTTTGATGAAACTATGGATAGTATCGGGGGGTACTAGCCATGGAAAAGTGAGAATACGGTAACCTGATACCAATATGAATAGAAATCAAGTTTGGTACAGTGCCTAAAGAGGTGGTAGTTTGTTTTCTTGTGCTAATGATATCACGAGTTTCTGTTTAAGTTTTGTGTTGTGAAGTTTTCAAGTTTTGGGTGATGTTCTCATGGAAAAAGGGATAAAGAGTGAAAAGATCTCAAGCTTGGGCAAGCCAAATTCAAGGACACCAAAAGCCTAAGCTTGGGGATGCCCCGGGAAGGCATCCCCTCTTTCGTCTTCAATCCATCGATAACATTACTTGGGGCTATATTTTTATTCACCACATGATATGTGTTTTGCTTGGAGCGTCTTGTATTGTAGGAGTCTTTTCTTTTTGTTGTGTCACAATCATCCTTGTTGCACACCTTTTGAGAGAGACATGCACTCATCGTGAATTTGCTAGAATGCTCATTGTGCTTCACTTATATCTTTTGAGCCTAGATAATTTTGCTCCGTGTGCTTTACTTATATCTTTTAGAGCACGGCGGTGCGTGACTTGGTAGTTGGTTTGTGCTATGAAAGTATCCCCATAGGTGACAGGTACCCAAAGAGGATACAAAAACCTCCATCTTCATGTGCATTGAGTAGAAAGAGAAGGTTTGGTTCCTCTCAATTAGTTTTGAGACGTGGATTTGGTAATATTAAAGAGTTATATTAGTAGGGTGTTGTGAATCTAGAAATACTTGTGTTGAAGTTAGTGATTCCCGTAACATGCACGTATGGTGAACCGCTATGTTAGGAAATCGGAGCATAATTGATATATTGATTGTCATCCTTTGTGTTGCGGTCGGGATCACGCGATGGTTAACACCTACCAACCCTTCCCCTAGGAGTATGCGTTTAGCACTTTGTTTCGATTACTAATAAAAAACTTTCGCAATAAGTATGTGAGTTCTTCATGACTAATGTGAGTCCATGGTGTAGATGCACTTTCACCTTCCACCATTGCTAACCTCTCTAGTACCGCGCAATTTTCGCCGGTGCACAAACCCACCGTACGCCTTTCCTCAAAATAGCCACCATACATACCTACTATGGCATTTTCATAGCCATTCCGAGATATATTGCCATGCAACTCTCACCGTTCCATCTCATGACTTGTGCCTTCACTCTCATACTGCCATTGCATGATCGTAAGATAGCTAGCGAGTTGTTTCAACGTCATACGCCAAGCTAGATCGTTGCACATCCCGGTACACTGCCAGAGGCATTTACTATAGAGTCATCATCGTTCTGAGCTTTGAGCCGTGAGTAAATAAAAGTGTGATGATCATCATTATTAGAGCATTTTCCCATGTGAGGAAATAAAAAAAGAGGCCAAAGTTGCCCACATAAAAAAGAGAGGCCAAAGAGCCCAAATAAAAAAAAGAGAAAAAGAGAGAAGGGACAATGCTACTATCTTTTTCCACACTTGTGCTGCACAATAACACCATGTTCTTCATGATTGAGAGCCTCTTCTTTTTGTCACCACCATATACTAGTGGGAATCTTTATTTTATAACTTGGCTTGTATATTCCAATGACGGGCTTCCTCAAAATTGCCCTAGGTCTTTGTGAGCAAGCAAGTTGGATGCACACCCACTAGTTCTCCTTTTGAGCTTTCACATACTTATAGCTCACGTGCATCCTTTGTATGGCAATCCCTACTCATTCACATTGATATCTATTAATGGGTCTCTCCATAACCCTTTGATACGACGAGTCAATGTGACCATCTCCTCCTTTTTTGTCTCACAACCACCACCACACTCTATTCCACCTATAATGCTATATCCATGGCTCACGCTCATGTATTGCGTGATAGTTGAAAAAGGTTTGAGAAAGTAAGAGTGCGAAAACAATTACTTGGCCAATACCGGGGTTGTGCATGATTTAAATTAGTTCGTGGGATGATGAAGCATAGCCACACTATATGATTTTGCAGGGATAACTTTCCTTGGCCTCGTTATTTTGAAAGTTCATGATTACCTTGCTAGTTTGATTGAAGTATTATTGTTTTCATGTCAATAGCAAACTATTGTTTTGAATCTTACGGATCTGAACATTCATGTCACATGAAAGAAGTTACAAAGGACAACTATGCTAGGTAGCATTCCACATCAAAAATTTAGTCTTTATCACTTCCCTACTCGAGGACGAGCAGGAGTTAAGCTTGGGGATGCTTGATACGTCTCCAACGTATCTATAATTTTTTATGGTTTCATGTTATTATCTTGTCAAACTTTGGATGTTTTGTATGCCTTTTATATCTTTTTTGGGACTAACTTATTAACTCAGTGCCAAGTGCCAGTTTCTGTTTTTCCTGTGTTTTTGACCCTTTTCACAGGAGGATTTTAAACAGAGTCCAAACGGAATAAAACTTCCGAAAAGATTTTTTCCGGAACAGAAGATACGTAGAAAGCTTGGGAACCAAGGCAGGGAGTCCCGAGGGAGGCCACAAGCCCCCATGACGCGACCAGGGGGGCCGCGCCTCACAGGCTTGTGGGCTCCTTGGGCCTCCCCTGCCCTAGCTCCTTCGCCTATAAATTCCCTAAAATCCCAACAAAATAAGGGGAGCCACGAAAACATTTTTCCGCCGCCGCAAGCTTCTGTCTCCGCAAGATCCCATCCGGGGCACGTTCTGGTGCCCTGCCAGAGGGGAGATTCGGATACAGAGGGCTTCTTCATCAACACCATGACCTCTCTATGATGCGTGAATAGTTCACCATAGACCTACGAGTCCATAGCTAGTAGCTAGATGGCTTCTTCTCTCTCTTGGATCTTCGATACAAAGTTCTCCATGATCTTCATGGAGATATATCTGATGTAATCTTCTTTTGTGGTGTGTTCGTTGAGATCCGATGAATTGTGGATTTATGACCAGATCATCTATGAATCTTATTTGAGTTTCTTCTAATCTCTCTTATGCATGATTTCATATCCTTGTAATTCTCTTCGAGTTGTGGGTGTTGTTTGGCCAACTTGATCTATGATTCTTGCAATGGGAGAAGTGCTTGGTTTGGGGTTCATACCGTGCGGTGACCTCACCCAGTGACAGAAGGGGTAGCGAGGCACGCATCATGTTGTTGCCATCAAGGGTAAAAAGATGGGGTTTTCATCATTGGTTTGAGTTTATCCCTCTACATCATGTCATCTTGCTTAAAGCGTTACTCTATTCGTCATGAACTCAATACACTAGATGCATGCTGGATAGCGGTCGATGTGAGGAGTAATAGTAGTAGATGCAAAAAGTATCGGTCTACTTGTCTCGGACGGGATGCCTATATGTATTATCATTGCCTTAGATATCGTCATGACTTTGCGCGGTTCTATCAATTGCTCGACAGTAATTTGTTCACCCACCATAATATTTGCTATTTTGAGACAAGCCTCTAGTGAACACTATGGCCCCCGGGTCTACTTCACACCATATTTTCAGCATTACTCTTTTACTTCGTTGCACTTTCCGCCTTCAGATCTCACTTTGCAATCAATCTTGAAGGGATTGACAACCCCTTTATAGCAGGTGCAAGCTCTTTTGTGTTTGCGCATGTACTCTGGACTTGACGAGATTCTCCTACTGGATTGATACCTTGGTTCTCAAACTGAGGGAAATACTTACTGCTCCTGTGCTGCATCACCCTTTCCTCTTCAAGGGAAAAACAACGCAAGCCAAGTCTAAGTCAAGATGCCAATTTCTGGCGCTGTTGTTTGAGAAGTAGCATTACACCATTTATAGATAGGTGTGTACTCGTCGAGCGGGAATTAAAGTTTATGTTTGTTCGGTTAGGGCACTTCAACGTAATATAAATCACACCCGTTTACTTCTTGACTCCGATGAGGCTGCTCACTTGGGTAACAATGTCATCTTCTCTTTCGATTCTTCATGGTTTGAGAGGGGAGGTTTCCTTGACATGGTGCCTCAAGAATGGTTGAACAAAACTAGAGGGGGTCACTAATGTTGAAAATTGGCAATTCAAGATCCATCATCTCAGCGGTGAGGGGATGGTTAAGAACTTGAGTGAGGTCTACAAGATCATTAATGTCGCCTTCTCATTCGAAGCATGTTCACAACCTCTACATTGTTATAGTTGTAGATGTAGTTTAGATTCGTCATCCTCTCCATAGCTCGAGCTAACATTGGACCACATTCGATCACATGTTTGAAAATGTAACGAGTCGCCCTCTTGTGGATCAACATGAGCGAGGCCTAGATCGCATTATGAGTGTTACTCCCGAACTAGCAACACCATCCATTTTATCCTATTGAAATCGACATTGCGGTGAGTAACGATGAAATGGACCATGCATCTCACCTAATGACCTAACACCCGTGTGATGGAGGGTAGTTGTATACTGCTTACCACGATGGGATACGACAATGACTCGCCCGTGTCGGAGATGAAGTGGACAAGATAGAAACAAAAAGGAAGGGGACGAGCAACTCATCGAGGGGAGGAGCACATCCTGTTCCCTGAGATCCTGGTTCACGCCCACCTAGTGAGATGTAAGTCATCGCCGTTGTCGCTGCCGAGAACTAAGGGCAAGCACGTCCTTTCATTAGGGGTGAGCGAGTAGGGGAGGGGTGAGAGTGCAAAAATTTCATACTATATTGCGTCAACAGTTTTCATCTCCAGCTATCTCCACGCGTGCACCACGTGGACGCAGTTTGTCCCACTGCGTTAGCCTTATCATGCCCCCATGGAAACGACCGATTCAAGCGTTTCCAATGAGCATAGAACATGGTTGTTCGCTTCCTCTTTGTAGTACTCCATCCGTTTCTAAATATTTCTTTTTTAAAAATCTCCATCACGGGCTACGTACAAAACATAATGAATGATTTTATATATACTCTAAAGCATGTTTATATATATATATATATGTATGTAGTTCGTAGTAAAAATCTCTATAAAAACTTAAATTTAAGAACGGAGGCATGAAAAAGACAATCCGTCTCACTGCGTGGAGGGCCCTACTCCCCCCAGCCCAGCGCACAACTACAATTTTGACTCGCTGGCTCTCAGTTTGGTGTTTTGGCGGGGCAAGCCCGCGAAGCAATCGCCGTGGTGCGAAAACCAGCCGTGGCGCGCCAAGTTTTCTCCCTACTTTCCTTTTGGGCGGGGGCGTGGGCTCGGCCGAAACTTGTGGCGCGCGCGCCGGGGCCGTGGGAGGACTAGAAATCCTTCCCACGCGCCAAACCTTCGCTCCCATTCTCCAAATTAAACCCGCCCCCCGCGCGCTCTCTTCCCCTCCCCCTCCTCCTCCTCCTCCCGCCTCCCCTCCCCTCCCCCGCCCCGTCGCCAGCGTGCTTCCCGCCCGGATCCGCACCGAGGCGCGGGTGCCGCCTCCACGGGAAGGAATTCGGCTCCCCCCCCCCTCTCGCAGGCGGCGTCCTCGACGGCCAGCGGCGGCGACCCGGCGCGGGAGTCCTTTCGCCGGTAAGGAACCCTAGATTTCTGTTCGTTTTCCTCTTCTCCAGTGCCTTCCTTTGCTATGAAATGCCGAATCCGACCAGATCTTGATTCTTGCCACAGGCCGCGCTCGTCGAAGGGGGCCTGGTCGAGGAATGCGCCCCTGTACCTGAGACGGCGTCTGCGGCAACTGAAACCTCCCTGTATCCGCGATCCGCGATCTGAACCTAACCGTCGCTAATCCCCACGATGGAGGCTGGCGGCGGCGCTGCTCGCCCCGAAGCCCCTAGCGGCGACGGCGCCAGGTTGGGGCAGTCGCAGATGCAGTTTGACGGCCCGGTCCTGCTCAACCGATCCGCTGAGCTCGAACCAACCGATGCGATGGATGTCGACGACGCGACCCCGGCGCAAGCTCCCAACCAGACGGTGCTGCCGCCCACGCAGTCTCCCGCTGCTACGCTGACGGACACCATCGTACAAGTGCAGAAGCAGCTGAAGCGGAAGAGGGCTTCCAACGGCCCTGTGATTGCCGCTCCGGAGAAGGAGGCCCTTACTGCCGGCTGCCGCAAGGAGCTCGCGGGCTTGTTGGACTACTTCAAGGAGGTTTCTGGCCACAGGATGCAGATCGATGGTGGTGGAAACCTGTCAACCAATGCCATGATTGGGTGCTTGCTGGAGGAGAGCAATCTCGGGCTATCCAAGTTGGTGGATGAGACATTTGAGAAGCTCAAGGGAACAGAGGGTGTCTCTGTCGCTTCGGTCCGCAGCTCAGTCCTGCTCATTGGACAGAGGATGATGTACGGACAATCTAGCCCCGATGCTGATGTGTTGGAAGATGAATCGGATCTTTCTCTTTGGTGCTGGGAGGTAAATCCTATCCCATGTTCTTAATTCTGAAGTTGGTGCCATAGCATTTCATTTCAATGCTGTTCTAATCCAGAAAGACCGGTTCTGTTCAAATTAGTATGTCTTGATGTCTTGTGCTGGGTTGTAATTGCAGGTAAGAGATTTGAAGGTACTGCCTGTGAGAACGCGTGGGTTTTTAAGTGCGCGGAGAACTGCCAGGAAGAAAATCCATGAGAGGATCACTGCTCTCCATTGTAAGACATCTTCTTGCAGCATGTTTGAATCCCATCTATCAATGTTTGACAGTTAATATGCGAATTGCTGGTTTTTTGGTTTGTATAGCTCAAGTTGTGCCCATTCTTTGAATATGCAACATGCTTTGTTGTTAATTTTTTCTTGAAATGTCATTGCAAGTTAGCTTTCGTTGACATCTAATTAGAACTGTGAATTTGCCTACTCCATGGCTTTGTATTCTCTTCACTAAGTGCATCTCTATTGCAGCAACTTTGTCTGCTCTGGAAACTACAGGAGCTGAAGGTCAAGTAAACGAGCTTAGAAAAGTATCAATAAAGTTAAGCAAAGCACTGAACCTGGCTGGGATTAGATCAATGGTGGAAAGACTGACACAAAAGAACAACATTCAAAGGTGTGTGTGCCTTTTGCATTGTGTTTTGTTTGTAGGCACTGCCATGCTCATCTCATTTGAACCTTAAGGCTTTGAAGCTCTAATACATGTGTATTAATTTGTGAATAAAGGGGTGCCAAAGATGTGGAATCAACAGATCAGTCAATGCAAGCGATGGAAAATAATGAGGGAACTGTTGGCAGAGTAGATGCTGCGAATGGCTCTGAGCTGCCAACTGGAAATGCTCCTGCTAATGTTAGCATCCCTTTCCTTTGCACCATTTAAAAAAGTGCAGCATGTATGTATTTAAAGAATTTTAGAGAATGCGATTAGCTACTTATTCTATCAATGCTATGAAGATACTGATAAATTCTGTATACATTAAGTTGCTGCACCTTATTTGAACTTTCAGAAACCAGTTTAATTTTCTAATGTGAACTCATAATACATATGCACAACCAAGCTGTTGTTATATCAGGTTGCTTAGCACTTTTGCTAAATTCTGAGCCAATATAGCCTGGTTTCTTTCTTAAATTAGGATATCATAATAGACCTGCTAATCTGAGATTGTTGGTTGTCATTTTATCTGCAATTACAATGATTCAGTGGATATGTTAATTTCTTGTATAACGTTCCAGCATAAATTAGGTTACTTGTTTTTGAGTAAGAGCACCATGCCATATTACAACAGCAGTGTTGCAAGTGAACCATATTTCTGTTTTATCCACTAATGTCATCTCGTACCGCCAAATTCCAGGAACAAGTAATTCTGAAAATGCAAAAACAATCCCAGAAGGAAACAAAACGCCAGGAGAAAGAGCAACATCAGATGATGAAACAGCAAAAGAAAATGCAAGAAGAGGCACTGAGAGAACAAAAAAGACGTGAAAAGGAAGAAGCTGAAGTAAAGAAACGCCAAAAGAGGCAGGAAGAAGAAGCACTGAAAGAGCAGAAGCGCCGTGAAAAAGAAGAAGCTGAAATGAGAAAACAAGAAAAGAAGCAGCAAGAGGATGCACTGAAAGAGCAGAAGCGCCGTGAAAAAGAAGAAGCTGAAACTAGAAAACAACAAAAGAAGCAGCAAGAGGAAGCTGATAAAGAACAGAAGCGCCTTGAGAAGGAAGCTGCACAACTCAAGAAACAACTGGCCATTCAGAAGCAAGCTTCGTTAATGCAGCGCCTTTTCAAAAGTAATGACAGTGAAAAACCTAAATCTGGAGAGAATGACTCAGATGCATGCTCTGTTGATCCAGGCACTACGAAAAAAGAGATATCAGCTGCTACATCAATAATTGATTCTTCCTTCTCTCTGAAAGATAGCTGGACTTTGGAGTACCTTCAGAGGTGAGCAATGTCTCCTTATGCCAATACTCCTTATGATAGTAGGCTAGCTTGTCAAACACATTCATGAGGTTGCTTGAAACAAAACATGCATGAGGCTTTTCCAGAGAAAAATAACATTCGTGAACTATTGTAGTCTTATTGTGCCCTTTTTTTACATGCTTTAGATATGCCACTGATATGGGTTGAATGGAATGTATCACAGGTTGCAGATCACTGGTTGGCAAAAGTTATCAAGCTATAATAGGTCCTGCAGATGGGGTATCAGACACAAACCCAAGGAGGCATTTAAAGAGCTGAAGCTTCAAAAAACCTCAGATGACATGATCGATGAAATATTTTCTACTCCAAATGAAGATACTTGTGACAATTCAGGTCAAGAAAATGAACCAGATAAACTAGGAAATGACATTGATATGCTTCCAGCCAGCGAGGTGCAATGTCATGTCACACGTAATGATAATTCTCTGCCAACCAGATTGATAAAGAAAAAGCTTCTGCAGTTTGCCAAAAGTAACAGGCCAGCATATTATGGGACTTGGAGGAAGAAAAGGTTAAAACTTAATCTGAAAAATATTAATAAACTCTTTATGTACTTCAATCTACTGCCATATCATAGGCCAGCATATTAATGACATTGATATGTTTTATAATTATTTGCAGTGCGGTAGTTCGTCCAAAGTGTCCACTTTTGATGGACCCTGATCTTGATTATGAAATTGACAGTGATGATGAATGGGAGGAGGTAATTGGCAATGATCTTGCTTTGTCATCCTTCCTTTCTCCCAAGAGATACTCATGTTATGTTTGCTGCACAGGTGGATCCTGGTGAGAGCCTTTCTGACTGTGAGAAGGACACTGATGAGGTTATGGATGAAGATTCCAAGATTATAGATGAAGAAGAGGAAGATAGCTTTGTCGTCCCTGATGGTTACCTCTCGGATAGTGAGGTATACTCTTCTAACATTGAATAAATGACTTAATTTGTCAACATGTTTTTGCCTGTATCCTTACATCCAAGCATATGCCTACTACCTCACTGTTAACAGAAGCACAAGACAGACAAGATTAAACCTGCATGTGTGATAGACAGCAAAGCATTCTCTAGCATTTAGCTAGGCTGACCTACAATACTTGTGTTATCCCCTTTATGTTGTTGAACAAACAACTCAAAGCTGTTACAAAGATAACAATTATAATGCTATCTTAAGCAAGAATTAGAATAAATACACCTGCTCTTTGTTGATATGATACACCTCCAGTTCTCTTTGAGAGCATATGTGAGTGAGATCATCAGTTTTTTCATGTCCATAAGTATGGCACCCCATTCCCAAGTATCCATCATAATGAAATATTGTTCTGCAATTCAACATCTGGAGTTTCTTTCCTGCAGGGTATTCAGGTAGAAAGTCTATTGGATGAAAATGCTGACGATGCCAGTAGTTCGCCAACCAGCCAGTGTCCAGAAGTTGAGGAATTCAGAATTTTACTACGCCAGCAAAAAGTGCTTAACACTTTGACTGAACAGGCTCTTCGCAAGAGTCAACCTCTAGTAATATCCAACCTAGCTCATGAAAAGGCTGACTTATTGACTGCCCAAGATCTCAAGGGAAGTTCAAAGATCGAGCAACTTTGCCTGCAAGTTCTTTCAATGCGGATCTGTCCAGGGGGTGGAGTAGTTGATGTGCCAGCCATTGACAGTTCATCTGCTGCTTCTGAAGAAACCAACCAGTTGAATGCAAAAAGTAGCCCTGCAGCTGCATCCTCTGTACTGGATACAGACCTGCAAGAAATTGTAAGCAGTCACAGCTCATTTGTATTTCCCCGTTGAATGGAGGTAGCATTTGTAAGACATGTTTAATTATTCTTTGTTTAACTCCACTACAGGTTCAGGTGATACAGTCAAGTCGAGATGGTATCAACAAGCTGGTGGAATTACTGCAGCAGAAATTCCCGACTGTTAAAAAGACTCAACTGAACCATAAAGTGAGGGAGATATCTGACTTTGTTGATAATCGCTGGCAGGTCAGAATACTTGCACACTTGGCAGCACACTTGAGCACCTGATTATCACTGCTCATTTACTGTAGTAACATGATTACTGGAGTAGCTGAGAACAGACTAAATGGATCAAAGATTTCACTGTATTAAGGTGTTCCGCTCTTATTTGGCTGCAGGTTAAGAAAGAGATTCTTGACAAGCTTGGTTTAACTTCCTCACCACCTGGTAACTACCCTATACTTCCTTCTTTTCTCAGTAGGAATGTTGCACCTCAGTACCTCACCAACCATTTTTTGTTTTTTCAGTGGATCGTCCCCAGAAGGCAAAAGTAGTAGCCGATCGTCCCTCGAAGACGAAAGGAATAGGCATGTACTTCTCAAAGCGGTGTTTACCCCCAGAAGAGGCAGTCAACGCCCTTGCATCTTCACCTGAGCTTCGCTTGAAACCGAGAACTGTTCAAGGTAGCAATGGTGTTGCTGGTGCTCCTCAGGTTGATCTGTTCCCCTCGCAGAAGTGATGGTCCTGACAAGCTGATCCTGAAGCAGGCTTTCTTGAATTGGGTCCATGCATTGGCGGTTTAAAACAAGCAGAAACCTCTTGGGTAATAATCGTGTAATACAAAGGCCACTCAGGTGCAATATGGCATTGCATCTTGCTCCGAGCTGTGGAGTGATTTTTGGCAATCTGCTCTAGCTTTTGCGGTTTTATAGACATGGTGAAGCACATTCAGTAATTCTGTCGTTGTCACGGCAATTGCTCCATTGCCATATATGCTATTCTGATAGTGAATCCTACAATCTTTTTTGCATGTCGTCCATAATTTTTAAAATTAGACTGGACTAGCTACCTCATCGGGAAAACCTGGAACTGAGGCATTGACTGATTTTTTAAGATGCATAAATCCTTTAGTGAAAAACTGGAAAATATAGTTTGAAAATGGTGCATAAGCTAGGATCCAAACCCTTTAGCCAGGATATGCCAAAGGCCGAATACCAACTTGGTTAGTTGTGGTTTGTGATTATTGATTCATTTAATCTCAGTCCATTCAAAAGAATCAACTTAGCATCTTTTTTGTCATAAAATCATCAGTGAAACCCTAATTCGACAGCCTTGCTGGTCTGGTCTTTTAAACTCTGATGTTGCTGCAACTTATGAGTTATCTTAGATGATATTGGTTATAGACTGTTTACGATGCTTGGATGGTCGCTGCAACTTGCTATTCTTTTGTGTGGTCTAGTATTGACACTATTTTTGGTTTGCACCGCACAAAAGTTGTCTTTCATCGATATGAAAAACTTTATTTTTGGAAATGTTGAGTGCCTAAGACAATCACTTGATTTTGGAAATGTTCAGGTTACATGTTTGAGGAAACGCGTCAACAATATGGCTTTAAATTGGAAGTGTTAAACATGAAAGTTGCCTGCCTCGTGATGATGATTGTTTGGAAGTAGATGTTGGACAAGGAAGACAACATACTGAATTATGTTTGCTTGGTCCCGAACAATGTTATATGACTAGAGACCCCTTAGCATGTGACGCTTGCATCTACCTCATATCAACCAAAACTCCCGCACTAAGTAGAAATACTACTTGTGCATCCATAAACCCTTAACCCAGTTTTGCCATGAGAGTCCACCATACCTACCTATGGATTGATAAGATCCCTCAAGTAAGTTGTCATCAGTTCAAGCAATAAAAAAATGCTCCCCAAATATGTTGGTGTGAGCCATGGTTTTAGCACTATAGATGGTGTGTAATCTGGTGGAGGTTGCAAGACAAAAAAGGGGAAGATAGTCACATTAACTAGGCATATCAATGAGCTATGGAGATGCTCATCAATAGATATCAATGTGATTGAGTAGGGATTGCCATACAAATGATGCACTAGAGCTACGAGTATGTGAAAGCTCTTAAAAAAACTAGTGGGTGTGCATCCAACTTGCTTGCTCATGAAGACCTAAGGCAATTTTGAGGAAGCCTATCATTGGAATATACAAGCCAAGTTATATAATGAAAATTGCCCATTAGTTATATGGTGGTGACAAAACGAGAGACTCTCAATCATGAAGATCATGGTGCTTAATATGCACAAGTGTGAAAAAAGTGGTAGCATTGTCCCTTCTCACTTTTTCTCTCATTTTTTTGGTGGGCTCTTTGGCCTTTTTTTTCATTTTGGTGGGATTCTTTGGCCTCTTTTATTTCTTCACACGGGACAATGCTCCATTAATGATGATCATCATACTTTCAACTCAAAACTTAGAGCAACAATGACTCTATATGGAATGCCTTCGGTAGTGTACCGTGGCAATGATCTAGCATGGCATAGACATTAATGGAAACATCATGCTAGCTATCTTACGATCATGCAATGGCAAAGTAGATGTGGTGGCACATGTCATGATGGTAGTTGCATGACAATATATCTCGGAATGACTTTGAAAAAGCCCTAGTAGGTAGGTATGGTGGCTGTTTTGAGGGAGGCTAATGGTGGGTTTTGTGCACCGGCGAAAGTTGCACGGCACTAAGAAGATAGTGGTGGTGGAAGGTAAAAGTGCATCTAAACCATGGACTCAACATTAGTCATGAAGAACTCATATACTTGTTGCAAAAGTTTTATTAGTAATCGAAACAAAGCATTCAACGCATACTCCTAGGGGAAGGGTTGGTAGGTATAAGCAATCGCGCGATCCCGACCGCCACGCAAAGGATGACAATCAATATACTAATCATGCTCAGATTTCATCACATAGCGGTTCACCATACGTGCATGCTACGGGAATCACTAACTTCAACACAAGTATTTCTAGATCCACAACACCTTACTAGCATGACTTCAATATTACCATAACCACAACTCAAAACTAATTGAGATGAATCAAACTTCTCTAACTATTCAATGCACGTGAAGGTGGAAGTTTTCGTATCCCTTTGGATAACTACCCCTTTTGAGACTAATTTCAAAGCATAGATCAACTACCAATCCATGCACCACTGCGCTCTAAAAGATATAAGTGAAGCACAAAGAGCAAAAGTATCTAGCTCAAAAGATATAAGTGAAGCACATGTGAGCTGAATTGTCTACCAAAAGATATAAGTAAAGCTTGACAAAATCACGGTGTGTGCATGTCTCTCTCTCTAGGTGTGCAGCAAGGATGATTGTGACACAACAAAAATAAAAGACTCCTACGATACAAGACGCTCCAAGCAAAAACACATAACATGTGGTGAATAAAAATGTAGCCCCAAGTAACTTCACCGATGGATTGAAGACGAGAGAGGGGATGCCTTCCCGGGGCATCCCCAAGCTTAGGCTTTTACGAAATCCTTGGATCTCTTGGGGTGCCTTGGGAATCCCCAAGCTTGAGCTCTTTCCACTCTTTATCTCTTTGTCCATAAGAACTTCACCCAAAACTTGAAAACTTCACAACACGAAACTTAAACAGAAACTCGTGATAACATTAGTATGAGAAAGCAAACCACCACGTCCTTAGGTACTGTAGCAAACTTAAATTCTACTTGTGCTGATGTTGGGTTACTGTATTTTCAATCTTCCATGGCTAATACCCCCGATACTATCCGTAGTTTCATCAAAATAAGCAACCAACACAACAAAAACAGAATCTGTTAACAGCAGATCAGTCTGTAGCAATCTGTATACTTCTTATACTTCTGGTACTTAAAAAATTCTGAAAAATTACGAAAGTCTGAAGAATTTGCGTAGCAATCAGCAGCATAAAGAATCAACTCAAAAGCTCTTACAGAACAAAATGAAAATTCTTTTCGTGAGCATAAGTTTTTGTCTTTTCCAGCATGACCAAACGATCATCCCCAAGACTAATCATAACGGTTTTGCTTGGAACAAACGCAAAAAGAAACACAAAAAACACAATCATAACAGAATTATGAAAGTGTGAAAAACACAAAACATAAAGAAAAATGATAGATTCGTTGGGTTGCCTCCCAACAAGCGCTATTATTTAACGCCCTTAGCTAGGCATTTAATGATGCTCTCATAAAAGACAAGAATTGAAGCATAACGAGAGCATCCTAAAGCATGTGAAAATCACATCTAAGTCTAACATACTTCCTATGCATAGGCATTTTATAGGGAAACAAATTGGCAAGACAACCGATAGTTACCAAATGCAAGGAAGAAGAAAGAGACAATACCAATCTCAACATAACGAGAGGTAATTTGGTAACATGAAAGTTTCTACCAAAATAGTTTCCTCTCTCATAGCAATTACATGTGGGATCATATTCAAATTCAACAATATAGCTATCCCATAGGATATTCTTTTCATGATCCACATGCATGCAAAGTTGGCGCTCCTCAAAAATAGTGGGATTATCATCTAAAGTCATGACTTCTCCAAACCCACTTTCAATAATATTGCAAATATCATATTCATCATGAGGTTTAAACAAATTTTCAAGATCATAAGAAAGATCATCACCCCAATCATGATTATTGCAATGAGTAGTGGTCAAAGCAAAACTAGCATCCCCAAGCTTAGGGTTTTGCATAATTTTAGCATGATTGTCACTAATAGAATTTATAGTGAAACCATTGCAATCATGCTTTTCATCCAAGGAGCCCTCGTGAATCACTTCATAAGTTTCTTCATCATGATTTTCAGATTCACGCATCTCAAGCAAAACTCCATAAAGATAGTCAAGTGCTCTCAATTCACTAGCAATTCGTTCCACATAAGTGGGTCTCTTAAAGAGATTAGCTAGTGGATGAGGATCCATATCACTAGATTTTCAGCAAGCGAAGATGCAAGCATATTGAAGGCACATAGCACACAAGCAAAGGAAAGGCAAACGAGAGAAAAGGGCGAACGAAAAAGGCAAATGAAAATGGCAAATGTGAAGTGGGGGAGAGGAAAACGAGAGGCAACTCGCAAAAAAGTAAATGCAAGAGATGAGTTTGTGAGACCTACTTGGATAGATCTCTCCTCCCCGGCAACGGCGCCGGAAATACTTCTTGATGTCAGTTGTGCTCATGCAAAAAACCTTCCAATGGCGCCATAAATAGGTGTGTCAACGGCACCAGGCATCCTTCAACTACGGCTACGCCTTAAGGGACTTTCTAGGCAAATATGCAAAGGATTTCCCCCGTGGCCTTGGAGCTTTGCGTTGGTGTTCCCTCGAAGCGGAAAGGGTGATGTAGTGCAGCGATGGTAAGTATTTCCCTCAGTTTGAGAACCAAGGTATCGATCCAGTGGAGGAGTATCACAAGAGCCTGCACAAACACAAAGAACCTGCTCCCAACGCTATGAAGGGGTTGTCAATCCCTTATAGATTGTTTGCCAAGTGAGAACTGAAAGCAACAAAGTAACAACGCAAAGTAAAAGCGGAGGTGTAAACGATAGATGTGAATAGACCCGGGGGCCGTAGTGTTTACTAGTGGCTTCTCTCATGAAAACAAATAGACGGTGGGTGAACAAATTACTGTCGAGCAATTGATAGAACCGCGCAAAGTCATGACGATATCTATGGAAATGATTATATCTATAGGCATCACGTCCAAAACAAGTAGACCAATACTTTCTGCATCTACTACTATTACTCACACGTCGACCACTATCCAGCATGCATCTAGTGTATTAAGTCCAAAAGAACAGAGTAACACCTTAATCAAGATGACATGATGTAGATGGACAATCTCATATCAACGACAGAGCCCATCTTGTTACTCTGTTGATGAAGAAGCCCTCCAACTCCAAATCCCCCTCCGGGAAGGGTCTCCAGATGAGATCTCGCGGAAACGGAAGCTTGCGGTGGCGGAAAAGTATTTTCGAGGCTCCCCTGATTTTTTGCTGTATTTTAGGGAATATATAGGCCAAGGATCTAGGTCAGGGGGCTCTGAGGGAGGCCACAAGCCCTGACACCGCCGCCTCCCCCTCGTGGTGGAGTGGGGGCTTGTGGGCTCCCTGGAGCCCACCTGGCTTGGCCCACAGGCCCCCTGATCTTCTTCCGTTCGGGAAAAAATCATTTCGGGGATTTTATTCCGTTTGGACTCCGTTCCAAAATCAGATCTGAAAAGAGCCAAAAAACACAGAAAAAACAGGAACTGTCACTTGGCAGTGAATTAATAAGTTAGTCCCCAAAAAGATATAAAAGGTGCATAAAACATCCAAAGATGACAAGATAACAACGTGAAACCATCAAAAATTATAGATACGTTTGAGACGTATAATACCTCCTGCTAGAAATCTTGATATGTCGCCTGTGCTTGATGATGCTTATGATGCTACTATGCCTGATACTGCTAGAGATGCTATGCCTGATGCTGCTAGAGATGCTATGCCTGATGTTGCTAGAGATGCTATGCTTGATACTGCTTTGCCTAATGATGCTAGAGATGCTACTTTGCCTTATGATGCTATGCTTGATACTGCTTTGCCTGATGATGCTAGAGATGCTATTTTGCCTGATGATGCTATGCTTGATACTGCTTTGCCTGATGATGCTATGCTTGATACTGCTTTGCCTGATGATGCTAGAGATGCTATTTTGCCTGATGATGCTATGCTTGATACTGCTAGAGATACTACTTTGCCTGATATACCACTAGGGGTATTCCTTGATGCTCATATTGCTAGAGTTACTGCCAATGCTCGTGATGCTTCTGAAACTGCCGATACTATTGAGATAGAACCTGCTTTTGCTCCTACTAGATCTAGCTCTCCTAGATATGAATTGCCTGATATACCTGAGGGTTATTTTATGGAGGGAGAGATAGCTGAGGATTTTCTTGCGTGTAAGGATGCCTATGACGCTGAGAAATTACTTATCAAGTGGAAGGAAAAATCTTTGAAAGCTAGGATGAAATGCGACCCGAAGTTTGCCACTTCACCTATCTTTATCACCGATGAGGATTATGAATTCTCTGTCGATCCTGAGATAATCTCTCTAGTAGAATCTGATCCTTTCCACGGTTATGAGTCTGAGACGGTCGTAGCCCATCTTACCAAACTACACGATATAACCACCCTTTTCACTAATGAGGAGAAGATTCGCTACCACTATATCCTTAAGCTGTTTCCTTTTTCTCTAAAGGATGACGCTAAAGGCTGGTTCACTTCTCTTGCTCCTGGATGTGTGAGTAGTCTCGAGGATATGGTCTATTACTTCTGTGAGAAATATTTCCCTGCCCATAAGAAGCAAGCTGCCTTGCAGGAAATATACAACTTTGCTCAACTCAAAGAAGAGAGTCTCTCACAAGCTTGGGGGAGGCTCATCCAGCTACAGAATGCTTTGCCTGATCACCCTCTTAAGAAGAACGAGATACTTGATATATTCTATAACGGACGTACCGATGCTTCTAGAGACCACGTAGATAGTTGTGCCGGTTGTGTTTTTAGGGAACAAACTGTAGAACAACCTGAGGTCCTACTGAATAACATCTTGATCAACGATAATGCTTGGACTATTCCCGAACCACCTCCTAAGCCAACTTCTAAGAAAAGAGGTATTCTATTCCTCAGTCCCGAAGATATGCAAGAAGCCAAGAAATCTATGCAAGAGAAAGGCATTAAATCTGAAGATGTCAAAAATCTACCACCTATCGAAGAGATCCATGGTCTCGATAACCCGATACAAGTAGTAGAAGTGAATTCTCTGCGTAGATTCAATGAGAGTGATATTCCTTTTGACAAACCTGCTAGCGTATGCTTTGATGAATTTTACAAATTTGTTGCCAAACAACAGAGTTTCAATGATTATGTTAGCAAACAATTGGAACAAAGTACTCGCATGCTTAGTCATTTAAGTGCTTGTGTAGACAGAAATGTCAATGATCTGAAACTTCTGAGTAAACATGCTTCTATGATTACTACTCAGGTAGAACAAGTACTTAAAGCTCAGAATGACTTGCTCAATGAATTAAATGACAACTCTGTCAGAGTCATTACTATAGGAGGCAAAATGACTCAGGAACCTTTGTATCCTGAAGGCCATCCTAAGAGAATTGATCAAGATTCTCAAGGAATTAATGCTGATACACCCAGTCATCCTAAGAAGAAGAAAGATGATAGAAACCTACATGTCAGTTCACCAAACAGTGTCACACCTGAAGAACCAAATGATATTTCTGTGTCTGATGCAGAAACACAATCTGGTGATGAACATGAACCTGGTGACAATATGGACAGCGATGTTCATAATGATGCTCAACCTAGCAATGATAAGGATGTGGCAATTGAACCTCCGGTTAATCCCGATAACCCACAACCTAAGAGATACGATAAGAGTGACTTCACTGCTAGGAAGCATGTCAAAGAAAGGGAGACATGGGTTCAGAGACCTATGCCCTTTCCTCCGAAGCCATCCAAGAAAAAGGATGATGAGGATTTTGAGCGCTTTATTGAGATGATAAGACCTATCTTTCTGCAGATGCGGTTAATTGATATGCTCAAAATGTCTCCATATGCCAAGTACATGGAAGATATCGTGACTAATAAACGGAAGATACCAGATCTGGAGATCTCCACCATGCTTGCCAATTACACTTTCAAAGGTGGAACTCCTAAGAAACTTGGTGATCCCGGAGTGCCCACTATACCTTGATCCATTAAAGGAAACTACGTAAGAACTGCCTTATGTGACCTTGGAGCCGGTGTTAGTGTTATGCCTCTCTCTCTTTATCGTAGACTTGAACTGGATAAGTTGACACCCACTGAAATTTCTCTGCAAATGGCCGACAAATCAACTGCTTTCCCTATCGGCATTTGCGAGGATGTGCCTGTTGTGGTTGCTAACACCACTATCTTAACATACTTTGTTATCTTGGATATTCCCGAGGACGATGCCATGGCTGTCATCCTCGGAAGACCCTTTTTAAACACTGCAGGGGCTGTTATAGATTGCAACAAAGGCAATGTCACTTTCCATGTCAACGGTAATGAGCATAGAGTGCACTTTCCGAAGAAACGATATGAAGTACATTGCATCAATGCTATCGGAAAAACTTCATCGATTCTTATTGGGAGCTTTGAATGCCCTATTCCTCGTGTCAAGATGAAGTATGATTTGCTTGTTGGGGAGATACATATCCCCATTGAGGTGACTTAGTGGCTATTCAACAATCCTCCGTTTCCTCTTGCGATTCGAAAAGGTTTTGTCATGAGGATTTTCTCAACCCCATTGACGGATTTCTTTCGATGACCATGAAATGGATGAATCAAGGAGTCACATACCTCTGTTTTAAGCCTCCACTTTATGTTGCTTAGAAGAAAAATGATAGATTTAGTTTAGTTTTCCCTATTTTCTGTTTTAGCGTCCCAGAAAAAAGTACCCCGAAAATAAAAGTTCTCCGGTGGTTTTGAAAATCAAATATGATTTTTTCTGGATTTTTTGAAAAATACTGGGAGAGAGAGCTGACCTAGGGGCCACAAGCCCTGTAGCCGCGGCCTCCCCCTCGACTGCGGCTACCAAGCTTGTGGGGCCCACAGGGATCCCCTCCACTCATTCCAGCTCCCATCCTCTTCTTCTACCTCCAGAAAAAATCGTTTCGCAGCTCAAACCCGTGTTCTTGCTCATTTGGCTGTGATTTTCGATCTCCTTGCTCAAAGCACCATTCTCCGAACCGTTTTGGGGAAATTACTCATTGGTAAGTGACTCCTCCATTGGTCCAATTAGTTTCTACTGTAGTGCTTTATCCTTCGCGTATTCTTGCTACCTTGGTGACCCCGTTCTTGAGCTTGAAATGTTGAATTTAGCTGGTCCCAAGTAGTTTTAGCGTGTGATACGGTCTCTAGGCACTAGTAGGAGTAGTTGCTACGAGTTGGGTTAATCCTTAATCACCTTTTCTTTGGAAGTCTCTAAAAATTTCAGAATTTTTTAGAGTTAGAAAAGGGAAAAGATGAGGAGGTTCTTGAGAGGCTCTTCAAGCCGTAACTCCAAGGAGGATGAGAAGAACCATCCCAAGTACTTGGTTCCTCGAGTCACAGAAGTTCGAGCGTGCGAGTGGCCAAGTGATGAATTTTTGCGCGCCGCTGGGCTTTATGAAGACTTTTATTAATTGGTGGAGAACTCGGGTCTTACCGCATTCGTTGAAGATAAGTGCCCACAATACCTCCTCCTCACCAATATTTTCGTTCAAAGCTTCAACTTTTATCCAAGGAAGAATCCTCCTATGGTTGAGTTCATGTTATACGATATCCCCCAGCGCATGACACTACACGATTTTTGCAATGTGTGCAAATTACCTTATGTTGGGGATATTCATGATCCTCGTCCACGGGACTTGGAGGATTTCATAGGTACTATTGCTGTTGGAGAGGAGAGAGGAGTGTCTCGCGCTAGAATTGCTAGCATACATTTTCCTGTGCTTCAGTACTTGATGGGGTTATAGTCCTAGGGTAGGGTCCTAGGCCTGCCCTGTAGGTCCTACCCAAGGACTACCCCTCACAAAGGACAAGGCCCTTAGTCAGCTCCGACTGAATTAAGGAGTCCCCATCATCCAGTCGGTAACAGGTCCTCGATAATCCAGTCGGAGACTAGCATTCGGAGGATATCAAGCTAACCGACTGGATACCACTCGGTACATCGTAACCCCCTTGGAGGGAAACGGTCGTACGTTTCCAGGTGCATTTATTAGCATTTAGGGCGCAGGTTACCTATAACGTACGCATTCAATCGCCACTACTCCACCCCTGTACCGGAACCGTTGTGGAGGGCAGCGCATTCTATATAAGCCACCCTCCCCCGCTGGTAGAGGGGTTAGCAACTCATTGTATTCCATATTTCCACTCGACAACAAGCTCCCTGAGCACTGAGACGTAGGGCTATTACCTCCACCGCAGAGGGGCCTGAACTCATACAACCTCGCCGTAGCTAAGGCTCTGCCCATCCTTTTCGTACCCTACACATCTACTGTGAGGCTTATACCCACGACAGTTGGCGCCCACAGTGGGGCAGGCGTCTAAGCGACTTCCGGCGAGTTTGCGACTACTTCCTTTCGTCATGTCGTCCGGTGGAGGTTCGAGCATGGGTCACCAGATCTTCTTCGGCGCTCTCTCCTTCTTCATCGACGATTCGGCGTGGCTGCGGGATGCTCCTCTCGACGTCAAGGCGCTTTTCCGTCGTGGGGCTATGCACTTCCGTGCCGGCACCCGCGGCATTCTTCTTCTCCAACAGTCGGCTCCGGTGTCGACCTACACCGCCGTCGCGCGCCGCAGCAAGCGGTCCCGCCGTCCGCGACTTCAGCGTTGGGTGCAACACGCCCAGGCGCACCAGAACGCGTCTTCACAAGTGGCAGTTCTAGAGTCTGTTGTGGTTGCCCCGCAGTCCCAACACTCGGGCTCGGTTCCGACTGAGTTTCCTTCCGAATACGCGGGTCGCGGGCCTGCAGCAGAAGTACACATGGCCAATTCCCATGAAGATCCCCGTCAAGCTGGCCGGAACGAGCACGAGATCGGCGAAACGTCCGGCGCGCGTCGTCCGCCTCGCCGTTCTGCCAGTCGACACACTCGGCGGAGCAACGTGGAGTTGTTCCGCACACCCCTCCTCAACTTGGCTGCAGCTGCCAAGATAGCCGATTCCCTCCAGCCGACTGATTCAGAGGCTGGTAGGGGAATCGAGCACATCCGAGCCCTGTTGCACACGGCGCAACAGCAAAATTCGGCAGTATCCCAGTCGCATAACAGGATCCATAATAGTTCCGTTCATGCGAATACGCATCGGTCGGTTCACAGCCCTGGTTCCCATCAGCGGCACAGAGGAGGCAGCCATTCCATAAATCACGAAGATCGCCGCCGTTCACGCACCCCTCCGCGGGGTGGGCCCTGCGGGCCCCGTCATCATGATGATCGGCGTTCAGTCGGTGACACTTACGATCCAAGGCCTGACGCAAGAGGGCGTATCGCTCAGCGAAGGGTCGACAGAGGCCGAGCCCACCGCGAGGGTTATGATATGAACCGTCCGAGCGGAAGCATGACCATCGTGTCTGGTCCCGAGTGTTTCAGTCGAGCCATCCGTTCGGCTGACATCCCGCCAAACTTCAGATTGGCGACGGGAATCAGCAAGTTTACAGGAGAGTCCAAGCCAGAAACGTGGCTGGATGACTACCGAGTGGCAGTCCAAATCGGAGGAGGGGACGACCATGTCGCCATGAAGCACCTCCCTCTGATGCTCGACGGCTCGGCTCGAGCGTGGCTGAACCAGTTGGCCCCCTCAAGCATCTATAGCTGGGCAGATCTGGCCCGGGTGTTCATCAGGACCTTCGAAGGGACGTGCAAGCGCCCTGCTGGCCTCGTGGAGCTCCAGCACTGCGTCCAGAAGCAGAATGAGCCCCTGCGAGACTTCATCCAGCGTTGGACAACTCTCTACCACACGATGGAGAACGTCACCGAGCATCAAGCAGTCTGCGCCTTCAAGGCAGGCGTGCGGTACAGAGATCTGTATCTGAAATTCGGCCGAACAGGCGACATCTCCATCAGCAAGATGATGGAAATAGCGACGCGCTATGCTAATGGCGAAGAAGAAGACCGCATCCGAAGCGGCAAGCACAAAACAGTCGCTGATGGAGATGGAGGCAACACTGGGAAGCAGAAGCAGAAAGCTCCGACTCCTCCGCAAGCAGAAGCCGCAGCCGTAACCAATGCCAAGTTCAAGGGCAAAGGGAAGGCTCAGTTCACCTCCAAGAAGAAGCAGTTCAATAACCCCATCCTGGACCAGCCATGTCCGGTTCATACGAAGATGGATGAAGAGGGCAACCCCATATATGCGAAGCATACCACTCGACAGTGTCGCCTCCTAATCCAGGGGCGGCGAAGGGCAACCGAGTGAAAAGGACAACGAACAGGATGAGGAGGACAAGGAGGATCCGTTCCCCCAAGTCCATGCAACTCTCATGATTTTTGCTGACGTTGAGAGCAAGAGTCGACTGAAGCTGGTGAACAGAGAGGTGAACATGGCCACCCCCACCAACCCCAAGTTCCTCAAATGGTCTCAGACTGCGATCACCTTCGACCAGTCGGATCATCCGGCAGATGTACCCACCCCGGGAAGACAGGCTTTGGTCGTCGATCCGGTGGTGGAAGGAGTTCGACTGCGCAAAGTCCTCATGGACGGCGGCAGTGGCTTGAACATCATGTACGCCGACACACTCAAGGGGATGGGCATCCCGATGTCCAAACTCAGCGAGAGTAGCATGCAGTTCCACGAAGTCGTCCCTGGACGAAAGGCCAAGTCACTCGGTCAGATCACGTTGGACGTCGTTTTCGGCTCCGACAAGAACTTCCGCAAGGAAAAGCTGACATTCGAAGTGGTCGACTTCCAGAGCGCTTATCACGCAATTCTGGGCCGCCCAGCGTATGCACGTTTCATTGCCCGTCCATGTTACGTATACCTGAAGCTGAAGATGCCAGGCCCGAAGGGTGTGATCACCATCACAGGCAATCGACAGCGAGCCGAAGAGTGTCTGCAGCAGGGATCAAGAATCGCCGACCAGCAGATGGCCGTCCTCGAGCTCGACGAGTACAAGAAAACAGTCGATCCCGCCGACCTGATGCGCTCAAAGAAGCCAGCTTCTGAATCAGCATTCCAGTCGGCGGGAGAGACGAAGAAGGTCAGCATTCACCCGACGGACGACACTGCTGCCCCGACGAACATCTCCACCACCCTCGATCCTAAATAGGAAGCCGAGCTCACCCAATTCCTCCGTGAGAACTGGGACATCTTCGCATGGAAACCCTCTGACATGCCAGGTGTACCCAGGGAGTTGGCTGAGCACCGACTGCATGTGGACCCCGTCGCTCGGCCCGTCCGAGAGCGCTTGCGCCGGTCCGCCGCGCACAAGAGGAAAGCAATCGGGGAGGAGGTGGCCAAGCTGCTGGCAGCCAACTTCATTCGCGAGGTTCACCACTCCGAGTGGCTCGCCAATGTTGTCATGGTGCCCAAGAAGGACAAGTCGCTCCGAATGTGCATCGACTTCAAGAATCTCAATAAGGTCTGCCCGAAGGACCATTTTCCGCTCCCCCGCATAGATCAAATTGTCGATTCGACTGCGGGGTGCGAGCGTTTGTCATTTCTTGATGCCTATTCGGGCTATCATCAGATCCGTCTGTATGGTCCCGATGAGTTAAAAACAGCCTTCATCACCCCATTCGGGTGCTTCTGCTACATCACTATGCCATTCGGTTTGAAGAATGTAGGAGCTACCTTTATGCGCATGATCCAAAAATGTCTCCTCGACCAGATCGGTCGGAATGTGGAGGCGTATATGGATGATATCGTAGTCAAGTCACGCAAAGGTTCCGACCTGCTGACTGACTTGGCAGAAACATTCGCCAACCTTCGTAGGTACGATATCAAGCTCAACCCCGCCAAATGTTCATTCGGCGTTCCCAGCGGAAAGTTACTCGGTTTCTTCGTTTCCGAACGAGGGATCGATGTCAACCCCGAAAAGATCGGGACCATCGTCCGAATGGAGAGGCCGGTTAGAATACATGATGTTCAATGGCTCACAGGTTGCCTAGCGGCTTTGAGCAGGTTCATCAGTCGACTCGGCGAGAAAGCACTTCCTCTGTACCGACTCATGAAGAAATCAGATACTTTCGAGTGGACAGACGAAGCCCAAGTCACATTCGACGACCTCAAAGTCCTACTTTCCACCCAGCCGGTTCTTACTGCTCCGCTCAGTAAAGAGCCCCTTCTTCTGTACATTGCGGCTACAAATCAAGTCCTCAGTACTGTTCTTACAGTTGAACGAGAAGAAGAAGGCAAAGCATACAAAGTTCAGCGGCCAGTGTACTACGTCTCCGAAGTCCTGACTCCTTCCAAGCAGAGGTATCCCCACTATCAAAAGCTTATCTACGGGATCTACATGACTGCGAGAAGGTGGCCCATTATTTCCAAGACCACTCGGTGTCTGTCGTTTCTGATGCTCCATTGTCGGAAATTCTCCACAATCGAGACGCATCAGGCCGAGTGGCGAAGTGGGCGACGGAGATGCTGTACTGCGATATCAAGTTCGAGGCCAAGAAAGCGATTAAGTCTCAAGCTCTGGCTGACTTCATAGCAGAATGGGTAGAACAACAACAACCGACCCACATCTACTCGGGCCATTGGACAATGTTCTTCGATGGGTCCAAGATGTTGAATGGCTCCGGCGCTGGCGTTGTGATCATATCGCCAAAGGGCGACAAGCTCAAGTACGTGCTACAGATACACTTCGATTCCTCCAACAACGAGGCAGAGTATGAAGCTCTCCTCTACGGGTTGCGTATGGCCGCCATCTCACTCGGCGTCCGTCGCCTGATGGTCTACGGCGATTCGGATTTGGTGGTCAATCAAGTGATGAAAGAGTGGGACGTCAGGAACCCCACCATGACCACATACTGCAATGCAGTGAGGAAGCTTGAGAAGAAGTTTGAAGGTCTAGAACTTCACCATGTTCCGAGACTGAAGAACCAAGCAGCGGATGAGTTGGCAAAACTCGGATCCACTCGGAGACCAGTCCCGAGTGACGTCTGCCTTGAGCACCTCCACCTTCCCTCAATCAAAGAAGATCCTTTTACAGAGGAACCAGTACAACCAAAGAGTTCAACAGATCCGACTGAAGTCGATGTACCTGCTGTGGTTGATCTGGTCATGGAGATTCTTGCTGTCATCCCCGATTGGACTGTGCCGATCATTGCATATATCCTGAGGCACGAACTACCAGAAGACGAAGTCCAGGCCAGGCAGATAGTCCGCAGGTCGAAGTCATTCACTGTCATTGATGGCCAATTGTACAAGGAAAGCGTTTCAGGCGTTTTTCAACGATGCATCTCCCCAGAAGAGGGGCAGCTGATCCTGGAAGATAGTCACTCGGGAACCTGCGGTCATCACGCTTCTTCGAGCAATCGTCGCCAAGGCATTCAGGGCTGGTTTCTTCTGGCTGCAGGCAAACGAGATGGCTAAAGATATGGTTGACCGATGTGAGGGTTGCCAGTTCTACTCCAATAAGTCCCACAAGCCGACGTCTGCGTTGAAGACGATCCCTCTTGTGTGGCCGTTTGCAGTGTGGGGATTAGATACAGTCGGTCCATTCAAGACAGGCCAAGGTGGATACACACATCTGTTGCTGGCAGTCGACAAGTTCACAAAATGGATCGAAGCCAAGCCCATCAAGAAGCTCGACGCCTCAACAGCCGTCAAGTTTGTCAGGGACATCATCTTCAGATTCGGTGTACCTCACAGCATAATCATGGACAACGGGACAAACTTTGATTCGGACAGATTCAAAGGTTTCTGTACAAGCCAAGGTATCCGAGTGGACTTTGCTTCCGTGGCGCACCCGCAGTCCAATGGACAAGCAGAGCGGGCGAACGGACTTATTTTGCAAGGTTTGAAGCCCCAACTCCTACGAGAGATAGGACATGCCGCTGGCGCTTGGATCACCGAGCTACCTTCAGTGCTTTGGGGTCTGCGCACAACCCCGAACAGATCTACAGGGCGATCACCGTTCTTCCTCGTCTACGGAGCAGAAGCAGTCCTTCCGAGTGACTTACTTCACAACGCTCCACGAGTCGAACTCTTCTCCGAAGCTGAAGCAGAACAAGCAAGGCAAGACGGAGTGGACCTTCTAGAGGAGGAGCGCGAGATGGCACTGACTCGCTCAACCATTTATCAACAAGATCTGCGGCGTTTTCACGTGCGACATGTCAGGAGTCATACGTTCCAAGCAGGCGACCTGGTGCTCCGAGTGGATCAGCAAAGACCTCACAAGTTGGCTCCTGCCTGGGAAGGACCCTTCATCATCTCAAAGGTGCTGAACAATGCAGCATACAGACTCTACAACATCGACATGGAGATAGACGAGCCGCGAGCATGGAACGGAGATCTCCTGAAGCGCTTCTACACGTGACCGTCGACTGAAGCAATGTAAAGAACAAGTATTGGTGAAATAATATAAAGCAGATTGAGTTTTTTGCAGGTTCAAAGTTCTTCCGGGTCGCAGACTCCGGTCTCAAAAAAAAACTTAGTTGCGATCCAGAATCGCCTAAGTATGAACTTTCTCCGAGTGTGCACTTAACGTCACACTCGGGGACTTAGCTGCGATCCAGAATCGCCTAAGTATGAACTTTCTCCGAGTGTGCACTTAACGTCACACTCGGGGACTTAGCTGCGATCCAGAATCGCCTAAGTATGAACTTTCTCCGAGTGTGCACTTAACGTCACACTCGGGGACTTAGCGCGATCCAGAATCGCCTAAGTATGAACTTTCTCCGAGTGTGCACTTAACGTCACACTCGGGGACTTAGCCGCGATCCAGAATCGCCTAAGTATGAACTTTCTCCGAGTGTGCACTTAACGTCACACTCGGGGACTTAGTTGCGATCCAGAATCGCCTAAGTATGAACTTTCTCCGAGTGTGCACTTAACGTCACACTCGGGGACTTAGCTGCGATCCAGAATCGCCTAAGTATCAACTTTCTCCGAGTGTGCACTTAACGTCACACTCGGGGACTTAGCTGCGATCAAGAATCGCCTAAGTATGAACTTTCTCCGAGTGTGCACTTAACGTCACACTCGGGGACTTAGCTGCGATCCAGAATCGCCTAAGTATGAACTTTCTCCGAGTGTGCACTTAACGTCACACTCGGGAACTTAGCTGCGATCCAGAATCGCCTAAGTATGAAATTTCTCCGAGTGTGCACTTAACGTCACACTCGGGGACTTAGCTGCGATCCAGAATCGCCTAAGTATGAACTTCCTCCGAGTGTGCACTTAACGCCACACTCGGGGACTTAGCTGCGATCCAGAATCGCCTAAGTATGAACTTTCTCCGAGTGTGCACTTAACGGCACACTCGGGGACTTAGCTGCGATCCAGAATCGCCTAAGTATGAACTTTCTCCGAGTGTGCACTTAACGTCACACTCGGGGACTTAGCTGCGATCCAGAATCGCCTAAGTATGAACTTCCTTCGAGTGTGCACTTAGCGCCACACTCGAGGACTTAGCTGCGATCCAGAATCGCCTAAGTTTTCACTTCCTCCGAGTGTGCACTTCACTCCACACTCGGAGACTTAGTTGCGATCCAGAATCGTCTAAGTATGAACTTCCTCCGAGTGTGCACTTAGCATAACACTCGGGAACTTAGCTGCGATCCAGAATCGCCTAAGTATGAACTTTCTCCGAGTGCGCACTTAACGTCACACTCGGGGACTTAGCTGCGATCACGAATTGCCTAAGTTTTAACTTTCTTCGAGTGTGCACTTATCGCCACACTCGGGGACTTAGCTGCGATCTAGAATCGCCTAACTACATGAGTTACAGACCCTCATTGAGGCTCATGTGGATGTCAAAACAACTGACAACTACATGAGTTGCAGACCCTCATTGAGGCTCATGTAGATGTCAAAACAACTGACAACTACATGAGTTGCAGATCCTCATTGAGGCTCATATGGATGTCAAAACAACTGACCACTACATCAGTACTAACTCGCCTCGAGTGCGACTTGATAGTCACACTCGACAACATCGCTGCGATCCTGCATCGACCAAGTACTCTTCGACCTCCGAGTACGTCCTACCGATCCACTCGGTGATCCTACCGATCTACTTGGAGATAATACAGATCCAATCGGAAATTTCACAGACCCTCAATGAGGCTCATGCAGATGTCAAGACAACTGACATGTTCCGAATGTTTGCCTTTGGCTTCACCAAGAAACGCCAAACAAAAAACTCGAGTCAAAATTGCAACACAAGAGCAAAAGATTCGATTCAAAGTTCAACCAAACATAGTGGCTCAGTGTGGATCAAGCTTACCCACACCGAAACAAGAATGTGACGACCAACAGCAGTGGCCAATGTTTCTTAGAAATCAACACTCGGCATACCGAGGATAAAGTTTTCTTACGCGTCGTCTGGATCGGCGCCAGGACTGGATGGCTCCACGAAGGTGTCCAGGTCGATTCCGTCGGCGATGCGAGTGGCACTTTCAAGGAAGATTTCCATGAAGTCTTCAAATTGAAGTTTCTTCGTGTTGGCGACCTTCAACGTTTTCAGCTTCTCCTCGCGCACCTCCTTGCAATGAACTCGGACCAAGGACAGAGCAACATCTGCACCACAACGAGCCGCAAATTTCTTCCATGACTGCACTCGGTCGGGGACCTCCTCCAATCGACTCAACAAGTTTTCCATCTCCTGCCGCGACTCATCCTCAGGACAAAGCTCCTTGTCGATCCGGCCGACGACTTCCTTCAGTCGACCGATGAAAGGGCCAACTTTGCCCACGCGGATATGCGCTCGGAGCAGATCTCGATTGGCGTCCTCGCCGACTGGAACGTTCTCGCGAATCGACCATTCCACATCAGCTGCTTCGGCCTCAGCGTCAATGCAAAAATCTGCAACAGCAGGACAAGCAAACAATAAACGCCGAGTGTGACGCACATACCACAACCACTCGGAAAAAGCAGGACTTACCAGCCATACGCGTCATCATCTGCTGAGCCCAGTCAATGACGTATTTCTCCTGCGCTCTGCACCGTTTGTTCAGCACGTCCATTTGTCCCATCAGAGCAGTCCTTTGTTTCCCCATCTTCTCAACTTCCTCATTCAGCACTTTGTTTGCTTCACGAGCCTCCTCCAACGACTTCTCTCGCTCCGCCAGAACCACCTTCATACCATCCATTGCAAGCAGTGCCGCATCCCGCTCACCAGCAAACTGAATCTTCTCCGCCCTCAGAGTCTCATATGCTGTCCCCATTTCACAAGTTTTCTGCCAGCCAGCACCAAGAGACAATCAGATAATTCAGCAATAAAAGTCTAAGTTCTTCAGACCCCTGCCGACGCAAGCAGTCGACAGCGGTCTCGGGGACTACACCCAGTGGGTTCACTGAGAGTGACCCCACTGGCATGCAACTCAAGCAGGCCCGCCCTATTGAGATACATGTTACCACCCATGCCTATGAGGCTAATACTACCCGACCTGAGTAAAATTACTCTCCTGGATTCTTACAGTAAGCGCACCCCGACTGCCACAACTGTTTGCAGTCGACCATACTATTTCAAGATCTGACCAAGGCAAAAACAATATGTATAAAGACAACTGCCGGTGCAAGCACTCGACAGAAGTCTCGGGGACTACACCCACTGGGTTCACTCAGAGTGAACCCATTGCAAACATCATCCGATATCCGAGAACACCCAGTGGGTTACAAGAGAAAAGTAAATACCTACTAGCCCACTTACTCGGATATCTTCCCGCAGCTCCAAACTCCGCTGGTACAGGGATGCGATGGAGTCGTATGCCCTCTTGGCTTCTCCCGCCATCAGCTCCGCCTGCACCATGGCCCCCTTGGCCGCTCCCACTTGCTCCTCCGGGAGACGCTGGATGTTGAACTCGACATTCGACGAGCCTGGCATCGTTGGAAGTTCCTGGGGCATCCCAAGACCCGCTCCAGTAGGTTCATCAGCCACCAGCGCCGTTTCAGTCGGCGACATCGCCTCGGTCGGCAGCACGTCTGCGACGAGAGCAGTGACTGGAGGGGCAGCCTCGAGAACAGGCTCCGCGGCTTGCTCAGGTCTCCCCTGGTCACCCTCTTCCATGCAAATTGCCCCTGATAGACCGAACGACACGAGATCTCAGAAAAAGAAAGAGGCCATACTTAAGATAGAATTCGCGTCGCGACAGCATAACACTCTCGGAGTCACTACAACGCACCTGGCTGGGACGAGACGACGTTGTCCGCATCCATGGGATCATCCTCCTGGCGCGTCGGAGAGGTGGCAGAGGTGGCAACCCTGTCGAGTGAAATTCATTCGACCTTCAAACAGGAGTCCAACCGAATATCATGAGAAGTTGGAGGAATAGAGCACTTACGTCGAGGTGACAGGAACGACGACCCTTATCCGCGGCAAAGCCTTCCGAGGTTTAAGCCCACTCGGTTTGGCCGCCTTGGAAGGCTGACCCACGGACTCGACAGTAGCGCCCCTGGCCCTCTTGGTGCTCTGAGCACTCGGAACCACAGGAGCAGCAGGCGGAGCACTCGAGGATGCCGGAGGAGCCGAAGGAACCGCCGGTTCATGTTGGCGCTTGGTCCGGTGCTCTGGCAGCGGAGGCGGCGAGTCCTGCTCCTCGTCATCCTCCTCTTCTTCACCAGGCTCCTCCTCCGTCTCCCCACTGTCGGAGACATACTCGCCGCTCTCCACACTGCCTTCCTGGCTGCCTTCTTCCTCCTCCTCGTCCAGGTCCCCGTTCGAAACAGGAGAAAACCAGTTGGTCCACTTCTGCGTGAAAAACAGTCGGCGACATCAAACGACAGGCAGAGATTCAAGAAAGTGATAAAACTAAAACAGATACGTGCACTCGACAAATGGTATTCACCTGGTTCGGAGGAGGATTGTCCGCGCTGAAAGCCCTCACTCGCCGAGACGCTCTGGGGTTCTCGCAGGTGCCTGTGATCTGGAGCGCCCACGACGCCACCTTCTCCTCGGTCACGCTCAAGACGTTGGTCCGAGTGGAGTCTTCAGGCCCCGCGTAATGCCACATGGCGTGGTCGCGAGCCTGCAGTGGTTGTATGCGCCGACCAAGGAAAGTCTCCAGCAAATCCATGCCGGTGACTCCCCTCCTGACGACGTCTACGAGTGCGTCGACCAAGGGCTGGATGTCGAGCTTCTCCGCCTTCGTGAGCGCGAGCTGCTTAGGTGGAGCGGGACGATCAAGGCTAAAAGGGGCAACCCTGAAGAGGCGTTCGGACAGGCAACGTCTTGGCAGTAGAACCACGTCGACTGCCAGTTCCTGACCGACTCGCTCAGCTGAAGAGCAGGATAACTACTCCGACTCTTTTTCTGGAAACGTAAACCTCCACAGAGTTGGAGAAGATGCGTTTTATCATCCGACTGGCTGAGTCGTTTGATAGTCTGAGATCTAGCAGAGAATATATGTTTGAACAACCCCCAATGGGGGGGGGCAGCCGATGAAACACTCGCACATAACGATGAATGCAGAGAGATGGGCAATAGCATTCGGAGGAAAGTGGTGAAGCTGTGCCCCGAAGTGGTTCATGATGCCCTTAAAGAAAGGATGCGGGGGCAGGGAGAAACCTCGGTAGACATGGCTGAGCAGCAAGATGCGCTCCCCCTCCCGGGGTGCCGGCTCGACCTCGTTCTCAGCCGGCAGCCTCCAAGACTTGTGGACGATCATCCCGTCCTCCACCAGCTGCAGCAGATCCCCCTCCATCACCGTAGAGGGGAGGAAGTCGCCTTGAATCCACCCCGCCGGCAACGGCCGCTGCCGCCGCTGAGCAGGAGCCGCGGCCTTCCCCTTCTTCTTCCTCGCCTCCATCTTGCTGGTTTGACCCTTGGTCATGGCGGAAGTTGCGAGTTCGCAGAGAGAGAGGAGGAGTGGGGAGGTTAGGTGCGCTGGAGGAGGCGAGGAGGACGAAGCAACGGCAAAAGATCCGGCGGGCGTAACGAAAAACCCTTGCCGCCGGGATTTAAGTAAGGTTCCGACTGGGTCGCTGGCAGGTGGCCCCGAAACCTTATCCCCCGACCGGCCGCGGCGATATCAGTGGAGGAGTTGAAGGCGCGAGAATCGAGGCGTCAGACGCTAATCAAGCGCGCTGGCGTCATCCCCGCTGAGCGCGCGGAAACCGAAATTTGAAGATCCCGGAAAATCCGCTGCTGTCAGTTGACGGGTCGCGTCAAGAGATACCCTGAATACACTCGGTTTCCGACAGTTTGTTCCACAGAGATTTCCACTCGGATCGTTGGTCAGAAAAGGTAAAATGGATCGAGGCAAGCAACACCCAAGCCAAGTCCGCTCCAGTCGGATCCAAACTTCAAACATCGCTTCGTCGTTCCAACCCCAATCCATTCGGGGACTAATGATGGGGTTATAGTCCTAGGGTAGGGTCATAGGCCTGCCCTGTAGGTCCTACCCAAGGACTACCCCTCACAAAGGACAAGGCCCTTAGTCAGCTCCGACTGAATTAAGGAGTCCCCATCATCCAGTCGGTAACAGGTCCTCGATCATCCAGTCGGAGACTAGCATTCGGAGGATATCAAGCTAACCGACTGGATACCACTCGGTACATCGTAACCCCCCTGGAGGGAAACGGTCGTACGTTTCCAGGTGCATTTATTAGCATTTAGGGCGTACGTTACCTATAACGTACGCATTCAATCGCCACTACTCCACCCCTGTACCGAAACCGTTGTGGAGGGCAACACATTCTATATAAGCCACCCTCCCCCGCTGGTAGAGGGGTTAGCAACTCATTGTATTCCATATTTCCACTCGACAACAAGCTCCCTGAGCACTGAGACATAGGGCTATTACCTCCACCGCAGAGGGGCCTGAACTCATACAACCTCGCCGTAGCTAAGGCTCTGCCCATCCTTTTCGTACCCTACACATCTACTGTGAGGCTTATACCCACGACAGTTGGCGCCCACAGTGGGGCAGGCGTCTAAGCGACTTCCGGCGAGTTTGCGACTACTTCCTTTCGTCATGTCGTCCGGTGGAGGTTCGAGCATGGGTCACCAGATCTTCTTCGGCGCTCTCTCCTTCTTCATCGACGATTCGGCGTGGCTGCGGGATGCTCCTCTCGACGTCAAGGCGCTTTTCCGTCGTGGGGCTATGCACTTCCGTGCCGGCACCCGCGGCATTCTTCTTCTCCAACAGTCGGCTCCGGTGTCGACCTACACCGCCGTCGCGCGCCGCAGCAAGCGGTCCCGCCGTCCGCGACTTCAGCGTTGGGTGCAACACGCCCAGGCGCGCCAGAACGCGTCTTCACAAGTGGCAGTTCTAGAGTCTGTTGTGGTTGCCCCGCAGTCCCAACACTCGGGCTCGGTTCCGACTGAGTTTCCTTCCGAATACGCGGGTCGCGGGCCTGCAGCAGAAGTACACATGGCCAATTCCCATGAAGATCCCCGTCAAGCTGGCCGGAACGAGCACGAGATCGGCGAAACGTCCGGCGCGCGTCGTCCGCCTCGCCGTTCTGCCAGTCGACACACTCGGCGGAGCAACGTGGAGTTGTTCCGCACACCCCTCCTCAACTTGGCTGCAGCTGCCAAGATAGCCGATTCCCTCCAGCCGACTGATTCAGAGGCTGGTAGGGGAATCGAGCAGATCCGAGCCCTGTTGCACACGGCGCAACAGCAAAATTCGGCAGTATCCCAGTCGCATAACAGGATCCATAATAGTTCCGTTCATGCGAATACGCATCGGTCGGTTCACAGCCCTGGTTCCCATCAGCGGCACAGAGGAGGCAGCCATTCCATAAATCACGAAGATCGCCGCCGTTCACGCACCCCTCCGCGGGGTGGGCCCTGCGGGCCCCGACATCATGATGATCGGCGTTCAGTCGGTGACACTTACGATCCAAGGCCTGAAGCAAGAGGGCGTATCGCTCAGCGAAGGGTCGACAGGGGCCGAGCCCACCGCGAGGGTTATGATATGAACCGTCCGAGCGGAAGCATGACCATCGTGTCTGGTCCCGAGTGTTTCAGTCGAGCCATCCGTTCGGCTGACATCCCGCCAAACTTCAGATTGGCGACGGGAATCAGCAAGTTTACAGGAGAGTCCAAGCCAGAAACGTGGCTGGATGACTACCGAGTGGCAGTCCAAATCGGAGGAGGGGACGACCATGTCGCCATGAAGCACCTCCCTCTGATGCTCGACGGCTCGGCTCGAGCGTGGCTGAACCAGTTGGCCCCCTCAAGCATCTATAGCTGGGCAGATCTGGCCCGGGTGTTCATCAGGACCTTCGAAGGGACGTGCAAGTGCCCTGCTGGCCTCGTGGAGCTCCAGCACTGCGTCCAGAAGCAGAATGAGCCCCTGCGAGACTTCATCCAGCGTTGGACAACTCTCTACCACACGATGGAGAACGTCACCGAGCATCAAGCAGTCTGCGCCTTCAAGGCAGGCGTGCGGTACAGAGATCTGTATCTGAAATTCGGCCGAACAGGCGACATCTCCATCAGCAAGATGATGGAAATAGCGACGCGCTATGCTAATGGCGAAGAAGAAGACCGCATCCGAAGTGGCAAGCACAAAACAGTCGCTGATGGAGATGGAGGCAACACTCGGAAGCAGAAGCAGAAAGCTCCGACTCCTCCACAAGCAGAAGCCGCAGCCGTAACCAATGCCAAGTTCAAGGGCAAAGGGAAGGCTCAGTTCACCTCCAAGAAGAAGCAGTTCAATAACCCCATCCTGGACCAGCCATGTCCGGTTCATACGAAGATGGATGAAGAGGGCAACCCCATATATGCGAAGCATACCACTCGACAGTGTCGCCTCCTAATCCAGGGGCGGCGAAGGGCAACCGAGTGAAAAGGACAACGAACAGGATGAGGAGGACAAGGAGGATCCGTTCCCCCAAGTCCATGCAACTCTCATGATTTTTGCTGACGTTGAGAGCAAGAGTCGACTGAAGCTGGTGAACAGAGAGGTGAACATGGCCACCCCCACCAACCCCAAGTTCCTCAAATGGTCTCAGACTGCGATCACCTTCGACCAGTCGGATCATCCGGCAGATGTACCCACCCCGGGAAGACAGGCTTTGGTCATCGATCCGGTGGTGGAAGGAGTTCGACTGCGCAAAGTCCTCATGGACGGCGGCAGTGGCTTGAACATCATGTACGCCGACACACTCAAGGGGATGGGCATCCCGATGTCCAAACTCAGCGAGAGCAGCATGCAGTTCCACGAAGTCGTCCCTGGACGAAAGGCCAAGTCACTCGGTCAGATCACGTTGGACGTCGTTTTCGGCTCCGACAAGAACTTCCGCAAGGAAAAGCTGACATTCGAAGTGGTCGACTTCCAGAGCGCTTATCACGCAATTCTGGGCCGCCCAGCGTATGCACGTTTCATTGCCCGTCCATGTTACGTATACCTGAAGCTGAAGATGCCAGGCCCGAAGGGTGTGATCACCATCACAGGCAATCGACAGCGAGCCGAAGAGTGTCTGCAGCAGGGATCAAGAATCGCCGACCAGCAGATGGCCGTCCTCGAGCTCGACGAGTACAAGAAAACAGTCGATCCCGCCGACCTGATGCGCTCAAAGAAGCCAGCTTCTGAATCAGCATTCCAGTCGGCGGGAGAGACGAAGAAGGTCAGCATTCACCCGACGGACGACACTGCTGCCCCGACGAACATCTCCACCACCCTCGATCCTAAATAGGAAGCCGAGCTCACCCAATTCCTCCGTGAGAACTGGGACATCTTCGCATGGAAACCCTCTGACATGCCAGGTGTACCCAGGGAGTTGGCTGAGCACCGACTGCATGTGGACCCCGTCGCTCGGCCCGTCCGAGAGCGCTTGCGCCGGTCCGCCGCGCACAAGAGGAAAGCAATCGGGGAGGAGGTGGCCAAGCTGCTGGCAGCCAACTTCATTCGCGAGGTTCACCACTCCGAGTGGCTCGCCAATGTTGTCATGGTGCCCAAGAAGGACAAGTCGCTCCGAATGTGCATCGACTTCAAGAATCTCAATAAGGTCTGCCCGAAGGACCATTTTCCGCTCCCCCGCATAGATCAAATTGTCGATTCGACTGCGGGGTGCGAGCGTTTGTCATTTCTTGATGCCTATTCGGGCTATCATCAGATCCGTCTGTATGGTCCCGATGAGTTAAAAACAGCCTTCATCACCCCATTCGGGTGCTTCTGCTACATCACTATGCCATTCGGTTTGAAGAATGTAGGAGCTACCTTTATGCGCATGATCCAAAAATGTCTCCTCGACCAGATCGGTCGGAATGTGGAGGCGTATATGGATGATATCGTAGTCAAGTCACGCAAAGGTTCCGACCTGCTGACTGACTTGGCAGAAACATTCGCCAACCTTCGTAGGTACGATATCAAGCTCAACCCCGCCAAATGTTCATTCGGCGTTCCCAGCGGAAAGTTACTCGGTTTCTTCGTTTCCGAACGAGGGATCGATGTCAACCCCGAAAAGATCGGGACCATCGTCCGAATGGAGAGGCCGGTTAGAATACATGATGTTCAATGGCTCACAGGTTGCCTAGCGGCTTTGAGCAGGTTCATCAGTCGACTCGGCGAGAAAGCACTTCCTCTGTACCGACTCATGAAGAAATCAGATACTTTCGAGTGGACAGACGAAGCCCAAGTCACATTCGACGACCTCAAAGTCCTACTTTCCACCCAGCCGGTTCTTACTGCTCCGCTCAGTAAAGAGCCCCTTCTTCTGTACATTGCGGCTACAAATCAAGTCCTCAGTACTGTTCTTACAGTTGAACGAGAAGAAGAAGGCAAAGCATACAAAGTTCAGCGGCCAGTGTACTACGTCTCCGAAGTCCTGACTCCTTCCAAGCAGAGGTATCCCCACTATCAAAAGCTTATCTACGGGATCTACATGACTGCGAGAAGGTGGCCCATTATTTCCAAGACCACTCGGTGTCTGTCGTTTCTGATGCTCCATTGTCGGAAATTCTCCACAATCGAGACGCGTCAGGCCGAGTGGCGAAGTGGGCGACGGAGATGCTGTACTGCGATATCAAGTTCGAGGCCAAGAAAGCGATTAAGTCTCAAGCTCTAGCTGACTTCATAGCAGAATGGGTAGAACAACAACAATCGACCCACATCTACTCGGGCCATTGGACAATGTTCTTCGATGGGTCCAAGATGTTGAATGGCTCCGGCGCTGGCGTTGTGATCATATCGCCAAAGGGCGACAAGCTCAAGTACGTGCTACAGATACACTTCGATTCCTCCAACAACGAGGCAGAGTATGAAGCTCTCCTCTACGGGTTGCGTATGGCCGCCATCTCACTCGGCGTCCGTCGCCTGATGGTCTACGGCGATTCGGATTTGGTGGTCAATCAAGTGATGAAAGAGTGGGACGTCAGGAACCCCACCATGACCACATACTGCAATGCAGTGAGGAAGCTTGAGAAGAAGTTTGAAGGTCTAGAACTTCACCATGTTCCGAGACTGAAGAACCAAGCAGCGGATGAGTTGGCAAAACTCGGATCCACTCGGAGACCAGTCCCGAGTGACGTCTGCCTTGAGCACCTCCACCTTCCCTCAATCAAAGAAGATCCTTTTACAGAGGAACCAGTACAACCAAAGAGTTCAACAGATCCGACTGAAGTCGATGTACCTGCTGTGGTTGATCTGGTCATGGAGATTCTTGCTGTCATCCCCGATTGGACTGTGCCGATCATTGCATATATCCTGAGGCACGAACTACCAGAAGACGAAGTCCAGGCCAGGCAGATAGTCCGCAGGTCGAAGTCATTCACTGTCATTGATGGCCAATTGTACAAGGAAAGCGTTTCAGGCGTTTTTCAACGATGCATCTCCCCAGAAGAGGGGCAGCTGATCCTGGAAGATAGTCACTCGGGAACCTGCGGTCATCACGCTTCTTCGAGCAATCGTCGCCAAGGCATTCAGGGCTGGTTTCTTCTGGCTGCAGGCAAACGAGATGGCTAAAGATATGGTTGACCGATGTGAGGGTTGCCAGTTCTACTCCAATAAGTCCCACAAGCCGACGTCTGCGTTGAAGACGATCCCTCTTGTGTGGCCGTTTGCAGTGTGGGGATTAGATACAGTCGGTCCATTCAAGACAGGCCAAGGTGGATACACACATCTGTTGCTGGCAGTCGACAAGTTCACAAAATGGATCGAAGCCAAGCCCATCAAGAAGCTCGACGCCTCAACAGCCGTCAAGTTTGTCAGGGACATCATCTTCAGATTCGGTGTACCTCACAGCATAATCATGGACAACGGGACAAACTTTGATTCGGACAGATTCAAAGGTTTCTGTACAAGCCAAGGTATCCGAGTGGACTTTGCTTCCGTGGCGCACCCGCAGTCCAATGGACAAGCAGAGCGGGCGAACGGACTTATTTTGCAAGGTTTGAAGCCCCGACTCCTACGAGAGATAGGACATGCCGCTGGCGCTTGGATCACCGAGCTACCTTCAGTGCTTTGGGGTCTGCGCACAACCCCGAACAGATCTACAGGGCGATCACCGTTCTTCCTCGTCTACGGAGCAGAAGCAGTCCTTCCGAGTGACTTACTTCACAACGCTCCACGAGTCGAACTCTTCTCCGAAGCTGAAGCAGAACAAGCAAGGCAAGACGGAGTGGACCTTCTAGAGGAGGAGCGCGAGATGGCACTGACTCGCTCAACCATTTATCAACAAGATCTGCGGCGTTTTCACGTGTGACATGTCAGGAGTCATACGTTCCAAGCAGGCGACCTGGTGCTCCGAGTGGATCAGCAAAGACCTCACAAGTTGGCTCCTGCCTTGGAAGGACCCTTCATCATCTCAAAGGTGCTGAACAATGGAGCATACAGACTCTACAACGTCGACAGGGAGATAGACGAGCCGCGAGCATCGAACGGAGATCTCCTGAAGCGCTTCTACACGTGACCGTCGACTGAAGCAATGTAAAGAACAAGTATTGGTGAAATAATATAAAGCAGATTGAGTTTTTTGCAGGTTCAAAGTTCTTCCGGGTCGCAGACTCCGGTCTCAAAAAAAAAACTTAGCTGCGATCCAGAATCGCCTAAGTATGAACTTTCTCCGAGTGTGCACTTAACGTCACACTCGGGGACTTAGCTGCGATCCAGAATCGCCTAAGTATGAACTTTCTCCGAGTGTGCACTTAACGTCACACTCGGGGACTTAGCTGCGATCCAGAATCGCCTAAGTATGAACTTTCTCCGAGTGTGCACTTAACGTCAAACTCGGGGACTTAGCCGCGATCCAGAATCGCCTAAGTATGAACTTTCTCCGAGTGTGCACTTAACGTCACACTCGGGGACTTAGCCGCGATCCAGAATCGCCTAAGTATGAACTTTCTCCGAGTGTGCACTTAACGTCACACTCGGGGACTTAGCTGCGATCCAGAATCGCCTAAGTATGAACTTTCTCCGAGTGTGCACTTAACGTCACACTCGGGGACTTAGCTGCGATCCAGAATCGCCTAAGTATGAACTTTCTCCGAGTGTGCACTTAACGTCACACTCGGGGACTTAGCTGCGATCCAGAATCGCCTAAGTATGAACTTTCTCCGAGTGTGCACTTAACGTCACACTCGGGGACTTAGCTGCGATCCAGAATCGCCTAAGTATGAACTTTCTCCGAGTGTGCACTTAACGTCACACTCGGGAACTTAGCTGCGATCCAGAATCGCCTAAGTATGAAATTTCTCCGAGTGTGCACTTAACGTCACACTCGGGGACTTAGCTGCGATCCAGAATCGCCTAAGTATGAACTTCCTCCGAGTGTGCACTTAACGCCACACTCGGGGACTTAGCTGCGATCCAGAATCGCCTAAGTATGAACTTTCTCCGAGTGTGCACTTAACGGCACACTCGGGGACTTAGCTGCGATCCAGAATCGCCTAAGTATGAACTTTCTCCGAGTGTGCACTTAACGTCACACTCGGGGACTTAGCTGCGATCTAGAATCGCCTAAGTATGAACTTCCTTCGAGTGTGCACTTAGCGCCACACTCGAGGACTTAGCTGCGATCCAGAATCGCCTAAGTTTTCACTTCCTCCGAGTGTGCACTTCACGCCACACTCGGAGACTTAGTTGCGATCCAGAATCGTCTAAGTATGAACTTCCTCCGAGTGTGCACTTAGCATAACACTCGGGAACTTAGCTGCGATCCAGAATCGCCTAAGTATGAACTTTCTCCGAGTGCGCACTTAACGTCACACTCGGGGACTTAGCTGCGATCACGAATTGCCTAAGTTTTAACTTTCTTCGAGTGTGCACTTATCGCCACACTCGGGGACTTAGCCGCGATCCAGAATCGCCTAACTACATGAGTTACAGACCCTCATTGAGGCTCATGTGGATGTCAAAACAACTGACAACTACATGAGTTGCAGACCCTCATTGAGGCTCATGTAGATGTCAAAACAACTGACAACTACATGAGTTGCAGATCCTCATTGAGGCTCATATGGATGTCAAAACAACTGACCACTACATCAGTACTAACTCGCCTCGAGTGCGACTTGATAGTCACACTCGACAACATCGCTGCGATCCTGCATCGACCAAGTACTCTTCGACCTCCGAGTACGTCCTACCGATCCACTCGGTGATCCTACCGATCTACTTGGAGATAATACAGATCCAATCGGAAATTTCACAGACCCTCAATGAGGCTCATGCAGATGTCAAGACAACTGACATGTTCCGAATGTTTGCCTTTGGCTTCACCAAGAAACGCCAAACAAAAAACTCGAGTCAAAATTGCAACACAAGAGCAAAAGATTCGATTCAAAGTTCAACCAAACATAGTGGCTCAGTGTGGATCAAGCTTACCCACACCGAAACAAGAATGTGACGACCAACAGCAGTGGCCAATGTTTCTTAGAAATCAACACTCGGCATACCGAGGATAAAGTTTTCTTACGCGTCGTCTGGATCGGCGCCAGGACTGGATGGCTCCACGAAGGTGTCCAGGTCGATTCCGTCGGCGATGCGAGTGGCACTTTCAAGGAAGATTTCCATGAAGTCTTCAAATTGAAGTTTCTTCGTGTTGGCGACCTTCAACGTTTTCAGCTTCTCCTCGCGCACCTCCTTGCAATGAACTCGGACCAAGGACAGAGCAACATCTGCACCACAACGAGCCGCAAATTTCTTCCATGACTGCACTCGGTCGGGGACCTCCTCCAATCGACTCAACAAGTTTTCCATCTCCTGCCGCGACTCATCCTCAGGACAAAGCTCCTTGTCGATCCGGCCGACGACTTCCTTCAGTCGACCGATGAAAGGGCCAACTTTGCCCACGCGGATATGCGCTCGGAGCAGATCTCGATTGGCGTCCTCGCCGACTGGAACGTTCTCGCGAATCGACCATTCCACATCAGCTGCTTCGGCCTCAGCGTCAATGCAAAAATCTGCAACAGCAGGACAAGCAAACAATAAACGCCGAGTGTGACGCACATACCACAACCACTCGGAAAAAGCAGGACTTACCAGCCATACGCGTCATCATCTGCTGAGCCCAGTCAATGACGTATTTCTCCTGCGCTCTGCACCGTTTGTTCAGCACGTCCATTTGTCCCATCAGAGCAGTCCTTTGTTTCCCCATCTTCTCAACTTCCTCATTCAGCACTTTGTTTGCTTCACGAGCCTCCTCCAACGACTTCTCTCGCTCCGCCAGAACCACCTTCATACCATCCATTGCAAGCAGTGCCGCATCCCGCTCACCAGCAAACTGAATCTTCTCCGCCCTCAGAGTCTCATATGCTGTCCCCATTTCACAAGTTTTCTGCCAGCCAGCACCAAGAGACAATCAGATAATTCAGCAATAAAAGTCTAAGTTCTTCAGACCCCTGCCGACGCAAGCAGTCGACAGCGGTCTCGGGGACTACACCCAGTGGGTTCACTGAGAGTGACCCCACTGGCATGCAACTCAAGCAGGCCCGCCCTATTGAGATACATGTTACCACCCACGCCTATGAGGCTAATACTACCCGACCTGAGTAAAATTACTCTCCTGGATTCTTACAGTAAGCGCACCCCGACTGCCACAACTGTTTGCAGTCGACCATACTATTTCAAGATCTGACCAAGGCAAAAACAATATGTATAAAGACAACTGCCGGTGCAAGCACTCGACAGAAGTCTCGGGGACTACACCCACCGGGTTCACTCAGAGTGAACCCATTGCAAACATCATCCGATATCCGAGAACACCCAGTGGGTTACAAGAGAAAAGTAAATACCTACTAGCCCACTTACTCGGATATCTTCCTGCAGCTCCAAACTCCGCTGGTACAGGGATGCGATGGAGTCGTATGCCCTCTTGGCTTCTCCCGCCATCAGCTCCGCCTGCACCATGGCCCCCTTGGCCGCTCCCACTTGCTCCTCCGGGAGACGCTGGATGTTGAACTCGACATTCGACGAGCCTGGCATCGTTGGAAGTTCCTGGGGCATCCCAAGACCCGCTCCAGTAGGTTCATCAGCCACCAGCGCCGTTTCAGTCGGCGACATCGCCTCGGTCGGCAGCACGTCTGCGACGAGAGCAGTGACTGGAGGGGCAGCCTCGAGAACAGGCTCCGCGGCTTGCTCAGGTCTCCCCTGGTCACCCTCTTCCATGCAAATTGCCCCTGATAGACCGAACGACACGAGATCTCAGAAAAAGAAAGAGGCCATACTTAAGATAGAATTCGCGTCGCGATAGCATAACACTCTCGGAGTCACTACAACGCACCTGGCTGGGACGAGACTACGTTGTCCGCATCCATGGGATCATCCTCCTGGCGCGTCGGAGAGGTGGCAGAGGTGGCAACCCTGTCGAGTGAAATTCATTCGACCTTCAAACAGGAGTCCAACCGAATATCATGAGAAGTTGGAGGAATAGAGCACTTACGTCGAGGTGACAGGAACGACGACCCTTATCCGCGGCAAAGCCTTCCGAGGTTTAAGCCCACTCGGTTTGGCCGCCTTGGAAGGCTGACCCACGGACTCGACAGTAGCGCCCCTGGCCCTCTTGGTGCTCTGAGCACTCGGAACCACAGGAGCAGCAGGCGGAGCACTCGAGGATGCCTGAGGAGCCGAAGGAACCGCAGGTTCATGTTGGCGCTTGGTCCGGTGCTCTGGCAGCGGAGGCGGCGAGTCCTGCTCCTCGTCATCCTCCTCTTCTTCACCAGGCTCCTCCTCCGTCTCCCCACTGTCGGAGACATACTCGCCGCTCTCCACACTGCCTTCCTGGCTGCCTTCTTCCTCCTCCTCGTCCAGGTCCCCGTTCGAAACAGGAGAAAACCAGTTGGTCCACTTCTGCGTGAAAAACAGTCGGCGACATCAAACGACAGGCAGAGATTCAAGAAAGCGATAAAACTAAAACAGATACGTGCACTCGACAAATGGTATTCACCTAGTTCGGAGGAGGATTGTCCGCGCTGAAAGCCCTCACTCGCCGAGACGCTCTGGGGTTCTCGCAGGTGCCTGTGATCTGGAGCACCCACGACGCCACCTTCTCCTCGGTCACGCTCAAGACGTTGGTCCGAGTGGAGTCTTCAGGCCCCGCGTAATGCCACATGGCGTGGTCGCGAGCCTGCAGTGGTTGTATGCGCCGACCAAGGAAAGTCTCCAGCAAATCCATGCCGGTGACTCCCCTCCTGACGACGTCTACGAGTGCGTCGACCAAGGGCTGGATGTCGAGCTTCTCCGCCTTCGTGAGCGCGAGCTGCTTAGGTGGAGCGGGACGATCAAGGCTAAAAGGGGCAACCCTGAAGAGGCGTTCGGACAGGCAATGTCTTGGCAGTAGAACCACGTCGACTGCCAGTTCCTGACCGACTCGCTCAGCTGAAGAGCAGGATAACTACTCCGACTCTTTTTCTGGAAACGTAAACCTCCACAGAGTTGGAGAAGATGCGTTTTATCATCCGACTGGCTGAGTCGTTTGATAGTCTGAGATCTAACAGAGAATATATGTTTGAACAACCCCCAATGGGGGGGGGGCAGCCGATGAAACACTCGCACATAACGATGAAGGCAGAGAGATGGGCAATAGCATTCGGAGGAAAGTGGTGAAGCTGTGCCCCGAAGTGGTTCATGATGCCCTTAAAGAAAGGATGCGGGGGCAGGGAGAAACCTCGGTAGACATGGCTGAGCAACAAGATGCGCTCCCCCTCCCGGGGTGCCGGCTCGACCTCGTTCTCAGCCGGCAGCCTCCAAGACTTGTGGACGATCATCCCGCCCTCCACCAGCTGCAGCAGATCCCCCTCCATCACCGTAGAGGGGAGGAAGTCGCCTTGAATCCACCCCGCCGGCAACGGCCGCTGCCGCCGCTGAGCAGGAGCCGCGGCCTTCCCCTTCTTCTTCCTCGCCTCCATCTTGCTGGTTTGACCCTTGGTCATGGCGGAAGTTGCGAGTGCGCAGAGAGAGAGGAGGAGTGGGGAGGTTAGGTGCGCTGGAGGAGGCGAGGAGGACGAAGCAACGGCAAAAGATCCGGCGGGCGTAACGAAAAACCCTTGCCGCCGGGATTTAAGTAAGGTTCCGACTGGGTCGCTGGCAGGTGGCCCCGAAACCTTATCCCCCGACCGGCCGCGGCGATATCAGTGGAGGAGTTGAAGGCGCGAGAATCGAGGCGTCAGACGCTAATCGAGCGCGCTGGCGTCATCCCCGCTGAGCGCGCGGAAACCGAAATTTGAAGATCCCGGAAAATCCGCTGCTGTCAGTTGACGGGTCGCGTCAAGAGATACCCTGAATACACTCGGTTTCCGACAGTTTGTTCCACAGAGATTTCCACTCGGATCGTTGGTCAGAAAAGGTAAAATGGATCGAGGCAAGCAACACCCAAGCCAAGTCCGCTCCAGTCGGATCCAAACTTCAAACATCGCTTCGTCGTTCGAACCCCAATCCATTCGGGGACTAATGATGGGGTTATAGTCCTAGGGTAGGGTCATAGGCCTGCCCTGTAGGTCCTACCCAAGGACTACCCCTCACAAAGGACAAGTCCCTTAGTCAGCTGCGACTGAATTAAGGAGTCCCCATCATCCAGTCGGTAACAGGTCCTCGATCATCCAGTCGGAGACTAGCATTCGGAGGATATCAAGCTAACCGACTGGATACCACTCGGTACATCGTAACCCCCCTGGAGGGAAACGGTTGTACGTTTCCAGGTGCATTTATTAGCATTTAGGGCGTACGTTACCTGTAACGTACGCATTCAATCGCCACTACTCCACCCCTGTACCGAAACCGTTGTGGAGGGCAACACATTTTATATAAGCCACCCTCCCCCGCTGGTAGAGGGGTTAGCAACTCATTGTATTCCATATTTCCACTCGACAACAAGCTCCCTGAGCACTGAGACATAGGGCTATTACCTCCACCGCAGAGGGGCCTGAACTCATACAACCTCGCCGTAGCTAAGGCTCTGCCCATCCTTTTCGTACCCTACACATCTACTGTCAGGCTTATACCCACGACAATACTTCTCATTATTTGTGGGAAAATGTTTGATTGGCCGTGGGGAGGCTGGATCACTTAGCTCTCCAGACCTTGCGGTTTTGCGCGAAGTCCTTTATAACAATAAGACTTATAGCCTGGGTGCTATAGTAGCTCAGCGGTTGAACACAAACCGTTCTAAAGGTGTCGTCTATGGAGGTATCTATGCTACCCGTCTTGCTAGACACTTTGAGATACCCATTAGACTGGAGGAGGAAGAAGAAATGCTTCTTCCTGAGAAATATCTGGATTATGACAGCATGGTTCGCCATGATTTTCTAGATAGAGATGCTAGTAGACGGATGATTTATAACCTGGTATTTAGTCAGGGTACTCGAGAGACTATTACTTTGCCTGCTCCTTCTTTGTTCAACCTTTATGCAGGCAGGTACATTATTATGCCCTCGGACATCTACGCGTATTGGGGCTTGGCCCAACCACAGGTGCATGTGCCCGAGCCGCCAGTCGACTACCAGACGCCAGTTTATCAGTGGGAGCCAGAGGAGCTCACACAGAGTGGCATCCACAGTCCGCTCCGGAGTATCCTGGAGCTGGTTATTTCCCTCCTTGGGAGTAGACCAAGCTAGGCCAAAAGCCTAAGCTTGGGGGAGTACGTGTTCTCACCGACTTTACTTTCTTGCTTATGCTTTCACTTTGTTAGCCGGTGTTTACACTTTGCCACTGTATTATCCATGCTAGTTTATTTTCGTTTTCTTGTTTTCTTGTCTTGTGTCCTTTTGAGAAAATCCAAAAAGATTTCCCTTTCTTCTTTTGCTTATTTGGAGCTTTCCGGTGTAAATAGTTTTCTTTTTCTTTGGATCAAGGTAGAAGATAATGTTTACAATGTTTAGTGGCTCTTTGTAACGACCAAGATGCGGTCCTTTCTGATCTGGGGATCGAGGCCCCGAATTGGAAAGGAGCGCACCTAAGCGTCTCGCAAACAGGTAACACAACACATACATAATAATAAAGATAGACAATCAGGTGTTCAATTGCCTTCTCATAAATATATCAGAGTACATCACGCATACAACCAAAGTAGTTCCGCTACGGACTACAAAACATAGAAAGGCTATGCTACCCTGCCTGCAGGCCCACGATCATGACCACACCTCAATCTTCTGGATAGTTCACGTACAGGCGGTCTGTCTCCTCATCGTACTGCCACACCAACTGCGTGCCGTCGGGATCATCTGTCTCTGGGTACCAGAACCTGTTGGTATTGTGGAGGAATCCGTGAGCCACGTGGACTCAACAATCTAAGACCTTGGTGCCAGAACTAGTCAAGTTATTAGGTAGAATAAGGTGAAGTGTTTAAGGTTGCAGCAACCTAAGCTTGATTTGGTGGCTAACTTACGTAGAGCATTTATGAAGGTGGACTATACTAGCGGTCGTGAATACTTGATCACTAAGTGATCCTGCACACCTACCTACGTCAATAATAACCCCACCGTGTTCCCGAACGAAGAGAGATCTGCGAGGGGACAGTCATGGTTACGCACACGGTTGACAATTTTAATAGTTTAAGTTTAAGTTATCTATTACCGGATGTTAACAAAATATTCCAAGTTGCCACATAACCGCGGGCACGGCGTTCCGAAAGATTAAACCCTGCAGGGGTGGTCCAACTAGTCCATCACAAACATACACAGGCCGCAAAGTAATCCTCTATCACGAATCTCGTGATCTCGTCGGATTCCTTAGAGTAAAACCTCAACTCTGGGGAAAACCAAAGCTTCACTGGGATTCCTATACGCAAGATATATCGCTAAGGTAAGACAAGACTAGCAGGACCTCCCGACGTGTCGACGACCCTGATAAGAGCCGCGTATCTCAGTCTCAGGACACAACGGATGAGCTAGACGTCGGGATGGCTAAACCTCTGGGTGACTAGTGGGGCCCCGGACATCGCTCTAACACCGGTAGCCGGTAACTATGGCGGCGATAACGGAACAAAGCACCCGACAAAAGGCTAGGCCTTCCGTCATTTACCAAGTATATAGGTGCATTAATTAAATAACAGAATTGAGATAATGAAATCAAGCTCATGTTGTCACATGAGACAAAGCACCTGCATCTAGCAACGCTAACATTAGTAGCTGAGCAAAGCCTACTTAGCCATTCAAGTTTGCTAGGAAGGGATCAGTGTTTGGGTTCATGACATATCAAGAGGCAATTTAATTGAGTGGTAGGCAGTGAGCAATATGACATGCAAACGCAAACTAGCATAACAAGTCTAGAGATGGAATCAAGGTCATATCATCTTGCCTGTGATATCCTCAGCTTGGAATGGTTCTTGATCGTCCTGCACGTACTCTCCTGACTCCACGTATTCGTTCTCTGATCCCGGTGCTACCCGACATAATAATAACATCCAATGAACAACAACGCCTCAAGATGCAACAAGCACATGATGCATGAGATGAAAAATGAGCATGCATCACTATTTCTATCACCAACACAAGCTTAAGAAGCTAACACAAGTTCCTGGACAGAACTGCATGCTAACCTATTTTTATATGCATGAGAATGAAATGATCAGATGCGTCTTGTAAAAACGATGCAAAACCATATAAAGAACAGTACAATCGGAGCTACGGATCAATGGCAATCAACGAAACAAGATATGAAGCCCTACGTGTCAAAATCTTCACCACACACTCAAATGGCATAAATCTGGTATTCCCAGGTTGCCAAGACATAAAACAACCCATCATGGATGGGGTGGAGCAAAGAAGAACACCACAACATCAACTAAGCACTCACAAACATTAAAATGACAAAACTACATAATCTGCCATAAACTGGATCATAGCACTTTGTGAGCTACATGCAAAGCACCTACAGCCACCCAACTATGACAAATAATATATGTGGCTGTAGCTAGCCAAGAATACTACCAGCACAAGCAAGAATCACAAAAAAAGGAATTAAACACAGAAAGTTATAAGGCTGCAAACTTGCCCAAAACCATCAGATCTCAGGGACTTAGTGAAAATTCCTGCACCTAACTTTCTGTCTTTGCTCTGAACCCTTTTGACAGCAGCCAAAACAATACCTACAGGGCTCCAAATGACATGAAATTTTATAGAGATCTAGACAAACATATCAGGTCCAACTTTCTAGTTGAAATCTAGGGCTAGATCCCAACACAATGACCAGCACAACCTCATCTACAGGAAAAAAAATATAACCAGATTCTCAGACTTAGTGAAAATCTCAGATTTTCACTAATCTGGAATTTCAGCCACAATCCTACTTTGGATGGGCACAACTTGCACACATGGATTCCAAATCATGAATTGAAACCAACATGTGGTAGAGGGGGTCACCCTCTACTACCACAAGCAAGAAACAAATACAAGAGCACATCACAATTCATGGAACCAAGCTCTAAACTTAGAAGAAAAAAATGTAAATATGACATCTCCAGAAAATGTTCCAATGGCAAAAATGATTTCACCATTGGATTCCTGGGATATTTCTACCACAAAAACATATATAATATGTGGGCACTTACTTGGAGCAAGTGAGCACAAACTAGAAAAGAAAATCTACAAAAGCTCACATATAGAGAATAGTGCATCATCACATGTGCTATTCACTAGAGCGACACCTACATAATCCATTGCACACTATCACAAGGCCAATGGTGGCATGAGTCCATCACCAAGAACATGGACACACCCACTCACACCACAATTGAGCAAGAACAAACACACACACTCACTCACCTACACATACACACTCACATGGGTGTGTATGCATAAGTGTGTGGGGAGACACACACACATGCACAAATCTTCTAACACGCAAAGCTTGAACTCAAGGGCTTGTGCATTTGCACAAGCATGTGTGTAGAGTCACACACACACACACACTTGCACACACACTCACCCTCAAGCACTCACTCACACACACATAATTCTACACATGCATACATCACTCACCTACATGCACTCCCTCTAGAGCACACACACACAACTCTAAATTCTAGGCAGAGAATAGTTGAAGTCAAATCAAGCAAATGAAAAATAACAACTTGCTGCCCAAATAAAGCTGGGGAAGGAAAAAATTATCCAGCAGCAAAAGGGAAAAAAAGGGGGGTCACTGGGATCGAACCAAGGACCCCCTGGTGCACCACACTGCTTGTGCCACTCGGCTACTGACCTGCTGCTCGACAACAGAGGAATATCTAACATGGTAAACCTCTCTTTTGCGCAACCATTGCTCCAAGAGGAAAAAGAACAAGAAAAAAGGGTGCACCAGCTGGGACTCGAACCCTGCACCTGACGATAACAATCACAAGGTTCAACCACTTCGGTACGATTGGAAGTCTGACAGAGAAGGGGTCACGTGGAAGTAATGCTACTACTACTCTCCACCTGTCTACAAGGGAGCACCAACGTCAGGGAGAACGACGGGGCTGTCTCGCCGTTCCTGCTGCTCCTGCGCCAAGAGGAGGGGCGAGCCACAACTGCTACCAACGATGCTCTACGAGGGGGAGGAACCCCTGTTACACAACATACAGGCACGGCATCACCCTAGCACTGCACCACACACCACAACACACGAGCTGCTGCTCTGCTCGACAGAGAACTCGGCGACAGGGAGATCGCCGGCGTCCTGCTGCTGCAGCTGCTACCGGAGGAACCGAAGCAACCCGAGGAGAAGGATCCCCTGCTACTATCTACGCACAACTGCGGGGCTACCTCGTCTACGTCAACACGAATGTCGGAAGACTACCCTGCCTGCTCCAACGATCAGCGCAACAACTACACAGCTTGCTGGTGCAACTCCGGCAAGCCTCGAGCAGGAGGCCCGGCGCCACTACCGAAGAGGAAATGAGGAGGGTGGCACGGTCTCGCTCACCTAGCGTCAGGAGGCGAGGCGCTCGACGTGGAAGAAGAAGAATCATGTTGTTCTGCTGCAGGAAGAAGCCGCCGGCCGAGGAAGAAGGTGCACGTCGGGGACGTCATGGAATAAGTCCCGGCTCCAGCTCCGCGCAAAAATGGAACCCCTCCTGGGTCCTATTGCTTGCGCAGCTACGGGGAGGGGCCGAAGTCGTCGCTACGCCGGCGTCGAGCTCGACCCGGAGCTGCTCATGGCGTGGGGAACAACGAGGGACACTCTAGCGGCGCTGGAGGGAGTAGACGAGGGAGAGGAGGAACCCTAGCCGCCTGGGGGAGGGAGAGGAGAGTTTATATCGACCTAGGGGGGCGAGCTGGAGCCGCAAGATCAAGATCACGGTGATCGGGAGGCTGAGACTCGGTCGTACAAGCGTGACGTCGGGAGGAAGAAGAGAGGGTCGCTAGGTGGGCTCCTGTGCTGCGAAGAGGAGGAGAAGATGGGCCACCAGAGCGGGAGGAAGCCCACTTAGGCGCCAGATAGAGAGAAGACAATTCCCTGGTGCCTTCTTTTAACAGGAATTACCAGAGAAGGAAGAAATGCACAAGGAAAGCTATAAGAGAAAAAAAATAAGCTAGCACATCCCTGGTCATGACAAATCATGAACTATTTGAATAAAATGCAACATGAATATATGGGGCAAATTAATATTTACAAAACAGCCATTGTTTGACCTGTTTTGTAATTATTTGCACCTCTTGCACCCCTCCTTAAAACAACATCTTTTCTTCACAAATCCACCACAAACAAGAGCTAAAACAGGAACATTTTAAAAACAGAAAAGGAAGAAGTGAATCTTGACATAGGAGGAATAGAGAGAGGGGTGAAGATGATTTGAAACCTAAGCATCCACATGTTATCCTACTAGCACAAGCAACCTAGTAGAGTTGCACCACACACAGATATGTCCACAAGAACACAAACACCACATGAAAGCATAAGACCACAACATCATCACCACCACACTTGCAATCACAAAGTCTCAAAGAAACATGGAAGTTATGATATGACATGCATGCATGCAAGGAAGAAAATACAAGGGACATCACATGAAGTCATGGCACAAATGATATCAACATATTCCTGACAAGGTGGACCCACTTGCAATAGGTTCCAAATAGGGAAGGTTTACACTTGGGGCACTACACTCTTGCGTGCATGCCTGTTTAGCTTTCAAAGAGCCATATTACTTTGTCTTCTCCTTTGTGTTTGCCTGCAGATTCAGCTTAGTCCAATGCATGAGCACTCTTATTATTGTTCACATCGTTCGATCGTGCAAGTGAAAGGCAATAATGATGATATATGATGAAGTGACTAAGACTGGAAAAGCTGGTATGAACTCTATCTATTTTGTTTTTGTAAATATGACTAGCTTGTCGTCCCAGATTCAGCTGTGTTGAGAGATAACCATGCTTGCAATGACAACTTAGAGATCATAGTTTCTGATGCCATGCTTAATTAGCTAAGAGCTTATAATGGTTTGTCTTGAATGCCAACATAGATTTTGAGATAACTATGATGTAGTATGTGTTGGGGAACGTCGCATGGGAACCCATTCGTAATTCCCGGTACATTCCCGGTAACTCCGAAAACCTTCCGGTAATCAAATGAGGTCATCCTATATATCAATCTTCGTTTCCGGACCATGCCGGAAATCCTCGTGACGTCCGTGATCTCATCCGGGACTCCGGACAACATTCGGTAACCAACCATATAACTCAAATATGCATAAAACAACGTCGGACCTTAAGTGTGCAGACCCTGCGGGTTCGAGAACTATGTAGACATGACCCGAGAGACTCCTCGGTCAATATCCAATAGCGGGACCTGGATGCTCATATTGGATCCTACATATTCTACGAAGATCTTATCGTTTGAACCTCAGTGCCAAGGATTCATATAATCCCGTATGTCATTCCCTTTGTCCTTCGGTATGTTACTTGCCCGAGATTCGATCGTCAGTATCCGCATACCTATTTCAATCTCGTTTACGGGAAAGTCTCTTTACTCGTTCCGTAATACAAGATCCCGCAACTTACACTAAGTCACATTGCTTGCAAGGCTTGTGTGTGATGTTGTATTACCGAGTGGGCCCCGAGATACCTCTCCGTCACACGGAGTGACAAATCCCAGTCTTGATCCATACTAACTCAACTAACACCTTCGGAGATACCTGTAGAGCATCTTTATAGTCACCCAGTTACGTTGCGACGTTTGATACACACAAAGCATTCCTCCGGTGTCAGTGAGTTATATGATCTCATGGTCATAGGAATAAATACTTGACACGCAGAAAACAGTAGCAACAAAATGACACGATCAACATGCTACGTCTATTAGTTTGGGTCTAGTCCATCACGTGATTCTCCTAATGACGTGATCCAGTTATCAAGCAACAACAAATTGTTCATAATCAGAAGACACTGACTATCTTTGATCAACTGGCTCTCCAACTAGAGGCTTGCTAGGGACGGTGTTTTGTCTATGTATCCACACATGTAAATGAGTCTTCATTCAATACAATTATAGCATGGATAATAAACGATTATCTTGATACAAGAATTATAATAATAACTATATTTATTATTGCCTCTAGGGCATAATTCCAACAGTCTCCCACTTGCACTAGAGTCAATAATCTAGCCCTCACATCATCATGTGAATTACATCGTAATAAATCTAACACCCATACAGTTCTGGTGTTGATCATGCTTTGGCCATGGAAGAGGTTTAGTCAGCGGGTCTGCTACATTAAGATCCGTGTGCACTTTGGATATACTTACGTCCTCTCCCTCGACGTAGTCGCGGATGAGGTTGAAGCGTCGTTTGATGTGTCTGGTCTTCTTGTGAAACCGTGGTTCCTTTGCTAAGGCAATGGCACCCGTGTTGTCACAGAACAAGGTTATTGGATTCAGTGCGCTTGGCACCACTCCAAGATCCGTCATGAACTGCTTCATCCAGACACCCTCCTTAGCCGCCTCCAAGGCAGCCATGTACTCCGCTTCACATGTAGAATCTGCTACGACGCTTTGCTTGGAACTGCACCAGCTTACCGCACCCCCATTAAGAATAAATACGTATCCGGTTTGCGACTTAGAGTCGTCCGGATCTGTGTCAAAGCTTGCATCGACGTAACCTTTTACGGCGAGCTCTTCTTCACCTCCATACACGAGAAACATCTCCTTAGTCCTTTTCAGGTACTTCAAGATATTCTTGACCGCTGTCAAGTGATCCACTCCTGGATTACTCTGGAACCTACCTGCCATACTTATGGCCAGGCTAACATCCGGTCTAGTACACAGCATTGCATACATGATAGAACCTATGGCTGAAGCATAGGGGACGGAACGCATATGCTCTCTATCTTCATCAGTTGCTGGGCACTGAGTCTTACTCAATCTCGTACCTTGTAAAACTGGCAAGAACCCTTTCTTGGACTGTTCCATTTTGAACCTCTTCAAAATTTTATCAAGGTATGTGCTTTGTGAAAGTCCTATCAGGCGTTTTGATCTATCCCTATAAATCTTAATGCCTAGAATGTAAGCACCTTCTCCTAGGTCCTTCATAGAGAAACTCTTATTCAAGTAATCCTTTATGCTCTCTAAAAACTCCACGTTGTTTCCAATCAGCAATATGTCATCCACATATAATATTAGAAACGCCACAGAGCTCCCACTCACTTTCTTGTAAATACAAGATTCTCCAACCACTTGTATAAACCCAAATGCTTTGATCACCTCATCAAAGCGTTTGTTCCAACTCCGAGATGCTTGCACCAGTCCATAAATGGATCGCTGGAGCTTGCACACCTTGTTAGCATTCTTAGGATCGACAAAACCTTCGGGTTGCATCATATACAATTCTCCCTTAAGGAAACCGTTAAGGAATGCCGTTTTGACATCCATCTGCCAGATTTCATAATCGAAAAATGCAGCTATTGCTAACATGATTCTGACGGACTTAAGCATCGCTACGGATGAGAATGTCTCATAGTAGTCAACTCCTTGAACTTGTGAAAAACCCTTTGCCACAAGTCGAGCTTTATAAACGGTCACATTGCCGTCAGCGTCCGTCTTCCGCTTAAAGATCCATTTGTTCTGAATAGCCTTGCGGCCCTCAGGTAGTACCTCCAAAGTCCACACTTTGTTCTCATACATGGATCCTATCTCGGACTTCATGGCTTCTAGCCATTTGTTGGAATCTGGGCCCACCATTGCTTCTTCATAATTTTCAGGTTCATTGTTGTCTAACAACATGATTGATAAGACGGGATTACCGTACCACTCTGGAGCAGCACGTGGTCTCGTCGACCTGCGTGGTTCGACAGAAACTTGAACTGGAGTTTCATGATCATCATCATTAACTTCCTCCTCAACCGGCGTCGCAATGAAAGAGGTTTCCCCTTGCCCTGCGCCACCATCCAGAGGGATGAGAGGTTCGACAACCTCGTCAAGTTCTATCTTCCTCCCACTCAATTCTCTCGAGAGAAACTCCTTCTCGAGAAAAGCTCCGTTTTTAGCAACAAACACTTTGCCCTCGGATTTGAGATAGAAGGTGTACCCAACTGTCTCTTTTGGGTAACCTATGAAGACGCACTTTTCCGCTTTGGGTTCCAGCTTTTCAGGCTGAAGCTTTTTGACATAAGCATCACATCCCCAAACTTTAAGAAACGACAACTTTGGCCTTTTGCCATACCACAGTTCGTATGGTATCGTCTGAACGGATTTTGATGGTGCCCTATTTAAAGTGAATGCAGCTGTTTCTAATGCATAACCCCAAAACGATAACGGCAAATCAGTAAGAGACATCATAGATCGCACCATCTCTAATAGAGTACGATTACGACGTTCGGACACACCATTACGCTGTGGTGTTCCAGGCGGTGTTAACTGTGAAACAATTCCACATTGTCTTAAGTGAGTACCAAACTCGAAACTCAGATATTCACCCCCACGACCAGACCGTAGGAACTTGATCTTCTTGTTACGATGATTTTCCACTTCACTCTGAAATTGCTTGAACTTTTCAAATGTTTCAGACTTGTGCTTCATCAAGTAGACATAACCATATCTACTCAAATCGTCAGTGAAGGTGAGAAAATAACGATATCCGCCGCGTGCCTCCACGCTCATCGAACCACACACATCGGTATGTATGATTTCCAACAAGTCACTTGCACGCTCCATTGTTCCGGAGAACGGAGTCTTAGTCATCTTGCCCATGAGGCATGGTTCGCACGTGTCAAGTGAATCAAAGTCAAGTGACTCCAAAAGTCCATCAGCATGGAGTTTCTTCACGTGCTTTACACCAATATGACCTAAGCGGCAGTGCCACAAAAATATGGCGCTATCATTGTTAACTCCAACTCTTTTGGTCTCAATGTTATGTATATGCGTATCGCTATCAAGATTCAATATGCACAATCCTCTCACATTAGGTGCATGACCATAAAAGATGTTACTCATAGAAATAGAACAACCATTATTCTCTGACTTAAAAGAGTAACCGTCTCGCAATAAACAAGATCCAGATATAATGTTCATGCTCAACGCACGCACTAAATAACAATGATTTAAGTTCATCACTAATCCTGATGGTAACTGAAGTGAAACTGTGCCGACAGCGATTGCATCAACCTTGGAACCATTTCCTACGCGCATCGTCACTTCATCTTTCGCCAGCCTTCGTCTATTTCGCAGTTCCTGTTTCGAGTTGCAAATATGAGCAACAGAACCGGTATTGTATACCCAGTCACTACTACGAGAGCCGGTTAAGTACACATCAATAACATGTATATCAAATATACCTGATTTTTCTTTGGCCGCCTTCTTATCTGCCAGATACTTGGGGCAATTGCGCTTCAAGTGACCCATACCCTTGCAATAGTAACACTCCGTTTCAGGCTTAGGTCCAGCTTTGGGTTTCTTCGTCGGATTGGCAACAGGCTTGCCGCTCTTCTTCGAATTACCCTTCTTGCCTTTGCCGTTTCTCTTGAAACTAGTGGTCTTATTCACCATCAACACTTGATGCTCTTTACGGAGTTCAGACTCTGCGACTTTCAGCATCGCAAACAACTCGCCGGGAGACTTGTTCATCCCTTGCATGTTGTAGTTCAACACAAAGCCTTTATAGCTTGGCGGCAGTGATTGAAGGATTCTGTCAGTGATAGCCTCTTGCGGGAGTTCAATCCCCAGCTCAGCTAGACGGTTTGAGTACCCAGACATTTTGAGCACATGTTCACTGACAGACGAATTCTCCTCCATCTTGCAAGCATAGAATTTATCGGAGGTCTCATACCTCTCGATCCGGGCATTCTTCATAAAGATAAACTTCAACTCCTCGAACATCTCATATGCTCCATGGCGCTCAAAGTGACGTTGAAGTCCCGGCTCTAAGCCATACAAGACTGCACATTGAACTACTGAGTAGTCCTCCTTACGTGTTAGCCAGGCGTTCTTAACATCCTGGTCAGCCGTAGCGGGTGGTTCATCTCCGAGTGCAGCATTAAGGACATAATCCTTCTTCCCAGCTTGCAGGTGCAACTTAAGATTATGAGCCCAGTCTACAAAGTTGCTTCCATCATCTTTCAACTTAGCTTTCTCTAGGAACGTATTAAAATTCAGGGTTGCTACTGCGTGAGCCATTGATCTACAACACAAATATTGCAAAGTGGACTTAGACTATGTTCAAGATAATTAGAGTTTAACTAATCAAATTAACGATAAACTCCCACTCAAAAAGTACATCTCTCTAGTCATTTGAGTGGTACATGATCCAAATTCACTATCTCAAGTCCGATCATCACGTGAGTTGAGAGTAGTTTCAGTCATAAGCATCTCTATGCTAATCATATCAACTATACGATTCATGCTCGACCTTTCGGTCTCATGTGTTTCGAGGCCATGTATGTACATGCCAGGCTCGTCAAGTTTAACCCGAGTGTTCCGCGCGTGCAACTGTTTTGCACCCGTTGTATGTGAACGTAGAGTCTATCACACCCGATCATCGCGTGGTGTCTCAAAACGACGAACTGTCGCAACGGTGCACGGTCGGGGAGAACACAATTTCAGCTTGAAATTTTAGTGAGAGATCACCTCATAATGCTACCGTCGTTCTAAGCAAAATAAGGTGCGTAAAGGATTAACATCACATGCAATTCATAAGTGACATGATATGGCCATCATCAAGTGCTCCTTGATCTCCATCACCAAAGCACCAGCATGATCTTCTTGTCACCGGCGCCACACCATGATCCCCATCATCATGATCTCCATCATCGTGCCACCATCGAGGTTGTCGTGTTAACTATGCTATTACTACTAAAGCTACGACCTAGCAATATAGTAAACACATCTGCAAACACAAATGTTAGTTTAAAGACAACCCTATGGCTCCTATCGGTTGCCGTAGCATCGACGTGCAAGTCGATATTAACTATTACAACATGATCATCTCATACATCCAATATATCACATCACGTCATTGGCCATATCACATCACAACCATACCTTACAAAAACAAGTTAGACGTCCTCTAATTGTTGTTGCATTTTTTGCGTGGTTGCCATGGGTATCTAGTAGGATCGCATCTTACTTACGAAAACACCACAACGGAGAAGTGCAAATTGCTATTTAACCTCTCTCCAAGGACCTCCTCGGTCAAAACCAATTCAACTAAAGTTGAAAAACCGACACCCGCCAGTCATCTTTATGCAACGGGGTTGCATGTTAGTCGATGAAACCAGTCTCTCGTAAGCGTACAGTAATGTCGGTCCGGGCCGCTTCGATCCAACAATACCGCAGAATCGAGAAAAGACTAAGGAGGGAAGCAAATCGAACATCACCGCCCATAAAAACTTTTGTGTTCTACTCGAGATAACATCTACGCATGAACCTAGCTCCGATACCATTGTTGAGGAACGTAGCATGGGAAACAAAAAAATTCCTACGCACACGCAATTGCTATCATGGTGATGTTCATCTACGAGAGGGGATTTAGATCTACTCCAGCAGGGCCCCGCCCGAGCTACGCAGAAATACGATCTAGAGGAAAAACCGTGGTGTTTGTGGTCGGGCTGCCGTGGCAAAAGTTGTCCCAAATCAGCCCTAAAGCACCACTATATATAGGAGGAGGGGAGCGGAGGCTTGCCTTGAGGATCAAGTCTCCAAGGGTGCGCCGGCTAGGGAGAGGGAAGAGTCCTACTTCAATTAGGATTGGAAAGTGGACTCCTTCCCTTCCTTCCCACCTCTTTTTTTTCGTTTCCCTTTGGTTTTCTTCTTGTGGTGCCAAGGTCCTCTTGGGCTGTCCCACCAGCCCACTAAGGGCTGGTGCGCCACCCCTAAGGCCATTGGACTTCCCCCGGGTGGGTTGCCCTCCTCCCAGTAAATATCCGGAACCCATTTATCACTCCCGGTACAATGCCGGTAATGCCCGAAAACCTTCCGTTAACCAAATGAGACAAACCTATATATCAATCTTCGTTTCAGGACCATTCCGGAAACCCTTGTGACGTCCGTGATCTCATCCGGGACTCCGAACAACATTCGGTAACCAACCATATAACTCAACTACGCTAAAACATCATCGAACCTTAAATGTACAGACCCTGCGGGTTTCAGAACTATGTAGAAATGACCCGAGAGACTCCTCGGTCAATATCCAATAGTGGGACCTGGATGCCCATATTGGATCCATATCGGTTGAACCTCAGTGCCAAGGATTTATATAATCCCGCATGTCATTCCCTCTGTCCTTCGGTATGTTACTTGACCGAGATTCGATCGTCAGTATCCGTATACCTATTTCAATCTTGTTACCGGCAAGTCTCTTTTCTCGTTCCGTAATACAAGATCACGTGACTTACACTAAGTCACATTGCTTGCAAGGCTTGTGTGTGATGTTGTATTACCGAGTGGGCCCTGAGATACCTCTCCGTCACACGGAGTGACAAATCCCAGTCTTGATCCATACTAACTCAACGGACACCTTCGGAGATACCTGTAGAGCATCTTTATAGTCACACAGTTACGTTGTGACGTTTGACACACACAAGGTATTTCTCCGATGCTAGTGAGTTATATGATCTCATGGTCATAGGAATAAATACTTGACACGCAGAAAACAGTAGCAATAAAATGACACGATCAACATGCTACGTTCATAAGTTTGGGTCTAGTCCCTCACATGATTCACCTAATGATGTGATCCAGTTATCAAGTGACAACATTTGTATATAGTCAGAAAACCTTGACTATCCTTGATCAACTAGCTAGCCAACTAGAGGCTTACTAGGGACAATGTTTTGTCTATGTATCCACACATGTATATATATTTTAATTCAATATAATTATAGCATGGATAATAAACGATTATCTTGAAACAGGAATTATAATAATAACTTATTTATCATTGCCTCTAGGGCATAATTCCAACACGATGGTGCTGACGATGCCGTAGTTCCGCTCATAGAGGACACAATGCGTAGTGCACCCTTTGGGGCGTAAATGGTGCAATGAACATGAACGTCGCCACAATGCCCGTCTAATTATGTAGCAAATGATGGACCCAATTTAAAACTTATGAAATGACCTATTTACATGACCTCGGGACTGGGCATGACGCCCTGGCCTGGGCCCCATCCTAGATGGTGCGAGAACTGTCTTTACCGAGGGCATCGTGCTAGGGGGATCCTAGTGGACGCTTTCGGCGCTGAGCCCAAAACAGGCCATGGCTTGCTCAGAAAGGATCGTTGTGCGTCGCTAAGAAAAACAATGATCGTTGTCCTCTTTCTCCTGTTCGCTAACTAGTTTAATTTCAAAAATTTGTGCACTAAAAAAATCAGAAATTTGAGAAAAGTTTTTAGAAATCATAAAAATGAAAATATGCGATTTCAAAAAAGTTCATGGATTTTGAAAAAAAATCATCAAATTTGAAAAAATTCATCAAATTTGAAATAACAACCAATCCATAAAAACGTGCATAGGTTTAAAAAAATGGTTCACCGATTTTATTAAAAGTTCATCAAATTTGAAAAAAAACATCAATTTTGAAAAAGATTCATCATTTTGAAAAAAATCATCAAATTGGAAAATAAAAAGCTCACCAAATCTGAAAAAGTCAAATCTTAAAAAAAGTTTATTGAATTTGAGAAAAGTTCATCGCTTTGAAAAAATGTACATCAAACTTGAAAACAAAAACATCAATTCTTAAAAAAAAAACATATAACAAAAACATTAATTCTTAAAAAAAAACCATATATTTTGTAGAAAACTTCATCCAACCCGGATGAAGAAAAATAAAAAAGGGTAAAACAGAAAAAGGAAAATGAAAAAATAGAAGGAAGAAAGGATAAGAAAGATCTACGGAAACATATGAGGTTTTATGACGAAGTGGTCACTGCATTGTACCTTGAGGCGCGTGAGGTCGCCGGTTCTATTCACGCTTGCTTCACTTCTTTTTCTTTAATAAAGACGAAAGAAACATTGATGGGCCGGCCAGCTCGTGGAAGTGGATGCGGGCTTAACATGCGCTTGTAGGGACAAATAGGGATTGCCTCGTGCTAGCATGACGACCTAGCGGTAAACGTTATGCAAATGGGCCATTTGGGATGTGTTTGATAGAATGTATGAAAGGTGTATAAGGTCAACAGTTTCATTCTGGATTCATTTTTAGGTGTTTGGTAACCTGTACAAGGCTTCCTCGGCATATACGAGCCAAGCTTAAACACCTTCTTAGCATGCACGAAAAGAGAATATCCTAACAACGTTCACTTGTTAGCATGCGTGAGCGAAGAAGCGACAATGTGTTTAAAAAAATTCAAACTTTCTAAAAATAATTTAATTTTCAGAAAATGTTCATAATACCAGAAAAAAATTCAGATTTTCAAAACAATAATGTTTTTAAAAAATGTCCTGATTTTTTAAATTTGTTAAAATTTCAAAAAAATACAATTTTCATTTGGAAATAAATCCAATTTTTTTTTATATTTATAAAATTTCGTTTTTCCAAAAAATGTTTGGATTTTCCAAAAGTTGTTAAAATTTTAAAAAGATCAAACTTTCAAGTTTTGTTTATTAAAAAAATAACTTTCAAAAATGTTATTTTTCCATGTTTAAAAAATTTTGTTCACTTATTTAAAAATACCGGTTGTTACAGTATGGCCGACATGTCTAAATAGATGCAAGCTATTAAACCGAGTCTCAACTTAACATGTCTCAGCACATACACCGCTAATAGCACCAAATACATGTACTCAACGTGTCTACACTCAACATGTATTAGAAAAGAACAACCATACTGGGTTGGGAATGCTACCAAACACACCCAAATGTGTTTGTGGGGAGGTGTACCTGATTTATTATGTGCTAAAGTTTTGGAAAAGTGTCAGATTTGTTCATTTTCATACGAAGTGCTGCTTGCAAGAAAAAAAACGAATGCCGCGCAGAAAAAACACTTATTCTCTCACAAAAGTTGGTTGCGACGTTCTAGTTTTACCTTTGACTTCCTATTATCTCTCTCACAAGGACCAGGGCAAACCTAGATGCGTCACATGCTCCTTCTGGGCACCATGTTAGATCTGTTTAGATTGGCCTCGTGTTAGCCAGAAATGATAATCGAAGACAGGAAAATGTTCTTCATGAACAAAATACAAAAGAAAAGATGATTTAATGATTAGAAAGTCAATAATGCCGCCTAACGCGCATGAGGATTCTATAAAAGGATATATTAGACACGATCAATGTTGAGACACTAAACATGTACTCCCCAATTGTACATTATGTTCCTAGGTGAATAATTTGGTTTTCCCTGTGTAGATCAGTTCCAAGAACAGGTGCTCCAATTGGTGCGCGAATTCAGCATCACTTTCTTGTCTGAAAAGATGAAACAGCTCACTGGAAACATATCCAAGTCGCAAAATCATCCATATCCATCAGTTTTGTATTTGTTCTGCGCTGCAATATTTTCCTTGATTGACTTTCTGAGCGACATACAATATCCAGTGCATATAGCACAACACAGGCAAACAGAGCAGAAGACTGATTAAACTAACCTGACAAATCTAATGATGATGATGAGTAGACCACTCACTAATCCCCCTTCGTCTAAGCTAATTAACCCTTAATTACCGGCTCCTCTTCTACCAGCCGGACACCACTTTATATGTACACATGAGAGAACAGGAAGTAGGAAGTAGCTAGCAAAACCCTCTGCTCGATCGCCTGCTGCTGTTAGTTGCCAGCCCATGCTTCGTTGAGGTCAAACAGCAGGTGTCCCTTCTCGTCCCGGTAGTCCTCCTTAATCTTTTGCTCCTGCACAACATCAATGAAAACGATTTAAGCTCCATGAAGCAAGCAAGAATATTGCAAAACTGAATCGGTCGAAGATGCACGCAACAGAGAATCTGAGAGAAAAAAGATATTGTTACAGAGAATCTGCTTATTCAAATTCGGGATGACAACAAGGAACATGGAATCGAGGCAGCCGCAGCAGCCACTGTCTATAGTGGCAACAAAATAAGCAAACGCTCTTCTTATTTTCCAGGGAAATAAGCCAACACACTTGTACCACTGAACATTTACTTGGTGGAGTTTTTTTTTTTTTTAAACTGGAAATATTTCATTCCATTAATCAACGCGCCGAGCAGAATCGCTGGCGACAGCAACCTGGGCAAAGGTAGGGGCAAGACCCGGCCATACGGCTTGGGGTGCAAGCTCCATCTTCGACCCATGCAGCGCAAGAACGTGTAACCTTATTAGATGCCCTTGGGCAATGAACAATATCAAAGGAACTAAAATTCAGAGATGGAAAAGCTCTAATCTCCTTGAACAGAACACCATATGGCGCAAGATCATAGCTCGAGGATTTGATTGCCGAGACAAGCAAGAGTGCGTTCGTCTCAATCGCTGCGTGAACAATGCCCAGTTCTTGTGCCTTGTAAAGTGCTTGGGTACAGGCCTCTGCTTCCGCATGTAGAGCATCCATGGCATGGTTTAGCCGTCCAGCCGCAACAATCACCACATCGCCTTCGTGGTCTCGTATCACATACCCCCAGCCGCCTGAAAGAGTGTCTTTGTTGAAGCTGCCATCAACATTTATCTTTAGCCTGCCCTCAACAGGTTTTGTCCAGCCACCCATCTGATTCACCTTTTCATACTTCGCCTTTTCAAAGAAATCCTTGTACTCCTCCGCTGTTTTCCTAGTTTGCCAAAGCAAAGCAGTGATGTCTATCTCTTTCATTCCTACTCGTTTCTTGTTCCTAGCATTCCACCAATGCCACAGCAAGGCCATTATAGAAGCAGTCTGATCGACGTTTCCCTTCAGGAGGGCTGTCACCACCTCTTTTGGGTCATGGAGCACCTTACATTCCGTTTGAATATGTTCCAGGCCCATTTGTCTCCACAATTGCCTTACCAACTTGCACTGGAACAGCAGGTGACTCCCATCCTCATCTCTTCTATGGCATACCGGGCACAAAGTGTCAATATCCATGCCTCTTCTTTTCAGGTTGATGCGAACTGGTAGACTGTTGGTTGCAATCCTCCACATGAGCTGTTGAGTTTTCAGCGAACATGGCGCTGTTGGCTTTTGATCCGTAGAATCAGATCAAACGATACGTATATGTGCTAAGCTAGCACACAGCCAGACAGCTGGATGGTTTTTGAGGCTAGCTAGCTTAGTATGTAGCGGCGACCAGATATCTCAGCCGTACGCATGCATAGACGATAATACGAGCGATGGCGCCAACAGGTGCGTTTTTCTTATTGCTTTCTCTGTCTTTTTTTCGTGTTACCAGCAACACCCCCTAGGGTGTCTTTTATACACGTCGTCCATAAGGGATTATGAAAATAGACTAGGACTAGGTATCCTAATACTACTAGGACTCGGTTTGCCTTTCTTTCCTAATCCTACATGAGCAACATAATTAACTTCTACATTCAGTTCCTTAATCTTGTTGCTTGACTTCACTTCTTGCACTCCGACTTTTTTCCTCATCTCTGTCGACCGAGGGACTTGGTGAAAATATCGGCAAGTTGGTCATTCGTGTTCACATGTTGAACCTCGATCAACCCTTGTTTAATGCACTTCCGGATATGGTGGAACCGGGTAACTATGTGCTTGCTCCTTTCGTGATGAACCAGATTTTTGCACAACGAGATTGCAGCTTGGTTATAGATCTTCAGTGACACCTTCTGCACCTCCCGCTTTGCAAGAATAGCTAGGAGTCTTCTCAGCCACACTGCTTGACAAGCCGCCGTGCTTGCCGCTATGTATTCTGCCTCGCATGAAGACAGTGCCACCACCTTTTGCTTCTGAGAATTCCAGCTAATCGGATTTGGGCCAAGGTAGAAAACCATGCCCGTTGTGCTCTTTCGGTCATCAACATCACCTGCCATGTCGCTATCTGAATATCCAGGAAGGATCAATCATTCCTTTCCCTTTCTGTACGTGCAACCAAGATTAATGGTGCCTTTCACATAGCGCAAGATTTGATTGACCGCGCTCATGTGCTCGGTTGTCGGATTCTCCATGAAACGACTCACGATCCCGACTGAATAAGCCAAGTCAGGTCGGATATGCACCAAGTATCTTAGGCTGCCCACAACGCTTCGATACATTGTGGTGTCCACCGACGGATTTGAGCTACGCTTGCTCAACTTGTGGCGTTGGTCCATTGGAACTTGTGTCTCGTAGCAATCTGACATGCCACATTTTTTCAATAACTTGACCGCGTAAGCCGATTGACATAGGGAAATCTCTCCGAAGCTTTGCTTCACTTCGATGCCCAAGTAATAGCTGAGTAATCCCAGATCACTCATGCTAAACTTGTTCTTCATTTGCTCCTTGAAACATTCAATTTCTTATACGCTATCTCCGGTGATAATCAGATCGTCGACATAAACTCCAACTAGCAGGTTTGAGCCATTGGATTTCTTTGTATAGACTGCGTGCTCGAGGGGACATCTCTTGAACCCGAGCGAGACCAAACTTCGGTCTAACTTTGAGTTCCAAGGTCTTGGCGCTTGCTTCAACCTGTAAAGTGCCTTCTTGAGCTTGTAAACTTTCCCTTCTTCGCCTTTCTTCTCGTAGCCGAGGGGTTGTTCCATGTACACTTCTTCTATGAGATCGCCATTGAGGAAAGCGGATTTAACATCCATATGATGAACCTTCCAATCCTCTTGTGCTGCCAAAGCTAGGAGCACTCTCACCGTCTCGATTCGAGCAACCGATGCAAACACCTCATCATAGTCAACTCCTTGACGTTTTATGTAGCCTTTTGCAACGAGTCTTGCCTTGTACTTCACAATGGCACCCTCCGTGTCCTTCTTGAGCTTGTAAACCCACTTCAAACCTATTGCTTTTTGGTTTGGAGGTCGGGTTACCAAAGTCCATGTGCCATTGCTCTCAATCGCCTTCATCTCCTCATCCATGGCGTGCGTCCAACTACGGCTTTTGCTCGCCTCTACGAAGTTCGCCGGCTCCTCAACTCCGAACAGACATAATCCGGAGTACTCGAGCGTAACTGGCTGTTGGGGAACGTCGCATGGGAAACAAAAATTTTCCTACGCGCACGAAAACCTATCATGGTGATGTCCATCTACGAGAGGGGATGTTCGATCTACGTACCCTTGTAGACCGCACAGCAGAAGCGTCAGTGAACGAGGTTGATGTAGTAGAACGTCCTCACGTCCCTCGATCCACCCCGCGAATCGTCCCGCGATCAGTCCCACGATCTAGTGCCGAACGGACGGCACCTCCGCGTTCAACACACGTACAGCTCGACGATGATCTCAGCCTTCTTGATCCAGCAAGAGAGACGGAGAGGTAGATGAGTTCTCCGGCAGCGTGACAGCGCTCTGGAGGTTGGTGGTGATCTTATCTCAGCAGGGCTTCGCTCGAGCTCCGTAGAAACGCGATCTAGAGGTAAAACCGTGGAGATATGTGGTTGGGCTGCCGTGGCAAAGTTGTCTCAAATCAGCCCTAAAACCTCCGTATATATAGGGGGAAGAGGGGGAGCCTTGCCTTGGGGTCCAAGGACCCCAAAGGAGTTCGGCCGAGCCAAGGGGGGCAACCCTCCCCTTCCAAACCAAGTCCAACTAGGTTTGGAAGGAGGAGTCCTTCCCCTTTTTCCCACCTCCTCTTTTTTTTTCTTTTCTCTTTGATTTTCTTCCTATGGCACATAGGGCCTTTTTGGGCTGTCCCACCAGCCCACTAAGGGATGGTGCGCCACCCCCAAGGCCTATGGGCTTCCCCGGGGTGGGTTGCCCCCCCCCCCCCCCCGGTGAACACCCGGAACCCATTCGTCATTCCCGGTACATTCCCGGTAACTCCGAAAACCTTCCGGTAATCAAATGAGGTCATCCTATATATCAATCTTCGTTTCCGGACCATTCCGGAAAACCTCGTGACGTCCGTGATCTCATCTGGGACTCCGAACAACATTCGGTAACCAACCATATAACTCAAATACGCATAAAATAACGTCGAACCTTAAGTGTGCAGACCCTGCAGGTTCGAGAACTATGTAGACATGACCCGAGAGACTCCTCGGTCAATATCCAATAGCGGGACCTGGATGCCCATATTGGATCCTACATATTCTACGAAGATCTTATCGTTTGAACCTCAGTGCCAAGGATTCATATAATCTCGTATGTCATTCCCTTTGTCCTTCGGTATGTTACTTGCCCGAGATTCGATCGTCAGTATCCGCATACCTATTTCAATCTCGTTTACCGGCAAGTCTCTCTACTCGTTCCGTAATACAAGATCCCGCAACTTACACTAAGTCACATTGCTTGCAAGGCTTGTGTGTGATGTTGTATTATCGAGTGGGCCCCGAGATACCTCTCCGTCACACGGAGTGACAAATCCCAGTCTCGATCCATACTAACTCAACGAACACCTTCGGAGATACCTGTAGAGCATCTTTATAGTCACCCAGTTACGTTGCGACGTTTGATACACACAAAGTATTCCTCCGGTGTCAGTGAGTTATATGATCTCATGGTCATAGGAACAAATACTTGACACGCAGAAAACAGTAGCAACAAAATGACACGATGAACATGCTACATCTATTAGTTTGGGTCTAGTCCATCACATGATTCTCCTAATGATGTGATCCCGTTATCAAGTAACAACACTTGCCTATGGTCAGGAAACCTTGGCCATCTTTGATCAACGAGCTAGTCAACTAGAGGCTTATTAGGGACAGTGTTTTGTCTATGCATCCACACAAGTATTGTGTTTCCAGTCAATACAATTATAGCATGGATAATAAACGATTATCATGAACAAAGAAATATAATAATAACTAATTTATTATTGCCTCTAGGGCATATTTCCAACAGCCTCTCACTTGCACTAGAGTCAATAATCTAGTTCACATCACCATGTGATTCCAACGAATCCAACACCCATATAGTTATGGGGTCTGATCACGTCTTGCTCATGAGAGAGGTTTTAGTCAACGGTTCTGAAATTTTCAGATCCGTGTGTTCTTTACAAATCTTTATGTCATCTTATAGATGCTGCTACTATGTGCTATTCGGAAATACTCCAAATATCTACTCTACTATACGAATCCGTTTCACTACTCATAGTTATTCGGATTAGTGTCAAAGCTTACATCGACGTAACCCTTTACGAGGAACTCTTTAACCACCTCCATAATCGAGAAAAATTCCTTAGTCCATCAGTTACTAAGGATAAATTTTGACCGCTGCTAGTGATTCAATCATGGATCACTCTCTGTACCTCTCAACAGACTTGCTGCAAGGCACACATCAGGTGCGGTACTCAGCATGGCATACTTTAGAGTCTACGGCTAAGGCATAGAAGACGACCTTCGTCTATTCTCTTTATTCTGCCGTGGTCGGGTTTTGAGTCTTACTCAAATTCACACCTTACAACGCAACCAAGAACTCCTTCTTTGCTGATCTATTTTGAACTCCTTCAAAACTTGTCAAGGCATGCATCTTGTTGAAACTTCCATTAAGCGCTTTCGATCTATCTCCATAGATCTTTGATGCTCAACGTTCAAGTAGCTCAATCCAGGTATTCCTTTGAAAACTCCTTTCAAACAACCTTGTATGCTTTACAGAAATTCTACATTACTTCTGATCCACAATATGTCAACCACATATACTTATCAGAAATTCTATAGTGCTCCCACTCACTTCTTTGGAAATACAAGTTTCTCATAAACCTTGTACAAACCCAAAATCCTTGATCATCTCATCAAAGTGTATATTCCAACTCCGAGATGCTTGCACCAGTCCATTTAAGGATCGCTGGAGCTTGCATACTTGCTAGTATCTTTAGGATCGACAAAACCTCATGGTTGTATCTCATACAATGTTTGCTCAAGGAAACCGTCGAGGAAACAATGTTTTGACATCCTACATGCAATATTTCATAAATAATGCAGCAACTACTAACATAACTCTAACAGACTTTTAGCATCGCTACGAGTGAGAAAGTCTCATCATAGTCAACTGTTTGATCTTGTCGGAAACATCTTTGCGACAAGTCGAGATTTTCTTAATAGTGACTTATCACTATCATCGCTTGTCTTCCTTTTAAAGATCCATCTTTACTCAATAGTCCTATGACCATCAAGTAGTTCTTCCAAAGTCTACACTTTGTTTTCATACATGGATCCTCTCTCGGATTTCATGGCTTCCAGCCATTTGTCGGAATCTGGGCCCACCATTGCTTTCTCCATAACTCGTAGGTTCACTGTTGCTCAACAACATGACCTCCAAGACATGGTTACCGTAGCACTCTGTAGTAGTACGCAACCTTGTCAACCTACGAGGCTTGTAGTAACTTGATCCGATGCTCGATGATCACCATCATCAGCTTTCACTTCAATTGGTGTAGGCGCCACAGGAACAACTTCCTGCGCCCTGCTACACACTGGTCGAAGTGATGGTTCAATAACCTCATCAAGTTCTACCACCCTCCCACTCAATTCTTTCAAGAGAAACCTTTCCTCGAGAAAGGATCCGTTTCTAGAAACAAACACTTTGCTTTTGGATCTGAGATAGGAGATGTACCCAACTATTTTGGATATCCTATGAAGATGCATTTATCCGCTTTGGGTTCGAGCTTATCAGACTGAAACTTTTTCACATAAGTGTCGAAACCCCAAACTTTCAAGAAACGACAGTTTAGATTTCTCTAAACCTCAGTCTATACTGTGTCATCTCAACGGAAATACGTGGTGCCCTATTTAAAGTGAATGCGATTGTCTCTAATGCTTAACCCATAAACAATAGTGGTAATTCGATAAGAGACATCATAGCATGCACCATACAAAATAGTGTGTGGCTATGACGTTCAGACACATCATCACACTATGATGTTCTAGGTGGCATGAACTGCGAAACAATTTCCACGTTGTCTTAACTGCGTACCAAAACTCGTAACTCAGATATTCATTTCTATGATCATATCGTAGACAATTTATCCTCTTGTTACGACGAACTTCACTCCGAAACAGAATTGAACTTTTCAATATTTCAGACTTGTGATTCATTAAGCAAATACTCTAGTATCTACTCAAATCGTCATTGAAGTAAGAACATAATGATATCCACTGTGTGCCTCAGCACCCATTGGACTGCATACATCAAAATGTATCACTTCCAACAAGTTACTATCTTATTTCATCTCAATGAAAACAAGGCCTTGCTCATGTGGTATGATTTGCATGTCACTAGTGATTCAAAATCAAGTGAGTATAAAGATCCATCAGCATGGAGCCTCTTCATGCAATTTATACCAACATGACTCAAGCGGCAGTGCCACAAGTAAGTGGTACTATCATCATTACCTCGTATCTTTTGGCACCAATATTATGAACATGTGTAACACTACGATCGAGATTCAATAAACCATTGAAGGTGATTATTCAAGAAAATAGAGTAACCATTATTCTCTTTAAATGAATAATTGTATTGCAATCAACACGATCCAATCATGTTCATGCTTAACGCAAGCACCAAATAACAATTATTTAGGTTTAACACCAATACCGATGGTAAAGGGAGCGTGCGACGTTTGATCATATTATCCTTGGAAACACTTCCAACACGTATCGTCACCTCGCCTTTAGCTAGTCTCCGTTTATGCCGTAGCTTTCATTTCGTGTTACTAATCACTTAGCAACCGAACCGGTATCCAATACCCTCATGCTACTAGGAGTACTAGTAAAGTACACATCAACATCATGTATATCAAATATACTTCTTTCGACTTTTGCCAGCCTTCTTATCTACCAAGTATCTAGAGCTGCTCCGCCTCAGTGACTATTCCCCTCATTACAGAAGCACTTAGTCTCGGGTTTGGGTTTAATCTTGGGTCTCTTCATTAGTGCAGCAACTATTGATGCTCCTTCTTGATTTCTACTTTCGCAGTGTCAAACATCGCGAATCGCTCAAGGATCATTGTATCTATCCTTGATATGTTATAGTTCATCACGAAGCTCTCACAGCTTGGTGGCAGTGACTTTGGAGAACCATCACTATCTCATCTGGAAGATTAACTCCCACTTGATTCAAGTGATTGTCGTACTCAGACAATCTGGGCACACGCTCAACGATTGAGCTTTTCTCCTTTACTTTGTGGACAAATAATTTTGTCAGAGGTCTCGTACCTCTCAACAAGGGCACGAGCATGAAATCACAATTTCATCTCTTTAGAACATCACTTATGTTCCGTGACGTTTCAAAACGTCTTCGGTGCCTTGCTTCTAAGCCATTAAGTATTTTGCACTGAACTATCGTGTAGTCATCAGAAACGTGTATGTGAGATGTTCACAGCATCCACAGACGACGCTCGAGGTGCAGCACACCGAGTGGTGCATTAAGGACATAAGCCTTCTGCGCAGCAACGAGGACAATCCTCTTCAAAGTTTGCTACTATCAACTTTCAACTAAATTTTCTCTAGGAACATATAAAAACAGTAGAGCTATAGCGCAAGCTACATCGTAATTCGCAAAGACCATTAGACTATGTTCATGACAATTAGTTCAATTAATCATATTACTTAAGAACTCCCACTCAAAAAGTACATCTCTCTAGTCATTTGAGTGGTACATGATCCAAATCCACTATCTCAAGTCCGATCATCACGTGAGTCGAGAATAGTTTCAGTGGTAAGCATCTCTATGCTAATTATATCAACTATACGATTCATGCTCGACCTTTCGGTCTCATGTGTTCTGATGCCATGTCTGCACATGCTAGGCTCGTCAAGCTTAACCCGAGTGTTCCGCGTGTGCAACTGTTTTGCACCCGTTGTATGTGAACGTTGAGTCTATCACACCCGATCATCACGTGGTGTCTTGAAACGAAGAACTGTCGCAACGGTGCACAGTCGGGGAGAACACAATTTAGTCTTGAAATTTTAGTGAGAGATCACCTCATAATGCTACCGTCGTTCTAAGCAAGATAAGGTGCATAAAGGATTAACATCACATGCAATTCATAAGTGACATGATATGGCCATCATCATGCGCTTCTTGATCTCCATCACCAAAGCACCGGCACGATCTTCTTGTCACCGGCGTCACACCATGATCTCCATCATCATGATCTCCATCAACGTGTTGCCATTGGGGTTGTCGTACTACTCATTCTATTACTACTAAAGCTACGTCCTAGCAATATAGTAAACGCATCTGCAAGCACAAACGTTAGTTTAAAGACAATCCTATGGCTCCTGCCGGTTGCCGTACCATCGACGTGCAAGTCGATATTATCTACTACAACATGATCATCTCATACATCCAATATATCACATCACATCGTTGGCCATATCACATCACAAGCATACCCTGCAAAAACAAGTTAGACATCCTCTAATTGTTGTTGCATGTTTTACGTGATGACGATGGGTATCTAGTAGGATCGCATCTTACTTACGCAATCACCACAACGGAGATATATGAATTGCTATTTAACCTCATCCAAGGACCTCCTCGGTCAAATCCGATTCAACTAAAGTTGGAGAAACTGACACCCGCCAGTCATCTTTGAGCAACGGAGTTACTCGTAGCGATGAAACTAGTCTCTCGTAAGCGTACGAGTAATGTCGGTCCGAGCCGCTTCGATCCAACAATACCGCGGAATCAAGAGAAGACTAAGGGGGGCAGCAAAACGCACATCACCGCCCACAAAAACTTTTGTGTTCTACTCGAGAAGACATCTACGCATGAAGCTAGCTCATGATGCCACTGTTGGGGAACGTCGCATGGGAAACAAAAAATTTCCTACGCGCACGAAAACCTATCATCGTGATGTCCATCTACGAGAGGGGATGTTCGATCTACGTATCCTTGTAGACCGCACAGCAGAAGCGTTAGTGAACGCGGTTGATGTAGTGGAACGTCCTCACGTCCCTCGATCCGCCCCGCGAACCGTCCCGCGATCAGTCCCACGATCTAGTGCCGAACGGACGGCACCTCCGCGTTCAGCACACGTACAACTCGACGATGATCTCGGCCTTCTTGATCCAGCAAGAGAGACGGAGAGGTAGATGAGTTCTCTGGCAGCGTGACGGCGCTCCGGAGGCTGGTGGTGATCTTATCTCAGCAGGGCTCCGCCCGAGCTCCGCAGAAACGCGATCTAGAGGTAAAACCGTGGAGATATGTGGTCGGGCTGCCGTGGCAAAGTTGTCTCAAATCAGCCCTAAAACCTCCGTATATATAGGGGGAAGAGGGGGAGCCTTGCCTTGGGGTCCAAGGACCCCAAAGGAGTTCGGCCGAGCCAAGGGGGGCAACCCTCCCCTTACAAACCGAGTCCAACTAGGTTTGGAAGGAGGAGTCCTTCCCCTTTTTCCCACCTCCTCTTTTTTTTTCTTTTCTCTTTGATTTTCTTCCTATGGCGCATAGGGCCTTCTTGGGCTGTCCCACCAGCCCACTAAGGGCTGGTGCACCACCCCCAAGGCATATGGGCTTCCCCGGGGTGGGTTGCCCCTCCCCCCCCCCCCCCCCGGCGAACACCCGGAACCCATTCGTCATTCCCGGTACATTCCCGGTAACTCCGAAAACCTTCCGGTAATCAAATGAGGTCATCCTATATATCAATCTTCGTTTACGGACCATTCCGGAAACCCTCGTGACGTCCGTGATCTCATCCGGGACTCCGAACAACATTCGGTAACCAACCATATAACTCAAATACGCATAAAACAACGTCGAACCTTAAGTGTGCAGACCCTGCGGGTTCGAGAACTATGTAGACATGACCCGAGAGACTCCTCGGTCAATATCCAATAGCGGGACCTGGATGCCCATATTGGATCCTACATATTCTACGAAGATCTTATCGTTTGAACCTCAGTGCCAAGGATTCATATAATCCCGTATGTCATTCCCTTTGTCCTTCGGTATGTTACTTGCCCGAAATTCGATCGTCAGTATCCGCATACATATTTCAATCTCGTTTACTGGCAAGTCTCTTTACTCGTTCCGTAATACAAGATCTCGCAACTTACACTAAGTCACATTGCTTGCAAGGCTTGTGTGTGATGTTGTATTACCGAGTGGGCCCCGAGATACCTCTCCGTCACACGGAGTGACAAATCCCAGTCTCGATCCATACTAACTCAACGAACATCTTCGGAGATACCTGTAGAGCATCTTTATAGTCACCCAGTTACGTTGCGACATTTGATACACACAAAGTATTCCTCCGGTGTCAGTGAGTTATATGATCTCCTGGTCATAGGAACAAATACTTGACACGCAGAAAACAGTAGCAACAAAATGACACGATCAACATGCTACGTCTATTAGTTTGGGTCTAGTCCATCACATGATTCTCCTAATGATGTGATCCCGTTATCAAGTAACAACACTTGCCTATGGCCAGGAAACCTTGGCCATCTTTGATCAACGAGCTAGTCAACTAGAGGCTTACTAGGGACAGTGTTTTGTCTATGTATCCACACAAGTATTGTGTTTCCAATCAATACAATTATAGCATGGATAATAAACGATTATCATGAACAAAGAAATATAATAATAACTAATTTATTATTGCCTCTAGGGCATATTTCCAACACTGGCTTGGTGTACTTGTAGACTTTCTTGAGCATCTTGTAGCAACGAGGCCCTGAGGAGTCCGTTGTGGCTTGCGAAGGAGGTGACACAAATTGTGTCGATGTTGATGCACTTGAGGAAGATGGCTGAGTCTCGGGCGTGTCATCGACATCCGCGTCGTCGGCGTAGTCGTCGTGATCATGACCCATCTTGATTGTCATCGTCACTATGCGCCTCGTTGTCGATGTTGTCGTCGAGATCTCCACCCGTGTCGTGCGCTTCGTTGTCGTTATCTCCTTGCGACCTATGCACGTCGTCGTCAGTGTCGGCACCATGATGATCACTACCATTGTGGTCACCTTGGTTGGGCGTCTTGCCAACCACCTGGACATCCTCCCCTGCATCATCATCAGTTGGAAATTCAACCGTCAATATGTTACCGTTTGGAGCATCGTCGGCTGCGGCGCTCCAATTCCATGCTTGGTTTTCTTCAAACACGACGTCGCGTGAAATCCGTAGACGCTTGGTTTGTGGATCGTAGAAGCGGTATGCCTTGGTGCCGGAACTCCTCTCGTATCCGATGAACACCATCTTGGTGCTACGATCGGCAAGCTTTGAGAGGTGCGGCTCCACCGTCTTCACATGTGCCACGCACCCGAACGTCCGTAGATGAGACACAATCGTCTTACGTCCGTAAATTGCTTCATACCTAGTCTTGCCGATCACTGCCTTCGTTGGAGCCTGATTGAGAAGATAGACCGCCGTCGAGACAGCTTCTCCCCAAAAAATCCCCGGCAGGTTCTTGCTCTTGAGTAAACTCCTTGCCATGTCAACGACGGTTCGATTGTGCCTTTCAACGACCCCGTTTTGCTGCGGTGTGTAAGGTGCCGTGAGGAACCTTTTTATGCCAATCTTCTCGCTGTAGTTGTTGAACTCATTCGACAAAAACTCTCCGCCGCGATCTGTCCGTAGAGCGCGAACCTTCAACTTGTGTTCCATCTCCGTTGCAGCCTTCAGCTTCTTGAACGCTTCAAATGCCTCATCTTTAGATCGTAGGAGAACGACCCACATATATCTCGAGTAATCATCTACCACAAGGAAGAAGTACTTCTTTCCTGTGTGAGTTGCCGGGGTGATAGGGCCACATAGATCACCATGGAGCAGCTCGAGTGCATCACTTGCACGATAGGTAGACTGAGCAGGGAACGGCCTGCGGTGCTGTTTTCCAACCAAGCACCCATCACATACCGATGGATTGCTACGAAATAGCTCCAAGACACCCTACTTCGGGAAGGCACCTGTTTTCCAACTTGTGGCGTTGGTCCATACGTGCATGCTACGGGAATCACTAACCTTAACACAAGTATTTCTAGATTCACAACACCCTACTAACATAACTCTAATATTACCAAATCCATATCTCAAAACTAATTGTGAGGAATCAAACTTCTCTTACTAATCAATGCACTTGAATATGAGAGTTTTTATCATATCCTCTTTGGATGCCTGTCATATTTAGGACTAATTTCATAGCACATACCAATTACCAAGTTTCTTTAGAGAGAGCGCTCTCAAAAGGATATAAGTGAAGATCGAGAGTCTTTATTTCTATAAAATATTACACTGCCGTGCTCTACAAAGATTTAAGTGAAGCACTAGAGCAAAAATCATCTAGCTCAAAAGATATAAGTGAAGCACATATGAGCTAAATTGCCTAACTCAAAAGATATAAGTGAAGCTCAAAGAGTATTCTAGCAAATTCACGATGAGTGCATGTCCCTCTCAAAAGGTGTGTAGCAAGGATGACTGTGGCAAAACAAAAAACAAAGACTCCTATAATACACGACGCTCCAAGCAAAACACATATCATGTGGTGAATAAAAATATAGCTCCAAGTAATGTTACCGATGGATTGAAGACGAAAGAGGGGATGCCTTCCCGGGGCATCCCCAAGCTTAAGCTTTTTGGTGTCCTTGAATTTGGCTTGGGATGCTTGGGCATCCCCAAGCTTAGGCTCTTTCCACTCTTTATTCCATTGTCCATAAGAACATCACACAAAACTTAAAAACATCACAACACAAAACTTAAACAGAAACTCGTAATATCATTAGCACAAGAAAACAAACCACCAACCTTTAGGTACTGTAGCAAACTTAAATTCTATTTAGATTGATGTTATATTACTGTATTCTCACTTATCCATGGCTAGTACCCCCCGATACTAATCATAGTTTCATCAAAATAAGCAATGAAAACAACAAAAACAGAATCTGTCAAAAACAGAACAGTCTGTGGCAATCTGTATACTTCGTATACCTCTGGTATCTCCAAAAGTCTGAAACATTATGAAAGTACGGGAAATTTGCATATCAATCAGTATAAAAAAGAATCAACTCAAAAGATCTTTCTGGATAGAAATTAAAAATAATTTCGTGAGCCAAAAGTTTCTGTCTTTTTCCAGCATGATCAAACAACTATCACCCAAACTAATTATAAAGGCTTTACTTGGCAGAAACACTAATTAAAACACAAAAAACACAATCATAACAGAATCATGATGGTATTGACACAACAAAACAGAAAGCAAAAAGAAAAATAAATTTATTCATTGGGTTGCCTCCCAACAAGCGCTATTGTTTAATGTCCTTAGCTAGGCATAATGATTTCAATGGTGCTCGCATAAAAGGTACTAACTGAGATATGCAAAAGAGCATCATGAATAGCATGAAAAACACATTTAAGTCTAACCCACTTCCTATGCATAGGGATTTTGTGAGCAAACAATTTATGGAAGCAAGAATCAACTAGCATAGGAAGGCAAACCAAGCATAATTTCAAAACTTTGAACACATAGAGAGGAAACTTGATATTATTGCAACTCCTACAAGCATATCTTCCTCCCTCATAATAAATTTTAGTAGCATCATAAAGGAATTCAACAATATAACTATCACACAAAGCATCCTTTTCATGATCAATTATAGCATAAGGGTCATCACCAAAACTTGGGAGACAAAAAATATCATCTTCATCAAGCATAGCATCCCCAAGCTTATGGTTTTGCATATCATTAGCACAATTGATATTGATAGAATTTGTAACAATATCATTGCAATCATGCTTTTCATTCAAGGAAACATCGTGAATCACTTCATCACAATTTTCAGATTCACAAATCTCAAGCAAAACTTCATGGAGATAATCAAGTACACTCAACTCACTAGGAATTGGTTCAACATAATTGGATCTCTTGAAAATATTAGCAAGTGAATGAGGATCCATATCAACAGATTTTTAGCAAGAAAAGATACAAGCAAATAGAAGGCACATGGTGAACCAAGTAGACAAAAAGAGATCCGGTAAGAAAAAGGCAAATAAAATGGCAAATTGGTGAAGTGGGGGAGAGGAAAACGAGAGGCAACTAGCAAACAAAGTAAATGCAAGAGATGAGTTTGTGATAGTTACCTGGATATGCTTCACTTGAACACTCCCTGGCAACGGCGCCAGAAATTGGCACGTTGACGGGAGACTATCTTGACTCGAACACTCCCCGTCAACGGCGCCAGAAATTCTTATTCTTACTTCTTGAGCTTGCGTTGGTTTTTCCCTTAAAGAGGAAAGGGTGATGCAGCAAAGTAGAAGTAAGTATTTCCCTCAGTTTGAGAACCAAGGTATCAATCCAGTAGGAGTGTCGAGATGAGGCACCACAGCACCTTCGCAAAAACAAACGAGCTTGCACCCAACGCGATAAAGGGGTTCTCAATCCCTTCACGATTGTTTGCAAAGTGGGATCTGGAGGAGAAAGGAAATAAAAGTGCGGCAAAGTACGTAGATCTGAAGATGTGAAAAGACCCAGGGGCCATCGTGTTCACTAGAGGCTTCTCTCATGATAGCAAGTATTACGGTGGGTGAACGAATTACTCTCGAGCAATTGATAGAATCGCACAAAGTCATGACGATATCTAAGGCAATGATCACATGTATATGCATCACGTCCGAGACAAGTAGACCGATACTATCTGCATTTACTACTATTACTCCACACATCGGCCGCTATCCAGCATGCATCTAGTGTATTAAGTTCATAACAAACGGAGTAACGCCTTAAGCAAGATGACATGATGTAGAGGGATAAATTCATGCAATATGACATAAACCCCATATTTTTACCCTTGATGGCAACAACATGATGCATGCCTCGCTACCCCTTCTGTCACTGGGTGAGGTCACCGCACGGTATGAACCCAAAACCAAGCACTTCTCCCATTGCAAGAATCATAGATCAAGTTGGCCAAACGAAACCCATAACTCGAAGTGAATTACAAGGATACACAATCATGCATATAAGAAATCAGAGGAGACTCAAATAATATGCATATATAGTCTGATCATAAATCTACAATTCATCGGATCTCGACAAACACACCGCAAAAAAAAGTTACATCGGATAGATCTTCATGAAGATCATGGAGAACTTTGTATTGAAGATTCAAGAGAAAGAAGAAGTCATCTAGTTACTAGGTATGGACCCGAAGGTCTGTGGTGAACTACTCACGCATCATCGGAGAGGCAATGGTGTTGATGAAGAAGCCCTCCGTGACCAAATCCCCCTCCGGCAGGGCAGCAGAAAGGTCCCTAGATGGGATCTCGCGGAAACGGAAGCTTGCGGCGAGGGAAAGTATTTTCGTGGCTCTCTCTGTCGATTCTGGGATTTTAGGAAATTTATAGGCGGAAGAGGTAGGGCAAAGGAGTCACGGGGAGCCCACAAGCCTGCTAGGCGCCCCCTAGGACGCGCCTGGTGGGCTTGTGGCCTCCCACATGGCCCTGTGCCTTGGTTCTCAAGTCTCCTGTGTATCTTTTGTTGGGAAAAAATCATCCCGAAGGTTTTATTCCATTTGGACTCCGTTTAATATTCCTATCTGAAAAGGGTTAAAAACACGGAAAAACAGAAACTGACACTAGGCACTGAGTTAATAGGTTAGTCCCAAAAAAGATATAAAATGGCATATAAATGCATATAGGACATCCCAAGGTTATACTATAATGACATGGAACAATTTAAAAATTATAGATACGTTGAAGACGTATCACCGGTCCATTACCCAAACCCCGACAATTCCACGCTATCAGCTTGATTGGGGTTTGCAGCACTACTCCGGCAGCCCCGCTTCCAAAGAATTGAGTTGATCTTGATTCGAGTGAAGTACTGTAATTGGTTCTGAACAAAAGGAATCGCAGCCCTGGTGGGCCCGACCGCATGAGCCGAGCCGCAGCCCACGAGGCCTTGCCGGTGAGGCATCCGATGAAGACGACTGACCCGTCCACTCTACAGCAACTTACCCTACTACCGCAGGCAGAGCCAAGGAGAACTACTACTTGTCTTGCAAAGTAAGTCAGAACAAAACAAAATTATGGTACTACTCCTACTGAGCCAAAAAGAAAAAGAAAACTCGCACAAATTACGCCGAAGAAAGGAGAAAGGTGGACTCGCATGGAGATTGAACCCAAACGCACACCCCAGGGATTTGACTGGTAACGGTACAGCGAAAAAGATAGAGGCTTCACGAGATCAACACGTCGCACGCGTGGACCCATCAACCACGTGGAAACAAAATAAAATCGCAACAAAAATCATTTTCTTCTCCGCAACAACCCCCAAGACTGACATTACCCCGAGATTTCTTGAGCAGTTTCACGGGAATTAGAGCATCTCTAGCACACCCCGCAGTTTTTGAAACTACAACGCTGAGTGCAAACCGGGTTGTAGTTTCAGAAACGTGTTGCGTAGAACAGACAAAGAGAACTGCAAATTTAAATGAAACGCTTCCACCCGGCGCGCCGGCCGAATCGTTCGGCCGGTCGCGTGCGGGCCACGCGCTTCACTGCCCACGGGTATGAAACTTTTTTCGTTAGATTTGCTGCAATCATGTGTAAATTTGATACAAACGTTTTCCATTTTACTACAATTTGTCCATTCAAAAAGCTACATCCACGTTTGGTTGCAACTCGAGTTCGTTGGATTTTTTGCTACAACCGTGTTAATTTTTGCTACAACTGACATCATTTTTTGCTGCAACCGTCCACTAAAAAAGTTGCATTCGCGTTCGTCAGAGTTATAACCCGAGTTTACCGGATTGTTTTGCTACAACCCTTATTTTGTTATGCTACTAAGCATCATCAGCTTTGTTTTTTTTGCTACGATTACATTTTTTTTTTTGCTACAACTATATTTTTGTTTCAACCGTTAACTAAAATTGCTGCATCGTGGGTGAAAATTGTTGCATCGTGGAAAAATTGCTGCATGGGTAGATCTAATGGTGCGTCCCGCAGATCTGACGGTCGCGCTGCGACCAACGCGCGAGCGTTCCCGCTAACGCGCCGACGCCCCGACGTCCAGTACTGGCCCAAATTTAAACGTTCAAACTACGTGGGAGATTAGTTCATCCAATACTAGTTCATCCGTTGCTCGTTAAGATTTTACATCGCGTGGGGGTGTTAAACATTGCCACAGATGGCCAAAATACGCTCGAAGACGTGGCCCTAACCCTAAACAGACCAAAATTAGCTCACCGGAGCTCGCAGGATGCGGCCGCACCATCACCGGAGTGCATTCACTCCTCGTCGGAGTCGTCGTCGACATAGATGACGACGAATTTCCCTTTCTCGCGCGCCTTGGCGGCCTCCTGCTCGCGGTGGAGGCGGTCCTGCTCGAGCAAGAGCTGATCGATGCCGACCTCACGGCGGCGGCGTTTGGCGTCGTGTTCGACCTCCTCCGCGGAGCGCGACGCGACCACACCGGTCATCGTGGCGAGGACCTCCTCGGGGACGAAGTCCTTGCGGGTCACCGAGCCCTCGAAGGCGGCCGGATCGTAGATCTCGAAGCCGTCCTCATAGACGGCGTCCTCGCGGGTCAGAGTGTACGGCGACGACGCCGTGGTGGAGAGGGTCTAGGTGCCGGAGGAGCTCCCCTCCTCGAACTCCGACGATGGCGAATCGGGAGGTGCGGGGACGAGCACGAGACCGTGGCTGATGTCGAACTCCTCGGTCTCCACTGCAGCAGCGACGCCGGCACTGGGAGCCCCCTCCCCGTCCACTTATGCGACGACCGCTTCCGCACGACGTGGGCGACAACACACGTGCACCGCTCCTGCTGCAGATGCGGAGGAAGGGCATCCATGGCGAGCGAATCGGGCGGCTGGAGCTAGGGAAGGGAGGGGAACGACGACGACGAATTCGGCGTCGGAGATGAGGGTTTGGCCCCGCAAATGGGAGCCCAAACGACTTTTATGCCTACCCCCACATACATTTGCGGATTCGCGGAAAACGTTTGCGGGTCGGGCTACAGATACGGAGTCTGCTCTGCACAGCAAACTGGGCCCGACCCGCAAACTCGCCGGAACTTTGCAGTTTTTGCGTTTTTACAGTATTTGCTAGAGATGCTCTTAAGCTCTCTCAAAACCCATGAAAGATTTGGTTGATAGAGTTAAATAACCGTCAAATAGGCCGCATAGAGTGGAAAACGGAAGCGGGGATGGATGAGAAAGCTCACCTCGATTCTAACCGCGTCCGCGCGCGCTTCGCCCGCTGCGAGATCCGTCCACGTGCGCTTCGACAGCGACCCATGCCCCGGGTGGCTGCTCGACGGCCGTCCACCTCCGCCCGACCCCTGCGTCACCGCTCCTCGCTGCTCGAGGACGCTCCCGGTCCGGCGGCGTTGGCGAAGTCAAAGGACGTCCCCGGGCTCGATGTCTCGCTGCTGGCAGTCTCCTTCTCACTCACGCGCGGCCACCACCGCGACGGCGCACTTTCGGCGCCGCTCGTGGAAGGGCCGGATCCGTAGCACGGCGGGACCTCCGGCCTCGGCGCGGTCAAAGACACGCGCTTCGCCCAGGGCCGGCCCATAAAACGGGCAAAAGGGGCGACCGCCCCTCGCCCAGGGCGCGAACTAAAATACTAGTAAGGACAATAGAAGTATGCATTATATTTTATAGATTATTAAATGGATAAAATAAAGCCTTAATTTGTAAAAGTGTAAGTTCACATCACATACTAATAAGTTATACCACGCGTAGGAAAATTTAGCCGACTAGCGAAGTTGAGTTGAAATACACTAATCTCTCTTTATTATGCATGTCTTAGTATCATAATAAAAATTATGTAACTAGATATCAATGTTTAAACCAATGCATAATTTTTAATTTAATAAATGTGTAGGCATCTCATTTGCACGAAATCCAACCAAATAAACCTGAACAAGCACGTTAGGTAATCAAATCGTACGTAAAAATACAATCAACAACATTTTTGATTCTTCGATGATTCTATTATTGAACCCAACTTGCAGGCGACTTTTTCTATGTCCTAGAAATTTCCATGAATTTACCTAATAGACACAAGAAACCACTATTAAAATATATGTTAGTCTGTATATAAATAGAACTCTCTACCATAATATTCAATAATACTTAAAAAATTATGCACATACACATAGATATGCAAACGTGTATACAGTACATTGTTTAAGTAATAGTAGAAAAAAAGTCTGAAATATTATTTTAACAATAAATAACTTTTTACATCATAATTTTCTATTTTATAAAATTAAAATATTTAATATATATATTACAATTGCATACCAATGAATAATATAATTACAACTATGACTAAGTAATAGAAAAATATATTTATTAAAACTGTAATATGGTACACTGTGATTAAAATAAATAAAAAAATTAGTATAAAAAAATTGTTTTACATCGCCCGGGCCCAAAAATTCTTTAGACCGTCTCTGGCTTCGCCTTCGGGGCTTCTCTTGCCTTCTTCACTTGATGCATCCTCCTCCTCCTCATCTTCCAAACCAATTGTTCGCTTGCGTTTTTTTTCTTAAATCCAAATCATCAATATCGTCACGCTTCTTTCATTTCTCATCATCCTTCAATACTTCGTAGCAATGAGGCAAGGTAAATGGCCTTCCTTTCTTTATCTTCCCCTTCTTGGTCTTCTTCTCCTCTCCTTTGAACAAGTTTTGTGTAATATTTAACTACATGAAAACAAAACATGTTAGCACAAGGAACACCAACAACAAGCATGATGATGAATATGAGGAATGATGAAATGACACTTATCCTATCATTATCATTGGTGGCACTTGGGTTCAATTTGTCAACCGCTTTTTGTGCGGCCGCCCATTGTTTCCAATCGTTGTTGATGGTCGACCACCGGGAGCGAAGCGATTGTGCGGAGCGGTCAATTCCTCTCAGGTTGCGAAGATCAAAGTGTTCTTTCATCCGGAGCCAATAAGCATCTCTACTTTGATCACCTCCAACGGACGTATCCCTCGACACATCCAACCCAGTTTTGCATAGCACGACGTCTTCTTCGTTGGTGTAGTTGCCCCTCTTCCTTTCGGTGCGCCGACAATGCCCTCATCATCCTCGTCCACCTCGAACTCATGGTCTTCCAAATGCATGTCATTGGTTTGAGACCAATGCGAATTGTTCGAGCAACACCCATAGTTGACATGTATGCATCGTCGTTGACACTACAAAGTGTATAGAACAATGCAAATAAGTATCTACATGTATGCATTCAAAAATTAACAATAAAAAAAAGTTGGGAAAATTTTCTACCTTTGGGGCACATCATCGAACACATTGTACCCGTCGGCCGCCGGCTCAAGAAATGAGCTCGCCGGCGCTTCGGGAGCCGCCTCGCCCCTCATCACACGCCCTGCAAGCTTCTTCCTCGACATCTTCGAGGTGCCGGAGCCGCCCGCTGACTTGTTCTTTTTTGTGGATGTCTTGCCCTTCTTCGACTGCGCCGCATTTGGGAGCTTCGAGGGGGGTGTCGAGGGCTTCATCGCGGCGGGCGCCGGCGCCGGCGCGACAATGCGCGCCGCCGAGGTCATCCGCGACGGCGTGAAGAGGCTGCGCGCGAGGTTGATGCTCAGAGGAGCTCCGGCGGAGGCGAGGCCAACGCTCCCAGCGCTAGGGTTTGCGGCGGCGGCGACGGCAGAGGGTTCGCGGCTGTAGGATGGGGTGAGGGGGGAGCCGGCGCGCGCGTCCATCGGGGTCAGTTCGCCGGTGCCGGCGCCTGCGTGGCGAAGGTGGCGCGATGGAGAGAGTTCGGCGCTAGCGCTCGTGTGTACCGCGCACGGAAGCGGACGTCCCAAATACGCAGCGTGTGATGGCGATTCGGACCGCGCGCCCAACTTTATATGTCGCGCGCGCGGTTATTGCGCCCCCGCTGGAGACATTCTTCCGATTGCGCACGCGCTAAAATGAGTAAATTTACGGCGTGTTGCTTGTTTAGCGCGGCTGTTGGAGATGCTCTGAGGTCCCGACTTCAGAGCATCTCCAACAGGCGCCCAAAAAGTACTCCGCACGTTAAATTATCTTTTTTTTTTGCGCTGGACAGCTCCAACAGACGCTGCAAAAAAGTGCGCGCGCTAAATTTTTTTGGCCGCGCGCTCAATAGCTGTATCGCGCGGAGTATATTTGATGCGCCGGCTTGCGCGTGTAGCAAACTATGTGGCGCTGCCGGTGGGGTCTTTGGATTGGGTTGGATTGGACGCCCCACTAGCGCGTGCCTGTTGGAGATACTTTGATCCCCACGCTTTAAAAATGCTACAATAACTCGCTAAAACATTTATTAGTCGCGATTTTTTTTATGGTGGTGTTGAAGATGCTCTTAATCCCTATGTGACACACTGCGTTATTTTTGGCAAGTGTGGTTGTGCTCCTAGCGGATGCCTGATGGCCTCCTCCATCCGTACATATGAACAAAACAGCTCGCGTCGCCGGTCCCCGACGCAGACGCGAAGCGGCCGGCGCGACGACATGTTGCTGTCGCCTGGCCGGCGATCGCTGAAACTCGAACCTGGACGTACACCCCAAAGGTAGCACAGGTCGCGCGCATCACTGCTTCTTTGATTCTTCCTTCCGGGTCCGGGCGGAGCAAGCGCAACCCCCAGCGACGGTGAGAGGTCCTGGTTGGGTGGGTGGGAGGGGTCTTTTGCTCCTCGTCCGCCCGGTGCCCTCCCCGTGCCGTCGCGCTTGCTTCTTCACTACTCTCAGATGCCCTCTTACTTAACTCCGTCCGTGCTTGGGGCCGCCTCGCCCGGCCCCGACGTCGACGGGGAGCGCCCGGAGCAACGACATCCCGCTGTCGCGTGTTACTGCACTGCGTAGGCCGTCCGCATATATATGTACATACACGCGTCCGCTAGCTGCTCCTCCATCCCGCCTCCGTGCTCTCCATCGACCATCGCAATACCTCCGTCACAAACCAAACTCTGTTCCTTCGTACGTGAACCTAGCAGCAACATGCTCGACGCGGCAACCAGAGCAGCCGGCGGGCTGGCGCGCTCGCTCGTCATCGCCGCCTTCGGCGCAGGTACGCACGTCACGGCCACGAATGCTTGGTGCTCTGTTTTATTTCCTTTTCTGCGTCATGGTCGATCTCAGGACGATTATTTTTTAACTACTTACGCATGGTTCTGTCGTGTGCAGCCGGCACGGTGATCGGCGGCGTGCTCGGCCTCCTGTGGGGCTTCGCCAACGAGGACGGCCTGCTGCAGGGCACGGTGGTCGGGGCGGTCACGGGCGCCCTCGTCTCCGTGGAGCTCTCCGACTCCCTCCTCAGGATATGGACCTGCGGCGACTGCTCCATGGACGCGCGCGTCAAACGCACGGTACGCCTCGCCGGCCGCCAAGTTGGAGACACGATCGCCATTGACCAAGCTTAACAACTACTGTAATTTACGGAGTTCATTTCGCAGCGTCTGGTGCTCCGGAGCGTGGCGGCCGGCCGCCTCCTACGCGGCTCGTTGTTCCCGACCATAAGCGGCGCGCTGGACAGCCAGATCGAGGCGCTGCAGCAGCACCACTCCCCCCGAGGCGACCTGTTCGAGCCCAGCTCCGGCCCGGTGACGGCCGCGCGGAGGGCCGCCGTCGAGAGCCTCCCGGCGACGGTGCTCACCAAGGAGGCCGCCGCCGCGGGGCAGCACACTACCTGCCCCATCTGCCTCCACGTCAGTGCTATAGCTAGCTTATCATCAGAGGTGATGATATAGCGCCATAGATTAGCTGACGAGCTGATGTTGTTGTCTTTGTCCTGATCAGGAGTTCCAGGCCGGCGAGAGCGCCAGGAGGCTGCCGGCGTGCGGCCACGTGTTCCACCTGGCGTGCATCGACAGCTGGCTCTTGTGGAAGCCCCACTGCCCCATGTGCCGCCACGCCGTCTACTAGTCTAGCCCCCCGCCGGGGAACAAACGAACGGAGGAACGGCGTCCGGCGCCGGCGGCGTTGCTGCAGAGGAGTACATCGGTCTCACGAAGCAGAGGGCTCTGGAGTCCTGTCTCGTGATTTTTGTGTCGCTGTACGGAAAGAAAGATGCAGATGCTGAGCTATACGTATCGCTCAATTTGTGGTAATGTCTCACTCCTAGAACCGGGCCACAGCATTTCTGCAACCAACTCCCTGTCTGTCGCTGAGATGGCGAGAGGCGAACGAACGAACGGACGGACGAGATCACATTTATTGAGAAGCTAACTAACTAAGCCGGGTAACATTACATCGCGATCAGGGCGCGCGAAAATGACCGCTCGAACAACTGCATCTGATGGAAGTATCTATATATCGACCCAACCGACTGGTAAAACTTCGAGAGTTTAGTTTTCCTCGCTTCTTTTTAGTTATGACGCGAGATCAGAGATCAAACAATGGCAGTTTTAGCTATCTCCAACGGGCAACCTGTAAGATTTTCTCCCACTCTGCCGACACGGATACGAAAGGCCGTCATCCAACCCTATATTGAAGAAAAAGGTTCCTTTTGTTTGTATTACAAAGCAAATGACACCGATACAACTGACGATATATGTTCGAGCGAAAACAGTACAATCATGTTTAACATAAACTAAAGAGAAAATACAAATGGAATAAATACCGACAACTCCGGTCTCCGGGTCAACAAAAAAAAGAAGAAACCTCGCGACCGCTGCGTCCATCAAAGATCTCCCACCAAGCTCTTAGACACCGAACCGTTGGTATCAATCAACACCTTCAAGAAGGGACGCGACGATGACGACGCTGTTGCCATGGGTTTCCCTCGATACTCGGCGAGGAGAAGGAAAGGGTAGCCCCGAAGCCCTCCACGAAGGTCTGGCGGCACCCTCAGGCGCCACCGCGTCGGTGTCGGCCGTGCCGACATGGATTTCTCCCGATCCCAACCATCACCTCGGGTGCGCCGGAGCCCGCCACCATACCGACCATCATCCCGCGCCAACACGATCTAGAGGCTTGATGACCCACAAGTATAGGGAATCTATCGTAGTCCTTTCGATAAGTAAGAGTATCGAACCCAACGAGGAGCAGAAGGATCTGACAAATGGTTTTCAGCAAGGTAATATTTGCAAGCACTGAAATTATCGGTAACAAGTGATTGTGTGGTGAGATGATTCGTAGCAATTAGCAAGTAACAAAAGTAGCAACGGTGCAACAAAGTGGACCAATCCCTTTTGTAGCAAGGGACAAGCCTCGGCAAAGTCTTATAGGAGGAAAAATGCTCCCGAGGACACACGAGAATTTCTGTCATGCTAGTTTTCATCATGCTCATATGATTCGCGTTCGTTACTTTGATAATTTGATATGTGGGTGGACCGGTGCTTGGGTACTGCCCTTACTTGGACAAGCATCCCACTTATGATTAACCCCTCTCACAAGCATCCGCAACTACGAAAGAAAGAATTAAGACAAATTCTAACCATAACATTAAACTACTGGCTCCAAATCAGCCCCTTACGAAGCAACACATAAACTAGGGTTTAACCTTCTGTCACTCTAGCAACCCATCATCTACTTACTACTTCTCAATGCCTTCCTCTAGGCCCAAATAATGATGAAGTGTTATGTAGTCAACGTTCACATAACACTGTTGGAATTATGCCCTAGAGGCAATAATAAATGTATAGTTATTATTATAATTCCTGTAACAAGATAATAGTTTATTATCCATGCTATAATTGTATTGAATGAAGACTCATTTACATGTGTGGATACATAGACAAAACACCGTTCCTAGCATGCCTCTAGTTGGCTAGCCAGTTGATCGATGATAGTCAGTGTCTTCTGATTATGAACAAGGTGTTGTTGCTTGATAACTGGATCACGTCATTGGCAGAATCACGTGATGGACTAGACCCAAACTAATAGACGTAGCATGTTGATCGTGTCATTTTGTTGCTACTGTTTTCTGCGTGTCAAGTATTTATTCCTATGACCATGAGATCATATAACTCACTGACACCGGAGGAATGCTTTGTGTGTATCAAACGTCGCAACGTAACTGGGTGACTATAAAGATGCTCTACAGGTATCTCCGAAGGTGTTAGTTGAGTTAGTATGGATCAAGACTGAGATTTGTCACTCCGTGTGACAGAGAGGTATCTCGGGCCCACTCGGTAATACAACATCACACACAAGCCTTGCAAGCAATGTAACTTAGTGTAAGTTGCGGGATCTTGTATTACGGAACGAGTAAAGAGACTTGCCGGTAAACGAGATTGAAATAGGTATGCGGATACTGACGATTGAATCTCGGGCAAGTAACATACCGAAGGACAAAGGGAATGACATACGGGATTATACGAATCCTTGGCACTGAGGTTCAAACGATAAGATCTTCGTAGAATATGTAGGATCCAATATGGGCATCCAGGTCCCGCTATTGGATATTGACCGAGGAGTCTCTCGGGTCATGTCTACATAGTTCTCGAACCCGCAGGGTCTGCACACTTAAGGTTCGACGTTGTATTATGCGTATTTGAGTTATATGGTTGGTTACCGAATGTTGTTCGGAGTCCGGGATGAGATCACGGACGTCACGAGGGTTTCCGGAATGGTCCGGAAACGAAGATTGATATATAGGATGACCTCATTTGATTACCGGAAGGTTTTCGGAGTTACCGGGAATGACGAATGGGTTCCGGGAGTTCACCGGGGGGGGGGGGGCAACCCACCCCGGGGAAGCCCATAGGCTTTGGGGAGACACACCAGCCCTTAGTGGGCTGGTGGGACAGCCCCAAGGGGGCCTATGCGCCAAGAATAAGAAATCAAAGAAAAAGAAAAAAAAAGAGGGAGGAAGTGGGAAGGGAGGGGGACTCCTCCCACCAAACCAAGTCCAACTCGGTTTGGGGGGGGAGTCCTCCCCCCATTGGCTCGGACGACCCCTTGAGGGTCCCTTGGACCCCAAGGCAAGGTCCCCCTCCCTCCTCCTATATATATGGAGCAATTAGGGCTGATTTGAGACGACTTTCTCACGGCTGCCCGACCACATACCTCCATAGTTTTTCCTCTAGATCGCGTTTCTGCGGAGCTCGGGCGGAGCCCTGCTGAGACAAGATCATCACCAACCTCCGGAGCGCCGTCACGCTGCCGGAGAACTCCTCTACCTCTCCGTCTCTCTTGCTGGATCAAGAAGGCCGAGATCATCGTCGAGCTGTACGTGTGCTGAACGCGGAGGTGCCGTCCGTTCGGTACTAGATCATGGGACTGATCGCGGGATTGTTCGCGGGGCGGATCGAGGGACGTCAGGACGTTCCACTACATCAACCGCGTTCTCTAACGCTTCTGCTGTACGATCTACAAGGGTACGTAGATCACTCATACCCTCTCGTAGATGGACATCACCATGATAGGTCTTCGTGCGCGTAGGAAAATTTTTGTTTCCCATGCGACGTTCCCCAACAAACACCACTAGAGGAAAAACAACATACAACACATCAAAATATCAAACGAATACCAAATTCACAAGACTACTATTAGCATGACTTATCCCATGTCCTCAGGAACAAAAGTAACTACTCACAAAGCATAATCATATTCATGACCAGAGAGGTAATGAGTAGCATCAAAGATCTGAATATAAACTCTTTCACCAAGTAATCCAATTAGCATCAATTACAAAGAGTAATTAACACTACTAGCAACCTTACAAGTACCAATCGGAGTCGCGAGACGGAGATTGGTTACAAGTGATGAACTAGGGTTTGGAGATGAGATGTTGATGGTGATGAGTCCCCTCCGATGAGAGGAGTGTTGGTGATGACGATGGCAACGATCCCCCTCCGGCAGGGAAGTTTCCCCGGCAGGATCGTCCTGCCGGAGCTCTAGATTGGTTCTGCTCAAGTTCCCCCTCGTGGCGGCGGCGAATCCTCCGAAAAGCCTCCCCTTGATTTTTTCCAGACCGAAACCCTTCTTGTAGCAAAAGAGGGGGGCCAGTGGGCCAGCAGGGAGCCCACAAGCCCCCTAGGCGCGGCCAGGGGGGTGGTCGCGCCTAGTAGGCTTGTGGCCACCTGCTGGCGTCCCTCTGGCACTTCTTCGGCCCAGTATTTTTTATAAATCCCAAAAAAAATCATCGTTGATTTTCACGGCTTTTGGAGTTGCGCAGAATAGACATCTCAAACTTGCTCCTTTTTCAGCCCAGAATTCCAGCTGCTGACATTCTCCCTCTTCATGTAAACCTTGCAAAATAAGAGAGAAAAGGCATAAGTATTGTACCGTGAAGTGAAATAACAGCCCAAAAAATGATAAATATCAACATGAAAGCATGATGCAAAATGGACATATCAAGGCTTCCCACGTCGTCTCCCCGAAGCAAATACGCGAGGCTTGAAGGAAAGAGATGTACACATGCCGGAAACCAGGAGCAGCAGTACCGTAGACACGCGGGAGGGACCGACCTCCACCACCATCGAGGTAGTAGCCGACCAGACGCAGCAGCAAAGGCATACCAGTCCCACAGGCCCGCGGGTTCGGCACGCCCCAAAGGGGCCCGTGAAGCCACCGCTACCACCATGCACCACACGCGTCATGGCTCCGCCGATCCACGTCCGAGGAGGAGCGCATCTCCATCCGATTGAAAGTAGCACCGCCAAAGGACCGAACCGGCCCGCCTAAAACCCAATGGGGCCCAAGGGCCCAGATCTGGCCAGGGGCGACGCACCGAACCAACACACTCGCAGCCACTGCCACGCCGCTAAGGGGAAGCTTCATCGCGGACAAGCCACCCGAAGATCGCCGGACCGCATGCTGGCCGAGGCACACCGCCATCCGGACGCTCCCCCGAGCGGCACGACGGGACGCGAAGGGAAGAGAGATCCCGCCGCCGCCGACACCGCCCAGGCCTTGCCCAGCGGCTCCCGCCGCTGGTGGTAGGGAGTGGCGAGAAGGAGGGGAGCTGGCGGCTTGGGCATGCGGCGCCGCCCCGGCCGCCGCTCGGGGCGACGCGGGGGAGGGAGGGGGCACATGGCGGGGGAGAGGGAGGGGTGGGGAGGGGAAGAGGGAGGGGTGGGGGAGGGAAGGCTCGCACGACGTCGGTCTCCAACCGCGGCGACGACTACGCTCGGAGCCGGCGGCGGGAGGAACCCTAGCGCGGGGGCAGGTTCCTTTCGTTGCTAGACTTGTGAGTGTATCATTGCAATGAGATGATCCAACCCTATATTGTATATGTGCACCAGTAAATTCAAATTCAAATGTACTTTGATTCACATGGTGCGTCGAATCATACCAACGTTTGATCACATGCTCCGTGCCATGGATCGGATCAATGCTAGTGGCGAGATGGCGAGAGGCGAACGAACGGACGGATGAGAGCACATAGATTGAGAACCTAACTAACTAAGTCGGGTAACGCAAGAGCAACTTAAACCGGCCAACCCAAACGGACACGTGCTTTGTTCGACTTTTATCCGCTTGGGGGGGACTAGTCCGTCCCTTTTGTAGATGGGTCGACCGTGCGCTCAATGGGGCGACCTATTTTTCGTTCGCATAGAAAAGAATTTTTCATAAAAAGGCTCGCGACCATAGATCATGCCAGCCACCATGCCATCTCCCAGAGTTCACACCGTGACTTGCCAGCCGCCGACATACATATGACAACCTTAAAAAAAGTACACACTTCATGCTGGGGGCACTTGCCATCTCGGTCGTGGTCATGCCCACACACTTCCAGACATACAAAAAATATGGCGCTCTCGTCCATGGATCACTCGTCATCGAGGTTGAGCATGTCGGCCTGCATCTTCTCGAACCAAGACCGCTTTCTTGGAGAGAGCGTGCTCAAGTTCACTTTCATGATCTCGACCCTCTTCATCATGCAAACGAGTTGGACTTCTCATGTTGTGGTGGCGGTTTTGGCGGCCTCGATTTCGAGCATCTTCACTTGCTTCTCCGCCTCCAACACGAGCTTCTTATTTTGGATCTCCATGGAGGCCTTAATTTGCTCGTCCTTGTCTTGCTGCCGCTTCTCCTCTCTTGAATTCTTGTTGGTGATCATGCCTTGCAAAGTAGCTTGCAAGGCAAGGGACGCCACGTCGTGCTTGTCCTCTTTCTTCAAGTTGGTTTTTCCTCGCGGCCGCGGCTTCTCCCCATCACCATGCTCTTCAACGACCGCCTTCTCTCCACATGTCGTGATGATGGCATCTTGCGTCGTGAACTTCACGTCCCCCGTTGATGACCATCCAACAATGCGTGAGGTTGAAGGACTTGCCCTCATGTTACGCCATGAATGCTTCCAAAGCTTGAAAGGGTATTAGCTAATGGACAAGCAAGCATATGACCAAGATTGTCGGCAAGCATACGAGCAAGCATATTAGCTAATGGACAATGAGACGAACAAGCTAAATGAGGCAAAGCATGTAGAAAGCTTATGAAGCAAAGCATGTCGACATACCATGTCTTTGATGCTGAGGACACTCATGGGACGACCATCGATGCTCTCAAGAGAGGCACAAAACTTATTGCACTATTGTTGTATCACCCTCCAATGCTTGCCGAGCGAAACCCACCCACAAATGCTCTCAAATTGGTAGGTTTTCTGGTGGTGGGAGAACATGATCATGGGAATATCCTACGACCTTCCGGTATGACCGATGGTGCTAACGACGCCGCATTTCCACTTACAAAGGACACAATGTTAGTACACCCTTGAGGACGTAAATGGTGCAACGAACATGAATGCCCCCACAATGCCCGTTTAATTATATAGCAAATGATGGACCCGATTTCAAACTTATGAAATGACCTATTTGCATGACGCCCTGGCCCGGGCCCCATGCTAGATGGTGCGAGAACTACCTTTACCTATGGCATCGTGCTAGGGGAGGTCCTAGTCAACGCCTTTGGTGTCGGCTAGGAAATCAGCACTCACGCGCGTAGCGCATCTCGGCTCGCCCAAAACAGGCCATCACTCGCTTAGAAAGGATAGTTGTGTGTTGCCAACAAAAACAAGGATCGTTGTCCTCTTTCTCATGTTTGCTAACTAGTTTAATTTTAAAAATTTGTACACTAAAAAAAGAATCACAAATTAGGAAAAAGTTGTCAAAAAATCATTGAAAAGAAAAAGTATAATTTAAAAAATGTTCATAATTTTGAAAAAAAAGGTTCATCGAATTTGAAAAAAGTTCATCAAATTTGAAAGAACATCGAATCCATAAAATGTTCATAGGTTTTAAAAAAACTGGTTCATCAATTTTATAAAAAGTTCATCGAATTTGAAAAAAATTCAACATTTTGGAAAAAAGATCATCGTTTTGAAAAAAGTTCATCAAGTTGGAAATTAAAAAGTTCATGAAATTTGAAAAAAGTCAAACCTTAACTTTTTTTATCAAATTTGAGAAAAGTTCAACGCTTTGAAAAAATGTACATCAAACTTAAAAAAAAACGTTTTTGAGAAAAAAATCCATATGTTTTGCAGAAAACTTCATCAAACCCGTATGAAGAAAAATAAAAAAGGGGAAAACGGAAAACGGAAAATGAAAAAGTAGAAGGAAGAAAGGACAAGAAAGATCAACTAAACATATGAGGTTTTGTGACGAAGTGGTCACTGCACTGTACTTTGAGGCCCAGGAGGTCGCCGGTTCTATTCACGCTTGCTGCACTTCTTTTTTCTTTAATAAAGATAAAAGAAACATTGATGGGCCGGCCCACCTCGTGGGCGGGGATGCGTGCTTAACATGCGCTTGTAGGGACAAATAGGGATTGCCTCGTGCTATCATGGCGACCCGGCGGTAAGCGTTATGCAAATGGGTCATTTTGGATGTGTTTGATAGAATGTATGAAGGGCGTATAAGCTCAACAGTTTCCTTCTTGATTTATTTTTAGGTATTTGGTAATCTGTACGATGCCTTCTCAGTATATACGAGCCAAGCTCAAATACCCTTTTAACATGCACGAAGAGAGAACACTCCAACACGTTTTCAGATCAGCATGCATGAGCGAAGCATCGACAATGTGTTTTAAAGAATGTTCAAACTTTCTAAAAAATAATTTAATTTTCAGAAAATGTTCAGATTTCCAAAAACGGGTTAGATTTTCAGAAAAATAAATTTTAAAAATGTCCTGATTTTTTAAATTTGTTAAAATTTCAAAAATAAGAATACAAACTTCACTTGAAGAAATTCCCTAAATTTTTTGACATTTTCAAAAATTTTATTTTTCAAAAAATGTTTGGATTTTCAAAATTTTAAAAAGGTCAAACTTTCAAATTTTGTTTATTTAAAAAAACGTTTCAAAAATGTTAATTTTCCATGTTTCAAAAAAAAAATTGTTCACTTATTTAAAAATACCGGTTGCTACAGTACTAGCCAACATGTCTAAATAGATGCAAGCTATCTCTCTCACAAGGACCAGGGCAAACCTAGTTTAGATCGGCCTCGTGTTAGCGAGAAATGATAACCAAAGACAGGAAAATGTTCTTCATGAATAAAATATAAAATGAAGATGATTTAATGGTTAGAAAAGTCAATAATGCCGCCTAACGCGCATGAGAATTCTAAAATGATATATTAGACACGATCAATGTTGAGACACTAACAATGCATTCTCCGTTGCAATGCATGGGCAATTGTACATTATGTTCCTAGGTGAATAATTTGGTATTCCGTGTGTATCCGTTCCAAGAACAGGTGCTCCAATTGGTGTGCGAATTCGGCATCACTTTCTTGTATGAAAAGATGAAATAGCTCAGTGGAGACATGTCCAAGTCAGAGAACCATCCATATACATGAGTGTTGTTTTTGTTCTGCGCTGCAATATGTAATGTGCATCATATTTTCGTTGATCGACTTTCTTTATGACAAACAATATCCAGTGCATATAGTACAGCACGGGCGAACAGAGCAGAGCAGACTGATTAAACTAACCTGACAAATCTAATGATGATGATGAGTAGACCACTCACTAATCCCCCTCCATCTAAGCTAATTAACCATTACTTACCGGCTCCTCTTGTACTGGCCGGACTCATCTTTATGTACACATAATAGCACCGAAAGTAGGAAGTACTCCCTCCGTCCCAAAATAAGTGTCTCAACTTTGTACTAGCTCTAGTACAAATTTGTATTAAGCTTGAGACAATTATTTTGAGACGGAGGGAGTAGTAGCTAGCAATCGCCTGCTGCTGTTAGTTGCCACCCCATGCTTCGTTGAGGTCGAACAGCAGGTGGCCCTTCTCGTCCCGGTAGTCGTCCTTGATCAGTCTGCTCAATTGGTAGAAGATGTACGCAACGGAGAATTTGAGAGAAAAAAGACACTGCTACAAAAGAACACTGCTTATTCAAATACGGGGTGACAAAAAGGAACATGGAATCGAGGCAGCCGCAGCAGCCACTGTCTATAGTGGCAACAAAATAAGCAAACGCTCTTCTTATTTTCCAGGGAAATAAGCGAACACACTTGTACCACTGAACATTTACTTGGTGGAGTTGATCTTGACTGGAGTGAATCACTGTAATTGGTTCTGAAGGAAAGGAATCGCAGCCCTGGTGGGCCCGGCCGCATGATACAGCCGCAAGCCGAGCCGCGGCCCACGAGGCCTTGCCGGTGAGTCATCCGATGACGATGACTGACCCGTCCACTCTACAACAACTTACCCTACCGCCGCAGGCAGAGCCAAGGAGAAGTACTTGTCTTGCACATCAAGTCAGAACAAAACAAAATTATACTAGTAATCCTACAGAGCAAAAAAGAACAAAAAAAAAAAACTCCCACAAATTACTTCGAAGAAAGGAGAAAGGTGGAGTCCTATGGAGATTAAGGGGGTGTTTGTTTTCAAGGGACTAGACTTTTTTTAATCCCAGGTACTAAAAAAAATCTCTTTTTTTTCTATTCTCTTAAAGAAAAGTCTCTCCCGTTTAGTTACATAGGAATTAAAATAGACTTTTTGTGTCTAGTCCCGACTCCCGATAAACAAACAGGGCCTAAACCCAAACGCAAACCCAATAATATTTAGAAAATATGCACATACACATAGATATGCAAACGTGTATACAGTACATTGTTTAAGTAATGGTAGAAAATAAATCTGAAATATTACTTTAACAATAAATAATTTTTACATCATAATATTCCATTTTGTAAAATTAAAATATTCAATAATATATATTACAACTGCATACCAATGAATAATATAATTACAACTATGAATAAGTAATAGGAAAATATATTTATTACAACTGTAATGTGGTACACGTTGATTAAAACAAAAAAAAAGTATAAAAAATTGTTTTACATCGCCTCGGGCCCAAAAATTCTTTAGACCGGCTCTGCCGCGGACGCTTCGGCCATCTCTCCGGGATCGGCGACAGCTCGTGCTCGGACTCGGCCTCCTGCTCCCCCGCCCGCTCGGCACCGTCGGACGGCCGCGGGATCCACTCCGACCACCGCACGAGCTTCCTGTTACGGAGACTGAGAAGAATCTTGGCGGCCGCGACGGCCATGCCTCCTCTCAATACGCCGCCATGGGAAAATCAAAGGCGAAAAAAACAAAGTCCCGCACGTCGCCATTCCAAGGAGATAAAGAGGGAGACCACGGGAGGGAGGTGGTGGCCCTTTTATATGTGGTGAATTGTGGTATCAAGGAGGAGACATATTGCGACCTAGTTAGACCCTACAAACCTGTACGCCTGATCCTCTAGAACATACTAATACTACTACTACGAGGGTGATTTTTCTTTCGTTTTTGTTTATTATTATTTTTGTGAGCAAATTAGGATGTGCTTTGGTTAGGATTAGTTAGCATGATGGGAAAGCTCTACATACACACACACAAACGCTAGATGATGTCTTTGGTCTGAAATAAGATGCTTGCCAAATTCAAACTTTTGTTGACCTATCCTATTACCGCCTACTACTCCCTGGTTAATAGACCTGTAATACTTCCTTAATTTTATAACATAGTGCGTCCGCGCTTTCGAGATTTAAGTTTAATTATTGATTGTATCAACGTAGACGATTGTGGACGAAGCAAAAAATATATCATTAAATTCGTATTTAAAAGAAGTTTTCAATGGTATATTTTTTGCTCTATCGCAGTCGATTACGTTGGTTAAAATTACGGTTAAATTTAAATCGTGAAAAATACGGACACATTACATTATGAAATGAAAGGAGTACAAAGACGTTTAGATCACTACTTTTAAGGATTTTCAAAGTAATGATTCAAACGGTTTTATATTTTTTAAGGAGGTAGTAATAAACAGTATACATATAAGTTAGTGTACTATAAGCATCTCCTTAGTGAGTTCATATGCTGGAAAAATTCAGACAAATCTATGGACAAACACGATTTTGTCCCATTTGCATTCGTGTTCCTCTCATTATTGCTTTCTCTGTGTGGCAGACATATGCAACATCATTTGCAGGCTTCTTCTTTTAAACATTTTTTTTTAGAAATGGGCACTTAGGTTTTCCTTGTTTAGTGTGGGACTAAAAGCCAATCAGTGTCTATACCATGTATGGAGTCTTTGGTGTTTCCTCCACTATTGGTGGATAGGGCAAACTGTCCCCTCAAGGCTTCATTGACGAGTCCATGGACTCTTCTCCTTCTACCCGTTGCTCCAACAACCCATGGTTGGGAGGAAAATCCTTGGTGGCACCATTCCTATTAGTAATTTAGGTTAGGATTTTTCAGTTCTTGCAGTTATGGTACCCTGGTGGATGGCGAAGCTTATTCTTCGAGTTCATCTTTCGATCTCTGATCCTCCCTCTAGTTTGTTTTTGTTTGGACGTAATCAACGAAGCTCTAGCGTAGATTACCGACGTCTGCTTGGGGCGATGGGATTTTGGCATTCTCATCGTGTGGCGAGGTTTGGTATCAGGTGCTTCAAACCTATTTAAGGGTTACTGCGGCTACATGGCGTTGGTCCTCAAGGGCACGTGCACAAAGACTTATCGGTTGTCATCTACAAGATCAAGCTCGCTCTATATGGTAGCGACAACAACATCACATTGACGACTCGTTCTAGTGGCAGTAATGATCGTTCAGTTGTCTCGAAATCTAAATATTATTTTTATTATGCTTGAGGTGCTTCGTATTTTTGGTGAACTTTTATAATGAATTTGAATCCTTTTGAGGAAGAAGGGAGTAGTTGTGTAGTATTAAGATGAAGACTAGAAAAAGGGCCCGTGCGTTGCAATGGGAGAAAACAAAATCATAATCTTCAATTGTTGTGACCATACTCTACTTCATCACCGAGATACACTATCACTCTCAATTTCGTGAAATCATTTACACTTTTCTAAATCATGAACATTTTTAAAAACTCATGAACGTTTCTTAAATTCATGAGCACTTTTACAATTTTTCTAAAACATTTTTTTTTCAATTCGTGAATATTTTATAATATTTTCGAACATTTTCTAAAAATCTGAAATTGTTTAGAAATTCTGTTTGTAAATTGATGGATTTTTAAAAATTCATAAAAAATATTTAACGAATTTTTTTTGAAAAGCATGATCATTTTTTGAATCAACGAACATTTAATTAATAAGTAAACTATTTTGTAAGTCATGAATATTTTCGATTTTTATTATATTTTCCCATTCATGAACTATTTTAAATTGGATTTTTTTTTCAATTTCATTAACAATTTTAATACACGATTTTTTGTAAAAATCATGATTTTATTTTATTTTCTTGACATTTGCTTTCAAAATTTTGAAAATTTTGGATATACAAATATTTTATACAAAATTATGGACATTTTTGGATCCACAAACATTTTATGACTTATTAAATATTTACTTTAAAATTCACATTTATTTTAATTTTTGAAACTTCTTTGAGGTCCCAAATTATTTAAAGTAGAAAAACAAAAATGGAAAATAAAAATGAAAATGTTAAAAATAAATTCAGGAAACAGACCGCCCGGACATGGGATGACCGAAACAAGCGCGTTGCGTCTTCTCCCAGCACGTATAGCGCAGTATATTAAGTTCCTACTGCATGGGCCGACCCAGTGGATGGATTCCTTTGCGTGACACATTTTTTTGTCATTTATAGGAGGCATTGATGGGTAATATTTTGAATTTTTTGGTGCAATTTCCGTGACATACCGTCAGAAACAATAGACCTTAATTATTACTAGAAAAAGAGCATGTGCATTGCAATGGAAGAAAAAGATATGACATGCCGGTAACCCAAATAATCACGAGTCAAGAAATTAATAGGCCATGTTTTTTTTATTTCAACATGACATTCCATCTTATTGCCATTTGTCCGTCATCGCATTCTCACATACGATGATCATAGTGCTTACAGAACCACAACACACTTGAATGTTGTCAATGGTGAGCCGTCTCTCTTGTGGCAAAATATGATGTTTTTCTCTTGCTAGATTTATTTCATCTCCAATTTGTTTGTGCGCTATTGATTAAGGTTGTACTCTAAATAATATTTAGACAAAGGTTAAGAGCTAAAATAACATCAAAATAAGATTCTAGACATTTTTATAATCAAATTTTATATATAACATGTTAAAATTAAAGTAATAATATAAAATATATGTTCTTTTTGAGAAGGAGGAAACGAGTCCCCGGCCTCCGACTTTTTCCAAAAATAGCGATGACATACGGGCAAAAACAACAAACACTTTATTATTAGATACAGAAGTATAGGTTTCTCTATGGATGATTTTGGTCCAAGTTACAAAAATTATGAAGAACCAGCTTGGTAATTATCATACTTTTTTCCGGAATGGTAAATCTCATACTCCCTCCGTTTCTAAATATAAGTCTTTCTAAGGATTCTACTAGAGGACTACATACTGATGTATATAGACATATTTTAAAGTGTAGATTCATTCGTTTTGCTTCGTATGTAGTCATTTAGTGAAATCTCTTAAAAGACTTATATTTAGGAACGGAGGGAGTAGATAGGACGACAGATGAACATTTTTTGGTCATTATTTCTGGTCACAAATGATTAGATGCTAGCCTTTTGAACCATAAAAGATGCAATTAATATACGCTATTCCAACTTAGCCGGGGCAGTATGACACATTCCCATCTTATACACACGTTTCATATGATACACAATATCTTTTCCTTCCGGCGTCATTCCAACATATCGTTCTCTCATCCACCGCTGTTTCTTGTGAGAAGATGCGTGTGAAACCGATACATGGTTAGAATAGTATGTGTGTAAACTCAAAATGAGTCGGTCTGTAACGAATCACAAGCAAACCTTTCATTTGAATAGAGCGAAGTGAGTTATTTCCAAGCAAAGATCTTTATTGTCCATGCATCCATTCAGTTACTAACATGTCAAATACCCCATGAACATCTCTTTTTGTCGTTGGTAAGTGGGGTTTGTGTGCAGCTAATCAATCTGGCCATCTGTCTGCATAGATGACCCACTACATAGCGAGTTTAGCATATGGCTGACACGAGATTATGCTTATTCAAGATGATCAATAGCTACAAAAAGATATTGCATCATATTCCATTCATAGTGTTGGAAATTATTTGTTGAAATTACGAGGTGATACTTGGAAGTTAGTGGCTGCAACTTTCTTTTCCAGTCAAGTGATCCGAAGCTTCTTGCAGTGCTATGCCTTCTTCTCGTCGGATAGACGTATACCACCCTTCAGCCCATTGTCTTTTCCGTCCAACAGCTGCATCTTCAGATCGATTGTCGGTATCAGCCGAGGTTGCAGCAGTACATATTAATCATGACATAATTGTAAAAAAAACACATTACTTATGATAGCTTAGTCTCTTAATATAGTAGCCTAGCATAAGTGAGTGCGAAGTTATGGTGACCGAGCACCTCGGTGCACGGTATTTGGGCCATCTACCCACGTATTGGGATGTCAATTTGTCAGATTTTGGTCCCCTGGTCTGTCCTCTAGACATATGCTATAGAAATGATGGGCGTACTAGAATGGCACATATGTTCTTGTAGTCCGTGATGGATAGCCTATGAATAACTAAAAAACAACTCTTGACTTGACACATGCTACTGTGCAACATCCCATTTACTATTCTCACATCACGCACTGTTCGGCCTGCTCAATAGTCATGCATTGTGGTGATGAAGCATACTAACCTATTAAAAGTAAATAGATGCTCACGAAGCGGATTGATGTTGAGTCATCCATTCCTAATTAATTTATTTTCGAGGTGCACTTGGAGAAATGGCGTTTTGGCTCTTGGCTGAGGCCAATTTTTGAAAATTTGAATATTTTGGTTTCAATAAAACCTGAAAATATTTTACAACTAAACAAGGATGTGAGCCGTAAGTGTATAAAATTTTAGGTTGAAATACTTTCAAACACGGCCTGTGTAAAAATTCATGGTGTGGAAAAATAGATAGTATCATGTGTTAAAAAACCTTAAATTTGTTTTTTTGCACAACCCTCATTTTTAACGAATTTAGTCCTGAAAATTTACACGCTTGTACATTATACCTTCATCTATCAATGTACAATACTTAAAAAAAAACTGAAAAGTAAACATACAATTTTTTGCGAAATTTAAATTTTGCATTTGGGGGCCTTCATGGAGCTTGGCCCACAAAGCAATTTACAGTGCCCTTGAGCCTTTTCAAATATAATATGCTAGATCCTTATACTTTGGAAATTAAAGATCCCTAGAATTACTCTGATCCCCTTGATTTCGTTAATAAAATGTACAGTTTATTTAAGAAAGACACCAATGCGCATTATTAGTTTTCGTTTTTATGCCACGATGCATTAATTAGTGGCAACAACATATAACCTGACGGTAAATAGTTTGTTGTTTGACCGAATAGACAAAATTGGTACACGCATATGATTAAATATTAATTACATTTTTCGTAAAAAGAAAGAGTATCAGTTACATTGTTTAGCAAATACGCCTGGTAATTGTGTTGACTGATTCACGTATATGTGGTGTCCCAGATCTGACATGTTGTCTGATGTGTCAAATGGAAAATAGTACTCAAGAGGACCACGGACTGGATTAAACTATTTGAGCTTCGCATGTGCTTTCTGAGTAGTAATACTAGTAGTCAAAATCGTGGCGTGGACAAGACCTAGATTCTACACCTCATGTGTTCTCTGACCTTGGCCTAAATACACGGGCTCCTGCAGTGATAAGAGGGGGCAGGAAACGAAAATATCGGAAGAGCACACATCCCAAGCACATGCAAACGGTTCGGATGTAGTGCACCGAGGTGCTCGGTCACAAAAACAAATTTTCGAGCATAAGTTCTCAATATAGTAGTCTGTAAAGATAAAGAACGAGCTGGTTGTGTTTGAACTGGTTATGTTGCTCAAAGGGGACTATGGCACATCCAGTATTGAAGAAGCATGTGTGTCGGGGGTATACCCCACAGTTTGACCCGGCCAGAAGGTTTGACCCAGTCAGGAGGTATGACCCGGCCAGGAAGTGTGACTCGGCCCATCAGCTAGCGGCTCGCGGACTTCCCCGCTCGCTGGATCGACCTGGACGACGAGGCCCAAGGCCTAGTGTGCAAGTCGGCGTAAGGCGGTTCATGAAGAGGACTGAAAGGCGGCTCACAGAGAAGGCTCAAAAAGAGGATGAATTCCCTTCAAGTGAAACAAGACCTGGATTAGGATTCAAGAGAAGGTAGCCCAAATCTTAGTAGGACTCTATGTAAGCCTACCCCTTCAACCTATATAAGGAGGGGCACGGCGCCACGGTGATTGCCGCGCCTTTTCCTCGACCCAAAAACAGATCGGCCACCAGTTCCAAGGAATGCAATATATTACACATTATTTATCCAAAAATAATTACTCAGTATAAAGTGACGTTATATTACTCGCACGGAGCCCGGTCAACTACAATGACACCGCGACCGACTCGTGCGTCTGCACTAGGCTTACAACGCCGCGGTCGCCTCGCGCGTCCGCACTGGCTTACAATGTCGTGGCAGACTCGTGTGTCCGCACTGGCTTACAACGCCGCAACCAACTCGTGCGTTCACGCCGGCTTACCATGCCGTGGCTGACTCACGTGTCCACACCAGCTTACAACGTTGTGGCCGACTCGCATCCGCACCGGTTTCCAATCCTGCAGTCGACTGTCACGTCTACATAAAAAATTATAGATACGTTGGAGACGTATCAGGCATCCAGTTCTCGCTATTGGTTATTGATCGGAGAGTGTCTCGGTCATGTCTGCATAGTTCTCAAACGCACAAGGTCTACATACTTAAGGTTCCGTGAGGATATAAGCATAATTAAGTCATAGTGTTGGTGACCGAAGGTTTTTGGAGTCCCGGATGAGATCCCGGACGTGAAGAGGGACTCCAGAATAGTCCGGAGGTGAAGATTGATATATAGGATGAAGGTCATCGGACTCCGGAAGTGTTCCATGGTGTATCGAGGCAATAATGGAGTGTCGAAAGGGGTTTCAGGAGGCCCCGACAATTGTTGGGGGGCTCATGGGCCAAGGAAATGGGGCACTGCAGCCCACCAGAGGGCTGGGCGCAGCTCGTCACCACAAACCACTTCGGCCGAAGGGGAGGAGGGCTCCTCCTTGGGGCTCCACCAGCCCATCTTGGGTGGCAAGGCACCCAAGTGGGAGGGGCCACCCATCCCTAGCCGCCGCCCCCTCTTGGCCGCCGGCCCCTAGGGGAAACCCTAGGGCGCCCACCCTTATCTCTTCCCCCTATATATAGAGAGAGGGAGAGAGAGGGGAGCCACACGATAATCTTCACGCGGTACTGCACCTCCTCTCCCTAGTAGTTTCTCTCCTCCAAACACCCCACGGCGAAGCCCTGCTGAGCTGTCACCACCAACACCTCACCACGCCATCGTGCTGCCGGAGGACTCGGGCTTCTACTTCACCATTGCTCGCTGGATCAAAGAGGTGAAGGCGTCACCAAGTTGTTCATGTGTTGAACGCGGAGGTGTCGTCCGTTCGACACTTGACCGGGAGATCGCGGGACTGTTCGTGATTGGATCGCGAAGACATACGACTACATCAACCGCGTTCTTGAACGCTTACGCTTAGCAATCTACAAGGGTATGTAGATTCAATCTCTCCTCTCGTAGATGGTCATCACCATGGATAGATCGTGTTTGTTTGTAGGAAATATTTTGTTTCCCATGCAACATTCCCCAACAGTTTGGGCCTACAATTGCGGGCCTTCTGAGAGCCCTCCTCTATGGCACAATCTTTTCTAAGAATTGGTATGTACTTATGTGGTGCCAGGTAGGAAACACACTTTTGCATTGGCTTTTTTAGTCAATAGTGTGCAGATGGAGATGCAACTGGGGACGCATTCATAGATTCATAAATCTAGCTATATTAAATTTGGGGAGTAGCCCACAGCAGTAGACCTTGTTAGATGATGCTTTTACATATGTGGTAGTTGGTTCAAAAGTCGGGCAAGGCAGTTGGATTATAGAATACATGATAGAAAAACATGTGAATGAAGGAACTTTGCTACGGAAGCTATATAGATATAATTTCTTCTAGTAGGCAACACACTGTTGGAGGCCATATACAGTGCGACAAAGACAATTTGCCTGGCTCCCGGCAGGTAATCCATGTGTGGGTAGATGGAGGTGTACCTCTACGAAATGGAGAAGTACTACAAATTGCAGATACAAATTATAGGCTTATGTGAGGCTAACTGGAAACATTATTACAACTGAACAAAATGAGAAAAAGGACAGGTACAAAATATACAATAGAAAAGATAGTGCAAAACCAAGTAATCATTAATTACTGACAACCTAATGTGCATCAATAATGCCCATAACATAAGAAGAAACATAGCAATATCCATAAATTATAGAAGGGGACATGTGGCATGATGGAAGCAAGATCAAGTCCATAGAGCAGGTAGAGAGAGAAGCAATCCAAGAATGCAAAGAAATAACTTGCGACCACAATTTTACCAGTTTTTTAATGCCCAACAAATCTGAACCTCATAACATACCCAGAGTAGGTTAATAGTTATTAGATTTTGCAACCATGAATTCAATCCTCTACTGGTTAATCTCATATTTAAAATCAAACTATGAGAGCTAATCAAATATGTGCACCACATGTCCACATCAAGAGAATTGATCTGTCTATTCCTAGAGTCAAAGCTAACAACTATTAGCTATAAAATGAACTCACATGCATGAGAAAAAACATTATGGAGTTGATGCACACATGAGCCCTTGCAGCATCATACAACGTGGTTCCCACCGGCGTGCACCCATATAACAATCCCACATTGACATGTTGAAAAAGGGATACACATCAATGGAATCTACACACTTGCTGCAACCTAACAAGGAGAGACAAAAACAAAAATCTTTGATATGTTCCATTATTTGTACGAGCTTATCGATACTACAACTTGTTCTGTTATGTCCGAGTACATCAACTTCAGTTGAACTTTGCTAAATTATACTCCCTCATTTCCAAAATAAGTGTCTTAAGCTTAGTACAACTTTGTACTAGAGCTAGTACAAAGTTGAGACAGTTATTTTAAGACAGAGGAAATATCTTTCCCTGAATCATATAATGGTAGGGGCATCCAACATACAGTCAAAATTAGGCGTACAAGCTACCAGTTGAAGAAAAAAGTAATCGAGTATGAGTGCTTCGACCCTTTCGTAGCTCTGACTGGAATTTCACCCATGTTTTTGTGTACTGATGATGGATCCCAAAGCTTTCTATATAAACGTAGGGTTATTCAAATAGATCAAAAGAAAGGAAAAATTCACTACATAAGTTCCATTTACAATTACTAGTACAAATGCCCGTGCGTTGCACCCGGCGAAGAAAGAGGCACAACCAGCTTTATATTTCATTATGCACCATTTTATATATCCAATTTTAATAGACATCGGTAATAAGGTAAAAGTGATTATTGCTTTTTGTAGAATCAAGTTTGAACGTGAAGAAGCCAACTTAGCGTTCTTCATCATATGGAAGAGAAGTTTTGCATGGAATAGTTTGTCAATGGTTTTTTTGTAAGCATGAAAAATTCCTTATTTTTAATAGAAGTTAAGGTTTACATCAAAATTGGAACACTTCTTTAATAATCTTAAATGTTTATGAAAAGGAGAACATTTCTCTAAAAAACATCCTTCAACAGATGTTTTTTCTTTAAAGAATGTTTAAACTTTTTGTACATTTTAAAATAATTTTTTAGTGAAAATGGATTTTTTAGAATTCTTATGATTTTAAAACAAGTGCAAATATATTTTTTTGAAACACAATTGTGTGAACATGTGTAAAACCATGAATTTTTTTAAACTAATGTCACGAAAAATAAGGAAAGTTACAATCTCACAAATAGGTGATACAACATAGTGCTGCAATCCATAAAGAGTCTTTTCTTAATTTCATTTGAATACGTGTTGGGCCACAACATAAGATCATAAAAACTCTTGCTACAGTAATGTGCAATTCCTCAAAAACAACCCAGAAGAGCTTGGAGTTCCTGCGCTTCCATATATTCCAAAGGACCGCGATAAGCATAATAAAGTGAATCTTGTTGAAATAAGTTTCTTCTCAGAGATCTTCGACTGAATCAACATTGACTGGATGAAAACTAATCTCAATACTACTTGTAGTAGTAGTATTCAATTTGAAAGCTGCATGCTCGATAAACTCAAAAACAAAAGCAAATTGCATCACTGAATTTGCTTGCGACCATTCCAATTTTAGTTGACGGGGAAGTCAAGTGCGAGAAATGGATCCGGGACGATGGCGCCAAGTCAGAGGAATCATCAACAAACATGAAATGGCTGCTCAACAGCTTTTCGGCAGGTCGGAGCCAGAAAAAGTGTGTGTCGATCAGGATCAGGCATACCCGTTTGCAGAGGGCAAGCTCTTTATCCTAACCATCACAGCTGGTCTCCAAGGCTACCACGTCAATGTCGATGGGCGAGATGTTGCGTCCTTCCCTTACCGCACTGTAAGAATTTTCTGCCATGCACAACAGAGAGAGCAGATTGCTCTCTGGTTCCTTACATATATCATGGAGAACTTGTTATTTGACGAGCGGCCAATCTGTGTTGATTTAACCAACAGGGTTACAACCTCGAGGACGCGACGGGCCTGTCGTTGAACGGAGACCTTGACATCGAGTCGGTCTCTGCGAACCATCTCCCCAAATCATCGAGCGGACGCGACGGGCGTTCGCGCGCAGTGTACGTGCGTACGTACCGCTGCTTTGGGGGCCCATGATGGAGACGACGGCGTAGGAGAGCCCGCAGCCGGAGACGCCCGCGGCCGTCATGAACCGCTCCGCCGAGTCGCCCGCGAACTCGCCCTCGCCGTCGATCAGCTGCACCGCCTGCACCCCAGCCGCAGCCGCAGCCGCCGCGTCCTCCTCCGCCATCTCCGTGTTGGGGAACGTTGCATGGGAAACAAAAATTTTCCTATGCGCACGAAGACCTATCATGGTGATGTCCATCTACGAGAGGGGATGAGTGATTTACGTACCCTTGTAGATCGCACAGCAGAAGCGTTAGTGAACGCGGTTGATGTAGTGGAACGTCCTCACGTCCCTCGATCCGCCCCGCGAACAATCCCACGATCAGTCCCACGATCTAGTACCGAACGGACGGCACCTCCGCGTTCAGCACACGTACAGCTCGACGATGATCTCAGCCTTCTTGATCCAGCAAGAGAGACGGAGAGGTAGAAGAGTTCTCCGGCAGCGTGACGGCGCTCCGGAGGTTGGTGATGACCTTGTCTCAGCAGGGCTCCGCCCGAGCTCCGCAGAAACGCGATCTAGAGGAAAAACCGTGGAGGTATGTGGTCGGGCTGCCGTGGAAAAGTCGTCTCAAATCAGCCCTAAAACCTCCGTATATATAGGTGGGAGGGAGGGGACCTTGCCTTGGGGCTCAAGGAGCCCCAAGGGGGTCGGCAGAGTCCAAGGGGGAGGACTCTCCCCCCCCCCCCCCCAAACCGAGTTGGACTTGGTTTGGTGGGAGGGAGTCCCCCTTCCTTCCCACCTCCTCCTTTTTTTTTCTCTCTTGATTTTCTTCTCCTTGGCGCATAGAGCCTTTTGGGCTGTCCCACCAGCCCACTAAGGGCTGGTGTGCCACCCTCAAGGCCTATGGGCTTCCCCGGGGTGGGTTGCCCCCCCCCCCCGGTGAACTCCCGGAACCCATTCGTCATTCCCGGTACATTCCCGGTAACTCCGAAAACCTTCCGGTAATCAAATGAGGTCATCCTATATATCAATCTTCGTTTCCGGACCATTCCGGAAACCCTCATGACGTCCGTGATCTCATCCGGGACTCCGAACAACATTCGGTAACCAACCATATAACTCTAATACGCATAAAACAACGTCGAACCTTAAGTGTGCAGACCCTGTGGGTTCGAGAACTATGTAGACATGACCCGAGAGACTCCTCGGTCAATATCCAATAGCGGGACCTGGATGCCCATATTGGATCCTACATATTCTACGAAGATCTTATCGTTTGAACCTCAGTGCCAAGGATTCATATAATCCCGTATGTCATTCCCTTTGTCCTTCGGTATGTTACTTGCCCGAGATTCGATCGTCAGTATCCGCATACCTATTTCAATCTCGTTTACCGGCAAGTCTCTTTACTCGTTCCGTAATACAAGATCCCGCAACTTACACTAAGTTACATTGCTTGCAAGGCTTGTGTGTGATGTTGTATTACCGAGTGGGCCCCGAGATACCTCTCCGTCACACGGAGTGACAAATCCCAGTCTTGATCCATACTAACTCAACTAACACCTTCGGAGATACCTGTAGAGCATCTTTATAGTCACCCAGTTACGTTGCGACGTTTGGTACACACAAAGCATTCCTCCGATGTCAGTGAGTTATATGATCTCATGGTCATAGGAATAAATACTTGACACGCAGAAAACAGTAGCAACAAAATGACACGATCAACATGCTACGTCTATTAGTTTGGGTCTAGTCCATCACGTGATTCTCCTAATGACGTGATCCAGTTTATCAAGCAACAACACCTTGTTCATAATCAGAAGACACTGACTATCTTTGATCAACTGGCTAGCCAACTAGAGGCTTGCTAGGGATGGTGTTTTGTCTATGTATCCACACATGTAAATGAGTCTTCATTCAATACAATTATAGCATGGATAATAAACGATTATCTTGATACAGGAATTATAATAATAACTATATTTATTATTGCCTCTAGGGCATAATTCCAACAGTCTCCCACTTGCACTAGAGTCAATAATCCAGCCCTCACATCACCATGTGAATTACATTGTAATAAATCTAACACCCATACAGTTCTGGTGTTGATCATGTTTTGGCCGTGGAAGAGGTTTAGTCAGCGGGTCTGCTACATTCAGATCCATGTGCACTTTGCATATATTTACGTCCTCTTCCTCGATGTAGTCGCGGATGAGGTTGAAGCGTCGTTTGATGTGTCTGGTCTTCTTGTGAAACCGTGGTTCCTTTGCTAAGGCAATGGCACCAGTGTTGTCACAGAACAAGGTTATTGGATTCAGTGCACTTGGCACCACTCCAAGATCCGTCATGAACTGCTTCATCCAGACACCTTCCTTAGCCGCCTCCGAGGCAGCCATGTACTCCGCTTCACATGTAGAATCTGCTACGACGCTTTGCTTGGAACTGCACCAGCTTACTGCACCCCCATTAAGAATAAATACGTATCCGGTTTGCGACTTAGAGTCGTCCGGATCTGTGTCAAAGCTTGCATCGACGTAACCTTTTACGGCGAGCTCTTCGTCACCTCCATATACGAGAAACATCTCCTTAGTCCTTTTCAGGTACTTCAGGATATTCTTGACCGCTGTCCAGTGATCCACTCCTGGATTACTCTGGAACCTACCTGCCATACTTATGGCCAGGCTAACATCCGGTCTAGTGCACATCATTGCATACATGATAGAACCTATGGCTGAAGCATAGGGGACTGAGCGCATATGCTCTCTATCTTCATCAGTTGCTGGGCACTGAGTCTTACTCAATTTCGTACCTTGTAGAACTGGCAAGAACCCTTTCTTGGACTGTTCCATTTTGAACCTCTTCAAAATTTTATCAAGGTACGTGCTTTGTGAAAGTCCTATCAGGCGTTTTGATCTATCCCTATAGATCTTAATGCCTAGAATGTAAGCAGCTTCTCCTAGGTCCTTCATAGAGAAACTTTTATTCAAGTAACCTTTTGTGCTCTCCAAAAACTCTACGTTGTTTCCAATCAGTAATATGTCATCCACATATAATATTAGAAACGCCACAGAGCTCCCACTCACTTTCTTGTAAATACAAGATTCTCCAACCACTTGTATAAACCCAAATGCTTTGATCACCTCATCAAAGCGTTTGTTCCAACTCCGAGATGCTTGCACCAGTCCATAAATGGATCGCTGGAGCTTGCACACCTTGTTAGCATTCTTAGGATCGACAAAACCTTCGGGTTGTATCATATACAACTCTTCCTTAAGGAAACCGTTAAGGAACGCCGTTTTGACATCCATCTGCCATATTTCATAATCGAAAAATGCAGCTATTGCTAACATGATTCTGACGGACTTAAGCATCGCTACAGGTGAGAAAGTCTCATCGTAGTCAACTCCTGGAACTTGTGAAAAACCCTTTGCCACAAGTCGAGCTTTATAAACGGTCACATTGCCGTCAGCGTCCGTCTTCTTCTTAAAGATCCATTTGTTCTGAATAGCCTTGCGGCCCTCAGGTAGTATCTCCAAAGTCCACACTTTGTTCTCATACATGGATCCTATCTCGGATTTCATGGCTTCTAGCCATTTGTTGGAATCTGGCCCCACCATTGCTTCTTCATAATTTGCAGGTTCATTGTTGTCTAACAACATGATTGACAAGACGGGATTACCGTACCACTCTGGAGCAGCACGTGATCTCGTCGACCTGCGTGGTTCAACAGAAACTTGAACTGGAGTTTCATGATCATCATCATTAACTTCCTCCTCAACTGGCGTCGCAACGACAGAGGTTTCCCCCTGCCCTGCGCCACCATCCAGAGGGATGAAAGGTTCGACAACCTCGTCAAGTTCTATCTTCCTCCCACTCAATTCTCTCGAGAGAAACTCCTTCTCGAGAAAAGCTCCATTTTTAGCAACAAACACTTTGCCCTCAGATTTGAGATAGAAGGTGTACCCAACTGTCTCTTTTGGGTAACCTATGAAGACGCACTTTTCCGCTTTGGGTTCCAGCTTTTCAGGCTGAAGCTTTTTGACATAAGCATCACATCCCCAAACTTTAAGAAACGACAACTTTGGTCTTTTGCCATACCACAGCTCGTATGGTGTCGTCTCAACGGATTTTGATGGTGCCCTATTTAAAGTGAATGCAGCTGTTTCTAATGCATAACCCCAAAACGATAACGGCAAATCAGTAAGAGACATCATAGATCGCACCATCTCTAATAAAGTACGATTACGACGTTCGGACACACCATTACGCTGTGGTGTTCCAGGCGGTTTCAACTGTGAAACAATTCCACATTGTCTTAAGTGATCACCAAACTCGAAACTCAGATATTCACCCCCACGATCAGACAGTAGGAACTTGATCTTCTTGTTACGATGATTTTCCACTTCACTCTGAAATTGCTTGAACTTTTCAAATGTTTCAGACTTGTGCTTCATCAAGTAGACATAACCATATCTACTCAAATCGTCAGTGAAGGTGAGAAAATAACGATATCCGCCGCGTGCCTCCACGCTCATCGGACCACACACATCGGTATGTATGATTTCCAATAAGTCACTTGCACGCTCCATTGTTCCGGAGAACGGAGTCTTAGTCATCTTGCCCATGAGACATGGTTCGCACGTGTCAAGTGAATCAAAGTCAAGTGACTCCAAAAGTCCATCAGCATGGAGTTTCTTCATGCGCTTTACACCAATATGACCTAAGCAGCAGTGCCACAAAAATATGGTGCTATCATTGTTTACTCTAACTCTTTTGGTCTCAATGTTATGTACATGCGTATCGCTATCAAGATTCAATATGAACAATCCTCTCACATTCGGTGCATGACCATAAAAGATGTTACTCATAGAAATAGAACAACCATTATTCTCTGACTTAAAAGAGTAACCGTCTCGCAATAAACAAGATCCAGATATAATGTTCATGCTCAACGCAGGCACTAAATAACAATAATTTAAGTTCATCACTAATCCCGACGGTAGCTGAAGTGACACTGTGCCGACGGCGATTGCATCAACCTTGGAACCATTTCCTACGCGCATCGTCACTTCATCTTTCGCCAGCCTTCGTCTATTCCGCAGTTCCTGTTTCGAGTTGCAAATATGAGCAACAGAACCGGTATCAAATACCCAGGCACTACTACAAGAGCCGGTTAAGTACACATCAATAACATGTATATCAAATATACCTGATTTTTCTTTGCCCGCCTTCTTATCTGCCAGATACTTGGGGCAATTGCGCTTCCAGTGACCCATACCCTTGCAATAGTAACACTCCGTTTCAGGCTTAGGTCCAGCTTTGGGTTTCTTCGGCGGATTGGCAACAGGCTTGCCGCTCTTCTTCGAATTTCCCTTCTTGCCTTTGCCGTTTCTCTTGAAACTACTGGTCTTATTCACCATCAACACTTGATGCTCTTTACGGAGTTCAGACTCTGCGACTTTCAGCATCGCAAACAACTCGCCGGGAGACTTGTTCATCCCTTGCATGTTGTAGTTTCAACACAAAGCCTTTATAGCTTGGCGGCAGTGATTGAAGGATTCTGTCAGTGATAGCCTCTTGCGGGAGTTCAATCCCCAGCTCAGCTAGACAGTTTGAGTACCCAGACATTTTGAGCACATGTTCACTGACAGACGAGTTTTCCTCCATCTTGCAAGCATAGAATTTATCGGAGGTCTCATACCTCTCGATCCGGGCGTTCTTCTGAAAGATAAACTTCAACTCCTGGAACATTTCAAATGCTCCATGACACTCAAAGCGACGTTGAAGTCCCGGTTCTAAGCCATACAAGACTGCACATTGAACTATTGAGTAGTCCTCCTTACGTGCTAACCAAGCGTTCTTAACATCCTGATCAGCCGTAGCGGGTGGTTCATCTCCTAGCGCAGCATTAAGGACATAATCCTTCTTCCCAGCTTGTAAGATTAGCTTAAGATTACGAGCCCAGTCTACAAAGTTGCTTCCATCATCTTTCAACTTAGCTTTCTCTAGGAACGTATTAAAATTCAGGATGACTGTCGCGTGAGCCATGATCTACAACACAAATATATTCAAAGTGGACTTAGACTATGTTCAAGATAATTAGAGTTTAACTTAATCAAATTATATGCTAAACTCCCACTCAAAAAGTACATCTCTCTAGTCATTTGAGTGGTTCATGATCCACTTACACTATCCCAAGTCCGATCATCACGTGAGTTGAGTATAGTTTCAGTGGTAAGCATCCCTATGCTAATCATATCATCTATATGATTCATGATCGACCTTTCGGTCTCATGTGTTCCGAGGCCATGTCTGCACATGCTAGGCTCGTCAAGCTTAACCCGAGGGTTCCGCGTGCGCAACTGTTTTGCACCCGTTGTATGTGAACGTTGAGTCTATCACACCCGATCATCACGTGGTGTCTCGAAACGACGAACTGTAGCAACGGTGCACAGTCGGGGAGAACACAATTTCGTCTTGAAATTTTAGTGAGAGATCACCTCATAATGCTACCGTCGTTCTAAGCAAAATAAGGTGCATAAAAGGATTAACATCACATGCAATTCATAAGTGACATGATATGGCCATCATCACGTGCTTCTTGATCTCCATCACCAAAGCACCTGGCACGATCTTCTTGTCACCGGCGCCACACCATGATCATCCATCAACGTGTTTCCATCGGGGTTGTCGTGCTACTCATGCTATTACTACTAAAGCTACATCCTAGCAAAATAGTAAACGCATCTGCAAGCACAAACGTTAGTATAAAGACAACCCTATGGCTCCTGCCGGTTGCCGTACCATCGACGTGCAAGTCGATATTTCTATTACAACATGATCATCTCATACATCCAATATATCACATCACATCGTTGGCCATATCACATCACAAGCATACCCTGCAAAAACAAGTTAGACATCCTCTAATTTTGTTGTTGCATGTTTTACGTGGTGACCAAGGGTATCTAGTAGGATCGCATCTTACTTACGCAAACACCACAACGGAGATATATGAGTTGCTATTTAACCTCATCCAAGGACCTCCTTGGTCAAATCCGATTCAACTAAAGTTGGAGAAACCGACACTTGCCAGTCATCTTTGAGCAAAGGGGGTTACTCGTGACGATGAAACCAGTCTCTCGTAAGCGTACGAGTAATGTCGGTCCAAGCCGCTTCAATCCAACAATACCGCGGAATCAAGAAAAGACTAAGGAGGGCAGCAAAACGCACATCACCGCCCACAAAAACTATTGTGTTCTACTCGAGAAGACATCTACGCATGAACCTAGCTCATGATACCACTACTGAGGAACGTCGCATGGGAAACAAAAAATTTCCTACGCGCACGAAGACCTATCATGGTGATGTCCATCTACGAGAGGGGATGAGTGATCTACGTACCCTTGTAGATCGCACAGCAGAAGCGTTAGTGAACGCGGTTGATGTAGTGGAACGTCCTCACGTCCCTCGATCCGCCCCGTGAACAATCCCGCGATCAGTCCCACGATCTAGTACCGAACGGACGGCACCTCCGCGTTCAGCACACGTACAGCTCGACGATGATCTCGGCCTTCTTGATCCAGCAAGAGAGACGGAGAGGTAGAAGAGTTCTCCGGCAGCGTGACGGCGCTCCGGAGGTTGGTGATGACCTTGTCTCAGCACGGCTCCGCCCGAGCTCCGCAGAAACGCGATCCAGAGGAAAAACCGTGGAGGTATGTGGTCGGGCTGCCGTGGAAAACTCGTCTCAAATCAGCCCTAAAACCTCCGTATATATAGGTGGGAGGGAGGGGACCTTGCCTTGGGGCTCAAGGAGCCCCAAGGGGGTCGGCCGAGTCCAAGGGGGAGGACTCTCCCCCCCCAAACCGAGTTGGACTTGGTTTGGTGGGAGGAAGTCCCCCTTCCTTCCCACCTCCTCCTTTTTTTTTCTTTCTCTCTTGATTTTCTTCTCCTTGGCGCATAGAGCCTTTTGGGCTGTCCCACCAGCCCACTAAGGGCTGGTGTGCCACCCTCAAGGCCTATGGGCTTCCCCGGGGTGGGTTGCCCCCCCCCCCCCCGGTGAACTCCCAGAACCCATTCGTAATTCCCGGTACATTCCTGGTAACTCCGAAAACCTTCCGGTAATCAAATGAGGTCATCCTATATATCAATCTTCGTTTCCGGACCATTTCGGAAACCCTCGTGACGTCCGTGATCTCATCCGGGACTCCGAACAACATTCGGTAACCAACCATATAACTCTAATACGCATAAAACAACGTCGAACCTTAAGTGTGCAGACCCTGTGGGTTCGAGAACTATGTAGACATGACCCGAGAGACTCCTCGGTAAATATCCAATAGAGGGACCTGGATGCCCATATTGGATCCTACATATTCTACGAAGATCTTATCGTTTGAACCTCAGTGCCAAGGATTCATATAATCCCGTATGTCATTCCCTTTGTCCTTCGGTATGTTACTTGCCCGAGATTCGATCGTCAGTATCCGCATACCTATTTCAATCTCGTTGACCGGCAAGTCTCTTTACTCGTTCCGTAATACAAGATCCCGCAACTTACACTATGTTACATTGCTTGCAAGGCTTGTGTGTGATGTTGTATTACCGAGTGGGCCCCGAGATACCTCTCCGTCACACGGAGTGACAAATCCCAGTCTTGATCCATACTAACTCAACTAACACCTTCGGAGATACCTGTAGAGCATCTTTATAGTCACCCAGTTACGTTGCGACGTTTGATACACACAAAGCATTCCTCCGGTGTCAGTGAGTTATATGATCTCATGGTCATAGGAATAAATACTTGACACGCAGAAAACAGTAGCAACAAAATGACACGATCAACATGCTACGTCTATTATTTTGGGTCTAGTCCATCACGTGATTCTCCTAATGACGTGATCCAGTTTATCAAGCAACAACACCTTGTTCATAATCAGAAGACACTGACTATCTTTGATCAACTGGCTAGCCAACTAGAGGCTTGCTAGGGATGGTGTTTTGTCTATGTATCCACACATGTAAATGAGTCTTCATTCAATAAAATTATAGCATGGATAATAAACGATTATCTTGATACAGGAATTATAATAATAACTATATTTATTATTGCCTCTAGGGCATAATTCCAACACTCCGGTAGATCCAAGGCGCACCGGTAGGATTCGTGGGCTGCGGGGGAGGGGGAGGGGGCGGAGGCGATCGATGACTGACGCGGTCGCTAGCTCGCTCCGTCCGCACCACGCCGCGCCTCGCTTTCTCGCCATCTTCGATAGATCCAAGGCGCACCGGTAGGATTCGTGGGCTGCGGGGGAGTGGGAGGGGGCGGAGGCGATCGATGATCTAACGCGGTCGGCTTTAGCGGGGCACGAAAACTACAGGGTCTATTTGCAAGAATGAAACGCTTTTCCAGGTGCCACTTAAAGAGGGACGACAGGTTCTATTACCAGAAATTACAAGGACTTTTATGCAAAATTACCATGACGGACGACCAGAAACCCTATTTGCTTTATTATTAGGGAGAGAATTCTGATACTATGTGTTTCATTCCATTTTCCCCAAATTCTTGCTAGCAGAAGATTAAGGGCAGATATATAAACTTATTATCATCTCATGCACATATTTTGTATGTTGTACCAGAGGCTAGCTAGATTTCACATAAATGTATATTACATGCTAACTTGATATCAGATTGACTTTTACCTGCAAGGTACCTGATAATACTATGGATCTTCAAAAAAAGGGGGGTTACAAGAAAGAACTTGAGGTTTAGTCATTACCTGAAGGCAAGTACCTCGTAGAATTCTGCATCAACCTAATACATCATCCAGGAAGAAAAAGAAGAGTATCAGTAACTACATTACTGTTCTGTTAGGATTAGTTTATCCATATGCTAATACTTAACATTTTCCTCATATCAAAAGAAAGGCCAGACATATTGTACCATTATTATTAATTATCTACCTAGCTCATTGTAATAGGAGCAACTCTAAAATTCATAGGATCCCCTATCAATTTTTAAAACACCTCTCCCACCACTCACTTGCAATTTCTTGTCCTCGCTTCATAGCTATATTCATCCTCTGATCACATGATCAATGTTTAGTGAAAAATCACTTCCAAACTTGATGCCTCAAATATCTCCAATTGTAGCCTTGATCTTCCACCGGGCCTTCCCATCACACTCTTCTAAAAATTAACAACCTTCAGAAGGAATATGAAGCCTCACTAAACAAAGTTTACCCTTTAAAGCTCCTCAACTACATATTTGACCACACCATTCCTATTTTGAAGAAGATTGTAAAGATTCATTCATGGAACTGGTTAGAACACCAGTTTCCAAAGGAGAAATACCAATTTAGTCTTTAGAGAAGTAGCACAAACAACACACCTGAATATTAATAATATATAATCGAAAATAGGCAACTTGCTATTGTAGAATCTAACCCATAATTCATCATCCGTGTTTTCCATAACGGAGTACATTATTCTGCTAGAAAGAGTCAAGCTATGACAACATGGAAGCCTTCCCTACAAATATAGGAGCAAACATAAACTAATATATATCCAATAAACTATGGAAGGAGTATCTCAATTCTCTAGGATAATATTAGTTAATATATGGTATCACTTTTCAAGACTTTATCATGGATAGCAGACAAGCGAAGAGTGGTTGTACCCAAGCTCTAAACAGGCAACCCGCACATGTGTTTATCTAAATTGTATTCCTATTGTTGTGAACACAAAAACAACTTACGATTTTGCTACATCTATATGCATCATCTTTAAATTGGAAACAAAGTTACCACTAATGTGTTGCTTAGTGAAGAAGAAAGCTCAGTCTATGTGTCAAGCTGCTACCAGGTCTTAGTTGGTTAGTGGCGTGAGTGGCATGGCTGTATGGGTGCTCACCCTTGTGTATAAATATGTGTTGCATTGAGTCAATGAAAAGCGAAGCCGAGAGGGCTTGCACAAACACAATGTAGCCTTTGCGTTGGGTGTCAGGGAAGAGTGCCTCGGCAAAGCCTTGTGCCTCCCTGGTAATGTGTGTGTGCGTGTGAGTTCCTTGACGGTGTGTGTGTGTGTCTTTGTTCATGAGGAGTAAGAGTTGGGTGAGGTGGAAGAAGAAGCGGCGCCGGCAAGGAGGCGGTGCCAACATTTGGTATCATGAGCCTGGTTACCGTGGACGTCGTTCGTCATGCCGGAGGCGTGCCGGCGAGGGCGGCGTTCGTCGGCGGCCGCGCGAAGCTCCGAACCATCTGTCGGCCTATGGATGTGTGCGGCGCTGTGGTTGCCATGGCGGACACGGTGGAGACGACGCGGCGGACTGTCATGAGAGGGGGACGTCGGTGGCGCAAGGTGGACGCCGTTGGCGGCGTGATGCTGCTAGCGGCTGGTGTGTGTCTTCATCATCGTCGAGCTGCGTCACGAGTGATGGAGAAAGGTATGATGCCCGGTAAGTTGTGTCACCGGCGGCAAGGAGGTGACGGCCATGGAGCGGAGGCCATTGCCGTTAGGAGTTCCATGTGCGAGTCGTCGACAAGGTGTGTCATCGTCGACAACATGGTGGTGAGTCACCGGCGAGTTGTGGCACCGGTGGCGAACATGCGGTTGCGGTGCGATGCCGCAAGATAATGAGGGCATCATGATCGGTGTCGTGATGGCGTCGTCCACGTCAAGAGGTGGCTGCCATGTGCGGCAAGAGGACGTGGTGATGGGCGCTGCGACGGCGTCGACCACGACTAGATGGAGAATGTGGTGGTGACCGGCGCTGCAACGACATCGTCGTCCACGGCAAGGTATTGCGGGTGATCCGCATGACGTTTTAATGAGTTAGCATGACAAGATTAGGGAGGTGATTGTTAGCACTAATCTTGTCATGATGTATCTGCATATTTGTTTGTAAGTAATGCATGTAGTAGTAGCTGCGGGCAGTGTGGACACATAGAGATGTGTTCATGTATGTGCATGCGAGCTACAATAGTATTTTGTGTTTAGCTCAAATCAAATGCATGCATCGGTTAGTTAGTGGGTTAGCTATATCTGAGTACGTAGTGGCCGGCTGGCCGAGTGAGCCGGGTCATGGAGAGATTCCAGGACGTGTTAGTTGCATGAGAATAGGTCTTAGTTGGTTAGTGACGTGAGTGGCATGGCGGTATGGGTGCTCACCCTTGTGTATGAATATGTGTTGCATTGAGTTAATGAAAAGCGAGGCCGAGAGGGCTGGCACAAACACAATGTAGCCTTTGCGTTGGGTGTCAGGGAAGAGTGCCTCGGCAAAGCCTTGTGCCTCCCTGGTAATGTGTGTGTGCGTGTGAGTTCCTTGACGGTGTGTGTGTGTGTGTCTTTGTTCATGAGGAGTAAGAGTTGCGTGAGGTGGAAGAAGAAGCGGCGCCGGCAAGGAGGCAGTGCCAACAAAGGCGAGGTACGGAGCGCAACTTGTTCATGGGCGTTTAAAAATGCAAAGAACAATGACAGGAAACAAAAAATGCATTATCATTGTAGTAGTTTTAAAACGCATTATCTAACATACCCAATGAGGGGGGGGGAGTGGGGATCGGTGTAGGAATCCAGGTGCTGCAGAGAGGGAAAGATTGAGCGTAACTAAGATGGTGAAGATCTAGCAGATGGTGGCCGCACCAGCGATTGGGAGCAGAAGGAGGGAGATCGACGCCCTTGCCCTCATCAGTAGGTAGTTGGACCCATCCAATTCCCTAGATACGTTGAATCACCAGCATGATCTGGAAGAACCCTACAACATCAACAAGTTCACGGACGGGGCGATATCTTAACATAGAATGACCAAAGAATGAGAGGAATCACCGTACTTCTGCAACTCGTCGCCTCGAGCTAGGGTCTCCATTAGAACCTCGATGCCATCCCCTTCCTCCCCTCCTCTACAGCCATCATGATGCCTGGTGGAATGACAAGGAACAAAGAGAACTTGCTTTATCATTGTAGCAATTTTTCAATTCAATAAAGTCCGTGCCTCCAAAATAACATTCTCATTTGTTGTACTCCAGCCACTTCGTATAAACCATCTAATACAAGAAATAATAGTCATGAATTATGATGATGAAGATTTTATCATGCATTTGGGTGGTTTGTTATGGGCATTCAATAAAACTATGACTTTGAACCCTAGGATATTGATAATTCAATTCTTGTTTTTCTACTTCTGGGTAGATCTACTTGTGTGACCCTTAGCTAATGTCTCACATAGAGATCACTATGTATTGTTGGCAAAGTCTTATTTTAAATACATCCAAGATGAACATAAATAAATCTTAACATTCTCATTTTCCTGTAGAAAGCGGAGGTCACGGAGTAGTGTGCAAATTTACATGTGACCACAAAGCATGCTGCTTGGCTGAAAGGAGATATCCAAATAATTTTGTGCAAAAAATCAAACACTAATCATATTCCACTCAAATCACATATGCAATGAGAAGACATGAAACCAAAGACATCTCCTCCCTTAGCCGGTTCATAAACGACAGCTCCCTGACTGCTGTTGCTTCCTTAGAGATCCAGACTTCTCTTTTTCCATCACAAAAAAACCTTCTCATCCTCCTCCTTCTACTACCGGTTTACCTCCTTCTCACCAACTACAAAATTTTCAAATTAATACCATATCGACAATTCCCAAACACACAAAGCTTTGAAAAAAAATGTGAGGAGATAATCACCGACATGCATAGTCATTCGTCTTATCATCATCCTCGAGCACAACAGTTACGCGCAAGAATGGGGTTTCATCCGGCGACTACCTCCATGACCTCCACTTCCTGCAGGAAAGCGAGGATTTGGAACCAAGAGAATAGAGAAAAGAAAAGGCCAGGAAGGTCGCATCGAACGACTGGTGGTTTTGGGGGGTGATAAGGCACCTGGTGCTAGATATGGCACTGCTAGTGGCGAAGGATCTAGTGGGTGACCTCTTGTAGCGCGATTTGCGGATCAGTGTCTCAAAAACACCACAGTGTGCTTATCGACGAGAGCCCTCCACAATTTACATGTGACCACAAGATGAGAGTGGGAAAGGAGGCGGTTGGATCTGGGGGGAAGAGGATGCAGGGGAGGGAGGAGGCGACGAGTAGAGCGGGGAGCAGACGAGAGTGGGAAAGGAGGCGATATATATGGGGAGAAAGCACGCCATCGCAGCCAATCACAATGCCTTTTCTGCCCAATCACTGTACACAGTACGTGATGACATGGCATAGCGGAACAAGCGCCCATTCCGCATAGCTTATTGTGTTTGATTCCGCTCTCTTCTCATCAGATATTCGTGCAAACCAATTTTGACCACTTTTTTGTTTTTGCTCCTGTAGTTTTTCACCCACTTGATTTTCATTCACATGATTAGGCGTGTTAATCAGGTGTTTAAAAGGGGAATGTTCCCCTGATCCTAACGGGGATGCAGGCGGACGATCTTTCTTCATTTATGGAATGTTAAAAAAAATGGGGAACATCCTCCATGAGTAGAAGCACATAATGATGCTACACCTCTTGATAAATTTATTAATACTAGTTTAACGCCCGTGCGTTGCCACGGTTTAACAAACAATCATTGTAATTCAAAACATGGCACATGTGGCTTATGGGTGCACGCACATGTGGCTTATGAGTGTGCTGCGACAAATATCATCTTCTACTTAATAATATAACAAAATCCATGTGACTCGTATTCAAGTTCACCTTCACATAATTGCTTTGTGCTCCACAATGAAGAAAACCATAGGGCCTCTTTTCCACCCAACTTTCACATATTTTTTCTCCATCCATCTTGGATAAAAAATATTACTCTCCATACTAATTTACATGGCATGTGAGCATTCAAAATACAACTTCGGCCATCAATTTCACCACTTAAACATGCATTATGTTAGAGAAAAAATTGCTAAATTCGTTTTCAAGAAATGTTTCCAATGGTATAATTGTATGTCACATAGCACATATATTACTGAATAAGTTAGTAGCAAGGGTGTACAACTTTTTACGAAATTCAGATTTGTGAAGACATGTTCTCTCCCTCCTTGCAACCCGTCTTAGCTTTGCTAAGAGTTTCGGTGTTGTAATTGCCATGCAATAAAGGTTTTCTCGGTATGTATAAGAAGGCGACAATAATCTATCTATCTATATATATATGATCAATACTTACGCATGAATCCTCATCTTACAAAGATAAAAAGGCAAGTACATTCACATATCCGATCAGGAACACAAGGATGCTTATGGTCTACTCACATGGCTAAATGTAATATGGAACAATGAAAACTCAGAAAAGGATTGCAAATATGCTCCTCCACTGAGAATGATAGAGTGCGTTGAGGATACAATTGCATAGACATGATAGTATCATTCGTTGACACAAAAACACATAAAAGGAAGCAACAACAAAAAGGATTATTTATGACAGCCACCCAGGCACAAATTCTTCATTAATACTTGCAACACCTCAATAATGAAAAATTAGGAGGTAAAATAGAAGCTGAAGGCATGATCACAATAATCAATAAAAATATTTAATTTGAGGTTCAACATTTTGCTGGAAGCAGACCATACCTCAAGGTAAAGATGAATGTTCATGTACTTGGATTCAAGAAGATGCATACTTAAACTATAATAACTTGCAAAACATCCTTTGGTGTCTTATTTGTATTATGTAGCATGACTCTCTACTTTATTAGCCCAACAAAACTGTTGAAGTTGGCTGCATAACATGCACATAAGTCATAAAAATAATAAGTATTATTAGGAGATGGCCAAAACTGCTGAAGTTGGCTGCATAGAGCATGTTAAGAAAACATAAGTTTCAGATAACAATAAAGATTGAAGAAATATTACAGTATCAATGAGACCTGTTTATGTCAATGTTGCCTCCAACTTCCTTCTATTAACTTGCAGTGGAGCCTGAACCAGAGTTCCTGGGAGTAAAAGAGAAAATGAAAAAGCAATGTATTTTAGAGGTTAATAACTGGACCAATAATAAATTGGAAAAGGAAAATTAATAAACTTCAATAGCAGGACTATTAATCTATATGTGGAGTGCAGCTGCCAATGTAAATGAACCTCTTTGAAAAGTGAAAAGTGCTCTTTCTAAGACAACATGAAAACTCAAATCCCAATGAAACCAATGTATGTGCAGATGGGTATTTCACTACAGCGGCAGAGTTCTTAAAAAGCCAATGATCAGTACCTTGTTATATGAAATAAAATAATACGTTGAGTTGTGAATGTTTGAAATCAAAGCCTGAATGCAAGGATAAGAAACAGTTGTAAAATCATACCGTCGTATATGCAGGAAATTTTCGGATGTATTTTCCTTTTCTTAAACGAGTTACTAAATAGAGACACCAATCGATCTTAAATGTGACATATCTTAGTATGAAGCTTGACACTACTTAATGCAGATAGGATTTCTATGCTTACCCTAGAACAGAACTCGCAACGATTGGAACGGAGCAACAACGAGCTCATGTCGTTGGATAGGTCGACGGATAGGCCGTCGACGACTTGCGACTCCTGGGCGTCGGGGCCGCCTAGCCCAGCCGCAATCGCCTCGTTGTGCGACGGGTGAGGAACCGTTCCATCGGCCGCTCCGCTGCACTACTGAAATCATGTATGTGAGTGAGGGAGCACAACGTACTGAGAAAAGATAGGGAGAGTGGCATCACGTTGAGGGCATCTTGGATCATCCGTGCACCTGAGGGCATCATGCTGGCAAGGCTGCAACTACCTGGAAGCAATGGGAAAGAGTACCACTTGAGAATACTACTTAGAAACGAAAGCATCCACATATACAATAGAAAAACGTCAGCTTTGGGACACTACAAAACACCAAATGTAGAAATGGTAGAAAGATAACCAGGGGCAAATCCAACAACGAGAATAAAAGAACATTTCAACTAACTCTAAAAATAAGAAGATGGAGGTATGTTGAAAAAATAGTACGTACTACTTAACTTCTTCATAATGTTATATTCACCATATTGTTTGTCTTGATTTACAAAGCATTTTCTCTCTACCTCCTTGTTCATGTCATCCATGAATAGTAAACACACCCGTACCACTTAGCACATCACAAGTGAAGCTCCTATTTCAGAGAAGAAAAATAAGAAACAGCTGGTATAAGAGTTTCTCTTAATCTAGTGGCAGAAGGATAAATCTTGCATCAGAGCATTGTTTGATCAGTCCGAGTAAGTATTAAATGCTGATTGTAGCATCGAAATATACCAATATCACTACATACTGCACATTAAAATAAGTAATAAATGCATTTGTACCATATGAAAAAAATTTAAAGTTCTTAGTTAGACCAGACATAAAGATGGGGGAGATGGGCGATGGCCTAGACGCAACAATGTCAAAGGTGGGCGGCGACTTGGACAACAATCTAGTTTGGATCCTCCCCTTCCTGCAAGCATCCGTACACACATGCTAATGATCAAAGGAATTTTACAACTCAATACCACGAGGTGAATAATCAATGAAGCTCATACACATATTAGGAGCCAGAAGTATGACAAATTTTGCTAAGACGGATTTTTTTTATTATACATGTTCTTTCCTCCTATATTGTTTTCACGTTATTATACATGTTCTTTCCTCCTATATTGTTCATCACCTAAAACTGCCCATGAATATACGTGTGAAAACCAATAGCTTGTAGCAAATTCGTATGAAGAAGAGGCCAAAAAAGGATTACATATGTTTTTAAACTGCAGGATTAACTTCTAAAGTAACTGATGGAGGAACAAATACACATCAGTCTTCATCGTATATGTGTTACCATACATGCTAGTTGACCCCAACGACGGTAACGGAGATGAGCGCCGGACGGGGTGACGGACAAACCTGGAAAATAATTTACAAACAACACTGCAAGATAATGTGCATGTGTAAATAAAACTGAAACTGCCCTTGGGAATACCTTTCGTCTATCAGGAAGTGTAGACACACAAAATTGTCAGGTGCAAAGTTGCATGCTCCAAGCAAATTGCTATCAAGCATAAAGATTGGGAGTCCCTAAATCTGTACTGCTGATGCTAGGCATGTTCATTTCCGTCTAAAAAGATAAACACATTCATAATACTTGCAGTCTTGCAGAGTTACAGTACAATAATATTGCAGGGGGGGTCAGATGAACAGAGCCTGATGGATTTCAGGTGGATGGTTTCAGAGTTTCAGATACAAGCACATGATTTACCAATCTTCAGGGGAACATGGTGAGCAGGAGTGGTTCAATATCATCATGAGAGCATGGACGAGAAAGAATCAACTGAAGAACCAATCCAGCCAGGTAACAACAAGAACAAGAAATGGAATCAAGAAAGGAGAAAAGTTCCCCGTACCTGGAGGAGAAGAAGCCGTGGGAGAAGACCGAAGACAAACCGGGTCGGCGACGACTCAGGCTCCGGGGATCGCCCACGAACTGGCCGGCGCATACCTTTCGTCTATCAGGAAGTGTAGACACACAAAATTGTCAGGTGCAAAGTTGCATGCTCCAAGCAAATTGCTATCAAGCATAAAGATTGGGAGTCCCTAAATCTGTACTGCTGATGCTAGGCATGTTCATTTCCGTCTAAAAAGATAAACACATTCATAATACTTGCAGTCTTGCAGAGTTACAGTACAATAATATTGCAGGGGGGGTCAGATGAACAGAGCCTGATGGATTTCAGGTGGATGGTTTCAGAGTTTCAGATACAAGCACATGATTTACCAATCTTCAGGGGAACATGGTGAGCAGGAGTGGTTCAATATCATCATGAGAGCATGGACGAGAAAGAATCAACTGAAGAACCAATCCAGCCAGGTAACAACAAGAACAAGAAATGGAATCAAGAAAGGAGAAAAGTTCCCCGTACCTGGAGGAGAAGAAGCCGTGGGAGAAGACCGAAGACAAACCGGGTCGGCGACGACTCAGGCTCCGGGGATCGCCCACGAACTGCCCGGCGCATACCTTTCGTCTATCAGGAAGTGTAGACACACAAAATTGTCAGGTGCAAAGTTGCATGCTCCAAGCAAATTGCTATCAAGCATAAAGATTGGGAGTCCCTAAATCTGTACTGCTGATGCTAGGCATGTTCATTTCCGTCTAAAAAGATAAACACATTCATAATACTTGCAGTCTTGCAGAGTTACAGTACAATAATATTGCAGGGGGGGTCAGATGAACAGAGCCTGATGGATTTCAGGTGGATGGTTTCAGAGTTTCAGATACAAGCACATGATTTACCAATCTTCAGGGGAACATGGTGAGCAGGAGTGGTTCAATATCATCATGAGAGCATGGACGAGAAAGAATCAACTGAAGAACCAATCCAGCCAGGTAACAACAAGAACAAGAAATGGAATCAAGAAAGGAGAAAAGTTCCCCGTACCTGGAGGAGAAGAAGCCGTGGGAGAAGACCGAAGACAAACCGGGTCGGCGACGACTCAGGCTCCGGGGATCGCCCACGAACTGCCCGGCGCTGGCCGGGAGGAGAAACCGTTGGGAGTTGGGCTGCGCTTTCCTATTCCTCCTCGTCCTGGCTTTGGGATGCAAGAATAAACAACACGAGAGAGACATAGTGAGGGAGGTGGGGACGCAACACCGCACCAACGTCGTGGAATGGAGGTTGCGCGGAATCGATCAGTCACGCGCTTGCCATGAGCGGGGGTTCGGGGGAGCACGCCAACGCCATTGGAGAGGGTCAATTTTGTGGTTGGCTTCGCCGAGAGACACAGAGTGAGGGAGAAGCCCGCCGCGGCGGCCGATGATGATAGCGGCAGGAGCGAGGGCGTCGCCAGCCCGGACACCCCGCTCGCCTTCCCCGAGGACGGCGAGCACGACGAGGCCACCGAGGCCGCCGCCGCCAAAGCCTGCGCGCAGGACAAGGTGAGCTGCCGGGCCGCGAGATCTGCGCCCACGCCCGCGCATCCCTCCGCCAATCCCTTCCGCCTCGATTCCGATTTGTTGCTCCTCGATGGAAGATCGTGGGCAGCGCCGGCCGCGGAGGACCCCCGCGGCCCCGCCGGCCGAGAAGCCCGCCGCGGCGACCGATGATGATAGCGGCAGGAGCGAGGGTGTCGCCAGCCCGGACACCCCGCTCATCGTCCTCGGGCGAGCACGACGAGGCTACCGAGGCCGCCGCCGCCGCCAAAGCCTGCGCGCAGGGCAAGGTGATCCGCCGGGCCGTGAGATCTGCACCCGCGCCCGCGCATCCCTCCGCCAATCCCTTCCGCCTCGATTCCGGTTTCTTGCTCCTTGATGGAAGATCGTGGGCAGAAGATAGTGGAGATCGTGGGTGCGTCACGAGATGGAAGGATCAGGATCGAGGAGAGCTATCGAAGGAGGTTGAACCACATCGTGCTCGCGCGTGCGGGATGGATTGGTTCTTTTACTGTACGATCGAGGGGTGGGAGGATAGTCGAACCGGTTTAATTGCCGTTGGTTTTTGGAGGGTATTGAAAAAAATCAGTGGGACGACGGGGTGGGAGGAGGTGGTCGAACCATGAGCGAGGTTGAACCATCACGACGACACATCCTGCTTTAATAGTAGAGACAAAAGGATGTGAACCGACTTCTTAAATGTTGGAGAAACTACATAGGGATCTTAAGCGGAGGTATCCAAAGTGGTATGCAACATATTATTCTTCCTCATGTTCATTAATTCTAAATGTGCATCAACAAAACCTAAAACAACTAGGCTCACCTATGTGCACCAACAACTTATCCTAAGCAAGTTAGGTGGTGTTTCTTTCCAAGGGACTAGACTTTTTTTTAGTCTGAGGAACTAAAGAAAAAAGTCCCTCCAATAGAGTCTTTTTCTAGTCCCTTAAGGAAAAGTCCCTCATGTTTCTTTACCTAGGGACTAAAAGGGACTTTTTAGTCTAGTCCCTAGCTAAACAAACACCACCTTAAACAACTAAGTGATAGCAATATATGTAACAAGAAACAATATGACTATCACAAAGTAAAGTGTATAAGTAAAGGGCTTGGATAAGAGATAACCGAGACACGCAGAGACGACGATGTATCCCAAAGTTCACACCCTTGCGGATGCTAATCTCCATTTGGAGCGGTGTCGAGGCACAATGCTCCCCAAGAAGCCACTAGGGACACCATAATTTCATCACACCCATGCACAATCCAAGATGTCGTGATTCCATTGAGGGACCATTGAGGGCAGTCATCGAACTCGTACAAACAAGGTTGGGGCAATCTCCACAACATAATTGGAGGCTCCCAACAACACCATGAAGCTTCAACATAATGTATTGTGGCTCCGAGGAGACCTCAAATGACCGGGGCAATCTCCACAACCTAATTGGAGACCCCGACGCTTGCCCGGAGCTTTACACTTAATGATTGAGCTCCCAGGCACCACCAACCATCTAGGGTGCCAAAGCACGCAAGAGGCACAAGCTCTAGGCTGCCCAAACACCCAAGAGTAATGAGCTTCTAAAACTTCACTTTCACGTATCACCGTGGAGAACTCAAACCTACGCACTAAATGTAATGGCAAGGGCACACGAAGTGCCCAAGTCCTTCTCTCCCAAATCCCACCACAACAGCTAATGCTATGGAAGAAAATGAGAGGAAGAACGATGAAGAACACAAAGAACTCCAAGATATAGATCCAAGGGGTTCCCCTCACATAGAGGAGAAAGTAATTGGTGGAAATGTGGATCTAGATCTCCTTTATCTTTTCACTCAAGAACTAGAAAGAAACATTGGAGGGATTGAGAGTTAGCAAGCTCGAAGAAGGTCAACAATGGGGGAAGAACACGAGCTCAAGATATGGGGTTCAATGGGGAACAAGAACCCCTTTTATAGGAAGGAAAAAATCCAACCGTTATCCCCTGAGCCCGCACACAAGTGGTAATACCACTCCACGGAGCGGTACTACCACCCATTAGAGGTAGCGCCGCTCCAGGGGAGTGGTACTACCGTTGCGGTTGCGGAGTAGCATATCAGGAGAGAGGCAGGGGAGGTAGTACTGCCGGGGCGGTACTACCACTGCCACGAGTGGTACTACTGCCCATAAGGGGTAGTACTGCCACTATATCCGCTCTAGATCCGCTAAGAGTCCAGCCCAAGAAAACCTGAGCGGAACTGGCGCAGTAGTAATAAGAGGTACTACCGCCCAGAACTACCACTCCAGAAACCGCTCAATCCGACACGAAAAGTGTCGACCCCCTAAGGAGAGCAGTACTACCACTGACCAGGGCGGTACTACCTATCCTGGGAGCGGTACTACCACTTGGGTATTTTCATGCTAGAATAAAGGCAACACATGAAAACACGTAAGACCAGAACTACCATAACTTCTGCAAATGAGCTCCGAATTGAGCAAACTCAAGCTTGTTGGATTCTGGACGACAAGAGCTATCCAACAAAAACTAGAGTTTCTTAAGAAGAGGAAGTACAAAAATTCCAATGATATAGACATGTGAAATCTCTATGAAGAATCAGCAAAAACTACAACATCGAAAACATCATAGATGATGCATATGGACTCCGTTTTCGATGAACTTGAGCTTGTCATGAAGATGACCAAAGAGTAATACCAAAGAAGAACCAAGAAATATGATGCAATGATGATGGTTTTAGGTCTCAATGAACCGATCAAACTACTCACTTGAGAGCCCCCCTTGATAGTACAACAATCTATCCTATAACTCGGTATCCTATCAAGGGCAAACCTATACCTTGCACATAGTCCACTTGAGATGGATGATGAATATTTGACTTCCTCAAGATGGACCACCTTTCTTGGTTGTGTTGACTTGATGAAGACTAGTTGATTGCTCCCCCATACTCCACTATGGGCGATCCACTCTTTCGCACATCTTCACAAGTCCATTATCACCGCAATGGACAACAAGCTTGAAGCATGATCTCGTCGTGATGCTCCACTTGAACTTCCACACCACAATCTTGATGACGATCAACACTTGATGTCATCCTCCATGGGTTGTATGAGATATTCCTCTTGACGCAAGCCCATGGAGACATACCTAACCCCACATAGAACTCTCAAATAGACCATGGGTTAGTACACAAAGCGTAATGGAGAATGCTTACCCTACCATGAGATCACTTGATCCCTCTCGGTACATCTTGTACACTTTGTGTGTTGATCAACTTGATTCACTCCTTGACATAGTCTTGATCAACCTTGTATCTTATATTCTTTATGACCAATCTTTGGATAAAACCTTGAATACCACCTTGGTCACCATATAAACTCCTTGAAAGCAACAGATGGGCTTCAAGAAGTGCCTATGGACAAATCCTTCGAATGTAACTCAAGGCAACCATTAGTCCATAGAGATTGTCATCAATTACCAAAACGACACATGGAAAAATATTCTCTAACACTTGGGATCGGTGGGAAATTTAAGATTCCCAAGGAATTTGTTTAGTGTGTCCTTGACCTTGTCCACCATGGATGATTTGAGAGAGGTGATAGCCTCATTTAAATCATCGCGGGTGACCACGGTCCCGTCCGCGGATGTGGAGTGCTCTCCTTCGTCACCTACTATGTCAACCATACTCTTTGGTTGGTTAAGCCTTTAAAAGAGACGTTGCTCTAATACCAATTGAAAGGATCAATATGGTGTTGACTAGAGGGGGGTGAATAGGCAACTACCAATTTTTAGCTTTTGTTAACAAATTAGGTTTAGTCAGAAATAGGTTGTATAGATATGCAACTAGGTGAACAATCTATATGATGATAACAACAAAAAAGACAAAATTAAGCACAAGATGCAACAAGGTAAAGTTGTCCCACCAGCCCACTAAGGCCCAGGAGGCCCCCCGTGTCCGAATCCCCCTCCGGCAGGGCACCAGAACGTGCCCTAGATGGGATCTTGCGGAGACAGAAGCTTGCGGCGGCGGAAAAGTATTTTCGTGGCTCTCTTCCGTGGTTTCAGATTTTTAGGGAATTTATAGGCGGAAGAACTAGGGCAGGGGAGCCATAGGGGGCCCACAAGCCTGCTAGGCGCGCCCCCCTAGGCCGGGCATGGGTGGCTTGTGACCTCCTCTGAGGTCCCTTGCCTTGGTCTCAAGTCTCCTGCGTGTCTTTTGTTATGGAAAAAATCATTCCGCGGGTTTTATTCCGTTTGGACTCCGTTCAATATTCTCCTCTGAAAAAGGTCAAAAACACGGAAAAAACAGGAACTGGCACTTGGCACTGAGTTAATAGGTTAGTCCCAAATAAGATATAAAATAGCATATTCATGCATAAAAAACATCCAAAGATGACAAGATAATAGCATGGAACCATCAAAAATTGTAGATACGTTGGAGACGTATCAAGCATCCCCAAGCTTAACTCGTGCTCGTCCTCGAGTAGGGAAGTGATAAAGACTGAATTTTTGATGTGGAATGCTACCTAAATTTTTTGTCCTTTGTAACTTCTTTCTTGTGGCATGAATGTTCAGATCCGTGAAATTCAAAACAATAGTTTGCTATTGACATGAAAACAATAATACTTCAAGCAAACCAGCAAAGTAATCATGAACTTTCGAAATAACAAGGCCAAAGAAAGTTATCCCTACAAAATCATATAGTCTGGCTATGCTCCATCATCCCCACACAACGAATTTAAATCATGAACAACCCCGGTATTGGCCAAGTAATTGTTTTCGCACTCTTACTTTCTCAAACTTTTTTAACTCTCACGCAATACATGAGCGTGAGCCATTGATATAGCACTATAGGTGGAGTAGAGTGTGGTGGAGGTTGTGAGGCAAAAAGGAGGAGATGGGCACATCGACTCGGCGTATCAAAGGGCTATGGAGATGCCCATCAATATATATCAATGTGAATGAGTAGGGATTAGCATGCAACGGATGCACGAGAGCTATAAGTATGTGAAAGCTCAAAACAAGAACTAGTGGGTGTGCATCCAACTTGCTTGCTCACGAAGACCTAGGGAAATTTTGAGGAAGCCCATCATTGGAATATACAAGCCAAGTTATATAACAAAAATTCCCACTAGTATATGGAAGTGTCAAACCTAGAGACTCTCTATCATGAAGAACATGGTGCTATCTCGAAGCACAAGTGTGGAAAAAGATAGTAGCATTGTCCCTTCTCTCTTTTTCTCTCATTTTTTGTTTGGGCTCTTTGAGCTCTTTCCATATTTTTTTTGTGGGCAACTTTGGCCTCTTTTTTTATTTCCTCACATGGGAAAATGCTGTAATAATGATGACAATCACACTTTTATTTACTCATATCTCAATGCTTAGAACAATGATGACTCTTTAGGAAATACCTCCGGCTGTGTACCGGGATGTGCAACGATCTAGCTTAGCGTATGACGTTGAAACATCTCGCTAGCTATCTTACGATCATGCAATGGCAATATGAAAGTGACGGCACATGTCATGAGACGGAACGGTGGGAGTTGCATGGCAATATATCTCGGAACGGCTATGAAAATGCCATAATAGGTAGGTATGGTGGCTGTTTTGAGGAAGGTATGTGGTGGGTTTGTGCACCGGCAAAAGTTGCGTCATACTAGAGAGGCTAGCAATGGTGGGAGGTGAAAGTGCATCTATACCATGGACTCACATTAGTCATGTAGAACTCATATACTTATTGCGAAGGTTTTTATTAGCAATCGAAACAAAGTGCTAAACGCACACTCCTAGGGGAAGGGTTGGTAGGTGTTAACCATCGCGCGATCCCGACCGCAACACAAAGGATGACAATCAATGAATCAATTATGCTCCGACTTCCTAACATAGCGGTTCACCATACGTGCATGCTACGGGAATCACTAACTTCAACACAAGTATTTCTAGATTCACAACACCCTACTAACATAACTCTAATATTACCATAGCCATGTATCAAAACTAATTGAGATGAATCAAACTTCTCTTCACTAATCAATGCACATGAATATGGAAGTTTTTATTATATCCTCTTTGGATGCCTATCATCTTTAGGACTACTTTCATAGCACAAGCCAATTACCAAGCTACTCAAAGGGAGCATTCTCAAAAAGATATAAGTGAAGATCGAGAGTTTTGTTTCTCCAAAATATGACACCACCGTGCTCTAAAAAGATCTAAGTGAAGCACTAGAGCAAAGTTATCTAGATCAAAAAGATATAAGTGAAGCACATGTGAGCTAAATTGCCTAACTCAAAAGATATAAGCGAAGCTCAAAGAGTATTCTAGCAAAATCACGATGAGTGCATGTCTCTCTCAAAAAGGTGTGCAGCAAGGATGATTGTGACACAACAAAAAAAGAAAAGACTCCTATAATACACGACGCTCCAAACAAAACACATATCATGTGGTGAATAAAAATATAGCTCCAAGTAACGTTACCGATGGATTGAAGACGAAAGAGGGGATGCCTTCCCGGGGCATCCCCAAGCTTAGGCTTTTTGGTGTCCTTGAATTTGGCTTGGTATGCCTTGGGCATCCCCAAGATTGAGCTATTTCCACTCTTTATCCCATTGTCCATGAGAACCTCACCCAAAACTTGAAAAATTCACAACACAAAACTTAAAAAGAAACTCGTGATATCATTAGCATAAGAAAACAAACTACCAACTCGTTAGGTACTGTAGAAAACTCGATTTCTATTAATATTGGTGTTAGATTACTGTATTCTCACTTTTCCATGGCTAATACCCCCCGATACTATCCATAGTTTCATCAAAATAAGCAATCAACACAACAAAAACAGAATCTGTCAAAAACAGACTAGTCTGTAGCAATCTGTATACTTCATATACTTCTGGTATCTCAAAAATTCTGAACAATTACGAAAATTTGGAAAATTGGCATATCAACCAGCAGAAAAAATAATAAACTCAAAATCTCTTTCTGGATAAAAATGAAAAATAATTTCGTGAGCGAAAAGTTTCTGTCTTTTTCAGCAAGATCAAAGAACCATCACCAAAACTAGTCATAAAGGTTTAGTTGGCACAAACACAAAAAGAAACACAAAAAAACACAATCATAACAGAATTATGATGGTGTGGACACAACAAAACAGAAAGCAAAAAGAAAAGATAAATTCATTGGGTTGTCTCCTGATACGTCCATTTTGTATCATGCTTTCATGTTAATATTTATCGCTTTTTGGGCTGTTATTTCACTTCACGGTACAATACTTATGCCTTTTTTTTCTCTTATTTTGCAAGGTTTACATGAAGAGGGAGAATGCCGGCACCTGGAATTCTGGCCTGAAAAAGGAGCAAGTTTGAGATGCCTATTCTGCGCAACTCCAAAAGCCGTGAAAATCAACGTGGATTTTTTTGGGATTTAAAAAAAATACTGGGCCGAAGAAGTGCCAGAGGGGCGCCAGCAGGTGGCCACAAGCCTGCTAGGTGCGACCACCCCCTGGCCGCGCCTAGGGGGCTTGTGAGCTCCCTGCTAGCCCACTGTCCCCCCTCTTTTGCTACAAGAAGGGTTTCGATATGGAAAAAATCAAGAGGAGGCTTTTCGGAGGATTCGCCGCCGCCACGAGGCGGAACTTGAGCAGAACCAATCTAGAGCTCCGGCAGGACGATCCTGCCGGGGAAACTTCCCTCTCGGAGGGGGAAATCATCGCCACCGTCATCACCAACACTCCTCTCATCGGAGGGGACTCATCACCATCAACATCTTCATCACCACCATCTCATCTCCAAACCCTAGTTCATCACTTGTAACCAATCTCCATCTGGCGACTCCGATTGGTACTTGTAAGGTTGCTAGTAGTGTTAATTACTCCTTGTAGTTGATGCTAGTTGGATTACTTGGTGGAAGAGTTTATGTTCAGATCTTTGATGCTACTCGTTACCTCTCTGGTCATGAATATGATTATGCTTTGTGAGTAGTTACTTTTGTTCTTGAGGACATGGGATAAGTCATGCTATAAGTAGTCATGTGAATTTGGTATTCGTTCGATATTTTGATGCGTTGTATGTTGTTTTTCCTCTAGTGGTGTTATGTGAACGTCGACTACATAACACTTCACCATTATTTGGGCCTAGAGGAAGGTATTGGGAAGTAGTAAGTAGATGATGGGTTGCTAGAGTGACAGAAGCTTAAACCCTAGTTTATGCGTTGCTTCGTAAGGGGCTGATTTGGATCCACTAGTTTAATGCTATGGTTAGACTTTGTCTTAATTCTTCTGTAACATCCCAAAATTATAAATTTTGGAATGTTAATATAATTATGAGATTGATTGTTTGTTTGTTTGAGTGATTGAAACTTGAATGAAATTTATAACTTTTTAAAAAAACTTTTGAATGAGAGGGAATAAAATGACTTTCCCATTTTTTTATTCAAATTCATCCATTTAAAATCAGTGAGAGAAGATAACATGACTTCTTCAACTATAAAGAATTTGGATGAATGTGGCACTTGAATTTTCCTTTGGTTTTTTATTTGAATTTTTATTTTATTTTTGGCACAAGATTTCAACCACAAACTATTTCGTGACAATATACTTGCCAAGCAAGAAAGAGAAGAGGTAACATGACACCCCCAAAATAATAAAAGTAAGAAGAAAAATAGTGCCAAAAATTTTAAAGACAAAATTTGGATATAATTGGATTTTTTTTTTAAAAAAATAAATTTTTATAAAGTTTTTATATTGTGAAAAATAAAATGTTCATGCTGTAGGAAATTTTATTCTGAAAATTTTGATATATAATATGTCTATATAAAATGTTCTCTCTTTTTCATTTATACGTTTTTCTTCTTTGTTTTAAAAAAAGTGTTCGTTCGCAAAAAAAAAAATGCCCACGGCTGGCCGGAACAGCCCATGCAGCCGGTCGAATTTCTCTTAGCCCATGCGGCACACTTGATCTCCTTTTCTCCTCTTTTCGTATATGTTTAGTCCCACATTGCCTATCTATGGACCATTAGACCTTCTTTCCACCTATAAATATAGACACATAGAAGCATCCAAAAAATCATCTATTTTGGTTTAAATCAATCTTTTGGTTTGACTAGGTTTATTAAATAAAAATATTCTTTTCTCTTCGGCGGGATTTCTCGAAGTCGTCTCCTCATTGGAATTAATTCTTACTCTGCATTCTGAAAGTATTTCTCTTCGTATTTTTTTATACTCCCGTAGTTTATTATTTCTAAACTAGTATTCCTACACTAGTATACGGTAGAGTAATTAGATTTATCAATTAGTCTCTGTATTTACACATTAGTCCTAGAATTCTTTTAGACGTAGCACTTTTATTCTGTAAAACAGCTTGGTTCTGATTTTTTAAATAGCCATAACTTTTTACTGGTTTATCCGAATTAGATGAAACCAACGCCTAGAGTTTCGTCTTGATCCCACCTATCCGGTGAACCTATCATATCAACTTTTTGAAATTTTCAAATTTCGAAATTTGTTCAGATTCATATTCAAACTTCTTTTGATCATATATTTTTATCCGTAGCTCCGTTTTAGATGAATCCAATTGCGTCGGATTTGTATCAAAGTAACCTTCCTGTTTGTATCATTAGTTTTAAATTTTCAACTTATATTTTGATCAAATCAGATTTATCTATTAGTGTCCAAAAGTGTTCACATCGTTCTAAGCCGATTCAATGTTATATTCAAATATTTGTATCTTTTGATCCGCTATTTCAAATCTAGTAATTCTTTTTTCTACACGCTCATATTGATCTCCTATATCCAGTAGCATCATTAGTTTCGACCTTTGAACCTTACAAATTTGAGCGATTCAAATTTGTATTTGAACATTCATTTGATCTTACCTTGCAAACAGTAGCACCTTTTCCATTGATTTCTTTTGCCCCTAAACACTAGTGTTATGTACTTTACTATTCATAAGAACCATGCTCCAATTCAAATACTTTTGACCTTTATGGAATTTAAATTCTATTCATACTTCAATTCGCTATAACTTGCGTTGTAGTGCTCCATTTCAAGAAATTCTTTCTACAAATAAATGCGTATGTCTTATACTATTTGTCAAATAACATTCATGTTGTTCTCCCAATATTTTTTTATCATCTCCCATAGTGTATGCAAGTCGAGCTTATATAGCAATAGTTCATCGTCCATTACCTCTTTTGATCTCATTCATGCACCTTCACTTTACAACACACTTAGGACCTTTTTATTAAACCTTAGTACGTTGTTATTTTGCACCAAGACATGCTTTGTTCTTATGTTCTCTTGGTTCTTCCTTTTTGGCATGAATGTTTATTGAATGCTATTCATTTACGATAGATTGCTCGGAGTGTGGCGAGTAGATTATCAGGATTTTGAGAGCGACTATCTTCATCAAGTAATACCAGGAAAGTCATTTGATCATGTATCACCTATGTTTTATGCATCGTAGTTCTACCATCCTATGCCCAATTTGCATGCTGATTAGGTACTTGGAAATTATGGTTACATATTGTAGTATCATGTGGTAGGCACCCAACAACCCCGTTACTTTGTCCGGGACGACAAATTTCATATTGCTATGCTTGATTAGACGGGATTCTGGTTGAGAGTTTATCACAAGTGATGCGAGAATAATTTAATAACCAAGACCGGTTAAGTCAAGACTTTTCAAGACCTCGTGATGCAATGCAACTCTGGGTGAAGGACGGTTGATCGGCTCCCTAGAGAAACCAGTGGATGACCCGGGATGCTGGAGACGGCCATGACATCTTGCGGAAAGCTTCACCCAGGCTCAAAGAGACGGACGGATATTTTCAAGACCCAAGGCTTACCTGCACAGCCACAAGTCATTATGGGCTCTGGCTTGGTTGCACAATGCGGCGACTCTAGACAGGCGGTGCTAGCAGATGTAGAAGAACGGTAGGATTGGATGGGCACCGACAGGGATTCAGAGGGACCCGTTGAAAGACCATGTTTTGATCATCCGGTCTTCAAACACCCTGAAGTGCGAGGACATACACGGAGGCGATCAAATCTTGTGGGGAACGTGTGCAAAACTCTGCAGAGTACTCAAACCTAATCGATTAGCCGTGTCCACGGTCATGGACAACTTGAGCCAAAGGAACTGAAGTTATCTGGAATTCTCAACACCATTTATATATTTTATGTGGGTAATATTGATAACCTGGGTATGAGAACTGGTTGGCGGAACCATCTCATTGACAACCAACAGCGTAGTAACATTTTTCTTTTAGCCCTCTCTTGATGTAGGAGAAAATTTGCTTTATGCTAAAACTTACAACACCACCTGCCATATATGCATATAGTATAGATGATTACTTTTCACCCCTCTCTTATGTGACTTGCCGGCATATTCAATATGTTGACCTACACGGCTGCAACGTCTTATGTTGCAGATATTTTTCTTCGACGAGTAAGAGTACGATTCAGGGTTACGGTCTACACTCAACTTGTCGTTGGTGTTTATTGGGACTCCACTCCCTTGACTGCTTCCGCTGAAATATTTAAGGTATATATCAGTTTTACGCTATTTACATGTGATTGCACTTTGATATATACATTGATGTACTGTGTGTGCCAGCATACTGATCCAGGGATGGCACAGAAACACAGAGGCTTGACTCGTTTTGAGTCGGGTCGCTACATCTGGTTTCGTAGTTGCGGATGCTTGCGAGAGGGGTTAATCATAAGTGGGATGCTTGTCCAAGTAAGGGCAGTACCCAAGCGCCGGTCCACCAACATATCAAACTATCAAAGTAACGAACACGAATCATATGAACATGATGGAAACTAGCATGACAGAAATTCCCGTGTGTCTTCGGGAGCATTTTTCCTCCTATAAGACTTTGTCCAGGCTTGTCCCTTCCTACCAAAGGGATTGAGACACTTTGCTGCACCGTTGTTACTTTTGTTACTTGCTACTTGCTATGAATCATCTCACCACACAACCACTTGTTACCGATAATTTCAGTGCTTGCAGATATTACCTTGCTGAAAACCACTTGTCAGATCCTTCTGCTCCTCGTTGGGTTCAACACTCTTACTTATCGAAAGGACTACAATATATCTCCTATACTTGTGGGTCATCAAGACTCTTTTCTGGCGCCGCTGCCGGGGAGTGAAGCGCCTTTGGTAAGTGGAAATTGGTAAGGAAACATTTATATAGCGTGCTGAAATTTATTGTCACTTGTCACTATGGAAACTAATCCTTTGAGGGGCTTGTTCGGGGTATCTTCACCTCGAATGGAAGCACAAAGAGTTGCTCCTCAACCTGCTGCACCTACTGAAAATATTTGCTTTCAGTTTCCTTCGGGTATGCTTGAGAAACTGCTGGCTAATCTTTTTACAGGAGATGGAACATTACATCTAGACTTGCATCTAATCTACGTAGATGAAGTTTGTGGTTTATTTAAGCTTGCAGGTTTGCCCGAGGATGAGGTCAAGTAGAAGGTCTTTCCTTTATCTTTGAAGGATAAGGCGTTGACATGGTATAGGCTATGTGATGATACTGGATCATGGAACTACAATCGGTTGAAATTGGAATTTCATCAAAAGTTCTATCCTATGCATTTAGTACATCATGATCGGAATTATATTTATAATTTTTAGCCTCGTGACAGATAAAGCATCGCTCAAGCTTGGGGGAGGCTTAAATCAATGTTATATTCATGCCCCAATCATGAGCTCTCGAGAGAAATTATCATTCATAACTTCTATGCTCAGCTTTCTCATGATGATCGCACCATGCTTGACACTTCTTGTACCGATTCTTTTATGAAGAGAGGTATTGACTTCAAATGGAATTTATTAGAGAGAATTAAACGCAACTCTGAAGATTGGGAGATTGAAGAAGGTAAGGAGTCAGGTATGAATTTCAAGTTTGATTGCGTTAAATCCTTTGTTGAAACAAATACTTTTTGTGACTTTAGCGCTAAGTATGGACTTGACTCTGAGATAGTAGCTTCATTGTGTGAATCATTTGCTGTTCATATTGATCTCCCCAAAGAGAAGTGGTTTAAATATCATCCTCCTTTAGAAGTCAATGTAGTTAAACCCAATCCAGTTGAAGAGAAAATCATTGCCTATAATGATCCTATTGTTCCCAGTGCTTACATTGAGAAACCACCTTCCCCTGTTACGATAAAGGATCATTCTAAATCTTGAACTGTGATACGTAGAGGCTACATTAGAACACCTACACCCCTTGAGCAAATAAGAGTTGAACCTAGCATTGCTATTATCAAATATCTTCTGTCCGACAATGTTGAGGGCCATGATATTCACTTCTGTGAAGATGCTGCTAGAATTGCTAAACCTCATGCTAGAGACAAACATAGGCCTGTTGTTGGCACGCCTGTTGTTTTTGTTAAGATAGGAGATCATTGTTATCATGGTTTATGTGACGTGGGTGCTAGTGCTAGTGCAATACCTCAATCCTTATATGATGAAATCAAAGACGAGATTGCACCTATTGAGATATAACCTATTGATGTCACTATTAAGCTTGCCAATAGAGATACTATCTGCCCTGTGGGAATTGTTAGGGATGTTGAAGTCTTGTGTGGTAAAACGAAGTATCCTGCTGATTTCCTCGTTCTTGCTACCACTCAAGATAGCTTTTGTCCCATCATATTTGGCAGACCTTTTCTCAATACCGTCAATGCTCATATTGACTGTGAGAAGCAAATTGACACTGTTGGTTTTGAAGGTGTGTCACGTGAGTTCAATTTTTCCAAGTTTGGTAGACAACCTCATGAAAAAGAGTTGCCTAGTAAGGATGGAACTATTGCCTTAGCTTCTATTGTCGTGCCTCCTACTGATCCTTTAGAGAAATACTTGCTTGAGCATGAAAATGATATGCATATGGATGAAAGGGATGAAATAGATAGAGTTGTCTTAGAACAATATCCTATCCTTAAGAATAATTTGCCTGTTGAACTGCTTGGGGATCCACCCCCACCAAAGGGTGATCATGTGTTCGAGCTTAAACAGTTGCCCGATACTCTTAAGTATGCTTATGCTACTTCTCAAACAACAGCGCCAGAAATTGACACGTTGACGGAGATTGGGCTTGCGTTGGTTTTTCTCTTGAAGAGGAAAGGGTGATGCAGCACAGGAGCAGTAAGTATTTCCCTCAGTTTGAGAATCAAGGTATCGATCCAGAAGGAGGGTCTCATCAAGTCCAGAGTACCTGCGCAAACACAAACAAGCTTGCACCCAACGCTTCAAAGGGGTTGTCAATCCCTTCAAGATTGTTTGTAAAGGGAGATCCGAAGGCGGAAAGTGCAACGAAGTAAAAAGTGTAAGGCTGAAAATATGGTGTGGACTAGACCCTGGGGGCCATAGTGTTCACTAGAGGCTTCTCTCAAAATAGCAAGTATTACGGTGGGTGAACAAATTACTGTCGAGCAATTGATAGAACCGCGCAAAGTCATGACGATATCTAAGGCAATGATCTAGCATATAGGCATCACGTCCGAGACAAGTAGACCGATACTTTCTGCATCTACTACTATTACTCCACACATCGACCGCTATCCAGCATGCATCTAGTGTATTGAGTTCATGACGAACAGAGTAACCCTTTAAGCAAGATGACATGATGTAGAGGGATAATCTCAAACCAATGATGAAAACCCCATCTTTTTACCCTTGATGGCAACAACACGATACGTGCCTCGCTACCCCTTCTGTCACTGCGTGAGGTCACCGCAAGGTACGAACCCAAAACCAAGCACTTCTCCCATTGCAAGAATCATAGATCTAGTTGGCCAAACAAAACCCACAACTCGAAGAGAATTACAAGGATATGAAATCATGCATAAGAGAGATCAGAAGAAACTCAGATAAGCTTCATAGATAATCTGATCATAAATCCATAACTCATCGGATCTCGACAAACACACTGCAAAAGAAGATTCCATCGAATAGATCTCCATGAAGATCATGGAGAACTTTGTATTGAAGATCCAAGAGAGAGAAGAAGCCATCTAGTTACTAGCTATGGACTCGTAGGTCTATGGTGAACTACTCACGCATCATCGGAGAGGTCATGGTGTTGATGAAGAAGTCCTCCGTGTCCGAATCCCCCTCCGGCAGGGCACCAGGACGTGCTCCAGATGGGATCTTGCGGAGACGGAAGCTTGCGGCGGCGGAAAAGTGATTGCGATCGTCCTCTGATTGTTTTTGGAAATATTTGGGAATATATAGGCGCAAGATCTAGGTCAGGAGACCTCCAGGGGGCCCACAAGACTGCATGGCGCGGCCCCCTGGCCGTGGGGTGGGGGCTTGTGGGGCCCCTGGGGCTCTTCTGCCTTGGCTCCCAAGTCCCCCGATCTTCTTCCGTTCCAGAAAAAACAAATTCGGGGATTTTCTTCCGTTTGGACTCCGTTTCAAAATCTCCTCTCAAAGGGGTCAAAAACATGAAAAAAAACAGGAACTGGCACTTGGCACTGAATTAATAAGTTAGTCCCAGGAAATAAATAAAAGGCATGCAAAACATCCAAAGTTTGACAAGATAATAGCATGAAACCATCAAAAATTATAGATACGTTGGAGACGTATCAAGCATCCCCAAGCTTAACTCCTGCTCTTCCTCGAGTAGGGAAGTGAAAAAGAATGAATTTTTTATGTGGAATGCTACCTAGCATAGTTGTCCTTTGTAACTTCTTTCACGTGGCATGAATGTTCAGATTCGTAAGATTCAAAACAATAGTTTGATATTGACATGAAAACAATAATACTTCAAGCAAACTAGCAAAGTAATCATGAACTTTTGAAATAACAAGGCCAAAGAAAGTTATCCCTACAAAATCATATAGTCTGGCTATGCTCCATCATCCTCAAACAACTAATGTAAATCATGCACAACCCGGGAATTGGCCAAGTAATTGTTTTCGCACTCTTACTTTCTCAAACTTTTTTATAACTATCACGCAATACATGAGCGCGAGCCATGGATATAGCACTATAGGTGGAATAGAGTGTGGTGGTTGTGAGACAAAAATGAGGAGATGGTCACACTGACTCGGCGTATCAATATGCTACGGAGATGCCCATTAATAGATATCAATGTGAATGAGTAGGGATTGCCATACAAGAGATGCACTAGAGCTATAAGTATGTGAAAGCTCAAGAGGAAAACTAGTGGGTGTGCATCCAACTTGCTTGCTCACGAAGACCTAGGGCAATTTTGAGGAAGCCCATCATTGGAATATACAAGCCAAGTTATAAAACGAAGATTCCCACTAGCATATGGTAGTGACAAAGCAAGAAGCTCTCAATCATGAAGAACATGGTGCTAACATGAAGCACAAGTGTGGAAAACGATAGTAGCATTGTCCCTTCTCTCTTTTCTCTCATTTATTTTTTGTATTTGGGCTCTTAGGCCTCTTTTTCTTCTTTCCTCTTTTTTTGTTTTTGGGCTCTTTGGCCTCTTTTTTTATTTCCTCACATGGGACAATGCTCTAATAATGATTATCATCACACTTTTTAGTTACTCAAAGCTCAAAGATCACAATGATGATGACTCCATAGGAAATGCCTCCGGCAGTGTACCGGGATGTGCAACGATCTAGTATGATCATGCAATGGCAATATGAGAGTGACGGCACAAGTCATGAGACGGAACGGTGGGAGTTGCATGGCAATATATCTCGAAATGGCTATGAAAATGCCATAGTAGGTAGGTATGGTGGCTGTTTTGAGGAAGGAATTTGGTGGGTTTGTGCACCGGCGAGAATTGCGCGGCGCTAGAGAGGCTAGCAATGGTGGAAGGTGAAAGTGCATCTATACCATGGGCTCAACATTAGTCATAAAAAACTCACATGCTTGTTGCAAAAGTTTTTATTAGTAATCGAAACAAAGTGCTAAACGCATACTCCGAGGGGAAGGGTTGGTAGGTGTAAACCATCGCGCGACCCCGACCTCAACACAAAGGATGAAAAACAATAGATCAATTATGCTCCGACTTCCTAACATAGCGGTTCACCATACGTGCATGCTACGGGAATCACTAACTCCAACACAAGTATCTCTAGATTCACAACACCCTACTAACATAACTTTTAATATTATCGAATCAACGTCTCAAAACTAATTGAGAGGAATCAAAACTTCTATTTATACTCAATGCACATGAAGATGGAGATTTTTGCATCCTATTTGGGTACCTAGCACATGGGACTACTTTCATAGCATAAGCCAACTACCAAATCACGCACCGCCGTGCTCTAAAGATATAAGTGAAGCACAAGAGCAAAAGTATCTAGCTCAAAAGATATAAGTGAAGCACAATGAGCATTCTAGCAAAATCACGATGAGTGCATGTCTCTCTCTACCAAAAAGGTGTGCAGCAAGGATGATTGTGACACAACAAAAAGAAAAGACTCCTAAGGTACAAGACGCTCCAAGCAAAACACATATCATGTGGTGAATAAAAATATAGCTCCAAGTAATGTTACCGATGGATAGAAGACGAAAGCGGGGATGCCTTCCCGGGGCATCCCCAAGATTAGGCTTTTTGGTGTCCTTGAATTTGGATTGGGGGGCCTTGGGAATACCCAAGCTTGAGATCTTTCCACTCCTTATCTCTTTGTCCATGAGAACGTCACCCAAAACTTGAAAACTTCACAACACAAAACTTAAACAGAAACTTGTGATAACATTAGTACAAGAAAACAAACTACCACTTCTTTTGGTACTGTAGCAAACTTGAATTAAATCTATATTGATGATGGGCTACTGTATTCTCACTTTTCCATGGCTAGTACCCTCCGATACTAACCATAGTTTCATCAAAACAAGCAACCAACTCAACAAAAACAGAATCTGTCAAAAACAGACCAGTCTGTAGCAATCTGTATACTTCGTATACTTCTGGTACCTCAAACCATCTGAAAAATTACTATGGTCTGGGGAAAAATAATATCAATCAGCAGAAAAAAGAATCAACTCAAAAGCTCTTTCTGAATAAAAATGAAACATCATCTCGTGAGCGAAAAGTTTCTGTCTTTTTCCAGCAGGATCAAACAACCATTACCAAGACTAGTCATAAAGGTTTTGCTTGGCTCAAACACAAAAAGAAACACAAAAAACACAATCACAACAAAATTGTGAAAGTGTGGACGCAACAAAATAGAAAGAAAAAGATAAATTCATTGGGTTCCCTCCCAACAAGCGCTATTGTTTAACGCCCTTAGCTAGGCATAGAAGCGGTAGAATCACGTATCGTCGTCTTTGGTGCTCAAACCATAAGTAGCCCTCATCATGGATTCATAAGGCAATCTTATTTTATTTCTAGGAAAGTATTCCATGCCCTTCCTTAAAGGAAATTGAAATCTAATATTCCCTTCCTTCATATCGATGATAACACCGATAGTCCTTAGGAAAGGTCTACCAAGAATAATAGGGCATGTAGGATTGCAATCAGTGTCAAACCCAATGAAATCCACGGGTACATAGTTCCTATTTGCAATAATAAGAACATCATTGATCCTTCCCATGGGTTTCTTGATAGTAGAATCAGTAAGATGCAAATTAAGAGAACACTCTTCAATCTCATTAAAACCCAAAATATCACATAAAGACTTTGGAATCACAGAAACACTAGCACCCAAATCACACAAAGCATTGCACTCATAGTTTTTGATTTTGATGGTAGATTCCCACTCATCATGAAGCTTTCTAGGGATAGAGACTTCCAATTCAAGTTTCTCTTCAAGAGGTTTTATCATAGCTTCGACGATATGATCGGTAAAGGCTTTCTTTTGGCTATAAGCGTGTGGAGAGTTCAACATGGATTGCATCAAATAAATTCATTCAATCAAGGAGCAACTATCATAATTGAATTCCTTGAAATCCACGGTAGTAATTTCATTACTACTCAAAGTTTTAACATCTTCTACTCCACTTTTAATGCTTTTAGCATCAAGATAGATGGACTCCGAATCGTTGGGGCACTTTTCAACCAAAGTGGATTCATAAACAGCCCCATAATCATTAGGTTTGACACAAAAAAAAACAAAGATTCAATGGGAGTCACACCAAGCACTTTAAGATCTTCGTGATTCTCATCACGAGAACACGCCTTTTTGAGCCATTCATGTCTAGCATGAATTTGGGCGGTTTTTCTTGGCTCTCAATCATGGAAACACGCATAGCTTTCAAGGTTTCATCCATGTTGATTTTGGGAGGAGGACATCTAACTTTCAAAGCATCAACATCACAAGAAATCCTATCAACGCTCTTAGCCAAATCGTCAATTTTGAGTAGTTTTTCCTCTATGGACGCATTGAAAATCTTTTGAGAGTTGATGAACTCTTTGCTATTACTCTCTATATCAGAGGGTAATCTATTGTAATTTCTATGGGTATTGTTGTAGGAGTTGCCAAAGTTATTAGAGGAGTTACTAGGAAAAGGCCTAGGAACATAGTTTCCTCTAAAAGCGTTGTTGTTGCCAAAGTTATTCCTACCAACAAAATTAACGTCCAAGCTAGCGTTGCTACTCTTAATCAAAGAAGACAAAGGCAAATCATTAGGATCCAAAGGAGCGATCCTACTAGCAACCAAATTCATTAACTCATCCATCTTAGCACTCAACGAGTTAATTTCCTCTATAGCGTGTACCTTCTTACTAGTAGGTGACCTTTCAGTGTGCCACTAAGAGTAATTCGTCATGATGTTGTCTAAGAGCTTTGTGGCTTCTCCTAACGTGATTTCCATGAACGTTCCACCTGACGCGGAGTCCAAGATATTTCTAGAAGTGAAATTCAAGCCAGTGTAAAAGATTTGAATAATCATCCAAAGGCTCAAGCCATGAGCGGGACAATTTCTAATCATTAATTTCATTCTCTTCGAAGCTTGTGCAACATGTTCGTGATCAAGTTGCTTGAAATTCATGATATCATTACGGAGAGAGATGATCTTAGCTGGCGGAAAATACTTGGATATATAAGCATCTTTGCACTTATCCCAAGAACTATTTTTGGGCAAAGAAGAAAACCAAGTTTTTGCCCGATCTCGCAACGAGAAAGGAAAAAGCTTCAATTTAATCACGTCATTATCCACATCTCTTTTCTTTTGCATATAACAAAGCGCAATGAAGGTATTGAGATGGGATGCGGCATCTTCACTAGGAAAGCCAGAGAATTACTCTTTCAGAACAAGATTCAGCAAAGCGGCATTGGTTTCGTATGACTCCGCACTAGTGGCGGGAGCAATCGGAGTACTAATAAAATCATTATTATTAGTATTCGAGAAGTCACAAAGCTTGGTGTTTTCGTTCATGGTGACTTCAGCAAGCAAGCAAGCACACGAGCAAACAAAAAGTGGGCACGAAAAGGCGAACAAAAAAGGCAAATTGGTGAAGTGGGGGAGAGGAAAACGAGAGGCAACTGACAAACAAAGTAAATGCAAGAGATGAGTTTGCGACGCTTACTTGGATGAGTTCTTGACTTGATCTTCCTCCCCGGCAACGGCGCCAGAAATTGTTCTGCTACTTCTCAAACAACAACGCCAGAAATTGACACGTTGACGGAGATTGGGCTTGCGTTGGTTTTTACCTTGAAGAGGAAAGGGTGATGCAGGACATGAGCAGTAAGTATTTCCCTCAGTTTGAGAACCAAGGTATTGATCTAGAAGGAGGGTCTCGTCAAGTCCAGAGTACCTGCGCAAACACAAACAAGCTTGCACCCAACGCTTCAAAGGGGTTGTCAATCCCTTCAAGATTGTTTGCAAAGTGAGATCCGAAGGCGGAAAGTGCAACGAAGTAAAAAGTGTAAGGCTGAAAATATGGTGTGGAGTAGACCCTCGGGGCCATAGTGTTCACTAGAGGTTTCACTCAAAATATCAAGTATTACGATGGATGAACAAATTACTGTCGAGCAATTGATAGAACCGCGCAAAGTCATGACGATACCTAAGGCAATGATCTAGCATATAGGCATCACATCCGATACAAGTAGACTGATACTTTCTGCATCTACTACTATTACTCCACACATCGACCACTATCCAGCATGCATCTAGTATATTGAGTTCATGACGAACAGAGTAACGCTTTAAGCAAGATGACATGATGTAGAGGGATAATCTCAAACCAATGATGAAAACCCCATATTTTTACCCTTGATGGCAACAACACGATACGTGCCTCGCTACCCCTTCTGTCACTGGGTGAGGTCACCGCACGGTATGAACCCAAAACCAAGCACTTCTCCCATTGCAAGAATCATAGATCTAGTTGGCCAAACAAAACCCACAACTCGAAGAGAATTACAAGGATATGAAATCATGCATAAGAGAGATCAGAAGAAACTCAAATAACATTCATAGATAATCTGATCATAAATCCACAATTCATCAGATCTCGAATAACACACCGCAAAAGAAGATTACATCGGATAGATCTCCATGAAGATCATGGAGAACTTTGTATTGAAGATCCAAGAGAGAGAACAAGCCATCTAGTTACTAGCTATGGACTCGTAGGTCTATGGTGAACTACTCACGCATCATCGGAGAGGTCATGGTGTTGATGAAGAAGCCCTCCGTGTCCGAATCCCCCTCCGGCAGGGCACCAGGACGTGCCCCAAATGGGATCTTGCGGAGACAAAAGCTTGCGGCGGCGGAAAAGTGATTGCGATCGTCCTCTGATTTTTTTGGGAATATTTGGGAATATATAGGTGCAAGATCTAGGTCAGGAGACCTCCAGGTGGCCCACAAGCCTGCATGGTGCCCCCTGGCCGCGGGGTGGGGGCTTGTGGGGCCCCTGGGGCTCTTCTGCCTTGGCTCCCAAGTCCCCCGATCTTCTTCCGTTCCAGAAAAAATATTTTCGGGGATTTTCTTCCGTTTGGACTCCGTTTCAAAATCTCCTCTTAAAGGGGTCAAAAACATGGAAAAAACTGGAACTGCCACTTGGCACTGAATTAATAAGTTAGTCCAAGAAAATAAATAAAAGGCATGCAATACATCCAAAGTTTGACAAAATAATAGCATGAAACCATCAAAAATTATAGATACGTTGGAGACGTATCAGCTTATCTTGATGAAAAAGAGATATATCATGTTATTATTAGTGCTAGCCTCTCAGAGCATGAAGAAAAGAAGTTACTAAAAACTCTGAGGAAGCATCGTGCTGCTATTGGATATACTCTTGATGATCTTAAGGGCATTAGTCCCACTCTATGCCAGCACAAGATTAAAATTGATCATGATTCCAAGCCAGTTGCTGATCATCAAAGGAGATTAAATCCTAAGATGAAAGAGGTAATAAGAAAAGAAATACTAAAGCTCCTAGAAGCAGGTATTATCTATCCTGTTGCTCATAGTGATTGGGTGAGTCCGGTGCATTGCGTCCCCAAGAAGGGAGGCATTACCGTTGTCCCTAATGATAAGGATGAATTGATCCCACAGAGGATTATTACTGGCTATAGGATGGTGATCGATTTTAGGAAATTGAATAAAGCCACTAGGAAATATCATTATCCTTTGCCTTTTATCGACCAAATGCTAGAAAGACTGTCTAAACACACAAAGTTCTGCTTTCTAGACGGTTATTCTGGTTCTCCCAAATACCAGTTGCACAATCTGATCAGGAGAAAACTACTTTCACCTGCCCTTTTGGTACCTTTGCTTATAGACGTATGCCTTTTGGCTTATGTAATGCACCTGCCACCTTTCAAAGATGCATGATGGCTATATTCTCTGACTTTTGTGAAAAGATTGTTGAGGTTTTCATGGATGACTTCTCCGTTTACGGGTCTTGTTTTGATGATTGCCTCAGCAACCTTGATCGGGGCTTGCAGAGATGTAAAGATACCAATCTTGTCTTGAATTGGGAGAAGTGCCACTTTATGGTTAATGAAGGCATCGTCTTAAGTCATAAAATTTCCGAAAGAGGTATTTAAGTCGATAAGGCTAAGGTTGATGCAATCGAGAAAATGTCATACCCCACAGATATCAAAGGTATAAGAAGTTTCCTTGGTCATTCTGGTTTCTATAGAAGGTTCATTAAAGACTTCTCTAAGATTTCTAGGCCTCTTACCAATCTCTTGCAAAAGGATATTCCTTTTGTTTTTGACGATGATTGTGAGGAAGCCTTCAAAATACTTAAGAAGGCTTTGATAACTACGCCTATTGTTCAACCACCTAATTGGAACTTACCTTTTGAAATCATGTGTGATGCTAGTGATTATGATGTTGGTGATGTCCTAGGGCAAAGAGTTGATAAGAAGTTGAATGTTATTCACTATGCTAGTAAAACTCTAGACTGTGCCCAAAGAAACTATGCTACTACGGAAAAGGAATTTTTAGCAGTCGTGTTTGCATGTGAAAAGTTCAGGTCTTACATAGTTGATTCCAAAGTCACTATTCACATTGATCATGCTGCTATTAAGTACCTCATGGAGAATAAAGACGCTAAACCTAGACTTATCAGATGGGTTCTCTTGCTACAAGAATTTGATTTGCACGTTGTCGACAAGAAGGGTGCTGATAACCCCGTAGAAGATAACTTGTCTAGGTTGGAGAACGTTCTTCATGACCCACAACCTATTGATGATAGTTTTCCCGATGAGCAATTGAATGTCATCAATGCTTCATGTAGTGCACCGTGGTATGCTGATTATGCAAACTATATCGTTGCCAAATATATACCACCTAGTTTCACATACCAGGAAAAGAAAAAATTCTTCTTTGACTTGAGACATTACTTTTGGGATGATCCTCACCTTTATAAGGAAGAAGTAGATGGTGTTATTAGACGTTGTGTACCTGAACATGAACAGGGACAGATCCTACAGAAGTGTCACTCCGAGGCCTACGGAGGACACCATGAGTGAGATAGAACTACACACAAGGTATTGCAATTAATCAGGTTTCTATTGGCCCACTCTCTTCAAGGATGCCCGTAAGTTTGTCTTGTCTTGTGACGAATGTCAAAGAATAGGTAATATTGGTAAACGTCAGGAAATACCTATGAACTATTCACTAGTCATTGAACCATTTGATGTTTGGGGCTTTGATTATATGGGACCTTTTCCAAAATCCAACGGGTATACTCATATCCTAGTTGCTGTTGATTACGTCACTAAGTGGGTAGAAGCTATCCCCACTAGTAGTGTTGATCACAACACCTCTATCGGGATGCTTAAAAAAGTTATTTTCCCTAGATTTTGAGTCCCTAGATATCTAATGACTGATGGTGGTTCACATTTCATTCATGGTGCTTTCCGTAAAACGCTTGCTAAGTACGATGTCAACCATAGAATTGTGTCCCCCTATCACCCTCACTCAAGTGATCAAGTAGAGCTAAGCAATAGAGAGATTAAACTAATTCTGCAAAAGATTGTCAACAGGTCTAGAAAGAATTGGTCTAAGAAGCTCGATGATGCACTGTGGGCTTATAGAACTGCCTATAAGAATCCCATGGGCATGTCTCCGTACAAAATGGTCTACGGTAAAGCTTGTCGGTTACCTCTTGAGCTAGAGCATAAAGCTTATTGGGCAATCAAAGAGCTCAACTTTGATTTCAAACTTGCCGGTGAGAAGAGGTTATTTGACATCAGCTCGCTTGATGAATGGAGAACTCGGGCATATGAAAATGCCAAGTTGTTCAAAGAAAGGTTAAGAGGTGGCACGATAAGAGGATAAAAAACGTTAGTTCAATGTAGGTGATTATGTCTTGCTATATAATTCTCGTTTAAGATTTTTTGCAGGCAAGCTTCTCTCTAAATGGAAAGGTCCCTATATTGTTGAGGAAGTATATCGTTCCGGTGCTATCAAGATCAACAACACGGAAGGTAATTGTCCGAGAGTTGTAAATGGGCAGAGAATCAAGCATTATATCTCAGGTACTCCCATAAATGTTGAAAGCAATATTATCAATACCATAACTCCGGAAGAATACCTAAGGGATATTTATCAGCCTGTTTCAGACTTCGAAAACGAAGAGGTATGTGATTCGGTAAGAAAACACACTCCAAAACTTTTCCAGTAGGAATTTTTCTCTGTTTTGGAATATTTGAAAAAATAGAAAAATTGGAAGTAGTTCGGAAAGCGCGCGAGGAGGCGACAAGCCTGCCAGGCACGGGCCCACCCCCTGGCCGCGCCTGGTGGGCTTCTGACCACCTCGTGCGCCTCTCGGACTCCGTTTTCATGCGGAGTACTCCTTCTGATTTGGAAAAAATCATTATATATTCTCCCGAAAGGTCTGACCCTCGTATCACGCAAATTTCCTCTGTTTTTGTTTCGAGCTTGTTTTCTGCCGCGGATTTAGAGCAAGATGTCCTCTCGGGAATCTGTGGGGGAGAACAATCTCCCTGAAGTATATGGAGAAGTATATGTTGATCTGAAAAGAATGGAGGTCATGGAGGCCAGGGAAAGGCTATCTAAAGAAACCAAGGGAAAAACTAAGGAGAAGAATCAGGCATGGGACGAAGTGCAATCTGTGCTCAACAAGGAAGAAGTTGAAGAAGTGGATTTCCTCCAACCCTACCTCCACCTACTGTCTCCATCCTTGATTGAAGTATTGAGGTTTTGTGAAACAACTCGTGCTCGCTATACTTTTCTCACTCGTGAAGTTGTTTTGCTGGAGAAACATATCACAGATCTCCAAGGTATAAATCAAAGATTAATGGCCCTCTTGGAATCAAAGATTGCAACAACTCCACCACCATCACCTCCAAAGGAAGACAACTAAGCATGGGTATGGGCAATCCCCTTGGCTTGTGCCAAGCTTGGGGGAGTTGCCCCCGTAACGTATCACCAGCACATATTTTGCCTTTACCTTTGTTTTAGTTTGTTCCTTTTCAGTTTTCTTTTTCTCTAGTAGAATAAAGGTCTTAGTGTTTTAGGCTTGAGTTTTGCTTTGTGTCACCCCCGATGTATTCGAGCTCGTGAGCCATATAATAAAGAGTGTCTTAGTTGAAGGGCCTTGCCTCTTGCCATAATCAGAAGGATGAGAAAGAACAAAAGCATGAAAGATCATGTAATGATCTTATGGGAAGTGATGGCTTCACATGTAAAAATAATGATGATTCAAACTTGTTGAGGGTAGACAAACGTAGACCTTGGTCATTGTTGCAATTAATAGGAAGTGATAAAGAAGGAGAGGTTCACATATAAATATATCATCTTTGACACCATCTATGATTGTGAACACTCACTACACTATTACATGCTTAGAAGTAGATATTGGACAAGGAAGACAGCATAATGAATTGTGTCTGCTTGGTTCCGAACAATGTTATATGATTAGAGATCCCTTAGCATGTGACGATTGCTTCCACCTCATATTAGCCAAAACTCTCGCACTAAGTAGAGATACTACTTGTGCATCCATAAACCTTCAACCCAGTTTTTCCATGAGAGTCCACCATACCTACCTATGGATTGAATAAGATCCCTCAAGTAAGTTGTCATCGGTTCAAGTAATAAAAATTGCTCCCTAATATGTATGATCTATTAGTGTGTGGAAAATAAGCTTTGTACGAACCTATGATGAGGAAGACATAAAAGCGACAGACTGCATAATAAAGTTCTTTATCACAGGAGGCAATATAAAGTGACATTCCTCCGCACTAAGAGGACACGCATCCAAACCTCAAAAGCGCATGACAACCTCTTCTTCCCTCTGCGAAGGGCCTATCTTGTACCTTTACTTTTTGCCCTTGAAAGAGTCATGGTGATCTTCACCAATTCCTTATTTCGCCTTTATCTTGGCTAACGTCATATGCTTGGGAAAGATCTATATTCATATGTCAACTTGGAGGTAAGTATTCATGAATTATTATTGTTGACATTACCCTTGAGGTAAGCAGTTGGGAGGCGAAACTATAAGCCCCTATCTTTCTCTGTGTCCAGCTGAAACTTTGATCTCATGAGTACCACGTGAGTTGTAGCAATTGTAGAGAACGAAAAGATGATTGAGTATGTGGATTTTCTTTACAAGCTCTTATTTGACTCTTTCTGATGGTGTGATAAATTGCAATTGCTTCAATGACTAAAGGCTATCGGTTGTTAGTTCTCGGTAAGGTTCTTGATCCATACTTTACTTTGTGAAGTAATTGTCACTTTAGCATGAGAGATTATATGTTTGTATTGTTGTTCTGATCTTGATCATGATGCCTGCATGTTCGTATCTTGTTTTGTCGACACCTCTCTCTCTAAACATGTGGTCATGTTTATTGATCTAGGCTTTCGCTTGAGGACAAGCGAGGTCTAAGCTTGGGGGAGTTGATACTTCCATTTTGCACCATGCTTTCATGTTGATATTTATCACTTTTTGGGCAGTTATTTCACTTCATGGTATAATACTTATGCCTTTTCTCTCTTATTTTGCAAGGTATACATGAAGAGGGAGAATGCCGGCACCTGGAATTCTGGCCTGAAAAAGGAGCAAGTTTGAGATGCCTATTCTGCGCAACTCCAAAAGCCGTGAAAATCAACGTGGATTTTTTGGGGATTTAAAAAAATACTGGGCCGAAGACGTGCCAGAGGGGCGCCAGTAGGTGGCCACAAGCCTGCTAGGCGCGGACATCCCCCTGGTCGCACCTAGGGGGCTTGTGAGCTCCCTGCTGGCCCACTGGTCCCCTCTTTTGCTACAAGAAGGGTTTCGGTCTGGAAAAAAATCAAGAGGAAGCTTTTCGGAGGATTCGCCGCCGCCACGAGGCGGAACTTGAGCAGAACGAATCTAGAGCTCCGGTAGGACGATCCTGCCGGGGAAACTTCCCTCCCGGAGGGGGAAATCGTCGCCACTGTCATCACCAACACTCCTCTCATCGGAGGGGACTCATCACCACCAACATCTTCATCACCACCATCTCATCTCCAAACCCTAGTTCATCACTTGTAACCAATCTCCATCTCGCGACTCCGATTGGTACTTGTAAGGTTGCTAGTAGTGTTAATTACTCCTTGTAGTTGATACTAATTGGATTACTTGGTGGAAGAGTTTATGTTCAGATCTTTGATGCTACTCATTACCTCTCTGGTCAGGAATATGATTATGCTTTGTGAGTAGTTACTTTTGTTCCCGAGGACATGGGATAAGTCATGCTATAAGTAGTCATGTGAATTTGGTATTCGTTCGATATTTTGATGCGTTGTATGTTGTTTTTCCTCTAGTGGTGTTATGTGAACGTCGACTACATAACACTTCATCATTATTTGGGCCTAGAAGAAGGCATTGGGAAGTAGTAAGTAGATGATGGGTTGCTAGAGTGACGGAAACTTAAACCCTAGTTTATGCGTTGCTTCGTAAGGGGCTGATTTGGATCCACTAGTTTAATGCTATGGTTAGACTTTGTCTTAATTCTTCTTTCGTAGTTGCGGATGATTGCGAGAGGGGTTAATCATAAGTGGGATGCTTGTCCAAGTAAGGGCAGTACCCAAGCTCCGGTCCACCCACATATCAAACTATCAAAGTAACGAACGTGAATCATATGAACATGATGAAAACTAGCATGACAGAAATTCCCATGTCTCCTCGGGAGCGTTTTTCCTCCTATAAGACTTTGTCCAGGCTTGTCCATTGCTACAAAAGGGATTCGACCACTTTGCTGCGCCGTTGTTACTTTTGTTACTTGCTACTTGCTACGAATCATCTCACAAGACAACCACTTGTTACCGATAATTTCAGTGCTTGCAGATATTACCTTGCTGAAAACCACTTGTCAGATCCTTCTGCTCCTCGTTGGGTCGACACTCTTACTTATCAAAAGGACTACGATAGATCCCCTATACTTGTGGGTCATCACCTCCCAACAAGCGCTATTGTTTAACGCCCTTAGCTAGGCATAAGGCGATAGAATCACGTATCGTTGTCTTTGGTGCTCAACCCATAAGTAGCCCTCATCATGGACTCATAAGGCAATCTTATTTTCTTTCTAGGAAAATGTTCCATGCCCTTCTTTAATGGAAATTGAAATCTAATATTCCCTTCCTTCATATCGATGACAGAACCGATAGTCCTTAGGAAAGGTCTACCAAGAATGATAGGACATGTCGGATTGTAATCAATATCAAGCACAATGAAATCTACGGGTACATAGTTCCTATTTGCAATAATAAGAACATCATTGATCCTTCCCATAGGTTTCTTAACAGTAGAATCCGCAAGATGCAAATTAAGAGAGCACTCATCAATCTCATTGAAGCCTAGAACATCACATAAAGACTTTGGAATAGCGGAAGCACTAGCACCCAAATCACACAAAGCATTGCATTCATAGTTTTTGATTTTGATTTTGATAGTAGGTTCCCACTCATCATGAAGCTTTCTAGGAATAGAAACTTCCAACTCAAGTTTCTCTTCAAGAGATTTCATCATAGCATCGACGATATGATCGGTAAAGGCCTTGTTTTGGCTATAAGCGTGTGGAGAGTTTACCATGGATTGCATCAAGGAAATTCATTCAATCAAAGAGAAACTATCATAATTGAATTCCTTGAAATCCAAAGTAGTAGTTTCATTACTACTCAAAGTTTTGATATCCTCTACTTCACTTTCAATGCTTTTAGCATCAAGATGGATAGACTCCGAATCATTGGGGCGTTTCTCAACCAAAGTGGATTCATATCCAGCCCCATCATCATTAGGTTTGAAATTAGAAAACAAGGATTCAATAGGATTCACACCAAGCACTTTGAGATCTTCGTGATTCTCATCATGAGAACACGCCTTTTTAAGCCATTCATGTCTAGCACGAATTTGGGCGGTTCTTTCTTTACTCTCATTCATGGAAACACGCATAGCTTTCAAAGTTTCATCCATATTGATCTTGGGAGGAGCACATCTCACTTTCAAAGCATCAATATCAAGAGACATTCTATGAACGGTCCTATCCAAGTCATCAATTTTGAGTAGTTTTTCTTCTATGGACGCATTGAAAATCTTTTGTGAGTTGATAAACTCTTTAATATTACTCTCTAAATCAGAGGGTAATTTGTTGTAATTTCCATGAGCATTGTTGTAGGAATTGCCAAAGTTATTAGAGGGATTACTAGGAAAAGGCCTAGGAATATAGTTACCTCTAAAAGCATTGTTGTGGTCAAAATTATTCCTACCAACAAAATTAACGTCGAAGCTCTCATTGCTACTTTCAATCAAGGAAGACAAGGGCATATCATTTGGATCTAAAGGATCACCTTTACTAGCAAACAATTTCATTAACTCATCCATCTTAGCACTCAAAGAGTTAATTTCTTCTATAGCATGCACTTTTTTACTAGTAGGTGACCTTTCAGTGTACCACTAGGAATAGTTTGTCATGATATTGTCTAGGAGTTTTGTGGCTTCTCCTAGTGTGATTTCCATGAAAGTTCCACCGGAGGCGGAATCCAAGATATTTCTAGAAGCAAAATTCAAACCAGCATAGAAAATTTGTATAATCATCCACAGACTCAAGCCATGAGCAGGACAATTTCTAATCATCAATTTCATTCTCTCCCAAGATTGTGCAACATGTTCATGATCTAGTTGCTTAAAATTCATGATATCATTACGGAGAGAGATAATCTTAGCCGGTGGAAAATACTTGGATATATAAGCATCTTTGCACTTGTTCCAAGAATCAATACTATTTTTGGGCAAAGATGAAAACCAAGTTTTTGCTCGATCTCGCAATGAGAACGGAAATAGCTTCAGTTTAATCACATCATTATTGATTGCAATCTCTGACAATGGCTAGACGAATGATGATGACGACCATCCTTCCCCTGCAACGACACCAGAAGAATGATGCTAGCACTCCCCGGCAACGGAACTAGAAGAATGTTGTTGATGGCCCACCAGCGCATGGGTTCGCAGCAGTTTTCGAGGGTAGAGTATTCGACCCAAATTTGTTGGTACGCCACGCAGGAGGTGAGAGAATACTCTCGAATATTAGCAGCTGAATTTGTCAGATTCAACCACACCTGAAAGATTAGTATCTGCAAGCACAGTAGTAACAGCAAGGTAGTATGATAACAACGGTGTCAGGAACGATCTGTTGATGGCAGACTATTCCTAACGATTGTATCAATGGCGCCAAGTTGCCTCGTTGACGGAAGTTGTCAGTTCCCGTCAACGACCAGCGAACCAAAATTGTAGCAGGTAGCAGCAGTGTAACGAGCAATAGCAGCGGCAAGGAACAACAGTAGTGGCAGCAGTAGCAAGTAGCAACAGTAGCAAGCGGCAGTAATAGCAATAGTAGTAGCAGCAGCAGAGCAAAACAAGTAACAGCAGTAGCAACAGTAGTAGCAGCAGCAGCAGAGCAAGACAAGTAACAGCAGTAGCAACAGTAGTAGCAGCAGCAGCAGAGCAAGACAAGCTCATAGGAAATGGGTCGGTGATTTGTTTGGATGATATTCATCATGCAACAGCTATAACACGGAGAGATATGTGGCTAGCTCCCGTTCGTCAATGTGATGTAGGCATGCATTCCGTGTGTCGTCATACCTGCTTAGGGAAAAGAACTTGCATGACATCTATTGTCCATCCCTCCCATGGCAGCGGGGTCCAAAAGGAAACTACGGGATATTAAGGTTCTCCTTTTAATAAAGAACCGGACCAACGCATTAGCACTTGGTGAACACATGAACTCCTCAAACTATGGTCATCACCGGGAGTGGTTCTGGTTATTTTCACTCCGGGGTTGCCGGATCATAACACATAGTAGGTAACTACAACTTGCAAGATCGGATCTAAAACACACATATATTGGTGACAACATAATAATTTCAGATCTGAAATCATGGCACTCGGGCCCTAGTGACAAGCATTAAGCATGGCAAAGTAGTAGCAACATCAATCTCAGAACATAGTGGATACTAGAGATCAATCCCCATCAAAACTAACTTGATTACATGATAGATCTCATCCTACTCATCACCGCCCAGCGAGCCTATGAATAGATTACTCACGAACGACGAAGAGCTTCATGGAATTGGAGAGGGAAGAAGGTTGATGATGACGATGGCGACGATTTCCCCTCTCCGGAGCCCAAGACGGACTCCAGATCTGTCCTCCACATGAAGAACAGGTGGTGGTGGCGCCTCCGTATCGAAAACGCGACAAAAACTTCTCTTTTTATTTTTTCTGGGACGAAAGGGATCTTATAGAGCTGGAGTTGGGGGCGGGTGAGCCGTGTGGGCCCCACAAGCCTGCCAACCGCCACCAGGGGGTGGTGGCGGAGCCAGGGCTTGTGGCCCACTGGCCCACCCCCTGAGGTGGAACTTGGCGCAGATATTTTTCTTATTTTCCAAAACTGCTCCCCGTAAATTTTCAGGACGTTTGGAGAACTTTGATTTCTGCACAAAAATAACACCAAGGCAATTCTGCTGAAAACAGCGTCAGTCCAGGTTATTTCCATTCAAATCATGCAAATTATAGTCCAAAACAAGGGCAAAAGAGTTTGGAAAAGTAGATACGATGGAGACGTATCTATTATCCACATCTTTCTTCTTTTGCATATCGCATAACTCAATGAAGGTAATAAGATGAGATGAGGCATCTTCACTAGGAAGGCCGGAAAATTGCTCTTTCATAACAAGATTCAACAAAGCAGCATTGATTTCATATGATTCCGCACGAGTGGCGGGAGCAATCGGAGTACTAATAAAATCATTATTATTAGTATTCGAGAAGTCATAAAGTTTGGTCTTTTCAGTCATGGTGACTTTAGCAAGCAGACAAGCACACAAGCGAACAAAAATCAAGCGAAAGAAAAGGGCGAACGAAAAAAGGAAAATATTTTTGTAATTTTTGTTTTTCAGAAGTGGGGGAGAGGAAAACGAGAGGCAAAAAAGGTAAATGCAAGAGATGAGTTTGCGACAGTTACTTGGATAAGCTTCACTTAGAACAGTCCCCGGTGCCAGAAATTGACATGTTGGAGGCAGACTATTCTTGACTTGATACTCCCCGGCAACGGCGCCAGAAATTGGCACGTTGACGGGAGACTATTCTTGACTTGATCCTCCTCCCCGGCAACGGCGCCAGAAATTGGCACGTTGACGGGAGACTATTCTTGACTTGATCCTCCTCCCCGGCAACGGTGCCAGAAATTCTTCTTGCTACCTCTTGAGCTTGCGTTGGTTTTACCCTTGAAGAGAAAAGGGTGATGCAGCATAGTAGAAGTAAGTATTTCCCTCAGTTTGAGAACCAAGGTATCAATCCAGTAGGAGTATCAAGATGAAGCATCGATGTACCTGCGCAAAAACAACAAACTTGCACCCAACGCTACAAAGGGGTTGTCAATCCCTTCACGATTGATTGCAAGGTGAGATCTGAAGGTGGAAAGTGCAACAAAGTAAAAGTGTAAAGCTGAAAATATGAAGTGAAGTAGACCCGGGGGCCATAGTGTTCACTAGAGGCTTCTCTCATGATAGCAAATATTACGATGGGTGAACGAATTACTGTCGAGCAATGGATAGAACCGCGCAAAGTCATGACGATATCTAAGGCAATGATCATACATATAGGCAACACGTCCGAGACAAGTAGACTGATACTTTCTGCATCTACTACTATCACTCCACACATCGACCGCTATCCAGCATGCATCTAGTGTATTAAGTTCATGACAAACGGAGTAACGCCTTAAGCAAGATGACATGATGTAGGGATAAATTCATGCAATAGATATAAACCCCATCTTTTTACCCTTGATGGCAACAACACGATACGTGCCTCGCTACCCCTTCTGTCACTGGGTGAGGTCACCGCACGGTATGAACCCAAAACCAAGCACTTCTCCCATTGCAAGAATTATAGATCAAGTTGGCCAAACGAAACCCACAACTCGAAGAGAATTACAAGGATATGAAATCATGCATATAAGAGATCAGAAGAAACACAAATAAGATTCATAGATAATCTGATCATAAATCCACAATTCATCGGATCTTGACAAACACACCGCAAAACAGGATTACATCGGATAGATCTCCATGAAGATCATGGAGAACTTTGTATTGAAGATCCAAGAGAGTGAAGAAGCCATCTAGCTACTAGCTATGGACCCGAAGGTCTATGGTGAACTACTCACGCATCATCGGAGAGGCAATGGTGTTGATGGAGAAGTCCTCCGTGTATGAATCCCCCCTCCGGCAGGGCACCAGAACGTGCCCCAGATGGGATCTTGCAGAGACAGAAGCTTGCAGCGGCGAAAAAGTATTTTCGTGGCTCTCTTTCGTGGTTTCAGGTTTTTAGGGAATTTATAGGCGGAAGAACTAGGGCAGGGGAGCCACAGGGGGCCCACAAGCCCGCTAGCCCCCCTAGGCCAGGCATGGGTGGCTTGTGACCTCCTGCGAGGTCCCCTACCTTGGTTCTCAAGTCTCCTGCGTGTCTTCTGTTATGGAAAAAGCATTCCGCATGTTTTATTCCGTTTGGACTCCGTTCAATATTCTCCTCTGAAAAAGGTCAAAAACACGGAAAAAACAGGAACTGGCACTTGGCAGTGAGTTAATAGGTTAGTCCCAAAAAAGATATAAAATAGCATATTCATGCATACAAAACATCCAAAGATGACAAGATAATAGCATGGAACCATCAAAAATTATAGATACGTTGGAGACGTATAAGTGCTCAATTCCCTCACACTCAAATCCCAGCACAACAACAAACGTTATGGAGGAATATGAGAGCAAGAACAAGGATCTCACAAAGAACTCCAAGATCTATATCCAAGGGGTTCCCCTCACATAGAGGAGAAAATGATTGGTGGAATCGTCGATCTAGATCTCCTCTCTCTTTTCCCTCAATAACTAGCAAGAATTATTAGAGGGAGTGAGAGTTAGCTAGCTTGAAGTAGGCCAACAATGGGGAGGCAAACATGATCTCAAAGGATAAGATCCATTAGGGAAGAAGACCCCCTTTTATAGGAGGGGGAAAATCCAACTGTTACCTCCTCATCCCGCACACAAGCAGTACTACCGCTCTGGAGAGCGGTAGTAACCCTCGGGCTGGAGTGCTCGCTGAGAATTATGAGTCAAGAAGGTTAGGCAATAGTTGAGTGGTACTCACGGGCAGTACTACCACTCATAGGTGGTACTACTGTCCCAACAACCGCCCACTCCGACAAGAAAAGTTGAGACTTTACAGGCAGAGGTACAATGCACGGTACTGGGCGTTGGTACTACTGCCCGGGGGCGGTACTACCGCTTACCGAGAGAGGTACTACCCCTTACAGTGTAGGCGGTAGTACTGCTGGGCTGCGCGGTACAACCGCTTGTTTCCTTTAGGAACATAACACAAAAAATGAATGAATGCAGGAACACCACAAGTGCCACAACTTCTGCAAATGAGCTCTAAATTGAGCAAACTCAAGCTTGTTGGATAGATGACCCGAAATACTATCCAAACAGAGACATGGGGAGTATGCCTACCATATAGAGGAGTGAAACATCCATCAGAGAAGCACTGTCATCAACTCCAACATTGAAAACATCATAGAAGATGCATATGAACTCCATTTTGGATGAACTCGAGCTTGTCATGAAGATGACCATAAGCTCTAAAAATCACAAAGAGAAACACCAAACAAGAGCCAAGAAAGATGATGCAAGGATGCAAATGGTTTGATCTCTCAACGAACCGTACGATCAAGCTACTCACTTGAGAACCCCCTTGATAGTACGAAAAACGATCCAATATCCCGGTCTCCCAACTACAACCATTAGACCGGTAAAATAGAAAACCTATCAAGGGCAAACATATACCTTGCACATAGTCCACTTGATCTAGATGATGACGATCTTGATTTCCTCAAATGGGACCCCTTTCTTGATACCATTGGCTCGATGAATACTAGTTGATTGCTCCCCCATACTCCACTATGAGTGAGACACTCTTCGACACATCTTCACAACTCCATTAACACCACAATGGACGGCAAGCTTCAAGCATGATCTCTTTGTGATGCACCACGTAAACTTGCACACTGCAAACTTGATGACGGTCACCACTTGATGTCATCCTCCATGGGTTGTATGTGATCTTCCCCTTGATGCAATCCCATGGACACATACCTAACCCCACATAGAACTCCCACGAATACCATGGCTTAGTACACAAAGCATAATGGACAATGCTTACCATACCATGGGATCACTTGATCCCTCTCGGTACAAAATGTACGCTTTGTGTGTTGATCAACTTGATTCACTCTTTGACTTAGTCTTGATCAACCTTGAGATTTATCTTCTCTCTATAAAGATGATGTCTTGAAGGTAAACATGAATGTTCACACAATCTTTTTGTTCAAGACATGCTTGCAATAAGCTCAACTCTCGCATGACCAATCTTTGGATAAATCCTTGAATACCACCTTGGTCATCACATAAACTCCTTGAAACCAAAAAATGGACTTCAAGAAATGCCTATGGACAAACCCTTCGAATATAACTCAAGGCAACTATTAGTACATAGGGATTGTCATCAATTACCAAAATCAAACATGGGGCAACATTGTTCTAACATCCCTAAAGACTTATTCTGCTACGAGCTCAACTTCTCTTCCGCCCGCCGTCATCCTTCTTATTTTTTCTTGGTTTGTTTGAAAAACATTCCATTCATCTAACCATTTTAAGATCATGTTGATAGGATCACAAGGATTAGTAACCATGTTTTTATAAAATCCATTCAATTTCTTAGTTTTCACAAAGTCCAAAAGATAGCAGAAATGCCAATTGCTACTAATACCCTATCACTTTTGCTGAATTTCTTAATCCATGAATCAAATAAATCTTTCACACTAGCAGGAATGTCAAACAAATTGAAAGCATATTTCATAACATTCCACAAAAGCTTAGCAACCGACCAATGAAAAAGCAGATGGTTAATATCATCCTCTCTCACACACAAAGAACACTTCCTATCCGTAGTCCATCCTCTGCGAAACAAGTTTTATTTGGTAAGAATGCTATTTTCAAAGCCATCTACATGAACACCTTAACACATGGAGGCATTATGACCTTCCACATAAACTTATGGCAGTATTTGCAGCCACTTTGTATTATAAATCTATAGAAATATTTAACTATATACACTCCATTTTTAGTTAATGTCCATTTGCTCACATCTCTTTATCGTTCAAAATTACATCTTCACTAACATTTTTGAGATGATTTCATAGCTCCAAGGATTCCCCATGTAAGGTTCTTCTAAACGTGACATTTTGCAACCCTTGACCAAAGATCTCTGCTACATACTTGTTTTTGTCAAAAAAAAATACTGTACAGTCTTGGAAAATTAATTTGTAAAGATTTCGGGCCGATCCACTAATCTTCCCAAAATGTGACATTTTTTCCATTCCCCGACACAAACTTACACAAAGAAAAAAAATTATGTTTCAACAACTCACACTAAAACTAGGAATCTCCACGCCTTTGTTTTATCGGAGGCAAACAACCGTTTCTCTCATTTTTTTTAGATCAGGCTCTCCTAGAGACCTTATGTGTTATAAAATTTCCACCTCCATTTACAAAGTAAGCTTTGTTAATCAAAGTTAAGTTTTGTATCCCGAGACCACCATGTCTTTTGGTCTACACACACCACCCCACGTAACCAAACGATACTCTTTCTTGTTTACATCTTCCTACCAAAGCAATCTAGCTCTAAACATTTCCATTCTCTTATTAACACCCACAGACAGTCCATAAAATGACATCACGATATAAGGAATCCTACCCAAAGAAGATTGTATGAAGGTCAACCTCTGCAGTTGACACCAACCTACCCCGCCAATTCCCACATTTTTTCTCCATTCTATCTTCAAGAGGTTTCCAATATTTATTTCTAATCTTTCATCAACTAACAAACCTAAATATTTTAGAGGAAGAACCCCAATGGGGCAGGTAAAAATTCTAGAATAATCTTCTTTTTTATTGGTATCTTTAACAAGCAAAAAAAATTGATTTTCAGGCCAGACATCTGCTCATATAGACATAGTATATATTTCAAATTATGTGCACTATGAAAATCATCTTGCAACAAGAAGATGGTGACATCTGCATATGGCAGCATATCGATAAAGCATGTGAGAAAAATAAATAAAGATGAGTTAGCTTAGAATAATAGATCATATGGTTCATGAGTGTCTCGAATCGCTAGATAAAATCTACGATTGAACTAGTCTGACAAATGCCATAAAATTGACGAATCAAGAGATGGTGTTTATCTTGACCGAATCGAGTACATAGCAGCGCAGTGAATGATTCCCAACTGAGCCATGTGATTTTGTGCTACACATCTTGCGACCGGTGGGTCCTAATAAGTTGAGGATCGCCATAGGAACACAGTATGACTCGTGCGTAGTAAACATCTGAAAGTACTGCTTGGAGAGTGTCTTCAGGAGTTGTGGATTTTCGCCGCCTAAGACGGGGAAGGTCATCGACGACGTGGGTCTGCCCATGGAGTTGAGGACGTGTGCTGAGAGAGGTGATGTATATGAATAAGGGATCACGGTCAATACCGTAGTGTCTCATTGGCTCAAATTTATTTTCGTCATTGGCTTAACTTTTCCTTGTTCTTATTCCAGAGTGTCTCATTAATTCTTGATGGTGCTCTTGCCATGTTTAAAGTTTGGAAGACCGAAGGAGTGTTTCTGTCAAATCTTGGTCCATTCTCTTGAAGATTCATCATTTCAGCTTTGTGGCATTATCTTGAATTGTTCCCAATCATGAGAATCCCTTTCTTGCTATCTGATGCTCTTTTGAATTTTTTTCATTCTTGATCCTCCGAAGGCCATCATTTCAGAAGATTTCTTCCTTCTCAGCTTTCAACTTTCGTTCTCAAATTCTTCTCAATTGTTGTCTCTTCGTTCATCTCTCAATTATTCCGGTGCCTCATTCAAGTTTTTTTGTTAGACAGCTCAAGATCTCTTCGTTCTCAAGGTGTTCTTCAAGATTCTTGTCGTAGTAGTTCTCATTTTCTTCTTCGTTCTTTTCTTGCCAAGAGCTAGTTTCTATTCTTTGTAACGGAGGCTTTGTCATGTTGCTCTCTTCAATATATCACTTTGTCTTTTCAAGATCTTATTGTTCCCTTGCTCAATTTAGTTGTTTTCTTGTGAATCTCCTCAAGATCCTTCCATTGTATCGAATTTTTGTCCCCTTTTCCTACCGAAGTGCTGCCGAAATTTTGTGTGAATTCTTGATTGTTCCTCATATCGTTCTTCATCTCTTTGCACCTTCAAGGATCATAGGTTTCACTCGTTTGTCAAAGGAGCAACTAAGTTTTACCTCTTGCTTTATCATCCTCTTCCCCTTTCATCATTGGATCTCGGGTCGAGATCCTCTTGTAGTGTAGGAGAGTTATGACAGCCCGAGACCGATGCTCCAGAAGATTCCCCTCTTTTCCGTTGTCGTTGTGTTATTATTTTGTTTTATGCATTCGTCATCGCATCATGCGCATCATCTGCATTGCATCGGCACTCCGTTGCCATCAGTTTTCAAAACTTGCGTCTGTTATTAGTTGCTGGTTTTCTCCGTTCTCGTCATTGTCCGTTTTGAGCCCGACCACACTCGCACGTGCCCGCGGCATCGTCAAAATCTTGTTTTTAAAAGTGTGCATTAAAAATTCTTGGATTGGGATGAAACTTGGCGTGTTGTCTTGTTTTAATATCGGTAGGCCGTCTGCCAATTTTCGTCGCAATTGAAGTCCGTCTGGTACCCGAACGGTCGACCGTAGCGGCACCGTCTTCGGTTATTCGTCGGACGTCTTTCGGTATTTTCAATCACGCTGTCGGGTGCCGTTTTCCCTCTCATCTCCGGCTAGACTATTCTACACAGCCACCTAGCCCGTTGCCGCGTGCGAGACCATTCAATTCCGATCGTACGATTGAAACCGCGGTGCAATTCTGCTAACCCTAACCCCCCCCCCCCTTTCCCTATATAAACAACCCTCCTGTCAGCTCTCTAAATCGCGCATGTGCGTTGTGTAACTAAGTTGCACCCATGCCTTTGTTAGGCCCGATAGGATAGTTTCGGCCCGTTAGATTTTTTTTACGTTTTCGAACTTATTTAATTTCAGAAAAGTGCATGTTTTTCCAACGCCCGTAGATTTTTAACCGTGCATCGGATCACGACGTATTATATATGTAAGTTGTGTAGTTTTTCGCTAGAATCATATCTTGCCACTTGCATGCATGTTTGAAGTAGTTTGAACCGTTGTTTGCATAGATTTGCGTGCTGTCATAATATGTTAGATATCCCGTATTTATTTTTGCGTGTGTCCAAATTGTTCAAATCCCATAGATAAAATGTTCATGTTGTTCGGAACCCTTTGCCGTGCATTTTAGAGTAGTTGTTTGCATTTTTGCATGTAGTTTCCCTCGCTAGTTTGCCATGTCTTGTTTAGGACATATTCTCGCATATATGTGTGGCGCTAGTTTTATTTTCGAACCCCACATATTATATATGTTTTCGGGGTAGAAAAACCCATAGAATTTAATTGTGCATTTAGTTTTTACTTTCGAGTAAATTAGTCTGCATGATATTTCTGCCATGTTGCCCTCTTGTCTATTTTGTGGGATTTATTCCGTGCATGATATGAATGAGTTGTGAACTAGAGATATGCCCTTGGATATGTAGGCTAGCTCCTGATAATTTTGTTTGCAATAGAAATCCGTGTTTAGGTGTTGTTTGCTTGTCGCCAAGATGCTAGAAAATAGTGCTAATTTGGAGATGCTGAAATATTTCTAAGTCTGAAATCTGTTATATTTTGTTGTTGTCTTGCCATGAGTTTTGCTAGTGATCTATAGCTCTTTTGAGGTTGGTCTCATGGAGTTAGTTGTAGTCCTTAAGATTCTTTAGCATGCTGTAAATTATCATGCCATTTTATGCCCTGTCGCATATAGTTTTGATGTTGTCAATATGTCGAAAACTGCATTGTCAAAAACTGATATTTTCACTAAGTCTGAAACTGTGTGTGAGATGCCATTTTGTGAGTTCTTTTCCTAGTGATCCATGCTACCATGCTAGATATCTTTAGTTCTATGTTGTAGTGCATCTTGTCCTCTACTGTTTCATGCCTTATTTGAGAATTTCAGATTTATGTAGCTTGTTGTTTTGGGGTGTAGAAAATGTCATGTTGCTGTTTTTGGCAGGTTGTATCTATTTCTTGTGTAGCTTGTATGTGTTGAACCGTTGCTCAGTTTTGGTCGTGTCTTATATGAAACTTGTTTAGAATCGTGTCTTATATTGCCGTGTACCTAATCGGGATAGAACTAAATACTCCGTATGTGGAGTTTCATCAATATGCAACTCGTTGCATACTGAACTTCACTTAATATGTAGTGTTTGATTGGAGTGAATTGTCATGTAATGCCTTGCATTAGACCGATCATGCATCATACGTGTTGAGCTTTATGTCGTGCATGTGCCGTGGTGAATATCGTGTGTTGATTCTGGTTTCCGGTTGCTTAATCTCGATAGAGTTCCGACCGCTTCGGAGTGTGAGGATCCGTTCGACTATGTTGGTTCGTCTGCTTCACGGAGTCATTCTTCTTCCAAGCGGGATCTCAAGCAAGATGACCATTTTCCTAGATACCATTACTATCATTGCCATGGTAGTTTTATCGTTTCTATCGCTATGTCTTGCTACCTACCACCTGTTAACATCAGCCTCTCAACATTGCCATGAAAACCTTCAACCTGTTCACAACCTAGCAAACCACTGATTGGCTATGTTACCACTTGCTTAACCATGTGCTAGCGTTGCTAGTTGCAGGTGCAGTTGCTTCCATGTGTTAACATGGATTCCTTGTTATATCATCATATTAATTGTTATTTAATTTAATGCACCTATATACTTGGTAAAAGGTGGAAGGCTTGGCCTTTCTAGCCTGGTGTTTTGTTCCACCTTTGCCCCTTAGTTTCGGCTACCAGTGTTATGTTCCATAAATGAGCGCTCCTAACATGCTTGGGGTTATTATGGGGACCCCCTAGATTCTCGTTTTAGGATAAAGCTCGTCTGGCAAGGCCCAACATTGGTACTATATTTGTCCAACATAATAATTCTGTTAATACTGAAAAACATAGAGTGTTAGCGCTACCCGAGGAGTAATTCAACATAATACAGGGAGGGCCAGTGCTGATGGTGCTGGTCCAAAACAGAGCACTGTGCGGGGCCAACCCGGGGCAACTCGATGATGTCTATCAGGCCATCGTACGCTTCGCTTATCCGCCGTGTCCTGAGAACGAGATACGCGGCTCCTATCGGGATCGTCGACACGTCGGGCGGCCTTGCTGGACTTGTTTTACCTTTATCGAGCGTCTTGTGCGAGGGATTCCGAGGATGCTTTGAGCTAACTCGAGGTTGAGGTTTTCCAATAGGGATCCGAGGAGATCACGGGTTTCCCTGGTCGAGGTCATTCCGTCGCAGCGTGTGGTAGTTTGTGATGGACTAGTTGAAGCACCCATGCAGGGTTAAATCTTTCAAAAAATTGTGCCCGCGGTTATGTGGCAACGTGGAAACTTTGTTTAACATCCAGTTCTAGATAACTTGAAGTTAACTTAATTAAAATATGCCAACTGAGTGCGTAACCATGAATGTCTGTTTCGTGAGCTCCTTCTCAGATCAAGGACATGGTGGGGTTATGTCTGACTTAAGTAGGTGTTCAGGATCATTCATTTGATCATCAGTAGTTCACGTTCGCTATGCGTAGATCATCCCCTCTTTTATTCTTGTACTCGTAAGTTAGCCACCCCAAATAAATGCTTAGTCGCTTGCTGCAAAGTCATCACTTAACCATACCTCACCCATTAAGCTTTGCTAGTCTTGATACCTTTGAAAATGAGATTGCTGAGTCCCCTGTGGCTCACAGATTACTACAACACCAGTTGCAGGTACAGGTAAGGTGATTAAGACGTGAGCGCGATGATTGTTCATTTGGAGTTTCTTCTTCTTCATCATCGATCTAGGATGGGTTCCAGGCCGGCAGCCTGGGATAACAAGGATGGACGTCGTTCTTTTCTCGTTTGTTTTTCGTCCGTAATCGGACCCTGCTCTTCTTCGTGGTATTTATGTATTGTACTGATGTGATTCTGATGTAGCTTGTGGCGAGTGTAAGCCAATTCCATATACTCTTCTCTTCAGTACATGTACTTGTAACGATATCCATTCTTGTGAAACGACGAGATGTGTTTATATTCCTGTCGAGGCCCTCGTCCCAAAACAAGTATAGGATTGCATCTTGGGCGTTACAACTCGCTTATGGTGGCAGGTTTCCCACATGACGAACATGGACGTCCAAGGGTGATAGGTATCTATCTGATACCATAATGTTAGATGCAGGATCTAGTTTCTCTCACACAATCCGATTACAACCATGAATTAGGGACCATAGTCTATCTCGGTATAACTTGCCAAATGAGAAAGAAGAAGAAAGTAAAAGAAGGGTCATGATGTTCGTCAAGATCCAAGTCCGGATGTTCTCCCTCTCGATCTCCTTGCTCTTAAGTAGTGTTGTCTCATTCCGGGCTCACGAACTTGTGATTGATGTGACGGATCCTAGCTGGCTTCGCGATGACGCGGTCTTCTCCATGATTCGTCCACTTGATTGACAGCATGGCAGCACTTTTGCCTTCTGGTGCTAGCTTGACAACACTTTTGCTTTTGGATGCCTTGGCAGCTCTTTCGCTTCTCGAGTTATCAGCAGTTGGGACCTTGATAGATCCACTTTGCAAGATGTAATGACTGCTTTGTAATTTCATTCCTTTTGGGGTCCTTCGTGACCATTTTGCCCCGTTAAAAAAACGTGTTTGGAGTGATGCATCCTCGTGGGTGAAACGCAGATCCCACAAATCCGGGTGGCCATGAGGGATGGCCGCCGCCGCCGCCGCCGCCGCAAGGATTCCCCACGGGTACCCCCGCCGGAGCGCGATATTGACGCTGTTCCGGACGAGCTTCTCGAGCTGGTGTTCCTGCGCCTCACCTCGCCCGTCCACCTCGTCCGCGCCGCGAGCACCTGCAGGCGATGGCGCAACGTAATCGCGGGCGACGGCGGCCGCTTCCTCCGCCGGTTGGGCTCTCTCCACGGCGCGTCGTGCGACCACGTTGTCGGGCACTACCGCGTCGACGAGCGCTACGGCTACCCGCGTCCGCCTGGCCTTAACCCCGTATTCGTCCCGTCCCCCTCCTCTTCCTCGCCGTGGGCGGACACCGTCGCCGCTCGGAACCTCGCGCTGGACTTCCTCCCGCGTGTGGAATTTGGCGATTGCGGCTGGGAGCTGGCCGACATACGGGGCGGCCTTCTGCTCCTCTTCCACCCGGAGCTGGCGCCAGGCCTCATCATCTGCGATCCCTTGAGGCGATGCTACAGGGCGATCCCTCGTTCGGCGTGGTTCCACGGCTACCAGATGCTGGGTGCTTTCCTCTTCGACGGCGAGGAGGAGGACGAGGACGAGGACGACGAGGAGGAGGACGACGACGCGGCAGCAGGCATCAGCCTGTCAAACTTCAGGGTGACATGCGCGCTTTTTCGCCTTGGGGACCGCAACGCCAGGGCCTGCGCCTTCTCATCCGCCGGCGGCGGCTGGACCTCCGGGGGCGCACGTAGCAGCATACCAGTCTGCCGCGACAGGGAGTTGGCCCCCATCTATTTCACAGGGAGCGGCAAGCGGTTCACCTACTGGACGGTCGGAGATAATACTGTTCTTGCTCTGGACAAGGACGGCGCCGGACTCATTTCTGGTTTCGTGCCGGACGACAGACAGTACGCCGTGCTCCGGGACAAGCGCCACGCCGCAGAGTACGCGTATCAGCTGCCATGGCCACCTACTATCGAAGCTTGCGTATCCTAGCTGCATTGGTGGGCTGTGGATTGGCCATGGCGTTGTCCCAGGTTCTCAATTCCTCAACTTGCCGTTTATCGTCAGGATCCTATAGAGGAACCGTGTGCCTGTTATAGGCATCAAGTGGCAAACAGTTTCAGATGATGTATTGCGCTTGCTTGTATTCGTTTACAAGTTCACTTCATTGGGTTGTTTCTTGTTGCTGTTTTGAACATTTATCTGTTCTTAAGATTACTTTCTTAAATTTAGAACTGTTTGTATCTGTTTTGAACATTAATCTGTCTTCAGGTTACTTTCATAAAACTGAAATTGGTTGTTTGGAGAAGTTTAGTTTGACTCTGACGCATATGCTTGCGCAGAGGTGGGTTTACGGATGAAGTTTTGTGTAGGTGAGAATAGAAAACAAGTTGGATACTTGGCAGGGTAAATTCCTTTCTTAGGTGGTGGTAATTCGTTTTTTCTATGTCTAGCTTAAGCAATATTCCATATTGTAAGATCTCTCTCTCTCTCTCTGCTGAAATTCCAACAGCACATCTGAATAAAATACTCCCTCCGTTCGTTTTTATAAGGCGTTTTAGACAGCTGGTTTGAACTGTTTATAGCACTGCCTGAACGAGAATGGATGTTTGCCTCTCGGCCTCCATGGAGGCCTTTTTTTGAAAATAAATCAAAATTCAAACTTTTGGTATCAAAAAATCTGAAAATAATTGTGCAAATGAACAAGGATGTTATATGTATGTGTGTAAAATTTCAGGATGAAAAACGTTGAAATCAACATGTACAAAATGTTGGAATAATCCAAACTCAGTCATATTGAATTAGGCAAGTGATGCCATGGTGTTAGTCAGAGTCCAGCTAGGACTAGTACTTAGGCCGTGTCCTGGTATAGTAGTATATACTAGTGCTAGTTTAGGTTAGGTTGAGTCCATGTACGACTAGTTTTTAGTATGGTAGTCAGGTCAGTTTTGGTAATTGCGATCAAGTCAAGCTGTCGGGTGATTAGGTTAGGAAAGGTTGGACAGACCTTTGTATTTGAGTCGGTTTAGTGGGGCGATGTGACAAAGATGTCGGTGATGGAGGTGATCGGGCGACTAAAGACCTATGAGTTGACATTGAAAGGACGGGAACGCAACGAAGAAGAGGAGCAGTTGATGTTCTCGCACAATAAGGAGAAAGATAAGCAGAAGTACCGGAAATTCGACAAATCTAGACTATGGACACTATTCTCGAGAGTGTCCTAATCTGCGGAAGGAGGCAAAGAAGAAACACGAGATTCTGCAACTAGCTAAAGTGGGTGTGTATGACGGGTTAGGGTTGCTTTGATGAAGAAGCTGCGGCAGAAAAGAAACAAAAAAAGAGTCGTGTTTTAAGTTTTTTCTTGTGTCTGAGTCGTTAGTGTGTCTCGGTGAGAAGACGAAGGCCATCGTGAAGATGGATGCGCACCAGTTAAATTGAGTTCCTACATGAAAGGCTATGTGTTTAGTCTGCATGTAGCACGCCAAGATGTGACGGTGTGGACTGGTAATCCTGTGTTGGTTCCAAGTCGATCGGTCGAGTGTTTGGATTAGAGGATGAATGTTGCAATAATCCAAACTGAGTCATATTGAATTAGGCAAGTGATGCCATGGTGTTAGTCAGGGTCCAGCTAGGACTAGTACTTAGGCCGTGTCCTGGTATAGTAATATGTACTAGTGCTAGTTTAGGCTAAGTTGAGTCCATGTACGACTAGTTTTTAGTATCGTAGTCAGGTCAGTTTTGGTAATTGTGATCAAGTCAAGCTGCCGGGTGATTAGGTTAGGAAAGGTTGAGCAGATCTTTGTATTTGGGTCGGTTTAGTTCGCGAGTCAGCTTTTGGGTTGGGAGTCATTGCTGCATCTATATAAGCAGTGGTAGACGTGAGTTTTGTAACACCAGAAAAACGAGAAAAACAATAAAGAGATATTTACGAGGCACGACACGTGTCTCTGGCCATCTTCGTGTTGTTGCGTTCGTGTGCGTGTGTTAAGATTCTGGTGTTTGCGTGAGCGCCGGCGAGATATCGAGTGCTACAGCTAGTTCGTATACGTTGAGCCGAATTGCGCGTACACGACTAGTCGAGCTGTAGGATGATCGTGTGGTCGATCCTTGGGAAAAACCAACACAAAAAAGACAAATTCATGGTCTGAAAGGATGAATAGTATCATGTGTTAAAAAGCTTCAGATTTTTTTTTTGCACAACCCTCATTTCAATGTATTTTGCCCTGAAAATTTACGCACATGTGTGTTATGACTTCATTTATATCTGTGTTTATTTTCAGAATTTTTGAAACGTCCAAAATATGAAATTTGACAAATTTTGAATTTTCAAAACTGAGCTCCATGGAGCTTGGCCTCCAAAGACAATATTTGTGTCTAAACAGACTAAAACGTCTTATATGAGTGAACAGAGGGAGTATATTGTTTTAGAGAAAGCTACTGTGCAAGATGGCAAAAACGATCTCATAGATATCGTGTGCTTAATTGGCCGTTTATGTGCCAGCCTATATAGGCAGGTTTTCCTATAGATGGCCACAGAATGTATGCTTGTTAAGCAAAATTGGATTGGAAAATTTTAGAAATGAAGATGGGTTGCGCTAAATAATGATACATAGGAGTCAAACAGCAGCTAATGTCACAGTTAGGCCTGATTCATCACATTTTATGCATATTAGCATTTTAAAAGCTACAGGTGTATCTTACAAGTGTTGTAGGAAAAATATTGGAAAATGCGAAAGAACCAGATTCTTGGAACGTGTTTGTAGAAAATTTCAAGATCTTTATAATCACTTGACTTTCAGTAGTGACATTTAGGTTTCAATAGTTTGCGATGTAGGTTTGGGGCAGAGCATTAGATTTAAGCGAACAGTTTGGGGTGAAAGTGATGATATATTGATATGTGGCAGCAGCTCCAGTCTCCACTCTCCCGGAGCTGTATAGCGAGGTCACTTGGCCAGAGCCCAGAGGAGAATGGTAGTTCCTCCGTTTTTTTTAATGTAGCGCGTCTGCGGTTTTTTAAGATTTTTTTTATTATAAATTTAATCAACGTGAACGATTACGACAAGAGTAAAAATTATACCATTGAATTTATGATCAAATTTAAATCTCGAAAAGCACGAGTGCACTACATTATGAAATGAAGTAGTAAATGTCAATGGTGTTAAGGGAAGTCTCGTGAAAAAGCAAAAAGTATCATTTATATAACTATTTCTAATGCAAGGGCGGGATCATCTCTCTCAACAAGATATTCTTTGTGTTATGCGACAAATTTGAGTGATTCTTGGTGATGTATATGAATCTTGGTGGATAAAAGAAGATAGAGGTAATGTAGGCAGGGCTTCGTGAGCGTCTATTGAGGTTCTTAGTGAGTACTTCCTTTAAATGCTTTCAGGTTGTTAATTGTTTTCTACCCTATGTATGCACGCAGGATTATTTTTTCTTTCTAGTTACACTCAACATGGTGTTCATGTTCTACAGTATTATATTAGTTTATTCTTATGTAGTTTGGTTTTACAGATGATAGGTCAGGATGTGATTACTTTTGCGTCTGCCACGCTTGCCCCTGTTACACTTAATTGTACTTCTGTTTTTTATTGTTGATATCTCAGTTTCTTAAGGCTGGAACAATATTGCTCTAATTTTTGTAGCTGGAGGATTTATGTAACTGTTTGGACTGAATTTCTCTTTTCTAGCATTTATTCCATGTGAGAGAGATAGTATGTTTGATATTGTACTGAAATAATGGTAGACTTTTCTAAAGATAACGCTAACAATACTGTATTGTTTATAGGTTCTAGAAATGGTATGCTAATTTTCCATTTGCATGTCTGCTGGTTTGTGATGGCCTAAAACACAAGAGCCATATGCATCAGTAGTGTATCTTGCTTGCACTGCCACTGTCTACATTTCCTATTTTGTTGCTAGATCTTTGACTATGAGGTGTTATCAATTGATTAGTTTAATAGTTTTAGTTTCTTTAATATTGTGGTGCTTCCAGCTTTGAGCTTGAAACCGAACCTTAAGACTACTTACTTTTGTGGATGGCTAACCTGAAAGTCTGAAGTGAAATCTGGTAGCAGTTGCCCCCCTCAGCAAAAGAATTGCATTGAGGTCAGCTGTCTTGAATGTCCCTCTTTTTCGTTTCAGTGATGCATGGCCATAGTGTGACATGAAGTTTTATCTTTGATCCTTGCCATATACTGCTTTGATAAACCATCTCAAAGCGTACAGAGCTGGTTATTTGTAGGCACGAATTTTTTATTGCCTTTGAATGCTCATTAATTAATTTATGTTTCCCTTTGAGTTGCAGTGGTGCAGGATACATTCTCCGCCATGAATGGATGTGTTTGACCTTGTGAGAAGGCGTAGATCGCTGATGAGGCAAGTGGTGGGTTAAGGTCAAGATGAGAAGGCGGCATAAATGAACTTCGCTGACAATCACAGGTAAAAAGAATGTGGTTTGAAGTGACTTTTCAATTTCTGTGACTTTCCTTGCTAAATGTCCCAAAATGAATAAGAATATCATACTGAATGGGGAGCTTCATCTGCATTTATAGGAATGACAACCTTGGATTTTGTTTGGGTTGATGGATTCTCACTTATCATAATATAGCCTCCAGCCTTCACACATAAATACTGGTTTGTCACTTTGTCTTGTTGTTTTATTTTGAAAAATGATAACTCCTACATGTGTGGCAGGTTTGCTTGCTTATATATTTGCTTGATGGGCCTGGGTTTCCTATTTGCTACCTAAATGAGGTTAATGTGTCATGCATGCTTATATATTTAGAGAGCCAAGCTTCCTGGGCCTGGGTTTCCCATTGCTACCCTCTCCTTTTTCTTTACCGATTCTACAAATTTATGACGATTAATACTCAAACAAAACTTAGTTCCATCTGTGTCTTGGCGCAACGAGTGGAATCTAGTCATTCTAAAAGCTAGAGGTTGGTTTATCTTGCAGGTGTTGCAGAAAAAAGCTAGAGGATATTTGTGGATTGAGACCGTCCCTCTTTGTAGAAAATTTGCCAATGCTTTGTGACCCTACTTTCGGTTTTGACATTGGGGTTTCAATTGTTTTCGAGGGAGACTGGGATAGAGCACTAGATTTAGGAGAATAGTTTGGCGAGCAAGTGGCAGAATTCAGGTTCAGACCAGCACTCCAGTATGCAACCTAGCGGAGATATTCAGCAGAAAGAAGAGGCTGCGCTCCCTCCCCATGGTAGCTGGCGTCGTGGTTTGTGATAGTACAGTACTCCAAGCTGTGAAGTACTCCGATCCGACGACAGCTGCATCAGTGCAACTCCGATCCGACGCTCAGGCCCTACAGTTCACAGGGTCCTCGTGTCGTTCCCCAGCCGTCTGCGCGCGCGTGACACTGCTGCGGCCTGCCGGCGTTAGGCAGGAACAAGCACTGCTGCTGCTACAGCGCACCGCAGCAACAGTTCTGTGGAGCAAAACAGAGACCATCAATGGCGGACAGCAACAGGAGCGGCAGCGGCAGAGCGAATCCTCACTTGATTCATATCAGGCTAACAGAATAATTACAAGCAACAGATGCAGACGCAGATGCATGCCCACAAGAATGGCGACCCTACCACCCCCCAACGACGACGACCAGTCAAGCCAAGCCACCATACACACATGGTTGCTGCTACTCTACACCCTAATTTTTAATCAGCGTCAGAGAAACATTCTAGGTTTCCAAAACCCTGGGGCAATGCAAGATGCAAACACAACTCACTCAATGTGCTAACTGAAACGGAGAAGAACACTGGTCACTGAACTTGATACCGACGGTCGTGTCATGTCATGTCATGTCGCGTTCACCGCCGCCGGGCGCGGCTGCTGCTGCTGTTGCTCGATGGTGGCGGCCTTCTCGGCGCTGTCCCTGGGGCCGGCACGCGCCAGGAGGTCCTCGTAGAGCGTGACGGAGTCCCGGGAGAACTCGGCGAGGGCCTCGAACATGCCGGCGAGGCCGATCTTGAAGCCGTTGAGGGTGACGTCGTGGGTGTCGCGCATGCAGTGGTGGTGCCGCGCCTTCTCCGCCTCCACCCGCCGACGTAGCGCGCTCAGGGCCTCCTTGCGCTCCGACAGCTGCTCCATCCGCTGCCTCGCGTCCTGCTCAGGCCGGTGCTCCAGCAGCTTCGTCTCGATCACCTTGTTCTCAGCCCGCTTGTACGCCGTCGCCTTCTTGTCCAGCTCCTTGGCTAGCCCATCCACCTTGCGCTTCTGCTGCTGCTCTTCCCCTTGCTTCATCCACAGCACCCTCACGCTCCGGTTGAAGTTTCGCATGGTAAATGGCACCCGCTTGTACGGGAACCTCGACAGCGTGGTGTGCCACTCATGGCAGATCACGACTAAGGGCGGCGCGCCAGCCCTGTCGGGCGCGATCGAGGAGATCCCTCGGGAGTAACGGATTGTGTCCGTCAGGATGAACTTGGACAGCCAGCCGTCAAGGGCTTCAATGTAGCCTTTCTGTGCAGTAACATAGCTCACAAAGCAGGACCTCCAGTTCCTCAGTTCAACCTCCAGCTTGAGAGTGGCGTGCCGCTGGGCATCGTTGCAGAATTTCCCATAAGCAGGGCAGGTGAAGGAATTCACCTCAAACATTATCTGTCTCTGTGCATCATGAGAATCCACCATTACTTTCCAAGTTCTCACAAAGCTGTCATGGAGAAGGGAAAAGCATCAGTATTTTGATTCAGTGAAGAAATATAAGTGCATTTACACCTCTAGAGTCGTGATCTAAACATTCTTAGTATTTCCTTGCAGAGGGAGTACACACAAAGCATGACATCAGCTTACCCGTGCAACAACTCAACAAGCTGCGGTTGCAGTTCCTCGTCCCGTAATTTTTGTATTCTATCGGATATCGATTCTGCTGCTCGTAGAGAAACCCAGATCCTTGTGTACAAGTCTCTCACGTTTGTCCTGGTTTTCTCAGCACAGCGCAGCTCCGAACCTTTGGCATCTTGGTTCCTCAGCTGCACACATTTCTTCTCATATGTTTGTCGAATTTGATCTATGGCCTGTACAGAACCGAATCGTTTTTAATATAAATATAACAATACACAATATAACAGAGACATGCTGTTCGAAGATGTCGCGAAACCATGAAAACACAAATGCGTGTGCACAAGAAACTAAAGAAAATGATCATAATGCATGGAAAACTAAGCACATTGCTTTTCATCAGTTTAAAATCACAGATGGCACTATCAGCAGTATGACCTTGTCAAGACCTTCAACTTGACCTCATTTACTAAAGACACACGAACCCAAAGGCAAGGTGGACTTTAATTCCAAGGTGGAGTCAGTCTTTTTGAAATATTAGTTGCGTTAACCACGCAAAAAAAAAAAAAAAAAAAAAGTAGTTCAATAGCAACTTGCTAAGAGAGATATGAAGACTTCTCTGTATTTATGCAATCACAGGAAAAGTCAAGTGACTCCAGCAGATAGATAACCGACCTTAACTTCTTCATACAGTTTCTTCTCCCAGGCATACAATCTCCCTAACGTCTGCGAGTGACTTCCTGATTTCATCCCACCATAGTCATCGAATATATCGCTCTTATTAGTCTCACTCTTATCCGTCCATGACAAGCTGTTCGAGCTTGCTCCCAGCTCGCTCCTATAGGACGAGGAGGACACAGACGATGGAGACCGATGCCACGCGATGGCATGGATTATCTTCGACGAGTTCTCTGCACCACGGCAGAAATATCAATGTCAATACAATCAATCAAAGACACACCAGATACATTATTAGCAAACCAATACCAACACCTAATATGTAGTCTGTACGCTGCAGTGTGTGGATATATCAATCAAAAGTCAGTCCTTGTACTGCGCTGTTCTAAGTTGTAGCAGAACTGAAAAGTGCAGATTCATGGGTGTTCATCATGAAGCAGGCGCCTTTAGTCATTTGCACCCCAAAAGGACCACTCTGGCAATCAAAAACCACAAGTGGTAGCATCAAAAGGGCTAAAAAAATTGGGCCAGGAGATGACTGCAAAGTTAGAAAAAGGTGACAACAAATTGAACGTGTGGATATTACATCATCCGGGAATATTCAAAGCCACTTTTTTTATGAGATTATGTTCTGCCCAATCTCCACAGGCACATGGTAGACCTAAACAAAGAACAGTAGTACCATCTAAAAATTCCATGCCACCATGTGAGTATTTAAAGAGTGGTGTATCCAAACCAAATCCATCTAATGCCACAGGGCCTTTCACTGATGGAGATTTGTGAAATCCACTCATGTCTCGCACCAGCTTTACGCCCAAATCTTGCAGTTTTTTCCACAAACAGAAAAAAGGGATTCGACCGCATTTGGGGGCGAAAGATCGAGCAGGTTGCAGTGGCAGAGAGAAATGGAGGCAAGAAAAGTTTGGGGGAAGGCGGTAAAGGCCGGACCTTTGAGCTCGGGGGCACGGGCGGCGGCCTCCAGCATGCCGGAGACCTCCTTCCCGGCCTCCGCGGCGCGGGACAGGAGCTCCTCCACCTCTTTCAGCGCCGCCAGGAGCTCGCGCCCCGGCTGCACCATGCCGACCTCCAGCCCGCCGCCGTTGTTACCCGTCGTCACCTCCCCCACCTCTTTCGCCTCTTCCTGCTTGGCCACTCCGAGGGAAGCCTCTGTTTTAGGGTTTTTTGTCCCCGCCGCCGCCGCATCCTCCCCCTCGTCTTCCTCGTCGTCGTCTTCCTCTTCCGCCTCCTCCAGGTCCGGGATCCCCTCCCGCTCCCTGACGGCGCGCATCTCCTCGTCGCTGATGGCCGCGGCGGCCGCCGCCACCTCCTCCGTCCCGTAGAACGGGTTGAAGAAGTCCCACCCGCCGACCGCCGACGCCGCGGGGGGTGGCGGGGGCGGCGTCGCCGGGGGCGTGTAGTAGTACGGGCGGCCCATCTCCGGCGTCCCCATTTCCGGCGTGCGCGCTCCGCAGTCGTCCTGCTCCTCCGCCGGCGCCGCCTCCGTCTGCCGCTGCTGTTGCGGCGGCGGGGGCGAGGGCGTGGGCGTGGGGGCCGAGGGCATCAGCGTCGGCGCCGGCTTGGGCGACCCGGGGGGCGAGGAGGTGGGGGTGGGGAGCGTGATGAGTATCGGCGCCGGCGCGGTGTGGCGCGCGACGAAGACGTCGAGCGCGTCGGCGACGGCGCGCAGGGCGGCGGCGTAGCCCGCGTGCGCCGCGGCGAGCGCGAACCTCCGGTCGGCCGCCGCCTTGATGAGGCGCTTCCGGTCGCGGCACACCGCGACGGGGTCCCCGCCCGCGCCCGCGCCGCCGCCGCCGCCGGCGAGCCGGGAGGCGGCGCAGTTCCCCATCGGAGCCTGCCCTGCCCCACCCTAGCGAGGGTTTATTAGAGCAGGGTTTAGCCGCAGAGCGCAGGGGAGGGTGGGGGTGGGGGGTCAAAGTCAAAGTGGGAGAGTGTGAGGCTGTGACAGTGAGAGTGAGGGAGAGGGGAGGGGGGGAGGCGGTGTTGGTTCTTGTCAGGTGGTGGAGAAGGGTGAAATTTTGTTGGTTGTGGGAGTGGGAGTGGGCTGGTGGGGAGAAAGGTTGGGGGGGAGGACCTCCTAAATTCTGATGATGATGACAGAGAATCTTTGGGTGATTTGTTTAGGTATGTGGGGCTGAGGGTTTGGGTTTGGGTTTGGGGACTTGGGGGGAGGAGTGACTGATGACAGTTGTTGCACAGTCTTCATGGGAGATCAAAATAACTTAGTTAATGACAAGAGAGTAGCGGTGCTTAACAAACCACATTTATGGATGGCCAGTACTCTGCGCCGGTCGACCGGCCCGAGTTTAGTCCGGTCGCCGCACAGCCTAGGATCTGACCACGGTTAGCCGTTCGCCGATCTTTACCTAATCTTTACCTAATAATAAAGAGGCTATTGTTTCCGTCGGAAAACCCATCGCTGTTTTTTTTAAACCCTGTCTTTTAGGTAATTAAACTCATAGTACCTTTTTATGTGTTACGAACAGGAAAACGTTTCATTTTTGCAGAGAGGCCCCTATGGTATTGGATAAGAGAAACGCATCTGGGCTGACAGAAAACGCACGAAAGGGCTATCGCTTCTGCCCTCATAATCCCACATCGATACTTCACAGATAATTTCATCACTTTATATACATGCGCCTCGGTGATTTTACAAGAGGCAACGGAAATCAACAGAGGAACAAATTCGAGAAGAAGAAATTGGGATGACGCGAACAGAGGTGGAGCCGCGAGACAGAGGGGGCTCGTGGCGAAGGAAAGGGGCTGGCGCCGGCGATGCATACGTGGAGGTGGGGGCGTCGGGGTTAGAAGATTCAGCCAACCGACGGGGTAAGTCTTGCCGGAGACTGGCCCCGTAGGCCGACCTCGCAGCAGCACACCATGGGAGGTGGTCGCGAGGTGTAGAGGTGGGAGGCGGTGGAGGAGCAGAGGAGGAGGGGAGTGCTGGCGCCATTGGAAGGGGGAGTCGGGGAGATTGGGGATCCTGTGGGGCTCTCTCCCCTAGCGGCGCGAGGTGGAGGAGAGGAGGGGGGGCTGGGGATCGGGCTAGGTTAGGGGATTTAGGAGTGGGTAAGGCTAGGCCTTGGCACGCTTAATGGGTTGTGCACTACTACTCTCTCTCTTTCCTTTAATTTCTTTTCTAAATTCTTTAATTAAAAATGTGTGGTATTATTTTTTTCCGTTGCAACGCACGGGTCCTTTTGATAGTAATAATAAAGAGGCTATCGCTTCCGTCGGAAAATCCACCGAGATGATTTTACAAAAAAACCTTATTGTTTATGACATTAAACTAGTAGTATATATTAAATATTTTTTAAAATACTCATATCTTTTAAACCGTAACTCCAAATTTAATATTTTATACATGGAATTTGATTAAAAAAATATGTAGAATTTAAATATGATATCATTTTATCTATTAAATGTTTAATAAAAATACTATCTAGGGTGCAATCTTAATAAATAAGTCATTATTCGTCTTTCTTTCATACCGGTACTCATCCGGGTTGGGGATGAACACGTCAACAAAATCAGGATTAGAGATGAAACTGAAGGTCACTTGACTGATTCTTTGTACGTATTAAATCTACATGCAAGCCGTGTTAAAATAGAAGACCTGTGAAATTTTGAACTGCATTTTTGTAGGATAAGACCATCTTTATTTGTATCGTAACTATAAATTCTCAAATTATAGACATTTTTTATAAATTAAGAGCGTGTGCCGTGTGGTATTTCTTTCTCCCGTTGCAACGCATGGGCCCTTTTGCTAGTAGATAAAAAAGTATATCCCCGCCCTCGTGCATCTCCCTTCTCCTACTGGACCAGTTCTTTTCACGCAGAATTCTACACCATTAAGATTTTGGAAAATTCTTTCAGAATCTACTTCTTCCAAATGTTATTTCGACAACATTTTGCAAAGAAGAATGTCGATGGTTGAATGTATCATATCTCCCAATTGGTGAATGTTGTTGGAAATCTGGTACATGCTATCGTTGCCCTTTGTATGATGCTAGATAACCAACCTTGTTTGGATATCTGAAGTCGATAAGATAATATTTATCTACAATAGGAAATCAATATAAGACATTATAAATTTACAACATACCGTCTTAAATATAACAATATGGACACATGAAAGAGATTACCCCTGGGAGGTTGTGGAAAGTGGTCATAACGAACTATGACATCGCTCCATGCACATGTGTCGTGAACAGATCAGGGCCATCTGGGAACAACAAACGTGAAACTCATATCAAAATCACACACTGTCATAACATATTCACTTGTGTAACCTTTCATATTCCTCTGCTGAGACTCGAACACCTTGGGCACAAGCACCTTAATATGTTATCCACCCATGGCTCCAATAGCATGTTGAGAATGAGGCCAAAACTTCGTTTTTCTAAGTACTGGGTGCGGTTCAGAGAAAGTTGGATCAATTGGTTTAATGTAATCGCCAGCCATACGGTCTACACACTCTAAAATCTCATGGGATTTTTTTGTTAATGACAGAACAACTATTTGCAAACCGATATATGACATTATCAGTGGCCTGGCAGGTATCCACGGTCCATAAAATTGTGCTAATGCTTCTTTGGGTGATATGTTGCAAGTTGACTCAAACCCATACTTCTGAACTAGCAAATCATGCAATGTGCGAAAGACTGACCTCCTCATTCTGAACATAGCATAGAAAGCTTTTGCATCTTTCTCCTTCTATTCTACCCATTGGAGGTATGTAAGAGGATGCAACTTTCTTGGTGCATACGGTAGTGTCACACTTCACGATGCCACATCCACGGCTAATGCAACCATGGCCGCCTCAAATACTTTATCTTCTTGTTTCTTTTTAGAAATCTTCTTGGAAATATCCATCTACCACAACAACATGCACATAATGTAATATTAGATACAACACAGTACTAACAAATACTTCAAATAACTTGGTTCACAACAGTGCTAGCAAATACTTCAAATAACTTGGTTCACAACAGTACTAGCAAATACTTCAAATAACTCGGTTCACAACATTACTAGCAAATAATTCAAATAACTTGGTTCACAATAGTACTAGAAAATACTTCAAATAACTTGGTTCACAATAGTACTAGCAAATACTTCAAATAACTTGGTTCACAATAGTATAAGCAAATAGTAGTACAAGAAAATAGTCTGTTAGAAAGCAATTAAAACATAGATATTCTACTTATTGTTGAGCTCCCACATCCTCTTTATCCATCCGAGCCTCGCAAGAGGTTCATGAGCCATGAAAGAGGAGAATGTTGGGGAACGTCGCATGGGAAACAAAAAAATCCTACACTCACCAAGATCAATTTATGGAGATCAACATCTATGAGGTGGGGGAGTGTATCTACATACCCTTGTAGATCGCTAAACTGAAGCGTATATAACGTGGTTGCTGTAGTCGAACGTCTTCGCGATCCAAATCGCAATTCGTCACGCGATCCCATCACGATTCGTCCGATCTACTGCCGAACGGACATCACCTCCGCGTTCAGCACACGTACAGCTCGATGACGTTCTTCGCCTCCTTGATCCAGCAAGCGAGGACGGAGAGGTATATGATGTCTCTGGCAGCGCGACGGCGTGACGGTGGTGGTGGTGTAGCTATCCCGGCTGGGCTATGCCTAGCGCTACCGAAACCGCGAACGGAGGAGAAAACGAACTAGGAAGAGAGAGGGGCGCGAAGGGCTTCGTGTGTCCTCTTGGGGCGCCCCCTCCCCTCTATATATAGGTGGAGGGGCGTGGGGAACATCCCCTCAAAGCCCTAGGGCGCAGACAAGGGGGAAGGAGTGGAATCCTAGCCCCCTTCCTTCCCTTCCATATAAAGGTAGACTTTCCACCTTTCCCAACTTCATGGGCCTTGAGGGACTTGTGTGCTTGGCCCAATAAGGCCACGATGTCTCCCCTCAACCCATGCAAATTCTTGGGACGTGGTGGAACCCTTGGTGGACTTGCGGACTCCTCCGAAAGTTTCTGGAAGCTTCTCGGTACAATACCGAAAAAATCTGAAACTTTTTGGGTAGCCAAAATATGATTTCCCATATATAAATCTTTACCTCCAGACCATTCCAGAGCTCCTCGTGATGTGTGGGATCTCATACAGGACTCCGGACAATTTTCGGTTACTACCACACATAACTCATTAATACCAAATCGTCACCAAACCTTAAGTGTGCAGACCGTGCGGGTTGGAGAACTATGCAGGCATGACCAAGACACTCTCCGACCAATAACCAATAGCGGGACCTGGATGCCCATATTGGATCCTACATATTCTACGAAGATCTTTATCGGTCGAACCACAATGTCAAGGATTCAATCAATCTCGTATACGGTTCCCTTTGTCCATCGGTATGTTACTTTCCTGAGATTCGATCGTCGGTATGTCTATACCTAGTTCAATCTCGTTACTGGCAAGTTTATTTACTCGTTACATAATACAAGATCCCGTGACTAACTCCTTAGTCACATTGCTTGCAAGCTCATTGTGCTGTTGTATTACCGAGTGGGCCCAGAGATACCTCTCCGTCATACGGAGTAACAAATCCCAGTCTCGATTCACGCCAACCCAACAGACACCTTCGGAGATACCTGTAGAGCACCTTTATAGTCACCAAGTTATGTTGTGACATTTGATACACACAAGGCATTCCTACGGTGCCCGGGAGTTGCATGATCTCATGGTCATAGAAACAGTTACTTGACATGCAGAAAACAGTAGCAATAAACTAACAAGATCATATGCTACATTCATAGTTTGGGTCTTGTCCATCACATCATTCTCCTAATGATGTATTCCCATTATCAAATGACAACTCATGTCTATGGTCAAAAAACCTAGACCATCTTTGATCAACAAGCTAGTCCTTAGAGGCTCACTAGGGATAGTGTGTTGTCTATGTATCCACACATGTATTTGAATTTCCAATAAATACAATTCTAGCATGGATAATAAACGATTATCATGAACAAGGAAATATAATAATAACTAATTTATTATTGCCTCTAGGGCATATTTCCAACAGTTTCCCACTTGCACTAGAGTCAATAATCTAGTTCACATCACTACATGATTGTAATGAATCTAACACCCATACAGTTTCGGGGTTTGATCATGTCTAGCTTGTGAGAGAGGTTTTTAGTCAACGGGTCTGAAACATTCAGATCTGTGTGTACTTTACAAATCTTTGTGTCATATTGTAGATCCTTCTACCACGCTTCACTTGGAACAATTCCAAATGACTGCTCCACTATACAAATCCGGTTTACTACTCAGAATCATCCGGATTAGTGTCAAAGCTTGCATCGACGTAACCCTTTACGAGAAACATTTCCTTAGTCCTCAATTTACTAAGGATAATTCTGACCGTTGTCTAGTGATCCATTCCTGGATCACTCTTGTACCCCTTGACCGACTCATGGCAAGGCACACATCAGGTGCGGTACACAACATGACATACCATAGAGCCTATGGCTAAGGCATAGGGGACGATCTTCGTCCTTTCTCTTTCTTCTGTCGTGGTCGAGCTTTGAATCTTACTCAAATTTCACACCTTTACAACACAACCAAGAACTGCTTCTTTGACCGATTTATTTTAAACTTCTTCAAAGCTTGTCAAGGTATGCATTCATCGAAAGTTTTATCAAGCATCTTGATCTATCTCCATAGATCTTGATGCTCAATGTTCAAGTAGGCTTAATTCAGGTTTTCCTTTCAAAAACTCCTTTCAAACAACCCTTTATGCTTTCCGAAAATCCTACATTATTTCTGATCAACAATATGTCAACCACATATGCTCATCAAAAATTCTATAGTGCTCCCACTCACTTTCTTGGAAATACATGTTTATCATAAGTTTTGTATAAACCCAAAAGCTTTGGTCATCTCATCAAAGCGTACATTCCAACTCCAACATGCTTGCTCCAGTCCATAGAAGGATCGCTAGAGCATGCATACTTCTTAGCATCCTTAGGATCGACAAAACCTTTTGGTTGTATCACATACAACCTTTCCTCAAGGGAACCGTCAAGGAAACAATGTTTTGACATCCATCTGCGAGATTCATAATAAAAAATGCAGCAACTGATAACATAATTCCAACAGACTTTAGCATCGTTACGACTGAGGAAGTCTCATCGTAGTCAACTCTTTGAACTTGTCGGAAACATCTTTGCGACAAGTCGACCTTTTCTTAATGGTGACATTTACCATCATCGTTTGTCTTCCTTTTAAATATACATCTGTACCTAACAGCCTTATGACCATCAAGTAGTTTTTCCAAAGTCTACACTTTGTTTTCATACATGGATCCTATCTCGGATTTCATGGCTTCCAGCCATTCTTCGGAATCCAGGCCCAACATTGCTTCTCCATAACTCGTAGTTTCATTGTTATCCAACAACATGACCTCCAAGACAGAATTATCGTACCACTCGGGAGTAGTATGTGTCCTTGTCGACCTACGAGGTTTGGAAGTAATTTGATCTGAAGCTTCATGGTCATCATCATTGGCTTCCTCTTCAATTTGGTGTAGGCGCCACACGAACAACTCCCTGCGCCCTGCTACACTCTGGTTGAACTGACGATTCAATAACCTCATCAAGTTCCACCATCCTCCCACTCAATTCTTTCGAGAGAAACTCTTTCTCGAGACAGGAACCGTTTCTGGAAACAAACACTTTGCTTCCGGATCTGACATAGGAGGTATGCCCAACTGTTTTTGGTATCCTATGAAAATGCATTTATCCGCTTTGGTTTCGAACTTATCAGGCTGAAGCCTTTTGACATAAGCATCGTAGCCCCAAACTTTACGAAACAACAACTTATGTTTCTCCAAACCATAGTTCATACAGTGTCATCTCAACGGAATTAAATGATGCGCTATTTAAAGTGAATGTGGTTGTATCTAATGCATAACCCCAAAACGATAGTGGTAATTCAATAAGAGACATCATAGTATGCATCATATCTAATAGGGTGCGACTACGATGTACGGACACACCATCACACTATGGTGTTCCAAGTGGCATGATTTGTGAAACAATTTCCACATTGTCTTAAATGTATACCAAACTTGCAGCTCAGATATTCATCTCTACGATCACATCGTAGACATTTCATCCTCTTGTCACGACGATCTTCAACTTCAACCATGCCTATTGGTGTAGATGCATGAAGAAACTCCATGCAGATGGATTGTTTAGACTCACTTGATTTTGAATCACTTGAGGCATGCAAATCATACCACATGGGCAAGATGACTGAAGGCCTCGTTTTCCAGTGAGATGGAACAAGAAAGTAACTTATTGAAAGTAATACATTTTGATGTATGCAGTCCAATGAGTGCTGAGGCACGCACTCGATATCGTTATGTTCTTACTTCACAAATGATTTGAGTAAGATATTAGTGTATTTGCTTGATGAAACACACATCTGAATTATTGAAAGGTTCAAGTAATTTCAGAGTGAAGTTGAAGATCATCGTGACAAGAGGATAAAATGTCTACGGTATGATCATAGAGATGAATATCTAAGTTGCGAGTTTGGTACACAATTAAGATAATGTGAAAATTGTTTCACATCTCATGCCACCTAGAACACCATAGTGTGATGGTGTGTCCGAACGTCATAATCGCGCACTATTTGATATGATGCATACTATGATGTCTCTTATCGAATTACCACTATCGTTTACGGGTTATGCATTAGAGACAACCGCATTCACTTTATATAGGGTACCACGTAATTCCATTGAGATGACACCGTATGAACTATGGTTTGGAGAAACCTAAGCTGTCGTTTCTTAAAATTTTGGGGCTGCGACGCTTATGTAAAAATGTTTCAGCATGATAAGCTCGAACCCAAAGCGGATAAATGAATCTTCATAGGACACCCAAAACAGTTGGGTATACCTCCTATCTTAGATCCGGAAGCAAAGTGTTTGTTTCTAGAAACGGGTCCTTTCTCGAGAAAAAGTTTCTCTCAAAAGAATTGAGTGGGAGGATGGTGGAAACTTGATGAGGTTATTGAACCGTCACTTCAACCAGAGTGTAGCAGGGTGCAGGAAGTTGTTCATGTGGCGCCTATACCAATTGAAGTGGAAGCTAATGATAGTGATCATGAAGCTTCAGATCAAGTTACTATAAAACTTGTAGGTCGACAAGGTCACGTACTGCTCCATAATGGTACGGTAACCCTGTCTTGGAGGTCATGTTGTTGGACAACAATGAACCTATGAGCTGTGGAGAAGTGATGGTGGGCCCGGATTATGATATATGGCTGGGGGCCATGAAATCCAAGTGAGGATCCATGTATGAAAACAAAGTGTGGACTTTGGAAGAACTACTTGATGGTCGTAAGACTGTTAAGTACAGATGGATCTTTAATAGGAAGACAGACGATGATGGTGAAAAGTCACAATAAAGAAAGCTCGACTTGTCGCAAAGATGTTTTTGACAAATTCAAGGAGTTGACTATGATGAGACGTTCTCACTCATAGCGATGCTAAAAGTCTGTTGGAATTATGTTAGCAGTTGCTGCATTATTTATGAACTCTTGCAGATAGGATGTCAAAACATTGTTTCCTCGACGGTTTCCTTGAGGAAAGGTTGTATGTGATACAACCAGAAGGTTTTGTCGATCCTAAGGATGCTAACAAGTATGCAAGCTCCAGTGATCCTTCTATGGTCTGGAGCAAGCATCTCGGAGTTGGAATATCCGCTTTGATGAGATGATCAAAGTTTTTGGGTTTATACAAGGTTTGTGAGAAACTTGTATTTCCAAAGAAGTGAGTGGGAGCACTATAGAATTTCTGAAGAGTATATGTGGTACAAATATTGTTGATCTAAAATAATGTATAATTTATGGAAAGCATAAAGGGTTGTTTGAAAGGTGTTTTTCAAAGGAAAACCTGGATTAAGCTACTTGAACACTGAGCATCAAGATCTATGGAGATAGATCAAAGAGCTTAATAGAACTTTCAACAAAATGCATGCCCTCACAAGTTTTTGAAGGAGTTGAAAATAGATCGGCAAAGAAGGAGTTCTTGGCTGTGTTGTAAAGTGTGAATTTGAGTAAGACTCAAAGCTCGACCACGACAGAAGAAAGAGAAAGGACGAAGGTCATCCCCTATGGATTAGCCGTAGGCTCTATAGTATGTTATGATGTGTACCGCACTTGATGTGTGCCTTGCCATGAATCTGTCAAGGGGTACAGAAGTGATCCAGGAATGGATTACTGGACAGTGGTCAAAAGTTATCCTTAGTAACTAGTGGGCTAAGGAATTTTCTCGATTATGGAGGTGATAAAAGAGTTCGTCGTAAAGGGTTACGTCGATGCAAGCTTTGACACTAATCCGGATGACTCTGAGTAGTAAACTGGATTCGTATAGTGGAGCAGTCATTTGGAATAGTTCCAAATGGTGCGTGGTAGCAACATCTATAGGATGACATAGAGATTTCTAAAGAACACATGGATCTGAAAGGTTCAGACCTGTTTACTAAAAACCTCTCTCACAAGAAAGACATGATCGAACCCCAGAGCTGTATGGGTGTTAGATTCATTGCAATCCCATAGCGATGTGAACTAGACTATTGACTCTAGTGCAAGTGGGAGACTGTTGGAAATATGCCCTAGAGGCAATAAAAAAATTGTTACTATTATATTTCTTTATTCATGATAACCGTTTATTATCCATGTTATAATTGTATTGATTGGAAACTCAAATACATGTGTGGATACATAGACAAAACACTGTCCCTAGTGAGCCTCTAGTTGACTAGCTCGTTGATCAAGATGGTCAAGGTTTCCTGGGCATAGACAAGTGTTGTCACTTGATAACGGGATCACATCATTAGGAGAATGATGTGATGGACAAGACCCAGACTATGAACGTAGCATATGATCGTGTTAGTTTATTGCTACCCTTTTCTGCATGTCAATGTATCCGTTCCTATGACCATGAGATCATGCAAATCCCGGACACCGTAGGAATACCTTGTGTGTTATCAAACGCTGCAACATAACTGGGTGACTATAAAGGTGCTCTACAGGTATCTCCAAAGGTGTATGTTGGGTTGGTATGGATCAAGACTGGGATTGGTCACTCCGTGTCACGGAGAGGTATCTCGAGGCCCACTCGGTAATACAATATCACAATAAGCCTTGCAAGCAATGTGACTAAGAATAGTCACTAGATTACCTCAATGGGGATGTGCATATCCCCAACAAGCAAATCATACTTCATCTTAACAGTAGGTATAGGGCATTCAAAGCTCCCAATAAGAATCGATGGAGTTTTTTCAATAGCATTGATGCAATGTACTCGATATTGTTTCTTCGGAAAGTGCACCGTATGCTCATTACCATTGACATGGAAAGTGACATTGCCTTTGTTGCAATCAATAACAACCCCTACACTGTTTAGAAAGGGTCTTCCAAGGATGACCGCCATGGCATCATCCTCGGGAATATCCAGAATAACAAAGTCTGTTAAGATAGTAACATTCACAACCACAATAGGTACATCCTCACAAATGCCGATAGGGAAAGCAGTTCATTTGTCGGCCATTTGCAGAGAGATTTCAGTGGGTGTCAACTTATCCAGCTCAAGTCTACGATAAAGAGAGAGAGGCATAACACTAACACCGGCTACAAGATCGCATACAGCAGTTCTAACGTAGTTTCCTTTAATGGAGCAAGGTATAGTGGGCACTCCGGGATCACCTAGTTTCTTAGGAGTTCCACCCTTGAAGGTGTAATTGGCAAGCATGGTGGAAATCTCAACCTCAGGTATCCTCCTCTTATTAGTCACAATATCCTTCATGTACTTAGCATAAGGACACATGTTGAGCATATCTGTCAAACGCATTTGTAGAAAGACAGGTCCAATCATTTCAACAAATCGCTCAAAATCCTCATCATCCTTTTTCTTGGATGGTTTGGGAGGAAAGGGCATGGGTTTCTGAACCCATGGTTCCCTTTATTTATCATGCTTCCTAGAAATGAAGTCATTCTTATCGTATCTCTTATTCTTAGGTTGTGGGTTATCAAGATCAACTCGTTCAATCTCCACATCCTTATCATTTCTAGGTCGAGCATCTTCATGAGCATCACTATCGATATTGTCACTAGGCTCATGCTCATCACCAGATTGTGTTTTAGCATCAGAAACAGAGACATCGTTTGGATTCTCAGGCATAAGCTAGCAGGTTTATCAAAAGGAATATCACTCTCATTGAATCTACGAAGAGAATTTATCTCTACTACGTGTGTCGGGTTATCAAGACCATGGATCTCTTCGATAGGTGGTAGATTTTTGACATCTTCAGATTTAATGCCTTTCTCTTTCATAGATTTCTTAGCTTCTTGCATATCTTCAGGACTGAGGAATAGGATACCTCTTTTCTCAGGAGTTGGCTTTGGAGGTGGTTCGGGAATAGTCCAAGCATTCTCATTGCACAAGATATTATTCAATAGGATCATAGCTTGTTCTACGGTTCGTTCCGTGAAAACACAAGCAACACAACTATCTAGGTGGTCCTTAGAAGCATCGGTTAGTCCATTATAGAAGATATCAAGTATTTCATTCTTTTCAAGAGGGTGATCAGGCAAAGCATTCAGTAGCTGGACAAGCCTCCCCCAAGCTTGTGGGAGACTCTCTTCTTCAACTTGCACAAAGTTATATATTTCCTGCAAGGCAGCTTGCTTCTTATGGGCAGGAAAAAAATTTCTCACAGAAGTAATAGATCATATCCTGGAGACTACGCACACAACCAGGAGCAAGAGAAGTGAACCAAGTCTTAGCATCATCCTTTAGCAAGAAAGGAAACAACTTAAGGATATAGTAGTGGCGGATCTTTTCCTCACTCGTGAATAGGGTGGCTATATCGTGCAGTTTGGTAAGATGTGCTACAACCGTTTCAGACTCATAATCGTGAAAAGGATCAGATTCGACCAGAGTGATTAACTCAGGGTCGACAGAGAATTCATAATCCTTATCGGTCACAAAGATAGGCGAAGTAGCAAACTTCGGGTCGTATTTCATCCTAGCGTTCAAAGATTTTTTTTCACTTGCATAGTAATTTCTCAAGATCATAGCTATCCTTACAAGCAAGAAAGTCCTCAGCTATCTCTCCCTCCATAACATAACCCTCAGGCATATCAGACAATTCATATCTAGGAGAGCTAGTTCTAACAGGTGAAATAGCAGGTTCTACTTCAATAATCTCAGCAGTTTCAGAAGTATCATCACATCTAGCACCAACTCTAGCAATTTGTGCATCTAGGAATGCACCTAGTGGCAAAGCAGTATCAAGCAAAGCATCATCACAAGCATCATGGACAACAGAAGTAGCATCATCAAGCACAGGTGACACATCAAAATTTCTAGCAGGAGGTGGTGTCGCAAACTAACTCATAACTGAAGGTGAATCAAGTGCAGAGCTAGATGGCAGTTCCTTACCTGTCCTCGTAGTTGAGGGCAAGACTTTAGTTTTTGGATCTCTCGGATTCCTCATAGTGATCAGGAGACGTAAATCCCAAGTGACTCAGAGAATAGAGCTAGGCCTCCCCGGCAACGACGCCAGAAAATAGTCTTGATAACCCACAAGTATAGGGGATCGCAACATTTTTGAGGGTAGAGTATTCAACCCAAATTTGTCGATTCGACACAAGGGGAAGCAAAAGAATATTCTCAAGTATTAGCAGTTGAGTTGTCAATTCAACCACACCTGAAAGACTTAGTATCTGCAGCAAAGTATCAATACAGAGTAGTGTGATAGCAACAGTAGCAACAGTAACAGTAGCAGCAGTGACAACAGTAGTGATAGAGTAACAGTAGCAGAAGTGACAATAGTAGCGGCAAAGTAACAGTAGCAGCAGCGATAACAATAGCGGCAAAGTAACGTAGCAAGGACCGGTAGGAAAAACTCGTAGGTATTGGATCGGTGATGGATAATTATGCCGGATGATATTCATCATGCAACAATTATAACACGGAGAGATAAGTAACTAGCTCCAGTTCGTCAATGTAATGTAGGCATGCATTCCGTATGTAGTCATACATGCTTAGGGAAAAGAACTTGTATGACATATATTGTCCATCCCTCCTGTGGCAGCGGGGTCCTAAAGAAAACTACGTGATATTAAGGTTCTCCTTTTAATAGAGAACCGGAACAAAGCATTAGCACTTAGTGAATACATGAACTCCTCATACTATGGTCATCTCCGGGAGTGGTTCCGGCTATTGTCACTCCGGGGTTGCCGGGTCATAACACATAGTAGGTGACTACAACTTGCAAGATAGGATCAAGAACACACATATATTGACGAGAACATAATAGGTTCAGATCTGAAATCATGGCACTCGGGCCCTAGTGACAAGCATTAAGCATGGCAAAGTGGTAGCAACATCAATCTCAGAACATAGTGGATACTAGGGATCAATCCCCATCAAAACTAACTCGATTACATGATAGATCTCATCCAACCCATCACCGTCCAGCAAGCCTACGATGAGATTACTCACGAACGGTGAAGAGCATCATGGAATTGGCGATGTAGGAAGGTTGCTGATGACGATGGAGACGATCTCCCCTCTCCGGAGCCTAGAACGGACTCCAGATCTGCCCTTCAGAGGAAGAACAGGTGGTGGCAGCGCCTCTGTATCGTAAAATGCGATGAACTCTTCTCCTTGATTCTTTTCCGGACGAAAGGGACTAAATAGAACTGGAGTTGGAGGAGGTGGAGCTCTGAGGGCCCCACAAGCCTGCTACGCGCGGCCAGGGGGCCCGTGCTTGGTGGGCTTCTGGGCTCCTCGCTCCACTCCTCTAGTTGATTCTTGCGCCAGTATTTTTTATATATTCCACAAAAAATCCTCGTAAATTTCCAGGTCATTCCGAGAACTTTTATTTCTGCACAAAAACAACACCATGGCAATTTTGCTGAAAACAACGTTAGTCCGGGTTAGTTCCATTCAAATCATGCAAATTAGAGTCCAAAACAAGGGCAAAAGAGTTTGGAAAAGTAGATACGACGGAGACGTATCAACTCCCCTAAGCTCAAAGCCTTGCTTGTCCTCAAGCAATTGAGTTGACAAACTGAAAGAGTCAAAACAAAAACTTTTACGAACTCTGTTTGATCTTGTTGTTGCAATTATGTCTAACTCATATTCAGATTTTCAGCAAGATCAAAAGCTAACCAAATAAGCAATGACAATTTGTTCTCAAGAGGAACTCATATTAATGGCATAATCAACTAGCGAGCAATAATAATGAGTTTCAAACATCAACACTTCAATCAAAACAATCATGAAGCAATATGAACAGATGGTATCTCGCTAGCTCTTTCTGAGACCGCAAAACATGAATGCAGAGCACCTTCGAAGACCAAGGGCTGACTGAACATTGTAATTCATGGCAAAGAAGATCCAGTCATAGTCATACTTAATAACAATTAAAAGCAAAGCATAAAAATGACGGAGGTGCTCTCTAATTGGTACTTTTATAAGAAGAGGACGACTCAACAGAAACATAAATAGATAGGCCCTTCGCACAGGGAAGCATTGATTTGCAGAGGTGCCAGAGCTCAAGCTTAGAAGATAGAGATAAATAATTTTGGGTGGCATGCTTTCATTGTCAACGCAATGAACAAGAGTTTTCACCATCTTCCATGCTACACATACTATAGGCGGTTCACAAACAGAAAAGTAAAGTTTTACCCTCCCACCACCGATCAATCACACTCCACGGCTAGCTGAATACTCGGGTGCCGTCCATACCAACAACTGTCCAGGGGGAGTTTTGTTTGCAATTATCTTTTCGATTTGAGCATGGAACTGTGCATTCCAATTATCGGCCCCTTTCTCGTGAATGACAGTAAATAAACACATATCGAGGATAACACACCTAGCATGGAAGATATTGATCGCCCCTTGTCACCACATGAGCGGTTTGGGCATGCAAAATAGATTATTTCTTGAAGGTTTAGAGAGTGGCACATGCAAATTTACTTGGAACGGCAGGTATATACCACATATCGGTGGGTATGGTGGACTCTTATGGAACAACTTTGGGTTTATGGAAGTGGATGCACAAGCAGTATTCCTGCTTAGTACAAGTGAAGGCTAGCAAAAGACTGGGAAGCGACCAACTAGAGAGCGACAACAGTCATCAAAATGCATTGAGATTAACCAACATTGAGTGCAAGCATGAGTAGGACATAAATCACCATGAACATGAATATCATAGAGGCTATGTTGATTTTGTTTCAACTACATGTATGAACATGTGCCAAGTCAAGCCACTTGAATCATTCAAAGGAGGATACCATCCTATCATACTACATCATAATCATCTCAAAATTCATGTTGGCATCCAAGACAAACCATTATAAGCTCTTAGCTAATTAAGCATGGCATCAGAAACTATGATCTCTAAGTTGTCATTGCAAACATGTTTCTCTCACAACAAAGCTGAATCTGGAACTATGAGCTAGCCATATTTACAAAAACAAAATAGATCGAGTTCATACCAGCTTTTCCAGGCTAAATCACTTCGTCATATATCGTTATTATTGCCTTTCACTTGCACGACCGAATGATGTGAACAATAATAAGAGTGCTCGTGCATTGGACTAAGCTGGAATCTGCAAGCACACACAAAGGAGAAGACAAAGTAATATGGCTCTTTGACAGATAAACAGATATGCATACGAGAGCCACTAAACATTGTAACCATGGTCTTCTACCTTGACCCAAAGAAAAACAAAACTATTTACACGGTAAAGCTCCCAACAAGCAAAAGAAGAACGAGAAATATTTTTGGGTTTTCTTAAACTAGACAAACACACGAGAAGAAAACGAGAAAAAGAAATATACTAGCATGGGTGATTGCTACCTCTTGAGCTTGCGTTGGATTTTTCCCTTGAAGAGGAAAGGGTGATGTAGCACAGTAGAAGTAAGTATTTCCCTCAGTTTGAGAACCAAGGTATCAATCCAGTAGGAGTATCAAGATGAAGCATCGATGTACCTGCGCAAAAACAACAAACTTGCACCCAACGCTACAAAGGGGTTGTCAATCCCTTCACGATTGATTGCAAGGTGAGATCTCAAGGCGGAAAGTGCAACAAAGTAAAAGTGTAGGGCTGAAAATATGATGTGAAGTAGACCCGGGGTCCATAGTGTTCACTAGAGGCTTCTCTGAAGATAGCAAATATTACGGTGGGTGAACGAATTACTGTCGAGCAATTGATAGAACCGCGCAAAGTCATGACGATATCTAAGGCAATGATCATACATATAGGCATCACGTCCGAGACAAGTAGATCGATACTTTCTGCATCTACTACTATTACTCCACACATCGACCGCTATCCAACATGCATCTAGTGTATTGAGTTCATGACGAACAGAGTAACGCCTTAAGCAAGATGACATGATGTAGAGGGATGAATTCATGCAATAGATATAAACCCCATCTTTTTACCCATGATGGCAACTACACGATGCGTGCCTCGCTACCCCTTCTGTCACTGGGTGAGGTCACCACACGGTATGAACCCAAAACCAAGCACTTCTACCATTGCAAGAATCATAGATCAAGTTGGCCAAACAAAACCCACAACTCGAAGAGAATTACAAGGATATGAAATCATGCATATAAGAGATCAGAAGAAACTCAAATAAGATTCATAGATAATCTGATCATAAATCCAGAATTCATCGGATCTCGACAAACACACCGCAAAAGAAGATTACATCGGATAGATCTCCATGAAGATCATGGAGAACTTTGTATTGAAGATCCAAGAGAGAGAAGAAGCCATCTAGCTACTAGCTATGGACCCGAAGGTCTATGGTGAACTACTCACGCATCATCGAAGAGGCAATGGTGTTGATGAAGAAGCCCTCCGTATCCGAATCCCCCTCCGGCAGGGCACCAGAACGTGCCCCAGATGTGATCTTGCGGAGACAGATGCTTGCGGCGGCAGAAAAGTATTTTCGTGCATCTCTCCTGTGGTTTTGGATTTTTCGGGGATTTATAGGCTGAAGAAGTAGGGCAGAGGAGCCACAGGGGGGCCACAAGCCTACTAGGCGTGGGCCCCCTGGCCACGCCTAGGGGGCTTGCGGCCTCCCCTGGTGGCGTGTGCCTTGGTTCCCAAGCTCCGTGCGTATCTTCTGTTCCGAAAAACAATTTGGAGGTTTTATTCCGTTTGGACTCTGTTTAATATTCTCCTCTGAAAAGGGTCAAAAACACGGAAAAAACAGGAATTGGCACTTGGCACTGAGTTAATAAGTTAGTCCCAAAAAAGATATAAAAGGCATACAAAACATCCAAAGTTTGACAAGATAAAAGCATGGAACCATTAAAAATTATAGATACGTTGGAGACGTATCAGTGATAAAGTGGCAAAGTGTGAACACCGACTAACAAAGTGAAAGCGTAAGCAAGAATATGAAGTCGGTGAGAAACACGTATTCCCCCAAGGTTAGGCTTTTGGCCTAAGTTGGTCTACTCCCAAGGAGGGAAATAACCGTCTCTGGGGTACCCCGGAGTGTACTGAGGGTGCCAGTGCTGTGTGAGCTCCTCTGGCTCCCACTGATAAATTGGCGTCTGGTACTCGAGTGGTAGATCGGGCACAGGCGCGTGTGGTGGTGCTATGCCCCAATATGCGTAGATGTCCGAGGGCATAATAAGGTACCTGCCTAGATGAAGATTGAACAAATAAGGAGCAGGCAAAGTAATAGTCTCATGAGTACCCTGACTAAATACCAGGTTATAAATCATCCCCTTATTTATATCTTTATCAAGAAAGTCATGGCGAACCATGTTATCATAATCTAGATATCTCTCAGGAAGAAGAATCTCTTCTTCCTCGTGCAGTCTAATAGGTATCTCAAAATGTCTGGCAAGACGGGTAGCATAGATACCTCCATAAACAACGCCTTTAGAACGGTTCGTGTTCAACCGTTGAGCTACCATAGCGCCCAAGCTATAAGTTTTATCATTATAAAGGGCTTCGCGCAAAACCGCAAGATCTGGGGAGCTAAGGGCCCCAGCTTTCCCACGGCCAATCAAACATTTTCCCACGAATAATGAGAAGTACCGAAGCACGGGAAAATGTATGCTAGCAGCTCTAGCGCAAGACACTCCTCTCTCCTCTCCTACAGCAATAGTATCAATGAAAGCCTCCAAGTCCCGTGGACGAGGTTCATGAATATCCCCAACATAAGGTAATTTCCGGACATTGCAAAAATCCTGAAGTGACATGCGCTGGGGGATATCATATAACTTGAACTCAACCATAGGAGGACTCTTCCTCGGATAGAAATTAAAGCTTTGCACAAAAACATTAGTGAGGAGGAGGTATTGCGGACACTTATCTTCAACGAAGGCGGTAATGCCTGCGTTCTCCACAAAGTAGTAAAAGTCCTCATAAAGTCTGGCGGCGCGTAAGAACACATCGCTTGGCCACTCGCACGCTCGAACTTCTGCAACTCGGGGGACCGGATACTTGGGTTTCTTCTTCTCATTTTCATCATCCTCGGGGTCACGGCTTGAAGAGCCTCTTAAGAACCTCCTCATCTTTTCCCTTATCTTTCTCTGAAAATATCTGAAATTTAAGTGACTCTAAGGAAAAGTGAACAAGGTCCAACGAAACTCGTAGCAACTACTCCTTCAAGTGCCTAGAGGCCATATCACGCATCAAAACTACTTGGGACCAACTAAAATTAGCATGCAAAGCTCAAGAACAGGGTCACCAAGGCAGCAAAAATACGCAACGAATATGGCACTAGAGCAAAGGAGTCACATACCAAGGAACAATTTCCCCAAAATAGTTTGGTGAATGGGGCTTTGCACAAGGAGATCGAAAATCGCAGCAAGAAGAGAAAGAACACGGGTTTGAGCTGCGAAACGATTTTTTCTGGAGGTAGGAGAAGGAGATGGGAGCTGGAATAAGTGAAGGGGGGACATGTGGGCCCCACAAGCCTGGTAGGCGTGACCAGGGGGTGCCCGCGCCTCCAGGGCTTGTGGCCCACTGCTGCATCCCCTAACTAGCTCTCCGTCTCAGATTTTTTCGAAAATTCCAGAAAAAATCATACTTCATTTTCACGGCCTTCGGAGAAATTTTATTTTCGGGACACTTTTCTACGGGACGCAAAACAGAAAACAGGAAAAACTAAAGCTAAACCTATCATTGTTCTTCTAAGCAACCGAAGGTAAAGGTTTGGAACAGAAGGTTGTGACTCTCAGATTCATCCATCATGGTCATCAAAAGAAATCTGTCAATGAGGTTGATCAAGTCTCCTTAACAAACTTTTTTTTGAATCGCTTAAAAACAGAGAATTTTCTAATAGTCACTAGGTTACCTCAATGGGGATGTGCATATCCCCAGCAAGCAAATCATACTTCATCTTAACAGTAGGTATAGGGCATTCAAAGCTCCCAATAAGAAACGATGAAGTTTCTCAATAGCATTGATGCAATGTACTCGATATTGTTTCTCCGGAAAGTGCACCATATGCTCATTACCATTGACATGGAAAGTGACATTGCCTTTGTTGCAATCAATAACAGCCCCTTCAGTGTTTAGAAAGGGTCTTCCAAGGATGACCGCCATGGCATCATCCTCAGGAATATCCAGAATAACAAAGTCTGTTAAGATAGTAACTTTCGCAACCACAATAGGTACATCCTCGCAAATGCCGATAGGGAAAGCAATTGATTTGTCGGCCATTTGCACAGAGATTTTAGTGGGTGTCAACTTATCCAGTCAAGTCTACGATAAAGAGAGAGAGGCATAACACTAACACCGGCTCCAAGATCGCATAAAGCAGTTTTAACGTAGTTTCCTTTAATGGAGAAAGGTATAGTGGGCACTCCGGGATCACCTAGTTTCTTAGGAGTTCCACCCTTGAAGGTGTAATTGGCAAGCATGGTGGAAATCTCAACCTCAGGTATCCTCCTCTTATTAGTCACAATATCCTTCATGTACTTAGCATAAGGAGACATTTTGAGCATATCTGTCAAACGCATTTGCAGAAAGACAGGTCTAATCATTTCATCAAATCGCTCAAAATCCACATCATCCTTTTTCTTGGATGGTTTGGGAGGAAAGGGCATTGGTTTCTGAACCCATGGTTCCCTTTCTTTATCATGCTTCCTAGCAATGAAGTCATTCTTATCGTATCTCTTATTCTTAGGTTGTGGGTTATCAAGATCAACTCGTTCAATCTCCACATCCTTATATTGCTAGGTCGAGCATCTTCATGAGCATCAGTATTGATATTGTCACTAGGCTTATGTTCATCACCAGATTGTGTTTCGGCATCAGAAACAGAGACATCGTTTGGATTCTCACGTGTAACAGCAACAGGGTTGCTAACGTGCAAATTCCTATCATCTTTCTTTTTCTTTCTAGGATGACTAGGTACATCAGTGCTAACTCCTTGAGAATCTTGTTCAATTCTCTTAGGATGACCCTCAGGATACAAAGGTTCCTGGGTCATTCTACCGCCTCTAGTGTCGACTCTAACAGAATTTTCATTCATCTCATTGAGCAAGTCATTTTGAGCCTTAAGTACTTGTTCTACTTGAGTAATAACCATAGAGGCATGTTTACTCAAAAGCTTAAGATCATTGACATTTCTATCCACACAAGCACTTAAATGACTAAGCATGCGAGCATTCTGTTCCAATTGTCTGCTAACATAATCATTGAAACTTTGTTGTTTGGCAACAAAGTTATCAAATTCATCCAGGCATAAGCTAGCAGGTTTATCAAAAGGAATGTCACTCTCATTGAATCTACGAAGAGAATTTACCTGTACTACCTATGTAGGGTTATCAAGACCATGGATCTCTTCGATAGGTGGTAGATTTTTGACATCTTCAGATTTAATGCCTTTCTCTTTCATATATTTCTTAGCTTCTTGCATATCTTCAGGACTGAGGAATAGGATACCTCTTTTCTTAGGAGTTGTCTTTGGAGGTGGTTCAGGAATAGTCCAAGCATTCTCATTGCACAAGATATTATTCAATAGGATATCAGCTTGTTCTACGGTTCGTTCCCTGAAAACACAACCAGCACAACTATCTAGGTGGTCCATAGAAGCATCGGTTGGTCCATTATAGAAGATATCAAGTATTTCATTCTTTTCAAGAGGGTGAAGAGGCAAAGCATTCAGTAGCTGGACAAGCCTCCCCCAAGCTTGTGGGAGACTCTCTTCTTCAACTTGCACAAAGTTATATATTTCCTGCAAGGCAGCTTGCTTCTTATGGGCAGGAAAATATTTCTCAGAGAAGTAATAGATCATATCCTGGAGACTACGCACACAAGCAGGAGCAAGAGAAGTGAACCAAGTCTTAGCATCATCCTTTAGCGAGAAAGGAAACACCTTAAGGATATAGTAGTGGCGGATCTTTTCCTCACTCGTGAATAGGGTGGCTATATCGTGCAGTTTGGTAAGATGTGCTACAACCGTTTCAGACTCATAATCGTGAAAAGGATCAGATTCGACCAGAGTGATTAACTCAGGGTCGACAGAGAATTCATAATCCTTATCGGTCACAAAGATAGGCGAAGTAGCAAACTTCGGGTCGTATTTCATCCTAGCGTTCAAAGATTTTTGTTTCCACTTGCATAGTAATTTCTCAAGATCATAGCTATCCTTACAAGCAAGAAAGTCCTCAGCTATCTGTCCCTCCATAACATAACCCTCAAGCATATCAGGCATTTCATATCTAGGAGAGCTAGTTCTAACAGGTGAAATAGCAGGTTCTACTTCAATAATCTCAGCAGTTTCAGAAGTATCATCACATCTAGCACCAACTCTAGCAATTTGTGAATCTAGGAATGCACCTAGTGGAAAAGCAGTATCAAGCAAAGCATCATCACAAGCATCATGGACAGCAGAAGTAGCATCATCAAGCACAAGCGACACATCAAAATTTCTAGCAGGAGGTGGTGTCGCAAACTTACTCATAACTGAAGGTGAATCAAGTGCAGAGCTAGATGGCAGTTCCTTACCTGTCCTCGTAGTTGAGGGCAAGACTTTAGTTTTTGGATCTCTTGGATTCCTCATAGTGATCAGTAAACATAAATCCCAAGTGACTCAGAGAATAGAGCTAGGCCTCCCCGGCAACGGCGCCAGAAAATAGTCTTGATAACCCACAAGTATAGGGGATCGCAACAGTTTTCGAGGGTAGAGTATTCAACCCAAATTTGTTGATTCGACACAAGGGAAAGCAAAAGAATATTCTCGAGTATTAGCAGTTGAGTTGTCAATTCAACCACACCTGAAAGACTTAGTATCTGCAGCAAAGTATCAGTAGCAGAGTAGTGTGATAGCAACAGTAGCAACAGTAATAGTAGCAACAGTGACAACAGTAGTGACAGAGTAATAGTAGCAGCAGTGACAGCAGTGGCGGCAAAGTAACAGTAGCAGCAACGACAACAATAGTGGCAAAGTAACGTAGCAAGGACCAGTACGAAAAACTCATAGGCATTGGATCGGTGATGGATAATTATGCCGGATGATATTCATCACGCAACAGTTATAACACAGAGAGAAATGTAACTAGCTCTAGTTCGTTAATGTAATGTAGGCATGTATTCCGTATGTAGTCATACGTGCTTAGGTAAAAGAACTTGTATGACATCTATTGTCCATCCCTTCCGTTGCAGCAGGGTCCTAATGGAAACTACGGGATATTAAGGTTCTCCATTTAATAGAGAACCGGAACAAAGCATTAGCACTTAGTGAATACTTGAACTCCTCATGCTATGGTCATCTTGTTGGATAACGTCGCATGGGAAACGAAAATTTTCCTACGCGCACGAAGACCTATCATGGTGATGTCCATCTACGAGAGGGGAAGACCCTTGTAGATCACACAACAGAAGCATTAGTGAACGCGGTTGATGTAGTGGAACGTCCTCACGTCCCTCGATCCGCCCCGCGAACCGTCCCGCGAACAGTCCCACGATCTAGTGCCGAACGGACGGCACCTCCGCGTTCAGCACACGTACAACTCGACGATGATCTCGGCCTTCTTGATCCATCAAGAGAGACGAAGAGGTAGATGAGTTCTCCGGCAGCATGACGGCGCTCCGGAGGTTGGTGGTGATGTAATCTCAGCAGGGCTCTGCCCGAGCTCCGCAGAAACGCGATCTAGAGGTAAAACCGTGGAGGTATGTAGTCGGGCTGCCATGGCAAAAGTTGTCTCAAATCAGCCCTAAAACCTCCGTATATATAGGTGGGAGAGGGGGGGCCTTGCCTTGGGGCTCAAGGATCCCCAAGGGGGTCGGCCGAGCCAAGGGGGGGAGTCCTCCCCTTCCAAACTGAATCCAACTAGGTTTGGAAGGAGGAGTCCTTCCCCCTTTTCCCACCTCCCTCTTTTTTTCTCTTTGATTTTCTTCCTATGGCGCATAGGGCCTTCTTGGGCTGCCCCACCAGCCCACTAAGGTCTGGTGCGCCACCCCCAAGGCCTATGGGCTTCCCCGGGGTGGGTTGCCCCCCCCCGGTGAACACCCGGAACCCATTCGTCATTCCCGGTAACTCCGAAAACCTTCTGGTAATCAAATGAGGTCATCCTATATATCAATCTTCGTTTCCGGACCATTGCGGGAACCCTCGTGACGTCCGTGATATCATCCGGGACTCCGAACAACATTCGATAACCAACCATATAACTCAAATACGCATAAAACAACGTCGAACCTTAAGTGTGCAGACCCTGCGGGTTCGAGAACTATGTAGACATGACCCGAGTGAGTCCTCGGTCAATATCCAATAGCGGGACCTAGATGCCCATATTGGATCCTACATATTCTACGAAGATCTCATCGTTTGAACCTCAGTGCCAAGGATTCATATAATCCTGTATGTCATTCCCTTTGTCCTTCGGTATGTTACTTGCCCGAGATTCGATCGTCAGTATCCGTATACCTATTTCAATCTCGTTTACCGGCAAGTCTCTTTACTCGTTCCGTAATACAAGATCCCGCAACTTACACTAAGTCACATTGCTTGCAAGGCTTGTGTGTGATGTTGTATTCCCGAGTGGGCCCCGAGATACCTCTCCGTCACACGGAGTGAAAAATCCCAGTCTCGATCCATACTAACTCAACGAACACCTTCGGAGATACCTGTAGAGCATCTTTATAGTCACCCAGTTACGTTGCGATGTTTGATACACACAAAGCATCCCTCCGATGTCAGTGAGTTATATGATCTCATGGTCATAGGAACAAATACTTGACACGCAGAAAACAGTAGCAACGAAATGACACGATCAACATGCTACGTCTATTAGTTTGGGTCTAGTCCATCACACGATTCTCCTAATGATGTGATCCCATTATCAAGTGACAACACTTGCCTATGGTCAGGAAACCTTGACCATCGTTGATCAACGAGCTAGTCAACTAGAGGCTTACTAGGGACAGTGTTTTGTCTATGTATCCACACATGCACTGTGTTTCCAATCAATACAATTATAGCATGGATAATAAACGATTATCATGAACAAAGAAATATAATAACAACTAATTATTACTGCCTCTAGGGCATATTTCCAACAGTCTCCCACTTGCATTATTGTCAATAATCTAGTTCACATCACCATGTGATTCCAACGAATCCAACACCCATATATTTATGGGGTCTGATCACGTCTTGCTCGTGAAAGAGGTTTTAGTCAACGGTTCTGAAACTTTCAGGTCCGTGTGTTCTTTACAAATCTTTATGTCATCTTATAGATGCTGCTACTATGTGCTATTTGGAAATACTCCAAATATCTACTCTACTATACGAATCCATTTCACTACTCATAGTTATTCAGATTAGTGTCAAAGCTTGCATCGACGTAACCCTTTGCGACGAACTCTTTAACCACCTCCATAATCGAGAAAAATTCCTTAGTCCATCAGTTACTAAGGATAAATTTTGACCGCTGCTAGTGATTCAATCATGGATCACTCTCTGTACCTCTCAACAGACTTTGAGTCAAGGCACACATCAGGTGCGGTACCCAGCATGGCATACTTCAGAGTATACGGCTAAGGCATAGAAGACGACCTTCGTCTATTCTCTTTATTCTACTGTGGTCGGGTTTTGAGTCTTACTCAAATTCACACCTTACAACGCAACCAAGAACTCCTTCTTTGCTGATCTATTTTGAACTCCTTCAAAAACTTGTCAAGGCATGCATCTTGTTGAAACTTCCATTAAGCGCTTTCGATCTATCTCCATAGATCTTTGATGCTCAATGTTCAAGTAGCGCAATCCAGGTACTCCTTTGAAAACTCCTTTCAAACAACCTTGTATGCTTTACAGAAATTCTACATTACTTCGGATCCACAATATGTCAACCACATATACTTATCAGAAATTCTATAGTGCTCCCACTCACTTCTTTGGAAATACAAGTTTCTCATCAACCTTGTACAAACCCAAAATCTTTGATCACCTCATCAAAGTGTATATTCCAACTTCGAGATGCTTGCACCAGTCCATTGAAGGATCACTGGAGCTTGCATACTTGTTAGTATCTTTAGGATCGACAAAACCTTCTGGTTGTATCACAAACAATGTTTGCTCAAGGAAACTGTCGAGGAAACAATGTTTTGACATCCTATGTGCAATATTTCAAAAAATAATGCAACAACTACTAACATAATTCTAACAGAATTTTAGCATCGCTACGAGTGAGAAAGTCTCACCATAGTCAACTGTTTGATCATGTCGAAAACATCTTTGCGACAAGTCGAGCTTTTCTTAATAGTGACTGATCACCATCATCGTCTGTCTTCCTTTTAAAGATCCATCTTTACTCAACAGTCCTATGACCATGAAGTAGTTCTTCCAAAGTCTACACTTTGTTTTAATACATGGATTCTCTCTCGGATTTCATGGCTTCCAGCCATTTTTCGGAATCCGGGCCCACCATTGCTTTCTCCATAACTCGTAGGTTCACTGTTGCTTAACAACATGACCTCCAAGACAGGGTTACCGTACCACTCTGCAGCAGTCAGCGACCTTGTCAACCTACGAGGCTTGTAGTAACTTGATCCGATGCTCGATGATCACCATCATCAGCTTTCACTTCAATTGGTATAGGCGCCACAGGAACAACTTCGTGCGCCCTGCTACACACTGGTTGAAGTGATGGTTCAATAACCTCATCAAGTTCTACCACCCTCCCACTCAATTCTTTCGAGAGAAACCTTTCCTCGAGAAAGGATCCGTTTCTAGAAACAAACACGTTGCTTTCGGATCTAAGATAGGAGATGTACCCAACTGTTTTGGATATCCTATGAAGATGCATTTATCCGCTTTGGGTTCGAGCTTATCAGACTCAAACTTTTTCACATAAGTGTCGAAGCCCCAAACTTTCAAGAAACGACAGTTTATATTTCTCCAAACCTCAGTCTATACTGTGTCATCTCAACGGAAATACGCGGTGCCCTATTTAAAGTGAATGCGGTTGTCTCTAATGCATAACCCGTAAACGATAGTGGTAATTCGATAAAAGACATCATAGCATGCACCATACCAAATAGTGCGTGGCTATGACATTCAGACACATCATCACACTATGATGTTCCAGGTGGCATGAACTGCGAAACAATTTCCACATTGTCTTAACTGCGTACCAAAACTCGTAACTCAGATATTCATTTCTATGATCATATCGTAGACAGTTTATCCTCTTGTTACGACGAACTTCACTCCGAAACAGAATTGAACTTTTTCAATATTTCATACTTGTGATTCATTAAGTAAGTACTCCTGTATCTACTCAAATCGTCAGTGAAGTAAGAACATAATGATATCCACTGCGTGCCTTAGCACTTATTGGACTGCACACATAAAAAATGTATCACTTCCAACAAGTTACTATCTTGTTTCATCTCAATGAAAACAAGGCCTTGCTCATGTGGTATGATTTGCATGTCACTAGTGATTCAAAATCAAGTGAGTATAAAGATCCATCAGCATGGAGCCTCTTCATGCAATTTATACCAACATGACTCAAGCGGCAGTGCCACAAGTAAGTGGTACTATCATCATTACCTCGTATCTTTTGGCACCAATATCATGAACATGTGTAACACTACGATCGAGATTCAATAAACCATTGAAGGTGATTATTCAAGCAAATAGAGTAGCCATTATTCTCTTTAAATGAATAATAGTATTGCAATAAACACGATCCAATCATGTTCATGCTTAACGCAAGCACCAAATAACAATTATTTAGGTTTAACACCAATCCCGATGGTAGAGGGAGTGTGTGATGTTTGATCATATCAACCTTGGAAACACTTCTAACACGTATCGTCACCTCGCCTTTAGCTAGTCTCCGTTTATGCCGTAGCTTTCATTTCGTGTTACTAATTACTTAGCAACCAAACCGGTATCCAATACCCTCGTGCTACTAGGAGTACTAGTAAAGTACACATCAACATCATGTATATCAAATATACTTCTTTCAACTCTTGCCAGCCTTCTTATCTACCAAGTATCTAGAGTTGCTCCGCCTCAGTGACCGTTCCCCTCATAACAGAAGCACTTAGTCCCGGGCTTGGGTTTAATCTGGGGTCTCTTCATTAGTGCACCAACTCCTTTGCCGTTTCATGAAGTATCCCTTCTAGCCCTTGCCTTTCTCGAAACTTAGTGGTTTTACTAACCATCAACTATTGATGCTCCTTCTTGATTTCTACTCTCGCAGTGTCAAACATCGCGAATCGCTCAAGGATCATTGTATCTATCCTTGATATGTTATAGTTCATCACGAAGCTCTCACAGCTTGGTGGCAGTGACTTTGGAGAACCATCACTATCTCATCTGGAAGATTAACTCCCACTTGATTCAATCGATTGTCGTACTCAGACAATCTGAGCACATGCTCAAAGATTGAGCTATTCTCCTTTACTTTGTGGACAAAGAATCTTGTCGGAGGTCTCGTACCTCTTAACAAGGGCACAAGCATGAAATCACAATTTCATCTCTTTAGAACATCACTTATGTTCCGTGACGTTTCAAAACGTCTTCGGCGCCTTGCTTCTAAGCCATTAAGTATTTTGCACTGAACTATCGTGTAGTCATCACAAACGTGTATGTCGGATGTTCACAGCATCCATAGACGACGCTCGAGGCGCAGCACACCGAGTGGTGCATTAAGGACATAAGCCTTCTGCGCAGCAACGAGGACAATCCTGTGCAAAGTTTGCTACTATCAACTTTCAACTAAATTTTCTCTAGGAACATATAAAAACAGTAGAGCTATAGCGCAAGCTACATCGTAATTCGCAAAGACCATTAGACTATGTTCATGAGAATTAGTTCAATTAATCATATTACTTAAGAACTCCCACTCAAAAAGTACATCTCTCTAGTCATTTGAGTGGTACATGATCCAAATCCACCATCTCAAGTCAGATCATCACGTGAGTCGAGAATAGTTTCAGTGGTAAGCATCTCTATGCTAATCATATCAACTATACGATTCATGCTCGACCTTTCGGTCTCATGTGTTCCGAGGCCATGTCTGCACATGCTAGGCTCGTCAAGCTTAACCCGAGTGTTCCGCGTGTACAACTGTTTTGCACCCGTTGTATGTGAACGTTGAGTCTATCACACCCGATCATCACGTGGTGTCTCGAAATGAAGAACTGTCGCAACGGTGCACAGTCGGGGAGAACACAATTTCGTCTTGAAATTTTAGTGAGAGATCACCTCATAATACTGCCGTCGTTCTAAGCAAGATAAGGTGCATAAAGGATTAAAATCACATGCAATTCATAAGTGACATAATATGGCCATCATCATGTGCTTCTTGATCTCCATCACCAAAGCACCGGCACGATCTTCTTGTCACCGGAGTCACACCATGATCTCCATCATCATGATCTCCATCAACGTGTCGCCATCGGGGTTGTCGTGCTACTCATGCTATTACTACTAAAGCTACATCCTAGCAAAATAGTAAACGCATCTGCAAGCACAAACGTTAGTTTAAAGACAACCCTATGGCTCCTGCCGGTTGCCGTACCATCGACGTGCAAGTCGATATTATCTATTACAACACGATCATCTCATACATCCAATATATCACACCACATCGTTGGCCATATCACATCACAAGCATACCCTGCAAAAACAAGTTAGACGTCCTCTAATTTTGTTGTTGCATGTTTTACGTGGTGACCATGGGTATCTAGTAGGATCGCATCTTACTTACGCAAACACCACAACGGAGATATATGAATTGCTATTTAACCTCATCCAAGGACCTCCTCGGTCAAATCCGATTCAACTAAAGTTGGAGAAACTGACACTTGCCAGTCATCTTTGAGCAACGGGGTTACTCGTAGCGATGAAACCAGTCTCTCGTAAGCGCACGAGTAATGTCGTTCCAAGCCGCTTCAATCCAACAATACCTCGGAATCAAGAAAAGACTAAGGAGGGCAGCAAAGCGCACATCACCGCCCACAAAAACTTTTGTGTTCTACTCGAGAAGACATCTACGCATGAACCTAGCTCTGATACCACTGTTGGATAACGTCGCATGGGAAACGAAAATTTTCCTACGCGCACGAAGACCTATCATGGTGATGTCCATCTACGAGAGGGGATATTCGATCTACGTACCCTTGTAGATCGCACAACAGAAGCTTTAGTGAACGCGGTTGATGTAGTGGAACGTCCTCACGTCCCTCGATCCGCCCCGCGAACTGTCCCGCGAACAGTCCCACGATCTAGTGCCGAACGGACGACACCTCCGCGTTCAGCACACGTACAGCTCGACGATGATCTCGGCCTTCTTGATCCAGCAAGAGAGACAGAGAGGTAGATGAGTTCTTTGGCAGCGTGACGGCGCTCCACAGGTTTGTGGAGATCTAATCTCAGCAGGGCTCCGCCCGAGCTCCGTAGAAACGCGATCTAGAGGTAAAACCGTGGAGGTATGTGGTCGGGCTGCCGTGGCAAAAGTTGTCTCAAATCAGCCCTAAAACCTCCGTATATATAGGTGGGAGAGGGGGGCCTTGCCTTGGGGCTCAAGGAGCCCCAAGGGGGTCGGCCGAGCCAAGGGGGGGAGTCCTCCCCTTCCAAACCGAATCCAACTAGGTTTGGAAGGAGGAGTCCTTCCCCCTTTTCCCACCTCCTCTTCTTTTTCTTTTTCTTTTCTCTTTGATTTTCTTCCTATGGCGCATAGGGCCTTCTTGGGCTGTCCCACCAGCCCACTAAGGGCTGGTGCACCACCCCCAAGGCCTATGGGCTTCCCCGGGGTGGGTTGCCCCCCCCCGGTGAACACCCGGAACCCATTCGTCATTCCCGGTACATTCCCGGTAACTCCGAAAACCTTCCGGTAATCAAATGAGGTCATCCTATATATCAATCTTCGTTTCCGGACCATTTCGGAAACCCTCGTGATGTCCGTGATCTCATCCAGGACTCTGAACAACATTCGGTAACCAATCATATAACTCAAATATGCATAAAACAACGTCGAACCTTAAGTGTGCAGACCCTGCGGGTTCGAGAACTATGTAGAAATGACCCGAGTGACTCCTCGGTCAATATCCAATAGCGGGACCTGGATGCCCATATTGGATCCTACATATTCTACGAAGATGTCATCGTTTGAACCTCAGTGCCAAGGATTCATATAATCCCGTATGTCATTCCCTTTGTCCTTCGGTATGTCACTTGCGCGAGATTCGATCGTCAGTATATGTATACCTATTTCAATCTCGTTTACCGGCAAGTCTCTTTACTCGTTCCGTAATACAAGACCCCTCAACTTACACTAAGTCACATTGCTTGCAAGGCTTGTGTGTGATGTTGTATTACCGAGTGGGCCCCGAGATACCTCTCCGTCACACGGAGTGAGAAATCCCAGTTTCGATCTATACTAACTCAACGAACACCTTCGGAGATACCTGTAGAGCATCTTTATAGTAACCCAGTTACGTTGCGACGTTTGATACACACAAAACATTCCTCCGGTGTCAGTGAGTTATATGATCTCATGGTCATAGGAACAAATACTTGACACGCAGAAAACAGTAGCAACAAAATGACACGATCAACATGCTACGTCTATTAGTTTGGGTCTAGTCCATCACACGATTCTCCTAATGATGTGATCCCGTTATCAAGTGACAACACTTGCCTATGGTCAGGAAACCTTGACCATCTTTGATCAACGAGCTAGTCAACTAGAGGCTTACTAGGGACAGTGTTTTGTCTATGTATCCACACATGCACTGTGTTTCCAATCAATACAATTATAGCATGGATAATAAACGATTATCATGAACAAAGAAATATAATAACAACTAATTATTACTGCCTCTAGGGCATATTTCCAACACATCTCCGGGAGTGGTTCCGGCTATTGTCACTCCGGGGTTGCCGGGTCATAACACATAGTAGGTGACTACAACTTGCAAGATAGGATCAAGAACACACATATATTGACGAGAACATAATAGGTTCAGATCTGAAATCATGACACTCGGGCCTTAGTGACAAGCATTAAGCATGGCAAAGTAGTAGCAACATCAATCTCACAACATAGTGGATACTGGGGATCAATCCCCATCAGAACTAACTCGATTACATGATAGATCTCATCCAACCCATCACCGTCCAGCAAGCCTACGATGAGATTACTCACGAACGGTGAAGAGGATCATGGAATTGGCGATGAAGGAAGGTTGGTGATGATGATGCCGACGATCTCCCCTCTTCGGAGCCAAGAACGGACTCCAGATCTGCCCTCCAGAGGAAGAACAGGTGGTGGCGGCGCCTCCATATCGTAAAATGCGATGAACTCTTCTCCTTGATTTTTTTCCGAACGAAAGGGGCTAAATAGAGCTAGATTTGGAGGCGGTGGAGCTCTGAGGGCCCCACAAGCCTGCTAGGCGTGGCCAGGGGGGGCGCGCCTGGTGGGCTTGTGGGATCCTCGCTCCACTCCTCCGGTTGATTCTTGTGCCAGTATTTTTTTTATATTCCACAAAAAATCCTCGTAATTTCCAAGTCATTCCGAGAACTTTTATTTCTGCGCAAAAACAACACCATGACAATTCTGCTGAAAAAGCGTTAGTCCGGGTTAGTTCCATTCAAATCATGCAAATTAGAATCCAAAACAAGGGCAAAAGAGTTTGGGAAAGTAGATACGACGGAGACGTATCAAACCCAATATGGACATCCAGGTCCTGCTATTGGTTATTGACCGGGGAGTGTCTCAGGTCATGTCTGCATAGTTCTCGAACCCGCAGGGTCTGCACACTTAAGGTTCAGTGGCGTTTCAGTATTATTGAGTTATGTGTGTTTGGTAACCGAAAGTTGTTCGGAGTCCCGGATGAGATCACGGACATCACGAGAAGCTCCGGAATGGTCCGAAGGTAAATATTGATATATAGGAAAGTGTGTTTTGAACTCCGGAAAAGTTTCAGGCATTTTCGACACTGTACCGGGAGTGACGAATGGGTTCCGGGGGTCCACCAGGTGGGATCACCCACACCAAATGGACTCATGGGTTGTGGGAGGACATGGACCAGCCCTTAGTGGGCTGGCCGAAGCCTCCACTGAATCCCAAGGCAGATTGGAGGTGGGAAGGAAAGAAACCCAAAGGTGGAAAAGGTGGAAAGGGTTTCCAAGTGGAGAGGAGGAATCCTACTCCTAGTAGGATTGGAGTAGGACTCCTCCACCTCCAATTTAGGCCAATCCTTGAGGGTTTGACGCTGCCTCCTCCCCTCCCTCCCTCCTATATATACTAGAGGTTTTAGAGGTGAGGGCTAACCCTAATTGCCACGTGCTCCCTCTACTTCTTTCTAGATCCGTTTCTCCTCTAATCTAGTTCGGCGGTGCTCAGGCGAAGCCCTCATGGAATAGATCCACCACCATCATGTCACCGTTCTGGAGAACTCATATACCTCTCCACCCCTCTTGGTGGATCAAGAAGGCAGGGATTGTCATCAAGCCGTACGTGTGCTGAACGCGGAGGTGCCGTCCATTCGGCACTAGATCGGAATGGATCGTGATGGGATCGCGGGACGGGCTGCGATTTGGATCGCGAAGATGTTCCACTACATCAACCGCATTATATACGCTTCCGCTTAGCGATCTACAAGGGTATGTAGATTCACTCTCCCCTCTCGTAGATGATCATCACGATGGATAGGTATTGCGTGTGCATAGAATTTTTTTGTTTCCCATGTGATGTTCCCCAACAACAGCCGGCCGGCCTCCAGCTGGCAACTCCACGCTCCCTCCGCGGCGATGGCTCCGAGGCGGCCCCGTCATGGTCGGACGTGCATCCAGCACCTGCAGCTCGTGTCATCGTCCGTCCAGTCCGTGTCGGACCCTTCGGGAGGATGGCGTGACGACTCTGCCTCGCCGGCTGGGGCGTTGACTGGCTTGTCCACCTCGTCGCCCTCATCCCCTTCATCCTCCTCCGCCTCTGGCGTGCCCGAGCCTTCGGGGGTGTTGGGGCCATCCCCGTCCGACTCATATTCTTCGTCGTTAGACTCCTCCCGGTCCGGGAGGAAGCGCACCAGGTTTGGGCCGTGTGGGTGTTCTGCTGGGCGAAGAGCTAAGGAACGCCACGGCCGCACGTCAAGTACTACGAATAAAGAAAATAAAAGAAGGGAAAACAATTCAGGTCGACCGAGGACTTACTAGCGGTACCCGGTTGCCGCGGTGGAACGGCTCCAGGCCGAAGCTCCACTCCTTCTCTTCCAGCTAAAAGTTGGTGATGCCGTTCACCTGGGCGACCACCTTGTGTAGCGGCACCTCCACCGTTGACAGCTGGCATGGGTCCTTGAAGCCACTCATACGCACATCTCGTGCGACCTCCTCTCCAATGGCTGCACTCAAGGGAGATGAAGACCGCCACCAGGTCTGGGGTCACCATCCCCATCGAAGCCACGAGTTCCTTCATCCGGCCGACCATAGGCACCATCTCCTCGGTGTATGGATTGAGGCTCCAGTTCTTTCCAGTTGGCGGCTCGTTGGAGAAGGGCGGGAGATCGACCCAATCCCACCCACACCGATCTCGCGAACGTAGAAGAAGGTACGCTGCCACTTCTTGAAAGATTCCTTCCACGTCATCTTCGGTAGCGGCCGTCCAAGCCGCTTGTATACCATCGTGCCGCCGCAGGAGTAGGCCACCTGGCCGTGCATCTGGGCGCGAAAGTAGAAGAGGTGGCGGAAGAAGGACATAAAAGGGCGGAAGCCCATGCACGCCTCACACAGCGTTACGAAGCACGCGATGTACAAGACGGAGTTCAACCCCAAATGATGCATCTGGAGGCTGTAAAAGTTGAGGAAGTGACGGAGGAAGGAGCTCACGGGCAACCCGAAGCCGACGATGAAGTGGTTGTCAAAGACGACCCGCTCGCTGTCGTGGGGTTCCGGCGAGCGCTCCCCTCTGGGCGCGCGGGCCCCAATGACCTCCTCAGACGGGAGCTTCCGCATCTGATGAAGGTACTCAGTGTGCCCCTCGGTGACGATGGATCCTCCCACGAGCCGGGGCAAAGCTTCGACATCTTGCCGACTGCACGCGGCGAGCTGAACGAAGGAAAGAGGTTAGAGAAATGGCCCCCGGTGGTCAACCGCGAGGAAGAAACATGGGCACGAGGAGGAAGGAAGGAGGCGAAGAAGCGCTGCGAGCGTGAAAAGGAAGGAAGTAGACGGAGAGCACAACACGAGAGGAGCAGGAGGCACTGGCGAGACAATGGTGGCGTTGGTCCCCACCCCCTTTTAAAGGGACAGAAGACGGGGGGTGTGGGATGAGTTGTGCCCATGACCCCCTGCTGACCCACGATCTTGCCGCATTAAAAGTGCACCGGGAACTACAACCGACGGCCCACAGCCACACTACATCCGCGTGTGGGCCCAGGCATGCTAGGCTGGGCGTGTAGCGCCGCACCATCATGCAGAAAGTGGCAAGCCCGCCGCCAGCCGCTGGCCTGCACGTGGTGCAGCCCAGCGGGTGCCAAAACCGTGGCGACGCACGGAACCCGAGGCACCACGGTGGACGGTGATACGTCCATTTTGCATCATGCTTCCATATTGATATTTATCGCTTTATGGGCTATTATTACACTTCACAGTACAATACTTATGCCTTTTCTTTCTTATTTTGCAAGGTTTACATGAAGAGGGAGAATGCCGAGAACTGAAATTCTGGCCTGAAAAAGGAGCAAGTTTGAGATACCTATTCTGCGCAACTCCAAAAGCCGTGAAAATCAACGAGGATTTATTTTGGAATTTATAAAAAATACTGGGCCGAAGAAGTACCAGAGGGGAGCCAGCAGGAGGCCACAAGCCTGCTAGGCGCGGCCTACCACCTTGGCCGTGCCTAGGGGGCTTGTGGGCTCCCTATTGGCCCTCTAGCCCCCCTCTTTTGCTATACGGAGGGTTTCGTTCCAGAAAAAAATCAAGAGGAGGCTTTCGGGAGGAATCGCCGCCGCCACGAGGCGGAACTTGAGTAGAACCAATCTAGAGCTCCGGCAGGGTCGTCGTGCCGGGGAAACTTCCCTCCCGGAGGGGGAAATCGTTGCCATCGTCATCATCAACACTTCTCTCATCGGAGGAGACTCATCACCATCAACATCTTCATCAGCACCATCTCATCTCCAAACCCTAGTTCATCTCTTGTAACCAATCTCCGTCTCGCGACTCCGATTGGTACTTGTAAGGTTGCTACTAGTGTTAATTACTCTTTGTAGTTGATGCTAGTTGGATTACTCGATGGAAGATTATATGTTCAGATCCTTGATGCTATTCAATACCTTTTTGGTCATGAACATAATTATGCTTTGTGAGTAGTTGCTTTTGTTCCCGAGGATATGGGATAAGTCATGCTATAAGTAGTCTTGTGAATTTGGTATTCGTTCGATATTTTGATGCGTTGTATGTTGTTTTTCCTCTAGTGGTGTTATGTGAACGTCGACTACATAACACTTCACCGGTATTTGGGCCTAGAGGAAGGCATTGGGAAGTAGTAAGTAGATGATGGGTTGCTAGAGTGACAGAAGCTTAAACCCTAGTTTATGCGTTGCTTCGTAAGGGGCTCATTTGGATCCACTAGTTTAATGCTATGGTTAGACTTTGTCTTAATTCTTCTTTCGTAGTTGCGGATGCTTGCGAGAGGGGTTAATCATAAGTGGTATGCTTGTCCAAGTAAGGGCAGTACCCATGCGCTGGTCCACCCACATATCAAACTATCAAAGTAGCGAACGCGAATCATATGAACATGATGAAAACTAGCTTGACAGAAATTCCCGTGTGTCCTCGGGAGCGCTTTACCTCCTATAAGAGTTTGTCCAGGCTTGTCCATTGCTAAAAAAGGGATTGGGCTACTTGCTGCACCTTTGTTACTATTGTTACTTGCTACTTGTTGTGAATCATCTTATCACACAACTATCTGTTACCGATAATTTCAGTGCTTGCACAGAATACCTTGCTGAAAACCACTTGTCAGATCCTTCTGCTCCTCGTTGGGTTCGACACTCTTACTTATCGAAAGGACTACGATAGATCCCCTATCTTGTGGGTCATCAAGATTCTTTTCTCGCGTCGTTGCCGGGGAGTGAAGCGCCTTTGGTAAGTGGAATTTGGTAAGGAAACATTTATATAGTGTGCTGAAATTTATTGTCACTTGTCACTATGGAAACTAATCCGTTGAGGAGCTTGTTCGGGGTATCTTCACCTTGAACGGAAGCACAAGGAGTTTCTCCTGAACCTGCTGCACCTACTAAAAATATTTGGTATGAATTTCCTTCGGGTATGCTTGAGAAACTGTTGGCTAATCCTTTTACAGGAGATGGAACATCACATCCCGACTTGCATCTAATCTATGTAGATGAAGTTTGTGGTTTATTTAAGCTTGCAGGTTTGCCCGAGGATGAGGTCAAGAAGAAGGTCTTTCCCTTATCTTTGAGGGATAAAGCATTGACATGGTATAGGCTATGTGATGATACTGGATCAAGGAACTACAACCGGTTGAAATTGGAATTTCATCAAAAGTTTTATCCTATGCATCTAGTACATCGTGATCGGAATTATATGTATAATTTTTGGCCTCGTGATAGACAAAGCATCTCTCAAGCTTGGGGAGGCTTAAATCAATGTTATATTCATGCCCCAACCATGAGCTCTCGAGAGAAATTATCATTCAGAACTTCTATGCTCCGCTTTCTCATGATAATCGCACCATGCTTGACACTTCTTATACCGGTCCTTTTATGAAGAGAGATATTGACTTCAGATGGAATTTATTGGAAATAATTAAACGCAACTGTGAAGATTGGGAGTTTGACGAAGGTAAGGAGTCAGGTATGAATCTCAAGTTTGATTGCGTTAAATCCTTTGTTGAAACAAATACCTTTTACGATTTTAGTGCTAAATATGGACTTGACTCTGAGATAGTAGCTTAATTGTGTGAATCATTTGCTGATCATATTGATCTCCCTAAAGAGAAGTGGTTAAAATATCATCCTCCCATAGAAGTCAATGTAGTTAAACCCAATCCAGTTGAAGAGAAAGTCATTGCCTATAATGATCCTACTGTTCCCAGTGCTTACATTGAGAAACCACCTTTCCCTGTTAGGATAAAGGATCATTCTAAAGTTTCTACTGTGATACGTAGGGGCTGCATTAGAACACCTACACCCCCTGAGCAAATTAGAGTTGAACCTAGCATTGCTATTATCGAAGATCTCCTGTCCGACAATGTTGATGGCCATGATATTCACTTCTGTGAAGATGTTGTTAGAATTGTTAAACCTCATGCTAGAGACAAACATAGGCATGTTGTTGGCACACCTGTTGTTTCTGTTAAGATAGGAGATCATTGTTATCATGGTTTATGTGACGTGGGTGCTAGTGTTAGTGCAATACCTCAATCCTTATATGATGAACTTAAAGACGAGATTGCACCTGTTGAGATAGAACCTATTGATGTCACTATCCAGCTTGCCAATAGAGATACTATCTGCCCTTTGGGAATTGTTAGAGATGTTGAAGTCTTGTATGGTAAAACGAAGTATCCTGCTGATTTTCTCGTTCTTGCCACCACACAAGATAGATTTTGTCCCATCATATTTGGCAAACCCTTCCTCAATATTGTTAATGCTCATATTGACTGTGAGAAGCAAACTGTCACTGTTGGCTTTGAAGGTGTGTCACATGAGTTCAATTTCTCCAAGTTTGGTAGACAACCTCATGAAAAAGAGTTGCCTAGTAAGGATGAAATTATTGCCCTATCTTCTATTGTCGTGCCTCCTACTGATCCTTTAGAGCAATACTTGCTTGAGCATGAAAATGATATGCATATGGATGAAAGGGATGAGATAGATAGAGTTATCTTTGAACAATATCCTATCCTTAAGAATAATTTGCATGTTGAACTGCTTGGAGATCCACCCCCACCAAAGGGTGATCGAGTGTTCGAGCTTAAACAGTTGCGTGATACTCTTAAGTATGCTTATCTTCATCGAAAAGAGATATATCATGTTATTATTAGTGCTAGCCTCTCAGAGCATGAAGAAAAGAACTTACTAAAAACTCCGAGGAAGCACCATGCTGCTATTGGATATACTCTTGATGATCTTAAGGGCATTAGTCCCACTCTATGCCAGCACAAGATTAAAACTGATCCTGATTCCAAACCAGTTGCCAATCATCAACGGAGATTAAATCCTAAGATGAAAGAGGTAGTAAGAAAAGAAATACTAAAGCTCCTGGAAGCAGGTATTGTCTATCATGTTGCTCATAGTGATTGGGTGAGTCTGGTGCATTGCGTCCCTAAGAAGGGAGGTATTACCGTTGTCCCTAATGATAAGGATGAATTGATCCCACACAGGATTATTAATGGCTATAGGATGGTGATCAATTTTAGGAAATTGAATAAAGCCACTAGGAAAGATCATTACCCTTTGCCTCTTATCGACCAAATGCTAGAAAGACTGTCTAAACATACACACTTCTACTTCCCAAATACCAGTTGCACAATCTGATAAGGAGAAAACCACTTTCACCTGCCCTTTCGGTACCTTTGCTTACAGACGCATGCCTTTTGGCTTATGTAATGCACCTGCCACCTTTCAAAGATGTATGATGGCTATATTCTTTGACTTTTGTGAAAATATTGTTGAGGTTTTCATGGATGACTTCTCCATTTACGGGTCTTCTTTTGATGATTGCCTCAGCAGCCTTGATCGAGTCTTGCAGAGATGTAAAGATACCAATCTTGTCTTGAATTGGGAGAAGTGCCACTTTATGGTTAATGAAGGCATCGTCTTAGGACATAAAATTTCTGAAAGAGGTATTGAAGTCGATACGGCTAAGGTTGATGCAATCGAGAAAATGCCATGCCCCACAGATATCAAAGGTATAAGAAGTTTCCTTGGTCATGCTGGTTTCTATAGAAGGTTCTTTAAAGACTTCTCTAAGATTTCTAGGCCTCTTACAATCTCTTGCAAAAGGATATTCCTGTTGTTTTTGACAATGATTGTGAGGAAGCCTTCCAAATACTTAAGAAGGCCTTGATAACTGCGCCTATTGTTCAACCACCTGATTGGAACTTACCTTTTGAAATCATGTGTGATGCTAGTGATTATGCTATTGGCGCTGTCCTAGGACAAAGAGTTGATAAGAAGTTGAATGTTATTCACTATGCTAGTAAAACTCTAGACAGTGCCCAAAGAAACTATGCTACTACGGAAAAGGAATTTTTAGCAGTCGTGTTTGCATGTGAAAAGTTCAGGTCTTACATTGTTGATTCCAAAGTCACTATTCACACTGATCACGCTGCTATTAAGTACCTCATGGAAAATAAAGACACTAAACCTAGACTTATCAGATGGGTTCTCTTGCTACAAGAATTTGATTTGCATGTTGTCGATAGGAAGGGTGCCGAGGACCCAGTAGCAGATAACTTGTCTAGGTTGGAGAATGTTCTTGATGACCCACAACCTATTGATGATAGCTTTCCTAATGAGCAATTGAATGTCATCAATACTTCCCGTAGTGCACCGTGGTATGCTGATTATGCAAATTATATCGCTGCCAAATATATACCACCTAGTTTCACATACCAGTAAAAGAAGAAATTCTTCTTTGATTTGAGACATTACTTTTGGGATGATCCTCACCTTTATAAGGAAGGAGTAGATGGTGTTATTAGACGTTGTGTACGAGAACATGAACAGGGACAGATCCTACAGAAGTGTCACTCCGAGGCTTACGGAGGACACCATGCGGGAGATAGAACTGCACACAAGGTATTGCAATCAGGTTTCTATTGGCCCACTCTCTTCAAGGATGCCCGCAAGATTGTCTTGTCTTGTGATGAATGTCAAAGAATTGGTAATATCAGTAAACATCAAGAAATGCCTATGAATTATTCACTTGTCATTGAACCATTTGATGTTTGGGGTTTTGATTATATGGGTCCTTTTCCAAAATCCGACGGGTATACTCATATCCTAGTTGCTGTTGATTACGTTAGTAAGTGGGTAGAAGCTATCCCAACTAGTAGTGCTGATTACAACACCTCTATCAGGATTCTTAAAGAAGTTATTTTCCCTAGATTTGGAGTCCCTAGATATCTAATGACTGATGGTGGTTCACATTTCATTCATGGTGCTTTCCGTAAAACACTTGCTAAGTATGATGTCAACCATAGAATTGCATCTCCCCATTGATACATCTCCATCGTATCTACTTTTCCAAACTCTTTTGCCCTTGTTTTGGACTCTAATTTGCATGATTTGAATGGAACTAACCTGGACTGACGCTGTTTTCAGCAGAATTGCCTTGGTGTTATTTTTGTGCAGAAATCAAAGTTCTCCAAACGTACTGAAAATTTACGGGGAGCAGTTTTGGAAAATATCAAAAATATATGCGCCAAGTTCCACCTTAGGGGGTGGGCCAGTGGGCCACAAGCCCTTGCTCCGCCACCCCCTTGGTGGCGTGGTGCAGGCTTGTGGGGCCCAAATGGCTCTACCGCCCCCAATCTCAGGTCTATCAGATCCCTTTCGTCCCAGAAAAAATAAAAAGAGAAGTTTTCATCGCGTTTTCGATACGGAGGCGCCGCCACCACCTGTTCTTCATCTGGAGGGCAGATCTGGAGTCCGTCTTGGGCTCCTGAGAGGGGAAATCGTCGTCATCGTCATCATCAACCTTCTTCCCTCTCCAATTCCATGAAGCTCTTCGTCGTTCGTGAGTAATCTATTCGTAGGCTCGCTGAGCGGTGATGAGTAGGATGAGATCTATCATGTAGTCGAGTTAGTTTTGATGGGGATTGATCCCTAGTATCCACTATGTTCTGAGATTGATGTTCCTACTACTTTGCCATGCTTAATGCTTGTCACTACGGCCCGAGTGCCATGATTTAAGATCTGAAATTATTATGTTGTCACCAATATATGTGTGTTTTAGATCCGATCTTGCAAGTTGTAGTTACCTACTATGTGTTATGATCCGGCAACCCTGGAGTGACAATAATCGGAACCACTCCCGGTGATGACCATAGTTTGAGGAGTTCATGTGTTCACCAAGTGCTAATGCGTTGGTCCGGTTCTTTATTAAAAGGAGAACCTTAATATCCCGTAGTTTCCTTTTGGACCCCGCTGCCACGGGAGGGATGGACAATAGATGTCATGCAAGTTCTTTTCCCTAAGCACGTATGACGACACACGGAATGCATGCCTACATCACATTGACGAACGGGAGCTAGCCACATATCTCTCCGTGTTATAGCTGTTGATGATGAATATCGTCCAAACATATCTCTCCGTGTTATAGCTGTTGCATGATGAATATCATCCAAACAAATCTGAAGGATCCGAAGACCAAAGTCTTGCCCTCAACTACGAGGGGAGGTAAGGAATTGCCATCTAGCTCTGCACTTGATTCACCTTTAGTTATGAGTAAGTTTGCGACTTTTTAACTCCTGCTAGAAATCTTGATTTGTCGCATGTGCTTGATGATGCTTGTGATACTACTGCTAGAGATGCTATGCTTGATACTATGCCTGATGATGCTATGCTTGATACTATGCTTGATGATACTATGCCTGATACTCCTAGAGATGCTATGCTTGATACTGCTTTGCCTGATGATGCTAGAGATGCTATTTTGCCTGATGATGCTATGCTTGATACTGTTAGAGATACTCCTTTGCACGATGTTCCACTCGGAGTGTTCCTTGATGCTCATATTGCTAGAGTTACTGCCAATGCTCGTGATGCTTCTGAAACTACCGATACTATTGAGATAGAACCTGCTTTTGCTCCTGCTAGATCTAGCTCTCCTAGATATGAATTGCCTGATATACCTGAGGGTTACGTTATGGAGGGAGAGATAGCTGAGGATTTTCTTGCGTCTAAGGATGCCTATGATGCTGAGAAATTACTTCTCAAGTGGAAGGAAAAATCTCAAGAAGCTCGGATGAAAAATGACCCGAAGTTTGCCACTTCGCCTATCTTTGTCACCGGTAAGGATTATGAATTCTCTGTCGACCCTGAGATAATCTCTCTAGTCGAATCTGATACTTTTCACAGTTATGAGTCTGAGACGGTCATAGCCCACCTTGCCAAACTATCTGAAATAGCCAACCTCTTCACTAATGAGGAGAAGATCCGCCACTACTATATCCTTAAGATGTTTCCTTTCTCTCTAAAGGATGATGCTAAAGCCTGGTTCACCTCTCTTGCTCCTGGATGTGTGCGTAGTCCCCAGGAGATGGTCTATTACTTCTGTGAGAAATATTTCCCTGCCCATAAGAAGCAAGCTGCCTTGCAGGAAACATACAACTTTGCTCAACTCCAAGAAGAGAGTCTTCCACAAGCTTGGGGGAGGCTCGTCCAGCTATAGAATGCTTTGCCTGATCACCCTCTTAAGAAGAACGAGATACTTGATATCCTCTATAACGGACTTACCGATGCCTCCAAAGACTACCTAGATAGTTGTGTCGGTTGTGTTTTTAGGGAACGAACTGTAGAACAAGCTGAGACTCTACTGAATAACCTCTTGATCAACGATAATGCTTGGACTATTCCCGAACCACCTCCTAAGCCAACTCCTAAGAAAAGAGGTATTCTATTCCCCAGTCCCGAAGATATGCAAGAAGCCAAGAAATCTATGCAAGAGAAAGGCATTAGATCTGGAGATGTCAAAAATCTACCGCCTATCAAAGAGATCCATGGTCTCGATAACCCGATACAGGTAGTAGAAGTGAATTATCTGCGTAGGTTCGACGAGAGTGATATTCCTTTTGATAAACTTGCTAGCATATGCTTTGATGAATTTGACAACTTTGTTGCCAAACAACAGAGTTTCAATGATTATGTTAGCACACATTTGGAACAAAGTACTCGTATGCTTAGCCATTTAAGTGCTTGTGTAGACAGAAATGTCAATGCTCTGAAGCTTCTGAGTAAACATGCCTCTATGATTACTACTCACGTAGAACAAGTACTTAAAGCTCAGAATGACCTGCTCAATAAATTAAATGACAACTCTGTCAGAGTCATTACTAGAGGAGGCAAAATGACTCAGGAACCTTTGTATCCTGAAGGTCATCCTAAGAGAATTGATCAAGATTCTCAAGGAATCAATGCTGATACGCCCAGTCATCCTAAGGAGAAGAAGAAGGATGATATAGAAACCTACATGCCAGTCACACCTGAAGAACCTAATGATATTTCTGCGTCTGATGCGGAAACACAATCTGGTGATGAACATGAACCTGGTGACAATATGGACAGTGATGTTCATAATAATGCTCAACCTAGCAATGAAGAGGATGTGGAGATTGAACCTACGGTTAATCCTGATAATCCACAACCTAAGAGATACGACAAGAATGACTTTACTGCTAGGAAGCATGGTAAAGAAAGGGAGCCATGGGTTCAGAGACCTATGCCCTTCCCTCCTAAGCCATCCAAGAAAAAGGATGATGAGGATTTTGAGCTCTTCGTTGAGATGATAAGACCCGTCTTTCTGCAGATGCGGTTAACTGATATGCTCAAGATGTCTCCGTATGCCAAGTACATTAAAGACATCGTGACTAATAAACGGAGGATACCAAATCTTGAGATCTCCACCGTGCTTGTAAATTACACTTTCAAAGGTGGAACTCCTAAGAAACTTGGTGATCCCGGAGTGCCCACTATACCTTGCTCCATTAAAGGAAATTACGTAAGAACTGCCTTATGTGACCTTGGAGCCGATGTTAGTGTTATGCCACTCTCTCTTTATCGTAGACTTGAATTGGATAAGTTGACACCCACTGAAATTTCTCTGCAAATGGCCAACCAATCAACCGCTTTCCCTATCGGCATTTGCGAGGATGTGCCTGTTGTGGTTGCTAACACCACTATCTTAACAGACTTTGTTATCTTGGATATTCCCGAGGACGATGCCATGGCTATCATCCTCGGAAGACCCTTTTTGAACACTGCAAGGGCTGTCATAGATTGCAACAAAGGCAATTTCACTTTCCATGTCAACTGTAATGAGCACACAGTGCACTTTCCGAAGAAACGATATCCAGTACATTGCATCAATGCTATCGAAAAGACTTCATCGATTCTCATTGGGAGCTTTGAATGCCCTATTCCTCGTGTCAAGATGAAGTATGATTTGCTTGTTGGGGAGATACGTATCCCCATTGAGGTGACTTAGTGGCTATTCGAAAATTCTCCGTTCTCTCTTGCGATTCGAGAAGGTTTTGTCATAAGGACTTGATCAATCCCATTGACGGATTTCTTTCGATGACCATGAAACGGATGAATCAAAGAGTCACATACCTCTGTTTTGAGTTTTCCTTTTCTGTTGCTTAGAAGAAAAATGATAGAATTAGTTTAGTTTTTCCTGTTTTTTGTTTTAGCGTCCCGGAGAAAAATAGCTCGAAAATAAAAGTTCTTCGATGGTCCTGAAAATTTAGTATGATTTTTTCTGGAATTTTTGAAAATTTCTGGGCCTGGGAGCTGGCCTGGGCCCCTAACCAATGGGCCACAAGCCGTTGCTCCGCCACCACCCCCTGGTGGCGTTGTGCAAGCTTGTGGGGCCCACAGGCACCCCCAACACTCATTCCAGCTCCCAGCCTCTTCTTCCACCTCTAGAAAAAATTGTTTCGCAGCTCAAACCCGTGTTCTTGCTCATTTGGCTGTGATTTTCGATCTCCTTGCTCAAAGCACCATTCTCCGAACCGTTTTGGGGAAATTGCTCCTTGGTAAGTGACTCCTCCATTGGTCCAATTAGTTTTTTCTCTAGTGCTTTATCCTTCGTGTATTCTTGCTACCTTGGTGACCCTGTTCTTGAGCTAGAAATGTGGATTTTAGCTGGTCCTAAGTAGTTTTAGCGCGTGATACGGTCTCTAGGCACTAGTAGGAGTAGTTGCTACAAGGTGTGGTGGGTCTTTATTAACTTTTCTCTTAAACTTCAAAAATTTCAGCATAAGGAAATTATGTCCAGGAGGAAGTTTCATGGTGGTTCCTCAAGTAAGAAGGGTCCTCGTCTCTCCTTTCGGGAGCCCGAACCTTTTCAACTAAGGGACGCACCGGTGCAACCATGTGAATGGCCTTCCGATGAGTTCATGATCGAAGCAGGTTTCAAGGATGAGTTCTATGCACTTGTCCGCAATGCCGGGTTAGAAGAATTCCTCTTAGATAAATGTGAATAGTATGCTATGCTCACTGCCTCTTTCGTGCGTAGATTTAAATTTTTAGCTAGCCATGAATCATCCATACTGTTTGACCTGTACGATAAATCTTATACCGTGGATCTGGAGGATTTCAATAGGATTTGCAAGATACCCGATTGGGCTAGTGTTAATGATCCTCCTAAGTCTTCGGTCAGAGACGTTGTCTCTAGTATAACTATGGGGGAAACCAGAGATATCACGCAAGCCACCATAGGAAGCATCCATTTCCCTGCCTTGCACTACCTTGTCCTCTTCATAGGTAGGTGCATTAATGGCAAGGGTGCACATTGTCACCTATGCGCTTCCGACCTTAGTATCCTAAAGAGCGCAGTAACAGGTGACAGGAGCTTCAATATGGGAGCTATAATAGCAAGGACGCTGAATAAAAATGCCAGTGAGGGGGATTTATTTGGTGGAGTTTATGCTACATGCTTAGCAAATTTTCTTGGAGTATCCATCCGTCCAGAAGACCCTCCTCTCCGTACAGCCTACCTTGATCGTGTCTCTCTAACACACTATCAGTTCCTTGAGTGAGATCATGGATCCCTCCTATACCGCTTGATATTTAACCGGCATCGTGTTTTCCATATTACCCTTCCTGCTCCTGCTTTCTTTAACTTTCACGTTAAACGAAGATACTACATAACCATAGGAGAGGCAGAGGAGTATGAGAGGGAGGCGACGGCTGCTCGACTTCGTGAGGCAGCTATTCAGGAGTGGATGCAGCACTCCCGTATAACACCCATTATGACTCTGGATTTCGCGAGGATCATCCATGGGAGTAGACCAAGCTAGGCCAAAAGCCTAAGCTTGGGGAGTACGTGTTCTCACCGACTTTACATTCATGCTTATGCTTTCACTTTGTTAGCCGGTGTTTACACTTTGCCACTGTATTATCCATGCTAGTTTATTTTTGTTTTCTTGTTTTCTTGTTTTGTGTCCTTTTGAGAAAACCCAAAAAGATTTTTCTTTCTTCTTTTGCTTGTTGGGAGCTTTCCCGTGTAAATATTTTTCTTTTTCTTTGGGTCAAGGTAGAAGATATTGGTTACAATGTTTATTGGTTCTTGCATGCTTACCTGTTTAGCTTTCAAAGAGCCATATTATTTTGTCTTCTCCTTTGTGTTTGCCTGCAGATTCAGCTTAGTCCAATGCGCTTATTATTGTTCACATCGTTCGATCGTGCAAATGAAAGGCAACAATGATGATATATGATGAAGTGACTGAGACTGAAAAGCTGGTATGAACTCTATCTATTTTGTTTTTGTAAATATGACTAGCTTGTCGACCCAGATTTAGCTTTGTTGTGAGAGAACCATGTTTGCAATGACAACTTAGAGATCATAGTTTCTGATGCCATGCTTATTTAGCTGAGAGCTTATAATGGGTTGTCTTGAATGCCAACATAGATTTTGAGATGACTATGATGTAGTATGATAGGATGGTATTCTCCTTTGAATGTTTCAAGAGGCTTGACTTGGCGCATGTTCATGCATGTAGTTGAAACAAAATCAACATAGCCTCTGTGATGTTCGTGTTTATGGTGATTTATATCGTGTTCATGCTTGCCTTCAATGTTAGTCAAACTCATTGCATCTTGATGACTGTTGTGGCTCTCTAGTTGGTCGCTTCCCAGTCTTTTGCTAGCCTTCACTCGTACTAAGCGGGAATACTGCTTGTGCATCCACTTCCATAAACCCAAAAGTTTTTCCATGAGATTCCATACTTACCTATTTGCGGTATCTACCTGCCGTTCCAAGTAAATTTGCATGTGCCATTCTCTAAACCTTCAAGAAATAAATTTGTTTTGCATGCCCGAACTGCTCATGTGGTGACAGAGGGCTATTGGTATCTTCCATGCTAGGAGTGTTATGCTCGATATGTGTTTATTCATAGTCATTCACGAGAAAGGGGTCGGTATTTGGGATGCCCGGTTCCACGCTTAAATCGAAAACATAACTGTAAAACAAGACTCCCCCTGGATTGATGTTAGTATGGATGGTACCCGAGGATTCGGCTAGCCGTGGAGTGTGATTGATTGGTGGTGGGGGAGTTAAAACTTTACTTTTCTATTTGGGAACCGCCTATAGCATGAGTAGCATGGAAGATATTGAGAACTCTTGGTCATTGCGTTGACAATGAAAGCATGCCACCCAAAATTATTATCTCTGTTTTCAAAGCTTGAGCTCTGGCACCTCTGCAAATCAATGCTTCCCTCTGCAAAGGGCCTATCTATTTATTTTCCTATTGAGTCATCCTCCTCTTATATAAGCACCAATTAGAGAGCACCTCTGTTATTTTTATGCTTTGCTTTTGATTGATATTGAGTATGACTATGACTGGATCTTCGTTGCTATGAATTACAATGTTTAGTCAGCCCTTGATCTTTGAAAGTGCTCCGCATTTATGTTTTGCGGTCTCAGAAAGAGCTAGCGAGATACCACCTATTCATATTGCTTCATGCTTGTTTTGATTGAAGTGTTGGTATTTGAAACTCATTATTATTTTCTCGTTAGCTGATTATGCCATTGATATTAGTTTACCGTGAGACCTTTGTGTCATTTGCTTATGTGGTTAACTTGTGATCTTGCTGAAATTCTGGTTATGAGTTAGACATAGTTGCAACAACAAGATCAAACAGAGTTTGTCAAAGTTTTTCTTTCTCTCTCAGTTTGTCAACTGAGTTGCTTGAGGACAAGCAAGGTTTTAAGCTTGGGGGAGTTGATACGTCTCCATCGTATCTACTTTTCCAAACTCTTTTGCCCTTGTTTTGGACTCTAATTTGCATGATTTGAATGGAACTAATCTGGACTGACGCTGTTTTCAGCAGAATTTCCTTGCTGTTATTTTTGTGCAGAAATCAAAGTTCTCCAAACGTCTTGAAAATTTAAGGGGAGCAGTTTTGGAAAATATCAAAAATATCTGCTCCAAGTTCCACCTCAGGGGGTGGGCCAGTGGGCCACAAGCCCTTGCTCCGCGACCACCCCCCTGGTGGCGTGGTGCAGGCTTGTGGGGCCCACACGGCTCTGCCTCCCCCAATCTCAGGTCTATAAGATCCCTTTCGTCCCAGAAAAAAAATAAAAAGAGCAGTTTTCGTCGCGTTTTCGACACGGAGGCGCCACCACCACCTGTTCTTCATCTGGAGGGCAGATCTGGAGTCCGTCTTGGGCTCTGGAGAGGGGAAATCGCCACCATCGTCATCATCAACCTTCTTCCCTCTCCAATTCCATGAAGCTCTTCGTCGTTCGTGAGTAATCTATTCGTAGGCTCGCTGGGCGGTGATGAGTAGGATGAGATCTATCATGTAATCGAGTTTAGTTTTGATGGGGATTGATCCCTAGTATCCACTATGTGTCTGAGATTGATGTTCCTACTACTTTGCCATGCTTAATGCTTGTCACTAGGGCCCGAGTGCCATGATTTCAGATCTGAAATTATTATGTTGTCACCAATATATGTGTGTCTTAGATCCGATCTTGCAAGTTGTAGTTACCTACTATGTGTTATGATCCGGCAACCCCGGAGTGACAATAACCGGAACCACTCCCAGTGATGACCATAGTTTGAGAAGTTCATGTGTTCACCAAGTGCTAATGCGTTGGTCCGGTTCTTTATTAAAAGGAGAACCTTAATATCCTGTAGTTTCCTTTTGGACCCCGCTGCCACGGGAGGGATGGACAATAGATGTCATGCAAGTTCTTTTCCCTAAGCACGTATGACGACACACGGAATGCATGCCTACATCACATTGCCGAACGGGAGCTAGCCACATATCTCTGCGTGTTATAGCTGTTGCATGATGAATATCATCCAAACAAATCACCGACCCATTGCCTACGAGTTTGTCCTACTACTGTTGCTACTACTGCTATTACTTGTCTTGCTCTGCTGGTGCTGCTACTACTGTTGCTACTACTGTTACTTGTCTTGCTCTGCTGCTACTCTTGCTACTACTGTCGCTTGCTACTGTTGCTACTTGCTACTGTTGTCACTACTGCTGTTCCTTGCCGCTGCTATTGCTCGCTACACTGTCGTTACTCGTTACTTTGCTGTTACTACTGTGCTTGCACATACTAATCTTTCAGGTGTGGTTGAATCTGACAATTCAACTGCTAATACTTGAGAGTATTCTCTCACCTCCCGTCGTGCGAATCAACAAATTTGGTTCGAATACTCTACCCTTGAAAACTGCTGCAAACCCACGCGCTGGTGGGCCGTCAACAACATTCTTCTAGTTTCATTACTGGGGAGTGCTATCAGCATTCTTCTGGTACCGTTGTAGGAGAAGGTTTTTTGTCATAAGCATTCATCTAGCTAACGCCAGAGATTGCAGATCACCTATCATCCTCAGTCCAGTGGTCAAGTAGAGCTAAGCAATAGAGAGATTAAACTAATTCTGCAAAAGACTGTCAATAGGTCTAGAAAGAATTGGTCTAAGAAGCTTGATGATGCACTGTGGGCTTATAGAATCGCCTATAAGAATCACATGTTCATGTCTCCATACAAAATGGTTTACGGCAAAGCATGTCATTTACCTCTTGAGCTAGAGCATAAGGCTTATTGGGCAATCAAAGAGCTCAACTTTGATTTCAAACTTGCTGGTGAGAAGAGGTTATTTGATATTAGCTCACTTGATGAATGGAGAGCTCAGGCATATGAAAATGCCAAGTTGTTCAAAGAAAAGGTTAAGAGATGGCATGATAAAAGGATACAGAAATGTGAGTTCAATGTAGGTGATTATGTCTTGCTATATAATTCTCGTTTAAGATTTTTTGCAGGCAAGCTTCTCTCTAAATGGGAAGGTCCTTACATTGTTGAGGAAGTATATCGTTCCGGTGCCATCAAGATCAACAACACGGAAGGTAATTTTCCGAGAGTGGTAAATGGGCATAGAATCAAGCATTATATCTCAGGTACTCCCCTAAATGTTGAAAGCAATATTATCAATACCCATAACTCCGGAGGAGTACATAAGGGATATTTATCAGCCTCTTTCAGACTCCGAAAACGAAGAGGTATGTGATTCCGTAAGTAAACAGACTCCAAAACTTTTCCAGTAGGAATTTTTTTTTGGGAACGTCGCATGGGAAACAAAAATTTTCCTACGCGCACGAAGACCTATCATGGTGATGTCCATCTACGAGAGGGGATGAGTGATCTACGTACCCTTGTAGATCGTACAGCAGAAGCGTTAGAGAACGCGGTTGATGTAGTGGAACGTCCTCACGTCCCTCGATCCGCCCCGTGAACAATCCCGCGATCAGTCCCACGATCTAGTACCGAACGGACGGCACCTCCGCGTTCAGCACACGTACAGCTCGACGATGATCTCGGCCTTCTTGATCCAGCAAGAGAGACGGAGAGGTAGAAGAGTTCTCCGGCAGCGTGACGGCGCTCCGAAGGTTGGTGATGATCTTGTCTCAGCAGGGCTCCGCCCGAGCTCCGCAGAAACGCGATCTAGAGGAAAAACTATGGAGGTATGTGGTCGGGCAGCCGTGAGAAAGGCGTCTCAAATCTGCCCTAAAAGCTCCATATATATAGGAGGAGGGAGCGGGACCTTGCCTTGGAGTCCAAGGGACCCTCAAGGGGTCGGCCGAGCCAAGGGGGGGAGGACTCCCCCCCAAACCGAGTTGGACTTGGGTTTGGTGGGAGGAGTCCCCCTCCCTTCCCACTTCCTCCCTCTTTTTTTTTCTTTTCCTTTGATTTTTATTTCTAGGCACATAGGCCCACTTGGGGCTGTCCCACCAGCCCACTAAGGGCTGGTGTGTCTCCCCAAAGCCTATGGGCTTCCCCGGGGTGGGTTCCCCCCCCCCCCCCCCCCCGGTGAACTCCCGGAACCCATTCGTCATTCCCGGTACATTCCCGGTAACTCCGAAAACCTTCCGGTAATCAAATGAGGTCATCCTATATATCAATCATCAATCTTCGTTTCCGGACCATTCCGGAAACCCTCGTGACGTCCGTGATCTCATCCGGGACTCCGAACAACATTCGGTAACCAACCATATAACTCAAATACGCATAAAACAACGTCGAACCTTAAGTGTGCAGACCCTGCGGGTTCGAGAACTATGTAGACATGACCCGAGAGACTCCTCGGTCAATATCCAATAGCGGGACCTGGATGCCCATATTGGATCCTACATGTTCTACGAAGATCTTATCGTTTGAACCTCGGTGCCAAGGATTCGTATAATCCTGTATGTCATTCCCTTTGTCCTTCGGTATGTTACTTGCCCGAGATTCGATCGTCAGTATCCGCATACCTATTTCAATCTCGTTTACCGACAAGTCTCTTTACTCGTTCCGTAATACAAGATCCCGCAACTTACACTAAGTTACATTGCTTGCAAGGCTTATGTGTGATGCTGTATTACCGAGTGGGCCCCGAGATACCTCTCCGTCACACGGAGTGACAAATGCCAGTCTTGATCCATACTAACTCAACTAACACTTTCGGAGATACCTGTAGAGCATCTTTATAGTCACCCAGTTACGTTGCGACGTTTGATAGACACAAAGCATTCCTCCGGTGTCAGTGAGTTATATGATCTCATGGTCATAGGAATAAATACTTGACACGCAGAAAACAGTAGCAACAAAATGACACGATCAACATGCTATGTCTATTAGTTTGGGTCCAGTCCATCACGTGATTCTCCCAATGACGTGATCCAGTTATCAAGCAACAACACCTTGTTCATAATCAGAAGACACTAACTATCATCGATCAACTGGCTAGCCAACTAGAGGCATGCTAGGGACGGTGTTTCGTCTAAGTATCCACACATGTAAATGAGTCTTCATTCAATACAATTATAGCATGGATAATAAACTATTATCTTGATACAGGAATTATAATAATAACTATACATTTATTATTGCCTCTAGGGCATAATTCCAACAGTCTCCCACTTGCACTAGACTCAATAATCTAGCCCTCACATCACCATGTGAATTACATTGCAATAAATCTAACACCCATACAGTTCTGGTGTCGATCATGTTTTGGCCGTGGAAGAGGTTTAGTCAGCGGGTCTGCTACATTCAGATCGGTGTGCACTTTGCATATATTTACGTCCTCCTCCTCGACGTAGTCGCGGATGAGGTTGAAGCGTCGTTTGATGTGTCTGGTCTTCTTGTGAAACCTTGGTTCCTTTGCTAAGGCAATGGCACCAGTGTTGTCACAGAACAGGGTTATTGGATCCAGTGCACTTGGCACTACTCCAAGATCCGTCATGAACTGCTTCATCCAGACACCCTCCTTAGCCGCCTCCGAGGCAGCCACGTACTCTGCTTCACATGTAGAATCTGCTACGACGCTTTGCTTGGAACTGCACCAGCTTACTGCACCCCCATTAAGAATAAATACGTATCCGGTTTGCGACTTAGAGTCGTTCGGATCTGTGTCAAAGCTTGCATCGACGTAACCTTTTACGGCGAGCTCTTCGTCACCTCCATACACGAGAAACATCTCCTTAGTCCTTTTCAGGTACTTCAGGATATTCTTGACCGCTGTCCAGTGATCCACTCCTAGATTACTCTGGAACCTACCTGCCATACTTATGGCCAGGCTAACATCCGGTCTAGTGCACAGCATCGCATACATGATAGAACCTATGGCTGAAGCATAGGGGACGGAGCGCATATGCTCTCTATCTTCATCAGTTGCTGGGCACTGAGTCTTACTCAATCTCGTACCTTGTAAAACTGGCAAGAACCCTTTCTTGGACTGTTCCATTTTGAACCTCTTCAAAACTTTATCAAGGTATGTGCTTTGTGAAAGTCCTATCAGGCGTTTTGATCTATCCCTATAGATCTTAATGCCTAGAATGTAAGCAGCTTCTCCTAGGTCCTTCATACAGAAACTTTTATTAAAGTAACCTTTTATGCTCTCCAAAAGCTCTACGTTGTTTCCAATCAGTAATATGTCATCCACATATAATATTAGAAACGCCACAGAGCTCCCACTCACTTTCTTGTAAATACAAGATTCTCCAAACACTTGTATAAACCCAAATGCTTTGATCACCTCATCAAAGCGTTTGTTCCAACTCCGAGATGCTTGCACCAGTCCATAAATGGATCGCTGGAGCTTGCACACTTTGTCAGCATTTTTAGGATCGACAAAACCTTCGGGTTGCATCATATACAACTCTTCCTTAAGGAAACCGTTAAGGAACGCCGTTTTGACATCCATCTGCCAGATTTCATAATCGAAAAATGCAGCTATTGCTAACATGATTCTGACGGACTTAAGCATCACTACGGGTGAGAAGGTCTCATTGTAGTCAACTCCTGGAACTTGTGAAAAACCCTTTGCCACAAGTCGAGCTTTATAAACGGTCACATTACCGTCAGCGTCCGTCTTCTTCTTAAAGATCCATTTGTTCTGAATAGCCTTGCGGCCCTCAGGTAGTATCTCCAAAGTCCACACTTTGTTCTCATACATGGATCCTATCTCGGATTTCGTGGCTTCTAGCCATTTGTTGGAATCTGGGCCCACCATTGCTTCTTCATAATTTGCAGGTTCATTGTTGTCTAACAACATGATTGATAAGACGGGATTACTGTACCACTCTGGAGCATCGCGTGATCTCGTCGACCTGCGTGGTTCAACAGAAACTTGAACTGGAGTTTCATGATCATCATCATTAACTTCCTCCTCAACTGGCGTCGCAACGACAGAGGTTTCCCCTTGCCCTGCGCCACCATCCAGAGGGATGAGAGGTTCGACAACCTCGTCAAGTTCTATCTTCCTCCCACTCAATTCTCTAGAGAGAAACTCCTTCTCGAGAAAAGTTCCGTTCTTAGCAACAAACACTTTGCCCTCGGATTTGAGATAGAAGGTGTACCCAACTATCTCTTTTGGGTAACCTATGAAGACGCATTTTTTCGCTTTGGGTTCCAGCTTTTCAGGCTGAAGCTTTTTGACATAAGCATCACATCCCCAAACTTTAAGAAACGACAACTTTGGTCTTTTGCCATACCACAGTTCGTATGGTGTCGTCTCAACGGATTTTGATGGTGCCCTATTTAAAGTGAATGCAGCTGTTTCTAATGCATAACCCCAAAATGATAACGGCAAATCAGTAAGAGACATCATAGATCGCACCATATATAACAAAGTACGATTACGACGTTCGGACACACCATTACGCTGTGGTGTTCGAGGCGGTGTTAACTGCGAAACAATTCCACATTGTCTTAAGTGAGCACCAAACTCGAAACTCAGATATTCACCCCCACGATCAGACCGTAGGAACTTGATCTTCTTGTTACGATGATTTTCCACTTCACTCTGAAATTGCTTGAACTTTTCAAATGTTTCAGACTTGTGCTTCATCAAGTAGACATAACCATATCTACTTAAATCGTCAGTGAAGGTGAGGAAATAACGATATCCGCCGCGTGCCTCTACGCTCATTGGACCACACACATCGGTATGTATGATTTCCAACAAGTCACTTGCACGCTCCATTGTTCCGGAGAACGGGGTTTTAGTCATCTTGCCCATAAGGCATGGTTCGCACGTGTCAAGTGAATCGAAGTCAAGTGACTCCAAAAGTCCATCAGCATGGAGTTTCTTCATGCGCTTTACACCAATATGACCTAAATGGCAGTGCCACAAAAATATGGCGCTATCATTGTTTACTCTAACTCTTTTGGTCTCAATGTTATGTATATGTGTATCGCTATCAAGATTCAATATGAACAATCCTCTCACATTCGGTGCATGACCATAAAAGATGTTACTCATAGAAATAGAACAACCATTATTCTCAGACTTAAAAGAGTAACCGTCTCGCAATAAACAAGATCCAGATATAATGTTCATGATCAACGCAGGCACTAAGTAACAATGATTTAAGTTCATCACTAATCCCGATGGTAGCTGAAGTGACACTGTGCCGACGGCGATTGCATCAACCTTGGAACCATTTCCTACGCGCATCGTCACTTCGTCTTTCGCCAGCCTTCGCCTATTCTGCAGTTCCTGTTTCGAGTTGCAAATATGAGCAACAGAACCGGTATCAAATACCCAAGCACTACTACGAGAGCTAGTTAAGTACACATCAATAACATGTATATCAAATATACCTGATTTTTCTTTGCCCGCCTTCTTATCTGCCAGATACTTGGGGCAATTGCGCTTCCAGTGACCCATACCCTTGCAATAGAAGCACTCTGTTTCAGGCTTAGGTCCAGCCTTGGGTTTCTTCGGCGGATTGGCAACAGGCTTGCCGCTCTTCTTCGAATTGCCCTTCTTGCCTTTGCCGTTTCTCTTGAAACTAGTGGTCTTGCTCACCATCAACACTTGATGCTCTTTACGGAGTTCAGACTCTGCGACTTTCAGCATGGCAAACAACTCGCCGGGAGACTTGTTCATCCCTTGCATGTTGTAGTTCAACACAAAGCCTTTATAGCTTGGCGGCAGTGATTGAAGGATTCTGTCAGTGATAGCTTCTTGCGGGAGTTCAATCCCTAGTTCAGCTAGACGGTTTGAGTACCCAGACATTTTGAGCACATGTTCACTGACAGACGAGTTTTCCTCCATCTTGCAAGCATAGAATTTATCGGAGGTCTCATACCTCTCGATCCGGGCGTTCTTCTGAAAGATAAACTTCAACTCCTGGAACATCTCAAATGCTCCATGACGCTCAAAGCGACGTTGAAGTCCCGGTTCTAAGCCATACAAGACTGCACATTGAACTATTGAGTAGTCCTCCTTACGTGCTAACCAAGCGTTCTTAACATCCTGATCAGCCGTAGCGGGTGGTTCATCTCCTAGCGCAGCATTAAGGACATAATCCTTCTTCCCATCTTGTAAGATTAGCTTAAGATTACGAGCCCAGTCTACAAAGTTGCTTCCATCATCTTTCAACTTAGCTTTCTCTAGGAACGTATTAAAATTCAGGATGACACTTGCGTGAACATGATCTACAACACAAATATATTCAAAGTGGACTAAGACTATGTTCAAGATAATTAGAGTTCAACTTAATCAAATTATATGCTAAACTCCCACTCAAAAAGTACATCTCTCTAGTCATTTGAGTGGTTCATGATCCACTTACACTATCCCAAGTCCGATCATCACGTGAGTTGAGTATAGTTTCAGTGGTAAGCATCCCTATGCTAATCATATCAACTATATGATTCATGATCGACCTTTCGGTCTCATGTGTTCCGAGGCCATGTCTGCACATGCTAGGCTCGTCAAGCTTAACCCGAGTGTTCCGCGTGCGCAACTGTTTTGCACCCGTTGTATGTGAACGTTGAGTCTATTACACCCGATCATCACGTGGTGTCTCGAAACGACGAACTGTAGCAACGGTGCACAGTCGGGGAGAACACAATTTCGTCTTGAAATTTTAGTGAGAGATCACCTCATAATGCTACCGTCGTTCTAAGCAAAATAAGGTGCATAAAAGGATTAACATCACATGCAATTCATAAGTGACATGATATGGCCATCATCACGTGCTTCTTGATCTCCATCACCAAAGCACCGACACGATCTTCTTGTCACCGGCGCCACACCATGATCATCCATCAACGTGTTGCCATCGGGGTTGTCGTGCTACTTATGCTATTACTTATAAAGCTACATCCTAGCAAAATAGTAAACGCATCTGCAAGCACAAACGTTAGTATAAAGACAACCCTATGGCTCCTGCCGGTTGCCGTACCATCGACGTGCAAGTTGATATTTCTATTACAACATGATCATCTCATACATCCAATATATCACATCACATCTTTGGCCATATCACATCACAATCATACCCTGCAAAAACAAGTTAGACGTCCTCTAATTTTTTTGTTGCATGTTTTACGTGGTGACCAAGGGTATCTAGTAGGATCGCATCTTACTTACGCAAACACCACAACGGAGATATATGAGTTGCTATTTAACCTCATCCAAGGACCTCCTCGGTCAAAACCGATTCAACTAAAGTTGGAGAAACCGTCACTTGCCAGTCATCTTTGAGCAAAGGGGGTTACTCGTAACGATGAAACCAGTCTCTCGTAAGCGTACGAGTAATGTCGGTCCAAGCCGCCTCAATCCAACAATACCGCGGAATCAAGAAAAGACTAAGGAGGGTAGTAAAACGCACATCACCGCCCACAAAAACTTTTGTGTTCTACTCGAGAAGACATCTACGCATGAACCTAGCTCATGAAGCCACTTTTGGGAACGTCGCATGGGAAACAAAAAATTTCCTACGCGCACGAAGACCTATCATGGTGATGTCCATCTACGAGAGGGGATGAGTGATCTACGTACCCTTGTAGATCGTACAACAGAAGCGTTAGAGAACGTGGTTGATGTAGTGGAACGTCCTCACGTCCCTCGATCCGCCCCGCGAACAATCCCGCGATCAGTCCCACGATCTAGTACCGAACGGACGGCACCTCCGCGTTCAGCACACGTACAGCTCGACGATGATCTCGGCCTTCTTGACCCAGCAAGAGAGACGGAGAGGTAGAAGAGTTCTCCGGCAGCGTGACGGCGCTCCGGAGGTTGGTGATGATCTTGTCTCAGCAGGGCTCCGCCCGAGCTCCGCAGAAACGCGATCTAGAGGAAAAACTATGGAGGTATGTGGTCGGGCAGCCGTGAGAAAGTCGTCTCAAATCTGCCCTAAAAGCTCCATATATATAGGAGGAGGGAGGGGGACCTTGCCTTGGGGTCCAAGGGACCCTCAAGGGGTCGGCCGAGCCAAGGGGGGGAGGACACCCCCCCCAAACCGAGTTGGACTTGGGTTTGGTGGGAGGAGTCCCCCTCCCTTCCCACTTCCTCCCTCTTTTTTTTTCTTTTCCTTTGGTTTTTATTTCTAGGCGCATAGGACCACTTGGGGCTGTCCCACCAGCCCACTAAGGGCTGGTGTGTCTCCCCAAAGCCTATGGGCTTCCCCGGGGTGGGTTGCCCCCCCGGTGAACTCCCGGAACCCATTCGTCATTCCCGGTACATTCCCGGTAACTCCGAAAACCTTCCGGTAATCAAATGAGGTCATCCTATATATCAATCTTCGTTTCCGGACCATTCCGGAAACCCTCGTGACGTCCGTGATCTCATCCGGGACTCCGAACAACATTCGGTAACCAACCATATAACTCAAATACGCATAAAACAACGTCGAACCTTAAGTGTGCAGACCCTGCGGGTTCGAGAACTATGTAGACATGACCCGAGAGACTCCTCGGTCAATATCCAATAGCGGGACCTGGATGCCCATATTGGATCCTACATATTCTACGAAGATCTTATCGTTTGAACCTCAGTGCCAAGGATTCGTATAATCCCGGATGTCATTCCCTTTGTCCTTCGGTATGTTACTTGCCCGAGATTCGATCGTCAGTATCCGCATACCTATTTCAATCTCGTTTACCGGCAAGTCTCTTTACTCGTTCCATAATACAAGATCCCGCAACTTACACTAAGTTACATTGCTTGCAAGGCTTATGTGTGATGCTGTATTACCGAGTGGGCCCCGAGATACCTCTCCGTCACACGGAGTGACAAATCCCAGTCTTGATCCATACTAACTCAACTAACACCTTCGGAGATACCTGTAGAGCATCTTTATAGTCACCCAGTTACGTTGCGACGTTTGATACACACAAAGCATTCCTCCGGTGTCAGTGAGTTATATGATCTCATGGTCATAGGAATAAATACTTGACACGCAGAAAACAATAGCAACAAAATGACACAATCAACATGCTACGTCTATTAGTTTGGGTCTAGTCCATCACGTGATTCTCCCAATGACGTGATCCAGTTATCAAGCAACAACACCTTGTTCATAATCAGAAGACACTGACTATCATCGATCAACTGGCTAGCCAACTAGAGGCATGCTAGGGACGGTGTTTCGTCTATGTATCCACACATGTAAATGAGTCTTCATTCAATACAATTATAGCATGGATAATAAACTATTATCTTGATACAGGAATTATAATAATAACTAAACATTTATTATTGCCTCTAGGGCATAATTCCAACATTTTTGTCCGTTTTGGAATTTTTAGAAAATTAGAAAAATTTAAAGTAGTCCGGAAAGCGCACGAGGAGGCGACAAGCCTGCCAGGCCCGGGCCACCCCCCTGGCCGTGCATGGGGGGCTTGTGACCACCTCGTGTGCCTCCCGGACTCTGTTTTCTTGCGGAGTACTCCTTCTGGTTGGGAAAAAATCATTATATATTCTCCCGAAAGGTCTGACCCTCGTATCACGCAAATTTCCTATGTTTTCGTTTCGAGCTTGTTTTCTGCCGCAGATATACAACAAGATGTCGTCTCAGGAATCTATGGGGGAGAACGGTCTCCCTCAAGTCTATGAAGAAGTACATGCTTGTCTGAAAAGAATGGAGGTCATGGAGGCCAAGGAAAGGCTACCTAAAGAAACTAAGGGGAAACGTAAGGAGAAGAATCTGGCGTTGGACGAAGGGCAATCTGTGCTCAGCAAGGAAGAAGTTGAGGAAGAGGATTTTCTTCAACCTTACCTCCATCCTTGATCGATCTCTTGAGGTTATGTGAAATAACTCGTGTTCGTAATACTTATCTCACTCGTGAAGTTGTTTTGCTAGAGAAACATATCACAGAGCTCCAAGGTATAGATCAAAGATTGATGGCCCTCTTGGAATCAAAGGAGAAAACAACTCCACAACCATCACCATCGAAGGAAGACAAGTAAGCATGGGTATGGTCAATCCCCTTGGCTTGTGCCAAGCTTGGGGGAGTTGCCCCGGTATCGTATCACCATCACATCTTTTGCCTTTACCTTTTCTTAGTTCGATCCTTTTTGGTTTTATCTTGCTCTAGTAGAATAAAGTTCTTAGTGTTTTAGGCTTGAGTTTTGCTTTGTGTCACCCCTGATGTATTCGAGCTCGTGAGCCATATAATAAAGAGTGTTTTAGTTAAGGGCCTTGCTTCATGCCATGATCAAGAGAATGATAAAAGAACAAAATCATGAAAGATCATGTAATGATCTTATGGAAAGTGATGGCTTCACATATAAAAAGAATGATGATTGAAACATGTTGAGGGTGGACAAACATAGACCTTGGTCATTGTTGCAATTAATAGGAAGTGATAAAGAAGGAGAGGTTCACATATAAAAATATCATCTTTGACACCATCTATGATTGTGAACACTCATTAAACTATTACATGCTTAGAAGTAGATGTTGGACAAGGAAGATAACTTAATGAATTATGCTTGCTTGGTTCCGCACAATGATTATATGACTAGAGATCCCTTAGCATGTGATGATTGCTTCCACCCCATATCAGCCAAAACTACCACACCAAGTAGAGATACTACTTGTGCATCCATAAACCTTCAACCCAGTTTTGCCATGAGAGTCCACCATACCTACCTATGGATAGAATAAGATCCCTCAAGTAAGTTGTCATCGGTGCAAGCAATAAAAATTGCTCCCTAAATATGTATGATCTATTAGTGTGTGGAAAATAAGCTTGTGATGAGGAAGACATAAAAGCGACGGACTGCATAATGAAGTTCTTTATCACAGGAGGTAATATAAAGTGACGTTCCTTCACACTAAGAGGTCGCACATCCAAACCTCAAAAGCGCATGACAACCTCTGCTTCCCTCTGCGAAGGGCCTATCTTGTACCTTTACTTTTTGCCCTTGAAAGAGTCATGGTGATCTACACCAATTCCTTATTTCGCCTTTTTCTTGGCTAACATCATATGCTAAGGAAAGATCTATATTCATATGTCAAATTGGAAGTAAGTATTCATGAATTATTATTGTTGACATTACCCTTGAGGTAAGTAGTTGGGAGGCGAAACTTTAAGCCCCTATCTTTCTCTGTGTCTGACTGAAACTTTGATCTCATGAGTACCACGTGAGTTGTAGCAATTGTAGAAGACGAAAGGATGATTGTGTTGGAAATATGCCCTAGAGGCAATGATAAATAGTTATTATTATATTTCCTGTTTGAAGATAATCGTTTCTTATCCATGCTATAATTGTATTGAATGAAAACATAGATACATGTGTGGATAAATAGACACAACAATGTCCCTAGCAAGCCTCTAGTTGGCTAGCCAGTTGATCAAGGATAGTCAAGGCTTTTTGACTATGTGCAAAGAGTTGTTGCTTGATAACTGGATCACATCATTAGGAGAATCATGTGATGGACTAGACCCAAACTACGAACGTAGCATATTGATCATGTCATTTTATTGCTATTGTTTTCTGTGTGTCAAGTATTTGTTTCTATGACCATGAGATCATATAATCCACTGGCACCGGAGGGATGCCTTGTGTGCATCAAACTTCACAACGTAACTGTGTGACTATAAAGGTGATTTACAGGTATCTCCTAAAGTGTCCGTTGGATTAGTATGGATCAAGACACGGATTTGTCACTCCGTGTGACGGAGAGGTATCTCGGGGCCCACTCGATAATACAACACCACACACAAGACTTGCAAGTAATGTGACTTAGTGTAAGTCACGGGATCTTGTATTACGGAACGAGAAAAGAGACTTGCCGGTAACGAGATTGAAATAGGTATGCGGATACCGACGATCGAATCTCGGGCAAGTAACATACCGAAGGACAAAGGGAATGACATACGGGATTGCCTGAATCCTTGACACTGAGGTTCCACCGATAAGTTATTCGGAGAATATGTAGGATCTAATATGGGCATCCAGGTCCCGCTATTGGATATTGACCGAGGAGTACCTCGGGGCATGTATGCATAGTTTTCGAACCAGCAGGGTCTGCACACTTAAGGTTCGACGATGTTTTAAGTATAGTTGAGTTATATGTGTGGTTACCGAATGTTGTTCGGAGTCCCGGATGAGATCTCGGACGTCGCGAGGGTTTCTGGAATGGTCCGGAGACGAAGATTGATATATAGGATGACCTCATTTGATTACCGGAAAGTTTTCGGGCATTACCGGGAATGTACCGGGAGTGATGAATGGGTTCCGGATGTTCACCGGGAGGGGGCCAACCCACCCGGGAAGCCCATAGGCCTTAGGTGTGCCGCACCAGCCCTTAGTGGGCTGGTGGGACATCCCAAGAGGCCCTATGCGCAGGAGAGAAGAAAATCAAAGGAAAAAAAAGGAAAGGTGGGAAAGAAGGGAAGGACTCCACCTTCCAATCCTAGTTGGACTAGGATTGGAGGTGGACTCCTCCACCTCCTTGTTCGGCGGGCTCTTGGGGTCTTGGACCCCAAGGCAAGTCTCCCCACCCCTCCTCCTATATATAGTGAAGGTCTAGGGCTGATTTGAGACCACTTTGCCACGGCAGCCCGACCACAAAACATCACGGTTTTTCCTCTAGATCGTATTTCTGCGGAGCTCGGGCGGAGCCCTGCACGAGTAGATACTTAACCACCACCGGAGTGCCGTCGCGCTGCCGGAGAACTCATCTACTTCTCCGTCTTGCTTGCTAGATCAAGAAGGCCGAGATCATTGTCGAGTTGTACATGTGCTGAACGCGGAGGTGCCGTCCGTTCGGCACTAGATCGGAGCCGATCGTGGTACGAATCGCTGGACGGTTCATGGGACGGTTCGCGGGGCGGATCGAGGGACGTGAGCACGTTCCACTACATCAACCACGTTTCTTAATGCTTCCTGTTGTGCGATCTACAAGGGTATGTAGATCCAAATCTCCTCTCGTAGATGAACATCACCATGATAGGTCTTCGTGCGCGTAGGAATTTTTTTGTTTCCCATGCGACGTTCCCACACAGATTGAGTATGTGGATTTGCTTTACAAGCTCTTACTTGACTCTTTCCGATGTTACGATAAATTGCAATTGCTTCTATGACTAAAGGCTATTGGTTGTTAATTCTCAGTAAGGTTCTTGATCCTTACTCTACTTTGTGAAGGAATTATGACTTTAGCATAAGAGATTATATGATGTTATTGTTGTTCTGATTATGATCATGATGCCTGCATGTCCATATCTTGTTTTGTCGACACCTCTCTCTCTCTAAACATGTGGGCATATTTATTGATCTCGGCTATCGCTTGAGGACAAGCGAGGTCTAAGCTTGGGGGAGTTGATACGTCCATTTTGAATCATGCTTTCATGTTGATATTTATCGCTTTATGGGCTGTTATTACACTTCACGGTACAATACTTATGCCTTTTCTTTCTTATTTTGCAAGGTTTACATGAAGAGGGAGAATGCCGGCAGCTAAAATTCTGGCCTGAAAAAGGAGCACGTTTGAGATACCTATTCTGCGCAACTCAAAAAGCCGTGAAAATCAACGAGGATTTATTTTGGAATTTATAAAAAATACTGGGCCGAAGAAGTACCAGAGGGGAGCCAGCAGGAGGCCACAAGCCTGCTAGGCACGACCTACCCCCTGGTTGTGCCTAGGGGGCTTGTGGGATCCCTGTTGGCCCTCTGGCCCCCTCTTTTACTATAAGGATGGTTTCTTTCCAGAAAAAAAAATCAGGAGGAGGCTTTTGGGAGGAATCGTCGCCGCCATGAGGCGGAACTTGAGCAGAACCAATCTAGAGCTACGGCACGGTCGTCCTGTCGGGGAAACTTCCCTTCCGGAGGGGGAAATCATCGCCATCGTCATCACCAACACTCCTCTCATCGGAGGGGACTCATCACCATCAATATCTTCATCAGCACCATCTCATCTCCAAACCCTAGTTCATCTCTTGTAACCAATCTCCAGCTCGCGACTCCGATTGGTACTTGTAAGGTTGCTAGTAGTGTTAATTACTCTTTGTAGTTGATGTTAGTTGGATTACTCGATGGAAGATTATATGTTCAGATCCTTGATGCTATTCAATGCCTCTCTGGTCATGAACATAATTATGCTTTGTGAGTAGTTACTTTTGTTCCTGAGGACATGGGATAAGTCATGTTATAAGTAGTCATGTGAATTTGGTATTCGTTCGATATTTTGATGCGTTGTATATTGTTTTTCCTCTAGTGGTGTTATGTGAACGTTGACTACATAACACTTCACCATTATTTGGGCCTAGAGGAAGGCATTGGGAAGTAGTAAGTAGATGATGGGTTGCTAGAGTGACAGAAGCTTAAACCCTAGTTTATGCGTTGCTTCGTAAGGGGCTGATTTGGATCCACTAGTTTAATACTATGGTTAGACTTTGTCTTAATTCTTCTTTCGTAGTTGCGGATGCTTGCGAGAGGGGTTAATCATAAGTGGGATGCTTTTCCAAGTAATGGCAGTACCCAAGCGCCGGTCCACCCACATATCAAACTATCAAAGTAGCGAACGCAAATCATATGAACATGATGAAAACTAGCTTGACAGAAATTCTCGTGTGTCCTCGGGAGCGCTTTACCTCCTATAAGAGTTTGTCTAGGTTTTTCCCTTGCTAAAAAAAGGATTGGGCCACTTTCTGCACCTTTGTTACTATTGTTACTTGCTACTTGATGCGAATCATCTTATCACACAACAATTTGTTACCGATAATTTTAGTGCTTGCAGAGAATACCTTGCTGAAAACCACTTGTCAGATACTTCTGCTCCTCGCTGGGTTCGACACTCTTACTTATCAAAAGGACTATGATAGATCCCACAAGTGTTGGGGATCTACGAAAGAAGAATTAAGATAAAGTCTAACCATAGCTTTAAACTAGTGGATCCAAATCAGCCCCATACGAAGCAACACATAAACTAGGGTTTAAGCCTCTGTCACTCTAGCAACCCATCATCTACTTACTACTTCCCAATGCCTTCCTCTAGGCCCAAATAATGGTGAAGTGTTATGTAGTTGATGTTCACATAACACCACTAGAGGAAAAACAACATACAACGCATCAAAGTATCGAACGAATACCAAATTCACATAACTACTCACAAAGCATAATCATATTCATGACCAGAGAGGTAATGAGTAGCATCAAGGATCTGAACATATAATCTTCCACCGAGTAATCCAACTAGCATCAACTACAAAGAGTAATTAACACTACTAGCAACCTTACAAGTACCAATCGGAGTCGCGAGCTGGAGATTGGTTACAAGAGATGAACTAGGGTTTGGAGATGAGATGGTGCTGATGAAGATATTGATGGTGATGAGTCCCCTCCGATGAGAGGAGTGTTGGTGATGACGATGGCGATGATTTCCCCCTCCGGAAGGGAAGTTTCCCCGACAGGACGACCCTGCCGTAGCTCTAGATTGGTTCTGCTCAAGTTCCGCCTCATGGCGGCGACGATTCCTCCCAAAAGCCTCCTCCTGATTTTTTTTCTGGAAGAAACCATCCGTATAGTAAAAGAGGGGGCCAGAGGGCCAACAGGGATCCCACAAGCCCCCTAGGCACAACCAGGGGGTAGGTCGTGCCTAGCAGGCTTGTGGCCTCCTGCTGGCTCCCCTCTGGTACTTCTTCGGCCCAGTATTTTTTATAAATTCCAAAATAAATCCTCATTCATTTTCACGGCTTTTGGAGTTGCGCAGAATAGGTATCTCAAACTTGGTCCTTTTTCAGGCCAGAATTCCAGCTGCCGGCATTCTCCCTCTTCATGTAAACCTTGCAAAATAAGAGATAAAAGGCATAAGTATTATACCGTGTAGTGTAATAACAACCCATAAAGCGATAAATATCAACATAAAGGAATGATGCAAAATGGACGTATCAACTCCCCCAAGCTTTGACTTCGCTTGTCCTCAAGCAGAAACCGAGATCAATAAATATGCCCACATGTTTACAGATAGAGGTGTCGACAAAACAAGATATGGACATGCAGGCATCATGATCATGATTAGAACATCAATATCATCATATCAACTCTTATGCTAAATTGATAATTCTTTCACAAAGTAAAGTATGGATCAAGAACCTTACTGAGAATTAACAACCAATAGCCTTTAGTCATTGAAGCAATTGCAATTTATCATAACATCAGAAAGAGTCAAGTAAGAGCTTGTAAAGCAAATCCACATACTCAATCATCCTTTCGTCTTCTACAATTGCTACAACTCACGTGGTACTCATGAGATCAAAGTTTCAGTCGGACATATAGAAAGATAGGGGCTTATAGTTTCGCCTCCCAACTTTTTACCTCAAGGGTAATGTCAACAATAATAATTCATGAATACTTACTTCGAAGTTGACATATGAATATAGATCTTTCCCTAGCATATGACATTAGCCAAGATAAAGGCGGAAAAAGGGAATTGGTGTAGATCACCATGACTCTTTCAAGGACAAAAAGTAAAGGTACAAGATGCGAAAGTTTGAGAAAGTAAAGGTGTGAAAACAATTACTTGGCCAATACCGGGGTTGTGCATGATTTAAATTCGTTGTGCAATGATGATAGAGCATAGCCAGCCTATATGATTTTGTAGGGATAACTTACTTTTGGCCTTGTTATTTTGAAAGTTCATGATTACTTTGCTAGTTTGCTTGAAGTATTATTGTTTCCACGTCAATAGCAAACTATTGTTTTGAATCTAATGGATCTGAACATTCACGTCACATAAGAGGAGTTACAAAGGACATCTATGTTAGGTAGCATGAAAGCATCAAAAATTCATTCTTTATTACTTCCCTACTCGAGGACGAGCAGGAGTTAAGCTTGGGGATGCTTGATACGTCTCAAACGTATCTATAATTTTTGATGGTTTCACGTTGTTATCTTGTCAACTTTGGATGATTTGTTTACCTTTTATATCTTTTTTGGGACTAACTTATTAACTCAGTGCCAAGTGTCAGTTCCTGTTTTTGCTGTGTTTATGAGTCTTTTCAGATCTGATTTTGGAACGGAGTCCAAACGGAATAAAATCCCCAAAATGATTTTTTCCATAATGGAAGAAGATCGGGAGGCTTGAGGGCCAAGCAAGTGCGCCCATAGGGAGCCCAGAAGCCATGTTGCCACGACCAGGGGGAGGCCACGGCAACCAAGCTTGTGGCCCCCTGGCGCTCCCCTACCCTAGGTCTTTGGCCTATAAATTCCCTAAAAATCCAGAAAAAATCAGGGCATCCACGAAAACACTTTTCCACCGCCGCAAGCTTCCGTTTCCGCGAGATCTCATCTGGAGACCCTTCCCGGTGCCCTGCCAGAGGGGACTTTGGAGTTGGAGGGCTTCTTCATCAACATCATCACCCCTCCAATGACTCGTGAGTAGTTCACTTCAGACCTACGGGTCCTTAGTTAGTAGCTAGATGGCTTTTTCTCTCTCTTGGATCTTCAATACAAAGTTCTCCATGATCTTCATGGAGATCTATCCGATGTAATCCTCTTTGGCGGTGTGTTTGTCGAGATCCGATGAATTGTGGATTCGTGATCAGATTATCTATGATATATATTTGAGTCTTTGTTGATTTCTTATATGCATGATTTGATATCCTTTCAAGTCTCTCCGAGTCTTGGGTTTTGTTTGGCCAACTAGATCTATGATTCTTGCAATGGGAGAAGTGCTTGGTTTTGGGTTCATACTGTGTGGTGACCTTTCCCAGTGACAGTAGGGGCAGCAAGGCACACATCGTGTTGTTGCCATCAAGGGTAACAAGATGGGCTTTGTCGTAGATATGAGATTGTACTCCATCTACATCATGTCATCTTGCTTAAGGCGTTACTCTGTTCTCATGAACTTAATACACTAGATGCATGCTGGATAGCGGTCGACGTGTGGAGTAATAGTAGTAGATGCAGAAAGTATCGGTCTACTTGTTTTGGACGTGATGTCTATAGATATAATCATTGCCATAGGTAACGTCGTGACTTTGCGCGGTTCTATCAATTGCTCGATAGTAATTCGTTCACCCACCGTCTACTTGCTTTTACTGTGCTTTGTTACTTTGTTGCTTTCAGTTCTCACTTGGCAAACAATCTATAAGGGATTGAAAACCCCTTCATAGCGTTGGGAGCAAGCTCTTTGTGTTTGTGCAGGTACTTGTGATACTCCTTCACTGGATCGATACCTTGGTTCTCAAAACTGAGGGAAATACTTACCACCGTTGTGCTACATCGCCCTTTCCACTTCGAGGGAACACCAACACAAGGCTCCAAGGCCACGGGGGAATCGTTTGCATATTTGCCTAGGAAGTCCCTAAAGGTGTAGCCGTAGCAGAAGGATTCCTGGTGCCGTTGCTGAGGAGAATCAAGATAAGAATAGTCTCCCATCAGCACGCTTGTTTCTGGCGCCGTTGGAAGGTCTTTTGTTGCAGTAGCACTCTCCCAAGCTTGGCACAAGCCAAGGGGATTGCCCATACCCATGCTTAGTTGTCTTCCTTTGGAGGTGATGGTGGTGGAGTTGTTGCAACCTGGGTTTGATCCTCCGTCTTCCAAGGCATAGGTGCTCCATCATGGAAAGATGACTAAGTCTCCGGAATCCTCAAATCTGCAGCCAACGGTATTGATTTAAATCTATACTCATACTCACAGTTTTGGTTCTGCAGGTCATAGATCTGGGCTTGGAGGTGATCAATTTTGTCATAGAGCCTGGAGAGGTGCTTCCCGATGTCATTGACATCGATCTTGTGCTTGTTGGCGAACTCCGTGATCATCATGTGGTTGGCGTTGAGTCCACGCTCCACCATCCCTTGGTACTTGAAGAGTTGTTGCTCCATTGCTTCGAGCCTCGCCTCCATGCTTCCAGTCTTCTTGGTCCCCTCAACATCACGGATGTGCAGCATCCCCTCACGCATCTTGATAGACTGAGGGTGTTGCAGCACTCCCGCGAGGTAGGGATTGATGACCTTCTCGAAGATCTTATCCTTCGGAGCTTTTGGGGGCGCCATAGCGATCTAGATCTGTCTGCACAACATCTCGAAACGAAAACAGAGGAAATTTGCGTGATACGAGGGTCAGACCTTTCGGGAGAATATATAATGATTTTTTTCGACCAAAAGGAGTCATCCGCAAGAAAACGGAGTCCGGGTTGCACACGAGGTGGTCACAAGCCCCCCAGGCGTGGCCAGGGGGATGGCCCGCGCCTGCCAGGCTTGTCGCCTCCTCGTGCGCTTTCCGGACTACTTCAAATTTTTCTATTTTTCTAAAAATTCCAAAATAGAGAAAAATTCCTACTGGAAAAGTTTTGGAGTCGGTTTACTTACCGAATCAGATACCTCTTTGTTTTAGGAGTGTGAAACAGGCTCATAAATATCCCTTATGTACTCCTCCGGAGTTATGGTATTGATAATATTGCTTTCAACATTTATGGGAGTACCAGAGATATAATTATTGATTCTTTGCCCATTTACCACTCTCGGAAAATTACCTTCCGTGTTGTTGATCTTGATGGCACCGGAACGATAACTTCCTCAACAATGTAAGGACCTTCCCATTTATTGAGAAGCATGCCTGCAAAAATTCTTAAACGAGAATTATATAGCAAGACATAATCACCTACATTGAACTCACGTTTTTGTATCCTTTTATCATGCTACCTCTTAACTTTTTCTTTGAACAACTTGGCATTTTCATATGCCTGAGTTCTCCATTCATCGAGTGAGATCATGTCAAATAACCTCTTCTCACGAGCAAGTTTGAAATCAAAGTTGAGCTCTTTGATTCCCCAATAAGCCTTATGCTCTAGCTCAAGAGGTAAATGACATGCTTTACCATAAACCATTTTATACGGAGACATGCCCATGGTTTTCTTATAAACAGTTCTATAAGCCCACGGTGCATCATGAAGATTCTTAGACCAATTATTTCTAGACCTATTAACAGTCTTTTGCATAATTAGTTTAATCTCTCTATTGCTTAGCTCTACTTGACCAGTGGACTGAGGATGATTGGGTGTTGCAATTCTATGTTGACATCATACTTAGCAAGCGTTTTACGAAAAGCACCATGAATGAAATGTGAACTACCATCAGTCATTAGATATCTAGGGACTCCAAATGTAGGGCAAATAACTTCTTTAAGCATCCTGATAGAGGTGTTGTGATCAGCACTACTAGTTGGGATAGCTTCTACCCACTTACTAACGTAATCAACAACAACTAAGATATGACTATACCCGTTGGATTTTGGAAAAGGTCCAATGTAATCAAAAAACCCGAACAACAAATGGTTCAATGAAAAGTGAATAATTCGTTGGCATTTCTTGACGTTTACTGATATTACTTATTCTTTGACATTCATCACAAGACAAGACAAACCTACGGGCATCCTTGAAGAGAGTGGGCCAATAGAAACCTGATTGCAATACCTTGTGTGCAGTTCTATCTCCCGCATGGTGTCCTCCGTAAGCCTCGGAGTGACACTTCTGTAGGATATGTCCCTGTTCATGCTCAGGTACACAACGTCTAAGAACATCATCTACTCCTTCTTTATAAAGGTGAGGATCATCCCAAAAGTAATGTCTCAAATCAAAGAAGAATTTCTTCTTTTGCTGGTATGTGAAACTAGGTGGCATATATTTAACAACAATATATTTTGCATAATCAACATACCAAGGTGTACTACGTGAAGCATTGATGACATTCAGTTGCTCATCAGGAAAGCTATCATCAATAGGTTGTGGGTCATCAAGAACATTCTCCAACCTAGACAAGTTATCTGCTACGGGGTTCTCAGCACCCTTCCTATCAACAACATGCAAATCAAATTCTTGTAGCAAGAGAACCCATCTGATAAGTTTAGGTTTAGCATCTTTCTTTTCCATAAGATACTTAATAGCATCATGATCAGTGTGAATAGTCACCTTGGAATCAACAATGTAAGACGTGAACTATTCACATGCAAACACGACTGCTAAAAAATTCCTTTTCAGTAGTAGCATAATTTCTTTGGGCACTGTCTAGAGTTTTACTAGCATAGTGAATAACATTCAACTTCTTATCAACCCTTTGTCCTAGAACATCACCAACAGCATAATCACTAGCATCACACATAATTTCAAAAGGTAAGTTCCAATCAGGTGGTTGAACAATAGGTGCAGTTATCAAGGCCTTCTTAAGTATTTCGAAGGCTTCCTCACAATCATCGTTAAAAACAAAAGGAATATCCTTTTTGCAAGAGATTGGTAAGAGGCCTAGAAATCTTAGAGAAGTCTTTAATGAACCTTCTATAGAAACCAGCATGACCAAGGAAACTTCGTATACCTTTAATGTCTCTAGGGCATGGCATTTTCTCGATTGCATCAATCTTAGCCTTATCGACTTCAATACCTCTTTCAGAAATTTTATGTCCTAAGACGATGCCTTCATTAACCATAAAGTGGCACTTCTCCCAATTCAAGACAAGATTGGTATGTTTACATCTCTGCAAAACTCGATCAAGGTTGCTGAGGCAATCATCAAAAGAAGACCTGTAAACAGAGAAGTCATCCATGAAAACCTCAACAATCTTTTCACAAAAGTCAAAGAATATAGGCATCATACATCTTTGAAAGGTAGCAGGTGCATTACATAAGCCAAAAGGCATACATCTGTAAGAAAAGGTACCGAAAGGGCAGGTAAAAGTGGTTTTCCCCTGATCAGATTGCACAACATGTATTTGGGAGAAACCTGAATAACCGTCTAGAAAGCAGAAGTGTGTGTGTTTGGACAATCTTTCTAGCATTTGGTCAATAAAAGGCAAAGGGTAATGATCTTTCCTAGTGGCCTTATTCAATTTCCTAAAATCAATCACCATACTATAGCCAGTAATAATCCTCTGTGGGATCAATTCATCTTTATCATTAGGGACAACGGTAATACCTCCCTTCTTATGGACGCAATGCACCGGAATTACCCAATCACTATGCGCAACAGGATAGATAATACCTGCTTCGAGGAGCTTTAGTATTTCTTTTCTTACTACCTCTTTCATCTTAGGATTTAATCTCCGTTGATGATCGGCAACTAGTTTGGAATCAGGATCGGTTTTAATCTTGTGCTGGCATAGAGTGGGACTAATACCCTTAAGATCACCAAGAGTATATCCAATAGCAGCACGGTGCTTCCTCAGAGTTTATAGTAACTTCTTTTCTTCATGCTCGGAGAGGCTAGCACTAACAATAAGAGGATATATCTATTTTTCATCGAGATAAGCATACTTAAGAGTATTTGGCAACTGTTTAAGCTCGAACACAGGATCACCCATTGGTGGGGGTGGTTCTCCAAGCAGTTCAACAGGCAAATTATTCTTAAGGATAGGACATTGTTCAAAGATAACTCTATCTATCTCATCCCTTTCATCCATATGCATATCATTTTCATGCTCAATCAAGTGTTGCTCTAAAGGATCAGTAGGAGGCACGGCAATAGAAGCTAGGGCAATAATTTCATCCTTACTAGGCAACTCTTTTCATGAGGTTGTCTACCAAACTTGGAGAAATTGAACTCATGTGACACACCTTTAAAGCCAAAAATGACAGATTGCTTCTCACGGTCAATATTAGCATTAACAGTATTGAGGAAAGGTCTGTCAAATATGATGGGACAAAAGCTATCTTGTGTGGTAGCAAGAACGAGAAAATCAGCAGGATGCTTCGTTTTACCACACAAGACTTCAACATCCCTGACAATTCCCAAAGGGCAGATAGTATCTCTATTAGTAAGTTGAATAGTGACATCAATAGGTTCCATCTCAACAGGTGCAATCTCATCTTTAATTTCATCATATAAAAATTAAGGTATTGCACTAACACTAGCACCCACGTCACAGAAACCATGATAACAATGATCTCCTATCTTAACAGAAACAACAGGCGTGCCAACAACAGGCCTATGTTTGTCTCTAGCATGTGGTTTAGCAATTCTAGCAGCATCTTCACAAAAGTGAATATCATGGCCATCAACATTGTCGGACAGGAGAACTTTGATAATAGCAATGCTAGGTTCAACTCTAATTTGCTCACGGGGTGTAGGTGTTCTAATGTAGCACCTACGTATCACAGTTGAAACTTTAGACTGATCCTTTATCCTAACAGGGTAAGGTGGTTTCTCAATGTAAGCACTAGGAACAATAGGATCATTATAAGCAATAACTTTCTCTTCAACTGGATTGGGTTTAACTACATTGACTTCTAAGGGAGGATGATATTTAAACCACTTCTCTGTAGGGAGATCAATATGAGCAATAAATGATTCACACAATGAAGCTACTATCTCAGAGTCAAGTCCATATTTAGCGCTAAAATCACAAAAAGTATTTGTTTCAACAAAGGATTTAACGCAATCAAATTTGAAATTCATACCTGACTCCTTACCTTCATCAAACTCCCAATCTTCAGAGTTGCGTTTAATTCTTTCCAATAAATTCCATTTGAAGTCAATATCTCTCTCTTCGTAAAAGAACCGGTATAAGAAGTGTCAAGCATGGTGCGATTATCATGAGAAAGCCGAGCATAGAAGTTCTGAATGGTAATTTCTCTCGAGAACTCATGGTTGGGGCATGAATATAACATTGATTTAAGCCTTCCCCAAGCTTGAGCTATACTTTCTATGTCACGAGGCCAAAAATTATAAATATAATTCCGATCACGATGTACTAGATGCATAGGATAAAACTTTTGATGAAATTCCAATTTCAACCTGTTGTAGTTCCATGATCCAGTATCATCACATAGCCTATACAATGCCAATGCTTTATCCCTCAAAGATAAGGGAAAGACCTTCTTCTTGACCTCATCCTCGGGCAAACCTGCAAGCTTAACTAAACCACAAATTCATCTACATAGATTAGATGCAAGTCGTGATATGATGTTCCATCTCCTGTAAAAGGATTAGCCAGCGGTTTTTCAAGCATACCCGAAGGAAATTCATAGCACATATTTTCAGTAGGTGCAGCAGGTTGAGGAGCAACTCCTTGTGCTTCCGTTTGAGGTGAAGATACACCGAACAAGCTCCTCAAAGGATTAGTTTCCATAGTGACAAGTGACAATAAATTTCAGCACACTATATAAATGTTTCCTTACCAAATTCCACTTACCAAAGGCGCTTCACTCCCTGGCAACGGCGCCAGAAAAGAGTCTTGATGACCCACAAGTGTAGGGGATCTATCGTAGTCTTTTAAATAAGTAAGAGTGTCGAACCCAACGAGGAGCAGAAGGATCTGACAAGTGGTTTTCAACAAGGTATTCTCTGCAAGCACTGAAATTATCAGTAACAGAAAGTTGTGTGATAAGATGATTCATAGCAAGTAGCAAGTAACAATAGTAACAAATGATGGTGAACGTCGCATGGGAAACAAAAAAATTTCCTACGCGCACGAAGACCTATCATGGTGATGTCCATCTACGAGGGGGGATGAGTGATCTACGTACCCTTGTAGATCGTACAGCAGAAGCGTTAGAGAACGCAGTTGATGTAGTGGAACGTCCTCATGTCCCTCGATCCGCCCCGCGAACAATCCCGCGATTAGTCCCACGATCTAGTACCGAACGGACAGCACCTCCGCGTTCAGCACACGTACAGCTCGACGATGATCTCGGCCTTCTTGATCCAGCAAGAGAGACGGAGAAGTAGAAGAGTTCTCCGGCAGCGTGACGGCGCTCCGGAGGTTGGTGATGATCTCGTCTCAGCAGGGCTCCGCCCGAGCTCCGCAGAAACGCGATCTAGAGGAAAAACTATGGAGGTATGTGGTCGGGCAGCCGTGAGAAACTCGTCTCAAATCTGCCCTAAAAGCCCCATATATATAGGAGGAGGGAGGGGGACCTTGCCTTGGGGTCCAAGGGATCCCCAAGGGGTCGGCCGAGCCAGGGGGGGGGGACTCTCCCCCCCCCCAAACCGAGTTGGACTAGGTTTGGTGGGAGGGAGTCCTTCCCCTTTCCCACTTCCTCCCTTTTTTTCTCTTTTCTCCTTTGATTTTTATCCTTGGCGCATAGGGCACTTGTGGGCTGTCCCACCAGCCCACTAAGGGCTGGTGTGGCTCCCCAAATGCCTATGGGCTTCCCCGGGGTGGGTTGCCCCCCCCCCCGGTGAACTCCCGGAACCCATTCGTCATTCCCGGTACATTCCCGGTAACTCCGAAAACCTTCCGGTAATCAAATGAGGTCATCCTATATATCAATCTTCGTTTCCGGACCATTCCGGAAACCCTGGTGACGTCCGTGATCTCATCCGGGACTCCGAACAACATTCGGTAACCAACCATATAACTCAAATACGCATAAAACAACGTCGAACCTTAAGTGTGCAAACCCTGCGGGTTCGAGAACTATGTAGACATGACCCGAGAGACTCCTCGGTCAATATCCAATAGCGGGACCTGGATGCCCATATTGGATCCTACATATTCTACGAAGATCTTATCGTTTGAACCTCAGTGCCAAGGATTCGTATAATCCCGTATGTCATTCCCTTTGTCCTTCGGTATGTTACTTGCCCGAGATTCGATCGTCGGTATCCGCATACCTATTTCAATCTCGTTTACCGGCAAGTCTCTTTACTCGTTCCGTAATACAAGATCCCGCAACTTACACTAAGTCACATTGCTTGCAAGGCTTGTGCGTGATGTTGTATTACCGAGTGGGCCCCGAGATACCTCTCCGTCATACGGAGTGACAAATCCCAGTCTTGATCCATACTAACTCAACTAACACCTTCGGAGATACCTGTAGAGCATCTTTATAGTCACCCAGTTACGTTGCGACGTTTGATACACACAAGGCATTCCTCCGGTGTCAGTGAGTTATATGATCTCATGGTCATAGGAATAAATACTTGACACGCAGAAAACAGTAGCAACAAAATGACACGATCAACATGCTACGTCTATTAGTTTGGGTCTAGTCCATCACGTGATTCTCCCAATGACGTGATCCAGTTATCAAGCAACAACACCTTGTTCATAATCAGAAGACACTGACTATCATCGATCAACTGGCTAGCCAACTAGAGGCATGCTAGGGACGGTGTTTTGTCTATGTATCCACACATGTAAATGAGTCTTCATTCAATACAATTATAGCATGGATAATAAACTATTATCTTGATACAGGAATTATAATAATAACTATACATTTATTATTGCCTCTAGGGCATAACTATACATTTATTATTGCCTCTACAAATCAGTAAGAGACATCATAGATCGCACCATCTCTAACAAAGTACGATTACGACGTTCGGACACACCATTACGCTGTGGTGTTCCAGGCGGTGTTAACTATGAAACAATTCCACATCGTCTTAAGGGAGTACCAAACTGGAAACTCAGATATTCACCCCCACGATCAGACCGTAGGAACTTGATCTTCTTGTTGTGATGATTTTCCACTTCACTCTGAAATTGCTTGAACTTTTCAAATGTTTCAGACTTGTGCTTCATTAAGTAGACATAACCATATCTACTTAAATCGTCAGTGAAGGTGAGAAAATAACGATATCCGCCGCGTGCCTCCACGCTCATTGGACCACACACATCGGTATGTATGATTTCCAACAAGTCACTTGCACGCTCCATTGTTCCGGAGAACGGAGTCTTAGTCATCTTGCCCATGAGGCATGGTTCGCACGTGTCAAGTGAATCAAAGTCAAGTGACTCCAAAAGTCCATCAGCATGGAGTTTCTTCATGCGCTTTACACCAATATGACCCAAGCGGCAGTACCACAAAAATATGGCGCTATCATTGTTTACTCTAACTCTTTTGGTCTCAATGTTATGTATATGCGTATCGCTATCGAGATTCAATATGAACAATCCTCTCACATTCGGTGCATGACCATAAAAGATGTTACTCATAGAAATAGAACAACCATTATTCTCAGACTTAAAAGAGTAACCGTCTCGCAATAAACAAGATCCAGATATAATGTTCATGCTCAACGCAGGCACTAAATAACAATGATTTAAGTTCATCACTAATCCCGATGGTAGTTGAAGTGACTCTGTGCCGACGGCGATTGCATCAACCTTGGAACCGTTTCCTACGCGCATCGTCACTTCGTCTTTCGCCAGCCTTCGTCTAATCCGCAGTTCCTGCTTCGAGTTGCAAATGTGAGCAACAGAACCGGTATCAAATACCCAGGCACTACTACGAGAGCTAGTTAAGTACACATCAATAACATGTATATCAAATATACCTGATTTTTCTTTGCCCGCCTTCTTATCTGCCAGATACTTGGGGCAATTGCGCTTCCAGTGACCCATACCCTTGCAATAGAAGCACTCTGTTTCAGGCTTAGGTCCAGCCTTGGGTTTCTTCGGCGGATTGGCAATAGGCTTGCCGCTCTTCTTCGAATTTCCCTTCTTGCCTTTGCCGTTTCTCTTGAAACTAGTGGTCTTGCTCACCATCAACACTTGATGCTCTTTACGGAGTTCAGACTCTGCGACTTTCAGCATCGCAAACAACTCGCCGGGAGACTTGTTCATCCCTTGCATGTTGTAGTTCAACACAAAGCCTTTGTAGCTTGGCGGCAGTGATTGAAGGATTCTGTCAGTGATAGCTTCTTGCGGGAGTTCAATCCCCAGTTCAGCTAGACGGTTTGAGTACCCAGACATTTTGAGCACATGTTCACTGACAGACGAGTTTTCCTCCATCTTGCAAGCATAGAATTTATCGGAGGTCTCATACCTCTTGATCCGGGCGTTCTTCTGAAAGATAAACTTCAACTCCTGGAACATCTCAAATGCTCCATGACGCTCAAAGCGACGTTGAAGTCCCGGTTCTAAGCCATACAAGACTGCACATTGAACTATTGAGTAGTCCTCCTTACGTGCTAACCAAGCGTTCTTAACATCCTGATCAGCCGTAGCGGGTGGTTCATCTCCTAGTGCAGCATTAAGGACATAATCCTTCTTTCCAGCTTGTAAGATTAGCTTAAGATTACGAGCCCAGTCTACAAAGTTGCTTCCATCATCTTTCAACTTAGCTTTCTCTAGGAACGTATTAAAATTCAGGATGACACTAGCGTGAGCCATGATCTACAACACAAATATATTCAAAGTGGACTTAGACTATGTTCAAGATAATTAGAGTTCAACTTAATCAAATTATATGCTAAACTCCCACTCAAAAAGTACATCTCTCTAGTCATTTGAGTGGTTCATGATCCACTTACACTATCCCAAGTCCGATCATCACGTGAGTTGAGAATAGTTTCAGTGGTAAGCATTCCTATGCTAATCGTATCAACTATATGATTCATGATCGACCTTTCGGTCTCATGTGTTCCGAGGCCATGTCTGCACATGCTAGGCTCGTCAAGCTTAACCCGAGTGTTCCGCGTGCGCAACTGTTTTGCACCCGTTGTATGTGAACGTTGAGTCTATCACACCCGATCATCACGTGGTGTCTCGAAACGACGAACTGTAGCAACGGTGCACAGTCGGGGAGAACACAATTTCGTCTTGAAATTTTAGTGAGAGATCACCTCATAATGCTACCGTCGTTCTAAGCAAAATTAGGTGCAAAAAGGATTAACATCACATGCAATTCATAAGTGACATGATATGGCCATCATCACGTGCTTCTTGATCTCCATCACCAAAGCACCGGCACGATCTTCATGTCACCGGCGCCACACCATGATAATCCATCAACGTGTTGTCATCGTGGTTGTCATGCTACTTATGCTATCACTACTAAAGCTACATCCTAGCAAAATAGTAAACGCATCTGCAAGCACATATGTTAGTATAAAGACAACCCTATGGCTCCTGCCGGTTGCCGTACCATCGACGTGCAAGTCGATATTTCTATTACAACATGATCATCTCATACATCCAATATATCACATCACATCGTTGGCCACATCACATCACAATCATACCCTGCAAAAACAAGTTAGACGTCCTCTAATTTTGTTGTTGCATGTTTTACGTGGTGACCGAGGGTATCTAGTAGGATCGCATCTTACTTACGCAAACACCACAACGGAGATATATGAGTTGCTATTTAACCTCATCCAAGGACCTCCTCGGTCAAATCCGATTCAACTAAAGTTGGAGAAACCGACACTTGCCAGTCATCTTTGAGCAAAGGGGGTTACTCGTAACGATGAAACCAGTCTCTCGTAAGCGTACGAGTAATGTCGGTCCAAGCCGCTTCAATCCAACAATACCGCGGAATCAAGAAAAGACTAAGGAGGGCAGCAAAACGCACATCACCGCCCACAAAACTTTTTGTGTTCTACTCGAGAAGACATCTACGCATGAACCTAGCTCATGATGCCACTGATGGTGAACGTCGCATGGGAAACAAAAAAAATTCCTACGCGCACGAAGACCTATCATGGTGATGTCCATCTACGAGAGGGGATGAGTGATCTACGTACCCTTGTAGATCGTACAACAGAAGCGTTAGAGAACGCGGTAGATGTAGTGGAACGTCCTCACGTCCCTCGATCCGCCCCGCGAACAATCCCGCGATCAGTCCCACGATCTAGTACCGAACGGACGGCACCTCCGCGTTCAGCACACGTACAGCTCGACGATGATCTCGGCCTTCTTGATCCAGCAAGAGAGACGGAGAGGTAGAAGAGTTCTCCGGCAGCGTGACGGCGCTCCGGAGGTTGGTGATGATCTCGTCTCAGCAGGGCTCCGCCCGAGCTCCGCAGAAACGCGATCTAGAGGAAAAACTATGGAGGTATGTGGTCGGGCAGCCGTGAGAAAGTCGTCTCAAATCTGCCCTAAAAGCCCCATATATATAGGAGGAGGGAGGGGGACCTTGCCTCGGGGTCCAAGGGATCCCCAAGGGCTCGGCCGAGCCAGGGGGGAGGACTCTCCCCCCCCCCCCAAACCGAGTTGGACTTGGTTTGGTGGGAGGGAGTCCTTCCCCTTTCCCACTTCCTCCCTTTTTTTCCTCCTTTCTCCTTTGATTTTTATCCTTGGCGCATAGGGCACTTGTGGGCTGTCCCACCAGCCCACTAAGGGCTGGTGTGGCTCCCCAAATGCCTATGGGCTTCCCCGGGGTGGGTTGCCCCCCCCCCCCCGGTGAACTCCCGGAACCCATTCGTCATTCCCGGTAACTCCGAAAACCTTCCGGTAATCAAATGAGGTCATCCTATATATCAATCTTCGTTTCCGGACCATTTCGGAAACCCTCGTGACGTCCGTGATCTCATCCGGGACTCCGAACAACATTCGGTAACCAACCATATAACTCAAATACGCATAAAACAACGTCGAACCTTAAGTGTGCAGACCCTGCGGGTTCGAGAACTATGTAGACATGACCCGAGAGACTCCTCGGTCAATATCCAATAGCGGGACCTGGATGCCCATATTGGATCCTACATATTCTACGAAGATCTTATCGTTTGAACCTCAGTGCCAAGGATTCGTATAATCCCGTATGTCATTCCCTTTGTCCTTCGGTATGTTACTTGCCCGAGATTCGATCGTCGGTATCCGCATACCTATTTCAATCTCGTTTACCGGCAAGTCTCTTTACTCGTTCCGTAATACAAGATCCCGCAACTTACACTAAGTCACATTGCTTGCAAGGCTTGTGTGTGATGTTGTATTACCGAGTGGGCCCCGAGATACCTCTCCGTCATACGGAGTGACAAATCCCAGTCTTGATCCATACTAACTCAACTAACACCTTCGGAGATACCTGTAGAGCATCTTTATAGTCACCCAGTTACGTTGCAACGTTTGATACACACAAGGCATTCCTCCGGTGTCAGTGAGTTATATGATCTCATGGTCATAGGAATAAATACTTGACACGCAGAAAACAGTAGCAACAAAATGACACGATCAACATGCTACGTCTATTAGTTTGGGTCTAGTCCATCACGTGATTCTCCCAATGACGTGATCCAGTTATCAAGCAACAACACCTTGTTCATAATCAGAAGACACTGACTATCATCGATCAACTGGCTAGCCAACTAGAGGCATGCTAGGGACGGTGTTTTGTCTATGTATCCACACATGTAAATGAGTCTTCATTCAATACAATTATAGCATGGATAATAAACTATTATCTTGATACAGGAATTATAATAATAACTATACATTTATTATTGCCTCTAGGGCATAATTCCAAGGCAAGCCTCCCCACCCCTCCTCCTATATATAGTGAAGGTCTAGGGCTGATTTGAGACAACTTTTCCACGGCAGCCCGACCACAAAACATCACGGTTTTTCCTCTAGATCGTATTTCTGCGGAGCTCGTGCGAAGCCCTGCAGGAGTAGATCCTTCACCACCACCGGAGCGCCATCACGCTGCCGGACAAATCATCTACTTCTCCATCTTGCTTGCTTGATCAAGAAGGCCAAGGTCATCGTCGTGCTGTACGTGTGCTGAACGCGGAGGTGTCGTCCGTTCGGCACTAGATCAGAGCGGATCGTGGGACGGTGATGGGGTTATAGTCCTAGGGTAGGGTCATAGGCCTGCCCAATGGGTCCTACCGAAGGACTACCCTTCATAAGGGATAAGGCCCTTAGTCAGTTCCGACTGAATTAAGGATTTCCCATCATCCAGTCGGTGACGATTCCTACATCATCGAGTCGGAGATGAGCATTCGGAGCGTATCAAACTTACCGACTGGATTCCACTCTGTACGTAGTAACCCCCATGGAGGGCAACGGTCATACGTTTCCATGTACCTTTATTAGCATTTAAGACATACGTTACCTGTAACGTATGGAGTTATTCGCCACTACTCCACCCCTGTGCACCGAACCGTTATGAAGGGTAGCACACTCTATATAAGCCGCCCTTCCCCACTGGTGCAGGGGTTAGCAATTCACTGTAATCCATATTCGACTCGACAACAAGCTCCAAGAGCAGTGAGACGTAGGGCTTTTACCTCCACCGTAGAGGGGCCTGAACTTATACAACCTCGCCGTAGCTAAGGCTCCGCCCATCCTTTCGTACCCTACACATCTACTGTCAGACTTATACCCACGACAGTTGGCGCCCACCGTGGGGCAGGCGTCTAAGCGACTTCCGGCAAGTTTGCGACTACATCTTTTCATCATGTCATCCGGTGGAGATTTGAGCATGGGTCACGAGATCCTCTTCGGCGCTCTCTCCTTCATCGTTGATGATTCGGCATGGCTTCGGGACGCCCCTCTCAATGTCGAGGCGTTCCCCAATCACGGGGCTACGCACTTCCGTGCCGGCGCCCGCGGTGTCCTTCTTCTCCAGCAGTCGGCTCCGGTGTCGACCTACGCCGCCGTCGCACGCCGCAATAAGCGGTCCCGCCGTCCGCGGCTTCAGCGTTGGGTGCAACACGCCCAGGCGCGCCAGAGCGCGTCTTCACAAGTGGCGGTCCTCGAGTCGGTTGTAGTTGCGCCGCCGTCCCAGTGCTCGGACTCAGTTCCGACTGAGTTTCCTTCCGAGTACGTGGGTTGCGGGCCTGCAGCCGAAGTGCACATGGCCAACTCCCATGAAAGCCCCCGCCAAACCGGCCGGAACGAGCACGAGGACGGCGAAACATCCGGCGCTCGCCGTCAGCCCCGTCGTTCTGCGAGTCGGCACACTCACAGAGCAACGTGGAGGTGTTCCGCACACCCGTCCTCAACCTGGCTGCCGCCGCCAAGATAGCCGATTCCCTCCAGCCGACTGATTCAGAGGCTGGCACAGGGATCGAGCAGATCCGTGCCCTGTTGCACACGGTGCAACAACAAAATTCGGCGGTTTCTCAGTCGCACAACAGGATCCACAATAGTTCCGTTCGCGCGAACACGCATCGGTCAGTTCACAGCCCCGGTTCTCGTCAACGACACAGGGGAGGCACCCGTTTCATGAATCCCGAAGATCGTCGCCATTCATGCACCCCTCCGCGGGGTGGGCCCTACGGGCCCTGATGTCATGATGATTGGCGTTCGGTCGGTGACACTTATGATCCAAGGCCTGACGCAAGAGGATATATCGCCCAGAGGAGGGTCGACAGGGGCCGGGCCCACCGCGATGGTCACGATGAAGACCGTCCGAGTGGAAGCAGGACCATCGTCTCTGGCCCCGAGTGTTTCAGTCGAGCCATCCGTTCGGCTGACATCCCTCCCAACTTCCGATTGGCGACGGGGATCAGCAAGTTTACAAGAGAATCCAAGCCAGAAACGTGGCTGGACGACTACCGAGTGGCAGTCCAGATTGGCGAAGGAGACGACCAGGTCGCCATGAAACACCTCCCTCTGATGCTCGACGGCTCGGCACGAGCGTGGCTGAACCAGTTGGCTCCCTCAAGCATCTACAGCTGGGCAGATCTTGCCCGAGTCTTCATCAGGACCTTCGAAGGGACGTGCAAACGCCCTGCTGGTCTCGTGGAGCTCCAGCACTGTGTCCAGAAGCAGAATGAGCCCCTGCGCGATTTCATTCAGCGTTGGACGACCCTCTACCACACGGTGGAGAACTTCACAGAGCACCAAGCAGTCTGCGCCTTCAAGGTAGGCGTGCGGTACAGAGATCTGTACCTGAAGTTCGGTCGAACAAGCGACATCTCCATGAGTAAGATGATGGAGATAGCGACACGCTATGCAAATGGCGAATAAGAGGACCGCATTCGTAGTGGCAAGCACAAAGCAGTCGCCGATGGAGATGGGAACAGCACTCGGAAGAAGAAGCAGAAAGCTCCGTCCACTCCGCAGGCAGAGGCCACAGCCGTTACCAATGCCAAGTTCAAGGGCAAGGGGAAGGCTCGGTCCACCCCCAAGAAGAAACAATTCAGAAACCACATCCTCGGCCAGCCATGTCCAATTCACAGGAAGATGGATGAAGAGGGCAACGCCATATTTCCGAAGCATACCACTCGGCAATGTCGCCTCCTGATCCAGGGGTTCGGCGAAGGGCAACCGAGTGAAAATGACAATGAACAGGATGAGGAGGACAAGGAGGATCCATTCCCCCAAGTCCATGCAACACTGATGATTTTTGCTGACGTTGAGAGCAAGAGTCGACTGAAGCTGGTGAACAAGGAGGTGAAGATGGCCACGCCGACCAACCCCACGTTCCTCAAATGGTCTCAGACTGCGATCACCTTTGACCAGTCGGATCATCCAGCGCACGTACCTACCCCAGGGAGACAGGCTCTGGTCGTCGACCCGGTGGTGGAAGGAGTCCGACTGCGCAAAGTCCTCATGGACGGCGGTAGTGGCTTGAACATCATGTACGCTGACACTCTCAAGGGGATGGGCATTCCGATGTCCAAACTTAGCGAGAGCAGCATGCAGTTCCATGGAGTCGTCCCTGGACGAAAGGCCAAGTCACTCAGCCAGATCGCGTTGGACGTCGTCTTCGGCTCCGACAAGAACTTCCGCAAGGAAAAGCTGACGTTCGAGGTGGTGGACTTCCAGAGTGCGTACCACACAATTCTGGGCCGCCCGGCGTATGCGCGTTTCATGGCCCGTCCATGTTACGTGTACCTGAAGCTGAAGATGCCAGGCCCAAAAGGTGTGATCACTATCGCCGGCAATCGCCAGCGGGCCGAGGAGTGTCTGCAGCAGGGATCGAGGATTGCCAATCAGCAGATGGCTGTCCTCGAGCTTGACGAGTACAAGAAGACAGTCGACCCCGCTGACTTGATGCGTTCGAAGAAGCCAACTTCGGAGTCCGCATTCCAGTCGACGGGAGAGACGAAGAAGGTCAGCATCCACCCGACGGACGACACCGCTGCCCCGACGAACATCTCCACCACCCTCGATCCTAAATAGGAAGCCGAGCTCATCCAATTCCTTCGTGAGAACTGGGACATCTTTGCATGGAAGCCCGCTGACATGCCAGGTGTACCCAGGGAGTTGGCTGAGCACCGACTGCATGTGGATCCCGCCGCTCGGCCTGTCCGAGAACGCCTGCGTCGGTCCGCCGTGCACAAGAGGAAGGCAATCGAAGAAGAGGTGGCTAAGCTTTTGGCAGCCAATTTCATTCGCGAGGTACACCACTCCGAGTGGCTCCATCGTAGAGGGGCCTGAACTCATACAACCTCGCCGTAGCTAAGGCTCTGCCCATCCTTTCGTACCCTACACATCTATTGTCAGACTTATACCCACGACAGACGGATCGTGGGACGGTTCGTGAGACGGTTCGTGGGGCGGATCGAGGGACGTGAGGACGTTCCACTACATCAACCGCGTTTCTTAACGCTTCCTGCTGTGCGATCTACAATGGTATGTAGATCCAAATCTCCTCTCGTAGATGGACATCACCATGATAGGTCTTCGTGCGCGTAGGAAATTTTTTGTTTCCCATGCGACGTTCCCCAATAGTGGCATCATGAGCTAGGTTCATGCGTAGATGTAATCTCGAGTAGAACACAAAGGGTTTTGTGGACAGTGATGTTCGATTTGCTGCCCTCCTTAGTCTTTTCTCAATTCGGCGATATTGTTGGATTGAAGCGGCCCGGACCGACATTATTTGTACACTTACGAAAGACTGGTTTCATTGCTTGACATTCAACCTCATTGCATAAAGATGACTGGCGGGTGTCTGTTTCTTCAACTTTAGTCGAATTGGTTTTGACCGAGGCGGTCCTTAGAGAGGTTAAAAGGCAATTTGCACATCTTCGTTGTGGTTTTTGCGTAAGTAGGATGCGATCTACTAGATACCCATAGAAACCACGTAAAACATGCAACAACAATTAGAGGACGTCTAACTTGTTTTTGCAGGGTATGCTTGTGATATGATATGGCCAATGACGTGATACGATATATTGGATGTATGAGATGATCATGTTGTAATAGTTAATATCGACTTGCACATCGATGTTGCGGCAACCGGCAGGAGCCATAGGGTTGTCTTTAAACTAATGTTTGTGCTTGCAGATGCGTTTACTATATTGCTAGGACGTAGGTTTAGTAGTAATAGCATGAGTAGCACGACAACCCCGATGGCGACACGTTGATGGAGATCATGGTGTGGCTCCGGTGACAAGAAGATCGTGTCGGTGCTTTGGTGATGGAGATCAAGAAGCACATGATGATGGCCATATCATCTCACTTATGAATTGCATGTGATGTTAATCCTTTTATGCACCTTATTTTGCTTAGAACAACGGTAGCATTATGAGGTGATCTCTCACTAAAATTTCAAGACAAAATTGTGTTCTCCCCGACTGTGCATCATTGCTACAGTTCGTCGTTTCGAGACACCGCGTGATGATCGGGTGTGATAGACTCAACGTTCACATACAACGGGTGCAAAACAGTTGCACACGCGGAACACTCGGGTTAAGCTTGACGAGCCTAGCATGTGCATACATGGCCTCGGAACACATGAGACCGAAAGGTCGATCATGAATCATATAGTTGATATGATTAGCATAGGGATGCTTACCACTGAAACTATCCTCAACTCACGTGATGATCGGACTTGAGCTAGTGGAATTGGATCATGAACCACTCAAATGACTAGAGAGATCTACTTTTTGAGTGGGAGTTTAGCAAGTAATTTGACTAGTTAAACTCTAATTATCTTGAACATAGTCTAAGTCCACTTTGAAAATATTTGTGTTGTAGATCAATGGCTCACGCGAGAGTCACCCTGAATTTTAATACGTTCCTAGAGAAAGCTAAGTTGAAAGATGATGGAAGCAACTTTGTAGACTGGGCTCGTAATCTTAAGTTGCTCCTCAAGCTGGGAAGAAGGATTATGTCCTTAATGCTGCGCTAGGAGATGAACCACCTGCCGCGGCTGACCAAGATGTTAAGAACGCTTGGTTAACACGCAAGGAGGACTACTCGGTAATTCAATGTGCAGTCTTGTATGGCTTAGAGCCGGGATTTCAACGTCGCTTTGAGCATCACGGAACATATGAGATGTTCCAGGAGTTGAAGTTTATCTTTCATAAGAATGCCCGTATCGAGAGGTATGAGACCTTCGATAAATTCTATGCTTGCAAGATGGAGGAGAATTCGTCTGTCAGTGAACATGTGCTCAAAATGTGTGGGTACTCAAACCGTCTAGCTGAGCTCGGGATTGAACTCTCGCAAGAGGCTATCACTGACAGAATTCTTCAATCAGTGCCACCAAGCTATAAGGGCTTTGTGTTGAACTATAACATGCAAGGGATGAACAAGTCACCCGACGAGTTATTCGCGATGCTGAAAGTCGAAGAGTCAGAACTTCGTAAAGAGCATCAAGTGTTGATGGTGAATAAGACCACTAGTTTCAAGAGAAACGGCAAAAGGAAATAAGGTAATTCAAAGAAGAGTGGCAAGCCTGTTGCCAATCCGACGAAGAAACCCAAAGCTGGACCTAAGCCTGAAACGGAGTGCTATTATTGCAAGGGTATGGGTCACTGGAAGCGCAACTGTCCCAAGTATCTGGCTGATAAGAAGGCGGCCAGGGAAAAATCAGGTATATTCGATATACATGTTATTGGTGTGTACTTAACCAGCTCTCGTAGTAGTGCCTGGGTATTCGGTAGCGGTTCTGTTGCTCATATTTGCAACTCGAAACAGGAACTGCGGAATAAGCGAAGACTCGCGAAGGATGAAGTGACGATGCGCGTGGGAAATGGTTCCAAGGTTGATGCAATCGCCGTCGGCACAGTTTCACTTTAGTTACCATCAGGATTAGTTATGAACTTAAATAAATGTTATTTAGTGCCCGCGTTAAGCATGAACATTATATCTGGATCTTGTTTGTTGCGAGACGGTTACTCGTTTAAGTCACAGAATAATGGTTGTTCTATTTCTACGAGTAATATCTTTTATGGTCATGCATCCAATGTGAGAGGATTGTTCATAATGAATCTTGATAGTGATAATACACATATACATAACATTGAGACCAAAAGAGTTAGAGTTAACAATGATAGTGCCATGTTTTTATGGCACTGCCGCTTAGGTCATATTGGTGTAAAGTACATGAAGAAACTTCATACCGATGGACTTTTGGAGTCACTTGACTTTTATTCACTTGACACGTGCGAACCATGCCTCATGGGCAAGATGACTAAAACTCCGTTCTCCGGAACAATGGAGCGTGCAAGTGACTTGTTGGAAATCATACATACCGATGTGTGTGGTCCGATGAGTGTGGAGGTACGCGGCGGATATCATTATTTTCTCACCTTCACTGAAAATTTGAGTAGATCTGGTTATGTCTACTTGATGAAGCACAAGTCTGAGACGTTTGAAAAGTTCAAACAATTTCACAGTGAAGTCAAAAATCATCGTAACAAGAAGATCAAGTTCCTACGGTCTGATCATGGGGGTGAGTATCTGAGTTTTGAATTTGGTACTCACTTAAGACAATGTGGAATTGTTTCATAATTGACACCGCGTGGAACACCACAGCGTAATGGTGTGTCCGTACATTGTAATCATACTTTATTAGAGATGGTGCGATCTATGATGTCTCTTACCGATTTGCCGTTATCATTTTGGGGTTATGCATTAGAAACAACTGCATTCACTTTAAATAGGGCACCATCAAAATCCGTTGAGATGACACCATATGAATTGTGGTATGGCAAAAGACCAAAGTTGTCGTTTCTTAAAGTTTGGGGATGCGATGCTTATGTCAAAAAGCTTCAGCCTAAAAAGCTGGAACCCAAAGTAGAAAAGTGTGTCTTCATAGGTTACCCAAAGGAGACGGTTGGGTATACCCTCTATCTCAAATCCGAGGGCAAAGTGTTTGTTGCTAAAAACGCAACTTTTCTTGAGAAGGAGTTTCTCTCGAAAGAATTGAGTGGGAGGAAGATCGAACTTGATGAGGTTGTCGAACCTCTAATTCCTCTTGATGGTGGCGCAGGGCAAGGGGAAACCCGTGTTGCTGCGGCACCAGTTGAGGAACAAGTTGATGATAATGATCATGAAACTTCAGATCAAGTTACTGCGGGCCTCACAGGTCGACAAGATCATGTACTACTCGTGAGTGGTACGGTAATCCTGTCTTATCGATTATGTTGTTGGACAACAATGAACCTGCGAATTATGAAGAAGCAATGGTGGGCCCGGATTCCAACAAATGGCTGGAGGCCATGAAATCCGAGATAGGATCCATGTACGAGAACAAAGTGTGGACTTTAGAAGTACTACCTGAAGGCCACAAGGCTATTCAAAACAAATGGATCTATAAGAAGAAGACAGACGCAGACGGTAATGTGACCGTTTATAAAGCTCGACTTGTGGCAAAGGGTTTTTCACAAGTTCAAGGAATTGACTACGATGAGACTTTCTCACCGGTGGCGATGCTTAAGTCTGTCCGAATCATGTTAGCAATAGCTGCCTTTTACGATTATGAAATCTGGCAGATGGATGTCAAAACGGCGTTCCTTAACGATTTTCTTAAGGAAGAGTTGTATATGATGCAACCCGAAGGTTTTGTCAATCCTAAGAATGCTAACAAAGTATGCAAGCTCCAGCGATCCATTTATGGACTGGTGCAAGCATCTCGGAGTTGGAATAAGCGCTTTGATTAGGTGACCAAAGCATTTGGGTTTATACAAGTGGTTGGAGAATCTTGTATTTACAAGAAAGTGAGTGGGAGCTCTGTGGCGTTTCTAATATTATATGTGGACGACATATTGCTGATTGGAAACAACGTGGAGCTTTTGGAGAGCATAAAAGGTTACTTGAATAAAAGTTTCTCTATGAAGAACCTAGGAGAAGCTGCTTACATTCTAGGCATTAAGATCTATAGGGATAGATCGAAACGCGTGATAGGACTTTCACAAAGCACATACCTTGATAAAGTTTTAAAGAAGTTCAAAATGGATCAGTCCAAGAAAGGGTTCTTGCCAGTATTACAAGGTATAAAATTGAGCAGGACTCAGTGCCCAGCAACTGAGGAAGATAGAAAGACAATGAGTTCCGTCTCCTACGCTTCAGCCGTAGGTTCTATCATGTATGCAATGATGTGCACTAGGCCAGACGTCATCTTGTCCATAAGTATGGCAGGCATGTTTCAGAGTAATCCATGAGTGGATCACTGGACGGTGGTCAAGAATATTCTGAAGTACCTGAAAAGGACTGAGGAAATGTTTCTCGTGTATGGAGGTGACAAGGAGCTCGTCGTAAAGGTTACGTCGACGCAAGTTTTGACACCGATCCGGATGACTCTAAGTCTCAAACCGGATACGTATTTATTCTTAATGGGGGTGCGGTAAGCTGGTGCAGTTCCAAGCAGAGCATCGTAGCAGATTCTACATGTGAAGCGGAGTACATGGCTGCCTCGGAGGCAGCAAAAGAGGGTGTCTGGATGAAGCAGTTCATGACAGATCTTGGAGTTGTGCCAAGTGCACTGGATCCATTAACTCTGTTATGTGACAACACTGGTGCCATTGCCTTAGCAAAGGAACCAATGTTTCACAAGAAGACCACACACATCAAACGACGCTTCAACCTCATCTGTGACTACGTCGAAGGAGAGGACGTGAATATTTGCAAAGTGCACACGGATCTGAATGTAGCAGACCCGCTGACTAAACCTCTTCCACGAGCAAAACATGATCAACACCAGAACTGTATGGCTGTTCGATTTATTACAATGTAAATCGCATGTCGATGTCAGGACTAGATTATTGACTCTAGTGCAAGTGGGAGACTGTGGGAAATATGCCCTAGAGGCAATGATAAATAGTTATTATTATATTTCTTGTTTAAAGATAATCGTTTATTATCCATGCTATAATTGTATTGAATGAAAACATAGATACATGTGTGGATAAATAGACATAACAATGTCCCTAGCAAGCCTCTAGTTGGCTAGCCAGTTGATCAAGGATAGTCAAGGTTTTCTGACTATGTGCAAAGTGTTGTTGCTTGATAACTGGATCACATCATTTGGGGAATCATGTGATGGACTAGACCCAAACTATGAACGTAGCATATTGATCGTGTCATTTTATTGCTATTGTTGTCTGCGTGACAAGTATTTGTTCCTATGACCATGAGATCATATAATCCACTAGCACCGGAGGGATGCCTTGTGTGCATCAAACGTCACGACGTAACTGGGTGACTATAAAGGTGCTCTACAGGTATCTCCGAAGGTGTCCGTTGGGTTAGTATGGATCAAGACTGGGATTTGTCACTCCGTGTGACGGAGAGGTATCTCGGCGTCCACTGGGTAATACAACATCACACGCAAGCCTTGCAAGCAATGTCACTAAGTGTAAGTCACAGGATCTTGTATTACAGAACGAGAAAAGATACTTGCCGGTAACGAGATTGAAATAGGTATGCGGATACCGAGGATCGAATCTCGGGCAAGTAACATACCGAAGGACAAAGGGAATGACATACGGGATTGCCTGAATCCTTGACACTGAGGTTCAACCGATAAGTTATTCGGATAATATGTAGGATCAAATATGGGCATCTAGGTCCCGCTATTGGATATTGACCGAGGAGTACCTCGGGGCATGTCTGCATAGTTCTCGAACCCGCAGGGTTTGCACACTTAAGGTTCCGCGATGTTTTAGTATAGTTGAGTTATATGTGTGGTTATCGAATGTTGTTCGGAGTCACAGACGTCACGAGGGTTTCCGGAATGGTCTGAAGACGAAGATTGATATATAGGATGACCTCATTTGGTTACCGGAAAGTGTTCGAGCATTACCGGGAATGTACCGGGAGTGACGAATGGGTTTCGGATGTTCACCGGCAGGGGGGCCACCCACCCGGGGACGCCCATAGGCTTTAGGGGTGCCGCACCAGCCCTTAGTGGGCTGGTGGGAAGCCCAAGAGGCCCTATGCGCAGGAGTTAAGAAATCAAAGGAAAAAGGAAAAGAAAAAGGTGGGAAGGAAGGGAAGGACTCCACCTTCCAATCCTAGTTGGACTAGGATTGGAGGTGGACTCCTCCACCTCCTTGGCCGGCAGACCCTTGGGGTCTCGGACCCCAAGGCAAGCCTCCCCACCTCTCCTCCTATATATAGTGAAGGTCTAGGGCTGATTTGAGACAACTTTGCCACGACAGCCGACCACAAAACATCACGGTTTTTCCTCTAGATCGTATTTATGCGGAGCTCGGGCGGAGCCCTGCAGGAGTAGATCCTTCAGCACCACCGAAGTGTGATCACGCTGCCGGAGAACTCATCTACTTCTCCAACTTTCTTGCTCGATCAAGAAGCCGAGATCATCGTCAAGTTGTATGTGTGCTGAACGCGGAGGTGCCGTCCGTTCGACACTAGATCGGAGCGGATCGTGGGACGGATCGCGGGACGGTTCGTGGGACGGTTCGCGGGGCGGATCGAGGGACGTGAGGACGTTCCACTACATCAACCGCGTTTCTTAACGCTTCCTGCTGTGCGATCTACAAGGGTACGTAGATCCAAATCTCCTCTCATAGATGGACATCACCATGATAGGTCTTCGTGCGCGTAGGAATTTTTTTGTTTGCCATGCGACGTTCCCCAACACCCAATGCCTTCCTCTAGGCCCAAATAATGGTGAAGTGTTATGTAGTCGACGTTCACATAACACCACTAGAGGAAAAACAACATACAACGCATCAAAATATCGAACGAATACCAAATTCACATGACTACTTATAGCATGACTTATCCCATGTCCTCAGGAACAAAAGTGACTACTCACAAAGCATAATAATATTCATGACCAGAGAGGTATTGAATAGCATCAAGGATCTGAATATATAATATTCCACCGATTAATCCAACTAGCATCAACTACAAAGAGTAATTAACACTACTAGCAACCTTACAAGTACCAATCGGAGTCGCGAGACGGAGATTGGTTACAAGAGATGAACTAGCGTTTGGAGATGAGATGGTGCTGATGAAGGTGTTGATGGAGATGAGTCCCCTCCGATGAGAGGAGTGTTGGTGATGACGATGGCGACGATTTCCCCCTCCGGGAGGGAAATTTCCCCGGCACGACGGCCCTGCCGGAGCGCTAGATTGGTTGTGCTCAAGTTCCGCCTCGTGGCAGCGGCGATTCCTCCCGAAAGCCTCCTTATGATTTTTTCTGGAACGAAACCCTCCATATAGCAAAAGATGAGCGCCGGAGGGGCAACAGGGGGCCCACAAGCCACCCAGGCCCGGCCAGGGGATAGGCCAGGCCTGGCAGGCTTGTGGCCTCGTGGTGGCTCCCCTCCGGTACTTCTTCCACCCAGTATTTTTCATAAAATCCAAAATAATTTCTTGTTGATTTTCACGGCTTTTGGAGTTGCGCGGAATAGGTATCTCAAACTTGCTCCCTTTTCAGACCAGAATCCCAGCTGCCGGCATTCTCCCTCTTCATGTAAATCTTATAAACTAAGAGAGAAAAGGCATAAGTATTGTACACTGAAGTGTAATAACAGCCCATAAAGCGATAAATATCAACATAAAAGAATGATGCAAAATAGACGTATCAGCTGGCGACAGCCGGCCCATTCGGCCAACGCAAGTCGGACCGGCTCGCGATAGCCGACCCATTCGGCCAACACAAGTCCGGTCGGCTGGCGATAGCTGGCCCCTTCGGCCACTTTTACATAAAGTTTTCAATGTGTTCACATCTTAAGAGATGCTTTGACTCAAGTCTTAGAGTAAAGCTCCCCCTTGATGTGAGATCCCCCCTAAGAGGGACAAACTAACCTTGGATTTTGTCGTAGAAGACTTCATGTAAGTGTAGTAGTGGTGGATGCTCGTTGTTGATGAAGATCATCTTGGGTTCGGAGCTATCCTTGTTGTTTCATACTCTTCTCACCTACATGGGTTAGTCCCACACAAGGAACAAATACAAGGATATATATGGACATGGAGTCAAGTACATATAAGATGATGTCCATTGATACATTTATTACCTTATCCCTTGCTTACCTTTGAGGGGATGTGTGACTCCTTGAATTAATGCATCGGGTTGGAGTTGATTGCAAATAGTTCTTGTCAAAGTGAATAAGAGTGAATTTTTTCGGCAAAGTTACCCCTCAAGAACTTCTCTAGTTATTCTTGTTAGGGACCCAAATAAACTTAGCGCTTGATGAAGTAGAGCTAGTGGTGGCCCTGGGAATCCACTTGACCATGGCTTGGGCTTCTTCATCAAATGAGTCAATCTCCTCTTGAAGCTTGTCCTTGCCCTTGAGCTTGTGGTTTTGTGGTGGAAGGTCATCTTAAGCATTTGTTCCCTTGGGGAGAGTAGGATCGTACTTCCCCTTTTGGGGAATAAACTTCGGGTTGGGGTATTGACCTTCTTCCCATTCAACTCCATTGGCATTGAAGTAGCCAGTGCCTTGTTTCTTCCGATGTCCTCCTTGCTTGCGTGCAATCTCTTCAAATTGCTTACTTCCTACAAGATTGTTGAAGACACCTCTCTCTATAATTCCTTTCAATAAATCGTTTTCTTGCTCAAGTGTAACTTGGCTAAGAGAAGCGTTAGTGGAATAAATAGAGCTACTAGCAACAACATCATTAGATTTAGCATTAGTGTTGTTGTTACTAGATGAAGAAATTTTCTTGCCTTTGTTACTACTTTGCTTAGATTTAACTTGTGGAACAAAACTAGACAAGAGTAATCGTTTGGCTAGATAAGAAAAAACTCTTCTTTCGAAGATCATCATTGATCGCTTTCAGAAACTCGTGTTCTTGCTCTAAATTTAGCTTCTCGAAGTGTACTTATGAGTTCTTGCAAGCTCTCTATGATCTTCTAGAGTAGATTCATGGGCTAACTTAAGAGTGTTTAATTCTTTAGTTAGACGCTCAATCTCCTTCTTATCATCATCACACGAGTTATCTTGACTAGCATGATTATTATCAAGTTCATTTTCGTAGATATCACTAGTTTTATCAAATAACAAGTCATCATCTCCGAGTAAGTCATCCTAGTCACTATTAAAGTCAAAGTACTCGGGGTGTGATACCTTGGGGCCTTTAGCCATGAAGCAGTTTCCAAAACCTTCATTTGGTGAATCAAATATGTCATAGGAATTGAAATATACGAGTGCTAGTTCGACAACACCTTCATCTTGACTATAATCGGAGTTGGAGTGGTAACTTCTCTCGGATTGGTTGTCCGATTCAGAGAAGTATACCCATTCACCAAAATTAGCTTCATGTCTTCTTATTGAGTGGCTCTTGGTGTACTTGTCCTTCTTCTCCGATTCCTTGCTTCTCCGGAGGGTCTTCGTTCAGAATGATCTTCTCTACTCCTTCTCTCTCTTCGAGGTGAATCATCTCTCGAGCTTCGTCTTCTAGGTGACCCTTCTCTTCTTCTTTTGGGGGGGGGGCGTGCACTCATTGGAGTAGTGTCCAAGCCTTCCACAATTGTAGCAGCTTCGGTCACGACTATATGAACGCTTCTCCTCATATCTTGAGTTGGACCTTCTCCGTTTGCCTCTACTCTTGTAGAACTTGTTAAATTTCTTGACTAAGAGTCTTATATCTTCATTGGTGATACGGTTGTCATTTGAAGTAGCGGGAGTATCACTTGAAGCTTTGTATGCATCGCTTGACTTGTTATGAAGCTCTTCTTTGTCCTCGAGAGACTTTTCATGAGCAACAATCCTTCCAATGACTTCCGTAGGCTTGAGATCTTTGTGGTTTGGTATTATTTGGATCAATGTGCACACGGTGTCGTACTTCCCATCCAAGGCTCTAAGGATCTTCTTGATGATGAATTTTTCGGTCATTTCTTCACTTCTTGTTGCTTCTTTGTGGACGTAAGGCATGAGGGTAGATCTATTCCATCATGGATTACATCCAAGAAGGACTAGCCTCACTCGGGGTAGATCTTCACGAAGTAGGCGATCTCCTTGCCCTTACAAACTTCTTGGTTCACCTCCACAACACGAAGTTGGAGGCTCCCAAGCGACACCTAACGAATCTAGGAGACACCACTCTCCAAAATGTAATAGATGCGGTAGTATGACGAACTCCTTGCTCTTGTGCTTCAAAACATAGTCTCCTCAGCACTCAATCACTCTCTCACAGATTTGGCTTGGGTAGAAGAGACTGATTGGGTGAAAAGAAAATTGGGGAGGCTAGAAATCAAGATTCGTATGATAGGAATGAATATCTTGATCTCAACACATGAGTAGGTGGCTCTCTCTCAGAAAAATGGATGGGGAAGTGTTTGTATGTTCTAAGTGCTTCCTCTATGAATGAAAGGTGGTGGAGGGGTATATATAGGCATCTCCAAAAATTCAACCGTTACAACATTATTGCCCAACTCGGTGAAATTCAAGTAAACTCGATTGCACCGACTAGCGCAAAATGTGGCAACTTTCGGCTTTTGGTGAGACCGATATATGAATCTCGGTGGGTCCAATTTTGGCTGGCCTAGCCAGTTACCAGACTCGGTGGCATCGATCCCTAAAACTTGGAAATTCCTATTCTTAGAAACAAGTAGACAGAGGGTTGGTGAAAGATTCTCGGTCAAACCAAAACAAGACTTGGTGTCACTGAGAAGCTAGGGATTGCCATAGGATATGTGTGAGTTAAAACTCGGTAAGGCCGAATGAAAAAAAATGGTGGCATGAATTTTTGGATATTTAGGATTTTGGACAGAATATTTGTGGGAGAATTCATGAGTATTTTTGGTGGCTAAATCTAAGCACTTGAGCAACCAGTTCATCATAGTCACCTCATCCCCTTTTAATAGTATTGACTTTTCTATGGACTCAAGTGTGATTTCTTGCAAAATATAAAATGTAGAGTCTTGAAGCTTGTTGCCAATAGATGTTCCTTGCATCAAAGGGTTCTCCTCACAATCCTTAGCCGATGCATCACTGAACTTTTCCTGAAATATACTACTCCCTCCGTCCGGAAATACTTGTCCTAGAAATGAATATAATCGATGTATCTATAACTAAAATAAGTCTAGATACATTCATCTTTAGGACAAGTATTTCCGGACGGAGGGAGTAGATAAAATCATAAGTCCAATGACACATATGTTGTTATTAATTACCAAAACCACCTAAGGAAGAAGTTGTGCTTTCAAGCATGCATATTTGTTTCATTCTCTATTGACCATTGTCGGCTTAGTAAACATTGGGTGTCCACTACCCCTTTACTATCCATAAACGATTGCAGCCTTCCTGTCGGAAAGGGCTTGGCGGTAGATGGAACTGCTCCAAGAAAAACATGTTCATGGTAATCAAAAACTGTGACGAAGACCTCCACGTAGTTCATCAAGAAGTACTAAAGATCAAAGTTCACGCTTTGGGTGTTCAACGGTCGATCATTTCTTTTGTTGAAAAAGAGGATTAACCCTGTCCTCTCCATCAAGTGATGCACACAACCATCTTTACTGCGTCATACAACAAATCGGTCGATCAATATAATGTTCGATCGACCTCGACTACAAAAGAACACATCAAATGGACAGGTGGTTCTGAGGAGCCTTCTTCAACTTTAATGTTGAACCCTAATATAAAAACGTTTTTGACACTACACTCAGAGAGTAATTTTATCTACGGGGTCTTGTTTATAGAAGGAGTGGTCATGATTGTAATTGTATATTCTTTCAGAATCCTTCACGCAGTGTCGTATCATCGTGACACAATGCAGCTGCACCGGAGTATACTATATGAGAAAGTTCATTTGGTCGAACCAAGCATGCTTTGCAGCACAAACTGTCATGGAAACCGTGGTCCTAAGAAATCCCAAGAAATTTCATTTAAAACCCAAAGAGGGAGACCAGGCGCTGCGACCAAAGCTCGGAAGAAGGACCTCGGTGTGCTGCGCCGATTATCCATATCCACGCACGTGACGCGATGGCGATTCGTACGATAAAACCTTACGAATCAAATCAGTAGTAGTAGTGCAAAAGCGAGATTTGAGCCAGAGCCAGGCGCTGCAGCCTGATTCGCGCGGGCAATGATGACGCCACCAGCCCAGGAATGATAACCTGCATGCAGTCGTTGCTAGCTCTATCGCGAGCACACAGCAGCGACCGGTAGACGTTGACTGACTGACGCTAACCGTGTCGCCGCCATCATTCGCTCCTGCCTCTGCCCGGCAGCCAACAGCGACAATCCTCCTCTAGTCGTCCTCTTCTTTGCAAAGCTATATACTCCCTGCTGGGGAGCTCCGGTCGTCCTGGATGCCACACGTCGCCGTCGAACCTTGTCGACGGCGGCGGCGGTAAAGGCAGAGAGGATCATGAGCGAGAGCACCATTGCTCTCTCGGCTCGTGACCATCTGCGGCGATAGAGCTGTTTGTCACGGACCAGCAGTGATTTTTCCTGTACATTTCTTGTATCTCCCGGTGCACATGACGGCGTGACTGTCCTGTCGCAAAAAAAAAAAAACTTGCATTTTTTTTCCTTTCGTGTTGGGTGATGCTTTCATGGCTTGGATTGGACAGGTCGGGCGTAAACAAGTGTACGGCATGGGTAGCCAGGTACTAGGGCGCACTAGTTAACTCCGGCGAGCCCGAGTTTCCAGGACAATGGGTGCATTTGTTTTGTTGTTATCTAGGGATGGAGGGAGGGGGCGAGACCCCGAGCCACGACAGAGCCGGTGGTGGATTCGGCCGAGGAGAGGGCCGGCCGCCCGGAAAACAAAGATTATACTAGAAGAAGAACCAGGTCCGGCTTTCCTGGATCTGTCCAGCCCCAACCCAAGAAGAGAAGAGAAGAGAAGAGAAGAGAACGGAGGGCCGGGGTATCAGCGGGAGAGAGCGAGCGTGTGTTTTTACGTTACGCGTGCACCCAGCACGCGTGGTTTGCTCGTCTGACTGACTGATTGGCGCTGCCGCCGTGCTGAATCCGGTGGCCACGGCCGGGCCGGAGTGGGCAGGGGCAGTAAAGAAAGAAAGGCGAATGGCATCTGCGTTCGACGTACTGCTCCCTGTGTCCCCTCTCTTTCTCTCTCTGTGTGTGGATCGGTCCTGCAGACAAATCTCGCGAAGTTAAGGAGCTGATGCGCTGCCAACCTCGTTTACTCCACTGTTGGGGTTCATCAATGACCCTGGCTGAACTTGAATCCTTGAAGGAGCACTACTCTCCACTGTACCAGTTCCAGTCGTGTGTAGTGCAGTAGTACTGCGTACCCCGCCCGGTTGAACTGGACGGGGAGGAGCGAAGTGATGGAGATCGGGAGGGAGGCGACGGGTGGGGTGGGTGGATACGATGCGGCGGCGCAAAGGCGTTGTTGTGCATGCGGCGGCGAGGGAACCGAGGCTTGGAGCTCCCCACGCCGCTGCCGCTGCTGCTGCGCGCGCACAGCGGAGTCCGGACGGAGGCGGGCAGTGTGGCAGTGCCATGCCATGCGCGGTTGCGTGTGCGTGTGCGTGTGTGCGCGCGTGATGCTTCACGAGGGCGTGACCGCTGCCCGCCTCACGCCGGGTTCTGCCTGCCTGCGTGGACCACAGCCTGAGCGTGGACCACCGTTTCTTTGGTACGGACTACCGGGCTAGGCTCTCCTACGAGCATCCGGCCCAGCTACCAGCCTCCGGACTCTTCATATGTGAGCCTGTGGGCTCTTCAAAACAAACGGAATTCCCTATTTGCCGCTCGGTGCGTCAAACTGCCGGCGTTTCAAAAAATGTTGTTCATTTTCTAAATATGTTCGCCTTTATAAAAAGTGTACATAAGTTCAAAAAATGGTCATGTTTTCAAATTTTGTCTATGAATTAATAAAATGTTCCCACTTTCCTAATTTTTTTAGAGTTTCAAATTTTGTTCACAGATGTAAAATTCCGTTTTTTCAAATTTGTTCACTAAATAAAAAATATCCCTTTTAAAATTGGTCGCACATTTAAAAAATGTTCGCATCTTTTTAAAAACTTGTTCGTGCTTGTAAAAAATTGTTCGAAATTTAATAAATGTCCCTGTTTTCAAAACAAATCACGTTTTCTAATTCTGTTACGAGCTGGTATAAAATATATCTATGGTTTTAAGAAAAGCGCAACTGTTGAAATTTTTATGGTGATTTTCTAAAAATGTTCGCATTTTTTGAAAATGTTTTTTTTATATTTGCTTAAAATACTGAATTGTGTTTCATATTTCAAAAAACATTATTTACAAAATCAAATTTCTATAACCATGAACATTTTTCCAAATCCTGAACACTTTTCTGAAATATACGCATAATTTCTGAAAATATGACATATTTCGAAATTGGTGAATAAATTTTAGTATCGATAACTGTTTAAAACAGCAGAGGAAACATGAGAAACGCACGCACGGCCAACAGAGCCCGCCAAGAACACTCCTGTGTGCGAAAGCGTAGAATTTGATGCATATCATGTCACTTAGAAAATTCCAAAAGAAATAGAAATAAGAAGATGCATCTTTTGGGGAGGTCATATGTGACGCTCGGTGAGTGTAAAACCACTCTTTCACGACCACGTCTTGCAATATGCGATCTCTATACGCGAAGTCAGGTTACAAGTGGTCACGGACCGTCCTTGGTGCTCACATAAAAGCCCACTTAAATTGTATTCCTGGACGCTCGCGTAACCTACGATTTACAAAGTGGGTTAACGTTTTCCCCTAACCCACTTAATCTCTCGTTCCTTTCCTCCTCGTTTCCCTCTTCGCGCGATGCTAGGGTAGGTCTGCCACCGTCGTCGTCGCCGTCGTCGCCCCATGGATGGCTTAGCGCTTCTTCCACCTTCCCCATGGACGACTTGGCGCTACCGTCCACATCCGTTGTCTCCATAGGCGGCGCAGCGCCGCCTTCAACCTCCATCGCAGCCGCAACAGGGCCGCCATCCACCTCTCCTGCAGCCGCACAAATGTCGTCGTCCACCTCCCCCACGGCTGCACCTGCGCCATCGTCCACCTCCCCCACGGCTGCACGAGTGCCGCCTTCCAACAGCCCCACGGTCGGACCGGCTCCTCAATGCCCTCCCCAGCGGCGCCGCCGTCTACCTCCACTATGGCCGTCATCGGCGATGCCAGCAACAAGCAACCTCGACATGAACTCCCAAGGTTCGGCTGCAAGAAGAAGAAGAAGGAAACTGTTGTTGTCCAAGAAGAACCTGCCAAGGTAGTTCTCAACTCTTTTAGTTTGTTCAGATTGGATGGGTGAGTAGGAAGCAAAATAAGCTAGATGAATTCTTTCAGTTTTTTTCTGATTGGATGGGTGAGTAGGAAACAAAATAAGCTAGATGGACTTTAATTATCAGAAATAAGCTAGCTGAAATTTAATTATCAAGCTAGCTGAACTTTAATTATCAGAAATAAGCTAGCTGAAATTTAATTATCAAGCTAGCTGAACTTTAATTATTAGAAATAAGCTAGCTGAATTTTAATTATCAGAAATAAGCTAGCTGAATTTTAAATTCGATCCTAATTGGAAATTCGATCCTAAAGTCTCACGGTTTGAATTAGTCAAGTTGATTGTTGCGAATGAAATGTCGTCCTCTCTCGCAGAATACAAACCATTTCGGGACTTTGCTGCTTCCTTAAATCCGTTGTTCAAACTGCCCTCAAGAACAACAGTCAAAGATGATTGCATGGCAAGTTTTAAGAGATACACCCTCTGTGCGGTGAAAAGTGTACATATATATATATTTTAGGACAAATTATGAAGTGGAGTAAAAAAGTATTGGAAAGGTGCAAGCGATCATCTCTCTCCTCTTTAATTATCCAATCCCCAATGAGCTAAGTGCATGTAAAAATTAAGAAGACTATGTGTATGATATTATTGGTCTTGATTACCGTGTGATGAAAGAGAAACATTTCTTCCTACTTTAAAGTGCATTGAAAAGATAAAAGTATACTCTTTTGTAGACAAATTTTAAAGCCAAACGTACACTCTTTTGTGGACAAATTTTAAAGCCAAACGTACACTCTTCACCGGACGAAGGTAGTACAGTCTAAAGATTCACAAATATTTTGAGAAGTGTACTAGTAGGGTATCTTTGACCGTAGATATATGGACTTCAAACCAAAAATTAGGTTATTTTTGTGTCACTTGCCACTTGCTTGATTCAGATTAGAAAATGAAGAAATTTTTCATAAGGTTCTTCATGATGGAGACCCCCCAAAATGCTATGAACATGTATGGTGTAATATTAAAGACTATTTAAGATTTTCATTTAGAGGATAAGCTCTTTGGTTTCACGTTAGACAACGCCCCAGTGAATACCGCAATGATAAAACACTTAAGAGATAATTTGGTTAGAAAAGGTTGTCTTCTCTTCAAAGGCAAGTTGCTTCATTCTCGGTGTGCTCTTCTCGTATTCAACTTATGTTTGAAGATGCTCTTCTTGCAATGAAATTCGTGGTCAGCAACATTAGAGAATATGTCCAATATGTAATGAGTTCACAATCAAGACGTTTTTTTTTCAAGAGATAATCAATCAAGTGGGGTGTTGTTTTAGTAAGAAGCCTTCAATAGATGTACAAACTCGTTGAAATTCTACATATTTGATGCTTGAACCAGCTATACCGTTTAGAAGTGCATTTGATGGCTTAGTGGAGCAAGAGAAGGACTACGAGCTTTGTCCAACACCTATTGAATGGAAATGCCTGAAGCTGCTTGCATCGCTAAAAGGATTTTACACAACAACAAATCTTCTCTCTGGATCAAACTATCCGACTAGTCATCTCTACTTCCCTCGGTTATGTAAGATCAACAAGATATTGAACAGAAGTTCATCAAGTAAGAACGACACCATTGTGCATATGGTGCAACAAATGGAAATAAAGTTACAGAAATACTAAAACGAGTCATACATGTCTATTTGTGTTCCGATCGTATTTGATCCGAGGTTTAAGCTTGATCTCCTTGAATATATGTTAAAAGACTTTGGAAGTGAAGCTGAAGCCAATGAATGGATGCTTAAATTAAAGAAAGCAACCCAAAAGCTTTTTGATGAGTACTCTCGAGAGATCCTTGTTCATCAGCAACAAGAAGATTATGGGAGTCCTCGTGCCGAGGAGGATGAAGAAGACGATGATCCACTTGCAGAGTAGGATCATTATATCAGTTGCGGAAAAGGTCAAGCAAATAATGAGCTCGATCAATATTTGAAAGAGGATTTGTATCCAAGGAAGAAAGATTTGGACATATTAGAATGGTGGAAAATCAACTCTTCCAAGTATCCGGGTCTCTCTACCATCGCTCATGACATATTGTATATTTTGGCGTCCATAGTGCCTTTTGAATCTGCCTTTAGTTCTCGAGGACGCATTGTGAGTGACTATAGGAGCAATCTTTCTTGCTCCACCGTCGAAGCTTTGATTTGCCTACAAGATTGGGTGAGAACAGATACACCACCGTAATTCCTTATTGATATGAGTAGTCTATCATCCCTAATAAGTCACGCTATCACATACACTACCACTCACAGGAACCGACGTCCTCATCGGGCCACATGAGCGTTCCCTCTTGGCACAAACGTCTGTGCATCCAGTCCATTACATGTGCCATGTCGTGTGCCACGACGGGTCATAAACGTCATGAACAACATGACCGCACACTTGTCCGCAAACATCCGTGTAACCGCGAGGGTTGGCTCTGGTACCAACTTGTAACGCTCCGGACACACCCACCGGCAATTGTTACTCCTTGCGGGATCTGGACTAGCCCCACATATCAATACTAGTCTTTTCTTCGCACTTTGTCCTCACTCATGTGCACCCGGGATCAACTTTCGGGTCGGTCACCCATCCTAGAACCACTCCAAGCCGAGCACGCTTAACCTGAGAGTTCTGTTCGAATGAGCTCCGAGAAAAGAAGGAATTCCTTATTTATATGAGTAGTCTATCATCCCTAATAAGCCAGGCTATCACATAACTGTATTTCAGATATGTCAAATTTCAGATGTATGTCAAACTATTTTCCTTGTTATCTATCTATTAACAGTGTAGTGCTAACTGTATAGTTCTTGTTTGTAATTCAGCAAAAAAATGTGTTATTAGTTGACCTCATTTCATAGAGAGAATCAAGATCACTTTATTGGTCAACCAACATCGGCAGTTTTTTTGATCTCCAAGCACACGATGGCATGAATCGGATTAGTTTTTTGTTGTTAGCTTGTGCTCGGTTGAGCTGAAGAAGCGACCTTTAAGATCTGAACAAGGATGTTGTCAATTGATGTTTCAAATAAGAAATGAGCAAGCGGTTTTATAAATTATCTTTGTATTTTTTAAAATATTCAAGTGTATGAACATCTGATTACTCCGCTACTTGATATAAATGAATAGTTGATTACTCGTGTCGCTGTATAAAGCAATTTCTTATGTGATTTTGGACCTTTGATTAGTATTTAGTCAAAATATGATTGGATTTTGGTTGCTATTTTCTTCTGTCTATTGTTTTCTTGGGAACCAGTTAGAGTTTTTGTCGAATTTGAGATAGTGAGTAACTTTCAAATCAATGGCTTACTGTTGCATTAGTGCTTATAAGAATTTAACTTTAGTGCACATCCCACTAAACCCACTTATCCTGGATAAAAACATGTAAGTTTAGACGAACCTCGTACATAACCTATATGGCGACTGTGGGGCAGATGCGGGAGTCCCACTTATCGTCTCACTTGCATCCTGAACGTGAAGCCTATACATGGACAAAAGGTGTTTATTTTGGATGCGGGGCCGATGCATGCACGCATGTGTGTGTATCCTCCTTCCGAGCATTCCACTAGTGGGCCCTAGCTTGTCTTTTCATAGCAACCCCCCTATTTCAATGGGTGCGTCCAAACTGTCTTCCGTTTTCACTTCACGTTGATTGCTTAAACAGGAAAATTTACGTTGTCGGAAATCAAGCGCCGGACAAGCGAGCGCGAGATAGCAACGCCATGTGCGTCGTATAGCAATCTCGATGCTCGGATGCTTTGGGGAGGTCTTGTGTGACGCTTGGGAATGCGCGTATCAGTAATGCCATACCAACGTAATGAAAGTTACATGTTTTGTAAACTGCAACGTGGATAAGATTGATTGGAGAAGGCGGAGGAAGAGGGCCACCCACGTGAAATTCATGGGGGGATGGGGGAGGGAGCTTATTTAGGCAATTTACGTCAATGGTTATGGAGCTTTACGTAGATGAAGCTTATCATGTGCATACTAGAGCAGAAGGGTTGATGAATGTAGCTGAATGGAATGACGCATTGTAGCAAGTGTTTATTTAGGTTTTTTTTTCTTTCATCCGTTTTCTAAAACGCATAACCAAAATTCAAAAGTGATAATTTTCAAAAGAATCAAGGACTTTTCTTAAATTATATTTCTTTAAATGTGATTTTTTTAAAATCCGATCAATATTTGAAAAAAAGAACAACTTTGAAATACTGAATAAAAGATATTCAAATTACCAATCATTTTAAGGCAAACAAAATCTGAATTTATAGATATATTTTGAAACATGAACTTTTTTGCAACATATTTTAAAAACGTTGTGCATCTTTTGATGATCACGAACATTGGCAAAATGGTTTAAAAAAATTCTGAACATTTTTTGAACTTTTTAAATGAAAAATAAAAGTGAAACAACATTTTAAAAGGAAGAAGCAAAAAATATAACATATTGGAAAAAGAAATAATATTTAAAAAGAGTAGGAAACCTAAATAAATTTGGAAACCCAATAAAAAGGAAAACCGATTCAAGAACCTTCTAGAGATGTTCCCAAAACTAGTTAAAATCAAACTGGAACTTTCTAAAAGGTTCACAAACCAATATTTGTAGATGTACCGACAATATTAAATGGATCGCCTTGTTAGTTGCTCACCTCACTCGATCTATACGATTGCTCAACAAGTTAATTTCTAAAAAAGCTCAAAGGCCCATTAGAATTGTTATGATAAAGATGGAAGTTCACCTTATCAGATAAGGTGTGTTGCTTCCTTAAAAAAGATAAGGTGTGATGCGCTAAAAAAGGAAAGGCCCTCAATTGGTTATAACGTTTGCTTGATAAATTTGGCAAGTTTGATGTGCATCGAGACCAAAATCTTTGCACTTATGAGGCCAATATGTTGGGGAACGTCGCATGGGAAACAAAAAATTTCCTACGCGCACGAAGACCTATCATGGTGATGTCCATCTACGAGAGGGGATGTGTGATCTACGTACCCTTGTAAACCGTACAGCAGAAGCGTTAGTGAACGCGGTTGATGTAGTGGAACGTCCTCACGTCCCTCGATCCGCCCCGCGAACCGTCCCGCGATCAGTCCCACGATCTAGTGCCGAACGGACGGCACCTCCGCGTTCAGCACACGTACAGCTCGACGATGATCTCGGCCTTATTGATCCAGCAAGAGAGACGGAGAGGTAGAAGAGTTCTCCGGCAGCGTGACGGTGCTCCGGAGGTTGGTGATGATCTTGTCTCAGCAGGGCTCCGCCCGAGCTCCGCAGAAACGCGATCTAGAGGAAAAACCGTGGAGGTATGTGGTCGAGCTGCCGTGGAAAAGTCGTCTCAAATCAGCCCTAAAACCTCCGTATATATAGATGGGAGAGGGGGAGCCTTGCCTTGGGGCTCAAGGAGCCCCAAGGGGGTCGGCCGAGCCAAGGGGGGAAGGTCTCCCCCCCCAAACCGAATCCTACTTGGTTTGATGGGTGGAGTCCTTCTTTCCTTTCCCACCTCCTCCTTTTTTTTCTTTTCTCTTTGATTTTCTTCCTATGGCGCATAGGGCCTTCTTGGGCTGTCCCACCAGCCCACTAAGGGCTGGTGTACCACCCCCAAGGCCTATGGGCTTCCCCGGGGTGGGTTGCCCCCCCCGGTGAACTCCCGGAACCCATTCGTCATTCCCGGTACATTCTCGGTAACTCCGAAAACCTTCCGGTAATCAAATGAGGTCATCCTATATATAAATCTTCGTTTCCGGACCATTCCGGAAACCCTCGTGACGTCCGTGATCTCATCCTAGACTCCGAACAACATTCAGTAACCAACCATATAACTCAAATACGCATAAAACAACGTCGAACCTTAAGTGTGCAGACCCTGCGGGTTCGAGAACTATGTAAACATGACCCGAGAGACTCCTCGGTCAATATCCAATAGCGGGACCTGGATGCCCATATTGGATCCTACATATTCTACGAAGATCTTATCGTTTTGAACCTCAGTGCCAAGGATTCATATAATCACGTATGTCATTCCCTTTGTCCTTCGGTATGTTACTTGCCCGAGATTCGATCGTTAGTATCCGCATACCTATTTCAATCTCGTTTACCGGCAAGTCTCTTTATCGTTCCGTAATACAAGATCCCGCAACTTACACTAAGTTACATTGCTAGCAAGGCTTGTGTGTGATGTTGTATTACCGAGTGGGCCCCGAGATACCTCTCCGTCACACGGAGTGACAAATCCCAGTCTTGATCCATACTAACTCAACGAACACCTTCGGAGATACCTGTAGAGCATCTTTATAGTCACCCAGTTACGTTGCGACGTTTGATACACACAAAGTATTCCTCCGGTGTTAGTGAGTTATATGATCTCATGGTCATAGGAACAAATACTTGACACGCAGAAAAACAGTAGCAACAAAATGACACGATCAACATGCTACGTCTATTAGTTTGGGTCTAGTCCATCACGTGATTCCCCTAATGACGTGATCCAGTTATCAAGCAACAACACCTTGTTCATAATCAGAAGACACTGACTATCTTTGATCAACTGGCTAGCCAACTAGAGGCTTGCTAGGGACAGTGTTTTGTCTATGTATCCACACATGTAAATGAGTCTTCATTCAATACAATTATAGCATGGATAATAAACGATTATCTTGATACAGGAATTATAATAATAACTATATTTATTATTGCCTCTAGGGCATAATTCCAACAGTCTCCCACTTGCACTAGAGTATATAATCTAGCCCTCACATCATCATGCGAATTACATTGTAATAAATCTAACACCCATACAGTTCTGGTGTTGATCATGCTTTGCCCGTGGAAGAGGTTTAGTCAGCGGGTCTGCTACATTCAGATCCGTGTGCACTTTGCATATATTTACGTCCTCCCCTTCGACGTAGTCGCGGATGAGGTTGAAGCGTCGTTTGATGTGTCTGGACTTCTTGTGAAACCGTGGTTCCTTTGCTAAGGCAATGGCACCCGTGTTGTCACAGAACAAGGTTATTGGATTCAGTGCGCTTGGTACCGCTCCAAGATCCGTCATGAATTGCTTCATCCAGACACCCTCCTTAGCCGCCTCCGAGGCAGCCATGTACTCCGCTTCACATGTAGAATCTGCTACGACGCTTTGCTTGGAACTGCACCAGCTTACCGCACCCCCATTAAGAATAAATACGTATCCGGTTTGCGACTTAGAGTCGTCCGGATCTGTGTCGAAGCTTGCATCGACGTAACCTTTTACGGCGAGCTCTTCGTCACCTCCATACACGAGAAACATCTCCTTAGTCCTTTTCAGGTACTTCAGGATATTCTTGACCGCCGTCCAGTGATCCACTCCTGGATTACTCTGGAACCTACCTGACATACTTATGGCCAGGCTAACATCCGGTCTAGTGCACAACATTGCATACATGATAGAACCTATGGCTGAAGCATAGGGGACGATGCACATATGCTCTCTATCCTCATAAGTTGCTGGGCACTGAGTCTTACTCAATCTCGTACCTTGTAAAACTGGCAAGAACCCTTTCTTGGACTGTTCCATTTTGAACCTCTTCAAAACTTTATCAAGGTATGTGCTTTGTGAAAGTCCTATCACGCGTTTTGATCTATCCCTGTAGATCTTAATGCCTAGAATGTAAGCAGCTTCTCCTAGGTCCTTCATAGAGAAACTTTTATTCAAGTAATCCTTTATGCTCTCCAAAAACTCTACGTTGTTTCTAATCAGCAATATGTCATCCATATATAATATTAGAAACGCCACAGAGCTCCCACTCACTTTCTTGTAAGTACAAGATTCTCCAACCACTTGTATAAACCCAAATGCTTTGATCACCTCATCAAAGCGTTTGTTCCAACTCCGAGATGCTTGCACCAGTCCATAAATGGATCGCTGGAGCTTGCACACCTTGTTAGCATTCTTAGGATCGACAAAACCTTCGAGTTGCATCATATACAATTCTTCCTTAAGGAAACCGTTAAGGAACGCCGTTTTGACATCCATCTGCCAGATTTCATAATCGAAAAATGCAACTATTGCTAACATGATTCTGACGGACTTAAGCATTGCTACGGGTGAGAATGTCTCATCGTAGTCAACTCCTTGAACTTGTGAAAAACCCTTTGCCACAAGTCGAGCTTTATAAACGGTCACATTGCCGTCAGCGTCCGTCTTCCTCTTAAAGATCCATTTGTTCTGAATAGCCTTGCGGCCCTCAGGCAGTACCTCCAAAGTCCACACTTTGTTCTCATACATGGATCCTATCTCGGACTTCATGGCTTCTAGCCATTTATTGAAATCTGGGCCCACCATTGCTTCTTCATAATTTGCAGGTTCATTGTTGTCCAACAACATGATTGATAAGACGGGATTACCGTACCACTCTGGAGCAGCACGTGATCTCGTCGACCTGCGTGGTTCGACAGAAACTTGAACCGGAGTTTCATGATCATTATCATTAACTTCCTCCTCAACCGGCGTCGCAACGACAGAGGTTTCCCCTTGCCCTGCGCCACCATCCAGAGGGATGAGAGGTTCGACAACCTCGTCAAGTTCTATCTTCCTCCCACTCAATTCTCTCGAGAGAAACTCCTTCTCGAGAAAAGCTCCGTTTTTAGCAACAAACACTTTGCCCTCGGATTTGAGATAGAAGGTGTACCCAACTGTCTCTTTTGGGTAACCTATGAAAATGCACTTTTCCGCTTTGGGTTCCAGCTTTTCAGGCTGAAGCTTTTTGACATAAGCATCACATCCCCAAACTTTAAGAAACGACAACTTTGGCGTTTTGCCATACCACAGTTCGTATGGTGTCGTCTCAACGGATTTTGATGGTGCCCTATTTAAAGTGAATGCAGCTATTTCTAATGCATAACCCCAAAACGATAACGGCAAATCGGTAAGAGACATCATAGATCGCACCATCTCTAATAAAATACGATTACGACGTTCGGACACACCATTACGCTGTGGTGTTCCAGGCGGTGTCAAGTGTGAAACAATTCCACATTGTCTTAAGTGAGCACCAAACTCGAAACTCAGATATTCACCCCCACGATCAGACCGTAGGAACTTGATCTTCTTGTTACGATGATTTTCAACTTCACTCTGAAATTGCTTGAACTTTTCAAATGTTTCAAACTTGTGCTTCATTAAGTAGACATAACCATATCTACTCAAATCGTCAGTGAAGGTGAGAAAATAATGAAATCCGCCGCGTGCCTCTACGCTCATCGGACCACACACATCGGTATGTATGATTTCTAACAAGTCACTTGCACGCTCCATCGTTTCGGAGAACGGAGTTTTAATCATCTTGCCCATGAGGCATGGTTCGCACGTGTCAAGTGAATCAAAGTCAAGTGACTCCAAAAGTCCATCGGCATGGAGTTTCTTCATGCGCTTTACACCAATATGACCTAAGCGTAAGTGCCACAAAAATATGGCGCTATCATTGTTAACTCTAACTCTTTTGGTCTCAATGTTATGTATGCGTGTATCGCTATCAAGATTCAATATGAACAATCCTCTCACATTGGGTGCATGACCATAAAAGATGTTACTCATAGAAATAGAACAACCATTATTCTCTGACTTAAAAGAGTATCCGTCTCGCAATAAACAAGATCCAGATATAATGTTCATGGTCAACGCAGGCACTAAATAACAATGATTCAAGTTCATAACTAATCCTGATGGTAACTGAAGTGAAACTGTGCTGACGGCGATTGCATCAACCTTGGAACCATTTCCTACGCGCATCGTCACTTCATCTTTCGCCAGCCTTCGTCTATTCCGCAGTTCTTGTTTCGAGTTGCAGATATGAGCAATAGAACCGGTATCGAATACCCACGCACTACTACGAGAGCCGGTTAAGTACACATCAATAACATGTATATCAAATATACCTGATTTTTCTTTGGCCGCCTTCTTATCTGCCAGATACTTGGGGCAATTGCGCTTCCAGTGACCCATACCCTTGCAATAGTAACACTCTGTTTTAGGCTTAGGTCCAGCTTTGTGTTTCTTCGTCGGATTGGCAACAGGCTTGCCGCTCTTCTTTGAATTACCCTTCTTGCTTTTGCCGTTTCTCTTGAAACTAGTGGTCTTATTCACCATCAACACTTGATGCTCTTTACGGAGTTCAGACTCTGCGACTTTCAGCATCGCAAACAACTCGCCGGGAGACTTGTTCATCTCTTGCATGTTTGTAGTTCAACACAAAGCCTTTATAGCTTGGCGGCAGTGATTGAAGGATTTTGTCAGTGATAGCCTCTTGCGGGAGTTCAATCCCCAGCTCAGCTAGACGGTTTGAGTACCCAGACATTTTGAGCACATGTTCACTGACAGACGAGTTCTCCTCCATCTTGCAAGCATAGAATTTATCGGAGGTCTCATACCTCTCGACCCGGGCGTTCTTCTGAAAGATAAACTTCAACTCCTGGAACATCTCAAATGCTCCATGACGCTCAAAGCGATGTTGAAGTCCCGGTTCTAAGCCATACAAGACTGCACATTGAACTACTGAGTAGTCCTCCTTACGTGCTAACCAAGCGTTCTTAACATCCTGATCAGCCGTAGCGGGTGGTTCATCTCCTAGCGCAGCATTAAGGACATAATCCTTCTTCCCAGCTTATAAGATTAGCTTAAGATTACGAGCCCAGTCTACAAAGTTGCTTCCATCATCTTTCAACTTAGCTTTCTCTAGGAACGTATTAAAATTCAGGGTGACTGTCGCGTGAGCCATGATCTACAACACAAATATATTCAAAGTGGACTTAGACTATGTTCAACATAATTAGAGTTTAACTTAATCAAATTATTCGCTAAACTCCCACTCAAAAAGTACATCTCTCTAGTCATTTGAGTGGTTCATGATCCACTTACACTAGCTCAAGTCCGATCATCACGTGAGTTGAGCATTTTTTCAGTGGTAAGCATCCCTATGCTAATCATATCATCTATATGATTCATGATCGACCTTTCGGTCTCATGTGTTCCGAGGCCATGTCTGCACATGCTAGGCTCGTCAAGCTTAACCCGAGTGTTCCGCGTGCACAACTGTTTTGCACCCGTTGTATGTGAACGTTGAGTCTATCACACCCGGTCATCACGTGGTGTCTCGAAACGACGAACTGTAGCAACGGTGCACAGTCGGGGAGAACACAATTTCGTCTTGAAATTTTAGTGAGAGATCACCTCATAATGCTACCGTCGTTCTAAGCAAAATAAGGTGCATAAAAGGATTAACATCACATGCAATTCATAAGTGACATGATATGGCCATCATCAAGTGCTCCTTGATCTCCATCACCAAAGCACCGGCACGATCTTCTTGTCACTGGCGCCACACCATGATCTCCATCAACGTGTCGCCATCGGGGTTGTCGTGCTACTCATGCTATTACTACTAAAGCTACATCCTAGCAAAATAGTAAACGCATCTGCAAGCACAAACATTAGCATAAAGACAACCCTATGGCTCCTGCCGGTTGCCGTACCATCGACGTGCAAGTCGATATTATCTATTACAACATGATCATCTCATACATCCAATATATCACATCACATCGTTGGCCATATCACATCGCAAGCATACCCTGCAAAAACAAGTTAGACGTCCTCTAATTTTGTTGTTGCATGTTTTACGTGGTGACCATGGGTATCTAGTAGGATCGCATCTTACTTACGCAAACACCACAACGGAGATATATGAGTTGCTATTTAACCTCATCCAAGGACCTCCTCGGTCAAATCCGATTCAACTAAAGTTGGAGAAACTGACACTTGCCAGTCATTTTTGAGCAACGGGGTTACTCATAGCGATGAAACCAGTCTCTCGTAAGCGTACAAGTAATGTCGGTCCAAGCCGCTTCAATCCAACAATACCGCGGAATCAAGAAAAGACTAAGGAGGGCAGCAAAACGCACATCAGCGCCAACAAAAACTTTTGTGTTCTACTCGAGAAGACATCTACGCATGAACCTAGCTCATGATGCCACTGTTGGGGAACGTCGCATGGGAAACAAAACTTTTCCTACGCGCACGAAGACCTATCATGGTGATGTCCATCTACGAGAGGGGATGTGTGATCTACGTACCCTTGTAGACCGTACAGCAGAAGCGTTAGTGAACGCGGTTGATGTAGTGGAACGTCCTCACGTCCCTCGATCCGCCCCGCGAACCGTCCCGCGATCAGTCCCACGATCTAGTGCCGAACGGACGGCACCTCCGCGTTCAGCACATGTACAGCTCGACGATGATCTCGGCCTTATTGATCCAGCAAGAGAGACGGAGAGGTAGAAGAGTTCTCCGACAGCGTGATGGTGCTCCGGAGGTTGGTGATGATCTTGTCTCAGCAGGGCTCCGCCCGAGCTCCGCAGAAACGCGATCTAGAGGAAAAACCGTGGAGGTATGTGGTCGGGCTGCCGTGGAAAAGTCGTCTCAAATCAGCCCTAAAACCTCCGTATATATAGGTGGGAGAGGGGGAGCCTTGCCTTGGGGCTCAAGGAGCCCCAAGCGGGTCGGTCGAGCCAAGGGGGGAAGGTCTCCCCCCCCAAACCGAGTCCTACTTGGTTTGGTGGGTGGAGTCCTTCTTTCCTTTCCCACCTCCTCCTTTTTTTTCTTTTCTCTTTGATTTTCTTCCTATGGCGCATAGGGAATTCTTGGGCTGTCCCAACAGCCCACTAAGGGCTGATGTGCCACCCCCAAGGCCTATGGGCTTCCCCGGGGTGGGTTGCCCCCCCCGGTGAACTCCCGGAACACATTCGTCATTCCCGGTACATTCTCGGTAACTCCGAAAACCTTCCGGTAATCAAATGAGGTCATCCTATATATCAATCTTCGTTTCCGGACCATTCCGGAAACCCTCGTGACGTCCGTGATCTCATCCGGGACTCCGAACAACATTCGGTAACCAACCATATAACTCAAATACGCATAAAACAACGTCGAACCTTAAGTGTGCAGACCCTGCGGGTTCGAGAACTATGTAGACATGACCCAAGAGACTCCTCGGTCAATATACAATAGCGGGACCTGGATGCCCATATTGGATCCTACATATTCTACGAAGATCTTATCGTTTTGAACCTCAGTGCCAAGGATTCATATAATCCCGTATGTCATTCCCTTTGTCCTTCGGTATGTTACTTGCCCGAGATTCTATCGTCAGTATCCGCATACCTATTTCAATCTTGTTTACCGGCAAGTCTCTTTACTCGTTCCGTAATACAAGATCCCGCAACTTACACTAAGTTACATTGCTTGCAAGGCTTGTGTGTGATGTTGTATTACCGAGTGGGCCCCGAGATACCTCTCCGTCACACGGAGTGACAAATCCCAGTCTTGATCCATACTAACTCAACGAACACCTTCGGAGATACCTGTAGAGCATCTTTATAGTCACCCAGTTACGTTGCGACATTTGATACACACAAAGTATTCCTCCGGTGTTAGTGAGTTATATGATCTCATGGTCATAGGAACAAATACTTGACACGCATAAAAACAGTAGCAACAAAATGACACGATCAACATGCTACGTCTATTAGTTTGGGTCTAGTCCATCACGTGATTCCCCTAATGACGTGATCCAATTATCAGGCAACAACACCTTGTTCATAATCAGAAGACACTGACTATCTTTGATCAACTGGCTAGCCAACTAGAGGCTTGCTAGGGACAGTGTTTTGTCTATGTATCCACACATGTAAATGAGTCTTCATTCAATACAATTATAGCATGGATAATAAACGATTATCTTGATACAGGAATTATAATAATAACTATATTTATTATTGCCTCTAGGGCCTAATTCCAACACAATAAGCTTCCCTCTTACACTAGAGATGTGTTAATTTCTGATGAAAGCATAGAAGCATTCGACTAGAGGAGTGTGAATAAGGGACTACCAAATTTTAGCATTTCTTCCAATTTCAGGAATAATTATGAATAAATAATGTTCTCTAGATACAAAAGTAGGTGAAAATGACTTACACAACTAGCAAACTAATATACTCCCCCCGTCCCATAATTCTTGCCTTAGCTTTGTCTAGAAATGGATGTATCTAAATACTAAAACTTGACTAGATATATTCATATCTAAACAAATATAAGACGAGAATTTTGAGACGGAGGGAGTACTAGGTAAGCAAAGACCACAAACTAGTCAGCAAGCACAAGAAGTAAAGGTACATAATTGGATTAATCACATAAGTTGGAGATGAGGACGTATTTTGAAGATCACACTCCAAGGGAGTGCTAGTCTCTGTTCGGAAGGTGAAGGGGCCAAGGCTTATTAAATGCAATCAATAGCTTACCCTTTTCTCTCTTTGCAAATGAGCCTCAAATCAGTTGTGGTTGGTCTTGAAGGTGACCCTCAAATCGTTAGATACTTCATGAGACCACACTAGACACAAGAAGCTTTCAAGAATGACTTCAATCTCCTAGGAGTTTCAACTCTCCAAGAGTAACAGGTCTGTTGGTGAATAACTAGGGGGCACGATTTGTTTTGGTGAAAGTGTATATTGGGCTTCCTCCTTAATTTCTCAAAGTTTTGTGGAGTTTGGTTGGAGGAATCAAATGGGATGAGCTTTTGGAGGTATGGCATGGTGGAGTAGCTCAAATGGAGGATTGAGTTTAGAGGCGGAAGAAGCATGTGTATTTATACCGTTCCTCCGCAATCAATAGCTTACCCTTTTCTCTCTTTGCAAATGAGCCTCAAATAAGTTGTGGTTGGTCTTGAAGGTGACCCTCAAATCGTTAGATACTTCATGAGACCACACTAGACACAAGAAGCTTTCAAGAATGACTTCAATCTCCTAGGAGTTTCAACTCTCCAAGAGTAACAAGTTTGTTGGTGAATAACTAGGGGGCACGATTTGTTTTGGTGAAAGTGTATATTGGGCTTCATCCTTCATTTCTCAAAGTTTTGTGGAGTTTGGTTGGAGGAATCAAATGGGATGAGATTTTGGAGGTATGGCATGGTGGAGTAGCTCAAATGGAGGATTGAGTTTAGAGGCGAAAGAAGCATGTGTATTTATACCGTTCCTCCGCAATCCGATCGCTGCAAGCTTGCAAACCTTGGAGACCCGAGTTAAAGGGTGTAGAGATCCGGGCCTCAAGTGTTGGGAACGTCGCATGGAAAACAAAAAATTTCCTACGCACACGAAGACATATCATGGTGATGATCATCTACGAGAGGGAGATCGGATCCACATACCCTTGTAGATCTCTAAGCGGAAGCGTTAATAAATGTGGTTGATGTAGTGGTACGTCTTCACGATCTGTCACACGAACCGTCTCACGATCCATTCCACGAACCGTCTCACGATCCGTCCCGATCAAGTGCCGAACGGACGACACCTCCGCATTCTGCACACGTACAGCTCGATGACGATCTCCGCCTTCTTGATCCAGCAAGAGAGACGGAGATGTAGATGAGTTCCCCGGCATCTTGAAGACGCTCCGGTGGTGGTGGTGATCTTATCCGTGCAGGGCTTCGCCTAAGCACCGCAGAAATCCGATCTAGAGGAAGAATTACGAAGTAGAGGTTTATGGTTGCACGTGGCAAAGTTGTGTCTCAAAAAGCCCTAAACCTCTAGTATATATAGGAGGAGAGGAGGAGAGGAGGCAGCCTTGGCCTCCAAACCAAGGCACTTCGGACGAACCCACAAGGGAGGAATCCACCTCCCACAAGGGAGGTGGAATCCTATTAGGACTCCTTCCTAATTTGGCCTTTTTTGCCTTTTTCCTTTATTCTTTTTGCATGGGCCCTTGAGAGAGACTGAGGCCAGCCCACCAAGGGCTGATCCACCTCCTCTCATAGCCCATGAGCCTCTTGGGTCGTCACACCCTCCCGGTGGTCCCCCAGCACCCTCCCGGCACTCTCGGCACACTACCGATGAGCCCAAAACTTTTCCCGTGACCAAAACAGGACTTCTTATATATCAATCTTCGTTTCCGAACCATTCTGGAACTCCTCGTGACGTCCTGGATCTCATCCGGGATTACGAACAACCTTCAGTCACCAACACATATAACTCAACTATACCGAAACGTCACCGAACCTTAAGTGTGCACACCCTGCGGGTTCAAGAACTATGCAGAGATGACCTGAGACACTCCCCGATCAATAACTAATAGCGGGACCTGGATGTCCATATAGGCTCCTACATACTCTATGAAGATCTCTGTCGGTTGAACCTCTATGTCAAGGATTCAGTTAATCCCGTATGTTGTTCCCTTCATCCTTCTGTATGTTACTTTCCCGAGATTCGATCGTCGGTATCTCTATACCTAGTTCAATCACGTTACCGACAAGTCTCTTTACTCTTTCCATAATACAAGATCCCATAACTAACTCCTTAGTCACATTGCTTGCAAGGCTTGTTGTGATGTTGTATTACCGAGTGGGCCCCGAGATACCTCTCCATCACACGGAGTGACAAATCCCAGTCTTGATCCATGCCAACCCAACCGACACCTTCGGAGATACTTGTAGAGCACCTTTATAGTCACTCAGTTACGTTGCGACGTTTGATACACACAAGGTATTCCTCCGGTGTTCGGGAGTTGCATGATCTCATGGTCATAGGAATAGATACATTGACATGCAGAAAACAGTAGCAATAAACTGACACGACCATATGCTACGTTTATAGTTTGGGTCTTGTCCATCACATCATTCTCCTAATGATGTGATCCCATTATCAAGTGACAATACTTGCCCATGGCCAGGAAACCTTGACCATCTTTGATCAACAAGCTAGTCAACAAGAGGCTCACTAGGGACAGTGTGTTGTCTATGTATCCACACATGTATTTGAGTTTCCAATCAATACAATTCTAGCATGGATAATAAACGATTATCATGAACAAGGAAATATAATAATAACTAATTTATTATTGTCTTTAGGACATATTTCCAACATCAAGAACAGGGGAAGGCCCGACCCCATCCAAAGACAGATCTAGGTGCACCCCGAAGACCCCATGAGTCCATATATCAAACCATCAGTACCTCAAAAACAGGGGATCATGGTCCCCAGAAAATTAGGATGTCTAGGGGTGAAACTACTGGACCCAAAGGCCCCACCCCTAGACCGTGGAGACCCGAGGGTATGTGCATTGGATAAAATGGGATAGGTTTAAACCCAAGAAGGTAATAGATATGGCAAGCGTTTGTATATGAAGGTTTTTCATGTTTCCCACACTTGTGCAACACCTCAACTCCTCTTAATAGCGTGGCTTCCCTTTTTCGACAAAGGGTGAATTTTATTCGCTCAAACTGGAGCATGAAGAGGATGTAAACACAATGAGTATACACCCGACCTGTGTATATCAAGGATGCACATAGTCAATACCAACAAACGCAAACACAAAAATGCCAGCAAATAGAAAAGTCACATAATACCAATGCTTTGTGCACGCGAAGAAAAATAACTAAAAACCCTAAAGCGATCAGTTTTGCGATCGGCAAACTACAACAATGACCATATCGACACTGCTACCTGTTGAGCTTGCGTTGGTTTTTTCCCTTGAAGAGGAAAGGGTGATGCAGCAAAGTAGCGATAAGTATTTCCCTCAGTTTGAGAACCAAGGTATCAATCCAGTAGGAGTATCAAGATGAGGCACCAATGTACCTGCGCAAAAACAAACAAACTTGCACCCAACGCAAAAAAGGGGTTGTCAATCCCTTCACGATTATTTGCAAGGTGAGATCTGAAGGTGAAAAGTGCAACAAAGTATTTTTGGTATTTTTGTAGATCTGAATATAGGATGTGAAGTAGACCCGGGGGCCATAATGTTCACTAGAGGCTTCTCTCATGATAGTAAGTATTACGGTGGGTGAACGAATTACTGTCGAGCAATTGATGGAATCGCGCAAAGTCATGACGATATCTAAGGCAATGATCATACATATAGGCATCACGTCCGAGACAAGTAGACCGATACTGTCTGCATCTACTACTATTACTCCACACATCGACCGCTATCCAGCATGCATCTAGTGTATTAAGTTCATAACAAATGGAGTAACGCCTTAAGCAAGATGACATGATATAGAGGGATAAATTCATGCAATATGATATAAACCCCATCTTTTTACCCTTGATGGCAACAACACAATGCGTGCCTCGCTACCCTTTCTGTCATTGGGTGAGGACACCGCACGAGATGAACCCAAAACCAAGCACTTCTCCCATTGCAAGAATTATAGATCAAGTTGGCCAAACGAAACCCATAACTCGAAGAGAATTACAAGGATACGAAATCATGCATATAAGAGATTAGAGGAGACTCAGATAATATTCATAGATAATCTGATCATAAATCCACAATTCATCAGATCTCGACAAACACACCGCAAAAGAAAGTTACATCGGATAGATCTCCATGAAGATCATGGAGAACTTTGTATTGAGGATCCAAGAGAGAGAAGAAGCCATCTAGCTACTAGCTATGGACCCAAAGGTCTGTGATGAACTACTCACGCATCATCGGAGAGGCAATGGTGTTGATGAAGAAGCCCTCCGTGTCCGAATCCCCTCCGGCAGGGCACCAGAACGGTCCCCAGATGGGATCTTTGGAAGACAGAAGCTTGCGGCGGCGAAAAAGTATTTTCGTGGCTCTCTTCTTTGGTTTCGGGATTTTAGATAATTTATAGGCGAAAGAGGTAGGGCAAAGGAGCCATGTGGGGCCCACAAGCCTGCCAGGCGCCCCCCCTAGGGCGCGCCTAGGGGGCTTGTGACCTCCCACGAAGTCTCCTGCCTTGGTTCTCAAGTCCCGTGCGTATCTTCTGTTATGGAAAAAATCATCCCACAGGTTTTATTCCGTTTGGACTCCGTTTAATATTCTTTTCTGAAAAAGGTCAAAAACACGGAAAAAACAGAAACTGGCACGAGGCACCGAGTTAATAGGTTAGTCCCCAAAAAGATATAAAATAGTATATTCATGCATATAAAACATCCAAAGTTGACAATATAATAGCATGGAACCATAAAAAATTATAGATACGTTGGAGACGTATCAGACACCAACCATCTCATGAGTCATGACACAACATGGACAATGAGATTCTTCAATAACAACGCCTTCAGGAAGGGAGCGAACGCTCAAGTGCTACAGTCACCTGATTCAACCACCAAGGCCAAAATCTAAGTTTTTGTTGGGGAACGTCGCATGGGAAACAAAAAATTTCCGACGCGCACGAAGTCCTATCATGGTGATGTCAATCTACGAGAGGACATTTGGATCTACGTACCCTTGTAGATCGCACAGCAGGAAGCGTAAGAAACGCGGTTGATGTAGTGGAACGTCCTCACGTCCCTCGATCCGCCCCGCGAACCGTCCCATGAACTGTCCCACGATCCGTCCCACGATCCGCTCCGATCTAGTGCCGAACGGACGGCACCTCCGCGTTCAGCACACGTACAGCTCGATGACGATCTCCACCTTCTTGATCTAGCAAGAGGGGGCGGAGAGGTAGAAGAGTTCTCCGGCAGCGTGATGGCGCGCCGGTGGTGGTGATGATCTACTCCGACAGGGCTTCGCCTAAGCTCCGCAGAAATACGATCTAGAGGAAAAACTGCGTGGTATAGGGTCGAGCAGCACGTGGCAAAGTTGTGTCTCAAAAACCCTCAATACCTCTAGTATATATAGGAGGGAGGGAGGGGAGGAGGCAGCCTCAAACCCTCAAGGTTTGGCCGAAATTGGAGGTGGAGGAGTCCTAGTCCAATCCTACTTGGAGTAGGATTCCACCTTCCCACTTGGAAACTCTTTCCACCTTGTGTTTTTTCCTTCTCAAACCTTATGGGCCTTAGTGGGAACTTATTCCAGCCCACTAGGGGCTGGTTTATCTCTTCCCATATCCCATGAGACCCCTTGGGGCGTGACACCCCTCCTGATGGTACCCGACACCCCTTCCGGCACTCCCGGTACACTACCGATGAGCCCGAAACTTTTCCGGTGACCAAAACAGGACTTCCTATATATCAATCTATACCTCCGGACCATTCTGGAGCTCCTCATGACGTCCTGGATCTCATCCGTGACTCCGAACAACTTTCGGTTACCAACACCTATAACTCAACTATACTGAAACGTCACCGAACCTTAAGTGTGCAGACCCTGCAGGTTCGAGAACTATGCAAACATGACTCGAGACACTCCTCGGTCAATATTCAACAACGGGACCTGGATGCCCATATTGGATCCTACATATTCTCCGAAGATCTTATCGGTTGAACCTCAGTGCCAGGATTCATATAGTCTCGTATGTTATTCCCTTTGTCCTTCGGTATGTTACTTGCCCGAGATTCGATCGTCGGTATCCTCATACCTATTTCAATCTCTTTACCGACAAGTCTCTTTACTCGTTCCGTAACACAAGATCCCGTGACTTACACTTAGTCACATTTCTTGCAAGGCTTGTGTGTGATGTTGTATTACCGAGTGGGCCCCGAGATACCTCTCCGTCACACGGAGTGACAAATCAAATCCCAGTCTTGATCCATACTAACTCAACGGACACCTTCGGAGATACCTGTAGAGCACCTTTATAGTCACCCAGTTACGTTGCGACGTTTGATGCACACAAGGTATTCCTCCGATGGAATTGAGTTATATGATCTCATGGTCATAGGAACAAATACTTGACACGCATAAAACAATAGCAATAAAACGACACGATCAATATGCTACGTTCATAGTTTGGGTCTTGTCCATCACATGTTTCTCCTAATGATGTGATCCCGTTATCAAGTGACAACACTTGCCTATGGCCAGGAAACCTTGACCATCTTTGATCAACGAACTAGTCAACTAGAGGCTCACTAGGGACAGTGTGTTGTCTATGTATCCACACATGTATTTGAGTTTCCAATCAATACAATTCTAGCATGGATAATAAACGATTGTTATGAACAAGGAAATATAATAATAACTAATTTATTATTGCCTCTAGGGCATATTTCCAACAGTTTTCACCCTCAAAAACGAGTTTGAGCATATCCGAGTAATTTCTTCAACAAGGTAATGATGTAAAAATCTCCATTGCCACGGGATTTCACCATGGATCTCGAGACGGGGGTGCTCGAGTAGCACCACCATCGACGCTAGTCATGTGTTGTCGCATTCGCTTTTGCACAATCCTATCAGCTACGTGAGATGTGTGGTCGGCGCCGCAACACATCCGTCCTCTCCGTCAGATCGCCTTCCAGAAGACAACCACCACATTGAAATGAAGAACCCTCACAAAGACCTTTCAATGGTCATCGCAATCCGCAACGAGGTCGCGGCCGTAGGTGGGCATGGCAAGGCAGCCGCCCCTCGACCGTCATGGTCCACGAGCTCAAATTTCCTTTGCTAGATCTGGTCGGACACCGCTAGCCACGAGCACGAGATGGACCAATCTCCCAGACCAACCCTCAGGCGCAGATGGTCCTGAAAATGGACACCAGGATCAAGTCGGCCTCTCATACCTAGCAACACCAATCCGAGCTTATTCACGTCCGCCACTAAGGACACCATGAGAAGGGACTTGCCATCGGATCTAGACGTGGTTTTGGGGAGGGGAGGAGGATCGGGGCAGCCCCCTGCCGCCATTGTGTGTCGTTAGATGACCTCCTCCAGCAGCGACAAGGGTTCCATAGTGGTAGTTTGTTTACTTGGTGGCGGCTTGGTGTGCCATCGGAGTTGCCCGAGGAACGACCCGGGAGGCTCAAGATAGTGATGCTTCCCTAAGTTTAAAAAATGATTTCTTTGGGAAACCAATGACCTTTTCATTTTCTGAAACTAGGGAGAGGTGAAGGGGTCAACCATTTCCCTCTCTTTATGACCAGATTCCTGTAGTCCCATTGATCATACCATTGTCATCATCTAAACACATCAGTGCCTAAATGCACTTTCAAGTGCATGGTCAAATGAGTGTACCATTTACATAAGGAGTATGAAAGCTTAAACGCGTGTATCAACACTTCCCTGTTCAAGCGGGCTAAATCACAACTATGATGAGGGTGAAGCAAAGAGTGGTGCATCTCCATATAGGTTGCATGGTATCTTCGAGTGATTTTCTAGTATCAATAAGGAGGCAATCAATGCGCTTGCAGGCGAAAAAAATGATTAGACACCCTTTTAATGCTTACCATTGGAGGGAAATCGACGCATAATTTAAACGCCGAGTGAAGACAGAAGAAATATCGTGTTTGATATGAGTATGACCAGTATCACTTCATGCGCCAACAACCAACATGAGCAACAAACACAACACATACGACACCCACGCGTGGTACAAACTTGTCTTACATCATATTTCATTACTCTCTTTGATCCATATTAATTACCCCTCAACGGATGTAGCACTGAAATACATAGATACATTCATTTCATTAATAAATAATATGAATCGGGGAGTAAACTCTTAACACTTTTGAAAGTCTCTAACTCAGTTCTGGAATTTTAAAATAAAGGGAGATGTGCTCCCTCAACACAAAATCCACACACTTATATTCCCTTAAGTTGGGGATATCGAAAGCGGGGCCCACATGTCATTCCCAGCGAAACGCCGAGAGGAGAAAAATATCTCTCCTAGATCGATCAAGTTAAGTTGGAGCACGATGGCGACCACCGCATCGTGTCCTCCTTCCGCTCTCCTCCCCATTCGCTCCACCACCGCCGGAGCGCGGTTGACTTCCGCGCACGGGAGCAGAGCCAACCACGCCACAGCCACCGCCACCGGCGGCGTCGCACCCGCACGACCGCTATCAATGGGCATGGCGAGGGCCCTGCTGCCGCCGCGCTCGCCGCTCCTCCGGCGGCTTCTCATGGCGGGCGCGCTGGCCGCCTCCTGCACCTACTTCCTCCTCGTTATCCAGGCGCAGGCCTCCGCGCCGCGGCGCTACGACGGGTTCGCCTACGGAGTCGGGGCCGCCGCCTGGAAGGACGCCGTCCTCATCGAGGCCTTCCTCGACCCGCTCTGCCCCGATAGCCGCGACGCCTGGCACCCGCTCCGGCTCGCCGTCGAGCGCTACTCCCCGCTGGTCTCCCTCATCGTCCACCCCTTCCCGCTCCCGTAAGACCCGCGCCTCACCTACGCTCCTTTGGTTCCTATCTTCCCTCGTCTTCTGCTAGTGCCACTGCTCTGATTATCTTGTGCTCCACAGTCCACCCTATGGGGACTGTATCTTAGTCTTAGTGTTCAACTCCGGTAGTTTCGATACAAGTGTGAAAAATTAGCGCACTTGAGCAGCCTTCCACTGCATGGTTACATTAGACTGTCTTTTGTGACTGCGAATTCAGGCGACTGAAGTCTCGTGCAGGTGTGATTTTGGCAAGTCTGGAAATTTTGTGGGACGGTCCTCGGCGATGTGTACTCTGAGTATTGAGATTGATCCATGGGAAAAGGCTAGAGTTACAGTAAGATTACAGAGAGGTAGATCGCCACTGGTTACATGTGGTAGAAGCCTAGAAGGCGTTGTGAATGGTCAATTTTTTCTGGAGCTGATGGATAGTTCCGCCACTGACACTAGAGAATTTAATAATTGGACTGAATCTTCCCTAGTATCTGCCCTTTATTGATTTAGATGTGTGTTAGTTGGTGTTGTGGGATTTACACTCAATTTGAACTTGCCCTGTTTGGCCTTGCACTTCCACTTGCATAGAATCTGGCACTAGATGTGATTATTATAGCAGAAGATGCTGTACACCTCATTCTAACACCATTTTACTGTGATGCAAAACTGCAGGTACCATACCTATTCATACCATGCCTGCCGTGCGCTTCATATAGCAAACAAGTTGAACTCATCGTCAACCTATCCAGTGCTGGAGCTATTCTTCAAGAACCAGGTCTGTTGCATTTTTTTCCGTTTAATCCTTCACCTTTTGCATGTTAATTTCACCATTGCAACTCATATGTTGGTTTATGATTTACCTATGCAAGTTAGGGAATCCATTCTGTTTTTATATAAATGGATAATGCTGTGCCAGGAGCGTGTAACCAAATACTTCATGAATTCGAAAATGACTAGTTCTATAACCAAATTGCAGGGTTTCTTTTTTGTAGATTTTGGTATCCATGTGTGTTGTTTTATTTTGTGATATGTCATACTTTGTTTCATTAAGGAAACATAGTCAAGTGATAATTATGTATACAAGTGCAAGCTCAGCGTGGCCTTGCATATCGTGTGTGCAGTGCACATAATGAGAACCTCCAAACCTTTTGCTTAGGTTGTTAATATCCTTGAGCGCAGAGCAATGGTTTAGTATTGTCATGCCTGATTGGTAGATTTTGCCAGATGCCGATTAGATCCTGGAAATCAGTTTCGAGCGCTAGTCCTTGAACCATTCCCTTGTGCTAGTTTAAGTACCCTCACAAGTCATCGGTGTCATACTCAAATGAGTTGAGCCACATAGCTTTCGTATGATGCCACAATTCATCTGCTGCAGGCTTCTGCCGCCTGCTCGCTCATACAGCTATCTTTCTGTAATAAGAGGGGGTCACCCTCTGATTTATTAATAGAAATCACATCATCTGGAAGAAGTGGCCTTACAAAATCAAGGCTTAAGTCAAACTGGAACACCGCAAACAGCAAAAACACAAGCCAACATCAACCTTGCCTGTCCTGACAAACAAGAAGGCAAGCGAAAGAGAATACCACCTCAGGAGCGCTAGAGTTGTGCATGCAGGTTACTTGGCCGCCGTCCTTTTCTGTCTCATACAATATGTTGAAATTGACACGAGCAGGGAAAATTCTCCAACCGTGCGACATCATCGATGTCGAGCACAGCTGTGACCGGCGAGATATCGAAGATGGCAGCCCAGGCGGTTGGTAATTCAGTCTCCGATTTCCAGTCAGGCTTCAGTGACACGAGGACGGACATGGCAGCGAGGGTTTCTTTCAAGGTCAGCTTTACTTGTCGCATCAAGTACACCGTTAGAAATTCTAGCTTCAAGCATCTTTTCTTGAATCGTTTGTTGTCGCTGCCATTGGATAAAACATGTCTGAACTATGGATCCATTGCTGCATTCTTTACCAGTATGGGTGCACGAGAGGGGTGGCTGGCGCGCCGTTCTTCTTCGTGAACGGCTTCCTCCAGCCCGGAGGCGGATCCCCGATCGACTACGCCACGTGGACCAGCATCCTGGACCCCCTGGTCGCGCATCACAGTCAGACGATCGAGATGTTCACTTCTGTGTAATGTAAGCATTTCATGTCAAGTGCCTTTTATATTGTTGGAACCAAAGGATGGATGCCACGGCCAGGTTGTTGTCGCTGGCTGCTGTACAGACATTAGCGCCGTGTGTGTAAACTGATCAACAGTATTTTGTTCTTGCATGGAATCGGGGTACTATACTCCTGTAGTAGCTAGTGATTTATCATTTGGCTTTTAATCAAGGGAAGTACACTTTGGTTCCTGATTGTATATGCACCCTATATGAGGATTTTTTTTTCATAATTAATTAAGAAGTTAAAATAGTTTCGAAGTATTTTTAGATTAAACTAGACTTTGGTTTGCACTAGTATATAAATAATTGTCATGAAAAAAAGTCAACATTGACTTCTGGACAAAAAAGATAAAATTTATTTGCTATTATATGCCACTGTTCATGCTATTTTGACCGAAAATTTGTCCTTTTTGAAAAGAATTCAAAGTGTAATTTTCTGTTTGTGGAATTTTTCTTACAAGTATAATGAAAGGTCAAGTTTATTTCAAAAATATTTTCAATTTTTTAAAACTTTTTGTTGAATTGCTAAATTTCTTTTACATATAAGGTGTATATACACCCAGGTTCCAAAAGTTCCCCTTCTTTAATCAAGTGCTTCACCACCACCATCGTCACCTCAACGTTTGAGGCTGCATTGCTCGACGCCAATAGGGGAGAGACGACAGCAATGCGTCAACTACTCGTTTTGACGACGGTAATGGTCATTCGATTCGATAGTCCATGGACCTCAATGTAAGGGTGTGTTTGGTTTAGGAATGCAGTGTAATGGAATGTCATGGTTTCGTTCCACTAGAACGGATCGGTACCGTTCTTGTGTTTGGTAGTGTAACTCGAAGGAACTGAATGGTTACATTCTAGTGTTCGGTTTGAGGCATATGGACTGGAATGGTTTATTCATCTCACCATGATTTGGACTGAATTTCAGTCAAACAAAAGCAGATAAATATTGTTGTAGAATTGAGTGCTCGAGCAGGCTCTGTCAAAAAGCAAATCGTAGAGAAACAGAAAGATAAAAAACAGACTGAAACACAAGCTTAACAACAGCCACCCAAATACCAAAGTCTGAATCTGAACTAATTGCTAGAAGAAGAAAAATTGCTAGTCGAGTTTTTCTTGCAGACTTTCCTCTAGTCCAAATTATCAGGAACGGCCACCCAAATACCAAAATCAGGATAAACAACAGCCACCCAAGTTCGACCTGCTCCTCCAGTTCTGTTTTCACCCATGTGGCTGACGGCGGGGTGAAGTGCACTTGCTCCTCCAGTCTTTTCCCCGCTCGAGGTCGGAAGCGGTTGCGAGCTAGGCTGAACTTCCTGTCGCACCAGACCGCATGCACACCTGATCCTCCTCATGTACGCACAGAGACAAGGGGCAGGAGATGCCGGCAAGGCTGCAGTTCCGAGCAGGGGCGGAAGATGGTGCCGTGGAGGGGGGGGGGGGGGGGGGGGGGGGGGGGGGGGAAGGTGCTACGAGAATGGCAGGGGCGTGCGGTAGATGAGTTGTGGAGGACAAGGGCGGTGAGGCGTTCTGCGTGGTTCCTCCGATTTGGAGGTACTAGCGCGTTTCGGATTTGATCGAATATGCCGTTTCGAAGAATCGGTTGGTTCCGCTTCCTCTACCCAACTAAACACGAGAACAACCCCTTAAAACAGAATGGACCCGTTATATTCTATTTGATGATAGTAACCAAACACACCCTAAGAGCAACTCTAATGGGGCGATCCATTTCGTCCCGTTTGGGTCGGCTCGGACACAGACACAAAAGTCGGCTCAACGCGCCGACCTAAACGGACGCGCGTCCGCTTGGCGTCCGCCTGACGACCCATTCCCGGCCCAATTTTGGATCGGATTTGCGTCGGCGCGGACACGAGACGGACGCGCGCGCCAACTACTCTCCCCGGACCCGCCGGTGGGTGGCATCCACCATCATTTCCCCCAAATACCCTCCCGCCCGCGCGCATTCCCACCCCACACCCGTCATGGACGACGATCTCGACCTCGACGCCGCCGTCGGCCTCGCCTTGTATGACAAAGGCAAGCCTCGCGCCTCCCGGAAGGCTGCCGCGCCGAAGCCGAAGAAGGTGCTGACGCCCGAAAAGCGGGCAGAGGAGTCGGCTAAGAGGAAGGACCGAAGCCACCCGGCGGGCGCGAGGGACGAAGCCATCGCGGCGGCCGCCGCGCAGCAGCAGGTCACCAACGCCCGCGTTGCAGCGGCAACGAGGGAGGCGCTCTGCATGTTGGGGTTAAACCCTAGCCAGCACGACCTTGTCAACACCGTCGTGGCCGCCGCGGTCAGCGCCGGCTCATCTGCCTTCCCTCGGACGCTGCTGCCCGACTCGCCCGACATGTCGGCTTGCAACCCGATGTCCGGCTTCGACGTCTACCCACAGGCATCCCGCCTCTCGGGGGAGTGCTCGCCTCGAGGTGAGCGTGGTCGCGCCTTCCACGCCCGCGCCCGCGACCATCGAGCTCAACGCCACACCGGTGGCCGCTGGCTCGTCAGCCGGAGGCGCGAGGAAACGCATGCGGCAGACGCCAGCCGACCAGCTACCGGGAGCGCGCAACCTGTTCGACGGAATGTCGGCCGCCTGCGACGACGACTACATGCAAAACATGATCTTCGAGGGTGGTGCGCAGGCCGCTGGCTTCGATCCCGACGAGACACAAAGCCAAGATGGTCGAGGCTACAATGAAGATCAGGCCGCCTTCATGCATGATCAGGTCGGCCTGGACCTGGACGGCTTCCCTCTCGACCATGAGTTTCCGGAGGACTACGGGCTAGAGGAAGAGGACGAGTGTGACATCGAAGCGGAGTCTTTGTTTGAGGACGAGCTCGCCAACCAAGCCGACGGGACGGCACCGAAGCGCAAGAGCAAGCGGACCAAGGCATACACGGCGGCCGAGGACAAGCTTCTTTGCGAGTGTTGGAGAGACATTGGGCAAGACCCCAAGACGGGCGCTGAACAAAAGCATTCAACCTTTTGGATTCGTGTTCATCGTGAGTTCCATGAGCGCAAGAAGTTTCCGCCGTACCAAATAGCAAGCGTGCGCGGGTGGGTGTCCATTTAGAAGCGTTAGAGGGTGACCCAACAATAGTGCAACAAGTTTTGTGCCACTCTTGAGAGCGTCAAGGCCCGCCCCATGAGCAGCATCGGTGTGCAAGACATGGTATGCTAGCAAGCCGTCCTCTTTTTGTGTCATCAAGTTTATGCTTTTGTGTCATCAAGTTTATGCTTGCATGAAATACATTTGTAGGCATTTCAAGCTTTGGAGACATCCAAGGTCCAATACAACGGCAAGTGCTTCAACCTCTCCCATTGCTTTAGGGTGATCAAAGACGAGGAGAAGTTCAAGGCGCAATATGCCGGCCTCAAGTCGCGTGGTGGGAAGCAAGCCGTGGAGGAGGTTGGGGACGGCGAGAAGGCTCGGCTGAGGGGGGAGACCAACTCCAAGAAGGAGGACAAGCGGGATGCGGCATTGATCGTCTTGATCGCAACTGTGGAGGGCATGATGTAACGCCCAAGATGCGACCCTATCCTTATTTTGGCACGAGGGCCTCGACAGGGATAGAAGCGCATCTCATCGTTTCGCAAGAATGGATATCGTTACAAGTACATGTACTGAAGAGAAGAGTATATGAAATTGGCTTACACTCGCCACGAGCTACATCAGATTCACATCAATACAATACATAATCATCATGAAGAAGAGCACGGTCCGACTACGGACGAAAACAAACGAGAAAAGAACGACGTCCATCCTTGCTATCCCAGGCTGCCGGCCTGGAACCCATCCTAGATCGACGAAGAGAAAGAAGAAGAAACTCCAAATGAACAATCATCGCGCTCACGTCTTAATATCCTTTACCTGTACCTGTAACTAGTGTTGTAGTAATCAGTGAGCCACAGGGGACTCAGCAATCTCATTTCCAAAGGTATCAAGACTAGCAAAGATTAATAGGTGAGCTATGGTTAAGTGGTGAGGCTGCAGCAAGCGACTAAGCATTATTTGAGGTGGCTAACTTACCAGTACAAGAATAAGAGGGGGATGATCTACGCATAGCAGACGTGAACTACTGATGATCAAATGAAGGATCCTGAACACCTACTTACGTCATACATAACCCCACCGTGTCCTCGATCGGAGAAGGAGCTCACGAGAGAGACAATCATGGTTACGCACTCGGTTGGCAAGTTTTAATTAAGCTTACTTCAAGTTATCTAGAACCGGATGTTAAACAAAGTTTTCACGTTGCCACATAATCGTGGGCACGGCTTTTCGAAAGATTTAACCCTGCAGGGGTGCTCCAACTAGTCCATCACAAACCGACGGAATGACCTCGATCAGGGGAACTCGTGATCTCCTCGGGTTCCTATTGGAAAACCTCAACCTCGAGATAACCCAAACCATCCTCGGAATCCCTCGCACAAGACGCTCGAGAAAGGTAAAACAAGTCCAGCAAGGCCGCCCGACGTGCTGACAATCCCGATAGGAGCCGTGTATCTCGTTCTCAGGGCACAATCGGATGAGCACAACGTACAGTGGCCTGATAGAAATCACCCGAGTTGCCCTAGGTTGGCCCCGCATATGACTCTGTTTTGGACCAGCACCATCAGCACTGGCCCTCCCTGTATTATGTTGAATTACTACTCGGGTAGCGCTAACTCCCTATGTTTTTCAGTATTAACAGAATTATTATGTTGGACAAATATAGTACCAATGTTGGGCCTTACCAGACGAGCTTTATCCCAAAATGAGAATCTAGGGGGTCCTCATAACAACCCCAAGCATGTTAGGAGCGCTCATTTATGCAACATAACACCGGTAGCCGAAACTAAGGCGGCAAAGATGGAACAAAACACGAGGCTAGAAAGGTTGAGCCTTCCACCTTTTACCAAGTATATAGGTGCATTAGATTAACTAGCATTTAATATGATGATATAACAAGGAACCCATGTTATCACATGGAAGCAAGTGCACCTGCAACTAGCAACGCTAACACATGGTTAAGCAAGTGGTAACATAGCCAATCATTGGTTTGCTAGGTTGTGAACAGGTTGAAGGTTTTCACGGCAATGTTGAGAGGCTGATATTTAACAGGTGGTAGGCAGCGAGACATAGCGATAGAAACGAAACAACTAGCATGACAATGATAGTAATGGTATCTAGGGAAATAGTCATCTTGCCTGAGATCCCGCTTGAAGGAAGAATGACTCCGTGAAGCAGACGAACCGATGTAGTCGAACGGGTCCTCACTTTCTGACACGATTGCGGAATTCTATCGAGACAAAGCAAACCGGAAGCAAGAATCAACACACGATATTCACCACGCGATGCACAACACAATGATGCATGAGCGATATCAATTATGCACCGTATGACATGGCAGTTCACACTATCAAACACTACACGTTAAGTGAAGTTCAATATGCAACGAGTTGCATATCGATGAAACTCCGCATACAAATTATTTAGTTCTATCCCGATAGGTACACGGTAATATTAAATGTTTGTTAAACATGGCAAGAGGTGAAGCGTAATTAAACTACCTATCTAGGCATTTTAAATGAGGTCGGAAACGACATATAGCATCTCCGAAATGACCCCACACGTTAAATTAGAGTTATGTCCAGATCTGAACTAACATGTTTTAATATTTGTTAAACAAAAAAAAGTGATTCACGTGAAACTACACGTCGTTCTAGTCCATTTACGTATATGGAACATCTCCAACGGTGCTACGATTCAAAAGATATAATCACTGCAATATATGATGCCATGAATGCAATATGTATGCAATGTCAGACACAAACATTCTAAAACATACAAGCAACAAGATAATATGAACCTATATGAGATTCTAAGCAAGTTTCATATAGGACACGGTCAAAACGGAGCAACGGTTCAACAAATACAAGCTACACAAGAAATAGTCATAATCTGCCAAAGAGTGCAACATAGCATTTTCTACACCCCAAAACAACGAGCTACATAATTCTAAAATGCTCAAACAAGACAAGAGGCAATAGTGGTCAAGATGGACTACAACACCCTACTAAATATAACTAGCATGGCAGCATGAAACACTAGGAAAGGAACTCACAAAATGACATCTCACATACAGTTTTAGACTTAGTGAAAATCACACTTTGATAGTGCAGTTTTCGATCTGAAGTCATATTGGCAGCAGCAAAACTATATGCTACAGGACACCGAATGTCATGAGAATTGACAGCATGCTAGAGAATCTTAAGGACTGCAAATAACTCCATTGCACGAACCCCAAAGGAGCTGGAGATCACTAGAAAAACTCATGGCAAGACAACAACAAAATATTACAGATCTCAGACTTAGAAATATTTCAGCATCTCCAAATCAGCACTATTTTCTAGCATGTTGACAACAAGCAAACAACACCTAACACATGGATTTCTATTGCAACCAAAATTACCAGGGGCTAGCATACATATCCAAGGGCATATATCTAGTTCACAACTCATGCATATCACGCACGGAATAAATCCCACAAAATAAACAAGAGGGCAACATGGTAAAATATTATGCATGCTAACTTACTCGAAAGACAAAACTAAATGCAGAGTTAAAGTCTATGGATTTTTCTACCCCGAAAACATATATAATGTGTGAGGTTCGAAAAATAAACTAGCGCCACACATATATGCGAGAATATGTCATAAACACGACATAGCAAACTATTGATAGCTCCTACATGCAAAAATGCAAGCAACTACTAAAAATATATGGCAAAGGGTCAGGAACATCGTGAACATTTTATCTACGGGATTTGAACAAACCGGACGCGCACCAAAATATCTACGAAATATTAACCTATTAGGACAGCACGCAAATCCAGGAAAACAGCGGGTCAAACCACTCCAAACATGCATGCAAGTTGCAAAATATTAAATCTACACAAGTTACATATCTAAATCATCGCGGCCCGATGCACAGTTTAATATCTACGGATGTTTGTAAACATCTAATATTTTCTGAAATTACTAAATCACAGACAAAACTAAAAATCTAAACGGGCCGAAATCGTCAAGCACAAGATACTATATTGCACACAGGTTGGGTGTACCGATGGGCGGACGATCGCAAAAGGGCACGAGCGTCCGTTTTGCCTACTCAAACATACAAAAACCGAACACCCGTTTGCGATCGTGCGTTGGAGTTGGCCTTACTCAACCAAAGGACGAATGTATATTCATTATGTTTTATACTCCTCTGTCCCGAATTACTTCTCGCATAAAATGAATGTATCTAGAACTAAAAATGTCTAGATACATCTATATCTGCTACAAGTAATTCGGGACAGAGAATTACTCAATCTTTCAGAGGTGCTCCTAAGGACAGGGTAGGGGAGCCTGGTTCCTTCTGTATGGAGCCTAGGCCTAATTTTATCTCTTCTCTCAGCAGGATTAAGCTTTGCGGAACATAAATGTGAGCCTGATGAACATAGGATGAATCAATTTGTATGGTTAATGGACTAAAGTAATCCACAATTGAATGAGTTAGGGTTATGGATAATCGAAGACACACGAAGAAGAGGTATTTCGATGTCCATTCCCTTGAAGGGGAGCCAGTAATCGTTGGAGAGATGGGAATCCACAAATGAAACCAACACCATAAATCTCATATTTTTTGTCTTGAGATATCACCACAAAGACGATTGTCAATCAGATGTTAGACCTTGAGGTGACCTTCAAGCCTTTAAATGATGGGGTAAATCACATGTTTATTCCTCTTTCAAGACTTCCACCATCTAGGAGTTTTCAACATCCACAAGTAACAAAGTAATGATGAACTCAAATGGAAACCCAAATTCCTTTGGTAGGAACATTGGTTGGAGGCTCCTCTATCCAGAGATAACGCGGGATTCTGGGTCAGTGTCCGGCTAACACTAGAAGCTTAAGTCGAGACTACCCTGAAGGTTGATCTAGATTCCGGAACCTTGCATATCATCTCGGACACTTCAGGGCCAACATCGAAACCGCACGTAAATCATAGCAAAGATAGAGGTGAGGCTTTATAATGTGGCATTCTTTGTGTCACTTCCTAGAGAACTAATGATGTGGTTGTAGCCTTGTTGTAGGAAATGTGGCTCCACTCTAAGTTCATCACATGACCTCGAAGCCATCGACGCCCTTGATGCTGAGCGCCAGAACTGCCACTATCAATCCTCAAGTCCAGACTTGGAACCGCTCTCGTCCATTGGTGACGTCGTCAGGACGACAACCATTGATCAAAGACCTAAACACGCCGACCTGAAGAGTCGATGAAAGACACAGAGTCCATCGAATCCTCAATGCCGCCAAGGACGCCGTCAAGACGAGACCGAAGTCTGGTCATTATTCTTGGATGTGTCGTCATTATCACATTGAGAAGCAACTCCACCCCCACAAACGAGTGTGTCGGAGCCAAACCGTTGGGGTCCCCACCCCCTGCTGTTGTTGAAGAATACGATGGAGGAGGCTGGGACCAGCGGGCGTCCCAGAAGGAGGTAGGGAGGAGAGGCTCGCCTCTATCATGTATCGTGATTTCTAGATGGAGCTAGGGTCATCGTGGAGAGGCTTGACTTCCCTCCCCGTTGGTTCGTCATGCTCATCATCATACACCTAAAGTGATAAACTAGGAGACGACACACGTCGGACACGGCCAACCGGTGTGAACCCAGGATCCAAATCGGCCTCGTTGACACCCCTTTTCAACCCATACATCACCCGGCCGCACAACACGGGTCCCGCAAGAGAACCCAAACGGAAAACCAAACCCCATCCCTCCCTCACTTCCGCCCTCCCAACCGGAAAATCAAAAGGGGCCACACCAGCACAAGCGCCGGTCCGGTCCAGTCCAGTCCAACGGAGCCGAAGCTTCCACCTTGATACGTCTCCGTCGTATCTACTTTTCCAAACTCTTTTGCCCTTGTTTTGGACTCTAATTTGCATGATTTGAATGGAACTAACCCGGACTAACGCTGTTTTCAGCAGAATTGCCATGGTATTGTTTTTGCGCAAAAATTAAAGTTCTCGGAATGACCTGGAAATTTACGAGGATTTTTTGTGGAATATATAAAAAATACTGGCGCAAGAATCAACCGAAGAAGTGGAGCGTGGAGCCCGCAAGCCCACTAGGCGCGGCCCCCCCTAGCCGCACCTGGCAGGCTTGTGGGGCCCACGTTGCTCCACTGCCTCCAATTCCAGCTCTATTTAGTCCCTTTCGTCTGGAAAAAATCAAAGAGAAGAGTTCATCGCGTTTTATGATACGGAGGCGCCGCCACCTCCTGTTCTTCCTCTGGAGGGCAGATCTGGAGTCCGTTTTGGGCTCCGGAGAGGGGAGATCGTCGCCATCGTCATCACCAACCTTCCTTCATCGCCAATTCCATGATGCTCTTCACCGTTCGTGAGTAATCTCATCGTAGGTTTGCTGGACGGTGATGGGTTGGATGAGATCTATCATGTAATCGAGTTGGTTTTGACGGGGATTGATCCCTGGTATCCACTATGTTGTAAGATTGATGTTGCTACTACTTTGCCATGCTTAATGCTTGTCACTAGGGCACGAGTGCCATGATTTCAGATCTGCACCTATTATGTTGTCGCCAATATATGTGTGGTCTTGATCCTATCTTGCAAGTTGTAGTCACCTACTATGTGTTATGACCCGGCAACCCCGGAGTGACAATAGCCGGAACCACTCCCGAAGATGACCATAGTATGAGGAGTTCATGTATTCACTAAGTGTTAATGTGTTGGTCCGGTTCTTTATTAAAAGGAGAACCTTAATATCCCGTAGTTTCCATTAGGACCCCGCTGCCACGGGAGGGATGGACAATAGATGTCATGCAAGTTCTTTTCCCTAAGCACGTATGACTACATACGGAATACATGCCTGCATTACATTGACGAACTGGAGCTAGTTACATATCTCTCCGTGTTATAACTGTTGCATGATGAATAACATCCAGCATAATCATCCATCACCGATCCAATGACTACGAGTTTTTCCTACCGGTCCTTGCTACGTTACTTTGCCGGTACTGCTGTCACTGTTGCTACTGTTACCCTGTCGCTACTGTTGTCACTTTGTTGCTACTGGTTACTGTTGCTACTTTTGTTACCACACTACTTTGCTACTGATACTTTTGTGCAGATACTAAGTCTTTCAGGTGTGGTTGAATTGACAACTCAACTGCTAATACTTGAGAATATTCTTTGGCTTCCCCTTGTGTTGAATCAACAAATTTGGGTTGAATACTCTACCCTCGAAAACTATTGCGATACCCTATACTTGTGGGTTATCAAGACCTTTTTCTGGCGCCGTTGTCGGGGAAGCATAGCTATATTCTCTGAGTCACTTGGGATTTACGTCTGCTGATCACTATGAGGAATCCGAAAGATCCAAAAACTAAAGTCTTGCCCTCAACTACGAGGACAGGTAAGGAACTGCCATCTAGCTCTGCACTTGATTCACCTTTAGTTATGAGTAAGTTTGCGACACCACCTCATGCTAGAAATCTTGATATGTCGCCTGTGCTTGATGATGCTACTTCTGCTGTCCATGATGCTTGTGATGATGCTATGCTTGATACTGCTTTGCCACTAGGTGCATTCCTTGATGCACAAATTGCTAGAGTTGCTGCTAGATGTGATGATACTTCTGAAACTGCTGAGATTATTGAAGTAGAACCTGCTATTTTGCTTGTTAGAACTAGCTCTCCTAGATATGAATTGCCTAATATACCTGAGGGTTATGTTATGGAGGGAGAGATAGTTGAGGACTTTCTTGCTTGTAAGGATAGCTATGATGTTGAGAAATTACTGCGCAAGTGGAAAGAAAAATCTTTGAACGCTAGGATGAAATACGACCCGAAGTTTGCTACTTCGCCTATTTTGTGACCGATAAGGATTATGAATTCTCTTTCGACCCTGAGTTAATCACTCTAGTCGAATCTGATCCTTTTCGCGGTTATGAGTCTGAAACGGTTGTAGCACATCTTACCAAACTGCACGATATAGCCACCCTATTCACGAGTGAGGAAAAGATCCGCCACTACTATATCCTTAAGTTGTTTCCTTTCTCGCTAAAGGATGATGCTAAGACTTGGTTCACTTCTCTTGCTCCTGGTTGTGTGCGTAGCCCCCAGGATATGATCTACTACTTCTCTAAAAAATATTTCCCTACCCATAAGAAGCAAGCTGCCTTACAGGAAATATATAACTTTGCGCAAATTGAAGAAGAGAGTCTCCCACAAGCTTGGGGGAGGCTTGTCCAGCTGCTGAATGTTTTGCCTGATCACCCTCTTGAGAAGAATGAAATACTTGATATCTTCTATAATAGACTAACCGATGTTGGTTGTGTTTTTAGGGAACGAACTGTAGAACAAGCTCAGATCCTATTGAATAATATCTTGTGCAATGAGAATGCTTGGACTATTCCCGAACCACCTCCGAAGCCAACTCCTAAGAAAAGAGGTATTCTATTCCTCAGTCCTGAAGATATGCATGAAGCTAAGAAATCTATGAAAGAGAAAGGCATTAAATCTGAAGATGTCAAAAATCTACCACCTATCGAAGAGATCCATGGTCTTGGTAACCCGATAGAGGTAGTAGAAGTAAATTCTCTTCGTAGATTCAACGAGAGTGATATTACTTTTGATAAACCTGCTAGCTTATGCCTGGATGAATTTGATAACTTTGTTGCCAAACAACAAAGTTTCAATGATTATGTTAGCAGACAATTGGAACAGAATGCTCGTATGCTTAGTCATTTAAGTGCTTGTGTGGACAGAAATGTCAATGATCTTAAGCTTCTGAGTAAACATGCCTCTATGGTTACTACTCAGGTAGAACAAGTACTTAAGGCTCAAAATGACTTGCTCAATGAGTTGAATGACAATTCTGTTAGATTCGTCACTAGAGGCGGTAGAATGACCCACGAACCTTTGTATCCTGAGGGTCATCCCAAGAGAATTGAACAAGATTCTCAAGGGAGTTAGCACTGATGCTCCTAGTCATCCTAGGAAGAAGAAGAAAGATGATAGGAATTTGCACGCTAGCAACCCTGTTGTTGTTACACCTGAGAGTCCAAACGATGTCTTTGTTTTTGATGCTGAAACACAATCTGGTGATGAACATGAGCCTAATGATAATATCGATAGTTATGTTCATGTTGATGCTCAACCTAGCAATGATAAGGATGTGGAGATTGAACCTGTTGATCTTGATAACCCACAACCTAAGACTAAGAGATACGATAAGAATGACTTCTCTGCTAGGAAGCATGGTAAAGAAAGGGAACCATGGGTTCAGAAACCCATGCCCTTTCCTCCCAAACCATCCAAGAAAAAGGATGATGAGGATTTTGAGCGATTTGTTGAAATGATTAGACCTATCTTTCTGCAAATGCGTTTGACAGATATGCTCAAAATGTCTCTGTATGCTAAGTACATGAAGGATATTGTGACTAATAAGAGGAGGATACCTGAAGTTGAGATTTCCACCATGCTTGCCAATTACACCTTCAAGGGTGGAGCTCCTAAGAGACTAGGTGATCCCGGAGTGCCCACTATACCTTGCTCCATTAAAGGAAACTACGTTAGAACTGCTTTATGCGACCTTGGAGCCGGTGTTAGTGTTATGCCTCTCTCTCTCTCTCTCTTTATCGTAGACTTGAATTGGACAAGTTGACACCCACTGAAATCTCTCTGCAAATGGCCGACAAATCAACTGCTTTCCCTATCGGCATTTGCGAGGATGTGCCTGTTGTGGTTGCTAACGTTACTATCTTAACAGACTTTGTTATTCTGGATATTCCCAAGGATGATGCCATGGCGGTCATCCTTGGAATACCCTTTTTAAACACTGCAGGGGCTGTTATTGATTGCAACAAAGGCAATGTCACTTTCCATGTCAACAGTAATGAGCATACGGTGCACTTTCCGAAGAAACAATATCGAGTACATTGCATCAATGCTATTAAAAAAACTTCATCGATTCTTATTGGGAGCTTTGAATGCCCTATACCTACTGATAGGATGAAGTATGATTTGCTTGTTGGGGTTATGCACATCCCCATTGAGGTAACCTAGTGACTATTCGAAAATTCTACGTTCCTTTTTATGCGATTCGAAAAAGTTTGTCAAGGAGACTTGATCAACCTCATTGACGGATTTCTTTCGATGACCATGGGATGGATGAATCGAGGAGTCACAAACCTCTGTTCCAAGCTTTCACCTTCAGTTTCTTAGAAGAAAGATGATAGATTTAGCTTTAGTTTTTCCTGTTTTCTGTTTTTTGCATCCCGTAGAAAAGTACCCCGAAAATAAAAGTTCTCCGAATGCCGTGAAAATCAAGTATGATTTTTTCTGGAATTTTTGAAAAATTCTGAGAGGGAGAGCTAGTCAGGGGGCTGCACCGGTGGGCCACAAGCCCTGGAGGCGTGGGCACCCCCCTGGTCGCGCCTACCAGGCTTGTGGGGCCCACGTGTACCCCCTCCACTTATTCTAGCTCCCATCTGCTTCTCTACCTTCAGAAAAAAATCAATTCGCAGCTCAAACCCGTGTTCTTGCTCTTCTTGCTGCGATTTCTGATCTCCTTGTGCAAAGCCCCATTCACCAAACTGTTTTGGGGAAATTGCTCCTTGGTATGTGACTCCTGCATTAGTCCAATTAGTTTTTGCTCTCGTGCCTTATACATCGCGTATTTTTGCTACCTTGGTGACCTTGTTCTTGAGCTTTGCATGCTAATTTTAGCTGGTCCCAAGTAGTTTTGATGCGTGATATGGCCTCTAGGCACTTGAAGGAGTAGTTGCTATGAGTTTCATTGGGCCTTGTTCACTTTTCCTTAGAATCACTAAAAATTTCAGAAAAGGAAGATGTTCAGGAGAAACTATTATGGTGGTTCCTCAAGCAAGAGGGGTCCCCGTCTCGCGATTCGGGAACCCGATCCTTACCAACCAAGGAACGCACAGGTACAACCATGTGAATGACCTTCTGATGAATTCATGATTGAGACAGGTTTCAAAGACGAGTTTGATACACTTGTTCACAACGTCGGACTCGAAGAATTCATCTCCGATAAATGTGAACAGTATGTAACTCTCACTGCCTCTTTTGTTCGTAGATTCAAATTTTCAGCTGGCCGTGATACATCTGTACTGTTTGGTCTCTATGACAAATCGTATACCATGAATTTAGAGGATTTCAATAGAATTTGCAAGATACATGGTTGGGGTAGTCTCAATGATCCTCCTAAATCTTCGGTTAGAGATTTTTTTTCTCTAGCATAACTGTTGGAGAAACTAGATATATTACACAGGCTACCATGGGGAGCATTCATTTTCCTGCCTTGCATTACTTTGCCCTCTTAATAGGTAGATGCATTAACGGCAAGATTGAGCATTGTCACCTCTGCGCACCCGGCCTTAGTATTCTTAAGAGCGCAGTAACGGGTGATAGAAGTTTCAACATGGGAGCTATAATAGCAAGGAGGTTGAATAATAATGCTAATGAAGGGGATTTCTTTGGCGGGATCTATGCCACTCGCATAGCAAATTTTCTTGGAGTACCCATCCGCAAAGGAGATCCCCCGCTCCATACAGCTTTCCTTGATCGCGCGCTATGACACGCTATCAGTTCCTTGAGAGGGATAATGAATCCCTCCTATACCGGTTGATATTTAACCGACAGCGTGTTTTCCATATTACCCTTCCTGCTCCTGCCTTCTTTGACTTTCAGGTAAAACGGAGATATTACATAACCAGAGGAGAGGCAGAGGAGTATGAGAGGGAGGCAAAGGCTGCTCGCCTCCACGAGGCAGCTATTCAGGCAGTGGTTGTCGCGCTCCCGTACAACCCCCATCATGATTTCGGATATCGCCCGGACCATCCATGGGAGTAAACCAACTTAGGCCAAAGGCCTAAGCTTGGGGGAGTACGTGTTTCTCACCGACTTTATATTCTTGCTTACACTTTCACTTTGTTAGTTGGTGTTCACACTTTGCCACTGTATTATCCATGCTAGTTTATTTCTTTTTCTCGTTTTCTTCTCGTGTGTTTGTCTAGTTTGAGAAAATCCAGAAAGATTTTCCGTTCTTCTTTTGTTTGTTGGGAGCTTTCCCGTGCAAATAGTTTCTTTTTCTTTGGGTCAAGGTAGAAGACCATGGTTACAATGTTTAGTGGCTCTCGTATGCATATATGTTTATCTGTCAAAGAGCCATATTACTTTGTCTTCTCCTTTGTGTTTGCTTGCAGATTCCAGCTTAGTCCAATGCACGAGCACTCTTATTATTGTTCACATCGTTCGGTCGTGCAAGTGAAAGGCAATAATGACGATATATGATGAAGTGACTGAGCCTGGAAAAGCTGGTATGAACTCGATCTATTTTGTTTTTGTAAATATGACTAGCTCATCGTTCCAGATTCAGCTTTGTTGTGAGAGAAACATGTTTGCAATGACAACTTAGAGATCATAGTTTCTGATGCCATGCTTAATTAGCTAGGAGCTTATAATGGTTTGTCTTGGATGCCAACATGAATCTTGAGATGATTATGATGTAGTATGATAGGATGGTATCCTCCTTTGAATGATTCAAGTGGCTTGACTTGGCGCATGTTTACGCATGTAGTTGAAACAAAATCAACATAGCCTCTATGGTATTCACGTTCATGGTGATTTATGTCCTACTCATGCTTGCACTCAATGTTGGTTAATCTCAATGCATTTTGATGACTGTTGTCGCTCTCTAGTTGGTCGCTTTCCATTCTTTTGCTAGCCTTCACTTGTACTAAGCGGGAATACTGCTTGTGCATCCACTTTCATAAACCCAAAGTTGTTCCATATGAGTCCACCATACCTAACTATATGCGGTATCTACCTGCCATTCCAAGTAAATTTGCATGTGCCACTCTCTAAATCTTCAAGAAATAATCTGTTTTGCATGCCCGAACCGCTCATGTGGTGACAAGGGGCGATCAGTATCTTCCATGCTAGGCGTGTTATCCTCGATACGTGTTTATTCACTATCATTCACGAGAAAGGGGCCGGTAATTGGAATGCACAGTTCCATGCTCAAATCGAAAAGATAATTGCTAACAAAACTCCCCCTCGATTGATGTTGGTATGGACGGCACCCGAGTATTCGGCTAGTCGTGGAGTGTGATTGATCGGTGGTGGGGGAGTCAAAACTTTACTTTTCTGTTTGGGAACCATCTATAGCATGTGTAGCGTGGAAGATGGTGAAAACTCTTAGTCATTGCGTTGACAATGAAAGCATGACACCCAAAATTATTATCTCTATTTCAAAGCTTGAGCTCTAGCACCTCTGCAAATCAATGCTTCCCTCTGCGAAGGGCCTGTCTATTTATGTTTCTATTGAGTCATCCTCTTCTTATAAAAGCACCAATTAGAGAGCACCTCTGTCATTTTTATGCTTTGCTTTTAACTGTTATTGAGTATGACTGTGACTGGATCTTCTTTGCCATGAATCACAATGTTTAGTCAGCCCTTGGTCTTTGAAGGTGCTCTGCACTTATGTTTTGCGGTCTCAAAAAGAGCTAGTGAGATACCATCTGTTCACACTGCTTCATGATTGTTTTGATTGAAGTGTTGACGTTTGAAACTTATTATTATTGCTCGCTAGTTGATTATGTCATTGATATGAGTTTACCATGAGACCTAGATGTCATTTTCTTATGTGGTTTGCTTGTGATCTTGCTGAAATTCTGGATATGAGTTAGACATAGTTGCAACAACAAGATCAAACAGAGTTCGTAAAAGTTTTTCTTTTGTCTCTTTCAGTTTGTCAACTGAATTGCTTGAGGACAAGCAAGGTTTTAAGCTTGGGGGAGTTGATACGTCTTCGTCGTATCTACTTTTCCAAACTCTTTTGCCCTTGTTTTGGACTCTAATTTGCATGATTTGAATGGAACTAACCCGGACTAACGCTGTTTTCAGCAGAATTGCCATGGTGTTGTTTTTGCGCAGAAAAAAAGTTCTCGGAATGACCTCGAAATTTATGAGGATTTTTTGTGGAATATATAAAAAATACTGGCGCAAGAATCAACCGAAGAAGTGGAGCATGGAGCCCACAAGCCCACCAGGCGCGGGCCCCCCTGGCCGCGCCTGGCAGGCTTGTGGGGCCCACGTTGCTCCATCGCCTCCAATTCCAGCTCTATTTAGTCCCTTTCGTCCGGAAAAAAATCAAGGAGAAGAGTTCATCGCGTTTTACGATACGGAGGCGCCGCCACCTCCTGTTCTTCCTCTAGAGGGCAGATCTGGAGTCCGTTTTGGGCTCCGGAGAGGGGAGATCATCGCCATCGTCATCACCAACCTTCCTTCATCTCCAATTCCATGATGCTCTTCACCGTTCGTGAGTAATCTCATCGTAGGCTTGCTGGACGGTGATGGGTTGAATGAGATCTATCTTGTAATCGAGTTGGTTTTGACGGGGATTGATCCCTAGTATCCCCTATGTTCTGAGATTAATGTTGATACTACTTTGTCATGCTTAATGCTTGTCACTACGGCCCAAGTGCCATGATTTCATATCTGAACCTATTATGTTGTCGCCAATATATGTGTGTTCTTGATCATATCTTGCAAGTTGTAGTCACCTACTATGTGTTATGACCCGGCAACCCCGGAGTGACAATAGCCGGAACCACTCCCGGAGATGACCATAGTATGAGGAGTTCCTGTATTCACTAAGTGTTAATGCGTTGGTCCGGTTCTTTATTAAAAGGAGAACCTTAATATCCCGTAGTTTCCATTAGGACCCCGCTGCCACGGGAGGGATGGACAATAGATGTCATGCAAGTTCTTTTACCTAAGCACGTATGACTACATACGGAATACATGCCTGCATTACATTGACGAACTGGAGCTAGTTACATATCTCTCCGTGTTATAACTGTTGCATGATGAATAACATCCGGCATAATCATCCATCACCGATCCAATGCCTACGAGTTTTTCCTACTGGTCCTTGCTACGTTACTTTGCCGCTACTGCTGTCACTGCTGCTGTTACTCTATCGCTACTGCTGTCACTTTGTTGCTACTGGTTACTGTTGCTACTGTTGCTATCACACTACTTTGCTACTAATACTTTTCTGCAGATACTAAGTCTTTGAGGTGTGGTTGAATTGATAACTCAATTGCTAATACTTGAGAATATTCTTTGGCTTCCCCTTGCATCGAATCAACAAATTTGGGTTGAATACTCTACCCTCAAAAACTGTTGCGACCCCCTATACTTGTGGGTTATCACAGCTCACTGAAGCCGCCCCCGTCGCTCTCCCTCGCTGCCCACGGGGCCCCGTCGCCGCTCCCGCGGAGACCGAGCGGCCACCGAGTCTCATCGATCATTCTTCTCGTCTCCAACAACATTATAGATTGATTTGATTAAATAGCGACGCCTCGGCCGAGCACCACCAACGCATACAACTATTTTTCCCTTCCTTTCCTTCCCTCGCTCCCCGCAATGAAGGCGCGAGCTTTTCAAGCCTTGGGGGGTGGAGTCTACAGCTTGCCTTCTCTGTTGCCCGCATGGGCGCGACAACGCGGGCTCTGCTTCTCCTGGCCCTCGTGATGGTGGGGCTGGAGGCGCTCAGCCTCGACGTCCACCACCGCTACTCGGCGACGGTGCGGAGGTGGGCAGGGCTACGCCGACCGAGCTTCATTACAAGGTAATTAATGCTAATAAATAGGGAAGTTACTAAAAACGACAACTTAATTCTCGGCGTTACTCGTTACGTGAGTCTTCACTGCACTTCATGTGATGGATTAAGTCCTTAGCCGTTGCAGCCTCTTCGATACCTTCTTCTTGCTGTAGTCCGAGTGCCAAGATGCATCTGACTGGCACAAGGTGATCCAAGTGACTCCAGGCAGGCCGAGTGACAGTTGCTGAACAGAGCGAGGTTGAGGCTACCCGAGTGACTTTAAGGACATTGATGTTCGTAAGGGGTCTTAGGTAGGCCTAGGGAAGTAGGTCCATTGGCTTACCCCTAATGTACAACCCCATCAAGGTCCTTAGTCTTACATACAACCGACCTCGAGCTAGGGAGAGATACGCCGACCTAGCCTAATAAACTTGGATGACACGCCAGTCTTCGGAGCTTTTCTTCCTGAATACGAAGTCGTCATGCAATCCGGTCTTCAATGATACGACCCATATGACCGACCTCTAAAAGATGGACCGGCCGTCCGAGGATCCCTTAATCCAGGACTCCCTCAACTACTTCAAAGGCTGGTCTGAATTCCAGGTATCCCATATATTCATTTCGGGACTCCGCGGCCAAAATCCAAACCAAGGCAAGTCACATTAAGGATAGGCGTGGGGCTTTGTATCATGGTTAACGTGGCTTCACTCTAAGTTCATCATATGACCCCAAAGCCATCGTCAGCTATCGAGGCCGAACGCCAGAGCTAGAACCGCCATCCACTCTCGCCCATCGATGACGTCGTCAGGGACGACAACCATTGGTCGATGACCTAAAGATGCTGACCTGAAGGGTGGATGAAATACAGAGCCCTCGGCTCCTAACCGCAGTCATGAACGCCGTCGAGACGAGACCAAAGTCTAGCCATTATTTTTGGATGTGTTGACCAGCAGGGTCACAGTCAGAGGTCGGGAGCAGAGGCTCGTCTCTATCATGTATCGTGATCTCTAGATCGAGCTAGGGTCATCACTAAGAGACTTGACCTCCCTGCCCGTTGGTTCGCCGTGCTCATAATCATCTACCTGACCTGACCTGAATAAACTAGGAGACGACACACGTCGGCAAAATTGACAAAAATGACCCCTGGGACGAAAGAACTCACGGATTGACCCCTCGGGAGAAATAATTCACCGGCCTGACCCTTTTGTGTGGCGCCCGACACCTCGGCGCCACACTGTACTGTGTGACGCCTAGGGGTTAGGCGCCACACCCCCGACCACGTGGCAGGGAGGGCCCACCCCCCAGGCAGTGTGACGCCTAAGCCTCAGGCGTCACACATTGTAATGTGTGGCGCCTAACACTTAGGCGCCACACACTGACTTACAGGGCCACGGGCCAGCCCCCTCCCCACCCCCCTCCCCACCCCCTCCCTCATTCAAACAGAAACTTCCATTGCGGCGGCTGGCTCTCATCCCCTCCCTAATCCCCTCCCCAATCTCCTTTAGATCTGAGGATTTCTTCCTTGGATTGATCCCCCAAGGTAATGTCCTCCCCCATCCCTTCCCTTTCCCATCCTTCTATCCAATTTTATTATGTTTTGGTTGAGTAGATTGATTTTAGTAGATTGATTTTAGTAGGTTCTTAGGATTTGACTAGTTAGGATTTGGTTGAGTATATGAGTAGTTAGTAGTTAGTAGTAGTAGTAGGTATAGGAATTGCATTAGGTTTTGGTTTTGGTTGAGTATATGAATAGTGAGTAGTAGTAGTAGTTAGTAGTAGAGGTAGGTATATGAATTGTATTAGGTTTTGACTAGTTAGGATATGAGTTAGGATTTGACTAGTTAGTATATGAGTTAGGATTTGCATTAGGTTTTAACTAGTTAGGATATGAGTTAGGTTTTGACTAGTTAGGATATGAGTTAGGATTTGACTAGTTAGGATATGAGTTAGGATTTGCATTAGGTTTTAACTAGTTAGGATATGAGTTAGGTTTTGACTAGTTAGGATATGAGTTAGGATTTGACTAGTTAGTTGAGTATATGACTAGTTAGTAGTTAGTAGTAGTAGTAGTTAGTAGTAGTAGGTATAGGAATTGCATTAGTTAGTAGTTAGTGGTAGTAGTAGTTCATATGAGTATATGAGTCTTATTTGAATATTAGTAAATGAGTAATTTTTTGTGATTTGTAGGATGGTGTGGCTTCTGAATGATGTTTATGACGCTGAACACCGGGCCTATTTCATGTCGGAGAAGAAGATGGTAAGTAGAAAATGATTAGTAGATTAGTAATATTTTGAAAATGTAATAAGCACTTGATATCTTCTTCTCCTATATGTTTGCAGGAGCTTACGCCCCTGAAGATCCGGTCTCATGGGGCATCCTCTGTAATGCATTACGATGAGCGGTACACCCCGTACATCGAGATGACGGGACTCCTTCCATTCGTGCAGCTTGTGAGTCGGTCAACTCCAAATCTGAACGCTGCGGCAGTCACAGCACTCATTGATCGTTGGAGGCCGGAGACACATAGTTTTCACCTCCGGACCGGAGAGATGACGGTTACTCTTCAAGATGTTTCCATGATCACCGCTCTTCCCATCGAGGGGAAGCCACTATGTATGAGCACTGATTCTGAGGGATGGCGGCATCAAATGGAGGCTCTTATTGGTATGTCGCCGCAGGAGCCGGAGGTGGAAGATGGAGGGAAGAAAGATAGAGTCCCTGCCGGCGCCACTTTCACTTGGATTGCCGCCAACTTTGCTCATTGTCCTGAGGACGCAGATGACGAGGTCATCCAGAGGTATGCTCGCGTCTACATGTGGTACGTCATCTCTAGGACTATCTTTGCGGACGGCACAGGCAAGAATGCTCCTTGGATGTGGCTGAAGGCGTTGACTGTTTTGGACAACAAGTTTAGCTGGGGCTCGGCCGCACTGGCTTACTTGTATCGGCAGGTAATAAATTGTTAATATTAAGTACTCTCTGTTATCTTTTCTGCTAAACTGATGCATGTTTGTTGTTACTTGTAGTTGGACGATGCTTGTCGCAGGACGACAAAGGACGGTGGAGTTGGTGGTTGTATGCTCCTACTTTCAGTATGGAGCTGGGAACGCCTACCTGTTGGACGCCCTAAAAGCTCAAAGTGGAATACCTGGGATGACCACGACAACCCTGTACGTCAACCTACATGGGCTTACAAGTGGGACTTGGTATCGGAGGTGGCAAGCGAAGTGAACCTATTGTACAAGCAGTACACCAACGAGATGGATTCGCTTACCCCCGAGCAGGTAAGATGGTTTCAGAGTTGACTTCCAGCTTCTATGTTGTGAGTGAAATGAATTGTGGTATTCATCTTGTGTTGTAGGTTGAATGGGAGCCATATGGTGTCGGGACAAACTTTGGTGATGCACACACGTTCCAGCTGAATCCACTATGCGTGCAGGAAAGACATCTTTGGCTAATGCGTTGTCCCCTAATATGCAATTGGGCGGTTGAGTGGCATCTCCCGCATCGTGTGCTGCGTCAATTTGGTTACTTTCAGCCACACCCGCCGGAGTGGGTGGACACGGACACACAGCTTCACAGGTAACAAAAAATAATTAGTGATTAGTTTTGTTCTTAGTGTTGAGCGAGCTACTGATGTGTTTTGTTCAAAGCAGGTTGGATAGGAGGAGGCAGCGAAAAATCAAGGACTGGCAGAAGCATCATAAGAGCTACGTTCTTATGTTCGAGCAAAGTGTGCAGGCAACTTCGAGCATACAACGAACCCAGTACCGTCAGCATTGTGCTCTTGCGTTCAGCAACTACCTAAGATGGTTTCAGGAGAGTACTCGTGTCGAGATTTGTCCGCCGGTTTACGAGGAGGACATATTGGAAGAACCCACTGAGTACGATGAACTTGCCCAAGGCGGTTACAGCAAGTTGATTCGCGAAGGGTACCAAACTTCCTTCGCCCCTGTCCTGAACTTTGTGGTAAGTGTGCTCCCCTATGTAAATTATGAATTCTAGCGGACCTATTCACTTGCACTTATTTGTTGTCATTGTCTTGTGATCATAGCGCAAAGAGGTCAAGAAACAAGCTGACGAGTCCGAAGATATTCTAGATAACACACCTGGAGGAAAAAAGGGAGAATGTGCACTTCGTCTATTCATAAAGGTGTTGTGTCATTATTATTATTTTGCCCAGAATGCAACATTATAGGTTACCTAATATATGTCATTTATATTTGAATCTAACAGGAACAGGGCAAGAAGTTACGGCGCCTATCCAACATTTTAGGTTGCCGTGACCCTGAATATGTTTCACCTTCGAGATCCGGTTCATCCGAAAGAAATACTCTTGACGATTCGGCTTCTTCGGGCGCTCATATGGATGATGGTGACATTACCCAAAGAAATACTCAGGAGGATGATGCTGACACTCATCAGGTACGACATAGCCATGCAGTTTGCACTTTCAACCTTCAGCCTTGAACCTTCAAATTTGAACTTTCAACCTTCATGCGTATTAGGCTGCGGACGACATGACGTTGAAGGCTTTCCAACGCTCCGCTTACGTGTTGAAGCCCAGGAAGGAATTTAAGCGCTACTCACCGGATGATTATGCGAAAGGGAAGAATCCGGTGGCCGGGAGCTCTCGTTTGTCAAGGATGAGAAGCAGGGAGGATGAGGTTGAGGATGACGATGACGATGAGTCCGATGACCCGGATCAATTTGTGGTTGCGAGAAGGAAGAAGCTAGTATCCAAGAGGGGACGAGGCCCTAAGTGATTTGTAGTTGGTGTTGCACTTGTCGAGCTGAACTATTTCGAGTTGTGAACCATTTAGTTCTAGTTGCAGTTGTTGAGAACCATTTAGTGCTATCAAAAGATCCTTATTGCTGGAAATATATTGCTTTATTGCACTCACAAGATCCTTATTGCTGTCAATATATTGATGTATTGTTGTTCTAAGATCTTTATTGCTGTCAGAAATTGCTTTTCATATTCAGTTCCAGCAGGTTTTCACATGTGTGGCGCCTAAGCCTTAGGCGCCACACATGTGCAGTGTGGCGCCTAACGCTTAGGCGCCACACATGGGCTTATTTATACAGCCTCAACGCAGCCCCTCTCCACCCCCTCCCCAGTATAAGTCCAGGCGCCACACATGGGCTTATACAGCCCCAGGGCAGCCCCTCCCCACCCCCCTCCCCCCAGTATAAGTCCATGTGTGGCGCCTAAGCCTTAGGCGCCACACGACACATGTGTGGCGCCTAAGGCTTAGGCGCCACACACTCTGTCATGCCTAGAACTGCATCTTAATGGAGGAGGAGTTCAAAAATAGTGGTGGAGCTCAGATACATACGTCCAAACATACAACACAAAGCACATAGTAGTGGTGGTGGAGTTCAAACATACATATGGTTATTGAAGTAACTTACGTCCAAAAGTGCATACATAGTGGAGTTTTATTGTCATAAAGCGCGGAACCAAACAAGGTTCAACAACACATAGATTACAAGCATCCGGCTCTATTGGGTCGAGCAAGGCCCCTTACCCTTCTTCTTCTTCCTCTCTTCTTCCTCTTCCTCTTCCCTTTTGCGCAGTTTTGAAGCCTCTTCCTTAACCCTCTCCATGAAGCGCTGATGCTCCCGCTCTCTCTTTGCTGCGGCCTCTGCCAACATCTTCTTAAAGTTAGCTTCATATTCTTTTTTACGTTTCTCTAGCGTCTTCCTGTCATTCTCCTTTATCCTAGCCTCATATCGCTTATGCTCAAGGAACATTTGCCACTCCTCATCCCTCTTTGCCTTATCCTCCTCATCCTGCAAATCATCCTGCAAAGCATTGTACAATCTTGCAAATCGTTTGTCAGAAAATGCTTGACAACAATCCTGAAGATCATCCGCCAACTCCTTGCTACCACATGCCCGGTAGAAGTTTGCACAGAAATGCCTCATGCACCATCGATGATGCAAAGGAGCATGGCCGGGAATGACAATGTCAACCGCGTTAAGTATGCCTTGATGACGATCCGATATGACACATATTTCCCTCTCAAATGGTAATACCTTGGTTCTCAAAATATGCAAGAACCATTCCCAGTTAACATTGTTCTCTGCCTCAACCAAAGCAAAAGCCAAAGGCATCAACTGGTTATTGGCATCACTTGCTATTGCAACCAACAAAGTGCCCTTGAATTGTCCGGTCAAAAATGTGCCATCGATGGAGATGACAGGACGACAGTGCTGGAAAGCGCTCACACATTGCTCAAATGCCCAAAATGCACGGCCAAATACGCGAACCCTATTTCCATTCTTAATCCTTGTTTTCTCCCCATACGGCTCGACCACATGAACCATGCCCGGGTTAGTGTGGGCAATAGCTCCCAACAACCTAGGTATGCGGTTGTATGCTTCCTCCCAATCACCATACAACATCTTGAATGCGGCTTGCTTTGCTTTCCATGCCTTACCATATTTCACCTCGTAGTGAAAGAGGGCTTTCACAAGGTCTTGTACGCTTTTTATGCTCATTGTAGGAAGAGAGGAGATGGAGTTGGAAAGCCTATAAGCGATGAACTCGGAGGTTAGTTGTCTATGGCTTTGCGACGATAGGGCACCATCAACCCTCTTGCCTTGACACATGTGAGGCATACAACTGACAATGTTCCATCCTGGCCCTCCTTTCCATGGTCTTGCACGGACAATCCAAGGACAACCTCTATCCTCACAAGCAACCGTGTAACGTAGCTTCATGTTTGAATGAACAACTTTGTGTGGCCTGTAATGCGTAACAGAATATTCATCCAACCACATCTTCAGTTCAAAGAATGTTTCGAACTTTGACCCCGGCAAAATAATATTCTTCCCATGTGTGTCCCGATGAGAAGGTGGCCTAACTCCAAACAATATGCCTTCGCCTCCGTCAACCACGGCTTCATCCGCAAGGCTAAGATCCTCGAACAATGGTGTCCGGTGATCACGCTTTAATACCTTCGTGAAAGCTTCAGCCTCCTTTGCCGTGAACCCTTCCTCATCAACTTCTTCATCGGGACCCTCATCGTCAGACTCAGAGGCATACCCACGTGAGTACGGAATGGAATGGTCCATTGTCTCTTGCAAATTATATTTGTCCAAATCACCAAGATTGTTGTCATGAAGAACATTACCATCATCATAGTGCTCATAATTAGCCTCTACCAATGGTTCATGTTCAATGTTGACCTCTTCGTTAGCCTCATACACACAAGAAAGAGGTTCAATGCTGGCCTCTTCGTTGATGGTTGCAGGAATAGCTTCAACAATCGAAGAGGAAACCCGGTTCAAATCCAACAAGTTAGGAACATTTGTTTTCATGGCAAATAACTCTAGAGCCTTGTCTAGTGATTCGGCCACCGTATCCTTGTATGCAAGCCAACGTTGCTCGGAGTTGACACGCATGGTCTTCCAACGAATGTGCATTCCGAATCCCACATTATGCCTACCAGCAAACTCAACTACATCACTAGGGTCCATCCAATTCAAATCCTTTCGGACTTGTTCCAACAATTCAGCATAGCTAGGACACAAATCGAACACCATGTCAAGCTCATCCGGGTCCGGATCAATATTGCCTTTTAAAAAGGCATCCTTGTCCACGTGATGAATATAAACACATGTTCTTCCCATACCTAAACAACAAAACATAGAACCTTTTTATGAGCAATCATACAATTACAATAACCATAGCCTAACTTCCAAATAACCCTAACCCCCTCATAACCCTAACACAACCAAACATCCCTAACCCTAGCCTAACCCTAGCCTAACCCTAAAACAACCATAATGCACACATCCAAACAACCCTAATCCTAACCCCATCATACCCCTTATCCTAACATACAAACAAATAAAACAATATGATATACATCCCACATTTCATGAAAAACTAGGGTTTCCTCAAATTTGCAAAAAAAAAAGAACACAAAAGATTTTCCTTTGGATGAGAATGAGGGGAGAGGTGGGGATTACCTTAGGGGAGTGATTGGACAACAAATGCCCGCTCCAAACCTTCAGATTTGGTGATGTAGAGAAGGATTTGAGGGAGGGGGCAGTGGCTGGGAGAGGGGCTGGGGGAGGGGAATGAGGGAGGGGGTGGGGAGGGGGGTGGGGAGGGGGCTGGCCCGTGGCCCTGTAAGTTAGTGTGTGGCGCCTAAGCGTTAGGCGCCACACATTACAATGTGTGACGCCTGAGGCTTAGGCGTCACACTGCCTGGGGGGTGGGCCCTCCCTGCCACGTGGTCGGGGGTGTGGCGCCTAACCCCTAGGCGTCACACAGTACAGTGTGGCGCCGAGGTGTCGGGCGCCACACAAAAGGGTCAGGCCGGTGAATTATTTCTCCCGAGGGGTCAATCCGTGAGTTCTTTCGTCCCAGGGGTCATTTTTGTTAATTTTGCCATGTGTGAACCGAGGACCCAAATCCGGCAACCACCCTTCCATCATCATCAGATCGGCCTCGTCGACGCCCCTTTTCAACCCATACATCACCCCGCCGCACCGCAGGGGTCCCCCAAGACCAACAGAACCCAAACGGAAAACCAAACCCCATCCTTCCCTCCCTCCCAAAGGGGCCACGGCAGCACAGGCGCCGGTCCAGTCCAACGGAGCCGAAGCTTCCAGCACACTGACGCCGCCCCGTCGCTCTCTCCCGCTGCCCACAGGGCCCCGCCTCCGCTCCCGCGGAGCCCGAGCGGCCAGCTCGCCTCACCGATCATTCTCCTCGTCTCTACGGCAACAGAGTGGATAGATTGATTTGATTAAATAGCGACGCCGCGGCCGAGCACCACCAACGCATACAACTATTTTGTTTCCCTTCCTTTCCTTCCCTCGCTCCCCGCAATAAAGGCGCGAGCTTTTCAAGCCGTGTGGGGTGGAGTCTACAGCTTGCCTTCTCTGCTGCCGGCATGGGCGCGGCGGCGCGGGCTCTGCTTCTCCTGGCCCTCGTGGCGGCGGGGGCGGAGGCGCTCAGCCTGGACGTCCACCACCGCTACTCGGCGACGGTGCGGGGGTGGGCGGGGCTGCGCCGTGGGCCGTCGCCCGGCACGGCGGAGTACTACGCCGCGCTGGCGGGCCACGACGACCTCCGCCGCCGCTCGCTCTCTCTCGCCGCCGCCCCCGCACCGGGAGCCGGCGGGCCGTTCGCCTTCGTCGACGGCAACGACACGTACCGCCTCAACCAATTCGGATTGTAAGCCCGCCCCTCTCATTCATCATCATCATCGTCTCCATCGATCAATACTCAAGAGATTGCTAGCGATAATAAAGCGCCGATCGAATGATCGATCGATGTGAAGAGCTAGGAGGTTGCTGTCACCCAACCCAGACGGCCAGACTGTCTGGCCATCTTTTCGCTCTCGCTTTTGTGCTAAAGAAGTTTGCGGTGGTGGTGGTGGTTGGCTTTGGGTGCGCAGTTTGCATTACGCGGTGGTGGCGCTGGGGACGCCGAACGTGACGTTCCTGGTGGCGCTCGACACCGGCAGCGACCTCTTCTGGGTGCCCTGCGACTGCCTCAAGTGCGCGCCCCTCTCCTCGCCGGACTACGGGGTACGTACCACCATCTTCTTCTTCCTGCTTCGACGCCATTGCTCTGCTAATTTGTTAGTACGATCTTCGAGCTCGTGTCCGCTGCTCCAAGCGAGATTTCCGGGGGCTAGTTAGTTAACTACCAGGAGATTACGGTGGGATCTGTTGCATGGTAGAGATGAAAAAAGTTGGTACTGCTGCTAGTCGACATGCTTGCGAGATGGAGTTGTTGCGAGAGCATAATTCGGGAAAGAAAAGTGGAAAAATCACGGAAGCACCGCACGTGCCGTCCTGTTTTCGGGAAACCTCTCCAGGAGCATGACAGCCTCAGCTGGGGCCTCTGATGGAGCTTAGAAAACACCACTACTACTCCTAACCAAGGCCCTTCTTGGCCCTTCTCTTTATGTTCTTGTAATCTTGTCGCAGGTTGAAATTAATGAACCGTTGCTGATTGTTTACGCTTTACAAGCATTGGCTGAATCATGCATGATGCCTTCGACCACTTTTTTAAAAAAGAGAATATATTAATATCGCAAAGATACCAATAATCGACCACTAAAAAATGCTATACATGTCTTCATCTTCTTGCTTAATCTGTGAAATGTAACCGTGTTTCCGCAAACGGCGGAATTTTGAGCAGAACTTAAAGTTCGACGTGTACAGCCCGCGCAAGTCGAGCACGAGCCGGAAGGTCCCCTGCAGCAGCAATATGTGTGATCTACAGACCGAATGCAGTGCTGCAAGCAACAGCTGCCCCTACAAGATCGAGTACCTGTCGGACAACACGTCGTCAAAAGGGGTGCTGGTCGAGGATGTCATGTACCTGGCGACCGAGTCCGGGCACTCTAAGATCACCCAGGCCCCCATAACATTCGGGTATGTCTCTTGTGGTCTATACATGACAATGCGCAATCCTGAGTCACTGTTTACTTTTCTGTTCTGAATTTGAATTTGAATTTGTGTGCATTGTTAGCTGTGGACAGGTCCAGACAGGTTCGTTTCTAGGCAGTGCCGCGCCGAACGGCTTACTCGGGCTCGGCATGGACAGCAAGTCGGTGCCGAGTCTGCTGGCGAGCCAAGGAGTCGCCGCAAATTCCTTCTCCATGTGCTTCGGGGAAGACGGTCATGGCAGAATCAACTTCGGGGACACCGGAAGCGCCGACCAGCTGGAAACTCCGCTGAACATTTACAAACACAAGTATGTCTGTTTTCATTTTCACAATTTCACAACACAAATATTATAGGTCTCTGACCTTTCACGACGTTCATGCGCTCTATTTCTGCAGTCCATACTACAACATTAGCATCGTAGGAGCTATGGCGGGAGGTAAAACGTTCAGCACAAAATTCAGCGCAGTCGTGGACTCGGGTACCTCCTTCACGGCTCTCTCCGACCCAATGTACACCGAGATTACCAGCGCTGTAAGTAGATTTGTCGCATTATACCAGTAGTTTCACCATATCTTACATTTTCACAGTGATCCTCATATATATTCATTGACGTTCTAATTCAGTTCGATAAACAAGTCAAAGAGAAGAGAAACCCGGCCGATTCTTCGTTGCCGTTTGAATATTGCTACACCATAAGGTAAGTTTGTCTAGCAGCAGACCTTGATAAGTGAGGCACATTTTCGCAAACTAGTACTTACCTGCATCTGATGGATATGCTGCTGCTCTCTCCAGTTCCAAGGGAGCTGTAAGTCCTCCCAACATAAGCCTGACGGCCAAAGGTGGCAGTGTATTCCCTGTCAAAGACCCGATAATCACCATAACAGATATTTCTTCAGTAAGCAAACATCGATGCATACAATTTCATCCAGCCATGTAAGCTAGCTAGTGAATTTAATCTTGCTGCTCTTTTATATGGAACAGAGTCCTGTTGGCTATTGCTTGGCTATTATGAAGAGTGAAGGAGTCAACTTGATTGGGGGTGAGCTCATGTACTCTACACTGTCGCACTCTCTAAAGTTGCCTTATGCTCTGATTTTTTATTATTAGATTCAGTCTGAACCGTACTAGTGTTATTTGAGGTGTGCAAAGAACCAAATTAGATTCTCTCTAACCCATCTAGCTTAATATTCTTTGATTTGAGTTCCTGGATGGAGTTGGTAGCATATGTTAGTTGCAAAGAACCAATGATTAATGAATAACTACTACTCCGTACTTTCCAGATGCATTGCTCATTTTCAGACCTGCTTTGGTAGCTTTATTTGTCAGGTTTTATGTCCTCCTCTATGCTATAAAACCTCTGATATTTTAGCATTAATTATCCATGTGCAACCTCTTTGTTATAGCATTGTTGCCTATAAAGGCTGTACTATCTTTTTGCCTTGATGTGTCCTAAACCACTCACTAAACCGCCTCACCGTCAATAATCCACCTCATCGTTCTTACTGCTGTCTGCTCACCTCTGTTGCAGAGAATTTCATGTCCGGACTCAAGGTGGTGTTCGACCGCGAGAGGCTGGTCTTGGGATGGAAATCTTTCAACTGTAAGTACCTCAACATGACATCCCCCGAACCGATTCTTCAGTTTCAGTTTCAGTTACCGAGAAAAATGCCCTTACACACAGTGCCTGTCATCATCATCATGAATCAGGCTACAGCGTGGACCACTCAACCAAGCTCCCGGTGAGCCCGAACTCCTCGGCCATCCCTCCGAAACCCGTCTCCGGACCAGGAAGCTCCAACCCCGAAGCCGCGAAGCGCCCTTCGCCAAACATCACCCAGATCGACGCGGCCAAACCTTCGTCCGGATCATCGACCCTCTTCCATTTCAGCAGCAGGACCTTCTTCTTCACCGCCATCACTCCGCTATTCCTCGCCATTCTTTGATCCCGCCATTGCCTTGTATTGGTTTGAAAAGTTGACATGGATACATTATCACACGCTCTCACACACTCTGTTTTTTTGGGTAGTTGCCGTAGGAGTTGGTACAGTACAGGATAGAACACACAGGATGAGCTGAGTTGCGTAGGTAGACTTAGGCCATTTATACTTTGATTATTTCACGTATGTGTTGATATGTATACAGTCTCAATAACGCGCTCCGCCGAGGGGTTTGTGACGAGGTGGACGCGCATGTATATCTAGTGAAACCACAGAATAATATATACTCCACTGCCGTATACTTCGTGCATGCTGCTGTCTACTGTTTCTTTCAGCTACAAAACTGTATCAGGTAGGTTTGATCTTACGTCCAGTCGAATCAATCAATTATGAAATCTCCCCGCACCGTGGCATCCATGATGTCGACACAGGGAGCGTGTTTATTCATGAAAAAGAAACCGCTATTTAGTTTGTACTAGCAAAAGAGCCCGTGCATTGCAACGGAAGAGAAAATAACACACGCTCTGAACGTAATATATTTTCACATGACATCACATTTGTGTTGCCGACGATGACCTTAGTGCTCGTACAACGAAAACGCGTTTAAATGTACAATCACTCGGAATAAGATAAGAAATAAGTTGTTTCTTCCCATGAGGTTTTCCAAAAGTGTGCATGTGTGGTTAACGATGGTTTTCTTTCCTCTCAATTTGGTTTTAATTTAATGGATGTTTATTGCAATTCGTATCGTCGCCGGAAAGAGAGAAAAAAAGAGGATTGTGCACTACAGATTAAGTTTGCATCAAAAATAATATTTAAGAAGTATTCAACAGCTAAAAATAACATCCTATTTAGATTCTACATATTTTTTTAATCAAATTTCATATATAACATGTTAAAATCGGAGTTACGGTTTAAAAGATATGAATATTTTTGTTTTAGATAAAATGTGGATTGATTAACTGAAAAGTCAGGGTTGACTGACTAAAAACGGAGGGCGAGTTAATTACCTGAAACATCAGGGGATTTTCTGAGAAAAGGAAAAAAACGGTTCGTTTTCTAACTTAAATCCGGACTGCGGGTTGATTACCTAAAACATCAGGAGGGTTTCTGAAACATTCAAAAAAACGATTCGTTTTCCTGACTTAAAACAGGACCGCGGGTTGATTTCAGCAAACATCAGGGGTTTTTCTGCAAAATAGCCACGACGGACGACAAAAGCCTTAGACGCTTTATTATTAGGGAGAGAATAGCCTTATAGGGCTTATATTTCTAAATCGTCTGAGAAAATTTCATTCCCATGTCGAAGTTCATGAACGTTGTTTCATGTCTGATTATAAAGTTGAAAGTTGCACTTGCACTTTCTAAAGACCGTGTGCGGATATAGGTTTAGTAATAATGTGCAACTGAATCTATTAAAGCCCCGTAAAATAAACTGGGCAATTATCTTCTTCTTCACTGATTGATGAGGCAATTCTTTTGTCGTTGTTTCAAAAAATAATGCGCAACTGAACCAAACACTCGCACATTTCATGAACAATTTTCCGGTTCACGGCATACAATTCTAATGACTTAGAGAAAACACTCTCTATGAGACATAGCAAGACCATTTTTTTTAGTGTTGATGCTTACGCATATCGAGCTCAATACATATGTTCTTAACAAGTTTTGTTTTTTGAAACCGTGTTACAAAGTCGGTTTGCAAGGGAAATAAGAACTTGTGGGATGAACAAGACCGAACGTAGATGGCTTCTTCGGATAAGTAATTGTGATGGACAAACAAAATGGCTCTGAGTCTCTCCATGATCACAGTGGGGCCATCATCCTCTCCTCCACGATACACTACCTTTGGAAGTGCTCGCAAGTAGCTCTCTACCTGACTACATGTATGGAAGGGGGTGACAGTTATACTCGAGCCAACAACAATGGCGACGACCCAAGAATTCAATTACTCCGTGGCACCGGACATGCTTCCGCAAAGGCCAAAGATATCCTCTATAACACCGAATTCCCTAGTTTTGAAGAGCCCATATTCAATTGAGGTCACCAATTAAAATTGGATCACCTTATTTTGATGGGGTCAACGATTTCTCAAAATTCTCTCATTCATTTTTTTATAAAATACACCGTGCTCACTAATATTTAAGGCCTCATAATTAATTAAGATATCAATTTAGATATTGGATCATCTTGTTTTCACCGGGTCAACAATTTCTGAAACTCTCCAATATTTTTTTATTCGTTATGTTTCCTAATTTTCGCAAGTTCAAAGTAAAAATATAGACATCCCAATAATAAACAAAAAAATATGGGAATTCATTTCATGATGAATCTAAAAATACCGACTTGATATTATGGATTTTTATATATTTCTTTACAAATTTGATCAAATTTTTATGGTTTACTTTTTTAAAACAGTAATACATCTTATATTTAAAAAAAAGTGTTTTTTTAAGCGCCAAACCCTTCTAGTATAGGAAGAATCTTCAAACCTAATCAAGAAGCAAAATCAACATAGCATCTCTTTAGGAAGAGAAGAGGAGAGGTAGAGCTCACAGAGACCAATCATTGCCAAAATAGGGTTATTCAGGTTAATATTTTGACAGTAATGTTTTTTCCTTGACATAAATAGTTAGTAAAGTTACTCACGAAATGGAATATATCTTTCCCAAAAATGTACTTGTTGGATAAAAAAAATTATTCCGAGAAAAAAAAACTTCAGTTCTTTCTGTTGGATCGAGAGCCCAGCAAAGGCCCATCAGGCCGCGACGTAACCATGGTGTTCGTCGAGTCCTTGGAGGCCCCTTCCTTTGCCCAAGCCCGCGCCGCAGCGGAGGAATCCGAGCCGTAGACGAGTCGCCGCCCGCGAGGATCCGTCCGTCCGGAGCCCGTCCCAGAGCCGCAAAACCCCGCAACGCCGAGGGGCAGTTCCGTAACTTGCGCCCGCCAAAACCCTAGACGCGCGCGCTGGGGGGCGAGAGGGCGAGTCCGACCCGGTCCCGCCTTCCCGGCCCGAACGGAGGCGGCCATATAAAAGCCCTCACTCCCACCCCCTCCCGGCGGTTACCGCATCGTCGCCAGGACAAGCCGCCAGCCAACCGAAACCCAAATCGAACCGCCGGACCGGAGGAGCAGCCGACGACCAGGTACGGTATCTCTCCCTCCGCCGCCGCCGCCGCCGCCGCCGCCCTGTTCGTCCTCCGTGGATCTGAGAGGGGGTTCCCGCGCCATTGTGCATAGCAGCAGAGCCAACGGGAGGGAGCCATGGATCGGTACCAGAGGGTGGAGAAGCCGCGGGAGGAGGTGCCCATCAAGGAGAACGAGATCCGCATCACCACCCAGGGCAGGATGCGCAACTACATCACCTACGCCACCACCCTCTTCCAGGTTACTCAGCCGTTTGAATCGCCGGTTTATTAGCGCCCTGTTCCGTGGGGCTTAGCCGAATGATTGAGCCGTACGGATGTTACTTGCTTACGAGTATTATCCGCTGAGCGTGTGTTTTCAATGCCAAGTAGTACTATTAATTCGAGGCTAGGAGGATTCCCATTGTTTTCCTCTTGCTCTGATGCCTTGTTTGGTACTAGGATTGGTTCTGATTTCGGCAATACCCTGATGAAAAGTTAATGCTCGCATCACTGTAGGCGAAGACTTTTACTGTGTGCTTGCCAAAACGGAAAACGCGGTGTGGCGAATTAGGCATGGTTTTTCGGATAAGACGCGGTCGTACCGATAGATTTTGTACTCTCATGTCTCATGGGGTGTGATTTTGTCACTTTAAAGCATCGAACAATCTGATAATGTGCCTGGTTGCCACTTTTTGTGCGGCCAGCCACCACTTTAGTCGATGATGAGTGTGGTGCACTGCACGCTACTTCACATATTCTCTAATAATTGACAGTGACTGTTTGTCGCATCCATGTTTTGATGATTTGACCGGGTGCGATTTACATGTTTCCTTTTTGGGTGTTCTATAAATCCTCTCAGGGATGTAGACACCCATAAAGCCATCGCAAGCGCGCATAGCGCACACAGTTTTTTTTTATGTACGGTCGCTGATGTTTTGCGATGTATACAATACAGGATAAGGGTTGCGATGAAGTTGTATTCAAGGCCATGGGAAGGGCCATAAACAAAACTGTGATGATTGCAGAATTGATCAAGGTACTTTTGACGGTGGCTGTGCATGTGAACCATGCATTTGACTTTATTCTAAAATTTTTGATTGCTGTTTTGTTGCACAGAGGAGAATTGTGGGTCTCCATCAAAACACTGCCACTGAATCCACTGATATTACTGACACATGGGAGCCTCTGGAGGAAGGCCTACTTCCGTAAGAATCGACTCTAAACATCTTATAGCATATAAAGCTACTAGTAACTAGAGATTTTTTTCCTTGCTTTTAGATGAATTCAGCTGTCTCTAAACATCTTTTTTCTCTGCAGACTTGAGACAACAAGGCATGTGTCTATGATTACTATAACTCTTTCAAAGAAGGAGCTGGACACTTCATCTGTTGGGTATGCTAGCTTTATATCTGATACTGTGAATAGTATTTTAATTTTTATCTAACCAATCATCCCTTTGTTTAATGGGCTATTGGGTAACATTGGAATATTTATTTGCGAGTTTTCAGGCTGCCCTGTTCAGTTGTCTCATGAATTGCTAGTTATTCAATTGTGCAGTTGTTATATTTTGTGGCACAACCATTTTGCTATCTGGAAAAATATGTTGTAAAATTGTGAATGTGCATAGATTATTCTTCTGCATGTAATGGTAGATTGCGTTTATTGTATGTGCAGATATCAATCTCCTCTGCCTGCTGACAAGGTGAAGCCGTTTGTTGAATACGATAATGAAGAAGGTATTGGGCATGTTTCACTTTGTTGTCCTCATTATCTCTGATTCTTTATGCTTTCTTATTTCACGGTATAATTGTAGATGCGCACTCACCTCCTGGACGAGGAAGAGGGCGTGGTCGAGGCCGTGGAAGGGGAAGGGGTAGAGGTGCACGTGGTGAGACTAACTGCTTCTTAGTAAATCATCATCAGAGTATAAAAATGTGCAGCTGTTCATTACATAAATGATTTTTCAGGAAATGGATACATGGAGTATGCTGATGGTGGATGGGAGAATGAGCATGCTCCTGCCTATGCAGGCAATGGGTATGCTGACCATGGTCCTGCTTATGAGGGTAATGGGTATGTGCGTGGTAGAGGCCGTGGCGGTTTCAGGGGCCGTGGCAGGAGAGGTGGCTATGGTGGTCAGCCTGATTATCAGCATGATGGAGGCTATTATGACGAGGCACCACCGCCACCCCGAGGTGGGGGCCGTGGTTTCAGGGGCCGTGGCAGGAGAGGCGGTTACGGTGGTGGCCAGCCTGGTTACGGTGGCGGACAGCCTGATTATCAGCAAGACGGAGGGTATTACGAGGAGGCACCTCTTCCTGCACCAGCTGGAGGTATTGACAGCTTCCTTCTACAGTATCAAATTGCTTGTATGCATCTACATCCCCTGTTTATAATCTGCCGCATCCGTGCTGCGTTGCAGGTCGTGGTCGAGGCCGTGGCCGTGGGAGAGGCGGCCCAGCTCGTGGCAGAGGGCGTGGTGGCAACGCCAATGGCAACATGGTGTACGCCGCCGCTTCGGGCGCATAGGCAGTCCGCAGCTGGCTGCCGTCGTTAGTTGGATGCCTGCTCAAGCATGAAGATGTATCATCTGTGTTGTTTATCGGTTGACATATATACTTTGTATAAGCCTGACATTCGTTGGGAATGCGGCCAGATTTTGATATTTGACTAGATTTGTAGGGGTAGCGCCGTTATGATTGTGCTTTGTTTTTTCCAAAGTAGATGTGTCAAACTAATTGTAGCTGCCAGTTGGTAAAGGTTTAGAGCAGGGCATTCTTTCAATTTTTACATAAACGAAGTCTTGTTCTCTGTTACACCGTGCCAATTTCGTTTGGTGTCTGTGTTTAAAATGTAAGTCTATTTAGTGCTATAGCACAAATGTCCGTGTTGCAAGGGCACTAGAAGTATCCACAAGATTGAAGCTTTTCTTTTTTAGTGAATGACTCGTCATTGGTAAGGCTACTGTGTGTTCTGACTTTTGAGGAGGATGCACCATGTTCCAATTTCAATCACAATGCAGATGCTTCGCTATATTGAAAACGTCATTTGCCACGGACGCAAACAATTAGTACGACTTTGGATAGTAATTTTTATAAAACAATAACATGGATATACAAAATAACATGGATGAATGGATTTATTTTTTTCAAAAAAAGCACCTTTTATTAGTAGGTGTAGACCGCTCTTGAATAAATTTAATACCCTATAAATGTAACATTGTTTGAGACATATGGAATACACCACATATAGAAATACAGTAAAATGTCAATATATAAGTGCTTATGTTTTATGAAACTACCGGTGAACATTAATAACAAAGCATAATTATGCAGTTTGGAGAACATGAAAAGATAACAATAAAAAAAATGTAAAGTCACCTTTCAGATTTTTTTGTAAACACGGTAAGAATATTATAGTATGTTTTTGTTTGTAAGTCATGATCTTTTTTGTAAAAAACTTGGAAGGCGAAGCTCTCTCTCTCTTTAGTATATGGCGTGCTATCCATACAAGGGCAAGAAAAAGGTCAAGTCATAATTATGAAATTATGATGCGTGCTAGATTCATCTTTTATCTTATTGGTGTTATAGAGAGGCATGGCTCTCCGATCATTCATTTGAATCTTATCAAGCTTTCATTCTCTCTTTGGTATATGACGCTATCCATGCATGTGACATATGCATCTCTTTGGTATTATAGCAGCGTGGTTGTCCGACCATTCGTTGGAACCTTATGAAGCGCGCTCTCTCTCTCCCTCTCTCTCTCTTTCTTTCTCTCTCTTCTATCCATGCTAAGGCAAGCCAGTGTGCAAGTTCTTCTTCTTCGGAGCTTGCTCATTCACCGGAAGGCCTTCCTTGTGTTTGCATCCTGTAGATTTGCTTATTTCTAAAGCCACATGTTGATATTTCATGTAACTTTTGAACATATAAAAATTGATGAATATATGTATAAAGAGAGCAAGATGGGACTATTCAACACAAAATCAGATTTGCTTGCCAAGAAATTCCATGAGATGTGTCTCACGGTCCATAAGAGAAGGCCCATAGTGCAGAGCCTGATTTAAGGAAGAACAGACATACGAAGGCTAGGCTAGCGTACAAATTTTACCGTGCATGCGGGACGGACGAAAATTTAGGTATCTATAAAATCGGGAGGAAGAACCAATCCCTCTTTAATTATTTAAAAAAAGTTGGTATAAAGGAAAGAAAAAAGATAAAAAGAACAGGAAAAAGCAAAAAAAAAAAAAAGTGAAAACCAGGGCTCAAACCCAGCTCTTTGTGATAGAGGTTCAAGCTCTAGCCACTGCGACGGCAAGTGCGAGCGTTACAGTAAGATGTCGCTACTTACTAAAGAGGATAAAGTCGCGACTTGTGTAAAAACGAATCGTATTTCCTCACTTAGTGGTGGCATGGTTGGTAATTATTCACAACTTCGAGGGTAAATATTATGACGTACGACATAAGCGATTCGTGATTTATTATCAGGGAGAGACTTAAAAATTTGATTGCTTTTTGACGGGCTTCTCCTTTGCAGGATTCTGAAATCCCTGGAATAGGAAAAACATAGGAATTTGATGTGTTTGTGTTATACTTTCCCTCGTTCCTAAATATAACTCGTTTTAAAATTTTCACCATGCATTATATATGGATGTATATAAACATATTTTAAAATATATATTCATTTGTTTTTCTTCGTATGTAATCCGTAGTGGAATCTAGATTTATACTCTCTCCGAAAACACTTCTCGTAGGAATTAATGTATCTAGATGTATTTTATTTTTAGATATATATTTTTTAATCATTTTTACGACAAGTAATTTTGGATGGAGGAAGTATTTAAGAAAGGATGGAGTAAATGTTTAGTTTTTATATATGTAGCATATATTTCAAGGATTTTCTTTGAAAATAATAGATCATCTCTAACAGATGTAAAAGTAAACTTAAGCATGATTCAATGCACATTCTGAGAATTTAGACTCTGATACAACGTGTTCAACAATAAAAAGGTACCCGTCGAGACGCTTCATCAACCAAGGCACCGATCCTGCGCGGGTAATCCTCGACTTTCCTTCCTCTTGCGGAACGCAAGCTCCACCACCAAGAAGTCCGAATTGGCCCCGAGGAATCAATCTGCGGTTGAATGGTTATGTGGACAATGGTATCCTAGAGTTTGTATTTATTTATGAATTTATTTTGCAATTTTTTATGATGTGTGTTCAATGGGAGTAGGCATTTCCGTCGACTACGAGATGAGTTTGGTGACTTTGTTAATCTTAAGATGATATGCCGGTTCAGTCCATCGAATGTGTTCATAGGGGTAGGATGAGCGTGCGTGTGTTTATAAAAATGAGTATATGTGCGTATTATGAGCGCTTGCGTCTGTACCATGTTACAAAAACACATCCTAGCTTCGATGGTGCACACATCCTAGCTTGGATTGCTTATGTACCGTGTTAAAAAACACATCCTAGCTTCGATGGTGCACAGATCCTAGCTTCGATGGTGCATCCCACATCGACCACAGAGTTTGCCTTCTCTTCGATGCGGGAAACGATCCACATAGGAGGGGCTATGAACCGTGCTTCCTTGGTTGACTCTACCTCAGGACGGGGTGAGGTGTACCTCCATGCTAGTGTTTTGTATGTTGAAATTTGGAGGTGGGCCTTAGGCCCATTAGAGAATTTCAGAAAATCTACAAGGGCCCATGTAGGTGGTGGTATGGCAAGGTGGTGGGAGTTTAGTCCCACCCCGCTAGTGGAGGAGAGTTTGGACCCCTTTATAAGGGTCTCTCTTCCACATGCTATTGGAGAGTGAGAAGAGAAGGTGCCCTCGCGCACTCCTCCTCCGCCGCCGCCTCGCCTCGCCACGACGCGACGCGACGCGGGAATGAGCCGAGCCGAGCTCATACCTACGCGCTTATTTTTGCCGGTCAGGAACGGAGAATACGTAACGTAACGGACAAGGAAACGATCCGAGACGTCGGATCGTGATCGTTACCGACTCGGACTCTCCGCCCAGCCGCCTTTATAAGCACGCGATCGCCTACCCTAGCCGTCACGAAATCAGATCACATCTGCCTCACGCGTTCGTTTCTTGAACTGCTGCTGCCGCCGGCGACTCCGTCCCGTTTACCGCGTACACGGTCGACGGGAGAGCAGGCCTCCGAAACCTCGCCTCTCCGGTTCCTGTACGGGAGAGGGGCGATTAGGTTTTTGGGGAGCGATCACGCGACTGCTCGCCTCCGTCCGTCTGCTTCGTCTACATCCGCGTCGCCCTCGTCATCGCCATGTCTTCACCAAGCGAAGCTGATCGTCTCCGCGAGGAAGCCGAGAAGAAGACGGCAGAGGATACTGCCTCTGCCGCCGCCGCCGCTGCTGCTGCTACGGCCAACTGGCCGATTGGAGGGTATGACTCGTTTATCCTCTTGTTCGTATTTGTTCTAGCAGTACTACTTGATTGCATAGATGTATCCACTATATGCGTAGTACGTGCTAGGTTAGCTCAAGATCAGTATGTCATTAGTCTAGTCAATGCCATGCTAGTTATTATTTTGTGGATTAATCTACTCGGAAAATTGCCTATTTGCTCAACAATCCAAAAACCTAATGTCTGTAGGAATTTTTCGAGTAATGGTTTTGCTGCTGCACTGAAACCGGATAAGTTTACCGGTACTTTTTTCAAGCGTTGGCAAACGAGAACCACCTTATGGCTCACGGCTATGAACGTGTTCTGGGTAGCCGGTGTCACTCCTACGGAAACTATCACTCCTGAACAGGAGAAGATGTTTAAGGAGGCCACCGTCCTATTCCTTGGAGCAGTCATTAGCGTGATCGGAGATAAGCTGGTTGATGCATATTTACATATGCATGTTGCCAAGGACTTGTGGGAGGCGCTCGAATCTAAATTCGGGGCCACCGATGCTGGGAGTGAGATGTATGTTATGGAGCAGTTCCACGATTACAAGATGGTTGACAACCGTTCTGTATTGGAACAAGCTCATGAGATAATATGCATAGCTAAGGAACTTGAGGTTCTTAAGTGCAATTTGCCGGGCAAGTTTGTCGCGGGCTGTATAATTGCTAAGCTCCCTAATTCCTGGAGGAACTTTGCTACTACTCTGAAACATCAGAGGCGTGAGTTCTCAGTAGAGGACATCATCGGCCATCTGAGTGTTGAGCAGAACTCGAGAGCAAAGGACTCCAATGGAAAAGCGGTGGAAAGCTCTTCTGCTGCCAATATGGTACATCAGAGGAACTTCAATTCTCACAAGCCCAAGGGAAAGAACTCTGTCCAACAGAATACCGACTTCAAGAAGAAGGGGAAGAAGCCCTTCAAGAAGAATAAGAAGGGAGATGGCTGCTATACTTGTGGTTCAGAGGAACATTGGGCGAACAAATGCCCAAACAAGTACAAGAAGCCGGCGCAGGACTCCAAGTCTGCAAACATGATTGTGGGCAACAATGAAAGTGGTGCATCTGGGTACGGTAATTTACTTACTGTATTTACAGTTTGTCAGTCCACCGATTGGTGGGTGGACACGGGTGCAAATATTCATGTGTGTGCTGACTTGTCATTGTTCTCTTCTTATCAGGCCACCGGTCGCGGGTCCGTATTGATGGGGAATGGCGCGAGTGCTTCTGTTCTTGGTGTTGGCACGGTCGATCTGAAGTTTACTTCGGGAAGGATCGTGCAGCTGAAGAACGTGCAGCATGTCCCCGCCATCAAGAAGAATCTCGTTAGTGGCTCCCTTCTGTGTAGAGAAGGGTTTAAGTTGGTGTTCGAGTCTAATAAAGTAGTAGTTACGAAATATGGACTTTTCGTTGGAAAAGGTTATGAATGCGGAGGTCTGTTCCGCCTTTCTCTAGCAGATTTTTGTAATAAAGTCGTGAACAATATTCATTCGAGTGTTAATGAATCTGAAGTTTGGCATTCACGTCTTTGTCACATAAGTTTCGGTGTTATGTCGCGGCTAGCAAAACTGAATTTAATCCCAACTTTCACTTTAGCCAAAGGTTCTAAGTGTCACTCGTGTGTGCAAGCAAAGCAACCTCGCAAGCCTCACAAGGCTGCAGAGGAGAGACACTTGGCACCATTAGAACTCATACATTCTGATCTTTGTGAGATGAATGGTGTGTTGACTAAAGGTGGAAAGAAATACTTCATGACATTGATAGATGATTCCACTAGATTTTGCTATGTGTATCTGTTAAATACTAAAGATGAGGCTCTACACTACTTTAAAATCTATAAGGCAGAAGTTGAGAATCAACTTGAGAAGAAAATTAAACGAGTCCGGTCTGATCGTGGTGGAGAGTACTTCTCAAACGAATTTGATTCATTTTGTGCGGAACACGGCATTATTCATGAGAGGACGCCTCCCTATTCACCCCAGTCAAACGGGGTTGCCGAGCGGAAAAACCGTACTCTAACTGATTTGGTTAACGCCATGTTAGATACATCGGGTTTATCCAAGGCATGGTGGGGGGAGGCTATATTGACCGCGTGTCATGTCCTGAATAAAGTTCCTACAAAAGATAATGAGGTCACTCCCTACGAGGAGTGGTCGAAGAGAAGGACGACACTCTCGTACTTACGTACTTGGGGCTGCTTGGCGAAAGTCAATGTACCGATCCCCAAGAAGCGCAAGCTTGGACCAAAGACTGTGGATTGCGTTAATTTGGGATACGCTAAGAATAGCGTAGGCTATAGATTTCTAGTAGTGAAATCTGAGGTACCTGACGTGAAGGTCGGTACAATAATGGAGTCGAGGGATGCTACATTCTTTGAGGATATATTTCCCATGAGAGATATGCAAAGCACTTCTAGACAGGAATCTGAGATAACTCCTGAGCCTGCCATTCCTATGGAATATTATGAACAAACACATGATGAAAATCCTGAGGAGGATGACGAGGAAGCCCGTGGTAGGGGCAAGAGACAAAGGACTGCAAAGACCTTTGGTGATGATTTCTTCGTATACCTCGTGGATGATAATCCCACTTCTATTTCAGAAGCGTATGCTTCTCCAGGTGCTGATTACTGGAAAGCTGCTGTCCGTAGCGAGATGGACTCCATCATGGCTAACGGGACATGGGAAATCACTGATCGTCCCTATGGTTGCAAACCATTGGGATGCAAGTGGGTGTTCAAAAAGAAGCTTAGGCCCGACGGTACGATTGAAAAGTACAAGGCTAGGCTTGTGGCCAAGGGCTATGCCCAGAAAGAAGAGGAAGATTTCTTCGATACTTATTCACCTGTGGCTAGACTGACCACCATTAGAGTACTACTCTCATTGGCGGCCTCTCATGGTCTTCTCGTTCATCAAATGGACGTTAAGACGGCTTTCCTGAATGGAGAGCTAAATGAGGAAATCTATATGCAACAGCCAGATGGCTTTGTGATAGAAGGTCAGGAAGGAAAGGTGTGTAAGTTGCTGAAATCTTTATATGGTCTGAGACAAGCACCTAAGCAATGGCATGAGAAGTTTAATACAACTCTGACATCTGTTGGCTTCGTTGTTAATGAAGCTGACAAATGTGTATACTATCGCCATGGTGGGGGCGAAGGAGTTATATTGTGCTTGTATGTTGATGACATACTGATATTTGGAACCAACCTCAAAGTAATTGAGGAGGTTAAGTCTTTTCTGTCTCAAAACTTTGAGATGAAGGACCTTGGGGTGGCTGATGTTATCTTGAACATCAAGCTGTTGAGAGATGATGAGGGTGGGATTACACTTCTGCAATCCCACTATGTTGACAAGATTTTGAGTCGCTTTGGATATTCAGACTGCAAGATTTGTCAAACACCATATGATCCTAGTGTGCTTATTCGAAAGTTTAAAGGCACAGCTATAGATCAATTGAGATTCTCTCAAATTATCGGTTCACTTATGTACCTAGCTAGCGCAACGAGGCCTGACATCGCGTTTGCTGTGAGCAAACTTAGCCGGTTTGTTGCAAACCCGGGCGATGTTCATTGGCGTGCTGTTGAAAGAATTATGCGCTACTTGAAAGGTACTGTCAACCACGGGCTTCACTATACGGGATTCCCATCAGTACTTGAAGGGTATAGTGATGCGAATTGGATCTCTGATGCTGATGAGATGAAGGCCACTACTGGGTATATGTTTACTCTTGGGGGTGGTGCTGTTTCCTGGAAGTCTTGCAAGCAAACGATCTTAACAAGATCGACAATGGAAGCAGAATTAACAGCATTAGACACATCTGGTGTCGAAGCAGAATTTCTTCGAGATCTTTTGATGGACTTACCTGTGGTTGAGAAGCCGGTTCCGGCTATCCTTATGAACTGCGATAATCAGACGGTTATTGTTAAAGTGAAGAGTTCAAAGGACAATATGAAGTCCAACAAACATATAAGAATGAGATTGAAGTCTGTCAGACGTTTGAGAAACTCCGGAGTGATAGCGTTGGATTATATCCAAACGGCTAAGAATCTGGCAGATCCCTTTACTAAAGGGCTATCACGTGTTGTGATAGATAGTGCATCGAGGGAGATGGGTATGAGACCCACATGAGTTGCCATGGTAGTAACCTAACCTATATGATCGGAGATCCCGTGAAGTAGGACCTGGGAAAACAAGCCAGTGGTGAACTGAGGAGAGTAACTTTACTAACCCACTCCGTTGGAGATGCAATACTCTCGGATACTGTATGGTAGGATGACTACTGTCTTAATGTGTTCTAAAGCTTATATGTAAGCAAGATGCTGTCCTACAGAGCGATCTTTGGAGGAACACACCTATATGAGCTTGACTGCTGGTCACAGTCTATGAGATTTGGGTGATCTCTAGTAAACTCATGAATAGGCCAGGAGTGTGACTAATATGCTCCACCCGAGGGGTCACCTTCGGCAGCCTAGTACTAGTAAGACTTGTGGTGAAGCTCCTTTACGCCAAACTGATAATTCAAGGCATAGTCCATTGTTCAGTTGTGAAGGGGTGTAGCTACTTGTTCTAGGTGAAGCTCAACCTTAACAGGTCTTCACTGAAATGCTGGTATATTAAAACAGTGATTGGAACGAGGGAACACGATGTGCCCTTGAGATCTGGTGGGGGATTGTTGAAATTTGGAGGTGGGCCTTAGGCCCATTAGAGAATTTCAGAAAATCTACAAGGGCCCATGTAGGTGGTGGTATGGCAAGGTGGTGGGAGTTTAGTCCCACCCCGCTAGTGGAGGAGAGTTTGGACCCCTTTATAAGGGTCTCTCTTCCACATGCTATTGGAGAGTGAGAAGAGAAGGTGCCCTCGCGCACTCCTCCTCCGCCGCCCGCCTCGCCACGCCACGCCTCGCCTCGTCACGACGCGACGCGGGAATGAGCCGAGCCGAGCTCATACCTACGCGCTTATTTTTGCCGGTCAGGAACGGAGAATACGTAACGTAACGGACAAGGAAACGATCCGAGACGTCGGATCGTGATCGTTACCGACTCGGACTCTCCACCCAGCCGCCTTTATAAGCACGCGATCGCCTACCCTAGCCGTCACGAAATCAGATCACATCTGCCTCACGCGTTCGTTTCTTGAACTGCTGCTGCCGCCGGCGACTCCGTCCCGTTTACCGCGTACTCGGTCGACGGGAGAGCAAGCCTCCGAAACCTCGCCTCTCCGGTTCCTGTACGGGAGAGGGGCGATTAGGTTTTTGGGGAGCGATCACGCGACTGCTCGCCTCCGTCCGTCTGCTTCGTCTACATCCGCGTCGCCCTCGTCATCGCCATGTCTTCACCAAGCGAAGCTGATCGTCTCCGCGAGGAAGCCGAGAAGAAGACGGCAGAGGATACTGCCTCTGCCGCCGCCGCCGCTCCTGCTGCTACGGCCAACTGGCCGATTGGAGGGTATGACTCGTTTATCCTCTTGTTCGTATTTGTTCTAGCAGTACTACTTGATTGCATAGATGTATCCACTATATGCGTAGTACGTGCTAGGTTAGCTCAAGATCAGTATGTCATTAGTCTAGTCAATGCCATGCTAGTTATTATTTTGTGGATTAATCTATTCGGAAAATTGCCTATTTGCTCAACATTGTATGCGCGCACGCGGCGAGCTTCAACTTCTAAAAAATGTTGAGCCACTTCCGCTCACCCTCACACGTGATCTCGATAGCCGGAGTTGATGGTGGGGTGTGGTGGCATCCTCGATGCAGCAGGGCTCGACGATGACGATGGGTGTATCCCCACGGACCGGATTTGGACATTGACGACTATTGCGGGTGGACGGCGGGGATGCGGCACGAGTGAGATGGAAATCGACTGGGATCACGTTGCTGGGTGGATGTTGTGGCACACAATGTCGTGGGGCGGGGTGGTGGTGGCAGCCAGATTCAACGACGACGCCAACAAGCGGAGGAATCGGCTGCAAGAGGTGAGTATTCAACGGGCAGTTAAGATTATGCACCATTGAGTTTTACGGAAGGGTCTGTCTAAGATATATCTAGAGGTATTGCACATCTGAATCACTTAATCAACATAAAAAGTAAAAGAAGAAATAACCATACAGATCTTTAAAATCAATACATATAATTTATATGTGCAATATCTAAATCACATCATGTTATGCCTTAGCAAACCCGTTTACAGCAGTAGCAGCGTTGATGCAAATATGCTGCGCGAGTGGCTAATATTTTGGGCTGTCCAGAAAAATCGATTTTGGCAATGTAGCGGTTTTTACATCATCTGTTGAAGATACTTTTAATATTCCAAATATTCATGTGTTTATTTAAAAATGATGTCTGAAAAATTGCAACTCCATATTGGTTGCAAATATGTGAAGAACACGAGTGCGAGTACATTGATTCCATGACTGCTTATTTTGACTTAGAGGCTGAACAGGGCTGCGCCCTATGCCAGTCGCCGCAGGTGCTCCACGAGCTCGTCGACGTACTCCTCCTGCTTGGCCCTGTCGCACAGCATCTCCTGGAACTCCCTGGCGTTGCGCGCGAGCGCCTTCCCTTCCTCGTCCTCCCGCGCCATCACCCGCCGCACCGTGCTGGCGAGGTCGGCCCGGCCGAACGAGCCGTCGCGCTCGTCCCTGGCCACCTCCAGCCCGACCGCCCTCGCCGCCATGACCCGCGCCGTGAGGCCCTGGTCGGCGAACAGCGGGAGCATCACCAGCGGGTGCCCGAACAGGAAGCTCTCCATGAGCGAGCTCCACCCGGCGTGCGTCAGGAACCCGCCCACCGCGCCGTGCGCCAGCACCCGCACCTGCGGCACCCATCCGGCGCGCACGACGCCGCGCCCGGCCACGCGCTCTGCGAACCCGTCGTCGGGGAGCAGCGGGGCGCTGGCTTCCCGCAGCGCCCAGAGGAACCGCGCGCCCGACAGCTCCAGCCCGGCCGCCAGCTCGCGGATGTTTTCTGCTGTCAGCGGCGCCTCGCTCCCGAACGCGACGTAGAGCACCGACCTCGCCGGCTGCTCGTCCAGCCAGCGCATGAGGCTCGCGCTCTTCTCGTCGTCGTTCTCGCGGCCGGCTTCTTGGGCGGCGCGCGCGGCGTCGTATGGAGCGAGGAGGCCGGACAGGGCGAGTGGCTTGCCGAAGAGGTCGGCGATGAGGGGGCAGAGCGCTCCGTCGACCTCGCGGCAGCTGCGCAGGATGAAGAGTGTGCATTGCCGCTCCGTCTCCCAGAAGCGGAAGGCGTCGCATAAGCCGGAGGCTTTAGGGCGGAAAACGTAGACCATTTGTTCGGCCTCGTAGAGGCGGTGGGCGATGGGGGTCGGGAACGGGATCCACGGCGGCTGGGCCGTCAGGTCCTCCGCCGTCACCCGCGGGCGCGCCTCGTTCGCCGCCTTCGTGCCGGCGAAGGCGATGAACGACGCCGGGAAGATGGAGAAGAGCGCGCACGGTACCTGCAGGCAGCATGCCAGCATGGAGCGTTGGAGCCACGCCATGACCGCACCTACTGCCTATACTCGCCATGGCAGAGACGTACCTTGTGCTGCTCAGCTATGGGCGGGAGCCAGTGGTGCGCGAAGTCGACGAAGATCCAGTCGGGCTTCTTGCATAACCCTATCGCGCCCTCCCCGACGCCACCGCCGGAGCAGGCCCCCGCGAGAAAGTCGGCGAAAGGAGCGGCGAGGCCGTCGAACACCACCTTGAGGAGGTCGCCCTTCTCGGGCGGGACGTCGGCCGTGGACTCGGCGCCGTCCGGGAGGCCGTCGACGCGCGGCAGGGGCAGGGGGAGGAGGCGGATGCGGGGGCGGAGGTCCTCGGGGACGGGCCGCAGCCTGGCGAGGTTCCTCGGCGTGGACACAAAGGTGACGGCGTGCCCGCGCCGCGCCAGCTGCTCCGAGAGCTGCATGTAGGGGATGATGTGGCCGAACGCGAGCCACGGGAACACCACGATGTGGAGCGGCGAAGAAGACCGCGCGGTCGCGGTGGTGGCGTCTCCGGCTTCTGCCATGGCCTCTGCTCTCGCTTCTTGGAAGCAAGTGTGCTTCCGTTACAAGTGAGCTACATCATCGCAAGCGTGGAGTGAATCCCCATTGAAGGGACGGAAAACAGACCCTATTTGGTATGCGTGTGACTAGTCAGCAAACGTTGGCTGGCTAGCGCTCCAGGGCATACACCCAAATATGGCAGTGGTCCTTCCTCTTGTTGCCAGCTATCATACGAAAAGGGAAAGCAAGTCCTCAATGCGCACATGGCATGGTATCTTTCCTCAGCACACACACATGCCACCCATACTCAGAGCATCTCCAACCGCCGCGCTTCGCGCCGCGCCTAAAAAATGCGTTTGCCGCGCGCGATTCGGCTGGTTTAGCGCGGGGTTAGGCGCAGGCTCCAACAGCCGCGCTATAATGCAGCGCGCGTGTCGCTCCAGCAGTGCCCAAAAATGCAGCGAGCGCAAACCATTTTTTAAATAGATTGCATTCAAATAAAAAGCATACAAAGTTATTTTACATAGATTGCAACTTGATAGGTAGTTCGGAAACATAGATAGATAATTCGGTGTTAGATAGTTCGAAAACATAAAAACTAATCCCAGTCGCTCCAATCATCTGCACCATCATCATCGTCGTTGGTGTCGTCAGAGGTTGACAGCCAGATGTCGAACCAACGCTCGTCTTCTTCAGTGAAGAAGGAGCTCCCGCCTGCATTGACGAGGTCGGCCTGCGCACTCGCCAATGCCTTCCGCCGACGCCTGTCCAACCGCTCCTTGTGGCGCAGGCGCGTGTCCTCCTCGCGGCACCTTGCCCAATAACCCTGCTCGTAGGCGACATCCTCCGGGTGGCGCCGGCGCCACTCCGCCATGACCCGCTCGTCCTCCTGGGCGACGAGGAGGCGGCGCTGCCGCGCAGTGTGCTCAGCACGGTCTTGTGCGGAGTTTAAACGAGGCGGCGGGGCGACGTCTAACGACTGCTGGAGCGTGTAGACGTCCTGGAAGTTCATTTGGCGGCGCGACCTGCCTAGGCGCCACGCCGCCGCGTCGAACGCGCGGGCGGCCTCGTGCGTCGTGTCGTACGTGCCGGGGCTAAGCCGGAGATCGCCGGAGCGTATCTCGGCGTAGAACCCGCCGTTGGGGCGCTCGCGGATGCCGCGGTAGCCGGACGCAGAACGGCGGCGCGGCGGCATGGTGGCGCGGCGGGGGCGGGGCGCTGGAGCGGCGGTGGCGCGAGAGGCAGAGGGAGAGAGAGAGTGGAGCGGTGGCGGCGCGAGGGACCGGCAGAGCTGTGCTTTTATAGGTGCGCGCGAAGCGGCGCGGCAAAAATGGCGCGCGAGCTGCCGCCTTTTCGCGCGCACGCAATCGGTTACCGCGCGCGCTGTTTTCCCGCCGCCGCTGGAGCGCGCCATTCCGTCCCGCTTGCGCCCCTTTTCGCGCGTCTGTTGGAGATGGTCTCATCCATTTACCTTGTTTCCCCCTCGCCATCCAAGATATGAGAAAATCATGGAGTTATGAGGACTCCATTCATCCGCGCCCACCACCCACCTCTCTCCCAATGGCTCCATCATACAAAAGTGAAAGCATCTACGGTCGGACCTTACAAATCCTGTCCATCAAACGCCCGCGGACATGTCTAGCCGGACTTCACATAAAAATTTCTTTCCACATCCAACTCTTTTATATTTCACCCCTCATACTCATAAAAAAGCATGCAAAATACTCCCTCCGTACCTAAATATAAGTCTTTTAAGACATTTCACTAGGTGTCTACATACGGAGCAAAATGAATGAATCTATACTCTAAAATATGTCTATATACATCCGTATGTAGTTCATTAGTTGAACCTCTAGAAAGACTTATACTCCCTCCGTTCCTAAATACTTGTTGTTGGGGAGAACTAGACTAGTTCTCCCCAACAACAAGTATTATGGTACAGAGGGAGTATTTAGGAACGGAGGGAGTATATCCTATGCATTACTCCCTCCGTTCGTAAATATAAGTCTTTTAAGAGATTTCACTAAGTGACTACATACAGACCAAAATGAGTTAATCTATACTCTAAAGTATGTCTATATACATCGTATGTAGTTCCCTACTAAAAACTCTAAAAAGACTTATATTTAGGAACGGAGGGAGTACTATTCATCTTCTTCCTCGTCAGAGATGGCCTGCGCCGGAGCCTGAGCTGTGTGTGCCGTCGCGTGCACCGCCTCCTGCGCCGCCTCATGCACCGCACGCGCTTCCTCCATCCGGCGCCTGGCCACCGCAGCTGACTCAGAGAGGATGGAGTTGGGGATGGCCAGCTGCTCCGGCCATAGATCGACCACCACCGCCAGCTCCTTCTCCGGCTCCCGCGACGCCCCCTCCCCCGGTGTCTGTGGCTCCTCCTCGGTCTCCTCCCCCACCCCCCTCCTCGAAATCCACCTCCGGTTCTAGAGGTAACCCCACTTTCCTTCAGATTCGGACATGCTAAAGGAGGAAGAAACGATGCTGGATCGTGTAATGCCGGTGGCGTGGTGGCATGGCTGACTCACTCGGAGAGGGAAGTGCTCGAGTGGCGGCAGAGAGAGGAAGGACGCGAATGTGCTAGGGCTGGGGGCGCCGGGCCTCGACCGTGGAACAGCGGCACGCGACGTTCACACCGCGTCGACAGTCGAGGCGCCCGTCGGACCGTCGGGTCGCCCGGGCCCGGTGGTCGCACGATGGCTCGCCGGCTTGCGGATGCCGCTCATATAGTGCGACGACTGCCTAGAAATAGTGTTGCGGCTCACATCCAACACACGGCAACACCTCAGATGGGTATTTTTCAAATGCAAAAACGACAGGGTATGATCTTCTTTCTCTATGGCTTTGTCAACTTATTTGATTAAATTATGGTAGCTTATTGAGGTCTTCATCTGTGTAGGAAGGTGGATGCTCATTTTGGTATTGGGAAGAAGAGTACATCGATCTATTGATAGAAAGAAACTTAATAGATGTTCGTGCACTCCTTAGTATAATTGAGTCTAACGATTCAGCCGCATATGCAATTACAAAAGAAATTAAAGGGGAAGCAACGTCTAATTCTGTAGAATCAAAGCCAAAGAGTGAAAATGCAATTTGAAGGACCCCAGATCAACAATGAATGCATGGAGAAGTTGGATATCTTCTAAAATGTCTAATTGTGGTTCTTGTTTTCTATGGTCTTGCTGTTTTAGCAAAGATTTGGTGAATTATGATGTATCCAATGCCTTTGAAGAAAATAAAGAAGCAACTAAAAATGTGTTTTCATGCGTGAAAATGTAACGGAAATAAAACGCTTTTGCGGGTCGGCTTGGGCGACAGTCGAGCGGACCCCGCAAAAGCCCGCAAATGCGTTTTTTCGCGACCTGCAAACGATTTTTGTGGGGCGGCTTTATACGGGGTCTGTTAGAGATGCTCTAAGGCCCCACATGGACATCAATGTCCTTAGAACTATCGGTGCAGTCTCGGTCTTATTTGGGCAAACAAATTCTCACTCGGATGCTCAAGGTCACTCGGACCACCTTCGGTCAATCGGACGTGCCCCTACATTCGGACTAAAGCAAGGTGAAGACGATGAAGAGACTGCAACAACAACATACTTAAACTATCACATAAAGTACAGTGAAGACTGACGTTACTAGTAACGCGAGCCTTAGAGCTGGCGTTACTAGTAACTTCCGTGGTTATTACCATTAACTCATCCTTGTAATGACGCCCGACCGGTCGTGGCGCACTCTATATAAGCCACATTCGAACTTCTGGACGATGGTTGAGCATTCTGTATTCTCACACCCCCCATAAGCCATCACCAGCCTCCGGGCTCGAGACGTAGGGTCTTTACCACTCCCGAATGAGACCCAAACTCGTACATCCGAGTGTAACCACTGCGTCGTAGGTGGGCCTTGCCCCTCGTTTGCACCCCTGTTATTATTGTCAGGTCCATTCCTACGACAGTTGTATTAAGAGTGGATGAAAATAATTGTATAACATCACACGAAATCAAAATAATTGTATCAAAAGACTTGAGGGATGAAAATTGTGTGTTCAAATAGAGTCGGATGAATCCCAAGGAAAAATTCCCAACATTTCAATCCTACGAATCAAATGACCAACATAGGAAAAAAGTACGGAAAATCCAAATCCTCATAAAAAATCTTATGAAATTGGTTTTGAACCAAACGACCCCTCACGATTTGTTTATTTAGACTTGTGGCCCTATTATTTTCTCGTTGGCGTCATCACCAGATTCATAATAAATTTTCTAATTCCACCCCTCTCATCCGGCCTTCCTTTCACTCCCCCCCTCTCTCGCGCCGCACGCACTCCTCCCCCTCGACCTCGTCGCCGACGCCGCGATGCCGGAGGACGTTGAGATGAACGACTCCGCTCAGCCCGCCCCCGCCGCCGCTCCCGCGGCCGCCGACGCGCCCGCGCCCGCGCCCGCTCTCTCCACCCTGCAGCGTGAGTAGCCCGGCCATCTCGCCTCCCAGTCCCCGTCCCCCAAAACCCTAGCCCAGCTTCCGGCGCCGTGGGCGCTCAGCAGGCGGTAGCTCACGTGTCTTTGCATCGCCGTGCCTGCAGATCTGAAGGAGATCGCGTCCGTGGTCGAGGCGGGGTCGCTGACCAAGGAGGTCCGCCGGATCTCCCGCGCCATCCGCCTCACCGTCGCCCTCCGCCGCCGCCTCGCCGCCCCAGACGTCGCGGCCTTCCTCGCCTTCGCGCTGCCCCCTTCCTCCGAGGCCTTCACCCGCCTCTCTCCGCTCCTCCCCAAGGTATTTTTCTGCCTGCAACTTATGTGCTTTGTGATTTGGAATAAACAAGCAATTATGCCTGAATCCGAGACAGCGCGAAGGACTTGTGCATCAAGTGCTATGTTCGTTAATCTGCATGTGTCTTGGCTGCCGAATGACATGGTAGATATTTCTGGATTGGTTGGCCTTTTAGAAGTAAAAAATTAGAACTGGTAATGTAGGCCATTCTACTAGAGTAACTGTTGGTCGGCTACTGTATTGTGATGCAATGAAAGCCTTTAGATATTCCAATTGAGTTTCATTGTGAAGTTCATGACGAAGGAGGTTTCTTCTGTTCTGACGATTAATTGGTAATTGACAGTCTTGGGTATCTCGTGTTATGTCTGACATGTGATCGTTCTGGATGGCTTGGCTTATTAGAAGTAAATCAGAGCTCACAATCTAGATCATTGCTGCAAAGCAACTGTTACTGTTTGAGCAATTGCATATTTTGCAATCCGAGTTGCACTATCGAAGTTCATGTTGAACAAGGTTCCTTCTGTTCTGATGCTTAATTGGTAATAACTGACAATCTAATGCTTGGTGCGTAGGGGGTTTAGAACTTGCTTCGGTTTAATTCTGTACACATCAAATTTTTTAAACTGAAGTATTCTCTTGCTCTGAGGTGTCTGACATGCATATGGTATCACCTCTTTTAGGAAGATGGAAGTGAGATGGATGTTGATGCTGCAGCTCCAGCAGCTCAAGTTTCAATCAAGCATGGACTCCCAGAGATTGAAATATACTGCTACCTGCTTGTGTTGATTTTCCTTATTGATCACAAGAAATATGATGAGGTACGTCCGAGAATTTCCTCCACTTTGTCATCATTTGTGAAACATACTAAGTTGATGTTCTCTTCAGGCTAAAGCATGTGCGAACTCTAGCATTGCTCGTTTGAAGAATCTCAACAGGAGGACTGTTGATGTTTTGGCTTCTAGGCTGTATTCGTATTACTCGTATGTCCATGAACTCACCAACAGCCTTGCTGAAATTCGTGGGTGAGTCATTATATCATGAATTGTTATTCTCAGTACACGGTATCTAAACAAACTTTCCATTGCGTCTCTCTGAGTAACTAGTAAGCTCTTTTTTCTGTTTGGTCCTGCTTTCATTTGCTTCTCATACAATTATCTCTCTGCAGAACTCTCCTTGGGTTGCACAGGATGGCAACTTTGCACCATGATGAGCTTGGGCAGGTTGTTCTGAGACCCTAGTTTTCAGTTTCTTAGACATACAGCTTGAATGCTGTCAAATTATGGGGTTGACTTCTGGTTTCCATGGCAGGAAACTCTTCTTAACCTGCTTCTTCGCAATTACCTGCACTACAACCTATATGACCAGGCAGAAAAACTTAGGTCAAAGGCACCGCGTTTTGAAGCACATTCCAATCAGCAGGTAATCATCATTCATCAAGTATTTTATTTGCTCTCCTGTTTTTATACTGAGTTGTTACAGTTGAAGCAGAAAAATGCCTTTGTCTTTGTACTAAGGTTGGTTATCGATTTAATGCTGAACAACCTACGAAATTGCCATTCTTTCATTTGATCATGTGAAGGTGTGTTGTAGACAAGAACTAATCTCTATTTTCCGCACAGTTCTGCCGCTATCTGTTCTACTTGGGAAAAATTAGAACAATTCAGCTCGAATACACTGATGCTAAAGAGAGCCTCTTGCAAGCTGCACGGAAAGCACCCACTGCAGCTCGTGGATTCCGCATCCAGTGCAACAAATGGGCTATACTAGTAAGGCTACTTTTAGGGGAGATACCAGAGAGAACTGTTTTCATGCAGAAAGGAATGAAGGCGGCTTTGACACCATATTTTGAGCTTACAAATGTAAGTTCATCTTCTTTGGAAAATATACATGTTACTGCTGCATGGTACATTCTTAACTGTTTTTCATGTATGGTCTCCAGGCTGTTCGCGTTGGGGACCTAGAAGTGTTCAGAGTTGTTGCAGATAAATTTGGGAGCACTTTTAGTGCTGACAGGACATCCAATTTGATCGTGAGGCTGCGCCACAACGTCATCCGGACTGGATTGCGCAACATTAGCATTTCCTACTCACGGATCTCCCTTGCCGACATTGCCAAGAAACTGAGGCTAGATACTAAGACCGCTGTTGCTGATGCTGAGAGCATTGTAGCCAAGGCCATTAGAGATGGGGCAGTTGATGCCACCATCGATCATGCCAATGGTTGGGTGGTGTCGAAAGAGACTGGCGACGTGTACTCAACAAACGAGCCACAGGCTGCTTTCAACTCCAGGATTGCATTCTGCCTGAACATGCACAATGAGGCCGTCAAGGCTCTGAGGTTCCCCCCGAATTCTCACAAGGAAAAGGAGAGTGCCGAGAAGAGGCGAGAGAGGCTCCAGCAGGAGGAAGAACTCGCGAAGCACATGGCCGAGGAGGATGACGATGACTTCTAGGTTGGTTATCCTCTCTTGGTGCTTTCAGCTGCTGCATGTTCCATTACGGAGAAGCGAGGACTACAAAGTTGATGTTAGGAGCCACACTCCGATTTCGTTGAGGGACAATTTAAATGATGCTATTACTCTGTGGTTTTCTATGCTCCCAACAATTCTTTTATCACTACAAATTGCGTAGAAACCTTATTTTTCCCTGAGATACTGTAATTGAGGAACCGTGTGCTGCGACGGGACACTGTATTTGGCATCGCATCCTGTATTTGCTTTGCGGGAAGTTGATTTGAGGATAAGTTCAGTGTGTCGTCATTTCTGCTGTGTGTGATTCATCATATTACAGTAGTGTAGCTTGTGTTCATAATCCGTCTCTACGTTAATGTTTTTGGGTGGCTGAAACTCTGTCACTATTAACGTCAGAGAGAATTGTACCTTAGCAATGCCTCGGTCATCTTGCTGAGTTGCAGTCCATTGCTTTTCACTTGGCAAGAGGATGGATGAACATGTTTTTTTACCATTGCTGTTCGTCTTGTACCTTAGCAATGCCTGTACAACTCACAATCCATATATCCTATGATGCACAATAGAAATAACAATTATTTGGTTTGAGGATGCTTGGACAGCCAAGTTTTATTCTGGACTAAACAAGCCTAAGATGGTACATCTGCAAGAATTTACATGTAAGTTCTTCAGACGACAAGATCTCGATAAGCTTTCAGCATAGTTGGCCTTTCTTTGGGTGAAGGAAGTAGGCACTCAAATGCCACAGAGATACACCGTCTCACGTCTAAAGCCTCATCAGTTTCGTCTTGTGGTTGCGGAAGTCGTTTGTCCAAAATTTCTTCAGGGAGAAAGTGGTCCTTGAGTGAAGAATGGAATTCATGCATATACCCAGGATGTTTCCCCATTAACACCTCAAGCGCCACAACACCAAAGCTATATACGTCACATTTTTCCGTAACTTGCGATGTGTAGGAAAATTCTGCATCCAAAGAATATCATGATTAGTAGCATGCATTGCTGTAGAACGTTCCATCTAACATAGTTTACTAGAGAATCGGAATATTGTGCTATATAAACATACCAGGTGCTATGTAGCCATAGGTCCCCGCTAGTGCACTCCAATTCGACGAATCAGGTTTTAACATTCTCGCAATACCGAAGTCCGAGACGAATGCTTTGTAATCAGCATCTAGTAAGATGTTTCTGCTTGTGATGTCTCGATGAATTATGGGCGGGTGAACATCATGATGGAGGTAAGTGAGGGCTTGAGCCACATCTCTTATGAGAGCCGTCCTTCTTTGCCAATGGAACTGGATTGCTAGTTCTTCATTGCTTAGGATAGAAGCTAGATTTCCTTTCTCTATAAACTGACATACAAGGAACCTGTACCGCGGATGAGAACAATATCCATACAACTTGACGATGTTGCGTTGGCGAATTTTTGTTAACATTTCAATCTCATGCTGGAACCTTTCTTCATCATCTGCATCTTCATCAGCTGCATGTAGTTTCTTTACTGCAACCACTTCTTTACTCTGAAGTTCTGCTTTATAAACACTGCCGTATGATCCCTCTCCAATGCAATGTTTCTCATCAAAATTGTCAGTTGCATTGATAATATCCTCAAACGCCATTCTGCCATCAAAGCTCCATACAGAGAATACATCCCTTTTGCTCACATCATCAGTTCTTTGAGATACTTTCTTGCGGCAAATCAAAAAGCCAATTGCACATGCTACTACTACTGAAATAGCAGCAGCAAAGATAGGAAGACCGATTGACAGTATAATCTTCTGACGCTTTCTCCTGTGATCTGCAAGGGGCAAATTACAAGGAGAGATGCCAACAAGGTCTCCACAAAGATCTTTGTTGTGGAGAAACCATTCTGCTGATGCATTGTGAATCCCTTTTGGGATAGACCCTTCTAGGAAGTTGTATGATACATCAAATATTGTTAGGCTTTGCATGCTTGCAACCGAAACAGGGATGGCACCACTGAATTGATTGTGTGAGAAGTTTACAAACATCAATACCTCTAGTTTCCCGAGTTCCTGTGGTATTGGTCCACTGAGACTATTCATACTAAGATCAAGCATTCTTTGCAGGGAAGCTAAATTGCCCAAACTACCAGGAAGACTTCCATTAAGGCTGTTGTTATACATATGCAATGATTGCAGTTTCAAACAATTTCCAATCTCCTCTGGTACTTTACCACTTAACAGGTTGCTTGAGAAATGAAGAATCTCAAGATTACTAAGTCGTCCGATTTGCTTAGGGATCTGGCCAGATAGTTTGTTGTTTCTTAAATCCATCCAGTACAGATTCGTTATGTTGCCAATTTCCGGTGGTATCTCACTGGTGAACCTATTGAAACTCAGTATGAGCCTTCTAAGATTTTTTAGCATCCCCAACTCAGAAGGTATACTACCTTCTATCATGTTGTCTGCGAAATTAATACCTGATAAGTTTTTACATGAGCCCCAGTTTGGCGAGAGCCGGCCTTTAAATCTGTTTGAAGACAAATTAATGTCACTCAGATGTGGATACACCCCAAATGCTTCAGATATGTCTCCCTCAATCTGATTTTTGCTGATTCCGAAATATATTAGCGAATTGCAATCCCTCAAACCTTTTGGGACAGGCCCGTAAAACTTGTTGCGAAAAAGTTGAAAAACCTGAAGCTTTTTACTGTGGCACAAGTCTGGCAAGTGTCCGGTCAGCTGGTTGTCAGACAGTTGAATGACGACCAAATTGGTAAGGTTGGAGAGTCCCGAAGGCAAAGGGCCAGACAACTCATTATTGAATAGTCGTATCTCTATCACGCTCTCCAATTTCCCAAAACTTTGATGGATTGGTCCAGACAATTTGTTTTGGTAGGATATAAGATATTCCAAATTTGCCAAATTTCCAAACTCAGACGGCAATTCACCAGAGAGACTATTGTTATTTATCGCTATTTGTTTTAGTGAAAACATGTTCCCAATGCTTGGTGGCACTGATCCAACAATGAGATTGTCCGAGAGTAGGAGTGCCTCCAGATTCACAAGGTTTCCGAACTCATGAGGATCGATCCAGTTATGTGGTTATCCCAAAGAGCTAAGTAGGTGAGTGAAGTAAGATTTCCGGCAACACCAGAAGGAACTGAGCCGGTTAAACGATTCACCGACAAATCCAACCCAATCAAGTTGGAGAGCATCCCAAACTCTACCGGGACCGGACCAGCGAGCTGGTTCAGATATGCCGTGAGGTATCTGAGTTGTGTGAGGTTTCCAAAGGAGGGGGAAATTATGCCATTGAGGTTGTTTTTTTCCAAGAGTAGTTCTTGCAGAGTCTGGACTTGTCCTAACTCTTTGGGTATGGGTCCTGACAAACGGTTGTCAGAAAGGACCAGAGAGTTGAGGTTGGTCAAGTTTGCAAGGGCAGAAGGTATTTGGCCAGAAAGGATATTCGAGCCCAAATCCATCTCTACCATGTTCCGAAGCCGTCCAAGGTGCCATGGGATGTTACCTGAGAGCCTATTCCCAGGGAGATAAAGAAAGGCAAGTCTTGAGAGATTACCCAAGGCAGGAGGGATTTGGCCGGTGAGATTGTTGCTGGAGAGGTCCATGTGCGTGAGCCTCCGGAGGTTGCTTAACGACGAGGGTATGTACCCCCATAGCTGGTCACCCGAGAAGTTGAGCGTGGAAAGCATGGAAAGGGAGCCGATGCCATGAGGGATGGCACCGGTGAGGCCATTGTTGCCGCTGAGGTCGAGGTTGACGAGGTAAGGGAGCGACTGGAATCTCAAGGCGTCCAGCCGCCCTGCAATGCCGGCGCCGCCAAGGGAAATTCCTCTGATGACCTTCACCGTGGTGGTTGTGTTTCCTCCTCCGTGCAGCCGGGTGTCGCCGCAGGTGATGCCGGTCCAGTTGCACGGGTACATGCCGTCGTCTCTCCATGTATCCAGCTGGTGCTTGGAGTTGGAGGAGTACTTGACGGATGATTTCCAGTGGACAAGTGCCCCAGCTTGGGATCTCGGCCCTCGGCTTGCGTGGCCGTGGAAGCAAGGAGAAGCAGCAGGGCAAACGAGAGAACCGGGTGATGCAGCAGCGGCGGCGGGGACACCATGGAATTCGCCATCATCTCACCAGTCATGGCGTGCCTATGATGATGTGCATACGATGCGCTCACCTAAGTTAGTTATAATAACCCATCAAAATACTCCCACAAGTCTCGGAGCAAGACGTACACTACACATGAGAAAAAGAAGAGAAGAATAGCGCACGGTACGTACCTCTGGTGCCGGGAGCAGAACGCGGCAGCCGTTGGTGCTCTGGTTTTGGTGGACTGGTGCGTGAGCTGAGACGCGTGAGGTTTTGAAAGCACAGCAGCTTCTCAACTGCAGCGAAGACGGACAGACACCCACAAAGCAACAAAACCGCGTGCGTCCAACCGCCCGCCCCCAAGGAAAAGGTGATCAGGAGGCCCCAGCGACGCCGGCCGCCACCGGTGCCTGCCTCCTCACTTGCCCACTCCCGCGACGTGAGGAGTTGGGGACCACGGCGCTGCGACGCCGGTTTGTAGTTAGGGTTGACCTAGTGTTTTCTTGTGACGTCGTTGGGGTGGTGGGAGCGACGTCCGGACAAATAAATTTGTCTTAACTCTATTCCCACATTGGCGGCGACCTTCATGACGGCGTCTCGGAGTTGATGTCAACGTGTGCTGCTCGGTCCTTCAGATCGGCAGCTTGGTCTTGTCGCCGTTCTTCAGATCTGGTGAGATCTGTTTCTCGGTCTGTCGCTGGCGTTCGTGGTTATTCGCGACGGCGCTGGCGGCCGGGGCGAGGTGGTTCTTCTGGAGCGAGGATGCCGGTCCGGAGGTGGTGGATCTGTCGTTCCTCTCCGACTTCGTCGATGGGAGGCGACAAATCTTGGTCCAAGACAGCACGGGGACGTCCCCCGGTCGACGTGCCACAACGACATGTGCCTTGCTGCGTGCAGCGGGCCTGTTCATCGACTCACAAAGCCTCGTTGGCGATGGTGCTTTCTCTGATCTTGGGATGATGGAGGCTCGGCGTCTCTTCTAGCGTTCGCCTCGGCGGCGCTGGAGTTGGGCGACGGCCGTTCGCTATGGTGGTTGCAGGAAACCATATGGATCGTTTGGTATTTCTCGATCTCTTAGGTTTTTATCTACAAATTCAGGATAATCATTTTATTCCGGTTTGTCTTTTAGTTTCCACGTGTGTTGCTTATTGTAACTTGTTTTTCGATTAATAAAACATGTGGTTCTCTCAAAAAAAAGAAAAAAACTGCAGCGAAGACGGAAATCTTCAACTGCAGCGTGGACTGGTGCCTCGGTCTTAAAGTGCGGCTTATATGCATTTCATACGCAACAGGACCGAAATCTTCCGCGTTATTTCCTTCGAGATGTTTCAAGGCTGATGACAAACATCAGACGTGGGGCGAGCTCACTGGTCTAAGATTCTCTGTCATGGTCGTGTTTCCAGTTCGGTCATATAACACTATACCACTATACCGTGCTTGTGCTGTGGACTGTGGAGATGGACTTTCTCACGGTTTTCTTAGAAAATTAAGCGCATAAGTTGAACTTGTATGTGGTCGACATCGACAACATTAATGCTTCTTATGTGTGCAATTGTCGTTCGGGGTTGGACTTTTCCTTGAAAATTTTAGCATGTAGTATAAGTTGAACTTGTATGTATTTGGCGTGCACACCATTAATGGTTAACACAGTCAGTAGGAGTACCGTTCAAATAAAGAGAAATGACAGGACGGGCCCACACATCATCCAACCTATTGTTTTGACATGGTTCAGAGCATATACTTCCTTTATCCTAATTTTTTTGTCTTAAATTTATCTAGATACATAATATATTTAATCATATTTTAGTATTTTGATATATTTATTTTTAAATAAACTTAAGATAATTTTTTTGAAACGAAGGAAGTATATCTTATAGCACGGCGCATTCTGCACCACCCAGTTTGCCGCCAGAGGGCACCTGACGGGGATACATCGATGGAGTCATGCTGTGACATCATATGCACGGACTACCATCATAGAAGTTCGCGCGGCGTGTGCTGTTAAGTAAAGATTTACACTTGTTTAAAAAAGAAGTATACTTGTTAAATAATCTTGTACCAAAAGTACATCATGTGTAATTGGTCCGGCCATGGTTGCCGATGTTGCAAAGTACATGATGCCAGCTAGGTGCCACACGAAAGATATGCGTGCGGAATTAGAAAACCCTCTCGCGACCGCGTCTCCCTGCGGACGACCGGTCGCGTCCCCGACCTTCCTCCTCCAGCTTCCCCCTCCCTCCCCGTCGCTGTCGTCGACGCTCGCCGTCGGGCCTGGTCCAGGTGCTGGAGCCCCCCCGGTCATTCCCCTCTCGGTTTTATCTGGCACGGGATGGAGCGGGTCGGGGGGTGTACCAAGGAGCCAGTGGTCCGACGTGGCGGCGGGGTACTGGCGCTTCGCGGGTGGACGACTAGACGATGATGACGTCGTTGGCGGCGGGGTAGCGTGGCGACGCGGCCTGGCGGTGCCCGCTCGACCCAGATCTAGGCCCTTCGGGCCCCAGCTGGGTCCAGGCGGGCCGGCGGCATGGTGGGTCCGTGATGCGACCTTCAGGAGGCGGGGGTGCGACGTTGAGCGGCTGGGAACTGGCGACGCAGATGCCGAATTGCTGTAGTGTGGCCGGCGGGGCTTAGCGGGCCCGTTCGGGCCTGGCCGGGCCAGGGGTGGCCTGGTGTGTCCCGCTGCCGCGTCCGGACGGCGACCGCGACGATGCGTGGAGTTTGGGCCTCGTGCTCGTTGGCGGGGGAGGTGGTTCCCTCCTGCTCGGTAACGGTGTCGTTGCTTCCGCCGTTTGGCGCCTCTCGTCGGTTCTCTTGGCCTCGCGATGGTGTTCGCAGTGTGGCGGCGTGGGTGGTGGCGCAACCGAGATGGCCCATGGTGGTGGGTGGAGGTTTGGCTGGTTGGCTTCGGTTTGGTTGGGCGGCGGGGTTTGGAGTATGGGAGAAATCCTTACCGGTCTTCGGCTCCGATGCGGTGACGCTTGCGGGTGCCACCATTCCTTTCTGGAGGGTATCGGTGGTATCCATCCCCATACAAGCTCCGCGTGCCGGGGGAAACCTAGGACCCGTCCGAGCAGCAGCGTCGTTGGTGTCGCATTCCTTCTTGGAGGTGCTGCTTGGTACGCGGAGGATCGAAGCCTCGTTTGGTGGTTTGTTTTCGGTGGGCGCAGCGGTGGCGGATCATCCGTGCTTTGTCCTGCTGCCTCTGTTGGCATTTGTTTCTTCTTCTTTTTCTTTTGGGTTTGTTATGCTGCTCGCTCCAGCGATCCATGAATTAATGTTGGTTGCTTTGTAATACAAAGCGGAAAAAAACCTTTTTCGGTAAAGATATACGTGCAACTATTCAAGATGCCACCGCTGCAACTTGCGTGGTGTAGAAAGAGATCAGCGACGTGTACTCAACAAACGAGCCACACGTTGCGTTGAACTCTAGGATTGCATTCTGCGTGAACATGCACACTGAGATAGTCAAGGACCTGCATATGCCCCAGTCAGGTTTGCGCGAAAAGAAAAGGACAGTGATTTATTTGGGTCGGTTGGCCCGCAGCCACCCGATTAGATCGACAGGAACCGTTTGATGCGCGTTGTCTTCGTAAACGCGTTGGTACGGAGGATCCTTTCTGCATATCATCGCTCCCCTTCCATCTCATCGGTCGCGCATGTTCTCCCATCGCCGCCTCGTTCCGTCCGTCCTCGCCGCTGGTCGCAGTCCTTGCCGGACGTCCTCGCCACTGGTCGCCGTCCTCACTGGCCGTCCTAGTCGCCGGTCGGAGCCCTTGCCGGTCATCCTCATCGCCGGCTTTCACCCATGCAACAGATGCATCTTGCAGCTCCTTGTGTAACTCCGGTGTGCGATCGCTGCAACTCACCGCCGTGCTCGCCGCCTCTCATGACTGATGCCCCGACCTAGCTCGCCATCCCTTGTCGCCCATCATAGCAAAACAAAGTGGTCACTAGTTAGTAGCTTTTGCACAACCTGTTGAAGCAAAAAAGCAACACGGTTGTAGCACCGGGTCGACACTGGAGATGCTTGAAGCTAAACGAGGTGTCGTTGCCGTCCCGGCCGATTCGTCGCAAAAAATATGTCTTGAATGGATGTAGCAAAAACTCTCGCCGGTCTTTATAGCTTTCTCTCGTGCTGGTTGAAGCTTTTTTCATTTAGGATTAAAGCTTTTATCATAATGGTTGCAACTTTTTTAACGAACAAATACGTGGTTGAAACTTGTTTATCTCCGGTTGAAGTTGTTTCTATCTAAGGTTGAAGCTTTTCTCATAACGGTTGCAACTTTTTTCAGTTTGACATTTGCCGGTTGAAGCTTTCCCTGTTGACGGTTGAAGCTTTCTTCTATCTAGGCTTGCAACTTTTTCTTCAATGCTTGCAACCCTTCTATGTGGTGGTTCTAATATCGCCTCGTCGGTTGCGTGCCAACGCTCGCTAGTGGTTTCTTCACAAGGGAGCATGTATCCTAGCACGCCGTTCATCGTTTTCCAGCATGCGGGCATGCATCGTTGCATCATTGAAGCTCGATGCCGATGCAACTCGTGTGCGTCGCAGGTGAGATTTCCTTGAGAAATGGAGAGAGGAAGGAGGAGGCACTCGTTGTGGTCATTTATCCACCCATGGCGGCTCGTCCTACAATAGCTGTCGGTGGTTGGCCTACAACGGTAGCACTACCACAATTCATCCCCCGACGGGTTCCAGGGAACAAAAGAGCTCAGCGTCAATGAGAGGTATGGATAAGAACCAAAGGGAGGAGGAAGAAGATAAGCCAGGGAAAAGAAGAAAGGGAAAGAAAAAGGGACCGTACAATTAAGTGGGATCTGACGTCGCTGATGGGATCGGCGCATGCTTCGGCCGGCTTCCCGGATGGAAACGTTTACCAAAAGAAAATGGGCCATTTGGTTACCCGCGTTGACTGATTGGTCTGCATAGGATGAACATTAAAGCACCTTTGGGCCTACATTCAAAGAAACACTCAAATCGACCTTTTTTGTGGACCCAGGCCTGAGCGGTGCGATCCTTGACATGTGGACATGGGTGGTTGCACGCGTGGATATAGTCTCGAGACGTTGCTGTTGGGGAACGTCGCAAGGGAAACAAAAATTTTCCTACGCGCACGAAGACCTATCATGGTGATATCCATCTACGAGAGGGGATGAGTGATCTACGTACCCTTGTAGATCGTACAGCAGAAGCGATTAGAGATCGCGATTGATGTAGTGGAACGTCCTCACGTCCCTCGATCCGCCCCGCGAACAATCCCGCGATCAGTCCCACGATCTAGTACCGAACGGACGGCACCTCCGCGTTCAGCACACGTACAGCTCGACGATGATCTCGGCCTTCTTGATCCAGCAAGAGAGACGGAGAGGTAGAAGAGTTCTCCGGCAGCGTGACGGCGCTCCGGAGGTTGGTGATGACCTTGTCTCAGCAGGGCTCCGCCCGAGCTCCGCAGAAACACGATCTAGAGGAAAAACTATGGAGGTATGTGGTCGGGCAGCCGTGAGAAAGTCGTCTCAAATCTGCCCTAAAAGCCCCATATATATAGGAGGAGGGAGGGGGACCTTGCCTTGGGGTCCAAGGGAACCCCAAGGGGTCGGCCGAGCCAGGGGGGAGGACTCTCCCCCCCCAAACCGAGTCCTACTTGGTTTGGTGGGAGGGAGTCCTTCCCCCTTCCCACTTCTCCTTTTTTTTCTTTCTTCCTTTGATTTTTCTTCCTTGGCGCATAGGACTTGGTGGGCTGTCCCACCAGCCCACTAAGGGCTGGTGTGACCCCCCCAAATGCCTATGGGCTTCCCCGGAGTGGGTTGCCCCCCTCCGGTGAACTCCCGGAACCCATTCGTCATTCCCGGTACATTCCCGGTAACTCCGAAAACCTTCGGTAATCAAATGAGGTCATCCTATATATCAATCTTCGTTCCCGGACCATTCCGGAAACCCTCGTGACGTCCGTGATCTCATCTGGGACTCCGAACAACATTCGGTAACCAACCATATAACTCAAATACGCATAAAACAACGTCGAACCTTAAGTGTGCAGACCCTGCGGGTTCGAGAACTATGTAGACATGACCCGAGAGACTCCTCGGTCAATATCCAATAGCGGGACCTGGATGCCCATATTGGATCCTACATATTCTACGAAGATCTTATCGTTTGAACCTCAGTGCCAAGGATTCGTATAATCCCGTATGTCATTCCCTTTGTCCTTCGGTATGTTACTTGCCCGAGATTCGATCGTCAGTATCCGCATACCTATTTCAATCTCGTTTACCGGCAAGTCTCTTTACTCGTTCCGTAATACAAGATCCCGCAACTTACACTAAGTCACATTGCTTGCAAGGCTTGTGTGTGATGTTGTATTACCGAGTGGGCCCCGAGATACCTCTCCGTCACACGGAGTGACAAATCCCAGTCTTGATCCATACTAACTCAACCAACACCTTCGGAGACACCTGTAGAGCATCTTTATAGTCACCCAGTTACGTTGCGACGTTTGATACACACAAAGCATTCCTCCGGTGTCAGTGAGTTATATGATCTCATGGTCATAGGAATAAATACTTGACACGCAGAAAACAGTAGCAACAAAATGACACGATCAACATGCTACGTCTATTAGTTTGGGTCTAGTCCATCACATGATTCTCCTAATGATGTGATCCCGTTATCAAGTAACAACACTTGCCTATGGCCAGGAAACCTTGGCCATCTTTGATCAACGAGCTAGTCAACTAGAGGCTTACTAGGGACAGTGTTTTGTCTATGTATCCACACAAGTATTGTGTTTCCAATCAATACAATTATAGCATGGATAATAAACGATTATCATGAACAATGAAATATAATAATAACTAATTTATTATTGCCTCTAGGGCATATTTCCAACAGTCTCCCACTTGCACTAGAGTCAATAATCTAGTTCTCATCATCATGTGATTCCAACGAATCCAACACCCATATAGTTATGGGGTCTGATCACGTTTTGCTCGTGAGAGAGGTTTTAGTCAACGGTTCTGAAACTTTCAGATCCGTGCGTTCTTTACAAATCTTTATGTCATCTTATAGATGCTGCTACTACGTGCTATTCGGAAATGCTCCAAATATCTACTCTACTATACGAATCCGTTTCACTACTCATAGTTATTCGAATTAGTGTCAAAGCTTGCATCGACGTAACCCTTTACGACGAACTCTTTAACCACCTCCATGATCGAGAAAAAATTCCTTAGTCCATTAGTCACTAAGGATAAAATTTGACCGCTGCTAGTGATTCAATCATGGATCACTCTCTGTACCTCTCAACATACTTTGAGTCAAGGCACACATCAGGTGCGGTACACAGCATGGCATACTTTAGATTCTACGGCTAAGGCATAGAAGACGACCTTCGTCTATTCTCTTTATTCTGCCGGGATCGGGTTTTGAGTCTTACTCAAATTCACACCTCACAACGCAACCAAGAACTCCTTCTTTGCTGATCTATTTTGAACTCCTTCAAAAACTTGTCAAGGCATGTATTTTGTCGAAACTTCCATTAAGCACTTTCGATCTATCTCCATAGATCTTTGATGCTCAACGTTCAAGTAGCTCAATTCAGGTATTCCTTTGAAAACTCCTTTCAAACAACCTTGTATGCTTTACAGAAATTCTACATTACTTCTGATCCACAATATGTCAACCACATATACTTATCAGAAATTCTATAGTGCTCCCACTCACTTCTTTGGAAATACAAGTTTCTCATAAACCTTGTACAAACCCAAAATCTTTGATCATCTCATCAAAGTGTATATTCCAACTCCGAGATGCTTGCACCAGTCCATTGAAGGATCGCTAGAGCTTGCATACTTGCTAGTATCTTTAGGATCGACAAAACCTTCTGGTTGTATCACATACAATGTTTGCTCAAGGAAACCGTCGAGAAAACAATGTTTTGACATCCTGCGTGCAATATTTCATAAATAATGCATCAACAACTAACATAATTCTAATAGACTTTTAGCATCGCTACGAGTGAGAAAGTCTCATCATAGTCAACTGTTTGATCTTATCGAAAACATCTTTGCGACAAGTCGAGCTTTTCTTAATAGTGACTTATCACCATCATTGTCTGTCTTCTTTTAAAGATCCATCTTTACTCAATAGTCTTCTGACCATCAAGTAGTTCTTACAAAGTCTACACTTTGTTTTCATACATGGATCCTCTCTCGGATTTCATGGCTTCCAGCCATTTGTCGGAATCTGGGCCCACCATCGCTTTCTCCATAACTCGTAGGTTCACTGTTGCTCAACAACATGACCTCCAAGACAGGGTTACCGTACTACTCTGCAGCAGTACGCGACCTTGTCGACCTACGAGGTTTGTAGTAACTTGATTCGATGCTTGATGATCACCATCATCAGCTTCCACTTCAATTGGTGTAGGCGCCACAGGAACAACTTCCTGCGCCCTGCTACACACTGGTTGAAGTGATGGTTCAATAACCTCATCAAGTTCTACTACCCTCCCACTCAATTCTTTCGAGAGAAACCTTTCCTCGAGAAAGGATCCGTTTCTAGAAACAAACACTTTGCTTTCGGATCTGAGATAGGAGATGTATCCAACTGTTTTGGATATCCTATGAAGATGCATTTGTCCGCTTTGGGTTCGAGCTTATCACACTGAAACTTTTTCACATAAGTTTCGAAGCCCCAAACTTTCAAGAAACGACAGTTTAGATTTCTCTAAACCTCAGTCTATACTGTGTCATCTCAACGGAAACACGCGGTGCCCTATTTAAAGTGAATGTGGTTGTCTCTAATGCATAACCCATAAATGATAGTGGTAATTCGATAAGAGACATCACAGCATGCACCATACTAAATAGTGCGTGGCTATGACGTTCAGACACATCATCATACCATGATGTTCCAGGTGGCATGAACTGTGAAACAATTTTCACATTGTCTTAACTGTGTACCAAAAACTCGTAACTCAGATATTCATTTCTATGATCATATCGTAGACAGTTCATCCTCTTGTTACGACGAACTTCACTCTGAAACAGAATTGAACTTTTCAATATTTCAGACTTGTGATTCATTAAGTAAATACTCCTGTATCTACTCAAGTCGTCAGTGAAGTAAGAACATAATGAAATCCACTGCGTGCCTCAGCACTCACTGGACTGCATACATCAAAATGTATCACTTCCAACAAGTTACTATCTTATTTCATCTCAATGAAAACAAGGCCTTGCTCATGTGGTATGATTTGCATGTCACTAGTGATTCGAAATCAGGTGAGTAAAGATCTATCAGCATGGAGCCTTTTCATGCAATTTACACTAACATGACTCAAGCAGCAGTGCCACCAGTAAGTGGTACTATCATCATCATCTCGTATCTTTTGGCACCAATATCATGAACATGTGTAACACTACGATCGAGATTCAACAAACCATTGAAGGTGATTATTCAAGAAAATAGAGTAACCATTATTCTCTTTAAATGAATAATCGTATTGCAATAAACACGATCCAATCATGTTCATGCTTAACGCAAGCACCAAATAACAATTATTTAGGTTTAACACCAATCCCGATGGTAGAGGGAGCGTGCGACGTTTTGATCATATCAATCTTGGAAACACTTCCAACACGTATCGTCACCTCGCTTTTAGCTAGTCTCAGTTTATGCCGTAGCTTTCATTTCGCGTTACTAATTACTTAGCAACCGAACCGGTATCCAATACCCTCATGCTACTAGGAGTACTAGTAAAGTACACATCAACATCATGTATATCAAATACACTTCTTTCGACTTTTGCCAGCCTTCTTTATCTACCAAGTATCTAGAGTTGCTCTGCCTCAGTGACTGTTCCCGTCATTACAGAAGCACTTAGTCTCGGGTTTGGGTTTAATCTTGGGTCTCTTCATTAGTGCAGCAACTGTTTTTCCGTTTCACGAAGTATCCCTTCTAGCCCTTGCCTTTCTTGAAACTTAGTGGTTTTACAAACCATCAACTATTGATGCTCCTTCTTGATTTCTACTTTCGCAGTGTCAAACATCACGAATCGCTCAAGGATCATTGTATCTATCCTTGATATGTTATAGTTCATCACGAAGCTCTCATAGCTTGGTGGCAGTGTCTTTGGAGAACCATCACCATCTCATCTGGAAGATTAACTCCCACTTGATTCAAGTGATTGTCGTACTCAGACAATCTGCGCACACGCTCAACGATTGAGCTTTTCTCCTTTACTTTGTGGACAAAGAATCTTGTTGGAGGTCTCGTACCTCTTAACAAGGGCATAAGCATGAAATCACAATTTCATCTCTTTAGAACATCACTTATGTTCCGTGACGTTTTACAACTTTTTCGGCGCCTTGCTTCTAAGCCATTAACTACTCCAAGCTGAGCACGCTTAACTTGAGAGTTCTGTTTGAATGGGCTCCCGAAAAAGAAGAAATTCCTTATTGATATGAGTAGTCTATCATCCCTAATAAGCCAGGTTATCACATACACCACCACTTAGAGGAACCGACGTCCTCGTCGGGCCACAGGAGCGTTCCCTCTTGGCACAAACGTCTGTGCATCTAGTCCAGTACATGTACCATGTCGTGTGCCACGACGGGTCACAAACGTCATGAACAACATGACCGCACACCTGTCCGCAAACATCCGTGTAACCGTGAGGTTCGACTCTCATACCAAACTTGTAACGCCCCGGACACACCCGCCGGTGGTCGTTACTCTTGGCGGGATCTAGACTGGCCCCACATATCAATACTAGTCTTTTCTGCGCATTTTGTCCTCACTCATGCGCACCCGGGATGAACTTCCCGGTCGGTCACCCATCCTAGAACTACTCCAAGCCGAGCACGCTTAACTTGAGAGTTCTGTTTAAATGGGATCCCGGAAAAGAAGAAATTCCTTATTGATATGAGTAGTCTATCATCCCTAATAAGCCAGGTTATCACAATTGTTTCCCGAAGCGACATCATAAATTACCCTCACCTTCCTTCCTCACCGCTCTCTCCCCTCTTCTTCACTCACACCGGCGGCGGCGACCACTAGAGCGACAACACCAAGATCTACGATGGTGGCGACCACCGGAGCGACAACATCAGGATCTACAACGACAGCGACCACTGCAGCTACTTCAGACCTCCACCGGAGTGCATCGGCTATGACGGTAAGTCTTTTTCCCTCTCTACATCAGCCATGACTCTGGCTAGATTTATTTTGAGCATGGGGATTGAACACATCGAAAGTTCAAACTATGATACAGTTGACAGTAGCAATTCAATTGACAATAGCATATTACTATATTCAGTTAAGATTATCAAATTCATTTAACAATACCACATTCAGTAAACACCACTATATTCAGTTAACACCAATGTATTCAGTAAACACCACTATATTCAGTTAACACCAATGTATTCAGTAAACACCACTATATTCAGTTAACACTATGAAATTCATTTAACAGTACCACATCCAGTAAACACCATTGTATCCAGTTAACACTATCAATTTCATTTAATAGTACCACATTCAGTAAACACCATCGTATTCAGTTAACAATCAAATTCATTTAATAGTACCACATTCAGCAAACACTATCAAATTCGTTTAACAGTGCCACATTTAGTAAACACCATTATATCCAGTTAGCATCACTATATTCAGTTAATAGTACCACATTCATTTAACGAGTAAAGACCACTATATTCAGTTAACACCACTATATTCAGTTAACACCACTATATTCAGTTAACAATACCACATTCAGTTAGCAATACCACATTCAGTTAACACTAATGATTCAGTAATCAATAACCCACCAATTATTACCTACTTAGCACATACATAACTACCTATGTTTATGCCATCGAAAGCAACACATTTCTTTGTTGGGGACGTCGCATGGGAAACAAAAAATTTCCTACGCGCACGAAGACCTATCATGGTGATGTCCATCTACGAGAGGGGATTTCCGATCTACGTACCCTTGTAGATCGCACAGCAGAAGCATTAGTGAACGCGGTTGATGTAGTGGAACGTCCTCACGTCCCTCGATCCGCCCCGCGATCCGTCCCACGATCTAGTGCCGAACGGACGGCACCTCCGCGTTCAGCAAACGTACAGCTCGACGATGATCTCGGCCTTCTTGATCCAGCAAGAGAGACGGAGAGGTAGATGAGTTCTCCGGCAGCGTGACGGCGCTCCGGAGGTTGGTGGTGATCTAATCTCAGCAGGGCTCTGCTCGAGCTCCGCAGAAACGCGATCTAGAGGTAAAACCGTGGAGGTATGTGGTCGGGCTGCCTTGAAAAGTTGTCACAAATCAGCCCTAATTGCTCCATATATATAGGAGGAGGGAGGGGAGGCTTGCCTTGAGGCTCAAGGAGCCCCAAGGGCTGCGCCACCAAGGGAGGAGGAGTCCTCCTCCAATCCTAGTCCAACTAGGATTGGAAGGTGGAGTCCTTCTCTCTTTTCCCACCACTTTTTTTTTCTTTTCTCTTTGATTTTCTATCCTTGGCGCATAGGGCCCTCTTGGGCTGTCCCACCAGCCCACCAAGGGCTGGTGCGCCACCCCCAAGGCCTATGGGCTTCCCCGGGGTGGGTTGCCCCCCCGGTGAACACCCGGAACCCATTCGTCATTCTCGGTACATTCCCGGTAATTCCGAAAACCTTCCTGTAATCAAATGAGGTCATCCTATATATCAATCTTCGTTTCCGGACCATTCCGGAAACCCTCGTGACGTCCGTGATCTCATCCGGGACTCCGAACAACATTCGGTAACCAACCATATAACTCAAATACGCATAAAACAACGTCGAACCTTAAGTGTGCAGACCCTGCGGGTTCGAGAACTATGTAGGCATGACCCGAGTGACTCCTCGGTCAATATCCAATAGCGGGACCTGGATGCCCATATTGGATCCCACATATTCTACGAAGGTCTTATCGTTTTGAACCTCAGTGCCAAGGATTCATATAATCCCGTATGTCATTTCCTTTGTCCTTCGGTATGTTACTTGCCCGAGATTCGATCGTCAGTATCCGCATACCTATTTTCAATCTCGTTTACCGGCAAGTCTCTTTACTCGTTCCGTAATACAAGATCCCGCAACTTACACTAAGTCACATTGCTTGCAAGGCTTATGTGTGATGTTGTATTACTGAGTGGGCCCCGAGATACCTCTCCGTCACACGGAGTGACAAATCCCAGTCTCGATCCATACTAACTCAACGAACACCTTTAGAGATACCTGTAGAGCATCTTTATAGTCACCCAGTTACGTTGCGACGTTTGATACACACAAAGCATTCCTCCGGTGTCAGTGAGTTATATGATCTCATGGTCATAGGAACAAATACTTGACACGCAGAAAACAGTAGCAACAAAATGACACGATCAACATGCTACGTCTATTAGTTTGGGTCTAGTCCATCACATGATTCTCCTAATGATGTGATCCCGTTATCAAGTAACAACACTTGCCTATGGCCACGAAACCTTGACCATCTTTGATCAACGAGCTAGTCAATTAGAGGCTTACTAGGGACAGTGTTTAGTCTATGTATCCACACAAGTATTGTGTTTCCAATCAATACAATTATAGCATGGATAATAAACGATTATCATGAACTAAGAAATATAATAATAACTAATTTATTATTGCCTCTAGGGCATATTTCCAAGAGTCTCCCACTTGCACTAGAGTCAATAATCTAGTTCACATCACCATGTGATTCCAACGAATCCAACACCCATATAGTTATGGGGTCTGATCACGTCTTGCTCGTGAGAGAGGTTTTAGTCAACGGTTCTGAAACTTTCAGATCCGTGTGTTCTTTACAAATCTTTATGTCATCTTATAGGTGCTGCTACTATGTGCTATTCGGAAATACTCCAAATATCTACTCTACTATACGAATCCGTTTTTACTACTCATAGTTATTCGGATTAGTGTCAAAGCTTGCATCGACGTAACCCTTTATGACGAACTCCTCAACCACCTCCATAATCGAGAAAAATTCCTTAGTCCATCAGTTACTAAGGATAAATTTTGACCGCTGCTAGTGATTCAATCATGGATCACTCTCTGTACCTCTCAACAGACTTTGAGTCAAGGCACACATCAGGTGCGGTACCCAGCATGGCATACTTCAGATTCTACGGCTAAGGCATAGAAGACAACCTTCGTCTATTCTCTTTATTCTGCCGGGGTCGGGTTTTGAATCTTACTCAAATTCACACCTCACAACGCAACCAAGAACTCCTTCTTTGCTGATCTATTTTGAACTCCTTCAAAAACTTGTCAAGGCATGGATCTTGTTGAAACTTCCATTAAGCGCTTTCGATCTATCTCCATAGATCTTTGATGCTCAACGTTCAAGTAGCGCAATCCAGGTACTCCTTTGAAAACTCCTTTCAAACAACCTTGTATGCTTTACAGAAATTCTATATTACTTCTGATCCACAATATGTCAACCACATATACTTATCAGAAATTCTATAGTGCTCCCACTCACTTCTTTGGAAATACAAGTTTCTCATAAGCCTTGTACAAACCGAAAATCTTTGATCATCTCATCAAAGTGTATATTCCAACTCCGAGATGCTTGCAACAGTCCATTGAAGGATCGCTGGAGCTTGCATACTTGTTAGTATTTTTAGGATCGACAAAACCTCCTGGTTGTATCACATACAATGTTTGCTCAAGGAAACCGTCGAGGAAACAATGTTTTGACATCCTATGTGCAATATTTCATAAATAATGCATCAACTACTAACATAATTCTAACAGACTTTTAGCATCGCTACGAGTGAGAAAGTCTCATCATAGTCAACTGGTTGATCTTGTCGGAAACATCTTTGCGACAAGTCGAGCTTTTCTTAATAGTGACTTATCACCATCATCGTCTGTCTTCCTTTTAAAGGTCCATCTTTACTCAATAGTCCTATGACCATCAAGTAGTTCTTACAAAGTCTACACTTTGTTTTCATACATGGATCCTCTCTCGGATTTCATGGCCTCCAGCCATTTGTCGCAATCCGAGCCCACCATTTCTTTCTCCATAACTCGTAGGTTCATTGTTGCTCAACAACATGACCTCCAAGACAGGGTTACCGTACCACTCTGTAGTAGTACGCGACCTTGTCAACCTACGAGATTTGTAGTAACTTGATTCGATGCTCGATGATCACCATCATCAGCTTTCACTTCAATTGGTGTAGGCGCCACAGGAACAACTTCCTGCGCCCTGCTACACACTGTTTGAAGTGATGGTTCAATAACCTCATCAAGTTCTACCACCCTCCCACTCAATTCTTTCGAGAGAAACCTTTCCTCGAGAAAGGATCCGTTTCTAGAAACAAACACTTTGCTTTCGGATCTGAGATAGGAGATGTACCCAACTGTTTTGGATATCCTATGAAGATGCATTTATCCGCTTTGGGTTCGAGCTTATTAGACTGAAACTTTTTCACATAAGTGTCGAAGCCCCAAACTTTCAAGAAACGTCAGTTTAGATTTCTCTAAACCTCAGTCTATACTGTGTCATCTCAACGGAAATACGCGGTGCCCTATTTAAAGTGAATGCGGTTGTCTCTAATGCATAACCCATAAACGATAGTGGTAATTCGATAAGAGACATCATAGCATGCACCATACCAAATAGTGCGTGGCTATGACGTTCAGACACATCATCATACTATTATGTTCCAGGAGGCATGAACTGCAAAACAATTTCCACATTGTCTCAATTGCGTACCAAAACTCGTAACTCAGATATTCATTTCTATGATCATATCGTAGACAGTTTATCCTCTTGTTACGACGAACTTCACTCCGAAACAGAATTGAACTTTTCAATATTTCAGACTTGTGATTCATTAAGTAAATACTCTTGTATCTACTCAAATCGTCATTGAAGTAAGAACATAATGACATCCACTGCGTGCCTCAGCACCCATTGGACTGCATACATCAAAATGTATCACTTCCAACAAGTTACTATCTTGTTTCATCTCAATGAAAACAAGGCCTTGCTCATGTGGTGTGATTTGCATGTCACTAGTGATTCAAAATCAAGTGAGTATAAAGATCCATCAGCATGGAGCCTCTTCATGCAATTTATACCAACATGACTCAAGCGGCAGTGCCACAAGTAAGTGGTACTATCATCATTACCTCGTATCTTTTGGCACCAATATTATGAACATGTGTAACACTACAATCGAGATTCAATAAACCATTGAAGGTGATTATTCAAGCAAATAGAGTAACCATTATTCTCTTTAAATGAATAATCGTATTGCAACAAACACGATCCAATCATGTTCATGCTCAACGCAAACACCAAATAACAATTATTTGGGTTTCACCACCAATCCCGATGATGGAGAGAGCGTGCGACGTTTGATCATATCAACCTTGGAAACACTTCCAACACGTATCGTCACCTCGCCTTTAACTAGTCTCCGTTTATGCCGTAGCTTTCATTTCGTGTTACTAATCACTTAGCAACCGAACCGGTATCCAATACCCTCGTGCTACTAGGAGTACTAGTAAAGTACACATCAACATCATGTATATCAAATATACTTCTTTCGACTTTTGCCAGCCTTCTTATCTACCAAGTATCTAGAGTTGCTCCGCCTCAGTGACCGTTCCCCTCATAACAGAAGCACTTAGTCCCGGGCTTGGGTTCAATCTGGGGTCTCTTCATTAGTGCAGCAACTGCTTTGCCGTTTCACGAAGTATCCCTTCTAGCCCTTGCCTTTCTCGAAACTTAGTGGTTTTACTAACCATCAACTATTGATGCTCCTTCTTGATTTCTACTCTCGCAGTGTCAAACATCGCGAATCGCTCAAGGATCATTGTATCTATCCTTGATATGTTATAGTTCATCACGAAGCTCTCACAGCTTGGTGGCAGTGACTTTGGAGAACCATCACTATTTTATCTAGAAGATCAACTCCCACTTGATTCAAGCGATTGTCGTACTCAGATAATCTGAGCACACGCTCAACGATTGAGATTTTCTCCGTTACTTCATGGACAAAGAATCTTGTCGGAGGTCTCATACCTCTTAACAAGGGCACAAGCATGAAATCACAATTTCATCTCTTTAGAACATCTCTTATGTTCCATGACGTTTCAAAACGTTTTCGGCGCCTTGCTTCTAAGCCATTAAGTATTTTGTACTGAACTATCGTGTAGTCATCAGAAACGTGTATGTCGGATGTTCGCAACATCTACAGACGACGCTCGAGGTGCAGCACACCGAGTGGTGCATTAAGGACATAAGCCTTCTGCGCAGCAACGAGGACAATCCTCGGTTTTACATACTCAGTCTGCAAAGTTTGCTACTATCAACTTTCAACTAAATTTTCTCTAGGAACATATAAAAACAGTAGAGGTATAGCGCAAGCTACATCGTAATTCGCAAAGACCATTAGACTATGTTCATGACAATTAGTTCAATTAATCATATTACTTAAGAACTCCCACTCAAAAAGTACATCTCTCTAGTCATTTGAGTGGTACATGATCCAAATCCACTATCTCAAGTCCGATCATCACGTGAGTCGAGAATAGTTTTAGTGGTAAGCATCTCTATGCTAATCATATCAACTATACGATTCATGCTCGACCTTTTGGTCTCATGTGTTCCTAGGCCATGTCTGCACATGCTAGGCTCGTCAAGCTTAACCCGAGTGTTCCGCGTGTGCAACTGTTTTGCACCCGTTGTATGTGAACGTTGAGTCTATCACACCCGATCATCACGTGGTGTCTCGAAACGAAGAACTGTCGCAACAGTGCACAGTCGGGGAGAACACAATTTCATCTTGAAATTTTAGTGAGAGATCACCTCATAATGCTACCGTCGTTCTAAGCAAGATAAGGTGCATAAAGGATTAACATCACATGCAATTCATAAGTGACATGATATGGCCATCATCATGTGCTTCTTGATCTCCATCACCAAAGCACCGGCACGATCTTCTTGTCACCGGCGTCACACCATGATCTCCATCAACGTGTCCCCATCGGGGTTGTCGTGATACTCATGCTATTACTACTAAAGCTACGTCCTAGCAATATAGTAAACGCATCTGCAAGCACAAACGTTAGTTTAAAGACAACCCTATGGCTCCTGCCGGTTGTCGTACCATCGACGTGCAAGTCGATATTAACTATTACAACATGATCATCTCATACAACCAATATATCTCATCACATCGTTGGCCATATCACATCACAAGCATACCCTGCAAAAACAAGTTAGACGTCCTCTAATTGTTGTTGCATGTTTTACGTGGTGACCATGGGTATCTAGTAGGATCGCATCTTACTTACGCAAACACCACAACGGAGATATATGAATTGCTATTTAACCTCATCCAAGGACCTCCTCGGTCAAATCCGATTCAACTAAAGTTGGAGAAACCGACACTCGCCGGTCATCTCTGAGCAACGGAGTTACTCGTAGCGATGAAACCAGTCTCTCGTAAGCGTACGAGAAATGTCGGTCCGAGCCGCTTCGATCCAACAATACCGCGGAATCAAGAAAAGACTAAGGAGGGCAGCAAAACGCACATCACCGCCCACAAAAATTTTTGTGTTCTACTCGAGAAGACATCTACGCATGAACCTAGCTCATGATGCCACTGTTGGGGAACGTCGCATGGGAAACAAAAAATTTCCTACGCGCACGAAGACCTATCATGGTGATGTCCATCTACGAGAGGGGATTTCCGATCTACGTACCCTTGTAGATCGCACAGCAGAAGCGTTAGTGAACGCGGTTGATGTAGTGGAACGTCCTCACGTCCCTCGATCCGCCCCGCGAACCGTCCCACGAACCGTCCCGCGATCCGTCCCACGATCTAGTGCCGAACGGACGGCACCTCCGCGTTCAGCACACGTACAGCTCGACGATGATCTCGGCCTTCTTGATCCAGCAAGAGAGACGGAGAGGTAGATGAGTTCTCCGGCAGCGTGACGGCGCTCCGGAGGTTGGTGGTGATCTAATCTCAGCAGGGCTCCGCCCGAGCTCCGCAGAAACGCGATCTAGAGGTAAAACCGTGGAGGTATGTGGTCGGGCTGCCTTGAAAAGTTGTCACAAATCAGCCCTAATTGCTCCATATATATAGGAGGAGGGAGGGGAGGCTTGCCTTGAGGCTCAAGGAACCCCAAGGGCTGCGCCACCAAGGGAGGAGGAGTCCTCCTCCAATCCTAGTCCAACTAGGATTGGAAGGTGGAGTCCTTCTCTCTTTTCCCACCTCTTTTTTTTTCTTTTCTCTTTGATTTTCTATCCTTGGCGCATAGGGCCCTCTGTTGGAATTATGCCCTAGAGGCAATAATAAATGTATAGTTATTATTATAATTCCTGTATCAAGATAATAGTTTATTATCCATGCTATAATTGTATTGAATGAAGACTCATTTACATGTGTGGATACATAGACGAAACACCGTCCCTAGCATGCCTCTAGTTGGCTAGCCAGTTGATCGATGATAGTCAGTGTCTTCTGATTATGAACAAGGTGTTGTTGCTTGATAACTGGATCACGTCATTAGGAGAATCACGTGATGGACTAGACCCAAACTAATAGACGTAGCATGTTGATCGTGTCATTTTGTTGCTACTGTTTTCTGCGTGTCAAGTATTTATTCCTATGACCATGAGATCATATAACTCACTGACACCGGAGGAATGCTTTGTGTGTATCAAACGTCGCAACGTAACTGGGTGACTATAAAGATGCTCTACAGGTATCTCCGAAGGTGTTAGTTGAGTTAGTATGGATCAAGACTGGGATTTGTCACTCCGTGTGACGGAGAGGTATCTCGGGGCCCACTCGGTAATACAACATCACACACAAGCCTTGCAAGCAATGTAACTTAGTGTAAGTTGCGGGATCTTGTATTACGGAACGAGTAAAGAGACTTGCCGGTAAACGAGATTGAAATAGGTATGCGGATACTGACGATCGAATCTCGGGCAAGTAACATACCGAAGGACAAAGGGAATGACATACGGGATTATACGAATCCTTGGCACTGAGGTTCAAACGATAAGATCTTCGTAGAATATGTAGGATCCAATATGGGCATCCAGGTCCCGCTGTTGGATATTGACCGAGGAGTCTCTCGGGTCATGTCTACATAGTTCTCGAACCCGCAGGGTCTGCACACTTAAGGTTCGACGTTGTTTTATGCGTATTTGAGTTATATGGTTGGTTACCGAATGTTGTTCGGAGTCCCGGATGAGATCACGGACGTCACGAGGGTTTCCGGAATAGTCCGGAAACGAAGATTGATATATAGGATGGCTTCATTTGATTACCGGAAGGTTTTCGGAGTTACCGGGAATGTACCGGGAATGACGAATGGGTTCCGGGAGTTCACCGGAGGGGGGCAACCCACTCCGGGGAAGCCCATAGGCATTTGAGGGGGTCACACCAGCCCTTAGTGGGCTGGTGGGACAGCCCACCAATCCCCTATGCGCCAAGGAAGAAAAAATCAAAGGAAAGAAAAAAAAAGGAAGAAGTGGGAAGGGGGAAGGACTCCCTCCCACCAAACCAAGTAGGACTCGGTTTGGGGGGGGAGAGTCCTCCCCCCTGGCTCGGCCGACCCCTTGGGGATCCCTTGGACCCCAAGGCAAGGTCCCCCTCCCTCCTCCTATATATATGGGGCTTTTAGGGCAGATTTGAGACGACTTTCTCACGGCTGCCCGACCACATACCTCCATAGTTTTTCCTCTAGATCGTGTTTCTGCGGAGCTCGGGCGGAGCCCTGCTGAGACAAGATCATCACCAACCTCCGGAGCGCCGTCACGCTGCCGGAGAACTCTTCTACCTCTCCGTCTCTCTTGCTGGATCAAGAAGGCCGAGATCATCGTCGAGCTATACGTGTGCTGAACGCGGAGGTGCCGTCCGTTCGGTACTAGATCGTGGGACTGATCGCGGGATTGTTCGCGGGGCGGATCGAGGGACGTGAGGACGTTCCACTACATCAATCGCGTTCTCTAACGCTTCTGCTGTACAATCTACAAGGGTACGTAGATCACTCATCCCCTCTCGTAGATGGACATCACCATGATAGGTCTTCGTGCGCGTAGGAAATTTTTTGTTTCCCATGCGACGTTCCCCAACAGTGGTATCAGAGCTAGGTTCATGCGTAGATGTCTTCTCGAGTAGAACACAAAAGGTTTTGTGGGCGGTGATGTGCGTTTTGCTGCCCTCCTTAGTCTTTTCTTGATTCCGCGGTATTGTTGGATTGAAGCGGCTTGGACCGACATTACTCGTACGCTTACGAGAGACTGGTTTCATCGTTACGAGTAACCCCCTTTGCTCAAAGATGACTGGCAAGTGACGGTTTCTCCAACTTTAGTTGAATCGGACTTGACGAGGAGGTCCTTGGATGAGGTTAAATAGCAACTCATATATCTCCGTTGTGGTGTTTGCGTAAGTAAGATGCGATCCTACTAGATACCCTTGGTCACCACGTAAAACATGCAACAACAAAATTAGAGGACGTCTAACTTGTTTTTGCAGGGTATGATTGTGATGTGATATGGCCAACGATGTGATGTGATATATTGGATGTATGAGATGATCATGTTGTAATAGAAATATCGACTTGCATGTCGATGGTACGGCAACCGGCAGGAGCCATAGGGTTGTCTTTATACTAACATATGTGCTTGCAGATGCGTTTACTATTTTGCTAGGATGTAGCTTTAGTAGTGATAGCATGAGTAGCACGACAACCCCGATGGCAACACGTTGATGGATGATCATGGTGTGGCGCCTGTGGCAAGAAGATCGTGCCGGTGCTTTGGTGATGGAGATCAAGAAGCACGTGATGATGGCCATATCATGTCACTTATGAATTGCATGTGATGTTAATCCTTTTATGCACCTTATTTTGCTTAGAACGACGGTAGCATTATGAGGTGATCTCTCACTAAAATTTCAAGACGAAATTGTGTTCTCCCCGACTGTGCACCGTTGCTACAGTTCGTCGTTTCGAGACACCACGTGATGATCGGGTGTGATAGACTCAACGCTCACATACAACGGGTGCAAAACAGTTGCGCACGCGGAACACTCGGGTTAAGCTTGACGAGCCTAGCATGTGCAGACATGGCCTCGGAACACATGAGACCGAAAGGTCGATCATGAATCATATAGCTGATATGATTAGCATAGAGGATGCTTACCACTGAAACTACTCTCGACTCACGTGATGATCGGACTTGGGATAGTGTAAGTGGATCATGAACCACTCAAATGACTAGAGAGATGTACTTTTTGAGTGGGAGTTTGGCATATAATTTGATTAAGTTGAACTCTAATTATCTTGAACATAGTCTAAGTCCACTTTGAATGTATTTGTGTTGTAGATCATGGCTCACGCAAGTGTCATCCTGAATTTTAATACGTTCCTAGAGAAAGCTAAGTTGAAAGATGATGGAAGCAACTTTGTAGACTGGGCTCGTAATCTTAAGCTAATCTTACAAGCTGGAAAGAAGGATTATGTCCTTAATGCTGCGCTAGGAGATGAACCACCCGCTACGGCTGATCAGGATGTTAAGAACGCTTGGTTAGCACGTAAGGAGGACTACTCAATAGTTCAATGTGCAGTCTTGTATGGCTTAGAACCGGGACTTCAACGTCGCTTTGAGCGTCATGGAGCATTTGAGATGTTCCAGGTGTTGAAGTTCATCTTTCAGAAGAACGCCCGGATCAAGAGGTATGAGACCTCCGATAAATTCTATGCTTGCAAGATGGAGGAAAACTCGTCTGTCAGTGAACATGTGCTCAAAATGTCTGGGTACTCAAACCGTCTAGCTGAACTGGGGATTGAACTCCCGCAAGAAGCTATCACTGACAGAATCCTTCAATCACTGCCGCCAAGCTATAAAGGCTTTGTATTGAACTACAACATGCAAGGGATGAACAAGTCTCCCGGCGAGTTGTTTGCGATGCTGAAAGTCGCAGAGTCTGAACTCCGTAAAGAGCATCAAGTGTTGATGGTGAGCAAGACCACTAGTTTCAAGAGAAACGGCAAAGGCAAGAAGGGCAATTCGAAGAAGAGCGGCAAGCCTGTTGCCAATCCGCCGAAGAAACCCAAGGCTGGACCTAAGCCTGAAACAGAGTGCTTCTATTGCAAGGGTATGGGTCACTGGAAGCGCAATTGCCCCAAGTATCTGGCAGATAAGAAGGCGGGCAAAGAAAAATCAGGTATATTTGATATACATGTTATTGATGTGTACTTAACCGGCTCTCGTAGTAGTGCCTGGGTATTCGATACCGGTTCTGTTGCTCACATTTGCAACTCGAAGCAGGAACTGCGGAATAGACGAAGGCTGGCGAAAGACGAAGTGACGATGCGCGTAGGAAACGGTTCCAAGGTTGATGCAATCGCCGTCGGCACAGTGTCACTTCAAATACCATCGGGATTAGTGATGAACTTAAATCATTGTTATTTAGTGCCTGCGTTGAGCATGAACATTATATCTGGATCTTGTTTATTGCGAGACGGTTACTCTTTTAAGTCTGAGAATAATGGTTGTTCTATTTCTATGAGTAACATCTTTTATGGTCATGCACCGAATGTGAGAGGATTGTTCATATTGAATCTTGATAGAGATACGCATATACATAACATTGAGACCAAAAGAGTTAGAGTAAACAATGATAGCACCATATTTTTGTGGCACTGCCGCTTGGGTCATATTGGTGTAAAGCGCATGAAGAAACTCCATGCTGATGGACTTTTGGAGTCACTTGACTTTGATTCACTTGACACGTGCGAACCATGCCTCATGGGCAAGATGACTAAGACTCCGTTCTCCGGAACGATGGAGCGTGCAAGTGACTTGTTGGAAATCATACATACCGATGTGTGTGGTCCAATGAGCGTGGAGGCACGCGGCGGATATCGTTATTTTCTCACCTTCACTGACGATCTAAGTAGATATGGTTATGTCTACTTGATGAAGCACAAGTCTGAAACATTTGAAAAGTTCAAGCAATTTCAGAGTGAAGTGGAAAATCATCGTAACAAGAAGATCAAGTTCCTACGGTCTGATCGTGGGGGTGAATATCTGAGTTTCGAGTTTGGTACTCACTTAAGACAATGTGGAATTGTTTCGCAGTTAACACCGCCTGGAACACCACAGCGTAATGGTGTGTCCGAACGTCGTAATCGTACTTTATTAGAAATGGTGCGATCTATGATTTCTCTTACTGATTTGCCGTTATCGTTTTGGGGTTATGCATTAGAAACAGCTGCATTCACTTTAAATAGGGCACCATCGAAATCCATTGAGACGACACCATACGAACTGTGGTATGGCAAAAGGCCAAAGTTGTCATTTCTTAAAGTTTGGGGATGTGATGCTTATGTCAAAAAGCTTCAGCCTGAAAAGCTGGAACCCAAAGCGGAAAAGTGCGTCTTCATAGGTTACCCAAAAGAGACAGTTGGGTACACCTTCTATCTCAAATCCGAGGGCAAAGTGTTTGTTGCTAAGAACGGAACTTTTCTCGAGAAGGAGTTTCTCTCGAGAGAATTGAGTGGGAGGAAGATAGAACTTGACGAGGTTGTCGAACCTCTCATTCCTCTGGATGGTGGCGCAGGGCAAGGGGAAACCTCTGTCATTGCGACGCCGGTTGAGGAGGAAGTTAATGATGATGATCATGAAACTCCAGTTCAAGTTTCTGTTGAACCACGCAGGTCGACGAGATCACGCGCTGCTCCAGAGTGGTACGGTAATCCCGTCTTATCAATCATGTTGTTAGACAACAATGAACCTGCAAATTATGAAGAAGCAATGGTGGGCCCAGATTCCAACAAATGGCTAGAAGCCATGAAATCCGAGATAGGATCCATGTATGAGAACAAAGTGTGGACTTTGGAGATGCTGCCTGAGGGCCGCAAGGCTATTCAGAACAAATGGATCTTTAAGAAGAAGACGGACGCTGACGGTAATGTGACCGTTTATAAAGCTCGACTTGTGGCAAAGGGTTTTTCACAAGTTCCAGGAATTGACTACGATGAGACTTTCTCTCCCGTAGCGATGCTTAAGTCCGTCAGAATCATGTTAGCAATAGCTGCATTTTTCGATTATGAAATTTGGCAGATGGATGTCAAAACAGCGTTCCTTAACGGTTTCCTTAAGGATGAGTTGTATATGATGCAACCCGAAGGTTTTGTCGATCCTGAAAATGCTGACAAGGTGTGCAAGCTCCAGCGATCCATTTATGGACTGGTGCAAGCATCTCGGAGTTGGAACAAACGCTTTGATGAGGTGATCAAAGCATTTGGGTTTATACAAGTGGTTGGAGAATCTTGTATTTACAAGAAAGTGAGTGGGAGCTCTGTGGCGTTTCTAATATTATATGTGGATGACATATTACTGATTGGAAACAACGTAGAGCTTTTGGAGAGCATAAAAGGTTACTTGAATAAAAGTTTCTCTATGAAGGACCTAGGAGAAGCTGCTTACATACTAGGCATTAAGATCTATAGGGATAGATCAAAACGCCTGATAGGACTTTCACAAAGCACATACCTTGATAAAGTTTTGAAGAGGTTCAAAATGGAACAGTCCAAGAAAGGGTTCTTGCCAGTGTTACAAGGTACGACATTGAGTAAGACTCAGTGCCCAGCAACTGATGAAGATAGAGAGCATATGCGCTCCGTCCCCTATGCTTCAGCCATAGGCTCTATCATGTATGCAATGCTGTGCACTAGACCGGATGTTAGCCTGGCCATAAGTATGGCAGGTAGGTTCCAGAGTAATCCAGGAGTGGATCACTGGACGGCGGTCAAGAATATCCTGATGTACGTGAAAAGGACTAAGGAGATGTTTCTCGTGTATGGAGGTGACGAAGAGCTCGCCGTAAAAGGTTACGTCGATGCAAGCTTTGACACAGATCCGGACGACTCTAAGTCGCAAACCGGATACGTATTTATTCTTAATGGGGGTGCAGTAAGCTGGTGCAGTTCCAAGCAAAGCGTCGTAGCAGATTCTACATGTGAAGCGGAGTACATGGCTGCCTCGGAGGCGGCTAAGGAGGGTGTCTGGATGAAGCAGTTCATGACGGATCTTGGAGTGGTGCCAAGTGCACTGGATCCAATAACCTTGTTCTGTGACAACACTGGTGCCATTGCCTTAGCAAAGGAACCAAGGTTTCACAAGAAGACCAGACACATCAAACGACGCTTCAACCTCATCCGCGACTACGTCGAGGAGGAGGACGTAAATATATGCAAAGTGCACACGGATCTGAATGTAGCAGACCCGCTGACTAAACCTCTTCCACGGCCAAAACATGATCGACACCAGAACTGTATGGGTGTTAGATTTATTACAATGTGATTCACATGGTGATGTGAGGGCTAGATTATTGACTCTAGTGCAAGTGGGAGACTGTTGGAATTATGCCCTAGAGGCAATAATAAATGTATAGTTATTATTATAATTCCTGTATCAAGATAATAGTTTATTATCCATGCTATGATTGTATTGAATGAAGACTCATTTACATGTGTGGATACATAGACTAAACACCGTCCCTAGCATGCCTCTAGTTGGCTAGCCAGTTGATCGATGATAGTCAGTGTCTTCTGATTATGAACAAGGTGTTGTTGCTTGATAACTGGATCACGTCATTAGGAGAATCACGTGACGGACTAGACCCAAACTAATAGACGTAGCATGTTGATTGTGTCATTTTGTTGCTACTGTTTTCTGCGTGTCAAGTATTTATTCCTATGACCATGAGATCATATAACTCACTGACACCGGAGGAATGCTTTGTGTGTATCAAACGTCGCAACGTAACTGGGTGACTATAAAGATGCTCTACAGGTATCTCCGAAGGTGTTAGTTGAGTTAGTATGGATCAAGACTGGGATTTGTCACTCCGTGTGACGGAGAGGTATCTCGGGGCCCACTCGGTAATACAACATCACACACAAGCCTTGCAAGCAATGTAACTTAGTGTAAGTTGCGGGATCTTGTATTACGGAACGAGTAAAGAGACTTGCCGGTAAACGAGATTGAAATAGGTATGCGGATACTGACGATCGAATCTCGGGCAAGTAACATACCGAAGGACAAAGGGAATGACATACGGGATTATACGAATCCTTGGCACTGAGGTTCAAACGATAAGATCTTCGTAGAATATGTAGGATGCAATATGGGCATCCAGGTCCCGCTGTTGGATATTGACCGAGGAGTCTCTCGGGTCATGTCTACATAGTTCTCGAACCCGCAGGGTCTGCACACTTAAGGTTCGACGTTGTTTTATGCGTATTTGAGTTATATGGTTGGTTACCGAATGTTGTTCGGAGTCCCGGATGAGATCACGGACGTCACGAGGGTTTCCGGAATAGTCCGGAAACGAAGATTGATATATAGGATGGCTTCATTTGATTACCGGAAGGTTTTCGGAGTTACCGGGAATGTACCGGGAATGACGAATGGGTTCCGGGAGTTCACCGGAGGGGGCAACCCACTCCGGGGAAGCCCATAGGCATTTGAGGGGGTCACACCAGCCCTTAGTGGGCTGGTGGGACAGCCCACCAATCCCCTATGCGCCAAGGAAGAAAAAATCAAAGGAAAGAAAAAAAAAGGAAGAAGTGGGAAGGGGGAAGGACTCCCTCCCACCAAACCAAGTAGGACTCGGTTTGGGGGGGGAGAGTCCTCCCCCCTGGCTCGGACGACCCCTTGGGGATCCCTTGGACCCCAAGGCAAGGTCCCCCTCCCTCCTCCTATATATATGGGGCTTTTAGGGCAGATTTGAGACGACTTTCTCACGGCTGCCCGACCACATACCTCCATAGTTTTTCCTCTAGATCGTGTTTCTGCGGAGCTCGGGCGGAGCCCTGCTGAGACAAGATCATCACCAACCTCCGGAGCGCCGTCATGCTGCCGGAGAACTCTTCTACCTCTCCGTCTCTCTTGCTGGATCAAGAAGGCCGAGATCATCGTCGAGCTGTACGTGTGCTGAACGCGGAGGTGCCGTCCGTTCGGTACTAGATCGTGGGACTGATCGCGGGATTGTTCGCGGGGCGGATCGAGGGACGTGAGGACGTTCCACTACATCAACCGCGTTCTCTAACGCTTCTGCTGTACGATCTACAAGGGTACGTAGATCACTCATCCCCTCTCGTAGATGGACATCACCATGATGGGTCTTCGTGCGCGTAGGAAATTTTTTGTTTCCCATGCGACGTTCCCCAACACCCTCTTGGGCTGTCCCACCAGCCCACCAAGGGCTGGTGCGCCACCCCCAAGGCCTATGGGCTTCCCCGGGTGGGTTTCCCCCCCCCCCCCCGGTGAACACCCGGAACCCATTCGTCATTCCCGGTACATTCCCGGTAACTCCGAAAACCTTCCGGTAATCAAATGAGGTCATCCTATATATCAATCTTCGTTTCCGGACCATTCCGGAAACCCTCGTGACGTCCGTGATCTCATCCGGGACTCCATACAACATTCGGTAACCAACCATATAACTCAAATACGCATAAAACAACGTCGAACCTTAAGTGTGCAGACCGTGCGGGTTCGAGAACTATGTAGGCATGACCCGAGTGACTCCTCGGTCAATATCCAATAGCGGGACCTGGATGCCCATATTGGATCCCACATATTCTACGAAGGTCTTATCGTTTTGAACCTCAGTGCCAAGGATTCATATAATCCCGTATGTCATTCCCTTTGTCCTTCGGTATGTTACTTGCCCGAGATTCGATCGTCAGTATCCGCATACCTATTTTCAATCTCGTTTACGAGCAAGTCTCTTTACTCGTTCCGTAATACAAGATCCCGCAACTTACACTAAGTCACATTGCTTGCAAGGCTTATGTGTGATGTTGTATTACTGAGTGGGCCCCGAGATACCTCTCCGTCACACGGAGTGACAAATCCCAGTCTCGATCCATACTAACTCAACGAACACCTTCAGAGATACCTGTAGAGCATCTTTATAGTCACCCAGTTATGTTGCAACGTTTGATACACACAAAGCATTCCTCCGGTGTCAGTGAGTTATATGATCTCATGGTCATAGGAACAAATACTTGACACGCAGAAAACAGTAGCAACAAAATGACACGATCAACATGCTAAGTCTATTAGTTTGGGTCTAGTCCATCACATGATTCTCCTAATTATGTGATCCCGTTATCAAGTAACAACACTTGCCTATGGCCAGGAAACCTTGACCATCTTTGATCAACGAGCTAGTCAACTAGAGGCTTACTAGGGACAGTGTTTTGTCTATGTATCCACACAAGTATTGTGTTTACAATCAATACAATTATAGCATGGATAATAAACGATTATCATGAACTAAGAAATATAATAATAACTAATTTATTATTGCCTCTAGGGCATATTTCCAACATTCTTTCCCCTAAACTGGTGAACATTGCACTTGATCTCTGGATCGGTCACCATGCCACAGAAGGAAGAATCGATAGTAGTATCAGGATTCTCCTGCATTGAAAAGATGCCTTAGTCAATCCACAGAGAAGAGGCAGAGAACGGAGAATCTAAAATCGGCACACTCGGCACGTTAAACTTGTCAAACCCTAACCCTTACCGATCCAACCATCAACGTCCATGCCAGTGTAGGTTTGCTCCTCCTCCTCGCTGATGTCTTCCAGATCTCTCCAAGAGGCCATTGCAGCGGCGACGCGGAGGGAAGTGAGGCAGAGGAGAGCGAGGCAGAGGGGAGTGAGGGAGTGAGCGAGAGTAGAGAATGGGAACGACACTGTTTCCTCTTAGGGAATGGGCTGACCGGCTCGGTCCCAACGACCGTTAGCACGACCCGTCCACTGCTGTTGGCCTACGCGCAATTGGCCACATCAAAATGGACTCGATTTTAAGTTTAGTGTTTTTTGCCACTATCAAAATTCTGTTGTGGTGCAAAGTGTCACATTTTTGTAAAATGGTGGTTTTACGAGAGCTATGTTGCCAATGTGATGGTTTTATGCATTTAACTCAGATGGGGGATGGGGGAGAAGGGCAGGGGAACATGACCCGATTAATTGCGGTTGGCCCCACATCCCACAATGGGCGATTTAGTATTTTATTTTACTTTATTTTTGGAAAACTTTCTATCTATTCGTAGTATAAATGAAAAGTTACATTCAGCTCCATAGACCACCTAACAACAATTACTAACACTGAAGCGAGTTGAAGGACATCACCGTCATTGCTCCTTCCTCATTAGACAGTCGGAAAGCCGCCGTGCTAAGGTCTCGTAGACCAACATACCAGAACAACTACCATTGCCGACGAAGAGTAACGTAGATAAAAAAGGTCCAACCCGAAGACAAACAAACCTAGAGGAACGATGAGCAGATTTACCAAAGATAGATCCACTGGAGACACACCACCACATGCCCATCGACGATGCTTGATACATCATTGGAACAAGGGCTAGGCAGGAAAAACCTTATTCAATCTCCAAGGAGCATCATCGTCTCGTCTTCCTGAATAGGGAACCAATACTAACAAAACTCGAAAAAATATCTAAAAACAAAGCCCTCCTGACGGCAAGGGTCGAGATCCACCGCACCCCATGGCCCTAAAACCACAAGAGACCGGCAAAAACACTGACGAAAGGCAGGGAAACCGTAAGCTTTTTGAGGATATGAGAAAACGATTGTTGAGCCTATCTTATCAACATCTCTTCCAAATGAAAAACAAAACCTATGCCTAGTGCACCACTCGAAGAAAAACTCATTATTATTTTTATTCGTCTTGTGTTTATTTTTACTGAGTGCTACGATTTAAAATTTGGGTTAAAGTGAGAATCCATAATTATATTTAGTAATTTCTCTCAAAAAAATAAAGTTGTGAAAGAAAATCACATGTAAATATAGATATATTGTACACATGTGAAATTATGCTATGTGTCGGGCGGATCTGGCGTCGCTGGCGGCTGGCTTCTCCCGATCCGATCTGGATCGGGGTTGACCCAGATGGCGCTGCAGGTTGGCGGCAGGAGGCGGCGATACAAGGCGAGCAGGGCGGCGCACGGCAGCGGAACGGGTTCGGCGGGGCCCGCGCTGCCAGGTCCGGCGAGGAACTAACGGCGAGTGGCAGCGACTGCTCGAGACCGGCCTGGGCAGAGGTCGGACGGGGCTGTGGGGCGCGGAGCAGAACGCGATGAGAGTTCGGGCCAGGAGGGCCTGATCCGGGCCGTGGCGGGCCCTGGCGGCGGCTGGGGAAGAGAGAGTGTTGGGGCGGCTGGTGCGGTTGGTGGGCGCGGAAAACGAGGCATCCGCTAGGGTTTGCCTAAAAATGGCAGGGAGGGCATCTATTCATAGGAAGGGGCTAGGTTAGATGGCTTTTGGGGTTTTTTCGACCCTCTGATCGTGATCGGACGGTCCGATCGGAGAGGCGGGTTAGCGTTAGCTCTGTAGAATGGCCTTGGCTAAGATGAGAGGGAAGTGGTGCGGCGCGGCAACGGTTTTTAAAACGCCGACAAACGTTCGACGGTAGACCGAATACGGTGCCGCTACGGTCGACCGTTCGGGTACTAGACGGACTCCGATCGCGACGAAATTTGACAGGCGGCCTACCTATAACTAATCTCGACCGCATGCCAAGTTTCACCCTGATCAGAGAAAGTTTTCAACACACTTTTAAAATACGGTTTTGACGATGCCGCGGGCGCGTGCGGGTGCGGTCGGGCTCGGAACGGACAACGACGTGAACCGGCAACTAACAATGGATGCAAGTTTTGAAAACTGGTGGCAACGGAGATGCCGATGCAATGCAGATGATGCGCATGATGCGACAAAATAAAATAGACACACGACGAAAACGGAATAGAAGGGGAATCTTCTGGAACGTCGGCATCGGGCTGTCACAACTCTCCTACACTACAAGAGGATCTTGCCCCGAGATCCAAGAATGAAAGGGGGAGAGGATGAGAAAGAACAAGAGGTAAAAACTTAGTCGCTTCTTTGACAAACGAGTGAAACCAACGATCCTTGAAGGTTGCAAAGCGATGAGGAATGATATGAGAAAGAAGCAAGAATTCACGGAAAATTTCGGCAGCACTTCGGTAGGAAAATGGGACAGAAAATTCGAAAAGGTAGGAGAATTAGACAATATTCATAACAAACAACTAAATAGAGCAAGGAACACCATGATCTTGATAGAACAATAAGATTGACCCAAAAGAGCAACCACACAATGCCTCCGAAACAATAGAATAGGAACTAGCTCATACGAAAGAAGAGAATGAAGAGAGAATGACAACTATATCGCAAATGAACTTGACAAGCACCCTTGCGAGAAGAAATGAACGTAGTTGTTGGAAAACAACAACGAAAGAACAAGATAGTAGTGGGCTTATGGAAACCTTTTCAAATTAATGAAGTGACAACCAGCCACCAACAGAAACAAGGAATGATTGGGAGAAACAAGACATGGACAATTACTTACACCAAGAGGATACATTGAGAACTTGGATTAATGACAAGCACCATGATAGCAACAATCCATAGGAAAAGCTTTAGGTGAAATCCAAACCAAGATAGCTCAATGAAGAAATATTGGGTTGCAAATATCTCATGATCATAGAATCGGTGGGTTTAATTATCTCATTCTTGAAAGGAAATCTCTTCGAGGCTCCTACACTAACAAGAATGCTATAATACCACCTCAAAGGATGAAGGAAGAACAAATGCACTGGAGATGCAAGAGAAAGAATACTTGAGGTTCTCCAACAAGAATCTTGAAGAACACTTGAGAATGGATTGAAACCTTGATGAACCACCATGAAGGACCTCCGTATACAAATGAATGATGCAATGATATGAAGGTAGAAAAGAATAAGATTATGACCTTGCCAAAATTTAGATGAAGCCTCACAAAGAGACACTTAAAAGAACTTGGAACTCCGGAAAAGAAAGATAGGCACTCGAGAAAATAATTGATATCATGAGCCCTCCGGAAAAAGAATTGAAATCTCTTGGAAGAAGGAAGGAAAATAATAAGAATTATGTTATGCTCATCCTTCATCAATTAAATTAATGACAAGCAACGGATCTAGCATACAACTTATTTTTCTTGAAATGAATCTTGAAGAGACAGAGAGATAAGCACCACTTGAAGTATGATTGAAGAAAGCACCGGTAAGAATTCACAATTGAATGGGAACACCACGAATTAATGGAGATACATGAGAATGAAGAGATCATGATCCACCTGAAAGAAAACTTGAACAAAGCACCGAATAATCGAGAGACGGACGAAGAGACAACCATTGAGAAGAATTGAGGATGAAAGCTGAAAGCTGAGAACGAAGAATCTTCTGAAATGATGGCCTTCGGAGGAACGAGAAATAAAAACAACTCAGAAATGCACCGGATAGCAAGAAAGGGATACTCATGGTTGACAACAAATCAAGATGATAACACAAGGCTGAAATGAAGAATCTGCAAGAGAATGAACCAAGATTTGAGAGAAACACTCCTTCTAATTGCAAGCTGAGAATGATGAGGAGAAACAACACCAAGAATAACTGAGACACTCCGGAATAAAGAAGAATGCAAGGTTGAGCCAAATATGAGAATTAATTCAAATTGATCTTGAAGAAGGAATTTGACTGATGAAAATCATACTTACGTCATAGTTGAAAAGAATTAGAGGGCTCCGGATAGATTACAAGAGCTATATAAGATCCTGGGAAAAACCTGTGGGTTATGGGCCCACTCAAAGAAACCACCGTTGAAAAGATTGCATAGAAAGAGAGATGTTGCACCGGTACAATGAAAACTAGATGAGGTTGAGCACCTCGAAATAATTGAAAGGATTGGTAACAAGAAACTACTGAGATATCTTCGGCACTCCGGGTAGACTAGAGAGAAATGAATAACAAGATAGGCTGATAAGAATTTCCAACAAGGGAAATAATTACAAGGATGAATAGGATATAATGAACACGAACAACTAAATTGAATTCACCGGAAAAATAACAAGATTGAATAAAGATGAAAACGAAGCTCCTGAGAATCTTCACAATGAATCACCGGCTACAAAAGGAAGAAGAGATAGCGGAAACATCACTGAATAAGAAGGCACTTGGATGATAAACTAATCACTAAAGAAAAGGGCGGGAGGGCGGGGAAAAACAAAGACAACTTGGGCTAGATGAGATGAACTCCGGAATAAAATGAGAGAATGATCTTGCAAAAATTGTCGAGGATTGAATCCACTTGGAGAGAAACACACCGGTTGGAGAAGAATTAACATGACGACTCCGGTTGAGAAGAATTGATATGACACCCTGATTGAACAAAAGAATTTTGATTCACATAAAAATTATGAGAACACCTCTTGGAAAGATCTGAAATCACCACTTGACATCGAAGCAACTTGAATTACCATATTCCAACAACACAAAGGGTGCAGATTATGAAACAAACCAGAGCAAACTCATGAGAAAGATTTCGTCCGATATTTTCGTGGACAGGAAACCGAATCCACTAGATGTCGAACCCCAACCTAACATCATGCATTTGTTGGAAGATTGTCCTATAAGTAACTACTTGAATTCCCACCTATGAATTCCCGACATTTCTGGTCATGCAATCTGGTACACGGATACAAGGAGTAATATCACTCAACTCATATACTAACCCGTCACCTATATCACATCCGTCAACACACAACCACAATCTCGGACCTTCATCTACAACAAACCCTAGTGATCACAACGATACAAAGTATGGCAGTACTCCCGAACAATCTGCACCAGTACTGGGGACATCGGGGTTATCTCGCCACTACTAGTATTGAAGCAATTACGAACATCCTTCGTCCTGAGATACTAAGAAATCTGAATGATAACGATGTGCTCGAGAATCCCCTGGAGCTCAACTCCCCGGAAGAAAATCAAGTCAGACAGGAGGCACCAAGACAGAACTCCATCACATCGGCATCATATAGATTCCAAAAATATCCGCGTGATCCTAAAAAAATTTTGAGTGAGAAGAGGAGTAGAATAAATTATTACGTCAAGATTCCTCACCAGAGCATACAAGAGGAGAAAAAAGAATCCTACTCTCCGATATATAACTAGACTCAAAGTAGTTTTTTCACTAGACTCGACTCGGCCAAGTTCGATCAATCAAGGGGGCTCCTAGGTCGGTACTGCTCAGATACCAACTTGTCACGCCCAAGATGCGACCCTATACTCAATTTGGCACGAGGGCCCCGTCAGGGATAGAAGCATATCTCGTCGTGTCGCAAGAATGGATATCATTACAAGTACATGTACTGAAAAGAAGAGTTATATATATAGAATTGGCTTACACTCGCCACAAGCTAGATCAGAGTCACAGCAGTATAATACATAAACATCATGAAGAAGAGCAGGGTCCGACTACGGACGAAAACAAACGAGAAAAGAAGAACGACATCCATCCTTGCTATCCCAGGCTGCCGGCCTGGAACCCATCCTAGATCGATGATGATGAAGAAGAAGAAGCAACTCCAAATGAACAATCAACGCGCTCGCGTCAAGTAATCTCTACCTGTACCTGCAACTGGCGTTGTAGTAATTTGTGAGCCACAGGGGACTCAGCAATCTCATTTCCAAAGGTATCAAGACTAGCAAAGCTTATTAGGTGAGGTAAGGTTAAGTGGTGAGGTTGCAGCAGCGTCTAAGCATATATTTGGTGGCTAAACTTACGAGTACAAGAAATAAGAGGGGAAGATCTACGCGTTGCGGACATGACTACTGATGATCAACTGAATGATCCTGAACACCTACCTACGTCAGACATAACCCCACCGTGTCCTCGATCGGAGAAGGAACTCACGAAAGAGACAGTCACGGTTACGCACACAGTTGGCAAGTTTTAATTAAGTTAAATTCAAGTTATCTAGAACCAGTGTTAAACAAAGTTTCCACGTTGCCACATAACCGCGGGCACGGCTTACCGAAAAGATTTAACCCTGCAGGGGTGTTCCAACTAGTCCATCACAAATTAACACAAGCCGCATATAAATCCTCGATCACGACACTCGCGATCTCGTCAGATTCCTTAGTGGAAAACCTCAACTCTGAGATTACCCAAAGCATCACCGGAATCCCGATGCACAAGATATCTCGTCAAAGGTAAAACTAATCCAACAAGGCCGCCCGGCATGTCGACGATCCCGATAGGAGCCGCGTATCTCGTTCTCAGGACACGACGGATAAGCTACGCGTACGGAGGCCTGATAGAAATCACCCAAGTTTCCCTGGGTTGGCGCCGCACAGTGCTCTGATTTGGACCAGCACCATCATCACTGGCCCCCCTGTATTATGTAGAATTACTCCTCGGGCAGCGCTAACCCCCTATGCATTTCAGTGTTAACAAAATTATTATGTTGAGCAAATAGTACCAATGTTGGGCCTTGCCAGACCAGCTTTAATCTAAAACGAATTATCAAGGGGGTCCCCATAACAACCCCGATCGTGTTAGGAGCGCTCAAATATGGAACATAACACCGGTAGCCGAAACTAAGGGGGCATAGGTGGAACAAAACACCAGGCTAGAAAGGTCGAGCCTTCCACCTTTTACCAAGTATATAGGTGCATTAAATTAAATAGCATTAATATGGTGATATGACAAGGAACCCATGTTTTCACATGGAAGCAACTGCACCTGCAACTAGCAACGCTAAGACAGGGTTAAGCAAGCGGTAACATAGCCAATCAGTGGTTTGCTAGGTCGAACAGGTTGAAGGTTATCATGGCATTGTTGAGAGGCTGATATTTAACATGTGGTAGGCAACGAGACATAACGATAGAAATGGTAAAACTAGCATGGCAATGGTAGTAATTGTATCGGGGGAAATGGTCATCTTGCCTGAGATCCCGCTTGGAAGAAGAATGCCTCCGTGAAGCAGAAGAACCGATGTAGTCGAACGGGTCCTCACAATCCGGCACACTGCGGAACTCTATCGAGACGAAGCAAACCGGAAACACAAATCAACACACGGAATTCACCACACGATGCACAAGACATATGATGCATGAGCAGCTGAATACATGCAAGTCACGGCATGACAATTCACACAATCAAACACTACACATTAAGTGAAGTTCAATATGCAACGAGTTGCATATTGACGAAACTCCACGTTTATTTATTTAGTTCTATCCCGATTAGGTACACGGCAATATTAAATGTGGTTAAACATGGCAAGAGGTGAAGCGTAATTAAACTACTTATCTAGGCATTTTAAATGAGATCGGAAATGACATATAGCATCTCCGAGACGACCTCACATGTTAATTTACAATTCTGTCCAGACCTGAACTAACACATTTAATTAGTTGTTAAACAGCAAAACAAATAGGTTCACGTGATTCTACGCGTCATTACAAGCAATTTACACATAGAGAACATCTCCAACGAAGCTACGGATCAAAAGATACAAGCACCGCAAGATATGATGGCAAGAATGCAATATGTGTGCAACGACGGTCACGAGCACTTCAAAACATACAACCAGCAAGAGAAAATGAAACTACACGAGATTCTAAGCAAGTTTCATGTAGGACATGATCAAATCGGAGCTACGGATCAAAAACTACGAGCAAAACAAGATATCACTACAATCTGCCAAAATTCAGCCACATAGCACTTTCTACACCCCACAACTACGAGCTACTCAACTCTGATAAAATCGAGCAAGGCATGAGACGATAGAGGGAAAGAAGCACTACAACAAACAACTAACAACAACTAGCATGGCATGAAGGATCACTAGGAAAAGAAGTAACAAAATGGCATCTCACACACTATTTCAGACTTGGTGAAAATTACACTTCATGAAAGTGCAGTTTTCGATCTGAAGCCATATTGACAGCAGCAAAACCATAAGCTAAAGGACTCCAAATGGCATGAAAATTCACAGCATGCTAGAGAAACACAAAGTCTACAACTAACTCCATTGCACCAACCTCAAAAGAGCTACAGATCACAAGATAGAAGCAAAACAAAACAACAACAAAATATAACAGATTTCAGACTTAGAAATATTTCGGCACCTCCAAATCAGCACTATTTCTAGCAACTTGAGAGCAAGCAAACCACACCTAAACATGCATTTCTATTGCAACCAAAAATACCAGGGGCTAGGGTAAACATCAAGGAACAACTCCCTAGTTGACAACTCCGTCAAACGAAGCACGGAATAAATCCTACGAAAAAGACAAGAGGACAACATAGCAAAATATCGTGCGAACTAACTTGCTCAAAAGCTAAAACTAATTGCACAGAAAAATCATATGGATTTTTCTACCCCGAAAACATATAAAATATATGTTGCGCAACAAAAATATTGCCACACGATAAATGCGAGATAATGTCCTAAGCACGAAAAATAAACTAGCGGCCACACAAAAATACCAATGACCGCTCTAAAATACATGCCAAGAGGGTTCCTAAAACATGGGCATTTAATCTACGACATACGAGCAATCCGGTCTTGCGCGAAAAATAAATACGGGCGTCTATCCTATTAGAACAACACGTACATCTATGCATTTGGCACAGCAAACCACGTCAAACAAATATGCAAGTTTGATAATCGCATTCTACGCGCAAAACTATACCAAATACATATCTAATTCATCGTGATCCGACATACGGATTAAAAGATACGGGCGTTTTAAAATCTATATATTTCCTGGAATTAAAATAATTTCGAAAATCCTAATAACCTAGCCAGGCCAAATTTGAGAGGCGCGGGATATTAAACGCCGCCTAGGCGAAAAAAACATAGAGGGTCGGGGATGGCTCACCTTGGGCCGACCTGGAGGGAGGAGTAGATGGGCTGGCGGTTGGTGGAGGTCAACGGGGCCCGGGGAGAGGCGAGGCGGTGGGCCGAGCCGGTGGAGCTGGCTGCTGGGCCTCGTCTGGCCTTGTTCGATGCGAGAGGTCGCCGGCCGAGGCGTCAATCGCGGGAGGCCCAGGAGCGGGCGGATCTGGCGTCGCTAGCGGCTGGCTTCTCCCGATCCGATTTGGATCGGGGTTGACCCAGACGGCGTTGCAGGTTGGCGGCGAGAAAAGGCGAGCAGGGCGGCGCGCGACGGCGGAACGGGTTCGGCGGGGCCCGCGCTGCCAGGTCCGACGAGGAACTAACGGCGGGCGGGCGGCGGCTGCTCGAGACCGGCCTGGGCAGAGGTCGGACGGGGCTGTGGGGCGCGGAGCAGAACGCGATGGGAGTTCGGGCCAGGAGGGCCTGATCCGGGCCGCGGCGGGCCCTGGTGGCGGCTGGGGAAGAGAGGGTGTTGGGGCGGTCGGTGCGGTTGGTGGGCGTGGAAAACGAGGCATCCGCTAGGGTTTGCCTAAAAATGGCAGGGAGGGCATCTATTCATAGGAAGGGGCTAGGTTAGAGGGCTTTGGGGTTTTTTCGACCCTCCGATCGCGATCGGACGGTCCGATCGGAGAGGCGGGTTAGCGTTAGCTGTATAGAATGGCATTGGCTAAGATGAGAGGGAAGTGGTGCGGCGCGGCAACAATTTTTAAAATGCCGACAAACGTCCGATGGTAGACCGAATACGGTGCCGCTAGGGTCGACCGTTCGGGTTCCAGACGGACTCCGATCGCGAAATTTGACAGACGGCCTACCTATAACTAATCACGACCGCATGCCAAGTTTCACCCCGATCAGAGAAAGTTTTCAACACACTTTTAAAATAGGGTTTTGACGATGCTGCGGGCGCGTGCGGGTGCGGTCGGGCTCGGAACGGACAACGGCGTGAACCGGCAACTAACAACGGATGCAAGTTTGGAAAACTGGCGGCAACGGAGATGCCGATGCAATGCATATGATGCGGATGATGCGACAAAAGAAAATAGACACACGATGAAAACGGAATAGAAGGGGAATCTTCTCGAACGTCGGCATCGGGCTGTCACAAGACGGTAAACGAAGCATATGGACCGTACCGGTGTATGGCATCTTCATAGCATGGCAATAACTTCAGAGCCGTCTGGGTGCCCTTCTTCCCCCATCTCGCCGGTGGTTAGTTCTACCACATTGTTTCAAATACTAACTCAAGAATGTGGTAAAACTAATTAATGTACTCTTAACATGGTGCCAACTTTTCTCCTTCCCACTTGGCACTGAGCTAAGGGCATCTCCAACACCGACCCGCAAATTCCTCCAATATATTCATTTTTGTGTCCGAACATGGTCACATGATACAAGAGGGATCCATCCGACGCTAGTTACAAAGTATTCGGTTGGGAGAAAAAAAAAGGTGGGAACCATGCATGTGGTGAAGATATTTGTGGTTTACTATCTGGTTGGGATGAATGAGAAGAGAAGGACCATGCATGTGCGGATGAGAGGAGAGAGAAAAGAGGGGCATGCATGTGATTGGTCAAAAGTGCATGTCCGGACACCCATAAAGCTTCCCACATTTGTCTTTGATTTGTCGAAAATTGGACGTCCGGACTATTTTATGAACCGATGGAGAACCGCGTTAGATTGCAAAAGTGAACAAAAATATCCGGTCGGATAGATGTCCTAATGTACTACTTCCTCCGTTCCTAAATACAAGACCTTTTAGAGATTTCTTATAGATTACATGCAGAACAAAATGAGTGAATGTATACTCTAAAATAAGCCTATATACATGCGCCTTTAGTTCACCTTAAAATCTGTAGAAGGTCTTATATTTAGAAACGAAGGGAGTAAATCGTAACTTGCTGCCAATTTGCATGAAAGTTGGCTAGAGACGATCTGTTCATAACTCTACAACTTTTACCGATTTGACTACATCAGGCGTAGCCATAAATGGGTCTAACTTTGTACTACTCCTGTTCAGAGTTCTCTGTTGTATGAATGATCGCGTATGTACACAATAATTATATTCAATCTGAAATGGGACCATTAACGGGGATGTAGCTCAGATGGTAGAGCGCTCGCTTAGCATGCGAGAGGTACGGGGATCGATACCCTGCATCTCCACTTTGAACTTTTTTTTCCAAGTTCATTCGGTTGTTTTTTTCATTCTTTATACTGCACTCCGTCTTTTTACAGCAAAAAATCTAAAATCTTTCTTTTTATTACATTGCACATCTTTTTCCAGCCAAAGTAACAACATATGCTGTAACACGGTTGGCAAGAAAGATATTAGAAAAACAAGGGAGTAACTGTATAAATGTACTCACATGATAGGCTTATGCAAGAGAACAGCGAATTTCACAAGGGAGCCACTTTTATTGTTCTTTCGAATATTCACATGATCACAAATCTACCAGGACAGCAGCATCAACAAGGTAGTACAACAATTAGCTGACCCAAAGTGCATCATCATTTCCATGAAATAGTCAGGAATTTCATCTCAAATGATAAAAGCCCCCAAAACAGAAGCTGATGAAAAACTGAGCACATTATTAGAGGGGGAGCATCAAAATGGGGCAGGGGATGAATTCAGCAAGTAAATTCCCATCCACTTGCTTTGAGTGGATTGCCTCCATGCTAAGGACAACCAGGTCCAGCTCCAAATCATCTGCAACCTCTGCGATGATAGCTGTTGGCTTCTTTCCTTCTCCAAGCCGCTCCATCAACCCAAACTCTGTAAATCCACCTGCACGGAAGCACACATATATCGGCACGGCTATCCAGAAATGTCATCACTAAAAAAACAAGTAGCGATACAAAAACGCTGATAACCCTCGGTGAGGTTATTTCTCCATATTGGGTCTGTAATATGTGACTAGACTGTTTTCCTTTTTTCCAAAAGGATATGCAATGTTTTTAATATTACAGTAAGAACCATACAACTACACAGAGCGCTCGTTCACCCACAAGTAGATTTGATGGATATCATAATGTTTTTCTAGATCTTCAGGGGGATAACTACAACCCCTTGGTTCCATTATCAAATGAACCCAGGGATTACAACATCAAAGTGCTCTACAAACGAAAAATAAGAAGAAAAAGGTTTTAGCACTAACCACAACCCATACAAGTTCAGGAAGGCAATCAGAACGCAAAAGAAATACAAGGATAATGCATTTTCCCCATGTACTTAATGAAATTGGGATCCAGCTCTTTAACTCAAAATAAACAAATGAAACGGTTCTCACCTTCAGAAAGGTGCCATCTAATGCTTGACATTTGAGTATCATGCTCTGGAAATGACTCCTTTGGCTTATCATCAATAACTGAAATGAAGAGTAGAATTTTATTGCAGCGGAATTTAAGGTATATAAACGAATATGCGCAATAGCTTAAGCAGGAAAAGGTAATATTTTAAAGAAATTGAGACCATACCAACTACTGTAATGCTTGCTCCATACTTCTTTGCTAGAGAAGTGGTTGTTGCTGCAGCCTGGTACATCATCAGCCATTATGGGTAAGGCACTATTTACAGTGTATACGAATTGCAGTCCATGAAGGAAAAAGGATCAGCTAAGAGTCATTCCTTCAAAGAAAACTATGGTGCAACTAATGGGCAAAATAAAACTGCCCTGGAAATTGGCCGCAATGTTTAGAGTCCCCTAAATTATCAATGCAGTATATATATACATGATCCTTTAGCAATGAAACGCAAACAATCAGATATCTGAAAAAGGAAACGGACCTGTCTTGTGCCTTCTGAAAGGTAAGGGTTGCGGTCGGTGATCGGAAGTAGAACATGCTTAACTTGGGAGAGAGCGTCAATCGCTAAAGCACTTGCAGATTCATTCACTTCAGCCCTGACTGGTTACAAACAAAGTTGCAAACAGACATCAAACGGTAGGCAAACGTAAATAAATAAATAAAGGATGTTCATAAAAATTTTTTTACAGGTGCTGTTAGTTTCCAGTTTGATTACAATCCCCCCTGGTAAGTAGATAGCCAAAACATGGTCAGGATTCAGTGCAATCCACTAACTTGGGTGCAGCAAACGAAGGCTACTACATTGTCAGGACTCGGGAACCAGCAGAAGCATAGGTAGGCTTGGTCCGACACAAACATTCGAACATCGCAGCAAAATCATTACTGGCAACCCGACTTCAAATCAGAGTGAAGGAAATAGTTTTTTTAAGGGCGAAATAACTAATCTTGAGCACACGGAGTGACAGCACGAAGGTCACGGCCTAGCAATTAGCGTATATATCTCAGGCCGACTCCAGTGAGAGCGGTTTGAGCACGAGCTGGTTGAAGCGTAGACAGATACCTCCGTGCCGGGCTCCCCGGCGCCGCAGCGAGACGCCGCCCTTCCTGTTGACCGGCGGGAAGGCGAGCTCCGGGGCGTGGCTCGCGCGGACGCCGGAGGCCGGCGCGGGCAGGAGCGAGCTGGCGAAGGCCATGGGGGGGTCGGTTGGATCGGAGCGGCAGCGGCAGGGTGGCTTCTGGAGGGGCGTGGAAAAGGGGAGAGACGACGGAGACGGCGACGAAGTGACGAGCGACTCCGCAGGTGAGGTGGTGTTCTTAGTGGGCCCCGGCCCGATCGGCGACGACGCTGGATGGATAAGTTTCTCTTTCTTTCTTTCTTTCTCTTCCTAGCAACCTCTTTGTGTTGCCTCAAAAAAAAAGAGTAACCTTTTTGTGTGTGTTGTGCACTTGTGCTACCAACCTTTTTGGTGTGTGTTTAAAGAAAACATTGTGTGGGTCTTTCCCTTTGGTCTTTGTTATATTTCTTTTCTACATGTGTTTGTATATTTTTTATTAGTTTAGGAATGATCATAAAAAATAGATATAACACTGATGGAGACCGAGGTGTTCACCGTTCCGCGAGAGCCGGAGAACCCGACGAAGGACGCAACTTGCAAGGTATGGTTCATGGAGCGCAATGCCTAATGCATGAAGGCAGCGACGAACAAGAAGGTGGAAGAAGTGGTGGCGGGACCTCGTCAAGCAAAGTGTTCAAAGAAGATGGAAGATGGTTGCATGTCCATCGATCACACATAATTACAGTTGCAACGTCCGTCCGTCGGTATGTTCACCTCTCTCTCACATGTGCATATAAGGGTAGTGATGGAGCCAGCTTTTTTTTATCATTATTGAAATCTACAAATACTCCCTCAGTTCCTAAATAATTGTAATTGGGAAGAACTAACCTACTTCTCGTAAACTATAATTATTTAGGAACGGAGGGAGTACTTAAACTGCTGGGACAAGTAATCCCCATCAGCCATTCTCGTGGCGATTTTTTCTGCCGGGGGAACCACAATCCCGGCAGTTTATCTGCCCCTTAAAGAGCTTTGTCCCGGCAATTTTGTTGTCCTTACATCAATGTTGTGATGTAGTGTGCCCAGAACGGTCTATCGCATCTTGACCAAAACCCCGAGTCCTATCAAGGGTCACAATTCTGAAGAAGACATGGTTGGAATCATGAAGAATATGTTGTTCAATATTATTCATGGGATTCCCATCAACCTTCACGATTTTTTCATGAGGACTTTGGCCAACATTGCTTTATCATTGTTTGAACTGAAGCCATATTCTCCATGGATCATGAAGTTCATCAGAGCAAGATCCTCAATCCCTAATCAAGCGGATTTTCAAAATCATTTCAGCTTTCTGCCCCCAATTGAAGTAATCAAGAAGACATTTTCCTCAATGGAAGGAAAGGAAAAGTTGTCATTGATGAAGGATCACGCCCTCTAGATTGGCCATTTTGTCAAGCTGCGTCTTACTCCACCAAAGATGACACGACATCTTAAGATTTTGCAGAAAAGGCTTCAGCACAACTTCCTCGAGAAACTGCCCCATGAGTGATGAACGATCGTGAGCTTCTTCTAAGTCTTCATGAGAAGGTCGATCGCAACCACAAGTGGATAAAACGTCAGTTTGGTGCAATTCTTCGTGACATGACTGTCAACATAACTATTTGAAGAAGAATCACTACTATCTGCATGAAATCTTTGATCACACATGGGCCATTCTGTCTCATCTAAAGTCTCCAGAAGAACTTGTCGCAGGACTTTGACTCGTCGTACCCACCAAAGAAGAAATTCAAGAAGGTTTGATACGTTCATTTTGAATCATGAATTACTATTGATATTTGTGTTGTTCTTGTCCATTATCCATTATTATCATACAATTCTTATGCCTTTTCTCTCTAAATATGCCAGGTACACAACTTGGAGGGGAATATCTGGAAACTGGAATTGTGAGCTGGTAAACCAAGAAAAAGGTAGAAAAATCAACTTGCTCCAAATGACATGAAACATTACGAAGAATGTTTCTGGAATATTTGAGAATTTTTGGGCTAAACATATACCGGATAGGGGCCACCAGCTGGGCATAAGCCAACAGGGCCCCACTGGTCGCGCCCTAATGGCTAATGGGGCCCCACCTGACCCTCTGGCGATCATCTTCTCCTATATGGTGTGTTTTACCCTAGAAAAAAAACATAAGTTACCTCTCGGGACAAAGCGCCGCCGTCTCAAGGCGGAAACCTGCGTAGAGGCCCTTTTGCTCTCCGGCAGAGATATTCTGTCGGGGGAATCCCCCCCCGGGAGGGTGAAATCAAAGCCATCGTCATCACCAATGCTTCCTCCTTCACGGGGGGACCAATCTTCATCAACATCTTCACGAGCACCATCTCATCTCCAACCCTAGTTCATTACGTGTATTCAATCGTTGTCTCCAAACCTCAGTTTGGTACTTGTGGGTTACTAGTTGTGTTGATTACATCTTGTAGTTGATGCTTGTTAGATTACTTGGTGGAAGATATTATGTTTCGATCCTCAATTATTATTATTATTACATCCCTGATCTTGAACATGTTGATGATGTGTGAGTAGTAGCTATTATTCCTGAGGACATGGGAGAAGTATTTTTATAAGTAATCATGTTAAGTTGGTATTCGTTCGATATTTTGATGATATGGTTGTTGTTACTTCTCTTAGTGGTGTCATGTGAACGTCAACTACATGACACTTCACCATGTTATTGGCATAAGGGAAGTCATTGTGGAGTAACAAATATATGATGGGTTACGAGAGTGATAGAAGCTTAAACCCCAGTTTATGCGTTGCTTTGTAAGGGGTTGATTTGGATCCACATGTTTCATGCTAGGTTAGATTATTCTTAATTCTTCTTTCATAGTTGTGGATGCTTGCGATAGGAGGTAATCATAAGTAGGTTGTTAGTTCAAGTAAGAACAACACCTTAGCACTGGTCCACCCAGATATCAAATCATCAAAGTAGCGAATGCAAATCAACCTAATATGATGAACATGACTAGAAAGAAATTCCCATGTGTCCTCGGGAGCGCTTGCTTTATATAAGAGAACTTTCAGGCCCGTCCTTTGCTATAAAAAGGATTGTGCTACCTTGTTGCACCTTTTCTACTATTTTTACTTGTCACTTGTTACGGATTATCTTGTTACAAAACTATCTATCATTGTTACTTACAACACTTGCAGAGATTCCCTTGCTGAAAACTACTTATCATTTCCTTCTGCTCCTCATTGGGTTCGACGCTCTTACTTATTGAAAGGACTATGATTGATCCCCTATACTTGTGGGTCATCAAGACTCTTTTCCGGCGTTGTTGTCGGGGAGTGAAGCACCTTTGGTAAGTGGAAATTGGTAAGGAAACACTTCCGGTATGTTCTGAAATTTACTGTTGCTTATCACTATGAACGGTCACTCTTTTAGTGGCTTGTTCGCGGCATCTTCACCCCGAACGAAAGTTGAGGAAATTGTTCCTCAACCTAGTGAACCTACTCAAAATATTTACTATGAGATTCCTTTGGGTAGGGTAGAGAAACTACTCGCTAATCTTTATAACGGTTCAAGTCATCCTGATTACCGTTTGATATATGTCGATGAGATTTGTGGATTGTTTAAGCTTTCAGGTCTACCCTGAGACAAAGTTAAGAAGAAAGTTTTCCCTTTATCTTTGGAGGGAAAACAATAATGTGGTACAGGCTATTGGATGATATAGGATCATGGGATTGGAATCGCTTGAAGCTGGAATTTCATGAGAAGTTTTATCCTATATATGCATCTAATTCATGATGATCGAAATTTTATTTATGATTGTTGGCCTCGTGAAGGAGAAAACATCGCTCAAGCTTGGGGGAGGCTTAAATATATGATGCACACTTGCCCCAACCATGAGCTCTCAAAGGAATTTATTATACAAAACTTTTATGCTCGACTTTCTCATGATGATCAAACCTTACTCGATGCGTGTGCTGTCGGTTCCAATAAGAAGGAGACTACTGAATTTAGGTGGGATCTTCTAGAAAAGATTAAACACATCATTGAAGATTGGGAACTCGATGAAGGTAAAGAGTCTGGTATAAAGATTAATTTTTATTAAGTTAAATATTTTATGGAAACTTCTCCATTTCATGAGTTTAGCAACAAATATGGCCTTGACTCTGAGATAACATCTTTCTTTCTATGAATCTTTTGCTACCTATGTTGACGTGACCAAGGAAATGTGATTCAAATACCATCCTCCCATTGAAAACTTACCCGAGGAACCTGTTATAATTAAGAAGGAAGAAATAATAGTTAACCATGTTGATCCAATTGTTCCCACTACTTGCATTGAGAAACCTCCTTTCCTGTTAGAATTAGAGAACTTGCTAAGGCTACAAGAGTGGTTAATAAGAGTTATGTTAGAACACTTACACCTTCTGAACAAATAAATGTTGAGCCTAATGCAGCTATAGTTAAAGATCTCCTAGTTGATAATATTGATGGGCAAGTTATTTACCTATGTGATGAAGCTACTAGAACTGAAAAACCTATTAGAAACAAACAAGATGAACTAGATAAAAATAATCCGGTAGTAGGCACACCTGTCATCTCAGTTAAAATCAGAGATCATTGGTATCATGGCCTATGTGATATTGGTGCTAGTATTAGTGCTATACTATTTACATTATATCAAGAAATTATGCATGATATATCACCCTGTGAAATTGAAAATATTGATGTTGCTATCAAGCTTGCAAACCGTGATACTATTCGCCACTTGGGATTGTTAGGGATATTAAAGTCTCATGCAGAAAAGTCAAGTACCCCACTGACTTCTTAGTACTTGGTTAGGAAGAAGATAACTTTTTGTAGCGACCCGAGCTGAAACGGTCAAGCCTCTATGTGTTCCGTGCCATCCCTGGATCAGTATGCTGGCACACACAGTACATCAATGTATATATCAAAGTGCAATCACATGTAAATAATGTAAAACTTATATATACCTCAAAATCTCAGCGGAAACAGTCAAAGGGAGTGGAGTCCCAATAAACACCAACGACAGGTTGAGTGCAGACCGTAACCCTGAATCCTACTCTTACTCATCGTAGACAATATCTGCAACATAAGACATTGCAGCCATGTAGGTCAACATATTGAATATGCCGGCAAGTCACAAAAGAGAGGGGGTGAAAATATCATCTATACTATATGCATATATGACATGTGGGGTTGTAGTTTAAGTTTTGTGTAAAGCAATTTTTTCCTACAACAAGAAAGGGGTAAAAGCAAAAATTTACTACATTGTTGGTTATTAATGAGAAGGTTCCACCAACCATTTCTCATACCCAAGTTATCAATAACACCCACGTCATTAAGTTATTGGTGTTGAGAATTCCTGATAGTTTCAGTTCCTTTGGCTCAAGTTGTCCATGACCATGGACACGGCTAATCGATTAGGTTTGAGTACTCTGCAGAGTTTTGCACACGTTTCCCACAAGATTTGATCACCTTCGTTGAAGTTCTCGCACTTCAGGGTGTTCGAGAACCGGATGATCAAAACATGGTCTTCCAAAGGGTCCCTCTGAGAAACTGTCGGTGCTCATCCAGTCCTACCATTCTTCTACATATCGTAGCACCGCCCGTCCAGAGTCACCACGATGTCCAACCAAGCCAGAGCCCATAATGACTTGTGGCTGTGCATGTAAGCCTCGGGTCTTGAAGTATCCATCCATCTCTTCGTGCATGGGTGAAAATTTCCGCAAGATATCATGGCGCTTCCCCGTGCATCTCGGGTCATCCACTGGCTTCTCTAGGGTGCCCATCTAGTCCATCCTTCACCCAGTGTATACTGCATCATGCGGTCTGCTACTGCAACAAAAGACCTTCCAACGGCGCCAGAAATAAGCGTGTTGACGGGAGACTATTCTTGTCTTGATACTCCTCAGCAACGGCACCACGAATCCTTCTGCTACGGCTACGCCTATAGGGACTTCCTTGGCAAATATGCAAATGATTCCCCCGTGGCCTTGGAGCCTTGCATTGGTGTTCCCTCGAAGCGGAAAGGGTGATGTAGCACAGCGGCGGTAAGTATTTCCCTCAGTTTTGAGAACCAAGGTATCGATCGAGTGGAAGGATTGCGTCAAGTCACAAGTACCTGCACAAACACAAAGAGCTTGCACCCAACGCTATGAAGGGGTTGTCAATCCCTTATAGATTGTTTGCAAAGTGAGAACTGAAAGCAAAAAGGAAACAAAGCAAAGTGAAAGTGAAAGTGGAAACGATAGTTGTGAATAGATCCGGGGACCGTAGTGTTCACTAGTGGCTTCTCTCATGAAATCAAGTAGACGGTGGGTGAACGAATTACTGTCAAGCAATTGATAGAACCGCACGAAGTCGTGGCATTATCTATGGCAATGATTATATCTATAGGCATCACGTCCAAATTAAGTAGACCGATACTTTCTGCATCTACTACTATTACTCCACATGTCGACCGCTATCCAGCATGCATCTAGTGTATTAAGTCCAAAAGAATAGAGTAACACCTTAAGCAAGATGACATGATGTAGATGGACAATCTCATATCTACGATAAAAGCCCATATTGTTACCCTTGATGGCAACAACACGATGCGTGCCTTGCTGCCCTTTCTGTCACTGGGAAAGGTTACCACACGGTATGAACCCAAAACCAAGCACTTCTCCCATTGCAAGAATCATAGATCTAGTTGGCCAAACAAAACCCAAGACTCGGAGAGACTTACAAGGATATCAAATCGTGCATATAAGAAATCAACAAAGACTCAAATATAATTCATAGATAATCTGATCACAAATCCACATTTCATCGGATCTCGACAAACACACCGCCAAAGAGGATTACATCAGATAGATCTCCATGAAGATCATGGAGAACTTTGTATTGAAGATCCAAGAGAGAGAAGAAGCCATCTAGCTATTAACTACGGACCCGTAGGTCTAAAGTGAACTACTCACGAGTCATTGGAGAGGCGATGATGTTGATGTAGAAGCCCTCCAACTCCAAAGTCCCCTCCGGCAGGGCACCGGGAAGGGTCTCCAGATGAGACCTCGCGGAAACGAAAGCTTGCGGCGGCGGAAAAGTGTTTTCGTGGATGCCCTGATTTTTTAGGGATTTTAGGGAATATATAGGCGAAAGAGCTAGGGCACAGGAGCTCCAGGGGGGCCACAAGCCTGGTAGCCGCCGTCCCCCCTGGTGGCGGCTACAGGGCTTGTGGCCCCCGTGTGGCTCTCCTGCCTTGGCCCTCAAGTCCCCCGATCTTCTCCTGTTCTGGAAAAATTTATTTCGGAGATTTTATTCCGTTTGGACTCCGTTCCAAAATCAGATCTGAAAATAGTCAAAAACACAGAAAAACAGGAACTGGCACTTGGCACTGAATTAATAAGTTAGTCCCAAAAAAGATATAAAAGGTATATAAACATCCAAAGTTGACAAGATAACAACATGAAACCATCAAAAATTATAGATGCGTTTGAGACGTATCACGGTCTTGAAAGTCTTGAAATCTTCAGGTCTTGATTATATATTAAGTTCTCACAACACTCATGATAAACACTCAACCAAACCCCGTCTACTAGGAGCACAGAAAAAATAAAAATAACGTCCCGAGCCAAAGTAACAAGGGTTTATGGGTGCCTATCACAAGATACTACTCAAGAATCAAATTTACAAGTACCTAATTTGCATGCAATGGGTGGAGAAGGTTGAACTAATGCAATAAAACCATAGGTAAAAACAAGATCAATGTGATCTTGCCTCGCGAGGTTGATGAAGATAAATATCGCTCACAGAGAATAAATTGATAGAACTATTCGCCACGCTTCGATGAAATATATATAATCAGACATAGTATTCACATAAGCAATCATACTAGCAATCATCCTAACAAAACAATAACAAACAACAATTAAAACTAATGCAATAAAATCAGTAAGAAAGATCAAATAAGAATCCAAAAGAGACTTCAAAGAAAAACTACGAAGTCTTCTACTACAACAACACAAAATAGTTTTTATCCTAATTAAACTTAACAACAAAGAAAACACTAAAATAGTAAAATAACAGGAAACGAAAATATAGAACAACTAAGATAACAAAAAGTACTTTTCACAAAACTTGGTTAGCAAAAAGGAACTAATTGAAAAGCTTTTATCAAACTCTACATATGATCAAAACAATGTTAACTTGAATTAAATCAAAAACAATTTCAACTTTAATACAAATTGTTTCTAATCTAAACTAAAGTTAACACAAAATAAAACTTATAAAACAATTTGTAAATAGAATTTTCAAATAAGAATTCAAACTAGCCATGAAATAAATTTGCAAGTTATTATAGAACAAGAATTGATTTCGTGCTATCAAATAACAATAAATAAAATAAAATAAATTTGGTTGAAATACTAATGTTAACAAACAGAAAAATAAAATAAAAATTGTCTACTAAAATAAAATAAAAACAATTAAAACAAAAGAAATAGCAATGCTCCTAAAAAGAACTAAAACAGAATCTGTTTTGCTTAAAACCTTAATTTCAAATACTCTCTAAATTCTGAAGTTATACGTACTGATAAATAAGGTCACTAGTGACGAGTAACAAAAAGAATGAACTCAAAACCTATTTTTAAACTCAAGATATTCACAAAACTAGATTTGAGTCAAATATGTTTGAATTCATTATTAAATTATTCAAACATGGTCAAACTTTATATCTACAGAAACTAGACAAAATTTGTGACACAATGCAAAAACAATCATCTAATTTGGCATTAAAACATAAAAGCTAAAGCAAAAACAAAAACAGAAACTATTCTATTTTTAAAATAGAAAACAGAAAAAAGTCTAACTAATGGATAAGGCCACGTGGCGAGCCATGAGTAGAGGAGGTATGCGCGTGCGGGGCTATAGAGCGAATGCTCTCTAAGTAGAAGAAAATGTTTCGCGGTTTTAACTAATCTAATCTGGATCGTCAGATCCAGATCCAACGGTGGACAGGGCGTGCTGGTGTTTGATACGTCTCAAGCGTATCTATAATTTTTGATGGTTTCATGCTGTTATCTTGTCATCTTTGGATGTTTTATGTACCTTTTATATCTTTTTTGGGACTAACTTATTAATTCACTGCCAAGTGTCAGTTCCTGTTTTTTCTGTGTTTCTGGTTCTTTTCAGATCTAATTTTGGAACAGAGTCCAAACGGAATAAAATCCCCGAAATAATATTTTCCCGAATGGAAGAAGATCACGGGGCTTGAGGGCCAAGCCAGGAGAGCTACAGGGGGCCCACAAGCCCTGTAGTCGCGACCAGGGGGGCGGCGGCTAGCAAGCTTGTGGCCTCCCTGGCGCCCCCTGACCTAGCTCCTTCGCCTATATATTCCCTAAAATACAGAAAAAATCAGGGAATCCACGAAAACACTTTTCCGCCGCCACAAGCTTCCGTTTCCGCGAGATATCATCTGGAGACCCTTCCCGGTGCCCTGCCGGAGGGGACTTTGGAGTTGGAGGGCTTCTACATCAACATCATCGCCCCTCCAATGACTCGTGAGTAGTTCACTTCAGACCTACGGGTCCGTAGTTAGTAGCTAGATGGCTTCTTCTCTCTCTTGGATCTTCAATACAAAGTTCTCCATGATCTTCATGGAGATCTATCTGATGTAATCCTCTTTGGCGGTGTGTTTGTCGAGATCCGATGAATTGTGGATTTGTGATTAGATTATCTATGATATATATTTGAGTCTTTGCTGATTTCTTATATGCATGATTTGATATCCTTGTAAGTCTCTCCGAGTCTTGGGTTTTATTTGGCCAACTAGATCTATGATTCTTGCAATGGGAGAAGTGCTTGGTTTTGGGTTCATACCGTGTGGTGACCTTTCCCAGTGGCAGAAAGGGCAGCAAGGCACACATCGTGTAGTTGCCATCAAGGGTAACAAGATGGGCTTTGTCGTAGATATGAGATTGTCCATCTACATCATGTCATCTTGCTTAAGGCGTTACTCTGTTCTTTTGGACTTAATACACTAGATGCATGCTGGATAGCGGTCGACGTCTGGAGTAATAGTAGTAGATGCAGAAAGTATCGGTCTACTTGTTTTGGACGTGATGCCTATAGATATAATCATTGCCGTATACGACGTCATGACTTTGCGCGGTTCTATCAATTGCTCGACAATAATTTGTTCACCCACCGTCTACTTGCTTTCATGAGAGAAGCCACTAGTGAACACTACGGTCGTTTCCACTTTCGCTTTTACTTTGCTTTTTTAGTTTGTTGCTTTCAGTTCTCACTTGGCAAACAACCTATAAGGGATTGACAACCCCTTCATAGTGTTGGAAGCAAGCTTTTTGTGTTTGTGGAGGTACTTGTGATACTCCTTCACTGGATCGATACCTTGGTTCTCAAAACCGAGGGAAATACTTACCACCGCTGTGCTACATCACCCTTTCCGCTTCGAGGGAACACCAATGCAAGGCTCCAAGGCCACGGGGGAATCCTTTGCATATTTGCCCAGGAAGTCCCTTAAGGCGTAGTCGTAGCAGAGAGATTCCTGGTGCCGTTGCTGAGGAGTATCAAGACAAGAATAGTCTCCCGTCGACACGTATTTCTGGCGCCGGTGGAAGGTCTTTTGTTGCAGTAGCAGAAGTATTTCTGGCGCCGTTGCCGGGGAAGGAGAGATCTATCCAAGTAGGTCTCACAAACTCATCTCTTGCATTTACTTTTTTGCCAATTGCCTCTCGTTTTCCTCTCCCCCACTTCACATTTGCCTTTTTTTGCCTTTCTCCTTTGCCTTTTTCGTTTGCCTTTTTCGTTTGCCTTTTCGTTCGCCCTTTTCTCTCGCTTGCTTTCTATTCGCTTGTGTGCCATGTGCCTTCATTATGCTTGCATCTTCGCTTGCTGAAAATCTAGTGATATGGATCCTCACCCACTTGCTAATCTCTTTAAGAGATCCAATTGCTAGTAAGTTGAGGGCACTTGACTATTTTTATGGAGTTTTGCTTGAGATGCGTGATCTGAAAATTATGAGGAAGAAATTTATGAAGTGATTCACGAGTGCTCCTTGGATGAAAATCATGATTGCAATGGTTTGACTATAAATTCTATTAGTGACAATCATGCTAAAAATATGCAAAACCCTAAGCTTGGGGATGCTAGTTTTGCTATGACCAATACTTATTGCAATAATCATGATTGGGGTGATGATCTTTCTTGTGATCTTGAAAAGTTGTTTAAACCTCATGATGAATATGATATTTGCAATGATATTGAAAGTGGGTTTGGAGAAGTCATGACTTTTGTTGATGATAATCCCACTATTTTTGAAGAGCGTCAACTTTACATGCATGTGGATCATGAAAATAATATCCTTTGTGATAGTTAGATTGTTGAATTCGAATATGATCCCACATGTAATAGCTATGAGAGAGGAAAATATTGTGGTAGAAACTTTCATGTTACCAAATTACCTCTCGTTATGTGGAGATTGCTATTGTCTCTTTCTTCTTCCTTGCATATGGCAACTATTGGTTGTCTTGACAATCTGTTTTCCTATAAAATGCCTATGCATAGGAAGTATGTTAGACTTAGATGTGATTTTCACATGCTTTATGATGCTCTCGTTGTGCTTCAATTCTTGTCTTTTGTGTGAGCATCATTGATTTATCAATGCCTAGCTAAGGGCGTTAAACAATAGCGCTTGTTGGGAGGCAACCCAACGAATCTATCCTTTTTCTTTCTGTTTTGTGTTTTCCACACTTTCATAATACTGTTATGATTGTGTTTTTTGTGTTTCTTTTGCGTTTGTGCCAAGCAAAACCGTTATGATTAATCTTGGGGATGATCCTTTGGTCATGCTGGAAAAGACAGAAAGTTTCTGCTCACAAAAAGAATTTTCATTTTTTTTTCTGTAAGAGCTTTTGAGTTGATTCTTTTTGCTGCTGATTGCTACGCAAATTCTTCAGACTGTCATAATTTTTCAGAATTTTTGAAGTACCATAAGTATACAGATTGCTACAGACTGGTGTGCTTTTAACAGATTCTGTTTTTCTTGTGTTGGTGCTTATTTTGATGAAACTATGGATAGTATCGGGGGGTATTAGACATGGAAGATTGAAAATACAGTAAGCCAACATCAACATAAGTAGAATTTAAGTTTGCTACAGTATCTAAGGAAGTGGTGGTTTTCTTTCTTATACTAATGTTATCACGAGTTTCTGTTTAAGTTTCGTGTTGTGAAGTTTTCAAGTTTTGGGTGAAGTTCTTATGGACAAAGAGATAAAGAGTGGCAAGAGCTCAAGCTTGGGGATTCCCTAGGCACCCCAAGAGATTCAAGGATGCCGTAAAAGCCTAAGCTTGGGGATGCCCCGGGAAGGCATCCCCTCTTTCGTCTTCAAATCCATCGGTAATGTTACTTGGGGCTATATTTTTATTCACCACATGTTATGTGTTTTGCTTGGAGCGTCTTGTATCGTAGGAGTCTTTTATTTTTGTTGTGCCACAATGCTACTGCAACAAAAGACCTTCCAATGGCGCCAGAAATAGGCACGTCGCTGGGAGAATACTTGGCTTGATCTTTCTGCTGCGGCTACGCCTTAAGGGACTTCCTAGGCAAGTATGCAAAGGATTTCCCCCGTGGCCTTGGAGCCTTGCGTTGGTGTTCCCTCGAAGCGGAAAGGGTGATGTAGCGTAGCGGTGGTAAGTACTTCCCTCAGTTTGAGAACCAAGGTATCAATCCGGCGAAAGAGTATCTCAAGATCCTGCACAAACACAAAAGCTTGCACCCAATGCTATGAAGGGGTTGTCAATCCCTTATAGATTGTTTGCCAAGTGAGAACTGAAAGCAACAAAGTAACAAAGCAAAGTAAAAGCGGAGGTGTAAACGATGGATGTGAATAGACCCGGGGGCCGTAGTGTTTACTAGTGGCTTCTCTCATGAAAGCAAGTAGATGGTGGGTGAACAAATTACTGTCGAGCAATTGATAGAACCGCGCAAAGTCGTGACGATATCTATGCAATGATTGTTTCTATAGGCATCACGTCCGAAACAAGTAGACCGATACTTTCTGCATCTACTACTATTACTCCACACGTCGACCGCTATCCAGCATGCATCTAGTGTATTAAGTCCATAGGAATAGAGTAACGCCTTAAGCAAGATGACATGATGTACATGGATAATCTCAAACCAATGATAAAAACCCCATCTTTTTACCCTTGATGGCAACTACTTGATGTGTGCCTTGCTGCCCCTACTGTCACTGGGAAAGGTCACGACATGGTAGAACCCAAAACCAAGCACTTCTCCCATTGCAAGAATCATAGATCTAGTTGGCCAAACAAAACCCAAGACTCGGAGAGACTTACAAGGATATCAAATCATGCATATAAGAAATCAGCAAAGACTCAAATATATATCATAGATAATCTGATCACAAATCCACAATTCATCGGATCTCGACAAACACACGGCCAAAGAAGATTACATCGGATAGATCTCCATGAAGATCATGGAGAACTTTGTATTGAAGATCCAAGAGAGAGAAGAAGCCATCTAGCTACTAACTACGGACCCGTAGGTCTGAAGTGAACTACTCACGAGTCATTGGAGGGGCGATGATGATGATGAAGAAGCCCTCCAACCCCAAAGTCCCCTCCGGCAGGGTGCCGGGAAGGATCTCCAGATGAGATATCGCGGAAACGGAAGCTTGCGGCGGCAGAAAAGTATTTTCGAGGCTCCCCTGATTTTTTGCGGAATATTTGGGAATTTATAGGCCAAAAACCTAGGCCAGGGGGCGGCCAGGGAGGCCACAAGCCTGCCCACCACCGCCTCCCCCTGGTGGCGGAGTGGGGGCTTGTGGGCTCCCTGGAGCCCACCTGGCTTGGCCCAAAAGCCCCCTGGTCTTCTTCCGTTCGAAAAAAAATCATTTCGGGGTTTTTCTTCCGTTTGGACTCCGTTCCAAAATCAGATCTGAAAAGAGTCAAAAACACGGAAAAAACAGGAACTGGCACTGGGCACTAAATTAATAAGTTAGTCCCAAAAAAGATATAAAAGGTACATAAAACAACCAAAGAAGACAAGATAACAGCGTGAAACCATCAAAAATTATAGATACGTTGTCATCAACATTCGTCTAGCTATCGCCAGAGATTGCACGATCAAAGAACTCACGTCTCTGGTTCGCGAGGCGCCTCCCCTCTCGCCACTTGGGCTGGCGCTCATGCCACCCAGGATGATCGGGACGCTCGCCGACGTCTCATCGTCTTGGCCCAGTCAGCCCTCCTAGAGGAAGACGGTCCCGTCGGTCCGGCCTGCTTCGGCCCCCGGATCCGAGGGGAGCCGTTCCCCCGAGGTTTCACCTTGCCTCGGGACACGCCAAAATACAATGGCACGACCAAGCCACAAGACTGGCTGATTGACTACACCACGGCCGTCGGCATTGCCAGGGACAACAAGCGTGTAGCAGTCCGCTACGTGCCACTCATGTTGACCAGCTCGGCCCGGACTTAGCTTAACAGCCTCCCGGCCGACAGTGTCAACTCCTGGGTGGACTTCGAGCAGGCGTTCGTCCGCAATTTCACTGGCACCTACAAGCGCCCTACCCGGCCCCGTGAGCTGGCCATGTGCATCGAGAAGCCCGATGAACCCCTTCGCGACTACGTCACCCGGTGGACTGAGCTCCGTAACTCCTGCGAGGGGGTGCATGAGGTACAAGCCATCCAGTACTTCATCGAAGGTTGCCGAGACGGCACCCTCCTCAAGCACAAGCTTATGTGCTTCGAACCCACCTCTCTGGCGGTGCTCATGGCCAAGGCGGACAAGTACGCCACGGCCGACTCGGCGATACGCGTCAAGGTGACCGCCTTGGACAAGGTTGTACCTACGCCGGCTACTCCCAAGCCGGCAGGGGACAACCGAGGCGGCCAGAACAACTACAAGCGGAAGGCAGATCAGACAGACTCCCGCTCCAACAACAAGTTGGTGGCCAGCGTGGAGGGCGAAACATCGGCTCCTCAAGCCGGCCCTCCGCGAAAGCACCCCAACAGAAGCAACACCAACTGGCTGCCCAAGCAGTCCTTCGAGCAGCTGCTCGATGCCCCCTGCAAGATACATTCTCGGGCGCAGCCGTCTTCCCATACCCTACGACGGTGCAGCTTTGCACGCCGGCTATTGCAAGGGGATGCCCTGCCGGCTCCTCCAGGTGCGCAGGAGGCGCCTCGTGCACCGACTCCCGTCCACGCTCCGGCTCCACCACCGCCGCCTCGCGACGACGGCTACCACCAAGACGACTACCCTCATCAAGACGGAGCGTTCTTCGTCTTCACCAGTGAAGGCGACGACAAGCACAGCCTGCGCCAGAGGCGGCGCGAGTTGAACGCCACGGTCCCCCCGGTTCCCTAGTACATGCATTGGTCCGACAAACCAATCACATGGAGCCGGGTGGACCATCCTGCGGTGATGCCCAACCCGGGATCGTACGCACTCGTCCTCGACCCCACCTTCGCCTCCAAGAGGCTCACCTGCCGATTCTCCCGGGTGTTGGTCGACGGCGGCAGTAGCATCAACATCCTCTACCTCGACACTCTCCTCAAGCTCGGGCTCAAGGATACGGACGTCCTACCGACCAGTATTGTCTTCCATGGCATCGTGCCGGGGCAGTCCTGCTCGCCCATTGGTAAGATCCAGCTGGACGTCCTCTTCGGCGACAAAGCCCACTTCCGCCGAGAGTCCATATGGTTCGAGGTAGTGGATCTCAGCAGCCCGTATCACGCGCTGCTGGGAAGACCGGCTCTGGCCAAGTTTATGGCTATTCCGCATTACGCCTACCTGAAGATGAAGATGTTGGGTCCCAAGGGCATCATCACTGGTGTTGGCGACTACAAGAAGTCGCTCGAGTGTGTCCAAGATAGCAGCCGCCTCGCCGACGCCTTGCTGATTGCTGAGGAGAAGCGGCAGATCGACCGGCTCGTGGCCCAGGCTACTGAGCAGCCGGCGATTCCTTCTCCTCCAACCCAAACAGCCGGCGAGGGCTCGTTCAAGCCGGCTAAAGAGACCAAGCAGGTCCCACTCGACCCTGCCAACCCAAAGCAGTGCATCACCATCGGGGCTGGCCTCAGCCCCAAATAGGAAGGCGAGCTCGTCGACTTCCTTCGTGAGAATCGGGACATCTTTGCATGGTCGCCCAAGGACATGTCGGGTGTTCCCAGGAAGTACGCTGAGCACAAGATTCACGTGCGACCGGATGCAAAGCCGGTGAAACAACCCTTGTGCCGCTTCGCCGAGGGGAAGCGGTGCACGATCGGAGAAGAGATCAGCCGACTCCTTGGAGCCGGCTTCATCATGGAGGTTTTCCACCCGGACTGGCTGGCTAATCCAGTCCTGGTGCTGAAGAAGAACAACACCTGGCGAATGTGTATTGACTACACTAGCCCGAATAAGGCCTGTCCGAAAGACCCTTTCGCGTTGCCTAGGATAGATCAAGTGATCGACTCCACTGCAGGCTGCGAACTGATGTCGTTGCTGGATGCTTATTCAGGCTACCATCAAATCAAGCTGGATCCAGCTGATCGCCTGAAGACCTCCTTCATCACGCCCTTCGGGGCCTACCGCTACACCACCATGACGTTCGGTCTGAAGAACACAGGTGCGACATTCCAACACTGCATGCAGCAGTGCCTACTGCCACAGATCGGCAGAAACATCCACGTCTATGTGGATAACATCGTCGTCAAGACGAAGCAGCACTTCAGCCTCCTCGACGACTTGCGGGAGACGTTCGCCAATCTGCGCGAGTACAAGATCCGGCTCAACCCGGAGAAGTGCGTCTTCGGGGTTCCAGGCGACAAACTCTTGGGGTTCTTCGTATCCGCCCGCGGTATCGAAGCGAACCCCGAGAAGATCGGCACCATCGAGCGGATGGTGCGGCCGGCTCGAATCCTCGATGTCCAGAAGTTTGTCAGCTGCTTGGCATCCCTTAGCCGGTTCGTCAACCGGCTTGGCGAGAAGGCCCTTCCACTCTACCAGCTCATGAAGAAGACAACGAAGTTCGAGTGGAACGACTAGGCGGACGAAGCCTTCTACGACCTCAAGCGGGTAATCTCGAGCCTGCCAATCTTGGCAACGCCGTCTTAAAGGGAACCCATACTCATATACATTGCGGCGACCACTCGCGTGGTTAGCGTAGTCTTGGTAGTTCAGCGTAAAGAGGAGGGCAAGGCACTGCCAGTGCAGCGCCCTGTCTATTACCTTAGCGAGGTCTTGTCCGCCTCTAAGCAGAACTATCCGCATTATCAAAAAATGTGTAGTGTTTACCTTGCTGCAAAGAAGTTGAAGCAGTACTTCCAAGAGCATGCCATCACCGTGGTAAGCACTGCTCCACTTTCAGAGATCATGGGAAATCGTGATGCCACGAGCAGGATTGCCAAATGGTCCATCGCTATGGTGGATCACGATATCCGGTACGAGCCCCGTACCGCCATCAAATCTCAGGTGGTGGCCGATTTCTTAGTCGACTGGGCCGAGACCCAGTTTGAGCCACCGCCTCCAGACTCCACGCATTGGCGGAGGCACTTTGACGGCTCGAAGATGCGGACAGGACTGGGATCCGGCATCGTCTTGACGTCTCCGAAAGGGGACCAGCTCAAGTATGCTCTCCAGATCCATTTCGCCGCCTCCAACAACGTCGCCGAGTACGAAGCACTTGCTCATGGCCTCCGGCTTGCCAAGGAGATCGGCATCCGGCAGCTCGTATGCTTCGGCGATTCAGACTTGGTGGTGCAGCAGGTCTCTGTCGAATGGGACACCAGGGACGCAAACATGGCAAGCTACCGCTTCCTCATTCAGCAGCTCAGCGGCCCCTTCGAGGGTTGTGAGTTTCACCATGTTCCTAGGGCAGAAAATGAGGCGGACGATACACTGGCGAAGATCGGCTCCACGAGACAGGCCATTCCAGCCGGCGTCTCCCTCGAGCAACTCCATAAGCCGTCTATCAAGCCGTCTCCCGAGTCGGCATCGATCTTTGTGCCGGCTGACTCTGCAGTGCAAGCGCCGTCGGCTCCACCAGCTACGCCGGCTGCAGTTCCTGTGCTGGCTCTATTGGCTCCATCAGCTACGTCGGCTGCAGTTCCCACGGCGGCTGCGCTGACTACACCGACTCCAATGGCGGCACCGGCTACGACAACAACCCCGACTCTGCCTGGGCTCGAATCCTGTCGTTTCGACACCCAGTGGGTGGACGTCATGGAGATAGACGGTGAGTCGGCTGCCACGGCAGCACCAGAGACACGTTGTCTCGAGTCCACAACAGCGGCTCCATCAAACTCGGGGGCTGCAGAAGCCCCCAACAGTCAAGACGAGGCGGAGGCGACCCTTGTGTCGGCTCCATCATGGGCTCAAACTATTCTGGCCTTCCTTCTTCACAGCGAACTTCCTCAGAACGAGGCGGAGGCGAGACAGATCCAGCGCAGATCTGCAGCCTATGCCATCATCAATCGCCAACTGGTACGACGCAGCGTGACCAGTGTGTTCCAATGCTACGTCGAATTAGAAAAGGGACAGGAGATCCTCAGAGACATTCACCAGGGGGAGTGTGGGCATCACGCCGCCTCCAGAACCCTGGTGGCCAAGGCATTCCGCCATGGATTCTACTAGCCCACGGTCCTCGAGGAGGCCGTGGATCTGGTCGACAAGTGCGAAGGTTGCCAATTCTTCAGCGCGAAGAGCCATATGCCGCCTTCGGCCCTCAATACCATTCCCTTGTCATGGCCATTCGCCGCCTGGGGACTGGACATGGTAGGGCCCTTCAAGACGGCTCGCGGTGGGATGACGCATCTCTTGGTGGCCGTCGACAAGTTCACCAAGTGGATCAAAGCCAGACCTATCAAAAAGCTTGACGGCCCCACCGCTGTCAAGTTCATCACAGACATCTCTGTTCGATATGGCGTTCCCCACAACATCATCACCGACAACGGCACCAATTTCGCCAAGGGCACTCTAGCACTCTACTGTTCCAAGGTAGGCATCCGGCTCGATTTGGCATCAGTGGCACACCCCCAGTCGAATGGCCAAGCAGAGAGGGCCAACGGCCTGATTCTGGCCGGCATCAAGCCAAGACTGGTGGCACCGCTGGTCAGATCAGCCCGCTGCTAGATTGAAGAACTGCCGGCTGTGTTATGGAGCCTCCGCACCACGCCCAACCGGTCGACCGGCTTCACTCTATTCTTTCTTGTATACGGCTCTGAGGCTATTATTCCCATGGATATCGAGTTCGACTCGCCTCGGGTCGCCCTATACACAGAAACGGAGGCAAAGGAGGCAAGAGAAGACGGTGTGGATCTCCTCGAAGAAGCAAGGGACTTGGCCTTGAGCCGGACGACCATCTATCAACAGAAGCTGAGATACTACCACAGCAAAGAGATCAAGTCTCTCTCTTTCAGGGAGGGAGACTTTGTCCTCAGAAGAATCCAGCGCACTGTCGGCCAGCACAAGCTCTCATCCCCATGGGAGGGACCCTTCATCATCAGTAGGGCGTTGCACAACAACGCTTACTACTTGATCGATGCCCAAAAGCCAAGGAAGCGCAAGAGGGACGACTCCGGCCAAGAAACGGAACGTCCATGGAACGCGGCGCTACTTCGCCCGTTCTATTGCTAAAAGGCAAGAATCAAACAAGGGAAAGAGCATGCATATGTATCTTACTCCCTCTTCAGGGATCAACAACAAATGCAATAAAAAGAGCATGCCTCATGTTTCTTTTTATTGAGAGTTTTCACTCAGTGTACGCCCCTGACTGGCTTCAATAAGCTCGGGGGCTACACCACGTACACCTCTTGCTGGCTTTATCAAGCTCGGAGGCTACGCAGCACATGCCCCTTGCTGGCTTTAACAAGCTCGGAGGCTCGCTAGCTGCTCGGACGCCTTCCCTACTCTAAAAGAACACATAGTGTAACCGGCTGATCCCTGGTCACCTCGTACGAGCTTGCGGGTTGGCTCCGGCCGTCTGGCTTGCGAGGTGACGCCAGGTTAGACCGGATACATGCAAAGTTCGGCTACAAAGGGTCGTCGGCTTGGGATGGCTCGATCATATATACAATCTCATTCAAGCCGGCCTTTGTTGGCTTATGTCTTGTTCTTTAAGTCTTGATGACTTCAAAAAATCTAAGTCTCGTATTCTAAAATCAGAAACCTCGACCCAGCCACAGACCGGCTCCCGGCTGTCGGGCTGGCATGATGGAAGATTAGGAATACGAGGGTTGGAGAAAAAGGAGTCAACCAGGGATCAAAAGACAAGAATATAAGACAACACGCATGACAATACGAATATAATGCTGAATATATACATTGGAAAAAGCATTGGCCCACGGCCCAAGTTCATTACATCCCTCCGAGGGTAGAACAAAACACAAAGGACACTGGCTACGGGGTTGCGGCCTCATCGGTCACCCCGGCCGCTGCTCCTGACGTGGTAACTTCACCATCTCCAGCTGCTCCCGAGGCAGTTGCGTCGTCTCCTTCGCGAGGGCTCCCGGCTCCATCCGCACCGGAGTCGGCGTACGCTGCAACGCTGGAGGCGGCCGCAGATTCCATAACTCGGGCCGCCTCATCAGAGCTGCCGTCAGGGTCATAGGGCTGAAGGCCGTGCTGATCTTCAGCGATCACACCGCCATCTTCACCCAGCTCTAAAACGAAATCGTCCCAGGCTGCATACTCGACGATGTCATTGGCCCTTACACGTAGTGCCTCCTCCATGCCCTGTAGCTCCACCTCCGAGCCATCACGCTGGGCGGCGAGCTTGCCCAAGTCCAGGTTCCAATACCAGGACTTGGCCAAGCGCAGGGCCATATAAGCCCCAGCCCGCGCGGCAGAAGTGCGCCAGGCATCCAGGTGTTCTCCACCTGCTGCAAACCAGCGGGCGAGCCGGCTCCACGCCCTCCAGCCACAAGGCCGCCACCATCGACGAGCCTGTGAGCTAGAGCTGAGCCACAGACTCGCCCAGGGCGCGCAGGCGGGCCCGAAGGCCCACCCCGATCTCCTCCACGCTCCAGCCGGAAGTAGTGTCCACCTCCTGCCGAGTCGCGCGACGCTCCTCGCGGCTCACCTCTACGGCAGTGTCGGCCGCGATCTGGGTTGCAGGAAAGAGACCTGGAATAGCGACATCCGGAACGCAGGAGCACAGTGAGAAGAGGAGACGGGCAAAAGACCAAAAACAAGACAAAGAAAAGAGACTCGCGATGGAAGGCGCCATCGGTCTCATGGGAGCTCTCGAGGACCTCGAGCTCCCGCACCTTACTCGCGTGAGTAAGGCGGGCAACCTCCTCCTGGAGAGCCACCGCAGACTCCAAGGCCTTGGCGAGTTGCGATTGCTTCTGGACAAGGGCCTCCTCCTTCTCCCTCAAGGCGGCGTCCTTGAGGTTCATCTCCTTGAGATGAAGAGACGCGAGGCGATCCACGTCGGCATAGTAGGAGGCCTCCTTCTTCTGCAGCGTATCGCGCAGTCGCTCCAGCTCGACCTGGCTGGCCGCCTCGAGCTCCTTCTTCTCCGTCTGAAGAAGGGCCAGCTGCTCCTGGAGCCGGTTGCCGGCACTACGCAGGGCATCCCGCTCCATGGCGGCTTCGCCCAGCCGGACTTCGAGCTCGGTGATCCGGCCATCAGCTCCCAGGTGCTGGGTCCGCAGCTCATTGTAAGGACCTACCTGGGTGTGGGCCTCCAGGCGCTCCATCTCTCCGCATACCACGCGGGCCAACTGCTCCACCTTGGTCCGGTTGCTGGTAAACATCGACACCAGCTCCGGGACACCGGAAAGCGCGGTGCCGGCGGGCAGTCGCAGGCGGGCCAGGTTGGCCGCCCGCCATGTCTTCATGGGCCGGCTCCCGGCCCGGCCCCTAGCTCCTGGTGCAACAGGGTCGTGCTGGGGAACGACGATGGCACCGGCTCCCAGTGCCGGCTCGGCGGCCGGCTCTGGCGCCATCTCAGCTGGCGCTGCCTCCTCTGCGGGAGGCGGATGGGCCGCATCCGGCGCATCCATGGCCACCCATGGCGCGTCAGGGGCCGCGTCTGGCGCGTCTAGAGCCAGTTCCGGCGTGTCGGGTGCTGCCTCAGCCCTGGGGGAGTCAGGGACCGTTTCCAGGTCCACTGGCGCCGAGGCTTCCGGTCCTGAAGGTTGGGCCCCCTCAGCAGTTGGGGCCTGCCTTGAAGCCGCTTCGCTAGCTGGCTCCTCCGTGCGAGCATGTGCGGAGGGGTCATGTCTAGCCTTCGCACGCTTCTCCATCGGCTTCTCGACCCGGCTGGGGCGAGACTGGCCCACGGCCGCCTTCCGCGCAGTCGCGTCCCACCGGTGTTTGGACTCCATCTCAAGCTCCCTCTCGGCAGCATCGGCTGCTGCCAGCCAGCCCGCTCGGCTGTGGAGGCGGTGTCTTCATCCACCTCCTCCGCCTCCCTGTCAAGCAAAATCCTTAAGAAACAAAGCTCCTCGCAAGATAAACGAAGAAAGGGGGAGGGAATCTTACCGCGCTACCATAGGGACCTGCCTACGGCCAGCGCCGCCTGCTCACTGTCCGGCTGGAGGACCCGGCGCCGGCCGCTTAGGAGTCGGTCGGGATGCTTTGGCACCCTTGCCCTTCCTCCCGGCTCCCTCGTCGGCGGCGGTCGCTCCGCCCCTTTGGCGCCTGCCGCGCGTTAGTGGCGGGCTGGTGACCTCTTCCACCCCATCGGAGTCCTCCTCGAAGGCTGCACAAGAAATGAATGAGGGAATCTCGTCGTCATCCGTCCAGTCCGCAACGGAGGGCCGTGGGTACTCACCAGACGGCTCTGTCCCTTACGACTCCAGGGGATTCTCTGAGCTGGCGGAGGAGTCCTAGCGGGATTCAATCATGCCCTCGTCCTCAATCTCCGAGGCGTCGGACACATCCACGTCGGGAGCGGGCGGACGGAGGGACCCATGCAGATTCTCGTACAGCTGCGGAAAGGGATTCGATAGTCGGCTCAGCAACACGACCGGCTACAAGACAAACAACAAAGAATAAAGAGGCCACCTACCATCGGAGGCGGACGGGACCTGTTGAAGGGGGACATCCCCCACGTCCATTCCCCGCTCTCATCCATGCGGGCGGTGGAGATCAGATTCACCCTTCGCGCTACAGCGTCGGGGGTGAACCTCTTGGTGGATAGCCGGCATGGATCATGCCGACCGCTCATCTGGCAGACCAGATGTGGTCGCCGCTGCAAGGGCAGGATCTGGCGGGTCACCATGGTGGTGAGCAGGTCGCGGCCAAGGAGGCCGCCCTTCTCCAAAATGTCGAGGTGGGCGCAGATCAGTGCCACCTCAGAAATCGGCTTGGGGGTCTTCGCATCCCATTTCAACCTCGTCGGCGGAGCGATGTCGAACGGGGGCATGTTGAGGACATCCAGGGCAGAGTCAGCGTTCTTCACATAGAAGAAATCCTTTTGCCAATGCTTGATGGATTCTTGCAGGGGCATTTGGGGGAAGCCCGACTTCGAGCGATGGTGCACCAATGCGGCCCCGCACGGCGTCATCGGGCGCGGCCCCTTGAGCTTATCCACCTCGGATTTCTCCATGGCGATGGATTGCTGCTTGAAGCAGAACAGGCTGCGCCACAGATCGACGTGGGGTTCGATCCCCACGAAGCCCTCGCACAGGACCACGAAGGCCGATAGCTGCAGAATGGCGTTCGTCGCCAGGTGATGCGGCTGCAGGCCAAAGAAGCGGAGCCATTCGGCGAAGAAGGCGCTGGCCGGAAGCCCGAAGCCCCGGTAGAAATGCTCGGTGAAGACCACGACCTCTCCCACGGCGGGTGTGGGAGCGGTCTTGGCGCCAGGGAGTCGCACCAACACTTGGGAGGTCGAGGGCAACAGTCGGTGGTGACGGAGCGCCTCGATGTGCTCCTCGCCGACGTCACTGCCTAGCCAGGCTCCTGCGATGACGCCTTCTGCGTCGAGGGCCTCTTCGAGGAAGAACCATCGGCCATGGCTGCGGGCGACGGAAACCCGAAGGGGTCGGAGACTTCCCGGCGACGAAGATGAGGAAGACGAAGGATGCGAGCTCTTTCTCTCTGGGCACGGGGAGGAAGAGGGCGCACATGCGGGGCAAGAAGGGGGGTGAATGGCCTCCTCAGAACCCCCGCGTCCCATTTAAACCCCCACGAAGCATCGTGGGGAGGGGATCCAGTGCGCACTGGACCCCCACTGACCCCGTGTATTACGGGCGGTAACGCTTCCCTAAGCCCAACCGTTACGGAGTAAATCCGCACAGGATCTCTCGCGCGGAGGCCGAGGGGGCGTCGTGACGGGACCCAGGCCCCAGGCCCGGTCCCGTCATCAGTAATCTCCATCGTTACGCCAGGCGGGGCCTGGCACGTGGCGTTCTCCAAACGTCTCGCGACGAAGCCGAGGCGTCGTTTCGAAGCCAGCCGGTTTCGAAGCCAGCGCTCCTCGTCACGATAGCGGCAAAAATACTAAGGCAAATCATCAAGCCGGTGAGGCCGCCCGTCCGCACGCGGCAGGCCTCGCCAGCTTCGGGGACTATTGTCGGGGGGATACCCCGGGGTAGGCTGATCAAGCCTGCTCCTTCACTTCCGGCCCAAAGGACATGAAGATATACAGTTTCCCAAGGCCCAAGTCTTCCGGCCGGCTAGGCTGCGCCTACCGTCTAGAGGACGAGGCGGCCACTCCTCTGGCCGGCCAGGCAACCCTTGCCGGCTAGAGTCGAGCCTGTATCTCTTCTGAGCCGGCCTGGTCCAGCCAGCCCGGCTAGGAATGAGACGGCCGCACCAAAGCCGGCTGCCCACGAAGGCTAGTTGGCCAAAGATCACAAGTCACATCACATCGTAGGTCGGGATAAGACCTTACGATTAAAGGTAGCTACGCGTCAGCAAAGGTAATGGATCGGGGCGCCCGGCAGGTACGAGCGTCGGCGGCCACGCCGCCGACCTACCCCGGCTCTGATCCATCACCTAGCATAGTGTCGGACCGTCACACTCCCACTCCATTACTGCACGCGGCGTGGGGAACAGTGGAGGCGGCCGTACTACCTGCCCATGACGAATCTCGCTGGGCGACGCTTGACGTACAACGCGTGCTCGGCATCAACCTTACGCGAGAGCTTCATTGGCCAGCCGGCGGATCCCACTGCCAATCGAGACCATGCAGCCGACGGGCCCCTCAAGCGACAAGACAAGACTCTAGTGGGCCCCTGGCCAGCCGGCGAGGCTGCCAGCCGGGTCCCACACTTGTACCCTTTATCCATATTGTAGGCCGGCGGGTTCGCCTATAAAACCCCCCGGTCGCTCTCCATGCAGGAGGCGATCATTCCACAGTCAAACAACATCACACGCTCACCAACCACAGAGAGAGAGGCAGAGACGAGCCAGCTGCTCCCCTCTTCCTCCTCCCAACACAGCTCCAGGAGCAACCCTGTACTCTGTTCATACACATCAAACACTCCGGCAGGATTAGGGGTATTATCTCTACGGAGAGCCCTGAACCTGGGTACATCGTGCGTCCCATGCGTGTACCAACCTCGTTCCCAGCGTCCACCTTTGTCCCTTCGGTTCTCACCGACTTTAGCCTACCTATGGCATATGTTGTGAGTATTCACCGACAAAAGCAAATTCCTCAAATATGCACATCTTCAGGGGGAGTTCCTCTATATCTTGCAATCAAATTCCTGAAATTATGTACTTACACTTCATATGTTTGTCCCCGTTGAAAACTTAACCTATTTGTCATCAATCACCAAAAAGGGGGAGATTGTGAGTGCATCTCGTGCCCCTTAGTTATTCTGGTGTATTGAAGACTTATAAGTTAAGGGACTAATATGTTTGTGAGTCTACACGGGCTCTATAAGTGCTAAGGAGTTTGAGATATTCGAAGAATATCGACCCCTAAAAATGAATGTCTTCAACTGAAGACTTTGGTATTTTCGTGAAGACTTTGAAACTGAGGAACTTGGTATGTCCTTGAAGATATTGATGCCAGGACTTTGAAGCGTGAAGACATTTTTTTCGTAGTTTCATTTCCTTATTTTGAGTCATCGGGACACCGTACTATTAAAGGGGGTTAAGGTAATACTAAGGAAGAACTTCCAAGTGATGCTCATCTAAAAGCCTACACATAACCAATCCTTCGAGTGAAGCCTTTGGAAACCTCTTGTAGTTCAATCAAATTCTTTGGTAACAGAGAGGATGATCTTCTGGTCATTGAGGAAATTGGTCTGATTGAGGAGTTAGGATTTTGCCAGTGCGAATTGCCTACAAGTGAGGAACATGATAGATTTGAGGATTTTCATAGTTCAAAATTCCAACCATTGTTGTGTTTAGCGCCAGTTGTCCTCATAATCTTATCCACATAATCGTCATATCATTGGGGGAATTTATATCTTATCATGTCGGTTTGCATCGTGGCTATAAATAGCGGCCCCCTACAACCACTAGATGGTTGGCTGCTCCGAGAGAGAACTTGACACTTGTCATTTGAGAGCATCCCTTCCTCCGAGGACTTTGAGAGAAAATCATCAGCGAAGAAAAACCCAAAACCCAAAACCAAAACCAAAACCAAAAACCCAAAGTGGTTGAGAATCACTGAGGAGATATATTGTTCGTGTGTGGAACCGATGCTTGTTAGCTTGGAAGACTGTGTATCTTCCAGATGGTTAGGTGTCAATGGTCTAGATCATCCAATCGTAAATTGTGGATTGTCGGGTGACCTAGTTGGTGAGGGTTTGCAAGTCTTCCCCGAAGACTTACGACGAGGGTTGGGCGAGGTCTACGTGACCTTAGATAAAGGAGAATACGGTAAGGACTTTGTGTCCTGGGACTGTGTGTCCTTTGGTTTTAATACCAAGCCACTCCAAACCAGATGTACGACTATCACAACAGTTGGAACTGGGTCATGAAATCATTGTTTTCACCCAGCTCCTCATTCTGTTTCCTCAACTCTTTCATTTCCTCATATACTTGTTGATAAATTTGATCGTTCCTGTTCGAATACTTTGACTGAAGACTTTCTTTATTTCCTCATTTCAAATTCTTCAGTCACCTTGTTCTTCACCTGCTTATCCTATTTCACTCTACTCACACTCTATGTATGTTTCACTTCTCTATGATGACTATGTTGCTGCCATGCCATGCTTACACCTAAGTACTTATTCTGCTACAAGTAGTTCGTCTCTTAGCAATTTCCTCAAGTAGAAATTCTTCACTAACGAATTTGTAAAAATCACCTATTCACCCCCTCTGGTTGATATATCGCACTTTCAAGATGTTACCTTTCCAAGACGCGATGTAGGCATCAGTCTAGCCCTTCTCTAGGGCCTTGGGCTCGAGCGAAGCGGTCGAAGTATCAGCCCTGCAACTAAGTATTTCAGGAAGTTATGTCAGTCGACCATCAGTCAAAAAACAACAGTCAGAGTAGAAATGTCACACGGAGAAAGCACTTATGCTTAGGCCACAGACACGTCCACCTTGATCTTTGGCAGGACGACCTTCCGGAGCTTGGCAGTCATCATCTTGGGCTTATTGGCGGCCTTCCCCGGCGATGTTGCAGGCTCATTCCACTCTCACTTGGAGTTGCAGGTCGGGGCGGCACACACAGTCGGCTTGGTAGTACTCGGGGCCTTGGCGCCGCCAGCACGGGTCTCGACTGGGACACCCTCAGACAGGGAGGACTCCGCCTCTTCGCCGTTCTCCAAGTCATCGTCGCCCTCATGAGACTCTTCCTCGTCATCATCATCGTCGTCGCCTCCTGAACCTTCAGGTCGCTCAGTTTCACTTGCCACATTGATTGGTGTGTGGTTGACTGCTGGCACCAGGCTGATCAACGTCGTGAAGGCGTGCCAAACGAAAATCAAGTTCAATACAAATAACAGAAAGACAACTGCAATGAAATCATCCAGACGAACTAAATCATGGATGACCTCATTCGAAGGATTCTCCAAAGAGAAAGGGGCACCAGCATGGTCCCCCTAGGGTTCTCGCGCACCGAAGTGATAGCCATGAGCTTCGCCTCCACCGCCTTCACCACGACTTCATCCATCAGAGTTCGCATGGGGTCATTCGGCCCCTCATACATCCACATGTGATGGGCCATTGCCTGGAAGGGCTGAGTCCTCAGCTGGAAGAAGATCTCCAACAGATCCATCCCGTTGACACCGGTCCGCATGAGTGCAATGAGTGTGATCACCAACATATCAACATCTACCTTCTCATTCTTCAACACAGTCAGGGAAGGGGCCGACTGGACTCGCTCCATCAAGTACGACGGGAGGCCCGACTGGCCATTACCTACTGAGGCATTCTGGCAGTAAGGTCAGGAGTTTTGCCAACCCTTGATCGAGTAAGGAAACGGCATCTGCGGAAGCTACTCTTCCCTCTAGTCTGGATGCCGAAACCTCCACAAAGCTAAACTACATTCGTCTTCTCCCCCGACCGAGAATACTTCCTCATCGTCATCACTCGACAAGTAAAAAGGTGCTTGAACAAACCCTAGTGGGGATGACAGGCGAGGAAATTCTCACAGAAGGAAACAAAAGCAACCAAATACGAAATGGCGTTGGGGGAGATGGTGGATTTGAGCTCCGAAAAAGTCAAGGAAGTCATGGAAGAAGGGATGTGAAGGCCACCAACTCGTCTCCTCGTGGTGAGGGCTCTCGCCCTCCTCCGACAGTCGCCAGCTCCCGGCGACAACGAGTCGCTAGCTCACCAGGTCGTGCAGGCGACTCTTAGTGATGCGGGACGACAACCAGTCGCTCTGGATCCACCTTGTCGGCAGGCCCCGTTGCTCTAGGAAGACCCGCACGAGCCACTCTTCGCCCACCCAGCCTTCATGGTCGCACTCCTCATCATCATGCATGATGGAGTTCGGTCGGAGCGATAGGTGGCGAGAGGCTTGGCAGCGGAACACTTGACCGGGGTGGCAGAGAGGGTGAGGAAGGAGAAAACCATATCTAATATTACTCCCTCTCTCTCTCTCCAAATATTCCTTTTATAACCTCGGGCAGGAGATCTTCAGCCGTCAATCGGCGGTCAGGAGGAGATATGCAAGATCCCGCAAACAGTGCCCCTGCTGCACTGGCGGAATTTGAGGTGCGGAAATTGAGGTGACATGCCACTTTCTCCACTATCCATGATGTTGTCGTTTCTACGCAAGCGCGCACATCACCCACAATTTGAAACCCGCGAAAACCCTATGGCGTTTCGATCCGATTGGATCCCGCATCCACTTTCCAAAAATGAGATGATTTGGCCCGCAATACACTCTGTCCCTCTGAAGGACTCGAATCACTCAGATATGTGCATATGTGATCAAAAGAGTTCCACTGGGACGCGAGTGGGATCAGTCCTAACTCTCGCTTGATCACTCGGAGCCCTTTGCATGCATGTACCCGAGTCGTCAATACATTTATCTAAGAGACAATCAAGTGTTACTATATGAGGGCCCTAAATTAGTCCGACCATTCGGAATTTTCCAATCCTGGATCTGTGGTGGTTTATTTTGGATCCGAGTGGAACAACCCTGAGCTGCTTTCTAGAAGTCTCCGAGACGCTAGAGACGCCATCAAGTGTCTTTCACTCGACCAATTAAACTTCAACCGATTCGGGGCTACTGATGGGGTCACCTACTAAGGATAGGGTCATGGACCTGTCATCCAGGGCCCACCTAGTAGGCCCCCACAGAGTCATTGAAGTCCGAGAGCTACCGCTGCAACTCAGGTTTCACTCGGACGTATGGAGTTACTCGGCCACCCTCAAATGAGTCGAACATGTACCAGCACTCGGACCAGGGCAAGCGTGGTCGGCGGAAGGACTGGAACGGGTAAGAGACTTGACATCTCACATAAAGCACACTAAAGACTAATGTTACTAGTAACGCCACAGTTAGAGTTGTTGTTACTAGTAACTCATGTAGTTATAGTCATTTAATGCCCTTGTAATGTCACATCGTTGGCCTCGTGAACTTTATATAAGTTGCCCCGGTGCTCCTGGACAAGGGTTAAGCACCCCGTATATTCACACCCCCCATAAGAAACACTAAGCCTGTGGGCTCGAGACGTAGGGTCTTTACCACTTCCGAGTGGGACCTGAACTTGTACATCCAAGTGTTATGCTTGCATCGTAGCTAGGCTCCGCCATCCTCATTCGTATCCCTGGTACTATTCTTAGGCTCGTTTCCTCGTCAACGGGTTCACTAGGTAGCCCGTTAAGGATAGGTTGAAGTGCAAATCTTTCATCGGCGCCATGGTGAAGATATAGTGATTCGACGACATGCATTTCTAGGGGTCATCCCAGCCCAAATACGTTCATCCATCAAGGCTTTTCGTATTTTTGGATGGGTGATTCAAGGCGCTTTCAAAAACCATTACTGGTAATGTTCGTGCGAATGAAAGAGTGACATCAACGTTGCTTCGGTCCAATTGCAGCCTCTTTGCCGAAGTCTTTGGAGTATTTCTTCGAGCAGAGATTGATACCGCGAGGAAGATGTTTTCAACAGATTTCGATGTAATTCTTAGTCAGAGGAGTTACTTTGTATTTTCTTTGATCTTATGTCCAAATCAGTGTACTTGTAATTGTTACGAGTATGATTAAAGTTACACGTGTTTCTAAAAAAAGGAGTCTGGATGCACAGATTCGACCTGAATACCACAACATTTAACCTGAATACCAGAACAAAACATATGTTTTTTTCAATTGAGTGTGGACTAAGAACTGAGTATAGACACATGTCAAAATGTGATTGGAAGAAAAAACAGCCTGAAAGCAAATAGAAAATCGGACACATGATGATTAGGCATTCCCAATTAAAAACCTCAAATCTATATTATTACATGAAACGTAAATGTAATACTAAGTGGGCTCGTCCAAATCCGTCATGTCCATGTGTGGCGGCTGACTGCGTCCCTCGTAGTGTCGGTCCGGTCACCGGCGAGGTGGAGTAGGATATGAGACACTAGCGTCTCACGGGAGTTGAGCTCCCGCCATCTCCCTTGCCCTACTCTTCCTTGTCAGAGCCCGTAACCCAGATGGTGCCTATCAACATGAGGTCGATGATGGACACATCGTGGGAAGAGCCGACGTCCATCATGACGTAGTTGTGGCACCCGTACCCGTGCACCATACGGGGCGTCAAGGAGTGTGACTCCGTCCTCTTCAACGTCCACCACCGGAGGCCTCTGCCGCCTCCCGCGCCTGTTGCCTTGCACGGCGGGCATATTGTGCTATGTTAGCATTCGCGGACGCCCGTGGTGCGTCCTTGGCTGGCCAATGGAGGAATTGCGTGTCCGCCACGGCGTTTGGACGCCAGACGAACCGCACCGCCTTCGGTGAGGCAGTGACGCCGAACCCAATCACCAGTTGTGCCAATGCAATTGTGACATCCTTGACTTTTGCAACAGTAATTATTGTAATTAAGTTATAGTGATCACCCTCGGTAATGATGCCACATCATCGAGAATTCCCATCTTAGACCCGCGTTGATTCGAGTCTATCCGGATCCAAAATTTGAAAGCAAAAGAAAAAGTACTTTATAAGTTCATTACAAATTTTAAAAGAATATGTTTATGAAAGAAAGAATTAAAAGTATGTATAATAAATTGTAAAAGAAAGTATTTAAAAAGAAAAATCAAATAGTAAAAAATATAATAAAAGAAAGAAATAATAGAAAAGGGAAAAGGCAAAATAAAATAAAACGAAAAAAAAGGAAAAAGGAAAAAGCAACCCCCCCACCCCCTGGCCCAGCTGGGCCAAGAGGCCCAACCGGCCAGGCCCCCAAATCGCCCCCACCCAAACCCTAGAGCCCCCCTGGCGGCAGGTCACCCCCCCTCGCTACTCCCTCCTCCCACCGAGCGCCGCCAGCGCCCCCCACGCTCCCCCTCGGCCCCACCCCCACCGACACATCTCTCCCTCCCACGACGCCAGATCCCCCTCCTCTCCCACGTCGCCTCGCCCTCCTCTCCCGTAACTCCCGTCGCCCCCAGATCCCTCCTCCCGGCCGGCGAGCCCCCACGGCCTCCTCCCTCCACCGACCCTCCTCCCCCGGCGCCCCCCCCTCACGGCCTCCTCCTCCCCCGGCGCCCCCCCCCCTCACGGCCTCCTCCTCCCCCGGCGGCCCCTCCCCTCTCCCGGCCGGCGAGCCCCCCCACCTCCACCGCGCCGGCCAGCAGCACCACCTCGGCCCTCCAACCTCGCCGGCCTACCACCCGCCGCCCCCGTCGGCCTTCTCCCGCTCGGTCCAGGAGGGATCGGGCAGGAAGACATCTCCACCTCGCCGGATCCGGCCGGCTCCCCCTCGCCGGCGCGTCATCACCATCATCACCGTCCCCTTCACCACCAGAACCACGCCGTCTCCTCCGCCCCTTCCCGCGAACTCCGGCTTCACCGGCCCCTCCCGTCAACGTCGGTGAGCCCCTCCTCGGGCTCCTCCCACCATGTCGTTCTCCTCGCCGCCCCGGTTCCATTCCGGCAAACGGGACCCCGATCCGTCGACGGTAGACTCCGGTAGGAAGGATTGAACTTTTGGTTCTTCTAGGTGGAGTTAGCAGAGAGTTGTTCTATGTGTGTTAACACAGAGAGAGAGAGATGAGTGTTGAGAGAGAAAAGTAAATAAAAACAAATGTTGTATTCCGTATGTATGTATGTATGTATTTGATACCCGTATTTATGTATGTATTGCGTATATAAATATTGGAGGAATACGATATTTGCATGTTTATATCTATGGAAAAAATCGAGTATATGGCCTATGTCACTTACCGGTGGGGCCATACCTCCACACCCACTTACAGGGAGGCCCCACACTCGCTTTGAAGAAAATGGAAATTAAAATATAAATAATAGCAATATATGTTTTTATTAAATAAATAAATAAATAGATATAATAATTAATTAATGAGTTAATGAATTAGTTAAATAAATATATAAGTTAATCTGTTAATTAGAATAATTAATTAACATAATGAGAGAATGCCACGTGGGTCCCTCATTAAATTAATCTGATTAAATAATATTTAATCTTAAATAAAACTTGTGCCTATGACGTTCGGGACCCGCTGGTCAGTTGACCAGGCAAATGTTGATATCAGCATGACATCGTGATGATGTCATAATGGGATTTTATTAAAATAGCTAAATCTGTTTTTAATTCCTAAATAATTAATAAAACTTTAAAAATTAATATTAAATAATCCGTAAGTCAGATCAAAATATTTTTAACATAAAGTTGATCAGCAGATCGAGACGAACCCGGATACACGGCCCGTTCGTCTGTCACGCGTCCCTAGCATAGCAAACTTGGAACTTTTTCTCCGTTTCGAGTGTAACCGGTAGTAGCCCGAGACCCGGAAAATATCGTCAGATATTCTTCCGACCCGTCTATGACGGATGTTGCTGTGTTAGCTCATGTCTAGCCTGCATCTTTCCATGTCATGCTTTGTGTTGCATCGGTGCTATTTATTTATTGTTTCTTCCCCCTCTTCTTACCGGTAGACCCCGAGACTGACGCTGCTGCCGGGTACATCTACGACCCTGCCGATCAGTCCTTTGCCGCAGAGCAGCAAGGCAAGCAAATTCCCCTTGATCATTCCTATATCGCCTATGTCTTTCTTTCTACTGCTTGCATTAGTATTTTTGCTACTGTTGTAGTTAGCTCCTATATCTGATGCATAGCCTATTTTTGATGAACTGCTACTTTCAGTCCTGTACCTTCAATCTGCTTAGTATAGGTGGAGCAGTCATCCCCTGTGACCCCGTAGTTCAGTTGCCCCGCTTGTTTTCAATTCTCGATCTCTGATCGACGAGCCAGACCCGACACAGCACATTCACCCCCTTCGTTGTACGACGCTACAGAGATACTATCGGGTACCGAGGGTGACACCTCGCTAAGTACTCCTGATGATATATCTGTAGTATAGCTAGTCGGTCGTGGTTATCGAGGGTGATTCCTCTTTCACCATTCCCGATGATGCCTCTATCGTCAACCCCGCGAGTGTGGGACCCTCGAGGGTGATTCCTCTAAGCCCACCTTGACGGGTACATCGTTCGGTGTCCAACGAGGGTGATACCTCGGACCCCCCCCCCCCCCCCCCCGCCCCCCCGATGTTACAACCACACAGTTACTCGACCATGTTACTGGGATCATGGGTGATTAGTTGTAAGACGGGTGGATTCCCGTGAGATTGTGTCGGTGGACTAATTAAAATGCTAATGGATTTGGGTATTTGATCTGGGTTGGTCGGAGACCTTTTCGCACTAACCGGCTACGCAGGAAGAATTATGGGTACTCGGCGTCGCGGTATCAGCCGAAGCTTTTCAGATGCCAGCAATGTAGCGGCGCGCGCCCGAGTGGTCCCGAGATGCATCGCGCTTGTGATTAAGGGATGCTAGGACTGACATCGGCCGCCCACGCCACGTGCAGGAGCGTGAAGGGGAACTGGGCCCACGAACCCTTTGTGCTTAGGATTTAGACCGGCGGGCTGGCCTCTCTGATTAGTCTTAGGTGGGGCTGCGGCGTGTCGATATTCCGAGGCCGGGCAGGACCCAGAAAAGTATGTCCGGCCAGAGTGTTATCGAGCGTGATGGGACATGTGGTGCACCCCTGCAGGGATGAAAATTAACTATTCGGATAGCCGTGTCCACGGTTACAGGACGACTTGGAGTTGTGCCCCGATCTTATACAACTACAATTGTTACTTAACTGGATTTAGTTGCCTCGGGATTGCTTCCTCGCAGGGAGTCGAGGGAGGATCTTTAGGCGTGACCTCACTTTAATATTGCTGCAACAATATGACTATTAATGTTTTACCCCTGTTCTACTCTCGTCTATTGCTGCAAGACCCTGAAGATGCTAGTCTTCGATAGGACTAGGCCTTCTCTCTCTATTCTCGCATTGCTGCAGTCAGTCCACATACACACCCCCCTTCTTTGATACTGATGCATATTTAGAATAGTTCTGATGTAAGACTTGCGAGTACTTTGGATGAGTACTCATCGCTGCTTTGCTCCCCCCTTGTCCCCTTGATCCGTTTGCTGCGACCAGATGATGGAGCCCAGGAGATGGAGGTCCCCGCCGCCGACGACTGCTACCCCGACGGTGCCTACTACTACGTGGAGGCCGCTGATGATCAGGAGTAGTTAGGAGGTTCCCAGGCAGGAGGCCTCGCCTCGTTCGATCGTTGTATCTTTTGTGCTAGCCTTCTCCAAGGCACCCCATGTTATATGTCTGTACTCAGATATCTGTTGCTTCCGCTGACTCGTGTGTTTATCGAGCTTTCGTATTCTAGCCCTCGAGGCCCCTGGCTTGTAATATGAAGCTGATGTTATTTTATTTGTGTCTAGAGTTGTGTTGTGATATCTTCCCGTGAGTCCTTGGGTTTGATCGTACGCATTTGCGTGTATGGTTAGTGTACGATTAAATCGAGGACGTCACAAGTTGGTATCAGAGCCAACTGCCTGTAGGTAGCCCCCTTTCCAACTCCTTGGCCGAAGTTGAGTCTAGTGTTTGAAAAACTTTACTAACACTGATGTTGTGGCTTACGGGCCCACATCTCAATTGGGTGGTATTAGTATCTTTTACTCCTTTCCTATACTCTGGGCTCTACTTTCTCTTCTCTTTCGGGTCAAAGATTTTACTAACTCTAACATTAGGTTCTCGAATCACATCGATCCGGAGCGCTGGACTATCTACTCTTTTTCTCCTGAATATGTATTACACACACTGTCATTGACATCCGTCAATCTTATTTTCAAATGCGTCCCGCAAGACAGCACGTGCGCCTGACACAGGCCACTGAGACGACTGGGTTCCCGGCCATTTTGGTCGATCTCCTGACCAGGCTGGGATATCGCTGGTACCCCGAGTACACTGTGTTCGAGGATTTCCGCGAGTACAACCAGTACCAGTACCAGGCTGAGGTTCGCATCTTCGACCAGAGGGGCGGCGAGACCCTCAAGCGCCACGTGTTCTGTGGTATTGGAGTGTCGGTCGAGATGGCCGTCCATGATGCGGCCTACATCGCCATCACCCGTCTCCGTGGAGCGTACCCTCACCTGGAGGAGAGCCCTTTCAGATACATCCCGCATGCTCCTGTTGGGGATGAGACTGGGTCTGATCTCACTGCCTACGCTTCTGACGTTCGGGAGCGCAGCGACCGTTCCTACGCCGCTGTCTGCGCCCCCTACGTGACGCGTCGCTACGACGCGCGGGTTCTGGTGCAGTACACTGAGGCAATGGATCGTGCTTTCCGAGCTCTGACTGTGGAGCTGTATGCTACGCGCGCTCGTCTTTACGATGCGTTGACAGAGCTGCAGCCATCACACTGTACGAGGGTTCCACCTATGCGCATCCGCGAGCCGAGCAGGTCAGAGCTACCATCAGCTCTCGAGTGGACTGATGTTGGGGGTAGAACCCCTGCACTTGGACCTCAGCTGCTCGACTGGATGCGGTACCCTCACCAGAGTCACAATGGGACACACGGTCCTGTCACTACCTTCTATCACCGCCAGCTACCAGGATTCGATCGTCCTCTCCGACGTTGATGTAGCCTTATCGCTACATCTCGTTGTGGTACTCTTCCACCGCGTGCCTGCGCGCCGCCTAGTGAGTCCAGGGTATCTTCAAATGCGTCCGGGCTATCGCCAAATTTCGAATTTGTAATCGTTAGTCTGTAATCGAACTTATGTATGTGTCTGTATGTCGAACTCAACTACTATGGAGTATCTATCGCATTTCCCTTTCATAATGCATAATTACTTCATGAATGCGTGCGATGCCTTTGCAATTACTTTAAGCTAAACTACCCCTGCTAAATATTTAACAGGATGGTTAGACCAGCTGGCCGCCCGCGTGCCCCTACCAACGATGCACCACCCCCGCCTCCTGAGTATATGGCGGGAATGATCCAACAGTTTGAGCTGAACCGCCAGTTTATGCAAGGGCTCATGGATCAGTTCCAAAGGCCGAACATGAACCAACCACAAGGCGTGACACTGCAAGACTTCTGCCGTCTCAACCCTGCGATCTACCGCAGCTCAACTCAGCCTCTAGATGCTGATGACTGGCTCCGTGACATTTCTTATGAGCTAGAGTCTGCCAATGTGCCCCTGGCGAGCTATGTCAACTTTGCCGCCTACTTTCTGAAGGGTCCCGCTGCTCAATGGTGGGATAGCCACAGGCGCTCTCAGCCCGATGGGACTATCATCGCTTGGGCAGAGTTCAAGGCTGCTTTCCGTGCTCGATACATTCCCCAGGGAATCATGGACCGGAAGAAGCGTGAGTTCCGCAACTTGGTCCAGGGCAACAAGACTGTGGATGCTTATCAGCGGGAATTTATGGAATTATCTCGCTATGCTGAAGAAGACATTGCGACTGATGCACGCAGTCAGGAGAAGTTCCGTGAAGGCCTCCACCCTGATATCAAGCTGACACTCCTCGTTCAGGACTATGCTGATTTCGCCACCCTGGTGAACAAGGCTATTCAGGTTGAGACTGGTCTGCAGGAATACAAAGATAGCAGCAAGCGCAACCGTGACATGGGCTCATCTTCGGGCTCATCTGCACAGAAGCGGAAGAACTGGATTCCCAACAACATGTACCATGCACCTGCTCCTACTCCGAGGCCGTCCTATGCTGCACCTCGCCTGCCTCCTCCACCACCTAGGCAGCCGAGGCTCCCAGCTCCACCGCCTCGAGTTCCCCCTTCCCGTCCTGAGGACGGGCTGTGCTTCAAGTGTGGCCGTCCAGGTCACCGTGCTAGAGACTGCAGGCAGAAACCGAATCAGCTGACACTTCCGGCAACTGGCAGTGGCAACAACCAGAACCGCAACTTCAACACTAAGCCTGCTTATGTTCGTGGTCATGCCAACAACATTGATATGGGTCAAGCTCAAGACCAGCCTGCTACCGTGATGGGTACACTTCTCGTTAACTCAGTACCTGCTTCTGTATTGTTTGATACAGGAGCATCGCATTCCTTTATGTCGGAAAATTTTGCATACATGCATGACATTAGGAGCGAAGAGATGAACATCCCGATAGTGGTAAACACCCTTGGGGGCGAATGCCGAACCTCTGTGGTTTGCCCCCATGTTCCAGTTGAAATTGAAGGATTAGAATTCCTTGCCAACCCCATCCTACTAAAGTCATCCAACATTGATCTCATATTGGGGATGGACTGGTTGAAAGCTCATACGGCATCGATCGTTTGTGCCACCAAGACCGTCCACCTCCTACACCCTTCAGATGAAGTAATAAGCTACCATGCGCATCTCGTCCGTAATGTTGAGGCACGGCTGTATGCTTTGAATGCATTAAATGCGTTGCCTCTGGAAGGGATTGAAAACATTCCAGTGGTCCGAGAATTTCAAGATGTCTTTCCATAAGAACTTCCGGGGATTCCCCCTGCTCGAGCTGTCGAGTTTGTCATTGACTTGGTACCCGGTACCACTCCTATTGCCAAGCGTCCTTATAAAATGCCACCACATGAACTCCTTGAACTTAAGCAAGAAATTGACAACTCGCTCCGTCTGGGTTTCATCCGTCCGAGTTCCTCTGCTTGGGGAGCACCTTCTCTCTTTGTTAAGAAGAAGGATGGGACAAATCGATTGGTTCAAGACTATCGCCCTATCAACCAGGCCACTATTCAAAACAAATATCCTCTCCCTCGGATAAATGATTTGTATGATCAACTTGCTGGTTCCACCGTTTTCTCTAAGCTCGACTTGAGATTGGGATACCACCAGATCCGTGTTCGCAAGGAGGATATTCCAAAGACCGCCTTTGTTACTCGATATGGATCATACGAGTACACCGTCATGTCCTTCGGCTTAACCAATGCACCGGCAACTTTCTCTCGATTGATGAATTATATATTCATGGACTACCTCGACAAATTTGTCGTGGTATATCTGGATGATATTCTGGTGTTTTCGAAGAACAAAGAAGAGCATGTTGAACATCTTCGTCTTGTACTGGATAAGCTTCGGGAGCATAAACTCTATGCGAAGTATTCCAAATGTGAGTTTTGGCTAGACGAAGTGACTTACCTTGGTCATGTGATTTCCAAGGATGGTATTGCGGTCAACCCCGAACGAATTCAAGCTATTCTTGACTGGACTCCCCCGAAGAATGTCAAGCAAGTCAGAAGTTTTCTCGGACTCGCCAGCTATTGCCGTCGATTCGTCGAGAACTTCTCCAAGATTGCGAAGCCCTTAACCAACCTGCTTCACAAAGGTGTTAAGTATGAATGGACTGATAAATGTCAGAAAAGTTTCCAAGCGCTCAAGGACAAACTGACGTCCGCTCCAGTACTTGCTCCTCCAGATACGAAAAGGGATTTCGTCATATACTGTGATGCTTCTCGTCAAGGAATAGGTTGTGTCCTAATGCAGGATCGTAAGGTGATCGCTTATGCTTCACGTCAACTGCGTGCTCATGAAGAGAACTACCCAGTTCATGATCTCGAGCTTGCCGCAGTCATTCATGCATTGAAGGAATGGCGACAATACCTTGTCGGTAATCGCTGTGAAATCTGCACCGACCATCAAAGTCTGAAGTACTTGTTCACTCAACTGGAGCTGAACCTGCGTCAACAAAGATGGATGGAGCGTATAGCAGATTTTGACTGTAGTATATCATATACCCCTGACAAGGCTAATGTAATGGCTGATGCCTTAAGTCGCAAGTCATACTGCAACCACCTCCAGGTTCATCAGGTTCACGATCGTCTGCAAGAGGAATTCCGTAAGCTGAACCTCCACATTGTTCCTCAGGGTTACCTTGTTCCCCCTCCTGAAGATTGTCAAAATATGAACCTTCGTGTTGTTAATCAGGGTTCCCTCAGTAACCTAGTGGTTGAACCAGATCTTGTGAGCTCCATAAAGAATCTGCAAGACTTTGACGATGATGTCGATAGGATTAAGAGCTATATTGCGAAGGGTAAACCCTCCTTTTTCACTATTGATGAAGGTGGCGCCTTGTATTTCAAGGGTCGCCTATTCGTCCCAAATAAGAAGGAAAATCTCAAGATGACTGGGAAGGTGATGGAAGAAGCTCATGACACACCATTGTCTATTCACCCGGGTAGTACCAAGATGTACCAAGACATCCGGCAAAGATTCTGGTGGCCCAATATGAAACAAGACATTGCACGCTATGTGGCAGAATGTGATATATGCCGGCGTATCAAAGCAGAACACCAAAAGCCTGCTAGAACTCTGCAACCTATCTCTATTCCCGAGTGGAAATGGGACCACGTTGAAATGGACTTCGTCACTGGTTTTCCCAGATCTCAGAAAGGTACGATGCTATTCTTGTCGTCATTGATCGACTGTCCAAGGTTGCACATTTCCTGGCCGTCAAGGAAACGATTAATGCAAGTCAGCTGGCAGATCTTTATATGTCAAGAGTTGTTTCACTTCACGGTATTCCGTTGGTAATCAGTTCGGACCGTGGCAGCTTGTTCACTTCAAAAATTTGGGAAAGTTTTCAGAAGGCTATGGGGATTCATCTGTCCTTCAGCACTGCATTTCATCCTCAATCCTAGGGACAAGTTGAACGAGTCAACCAAATTCTCGAGGACATGCTTCGAGCTTGTGTCATTTCTTTCAGTAAGAAATGGGAGGAATCTCTCCCATATGCCGAGTTCTCTTACAACAATAGCTATCAAGCTAGTCTGAAGATGGCCCCTTTCGAAGTATTGTATGGGCGAAGGTGTCGAACTCCTGTGAATTGGTCAGAAACTGGGGAACGATCACTCTTCGGTCCGGATATTATTCAACATGCCGAAGATCAAGTCCGCATTATTCATGAGAATCTGAAGGCTGCTCAGTCTCGTCAGAAGAGTCAGTATGACCGTCATCATCAAGATATGGTCTATCAACCTGGCGAAAAGGCTTATCTTCGTGTCACACCAATGAGAGGTGCACACCGTTTCGGAATCAAGGGCAAGTTAGCTCCTCGTTATATTGGTCCTTTCACTGTTCTCGAAAGGCGTGGAAGAGTGGCTTATCAATTGGAACTGTCGGCAAACCTTTCTCAGGTTCACGATGTCTTCCATGTTTCTCAGCTCCGTCGCTGCTTCAAGGACCCTATTCGAGCAGTGGATCACGATATGCTTGAGCTACAACAAGACCTCTCTTATAAAGAGCATCCGGTCCGCATTCTCGACCAAGCTGAACGTAAGACTCGTCGCAAGGTCACCAAGTTCCTTAAGGTGCAGTGGTCAAATCACTCTGAAGATGAAGCCACTTGGGAACGCGAGGATCATCTTCGTGATGAATACCCCGGGCTTTTTCCCTCTACCTCTTAATTCTCGGGACGAGAATTCTTGTTAGTAGGGGAGAATTGTGACATCCTCGACTTTTGCAACAGTAATTATTGTAATTAAGCTACAGTGATCACCCTCGGTAATGATGCCACATCATCGAGAATTCCCATCTCAGACCCGCGTTGATTCGAGTCTGTCCGGATCCAAAATTTGAAAGCAAAAGAAAAAGTACTTTATAAGTTCATTACAAATTTTAAAAGAATATGTTTATGAAAGAAAGAATTAAAAGTATGTATAATAAATTGTAAAAGAAAGTATTTAAAAAGAAAAATCAAATAGTAAAATAAATAATGAAAGAAAGAAATAATAGAAAAGGCAAAAGGCAAAATAAAACAAAACGAAAAAAAAGGAAAAAGCAACCCCCCCACCCCCTGGCCCAGCTGGGCCAAGAGGCCCAACCGGCCAGGCCCCCAAATCGCCCCCACCCAAACCCTAGAGCCCCCCTCGCGGCAGGCCACCCCCCCTCGCTACTCCCTCCTCCCACCGAGCGCCGCCAGTGCCCCCCACGCTCCCCCTCGGCCCCACCCCCACCGACACATCTCTCCCTCCCACGACGCTAGATCCCCCTCCTCTCCCACGTCGCCTCGCCCTCCTCTCCCGTAACTCCCGTCGCCCCCCAGATCCCTCCTCCCGGCCGGCGAGCCCCCACGACCTCCTCCCTCCACCGACCCTCCTCCCCCGGCGCCCCCCCCCCCCCTCACGGCCTCCTCCTCCCCCGGCGCCCCCCCCCCCTCACGGCCTCCTCCTCCCCCGGCGGCCCCTCCCCTCTCCCGGCCGGCGAGCCCCCCCCACCTCCACCGCGCCGGCCAGCAGCACCACCTCGGCCCTCCAACCTCGCCGGCCTACCACCCGCCGCCCCCGTCGGCCTTCTCCCGCTCGGTCCAGGAGGGACCGGGCAGGGAGACATCTCCACCTCGCCGGATCCGGCCGGCTCCCCCTCGCCGGCGCGTCATCACCATCATCACCGTCCCCTTCACCACCGGAACCACGCCGTCTCCTCCGCCCCTTCCCGCGAACTCCGGCTTCACCGGCCCCTCCCGTCAACGTCGGTGAGCCCCTCCTCGGGCTCCTCCCACCATGTCGTTCTCCTCGCCGCCCCGGTTCCATTCCGGCAAACGGGACCCCGATCCGTCGACGGTAGACTCCGGTAGGAAGGATTGAACTTTTGGTTCTTCTAGGTGGAGTTAGCAGAGAGTTGTTCTATGTGTGTTAACACAGAGAGAGAGATGAGTGTTGAGAGAGAAAAGTAAATAAAAACAAATGTTGTATTCCGTATGTATGTATGTATGTATTTGATACCCGTATTTATGTATGTATTGCGTATATAAATATTGGAGGAATACGATATTTGCATGTTTATATCTATGGAAAAAATCGAGTATATGGCCTATGTCACTTACCGGTGGGGCCATACCTCCACACCCACTTACAGGGAGGCCCCACACTCGCTTTGAAGAAAATGGAAATTAAAATATAAATAATAGCAATATATGTTTTTATTAAATAAATAAATAAATAAATAGATATAATAATTAATTAATGAGCTAATGAATTAGTTAAATAAATATATAAGTTAATCTGCTAATTAGAATAATTAATTAACATAATGAGAGAATGCCACGTGGGTCCCTCATTAAATTAATCTTAAATAATATTTATCTTAAATAAAACTTGTGCCTATGACGTTCGGGACCCGCTGGTCAGTTGACCAGTCAAATGTTGATATCAGCATGACATCGTGATGATGTCATAATGGGATTTTATTAAAATAGCTAAATCTGTTTTTAATTCCTAAATAATTAATAAAACTTTAAAAATTAATATTAAATAATCCGTAAGTCAGATCAAAATATTTTCAACATGAAAGTTGATCAGCAGATCGAGACGAACCCGGATACACGGCCCGTTCGTCTGTCACGCGTCCCTAGCATAGCAAACTTGGAACTTTTCCTTCGTTTCCAGTGTAACCGGTAGTAGCCCGAGACCCGGAAAATATCGTCAGATATTCTTCCGACCCGTCTATGAAGGATGTTGCTGCGTTAGCTCATGTCTAGCCTGCATCTTTCCATGTCATGCTTTGTGTTGCATCGGTGCTATTTATTTATTGTTTCTTCCCCCTCTTCTTACCGGTAGACCCCGAGACTGACGCTGCTGCCGGGTACATCTACGACCCTGCCGATCAGTCCTTTGCCGCAGAGCAGCAAGGCAAGCAAATTCCCCTTGATCATTCCTATATCGCCTATGTCTTTCTTTCTACTGCTTGCATTAGTATTTTTGCTATTGTTGTAGTTAGCTCCTATATCTGATGCATAGCCTATTTTTGATGAACTGCTACTTTCAGTCCTGTACCTTTAATCTGCTTAGTATAGGTGGAGCAGTCATCCCCTCTGACCCCGTAGTTCAGTTGCCTCGCTTGTTTTCAATTCTCGATCTCTGATCGACGAGCCAGACCCGACACAGCACATTCACCCCCTTCATTGTACGACGCTACAGAGATACTATCGGGTACCGAGGGTGACACCTCGCTAAGTACTCCTGATGATATATCTGTAGTATAGCTAGTCGGTCGTGGTTATCGAGGGTGATTCCTCTTTCACCATTCCCGATGACGCCTCTGTCGTCCAACCCCGCGAGTGTGGGACCCCCGAGGGTGATTCCTCTAAGCCCACCTTGACGGGTACATCGTTCGGTGTCCAACGAGGGTGATACCTCGGACCCCCCCCCCCCGATCTTACAACCACACAGTTACTCGACCATGTTACTGGGATCATGGGTGATTAGTTGTAAGACGGGTGGATTCCCGTGAGATTGTGTCGGTGGACTAATTAAAATGCTAATGGATTTGGGTATTTGATCTGGGTTGGTCGGAGACCTTTTCGCACTAACCGGCTACGCGGGAAGAATTATGGGTACTCGGCGTCGCGGTATCAGCCGAAGCTTTTCAGATGCCAGCAATGTACGGCGCGCGCCCGAGTGGTCCCGAGATGCATCGCGCTTGTGATTAAGGGATGCTAGGACTGACGTCGGCCGCCCACGCCACGTGCAGGAGCGTGAAGGGGAACTGGGCCCATGAACCCTTTGTGCTTAGGATTTAGACCGGCGGGCTGGCCTCTCTGATTAGTCTTAGGTGGGGCTGCGACGTGTCGATATTCCGAGGCCGGGCAGGACCCAGAAAAGTATGTCCGGCCAGAGTGTTATCGAGCGTGACGGGACATGTGGTGCACCCCTGCAGGGATGAAAATTAACTATTCGGATAGCCGTGTCCACGGTTACAGGACGACTTGGAGTTGTGCCCCGATCTTATACAACTACAATTGTTACTTAACTGGATTTAGTTGCCTCGGGATTGCTTCCTCGCAGGGAGTCGAGGGAGGATCTTTAGGCGTGACCTCACTTTAATATTGCTGCAACAATATGACTATTAATGTTTTACCCCTGTTCTACGCTCGTCTATTGCTGCAAGACCCTGAAGCTGCTAGTCTTCGATAGGACTAGGCCTTCTCTCTCTATTCTCGCATTGCTGCAGTCAGTCCACATACACACCCCCCTTCTTTGATACTGATGCATATTTAGAATAGTTTTGATGTAAGACTTGCGAGTACTTTGGATGAGTACTCACCGCTGCTTTGCTCCCCCCTTGTCCCCTTGATCCGTTTGCTGCGACCAGATGATGGAGCCAGGAGATGGAGGTCCCCGCCGCCGACGACTGCTACCCCGACGGTGCCTACTACTACGTGGAGGCCGCTGATGATCAGGAGTAGTTAGGAGGTTCCCAGGAAGGAGGCCTCGCCTCGTTCGATCGTTGTATCTTTTGTGCTAGCCTTCTCTAAGGCACCCATGTTATATGTCTGTACTCAGATATCTGTTGCTTCCGCTGACTCGTGTGTTTATCGAGCTTTCGTATTCTAGCCCTCGAGGCCCCTGGCTTGTAATATGAAGCTGATGTTATTTTATTTGTGTCTAGAGTTGTGTTGTGATATCTTCCCGTGAGTCCTTGGGTTTGATCGTACGCATTTGCGTGTATGGTTAGCGTACGATTAAATCGAGGGCGTCACAGCAATGCATTCGAGTTTGAGCGCTACCGTCGGGCAGCCGGCTCCTGGGGTCGGCGGAGCGCAAGTTGGACGACCATCTCCTCGGAGCCGCATGGGATGAGCTCATGGTCGACAGATCTGGGAATGACTCAAATCGTTGTCCACCATGCCGAAAAAGGACGGAGATCGCCAGAGGTGAGCTTGGATGGAAGATGGGAGTGGAGTGAAATGGCTAGGGTTTGGTCCGACGAGGGGAAGAGGATAAATATATATGGGGTCGATGCAGACCAGCACGGGCCATGCCAACATGGCGGCCGTGTCCGGGCGTCCCATATCCGCCTCATATTTGGGTTGGATATGAGGGTGCCGGTCAGCCCGGGCGTTTCAGACTCGTTTTAGGCGACAGGCTGGATCGTAATTTTATGAGGGGGGTTTGGGCTGCTCGGCTGTAGATGCTCTAAGGGAGATGTTCTTGGATGACTCTTCGTCGTCAGAGGAGGAAGACGAAGATGATGAATTTGAAATGGCCATTGTCGTCATCGTTCACGAGAACTGTGTGAACCTTACTTATCATGGTTGGATTTAACAAGTGTGTAAATATATAGTTGAAATATGTAAATCAGAAGTTAGGATAATTGGCAAGGACTTTTTAGGGAATAATGTGTTAAGTGTTCAGTTTGCTAGGAACCATTTTTTTTTTCAACTTCTCAAATTGGTTTGAGGGCTAAAGTTTAGGAATTCAGCTAGACATGGTCTAACATGGTCATAACACGCTTTCACAATATTCACTTTGGTAAACTGAAGTTGGATTATGGGTGTGAAAGCGAACTAACCAGTACCAACTGAAAACTATAATCACATATTCTAAAAATAAGAACACTATAATCACATGGTAGCTATTTCTTTGCATGTACTTATAGCCTTATAGGGCACATCCCTACGAACTTGCCATCGACGAAATATATCCAAAGAACTATCTTTTTTTTAGAAGATCCAGACGACTATCTAACAGATAACAAGAAACGCTGGGACAGTGACACATGTACGCTCCCAGCTAGCTAGTGTAGCTATATAATGATTACCCACGATCCAACAAGGTAGAAGTATAACCACCCACAGTGCAACATACTCGCTTGAAAAAACACTTTCATGGAGGCCGCCGGGGTACACACCCTGAGCGCCACCGTCGTGCTTTTGCTGATCTCGAGGGCTCTGTGGTATCTGGTGTGGAGGCCGTACGCCGTCGCTTGGCGGTTTGAGCGGCAGGGGATACGAGGGCCACCTTACAAATTCGTCGTTGGGTCCATGTGGGATATCAAACAGATGTTGGTTGCCCGAAGAGCAAAGGGGCCTCTGGATATCGGTAGCCACAACTACACCTCCCGTGTCAGTCCCTTCTTTCACAAATGGACCTCCGATTACGGTAAATGCATCAGATGTTCTCCATGTTATGTCATAGAAAGACGTGTTCTGCATACGGTATAATTTAATTAAGTAGATCCCCTGTATATGTTAATGTTTCTTAAAGGGTCTGGGGCACATCTAGATGTGCCCTAATTATTGCACATCCAAGTAATCAACTAACACTTTTGCTTCGATAGACCCCTCTCTTCCACAAAACGTAGAAAGAAAAACATACCCCACCTTGTATTGTACATTTCTGTACACTACAGGTCGTTGTACGTATATTCACCTTATGTTGCATACGTACGGTAACCTGTAGTGTACAATACGAGGTGGTTATATGTCCCCCTTCTACTTTTTATGGATGGGAAAGGGGTGTCTACCGAAGCACACCTGATATAAAAAACGAAAAAAATATATTCATATGAATCTTCACGTAGATCGATGATATATAATTTAGATGTGTAATATTTAAATCATATCTAGAAGGGTCTTAGCATACCCGTTTTCTAAACTCATATGTCCGAGTACGTACTCAGGGAAAACATTTCTGTACTGGTTGGGGCCAACACCGGCGATATGTTCTACTGACACAGAGCTAGTCAAGCAAGTGTTGGATGACAGGACAAACTTGTTCCAAAAGGACTATCTAAATCCAAGCATGGAAACCATCTTCGGCAAAGGACTACTAACCACAAACGGTGATGACTGGAAGCGGCATCGTAGAATCGTATACCCGATCTTCAACCAGGAGAAACTCAAGGTTGTTGTCTCGTTGGACTGGAAATACAATATGTGCTACTCCATCCTGTCAAATTTATAAGTCTCGCCCGTATTTCAACGTAAAAACTCCAAGTATTAGTATTAGTTTATTCAACAAATATTAGCAGAGAAGTTTTCAATCATATACACCTTCGGTCTAGATACATCCATTTCAATGTCAAATAATTCCAGATAAATGTAGTACTTCATCTATCTTAAAATAAGTGTCGTTGGTCTAATACAAATTTATATTAATTTAACATTAAATCTGCAATACTTATTTTGGAACGGAGGAAATTTCTACAGCGCATGAATTATATTTTGTTGATCAAAGTAATGGCCGTAATTTTTTTAATTAAAGTGTGTGCTTGAGACTTATAAACCACATCAAACGGAGTATAGTTTATTCTGGTTTATTTGTTTTGTTGGACTAATCAAATAGCCTAATTTTGGTATTTTAACCAATGCATAGTCTGTGTCAGCTATGACATCGGAAGACACCCAAAAAATGATTGAGCAATGGTGCACCCAAATAGAAAAGGGTAATGGCCAAGCCGAGACAGATATGAGGTGCTGCTCTGACGATTTGACTTTGGGAGTCATTGAACGGGTGATCTTCGGTGAGAACTGCAAAGAAGCTCGGGAGGTGTTCATCGCGGGCAAGGAGGGCCAGAAGCTCGCGGTATATGCGTTTGCGGATCCTCCAATACCTGGATTTAGGTACATAACAGTGTCGACTTAGTTTTAAATTTGAACAAACCTAAAACCACGACAAAAATCATGGAATAGAGGAAGTATATATGTTTGATTTTGTAAAAGGTATGTACATACATGTTAAACATTGGACTTGGTATAATCCCGATCGAACCAGTCTTATCCAATATTTTCTTCATATATACTATATAGATACTTTCCGACTCGCCGTAACTTCCAAATATGGAAACTCAACAAGTTGGCAACAAGTAAGATAACACATCTCATAAAGACACGGCTTATTAGAGGTGTCTCCGGGGACGACCTACTCCGGCTGATGCTGCAGGCCTACATGTCCAAAGAAGTCGAGTCACTGAGCACTGAGGAGATGGTCGGTGAGTGCAAGACCTTGTTCGCTGCAGGGCAGGACACAGGTGCCAGCCTCCTCACCTGGGGGATGTTCTTGCTCAGCAAATATCCAGAGTGGCAAGAGAAGCTCAGGGAGGAGGTGCTACGAGAATGTCAGGACGACGACGGCGAGGCCCCAAGAATCGAAGTTCTCGGCAAACTGAAGCTAGTATGTTAACAAATCGCATCTAACACGTAATTCATTGACGCCGGTCGTGTGAGTTCTCTCATCTTTTTGTGTACACCAATGCAGCTTAACATGTTCCTCCTCGAGACACTGAGGCTCTATAGCCCCGTGCCGTTCGTGATGAGGAAGACCGCCTATGACACCGCATTAGCAAACATCAGAGTGCCAAAAGGAACCATGATAACCATTCCGATCATGATGTTGCACCGGTGCAAGGAAATCTGGGGCGTCGACGTGGACGAGTTCAACCCCATGAGGTTCGAGAAAGGCATCTCGAGGGCTGCTAAGAATACGCACGCGTTGTGGGCCTTCTCATACGGACCACGTGGATGCCCTGGGAGGAATTTTGCCATGATCCAGGTGCAGACTGTGATCGCGATGATCCTGAGAAGGTTCTCCTTCTCCCTTTCTTCTCGGTATGTTCACATGCCCATGTACTTCATCACACTGGTGCCTAGGTACGGGCTTCCCCTAATAGTGAAGAACCTGCCGGATGGTGAAAAAATTGACATGTAATGTGTCCTGATTCTTATCATATTTAAGAATAATATCTATCTTTTGCCAAGAAAGTAAAGGCAAGATGGATACTGCGGTTTGTAATGTACTATATGAAGTTGTGATTCGGAAGGTAGCACACAAGTAAATAAACTCGGATCTTGGCTGCGTAAGAGCATCTATGATGGCATCTAGCTAATTTGATCCTCGAACGCGTTCAGTCAGTGTTTGAAACGGTCTTTTACTTCGTTTTTTCCTGCAAAATAACCCACACTCCTCGTACTTTGAACCCGCACTTTTTGTTTCTACGTGCCGACATTTCATCGAACACTCTGTGTGTCGGAGTAAATGGAGAGCAAGCACATCAGCTACATTACCTTAAGAACACATTGCAGCTGACGAGGCCAGTCAGCCAGTGCAGCCTGCAAACACGCGGCGGCGACCAGAACGCGCGAAGCCAGCCAGCGCACGCAGCGGCTTGCTATCCGGTCGGCAGCACACGGAGTAGCAGCGGCAGCTGTGCACGCAGTGCAGACAACAGCTGGCTTAGCTAGCACACAATGACACAAGCATGTGTGTGGCCAGCGACGGAGGCCACGGGTCTGGCGATTCGGATGGCCCCCGAGTAGAATGTAGAGCGGCACCTGATCCGTCCGGCTACCAAATCAAAATATCTCACATTAGTCATAATTATTTTTGCTAAATCTATTTTAGTTTAAACTAATATTATATTGTGCCTACATCCCTCCCCCCGAGCCTCTGCCACCTGAACATCCGCCGGCGCTGGCCAGAGTCTCCATCCGTGGGGCGACTCTGCCGCGGGAGGATGCACCTCCACCGTCGGTGGCCAGACCCAGTCCGGGGGCAACTCTGCCACGGGAGGGTGTGATGTCAGCAGGGGGCCGAGGCGGATCTACGAGCGACCACGAACGGCCCGCGGCAGCCAAACCACCGGCGGGCATGGCGGACCTATCCCGGCGGGGAAATAGGTTTTGGGCCCTCACAGGGTCGGACTCCAACGACTCCAACGAGGAAGATGATCGGAACATCGCCGGAGCAGTGACGAAAGTCTACTCCCCAACGCCTTCGGACTATGTTTACGAATCACTTTGTGTGGGTTATTCGGAAGAGGAGATAGCTGCAAGAATTGACGCGGTCGTCCCGGCAAGCGACGCTTGGGACGGGGTTCGCGAGGCCGACAAGGTGAAGGTCTTGCGGCGGGTGGTTCGTTGGCGGACGGCTCCGTTCGCGATTTCATCATGGAAGGGTAAACTTAAGAATGGTTATTAAAAAGTCCGGTGTAACGGTTCTGTTCTTATTTTAAATTTAACTAGCACAAATGCCCGTGCGTTGCACCGGGTAAAAAAACATAACCGATTCATATGTCATTGTGCATCAGTTTTTATATCCGATTTTACTAAACATCTATGTTAAAGTTAAAAATGCAAATTTCCATCAGATGCGGGTAGTCATAATAGACCAGCAGGAGGTTGTCGAGGACGATGAGGGGCAGGCTGTCGATGAAGCTGTGGAAGTGCCTCACGTTCTCCTTCTCCAGGGTCACGGGGTCGATCACGTTGTCGTCGCCCGTGAGCATCCACATGTCCCTGGACTGGACTCTCTTCAGGCTTCCGCGACAGAAAGGGCATGACTGAGATCTTGTGTACCTGTAACCATGATGCATATTAGATGTGCGGTTCGATGTCATTTGCAGCAAACAGATAGCACAGCAGAAAATATGTTGTAACTGGACATTATTTGAATAGAGTTCAGGGCCAATATCTAACACACTACTGTATATCCAGTTCCCTATATTGCAAAATTAGCTTCGGAGAAATGCAGATATTTGATGCTCAAAAGGAAGCCAGTAAACATAACCTTTTCCCCTAGTTATAAAAACTTGGCAATCACTTCAATGGTTAGAATGTTCAGCGTCAGGCCACTAAAGGGCAATAGCGATATGCTAGTTACCAAAAGTATATAGAGCCCTGAACGATGATCTTTAGGGAAAAGCCGTGTGTGATGCCACTTTTGTACCACAACAAATGTAACTTGAGGAAGGTATCCGTTCTCTAAGCTAGAACAAGCCTAGGAGAAAGCAAGCAACAAGATAATGATTAAAATCGTAGTTAGCACATGAACATAGGAAGGATAAATAAATGCAATGCAGAGGTCTCCGTTATTATTCTCTGCCACAAACAAAATAAAATAAAATATGATGCATAAACAGAGAGAAATAAAGGAGGCAAAAAGAATACCCTGTATATTGCATCCATTTCATAAAGCAAGACCTGGCAAAATTGGCCTTCGCTAACACAATCTCTGCTAGGAAAGGAAATAAGCTCTCGGTACAGACAAGAAAGGAGTTGATTCAGAAATCAGAGCACAAGTAATTTCCTTGACTAACCGATAAAATATTATCCTTCCAGGTTTGCAAGACTTGTTTGCTTTATAGAAGGACAAAAGCAATTCTCTGCAACAGACGCATTTATACAGAATAAATATTACATTAGGAAAAGAACAACAGTAACAGACACCGGCATATATAACCCCCTTCTGTGGATCTTTCACTTATGTGAAAAGCTCAGCTATGATCTCTTCCCTATGACCTTGTGAAGACACCAAGCATGTGTACTTAGACACTTCAGGCCAATCCATCGACGCAACAACCTGTGAAAGCTTTAACTTTACTTTGTGGAAACTGGAACCACGGCGCAAGAACAAAAATATGACATGTCCTCACCTCGGCTATGACCGCCTTCTTGGTCGCCACCTTCACCCTGGCCGCCTTCTCCGCCTCCCGTCTTGCTCGTCGGCTTCCTCACGACCGGCTCGGACCGGCTCCTGTTGTAGTACTGCTTGGTGCCGACGGTGTCGCTGGCGACGGGGTGGCTGTAGTTGTACTCGGGAGGGAAGTCATCGGAGCGGAAGCGGTAGAGGCCGAGGAAGCGCAGGCGCTCCATCACGGATGACATTTATATAAGGTACAAGGTACTCATGAAGGTCAGCCGCCTTGCTGCCGAGTACCTGGTAGCCAAAGGTGTGCTCCCTCCGGCATCGCTGCAGGGGGCGGTGGTGTTGGGTGGGGCTAGATGTCGCCTAAGCCTCTGTTGCCAACAACATGTTGATGATAAGTAAGGTAACCAATGGAGGAGCTATGGGCCATGGTTGAAAAGGCAAGCTAGAGCAAAGCACATGATTTTTTTGCACGCATGACCTATTTCTCTCCCAGGCACCCTGATTTGAAGCATGGTGGATTGTGGTGGAAAAGCTAGCCGAGAGCATGTTTGAATAAGAGCTGCAACTCTTGCACGGGTGGTGGAAAAGCTGGTCAAGAGCGAGTTTGAGTAGCAGTTGCAACTCTAACACTCTGAATTCCCTGAGCTCCCCTCTGGCCTAAGCCATCGTTCTACTTTCGTACAATCAATTTTAATAGAAATTGATTGTTTGTGGACACTATTGTAAAAAAAAAAGGTAACCATTGGTTGCACCTTGCACGTCACCAAAAATTAGTCTTCAGAGTCAATAAAATCCGCATGGTTAGTCTCAAATTTAAGTTGACAGCTTGATTGCCCAACACAAAACAAAGAACCGTACTGCACTGTCGACGGCAAACATTAGCCGACCTTTTTCTTTAAAATTATGCTTTGAACAGTACTACAAAATCATTGGAGGGACAGGAAAACAGACTATGGAGTACTTATCTAATCCCTTAAGTGTTCAGATTCATAAGTAAATCGCCTTAGTTCAGTCCAGGGAAAACTTACAAGATAATTCAACATCATTTGTCTTTTTACGGACACACAATTCAGTAGATTAATTGCCTTCAGTATTTTGCGTCAAGCAATGTTAAGCAGTAATAACGTAGTAGTATAAGCATCATGCAACCAGAATCAAATGGAGAACACATGAGAAGGAAAGAGAAACTCACCAGTCTAGTCCATGCCGTAAACCTTGACATCCATGGCGTTCAACCGCTTCGCCAGATGATCATACCTCCCACTGCCAAATCGATACACCAAACCATCAGCTACCGGCGACACGATTTACTGTAATTTTTGAGTAAGAAACAGAGAAGAAGGGGACCAAATTCTCAGCACGACGGCGGCCTTGGCCTTCTTCCCGGACATTATGAGGGACATCGGAATAAAATACCAGCATTATGAGGGACATCAAACGCATGTGCTGCACACCAGTTTGCTACAAGAAACAGGGTTATAATCCAAATGTACTTCTTGTTCATCTTCCTCTTCTTCTAGCTCCTGTCTTTTTTTGGGCTTCTCAAAAATAACTTTAGGGCGACTAAGTGGCAAACGGGACCAAGACCATAATTGTAGCAGCAATAAAGGCCCTGGAATTTCTAGTCTCTCCTTCTCAGCACACATGCTCAATTGTCTATACAACACAGCAAGAGGAGCTGCTCCCAAATTATACTCTGTTGACCGTTCTAAATTCTGCATAAACTGGAGATACATATCTGGCACTCCATATCCAGATGTATCAGTAAAGACTATAGAGCCAATGATTTCTGGAACAATTGCTCAAGCATGTGAATTAATCTCCCTATCCATTGGATTGTCCGGCAACACATGGAAGCGTTCCCGCAGTTTACCCAAATTCAAAGAGTAGTGAATCCCTAACAACAATACTATCATCACCTTTTCGCCTTTTTTGTTTGTTTCATGTGTTGTTCATCCACAAGAATCCCAAGCAACCTCTCAACTAATTCTCACCATGGTGCATCAGCAATACCAACAAGTGGTTTACCATGGATAGACAGCCCCCACAAACAACTGACGTCTTGTAGCGTAATAGTCATTTCTCAGGTAAGTGAAAAATATTTGTCTCGAGCCGCCAACGCTCTACCAATGCTGATATCAAGTATTTGTCGACCTTAATTTTCCTCATCTTTGCAATTTGATAAAAACCAAGGTTCTCTAAAGCTGGGCTACATAGAGGATCAAATGGGATCCCAACACAATGACACCGTGCGTTTAAGCAAATGTTAGGCTGCATAAATATATACAGAAATCAGTTTAAGCCAACAACTAAGTGTAACAGATCACATGCTAAATCAATTAATACTCACATTTTCCCAAGCATTGGATATTTTATTTTGGCTGTGAGGCATCCATAATAAATCACTGAAACACCCACTTGTATTCATTTGAGTACCCTGTTACAAGATATAAGGAAAAAGTAAGCCAAGTACCAGGTTACACACTTACACACATTAAAATTCAGGAATCGACATTATTTTGTTTTCATGGAGTATCAATACAAATCTATTTATCAGAAGAAGAGACAAATACCATGCAATAAACAGAAGATATTTGCTAGCATCTATTGTACTGTGCTATTCAATTGGAGATAAGGAAGAACATACAGTTTCACAGAAAAATTACAGAGCCTACCATGGTGTGTTGAGGCAGGTGATGATTGACACTGCGAACAATGATGGGACGAAGAACGGAACAAATGTGGTGACCGTGGTGGAGAGACAAGAGAAGGGCTGTCAACTCTGTCGGCCTCGCCGCGATGGCGAAACCTAGTTTGACCGTGAGCAGGCGAACAAGGGGATGAGGCAGAGGTGGAAGGCTACCACGAGGTGCGGCGCGAGGGGATGACGCAGAGGCGGCCTTGAGCATGCAGGAAGGTCGCGGCCGCCACCTCGTCCTCGCCTCAAGAGAGCATGCCGGCCGGCCCCATCCTCCCCTAGAACCGGCACCGCCGTCCAGTTCGCCAGCTGCTGACGCCCCCGTCCTCCCCTACGACCGGCGTCGTCGTCCCTCACCTCACCCCATGTGGGCTGCAGCGAACGGCCGCCGTGATGCGCCGGCACCCCCGTCCTCCCCTGGAACCGGCACCGCCGTCCTTTGCCTCGCTCACACCCGCTGCAGCCAACGCCCGACACGGCGCGAACGGCCGCCGCGACGCACTGGCGCCCCCGTCCTCCCCTGGTACCGACGCCGCCGTCCTTCGTCTCGCTCGCACCCGTCGCAGCCAACGCCCGCCGCGACGCCATGGCTCGTCCGCCGGCGATGCGTACGCCCGGTAGTGGAGAACACGCACGGATAAGGGACCGGTGGAGGACATGTTTTTTTTGGAAAAACGCCTGCATGCTCCCGGCCATCCCTGTGCTCTGCCCCTCCTCCGTTAGGTCCAGGAGCGCTGGCGAGGCTGGCAAGGTCAACGGGGTGAGGCGACACTGGCGATATGGATCCTCGATCCAGATCGGGCCGACGAGGCGGCGACGCGATGCAGGGTCCAGCGCGGGACGACGACTGCTCTTGTGGCCGGATCTGGCGAAGAAGGACGATGAGCGGCGGAGCTCCATGGCCATGGCGGTCCTGCGGAACAGGGGAAGAGAGAGAGACCTCAGATGAGAGAGAGGGGACGGGAGAAAGGAGAAGGAAGGCGTGGCGCGGGCTGCCATGATCGGGATCCGGGCGGAGGAGCTGTCGGTGCTCCGGCGGCGGCAGAGCTCCGGTGAACGCCCACCGGAGGCGGTATCGGGAGGAAGGAGAAGGAGCTCAGGGCTGGCTCGTGGCGGCGGCGGAGGGCTTTTTTACAAAAAAAAAACATTTTCTTCCGCTTACTATAGGATTGCGGGTTGATTTCGATAATCCTCAGGGGATTTTTTGCAAAAAGGCCATGACGAACGACAGAAGCGCTGCGCGCTTTATTATTAGGGGAGATTGGTTCAGGATTTATTGGGCTGAGATTTTTTTTTTTGGTTTTGGTTTGGGTATATGTGGAGAAACCTATTTGGGTATAGTTGGTTATGAGTTTAAACGGTTGGTTATTAGCGGTTATAAACTATGTGTCCAAACCGGTTTCTAGGCATTGGTTATATGGAATAATCAACGACGACCGAGAACGAGTATCTTTGATCCGCGTGCATGCTGTAATGCATTATGTAATTATGTATTATGGTCAAACACCACATGAAAATCTGAAGTGTTTGCTTGTGCTTTCGCTAAGCAATTTTATTTTAATACACTTGTTAGTGAGCTTTTCACCCATGGGCATGTTTTTTTGCCTCTTGCTGTGTGCTGATTGTATCTCAAGGATAACATTGTTTCCAAACTGTTGTAGATGGACTTATGCCTTTTCTATCTCATTTTCTTCTCATTTGTACATTAAAGCAAACCCGTAGTTATGTACTGGGTTTAAACCCACGGTTATGTATCGGTTTTAAATTGGTTTGGTTGGAAAAAATAGTGGGTTCGGTTTTGGTTGGGCTAAAAATGACATTAGATAGGTATGGTTCAAGTATGGTTTTAAGGGATAAATGAACAGATATGGTTCAAATATAAACCATTCTAAGGTTTATGAAAGGGTCCTCTGCCGAAGGTAAGTCTCCCAGCTCTAACTCTTGCCGATTTCATAGGAACATGGAAAACGGTACAACAGCGCCAGAAGAAAAGGGGGCCGTTGGCGGATCAGCCACCGGCAACGTTGTCGCCGGCTGATTCTCAGGTGGGGATCGGGGCGGAAACCCTAATTGCCATTGTTCGTGTTTGGGTTTCGCACAAAATAACTAGGGAGTGATGCAATCTGGACCGGCTCATTAACGGTTGCGGGGATTCCGGTTTTGAGAACCTGACTTTTCCAATTGGTTTTTTCTGGTATGAAAACTTTTTAAAAGGTTCCCTGAAAAGGGTTTTTTCGGTTCTTTTTATTATTATTTTCTTTTTTGTTTCAAAAATGTTTTGGATTTCATAAAAAACTTCTGTTTTTTCAAAAAAAATGTTTGGAGTTTTCTAAAATTGTTCTTCAATTTTAGAAATGTTTTTGTTTTTTAGAAAAAGATTCTGGATTTTCAAAAAATGTACTGGATTTAAAAAAAGGTTATTAGAATTCAGAAAAATGTTTTTGCTTTTATTCAAAGAAATATTCTGGATTTTCAAAAAAATGTTCGGAACTTTTGAAAAATGTTCGAGATTTCCAAAAAGTATTCTTCAAATTCGATTTTTTTTTGCTTTTTACAAAAATATTCTGGAATTTCATAAAAATATGGATTGCCAATTTTTTTGGATGTTATAAAATGGTTTTCAAAAAATATTCCTTTTCCCGAAATTTGTTCTCAAAATTTAAAAAATGTTCGTATTTTTAAAAATGTTCACGTTTATGATTTGTTCAGTACTTTGCAGAATTGTTCTCGTTTTTCTAAAACTATTTATTGAGATTTAAAAAATGATCGTGCTTTAAAAACTTGTTCATGCTTACAACTTTATTCCGGGTTTGAGAAACATATATTTTCTGTTTCTGCTTCAAAAATGTTTTAAAAATGATTGGAATATTATTAAATTGTTCTTCAAATTCAAAATTTAATTTTGTTTTCAGAAAAATGTTTTGGATTTTCAGAAAATGTACTGGAATTATAAAAAATATTCTTCAAATTCGGAAAATTTCTCCGCTTCTTTAAAAAAACGTATTGGAATTTCATAAAATGTTCTGAATTTTTAATAAATATTTGGGATTTTCAAAAATGTTCTTCTAGTTCGAAAAATGATTTTGCTTTTTTAAAAAAATGTTCTAGATTTCAAAAAAATAATGGAATTTTAGAATATGTTCTAAATTTTCGAAAAATGTTTTGGATTTTTGAAAATGTTTTTCAGATAATTTTATTGTTTTTGGAATTTTTTGTCAAAATTCAAAACAATTTCGTATGTTCAAAAATTGTTCACGCTTTCAAAAAAAAATCACGGTGCCAAATTTGTTCAGGATTTTTAAAAATTGTTCTTGGTTTAAAATTTTGTTCTCAAGATTTAAAAAATATTCGTCCTTTAAAAAATTTTTGTGTTTTAAAATTTGTTCCCTGTTTTAAAAAACGTTAATGTTTTGAAAAAAGGATTTAAGAAACTCAACGTTTGTTCGTTTTGATAAAAAAATGAAAAAGAAAATGGAAAGAAAAATGACTAAATCTATACCTAATAATAAAGCGGTTATTGCTTCCGTAGGAATACCAACCAGGATATTTTTATAAAAAAGCCCGTGTAATTTATGTTATTCAACTACCCGCTCCATCATTTATCTGCAACGCAAAAGGAAAAAACGATTCGCTGCAAAAATTATACCTGTACGCATCGCCTCCTCCCGTCGATCGTGGGCCACCCTGGCCTCTGCCCAGGCCGCCGCCACACCACTCGCCGCCGCGGCCGACCTCAACCGCCAGCGCTGCCGATCTCAACCCACCCGCCTCCGCGGCTGTACCTCTCCCCGCTCACTGCCCCCGTTGCGGCGCTCGAGCGCATCGCGTCGACCCTGGTCCACCTTGGCCTGTGCCCAGGCCGCTGCCACACCACTCGCCGCCGCGGTTGTACCTCTCCCCGCTCACTGCCCCCGTTGCGGCGCTCGAGCGCATCGCGTCGACCCTGGTCCACCCTGGCCTGTGCCCAGGCCGCTGCCACACCACTCGCCGCCGCAGCCGACCTCAACCACCACTGCTGTCGATCTCAACCCAACCGCCTCCGCGGTCGTACCTGTGCCTGCTTGCTGCCCCCGTTTCGGCCCTCGAGCACAGCTTCTGGATCAAATCAACGCGACAGCTTCAGCGACTTGGGATGATGCGTCTGCTCGATGCAGAACGGCGACGGTGCGCGGATAAGGCGTGACACAGCGAAGTACTTGCAGGTGGAGGCGGGCCTCCATGGCTCACACGGGGAACTCCGAGGTTATGGCGCGGCAACGTCTTCTTCTTATGGCCAGATAGAGGCGCCTAACCCTTGCTCCCCTCATCGTATCCCCTCCTTCGGTAGGAACTCATCATCTGGTGAGATCCCCTCCCCATGCCTCCAACCGTGTGCCAAGCACCGGCAAAAAAACTTGTTTTGTCGGAATTTGTTTGCTGATGAATGAATATATTAAATGTAAGATTGCATTGTTGTAGAGAAAGAGAATGAAACACCACCTTCAGTTTGTGATATGATCCCACATTCTCTACCCCATGAGTGAAATAAGATGACAGTTCATTGATTAATTCACGTAGCCTCTTTGTTTTGCTTTCCTTGTCCCGCTCAATTTCTCATCATGGTGGAATTAACAATGGACGGGTTGATTTCTCAATAAAATAGAATATGACTAACTACATTGGTTAGTTAGCTTATTATTTTAATAAATCAAAATGATTATAAAAAAAATAAAAGCGTGTGGTATTTTTTTCTCCCGTTGCAACGCACGTGCCCTTTTGCTAGTTAAGAAAAAAACAGCAAAGGAAAACAGAAGCTACAGTATCGCGCACCTACTAGGCAGGCCCTGTCGGGAGTCGCCCTGTGCGTGAGAGGTACTCCCTGTCGCAGTGAGCGGCAGGTAGGAGTTCCCGCTAGGGAGTTCCGTTTGAAAACGTTGTCGGCCTTTTTTGGACCAGAGTAGACTGAGGCCGGGCCGAGTGCAGCTGGGTATTTGGCCCAGGCTGACTGGGAAGTTGTTTCGACGACGAATACTATTTAACGCCACATGGATCGGTTATAGGCAATTTTTGCTAACAACGCCTGCAGCAGGCACTTGTGCGGCTTAGTTAGGCCGGCCCATTTTTTTAATCTGTTTTCTAAACACTAAACCATCTGCAAAAAATATGCTGAAGCCAGGTTTCGAGCCGTTGTCGAGGGTTCTCAGGGATCAATCCACAACCAATACTACCACTTCACTAGGTTTGACATACCATACAAGTTTTTCATCCATTTCTTCATTCATCATTTCCCTTTTTTTCTTTTTTCTTTTTTATGTCATTTTCTTCTTTCTTTTTCCCAACTCGTAATTGTTTTCTTCAAATAGATAAATTTCTTTCCAAAATCCATGAGCTGATTTTTTCGAAACACGTGATTTTTTTAAAATTGATTAAACTTTTTCAAGATCAATGATCATATTTTTTCAAATTTGATGAACTTTATTGAATTTTTTGAACTTTTTTCGAAATGATGAAATTTTTTCAAAGTTGTTGAGTTTTTCAATTTAGATGCACTGATTCCAAATTCAATGAATTTTTTTATTAAAATCGATGAACTATTTTGAAAAAAAAGTGAACTTGTTTTGAATTGGTGAACTTTTTTTTATACATGAAATTTTCCTATTTGGTGAACTTGTTTTGAATTCGTGAACTTTTTGTTTCTTCATGAACTTTTTTGATTTGGTGAACTTGTTTTGAATTTGTGAACTTTTTGTTTATTCGTGAACTTTTTCGATTTGGTGGACTATTTTTTTGAATAGATGAACTTTTTTGCATGTTCATGAACCTCAGTTGTAATATGTGAACATATTTTTAAATAATTGGAAAATCTAAACGCTACGGCGTAATGTGCAATAATAGCGCGTCTAAGTTTCTATTCTTTTAAACATGCACGATGTAAAGAAGGACTAGCATTTAGTTGGTCCAGTGGTTTGCCTCGCTTTGCGGAAGCGCTAGGACGTGAGGTCTAATGTCTGTGAGCCACAGTTGCAGGCGCTAGTTACGTTTCGCAGTGCAGAAGGTTCCCTATAGGAGGTCCCTGTTTCGATCGTGATCGAGTTCAACGCTAGTTATGTTTCGCAGCGCAGAAGGTTCCCTATAGGAGGTCCCTGTTTCGATCGTGGCCTCGGAACTCGATCGATCAAACGACGAGTTGAGAAAACGAGTCATAAATTCGATCGCAGAAACAAAAGAAGAAACTAGGGTTCGCCGGCGAGCGCTACTCGGATTGCGTGCGTGTCCTGGAAAGGTGCCTCGGGTTCCCGCGACGACGTTGATCCCGTCGGCGCCAGGCATGGCCGGCCGGGGAAATGGGGCTCCACCGCCGCCACATGTGGCGGCACGAGGAAATTGTTGAATGCACTGGAGTTGGGCAAAAACATACTAAAAGTTGCTAATATTTTTGTGATACTCGAGTGCAATTATACAACTATTTACGAACAGCAGACAAGTGGGCATCAATGGTAGGCAACTGAATATGAATCGTATGCAAATGACCATCAACAATTTTATAACATTTTCAAGCAACTAAACATCAACCATAGACAAGTGATCGTCATTAATAGGCAACTAGGCATAAATGTTTGGTAATTTTATAGTATTTGTAGGCAACTAAGACCCCCATGCAATTACTAGTACGTAGCACTATATATGCCTCATGTTTTGGGTGATTTTTCATTAAAAAAAAATCAACCAAATAGGTAGTCCAACTAAACAAAAAAAAAGTTGCTTTTCTATAACACTAAAGTTTCCTCAATATTATCTAAAGTTGTTTAAAAAATTGTCGAAACCTATCCATATGGGATCTAATTTTGAAGAACTTGTCATAAGAAATCCAGCCGTGAAAACGGATCTCAATTCTGACGCTCGGTTCAAAAGATGTAGCTTTTTAAAGAAAGGAACGAATGTAATTAATTACATTGGAGAAGAGAACCATATCGCACGGGGTTTCCTTTTCTAGATTGTGCTCACCCGCGCGGTGGGATGCGGCTTCCTTTTCTCACGTTTGTTCGTGGGGTGTCTAGATGTTGTTTTCCTTTCTAGCAGGTGCGCTTGCGACCACGAACTAGCGTGATGCCCTCGCTAGCCGCGTCCTTAATTAAGTGTCTTAATTAAATCCTAACAGTAGTAGTTTCAAGTTCAGATGTGAAGGCAATCCGTAATTTTTTTGGGTCACGACAACGTCCATACGTGTGGTGGGAACAACATTCGCTCACATGTCTATAACACACAGATTGTGTCACGTCACCGCATGCATGTGAGAATCTTTTTGGATTTTTAGTTTTTAAGATAATTTATCTCTTAAATGAAAAATCCGATTGAAGATCCGTTTTCATAATTAAATCCACTATGACTAGATATTCGAAACTAGATCTCATATCAATATGTCTCGACGACTTTTTTTTGTTAAAAGTTGCCATGTCTATTGCACATGAATTGTCATGATGTTTACGCTGAAATTGTCATGATATATTTCATCTATTTTTTCTTCTACCTTTAAAAGTAAATTTTGACATATTATAAAACAGGGAATTAAGAAACTTACCAAAAATTGCCATGATCCATGCATTAAATTTGCCGTGGTTAATTACTAAAAATTACCATGGTCAATTGATAAAAATTATCGTACAAACTAGTTGAAAATATAACTGTAGCTTTAAATCTAGAAGAAAAAATAGATAGAACGTGTCATGACAACTTTAGTGTAAACACTAGGGCGACTAGAGTGTAAACATCATCGCAATTTTTGGCCTAAAAAATTTCCATCGAAAAATATCAGCATGGGATCTAGTTTTGAAGATCTCGTCGACACGAATTTAATGATGAAAACGGATTTTTAAATTAAGAGATAAAAAATATTTAAGCCAAAAATCAAAAAGATTCTCGTTGATGTCATCTCTTTTTGACGTGGCAAAATGGATAGTAATGGAGGCGTGTGGCCGAAGTGCAAACTGCCACACGTGTTTTTTTAGAAAAGGAGGTTAAAACCCCGACCTTTGCATCAATCGATGCATGCGGTCATCTTTATTAGTTATTCCACAGAGGTGTGACAAGAACATACATCCATCAACCCGAAGGCACCACTCACACTTACAAACTCGATAATGTGAAGTGCTCTCACTCCTCATATCTAAAACCGGTGCAATCGCCAATCCATCCACATAACGAATGAGGACCAACAGCCGGTCCAGCACACGCCGTCACCATCCTCAGACCACTGACCCATCTTCTGGAAAGAGATCCGCATCATCCTTGCCAGTCCATGTTGGAAATATGCCCTAGAGGCAATAATAAAATGGTTATTATCATATTTCCTTGTTTATGATAATCGTCTATTGTTCATGCTATTATTGTATTAACAGGAAACAGTAATACATGTGTGAATAAATAGATCACAATGTGTCCCTAGCAAGCCTCTAGTTGGCTAGCTCGTTAGTCAATAGATGATCATGGTTTCCTGGTCATGGGCATTAGATGTCATTGATAACGGGATCACATCATTGGGAGAATGATGTGATGCACAAGACCCAATCCTAAGCATAGCACTAGATCGTATTGTTGTATGCTAAAGCTTTTCTAATGTCAAGTATATTTTCCTTTGACCGTGAGATTGTTCAACTTCCGGATACCGTAGGAGTGCTTTGGGTGTATCAAATGTCACAACGTAACTGGGTGACTATAAAGGTGCACTACGAGTATCTCTGAAAGTGTCTGTTGGGTTGGTACGAATCGAGATCGGGATTTGTCACTCCGTGTGACGGAGAGGTATCTCTGGGCCCACTCGGTAGAACATCATCATGAGCTCAATGTGACTAAGGAGTTAGTCACACGATGACGTGCTACGGAACGAGTAAAGAGACTTACCGGTAACGAGATTGAACAAGGTATACGTATACCGACGATCGAGTCTCGGGCAAGTTCTATACCGACAGACAAAGGGAATTTTATACGGGATTGATTGAATCCTTGACATCGTGGTTCATCCGATGAGATCATCGTGGAGCAAGTGTGAGCCATCATGGGTATCCAGACCCCGCCGATGGTTATTGGCTGGAGAGGTGTCTCGGTCATGTCTGCATGTCTTCCAAACCCGTAGGGTCTACACACTTAAGGTTCGATGACGCTACGGTTATAGGGAATTGTTATACGAGGTTATCGAAAAAATTTCGGAGTCCCAGATGAGATCTCGGATGTCACGAGGAGCTCCGGAATGGTCCGGAGGTAAAGATTGATATATAGGACGGATGGTTTCGGACACGAAAGTGTTTCGGGCATCACCGGTAACGTACCGGGACCACCGGGACCACCGAAGGTGGCCCCAGGGGTCCACCGAAAGGGGGCAACGACCCCGGGAGGCTAGATGGGTCAAGTGGGGAAGGGAACCAGCCCCTAGGTGGGTTGGTGCGCCCCCCCACTCAGCCCATGGCGCACGAAGAGGGGAGAAGGGGGGACCCTAGCGCAGGTGGGCCTAAGGCCCACCACAGGGGTGCGCCACCCCTCCTCCCTACCCTGGACGCCGCACCTCCCATCTGGGGGGCTACCGCACCACCTATGGTGGGAACCCTAGGGGTGGCACCCCCCTCCCCTCCTCCTATATATAGTGGGCACTTTTGGGCTTTTGGAGACAGACTTTTCCCTCTCCCTCGGCGCAGCCCTGCCCTTCCTTCTCCTCCTCTCTGCCGGTGCTTGGCGAAGCCCTACCGGGAGACCTCGTCTCTCCATCGACACCATGCCGTCGTGCTGCTGGAGTTCTTCCCCAACCTCTCCCTCCTCCTTGCTGGATCAAGGTGCGGGAGACGTCACCGGGCTGCACGTGTGTTGAACGCGGAGGTGTCGTAGTTCGGCACTAGATCGGAATCGCACCGCGATCTGAATCGCCGCGAGTACGACTCCATCAACCGCGTTCTAGTAACGCTTCCGCTTAGCGATCTTCAAAGGTATGAAGATGCACTCACCCCTCTCTCGTTGCTGGTCTCTTCATAGGAAGATCTGAATATGCTTAGGAATTTTTTTGAATTTATGCTACGTTACCCAACAGTGGTATCAGAGCCAGATTTTCTAGGCGTAGATTCTATGCACGAGTAGAACACAAAAGGTTGTGGGCGATGATTTGTCAATTGCTTGCCGCTACTAGTCTTATTCTTTTCTGGCGGTATTGTGGGATGAAGCGGGCCGGACCGACATTACACGTACGCTTACGTGAGACTGGTTCCACCAACGGACATGCAAACCGTGCATAAAGGTGGCTAGCGGGTGTTTGTCTCTCCTACTCTAGTCGGATTGGATTTGATGAAAAGGGTCCTTATGAAGGGTAGATAGCTTTGGCATATCATCGTTGTGGCTGTCACGTAGGTAAGAAAGCGTTCTTGCTAGAAACCCAAATCAGCCACGTAAAACTTGCAACAACAATTAGAGGACGTCTAACTTGTTTTTGCAGGGTTTTACATGTGACGTGATATGGCTAAAGTTGTGATGTTGCATGTATGATGTATGAGATGATCATGTTATTGTAATAGGTTTCACGACTTGCATGTCGATGAGTATGACAACCGGCGGGAGCCATAGGAGTTGTCTTAATTTATTGTATGTGATGCAACGCCATGTGTTTACTACTTTTACTTCATTGCTAATGGTTAGCTATAGTAGTAGTGATAGTAGTAGTTGGCGTGACGACTTCACGGGGACACGATGATGGAGATCATGGTGTCACGCCGGTGACGATGATGATCATGCGATGCCTGAAGATGGAGATCGAAAGAGCAAAGATGATAATGGCCATATCATGTCACTATATGATTGCATTGTGATGTTTATCATGTTTTTCATCTTATTGCTTAGAACGACTGTAGCATAATAAGATGATCCCTCTTAAAATTTCGAGATCGTATTCCCCTAAGTGTGCACCGTTGTGAAGGATCGTTGTCTCGAAGCACCACGTGATGATCGGGTGTGATAGATTCTAACGTTCGCATACAACGGGTGTAAGCCAGATTTACACACGCGAAACACCTAGGTTGACTCGATGAGCTTAGCATGTACAGACATGACCTCGAATACAAGAGACCGAAAGGTCGAACATGAGTCGTATGGTTGAATACGATCAGCATGAAGTTGCTCACCATGGTGACTAGTCCGTCTCACGTGATGATCGGACACGGGTTAGTCAACATGGATCATGTATCACTTAGATGACTAGAGGGATGTCGATTTAAGTGGGAGTTCATACTTAATTTGATTAAATGAACTTAATTGTCATAAAATTAGTCTAAAAGTTGTCTTTATAAATATTGTAGATGGCCAACGTCAACCTCAATTTCAACGCATTCCTAGAGAAAAGCAAGCTGAAAGATGATGGTAGCAACTACGCGGACTGGGTTCGCAACTTGAAGCTCATCCTTGAAGGAGCTAAAAAGGCTTATGTCCTTGATGCGCCGCTAGGTGACCCTCCCGCTCCCACAGCAGCCCAGGACATTCTGAACATCTGACAAACGCGGAGTGATGACTACTCTCTGGTTAGGTGTGGCATGTTATACATTTTAGAAATGGGGCTCCAAAGGCGTTTTGAGAAACACGGTGCATATGAGATGTTCCAAGAGCTGAAGCTAGTTTTCAAGCTCATGCCCGTGTCGAGAGATATGAAGTCTCCGACAAGTTCTTTAGCTGTAAGATGGAGGAGAACAGTTCTGTCAGTGAGCACATACTCAAAATGTCTGGGTTACACGGTCGTCTGACTTCACTTGGAGTCAAACTTCCGGATGATGCTATAATTGACAGAATCCTCCAGTATCTCCCACCAAGCTACAAAGGCTTTGTGCTTAACTACAATATACAAGGGATGGAGAAGACCATTCCCGAGTTGTACTTGATGCTCAAGTCTGCAGAAGTAGAAATCAAGAAAGAGTATCAAGTATTGATGGTCAACAAGACCACTAGTTTCAAGAAGGGCAAGGGTAAGAAGAACTTCAAGAAAGACGGCAAAGCCGTTGCCGTGCCCGGTAAGCCAGATGCCGGAAAGAAGAAAAAGAATGGACCCAAGCCTGAGACTGAGTGCTTCTATTGCAAGGGAAAAGGTCACTGGAAGCGGAACTGCCCCAAATACTTAGCGGACAAGAAGGCCGGCAACGTTAAAGGTATATGTGATATACATGTTATTGATGTGTACCTTACCAGCGCTCGTAGTAGCTCGTGTGTATTTGATACCGGTGTTGTTGCTCACATTTGCAACTCAAAGCAGGAATTGCGGAATAAGCGTAGACTGGCCAAGGACGAGGTGACGATGCGCGTCAGGAATGGCTCCAAGGTCGATGTGATCGCCGTCGGCACGCTACCTCTACATCTACTGTCGGGATTAGTTTTAAACCTTTATAATTGTTATTTAGTACCAGCTTTGAGCATGAACATTGTATCAGGGTCTTGCTTAATGCGAGACGGCTACTCATTTAAGTTAGAGAATAATGGTTGTTCTATTTATATGAGTGATATGTTTTATGGTCATGCTCCGCTGGTAAATGGTTTATTCTTGATGAATCTCAATCGTGATGTTACGCATATTCATAGTGTGAGTACCAAAAGATGTAAAGTTGATAATTATAATCCCACATACTTGTGGCACTGCCGCCTTGGTCATATCGGCGTTAAACGCATGAAGAAGCTCCATACTGATGGACTATTAGAGTCTCTTGACTTTGAATCATTTGACACATGCGAATCGTGCCTCATGGGCAAGATGACTAAGACTCCATTCTCAGGAATAATGGAGAGAGCAACCGACTTATTGGAAATAATACATACTAATGTGTGTGGTCCAATGAACGTTGAAGCTCGCGGTGACTATCATTATGTTCTCACTCTCACCGATGATTTGAGTAGGTATGGGTATATCTACTTGATAAAGCACAAATCTGAGACATTTGAAAAGTTCAATGAATTTCAGAGTGAGGTCGAGAATCAACGTGACAGAAAAAATTAAGTATCTACGATCTGATCGTGGAGGAGAGTATTTGAGTCACGAGTTTGGCACACACCTAAGGAAGTGTGGAATCGTTTCACAACTAACGCTGCCTAGCACACCGCAACGCAACGGATTGTCTGAATGTCACGCCCAAGATGCGACCCTATACTCAATTTGGCACGAAGGCCTCGTCAGAGATAGAAGCGCATCTCGTTGTGTCGCAAGAATGGATATCGTTACAGGTACATGTACTGAAAATAAGAGATATATATAGAATTGGCTTACACTCGCCACAAGCTACATCAGAGTCACATCAGTACATTACATAATCATCAAGAGTAAGAGCAGGGTCCGACTTCAGACGAAAACAAACAACAAAAGAAGAACGACGTCCATCCTTGCTATCCCAGGTTGCTGGCCTAGAACCCATCCTAGATCGTTGAAGAAGAAGAAGAAGAAGAAGAAGCAACTCCAAATGAACAATCAACGCGCTCGCGTCGAGTAAACTTTACCTGTACCTGCAACTGGTGTTGTAGTAATCTGTGAGCCACAGGGGACTCAGCAATCTCATTTCCAAAGGTATCAAGACTAGAAAAGCTTAATGGTTGAGGTATGGTTAAGTGGTGAGGTTGCAGCAGCGGCTAAGCACATATTTGGTGGCTAAACTTACGAGTACAAGAAATAAGAGGGGGAAGATCTACGTATAGCGGACGAGAACTACGGATGATCAAATGAATGATCCTGAACACCTACCTACGTCAGATATAACCCCACCGTGTCCTCGATCGGAGAAGGAACTCACGAAAGAGACAGTCATAGTTACGCACACAGTTGGCATATTTTAATTAATTAACTTCAAGTTATCTAGAACCAGTGTTAAACAAAGCTTCCATGTTGCCACATAACCGCGGGCACGGCTTTCTGAAAAGATTTAACCCTGCAGGGGTGCTCCAACTAGTCCATCACAAATTACCACAAGCCGCATAGAAATCCTCAATCACGAAGCTCGCGATCTCGTCGGATTCCCTAGTGGAAAACCTCAACTCTGAGATTACCCAAAGCATCACCAGAATCCCGATGCACAAGATATTTCGTCAAAGGTAAAACTAATCCAGCAAGGCCTCCCGACGTGTCGAGATCCCGATAGGAGTCGCGTACCTTGTTCTCAGGACACGGCAGATGATCTAGACGTCAGGATCGCTAAACCTCCGGGTGACCAGAGGGGCGCCGGACATCGCTCAGGTGGGACCAACACTCATGAGGAGCACTGGCCCGGGGGTTGATTAAATTATCCTCGGGTTAATTACTCCCTATGCAGTTCTTTAGTTATTAGGCAAATGTAGTACCAAAGTTGGGCCTTGCCAGACCAGCTTTAATCTAAAACGAATTACCAAGGGGGTCCCCATAACAACCCCGATCGTGTTAGGAGCGCTCATTTATGGAACATAACACCGGTAGCCGAAAACTAAGGGGGCAAAGGTGGAACAAAACACCAGGCTAGAAAGGCCGAGCCTTCCACCTTTTACCAAGTATATAGGTGCATTAAATTAAATAGCATTTAATATGGTGATATAACAAGGAACCCATGTTTTCACATGCAAGCATCTGCACCTGCAACTAGCAAGGCTAACAACAAGGTTAAGCAAGCAGTAACATAGACAATCAGTGGTTTGCTAGGTTGAACAGGTTGAGGTTAACATGGCATTGTTGAGAGTCTGATATTTAACAGGTGTTAGGCAACGAGACATAAACCATAGAAGCGATAAACTAGCATGGCAATGATAGTAATGGTATGTGGGAAAATGATCATCTTGCCTGAGATCCCGCTTGGAAGAAGAACGACTCCGAGAAGTCGGTGAACCAACGTGGTCGAATGGGTCCTCACATTCCGTCACGCTTGCGGAACTCTATCGAGACGGAGCAAACCGGAAACGAACATCAACACAGATATTCACCTCACGATGCACAACATGATGCATACCCTAATATGATGCATGATCAGTTCATCGATGCACGGGATGGCATGGCAATTCACCTCACGCAAACACAACACATTAAATGAAGCTCGATATGTAACGGGTTGCATATCGACGAAACTCCACGTTTAATTATTTAATTCACTCCCGATTATTTACACGGCAATGTTAAATTGTAGTTAACATGGCAAGGGGTGAGCGTTGATCCTACGTGTCATCCTAGTCAGTTTAACTCGCGGAACTAAGAGCGGAGCTACGGCACAAGAGGCATGCAACACAATATATCATGCCATGAATGCGACATGCATGCGAGTTACAACATCACGGCAAGAAGGGAAAGAAGCATATGTCGCCACGGCAAGCGAGAGGGAACCATGGCGGCAAAACGGAAACGATGCCACGGCAACGTACCTATCCCGATAACTCGTCGAGCAATAGTGCCAACGTACTTGGAACACGTGCGGGAACGGTAAATATGATGGGGTGATCCCGGTTACCGGGTTCCCATGTGTCGGGGCTCAACGAGAGGAACACGTGCAACGGCAACATAAGGCGCAAACATAAACATCTCATACATCACATGAATACGGTTCTCGGCCACGTCTCATCGGTATACCTTCGACACGTGCATATCGAAGCGGATCGGTTCGTAGCGGACGTCGTGGAAGTCATGGTCGTCATGGTACTCGGGTCTTGTCGACGGTAGTCGTTCTCGGCGCCGTGGTTCACGGTCTTCGGCGACGGTAGTCGAACTCGTTTTTTTTTCGAAGATGGTCGGGGTCGTCGAGGACGCCGTGGTACTCGCGGCGAACTTGTCGATTCCATGGAGGGGGGTTGGTGCACGCGGCGACGCAAGCGGCAGCAACACGCAAGCAAGCAAAGCAAAGCAACATCTACAACACTAGCTATAGCAGCAGCGGCTAAGGCACAGCAAGCAACCTAGCATCAGCACTAGGCGACGGCCACTACTGGCAACAGCAAGCAGGCAAAACCGGCAAGCAAGCATCTAAGCGAGTAGTAGCAGCAAGGCAAAGCGGCAGCAAGCAAGGCAGCACAGACACGCAAAATGCAATCACAGCAGCAGCTATGGCATAGCAACGGCATGCCCGGCAGCACTAGCAGGCAAGCATCGACGAGCTACACAACTACTAGCAAAGCATCAGGCAGCAGCAACGACGTGCAACACAAGCGGCTAGCAGCTCAAGAGCATCTCCAAGCAGCAGCAAGATGCATCAGCTATTTAGCAGCAGCAAGATGCATCAGCTATTTAGCAACAGCAAGAACGGCAGCCTAGCAGCTATCGTGACAGCAACATCAAAACGCTCGCAGCGGCAAACACAGCAGCAACTGCAGCGAGCAACTAGCAACCGCACCTATAGCAATCTATCGCAAGCACAGGGGCGGCAGCAGCTTCGACAGGAGGCATCGCAGCAAGGCAACAGGCTAACATCAAGGCAGCAACAGGCAACGGCTCATGACACAACACACGGCAACAGGCGGCTCGGCAGGGAGAGCACAGGGCGGAGGAGATCGGGCCCTGGAGGGCTGCTGGCGCGCGGCTGGCGTCCGACGGGGCGACGCCGGCGGAGAAGAGGGAGAACCTGTAGGCGGGCGGCGAGAACGGGAGCCAGGGCGACGCCGAGCACTGGCGAGCACGGCGGCGACCTAGAGGACGGAGGCGAGGCGGCGAGCTGCTGGCGCACAGGGACGGCCAGGGCGGCGGAGGAGGCCGCCGGGGAGGCGCAGGCGGCGGGGAGCAGGGGCGAACGGCCAAGGCGCGACCACGCGGGGACGGGGAGAGGCCAGGAACGGCGACGACTCGGGAGGAGGGGCTGCTGGCGCGGGGAGCCGCGGCACGGCGAGGGAGGAGCGGCGCTCGGGGCTGGCGTGGGTAGGGGCTCCTCGCGCAGAGGTTTCATGGGGGCGCGGGGAGGACGAGAGAGGCACGGGACGAGGGGAGAACGACCAGGGGGGATGACGGCTCTGCGGGGGGGGGGGACACGCTGGTCGCTAGGGCTGAGGAGGGGAGGCCTGGGCCTTGGCCGGCTGGGCCTCGGCCTGGGGTCCTCCCCCTTTGGATTTTTTTAAACCTTTAAGACAGAAATTTTTAAATAAAGAAAGGCTTTTAACAAAAATAAAATAAAAAAAATGCTTTTGACCCCTTTTGAAAAAAATATATATTCCCAACTATAAGAAATAGTTGGGCATTTTTTAAATGAATAAAAAAAATAAAACCTTTTTTTTAAAGAACACAATAAAACCCTTTTACAAGAGAATAAAATAAAACCCCTTTTTTACAAAACAATAAAATACCCCCTTTTATAAATAAAATGGGTCTCTTGTTTTAAAACAAAGGAAAAATAACGAATACCAGAGCGGTTGTCCCCACATTTAATAAAATGATTTTGAAAGAAGACGATTTTAAAAGGGGTTTAAACGGAACTTTTACACAACCTCAAAACAAAATCAAAGAGAAGAGAGGAGGGGAGGGAAGGTTTAGGTCGGCGGTGCAACAGGGTTTAGCGGTGGCTCTCATGCACCCGCTCTCAACACGCCAACAAACGACGTCACACTCACAAAGCTCTAACACCCAACAACACGGCAACAAGCAACACCGACAAAACACAGTTGACATGATGCCATGCATGATGCGATGATGCAAACTACATGACGATGCAACGAATAAATCTAATCACACGACGGAAACGGAATAGAAGGGAGAATCTTCTGGAACGTCGGCATCGGGCTGTCACACTGAACGTCGTAATTGCACTTCATTAGATATGGTATGATCTGTGATGTCTCTTACCGACTTACCGCTATCATTCTGGGGATACGCATTAGAAACTGCAGCATTCACTTTAAATAGGGCACCGTCTAAATCCGTTGAGACGACACCGTATGAACTATGGTTTGGCAAGAAACCTAAGTTGTCGTTTCTTAAAGTTTGGGGTTGCGATGCTTATGTGAAGAAACTTCAACCAAAAAAGCTCGAACCCAAAGCGGAGAAATGTGTACTCATAGGATACACTAAGGAAACTATTGGGTATACCTTCTATCTTAGATCCGAAGGTAAAACCTTTGTTGCCAAGAATGGATCCTTTCTAGAGAAAGAATTTCCCTTGAAAGAAGTAAGTGGGAGGAAGATAGAACTTGATGAGGTAATTACACCCCTCTCGAACAGGATAGTAGCGCAGCGCGGGAAGTTGTTCCTGTGGCGCCTACACCAACTGAAGAGGAAGTTAATGATAATGATCATGAAGCTTCGGATCAAGTTACTACTGAACCGCGAAGGTCCACGAGGGCACTCTCCGCACGAGAGTGTTACGGCAACCCTGTGATGGAAATCATGTTGTTAGATAACGGTGAACCTTCGAACTATGAAGAAGCGATGGCGAGCCCAGATTCCAACAAATGGCTTGAATCTATGAAATCCGAGATAGGATCCATGTATGAGAACAAAGTATGGACTTTGGTGGACTTGCCCGATGACCGACGAGCCATAGAAAATAAATGGATTTTCAAGAAGAAGACTGAGGCAAACGGTAATGTAACCGTTTATAAAGCTCGACTTGTCGCAAAGGGTTTTCGACAAATTCAAGGAGTTGACTACGAAGAGACTTTCTCTCCCGTAGCGAAGCTGAAATCAGTCCGAATCATGTTAGCGATTGCCACCTTTTATGATTATGAAATTTGGCAAATGGACGTCAAAATAACGTTCCTTAATGGGAACCTTAAGGAAGAGTTGTATATGATGCAACCAGAAGGTTTTGTCGACCCTAAGGGTGCTAACAAAGTGTGCAAGCTCCAGCGCTCCATCTATGCGCTGGTGCAAGCATCTCGGAGTTGGAACATTCGCTTTAACGAGGTGATTAAAGCGTTTGGGTTCATAGAGGTTTACGGAGAAGCCTGTCTATACAAGAAAGTGAGTGGGATCTCTGTAGCTTTCTTCATACTGTATGTGGGTGACATATTATTGATGGGTAACAATACAGAAATGTTGGAGAGCATAAAGGCCTATTTGAACAAGAGTTTTTCAATGAAGGACCTTGGAGAAGCTGCATACATATTAGGCATCAAGATCTATAGAGATAGATCGAGACGCCTCATAGGTCTTTCGCAAAGTACATACCTTGACAAGATATTGAAGAAGTTTAATATGGAAAACTCAAAGAAAGGGTTCTTGCCAGTTTTGCAAGGTATGAGATTGAGTAAGACTCAATCGCCGACCACGGCAGCAGATAGAGAGAAGATGAGTTCTGTCCCCTACGCTTCAGCCGTGGGCTCTCTTATGTATGCCATGCTGTGTACCAGACCTGATATAAACCTTGCCATAAGTTTGGTAGGGAGGTACCAAAGTGATCCCGGTGTGGAACACTGGACAGCTGTCAAGAATATCCTTAAGTACCTAAAAAGGACTAAGGAAATGTTTCTCGTTTATGGAGGTGACGAAGAGCTCGTCGTAAAGGGTTACGCCGATGCTAGCTTCGACACAAATCCAGATGACTCTAAGTCACAAACCGGATACGTGTATGTTTTGAATGGTGGGGCAGTGAGCTGGTGCAGCAGCAAGCAAGAAGTCGTGGCAGCATCTACATGTGAAGCGGAGTACATAGCTGCTTCAGAAGCGGCTCATGAAGGAATTTGGATGAAGGAGCTCATCACCGATCTTGGAGTGGTTCCAAGCGCGTCGGGTCCAATGACACTCTTCTATGATAACACTAGGACCATTGCCATAGCCAAGGAGCCCAGGTTTCACCGGAAGACGAAGCACATCAAACGCCGCTACAACTCCATCCAGGACCAGGTCCAGAGTGGAGTGATAGATATTTGTAAAGTACACACGGATCTGAATATTGCAGACCCGTTGACTAAACCTCTTCCACGAGAAAAACATGATCAACACCATAATGCTATGGGTGTCCGATACATCACAATGTAACTAGATTATTGACTCTAGTGCAAGTGGGACACTGTTGGAAATATGCCCTAGAGGCAATAATAAAATGGTTATTATCATATTTCCTTGTTCATGATAATCGTCTATTGTTCATGCTATAATTGTATTAACAGGAAACAGTAATACATGTGTGAATAAATAGATCACAATGTGTCCCTAGCAAGCCTCTTGGCTAGCTCGTTAGTCAATAGATGATCATGGTTTCCTGGTCATGGGCATTAGATGTCATTGATAACAGGATCACATCATTGGGAGAATGATGTGATGGACAAGACCCAATCCTAAGCATAGCACTAGATCGTATTGTTCGTATGCTAAAGCTTTTCTAATGTCAAGTATATTTTCCTTCGACCGTGATATTGTGCAACTCCCGGATACCGTAGGAGTGCTTTGGGTGTATCAAACGTCACAACGTAGCTGGGTGACTATAAAGGTGCACTACGGGTATCTCCGAAAGTGTCTGTTGGGTTGGTACGAATCGAGATCGGGATTTGTCACTCCGTGTGACGGAGAGGTATCTCTTGGCCCACTCGGTAGAACATCATCATGAGCTCAATGTGACTAAGGAGTTAGTCACACGATGACGTGCTACGGAACGAGTAAAGAGACTTACCGGTAACGAGACTGAACAAGGTATAGGTATACCGACAATCGAATCTCGGGTGAGTTCTATACCGACAGACAAAGGGAATTGTATACGGGATTGATTGAATCCTTGACATCGTGGTTCATCCGATGAGATCATCGTGGAGCAAGTGTGAGCCACCATGGGTATCCAGACCCCGCTGATGGTTATTGGCTGGAGAGGTGTCTCGGTCATGTGTGTCTGTCTTCCGAACCCGTAGGGTCTACACACTTAAGGTTCGATGACGCTAGGGTTATAGGGAATTGTTATACGAGGTTATTGAAAATTGTTCGGAGTCCCAGATGAGATCTCGGACGTCACGAGGAGCTCCGGAATGGTCCAGAGGTAAAGATTGATATATAGGACGGATGGTTTCGGACACCGGAAGTGTTTCGGGCATCACCGGTAACGTACCGGGACCACCGGGACCACCGAAGGTGGCCCCGAGGGTCCACCGAAAGGGGGCAACAACCCCGGGAGGCTAGATGGGTCAAGTGGGGAAGGGAACCAGCCCCTAGCTGGGCTGGTGTGACCCCTCACTCAGCCCATGGCGCAGGAAGAGGGGAGAAGGGGGGGAACCCTAGCGCAGGTGGGCCTAAGGCCCACCAGAGGGGTGCGCCACCCCTCCTCCCTGCCCTGGCCGCCGCACCTCCCATCTGGGGGGGGGGGCTGCCGCACCACCTAGGGTGGGAACCCTAGGGGTGGCACCCCCTCCCCTCCTCCTATATATAGTGGGCACTTTTGGGCTTTTGGAGACAGACTTTTCCCTCTCCCTCGACGCAGCCCTGCCCTTCCTTCTCCTCCTCTCTACCGGTGCTTGGCGAAGCCCTGCCGGGAGACCTCGTCTCTCCATCGACACCACGCCGTCGTGCTGCTGAAGTTCTTCCCCAACCTCTCCCTCCTCCTTGCTGGATCAAGGTGCGGGAGACGTCACCGGGCTGCACGTGTGTTGAACGCGGAGGTGCCGTAGTTCGGCACTAGATCGAAATCACACCGCGATCTGAATCGCCGCGAGTACGACTCCATCAACCGCGTTCTAGTAACGCTTCCGCTTAGCGATCTTCAAAGGTATGAAGATGCACTCACCCCTCTCTCGTTGCTGGTCTCTTCATAGGAAGATCTGAATATGCGTAGGAATTTTTTTGAATTTATGCTACATTACCCAACAGTCCATACATCTGTCGAAGCCACCACGGCGCCCAATGGCACCACCGCCATGGGCTCATCCGTCCAGACGTGAAGACTATGGAAGAACTTTCGTGCGTAGCACCTGCCAACGAGGCATGACTTAGCGTAGCCCCTGTTAGCCAGGCATGACTTGGCATCTCCACCAAAACTTCGTGTAAGACGAAGCCGCTCTACCTCCAGCCTGTGTCATCGAGCGCTACTTCACAAACGATGTTCCCAAGAGAAAAACGGCACCGGAGTACCGCCATTGTTCGATCTGAAAGACTAGATCCTTGGGTTTCCCCTGAAGCAGTGCCCACCACCAGCAACCGACAAGGATCCACATAGTGCCTACCACCAACCAGCCTTCAAAGCGACGCCTTCGGGAAGGTCACAACGTCAAGGATGCCGTCGTCGCCCACCAGAGTTAGGGTTTTCACCCGAGTGCAGGTAGGAGGGAAGTAGAGGAGTAGACGTAGACCGACGTCTCGAAGAAGAAAAGCGGCGCCCTCGAGCATCATCGTCGGTGCGTCCGGGCAGGGCCAGTTAAGAGTTTCCCCAATCTGAATCTCCTTCATGAGCTTCACCCGCAGCCACAGGCCAAGGTCCCGACAAGCCAAGCCGGCACCGCCCGAAACGTCCACCCCCCTGCCCCGTCGTCGAGTATGATCGTTGTGCCGCGACCACACTCACAATCAGCGCCACCACCATGAGCTTCCCAACCGCGAAGATCGGGAGCGGAGCCAGCTAGCCAACGCCCCAGCCCGGACTAGCCACCTCCGCCGGGAGCAGCCCCGTGCCACCCGTGTCGCCGACGCTCAGATCTGACCTCACCAGATCGGGGCCGAAGACACCACGGGCACGCCCCAGGCAGCCCTCCACGCAGTCATCATCAGGGCCACAACTGTCGTGGAGCACGCACGGGAGCCCCATCGTCGCTGCCCTAGCCCGCGCCGCCACTCACTGAAAAGACCGCCCCGCGCCGTTCCCGTCAGCAGTGGGGAGAAGGAGTCCCGCCGCCGCCGCCAGCTGGGCTTCGCCCAGTGGCGCGCCCCAGCGGCCGCGAGGAGGAGAGGAAGGAGGTGGGCACGGGGGCGGCGACGCTAGGGTTCCCCCTCGGTTGCCACGAGAGCGACGTGAGGGGGGTACCGCTTCAATCTCTGATGAGTGGTGAGTGTTAACTGTCACAGGTGTGAGTGTTATCTTCTTCTTTTTTTATTTGATGACTGCTATGATTGTGCTAGAGAGAGGTGAAGGAAATTGATGTCAAGCATAGACGATTCTTCGATCTTGTTTGTTATTTTTAGAGAGTGACTAAGTTTCAGTCGGTTTAAACTTAACCAAGTCTCAATTCTGCAAGAAGAAAAAAAGAAAAACTAAAAAGAAATTATTTATACGAATCTCCATAGAAGATCAATGGATTATAGTGTTGACTGAGACATAACAAACTCTCAGTCAGTCGACGCAAAATTGTTTACTTTTAGCTGGTATTTCTGCGTATAAAGACTAACATATGTTGTCTTTTCAGATTTATAATGTTGGTGCGTATGTGGCTTGTATTTATGATATACTAAATGATACTCCCTCCGTCTCAAAATAAGTGTCTTAAGTTTAGTATAATTTTGTATTAGAGCTAGTACAAAGTTGAGACAGTTATTTTGAGACACAGGGAGTATGTATTACCATGAGAAAAATGTACAATCTGCAAGTATTACCTGGAGAGTAAATGCCAATCTGCCTATTTGAGTATTTGAACTGAAACCACAGTTATGGGGACGCGCATCCAGTTTAGAACAAAACCATTTTTACTAAAGTTTGAGTTTTTTACTCAAATCGCACAAATACAGCAACAAATTTGATACCACCCACAATCACAAGCACATCATATGCCTAATATCAACACATGAAAAGAGAAACGCACGCGCACACATCCAAACTGCCATTCATCCGTCTTCCCGATCATCAGAAGCCCACGGCCATGGCGCTGACAAGCACCGCAGCACCAATCGCCACGAGATGGGCTCCACGGCTGCCCTTGTAGGCTCCACTGTCGTAGGGGCTGTTGTCCACCAGCGGCTGGCTGCCGAACCCTGCCGCTCCCGTGACACCGCCGGCCGCCGTCGCCGCTTGACCCTGTCCGGCCACGTCCCCGGCACCGCCGAAGGCTCCTGTCCCGGCGCCTGGTGCAATTCCATAGCCGTCACCCAAGGATCCTGCCCCCGGGATAACATCTCCGGCGCCTCCTGCCGTCGGTGCAATGCCGTAGCCGTCGCCGAAACCACCTGCCCCCGGGGTAACTCCTCCGGCGCTTCCCGCAGCCGGTGCAATGCCGTAGCCGTCGCCCAAGCCGCCTGCTCCTGGGGAAACACCTCCAGCCCCTCCTGCCGCCGGTGCGATGCCGTAGCCATCGCCCAGGCCACCTGCTCCCGCCCCTGGAACAACTCCGTCCCCGAGGTCCGCCGCCTGCGGCAACTCGGCCGCGTGGCCGTTGCCGCCCTGCACCTGGCCGAAGGGCAGGCTGCTGCTGTGCGCGCCGATGGGCTCGGCGAAGGTCGGCAGCGCGGCCGCGAGGCCCGGGGACCCCGGCGCGCCGCAGTGCTGCGCGTGGCGCGGCTCGTCGCTGGCCCGCCACGCGAGCTCGCCGTCCTTGTCGCGGACGCGCATGTCGCCGTCGTCGACGAGCTCGAGCGTCTGCAGGAAGTTGGTCCCGTCGGTGTTGGTCTCGCCGTGCCAGACCTCCTCGCTCCCGTCGAACACCTCCAGCCCATGCCACGAGAAGAGCAGGGTGCACGTGTTCACCGTGCTCACCGGCCGGCACTCCGACTCCCACGCGCTCGCGCCCCCGGCAGCGCCGCCTCCTTCACCGCCCTCGGCCGCCTTGCCGCCACCGGCCATCACCTCGACGTAGCAGAAGTCGGCGCCGAGCCCGCCGGCGCCAGGCACAGTGTGCGTGCGCACGAAGTAGGCCGCGTACTTGCCGGACGGAGACGTGAGGAACAGCACGGGCGGGCCGGCATGCCCGCCCGGCGGGATGCTCGCCAGGATCTGCTGCTTGGACACGCGCTCGATCGTGCCGGCCGGCACCGTCGCCGCCGCGAGGGAGCAGGAGAGGAGTAGGAGGACGGCTATGGAAGACAGGTACTCCATGGCTGGCTAGCTCAAGCAGCTTCTCGTACTTCTTACTTGTGTGCTTGCTGCTGCTCTGTGGTTCTTGTGGTTGTGGCTGTGCATGGAGTGGCATGATGAGGTGCGTAGATATAGTGAGGGTGGTGATGGAGTAGGAGATGTTTAGAGAATTAGAGTGGTTAGTGAGGAGCTGGATGGAGTCAGTACATCACCCGTTCCAATACTTGATGCACGAGTAGGGGAGTGGTGACTGGTGAGGCAGGTGGGTTGAATGGTTCGGGCATTACACTCTTCAAGAGGGGAATGCTCGGCCGATGCTCGCGACATCCACGTGGGCAGGAGGGGCTAGCGATAACACTCTTCCCTCCATCGAAGATTTTGACGTGGTTCTCGTCCCTCTACACTCCACGTCATCTTTCTTAGACTAGAGGTAAATATCTACCCTGACCCAAGCACGCAATTCCCTTTCTCCTTTCTCCTTGCTCGCACGCGACATCCTCGTCTCCCTTGCTCTCGCATCTTCTCCTACAGCCCGCGCGCGACGTCGGTCGGCGGCCGAGGAAGGCTGGTGGCAGCAACGAGTGCATAGAGCTGCGTCAGAAGGTAGTGGAGGGAGAGCAGCGACCGACGGTAGATCGGCATGTCACGAGAGCGGACATGGCCGCCGTCACAAGTAGAGCAGACCAAAGCCGACACGGCGGTCCAGACCGGATTGGATCCGGACGCGGTGGTGGTCCACGACAGCATCACCGTCAACGATTGGAAAAAGCAGCGCGTGCCGTAGAGACAGCCGCCTCCATTCTGTTGATCCGATCTCGCTTAGCTGTCCGTCCGCCCGATGAAGAAGAGAGGACCCCGCGCCGGTGCCGCTCCTCGGTCACCGGAGATCGCTTGTCCGCTTCCTCGACCTGCTCGCTGCAGGGAAGTTGCTGGACGGCTCCTTCACCCTGTGCCTCCAGCATGTCGGCCCCCACTACGTTGCCTCCTGCGGTCCTGCCTCGAGGCGTTGCGCGAGCTGGAAGCTGTTGGCGCGGGGGCACCCCGCACCCGTCGACTACCTCCGCACCTACGTCCCCGACCTAGGGGACCACCGCACGCTCGACCAGCTCCGCCGGATGATATCCTTTGCCTCCTCATGTTGCTCAAGGTCGTGGCCGCAGGGCCGGGGTACGTCTCGGTGCCGCCCTCTCTCCTGCCGTTGGCGCGCCTTCGGGTGCTCGAGCTCCGGGGTTGCGACCTCTCCACATCCGCCGCTGAAGAGGATCGTCTGCCACAACTCCACGGTGTGCTAAAACCTGAACTATCGTGTTGTTTGAGAGTTGAATTGTGACCATAGTTACGTACTTCATTTCTAGGTAAGGTTACAACATACTGTGATTCTTCCAGTAGTTCATGATGATGAAGTCTGCGACCGTGATATACTAGCATTATATTTAAATCCCGATGGAGCGGGCAACGAACCATTGGTGTACCAACATTTAAGCAAGCAAGTTTTACACATTTTCATTTTTAGCACATAGTTTTGAACATATTATTCTAACTACGCAACTTCACAGAGTCCATGCCAATGTAAGTCTTGCAATTCTCTGAACTATTTCTGAATTATGCAGCTACACTCGGTTACAGTGTCTTGGCTTCAAATGAGATCTAAATTTTTTGCCTTCGTAGCTGCATGGGTGTCAATTTTTGTTATCACTAATCCTTCCAAACTGAAGCTTAGAGAGATTCAAATGTTACATGCTCAAGGTCCAGGAGTGAACTACTCAACTCAATTTCTGTAAGAATCATACCAAAAAATATCCTCGCATTATCACGTATTACACAACTTTTACATTTGCATCAAGTAGCTAAATTGAACACTGAATTAACACACCATAGTTAATAAGATATAGAGCTGATGGGACTTATAACATATAGAGAAATTCAACCCTAGGTCCCTTATTTGTTTTGTGAAATTAAATAGGTATTTCTATTAGTATAAAATAAGGGGCTGGGTTATATACACTAATATCGAGTATGGTAAAACACTAGGGGATCCTAACTTAAAAGAAGGATGATCTAGAGAAGCAGTACATAGCATGCTAATGCTATTGTAGAACATGCCCCTTAAAGAGTATTTGTGTAGCATACAATGGTTCAACCATACGATTAAGTGGTTCATGGGTCTATAAAGCTACCTAGCATATCATGATCTTATGAGCCCTTAGTGAATTTAAATTTGGTTAGTATTTGGTTTCTTCTACCAAATGATAGAAGCTTTCACGTACTTTTGGAGGGAATTCATGTTAATTATTGGCTTGCTATGATTCTCTTCTACGATTCAGAATTTTAGTCCAGATCATAGGCTTGATATGATTCTCTTTTACGATTCAGAAATTTGATCGAGGAGGCTTTGGCTATGTCCACTGGTTATCATACATCATACTCATCTGATGATTTCATTTTATGGATGTCCAGACTTCACTATCCACGCGACATCGAAGTAAAATGTGGCTGCTGGATTCCGTAGCCGGGTAGTGGTCGCATCCGTTATGTGATGTAATTGAAGTACAATTTTTCCTTAGCATGTTATCCCTCGAGTTTAACCGTCCTCTTAGAACGCACAATGGAATTACATTAAAGGTTAAGATGACCTCACCTACATAAAATGTTTATTTTTTTATGTCTATTAATGTATTTATGCCTACTTATCCTAAAAATATTTAGTTAAAATGTTTCCCTACGAAGTTTCTATGCTATATAAGAAAGTTGGCCTGAAATATTTGAGGTCATATTCTGTTTTAGAGCTTACTCCTATAGTTGCATAGTTGATTCAGTTGCATTAGTTCAGAACAAGTGCTTGTATCTACAACAAAGATAGCATATTCATCTATATTCCAAACTATAAATAAATGTCCTTAAAAATTATAAACAGGATAGGTGCGCACCGAACCGTCTAAGAGACGTGCCAAGGGCGCGTCCCTACCACTAGCGGGAAGCAACGTGCTCCACTTCTTTGCTGTATCCTACGAGTGGTTAGTTGGTTAGTCTAACGCCGCGTCCGTTCAAGTGCTCTTGATTTGTACAATTGTTGTTGTTGCTTAAAAATAATAAAAATAATAAAATACTTTCTCTGTAAACTAATATAAAAGCGTTTAGAATATTAAAATAGTGTTCTAAATGTTTTTATATTAGTTTACGAAGGGAGTACACATGCTGGATGAGTAGATAAGTATATCTCAAATAACTATTCCTAAATAGGAAGTCGATCATGAAGAAGCTAATCTCATGCTTATAAGCGTTGAAGGTACCCTATGCAAGGACGTCCAAAAGTGAGCTTTACATTGCCTTCCTGTGGCATTTTCGAGCTTTAATTGTTAAACATGTTTTTTTTCACACAAATGACGCCATAATCAGCAAATAGTGGCTTTCCACACGATCCTTATATAATCTTATGCCATGCAAACACAATGTGTTCTAATTATTGCTTAAACGTTCTATATGGATCTAAACATTTGAACAAAAATATATTAAGGCGTGATATTGTGCATGAATTATTGAACCAAAACATCAAATTTATCTTAACCACAAGGTTGAAAAAATAGGGGAGTTAGCTCCAATTATAGTGCCACGATAAAGTGAGTTTATGACGTCTTAAAATATTACCGGTTGCTTATAACCAGTGAGAGATAAAAGAAGAGAAATTAATAATTAAACTCACCAATAACTTATTACTCAAGGCAATCTAACACCGAAAAGAGTTCTTTCTACAAAAAAATAATCAAATTTTTTTGACCACCAAATTAAATACTTCCTCCGTCCGGAAATACTTGTCATAGGGATGCATGTACCTAGATGTATTTTAGTTCTAGGTACATCATTTTTTATCAATTTGTGTGACAAGTAATTTCGGACGGAGGGAGTAACTGCCAAAGAACCAACCTTATGTTAATTTGATTTGTTTGACCCACATAAAGAGATCCCCCTGAAACTGATTTAGTTGATAGCAATGGTGTTTAATGGAAAATGAATCAATGCTAATATTGGAAGATTAACTTTTCATGTAAAAGAAGGGGGCAAAAAATAGCTACAACAATGGATTGATGGATAAACAGGCAAGATTTGTCTTTTTCATAATAGATGATAATCAGTATACCCAATCCTTCCCAATGGATACACATGACAAAGACATCATATCAAAAAAGCTGGAAAGTGTCAAACATGCATGCCTAGCTAACTACATGATAATGCTAGAAAGAACGTCTGAACTGAAGCATATGTTTGCTTGATCAATCCAAAAGATTCATCTTTTAAGTTAAAATGCTTGTTAAAAACATGTGGAAGGAGGGATGAAGGAACTTATAGGGAACATCAAAACAATGTGTTGGTACACCCTTAAGATATGGAATTGTTATTGGAAAACCGATCACTTGAAAATCAATTCATCTATACATTTGAAATTTTAGAAAAATAAATTATGCTATTTGTAGTATTACAAAAGATGCAACTTTCCATACCTAGTTCTTTTGCATGGTGGAAACATCAAGAGTTAAAATTAGAAAATTGATAACTAAAAGTAATTATTGCCAAGGAGAGAATGGGATGTTCTTCATGTACAGTGAATTTCATGTTTAAGAAAGAATTGGATAATCTACGCTAAAGATAATAAATAAAATTTGTAAAACATATAGAGCAACCTAAAGATAACTATTTTAAGAAAGAGGTAGTTGAAAATCACGTGGAAATAATAAGTGAACTAAAAGTCATCAACTTTGGTACTGGGCTACTTGCAACTGTATGCAATGTGAAAAAGGTAAACTAAATAACCATCTAAATTTAAACGGGCATGATTATTGGCTAATTAGCTCTATAGTAGACCAGTGCACTTTGTACTACAAAATTCCAGCGAAAGCTCAAAAGCACAATTACATGACCTGTACAAATGAATTATCTGAAGTGTGTGGCATGATTATCATTCAAGGATGAGGATTTGGGATTGAACGAAAAAGTGTTCGGCAAAAGACTTCGAGATCAAGAGATGGACAGATAAAGGGCTTCAGAAAAAGATTGATCAACGAAACAGCCGAGGAGTCCTAGACGACTACTTCTCCTTGCCATAGACCTGCACACAACACATTGTAAAAATAAGAATTAGGTATTTGGATAGAGTGTGAAGCGACACTACAACACATGTGATAATCTATGACGCTCATTCTGTGATGAATGAGTGAAAAAATGTCATATTTTGTGAAATTAAGATAATTCCCTGACTTTTTTCATGGAATTGTCAGAGAATGTGCGTCACAGATTATCACATTTGTGGTAGTGCGATCACACATACAATGTATCTTTAAGTTTAGCCACCAATCAACCCAAAAATCCTAATTAACCCGAAAATATCAGTGAAGGAATATATAAGGGTAGATATACTTTAAATGGAAAATTATAAATCAATTTGAGGAGAGGGAGGGAGGGAGGCAGACAGAGATAGGGGATGGGAGGGAGAGGGAGAGGGGGAGAGAGAGGGAGAGATGGATGGATGGAGGGAGGGGGAGAGAGTAGCTGAAGATGAAATATGGATCATATAGGGCATAAACGTCGACTACGAAGATGTCTACGGTGACTTTGTCAATCTCACGATGTTGTGTCAGCTCAGTATCTCGAAGGTGCTCATAGAGATAGGATGTGTGTGGGCATCAACGTAGACTACCGACACGCTGTATTGACTTCATGAATCTCAAGATATTATGCCGGCTCGGTATCTCGGAAGTGCTCATAGGCCCTGTTTGGATACTCTAACCGGGTTAGAGGTTAGAGTTAGATTCTAACCCTCAACTAACCCTAAACTAACTCTAACCCAAAAGGTGTTTGGATGAGAGGGTTAGATTGGCAATAAATGTCTTTTCTCAATCATTTGGTTACTTTTGTCCATATTCACTGCCGGATTTGGTGTGGTCGATCGTTGTGTGGCCTGCTCTCGCTCACAAATGAAGTATAAAAAAGATGATAAAAAATAATTTGTTCGTACAAATTTGATGTCTCACTTAAACATACAAGTCGTCAATCGAACTTTGAAAAAATATTACACTCCATGAAGTCTTCTCCGTCCATTGCAACTGGGTCACACGAACACTATCAGAGGAAAAAAAATTCAGCACACAAACGTCAAAAAAGACACACACACACACGCACATACATACCTGCGGGTGCTGCAGCCGGCAGGGCGCGGCGGGGCGGGGCGGGGCAGTTCGGCGGCGGGGCGGGGCGGGGCGGGCTGGCGGCAGGAAGGGCGGGGCTGGGCGGGGCAGGTCGGCGGCGGGGCGGGGCGGGGCGGGCCGGCGGCAGGAAGGGCGGGGCGGGGCGGCCGACGGCAGGGCGCGGCGGGGCGGGGCTGGGCGTGCGGCAGAGGCTGGGGCGGCCGGCGGCAGGGCGCGACCGGGCGGGGCGGGCCGCGGCAGGGCGCGGCGGCCGGCGGCTGGGACGGTGAGGAGGGAGGGCGACGGGAGGGACTGGGAGGATCCGGTGCGGATGGATGCGGTAAGAAGTGATTTTTTTTTCTTTTTTTTGTCCCCACCTAACTCTAACCCAAAAAAGCACCTCTTGGGTGGGTTAGAGTTTTTGGGTGGGTTAGATGCATCTAACCCAATCTAACCCTACCTGTTTGGATTTTTGAGGGTTAGATAGCTCAACTCTAACCCAATCTAACTCTAACCCTGGGATCCAAACAGGGCCATAGAGGTACGGTGTGTGTGCGTTCAAAGGGATGAGTGTATGTGTGTGTATGTGGGCGTCAACGTCGACTATGAAGATGCGTGCAGTGACTTTATCAATCTTACGATGTTGTGTCAGCTCAGTATCTCACATGTGCTCATAGAGGTATGTGCGTGCGTATGCGTTCATAGGGTGAGTATATGTGTGTGTATGTGGGCATCAACGTCAACTACGAAGACGCATACACTGACTTTAATCTCAAGATGTTGTGTCGACTCAGTAGGCATCGACATAGTCCTCAATCTCAAAATATTGTGTTGGCTCAGTATCTCAAAGTTGCTCATAGAGATAAAGTGTGCGCGTGTATTCACAGGGTGAATACATGTACATGTATGTGAGCATCAACGTGGACTAGCTTTCCGGTTGGCATTTCACGGCGTGCAGCTCACGCGCGAGCTCATACGTAACCCACATAGCTTTCCGGTTGGCATTTGTATAGTTCATCAATACAAACCATGCGTGTGGTTTCAAGGAGCAGTCAACATCGCTGCCATCGTCCACAAGCACCACCACAAACCGCATGCGGTTTGACAATCATGTTATGAGTCATTAAAGCCCCATCTGAGTGTTAAGGTGCTCGGGTCACACAATTGAAATGAGAGACAAAGAGTCGAGCCACACATATTTTAAAATATTTGCTAGTCATAGACTTAGTTCACATACCCTGCTGACTTGCACTGTCGAGTCGACAGTCAACACCGATAAACCTCTTGACTACGTTAAAAGAGGATACAATGGTTGTTTTGAACCGTGTGGTTAGTTCAGAGTATTGCTTGATCATTTTTGAAATTTAGGATTGAATTTTAAAAGATTAGTCAAGTAGCGAGGACGAACCGACAGGTCTGCAACACAGATGTTGTTGTAGAATTATTTTTGTAACATAGGTTTTGTTACAACACATAAGCCCAGTTCTTTTGCCAGAATCTGGGATTCTCCCAAAATCTGACCCCTCCCCAGCTTCTTCCAGAATATTTGAGCCTCATTTATTTTACAATCTTATCTAGTTAGGGTCTAATTAACTAGGATTATAAAACAAATGGGAGCCAAAGATTTTAAAGAAAACTGGGGATGGGTTGGATTCTAGGAGAATCCCAAGATTTTGGCAAAAGAACTGGGCAATAGATCCGTTCTATGAGCACCTTCGAGTGACTGAACCGCCATATCATCGAAATTACCATAGACATCTTGTCATTGACGATAACATCTCTTTTCATCGAATGCGCATCGTTGATAATTCTAAAATAAATTCAGTAATAAATGTAAGCATTATGATTTAAATTCTGATGGACTGAAAATAACACAGTCTCTCTAGCCATCCGACCACGGTTGATTTGCGGTTAGATTTTTCCCTTTTTAAATGTGTTCTAACACAAGCTAGCTGAATGTGTTTTTCCTTGAGGTACACGCACGGCGTGCCGTGTCCGAGCATAGACTCGCCTCTTTCTGCAAGAAAGAAAGGGAAGGCTCGCGGGTCGCCACGCACTCGGGTCCACGTCTCTTTTAGCCGCCGCCGCGCCGATCCGACGGTCCGACCGACCAGAAAACCCTAGCCCGTCGCGCCGCCGCCGCAAAATCTTAAATCCACACACGCAGCGCGCCTGCCCCCGACCTCGCCGCCGGCGGCACCAGCCATGGCGTTCACCGCCCGCATGAAGGACCTCATGAGAAAGTACGGCAAGGTGGCCCTCGGCGTCCACGTCTCCGTCTCCGTCGCCTCCGTCTCCGGCCTCTACGTCGCCATCAACAACAACGTCGACGTCGACGCCATCTTCCGCAAGATCGGCATCAGCGCCCCCGGCACCGCCGCCGGCGACGCGGCCCCGCCCGCCCCCGCCCCCGTCCCGGCTCCCGGCGCCGGCGACGGGGCCCTCCCCCTCCCCGCCCCCGCCGTCGTCGTCGGCCAGGAGGCGCCGCGGAACCGGACCGGGGAGCTCGCGGCGTCCAGCGGCGGCGCGCTCGCGCTCGCCGTCCTGTGCAACAAGGCCCTGTTCCCCGTCAGGGTCCCCATCACCATCGCGCTCACGCCACCCATCGCCAGGCTCCTCGCCCGCTGGAAGCTCGTCAAGAGCCTCAAGCAGACCTGAGCTGTGAGCCCAATGATTCCCCCTCTACGACTTCAGCATCGCCTAGTTGGAATCAAAATTAGATGCAAATTTTGCTACACTGTACGATTGGTTTAGCTGTGAGAGGTTTTGTGAATTATGCCCGTCTTCTATCCTAACCATTTGGATTGGTAACTTTGCAATGTAATTGGTAGCTTCTTTTCTTTTCTGCAGTACTGTTCTTCATTTGTACTGCTTTGAACAAGTTACAATATTAATACACTGTTTCAAATATCTAGCCAATCCTCTTTTTTTGCAGTGTTCTGGATTTAGTTCCAGCAACCTTGACAGTGTAGTTACCTGTATCTCTTTTGTGTACAGGCTAAAATACTCTGTTTTGAACAATTTAAATTCTTAACACCAGTGACCACTGTGACTAGAGTCAATGCATCAGAAATTAGAAGAGAATTGTAATAGACTCATGACTGCCTTTTGAGCAAAACCATTTCGAATGACTATTACTAAATTCTAAGCTCTTTGAGTGTATATGAACATGTAGTTTATATCAGGGGCGGCCTGACATAGTACAGTGTAGCAAAATTTGCATGATATAAGGTGTATAGTTTTTTGAGAAAAAATCGGAAATATAAGGTGTATTGCATTGCACCACTCGTTTGGATATTTGTTTTAGGGATTTAATTACATTTCCTTATATCACGCAAGCTCCTCTATTTTCTGATGTCAATTAGTGAGGTGTAATCTCACCCAAAACTTATGAAATTTTCCCTCCACGTGCGTTCTTTAATTTCCGTGCCAAAAACTATACACTCTATATTTAGGAATGGAGGCGGTATGTCCCTTTGATTCATTTGTAGCCATTCTTTGAACCTTGTTACTGCATAGTGTTCTCAAGCCTACTTTGCAGTGTGCAAGAACATTCATTTCAAGCCAGGCATGGTGTGCTCACTGCTCAATAAAATTTAGTATACAAGTAAACTATAAAATTTTGATCAATGAGCTCTGCGCTCCCAAATATTATTACTGAAACTGGAGCACATACAGAAACTCAACGGAAATGTAAACATGTCTGTGAGCCAGGCTTAGACACCCTTATACTCAAAGTCTCAGATCCAGACATTATCCAGATGCATGTCAACCGGAATCCAACCATGGCGTGGAACACTGAAAATAGTCGGATTATACTTGTTTTTGAAGAATAGACGAATTATAAGGTCATGCGCATACATATTCTCGATATAACGTTCTATTCTGCGTGGATTGTCATATGCTTTTTACCAGAGTGTGGTTGCTTGCTAAATGCAGTAGGATGTTGAGAAATTTCTAGGTTTACTTGCTGTCATCATACAGTATTAATTATGAAATTCAGCTTCATTGAGTATATGCCGCCACAGAATAAAATTTGAGTATATACTGCAACAGAATAGAATAAGTTGCCTGTACTCTGTCTTGTACTTATCATATCACTTGTTCTTATAGGTGTCTTATTGCAAGTGCTCTGGGAGATTGCCGCATCCAGTCCAGGATTCAAGGTCCACTTTCCAGGGCATCCGCAATGGGGCGACGCCGTAAATTACTCCACTCTGCCGTCTGGTGCCATTGCACTTGTTTGATTTTTGTCAGGTCATGGATGCCTGCACTTGCAACAAAGTTTCATACGCAGGAACTCTTGTTATCCTCTGAACTCAGAGGCGGGAACTCATTCTCTGAATTATGTAACTTCTACAAAAAAAAGGAGGTTGAGAACAGAATAAGCACTATGATGATTAATCCAAGTAGATTTATTTCTGTGACTTTTCAAGATTGGTGATATCACACTCTGTTATCGACATTTGGTCTGTGATGGCATGATTGGAATTGGAATTCATGCACAAATCTTTAATTTGTTCAGTATTTGTGATCTGATTTTTTCCGCCATGCTCATTAATTTGTTCAATATCTATGGTATGATCTGTTGATTTTTGTTTGATACATCGTCTGGTGTTGAAACTTGTGTACTGAAAAACGTCATTGGACGTTTGAAGAACTGAACCTGAACAGACTGCATCAAGATTGGTGCGACTCCGAGCACCCGTAGACAGTGGCCCTCCGATCTACTAGTGTATGCCATCTCCTTCGTCTCCTCCCCGCGCGCACGGTCCAACAACCAGCAGGGAACAGCCTCCGTCAATCCGCCGCGCGCCTCCGTCTCGCTGTAGCCGTGTCAACTGCCGGCCGGCCGACAGCGCTGCTCCCGACCAGCTGCCCAGCGGAAACATGATCGTCTGCGTCGCCGTCGTCGGCCACCAGGTCAGGACCACCTCTCCCTCCCAGCCCCCTCGCCCCAGATCCCGAAATCCCGATCTCGTCTCCTCGCCGGCGCCGGCGGGAGTAAAGCTCTGATCTTCTTGACGGACCCTCTGGCGCTTTGCTGCAGAACAACCCGCTGTACCTCCAGAGCTTCACGGAGGCGGACGACGCCCTCAAGCTCCACCACGTCGTCCACTGCTCCCTCGACGTCATCGACGAGCGAGGTAGGCGCATTACCCCCCGTGGCGATCTAGATCTAGGTATCTGTTCCTGTCAAATGCACCGAGATAGCTCAAATTCGATACCATCTCATGTCAAATCATCATTACTGTCATCGCTATCTTGTTGTATCTGTCAATGGATTTTGATTATATGTCAGATTAGAGTAGACAACTGATCCACCTTGAGTAAAAGTGTAAACGGAGACTATGGTTATGGAAGCAAAAATCGCAATTGACTTCAGCGTTCTTGCTTTGCAAGCTTTCGGCGCGCATAGAGCTGTAGGGGTTCCAGATGAGTCCTGATAAGTGTGGTGGTTGCATCCATCTCACTGATTTTTTAATGCAAATGAACTGGAGATAGCTCAAATCTAACTCATCTCCTGTCAAATCCTTGGTTAAATGCATCGAAATCTAGTTTGTAACTGTCAATGAATGTTGATTATATGTCAGATTAGGCAAGTGATCCACATTAAGTAGAAGGGAGTAGTTACAAATTCCATGTTGTATGGGTACAGAAATCGCGATTAACTTTAGCAATCTGCTCTGCAAAGTTTTTGATGTGCATAGAGCTATAGCGGTTCCAGCTGAGTCCGACGGTTGCATCTATCTCTCATTAGAGTTAGACTTAATTCACACGGGTCTTTGTCTTACTCCCTCCGTCCCAAAATAAGTGTCGCAAAATTTGTATTAAGTTAGTACAAATTTTATACTAGATCAACGACACTTATTTTGGGGCGGAGGGAGTACTATTTAGCAATGTTCAGGATATCTGGTACCATATCGGTCGGGTGCTGAGTAGGGATAAATAGGCGAATTTTCCAGTTAATCGGCCAATGAATCAGTTATTCGGCCTATAAATCAGTTAATCGGCTATTCTGTGACCCACCGAGTAGCAATTAACTGACCGAGATGCCGATTAACTGGTTGATATTTGGAACAATGCTATTTATATTACTTCTGTTCACATTCATTCCGTTGACAGTGAACAATCCTAAAAGGAGCGCACCTACACTGAACGAGACATTTTTGGGTCTTCTATATCCTACCGAGAACTACAAAGTGTAAGTCCTTTTGCAGTTTTTGTTATCACCTAGTACTTTTCTATTTCTGATTACTTGTAGTTCTAGCTTTGTCCCAGGTCAAACTTCTTTAAGTCTGATCAAGTATTTAGGTTAATTAATATGCTACTCCTAGAACATCAAATATATATAGTATGAATATATACATATTGATGTAATGTATTACTCCCTCCGTTCCTAAATATAAGTAGTTTTAGAGATTTTATTAGGAGGCTACATACGGAGCAAAATGAGTGAATCTCATTCTAAAGTATGTCTATATACATCCCTATGTAGTATCCTAATGAAACCTCTAAAAAGACTTATATTTAGGAACGGAGGGAGTATTAAACTTCTCTATTAATATTTAGATTATAGAAAGAGGAGTACTGAGAGGAGTACTATCTAGAACATCAAATATATAGTATGAAAAATATATTTTATGACAAAACTATGGAAACTAATTTGGTGTTGTAGATGTTAATATTTTTTTAAATAATCTTGGTCAAACTTTAATAAGTTTGACTTAGGATAGAGCCAGAACTAAATGTAATTTGGAACGGAGAGGGTAGTTTTCATTTACTTCCTGTGTGTGTCAAGATGGTACTGAAGTTACAAAATCCAGTTACTTGCCTTTACAGTCACACAAGTTGTTTTATCTGAATTATTCAGAAAGAAGTAAAGACAATAGCTCATTTTCAGAAAGACTGTATTAGATCCTACAGTGTAAATGTAAAGTGAGAAAAATGGAATCTGAACTGTGCTACTGCCTCCGTATCTAGACAAATCTAAGACAAGTAATATGGATTGGAGGGGGTACTAGTTTTTCTATATTTGTCTTCATTACCAATTTATCATTAGTGCTGGATGCACTTACTGCTAACAATTCATGAACTGTGACAATCTATCATATGCAGGTATGGCTATTTGACAAACACAAAGGTCAAATTTTTAATGGTTACAACTGATCTTGATGTGAAAGATGCGGATGCCCGAAATGTAAGCTCTTAAAACTGTTTATTTGCAGCATATTTTAGTAGAATTACAGAATAAGTGTTCCCGGTGTATCTCTCTTCTTTCATTCAATGGGAAAGCGCAAGTACCGAGATATTTGATTAGAATACTTCCGCTCTGCTTCTTGACTACTGTGATGAGTTTGCTGTTCATACCAAGTCATACTTTACAACATGGAAAGTGTCAGGTTTTCTCAGTCCAGCTTCTGAATAAATGAGAACCACAAGTTGCTCATTAACTCGTAAACTCATCAAACTTGTGTAGACAATATGGAGTGTCCCCTTAGAAAAAAAAAGACAATATGGAGTGCACCTCATGCTTGCTTTGCGATGCAAAAATTAGGGAACCTTCTCACGGTCACCCTCTCTCTTTCTTTTTTTCAGTTTTTCAGGAAGTTCCATGCTGCATACGTGGATGCCGTCTCGAACCCTTTCCACGTCCCTGGGAAGAAGATCGCGTCGAGAAGCTTCGGCGCGAGAGTGAGCACCATAGTGAAATCCTTTGGCTCAGGGACTGTCGGTTAAAACCAACCGTCCTGTGCTTTTCCCCATAACCGGCAACCTATCTATACCTCCAGTATGTATCTCAGTTGTATGTTGAACAAGAAATAGTTTGATGCTCAAGGAAGAATATAATGGCTGTTATTGATTGTACTAAGCATAATGCCTTGATTCCCTTGTCCAGTTCAGTGCACCTGTGACCTGTGATCCATGCTGTGCTGTTACTTCCATCGTCTGCTTGTATGGGGTGCCCCTCCCCTACTCTTAGCTGCAGGCAGCAATGGCTGTGTTTTCAAAGCATGGGTGACTAGGGGTGCGTTCCAGTGAAAGTTGAGTGAGTGGTTTGGCATGGCATGGCATGACAGCAGCAAAGTTTCCCTGCATATGATATCATGCACCAGCAGAGCAGGTGAATGCTGCTGATGAGGCGCTGGCTCCTCCCCTCTCCTTTGACTTTCATCATCAGGTGGAGCCGACGGGAATTTGGATGCGCCTACAAGTCCCAGAATCTTGGACCCACTTGTTTCAAATACGGAGTAGTAAACAAATCTTGGATCCGCTGCAAAACTAAAAATAATAATGATATATCGGCGAGCCTGACTTAGTCCCTGTTTGGATTCATCCAGTTTATATAATCTGGTTTTTATAAGCTATTATGTTTTCAAACAGGGCAGTTTATACTATAGATTATAAAAACTAGATGACCAGATTATTAAAAACTCATAAGCTACTCTAACCCAGCTAAAATCAGATTATGGATTAATAAAGACATGTTACCCTTATTAACTTTGAGCTATTTACAAGGTACTGCCACCGCACCGTTTTCCCATCGCAAAAAAAACAGAGGGCAAACATGTCATTGCACAATTTAAAAGCTGGTTTACAGTTTATATAATCTGGCCTTCAAACATGCCCACCAAGATTATTTTTATAAACCAGTTTATATAATCTATGTTCATAAACCAGATTATTATAATCTATTATGGTTCCAAACAGGGCCTTAGACTTGACCTGATCTTGGTCAGATTAGTCAGCCAGCAAGACAGCTCCACCATAACAATAATTTCGAAACACAAAACCGGACGTAGACTTATCCTAATGCTACTGAACACATCATAGATTCATAGCGAGCAAAAATAATAATTCTACCATGTTTTTTTCCATCTTAGATTAGTCGAAGCATGATATATATATTTCGAATCTGACCTCGTTTGCAAATAAATTTTGAATTTCATTTTTTGTAACACGCCAACATCCTTGACGTCGAGCTTACACGAAAGACGTTAGGGACCTGACATCTGGTCTCTGGCCCGCTGGCCGTTGCCCGACTGACATGGCAAAAGGTCAAACACCATGCATCCTGACGTCCGGTCCCTGGCCCGCACAATTCAAGGGCTAGACGTCAGAGTACATGACGTTTGGCACCGACTGATCGTATGGGTTAGGGACCAGACGCCAGGGTGCATGACGTTTGGCATTGGTTGATCATACGGGCCAGGGACAAAACGTTAGGGTGCATGAAGTTTGGTCATTTGTCACATAAGTCGACCGACAGGCCAGCGGGTCGTGCGGGCCAGATGATAGGATTCCTGACGTCTCATGTGTAAGCTAAAAACCAGAGATGTTGGTGTGACTAAAAAAAATGTCAGATTCAAAATTTACTTTCAAACGAGATCAATTCATGATTTTGGTAGTATAAAAGATTAAAACAAAAAATTTGTCCGCCCATGGCTCAAGTTTCACTTGGCGGCATGAGCAGATGCAGCTTGACGCGACGGATGGCAAGGTGCATTCAGTGCCATGACCCGGGCTAGCACTGTTGCTGCTGCACAGACCGGGGACAAATTGCCATCCGAGACTCGATTGACACAGTAGTACTACTGTAGTCTGTAGTAGATGCCTTTGTGTTTTGTCGTCACCAATAAGGGCATCTCCAATGGTTGTATGATCATCGTTGGTAAAATTGCCACATAGATGATTTTGATGACATGGCGCATAATAAAAGAAGAGAGAGAATGAAATCGTATGAACTTGAAGCAACGGTTCACGCACAAGCTCCGAGGCAAGCATGGTTATTTCTTCCATGTTTAGTGGACCCGCTTAGTTATTTTACATACGATTAACATACACTCCATTGAAGAGCTTGTATGATGTGCTGTTGGTTGTTGATGTGGACATTTATACCAACGATTGAACATACAGATTGTTGAAGATGCTCTAATGACACGACAGTTCGCTGCCGACCCAGCTCCCGTCGTGCCGACACGCTGCATGTCTGTAGCGCTAGTAATGGTCGCTGACAGTTACCGCGTCTCCTGCACCTTTTACCAGCCCATGTTTTTTTGTGTTTTCCTTCGGTAAGAGGAACCGGGCTAAATTTCATGTTTCGATCGTTTTACGAAAGTTGATTGAGCTACAACTCTACTTTGTAAAAATTTCGGAATATGACTCTTTTCCCACCGTTGAAGTTTATGACGGTAGGTTATAACAGCCTACCATGGAGGTCATTGATGGTAGAGGTTTACGCTTTATCGTAAAAGTTTTCGAAGTATCAGATACAGTGCGTGTTCGCACCTACTACCGGGACCTCGGCGATGGGATTGTACATGCTAGTGTCAATCTATTTGACAGTAGGGGCACTGGCGGATCCATCGTATAGGCACGGTGGGCCGTGGCCCACTCAGAATCTGGATTTTTTTATTATGTATTAAAAATTAGACTTTGACCAAGCCCAGTTCACACGGCCCGTCACCCTCACGCTCGCCCTCTCGCCCCGTCGCCCTGACGCTCGCCCCTCCCCTCCTCCCGCGGCCGCCGCGCTCGGCCCTTCCCTCCTCTCGCCGGCCGCCACGCTCGGCCCTCCCGTCCTCTCGTCGGCCGCCGCGCTCGCCCCTCCCCTCCTCTCGCCGACCGTCGCGCTCTTCCCTCCCCAGCTCCCCTCCTCTCGTCGGTCGCCTGCTCGCCCCTTCCCTCACTGCCTTCCCTCCTCCTGTGGCCGCCGCACCCGCAGCTCCCCTCCTCCCGCCGGTTGCCACGCTCGCCCCTCCCCTCCTCTCACCGACCGCCGCGCTCTCCTCTCCCCAGATCCCCTCCTGTAGCCTCTGTAATTTCTGCTGTAGGATTTTTAGGTGTTTCATTTTTTCTGCTGTAGGATTTCTCATTGCAGCCTCTGTGAAGATATAATCACACATTCTCACTGGATATAATTGCAGTTGCAAAGCAGAACATGAAGAGGAAAAGTGCCATTCTGGATCTTTTTAAAAAACATGAAGAGAAAGCGAGGAAGATTGCTACTGAACATCACACTGAAGATATTGGAAATGCGGGGTGTCCTAATTCCCCATCTCCTATCCATTCGGATACTGAAATCGAAGAGGCAACGCCAAGTCTTCCATCACCTCAACAACCAAGTGCACATGTCTTTTCAGGTGATCCAGCGAAAAGAACTCCTATTTTAGAGTATGATTTTAATGATCAAGACAGTGTTCGGAGAAGATATATTGCAAAAACAGCATGTCGTCCATATGGACATGCTTTTGAAGTCAGGAAAATCTATGGTAAAAACCGACACTTTAGTTTTGTTTGGTTTGAAAAGTATAGTTGACTAGAATATAGTGTCTCAAAGGAAGCGGCGTATTGCTTTGTGTGCGATTTGTTCAAAGAGAAAACTAATGGGGGGCCTAGGGGTGATGCCTTTGTTAAAAATGGTTGGAGAAATTGGAACAAACCTGATGCATTGGACAAGCATGTTGGTGGTATTGGTAGCATTGGCAACCAAGCTCAAGAGAAGTATAATTCATTTGTGACACCTCAAACGGCAACTGATAATATCATTGTGAGGGTGTCTAAAGAGGATATGCGTCTTTACAAGGCTAGGCTAACCTATTCACTTAGATTCTTGAGGTTTCTTTTGAACCAAGGATTGGCATTTCGTGGACATGATGAGAGTGAAGAATCTAGTAATAGGGGGAACTTTCTTGAACATCTAAAATGGCTTGCAGAAAATGATGAAGAAGTTGAGAAGATTGTTTTGCACAATGCTCCTGAAAATGATGAAGAAGTTGATAAAGTTGGAAAGGGGTGTGAGAGATTTCTTGGTGTTGTTCATGTTGCCAACACAACTTCCTTGTCACTTAAAGATGCAATTGAATCTTTGCTTATTGATCATCATTTGTCTCTTACTCAAATCCGTGGACAAGGATATGGCGGGGCTAGCAATATGAAAGGGGAGATAAAAGGGTTGAAAACTTTGATCATGAATGAGTCACCCTCTGCTTATTACATTCATTTCTTTGCACATCAACTTCAATTGGTTCTTATTGCCGTGGCAAAGGGAAATGAACCATGTAAATGGTTTTTTGATCATGTTTCTTACTTTCTCAATATTGTTGGAGTTTCTTCCAAGTGTCATGTGACAGCCCGATGCCGACGTTCCAGAAGATTCCCCCCTTTATTCCGTTTTTGTCGTGTGCCTATTTTCTTTTGTCGCATCATCATCGCATCATTCACATCATCTGCATTGCATCGGCATCTCCGTTGCCGCCAGTTTTCAAAACTTGCATCCGTTAGTAGTTGCCGGTTCTCGACGTTGCCCGTTCTGAGTCCGACCGCACTCGCACGCGCCCGCGACATCGTTCGAAACCCTGTTTTTAAAGTGTGCGTAAAACTTCCTCTATTTGGGTTGAGATTTGACGTGCGGTGATATTTTAATATAGCCAGGCCGCCTGTCGAATTTCGTCGCGATCGGAGTTCGTCTGGTACGCGTTCGGAATCGTCCGAATCCGACCGCACGGTTGGATCCGGAACGAAATTCCGGGTAACCTAGCCCCCCCATTTGTCTATAAATAGACCCTCCTATTATTTTGGGACAGCCTACCACCCTCTACCTCGGGATCCGCACCAAACCCTAATTCCCCCTCTCTCTCTCCCCTGTCTCCCACCTCCACCCACCGGACCCGCCCGAGCCCGGGTCAGGCCCGTCGAAGCCCATCGGGGCCCAAGGCAAACCCTAGCCGAGCCCCCATGGATCTCCGTGCCCGAGCAGCGCCTCCCCATAGCTCTCCCCGCGCCAGCAGCCGCCGGCCAGCCCCGTAGCTGCCCCACCGGCTTCCTCCTCCCTCGCCGGTACCCCGCCCCGCCGAAGTGGCCTGCGTCGCCAGCCCCGCCGCCATGGCCGTCCTCCTGCCCGAGCTCCTCCCGTCGGGGTCCCTAACCTGCCTGCCCGAAGCTCGCCGACAGCCCGGCCTCCTCCCGCATCAGATCCCGTTGGCCGCCCCGGGAATGGCCCCGCAACACCAGATCCGGCCGGCCCCATCCGTCGCGTCGGGCTCCCCGCGTTCGGTGCCGTCGCCCCGCCTTGCTGCATGGCCGCCGCCATGGATGTCGCGAGAGCCTCGTGCGGGAGGAGGACGACCCTCGCCCGAGCCGCTCCTAGCGCCCGATCCGCCCGCATGGGCCTCCCAGCTGCCGCGACCCAGGTGGCCAGACGAGCCGGCCCAGCCTACCCCGGACCCCGAGGCCCACCTCGCTCCCTCGGCCCAGGTGCACTCCACCGACCAGGCCGAGCTCTCCACCTCCAGGGCGGCCCAGGTGAGCAGCCGAGTCCTATCCCTCCCCCAGGCACTATTTAGTACATTACGCCTTAGCTTCGGCCCGGTTATTAATTTAGGTTATTTTCGATTTAGTTTTATTTCAGGTTTTAGACGTATATTCAAACGCCCGTAACTTTAAATCCGCAAGTCGGAACGACGCGTATTATATATGGTTTTGTGGTAGTTTCGCGCGTAGAATACGAATTTGAAACATGCATAATTGTTTGACGCCGTTTGGCGTGCCGGATGCCTAGAATAACTTGCTGTTCTAATAGGATACGTCCCGTATTTAATTTTTGCGCAAGTCCGGTTAGTTCGAATGTCGTAGTATAAATGCCCATGATTTAGGAACCTATTTTCCGTGTATTTTAGAGCGGTCATAGGTATTTTTGCATGTATGGATTGTTAGTAGTTTATTTTCCCGTGTATAGGTTATTTTTTTCCCGCATATTCGTGTGGCATTATTTTGTTGCGCAACCCCACATATTTTATATGTTTTCGGGGTAGAAAAATCCATTGGATTTTTCTGTCCAATTAGTTTTAGCTTTTGAGGAAGTTAGTTCGCGCGATATTTTGCCGTGATGCCCTTTTGTTTAATTCGTAGGATTTATTCCGTGCTCCGTTTGATTAAGTGGTCAACTAGGGAGTTGTTCTTGGGTTTAGACTAGCCCCTGGTATTTTAGTTGCAATAGAAATGCATGCATAGGTGTGGTTTGATTGCCCTCAAGTTGCTAGAAATAGTGCTGATTTGGAGGAGCTGAAATATTTCTAAGTCTGGAATCTGTTATATTTTGTTGCTGTCTTGTCTTGCTTGCATCTTGTGATCTGTAACTCTTTTGAGGTTGGTCCAATGGAGTTAGTTGTACCCCTTGTGTTTCTATAGCATGCTGTAAATTTTCATGCCATTTGGAGTCCTGTAGTTATATCTTTTGCTGCTGTCAATATGGCTTCAGATCGAAAACTGCACTTTCATGAGGTGTAATTTTCACTAAGTCTGAAATAGTGTGTGGGAAGCCATTTTGTGACTTATTTCCCTAGTGTTCCTTGCTTCCATGCTAGTTGTTGTTAGTTGTTCGTACTAGTTCTTCTTGCCCTCTTCCGTGCCATGCCTTGCTTGTGCATATCGGAGTTGTGTAGTCGTAGTTGTGGGGTGTAGAAAATGCTATGTGGCTGATTTTGGCAGATTGTAGTGATTTCTTGTTTTGTTCGTAGTTGTGGAACCGTAGCTTCGATTTGATCGTGTCCTACATGAAACTTGCTTAGAATCTCATGTAGTTTCATTTTATCTTGCTGGTTGTATGTTTTGAAGTGCTCGTGACCGTCGTTGCGCACATATTGCATTCATGCCATCATATCTTGCGATGCTTGTATCTTTTGAACCGTAGCTCCGTTGGAGATGTTCTTTATGTGTAGATTTCTTGAAATGACGCGTAGAACCACGAGAACCTATTTGTTTTGCTGTTTAACAACTAATTAAATGTGTTAGTTCAGATCTGGACAGAATTGTAAATTAACATATGAGGTCGTCTCGGAGGTGCTATATGTCATTTCCGACCTCATTTAAAATGTCTATATAGGTAGTTTAATTTCCGCTTCACCTCTTGCATGTTTGACAACATTAATATTGCCGTGTAAGTAACCGGGATATAACTAAATAATAAACGTGGAGTTTCGTCAATATGCAACTCGTTGCATATTGAACTTCACTTAATGTGTAGTGTTTGAATGTGTGAATTGTCATGCCGTGACTTGCATGTATTCAACTGCTCATGCATCATATGTGTTGTGCATCGTGTGGTGAATTCCGTGTGTTGATTTGTGTTTCGGTTTTCCCCCGTCTCGTTAGAGTTCCGCAAGCGTGTCAGATGTGAGGACCCGTTCGACTACGTCGGTTCGTCTGCTTCACGGAGGCATTCTTCTTCCAAACGGGATCTCAGGCAAGATGATCATTTCCCCAGATACCATTACTATCATTGCCATGCTAGTTTTCTCGTTTCTGTCGTTGTGTCTCGTTGCCTACCACATGTTAAATTCAGCCTCTCAACAATGCCATGATAACCTTCAACCTGTTCAACCTAGCAAACCACTAATTGGCTATGTTACCGCTTGCTTAACCATGTGTTAGCGTTGCTAGTTGCAGGTGCAGTTGCTTCCATGTGATAACCTGGGTTCCTTATTATATCACCCTATTAATGCTATTTAATTTAATGCACCTATATACTTGGTAAAAGGTGGAAGGCTCGGCCTTTCTAGCCTAGTGTTTTGTTCCACCTTTGCCCCCTTAGTTTTCGGCTACCGGTGTTATGTTCCATAAATGAGCACTCCTAACACGATCGGGGTTGTTGTGGTGACCCCCTTGATAATTTTTTTAGATTAAAGCTGGTCTGGCAAGGCCCAACTTTGGTACTACATTTGCCTAATAACTAATGAACTGCATAGGGAGTAATTAACCCGAGGAAATTTAATCAACCCCCGGGCCAATGCTCCTCATGAGTGTTGGCCCCACCTGAGCGATGTTCGGCGCCCCTCTGGTCACCCGGAGGTTTAGCGATCCCGACGTCTAGCTCATCCGCCGTGTCCTGAGAACGAGGTACGCGACTCCTATCGGGATCGTCGACACGTCGGGCGGCCTTGCTGGATTAGTTTTACCTTTGACGAGATATCTTGTGCATCGGGATTCCGGTGATGCTTTGGGTAATCTCAGAGTTGAGGTTTTCCACTAGGGAATCCGACGAGATCGCGAGCTTCGTGATTGAGGATTTCTATGCGGCTTGTGGTAATTTGTGATGGACTAGTTGGAGCACCCCTGCAGGGTTAAATCTTTCGGAAAGCCATGCCCGCGGTTATGTGGCAACGTGGAAGCTTTGTTTAACACTGGTTCTAGATAACTCGAAGTTAATTAATTAAAATGTGCCAACTGTGTGCGTAACCGTGACTGTCTCTTTCGTGAGTTCCTTTCTCCGATCGAGGACACGATGGGGTTATGTCTAACGTAGGTAGGTGTTCAGGATCATTCATTTGTTCATGAGTAGTTCACGTCCGTTATGCGTAGATCTCCCCCTTCTTATTTCTTGTACTCGTAAGTTTAGCCACCAAACATATGCTTAGCCGCTGCTGCAACCTCACCACTTAACCATGCCTCACCCATTAAGCTTTGCTAGTCTTGATACCTTTGGAAATGAGATTGCTGAGTCCCCTGTGGCTCACAGATTACTACAACACCAGTTGCAGGTACAGGTAAAGGTTACTTGACGCGAGCATGTTGATTGTTCATTTGGAGTTGCTTCTTCTTCTTCTTCTTCTTCGATCTAGGATGGGTTCCAGGCCGGCAGCCTGGGATAGCAAGGATGGACGTCGTTCTTCTTTTCTCGTTTGTTTTCGTCCGTAGTCGGACCCTGCTCTTACTCTTGATGATTATGTAATGTACTGATGTGACTCTGATGTAGCTTGTGGCGAGTGTAAGCCAATTATATATATATATACATATCTCTTCGTTTCAGTACATGTACTTGTAACGATATCCATTCTTGCGACACGATGAGATGCGCTTCTATCCTTGACGAGGCCTTCGTGCCAAATTGAGGATATGGTCGCATCTTGGACGTGACAAGTTGGTATCAGAGCAGTACCGACCTAGGAGCCCCCTTGATTGATCGAACTTGGCCGAGTCGAGTCTAGAGAAAAAAAATACTTTGAGTCTACTTATATATCGGAGAGTAGGATTCTTTTTTCTCCTCTTCTATGCTCTGGTGAGGAATCTTGACGTAATAATTTATTCTACTTCTCTTCCCACTCAAAAAAATAAAATTTAGGATGACGCGGATATTTGTGGAATCTATATGATGCCGATTTGACGGAGTTTTGTCTTGGTGCCTCCTATCTGCTTTAAGTTTCAGGGGAGTTGAGCTCCAGGGGATTCTTGAGCACATCGTTATCATTCAGGTTTCTTAGTATCTCAGAACGAAGGATGTTCGTAATTTCTTCAATACTAGTAGTGGCGAGATAACCCCGATGTCCCCGGTACTGGTGCAGATTGTTCGGGAGTACTGCCATACTTTGTATCGTTGTGATCACGAGGGTCTGTTGTAGATGAAGGTCCGAGATTCTGGTTGTGTATTGACGGATGTGATACATGTGACGGGTTAGTATAGGAGTTGTGTGTTATTACTCCTTGTATCCGTGTACCAGATTGCATGACCAGATAATTTCGAGAATTCATAGGTGGGAATTCAAGTAGTTGCTTATAGGACAATATTCTAACAAATGCATGATGTTAGGTTGGGGTTCAACATCTAGTGGATTTGTTTGTTCACGGTCGACTTACAGCGGTACACGTTGTGTCTTAAAGAGTCCTTGTAGCTTGCTACGACTCGGGGATGCTTCGTATGTCGGGTGCACTGCCTTGCACTTGATGGCTACTGTAAAATCGAGCCCGTGCGATCCTGTCGACGAAAATATCGGATGAAATCTTTCTCATGAGTTTGTTCTGGCTTGTTTCATAAGCCTCACTCTTTGTTTTGTTGGAATATGGTAATTTGTGTTGCTTCAATGTCAAGTGGTGATTTCAGACCTTTCCAAGAGTTGTTCTCATATTTTTATGTGAATGCTAATCCTTTTCTTAATCAGTGGTCTTGTCAATTCTTGTTAACCGGAGTCGTCATGTTTATTTCTTTTAACCGGTGTGCTTCTCTTCAGTGAATTCAATCCTCTCTAATTTTGCAGATCATTCTCTCGTTTTATTCCGGAGTTCATCTCATCTGTCCCATGTTGTCTTTGTTTTTCCCGCCCTCCCACCCTTTTCTTCAGTGGTTCAATTTTCTTTTCATTGTGCTTCCGCTGTGTGTTCTTTTCTCTCTTACCCGGTGATTCGTTGTGAAGATTCTCAGGAGCTTCATGTTCATCTTTATTCATTCTTGTCATCCTTACCGGTGAATTTAATTCAGCTATCCGTGTTCATCATATCCTTTTCGTACTTGTAATTCTTTCCTATGTTGGAGGTTCTTTCAGACTATCTTGTTATTGATTCCTCTCTCTTTCTATCCGGAGTGTTAAAGATATTTCAGAAGTTCTGGTTTTCAATCCTTCAATTATTTTCGAGGTGCTAACCTCATCTAGTTTTCATTTGTACCGATGCAATATCTCTCTTCTAAGAAATCCTTGCAACGGTGGTTTCTTTGAGTGGGCCCATAACCCATAGGTTCTTCCCAGGATCTTTCCTGGCTCTTTTAATCTTTTCCCGGAGATCATTAAATCTTCTCAACTATGACGTAAGTATGATTTCCATCAGTCATATTACTTCCTCAAGATCTATTTGAATTAATTCTCATATTTGGCTCAACCTTTCATTCTTTATTATTCCGGAGTGTCTCAGTATTCTTGGTGTTGTTTCTCGTCATCATTCTCAGCTTGCAAATTCGAAGGAGTGTTTCTCTCAAATCTTGGTCCATCCTCTTGGATATTCATCATTTTAGCTTTGTGTTATCATCTTCAATTGTTTTCAATCATGAGTAATCCCTTTCTTGCTATCCGGTGCATTTCTGAGTTGTTTCATTCTCGATTCTCCGAAGGCCATCATTTCAGAAGATTCTTCGTTCTCAGCTTTCATCTTTCATCCTCAATTCTTCTCAATTGTTGTCTCTTCGTTCGTCTCTCAATTATTCTGGTGTCTTGTTTAAATTTTTCCTCTCAGGTGGATAATGATCTCTTCATTCTCTTGTATCTCCATTAATTCTTGGTTTTTCCATTCAATTGTGAATTCTTACCGGTGCTTCCTTCAATTATGCTTCAAGTGGTGCTTATCTCTCTGCCTCTTCAAGATTCATTTCTATAAGAATAAGTGGCATGCTAAATCCGTTGCTTGTCATCAATTAAACTTGATGAAGGATGAGCATAACATAATTCTTATTTTTGTCCTTCCTTCTTCCAAGAGATTTCAATTCTTCTTCCGGAGGACTCATGATATCAATTCTTTTCTCAAGTATCCGTTCTCTTGCATTCCCAAGTGCATTTGTTCTTCCTTTATCCTTTGAGGTGGTATTATAGCCTTCTTGCTAGTGTAGGAGCCTCGAAGAGTTTTCCTTTCAAGAATGAGATAATTAAAATCCACCAATCCTTTGATCATGAGATTATTTTTAACTCATGGTTTCTTCATTGAGCTATCTTGGTTTGGATTTCACCTAAAGCTTTTCCTATGGATTGTTGCTATTAGGGTGCTTATCATTAATCCTAGTTCTCAATGCACCCTCTTGGTGTAAGGAATTGTTCATATCTTGTTGCTCCCAATCTATCCTTGTTTCTTTTAGTGGTTGGTTTCCACATCATATATGTTGAGATGATTTTCATAAGCCCATTACTGTCTTGTTCTTTTCGTTGTTGTTTTTCCAACAACTCCTTCCAATTCTTCTTGCAAGGATGCTTGCCAAGTTCATTGGAGTTAGTAGTTGTCATTCTTTTCTTCATTCTCTTCTTCCGCTTGAGCTAGTTCATATTCTCTTGTTCCGGAGGCATTGTGATGTTGCTCTTTTGGGCTTATTATGTTGTTCTATCAAGATCATGGTGTTCCCTTGTTCTATTTACTTGTTTGTTGTGAATATTGTCTAATTCTCTCTTCGTATCAAATTTTTTGTCCCATTTTCCTACCGAAGTTCTGCCGAAATTTTCCGTGAATTCTTGCTTCTTTCCCGTATCATTCCTCATCTCTTTGCAACCTTCAAGGATCGTTGGTTTCACTCGTTTGTCAAAGAAGCGACTAAATTCTTACCTATTATTCTTTCTCATCCTCTCCCCCTTTCATTCTTGGATCTCGGGGCGAGATCCTCTTGTAGTGTAGGAGAGTTGTGACATCCCGATGCCGACGTTCCAGAGGATTCCCCCTTTATTCCGTTTTCGTCGTGTGCCTATTGTCTTTTGTCGCATCATCATCGCATCATTCACATCATCTGAATTGCATCGGCATCTCCGTTGCCGCCAGTTTTTCAAACTTGCATCCGTTAGTAGTTGCCGGTTCTCGACGTTGCCCGTTCTGAGTCCGACCGCACTCGCACGCGCCCGCGACATCGTTCGAAACCCTGTTTTTAAAGCATGCGTAAAACTTCCTCTGTTTGGGTTGAGATTTGACGTGCGGTGATATTTTAATATAGCCAGGCCGCCTGTCGAATTTCGTCGCGATCGGAGTTCGTCTGGTACCCGAACGGTCGACCGTAGCGGCACCGTATTCGGTCTACCGTCGGACGTTTGTCGGTGTTTTAAAAATTCGTTGCCGCGCCGCCCGTTCTCCCTCTCATCCCCGGATATCCCCTCTACACGGCCGCGTACCCATTCCCGCATTCGGAATCGTCCGAATCCGACAGCACGGTTGGATCCGGAACGAAATTCCGGGTAACCTAGCCCCCCATTTGTCTATAAATAGACCCTCCTATTATTTTGGGACAGCCTACCACCCTCTACCTCGGGATCCGCACCAAACCCTAATTCCCCCTCTCTCTCTCCCCTATCTCCCACCTCCAGCCGCTGGACCCGCCCGAGCCCGGGTCAGGCCCGCCGAAGCCCATCGGGGCCCGAGGCAAACCCTAGCCGAGCCCCCATGGATCTCCCTGCCCGAGCAGCGCCTCCCCATGGCTCTCCCCGCTCCAGCAGCCGCCGGCCAGCCCCGTAGCTGCCCCGCCGGCTTCCTCCTCCCTCGCCGGTACCCCGCCCAGCCGAAGTGGCCTGCGTCGCCAGCCCCGCCGCCATGGCCGTTCTCCTGCCCGAGTTCCTCCCGTCGGGGTCCCTAACGTCCCTGCCCGAAGCTCGCCGGCCGGCCGGCCTCCTCCCGCATCAGATCCCGTTGGCCGCCCCGGGAATGGCATCGCAACACCAGATCCGGCCGGCCCCATCTGTCGCGTCGGGCTCCCCGCGTTCGGTGCCGTCGCCCCGCCTCGCTGCATGGCCGCCGCCATGGATGCCGCGAGAGCCTCGTGCGGGAGGAGGACGACCCTCGCCCGAGCCGCTCCCAGCGCCCGATTCGCCCGCGTGGGCCTCCCAGCCGCCGCGGCCCAGGTGGCCAGACGAGCCGGCCCAGCCTACCCTGGACCCCGAGGCCCACCTCGCTCCATCGGCCCAGGTGCACTCCACCGACCAGGCCGAGCTCTCCACCTCCAGGCCGACCCAGGTGAGCAGCCGAGTCCTATCCCTCCCCCAGGCACTATTTAGTACATTACGCCTTAGCTTCGGCCCGGTTATTAATTTAGGTTATTTTCGATTTAGTTTTATTTCAGGTTTTAGACGTATATTCAAACGCCCGTACCTTTAAATCCGCAAGTCGGAACGACGCATATTATATATGGTTTTGTGGTAGTTTCGCGCGTAGAATACGAATTTCAAACATGCATAATTGTTTGACGTCGTTTGACGTGCCGGATGCCTAGAATAACTTGCTATTCTAATAGGATACGTCCCGTATTTATTTTTCGCGCAAGTCCGGTTAGTTCGGATGTCGTCGTATAAATGCCCATGATTTAGGAACCTATTTTCCGTGTATTTTAGAGCGGTCATAGGTATTTTTGCATGTATGGATTGTCGGTAGTTTATTTTCCCGTGTATAGGTTATTTTTTTCCTGCATATTCGTGTGTCATTATTTTGTTGCGCAACCCCATATATTTTATATGTTTTAATGGATTTTTCTGTGCAATTAGTTTTAGCTTTTGAGGAAGTTAGTTCGCGCGATATTTTGCCGTGATGCCCTTTTGTTTAATTCGTAGGATTTATTCCGTGCTCCGTTTGATTAAGTGGTCAACTAGGGAGTTGTTCTTGGGTGTTTAGACTATCCCCTGGTATTTTAGTTGCAATAGAAATGCATGCATAGGTGTGGTTTGATTGCCCTCAAGTTGCTAGAAATAGTGCTGATTTGGAGGAGCTGAAATATTTCTTAGTCTGGAATCTGTTATATTTTGTTGCTGTCTTGTCTTGCTTGCATCTTGTGATCTGTAGCTCTTTTAAGGTTGGTCCAATGGAGTTAGTTGTACCCCTTGTGTTTCTCTAGCATGCTTTAAATTTTCATGCCATTTGGAGTCCTGTAGTTATATGTTTTGCTGCTGTCAATATGGCTTCAGATCGAAAACTGCACTCTCATGAGGTGTAATTTTCACTAAGTCTGAAATAGTGTGTGGGAAGCCATCTTGTGACTTATTTCCCTAGTGTTCCTTGCTGCCATGCTAGTTGTTTTTAGTTGTTCGTACTAGTGCTACTTGCCCTATTCCGTGCCATGCCTTGCTTGTGCATATCGGAGTTGTGTAGTCGTAGTTGTGGGGTGTAGAAAATGCTATGTGGCTGATTTTGGCAGATTGTAGTGATTTCTTGTTTTGTTCGTAGTTGTGGAACCGTAGCTCCGATTTGATCGTGTCCTACATGAAACTTGCTTAGAATCTCATGTAGTTTCATTTTATCTTGCTGGTTGTATGTTTTGAAGTGCTCGTGACCGTCGTTGCACACATATTGCATTCATGCCATCATATCTTGCGATGCTTGTATCTTTTGAACCGTAGCTCCGTTGGAGATGTTCTTTTTGTGTAGATTTCTTGAAATGACGCATAGAACCACGATAACCTATTTGTTTTGCTGTTTAACAACTAATTGAATGTGTTAGTTCAGATCTGGACAGAATTGTAAATTAACATATGAGGTCGTCTCGGAGGTGCTATATGTCATTTCCGACCTCATTTAAAATGTCTAGATAGGTAGTTTAATTTCCGCTTCACCTCTTGCATGTTTGACAACATTAATATTGCCGTGTAAATAACCGGGATATAACTAAATAATTAACGTGGAGTTTCGTCAATATGCAACTCGTTGCATATTGAACTTCACTTAATGTGTAGTGTTTGAATGTGTGAATTGTCATGCCGTGACTTGCATGTATTCAACTGCTCATGCATCATATGTGTTGTGCATCGTGTGGTGAATTCAGTGTGTTGATTTGTGTTTCCGGTTTTTCCCCGTCTCGTTAGAGTTCCGCAAGCGTGTCGGATGTGAGGACCCGTTCGACTACGTCGGTTCGTCTGCTTCACGGAGGCATTCTTCTTCCAAACGGGATCTCAGGCAAGATGATCATTTCCCTAGATACCATTACTATCATTGCCATGCTAGTTTTATCGTTTCTGTCGTTGTGTCTCGTTGCCTACCACATGTTAAATTCAGCCTCTCAACAATGCCATGATAACCTTCAACCTGTTCAACCTAGCAAACCACTGATTGGCTATGTTACCGCTTGCTTAACCATGTGTTAGCGTTGCTAGTTGCAGGTGCAGTTGCTTCCATGTGATAACATGGGTTCCTTGTTATATCACCCTATTAATGCTATTTAATTTAATGCACCTATATACTTGGTAAAAGGTGGAAGGCTCGGACTTTCTAGCCTTGTGTTTTGTTCCACCTTTGCCCCCTTAGTTTTCGGCTACCGGTGTTATGTTCCATAAATGAGCACTCCTAACACGATCGGGGTTGTTATGGGGACCCCCTTGATAATTTGTTTTAGATTAAAGCTGGTCTGGCAAGGCCCAACTTTGGTACTACATTTGCCTAATAACTAATGAACTGCATAGGGAGTAATTAACCCGAGGAAATTTAATCAACCCCCGGGCCAGTGCTCCTCATGAGTGTTGGCCCCACCTGAGCGATGTCCGGCGCCCCTCTGGTCACCCGAAGGTTTAGCGATCCCGACGTCTAGCTCATCCGCCGTGTCCTGAGAACGAGGTACGCGACTCCTATCGGGATCGTCGACACGTCGGGCGGCCTTGCTGGATTAGTTTTACCTTTGACGAGATGTCTTGTGCATGGGGATTCCGGTGATGCTTTGGGTAATCTCAGAGTTGAGGTTTTCCACTTGGGAATCCGACGAGATCGCGAGCTTCGTGATTGAGGATTTCTATGCGGCTTGTGGTAATTTGTGATGGACTAGTTGGAGCACCCCTGCAGGGTTAAATCTTTCGGAAAGCCATGCCCGCGGTTATGTGGCAACGTGGAAGCTTTGTTTAACACTGGTTCTAGATAACTCGAAGTTAATTAATTAAAATGTGCCAACTGTGTGCGTAACCGTGACTGTCTCTTTCGTTTGTTCCTTTCTCCGATCGAGGACACGGTGGGGTTATGTCTGACGTAGGTAGGTGTTCAGGATCATTCATTTGATCATGAGTAGTTCACGTCCGTTATGCGTAGATCTCCCCCCTTCTTATTTCTTGTACTCGTAAGTTTAGCCACCAAACATATGCTTAGCCGCTGCTGCAACCTCACCACTTAACCATGCCTCACCCATTAAGCTTTGCTAGTCTTGATACCTTTGGAAATGAGATTGCTGAGTCCCCTGTGGCTCACAGATTACTACAACACCAGTTGCAGGTACAGGTAAAGGTTACTTGACGCGAGCGTGTTGATTGTTCATTTGGAGTTGCTTTTCTTCTTCTTCTTCTTCTTCGATCTAGGATGGGTTCCAGGCCGGCAACCTGGGATAGCAAGGATGGACGTCGTTCTTCTTTTCTCGTTTGTTTTCGTCCGTAGTCGGACACTGCTCTTACTCTTGATGATTATGTAATGTACTGATGTGACTCTGATGTAGCTTGTGGCGAGTGTAAGCCAATTATATATATATATCTCTTCTTTTCAGTACTTGTACTTGTAACGATATCCATTCTTGCGACACGACGAGATGCGCTTCTATCCCTGACGGGGCCTTCGTGCCAAATTGAGGATAGGGTCGCATCTTGGGCGTGACATGTCATGACATGCTTCGAGATGTTAGAGCTCAAAAGGTTTTGGAAGCACTTGAAATGGGTGAAATTGAAAGTGGAAGTGGTTTAAATCAGGAGATGGGATTACCTAGACCCGGTGATACTCGGCGGGGTTCTCATTTTCGAACCATTTTGCACATTGTTACCATGTATCCCACAATACTAGAAGTACTTGATGCTATTGGAAAAGATCCTTCACAAAGGGGTGAGTGGACAAGAATACGTGCAGTGACTTTTGCCTTGGAATCATATGACTTTGTTTTCAATCTTCATGTGATGCTTGTTATTCTTGGCCACACTAATGAGTTGTCTCAATCATTGCGAAAGAGGGATCAATATATTGTCAATGCAATGGCACTTTTTAGTTTGCCAAAGAATAAAATGCGGCATATGAGGTCTCATGGTTGGGAAGAATTTCTTGCAAAGGTAACATTGTTTTACAACAAACATGGCATTTAAGTTCCTACACCGGAGGATAGTTATGTGCCTCATGGAAGATCACCTCGGTATTATGAAGTGCAAACAAATGATGATCGTTATAGAAGAGAAGTATATCTTGGTATCCTTGATCAAATCATTCAAGAGCTTGACAATAGGTTTGACGAGGTTAATATGGAGTTGTTGATTTGCATGTCTGCTTTGAACCCCGCCAATTCATTTGCTTCTTATGATGCACTCAAGGTAATGAAACTTGCTGAATTTTACCCTCAGGACATATCAAGCATGGATTTGGTAAGGCTTGAATTCCAACTTGCTACTTCTATTGATGATATGAGACAAGATGCTAGGTTCAGATTTGTGCATACTATTGGTGAACTCTCTGTTATGCTTGTTGGTACAAACAAACATGTTCTCTATGATTTGGTCTACATGCTTATCAAATTGGTATTGATCTTACCGGTCGCCACGACGAGTGTTGAAAGAGTATTCTCGACAATGAATCTAGTGAAAAATAAGTTGAGTAATAGTATGAGTGATGATCTCTTGAATGATTGCTTAGTGACATTCATTGAACGAGATGTGTTCTTGAAAGTAAGCGAGGACGACATAGTTGAAGCTTTCATGGCAAAGGAACATCGTAGAGTTACTTAGTGTAGTAGTTTGCTACATATTTGTATCCATGTAAGACTTTTGTATTTGCAACGTTGCAAATTTGGTACATGTGGGAACTATAATGTTGTCTGACTTTTGAGCTATATGTATTATATTGTTGCCAACTATTGTGTGACACTTGGATTAGGTAGAATTTTTTTTAGGTGTGCACACCCTCCATTTCATTCCTGGCTCCGCCACTGAGTAGGGGTGCGTCGTGCTGACGTGGATAAGTTTCCCACCGTCAGGGACCTTGACGGTAGACTGTTATATCCTACCGTCATGGACCCTGGCTATAGGGAAAGAGTCATGTCCTGATTTTTTACAAAACAGGATCAAACCTCGATCCGGTTTCGTAAAAGGCTCAAAACACGAAATTTTGCCACTGGAAGGGCCAGGAAATTACAAGGGTATACCGACGCGTTTGGCTGCATGCATCATCTCCAAAGAGGCTAGTGGGTGCAAGAAATACCTATTGGTAGCATACATGGAGGTTTGGCTCATACACGCGCGAATTTTAAAGCAGCCCACAGACTAACTCGCTAGGAATGCTCAGGTCGACCGTTTCCAGCAAGCGAGACTAAGTCAAGCGCTAAAGGGGGGAGCGGGAGGGTGTATGCGGTGATGCGGGGAAAATTGGACCAGCGTAGGTTGGCACGTAATCTAGACCCCCACCCCTTAGACCCACACACATTACTTGTTCACCTCTAGGGCTAGGACAAACCTAGTCTTAGTTCTCCCCATGGATGGCCCTATGTCTCCACAAGCATGGCAAAATATGCTCTTCGCATTCGAAGCATCCACAAAGCCTCTATGTCGTTGCAGTTGTAGATGTAGTTTGGATTTGCCATCTCTTCCTATCTCGGATTAAAAGTGGACCATAACGAATGAGCTAGGCCTGAATAACAACTATGAATGCCGCTGCCTGAATAACGATCTTCACCTGTTCGTCCATAACCTAGGCAAAATCGATGATGCATTGAGCAATTGCAAAAACGATCCTACACCTTGCCTAACAACCTATCAGACAACGTAACAGAGGGAGAGGTGGATGCTACTTACACCCATTGGAGCCAATGACTCGCCCATGGCGCACACGACAGCGATGTAAAGAAGTTGGAGACGAAGGGGATAAGCTGGTCCCGCTGCCGAAGCATGAAGTTGCCACCATCACCATCGCTGTAGATTCAAGTCAATGTGGACCAAGAAAATGATGACTCGGTTTCAAGTCGCCACCATCGCCACCGCCGTAGATCCGAGTCATTGTAGTTAACCAAGAGGGCTACTACAAGCTCTGTAGGCGTTTAGGTGGTCCGCTTGGCCCACTACGACTCAGACTATGTGTCCTCACAGCCCATGTGCTTTTTTCCTCTAGGTCCACCTCACCCATGTCTGGCCCACTTGTGCTATACGGATTTGATGACTAGAGTTGGATGACTGGCTCCCCTCACGCTGTCCATGGACTTGTTCCGATGTGTCTGCAGCCATTTGGTGTGTCATTTTTGCTAAACCATGTTGGAGTTTCCCTAATCATGGAAAGAACAATGATTGCAGTCATAAACCTCGTCATTGCAGCCAACACAGAGAAGGATTCTAGCTTTCATCTTCATCCGACCAAGCAAGAGTTTGTTTGCACGAGGAAACATCACTCGAAGAAGCGGAGGATTGTCAATGGGGAATGAGGCAATCCAAGGTGGATCACAAACTAGTTAAACCTGATTCAGATGATATCATGGGGCTATTAGGCGACATGGTTGAATGGCGAGACTGATCACATCTAGGGAAACCATCACCATCACCCCCACCACCAACAACATGCACATACCTCATACCGGCCAACCTCATTATGATTGAGATATCATTGATGGCTCAAAGACGATGCCTCCAAAAAGGTTGCACTCTTGAGAACATTATCGTCATCTCATCTTGAAGCTAGATACGAGGCTTTCGCCTAGAGACTACATGGGGTGGACGGCATATTCAGTATCCATCATGACATCTTCAAGGAGAAAGATGATACCATAAGGCGTCACCATCGTTCATGCCAACAAAAGCCAACACATAGCTTTTGCCCGCATCAACACACCTCGCCACCCACCTGAACCACCCCCATTGAGTCTGGTAAGCACCAAAGTGCATGACCTCACCAGCCTCCGTCCAGCATGACATTCATGCATGACCACCAAGCCCACTTGAAGAACGGGGACAAGGCATCCCGACACTGGATGGTTGAGCATCACACCCGAACTAGGAGGAACCCAACCCATGCTTGTACGGGCCATATCCGCACAGATCACCCTAAAGTAGGAGGTTTTACGAAGCACACGAGGGCTATCGACGCTCGATTCGACCGTAACTGAGGCTCGACCCATCACCGATAGCCAAACCCGAGGACTTAATCACCCACTTGTAGTGCAACGAAGAACTCCACCTCACCTTGTAGGATCGTAAGTAGGTCTAGAGGGGGGGGGGGGGTTATTAGACTACTTGCCCAATTAAAACCTATCCTTTTCCCAATTTTAGTTCTTGGCAGATTTTAGCAATTCTAGCAAATGTACAGAGAGCCAACACACACAAGTCTAGTCATAGGCAGTGGAAAGTAAAGACATTGCAAGTGATAGTAAGTATAGGAAGGGTTTGTAGATATGCGGACGCTAGGGTGACATGAAAGATTTTGACCCATGGTTTCAATAGGTAGTGCTATCATACGTCCATGTTGAGGCTTCAATCTCAACGATAAGAGTTTCATGAGTTCATGGAGGGCTCCACCCACGAAGGGTCCACGGACAATCAACCTTGCATATTACACCATGGCTTACATCCACTAAGGAGTGATGGACTAGCATCATACAGAGTAGATCTTCATGAAGTAGGTGATATCCTTGCCCTTTGAAACTTCTTGGTTCACTCCACAAGATTGCGAGGTTCCCAAGCACACATAACCAATCTAGAAGGCACCACCCTTCAAAAGGTACTACATGTTCTTGTTTATGATGACATCCTTGCTCTTGTGCTTTAAAATATAGTCTCCTCAACACTTGAACACTCTCTCATAGATTTGGCTATGTGGTAGGAGATGGATTTGATTGTAAAGCAATTGAGGTGGCTAGATATCAAAGTTTTATGGTTGGAGTAGAAACCTTTGATCTCAACACAAAAATATGGTTGGAGCAATTTATGGGAAGTGTATGCCTCACTTTGGTTTCTCCATGAGAGTTGGTGCAGTGGGTGGGGAAATATAGAGGCAACACCAGAAATCCAACCGTTACAAATCTTTATGCACAGTTTTGAGGGACCAGATGAAACCACTCGGTGAGACCGACCTATACAAACGGTTTGAACTTTAGGATTTTCGTAAGACCAGAAGAAATATATCGGCGAGACTGAGTCTTGCTAACCTAAGCACTTTCCACACTTCGGTGTCACCGATTGAAACTGATGAGAAATTCCGATTGAATTTTTGTAGGCAACAGAAGGTTGGCCAGTGCTCTTCGAGGGGCCAAAGGGTCAAGTTGGTTAGACTGAGATGCTAGGGTTTAGGAAATTACTATGTCTTGTGTATCTGGGTGAGTCCACATGGATGTTGACCGAGATGAACCTAGGGTTTTGGACATAATGGAATGTGGGATGTTTTTTGAGGATTTTGGAGCAATATCTTTATACACTTGAGTAGTTAGACCATCATCATAACCTCACCCTCTTTTAGTAGCATTGCCTTTCCTATGGACTCAATGTGATCTTGGATCATTTAAATATGAAATGAAGTGTCTTGAGGCTTGACCAACATTTGTCCTTAGCATTTTGAGGGGTCCACTTCCGCATCCTAATTGGGTTACCTAAACTGAACTTTTGTGAAATATTATTTGAGTAGGCATTAGTTCAATGAGATATGTGTTGTGATGAATTACCAAAATCACCCGGGGATCAGATGCACTTTCACAACCTTCGGTGCTGACCCGTTGCAACCATGATAGAGGCTGGTTGCGATGACATCAAAAGAGGATAATGAGAATGAGACCAGAGCGTTCCAACAATGTGAGTCTGCTGAGTCACCCAAGGGAACGCATCACTGTAAGTGCATCTAGTGCCCCTTAGTGATTTTGGTGGATTGAAGAGTTATAGGTTAAGATATTGGCATGTTTGTGATTGTACACAAGCCCTATAAGTCACTGAGGAGTTTGAGTTATTCGAAGAATATCGACCCCTAAAAATGTATGTCTTTGATGAAGACTTTGATTGCGAAGAAATCGCTATTCCTCATGAAGACTCTGATTGCGAAGAAATCGCTATTCCTCATGAAGACTTTGAATATGAGGGATTTGGTGTGTCCCGAATAAAATATTCTGAAGACTTTGAAGCTTGAATATTTACTCTTTCTTTTCATTTTCTTCTTTCTTCAATCATAGGAACACCATACTATTAAAGGGGGTCGAGGTATTACTAAGGAAATATTTCCTCATGATGCTCAACTCAAAGCCCAAAATACCAAATCCTCATAGTGAAGCCTTTGAATATCTCTCGCAGATTAGTCAAAGTCTTCAGTGACAGAGACAAAGTTCTTCTGGTCGCTGAACAAATTGCACTAACTGAGGAGTTAGGATTTCACCAATGCAAACTGCCCATCAATGAGGAACATGAGATACATGAGGACTTTCACAGTTGAAAGATCCAACCATTACCGCGCTGCGCGCCACCTGTCTCCAATCTTATCCACACAACGGTCATGTCATTAAGGGCATTAATGTCAAATCATGTCAGGATGCTCCCATGCTATAAATAGCCGCCCCACAACCACTAGATGGTTGGCTACTCTGAGAGAAACTAACACTTGTCATTTTGAGGAACCCATTCCTCGAGGACTTTGAGAGAAAATCATCAAGTGAGGAAAAACCCCAAACACCCAAACCAAAACCGAAACCCAAAGTGATTGAGCATCACTGAAGAGATAGTTCCTGTGTGGAACGGACGCTTGTTACCTTTGAGGACCGTGCATCCTCCAGACGGTTAGGCGTTAATGGTCTAGAGCATCCAACAGTAAATTGTACATTGCCGGGTGACCGAGTTTGTGAGGGTTTGGAGGTCTGCCCTGAAGACTTACCACGAGTGTTGGGCGAGGACTCTGTGTCCTTAGCTCAAGGAGAATACAGTAGGGACTGTGTGTCCCGGGCCTGTGTGTCCCGGGCCTGTGTGTCCTTTCGTTTGAATACCAAGCTGCTCCAAACCAGATGTACAACTCTCACAACAGTTAGAACTGGTTCATGAAACCACTGTCTTCATCGAGCTATGGGTTCTATTTCCGCAACTCTTTCATTTCCTCAATTGCATGTTGATGACTTTGGTCTGCACTATCTGAAGAATTTGATTGAAGCTTTTCTCTGAAATCCTCACCTCAAATTCTTCACTTGAGTTATTGATCACCTGCTTATCCTGTTTACGCGACATGTGCAAACCGAATTCTATAACTCACTCTGAGGACTAAGCTATAGTCGCGTTTGCACCATAGTTTGAGTACTTATTCCACTACACTCAGTTCATGACTGAGGACTTTCCTCATTAGGAATTTCCTTAGTGATGAATTTGTAAAAATCGCCTATTCACCCCCTCTAGTCGATATAACGCACTTTAAATCACATTTCCCATAACTCACATGTCGTGTTCCCTAGGGCTCAAAATCACTTGATTTTAAACTCGCTAACCTACTATATGGAATGTTTGAGCTCAAAACACATAGAAATCGAACCACAAGGAATTGAAGTGTGTGTACCCTAGATTTATATAGGAAGCAATCTAAGCGTTGTTTGGATCTTATACATTTACAGATCAAGTACACAGATCCACGTATTTTGTATGGGTGTGTTAAGTATATTTTGCGCGACGGGGGGGGGGGGGCATGACCCCAACTTTGCCCCTGCTGGATCCATCACTGATGATCATCTTCTTATTTGGAGAGGATGACTAAGCCTATTCATGTGAAAGGCATGCACACCATTATTTGAGCATTTTCCCACACTTTGCTACATACTAGACATGTAGTTTTTGAGTTGTTTTTCTAGAGGATATTTTAGGCCCTATTCTCAAGTCTCGAACTTTTCAAGGAGCACTTGGAGGTGGCTACCCTAAGAAGGAGGGGCAAAGCTTTGGGTTAGCTCTGATGCTAGCTTATGTTGTAACATTTCTACTAATGAGTAGCAACAAACACTAATATAATAAATGATATGACAAATTTTGTCCTGACTCTTCTATACAAGCTCTTAAGCACAAGAGGATCTAACCTCGAAGAAACACAAATCAAGAGCGTGGCGTGAACGTAAGGAAACAACGGTCACCACCCAAACACTAAGTCGCAATCTACTACCTCTCTATCCCCACTTACCCTCGTTGCTGCTAGAGACTAGTGGCCAGACTAAGCCCGAATACAATAGGCTTTGGATGTCACATGCAATATACGAGGCAACAAATAGAGGTAGAGGGTATGACTATGGAACAATGTCAATGGAGTTTTCGTCCTGGCCGCTGGTACTAATGTCTAGGTGCCATCGACCGCAATCATGTGTGCAAGTACGCGGGCCACAATGATGGCATTCTACCGTTCTACGTCCCAACGTGGCGGGCCTCTGCTCGGGCACACACACTACTGTTGGGAATTAGCACACAAATGCACTTGTGATTAACTGAAAACTGCAGCGGAAACAAAGTAATCTGAGCACCACATCATGTACTAACTCAAGGATCGTTGCTTAGCACGGAAGGAAACATATGCATCAACATATATGTAGGAAAATTTTTACCTAGCAGACAAGACGCTCCTCAGTCAAGTGTCTTGTAGCAGGAGTAACTTCCTAGACAGCAACAAGCATCAACAAAGAGACACCAGATTCTTACGTGGAAAACCCCTCAACTTGAGGGAAAAAACCACGGGCCGAAGCCACCCAAATCCTCTTCCACTATTATCAAATGTGGGATACAATAAGTTTCTTATTTAGATAGCACTATAGGATCTCATACATCAAGATTTCTGAATCTTGGATGAACACACCAAGATTTGGGGCTCAAGAGCTAGGGATTGGAACAATCTCACCAAATATGGTGGAACTGTAGCTTGAAGGAGACAAGGTAGTGGATCTGGATCATCACAACCTTGGAAAGGAGCTCCCTGTGCTACATCACCCTTTCCACTTCGAGGGAACACCAACGCAAGGCTCCAAGGCCACGGGGAAATCCTTTGCATATTTGCCTAGGAAGTCCCTAAAGGCGTAGTCGTAGCAGAAGGATTCCTGGTGCCGTTACTGGGGAGTATCAAGAACAGTCTCCCGTCAGCACGTGTTTCTGGCGCCGTTGGAAGGTCTTTTGTTGCATCAGCAGAAGTATTTCTGGCGCCGCTGCCGGGGAAGGAGAGATCTATCCAAGTAGGTCTTACAAACTCATCTCCTGCATTTACTTTTTTTGCCAGTTGCCTCTCGTTTTCCTCTCCCCCACTTCACATTTTCCGTTTTCATTCTCCTTTTCTCCTTTGCCATTTTCTTTTGCCTTTTGCCTTTTTGCTGTCTTCCTTTGCCGTTCTCTTTTGCCCGCTTCACTCGCTTTCTTCCTGCTGGTTTGTGCGTGGGATAGTCCATCAATGGATAGACCCACTACCCCAAACGATACCCCTGAGAATGAAGTTCTCAATTTTAGGCAGAATGAGGAAGAAAATTTAAAGGACGCTCGGTACAGGATTTGCAATGCTCAAAGTAGATCTACTCGTAAGCAATCCACTTCCGTCCTTCTTCGCAGTTTCTATGTTGGAATTTCTCCTTGGAATAGGTATATCCTTGATACCATTGTAGGCGGGAATTTTTTGGGGAGCCATATTGTTGACTCCTATGGAGCTATCATGAATTTGGTAGGCTCACCGCCGCTCATGGTTAATGGAACTACCTTAACCTTGGAACACGTGATGCAAAGGCTTGACGCTATTGAAAACAAAATTGCCACAGTTGAACTTATTGAGAGTTTGGATAGAAATATCCACAATCAAATTACTCAGTACGAATCCAAAGTGGGAATTTTTTTGAAAAATTTAAGGGAGAAGGAACTTATAGTTAACGATTCTTCTAGAATTGGCAAACTAGAAGATGTCATAACCAACTTGGGTTCCGCTTTTGCCGCTGTGCAAAATACTCCAAATCTCTCTCTCAAAAAGACCGACAAGTCTGTTTTTGTTCCTAAAGCTAGTGGTGAGTCATCCAATAAAGATGAAGATCTTAAGATGATAAATGATGACACTACTTATGGTTTGAGCACCAAAGATGACTATACGTGATTCCATCACCTTTTGCCTAGCTAAGGGCGTTAAACAATAGCGCTTGTTGGGAGGCAACCCAACGAATCTATCCTTTTTCTTTCTGTTTTGTGTTTTCCACACTTTCATAATTCTGTTATGATTGTGCTTTTTGTGTTTCTTTTTTGCGTTTGTGCCAAGCAAAACCGTTATGATTAGTCTTGGGGATGATCGTTCGGTCATGCTGGAAAAGACAGAAACTTTCTGCTCACGAAAAGAATTTTCATTTGTTTTCTGTAAGAGCTTTTGAGTTGATTCGTTTTGCTGCTGATTTCTACGCAAATTCTTCAGACTGTCGTAATTTGTCAGAATTTTTCAAGTACCAGAAGTATACGAAGTATACAGATTGCTACATACTAGTCTGCTGTTAACTGATTCTGTTTTTGTTGTGTCGGTTGCTTATTTGATGAAACTATGGATAGTATCGGGGGGTATTAGTCATGGAAGATTGAAAATACAGTAACCCAACATCAGCATAAGTAGAATTCAAGTTGGCTACAGTACCTAAGGAAGTGTGAAGTTTTCAAGTTTTGGGTGAAGTTCTTTTGGACAAAAAGATGAAGAGTGGCAAGAGCTCAAGCTTGGGGATGCACAAGGGACCCCAAGAGATTCAAGGATGTCGTAAAAGCCTAAGCTAGGGGATGCCTCGGGAAGGCATCCCCTCTTTCGTCTTCAATCCATCGGCAACGTTGCTTGGGGCTATATTTTTATTCACCACATGTTATGTGTTTTGCTTGGAGCGTCTTGTATCGTAGGAGTCTTTTATTTTTGTTGTGTCACAATCATCCTTGCTGCACACCGAGAGAGAGAGACATGCACTCACCGTGATTTTGTCGAGCTTCACTTATATCCTTTGATAGACAATTCAGCTCACATGTGCTTCACTTATATCTTTTGAGCTAGTTGAATTTTCTCTATGTGCTTCACTTATATCTTTTAGAGCACGGCGGTGCGTGGCTTGGTAGTTGATCTATGCTTTGAAAGTAGTCTCAAAGGGGGTAGTTATCCAAAGGGATACGAAAACTTCCACCTTCATGTGCATTGAATAGTTAGAGAAGTTTGATTCATCTCAACTAGTTTTGAGTTGTGGTTGTGGTAATATTGAAGTTATATTAGTAAGGTGTTGTGGATCTAGAAATACTTGTGTTGAAGTTAGTGATTCCTGTAGCATGCACTTATGGTGAACCGCTATGTGATGAAGCCTGAGCATGATTATTCTATTGATTGTCATCCTTTGTGTGGCGGTCGGGATCACGCGATGGTTTATACTTACCAACCCTTCCCCTAGGAGTATGCGTTGAATGCTTTGTTTCGGTTACTAATAAAACTTTTGCAACAAGTATATGAGTTCTTCATGACTAATGTTGAGTCCATGGTTTAGATGCACTTTCACCTTCCACCATCACTATCTTCTTTAGTGCCGTGCAACTTACGCCGGTGCACAAAACCCACCATTAGCCTCCCTCAAAACAGCCATCATACCTACCTACTATGGCTTTTTCAAAGTCATTCCGAGATATATTGCCATGCAACAACCACCATGACATGTGCCACCACGTCTACATTGCCATTGCATGATCGTAAGATAGCTAGCATGATGTTTCCATTAATGTCCATGCCATGCTAGATCATTGTCACGGTACACTACCGAAGGCATTCCATATAGAGTCATTATTGCTCTAAGTTTTGAGTTGTAAGTGTGATGATCATCATTGATGGAGCATTGTCCCATGTGAGGAAATAAAAGAGGCCAAAGATGCCCACCAAAATAAAAAAAAGAGGCCAAAGAGCCCATCCAAAAAAATGAGAGAAAAAGAGAGAAGGGACAATGCTACCAACTTTCCACACTTGTGCATATTAAGCACCATGATCTTCATGATTGAGAGTCTCTCGTTTTGTCACCACCATATAGCTAGTGGGAAATTTTCATTATATAACTTGGCTTGTATATTCCAATGATAGGCTTCCTCAAAATTGCCTTAGGTCTTCGTGAGCAAGCAAGTTGGATGCACACCCACTAGTTTTCTTTAAGAGCTTTCACATACTCATATCTCTAGTGCATCATTTGTATGGCAATCCCTACTCATTCACATTGATATCTATTGATGAGCATCTCCACAGCTCATTCATATGCCTAGTTAATGTGATCATCTTCTCCTTTTTTGTCTTGCAACCTCCACCACACTCCACACCACTTATAGTGCTAAAACCATGGCTCACGCTCATGTATTGCGTGAGAGCTGAAAAGGTTTGAGAAAGTAAAGGGGTGAAAAAAATTACTTGGCCAATACCGGGGTTGTGCATGATTTAAATTCGTTGTGCAATGATGATAGAGCATAGCGAGACTATATGATTTTATAGGGATAACTTTCTTTTGGCCTTGTTATTTTGAAAGTTCATGATTACTTTGCTAGTTTGCTTGAAGTATTATTGTTTCCACGTCAATAGCAAACTATTGTTTTGAATCTAATGGATATGAACATTCACGTCACATAAGAGGAGTTACAAAGTACATCTATGCTAGGTAGCATGAAAGCATCAAAAATTCATTCTTTATCACTTCCCTACTCGAGGACGAGCAGGAGTTAAGCTTCGGGATGCTTGATACGTCTCAAACGTATCTATAATTTTTGATGGTTTCACGCTGTTATCTTGTCAACTTTGGATGTTTTGTTTACCTTTTATATCTTTTTTGGGACTAACTTATTAACTCAGTGGCAAGTGCCAGTTCCTGTTTTTTCTGTGTTTTTGAATCTTTTCAGATCTGATTTTGGAACGGAGTCCAAACGGAATAAAATCCCCAAAATGATTTTTCCAGAATGGAAGAAGATCAGGAGGCTTGAGGGCCAAGCAATTGGGCCCACAGGGAGCCCATAAGCCCTGTTGCCGCTGCCAGGGGGGTGGGGGAGGCCGCGGAAACCAAGCTTGTGGCCTCCCTGGCGCTCCCCTGCTCTAGGTCTTTGGCCTATATATTCCCTAAAAATCCAGAAAAAATGAGGGCATCCACGAAAACACTTTTCCGCCGCCGCAAGCTTCCGTTTCCGCGAGATCTCATCTGGAGACCCTTCTCGGTGCCCTGCCGGAGGGGACTTTGGAGTTGGAGGGCTTCTTCATCAACATCATCGTCCCTCCAATGACTCGTGAGTAGTTCACTTTAGACCTACGGGTCCATAGTTAGTAGCTAGATGGCTTCTTCTCTCTCTTGGATCTTCAATACAAAGTTGTCCATGATCTTCACGGAGATCTATCCGATGTAATCTTCTTTGGCGGTGTGTTTGTCGAGATCCGATGAATTGTGTATTTGTGATCAGATTATCTATGATGTATATTTGAGTCTTTGCTGATTTCTTATTTGCATGATTTGATATCCTTGTAATTCTCTCCGAGTCTCGGGTTTTGTTTGGCCAACTAGATCTATGATTCTTGCAATGGTATAAGTGCTTGGTTTTGGGTTCTTACCGTGTGATGGCCTTTCCCAGTGGCAGTAGGGCAGCAAGGCACACATCGTGTAGTTGCCATCAAGGGTAACAAGGTGGGCTCTGTCCTAGATATGAGATTGTCCATCTACATCATGTCATCTTGCTTAAGGCGTTACTCTATTCTTTTGGACTTAATACACTAGATGCATACTGGATAGCGGTCGACGTGTGGAGTAATAGTAGTAGATGCAGAAAGTGTCGGTCTACTTGTTTTGTACGTGATGCCTATAGATATAATCATTGCCATAGATGACGTCACGACTTTGCGCGGTTCTATCAATTGCTCGACAGTAATTTGTTCACCCACCGTCTACTTGCTTTCATGAGAGAAGTGTTGGGCAACGTCGCATGGGAAACAAAAAATTTCCTACGCGCACGAAGACCTATCATGGTGATGTCCATCTACGAGAGGGGATTTCCGATCTACGTACCCTTGTAGATCGCACAGCAGAAGCGTTAGTGAACGTGGTTGATGTAGTGTAGCGTCCTGACGTCCCTCGATCCGCCCCGCTAACTGTCCCACGAACCGTCCCGCGATCCGTCCCACGATCTAGTGCCGAACGGACGGCACCTCCGCGTTCAGCACACGTACAACTCGACGATGATCTTGTCCTTCTTGATCCAGCAAGAGAGACGGAGAGGTAGAAGAGTTCTCCGACAGCGTGACGGCGCTCCCGAGGTTGGTGGTGATCTAATCTCAGCAGGGCTCCGCCCGAGCTCCGTAGAAACATGATCTAGAGGTAAAACCATGGAGGTATGTGGTCGGGCTGCCTTCAAAAAGTTGCAGCCCTAAAACCCCACTATATATAGGAGGAGGGAGGGGAGGCTTGCCTTGAGGCTCAAGGAGCCCCAAGGGCTGCGCCACCAAGGGAGGAGGAGTCCTCCTCCAATCCTAGTTTCCAATCCTAGTCCAACTAGGATTGGAAAGTGGAGTCCTTCTCTCCTTTCCCACCTCTTTTTTCCCCTTTTCTCTTTGATTTTCTATCCTTGGCGCATAGGGCCTTCTTGGGCTGTCCCACCAGCCCACCAAGGGCTGGTGCGCCACCCCCAAGGCCTATAGGCTTCCCCGGGGTGGGTTGCCCCCCCGGTGAACACCCGGAACCCATTCGTCATTCCCGGTAACTCCGAAAACCTTCCGGTAATCAAATGAGGTCATCCTATATATCAATCTTCGTTTCCGGACCATTCCGGAAACCCTCGTGACTCCCGTGATCTCATCCGGGATTCCGAACAACATTCGGTAACCAACCATATAACTCAAATACGCATAAAACAACGTCGAACCTTAAGTGTGCAGACCCTGCGGGTTCGAGAACTATGTAGACATGACCCGAGTGACTCCTCGGTCAATATCCAATAGCGGGACCTGGATGCCCATATTGGATCCCACATATTCTACGAATATCTTATCGTTTGAACCTCAGTGCCAAGGATTCATATAATCCCGTATGTCATTCCCTTTGTCCTTCGGTATGTTACTTGCCCGAGATTCAATCGTCAGTATTCGCATACCTATTTCAATCTCGTTTACCGACAAGTCTCTTTACTCGTTTCGTAATACAAGATCCCGCAACTTACACTAAGTCACATTGCTTGCAAGGCTTGTGTGTGATGTTGTATTACCGAGTGGGCCCCGAGATACCTCTCCGTCACATGGAGTGACAAATCCCAGTCTCGATCCATACTAACTCAATGAACACCTTCGGAGATACCTGTAGAGCATCTTTATAGTCACCCAGTTACGTTGCAACGTTTGATACACACAAAGCATTCCTCCGGTGTCAGTGAGTTATATGATCTCATGGTCATAGGAACAAATACTTGACACGCAGAAAACAGTAGCAACAAAATGACACGATCAACATGCTACGTCTATTAGTTTGGGTCTAGTCCATCACATGATTCTCCTAATGATGTGATCCCTTTATCAACTGACAACACTTGCCTATGGTCAGGAAACCTTGACCATCTTTAATCAATGAGCTAGTCAACTAGAGGCTTACTAGGGACAGTGTTTTGTCTATGTATCCACACATGCACTGTGTTTCCAATCAATACAATTATAGCCTGGATAATAAACGATTATCATGAACAAAGAAATATAATAATAACTAATTTATTATTGCCTCTAGGGCATATTTCCAACAGTCTCCCACTTGCACTAGAGTCAATAATCTAGTTTACATCACCATGTGATTCCAACGAATCCAACACCCATATAGTTATGGGGTCTGATTACGTCTTGCTCATGAGAGAGGTTTTAGTCAACGGTTCTGAAACTTTCAGATCCGTGTGTTCTTTACAAATCTTTATGTCATCTTATAGATGCTTTTACTATGTGCTATTCGGAAATACTCCAAATATCTACTCTACTATACGAATCCATTTCACTACTCATAGTTATTCGGATTAGTGTCAAAGCTTGCATCGACGTAACCCTTTACGACGAACTCTTTAACCACCTCCATAATCGAGAAAAATTCCTTAGTCCATCAGTTACTAAGGATAAATTTTGACCGCTGCTAGTGATTCAATCATGGATCACTCTCTGTACCTCTCAACAGACTTTGAGTCAAGGCACTCATCAGGTGCGGTACCCAGCATGGCATACTTCAGATTCTACGACCAAGGCATAGAAGACGACCTTCGTCTATTCTCTTTATTCTGCCGGGGTCGGGTTTTGAGTCTTACTCAAATTCACACCTCACAACGCAACCAAGAACTCATTCTTTGCTGATTTATTTTGAACTCCTTCAAAAACTTGTCAAGGCATGCATCTCGTTGAAACTTCTATTAAGCGCTTTTGAGCTATCTTCATAGATCTTTGATGCTCAACGTTCAAGTAGTGCAATCCAGGTATTCCTTTGAAAACTCCTTTCAAACAACCTTGTATGCTTTACAGAAATTCTACATTACTTCTGATCCACAATATGTCAACCACATATACTTATCAGAAATTCTATAGTGCTCCCACTCACTTCTTTGGAAATACAAGTTTCTCATAAACCTTGTACAAACCCAAAATCTTTGATCATCTCATCAAAGTGTATATTCCAACTCCGAGATGCTTGCACCAGTCCATTGAAGGATCGCTGGAGCTTGCATACTTGCTAGTATCTTTAGGATCGACAAAACCTTCTAGTTGTATCACATACAATATTTTCTCAAGGAAACCGTCGAGGAAACAATGTTTTGACATCCTATGTGCAATATTTCAAAAATAATGCAACAACTACTAACATAATTCTAACAGACTTTTAGCATCGTTACGAGTGAGAAAGTCTCACCATAGTCAACTGTTTGATCATGTCGGAAACATCTTTGCGACAAGTCGAGCTTTTCTTAATAGTGACTTATCACCATCGTCGTCTGTCTTCCTTTTAAAGATCCATCTTTACTCAATAGTCCTACGACCATCAAGTAGTTCTTCCAAAGTCTACACTTTGTTTTCATACATGGATCCTCTCTCGGATTTCATGGCCTCCAGCCATTTGTCGGAATCCGGGCCCACCATTGCTTTCTCCATAACTCGTAGGTTCATTGTTGCTCAACAACATGACCTCCAAGACAGGGTTACCGTACCACTCTGCACTAGTACGCGACCTTGTCAACCTACGAGGTTTGTAGTAACTTGATTCGATGCTCGATGATCACCATCATCAGCTTTCACTTCAATTGGTGTAGGCGCCACAGGAACAACTTCCTGCGCCCTGCTACACACTGGTTGAAGTGATGGTTCAATAACCTTATCAAGTTCTACCACCCTCCCACTCAATTCTTTTGAGAGAAACCTTTCCTCGAGAAAGGATCCGTTTCTAGAAACAAACACTTTGCTTTCGGATCTGAGATAGGAGATGTACCCAACTGTTTTGGATATCCTATGAAGATGCATTTATCCGCTTTGGGTTCGAGCTTATCAGACTGAAACTTTTTCACATAAGTGTCGAAGCCCCAAACTTTCAAGAAACGACAGTTTAGATTTGTCTAAACCTCAGTCTATACTGTGTCATCTCAACGGAAATACGCGGTGCCCTATTTAAAGTGAATGCGGTTGTCTCTAATGCATAACCCATAAACGATAGTGGTAATTCGATAAGAGACATCATAGCATGCACCATACCAAATAGTGCGTGGCTATGACGTTCAGACACATCATCACACTATGATGTTCCAGGTGGCATGAACTGCGAAACAATTTCCACATTGTCTTAACTGTGTACCAAAACTCGTAACTCAAATATTCATTTCTATGATCATATCGTAGACAGTTCATCCTCTTGTTACGACGAATTTCACTCCGAAACAGAATTGAACTTTTCAATATTTCAGACTTGTGATTCATTAAGTAAATACTCTTGTATCTACTCAAATCGTCATTGAAGTAAGAACATAATGACATCCATTGCGTGCCTCAGCACCCATTGGATTGCATACATCAAAATGTATCACTTCCAACAAGTTACTATCTTGTTTCATCTCAATGAAAACAAGGCCTTGCTCATGTGGTGTGATTTGCATGTCACTAGTGATTCAAAATCAAGTGAGTATAAAGATCCATCAGCATGGAGCCTCTTCATGCAATTTATACCAACATGACTCAAGCGCCAGTGCCACAAGTAAGTGGTACTATCATCATTACCTCGTATCTTTTGGCACCAATATCATGAACATGTGTAACACTACAATCGAGATTCAATAAACCATTGAAGGTGATTATTCAAGCAAATAGAGTAACCATTATTCTCTTTAAATGAATAATCGTATTGCAATAAACACGATCCAATCATGTTCATGCTTAACGCAAGCACCAAATAACAATTATTTAGGTTTAACACCAATCCCGATGGTAGAGGGAGCGTGCGACGTTTGATCATATGAACCTTGGAAACACTTCCAACACGTATTGTCACCTCGCCTTTAGCTAGTCTCTGTTTATGCCGTAGCTTTCATTTCGTGTTACTAATCACTTAGCAACCGAACCGGTATCCAATACCCTCGTGCTACTAGGAGTACTAGTAAAGTACACATCAACATCATGTATATCAAATATACTTCTTTCGACTTTTGCCAGCCTTCTTATCTACCAAGTATCTAGAGTTGCTCCGCCTCAGTGAGTGTTCCCCTCATTACAGAAGCACTTAGTCTCGGGTTTGGGTTTAATCTTGGGTCTCTTCATTAGTGCAGCAATTGTTTTGCCGTTTCACGAAGTATCCCTTCTAGCCCTTGCCTTTCCGGAAACTTAGTGGTTTTACTAACCATCAACTATTGATGCTCCTTCTTGATTTCTACTTTCGCAGTGTCAAACATTGCGAATTGCTCAAGGATCATTGTATCTATACTTAATATGTTATAGTTCATCACGAAGCTCTCATAGCTTGGTGGCAGTGACTTTGGAGAACCATCACTATCTCATGTGGAAGATTAACTCCCACTTGATTCAAGCGATTGTCGTACTCAGATAATCTGAGCACACGCTAACCGATTGAGCTTTTCTCCCTTACTTTGTGGACAAAGAATCTTGTCGGAGGTCTCGTACCTCTTAACAAGGGCACACGCATGAAATCACAATTTCATCTCTTTAGAACATCTCTTATGTTCCGTGACGTTTCAAAACGTCTTCGGCGCCTTGCTTCTAAGCCATTAAGTATTTTGTACTGAACTATCATGTAGTCATCAGAAACGTGTATGTCGGATGTTCACAGCATCCACAGACGACGCTCGAGGTGCAGCACACCGAGTGGTGCATTAAGGACATAAGCCTTCTGCGCAGCAACGAGGACAATCCTCTACAAAGTTTGCTACTATCAACTTTCAACTAAATTTTCTCTAGGAACATATAAAAAGAGTAGAGCTATAGCGCAAGCTACATCGTAATTCGCAAAGACCATTAGACTATGTTCATGACAATTAGTTCAATTAATCATATTACTTAAGAACTCCCACTCAAAAAGTACATCTCTCTAGTCATTTGAGTGGTACATGATCCAAATCCACTATCTCAAGTCCGATCATCACGTGAGTCGAGAATAGTTTCAGTGGTAAGCATCTCTATGCTAATCATATCAACTATACGATTCATGCTCGATCTTTCGGTCTCATGTGTTCCGAGGCCATGTCTGCACATGCTAGGCTCGTCAGGCTTAACCCGAGTGTTCTGCGTGTGCAACTGTTTTGCACCCGTTGTATGTGAACATTGAGTCTATCACACCCGATCATCACGTGGTGTCTCGAAACGAAGAACTGTCGCAACGGTGCACAGTCGGGGAGAACACAATTTTGTCTTGAAATTTTAGTGAGAGATCACCTCATAATTCTACCGTCGTTCTAAGCAAGATAAGGTGCATAAAGGATTAACATCACATGCAATTCATAAGTGACATGATATGGCCATCATCATGTGCTTCTTGATCTCCATCACCAAAGCACCGGCACGATCTTCTTGTCACCGGCGTCACACCATGATCTCCATCATCATGATCTCCATCAACGTGTCGCCATCGGGGTTGTTGTGCTACTCATGCTATTACTACTAAAGCTACGTCCTAGCAATATAGTAAACGCATCTGCAAGCATAAATGTTAGTTTAAAGACAACCCTATGGCTCCTGCCGGTTGCCGTACCATCGACGTGCAAGTCGATATTAACTATTACAACATGATCATCTCATACATCCAATATATCACATCACATCGTTGGCCATATCACATCACAAGCATACCCTGCAAAAACAAGTTAGACGTCCTCTAATTGTTGTTGCATGTTTTATGCGGTGACCATGGGTATCTAGTAGGATCGCATCTTACTTACGCAAACAGCACAACGGAGATGTATGAATTGCTATTTAACCTCATCCAAGGACCTCCTCGGTGAAATCCAATTCAACTAAAGTTGGAGAAACCGACACCCGACAGTCATCTTTGAGCAACGGAGTTACTCGTAGCGATGAAACTAGTCTCTCGTAAGCGTACGAGTAATGTCGGTCCGAGCCGCTTCGATCCAACAATGCCGCGGAAATAAGAAAAGACTAAGGAGGGCAGCAAAACGCACATCACCGCCCACAAAAACTTTTGTGTTCTACTCGAGAAGACATCTACGCATGAACCTAGCTCATGATGCCACTGTTGGGGAACGTCGCATGGGAAACAAAAATTTTCCTACGCGCACGAAGACCTATCATGGTGATGTCCATCTACGAGAGGGGATTTCCGATCTACGTACCCTTGTAGATCGTACAGCAGAAGCGTTAGTGAACGCGGTTGATGTAGTGGAACGTCCTCACATCCCTCGATCTGCCCCGCGAACCGTCCCACGAACCGTCCCGCGATCCGTCCCACGATCTAGTGCCGAACGGACGGCACCTCCGCATTCAGCACACGTATAGCTCGACGATGATCTCGGCCTTCTTGATCCAGCAAGAGAGAAGGAGAGGTAGATGAGTTCTCCGGCAGCGTGATGGCGCTCCGGAGGTTGGTGGTGATCTAATCTCAGCAGGGCTCCGTCCGAGCTCCGCAGAAACGCGATCTAGAGGTAAAACCGTGGAGGTATGTGGTCGGGCTGCTTTGAAAAAGTTGTCTCAAATCAGCCCTAAAACCCCACTATATATAGGAGGAGGGAGGGGAGGCTTGCCTTGAGGCTCAAGGAGCCCCAAGGGCTGCGCCACCAAGGGAGGAGGAGTCCTCCTCCAATCCTAGTCCAACTAGGATTGGAAAGTGGAGTCCTTCTCTCCTTTCCCACCTCTTTTTTCCCTTTTCTCTTTGATTTTCTATCCTTGGCGCATAGGGCCTTCTTGGGCTGTCCCACCAGCCCACCAAGGGCTAGTGCGCCATCCCCAAGGCCTATGGGCTTCCCCGGGGTGGGTTGCCCCCCGGTGAACACCCGGAACCCATTCGTCATTCCCGGTACATTCCCGGTAACTCCGAAAACCTTCGGGTAATCAAATGAGGTCATCCTATATATCAATCTTCGTTTCCGGATCATTTCGGAAACCCTCGTGACGTCCGTGATCTCATACGGGATTCCGAACAACATTCGGTAACCAACCATATAACTCAAATACGCATAAAATAACGTCGAACCTTAAGTGTGCAGACCCTGCGGGTTCGAGAACTATGTAGACATGACCCGAGTGACTCCTTGGTCAATATCCAATAGCGGGACCTGGATGCCCATATTGGATCCCACATATTCTAAGAAGATCTTATCGTATGTCATTCCCTTTGTCCTTCGGTATGTTACTTGCCCGAGATTCGATCGTCAGTATTCGCATACTTATTTCAATCTCGTTTACCGGCAAGTCTCTTTACTCACATCCCGCAACTTACACTAAGTCACATTGCTTGCAAGGCTTGTGTGTGATGTTGTATTACCGAGTGGGCCCCAAGATACCTCTCCGTCACAGGGAGTGAAAAATCCCAGTCTCGATCCATACTAACTCAACGAATACCTTCGGAGATACCTGTAGAGCATCTTTATAGTCACCCAGTTACGTTGCGACGTTTGATACACACAAAGCATTCCTCCGGTGTCAGTGAGTTATATGATCTCATGGTCATAGGAACAAATACTTGACACGCAGAAAACTGTAGCAACAAAATGACACGATCAACATGCTACGTCTATTAGTTTGGGTCTAGTCTATCACATGATTCTCCTAATGATGTGATCCCGTTATCAACTCACAACACTTGCCTATGGTCAGGAAACCTTGACCATCTTTGATCAACGAGCTAGTCAACTAGAGGCTTACTAGGGACAATGTTTTGTCTATGTATCCACACATGCACTGTGTTTCCAATCAATACAATTATAGCATGGATAATAAACGATTATCATGAACAAAGAAATATAATAATAACTAATTTATTATTGCCTCTAGGGCATATTTCCAACAAGAAGCCACTAGTAAACACTACGGCCCCCGGGTCTATTCACACCTATCGTTTACACCTCCTCTTTTACTTTGCTTTGTTACCTTTTCGCTTTCAGTTCTCACTTGGCAAACAATCTGTAAGGGATTGATAACCCCTTCATAGCGTTGGGAGCAAGCTTTTGTGTTTGTGCAGGCACTTGTGATACTCCTTCACTCGATCGATACCTTGGTTCTCAAAACTGAGGGAAATACTTACCACCGTTGTGCTACATCACCCTTTCCACTTCGAGGGAACACCAACCCAAGGCTCCAAGGCCACGGGGAAATCCTTTGCATATTTTCCTAGGAAGTCCCTAAAGGCGTAGCCGTAGCAGAAGGATTCCTGGTGCCGTTGCTGAGGAGTATCAAGAACAGTCTCCCGTCAGCACGTGTTTCTGGCGCCGTTGGAAGGTCTTTTGTTGCATCAGCACCAGCATCAACTGCTGCTATGTACTCAGCTTCTGTAGTTGATGTAGAAACACATTTCTACAATCTTGATTGCCATGACACTACTCCCCCCGCATAAGTCATCAGGTATCCAGATGTGGACTTCCTATGATCCTTGTCACCTGCATAATCTGCATCTGTATAGCCCTACAATACATGACCGCCACTTCCAAAGCATAAACAAGATGTAGAAGTTCCCTTGAGATACCTGAGAATCCACTTCACCGCTTCCCAATGAGCTTTACCTGGATTTGTCATGAACTGGCTAACAACTCCATCTGCATAGGCAATATCAGGCCTAGTGCATACCATGGCATACATCGAGCTGCCAACAATAGATTGGTAAGGCACTTTACTCATATCTTGTTTCTCCTTCTTACTTGTAGGACACTGTTTTGAATTCAGTTTGTGATGGCCTACAAGCGGAGAGATAACATATTTTGCATCTTTCATATTGAACCTTTCAAGTACCTTCTCAATGTATCTTTCCCGTGAGAGCCAAAGCAGCTTCTTTGATCTATCATGGGAGATCTTCATGCCAAGTATTTTCTTAGTTGGTCCTAAATCCTTCATGGAAAATGATTTACTCAATGCCTTCTTGAGGAGAGCAATCCTCTTTGTGCCATTTCCGACAATCAACATATCATCAACATACATCAAGAGAATAATGAAGTCACCCTCGACGTACCTCTTCATAAAGACACAGTGGTTAGGTTGTGCTTTATGGTAACCAAGCCTAGTAATAAAAGATTCAAACTTCTTGGACCACTGCCGAGGAGCTTGCTTCAAGCCATACAAGCTCTTCTTCAATTTTCAAACTAAGTGCTCCTTGTCTGCAACCATGAATCCCTCTGGTTACTCCATGTATATCTCCTCCTCTAGGTCACCATGCAAGAATGTAGTCTTCACATCAAGTTGTTAACTTTCCAAGTCCATGGTGGCTGCCATGCCAAGCATAACTCAGATTGAAGACATCTTGACCACCACAGAGAATATCTCATCATAATCAATGTTCTTTTTCTGACCGAAACCTTTCACAATGAATCTGGCCTTGTACCTTGGGTATGAGGTGTTTTCTTCAGTATTCACTCTGTACACCCACTTGTTCTTGAGTGCTTTCTTGCCCTTTGGGAGATTTACTAACTCAAAAGTATCATTCTTATACATGGATTTCATCTCATCCTGCATGGATTGTCACCATTCTTCCTTATTCCTTATTCTCATGGATTTTCACCATCAATGTCTCACCTGCATTAGTCATCAACACATACTGATGTGCTGGATACTTAGAAGAAGGAAGGCATCCTCTACCACTTCTTATTTGTTGCTGCACTAGTGGTGAATCAAATGGATTTCCATTGGCATCATTATTACCAACTTCTTCATCATCCTCACTTGATGGATGCTTGTCACTTTGACTTGTACTGCCTTGGCCATTTACATTACCACTTTCTCCAGTGTCATCGTCTCCCCCATGATTGTCATGCATGAGAGGAGGGCGGATTGGATCCATGTCAACCTGAGGTTTGTTGGTCATTGGCTTCTCTAGTTTCCAAATATCTTTTATTGTCTCATCTTCAATGAACACCACATCCCGGCTTCTCACAATTTTTCTGTTGGATGGACCCCACAACCTGTAGCCAAACTCTTCACTTGGTTGGATGAGGTAGATGCACTGCTTTGTCTTGCTATCAAGCTTGGATCTCTCGTCCCTTGGGGCATGTACAAATGCCCTGCAACCCAAGACCTTGAGGTGCTTGTATGATACCTCCTTCCCTGACCAAACTCTCTGAGGAATATCACCTGCAAGAGGAACTGAGGGAGATAGGTTAACCACATACATAGCATTCATCAATGCTTCAGCCCAAAAAGAATTAGGTAAATGAGCATGAGAGAGCATAAGTGTGACCCTCTCTGTGAGTGTCCTGTTCATTCTCTCTGCAAGATCATTGATCTGAGGTATTCTTTGGTGGACTATTCTCAAGCCTAATGCCAAACTTCCCGCAATACCTTTCAAAAGGACCTCGGTATTCACCACCATTGTCTGATCTCACACACTTCAATTTCCTGCCAGTTTCTCTCTCAACTTTGGCATGGAACTCCTTGAAGGCTTCAAGCATCTGGTATTTGTGTTTCAGCACATACACAAGAACCTTTATTGAATGGTTGTCAATAAAAGTCACAAAATATAATGCTCCACCATGAGATTTTTCTATCATGGAGCAAACATGAGTGTGCATGATATCAAGAACATTTTCTACACGGTGTGGAGGGAGTGTACGAAATACAACCCTATGTTGTTTGCCAGCAAACCAATATGCACAGGGTTTCAAGGATATACCTTTCAACTCAGGGAGGTACTCCATGCGAGCAAGAGCATGCATGCCCTTCTCACTCAGATGCCCAAGCCTCTTGTGCCATAACTCCACCAAAGTGTCTTTTTCAGCAATGTTCAACACCTCATTGCACAACTTGGTTTTAGTCACATAGAGATTACCTTGCCTACTTCCTCGAGCCACAATCAAAGAGCCTTTGGTGAGATTCCACTTTCCTTCACCAAAATAAATAGAATGTTTGATATCATCAAGCTTGCCTACTGCCAATAAATTCAGCCTTATGTCAGGAACGTGCCTCACATCATCGAGCATCAACCTACAACCTATATTTGTTTCAATGCATATAGATCCCTTTCCAACAATTATTGATGAACCACTATTTCCCATCCTTACTTGGCGAGTGACACCACTAGTGTAAGATGTGAAATACTCTTTGTGTGATGTGATGTGGAAGGATGCACCTCAATCCAAAACCCAACTCATGGCATCATCACAAACATCACTATAGCATTCATCATCTTCAATGACTAGATAGTCCTCATCTATTGCAGTCAGGGTTGAGCTACTCTTAGTCTTTTGCTTGGTTTTCTTTGCAAGATTCCCCTGTGCAAGCTCTATTTTCTACTTCCTGCACTCACTCTTTATGTGTACCGGATTGCCACAATGAAAGCAAGTAATATCTTTTCTCTGTTTTGACTTTGACCCCCTGGATTTATTTCTGTCTTGCTGAAATCTAGTGTGACCACGTCCACGATTCTCATTCTTCCCATGGGTTTCAGCCACATACACATTAGAAGAAGAGGCATCACCCTTTTCCTTCTTTATGGCTTCTTCATTCAGCATGCTGTTCTTCACCATCTCCAAAGTCAGCTTCCCATCTGGAGCTGAGACACAACAAGTGTGTTCCAACTATCAGGCATGGAACTCAGCAGCAACAATGCTTGCACCTCATCCTCAAAGTTGATATTCATGGCTAAAAGTTGATTTACAAGGCATTGGAAGACATTCAAGTGCTCAATCACACTTGTGCCATCTCGGTACTCAAGCTTTGCAAGTCTTTTGATCACCGAGGCCTTGTTCATTGATGTTTTCCTGTCATACATAGACCCCAACTCTTGCCACATCTCATACGGATTTGTGTCATTTGCAACATGATGAAATATATTGTGGTTGATGTACATGAATCATACCTACTGCCTTTCTGTGCAACACCCTCCATTCTTCTTCCGTGACTCCTCTAGGTATTTTGTCTTTCATAATTGGCTCATATAAATCCTTGCAATAAATGATGTCTTCCATCATGGGCTTCCATAATGAGTAATTGGAAGAATCAAGTTTTATCATGCCACTTATAGTAGCGCTTTCTTCCAAAGCCATTGTGAGCAGCACTTCCAGCAACAATGAAGCAATCGAGGTTAGCAATCTTCTAAGCAACCAAGGCTCTGACGCCACTCTGTTGGGAATTAGCACACAAATGCACTTGTGGTTAACTGAAAACTGTAGCGGAAACAAAGTAATCTCAGCACCACATCATGTACTAACTCAAGGATCCTTGCTTAGCACAGAAGGAAACGTATGCAACAACATATATGGAGGAAAAATGTTACTCAACAAACAAGATGCTCCTCAGACCAATGTCTTGTGGCAGGAGTAACTTTCTAAAGAGCAGCAAGCATCAATAAATAGACACCAATTTTTTACATGGAAAACCCCTCAACTTGAGGGGAAAAACCACGGGCCGAAGCCACCCAAATCCTCTTCCACTATTATCAAATGTGGGATAAAACAAGTTTCTTCTCTAGATAGCACTAGAGGATCTCATACATGAAGATTTATGAATCTTGGATGAACACACCAAGATGTGGGGCTCAAGAGCTAGGGATTGAAACAATCTCACCAAATATGGTGAAACCACAGCTTGAAGGAGACAAGGTAGTGGATCTGGATCATCACAACCTTGGGAAGGAGCTCCCTTTGCTTCTTCCTTCAATCTTTCTCTTCTTCCCTTTCTCACTTAGTTTTCTCTCTTCTTCTTCAATGGAGGCTGAACTGACTTTCATCACACTAGGTGGTGGCTGCTGGATGGAGGGTAAAGCATCCCCATCCACTCATGTGTAAAGACCAAAATGACCCTAGGCCATAAACCTAATGGGTAGTGGGCTTTTGCACCTCTTTTGGGCCGCCTAAAAGGCCTCAAATGTTCATATCCTCACACCCCACATGAGGAGAATATCCCAACAACTACTAGAGAAAAGTTTATAGGTAGATACTTACTAGTAGCGCGAGTTTATGCCTCTCAATACTACTAATTAGTAGTAGCGTGGGTTTATACCCCTTGCTACTACTAAGTTGATAGTAGTAGTGTGGGTTTATACCCCTCGCTACTACTAAGTGGTCTCTACCGTGCTCCCCGGGACATGCCATAGTAGTAGCGAGGGGTATAAACACGCGCTACTACTAAGTTGATAGTAGTAGTGTGGGTTTATACCCCTCAAGACTAATAAGTACAAGGGAGGTGAAGTCCCCATATCCTCGGCCGAATCCCTCCTCTTTCCCCTCACTCTCCCCTCTCTCATAGGCTCCCCCATGGTGCTCCCTTCGTAGCACATCTCCTCCTCCATGGCACCGAACAAGGCCGCCTCCTCGCGTCACTGGCGTCCAGGAGCTCGTCCGTCTTCCCCCTCGCCTCCATGCGACCACGACGGAGCACCTCACCACCGGCGACCAGCCCCGATGCGTCCTCCATCTCCTTCATCTCTCCCTTGTTTCTCCTTTTCACTCTCCCTCTTCCTTCGGTATTACTCACCTCCTATGCCCACTCCTGTGTAGGTCATCGACATGGCCAACCAGGAGCTCTCTGCCTTGGCCGCAAAGAGAATCCTCACACCGTCGTGTTGCTCTGCCCTAGATCCGGTCCCTCTCCAACAATCATCGCCGGATCCTGTCTGCCGCAGCCCGTCCGCACCTCCGACGACCCCTGCCGTCGCTGGATCCAACCATTGACACCATTGACAGAACGCACGGGATAGAGATTTTTTTGGTTTTCGGAACTAATAGTAGTAGCGCGGGTTCTAAAAGCTCGCTACTGCTGTTGCATGTTAGTAGTAGCGCGGGTTATAAAAGTTAGTTGTAGCATCGTAGCATAAGCGTAGGCACCCGCGCTACTGCTATAGGGAAAACCTACGCTACTGCTAGGCTTTTCCCTAGTAGTGACGAGTGGCGCCGTGGTCCTATGCTACTAGGCGGTTGCCGTGACGATAGTTGGACGGTGGCCGTTGATGGATCAGAGTATCTCATACCTATGGATTCAGGGCGATGGTGAGTATGTTAACCAACCGATTCTTCCACCACATGCGAGGACACAGAGAAATAGGACGTGCCAGATTAATGGGGCGTCCCAAATTGGGATTTTGGTGGTGTCGATGACTTGCTTCCATTGCTAATGTTTGTCACATATATGACATGAACTTTTTTTTTGACAGCTCGACTACCTACTTGTGTGGGCATGGTTTTCACTTGGGTGGAATCTCAATTAAGACCGTCCTATCCATCTAGTTGATGGTATCACGAAAAGTGGTGACGACAACCCATCATGACCTTGATTTGGTAGCACTTCTCGAGTACCCAGTCCCGAGCTCCTATGTGAAGACCCTCTGTCTAATATTAGTTTGTATACTTGGCAATGTTGGTGTTTTTGTGTTGTTACCTTGGCAATGTCGGATTTGTTCCTCAAGGTGAAAACCCAAAGGATATGGCCTTCGGTGGTTGAATTCTGCAACAATGTCGTCTCAGTGGCATTCCCTTCATGAATGCATTACTACTGGAGATCCTTTCGAGTTCTTCTTGTGAAGTCTAGAGATGGTTGGTGCGGATGGTTGTTGATGTAGTTCTTCGACTGCTAGTTTGATCGCTTTGGAGTTTTTGCTCTCTCAACTTAGGGATAACTTTGGTCTTGTACGCATTTGTGCGATTTTTGTGTGTGTGTATGTGTTTGTACAATGATGTTGCCTGTGTGATCCTAGTCATGCGAGGTCGGATGTATATTCATTTATTCATATCCTCTTGATTCTTTATTTAAATTTAATAAAGATCCATACTTTATCGGGAAAGGGTAATTATGCAAGTTAGATCACATTTTTCAAACTCTTGCCCAGATTATCTCCGGTGATCAATATGTTAGAGAAAGTAGCCATAACAAAGTGAACTCTAACAGGACAAGAAAGCTTCGACACCTTGAACAAATTAAGAAAAAATATACTGGAAAACACATAATAGAAGATAGTTAAAATTTATATCAAACAATTTTGATAATGTCCACTAAAATAACAAATGAAGCTTTCCTTGTTCTAGCTTATATGCAAAAGGCCAGTCAAATCACTTAATCTTAATAAACTGGCATCAATACCTCCCATCGCGCGCTAATGCAACTCTGTAAACTGGCATTCGTGGCGTTTTGAATAATGTATTCAGGGGGGTAGCCTTCCCTACCCCCTCCCGGGTGACTGTTATTTTGTTTACTTAATCTCTAACTCTTTGTGAGATCTGCAGTGATCAATTTGTGTAGAGAAAGTAGCTACAAGAAAGGATGAACTGCAATGGATTAGAAATTTAAGCTTCGACATGAATAGATGAAGAAATAATGCCACTATAAAAGACAATATGAAAAGATTGCACCTAATGAATTTATCATCCAAATTATGTTTTATTATTTATTGGTTAAGGCGAAAGATCGAGCAATTTCGAGCAATATCATAACACATACAGATAGACATATTGATCTACTATATAATGATGAAACCTGATTTTAAGCTCCAAACCGTTCAGACATTAGAATGACAAGATTCAGTTATACCACCCATTATTCGTTATTGCACTTACCAAACTTCGAGATTTCCAAGCCATTTTGAGAAGGGTGGACCATAATTTATAGACTGCATAAACAAACACATTTGGGTCCTGTGTCGCATGTATGTTTGTGATAAAATTACCTTATTTAATCAAGCTAATCTTAATATCATCTAAAAAAATACATATCTGAATGATTCAGCAAGCCAGTAAACACATACAGATTCAACAACTTATTTCACTCACACTTATGGAATTATCGGAACTCTCTTATTGCTATCCCAACCTGTTGCCAAAGCAAGCCATGTCCAAGCACATATGGATGGCAGAAAGTTATTCTGTTTCTTTCTTTCTTTGCTCTTGCGTTACAAAGCTTGTTAAACTAGTTATTGCCACGTTTGTGAACTTCACAAATTAAAGCACAGTAAGCATATATGACCTGTTAATTTCAGACAGCACATCGACCTCTCTGTATATATCTTTACACTGTCAGGTGGCGCTGAAAACATGCATGCATCGTCGGTGCTAGCTCGATCTTAATGACCTTTAATTAGATGCATGTCTGATGTCTCGCAGCAGCATCAGAGGAAAATTAACCAAGCCAGATACGGTAGAACTACACGGAAAAGTTGCCGGCTTGCAACAAACTCAGGCGAACTCACTCTGAAGTCTGAACTCGAACTGTTCTATTTGGAGGATCACATTTCCATAGATCTGATCAGTGCAACAACCTGCAGCAGAAATAATATACTCCATTTGTCTGCAGCCTGTCGTCTCAGATTATAAGCCCGATCGTGGCTTAATCGGAAAGGAAACCACGTACGGGGGGCTGCAAGAAATGGAACTCTCGCGCTACCTGCTTGCATGGAAGCGCTTCTAGAACATTCCATTCGCCCCCCGCCATTGTTTCTGATCCTAGCTGCTCGTCCTGTCGCGTCCAAGTGCAACAAATTGGACCAGCCTGAATCGACCACACCAGTATGAAGATGCAGGAGTTGTATCGAAGGCGCTCGCCGCCGGACCGAGTGACAGCGATGATTGGCCAGCATTTCTGCGCCCGTATCCATTGATATACAGGACTAAAGTTCTGCCGCACATAGAGCGAGCATTTTCGTTGGAAATTGGACTCGCAGACCAGTGCGCTGCATCTCGTCGTTGTCCAAATCAAACAAACGCAACAGCAAATTTCACGAATCGATCGATCTTTCAGCGAACAGAAAATTGCTTACACTCAGGCATTATCGGCCGCGCCGCGCCGTGCAGAGTCGCAAGCCGCCAAGCCTAATCCACGGCCGGAGCTGATCATCCTCTTCGCCGTGGAGACCATCGATCTGCAAAGGCGACCGATTCGGCCGAGATCCAGACTCTAGCCAGCTAGCACCACAGGACGAGACGAACGGAATTAATGAATTCAGTTCAGTATTCAGAAGCCGGCATGGATCGATTCAGCTCCGGAGTCCGGACAACAAGTAAGTTCTTATCGCAAAGATGCAGCTTTTACAACGAGATCGATAGCCATAGCGACTCCTCCTCCCGGCGAGAGGAAGGAGAGGACTGCAGGCTTGAACTACCAGCTACCCCCTAGTAATCACCTGAATTACAAGAAGGCCCCTCTCCCCTCACATCTCTCCATGTCTATTCATTCTTGTTCTTCTGGCGGCTGCCGGTGCGCCTCCGTCGCGGCATAGATCTCGGTGATCGAGCGGTAGCGCTTCATCCTGCGCTGGCTCCCGGCTACCTCGTTCTCCTCGTCTTCCTCCCAGTCCACGCAACCACCAAGAAATACGGCGCCAGGAGCCGGCGCCACCGCGGAGGGTAGGGAGGAGAAGAAGGAGCTGCCCGAGGGGACCACGGGGCGGGCGCGAGGGGTGCCCGAGGAGGCGCTAATCCCGCTGAGATGCAGCAGCTGGACGGCCGCGTCGAAGTCGAGCTCCGTGAAGGTCCCCGCCCTCACCGGCGCCGCCGCGCCGGCCCTCTTCGTCTTGGGCTTCCGCTCCATCTTGCCCTTCGCCGGCTGTGCCTCGCGCTGTAGGATTTTCTTGGACGATTGGTGTGGCTGGGTTGCCATGGACGCGCGCGTTGGCTAATTTCGCCCCCTCTTTCTAGTCTCGTACTCTCGTCTTTCTTTGGTTGCTAGTTAATTTTCCTTGTCCTTTTCCTCTTGCTTTCGGGAAAGAGACTTGGGTATTATTTCTCTATTTCTCCTTTGATTTTTCATGATATGTTTCAATTATATCTTCAGGTATAGCTTAGCACATAATAGCATCAAATTGATTCGGCATGACACGTGTAATTACCGTTGAGCCGCATCCCAGCGTGAAACGCATGACACATTATGAGTTGTCTCGTCGATCCAGCGTAGAGCCCGTTCAACCGGATTTGTCCAACATGTTGCCAGATCACACACCTATCGGCACATCGCATTGGAGGTCCTCTCACGTAGTATCACTGGTGGAGGAGCCCAGTGGGCAAGGTGTGACATCGGCCACACCTAGACTCTGCACCATTTTTTTTAATACGTAAGCATACACTTTTTCTTTGTAATGAATACCTAAGCATATACCCCTTGTTGATTTTAAATCACACTCGATTGATTCACCCAAGCAAAATTAGATGGAAGCACATAAGTTACATCGGAAAGACACATGGAGGCAACTTGATTGGTGTGCTGTCTAACACACACTACTGGAATCGGCCACTATTGGAAAGAGTTAGCACCTCACTGATAAAATACACCGGGCGCTGCACAGGGTATTCCTTTCCTTCCTCCTTCCTTTCGACGACCACCGCCACACTCACCGCTTTGGAGTTTGCCGCAATATATAAAAGCATGGGCTCTTTCTCAGTCAGGGCGGCCAAGACCGGCGGGTTGATCAGTTGCCGTTTTAAGGCTTCGAAAGCTTCATCGGCTTCATGATAATTGTTTATTATCCATGCTATAATTGTATTGATTGGAAACACAATACTTGTGTGGATACATAGACAAAACACCGTCCCTAGTAAGCCTCTAGTTGACTAGCTCGTTGATCAATGATGGTCAAGGTTTCCTGACCATAGGCAAGTGTTGTTACTTGATAACGGGATCACATCATTAGGAGAATCATGTGATGGACTAGACCCAAACTAATGAACGTAGCATGTTGATCGTGCCATTTTGTTGCTACTGTTTTCTGCGTGTCAAGTATTTATTCCTATAACCATGAGATCATATAACTCACTGGCACCGGAGGAATGCTTTGTGTGTATCAAACGTCACAACGTAACTGGGTGACTATAAAGATGCTCTACATGTATCTCCGAAGGTGTCCGTTGAGTTAGTATGGATCAAGACTGGGATTTGTCACTCCGTGTGACAGAGAGGTATCTCGGGGCCCACTCGGTAATACAACATCACACACAAGCCTTGCCAGCAATGTGACTTAGTGTAAGTTATGTGATCTTGTATTACGGAACGAGTAAAGAGACTTGCCTGTAAACGAGATTGAAATAGGTATGCGGATACCGACGATCGAATCTCGGGCAAGTAACATACCGAAGGACAAAGGGAATGACATACGGGATTATATGAATCCTTGACACTGAGGTTGAACCGATAAGATCTTCGGAGAATATGTGGGATACAATATGGGCATCCATGTCCCGCTATTGGATATTGACCGAGGAGTCTCTCAGGTCATGTCTACATAGTTCTCGAACCCGCAGGGTCTGCACACTTAAGGTTCGATGATGTTTTATGCGTATTTGAGTTATATGGTTGGTTACCGAATGTTGTGCGGAGTCCCGGATGAGATCATGGACGTCACGAGGGTTTTCGGAATGGCCTGGAGACGAAGATTGATATATAGGATGACCTCATTTGATTACCGGAAAGTTTTCGGCATTACCCGGAATGTACCGGGAGTGACTAATGGGTTCCAGATGTTCACCAGGGGGGGGGGGGGGGCAGCCTACCCGGGGGAAGCCCATAGGCCTTAGGGGTGCCGCACCATCCCTTAGTGGGCTTGTGGGACAGCCAAAGAGGCCCTATGCGCAGGAGATAGGAAAAATCAAAGAGAAAAAAAGGGAAAGTGGGAAAGTGGAGAAGGACTCCACCTTCCAATCCTAGTTGGACTAGGATTGGAAGGGGACGACTTCCCCCCTTGCTTCGACCGACCCCTTGGGGCTCTCTTGATCCTCAAGGAAGGTCCCTCCCCCTCCCTCCTATATATACCGAGGTATTAGGGCTGATTTGAGACAACTTTGCCACGGTAGCCTGACCACATACCTCCACGGTTTTTTCCTCTAGATCGTATTTCTGCGGAGCTCGGGCGGAGTCCTGCTGAGATAGATCACCACAAACCTCCGGAGCGCCATCACGCTGCCGGAGAACTCATCTACCTCTCCATCTCTCTTGCTGGATCAAGAAGGCCGAGATCGTCGTCGAGCTGTACGTGTGCTAAACGCGGAGGTGCCGTCCGTTCGGCACTAGATCGGAGCGGATCGTGGGACGGATCGTGGGACGGTTCGAGGGGCGGATCGAGGGACGTGAGGACGTTCCACTACATCAACCACGTTTATTAACGCTTCTTGCTGTGCGATCTACAAGGGTACGTAGATCTGAAATCCCCCTCGTAGATGGACATCACCATGATAGTTCTTCGTGCGCGTAGGAATTTTTTTGTTTCCCATGCGACGTTCCCCAACAGCTGCTACTTCTCCTAATGGATGATGCTGCTGCTGCTCACCAAGGAGGGGATGCAAGGGAGTGGGATGAAGGGGAGATGACAGAGAAGGAGAAGGAGCTGCAGCTCCTTCCATATACCGCAGCTGCTTGCGCCGCTCCTAGCTCGGATGCATCTTCCCCTCCTTGATGGCTCGTGGTGGCACAAAGAGGAAGACATAAGGAGGTGTGCATGGGTAGAGGATGAAGAGAGGAGGCAGGGGCACGAGATAGATAGGATGGATGAAGGATTTGTGGCTGTTTGAGGAAAAGCGTGAGAGTCGTTGGATCTTAGTAAATTGAACGGTGGGGAGGCACGATCCATGGGATGGCCCGCTCGACCAATCAGACAACAACGAATCTTTATCGAGTGTTGCGCTCGGAAAAATCTTTGTGTGTTTTCTTTATCATCTTTCTTTCAAATTTTACATATCAACTAGTCTTTTGTGACAGCCCGATGCCGGCGTTCCAGAAGATTCCCCTCTCTTTCCATTTTCGTCGTGTGTCTATTTTTCTTTTGTCGCATCATCATCGCATTGCATCGGCATCCCGTTGCCGCCAGTTTTCAAAACTTGCACCCGTTGTTAGTTGCCGGTTCTCGTCATTTTTCGTTCTGAGCCCGTTCACACTCGCACGCGCCCGCGACATCGTTGAAACCCTGTTTTTAAAGTGTGTGTAAAACTTTCTCTGATCAGGTTGAGATTTGACGTGCGGTCGTAATTAGTTATCGCTAGACCGCCTGTCGAATTTCGTCGCGATGGGAGACCGTGTGGTACCCGAACGGTCGCCCGTAGCGGCACCGTATTCGGTCTACCGTCGGACATCTTTCGGTGTGTTATAAATTGTTGCCGTGCCGCCCGTTCCCCTCTCGTCTCCGGTAAGCCCCTCTTCTCAGCCACTCGTCCGTCCCGCATTCGGAATTACTCGAATCCGACCCCGCCTCTGGATCCGGAACGAAATTCCGGCTAACCTAGCCCCCTCATTTGTTATAAATAGACCCCTCCTCCTATTTTTAGGCAGCCTCCTCTCTCCTCCTCGAAATCCGGACCAAACCCTAGCGCAACCCCACCTCCTCTCTCCTCCCTCAGCCGCCGGGGCCCGCCCAAGCCCGCAGCCGGCCCAACGGGCCCGGATCGCCGAGGCGCCCTAGCCGGCTCCCTCTCCTCCCATGCTGGATCACGCCGGATCCGCTCCTCTCGAGCTTCCTCGCGCCTCCCGCCGGCCACCGGCCGCCGCCGGAGCGCCGCGCCCTTGCCGGAGCTCCCTGCCCATGTCCTGAGCCGCTGCGCAGCTGCTTCTCGCGCTAGCCGGCCCTGCTGCCGCCGCCGGTCAGCCGAGCCACGCCCAGCAGCCGGATCCGCTTTGCCCCGCCGCCGGCGCGCCGCCCCCGCTGGATCCGGCCAGATCCGCCGCCTCCCGGCCTCGTCGACTGCCCCGCCGCCTCGCTGGAGCATCGCCGACCTCTGCCTCGAGAGGCGCTGCCATCGCCTGGGGCTTCGTCCTGTCGGGAGGCCAGCGCTCGATCCCCCTGGCGTTGACCGCCTCGCCGCTGTTGGAATTATGCCCTAGAGGCAATAATAAATGTGGTTATTATTATAATTCCTGTATCAAGATAATAGTTTATTATCCATGCTATAATTGTGTTGTATGAAGACTCATTTACATGTGTGGATACATAGACAAAACACCGTCCCTAGCATGCCTCTAGTTGGCTAGCCAGTTGATCGATGATAGTCAGTGTCTTCTGATTATGAACAAGGTGTTGTTGCTTGATAACTGGATCACGTTATTGGGAGAATCACGTGATGGACTAGACCCAAACTAATAGACGTAGCATGTTGATCGTGTCATTTTGTTGCTACTGTTTTTTGCGTGTCAAGTATTTATTCCTATGACCATGAGATCATATAACTCACTGACACCGGAGGAATGCTTTGTGTGTATCAAACGTCGCAACGTAACTGGGTGACTATAAATATGCTCTACAGGTATCTCCGAAGGAGTTAGTTGAGTTAGTATGGATCAAGACTGGGATTTGTCACTCCGTGTGACGGAGAGGTATCTCGGGGCCCACTCGGTAATACAACATCACACACAAGCCTTGCAAGCAATGTAACTTAGTGTAAGTTGCGGGATCTTGTATTACGGAACGAGTAAAGAGACTTGCCGGTAAACGAGGTTGAAATAGGTATGTGGATACTGACGATCGAATCTCGGGCAAGTAACATACCGAAGGACAAAGGGAATGACAGACGGGATTATACGAATCCTTGGCACTAAGGTTCAAACGATAAGATCTTCGTAGAATATGTAGGATCCAATATGGGCATCCAGGTCCCGCTATTGGATATTGACCGAGGAGTCTCTCGGGTCATGTCTACATAGTTCTCGAACCCGCAGGGTCTGCACACTTAAGGTTCGACGTTGTTTTATGCGTATTTGAGTTATATGGTTGGTTACTGAATGTTGTTCGGAGTCCTGGATGAGATCACAGACGTCACGAGGGTTTCCGGAATGGTCCGGAAACGAAGATTGATATATAGGATGACCTCATTTGATTACCGGAAGGTTTTCGGAGTTACCGGGAATGTACCGGGAATGACGAATGGGTTCCGGGAGTTCACGGGGGGGGGGGGGGGGGGCAACCCACCCCGGGGAAGCCCATAGGCTTTGGGGAGACACACCAGCCCTTAGTGGGCTGGTGGGACAGCCCACAAGTGTCCTATGCGCCAAGGAGAAGAAAATCAAGAGAAAGAAAAAAAGGAGGAGGTGGGAAGGAAGGGGGACTCCCTCCCACCAAACCTAGTCCAACTTGGTTTGGGAGGGGGAGAGTCCTCCCCCTTGGACTCGGCCGACCCCCTTGGGGCTCCTTGAGCCCCAAGGCAAGGCCCCCTCCCTCCCACCTATATATACGGAGGTTTTAGGGCTGATTTGAGACGATTTTCCACGGCAGCCCGACCACATACCTCCACGGTTTTTCCTCTAGATCGCGTTTCTGCGGAGCTCGGGCGGAGCCCTGCTGAGACAAGGTCATCACCAACCTCCGGAGCGCCGTCACGCTGCCGGAGAACTCTTCTACCTCTCCGTCCCTCTTGCTGGATCAAGAAAGCCGAGATCATCGTCGAGCTGTACGTGTGCTGAACGCGGAGGTGCCGTCCGTTCGGTACTAGATCGTGGGACTGATCGCGGGATTGTTCGCGGGGCGGATCGAGGGACGTGAGGACGTTCCACTACATCAGCCGCGTTCTCTAACGCTTCTGCTGTACGGTCTACAAGGGTACGTAGATCACTCATCCCCTCTCGTAGATGGATATCACCATGATAGGTCTTTGTGCGCGTAGGAAATTTTTTGTTTCCCATGCGACGTTCCCCAACAGCCGCGGCCCAGCAAGCGCCCACTGCGCTCCGAGGCCCAGGAGCAGCACTGCGACCCAGCTCCTCCGCCTCACCTCTCCGCGGCCTGCCAACGCCCTAGGCCCAAGGTGAGCTCCCCCATTCAGCCGAGACTATCCCCCGCCTATGCACTCTTCTAGTTTTGTTAGGTTGCGCCCAGTTCGGCCCATTAGGGAATTTAGGATGTTTTAGGAAAATATTATTTCCAGATTAATAGACATATTAGATCGACCGTATCTTTTAAACCGTAAGTCGGTTTGAGGTGTATTGTATATGGTTTTCATGTAGTTTTACGCGTAGCACCCGTTCATAAAACTTGCATAATTATTTGACGTTGTTTGACGTGTCGAATGCATAGGTTAGCGTGCTGTCTAGATAGGATAGACACCGTATTTATTTCTCGTGCAAGACCGGGTTGCTCGTATGACATAGATAAAATGCCCATGTTTTAGGAACCTATTTGCCATGCATTTTAGAGCGGTCATTGGTATTTTTTTACGTGTAGGGATTTGCCGCTAGTTTATTTCCCCGTGTATAGGTTATTTTCTCGCATTTTCGTGTGGCATTATTTTGTTGTGCAACCCCTCATATTTTATATGTTTTCGGGGTAGAAAAATCCCATGGATTTTTCTGTGCAATTAGATTTAGATTTTGAGCAAGTTAGTTCCCGCGATATTTTGCCATGTTGCCCTCTTGTCATTTTCGTAGGATTTATTCCGTGCTCCGTTTGATTAAGTTGTCAACTAGAGATTTGATCTTGGATGTTTTGTCTAGCCCCTGGTATTTTTAGTTGCAATAGAAATGCATGTTTAGGTGTGTTTTGCTTGCTCTCAAGTTGCTAGTAATAGTGCTGTTTTAGAGGAGCTGAAATATTCCTAAGTCTGGAATCTGTTATATTTTGTTGCTGTCTTGTCTTGCTTGTAGCTTTTGTTCTGTAGCTCTTTTGAGGTTGTTCCAATGGAGTTAGTTGTACCCCTTGTGTTTCTCTAGCATGCTGTAAATTTTCATGCCATTTGGAGTCCTGTAGCTATTGGTTTTGCTGCTGTCAATATGGCTTCAGATCGATAACTGCACTTTCATGAGGTGTAATTTTCACTAAGTCTGAAATAGTGTGTGGGAAGCCATTTTGTGTCTTCTTTCCCTAGTGATCCATGATGCCATGCTAGTTGTTGTTAGTTGATTGTAGTAGTGCTTCTTGCCCTCTTTCGTTCCATGCCTTGCTTGAGCATATCGGAGTTGTGTAGCTCGTAGTTGTGGGGCGTAGAAAGTGCTATGCGGCTGATTTTGGCAGATTGTAGTCAGTTCTTGTTTGCTCGTAGTTGTTGAACCGTAGCTCCGATTTGATCGTGTCCTACATGAAACTTGCTTAGAATCTCGTGTAGTTTCATTTTCTCTTGCTGTTTGTATGTTTTGAAGTGCTCGTAGCCGTCGTTGCACACATATCGCATTCATGCCATCATATCTTGCGGTGCTTGTAACTTTTGATCCGTAGCTCCGTTGGAGATGTTCTCTATGTGCAGATTGCTTGAGAGGACGCATAGAATCATGTGAACCTATTTGTTTGCTGTTTAACAACTAATTAAATGTGTTAATTCAGATCTGGACAGAATTGTAAATTAACATGTGAGGTCGTCTCGGAGATGCTATATGTCATTTCCGACCTCATTTAAAATGTCTAGATAGGTAGTTTAATTTCTGCTTCACCTCTTGCATGCTTGACAACATTAATATTGCCGTGTAAATAACCAGGAGTGAACTAAATAATTCATATGTGGAGTTTCGTCAATATGCAACTCGTTGCATATTGAACTTCACTTAATGTGTAGTGTTTGTTCGACGTGAATTGTCATGCCGTGTCTTGCATGTATTCAGCTGCTCATGCATCATTTGTGTTGTGCATCGTGTGGTGAATATCGTGTGTTGATTCTTATTTCCGGTTTGCTTCGTCTCGTTAGAGTTCCGCAAGCGTGTCGGATTGTGAGGACCCGTTCGACTACATCGGTTCGTCTGCTTCACGGAGGCATTCTTCTTCCAAGCGGGATCTCAGGCAAGATGACCATTTCCCCACATACCATTACTATCATTGCCTTGCTAGTTTTATCGCTTCTATCGATTATGTCTCGTTGCCTACCACATGTTAAATATCAGCCTCTCAACAATGCCATGATAACCTTCAACCTGTTCGACCTAGCAAACCACTGATTGGCTATGTTATCGCTTGCTTAACCTTATGTTAGCGTTGCTAGTTGCAGGTGCAGTTGCTTCCATGTGAAAACATGGGTTCCTTGTCACATCACCATATTAATTGCTATTAATTTAATGCACCTATATACTTGGTAAAAGGTGGAAGGCTCGGCCTTTCTAGCCTGGTGTTTTGTTCCACCTTTGCCCCCTTAGTTTCGGCTACGGTTTTATGTTGCATAATTGAGCGCTCCTAACATGATCGGGGTTGTTATGGGGACCCCCTTGATAATTCGTTTTAGATTAAAGCTGGTCTGGAAAGGCCCAACATTGGTACTATTTTCCCAACATAATAACTTGATAATATTGAAATGCATATGGAGTTAGCGCTACCCGAGGAGTAATTCTACATAATACAGGTAGGGCCAGTGCTGATGGTGCTGGTCCAAAAGAGAGCACTGTGCGGGGCCACCGCGAGGAAACTCGAGGTTTGGCACTCGTACGCGTAGCTTATCCGTCGTGTCCTGAGAACGAGATACGCGGCTCCTATCGGGATCGTCGACTCGCCGAGCGGCCTTGCTAGATTAGTTTTACCTTTGACGACATATCTTGTGCAACGGGATTCCAGTGATGCTTTGGGTAATCTCAGAGTTGAGGTTTTCCACTAGGGAATCCGACGAGATCGCGAGCTTCGTGATTGAGGATTTCTAAGCGGCTTGTGGTAATTTGTGATGGACTAGTTGGAGCACCCCTGCACGGTTAAATCTTTCGGAAAGCCGTGCCCGCGGTTATGTGGCAACGTGGAAACTTTGTTTAACACTGGTTCTAGATAACTTGAAGTTAATTTAATTAAAATATGCCAACTGTGTGCGTAACCGTGACTGTCTCTTTCGTGAGTTTCTTCTCCGATCGAGGACACGGTGGGGTTATGTCTGACGTAGGTAGGTGTTCAGGATCATTCATTTGATCATCAGTAGTTCACGTACGTCATGCGTAGATCATCCCCCTCTTATTCCTTGTACTCGTAAGTTAGCCACCAAATATATGCTTAGCCGCTGCTGCAACCTCACCACTTAATCATGCCTCACCTAATAAGCTTTGCTAGTCTTGATACCTTTGGAAATGAGATTGGTGAGTCCCCTGTGGCTCACAGATTACTACAACACCAGTTGCAGGTACATGTAAAGGTTACTTGATGCGAGCGCGTTGATTGTTCATTTGAAGTTGCTTCTTCTTCTTCTTCTTCTTCTTCATCGATCTAGGATGGGTTCTAGGCCGACAGCCTGGGATAGCAAGGATGGACGTCGTTTTTATTTTTCTCGTTTGTTTTCGTCCGTAGTCGGACCCTGCTCTTACTCTTGATGATTATGTAATGTACTGATGTGACTCTGATGTAGGTTGTGGCGAGTGTAAGCCAACTCTGTATATATATCTCTTCTTTTCAGTACATGTACTTGTAACGATATCCATTCTTGCGACACGACGAGATGCGCTTCTATCCCTGACGAGGCCTTCGTGCCAAATTGAGGATAGGGTCGCATCTTGGGCGTGACATCTTTAAATCTTCTCAAAATTTCCATGGCTTGAAGAAGTCATATGGACTCACCATGCCAATTTGCAAGATTTTTCGAGTTCAGTTGCATTTTCTGAAATTTTAAAACCAACAAATTATATTTGCAAGGTCGTATCTTGGCATCTTCATGTTTGAAATCCATTTTATTTTCTCGGATAGGTCCCAAGTATGGACTCAATAACTCATATATGATTTTTTTAAAGAAAGTCTTCAATTTTCTCATGCACTTGCAGTTCAATTTTGAATTTCTTTCGGAAAATTGGGGTAAATTCATTTAAATGTACAAAAGTAGCTAGAAAACTAGAAAATATATGAAACTTGGGAATTGTTGGACAGAACATAGTATACTTAGTGTGATAATTGGATTGGTGCCATTTTGCAACCTCATTTTTGTACTTGCTTCATAAAAGCACACATTTTTGACACTTATAAAATGAAAATTGGATTTATTGTACCAAAAAGTAGGAAACTATATTTTTCAACATTGTTTATAATGCCAGGATGAACCTATGTGTCTAATGTGTGTACATTATAGTAAACTATACAATAAATATGTCCACCACCTTAGTCATTTGAGTTGAGTGCCGTCAATGTACAAATATGATAGCTCATTATGTGAAGTTTTTTTTTCAAATTTGCCATATTCAAAGTTTGGTATTTTTCATAGTAACTTGTACACATAAGAGGAGTCCATGCGAAAGTATTGAATTTTTTGAACTTTTATTCATTTTCTTTCATTTTTTCCAAATTTGGGTCAAAACGGTCAACATGACTATTCATAGCAAGGGGTCGAATCTTTCAAAACTATAAGTGGTTCTTCCATATAGTGACTACTTGTGTACCTAAAACATATTTTGCTATTTTTTAGGACAAAGCTATCACACACTTGCAGTACAAATTTGAATTACTTTTGGGGAATCGACATAAAGTCATTTAAGTATGTGAAATTGGCTGCAAAACTAGAAAATCCATGAAACTTCAGAATTCTGTATAAAATATGGTCTACTTACTCTGATAATTGGAGTGTTGCAATTTTGCACCCTGTTTTTTGTACTTGCTTCCAAAAAATACTCATTTTCGACACTTAGAAAATGGGAAAATATTTTTCTGTACAAAAAATATGAAAACATTATTTGACAACATTGTTTGAAATGACAAGATGCACCTATTTTGCTAATTTGGGAACATTATCATAAAGAATGCAATGAATGTGATCATCGCCTTAGTCATTTGACTTGAATGTCATCAAGTTCAAACATGATAGCTCATTTTGTGAAGATTTTTTTCTTTCAAATTTTCCATATTCAAAGTTTGGTATTTTGTAGCTAGTACACATAAAAGGACTCCATGTGAAAGGATTGCATTTTTTGAAATTTTATTCATTTTCTTTCATTTTTCCAAAACTGGGTCAAAATGGCCGACATGACTACTCATAGCATGGGGTTGAGTCTTTCAAAACTAGAACTGGTTCTTCCATATAGTGACTACTTGTGTACCTAATATATGTTTTGCTATTTTTTAGGACAGAGCTATCACACACTTGTAGTTTAGTTTGAACTACTTTTGGGAAATCGACATAAAGTCATTTAAATATGCGAAATTGGCTACAAAACTAGAAAATCCATGAAACTTCGGAATTGTGAACAAAATATGGTCTACTTACTCTGATAATTTGAGTGGTGCCATTTTGCACCCTGTTTTTGTACTTGTTTCACGAAAAATACTCATTTTTGACACTTAGAAAATGGAAAAAGATTTTCTTGTACAAAAAAAGATGAAAACTTTATTTGAAATGGCAAGATGCACACATGTTTCTAATTTAGGCATATTATAATAAAGTATGCAATGAATGTGATCATCACCTTAGTCATTTGACTTGAATGCCATCAAGTTCAAACATCATAGCTCATTTTGTGAAGATTATTTTCCAAATTTGCCATATTCAAAGTTTAGTATTTTTTGTAGTAACTAGTACACATAAAAGGACTCCATGCAAAAGGATTGCATTTTTTGAACGTTTATCCATTTTCTTTCATTTTTCCCAAAACTGGGTCAAAATGGTCGGCATGACTATTCATATCAAGGGGTTGAATTTTTCAAAACTATAAGTGGTTCTTCCATCTAGTGACTGCATGTGTACCTAAAAACATATTTTGCTATTTTTAGGACAGAACTATCACACACTTGTAAATCAAATTTGAATTAATTTTGGGAAATCAACATAAAGTTATTTAAATATGTGAAATTTGCTACAAAACTAGAAAAATCCATAAAACTTGGGAATTGTGAATAAAATATGATCTACTTACTCTGATAATTGGAGTGGTGCCATTTTGAACCATGTTTTTTTACTTGCTTCACAAAAAAATACCCATTTTTGACACTTGGAAAATGAGAAAAGATTTTTTTGTACAAAAAAGTTGAAAACTTTATTTGACAACATTGTTTGAAATGGTAAGATGCACCTATGTTTGTAATTTGGGCACATTATAATATTATGCAATGAATGTGATCATCGCCTTAGTCATTTGACTTGAATGCCATCAAGTTCAAACATGATAGGTCATTTTGTGAAGATTTTTTTCCAAATTTGCCATATTCAAAGTTTAGTATTTTTTGTAGTAACTAGTACACATAAAAGGACTCCATGTGAAAGGATTGCATTTTTTGAACGTTTATCCATTTTCTGTCATTTTCCCCAAAACTGGGTCAAAATGGTCGGCATGACTATTCATAGCAAGGGGTTGAATCTTTCAAAACTATAAGTGGTTCTTCCATATAGTGGCTGCATGTGTACCTAAAACATATTTTGCTATTTTTTAGGACAGAACTATCACACACTTGTAAATCAAATTTGAATTAATTTTGGGAAATCGACATAAAGTTATTTAAATATGTGAAATTTGCTACAAAACTAGAAAAATCAATAAAACTTGGGAATTGTGAATAAAATATGATCTACTTACTCTGATAATTGGAGTGGTGCGCTTTGTGCCAAGTTATAGCCTCCGATTGCAAGAAAGTTCAAGAATTGTGACATGCTGTCCAGAAACAGATTATGTCTGCTTGACAGAACAATTCACCCAAACTCACCAGATCATCTTTTTGATCTGATTTTTTGACAGCATGCTCTATATAGTTGCCTTTCTGGCATCTGTTATGATTTTTTTGATTTGAGTTGCAGAAGTGCCCCGAATAAATTATTTACTACCTGTTGTTATGTTTTTCACAGATTCTGCCATATTTTATGTTTCCACTGTTTTGCGTATCCTAAGCTTGCTTTTTATTTGCAAAAATCTTTTGGAAATCATGAGAAGCAGTAGCTTTTCATGAAAATATTTATTTCCAGCAGATAATGAATTATTTTATTAAGGGTACTAATCACTCTAATCAGCTTATGATGAGTTTCGTATGAAGGGAGTTTTCAAGTATACGATGGGAGAGATGATGAAAGAAGATACATGAGTGTCCAGCGCTCAAGCTTGGGGATGCCCCCATGCACCCAAAGAAATATTCAAGGAGACTCAAGCCTCTAAGCTTGGGGATGCCCCCGTGCATCCCATTCTCTATCGACAATCATCAGTTCGTCCATCTCCATGCTATATTTTTATCACTTCATATGATATGTGCTATGCTTGGAGCGCCTTGCTCTTTACTTTTTAGTTTGTTTTAGTTTTGCTTGCTGTTCATAACAAGTCAGAACCTAGCCTATGTTGTTTATAAGAGAGACACGCTCCATTCCACTCTAGAACACAACATAGGTTTTCATGCTTATCTTTTTGTGTGTTCTTCATCTTTTCGTAGCTACTGTCATGCTTAGCTCTTAGTTTTCATGCTTATCTTTTTAAGAGCTATTATTTAGGTTGCTTCTGGAACTCTCTTGAATTATCATGCTTATCTTGTTTAGAGAGTTGGCTCGTTGCACTTAGTTGTGTGTCTTGCATGGGTAGGTAATTGAGATTGCTATTTAAGTATAGTAGTAATCTGCAATAGTTTTGAGGTATTGATTTGAGTAATGTTTGGACTATTGCTGCCAAGAGCTTGAGCCTATTAGTGATAGGTGTTGTATTTTGGGAAATCCGTGTGTTTTTCAAAAACTAAAAATTAGTTGAGAACTCTAGCTACTAAATTGATCGCTAACCTCTAGAGGGGTTGAAATATACAGAGTACCCTCACGTTACCATGAGTCGAGGATGCGCAAGGATAACCAAACCCCCAAACACTCCTCTTCAAGGTACCTGTCTCTTTGTGAATTTCCTAACTAGATAGAGGGTTACCGATAATAAGTGTATGAGTTCTTAGGACTAATGTGAGTATTCGATTGTTGACACTTCCACCATCCATATTTTTCTAGCCTCTTCGGTACCGTGCATTGCCCTTTCTCACATTGAGAGTTGGTGCAAACTCCGCTGGTGCATCCAAACCCATGACATGATATGCTCTGTCATACATAAGCCTCATTATATCTTTCCTCAAAACAGCCACCATACCTACCTATTAAGGCATTTCCATAGCCTTTCCGAGATACATTGCCATGCAACATCCATCATCTTATGACTTCATCTTCATGTCATACATGCTTTTGCTTGATCATAGAGCCGCATGATAGTTGGGCCTTGCCCCAATTATTGCTACATGACACGCTAGTATCATAGCATATCCTGCTACACTGGCAGAGGCATACATTTGCATACATCGTGATAGTTTTCACTTGTCTTTATGTTGAGTACTTCTTATAAAGTGTGATGATCTTCTTTTTATTCATGTAAAACATAGAGTGTTGCCCTTAAGTGAGGAAAACGTCCCAAAGAGGACAAATAAAAGATCCCAAAGAGGACAAATGCGAGATAAAAAGAAAGAGCCAAAGAGGCCACAAAAAATAAATAAAATAGAAAAGAAAATAATAATAATAAAAAGAGAGAAAGTGGCAACACTACTATTCCTTTTGAAGATTCACACTCGTACTCCATTGCTATATTGGTACTACATAGAGATTATCATTCATGCATAACTATGTGGGGACCCTTACACTATAGAACTTGGTTTGCATATTCCAATGATGAGCCTCCTCAAATGAGCTCTAGGTCTTCATGAGCAAACAAGTTGGATGCACCCCCACTAGTTCCATTGGAGAGCTTACCTTAGCTCATATGTGCATCCGTTACATGGCAATCCCTACTCCTCACATCTATCATTTGGCTTTCTCTCGCCTATGGTTGTCCTCATTGATGTGAGCCTTTCACACCTTTTTGTCTTCCTTTCCCACCATTATTCTATTTTCCATCCTAAGTGCCAACATATCTTGCTTATGCTCATCCATTGCATGAGTGCTCAAAGTTGAAAGGGAGAGGATCATTTGACTTGTGCCTGACTAGTGGTCTGGGAATGAGTCAAAATAAGATTCCGAAGGAGACTAAGTGTGAGGTTTAGTAGATTGAGTTCTCAATAAAAATATATATATATATATATATATATTATGATCTCAACCCATCTCCCACTTCTTGCACGCAAACACCATTTGGAGACATTCGAGTCATGGACAGCGAGAGCTCTTGCACCTTTATGTTCTTACTTTGCTAAACTCAATACTAGATATAAACTCTTGCTTGTTATTATCTTGACTTGAATTGCATATCTTACTTGCTTTACTTTGAAGTTCTTATATGTGTGTTAGCATGTCACCACAGAAATTTTTGTGTTATCATTTATCTACTCGAGGACGAGCAGGAATTAAGCTTGGGGATGTTGATACGTCCCAAACGTATCTATAATTTCTGCTTGTTCCATGATCTTTTGGGTGACATTGTGATATGTTTTGCTACAATTTTATATCATTTTACACATATTTGTACTAACCTACTAACTCAGTGCACCCAGTGCCAGTTTCTGTCTGCTGATGTCTATTTTGCAGGGGCTTTTACCAAATTTTCTGAAGCCATAAAAATTCCATAAAAAATATATAAAAAATCAGTGAAACAGAAGCTTCCCGATCACCGAAGATGGGCCAGAGGGGGGCCAGGGGCTGGCGAGGCGACCTGCTGGCGCGGCCAGGCCCTAGGCACCCTGCCGGAGGGAGGTTTGACCTCCGGGAGCTTCTCCATCGCCATGGACGCTTCCTGGACGTGTCGTGAGTAGTCCTCCTTGGACCATGGGTCCATGACTAGTAGCTATGTGATGTATTCTCTCCAATCTTGTGCTTCAATGGTTAATCCTTGTGAGCTGCCCTACATGATCAAGGCATCTATGTAATTCTCTTGCTATTGCTATGCTCGGTTTGTTGGGATCCGATGGATTATGAGATTATGTTCAGATTCTTATGAGTTATATATTTGATTATCCTTTTTATATTATGTTCCTTAGTGATTCATGCATGTTCTGCGTTGCTATTTATTGCTTTGGCCGAGTAGTAGATTGTAACTCCAAGAGGGAGCGTTATGCATGATTGTGGGTTCATGCCCCTCGATGTCTAGCTTGAGTGATAGAAACATGAGACTAGGGGATGTGCTATTGCCACTAGGGAGAAAACAACGGTGCTTGTGACCATGGTTGCAAGGATTGTCTACCTTACGCATAGTTCGTTAATGCAGTTGTCTGTTGCTTTGAGTTTACACTTTGGGTGGGGCTCGCAACTTAATACCAGCGAGATGTTCGGGATAGATATCTCAAGGTGGATGATTAGTAAGTAGATGCTGATGAATAAATGGTCTACTTGTCTTGGCGTACTGCCCATTACTATTGAATCTCTAACTATCAAGTAGCATAATTAGCATTGCGGTGCGTTCATAATTCTGTCAATTGCCCAACTGTGATTTGTTTACCCAAGCATAGTTGTTTATCGTATTTTGGGAGAGAGACATCACTAGTGAACATCATGTGACTCCGGTCCATATTATCATCATTGTTTACACCTCCATCATTTACCGCTTTCATTTACTTTTCCGTTGCAATCACTATTACCTTCCCGCTTGTGTTTTGATCCTTTGCAAACTACAAGGCCGGATAGATTGACAACCTCTCTGTACTTGTTGGGAGCGAAGTTATTTGTTGTGTGTGCAGGTCCACGACTTGTGCTAACCAGGACAGGAGACACCTACTTGTTGATCCTAGGAGGTGCGAGAAGTATATACCTCCTGGTTCGATAAACCTTACAGTTCCCGTGTAAGGGAAAACTTGCTGCTGACTACATATCAACCTTCCACTTGGGTAACCAATGAGGTGCGATAAGTATATACATCATCTTGTCATCACAAGCCCATCAAAAAAATGAGAGAAAGAGGGAAGGGAAAATGCTACTATCTTTTTCCGCACTCGTCCTTCAAAGTAGTACCATGTTCTTCATAGAGAGTCTCCTATGTTGTCAGTTTCACGGTCTAGTGGTACACATCTTTTGCACAACCACTTAGTTTTATTTTTGAGCTTTCATACACATATAACTCTAGTTCATTTGTTGCATGGCAATCCCTAGTCACTCACATTAATATCTATTGATGGGCATCTCCATAGCCTGTTGATATGCCTAGTTGATGTGAGACTATCTTCTTCCTTTCTTTTTGCAACCCCCACCACATTCTATTCCACCTATAGTGCTATATCCATATGATTTTGTAGGGATAACTTTGTGTGGTGAAGATGGAGCATAGCGAGAACATATGATTTTGTAGGGATAACTTTCTAAGACCATGCTATTTCGAAAGGAAGCAATTACCTTATTACTATGCTTGAAGTATTATTGTTTTTATGTCAATATAGACTTTTGTTTTGAGTCTTATGGATCTGAATATTCATGCCACATTAGAGAATATTACATGGATAAATATGTTAGGTTGCATTCCACATCAAAAATTCTGTTTTTATCATTTACCTACTCGAGGACGATCACGAATTAAGCTTGGGGATGCTGATACGTCTCCAACATATATGTAATTTTTGATTGTTCCATGCTATTATATTATATAGCTTGGATGTTTTATATTCATTTATATGCTGTTTTATATTATTTTTCGGACTAACCTATTAATCTAGAGCCTAGTGTCACTTTATGTTTTTCCACGTTTTTGAATATTGCAGATAAGGAATATTAAACGGAGTGCAAACGGAATGAAATCTCGAGAAAGATTTTTTTGGACCAGAAGACACACAATAGACTTAGAGTAGGTGGCAAGTCAGTTGCCGGGAGGCCACAAGCCTGCAGGGCGCGTCCTCATGGGGTGGCCGCGCCCCCTGGCTTGTGGGCCCCGTGCAGGTCTGTTGGAAATATGCCCTAGAGGCAATAATAAATTAGTTATTATTATATTTCCTTGTTCATCATAATCGTTTATTATCCATGCTAGAATTGTATTGATTGGAAACTCAAATACATGTGTGGATAGATAGACAACACACTGTCCCTAGTGAGCCTCTAGTTGACTAGTTCGTTGATCAAAGACGGTCAAGGTTTCGGGACCATAGGCAAGTGATGTCACTTGATAACGGGATCACATCATTGGGAGAATGATGTGATGGACAAGACCCAAACTATAAACGTAGCATATGACCGTGTCAGTTTATTGTTACTGTTTTTTGCATGTCAACGTATCTGTTCCTATGACCATGAGATCATGCAACTCCCGGACACCAGAGGAATACCTTGTGGGTTATCAAACGTCGCAACGTAACTGGGTGAGTATAAAGGTGCTCTACAAGTATCTCCAAAGGTGTCTGTTGGGTTGGCACGGATCAAGACTGGGATTTGTCACTCCATGTGACGGAGAGGTATCTCGGGGCCCACTCGGTGATACAACATCACAACAAGCCTTGCAAGCAATGTGACTAAGGAGTTCGTTACGGGATCTTGTATTATGGAATGAGTAAAGAGACTTGCCGGTAACGAGATTGAACCAGGTATGGTGATACCGATGATCGAATCTCGGGCAAGAAACATACCGAAGGACAAAGGGAATAATATACGGGATTATATGAATCCTTGACATAGAGGTTCAACCGATAGAGATATTCGTAGAATATGTAGGAACCAATATGGACATCCAGGTCCCGCTATTGGTTATTGACCGGAGAGTATCTCGGGTCATGTGTGCATAGTTCTCGAACCTGTAGGGTTTGCACACTTAAGGTTCGGTGACGTTTCAGCATAGTTGAGTTATAGGTGTTGGTGACCGAAGGTTGTTCTGAGTCCCGGATGAGATCACGGATGTCAGGAGGGTTTCCGGAATGGTCCGGAAACAAAGATTGATATATACGATGGTTTCATTTGGTCACCGGAAAGAATTCGGGCGTTACCGGCAATGTACCGGAAGTGACGAATGGGTTGCGGATCTTCACCGGGAGGGGCCCACCCACTCGGGAGTGAGCCTGGTGACCCAAGGGTGGCGCACCAGCCCTTAGTGGGCTGGTGAGGCCAGCCCAAGTGGGCTATGACTTGCCCCCTGATGGGGTTATAGTCCTAGGGTAGGGTCATAGGCCAGTCATGTAGGTCCTACCCTAGGACGACCCCTCGTAAAGGACAAGGCCCTTAGTCAGTTCCGACTGAACTAAGGACTTCACATCATCCAGTCGGTAACGGACCCTCAACCATCCAGTCGGAGGTGAGCATTCGGAGTATATCAAACTAACCGACTGGATTGCAGTCTGTGCATCATAACCCCCCAGGAGGGAAACGGTCGTACGTTTCCATGTGCCTTTATTAGCATTTAAGACATACGTTACCTATAACATAGGAATTTATTCGCCACTACTCCACCCCTGTGCACCGAACTATTGTGGAGGGCAGCGCACTCTATATAAGCCGCCCTCCCCCACTTGTGCAAGGGGTTAGCAATTCACTGTATTCCATATTCCACTCAACAACAAGCTCCCAGAGCACTGAGACGTAGGGCTATTACCTCCACCGCAGAGGGGCCTGAACTCATACAACCTCGCCATAGCTAAGGATCTGCCCATCCTTTCGTACCCTACACATCTACTGTCAGACTTATACCCACGACAGTTGGCGCCCACCTTGGGGCAGGCGTCTAAGCGACTTCCGGCGAGTTTGCTACTACATCTTTTCGTCATGTCGTCCGGTGGAGATTCGAGCATGGGTCACGAGATCCTCTTCGGCGATCTCTCCTTCATCGTCGACGATTCGGGGTGGCTTCGGGACGCACCTCTCGACGTCGAGGCGCTTCCCCGTCGCGGAGCTACGCACTTCCGTGCCGGCGCCCGCGACATTCGTCTTCTCCAGCAGTCGACTCCGGTGTCGGCCTACGCCACCGTCGCGCGCCGCAACAAGCGGTCTTGCCGTCCCCGGCTCCAGCGTTGGGTGCAACACGCCCAGGCGCGCCAGAATGCGTCTTTGCAAGTGGCGGTCCTAGAGTCGGTTGTGGTTGCCCCGCCGTCCCAGCGCTCGGACTCGGTTCCGACTAAGACCCCTTCCGAGTACTTGGGTCGCGGGCCTGCAGCAGAAGTACACATGGCCAACTCCCATAAAAGTCCCCGCCAAGCTGGCCGGAACGAGCATGAGATCAGCGAAACATCCGGCGCTCACCGTCCACCTCGCCGTTCTGCCAGTCGGCACACTCGGCGGAGCAACGTGGAGTTGTTCCGCACGCCCATCCTCAACTTGGCTGCCGCTGCCAAGATAGCCGATTCCCTTCAGCCGACTGATTCAGAGGCTGGCAGGGGGATCGAGCAAATCCGCGCCCTGCTGCACACGGCGCAGCAGCAAAAGTCGGCGGTCTCCCAGTCGCACAACAGGATCCACAATAGTTCTGTTCATGCGAACACGCATCGGTCAGTTCATAGCCCTGGTTCTCATCTGCGACACAGGGGAGGCAGCCGTTCCATAAATCCCGAAGATCGTCGACGTTCACGCACCCCTCCGCGGGGTGGGCCCTACGGGCCCTGACATCATGATGATCGGTGTTCAGTTGGTGACACTTACGACCCAAGGCCCGACGCAAGAGGGCATATCGCCCAGCGGAGGGTCGACAGGGGTCAAGCCCACCGCGGTGGTCACGATATTGACCGTCCGAGTGAAAGCAGGGCCATCGTTTCTGGTCCCGAGTGTTTCAGTCGAGCCATCCGTTCGGCTAATATCCCTCCCAACTTCCCATTGGCGACGGGGATCACCAAGTTTACAGGAGAATCCAAGCCAGAAACGTGGGTGGATGATTACCGAGTGGCAGTCCAGATCGGAGGAGGGGACGACCACGTCGCCACGAAGCACCTCCCTCTGATGCTCGACGGCTCGGCGCGAGCGTGACTGAACCAGTTGGCCCCCTCAAGCATCTACAGCTGGGCAGATCTGGCCCGAGTGTTCATCAGGACCTTCGAAGGGACGTGCAAGTGCCATGTTGGCCTCGTGGAGCTCCAGCACTGTGTCCAGAAGCAGAATGAGCCCCTGCACGATTTCATTCAGTGTTGGACGACCCTCTACCACACGGTGGAGAACGTCACAGAGCATCAAGCAGTTTGCGCCTTCAAGGCAGGCATGCGGTACAGGGATCTGTGCCTGAAGTTCAGCCGAACAGGCGACATCTCCATGAGCAAGATGATGGAGATAGCGGCACGCTATGCAAATGGCGAAGAAGAGGACCGCATCCGAAGCGGCAAGCACAAAACAGTCGCCGATGGAGATGGGAGTAACACTCGGAAGCAGAAGCAAAAAGTTCCGTCCACTCCGCAGGCAGAAGCTGCAGCTGTTACCAACGCCAAGTTCAAAGGCAAGGGGAAGGCTCAGTTCATCCCCAAGAAGAAGCAGTTCAACAATCCCATCCTGGACCAGCCATGTCCGATTCATACGAAGATGGATGAAGAGGGCAACGCCATATATCCGAGGCATACCACTCGGCAATGTCGCCTCCTGATCCAGGGGTTCGGCGAAGGGCAACCGAGTGAAAAGGACAATGAACAGGATGAGGAGGATAAGGAGGATCCGTTCCCCCAAGTCCATGCAACACTGATGATTTTCGCTGACGTTGAGAGCATGAGTCGACTGAAGCTGGTGAATAGGGAGGTGAACTTGGCCACCCCTACCAACCCCAAGTTCCTCAAATGGTCTCAGACTGCAATCACCTTTGACCAGTCGGATCATCCAGCACACGTACCCACCCCAGGGAGACAGGCTCTGGTCATCGACCCGGTGGTAGAAGGAGTCCGACTGCGCAATGTCCTCATGGACGGCGGCAGTGGCTTGAACATCATGTACGCCGACACTCTCAAGGAGATGGGCATTCCGATGTCCAAACTCAGCGAGAGCAGCATGCAGTTCCATGGAGTCATCCCTGGACGAAAGGCCAAGTCACTCGGCCAGATCGCGTTGGACGTCGTTTTCGGCTCCGACAAGAACTTCCGCAACGAAAAGCTGACGTTCGAGGTGGTGGACTTCCAGAGCGCGTACCATGCAATTCTGGGCCGCCCGGCGTATGCACGTTTCATGGCCCGTCCATGTTACGTGTACCTGAAGCTAAAGATGCCAGGCCCGAAAGGCGTGATCACTATCACAGGCAATCGACAGCGGGCCGAAGAGTGTCTGCAGCAGGGGTCAAGGATCGTCGATTAGTAGATGGCTGTTCTCGAGCTTGACGAGTACAAGAAAACAGTCGACCCCGCTGACTTGATGTGTGCGAAGAAGCCAGCTTCGGAGTCTGCATTCCAGTCGGCGGGAGAGACGAAGAAGGTCAGCATCCACCCGACAGACGACACTGCTGCCCCGACGAACATCTCCACCACCCTCGACCCTAAATAGTAAGCCGAGCTCACCCAATTCCTCCGTGAGAACTGGGACATCTTCGCATGGAAGCCCTCTAACATGCCAGGTGTACCCAGGGAGTTGGCTGAGCACCGGCTGCATGTGGATCCCACCGCTCGGCCTGTCCGAGAATGCCTGCGTCGGTCCGCCGCGCACAAGAGGAAGGCAATCGGAGAAGAAGTGGCCAAGCTTTTGGCAGCCAACTTCATTCGCGAGGTACACCACTCCGAGTGGCTCGCCAATGTTGTCATGGTGCCCAAGAAGGACAAGTCGCTCCGAATGTGCATCGAATTCAAGCATCTCAATAAGGTCTGCCCGAAAGACCATTTTCCGCTCCCCCGCATCGATCAAATTGTCGATTCGACTGCGAGTTCTGAGCGTTTGTCATTTCTTGATGCCTACTCGGGCTATCATCAGATCCGTCTGTATGGCCCCGATGAATTAAAAACAGCCTTCATCACCCCATTCGGGTGCTTCTGCTACATCACTATGCCATTCGGCTTGAAGAATGCAGGAGCTACCTTTATGCGCATGATCCAAAAATGCCTCCTCGACCAGATCGGTCGGAATGTGGAGGCGTATATGGATGATATCGTAGTCAACTCACGCAAAGGTTCCGACCTGCTGACTGACTTGGCAGAAACATTCACCAACCTTCGTAGGTACGATATCAAGCTCAACCCCGCCAAGTGTTCATTCGGCGTTCCCAGCGGAAAGTTACTCGGTTTCTTCGTTTCCGAACGAGGGATCGATGTCAACCCCGAAAAGATCGGGACCATCGTCCGAATGGAGAGGCCGGTCAGAATACACGATGTTCAACGGCTCACAGGTTGCCTAGCGGGTTTGAGCAGGTTTATCAGTCGACTCGGCGAGAAAGCACTCCCTCTGTACCGACTCATGAAGAAATCAGATACTTTCGAGTGGACAGATGAAGCCCAAGTTGCATTCGATGACCTCAAAGTCCTACTTTCCACCCAGCCGGTTCTTACTGCTCCGCTCAGTAAAGAGCCCCTTCTTCTGTATATCGCGGCTACAAATCAAGTCGTCAGCACTCTTCTTACAGTCAAACAAGAAGAAGAAGGCAAAGCATACAAAGTTCAGCGGCCAGTGTATTACGTCTCCGAAGTCCGGACCCCTTCCAAGCAGAGGTATCCCCACTATCAAAAACTTATCTATGGGATTTACATGACTGCGAAGAAGGTGGCTCATTATTTCCAAGACCACTCGGTGTCTGTCGTTTCTGATGCTCCATTGTCGGAAATCCTCCACAATCGGGACGCATCGGGCCGAGTGGCAAAGTGGGCAATGGAGATGTTGTACTATGATATCAAGTTCGAGGCCAAGAAAGCTATAAAGTCTCAAGCTCTGTCTGACTTCATAGAAGAATGGGTAGAACAACAGCAACCGACCCACATCTACTCGGATCATTGGACGATGTTCTTCGATGGGTCCAAGATGTTGAATGGCTCCGGCGCTGGCGTTGTGATCGTATAGCCAAAGGGCGACAAACTCAAGTATGTGTTGCAGATACACTTTGATTCCTCCAACAATGAGGCAGAGTATGAAGCTCTCCTTTATGGACTGCGCATGGCCATCGCACTCGGCGTCCGTCGCCTGATGATCTATGGCGATTCGGATTTGGTGGTTAATCAAGTGATGGAAGAGTGGGACGTCAGGAACCCCACCATGACCACATACTGCAATGCAGTGAGGAAGCTCGAGAAGAAGTTTGAAGGTCTAGAACTCCACCATGTTCCGCGACTGAAGAACCAAGCAGCTGATGAGTTGGCAAAACTCAGATCCACTCGGAGACCAGTCCCGAGTGACGTCTGCCTCGAGCACCTTCACCTTCCCTCAGTTAAAGAAGACCCTTTCACAGAGGAACCAGTACAACCAAAGAGCTCGACAGATCCGACTGAAGTCGACGTACCTGCTGTGGTTGATCTGATCATGGAAATTCTTGCCGTCATCCCCGATTGGACCTTGCCGATCATTGCATATATCCTAAGGCAGGAATTACCAGAAGACGAAGTCCAAGCCAGGCAGATAGTCTGCAGGTCAAAGTCGTTCACTGTCATTGATGGCCAGTTGTACAAGGAAAGCGTTTCAGGCGTTCTTCAACGATGCATATCCCTAGAGGAGGGACAGTTAATCCTGGAAGAAATTCACTCGGGAACCTGCGATCATCACGCCTCTTCAAGAGCAATCGTCGCCAAAGCATTCATAGCTGGCTTCTTCTGGCTACAGGCGAACGAAATGGCTAAAGATATGGTCGACCGATGTGAAGGCTGTCAGTTCTACTCCAACAAGTCCCACAAGCCAACATCTGCGTTGAAGACAATCCCTCTTGTTTGGCCGTTTGCGGTATGGGGATTAGATACAGTCGGTCCATTCAGGATAGGCCAAGGTGGATACACACATCTGTTGGTGGCAGTCGACAAGTTCACAAAATGGATTGAAGCCAAGCCCATCAAGAAGCTCGACGCCCTAATAGCCATCAAGTTTGTCAGGGACATCATCTCCAGATTCGGGGTACCTCAGAGCATAATCACGGACAACGGGACAAACTTTGACTCGGACAGATTCAAAGGTTTCTGTGCAAGCCAAGGTATCCGAGTGGATTTTGCATCTGTGGCGCATCCTCAAACAAACGGACAAGCAAAGCGGGCGAATGGACTTATTCTGCAAGGTTTGAAGCCCCGACTCCTGCGGGAGGTGGGACATGCCGCTGGCGCATGGGTCACCGAGCTATCTTCAGTGCTTTGTGGTCTCCGCACAACCCCGAATAGATCTACAGGGCGATCACCGTTCTTCCTCGTTTACGGAGCAGAAGCGGTCCTTCCGAGTGACTTGCTCCACAATGCTCCACGAGTCGAACTCTTCTCCGAAGCTGAAGCAGAACAAGCAAGGCAAGACGGAGTGGACCTTCTAGAGGAGGAGCGCGAGATGGCACTGACTCGCTCAACCATTTATCAACAAGATCTGCGGCGTTTTCACGCGTGACACGTCAGGAGTCGTACATTCCAAGCACGCGACCTGGTGCTCCGAGTGGATCAGCAAAGACCTCACAAGCTGGCTCCTGCCTGGGAAGGACCCTTCATCATCTCCAAGGTGCTGAACAATGGAGCATACCGACTCTACAACATCGACAGGGAAACAGATGAGCCGCGAGCATGGAACGGAGATCTCCTGAAGCGCTTCTACACATGACCGTCGACTGAAGCTATGTAAAGAACAAGTATTGGTGAAATAATACAAAGCTGATTGAGTTTTTGCAGATTCAAAATTCTTCTGCGGTCGCAGACTCCGGTCTCAAAAAAAAACTTAGCTGCGATCAAAAATCGCCTAAGTACTGACTTTCTCCGAGTGTGCACTAAACGTCGCACTCGGGGACTTAGCTGCGATCAAGAATCGCCAAAGTACTGACTTTCTCCGAGTGTGCAGTAAACGTCGCACTCGGGGACTTAGCTGCGATCAAGAATCACCTAAGTACTAACTTTCTCCGAGTGTGCACTAAACGTCGCACTCGGGGACTTAGCTGCGATCAAGAATCGCCTAAGTACTAACTTTCTCCGAGTGTGCACTAAACGTCGCACTCGGAGACTTACCTACGATTCAGAATCGCCTAAGTACTAACTTTCTCCGAGTGTGCAATAAACGTCGCACTCGGGGACTTAGCTGCGATCAAGAATCGCCTAAGTACTAACTTTCTCCGAGTGTGCACTAAACGTCGCACTCGAGGACTTAGCTGCGATCAAGAATCGCCTAAGTACTAACTTTCTCCGAGTGTGCACTAAACGTCGCACTCGGGGACTTAGCTGCGATCAAGAATCGCCTAAGTACTAACTTTATCCGAGTGTGCGCTAAATGTCGCACTCGGGGACTTAGCTGCGATCAAGAATCGCCTAAGTACTAACTTTCTCCGAGTGTGCACTAAACGTCGCACTCGGAGACTTAGCTGCGATGAAGAATCGCCTAAGTAAAAATTTTCTCCGAGCGTGCACTAACCGTCGCACTCGAGGACTTAACTGCGATCAAGGATCGCTTAAATGATAAAGCTTCTTTCGACTATATCCTACAGATACACTCGGGGACTCAGCAGACCCTCATTGAGGCTCATGTGGATGTCAAGACAACTGACAATTACATGAGTAGCACAACCTCATTGAGGCTCATGTAGATGTCAAGACCACTAACAATTACATGAATAACAGACCGTTCCGAGTACGACCTTACAGCCGCACTCGAGGACTTAGCTGCGATCACGAATCGCCTAAGTACTAAAATGCCTTCGACTGTATCCTACAGATACACCCGGGGACTCAACAGGCCCTCAGTGAGACTCCTGTCGATGTCAGGACCACTGACAATTACATGAGTAGCAGAACCTCATTGAGGCTCATGTAGATGTCAAGACCACTGACAATTACATGAGTAACAACCCGCTCCGAGTACGGCCTGACAGTCGCACTCGAAGACTTAGCCGCGATCACGAATCGCCTAAGTACTCTATTGCCTTCGAGTGTATCCTGCAGGTTCACTCGGGAACTCAGCAGACCCTCAGTGAGGCTCATGTAGATGTCAAGACAACTGACAATTACATGCTCCGCATGTTTGCCATTGGCTTCACCAAGAAACGCCAAACAAAAACACGAGCCAAATTCGTATCAGCAACTCTTTGGCAAAAGAAGAGCAGAAGGTTCGATTCAAATTCAAAGTTCACCTAAGGATAGTTGGCTCGGTGTAGATCAAGCTTATCCACACCGAACCAAGAATGTGACGGCCAACAGCAGTGGCCAAAGTTTATTACAATCAACACTCGGCATACCGAGGTAAAAGTTTTCTCAAGCGTCGTCAGGATTGGTGATGGGACTGGCAGGCTCTACGAATGTATCGAGGTCGATCCCGTCGGCGATGCAGGTGGCGCTCTCAAGGAAGGTCTCCATGAAGTCTTCGAATCGAAGCTTTTTCGTGTTCGCGACCTCCAACGCCTTCAGCTTCTCTTCGCGCACCTCCTTGCAATGCACTCGGACCAGAGACAGAGTGACGTCCGCACCACAGCGAGCCGCAGACTTCTTCCATGACTGCACTCGGTTCGGGACCTCCTCCAGCCGAGTCATCAAGCCTTCCATCTCGTGCCGAGACTCGTCTTCAGGCCAAAGCTCCTTGTCGATTCGGCCGACGACTTCTCTCAGTCGACCGATGAAAGGTCCAACTTTGCCCAGCCGAATGTCCGCTCGGAGCAGATATCGATTGGCGTCCTCGCCGAGTGGAATGTTCTCAAGCATCGACCGCTCAACGTCAGCTGCTTCAACCTCAGCGTCCATGCAAAAATCTGCAAAGACAGGACGACCAAACAGTCAGCGCAGAATGAAATGCACGGTCCACAAGCACTCGGAAAAACAAGACTTACCACCGAGAAGCGCTATCATCTTCCGGGCCTAATCACCGACGTAATTTTCCTGTGCTATGCACCGCCTGTTCAGCATCTTCATCTGCCCCTTCAGCTCCGTCCTTTGTTTCCCCATTTTCTCCACCTCAGCAGTCAAAGCCTTGTTCGCCTCACGGGCCTGCTCCAACGACTCTTCTCGTTCCACCAGAACATCCTTCATACCAGCCATTGCAACCAATGCCGCATCCAGTTCACCAGCAAACTGAACCTTTTCAGCCCTAACAGTCTCGTACGCTGTCCCCATCTCACAAGTTTTCTGCCAGTCAGCGCCAAGAGACGGTCAGACAAATTCAACAATAAAAAATCTAAGTTCTTCAGACCCCTGCCGACGCAAGCAGTCGACAGCTGTCTCGGGGACTACACCAAGTGGGTTCACTAAGAGTGACCCCGCTGGCATGAAACTCAAACAAGTCCGTCCTATTGAGCTACATGACAACTGTTGGGAACGTCGCATGGGAAACAAAAATTTCCTACGCGCACGAAGACCTATCATGGTGATGTCCATCTACGAGAGGGGATGAGTGATCTACGTACCCTTGTAGATCGTACAGCAGAAGCGTTAGTGAACGCGGTTGATGTAGTGGAACGTCCTCACGTCCCTCGATCCGCCCCGCGAACAATCCCGCGATCAGTCCCACGATCTAGTACCGAACGGACGGCACCTCCGCGTTCAGCACACGTACAACTCGACGATGATCTCGGCCTTCTTGATCTAGCAAGAGAGATACAGAGGTAGAAGAGTTCTCCGGCAGCATGACGACGTTCCGGAGGTTGGTGATGACCTTGTCTCAGCAGGGCTCCGCCCGAGCTCCGCAGAAACGCGATCTAGAGGACAAACCGTGGAGCTATGTGGTCGGGCTGCTGTGGAAAAGTCGTCTCAAATCAGCCCCAAAACCTCCGTATATATAGGTGGGAGGGAGGGGACCTTGCCTTGGGGCTCAAGGAGCCCCAAGGGGGTCGGCCGAGTCCAAGGGGGGAGGACTCCCCCCCCCAAACCGAGTTGGACTTGGTTTGGTGGGAGGGAGTCCCCTTCCTTCCCACCTCCTCCTTTTTTTTCTTTCTCTCTTGATTTTCTCTTCTTGGCGCATGGAGCCCTTTTGGGCTGTCCCACCAGCCCACTAAGGGCTGGTGTGCCACCCTCAAGGCCTATGGGCTTCCCCGGGGTGGGTTGCCTCCCCCGGTGAACTCCCAGAACCCATTCGTCATTCCCGGTACATTCCCGCTAACTCCGAAAACCCTCCGGTAATCAAATGAGGTCATCCTATATATCAATCTTCATTTCCGGACTATTCCGAAAACCCTCGTGACGTCTGTGATCTCATCCGGGACTCCGAACAACATTCGGTAACCAACCATATAACTCAAATACGCATAAAACAATGTCGAACCTTAAGTGTGCAGACCCTGCGGGTTCGAGAACTATGTAGACATGACCCGAGAGACTCCTCGGTCAATATCCAATAGCGGGACCTGGATGCCCATATTGGATCCTACATATTCTACGAAGATCTTATCGTTTGAACCTCAGTGCCAAGGATTCATATAATCCCGTATGTCATTCCCTTTGTCCTTCGGTATGTTACTTGCCCGAGATTCGATCGTTAGTATCCGTATACCTATTTCAATCTCGTTTACCGGCAAGTCTCTCTACTCGTTCCGTAATACAAGATCCCGCAACTTACACTAAGTTACATTGCTTGCAAGGCTTGTGTGTGATGTTGTATTACCGAGTGGGCCCCGAGATACCTCTCCGTTCACACGGAGTGACAAATCCCAATCTTGATCCATACTAACTCAACTAACACCTTCGGAGATACCTGTAGAGCATCTTTATAGTCACCCAGTTACGTTGCGACGTTTGATACACACAAAGCATTCCTCCGGTGTCAGTGAGTTATATGATCTCATGGTCATAGGAATAAATACTTGACACGCAGAAAACAGTAGCAACAAAATGACACGATCAACATGCTACTGGCTATCTTTGATCAACTGGCTAGCCAACTAGAGGCTTGCTAGGGACGGTGTTTTGTCTATGTATCCACACATGTAAATGAGTCTTCATTCAATACAATTATAGCATGGATAATAAACGATTATCTTGATACAGGAATTATAGTAATAACTATATTTATTATTGCCTCTAGGGCATAATTCCAACAGTCTCCCACTTGCACTAGAGTCAATAATCTAGCCCTCACATCATCATGTGAATTACATTGTAATAAATCTAACACCCATACAGTTCTAGTGTTGATCATGCTTTGGCCGTGGAAGAGGTTTAGTCAGCGGGTCCGCTACATTCAGATCCGTGTGCACTTTGCATATATTCACGTCCTCTCCCTCGACGTAGTCGCGGATGAGGTTGAAGCGTCGTTTGATGTGTCTGGTCTTCTTGTGAAACCTTGGTTCCTTTGCTAAGGCAATGACACCAGTGTTGTCACAGAACAAGGTCATTGGATCCAGTGCACTTGGCACCACTCCAAGATCCGTCATGAACTGCTTCATCCAGACACCCTCCTTAGCCGCCTCTGAGGCAGCCATGTACTCCGCTTCACATGTAGAATCTGCTACGACGCTTTGCTTGGAACTGCACCAGCTTACTGCACCCCCATTAAGAATAAATACGTATCCGGTTTGTGACTTAGAGTCGTCCGGATCTGTGTCAAAGCTTGCATCGACGTAACCTTTTACGGCGAGCTCTTCGTCACCTCCATACACGAGAAACATCTCCTTAGTCCTTTTCAGGTACTTCAGGATATTCTTCACCGCTGTCGAGTGATCCACTCCTGGATTACTCTGGAACCTACTTGCCATACTTATGGCCAGGCTAACATCCGGTCTAGTGCACAACATCGCATACATGATAGAACCTATGGCTGAAGCATAGGGGACGGAGCGCATATGCTCTCTATCTTCATCAATTGCTGGGCACTGAGTCTTACTCAATCTCGTACCTTGTAGAACTGGCAAGAACCCTTTCTTGGACTGTTCCATTTTGAACCTCTTCAAAACTTTATCAAGGTATGTGCTTTGTGAAAGTCCTATCAGGCGTTTTGATCTATCCCTATAGATCTTAATGCCTAGAATGTAAGCAGCTTCTCCTAGGTCCTTCATAGAGAAACTTTTATTCAAGTAATCCTTTATGCTCTCTAAAAACTCTACGTTGTTTCCAATCAGTAATATGTCATCCACATATAATATTAGAAACGCCACAGAGCTCCCACTCACTTTCTTGTAAATACAAGATTCTCCAACCACTTGTATAAACCCAAATGCTTTGATCACCTCATCAAAGCGTTTGTTCCAACTCCGAGATGCTTGCACCAGTCCATAAATGGATCGCTGGAGCTTGCACACCTTGTTAGCATTCTTAGGATCGACAAAACCTTCGGGTTGTATCATATACAACTCTTCCTTAAGGAAACCGTTAAGGAACGCCGTTTTGACATCCATCTGCCAGATTTCATAATCGAAAAATGCAGCTATTGCTAACATGATTCTGACGAACTTAAGCATCGCTACGGGTGAGAAAGTCTCATCGTAGTCAACTCCTTGAACTTGTGAAAAACCCTTTGCCACAAGTCGAGCTTTATAAACGGTCACATTACCGTCAGCGTCCGTCTTCCTCTTAAAGATCCATTTGTTCTGAATGGCCTTGCGGCCCTCAGGCAGTACCTCCAAAGTCCACACTTTGTTCTCATACATGGATCCTATCTCGGACTTCATGGCTTCCAGCCATTTGTTGGAATCTGGGCCCACCATTGCTTCTTCATAATTCGCAGGTTCATTGTTGTCTAACAACATGATTGATAAGACGGGATTACCGTACCACTCTGGAGCAGCACGTGGTCTCGTCGACCTGCGTGGTTCGACAAAAACTTGAACTGGAGTTTCATGATCATCATCATTAACTTCCTCCTCAACCGGCTCGCAATGACAGAGGTTTCCCCTTGCCCCGCGCCACCATCCAGAGGGATGAGAGGTTCGACAACCTCGTCAAGTTCTATCTTCCTCCCACTCAATTCTCTCGAGAGAAACTCCTTCTCGAGAAATGCTCCGTTTTTAGCAACAAACACTTTGCCCTCGGATTTGAGATAGAAGGTGTACCCAACTGTCTCTTTTGGGTAACCTATGAAGACGCACTTTTCCGCTTTGGGTTCCAGCTTTTTAGGCTGAAGCTTTTTGACATAAGCATCACATCCCCAAACTTTAAGAAACGACAACTTTGGCCTCTTGCCATACCACAGTTCGTATGGTGTCGTCTCAACGGATTTTGATGGTGCCCTATTTAAAGTGAATGCAGCTGTTTCTAATGCATAGCCCCAAAATGATAACGGCAAATCAGTAAGAGACATCATAGATCACACCATCTCTAATAGAGTACGATTACGACGTTCGGACACACCATTACGCTGTGGTGTTCCAGGCGGTGTTAACTGTGAAACAATTCCACATTGTCTTAAGTGAGCACCAAACTCGAAACTCAGATATTCACCCCCACGATCAGACCGTAGGAACTTGATCTTCTTGTTACGATGATTTTCCACTTCACTCTGAAATTGCTTGAACTTTTCAAATGTTTCAGACTTGTGCTTCATCAAGTAGACATAACCATATCTACTTAAATCGTCAGTGAAGGTGAGAAAATAACGATATCCGCCGCGTGCCTCCACGCTCATCGGACCACACACATCGGTATGTATGATTTCCAACAAGTCACTTGCACGCTCCATTGTTCCTGAGAACGGAGTCTTAGTCATCTTGCCCATGAGGCATGGTTCGCACGTGTCAAGTGAATCAAAGTCAAGTGACTCCAAAAGTCCATCAGCATGGAGTTTCTTCATGCGCTTTACACCAATATGACCTAAGCGGCAGTGCCACAAAAATATGGCGCTATCATTGTTAACTCTAACTCTTTTGGTCTCAGTGCTATGTATATGCGTATCGTTATCAAGATTCAATATGAACAATCCTCTCACATTCGGTGCATGACCATAAAAGATGTTACTCATAGAAATAGAACAACCATTATTCTCTGACTTAAAAGAGTAACCGTCTCGCAATAAACAAGATCCAGATATAATGTTCATGCTCAACGCAGGCACTAAATAACAATGATTTAAGTTCATCACTAATCCTGACGGCAACTGAAGTGACACTGTGCCGACGGCGATTGCATCAACCTTGGAACCATTTCCTACGCGCATCGTCACTTCATCTTTCGCCAGCCTTCGCCTATTCCGCAGTTCCTGTTTCGAGTTGCAAATATGAGCAACAGAACCGGTATCGAATACCCAGGCACTACTACGAGAGCCGGTTAAGTACACATCAATAACATGTATATCAAATATACCTGATTTTTCTTTGCCCGCCTTCTTATCTGCCAGATACTTGGGGCAATTGCGCTTCCAGTGACCCATACCCTTGCAATAGTAACACTCCGTTTCCGGCTTAGGTCCAGCTTTGGGTTTCTTCGTCGGATTGGCAACAGGCTTGCCGCACTTCTTCGAATTGCCCTTCTTGCCTTTGCCGTTTCTCTTGAAACTAGTGGTCTTATTCACCATCAACACTTGATGCTCTTTACGGAGTTCAGACTCTACGACTTTCAGCATCGCAAACAACTCGCCGGGAGACTTGTTCATCCCTTGCATGTTGTAGTTCAACACAAAGCCTTTATAGCTTGGCGGCAGTGATTGAAGGATTCTGTCAGTGATAGCTTCTTGCGGGAGTTCAATCCCCAGCTCAGCTAGACGGTTTGAGTACCCACACATTTTGAGCACATGTTCACTGACAGATGAGTTTTCCTCCATCTTGCAAGCATAGAATTTATCGGAGGTCTGATACCTCTCGATCCGGGCGTTCTTCTGAAAGATAAACTCCAACTCCTGGAACATCTCAAATGCTCCATGACGCTCAAAGCGACGTTGAAGTCCCGGTTCTAAGCCATAGAAGACTGCACATTGAACTATTGAGTAGTCCTCCTTACGTGCTAACCAAGCATTCTTAACATCCTGATCAGCTGTAGCGGGTGGTTCATCTCCTAACGCAGCATTAAGGACATAATCCTTCTTCCCAGCTTGTAAGATTAGCTTAAGATTATGAGCCGAGTCTACAAAGTTGCTTCCATCATCTTTCAACTTTGCTTTCTCTAGGAACGTATTAAAATTCAGGATGACTGTCGCGTGAGCCATGATCTACAACACAAATATATTCAAAGTGGACTTAGACTATGTTCAAGATAATTAGAGTTTAACTTAATCAAATTATTCGCTAAACTCCCACTCAAAAAGTACATCTCTCTAGTCATTTGAGTGGTTCATGATCCACTTACACTAGCTCAAGTCCGATCATCACGTGAGTTGAGTATAGTTTTAGTGGTAAGCATCCCTATGCTAATCATATCATATATATGATTCATGATCGACCTTTCAGTCTCATGTGTTCCGAGGCCATGTCTGCACATGCTAGGCTCGTCAAGCTTAACCCGAGTGTTCCGCGTGCGCAACTGTTTTGCACCCGTTGTATGTGAACGTTGAGTCTATCACACCCGATCATCACGCGGTGTCTTGAAACGACAAACTGTAGCAACGGTGCACAGTCGGGGAGAATACAATTTCGTCTTGAAATTTTAGTGAGAGATCACCTCATAATGCTACCGTCGTTCTAAGAAAAATAAGGTGCATAAAAGGATTAACATCACATGCTATTCATAAGTGACATGATATGGCCATCATTGCGTGTTTCTTGATCTCCATCACCAAAGCACCGGCACGATCTTCTTGTCACCGGCGCCACACCATGATCTCCATCAACGTGTTGCCATCGGGGTTGTCGTGCTACTCATGCTATTACTACTAAAGCTACATCCTAGCAAAATAGTAAACGCATCTGCAAGCACACACGTTAGTATAAAGACAACCCTATGGCTCCTGCCGGTTGCCGTACCATCGACGTGCAAGTCGATATTTCTATTACAACATGATCATCTCATACATCCAATATATCACATCACATCATTGGCCATATCACATCACAAGCATACCCTGCAAAAACAAGTTAGACGTCCTCTAATTTTGTTGTTGCATGTTTTACGTGGTGACCATGGGTATCTAGTAGGATCGCATCTTACTTACGCAAACACCACAACGGAGATATATGAGTTGCTATTTAACCTCATCCAAGGACCTCCTCGGTCTAATCCGATTCAACTAAAGTTGGAGAAACCGACACTTGCCAGTCATCTTTGAGCAACGGAGTTACTCGTAACGATGAAACCAGTCTCTCGTAAGCGTACGAGTAATGTCGGTCCAAGCCACTTCAATCCAACAATACCGAGGAATCAAGAAAAGACTAAGGAGGGCAGCAAAACTCACATCACCGCCCACAAAAACTTTTGTGTTCTACTCGAGAAGACATCTACGCATGAACCTAGCTCATGATGCCACTGTTGGGAACGTCGCATGGGAAACAAAAATTTCCTACGCGCACGAAGACCTATCATGGTGATGTCCATCTACAAGAGGGGATGAGTGATCTACGTACCCTTGTAGATCGTACAGCAGAAGCGTTAGTGAACGCGGTTTATGTAGTGGAACGTCCTCACGTCCCTCGATCCACCCCACGAACAATCCCGCGATCAGTCCCACGATCTAGTACCGAACGGACGGCACCTCCGCGTTCAGCACACGTATAGCTCGACGATGATCTCGGCCTTCTTGATCCAGCAAGAGAGACGGAGAGGTAGAAGAGTTCTCCGGCAGCGTGACGGCGCTCCGGAGGTTGGTGATGACCTTGTCTCAACAGGGCTCCGCCCGAGGTCCGCAGAAACGCGATCTAGAGGAAAAACCGTGGAGGTATGTGGTCGGGCTGCTGTGGAAAAGTCGTCTCAAATCAGCCCCAAAACCTCCGTATATATAGGTGGGAGGGAGGGGACCTTGCCTTGGGGCTCAAGGAGCCCCAAGGGGGTCGGCCGAGTCCAAGGGGGGAGGACTCCCCCCCCCAAACCGAGTTGGACTTGGTTTGGTGGGAGGGAGTCCCCTTCCTTCCCACCTCCTCCTTTTTTCTTTCTCTCTTGATTTTCTCTTCTTGGCGCATAGAGCCCTTTTGGGCTGTCCCACCAGCCCACTAAGGGCTGGTGTGCCACCCTCAAGGCCTATGGGCTTCCCCGGGGTGGGTTGCCCCCCCGGTGAACTCCCGGAACCCATTCGTCATTCCCGGTACATTCCCGGTAACTCCGAAAACCTTCCGGTAATCAAATGATGTCATCCTATATATCAATCTTCGTTTCCGGACTATTCCGGAAACCCTCGTGACGTCCGTGATCTCATCCGGGACTCCGAACAACATTCGGTAACCAACCATATAACTCAAATACGCATAAAACAACGTCGAACCTTAAGTGTGCAGACCCTGCGGGTTCGAGAACTATGTAGACATGACCCGAGAGATTCCTCGGTCAATATCCAATAGCGGGACCTGGATGCCCATATTGGATCCTACATATTCTACGAAGATCTTATCGTTTGAACCTCAGTGCCAAGGATTCATATAATCCCGTATGTCATTCCCTTTGTCCTTCGGTATGTTACTTGCCCGAGATTCGATCGTCAGTATCCGTATACCTATTTCAATCTCGTTTACCGGCAAGTCTCTTTACTCGTTCCGTAATACAAGATCCCGCAACTTACACTAAGTTACATTGCTTGCAAGGCTTGTGTGTGATGTTGTATTACCGAGTGGGCCCCGAGATACCTCTCCGTTCACACGGAGTGACAAATCCCAGTCTTGATCCATACTAACTCAACTAACACCTTTGCAGATACCTGTAGAGCATCTTTATAGTCACCCAGTTACGTTGCGACGTTTGATACACACAAAGCATTCCTTCGGTGTCAGTGAGTTAGATGATCTCATGGTCATAGGAATAAATACTTGACACGCAGAAAACAGTAGCAACAAAATGACACGATCAACATGCTACGTCTATTAGTTTGGGTCTAGTCCATCACGTGATTCTCCTAATGACGTGATCCAGTTATCAAGTAAAAACACCTTGTTCATAATCAGAAGACACTGACTATCTTTGATCAACTGGCTAGCCAAGTAGAGGCTTGCTAGGGACGGTGTTTTGTCTATGTATCCACACATGTAAATGAGTCTTCATTCAATACAATTATAGCATGGATAATAAACGATTATCTTGATACAGGAATTATAATAATAACTATATTTATTATTGCGTCTAGGGCATAATTCCAACAACAACACCTAAGCCTATGAGGCTACTACTACCCGACCTGAGTAAAATTACTCTCGGGGACTCATTCAGTAGGTGCACTCCGAGTGCCCCAACTGTCAGCATTCGAACAGATTAATTTTTGATCTGCTCAAGTCAACAAAAAATGTGTATAAAGACAACTGCCGGTGCAAGCACTCGACAGAAGTCTCGGGGACTACACCCACTGGGTTCACTAAGAGTGAACCCATTGCAAAAATCATACGACATCCAAGCACACCCACTGGGTTACAAGAGAAAAGTAAATACTTACTGGCCCACTTACTCGGATATCGTCCCGCAGTTCCAAGCTTCGCTGGTACAGGGACGCGATGGAGTCGTACGCCTTCTTGGCCTCTCCCGCCATCAGCTCCGCCTGCACCATGGCTCCCTTGGCAGCTCCCACGGCGTGAGACCACAGGAAAAAGGCAAGACCAAAGACAGAATTGGTGACGCAATAACGTAAGCTTTCGGAGTCACTACGACGCACCTGGCTGGGATGTGGCAACGTTGTCCATGTCCATGGGGTCATCCCCCTGGCGTGTCGGAGAGGTGGCAGAGGTTGCAACTCTGTCGAGTAAAATACATTCGACCAATAAGCAGGAGTTCAATCAAGTACTGAAGGAAGATAGAAGGACAATGCACTTACGTTGAGGTGACGGGAACCGTGACCCTCATCCACGACAAGGCCTTCCGAGGTTTAGATCCACTCGGTTTTGCTGCTTTGGAGGGTTGGCCCGCGGGCTCAACGGCAGAATCCCCGGTCCTCTTTGTGCTCCGAACGCTCGGAGCCACGGGAACGGCCGGCGAGGCACTCGGTGCCACAAGAGTAGTTGGAGGAGCTGGCGGCGCACTCGAGGACGCTGGAGGAGCTGAAGGAGCCACTGGTTCATGACGGTGCTTAGTCCGAGGCTCTGGCTGCGGAGGCGACGAGTTCTGCTCCTCATCTGCCTCTTCTTCTTCTGCGGACTCCTCTTCCATCTCCCCGCTGTGAGAGACGTACTCGCCGCTCTCCACGCTACCCTCCTGGCTGCCTTCTTCCTCCTCGGCCGGATTCCCGTTCGAGACGGGAGAAAACCAGTTAGTCCACTCCTGCATGAGATACAGTCGACGACATCAGACGTCAGACAGTGATTCAAGAAAGCAATAAATCTAAGACAGTTGTGTGCACTCGGCAAGTTGTACTCACAACGTTTGGAGGAGGGTTGTCCTTCCGGAATGCCTTCACTCGCCGAGATCCTCTAGGGTTTTCGCAGGCGCCGGTGATGTTGAGGACCCACGACGCCACCATCTCCCCGGTCACGCACTCGACGTTGGTCCGAGTGGAGTCCTCAGGCCCTGTGTAATGCCACATGGCATGGTGTCGAGCTTGCAAAGGCTGGATAACCCGACCCAGGAAAACCTCCAGCAAATCTATGCCAGTGACTCCCTTTTGGACGACCTCTACAAACGCGTCGACCAGAGGCTGGATCTCGATTTTCTCCGCCTTCGTAAGCGCGAGCTGCCTAGGAGGAGCTGGTCGGTCTAAGATAAAAGGAGGGAGTCCAGTGGAAGCATTCGGACAAGCGACGTCCTAGCAGTAGAACCATGTCGACTGCCAGTTCCTAACAGATTCACTCAACTGCAGAGCAGGATAGCTACTTTTACTCTTCTTTTGAAAGCCTAAGCCTCCACAGAGTTGGAGAAGGTGGGTTTTGTCATCCGACTTGCTAAGCCGTTTGATGGTCTAGGATCTAGCAGAGAAGATATGTTTGAAAAGCCCCCAATGGGGGGGACAGCCAATGAAACACTCGCACAATACGACAAAGGAAGAGAGATGAGCTATGGCATTGGCAGGAAAATGGTGGAGCTGCGCCCCGAAGTGGTTCATGATACCTTTGAAGAAGGGGTGTGGTGGCAGAGAAAAACCTCGGTACACGTGGCTGAGGAGCAAGACGCGCTCCCCCTCCCGGGGCGCCGGCTCAATCTCGCCTTCCGCCGGCAACCTCCATGATTTGTGCGCGATCATCCCGTGCTCCACCAACTCCAGCAGGTTCTCCTCCGTCACCGTGGAGGGGAGGAAATCCCCCTGGATCCACCTCGCCGGGAGCGTTCGCTGCCGCCGCTGAGTAGGAACCGCCGCCTTCCCCTTCTTCTTCTTCGCCTCTAGCTTGCTAGTCTGCCCCTTGGTCATGGCGGAGGGCGCGGATTCGCAGGGGAGAAGAAGGAGGAAGGAGCTTGAGATGCGCAGGAGGTGGCGAGAGGAGCAGAGCAGGAAAGTGCAAGATATCCGACGAGTGTAACGAAAAAACCCTCGCCGCTGAGGTTTAAGTAAGGTTCCGACTGGGTCACTGGCAAGTGGCCCCGAAATCTTATCCCCCGACCGGTCGCGGCGATATCAGTGGAGAAGATGAAGGCGCGGTGATCGAGGCGTCAGGTACTACTCGAGCGCGATGTCGTCATCCCCGCTGAGCGCACGGTAACCGAAATTTGAGGATCCTGGAAAATCCGCCGCTGTCAGTTGACTGGTCACGTGAGATGATACCACGGAAGCACTCGGTTTCCGACAGTTTGTTTCACAAATACTTCCACTCGGATCATTGGTTAGAGAAGATAAAATGGATCGAGGCAAGCAACGCCAAAGTCGCATCCATACCAGTCGGATGCATACTTCAAGCATCGCTTCGTCGTTCCAACCCCAATCCATTCGGGGACTAATGATGGGGTTATAGTCCTAGGGTAGGGTCATAGGCCTGTCATGTAGGTCCTACCCTAGGACTACCCCTCGTAAAGGACAAGGCCCTTAGTCAGTTCCGACTGAACTAAGGACTTCGCATCATCCAGTCGGCAACGGACCCTCCACCATCCAGTCGGAGGTGAGCATTCGGAGTATATCAAACTAACCGACTGGATTCCAGTCTGTGCATTGTAACCCCCCCAGGAGGGAAACGGTCGTACGTTTCCATGTGCCTTTATTAGCATTTAAGACATACGTTACCTGTAAAGTAGGCATTTATTCGCCACTACGCCACCCCTGTGCACCGAACCGTTGTGCAGGGCAGCGCACTCTATATAAGCCGCCCTCCCCCACTGGTGCAAGGGGTTAGCAATTCACTGTATTCCATATTCCACTCGACAAGAAGCTCCCAGAGCACTGAGACGTAGGGCTATTACCTCCACCGTAGAGGGGCCTGAACTCATACAACCTCGCCGTAGCTAAGGCTCTGCCCATCCTTTTGTCCCCTACACATCTACTGTCAGACTTATACCCACGACACCCCCTAGTCCAAGTCTGTTGCATGTCTTCTGGTCCAAGAAAAATCTTTCCAGAGATTTTATGCCGTTTGGACTCCATTTAATATTCCTTATCTGAAATATTCAAAAACGTGGAAAAAACAGAAACTAGCACTAGGCTCTAGATTAATAGGTTAGTCCCAAAAATAATATAAAATAACATACAAATGCATATAAAACATCCAAAACATATAATATAATAACATGGAACAATTAAAAATTATAGATACGTTGGAGACGTATCAGTGGACCCGTCCGTCGGATGCGAGTTTTACAAGAATCAACCACACAAGCCTGCATCCATGATGAAAAGGATTCCGCTCACTTGGCGATTTGCCGTATGGGGCCTCGACATGGTCGGCCCTTTGTGCACTAGGACGAGTGGATTCATCCACGTGCTAGATGTGGTAGATAAGTTCACCAAATGGGTCAAAGCTAAACCCATCAAAACCTTGGACGCGGTGACTGCCGTGAGCTTCATTCGGCGGGTCATCTTCACATTCAGTGTCCCTCACGACATCATCACCGATAACGGAACCAACTTCAACTTGGAAGAGTTCCGTGAGTTCTGTCACTCCCAAGGTACTCAGGTTAATTATGCCTGCGTGGCGCACCCGTAGTCGAATGGACAGGCGGAATGGATGAATGGTATGATACTTCAAGGACTGAAGACTCGGCTGATGAGAGACCTCAAATATGTCGCGGGCGCATGGGTAGAAGAATTACCATCCGTCCTGTGGGGTATGCGAATGACTCCGAATCCTTCAACTAGGCGTACTCCGTTCTTCATGGTGTATGGGTCGGAAGCAGTTCTGCTGAGTGAGTGATGTCACAACTCTACCCGAGTGGAGCAGTACAATGAAACTGAAGCTGAAGCAGCACGCCAAGACAATTTGGATCTTCTAGAGGAAGAGAGAGAGTTGGCCCTCATTCAGTCCATGGTGTACCAGTAGGACCTATGATGCTAGGACGCCAAGCAAGTCAGGTGCCGCGCATTTCAAGAGGGAGATTTGGTCCTCCGATTGGACTAACAGAAACCCCACAAGCTGGCACCTCCATGGCAAGGGTCGTTTGCCATCTCCAAAGTCATGCACAATGGAGCTTATCGACAGTACACCATCGACAACGACGTGGAGGAGCCCAGAACATGGAAGGCGGACCTGCTCGACAAGTTCTACACATAGAACTTTTCTTTTTCATTCATGTAATGAATCCGAATGATTATAAGCATAAAGTTCTTACTTTCTTCAACTATCCGCAAATAATTCACTCCGGTGAAATGCGCCCCCAGTGGGTAGAAAATCCTTAACTGCAAACCTATTTTCTCTTAAGGTAAAACTTGCCTCGAGTGTGGACAACCTCCTCACTAGGGGTCTTAGCTGCGAACCAACATTCTCCTAAGTTAAAATGGTTCCGATTGAAGACAATATCCTCATTCGGACACCAAGATGGACATACCATCAACATGTTTGCAAGAATGAACATTTCTTGGTAGCAAACCTGTTTCACCTAAGGTGAACCCTTCCCCGAGTGATCTTGGAAGCCTTCACACTCGGGGGCTTAGTTGCAAAACAGTTTTGCCTAAGTTAAAGCCATTTCGAATGAAGGCTAGATTTTCATTCGGACGCCAAGATAAATTGAACAAACATTTCTTGGTAGGGAAGTTGGTTCGCCTAAGGTAAACCCTTCCTCGAGTGTGGACAACCTCCACACTCGGGGGCTTAGCTGCAAACCAGTCTTTGCCTAAGTTAAAGCGGTTTCGAATGAAGGCAAGATATTCATTCGAGCGCCAAGATGAATAGGACAATCATCCCTAGCAGCGATTTCGCTTTCGCCTAGGGAGAAACAATCCCGAGTGAGGACAACCTCCACACTCGGGGGCTTAGCTGCGAACAAGCATTCGTCTAAGTCAAAAACGACCCCGATTGAGGACAACCTCCATACTCGGGGGCTTAGCTGCGAACTAGCATTTGCCTAAGTCAAAAACGATCACGAGTGAGGATAACCTCCACACTAGGGGGCTTAGCCGCGAACCAGCATTCGCCTAAGTCAAAACCGATCCCAAGTGAAGACAACCTCCACACTCGGGGGCTTAGCCGCGAACCAGCATTCGCCTAAGTCAAAACCCCAATCCCGAGTGAGAACAACTTTCACACTCGGGGGCTTAGTTGTGGACCAGCATTTCCTAAGTAAAAAATGATCCCGAGTGAGGACAACCTCCACACTCGTGGGCTTAGCCGCGAACCAGCATTCGCCTAAGTCAAAACCGATCCCGAGTGAGGAGAACTTCCACACTCGGGGGCTTAGCTATGAACCAGCATTCGCCTAAGTCAAAACCGATCCCGAGTGAGGACAACTTCCACACTTGGGGGCTTAGCTGGGAACCTGCTTTTGCCTAAGTCAAAAACAATCCCGAGTGAGGACAACTTCCACACTTGGGGACTCGGATGCGAACCGGTTTTCAGCCGAGTAAAAGTGACCCCAAATAAAGACAACCGAGCAAATAAGATCCAAACTCAAACATGGATAAACGGGATCAAGTTCAACTAAAGGTACGCATAAGAGAGGGCCCAGATCCCACTCGAAGTTTGGGGTTACATAAAATCACTCGGCATCTCGAGACGACGAATTAAAACTTAAACGTTTTTCCTCCGAGAATCACTTGGAGGCCAAAGATTCCACTGATTCGATGAAGGTGTAAAGATCGACCCCCTCCGCAATCTGAGTGGCAGCCACCATGAACATATCCATGAATTCTTCAAACTTGGCGCTTTTGCGGTTGACGACCCGGAGACTCTTCATATTTTCTTCATCCACCCCTTGCAATGGATGCGGACGAGTGAAAGGGCAATGTCAGCTCCGACCCTTGCCGACGACTTCTTCCACGACTTGAGTTCATTGGGAATGGCCTTCACACGGTTCATGATGGTCTAGGCATCCTTCACGGGTGCACTATCAGGGGCTTTTTCCTGGTATATCTCCCCAACGGCTGACTGGAGCAACTTGAAACAAGCTAGTACATAATCGACATGAGCCTCCAGTCTGAGGAGAGACAAAGCAGTGTTGTTCTTCAGAAGCCCTCTCTTGGGATCAAGCTCTTTCTCTATTCGCGTCATCTCTTCTTCAACATCAGCGGCGAAGGCTCCACTCAACGGGAAAACAAAGGATGAGAAATGCCACTCAGAAATTTCAGAGTGGCAATGGGGAAGCATTCGAACGCTCAACATACCTTTGAGAATCTCACAGAGTTCCACGCTGAAGTCCTCAATGAACTTCTCCAGTTCAGCTTTCTTGGCGGCGACCTTCTCAAAGTTGGTCTACCACTCGGCACAGTTCTTCTTTAGCTCGGCAAGCTTTGTTGCAATCTTCTCCACATCGGCTTTCAAAAGCCGATTCTATTCTTCCAAAGTTCCAACCGTGTTGAGCTTGGCCTCGGCCGCTTGGGTCTTCTGCTTGGCCTCCTTCCAAACGGATGCGAGATCTTCATCCCTCTTCTCGAGGGCCTCCTTCATGGTAACTAGAGAAATGGAATTCTTCAGCCTCTCAGAAAGGCGATCTGACAAGATAGCCTCAGTCGGATCATAAAAGATAACCGACGCAAGAATCAGTCGGATGGCGAGAGCTTACCCAGAGTTGTTCGTTTTTCCTGCTCCAGTCGCTTCTTTTTGGCTTTTTATGCATCGAGGCTCAGTCGGAGTTCCTGCAACTCTTTATCCACGACATCATCACGACCCCCGAGCCCACAAGAAGTCTGCCATCAACAAATACAAGTAAGGCATAATATAACATCACAACTCTAAGACGACCGCCGACTTTTTCAGTCAACGGTAACCTCGGGGACTAGACCCAGTGGGTGCGCTGAGCACGCCCCCACTAGAGCGATAGAGGATAAGGGCTCCCCACCCGACTAGCCTCTATCGATCAAGACAAGCAAACTGAGCATATCGCCGACTGCCTCAATCGACGGTAGCCTCGGGGACTACACCCTGTTGGTGCGCTCAACGCGCCCCCACTGGAGATATAGAGGAAAGAAAAAGGCTCCGCACCTTACTAGCCTTTGTCGAACATACAAAGAAAATAAGACTACCGCCAACTACTTTAGTTGATGGTAGTCTCAGGGACTACACCCACTTGGTGCACTCAACGCGCCCCCACTGAAAGCAAACACCAAGTGGGCGTACCTTTGAGCATGCCCACTCGGGAATAGATTCAGAAACAAAGGCGTACATGAAGGATTCACCCGAATGTTCTTTGCCACGGCTTCACTCGCGTCATACGCCTCCTTCAATCACCCAACCATCACGTCCAGTTGAGCCAAGGCTTCCTTGCGTGCCTCCTCCTAACACTCTGGGGTATGGTGGATCTGGAAGATGTTGCGATCCTTGGGGAGAGGCGATGGAGTGGTCAGCGGATATAGGCCGAGTGACACCCCAGGCGAGGTGGTCTCCTTCACCACGGGACTCTTGGCCTTGATGCTCACTTGGCTGGGAGTCGAAGCCTCCTTCAGCACTTCTCCAACTACAGAGGGGACGTCGGCGTCGAGTTCAATCATGTTTCGCGGCTCTGCACATGCTCACAAGACATTCAAAAGGCCACTCGTATTGCCAAAATCGGAGTCTCGAATGAATCACGAGAAAAGCTCAAGGGTTACCTTTAGATGAAGCGACATCAACGTCTGCTCTACCTTTGTCAGAGGTCTTGGGTTCGAGTGAAGAAGTCGAAGTATCAGGACTGCAATAGAAACAACAAAAATCCAATCATCACTTGGATTTTTTATGCTGAAGCCACGGGTACGTCGACCTTGATGCGCAGTAGAATGGCCTTGCAAGGTTTGGAGCTTGTGGTCTTAGGCTGATTGGTGGCTTGCTCCGGTAGCATCTCAGGCTCGCTCCAACCCCATTTGGAGCTGCGAGTCAGCATCGCTGACGCACTCGGCTTCGCCACCGACAAAGATTTTAGGGCGCCAACACGAATTCCAGGGTCCCGGCGTTCCTTGGAACGGGCCTCAGTTGGAACCTTGTCAGACGAAGAAGATTCCACGTCATCTCCGTTCTCGTTGTTGCTCTCCTCTATCTCCTCGTCATCACCGCTATCATCATCATCGTCCTCCGAGCCCTCCAGGTGCTCGGTGTCTTGGTTCTCAGTGTCACTCTCCGCATCAATGGGTGGACGGTCAACTGTCGAAACGGAACTAACCAGCCCTGTAAAAGCCTGCCGAATGAAGAAAGCAAAATCACGAATAGGATTTGAAGCAATGAAGAAGTTCACTTCGTCCAGATACTCGATAGCTTACCTCATTCAGCAGCTCCTCCGCTGAGAAAGGGGCACCTGCCTGGAGCCCCTGAGATTGTCCCTCACCGGAGTGATGGCCCTGAGTTTATTCTCCAGCGCCTCTTCCCCAATCTCCTCAGGAGGAACACGAGTTGGATCACTCGGCTTTCATGTTTCTACATTGGATGGGATCTAGCCTAGAGAGGCTGGATCCTACGCTGGAAGAAGATTCCAGGAGGTCCATCCCATTCACACCCTTCCGCATCAAGGCTATTAATTCTATCACCAAGATATCTACATCATTCTTCTCCTCCTTGGACACGGTCAAGGAAGGAGCCGACTGATCCTATCAATAGTATAGGGGGGAGGCCCGGATGACCCTCGCCGACTGTGACGTCTCGGCAGTAAAACCAAGAATCCTGCCAGTTCTTCACCGAATCTGGAACACTCATCTCGGGGAAGCTACTCTTGCCCCTGTGCTGAATACCTAAGCCTCCACACAGATGCACTACATTTAGTCCTCCCCCCTCTACGGAGAAGATTTCTTCACGGTCATCACTCGACACGTGAACAAGCGCTTGAACAACCCCCAATGCACGTGACAAGGATACAAATGCGGCTGAGTACGATACATCGTTGGGGGGAAGGTGGTGGAGTTGAGACCCAAAGTAACCAAGAAACGATCAAAAAAAGAGGTGCGGAGGCAAGGAGCAACCTCTCTCGATGTGGGTGACTACGAGCACTCGGTTGTCATTCTGAGGCACGGGTTATTGCTCGCCGTGTTCGGGCAGTCGCCAGCTACCGTGGGCACTCACGCCTTCGCTCTCTAGCTCTGGCAACCGCCCCTCTGAAACTCGGGACGACATCTAGTTGCCCTAGATCCAGCCTCGCGGGGGCGCTCCGGCGCTCGAAGAGGATCCGCAGCGACCATTTCTTGGCCCGCTCGGCCTTCGCCGTCGCTCCCTTCACCATGCTGCGCAGCGTAGGAGTCATGGCTGGGAATCATCGGAGTTGGCATGCAGTTCTCGGCTTCGATGGTGAGAGGGCGGAGGTGGAGTTGGAAATGACCCGGATCTGAGGCATGGTTTCCTCTCCCGACCGCTCGTGCCTTAAATACCCAACGGGAAGATTCCCCACCTAGTACGTCGCCAACGCGAGGAATATCCGTAGTATCCCGAGGATGGCGCACACTGTAGCACGACAGCGACATCATGGGCGTGGAAATCGGGGCTTCACCCCACTACCTCCACTACCCGCGTCTCCGCCGGAACCTCTGCCCGCGAGCGCTCCTTCGATTCAAATAGTAGTAGAAAAAACCATTCCACCTCATATCCCGAATGGATTCCTTATCCATGGCGTGTGACGAGGTGGGCCGAATGTTCTCTTTGCTTGTCCCCCCGCAGGACCCCAATCACTCGGGGAACCAATGAAGATGACCTGATTGTCTTTACTTCGATGCGAGTGGGATCCATCCCAACTCACCGGTTAGGCATTCGGAGCTCACAGCTCACGATTGTCCGATCCATTAAATCTACCTTCTCGAAAGATAGTCGATCACTACCAACTGCGGACATACCTGTATGTTCGGGCATTCGGGATTCGTAACTCTCGAATCCGTTGAGGTTCGCCGAGAGTCCGAATGACGCAGCCTCGGGGTGCAACCTTAGCATCCCCGAAACACCAAACACATCTAAGGAAGTCATTCACTCGGTTTGCAATACCACAACCAATTCGGGGACTACTGACGGAGTTGTTCATTAGAGATAGGCCTACGAACCTGCTTCCTGATACGTCTCCATCGTAATTACTTTTCCAAACTCTTTTGTCCTTGTTTTGGACTCTAATTTGCATGATTTGAATGGAACTAACCTGGACTGACGATGTTTTCAGCAGAATTGCCTTGGTGTTATTTTTGTGCAGAAATCAAAGTTCTCCAAACTTGCTGAAAATTTACGGGGAGCAGTTTTGGAAAATAAGAAAAATATCTGTGCCAAGTTCCACCTCAGGGGGTGGGCTAGTGGGCCACAAGTCCTGGCTCCGCCACCACCCCCTGGTGGCGGTAGGCATGCTTGTGGGGCCCACACGGTTCTGCCGCCCCCAATCTCGGGTCATTAAGATCCCTTTCGTCCCAGAAAAAAAAAGAAGTTTTCATCGCGTTTACGATATGGAGGCGCCGCCACCACCTGTTCTTCATCTGGAGGGCAGATCTGGAGTCCGTCTTGGGCTCCGGAGAGGGGAAATCGTCACCATCGTCATCATCAACCTTCTTCCCTCTCCAATTCCATGAAGCTCTTCGTCTTTCGTGAGTAATCTATTCATAGGCTCGCTGGGCGGTGATGAGTAGGATGGGATCTATCATGTAATCGAGTTAGTTTTGATGGGGATTGATCCCTAGTATCCACTATGTTCTGAGATTGATGTTGCTACTACTTTGCCATGCTTAATGCTTGTCACTAGGGCCCAAGTGCCATGATTTCAGATGTGAAATTATTATGTTGTCACCAATATATGTGTGTTTTAGATCCGATCTTGCAAGTTGTAGTTACCTACTATGTGTTATGATCCGGCAACCCCGGAGTGACAATAACCGGAACCACTCCCGGTGATGACCATAGTTTGAGGAGTTCATGTGTTCACCAAGTGCTAATGCATTGGTTCGGTTCTTTATTAAAAGGAGAACCTTAATATCCCGTAGTTTCCTTTTGGACCCCGCTGCCACGGGAGGGATGGACAATAGATGTCATGCAAGTTCTTTTCCCTGAGCACGTATGACGACACACGGAATGCATGCCTACATCACATTGACGAACGGAAGCTAGCCACATATCTCTCCGTGTTATAACTGTTGCATGATGAATATCATCCAAACAAATCACCGACCCATTGCCTACGAGTTTGTCCTACTGCTGACTGTTGTTACTTGTCTTGCTCTGCTGCTGCTACTACTGTTGCTACTGTTGTTACTTGTCTTGTTGTGCTGCTGGTGCTACTACTGTTGCTACTGCTCTTAGTTTTCTTGCTCTGCTGCTACTGTTGCTACTACTGTCGCTTGCTACTGCTGCTACTTGCACAATTTTGGTTCGGTGGACGTTGACGGGAACTGACAACTTCCATCAACGAGGCAACTTGGCGCCATTGATACAATCGTTAGGGATAGTCTGCTGTCAACAGATCGTTTCTGACACCGTTGTTATCATATTACTTTGCTGTTACTACTGTGCTTGCAGATACTAATCTTTTAGGTGTGGTTGCATCTGACATATTCAGCTGCTAATACTTGAGAGTATCCTCTCACCTCCTGTCCGGTAAACCAACAAATTGGGTCGAATACTCTACCCTCGAAAACTGCTGCGGTCCCATGCGCTTGTGGGCCGTCAACAACCTTCTTCTAGTTTCGATTGCCGGAGAGTGCTAACAACATTCTTCTGGTGCCGTTACAAAGGGGAAGAACAGTTGGCATCAAGCATTTTTCGGGCACCGTTGCCGGGGAGGTATTGCTATATACTCTGAGTCACTTGGGATTTATATCTGCTGATCACTATGAAGAATCTGAAGGATCCGAAGACCAAAGTCTTGCCCTCAACTACGAGGGGAGGTAAGGAATTGTCATCTAGCTCTGCACTTGATTCACCTTCAGTTATGAGTAAGTTTGCGACATCACCTCCTGCTAGAAATCTTGATATGTCGCCTGTGCTTGATGATGCTTATGACGCTACTGCTAGAGATGCTATGCTTGATACTATGCCATATGATACTATGCTTGATACTATGCTTGATACTGCTAGAGATGATATGCTTGATACTGCTAGAGATGCTATGCCTGATACTGCTTTGCCTGATGATGCTAGAGATGCTATTTTGCCTGATGATGCTATGCTTGATACTGCTAGAGATACTATTTTGCCTGATGTTCCACCAGGAGTGTTCCTTGATGCTCATATTGCTAGAGTTACTGCCAATGCTCGTGATGCTTCTGATACTGCCGATACTATTGAGATAGAACCTGCTTTTGCTCCTGCTAGATCTAGCTCTCCTAGATATGAATTGCCTGATATACCTGAGGGTTATGTTATGGAGGGAGAGATAACTAAGGATTTTCTTGTGTGTAAGGATGCCTATGACGCTGAGAAATTACTTCTCAAGTGGAAGGAAAAATCTCGGGAAGCTAGGATGAAAAATGACCCGAAGTTTGCCACTTTGCCTATCTTTGTCACCGATAAGGATTATGAATTCTCTGTCAATCCTGAGATAATCTCTCTAGTCGAATCTGATCCTTTTCACGGTTATGAGTCTGAGACGGTCATAGCCCATCTTGCCAAACTGCACGAAATAGCCAACCTTTTCACTAATGAGGAGAAGATCCGCCACTACTATATCCTTAAGCTATTTCCTTTCTCTCTAAAGGATGATGTTAAAGCTTGGTTCATCTCTCTTGCTCCTGGATGTGTGCGTAGTCCCCAGGAGATGGTCTATTACTTCTGTGAGAAATAATTCCCTGCCCATAAGAAGCAAGCTGCCTTGCAGGAAATATACAACTTTGCTCGACTCCAAGAAGAGAGTCTTCCACAAGCTTGGGGGAGGCTCGTCCAGCTACAAAATGCTTTGCCTGATCACCCTGTTAAGAAGAATGAGATACTTGATATCCTCTATAATGGACTTACCGATGCCTCTAGAGACCACCTAGATAGTTGTGCCGGTTGTGTTTTTGGGAACGGACTGTAGAACAAGCTGAGACTCTACTGAATAACATCTTGATCAACGATAATGCTTGGACTATTCCCGAACCACCTCCTAAGCCAACTCCTAAGAAAGAGGTATTCTATTCCTCAGTCCCGAAGATATGCAAGAAGCCAAGAAATCTATGCAAGAGAAAGGCATTAGATCTGAAGATGTCAAAAATCTACCACCTATCGAAGAGATCCATGGTCTCGATAACCCGATACAAGTAGTAGAAGTGAATTCTCTGCGTAGGTTTGATGAGAGTGATATTCCTTTTGATAAACCTGCTAGCCTATGCTTTGATGAATTTGACAACTTTGTTGCCAAACAACAGAGTTTCAACGATTATGTTAGGAGACATTTGGAACAAAGTACTCGTATGCTTAGCCATTTAAGTGCTTGTGTAGATAGAAGCTTCTGAGTAAACATGCCTCTATGATTACTACTTAGATAGAACAAGTACTTAAAGCTCAGAATGACTTGCTCAATGAATTAAATGACAACTCTGTCAGAGTCATTACTAGAGGAGGCAAAATGACTCAGGAACCTTTGTATCCTGAAGGTCATCCTAAGAGAATTGATCAAGATTCTCAAGGAATCAATGCTGATACACCTAGTCATCCTAAGGAGAAGAAGAAGGATGATAGGAGCCTACACGCCAGTTCACCAAATACTGTCACACCTGAAGAACCTAATGATATCTCTGCGTCTGATGTAGAAACACAATCTAGTGATGAACATGAACCTGGTGACAATATGGACAGTGATGTTCATAATAATGCTCAACCTAGCAATGATGAGGATGTGGAGATTGAACCTACGGTTAATCCTGATAATGAACGACCTAAGAAGTACGATAAGAATGACTTCACTGCTAGGAAGCATGGTAAAGAAAGGGAGCCATGGGTTCAGAGACCTATGCCCTTCCCTCCTAAGCCATCCAAGAAAAAACATGATGAGGATTTTGAGCGCTTCGTTGAGATGATAAGACCCGTCTTTCTGCAGATGCGGTTAACTGATATGCTCAAGATGTCTCCGTATGCCAAGTACATGAAAGATATCGTGACTAATAAACGAAAGATACCCGATCTTGAGATCTCCACCATGCTTGCCAATTATACTTTTAAAGGTGGAACTCCTAAGAAACTTGGTGATCCCGGAGTGCCCACTATACCTTGCTCTATTATAGGAAACTACATAAGAACTGCCTTATGTGACCTTGGAGCCGGTGTTAGTGTTATGCCCCTCTCTCTTTATCGTAGACTTGAATTGGATAAGTTGACACCCACTGAAATTTCTCTGCAAATGGCCGACAAATCAACTGCTTTCCCTATCGGCATTTGCGAGGATGTGCCTATTGTGGTTGCTAACACCACTATCTTAACAGACTTTGTTATCTTGGATATTCCCGAGGACGATGCCATGGTTGTCATCCTCGGAAGACCCTTTTTAAACACTGTAGGGGATATTATAGATTGCAACAAAGGCAATGTCACTTTCCATGTCAACGGTAATGAGCACACAGTGCACTTTCCGAAGAAATGATATCCAGTACATTGCATCAATGCTATCGAAAACACTTCACCGATTCTCATTGGGAGCTTTGAATGCTCTATTCCTCGTGTCAAGATGAAGTATGATTTGCTTGTTGGGGAGATACGTATCCCCATTGAGGTGACTTAGTGGCTATCAGAAAATTCTCCGTTCTCTCTTGCGATTCGAGAAGGTTTTGTCATAAGGACTTGATCAATCCCATTGACGGATTTCTTTCGATGACCATGAAACGGATGAATCAAAGAGTCACATACCTCTGTTTTGAGTTTTCCTTTTATGTTGCTTAGAAGAAAAATGATAGAATTAGTTTAGTTTTTCCCTGTTTTCTCTTTTAGCGTCCCGGAGAAAAATACCTCGAAAATAAAAGTTCTCCGATGGTCCTGAAAATTTAGTATGATTTTTTCTGGAATTTTTGAAAATTTCTGGGCCTGAGAGCTGGCATGGGGGCCAGACCGGTGGGCCACAAGCCCTGCCACCGCCACCTACCCCCCCTGGTGGTGGGGTGCAAGCTTGTGGGGCCCAAAGGCACCCCCTCCACTCATTCCATCTCTCAGCCTCTTCTTCCACCTCCATAAAAAATAGTTTCGCAGCTCAAACCCGTGTTCTTGCTCATTTGGGTGTGATTTTCGATCTCCTTGCTCAAAGCACCATTCTCCGAACTGTTTTGGGGAAATTACTCCTTGGTAAGTGACTCCTCCATTGGTCCAATTTGTTTTTGCTCTAGTGCTTTATCCTTCGCGAATTCTTGCTACCTTGGTGACCCTGTTCTTGAGCTATAAATGTTGATTTTAGCTGGTCCCAAGTAGTTTTAGCGCGTGATACGGTCTCTAGGCACTAGTAGGAGTAGTTGCTACAAGGTGTGGTGGGTCTTTATTCACTTTTCTCTTGAACTTCAAAAATTTCAGCATAAGGAAATTATGTTCAGGAGGAAGTTTCATGGTGGTTCCTCAAGTAAGAAGGGTCCTCGTCTGTCTTTTCGGGAGCCTGAACCTTTTCAACTAAGGGACACACCGGTACAACCATGTGAATGGCATTCCGATGAGTTCATGATCGAAGCAGGTTTCAAGGATGAGTTTGATACACTTGTCCGCAATGCCGGGTTAGAAGACTTCCTCTCAGATAAATGTGAACAGTATGCTATGCTCACTGCCTCTTTCGTGCGTAGATTTAAATTCTCAGTTGGCCGTGACTCATCCATACTATTTGATCTGTATGATAAATCATTTACCATGGATCTGGAGGATTTAATAGGATTTGCAAGATACCCAATGGGGGTAGTGTTAATGATCCTCCTAAGTCTTCGGTCAGAGACTTTATCTCGAGTATAACTGTTGGAGAAACCAGAGATATCATGCAAGCCACCATAGGAAGCATCCATTTCCCTGCCTTGCAGTACCTTGCCCTCTTCATAGGTAGGTGCATTAACGGCAAGGGTGCACATTGTCACCTAAGCGCTTCTGACCTTAGTATCCTTAAGAGCGCAGTAACAGGTGACAAGAGCTTCAATATGGGAGCTATAATAGCAAGGAGGTTGTCGTGGGTATAAGCCTGACAGTAGATGTGTAGGGTACGAAAGGGATGGGCAGAGCCTTAGCTACGGCGAGGTTGTATGAGTTCAGGCCCCTCTGCGGTGGAGGTAATAGCCCTACGTCTCAGTGCTCAGGGAGCTTGTAGTCGAGTGGAATATGGAATACAGTGAATTGCTAACCCCTGCACCAGTGGGGGAGGGTGGCTTATATAGAGTGCGCTAACCTCCACAACGGTTCGGTGCACAGGGGTGGAGTAGTGGCGAATAAATGCCTACGTTACAGGTAACGTACGTATTAAATGATAATAAAGGAACATGGAAATGTATGACCGTTTCCCTCCAGGGGGGTTACGATGCACAGAGTGGAATCCAGTCGGTTAGTTTGATAAACTCCGAATGCTAATCTCTCACTGGACGGTCGAGGATCTGTTACCGACTGGATGGAGGGAACTCCTTAGTTCAGTCGGAACTGACTAAGGGTCTTATCCCTTATGAGGGGTAGTCCATGGGTTGGACCTACAAGGCAGGCCTATGACCCTACCCTAGGACTATGACCCCAGCATTAGTCCCCGAATGGATTAGGGTTGGAACGACGAAGCGATGCTTGAAGTTTGGATCCGACTGGAACGGATGTGACTTTGGCGTTGCTTGCCTCGATCCATTTTATCTTTTCTGACCAACGATGCGAGTGGAATTCTTTGTGGAATAAACTGTCGGAAACCGAGTGCTTCCAGGGTATCTCTTGACGCGACCAGTCAACTGACAGCGGCGGATTTTCCGGGATCCTCAAATTTCGGTAACCGCGCGCTCAGCGGGGATGACGCCATCGCGCTCGAGTAGCGCCTGACGCCTCGATTCTCGCGCCTTCATCTTCTCCACTGATATCGCCGCGGTTGGTCGGGGGATAAGGTTTCGGGGCCACCTGCCAGTGACACAGTCGAAACCTTACTTAAACCCCAGCGGCGAGGGTTTTCTCGTTACCCTCGCCGGATCTCTTGCCTTTGCTTGCTCCGCTCCTCTCGCCTTCCCCTGCGCACCCAAGCTTCCTCCTTTTCCTTCTCCTTCACGGAACCGCAGTTTCCGCCATGACCAAGGGACAGACCAGCAAGCTGGAGGCGAAGAAGAAGAAGGGGAAGGCGGTGGCTCCTGCTCAGCGGCGGCAGCGAGCGTTGCCGGCGGGGTGGATCCAGGGGGACTTCCTCCCCTCCACGGTGACGGAGGGGGATATGCTGTAGCTGGTGGAGCACGGGATGACCGTGCACAAGTCGTGGAGGCTGCCGGCGGAGAATGAGATCGAGCCGGCGCCCCGGGAGGGGGAGCGCGTCCTGCTGCTCAGCCACGTATATCGAGGTTTCTCTCTGCCCCCGCATCCTTTCTTCAAAGGCATTATGAACCACTTCGGGGCGCGGCTTCACCACTTTCCCCCGAATGCTATAGCTCATCTCTGTGCTTTCATAGTCCTGTGCGAGTGCTTCATCGGCTGTCATCCCCATTGGGGGTTGTTCAAACATATTTTCTCTGCTAGATCCCAAACTATCAAACGACTTCACCAGTCGGATGATAAGACACACCTTCTCCAGCTCTGCGGAGGCTTAGGTTTCCAGAACAAGAGTAGGAGTAGTTATCCTGCCCTTCAACTGAGTGAGTCGGTTAGGAACTGGCAGTCGACGTGGTTCTACTGCCAGGACGTTGCCTGCCCGAATGCCACGACAGGGCTGCCTCCCTTTAGGTTAGATCGACCCGCTCCGCCTAAGCAGCTTGCGCTCACGAAGGCGGAAAAGGTCGACATCCAGCCTCTGGTCGAGGCACTCGTAGATGTCGTCAGAAGGGGAGTCACCGGCATAGATTTGCTGGAGATTTTCCTCGGTCGGCGCATACAACCACTGCAGGGTCGCGACCACGCCATGTGGCACTACACGGGGCCCGAAGACTCCACTCGGACCAACGTCTTGGGCGTGACCGAGGAGAAGGTGGCGTCGTGGGTGCTCCAGATCAGAGGAGCCTGTGAGAACCCAGAGGGTCTCGGCGAGTGAGGGCTTTCTGCACGGACAATCCTCCTCCGAACCAGGTGAGTACCATTTGTCGAGTGCGCGTATCTGTCTTACTTTTATTGCTTTCTTGAATCTCTGCCTGGCGTCTGATGTCGCCGACTGTATTCTATGCAGAAGTGGACCAACTGGTTTTCTCCTGTCTCGAACGGGAACCCGGCCGAGGAGGAGGAGGAGGGCAGCCAGGAGGGCAGCGTGGAGAGCGCCGAGTATGTCTCCGACAACGGGGAAATGGAGGAAGAGTCTAGTGAGGAGGAGGAAGACGAGGAGCAGGACTCGCCGCCCCCGCTGCCGGAGCATCGAACCAAGCACCGACATGAACCTGCAGTTCCCTCGGCCCCACCAGCATCCTCGAGTGCTCCGCCCACTGCTCCCGTGGTCCCGAATGCTCGGAGCACCAAGAGGACCAGGGACGTTGCTGCTGATCCTGCGGGTCAGCCTTCCAAGGTGTCTAAACCAAGAGGATCTAAACCTCGGAAGGCTTTGCCGCGGATGAGGGTCACTGTTCCCGTCACCTCAACGTAAGTGCATTGTTCTTCTTCTGATATTCGATTGAACTCCTGTTTGATGGTCGAATGAATTTCACTCGACAGGGTTGCCACCTCTGGCACCTCTGGCACCTCTCCGGCGTGTCAGGAGGATGATCCATGGACGCGGACAACGTCGTCTCGTCCCAGCCAGGTGCGTTGTAGCGATTCCGAAAGTTTTATATTATCGCATCGCGAATTCTGTCTTCGGTCTTGCCCCTTTCTTTTTCTGAGATCTCGTGCCGTTCGGTCTGGCAGGGGTGAGTTATGTGGATGAGGGTGACCAGGGGAGACCTGAGCAAGCTGCGGAGCCTGTCCTTGAGGCTGTCCCGCCAGTTACTGCTCTCGCCGCGAACGTCCGCCGATTGAGGCGATGCCGCCGACTGAGGAGGCGCTGGTGGCTGCTGAACCGACTGGAGCGGGCCTTGGGATGCCCAAGGAGCTTCCGACGATGCCAGGCCCGTCAAATGTTGAGTTCAACGTCCAGCGCCTCCCGGAGGATCAGGTCAGAGCGGCCAAGGGGACCATGGCGCAGGCGGAGCTGATGGCGGGAGAAGCCTAGAAGGCGTACGACTCCATCGCATCCTTGTACCAGCGGAGCTTGGAGCTGCGGGACGATATCCGAGTAAGTGGGCTAGTAAGTATTTACTTTTCTCTTGTAACCCACTGGGTGTGCTCGGATACCGTATGATGTTTGCAATGGGTTCACTCTGAGTGAACCCAGTGGGTGTAGTCCCCGAGACTTCTGTCGAGTGCTTGCACCGACAGTTGTCTTTATGCATATTGTCTTTGACTTGGTCAGATCCGTAAATAATATGGTCGATTGCTAACAGTTGGGGCACTCGGAGTGCACCTACTGTAAGAGTCCCGGAGAGTAATTTTACTCAGGTCGGGTAGTATTAGCCTTGTAGGCGTACGTGTTTTCATGTATCTCCCTAGGGCGGACCTGTTTGAGTTTCATGCCAGTGGGGTCACTCTCAGTGAACTCACTGGGTGTAGTCCCCGAGACCGCTGTCGACTGCTTGCGTCGGCAGGGGTCTGAAGAACTTAGACTTTTTAGTGTTGGATTTGTCTGATCGTCTCTTGGTGCTGGCTGGCAGAAAACTTGTGAGATGGGGACATCATACGAGACTCTTAGGGCGGAAAAGGTTCAGTTTGCCGGTGAGCTGGATGCGACACTGATTGCAATGGCTGGTATGAAGGAGGTTCTGGTGGAACGAGAGAAGTCGTTGGAACAGGCTCGTGAAGCGAACAAGGCACTGACTGCTGAAGTTGAGAAGATGGGGAAACAAAGGTCCGCGCTGATGGGACAAATGGATGTGCTGAACAAACGGTGTATAGCGCAGGAGAAATACGTCAGTGACTGGGCTCGGCAGATGGTGACGCGTCTGGGTGGTAAGTCCTGTTTTTCCGAGTGCTTGTGGTACGTGTGTTACACTCGGCGCTTATTGTTTGCTTGTCCTGTGTTTGCAGATTTTTGCATGGACGCTGAAGCTGAAGCAGCTGACGTGGAGCGGTCGATTCGCGAGAACATTCCACTCGGCGAGGACGCCAATCGAGATCTGCTCGCAGCGCACATTCGCGTGGGCAAAGTTGGTCCTTTCATCGGTCGACTGAGAGAAGTCGTCGGCCGGATCGACAAGGAGCTTTGGCCGGAAGATGAGTCGCGGCATGAGATGGAAAACTTGATGACTCGACTGGAGGAGGTCCCAAACCGGGTGCAGTCATGGAAGAAATCTGCGGCTCGCTGTGGTGCAGATGTTGCTCTGTCCCTGGTCCGAGTGCATTGCAAGGAGGTGCGCGAGGAGAAGCTGAAAGCGTTGAAGGTCGCCAACACAAAGAAACTTCGATTCGAAGACTTCATGGAAACCTTCCTTGAGAGTGCCACCCGCATCGCCGACGGGGTCGACCTGGACACATTCGTGGAGCCCTCCGGTCCTGGCGCCAATCCGGACGACGCGTAAGAAAACTTTTACCTTGGTATGCTAAGTGTTGGTTGTAAGAAACCTTGGCCACTTCTGTTGGCCGTCACATTCTTGGTTCGGTGCGGGTAAGCTTGATCCGCACCGAGTGAACCATCTTTAGGTGAACTTCGAATTTGAATCAAATCGTTTGCTCTTCTGTTGCAATTTTGGCTCGAGTTTTGTTTGGCGTTTCTTGGTGAATCCAATGGCAAACAAGCGGAGCATGTAAGTGTCAGTTGTCTTGACATCTGCATGAGCCTCTGGGAGGGTCTTGCGGGGTCTCCGAGTGGATTTGTAGGATACAGTCGAAGGTAATATAATACTTAGGCGACTCATGACCGCGGCTAAGTTGTCGAGTGCGACAGACAAGCCGCACTCGGAGAGGGTCTTGCGGAGTCTTTGAGTGGATCTGTAGGGTATACTCTAAGGCAATAGAGTACTTAGGCGATTCATGATCGCGGCTTAGTCGTCGAGTGCGTCGGACAGGCCTTACTCAAAGTGAGTTGGTGCTCATGTAATTGTCAGTGGTCTTGACATCCACATGAGCCTCAATGAGGGTCTGCTACTCATGTAATTGTCTGTTGTCTTGACATCCACATGAGCCTCAATGAGGGTCTGCTACTCATGTAATTGTCAGTGGTCTTGACATCCACATGAGCCTCAATGAGGGTCTGCTGAGTCCCTCAGTGGATCTGTAGGATACACTCGAAGGTAATAGAGTACTTAGGAGATTCATGATCGCGGCTAAGTCTTCGAGTGCGACGGACATGCTGCACTCGGAGCGAGTTGTTACTCATGTAATTGTCAGTTGTCTTGACATCCACATGAGCCTCAATGAGGGTCTGCTACTCATGTAATTGTCAATGGTCTTGACATCCACATGAGCAGGGTCTGCTGAGTCCCCGAGTGTATCTGTAGGATACAGTCTCGGGAAGCTTTCCCATTTCAGCGATTCTTGATCGCAGTTAAGTCTTCGAGTGTGACGAGTAGTGCACGCTCGGAGAAACTTATTACTTAGGCGATTCTTGGTCGCAGCTAAGTCCCCGAGTGCGACGTTCAGTGCACGCTCGGAGAAAGTTATTACTTAGGCGATTCTGGATCGCAACTAAGTCCCCGAGTGCGACGTTCTATGCACCCTCGGAGGAAGTTAGTACTTAGGCGATTCTGGATCGCAGCTAAGTCCCCGAGTGCGACGTTTAGTGCACACTCAGAGAAAGTTAGTACTTGGGCGATTCTGAATCACAGCTAAGTCCCCGAGTGCGACGTTTAGTGCACACTCAGAGAAAGTTAGTACTTAGGCGATTCTGGATCGCAGCTAAGTCCCCGAGTGCGACGTTTAGTGCACACTCGAAGAAAGTTAGTACTTAGGCGATTCTGGATCGCAGCTAAGTCCCCGAGTGCGACGTTTAGTGCACACTCGGAGAAAGTTAGTACTTAGGTTATTCTAGATTGCAGCTAAGTCCCCGAGTGCGACGTTTAGTGCACACTCGGAGAAAGTTAGTACTTAGGCGATTCTGGATCGCAGCTAAGTCCCCGAGTGCGACGTTTAGTGCACACTCGGAGAAAGTTAGTACTTAGGCGATTCTGGATCGCAGCTAAGTCCCCGAGTGCGATGTTTAGTGCACACTCGGAGAAAGTTAGGACTTAGGCGATTCTGGATCACAGCTAAGTCCCCGAGTGCGACGTTTAGTGCACACTCGGAGAAAGTTAGTACTTAGGCGATTCTGGATCGCAGCTAAGTCCCCGAGTGCGACGTTAAGTGCACACTCGGAGAAAGTTAGTACTTAGGCGATTCTTGATCACAGCTAAGTCCCCGAGTGCGACGTTTAGTGCACACTCGGATAAAGTTAGTACTTAGGCGATTCTGGATCGCAGCTAAGTCCCCGAGTGCGACGTTAACTGCACACTCGGAGAAAGTTAGTACTTAGGCGATTCTTGATCACAGCTAAGTCCCCGAGTGCGACGTTAAGTGCACACTCGGATAAAGTTAGTACTGGGGCGATTCTTGATCGCAGCTAAGTCCCCGAGTGTGACGTTAAGTGCACACTCGGAGAAAGTTAGTACTTAGGCGATTCTTGATTGCAGCTAAGTCCCCGAGTGTGACGTTAAGTGCACACTCGGATAAGGTTAGTACTTAGGCGATTCTTGATCGCAGCTAAGTCCCCGAGTGCGACGTTTAGTGCACACTCGGAAAAAGTTAGTACTTAGGCGATTCTTGATCGCAGCTAAGTCTCCCAGTGCGACGTTTAGTGCACACTCGGAGAAAGTTAGAACTTAGGCGATTCTGGATCGCAGCTAAGTTTTTTTTTGAGACCGGAGTTTGTGACCACGGAAGAATTCTGAATCTGCAAAAGCTCAATCTGTTTTATATTATTTCATCAATACTTGTTCTTTACATCGCTTCAGTCGACGGTCACGTGTAAAAGCGCTTCAGGAGATCTCACCGTTCCATGCTCGCGGCTCGTCTGTCTCCCTGTCGATGTTGTAGAGTCTGTATGCTCTGTTGTTCAGCACCTTGGAGATGATGAAGGGTCTTTCCCAGGCAGGAGCCAGCTTGTGAGGTCTTTGCTGATCCACTCGGAGCACCAGGTCGCCTGCTTGGAACGTGCGACTCCTGTGTGTATCCTCCTTGGCCTGTCCTGAATGGACCGACTGTATCTAATCCCCATACTGCAAACGGCCACACAAGAGGGATTGTCTTCAACACAGATGTTGGCTTGTGGGACTTGTTGGAGTAGAACTGACAGCCTTCACATCGGTCGACCATATCTTTAGCCATTTCGTTTGCCTACAACCAGAAGAAACCAGCTCTGAATGCTTTGGCGACGATCGCTCTCGAAGAGGCATGATGACCGCAGGTTCCCGAGTGAATATCTTCCAGGATTAACCGTCCCTCCTCTGGGAGATGCATCGTTGAAGAACGCCTGAAACGCTTTCCTTGTACAACTGGCCATCAATGACAGTGAACGACTTCGACCTGCGGACTATCTGCCTGGCCTGGACTTCGTCTTCTGGTAATTCCTGCCTCAGGATATATGCAATGATCGGCACAGTCCAATCGGGGATGACAGCAAGAATCTCCATGATCAGATCAACCACAGCAGGTACGTCGACTTCAGTCGGATCTTTCGAGCTCTTTGGTTGTGCTGGTTCCTCTGTGAAAGGATCTTCTTTGACTGAGGGAAGGTGGAGGTGCTCGCGGCAGACGTCACTCGGGACTGGTCTCCGAGTGGATCCGAGTTTTGCCAACTCATCAGCTGCTTGGTTCTTCAGTCGCGGAACATGGTGAAGTTCTAGACCTTCAAACTTCTTCTCAAGCTTCCTCACTGCATTGCAGTATGTGGTCATGGTGGGGTTCCTGACGTCCCACTCTTTCATCACTTGATTAACCACCAAATCTGAATCGCCATAGACCATCAGGCGACGGACGCCGAGTGCGATGGCCATACACAATCCATAAAGGAGAGCTTCATATTCTGCCTCATTGTTGGAGGAATCAAAGTGTATCTCCAACACATATTTGAGTTTGTCGCCCTTTGGCGATACGATCACAACGCCAGCACCAGAGCCATTCAACATCTTGGACCCATCAAAGAACATTGTCCAATGAGCCGAGTAGATGTGGGTCGGTTGCTGTTGCTCTACCCATTCTGCTATGAAGTCAGCCAGGGCTTGAGACTTTATAGCTTTCTTGGCCTCGAACTTGATATCGCAGTACAACATCTCCATTGCCCACTTTGCCACTCGGCCTGATGCGTCCCGATTGTGGAGGATTTCCGACAACGGGGCATCGGAAACAACAGACACCGAGTGGTCTTGGAAATAATGGGCTACCTTCTTCGCAGTCATGTAAATCCCATAGATGAGTTTTGGTGGGGATACCTCTCCTTGGAAGGAGTCAGGACTTCGGAGACGTAATACACTGGCCGCTGAACTTTGTATGCTTTGCCTTCTTCTTCTCGTTCGACTGTAAGAACAGTACCGACGACTTGATTTGTAGCTGCGATATACACCTGGCATGTCAGAGGGTTTCCGTGCGAAGATATCCCAGTTCTCACGGAGGAATTGGGTGAGCTCGGCTTCTTATTTAGGATCGAGGGTGGTGGAGATGTTCGTCGGGGCAGCAGTGGCGTCCGTCGGGTGGATGCTGACCTTCTTCGTCTCTCCCGCCGACTGGAATGCAGATTCCAAAGCTAGCTTCTTCAAACGCATCAAGTCAGCGGGGTCGACTGTTCTCTTGTACTCGTCAAGCTCGAGGACGGCCATCTGCTGGTCGGCGATTCTTGATCCCTGCTGCAGACACTCTTCGGCCCGCTGTCGATTGCCCGTGATGGTGATCACACCTTTCGGGCCTGGCATCTTCAGCTTCAGGTATACGTAACACGGACGGGCCATGAAACGCGCATAAGCTCGGCGGCCCAGAATTGCGTGGTAAGCGCTCTGGAAGTCTACCACTTCGAACGTCAGCTTTTCCTTGCGGAAGTTCTTGTCGGAGCCAAAAACGACATCCAACGCGATCTGGCCGAGTGAGTTGGCCTTTCGTCCAGGGACGACTCCATGGAACTGCATGCTGCTCTCGCTGAGTTTGGACATCGGAATGCCCATCCCCTTGAGAGTGTCGGTGTACATGATGTTCAAGCCACTACCGCCGTCCATGAAGACTTTGCGCAGTCAGACTCCCTCCACCACCGGGTCGACGACCAGAGCCTGTCTCCCTGGGGTGGGTACGTGCGCTGGATGATCCGACTGGTCAAAGGTGATCGCAGTCTAAGACCATTTGAGGAACTTGGGGTTGGTAGGGGTGGCCATGTTCACCTCCCTGTTCACCAGTTTCAGTCGACTCTTGCTCTCGACGTCAGCAAAAATCATCAGTGTTGCATGGACTTGGGGGAACGGATCCTCCTTCTCCTCCTCATCCTGTTCATTGTCCTTTTCACTCGGTTGCCCTTCGCTGAACCCCTGGATCAAGAGGCGACACTGTCGAGTGGTATGCTTCGCATATATTGGGTTGCCCTCTTCATCCATCTTCGTCTGAACCGGACATGGCTGGTCCAGGATGGGGTTATTGAACTGCTTCTTCTTGGGGGTGAACTGAGCCTTCCCTTTGCCCTTGATCTTGGCATTGGTCACGGCTACAGCTTCTGCCTGCGGAGTGGACGGAGCTTTCTGCTTCTGCTTCCGAGTGTTATTTCCATCTCCATCGGCGACTGCTTTGTGTTTGCCGCTTCGGATGCGGTCCTCTTCTTCGCCATTTGCATAGCGTGTTGCTATCTCCATCATCTTGCTCATGGAGATGTCGCCTGTTCGGCCGAACTTCAGGTACAGATCCCTGTACCGCACGCCTGCCTTGAAGGCGCAGACTGCTTGATGCTCTGTGACGTTCTCCACCATGTGGTAGAGAGTTATCCAACGCTGAATGAAATCACGTAGGGGCTCATTCTGCTTCTGGATGCAGTGCTGGAGCTCCACGAGGCCAGCAGGGCGCTTGCACGTCCCTTCGAAGGTCCTGATGAACACTCAGGCCAGATCTGCCCAGCTGTAGATGCTTAAGGGGGCCAACTGGTTCAGCCACGCTCGCGCCGAGCCGTCGAGCATCAGAGGGAGGTGCTTCATGGCGACATGGTCATCTCCTCCTCCGATCTGGACTGCCACTCGGTAATCATCCAGCCACGTTTCCGGCTTGGACTCTCCTGTAAACTTGCTAATTCTCGTCGCCAATCGGAAGTTGGGAGGGATATCAGCCGAACGGATGGCTCGACTGAAACACTCGGGACCAGAAACAATGGTCCTGCTTCCACTCGAACGGTCAATATCGTAACCATCGCGGTGGGCTCGGCCACTATCGACCCTCCGCTGGGCGATATGCCCTCTAGCATCGGGCCTTGGGTCGTAAGTGCCACCGACTGAACGCCGATCATCATGATGTTGGGGCCCGCATGGCCCACCCCGCGGAGGGGTGCGTGAATGGCGACGATCTTTGGGATTTATGGAACGGCTGCCTCCTCTGTGTCGCTGATGAGAACCAGGGCTATGAACTGATCGATGCGTATTCGCATGAACAGAACTATTGTAGATTCTGTTGTGCGACTGGGAGACTGTCGAATTTTGTTGCTGCGCCGTGTGCAACAGGGCGCGGATTTGCTCGATCCCCCTGCCAGTCTCTGAATCAGTCGGCTGAAGGGAATCGGCTATCTTGGCAGCCGCAGCCAAGTTGAGGAGGGGTGTGCGGAACAACTCCACGTTGCTCCGCCGAGTGTGCCGACTGGCAGAACGGCGAGGCGGACGACGCGCACCGGACGTTTCGCCAATCTCGTGCTCGTTCCGGCCGGCTTGACGGGGATCTTCATGGGAGTTGGCCATGTGTACTTCTGCTGCAGGCCCGCGACCCGCGTACTCGGAAGGAAACTCGGTCGGAACCGAGTCCGAGCGCTGGGGCGGCGGGGCAACCACAACCGACTCTAGAACTGCCACTTGTGAAGACGCGTTCTGGCTTGCCTGGGCGTGTCGCACCCAATGCTGGAGCCGTGGACGGTGGGACCGCTTGTTGCGGCACGTGACGGCGGTGTAGGTCGACGCCGGAGCCGACTGCTGGAGAAGAAGAATGCCGCGGGCGCCGGCACGGAAGTGTTGGGGAACGTCGCATGGGAAACAAAAAATTTCCTACGCGCAGGAAGACCTATCATGGTGATGTCCATCTACGAGAGGGGATGTGTGATCTACGTACCCTTGTAGACCGTACAACAGAAGCGTTAGTGAACGCGGTTGATGTAGTGGAACGTCCTCACGTCCCTCGATCCGTCCCGCGAACAATCCCGCGATCAGTCCCACGATCTAGTACCGAACGGACGGCAGCTCCGCGTTCAGCACACGTACAGCTCGACGATGATCTCGGCCTTCTTGATCCAGCAAGAGAGACAGAGAGGTAGAAGAGTTCTCCGGCATCGTGACGGCGCTCCGGAGGTTGGTGGTGATCTTATCTCAGCAGGGCTCCGCCCGATCTCCGCGGAAACGCGATCTAGAGGAAAAACCGTGGAGGTATGTGGTCGGGCTGTCGTGGAAAAGTTGTCTCAAATCAGCCCTAAAACCTCCGTATATATAGGTGGGAGAGGGGGGGCCTTGCCTTGGGGCTCAAAGAGCCCCAAGGGGGGAAGGTCTCCCCCCCCAAACCGAGTCCTACTTGGTTTGGTGGGTGGAGTCCTTCTTTCCTTTCCCACCTCCTCCTTTTTTTTTCTTTTCTCTTTGATTTTTCTTCCAATGCGCATAGGGCTCTTTTGGACTGTCCCACCAGCCCACTAAGGGCTGGTGCACCACCCTCAAAGCCTATGGGCTTCCCCGGGGTGGGTTGCCCCCCCCGGTGAACTCCCGGAACCCATTCGTCATTCCCAGTACATTCCCGGTAACTCCGAAAACCTTCCGGTAATCAAATGAGGTCATCCTATATATCAATCTTCGTTTCCGGACAATTCCGGAAACCCTCGTGACGTCCGTGATCTCATCCGGGACTCCGAACAACATTCGGTAACCAACCATACAACTCAAATACGCATAAAACAACACCGAACCTTAAGTGTGCAGACCCTGCGGGTTCGAGGACTATGTAGACATGACCCGAGAGACTCCTCGGTCAATATCCAATAGCAGGACCTGGATGCCCATATTGGATCCTAGATATTCTACGAAGATCTTATCGTTTCAACCTCAGTGTCAAGGATTCATATAATCCCGTATGTCATTCCCTTTGTCCTTCGGTATGTTACTTGCCTGAGATTCGATCGTCAGTATCCGTATACCTATTTCAATCTCGTTTACCGGCAAGTCTCTTTACTCGTTCCGTAATACAAGATCCCGCAACTTACACTAAGTCACATTGCTTGCAAGGCTTGTGTATGATGTTGTATTACCGAGTGGGCCCCGAGATACCTCTCCGTCACACGGAGTGACAAATCCCAGTCTTGATCCATACTAACTCAACGAACACCTTCGGAGATACCTGTAGAGCATCTTTATAGTCACCCAGTTACGCTGCGACGTTTGATACACACAAAGTATTCCTCCGGTGTTAGCGAGTTATATGATCTCATGGTCATAGGAAGAAATACTTGACACGCAGAAAACAGTAGCAACAAAATGACACGATCAACATGCTACGTCTATTAGTTTGGGTCTAGTCCATCACGTGATTCTCCTAATGACGTGATCCAGTTATCAAGCAACAACACCTTGTTCATAACCAGAAGACACTGACTATCTTTGATCAACTGGCTAGCCAACTAGAGGCTTACTAGGGACAGTGTTTTGTCTATGTATCCACACATGTAAATGATTCTTCATTCAATACAATTATAGCATGGATAATAAACGATTATCTTGATACAGGAATTATAATAATAACTATATTTATTATTGCCTCTAGGGCATAATTCCAACAGTCTCCCACTTGCACTAGAGTCAATAATCTAGCCCTCACATCATCATGTGAATTACATTGTAATAAGTCTAACACCTATACAGTTCTGGTGTTGATCATGCTTTGCCCGTGGACGAGGTTTAGTCAGCGGGTCTGCTACATTCAGATCCGTGTGCACTTTGCATATATTTACATCCTCCCCTTCGACGTAGTCGCGGATGAGGTTGAAGCGTCGTTTGATGTGTCTGGACTTCTTGTGAAACCGTGGTTCCTTTGCTAAGGCAATGGCACCCGTGTTGTCACAGAACAAGGTTATTGGATTCAGTGCGCTTGGTACCACTCCAAGACCCGTCATGAACTGCTTCATCCAGACACCCTCCTCAGCCGCCTCCGAGGCAGCCATGTACTCCGCTTCACATGTAGAATCTGCTACGACGCTTTGCTTGGAACTGCACCAGCTTACCGCACCCCCATTAACAATAAATACGTATCCGGTTTGCGACTTAGAGTCATCCGGATCTGTGTCAAAGCTTGCATCGACGTAACCTTTTACGGCGAGCTCTTCGTCACCTCCATACACGAGAAACATCTCCTTAGTCCTTTTCAGGTACTTCAGGATATTCTTGACCGCCGTCTAGTGATCCACTCCTGGATTACTCTGGAACCTACCTACCATACTTATGGCCAGGCTAACGACCGGTCTGGTGCACAACATTGCATACATGATAGAACCTATGGCTGAAGCATAGGGGACGGAGCGCATATGCTCTCTATCCTCATCAGTTGCTAGGCACTGAGTCTTACTCAATCTCGTACCTTGTAAAACTGGCAAGAACCCTTTCTTGGACTGTTCCATTTTGAACCTCTTCAAAACTTTATCAAGGTATGTGCTTTGTGAAAGTTCTATCACGCGTTTCGATCTATCCCTGTAGATCTTAATGCCTAGAATGTAAGCAGCTTCTCCTAGGTCCTTCATAGAGAAACTTTTATTCAAGTAATCCTTTATGCTCTCCAAAAACTACACGTTGTTTCCAATCAGCAATATGTCATCCACATATAATATTAGAAACGCCACAGAGCTCCCACTCACTTTCTTGTAAATACAAGATTCTCCAACCACTTGTATAAACCCAAATGCTTTGATCACCTCATCAAAGCGTTTGTTCCAACTCCGAGATGCTTGCACCAGTCCATAAATGGATCGCTGGAGCTTGCACACCTTGTTAGCATTCTTAGGATCGACAAAACCTTCGGGTTGCATCATATACAACTCTTCCTTAAGGAAACCATTAAGGAACGCCGTTTTGACATCCATCTGCCAGATTTCATACTCGAAAAATGCAGCTATTGCTAACATGATTCTGACGGACTTAAGCATCGCTACGGGTGAGAATGTCTCATCGTAGTCAACTCCTTGAACTTGTGAAAAACCCTTTGCCACAAGTCGAGCTTTATAAATGGTCAGATTGCCGTCAGCGTCCGTCTTCCTCTTAAAGATCCATTTGTTCTGAATAGCCTTACGGCCCTCAGGTAGTACTTCCAAAGTCCACACTTTGTTCTCATACATGGATCCAATCTCGGACTTCATGGCTTGTAGCCATTTGTTGGAATCTGGGCCCACCATTGCTTCTTCATAATTTGCAGGTTCATTGTTGTCTAACAACATGATTGACAAGACGGGATTTCCGTACCACTCTGGAGCAGCACGTGGTCTCGTCGACCTGCGTGGTTCGACAGAAACTTGAACTGGAGCTTCATGATCATCATCATTAACTTCCTCCTCAACCGGCGTCACAACGACAGAGGTTTCCCCTTGCCCTGCGCAACCATCCAGAGGGATGAGAGGTTCGACAACCTCGTCAAGTTCTATCTTCCTCCCACTCAATTCTCTCGAGAGAAACAACTTCTCGAGAAAAGCTCCGTTTTTAGCAACAAACACTTTGCCCTCGGATTTGAGATAGAAGGTGTACCCAACTGTCTCTTTTGGGTAACCTATGAAGACGCACTTTTCCGCTTTGGGTTCCAGCTTTTCAGGCTGAAGCTTTTTGACATAAGCATCACATCCCCAAACTTTAAGAAACGACAACTTTGGCCTTTTGCCATACCACAGTTCGTATGGTGTCGTCTCAACGGATTTTGATGGTGCCCTATTTAAAGTGAATGTAGTTGTTTCTAATGCATAGCCCCAAAACGATAACGGCAAATCGGTAAGAGACATCATAGATCGCACCATCTCTAATAAAGTACGATTACGACGTTCGGACACACCATTACGCTGTGGTGTTCCAGGCGGTGTTAACTGTGAAACAATTCCACATTGTCTTAAGTGAGCACCAAACTCAAAACTCAGATATTCACCCCCACGATCAGACCGTAGGAACTTGATCTTCTTGTTACGATGATTTTCAACTTCACTCTGAAATTGCTTGAACTTTTCAAATGTTTCAGACTTATGCTTCATTAAGTAGACATAACCATATCTACTCAAATCGTCAGTGAAGGTGAGAAAATAACGATATCCGCCGCGTGCCTCTACGCTCATCGGACCACACACATCGGTATGTATGATTTACAACAAGTCACTTGCACGCTCCATTGTTCCGGAGAACGGAGTTTTAGTCATCTTGCCCATGAGGCATGGTTCGCACGTGTCAAGTGAATCAAAGTCAAGTGACTCCAAAAGTCCATCGGCATGGAGTTTCTTCATGTGCTTTACACCAATATGACCTAAGCGGTAATGCCACAAAAATATGGCGCTATCATTGTTAACTCTAACTCTTTTGGTCTCAATGTTATGTATGTGTGTATCACTATCAAGATTCAATATGAACAATCCTCTCACATTGGGTGCATGACCATAAAAGATGTTACTCATAGAAATAGAACAACCATTATTCTCTGACTTAAAAGAGTAACCGTCTCGCAATAAACAAGATCCAGATATAATGTTCATGCTCAACGCAGGCACTAAATAAGAATGATTCAAGTTCATAACTAATCCTGATGGTAACTGAAGTGAAACTGTGCCGACGGCGATTGCATCAACCTTGGAACCATTTCCTACGCGCATCGTCACTTCATCTTTCGCCAGCCTTCGTCTATTCCGCAGTTCCTGTTTCGAGTTGCAAATATGAGCAACAGAACCGGTATCGAATACCCACGCACTACTACGAGAGCCGGTTAAGTACACATCACTAACATGTATATCAAATATACCTGATTTTTCTTTGGCCGCCTTCTTATCAGCCAGATACTTGGGGCAATTGCGCTTCCAGTGACCCATACCCTTGCAATAGTAACACTCTGTTTCAGGCTTAGGTCCAGCTTTGGGTTTCTTCGTCGGAGTGGCAACAGGCTTGCCGCTCTTCTTTGAATTACCCTTCTTGCCTTTGCCGTTTCTCTTGAAACTAGTGGTCTTATTCACCATCAACACTTGATGCTCTTTACGGAGTTCAGACTCTGCGACTTTCAGCATCGCAAACAACTCGCCGGGAGACTTGTTCATCCCTTGCATGTTGTAGTTCAACACAAAGCCTTTATAGCTTGGCGGCAGTGATTGAAGGATTCTGTCAGTGATAGCTTCTTGCGGGAGTTCAATCCCCAGCTCAGCTAGACGGTTTGAGTACCCAGACATTTTGAGCACATGTTCACTGACAGATGAGTTCTCCTCCATCTTGCAAGCATAGAATTTATCGGAGGTCTCATACCTCTCGATCCGGGCGTTCTTCTGAAAGATAAACTTCAACTCCTGGAACATCTCAAATGCTCCATGACGCTCAAAGCGAGGTTGAAGTCCCGGTTCTAAGCCATACAAGACTGCACATTGAACTACTAAGTAGTCCTCCTTACGTGCTAACCAAGCGTTCTTAACATCCTGATCAGCCGTAGCGGGTGGTCCATCTCCTAGCGCAGCATTAAGGACATAATCCTTCTTCCCAGCTTGTAAGATTAGCTTAAGATTACGAGCCCAGTCTACAAAGTTGCTTCCATCATCTTTCAACTTAGCTTTCTCTAGGAACGTATTAAAATTCAGGGTGACTGTCGTGTGAGCCATGATCTACAACACAAATATATTCAAAGTGGACTTAGACTATGTTCAAGATAATTAGAGTTTAACTTAATCAAATTATTCGCTAAACTCCCACTCAAAAAGTACATCTCTCTAGTCATTTGAGTGGTTCATGATCCACTTACACTAGCTCAAGTCCGATCATCACGTGAGTTGAGTATAGTTTCAGTGGTAGGCATCCCTATGCTAATCATATCATCTATATGATTCATGATCGACCTTTCGGTCTCATGTGTTCCGAGGCCATGTCTGCACATGCTAGGCTCGTCAAGCTTAACCCGAGTGTTCCGCGTGCGCAACTGTTTTGCACCCGTTGTATGTGAACGTTGAGTCTATCACACCCGATCATCACGTGGTGTCTCAAAACGACGAACTGTAGCAACGGTGTACAGTCGGGGAGAACACAATTTCGTCTTGAAATTTTAGTGAGAGATCACCTCATAATGCTACCGTCGTTCTAAGCAAAATAAGGTGCATAAAAGGATTAACATCACATGCAATTCATAAGTGACATGATATGGCCATCATCACGTGCTCCTTGATCTCCATCACCAAAGCACCGGCACGATCTTCTTGTCACCGGCGCCACACCATGATCTCCATCAACGTGTCGCCATCGGGGTTGTCGTGCTACTCATGCTATTACTACTAAAGCAACATCCTAGCAAAATAGTAAACGCATCTGCAAGCACAAACGTTAGTATAAAGACAACCCTATGGCTCCTGCCGGTTGCCGTACCATCGACGTGCAAGTCGATATTATCTATTACAACATGATCATCTCATACATCCAATATATCACATCACATCGTTGGCCATATCACATCATAAGCATACCCTGCAAAAGCAAGTTAGACGTCCTCTAATTTTGTTGTTGCATGTTTTACGTGGTGACCATGGGTATCTAGTAGGATCGCATCTTACTTATGCAAACACCACAACAGAGATATATGAGTTGCTATTTAACCTCATCCAAGGACCTCCTCGGTCAAATCCGATTCAACTAAAGTTGGAGAAACTGACACCCGCCAGTTATCTTTGAGCAACGGAGTTACTCGTAGCGATGAAACCAGTCTCTCGTAAGCGTACGAGTAATGTCGGTCCGAGCCGCTTCGATCCAACAATACCGCGGAATCAAGAAAAGGCTAAGGAGGGCAGCAAAACGCACATCACCGCCCACAAAAACTTTTGTGTTCTACTCGAGAAGACATCTACGCATGAACCTAGCTCATGATGCCACTGTTGGGGAACGTCGCATGGGAAACAAAAATTTTCCTACGCGCACGAAGACCTATCATGGTGATGTCCATCTACGAGAGGGGATGTGTGATCTACGTACCCTTGTAGACCGTACAGCAGAAGCGTTAGTGAACGCGGTTGATGTAGTGGAACATCCTCATGTCCCTCGATCCGCCCCGCGAACAATCCCGCAATCAGTCCCACGATCTAGTACCGAACGGACGGCACCTCCGCGTTCAGCACACGTACAGCTCGACGATGATCTCGGCCTTCTTGATCCAGCAAGAGAGACGGAGAGGTAGAAGAGTTCTCCGGCAGCATGACGGCGCTCCGGAGGTTGGTGGTAATCTTATCTCAGCAGGGCTCCGCCCGAGCTCCGCGGAAACGCGATCTAGAGGAAAAACCGTGGAGGTATGTGGTCGGGCTGCCGTGGAAAAGTCGTCTCAAATCATCCCTAAAACCTCCGTATATATAGGTGGGAGAGGGGGGCCTTGCCTTGGGGCTCAAGGAGCCCCAAGGGGGTCGGCCGAGCCAAGGGGGGAAGGTCTCCCCCCCCCAAACCGAGTCCTACTTGGTTTGGTGGGTGGAGTCCTTCTTTCCTTTCCCACCTCCTCCTTTTTTTTCTTTTCTCTATGAGTTTTCTTCCAATGCGCATAGGGCTCTTTTGGGCTGTCCCACCAGCCCACTAAGGGCTGGTGCGCCACCCTCAAAGCCTATGGGCTTCCCCGGGGTGGGTTGCCCCCCCGGTGAACTCCCGGAACCCATTCGTCATTCCCGGTACATTCCCGGTAACTCCGAAAACCTTCCGGTAATCAAATGAGTTCATCCTATATATCAATCTTCGTTTCCGGACAATTCCAGAAACCCTCGTGACGTCCGTGATCTCATCCGGGACTCCGAACAACATTTGGTAACCAACCATATAACTCAAATACGCATAAAACAACGCCGAACCTTAAGTGTGCAGACTCTGCGGGTTCGAGAACTATGTAGACATGACCCGAGAGACTCCTCGGTCAATATCCAATAGCGGGACCTGGATGCCCATATTGGATCCTACATATTCTACGAAGATCTTATCGTTTGAACCTCAGTGTCAAGGATTCATATAATCCCGTATGTCATTCCCTTTGTCCTTCGGTATGTTACTTGCCCGAGATTCGATCGTCAGTATCCGTATACCTATTTCAATCTCGTTTACTGGCAAGTATCTTTACTCATTCCATAATACAAGATCCCGCAACTTACACTAAGTCACATTGCTTGCAAGGCTTGTGTGTGATGTTGTATTACCGAGTGGGCCCCGAGATACCTCTCTGTCATACGGAGTGACAAATCCCAGTCTTGATCCATACTAACTCAACGAACACCTTCGGAGATACCTGTAGAGCATCTTTATAGTCACCCAGTTACGTTGCGATGTTTGATACACACAAAGTATTCCTCCGGTGTTAGTGAGTTATATGATCTCATGGTCATAGGAAGAAATACTTCACACGCAGAAAACAGTAGCAACAAAATGACACGATCAACATGCTACGTCTATTAGTTCGGGTCTAGTCCATCACGTGATTCTCCTAATGACGTGATCCAGTTATCAAGCAACAACACCTTGTTCATAATCAGAAGACACTGACTATCTTTGATCAACTGGCTAGCCAACTAGAGGCTTACCAGGGACAGTGTTTTGTCTATGTATCCACACATGTAAATGAGTCTTCATTCAATACAATTATAGCATGGATAATAAACGATTATCTTGATACAGGAATTATAATAATAACTATATTTATTATTGCCTCTAGGGCATAATTCCAACAGGAAGTGCATAGCCCCGTGGCGGGGAAGCGCCTCGACGTCGAGAGGGGCGTCCCGAAGCCATGCCGAATCGTCGACAGTGAAGGAGAGAGCGCCGAAGAAGATCTCGTGACCCATGCTCGAATCTCCACTGGACGACATGACGATGTGATGTAGTCGCAAACTCGCCGGAAGTCGCTTAGACGCCTGCCCCACGGTGGGCGCCAACTGTCGTGGGTATAAGCCTGACAGTAGATGTGTAGGGTACGAAAGGGATGGGTAGAGCCTTAGCTACGGCGAGGTTGTATGAGTTCAGGCCCCTCTGCGGTGGAGGTAATAGCCCTACGTCTCAGTGCTCTGGGAGCTTCTTGTCGAGTGGAATATGGAATACAGTGAATTGCTAACCCCTGCACCAGTGGGGGAGGGTGGCTTATATAGAGTGCACTGCCCTCCACAACGGTTCGGTGCACAGGGGTGGAGTAGTGGCGAATAAATGCCTACGTTACAGGTAACGTACGTCTTAAATGCTAATAAAGGCACATGGAAACGTATGACCGTTTCCCTCCAGGGGGATTACGATGTACAAAGTGGAATCCAGTCGGTTAGTTTGATAAACTCTGAGTGCTAATCTCCGACTGGACGGTCGAGGATCTGTTACCGACTGGATGGAGGGAACTCCTTAGTTCAGTCGGAACTGACTAAGGGTCTTATCCCTTATGAGGGGTAGTCCTTGGGTTGGACCTACAAGGCAGGCCTATGACCCTACCCTAGGACTATGACCCCATCAGAGGCTGAATAAAAATGCTAGTGAGGGACATTTCTTTGGTGGAGTTTATGCTACACGCTTAGAAAATTTTCTTGGGGTATCCATCCGTCCAGAAGACCCTCCTCTCCGTACAGCCTACCTTGATCGTGTCGCTCTAACACGCTACCAGTTCCTTGAGAGAGATCATGGATCCCTCCGATACTGCTTGATATTTAACCGGCAGCGTGTTTTCCATATTACCCTTCCTGCTCCTGCTTTCTTTGACTTTCAGGTTAAACGAAGATACTACATAACCATAGGAGAGGCAGAGGAGTATGAGAGGGAGGCGACTGCTGCTCGACTTCGTGAGGCAGTTATTCAGGCAGTGGCTGCAGCGCTCCCGTATAACACCCATTATGATTTTGGGTTTTGCCAGGACCATCCTTGGGAGTAGACCAAGCTAGGCCAAAAGCCTAAGCTTGGGGGAGTACGTGTTCTCACCGACTTTACATTCATGCTTATGCTTTCACTTTGTTAGCCGGTGTTTACACTTTGCCACTGTATTATCCATGCTAGTTTATTTTCATTTTCTTGTTTTCTTGTTTTCTGTCCTTTTGAGAAAACCCAAAAAGATTTTTCTTTCTTCTTTTGCTTGTTGGGAGTTTTCCCGTGTAAATAGTTTTCTTTTTCTTTGTGTCAAGGTAGAAGATATTGGTTACAATGTTTAGTGGTTCTTACATGCTTACCTATTTAGCTTTCAAAGAGCCATATTACTTTGTCTTCTCCTTTGTGTTTGCGTGCCGATTTAGCTTAGTCCAATGCGCTTATTATTGTTCACGTCGTTCGATCATGCAAATGAAAGGCAACAATGATGATATATGATGAAGTGACTGAGACTGAAAAGCTGGTATGAACTCTATCTATTTTGTTTTTGTAAATATGACTAGCTTGTCGACCCAGATTTAGCTTTGTTGTGAGAGAACCATGTTTGCAATGACAACTTAGAGATCATAGTTTCTGATGCCATGCTTATTTAGCTGACAGCTTATAATGGTTTGTCTTGAATGCCAACATAGATTTTGAGATGACTATGATGTAGTATTATAGGATGGTATTCTCCTTCGAATGTTTCAAGTGGCTTGACTTGGCACATGTTCATGCATGTAGTTGAAACAAAATCAACATAGCCTCTATGATGTTCTTGTTCATGGTGATTTATATCCTGTTCATGCTTGCATTCAATGTTAGTCAAACTCATTGCATCTTGATGACTGTTGTCTCTCCCTAGTTGCTCGCTTCCCAGTCTTTTGCTAGCCTTCACTTGTACTAAGCGAAATACTGCTTGTGCATCCACTTCCATAAACCCAAAAGTTTTTTCTTGAGAGTCCACCATACCTACCTATTTGCGGTATCTACCTGCCGTTCCAAGTAAATTTGCATGTGCCATTCTCTAAACCTTCAAGAAATAATCTGTTTTGCATGCCCGAACCGCTCATGTGGTGACAGAGGGCTATTGGTATCTTCCATGCTAGGAGTGTTATCCTCGACATGTGTTTATTCACAGTCATTCAAGAGAAAGGGGCCGGTAATTGGAATGCCCAGTTCCACGCTTAAATCGAAAACATAATTGTAAAACAAGACTCCCCCCAGATTGATGTTATTGTGGACGGTACCCGAGGATTCGGCTAGCCGTGGAGTGTGATTGATTGGTGGTGGGGGAGTTAAAACTTTACTTTTCTGTTTGGAAACCGCCTATAGCATGAGTAGCATGGAAGATATTGAGAACTCTTGGTCATTGCGTTGACAATGAAAGCATGCCACCCAAAATTACTATCTCTGTTTTCAAAGCTTGAGCTCTCGCACCTCTGCAAATCAATGCTTCCCTCTGCGAAGGTCCCGTCTATTTATTTTACTGTCGAGTCATCCTCCTCTTATATAAGCACCAATTAGAGAGCACCTCTGTCATTTTTATGCTTTGCTTTTGATTGATATTGAGTATGACTATGACTGGATCTTCGTTGCTATGAATTACAATGTTTAGTCAGCCCTTGATCTTTGAAAGTGCACTACATTTATGTTTTGCGGTCTCAGAAAGAGCTAGCGAGATACCACCTATTTATATTGCTTCATGCTTGTTTTGATTGAAGTGTTGGTATTTGAAACTCATTATTATTTGCTCGTTAGCTGATTATGCCATTGATATTAGTTTACCGTGAGACCTTTGTGTCATTTGCTTATGTGGTTAACTTGTGATCTTGCTGAAATTGTGGTTACGAGTTAGATATAGTTGCAACAACAAGATCAAACAGAGTTTGTCAAAGTTTTTCTTTCTCTCTCAGTTTGTCAACTGAGTTGCTTGAGGACTAGCAAGGTTTTAAGCTTGGGGGAGTTGATACGTCTCCATCGTATCTACTTTTCCAAACTCTTTTGCCCTTGTTTTGGACTCTAATTTGCATGATTTGAATGGAACTAACCTGGACTGACGCTGTTTTCAGCAGAATTGCCTTGGAGTTATTTTTGTGCAGAAATCAAAGTTCTCCAAACGTCCTGAAAATTTACGGGGAGCAGTTTTGGAAAATATGAAAAATATCTGCGCCAAGTTCCACCTGAGGGGGTGGGCCAGTGGGCCACAAGCCCTGGCTCTGCCACCACCACCCCTGGTGGCGGTGGGCAGGCTTGTGGGGCCCACACGGCTCTGCCGCCCCCAATCTCAGGTCTATAAGATCCCTTTCGTCCCAGAAAAAATAAAAAGAGAAGTTTTTCGTCGCGTTTACGGTACGGAGGCGCCGCCACCACGTGTTCTTCTTCTGGAGGGCAAATCTGGAGTCCGTCTTGGGCTCCGGAGAGGGAAATCATCGCCATCGTCATCATCAACCTTCTTCCCTCTCCAATTCCGTGAAGTTCTTCGTCGTTCGTGAGTAATCTATTCGTAGGCTCGCTGGACGGTGATGAGTAGGATGAGATCTATCATGTAATCGAGTTAGTTTTGATGGGGATTGATCCCTAGTATCCACTATGTTCTGAGATTGATGTTGCTACTACTTTGCCATGCTTAATGCTTGTCAGTAGGGCCCGAGTGCCATGATTTCAGATCTGAAATTATTATGTTGTCACCAATATATGTGTTTTTTAGATCCGATCTTGTAAGTTGTAGTTACCTACTATGTGTTATGATCCGACAACCCCGGAGTGACAATAACCGGAACCACTCTCGGTGATGACCATAGTTTGAGGAGTTCATGTGTTCACCAAGTGCTAATGCGTTGGTCCGGTTCTTTATTAAAAGGAGAACCTTAATATCCCGTAGTTTCTTTTTGGACCCCGCTGCCACGGGAGGGATGGACAATAGATGTCATGCAAGTTCTTTTCCCTAAGCACGTATGACGATACACGGAATGCATGCCTACATCTTGATGAACGGGAGCTAGCCACATATCTCTCCGTGTTATAATTTTTGCATGATGTATATCATCCAAACAAATCATCGACCCATTGCCTACGAGTTTGTCCTACTGCTGTTACTTGTCTTGCTCTCTTGTTGCTACTATTGTTACTTCTCTCGCTCTGCTGCTGCTGCTACTACTGTTGCCACTGCTGTTACTTGACTTGCTCTGCTGCTACTGTTGCTACTACTGTCGCTTGCTACTGCTGCTCCTTGCTACAATTTTGGTTCCCTGGTCGTTGACGGGAACTGACAACTTCCGTCAACGAGGCAACTTGGCGCCATTGATACAATCGTTAGGGATAGTCTGCCATCAACAGATCGTTTCTGACACCGTTGTTATCATATTACTTTGCTGTTGCTACTGTGCTTGCAGATACTAATCTTTCAGGTGTGGTTGAATCTGACATATTCAGCTGCTAATAGTTGAGAGTATCCTCTCACCTCCTGTCTGGTAAACCAACAAATTGGGTCGAATACTCTACCCTCGAAAACTGCTGCGGTCCCATGCCCTTGTGGGCCGTCAACAACCTTCTTCTAGTTTCGATTGTCGGAGAGTGCTAACAACATTCTTCTGGTGCCGTTACAAAGGGGAAGAACAGCTGGCATCACTTCCCTAGGCCCACCTAGGACCCCTTATGGATATCACTGTCCTTCAAGCCACCAGTGTAGTCTCAACCTCACACGGTACAGCTTACCGTCACTTGGCCTGCCCGGAGTCACTCGGATCGCCTTGCGTCAGTCGGATGCAACCTGACACTCGGACCACAGCAAGGCGATGGCACCGAAGAGTCCGCAACGGCTAAGGACTTAATCCATCACATGAAGTGAAGTGAAGACCCACGTTACCAGTAACGCCGCGTGTAATAGCCGTCGTTTCTAGTAACTCATTTATTTATTAGCATTAACTCACCTTGTAATGAAGCTCGGCTGATCGTGACATGCATTATATAAGCCACTCTCGAGCTTCAGCTCAAGGGTTCAACACCTTGTAATCTTTCATACCTCATAAGAAAACATTAGCCTCAGGGCTAGGGCTGTTACCACTTTCAAGTGGGGCTTAAGATCGTACATCCGAGTTTATCCACTACGCCTAGTTAGACTTCGCCCCTCCATTCCTACCCCTAGGTACTATTGTGAGGGTCATTCCCATGACAGTAGCGTACTAAGATTTGTAGCCTTATAACGCCTGGTTTGTTATGTAAGCCGGGGGTCAGGCTCGTCGATACAACGTACACACAATCCCTTAGTATTCACCTGTAATTTTCGGATTTGCGTGGTCTTATTCTTATTTGTTCCAACTTCAATTCGCTAGGAATCACACAACTGAAGCTGAAACAAACAACCTTATTTCAGGGAGCCCATTCCTCTGTAACATTACCTTCGATTTTCCTAGTGACACCAACGGAATTCTCCGAACCATTATTGTCATATTTATCCCTTTCAATTTCCAAAAAAAACCATGTCACCAAGCCTATTCTGTTTCTTTCTTTCTTTCTTTCTTTTCTCCTGTTTGAGGAATCTGCGTTCCCAAGCATGTTAAACTTGTTCCTGCGTTGTCAACACATCAGAGATCCATATATAACCAGTTTCACACAGCCGATAGATCTCTGTGTATCTTTACAATATTGCGCTGCAAACATGCATGCAACATCCATGCTAGCTCGGTCGATCTTGCAGTTGCAGAACGAATTTGAGGTCCATGTCTCACAACAGCAACAAAGGAAGTTTCACTGTGCTAAAAGTAGAATTACATTTTCATAGATCTGATAATTACAATAACCTGCATCTGAAAGCTGTGAGTATATTTATCTGCAGCCTCATCAGTCATCTTAGATGATAAATTCGATTCCAAAGTTGTACTAAACCGATTGGAAGTGAGTGAGTATAATATAGGAAGGAAACACGTACACGAGAGTGCAAGAAATGGAACTCTACTCTGGCATGACCGGCTTGGCCTCCACCTCTGGGGTTGCATGAAAGAGCTTCTAGGATATTCCATTCGCCTCCGTCCATTGTTTCTGATCCAGCAGCTCGTTCCTCAGTCCTCACCCTACCATGCCGCGCGCAAGAAACCAGTATGAAGAGAAGAGGCCATGGTTTTCAATTTCAGCTTAGACAAAATTTCAGCAACAACCCAAAATCACTGAATTTCAGTGAAATTCAGAAATTTCAGTTTGCATTTCGGTCAAACGGCCAAAATATTATCTTGAATTTAATTAAATATTTGAAATGTTTCAAAAAAATTGAAATACATTTCATTTTCAGTGTACTATTGAAATTGGTGAAATATTTTGATCGAAACGTAATACTTCAGTGTCTGCTGAAATTAATGAAATGTCAATTTCATTAAAATCTCACTGAAAGTGAAAACCATCAGGTATTATATCGAATATTCGAACTAGAGTTGTACAACCACCCGAGAACAAGAGATTGCAACTGCCGGTGGCTGCGGCCTGCAGCGCCATATCTACTGATCAACAGTTCTACCACATGTAGAGTAAGCTTTTCTGCTAGAAATAGAACTCCCAAACAAGCGCAGACAACAGTGTGCACCTCGTCGCTGCCCAAATCATATAAAATAAACAAATCATCAAATTTCAGGAATTGATCGATTGATCTTTCAGCCTGCGACTGGAATGCAAAAATTGCATGTATGCAGATGCAGGCATTGATCACCTGCAGAGTCGCGAGCTACCAAGCGGAATCCTTGGCCGGAGCTGATCTGCAAAGGCCGTCCATCGGTCGATTGGCCGAGATCCAGACTAGCCAGCTAGCAACTGTAGAACAAAATCAATGCAGTTAGGAATTCGGAAACCGCCATGAATAGATTCAGCTCCAGCCAACAAGTAAGTCTTATTGCAAATATGAAGCTATTACAGCAAGATCGATAGTGATAGTAGTGATTACTCCCGGCGAGAGGAAGGAGATGACTGCAAACTCGAACTACGGTCTACGCTCTACGGGCTAGCCCCTAGCAATCACTTGAATTACAAGACGGTCGGTCCCTCTCCCCTTTCATCTCTCCTCGTCTATTCCTTCTTCTGGTTCTTCCGGTTGCTGCCGTTGCACCCTCCAATTTGCTCCGTCGCGGTCGCGGCGTAGATCTCGTTGATCAGGCGGTAACGCTTCACCCTCCGCTGCCTCCCGGCCACCTCGTGGTCCTCATCCTCCTCCCAGTCCACGCAACAGCCCTTTACTGGCGGCGCCGGCAGGTTGTCCACGGAACGCAGGCAGGAGAAAGACCCGCCCGAGGACACACCGCTCTCGCTGAGGCGGATGAGCTGCTCGGCCACATCGAGCTCGAGCGCCGTGAAGGCCTCCGCCCCCGCTGGCGCTGCCACGCCGGCCTTCTTCGTCTTCGGCTTCGGCTTCGGCTCCATCTTCCTCTTCCCCGGTTGTGCCTCTGGCTGTAGGATTTTCTTGGACGATTGGCGTGGCTGGGTTGCCATGGACGCGCGCGTTGGCTAATTTCTCCGCCTCTCTCTTGCCTACTCTTTCTTTGGTTGCTAGTTAATATTTCTTGTCCTTTTCTTCTGGCTTTTGAGGGAAAGACTTGGGTTTTATTTCTCTATTTCTCCTGTGGTTTTTTGGATACGTTTCAATTATTTCCTTTGGTGGATTTCCATAAATGTTCGTATAGCCTGGAATTTATTTGGCCTCATTAATATTTGACACATGTAATTACCATCAAGATATAATCCAACGCAAATGTACGCGTCGGCGTGTGAACACGTCATGTGTGACATATGGTGCCCTATTGGGTCGATACAACGTGTAGCGCGTCCAATCGGTTTTGTTCATCGCGTCACTGAATTGGACGACTATCGGCACACATCCCCGAAAGTCCTCACATCAGAGGTCTCGCTTCTCTTGGGACAAAGCCGGCGGCACACGGGGCTAGGCGGGTATCGGTCATAGGGCTGAGCTTGCCGCATGCGCGACGGCGGTGGCTTGGTCCTAGGGTTCGTGCTCGGGTGGGCCTGATTTGGACTCGAGGCAAATCGGTGCGGTTGCATCTAGTAGATGGGATTGGGCCCAGTCCGGGTCATGCTCGTGGGCTGTCCTCTCCTCGCGGGTATAGGAGTCGTAGGTTGTGGTCGGAACCACATTACTCTGTCGAGCAGATATGGGTCAAAGACCTTGGACATGGCGTTGTGCGAACGTGCTCGGCGACGGCCATCGGTAGCCATGGAGTAGTTTCTCCCCCTGTCCAGCGGGACTCGCTGGATACACATGCATCGACATCACCTACTGTGGAGGCATTGAGCCAAACTCCATTGTTGATGCCGGGCTAGGAGTCAAAGGAGTCGTCTTTTACTCCTCCTACCGGGGTGGTTGCACCGTGATGTGAACTGGTGGCGGTGTCTCGAAGTTGGATGCCAGGATGGCGGCCTCGGAGGCGGTCCACATGGTTGGCTCCCCAACGTGCTCCATGATGGACATGGTGTGCTTTCCATCTTGGTCGTGTGAGCGACAAGACGTGGAACTTCCACGAAGGGTGGACCGGGCATGCTATCTGTCTCTAGCGATGGCGATGCCTCAATCTGGATATAGAGTTCCGATCTCGTTGCGCTCATCCTGGAGGCCTCATGGTGGCACGGGGGAACGACGAAGCGAAAGCTTTGCACTCTGGCACCGACGACAATGACACTTGTGGACGCCGCTCTCTTCCTGAAGACGTTGTCGTGACACTTCTTCCTGTGGTTGGGTTCCGAATGAAAACCTTTGTCCATCTGGATTTGGCAGCGACGAATCTTTGCGCCATTCTTCCTCTTTGGAGCGTTGTCATGGAGCTCAGTTGTCATGGAGCTCAGGTGTTTAGGCTGTAACGTGGCCTTGTATCAAGTCCTTCATGCATTTTCTGTCGTTAGCGTGGTCTCTTGCATCTTGCGTGATCCGAGTATTTTAGGATCAGCATTGTATGATGGTCACCTCGTTGTTTTGTATGATTCGACTGTGTACTCTGTTCGGCTGTTGTTTTATATATAAAATAGGACGAAATCTTATTTCGAGAAAGGTCCTCACACGCACCGTATGCATGCACTACAAATTTCCTTATTATCATTTTTGTCATGATATGGTATGTTATACATATTTTTTCTGCCTAGTTTCACACTCATTGTTACCGTTGGATACTTACACAACTAGGTGGACATGCATTTAAAAATCTGGACCGGTGGTCAAACTGATGAGATTGTCCATTCAGGCTTTTATCGTTCGCACTCCTGGTTTATTGGTTGGATGTGTGGTTTCTTATGCTATCAGTAATTAGCAAAAAAGATAATACTTCAACCAGTATTTTAATGCAAATGTTAGAAATCTGATCATCGCTCTCACGGATGTCAGATCTCACGCAAGAATCCTGAAGCGTCCACTACGAACGCACCGTCTGAGCGAACTATAAGATCATCGCAACCTAAGTGAATACATTCAGAGATGACAATTTCTTATTTTAGAGCACCTCAATTCTCACATTTTTCTGTTGATGTAGCAATTCCTATCGATCAGCACGGCAATTTTCAGCATTTTCTTTTATAGGCTGGCAATTCTTCATGCTGTAATCATGAAAAAATCCCCAAAAAACATGGCAATTATGCTGCCGCTACATGGCATTTTTGTGTCATTTTTTTATACAATATGACAACTTTTCCTTTATAACATGATAAATCTTTATGTAATTGCATGGCAATTTTATCGACTTTCACATGAAAATTCCGGAGCGTTTGCTGGGAGTTAATTTTTAAGGAACAAAAACCTTTATTTGTTCCCACCTAGCTAGGGTAACGATATTTTAGTTAGATGACCTCCCAGAGAGAACGTCGACGCATTATTGTGTTCCAATTTAAAATGTGTGTAAAAACATGAGAGAGTGGCCGGCCTTAGCTTCTTAATGAATAATATGACTTAAAAAGTACTTCCTTTATTCCAAAATAAATGTCTCAAATTTGTATTGTACGAAGTTTGAGACAGTTATTTTGGAACGGATAGAGTACTAAATAGTACCAAACTATCAACAAGCAACGGTAGACAGATGTACCAACTACCAAACCATAGAATGCATGTTACACTAATAATGATTTCTAGGGTCTTGCTGGGTTGATGCTTAAAGAACCATGAAATTACTCAACATAAAAAATTTAAAAGGCAGGCTCTTAACAGAAGTAAGCAGGGATTGTCATATGCTTAATTGCAGGCTCTTAACAGAAGGAAGTACGTTGGGGCATCGGAAATGGCAAGGTTACACGGATCATGTCTGACAATTGGATTCCTGGTTTTATACCGCAGTCAGTACGTACTCTTGTCCCCATCCCTGTTAATCAGACAGTTGATACCCTTATCAAGGAAGATACAAATTCTTGGGACACGGATCTAGTCAGGGCTCTTTTTCCGCCGAATCTGGCTACTAGCATACTGCAAATACCTACCAGCCGCCACGGGGACGATGACTTTGCGTCATGGCCGCATGCCCGGTTTGGCATATACACAGTAAGGACCAGTTTGCAGTTGAGCGAAGCCGGTCCAGTCGCGGATCTTCTTCTTCAAGCCTTGATGGTGACGCAAAACAATGGAAAATGCTTGGGGCTGCCAAAGCACCAGGGAAGATGAAGGTCACTCTATGGAGATTTGCCCACGACTGCTTGCCGTGTGGCCATCAGTTACAGAAGAGGAAAATTCCAGCCAGGACCTCCTGTATTTTCTGTAACCAACATGAGACAATAGAACACTCGCTGCTTTTCTGTCAATTTGCTGACAAGGTTTGGACCCAGGTCAAGGCCGACTTCCGAGTTCAACTTCGGCGAAGTGTGTTCTTCTCTCCTAGAACTTGGGCGATGGATTTCCTGAGTAGATGCTCCAACATTGAAGCCACAACAGTTATGGTGACTATGTGGCACATTTGGGATGCCAGGAATTCAGCTCGGGAGGGTGGCGCTCTTGTCCATCCTAGTGCTGTCGCTTTGAAGGTTAAATCTTACCTTAATATGATTCTGCTTCACCTATACAACAATGATTCAGTCCAAAGGTGTGTGTCCTCTTCATCTCATAAATGGATACCACCGTCGGAAGGAACCGTGCTGGTTAATGTGGACGCGGCAGTGTTTGCTCCTACTCGACACATGGGTGCTGGAGTGGTGATCCGAGACCACCTTGGCTCGTTCCTGGCGGTAGACGGGAGCTCTTTCAGGAGGTCACCAATCCCGAACTGGCGGAGGCACGTGCTGTTCTTCACGCCATCGTCTTTGCGCGAGCAGAGGGCTTCTCCAAGGTCATTATCAGCTCCGATTGTGCTTCGGTGATCCAGCGGCTGACCTACCAGGCGTCGGATCGATCTGTACTTGGACCTGTAGTGACCGACATCAAGACAGTGGCCTTGTCCTTTGAGTCGTGCGTCTTCAAGCATGTCTTCCGTGACTCCAATGTGGCTGCTCATCTCTTAGCTAGATCGTGTGCTTCTTCTGTTAGTTCAGTGTGGCGTGGTGTGTCCCCGGATTTTATCCGGCTGACAATTTGTAATGACATTATGGTTGCTTGATCAATAAAGTGCACGATTATCTCAAAAAAAAAAAACAGAAGGAAGCAGGGATTGTCATATGCTTAATTGAGTAAAACTTGCACAACTGTGATGTCGTGGTGTTGCGAGTTGCCTTGGGTGTTTAATGAGTCGGAAGAGTAGTTTCACAACCTTCGGGAAATAGAACTTTATTCTATTTGGGATTTTGGGCTCGTAGCTTTGATGCTTTATGTGGAGCTTTATTTGAGATCTTCCTTTTTATTTATTGAATTTAAAAGGGTGGCATTACCGAGAGAGTGCAAAAATTCACTTCCCAGACCTTAAACACTCCGGCAAAAAAAATAAAATAAGCACGGCAATGGCAATTTAATTGTAATGATTTTGAACCATTAATAAGTTATGCATGCCCGCTTATACACGCAGGTTTCACTGGGTCGTGGTAATCATTAGTGTTGATGAGAGAAAAGTTAAAGTACTGGATTCACTAAGTAAAGACCCTCAGGAGTCAAGGAACCTGAAGATGATGCTCGACAGGTAATTTCAATCATTATCGCATTATTTCGGTCTTTTTAGTTCATTTTTTGATATCAAGTAATCAACGACTTTTTTATTCTTTTTCTTTGTTGGGCAGGATATGGTCACGGTTCAGCCACAAGATTGTCGGTAAATGGAAAAAGGAGCTGGCATGGAAATGGTCCAGGGTAAATAAGTAGAACTAACTACATCCGCGCATCTTTTTAGTTCTAGTTTCAATATCATTATCATGTTTCATTATTATCTGACTGAATTCTATTCTCGTAAAGTGGTGCATGCAGCAGGAACAGGGAACTAATCTACGTACATGCTATGTTTGTGAGAACATTTGCTTTATGATCGAACGATACAGAGATAAAAAACATCTTTGGGTACGTAAACACTATTCAATTTTTTTATCATGGTCTAATATACATACACACAACCAATATATTTATATTGATCTCCTTCTTTAAACATGACGCAGATGTGCGATAGCCTCCTAGCTAAGGACCGCACATGAGCACTTCAAGAGGAAATGACGGGATTTTTTCTTGAGCAGATCATATCTTCCGATGAAGAATACCACTACACCTAATGGGTGCATGTAATGATCTGCAAAAATTGTATATATCAAATTGTTACCGGATTTGGAATTTAGAAACCGAATGGTCCGGGCTTAACATCATCCAACTAGGCTATGCATGGTCTTCTGTGCTCCTTTTCCGATTTTCATGAATCGGCAATCTTGAAGGTCTTTGAACCCGGGTTTATGTTTCTGCAACCAAAATAGTTATAAAATAGTTATCTCATCTGAGACCAAGTGTTAGCCAGGCATGGAACAATCCAAGATATCCATATGAAGATAAAGCTTAGCCGATACGACGGTGACAACTTTGGCTAGAGCAAATTGCCACTATTAGCCCCTATGAATGGTACAACATGTTAACTGGCATACTTAGTGACAAAAATTTTCTAGCAAACGAATTACTTATTTCGACTGATCTTTCAACATTAATTAGAATTATACTGAAAGATGCATCAATGGTATAATTTTGACCGAATTGAAATACAAGCAAATTGTCATCTAGGCGAACCACTTCAAAGACGTCGGGAGAATTTGATGTCGGCACAACAGGAAAAATACTTTGATCGGTCTCTGGATAAATCTCCAACATTACGACTAGCTCTTATGGATATCGTGCCGCGTCACTTGGACGCTCCTTGTTAACCGAACATTGTTCAACTTTACTTTCTGGCTATTGATGTTCATCATTAACCCAATCTTGTTCGGTCATCTCTTCTTGTTCTTGATGCTCATTCTGTTTGGCACGGAACTCATCGGGTAGCATGTAAGCTCCGTTACATCCAGAAAAATCGAGCACGACCAATTTGCTGCATTTGTCGTTACTTTGCTCGGTGAAGCTTGCATCTTCTGTTTTGCTACAGTTAAAAAAGGTTGGATCGACATTAGATAGCGATGCACTCTGATGGCTCGATGCACTCGTCCTTAACATGGTCGATACACTTGGTATTGTCACTATGCATCAGCCTTAACCGTCTCAGTGCTCAATCCAACTTCAATCGAGTCCACCATTAGTTTGGATTTAAATAAACCATTCGGCTTTGCTGTACACGACTTAGTCACATTTATATTGGCATCAACCATATCAACAATATTAGCCGGGCCAATCTTCTTTTGCTGATTTTCTCGTGAACCTTCCTTTTTATTTTTCCTTAACATCACAGAAGGGCCAACATGGTCGATGTGTGGAGGAAGGAACTTGACATATTCCTGCAAATCTTCCTCTTCACGCTTCTTCTTGTGCTTCATAGGCTTGTCAACATTCTGCTCGTAACTTCACAAGAGTCGGTGTGGTAAATTGTCGGCGCTACACCCGGCAAGCTTTGGCTTGATCTTGTTCATACGGGCCATATGTTTTTCTTCAGACTCGACTCTACATGGATCGGTTTGCCCCAAATGCTTTTAGGATCTTTCGGCACTGATTTGATGTTGCCGAAATTTTGCAATAGTACAGTGGATGTATAACATATTGCAATGATAGGTGAGGACACAGGCACAGTTGTTGAATATTTTCTCTCGACAATTTCTTCGAATGGAAGCACTTCATCTTCTTTCAAAACCCTAACTCTTATTACCTCATAATCAGGAACCAACCCCTTATCATGTTGCTGAAGGCAAAGAGCGCTAATCTTCTTATTTTGGGCTAAATTTTTTAATGCAGTTAGAGCCACCTCATCTCCTGCAATATTAGGTACAAATACTCCTGTACAATCTCCATTCACTCGGCCATAACCATGAAGGCGAATCGAGTCATGAATATTTTTAGTTTTGTTGAACAATTAATCTCATGAGGTATAGTATATGATGACTGAGGATAACCAGAAAAATAGCTAACGGAAGCATGGCCGATTCTCCCATCTATCGGCATGTTTGGGGATGAACCCACATATTGCGAGCCGGTTGTCGATGTGTGAGACACACTCTTGTACATGAGGTGTCCTATACTGAGCATTCGAACTCATGATGTTGTTCACCGGCATATTGAAAGGTGTTGCCGATGCACGAAAGTTTGGATCCATAAGTTGCATGCCACGATTATGTAAATTCCAAGCTTCTCCAATGGAATAACTAGTCGGCCTTTGCTCGTTAGGGCTAGCAGACATGATATATACATCAAAAGATCTAGCAACAGCAACATGATGGCCATTTGCATCTACGTAAGGAGATTGTTGATACATGTTACCGTGGTAGATTGCAGCCGCTTGATGACGCTCTCCTTGTTGCAAGAACAAGATGGAGACCGTTCGAAGCTTCGTCCCCAGCGGAGTCGCTAAAAAGTGGCTTCGCACACAAACACGTTATCGTGTACCTTTGATGACTGGGGTGATACACCGCAGCTCATGTCAAAGGAGGCCCGTCAGGAAGTGCGGTACGTAGGTAATCCAGTGGGCGCATTTGTAGACCTGAAACCCCACACGTCCGGGAGGGTTCTCGTCACGGCGTGCGGCGGCTATGGGCTGCCTAGGTCGGCATGGCTGTCCCTAGGGCCTCGTGGATCGATTCCCTCCAAGATAAGAACAAACGAAGAACAAGGATTACGATACAAGGGAGAGGGATAAAAGTAGATGATCACGAAAAGTAGTAGATATATTGGTTTGTTTGATTGTGTGTTGTTTCAATCATTCATCACCTTCGATATATATAAGAGGCGGCTGGAATTCCCGTACAAGCTAAGGATTCATCTAGGCTTTCCTTACAAGAAAGTTATAGGGAATCATGTCCTGGAGTCCTAATTCTAGTTCAACTCGGATTCAGCCCGAATCTGGCCCAAACTCCTATCTTGTTCCTTGTGCGGGCCACATAATCTACATACGACCTCTGATTCAGACGATTTATATAATAAAATCGATCGTCTCGACGTGGCGGAACTTTTTTCCTATTGTATGTTTTTCCATTATAGGCCGTATTCAGGGCCGAACAGATCGTGTGACCCATCAGCACTTGTTTGATCCCTCGCGCAACCCATCAAACAGTTGTCTATCCCTCGCATCACATTTCGCCTTGTGGTAGGACCGCACGCCATGGCTCTAACTTTTGCATTCAACCTTGGTTTGGGATGATTTTATATTAAAATCAATCTATTCGACGAGACGAAGATAATCCGTGTTGAACATTTTCTTCATACGAGGTTGTCTTGTTGGCTTAATCGGCCGAACATTACTCTGAATATAAAATTTCAGCACTTTGATCACAATTCGGCCTTCGAGATGAGATCAGACATCAATGGCCCAAACTTCTAAGATGTTCGTGTCAAGATTATGAACTTTTTCATATAGATCACTTGTTCATTTTAATCAATCTTAATAAGGTTTTTTTTTCGTGTCAAAATCTGGTGTCAACAACATTGTCAATCGCCATATCCACATGTCTTCTCGTGTGTGCTGTGTTCAAGACTCTATGCAGAACACCTTTGGACAACCCACCTTACTATCCTGCCGGATAGCGTGGGACACTTTGATGATATTCCCTTGAACTCCTTCCCGGGCGACATCACTTTCTTCTGCCCATCAAGGTGGAATATTGATTCATACAACTCCTTCCGATGCTCCTGAGCTTCACCGTCAGGTTGTCGCCCAAACCTGGGTATACTGTAAACCGTTAGTCTAACAGTCTACTTGTATAATGTAATTTAAACAATGGATATACTGTGCGGAGCTCGGCCCCAGGCACCCAGGGCCCAGGTCCGGGGCGTGGAAAATTTAACAGGCTACAACTATGTAGCTTTTTCTGCACGCCCAGGGTGCAGTCCAGTAAATGAAAGAAGGCCCAAAGCCTTGATAGGCTGTCTTACTTGAAACGACGCACGAACGAGTCAAGAATACACCACGATCTACTGGCACGCATGAGGTAGAGGATCGTGTTCCCAAAAAAATGATGCAAAGCAAAACAGTGTTGTTGTTGAAAAAATGAGATGCATCACTCGCCGCCGCCGATGAGTCGCACACACACACGATCAAATCTCCAGACTCCAACGCTCGCGCCGCCGGCTATGCCTCCGCCCCTCGACCCCCTCCCTACTTTTCCTTTATCCCGCCCTCCTGGCATGTGCGTCGTTCGCCCGGACGCGCCATGGTTGCTTCACTGCCGGCTGCCGCATCTTGTATCTTTCTTTGATGCTTCTTCTGTTTCGCATCGATGCGTTTTTACTTGTATCATGTTCTATTTGTATCAGTGTATAAACTGTTCTGAACTATTATTTTCCTGTAATAATATGTGTGTATGTATCTAGTCTAGGGTATATGGCTTTCAAAGTTTCAATGATATAGGTCTCACAACGGGCTTTTACCTCTCGAAGTGGTAAGTTTTTAGATTTGTATCAATGATAATTATTTCACTTGATGTTTATGCTTTCTCTTATGAAATTTTGCTTTGATGTCCTGAAGGTGTTGGCTATTCTTCTACCATTGACGGGGTTATGTGAGGCACATAAAAAGCAAACCATTGATTCGGTACACTTTCTCATCACATGTTTTGTCCTTTGTAGTTTTGCCATGTTTTCATATATTTTGTTGTATCGTTAAGTGTTGAGTTTAATTTCTAAAGTTTTGGTCCACTTGAGACATATTTTGTATGAGTATCTTTTGAGGTAACTAAAAGCCTTATGTATGTTAAGTTTTTCCCTCGTGGAAAAATATTTTTGTGTCCAGGGCTTGCCCCAATCCTGGCACCGCCACTAGATATACCTAGCCATGTGAACGTGCAACGATAAAAACAAGTGTGTACCAGGCCTAAAATAAGTTACATACCATAAATCATGATTAGAAAAAAAAATCTGTGATAAGGAAAGCTATAGCATGTACATACAATGTGTGAGGACCTCTAGCGTGACGCGTCGATGGTTGTCTAACCCAACAATTTGCTGAATAAAACCGAGTAGGCGTGTTGCACATTTGATTAACCAGACAACTTATAATATGAGACGGGTCCACATGGTGACGCGTATTCACGTTGGATTACAGCATAAAGATAATTACGCGTGAAACCTTGGTCGTGCCTAATCGATTCCAGGGTATGTCATTTATGTGAAGCCATCTAGGGAAATCATTTAAACTTGTCCAAAAATCCAAGGGAAAATGGGGTAATAAAACCCATGCCATTCTCTCCAAGAACGCAACAGGAAAAGGAGAAGGGGGATAACCAGAGAAAAGACTAGACGAGAGAGTGGAGGCGAAATCAACCAACACGCGCGTCCATGGCAACCCGCCCACAACAATCGCCCATGAAAATCCCGCAGCGCAAGGTTCAACCAGCGAAGGGAAAGATGGAGCCAAAGCCTAAGAGGAAGGAGGCCAAGGCGATGGTGGCGGTGACGGGGGAGGCGGAGGCCTTCACGGCGCTCGAGCTGGAAGCGGCTGAGCAACTCATTCGCCTTAGCGAGAGCGTTGTGTCCTTTGGCACGCCATGCGTCCTCCCTGTTGCCCCCTGCGTGGCGTCCTTGGGCCGGTACTCCCCGCCGATGCTTCCCGCTCCGGGCACCACAATTGTTGGCGTTTCGGAGGACTGGGAAGAAGACGAGGAGCACGAGGTGGCCGGGCGGCAGCGGAGGGTGAAGCGCTACCGCCTGATTAGCGAGATCTACGCCGCGACAGAGCCAATAGACGGGCGCAGCGGCAGCAACCAGAAGAAGAAGAAGGAATAGGCAAGGAGAGATGGGAGGGGAGAGCAGCCTTCTTGTAGTTCACATGGTTGCTAGGGGGTAGCTCAGGGTTGAGCTTGTAGTCCTCGCGTTCCTTTCCCAGGAGGAAGAGTCGCTATCGCTATCTTTCTCGCTGTTAAAGGTTATCTTTTCACTAAGAGTTACTTTCGTTTGAAGTTAGATCCATCCATGGAAGCTTCTGAAATCTTAAATGAATTGGTTGTGTTGTTTCGTATTGTGTTGCTATATGGCTAGGCTGGATCCTGGCTAATCAGCGCTCTATACAGTTCTATGGTCTCCCCGACAAAGAGGATAAGATCACCTCCGGTGATGGTTACTCTATGCAAAAATGTCGATTGATCGATTAATGTAATTTTCTATTTTGTGTGTTTGATTCCGGTAATGACTAGGCGCACTTCAATTGTCAGGGAGTTTAATTTTTAGTAGAAATGGTTGCCTATTCTTCAATATAACCTTACCTTGTCACTTTAGTTTGGTCGATTCAAGCGAGTCCAACTTCTTGCACATGACATGACCGGATTAGGTCAATCTAGCTATTGGATCACACACAACGCGCCGTCGTAGGTGGGTGGATTCTAGATAGCTTCCATACGCAACCGGTGTGGCATTGGGAAACAATGCAAGGTTTCCTAGAAAGAGTTCCATTTCTTGCCTCTATGATGTCCGTTCCTATTAGCAAAGCACGCGATGTAGGTAATCATCTAAGGCCCTATTTGAAACCATACAGATTATATAATACAGTTTTTATAATCTATTTTGTCTCCAAACAGGACAGCTTATGGTGTAGATTATGAAAATTAGATGGATAGATTATTAAAAACTCATAATCTACTCTATACCAGCTAAAATCAGATTATGGATTGCTAATGATCCATTACCCTTGTAAAGTTGGAGATAATTACATCCCTACCACCGCCACCCTTTTTTTAAAAAAACAGAGGACAGACAGGTCATTATCAGGGACGAAGCTAACATGCAAGCATAGGGGAGGGGGCAAGTTTGTTCATGGAGTCGGCAAAGTTCATATAAAGTAAAAAAATTAGCTACAACAATCATTATTGTAGTAGAAAAATGAATTTGTTAGGGGGGGTCTAGCCCCCCTTGTCCCCCCTAGAATCGTCCCTGGTCACTATGCAATGTAAAACCTAGATTACAGTTTACATAATCTGGCCTCCAAACATGTCCATCTAGATTATCTTTATAAATAAGATTATATAATCTATCTTCATAATCCAGATTATCATCATCTATTATGGTTCCAAACAGGGCCTAAGACAAACAACTGGTCAAGTTGCAGATAAACATATTATTTTATTAGTCTCCCCTAATAATAAAGCACGTAGCGCTTCTCCCGTCCGTCGTGGCAATTTTGCAGAAAACCCCTTGTGTTTCGTTTAAATCAACCCGCAGTCCTTCATTAAGTGGGAAAAAAACCCGTCTCGTTACCTCCGTCTTCCCCACCCCGCAGACCTCCTACCCCCTTCGTATCCAGATCGAACCACAGAGAGAAGAAGAGGGGAGCCACCGCCGCCCCCGCCACAAGCCCCCGGCAAGCGCCTCCCCCCGAGGAGGAGAGGCGAGAGAGGAGAGGGATCCGGCTGGAAGGTTCTGAGAGATGGGAGTCTGGCGCGCCTCGCCTCCTCGGACGAGAAGCTCCGCCCCCTCCATGTCGGGCAGACGCAGGCGCAGGTCGTACCGGCTCCCCCGGTGTTGCTCGCCTCCCCGGCTGAGAAGCACGCGGCGATGCCCAAGAGCATCTCCATCCGCTCCAAAGGCTACCTGAAGCATCGCGTGACGAAGCCGGTGAATGTCGGCTCGGTGAGATCATCCGCGTCGACGTCGTCTTCGAGCGGTTCGTCGGCAACGCCTCGGCCACGCTCTTCGCCGCGCCGCGCGGGCACGCGCTGGCCGCCCCGGTCGCCGCGCTGCTCGCGTACGACGTCTCCGCCGGGAACAACGGCAGCCGGGCCGTCTCGCTCCGGGCGCTCGGCGCGCCGGTACGCGTGGATTTCGGGGACCTCGCATCTGCGGCGGTGGCGGCGAACGGGACGCCGCCGTTCAACGCCATGGCGGCCAGGTGCGTGACCTTTTAATTATAGACAACACAGCACTACCGCTTCAGTTAGCCGAATGAGAGGGACGTTGAGGTTGTTGCTTCTTAGGGTCGTGGAGACCCCCTCCATTGTTTCTAGCAGCAGGCTGGCCGCTTTGGTTTATCGATTGATGATAGTCATGCCCGTAGTAGCAACCGGACATGAACCCAGAGGCCTGCGTGCCTTTGGGCTCGTGATGGCTCCATCTAGCTAAACTGCTGTTGTCTGAGAACTGCGGGTAGTAATAAGCTGAAGACTGAATCTGATCAAGGTCGCTTTGAGCCTGAGATGCCACAACAACTTAAACAGAGTTACTTGCAGGGGAAGAAAAAAATAATTGCAGCAAAGCACAGATGGAAAATATAAATTTGTTATACTTTGAAAGGAATGGTGCAGCGTCACCTTCCACCGGCAGCCCTTGGAGAACCTCATTTCTCTGATGTGCTGCTGTTGTCAGGTCGTGTGGATTTTTTTCCAGTTTTGTGGGTATGTGAGTTGGTAAACCAGGTGTGGTTGGTGCTCACTGATCTCTTCCTACTCCCCCAATTTTCCTCACACTTGCTGCCGCTCCCGATCGGCCTCACTTTGTGGTTCCAGTCCAGTGAAAGAGTTGTGATTTAACAATCTATAGCAGAAGCACAATTAACTCATCTGGTCCAATTTTCATTCTTGGAATTTTCCATCCACATCTGTAAGCAATTGCTGAATTTGTATGTAAGAATGCTTTCGGTACATACATTTTGCTGGGTACTAAATAAATCAGATTTCTGTAAATTGCTAGAGAATTTAATCAGGAGGGTAAATAATTGTGGGTGAAAATTACTTAACTGATTTTGAGGGGTTATGATTGTAGTCGTACTGTGGAATTTTGTAATGGGGCTCAGCTTTGCTATCTGAATCTAGATGTTTTCCGAATCTCTCTGATTCAGATTTTCCGTGCACATCTTTGGCAGAAGGTCCATGAAAGTGTTGTTATGGATCTTTGGCAAGTTCTGGATCAGGAGTTGGATGCACTGGAGATTGAGACAGTACAGAAGGAAACAATACATCCGAGGAAGAGTTACAAGATGAACAGTTCATGTGCAGATGTCCTCCTTTTTGCTGCACATAGGTGGCAGATGTTCAAACCAAGCTTATGATAGTCTGAATCCTCTGTGCACATAGGTGACATATTATTTTGTTGTATCCATTAACTTCCAATTTATTGCCATTGTCTGAATCCTCTGTGCTTATGTTGATTAATATTTATTGCAGGAGTGATGATTGGACTTGATCTAGCTTATAATTTGCACTCCCTTTGGCAACTGGCTCCTTGGGTCAAAGCCCCTCCTCCAGCAAGCAATGAACAAGATCATGAAGGTAATAACCATGCTAACTGTAACAAATCTAGCTCTATGGCATTATCTGTGTTGTTAAACTGATTGAAAGCCCCCTCAATCAGCATGATAATCTCTTATTATTAACCCTGAATCTACCCTACACATACAGTGCATGCAATATCTTGTGATTTTTGTAGGACCTATTTTGATTCGTACCTGAAGGAGTGCATCTCCTCGTTCAGCTGAAAAAATTAATGCTCTGCACTTGGCTCTACATCTGATGCTCCAATACAAGATTCATGCTCTGCACTTGGCTCTACATCTGATGCCCCAGTACTAGATTCATGCTTTGTTACAGACCAACCAGACATCATTAGTTGGGTCTCAGAGTGCCTGGAAGATGATGGAGATCACAAACAAAGTAGCAGTGTGAGCATATCTTCCACACTCAGCACCACTGATACCATATGGAGACCCACACATGCCCCTGGCCGCAGTTTCGGTGCGCCAAACCACTGTCAATTACCTCCATACCATGGTGGCTTGCCCCAGTCCATGTGTGGGGATCAAAACCCCATGAGATGCTGCTACACTTTTCCGTCCGTAAGCAATAGACCAAATCAGATGCCTGAATATTGGAATGGAAGTGCCAATAGCTACATGGCGCCTGGTGGCTATGATACTTTCTACGAAAACTGGACTAATGGAAGTGCAGATTCGGGCCTGAACAATGCACAGTTTTACCTTTCATATTCCATGTACACCCTTTTCTGATCAACAGTGTTGTGTTGCAACCCTAACAATACAGACGCACAAGTCATGCATAGATGCTAACCTAGCTCGCAGAAGGGGTGGATGGTGGTGAGGCGGCATGGGGGTCGCCAATGCAGTGTTCGTACTAAAGCTTAAGCTTGTAAAGGTTAAACATGAAACTTATTGTAAAACGGTTGTGTTGGATAGCACCTTTAGTGAAAATTTGCCGAATAGCCGTCATTGGATTTGTACTCGTGTAGTACGACCAATGTTTTACTGTTGTTCTGTGCTAGACCATGAGTTACTTACTTGGTCTTTGTCGTCCTTGGCATCTTTTGAGGTTGCTCCACGATGTTAACAGAAGCAAGGCCTGGACACATGATTGATGTTGTGTGATGTACCATACATCTTGGCCAACTAACCTAAATCGTAAATTGTATCATGGTCCTTTTTCCAAATCCTCTGATCACCAAAAGCAATTGTCAGCTGTCAACCCATGAGCACGAGGCTGTTTGTGTCTCTGCCAAGCTTATCACGACATGCTCCGCCATATCGATCAATGATGGTGATACTATGATGGAATTTGTTCCCCTCCCAAGCGGAGGGCTACGAGCCACTGCTTTCACGACAGCAAGCACCAATTGTGCTAGTGCAAACTAACATATACTCCCTTCGTCCCAAAATAAGTGTCTCAAATCAGCCAATTAGCATCTTGCAGACTTCGAATGACCGTAGATCAGCTCCCCATATAGTTGTCATCACTAGTGGAAAACGGGCCTTTGGCCTGGACCCTTTAGCCCCGGCCTGCCTCTGGGCCGGGACTAAAGGCCCGACCACGTCGCCCCAAATCGCAATGCCTCCCACGAGGCTTTGGTCCCGGCCCGTAAGTAGCCTTTAGTCCCGGTTTGTGTCCCAAACCGGGACTAAAGGGTTACGCGGTGTGCAGCCCGCATGTGCGCCACCTTTAGTCCCGGTTTGTGTCTCAAACCGGGACTAAAGTCCTCTGCCTATATATAGCACAGCCCCCCTCTCCCCTCTTCCTTGCATTTTTCTTGGATGGAAGAGTGTGGGTGTGTGCTAGCTCTCCATTGTTTTGATGCACTAGAGGTGTTTGTTGAAATGTGTGTTAGAGGCGATGCCGCTTCAGTTCACCTAACACAACTACGATATGAGATGCCCGAGCCACGCTTAAACCTCTTCCTCTTTATTTCTACTTATTCTAAAAGGTTAGCAACTATATTTCCTCATTTAGACCGTGCGGTACTAATTTTTAGGATCGTGATTGTGTTTGATATACTGTCGTATAACGCAGATGAGCCATCCATGGATGTACGGTGATCGACGCACAGCCGCTTACAGAGAAGGTGTGCATTCTTTTCGAGATACAGCCGATGCGAACAAGCATGGTGGTGGATTTATGTTTTTTCCATGTGTTGAATGTCGGAATGAGAAGGATTACACTTCCTCAAGAGTCATTCAGAGCCACCTGCTTCGGTCTGGTTTTATGTCGGGCTATTATGTTTGGACCAAGCACGGAGAAAGAGGGGTTATGGTGGAAGACGACGATGAAGAAGAAGAGAACGATGATGACAACTACCGATCTATGTTCCCTGAGTATGCTGATACCGCAATGGAAGACAATGAAGAAGAAGATCAGGATGAAGAACGGGAACCAGATGAGCCCGCTGATGATCTTGGCCGGGTCATTTCTGATGCACGGCGAGGTTGCGACACTGAAAAGGAGAGGTTGCAGTTCGAGCAGATGTTACAGGACCACAACAAATTGTTGTACCCAACTTGTGAAGATGGCCAGAAGAAGTTGGGTAGCACACTGGAATTGATGAAGTGGAAGGCAGAGACCGGTGTGACTGACTCGTCATTCGAAAAGTTGCTGGTACTGATGAAGAAGATGCTTCCAAGAAAGAACGAATTGCCCATCAGCACGTACGAAGCAAAGAAGCTTGGCTGCCCTCTAGGATTAGACGTGCAGAAGATACATGCATGCCCTAATGACTGCATCCTCTACCGCGGTGAGAAGTACGAGAATATGGATAAATGCCCGGTATGCACTGCATTGCGGTATATGATCAGAAAAGATGACCCTGGTGATATTGAGGGCGAGCCACCCAGGAAGAGGGTTCCTGCCAAGGTGATGTGGTATGCTCCTACAATACCACGGTTGAAACGTCTGTTCAGAAATAAAAATCATGCGAAGTTGTTGCGATGGCACATGGAAGATCGTATGAAAGACGATAAGTTGAGGCACACCGCTGATGGTCGGCAGTGGAGAAAAATCGAGAGAGAGTTCCTGAGATTTGCAGCTGACGCGAGGAACTTATGGTTAGGTCTGAGTACAGATGGCATGAATCCTTTCGGGGAGCAGAGTTGCAGTCACAGCACCTGGCCCGTTACTCTATGTATCTACAACCTTCCTCCTTGGTTGTGCATGAAGCGGAAGTTCATTATGATGTCAGTGCTTATCCAAGGTCCAAAGCAACCCGGCAACGATATTGATGTGTACCTAAGGCCATTAGTTGATGAACTTTTACAGCTGTGGGCCGAACCAGGTGTACGTGTGTGGGACGAGCACAAACAAGAGGAATTTGACCTTCGAGCGTTGCTTTTCGTAACCATCAACGATTGGCCTGCTCTTAGTAACATTTCACGACAGTCAAACAAGGGATACAATGCATGCACGCACTGTTTGGATCAGACAGAAAGTATATATCTGGACAAATGTAGGAAGAATGTGTACCCGTACAATCGTCGTTTTGTTCCGCCCAAGCATCCCTTAAAGAAAAAAGGCAAGCATTTCAATGGCAAGGCAGATCCCCGGGGGAAGCCTATCATCCGTACTGGTGCTGAAGTATTTGATATGGTCAAAGATTTAAAAGTAATCTTTGGAAAGGGTCCTCGTAGCCAACCTGTTCCTAACGGCCCTGATAAGCGCGTACCCATGTGGAAGAAGACATCTATATTTTGGGAGCTACCCTACTTGGAAGTCCATGAGGTCCGCTCGGCAATCAACGTGATGCACGTGACGAAGAATCTCTGCGTGAATATTCTAGGCTTCCTGGGCTTGTATGGGAAGTCAAAAGATACACCGGAAGCACGGGAGGACCAAGAACGTCATCAAGGAAGAGATGGCATGCATCCAGGACAGTTTCAAGGGCGTGCCAGCTACGCTCTTACTAAGGAAGAGAAGGAAATCTTCTTTGAAGTCCTTTTCAGTACCAAGGTCCCGACTGGCTTCTCGTCGAATATAAAGGGAATCGTAAATATGAAAGACAAAAAATTCCAAAACCTAAAGTCTCATGACTGCCACATGCTTATGACGCAATTGCTTCCGGTTGCATTGAGGGGAATTCTAACGGAAAATGTTCGCCTGGCAATTGTGAAGGTATGTGCATTCCTCAATGCAATTTCTCAGAAGGTAATCGATCAAGAAAGTCTATCAGGGTTACAGATTGATGTGGTCCAATGTCTGGTCAGCTTTGAGTTGTTGTTCCCGCCATCCTTCTTCAATATAATGACACACCTCCTAGTTCACCTAGTCGAAGAGATTAGAATTCTCGGTCCTGTGTTTCTACACAATATGTTCCCCTTCGAGAGGTTCATGGGAGTCTTAAAGAAATATGTTCGTAACCGTGCTAGGCCATAAGGAAGCATCTCCAAGGGCTATGGAACAGAGGAGGTCATTGAGTTTTGTGTGGACTTTCTTCCTGACCTTAAGCCGATTGGTGTTCCTGAATCTTGGTATGAGGGTAGGCTGACAGGAAAAGGCACACTAGGAAGGAAAGCAAAAGTATGTATGGACGGGCATTCTTTCTCTCAAGCACACTACATAGTTCTACACAATTCCACCGTGGTGGCTCCGTATATCGTGAGACACAAGAATATTCTACGCTCCGAAAACCCGGGGAAGGCTGACTCTTGGGTTAAAGGGGAACACGAGAAGACTTTCGGCAGTTGGTTGCAGACACATCTCATGAATGATGACACCGTTGGAGATCAGCTGTACTGTTTGGCCAGGCTACCATCTTCGACTATATGTACTTTCCAAGGGTATGAGATAAATGGGAATACATTTTACACGGTTGCCCAAGATAAAAAGAGCACCAACCAAAATAGTGGTGTCCGCTTTGATGCAACAGACGAGAATGGGCACTGTTTGGAAACATATTACACGTACATAGAGGAGATATGGGAACTTGACTATGAACCTACTTTTAAGATCCCTTTGTTTCGATGCAAATGGGTGAAGCTGACACGAGGCGGGGTAGTTGTAGACCAAAAGTACGGCATGACAACAGTGGATCTCAACAATCTTGCGTACATGGACGAACCATTTGTCCTAGCCAATGATGTCGCTTAGGTTTCTATGTGAAGGACATGTCTACAAAAACGAGAAAAAGAAATCAGCAAAAGAAGATATCGTCCGATGAGCCAAAACGCCACATAGTTCTTTCAGGGAAAATAAACATCGTGGGAGTAGATGACAAGACAGACATGTGAGAAGATTATAATAAGTTTCATGAAGTTCCGCCCTTCAAAGTGAAAACTGACCCAAGCATCCTACTGAATGATGAAGATTCTCCATGGCTACGACCTAGAAGAAACAGAAATAATAGATAGGAATATTGGTGCAATAATGTAATAATGTATTAAACCTTTTATGTAATGCATGTATGGAATGTACTAAATTTCAAACACTTTTCATTTTCATAGTTTTGTCAAATTCTCAAATATGCAAAAAGAATTTTACTAAACCTTTGTAAGAGATGTGTTCTCATTCGAAACGCTGATACTTCGAGAGAGATTGTCCGTTTTGTACACGAAGTGCATCCAGTTTTTGTCATAGCCCTCTCAACTTTTTAACACATGCTATGTGGGTGAAATGATGATAGCATGCCAACTTTCAACATTTTCACAGTTCATTTGTAGTGCTTTTCAATTTTAGGGTCAACTAGCTCAAAAAAAAAGTAAATGCACGAAAAATACCAAATTAAGTTAGAAATTGTTCAAATTTTGTGATGTGCCTTTGAATGGTGCATTTTGAACACACAAAAAGTATGGAGTTCAAATAAATTCAAAAAATGAAATCCCTTTGTAAGAGATGAGTTCTTGTTCGAAACCCTCATACTTCGAGAGAGATTGTCCGTTTTGTACACGAAGTGCATCCAGTTTTTGTCGTAGCCCTCTCAACTTTTTAACACATGCTATGTGGGTGAAATGATGATAGCATGCCAACTTTCAACATTTTCAGAGTTCATTTGTAGTGCTTTTCAATTTCAGGGCCAACTAGCTCAAAAAAAATAAGTAAATGCACGAAGAATACCAAATGAAGTCAGAAATAGTTGAAATTTTGTGATGTCCCTTTGAATGGTGCATTTTGAACACACAAAAAGTATGGAGTTCAAATAAGTTCAAAAAAATGAAATCCCTTTGTAAGAGATGAGTTCTCGTTCAAAACCCTGATACTTCGAGAGAGATTGTCCGTTTTGTACACGAAGTGCATCCAGTTTTTGTCGTAGCCCTCTCAACTTTTTAACACATGCTATGTGGGTGAAATGATGACAGAATGCCAACTTTCAACATTTTCAGAGTTCATTTGTAGTGCTTTTCAATTTCAGGGTCAACTAGCTCAAAAAAATAAGTAAATGCACTAAATATACCAAATTAAGTCATAAATTGTTGAAATTTTGTGATGTGCCTTTTAATGGTGCATTTTGAACACACAAAAAGTATGAAGTTCAAATAAGTTCAAAAAAATGAAATCCCTTTGTAAGAGATGAGTTCTCGTTCGAAACCCTGATACTTCGAGAGAGATTGTCCGTTTTGTACACGAAGTGCATCTAGTTTTTGTCGTAGCCCTCTCAACCTTTTAACACATGCTATGTGGGTGAAATGATGATAGCATGCCAAATTTCAACATTTTCAGAGTTCATTTGTAGTGCTTTTCAATTTCAGGGTCAATTAGCTCAAAAAAATAAGTAAATGCACGAAGAATACCAAATGAAGTCATAAATTGTTGAAATTTTGTGATGTGCCTTTGAATGGTGCATTTTGAACACACAAAAAGTATGGAGTTCAAATAAGTTCAAAAAAATGAAATCCCTTTGTAAGGGATGAGTTCTCGTTCGAAACCCTGATACTTCGAAAGAGATTGTCCGTTTTGTACATGAAGTGCATCCAGTTTTTGCCGTAGCCCTCTCAACTTTTTAACACATGCTATGTGGGTGAAATGATGTTAGCATGACAACTTTCAACATTTCAGAGTTCATTTGTAGTGCTTTTCAATTTCAGGGTCAACTAGCTAAAAAAATAGTTTTTAATTAAAAATAACAAAATAGTTAATAGTTTGGATAGTCAAAATAATTACTTTTGCAAATAGAAAATAGTTTTTAATTATTTATTCAATTTCAAACACTTTTCATTATCATAGTTTTGTCAAATTCTCAAATATGCGAAACGAATTTTAATAAACATAGTTTTTAATTGAAAATAACAAAATAGTTAATAGTTTGGATAGTCAAAATAATTACTTTTGAAAATAGAAAATAGTTTTGAATTATTTATTCAATTTCAAACACTTTTCATTATCATAGTTTTGTCAAATTCTCAAATATGCAAAAAGAATTTTAATAAACATAGTTTTTAATTGAAAATAACAAAATAGTTAATAGTTTGGATAGTCAAAATAATTAATTTTGAAAATAGAAAATAGTTTTGAATAATTTATTCAATTTCAAACACTTTTCATTTTCATAGTTTTGTCAAATTCTCAAATATGCAAAAAGAATTTTACTAAACATAGTTTTTAATTGAAAATAACAAAATAGTTAATAGTTTGGATAGTCAAAATAATTAATTTTGAAAATAGAAAATAGTTCTGAATTATTTATTCAATGTCAAACACTTTTCATTTTCATAGTTTTGTGAAATTCTCAAATATGCAAAAAGAATTTTTAATAAACATAGTTTTTAATTAAAAATAACAAAATAGATAATAGTTTGGATAGTCAAAATAATTTATTGTGAAAATAGAAAAAAATTGAAACTATATGAGAATTTGTAGAGAAAATTTAACTTAAATTCAAAGTGACCTCACTTTGAATTCAGGTTGAATTTTCTCCATCATTTCAAATATAGTTTCAATTTTCAAGTTTAGAGTGAGTTTAGGCCCGTAAGCCTGCTTTAGAGAGGAGCTCGATGGAGATGCTGCGACGGGGCTTATAAACTAGTGTTAGTCCCCCTCGCTGGGCGAGGTGGGACTAAACTTATCGTGCAACCAGCGGAGGGGCTTTAGTCCCGGGTGGAGCCACGACCCGGGACTAAAGGGTGTCTTTAGTCCCGGTTCGAGCCCCGAACCGGGACTAAAGATCCACCTATATAAGCGGTAGTTAGAAAATTTCCAACCCAAATCACATTTCGTTCTCTCCTTCTTCCTCGTTCTCCTGCCCGGCGTGGCACACCGACAAACTCGACGACGCCGTTAGGCCGCCTGCCGTCCTCCTCGCCGTCGCCATCGTCCTCCTCGCCGCCGCCTGCCGTCCTCCTCGCCGTCGTCGACGCCTCCGGCCTGTAAGCCCCCCGCCCCCTCCTACCCAACACTCCGGCTGGTGGAAGAAAAGAAGAAAAATGAGAAGAAAAGAAGAAAAAGGAGAAGAAAAGAAGAAAAAGGGAAGAAAAGAAGAAGAAAAGAAGAAAAAGGAGAAGAAAAGAAGAAAAAGGAGAAGAAAAGAAGAAAAAGGGAAGAAAGGAAGAAAAAGGAGAAGAAAGCAAGAAAAAGGAGAAGAAAAGAAGAAAAAGGAGAAGAAAAGAAGAAAAAGGAGAAGAAACGAAGAAAAAGGGAAGAAAGGAAGAAAAAGGAGAAGAAAAGAAGAAAAAGGAGAAGAAAAGAAGAAAAAGGAGAAGAAAAGAAGAAAAAGAAAAGGATTTTTTTTGTCATTTAATTCCTATTGTTATTAGGTTTGTGCTAGATTATTAGGGTTAGTAATATTTAGAATTAGGTTAGGGTTACAAGAAGAAGAAAGATGAACAAAAATAAGAAAATAAGATTAGGAAAAAGGAAAATAAGAAGAGGAGGTGAAGAAAAGAAGAAAAAGGAGAATAAGAAGAGGAGGAGAGGAGAAGAAGAGGAAAAATAGAAGAAGAGGAGAAGTAGAAGAAGAGAAGTTGAAGAAGAAGCGGAGAAGAAAATAAGAAAAAAGAAGAAGAAGAAGACATTTCTACGTATATAGATGCTTAATTAGTGTTTCTTAGATTATTGCTTAATTTTGCTATTGTATATGCTTAAGTGTTAATAGTTTAATTTTGCTATTGTATATGCTTAAGTGTTAATAGTTTATTTTTAGAAAGAAAATAAATAGAACTAGTTTATTTTTTTAGTTCATTTTACGATGCCTATCCCGCATCCTCGTCGTGGACTCGACGGAGGACACCTGCTTGATCAGAGGGGCCATGTCCGGGACTGGGCTCTGCCCGGCTGGTATTGGGAGGTGCTACCTTCCGGGGGCGTAGGTTGGTGAGGAGCCAGCCCGTTGTTGACCCGATCCTTGTTTGGTGGCGGTCGCGTGGGCCAGTGACGGTGCCGAGGCTTCCGGACACCGCGGAGGTGGTACGTCACCGTGTCAGCGAGGAGGATGAGCACGTCCGTCGCTACATGGTTGCGTTGGAGGGCAGGTTCAAGCATACCTGGCAGGTTCTTCAGGGATATCACTGGAGCTATGATCCTGTGATGGTTCCTTCTCTTTGGGTGTCCACCGCCCGCGACGATACCCGTCGGGCGCTACGGTTCTAGCTGTATCAGTGATGCTATATGTATGATAGTATTCGAGGAGTATTAGTGATAATATTCGACGATGTACGGACAAAAGAGATGATGTAGTTTTGCTTATAATTGAATGCATGCTAATTTGGATACTACTTTATTTTACGATTTGGTTTTGCTTATTGAATGCTCAAATTGGAAAAGTACTCCTACTTTGAATACTATGCAGAAATCTAGGAGTCCCGGGTGGAGCCACGACCCGGGACTAAAGTTGTTTTGGAACGGAGTTCCTGATAGAATAATTCTTTTTTGGTAAAAAGTTCAACAAAGTCCTTTGACACTAGACAATGTGACATATCGAAGGGTAGATGAGATCAGGAAAAATAGGATCATTTTCTACACATCTAGAATGTCGCCATTTTGTTAAATCCTTAAAGGTTAAGAGAATCCGTTAGACATATTTTAGAGTTTAGGTTCTAGCCAAGACCCGGGACTAAAGGTCCTCCTATATAAAATGACACTTCAAAGTTTCCAACCCCTCTTATATAGTTTGTTAGTTTATTAGTTAATCAAATATCCGTTTTTTGCAGAATATGGATCCACATATAAGGAACCTCGAAGAGGAAGAACTTCTCGAAGATATAATCAAAGACGGCCCCGACGTTGAACCAGCTGAATCTCCGTCGTCATATCTAAACCCCTCCGGATATGGAATGGAGGTCGACCGACACGAAGATGAAGCCGATGGGGGCAGGAGATAGGTCCAATGACGGAGAAGGTGATAGCTCCACTGATGGAGAAGCCGGTGGAGAAATAATAAAGTCCGGCGAGGTATACATATGAAGTTCGACAATCACTTGTAATATGTGAAAAATATTGGAGATAGCTCTATATTGTATACATATACATTCGTTTGACGAATGTTTCTCCCTCTTAGGCCTCCACATCGAGCAAAGCTACGAAACGAGGCCCGACTAGAAAGTTGGATGCACGGACGCATTACACCTTTGAGGTGATATTGCCTACGGGCGAACCCAAGCTTCCTAAGAATGCTGCTGACACATTCAAGAATCAATGCGGAATTCTCGCTAGGGATCACATCCCGATGAGCGTTCGGGAGTGGAACAAGCGCAAAGGGGCAGCCGATAGTGACTATGTCGCCGAAAGGTACAAAGATAATCTTTGGAATGATCTCATGTCACATTTCAACCTGCCAGAATGTGAGAATGAAGACGCCACAGACAAACTGAGGGCCAAAGTCAAGTAGTGGACTCTAAAGAAGATGGCCGAACTGTTCCGTAGCTGGAAGAAGAAGCTATGGAAAAACTATCTGAAGACAAAGAAAGTGCCAGTATTCGAGGGGTATCTAGCCAAGCAGGCGAATCACTGGAAGGCATTTCAAGAGTACAAGGAGTCAGAAGATGCCCATGCATTATCAAAAAAGAACAAGAAAAATGCCTACAAGAAGAAATATCACCACAAGCTGGGGCCAGGGGGCTATGAGACTGCCATCCCAAAGTGGGATAAGAAAGAGCAAGATCTGCTAGCTAAAGGCATCATACCTGAACCACTCCGTGATGAGTGGGAATTGAGAGCAAGAAATTGGTTCCTTGCGCATGGTGGTTCGTACGACGAAGAAACAGGGGACCTCATCTGCAGTGACAGTCTTAGGATACCCAGGGAGAATTGGAAAAAGATAGTGAAAGAAATTAAGGAGGGAAAAGGAAAGTTCACTGCAGATAGAGAGAAAGATTTGCTCACACTGGTCCTCGGCAATGACGAACATGGAGGACGAACGCGAGGCTTCGGTCCTTCTTACCCGTGATGGCTTGGGTTTGCCAGAGACCAAGACACTTACAGAAGCCGAGCGAGAGCAAAGAAGCGGCAGCAGGATGAGGAGAATGACAAGTTCAACCAGTTGCTTGCCAGGATTAACGAGCAACAGAAGCAGATTGATGAGCTTAGAGGAGTAGCGCGCCAGGAAGATCCTGCACTTGATATTACCGGCGCCCCATCTAAGCGGAAAAGCTGCGTGGCTGAATCTGAGGCCCCGCCCGACGATGCACGAAGAATGATAGAGGGCGGTCCCGGCTACCCCGTGGATGGAATCAAGGAGTCAACATCGTGTGAACTCCATCAGAAATTCAAGAACATATCCATGAAGGTGGCCGTCGGACAAGCTTTACCTTCTGGCCCTGATGCACGCTGGCATGGCCGTGAGATTCCAGCTGGCTTTGCTAAAGTCGGGGTGGATGAAATCATGGCGGGGTTTCATGATATGGAGCTCGACATAGCTGGACCCGAAGATGAGAGGACACTCGGAGAAGTACTGGGTGGAGTCATCCTATGGGACAAGAACTACATCAAGCTTCCAGGCTCGGCCCCAAGGACAACACCGCCTCCGAGTCGTCGCAGGTCACCTACACCTCCATCACCTCCAAGCCCTCCACATGACATCGGCCAGCACAACACGAGTCCATCTCGATCACCGCCGCCGGACTTGGGTCGTCCGTCTCCGCCGCCGCGCGCTCCGGATACTAAGCGGAAGCGTGCCAGCAAGAACGCTCTGCCGATGATTTTTAAGTGACGAAGCCCCCCAAAGCGCAAACTGTCGCCCCTCCCAAAGGTACCTCATGCTAATCTTCCTATCAAACCTTATGATCGTACCCCCGAGGAAAACGCCAGGATAGCAAAGGAACATCATGATGCGCAGATGAAAAAGAAGGAACCTGAGCCCCGCCTGGAATACACCGAGAAGCAAATAGCATATGCAAAATACTTCACGACCCTTCCATCACAGTATGACTTACACCATAAGCCTGATGACTATACACGCACATTGCAGAAGGAAGTGAAAAAGAGCAGATCACGTGCAAGTGCAAGTGGGAGCAAATCAAGTTCAACTACAAACAAAAAAGATCAGACATTCCTCAGCTTGGACAACAGGCCAAACAGTCGATCCCACCCCTCAGGGTGTTACCCGAGAATGTCCCCCCTCTGGTGCAGGGGCAAGATTTGGAATTAGCAAAGAAGTGGGCTAATGAATGGGGTATCCCGGTTGAAGACATTCTGGCTTCCCAAGACGACAGGTTATCCAAGGCTGTGGTAGCCCCTAAGCCACAATTTGTCATGGGAGCGCCTTTGGTCAGCAAAGATGATCTCCCAACAAATATGCGTTATTTGCATACATGGTACTTAAGTGAATCAAAGAATGGGAGAACGATGATCGTGGTGAGTGTCCCACGGGAGTACTACGGCCGCCCCGAAGAAATTCATATCGACTATGATGAACTCTTCCAGATGTACAATGTCGACGCCCTCGACAAATCGCTTATGAGTTGCTATTATCTGTAAGTTTTTCAATTCGTTGTCTACATATAACTTGTTTAGTTATTTCAATTCATTGTCTATATATAACTTGTACTCTATTATGCAGAATGAAGATTCTGGATTGTAAAAATAGGAACATCCTAAATATTGGGTTTATTGACCCAGATAAAATACATATAGCGACGCTAACTGATAAACCCAAGGAGACGGAGGAAAACCTTCTAAGGTTTCTAACAGATCAAAATTTCTGTGACCACATACTGTTTTCATACAACTTCAGGTGAGGGTCTTTACTCTGTTGTGCCCATTCACTTATAAGTGTAATTGATAAGTTACTGACACACACACACACACACACACACACACACACACACACACACACACATATATATATATATATATATACATGTGCAACTTCCATTGGATTCTGTTGGACATTCAAATTGATAAGGGAAGAGTTGATGCCTTCGATCCATTATCGAGACCCTTGGAACAGTTCCAAAGCCTGCAGGACATGCTCCAAGGGTAATTTCAATCATTCTTGCGCTCTATTGGTCTCTTTCGATGATTTTCTGATATATCAATTAATGAAAAACTTAGCAAATCGTTATCCTTGTCGGGCAAGGTTTGGAAGCCGTTCAAGTGCGTGACTCCCTGTATCGAGCCTGAGAAGCTGACCTTTAGAGGCTCAGGTAAGTAGTAGTATGATATACTTCTATTTTCAATACATTTATGATGCTAGATTATTATTTTGCTTATATATATTCTATTCTCGTAAAGTGCGACCAGCAGCCACGGGGGACGCATATATGCGGATACTATGTTTGCGAGACCATTCGCACGTTTACCTCTGAGCACAAGGATCACAGATTCGACGTAAGCAATGAACATTGACACCTCTATTTTTACCCGTCATTCTTTGTTATCATGATTGATATTCATATTCATCTCCTCTTCTTATATAGTACACAGACATGAGGGAGAAGTCCCTACCAGAGCAATGCGCGATTGCTATTGCAGAGGAGCTTGCGACCTTTCTGAGGACGGAAGTTATAGATGACAAAGGACGATTTAGTGTAGCTAGGGGCCATTACTGATGTTGGTCCATGTAATCGAATAGACGGGCTCTAGTCCCGATAATTCAGATCTCCATATAATTGTATATATATGCTCGCTTGTAAGATAAGTAAATCTTATATATATATATGCATAATTATTTCTATTTAGAATTATATGAAAACTAATTCCCGAACACCAGACGAGGCATCACGTTAATCTCCCGAACATCTAAACCCTAAAACCCTAAAACCCAAAAATAAACAAAATCTGAAACTCTTTAGTCCCGGTCCGTGTAAAGAACCGGGACTAAAGGGCCTGCCCCTGAGGGCGCTCCGAGGCGCCCACGTGGAGCACCTTTGGTCCCGGCTTGGAACAGGGCCGGGACTAAAGGTTAGGCCTTTAGTCCCGCCCCTTTGGTCCTGGTTGTTGAACCGGGACTAAAGCCCCTTACGGGCCGGGACTATAGGCCCTGTCCCCACTAGTGCATGGTGATCTTGGTAGATCGCCACTGCTGCTACTCTCGATCTTCAAAAACCGGCATCAACGTGTGTCTCATTTTTTTCCCTCATGTTGTTTGCAGAGATTAAATAATAATGTTGTTTGTAGAGATTAAATGAGTAAAAGTATGATGATGGTCCTGTGGTAACTATATGACCAATCTGTGTGAAGTTTCACTCCATTTGTATGAAAGTTCATATGGTTGGATCTCTACTTGCACTTCAATGAAGGTATGGAGCTGAAGTAGATGTCGACAAAGAGTGAGGGCGGGACTTTTCAAATACAAAATTCATGATCCAAATATCAACAATCTAGTCCGGTGCAACGCACGGGCACTTTTACTAGTATCTATAAAAATGATCATGCTAGCACTAACGATGCATGCATGTTTTTAGTTCCAATATAAAAGACGATCGACTGGTTTGAAACAGGTTATATATTTTCTCTTGGAACGCTGGTCTAGCTAGTCTAAGAAAGAAACATAATAGATTTCTATCATCTACCATCCATATGCACTATTCTGATTCTACGATCAGAATAGTTATTCTCATCCCGATCGGTCCTATATAGACGCCACTGGATGTTCCGAACTGCTGCACCGGAGAAAAAAACACCCCCCTCACCACTCACCCCACCTCGCACCGTACCTAACCCCACCTCCACTACTCGCTGCCCCGACCTCCACACGCGGCGGCGCCACACCACCGTCGGTGCCGGCCCACCGACACCCGCACTGCCGCCGGCCAACCCCCACCCGCTCTGCCGCATGCACCCAGCCCCAATCGAGCCGCCACGCCTTCCTCTCGTCCGTCATCACCGCCAACTCCCCTTCCACTGCTCCACCTCGATCAAGGTCGACAAGCGTAGGGACAAGCCCAAGACGGCGTCGGTCGCCTCTGAAGCCGCTGCGACAGGGACGTCGTCCGCGACGTCGAAGACGTCCAACAGTACATCTTGCGCCACCGGCACCTGCACTGCACCGCCCGGCCTGCGGAACTCCATGTTCGTTCGTCAGCGGGTTCGCCGACAGCTTCGACCCGGCGAGCCTCAGCTTCCCCGCCGGGCTGCTCTTAGCGGACAGCGGCACCTACGTGGCGGACGGCTGCGCGCAGTAGCACTTCCACCAGGCCCATGAGAACGAGATGGGGCAGTGGGCGGCGGCGCAGATGGACAACTTCCCATTCATGCAGGCCATGGATCATGAGATGTCGGGAACTCCAGCTGAGGCAATGCCCATCACTCTGGCGGTGATGCAGGGCATGTTCCACTTCAACCTCGGGCTACAGAGCGGCGAAGGCAAATATTACTTGTCCTAAAAAGGATCGGGGTCGTTTGCGCTAGCGTGGTGTGTGCGAGAGACACCGGTCAATAACACTGATCAAAGTTCAGCTAGCTGTCTCGCTGAGACGTTCAAGCATTACTGTATAAAAAAGTTCAGTTATGGCGTCAGATGCAGGTTCAGAACTTCAGATGGAGTACTTGCGTTGCTAACTGATGTTTGTAACAGTACAATTCCAAGTGTGACTGTGAGTCCTTCCATTGCATGTCCCTCCATTAGGCGTGTTTCTGTTGTATAAAGCGCAATGAGTAGCTGATTTGACTGAATCAACCAGTTTTAAGGGTTGAGAATTGACCATTTTTAACATTTTTAACGATTGAAAAACAGAGGTAAAGACTAGAACTCTCAAATCCAACCCTTATAGCGGAATATTCCGTTATAAGGGTTGGGTTTGAGGGTTCTAGTCTTTGCCCCAACCCCAACCCTCAAAACTGTCATTTGACATATCACAATTTTCATTATCTCAATAACACCGAATAGTACTTTCAAACACATAATAAACAGGGGCAAACACGTATGATTGTCTTACACAAAGGATTTTCAGACAACATCTGGTATCTAGTTAGGCCAGATATCAGATAGAGTCATGTTTTCAGAAGGATTAAACTCTCATAGAAAACATATTCAGAAATGAAGATGTATACCATTCTACTTCACATCAGTTCTATTCATGCCAAGCATATCAGCCTTATTTTATGTTGCAAACTCAGCGTCTAGGTTTAACCACATGCCTTACATGGAAGGGTAAATTAAACTGCTTTAGATCATCTTTTTCAGATCAACTGAACTGATTTAGAGATCTTACATGTAGAGGGATGGGCTGAGGGAATGGTTTGTTTGATCCAAGCAATCAACACGAGGTAGGTAGGTAGGTGTAGCCCTTTGCACTGTGTTACAGTGCGCATGTGCACTTTTTTCTTCTTCTTTTGGACAAATGCTTGCATGTTATTTCGGTTTTCGCAGTTCCAGAATTAATCGCTCCCATCAATTAGCTGCTGATCTATGAAGTCAGGAGAGTGTGTTGACAACTAGAGCCAAGGTTCAGACGACAACACACTTAAAAATGCTGGTTAAAAATCTTTGAACATGTGTAGTGCAATGATGGAAAAAGATTGAATCTTTATCGCATAACCACTACTGATCTCTCTTATGGTTTTTGGTATGCATTCTGCACTGAGTGCTACCACTGAAACATATCCATGCGAGATCCATGCTATGGTGCAAATTTGTGAAATTACTTTGTACTCCATCTATTCAAAAATAAGTGTCTCAACTTTGTACTAGTTCTAGTACAAAGTTGTACTAAGCTTAAGACACTTATTTTGAGATGGAGAGAGTAGTCATTAGTAATATTTCATTGTGGGTAATGGACACATGACTTCATCTATCCACAAATTATTTTTTCGCTTGATTTGCATCGGATATTTTTTTACTACTATTTCAATTTAAGTGTCTTGTGCATGGATGTCCTTCATAGCACACAGGGTGCTTGTGTTAATACCTACCAGACAGGAACACTCGGCTAGTGATAAAAAAAGGTGGCTCAGTGCTAAAATAATTTGCTTTTCATGTTTCTAAAAAAATCAAGAATTTCAAATTAAAATAACGAAAGAAGTTCGATGTATAAGGAAAACCCAAAAATATTTCTATTTGTAGAAAAAATGAAAGTATGAAGTTCAAATTTTCAAAAATATATTTGATGCTTACTTAATTTTTTTAAATAAATTAATAAGTTCAAATTAAAATAACAGAGAAGTTCAAAGTTTATGAAAATAACAGAGAAGTTCGAAATATATATAGGGTAGCACTATTCTGATCCCGATGCACACTATATAGCCGATGGGATCTTCGTGAACTCCTGAACCGGTAGCAACAAGCGACAAAAAAAATCACCCCACTACGAGGAAAAAACTCCACCCACCACTTCCCCGATCCCCTACCTCCCTCGATCCAATCGCCGGAAACCGTCGGACCTCCACCGTCGTGTGCCTAGACTCTCCTCCTTCTCTCTCCTTTCCATCTCACCGGCGTGGCACTCCCGCATCCCCGCATGCCTCCAGCCACCGGGATCCAGCCCACACATCCCACCCCACGCCCCAAGACCCAAGAACCACAAGCATCTTGCTGTCGCACGCGTGCATCTGGCCTCCAGCATCTTGCCGCCGGTGGTGGTGGTGGTGATCAAGGTGCTATTGTAAGGGACGACACTGACATGACACACAACATCAAGCATCTTCGACTGTGCACGAGACATGAGTGTGTGCATGTGTCTACGATCTACATTAATTATTGATGCAAGCGATGACTTTAGTTGTGCCCACATATGGAGCAGTCAAGATGGTGGCTTCACCAACTCTAATGTTTCTAGAGAGGAAATCTGAAGTTAACCGAAGTCCAACTATTACGTTGGACAAGTTAACTAAAGTCCAACAGAGGAGTTCAATGTTTTCTAACAAAACATATTTTTGCGGTTCTTAAAAAAGAAGAAGAAGGTCAATTTTAGAAAATACAGAAGTTCAAGGAAATCATAACGTAAACCAGATTTCCCTGTTTATAAAAAGAGATTAGAAGTTCGAATTTAAATTACACAATAATTCAACTAAAATAGAGGGCCAACTAAAATACTTCTAAACCTCCAAGAATTAGAAAAAACTTCTCAACACACAAAGTTGTGCCTTTTTTATGGATTCTAATGGTTATTTGAAATAGTGTTTTAGAAGTTCGAATTGAAAACAACCAGCGGTTCAACTACTACATAGAGGGTGTTTCAAATAAGAAAAAGGAATAAAAAGGCAAAGTCCGAAAAGACTTTTGCTAGAAGTTTAGGTGCTCGGTCTAGGAAGTTCCAGAACTCTTATAAAGGAGGTTAACATTGTATTTACCTTTGCAAAATAAATATGAAAATGGTGAATAAAAAGGCAAGGTCCAATTTTTTTGTTGCTATAAGTTCAACTCCTCGATCGGAGAAAGTTAAAAAAATTATTGTGAGAGAGGTTTGTACAAAAGGAATATCACTTATATAACACTGATGAATGAGTGAAAAGTTATAGACGAAAATACTTGATAGAAGGTCAACGTGAAAACAACTATAAGGTTAGCTACTACACTTCATGAATGTTATATGAAAATCTTTTAAACTGTCGCTAGTATGAAAAAAAGGTATCAACACGGGAAAGTTGCTTGTTTAGAACAAATTTTAGTCGGTATAACATTTGCTCAATTCCGGTGAGTGGATGGAGTGTTATGAGCAAAAAAGAGAACGTGGAAAATAGAGCAAAGTTCAAGTGGACATGGCGAGAAGGTCAAGTACTTCACGTGGTGCATTTTCGAAGGATGTGTTTCGCGAAAAAGGTAGAACGCATGATATCGCTGTTTTCAAGATTGCTTAAAAACTGTTAGGAATCACAGAAAACTATCTACATGAAAAAGTTTCGCATTTTCCGTACCTTTTGAATGGTACAATATAAAGTTTGTAAAAACTACGGCCAAAAAACGTTTTAGCCATTTTTAAAACTGACATAAAATCATAAATAATTGGAAAAAATAATGTACATATAATTATTTTGCATTTTCTCTAGATTTCCAATGCCATGTCATTTGTTACATTACAGAAAACCATTGAGAAATTAAAGAGAAAATACAAACTCGGTACTATTTCTCCCGTTTTCTAAATTACTTTTAAACCGTTAAAGTTGAAAGAAACTTTTTATATGAAAAAATGTGCATTTTCAAAATATTTCAAATGCCATATCATTTGCATCAATAGGACTAGCCGTTTTCAAATTAACCCCCAAATACTAACACAACTGTTCGGTTTCAGAAATTCCATCCTTTTTGAAATTCCTCTTTAACCGTAGAGAATTTGGAAAAACTTTCAAGGTATGAAATGAGGGGATTTGCAATTAGTATTCAACACCCTCTCATTTGCCTCATTCCGACAAACGGTTTAGAAATAGGATTGAAAATACGATTCACGTTTTTTTGTATGAACAAACACTTTTTTTAAACTGCTCTTAAACCGTGAACATTTTGACAAAACTGCAACCTAGGCTGTTACCAGGGTGTCCATAGCTTTCAAAAGATATGTCGCAAGCCCCATTTGGAGAATATTACCAGGGTGAGTGGTTCGAAGGATGTGTTTCGCCAATAAGGTGAAACAAGTGATCTCGTTGTTTTCGAGATTGCTCAAAAAACGGTTAGGAATCACAAAAAACTATCAACATGAAAAAGTTTCGCATTTTCCATAGCTTTTGAATGTTATATTATTTGCCCCATTTCGATAAAGTTTGTAAAACCTATGTCCAAAAAACAATTTTAGCCATTTTTTCAAATCACATAAAACCGTAAGGAATTGGAAAAAAAATATACATAAAAATGTTTCGCATTTTCTCAGCCTTTCCAAGGCCATATTATTTGCTCCATTCCGAAAAACCATTGAGAAATTAAAGCGAAAATACAAACTCGGTACAACTTGGGCCGTGTTTTAAATACTTTTAAACTATTAATAGTTGAAAGAAACTTTTTATTTAAAAAACTGCGCATTTTCAAAAGCTTTCAAACGCCATATCATTTGCATCAATCGGACTAGCCGTTTTCAAATTAACCCATAAATACTAACCCGGCTGTTTGGTTTCAGAAATTTTGTCATTTTTGAAATTCCTCTTTAACCGTAGGGAGTTTGGAAAAACTTTCAATGTATGAAATGAGAGAATTTGGAGCAGCTATTCAACGCCATCTCATTTGTCTCATTCCGACAAAAGTTTTAGAAATAGGATCGAAAATACGGTTCACGCCTTTTTGCATGAACAAACACGGCCGGTTTTCAGAACTGCTCTTAAACCGTGAACATTTTGACAAAACTTCAACCTAGGCTGCTACGAGGGTGCACTAGTAGAAAAAAGGGCCTTTTGTCCCGGTTCGTAAGGGCCTTCTGTCCCGGTTTCGGAACCGGGACAAAAAGGTCGTTACTAATGCCCTTGGCCTTTAGTCTCGGTTCTTACACGAACCGGGACATATGGGCCTCCACGTGGCCGGTGCAGCGAGCCCAGGCAGGAGGCCCTTTGGTCCCGGTTGGTGGCACCAACCGGGGCCAATAGGCATCCATGCGTCAGCATTTCAGGTGCTGGGTTTTTTTGGAAAGGGGGGGGGGGGGTTGGGGGTTTTGGGGGGTTAATTTAGGTATTTCATATATTGTGTTAGCTAGCTAATTAATAGAGAGAAGTGTCCTCTCTTATCTCCGTTCTTGGTCGACGCTACATACTATACGTATAGAGAGGACTAGACACGCTAGCTAGTAAGCAAATGAAGGAAACAGAAGATCGTCATGAACATATGCATACAGAGAGAAGTGATATCGACCACCTCTCCTTCTCTAAGAGATTGGTCGAACAAAAAGTTCTCGTATATCTATCCGACGCTACTGGCTACATATATACAATATAATTATCTCTTACAATAGAATCTCCTAACTAAAATTCAACTAATTACGGTTCACATGGTATTCTCCGTCTTTAGCGATCACGTGGTCAAGAAAGAATGCCGCCAATTCCTCTTGAATTCCTCGCATACGATCTGTTGGTAGGAGTACATTCCGTATCCGAAATATCTAATTTGAAGAAGGGGGTCAATACATATATATGAATAAATGAAACTGAACACAAATGATGGTAATAAAAAAAAATTGTGAATATTATTACTTATGCACTTCATATTGTTTGTCAGAGTAGCCCCGCTCACAGGTCGTGTGGCGGATGGACTCACAAATGTAGTATCCACAGTAATCATTCCCTGGTTCCTACCACAACCACTTTACAAGAAATAGAGGTCAATCAAACTGATAGTTAGCAAGCATGCTAAATGGTATTGATGAAACTAGCGCTTGAATCACTAGGAGATGCATGGAACATGCTACTATAGTAATTACTTTCGGGTGTATAAATTGCAGCTTCTTCGACAGTCCCGGAGTTTTTGAGGTGAATTTTTTCCAAACCCTGCCAGACAAAGAAAACAATTACTTGATATCAGGAAATGAACAAACTTGCCGATATGGTGCGATAATGATCGATTTAACTTACTTCTGTAGAATTTCAGTCATGTCCGCATAATCCTTGGGATCTTTTCGTCTCGAGTCTAAGACGGTTACTAGTCCCTGCTCAAGCTTAATCTCTAGGAGAATATAGTGAAAGCTTTTGTCGGAAACCGAATATGCACAATTGATGCATAACTCATCAATTACATTACTATAACCTTGCTAATAAGGGAAACCGAATATGCACAAGACAGTAACACTCAATACAAACGATTGTAGCAGGTTGGCCTTGGTATCTTTGGCCTGAAATTCAATCATAAATGCATCTACGAGATTTGTGTTAATGAACCCAATATCACCGATTTGTCTTTTCTTCAATTCGATGATCTTCAATCTGCATATAATATAGTGAGGATAATTAAAAATACATGCAATGAAAGAGCTGGCCTATATATAGAGACATAATGATAGAAGTAGTACTACTTACAGGCAGTAGCAAGTGATCATTAATTTATCGAGGGCCAGGAGATTGAAAAACGGGAAGAACTCCTCAAATGGAACATTCAATAGTTCAATTCCAACGAGGTCATGCTCCTCTCTAACTCTCAGCGTCAAAATATTACTCCCCTCAGGCTCTCTGCAGGTTTTCATGTACCAATCATGGAATCTTCGCATCATCGTTGTTAGAGATCTTTCATCTTTGACGAGAGGCTTCCCGTACACGTATTTGTGTTCGTCCACCTCCAATAAATCAAAATGTGCATCGTCGGGCAAGTAATCTGTAGGATTGGTACCGGGCAACAAGATCCCCGAATGATTAGCGACGATATCGCTAGACACCTTGAGCGGGGGGAATGATTAGTTCGCTTGTTCGCCGAGCTGGGCAACTTTTTTCCCAGCTCGTCTTTCTGCTAACCTTTGACCACTGACAGTACTTCCCGACCGCTCCACTTCGATAAATGAATTTGTAATAATGCGCTCATAGTTGCCTTTCGCCGCAGACTTTGGTGGTTTCTTCAGGGCAGCCAGAGTACGCTTCGCTTTTACCGGATCTATCTTCTCCTCCGGAGGTGGATGTTTCTTTGTTTTCACCCCTTCAAAGAAGTTTTTCACTTCAGCTTGCATGATCTTCACGTTTTCCTCCTCGCTCCCCTCGTATGGTAACTTCTCTGGAGTCTTCAGAGAAGGACCGTATTTGTATTGCCTGCCTCTGGCTGTACTGCTAAACGCTAGAGCAGACGGAGCGGCTACGGCTGTCTTTCCTTTCTTACGAGGCAGAGTAGAAGGACGACGCGCCGGAGCAGCCGGAGCGGCGGCACGTCTCTTCCGCCCTTGTTGACGAGGCGGAAAAGGAGGAGGATGGCTGCTCGGGCGCGCCGGTGCAGGCGGAGAAGGAGGCGGAGTGACGCCACGCGCCGGAGAAGGAGACTGAGTGCCCTGATCACTCGCCGGAGGAGGAGGCGGAGGAGGAGAAGGAGACTGAATGCCCTGATCACTCGCCGGAGGAGGAGGCAGAGGAGCAGGCGGAGTGCCCTGACTCGCCAGAGGAGGAGGAGGAGGTGGAGGCGTCCAGTTCGGAAGGGTGATGAGCTCCTTCCGCCATAGGCATGAAGTCTTCAGAGAAGAACCCAGCCGAATCTCCCCTTCACACGTAGGGTGGTCAAACTCAAGGTCCTCAAATCCGTCCGTTATTTGATCCACTAGCACCCTAGCATATCCTTATGGAATCGACCGGCCGTGGTAGGTTGTGCCAGGTTCAGTAGGGAAAACAGCTCCAACAGCCGCCTTGACTTTCAATGTCATCCATCGCGCCATAAGGTGGCAATGTTGAGACTCCGTGATAGCATCCACAGGGTAGCTAGCAGGAGCCGTGAATACAGGCTCCATCTGCTGAGTCTACTCGGTGGAAGCCACGCTGCTTCTTCGCTGAGATGGCGGGGTAGCTTCAATGGAAGCTTCGGCAGGTCGTTTGCTGCGATCTTCTTCTCGTTCCTCTAGCCCTTGTACCCTTTCGTGCAGCGCGTGCAGTTGGCTATGCTCCACTTTCTTCCTCCTCTCCTCGCATTTGTAACCCCCTGCGTCCGGAAACCTAACCTTCCACGGAACGGAGCCTGGAGTGCCTCGTGTCCGTCCAGGGTGCTCAGGATTCCCGAGGGACATTGTGAGCTCGTCCTTCTCTCTGTCTGGAACGAACGTCCCTTGCTGCGCTTTCTCGATATACTCCTTAAGTCTCGTGACGGGTATTCGCAGTTGCTCTTTCGTCCAGACGCACTTCCCTGATACAGGGTCCAAGGTTCCGCCAACCCCGAAGAACCAAGTCCGGGAACGGTCTGGCCAGTTCAATGTCTCTGGTTCGACCCCTTTAGCAATCAGGTCATTCTCAGCCTTGTCCCACAAAGGTCATGCTTTGAGGTAGCCACCTGACCCCGTGCGATGGTGATCCTTCTTCTTCCTAGCATTTTTCTTGTTTGTTGTGGACATCTTCTTACTCTTTTCCAATGTCTTGTGGGCCACAAATGCGGGCCAGTGATCTCTGATCTTCTCAAACCGGCCGGTGAATTCTGGTGTAATTTCTTTGTCGACAAACGTTTTCAGCTCATTCTTCCACCTCCTGAATAGTTCTGCCATCTTCTTAAGAGCATGAGACTTTATCAATTGCTCTATAACTGGCTTCTCCGGATCCTCCTCTGGCGGTATGGTGAAATTTTCCTTAAGCGTTGTCCAAATATCTTCTTTCTGCATATCGGAGACATAAGACAGCTCAGGGTCTTCCTTCTTAGGCTTTAACCATTGCTGGATACTGATCGGGATCTTGTCCCTAACAAGAACCCCGCACTGATTAGCAAATGCTTCCGTTGTCCGGTATGGTTCAATCGGCTTGCCATCGCGCGCGATTGGTGTGATCTCAAACCTTTCATGCGAGCGCAACTTTTTCTTCGGGCCTCGTCTCTTTACCAAAGTTGTGCTCGATCCGGAGGGCTAGAAAAACAAGAAAGATGAGAGTTAATTAAAATGTGTACATACAAAAACAATGAATGCATCAATTAGCTAGTCAGCACATGCTTAACTAATATATATACCTGGCCGGACTCGATTCGGTCACCGAAGCCATCATAATCGTAGCCTTCTTCTTGTATCGGCATTAATGGGTCACCGGAGCCATCATAATCATAGCCTTCTTCTTCACCCTGTCCTTCCAAACCATCGGTGTCGTTGAGAAACGACAAGACGACATCACTTCCTTTTGCGATTATCTCCCCCAAAATCTCTTCTGTTGCTTCGTCTCGGGGGTGCTCCATAGTTTCTGCAAATATTTACAACATGGCAATTATTATTCAAACATGACAGATGGATATATTAGTGGCAAACATAGAACTAGCTAGCTAATCACAATAAGGAATCATATTAGTGGCCTCGACGCTGTTTCTCTAGGGTTTGGGTTGGCCTCGACAACGCTTCAAGGGTTTGGGGTGGCCTCGACAACGCTTCAAGGGTTTGGCGTGGCCTCGACGACAACGCTCTTTTAACTTGGTAAATTTGGGTGGCCTCGAGAGAGTTTTTCGGGTAGGGGCGCGGCGGGAGGGGGGTAGGAGACCAACATCATTTTTTCTAGAGTTTGGGTGTCCTCGAGAGTTTTGGTCGAGCGAGAGGGCCAGGGGGAGGTGCTCCCATGGTATAAGTTATCACGGTCGAGAGAGGGTATATATATCGACCTCCCCTCGTGTCGAAGTTATCCGGGAGGGGGTTATATCGACAACGACGACATACATACATGGGAAAATAATGTTATCGGGGAGGGGGTATCTCGACCCCCCTCGTGTTGAAGTTATCAGGAGGGGGTATATCGACAACGATATACCCGATAAAAAATAAGAAGACAAAAGAAGAAATAAAAAGAGGAGAAGAAGAAAGGAATAGAAGAGAAGCGATCGAAGAAAAAAATAAGAAAAAAAAGGAGAAGAAGAAAGGAATAGAGAAGAAGAAGAAAAAAATAGAATATTTCTATTTTTTTCTTCTTATTCTCTATTCCTTTCTTCTTCTCCTCTTATTTTTCTTCTTTTTTTCCTCTTCTTATTTATTTCTCCTCTTCTTCCTCTCCTCTTCTTCTCCTTTCTTCCTCTTCTAATTTTCCTTTTTCCTCTCATTATTTTTCTTCTTCTTCCTTATTTTCCTAGCGGATAACTTCTATGTGAATATGCGATATATATGATCTCGGATGCTAAATCTATATTGGAAATGTGTGGTCACTAAGGCCTACCAACATCAAGAAATTAAGTTATGTGACAAAGTTTGAACCATTGAGTAATGTGCCATAAGTTCTCTTCTTTGTACAAATAGAAATATGACTTAGAAATTCAATTGACAACAAACACTATATATAGAAGTTTGTATTACATAACTGCATTTCGGATGAACTAACTGTGATAAATGCCTAAATCTAAGAATATATCACCAACTTCTCCCATAAATTAAAGAAGTATAATCAAGAATCAGAATTGATTGAAGTTGGTCCGTGACAAAACAAAGAGTAAGGACCAGATTAATGTGTTGATGCTTTTGAACAAACTTGGTCAAATTCGATATATAGTCACCTATCCTTTTTTTATCTGAACAAAACATCTTGCGCATAACTAATATACAAAAAAAGATAAGCACAACATCCAATATCTTCCGATTACCCTTCAGATATAGAACATGAGCATCATTTCAAGAACAAACACCATTTTATCAGCTATACAACCAAAGATTCAGAGACATTTTCATCCCAATCATAATGAATCACTAGGGAGAGCTACTGCACATCATGGGGGCACCTGAGCGTGGGGGTGCACGGCACCGGCGAGGGGAGAGGATGGGGGCGCCTGAGCGCGGCGTGGGGAGAGGAGGGGCGCCAGATCGTAGCCCGACGGGAGGAGGCCGGAGCTAGAGGAGGAGAGGGAGGAGTGGCGGCGGATCTCACCGTGGGAAGCAGAGGAGGGCCGGGCTGCTCGTCGGTGGCAGATGGAGGAGGCGCAGGCGGCCGACGTAGGTGGCGGCGACGACGAGGACGGCTTCGGGGGCGGCACTAACTCCGGCAGCCTGGCAGCATCGGGGGCAGGGGCGGCGTCGGCGTCGGGATCGAATGGAGAGAGCGGTGAGATCAAAATTTCTAAACTGTCACTTATATAGCCCCACCTTTAGTCCTGGTTGGTGGCACCAACCGCGACTAATGGGGGGCATTGGTCCCGGTTGGTGTCACTAACCGGGACTAAAGGTCTGTTTTCAGCAGCCCGAAGGGCGGGAAGCAAAGGCCTTTGGTCCCGGTTGGTGGCACCAACCGGGACTAAAGGGGGCATTGGTACCGGTTGGTGTCACCAACCATGACCAAAGGTCTCTTTTCAGTAGCCCGAAGGGCGGGAAGCAGAGGGTTTGGTCCCGGTTGGATGCACCAGCCGGTACCAATGCCCCCCTTTAGTCCCGGTACCGGTTCGTGGCATGAACTGGTAAAAGAGTTTTTAAGTTGATTCTTTCTGCAGCTGTTTTTTAGTCCCACATCGCCAAGCGAGAGGCACTCGCAGCGGTTTATAAGCCCTGAGTGTAGAGACGATGAAGGGAGAGGCGCAGTGCTCACCTGCACGTTCCTTAGCTTCAAGAAAGTTGGAATTTGGCATGGTATCATCATTTGATCCACATAGCATAAGACCATGAAATTGAAAAGCATTTGAAATGAACTCTGAAAAGGTTCCAAGTTGGCATGGTATCATCATTTCACCCACATAGCATGTGCGAGAGAGTAGAGAGGGTTACGGCAAAAACTGGATGCACTTCGTGTACATAACGGACAATCTCCTTCGAATTATCACGGTTTCATACGGAAACTCGTCTCTTACAAAGGGATTTCATTTTTTGAACTTATTTGAACTCCATAGTATTTTTGTGTTCAAAATGCACCATTCAAAGCCACATTATCAATTTACAACCCTATCTGACTTCATTTGTAATTTTTCATGCATTTACTGATTATTTTGAGGTAAAAGACCATGAAATTGCAAAGCATTTGAAATGAACTCTCAAAAGGTTCCAAGTTGGCATGGTATCATAATTTCACCCACATAGCATGTGCGAGAAAGTAGAGAGGGTTACGGCAAAAACTGGATGCACTTCGTGTACAAAACGGACAATCTCTTTCGACATATCAGGGTTTCATACGGAAACTCGTCTGTCACAAAGGGATTTCATTTTTTTGAACTTATTTGAAATCCATAGTTTTTCTGTGTTCAAAATGCACCATTCAAAGCCACATCATCAATTTACAACCCTTTCTGACTTCATTTGTTATTTTTCATGCATTTACTGATTATTTTGAGCTATAAGACCATGAAATTGAAAAGCATTTGAAATAAACTCTGAAAAGGTTCCAAGTTGGCACGGTATCATCATTTCACCCACATAGCATGTGCGAGAAAGTTGAGAGGGTTACGACAAAAACTGGATGCACTTTGTGTACAAAACGTACAATCTCTTTCGAAGTATGAGGGTTTCATACGGAAACTCGTGTGTTACAAAGGGATTTCATTTTTTGAACTTATTTAAACTCCATAGTTTTTATGTTTTCGAAATGCACCATTCAAAGCCACGTCATCAATTTACAACCCTTTGTGACTTCATTTGAAATTTTCATGCATTTACTGATTATTTTGAGATATAAGACCATGACATTACAAAGCATTTGAAATGAACTCTCAAAAGGTTCCAAGTTGGCATGGTATCATCATTTCACCCACATAGCATGTGCGAAAAAGTAGAGAGGGTTACGGCAAAAACTGGATGCACTTCGTCTACAAAACGGACAATCTCTTTCGAAGTATCAGGGCTTCATACGAAAACTCGTCTGCTACAAAGGGATTTCATTTTTTTGAACTTATTTGAAATCCATAGTTTTTCTGTATTCAAAATGCACCATTCAAAGCCACATCATCAATTTACAACCCTTTCTGACTTCATTTGTTATTTTTCATGCATTTACTGATTATTTGGAGCTATAAGACCATGAAATTGAAAAGCATTTGAAATGAACTCTGAAAAGGTTCCAAGTTGGCATGGTATCATCATTTCACCCACATAGCATGTGCGAGAAAGTTGAGAGGGTTACGGCAAAAACTAATGCACTTCGTGTACAAAAGGACAATCTCTATCGAAGTATGAGGGTTTCATACAAAAACTCGTTTGTTACAAAGGGATTTCATTTTTTTAACTTATTTGAACTCCATAGTTTTCCTATGTTCAAAATGCACCATTCAAAGCTACATCATCAATTTACAACCCTTTCTGACTTCATTTGTTAGTTTTCATGCATTTACTCATTATTTTGACCTATAAGACTATGCAATTGAAAAGCATTTGAAATAAACTCTGAAAAGGTTCCAAGTTGGCACGGTATCATCATTTCACCCACATAGCATGTGCGAGAAAGTTGAGAGGGTTACGACAAAAACTGGATGCACTCCGTGTACAAAACGTACAATCTCTTTCGAAGTATGAGGATTTCATACGGAAACTCGTCTGTTACAAAGGGATTTCATTTTTTTGAACTTATTTAAACTCCATAGTTTTTTGTTTTCAAAGTGCACCATTCAAAGCCACATCATCAACTTAAAACCCTTTCTGACTTCATTTGTTATTTTTCGTGCATTTACTGAGCTATAAGACCATGAAATTGAAAAGCATTTGAAATGAACTCTGAAAAGGTTCCAAGTTGGCATGGTATCATCATTTCACCCACATAGCATGTGCGAGAAAGTTGAGAGGGTTACGACAAAAACTGGATGCTCTTCGTGTACAAAACGGACAATCTCTTTCGAAGTATGATGGTTTCATACAGAAACTCGTCTGTTACAAAGGGATTTCATTTTTTTAACTTATTTGAACTCCATAGTTTCTCTATGTTCAAAATGCACCATTCAAAGCCACATCATCAATTTACAACCCTTTCTAACTTCATTTGTTATTTTTCATGCATTTACTCATTATTTTGAGCTATAAGACCATGAAATTGAAAAGCATCTGAATTGAACTCTGAAAAGGTTCCAAGTTGGCATGGTATCATCATTTCACCCACATATCATGTGCGAGAAAGTTGAGAGGGTTACGGCAAAAACTCGATGCACTTCGTATACAAAACGGACAATCTCTTTCGAAGTATCGGGGTTTCATACGGAAAGTCGTCTCTTACAAATGAATTTCCGTTTTTTGAACTTATTTGAACTCCATAGTTTTTCTGTATTCAAAATGCACCATTCAAAGCCACATCATCAATTTACAACCCTTTCTGACTTCATTTGTTATTTTTCATGCATTTACTGATTATTTGGAGCTATAAGACCATGAAATTGAAAAGCATTTGAAATGAACTCTGAAAAGGTTCCAAGTTGGCATGGTATCATCATTTCACCCACATAGCATGTGCGAGAAAGTTGAGAGGGTTACGGCAAAAACTAATGCACTTCGTGTACAAAAGGACAATCTCTATCGAAGTATGAGGGTTTCATACAAAAACTCGTTTGTTACAAAGGGATTTCATTTTTTTAACTTATTTGAACTCCATAGTTTTCCTATGTTCAAAATGCACCATTCAAAGCTACATCATCAATTTACAACCCTTTCTGACTTCATTTGTTAGTTTTCATGCATTTACTCATTATTTTGACCTATAAGACTATGCAATTGAAAAGCATTTGAAATAAACTCTGAAAAGGTTCCAAGTTGGCACGGTATCATCATTTCACCCACATAGCATGTGCGAGAAAGTTGAGAGGGTTACGACAAAAACTGGATGCACTCCGTGTACAAAACGTACAATCTCTTTCGAAGTATGAGGATTTCATACGGAAACTCGTCTGTTACAAAGGGATTTCATTTTTTTGAACTTATTTAAACTCCATAGTTTTTTGTTTTCAAAGTGCACCATTCAAAGCCACATCATCAACTTAAAACCCTTTCTGACTTCATTTGTTATTTTTCGTGCATTTACTGAGCTATAAGACCATGAAATTGAAAAGCATTTGAAATGAACTCTGAAAAGGTACCAAGTTGGCATGGTATCATCATTTCACCCACATAGCATGTGCGAGAAAGTTGAGAGGGTTACGACAAAAACTGGATGCACTTCGTGTACAAAACGGACAATCTCTTTCGAAGTATGATGGTTTCATACAGAAACTCGTCTGTTACAAAGGGATTTCATTTTTTTAACTTATTTGAACTCCATAGTTTCTCTATGTTCAAAATGCACCATTCAAAGCCACATCATCAATTTACAACCCTTTCTAACTTCATTTGTTATTTTTCATGCATTTACTCATTATTTTGAGCTATAAGACCATGAAATTGAAAAGCATCTGAATTGAACTCTGAAAAGGTTCCAAGTTGGCATGGTATCATCATTTCACCCACATATCATGTGCGAGAAAGTTGAGAGGGTTACGGCAAAAACTCGATGCACTTCGTATACAAAACGGACAATCTCTTTCGAAGTATCGGGGTTTCATACGGAAAGTCGTCTCTTACAAATGAATTTCCGTTTTTTGAACTTATTTGAACTCCATAGTTTTTCTGTATTCAAAATGCACCATTCAAAGCCACATCATCAATTTACAACCCTTTCTGACTTCATTTGTTATTTTTCATGCATTTACTGATTATTTGGAGCTATAAGACCATGAAATTGAAAAGCATTTGAAATGAACTCTGAAAAGGTTCCAAGTTGGCATGGTATCATCATTTCACCCACATAGCATGTGCGAGAAAGTTGAGAGGGTTACGGCAAAAACTAATGCACTTCGTGTACAAAAGGACAATCTCTATCGAAGTATGAGGGTTTCATACAAAAACTCGTTTGTTACAAAGGGATTTCATTTTTTTAACTTATTTGAACTCCATAGTTTTCCTATGTTCAAAATGCACCATTCAAAGCCACATCATCAATTTACAACCCTTTCTGACTTCATTTGTTATTTTTCATGCATTTATTGATTATTTTGAGCTATAAGACCATGAAATTGAAAAGCATCTGAAATGAACTCTGAAAAGGTAGCAAGTCAGCATGGTATCATCATTGCACCCAGATAGGATGTGCGAGAAAGTTGAGAGGGTTACGGCAAAAACTGGACGCACTTCGTGTACAAAAGGGACAATCTCTTTCGAAGTATCAGGGTTTCATACGGAAACTCGTCTTTTACAAAGGTATTTCATTTTTTTGAACTTATTTGAACTCCATAGTTTTTCTGTTTTCAAAATGCACCATTCAAAGCCTCATCATCAATTTACAACCCTTTCTTACTTCATTTGTTATTTTTTATGCATTTACTAATTATTTTGAGCTATAAGACCATGAAATTGAAAAGCATTTGAAATGAACTCTCAAGAGGTTCCAAGTTGGCATGGTATCATCATTTCACCCACATAGCATGTGCGAGAAAGTTGAGAGGGTTACGACAAAAACTGGATGCACTTCATGTACAAAACGGAAAATCTCTTTCGAAGTATGAGGGTTTCATACGGAAACTCGTGTGTTACAAAGGGATTTCATTTTTTTGAACTTATTTGAACTCCATAGTTTTTCTGTGTTCAAAATGCACCATTCAAAGCCACATCATCAATTTACAACCCTTTCTGACTTCATTTGTTAGTTTTCATGCATTTACTCATTATTTTGACCTATAAGACTATGCAATTGAAAAGCATTTGAAATGAACTCTGAAAAGGTTCAAAGTTGGCATGGTATCATGATTTCACCCACATATCATGTGCGAGAAAGTTGAGAGGGTTACGGCAAAAACTGGATGCACTTCGTGTACAAAACGGACAATCTCTTTCGAAGTATGAGGGTTTCATACGGAAACTCGTCTGTTACAAAGGCATTTCATTTTTTTAACTTATTTGAACTCCATAGTTTTTCTGTTTTCAAAATGCACCATTCAAAGCCACATCATCAATTTACAACCCTTTCTGACTTCATTTGTTATTTTTCATGCATTTACTGATTATTTTGAGCTATAAAACCATGAAATTGAAAAGCATTTGAAATGAACTCTGAAAAAGTTCCAAGTTGGCATGGTATCATCATTTCACCCACATAGCATGTGCGAGAAAGTTGAGAGGGTTACGACAAAAACTGGATGCACTTCGTGTACAAAACGGACAATCTCTTTCGAAGTATCAGGGTTTCCTACGGAAACTTGTCTGTTACAAAGGGATTTCATTTTTTGAACTTATTTGAACTCCATAGTTTTTCTGTGTTCAAAATGCACCATTCAAAGCCACATCATCATATGATTGCTCACTTTTGCCCTAAATATCTTGCTTGGTGCTCAAAATTGCACCTTGTGCTGTCATTCTGTGTTGAACTACGAGGCATTGGTGACAATTTTAACACAACACATGATATCCATTACATCTAGGGCACAACATTACATTTTCTCAAGTTCACAACAGTGCACAAATGATAGAATTACATCTAGGGCACAACACACTAGCAGAAACATAACACACACACTGCCACTTAATTGGCTTGCTTAGACCAAATAGAAACGAAACTAGCCACAATGCTGATGCCAAGAACAAAGAGAAAACCCATTGTTTCCGTGAGCTCATTCCTTTTCTTCAACTTGAATTGCATTTTCTTGTTTTCGTTGTTCTGATCCATAACCTTCTTCTCCATACTACTAGCTTTGATCCAACTATGTTCAAGGCCACCATGGAGATCCTCAAAAGCTTGCCCCACTAGCTCACTGGGAGGGGGGTCAATCCAGACAACCCAATCACACTCATCAGGGAGTTGTTAAATCAGAGTTCACATAATTAGGTGCAATTCATAACTTTGCAATAAATCGATGAAAACAGAGTACCAAATGATGTTTTGAGGAATTACATCGAGTGGACAACCCAAAAACCTTCTTCCCGTGCTTGCTCCACCCCAAGAAACACGGCGAGCAGGAATTAGCCCATGCCCCGGGAAACGGTGATTCGAGCGCTCCTCAAGGCCGTAGAAACTTGGATTGGGAATGAAAAACTCGGATTGGAATTGCACAATCCCGCAGCCATCCACCTACGAGCCAGAAAGGCGCATATTACGGCCCATCCTGCGAAACCCTAGATGAGAAATCCCCAAATCCAATGTCAACCAAAAATCCAAATCGACTTACCTCACTGTGTGCGGAGGAACTTGCAGACGACATTGCGGACGTACACATGGACGTGCCCCAGCGGTGAAAACGGGAAGGGGCATGACGGACCGCTAAATCTAGACAAATCTCGGGAAAAATGGAGCTCCGAGGTCGAGCTTCGAGAGGAGAAAGCTTAACTAGTGTGGCTCGGGCATTTCATCGAACACCTAATGTGCATAGGAGGTGAGCTAGAGCACCCAAATGCCCTCCCCTCGCCGGCGAGAAAACACAGAGTGCTCTGCCGCGACGATGGGTATATATAGGTAAATTATTTGTCCCGGTTTGTGGCATAAACTGGGGCTAAAGCCCCCCTTCTAAACCGGTTCAAGGCATGAACCGGTACCAATGGATGTGGGCCAGGAGTGCGGCCCATTGGTCCTGGTTCGTGCCTAGAACCGGGACAAATGGGTCCAGATGAAACGGGACCAATGCCAACGAGGCCCCGGCCGGCCCCCTGGTCTCATGAACCGGGTCTAATGCCCCCCATGGGTCCCGGTTCGTGAAGAACCAGGACTAATGGGCTGGCCAGGCCCGAACCAAAGCCCTGTTTTCTACTAGTGGTGTACATAGCTTTCGAATGTTATATCACAAGCCCCATCTGGACACTTTTAGCGGAAGTTCAACCGAGCACCTTGGGAAGTTCAAGTGGTACAGCTCTGAAGAGTCAGCCCGGGATAAGAATATTATTCTCATTCTAGGATCAGAATAGTGTTTATATATGTTTATATATATATATATATATATATATATATATATATATATATATATATATATATATAATAAAGCAAATAGTGTTTCCAGTGGTCCGTCATTAAAATTGGCCCCAAAGTTGCCCTAAATTACCCATTGTTCCATTCACAAGAGAAGAAAACGATTAAGTTTTTCTCACAAAGTCGCCTTCCTGTTCGGTTCTTACACGGAGAGACCTTAAAGAATCATTATTGCGTGTGAGCCGTAGTTGCTAGAGCGCCTCACCTCCACACACGAGACCGAGGTTCGATCCCTGGTTCCCACACCTATTCTCTTTTTTAGCACCAAACACTCGTTCATGGGCCGGCCCATGTTTTATTATTTCAATTTATTTTTTCCTCTTTAAATTTACTCATGATTTTTTAAAATTTCATTTTTTTAGTTTTGAAAAAAATGTTCATGAAATCAAAGAATGTATGGGAATTCAAATAAAGGTTCAGGAAATCACAAAATGTTCCAGGGTATCTTTCCAATGACGTATCGTTTGCTTCATTCCGTCGAGCTATTTAGAAAAATCGCGAAAAAAATATGCTCGATGCCACCCGTTAGGCGCCCACCGTTTTCAAAACCGCTCTTTAACCGTGAGGAATCCCGAAATGTGTTCAACATGGAGAAGCTGCGCATTTTCCATAGCTATCCAATGTATATTATATGCCTTGTTCCAACAAAACGATATAGAAACTGGAGCGAAAACAGTGCATAAAAATCGCATGTAGTTCTTTATGCTGACATTGCAGTGTTAGAATAGATGGTATATATATATAGATTGTTGAATAATTGTGAGGATAAGCGTTTCGATAATTCCTAAAGTCTCACCGGGAAAACCAAGGAATAGTTTGTTCAAATGTATTTTTTGGAAAAATAAAGTTATGCCCCTAAAATAAGGTGTTAAATGTATATATGTTGACTGGCTTACTATACACTTTTGTAAATCTGCTTTAGATTATGTTAAGATTATCTAGAAAGGTGGTCATTTCATTTCAAATATATGTGGGATTAAGAGCCAAATGTTTTTAGTTATGCAATATACATAATGTATCAGCCTTTCGGAAATGGATTAGGAAGATCCAGTGACTAAGATGAAGGTTGGTAAGTGTAATAACAAAAACCATGGGAAAATGTGTGGTTGTGCTATTATTATATTTATATCAATCGTGGGATTTGTATTACTATTCACAGAATGCTATCATTACTAATGTTTGTGAGGGTTTTGAGGTTAAAATATTGTTTTACCGTTATGGTGCACATATTGTTTTCCATATGTGTTATGATAGTGTTGATATTGCATGGTATTTTCTCTTTAGAAATAAAAAATATAGCATAATTAGGATGGTTAGTTTTTTAGGTGTCTATCAAGTGCAATTCTTCAATGGTATGACTGCCATGGCTAAATATGGTAAATCCCTCGATAGAATATCCTAGCTAGGTAATTGGGCTGGATGTTAATATGAGGCAAGTATTTACCTAGGATCACGGTCGAGCTAATACCCTACTCCTGCTAATGTACAAAGTGACTAGGATGTGGACCAAGTATAGGTGAATACCAAGGGATTGTAATGTTTCTGCCGATGAGCCCGACCTCTAGCTAATATAACATAATGGTGGGCGTAGTATTACAACTCATGGTCAACTACATCATTGGAGGTAGAGTCATCCATGGCCCCGTATCTTTGTCTTATACATCAAGTCTTGTGGTGTCTTCATAAAATAAGTCATGGTCCGGCAAACGTGTCCCATGATAGAACTAACCTAGGGGTCCTTAGCCTAGTCAACCAAGTCGGGAACCCGCATGGTGAGAGATCCCTCGGATGGGACACCATAAGTAGCCCAAAACCGGTCTTCAAGATGGGATAAACCTTGGCAATCCGTGAGCCACACGTTGATGTATATTACGCAATTTATGCTTGCATACATTGTTTAGCCTTCAAGTGAAGAGTTTTGTATGATAGCAATAAATTTCCCTCAAGTGAATGACTTAAGATTTATCAATCTACCGGAGGTGTACAATGAAGATGGTAAACAACCATCCAATCAAATATAAGCAATGTCTTGTGTCCCCAACACACCTTATACAATGGTAAATTGTATAGGTGCACTAGTTTGGCAGACAGATGGTGATACAAGTGTAGTATGGAAGTAGATAACCTACAAGTGTAGGGATCGCAACAGTCTTCAGGGTAGTATTACACCCTAATTTATTTGTCTTAGCAATTGAGTTGTCAATTCAACCACACCTGGGATGTCTCTCTATAGCAAAAGTTTTATTTGCACAACAAAATAGTAGTAATAATAGTAACAGTAATAACTACATTTTGGTAGTGATGTAGTAGTAACATCAACTATAGTAACTTAGGAAGGATCAATATATTAAAAGTGTAGACATCTAGATTGGTGATGGATAAGTATATTTATTGCATGGCACTCATCATGTAATAGTTTCTAGAGCGACACAGAACTAGCTCCAATTCATGAATGTAATGTAGGCATGTATTCCGTATATAGTCATACGTTCTTATAATAAGAAGTAGCATGGAATCTTTTGTCGTACCCTCTGGTGGAAGCGGAGTCCAAGGAAACTAAGGGATATTAAGGCATCCTTTTATTAGAGAACCGCAACAAAGCATTAACACATAGTGAATACACGAACTCCTCAAAGTATCGCAATCATCGGAAAGAATCCCAATTATTGTCACCTTGGGGTATGCGGATCATGACACGTAATAGGTGCATACAACTTGCAAGATAGGATCCAAGACACTCTCGTATCCATGGAAAAAAGGTTTGGATCTGAAATCATGGCACTCGGGCCCTTGTAACAAGAATTAAGAATAGCAAAGTCATAGCAACATCAATCTCAGAACATAGTGGATACAAAGGATCAAGCCCTATCAAAATAACTTGATTACATGACAAATCTCATGCAATACCATCACCGTCCAGCAAGCCTATGGGGAATTACTCGCTCCCGATGGTGAGAATCATGCAGGTGTTAATGGAGAAGGGTTGGTGATGACGACGAAGATGAATCCCCCTCTCCGGATCACCAAAGGAGTGTTGGGGAACGTTGCATGGGAAACAAAAAAAAATTGCTACGCACACGAAGACCTATCATGGTGATATCCATCTACTAGAGGAGATTTGGATCTACGTACCCTTGTAGATCGCATAGCAGGAAGCGTTAAGAAATGCGGTTGATGTAGTGGAATGTCCTCACGTCCCTCGATCCGCACCTCAAATCGTCCCACGAACCATCCCGCGATCCGTCCCATGATCCGCTCTGATCTAGTGCCGAACGGACGGCACCACCGCGTTGAGCACACGTACAGCTCGACGATGATATCAGCCTTCTTGATCCAGCAAGCAAGACGGAGAAATAGATGAGTTCTCCGGCAGCATGACGGCGCTCCGGTGGTTGTGAAGGATCTACTCCTGCAGGGCTCCGCCCGAGCTCCGCAGAAATACGATCTATAGGTGAAACTATGGTGTCTAGATCTGAGATGCACGTGGCAAAAGTTGTCTCAAATCAGCCCTAAATCACCACTATATATAGGAGGGAGGGGGAGGAGGCTTTCCTTGAGGGCCAAGCCCTCAAGGGTGCGCCGGCCAGGGAGGAGGAGGAGTCCTACTCCAATCCTAGTCCAACTAGGATTGGAAAGTGGAGTCCTTCTCTTCTTTACCACCTTTTCTTTCCTTTTCTTTGGGTTTTCTTTCTTGGCGCATAGGCCCTCTTGGGCAGTCCCACCAGCCCACTAAGGGCAAGTGCTCCATGCCTAGGGCCTTTGGGCTTCCCCTGGGTGGGTTTCCCCCTCCCGGTGAACATTCGGGACCCATTCGTCACTCCCGGTACAATCCCAGTAATGCCCGAAAACCTTCCGGTAACCAAATGGAGTCATCCTATATATCAATCTTCGTCTCCGGACCAATCCAGAAACCCTCGTGACGTCTGTGATCTCATCCGGGACTCCGAACAACATTTGGTAACCACACATATAACTCAACTATATTAAAACATCGTCAAACCTTAAGTGTGCAGACCTTGCGGGTTCGAGAACTATGTAGACATGCCCCGAGGTACTCCTCGGTCAATATCCAATAGCGGGACCTGGATGCCCATAGATCCTACATATTCTCCGAAGATCTTATCGGTTGAACCTCAGTGTCAAGGATTCATATAATCCCGTATGTCATTCCCTTTGTCCTTCGGTATGTTACTTGCCCGAGATTCGATCGTCGGTATCTGCATACCTATTTCAATCTCGTTACCGGCAAGTCTCTTTACTCGTTTCGTAATACAAGATCACGTGACTTACACTTAGTCACATTGTTTGCAAGGCTTGTGTGTGATGTTGTATTACCGAGTGGGCCCCGAGATACCTCTCCGTCACACGAAGTGACAAATCCCAGTCTTGATCCATACTAACTCAACGGACACCTTCGGAGATACCTGTAGAGCACCTTTATAGTCACCCAATTACGTTGTGACGTTTGATGCACACAACGTATTCCTCCGGTGCTAGTGAGTTATATGATCTCATGGTCATAGGAACAAACACTTGACACGCAGAAAACTATAGCAATAAAACGACACGATTAATATGCTATGTTCATAGTTTGGGTCTAGTCCATCACATGATTCTCTTAATGATGTGATCCAGTTATCAAGCAACAACACTTTGCACATAGTAAGAAAACCTTGACTATCCTTGATCAACTGGCTAGCCAACTAGAGGCTTGCTAGGGACATTGTTGTGTCTATGTATCCACACATGCATCTATGTTTTCATTCAATACAATTATAGCATGGCTAATAAACGATTATATTTAAAAAGGAAATATAATAATAGCTATTTATCATTGCCTCTAGGGTATATTTCCAACAGTCTCCCACTTGCACTAGAGTCAATAATCTAGTCCTCACATCGCCATGCGATTTACATTGTAATAAATCGAACACCTATACAGTTCTGTTGTTGATCATGTTTTGCCCGTGGAAGAGGTTTAGTCAGCGGGTCTGCTACATTCAGGTCCGTGTGCACTTTGCAAATATTCACGTCCTCTCCTTCGACGTAGTCGCGGATGAGGTTGAAGCGTCATTTGATGTGTCTGGTCTTCTTGTGAAACCTTGGTCCTTTGCTAAGGCAATGGCACTAGTGTTGTCAGAGAACAGAGTTAATGGATCTAGTGCACTCGGCACAACTCCAAGATCTTTCATGAACTGCTTCATCCAGACACCCTCCTTTGCTGCCTTTGAGGCAGACATGTACTCCACTTCACATGTAGAATCTGCTATGACGCTCTGCTTGGAACTGCACCAGCTTACTGCACCCCCATTAAGAATAAATACGTATCCGGTTTGTGACTTAGAGTCATCCGGATCGGTGTCAAAACTTGCGTCGACGTAACCCTTTACGACGAGCTCTTTGTCAACTTCATAAACGAGAAACATTTCGTTAGTCCTTTTCAGGTACTTCAAAATATTCTTGACCGCCGTCCAGTGATCCACTCCTGGATTACTCTAAAACCTGCCTGCCATAATTATGGCCAATCTGACGCCTGGTCTAGTGCACAACATTGGATACATGATAGAACCTACGGCTGAAGCATAGGGGACGGAACTCATATGTTCTTTATCTTCCACAGTTGCTGGGCACTGAGTCTTACTCAATTTTATACCTTGTAATACTGGCAAGAACCCTTTCTTGGACTGACCCATTTTGAACTTCTTCAAAACTTTATCAAGGTATGTACTTTTTGAAAGTCCTATCAGGCGTTTCGATCTATCCCTATAGATCTTAATGCCTAGAATGTAAGCAACTTCTCCTAGGTCCTTCATAGAGAAACTTTTATTCAAGTAATCCTTTATGCTCACCAAAAGCTCCACGTTGTTTCCAATCAGCAATATGTCATCCACATATAATATTAGAAACGCCACAGAGCTCCCACTCACTTTCTTGTAAATACAAGATTCTCCAACCACTTGTATAAACCCAAATGCTTTGATCACCTCATCAAAGCGCTTATTCCAACTCTGAGAGGCTTGCACGAGTCCATAAATGGATCGCTGGAGCTTGCATACTTTGTTAACATTCTTTGGATCGACAAAACCTTCGGGTTGCATCATATACAGCTCTTCCTTAAGAGAACCATTAAGGAACGCCGTTTTGACATCCATCTGCCAGATTTCATAATCGTAAAAGGTATCTATTGCTAACATGATTCGGACGGACTTAAGCATCGCTACCGGTGAGAAAGTCTCATCGTAGTCAACTCCTTGAACTTGTGAAAAATCCTTTGCCACAAGTCGAGCTTTATAAACGATCACATTACCATCTGCGTCCGTCTTCTTCTTATAGATCCATTTGTTCTGAATAGCCTTGCAGCCTTCAGGTAGTACTTCCAAAGTCCACACTTTGTTCCCGTACATGGATCCTATCTCGGACTTCATGGCCTCCAGCCATTTGTTGGAATCTGGGCCCACCATTCCTTCTTCATAATTCGCAGGTTCATGGTTGTCTAACAGCATAGTCGTTAAGATAGGATTAATGTACCACTCAGGAGCAGTACGTGATCTTGTCGACCTAGGAGGTCCGATAGCAACTTGATCTGAAGTTTCATGATCATCATCATCAACTTGCTCCTCAACTGGCGCCGCAGCAACAGGGGTTTCCCCTTGCCCTGTGCCACCATCTAGAGGTATTAGAGGTTCGACAACCTCATCAAGTTCTATCTTCCTCCCATCAATTCTTTCAGAGAAACTATTCTCAAGAAAAGCTCTATTTTTAGCAACAAACACTTTGCCCTCGGATTTCAGATAGAAGGTTGATACGTCTCAAACGTATCTATAATTTTTGATGGTTTCACGCTGTTATCTTGTCAACTTTGGATGTTTTGTTTACCTTTTATATCTTTTTTGGGACTAACTTATTAACTCAGTGCCAAGTGCCAGTTCCTGTTTTTTCTGTGTTTTTGACTCTTTTCAGATCTGATTTTGGAACGGAGTCCAAACGGAATAAAATCCCCGAAATGAATTTTTCCAGAACGGAAGAAGATCGGGAGGCTTGAGGGCCAAGTGACTGGGCCCACGGGGGGCCCACAAGCCCTGTTGCCGTGGCGAGGGGAGGCCGCGGCAACCAAGCTTGTGGCTCCCCTGGCGCTCCCCTGCCCTAGGTCTTTGGCCTATAAATTCCCTAAAAATCCAGAAAAAATCAGGGTGTCCACGAAAACACTTTTTCGCCGCCGCAAGCTTCCGTTTCTGCGAGATCTCATTTGGAGACCCTTCCTGGTGCTCTGCCGGAGGGGACTTTCGAGTTGGAGGGCTTCTTCATCAACATCATCGCCCCTCCAATGACTCGTGAGTAGTTCACTTCAGACCTACGGGTTCGTAGTTAGTAGCTAGATGGCTTCTTCTCTCTCTCTTGGATCTTCAATATAAAGTTCTCCATGATCTTCATGGAGATCTATCCAATGTAATCCTCTTTGGCGGTGTGTTTGTCGAGATCCGATGAATTGTGGATTTGTGATCACATTATCTATGATATATATTTGAGTCTTTGCTGATTTCTTAAATGCATGATTTGATAACCTTGTAAGTCTCTCCGAGTCTTGGTTTTTGTTTGGCCAACTAGATCTATGATTCTTGCAATGGGAGAGGTGCTTGGTTTTGGATTCATACCGTGTGGTGACCTTTCCCAGTGACAGAAAGGGTAGCAAGGCACGCATCGTGTTGTTGCCATCAAGGGTAACAAGATGGGCTTTTATCGTAGATATGAGATTGTCCATCTACAGGATGTCATCTTGCTTAAGGCGTTACTCTGTTCTCATGAACTTAATACACTAGATGCATGCTGGATAGCGGTCGACGTGTGGAGTAATAGTAGTAGATGCAGAAAGTATCGATCTACTAGTTTTGGACGTGATGCCTATAGATATAATCATTGCCATAGATAACGTCACGATTTTGCGCTGTTCTATCAATTTCTTGACAGTAATTTGTTCACCCACCGTCTACTTGCTTTCATGAGAGAAGCCACTAGTGAACACTACGGCCCCCGGGTCTGTTCACACCTATCGTTTCCACTCTCGCTTTTACTTTGCTTTGTTACTTTGTTGCTTTCAGTTCTCACTTGGCAAACAATCTATAAGGGATTGACAACCCCTTCATAGCGTTGGGAGCAAGCTCTTTGTGTTTGTGCAGGTACTTGTGATATTCCTTCACTGGATCGATACCTTGTTCTCAAAACTGAGGGAAATACTTACCACCGCTGTGCTACATCATCCTTTCCGCTTCGAGGGAACAGCACGGCAAGGCTCCAAGGCCACGGGGGAATCATTTGCATATTTTCCTAGGAAGTCCTTAAAGGTGTAGCCGTAGAAGAAGGATTCCTGGTGCCGTTGCTGAGGAGTATCAAGACAAGAATAGTCTCCCATCAGCACGCTTGTTTCTGGCGCCGTTAGAAGGTCTTTTGTTGCAGTAGCAAAGGTATACCCAACTCTCTCTTTTGGGTAACCTATGACGACGCACTTTTCCGCTTTGGGTTCCATCTTTTCAGGTTGAAGCTTTTTGACATAAGCATCACATCCCCAAACCTTAAGAAACGACAACTTTGGTCTTTTACCATACCACAGTTCGTATGGTGTCGTCTCAACAGATATTGATGGTGCCCTATTTAAAGTGAATGCAACTGTCTCTAATGCATAACCCCAAAATGATAACGACAAATCGGTAAGAGACATCATAGGTCGCACCATCTATAATAAAGTATGATTACGACATTCAGACACACCATTACATTGTGGTGTTCCAGGCGGTGTCAACTATGAAATAATTCCACATTGTCTTAAGTGACCACCAAACTCGAAACTCTGATATTCACCCCCACGGTCAGACCGTAGGAACTCGATCTTCTTGTTACGATGATTTTCAACTTCACTCTGAAATTTCTTGAACTTCTCAAACGCTTCAGACTTGTGCTTCATCAAGTAGAGATAACCATATCTACTCAAATCGTCACTCAAGGTGAGAAAATGACGATATCCGCCGCGTGCCTCCACACTCATCGGAGCACACACATCGGTATGTATGATTTCCAACAAGTCACTTGCACGCTCTATTGTTCTGGAGAACGGAGTCTTAGTCATCTTGCACATGAGGCATGGTTCGCACGTGTCAAGTGAATCAAAGTCAAGTGACTCCAAAAGTCCATCGGTATGGAGTTTTTTCATGCACTTTACACCAATATGACCTAAGCGGCAGTGCCATAAAAACATGTCGCTATCATTGTTAACTCTTACTCTTTTGTTCTCAATGTTATGTATATGTATATCATCACTATCTAGATTCAATATGAACAATCCTCTCACATTGGGTGCATGACCATAAAATATATTACTCATAGAAATAGAACAACCATTATTCTCTGACTTAAACGAGTAACCGTCTCGCAATAAACAAGATCCAGATATAATGTTCATGCTTAGGGCAGGCACTAAATAACAATTATTTAAGTTCATACTAATCTTGATGGTAACTGAAGTGAAACTGTGCCGACGGCGATTGCATCAACCTTGGAACCATTTCCCACGCGCACCGTCACTTCATCCTTCACCAGCCTTCGCTTATTCCACAGTTCCTGTTTCGAGTTGCAAATATGAGCAACAGAACCGGTATCGAATACCCAGACACTACTACGAGAGCTGGTTAAGTACACATCAATAACATGTATATCGAATATACCTGATTCTTCCTTGGCCGCCTTCTTATCAGCTAGATACTTGGGGCAGTTGCGCTTCCAGTGACCCATAACCTTGCAATAATAACACTCGTTTCAGGCTTAGGTCCAGCTTTGGTTTTCTTCGTCGGATTGGCAACAGGCTTTGCCATTTCTCTTGAAACTAGTGGTCATATTCACCATCAACACTTGATGCTCTTTACGGAGTTCTCACTCTGCGACTTTCAGCATCGCGAATAACTCGTCGGGTGACTTGTTCATCCCTTGCATGTTATAGTTCAACACAAAGCTCTTGTAGCTTGGTGGTTGTGATTGAAGAATTCCATCCGTGATAGCCTCTTGCGGGAGTTCAATCCCCAGCTCAGTTAGACGGTTTGAGTACCCAAACATTTTGAGCACATGTTCACTGACAAACGAATTCTCCTCCATCTTGCAATCATAGAATTTATCGGAGGTCTCATACCTCTCGATCCGGGCATTCTTCTAAAAGATAAACTTCAACTCCTGGAACATCTCAAATGCTCCATGATACTCAAAGCGACGTTGAAGTCCCGGCTCTAAGCCATACAAGACTGCACATTGAACTACTGAGTAGTCCTCCTTACGGGTTAACCAAGCGTTCTTAACATCTTGGTCAGCAGTGGCGGGTGGTTCATCTCCTAGCGCAGCATTAAGGACATAGTCCTTCTTCCCAGCTTGTAGGAGCAACTTAAGATTACGAGCCCAGTCTACAAAGTTGCTTCCATCATCTTTCAACTTAGCTTTCCCTAGGAACGTATTAAAATTCAGGGTGACTGTCGCGTGAGCCATTGATCTACAACACAAATATTTCAAAGAGGACTTAGACTATGTTCAAGATAATTAGAGTTTAACTAATCAAATTACTTGCTAAAGTCCCACTCAAAAAGTACATCTCTCTAGTCATTTGAGTGGTACATGATCCAAATTCACTAACTCAAGTCCGATCATCACGTGAGTTGAGAACAGTTTCAATGGTAAGCATCTCTATGCTAATCATATCAACTATACGATTCATGCTCGACCTTTCGGTCTCATGTGTTCCGAGGCCATGTCTGCACATGCTAGGCTCGTCAAGCTTAACTCGAGTGTTCCGCGTGTGCAACTATTTTGCACCCTTTGTATGTGAACGTTGAGTCTATCACACCAGATCATCACGTGGTGTCTCGAAACGACGAACTGAAGCAATGGTGCACAGTCGGGGAGAACACAATTTCATCCTGAAATTTTAGTGAGAGATCACCTTATAATGCTACCGTTGTTCTAAGCAAAATAAGGTGCATAAAAGGATTAACATCACATGCAATTCATAAGTGACATGATATGGCCATCATCTTGTGCTTCTTGATCTCCATTACCAAAGCACCGGCACGATCTCCTTGTCACCGGCGCCACACCATGATCTCCATCAACGTGTCGCCATCGGGGTTGTCGTGCTACTTATGCTATTACTACTAAAGCTACGTCCTAGCAATATAGTAAACGCATCTGCAAACACAAACGTTAGTTTAAAGACAACCCTATGGCTCCTTTCGGTTGCCGTACCATCGACGTGCAAGTCGATATTAACTATTACAACATGATCATCTCATACATCTAATATATCACATCACGTCATTGGCCATATCATATCACAAGCATACCCTGCAAAAACAAGTTAGACGTCCTCTAATTTGTTATTGCATGTTTTATGTGTCTGCTATGGGTATCTAGTAGATCGCATCTTACTTACGCAAAAACCACAACGGAGATGTGAAAATTGCTATTTAACCTCTCCAAGGACCGCCTCGGTCAAAACCAATTTAACGAAAGTTGAAGAAATCGACACCCGCCAGTCATCTTTATGCAACGAGGTTGCATATCAATTGATGAAACCAGTCTTTCGTAAGTGTACGAATAATGTCGGTCCGGGCCGCTTCAATCCAACAATACCGCCGAATTGAGAAAATACTAAGGAGGGAACCAAATCGAACATCACGGTCCACAAACTCCTTTGTGTTCTACTCGAGATAACATCTACGCATGAACCTAGCTCATGATGCCACTGTTGGGGAACGTTGCATGGGAAACAAAAAAATTCCTACGCACACGAAGACCTATCATGGTCATGTCCATCTACGAGAGGAGATTTGGATCTACGTACCCTTGTAGATCGCACAGCAGGAAGCGTTAAGAAACGCGGTTGATGTAGTGGAACGTACTCATGTCCCTCAATCTGCCCCGTGAACCGCCCCACGAACCGTCCCACGATCCGCTCCGATCTAGTGACGAACGGACGACACCACCACGTTCAGCACACGTACAGCTCGACGATGATCTCGGCCTTCTTGATCCAACAAGCAAGACGGAGAAGTAGATGAGTTCTCCGGCAGCGTGACGGCGCTCCGGTGGTGGTGAAGGATCTACTCCTGTAGGGATACGCTCGAGCTCCGCAGAAATACGATCTAGAGGTAAAACTATGGTGTCTAGATCTGAGTTGCACGTGACAAAAGTTGTCTAAAATCAGCCCTAAATCACCACTATATATAGGAGGGAGGGGGAGGAGGCTTGCCTTGAGGTCCAATCCCTCAAGGGTGTGCCGGCCAGGGAGGAGGAGGAGTCCTACTCCAATCCTAGTCCAACTAGGATTGGAAAGTGGAGTCCTTCTCTTCTTTCCCACCTTTTTTTCTTTGGTTTTTCTTTCTTGGTGCATAGGCCATCTTCGGCTATCCCACCAGCCCACTAAGGGCTGGTGCGCCACCCCTAGGGCCTTTGGGCTTCCCCCGAGTGGGTTGCCCCCCCCCCCCCCCTCCCGGTGAACATCCGGAACCCATTCGTCACTCCCGGTACAATCCCGGTAATGCCCGAAAACCTTCCGGTAACCAAATGAAGTCATCCTATATATCAATCTTCGTCTCCGGACCATTTTGGAAACCCTCGTGACGTCCATGATCTCATCCAGAACTCCGAACAACATTCAGTAACCACATATATAACTCAACTAAGAAAAACATCGCCGAACCTTAAGTGTGCAGACCCGGCGGGTTCGAGAACTATGTAGACATGCCCCGAGGTACTCCTCGGTTAATATCAAATAGAGGGACCTATATGCACATATTGGATCCTACATATTCTTCGAAGATCTTATCGGTTGAACCTCAGTGTCAAGGATTCATATAATCCCGTATGTCATTCCCTTTGTCCTTCGGTATGTTAATTGCCCGAGATTCGATCGTCAGTATCCGCATACCTATTTCCATCTCGTTACCGGCAAGTCTCTTTACTCGTTCTGTAATACAAGATCCCGTGACTTACACTTAGTCGCATTGCTTGCAAGGCTTGTGTGTGATGTTGTATTACCGAGTGGGCCCCGAGATACCTCTCTGTCACACGGAGTGACAAATCCCAGTCTTGATCCATACTAACTCAACGGACACCTTCGGAGATACCTGTAGAGAACCATTATAGTTACCCAGTTACGTTGTGACGTTTGATGCACACAAGGTATTCCTCCGGTGCCAGTGAGTTATATGATCTCATGGTCATAGGAACAAATACTTGACACGCAGAAAAGTATAGCAATAAAACGACACGATCAATATGCTACGTTCATAGTTTGGGTCTGGTCCATGACATGATTCTCCTAATGATGTGATCCAGTTATCAAGCAACAACACTTTGCACATAGTCAGAAAACCTTGACTATCCTTGATCAACTGGCTAGCCAACTAGAGGCTTGCTAGGGACATTGTTGTGTCTATGTATCCACACATGTATCTATGTTTTCATTCAATACAATTATAGCATGGATAATAAACGATTATCTTTAAACAGGAAATATAATAATAACTATTTATCATTGCCTCTAGGGCATATTTACAACAAGGGGATCGAGATCAGCGCTCCCGAAGAAGAACAGAGGTGGCAGTAGCTCCATCTTGTCAAATGCGATGAAAACTTCTCAATCATTTTTTTCTATGGAAATAGGAATTTATAGGACTGGAATTAGGGTCGGCGGAGCCACGAGATGGCCCCAAGGCATCAGGGCGTGTACTAGATGCCCCCAAGGCATTAGGGTTGGCACCAACAGGTGGCCCCTCTCCGGTGGAACTTCGCTCCAATATTCTTTATGTATTCCAGATAAAATTTCAAAAAGTTTCCTCCAATTCTGGAAACTTTTATTTCTCCACAAAAACAACAGTATGCTGGTTCTTTTGAAAACAGCATCACTCCGGGATAGTTTCATTCAAATTGTGCAAATTAGAGGCAAAAATAAGATCAAAAGTTTTTGGAGAAGTAGATATATTGGAGACGTATCAACTCCCCAATCTTAACTCATTGCTTTACTTCAAGCAATTCACTTGACAAACTGAAAGTGATAACGAAAACTTCTACACACTCTTTTGTTCTTGTTGGCATATATATACTTAACTCATGTTCATGTTTTCAACATAGATCATAACTAACCATATCAATGATAACACTTAAACATCATATTCACTCATGGTAATCACATTACCAACTAGCAAGCAATAATAAATTATCTCACTTGTTAACATCATATACACTCAAAACAATCATGATATATTATGATAATATGGTATCTCACTAGCCCTTTCTGAGACCACAAAACGTAAATGTAGAACACCTGTGAGGGCCAAGCATTGACTAAATATTGTCATTCAGAGTAGAAATGATCTAGTCATGCTCACATCCTACATGAAGTAGACTCGATCCATAAGAATGGTCACATGGCTCTTATGTCTGGTGATTTTGTTAGAAGATAATGACTCAAATCAACAAAAATAACATGAAAGTAAGCAACATAAAAGTAAATAGAATGGCTCTTCGCAGAGGGAAACATTGATTTGCAGAGGTGCCAAAGCACGTGGTTTGAAACTGAGATCAAAGTGTAATTTTGGCTGGTGTGCTTTTCCTATCGACGTCACAACAGACATTTCGCTATCTTCCATGATGAACAAATTATTGGCGGTTCCCAAGTGGAAATCTATAGTTTACTCCCATCCACCATACATACACAAGCCATAGCTGGCTGAATGCATGGGTGCCCTCCAACATTTCAACTGTCCCAGGAGTTTTGTTTAATTAGTTTTCATTATGTAGGACTTCCATCCTTTTTCACCAGCCTCTCTCATCCAATGACAGGAGAGTCAACACCCATCTTGAGAATAACCCGCTTAGCATGGAAGATATTGACCGTCCCTTCGCCCCATGAGTGGTACGAGCACACAAAATAGATGTTTATTTGAATGTTTAGAGGTGGCGCGTGAAAATTTAGTTGGAGCAGCATGGTATACCACATATAGGTAGGTATGGTGGACTTATTTGGCACAACTTGGGTTGAGGAGCTTGGATGGACAAGCAGTATTCCCGCTTAGTATAGGTGAAGGCTAGCAATAGATTCTGAAGTGACCATCTAGTGAGCGAAAACGGTCGTAATCATGCATTGAGAATAATTAACATTGAACACTAGCATGAGTAGGATATGAACACTTTGAATTTAATATCATGAAGGCTGCATTTGTTTTTCATCAACTACAAGTTTGCACATGGGCCAAGTCAAGCCGCTCGAATTACTCAAAGGAGGATATCATACTATCATACCACATCATAACCATTTTAATGCATGTTGACACATAAAATAAATCATTATCCACTCCTAGCTATTCAAGCATGGCATGAGAAACTATAATCTACGTAAGGAGATTGTTAATACATGTTACCGTCGTAGATTGCAGCCGCTTGATGACGCTCTCCTCATAGCAAGAACATGATGGAAACCGTTCGAAGCTTCGTCCCCAGCGGAGTCGCTAAAAAGTGGCTTCGCACACGAACACGTCATCGTGTACCCTTGACGTCGGGGGTGATACACCGCAGCTCACGTTGAAGGAGACCCGTCGAGAAGCGCGGTGCGTAGGCAATCCGATGGGCGCTTTTGTAGACCCGAAACCGAACACGTTAGGGAGGGACCCCTTCAGGGCGTGCGGCGGCTATGGGCTGCCCTAGGTCGGCCTGACTGTCCATAGGGTCTCGTGGATCGCTTCCTTCCAAGATAAGAACATACGAAGAACTAGGATTAAGATCCAAGGGCTAGGGATAAAAGTAGATGATCACGAAAAGTAGTAGATATATTGGTTTGTTTGATTGTGTGTTCTTTTAATCGTTCATTACCTCCAATATATATAAGAGATGGATGGAGTTCCCGTACAAGCTCAGGATTCATCTAGGCTTTCCTTACAAGAAAGTTACAGCGAATCATGTCCTAGAGTCCTAATTCTAGTTCCACTCGGATTCAGCCCGAATCTGGCCAAACTCCTATCTTGTTCCTTGTGCGTGCCACATCATCTGCATACGACCTCCGATTCAGACGATTTATGTAACAAAACCGATTGACTCGACGAGATGAAACTTTTTCGTGTTGTAAGTTTTTCCATTAGAGGCCGTATTTAGGGCTGAACACATCGTGCGACCCATCAGCAGTTGTCTGATCCCTCGCGCAACCCATCAGATAGTTGTTTGATCCCTCGCACCACATTTCGCCTTGTAGTAGGGCCGCAATCCAATGGCTCTAAATTTTGCATTCAACCTTGGATTGGGATGATTTTATATCAAAATCGATCGATTCCGCGAGACGAAGATAATCTGTGTTTAACATTTTTCCATGCGATCTTGTCTTGTGGGCTTAATCGGCCGAACAGTACTTTCAATTTGAAATCTCAGCACTTTGATCACTGTTTCGGCCTTCTAGATGAGATCTGACAGCAATGGTCCAAACTTCTAAGATGTTCATGTCAAGGCTACGGAACTTTTTCATATAGGTCACTTCATTTGAATCTATCTTAATAAGGTTTTTTCCCGTGTCAAAATCTGGTGTCAACAATATTGTCAATCGCCATATCCACATGTCAGCTCATGTGTGCTGTGTCCAGGACTCCACGCAGGACACCTTTGGGCAACACACCTTCCTGTCCCGTCGGATAGCGTGGGACACTTCAATGATATTCCCTTGAACTCCTTCCCGGGCGACATCAGTTTCTTTTGTCCATCAAGGTGGAATATTGATTCAGACAACTTCTTCCGATGCTCCTGAGCTTCACTGTTGGATCGTCGTCCAGAGACCTAGGTATACTGTAAACCGTTAGTCTAACAGTCTACCTCTATAATGTAATTTAAACAATGGATATACAGTGCGGACTCCGGGCACCCATGGCCCAGACCCGGGGCGTGGAAAATTTAACACGCTACAATTATATAGCTTTTATGCAAGCCCAGGGTGCAGCCCAGTAAATGAAAGAAGGCCCAGAGCCTTGATAGTCTGTCTTACGTGAAATGACGCACGAACGAGGCAAGAATATCCCACGATCTACTCGCACGCATGAGGTAGAGGATCGTTTTCTCAAAAAAATGCACAGGAACACAGTGTTGTTGCCCCTGTTTAAGAATTCGTTCGATTAACCAGTTAACTTGTCGATTAATCCCGACTCATAGGGTCATCATCGAGTAGCCGATTAACTGATAAATCGCCCGATTAATGGATTAAGTTGCCGATTAGCCTACTAATCCCTACTCGTCACCCAACCGAGTAGTTACCAGTTAATGGTTTCTTCAACAATGGTTGTTGCTGAAAAACATGAGACGCGGCACTCGCCGCCGTCGTTGACTCGCACACAGAGATGATCAAATCTGCAGACACCAACGCTCGCGCCGCCTGCGATGCCTCCACCCATCAACCCCCTCCCTACTTTCGCATTATCCCGACCTCCTCGCATGTGCGTCATTCGCCCGGACGCGCCATGGCTGCGTCACTGCCGGCTGCAGCATCTTGTATCTTTCTTTAATGCTTCTTTTGTTTCGCATCAATGCTTTTCACTTGTATCATGTTCTAGTTGTATCAGTGTATAAATTGTTCTGAACTGTAATTTTCCTGAAATAATGTGTGCGTATGTATCCAGTCTAGGGTATATGGCTCTCAAAGTTTCAATGATATAGGTCTCACAACGGGCTTTTACCTCGTCGAAGTAGTAAGTTTTAGATTTGTATCAATGATAATTATTTCACTTGATGTTTATGCTTTCTCTTATGAAAATTTTCTTTGATGTCCCAAAGGTGTTGGCTCTTCTTCTACCGTTGACGGGGTTATGTGAGGCACATAAGAAGCAAACCCTTGATTCAGTACACTTTCTCATCTTGTTTTGTTCTTTGTAGTTTTGCCATGTTTTCATCTATTTTGTTGTATCGTTAAGCATTGAGTTTAATTTCTAATGTTTTCGTCCACTTGAGACATATTTTGTATGAGTATCTTTTGAGGTAACTAAAGGCCTTATGTACATTAAGTTTTTCCCTCGTGGCAAAATATTTTTGTGCCCAGGGCTTGCCCCAATTCTGGCTTCGCCACTGGATATACCTAGCAATGTGAACGTGCAACGGTAACAACAAGTGTGAACGAGGCCTAAAATAAGTTACATACCATAAATCATCCTTAAAAAATCTGTGATAAGGAAAGCTATAGCATGTACATACAATGTGTGAGTACCTCTAGCGTGACGCGTCGATGGTTGTCTAACCCAACAATTTGTTGAACAAAACTGAGTAGGCGTGTTGCACATTTGATTAACGAGACAACTCATAATATGAGACGTGTCCACATGGTGACGCGTATTCACGTTGGATTACAGCATAAGGATAATTACGCGTGAAACCTTGGTTGTGCCAAATCGATTCCAGGGTATGTCATTTATGTGAAGCCATCTAGGGAAATCATTTAAACATGTCCAAAAATCCAAGGGAAAATAGGGTAATAAAACCCATGCCGTTCTCTCCAAGAACGCAACAGGAAAAGGAGAAGGTTGATAACCAAAGAAAAAACTAGACGAGAGAGTGGAGGCGAAATCAGCCAACACGCGCGTCCATGGCAACCCGCCCACAACAATCGCCTATGAAAATCCCGCAGCGCAAGGTTCAACCGGCGAAGGGAAAGATGGAGTCAAAGCCTAAGAGGAAGAAGGCCAAGGCGATGATGGCGGTGACGGGGGATGCAGAGGCCTTCACGGCGCTCGAGCTGGAAGCGGCTGAGCAACTCATTCGCCTTAGCGAGAGCGTTGTGTCCTTTGGCACGCCATGCGACCTCCCCGTTGCCCCCTGCGTCGCGTCCTTGGGTCGGTCCTCCCTGCCGATGCTTCCCGCTCCAGACACCACAATTGTTGGCGTTTCGGAGGACTGGGAGGAAGATGAGGAGCACGAGGTGGCTGGGAGGCAGCGGAGGGTGAAGCGCTACCGCTTGATTAGCGAGATCTACGCCGCGACAGAGCCAATAGACGGGCGTAGCGGCAACAACCAGAAGAAGAAGGAATAGGCAAGGAGAGATGTGAGGGGAGAGGAGCCTTCTTGTAATTCACATGGTTGCTAGGGGGGCACCTCAGATTTGAGCTTGTAGGCCTCTCGTTCCTTTCCCGAGAGGAAGAGTCGCTATCGCTATCTATATCGCTTGTTAAACATATCTTTTCACTAAGTGTTACTTTTGTTTGAAGCTAAATCCATCCATGGAAGCTTCTGAAATCTTAGATGAATTTGTTGTGTTGTTTCGTATTGTGTTGCTATATGGCTAGGCTGGATCCTGGCTAATCAGCGTTCTATACAGTTCTATGGTCTCCCATACAAAGAGAATAAGATCACCTTCGGTGATGATTACGGCCTCGTACCTCATGACTGTGTGCGTGACTACGCACTTGATTGATGCCTAGGTGCATGCGACTTTGGAAATTAACTACTCGCAGGCGCATGCGAGTGGTTATTCGCAAAATTCTCGATTGATCGATTCATGAAAAGTTCTATTTTGTTTGTTTGATTGTGGTAATGAGTAATGACTAGGCACACTTCAATTGTTAGGGAGTTTAACTTTTAGTAGAAATGCTTGCCTATTCTTCAATATAACATTGCCTTGTCACTTTAATTTGGTCGATTCAAGTGAGTCCAATTTCTTGCACGTCATATGACGGGATTAGGTCTATCTAGCTTTTGGGTCACACACAGTGTGCCGTCGTGGCTGGGTGGATTCTAGATAGCTTCCGTGCGCAACTGGTGTGGCATTGGGAAACAATGCAAGGTTTCCTAGAAAGAGTTCCATTTCTTGCCTCTTTGATGTCCGTTCCTATTAGCAAACCACGCGATCTAGGTAATCATCTAAGATAAACAACTGGTCAAGTTGCAGACAAATATATTATATTAATGGTATCTATAAAAATGATCATACTAGCACTAACGATGCATGCATGTTTTTAGTTCCAACAGAAAAGACGATCGACTGGTTTGAAATAGGTTATATGTTTACTCTTGGAACGTTGGTCTAGCTAATCTAAGAAAAGAATGATTGAAACATAGTATATTTCTATCATATATATATATATATATATATATATATATATATATATATATATATATATATATATATATATTAGTACTATTTTCATCCTGCGATCAGAATAGTCCGATGCACACTATATAGCCGATGGGATGTTTCTAAACTTCTGAACCAGTAGCAACACGCGACAAAAAAATCACCCCACTACGAGGAAAAAAACTCCACCCACCACATCCCTGATCCCGTACCTCCCTCTATCCAATCGCCGGAAACCGTCGGACCTCCACTGTCGTGCGCCTAGACTCTCCTCCTTGTTTCTCCTTTCAGTCTCACCGGCATGGCAGATCTCCCGCATCCCCGCACGCCGCCAGCTGATAACCCACAAGTATAGGGGATCAATTGTAGCATTTCTTGATAAGTAAGAGTGTCGAACCCAACGAGGAGCTAAAGGTAGGACAAATATTCCCTCAAGTTATATCGACCACCGATACAACTCTACGCACACTTTACGTTCGCTTTACCTAGAACAAGTATGAAACTAGAAGTATACTTTGTAGGTGTGATAGGAGAGGTTTGCAAGAAGAGAGAGAACACGCAAATAAAGACTAGGGGCTGCTAAGAAACAATTACGTTAGTTTAACGAGTGTGGAAAAGTGGTGGTAGGAGTTGCGGAATTGTCCCTAAGCAATTGACTACGTTACTAGACCGATAGCAAGTTTTATGTGGGGGAGGCCACTGCTAGCATGTCATCCCATACTTGGAATTCTGTGCACTTATGATTGGAACTATTAGCAAGTATCCGCAACTACTAACGTTCATTAAGGTAAGACCCAACCATAGCAATAAGATATATTGGTCCCCCTTCAATCCCGTATGCATCAATTTCTATGCTAGGCTGAAGCTTCTGTCACCCTTGCCCTCCAATACATAGTCCTATCAACATACTACTAACCCTATGGTGTGATCCACGCACGCGCTCATATGATGGGCACCAAAGGAAAGCAACATAACCACAAGAAAATTAAACCAATTGTAGCAATTCATCAATCACCGATAGGACAACAAAAATCTACTCGGACATCATAGGATGGCAACACATCATTGGATAATAATATGAAGCATAAAGCACTATATTCAATTAGAGGGTACATCAGGTTGCGGGAGAGTGGGCCGTTGAATATAGATGGGGGAAGGTGATGGAGGTGTTGGTGAAGATGAAGGAGGTGTTGGTGTAGATCGCCGTCACACGATAATATCACGGGCGGCGTTCCGGCGCCACCGGGAGAGAGGGGGGAGAGCCCCCCTTCCTCTTCTTCTTCCTTGACCTCCTCCCTAGATGGGAGAAGGGTTTCCCCTGTGGTCCATGGTCTCGATGGCGGCGGAGGGGCGAGAGCCCCTCCGAGATTGGATCTCTCTCTATGTATCCTTCTGTTTCTGTGCTCCCAGATTCTGCGTTTCACCGTTTCTTAAATTCCCGGAGATCCGTAACTCCGATTAGGCTGAAATTTTAACACGATTCGGCTCAGGGATCCTTCCGCTGCCCCCACGCAGTGGCGGGCTCCTAGATCATGCGGCCAACCGCCCGCCATCTGCTCAGAGATCCAATGCCCAGCCCACGTGCCGCCGATGTTTGGAATCCAGCCACCCTGGGCGTCGCCCTCCGGCCAACCTCCGCCTCCCACCCCATCTCGCTCGTCTCTTGACCACCCCCACCACAATCTCTTTGGCCTCGACCTTCAGCTAGTCGTGCGCATCGCGGCGACCCACTGCCACCGATTACAGCATGCTTCGGCTACCTTTCATTTCCCTCCCGACCTCCTCTCCAACTGCAACAATGTTCTCCTATGAGCAGTGAGCCATCGTCGTGTCATGCTCACCCACCCTCAATCTTGCAGCATAAATCATTGTCAACGCCCTCGTCCGATGCAAAGACGCCGATGTACTTCTAAAGATGTTTAGACACGGCGCGTGGAGCAGTAGGATGGTGGTGAGCAAGGTGCTATTGTAAGGGACGACCCTGACATGACACACAAAATCAAGCATCTTTGACGGTGCACGAGACATGAGTGTGTGCATGTGTGTGCGATCTACATTAATGCTTGATAAAAGCAATGACTTTAGTTGTGCCCACATATGGAGCAGTCAAGATGGTGGGTTCCGCAACCCTAATGTTCTTGGAGAGGAATTCTGAATTTAACTAAAGTCCAACAGAGAATTTCAATGTTTTCTAACAAAACATATTTTTGCGGTTCTTAAAAAAGAAGAAGAAGGTGAATTTTAGAAAATAGAGTAGTTCAAGGAAATCATAACGTAAAACAGATTTCCTTGTTTATAAAAAGAGAGTAGAATTTTGAATATAAATTAGACAACGGTTCAACTTAAATAAAGGGCAACTAAAAAAACTTCTAAACCTCCAAGAATTAGAAAAAACTTCTCAACACACAAAGTTGTGCCTTATTGATGGATTCTAATGGTTATTTGAAATAGTGTTTTAGAAGTTCGAATTAAACACAACCAATGGTTCAACTACTACATAGAGTGTGTTTCAAATAAAAAAAGGAATAAAAAGGCAAAGTCTAAAAAGAGTTTTGCTAGAAGTTTAGGTGGTCGGTCTAGGAAGTTCAAGAACTCGTGTAAAGGAGGTTCACATTGTATTTACCTTTGCAAAATAAATATGAAAATGGTGAATAAAAAGGCAAGGTCCAATTTTTCGTTGCTATAAGTTCAAGTCCTCGGTAGGAGGAAGTTAGAAATATTATTATGAGAGAGGTTTGTATAAAAAGAATGTCACTTGTATAACACCGACGAATGAGTGAAATATTATAGATGAAAATACCTGACAGAAGGTCAATGTGAAAACAGCGGTAAGGTTAGCTAATACACTGCATGAATGTCATATGAAAATCTTTTAAACATTCCCTAGTATGAAAAAAGCATCTACATGGAAAAGTTGCTTGTTTAGAACAACTTTTGGTGGGTATAACATTTGCTCAATTCCGGTGAGTGGATGGAGTGTTATGAGCAAAAAAGAGCACGTGGAAAACAGAGTGAAGTTCAAGTGGACATGGCGAGAAGGTCAAGTTCTTCATGCAGTGCATTTTCGAAGGATGTGTTTCGCGAAAAAGGTAGAACGAATGGTCTCACTGCTTTCGAGATTGCTTAAAAACCATTGAGAACTTAAAGCAAAAATACGAACTCGGTACAACTTCTGCCATTTTCTAAATTACTTTTAAACTGTTAATACTTGGAAGAAACTTTTTATATGAAAAACTGCACATTTTCATAAGCTTTCAAACGCCATATAATTTGCGTCAATAGAAGTAGCCGTTTTCAAATTAACCCCAAAATAATAACCCGGCTATTCGTTTCAGAAATTCCGTCATATTTGAAATTCCTCTTTAACCGTAGCTAATTTGGAAAAACTTTCAACGTATGAAATGAGGGGATTTGCAGCAGCTATTCAAATCCATCTCATTTAGCTCATTCCGATAAACGGTTTATAAATAGGATCGAAAATACGATTTTGTTTTTTGTGTGAACAAAAATGGTTTTTAAAACTGCTCTTAAACCGTGAACATTTTGACAAAACTTCAACCTACCATGGTGTCCATATATTTGAAATCATATGTCGAAGGATGTGTTCCGCAAAAAAGGTAGAACGCATGATCTTGCTGATTTCGAGATTTCTTAAAACGGTTAGGAATCACATAAAACTATCTACATAAAAAAGTTTTGCATTTTCCGTAGCTTTTGAACGGTATATTATTTGGACCATTCCAATAAAGTTTGTAAAAATTACGGCCAAAAAACATTTTTAGCCATTTTTAAAAATGACATAAAACCGTAAGGAATTGGAAAAAAAAACAATCTACATATAAATGTTTCGCATTTTCTCATGCTTTCCAATGCCATATTATTTGCTCCATTTTGGAAAACCATTGAGAAATTAAAGCAAAAATACAAACTCAGTACAACTTCAGCCGTGTTCTAAATACTTTTAAACCGTTAATAGTTGGAAGAAACTTTTTATATGAAAAATTGCGTATTTTCATAAGCTTTCAAACTCCATATCATTTGCATCAATGAGACTAGCCGTTTTAAAATTAACCCCGAAATACTAACCCGGCTGTTCGGTTTGTGAAATTCCGACATTTTCAGATCAAAAGCATGTTCCAGTGAATTTATAAAATTCTTGTAATGAGAGTGAAAGTTTCTATTTTTTAGCAAAATCAACTTGCAAACACCGTAGACCATCCCAAAGGTCTTACTTGGCTCAAACAATAATTAAAACAAGAAAACACAATTATTATAGAGGTAATAATGTATGGAGCACTCAAAAACAGAAGCAAAAACAAAAATATAAAAATAAAATTGGGTTGCCTCCCAACAACCGCTATTGTTTAAAGCCCCTAACTAGGCATAGATAATTTTAATGATGCTCTCACGGAAGACAAGAATTGAAGCAAAAGGAGAGCATCATATAGCATGTCAAAATCACATTTAAGTCTAACATACTTCCTATGCATAGGCATTTTATAAGCCAATAAATTATCCAGGTAAGCAAAAACTAGCATATGCAAGGGAGAAGAATAAAGCATTGACAATCTCAACATAACGAGAAGTAAATTAGTAATATGAAAATTTCTAGGAACATATTTTCCTCTCTCATAATAATTGCACTTAACATCATACTCAAATTCAACAATATAGCTATCATATAAATTTTTATCTTCATGATCTACACGCATATGCAAAGTTGACACTCTTCCAAAATAATGGGATTATCATCAAATAAAGTCATGACCTCTCCAAACCCATTTTTATGAAAAATTTCATAAGATTGAACATTCTCCAAATATGTGGGATCTAAAGTTGACACTCTTCCAAACCCGCGTTCATTATTATTGCAAACACTACTATCGAGATCACATTCATCACGGGGCTTAAATAAATTATCTAGATCGTAAGAAGAATCACCCCAATCATGATCATTGCAATAAGTAGTGGACATAACAAAATTTAGCATCCCCCAGCTTGGGGTTTTGCATATTATTAGCAAAATTGACATTAAAAGAATTTGCGGTAAAATTATTGCAATCATGCTTTTTAATCAAGGAGATATCATGAATCACTTTATAAATTTCTTCTATCAACACTTCAGCAAAATTTTCAGATTCATGATTTTCAAACAAAACTTCATAGAGATAATCAAGTGCACTCAACTCACTAGAAATTGGTTCATCATAATGTGGCCTTTTGAAAAGATTAGCAAGTTGATGAGGATCCATATCAATAGATTTTTAGCAAGCGAAGATGCAAGCAAATAGAAGGCACATGGCAACACAAGCAACGGAAAAGAGGGGAAATAAAATGGCAAATCTTTTTGGTACTTTCTGAAGAAAAAAAAGAGAAGTGGGGAGAGGAAAACGAGAGGCAAATGGAAAATAAAGTAAATTCAAGAGATGAGTTTGTGATGGGTACTTGATAGGCTTGATCTTGCTATGTATCCTCCCCGCCAATGTCGCCAGAAATCCTTCTTGCTACCTCTTGAGCTTGCGTTGGTTTTCCCTTGAAGAGGAAAGGGTGATGCAGAGAAGTAGATAAGTATTTCCCTGAGTTTGTTGAGAACAAGGTATTAATCCAGTAAGAGGAACAAGCAAGTCCTTAATAGTAGTACCTACACAAACAATCAAACACTTGCACCCAACACTATAAATGGGTTGTAAATCCCATCAGTGTTATTTGCAAGGATGAGATCTGGTAGAGATTGATATAAAGAATTTGTAAACAAAAGTAAATAAATAGAAACAAAGTATTTTTGGTATTTTTGGTTTATAGATCTGAAAATATAATAAGGAAAATAGACCCGGGGGCCATAGGTTTCACTAGAGGCTTCTCTCATAAAGGAAAATAATATGGTGGGTGGACAAATTACTGTGGCAATTGATAGAAAAGCGAATAATTATGAAGATATCCAAGGCAATGAATAAGCATATAGGCATCACGTCCGTGTCAAGTAGACCGAAACGATTCTGCATCAACTAATATTACTCCACACATCGACCGACTCCTGCCTGCATCTATAGTATTAAGTTTATGAAGAACAGAGCAACACATTAAGTAAGATGACATGATGTAGAGGGATAAACTCAAGCAATATGATGAAAACCCCATCTTTTTATCCTCGATGGAAACAATACAATACGTGCCTTGCTACCCCTACTTTGTCACTGGGTGAGGACACCGCAAGATTGAACCCAAAACTAAGAACTTCTCCCATTGCAATAATTACCAATCTAGTTGGCCAAACCAAAACAGTAATTCGAAGAGACTTGAGAAGATATGAAATCATGCATATAAGATTTCAGAAAAGACTCAAAAAATATTCATAGAAAATCTGAACATAAACTCACAATTCATAGGATCTCGACAAACACACCGCAAAAGAGTATTACATCGGATAGATCTCCATGAAGAACATGGTATTGAAGATAAAATACAAAGAAGAATCCATCTAGCTACTAGCTATGGACCCGTAGATCTATGGTGAACTACTCACGCTTCATCAGAGGGGCAATGGAGTTGATGTAGATGCCCTCCGTGATCAATTCCCTCTCCGGCAGATTACTAGAAATGGCTCCCAGATTGGATCTCATGGGAATAGAGGCTCCCGGCAGCGTAAAAGTATTTTCGTCACTCTTTTTGGCGATACGGGAATATTTGGCAATTTATAGACTAAAAACAGGGTTAGGAGAGCTGTGCTACGGCGACATAAATCGGTTATCGTCTCTTGAGCTTGCGTTGGTTTTTCCCTTGAAGAGGAAAGGGCGATGCAGCACAGGAGCAGTAAGTATTTCCCTCAGTTTGAGAACCAAGGTATCGATCCAGTAGGAGAATCTCGTCAAGTCCAGAGTACCTGCACAAACACAAAAGAGCTTGCACCCAACGCTATAAAGGGGTTGTCAATGCCTTCAAGATTGATTGCAACGTGAGATCTGAAGGCGTAAAGTGCAACGAAGAAAAAGTGTAAGGCTGAAAATATGCTGTGAAGTAGACCCGGGGGCCATAGTGTTCATTAGAGGCTTCTCTCAAAATAGCAAATATTACGGTGGGTGAACAAATTACTGTCGAGCAATTGATAGAACCGCGCAAAGTCATGACGATATCTAAGGCAATTAACATACATATAGGCATCACGTCCGAGACAAGTAGACCGATACTTTCTGCATCTACTACTATTACTCCACACATCGACCGCTATCCAGCCTGCATCTAGTGTATTGAGTTCATGACGAACAGAGTAACGCCTTAAGCAAGATGACATGATGTAGAGGGATAAACTCAAACCAATGATGAAAACCCCATCTTTTTACCCTTGATGGCAACAACACGATGCGTGCCTCGCTACCCCTTCTGTCACTGGGTGAGGTCACCGCACGGGATGAACCCAAACCAAGCACTTCTCCCATTGCAAGAATCATAGATCAAGCTGGCCAAACAAAGCCCACAACTCAAAGAGAATTACAAGGATATGAAAGCATGCATAAGAGAGATCGGAAGAAACTCAAATAAGATTGATAGATAATCTGATCATAAATCCACAATTCATCGGATCTCGACAAACACACCGCAAAAGAAGATTACATCAGATAGATATCCATGAAGATCATGGAGAACTTTGTATTGAAGATCCAAGAGAGGGAAGAAGCCATCTAGTTACTAGCTATGGACCCGTAGGTCTATGGTGAACTACTCACGCGTCATCGGAGAGGTCATGGTGTTGATGAAGAAGCCCTCCGTATCCGAATCCCCCCTCCGGCAGGGCACCAGAATGTGCCCGAGATGGGATCTTGCGGAGACAGAAGCTTGCGGCGGCGGAAAAGTACTTTCGATGATCTCCTGATTTTTTCTGGAATTATTGGGAATATATAGGCGAAAGACCTAGGGCAGAGGTGGCAAAGGGAGCCCACAAGCCTGGGAGGCGCGGGGCCCCCCTGGCCGTGGCTAGGGGGCTTGTGGGGTCCCTGGTGGCCCCCTGCCTTGGTTCTCAAGTTTCCCGATCTTCTTCTGTTTCAGAAAAAAACTTTTTGGAAGTTTCATTCCGTTTGGACTCCGTTTAAAATCCTCCTTTGAAAGTGGTCAAAAACACAGAAAAAAAACAGAAACTGGCACTTGGCACTGTGTTAATAAGTTAGTCCCAAAAAGATATAAAAGGCATACAAAACATCCAAAGTTTGACAGGATAATAGCATGAAACCATAAAAAACTATAGATACGTTAGAGACGTATCAAGCATCCCCAAGCTTAACTCCTCGTGGTCCTCCAGTAGGGAAGTGATAAATACTGAATTTTTGATGTGGAATGCTACCTAGCATAGTTGTCCTTTGTAACTTCTTTTGTGTGACATGAATGTTCAGATCCGTAAGATTCAAAACAATAGTTTGCTATTGATATAAAACAATAATACTTCAAGCAAACTAGCAAGGTAATCATGAACTTTTGAAATAACAAGGCCAAAGAAAGTTATCCCTACAAAATCATATAGTCTGGCTATGCTCCATCATCCCCACACAACTAATTTATATCATGCACAACCCCGGTATTGGCCAAGTAATCGTTTTCACACTCTTACTTTCTCAAACCTTTTATAACTATCACGCAATACATGAGCATGAGCCATGGATATAGCACTATAAGTGGAATAGAGTACGGTGGTGGTTGTGAGACAAAAAGGGAGGAGATGGTCACATTGACTCAGCATATCAAAGGGCTATGGAGATGCCCATTAATAGATATCAATGTGAATGAGTAGGGATTGCCATACAAAGGATGCACTAGAGCTATAAGTATGTGAAATCTCAACAGGAGAACTAGTGGATATGCATCCAACTTGCTTGCTCATGAAGACCTAGGGCAATTTTGAGGAAGCCCATCATTGGAATATACAAGCCAAGTTATATAATGAAGATTCCCACTAGCATATGGTGGTGACGAAACGAGAGGCTCTCAATCATGAAGAACATGGTGCTATTATGAAGCACAAGTGTGGAAAAAGATAGTAGCATTGACCCTTCTCTCTTTTTCTCTCTTTTTTTTATTTGGGCTCTTGGGCCTCTCTTTTTCTCTCTTTTTTTTATTTGGGCTCTTTGGCCTCTTTTTTTATTTCCTCACATGGGACAATGCTCTAATAATGATGATCATCACACTTTTATTTACTCACAGCTCAAAGCTCAGAACGGTGATGACTCTATAGGAAATGCCTCGGGCAGTGTACCGGGATGTGCAACGATCTAGCTTGGCGTATGATGTTGAAACATCTCGCTAGCTATCTTGCGATCATGCAATGGCAATATGAGAGTGATGGCACAAGTCATGAGACGGAACGGTGGGAGTTGCATGGCAATATATCTCGGAATGGCTATGAAAATACCATAATAGGTAGGTATGGTGGCTGTTTTGAGGAAGGCATATGGTGGGTTTGTGCGCCGGCAAGAATTGTGCGGCACTAGAGAGGCTAGCAGTGGTGGAAGGTGAAAGTGCATCTATACCATGGACTCACATTAGTCATGAAGAACTCACATACTTGTTGCGAAAGTTTTTATTAGTAATCAAAACAAAGTGCTAAACGCATACTCCTAGGGAAAGGGTTGGTACGTGTTAACCATCGTGCGATCCCGACCGGAACATAAAGGATGACAATCAGTAGATCAATTATGCTCCGACTTCCTAACATAGTGGTTCACCATACGTGCATGCTACGAGAATCACTAACTTCAACACAAGTATTTCTAGATTCACAACACCCTACTAACATAACTCTTAATATTACCAAATCCACATCTCAAACCTAAATGAGAGGAATCAAACTTCTCTTTCTACTCAATGCACATGAAGATGGAGGTTTTTGTATCCTCTTTGGGTACCTATCACCTTTGGGGACTACTTTCATAGAACAAGCCAACTACCAAGTCACGCACCGCCGTGCTCTAAAAGATCTAAGTGAAGCACATAGAGCAAAATTATCTAGCTCAAAAGATATAAGTGAAGCACTATGAGCATTCTAGCAAAATCACGATAAGTGCATGTCTCTCTCAAAAGGTGTGCAGCAAGGATGATTGTGACACAACAAAAAGAAAAGACTCCTATGATACAAGACGCTCCAAGCAAAACACATATCATGTGGTGAATAAAAATATAGCTCCAAGTAATGTTACCGATGGAGTGAAGACGAAAGAGGGGATGCCTTCCCGGGGCATCCCCAAGCTTAGGCTTTTTGGTGTCCTTGAATTTGGCTTGGGATGCCTTGGGCATCCCCAAGCTTGAGCTATTTCCACTCCTTATCTCTTTTTCCATGGGAACATCACCCAAAACTTGAAAACTTCACAACACAAAACTTAAACAGAAACTCGTGATAACATTAGCACAAGAAAACAAACTACCACCTATTTAGGTACTGTAGCAATCTTGATTTCTATTTATATTGGTGTTAGATTACTGTATTCTCACTTTTCATGGCTAGTACCCCCCCCCCCCGATACTATCCATAGTTTCATCAAACAAGCAACCAACTCAACAAAAACAAAATCTGTCAAAAACTGACTAGTCTGTAGCAATCTGTATACTTCGTATACTTCTGGTACCTCAAAAATTCTGAAACATTACGACTGCCTGGGCAAAAGGCGTATCAACCAGCAGCAAAAATAATCAACTCAAAAGCTCTTTCTGAATAAAAATGAAAAATAATATCGTGAGCGAAAAGTTCTGTCTTTTTCCAGCGGGATCAAACAACCATCACCAAGACTAGTCATAAAGGTTTTTCTTGGCTCAAACACAAAAAGAAACATAAAATACACAACCATAACAGAATTATGATGGTGTGGACACAACAAAACAGAAAGAAAAATATAAATTCATTGGGTTGCCTCCCAACAAGCGCTATTGTTTAACGCCCTTAGCTAGGCATTGATAATTCAATGATGCTCACACAAAAGACAAGGATTGAAGCACAACGAGAGCATCATAAAGCATGTGAAAATCACATCTAAGTCTAACATACTTCCTATGCATAGGCATTTTATAGGAAAACAAATTGGCAAGACAACCAATAGTTACCAAATGCAAGGAAGAAGAAAGAGACAATAGCAATCTCAACATAACGAGAGGAAATTTGGTAACATGAAAGTTTCTACCACAATATTTTTCTCTTTCATAGCAATTACATGTGGGATCATAATCAAATTCAACAAAATAGCTATCACAAAGTATGTTCTTTTCATGATCGACATGCATGCAAAGTTGACGCTCTTCAAAAATAGTGGGATTATAATCAACTAAAGTCATGACTTCTCCAAACCCACTTTCAATATTATTGCAAATATCATTGCAACAAGTAGTGGACATACCAAAACTAGCATCCCCAAGCTTAGGGTTTTGCATATTTTAGCATGATTGTCATTAATAGAATTTATATTGAAATCATTGCAATCATGCTTTTCATTCAAGGAGCCCTCATGAATCATTTCATAAATTTCTTCATCACGATTTTCAGATTCACGCATCTCAAGCAAAACTCCATAGAGAAAGTCAAGTGCACTCAACTCACTAGCAATGGGATCAACATAATTGGATCTCTTAAAGAGATTAACAAGTGAATGAGGATCCATATCAATAGATTTTCAGCAAGCGAAGATGCAAGCATATTGAAGGCACATAGCACACAAGCAACAGAAAGCAAGCGAAAGAAAAGGGCGAACAAAAAAGGCAAACGAAAAAGGAAAATATTTTTTTGTAAATTTTTGTTTTTCAGAAGTGGGGGAGAGGAAAATGAGAGGCAAAAAAGTAAATGCAAGAGATGAGTTTGCGACACTTACTAGGATGAGTTCTTGACTTGATCCTCCCCGGCAACGGCGCCAGAAATTCTTCTGCTACGGCGACAGAAATCTTTTGTCGTCTCTTGAGATTGCGTGGGTTTTTCCTTTGAAGAGGAAAGGGTGATGCAGCACAGGAGCAGTAAGTATTTCCCTCAGTTTGAGAACCAAAGTATCAATCCAGTAGGAGAATCTCGTCAAGTCCAGAGTACCTGCACAAACACAAAAGAGCTTGCACCCAAAGGCTATAAAGGGGTTGTCAACCCTTCAAGATTGATTGCAAAGTCAGATCTGAAGGCGGAAAGTGCAACGAAGAAAAAGTGTAAGGCTGAAAATATGGTGTGAAGTAGACCCGGGGGCCATAGTGTTCACTAGAGGATTCTCTCAAAATAGCAAATATTACGGTGGGTGAACAAATTACTGTCGAGCAATTGATAGAACCGCGCAAAGTCATGATGATATCTAAGGCAATGATCATACATATAGGCATCACGTCCGAGACAAGTAGACTGATACTTTCTGCATCTACTACTATTACTCCACACATCGACTGCTATCCAGCATGCATCTAGTGTATTGAGTTCATGACGAACAGAGTAACGCCTTAAGCAAGATGACATGATGTAGAGGGATAAACTCAAACCAATGATGAAAACCCCATCTTTTTACCCTTAATGGCAACAACACGATGCGTGCCTCGCTACCCCTTATGTCACTGGGTGAGGTCACCACACGGCATGAACCCAAAACCAAGCACTTCTCCCATGGCAAGAATCATAGATCAAGCTGTCCAAACAAACCCCACAACTCGAAGAGAATTACCAGGATATGTAATCATGCATAAGAGAGATCAGAAGAAACTCAAATAAGATTCATGGATAGTCTAATCATAAATCCACAATTCATCGGATCTCGACAAACACACCGCAAAAGAAGATTACATCGGATAGATCTCCATGAAGATCATGGAGAACTTTGTATTGAAGATCCAAGAGAGAGAAGAAGCCATCTAGTTACTAGCTATGGACCCGTAGGTCTATGGTGAACTAGTCACGCATCATCGGAGAGGTCATGGTGTTGATGAAGAAGCCCTCCGTAGCCGAATCCCCCCTCCGGCAGGGCACCAGAACGTGCCCCAGATGGGATCTTGCGGAGACAGAAGCTTGCGGCGGTGGAAAAGTACTTTCGATGATCTCCTGATTTTTTTCTAGAATTATTGGGAATATGTAGGCGAAAGACCTACGACAGAGGTGGCCCAGGGAGCCCACAAGCCAGGTGCGGGGGCCCCTGGCCGCAGCTAGGGGGCTTGTGGGGTCCCTGGTGGCCCCCTGCCTTGGTTCTCAAGTTTCCCAATCTTCTTCTATTTCAGAAAAAATCTTTTTGGAAGTTTCGTTCCGCTTGTACTCCGTTTAAAATCCTCCTCTGAAAGGGGTCAAAAACACAGGAAAAAAAACAGAAACTGGCACTTGGCACTGAGTTAATAAGTTAGTCCCAAAAAGATATAAAAGGCATACAAAACATCCAAAGTTTAACAGAATAATAGCATGAAACCGTCAAAAATTATAGATACGTTGGAGACATATCAAGGTGCAGGGTGCCAACAAGCTAAGGGGCGCGACCACACCCCTAGGGCGCACCCTGCAGGCTTGGGGCCTCCCGACAGATGCCTTGCCCCCTACTCCAAGTCTGTTGGGTGTCTTCTGGTCCAAGAAAAATATTTGGGAGATTTGGTTCCGTTTGGACTCCGTTTAATATTCCTTATATGTGATACTCAAAAACGTGGGAAAAACAGAAACTGACACTAGGCTCTAGATTAATAGGTTAGTCCCAAAAATAATATAAAAATACATATTAATGCATATAAAACATCCAAAACAGATAGTATAATAGCATCGAACAATCAAAAATTATAGATACATTGGAGACGTATCAATCTTCATGGAGATCTATCCGATGTAATACTCTTTTGCAGTGTGTTTGTCGAGACCCGATGAATTGTGAGTTTATGTTTAGATTATTTATGAATATTATTTGAGTCTCTTCTGAATTCTTATATGCAAGATTTCATATCTTGGCAAGTCTCTTCGAGTTATTGGTTCGGTTTGGCCAACTAGATTGGTAATTCTTGCAATGGGAGAAGTGCTTAGTTTTGGGTTCAATCTTGCGGTGTCCTCACCCAGTGACATAGTAGGGGTAGCGAGGCACGTACTATATTGTTGCCATCGAGGATAAAAAAGATGGGGTTTTCATCATATTGCTTGAGTTTATCCCTCTACATCACGTCATCTTACGTAATGTGTTACTCTGTTCTTCATGAACTTAATACTCTAGATGAAGGCAGGAGTCGGTCGATGTGTGGAGTAATAGTAGTAGATGCAGAATCATTGCGGTCTACTTGACACGGACGTGATGCCTATATGCATAATCATTGCCTTAGATATCTTCATAATTATTCACTTTTGTATCAATTGCTCGACAGTTATTTGTTCACCCACCGTATTATTTTCCTTTATGAGAGAAGCCTCTAGTAAAACCTATGGCCCTCGGGTCTATTTTCCATATTATACTTTTAGATCTATAAACCAAAAATACCAAAAATACTTTGCTGCAATTTATTTACTTTTGTTTCCGCAATCTTTTATATCTATCTCTATCAGATCTCATCCTTGCAAATAACTCTTAAGGGATTGACAACCCCTTTTTAGCGTTGGGTGCAAGAGTTTGATTATTTGTGTAGGTACTATAATTGGGGCCTTGCTTGTTCCTCCTACTAGATTAATACCTTGGTTCTCAACAGACTGAGGGAAATACTTATCTACTTCACTGCATCACCCTTTCCTCTTCAAGGGAAAACCAACGCAAGCTCAAGAGGTAGCAAGAAGGATTTCTGGCGCCGTTGACGGGGAGGATAAATAGCAAGATCAAGCCTACGTAGTACCCATCACAAACTCATCTCTTGAATTTACTTTATATGCCATTTTTCCTCTCGTTTTCCTCTCCCCCACTTCTAAAATGATTTTTAGAAAACACCAAAAAGATTTGCCTTTTTATTCGCCCTTTTTCTGTTCGTCTTTTCGTTTGCTTGCTTGTGTGCTAGATTTCTTGATTTGACATGATGGCTCAAGAGAATAGCAAGTTATGTCACTTTTCGTTTGCTCGCTTGTGTGCTAGATTGCTTGATTTGTCATGCTGGCTCATTGGAATAGCAAGTTATATTTCTCGCCTTCCTAGTGAAGATTCCGCATCCCATCTAAACACTTTCATTGAGTTGTCTGATATGCAAAAGAAGAAAGATGTGGATAATGAATTTGTTAAATTGAAGATATTTCCTTTCTCACTGCGAAATCGTGCCAAAACTTGGTTTTCATCATTACCTACAAATAGTATTGATTCATGAAATAAGTGTAAAGATGCTTTTATTTCTAAATATTTTCCGCCCGCTAAAATGATCTCCCTTAGGTAAGATATAATGAATTTTAAGCAACTTGATCATGAGTATGATGCAAAATCTTGGGAGAGGATGAAACTAATGATTAGGAATTGCCCCGTGCATAGTTTGACTTTATGGTGAATATACAATTTTTTATGCGGGATTGAATTTTTCTTCTAGAAATGTTTTAGATTCTGCCACGGGTTGTACTTTTATGGAAATTACATTAGGAGAAGCTACTAAACTCCTAGATAATATTATGGCAAATTAATCTCAATGGCATACCGAAAGATCTCCTCTAGTAAAAAAGTGCATCCTATTGAAGAAATAATCACTTTGAGTGGAAATATGGATGAATTAATGAAATTGTTTGCTATTAAGAGTGCTCCTCTTGTTCCCAATGATATTCCTTTGTCTTCTTTGATTGGAAATAATAATGAATCTATGGATGTTAACTTTGTTGGTAGGAACAATTTTGGCAATAACGCGTATAGAGGTAATTTCAATCCTAGGCTGATTCCTAGTAATTCCTCTAACAATTATGGTAATTCCTACAACAATTGTTATGGAAATTATAATAAGATTATCTCTGATCTTGAGAATAATATTAAAGAATTCATTAGCTCGGAAAAAGGTTTCAGTGCTATGATTGAAGAAAAATTGCTCAAGATTGATGATTTGGCTAGGAACGTTGATATAATTTCTCTTGAGATTAATTATTTGAAAATTACATCTATTCCACCCAAGCATGATATTAATGAGTCTTTAAAGTAAGGAAAGAACTGCTAGAATACGTGCTAAGCGTGAATGGCTTAAAAAGGTATTTTCTCGTGATAATAATGATGAAGATCTTTATTTTCTAGTATAAATCTTGAAAATATGGGACTGGAGATGAGTTAACTTTAGTTAAAAGGCGTCCCAATGATTCAGAGGTTATAGATCTTAATGATAAGATAGATAAAAGTGGGATGGAAGAGGTTAAAACTTCAAAACTTTAAATAGCAATGAGCCCACTCTTTTGGATTTCAAGGACTTTAATTATGATAGTTCCTATTTGAATGATTGTGTTTCCTTGTTTCAATCCATGTTGAATTCTTCGCATGCTTCTAATCAAAATAAATCTCTTACTAAACATACTATGGATGCTATGATGAAATCTTTTGAAGAAAAACTTGAATTGGAAGTTTCTATACCTAGAAAGCATTATGATGAATGGGGACCTACTATTAAGATTAAAATTAACTATTATGAGTGCCATGCTTTATGTGATTTGGGTGCTAGCGTTTCAACGATTCCAAAAACTTTATGTGATGTGCTAGGATTCCGTGAATTTGATGATTGCTCTTTAAATTTGCATCTAGCGGATTCTACAACTAAGAAACCTATGGGAACGATTAATGATGTTCTTATTGTTGCGAATAGGAATTATGTGCACGTATATTTCATTGTTCTTGATATAGATTGCAATCCTACATGTCCTGTTATTCTTGGTGGACCTTTCATTGTTCTTGCAATTATTGATATGAAAGAAGGAAATATTAGATTCCAATTTCCATTAAGGAAAGGCATGGAGCACTTTCCTAGAAAGAAAATAAGATTACCTTATTAATCTATTATGAGAGATACTTATGGATTGCATACCAAAGATGACAATACCTAGATCTATTGCATTATGCCTAGCTAGGGGCGTTAAACAATAGCGCTTGTTCAGAGGCAACCCAATTTTAATTTTATGTTTTTGTTTTTTCTTCTGTTTTTGAGTGCTGCACACATTATTACCTCCGTAATAATTGTGTTTTCTTGTTTTAATTAGTGTTTGAGCCAAGTAAGACCTTTGGAATGGTCTACGGTGTTTGCACGTTGGTTTTGCTGAAAAACAGAAACTTTTGCTCCCAGTCCAGGAATTTTCTAAATTAACTAGAACGTCCTTTTGATCTGAATTTTTTACACAAGATTGATTAACAAATTTCCCAGATTTTCCTAAATGTTCAGAATTTTCGGAGTTACAGAAGTATTCGAAGTAAACATATTTCTACAGACTTTTCTGCTTTTGACAGATTTTGTTTTCTTTGAGTTGTTTGCTTATTTTGATGAATCTATGGGTTGTATCGGGGGGTATGAACCATGGAGAAGTTGGAATACAGTAAATATTACATCAATATAAATAAACAATGAGTTCACAACAATACCTAAAGTAGTGATCTATTTTTCTTATACTAACGGATTTCATCAGTTTTCTGTTGAATTTTGTGTTGTGAAGTTTTGAAGTTTTGGGTAAAGATTTGATGGACTACGGAATAAGGAGTGGCAAGAGCCTAAGATTGGGGTTTCCTTCCCAAGCCATATTCAAGATGCCTAAAATCCTAAGCTTGGGGATGCCCCGGAAGGCATCCCCTCTTTCGTCTTCAATCCATCGGTAAATTTACTTGAGGCTATATTTTTATTCACCACATGATATGTGTTTTGCTTGGAGCGTCTTGTATGATATGAGTCTTTACTTTTTAGCTTGTAACAATCATCCTTTCTTCACACATATTTTGAGAGAAACATGTTGTATGGTGAATTTATTAGAAGAATACTCTTTGTGCTTCACTTATATCTTTTGAGCTAGGCAATGTTGCTCTAGTGCTTCACTTATATCTTTTAGAGCACGGTGGTGTGGTGTTTTATGGAAATTACTGAACTCTCATACCTCACTTATATTATTTTGAGAGTTCTTTAAACATCATGGTAATTGTTTTAGGTTATGGATTTAGTTCTAATATAATGGGCATCCAAGAGGGATATAATAAAAACTTTCATATTAAGTGCATTAAATATGATGAGAAGTTTGATTCCTTGCATATAGTTTTTGAGATGTGAAGATGGTAATACGAGAGTCATGCTAGTAAGTAATTGTGAATTAGAAGAAATAATTTTGTTAAAGCTTGTAATGCTCACAACATGCACGTATGGTGAACCGTTATGTGATGAAGTCAGGGCATGTTTGTTTAATGATTGTCAACCTTTGTGTGGAGGTCGGGATCGCGCCATGGTTAACTCCTACCAACCCTTCTTTGAGTCATATTTTGTTCTAGATATCGAGTTGTAATATTTGAGTTGTAAGTAAATAAAAGTGTGATGATTTGCATTATTAGAGCATTGTCCCGTGTGATAAAAGGATGATGGAAGCTATGATTCCGTGACAAGTTAGGATGAGTCTCCGGACTTCACAAAAAATAAAAGAGGCCAGCGAAGCCCATAAAATATAAAAGAGGCCAAAGAAGCCCACCAAATAAAAGAGAAAAAAAGAGAGAAAGAGAGAAGGGACAATGTTACTATCTTTTTCCACACTTGTGCTCCAAAGTAGCACCATGTTCTTCATAGAGAGTCTCCTATTTTGTAACTTTCATATAACTAGTGGAATTACATCTTCTGCACAACCACTTAGTTTCCTTTTTGAGCTTTCATACACTTATAGCTCTAGTGCATTTGTTGCATGGAAATCGCTACTCACTCACATTGATATCTATTGATGGGCATCTCCATAGCCTGTTGATATGCCTAATTGATGTGCGACTATCCTCTCCCTTTTTTGCAACCTCCACCACACTCTATTTCCACCCATAGTGCTATATCCATGGCTCACGCTCATGTATTGCGTGAGAGTTGAAAAGGTTTGAGAACATAAAAAGTGTGAAACAATTGCTTGATTTTTATCCGGGTTGTGCATGATTTAGATACGTTGTGTGGTGAAGATGAAGCATAGCCAGACTATATGATTTTGTAGGGATAACTTTATAAGACAATGTTATTTTGAAAGGAAGAAATTGCCTTATTACTATGCTTGAAATATTATTGCTTTTATGTCAATATTAGAATTTTGTTTTGAGTCTTATGGATCTGAATATTCCTGCCACAATAGAGAATATTACAAGGATAAATAGGTTAGGTAGCATTCCACATCAAAAATTCTGTCTTTATCATTTACCTACTCGAGAACGAGCAGGAATTAAGCTTGGGGATGCTGATACGTCTCCAACGTACCTATAATTTTTTATTGTTTCATACTATTATATTATCTGTTTTAGATGTTTTATATGCATTAATATGTTATTTTATATTATTTTTGGGACTAACCTATTAATCTAGACCCTAGTGCCAGTTTCTATTTTTTCCATGATTTTGAGTATTCAGATAAGGAATATTAAATGGAGTCCAAACGGAATAAAATCTCCGGAAAGTTTTTTCTTGGACCAGAAGAAACCCAGGAGACTTCGAGTAGGGGGCTGGGCACCTGCCGGGAGGACACAAGCCTGCAGGGCGCGCCCTAGGGGGTGGTCGCGCCCCCTTGCTTGTGGGCCCCCTGCAGGCCTCCTAACCTATTCTTCGGTCTATAAATTCCTAAATATTCCCCATCCCTAAAAAGAGCCACACAAATACTTTTCCTCCGCTGGGAGCCTCTGTTCCTTTGAGATCCCATCTAGGAGCCTTTTCCGGTAACCTGTCAGAGATGATCACAGAGGGCATCTAAATCAACTCCATTGCCCCTCTGATGAAGTGTGAGTAGTTCACCACAGACCTACGGGTCCATGGCTAGTAGCTAGATGGCTTCTCTCTCTTTGATCTTCAATACCATGTTCTTCACGATCTTCATGGAGGTCTATTCGATGTAATACTATTTTGCGGTGTGTTTGTCGAGATCCGATGAACTGTGAGTTTATGTTCAGATTATCTATGAATATTATTTGAGTCTCTTCTGAATTATTATATGCATGATTTCATATCTTAGCAAGTCTCTTCGAGTTATTGGTTTGGTTTGGCCAACTAGATTGGTAATTCTTGCAATTGGAGAAGTGCTTAGTTTTGGGTTCAATATTGTGGTGTCCTCACCCAGTGAGATAGTAGGGGTAGCGAGGCACATATTGTATTGTTTCCATAGAGGATAAAAAGATGAAGTTTTCATCATATTGCTTGAGTTTATCCCTCTACATCATGTCATCTTACTTAATGTGTTACTCTCTTCTTCATGAACTTAATACTCTAGATGCAGGTAGGAGTCGGTCGATGTGTGGAGTAATAGTAGTAGATGCAGAATCGTTTCGGTCTACTTGACACGGATGTGATGCCTATATGCATAATCATTGCCTTAGATATCTTCATAAATATTCGCTTTTCTATCAATTGCTCGACAGTAATTTGTTCACCCACCGTATTATTTTCCTTTATGAGAGAAGCCTCTAGTGAAACCTATGGCCCCCGGGTCTATTTTCCATATTATACTTATAGATCTATAAACCAAAAATGCCAAAAAAAATACTTTGCTACAATTTATTTACTTTTGTTTCCGCAATCTTTTATATATATCTCTATCACATCTCATCCTTGGAAATAACTCTGAAGGGATTGACAACCCATTTTTAGCGTTGGGTGCAAGAGTTTGATTATTTGTGTAGGTACTACGATTGAGGCCTTGCTTGTTCCTCCTACTGGATTGATACCTTGGTTCTCAACGAAATGAGGCAAATACTTATCTACTTCCATGCATCACCCTCTTCAAGGGAAAACCAACGCAAGCTCAAGAGGTAGCAAAGGGGCACTTACCCCCTGTTGTTTGTTTGTCGTTTTTGTGCTTAGGGTGTGAGCAGATGCAAACATCAGCTGTTTGGTTGCAAACAGCGTTTGTGTTTTGCTCACCCCATTCAAATGTGGTGTCCTTACCACCACATGATCAGCACAAAGCCAGCAACGGGAATCACAGAAAACTACTTAGGTTAACCGCAAACAATTTATATCAAACAAAGCAAGCAACGAAAATGACAACAACAACAAACTTAGATCAGCAGCAGGGGCATCCTCCTTCCCTGCTCCACGCCAGGGTGCCGCTCCTGGCCAAAATATTAACGAGTTCACAGCACAACTACCATAAGTTCTAACCAGACAACATAACAAGTTCAACAGTAACACCTAAGTTAACTACATTGCATGCTCAATGTTACCAACGCAGCTGTGCTTGATGCAACGAAACCTGCACATGATTGAGGAGTCGTGGTTGTAGATTTGGTCCTTCAGGCTGAGTCCTGAGATGCGCAAAATGAGGAGGTCACCGATGATGATCCGGTGGCGGCAGCAGAAGTAGTTCCAGCCCTGGCCAAGCACCATGTGCCCCTCGAAGTTCTCGACCTGCACCCAGAACTCGCACCACTTGTTCACCGAGAGCCTGACCACGCGCGGAATCCAGCTAATGAGCAACCACTAGTTCATCACCTGCACGAACTTACTAGGGATGACGAGCATGGCGAGGTCTTCGGCGTCCTAGATCTGCTGGTAGAAGCGCAGCGGCTCCCGGGCCCCCTCCTCATGGCTGGTCCTCGAAGATCATCCCCTTGCACAAAGCAGGCTCATTAAGGCAACCCTGCCAGGCAGGTCCCCCCTCTTGAGCCATATATTCATGGGGATGAGATCCTCGGCACCCTCAGCTCCGTCCACCAGCTGAGCTCCTCCACCCACCACGTCCCAGTCACTCTACAATACCTTGTCAGGTAAGATGAAAAGTATTAGAGGTGCTTGCAAAAAGAACAACCACTGATTAGTGGCATTAGCTTTTCTACAAATGCCACTGATCAGTTGCACTAGCACTACAGCAAATGGCACTGATGAGAGACATTTTCCCAAGAGCAAATGCCATTGATCAGTGCACAAACTCTTGAGCAAATACCACCGATCAGTGTCATCTGGTATTGCTCTTGAGCAAATGCCACTGATCAGTGGCATCTGGTCTTGGTCTTGAGCAAATGCCACTGATCAGTGGCATCTGGTCTTTCTCTTGATCAAATGCCACTCATCAGTGTCATCTGGTCTTGCTCTTGATCAAATGCCACTCATCAGTGCACTATCCTAAGCATAGAAAGATCTAAAAATAGCACTCATGTGCACCCATGCACATTTGGCAGCATCCTAAAATGGTCCTACTACATGCACATATAACAATCTAGAGCATGCAACACAAACCCTAGCTTGAACATGTAGGTAGCAACATGAACATAGATCCTAGCTTTAACATGAACAAGAGCAATACCCTAGAACACACACTGCATGAACACAGATCCTAGAAAGATCCTAGCAAGACCCTACCACTACCAGAAGAATATTATCCTAGAACACACACTGTAGCAAACAAGGACAGATTGGTCAGATTTGACTCGATTGGGATCGAATCGAATCGGGTCTACTCGAATCCTACAAAAGTAGTAGCACATGCCTCAGAAAGAAAACCCTAATCTACATCTACGATCAAGCATTGGGAATTCTTTGACTCATCGGAGCTTGCGCAGTCGCAGTGAATCGAGGCCGAGGTTAAAACCCCGGCGGGAAGGAGAGAGGTGGAAGAGCAGAGGAGGAGCCGGCCCTGGCGACGACCGGCGACATCGACCCCGTGCTCATGGCCACGTCGAAGGTCGAGGAGGACGGCACGCCGATAGGAGAAAACCCTTGGAAGGGGGTCAAGAAAAACCCCATGCCCAATGGGGTCCCAAGAAGTGTCGGCTCTGTGGAAGGCATCGGCGCCGAGCCTAGGACCACGAGGTCCGGAACCGGTGTCGGAGCAGGAACAACCAGCACCCCATTGGTCGGCCCTTGTGGTGGCCGGCAACAGATGGCGGACGGCACTCGCAACACCGACGCCAGGTCCCTGCTCGAGTTCTGGACCCCAGCCACCCAGCAGTTCTGGATGGTGGTGATGCGCTTGTCGACAGGGGTGAGCGGACGACATGGCGGTGGGTGAGGCGGAGCCATCGGAGGAGAGGACAGGGAGGGGCGGTGAGTCAGAGAGGTGGGAATAGTGCGGGGCAGTGACAGGAGAGTGGGAGGAGAGTTATGGGACGTCCCCTCCGCCTCCAGCGCTGCCCGAGGCATCCAACCTCCTCGCACGCGTGGCCGCGTCGAGCCAGGCTCGCGAGAAACTGTCAATTCGGCAGTTTCCTCCAGGTCAGGCTCAGACCTGCTTTAAGGTTCATGCGGGCCATGAATCGCATGCATGGTTGGGTTACATGTGGGGAACCAAGCACGCCTCATACAACTATCTAGAGCATATGAAACATACATTAAAACTAACATACAACTATACAAAACATTTAAATGCAACAACAAATGTGATCAATATCACAACTAAGGTCACAATTGATCCCACAACATAATGATACCAAGCCTCTTTATCAATGGCATATTTTCTAATCTTTCTAATCTTCAAGTACATTGCATCCTGCTACTGCAACAAAAGACCTTCCAACGGCGCCAGAAATACGTGCTCACGGGAGACGTCTTGATTCTCCTCAGCAACGGCACCAGGAATCCTTCTGCTACGGCTACGCCTTTAGGGACTTCCTAGGCAAATATGCAAAGGATTTCCCCGAGGCCTTGGAGCCTCGCGTTGGTGTTCCCTCGAAGCGGGAAGGGTGATGTAGCGCAACGGTGGTAAGTATTTCCCTCAGTTTGGAGAACCAAGGTATCGATCCAGTGAAGGAGTATCACAAGTGCCTGCACAAACACAAAAAGCTTGCTCCCAACACTATGAAGGGGTTGTCAATCCCTTATAGATTGTTCGCCAAGTGAGAACTGAAAGCAACAAAGTAACAAAGCAAAGTAAAAGCAAAAGTGGAAAGGATAGGTCTGAATAGACCCGGGGGCCATAGTGTTTACTAGTGGCTTCTCTCATGAAAGCAAGTAGACGGTGGGTGAACAAATTACTGTCGAGCAATTGATAGAACCGCGCAAAGTCGTGACGTCATCTATGGCAATGATTATATCTATAGGCATCACGTCCAAAACAAGTAGACCGATACTTTCTGCATCTACTACTATTACTCCACACGTCGATCGCTATCCAGCATGCATCTAGTGTATTAAGTCCAAAAGAACAGAGTAACGCCTTAAGCAAGATGACATGATGTAGATGGACAATCTCATATCTACGACAAAGCCCACCTTGTTACCCTTGATGGCAACTACACGATGTGTGCCTTGCTGCCGCTACTGTCACTGGGAAAGGTCACCACACGGTAAGAACCTAAAACCAAGCACTTCTCCCATTGCAAGAATCATAGATCTAGTTGGCCAAACAAAACCCAAGACTCGGAGAGACTTACAAGGATATCAAATCATGCATATAAGAAATCAGCAAAGACTCAAATATATATCATAGATAATATGATTACAAATCCACAATTCATCGGATCTCGAAAAACACACCGCGAAAGAGGATTACATCGGATAGATCTCCATGAAGATCATGGAGAACTTTGTATTGAAGATCCAAGAGAGAGAAGAAGCCATCTAGCTACTAACTACGGACCCGTAGGTCTGAAGTGAACTAATCACGAGTCATTGGAGGGGCGATGATGTTGATGTAGAAGCCCTCCAACTCCAAAGTCCCCTCCGGCAGGGCACCGGGAAGGGTCTCGAGATGAGATCTCGCGGAAACGGAAGCTTGCGGCGACGGAAAAGTATTTTCGTGGATCCCTTGATTTTTTCTGTATTTTAGGGAATATATAGGCAAAGGAGCTAGGTCAGGGGGGCACCAGGGAGGCCACAAGCCTGCTGGCCGCCCCCCTGTTGGCGGATAGGGGGCTTGTGGGCCCCCTATAGCCCTCCTGGCTTGGCCCTCAAGCCCCCTGATCTTCTTCCGTTCGGAAAAAAATATTTCGGGGATTTTATTCCGTTTGGACTCCGTTCCAAAATCAGATTTGAAAAGAGCCAAAAACACAGAAAAAACAGGAATTGGCACTTGGCACTGAATTAATAAGTTAGTCCCAAAAAAGATATAAAAGGTATATAAACCATCCAAAGATGACAAGATAACAGCATGAAACCATCAAAAATTATAGATACGTTTGAAGACGTATCAAGCATCCCCAAGCTTAACTCCTGCTCGTCCTCGAGTAGGGAAGTGATAAAGTATGAATTTTTGATGCTTTCATGCTACCTAGCATAGATGTCCTTTGTAACTCCTCTTATGTGACGTGAATGTTCAGATCCATTAGATTCAAAACAATAGTTTTCTATTGATGTGGAAACAATAATAATTCAAGCAAACTAGCAAGGTAATCATGAAATTTCAAAAAAAAGGCCAAAAGAAAGTTATCCCTACAAAAGCATATAGTCTAGCTATGCTCTATCATCATTGCACAACGAATTTAAATCATGCACAACCACGGTATTGGCCAAGTAATTGTTTCACACCTTTACTTTCTCAAACCTTTTCAACTCTCACGCAATACATGAGCGTGAGCCATGGTTTTAGCACTATAAGTGGTGTGGAGTGTGGTGGAGGTTGCAAGACAAAAAAGGAGAAGATGGTCACCTTAACTAGGCATATCAATGAGCTGTGGAGATGCTCATCAATAGATATCAATGTGAATGAGTAGGGATTGCCATACAAATGATGCACTACAGCTAATAGTATGTGAAAGCTCTTAAAGAAAACTAGTGGGTGTGCATCCAACTTGCTTGCTCACGAAGACCTAAGGCGATTTTGAGGAAGCCTATCATTGGAATATACAAGCCAAGTTATATAATGAAAATTTCCCACTAGCTATATGGTGGTGACAAAACGAGAGACTCTCAATCATGAAGATCATGGTGCTTAATATGCACAAGTGTGGAAAGGTGGTAGCATTGTCCCTTCTCTCTTTTTCTCTCATTTTTTTTGGTGGGCTCTTTGGCCTCTTTTTTTATTTTATTTTATTTTGGTTGGCATCTTTGGCCTGTTTTATTTCCTCAAATGGGACAATGCTCCATCAATGATGATCATCACACTTTCAACTCAAAACTTAGAGCAACGATGACTCTATATGGAATGCTTTCGGTAGTGTACCGTGACAATGATCTAGCATGGCATAGACATTAATGGAAACATCATGCTAGCTATCTTACGATCATGCAATGGCAATGTAGACGTGGTGGCACATGTCATGGTGGTAGTTGCATGGCAATATATCTCGGAATGACTTTGAAAAAGCCATAGTAGGTAGGTATGTGGCTGTATTGAGGGAGGCTAATGGTGGGTTTTGTGCACCGGCGAAAGTTGCACGGCACTAAGAAGATAGTGATGGTGGAAGGTGAAAGTGCATCTAAACCATGGACTCAACATTAGTCATGAAGAACTCATATACTTGTTGCAAAAAAATTATTATTAATCAAAACAAAGCATTCAACGCATACTCCTAGGGGAAGGGTTGGTAGGTATAAACCATCGCGCGCTCCCGACCGCCACGCAAAGGATGACAATCAAACGACTAATCATGCTCAGATTTCATCACATAGCGGTTCACCATACGTGCATGTTACGGGAATCACTAACTTCACCACAAGTATTTCTAGATCCACAACACCTTACTAGCATAACTTCAATATTACCACAACCACAACTCAAAACTAATTGAGATGAATCAAACTTCTCTAACTATTCAATGCACATGAAGGTGGAAGTTTTCGTATCCCTTTGGATAACTACCCCTTTTGAGACTACTTTCAAAGCATAGATCAACTACCAAGCCACGCACCGCCATGCTCTAAAAGATATAAGTGAAGCACACTGAGCAAAAGTATCTAGCTCAAAAGATATAAGTGAAGCACAATTGAGCTGAATTGTCTACCAAAGGATATAAGTGGATCTCGACAAAATCACGGTGAGTGCATGTCTCTCTCTCTAGGTGTGCAGCAAGGATGATTGTGACACAACAAAAATAAAAGACTCCTACGATACAAAACAATCCAAGCAAAAACACATAACATGTGGTGAATAAAAATATAGCCCCAAGTAACGTTACCGCTGGATTGAAGACGAGAGAGGGGATGCCTTTCCAGGGCATCCCCAAGCTTAGACTTTTACAGCATCCTTCAATCTCTTGGGGTGCCTTGGGCATCCCAAGCTTGAGCTCTTGCCACTATTTATCTTTTCGTCCATAAGAACTTCACCCAAAACTTGAAAACTTCACAACACGAAACTTAAACAGAAACTCGTGATAACATTAGTATAAGAAAGCAAACCACCACTTCCTTAGGTACTCTAAAAAAATTAAATTATACTTATGCTGATGTTGGGTTACTGTATCTTCAATCTTCCATGGCTAATACCCCCCGATACTATCCATAGTTTCATCAAAATAAGCAACCAACACAACAAAAACAGAATCTATTAACCGCAGACCAGTCTGTAGCAATCTGTATATTTTGTATACTTATGGTACTTCAAAAATTCTGAAACATTACGGAAGTCTGAAGAATTTGCATAGAAATCAGCAGCAAAAATAATAAACTCAAAATCTCTTACATAAAAAAAACGAAAATTCTTTTCGTGAGCAGAAAGTTTCTGTCTTGTCAAGCATGACCAAACGATCATCCCCAAGACTAATCATAAGGGTTTTGCTTGGCACAAACACAAAAAGAAACACAAAAAACACAAACATAAAAGAATTATGAAAGTGTGAAAAACACAAAACAGAAAGAAAAATGATAGATTTGTTGGGTTGCCTCCCAACAAGCGCTATTGTTTAACGCCCTTAGCTAGGCAAAATGTGATGCTCACACAAAAAGACAAGAAATTGAAGCACAACGAGAGCATCCTAAAGCATGTGAAAATCACATATAAGTCTAACATACTTCCTATGCATAGGTATTTTATAGGAAAACAAATTGTCAAGACAACCAATAGCTGCCATATGCAAGGAAGAAGAAAGAGACAAGAGCAATCCCAACATCACGAGAGGTGATTTAGTGATATGAAAGTTTCTACCACCATATTTTCCTCTCTCATAATAATTACATGTGGGATCATATTCGAATTCAACAATGTAACTATCACATAGGATATTCTTTTCATGATCCACATGCATGCAAAGTTGACGCTCTTCAAAAATAGTGGGATTATCATCTAAAGTCATGACTTCTCCAAACCCACTTTCAATCTTATTGCAAATATCATATTCATCATGAGGCTTACACAAATTTTCAAGATCATAAGAAAGATCATCACCCCAATCACGATCATTGCAACTAGTGGTCATAGAAAAACTAGCATCCCCAAGCTTAGGGTTTTGCATATTTTTAGCATGATTGTCACTAATAGAATTTATAGTGAAACCATTGCAATCATGCTTTTCATCCAAGGAGCCCTCGTGAATCACTTCATAAATTTCTTCCTCACAATTTTCAGATTCATGCATCTCAAGCAAAACTCCATAAAAATAGTCAAGTACCCTCAACTTACTAGCAATTGGATCAACATAATTGGATCTCTTAAAGAGATTAGCAAGTGGGTGAGGATCCATATCACTAGATTTTCAGCAATCGAAGATGTAAGCATAATGAAGGCACATGGCACACAAGCGAAAAGAAAGCAAGAGAGAGAAAATGGCGAATGAAAAGGCAAACGAAAAAAGGCAAAGGAGAAAGGCAAATTAAAACGGCAAATGTGAAGTGGGGAGAGGATAACGAGAGGCAACAGGCAAAAAAGTAAATGCAAGAGATGAGTTTGTGAGACCTACTTGGATAGATCTCTCCTTCCCCGGCAACGGCGCGAGAAATACTTCTGCTACTGCAACAAAAGACCTTCCAACGGCGCCAGAAATACGTGCTGACGGGAGACATCTTGATTCTCCTCAGCAACGGCACCAGGAATCCTTCTGCTACGGCTACGCCTTTAGGGACTTCCTAGGCAAATATGCAAAGGATTTCCCCGCGGCCTTGGAGCCTTGCGTTGGTGTTCCCTCGAAGCGGAAAGGCTGATATAGCGCAGCGGTGGTAAGTATTTCCCACAGTTTTGAGAACCAAGGTATCGATCCAGTGAAGGAGTATTACAAGTGCCTGCACAAACACAAAAAGCTTGCTCCCAACGCTATGAAGGGGTTGTCAATCCCTTATAGATTGCTCGCCAAGTGAGAACTAAAAGCAACAAAGTAACAAAGCAAAGTAAAAGCGAAAGTGGACATGATAGGTGTGAATAGACCCGGGGGCCGTAGTGTTTACTAGTGGCTTCTCTCATGAAAGCAAGTAGATGATGGGTGAACAAATTATTGTCGAGCAATTGGTAGAACCGCGCAAAGTCGTGACGTCATCTATGGGAATGATTATATCTATAGGCATCATGTCCAAAACAAGCAGACCGATACTTTCTGCATCTACTACTATTACTCCACACGTCAACCGCTATCCAGCATGCATCTAGTGTATTTAGTCCAAAAGAACAGAGTAACCCCTTAAGCAAGATGACATGATGTAGATGGACAACCTCATATCTACGACAAAGCCCACCTTGTTACCCTTGATGGCAACTACACGATGTGTGCCTTGCTGCCCCTACTGTCACTGGAAAAGGTCACCACAAGGTAAGAACCCAAAACCAAGCACTTCTACCATTGCAAGAATCATAGATCTAGTTGGCCAAACAAAACCCAAGACTCGAAGAGACTTACAAGGATATCAAATCATCCATATAAGAAATCAGCAAAGACTCAAATATATATCATAGATAATCTGATCACAAATCCACAATTCATCGCATCTCGACAAACACACCGCGAAAGAGGATTACATCGGATAGATCTCCATGAAGATCATGGAGAACTTTGTATTGAAGATCCAAGAGAGAGAAGAAACCATCTAGCTACTAACTACGGACCCGTAGGTCTGAAGTGAACTACTCACGAGTCATTGGAGGGGCGATGATGTTGATGTAAAAGCCCTCCAACTCCAAAGTCCCCTCCGGCAGGGCACCGGGAAGGGTCTCGAGATGAGATCTCGCGGAAACGGAAGCTTGCGGCGGCGGAAAAGTATTTTCGTGGATCCCTTGATTTTTTTTGTATTTTAGGGAATATATAGGCAAAGGAGCTAGGTCAGGGGGGCGCCAGGGAGGCCACAAGCCTGCTGGCCGCCGCCCCCTAGTGGCGGATAGGGGGCTTGTGGGCCCCCTGTAGCCCTCCTGGCTTGGCCAACTAGTATGGGCATTTCAACCCATGTTGCTAACGAGATGTCTAGAGAGGCCAGTGTCACTGTTGCACAACTCCTAGGCAATGAGAACATTCCCATGGTGGAAGGGCATAACCAACTAGTATGGGCATTTCAACCCAAGAAACCTCTCGTCAGGCCTGAGCTTGTCAAGCAGCTATCAAAGAAAATCTATAGACTCCATAGCTGGTACACGAAGGAAGCAGAACTCGGGCATACATGCCTCATGGTGAAAGTCAAGGCAGAGCATTTCTTCAATGAAAAAGATTTGTGCATTGACAATCCAGAATTTTGGCAGTTATACAATCAAGACGCACTTGAAAAATCTCTCGTCAGTTGCTATTGTCTGTAAGTGATTTATTTCTGTAATTGAAGTCCCTAGCTCATCGGCTCATTCATTTGCCTCTAATTATCCTCATTGTGTTCTTTTGTGTGTGGTGTTATGTAGAATGAAGATGTTTGAAATGAAAAAAGATGGAGTATATGGAATTGGCTTGATTGACCCAAATAGCATTTATGAGAAGGCGGTAATAGAATTCCCAAAAGATACAGAGGATAACTTGTTCCGGTTTTTGGAGATACTAAGTCACAATGAAAAAAATATTATTTCCTTGAAACTTCAGGTGAGTGTTACTGTCTTGTACTATAAATTCTATTTTACTTACCCGATCGGTGTTAATTTTACGTATAGTGCTTGATGAGTTACATGCATACCCGCTTATACAACGCAGATTCCACTGGATGCTGCTAGTCATTACGGTTGACGAGGGAAGAGTTCACGTACTAGACTCACTAAGAAAAGACGAGGACGAGTATATGTCCCTGAAGTTGATGCTCGACCGGTAATTTCAATCATTATCGCACTATGTCGGCCCCTTTAGTTCAATTCCTGATATCAATTAAGCAATGACTCCTTTTATTCTTTTTCTTTGCACAACAGAGTTTGGATCCGGTTCATCAAGAATGTTCGCGGTGAATGGAAACCAAAGCTGCGATGGACAACGTCCAGGGTAATTAAGTAGTACTAGCTACGTCCGCGCATCTCTTTAGTTCTAGTTTCAATGTCATTATAATTCTTAATTACTATATCACTGAATTCTATTCTCGTAAAGTATTGCATGTGGCACGAACCGTGGCATAATCTATGTGCATAGTGTGTTTGCGAGAAAATTCGTTGTATGACCGAACTGGTCAAAAATCCAGGAACTCGTGAGGTACGTAAATAGTATTCACAATTTTTATATCATGGTCTAATATATATACGCACATATAAAATATTCATATTGGTCTCCTTCTTTAAAAGATGTCAGAGAAGCGAGAGGAACTCCTCCGAACGGAACGCATACGAGCACTTCAAGAGGAAATTTTGGGATTTTTGCTGGAGAGGTCATAGATCCCAACGGAGAATAGCACTTCACCAATTAATACATGCATATAATTGATCCGCAAGTTGTAGGAGAAATTGTATATGCCAAATTGTATATATATATATATATGTGTGTGTGTGTGTGTGTGTGTGTGAGTGTGTTATATAATATGCATGCATGGTCATACAAGAAATTCTATGATACTCCCTCCGTTCCTAAATATAAGTTTTTCTAGAGATACCACTAGTAGACTACGTACGGCTGTATATAGACATACTTTAAAATGTCGATTCACTCATTTTTCTCCGTATGTAGACTCCTAGTGAAATCTCTTAAAAGACTTATATTTAGGAACAGAGGGAGTATATGATTGGTCCTACGAGGAATCCTATAATATATGCATAACGTGTATGGTATGTACTAGCGTAAGATATGTTCTAAATGAAAAAGAATAAAATGGAAAACAGAAAATGAAAAGCAAAAATAAACAATAAACCCCAAAAACCCAAATCACCAAAGCATGTAGTCTCGGTTGGTGTTACAAATCGGGACTAAAGATCCCGGCCACGCCACGCACGCTGCCAGCCACGTGGAAGGGAATTAGTCCCGGGTCGTGGCACACCGAGACTAAAGGGGGGGTCTTTAGTCCCAAGTTAATAGTCCCGGTTGGTGAACCGGGACTATAGGCCCTTAACAACCGGGACTATAGCCCCGTTTTCTACTAGTGAACCTCGTTGAAGTTGAACATCCTAGGCGAGCCCCATGGGAGGTGGGCATAGCCGGCTCTTAGGAAGGCGCGGGCGAGCTTGACAGACCCCCTCCACCTGGAAGTCGCCCACACACGGAGCTCGCTTTCCACGAGCACGTCCGATGGGTAGCGCAGCGCAGCTCTGGCACGATAGGCGGACAAAGGAAGGTCGGCCCATTGTACTTCATCTTCACTTGGTGCTTGGGGTTCTCGGGGAGGATGGAGGGCTCGATCGCTTGGGTGTTTGAAGTTGGAGAGAATGGATCTGGGTTCAGTGGTGAGTGGGATAGGAAGAGAGGTATATCAATAGGTGTGTGAGTGTTAGAGGAAGAGAGAAGGGATGCGAACAATGTGTGTGTGAATCCGGGCGCCCCCCGCGCATGCACTTCCCATACATCACCGCCTACCCACGTCACCGCACTTCCCATGCATGCAAGCCTGGAAAGGCTGGGACAGGCACTAACAACGCTCACAGGCCCGGACAGCGAGATTGCCCAACGGTCCATCCACCGCGCCCACTATGTGTGTTGAGAAAAAAAATCGCATAGCCAATTAGATTGCATCTCGCGGATCGCCCTCCTCCTCCCCGCAGATCGACGGTCCTTGTTCGGCGCTAGGGTTAGATGGACGGTTCTTGTTCAGCGCTAGGGTTAGCGGAGTTTGGGAGGGGTTTGGATCAGTCAAAGATCGGTTGACCAGATTTCAAATGAGCATACTAAATTAAATAAATATCAGAAAAATGAAAACCCTACGCACATTGTCTTCTTATGTCATATACTAACGGTTTAAGTTGATAAACAAGGTCTACATACATTTAAACGAAAAGTTCACGTGATATCTCAAGTATCTCAAACTCTCTTTTATGAAGTGAAGAGAAGTGTTTTGAGGAAATGAACATGAAAAATTCGAAAACCTTACCACAGCTTCATTTTGGAGTGACTAAGAATGATCCAGGCTTAGTTTTTCATTTTCATGTTTTAAACTTGTTTAAATGTTGGTCAAAGTTAGGTTTGACCAGAATTCAAATGGGTATAATAAATTCAAAAAAATCAGAAAAATGAAAAACCAGCGCACATAGTATTCTTATATGTCATATACTAGCAATTTAAGTTGATAAACAAGGTCTACATACATTCAAATGTTGAATTCTGACGTATGAAGTGAAGAGAAGTGGTTCGGGGTTTGGAACATGAAATTTTCAAAAACCTCACCACAGCTCCATTTTGGAGTGACTAAGAAGGATCCAGGGTTAGTTTTTCATTTTGATGTTATAGACTTCTTTAAATCTTGAATATGAGTTTACCCTACCAAAGTTTCAAAAGAATTGCAACATCCAAATAGCATGTCACATTTGAAGTTCTAACATAGGTCCAACATCATTCAAACATAGTTCTAACATAGGTCCAACATCATTCAACAGGAAAGCAACATTATTCATATATTTTTTATAATTATTCATAAATAGCATTGGGGCTTCTGTTTGATCCTTGAGCTTCTTGTCATCACTTTGCTCCTCGTGCACCTTGTGCTCATTGTTCTCATTGCTTGTTCTCTTCTCCTCTTGGTTGTCGGTACCTTGCGCGTCTTCTTCAAACCTACCGCAGAGTTGTATAAAACATAAAGGATAATGAGATCATATCAAGTGATAAATGTAAAGTAGTATTTGCAAGATTTACATACTTAGCACAACTTACAACGACAAAAGGTTGGTCATCATTTGGAGCCTCACTTGGATCATCATTTGGAGCCTCACTTGGATCACCATTTGGAGCCTCACTTCGATCACCATTTGGAGCCTCACTTGAATCATCATTTGGAGGATATTTTGGATCATCGTCAAAATCATGCGGCTGTTGAACATCATAATTTGGCACCTCATCAAAATCCTCATCTGATGCAACCGGCTGTTGATCATCATTTTCATCATCTGTTGCGGCAACCGGCTACTGGCCAAAATTTTCATTTCAGCCTTCCTCGAAACACTTTCCGAACGCTGGATCTACTGTGTTATCACAATACTTACCGAAATGACCAGAGCCACCACACCTTGTGCAATTACGCTTCCTCGCTCCAAGTCCCGCTCCTTCGCTGCGAGGTCTGATTCGACTCTTCCTTGGTCTATCTACTGCTCTCTTCAGAACTGGAGCACAAAGCTTGAATCTAGGGTCCACTATGTCCCATTGTTGTTTTCCCTCCATAGCAGGCAAGGCATACACATATGTGGCTTTGAACCTTGCAAGAGAGTAGTAATCATGCACATACTACTGTATGTTCCCTGTTCAACCTGAGAGAGAAGTGATGAAAACCAAGGCATGAATGCATGGCAACCCAGTTATCTATCATTGCCTACAACTGCAAGTTCTAGCTTCTATATCCACTGGATATCTCCATTCCCTCTTCTCTTTATCCAAATATGATATCTCTGATGTGGTACCCGAGCAAAGAGTCATGTTCATTTGCAAGCCTGTTGTTTTCTGCTTCAGTTGATTCATCACGACAGGGATGATAATGTGGCCCATGAATTTTTCCTCAGCTATTCCTCCACGATAATAAAATTTCTTCATGTATTATATCCTTATACTGTCAAGCAAATCCGCCACATAATGACCCTTTAGTTTCTCTACTATTGAGCTGAAAGACTTTGCTAGATTATTGTGCACATAGTCAACTTTGCTGCAGTTCACTGAATTGGCTTCTAGCCCATAACTTGGAGTGGTATGTTTCCAAGTCTTCCTTCACTTTGGGATTCGTGTATAACTACCTCAAGTGGTAGTTGTGCTTCTTCACACTGCAACTCAAAGATGCTGGCCATAAATTGCTGCTATATACCTTTCCTTTGTATTTCTTCACAATATTTGCAGCAAGGTGATGCATGCATTCCCTATGCTCTACTCGAGGGAACACATTGTCCACGTCCACTTCTAAACCTGTGCACGCATATGTATGAATTACCAACCCATTGGGATGTGCAATAGCCCGACGCTGATTATGCAAAAACCAAGTCCAGCTGTCCTCAGACTCTGTCTCCAGCACACCGTATGCAACTGGAAATAGGAAAATGTGTGCATCAACTGCACAAGCTGCTACTAACTATCCTTTAAACCTCCCTATAAGAAAAGTAGCATCAATAGCCAAATACGGCATGCAGCCTGCCAAAAAAACTAGCGACGAGCCTCAAAGCACACAAAAACCCTCCTAAAGCATTCCTTGGTCTTTGAAATTCCCCTAAATGTGTACTCCACGGTGTAGTGGTCAATATCTACAAGACTACCTGGGCTGGTCCTCTCCACTTCACCTTTGAATGAATACAACAATTATAAACTTTCCTGCGAGTTACCATAAATAGAATCCATAACATGTTGTTTACCATTGAACAACCTCATGTATGGTAACTCTATCTTGAACTTGTCTTTGATGTTCTTCTGTAATTCCTTTGGACCCACTTGTTGGTTTTCTTTCACCCACTTCTTTACTTCTTCCTCCACCCATCTTCACTTGGCTCTACTGATTGTATCCTAGCATATGTGCTTAAAAGGGTTCACTTTGACTTGAACATTCGTGCTATTTTGCATTTTAGATGTGACCATCCTCCATGGACAACCCTCAGTCACACAGTGCACTCTGTAATGTTCCTGATCGCTCTTGTCAACTTTGAAAGTACATTCTACCTTGATGTAGTATGTCACAAGTGCATTTCTACACTCACTCATGGATGCAAAAATGGTACCTTCTTCCATATGAGGTTTTAAAGGGTCCCATTCAACAGCTGCAAGGTCTTTGTCCGCACCCACTACGCCATCATCCATACGGGCATCATTGACAGCCTCATCTTGGTTTTCAGCCTGAGGTGCCCGTCGTAAATTCTGAATAACATCACAATATAGCTTCTCTTCATCAACCCCAGAATTGTAGGCATCCAGCTCCACTTCAAGGGGGGCCCTACTGCCGGTGCCCACGCTTTTCGAGCCACCGCGTCGCTGTGCACTAACTGAACTGTTGTGGCTAGAGTTGCCATTACGACGACTTGGTTCTGCCGAGAAGGTGCACCCACCATCCTAGGTCCAAAAGCGTGCTCAAGCACATCAATTTGTAGCCTCACATGAAAATTCTCTTTCTCCTTATGCCTAGCAAACATGGTAGCCAACTCTTCATCATTACTAACTATCACCCATTTATTTCCCCCATCGTAGTATTTGTATTCCACTTCATCAAGCAAACCCAAAGATATTGGCTACAAATTACCTCTCCAAATTGTTTGAAACTCCAATTATTACAAGCCATTGGCAACAAATAATCGAAACCTCCTTAGAATTTCTTCTAATTCTTTGCATTCAGCATGTACCGGTCCCTTCTAATGTGCACCAAGAAAGCAAACCGCTACTCCATCCTAACCAATGAAAAACAGAGACGCAATCAGCACACCCATAGCTAAACTAACCGGGCAAACCAACTCGAATCGACTGTAGAAATGCACAAGTAAGCTCAATCTAAACAGGAAGCGTGACTTACCCCTCGGGAACCCAGTCGTGGATGCGGCGGATCTCCAGCCCGATGCCTGCCTCGCCAAATACTTTGGGGTCATCGATGCTCGCCATTTCGCCTTGGGGTTCACCCTCGTACTTCCTGTGTGTGCACCAGCCCCTCACCTATCAGCCCTCCGGTCGGGCGCACGGAAGGAGGCCACGCCGTTGGTCGAGCAGGTGGTGGGCGCCCCACCCGTGGCGACACAGGAAGGTAGTGGGCGTAGCAGGACAACCATGACTGTGGTCGTGGCAGCGCAGCTGGTAGCGGCGGCGACACGGGACGATGGGACAGAATGGCGTTGAGTGGCCTGGTTAGAATACTAGGATTGATTTGGGGACGTTGTTGCGTGGTCCCACATGTAAGCTCCGGACCCAAGTGCATGCGGTCCCATGTGTAAGCTTCGGACACACTACCACTAACGCCAATAGACGGAATGGACTCAAAACTGCCCGTTTGGCCTCGTCATAGTAGTTGTGCACAGTCTAGGGGCAAAACCGAGGATGATTCGCAACTGAGGGCAAACCTGAGTACATGGACACCACTGAGGGAAAAAGGATAATTAGCCCTTTTTTTAATCCACCAAATACCTAGAAAATTAAGGATTATTTCACCATTGGCTAACTTCCTTTCTTTGGTCGCCATCTTTGTTTCTAAGTAGATAATACACTAAATCAGAAATAAATTCAATACATTTTAGATAACCAAATATTTCATTTCTTGCTGATGTGCAATATATCTTCTTATGTTAAACAAACACACATCAGTCATAATCTTGAACTACAAGAATTGAAACCATGGTAGTATGTGCAGATGAGTGCATGATAGTAACAACATAAGAGCATCTCTAGCAGACACTATTTAAGTGGTCAAACCCGTAAAAAATTGCGTTTTACAGTTTTGTTTGCAAAAAGTGTGCAGAATAAAACCATAAAAGTGGTCCAATCCGTATATTTTTCAAGGGACGCAGAACAGTCACACTTGAAACCCTTATTTTTAAAGGTTGGGAGGATGATTCTAGGGGGGGCATATACCGGTCAAACCTCGTCGGAGCAAACACGCCACCGTGGAGTTTGCCGGAATCCGCCCTAAACTCGTCAGAATTCATCACCGCACTACTAGGGAAAACCTTATGCACAGAACCATAGCAGTAGTGCTGGATAAACGGCGGCGCTACTGCTACATATCAGTAGCGCATGTCCAGTAAAGACGCTACTGCTAACTACTTAGCAGTAGCACGGCTTTAAGAAACACGCTACTACTAATATTGCCCCACAGTTGCCTCAAGCTAGACTTAGTAGTAGCACGCCCCAGATAACAGCGCTACTGCTAACAGAATAGTAGTGGCGCTTGTTTCCGTCCAGCGCTACTGCTAAGTGGGGTGTGCACTTATATCGTCTTCGCCCCCGCGTGCCCCTCTCTCTCACTCTCTCCCTCTCCACACTCTGCACCGCCGCCGCCGCCCCTCACTCCCTTCCTATCCACTCTGTGATGCCGCCCCACCCCTCACTCCCTCCCTCTTCCCCTCCTCACCCTCTCCCTCTCCACTCTGCATCATCGCCCCACCCGTCACTCCCTACCTCTCCCCCTCCTCACTCTCTCCCTCTCCATTCTGCGCCGCCGCCGCCACAGGTCGTCCCCGGCGACCTCGCCCCCGGCCCCGACCCCGACCTTGACCCCGACGACCTCGACTCCGGCGACCTTGACCCCTGCACATCCCCGACACCGACCCCGGCCTCTGGTGAGACATCCCCACGCCTAGGGTTCTTGCTAGGATTCTTGCTAGGGACTAGATGATGCCTCAAACGTTGTTGCGGGAATATTTGCAATATATATATTGTGATAATATTCGATGATGCATTAACTCGATTATTCGAGATGATGTATTAGTGATATTATATGATATTATTCGAGAGTTTTTAGTAAAAAAATCAGGTACTTTCGGTTTGTCGTTGCTCCTTGTGTGACTTTGATATCTGTTCTTGATCGAGGAATCCTGATTGTTGTCGTGGGGGCGCTTCCTGGGGGCGCTTCCTCCTCTTCTCTTCTTCTGATATATACCTTGGTATAATGCGCAATGAGAGGAGTGGAGAAGCGCCCATCACCGACGGTCGAACTATTAGTGTGAGAAAGTGTCCACCAACATATATACACCATCATATCAGTGTGAGAGAGTGCGCACCAACACACCATGAGATATGAGAGTTATTTAAGGAAAGCCTCGACTGACCGAAAGCCAGCCGATATTGAATTAGGTCTATTTGGACATGTGTATGTTATTGCAAGGAACACCTCCTAGTGTCTAAGTTTTGCCGGAATGTTGATTCATTTCCGTTCTGAAAAATTTCACGCGCTCAATATGTCTTATTTTAATAATGTTCATGCCGAAGTTTTGAACACATGAAATGTCTAACAACGATAGGATCACTGAGTGTGAACTCTGCGACGAAGATTACGGTTTGTGCGAGAGGGCAGGTTCTTCACCATCAAGCTTGACCAGAGGGCACGCCTCACCTTACATTGCTAACTAGGCTACTAATATGTTCTTCAACAGAAACTGTCGAATGATGTTGTGCCTCCGTTGATGCATAGCCAATGTAACTTGTATAGCTATATCATGATTATGATGTAACGACATGATTTGTGTTGGATGATATGATGAGACTATTATGTGTATGATAATCATATCATAAACTGGCAATATGCTCATCATAGAATACTGTATAAAATCTGTACAAAAACATCGCAAATACGTAGCAAAAAAAGATATGTGAAAATATAGTAGTAGCGCTTTTAGCGCTGAACAGGAAAACGCTACTGCCAAGCCATTTACCAGTAGCGCTGGTATGGACAGCGCTACTACTAAGTAGCTATAGCAGTAGCGCGGACCGGAGCGTGCTACTGCTAAACGTTAGTTGTAGCGACGTATCGGTAACGCGGTGCCCCGCGCTACTGATAGCCCTTAGAACCGCGCTACTGCTAGGCTTTTTCCTAGTAGTGTCGCATGCTGGAAAAGGCCGCTGGACGCCGCGGTCGATCGCCCGGTTTGAATTGGATGAGCTCGACCTCGTCATGGCCTCACATGACCTCAGTCGGCAGGCAAAGGGGCATGGCTCGGCGGGAGCGGCTGGCAACAGAGCAAGGCGCTGATGACGGAGGCGACGGGGCATGGCCGGTGGGCAACAAGGTGTGGCCGACGAGGTTGGGCGCGACCAGTGTGGTGCTGGGGTGCGGCCGACGGGCGACGGGGCGCTGCCATCGGGCGACGGGGCACGGTCGACGGGCGAAGGGGCGCGGCCGACGGAGTTGGACGCGGCCGGCGTGGCCGGCACGGCCGGCTGAAGGAAGGTGCGACGGCCGCCGGACCGGAGGAAGGAGCTATTTATCGCGGTTTTACAGTTTCTTGTATAGTTTCTGTTCGGGCGTAGCTAAAATAAATCTTTAAAATGATTTTTTTTCAACCCGTATCTCAGTTTTACGGTGTGCGTTTTACGGGGTGTGCTCGAGATACTCTTAGCCCTTGTTGTTGTTCGAACCTCCACCTTGGGCATGCATATAGACAATGATTTTTTGACAACATAAACAACAATCTTTTGAGCATTCCCCAACGAAAAATGCAAGTGTGATGTTTATATTATTTTTTTCGGAAGACGTTTCTCTAAGAAGTGTGTAATTTGATCGGACGTGTGTCGACACAATATTCAGCTAGGAACATAGAAATTGCCTTCTGTCAAAAGCATAAAATTTGCCTTTTTCCACGAAGAAGCTAGCACCATGGCATGAACTTTCCATGTACACTCTTGTACGGAATGCTAAGTCTTGCATTGCTTCTGAACACACCCTCTAGACCTATTTATTAATTCTGATTATAGAGTAGAGTCGATTCGTTGAAATTATCTAGCACGTGGTAGCAGCTAAATGTCTCCTTCACATCGGACGCCTCTCTGTACGTACGACCTTGCGTCCACACAAACCCATGCAATGCAATTAGGGGAACATTATCTGATCTTCTTAAAAAACGCAAGTATCGTTTAGCGATCTAGATTGCCGCCGCTAGGACCGTTTCCTTTCGCCGCCGTCTTTCAGCGGCTATTCTTCGCCGACGACCTTGGTTGTTGATGGTAAGGACGTGGTGTGGCGACACGCAGTGACGGACCCAGAAATTAAGGCTTGTCGGGGCAGTGGATGATGATGAAGCTTCATTGTGTTGTGTCAAGGTCGTTAGGCACGAAAAATACCCTTCCCTGTCGTTGGCGAGCCGGGGCGGCCGCCCCAGCTTGCTCCAATGGTGGAACCGTCACTGGCGACAGGTACTTGGTTGCGGGAGCTCGAGCGCGGTCAAAGGCAGAGACGAGGTCGAGGTTGCCCGTGGCAATGGAGAAGTCAAGGCGGCGGCGACGACATCCTTCACCAATGCAGGGCCGAGGTGCTCCTTAAGGTGGCCGCCGCCAACGTAAACCGCACCGACATGGTCCAGCGGCAGGGTACGCTGCGCCGCCCGATGCCTCACCGTATCCGGGGGTCGAGTGCTCCGACGTCATAGGTCAACCTCCACACTTGCTGGACCATCGGCGACCAGGTAATAGTTTTGTTCAATAGAATTCACCACCTCCTTTGCCCTGCTCTTGATGCTGCTCTGCTATGATGATGCATGTGTGTAGGTGTGCGCGCTGCTTAACGTACGACGGGTACGGGGAGAAGGTGGTGGTGACCGACGCCGCCGACTTGCCCGAGGTGGTCTGCATCGTCTGGTCCACCGTCTTCATGACCAGCCACCTCTCCCCGGCGAATCCTTCCTTGTAGAAAATCTCTCTTGCTAATTTGTTGGGACTGCAGACCGAAGAATTGCATTTTGTTCAATCAGATATCTTTGCTCACAACTCACAACAAATTACCAGCGAGGTAGACGGCAATGTGACCCGAGTCCGAAGATGGCCATGACGTCGAGTCCGATGACGACGTTGTTGGTGTCATCGTCACTGTCCACCGCAGTTACATGTGGCGCTGGTGGTCGCAACATTCGCAGCCTGGTGCAAGGTGTCGAGGTGGAGCGCGTTCAACGGTGGTCGGGGCAGACTAAGAGCAAGTACAATAAGGTACAGTCAACAGGCTGTAAGGATTAAAATACTATATTTTTACTGAGTTGGATGAGAGAGAAGGGAAGAGAAAAGGGAAACGGGCTCTTCGTGAAGAGCTACCTCTAACACGCGCTTCTAGGTGCTTTGTGAGAATAAAGATGAACCATATATGATAAAAGTAGTACTCTTTTATAGCTAACTATTGTATAAGCTAGCTATAAAATCGGCTATAAGATGGCTTATAGCCAGCAGTTGGCTATACTATTAACCATGCTCTAATCCGACGGGGGCGTGGCCAACTAGTCTCAATAATTGTGTGTTAACTGTGTGTTATTATAGATGTTAACTCTTAAGCATATCCCGTATATATAACCAAACACCGTAAACTTATATGTGCCAAGCCAATGCAAGACAACAAACAAGGTGCCAAAATCAAACCCCTAAGAGCATCTATAGCTGGACATAGCTAATTTTGTCCCTCAAACGTCAACGGACATATACAAAGACGTCCGTTTTGACCCCTCATATTTTCTTCAATACAATCACGAAATATCAAATTTTCTCCCTGCTTTTCTATCATTTTCACAAACACCTTATATGCGACCTCGGAGCACGGCAACGAGCAACATTGTCGTGGCTGAATGTCCAACGCGAGCAGCAGCGGTGGTGGTGCGACCAGCTCCGTCGGCGGCGGCGGCCAGCTCGTGCACGCAGAGCAGCAGCGGAAGTTATGCATGCATGTACGCACGCATCCAGCGGCTGGGTGGCTAGCTCGCTGGTAAGCATGCATGCGGCCAACGGACAGAGGCATCTAGCTAGCTCAAGCACGGAACGACGGGACGACGGCCAGCACGAAGGACAGTGGCTCCCGACGCATGGCACGGGAAGCTCTCGAACTCATCGCTGCTTCTCCGGCTGCCCCCAAGTGAAGCTCTCGAACTCATCGTTGCTTCTCCGGCTGCCCCAAGTGACCCCCAGCAAGAAGGCGAGCAGCGGCATGCACCCGGCAGCTACGACGCAAGCAGCCGGCAGGTACGCGGCGCCTTGAACGCGGGCGGCCGGCTGGCATGCGGCGGCAACGACTCGGCAGCCAACAGAGAGATGAGAAAGAGAGGAAGGAGTGTGTGTGGCTGCATATGGGGCCGGATGTGCCGCCTGTGACGTGGAGGAGAGTGCCCAGGCATACACGGACACGCCCGCGACCCCTCGTGCTTTTCCCAGATTTAAGACGGATTTGTCGGGATGCTAGTCAGTCCGGGCATAAAGGGATAGAATGAGGGATCTGATTAATCATTTTTTATCGGACACTTACACTTACAGGACGGATGTTTGGGCGTTTGAGGAGGAAATATGGGTCCGGTTATAGATGCTTTAATACAGACAACCTCAATGCGAGCAACCAAACTAAGTGCAGATGTTATTTATTTATTTTCCGATCAAACTAAGTGCAGATGTTATTTATTTATTTTCTCGTTCAGCCAGGCTGAAATGGAACAAGTATGCAATGCAGACATTTTTAAGGATGATAACCAAACACCGCTTTATAATTTTTTTGAATAGAATCTCTTAGACATGCCAAATTGTGACTCTCATTTTGCTGAACTAATCCTAGAGAAGCTTAGTAAAAATGTATGACAAAACGAAAATGCTACATCTACGTAAGAATTTAACGTAAACTTACGTTCTTTCCTCCTTCAACCAATCACCCTCCCCTGATTCTCATCGGATGGGCCTGTTTCTTTTCCTCTTCCAACCAACACATGCCACATCATATCATACGTAAAAGTTTACGTTAACAACTTAGGTGGATGTAGCAAAACTGATGACAAAAATATGGCAATGTGCAAGAGCTAGACCCAAACAACCCCGTATTCCTGTCATATATATGTTCCCGGGCGGGAGGAGGAATCCCACATGAGGATCGACCAGCCCCGATCTTGTGGAATCAAAGACCGCGCATTGATGATCATCCACGCTTGGACACCAACCCCATCGATCGGTCGTTCGAGTTCGTATAGAAAACGAGTGGAGATACATTCAGATCACCCAAATCACGGAGGAAGGAACTGCCAAAAACATTTGCACTGATGAGCGCGAAGCAGTGGTTGGGTGGGCGCTCCGATGCTTGAGATCCCAGTTTCAAATTCAAATTCGAAAAGTGGAGGCGCTAACCACCTTCTTCTTCCTTGTACTACAAGCAGCTGTGGTGTCTGTCGCTTTCCGTTTCGTCTCGGCAAAGATTGCTACGGAATCAACCCTACGACGGCGACGTAATTACACAAGAGCCCTTTTTGAACTTCTAGTAGTCTCCGTACCTCGTCGCCTCCGACGACGACGACGACGACGAAGGCTCGCCGTCGTGCCTCTTCCTCTTCTTCTTCGCAGCAGCAGGGGCGACGGCCTTCACCGGTCTCGTGGAGGCGTAGAGCTCCGACAGCAGGCGGTACCTCTTCCTCGCCCTCCTGTCCAGCTCCGCCGACCCCGGGGACGGCGCCGCCTCCCTGGCGATCCGCGGAGGCTCCAACCCCTCCTCGCCGACCACGGCGAGGTCCTCGGCGCCCCAGATCGCGGAGCTCCTCCTCGCCCGCTTCTCCACCGACCGCAGCGACAAAGGCGCCGCCTCCTCGACGATCCGCTCCTTCTCTTCCTCGACCAAGGCGGCGAGGTCCTCGCACAAGGAGCCCGCCGAGCGCGGCGAGGGGGAGGGGGAGGTCGTGGCAGGGGACGCCGCGTCGGCCACCTCGTAGTCCCCGCTGAGCTGGAGGAGCAGGTCGGCGGCCGCCAGCTCCGCGGCCGTGAAGAGGCCCCCGAGCCAGCCGAGCTCCCATTCCAGCCCGCGGCGGACGGCGAGCGACGACATGGATGGACGGAGCGGCGGCCGATCGGTGGCTACGCGAGAGGATGAGGAGGACCGATCGAAATGGAAGGGGAGATATTTTTTTTTTTCTCGTTGTTGCGGAGATGGATGGGCGGATGCGGATGAGGAAGAAACGGGACGGAGGCGTGGGCTGCACGGGCGGCTTTATAGCGGGGAGCCGGCGCGGCCGGTGTCGGGCTCGTGAGCGGACGAGGGAGGAGACTCTGGCGCGTGGGGTCGCGTGGTCTGGGAATGGGTGATGGTGGACGGAATCGGTCGCCCGTCACGTGAACGTTCGGTGGACTTGGACGCCGTCTGCGAACGGGACCGGGACGCGTGGCGGCCGAGGCTACGGTGAGGGCGAGCAGATCATGCAGTGGGGCGTGCCTGCCTGGTGGTGGTGGTGCTGCCCTTGGGTCTAAAAAAGGCAGAAAACGCTCGTGTGTTGCATTCTTTTCCATTGTGCCGATCGTCCGTGTGTGCGCTGTGGTGCATAAGAGCATATCTAGTGGATGGTGTATATTTGAACGTATATATCTTCATATACACGTCCATATACACGGCGTGGAAATTATACACGTCCTAGTTTTTCAGTGGAACGTGTAAATTAGGACGTGTATATTTCCCTCATTCTTTCCCCGTCTGCAAGATAAGAGATTCAGTAGTGCACACAGGTTCAGAGAACAAGACAGGGGAGCTTCGTCGCATTGCAGCCATCTCCCACGTCGCCGGCAGTCTTCCCCGTGGCATCCAAGATGTCCATGGACTCGAGGGTGCCTCCCTCGTTCCATTCCCATCGCTAGGGTGACCGGTGGGCCACCACAGTGACGGCCCCAACCTCGTCTCCGACGAGTACCCGGAGCCGAAGCCCTGCAGCAGGAGGAGGAGCCCCCGTGCTCCAGCCAGCCATTTCGGCGCCCGACGCAGCCCCCCGTCCCGGCCTTGCCTGAGGAGGAGCAGCAACTGCGGGGCGGCCGGGAACCCTAGAGACCTCGCACCTCCGAGATCCGGCAGAACTGGGGGTGAGGACGGCGCGGCCGGGCCGCAGGCGGCGTGGGCGGGACGGGCGGGCGTCCGGGCACAGGGAGCCCCGGCCTTGCTTCTCAGGGAGGAGGAGGCGGCGGTGGACCGGCGAGCGGCGGCCGGAGGAAGGGGGAGGGGAGACCGGAGGCGGCGGTGGACCGGCGAGCGGCGGCCGGAGGAAGGGGGAGGGGAGACCGGAGGCGGCTGCGCGGCCTTGCTCCTCACGGAGGAGGAGCCCCCCTGCTCCAGCGCCACCGCCAGCCCGCACCCCGCAGCGCCGCCCCGCCGCCGCCAGCCAGCCCGCCCGCCCGCACCCCGCCCGCACAGCGCCGCGAGCTCCACGAGCGTGGCTCGCTCGTGTTTATTTCCACGACGAGTAGCCTCGTGGATGGACGTGTATAACTTCCACGCCCGTATACACGTTCCACTGGGAGGCATTTTTCTGTTAGCAACGTGTATATTTACCATCCACCTCCATATACACCATCCACTAGAGATGCTCTAAACGGATTTTGCATCCAAATAACCACCACGGCGACTAGTGGCGGACCTACCGATGGAATAGAGGTGTCCATATTTAAAAAATCAATATAATGCAAGTGTCGTACAATATTTGGCAAAAATAACATAAGAGTATAATGCACTACGGTTTTTTTAGATGACAAATGCACTACAGGTACTACCTCCGTCACGGTTTAGAAGACGTGATTTTCTCTGAAACCTAGATGGTTATTGTTTGGATGTGGCATAAGCTGAAAAATAGCATTCACAATATGCATACATATAGAAGTAGTAGAATAGAACTTGTCTATTGTGGAAATACACGTAAATTTAACCATGTCTTCTAAACCGTGACGGATGAAGTAATAAAACTTGTGCCATGAGCCCGCTTTGATAATTGTACTTCGAAATACGGTCATTATGGTCACTTTATACGATGGGATGTGATTATAAGATCACTGTTCGCGTATAAAGCCGGTACGCCACGGGTTTGACCACATGTTGACTAGCCCTCAAGCCAGGTGTACTGGCCGGTGATGATTTTCGTTGTCAGCTTGGAAGGATCGGCCGCGGAGGAGGGTCTCGCCACCGTTGTGAAGACAAGGCGGCGCTGCCATGGCTGCAGTTGGTCGCCCCGAGCCCCTGCCCCCAAGTATAGCAAGTTAAGATTTGTGGCCTGTTTCACACCTAGTCGAGTTATATATGTAGAAATGGGATTCAGTTTGTTTAAGACTTTTGTTGATTATGCACGCATTGGAAGAGATCCTACGGTTTTGTTGACCGAATTGAGGGTTTGTAGTGTTTTTGCCACGGTTTGAAAAGTTGGATATAGGCTTGATTACGCGCCCAACTGAGTTTGTTAGTCGTGGCTAGGCTTTATGTTCACATAAATGGTCCTGAATTGTGTACTCGTTGGTGCAGTAGGGTTTAGATTTTGTGCTAGGGTTTCGAGAAAGATTTGGGGGTTCACTGTAGGGTTTATGGTTCACATAAAATTTTCAAATTTTGGTCAATTTTGTGACAATCACTGGCTGCTCTATTCAATTTGTGTGTGTAGTTTGTAACATGATCACGCAATGACAAATTATGACTACTATGTCATCATTGGGGCTTTTTATGGGTCAAGGGAGCAAGAGAAGGTATGTCATTGGACATGAAGTTTGGTATGATCATGTTTTACACGTTAACCTCGTATCCAATCATGGTGGAGCATATGGTGGAGGAGATAGGATGGGAGATGGCTGGAAGGATAAAACCATACTACTGCATTCCTATTCTTGGCATCACTAGAAATGCATTGAGACGGATTAGGACTGAGGAAGATACTAATCAAATGATGACATTTTTGTCAATAGGCCATCATTTATTTGATATTTGTCTTGACCATGATGATAGCTTGCATGCTAACAAGGATGTTGATGATGTAATCAATAATCCAAGAGCTCATTTGCCACTAGTGTTCAACTCTTCCAAAGAAAAGAACATTGCTAATCCATTAGGAGAAGGAGATCATATTCCAATTTGCATAGTTTATCCAAACAATGCAGAAGTTGAAGTTGTTGATGGCAATCCATTTATCTTTACAACAAAGAGAGAGAACATTGACTCAGACCATTCTGATCATTTGCAAGAAGATAGAACAACATGCAATGCATTCGGATGCTAGTGGAGTAGAGACAGAGAACAATAGAGTGGAGTGTTGGGGAACGTCACATGGGAAACAAAAATTTTCCTACGCGCACGAAGACCTATCATGGTGATGTCCATCTACGAGAGGGGATGAGTGATCTACGTACCCTTGTAGATCGTACAGCAGAAGCGTTAGAGAACGCGGTTGATGTAGTGGAACGTCCTCACGTCCCTCGATCCGCCCCGCGAACAATCCCGCGATCAGTCCCACGATCTAGTACCGAACGGACGGCACCTCCGCGTTCAGCACACGTACAGCTCGACGATGATCTCGGCCTTCTTGATCCAGCAAGAGAGACGGAGAGGTAGAAGAGTTCTCTGGCAGCGTGACGGCGCTCCGGAGGTTGGTGATGACCTTGTCTCAGCAGGGCTCCGCCCGAGCTCCGCAGAAACGCGATCTAGAGGAAAAACCGTGGAGGTATGTGGTCGGGCTGCCATGGAAAAGTCGTCTCAAATCAGCCCTAAAACCTCCGTATATATAGGTGGGAGGGAGGGGAGGAGGCAGCCTCAAAACCTAAAGGTTTGGCCGAAATTGGAGGTGGAGGAGTCCTACTCCAATCCTACTTGGAGTAGGATTCCACCTTCCCACTTGGAAACTCTTTCCACCTTGTGTTTTTTCCTTCTCAAACCTTATGGGCCTTAGTGGGAACTTATTCCAGCCCACTAGGGGCTGGTTTATCTCTTCCCATAGCCCATGAGACCCCTTGGGGCGTGACACCCCTCCCGATGGTCCCCGGCACCCCTCCCGGCACTCCCGGTACACTACCGATGAGCCCGAAACCTTTCCGGTAATGCACGAAAACCTTCCGGTAACCAAATGAGGTCATCCTATATATCAATCTTCGTTTCCGGACCATTCCGGAAACCCTCGTGACGTCCGTGATCTCATCCGGGACTCCGAACAACATTCGGTAACCAACCATATAACTCAAATACGCATAAAACAACGTCGAACCTTAAGTGTGCAGACCCTGCGGGTTCGAGAACTATGTAGACATGACCTGAGAGACTCCTCGGTCAATATCCAATAGCGGGACCTGGATGCCCATATTGGATCCTACATATTCTACGAAGATCTTATCGTTTGAACCTCAGTGCCAAGGATTCATATAATCCCGTATGTCATTCCCTTTGTCCTTCGGTACGTTACTTGCCCGAGATTCGATCGTCAGTATCCGCATACCTATTTCAATCTCGTTTACCGGCAAGTCTCTTTACTCGTTCCGTAATACAAGATCCCGCAACTTACACTAAGCTACATTGCTTGCAAGGCTTGTGTGTGATGTTGTATTACCGAGTGGGCCCCGAGATACCTCTCCGTCACACGGAGTGACAAATCCCAGTCTCGATCCATACTAACTCAACGAACACCTTCGGAGATACCTGTAGAGCATCTTTATAGTCACCCAGTTACGTTGCGACGTTTGATACACACAAAGCAGTCCTCCGGTGTCCGTGAGTTATATGATCTCATGGTCATAGGAACAAATACTTGACACGCAGAAAACAGTAGCAACAAAATGACACGATCAACATGCTACGTCTATTAGTTTGGGTCTAGCCCATCACATGATTCTCGTAATGATGTGATCCCGTTATCAAGTGACAACATTTGCCTATGGCCAGGAAACCTTGACCATCTTTGATCAACGAGCTAGTCAACTAGAGGCTTACTAGGGACAGTGTTTTGTCTATGTATCCACACAAGTATTGTGTTTCCAATCAATACAATTATAGCATGGATAATAAACGATTATCATGAACTAAGAAATATAATAATAACTAATTTATTATTGCCTCTAGGGCATATTTCCAACAGTCTCCCACTTGCACTACAGTCAATAATCTAGTTCACATCACCATGCGATTCCAACGAATCCAACACCCATATAGTTATGGGGTCTGATCACGTCTTGCTCGTGAGAGAGGTTTTAGTCAACGGTTCTGAAACTTTCAGATCCGTGCGTTCTTTACAAATCTTTATGTCATCTTATAGATGCTGCTACTACGTGCTATTCAGAAATGCTCCAAATATCTACTCTACTATACGAATCCGTTTCACTACTCATAGTTATTAGGATTAGTGTCAAAGCTTGCATTGACGTAACCCTTTACGACAAACTCTTTAACCACCTCCATAATCGAGAAAAATTCCTTAGTCCATTAGTTACTAAGGATAAATTTCGACCGCTGCTAGTGATTCAATCATGGATCACTCTCTGTACCTCTCAACATACTTTGAGTCAAGGCACACATCAGGTGCGGTACACAGCATGGCATACTTTAGATTCTACGGCTAAGGCATAGAAGACGACCTTCGTCTATTCTCTTTATTCTGCCGGGGTCGGGTTTTGAGTCTTACTCAAATTCACACCTCACAACGCAACCAAGAACTCCTTCTTTGTTGATCTATTTTTAACTCTTTCAAAAACTTGTCAAGGCATGCATCTTGTTGAAACTTCTATTAAGCGCTTTCGATCTATCTCCATAGATCTTTGATGCTCAACGTTCAAGTAGCGTAATCCAGGTACTCCTTTGAAAACTTCTTTCAAACAACCTTGTATGCTTTACAGAAATTCTACATTACTCCTGATCCACAATATGTCAACCACATATACCTATCAGAAATTCTATAGTGCTCCCACTCACTTCTTTGGAAATACAAGTTTCTCATAAACCTTGTACAAACCCAAAATCTTTGATCATCTCATCAAAGCGTACATTCCAACTCCGAGATGCTTGCACCAGTCCATTGAAGGATCACTGGATCTTGCATACTTGCTAGTATCTTTAGGATCTACAAAACCTTCTGGTTGTATCACATACAACGTTTGCTCAAGTAAACCGTCGAGAAAACAATGTTTTGACATCCTACGTGCAATATTTCATAAATAATGCATCAACAACTAACATAATTCTAACAGACCTTTAGCATCGCTACGAGTGAGAAAGTCTCATCATAGTCAACTGTTTGATCTTGTCGAAAACATCTTTGCGACAAGTCGAGCTTTTTCTTAATAGTGACTTATCACCATCATCGTCTGTCTTCCTTTAAAGATCCATTTTTACTCAATAGTCCTATGACCATCAAGTAGTTCTACCAAAGTCTACACTTTGTTTTCACACATGGATCCTCTCTCGGATTTCATGGCTTCCAGCCATTTGTCGGAATCTGGGCCCACCATCGCTTTCTCCATAACTCGTAGGTTCACTGTTGCTCAACAACATGACCTCCAAGACAGGGTTACCGTACTACTCTGCAGCAGTACGCGACCTTGTCGACCTACGATGTTTGTAGTAACTTGATTCGAAGCTTAATGATCATCATCATCAACTTCCACTTCAATTGGTGTAGGCGCCACATGAACAACTTCCTGCGCCCTTCTACACACTGGTTGAAGTGATGGTTCAATAACCTCATCAAGTTCTACTACCCTCCCACTCAATTCTTTCGAGAGAAACCTTTCCTCGAGAAAGGATCCATTTCTAGAAACAAACACTTTGCTTTCGGATCTGAGATAGGAGATGTACCCAACTGTTTTGGATATCCTATGAAGATGCATTTATCCGCTTTGGGTTCGAGCTTATCAGACTGAAACTTTTTTACATAAGTGTCTAAACCCCAAACTTTCAAGAAACGACAGTTTAGATTTCTCTAAACCTCAGTCTATACTGTGTCATCTCAACGGAAATACGCGGTGCCCTATTTTAAAGCGAGTGCGGTTGTCTCTAACGCATAACCCATAAACGATAGTGGTAATTCGATAAGAGACATTATAGTATGCACCATACCAAATAGTGCGTGGCTATGACGTTCAGACACATCATCACACCATGATGTTCCAGGTGGCATGAACTGCGAAACAATTTCCACATTGTCTTAACTGCGTACCAAAACTCGTAACTCAGATATTCATTTCTATGATCATATCGTAGACAGTTTATCCTCTTGTTACGACGAACTTCACTCTGAAACGGATTTGATCTTTTCAACATTTCAGACTTGTGATTCATTAAGTAAATACTCCTGTATCTACTCAAATCGTCAGTGAAGTAAGAACATAATGATATCCACTGCGTGCCTCAGTACCCATTGGACTGCATACATCAAAATGTATCACTTCCAACAAGTTACTATCTCATTTCATCTCAATGAAAACAAGGCCTTGCTCATGTGGTATGGTTTGCATGTCACTAGTGATTCGAAATCCGGTGAGTATAAAGATCCATCAGTATGGAGCCTCTTCATGCAATTTATACTAACATGACTCAAGCGGCAGTGCCACAAGTAAGTGGTACTATCATCATTAACTCGTATCTTTTTGGCACCAATATTATGAACATGTGTAACACTACGATCGAGATTCAATAAACCATTGAAGGTGATTATTCAAGAAAATAGAGTAACCATTATTCTCTTTAAATGAATAATCGTATTGCAATAAACACGATCCAATCATTTTCATGCTTAACGCAAGCACCAAATAACAATTATTTAGGTTTAACACCAATCCCGATGGTAGAGGGAGCGTGCGACGTTTGATCATATCAATCTTGGAAACACTTCCAACACGTATCGTCACCTCGCCTTTAGCTAGTCTCCGTTTATGCCGTAGCTTTCATTTCGTGCCACTAATCACTTAGCAACCGAACCGGTATCCAATACCCTGGTGCTACTAGGAGTACTAGTAAAGTACACATCAACATCATGTATATCAAATACACTTCTTTCGACTTTTGCCAGCCTTCTTATCTACCAAGTATCTTGAGTTGCTCCGCCTCAGTGATTGTTCCCCTCATTACAGAAGCACTTAATCTCGGATTTGGGTTTAATCTTGGGTCTCTTCATTAGTGCAGCAACTGTTTTGCCGTTTCACGAAGTATCCCTTCTAGCCCTTGCCTTTCTTGAAACTTAGTGGTTTTACAAACCATCAACTATTGATGCTCCTTCTTGATTTCTACTTTCGCAGTGTCAAACATCGCGAATCGCTCAAGGATCATTGTATGTATCCTTGATATGTTATAGTTCATCACGAAGCTCTCACAGCTTGGTGGCAGTGACTTTGGAGAACTATCACTATCTCATCTGGAAGATTAACTCCCACTTGATTCAAGCGATTGTCGTACTCAGACAATCTGAGCACATGCTCAACGATTGAGCCTTTTCTCCTGTGCTTTGTGGACAAAGAATCTTGTCGAAGGTCTCGTACCTCTTAACAAGGGCACAAGCATGAAATGACAATTTCATCTCTTTAGAACATCACTTATGTTCCGTGACGTTTTACAACGTTTTCGGCGCCTTGCTTCTAAGCCATTAAGTATTTTTGTACTGAACTATCGTGTAGTCATCAGAAACATGTATGTCGGATGTTCACAGCATCCACAGACGACGCTCGAGGTGCAGCACACCGAGTGGTGCATTAAGGACATAAGCCTTCTGTGCAGCAACGCGGACAATCCTCGGTTTTACAGACTCAGTCTGCAAAGTTTGCTACTATCAACTTTCAACTAAATTTTCTCTAGGAACATATAAAACAGTAGAGCTATAGCGCAAGCTACATCGTAATTCGCAAAGACCATTAGACTATGTTCATGACAATTAGTTCAATTAATCATATTACTTAAGAACTCCCACTCAAAAAGTACATTTGTCTAGTCATTTGAGTGGTACATGATCCAAATCCACTATCTCAAGTCCGATCATCACGTGAGTCGAGAACAGTTTCAGTGGTAAGCATCTCTATGCTAATCATATCAACTATACGATTCATGCTCGACCTTTCGGTCTCATGTGTTCCGAGGCCATGTTTGCACATGCTAGGCTCGTCAAGCTTAACCCGAGTGTTCCGCGTGCGCAACTGTTTTGCACCCGTTGTATGTGAACGTTGAGTCTATCACACCCGATCATCACGTGGTGTCTCGAAACGACGAACTGTCGCAACGGTGCACAGTCGGGGAGAACACAATTTTTTCTTGAAATTTTAGTGAGAGATCACCTCGTAATGCTACCGTCGTTCTAAGCAAAATAAGGTGCATAAAAGGATTAACATCACATGCAATTCATAAGTGACATGATATGGCCATCATCACGTGCTTCTTGATCTCCATCACCAAAGCACCGGCACGATCTTCTTGTCACCGGCGTCACACCATGATCTCCATCATCATGATCTCCATCAACGTGTCGCCATCGGGGTTGTCGTGCTACTCATGCTATTACTACTAAAGCTACGTCCTAGCAAAATAGTAAACGCATCTGCAAGCACAAACGTTAGTTATAAAGACAACCCTATGGCTCCTGCCGGTCGCCGTACCATCGACGTGCAAGTCGATATTAACTATTACAACATGATCATCACATACATCCAATATATCACATCACATCGTTGGCCATATCACATCACAAGCATACCCTGCAAAAACAAGTTAGACGTCCTCTAATTTTGTTGTTGCATGTTTTACGTGGTGACCAGGGGTATCTAGTAGGATCGCATCTTGCTTACGCAAACACCACAACGGAGATATATGAGTTGCTATTTAACCTCATCCAAGGACCTCCTCGGTCAAATCCGATTCAACTAAAGTTGGAGAAACCGTCACTTGCCAGTCATCTTTGAGCAAAGGGGGTTACTCGTAACGATGAAACCAGTCTCTCGTAAGCGTACGAGTAATGTCGGTCCAAGCCGCTTCAATCCAACAATACCGCGGAATCAAGAAAAGACTAAGGAGGGCAGCAAAACGCACATCACCGCCCACAAAAACTTTTGTGTTCTACTCGAGAAGACATCTACGCATGAACCTAGCTCATGATGCCACTGTTGGGGAACGTCGCATGGGAAACAAAAATTTTCCTACGCGCACGAAGACCTATCATGTTGATGTCCATCTACGAGAGGGGATGAGTGATCTACGTACCCTTGTAGATCGTACAGCAGAAGCGTTAGAGAACGCGGTTGATGTAGTGGAACGTCCTCACGTCCCTCGATCCGCCCCGCGAACAATCCCGCGATCAGTCCCACGATCTAGTACCGAACGGACGGCACCTCCGCGTTCAGCACACGTACAGCTCGACGATGATCTCGGCCTTCTTGATCCAGCAAGAGAGACGGAGAGGTAGAAGAGTTCTCTGGCAGCGTGACGGCGCTCCGGAGGTTGGTGATGACCTTGTCTCAGCAGGGCTCCGCCCGAGCTCCGCAGAAACGCGATCTAGAGGAAAAACCGTGGAGGTATGTGGTCGGGCTGCCATGGAAAAGTCGTCTCAAATCAGCCCTAAAACCTCCGTATATATAGGTGGGAGGGAGGGGAGGAGGCAGCCTCAAAACCTAAAGGTTTGGCCGAAATTGGAGGTGGAGGAGTCCTACTCCAATCCTACTTGGAGTAGGATTCCACCTTCCCACTTGGAAACTCTTTCCACCTTGTGTTTTTTCCTTCTCAAACCTTATGGGCCTTAGTGGGAACTTATTCCAGCCCACTAGGGGCTGGTTTATCTCTTCCCATAGCCCATGAGACCCCTTGGGGCGTGACACCCCTCCCGATGGTCCCCGGCACCCCTCCCGGCACTCCCGGTACACTACCGATGAGCCCGAAACCTTTCCGGTAATGCACGAAAACCTTCCGGTAACCAAATGAGGTCATCCTATATATCAATCTTCGTTTCCGGACCATTCCGGAAACCCTCGTGACGTCCGTGATCTCATCCGGGACTCCGAACAACATTCGGTAACCAACCATATAACTCAAATACGCATAAAACAACGTCGAACCTTAAGTGTGCAGACCCTGCGGGTTCGAGAACTATGTAGACATGACCTGAGAGACTCCTCGGTCAATATCCAATAGCGGGACCTGGATGCCCATATTGGATCCTACATATTCTACGAAGATCTTATCGTTTGAACCTCAGTGCCAAGGATTCATATAATCCCGTATGTCATTCCCTTTGTCCTTCGGTACGTTACTTGCCCGAGATTCGATCGTCAGTATCCGCATACCTATTTCAATCTCGTTTACCGGCAAGTCTCTTTACTCGTTCCGTAATACAAGATCCCGCAACTTACACTAAGCTACATTGCTTGCAAGGCTTGTGTGTGATGTTGTATTACCGAGTGGGCCCCGAGATACCTCTCCGTCACACGGAGTGACAAATCCCAGTCTCGATCCATACTAACTCAACGAACACCTTCGGAGATACCTGTAGAGCATCTTTATAGTCACCCAGTTACGTTGCGACGTTTGATACACACAAAGCAGTCCTCCGGTGTCCGTGAGTTATATGATCTCATGGTCATAGGAACAAATACTTGACACGCAGAAAACAGTAGCAACAAAATGACACGATCAACATGCTACGTCTATTAGTTTGGGTCTAGTCCATCACATGATTCTCCTAATGATGTGATCCCGTTATCAAGTGACAACATTTGCCTATGGCCAGGAAACCTTGACCATCTTTGATCAACGAGCTAGTCAACTAGAGGCTTACTAGGGACAGTGTTTTGTCTATGTATCCACACAAGTATTGTGTTTCCAATCAATACAATTATAGCATGGATAATAAAAGATTATCATGAACTAAGAAATATAATAATAACTAATTTATTATTGCCTCTAGGGCATATTTCCAACATGGAGAGGGAGGAAGGCATGGATAGAAGAGCCAAGAGGGTAAGGAAAAAAGGATCATCAACATCAAACAGTGACTCGAATGATAGTGATTTTGATCCAGCTGACATGTTTGATATTGACTTTGATATCATTGATGGGAATGATTATCTTTATGATGACAATGTGGATGAAGATGAGCCAGTGCAGTCAAAGGATAAGGTGAAAGGGGTAGATACATGACATGTGAAACAAGGTCTTGAAGCAAAGGATGAATACATGTCTGGTTAAGAATCAGAAGGTGAGGACTTGTGGGCACCAGATTCAGATGATGAAACTCACACCAAGTTTAGAGCTTTCAGAAAGGAGGACCTGCATTCTCCAAAGTTCCATCTGGGTCAAGTATTTGAGAATGTTGAATTGTTAACGAAAACTATGCAGGAGTATAGCTGCAAAAACAGAGTTGATGTGAAGTTGCCAGTGAGTGACAAGAAGAGAGTGAAGGAAATATGTGATGAGGACTGCACTTGGTATTTACGGACATCATATGAGAGTAGGACTAAATGCTTCATGATCAAGAGGTATGTGGAAGAGCATACATGTTGCAAGAAATGGAAGATCAAAGCATTTACTGCACCATTCCTTGCAAAGAAATATCTTGAGAGTTTCAGGGCAGATCGGAATATGAAGTTGAGGAACTTCTTAAGAGTAGTACAAAAAGGATGGCACATTACACGATTCAGGACTAAGCAGCAAAGGGGAAGGTGGTTGGCCATGAAGATAATTCATGGTGATGAAGAAGAACAATACAAGTTGCTATGGTATTATGGAAATGAGATAAGGATGAGCAATCCTAGTAGTTCATTCTTCTTGACGCTTGATGACGAAACTAGGTTCAACAGAGCATACATGTGTCTAGATGCTTGTAAAAGAGGTTTCCTTCAAAGATGCGGGCCTGTGATTTTCATAGATGGGTGTCATATAAATACAAGATATAGGGGTCAATTACTTATTGTAGTTGGCATAGATCCTAGAAAATGCATTTTCCCGATTGCAATTAGTGTTGTGGAAGTGGAAGACATGCCAAATTGGGTGTGGTTTCTTGAGAGGATTAAGATGGATCTTGGTATCAACAACACCTCACCATGGACCATTTTGTGTGACAAACAAAAGGGGCTCATCAATGTGGTGAATGATGTGTTTCGAGATTCAAAATATAGGTTTTGTGTGAGGCATATGTGGAAGAATTTCCAGCAACTGTATAAAGGTGATGCACTAAAGAACCAGTTGTGGAAGATAGCAAGAACAACAATCAAGTATGAGTAGTACATGAATGAGATGAAAGAACTCAATGAGGATGCATACAAGTGGATGAAAGAATTAGAACCAAACACTTGGATGAGGGCATTCCAGAGTGGCATACCAAAGTGAGATATTTTGCCAAACAACCTGTATGAGGTTTTCAACAAGTAAGAAACAAACTGATCTTTACCTAGTTTGGCATGTTTTGTCTTGTTTGACCTACGATTCTGATGTGTCATGCTTGCATGTACATCCTAGAAGCCACAGAATTGTCAATCCTATCAATGTTTGAGAATACAGCATAAGATGCAAAAAAAAGCAAGAAGCGGGCAACTGCTCAAAAAGGGAAACTTAGGCAATCTTGAAGCGGGCACCTACAGAGACAAGGCAGATAATCTTAGTGACACAAATGATCATTGATGCAGAGAAGAAAGAGAAACTTCCTTCTGAGAAGTTAGCCAGAGAGAGGTTGTTGTTGCTGCTAAGAAGCTTTAGAGAGACAAGCATCTTAAGCAAAAATGGAAGAAGACAGGCAAGCAGTTGCTGCAAAGAAGAAGGCGGGGAGAGAAGATGTTGCTGCAAAGAAAGAAGAAATGAGAAAACTGGTAAAGAGAACAGTTCAAGAAGTGCACCATAACTCAAGGCTTGAGAAGAATGGAAGCATGTTTGACACCTTCGAGGACTAGTGCAAGAGCTGTTAAACATTTTTACTTTTGAACATCTTATGTAAAATCAGTATGGTGGTAATTCAGGATCTGAATTATCTTATGATGGTTGTCATCATTATGCTTACTTCAAGTGGTGTCTAGAACCATTGATATTACTGGAGTCATGTGAAAAACCAATGATCTTTTGTAATTACTGAAGTGATTTTGATCATGTATCAACTATTTGGTATATCTCTTCTACTTATTGTGATGTTGAAACCATTTGATGCATCTCTTGTGGTCATACTTATGCATCTTTGTGTTGGCATGTAGTTGGATAAAATTCAACAACAAACTAGTTCATAGAACAGAGTCATTCCATCAATAATTTATTGAACTTCACAGACAAACTAGTTCATACAAAAGAGTCATTGCTACTAGTTCATACTACAGACTCATACATAGATCATACTACTAAAAGTACAATTCTTCATCAAAGTACTGGTTCCACATGTCGTTCCTACTACTACTAGTAATAAGATAGTTCTACTTGAAGCTATCACACCTTCATCAGGAACCACCAGCTTCAATTCTTCATCAGGAACCACCACCTTCACTTCTTCATTAGCAACCATCAGATTCACTTCTTCAACAGCAACATGACAGATAGCACAACAAGCAGAAATACACCACCAACCAACAGTTTCATTAGTAACAACATTTGCATACCTAAAGTAAGCAGTGCATGAGCTTGTCCCCTAGTGATGTTCATGTTAGCTCCACGCCCAACCATGAACTCGCTTTAACCTGCAGTTCTGTCTACGACCCTTCTTCTTTCTTCTCTTTCTCTCTCAAATAGTCCCATGCTATCCTCTATTGCTCCAATCGCATCAACAACTTCATCCCCAACTAGATAAGGGTGATCTACAAGGTTGGCCACATATTCCCTCTGAATGCCAAAAGACACACCCATTCTACAAAAAATAGATGAAAATAAAAAAAACCTCGAATCAAGAAAATCAGGTCGGCGGGTGCTTACTCCTCCCTGGTTGACACATATGTAGAACACCCATCCGTCGTGTTCCTCCGTGCTCAACACACAAAACTTCACTTTGCAGCGGCAGCGAGGGCATGAGATGAGCGGCACAACCACTGTCTGCTTGTGACAACTAGATCAGATAGAGCTATTGCTGGACATAGCGGGTGATGAAGAGAGCATGAAGGCACTGGACGGCGGCGATGAGCGGAAGGTGGCGCCGATGGACCAGAAGCTAGGGACTTTGGCTAGGAGGCGAACAAAGCTAGGAATTTTGGGGAAGAAGATGAACCCTACTAGTTGGAGGCATTTTTACACATACCCCCCCCCCAACTTGTGTTGTTAGATTAAGTAACCCCCATGCCTACTTGGTGTTCGTGGACTGGTCAAACCAGTGGCGTACCGGCTCTATACGTGAACAGTTACTGTATAATCATGTCCCATCGTACAAAGTGATGATTAGTGGCCATATTTCGAAGTACAGTGACCAAAAAAAGCTCGCGGCGCAAGTTTAAGTACATGTGGTGCATTTTACTCATAACATAAATTATACTTAGATGACAAGTGGTGTTCACAATATTTGGCGCCTCGGCGATAGCTGAAGCAAAGGGTGAGGCGAGCCCGCGAGCGAAGGGGAGAGGGCGAGCGCGGACCGACGTCGTCCAAGGAGAGGAGCGGGCGAGCACAGGTCGACGTCATCTGGGAGAGGAACGGGCGAGGGGAGAGGGCTACCGAAGAAGACCGGGAGAAGCCCACGAAGAGAACTACATGTCTCGCTCGCGTTACATTGGAAGGGGATGAGTGCAAGCGTGGTGTTGGATAGTTGATATGCTATTTTTGGGTTTAAATAGACAAATTACTATATGATGATAGAAATTGATTTCTCAAATTATCGGAATGGGCCATGGACCACCCGGCCTAGCCTCACGTCTGCAATTAATGATGACGACAGTGGATCGGGCTCTCACACCGAGAGGGTGTGATGTTGTCCTTCTCGCACCATATTTGTCCGCCTCTCGCTCTTTGTGATCGAATATAATTCACACCGAGAGATTCTCTTCGGTTCTAGCAAATACACAGGGTTTGATTAGCGGTTAAGAGGTTTTGTCATTGTCCGTGGCATGCATTTCTAAAGTTCAAGGCTTCATCTCACGAGGTGTTAGCTGCCGCCAAGTTTTTTTTTTTGCTTTAATTGCCAATCTACCCCCATTCTTTTTTTGTATTCTTTCCTTTTATCTACTTTAGCTTGGGTGTCAGCTCTTTGTAATTTCTATGTGACACCGACATGACCCATATAATCTGTTATCTCCTTACTATATTGTGCATAATGAATTTTTTTGGGCATTGACGAATGCCTCCTTTATACTAAATTGCCACAACCCAATGTTGAGTATGGAGTACCCATGATGCATGGAGTGATTTAAGAGGAAAAAGCAGATAGCACATGCAAAAAAAATCATCTCCTAGTTCCTTTATTTAGAGCAAAGACTCAAGATGAGCTTGCCTTTAAGTTAACAAAATCATCAATCGGATAGGATTAAAACGACCAATGACTTAAACATGGAACAGAGATAAACACTCAAAGCGAGTGGCACAGGGAGCTAACGAAAAACCTAAACATGTCATAAACAAAGTTATACCCTCGAGGCCTTCGTCCACACTATGTCATTCGATGGTGCAGGGACCTTGCTGTAAATTTTATTACATTTGAGCTGGTTTGCATTTTCTTATGAATTTTATTTCATATTTTTAGGGGAAACCCTGCTGCCATTCAATTAAAAAGAAACCACAGTCTCGTCCGCAATTACATCATTAATACATCGGTTTTGCTAAAAGTCAGTTGACTGAGACTTCGGGAAGTCATAGTCGATACTATAATCCGTTGATTTTGCATTGAGATTCGTGGAAGAATAGTAAACCAAGTTTTGTAAATCTTATTAAGGCAGCCTTCTCTCGCTAGACAATGCGCAACCCTGTTTGCAAAACGTCTAGCCCATACCACTTGTACTTCATCCATCGTTGAAAGGAGTCCCTTGATCTCTTCAATGAGAGGCCCCAGCCTGGACCTGTTCAGTTCTTAACACGTCAGCTCCTGCATTACGCCCTTGTTATCCGTCTCCAAGATCATATGGCGTGCACCCATTTTCACTGCTAGCTAAACACCACGCCTACAGGCCAGCAGCTCAGCATGATCAGGGTCACGCACCGAAGGGAAAAAATGTGATGTTCCTCCCAAAAACACCCCATGATGGATTGATGGTCGCGCACGACCACTCCTCCTCCGCCTGATCCATCCGTCTTTGCCGTCGGTCAGGAGGGCGCCACGACTCTGAGGGCCTTCCTCCCCGAGTGGACGCCGGTGAAGCGTGAGCCTCCGCTCACTCATCAAGCAGCCTCCAAACACGTTCCACCAGAGAACGAGCATGCATCCTCAATGGACTTTCCATCTCTTGTATCATTTCGAGCAAGCCACGTATGATATAGGAGCATGGTCATAACTGCTTTATCACCTTCCATGGCCTGACCAAACCAGTCCAGAAACCACAGCTTGAGTTCCCTCTGCGAAGCCCCCATCGGTGGAGACTGAAACAGTCATCCCCTCTTGCGTCGTTAGCAAACAAGTGCGTACGGACAGAACCAGAATCGGTGAAGAGCTGTCTACTCCCTCTCACAAACTGGGCATACAACACCAGCCTTGATGTTTTTCCATTGTAACTCCGAACCCACCGCTAAACCATTCTGATCAAGTCTCCAAACGTGGATCTTGGCTTTAGCAGGAACGTTGGTGCCCCATAGATTGAGCCACCCTTGCCACTGACGAAGACGGATCAGGCCTCTTATGAACATTTATAATAGAGCAGGATTATTTTTGTAATAAAGAAATATAATTTTTTTTTAAAGGTTACACCATCGGAACACTCTAAAATAAATTACGTTGGACCTGCTCTTATTTTTCCCGTCCCGGAAGGAACTGCATGCAAGGCTAGCGACGCCTTCGTAGTTAAGGCTTGCAGTTTTTGCTGTTTGCTTAACACGATCATCAAGGTCTTCACGTCCAGTGTTCTCAAAAGAAAAAAAGAAAAAAAAAAAGGTCTTCGCGTCCAGCCAGCCGCGGTATTGCCGAACAAAGAACCCAAAAGCGTGTGGGGTTTGCCTTGTGGCGAATCAAAGGTCAGATGCCGCTCCTCGTTTACGTTTTCTTTTTCTCGACGTTTTGATCTCTTTATTATTTTCTTATTGAGTGGAGTATTTTTTTTCTTCCTTTTCTTTATTGGTGACTGCCCTTTTGACACGAGAATGAACTCCACAAGTGCATGCGCTGCATGGCCTGCACCCCATCTACCTAGGAAGCTCCTGCTACCTGCCGCTCTATGCGTGAGGGAGTCGTCGGCACGTAAGGGGGTTCGCCTGACTGGCCTTGCCCAGCTTTCGTTTTTGTCTCCGAAAAACAGATAATGTCCCTTTTTTTATGTTTCATTTCTTTTTCTTTTCTGATCATTTATTTTTTATTAGTTTTTTGAAAATCAAAATGAACAAATGTTTAATATCTCAACCATTATTTAAAACGTGAACGTTTTTTAAAACTAAATTTGAAAACACAAATAAATTTTAGAAGCACAAATATTTTTTTAATCTTGAGAACAAATTTTAAAACAAAGAATAAACTAAAAACTCATGAAAAAATTCGGGACCGGGAAGAAAATGAAAGCACTAACATTTTCTGAACTTTAGGAATAAATTTTTGAAACGGAGAACAATCTTGAAAACCCCTCAAGAAATTTGTAAGCATGGCCAATTGTTTTAAATCAAGAAATTTTTTTGAATCTTGAAAACAAATCCTAAAATAAAGAATAACTTTAAAAAATCTTGAACAAATTTTGGACCGGGAATTTTTTTTAAAGCACGAATATTAAGAATATTTTTTTAAAAGGGAGAACAATTTTGAAATACCCGAACAAATTTCGAAACATGAACAATTTTCTTAAAGTCCGAACATTTTTTGAATCTTGCGAATAAAATTTGTCATTGAGAACAATTTCGAAAAAACCTGAACAAATTGATAAACGTGAATAATTTTTAAAAATTCTAACATTTTTTGAATTTTGAGAACAAATTTCGAAAAACAAGATTTTGTTTTCTGAAAAACATTTTAAAAAATACATAACATTTTTCTGAAAATCCAGAAGCTTTATATAAATAGCAAAAATACATTTTTCGGATTTGAAGAACAATTTTTGAAAAGCTCAATTTTTTTTTGAAAATACAGAATAGTTCTAGAAAAAAGAAAAAAAATCTGAATTGGAAGAACATTTTCTGAAAACCAGAACATTTTTTGAAAACCAGAACATTTTTCTACATCGCCAAAACATTTTTCGAACTTGAAGAACAGTTTTCGAACATCTGGAACATTTTTTGCATATCCAGAACATTTTCTGAGACATAAACAGAAAAGAAAAAAGAAAAAATAAAAAAATAATAAAACCGGTTTAGGGTTGAAAAAGTCTAGAAAGTTCCCAAAACCAAGATCTGTGAAACGCAATAAACAGCCAGCCAGTGCGTCCATTGCTCAAGCCATCCTCTGCGAAGCGTCAACAATTAGACACAATAAGCAGCATATAGGATTTTCTATCTAGCTACCCGAATTTCAGCTAATTTTTTTAAAATATTACATTTTATTTATTCTTTTTGAAAAATATTGCATAAAATTCAGAATTTTCAAAAATAATACGGCCTCGGCTTAGGCGTGGCCGATTGGAACCTATCGGCCTAGCCAAGACCAATAAGTCCTAATCGGCCTTGGTTAGGTCGATAGGCCTCTCAGCGTGGCTTCCGGGAGCTTATCGGCCTTGGCGAAGCCAATAATCTCCTGTCGGCCTTGGCTAGGCCAATAAGTCCCTATCAGCCTTGGATTAGGCCAATAAGGACTAATTGGTGTTGGCTAGGCCAATAGGTGCATGAGATTTTTTTTTCATGTTAGCTATTTTCCACGCTCCATTTCTCGCCCCATTTCCCGCCAATTTTTAATAAGAACTTTTAAAAGACTCATACTTAGCAATAAAGAGAATAGTACATAGTACAGGCTAGGACACGAAATTTCCAGCAACTTTTACTTTTGTACTTACGTTTGTACAGCCGTCTTAGCACCAACACTAGTTTTTTTTACTTTGTAACCCTGAGCTACACCATTATAAATTGGGTTAAAAATTGATAGGCTCCAGCCCGAGTGCGCCTTGCATGCTCTTACAACAACGGTCGTTGTGGAAACTGCAAGAGAAAGACAAATATGCGGCGTTGGCCTCTCGAGATGTTGCAACAAGGCTGCATGGACAGTTGCTGCAGACTACGACTACATGCCAGTTGCATGTCAACTTTTTAGAGGTCTTTTTTATTTTCATATAGTATATAGTAAGAGCGAACCGTTTGACCAAAGCTCTTGCTTGCCTCTCTCTTGATGCATGGCTAGGCCATAGACGTGAAACAAATCAAACGCTGGAAACACGAGAGACAAACGACAAGATGCAACGGGGTGCATGCATGCGCGTCAACCTCCTTTGATGGCTACCACAAACATGGAGCTCGGGCTAACTGTTGCTTGGTGATACATACTCATTGGCTGGTGGCACCTGACCCGAGTCTTTTCTCTACTTCCGATCCACAGACCTGCCTAGGGGGCTCGAGCTCAGCAAGACGACATCGTCTTCTTTAACGAAAACCACAAACACAACAAGACATGTTATATTGTACGAATACATCACTGATTTTGCAAGGTAGCTGGAGAGCTAGAGTAGATAAAGCATGGAAATTGCAAGAAGAGAGAGAGAGAGAGGGAGAGAGAGAAGAGAGAAGAGAGAAGATAGAGAGAGAGGGAGAGAGAGAGACTAGAGAAAGTTGTCGTAGTAGAGGGGTAGCGATCTATTCTTCGTTTTTTCCAAATTGACCAAGTTTATGAACCATAGACTTGTATTGGTGCCTTGGCTCGTGGCACCAACCAAATGAAGAAAGGGAAACAGAAGGCATGGCAAGAGCAAGTTTCGTCTGATAGTGCGACACTGCCACGATCATGATCATGCACGTCTAACTACTTTTGCTACCTAACCAAGACACACTGATTCAACATAACTACATTCCGACTGCCTCTCCCACTCACACTGCCTCGCTGCCGACGCACCTCCTGGTAACCGTACCGCCCGCCGGCATCGCCGCTACCTCATTGCCTTTCTTGGTCATCGCCGCCCTTCTGCCCGACGCCGAGCCTGTTCGCCCGCCGTCGTTGTCGTCAGAAACAAGGTGAAACGTCGTCACCATAGCCGATTCATCGGATTGCTTCGAATCTTCTTTTTTTTCCGTCGCCATTTCCCGCCAATTTTGGCGGGAAAGTATGGGGGGATAAATTGGCGGCAAAGTATGGGGGGGGGGGGGTAAATTGACGGGAAATAGGGCGTGGAAAATAGCTAACATGCAAAAAAATAATCCCATGCACCTATTGGCCTAGCCAACACCAATTAGTCCTTATTGGCCTAAGCCAAGGCTGATAGGGACTTATTGGCCTAGCCAAGGCCGACAGGAGCTTATTGGCTTCGCCAAGGCCGATAAGCTCCCGGAAGCCAGGCTGACAGGCCTATCGGCCTAACCAAGGCCGATTGGGACTTATTGGTCTTGGCTAGGCCAATAGATTCCAATCGACCACGCCTAAGCCGAGGCCGTATTATTTTTGAAAAATCTGAATTTTGTGCAATATTTTTCAAAAAGAAATAAAAAATGCAATATTTAAAAAAAGTTAGCCGAATTTCAGACTAAAGGCCCAATTTAAATCTGTTATGGATCATGACAAAATTTCTATATTTGGTTTGATTTATTTATTACCTTAGTAGGGTGATTTTTAGATTAATAGTACCATGAGCACCTGGTATGCACATGCAACAGTAAAAACATAAAAGATAGTAAAAGGAAATAAAAATATATATTTATTTTGTTATTTCAGTGCAACGCATAGCTCTTTTTGCTAGTTATGCATCAATTCACCAACACTAGCGTAGAAGGTTTAGAGATCAGTGTGTAAAGTGAGCTATTTAATAATTCCCCGTCTCAAAATAAGTGTCGCAAATTTTGTACTAAGTTAGTATAGATTTTTGTACTAGATCAACGACACTTATTTTGCGATGGAGGAAATATGTATTAAAACTAGACATTTTTTACTTTATATTAGATGTAGCCATCTCAATCAATAATCTTTGGTACGTATATTGGTGTATGGTGCAATTGAGAACCAAAGTTCCCATTCTAAACAGCGTCTCCCATGAAGTTCCCATTCTACACGTGGGACTCGCCTTTGTAAGATTTGTGCACCGTTTCAACTAGAACCTGCTATTACCTCGTAACCAACCTACGATCTAGCTTATTATTTTTGAAACTACCACCTCAATATAGCCCATATATTTCACGTGGGGGATATCTGTTTACTAGCAATAAAAACATCCAAATCGGCCACCCGACATTCGCAGGGGCCAAGTGACATCTTTGCTCGTTTTGGACTTTCATGAGACCTATATCTCACTTATAGCGGGATGTCAGCTCTCTCGCCTGCAACGTGACGCGGCCCAGCCGACAAGTACTGTAGCAGTTCATGTGTTTTTTTTTCTTTCGCTGTGATTGTCTTTTTGTTCGGATTTTTCAATGTTGGGCCAGTTCTTTCTTTCTAGTGTTTCTTTGTCCGGTTTCGTTGTTTGGGATCACAGTTTTTTTACCTTTTTAATTAAAAAAACTGTTTCTTCACCGGTTGCCTTTTTTCCTCGTGCTAATTCGATTTTCATTATTCTGCACGGTTTTTCCATATTTTTCTTTTTTTATATGTTGGTTTTGTTTTCTTTCTCAGTTTTATTTGTTTTTCGGCAGTTTATTTCTTTTTCCTTTTTCAGTTTTCATTGGTTTTATTTTCTTATCACTTGTCTACGTTCTTTGTACATAATATACAACTTTTAATGTACATGTAAAACATTTTTTATGCACGTTGCACTTTTTCAAACACAGGATGTATGTTTATTAATACAACTTTTGACACTTTTTTAATAATTTGTCAACATTGTTTTCAAATACAAGTCCAAAAAATTTCTAAAACCAGAAAAAATATTACAGTGTGTAAACATTTTTAAAAATGTCCTATCCATATTTTTGGAAACACGTGAACATTTTTTTAAATGCCAACTTTCTTAAATGTATGAAACATATGTTTATACTATGCAAACATTTTCTGACATTGTATAATTTTCTTTAAAACAAATCCATAATTTTTTTAAAGAGAAACATCTTTTTCATTTTCACATACATTTTTTAAGCTATAAACATTTTTCCTTGTATTGCACTAAACTATTTTAGATCGTGTTAACATTTTTTAAATTCATGGTTTTGAACTTTTAAGTAAATTTACTATTTTAGAATACTCATTTAAAATATAATATAATAAAAAGAAGAAAAACAAAGTTTGGTATGACATCAACGTGACCTCATCACGATAACCATGTCTCCACTGGGCTGGCCCACCCTCGACTCCTTGCAGTGTGCACGAGAACGAGGCAGCCATGTCTCGGAGCTCCTATCTGGCGCCTTCAACACCACTTGGGAATCCGGCGCCTGTAGCACCACTCCTCATGGGCCGGCCCATATAAAGTATGGTTGTCATTAAAAAATCAAAAAAAGTTCACTGAATTTTAAAAAGTTCAGATTTGCAAAAAAAGTTCGATGATTATGAAAAAAAGTTCACCGACTTTTACAATATGTGCAAGGATTTTCAAAAAGTTCACAGAATTCGAAAAGAAAATCATCAATTTTGAAAAAAAAGTTTATCAATTTTTAAAAATAGTTCATTGATTTTGACAAAGTTCATGAATTGAAAAATAAGTTCACCGATTTTCAAGAAAAGTTCGCCAATTTCGAAAAATAAATCATCAACTTTAAAAATAGTTCACGACTTCAAAAAAGGTCAACAGTTAAAAAAAATCACAGATTAAAACACATATAGGATCTCTAAATGGACCGGCCCATCGCAGAAGCGCTGGCGGCGCCGGTTAGCAAAATTTGCCTAAAACCAATACTCCGCCATGTCTTGCTTATAGCAAGACACGTGGGCTTATTTGGATTTCACTCACGTAGGTGAAAGTTTGGGCTTAAAAAACTTATGTAGGCGCTTGTGCGAGTGTGTATCCAATGCACCTATCCTAAAAGTGCAATCTAAAATTTTGTCCATGGATCTAAACTTAATTTATGACACGAAATAATGTATTACCATGTCAAGTTCAAATATAACTTTGGAACGGAGGTTGAGAAATGAGAAGAACAAATTCAAAACTAAGTGTGTAAACGGGCTAAAATTTGAGCCCCATCTAAGAAACTACCATTTATAATTTGATTCGACCTTTTTTTGTTTTGTTTCTGGAGTTGTACATCGAATTGGGATATAACATTTTTCTAGCACAATCAATATATACGTCGAAAAGGATTTGTGTCAGCCGACCGACTCGTCCTCTTCTGTACACTTCCGACGCGATGCGTGTAGTGGGGCTCATGAAATGCCATTTCGATCCTTATCTTTTTCATGTGCACCGCGCAACATGTCGTTCCTCTTGCTCCCAAACTCTCAAAGTAGCCATGTCAACCCGGCCCCAACCTCTGATGCAAGAGGGGGCCATTACTATTGTGAGGCTTGTTGGTTCCACGAAATGTTGCGCGTCCGCGACAAGGGGGCGACCTACGGGGCTGCTCCAAGTTTGTGAAGGGGAGGTGGATATCAACCGGCAAGGCGCTCAGCTACGACCAACACTGTAAGCCGCTCCCAGCGAGCCGAGTTATTAGCAGGGGGTTGCAGTGTTTGCGAGGCGTTGGAAGCAGCATGGCGCGCAGCTCCGACCAGTGCACCAAGATGCTAGGGACAACATATCACCCAATAGAGTTGCATCCGGCATAGAGAGAGCTGGAACCAATGAGTGACGTAGCTGCATCCGGCTATAGCAGAGCTACAACCGTCAAGGTGCAGAGATGGAACCGACAAGTGGTGAAGCTGCATCCGGCTACAATAGATCTGCGATCCATGAGTGGAAGAGGTGCAACGGATATGGCGTGGGGCTGCATCCGGCTACACCACACCTACAACCTACGACGGGAGGAGCTCCAACTGGTAGGGCATGACTAGAACTAGCAAGTGACGGACTTGCATTCGGCTACAGTGGGCTACAACCTATAAGTGGAGTACTAGCAACCGATAAGGGGTGTAGCTGGACCAGACGACGACGGAGCTGCAACCGTCAAGTAGAGGATCTGGAACGGGCTACAACAAAGTTGAACCGACAAGGACAGAGATGCAACCGGTAAGAGGCGAAGTTGCAACTAGCGACTGCCAGAGCTGGAACCCCGTGACCACCATGCTCTCGCTAGGGGCAAAATGGACAAATCTGACCTAAACATGTAACAAATTCACAAAGTGAACCGTCTCCGAATTGTTTTCACTCTCGTAACCCTTTTTTGTGGGGCCTTTGCCTTAGGCGCCACACTACATTGTATGACGTTCGAAACTACATTGTGTGGCGTCCGAGACCTAAGGTGGCGCCTAAGGCAAAGATGCTACACTACACTATGTCTCTGTGGCGTCTAAGGCAAAGGCGCCTCATAAAGGTGAAGTTGTCCCTGTCTTTCGATGAGATGGTGTCTATCATTTTTGGTGGAGTGGACTTTGACGATCCGACTACGAACGTGCGAAGACGCCGCGTCTTATCAATCGCTAAACCAACTCCTAGAGGTTATTTACCACGACGGAGCACTATCAACCTAACCACGAGGGTATGTTTCATGCACGCAAACGAAGAACAAACAAGAAATTGAAATTGCAATCTAGATATTGTGAATATAAGAGAAAAGCTTTATTGATGAAAGTGAGGTTCTCTGACGTCTTGGTGTGGTTGTAGAACACAAACGAAGAACGCGAAGTTGCAGCTATGGCAAACTTGTAATCTAAACAATACCCAAGTCTAAACGGTGCCCTAAGGGCTGCATATGAGGAAATAGAGAGGGATTTTCGTGACCCTTGAAGGATGGGTCCGAAAACGACCCTAAACTCGGTTTCCCCACACATACGGACTCTAAAAATAACCTATGTGGTAGCTAGTATTTTGAAATTACATGGGCCTGGCCTAAAAATAAGGTGACGCAACACCTATAATAGCATATGGATGAAATTTATGAAGTGACATCTTGTATATTTCGTCCAAGACTTCATGATTTCCTTATGGTGCCTTCAAAGTCCCAAAATCACCACCAGAAGCACCTTTTTCTTTCCCGAGTGTGCACCTTCCCCTTCATTCTTAATCCCGCTCCAATGGCCATCCTTCTTGTCCATGCTAGGTCCTTCATTCATAAGCAAGACATAAATATCTAATTTAGACAGCATCATATGTTCATGGATATTAGAAAGATTTTCAAGAAATGAAAATACCTGGTAATTCAACGAACGTGCGCGAGCTCTAGTAACTGGTCGAGTAGGTATAACAGATGTAATAATGGCATCGATGTCCTCATGAGCGCCACACAGTATAGTGTGGCACCTTGCTATTGGGCGCCACATAAAAAGGTTACACGAGTGAATTTTTTTCAAACGCAATTCATTTCGTGAATTTGTAGCGTGTTTAGGTCAGATTTGTCCATTTTGCCCTTGCTAGGGGAGCAAAGATGATTCGCTACGCAGGGTTGGCGGGGTGTTCTTTTTGCCACCGAGGACGCCCACATCTGATTTATTCCTCGTGCGAGCTGTGCCGAGGGAAAGGCGGTGGGAAGAATAGTTTTCTAGGCTTTTTTGTAGGCGCGACGCACACGCCGACATAGATGCATCGATGGGAGGGGGAGAATGCATCGAACGGTAGTGGAAAGATCAATCGGACGGTGCAGGACTCGACCGGTCGAGGACTTTTGCAGGTCGACCAGCGCAGGGCACCGATGATTTTTTTTTTGAAACGTCCATCATAGCTAGCCTTGCATTGATTTAAGCAGAGAGAGTTGACAAAGGGGTGATCTAGTGATCAAGAGATGCAAAGGAAAATTACAGCCAGTTCGAAGAAGGTAATCGATGGAGGGGGGGGGGCAAAATAAGGGATAATGTCACGTTACATCCCCGAAGGGTTGCTCTATGCATCTTGCACCTGCCATCCTCCATTGCTCCATATTGCGTCTGCATGCGGCAACAATGTGACCCGCGTTTGCCTGCTTTTCTCTAAAAACACATGAGTTGCGCTCTAGCTAGATGTGCGAGGAGATGAGTGCCACAATAGATTTTGTGCCCTTCCTGTGACCGGGTGCTGCAACAACTAAGATCTTATGTACTCGGTGAGTTGTTGATGTGCCCGTCTGCCATACCCGTTCACTCAGGGAACGACAACCATTCCAGGTGGCCCGATGTTCTAGACATGCAGGGCAACCGGGCATTTCCACAACAGATGGATAGAAGTCTCAAGGTTGCGCAGGGCAGAAGTATCCGTTCTCCCAACCCCTCCTTAGCAGCATGTCATTGCACCAGAGCTTGTCAAGATGGAGCAGCCACAGAAACATCTTGATTTTGCTTGGAGCCCATGCTTTCCAGATGAGAGCTTTGAGGTTGCAAGGCTGGCTATTGATGAACTGGGCATTATATGCAGAACGCATTGAGTATATCCCCGAGCTGCAGAGTACCGATGATATAGGCATTGATTTGATTGCAACCCTTACAGGAGTGAGTGCACGAGAGTACATGATCCAATGGCTTAAGAGAACGTTTGTTTACATGAACTTTTTGATGTAGGGACTAGAAAAGTCGACTAAACCAAATATGAGGGACATTTAGAGACTAAAAATGGGCGTTTGGGACTAAAGAAAAAGGACCGTGAAGCAAAGTCTTTTTGAAACTTTTTCCAACAGTGCTCCGGCTTTTAGCATGTCATTTAATAACTTTTAGTTTATTAATAAAGGTAACATGGTCTTTTAGCATGTCATTTAAAAAACCTTATTTCATGTTTAGTTCTTGAAACCAAACAGGTAGGCATTAACAATTTTTTAATTGGAACTAAAGAAATCATTGAACTTTTTAACGAAACAGGACTAAGATGCGGCACTACGCGTACCCCCATACCCCACGCGCTTTCGGATTTGCGTTCAAGACGTACGGCGCCTGGCGAAGACCTCCACGACCGCGCTAAGCAAACCGCAAAAGCAAAAGCTTAGCGAAGAAAGGCGACGGCGACTGCGACGCCATACAGCTGCAGTTGGCAGTTCCTTGCGGGAATCAAAAATTGGTGCCATCTCCGATTTTTTTCAGACTACGACGGCTTCGCGATCGCAAGTGCGACGTACTGTATCTGCTTTTCGTCTCGGAGATCGCTTTGCGTATGCATGGTTATTACTACTGCTCACCGGCTATTCGATTACCATTTCTCATTTTCCAGCTACGACTTTATCCTGAATATACGCATATTTTGTAGACATGATCGGCAACACGGGCTTAGCAGAGGCGTGCGTATGCACATTCCACACACGACGACCGAGCCGGCTCCCCGTTCGTCTCGGCTATAAAGCCGCGCGTGCGTGCAGCCCACGCACACAAGCCGTTTCTTCTCATCCGCATCCACCAATCAATCAAGAACAAAAAGAAAACTAGCAATTCCGATTCGCTCCTCTTCAGTTCTCGCGAACCAACTGATCTGCCGGCGCCAGCCAGCCATGTCGTCGCTCGCCGTCGGCTGCGGGCTGGACCTGGACCTGGAGTTGGGGATCTGGTTCGCGGGTCTCTTCTCGGCGCCGGAGCTGGCAGCGGCCGAGCTGCTGCTGCAGCTCAGCGTTCTCGGAGAGGCGGAGGCGAAGGCGGGGCCAACCAAGTCCTCGCGGTGTTCGGCGAGCTCGTGTTCCGAGGGCCCCTCCGTCGAGGTGGAGGAGCGGACCGTCGAGGAGATTCCATCGTCGGCGTCCACGGAGCTGGACAGGCGGGCGAGGAAGAGGTACCGCGTGCTGTCGGAGCTCTACGCCGGCACGATCCCCGCGAAATCCGATGTTGCCGGGAAGAAGAAGAAGAGGAGGAGGAAGACGCACCGCGACCACGGCGGGTCGTCGTCGGAGCCGTAGGAGAAGAGGTACGGCGGAGACTACTAGAGAGTAGAGAGAGTACTACACGGGTACAAATGGCTCTTGTGTAATTACGCCGTGGTTTTCCCTTATCGCAACACCGTGGTCCTGCATGGTTAGCGCCTCCAGCTTTGAATTTGAAATTCCGAGATCTCCAAATATCGAGATAATTACACGTTTAGTCCTGGCAGTTGCTGTCGCGGTTCAAGTCGGTCCTCGAACTTGCGAAGTGCTCCACTACGGTCTCGGTACACGAAAATACGTCGTCAATACAGTCCTTTAACTTGAAACCACAGTCCCGGCGATACACCACCCGCACGTACCGCGTCTCCCCGCCCCCCGCCCCCCCGTATGCCACGTCATCCTGGCCCCGCGTGTCAGGGAGGACCCACCCGTCAGCTAGAATAGCTTGTGTTTTTGCATTCAGCCCCCTATCTCGCCGTTCACAAAGATGCGATGGAGGGGTCTCACGCGAGGGCTCCTCGGCTATTTGTGAACAGCGAGACAGGGGGCTGAATGAAAAAATACAAGCTATTCTAGCTGACAGGTGGGTCCTCCCTGACACGCAGGGCCAGGATGACGTGGCATACGGGGGGAGTACGCGGTACGTGCGGGTGGTGTATCACCAGGACTGTGGTTTCAAGTTAAGGGACTGTATCAACGACGTATTTTCGTGTACCGGAATCGTAGTGGAGCACTTCGCAAGTCCCAGGACCGACTTGAACCGCGAGAGCAACTACCAGGACTAAACGTGCAATTATCTCCCAAACATCAGACCTCAATCTCTACTTGGTTTGTCCGAGCGCGTTGGATCACTAAGAGCAACTCTAATGCTAGACCCCTATAAGTCATATCGCCTTTTCAGTTCATGAAAAATGTTTTTTTACGTACTCACGAGCACCACGAACAGAATCCGCATTGCAAAATTGAGAACCCGCATCGCAGAACAGTACAGTTTCACGATGCGGGTTCTATTCTGCAGCGGCCCTCGCCAGCCCGTAAAAAACATAAGATTAAATTTCCAACTCATAATACAATAGTCAGATTACAATAATTATTCATATCATCAAAATAAAATAATAATTTAATGCAAAAACAGTTCTGAATACAACAACGATGAAAATCACACATGAGGATCAGAGCATTCGATACCATCTTCGAAAGAGGTGCAGCGGGTATGTTGGATTCTTCGTGAACTAGTCTTGCATGAACATCTCGTTTTCAAAATGACGGTTGCGAGGGATGCACAAGCAACCGACAGTAGACCCTGTCCGTCTCTTCAGGTTCCTATCCTCGTGCTCCTTCATGGTTAGCACGACCACCACCATTTGATTCCGATGTCTCTCAGGAGCAACTCTATATCCGAGTCGTCCGACGAGAACGAATGCTCCGAGCAAAACTCCTCGCAAGGACTCAAATCCATCTAAAAAATGGTGCACTCGAGCTCGCATGAACAGATTCTCTTTGCCAAATCGACAGCTACTTCGAACTAGACAAGGACACGAAAGGACTCACCGGTGGTGGGCCAGGGGTGGCCAGAAAGGAGCGAATCAGAGGCGGAGGCGGGCCGAAGCCGGCGGGGGTCGATCCGGTCAGGCGGGCACCGGCGGCGGCGCGGCTAGGCTGATCGATACGGAGGGTGAGGCGGCGCGGTGGAGAGGCTCAGGGGTAGTCCGGTGGCGTGATTCCGGCGCGGGTATGGTCGAAATCACAGGCGGAGGGCGCGCGACAGCGCTTCGGATGGGGAATGGACGAACGCGGGCTGAAATGTCCCTTCCACCAACCGCTTTTGCGGGATACAGGGCATCAATGGGGCAGGCCGAAAACTGGGTATTCGCAGGTCGGAGGGGCACTTTTGCCGCGTCCCTTAATTATTTTTTTTGACCCGCCTCTTTTACGGGCCATTTTTCGCTTGCGAAACTGTATATTGACAGTGATTTTGTGAGTTCGCGACTTATACAGGATCTATTAGAGTTGATCTAATGCCTGATTTTTAATTAGACAAGATCGGAGAGTTGATACGTCTTGATTTCAAACTGGGCAGCCGAAAAGAGTATAGTTTGCTTGCAACTTCGGAAGCGAACGTGATTGATCTTGGCATACTCTAGCCAAGATTTTATGGGCTCATTTTAACATATCTCGTAATGTTCATGGCTTCTTGAAAGATAAGTAGGGAGTTCCAGCTCCAAAGCTAGCTAGATAGCTTGACCTTATCTTGGCTAGTTGAGGCAATATTTATAGACAAGACTAGAGTTGTTCGTAATTACAGTATGAACTCGCCAGCAAAAAAAAAAAAAAAAAGAGTATCAACACATGAAAGCTTTATGTTAATCACATTTTTTTTCAGGTGTACGTATGTCCATGATTGCTTTTTCTTGTCTCCCCTTTCTTTTTGTGATGAGAAGAGAAGAAAGACCGACACCAAAGCTAGTTAGATAGCTTGATCTTATCTTGGCTAGTTGAAGAAATAATTATATACAAGACTAGAGTTGTTGTTAGTTAGAGTATAAAGTATAGACACATGGAAGCTTTATGTTAATCACATTTTTTTTTCAGGTGTACGTACGTCTATGATTGTTCTTTCTTATTCCCCCTTTCTTTTTTTATGATGAGAAGAAAGATCGACACCCGAGGAGGGTGGTACATAAAGCTGATCGCGCATTTCCGTTTCCTTCCACACCAATCTTGATCATCATATTCAGTTACCCGACACACAATGATCAAGTGCTAACTGAACATTCTGTTATCTACTCCCTCCTTTTCTAAATATAAGTCTTTTTAAGGATTCTACTATAGGACTACATACTGATGTATATAGACATACTTTAGAATGTAGATTCATTCATTTTGCTTCGTATATAGTCATCTAATGAAATCTCTTAAAAGACTTATATTTAGGAACGGAGGGAGTACTCGAGTACGCGATTAAGGCGACGCATGTGCACCACAAAGTAACCAAGAAAATCTTGCAATCAATAAAAAAAATTGGCCCTTGTTAGTTCACACAGAGAACAATTGACGCGTACTATGTCGAGGCGGTATTTAAATGGGAAGCTTGGTGACATCCTGATTAACCCGGATGGAGGGACTAGATGACCTCTTAAGGCCTTGTTTGATTAAGGGGGATTGGGGAGATTTTGAGAGGAAAATCTTCGGGAGGGCTAGAAATCCCACAGATCCTTGGGCGTCCATTTGGTAGGAGGGATTTGCTTAGCCCAATCCCCTCCGTTCCTCTTCAATCCATTCCTATCCATGTGTTTCAAAACCCTGCTTGGGGGACCAATGAAAGCAAAACCTCGGGGATTTGAGAGGTTTGGGTGGAACAAAGGGATTCATCCAATCACCTGAAATCCCTCCTTCTCAAAACCTCCCCAATCCCCCTTAACCAAACAAGGCCTAATAGTTAATACGACAACAAACTTCCCTCTAATAGTTGGGACACGTACTCGTCAGCTCCTGTATATATTTATGGGTCATCGATCAACTCTTATCTGGACAAAATGACATCGTAAGTTCTCCTGCCTTGCACCTGAAAAAAAAATATTGTGTGTGTGCCTACATGTAATAATAAGTAGAAGGAGAGAAGAATTGCTCAAATTCAAGAGCGATGCGACCAAAACTACGCGCCCCACTTAAGTGATTCAGCACGTGGGGCGAAACGGCATCGCGTGTCGTTTATTTCGTGTGCCCGCTCCCGCGCGCTGCACACTTGAAGTCCTGGGGGTGCGGGCGGGTTTCGTGTCGCTTTCGCCCCGCCCGCGCCGCACCCTCTCCGTCCGTGTCGCTTTCGCCCCGCCCGCACCGTACCCTCTCCGACCGCGTCGCTTTGCCCCACCCGCGCCCCCATCGGCGAATTTGCCCAAAGGACGGCCGCACCGACATCCCCTCACCGCTACCTACACCGCGACCCGTCACCGCCATCGCCGCCGCCGGCAGCGACACAAACCCTAGTGTCGGGAACTTTGGCTTCGTCTCCGCCGGTGCTCTTCCAACCACCGGCCTCTCGTGCAGCTTTTTCATGGCGTCACGGATGACCTCGGCGACGGGTGGCGTCGCGCCGGCGCACGCCGTGAAGCCACGCGCCCCCTCTCAAAGCTCCCAAATGCGATGGTGGCGAAGAAGGTCAAGGTGTCCAGGAAGAAGAACAAGGCGGCGGACGGCTCCTCTAAACGGTCGAAGAAAAGACTTGCAGGGCGTTCGGAGGATGCGGGGGCGACAGAAGCGTCGGCGAGCTCGTTTCCCGCCTTGGCGGCCGATGCGCATAAGGTGGTCGATGAAATGCCCACAATGATATATATATTTCAATGATGAGACATATAGGTCAACTATGGGTGTTGGCTCCAACAATTCTGTTAGAGCATATATCTTCATATGTGGTTTTGGTAATTGATGACAATTCCTATGGACTAATGGTTGACTTAAGTTATATTTATAGGATTTGTCCATAGGCACTTCTTGAAGTCCATCTGTTGGGTTCAAGGAGTTTATATGATGACCAAGATGGTATTCAAGGTATTATCCAATGAATGGTCATAGAGACACTAGGTTGATCAAGATCTCAGACAAAGAGTAAATCAAGATGATCAACACACAAAGCGTATAAGATCTACCGAGAGGGATCAAGTGATCCCATGGTATGGTAAGCATTGGATTTTGTGGCTCGTTTGTCTTCCTTGCCTCTTATGAATCTATTTTAACATGTCTAGTGTTTTTATAGATATAGAGAAAGTGATGATCCCATCGTGTGCGTTTTGTATTTAAATGCAAATTCTATATAATGCACGTCCCTTGGGGGAGCTATCCTATTTTCTTTAAAACACTCTCTTTATTTACCCATCATAAAATCTGCTGATTCCCATTAAGTGTGTGTTGATGGGAGGCAAGTCTTGCTCTTTATGATGCTTTGTGCCATCATGAAAAATTGTCGAGGGCTTGGTTTGTTGGAACCTAGCACTTTGTATCTCATTTCATCAAGACTATGTTGATGAGTAATGCTCATCCTTATCTTAGTCTTCTCAAGTGCTTTGCCATGACTCACATGTTGGAATTATGCCCTAGAGGCAATAATAAATATAGTTATTATTATAATTCTTGTATCAAGATAATCGTTTATTGTCCATGCTATAATTGTATTGAATGAAGACTTATATATATGTGTGGATACATAGACAAAACACTGTCCCTAGCAAGCCTCTAGTTGGCTAGCCAGTTGATCAAAGATAGTCAGGGTCTTCTGATTATATACAAGCTGTTGTTGTTTGACAACTGGATCACGTCATTAGGAGAATCACGTGATGGACTAGACCCAAACTAATAGACGTAGCATGTTGATCGTGTCATTTTGTTGCTACTGTTTTCTGCGTGTCAAGTATTTGTTCCTATGACCATGAGATCATATAACTCACTGACACCGGAGGAATGCTTTGTGTGTATCAAACGTCGCAACGTAACTGGGTGACTATAAAGATGCTCTACAGGTATATCCGAAGGTGTTCGTTGAGTTAGTATGGATCGAGACTGGGATTTGTCACTCCGTGTGACGGAGAGGTATCTCGGGGCCCACTCGGTAATACAACATCACACACAAGCCTTGCAAGCAAAGTGACTTAGTGTAAGTTGCGGGATCTTGTATTACGGAACTAGTAAAGAGACTTGCCGGTAAACGAGATTGAAATAGGTATGCGGATACTGACGATCGAATCTCGGGCAAGTAACATACCGAAGGACAAAGGGAATGACATACGGGATTATATGAATCCTTGGCACTGAGGTTCAAACGATAATATCTTCGTAGAATATGTGGGATCCAATATGGGCATCCAGGTCCCGCTATTGGATATTGACCGAGGAGTCACTCGGGTCATGTGTGCATAGTTCTCGAACCCGCAGGGTCTGCACACTTAAGGTTCGACGTTGTTTTATGCGTATTTGAGTTATATGGTTGGTTACCGAATGTTGTTCGGAGTCCTGGATGAGATCACGGACGTCACGAGGGTTTCCGGAATGGTCCGGAAACGAAGATTGATATATAGGATGACCTCATTTGATTACCGGAAGGTTTTCGGAGTTACCGGGAATGATGAATGGGTTCCGGGTGTTCACCGGGGGGGGGGGGGCAACCCACCCCGGGGAAGCCCATAGGCCTTGGGGGTGGCGCACCAGCCCTTAGTGGGCTGGTGGGACAGCCCAAGAAAGCCCTATGCGCCAAAGGATAAGAAATCAAAGAGAAAGGAAAAAAAAGAGGAGGTGGGAAAGGAGAGAAGGACTCCACCTTCCAAACCTAGTTGGATTCGGTTTGGAAGGGGAGGACTTCCCCCCCTTGGCTCGGCCGACCCCCTTGGGGCTCCTTGAGCCTCAAGGCAAGGCCCCCCCTCTCCCACCTATATATACGGAGGTTTTAGGGCTGATTTGACACAACTTTGCCACGGCAGCCCGACCACATACCTCCACGGTTTTTCCTCTAGATCGCGTTTCTGCGGAGCTCGGGCGGAGCCCTGCCGAGATCAGATCACCACCAACCTCCGGAGCGCCGTCACGCTGCCGGAGAACTCATCTACCTCTCCGTCTCTCTTGCTGGATTAAGAAGGCCGAGATCATCGTCGAGCTGTACGTGTGCTGAACGCGGAGGTGCCGTCCGTTCGGCACTAGATCGTGGGACGGATCGCGGGACGGTTCGCGGGGCGGATCGAGGGACGTGAGGAAGTTCCACTACATCAACCGCGTTCACTAACGCTTCTACTGTGTGATCTACAAGGGTACGTAGATCGTAAATCCCCTCTCGTAGATGGACATCACCATGATAGGTCTTCGTGCTCGTAGGAAAATTTTTGTTTCCCATGCGACGTTCCCCATTAGTGGCATCATGAGCTAGGTTCATGCGTAGATGTCTTCTCGAGTAGAACAGAAAAGTTTTTGTGGGTGGTGATGTGCGTTTTGCTGCCCTCCTTAGTCTTTTCTTGATTCCGCGGTATTGTTGGATTGAAGCGGCTTGGACCGACATTACTCGTACACTTACGAGAAACTGGTTTCATCGCTACGAGTAACCCCGTTGCTCAAAGATGACTGGCAAGTGTCGGTTTCTCCAACTTTAGTTGAATCGGATTTGACCGAGGAGGTCCTTGTATAAGGTTAAATAGCAATTCATATATCTCCGTTGTGGTGTTTGCGTAAGTAAGATGCGATCCTACTAGATACCCATAGTCACCACGTAAAACATGCAACAACAAAATTAGAGGACGTCTAACTTGTTTTTGCAGGGTATGCTTGTGATGTGATATGGCCAACGATGTGATGTGATATATTGGATGTATGAGATGATCATGTTGTAATAAATAATATCGACTTGCACGTCGATGGTACGGCAACCGGCAGGAGCCATATGGTTGTCTTTAAACTAACGTTTGTGTTTGCAGATGCGTTTACTATTTTGCTAGGATGTAGCTTTAGTAGTAATAGCATGAGTAGCACGACAACCCCGATGGCGGCACGTTGATGGAGATCATGGTGTGGCGCCGGTGACAAGAAGATCGTGCCGGTGCTTTGGTGATGGAGATCAAAGAGCACGTGATGATGGCCATATCATGTCACTTATGAATTGCATGTGATGTTAATCCTTTTATGCACCTTATTTTTCTTAGAACGACGGTAGCATTATGAGGTGATCTCTCACTAAAATTTCAAGATGAAATTGTGTTCTCCCCGACTGTGCACCGTTGCTACAGTTCGTCGTTTCGAGACACCACGTGATGATCGGGTGTGATAGACTCAACGTTCACATACAACAGGTGCAAACAGTTGCACACGTGGAACACTCGGGCTAAGATTGATGAGCCTAGCATGTGCAGACATGGCCTCGGAACACATGAGACCGAAAGGTCGATCATGAATCATATAGATGATATGATTAGCATAGGGATGCTTACCACTGAAACTATACTCAACTCACGTGATGATCGGACTTGAGCTAGTGTAAGTGGGTCATGAACCACTCAAATGACTAGAGAGATGTACTTTTTGAGTGGGAGTTTAGCAAGTAATTTGATTAAGTTAAACTCTAATTATCTTGAACATAGTCTAAGTGCACTTTGAATATATTTGTGTTGTAGATCATGGCTCACGCGGCAGTCACCCTGAATTTTAATACGTTCCTAGAGAAAGCTAAGTTGAAAGATGATGGAAGCAACTTTGTAGACTGGGCTCGCAATCTTAAGTTAATCTTACAAGCTGGGAAGAAGGATTATGTCCTTAATGCTGCGCTAGGAGATGAACCACCCGCTACGGCTGACCAGGATGTTAAGAACGCTTGGTTAACACGTAAGGAGGACTACTCAGTAGTTCAATGTGCAGTCTTGTATGGCTTAGAACCGGGACTTCAACGTCGCTTTGAGCGTCATGGAGCATATGAGATGTTCCAGGAGTTGAAGTTCATCTTTCACAAGATCGCCCGGATCGAGAGGTATGAGACCTCCGATAAATTCTATGCTTGCAAGATGGAGGAGAATTCGTCTGTCAGTGAACATGTGCTCAAAATGTTTGGGTACTCAAACCGTCTAGCTGAGCTGGGGATTGAACTCCCGCAAGAGGCTATCACTGACAGAATCCTTCAATCACTGCCGCCAAGCTATAAGGGCTTTGTGTTGAACTACAACATGCAAGGGATGAACAAGTCACCCGGCGAGTTGTTTGCGATGCTGAAAGTCGCAGAGTCTGAACTCCGTAAAGAGCATCAAGTGTTGATGGTGAATAAGACCACTAGTTTCAAGAGAAACGGCAAAGGCAAGAAGGGTAATTCAAAGAAGAGCGGCAAGCCTGTTGCCAATCCGACGAAGAAACCCAAAGCTGGACCTAAGCCTGAAAAAGAGTGCTACTATTGGAAGGGTATGGGTCACTGGAAGCGCAACTGCCCCAAGTATCTGGCTGATAAGAAGGCGACCAAAGAAAAATCAGGTATATTTGATATACATGTTATTGATGTGTACTTAACCGGCTCTCGTAGTAGTGCCTGGGTATTCGATACCGGTTCTGTTGCTCATATTTGCAACTCGAAACAGGAACTGCGGAATAGGCGAAGGCTGGCGAAAGATGAAGTGATGATGCGCGTAGGAAATGGTTCCAAGGTTGATGCAATCGCCGTCGGCACAGTTTCACTTCAGTTACCATCAGGATTAGTTATGAACTTGAATAATTGTTATTTAGTGCCTGCGTTGAGCATGAACATTATATCTGGATCTTGTTTATTGCGAGACGGTTACTCTTTTAAGTTAGAGAATAATGGTTGTTCTATTTCTATGAGTAACATCTTTTATGGTCATGCACCCAATGTGAGAGGATTGTTCATATTGAATCTTGATAGTGATACACATATACCTAACATTGAGACCAAAAGAGTTAGAGTTAACAATGATAGCGCCATATTTTTGTGGCACTGCCGCTTAGGTCATATTGGTGTAAAGCGCATGAAGAAACTCCATGCCGATGGACTTTTGGAGTCACTTGCCTTTGATTCACTTGACACGTGTGAACCATGCCTCATGGGCAAGATGACTAAAACTCCGTTCCCCGGAACAATGGAGCGTGCCAGTGACTTGTTGGAAATCATACATACCGATGTGTGCGGTACGATGAGCGTAGAGGCACGCGGCGGATATCGTTATTTTCTCACCTTCACTGACGATTTGAGTAGATATGGTTATGTCTACTTAATGAAGCACAAGTCTGAAACATTTGAAAAGTTCAAGCAATTTCAGAGTGAAGTTCAAAATCATCATAACAAGAAGATCAAGTTCCTACGGTCTGATCGTGGGGGTGAATATCTGAGTTTCGAGTTTGGTGCTCACTTAAGACAATGTGGAATTGTTTCACAGTTGACACCGCCTGGAACACCACAGCGTAATGGTGTGCCCGGACGTCGTAATCGTACTTTATTAGAGATGGTGCGATCTATGATGTCTCTTACCGATTTGCCGTTATCGTTTTGGGGTTATGCATTAGACACAGTTGCATTCACTTTAAATAGGGCACCATTAAAATCCGTTGAGACGACACCATACGAATTGTGGTATGGCAAAAGGCCAAAGTTGTCGTTTCTTAAAGTTTGGGGATGTGATGCTTATGTCAAAAAGCTTCAGCCTGAAAAGCTGGAACCCAAAGCGGAAAAGTGCATCTTCATAGGTTACCCAAAAGAGATAGTTGGGTACACCTTCTATCTCAAATCCGAGGGCAAAGTGTTTGTTGCTAAAAACGGAGCTTTTCTCGAGAAGGAGTTTCTCTCGAGAGACTTGAGTGGGAGGAAGATAGAACTTGATGAGGTTGTCGAACCTCTCATCCCTCTAGATGGTGGCGCAGGGCAAGGGGAAACCCCTGTCGTTGCGACGCCGGTTGAGGAGGAAGTTAATGATGATGATCATGAAACTCCGGTTCAAGTTCCTGTCGAACCACGGAGGTCGACGAGACCACGTACTCCTCCAGAGTGGTACGGTAATCCCGTTTTGTCAATCATGTTGTTAGACAACAATGAACCTGCAAATTATGAAGAAGCAATGGTGGGCCCAGATTCCAACAAATGGCTAGAGGCCATGAAGTCCGAGATAGGATCCATGTATGAAAACAAAGTGTGGACTTTGGAAGTACTACCTGAGGGCCGCAAGGCTATTCAGAACAAATGGATCTTTAAGAAGAAGACGGACGCTAACGGCAATGTGACCGTTTATAAAGCTCGGCTTGTGGCAAAGGGTTTTTCACAAGTTCAAGGAGTTGACTACGATGAGACATTCTCACCCGTAGCGATGCTTAAGTCCGTCAGAATCATGTTAGCAATAGCTGCATTTTTCGATTATGAAATCTGGCAGATGGATGTCAAAACGGCGTTCCTTAACGGTTTCCTTAAGGAAGAGTTGTATATGATGCAACCCAAAGGTTTTGTCGATCCTAAGAATGCTAACAAGGTGTGCAAGCTCCAGCGATCCATTTATGGACTGGTGCAAGCATCTCAGAGTTGGAACAAATGCTTTGATGAGGTGATCAAAGCATTTGGGTTTATACAAGTGGTTGGAGAATCTTGTATTTACAAGAAAGTGAGTGGGAGCTCTGTGGCGTTTCTAATATTATATGTGGATGACATATTGCTGATTGGAAACAACGTAGAGTTTTTGGAGAGCATAAATGATAACTTGAATAAAAGTTTCTCTATGAAGGACCTAGGAGAAGCTGCTTACATTCTAGGCATTAAGATCTACAGGGATAGATCAAAACGCCTGATAGGACTTTCACAAAGCACATACCTTGATAAAGTTTTGAAGAGGTTCAAAATGGAACAGTCCAAGAAAGGGTTCTTGCCAGTTTTACAAGGTACGAGATTGAGTAAGACTCAGTTCCCAGCAACTGATAAGGATAGAGAGCATATGAGCACCGTCCCCTATGCTTCAGCCATAGGTTCTATCATGTATGCAATGCTGTGCACTAGACCGGACGTTAGCCTGGCCATAAGTATGACAGGCAGGTTCCAGAGTAATCCAGGAGTGGATCACTGGATGGCGGTCAAGAATATCCTGAAGTACCTGAAAAGGACTAAGGAGATGTTTCTCGTGTATGGAGGTGACGAAGAGCTCGTCGTAAAGGGTTACGTCGATGCAAGCTTTGACACAGATCCGGACGACTCTAAGTCGCAGACCGGATACGTATTTATTCTTAATGGGGGTGCGGTAAGCTGGTGCAGTTCCAAGAAAAGCGTCGTATCAGATTCTACATGTGAAGAGGAGTACATGGCTGCCTCGGAGGCGGCTAAGGAGGGTGTCTGGATGAAGCAGTTCATGACAGATCTTGGAGTGGTGCCAAGCGCACTGAATCCAATAACCTTGTTCTGTGACAACACGGGTGCCATTGCCTTAGCAAAGGAACCACAGTTTCACAAGAAGACCAGACACATCAAGCGACGCTTCAACCTCATCCGCGATTACGTCGAAGGGGAGGACGTAAATATATACAAAGTGCACAGGATCTGAAAGTAGCAGACCCGCTGACTAAACCTCTTCCACGGGCAAAGCATGATCAATACCAGAACTGTATGGGTGTTAGATTTATTACAATGTAATTCGCATGATGATGTGAAGGCTAGATTATTGACTCTAGTGCAAGTGGGAGACTGTTGGAATTATGCCCTGGAGGCAATAATAAATATAGTTATTATTATAATTCCTGTATCAAGATAATCGTTTATTGTCCATGCTATAATTGTATTGAATGAAGACTTATATACATGTGTGGATACATAGACAAAACACTGTCCCTAGCAAGCCTCTAGTTGGCTAGCCAGTTGATCAAAGATAGTCAGGGTCTTCTGATTATATACAAGGTGTTGTTGTTTGACAACTGGATCACGTCATTAGAAGAATCACGTGATGGACTAGACCCAAACTAATAGACGTAGCATGTTGATCATGTCGTTTTGTTGCTACTGTTTTCTGCGTGTCAAGTATTTGTTCCTATGACCATGAGATCATATAACTCACTGACACCGGAGGAATGCTTTGTGTGTATCAAACGTCGCAACGTAACTTGATGACTATAAAGATGCTCTACACGTATATCCGAAGGTGTTCGTTGAGTTAGTATGGATCGAGACTGGGATTTGTCACTCCGTGTGACGGAGAGGTATCTCGGGGCCCACTCGGTAATACAACATCACACACAAGCCTTGCAAGCAAAGTGACTTAGTGTAAGTTGCGGGATCTTGTATTACGGAACGAGTAAAGAGACTTTCCGGTAAACGAGATTGAAATAGGTATGCGGATACTGACGATCGAATCTCGGGCAAGTAACATACCGAAGGACAAAGGGAATGACATACGGGATTATATGAATCCTTGGCACTGAGGTTCAAACGATAAGATCTTCGTAGAATATGTGGGATCCAATATGGGCATCCACGTCCCGCTATTGGATATTTACCGAGGAGTCACTCGGGTCATGTCTGCATAGTTCTCGAACCCGCAGGGTCTGCACACTTAAGGTTCGACGTTGTTTTATGCGTATTTGAGTTATATGGTTGGTTACCGAATGTTGTTCGGAGTCCCGTATGATATCACGGACGTCACGAGGGTTTCCGGAATGGTCCGGAAACGAAGATTGATATATAGGATGACCTCATTTGATTACCGGAAGGTTTTCGGAGTTACCGGGAATGTACCGGGAATGACGAATGGGTTCCGGGTGTTCACCGGGGGGGGGGGGCAACCCACCCCGGGGAAGCCCATAGGCCTTGGGGGTGGCGCACCAGCCCTTAGTGGGTTGGTGGGACAGCCCAAGAAGGCCCTATGCGCCAAAGGATAAGAAATCAAAGAGAAAGGAAAAAAAGAGGAGGTGGGAAAGGAGAGAAGGACTCCACCTTCCAAACCTAGTTGGATTCGGTTTGGAAGGGGAGGACTTCCCCCCCTTGGCTTGGACGACCCCCTTGGGGCTCCTTGAGCCTCAAGGCAAGGCCCCCCCTCTCCCACCTATATATACGGAGGTTTTAGGGCTGATTTGACACAACTTTGCCACGGCAGCCCGACCACATACCTCCACGGTTTTTCCTCTAGATCGCGAATCTGCGGAGCTCGGGCGGAGCCCTGCCGAGATCAGATCACTACCAACCTCCGGAGCGCCGTCACGCTGCCGGAGAACTCATCTACCTCTCCGTCTCTCTTGCTGGATCAAGAAGGCCCAGATCATCGTCAAGCTGTACGTGTGCTGAACGCGGAGGTGCCGTCCGTTCGGCACTAGATCGTGGGACGGATCGCGGGACGTCTCGCGGGGCGGATCGAGGGACGTGAGGACGTTCCACTACATCAACCGCGTTCACTAACGCTTCTGCTGTGCGATCTACAAGGGTACGTAGATCGGAAATCCCCTCTCGTAGATGGACATCACCATGATAGGTCTTCGTGCGCGTAGGAAATTTTTTGTTTCACATGGGACATTCCCCATCATCACACACATTACTTTGGTTGAGCCTATTCTTAAGCTGTTTCTTTTACATGTTGCTCAACCATTTGTTTTGTGCAATTGATATGCTTATTGTCTCATCTATCTTCTTGCACTCGTTGTGTGTTTTTATTAATTGTGGGGGAGCAACGGCCATATTTTGTGCACCTATATCAAATACAACAACCTCGTATTTGTGCACAAATCATGGGGAGCTTCTCTAGTTTTTGATAAAACACTTTGTTGCCTTTATCATAATATCTTTTATTCATGTGGTTCGAAGGATCATATGATTCATGTGGTTCGAGTCCTATGTGGGGGTTAGGTGTGCTTCCATGGGCTTGCGTCAAAAGGAAGATCCCATACAACCCATGAAGGATGACGTCAAGTGGCGATCGTCATCAAGATTGTGGTGTGCAAGTTTCAAGTGGATCAGCACGAATATATCATTGAAACTATTGTTAATGATCATGTGTTGATAAGGACAAGCTCTTATGTGCTAACAAGGACAAGATCAAGATAAGCATTCCTGAGCACTAAATGCTTGATTCTTGTGGATGTTCACATGGTGGACAAATGAAGATGAATACATAAGCTAGGCTTTCCACATTGTGTATGGGAGAGCTACTTGAAGACTTCATCATGTCTTGCTTTCAACTTGAGCCAAGAAGGAACAACAACATCAAGCTCAAGTGAAAGGGCTAACTCAAAGGTATCAGTTCCTTTGACGTTAGTTGTGCGGAGTGATGATCATCGAATAAAAGTATACACTCAAGTATGGATCATCAGTACCCTTTATGATTCTTGAGTCCTTAGGGATCCCGCACTATTAAGAGGGGATCACAGGTTTTGCGATGAACTTGCTCAAACTACATCTCCACTGTTCTGCTCAATACCACATATTCTCTACTTTGCTCCTATCTCAAAACAGGTCTACTGCCTCGGACTTCCGGCTCCCTCCGGACGTCCGAGGACCGGTCAAGGGTCGGACGACCGACACGCTACGGAAATCCGGAGCTCTGCACCAGAAGAAATTGAGCTCTATAACTCAGATTTCCGGCTCACTACGGACATCCGAGGGCCGGACGACCGACCAGCTTTGGAAATCCGGAGCCGTGCACCAGAAGTACGTGAGCTCTATAACTCGGATTTCCGGCTCCCTCCGGACGTCCGAGGGCCGGACGTCCATCCCCTTTCGGAAATCCGGAACCTCCCACCAGAAGAAGTTGAGTCGAATAACTCGGATTTTCGGTCCTCTCCGGACGTCCGGTTGCTGTTCAATTCACAGTATTTTCAGTGATATCTACAGGCCTCGGACGACCGACCCCTCGCGGACGCCCGGACTTCCGGAAACTGTCGGACGTCCGGACCCTGTGTGACTTAAAGTGTCTCCAACGGCTGTTTTTCTCTCCCCACTATAAATACCCCCTCCCACTTCATGAGAGAGTAGTCTAACACAGCCTTATGCTCATAAGAACACATTTCTACCTCACACACATTTGCGCACACCAAATCTTAGATCCCAAGAGCATTTGTGAGCCCCTTTGAGAGTTGTTCCAATCAAAAGATAGATCGTCTCCCTCTCCTCCTCTCAACCAAAGCTATTTGAGATTTGAGCAAGTTTTGAGCATTCCCCGTGATCTTGTTACTCTTGGAGGTTGGAGACTCCTAGGCGGTAGGAGTTCTTCGGAGAGGAATCAATCCGTGTGATTTCCCCCGGAAAAGTTTGTGAGGGTTTGGAAGCCACCTCAAAGGCTTACCACTAGTGGTTGAGAAACGCCTTCGTGGTGTTATCTCAAAGGGAGAATAGGGTGAGCCTTCGTGGCGTTGGTGTGCCTTCGTGGTAACACCCACCTCTCTAACGGTGACTAGCTTCCCTCCAAGGAAGTGAACATCGGGATACATCTTCGTCTCAGTGACCTTGGTTATCCTTAACCCTAACTCCTTACTTGTGGTTTACTTGTGTTACTTGAGCATACATACATTGCATATTGTTTGTGCTCATTATATTGTGTTGGCTATTTCTTGTACAAGATTAATCATTCAAGCATACCTTCTATATCCACACGTTCATACTTGCAGCTTTTGATATATCGTGTGATATAGTGTGATCTAGTATCTTGTGTTCTTCACCTACTTGTCGTGTGATATATCTCAAGTAAGTTTGTGTAACTTACTTGTGCTTGTTAGTAACTGTATTGTGTCCATCTTGGTAGATCGTGTTGTTGATACACGCTGCAGTGCCTAGTGCATTTAGGATTTGTGCTTGACAAGTACCCTCTTAGTTTATTTCCGTATTAGTTTCAAGCCAAATCCGAAGAAGTTTTTAAATAGCCTATTCACCCCCCTCTAAGCATCATCGAGGTCTTTTCAAATTCTCATTGGTCTCAAACCAATGAGGTGCATTTCGATGAACATGAGTTTGAGGTGGACGAGGATGGTGAGGGTACCGTCGGTGCACCATGGGGGGCATGAGAGTCATGAGTTTTGCGTCTCTCATGAGAGGCATGGGAGCACCTCCGGGTGACATGGATGGACGCATGTATTTCGATGTGTCTCACATACGTTCGCATAATGTCGTTGAATATCTTGCCAACACCTTTCGAGCTCCCCATGATGATGCGGCGCGCGACGATGAAGAAGAGGAGGAAGAAACGTCTTTGGATGAGGAAGAAGAATCGGAAGAATAGAAGGACGAAGATGAGGATGATGCGGCATGATTGTTGATGTGCCATTTGTTTGTGTGAATTTTTATGTCATGAACTTAGTTGTGTGATTTTGAACTTCGTTGGATGATGAGATGCATGTGATGTGGCATGTCTTTGAACTTTGATGTCATGATGAACTTGGTTGAGTGATTTTAAACTATGCTATGTCTTGTTTTGATGTTTGAAATATCACCATATTGTCAAAAATGAGTATATTGCAAGCGCCGACTATTCGCACGCGTTGTAGTTTAGCGCGCTTGCTGGAGCGGCTCGTTCGCGCCGTAGTTTAGCGCGCTTGCTCCAACATGCTAGAAGTCGCTATTTTGATGCTGCAAAATGTTTTTACCACGCGCGGCGGTTGTGCGGCTGTTGGGAATGCTCTTAGAGCATCTACAGTCGGGCCACTTAAATTCGGCCCCTCAAACGTTCGTGGACGCGTCCGGATGCGTCCGCGGACACTAACTGGTCACGCCTCAAATAATGTCGTCTACATACGAATACCTTAAATCAAAAATATTAAATTCTTACTATTACATGCAACATAAACCTAATACTAAGCGGAGCTCGTTCGGCTTCGCCATGTCCATGTCCAACGGCTGGATGCGTCCCTCGTAGTGTCGGTCCGGTCGTCGACGAGATAGATTAGGACATGGGACACTAACCGGCTCACCAGAGTCGAGCTCCCGTCGTTTCCCATGCCCTATTTCCTCGTCGGAGTCCGTAAGCCGGACGGTGCCAGTACACATGAGATCGATGACGGATCCTTCTTGAAAGGAGCGGACGTCCACCACGACGCGGTTGCGTCGACCGCACTGGTGCATCCTACGGGGCGCCGGAGAGTGTGACTTCGCCTCTCCAACATCCGTTGTCACGAGGGCTTCCATTGCGTCCCGTGACCGCTGCCTCGTTTGTCGGGCACACCGTACCATGACATCGTCCGGGGTCGGACATGCTTCGCAAGAAAAAAAAGGAAAAAACGTGTACAAGTGTTTTTTTCTTTTGTCGTTTTGAGTTGCTTCTCCGAGAAGATTAGTACTTGTACTACTGAGTACGCCAAACAACGCTAACTTCATGGCGTAATTACACAGAAGCCCTTCTGTGCTCGTACTGCTACAAGTCCCCCGCCGTTCCTCGTGGCCTGGTCCACCGACGACTCGAAGTTGAAGGTGCCGGCGCCGTCGTCGCCGTGTAGCTTCCGTATCCCTCTTCTTCGCGGTGGTGGAGGATGATGCCATATCGGGCTCGGGGCAGCGTACAGCTCCGACAGCAGGCGGTACCTCTTCCTCGCCCAGCTCCATGTCCATCGACCCCAGCGACGGCGCCGTCTCCTTGACGACCGGCCAGGGCTCCTCCTCCTCCACGGGGACCTGGCAGGACGAGCTCGCAGACCGCCTCGAGGAGAACTTCATCACGGCGTCCTCGACAGCCCGCTCCTCCTTCGACTCCTCGTCGACCACGGTGTCCGCGGACGCCGCCGCCGCCTCCTCCTCGTCGTCACCGCCCAGCTTTAGCAGCAGTTCGGCGGCGGCCAGCTCCGCGGCCGTGAAGAGGTCTCCGAGCCAGCACAGCTCCCTCTCCAGCCCGCGAACGACGGCCAGCGACGACATGGCGCGCACAGCGGGCGATCAGTCGCCTCTGGGTTGTGGATGGCTGGAGATTTCTGGGTTGCAGCTAGCTGGGTGGGTGGACGCGGAAGAGGAAGAAAGGGACGGGTCGGACGGAGGCGTGGACGGCACGGACGGCTTTATAGCGGAGAGGCGGCTGATCGGCCGTTGGTGTCGGCCTCGCGCGCGGCCGCGGGAGGAGACGTAACGTCGGTGGTGGGGAAGCAGCGGTGACACTGCCGCGTGTGGCCCGCGGCCTGGTCTGGGTGGTGGGGACTGGTCCCGGTGACGTGAGCGTTGGGTGGGCGGGGCAGCTGCTCGGGCGAGCTGGTCGATGTGATGTCTGGTGGTGTGGTTCGAGACGGAGATGCAGACATGCGTGGTGTTCGTGGTCGGTTGTGCCACGTACGCGTGTGTGGGATCCTACTAAAATAGAGCAGTTCAGGAACAAATATGTTTGTATCATGCATGCATACAAATGGTCCATCATAAACCGTTTACTTCTTCTGCTATAATCAGAAACCAGCTTCAATTTCCTTTTCCTTTCCTACACGGAATTGCACGCTAGCTGGTGGACGCGCGCCTTTGCTGGTAAGCTTTGTGTGTTCGTTGCTTTTGCAGTTTGCTCGACACAATCGTCAAGGTCTAGGCCCCGCGCGCGCGGTCGTGCAAGCCTGCAAGGCAACCTCAACGCCGGCGGCATGCTATGCTACTCCCACCTCTTCTTTCCTCCATTTCCGGAGCTGAATATGCTGCTGCTTAAACATACAAGTATATACTGGCAACTTCACCGCCGGCGATCTTAATCACCGTCAGCGACTCACCGTGCTAACTAACGCTGCTACGCATGCAAAGTGCGGCTGCAACGTACGGTACGTACGTCCCTACGCTACACAGACCGGCCGGGACAGCTTGCCATCCGATCGGAGACACCTTTGTGCGGCACTGCTCATCCGACCCACAGGATCGACAGTTGAATCCACTGGGCCCCAATGGACCCACTCGGCCAGCTAGCTCCCGGTGTGCCGACACCGATCTCATCAGCTACTGAATCGATAATTCATCCTGCACTGTTTTCCTGATACCCAGCTGGGTGTATAGTACACTCTCTATTTCTGAATTTATGGCTTGTATTTTTATATATAAACAGAGGTAGTATACTTTACTCTCTGTCATTCTACAAAGTAAACGTTGTCAGAAAAGAAAAGTAAAAAAGTGAGTATACCGTTTCTTTTGAAACCAGTTAATTAGAGTTTGTGGTGGGATATATGATGGGATTTTATCCTTGCGGAACTGGATAGCAGGTACGTGCAGTCCCATCTGCATGATCATCTTTTAGCAGTCCCACGCCTGGCCAGGTTTTAATTATTTTAGGACATGTTTGGAACAAGAAAAGAACACGTGAGCACTGGAGAATCTGATTCTTATAGATTTTTTTAACATCGTTTGGAATAAAAAAGCGCTATCTATCATTTTTATATAATTGCAATCTTAACACGACTATTACATAGGAACATGTTTGTTTTCTCCGTGCCCGCCTATTCTTGTGTTTTCCCTATTTTACATCTACTCCCTCCTTTTCTAAATATAAAATCTTTTAAGATATTTCATTAGAATCTACATACGGACGTATATAATCATATTTCAGAATGTAAGTTCATTCATTTTGCATCGTTTATAGTTTGTAGTGAAATTTTTAAAAAAACTTATATTTAGGGACAAAGGAAGTACACGACAACTTTGGAGTTTTTTTTGGTTTAGTTCGTACAACAATCAAAGGTACATGACATCTTGATTCTTAGATACCATTTTCTATTCATATTTTGATTTGTTGCGTTCCCGAGTATATTTAAACATGTCTTAGTAAATTTCAGCAGCAACGTCCAGGTATCATTTCTGGAGAAGAAAACCTGAGTTTGTGTACATGAGACTGTTGATGGAAAATAAAGCACACACGCCACATCACTACTAATGTTACGTTCCACCAAAGAGCAACACTGTTATTTCATTATTTTAGCTCAGTATACCCTGTTGTTTTGAAGTCGAGCGTCAAGCATGCTTGCGAGGTCTTCGGCTTGTGTTGGACCTTCACATGTCCCGTTAGTGTGTGCATCACTCTTTCTTCTCCCTTGACTGATAGGTCCGCGTATGTTGATCGGAAAAAGGAAGCTTTGCCTTTGCTGCAATGCCTTCAAGATGTGAATCTAAGGAGGAAGTGTCAATAGAGTACGTACGTAGAGCATGAAGTTGCTATGTTTTGGGTGTGAGAAGCGCGGGTGCGTTGATTGACGAGGTCCCTTCATGGGTGTAGGAACTAGTGGATATGAACTGTATGAACAAAGATACCAGGCTTCCAAAAAAAACTTCCACCGTGATTTTTCTGGCCTCCTTGAACTGTCCACGGGCACTGAAAATTAAATAGTCATCTTGGGGGTGCATATCTCGCAGGAGCTGAAAGAAGAGGAAATTTTGCCAAAGAGTGGTTGAACACCAGAACTCCAACGCTAGCTGTTCTATATGATCTTCTCCGGCGATAACACATAATCGAACTACAAGGTATCTGAGAATGGCTCCATCGATCAGACCATTTCAACCTGAAGAATTAAATAAATGTATCTGCAGGCATGACTCATAATCAGTGACAGTCGCACCTTAATTATTGGTCAAAGATAAGCTCGCTGGATTTAACAGGACACCATGTACATGTGCAAGATCTAATACGGAGTAGAACTCTGGCATGGACGGCTTGCATGCCGACCTCCACAGCGCCACCAGCCGGCAGCTCGGGCTAGCTCCTTCACAACTTCTTCTGATCTAAGCACACAGCCACAGCAGCTCTGACCAGGTGTGCGCCGGGAATTGGAATGGTAGACCAGTGCGCCTACTGGCCGTTGCCCCAAACATAGCCCCGAATTTCCCAGATCGATGGATCGATTCGCAGTTTCGCACCCGCATCCGCCTCTGAATAGTTAATTGCGAAAATTGCATGCACGAGCGGGCGTAATCGATCCGCCTGGCCTCGCCTCGCTACCCATAGCTACCTAGCCGAATCCATGGCCGGACCTGATCTGATCCTCGTCGCCGAGCTCGGCCCGGAGATCATCGATAAGCACTAAGAATAGTTCAAATACACTCGAAACTACTCTAGAAGACAAATCAGTTCTGAAATCAGAAGCAGACATGATCAACACGAGCAAGGGATGGTACTCTCTAACTCCAACCAAGTAATTCTTATTGCAAATACGAAGCTTTTACAGCGAGATCGATGGCGATTCCCCTCCGGCGAGGAAGGAGAGGATTGCGAGCTCGAACTACGAGCTACCCCCCAGCAATTACGCTAATTACAAGAAAGCTCCCTCTCCTCCCCCCCGCGTCTCGTCGTCTAATCCTTCCTGTTCTTCCCGCCGCTGCCGCTACGGCCTCCGATTTCCTCCGTCGCGGCGTAGATCTCGGCGATCAGGCGGTACCGCTTCAACCTCCGCTGGCTCCCGGCTACCTCCCGCTCCTCCTCTTCCTCCCGGTCCGCGCAACCGCCAAGGAATACAGCGCCCGGCGTCGGAGGGGCGTTGACGGAGCGCGGGGAGGAGCCGCCCGAGGCCGCGGCGGCTGCGATGGGGCGGGCGCCCGTGGTGCCCGAGGACGCGCTGCTCTCGCTCAGGTGGATGAGCTGCCTCGCCGCGTCGAGCTCGCGCGCCGTGAAGGCCTCCTCCGCAGGCGCCCGCGCCCGCGCCGCGGCGCCCTTCCTCCTGGGCTCCGGCGCCGGCTTCGCCTTCGCCGGCTGCATCTCGCGCTGTGGTGTTTTCATGGGCGATTTGGCGAGGGTGGGTTGGTTGCCGTGGACGCTCGTCGGCTAATTTCTTTTGCTTTTCAGGTTGAGTTTCTATTGTTCGCGGCGGAGATTTGTTTTCGTCATTTCGCTATTTAGGCTGGGCTTTTTTGCCTGCAAACTATTTTCCTCCTAGGTAGTTTGCATAAACATCAACCTGCCTGCCTGGCTCGAAAATAATTAGACTTGTGCAAGCTTTCACGGCAATTGTTATCGATATTTTCATAATATAATACGTATGTGGTATTCTAATTGTATTTGGTGTGGTTTCATGCTCGATGTACCGCTCTAAGTTTATGCGGCTAACTTGACATGATATGGTAGTTGTATTATCCAACTTCTCTCCCTACTTGTTGTTATCTCTACATTTTTTACAAAAGGCGATTTTTATTTGTTAATAGTGTCGCATTGAAAGACTACACACATCACACTTAACCTCTATGTAATTAAGATGCACACATTCAATCTAAATACACACACACAAAAAAAAGAACGTGTCCATCGAAAATCTCATCGAAGCAAACCCAAACATACACCAACAAACATCAACATGGGGCACCATCAATGATAGAACCTGATCATGGGAAAAATGCTTTAACAACGAACCCTTTATGAAAGGATACGACGCTTGAGCGCCATTGGTGGTGGTATCGATCTTGGGTTTTCACCCTGAAGAGACTTCAAAGAAACTTCAAACAATGCCTCAAGCAAGGAAATGATGTGGAACACAACTACCACGTACAAGCTGGAGAAGGTCAGGCCTAAAGTCTTCACTCCAGAACTCGAAATCATGTGTTCAAAGGCACCACCAATCTTAAGTCACCACATGTACTAGCGCTCCCACTTTGAATGAAAGATATTGCTGCAAGCTAGACCTCATGCCTCGACAACCGTATATGTTCACAATCCTGATATAAAAATCAGGCAACCGGACATATCATGTATACGAGGAGCAGCAGAGCACGCCCGACAACATCAACAAGGTTACTAATGCCGTCAATCAATGACGGAAGAAGGATAATTATTAGATGTGGCGGAATTTATGAAAGAAAGAAACTATGTGCAACTCAACTATGGAAGAGTTCATCAGAATAGTCTATATACTCATCTAATGAAGATCCAAAAGTTAAGATTAACACTTTAAATACCTCATATAATGAAGATTAAATGGATGGCCGATTGCCAATGTATTATCCATATTAACTAGACATGCATAAAGATGATCTATTAAACATCAAAACCATAAATAAATCATGAATTAGTAACTAGTAGGATATACTCGTAGCAAGCACATATGCTAGTGAAGATAGTTAGAAAGAATACATACGGAAATTGCTTTTGGAGGCCTCCAAACGCAAAATTCAAAATCCATGACAAATCATATTTTTACATTTCAAAAAAATCTGAAATATATATTTGAAATTCTCTCTTAAAATATGAAATTCTGTCTCAATTTCAGTGGGATTAATTCCTTTAGATGTCTCTCTATCTCCCTGGATGTAGTACGAAATTAAGTTATTGAGCCAACCATTGGACATCTTATTGAGCAACCCGGTCTTGATAATCTTCATTGTTGAAGTGATATTGTTGCCAACTGTAGAAACAACCCTAACTCAATAAGGCGATAACCATAGGGAACATGACATTTCTTTAAAGTTCAAACTTTTTTGCCTAGGTTTGCAAGGCCTTAACAAACACTAAAGTCATCATGTCTTTTCATATGGTTGATGAACAAGTCAAGGTCATTTTTTACACGCTTACGATCATCATTGGAGAAATATGCATCGTAGATGTTCGTAAGTTGAGCAACTTTGTCCAAATCAAACTTGGAAAATGAGTCTCTTGGGTGAAGGTAAGCAAATTCACAAAGTGATTCTGAAGTCATGTCATTAAAGTGATGATCCACCTCCGCGTTGATAGCATCTATCGTTGTAGAGAAGGTATGAACAAGATAAAATTGTTCTTGAGTAACATTAACCTACCCACCCCCTTTTCTTGATCGGCTCCTTCTTGGTATAACTTTATCCATATTTGGTACTGTCATAATTAATGTTATGAAAGGTCTTGCCATATTCAGATAGGGGTTCCCAACAATGGTTCCTCAAGTTGGCCCTGTCCGGTCAAAGATGGTTGGGATGATGATTTTCATGTTGGATGTCGAGACCAACCACATAAGGCCATCACACAACCAATAAACTCCGCCTTCAACAAGGTAGCAACTCAAGTTCCATGTCGTTGGCTCCAACGAACAAAGTCCAAAACAAGATTTTTCACCCCTGGCATGAAGGGGTGTTTCATTCAAAATATGACGATGACTCTTTTGAAGTCATGCCAGCAGTACTTTGTGCCATGTCAAAGTGGCCCTAGCAGACAATTGGGATGAAATCCCACCTTAGGTAGCAGTACTTTGTGCCATGTCAAAGTGGCCCTAGCAGACAATTGGGATGAAATCCCACCTTAGGCCATCACCACAATCATGTAGAGGTCATCCATGTCACAGCACAGATCTTTCAATTGCCATTCCACACTGGCATTAACTAACTTGCAACATCCACCACATCCCCAGGATCATTACCCGGCGTCCTCTATGTGAATGGAGGCATATGTCACACTATTTTATGCTGATGGAAAACCTCTGGTGCACCTAAGCCCCATGAGCATTGTCTTCGACTGGGAATTGGGTGCAAGGACACATCTTCATCAAACATGATATGTGTAGGGCACACATGGACACCACCGCCACCTCCACATCATTCCATTCCGACCGATCTGTCGCTCGTCTCCGTCGTGTTGCCGCAATATCACCGGTTGCACACAACCGATGCGCGTAGTGATGGTGTTTTTGAGGACCACAAATGTTGAAGCGACAACTAACATCGCTGGTGCATCACACATGGTCATGGGGAAGGCACCCGATAACTCACAACACCACACCAGGCCACCACGAGCGACGTAGTTATTGTTGTGACCCGAGTGAGCAGTCATGCTTCCTACCATTCGCCCTCACGGGAGCACTTACCGGAGGACTTGGAATGGCATGTGTGCTTGTCGTTTCTTCACAAACTCCGATTTGAGCTTGTTGGAATCATGTGAACAAGCCGTATATACCTGTGGCATCGGGTCTTCAATTTGGGAACTTTAAAAATATACTCCATCCATTCCTAAATACGAGTCTTTTTAGAGAATTAACTAGGGAACTACATACGAATGTATATAGACATACTTTGATAGTCAACTAGCATTGCAGTAATACATGCAATCTCTTAGATTCACCGTCAAGGAGGTCAAGAAGGAGGAAGTACGATTTAGTGTTCACGAATATGCAGCACGCCTGTTCATTGATGTGTAGGCGGTCATAAATGGCGACATCGATGCGTTCCCTCTGCCACCGTGGCCGCAGGCTCTCTCCCATGGGCTTCGAACTGAACTGCCCTGCCTTGATGGCCATCTTGTACCTACTAGACTCTCCACCGAGCACGACAATATGGATCTCCTACTGTTACTTGGCGTACCCCCAGCCCGTTGACATCCACACCACCGTGTGATGCCGTCGCAACAACGCCTCCACCATTGCACACATCCTCATCAGACTCATCACCGCCTTTGTTCTCGGAAGAGAAAAAAGATGTTCTATGGCCATGGCCAACAAAGGTTGGGGAGGAGCATAACGGCTCGTCCCCATAAAATCGGAACCGGCATTTTTTTTCGCTTGACCATCCATACATACTTTTTAGGGAGTGAATTTAATATCTCGTGGATTATCTTGATGAGTGGCCGCACAATGCACCAAACTTGCCCCTGAACGAAATAAAATTAAGAAAAAAGTCTAAACATCACACGTCAATTCTATGAATTGAATCTGGACCGATGGTTTGCAAGTGATCATGGTCTCTCGGGTCACTGAATATGACGATCAGAAGTAAATCACGTGGAAGAAAGAAGAAACCCAGACAGCTTTATATACCACGTCCCCACCCTGAAGCGCCCGCCATTCCTCATTTCCTCTCATCACAAAAAAAAGGGTAAAGTAGAAAGGGCAATCATGCATGTACGTACACCTGAAAAAAGTGCGATAATAGCATAACACTTTCATGTGTTTACGCTGTGGTAATCAGCAACAACTCTAGTCTTGTGCATATCTATAGCTTCAACTTGCCAAGATGAGATCAATGCTTGGCTATCTGTAGAGCTGGAACTCATGGGTTGCTGTTTAACTGTTTTTTGAGATAGCAAATCCCTCATACCAAGCGGTAACTGCAAGCCTAGCTACATAGCTAGCCATTTAAGTAGCCATGAACATTCAGAGAAGGAGTAGAAAATTCTTTGACATGCTATTTTTGGACAAAATTAGCCCAAAATCCCGTGAAAGGGCACTGCTAGAGTACAGAGCTGGATTACAAAAGATAGTTCTAACACATAGTAAAACAAATTAGTAAGAAAATTCAGAGCATGCCAAGATCGTTGGCGTGCGCTTGTAAGCAAACTATACGACTACGTACTCCTATACTCGTTTGGGCTGTCCAGCTGTCCAAACCCATTCCCACATCAGGATGGACCAGACCTCCGATCTTGTCTAACCGGATTCGAATTCGAATCGTGTTGGAGGGAACGCTAGATTCACTACTTTGTAATGATGAGCTCCGAAGTTTGCAGATTTCGGAAGCCCAGATTCAAATTTTGAATTCAAAAAGGGGAGGCGCCAACCATCTGCTTCGTCTTTCTGAACACGATTTTGTCTCTGAAAAGAGGCGGAGATAGTGGGGAAACCACTGCGTAATTACACAAGAGCCATTTTTCTACCTGTGTAGTACTGCTTTCTCTCTCTACTCTCTACTCTAGTAGTCTCCGCCGTACCTCGTCGCCTCCGACGATGACCACGAACCGTCGCGGTCGTGGTGCCTCTTCCTCCTCTTCTTCTTCACGGCGTCGGCGGCGGAAGTCAGCGGGATCGTGTCGTGGTAGAGCTCCGACACCGGGCGGTACCTCTTCCTCGCCCTCCCGTCCGGCTCCGTCGGCGCCGCGGTCTCCTCGACGCACCGCCCTTCCACCTCGACGGGGAGGCCCTCGCAGCACGAGCTCGCCGAAGACCGCGAGGACTTCCTGGCCTCAGCCTTCTCCGCCTCTCCCAGCACGCTGAGCTGCAGCAGCAGGTCCGCCGCCGCCAGCTCCGGCGGCGAGAAGAGCCCCGCGAACCAGATCCCTAACTCCAGCTCCAGTTCGAGCCCGTAGCCGACGGCGAGCGACGACATGGCTGGCGCCGGCCTACCAGTTGCTTCGCGAGAGGAGGAGCGAACCGGAATTACTTTTTTGTTGTTGTGGATGGGTGGATGCGGATGAACTGAAACGGGCCGGAGGCGTGGGCTGCACGCGCGGCTTTATAGCTGAGACGGGCGGGGAGCCGGCTCGGTCGTTGTCGGGCTCGTGATCGTGAGCGGCCGCAGCAGGAGACTTGTCGTCGGTGGCACTGTCGCGTGGGGTCTCGGGTTCCGGCGAGTAGTGGTGGACTGGTGGTGGTCAGCTGGACCGGAATCGGTCCCGCGTCACGAACGTTGGGGAGGGCTGCCAACGAGACGGGGGCGCGTGGCGACCGAGGCTGCGGTGAGAATCAGCTGCTGCGTGCCTCCTAGTGGTGGGGTCTGAGTAAAAACAGTTCATACTCTTTTATTTTTTTTGAGAATCAAGAGCTTTATATATATTTATATAATCCCGCATCGTAATATATAAAGCTCTAGATTCTTAAAAAAAAACAGTGTCGTGAATACCCAACATTTCATGGATACTCTTTTTTTAATTTGCATATAAATTTGTCTAAAGTCAAAGTATCTTTGCTTTGACAAAGTTTATAAAAAAATATCAACATTTATAATATTGAATCTATATCAATAGATTCTTTATGAAATGTAGTTTCATATTATAAATATTTGGTATTGCAGATGTTGATATCTTTTTATATAAATTTAGTCATGCTTCGTAATGTTTGATTTGACACAAATCTTATAAGCGGAGTAGAAAAACGAAGGGATAGGTAGAAGAGAATGTTTACAATAGAAAGGCAGAGTAGGACATGACACGAACAAGCTATACATCCTAAACACTCGCCTAGCCCGAATACATCCAAAATGAGTAGAAACTGCTACACGCTACGTACATACTCGGTCGTTTGTGTATGCGCCTCTTTCAAGCTTAGTAGTTCTTCTTCAAAAAAACTTTTAAATTACTACCATGGCAGTATTACTTATATCCTAAAAAAGAGAGTATTACTATGCCAAAAGCAGTAAAAATTCTATCAAGATTTGTAAACCACCTAAGGACAACTACTAAAGGCGGGCGTCATTGACTTCCCTCGTCGAAGTCGGATAAACTTTATATTCTAATAGATAGTCGAAAAGTCACCATGGTGGTAAGACCATACATGACCAACACAATAGAATAGCCACCGCCATCGATGAGAAACTTGTAGACACACGAACATAAAATGCATACAAGAAGATCGAAAAAAGAACCTGACCGAATCCGACGAGATCGAGGCAAACCTTCACACGCCCTCCAACGATGCTAAACTCACTACTAGACGGGAAGATAGGTGAAAAGAATATTATTCCATCTTCAGGGCGCCACAAGGGATGCCACGTCGAGCGGGTAGAAGTCCTGCACATTCCTAGAGGTGATGCGGTGGCTTCGCGCGGCGCGGCGCGGGGGGGGGGGGGGGGGGGAGGGGGCTTGCTAGGATCATAGGAGCGACTCGGTGCGGTGGCTACCATATACGAAAGGGGTAAAGGCGGACGCGTGGGAGCAAGATGGTCATGGTGGCCAGGTGTGAGTGGTAATTGACCTTACCCTCGCATGTACTAGGATTTGGAAGGAGAGAAAATGTGGCTCAATCGGCATCCATTTGATAGGAAAGAAAATACAAGGGGAGAAAAACGAAAGCGAGATGTAGGTACCGGTCTGAGAAAATTTTTCTGAGGGGTGAGGATGTGAGGAGGGGAGGTGAAAAATAAACCATGTGCATCAGATTACCAGCTCCCTATTAATAGTAGAGACTACTTTCTCCCCCTATTGGTCTTCACCCTGCCTCGTCGCCTCGAACTCTGATGATGAGCATGACCGATAGTTTTCCTGGTTCCTCTCTTTACAGTGGCGTCGATGAAAAGTCCAGGGGATCGTGCCGGTGGAGGGCTCCGACAACCGATGACACATCTTCCCTGCCCTCTTCTTGAGCTCCCATAATGCGACAGCCTACTCGGCGAGTGGCCGAGTGGCTCCCCGAACTAGACGATGAAGCCCTGACTGCAGGGGCTCTTCGACCACCGCGAGGGCTTGGTGGTCTTCGCCTTTGTGGTTGAATGGTTCTTCGGAATGCAGTGGCATCCCCAACCACCAAGTTTGAAGTCCTAGATTTGATACCGATGCTCGCATTTTGTTAAATTTACTTTAGCTCTTGTGGCGATGTGCGTTTAATGAGGAAAGACGTTTCCGACAAAAGTCCTTTGTGACTGAAACTGTACTAACTGTTTTCACTAATGTATTAAGACTGTAGGGAACTCTCCTAAATCCATTCAAGGTTAAAAAAACAAAGATGTCTGCAGCAATTTTATTAATTTTAAGATCAGTTTTTTTCGAAGGTGTTCATACGATACACGTGCGTTTAGAAGGACTATGTATGTACTCGATCCCTCCGTCCCAAAATTCTTGTCTTAGATTTGTTTAGATATTAATGTATTTAGTCAAGTTTTAATATTTAGATACATTTATTTTTAAACAAAGTTAAGATAAAAATTTTGAGACGGAAGAAATACATATGTATGTGTGTCTACATGCGTATGTCTTTATTATGTAAAAAATGGACTCCCTGAACTGACAAACGTTCGTCAGCAGGGGTAACATTTTAGAACGGTTTCGTTAGCATTTTTAATTGTGAGGGGTCATGTATTCTTCATAGCGACATTTCAGTTTTTGTTAGGGAAAGCAACTTTTTCTAAGCTACCATCGTTTAGTCTTGTCTCAAAACTAAAACTGCTATCAAAAGAGATTTGTTTGTTACCCCTCTTCCGGCGAAACGGACGTGAGATAGCACTTTTCAAGAAAATATAGGATTTCTCAAAAGGAAAAATAGCAGAGACGAACGGGGAGCCGGCTCGGTCGGTGTTGGCTCGCGCGCGGCCGCCGGGAGGTGACGTTGGGACTGGCACGTGGGACCCTATGGTGGTGGACCAGTGGTCCGGAATCGGTCGCGCGTCACGAACGCTGGAACGGGCTGCCAATGGCACAGGAACGCGTGTCAGAGAGGATGTTGCGGTGGGGATACGCTGGTTCGTGCTCGCGGGAGACTGGTCGATGGGGTCAGTCAATCAGATGGATCAGTAGAAACTAGAAAGTGCTCGCATGTGTCGTATACTGCTCCATCCAAGCGTGCCTGTAATATCCTCACCGCTATGTAATACAGTTCAGGATCACAATATCCTCCTTAAAAGAAAGCCATAAGAGCAACTCTAACACGCAGCCGTCCGTCCGTTTAGATCGTGATGGATAGAAAAATCGACCCAACCCGTCGACCCGAACTGAGAAGCTTCCGCTATACGTCCGCCCGCCGACCCATTTTGAGCCCATTTTTAAGCTTGATTTACATCGGCGCAGACACGAGACGGACGCGTGCGGCGTCGCCTACTCCTTTCCCTGGCCCGCTAGTCGGTGGCACATTGTTCATCCTCTCCCACCCATATCGGCAGCAAACCCTCACCCACCTCTGCCGCGTCGTCACTGCCGCCCATTTGCCGGTGCCGACAACCTTCCCCCAACGTCGCCACCTCGCCTCCACCACTGTCTGGCTGTTGGGACTTTTCCAGGCCAGCCACCTGGTCCAAGGCGGGTGCGCGTCTCTTCGCCGGCCAGCTCCTTCGACGACGCCCACAAATTGTTCGACAATTTGCCAAGGTACAAAATGGACTCCGCCGACGAGTTCTTTTTCCAAAATTTCCTTTGCGACTCGGATGATTCCTCGTCCGATGATGAGGAGGACATCTTGGCTGCCGTGTCGATCCATCACCTCCTTAATAGCTAGCGGCTGTTGTTCCGTGGCTCGATCTCGGGACACCTTCCGACGAGTCCTTTTTTGGAAGGACTACTTTGACAGAACCAACCCGCTATTCAAACATCAGAAATCCGGGCAGCGTTTCTGTATGGCTAGACATGTTTTTGACCGTGTTAGAGAGGGGGTGGTCGGATACAATAACCATTTCAAGTGCAAAGATGACACTCTTGGAAAGATTGGCTTCTCATCTTATCAGAAATGCATTGCAGCCATCCGGATGGTTGTATACGGAGTGCCCGGTGAACTCATTGATGAGTACGTCCGTATGAGTGAGTTTGCATGCCTAGAGTCCATGTACAGGTTCTGCAAGGTTGTGATTGATGTGTTTGGCCCTGAGTACTTGAGAGAGCCGACTCCTCAAGATACATCCCGCTTGTTGGTGATGAATGCCATCAGGGGCTTCCCAGGGATGCTTGATAGCATAGACTGCATGCACTCTGAGTGGAAAAACTACCCTACCGCTTGGAAAGGGTAGTATAAGGGCCATTCAGCGCTTACACTGTCATACTTGAGTCCGTGGCCTCACAAGGTCTCTCGATGTGGCACTCTTTTTTTTGCATGGCCGGATCACATAATGATATCAAAGTGCTTCAATGCTCGTCCGTGTTTGCAAGGCTTGCGGAAGGCAACAACCCACCGATGAATGTTACCATCAACGACCACAACTATGACAAAGGATACTACTTAGATGACAATATCTATCCTCAATGGACCACTATTGTGAAGACAATCCCCGACGCTGTCGGAGAGAAGAGGAAAAGATTTGCCCAAGAGCAAGAGAGTGCTAGGAAGGACGTCAAGCACACTCTTGGTGTTTTGAATCTCGATAGGGCCTCGTTAGGTACCCATGCTAGGACTTGGAGCACCAAGAAGTTGTGGGAGATAATGACAACTTGAGCGATTATGCACAATATGATCGTACAAGATGAGCGTCCGAAATGTATCTACGATCAAGGGTTTCAGTTTCAGGGTGATAATGTTGTGCCTGAGCATGAAGGAGCAGCAACGTTTGAACAGTTCATCCAATTTCATTATCAAATGCGTGATTGGGAAACTCACATGCAGCTGCAAAATGATTTGGTTGAATATATATAGTCTCATGTTGGCAACCAATAGATGTATATTTTTTCATATGTATGTGAGACAGTTTAATTTTTATTCGGTTTGTGGAAATATACTTATTTATTTGAAAACTATGCTTTATTTGGTTGTGAAACTATGCTATTTTTATGGCTGCTTGTCAAATAATGCAAAACATATGCATATAATATGAAAAAGGACGGTGAGCCATCCACGCTGGCAAATATGGGTCACGGGTGTTGGACGCACTACCGACCGAAATCTTAAACGGGGCGGACGCCGAGTGGGAGGCCGACCCAAACGGAAAAAAGCAGACAAAAGCGTTGTTCGTTTGGTTCAGCGGGTTGGAGTTGATCTAATATCCAATAAAATGCATATGGGAAGCCGTCGTTGTCTCATAAAATGGGAGTAGTTCGAGTCTTTTGTTCCCACAAGGAACTGCGAGTTGCGGCTGCATGCCGACGCCTCTTTCTTTGTTAAGGGTGTGCTTGGTTGCTCGCATTTGGGCCAATCAGGCCCCCACGAATCGAAAACTAGTTGTTTGGTTACATGGGTTGCATCCATGTTTGGTCCGCACGGAACTTAAGCAGTTCGAGGCCTGGTTTGGGAGCTACTACCGAATCAGTAGTTTTTTCGTAGCTGGTAGGAGCACGGCCATTTGTGGCTCTCCACTCCATGTCCCGGAAAGCGTGGGCGACACACGGGATCTCTCATAACTCCCTCTTCCTCTTCGGTCACCGCCCATTACCCTAGTCACATCACTACCTCTCACTCCTCTCATTGCCCCCTTTCTCTCATCTCCTCTCCTCTCCTCTCCTCCGATGAGTCAACTACCGTCACGTCATTCGCTGAGCCCCATCAACACCGGCTAGAACCGCATCCACGTGCGGTGGGTTGCCTGCTTGGCGAACTCAGTGGTGGACCTGATGCGGGCTTTGCGGGCGTCGTCTCCATTGTGCACCAGGCCACCACGTCCGGCCAATGCGGTGTCGGTCGCTCTGGCTCCACCGCCATATTTAAACCTACTGGTCCTGGGTTTGGTGGCCCCGCCGGAGGGGACGGTGACCTAGCTGTTGGTTGGAACCCCTGTTGGTGGGGGTCCCCCCATCTGAGGGTTTGTTGCATGGACGTCAGTGCCCTCCTCCTCGACCGTGCGCGTGGCCACGAGCATTGGGCCAATGCCGATGGCCTTCGGCATTGGCATCTCCTCCTCCTCCTCTTCACATGCCATACTCTTCCCGCCAGGGTTTTCGCCCCGACCATAGAAGCGAATAGGTTCTTGGGTCCCCTCCTCGTGGCCGGTCCGAGGAGCTCGTCCCCTTGAATGTGGCTGCCTCATAAAGGCGACCCTACCAGGAAGGTTCAACCTCTTGAGATAGCGATTCATGGCAATGAAACGCACGACGGCCTCGACCTCGCCATGCTCATCACCACTCCCAAGTTCATAGAGGTGATGAAGGAGTGGCTGATGATGAAGCTCCTGTGTGTGGTGAGGCTCTCAGCCAATAAGTGGTACGAGTATTGGATTCAGGTTCAGAACTTTGAGGGTCGGATGGTCCTTGGAAAGGGCTGGGAGTACTTCTGCCGCCGTCACAGGATCGTCCCCGACGACTTCGCCATGCTGCGCATCTCTGGCCTAGGTCCGAAGGTGCAAATCTACAACCATGACACCTCCATCGATTGCAGGGTGCGCTGGAGCAGGACACAAGTGTACCAGTGACATTGCTTTCGCCGTGTGAACCTGTTGCTATCCCATGAACTTGTAGTTAGTTTGCGGTGGTGTTGCTATAAAACTGTTAATATTTTGTCCAGGGTTCAGCACCTTGTGGTGATGCAGGGGGCTTGGGATGCCCCTGCTGTCTTAAAACTTGCTTTTTTAGAAGTATGGATGTTAGCTGCTTAGCAGTATGGGTTTATATGTTGTTTATGTGCTTGTTTTATGTTGTTTGCTCCTGTTAATCGACTTGTTTAGCTTCTATTACTGTTGTTCATGCTGTTGGGTATAATGTGGTGGTAAGGCCACCACATTTGAATGGGGTGAGCAGAACACAAACATGTATGCAACCAAATAGCTGTGGTATGCATCTCCTCACCCCTTAAGCACAAATGCCGGCAACCAAACATACGTCCCTAAAGTGGCCTTTGATGCAATGCATGCATCCAAACAACATGCACATGTTTGTTTTTTGCCTATTTTTGCCAACCTGGCTGGCTCGAGATGGGTCCGAAATGCACGTACTATTCTCTCTAAGGAAGCAAACGTGCCGTAAGTTTCCTTATTTGCTTTGCAGTTTCTTAACACGACCGTCAACATCTTCGTTACAAACCGTATCTTGAAAGCAAATACAAAGTGCATGGGGGTGGAAACAAATTCACCAGCGATCATTGGACTCGTAATTATAGTTCTTTTTCCACTCAACCCCGAAATATCCAAATTACGGCTAAGAAAGTCACATCCGTGAACAAGGCCGGTCACCCGGTACACCGCCGAGCCATATTGTGTCAACAAGGTGTACACTTTGAACGAGAGTGTGGAAGAAGCGATCTGGTATTTGTAAATTTGGTTGTGTCTCTCCACCAGTTCGGCATAAATCTCCTCTTCCTCTTTGTTTCCTTTTCTGGACAACTCAGGGCGAAGGAGGCGAGCGAATAGGAGCAAAGGCGATGGTGATGATCAATGGCGGAGGTGATCGGCAACGTATTTTCTCGTCTGGAGGTCTTGTCGTTGCCGAAATGGTGGTTGAAGGCGACGGTGTTGGTCTGTGTTGGCCCCTGTTCATCTCCGAGAGCATGAAACGCCTCCTAAATATGGTAAGCTTTTGAGAACCGCCACCCCAATCTGCTTGCGTTCATGTGTTGTTGTCCATCGTTGGTCTTCGATTGGCACAATCCATAGATTTTGAGAAGTTCCTTGTCAAAATAGGGTTTATGCGCTAGGTTCCGGTTGGGTTTAATTTCGGATATTCGAAGCTCCAAATCAAAAGACGTACTCATCATGTATTGTAGCTAAAAGGACCTGGATATCGCCTAGAGTGGGCTGGGGGTGAGGGTGAATACTCACATTAAAGAAATTATGACTTTGGATTGAATCAATGCAGAATAAAATAAGATAGGCCGAACTAAGTGCGTCAACAACTTATGCTAAATAAGATAAAAAACTATGTGACATCAAGATAAATAACTTGAAGCACAATGATTATCACAACGTAAGTTCATAAGTAAAGGGCCCGGGAGAGATAATCGAGGCTTGTGAAGATGACGATGTATCCCGAAGTTCACACCCTTGAGAATGCTAATATGTGGAGGCACAGTGCTCCCCGACACCATAATGGCTCACTGTATTCTCCTCCCACCCTTGTACAATATATATTGTGACTCCACTAAGGGACCCTTGAGGGCGGTCTCTGAACCCGTACAATTGGGGACCTTTGTGAGCGGTTACCGAAATAGTACATATTGCACGGGGCTATCTCCACAACTTAATTAGAGTTTCCCGAAACTTTACACCACAATGGTTGAGATTCACAGTGATAACAACCATCTAGGGCGCTAATACGTCTCAAACGTATCTATAATTTTTGATGGTTTCACGTTGTTATCTTGTCATCTTTGGATGTTTTATGTATCTTTTATATCTTTTTTGGGACTAACTTATTGATTCAGTGCCAAGTGCCAGTTCCTGTTTTTTTTCTGTGTTTTCGGCTCTTTTCAGATCTGATTTTGGAACGGAGTCCAAACGGAATAAAATCCCCGAAATGATTTTTTCCCGAACGGAAGAAGATCAGGGGGCCTGTGGGCCAAGCCAGGAGGGCTCGTGGGAGCCCACAAACCCCCACTCCGCCACCAGGGGGGAGGCAGCAGTGGCAGGGCTTGTGGTCTCCCTGGCCGCCCCCTGACCTAGATCTTTGGCCTATATATTCCCAAAAATTCAGCAAAAAATCAGGGGAGCCTCAAAAATACTTTTCCGCCGCCGCAAACTTCCGTTTCCACGAGATCTCATCTGGAGACCCTTCTCGGCGCCCTGCCGGAGGGGACTTTGGAGTTGGAGGGCTTCTTCATCATCATCATCGCCTCTCCAATGACTCGTGAGTAGTTCACTTCAGACCTACGGGTCCGTAGTTAGTAGCTAGATGGCTTCTTCTCTCTCTTGGATATTCAATACAAAGTTCTCCATGATCTTCATGGATATCTATCCGATGTAATCTTCTTTGGCGGTGTGTTTGTCGAGATCCGATGAGTTGTGGATTTGTGATCAGATTATCTATGATATATATTTGAGTCTTTGCTGATTTCTCATATGCATGATTTGATATCCTTGTAAGTCTCTCCGAGTCTTGGGTTTTGTTTGGCCAACTAGATCTATGATTCTTGCAATGGGAGAAGTGCTTGGTTTTGGGTTCTACCATGTTGTGACCTTTCCCAGTGACAGTAGGGGCAGCAAGGCACACATTAAGTAGTTGCCATCAAGGGTAACAAGATGGGCTCTGGCGTTGATATGAGATTGTCCATCTACATCATGTCATCTTGCTTAAGGCGTTACACTGTTCTTTTGGACTTAATACACTAGATGCATACTGGATAGCGGTCGACGTGTGGAGTAATAGTAGTAGATGCACAAAGTATCGGTCTACTTGTTTTGGACGTGATGCCTATAGATATAATCATTGCCATAGATATCATCACGACTTTGCGCGGTTCTATCAATTGCTCGACAGTAATTTGTTCACCCACTGTATACTTGCTTTTATGAGAGAAGCCACTAGTAAACACTACGACCCCCGGGTCTATTCACATCCATCGTTTACACCGCCGCTTTTACTTTGCTTTGTTACTTTGTTGCTTTCAGTTCTCACTTGGCGAACAATCTATAAGGGATTGACAACCCCTTCATAGCGTTGGGAGCAAGCTTTTGTGTTTGTGCAGGATCTTGTGATACTCCTCCACTGGATTGATACCTTGGTTCTCAAACTGAGGGAAATACTTACCACCGCTGTGCTACATCACCCTTTCCGGTTCGACGGAACACCAACACAAGGCTCCAAGGCCACGGGGGAAATCCTTTGCATATTTGCGTAGGAAGTCCCTTAAGGCGTAGCCGGAGCAGAAGGATTCCTGGTGCCGTCGACAAGACTATTCCTGTCGCCATTGCCGGGGAAGCACAGCTGACATCAGAAGTATTTCTGGCGCCGTGCCGGGGATGAGAGATCAAGATCTATCCAAGTAGGTCTCACAAACTCATCTCTTGCATTTACTTTTGTTGCCAGTTGCCTCTCGTTTTCCTCTCCCCCAGCTTCACATTTGCCGTTTTCATTTGCCTTTCTCCTTTGCCGTTTTCTTTTGACCGTTTCACTCACTCTTTCTGCTCGTTTGTGTGTGGGATAGTCCATCAATGGCTAGACCCACCACTCCAAACGACACCCCTGAAAATGGATTTCTCAATTTCAGGCAAAATGAGGAAGAAAATTTGAAGGACGCTTGGTACATGATTTACAATGCTCAAAGTAGATATACTCGTAAGAAATCCACTACCGTCCTCCTTCACAGTTTCTATGTTGGAATTTCTCCTTGGAATAGGTATATCATTGATACCATTGTAGTCGGGAACTTTTTGGGGAGCCATACTGTTGACTCCTATAGAGCTATCATGAATTTGGTAGGCTCACCCCCGCTCATGGTTAATGGAACTATCTTGACCTTGGAACACGTGATGCAAAGGCTTGACGCTATTGAAAACAAAATTGCCACAGTTGACCTTATTGAGGATTTGGATAGAAAGATCCATAATCAAATTACTCACTACGGATCCAAAGTGGGAAACTTTTTGAAAAATTTAAAGGAGAAGGAACTTATAGTTAATGATTCTTCTAGATTTGGCAAATTAGAAGATGTCATAACCAACTTGGGTTCCGCTTTTGCCGCTGTGCAAAATACTCCAAATCTTACTCTCAAAAAGACCGTCAGGCCTGTTTTTGTTCCTAAAGATAGTGGTGAGTCATCCAATAAAGATGAAGATCTTAAGATGATAAATGATCACGCTACTTATGGTTTGAGCACCAAAGATGACTATACGTGATTCCATCACTTTTTGCCTAGCTAAGGGCGTTAAACAAAAGCGCTTTTTGGGAGGCAACCCAACGAATCTATCCTTTTTCTTTCTGTTTTGTGTTTTCCACACTTTCATAATTCTGTTATGATTGTGTTTTTTGTGTTTCTTTTTGCGTTTGTGCCAAGCAAAACCGTTATGATTAGTCTTGGGGATGATCGTTTGGTCATGCTGGAAAAGACAGAAACTTTCTGCTCACGAAAATAATTTTCATTTTTTTTCTGTAAGAGCTTTGAGTTTATTCTTTTTGCTGCTGATTCCTACACAAATTCTTCAGACTGTCTTAATTTTTAAGAATTTTTGAAGGACCAGAGGTATACGAAATATACAGATTGCTACAGACTGGTCTGCTGTTAACATAACCTGTTTTTGTTGTGTCGGTTGCTTATTTTGATGAAACTATGGATAGTATCGGGGGGTATTAGCCATGGAAGATTGAAAATACAGTAACCCAACATCAGCACAAGTAGAATTTAAGTTTGCCACAGTACCTAAGGAAGTGGTGGTTTGCTTTCTCATACTAATGTTATCACGAGTTTCTGTTTAAGTTTCGTGTTGTGAAGTTTTCAAGTTTTGGGTGAAGTTATTATGGACAAAAATATAAAGAGTGGCAAGAGCTCAAGGTTGGGGATGCCCAAGGCACCCCAAGAGATTCAAGGATGCCGTAATAGCCTAAGCTTGGGGATGCCCCGGGAAGGCATCCCCTCTTTCGTCTTCAATCCATCGGTAACGTTACTTGGGGCTATATTTTTATTCACCACATGTTATGTGTTTTTGCTTGGAGCGTCTTGTATCGTAGGAGTCTTTTATTTTTGTTGTGTCACAATCATCTTTGCTTCACACCTAGAGAGAGAGACATGTACTCACCGTGATTTTGTCGAGCTTCACTTATATCTTTTGGTAGACAATTCAGCTCACATGTGCTTCACTTATATCTTTTGAGCTAGATACTTTTGCTCTATGTGCTTCACTTATATCTTTTAGAGCACAGCGGTGCATGGCTTGGAAGTTGATCTATGCTTTAAAAGTAGTCTCAAAAGGGGTAGTTATCTAAAGTGATACGAAAACTTCCACCTTCATGTGCATTGAATAGTTAGAGAAGTTTGATTCATCTCAATTAGTTTTGAGTTGTGGTTTTGGTAATATTGAAGTCATGCTAGTAAGGTGTTGTGGATCTAGAAATACTTGTGTTGAAGTTAGTGATTCCCGTAGAATGCACGTATGGTGAACCGCTATGTGATGAAATCTGAGCATGATTAGTATATTGATTGTCATCCTTTGCGTGGCGGTCGGGATCGCGCGATGGTTTATACCTACCAATCCTTCCCCTAGGAGTATGCGTTGAATGCTTTGTTTCGATTACTAATAAAACTTTTGCAACAAGTATATGAGTTCTTCATGACTAATGTTGAGTCCATGGTTTAGATGCACTTTCACCTGCCACCATCACTATCTTCGTAGTGCCGTGCAACTTTCGCCGGTGCACAAAACCCACCATTAGCCTCCCTCAAAACAACCACCATACCTACCTACTATGGCTTTTTCAAAGTCATTCCGAGATATATTGCCATGCAAATCCCACCATGACATGTGCCACCACGTCTACATTGCCATTGCATGATCGTAAGATAGCTAGCATGATGTTTCCATTAATGTCTATGCCATGCTAGATCATTGTCACGGTATACTACCGAAGGCATTCCATATAGAGTCATTGTTGCTCTAAGTTTTGAGTTGAAAGTGTGATGATCATCATTAATAGAGCATTGTCCCATGTGAGGAAATAAAAGAGGCCAAAGAAGCCCACAAAAAAGAGAGGCCAAAGAGCCCACCAAAAAAATGAGAGAAAAAGAGAGAAGGGACAATGCTACCACCTTTTTCCACACTTGTGCATATTAAGCACCATGATCTTCATGATTGAGAGTCTCTCGTTTTGTCACCACCATATAGCTAGTGGGAAAATCTTCATTATATAACTTGGCTTGTATATTCCAATGATAGGCTTCCTCAAAATTGCCTTAGGTCTTCGTGAGCAAGCAAGTTGGATGCACACCCACTAGTTTTCTTTAAGAGCTTTCACATACTCTTAGCTCTAGTGCATCATTTGTATGGCAATCCCTACTCATTCACATTGATATATATTGATGAGCATCTCCACAGCTCATTGATAAGCCTAGTTAATGTGACTATCTTCTCCTTTTTTGTCTTGCAACCTCCACCACACTCCACACAATCTATAGTGGTAAAACCATGGCTCACGCTCATGTATTGCGTGAGAGTTGAAAAGGTTTGAGAAAGTAAAGGTGTGAAGCAATTACTTGGCCAATATCGGGGTTGTGCATGATTTAAATTCGTTGTGCAATGATGATAGAGCATAGCCACACTATATGCTTTTGTAGGGATAACTTTCTTTTGGCCTTGTTATTTTAAAAGTTCATGATTACCTTGCTAGTTTGCTTGAATGATTATTGTTTCCACGTCAATAGCAAACTATTGTTTTGAATCTAATGGATCTGAACATTCACGTCACATAAAAGGAATTACAAAGGACACCTATGCTAGGTAGCATGAAAACATCGAAAATTCATTCTTTATCACTTCCCTACTCGAGGACGAGCAGGAGTTAAGCTTGGGGATGCTTGATATGTCTCAAACGTATCTATAATTGTTGATGGTTTCACGCTGTTATCTTGTCATCTTTGGATGTTTTATGTATCTTTTATATCTTTTTTGGGACTAACTTATTAATTCAGTGCCAAGTGCCAGTTCCTGTTTTTTTTCTGTGTTTTTGGCTCTTTTCAGATCTGATTTTGGAACGGAGTCCAAACGGAATAAAATCCCCGAAATGATTTTTTCCCGAACGGAAGAAGATCAGGGGGCCTGTGGGCCAAGCCAGGAGGGCTCCTGGTAGCCCACAAGCCCCCACTCCGCCACAAGGGGGGAGGCGGCGGTGGCAGGGCTTGTAGCCTCCCTGGCCGCCCCTAACCTAGATCTTTGGCCTATATATTCCCAAAAACTCAGCAAAAAATCAGGGGAGCCTCGAAAATACTTTTCCGCCGCTGCAAGCTTCTGTTTCCGCAAGATCTCATCTGGAGACCCTTCCCGACGCCCTGCCGGAGGGGACTTTGGAGTTGGAGGGCTTCTTCATCATCATCATCGCCCCTCCAATGACTCGTGAGTAGTTCACTTCAGACCTACGGGTCCGTAGTTAGTAGCTAGATGGCTTCTTCTCTCTCTTCGATCTTCAATACAAAGTTCTCCATGATCTTCATGGAGATCTGTCCGATGTAATCTTCTTTGGCGGTGTGTTTGTCGAGATCCGATGAATTGTGGATTTGTGATCAGATTATCTATGATATATATTTGAGTCTTTGCTGATTTCTCATATGCATGATTTGATATCCTTGTAAGTCTCTACGAGTCTTGGGTTTTGTTTTGCCAACTAGATCTATGATTCGTGCAATGGGAGAAGTGCTTGGTTTTGGGTTCTACCATGTGGTGACCTTTTCCAGTGATAGTAGGGGCTGCAAGGCACACATTAAGTAGTTGCCATCAAGGGTAACAAGATGGGCTCTCGCGTTGATATGATATTGTCCATCTACATCATGTCATCTTGCTTAAGGCGTTACTCTGTTCTTTTGGACTTAATACACTAGATGCATGCTGGATAGCGGTCGACGTGTGGAGTAATAGTAGTAGATGCAGAAAGTATAGGTGTACTTGTTTTTGACGTGATGCATATAGATATAATCATTGCCATAGATATCGTCACGACTTTGCGTGGTTCTATCAATTGCTCGACAGTAATTTGTTCACCCACCGTCTACTTGCTTTTATGAGAGAATCCACTAGTAAACACTATGGCCCCCGGGTCTATTCACATCCATCGTTTACACCTCCGCTTTTACTTGCTTTGTTACTTTGTTGCTTTCAGTTCTCACTTGGCAAACAATCTATAAGGGATTGACAACCCCTTCATAGCGTTGGGAGCAAGCTTTTGTGTTTGTGCAGGATCTTGTGATACTCCTCCACTGGATTGATACCTTGGTTCTCAAACTGAGGGAAATATTTACCACCGCTGTGCTACATCACCCTTTCTGCTTCGAGGGAACACCAACGCAAGGCTCCAAGGCCACGGGGGAAATCCTTTGCATATTTGCCAAGGAAGTCCCTTAAGGCGTAGCCGTAGCAGAAGGATTCCTGGTGCCGTCGACAAGACTATTCCTGTCGCCATTGCCGGGGAAGCACAACTGACATCAGGCGCCCAAGAATCAAAGAGTAAAAAGCTTCTCAACTTACACATCCATAAATCCTTGTGAAGAACTCAAACCTAAGCACAAAATGCAATATCAAGAGCACACGAGTGTTGAAGTCCTTCTTTCTCAAATCCCACCATAACAACTAATGCTATGAAGGAATATGAGAGGAAGAACAAAATAGGAGCACACCAAAGAACTCCAAGATCTTGATCCAAAGCATCATATGATTGTTTCAGTTGTATGCACTTCTCTCTTGAACATTATATGGATGTTGTAGTTGCATGCACTTTTCTGTTGAGCATCATATTATTGTTCACTTTGGATGTTATATTGATGCCCTCCATTTGATGTTGTGCACGTGAAGATGACCCACATTCTTTTGTTTAGATATGGCCTATAGTTTTTTTCACGGGGCTTAGTGGAAGTAAAAAGTACCATGGAGGCCAAAATATTTGGTTTGATCACATACACAAGAACACATGGGCACCATCAGCTGCAGATGATCTAATAGAGGAGATAGGTTTTGAGAAGGAAGGAATGATGACAATTTATTAGTGCACGCCTAGTTTGGAGGTGATCACAAAATGATGGGCTTAAAGAGATAAATGGAGATGATAATACTATTGATGTTATTCTCATTAGTAGAGGCAGATTTAAGCTAATACAAATACAATGATGCTTGCGTATGAATGAAGCATAATACCATGATACTCCCTCTGATCCATATTAGTTGTCTTAGATTTGTCTAGATACGGATGTATCAAACAATAAAAAATATCTAAGACAAATAATATCGATAGGAGGGAGTAGTTATTTTCCACACTAGATTTTTTAATTAGGTTGGCTTGCCCCCCTTATATCCAAACCCTGGCCCCGCCCATGATCTTGAGAAAACAAGTTGTGCAACATCTTGGAACTCTTTTTCTAAAAGCTTCCAATTTTGAAACTTCGAAAACTATTTAGAAACTTAAAAAATTATTTAGATTTAGCCATGGGAGTTTTGGTGATAAACAAAATTGGAGCATGGACACTAACAGTAATAGGTAAAATAAACACTTGGGTATTTCAAAAGATGTTGCATTGCCCCGGCCTCTAAAAACATGAACATATTTATTTGTTAAAAATCAAGATAGTTGCATTTCATTGATGAAGTAGGAGAAACCATATTATAAACTTAGACTAAGCACACAACAACCCAACTACTCATAGAGAGAGGTGGAGCCACACACACACACACACACACACACACATACACACGCGCATGCTAGAAGACCACCAGATCTCGGCATCAGAGATCATGAAGCCTCAATCGAACACATGAACGACACCAACATAGATAATCCTAATGAGAACAATAATTCGAATATGTTAGATAATCCTGATAAGGACAATAACCCGGATGATGTCTATGTGATTGGCCTCAACATAGATAATCCTGATGAGGGTTATGTGATCAGTACAGTTGATGGGAAACCCTGGATGCCTAAGCTTGTGGTCACTCAAGTGGATGACAATGGTGAGCCTATTAGTCTGAGGAAGTCTGCATCGCAGTTCGACAACTCCCTAAGTATCATCCTTCAAGAAGTCTGCTGCATCAACCTATGAGTCCTAACGACGAGAATGTGTGGAATCTCCTCCTGAGAAAGTACATAAAAGATTCAAGTCCCCGGACAAGTACGTTAATCTAGATGATTAAAAGAATTTGGTAAACAACCACACAATCATTAACTTCTCCATAAACTAAGAGTAGGGGAATCCAAGGGCAAAAACAAGTTCCTTCACTGAGATTTCTCTGAGGTACACAAGGAATGGCCTACGATTTCTGCACTAGAGTGGAGCATTTTCAAGTCAACACATGACATAAGGCTACCGTAGACACATTACCAAACATTGCAGCCAACAAGACAATGCTAGGATTCACTTGTAATCGGTTACATGTCCATTGTGTGTTAACGTTCTTCCAAACTTACCTATCTATCTTAAGTACTATATACTCGGTTACCTAATTAGCTATGCCAAGTACTTGATTACATAATTGTTGTTGTGGTGCGTAATTGTGTTATTTATGTTTTTGAAGTTCATACTTTCTATATGACATACAATTATGACATGCAAACGTCAATATCGATAATCATAGTCGCTGCAACCCTAGCGAAAAACGCTGTCATGGTAGCACTTTTTTGTGGCCAAGGAAATGTATTACTGGCATGTCTATATACGACACACCACTATTGTTCCTTATCGCTAGCAGCATGCCCATAATGTGCATGCCACACAGTCTTTTCAATAACTAATGGCATGACATATTTGGCACATGATGAACCACAAGTATAGGGAATCAATCATAGTCCTTTTGATAAGTAAGAGTGTCCAACCCAACTAGGTTGAAAATGCAATCACGCCCTTAATCATATTTTGATGTTGTTGACAACATACATATTGGGAACTAACCATCTCTCTCAAGTGCATCTCACGTTTAGTTACAAAAACACTATTGTGTGGATCATGGCTAATGTATTCAAGATGCTCAAAGAACGGAGAAACAAGACAAAATCTCTAGCTCTTTTCGGGTTACTCTTAAGTATATAGACCCCGTACTATTAAGAGGGGATCAACGTCTCTCGCAAAAGACTTGCTCAAAAACCCACGAAAACTTCACGGTCTAGGTTTTCCTTTTGGCTGTGATGTTTGGCCTTTGCTTTGTACGAACGCATGGTGGCGTCCGGACGACCGGCGCCTCACAGCCCACCGGATATCCGGTGTTCTCCGGTATTTCCGTGCCACAAAACAAGCACCAAATCTGTGGATTTCTGGTCTCTGAGGACGGTCATCCGTACGTGATGGGAGTTTCGGTACCACCACATCAACAGAGAATTGACGGATGCCCGGTCCGAACGACTGTGGAACCGAACATTTAGCATTCTCGGGACATACGATCCATGTTTCCCTTGTTTCCTTTGCTGCTTCACTTGCCAACTTCTATCTCTAGTGTTCAGACGACCGACAATTTGGTGAGACATCCAATCCTTGTTTTTGGTCCGAACATCCGGAGTCCGTATGACGTTCGGAGACTTCGCAACTTAAGTGGTCTCCAACAACCATATCTACACTACTAGTATATACACCCTTCTCCCACTCCAGGTGAGAGTTGTCCAACAAATTGAAAAGATACCAAGAATACTATTTCTCTCACTCTCTTGTTCTTACACCCAATCCTAGATCATGAGTGTATTTGTGAGGATTCTTAAGTTTGATACTTGTGATCTACCTTTGGTTTTCTATGAAGAAGAACGAGTTATCGCATCACAATGTGGGTAAGTATTTCCCTCAATTATGAAACCAAGGTTTATCGAACCAATATTAATATCAACCACAACCGTTTTCAGCGGCTGCACACAATAAAACAAACAACTTGCAGCCAATGTGGGCAAGAGGGTTGTCAATCCCCTTGAACTTGTTATTTGCAAGAGAGTGAGGTGTGTAGATAATTCTAAATTACAAAATAAAATAAAAACAAGTAAATGGCAGAAAGGTATTGAAGGTTTTGTAAATATGTTGTGAATAGACCCGGGTGCCATAGTTTCCCCTAATGGCATCTCTCATGAAAAAAAACATACGGTGGGTAAACAAATTATTATTGGGCAATTGATAGAAAAGCAGATAGTTATGCGATATTCACAACAATGATCATGTGTATATAGTCATCACATCCATAAACAAATAGGCCGACTCCTGACTGCACCTATTACTATTACTCCACTCATCGACCGCTATCCAGCATGCATCTAGAGTATTAAGTAAAACAGAGTAATGCATGGAGAACGATGAGATGATGTAGACAAAGTAAACTCAAGCAATATGAATAAAACCCATAGTTTTATCCTTAGTAGAACCAACACAAAGACACATCTTGGCCCCTTCTGTCCATGGGATATAGAAATTCGCCATGTTGAACGTACTACAACACACCTCTCTCACTGAAGAAATATCAGTCTAGTTGGCCAAACTATTTCAATAGATCAGAGAGGATTAGAAAGCTATCATAATCATGCACATAACAATCATATTAGTATTCAAAGAATACTCAAATATTTATCATGAATAATCTGAACATAAACCCACAATTCATCGGATCCCAACAAACACACCGCACAAAAGAAATTACATCATGTGTATCAAAGCGAAGAAGTGATGATCATTGTATTGAAGATCAAGAGAGAGAGAGAGAAGTACTAGCTATGGAACCGTAGGTCTGTGGTGAAGTACCCACACATCATCATAAGGGCATCAAGGTTGATGAAGAGGCCCTCCATGATCGACCCCCTCCGACAGGGTGCTGGAACGGAGCTGTAGACGGCCTCCCATTGGAACATAGACTTACCTCAGCCTTCTTCCGATGCTTGGTAGTCTTCTTTTGGTCATGACAAAATCTCCAAAAAGTTTCACGTCAATTGGACTTTGTTTGGTATGGTAAACATGAAAAGTGAAAAACATGCAGAAAAAGCAACTAGCACTAGGCACTCGGTCAATAGGTTAGTGCTCAAAAATTATATAAATTGGTAAATAAATATCCAAAAAGTATTCTAGAATGATAATATATCAACATGGAACAATTAAAAATTATAGATACGTTGGAGATGTATGAAGCATCCCCAAACTTAATTCCTGCTCGTCCTTGAGTAGGTAAATGATTAAAACAGAATTTTTGATGTGACATGCTACCCATTATGTAACCTCATGCATGTATTCTCATTGAGAAACGATCAATTAAAAAACATTAACATATCAATACTTATAAGTATAAGAAGTAAAATCATCAATCTTTCAAAGTATACGATCCTCAAAGATTGTTTTACCCCATTCATCTTATTATATTAGCAAGGCATGGCTCCATGTTCACCACATTAATACAAATGTCAAGCACCAGGGTGTCCAAGTCAGGCAATTGGATTGTACTTTTTCAATATGCATCAACTTTTTATTCTTCACACAATACATGAGCGTGAACCATTGGACATAGCATATAGGTGGAATAGAATATGGTGGTAGGTTTTAAAAAGGTAAAAAGTGAAGAAGATAGTCCCACATCAACTAGGCGTACCAACGGGCTATGGAGGATATCGATGCAAGCAGTAGAGATTGCCATGAAAATGATTCACTAGAGCTATATGTGTATGAAAACTCCACTAAAGCTTGGTGGGATCTGCATCCAACTTTCTTTCTCATGAAGACCTCGGGCATTTGAGGAAGCCCATCATCGGAATATACAAACCAATTTTATGAAAAAGTGATTCACATCAGCATACGAATGATATAACATGAGACTCTCTATATGAAGAACAAGGTGCCACTTTGAGGCACAAGTGTGGTAAAGGATAATAGCAAAGTCCCTTCTCTCTTTTTCTCTCATTCAATTTTTTAGTTATGGTGGGCTCATTTGGCCTCCCCAATTTTTATTTCCTCACAGGGACAATGCTCTAATAATGATTATCATCACACTTTATTTGTTTACAACTCAATATGAAAATTGATAGGACGATATGAGTCTATACGAATTCCTCTGACAATGTACCAGAATGTGCAAAGATCTAGCATGACATGTATCAAAAATATGATGAACGGTGGCTTTGACACAAATACTATGTCATCTCTATATGATCATGCAAAACATTATGATGATGAACGAACTAGTCATGTGAAGTGATGATGAAATTTGCATGGCAATATATCTTGGAATGGCTATGGAAATGCCATGATAGGTAGGTACGGTGGCAGTTTTGAGGAGGATATAAGAAGGATTATGTAAAACAAAGCATGTCATGTCACGGGTTTTGGATGCACCGGCGAGAGTTGCACCAATCTTTGAGGTGAGAATGGGCAATGCACGGTACCAAAGAGGCTAGCAAATATGAGGAGGTGAGATTGCGTATGTCCATGGTGTCACATTAATCAAAAAGAACTCATATACTTATTGCATAGTTTTATTAGTTTTATCACAAATCAAGGTACTACTCGCATGCCCCAAGGGAGGGGGTTGGTACGAATTAACCATCACGCGACTCCGACTTGAAACAACACTAGGATTTCAACGAGGAATAGAAATGCTCACACATCATCACCATGCCCTTTTAATTTTTAGATGAACAAGAATTTTAACATCTCTTAATATCGACATCTCTTTGAGTTAATAATAATGCACTCACACATTTTTCGTATCACCACATCAATATTATTAACCCATAATTTCTTTATATGTGCTACATGATGGTTTTAATTATCACTCTTTGAACACCTATTATTTTTGATCTAGTATTATGACCCATGCAAATTACCGTAACTATTTATTTAACTCTCAAACATATATAAGTGAAGAACAAGATCATAATATTTCTATAAAATCTACACGCCTCCGTGCTCAAAAACGTACAAGTGAAGTACTAGAGCAACTCCTAAGCTCAAAAGACATAAGTGAAGCACATAGAGTATTCTAACAAATTGTTATGATGTTGTATCTCTCTCAGATAGGTGTGTCCAAAAATTATGATTGTGGGAAACTGAAAGTAAAAGTACACAAAATCAAACGATGCTCCAAGCAAACTCATGTCATGTGATGAAAAAAATATGTAGCTCCAAGTGACATACTGATGGATTGAGACGAAAGAGGGGACGCCTTCCGTGTCATCCCCAAGCCTAGACACTTGAGTATTACTAGAATATTACCTTGGAGTGACTTGGGAATCCCCAAGATGAGGCTTTTGCTACTCCTCATTCCTTTGTCCATTGGGATAATACCAAAAACTTGAAAACTCCAATCACATAAGACTCAACAAAACTTCGTGAGATCCGTTAGTATAAGCAACAAATAAAATACTTTAAGGTACTATTATAAGTTGATTCTTATTTTATTTTAGCATAAGTTATTGTATTCTAACTTCTCCATGGCTTATAACCCCCGATACAATCCATAGCATCACCAAAACAAGCAAACCATGCAAGCAAAAACAGAATCTGACTAAAACAGAACAATTGTAGTAATCTGTAATGAACCTATACTTATGTTACTTCAATAATTCTGAAAAAATAGTAAGACCTGAGTAATTTGTATATAATTACTGTGTAAAAAATTCAGCTTAAAAACGTTCGAGTAAAATCAGAGAAATTCTGCAATGGACATCAAAGTTTCTGTTTTTGCACCGTATCTACTCATCATACAAATCATCCCAAAGGCTTTGCTTGGCACACGCACAAACTAAAATATAAAAACACAGTCATTAGATAAGAAATAATCATGTTATCACAAAAGAATATAAAGTAAAAGGAAAAAATAAGGATAACTATTGGGTTGCCTCCCAACAAGTGCTATTGTTTTACGCCCCTAGCTAGGCATATTGCATTGTTTCAAGTGGTGTCACCTTTGATGTCAAGATCCTTAATAACACAACCATGGATAATATGAACGAGAGGAGGCTTGAGAATATGATCTTTTATTAGGTTTATAAAGTTGGGGTGAACACTAATCTTTTTGAGATCTTCGTTTCTTTGGTAGGAGGTGTACTAATGCCCTTAGTAATGTATATGAACTTGGGGCTTTTGTTGCGAGAAGTACTAGCATTTATTTTAGATGCCGTGAAGGAGGAACCCACTTTATCAATCACGTCCTACATTCTATCAATTCTAGTCAAACCTTTTCTACCCTGTCATCAATAATAGTATCGTTTTCCTTTAAAGTTTTCAAAGTCATTCCTACACGAGATCCAAGTTGAGTTATATGATTATGCAATTTTCTATCGAACTCCTCAATTCGTTAATTAGTAATAATTTTCCTTTCAATAGCATAAAGTCTTTGCATAACATGTTCCAAGGTTAAATTTGTTTCATTAATGAAAATGGGTGGCATTCCAACAAGATTTTCAATGGCATTAAAGGCATCCAAAGTCTGACACATTAAGAAGTTACCACCGGTGATGGTGTCAAGGACGAATCTATACCAAGTTGTCACACCAACATAAAAATTATGAAGCAAAGTATTGGTGGATAGATTATTAGTTGCTTCATTTTGAGTGTAGAAAATCCTATGCCATGCATCTTTCAAACTTTCTCCTCCCCTTTGTTTAAAATTTAAACATCATTATTGGGAGTAACCCAAACAAAGGAAGAACTAGCAATGACTTGAAACAAGAAAACTAGTAGCAAGAAAACATAAATATTTTTGTATTTTTATTTTTTATGAGACAAACTAAACATACAAGCAAATAAAAATGAGAATAAGTGAATGAAAATTCTTATGGGAGTAATCCGAATCTATCGCGCTACATCTAAAAACTAGTAGTAGCGCCGATACGGGAAGCGCTACTCATAAGTTTAGTAGTAGCGCTTGCTCATAGAAAGCACTGCTGCTAAGCAGCGCTATTGCTAATATTTTCGAGCGCTACTGCTAACTTTTACTATCAGAATGCATCATCATCATCGATAATATTAGCAGTATTCAGAATATTCACAATACATCATCATCGATAATATTAGCAGTATTCAAAATATTTTCAAGCTCTACGTATTTAGCATCACCATCATCATCGACAATGTTTGTATCATCATCATCTATATCAACAATATGGGGATCGGATTATCGGTAGCTCATACTCCTTTAACTCATATAACTCATACTCATTTAACAACTCATATAACTCATATTCATATAACTCATACTCATACAACTCATACTCATACAACTCATACTCATATAACTCATACTCATATAGCTCATACTCATATAGCTCATACTCATATAACTCATATTCATATAACTCATACTCATATAACTCATACTCATATAACTCATACTCATATATCTCATACTCATATAACTCATACACATATAACAATATCACTAATAATAATCCAGTTGACGCCTCATGGTGCAGGCGGTGGCAACCCAAAGATAAGGAACCATCACCGGATCATAGCTCGGCTGATGTCCTTGGAGAACCTGCCAGGTATTGGAGAACCTGACATCCAACGCAGCCATGTAGCGATAGACGTGCTCGTCCTCCTCCCTGACACGACGACGTACCACCTCCGTGGGGCCCGGCTCCCTCGTCACCGATAATGGCCCACGCGACCGCCACCAAAGAAGCTCCGGGTCAACGAGGAGACCTGGATTCCGCACCAAGGTGCGCCCCCGGAAGGTAGCACCTCCTAGTGCCAGCCCGACGGAGCCCAGTCCCAGACATGGCGCCTATCGAGCAGGCTCTCGACGACCACTCGACGACGAGGATGCGGGCGGTCATTGTCGAAGCCGAGACAAATTCCTCTGAGAAAATTTTCTTATTGTTCAATGTTTCAACCAAATATGACATGGCAACATCATATGACAAATTAACAAAATATTACATAGGCTATCTCAAGAGAACATGGCAACATCATATGACAAATTTACCAAGTTCATATGACAAAAACTAATTAGCTCATGTTCAGGGGATCAACGCTCATGACAACAACATATGACAAATTAACGAAATATGATTGTGCATGTTTGCAAGTTTGAGGTAGTATGAACTAGAGGGGAGAGAGAGCGTGGTAGTACCGTGCGGGGGCAGGGTCGGAGGTGGCCGGGGGCGATGTCGGAGGTGGCCGGTGGCGACGTCGGAGGTGGCCGGAGGCGGCGGCGCTAACCCTAGGAGAATGAGAATCGCCGAGAGGGGATGAAAATAAGTTGTCAATAGAAATTAGTTGTCAAATATTTTTAAATAAATGACATAAATTACTTAATAAATATGGTTGAGGAACTTAAATAAATGACATATGATGGACACTCTTCTCTCATGTATGGTGGACACTCCCTCACCGATTTTTCGACCGTCGATGATGGTCGGTATTCTTACTTCCCCTAGTGCATAACAAATATCTAGCACAAGGAGAAGGAGGAGAAGCGACCCCCACGACAACAGCCGACGTTCTTCTTCTCTCATATATGGTGAACACTCCCTCATCGATTTTTTGACAGTCGATGATGGTCGCTACTCCTACTTCCCCTAGTGCATAACAAATATCTAGCACAAGGAGAAGAAGGAGAAGCGACCCCCATGGCAACAGTTGGCATTCTTCTTCTCTCATATATGGTGGACACTCCCTCACCGATTAAACTATTTCTATTAAACACTTACTAAATAAACTATTTCTAATAAACACTTACTAAAAACAGTAAAAAAACTACGTTATACTTATATTGAAATATAATGTAGCACAAGGAAATAAACGAAGAATAACCACTAAAATACTGCTGTCATGATCCTCATTATACTTATATTTCTATTATACTTATATTGACGCTAGTACATTCTTAGTGATTTTCCTTTCCTTCTAATTTTTCTGTATAATTATCAAAAATAAATTGTTGTATATTTATATGCTACAAGTTCATATCAATAGCATATCTAATAGGATTAAGTTCCACCTCATATAAAATATATCATCTTTCAAGCCTAACCCTAACTACTAGGAAAAACCTTAACTACTAGGATTAAGTTCATATACCTAGCATATCTAATAGGATTAAGTTCATATACCTAGGGTCATATCAATATGCTACAAGTTCATATCAATAGCATATCTAATAGGATTAAGTTCATATACCTAGGGACAACACAAAAGTGAAGCATATTTCCCATACAAAAAGTTGAAAGGAAAAATATATTGATTTCACATATACAAGAACGACATTGACGAACTCGAACGATGGGGGTGGGAGGAGGGAGGAGAGAGGAGGGAGGAGGAGAACCAGGAGCGGCGGCGGCAGGCGACGGGAATGGCGGCGGCGGCGGGCGATGGGAACGACGGCAGCGGCGAACGACGACAGGGGGTGCGGGGGGGGGGGGGGAGAGTGAAATGGAGTGGAGAGGGGAGTAGGAGGGGCGGCTAGTTGGATAAGGAGGATAAGATATATGTATCAGCAGTGCTCGTTGAAGGAAAGCGCTACTGCTATTCAACTTATCAGTAGCGCTTTACACAAGCGCGGGCTGCTACTAATGCTACCGTGTGTGCACCTCGTTGGGACTCCTTTAACAGTAGCGCTGGATATATAACTAGCGCTACTGCTAAGGTGTTAGTAGTAGCTCTTAACAGGAGAAGTGCTACTGCTAATATGTTTTCCAACACTACTACTGAGGTCCTGCCTATAAGGTGTTTCCTAGTAGTGAACAAACGCACCGCACAAAAGGAATTACATCATGTGGATGAAAGCAAAGATGCGATGATCATTGTATTGAAGACCAAAAGAGAGAGATAGAGAGAGAGAGATCACCATCTAAGTACTATCTATGGACTCGTAAGTTTGTGGTGAACTACTCACACATCATCACGAGGTAAGCAAGGTTGATGAAGATGCCCTCCATGATAGATCCCCCCTTCGGTAGGATGCCAGAACGGAGCTTTAGATGGCCTCCCATCGGAACAAAGACTTGTGGCAGCATAAAAAGTGTTTCAGGACTGCTTTTCAGGTTTTTAGTTTAATTGAGAATTTATAAGAAAGAGAACAGAGTCGAGAGGGTCTCGAGGGGATCACAAGCCAACAGGGCGTGGCCCCTCCCCCAGGCCGCGCCGGGTAGGCTTGTGGGGCCCTTGTGTGCCCCCAGCCTTCTTCCGATGCTTGGTGGTCTTCTTTTGGTCCAGAAAAAATATCCAAAAAGTTTGAAGTCAATTGTACTTCGTTTGGTATGGTAAACCTAAAAATTGAAAAACATGCACAAAATACCAACTTGGACTGGGCACTGGGTTAATAGGCTAGTGCTCAAATATTGTATAAATTGGTAAATAAATACCAAAAAACTATTCTAGAATGATAATCTGTCAGCATGGAACAATAAAAAATTATAGATATGTTGGAGACGTATGAGAGTGTTGCTCCAGTAAAAAGATAGGTCGTCTGTGTCCCCTCCTCTCAACCTAATGAATTCGTGTTTTGAGTAAGTTGTAGTGTTTCCCTTGATCTTGTTACTCTTGGAGGTTGGAGACTCCTAGGCGGTAGGAGTTATCCTGAGAGGGGTCAAACTATTATGATTACCCCTAAAAAGCTTGTGAGCGTTTGGAGACCACCCCAAGGTATACCACTAGTGGTTGAGAAATGCCTTCATGGTGTTGTCTCAAGGAGATAATAGGGCGAGCCTTCATGGCATTGGTGTGACTTCGTGGTAACATTCACCTCTCTAAACAATGACGTAGCTTCCCTCCAAGGATGTGAACATCAACATACATCTCATCTCTCGGAGTTGTGGTTATCCATAACCCTAGCTCCCTACTTGTGGCTACTTGTCTCCTCATGTTCACATAATTTAAATTGTGATTGTTTATGTATTAGTTGCTTAACTAGCTCACTATACGTGTCTACTTATCACCTTTATAATTGTTAGGCTCACTTTCATATTCCGCATTATTGCCTAAAATTGCTAAGTAACTATTAAAATTTGTAATTTTGACCAAGGCCTCAATAGATCCATCTCGATCCTTTCAATAAGTATTAGAGCCTCGTGCTCTAATCGTGTGGCTTAACCACCCTAGAGAAAGATGGATAAGGATGGGAACCCCCTCATTGCGCTTTGTCTGTTGAACTGTACAACTTCTTCAAAAGTGCACAAATCCTTCACCTTTAAGGATCTAGAAAGGGCTCTTGCTAAGAAAAAGGAGGAGCATGATGCTTCTATTGAGGCCTTGGTCAATATTAGGTTGGATGCATTGGCTGCAAAAACTCCACCACTGGAGAACACAATGGGTGTGATAAAGCAACCAAATGCATCTCTTCCTAATTTGGGACAATAACCTCAAGTTGGTGATAAAAAGGGTATTCCATGATTATATGCAAAATCTAGAGTGAAGAAACCTAAGTATAATGATGGGGCAACCCTCCTTTACTTGATGACACTATCGATTTTTCTTTGTAGAGGTGGTATGCAGGATCATCTTAGGTTTTCCAACAATGAGATGATGGATATCTTGGAGAAAGGATACAACCCCGTGAACCCCAAGGATATCACACCGGATGAAGCATATGAGAAGCACCTCAATGACACTGCAATCATGCTCATAAGAAAGGGCATGTGTGACAAGCAGAAAAGGCCCTACATTCACCTCTGAAATGCAAAGGAACTATGTGATAGCATTGTGATGACCAAGACGGGAACGTCCTCACTTTGTCTTGCATAATATGAGATTGCAAAAGGGGCATTGCAATATTTTTTGCATGGAGAAAGGTGAGAACCCCAAGCATCTCCTTGCGAGATTGATGGCACTTGCCACCAACATTGAGTCACATGATTGTGACATGAGTCAATATGGACTCAACTTGACCAAATGTTTTCTTGTGGACAAATTGCTAATGATCTTTCTCCATATCACCATCAAATGGTATGGGACATAAGAAGAGAGCATGGTTTCGAGGACATGTCTCCCGATGATGTCAGTTCAACCTTCCAACTATTTGAAGAATCCAAGGCCAATGCTACAAGACATCTTGCCATGCATGGTTCCTCATCACCCAAGACAAACCTTGCCTTAAAGGCCAATCATATAATGGAGACGATGTTAGTGAAGAGGAAGAAGAAGAAGATGAAGAAGGTTATGAGGTGGACTCAAATAAGGAGCCCTCATATGGAGACATGGCTCTCATTGTGAAGAAGTTTAGTGCGGATACATTCAAGGGAAGATTCCCAAACAAGAAAGTAATGACTTGCTACAGTTGTGAAGAAATGAATCACTTCTCAAACTAGTGCCCCTACGAGAAGAGATAAGACAAACCAAAATTTCCAAAGATGTTTGTAAGTAAAAAAGTTGCCCAACCCATTTAACCGCAAGTTCAAGAAAAGAGAGGGGAAGTCAATGGTTTCCCAAGATGAATCTGACACCGATGATGTTGGAGGTGTTGCCGGTGTAGCTGAAGATACTCAAACCTCAGCAAGACTTGTCAATAAGACTGGTGATGTTGTCACATACAACTACATGAAATACTACAAGGGAAATGCACGCAAATGTCTCATGGAAAAGGCCCAGGTATGTGATGATGAGGATCAAGCCGACAAGGTAAAGGGAACACCATGTCCGAACCCTCCTCTATTTACTCCTACGACACCTAGTGATGAATACCTTCATGCATAAGATCGTGATAAGGAATGTGACATGAATGATGCTATGTTTGCTAAAATAAATAAATTCATGTTCTCCCTCAAAGGAAAGAAGCTCATTGTGTTTCGTATGCTTATGGTGATGGTGAGTAAGCACACCATCACCATTAAGGAACTAGAAACTCTCGTTAGTGAGAAAAAAGATAAATGTGAAAATCCTTTAGCGGAAAGTCCTATATGAGGAAGCACGTAATGTTAAATTGTGCTTAAATATTGATGCAAACATTGATATGCATACAAAATAACTTGCCTCCTTGAAAACGGCTAAAAATTCTTATAAAGTATTAATGAATGATAAAACTATGCTTGAAGGGTCAGACACTACTCTCTCTAAGGAGTGCGAGCTCTTAAATTTGTCTCTAAAGACAAAGGAATAAGAGCTCAACATCCTTACAAAAAAGTGTGGCAAACTCAAGATCACTTACCTTGACACCCTTGGCAAAGCCTACTCCTCACCTATTATAAGTGTTGATTCTTGTGCTACTAATACCCGATAGTGACCTAGCTATTGTACTGAAGGAGAACCGGTTTCTAAAAGCGCAAATTGAGAAAGGGCTCATGTCATGTGCCCAAGGACAAAATAACCTCAATAGTGACCTAGCCATTGTACTTAAGGAGGTAGTGGCCAAAGAAGATCTTGAATTTGGTCCAAGCACAAGCAAGAACAAGTTGGAAACACAAAAGTCTACCATGCCTCTCAAGGAGACATTCGTACGTGAAGGGCACAAGGTGAAAGGAAAGGGTATAGTTGACAAGGTTATGAGTAGGAAGGAAACTAGGGGCATGCCTACTCCCAACAAGCCAAAAGAAGTTATGCCACCATCATATGTGCTTCGCAAAGCAAACGATGGAGATGTCTATGCTCAATTGTTTGGCCCTCGAAATGCTTTTCATTTATATGAAAGTTGGGTTCCTAACCCTTGTTACTAATATGAGAGGTCCCATTGTAAAATGGATGCGTATAACCAGGACTCAAAATGAGTGTAGGTTGCTTTCTCTAGTTGGGTCAAGTGGGTGATTGATAGTGGATGCACGAACCATATGACCGTAGATGGCGCGCTGCTCATGGACTTCATGGAAGCTATTGAACCATTTATGAGCATTATCTTTGGTGGAGGGTCTAAAGGATAGGTACTTCGGCTGGGAAGGTGGCTATCACAAATGACATGTCGCTTGCAAATGTCATGCTTGTACAATCCCTTAAATATCATTTGCTTTCCATTCGTCAATTGGCTTCTGTTGGTTATCATACACTATTTGGACAACGGATGTGAAAGTCTTTAATAGAGACACTGTTGAAAATGCTGATGTCTGCTAGATCTACGTCGGTATTTCCCCAAAGACGAAGGCATGATGCACTATAGCTACGGTAGGTATTTCCCTCAGTGATGAGACCAAGGTTATCGAACCAGTAGGCACTACTGGAAAACAGTTTTTTGCCATCTGCTGCTTCTTTGCGGTCTGCTGGCTGATGGCAAAGACCCTCTTTGCCATCAGCTACCAGAAACCAGACGACAAAGAGCAGGCTGATGCCAAATGTACTATTTGCTACCAGCCAGCTCTTTGCCGCCTGCCAGCTCACGACAAAGAGCATTCAGGCAGACGGCAAAGAGCATGGGGGCCCACCTCGCAGCCCCTCTCTCCCCCCTAACGGCCTCTCTCTTTGCCGTCCACTTTTCTTCTCTGTGCCGTCGGGAGGCGGACGTCAAAGAGGGTGCCCCCCTAACGGCCGTTAGCCCCACCCCCACGCGCCTCTCTCTCACCCCTAACGGCCACCCCAACCCCTCTCTCTCACCCCCGACACCACCACCGCCGCCACGCCCTCCTCCGGCCTCCCTGCGCCGCCGCCCCTCCTCCTCCGTCCTCCCTGCGCCCCCTCCTCCTCCGGCCTCCCTGCGTCCCCTCCTCCTCCGGCCTCCCTGCGTCCCCTCCTCCTCCGGCCTCCATGTGCCCCCTTCTCCACCGCCACACCCTCCTCCTCCCCGGCTGCCATGCGCCCTCCTCCTCCCCGACCGCCCTGTGCCCTCCTCCTCCCCGTCCGCCCTGCGCCCTCCTCCTCCCCGACCGCCATGCGCCCTCCCCGGCCGCCCTGCGCCCCCTCCTCCACCGTCGTCTCTTCCACCGCCGCACCCTCCTCCTCCCCGGCCGCCCCCTCTGGTGAGTCCTTTTTTCTCTTTTTTTTGCTAATTTACAGATTTAGTTTTGTTTTGTTAATTAGTGGTAGCTAGATTATTGTTAGTAGTTTTAGTGGTAGATTTAGTTAGGTTAGTAGTTTTAGTTAGGTTAGTTAGTTAGCTTGGTTAGTTAGGTGGAGGAGGAGAAGAGGAGAAGAGGAGGAGGAGGAGGACGAGAAGAGGAGAAGAAAAAGAGGAGTAGGAGGAGGAGGAGGAGAAGAAAAAGAAGAAGAAGAAGAAGAAGAAGAGGAGAATAAAAAAATAAGAAGGAGAAGAAGAAGAAGAGAAGAAAAAATAAGAAGGAGAAGAAGTAAAGAAGAAGAGAAGAAGAAGAGAAGAAGAGAATAAGAAAAAAATAAGAAGGAGAAGAAGAGAAAAAACAAGAAGTTGATTTTTTATTGTTTGGTATTTAGTGTTAGCTAGATTCTTTTTTAGTTACTTAGTGGTAGATTCTGTTTTTTTGCTGTTTAGTGCTATCTAGGTTTAGCGATAGGTTTAGTTAGCTTGGTTAGTTAGGTTAGTTAGTTAGTTAGCTTAATAGAAAGAATAGGAAGAAGAAGAAGAAGAAGAAGAGGAGAAGAGGAGAAGAGGAGAAGAGGAGTAGGATAAGAAGAAGAAGAAGAGGAGGAGGAGGAGGAGAAGACAAAAATAAGAAGGAGAAGAAGAAAAGAAGAAGAAAAGAAGAAGAGAAGAAGAAGAGAAGAAGAGAAGAAGAATACCTTCTCCTCCTCCTTCTTCTCCTCCTCCTCCTTCTCCTTCTTCTTGATTTCTTCTTCTTCTCCTCCTCCTCCTATTTCTTCTCCTCTATCTTATTCTCCTCACCTTATTTTCCCCAACAATGAGATAATTAGCCCATTTAGCTACAAAATGGCATAAAAACCTTGGTTAGCTCATGAATATTATATTCTTAACTTGTTTTCCTTTAAAATGACATAATTAGAATATTTGTGTTGATCGGGTGGATTTACATGTGATAGTTGTCTCGTCGCTGTGAGGTCTGCTGTGCGAAGACCTGCCTGTGCGTTGTATGAGCTCCGCCCCTGCATTCGTGGGTCACTACAAATTTCATCTCCTCCCCGCCCCTTAATTTACTGTAGCTCGGTTTCCGGATGAAACTTTCTAGATTTAGGTAATTAAATTAATTTATCAGTATGCGTGACCAGTATGCGTCTCCCGTTCGAAAGGGCGACATCTATAAATATGCATGTCTTTGCATATTTATAACCGCCATCCTATCGAATTGTCCAATATTATCCATGGACAGGCCGAGTATGTGTAGATTGGGTTCGTTTTCCCATATGTTGTGCTCTGGATCTGATGCAGAATTTCGTCAGTGCCTCCCTGTTGTTCTCCGGATGCACATCCTCTCTGTTTATTGTTGAGAAAGAGAGACTGGCAAGTCAGGCTGCTCTTGATGAGAGGGACCAGACCACGGTACGATTGATTGAGGAGGAGAGGTCCCGGAATGAGGCGGGTCAACGGGCCCTGTACGAGCTTTTTGTGGTACGTTTTTTCACATTAGCCAAATCATGTGTGTTATGTCTGTTTCATTACTAACTAATATGACCCACTCTTCAGGGTCTGTGCGAGAAGAGCGGTCAAGTCCCTCCGCCGATGCCCGTCTTCTCTTTGATTGGCACGGTGAGTTTCATTATAAACTAGTATTAATAATTGAGTGTCATCATGCTAACTGAGACATTGCAAAATATCTATTCTGCAGAATAACTCCCGAACGGCATCACACGACCCTTCTCCAGGTATTTCTCCTCCTTGATGACGACTACGGTAAGTTTCTCTTCTCCTCTTTCATATTCTCCTTGCCTTAATTTCCCCAACAATGACATAGTTAGCCCATTTAGCTCCAAAAAGACATAATTAGCCCATTTAGCTCCAAAATGCCATAATAACCTCAAAATGGCATAAGAACCTTGGTTAGCTCATTAATATTATATACTTAGCTTGTTTTCCTCTAAAATGAGATAATTAGCCCATTTAGCTCCAAAAAGATATAGTTAGCTAATTTAGCTCCAAGAAGAGGAGAAGAGGAGAAGAAATAGGAAAAATGAAAATAAAGAAGAAGAAGAAGAAGAGAACAAGGAGAAGGAGGAGGAGGAGGAGAAGGAGGAGAAGGCCAATGACCTTCTAGTCCTTCTCCTCCTCCTCCTCCTCCTTCTCCTCCTTCTTGTTGATTTCTTCTTCTCCTCCTCCTCCTCCTCTTTCTTCTCCTCTTTCATATTATCCTTGCTTTAATTTCCACAACAATGACATAATTAGCCCATTTAGCTCCAAAATGCCATAATAACCTCAAAATGGCATAAGAACCTTGGTTAGCTCATGAATATTATATACTTAGCTTGTTTTCCTCTAAAATGGGATAATTAGCCCATTTAGCTCCAAAAAGACATAATTAGGTATTTTAGCTCCAACAAGAGGAGAAGAGGAGAAGAAATAGGAAAAATGAAAAGAAAGAAGAAGAAGAAGAAGAAGAAGAAGAGAAGAAGGAGAAGGAGAAGGAGGAGGAGGAGAAGGCCAAGGACCTTCTAGTCCTTCTCCTCCTACTCCTTCTCCTCCTTCTTCTTGATTTCTTCTTCTCCTCCTCCTCCTCCTCCTCTTCTTTCTTCTCCTCTTTCATATTATCCTTGCTTTAATTTCCCCAACAATGACATAATTAGCCCATTTAGCTCCAAAATGCCATAATAACCTCAAAATGGCATAAGAACCTTGGTTAGCTCATGAATATTATATACTTAGCTTGTTTTCCTCTAAAATGGGATAATTAGCCCATTTAGCTCCAAAAAGACATAATTAGGTAATTTAGCTCCAACAAGAGGAGAAGAGGATAAGAAATAGGAAAAATGAAAAGAAAGAAGAAGAAGAAGAAAAAGAAGAAGAAGAAGAAGAGAAGAAGGAGAAGGAGGAGGAGGAGGAGGAGAAGGCCAAGGACCTTCTAGTCCTTCTCCTCCTCCTCCTTCTCCTCCTTTTCCTCCTTATTCTTGATTTCTTCTTCTTCTCCTCCTCCTCCTCTTTCTTCTCCTCTTTCATATTATCCTTGCTTTAATTTCCCCAACAATGACATAATTAGCCCATGTAGCTCCAAAATACCATAATAACCTCAAAATGGCATAAGAACCTTGGTTAGCTCATGAATATTATATACTTAGCTTGTTTTCCTCTAAAACGGGATAATTAGCCCATTTAGCTCCAAAAAGACATAATTAGGTAACTTAGCTCCAACAAGAGGAGAAGATGAGAAGAATAGGAAAAATGAAAAGAAAGAAGAAGAAGAAGAAGTAGAAGAGAAGAAGGAGAAGGAGGAGGAGGAGGAGGAGAAGGAGAAGGCCAAGGACCTTCTAGTCCTTCTCCTCCTCCTCCTTCTCCTTCTCCTCCTTCTTCTTGATTTCTTCTTCTTCTCCTCCTACTCCTCTTTCTTGTCCTCTTTCATATTATCTTGCTTTAATTTCCCCAACATTGACATAATTAGCCCATTTAGCTCCAAAATGCCATTATAACCTCAAAATGGCATAAGAACCTTGGTTAGCTCATGAATATTATATACTTAGCTTGTTTTCCTCTAAAATGGGATAATTAGCCCATTTAGCTCCAAAAAGACATAATTAGGTAATTTAGCTCCAAAAAGAGGAGAAGAGGAGAAGAAATAGGAAAAATGAAAAAGAAAGAAGAAGAAGAAGAAGAAGAGAAGAAGGATAAGGAGGAGGAGGAGGAGGAGAAGTCCAAGGACCTTCTAGTCCTTCTCCTCCTCCTCCTTCTCCTCCTTCTTATTTATTTCATCTTCTTCTCCTCCTCCTCCTCCTCTTTCTTCTCCTCTTTCATATTATCCTTGCTTTAATTTCCCCAACAATGACATAATTAGCCCATTTAGCTCCAAAATGCCATAATAAGCTCAAAATGGCATAAGAACCTTGGTTAGCTCATGAATATTATATTCTTAGCTTGTTTTCCTCTAAAATGGTATAATTAGCCCATATAGCTCCAAAAAGACATAATTAGGTAATTTAGATCCAACAAGAGGAGAAGAGGAGAAGAAATAGGAAAAATGAAAAGAAAGAAGAAGAAGAAGAAGAGAAGAAGGAGAAGGAGGAGGAGGAGGAGGAGAAGGCCAAGGACCTTCTAGTCCTTCTCCTCCTCTTCCTTCTCCTCCTTCTCCTCCTTCTTATTGATTTCTTCTTCTTCTCCTCCTCCTCCTCTTTCTTGTCCTCTTTCATATTATCCTTGCTTTAATTTCCCAACAATGACATAATTAACCCATTTAGCTCCAAAATGCCATAATAAGATAAAAATGGCATAAGAACCTTGGTTAGCTCATGAATATTATATTCTTAGCTTGTTTTCCGCTAAAATGACATAATTAGGTCAAAAACATCATATTTTGTTCTTCTTCTGACTTTCTTATTCACATTTTTGCAGATTGGATATACTACATGCATGGAAGCTGGCATTCATAGAGTTGAACAATGTCGATGGATGAACTTTATATGTATATCATCTAGTTTTCATTTGAGTTGATGAACATTGTCGAACTATACCTATATGTATATATCGATAGACAGTGCAATACTTTGTATGTTAGTTCTTTCGACATATGGGGATGTACATTGATTTATATGTATATCATATATGTGTGGTGAATTATATATATGTGTTGGCAAGTATATGTGTGGTGAACTATATATCATATATGTGTGGTGAATTATATAAATGTGCTGTCAAATGTATATATATATGTGTGTGTGTGTGTGTGTGTGTGTGTGTTTGTGTGTGTGTTGTGAAATAATATGAAACAAAAAAACAGGTACTATATGGGCTCTTTGCCGTCTGCCAGCTGATGGCAAAGACTTGTGCCATCAGCTGGCAGACGGCAAAGGTGCCACATGGCACCCAGCTGTGCATCCTGGGGTGTCTATATAGGCTCTTTGCCGTCCGCTTTGGGGAGACAGACGACAAATAAGAGGGCACAGAGGAGGGGGGAGGAGGAGGCAGACGACAAAGAGTGGAGGGGGGAGGAGGAGGAGGCAGACGACAAAGAAGAGGGGGGGGGAGGCAGACGACAAAGAAGAGGGGGAGGCAGACGACAAAGCCTCTGAAAACCCCTAACGGAGGCAACGCGTGTCGGCTGCCGTCTCGAGCACTTTGCCGACTGCTCCTATGAAAAGCGGACGGCAAAGCTCTTTGCCGTCCGCTTTGGGGAGATAGATGGCAAAGAAGGTACGATGTCGTCGTAGGCTGACGTAGAAATTTTGCCAGCCGTGAGATTCTTTGCAGTCTGTGGTATTCTCTTTGCCGTCGGGGATTTACTCTTTGCCGTCTGTGATGGCAGACGACAAAGAAGCTGATTCCTGTAGTGAGGAGAACCTCCTCACACCACGTAAACAACACCTGCACACAAATAACAAATACTCTCAACGCAACATGCTAAAGGGGTTGTCAATCCCTCCCCGGCAACGGCGCCAGAAATTGGCACGTTGGCAGGAGACTATCTTGACGTGATCTTCCCCGGCAATGGCGTCAGAAATTCCTTTCGGATACGGTGCCTCAAGATAGGCAAATAACGTGAGGTAAAAGTGGTAGATACGATAAATAGATCGTGTAACAAATAAATTGCAGCAAGGTATTTTTGTATTTTTGGTTTAATAGATCTGAAAACAAAAGGAAAGGAAAATATATCGCAAAGGCAAATATGATGAAAAGAGACCCGGGGGTCGTAGGTTTCACTAGTGGCTTCTCTCGGGAAAATAGCAAGCAGTGGGAAAACAATTACTGTTGGGCAATTGATAGAACTTCAAATAATCATGACGATATCCACGCAATGATCATTATATAGGCATCACGTCTAAGATTAGTAGACCGACTCCTGCCTGCATCTACTAGTATTACTCCACACATCGATCGCTATACAACATGCATCTAGTGTATTAAGTTCGTGGAAAAACGGAGTAATGCAATAAGAACGATGACATGGTGTAGACAAGATCTATTTATGTAGAAAATGACCTTAATATCAATGATACATACATGTCGTTTCCCATTCTATCACTGGGATCAAGCACCGTAAGATCGAACCCATCACAAAGAACCTCTTCCCATTGCAAGATAAATAGATCAAGTTGGCCAAACAAAACCCAAATATCGGAGAAGAAATACGAGGCTAAAATCAATCACGCATATAAGAGATCAAAGAAGACATAAATAACTTTCATGGATAAAAACATAGATCAGATCATAAACTCAAAGTTCATCGGATCCCAACAAACACACCGCAAAAAGACTTACATCATATGGATCTCAAATAGACCATTGTATTGATAATCAAGAGAGATAGAGAGAGGAAGCCATCTAGTTACTAACTACGAACCCGTAGGTCTACAAAGAACTACTCACGCATCATCGGAGAGGCACCAATGGACATGATGAAACCCTCTGTGATGGTGTCTAGATTGGATCTGGTGTTTATGGACTCTGCGGCGGATGGAATTGATTTTCGTCCCCCCTTTAGGGTTTTTGGAATATTGTCCTATTTATAGAGAAAATAGGCGGTGCAGGAGGCCAAAAAGGAGGGCCCAACCCACCGGGGCGCGTCTGGGCCCCCAGGCGCGCCCGGGTGGGTTGTGCTCCAACTAGAGCTCCCCTCAGGTGTGTTCCTGGCCCACTGGATGTCTTGTGGCCCAAAAAAATCCACAAAAAGTTTCTCTGCGTTTGGACTCTCTTTGGTATTGATTTTCTGCGATGTAATAAACATGCAGAAAACAACAACTGGCACTGGGCACTACGTCAATAGGTTAGTACCAAAAAATGATATAAAATGATTGTAAAACATCCATGAATAATAATATAACAACATGGAACAATCAAAAATTATAGATACGTTGGAGACGTATCATAACATCACTGTGAGAGTAAGAGGCTTCAGTATGTGCAATAAAAAGATGATTGTCACGCCCAAGATGCGACCCTATCCTCAATTTGGCACGAGGGCCTCGTCAGGGATAGAAGCGCATCTCGTCGTGTCGCAAGAATGGATATCGTTACAAGTACATGTACTGAAAAGAAGAGATATATAATAGAATTGGCTTACACTCGCCACAAGCTACATCAGAGTCACAACAGTACAATACATCAGCATCATGAAGAAGAGCAGGGTTCGACTACGGACGAAAACAAACGAGAAAAGAAGAACGACGTCCATCCTTGCTATCCCAGGCTGCCGGCCTGGAACTCATCCTAGATCGATGATGAAGAAGAAGAAGAAGCAACTCCAAACGAACAATCAACACGCTCGCGTCGAGTAATCTTTACCCGTGCCTGCAATTGGTGTTGTAGTAATATGTGAGCCATAGGGGACTCAACAATCTCATTTCCAAAGGTATCAAGACTAGCAAAGCTTATTAGGTGAGGTATGGTTAAGTGGTGAGGTTGCAGCAGCGACTAAGCATATATTTGGTGGCTAACTTACGAGTACAAGAAGTAAGAGGGGGAAGATCTACACATAGCGGACGTGAACTACAGATGATCAAATGAATGATCCTGAACACCTACCTACGTCAGACATAACCCCACCGTGTCCTCGATCGGAGACGGAACTCACGAAAGAGACAGTAACGGTTGCGCACACAGTTAGCAGGTTTTAATTAAGTTAACTTCAAGTTATCTAGAACTAGTGTTAAGCAAAGTTTCCATGTTGCCAGATAACCACGGGAACGACTTTCCGGAAGATTTAACCCTGCAGGGGTGCTCCAACTAGTCCATCACAAATTACCACAAGCCGCATAGAAATCCTCGATCACGACACTCACGATCTCGTCGGATTCCTTAGTGGAAAACCTCAACTCTGAGATTACCCGAAGCATCACCGAAATCCCGATGCACAAGATATCTCGTCAAAGGTAAAACTAATCCAGCAAGGCCGCCCGGCATGTCGACAATCCCGATAGGAGCCGCGTATCTCGTTCTCAGGACACGACGGATAAGCGAAGCGTACGGTGGCCTGATAGAATTCTCCCGAGTTGCCCCGGGTTGGCCCTGCACGGTGCTCTGTTTTGGACCAGCACCATCAGCACTGCCCCCCTGTATTATGTAGAATTACTCCTCGGGTAGCGCTAACTCCCTATGCATTTCATTATTATCAAATTATTATGTTGGGCAAATGTAGTACCAGTGTTGGGCCTTGCCAGACCAACCTTAACCTAAAATGAATTATCAAGGGGGTTCCCATAACAACCCCGATCGTGTTAGGAGCGCTCAATTATGGAACAGAACACCGGTAGCTGAAACTAAGGGGGCAAAGGTGGAACAAAACACCAGGCTAGAAAGGCCGAGCCTTCCACCTGTTACCAAGTATATAGGTTCATTAAATTAAATATCATTTAATAGGGTGATATAACAAGGAACCCATGTTAGATGGCAACTCTCACCTCCCACCTCCCACCTCCCACCTCGGCGACTCCATGGCGATCTGGTGCTCTAGCCGGCGCATCTACCCTTATCGTCGCTCTACTGCTCAGGTGAACCCTCCTGAACCCCCTCACGTGGTCGTGCATGGCTTGCATGGGTGGTTCCACGTTGGATCTAGTTTTTTCTCATGGTTTGGCTTTCGCCGAGGAGGTTTATCGCCATTCTGGGGTTACGGTGCACCCTATGAAGCACCGCCGCTCCTTCTTCATGGTGGTTTCTTTTGGTCGCCATGTGTTCCGTCTCTCTAAGGACACGGTCGCCGCAGCTCTGGAATCTGTGAATGGGGGCTTTGCCATTGAGTTTCGCGTCTCTCAAGTGACATATTCGGTTTTCTCCTTCAAAGTGTCCTGCATGCAAGTTGGTTTTCATATTTTGGATCTACGCTCGTTCAAATGCTCAAGTTTTAAGTGCTTTTTCCATCTATGGGGCCATGGTGGTCCGAATTGGCGTCGGGAATTCTCTCTGTGGAAGAAGCAATGTGATGCTGAATGGATTATTGTGAGTCCATCTAAGAGGAGAGCCTCACTAGGTATGATGGCAATGCATTCTACACCTTTAAAATCTTCTCTTAAATCTGGATCATCTGTTCGTAAGAAGCTCACATTCGCATCCCTCCAACAATATGAGGTTTGCAAGGGTTATCGATGTCCTGTTTTCCATAATGAGCTACTCACGCTTGAACAGGCTGGTTATACGGTGCCTTCTCCTGAACGTGTCATCATCTCTGCGCCACCGCCGGCAGAACTCCGGTGGACGACGGCCATGCCGCATATCACGTTCGGCACCGTTTCTCGCCAACAGTCACCCCCCGGATCTCCCGGAGCTGATTTTCAAATAGCCAAAATTAACGGAACTTCTCCCGTGCAACAAGGTGCTACAGCTGATCCCCCCGAGATTCAGGGTGTTTTGAATTATGAGAATCAATTTTCGGTGGAAAGTTTGGATTCTGGGCCGATTTCCATGCTCATTAATGAGCCTGCTGAGGTTACCTCCTTCTCTCGGCCCGAACCTAATCCTAGGATGGATATTCCCTCCTCACAGGAAGCCCATCTCGCCTTTGATGAACTTATTAACGGCATGGTTGAGGAAATCTTTTCTTGGTCGATTTGTAACGCTCGGGGACATCTAGCTGCCAACTGCACGGCTTCGCCTGCATACGCTGACAAAGAGGTGGGTCACACACGATCTAGAGGAGCCTCTTTTATGCGTAATAATTTTCTTACTTGGAACTGTAAGAGACCCACCACCTCCCCTGTCGCTGATATCTCGGGAACTGCTGATACTCTTGGTGAAACCGCAACGCCTGTAGTATAGTTCTTCCCTGTCTCATCGCTGTCGCATCCTCGAACTCCCTCCGAGACGCCGCCTACCACTCCGCCACCGCCTCCCGTAATGGCGAACTTCGAGCTCGACCCTGAGTTCTTTCTCCTGCCGGGACACAACACCATCGACGGAGGACCTGACCGGTTGCCTCGGACCTACACCACGCCTGCTGTCCCCATCACCAGGCGTCACGAGCGCTTTGAAATTGCTGACGTCCACCCTGCGCCCCCGGTTGACCACTTGGTCCAGGTATGGCAAGAAGTAGCTGCTCTTCTTCTTCACCGAGGACTTCATGTTCGATCAGCCCAGCCATGGATTGAGGGCGTTGGGCTGTTTGAACTTAGAGATGCGGCGGAGAGCTATGCCGCGGTTCACATGGTACCGCAGGAAGTTGCCCATAACTCTATAGTGCGTTTCTTGCGACATGATCAGGGCGTTGGTTTCCCTGGACAAGAGGGTTTTCGCCATGGGTGTCTCATGCTTCTGGGGCCCCCCTGGACTTCCGCAATACTGAAGACTTGCGGGCTGCTGTCAACACCTTCGGAGAGTTCCATCATTGGGTCAGTGATGATCCTTACTTGGTTCGCTCCATTGTGTTTGCATTGTTCCCAGACGACCGACTTGTCCCTCGCGGTATCAATTTCTCTGAATATGCTGCTTGGGGGGAGGGCAAGGTGTCCTGGTCTGCACCTGTATACATCCTGGGGGCGGCGCCTGCCGAAGTACTACCCAATGATGACGATCCCATGCCCCTCAATGGCAACCCTCACCCGCTTCCTGGACATCTCGTCAATGACAACCTGCAATTTGCTCTGCCCCGTATCCTGCTTTGGGATGGAATGCGGTACCTGCTGCTGCTGCTGATGGTCTAGTGGTACCTGAAGATCCAGTGGTACCTGCTGCTGCTGCTGCTGATGACGGTGGTTGGGGACAGCTGCCGGCAGCTGCTGATGGAGGAGGATGGGAACCTGAAGCGGCCCCAGAAGCACCTGCTGCTGATCCTGTTCAGGATCAGGAGTCCATGGTGATTGATCAACCGATTCCTTCTTCCTCTGACTCGGTTCATGAGCTTGTCGACCTCGACCCTTAGCCGCAGGGTGACTTTGAGGTGGAACCTGCTGATCAAGCCCCCCCGGCTCCCAACCTGGATGTGGTAATGGCTAACCCTGTCGCCCCTGATGCTGACATGGCACCGATTGTCCAGGGTCCTGATGCTGAGCCGGAGGAGGATGTGCTAGGGTTGGAGGAGGCGCAAGATGACAATCCTCTAGCGATTGTCCCATACGAACCCCCTCAACAGTCTGGCAACTTCTTTGTTGGGGCCGCCAGGGTTTTTTATGGGCCTCCTCTGTCGCCGGTTCTATCTTGGTCCCATACTTTTGATGCTCTAATGGGAGCTGCTACCTCTATGCACGTGCCTCGCCAGCTGCAGCTGCCAATGGTGGCGCCCATTGTGATCCCCAAGCGATCATGGGCGGCGGCCTTCGACTCTGCTGCTCCAGCGCTACCACCACGAAAGCCTACAAGCAGCTCACTCTCCGTGGATGAGGTAATCCTTGTCAGTCCATCTTCGTCTGCAGAGGACTTCTCCTTTCAATCTCCTGCTCCAACAAAGAAAGGGACCCGCAAGAAGGCCACTCCTGTCGTCGACTCCTCTGTTCGTCGATGCACCCGCGGCTCCATCAAGAGGATGGCTTCAAACCGATCTTGCAGGAGCTGCCAGCGCACGTCCCCAAGAAGAGGAAGCCCAAGGCCAAGCCAATGCTTTCTCCACCACAGGAGTCTGATGATGTGCAAGTACCTCCTGACACTCCTATTCCGGTGATACAGGCGGTCGGGCAGACACTTGGCATTGCCCCTGAGAAGCTAACTGTGGATCGACTTATGGAATATTCTGCTGATTCTGCACCAACATCTGCTGATGATTAGTTCACTTATGTTAATTTGTTACTGTACTGGCTCCATGTACTGTGAGACTACTGCTTGCTCTGTCTTTTGGTTAACTCAACCTTGGTCGCACGGGCTATTACATAGCCCTGCTTTTGCTCTATGTATATTGTTCAATGGATAGTCGCTCTACGAGAAGTTGGCGTGTGCTGTGTTGGAATGTGCGTGGCCTAAATTCGGACCATAGGCAACGCGCGGTTCGTAACAAGATTGATGAGAGCCTAGCTGTCGTGGTGTGCTTGCAGGAAACCAAAATGCAGTCAATTGAGTTTCGTACAGTCAAGTGTTTCTGTCCTAAACGATTTGATCAGTTTGCCTACTCTCCCTCCAGGGGGGCATCGGGTTGGCTTATCACCCTTTGGAACTCTTCCATTCGTACTGGTCAGTTAGTTGAATGCACACCCTATGGTTTGATCATCTCCTTTACCTCAAATCATACTGGTGAATCCTGGATTTTGGTGAATGTCTATGGTCCTTGTCAAGGTGAAGCTAGAGATCTATTTGTTAGCTGGCTATACAACCTTCATATACCCACTGGGGCTAATTGGTTGCTTCTTGGAGATTTTAATTTCATTAGATCCCCTGACAACAGAAACCTTCCTGGGGCTGATGTAAATGATATGTTCATCTTCAATGAAATTATTGGGCATCTGGGATTACTGGAACTACCCATTAAAGGCAGATCTTCCACTTGGTCCAATATGCAAGATTCCCCTCTTCTGGAGCAGCTTGACTGGTTTTTCACATCATCCAACTGGATCTCCTCATATCCTCTTACACAAGTCCTCCCCTTGCAAAGACAGCTTCTGATCATGTTCCTTGTGTGGTCACTGTCAACACTTCCAAACCTAAGTGTAACTTATTTCGTTTTGAAAACTACTGGGTTGAAATGGAGGGCTTCATGAAGTGTGTTCAGCAATCCTGGCCCATTCCTTCCAGGAAAACCCATATTACTGTTGTCATTATGGATAAGATGAAACATCTCAGGCAGGCTCTAAAAAAATGGCAGACAAACCTATCCTAGTTGAAAATTTTCATCTCCAGGTGCAATCAAGCTGTGTTGTGCTTGGATGAGCTTGAGGAATTGAGGACACTCTTCAGACCAGAGGCTAACTTCAGGAATATTGTTAAGTTACACTTGGAGCATCTTTTACATCTCCAGTGCTTATACTGAAAAAAGAGAGCCACTATCAGATTTGTTAAAGTTGGTGCGGAAAACACTAAATTCTTTCATGTTATGGCGTATGAGAGATATAGGAGGAATTCCATTGCATCTCTCAAGTTAAATGATGGTTCCATCATATCTGATCATGATCAAATTGCTGCATGCTTTTGGGCATCTTTTAAGGAAAGAATGGGAACTTCTCTCGGCATTAACATGGCATTTGATTTACAATCTATGCTTTAGAAGGTGGAAGGTCTGGATATTCTCACAGAACCTTTTTCTAAGTCTGAAATGGACAAGACTATTCAGGAAATGCCCATTGACAAAGCTCCTGGACCTGATGGTTTTAATGGTCTTTTCTTCAAGAAATGCTGGCCCATTATCTCCCCTGAGTTTTATCAACTTGCTGCTGCTTTCCATGATGGTCATGCTCAACTTGAGAACATGAACTCATCTTATATTACTCTGATTCCCAAGAAGAGATCACCTGAACAAGTGGGAGATTACAGACCAATATCACTTACTGGGATGGGCCTCAAATTTCTGTCCAAAATGATTGCTAATAGGTTACAGTTGAAGATTGTGAAGTGTCTTCACAAGAATCAGTATGGTTTTATCAAGTCTAGAACCATTCAAGATTGTGTTGGATGGACTCTGGAGTACCTGCACCAATGCCATCAGTCCAAGAAACCAATAGTCATTCTCAAGCTGGATTTTGAAAAGGCATTCGACTCTGTGGAGCATGAGTTCATTTTTCAGATTCTCAAACACAAAGGCTTCAATGACAGATGGATACTTTGGGTAAAGCAGCTCCTAACTTCTGGCTCATCTTCTGTCCTGATCAATGGTGTGCCTGGAAAGAAGTTTATGTGCAAGAAAGGAGTCAGGCAGGGAGATCCCATGTCCCCACTGCTTTTTGCTATTGCTGCTGATTTTTTACAGACTCTGGTTAACCAACTGCTGATGGAGGGTCTGATTCAGCTGCCCATGCCTTGTCATGATAAGGATTTCCCTATAGTGCAATATGCTGATGATACCCTTATCATCCTACCTCCTGATAAACCTCAATTGTTATAGTTCAAGAAAATGCTCTTACTTTTCTCCCAATCCACTGGATTACATGTGAATTATCACAAATTGCCCTTCTACCTGTCAACACTCCTCCACAGCAACTCCAGGACCTGGCAGACTCCATTGGCTGCAAAGTGGGATCTTTGCCCTTCACATACCTTGGCCTTCCAGTTGGGACAACTAAACCAAGAATCATTGATCTCATGCCACTGGTTGATAACATGGAAAGAAGGCTCAGTGCAAGTTCATCTTTTCTGGCTCAGGGGGGAAGGTTACAGTATTTAAACTCAGCACTGTCTTCTGTGCCTATCTTCTTCCTATGCAGTCTAGATATCCCACCAGGCATACTGAAGCAGCTTGAAAGAATTCAGAGGCAATGTCTATGGAGAAAAAACGGGCAAGATCATGCACCCTCTCTTGCTACCTGGAAACTGGTGTGCAGACCTAAAAATAAAGGGGGGTTAGGAATAATGAATCTAGCAATCCAGAATGAAGCACTGCTGCTCAAGCATGTTGATAAATTTCTAAATCATGCTGATATCCCATGGGTTAACTTAATCTGGAACACTTACTATCATGACACAGTACCACAGGGAACTGCCCTTTGTGGTTCTTTTTGGTGGAAGGATATCTGTAAACGGCTTGACAAATTCAGATCAGTTACATATGTTCAGCCTAACAAGGGTGACTCCTTCCTGTTTTGGTATGACTCCTGGTTGATTGGAAACTCCACTAGGCCCCTTGCTGCTAGATTCCAAAGACTTTTTTCTTTTGTGGCTGATCTTTTCTGCATAGCTCAAGAGGTCTTTAACGCCTTTTATGATGACAACATGATCTCTATGTTCCACTTGCCACTGTCTGCTCAAGCTTACCACGAGCTGCTTTCAGTTCAATCTTTGCTTCAAGACCTGGATATTGATCACCAGGCCTCTGACAGATGGGTATGGGGAAAGGATGCTAAGGCCTAAACAGCCAAGAGATACTATACTCACATTCACAGCAGTATTACACCAAACCCTTTACTCAACTGGATCTGGAAAAGCTGTTGTACCATGAAGATCAAGATGTTTGCCTGGATGCTCATCATGGACAGGCTTAACACCCAAGACATGCTTGAACGGCGTCACTGGAATGTTTCCGACTCCAATATCTGTGTTCTATGCCATGCTCGAGTCAAGGAAGACAGAGATCACTTATTCTTCAACTGTCTTTTCAGTACCAGGGTCTGGAATTACCTGCAGATCACATGGCGCGGTACATCCATGTGGAGTGCTAATGTAGCTGCTAAGCGTGACTTCCATAACCCCTTTTTTGCTGAGGTGGTCTTCACTGCATGTTGGAACATCTGGTCTGTCAGAAATGCCAAGGTCTTTAACCACGAGCAGCCAAAGTTCAGAAAATGGAGATCTGGTTTCATCCATGATATTTCCCTGTTAGCTCATAGGATTAAGTCTAGTTTCAGGGATGATCTCCTTAAATGGGTTTCCTTTTTGCCTCCTTGAGGTTTTTGTAACCTTAGCTCCTCATCCCATTTGTACATTCTAATTTCTTCTTGTACATACTATTCTTATATATGGGAATAAAAGAAAAAGGTTGTGGGGGGTTTTCCCTATAGTAGCCGGTCAAAAAAGGAACCCATGTTAACACATGGAAGCAACTGCACCTGCAACTAGCAACACTAACAACATGGTTAAGCAAGCAGTAATATAGCCAATCAGTGGTTTGCTAGGTTGAACAGGTAGAAGGTTATCATGGCGTTGTTGAGAGGCTGATATTTAACATGTGGTAGGCAACAAGACATAATCGATAGAAGCGATAAAACTAGCATGGAAATGATAGTAATGGTATCTGGGGAAATGGTCATCTTGCCTGAGATCCCGCTTGGAAGAAGAATGACTCCGTGAAGCAGACGAACCAACGTAGTCGAATGGGTCCTCACTTTCCGACACGCTTGCGGAACTCTACCGAGACGAAGGAAAACGGAAACAAACATCAACACACGAGATTCACCACACGATGCATAACACATATGATGCATTTGCAGCTGAAAACATGCAAGACACGGCAAGACATTTCACACAATCAAACACTACACGTTAAGTGAAGTTCAATATGCAACGAGTTGCATATTGACGAAACTCCACGTTGAATTATTTTGTTCTATCCCGATTAGATACACGGCAATATTAAATGTGGTTAAACATGGCAAGAGGTGAAGCGCAATTAAACTACCTATCTAGGCATTTTAAATGACGTCGGAAATGACATATAACATCTCCAAAACGACCTCACATGTTAAGTTACAATTCTGACCAGATCTGAACTAACACATTTGATTAGTTGTTAAACAGAAAAACAAATAGCTTCACGTGATTCTACGCGTCATGACAAGCAATTTACGAGCAAAACAAGATATCACTACAATCTGCCAAAATCAGCCACATAGCATTTTCTACACCCCACAACTACCAGCTACACAACTCCAAACTACTCAACCAAGGCATGACACGAAAGAGGGAAAGAAGCACTACTACAAACAACTAACAACAATTATCATGGCAGCAAGGAACACTAGGAAAAGAAGTCACAAAATGGCATCTCACACACTATCTCAGACTTAGTGAAAATTACACTTCATGACAGTGCAGTTTTCGATCTGAAGGCATATTGACAGCAGCAAAACCATAAGCTATAGGTCTCCAAATGGCATGAAAATTCATAGCACGCTAGAGAATCACAAGGTCTACAACTATCTCCATTGGACCAACCTCAAAAGAGCTACAGATCACAAGATACAAGCAAGACAAGACAACAACGAAATATAACAGATTTCAGACTTAGAAATATTTCAGCACCTCCAAATCAGCACTATTTCTAACAACTTGAGAGCAAGCAAACCACACCGAAACATGCATTTCTATTGCAACCAAAATTACCAGGGGCTAGTCTAAACATCAAAGAACAACTCTCTAGTTGACAACTCCATCAAACGAAGCACGAAATAAATCCTACGAAAAAGACAAGAGGGCAACATGGCAAAATATCGCGTGAACTAACTTGCTCAAAAGCTAAAACTAATTGCATAGAAACCCCGAAAACATATAAAATATGTGGGGTTGCAACACAAAAATAATGCCACACGTAAATGCGAGAGAATAACCTATACACGGAAAATACCAGCGCCAAATCCCTACACGCAAAAATACCAATGTCTACTCTAAAATACATGGAAAAGTGGTTCCTAAAACATGAACATTTTATCTACGGGGTTCGGGCAATCCGGACTTGCGCGAAAAATAGCTACTGCAATAAACCTATCGAGACAGCACGCTAAACTAGGCGTTAGGCACGCTAAACAATGTCAAACAATTGTGCAAGTTGCACCAACGTAATCTACGCGCAAAACTATCCGAAAACCCTATGCTACATGTCGCGATCCGATACACGGAATAAAAGTTACGGACGTTTAAATATTTCTGATAACCCTGGAATATCTAATCCGAAAAAATGAATCTTATAATATCTACTGGGCCGAATCTATCTACTGGGCCAAAACCAAGGCAAGCGCGGGATAGCTAATACACGGCACGGGCGGGGCTTAACGGAGCGGGGGCTGCTCACCTTGGTGAGCCGAAGCCCAGGAGAGGAGGAGGCCTCGGGCGGCTGATCTGGGCTGCGGTTGTGGCTGGGCCGCCTTGGGCCTCGGGGCGCCGCGGGAGGCGGCCCACGAGGCGCAGACGAGGAGGCGAGGCAGTCCCCGTCGGGCTCCTGCCGAGGTGGAACCGGAGGCGGCGGTGGCGGCGACCTCGGTGAGGCGAGGGAGGTCGAGGGCGGCGGGGCCCAGGGCAGTCGACGGCGAGCGCTCGGATCTGCCAGGGACCGGCGGCCGGGCGGGCTGCGCAAGGTGGGATCGGCGGTAGGGCTCCGGGATCCGGCGGCAGGGGACGAGGACCGGCGGCGGCGGGGCTCGGTGCTGGCGTGGGATCCACGCGGCGGGGCGGCGCAGGACTGCGGCAGCTCGGGCGGGTGCGGCCTCGACGGGAGCAAGGGGTTTGCGGCGGCACGGTGGCTGAACCGGCTCGGCCGGGCCCGATCTGGGCCTGGTGGGCCTGACGGCTGCGTAGAGGAGGGAGGAAGGAGAGAGTTTGGGTGGACTAGGGTTAGGCATGGATTTCGAGGTGGAAGAAGAGGTTGTCTAAAAATAATACCCCGGGGGGGGGTCTATTTATAGACAAATGGGGGTTTAGGTTAACCGAAATTCCGTTCCGAATCCAACCGTGCGGTCGGATTCGGATGATTCCGAACGCAGGAACAGTTACATGGCCGTGTAGAGTGGTTATCCGGAGACGAGAAGGAAAACGGGCGGCGCGGCAACGATTTTAAAACACCGACAGACGTCTCACGGTAGACCAAATACGGTGCCGCTACGGTCGACCGTTCGGGTACCAGACGAACTCCAATCGCGACGAAATTCGACAGGCGGCCTAGCTATATCTAATTACGACCGCATGCCAAGTTTCACCTTAATCAGAGAAAGTTTTCAACACACTTTTAAAACAGGGTTTTGAAGATGCCGCGGGCGCGTGCGTGTGCGGTCGGGCTCAGAACGGACAACGATGAGAACCGGCAACTAACAACGGATGCAACTTTTGAAAACTGGTGGCAACGGGATGCCGATGCAATGCTGATGATGCACAAGATGCGATGATGATGCAACAAATTAAAATACGCACACGACGAAAACGAAAAGGAAAGGGAGATCTTCTGGAACGTCGGCATCGGGCTGTCACAATGATCAAGGGAGTCAAATTTTACCTCCGACGGTGCATCAGTTGTTGGTGAATCGCCGCGAGTCGACGGTTCTTCCACATCCGCCTTAGTCTTCCTCTTACTGGTGACAGGTTTAGGGTTATTTCCTTGAGTTTTGTTCCTACTATAGAATGGAGATTCTACCTACAAAGTTGTCAATAAGAACAATGAATAAGTTTTGGAGTTTAAAGAATGCTATAAATCGGGTAAATAATTACCAAAGATTCTTACCGGAAGAGCCGGGTTAAGAGCATAGAAGGGTCTTAGTCCAACTCGGTTGAAAACTTCTTGTTTTCCCCAAGTAGCTTCTTTACAATCTGGTTTTTCTCGCGAGTTTCCAAGGTTTCGTTGTTATATATTTGGGCATTGTTTAAATCGCCAGAATAATTACACATTAAATCACCACGGGGACTCAATGGTAAGATCCTCCAAGACACCTAACACCAAGTTAGATCAACCCAAGTCAACCCATTGCCTACCAAGGTCCTCAGTTTTGGTTAAATGGGGGCGAGTTAAGAATGTTCTTCTTGTGGATCCAGCCAGGAACTTCAAAGTTCATGGTGAGACGGTGGGGTCTATAACCCGGCAGAGGATTTTCATCAGCACGTACCGTGTTCTGGCAAAAGAACCAAGTCTTATGGCATCCTTTGGGGTGGCTTGGCCAGGTAGCTGCAGCAAAGGGACCATCTATTCGCCTTTGAATTGAGACCCCACCAAGTTCTAGACTCGGGCCGTCAGCACATTATGGTTGGAAGTTGAGATAAAAGAATTCCCTAAAGAGAGGGATAGTTGTATCCATTTTAATATACACCTCACTAAACGCTTGTAACTGACATAGGTTGGATATGGAATTGGGAGCCAGATCCTGAGGATGAAGATTGAAAAAGTTCAAAACATCTCGGAAGAACTTTGACCCAGGGGAGAAATCCCCGGAGAAGGTGATCTATGCACACCACTACTTCTCCTTCGCCGGGTTGTGGAGTTTCGTCCCAAGGGCAACCCGACAGCCAATTTCCTCTTGAGACGGCAAAAGGCCTTGATTTTCATAATCTTTGAGTATAACCTCAGAAACATGGGAAGGCACGCAGTTGCAAATGGTGGACTTTGACATGATGAGTCGCCTGAGTAAAAGTAAAATGAGCTGCAGAATCATATATGGCGGTTTATTTAAGAAACGACAACTTGTTTAAAAAAGATATATGATCACACAATAATGTCCCAAGAACTATGGTCAAAGTCTCTAAACATGGCGAGTTTCACCCATGATGATGAGCCAACAAGCATAAGGACATCTTACGATAATCAGAGATCTCTAGTTTTTGCGAAGTATGGAAGTAACAAGTTTCTACTGAAGCAGCTACAATTATGGATGTACAAATGATTCAAAAAAGAAAAATAATTGCTAAACCTAACGGCGAGGTATTGAAGCAGTAGCAACCTAGCTTGCGGATTTCTAAAGAAGATCTAGGTGTGCTATGTACTCCCTCCGTCCCAAAATAAGTGACTCAAAAGTGACTCAACTTTGTACTATGAAATAGTGCTGCTACTCATGCTGCTCTGTTTCTAGTGGAAAAAGTCACTAAAACTGTGGATGAGCTAGCAATGGAAAAGAAGGAGCGATGAACTCCGGCAACTCCGATGAACTACAGTGAACTAATATAGATCTGGGAGAAGGAAGATGATTTACCTGATGGATGCAGGGGGTGGCGGAGACGTTTGGCCGGACCCTGGTAGAGATGGACTGACAAAGCGATCCTCGAAGGGGTCAGTTGGCGATGGATGAGTTGCAATGGCAGCGCGACTGAGACTCGAGCTCGAGGAGGAACAAGGAGTGATGGGGCAAGGTAAAAAGTAAATGAGAGGGTCCCCACATGTATTTATAACGCGAAAAGTCGAAGAGTAAGAGGCACACACGAGAATTGAGGGGCGCAGTAAATTTTGGAGCCAAAGGTGCCTTGATTTTCGGGCTAAATGAATATCTACAAAGATCCATTGTGATGCGATCATTAGTTTCCTAGATGACCGATGAGTGATGTCACAAATAAAATAGAGAAAATTACAAGTTTGGAAGCATCAAGGGCTAGTATTTCATAATCCAGAGAAGATGTAGAAATCATCAGGACATAAGGCGCCAAAATTAAAGTGGTGGAGATTGACATGCACAAAATTCAAATCAATCTAGGGGCTAATATTAGGGATATAACCCCACGATATAACCCACCTTATTGAGACATGGAGAAACAAGACCGGCGAGAAGGCTTACCAAGTAAGCCACCTGGCAGCCCAATACCTGACGATGGTAACTCAAGGCCCAAGAGGTGGAAAGTCGCCTAGAGTTTCCTTGCTCAGGAAGCAAGGCGAGTTAGAGACATACTCTGTCACGAATTATAAGACGACTCGAACCCTTGTAAGACCAGGGCCTGGATCTGTACATAAAGGTGAGTCCCTGGGGCCAATAGGCTTAAGTTGCAATCAATCAATAGCTAGGTCAAGAAAATCCTCCCCCTTGTAATTCATCTCCAAGCAATAAGCACAACGCAGGAGTAGGAATTGACCTCGATCGTGAGGGGTCGAACCTGGGTAAACCGTGTTTCTCGATTCTGTCAACCCCGACAAGCTAGCCACCCAGTTGAGATGGTCTCATGTCTAAGTCCTCACACTAGGACATGTGACGTGAAAAAACCACGATTATGCATCATCACTCATCATGTCCACGATAGGGTATGATCTAACAAACCTTCCAACAGATAATGCTGGTACTGGCTTCTTCTTGCACAAAGTATACATGTGCAAGTGCAATGCCTCCTATCTTCTTTTTAACTAAATTAACGCATCTCACCTTGGCGGAGCACTGTAACCCCGTCATTGAGTGATAATTGTCCTAATCATTTGTGACAATTTTTTTGGGGTTTTAGATTGTTTCCCTAGGGCCAGGTCGTGTAATTATGCTAAAAAATAAAATATAAACTAGAGTTGAATTTTTTGCAGTACAAGTGTACAACTCAGCTTTAGTTTGTTTTGAATCACCTGTGTGTTTGCTTCACTAGCAAAGCTAATTCTGAGTACATATAGACATGCAATGCAATTGCGCTGAAAATTGTCGTGTCCAAATTCACTTCACTTGAAAACCTGATAGCCATTCATTTCAATTGCTGATTTTTCTTACAAGAATATGTTGTCCAAAGTTGAAAACGCACACAACCCCATAGTATTTGGGCTAGTTTTTGTGCCCGTCGTCATTAATTGCATTCACATAACATGACATGATTGTAGTGCGGAAATTAAGGGCTGAAGGTGTTATTAGTTTGGATATTATGGGTTGAAGGTGTTATTCAAAACAACAACTTCAGCCCATAATTTCCAAACTACAATCTGGTCATATCTTGTGACATAAATAGCCCTTGTTTAAATTTGTCACCGCATAATTTAACATCAATTGCTAATTGGGTAACATGAACATGTATGTCGTTCTCTCCTAGAAAGTCTATTTTACCCTCCTAAACACTCCACCGCCCAGTCCCGTCTTTTACCTCCAGGTTGTCCCACATTTGTTCCCGCAAATGTTTGTAGCTGATTTCTCCTACACTTTTTTATAGATATACCCCTCCTTCATTTCTCCCATATATTTCCTGATGTAATTTCTCCTGCCCTTTTTCAACCTATTCTCTTCAACACTCCTTCTGCCCTGACCCGCCCCAAATTTAATTAGAGGGAAGTTTTGCGAGAAAAAGTGGAAAAGGAAAGAAGAAAGTATTCTAAGTACAATATCCGTTTCTTGTTATTTCTTGTGGATTATTTTCTCACGAGATTCGGCTGATTTTTGTAACTTTTCTATATAAAAATTAATCCTTTTGACCCATATGATATGTCAATAGAAAATGTATTTGGGTGTTCTCAAAGGAGTGGACTTTGCAAGGTGTTGGTGTGGCCGAAGTGGCAAGATGAAGAGCTCCATGGACTTTCTATGCATGTATTGCATTAGATGTTTCATATATGATGCTCATGATTCCCACGCTAAAGATGACATAAATGGTCGCCTACTGGTATGCTTTAACAACTGGGACCTGGGTTTCAGGACAACCCTCTCTCATGACGATTGGGTGACTCGCAACTACTTGCTGCCATGGTCCCATGTGCTCTCGGAGGAGGAGGATCCCGTCATGCGGCCTCATTCTTTCTATGGTCATACCTTTCTTAAATCTTTATATTCCAGTCTTATCTTGGGTTCCCCGGTATCTAAATTCAAGCCCGTGTATCAAGCTAACATTCAACCTAAGTTAAGAATTTCATGTGGCAAGCTATTAGGGGAGGCTTCCTAGAGCTGATCAAATCCGCAAGCGGAAGGAGGTTGGCTCTGATCGATGTGCACTTTGTACAACTTTTGAGGACTCGCATCATATTTTTGTTGGGTGTGTTCTCGATAATGTGACCTAATGTTGTATTCGATATTGGATGGGTGTTTCTTAGGCGCTAAACTCCTTTCCCGACCTCCGTTCGTTAACGAGCGGGCTTTAGGGGCAAAACAAACGCTTCTTTCGGGTTTGATTCTCAACATTATGTTGGGAGCTTTAGACTACTAGAAACAAATTTATCATCAAACATGTTTTCCCTAACAGACCGCTTTATTTCTTGTTTGAAATGTGTATCTTCTTGAAGTAGTGGAAATTCCTATGGTTGTTGATCGGTATGCCATGGAGGTGCTAATTTTCAGACTGGGGCTTCTACTTAATCCCTGAATTGGCAAAATAGTGATGCCTAGACACAATCAGCATTGCGAGCCCCATAGGTGGATGTATGTTGTTGGCGTGCTGATACGTCTCCAACGTATCTAAAATTTTTATGGTTTCATGCTATTATCTTGTCAAACTTTGGATGTTTTGCATGCCTTTTATATATTTTTGGGGACTAACTTATTAACTCAGTGCCAAGTGCCAGTTCCTGTTTTTTCCATGATTTTGACCCCTTTCAGAGGAGATTTTGAAACGGAGTCCAAACGGAAGAAAATCCCCGAAAAGATTTTTTCTGGAACGGAAGAAGATCGGGAAGCTTGGGAGCCAAGGAAGGGGAGCCTCAGGGGCCCCACAAGCCCCCACCCCGCGGCCAGGGGGGAGGCCGCACCATCCAGGCTTGTGGGCCCCCTGAGCGCCCCTGACCTACGGGTTGCGCCTATAAATTGCATGAAAATCCCAAAAAAATCAAGAGATCATCGAAAGTACTTTTCCGCCGCCGCAAACTTCTGTCTCCGCAAGATCCCATCTGGTGCACGTGCCGGTGCCCTGCCGGAGGGGGGATTCGGACACGGAGGGCTTCTTCATCAACACCATGACCTCTCCGATGATGCGTGAGTAGTTCACCATAGACCTACGGGTCCATAGCTAGTAACTAGATGGCTTCTTCTCTCTCTTGGATCTTCAATACAAAGTTCTCCATGATCTTCATGGAGATCTATCCGATGTAATCTTCTTTTGCGGTGTGTTTGTCGAGATCCGATGAATTGTGGATTTATGATCAGATTATCGATTTATGAATGTGGACGCAACAAAACACAAAGAACAAGATAAATTCATTGGGTTTCCTCCCAACAAGCGCTATTGTTTAACGCCCTTAGCTAGGCATAAGGCGATAGAATCATGTATCATCGTCTTTGCTGCTCAAACCATAAGTAGCCCTCATCGTAGATTCATAAGGCAATCTTATTTTCTTGCTTGGAAAATGTTCGATGCCCTTCTTTAAAGGAAGTTGAAATCTAATATTCCCTTCCTTCATATCGATGATAGCACCGATAGTCCTTAGGAAAGGTCTGTTGGGGAATGTCCCATGGGAAACAAAAAAATTCCTACGCGCACGAAGACCTATCATGGTGATGTCCATCTACGAGGGGAGACTTGGATCTACGTACCCTTGTAGATCGCACAGCAGGAAGCGTTAAGAAACGCGGTTGATGTAGTGGAACGTCTTCACGTCCCTCGAACCACCCCCCAAACCGTCCGAAGAACCGTCCCGCGATCCGTCCCACGATCTGTTGCATGATCCGTTGCACGAACCGTCCCGTGATCCGTCCCACGAACCGTCTCGCGATCTCTTGCACGAACCGTCTTGCGATCCGTCTCATGATCCGTTCCGATCTAGTGTCGAACGGACGACACCTCCGCGTTCAGCACACGTACAACTCGATGACGATCTCCACCTTCTTGATCCAGGAAGAGGGGCGGAGAGGTAGAAGAGTTCTCCGGCAGTGTGACGGCGTGTCGGTGGTGGTGATGATCTACTCCAACATGGCTTCGCCTAAGCTCCGCAGAAATACGATCTAGAGGAAAAACTGCGTGGTATAGGGTCGAGCAGCACGTGGCAAAGTTGTGTTTCAAAAACCCTCAATACCTCTAGTATATATAGCAGGGAGGGAGGGGAGGAGGCAGCCTCAAACCCTCAAGGTTTGGCCGAAATTGGAGGTGGAGGAGTCCTACTCCAATCTTACTTGGAGTAGCATTCCACCTTCCCACTTGGAAACTCTTTCCACCTTGTGTTTTTTCCTTCTCAAACCTTATGGGCCTTAGTGGGAACTTATTCCAGCCCACTAGGGGTTGGTTTATGTCTTCCCATAGCCCATGAGACCCCTTGGGGCGTGACACCCCTCCCGATGATCCCCGACACCCCTCCCGGCACTCCCGGTACACTACCGATGAGCCCGAAACTTTTTCGGTGACCAAAACAGGACTTCCTATATATCAATCTTTACCTCCGAACCATTCTGGAGCTCCTCGTGATGTCCTGGATCTCATGTGGGACTCCAAACAACTTTCGGTTACCAACACCTATAACTCAACCATATCGAAAGTTGTTCGGAGTCCCGGATGAGATCCCGGACGTCATGAGGAGCTCCGGAATGGTCCGAAGGTAAAGATTTATATATAGGACTGATGGTTTCGGACACTGGAAGTGTTTCGGGCATCACCGGTAACGTACCGGGACCACCGGGACCACCGAAGGTGGCCTCGAGGGTCCACCGAAAGGGGGCAACGACCCCGGGAGGATAGATGGGCCAAGTGGGGTAGGGAACCAGCCCCTAGGTGGGCTGGTGTGCCCCCACTCAGCCCATGGCGCAGGAAGAGGGGAGAGGGGGGACCCTAGCGCAGGTGGGCCTAAGGCCCACCAGAGGGGTGTGCCAGCCCTCCTCCCTGCCCTAGCCGCCGCACCTCCCATCTGGGGGGCTGCCGCACCACCTAGGATGGGAACCCTAGGGGTGGCACACCCCCTGCCCTCCTCCTATAAATAGTGGGGGTTTTGGGGCTGTTGGAGATAGACTTTTCCCTCTCCCTCGGCGCAGCCCTGCCCTTCTTTCTCCTCCTCTTTGCGAGTGCTTGGCGAAGCCCTGCAGGGAGACCTCGTCTCTCCATCGACACCACGCCGTCGTGTTGCTGGAGTTCTTCCCCAACCTCTCCCTCCTCCTTGCTGGATCAAGGCGCGGGAGACGTCACCGGGCTGCACGTGTGTTGAACACGGAGGTACCGTAGTTCGGCACTAGATCAGAATCACACCGCGATCTGAATCGCCGCGAGTACGACTCCATCAACCGCGTTCTAGTAACGCTTCCGCCTAGCAATCTTCGAAGGTATGAAGATGCACTCACCCCTCTCTCGTTGCTGGTCTCTCCATAGGAATATCTGAATATGCGTAGGAAATTTTTTGAAGTTATGCTACGTTACCCAAGAGTGGCATCCGAGCGAGGTTTTCTATGCGTAGATTCTATGCACGAGTAGAACACAAAAGGTTGTGGGCGATGATTTGTCAATTTCTTGCCGCTACTAGTCTTATTCTTTTCCAGCGGTATTGTAGGATGAAGCGGCCTGGACCGACCTTACACGTATGCTTACGTGAGACTGGTTCCACCGACAGACATGCACACCGTGCAGAAAGGTGGCTAGCGGGTGTCTGTCTCTCCTACTCTAGTCGGATTGGATTTGATGAAAAGGGTCCTTATGAAGGGTAAATAGCTTTGGCATATCATCGTTATGGCTGTCACGTAGGTAAGAAAGCGTTCTTGCTAGAAACCCAAATCAGCCACGTAAAACTTGCAACAACAATTAGAGGACGTCTAACTTGTTTTTGCAGGGTTTGACATGTGATGTTATATGGCGAAAGTTGTGATGTTGCATGTATGATGTATGAGATGATCATGTTATTGTAATAGGTTTCACGACTTGCATGTCGATGAGTATGACAACCGGCAAGAGCCATAGGAGTTGTCTTAATTTATTGTATGAGATGCAACGCCATGTGCTTACTACTTTTACTTCATTGCTAACGGTTAGCTATAGTAGTAGTGATAGTAGTAGTTGGCGTGACGACTTCACGGAGACACGATGATGGAGATCATGGTGTCACGCTGGTGACGATGATGATCATGCGATGCCTGAAGATGGAGATCGAAAGAGCAAAGATGATAATGGCCATATCATGTCACTATATGATTGCATTGTGATGTTTATCATGTTTTTCATCTTATTGCTTAGAACGACGGTAGCATAATAAGATGATCCCTCTTAAAATTTCGAGAACGTATTCCCCTAAGTGTGCACCGTTGCGAAGGATCGTTCTCTCGAAGCACCACGTGATGATCGGGTGTGATAGATTCTAACGTTTGCATACAACGGGTGTAAGCCAGATTTACACACGCGAAACACCTAGGTTGACTCGACGAGATTAGCATGTACAGACATGACCTCGAATACAAGAGACCGAAAGATCGAATATGAGTCGTATGGTTGAATACTATCAGCATGAAGTTGCTCACCATGGTGACTAGTCCGTCTCATGTGATGATCGGACACGGGTTAGTCAACATGGATCATGTAACACTTAGATGACTAGAGGGATGTCGATTTAAGTGGGAGTTCATACTTAATTTGATTAAATGAACTTAATTGTCATGAACTTAGTCTAAAAGTTGTCTTTATAAATATTGTAGATGGCCAACGTCAACCTCAATTTCAACGCATTCCTAGAGAAAAACAAGCTGAAAGATGATGGTAGCAACTATGCGGACTGGGTTCGCAACTTGAAGGTCATCCTTGAAGCAGCTAAAAAGGCTTATGTCCTTGATGCGCCGCTAGGTGACCCTCCCTCTCCCGCAGCAGCCCAGGACATTCTGAAAGTCTGGCAAACACGGAGTGATGACTACTCACTAGTTAGGTGTGGCATGTTATACAGTTTAGAAACGAGGCTCCAAAGGCGTTTTGAGCAACACGGTGCATATGAGATGTTCCAAGAGCTGAAGCTAGTTTTTCAAGCTCATGCCCGTGTCGAGAGATATGAAGTCTCCGAAAAGTTCTTTAGCTGTAAGATGGAGGAGAACAGTTCTGTCAGTGAGCACATACTCAAAATGTCTAGGTTACACGATCGTCTGACTTCACTTGGAGTCGAACTTCCGGATGATGCTATAATTGACAGAATCCTCCAGTCTCTCCCACCAAGCTACAAAGGCGTTGTGCTTAACTACAAAATGCAAGGGATGGAGAAGACCATTCCCGAGTTGTACTCGATGCTCAAGTCTGCAGAAGTAGAAATCAAGAAAGAGCATCAAGTGTTGATGGTCAACAAGACCACTAGTTTCAAGAAGGGCAAGGGTAAGAAAAACTTCAAGAAAGACGGCAAAGCCGTTTCCGCGCCCGGTAAGCCAGATGCCGGGAAGAAGAAAAAGTATGGACCCAAGCCTGGGACTGAGTGCTTCTATTGCAAGGGAAAGGGTCACTGGAAATGGAACTGCCCCAAATACTTAGCGGACAAGAAGGCCGACAACGTTAAAGGTATATGTGATATACATGTTATTGATGTGTACCTTACCAGCGCTCGTAGTAGATCCTGGGTATTTGATACCGGTGTTGTTGCTCACATTTGCAACTCAAAGCAGGAACTGCGGAATAAGCGGAGACTCGCAAAGGACGAGGTGATGATGCGCGTCGGGAATGGCTCCAAGGTCGATGTGATTGCCGTCGGCACGCTACCTCTACATCTACCGTCGGGATTAGTTTTAAACCTTAATAATTGTTATTTAGTACCAGCTTTAAGCATGAACATTATATCAGGGTCTTTCTTAATGCGAGACGGCTACTCATTTAAGTCAGAGAATAATGGTTGTTCTAATTATATGAGTGATATGTTTTATGGTCATGCTCCGCTGGTGAATGGATTATTATTGATGAATCTCGACCGTGAAGTTATACATATTCATAGTGTGAGTACCAAAAGATGTAAAGTTGATAATGATAGTCCCACATACTTGTGGCACTGTCGGCTTGGTCATATCAGCGTTAAGCGCATGAAGAAGCTCCATACTGATGGACTATTAGATTCTCTTGATTTTGAATCATTTGACACATGCAAACTGTGCCTCATGGGCAAGCTGACTAAGACTCCATTCTCAGGAATAATGGAGAGAGCAACCGACTTATTGGAAATAATACATACTGATGTATGTGGTCCAATGAACGTTGAAGCTCGCGGTGGCTATCGTTATGTTCTCACTCTCACCGATGATTTGAGTAGGTATGGGTATATCTACTGGATGAAGCACAAATCTGAGACATTTGAAAAGTTCAAGGAATTTCAGAGTGAGGTCGAGAATCAACGTGACAGAAAAATTAAGTGTTTACGATCTGATCGTGGAGGAGAATATTTGAGTCACGAGTTTGGCACACACCTAAGGAAGTGTGGAATCATTTCACAACTGATGCCGCCTGGCACACCGCAACGCAACAGAGTGTCTGAACGTCATAATCGCACTTTATTAGATATGGTGCGATCTATGATGTTTCTTACCGACTTACCGCTATCATTTTGGGATACGCATTAGAAACTGCAGCATTCACTTTAAATAGGGCACCGTCTAAATCCGTTGAGACGACACCGTATGAATTATGGTTTGGCAAGAAACCTAAGTTGTCGTTTCTTAAAGTTTGGGGTTGCGATGCTTATGTGAAGAAACTTCAACGATAAAAGCTTGAACCCAAAGCCGAGAAATGCGTATTCATAGCATACCCTAAGGAAACAATTGGGTATACCTTCTATCTTAGATCCGAAGGTAAAACCTTTGTTGCCAAGAACGGATCCTTTCTAGAGAAAGAGTTACTCTCGATAGAAATAAGTGAGAGGAAGGTGGAACTTGATGAGGTAATTACACCCCCTCTCGAACAGGACAGTAGCGCAGCTCGGGAAGTTGTTCCTGTGGCGCCTACACCAACTGAAGAGGAAGTTAATGATAATGATCATGAAGCTTCGGATCAAGTTACTACTGAACCGCGAAGGTCCACGAGGGCCCGCTCCGGACCAGAGTGGTACGGCAAACCTGTGATGGAAATCATGTTGTTAGACAACGGTGAACCTTCGAACTATGAAGAAGCGATGGCGGGCCCGGATTCCAACAAATGGCTTGAGGCTATGAAATCCGAGATAGGATCCATGTATGAGAACAAAGTATGGACTTTGGTGGACTTGCCCGATGACCGGCGAGCCATAGAAAATAAATGGATCTTCAAGAAGAAGACTGATGCAAACGGTAATGTAACCGTTTACAAAGCTCGACTTGTCGCAAAGGGTTTTCGACAAATTCAAGGAGTTGACTACGAAGAGACTTTCTCTCCCGTAGCGAAGCTGAAATCAGTCCGAATCATGTTAGCAATTGCCGCCTTTTATGATTATGAAATTTGGCAAATGGACGTCAAAACAGCGTTCCTTAACGGGAACCTTAAGGAAGAGTTGTATATGATGCAACCAGAAGATTTTGTCGACCCTAAGGGTGCTAACAAAGTGTGCAAGCTCCAGCTCTCCATCTATGGGCTGGTGCAAGCATCTCGGAGTTGGAACATTCGCTTTAATGAGGTGATTAAAGCGTTTGGGTTCATACAGGTTTACGAAGAAGCCTGTCTGTACAAGAAAGTGAGTGGGAGCTCTGTAGCTTTCCTCATATTGTATGTGGATGACATATTATTGATGGGGAACAATATAGAGATGTTGGAAAGCATAACGGCCTATTTGAACAAGAGTTTTTCAATGAAGGACCTTGGAGAAGCTGCATACATATTAGGCATCAAGATCTATAGAGATAGATCGATACGCCTCTTAGGTCTTTCGCGAAGTACATACCTTGTAAAGATATTGAAGAAGTTCAATATGGAAAACTCAAAGAAAGGGTTCTTGCCAGCTTAGCAAGGTATGAGATTGAGTAAGACTCAGTCGCCGACCACGGCAATAGATAGAGAGAAGATGAGTTCTATCCCCTCCGCTTCAGCCGTAGGCTCTCTTATGTATGCCATGCTGTGTACCAGACCTGATATAAACCTTGCCATAAGTTTGGTAGGGAGGTACCAAAGTGATCCCGGTATGGAACACTGGACAGCGGTCAAGAATATCCTTAAGTACCTGAAAAGGACTAAGGAAATGTTTCTTGTTTATGGAGGTGACGAAGAGCTCGTTGTAAAGGGTTACGTCGACGCTAGCTTCGACACAGATCTGGATGACTCTAAGTCACAGACCGGATATGTATATGTTTTGAATGGTGGGGCAGTGAGCTGGTGTAGCAGCAAGCAAGAAGTCGTGGCAGCGTCTACATGTGAAGCGGAGTACATAGCTGCTTCAGAAGCGGCTCATGAAGGAGTTTGGATGAAGGAGCTCATCACCGACCTTGGAGTGGTTCCAAGCGTGTCGGGTCCAATGACACTCTTTTGTGATAACACTGGGGCCATTGCCATTGCCAAGGAGCCCAGGTTTCACCGGAAGACCAAGCACATCAAACGCCGCTACAATTCCATCCAGGACCATGTCCAGACTGGAGTAATAGATATTTGTAAAGTACGCACGGATCTGAATATTGCAGACCCGTTGACTAAACCTCTTCCACGAGCAAGATATGATCAACACCATAATGCTATGGGTGTTCGGTACATCACAATGTAACTAGATTATTGACTCTAGTGCAAGTGGGAGACTGTTGGAAATATGCCCTAGAGGCAATAATAAAATGGTTATTATCATATTTCCTTGTTCATGATAATCGTCTATTGTTCATGCTATAATTGTATTAACAGGAAACAGTAATACATGTGTGAATAAATAGATCACAATGTGTCCCTAGCAAGCCTCTAGTTGGCTAGCTCGTTAGTCAATAGATGATCATGGTTTCCTGATCATGGGCATTAGATGTCATTGATAACGGGATCACATCATTAGGAGAATGATGTGATGGACAAGACCCAATCCTACACACTTAAGGTTAGATGACACTAGGGTTATAGGGAATTGTTATACGAGGTTATAGAAAGTTGTTCGGAGTCCCAGATGAGATCCCGGACGTCACGAGGAGCTCCAGAATGGTCCGGAGGTAAAGATTGATATATTGGACGGATGGTTTCGGACACCGAAGTGTTTCGGGCATCACCGGTAACGTACCGGGACCACCGGGACCACCGAAGGTGGCCCCGGGGGTCCACCGAAAGGAGGCAACGACCCCGGGAGGCTAGATGGGCCAAGTGGGGGAGGGAACCAGCCCCTAGGTGGGCTGGTGCGCCCCTCCCACTCAGCCCATGGCGCAGGAAGAGGGGAGAGGGGGGAACCCTAGCGTAGGTGGGCCTAAGGGCCACCAAAGGGGTGCACCACCCCTCCTCCCTGCCCTGGCCGCCGCACCTCCCATCAGGGGGGCTGCCGCACCACCTAGGGTGGGAACCCTAGGGGTGGCACCCCCTCCCCTCCTCCTATAAATAGTGAGGGTTTTGGGGCTGTTGGAGATAGACTTTTCCCTCTCCCTCGGCGCAGCCCTGCCCTTCTTTCTCCTCCCGTGTGCTTGTGCTTGGCGAAGCCCTGCCGGGAAACCTCGTCTCTCCATCGACACCATGTCGTCATGCTGCTGGAGTTCTTCCCCAACCTCTCCCTCCTCCTTGCTGGATCAAGGTGTGGGAGATGTCACTGGGCTGCACGTGTGTTGAACGCGGAGGTGCCGTAGTTCGGCACTAGATCGGAATCACACCACGATCTGAATCGCCATGAGTACGACTCCATCAACCGCGTTCTAGTAATGCTTCCGCTTAGCGATCTTCAAAGGTATGAAGATGCACTCACCCCTCTCTCGTTGCTGGTCTCTCCATAGGAAGATCTGAATAAGCGTAGGAAATTTTTTGAATTTACGCTACGTTACCCAACAATATATACGCAGGTTTTAGGGCTGATTTGAGACAACTTTTCCACGGCAGCCTGACCACATACCTCCACGAATTTTCCTCTAGATCGCGTTTCTACGGAGCTCGGGCGGAGCCCTGCTGAGATTAGATCACCACCAACCTCCGGAGCGTCGTCACGCTGCCGGAGAACTCATCTACCTCTCCATCTCTCTTGCTGGATCAAGAAGGCCGAGATAATCGTAGAGCTGTACGTGTGCTGAACGCGGAGGTGCGGTCCGTTTGGCACTAGATCGGAGCGGATCATGGGACGGATCGAAGGACGGCTCGTCGGATGGTTCGTGGGGCGGATCGAGGGACGTGAGGACGTTCCACTACATCAACCACGTTTATTAACGCTTCTGCTGTGCGATCTACAAGGGTACGTAGATCGGAAATCCCCTCTCGTAGATGGAAATCACCCTGATAGGTTTTCGTGCGCGTAGGAAAATTTTGTTTCCCATGTGACCTTCCCCAACAGTGGCATCATGAGCTAGGTTCATGCGTAGATGTCATCTCGAGTAGAACACGAAAGTTTTTGTGGGCAGTGATGTGCGATTTGCTGCCCTCCTTAGTCTTTTCTTGATTCCGCGGTATTGTTGGATCGAAGCGGCTCGGACCGACATTACTCGTACGCTTACGAGAGACTAGTTTCATCGCTATGAGCAACTCCGTTGCCCAAAGATGACTGGCGACTGTCGGTTTCTCCAACTTTAGTTGAATCGAATTTGACCGAGGAGGTCCTTGGATGAGGTTAAATAGCCTAGATACTTGGTAGATAAGAAGGCTGGCAAAGTCGACATAAGTATATTTGATATACATGATATTGATCTGTACTTTACTAGTGCTCCTAGTAGCGCGAGGGTATTGGATACCGGTTCGGTTGCTAAGTGATTAGTAACACGAAATGAAAGCTAAGGAATAAACGGAGACTAGCTAAAGGCGAGGTGACGATACATGTTGGAAGTGTTTCCAAGGTTGATATGATCAAACGTCGCATGCTCCCTCTATCATCAGGATTGGTGGTAAAACCCAAATAATTCTTATTTGGTGTTTGCGTTGAGCATGAACATGATTGGATCATGTTTGTTGCAATACGATTATTCATTTAAAGAGAATAGTAGTTATTCTATTTTCTTGAATAATTACCCTCAATGGTTTATTGAATCTCGATCGTAGTGATACACATGTTCATAATAGTAGTGCCAAAAGATACAAAGTCATAATGATAGTACCACTTAGTTGTGGCACTGCCACTTGAGTCATGTTGGTGTAAAACGCATGAAGAAACTCCATGCGGATGGATCGTTTGGACTCGCTTGATTTTGAATCACTTGAGACATGCAAAACGTGCCACATGAAACAAGAGAGTAACTTGTTGGGAGTAATGCATTTTTGATGTGTACAGTCCAATGAGTGCTAAGGCACGCAGTGGATATCGTTAGGTTCTTACTTCACTAACGATTTAAGTAGATACATGGGTATTTACTTGATGAATCACAAGTCTGAAATATTGAAAAGTTCAAGACAATTTCGTAGTGAAGATCGTCGTGACAAGAGGATAAACTATCTACGATATGATCATAGAGATGAATATCTGAGTTGCAATTTTTGGTACCAGTTAAGACAATGTCAAAATTGTTTTGAAGTTCATGCCACTTGGAACACCATAGTGTAATGATGTGTGTGAACGTCATAGCCACGCCCTATTTGATATGGTGCATACTGTGATGTCTCTTATCGAATTACCACTATCGTTTATGGGTCATGCATTAGAGACCACCGCATTCACTTTAAATAGGGCACCGCGTATTTCTGTTGAGATGACACAGTATAGACTGAGGTTTAGAGAAATCTAAGCTGTCGTTTCTTGAAAGTTTGGGGCTGCGATGCTTATGTGAAAAGGTTTCAGTCTGATAAGCTCGAACCCAAAGCGGATGAAAGCATCTTCATAGGATATCCAAAACAGTTGGATACATCTCCTATCTCAGATCCGGAAGCAAAGTGTTTGTTTCTAGAAACGGATCCTTTCTCAAGGAAAGGTTTCTCTCGAAAGAATTGAGTGGGAGAGTGGTGGAACTATATGAGGTTATTGAACTGTCACTTCAACCAGTGTGTAGCAGGGCGCAGAAAGTTGTTCCTGTGGCGCCTACAGCAATTGAAGTGGAAGCTGATGATAGTGATCATTAGAGCTTCGGATCAAGTTACTACAAACCTCGTAGATCGACAAAGGTCACGTAATACTACAGAGTGGTACGGTAACCCTGTCTTGGAGGTCATGTTGTTGAACAAACCTACGAGTTATGGAGAAGCAATGGTGGGCCCGAATTCCAACAAATGACTGGAGGCCATGAAATCCGAGAGAGGATCCATGTATAAAACAAAGTGCAGACTTTGGAGGAACTACTTGATGGTAGTAAGACTATTAAGTGAAGATGGATCTTTGTAAGGAATACAGACGATGATGGTGATAAGTCACTATTAAGAAAAGCTCGACTTGCCGCAAAGATGTTTCCGACAAGATCAAATAGTTGACTATGATGAGACTTTCTCACTCATAGCGATGCTAAAAGTCTGTTGGAATTATGTTAGCAGTTGCTGCATTATTTATGAAATGTTGCAAATAGGATGTCAAAACATTGTTTTCCTCGACGGAAATGTTGTATGTGATACAACCGGGAAGTTTTGTCAATCCTAAGGATGCTAACAAGTATGCAAGCTCCAGCGATCCTTCAATGGACTGGTGCAAGCATCTCGGAGTTGGAATATACAATTTGATGAGATGATCAAAGATTTTGGGTTTGTACAAGGTTTATGAGAAACTCGTATTTCCAAAGAAGTGAGTGGGAGCATTATAGAATTTCTGATAAGTATATGTGGTTGACATATTGTGAATCAGAAGTAATGTAGAATTTCTGTAAAGCATAAAAGGTTGTTTGAAAGGAGTTTTTCAAAGGAATACCAGGATTGAGCTACTTGAACGTTGAGCATCAAGATCTATGGAGATAGATCGAAACGCTTAATAGAAGTTTCAACAGGATGCATGCCTTGACAAGTTTTTGAAGGAGTTCAAAATAGATTAGCAAAGAAGGAGTTCCTGACTGTGTTGTAAGGTGTGGATTTGAGTAAGACTCAAAATCCGACCACGGTAGAATAAAGAGAATAGACGAAGGTCGTCTTCTATGCCTTAGCCGTAGACTCTAAAGTATGCCATGCTGAGTACCGCACCTGATGTGTGCCTTGCCTCAAGTCTGTTGAGAGGTACAGAGAGTGATCCATGATTGAATCACTAGCAGCGGTCAAAGTTATCCTTAGTAACTAATGGACTAAGGAATCTCGATTATGGAGGTGGTTAAAGAGTTCATCGTAAAGGGTTACGTCGATGCAAGCTTTGACACTAATCTGAATAACTATTAGTAGTGAAACGGATTCGTATAGTAGAGTAGATATTTGGAGTATTTCCGAATAGCACGTTGTAGCAGCATCTATAAGATGACATAAAGATGTGTAAAGAACACACGGATCTGAAAGTTTCAGAACCGTTGACTAAGACCTCTCTCATGAGCAAGACGTGGTCAGACCCCAGAACTATATGGGTGTTGGATTCGTTAGAATCACATGGTGATGCGAACTAGATTATTGACTCTAGTGCAAGTGGGAGACTGTTGGAAATATGCCCTAGAGGCAATAATAAATTAGTTATTATTATATTTCTTTGTTCATGATAATCTTTTATTATCCATGCTATAATTGTATTGAATGAAGACTTAGATACATGTGTGGATACATAGACCAAACACTGTCCCTAGCAAGCCTCTAGTTGGCTAGCCAGTTGATCAAGGATAGTCAGGGTCTTCTGACTATGTACAAGGTGTTGTTGCTTGATAACTGGATCACATCATTGGGCGAATCATGTGATGGACTAGACCCAACTAATAAACGTAGCATATTGATCGTGTCATTTTGTTGCTACTATTTTCTACGTGTCAAGTATTTATTCCTATGACCATGAGATCATATAACTCACTGACACTCGAGGAATACTTTGTGTGTATCAAACGTCACAACGTAACTGGGTGGCTATAAAGATGCTCTACAGGTATCTCCGAAGGTGTCCGTTGAGTTAGTATGGATCAAGACTGGGATTTGTCAGCCCGTGTGACGGAGAGGTATCTCGGGGCCCACTCGGTAATATAACATCACACACAAGCTTTGCAAGCAATGTGACTTAGTGTAAGTCACGGGATCTTGTATTACGGAATGAGTAAAGAGACTTGCCGGTAAACGAGATTAAAATAGGTATGCGGATATTGACGATCGAATCTCGGGCAAGTAACATACCGAAGGACAAAGGGAATGACATACGGGATTATATGAATCCTTGGCACTGAGGTTCAAACGATAAGATCTTCGTAGAATATGTAGGATCCAATATGGGCATCCAGGTCCTGCCATTGGATATTGACCGAGGAGTCCCTCGGGTCATGTCTACATAGTTCTCGAGCTAGCAGGGTCTGCACACTTAAGGTTCGGTGTTGTTTTATGCGTATTTGAGTTATATGGTTGGTTACTGAATGTTGTTCGGAGTCCCGGATGAGATCACGGATGTCATGAGGGTTTCCGGAATGGTCCGGAGACGAAGATTGATATATAGTATGACCTCATTTGATTACCGGAAGGTTTTCGGAATTATCGGGAATGTACCGGGAATGACGAATGGGTTCCGGATGTTCACCGGGAGGGGCCAGCCCACCCGGGGGAAGCCCATAGGCCTTAGGGGTGCCACACCAGCCTTTAGTGGGCTGGTGGGACAGCCCAAGAAGCCCTATATGCAGCAGAAAGAAAAATCAAAGAGAAAAAAAGGGGGAAGTGGGAAAGTGGAGAAGGACTCCACCTTCCAATCCTAGTTGGACTAGGATTGGAAGGGGAGGACTTCCCCCCCTTGGTTCGGCCGTACCCCTTGGGGCTTCTTGAGCCCCAACGCAAGGCCCTCCCCTCCCACCTATATATACGGAGGTTTTAGGGCTGATTTGAGACAACTTTTCCACGGCAGCCCGACCACATACCTCCACGGTTTTTCGTCTAGATCGCGTCTCTGCGGAGCTCGGGCGGAGCCCTGCTGAGATTAGATCACCACCAACCTCCGGAGCGCCGTCACGCTGCCGGAGAACTCATCTAACTCTCCATCTCTCTTGCTGGATCAAGAAGGCCGAGATCATCGTCGAGCTATACGTGTGCTGAACGCGGAGGTGCCGTCCGTTTGGCACTAGATCGAAGCGGATCGTGGGACGGATCGCGGGACGGTTCGTGGTGCGGGTCGAGGGACGTGAGTACATGCCACTACATCAACCGCGTTTATTAACGCTTCTGCTGTGCGATCTACAAGGGTACATAGATCGGAAATCCCCTCTCGTAGATGGACATCACCATGATAGGTTTTCGTGCGCGTAGGAAAATTTTGTTTCCCATGCGACCTTCCCCAACAATATGATCTCATGGTCATAGGAATAAATACTTGACACGCAGAAAAACAGTACCAACAAAATGACACGATCAACATGCTACGTTCATTAGTTTGGGTCTAGTCCATCACATAATTCTCCTACTTATGTGATCCTGTTATCAAGTGACAACACTTGCCTATGGTCAGGAAACTTTGACCATCTTTGATCAACAAGCTAGTCAACTAGAGGCTTACTAGGGACGGTGTTTTGTCTATGTATCCACACAAGTATTGTGTTTCCAATCAATACAATTATAGCATGGATAATAAACGATTATCATGAACAAATAAATATAATAATAACAAATTTATTATTGCCTCTAGGGCATATTTCCAATAGTTTCCCACTTGCACTAGAGTCAATAATCTAGTTCCCATCACCATGTGATTTCAACGAATCCAACACCCATATAGTTCTGGGGTCTGATCACGTCTTGCTCGTCAGAGAGGTTTTAGTCAACGGTTCTAAACCTTTCAGATCCGTGTGTTCTTTACAAATCTTTATGTCATCTTACAGATGCTACTACTACGTGCTATTCAGAAATACTCCAAATATCTACTCTACTATACGAATCCGTTTCACTACTCATAGCTATTCGCATTAGTGTCAAAGCTTGCATCGACGTAACCCTTTACGACGAACTCTTTAACCACCTCCATAATCGAGAAAAATTCCTTAGTCCGTTTAGTTACTAAGGATAACTTTGACCCCTGATCAGTGATTCAATCCTGGATCACTCTCCGTACCTCTTAACAGACTTGCTGCAAGGCACACATCAGGTGCGGTACTCAGCATGGCATACTTTACAGTCTACGGCTAAGGCATAGAAGACGACCTTCGTCTATTCTCTTTATTCTCCCGTGGTTGGGTTTTGAGTATTACTCAAATTCACACCTAACAACACAGTCAAGAACTCCTTCTTTGCTGATCTATTTTGAACTCCTTCAAAAACTTGTCAAGGCATGCATCTTGTTGAAACTTCTATTTAAGCGTTTCGATCTATCTCCATAGATCTTGATGCTCAATGTTCAAGTAGCTCAATCCAGGTATTCCTTTAAAAACTCCTTTCAAACAACCTTTTATGCTTCACAGAAATTCTACATTACTTCTGATCAACAATATGTCAACCACATATACTTATCAAAAATTCTATAGTGCTCCCACTCACTTCTTTGGAAATACAAGTTTCTCATAAACCTTGTATAAACCCAAAAGTTTTGATCAACTCATCAAAGCATATATTCCAACTCCGAGATGCTTGCACCAGTCCATAGAAGGATCGCTAGAGCTTGCATACTTGTTAGCATCCTTAGGATTAACAAAACTTTCCGGTTGTATCACATACAACCTTTCCGTCGAGGAAAACAATGTTTTGACATCCTATGTGCAATATTTCATAAATAATGCAGCAACTGCTAACATAATTCCAACAGACCTTTTGCATCGCTATGAGTGAGAAAGTCTCATCACAGTCAACTTCTTGATCTTGTCGGAAAACATCCTTGCGACAAGTAAATCTTTTCTTAATGGTGACAATTCACCATCATCATTTGTCTTCCTTATAAAGATCCATCTTTTCTTAATAGTCTTACTACCATCAAGTAGTTCTTCCAAAGTCTACACTTTGTTTTATACATGGATCCTCTCTCGGATTTCTTGGCCTCCAGCCATTTGTCGGAATCCGGGCCCACCATTGCTTCTCCATAACTCGTAGGTTCATTGTTGCTCAACAACATGACCTCCAAGACAGGGTTACCGTACCACTATGTAGTAGTACGCGACCTTTGTCGACCTAGAATGTTTGTAGTAACTTGATCCGAAGCTCTAATGATCACTATCATCAGCTTCCACTTCAATTGGTGTAGGCCCCATAGGAACAACTTCCTGCGCCCTGCTACACATTGGTTGAAGTGACGGTTCAATAACCTCATCAAGTTCCACCACTCTCCCACTCAATTCTTTCGAGAGAAACCTTTCCTCGAGAAAGGATCCGTTTCTAGAAACAAACACTTTGCTTCTGGATCTGAGATAGGAGATGTATCCAACTGTTTTGGATATCCTATGAAGATGCATTTATCCGCTTAGGGTTCGAGCTTATCAGGCTGAAACCTTTTCACATAAGCATCGCAGCCCCAAGCTTTCAAGAAATGACAACTTAGGTTTCTCTAAACCATAGTCTATATTGTGTCATCTCAAAGGAAATATGCGGTGCCCTATTTAAAGTGAATGAGGTTGTCTCTAATGCATAACCCATAAACGATAGTGGTAATTCGATAAGAGACATCATAGTATGCACCATATCAAAATAGGGCGCAGCTATGACGTTCGGACACACCATCACACTATGGTGTTCAAGGTGGCATGGATCGCGAAACAATTTCCACATTGTCTTTAACTATTTATCAAAACTCGCAACTCAGATATTCATCTCTATGATCATATCGTAGATAGTTTATCCTCTTGTCACGACAATCTTCACTATGAAATAGCATTGAACTTTTCAATATTTCAAACTTGTGATTCATCAAGTAAATACTCTCGTATCTACTCAAATCGTCAGTGAAGTAAGAACATAACGATATCCAGTGCGTGCCTTAGCACTCATTGGACTGCACACATCAAAAATGTATTACTCCCAACAAGTTACTCTCTTGTTTCATGTGGCATGATTTGCATGTCTCAAGTGATTCAAAATCAAGTGAGTCCAAACGATCCATCTCTATGGAGCTTCTTCATGCATTTCTACCAACAGGTATGGTTTGCATGTCTCAAACGTTTCAAAAATGAGTGAGTACAAAGATCCATCGGCATGGAGCTTCTTCATGCATTTTACACCAACATGACTCAAGTGGCAGTGCCACAACTAAGTCGTACTATCATTATTACTTTATATGTTTTGGCACCAATATTATGAACATGTGTAACACTACGATCGAGATTCAATAAACCATTGAGGGTACTTATTCAAGCAAATAGAATAACTATTATTCTCTTTAAATGAATAATCGTATTGCAATAAACACGATCCAATCATGTTCATGCTCAATGCAAACACCAAATAACAATTATTTAGGTTTTACCACCAATCCCGATGATAGAGGGAGCGTGCGATGTTTGATCACATCAACCTTGGAAACACTTCCAACACATATCGTCACCTCGCCTTTAGCCAGTCTCCGTTTATACCGTAGCTTTCATTTCGAGTTACTAATTACTTAGCAACCGAACCGGTATCCAATACCCTCGTGCTACTAGGAGTAACACTAAAGCACACATCAATATCATGTATATCACATATACTTCTGTCGACTTTTGCCAGCCTTCTTTTTTACCAAGTATCTAGGGTAGCTCCGCCTCAGTGACCGTTCCCCTCATAACAGAAGCACTTAGTCTCGGGTTTGGGTTCAATCTTTGGGTTTCTTCATCAAAGCAACAACTCGTTTGTCGTTCCATGAAGTATCCCTTTTTAGCCCTTGCCCTTCTTGAAACTAGTGGTTCTACTAACCATCAATAATTGATGCTTGCAACTGTGACAACAGACCTTCTCCGACAACGGCGCCAGAAGAATGCTGCTAGCACTCCCAGTTGCTCAACAATTAGCAATTGTCTTGAAATGGCCCACCAGCACGTGGGTTCGCGGCAGTTTTCAAGGGTAGAGTATTCGACCCAATTTGTTGATTCGCCAGGCAGGAGGTGAGAGAATACTCTCGAGTATTAGCGGCTGAATGTATCAAATTCAACCACACCTGAAAGATTAGTATCTGCAAGCAAAGTATCAGCAGCAAAGTAGTATGATAACAACGATGTCAGAAACGATCTGTTGACGGCAGACTATTCCTAACTGTCGTATCAATGGCGCCAAAAGTTGCCCGTTGACGGAAATTGTCTTTTCCGGTCAACGGCGAGCGAACCAGAATTGTAGAAGATAGCACCAGTGTAACGAGTAACGGCAGTGGCAAGGAACAATAGTAGTGACAGTGGTAACAAGTAACAGCAGTAACAAGTAACAACAGTAGCAACAGAGCAAGACAAGTAACAACAGTAGCAGCAGATCAAGACAAGTAACAGCACCAGAGCAAAACAAGTAACAGCAGTAGTGGGACAAACTCGTAGGCAATGGGTCGGTGATTTGTTTGGATGATATTCATCATGCAACAGTTATAACACGGAGAGATACGTGGCTAGCTCCCGTTCGTCAATGTGATGTAGGCATGCATTCCGTGTGTAGTCATACGTGCTTAGGGAAAAGAACTTGCATGACATCTATTGTCCATCCCTCCAGTGGCAGCGGGGTCCAAAAGGATACTACAAGATATGAACGTTCTCCTTTTAATAAAGAACCGGAACAACGCATTAGCACTTGGTGAGCACATGAACTCCTCAAACTATGGTCATCATCGGGAGTGGTTTCGGTTATTGTCACTCCGGGGTTGCCGGATCATAACACATAGTAGGTAACTACAACTTGCAAGATCGAATCTAAAACACACATATATTGGTAACAACATAATAATTTCAGTTCTAAATCATGGCACTCGGGCCCTAGTGACAAGCATTAAGCATGGCAAAGTAGTAGCAACATCAATCTCAGAACATAGTGGATACTAGGGATCAATCCACGTCAAAACTAACTCGATTACATGATAGATCTCATCCTACTCATCACCGCCCAGCGAGCCTACGAATATATTACTCACGAACAATGAAGAGCTTCATGGAATTGGAGAGGGAAGAAGGTTTATGATGACGATGGCGACGATTTCCCCTCTCTGGAGCCCAAAACGGACTCCAGATCTATCCTCCAGATGAAGAACAGGATGTGGCGGCGCCTCCGTATCGCAAACGCGACGAAATCTTCTCTTCTGATTTTTTTCTGGTCGAAAGTGAATTTATAGAGCTGAGTTTGGGGGAAGCAGAGCCACGTGGGCCCCACAAGCTTGGTTGCCGCGGCCAGGGGGGAGGTCGCGGCAACAGTGCTTGTGGCCCACTGGCCCATCCCCTCCGGTGGATCTTCGCGCATGTATTTTTCATATTTTCCAGAAAAATTCTCCATAAATTTTCAGGACGTTCCGATAACTTTCATTTCTGCACAAAAACAACACCATGGCAATTCTGCTGAAAACAGCGTCAGTCCGGGTTAGTTCCATTCAAATCATGCAAATTAGAGTCCAAAACAAGGGCAAAAGAGTTTGGAAAAGTAGATACGATGGAGACGTATCAAACTCCCCCAAGCTTAAAACCTTGCTTGTCCTCAAGCAACTCAGTTGTCAAACTGAAAGAGAAAGACAAACTTTGACAAACTCTGTTTGATCTTGTTGTTGCAACTATGTCTAACTCGTAACCAGAATTTCAGCAAGATCATAAGTTAACCACATAAGCAAGTGACACACAGGTCTCACGGTAAACTAATATCAATGGCATAATCAGCTAGCGAGCAAATAATAATGAGTTCCAAATACCAACAATTCAATCCAAACAAGCATGAAGCAATATGAATAGGTGGTATCTCGCTAGCTCTTTCTGAGACCGCAAAACATAAATGCAGAGCACTTTCAAAGATCAAGGGCTGACTAAACATTGTAATTCATAGCAACGAAGATCCAGTCATAGTCATACTCAATATCAATCAAAAGCAAAGCATAAAAATGACAGAGGTGCTCTCTAATTGGTGCTTAAACAAGAAGAGGATGACTCAACAGGAAAATAAATAGACAGGCCCTTCGCAGAGGGAAGCATTGATTTGCAGAGGTGCCAGAGCTCAAGCTTTGAAAACAGAGATAATAATTTTGGGTGGCATGCTTTCATTGTCAACGCAATGACCAAGAGTTCTCAATATCTTCCACGCTACTCATGCTATAGGCGGTTCCCAAACAGAAAAGTAAAGTTTTAACTCCCCCACCACCAATCAATCACACTCCACGGCTAGCCGAATCCTCGGGTACCGTCCATACTAACATCAATCCGGGGGGAGTCTTGTTTTACAGTTATGTTTTCGATTTAAGCGTGGAACTGGGCATTCCAATTACCGGCCCCTTTCTCCTGAATGACCGTGAATAAACACATGTCGAGGATAACACGCCTAACATGGAAGATATCAATAGCCCCCTGTCACCACATGAGCGGTTCGGGCATGCAAAACAGATTATTTCTTGAAGGTTTAGAGAATGGCACATGCAAATTTACTTGGAATGGCAGGTAAATACCGCACATAGGTAGGTATGGTGGACTCTCATGGAAATTTTGGTTTTATGGAAGTGGATGCACAAGCAGTATTCCGCTTAGTACAAGTGAAGACTAGGAAAATACTGGGAAGCGAACAACTAGAGAGCGACAACAGTCATCAGAATGCAATGAGTTTAACTAAAATGGAGTGCAAGCATGAACAGGATATAAGTCACCATGAACACGAACATCATAGAGGCTATGTTGATTTGTTTCAACTACATGCATGAACATGCGCCAAGTCAATCCACTTGGATCATTCAAAGGAGAATACCATCCTATCATACTACATCATAGTCATCTCAAAATCTATGTTGGCATTCAAGACAAACCATTATAAGCTCCTAGCTAAATAAGCATGGCATCAGAAACTATGATCTCTAAGTTATCATTGCAAACATGGTTCTCTCACAACAAAGCTGAATCTGAGATGACAAGCTAGTCATATTTACAAAAACAAAATAGATAGAGTTCATACCAGCTTTTCCAGTCTCAGTCACTTCATCATATATCAACTTTATTGCCTTTCACTTGCACGGTCGCACGATGTGAACAATAATAAGCGTGCTCGTGCAATGGACTAAGCTGAATCTGCACGCAAACACAAAGGAGAAGACAAAGTAATATGGCTCTTTGAAATATAAACAGGTATGCATGCAAGAGCCACTAAACATTGTAACCAATATCTTCTACCTTGACCCAAAGAAAAAGAAAACTATTTCCACGGGAAAGCTCCCAACAAGCAAAAGAAGAAAGGAAAATCTTTTGGGGTTTTCTCAAAAGAACACAAAACAAGAAGACAAGAAAACGAAAATAAACTAGCATGGATAATACAGTGGCAAAGTGTGAACACCGACGAACAAAGTAAAAGCATAAGTATGAATGTAAGGTCGGTGAGAACACGTACTCCCCCAAGCTTAGGCTTTTGGCCTAGCTTGGTCTACTCCCAAGGACGGTCCTGGCGAAACCCAAAATCATAATCGGGGTTATACGGGAGCGCTGCAGCCATTGCCTGAATAGCTGCCTCACAGAGACGAGCAGCCGTTGCCTCCCTCTCATACTCCTATGCCTCTCCTATGGTTATGTAGTATCTCCGTTTAACCTGAAAGTCAAAGAAAGTAGGAGCAGGAAGGGTAATATGGAAAACACGCTGCCTATTAAATATTAGTCGGTATAGGAGGGATTCATCATCCCTCTCAAGAAACTGGTAGCGTGTCAAAGCGACGCGGTCAAGGAAAGCTGTATGGAGCGGGGGATCTCTTGCGCGGATGGGTAATCCAAGAAAATTTGCTATGCGAGTGGCATAGATGCCGCCAAAGAAATCTCGCTCAATAGCATTCTTATTCAGCCTCCTTGCTATAATAGCTCTCATGTTGAAGCTTTTGTCACCCGTAACCGCGCTCTTAAGGATACTAAGGTCGGATGCGCATAGGTGACAATGTTCAACCTTACCGTTAATGCATCTACCTATGAAGAGGGCAAAGTAGTGCAAGGCAGGGAAATGAATGCTTCCTATGGTAGCTTGCGTGATGTCTCTAGTTTCTCCAAAAGATATACTAGAGAAAAAATCTCTAACCGAAGATTTAGCAGGATCTTTAAGATTACCCCCATCGGGTATTTTGCAATTCCTATTAAAATCCTCCAAATCAATGGCATAGGATTTATCATACAAATCAAACAGTATGGATGAGTCACGGCCAACTAAAAATTTAAATCTACGCACGAAAGAGGCAGTGAGCATAGCATACTGTTCACATTTATCTGAGATGAATTCTTCTAACCTGGCATTGCGGACAAGTGTATCAAACTCATCCTTGAAGCCTGCTTCGATCATGTACTCATCGGAAGGCCATTCACATGGTTGTACCGATGCGTCCCTTAGTTGATAAAGATCGGGCTCCCGAAAAGAAAAACGGGGACCCTTCTTACTTGAGGAACCATCATGAAACTTCCTCCTGAACGTAATTTCTCTTTACTGAAATTTTGAAGTTCAAGAGAAAAGTGAATAAAGACCAACCACACCTTGTAGCAACTACTCCAACTAGTGCCTAGAGACCGTATCACGCGCTAAACCTACTTGGGACCAGCTAAAATCAACATTTCAAGCACAAGAACAGGGTCACCAAGGTAGCAAGAATACGCGAAGGATAAAGCACTAGAGCAAAAACTAATTGGATCAATGGAGGAGTCACTTACCAAGGAGTAATTTCCCCAAAACGGTTCGGAGAATGGTGCTTTGAGCAAAGAGATCGAAAATCACAGCCAAATGAGCAAGAACACGGGTTTGAGCTGCGAAACAATTTTTTCTGGAGGAAGAAGAAGAGGATGGGAGCTGGAATGAGTGGAGGGGCCCCCTGTGGGCCCCACAAGCTTGCTCCCCGCGGCCAGGGGGTAGCCCACGGTGACAGGGCTTGTGGCCCACTGGGGTCGCCCCTAGGCCAGCTCTTTGTCCTAGTATTTTTCAAATATTCCAGAAAAAATCATACTAGATTTTCAGGACCATCGGAGAACTTTTATTTTCGGGGTATTTTTCTCCGGAACGCTAAAACAGAAAACAGGAAAACTAAACTAAACCTATCATTTTTCTTCTAAGCAAAAGAAAGTGAAAGCTTAAAACAGAGGTATGTGACTCTTTGATTCATCCATTTCATGGTCATCGAAAGAAATCCGTCAATGGGGTTGATCAAATCCTTATGACAAAACTTTCTCGAATAGCAAAAGAGAACGGAGAATTTTTGAATAGCCACTAAGTGACCTCAATGGGGATGTAAATCGCCCCAACAAGCAAATCATACTTCATCTTGACACGAGGAATAGGGAATTCAAAGCTCCCAGTAAGAATCGATGAAGTTTTTTTGATAGCATTGATGCAATGTACTTGATATCATTTCTTCGGAAAGTGCACGGTATGCTCATTACCGTTGACATGGAAAGTGACATTGCCTTTGTTGCAATCTATAACAGCCCCTTAAGTGTTTAAAAAGGGTCTTCTGAGGATGACAGCCATGGCATCGTCCTTGGGAATATCCAAGATAACAAAGTCTATTAAGATAGTGGTGTTAGCCACCACAACAGGCACATCCTCGCAAATGACAACATGGAAAGCAGTTGATTTGTCGACCATTTGCAGAGAGATTTCAGTGGGTGTCAACTTATCCAATTCAAGTCTATGATAAAGAGAGAGAGGCATAACACTAACTTCGGCTCCAAGGTCACATAAGGCAGTTCTTACGCAATTTCCTTTAATTGAGCAAGGTATAGTGGGCACTCCGGGATCACCAAGTTTCTTAGGAGTTCCACCTTTGAAAGTGTAATTGGCAAGCATGGTGGAGATCTCAAGATCTGGTATCTTCCGTTTATTGGTCACGGTATCTTTCATGTACTTGGCATACGGAGACATTTTGAGCATATCAACTAACCGCATCTGCAGAAAGACGGGTCTTATCATTTCAATAAAGCGCTCAAAATCCTCATCATCCTTTTTCTTGGATGGCTTAGGAGGAAAGGGCATAGGTCTCTGAACCCATGGCTCTCTTTCTTTACCATGCTTCCTAGTAGTGAAGTCATTCTTATCGTATCTCTTAGGTTGTGGGTTATCAGGATTAACCGTAGGTTCAATCTCCACATCCTTATCATTGCTAGGTTGAGCATCATTATGAACATCATTGTCCATATTGTCACCAGGTTCATGTTCTTCACGAGATTGTGTTTCTGCATCAAACGCAGAAATATCATTTGGTTCTTCAGGTGTGACAGTTTTTGATGAACTGACATGTAGGTTTCTATCATCCTTGTTCTTCTCTTCAGGATGACTGGGTGTATCTGCCTTAATTCCTTGAGAATCTTGATCAATTCTCTTAGGATGACCCTCAGGATACGAAGGTTCCTGAGTCATTTTGCCTCCTCTAGTAACGACTCTGACAGAGTTCTCATTTAATTCATTGAGCAGGTCATTCTGAGCTTTAAGTACTTGTTCTACATGAGTAGTAATCATAGAGGCATGTTTACTCAGAATCTTCAGATCATTGACATTTCTGTCTACACAAGCACTTAAATGACTAAGCATACGAGTACTTTGTTCCAAATGTCTGCTAACATAATCATTGAAACTATGTTGTTTGGCAACAAAGTTGTCAAATTCATCAAAGCATAAGCTAGTAGGTTTATCAAAAGGAATATCACTCTAATCAAACATACGCAGAGAATTCACTTCTACTACTTGTATTGGGTTATCGAGACCATGGATCTCTCCGATAGCTGGTAGGTTTTTGACATCTTCAGATCTAATGCCTTTCTCTTGCATAGATTTCTTGGCTTCTTGCATATCTTCGGGACTGAGGAATAGAATACATCTTTTCTTCGGAGTTGGCTTAGGAGGTGGTTCGGGAATAGTCCAAGCATTATCATTGATCAAGATGTTATTCAGTAGAGTCTCGGCTTGTTCTACAGTTCGTTCCCTAAAAACACAACCGGCACAACTATCTAGGTGATCTATAGAAGCATCGGTGAGTCCATTATAGAAGATATCAAGTATCTCGTTCTTCTTAAGAGGGTGATCAGGCAAAGCATTCTGTAGCTGTACGAGCCTCCCCCAAGCTTGTGGGAGACTCTCTTCTTTGAGTTGAGCAAAGTTGTATATTTCCTGCAGGCAGCTTGCTTCTTATGGGCAGGGAAATATTTCTCACAGAAGTAATAGACCATATCATGGGGACTACTCACACATCCAGGTGCAAGAGAAGTGAACCAGGCTTTAGCGTCATCCTTTAGAGAGAAAGGAAACAACTTAAGGATATAGTAGTGGCGGATCTTCTCCTCACTAGTGAAAAGGGTGGCTATATCATGTAGTTTGGTAAGATGGGCTACGACCGTCTCAGGCTCATAACTGTGGAAAGGATCAGATTCGACTAGAGAGATTATCTCAGGGTCGAGAGAGAATTCATAATCCTTATCGGTGATAAAGATAGGTGAAGTGGCAAACTTCGGCTCGTATTTCATCCTAGCTTTTAGAGATTTTTCCTTCCACTTGAGAAGTAATTTCTCAGCGTCATAGGCATCCTTACATGCAAGAAAATCCTCAGCTATCTCTCCCTCCATAACATAACTCTCAGGTATATCAGACAATTCATATCTAGGAGAGCTAGATCTAGCAGTAGCAAAAGCAGGTTCTATCTCAATAGTATCGGCAGTTTCAGAAGCATCACGAGCATTGGCAGTAGCTGTAGCAATATGAGCATCAAGGAACACCCATAGTGGCACATCAGGCAAAGTAGTATCGCTAGAAGTATCAAGCATAGCATCATCAGGCAAAATAGCATCTCTAGCATCATCAGGCAAAGCAGTATCAAGCATAGCATCTCTAGCAGTATCAGGCATAGCATATCTAGTAGTGTCAGGCAAAATAGCATCTCAAGCAGTATCAGGCATAGCATCTCTAGCAGTATCAGGCATAGAATCATCAAGCACAGGCGACATATCAAGATTTCTAGCAGGAGGTGATGTCGCAACCTTACTCATAACTGAAGGTGAATCAAGTGCAGAGCTAGATGGCAGTTCCTTACCTCCCCTCGTAGTTGAGGGCAAGACTTTGGTTTTTGGATCCTTCAGATTCTTCATAGTGATCTGCAGATATAAATCACAAGTGACTCAAAGAATATAGCAATACCTCCCCAGCAACGGCGCCAGAAAAATGTTGCTACTGTGACAACAGACCTTCTCCGGAAACGGCGCGAGAAGAATGCTGCTAGCACTCCCAGTTGCTCAACAATTAGCAATTATCTTGCAATGGCCCACCAGCGCGTGGGTTCGCGGCAGTTTTCGAGGGTAGAGTATTCGACCCAATTTGTTGATTCACCAGGCAGGAGGTGAGAGAATACTCTCGAGTATTAGCAGCTAAATGTATCAGATTCCACCACACCTGAAAGATTAGTATCTGCAAGCAAAGTATCAGCAGCAAATTAGTATGATAACAACGGCGTCAGAAACGATTTGTTGACGGCAGACTATTCCTAACTATCGTATCAATGGCGCCAGAAGTTGCCCGTTGACGGAAATTATCATTTCCCGTCAACGCCGAGCGAACCAGAATTGTAGAAGGTAGCAGCAGTGTAACGAGTAATGACAGTGGCAAGGAACAACAGTAGTGACAGCGGTAGCAAGTAACAATAGTAGCAAGTAACAGCAGTAGCAACAGAGCAAGACAAGTAACAATAGTAATAGCAGAGTAATACAAGTAACAACAGCAGAGCAAAACAAGTAACAGTAGCAATGGGACAAACTCATAGGCAATGGGTCGGTGATTTGTTTGGATGATATTCATCATGCAACAGTTATAACACGGAGATATGTGGCTAGCTCCCATTCGTCAATGTGAGGTAGGCATGCATTCCATGTGTAATCATACGTGCTTAGGGAAAAGAACTTGCATGCCATCTACTGTCCATCCATCCCGTGGCATCGGGGTCCAAAAGGATACTACAGGATATCAAGGTTCTCTTTTTAATAAAGAACCGGAACAACGCATTAGCACTTGGTGAACACATGAACTCCTCAAACTATGGTCATCACCAGGAGTGGTTCCGGTTATTGTCACTCCGGGGTTGCCGGATCATAACACATAGTAGGTAACTACAACTTGCAAGATCAGATCTAAAACACACATATATTGGTGACAACATAATAATTTCAAATCTGAAATCATGGCACTCGGACCCTAGTGACAAGAATTAAGCATGGCAAAGTAGTAGCAACATCAATCTCAGAACATAGTGGATACTAGGGATCAATCCCCGTCAAAACTAACTCGATTACATGATAGATCTCATCCTACTCATCACCACCCAGCGAGCCTACGAATAGATTACTCACGAACGATGAAGAGCTTCATGGAATTCGAGAGGGAAGAAGGTTGATGATGACGATGGCGACGATTTCCCCTCTCCGGAGCCCAAAACGGACTCCAGATCTGTCCTCCAGATGAAGAACAGGATGTGGCAGCGCCTCCATATCGCAAACGCGACGAAATCTTCTCTTCTGATTTTTTTTTCTGGGCGAAAGTGAATTTATAGAGCTGAGTTTGGGGGCGGCAGAGCCACGTGGGCCCCACAAGCTTGGTTGTCGCGGCCAGGGGGAGGCCGCGGCAACAGTGCTTGTGGCCCACTGGCCCATCCCCTCCGGTGGATCTTTGCGTAGGTATTTTTCGTATTTTCCTGAAAAATTCTTCGTAAATTTTCAGCAGGTTCTGAGAACTTTCATTTCTGCACAAAAACAACACCATGGCAATTCTGTTGAAAACAGCGTCAGTCCGGGTTAGTTCCATTCAAATCATGCAAATTAGAGTCCAAAACAAGGCAAAAGAGTTTGGAAAAGTAGATACGATGGAGACGTATCAATGCTCCTTCTTGATTTCTACTTTCGTAGTGTCAAACATTGCGAATCACTCAAGTATCATCATATATATATCCCTTGATATGTTATAGTTCATCACGAAGCTCTAGCAGCTTAGTGGCAGTGACTTTGGAGAACCATCACTATATCATCTCGAAGATTAACTCCCACTTGATTCAAGTGATTGTTGTAATCAGATAATCTGAGAACATGCTCAACAATTTGAGCTTTTCTCCTTTACTTTGTAGGCAAAGAATCTTGTCAGAGGTTTTATACCTCTCGACAAGAGCACGAGCATGAAATCTCAATTTCATATCTTTGAACATATCTTATGTTCTGCGACGTTTTCAAAACGTCTTCGGTGCCTTGCTTCTAAGCCATTAAGTATTGCACACTGAACTATCATGTAGTCATCAAAGACGTGTATGTCAGATGTTCGCAACATCCACAGCCGACGCCCGACGTGCAGCACACCGAGTGGTGCATTAAGGACATAAGCCTTCTGCGCAGCAATGAGGACAATCCTCAGTTTTACGGACTCAGTCCGCAAAGTTGCTACTATCAACTTTCAACTAAATTTTCTCTAGGAACATATAAAAACAATAGAGCTATAGTGCAAGCTACATCGTAATTCGCAAAGACCATTAGACTATGTTCATGATAATTAGTTCAATTAAACATATTACTTAAGAACTCCCACTCAAAAAGTACATCTCTCTAGTCATTTGAGTGGTACATGATCCAAATCCACTACCTCAAGTCCGATCATCACGTGAGTCGAGAATAGTTTCAGTGGTAAGCATCTCTATGCTAATCATATCAACTATACGATTCATGCTCGACCTTTCGGTCTCTTGTTTTCCGAGGCCATGTCTGCACATGCTAGGCTCGTCAAATTTAACCCGAGTGTTCCGCGTGTGCAACTGTTTTGCACTCGTTGTATGTGAACGTTGAGTCTATCACACCCGATCATCACGTGGTGTCTCGAAACGACGAACTGTAGCAACGGTGCACAGTCGGGGAGAACACAATTTCATCTTGAAATTTTAGTGAGAGATCACTCATAATGCTACCGTCGTTCTAAGCAAAATAAGGTGCATAAAAGGATTAACATCGCATGCAATTCATAAGTGACATGATATGGACATCATCAAGTGCTCCTTGATCTCCATCACCAAAGCACTGGTATGATCTTCTTGTCACGGGCGCCACACCATGATATCCATCATCGTGCCGCCATCGAGGTTGTCATGTATGCTATGCTATTAGTGCTAAAGCTACGTCCTAGCAATATAGTAAACGCATCTGCAAACACAAACATTAGTTTAAAGACAACCCTATGGCTCCTGCCGGTTGCCGTAGCATCGACGTGCAAGTCGATATTAACTATTACAACATGATCATCTCATATATCCAATATATCACATCACGTCGTTGGCCATATCACATCGCAAGCATACCCTGCAAAAACAAGTTAGACATCCTCTAATTGTTGTTGCATGTTTTACGTGGTTTCCATGGGTATCTACTAGGATCGCATCTTACTTAAGCAAACACCACAACGGGGATGTATGAATTGCTATTTAATCTCTCTCCAAGGACCTCCTCGGTCAAATCCGATTCAAGTAAAGTTGGAGAAACCGACACTCGCCAGTCATCTTTGAGCAACGGGGCTCCTCGTAGCGATGAAACGAGTCTCTCATAAGCGTACGAGTAATGTCGGTCCGAGCCGCTTCGATCCAACAATACCGCGGAATCAAGAAAAGACTAAGGAGGGCAGCAAATCGCACATCACCGCCCACAAAAACTCTTTGTGTTCTACTCGAGATAACATCTACGCATGAACCTAGCTCATGATGCCACTGTTGGAGAACGTCGCATGGGAAACAAAAAATTTCCTACGCGCACGAAGACCTATCATGGTGATGTCCATCTACGAGAGGAGACTTGGATCTACGTAGCCTTGTAGATCGCACACCACGAAGCGTTAAGAAACGCGGTTGATGTAGTGGAGCGTCTTCAGTCCCTCGAACCGCCCCATGAACCATCCCACGAACCGTCCCGTGATCTGTCCCATGATCCGTTGCATCTGTTGCACGAACCATCCCGTGATCCGTCCCATGAACCGTCTCACGATCCGTTGCACGAACCGTCTTGCGATCTGTCTCATGATCCGTTCCGATCTAGTGCCGAACGGACGGCACCTCCGCGTTCAGCACACGTACAGCTCGATGATGATTTCCACCTTCTTGATCCAGCAAGAGGGGGCGGAGAGGTAGAAGAGTTCTCCGGCAGCGTGACGGCGCGCCGGTGGTGGTGATAATCTACTCCGGCATGGCTTCGCCTAAGCTCCGCAGAAATACGATCTAGAGGAAAAACTGTGTGGTATAGGGTCGAGCAGCACGTGGAAAAGTTGTGTTTCAAAAACCCTCAATACCTCTGTTATATATAGGAGGGAGGGAGGGGAGGAGGCAGCCTCAAACCCTCAAGGTTTGGCCGAAATTGGAGGTGGAGGAGTCCTACTCCAATCCTACTTGGAGTAGGATTCCACCTTCCCACTTGGAAACTCATTCCACCTTGTGTTTTTTCCTTCTCAAACCTTATGGGCCTTAGTGGGAACTTATTCCAGCCCACTAGGGGCTGGTTTATGTCTTCCCATAGCCCATGAGACCCTTTGGAGCGTGACACCCCTCCGGATGGTCCCCGGCACCCCTCCCGGCACTGCCGGTACACTACCGATGAGCCCGAAACTTTTTCGGTGACCAAAACAGGACTTCCTATATATCAATATTTACCTCCGAACTATTCCGGAGCTCCTCGTGATGTCCTGGATCTCATATGTGACTCCGAACAACTTTCGGTTACCAACACCTATAACTCAACCATACCGAAACGTCACCGAACCTTAAGTGTGCAGACCCTGCGGGTTCGAGAACTATGTAGACATGCCCCGAGACACTCAGTTAATATCCAATAGCGGGACCTGGATGTCCATATTGGATCCTACATATTCTCCGAAGATCTTATCGGTTGAACCTCAGTGTCAAGGATTCATATAATCCCGTATGTCATTCCCTTTGTCCTTCGGTATGTTACTTGCCCGAGATTTGATCGTCGGTATCCGCATACCTATTTCAATATCGTTACCGTCAAGTCTCTTTACTCGTTCCGCAATACAAGATCCCGTGACTTACACTTAGTCACATTGCTTGCAAGGCTTGTGTGTGATGTTGTATTACCGAGTGGGCCCCGAGATACCTCTCCGTCACACGGAGTGACAAATACGAGTCTTGATCCATACTAACTCAACAGACACCTTCGAAGATACCTGTAGAGCATCTTTATAGTCACCCAGTTACGTTGTGACGTTTGATACACACAAGGTATTCCTCCGGTGCGAGTGAGTTATATGATCTCATGGTCATAGGAATAAATACTTGACACGCAGAAAAACAGTAGCAACAAAATGACACGATCAACATGCTACGTTCATTAGTTTGGGTCTAGTCCATCACATGATTCTCCTAATGATGTGATACTATTATCAAGTGACAACACTTGCCTATGGTCAGGAAACTTTGACCATCTTTGATCAACAAGCTAGTCAACTAGAGGCTTACTAGGGACAGTGTTTTGTCTGTGTATCCACACAAGTATTGTGTTTCCAATCAATACAATTATAGCATGGATAGTAAACGATTATCATGAACAAATAAATATAATAATAACTAATTTATTATTGCCTCTAGGGCATATTTCCAACAAGGTCTACCAAGAATGATAGTGCATGTAGGATCGCAATCAATGTCAAGCACAATGAAATCCACGGGTACATAGTTCCTATTTGCAATAATAAGAACATCATTGATCCTTCCCATGGGTTTCTTGACAATAGAATCCGCAAGATGCAAATTAAGAGAACACTCCTCAATCTCATTAAAACACAGAACATCACATAAAGACTTTGGAATCGCGGAAACACTAGCACCCAAATCACACAAAGCATTGCATTCATAGTTTTTGATTTTGATTTTGATAGTAGGTTCCCACTCATCACGAAGCTTTCTTGTAGTGCCCCATGTGTAAAGCTTTCCCTTTTTGTAACCTTTCATGTGGGACCACCTTGACATTGTCATGAGAGCTATATATGCATGTATGATTCCATGTGTCACCTTGTACTTCTTCTATTGCATGCATGCATCCATGTCATACCATTCTTACCATGCCTTGTGTTGCTTGCATCTATACCTTGCCAAGTCTTAGAGTGGGCCTTGTAATTTCATGTGTTGCTGATGTGATGATGGAGTGTGGTGTGTAGGAGTGGGTTCTAGGTATTTTCAAAGCTCATTGCAATTTTAAACCCTTTCCCTTTCCTATTATCTCATGTTCAAAATTCCATCTTCCCAAAGGTTGTTTCAAAATGTCTGGTGTTTAGAGTTTATTGCGGAGATGATGATGTGATGATTTGGAGTTTTATCCTTGGTCTGGAGGGTGAATATAAATCACAAAACAGATTATATAAATGCTGTTTTGGATTTATGAAAGTAGCCCCATAAATGTTGGAAGTATTTTATTTAAATAGCTGGTTCATTTTCAGGTCCAGGGCAATTTTTCATTTGATTTTATCCCTTTTATTTTGTCCTGTGCCTATTTTTCTTTCTCTGTTTTTATTTTTTAAAGGGAATAGACAGGGGGCTCTTTTTCCCAATCTGCCGCCCTAGTGGGCCTCCTCCCACCTAGCTGGCCCGCTCTCTCCTTCTCTCGCGCAGCCCAGCACGTCGTGTAGACGGTGCCTGTCGCCCTTTCTCCGTCAGTGTTCTTTCCCCCGCAGGTTCAGAGCAACGGAGCTTGACGGCGTCACGGACGTCGAGGAGCCCCCTCGCCCCTCTCCTCCATAAAAGGGAACCCCCCTTGGCGTCCGTGCAGATAGGGTTTCCCCCTCTCGCGCCGCCACCTCCTTTTCCCCCTCCATCTCTCTCTCTGTCAAGGCACGCCAGGTAAGGGAAAGGGCCCTCTGCCATGGTCGTGGCTTGAGCCGCGCCTCGCCGTCGCGTCCGAGCGCCTTCCTCCCCTCCGACGACTCGGTGAGCACGCGGGGACATGCACGGTTCCACCCCCGCGGCTAGATCGACGAAGGAGTCCCTGCTTCCTCTTCTCCACGCCGGCGGCTTCTTCCCCGACGAGAAGGCAAGATCAGTGTCTTCCTCTTCTTCCCCGTGTCCACTCCGTTCTCGGCCGCGTTCTCCTTCCGTTGGGTGAGCAGCTCCCTCTCTTACCCCCTTCCCTGCATTAGTACTTCGAGTAGGAGCCGTAGATCATCGGTGTGTTGCTTCTCTGTCGCCGGCGCCGCCGCGCTATGTAGCTAGGACGCTGTGGTTCCTCTCGGGCACAACTAGCTTAGGGAATGGGTTCGTGGGGGTGCAGGCTTCCTCCCATCCACGAGCCGTAGCTCGATTTAACGTGTGTCGTCGGCGAGACCCCTCCCCTATTCCGGCAAGCCCGTCGGAGCAGAGTAGCAGAGAGGGGTTCGTTTTCTGTTTCGATGTCCCTTCTCTGTCAGAAGCCGCGTCATAGCGCAGTGGTTGGTAGTTCTATTTGTTCTCGTGAGATCCAGGGTTCGAGTCCCAGAGGCAACAAGCCCCCCCTTTTGTTATTTTTGTTTGCCCAGTAGCACAGTAGCTGCACGTAGTAACCTACCTTGCTTGGTCCTCTCTGTTCTGTCGAGGTAATGATAGTAGCAGAGTAGTATGAGCTGCAGGTGGTGTCCACGGGATCTGGGGTTCGATCCCCCCCCCCAAACCTTTTATTTATTTCTGTCTTTTCCTTTTCTGTTTTGTTTTGTTCACTTCCTTACTTGCTTGTGGTAGGCTTGGCACCTTGTGGTATTTTATCTCCCCTCAAACAACATGTTGTTCATATTGTTTTCGCTAGTATGTGAATAGTTGATGGTGTAGGCTTGTGAGCATGAGTGTAGGATTTTGGACCTGATATGTTTGTGAAGCTCCCTGTGAAATTTCAAATCATTTGGAGTCCAGTAGGTTGTGTTTTGATTGCTGTCAAAAAGCTTCAGAACAAAGACAGAAACTCAGGTGCAGGAATTTTCACTAAGTCCCTGAGGTCTGATGGTTTTGGGAAAGTTTGTGGCCTTGTATCTTCTAGAGTTTAATTTCTTTTGCTGTGATTATTTCTCGTGCTTGTGGTGTTCTTGGTTGGCTACAGCCACATATAATATTTGTCATGTTTGGAGGCCTGTAGCTATGTTGCATGTAGCTCCCAAAGAGCTAAGATGCAGATTATGGCAAATTATGTAGTTTTGTCATTTTTATCATTGTGTCTGCTTAGGGGATGTTGTGGTGTTCTTCCTTGCTCCATTACATCCATGATGGCTTGTTTTATGTCTTGGCAACCTGGGAATGCCAGATTTGTGCCATTTGAGTGTGTGGTGTTGATTCTTCCACGTAGAGCTTCATATCTTGTTTCGTTGATTCCCGTTGATCCGTAGCTCCGTTTGCAATGTTCTTTATGTGGTTTTGCATCGTTTTCACGAGCCGCATATGATCATGCCATCCTCATGCATGTCAAAATAGATTAGTGTACAGTTCTGTCCATAAACTTGCAGTAGTTTATTTTGCTTGTGCTAGTGATAGAAATAGTGGTGCATGCTCAATTCTCATCTCATGCATCATGTGATTGTTGCATCTTGTGGTGCTGCTGTTCATTGTTTGTTATTCTCATGTTGGGTAGCACCAGGATCGGAGAACGAATACGTGGAGTCAGGAGAGTACGTGCAGGACGAACCAGAACCATTCCAAGCTGAGGATATCAGAGGCAAGATGATATGACCTTGATTCCATCTCTAGACTTGTTATGCTAGTTTTCGTTTCCATGTCATATTGCTCGCTGCCTACCACTGATATTAAATTGCCTCTTCATATGCCATGAGCCTAATCACCGTTCTCCTTCCTAGCAAACTTGTATGGTTAAGTAGGCTTGCTCAGCTTCTAATGTTAGCGTTGCTAGTTGGAGGTGCTTTGACTCATGTGATAAACATGAGCTTGATATCATTATCTTAAATTCTGTTATTTAATTAATGCACCTATATACTTGGTAAATGACGGGAGGCCTAGCCTTTTGCCGGGTGCTTTATTCCGTTTTTGCCGCCTTAGTTGCCGGTTACCGGTGTTTGATTCCATAATGATCGCTCCTAACACGTTCGGGGTTGTTATGGCATAGTGCTAAGGCTTGTCGGACAGGACCCAACATTGGTGTTAATTTGCTAATCACTTAATAATAAACTGCATAGGGAATAGCTACCCCGAGGATTCTAATCAACAACCCGGGCCAGTGCTCCTCATGAGTGTTGGTCCAAACTAGAGTCGTGTGCGGGGCCAACCCGGGGCAACTCGGGAGATGTCTATCAGGCCACTGTATGCTGTGCTCATCCGGCGTGTCCTGAGACTGAGATACGCGGCTCTTATCGGGGTCGTCGACACGTTGGGAGGTCCTGCTAGCCTGGTCTTTCGTTAGCGGTATATCTTGTGTATAGGAATCCCCGTGAAGCTTTGCTTTACCCCAGAGTTGAGGTTTTCCTCTAAGGAATCCGACGAGATCACGAGATTCGTGATAGAGGATGCCTTTGCGGCCTGTGTTCGTTTGTGATGGACTAGTTGGAGCACCCCTGCAGGGTTTAATCTTTCGGAAAGCCATGCCCGCGGTTATGTGGCAACTTGGAATATTTTGTTAACATCCGGTATTAGAGAACTTAAACATATACTAATAATACTACCAACTGTGTGCGTAACCGTGACTGTCCCTTCAAAGATCTCTCTTCGATCGGGAACACGGTGGGGTTATGAATGCCGTAGGTAGGTGTTCAGGATCACTTAGTGATCACGTAATTCCGACCGCTAGAGTAGCCCACCTTCATAATTACTTCGCGTAAGTTAGCCACTTAATCAAGCTTAGGATGCTGCAGCCTTATACACTTCACCCTTACCCTACCTAATAACATGACTAGTTCTGGCACCAAGGTCTTAGATTGCTGAGTCCCCGTAGCTCACGGATTCCTCCGAAACTCCCAGCAGGTACAGGTACCCCAGAGACAGATGATCCCGACGGCACCCAGCTGGCGTGGCAGTACGACGAGGAGACAGACCGCCTCTACGTGAACTATCCATAGGACTGAGGCGTGGTCGTGATCGTGGGCCTGCAGGCAGGGTAGCATAGCATTTCCATGTTTTGTAGTCCGTAGCGGAACTACCTTGATTGTATCTGTGATGTACTCTGAGTTATTAATAAGACGGCAGTTGAATCCCGAATTGTCTACTTGTATTATTATTTGTGCTATGTTAGTTGCTTGCGAAACGCTTAGATGCGCTTCTTTCCTATTCGGGGGCCTCGACCCCCAGATCGGAAAGGACCGCATCTTGGTCGTTACATTTCTAGGGATAGAAACTTCTAATTCAAGTTTCTCATTAAGAGATTTTATCATAGCATCGACAATATGATCGGTAAAGGCCTTGTTTTGGCTAAAAGTGTGTGGAGAGTTTAGCATGGATTGCATCAAGGAAATGCATTCAATCAAGGAGCAACTATCATAATTGAATTCCTTGAAATCCCAAGTAGTAGTTTCATCACTTCTCAAGGATTTAATATCTTCTACTCCACTTTCAATGCTTTTAGCATCAAGATAGATGGACTCCGAATCATTGGGGCGTTTTTCAACCAAAGTGGATTCATATCCAGCCCCATCATCATTAGATTTGACACAAGAAAACAAAGATTCAATGGGAGTCACACCAAGCACTTCAAGATCTTCGTGATTCTCATCACAAATTTCAGGTTTAGCAGCCATTTTATTGACTAAAGTAGCCTGTTTATCAGAAATCTCGCCTACCAATTTTTCAAGACGAGCAAACTAAGTATTTAGCGCAAGGAATTCTTTGGCCATATAATCAACTTCTTTATTCATAAAAGCCAAAAAACAATTTTGCTCCTTCAGTTCCCTACGAAAGTAGCAGTTGTAATCAAACTGTGTAGACATGAAGCCTTTAACACTAGTTTCAATCTCTTCCAACCTCGCATAGTAAGCATCAAAATCCCTTGGTTGGGCCATATAGGTCTTAGCAGGCAGATAAGCGGATAGAAAGAAAGCGGGAGAAAAGGGCAAACGAAAAAGGCAAATATTTTTGTAAATTTTTTTTTTTCAGAAGTGGGGGAGAGGAAAACGAGAGGCAAAAAAGTAAATGCAAGAGATGAGTTTGCAACACTTACTTGGATGAGTTCTTGACTTGATGCTCCCCGGCAACGGCACAAGAAATTCTTCTCCTACGGCGACACAAATCCTTCTGTCGTCTCTTGAGCTTGCGTTGATTTTTCCCTTGAAGAGGAAAGGGTGATGCAGCACAGGAGCAGTAAGTATTTCCCTCAGTTTGAGAACCAAGGTATCAATCCAGTAGGAGAATCGCGTCAAGTCCAGAGTACCTGCGCAAACACAAAAGAGCTTGCACCCAACGCTATAAAGGGGTTGTCAATCCCTTCAAGATTGATTGCGAAGTGAGATCTGAAGGTGGAAAGTGCAACGAAGTAAAAGTGTAAGGCTGAAAATATGGTGTGAATTAGACCCCGGGGCCATAGTGTTCACTAGAGGCTCCTCTCAAAATAGCAAATAATACGGTGGGTCAACAAATTACTGTCGAGCAATTGATAGAATCGCGCAAAGTCATGACGATATCTAAGGCAATGATCATACATATAGGCATCACGTCCGAGACAAGTAGACCGATACTTTCTGCATCTACTACTATTACTCCACACATCGACCGTTGTCCAGCATGCATCTAGTGTATTGAGTTAATGACGAACAGAGTAACGCTTTAAGCAAGATGACATGATGTAGAGGGATAAACTCAAACCAATGATGAAAACCCCATCTCTTTACCCTTGATGGAAACAACATGATGCGTGCCTCGCTACCCCTTCTGTCACTGGGTGAGGTCACCACACCGTATGAACCCAAAACCAAGCACTTCTCCCATGGCAAGAATCATAGATCAAGTTGGCCAAACAAAACCCACAACTCGAAGAGAATTACAAGGATATGAAATCATGCATAAGAGAGATCAGAAGAAACTCAAATAAGATTCATTGATAATCTGATCATAAATCCACAATTCATCGGATCACGACAAACACACCGCAAAAGAAGATTACATCGGATAGATCTCCATGCAGATCAGGGAGAACTTTGTATTGAAGATCCAAGAGAGAGAAGAAGCCATCTAGCTACTAGCTATGGACCCGAAGGTCTATGGTGAACTACTCACGCATCATCGGAGAGGTCATGGTGTTGATGAAGAAGCCCTCCGTATCCGAATCCCCCCTCCGGTTGGGCACCAGAACATGCCCCAAATGGGATCTTGCGGAGACAGAAGCTTGCGGCGGCGGAAAAGTATTTTCGTGGATCTCTTCGTCAGATTTGGAATTTTTCTGAATTTATAGGAGGAAGAGGCAGGGCAGACGAGCCACACGGGGCCCACAAGCCTGCTAGGCGTGGGGCCCCCCTGGCCGCGCCTAGGGGGCTTGTGGGGTCCCCTGCTGGCCCCTGCCTTGGTCTCAAGTCTGGTGTGTATCTTCTGTTCCGGAAAAAATCTTCTCGGAAGTTTTATTCCGTTTGGACACTATTTAAAATCCTCCTCTGAAAAGGGTCAAAAACACGGAAAAAACAGGAACTGGCACTTGGCACTGAGTTAATAAGTTAGTCCCAAAAAAGATATAAAAGGCATACAAAACATCCAAAGTTTGACAAGATAATAGCATGGAACCATCAAAAAATATAGATACGTTGGAGACGTATCAAGCATCCCCAAGCTTAACTCTTGCTCGTCCTCGAGTAGGGAAGTGATAAAGACTGAATTTTTGATGTGGAATGCTACCTAGCATAGTTGTCCTTTGTAACTTATTTCATGTGACATGAATGTTCAAATCCGTAATATTCAAAACAATAGTTTTCTATTGACATGAAAACAATAATACTTCAAGCAAACTAGCAAGGTAATCATGAACTTTCGAAATAACAAGGCCAAAGAAAGTTATCCCTACAAAATCATATAGTCTGGTTATGCTCCATCATCCTCACACAACTAATTTAAATCATGCACAACCCCGGTATTGGCCAAATAATTGTTTTCGCACTCTTACTTTCTCAAACCTTTTTTAACTATCACGCAATACATGAGCGTGAGCCATGGATATAGCACTATAGGTGGAATAGAGTGTGGTGGTGGTTGTGAGACAAAAAGGAGGAGATGGTCACATTAACTCGGCGTATTAAAGGGCTATGGAGATGCCCATTAATAGATATCAATGTGAATGAGTAGGGATTGCCATACAAAGGATGCACTAGAGCTATAAGTATGTGAAAGCTCAAAAGGAGAACTAGTGGGTGTGCATCCAACTTGCTTGCTCACGAAGACCTAGGGCAATTTTGAGGAAGCCCATCATTGGAATATACAAGCCAATTTATATAATGAAAATTCCCACTAGCATATGGTGGTGACAAAACGAGAGGCTCTCAATCATGAAGAACATGGTGCTATTTATGAAGCACAAGTGTCGAAAAAGATAGTAGCATTGTCCCTTCTCTCGTTTTCTCTTTTTTTATTTGGTCTCTTTGGCCTCTTTTTCTCTTTTTTTGTGGGAACTTTGGCCTCTTTTTTTTCCTCACATGGGACAATGCTCTAATAATGATGATCATCACACTTTTATTTACTCACAGCTCAAAGCTTAGAAGAATGATGACTCTATAGGAAATGCCTCCGGCAGTGTACCGGGATGTGCAACGATCTAGCTTGGTGTATGACGTTGAAACATCTCGCTAGCTGTCTTACGATCATAAAATGGCAATATGAGAGTGACGACACAAGTCATGAGAAGGAACGGTGGGAGTTGCATGGCAATATATCTCGGAATGGCTATGAAAATGCCATAGTAGGTAGGTATGGTGGTTGTTTTGAGGAACGCATATGGTGAGTTTGTGCACTGGCGAAAATTGCGGTGCTAGAGAGGCTAGCAATGGTGGAAGGTGAAAGTGCATCTATACCATGGACTCACATTAGTCATGAAGTTTTTATTAGTAATCGAAACAAAGTGCTAAACGCATACTCCTAGGGGAAGGGTTGGTAGGTGTTAACCATCGCGCGGTCCCGACCGCAACACAAAGGATGACAATCAATAGATTAATTATTGCTCCGACTTCCTAACATAGCGGTTCACCATACGTGCATGTTACGGGAATCACTAACTTCAACACAAGTATTTCTAGATCCACAACACCCTACTAACATAACTCTTAATATTACCAAATCCACGTCTCAAAACTAATTGAGAGGAATCAGACTTCTCTTTCTACTCAATGCACAGGAAGATGGAAGTTTTTGTATCCTCTTTGGATACCTATCACCTTTGGGACTACTTTCATAGCACAAACCAACTACCAAGTAATGCACCGCCCTGCTCTAAAAGATCTAAGTGAAGCACATAGAGCAAAATTATCTAGCTCAAAAGATATAAGTGAAGCATGATGAGCATTCTAGCAAATTCACAATGAGAGCATGTCTCTCTCAAAAGATGTGCCGCAAGGATGATTGTGACACAACAAAAATAAAAGACTCCTACGATACAAGACGCTCCAAGCAAAACACATATCATGTGGTGAATAAAAATATATCTCCAAGTAGTGTTACCGATGGATTGAAGACGAAAGAGGGGATGCCTTCCCGGGGCATCCCCAAGCTTAGGCTTTTTGGTGTCCTTGAATTTGGCTTGGGATGTCTTGGGCATCCCCAAGCTTGATCTCTTTCCACTCTTTATCCCTTTGTCCATGAGAACATCACCCAAAACTTGAGAACTTCACAACACAAAACTTAAACAGAAACTCGTGATATCATTAGCACAAGAAAACAAACTACCACCTCTTTAGGTACTGTAGAAAACTTGATTTATATTCATATTGGTGTTAAATTACTGTATTCTCACTTTCCCATGGCTAGTACCCCCCCGATACTATCCATAGTTTCATCAAAACAAGCAACCAACTCAACAAAAACAGAATCTGTCAAAAACAGACCAGTCTGTAGCAATCTGTATACTTCGTATACTTCTGTTACCTCAAAAATTCTGAACAATTACGACTGCCCGGGAAAAAGGCATATCAACCATCATAAAAAAGAATCAACTCAAAAGCTCTTTCTGAATAAAAATGAAAAATAATCTCGTGAGCAAAAAGATTTTGTCTTTTTCCAGCAGGATCAAACAACCATCACCAAGACTAGTCATAAAGGTTTTGCTTGGCTCAAACACAAAAAGAAACACAAAAGACACAATCATAACAGAATTATGATGGTGTGGACACAACAAAATAGAAAGAAAAAGATAAATTCATTGGGTTGCCTCCCAACAAGCGCTATTGTTTAACGCCCTTAGCTAGGCATAAGGCGATAGAATCACGTATCGTCGTCTTTGGTGCTCAAACCATAAGTAGCCCTCATCATAGATTCATAAGGCAATCTTATTTTATTACTTGTAAAATGTACCATGCCCTTCTTTAAAGGAAATTGAAATCTAATATTCCCTTCCTTCATATCGATGATAGCACCGATAGTCCTTAGGAAAGGTCTACCAAGAATGATAGGGCATGTAGGATTGCAATCAATGTCAAGCACAATGAAATCCACGGGTACATAGTTCCTATTTGCAATAATAAGAACATCATTGATCCTTCCCATGGGTTTCTTGACAGTAGAATCCGCAAGATGCAAATTAAGAGAACACTCCTCAATCTCATTAAAACCCAGAACATAACATAAAGACTTTGGAATCGCGGAAACACTAGCACCCAAATCACACAAAGCATTGCATTCATAGTTTTTTATTTTGATTTTGATAGTAGGTTCCCACTCATAATGAAGCTTTCTAGGGATAGAAACTTCTAATTCAAGTTTCTCTTCAAGAGATTTTATCATAGCATCGACGATATGATCGATAAAGGCCTTGTTTTGGCTAAAAGCATGTGGAGAGTTTAGCATGGATTGCATCTCGGAAATGCATTCAATCAAGGAGCAACTATCATAATTGAATTCCTTGAAATCGAAAGTAGTAGTTTCATTACTACTGAAGGTTTTAATATCTTCTACTCCACTTTCAATGCTTTTAGCATCAAGATAGATGGACTTCGAATCATTGGGGCATTTTTCAACCAAAGTGGATTCTTATCTAGCCCCATCATCATTAGGTTTGACACAAGAAAACAAAGATTCAATGGGAGTCACACCAAGCACTTTAAGATCTTCGTGATTCTCATCACAAATTTCAGGTTTAGCAGCCATTTTATTGACTAAAGTAGTATGTTTATCAGAAATCTGGCCTACCAATTTTTCAAGACGAGCAAACTGAGAATTTAGCGCAAGGAATTCTTTGGCCATATCATCAACTTCTTTATTCATAAAAGCCAAAAAAGAATTTTGCTCCTTCAGTTCCCTACGAAAGTAACTGTTTTAATCAAACTGCGTAGACATGAAGCCTTTAACACTAGTTTCAATCTCTTCCAACCTCGCATAGTAAGCATCAAAATCCCTTGGTTGGGCCATACAGGTCTTAGCAGGCAGACAATGTTGGGTAACGTAGCATAAATTCAAAATTTTCCTACGTATATTCAGATCTTCCTATGGAGAGACCAGCAACAAGAGAGGGTTAAGAGCATCTTCATACCTTTGAAGATCGCTAAGCGGAAGCATTGCTAGAACACGGTTGATGGAGTCGTACTCGCAACGATTCTGATCTAGTGCGGAACTACGGCACCTCCGCGTTCAACACACGTGCAGCCCGGTGACGTCTCCCGCACCTTGATGCAGCAAGGAGGAGGGAGAGGTTGGGGAAGAACTCCAGTAGCACGACGGCGTGGTGTCGATGGAGAGACGAGGTCTCCCGGCAGGGCTTTGCCAAGCACCGACAGAGAGGAGGAGGAAGAAGGGCAGGGTTGCGCCGAGAGAGAGAGAAAACCGTGTCCTTCAATGGCCAAAACCCCTCTCTATTTATAGGAGGAGGGGGAGGGCTGCGCCACCCCTAGGGTTCCCTCCCTAGGGGCCGGCGGCCACCAGATGGGAGAGGGGGGCGGCGGCTAAGGTGGGAGGGGGTGGCGCACCACCTGGTGGGCCTAAGGCCCACCTGCGCCTAGGGTTGCCCCCTCTCCCCAACACTTGCAGATTGGGCTAGGTGTGGGAGGCGCACCAGCCCACCTAGGGGCCGGTTTCCTCCCGCACTTGGCCCATCTAGCCTCTTGGGGTCGTTGCCCCCCTTCGGTGGACCCCCGAGGCCACCTCCGGTGGTCCCGGTGCTCCCGGTACGTTACCGGTGACGCCCGAAACACTTCCGGTGTCCAAAACCATTCATCATATATATATCCATCTTTACCTTCGGACCATTCCGGAGCTCCTCGTGATATCCGGGATCTCATCTGGTACTCCGAACAACTTTCGGTAACCTCGTATAACAATTCCCTATAACCCTAGCGTCATCGAACCTTAAGTGTGTAGACCCTACGGGTTCGGGAGACAGACAGACATGACCGAGACGCCTCTCCGGCCAATAACCATCAGTGGGGTCTGGATACCCATGGTGGCTCCCACTTGCTCCACGGTGATTTCATCGGATGAACCACGATCTCAAGGATTCAATCAATCCCGTATACGATTCCCTTTGTCTGTCGGTATAGAACTTGCCTGAGATTCGATCGTCGGTATACCTATACCTTGTTCAATCTCGTTATTGGTAAGTCTCTTTACTCGTTCCGTAGCACGTCATCGTGTGACCAACTCCTTAGTCACATTGAGCTCATGAAGATGTTCTACCGAGTGGGCCTAGAGATACCTCTTCGTCACACGGAGTGACAAATCCCGATCTTGATTCGTACCAACCCAACAGACACTTTCAGAGATACCCGTAGTGCACCTTTATAGTCACCCAGTTACGTTGTGACGTTTGATACACCCAAAGCACTACTACGGTATCCGGGAGTTGGACAATCTCACGGTCGAAGGAAAAGACACTTGACATTAGAAAGGCTTTAGCATGCGAACAATGCGATCTAGTGCTATGCTTAGGATTGGGTCTTGTCCATCACATCATTCTCCCAATGATGTGATCCCGTCATCAATGACATCTAATGCCCATGATCAGGAAACCATGATCATCTATTGACTAATGAGCTAGCTAACTAGAGGCTTGCTAGGGACACATTGTGATCTATTTATTCACACATGTATTACTGTTTCCTGTTAATACAATTATAGCATGAACAATAGACGATTATCATGAACAAGGAAATATGATAATAACCATTTTATTATTGCCTCTAGGGCATATTTCCAACAGTCTCCCACTTGCACTAGAGTCAATAATCTAGTTACATTGTGATGTATCGAACACCCATAGCATTATGGTGTTGATCATGTTTTGCTCGTGGAAGAGGTTTAGTCAACGGGTCTGCAATACTCAGATCCGTGTGTACTTTACAAATATCTATTACTCCACTCTGGACATGATCCTGGATGGAGTTGTAGCAGCGTTTGATGTGCTTCGTCTTCCGATGAAACCTGGGCTCCTTGGCTATGGCAATGGCCCTGGTGTTATCACAGAAGAGTGTCATTGGACCCGAAGCGCTTGGAACCACTCCAAGGTCGGTGATGAGCTCCTTCATACAAATTCCTTCATGAGCCGCTTCTGAAGCAGCTATGTACTCCGCTTCACATGTAGATGCTGCCACGACTTCTTGCTTGCTGTTGCACCAGCTCACTACCCCACCATTCAACACATATACGTATCCGGTCTGTGACTTAGAGTCATCCGGATCTGTGTCGAAGCTAGCGTCGACGTAACCCTTTACGACGAGCTCTTCGTCACCTCCATAAACGAGAAACATTTCCTTAGTCCTTTTCAGGTACTTAAGGATATTCTTGACTGCTGTCCAGCGTTCCATACCGGGATCACTTTGGTACCTCCCTACCAAACTTATGGCAAGGTTTATATCAGGTCTGGTACACAGCATGGCATACATTAGAGAGCCTACGGCTGAAGCGTAGGGGACAGAACTCATCTTCTCTCTATCTGCTGCCGTGGTCGGCGACTGAGTCTTACTCAATCTCATACCTTGCAAAACTGGCAAGAACCCTTTCTTTGAGTTTTCCATACTGAACTTCTTCAATATCTTGTCAAGGTATGTACTTTGCGAAAGACCTATGAGGCGTCTTGATCTATCTCTATAGATCTTGATGCCTAATATGTATGCAGCTTCTCCAAGGTCCTTCATTGAAAAACTCTTGTTCAAATAGGCCTTTATGCTCTCCAACATTTCTGTATTGTTCCCCATCAATAATATGTCATCCACATACAGTATGAGGAAAGCTACAGAGCTCCCACTCACTTTCTTGTACAGACAGGCTTCTCCGTAAACCTGTATGAACCCAAATGCTTTAATCACCTCATTAAAGTGAATGTTCCAACTCCGAGATGCTTGCACCAGCCCATACATGGAGCGCTAGAGCTTGCACACTTTGTTAGCACCCTTAGGGTCGACAAAACCTTCTGGATGCATCATATACAACTCTTCCTTAAGGTTCCCGTTAAGGAACGTTGTTTTGACGTCCATTTGCCAAATTTCATAATCATAAAAGGCGGAAATCGCTAACATGATTCGGACTAATTTCAGCTTCGCTACGGGAGAGAAAGTCTCTTCGTAGTCAACTCCTTGAATTTGTCGAAAACCCTTTGCAACAAGTCGAGCTTTATAAACGGTTACATTACCGTTTGCATGAGTCTTCTTCTTGAAGATCCATTTATTTTCTATGGCTCGCCGGTCATCGGGCAAGTCCACCAAAGTCCATACTTTGTTCTCATACATGGATCCTATCTCGGACTTCATAGCTTCAAGCCATTGTTGGAATCCGGGCCCGTCATCGCTTCTTCATAGTTCGAAGGTTCACCATTGTCTAACAACATGATTTCCATCACAGGGTTGTCGTACCACTCTGGTGCGGAGCGTGCCCTTGTGGACCTTCGCGGTTCAACAGTAACTTGATCCGAAGCTTCATGATCGTCATCATTAACTTCCTCTTCAGTTGGTGTAGGCGCCACAGGAACAACTTCCCGCGTTGCGCTACTATCCTGTTTGAGAGGGGGTGTAATTACCTCATCAAGTTCTACCTTCCTCCCACTTACTTCTTTCGAGAGAAACTCTTTCTCTAGAAAGGATCCGTTCTTGGCAACAAAGGTTTTACCTTCGGATCTAAGATAGAAGGTATACCCAATAGTTTCCTTAGGGTATCCTATGAATACGCATTTCTCCGCTTTGGGTTCGAGCTTTTCTGGTTGAAGTTTCTTCACATAAGCATCGCAGCCCCAAACTTTAACAAACGATAACTTAGGTTTCTTGCCAAACCATAGTTCATACGGTGTCGTCTCAACGGATTTAGACGGTGCCCTATTTAAAGTGAATGCTGCAGTTTCTAATGCGTATCCCCAAAATGATAGCGATAAGTCGGTAAGAGACTTCATAGATCGTATCATATCTAATAAAGTACGATTACGACGTTCAGACACTCCTTTGTGTTGCGGTGTGCCAGGCGGCGTCAGTTGTGAAACGATTCCACACTTCCTTAGGTGTGTGCCAAACTCGTGACTCAAATATTCTCCTCCACGATCAGATCGTAAACACTTAATTTTTCTGTCACGTTGATTCTCGACCTCACTCTGAAATTCCTTGAACTTTTCAAATGTCTCAGATTTGTGCTTCATCAAGTAGATATACCCATACCTACTCAAATCATCGGTGAGAGTGAGAACATAACGATAGCCACCGCGAGCTTCAACGTTCATTGGACCACACACATCAGTATGTATTATTTCCAATAAGTCGGTTGCTCTCTCCATTATTCCTGAGAATGGAGTCTTAGTCATCTTGCCCATGAGGCACGGTTCGCATGTGCCATATGATTCAAAGTCAAGAGACTCTAATAGTCCATCAGTATGGAGCTTCTTCATGCGCTTAACGCCGATATGACCAAGGCGGCAGTGCCACAAGTATGTGGGACTATTATTATCAACTTTACATCTTTTGGTACTCACACTATGAATATGTGTAACATCACGATCGAGATTCATCAATAATAAACCATTCACCAGCGGAGCATGACCATAAAACATATCACTCATATAAATAGAACAACCATTATTCTCTGACTTAAATGAGTAGCCGTCTCGCATTAAGCAAGACCCTGATACAATGTTCATGCTTAAAGCTGGCACTATATAACAATTATTAAGGTTTAAGACTAATCCCGATGGTAGATGGAGAGGTAGCGTGCCGACGGCGATCACATCGACCTTTGAACCATTCCCGACGCGCATCGTCACCTCCTCCTTGGCCAGTCTCTGCTTATTCCGCAGTTCCTGTTTTGAGTTGCAAATGTGAGCAACAGCACCGGTATCAAATGCCCATGAGCTACTACGAGCGCTGGTAAGGTACACATCAATAACATGTATATCACATATACCTTTAACGTTGCCGGCCTTCTTGTCCGCTAAGTATTTGGGGCAGTTCCGCTTCCAGTGACCCTTTCCCTTGCAATAGAAGCACTCAGTCTCAGGCTTGGGTCCATTCTTTTTCTTCTTCCCGGCATCTGGCTTACTGGGCGCGGCAACAGCTTTGCCGTCTTTCTTGAAGTTCTTCTTACCCTTGCCCTTCTTGAAACTAGTGGTCTTGTCGACCATCAACACTTGATGCTCTTTCTTGATTTCTACTTCTGCAGACTTGAGCATCGAGTACAACTCGGGAATGGTCTTCTCCATCCCTTGCATGTTATAGTTAAGCACAAAGCCTTTGTAGCTTGGTGGGAGAGACTGGAGGATTCTGTCAATTATAGCATCATCCGGAAGTTCGACTCCAAGTGAAGTCAGACGATCGTGTAACCCAGACATTTTGAGTATGTGCTCACTGACAGAATTGTTCTCCTCCATCTTACAACTAAAGAACTTGTCGGATACTTCATATCTCTCGACATGGGCATGAGCTTGAAAAACTAGCTTCAGCTCTTGGAACATCTCATATGCTCCGTGTTGCTCAAAACGCCTTTGGAGCCCCGTTTCTAAACTGTATAACATGCCACACCTAACCAGAGAGTAGTCATCACTCCGTGTTTGCCAGACGTTCAGAATGTCCTGGGCTGCTGCGGGAGCGGGAGGGTCACCTAGCGGCGCATCAAGGACATAAGCCTTTTTAGCTGCTTCAAGGATGAGCTTCAAGTTGCGAACTCAGTCCGCATAGTTGCTACCATCATCTTTCAGCTTGTTTTTCTCTAGGAATGCGTTGAAATTGAGGTTGACGTTGGCCATCTACAATATTTATAAAGACAAACCTTTTAGACTAAGTCCATGACAATTAAGTTCATTTAATCATATTAAGTATGAACTCCCACTTAAATCGACATCCCTCTAGTCATCTAAGTGATACATGATCCATGTTGACTAACACGTGTCCGATCGTCACGTGAGACGGACTAGTCACCATGGTGAGCAACTTCATGCTGATCGTATTCAACCATACAACTCATGTTTGACCTTTCGGTCTCTTGTATTCGAGGTCATGTCTATACATTCTAAGCTCGTCGAGTCAACCTAGGTGTTTCGCGTGTGTAAATCTGGCTTACACCCGTTGTATGCGAACGTTAGAATCTATCACACCCGATCATCACGTGGTGCTTCGAGACAACGAACCTTCGCAACGGTGCACACTTAGGGGAATACGTTCTCGAAATTTTAAGAGGGATCATCTTATTATGCTACCGTCGTTCTAAGCAATAAGATGAAAAACATGATAAACATCACAATGCAATCATATAGTGACATGATATGGCCATTATCGTCTTTGCCCTTTCGATCTCCATCTTCAGGCATCGCATGATCATCATCATCACCGGCGTGACACCATGATCTCCATCATCGTGTCTCCGTGAAGTCTTCACGCCAACTACTACTATCACTACTACTATAGCTAACCGTTAGCAATGAAGTAAAAGTAGTAAGCACATGGTGTTGCATCTCATACAATAAATTAAGACAACTCCTATGGCTCCTGCCGGTTGTCATACTCATTGACATGCAAGTCGTGAAACCTATTACAATAACATGATCATCTCATACATAATACATGCAACATCACAACTTTGGCCATATCACATCAAATGTCAAACCCTGCAAAAACAAGTTAGACATCCTCTAATTGTTGTTGCAAGTTTTACGTGGCTGATTTGGGTTTCTAGCAAGAACGCCTTCTTACCTACGTGACAGCCACAACGATGATATGCCAAAGATATTTACCCTTCATAAGGACCCTTTTCATCAAATCCAATCCGACTAGAGTAGGAGAGACACACACCCGCTAGCCACCTTTATGCACGGTGTGCATGTCTGTCGGTGGAACCAGTCTCACGTAAGCGTACGTGTAAAGTCGGTCCGGGCCGCTTCATCCCACAATACCGCCAGAACAGAATAAGACTAGTAGCGGCAAGCAAATTGACAAATCATCGCCCACAACTTTTGTGTTCTACTCGTGCATAGAATCTACGCATAGAAAACCTGGCTCTGATACCACTGTTGGGTAACGTAGCATAAATTCAAAATTTTCCTACGCATATTCAGATCTTCCTACGGAGAGACCAGCAACGAGAGAGGGGTAAGAGCATATTCATACCTTTGAAGATCGCTAAGCAGAAGCGTTGCTAGAACGCGGTTGATGGAGTCGTACTCGCAGCGATTCCGATCTAGTGCCGAACTACGGCACCTCCGCGTTCAACACACGTGCAGCCCGGTGACGTCACCCGCACCTTGATCCAGCAAGGAGGAGGGAGAGGTTGGGGAAGAACTCCAGCAGCACGACGGCGTGGTGTCGATGGAGAGACGAGGTCTCCCGGCAGGGCTTCGCCAAGCACCGACACAGAGGAGGAGGAAGAAGGGCAGGGCTGCGCCGAGAGAGAGAGAAAACCGTGTCCCTCAATGGCCAAAACCCCTCTCTATTTATAGGAGGAGGGGGAGAGCTGCGCCACCCCTAGGGTTCCCTCCCTAGGGGTCGGCGGCCACCAGATGGGAGAGGGGGCGGCGGCTAGGGTGGGAGGGGGTGGCGCACCACCTGGTGGGCCTAAGGCCCACCTGCGCCTAGGGTTGCCCCCTCTCCCCACCACTTGCGCATTGGGCTGGGTGTGGGAGGCGCACTAGCCCACCTAGGGGCTGGTTCCCTCCCGCACTTGGCCCATCTAGCCTCTTGGGGTCGTTGCCCCCCTTCGGTGGACCCCCGGGTCACCTCCGGTGGTCCCGGTACGTTACCGGTGACGCCCGAAACACTTCCGGTGTCCAAAACCATCCATCCTATATATCAATCTTTACCTCCGGACCATTCAGTAACCTCGTATAACAATTTCCTATAACCCTAGCGTCATCGAATCTTAAGTGTGTAGACCCTATGGGTTCGGGAGACAGGCATACATGACCGAGATGCCTCTCCGGCCAATAACCATCAGCGGGGTCTGGATACCCATGGTGGCTCCCACTTGCTCCACGATGATCTCATCGGATGAACCACGATGTCAAGGATTCACTCAATCCCGTATACGATTCCCTTTGTCTGTCGGTATAGAACTTGCCCGAGATTCGATCGTCGGTATACCTATACCTTGTTCAATCTCGTTACTGGTAAGTCTCTTTACTTGTTCCGTAGCACGTCATCATGTGACCAACTCCTTAGTCACATTGAGCTTACGATGATGTTCTACCGAGTGGGCCCAGAGATACCTCTCCGTCACACGGAGTGACAAATCCCGATCTCGATTCGTACCAACCCAACAAACACTTTCAGAGATATCCGTAGTGCACCTTTATAGTCACCCAGTTACGTTGTGACGTTTGATACACCCAAAGCACTCCTATGGTATCCGGGAGTTGCACAATCTCACGGTCGAAGGAAAAGACACTTGACATTAGAAAAGCTTTAGCATACGAACAATACGATTTAGTGCTATGCTTAGGATTGGGTCTTGTCCATCACATCATTCTCCCAATGATGTGATCCCGTCATCGATGACATATAATGCCCATGATCAGGAAACCATGATCATCTATTGACTAACGAGCTAGCTAACTAGAGGCTTGCTAGGGACACATTATGATCTATTTATTCACACATGTATTACTGTTTCATGTTAATACAATTATAGCATGAACAATAGACGATTATCATGAACAGGGAAATATGATAATAACCATTTTATTATTGCCTCTAGGGCATATTTCCAACACACAAGCAGGCAGAAAGCAAGCGAGAGAAAAGGGCAAATGAAAAAGGCAAACGAAAAAGGCAAATATTTTTATAAATTTTTGTTTTTCAGAAGTGGGGGAGAGGAAAACGAGAGGCAAAAAAGTAAATGCAAGAGAGGAGTTTGCGACACTTACTTGGATGAGTTCTTGACTTGATCCTCCCCGACAATGGCGCCAGAAATTCTTCTGCTACGGAGACAGAAATCATTCTGTCATCTCTTGAGCTTGCGTTGGTTTTTCCCTTGAAGAGGAAAGGGCGATGCAGCACAGGAGCAGTAAGTACTTCCCTTAGTTTGAGAACCAAGATATCAATCCAGTAGGAGAATCGCGTCAAGTCCAGAGTACCTGTGCAAACACAAAAGAGCTTGCACCCAACGCTATAAAGGGGTTGTCAATCCCTTCAAGATTGATTGCAAAGTGAGATGTGAAGGCGGAAAGTGCAATGAAGTAAAAGTGTAAGGCTGAAAATATGGTATGAAGTAGACCCGGGGGCCATAGTGTTCACTAGAGTCTTCTCTCAAAATAGAAAATAATACGGTGGGTCAACAAATTACTGTCGAGCAATTGATAGAACCGCGCAAAGTCATGACGATATCTAAGGCAATGATCATACATATAGGCATCACGTCCGAGACAAGTAGACCGATACTTTCTGCATCTACTACTATTACTCCACACATCGACCGCTATCCAACATGCATCTAGTGTATTGAGTTCATGACGAACAGAGTAACGCTTTAAGCAAGATGACATGATCTAGAGGGATAAACTCAAACCAATGATGAAAACCCCATCGTTTTACCCTTGATGGCAACAACACGATGCGTGCCTCGCTACCCCTTCTGTCACTGGGTGAGGTCACCGCACGGTATGAACCCAAAACCAAGCACTTCTCCCATTGCAAGAATCATAGATCAAGTTGGCCAAACAAAACCCACAACTCGAAGAGAATTACAAGGATATGAAATCATGCATAAGAGAGATCAGAAGAAACTCAAATAAGATTCATAGATAATCTGATCATAAATCCACAATTTATTGGATCTCGACAAACACATCGCAAAAGAAGATTACAACGGATAGATCTCCATGAAGATCATGGAGAACTTTGTATTAAAGATCCAAGAGAGAGAAGAAGCCATCTAGCTACTAGCTATGGACCCGAAGGTCTATGGTGAACTACTCACGCACTCATCGGAGAGGTCATGGTGTTGATGAAGAAGCCCTCCGTATTCGAATCCCCCCTCCGGCAGGGCACCAGAACGTGCCCCAAATGGGATCTTGCGGAGATAGAAGCTTGCGGAGACGGAAAAGTATTTTTGTGGATCTCTTCATCAGTTTTGGATTTTTTCTGAATTTATAGGCGGAAGAGGTAGGGCAGACGAGCCACAGGGGGGTCCACAAGCCTGCTAGGCGTGGGCCCCCCTGGTCGCACCTAGGGGTTTGTGGGGTCCCCTGCTCGCCCGTGCCTTGGTTCTCAAGTCTGGTGCATATCTTCTGTTACGGAAAAAAATCTTTTCGGAAGTTTTATTCCGTTTGGACACCGTTTAAAATCCTCCTCTGAAAAGGGTCAAAAACACGGAAAAAACACGAACTGGCACTTGGCACTGAGTTAATAAGTTAGTCCCAAAAAACATATGAAAGGCATACAAAACATCCAAAGTTTGACAAGATAATAACATAGAACCATCAAAAATTATAAATACGTTGGAGACGTATCAGTCTCTATTTAAAATTTCCTTTATTTATAAAAATTATGCCCAATGATATACTCCCTCTGATCCATATTACTTGTCGCAGCTTTAGTACAACTTACAAAGGTTGTGACAAGTATTATAGTTCAGAGCGAATATTACAAAAGAAATTTTCCAAGGCCAACTTTTTGCGAGAAGGGATAAGAAGATAACTACATTACTCTATATAGGGTCACGCAAAGAAAATGCTGAAGATATGGAGTTGCATACCTATACTAGCGAGCATACAACATTTGACCGAGCAGGTAGGAATATTGCGAGTTAGTTTGCTTGGTGTCATCATAGTTCAATACCTCCAATTACTATAGTTTGGCTATATTAATAGCATTAGATTTTTTAGTAAAGACTTCAATTTTTTTGTTATTTGTCAACATCGTAAGCATATATTCACATAAAAAATAAATGTGAAAGTTACAATTATAACATTATATCTAAGATAAAATTTTCTTGAAAATTATCTGAATTGAAGTAGTCATTTATAAAACATCTTGTATTTTGCAATGAAAGGAATAAATGTGAGGAATAGTTTGTGTAAAAATAGTAGTTACCTTGAGTACATTATGACATGATATAGTACTTCCCTTGAGAATTATATGTAGTAATTCTAGTTGTGTTATGTCATAATGTATATTATTTTAGTTGTATTCTCGCAGTTTCTTACAACACTTAATAAAAAATTCATTTTGTTGCTTTTTGAAGTTCCTTTGTAGAGGTCGGCCACGACATCACGTTTGAGGTATGATGTACAAAATTAAAATATGAGACATTGATATAAACTGTAGTTCTTTCGTAAAACTAAAATAGATAATTAACAAACTACAAATTATAATACTTCAATTCAAGTCTCAAATGTTGATAAAAAGTCTCATATACATGTAGGAATTTCAATAATAAATAGATGTCTATGTGTAGTAGACAGATATATGGTCCTCACTCTAATCCTCATGTATGTCTACAAATATGAGACCCGTAGTCTGTTTCTAGAATCCCATAGGTAGGATACGTCTTGGAGGGTATTTCTGATTGAGGGCTTTGTCCTATAAGTCAATGGCATCATCACTATGTGTCTCTAGCCTTAGAGGTGGTGTTGGAATATGGAGTATCCGATCATGTTGATACATCGCCGGACCTCCATAGGTGTAGGCCCAATCATAATTACTGACGGGGATATAGCCCTAGGGTAGGGTCATAGGTCTGACCAATACGTCCTACCCAAGGGCACCTCATTATTAGTTTAAGGACTACAAGGGAAATTCCTACTGGATCGTGACAACATCTAATCCACTCGGATGACAGTCAACCACTCGGCTGTATGACTCACTCGGTCATGCAAATACCAACAGTCGGCAAGACATCTGTAGTGGGCTGACATTATGGCATCAATGCCCCATCTTGTAACATAAGAGGTGAGGAGGTGGCGCACTCTATATAAGCCACCCCCTCCACATAGCTAGGGGATAGAGTTTTCTTCTCCCTGGGCAGGCTCATTCTTTCCCTTGAGCTCTGGCTCTCTCTACACCATGTAACTCATGTCCATGACAGATAAAACAAAGCCTCTCCGGAGCACGAGACGTAGGGTTGTTATCTCCACTATGAGAGGCCCGAACTCGCTAAAACCACCGTGTCACCCATGTGCATCTTTATAGATCATGCTCCGTTATCCTACCCCCTTTCTATTGTCGGAATCGTTACCACGACATTTGGCGCCCACCGTGGGGCATGGCGTCTATCGAGCCATGATGCATACGGTTTGTGTTCGCTCTTATATCTATTTTTTCTGTTTTTGATGCATCTTACTTCTATCAAGAATAGGAACACCTCGATGATTCGGTATTTTCCACCGGAGACAAGCCATTTGTCAACGAAGAATCCAATCAGTGAACCTTCGGCCATCAGCTGGAACTTGATCGATGATCCAGCTCCCGAGCGTCCAAGCACCATTATCGATGGCCTCTTCCTCCAGTCGACTACACAATGGCGGATTCCTCGATGGGAGCGTGGACCCGACATGGTGCGAATGTCGGGGCTTGCCATGTATCTACACTTGGCGGATCCTCCCTATAGCATCAACCATCCGACGCGGCGCCGGCGTCGAGGCTGGCCGCGTCCTCGACCGTGGCACTTCCCCATACGGTCGACTGCAGATGGTAATCTCTGCGGTAGAGACACGGCTTCGATGCGCGCGCGTGCCGGTGCTGGCCGCTCGTGCTCAACCGCGACACTTCCCTTCCTTTGGGCAAATGCTCGACGGCGCCGGCCTGACCGGCGCTCTGGCTCCTCGAGGGACAGGTCGCAGCAACCGGCACGTGGGTCTCCCCTGCCGTAGTGGCCCACGCGCCGGGGAGGCGCAGAGTCAACCAGCGTCCCCGACGTTGATGGTCCAGCGGCCGCCTCTACGGTGGAGGCATAGGGCTGGCGCAACGCCACAACCAGGACAGTCCGCTCCACCATGACGGTACCTTCCTCCATTCTACCAATTTCTGCCCATAAATCGCGTCAGTTTGTGAAGCAGGATGTGCACATGTAAGGAAAGCATGCAGCAACGCTTGCGGCTTGAGTGCCTGGTAGGACCGGCCCACCATTACATGTGTATAATACGCAGCATGCTGGTCTTAGTTATGTGGCGATTAACACCCACGCTTAATTGCACGCTCTTAAAATGAGTAACGTAGATGTTATTTCATCATGAAGTCTGAAATTGCTTACCTTTCAGTTTCCAAACCGATTAATTCGTGCATGCATGCACGGCTATCCGTGGTCTTTACTTCTTGCAAAATAGCATCCATATGTGGACACTTTAGTCCAACAAAAAATATTTTTGGATGTACGTGTATTTGCTAACTTGCAGGCTTACTGAGACAAATAACGCCGCCCGGCTGACTCATCATTTATTACACTCGGCTGATGGTGTGGCGACCGGATCGCGGTCCAGCTGTGGTTCATTCGGCCGATTCTCCTTTTCACTCGGTCGGCTAACGAACAGGTTACCTGGACGCCTCCGCGCACCATTCTCAACAACATTCTCGATACGGCTGCCCCATGCACCATTACACGAACAGTGGACGCTCCTTCGTCACTCGGTCGCTCCGCGCACCGTCACTCAACAGGACGCATCTTCGTCACTCGGGAGCTCCGCGCATCGCCACTTGACTGGACGCTCCTTCGTAACCTGGCCGCCCCGCGCGTCGCCACTCGGCGAGACAGACCTGCATCACTCGGTCGCTCCGCGCACCTTCACTCAGTTGGTCGCTCCTTCATCACTCGGTTGTTCCCGCGCCGTCAGAAAGCTAAGTCATTCTTCATACGCTTCATTCAATTAAATAGTTTCTTCTGCATTAACGAGTGTCGAGGAAGTTGCACATGACGTTCACTCGGAGGCCACGCCACCGAGTGTACCTCTGCACTCGGTTGTTTATTTTTATGTGAGAACATTTCACTTCCGCTTCGTTTTGGTCCAGTACTCAAACGAGTTCAGTCGAATCCTTCACTTGCATAAGTACAGTCGGGTCCTGCACAAGTACAACCAACTGGCACACCCAGTGGGTGTCTATGGGTGTTATTTACACAAACTATTTCAGAAAAGGTCAAATTACTTTGATATTTTTTTATGCTGGCTTGTGCTATTTTTCATACACAGGTTACTCGACGCATCCGTGCGCCATCCTTGTCACTTCTCGAGCTCAGTCGCCGCAACGATCATTCATGCGTTTTCACGTGTTCGGAAGCCCCCGCAATGACGTAGTGGACACGGCCGCCCCGCGTGCCGTCAGTGGGTCGGACGCCTCCTCGACATACATCACTTGGCCGCCCCGCGCATTGCCACTCAGCCAGAATCTTCTACCTCACTCGGATGCCATGCGCATCGCCACTCCGTGTGGCACGTCTACATCATTCGGCTGCCCCGCGCGCCATCGCTCCACACTCGGGGGCTTAGATGCGACTCCGTATCGCCTAAGTTAAAACTACTCCGAGTACGGACACGCTCCACACTCGGGGGCTTAGCTGCGACTCTGTATCGCCTAAGTTAAAAACAACTCCGAGTGCGGACATGCTCCACACTCGGGGACTTAGCTGCGACTCCGTATCGCCTAAGTTAAAAACTACTCCGAGTATGGACATGCTCCACACTCGGGGGGCTTAGATGCGACTCCGTATCGCCTAAGTTAGAACTACTCCGAGTACGGACACGCTCCACACTCGGGGGCTTAGCTGCGACTCCGTATCGCCTAAGTTAAAAACAACTCCGAGTGCGGACATGCTCCACACTCGGGGGCTTAGCTGCGACTCCGTATCGCCTAAGTTAAAAACAACTCCGAGTACGGACATGCTCCGCACTCGAGGGCTTAGCTGCGACTCCGTATCGCCTAAGTTAAAAACAACTCCGAGTGCGGACATGCTCCACAGTCGGAGGCTTAGTTGCGATTCTGTATCGCCTAAGTTAAAAACAACTCTGAGTGCGGACATGCTCCACACTCGGGGGCTTAGCTGCGACTCTGTATCGCCTAAGTTAAAAACAACTCTGAGTGCGCACATGCTCCACACTTGGGGACTTAGCTGCGATTCTGTATCGCCTAAGTTAAAACTACTCCGAGTGCGGACATGCTCCACACTCGGGGGCTTAGCTGCGACTCCGTATCGCCTAAGTTAAAAACAACTCCGAGTGCGGACACGCTCCGCACTCGGGGGCTTCACTGCGACTCTGTATCGCCTAAGTAAAAACTACTCCGAGTACAGACACGCTACACACTCGGGAACTTAGCTGCGACCCTGTATCGCCGAAGTTAAAAAATACACTCAGAGACTTGACTTTGATCCAGAAATCATATAATGCAGATTCAACAAACATTCAACATGACAAGCAGTGGAAGTCTTAAACCCTCTGCCAGACTCATCTAGTCCGACAGAGGCTCGGGGACTACACCCAATGGGTGCACTGAGCGTGCCCCCACAGGAAGGAAGAGAAATACAAAAAAAACATTCTGCTTGGTCAGGTCCAGCAACAACATTCAAGTTCAACAGATTCAACAGACTCCAACCGACAACCAACAATCAGTTAGAGTCTCAAGATCATGTTGGTCACTCGGATCTACTTCAATTCTCAAGTTCACTTGGACATACTACTCAGCAGAATCGATCAGGGTGAATGATGGATACTTCAATTGACGCACAGTTCTGTAAGGCCCTGAAGCACGTTCAAGTTCGGTCTGCGGCTACAAGATTTACATCGACACCTTCACCACTCGGACCCTGATCCATTCGGGGGCTAATGACGGGGATATAGCCCTAGGGTAGGGTCATAGGTCTGACCAATACGTCCTACCCAAGGGCACCTCATTATTAGTTTAAGGACTACAAGGGAAATTCCTACTGGATCGTGACAACATCTAATCCACTCGGATGACAGTCAACCACTCGGCCGTATGACTCACTCGGTCATGCAAATACCAACAGTCGGCAAGACATCTGTAGTGGGCTGACATTATGGCATCAATGCCCCATCTTGTAACATAAGAGGTGAGGAGGTGGCGCACTCTATATAAGCCACCCCCTCCACATAGCTAGGGGATAGAGTTTTCTTCTCCCTGGGCAGGCTCATTCTTTCCCTCGAGCTCTGGCTCTCTCTACACCATGTAACTCATGTCCATGACAGATAAAACAAAGCCTCTCCGGAGCACGAGACGTAGGGTTGTTATCTCCACCATGAGAGGCCCGAACTCGCTAAAACCACCGTGTCACCCATGTGCATCTTGATAGATCATGCTCCGTTATCCTACCCCCTTTCTATTGTCAGAATCGTTACCACGACAATTACAATTCAGATTGTAACTTATAACATAAAATAAATATATATTAAAATGGTATAGTAATACCTAACTACTTGTGTGAATATTGGGGCTTACCCACAATGTGTGCTTCTCATCAGTTTAGTCGTTGCTCTACTCCTTCTATCCAACAAAGTAAGGCGTTTGCCATTGCATTATGTTGTCGTCCTACTATCCTCCATTACACGGCCAACCGACTCCATGTACTTATGTATCCTCCTGGTCAACCATGCAGTTGGTCGAGCCTGAGCATCACGTCAACCGTACCAACTTCCACCGCACAACAACCCCTTGAAATGTCATTGCAACTGTTCTACCTGATCTTAAAAGTTCACTCTCTCTAGATTTCAATTGTTAGGCGCTCCCAAAAATTATATTCCAGAATGAGTGAAGCTTGTGTTATCACTTATGTCGGGGATATAGTTTTATGGAGGTCCACGGCCCTAGGAATGATCTTCCTTTGGTACACATGTACATATTCTTCAATAAAAATAAATAACATTTTTTCTTCGCAAAAGAGGATCATGTTTTAATGGTACAATGACAAAAAAATCAAGATTATATGATGCAAAATAAGAGTTCATTGGATTCTAATATATCCCACAAAATAAGGATTATATGTCATTCTTTGGATTTACTACCATTCAAGTATCAACAATTTTCCAAGGAACTACAAAAAAAATCAACCGATTTTAAAAAGTAAGATCCTATTTGGTTATGATTTTACAAGGTTTTTTATGATAGGAATCCTAATTTTTACTATATCTGTTGTTTCATTTGTTGGACCCAACCCTATAGAATATTCCTAAGGATATGTTTTTACTTCATTTCATGGGGAATTTAGAATCTACCCAAAATTCTAGGAAAGAAAAATGTCCTTTAATTGGACATAATTAAAAAAAATATTACGTCCTAATCCAAGAAGTATTAGCCAAAAGCTCATCTAGTTGCAATATGTTTCAGATAGTATTTGCTTGTTTCAACATCTATAAGTAAATGGTACCCCTCCCCCACCCCGGTTCCAAATTATAAGGTGTGGAAGTTTTTTTTTGAAAGTTAAATATGTGCATGTTTAACCAAATATTTAGAAAGAGTTATCAATATCTACAATACCAAGTTTATATCATTAGTTCCATTAGCAATATTATTTTCATAGTTTTTGATTTTGTATTATAAATATTGATATTTATTCAATAACCTTGGTCAAATATACATAAATTTGACTTGCATGAATACTATGGCACCTTATATTCTGGAACAAAGGGGGTACCAAATTTAGCCTTACTTCTATTTATTTCTTCTCTTTCGTAAGAGGATAGCTTTATTTTCTAATCACATTTGACCCACCTAAATATCAACCTGGACTAGAACAAACTTTCCATTTTTCACACATGTAGTTACCATTATGTTAGACAATTTGATATGTGGTGTCAAGGCCAATTTTCACACTCATACTACTTGTTATCATTACAGTAATTTGACTAGCAAGGGACGATATGCTAATGGATTTTGACTCAAATATCACTGAGCTTGACTTTATAAGAACTATATTCAACATTCTTACGTATACATGATTTACTGTGATGTTCTCCCATTTAACAAGCATTATTGTGATCATTTATAGAAATGTTGTTTCACTGCACTCTATGTATCGAGGCGATAAAAAGATAGTACAAATCATTCATATCTCTTAGATTTTATTTTAGTGTATGTCGAATAATATTTAATTAGGGATATCAAATCGATTAATTATAGCTCTCAGCCGATTCATACTCACACTTACCGCCGCATATGAAGTTGACGGCTTAAATGTACTATTCAACTACCATACTTGTTTTGACTATTAAATTTCTCGTAGGTAATCGTAAATTGAGTAGTTGCCACTATTTGTGATATGATGTATAATAGCTGTGCTGGACTGTTGGGTATAGTGTGTACATTTCATTTCACATGTGTAGAAAAAATCCATTAACTTTGATAAAATTTTAGTTATCATTTTATTACTAAGCTATAGTTTTGTAATAAATAGTAACTTAATCCTTCTTTGATAACCTAGAGAAGCCACCATTGTTCCTGCAATTACAAAAAAAGTGTGAAATTTATCTAATTTAGGAGAAAACTTACGAGGGAAACCTTAGTTATCACACCTTTTATGAAAGGTGTGGTGTATATCATGCACATTGAAGCTAGCTTGCACCCATTCACTTACACACAAGGAAAATTGAATTAGCAAGGTTGGAGCATGGTAGTATGTGTGGGCAACATGTTTAGTTTCTTATTTTCCAATAAGATGCATACATTTGAGATACTACCAACCTCGAGCATGCATATGGAAAATGCAATTTATGACAATAGAAGGAGTAATGCCTCATCCAAAATTTCACCCAGTCGAGACTGCCGCATTGTCGAAAACTAACTAAATACACATGTATTGCTATGAAATAAAAAAATGTAAATTGGAGCTATTACATTTATGAGCATGAGCGTGAAACTAAAAAAAGTATCACCTCACAACAAACATTGCATCTCTTCGAGGTATCATGTACCTCCAAACTTCAAGCTTGGGGATATACAAGGCACCCCATGGAAATATTTAAGAATATTGAATCAACTATGCTTGGGGATGCCCCACAGGATCCCCCCCACTTCAACAGTAATTATCGGTTTGTCTTGGTTGGACATACGTTTTTATTTCGTCACATGATATGTGATATCCTTGGAGTGTATTTTTCTTTTTATTTTGTTTTGTTTTATGGTCATTACAATCATTATATTCTGGTCGCACACACTTTGGGAGAGACACACTTGAGTCATAAATTTTAGAATGATCTATCCACTTCACTTATATCTTTTGGTTTGTTGCATTTCTGGAATTGCTCTTTTACCTCACTTATATATCTTAGATGATGGTGGATGCACATGATTTTATAGAAAATATTAGGACTGTCTTGCTTCACTTATACCTATTTGGAGAGTTGAATAGCAATTAGTTGATTGCTTGAATTATATGTTGGTACTAAGAAATATTGGTATATATTGGTGGTATAGACAAAAACTTCCACGACCTTGTAGATCACTGAACTTAATAATTTGATTACTTGCAATAGTTTCGAGATAATGTGGGAGTAATTAATTAAAATGTGTCGGTAAAATTACTTGAATAAAGTAGTGGAGAGGTGTTGGAAGGTCATACATGTCAATACTCTTTATTCAATTTAGTAGAACTGGTCGTGATAGGTGTAAATTAATGGACATTGTAAGTTAGTTCTCACGTAGCAGGTGTTGGAAATATGCCCTAGAAGCAATAATAAAGTGGTTATTATTATATTTCCTTGTTCATGATAATCGTTTATTATCCATGCTAGAATTGTATTGATTGGAAACTCAAATACATGTGTGGATACATAGACAACACATTGTCCCTAGTGAGCCTCTAATGGACTAGCTCGTTGATCAAAGATGATCAAGGTTTCCTAGCCATAGACATGAGTTTTCATTTGATAACTAGATCGCATCATTGGGAGAATGATGTGATCGACAAGACCCAAATTATGAACGTGTCATATGATCATGTCAATTTATTGCTATTGTTTTTTGCATATGACCATGAGATCATGTAACTCACTTAGTCATATGATACATTGACATGCAGAAAACAATAGCAATAAACTTAGTCATATCTTCAAATGTTATGCTTATGGTTTGGGTCTTGTCCATCACATCATTCTCCTAATGATGTGATCCCGTTATCAAATGACAACTAATATCTATGGCCAGGAAACCTTAACCATCTTTTATTAACGAGCTAGTCTAGTAGAGGCTTACTAGGGACACTTTGTTCTTTATGTATCCACACATGTATTTGAGTTTCCAATCAATACAATTATAGCACGGATAATATATGATTATCATGAACAAGGAAATATGATAAAAACCAATTTATTGTTGCCTCTAGGGCATATTTCCAACAGTCTCCCACTTGCACTAGAGTCAATAATCTAGTTCATATCACCATGTGATTAACACCGAATGAGTTCTTGGGTTTGATCATGTTTTGCTTGTGAGAGGGGTTTTAGTCAACGAATGTGCAACATTCACATTCGTGTGAGTTTCAAAATCTCTGTGTCATAATGTAGATTGTGCTTCCATGCTCCACTTGGAGTTATTCCAAATTACTTCTCCACTATATGAATCCATTTTTCTACTTAGAGTCATCCGGATTGGTGCCAAAGCTTGCACGGATGGAACCCTTTATGACGAACTCTTTTATCACCTTCATAATCGAGAAACATTTCCTTGGTCCTCTAGTTACTAAGGGTAACTTTGACCGTTGTCTAGTGATCCACTCCTGGATCACTCTTGTACCCCTTGACATACTCATGTCAAGGCACACACACGAGGTGTGGTACATAGCATGGCATATTATAGAGCCTAGAGTAAGGCATAGGGGACGACCTTCGTCCTTTCTCTTTCTTCTACCGTGGTCGGGCTTTGAGCTTTACTCAAACTCACACCTTACAATATAGTCAAGAACTCCTTCTTTGACCGATCCATTTTGAACTACTCCAACAACTTGTCAAGGTATGTCTTTATTGAAAGCTTTACCAAGCGTCGTGATCTATCTCTATAGATCTTGATGTCCAATATTTTAAGTAGCTTTTTCCAGGTTTTCCTTTGAAAAACTTGTTTCAAACAACCCTTTATGATTTCCAGAAATTCTACATCATTTCTGATCAAAAATATGTTAACCACATATACTTATCAGAAATTCTATAGTGCTCCCACTCACTTTCTTGTAAATACAAGTTTCTTCATAAACTCTGTCTGAATCAAAAGCTTTATTCAAACTATGAGATGCCTGCACTAGTCCATAAACTAGAAGGATCGACAGAACCTTCTAGTTGTATCACATACAACCTTTCCTCAAGGAAACCGTTAAGGAAACAATGGTTGACTACACCAAGTGCTAACATAATTCCAACAGACTTTAGCATCGCTACGGGTGAGAAAGTCTCATCGTAGTCAACTCCTTGAACTTGTCGGAAACTGATACGTCTCCAACATATCTATAATTTTTGATTTTCCCATCATGTTATATTATAATTCTTGGATATTTTATGATCATTTTATAGAAACTCTATACCATTTTATGGGACTAACTTATTGACATAGTACCCAGTGCAAGTTGTTGTTTTTTGCGGGTTTTTTCCTTCACGGAAAATCAATACCAGATGAAATCCAAATGCCACGAAACTTTTTGGAGATTTTTTGGACCAGAAGGAAACTTGAGGACCAAGGATGATCACCAGGGGAGGTCCAGGTGGCCCACTAGGCACCAAGGCACGTTGTGTGCCCGTGGCGCCGCACGGCGCGTAGTGGGGGCCTCGGGCACCTCCTCCACAAGTTTTGAGCTCTGTAGATACCACAATATTCTAAAAACCCTAGAAGAGAAGACGAAAAATTATTTCAGTCGTCGCAAGTCCGAGAAGCCATGAAATCCTATCTCAAGCTCGTTCCGGAGAGGAACACGGTCACAGAGGGGTTCATCATCCTCATTGGTGCTCCTCCGATGATGCGTGAGTAGTTCATATTAGACCTATGGGTCCGTAGCAAGTACCTAGATGGCTTTCTCTCCGTGTTTGCTTCTCAATACAATGGCCTCTTGGAGATCTATTTGATGTATCTCTATCTTTTGCGGTGTGTTTGTTTTGATCCGATGAATTGTGAGTTTATGATCAGATATATGAAATTATATCCATTCTTGATTGTTATAGCCTCGTATTTCTTCTCTGATATTTGGGTTTTGTTGGCCAACTTGATATTTTCATCTTGCAACGGGAATAGGTGCTTTGTGATGGGTTCGATCTTGTGGTGCTCAATCTTAGTGATAGAAAGAGACATGACACTCATGTATCATTTCTATTAAGGATAAAATGGTGGTGTTTATTCCTACATGAATAGATCTTGTCTATGTCATGTCATCGTTCATAAAGCATTAACATGTTTCTCCATGAACTTAATACACTAGATGCATGTTGAGCTCGGGTAGAGAGGGGATAAGGTTGGATGAGAGACCGGGAACTTCACACGGGACACACAGAGACACGCGTCATGTGTACGATGATGCGGCCAAAGCGCCACCAGCAATCCATCGGTTGATTGCTAGTGTTTTCATAATTAAAACCACTCATGGCAAAAAATCGGATTCCGAGGAAAGGAAGACACAAGGCTTCAACCTGACCCCATATATCCCTATTTCTAAGGTGGTGGGGAATTGAGGATTGCCATAAAACAAAAACTAAGGAAATGCAAAATTTACAGCTTATTGAATTCATGCTCTAGCCAACTCATCCAAAAATCTGAATTGATGGAAGGAGGTGGGAAATATATTCAACACTCCCTCTCACGTCTAGGCTTATTTAGTTCTTAGAAGAGAGATTGATGTAGGCTGCAGAATCTTTTTATTTTGCTACTACACTGGCAGGGTCTTGAACTCAAGATCTCTTGACTCGGATACTATCCATATTAACACTAGGCTTAGATAATGACTTTGGGTCAACTCCTCTACCTCTCAGGGTTGCATTGTATTCATATATAAGATTTTCTATTTCACATCTAGATGTGAAATATCTATCTCGCATCTAACTCTTCTACCACCGGATATGTTTGCGCTTGTACACTCATGCGAGCTACCGATCACGTCGAGCGCCCGCGCGGGTGCACGTTGCTAGCGTTGGACCGTTGTCGTCATTGCCTTAACGTTTTTATTGGGCCATTATTTGCTCCTGGATTTAGGCTTGATTCCTTTTTTTTCTTTGAGGTTATTTTTCGCATGGGCTATCTAGTGGAAGACAACTAGACTTATGAAGAGGTATAATCGTTATCCCCTTGCATTCTCCCCTCTATTCCTCTTCTCACTCTGTCCTCTTCTCTCATCCATCAAGAAACGAGAGCACGAAGGAGAAGGCAACCAAATCGATCTAGTGTTTCAGGTAGAAGAGATGGCAGGGCTGAGGGACGAGGTTAGTTTTTTGTCACTGTAGGTCCCCCTTATCTAATTGTTTTCTTGTTCTTTTTTCCCATTTGACCGCATCTAGGAGTTTGTGTTCTTGTGTAGCATATATTAACTAGAAATGCAAAGGTGGAGATTTGTTTGTTTGAGCAGTTTTGGTTGTAGAAAGACAAGGATGGAGGGTGGAGGGGGGGTCATGTTTCGTGATTAGTTTCTGCAATCCATGACTACTGCTTGGAAGGGCTTTTTGTTCACCATACACTGATGCCATTTAGACAATATGTCTATTGTAGAATAGTCATCTAGGTCTTTTTTAGCTACAGATCCAAGTCTGGCAGAATTTATCTCCCCCAATAGTGAGGGGTGTAATTTTGTTACTACTTTTGTTTGGATGAGAAATGGGTTTTCACATTTCAGGTCGAGATTGTTTGTAGTACTGATCATATACCACTTTGTATCCTTGTTTTTATAACGTGTAGTATATGAAACATCTGTTCCAAAAATGTGGTTTCTTTTTTTCAAAGGTGCATCGTGCACGTGTAAGGATTTATTTTGTTTGCGATATCAGTTTCCTAGAATGTACTAGTAGGGCATTTTTTGACCCTATGCCGATACTTCATTTATATAATGTAGTTCACATATTTTAATTTTTGTTTGCGCCCAGAAGCGCGCCCTTGTAAATAAGTATTTTTTTCTAAACTCGTGGCATGGTCATTCCGTGGTAATAAGGGTGTGAACAAAGTCATCGGATAGTAAATCATGTTAGATAGTGTTTCCTTTTTTTCTTTAACACATTGAAATAGGAACTTTTTCTCTTCTGTGGATTTAACTTGTCACCGACTTTGTCACCAATAATATACCCGATGCACTATTTTAAATTTAACTATCATCAATAGAATAGTCTGTGTGCCTTCTACTATAGGTGCACTTACATTTTTTTTCTTTTCCTCATGTCCATGCAGAACAGGGTGTGCGAAGTGTGTTTCAGCGTGTGTGGTGATGACAAGACCAACAACTTTTTCAAAATCTATACCAACTTCTTCAAAATCCAAGTGTGTTCAAGAGTTCTATGGTAATTTTCCGTAGCCTTTTTCATCTCTTTTTTGTAGTGATGTTGTTTGTTTACTTTATTACCACACAATATGTGAATAGAAAGTATCTCATAATGCAGGTTGTTGCATGTGATGTTAGGGTTCATATTTTCAAGAGAACTCATATACTCTCTGCGTTTACAATCCTGAAATCATCTTGTTGTAGGTACATAATCTCATTGACTATGGTTTTTTCTTCCTAGGTCTCATAAACTTATGGATTAGAAAACTCATCTTCATTAGTAGACCATGTTATGCATGTTGATGATTTTACATATTTGGGGAAGATGTACTTGTTGACATATGTTCCTTCACATACCAGGGTAGCTTCCTTGAAGATGCATGAATCATTCGACAATTTTTTGTATGTTGGGTAGTATCCCCTTTCTGTGCTACATTATGCTATAAGCGCTTAAATTTTTGTTTCTGATTACTTTGTTGGGTAGAACCCCACCCGAGGTTGCATTTTTGGTGGGTATTAACTTTTTTTTGTAATTTTTATGTTTGATATGGGAATTCTTCTTTTGGATTTTCAGTGATTTGCCTTTCAATGATGATTATCTACATATCATGTTTTTTTATCATGCCAATGTATATGATTTACAGTGTTGAGTATTATGTAGTTTTGGTCAATCTGTGTATATTCTTTGTATTGAGATGTGTGATGTTTTCTGAATCCTTCAGTAAGTTTACAGTTTCAGAAGTTAAAACTTGTATTACTGGCCTACTATACTTACTTTCATGTTCTTTTTTTTCTTTTTTAAAGAGCCAAAAAATTTGTACCATTCAGGGCTTGGTTGCTAGTTCAAGGGTCATCAGGTATTTTTTAAATGACAGATTGTCCATCAATTCTTTGTAGCGACCCGACTCAAGATGACTCAATCCTCTGTGTATCTGTGCCATCCCTGGATCAGTATGCTGGCACACACAGTACATCAATGTATATATCAAAGTGCCATCACATGTAAATAACGTAAAACTGATATATACCTCAAATTCTCAGCGGAAACAGTCAAAGGAAGTGGAGTCCCAATAAACACCAACGACAGGTTGAGTGCAGACCGTAACCCTGAATCGTACTCTTACTCATCGAAGAAAATATCTGCAACATAAGACATTGCAGCCGTGTAGGTCAATATATTGAATATGCCGGCAAGTCACAAAAGAGAGGGGTGAAAATATAATCTATACTATATGCATATATGGCAGGTGAAGTTGTAGTTTAAGTTTTGCATAAAGCAAATTTTTCCTACAACAAGAGAGAGGTAAAAACAAAAATTTACTACGTTGTTGGTTGTTAATGAGAAGGTTCCACCAACCATTTCTCATACCCAAGTTATCAATATTACCCACATCAATAAGTTAATGGTGTTGATAATTCCTGATAGCTTGAGTTCCTTGAGCTCAAGTTGTCCATGACCTGGACACAACTAATCGATTAGGTTTTGAGTACTGTGCAGATTTTTGCACACGTTCCACACAAGATTTGATCGCCTACGTTGAATTCCTCGCACTTTGGGGTGTTTGAGAACCGGATGATCAAAACATGGTCTTCCAAAGGGTTCCTCTGAGACACTGTCGGTGCCCATCCAATCCTAACGTTCTTCTATATCTCATAACACCGCCCGTCCAGAATCACCACAATGTCCAACCAAGCCAGAGCCCATAATGACTTGTGGTTATGCAGGTAAGCCTCGGGTCTTGAAGAATCCATCCATCTCTTTGTGCCTGGGTGAAGCTTTCCGCAAGATGTCATGGCGCTTGCCCATATGAACCACCACTGGCTTCCCCAGGGTGCCCATATGAACCGTCCTTTACCCAGAGGTTTATTGCATCACGAGGTCTTGAAAGTCTTGAAGTCTTCAGGTCTTGATTATTAAGTTCTCACAACACTCATGATAAACACTCAACCAAACCCCGTCAACTAGAAGCATAGCAAAATAACGTCACGGCCAAAGTAACAAGGGTTTAAGGGTGACTATCACAATATACTACTCAAGACCCACAATTTCCAAGTACCTACTTTGCATGAAATGGGTGGAGAAGGTTGATCTAATGCAATAAAACCATAGGTAAATTATGATCAATGTGAACTTGCCTGGTAAGGTTGATGAAGATAAATATCGCTCACACGAAATAACTTGATATAACTATTCGTCACTTCCGATGAAATCTATATAATTAAACATAGTATTCACATAAGCAATAATACTAGCAATCATTCTAAAAATCAATATACAAACAACAATTAAAATTTATCCAATAAATCATTAGGAAAAATCAAACAAGAATCCAAAAGAAACTTCAAAGAAAATTGTGGAGTCTTCTACTACAACAACATCAAATAGTTTTTTTGTCCTAATTAAACTTAACAGCAAACAAAACACTAAAATAATAAAATAACAGAAAACAAAAATATAAAACAACTAAGATAGCATTAAGTATTTTTCATCAAATTTTGTTAGCAAAAGAACTAATGGAAAATCTTTTATCCAACTCTTCTTATAAACTAAACAAGGTTAACTTGAATTCAATCAAAAACAATTTTAACTTTAATACAAATTGTTTATGGTTTAAACTAAATTTAACACAAATAAAACTTATAAACAATATTATTTGAATGTATTTTCAAATAGGAAATCAAACTAGCAATGAAATCAATTTGCAAGTTATTATAGAACTAGAATTGATTTCATGCTGTCAAATAACAATAATAAAATAAAGTAATTTTGGTGGAAATACTAATGCTAACAAACAAAAAACAAAATAAAACTTGTCTACCAATATAAAATAAATTAAATTAAAACAATTAAAAGAAAAGAAATAGCAAAGCTCCTCAAAAGAACTAAAATAGAATCTATTTTGCTTAAAATCTTAATTTAAAATATTCTAAAAAATCTTAAATTGTACCTACTTATAAATAAGATCACTAGTGACCAGTAGCAAAAAGAATCAACTCAAAACCTATTTTTAAACTCAAGATATTCACAAAACAAGATTTGAATCAAATATGTTTGAATTCAAATTTAAAATATTCAAACATGGTCAAACTTTATATCTACAGAAACTACATAAAATTTCTGACATAACGCAAAAAAGAATCATCTAATTTGGAGTTAAAACGTAAAAGTTATAAAGAAAACAAAAATAGAACTATTTATGTGTTTAAAACTAAAAACAGAAAAATAAAACCTAAACTAACGAAGAGGAGCTATACGTGGCATGCTGTGATTGGCTGATTGGTGTGCGTGCATTAGCTAAACGAGCGGATGGCCGCAAAATATAAAAAAACCGCTTCGGGCTTAAGTGATCTAATCGTGCCCGTTGGTGGAAGATCTGACGGTGGACGGGTCGGTGACTTACAGCAGAGGAGGGAGCTCCGGCGAGATCTCTGGTGAGGCAGGGGCGTCGGAGTTGATGCACGCGAGCTCTCCGACGATCCTATGGCGGTGGAGACAGAACCAGGCGTTGTAGAAGACGGCGGAGATCAGGATGGTGGCGTTAGAGGGACTCGGGGGCAATGGGGTTGACGGCGGCAAGCTCGGAAGCGGCGGTGGTGTTCGGGTTGACGTCGGGGAGGGTGCTCCCGTGAGGGTTGGGCTCGTGCGAGTGGATGGGGAGGTTCGTGAGAGGGTAGTGAGCTCGTCGATGGCCTCGGGCGATAGTGAGGGGGCGGAGTCAAGCTAGGTGGTGGCAAAGGCGCGACGGCGGAGGCTCTACTCCGACGAGGGATTCCAGCGAGTGGAGAGGGTCGGGGCGATGGGGACTGTGGCGGAACAGGCTGCGGGGAGCTTGGGCTTTATATCCATGTGGTTAGGGGCGTGGGAAGGAAAGGGATCGAGGAGATCCGACGAGGACCCGTGGCTGGCTCCGGTGAAGGAAGGAGGAGGGAGCAAAGAAGGAAGATGGTCGGGCAGTTGCTGCGATCGGTGGTGGGGTCGGGAGGTCAGAGAGAGAGGGAGTGGCACGGTGGATCGGGCGGCCGATCCGAGAGAGATTCGGATCCGATAGAACGGACTTGGGCCTGATCTGCTACTCGGCCGCGGCAAAACCTTCCTAATGAGCGCACTCTTTTTCCTTTTTGAAAATGTTATTCCGTTTATTTAAAAACTGGAAAGTAAAACATAAAAAGGAAAATAAATATAACTCCAAATATAGGAGTATTATATATTAAAATATCAGAAAAATAAATCCAATAAGATGAACATTTTTCCACGGACAAAATAAATACTTCAAAAAAAAAATTCACAAAATCCCTAAATTGGTTTATTCTGTTTTTGCAAATATTTTTTAAATAACCCCCTGGGTTTTATGGCTCAAATAATTTCACAAAAATACCCTGGCATGGAGAGTCATGTTCATGTTCTCATTTCTTTGAACTTGGGCAAGGGAATATGAATTTATTTAAGCTTTAAAATAGGGCCAGGTATTAAATAGAAAACTTTTAATAGTTTTCAATTCCACTTTTCAAAACCTTTATTTTGAAGAGGTCATGTCATCTTCTCTCAATGGTTTGGATTGGATGAAATTGAAATTCAAAATCAAAAGGGAAAGTCATTTTATTCCCTCTCATTCAAAAGTTTCGAAAAGTTTCAAATTTCACTCAAATTCAATCACTCAATCCACCAATTAATGAATCTAGTAATTATTATAACATACTAAAATGTGGGATGTTACATTCTTTGTCCATACAACTTTTCTGAAACTAAAATTGAAGGAACTATAGTGTAAGCTTACTTGTCTCTATAATTTTAAAGAGCACCAAAAATGTGAAATTTACACTAGACTGCTAAGAGCTAGCTCTATTTTGCTGCAATATTTGTTTGTGATACACTTTGCCAAGTTAACAAGAAATGCTCTTTGACAGTTTGGTGTTATTAGAATTATTTTTTCTATTAACATGTTTGTTCGTCCCATTTTCGTCTTCCCAGTTTTTCTTGCACTCCCTTCCAAATGTAGTGTACGCCTTATTTCAAATGTTGTGAGGTCATACTGAACTTAAATGGAAACTAACAAGTGATGACACATATTGCCATTTTCATAGATTGTTTGTTTGATGTTCAATTCAGTGTGATATTTTATATTTTTATTTCAACATTCCCGTGCAGCAAAATTAAACTACATCAGTAGGTTAAATCGCGTTATTTTCTTCCACCACTATTGTTTTATCCAAGTTTTTTGATTTGTGCCATAACCCTAACACTCTACTGTTAGAAGAAGGTCCCCTTGTTGTTTGTTTAGATTATAGAACTACCAATGTTTGTATGGGAAGTATATTTGTTTTGTAGGTTAGACCCCATGTTTCTGTCACAACAAACCCCATGTTTCGTGTTGCTTTTTCCTATAGAAAATTAGATTGTGGTAGAACCTATTATGTATGTACATCCTACATTTTTTGATGGGACAATATGAATAACATTAATCTGTTTCTTGTGTGGATAGATAATGAACACACAAGCATATCTAGTGTATGTTTAATGTGCATGACATATCTAGTGTCTGATTTACAAATGTGTTATTCATAGTGTAGTATCTATGAATAGTTGGAACTACAAGTTGTATTTTTCTTATGTGGTTTTTACAAGCACAAATCTACTTTGCTCCATACTTTTTCATACCCTTCTCAATTATACATTTTTATTTGGAGGGTTCATCTGAATTACATATTTTTTGTTATGCATGTATATTTTCTTTATCTTTTAAACTTTTGTTAGTTTTTTGTTTTTCTCTGCTCACAACTTTGTGTGTGTAGCTTATTTGAACTGATGTCACAATGACGTAGGCGACGACTTCAACGTCTATGTTTGGCACAAGTTTAAGTCTTCAACGGTAACTCAGCAACACACATTTCTTACTTTAGTATTTTGTCAAGTTTTTTAATTGAACAAGTTATGATGGTATGAGTTTTTTTAGAATGGTTTTGTAAATATGTCTACTTATATGCGGTTTCGTAATATGTAATGTAGCTGCAATTTGTAGAGTCGTTACTTATCTTTCACTTAAGTCATATAGTAGATTAGCTAGTCTCTTTTGTTTTTTGGTGTGGATAAGCCGCAGTTGCAAATCAACCTTCGACACACAATTTTCCCCCGACCCTTTTTGTCCCAATTGCATGTACATCATTGAATTGTAATTGCGCTTGTAGTAGTCTAGTTGCCATAGTTGCATGTCCACCATTGATTTGCAACTCGGGCATGATATTGTAATTGCCTAAGTTGCAAACCAACCCTCGACTTGTAGTCGTTTTTTTTTGTAGTTTGATGTTTTCCCAGTTGCAAGTCTACCTTTGCCTTGCAAGTGAGGCCTTTTTCTTGCAGGATTAGTTACCCTAATTGCAAGTCAACCTTCAACTCGCAACTAGCCCTTTCTATTGTAGTATAGACGTCTCCGTTGCAAGTCCATAATAGCATTGTAGTTGTATATGCCCGAGTTGCAAGTCAGCCCTCAACTCACAACTAGGGCCTATTTTGTAGTAGTAGTAGCAGGTGCCCCAATTGCACATACACACTCGACACTCAACCCGGGCTTGTAGTAATGTAGTTTCCCCACTTGCATGTCCACCCTCGATTGACAACTAGGGCTTTATAGTTGTAATTTCCCCAGTTGCAAGTCCATCACCGACTCGCAACTAGGGTCTCTATATCTGTAGTTGCCCTATTTACTAGTCCATCCCAGACTCGCAACTAGGGCTTTTGTAGTTGTAGTTACCCGAGTTGCAAGTCCACCCTCGACTCGTAATAGTTTTTTTAAGTCTTAGTTTCACCAATCGCAAGTCCACCCTTTACTCGCAACTAGGGCTTGTAGTAGTGTAGTTCCCTAGTTGCATGTCCATCCTCGACTCGCAATCGGGGTTTCAAGTTAACTTGCACCAGTTGGTACTCAACCCTCGACTCGAACCTGAATATTTTTTGTAGTTTGTAGTTGCCCAAGTTGCAAGTCAACCCTACCTTTGACTCCTAACTTGAGAGTTTAATTAGGTATATTTGACCTAGTTGTGAGTCAACCTTTAAATCACAATTGGGTCTTTGTAGTAGTATAGGCGCCCTAGTTGCAAGTCCTTTATCAACTCGTAACTCGTATTGTAGTTTCCCCAGTTGCAATTTAACCTTTGAATCGAAACTAGGGGCTTTTTCGTAGTTGTAGGTGCCCCAGTTGCAAGGGCACCCTTGAACCGCAAATGTGGCTTGTCGTAGTGTAGTTTCCCCAGTTGCAGGTCCACCCCGACTCACAACTATGACTATTGTAGTTACACTTGCCCCACTTACAAAGCAACCATCGACTGACAATTGGGCCTTTCTATTTGTAGTTGCTCAAGTTGCAAGTCCACCCTCGACCCGCAACTCGGGCTTTTGTAGTTGTAGTTGCCCCAGTTGCAAGTCCACCCTCCACTCGCAACTAGGGGCTTTTTTACTTGCAGTTGCCCCAATTGCTAGATCACCCTTAACTCTCAACTTCGTCTTCTAGTAGTGTGTGCCCCAGTTACATGTTTACCCTCGACTTGCAACTCGGTTTGAAGTTGAAATTGGACCAATTGCTAGTCAACTCTCCACTCATAACTTGGTATTCTCTGTAGTTTGTTGTTTTCCCAGTTGCAAGTCCACCCTTGATTCCCAACCGGGTTGCTGTTAAGTATAATTGCCCTAGTTGCAAGTCAACTCTCAAGTCACAACTAGGCCTTTGTAGCACTATAGACGCCCCATCTGCAAGTCCACAATTGACTTGCAACTAGTATTTGTAGTTAAAGTTGCTTGAGTTGCAAGTCTATCCTCGACTTGCAACTCGGTTATATAGTTTGTAGTTGCCTTAGTTGCAACTGCACCCTCGACTTGCAAACTAGGGTCTTGATGTTATAGTCGCACCAGTTGCAAGTAAATCCCTAGAGTGTCACAATTGGGGGTCATAGTTACTAGGGAGTCCCAATTGCAAGTCCAACCCCAACTAGCCACCGGACGTATAATGGTAGTTGTACTAGTTGCAAATCCACACCCAACTCGTAATCGGGCTTATAACTATTTTTTGTCATCCAAGTTGCAATGTTTCCCGAACTCATCGAACTTTGTCCTAGTTTGCTTTAGGTCCTAGTTGTAGCTCAACATATTTCGTTGTGTTATGTATTTTTATGGGCCTAACCCATTTTTTCAAAATGTCCCACTTTGGAATACCATCTTCCACCCAAATTTAATATTTTATCGAAAGAAATGCAACCGAGTCTCGGGGGCCCAATTTTTGGAGTGTTATTTTTTTAAAAGCTAGCATTCTGCATGTTTTAAATCCTCACTCGTTGATTTAGTTTCGTAACCTCTTTTTTGAAATGTCATTGTTGTATACAAAATGGAACACACCCTTTTTTGAGTCACATCTTTTTGTATAATAGCCTTTTTTAGAAAACATCTTAACATTTTTCAGCAACATATAAGGTTAGTTGGCGGGTAGAGACGTGGTGAGAAGCCCCGGTGAGATGAACACGAAGGCATACATTTTTTTATGCTTCCATTTGGCGGAAAGCATGTTCCATGTTTTTGTGTGTTTAGATAATAAAATTTTGCACTAATAGGAACACAAGTTTAGTGCATTTAAATAGTGGTAACTACTATCTCCTTTGTTTCTTTTTTATGCTTGTTGGCCACATGTTTTACAATTCGTGATTGTTGGGAGTTGTAATAGGTTTAAATTTTGTTATCAACTACCTGTATGTAAAAGTCTTTTTGCCACCATTTCTGACGTTGTTAATGTTTGTTTAATGATGCCATCTTTATTTGTGGACTTAGGCGACATCAACTATTACTAGTGTTGTTGTGTACCCAGTTCTTTTCATCTGCATTTTTGTTACCTGCGTGACAAATAGGTTAATTTGGTTTAGACTTTCATTTGATACACGACTCGTCAAATGATTGGGTTAATTTAGGCAACAAGCTGTCCTAATCTTTGTACCAACTTTTTACAGAACCACTACATATGAACTAATAGGAAGTAGGTAACTCTGGTTTCTGTTCACTTTTAATGGAGTCGGAACAGTGGTAGTCATGCATTTGAGCCATAGGAGCCGTAGAGTAAACCCCACTGGACAAGTGGACATAATCATTCAGAACTTATAGGTTTATATGATTAGTATAGTAGTAGAGAGCTAGTGAAGTATTTTTTGAGAGTTTTGAATTTGATGACAGTACAGCTTTGTTTATTATTTTTGTATCACCTGCTCAAATTTGAACTTGCTTATTTGCTTGGTCAACTCCATAATAAAATTGAATTTTTTTCTATGTGATACATAATTCCAGACAATGATTGTTTACAACTATCTTTTTGTTATGTTAAATGGGACAACCGGTTTCACTCTAGCTCTACATTTTGTTCATTTTGAGATCAATAGCATCCGGACTACACAGTGGCGCATTGGTGGGATAAAAAATTTCAGCCTGAAACAAGTAAGCTATCACATGTCATGCATTTTGTTAATTACCAATTCGTCCATAATTTTTAGTTGCTGTGATGTATTTGGAGTGTCTGGTCAGCATTCTTTTGTACCATAGAGTGCATATTTATTGTTAATCTTCATTTTTCTGACATATATGTTTTGGAAAAGATTTTATGTTGTTATTAGTCTCCAAGAGTTTCTTTCTTATTAATACTCCACTTTTTGTGTTGTTTTTTTTGGCGATGTCAGTGCAATAAAAACACACACACAAATTTTCCTCAAACACGCACGCACGCACGCACGGACGCGCGCACGCATAGGGATACCTATACTATTGATGAAGGCACAAATGCATTCTAACAGTGCTTATAACATCGATACCAAGTACAGTCAGTCAGACACCAATACTATTGATGAAGGCAAGAAAAAATTTCTTCAAGACGTCGAGTGTGAAGGAAAACATGTGAATGTCAATCTAACTGATAACTTGCTGTTTGAGGGAATGAAAATATTGATAATAATTTTTGCCGTTGTTTTATGCCCATAGTAAAATTTAAGAGCATTTTTTTTATATTACAACCCGCATTTATTTTATTTTATTTTTTGTTGCTGCGGTTCAATAGGAGTAATGAGATAAAAGAAGGAAGAAGGACCTTTCGAAAGCAAACAAAAAAGGTACCTTCTCCTGTACTTATTTTCTGTTTTTTTAATCACAAAACTATACACATTTATTTTCCCTTTTTTCACCCACTTATTTGTTTTCTCGTTGCTTCTTTTCATTTCTTTTTTCTTCCATTTTGTTGCAATATAGAGATCAAGAGTCCAGACAGAAACAGGCAAAAACAGAATGAATCAAACAAAGAGCAACAAAAAACAACTTAAACCTGTTGGACCCAGCAGCAACGATAAGGCTTTATCTCGTGTGGGAAGTTGTCCATGGGCAGACGCCAGACGGTGCTAGACAAGTCAGAAACATGCGGGCTGAACAAAATAAGAAGACAAGAAGGGTGGAAAGAAGTCTACGGATGGTCTACAAACAGTTGCGATGTCATTAGAGATAATATCTCACATCTAGATGAGATATAGACAGATCCTTCATATATATATTGCAAGGTTACATGTACAGATACGAGTTGTATTCAGAGTACAAGTCAGATATGAAGTCTAATACAGCTAGCTAGTACAGTATTTGCATTTACAATCAATATTAGGACTGCATTTTGTGTAGAGTAAACTAGCTTGGCATCATCCGACCATATGACCGAAAGACCACAATCTCGGCCGGTCATACACGGGTGCAACAAAACTGTCATCTATAGGAAAATGATTAGCTTTTTTTTAGCAGTAGGAAAATGATTATCTAAATCCTCTTCAGTTCTAGCATCAGATTTCATGGTGCCCATGGGCCATGGCACTATAGCCCTGCATATAGCACAGCTCAAATTAAAGAAGCCTCGCGATGATCTGAAGTTTGAAAGGCAGGCCCAGGAAGCATACGAGATACGAGTACGACCACGAGGCATGCACCAGCAAACATCTGTTCTGGCAGGAAGGTAAGACTTAGGTAACCGTGGGCTAGCATTCTCGATCTCGAGGATCGGCGCCAGGTAACCGATCTGATCCGTTCTTCAACCCGAAGAATTACGGAAAATTATCCACGGTATATACGAGCCACAGCTTTGTCATTTCTTCCACCGCTGGGATGTATCTATGGAAGCTTCCAGAAGATTCCATCTGCCCCCACCATTTGTTTTTCTGATCCAGCGCAGCTCCCCATCTCGGCTGTCGTCATGCCGCATGCAAGCTTCATCGCCACCACACAACGCGCTCGAAATCGACTACCGGATCAGGCCTGAAACCTGCTGATCAGATCGATCCCGGAGATCGATCGATATCGCGGTCCTCCCTTCTAATCATCTTCGCCCGGCCCGAGCCCGAGCCCGACCCAGACCATTAGCAAAGACGACCGAACGAGATCCAGCCCTCAAGCTAGCAATAAACGCAGTACTACGAGACAAAATTAATTAACCAAATCAATGAAGTAAATTTTATTCTTATAGCAGAGATTCAGCGTTTACGACCACTCGAGATATCGATTTCGAGACCCATCTCCGGCGAGAGGACAGACACACACGCACCCCGGCGGGAGAAGAGAACTGCCAGCGAGCTCTACCCTCTAGCAACTACGCGAATTACAAGAAGGCCCATCCATCTAGCCTCCCGTCGCTCGCCCTATCGCTCATCTATTCCTTCTTCCCGCCGCCGCCGCTCACCGGGACAACCTTCTCCGTCGCGGCGTAGAGCTCATCGATCATGCGGTAGCGCTTTACCTTGCGCTGAATCCCGTCAACCTCGTGCTCCTCGTCCTCCTTCCAGTCCGTGGAACTACCAAGGATGACGGCGCCCGGCGGCGGCGCCGGCAGAGCTTTCACGGACCAGGAGGAGCGCCTGCGCCTGGACGCGAGCGCACGCCGGGCGGCCCAAGGCGTGGCCGAGAACGCGATGCTCTCGCAGAGGTGGGTGGTCTGCACGGGCGCCAGGAGCCCGCGCACAGCAGAGAACCCATTCGCTGGCGGCGCCGGCTCTGGCTCCGACTCGGCCTCACTCTCTAGGGTTTTAGATTTACTAGCGTACTGCGACATTGCTTCTCTTTTGTTTGGTGGTCTGGGACTCTGTCCTGGGGGGTACTTATAGTCGCTGGGGGTTGGCCGCTCCTCCTTTTTTGGCAGGTATTCATTTGGTTGTATAGTTATCCAAAGTGGCGCCGGATCCAATATTTGGCTGAAACCTTGCTGGAGCTCCGCGCGCCTCTCCAAATTATGGCTGAAACTGGCAGGAATTCACAGCTCACAGGTGAAAATAGAAAGCTATTACGACATGAGTTGTAGCCTTGCAAGACATTTATGAGTAGTAGCGTTGATCAGTAGAAGCAGCTGGGTGCGCATAGCTGGCAGGCTCTCCTGTGTGTTAAGCGATGAAACGGCGAGTGTACATGCGTCTCCTCTGCTACTGCCACTGGAGAAGCTAATCTCAAGAAAATAGTAGTAATACCACAAATGCATGTTCTGAAGTTCCGGCCAAAATCTCCAATCCTCTCTTGTGTGATTTCTTCATGTATTCATCTGCTTGTGGGGGTTGGAGTTCAAGCGTGCACTCAACCCGTTTGATCTTTTGCCTGATCCAATATTTACCGTCGAAGTAGAATCACACTTTCTGGTGAAAAAAAGTAGAATCACACAGCATCATCAAATATGACTTTTTTGTGTGTGTGTATGTGAAAAAGATATATGACTTGGCTCTGAAGTTGGTACTTTTCACAGAAATCAAGCCCAAGCTACACTTGCATGCATATTACTACTACTCGAAGATAATGCTTATCTCAAGGTGAATATTAAGATATGAAGTACATTTTGCAGCAGCAGTTGGATGGAACCATGCACGGACGAGGACAACTATCATTTAAAATCTTATAAATCAAAAGGCAGCATGTAAGGAAGCTGACTCATCAGTTTAGACCGTGAACGAGGACAACTATCATTTAAAATCTTATAAATCGCTAAACAAGATCGCTGTAGATTCAGTTGTCTAACCAGTATTTTCGTCAAAAAAGAACCCAGTTGTCTAACCAGTCTTTCTCTCTGTTTAGGACGGGATTCAGTTGATTCAGAATATTTCTCCTAAAGATCAACGTATGCGCAGTGTACCTCGTGATCTTGCACCAAGCACCTGTGTGTCTAACACGCCTCTAATCTTGGAGGAGTGTAACCTGGTCACCAAGTACCCAGCACAGTTGAAGCATGTCAATATGTCATCGGCGGTTTGGAGGACAGGAACATTTTTGCAGGGCCGGGCCGGCAAAATCCGGGGCCCTGTACGAAACTAAACAAAAAGGGCCCTATCTTACAAAAAAAATTAGCTAACGAGCAATTACATGAACCAGACTAACGTGTTTAATGATGAATTAAATATGTATTATTAGAACACAAGATAAAAAAAGATTAAATAAAATTGACTTTATAAAGTAGCATCAATTGAAGATCATGCCTCAATGTTTGGATATTAGGCAAACCGTCTAACTCACATAATTTTGGGCCTTGCCCGGTTGAACTGCTACACTCGGATCTTTAACCGAGGAGGTAAAAAACGATATCTAACGAAGTAACAATCTCTGCCAAAAGTTAACTAGGAAATTCAGAATTAGGAATAGGAACCGAATTTAATCGAAAAAGAGGACTCACTAAGCACCTAGAGGCTAGAGTCGTTCACGGATCAATCTGACAAGGCAACGACTCTGAAATTTGGGAGAGGAACCTACAAAGACAACAACGATAACGGCATGAATCCGAGCGATCTAATGAGGCGAAGTGGACGAGACGATATTGTTTTCGATAGCGAAGTCGACGCAACTGCTGTTGCGGTCTCCAGATCAAGATACGAGATGATCCCGATAGACTTATGTAGTGTACCCTTTTTTTTAACCGACAATAGTGTTTCTATATTATCGATCGAGTGATTTTCTTTTTTGAAGAAATATCAATCGAGCACCAACACTCCTACTCTCAATGGCCTCAACTCAGGGCCAACTCCAACATGTAGGATTTTTTGTGAAAAAATACTACAAGGCTTATATAAAAAATTCGGGGCCCCCTAAAATTGTGGGCCCTGTGCGGGCAGGATGTTTAGCACCAATACTGGCCCGGCACTGATGTTTTGCCAATCTCGCTAGAACGACAAGTTTAGTTCACCCTCCAAAGCCACTCGGCTGCTCAGCTCTCCCGTCCATTGCCACAAATTTCTCCCACCTTTTCCATCGGCAATTCTTCCCGCTCATTCTTTTTTTTGATAGCTTATAAATAGTTAAATCCACCCCCCCCCCCCCCATCCAACTTACCCTGCATTTTGTGAGAAAGAGTGGAAAAGGAGAGAAGAAAATATTCTATGTTAATTCCTTATTGTTTGACGTGGATAATTTTCTGGTCGTCAATTGATATGTGTATTTGTTTTTGTATTAGGAATGGCACTTTTTTGATCCAAATGGGATGCCAAAAGTAGATATATTCGGGTGCTCCTATAGAGGTGGCAGTTCTGAGGTGTTGGTGCAGCGCGAGTTGCAAGATGAAGAGCTAGCTACATGGAATTTCCATACATTTATAGCACAAAGTTTTTCATGTGCGTTAATTATACCCATGTTTCACCCCGGCCTCTTTGATTCTTAGGATTTTGAGAACACGGGAATAGGAAAAGTGGAGGGTTGAAGTGGCATGTCCATTTGAATCCTATGGGATTAGCAAGGAGTGTTTGATGCCATAGAAAAAACAAAGAAATTGTAAAAAGAGGTCGGAGTGGATGTTAGATTTCCTCTGAAATGTAGTACAAATGATTTCATAGGAAAATTTCCTATGGGATTCAATCCTATGATTCAAAGGACTGATGTAGGAAAAAATCCTAAGGATTTCAATCCTCCAAAAACTTGTTGTTTACGACCGTCTATCGGTATGTCTTAATGCCTATCTGGTAAGTTTTATATTATATTGCATACCACTGACCGTAATTTTATTAATTTTCATATCCCCTATCCTCTGTGCATATTATCACTGGATAGACAAAGAGAAATCAGAATGGGTCTACATTGAACTTGAGCATACAACGGCATGTACGTGGGAAAATCTCAGAGGGTTATTTGTGAGGAGAAGGTGGCGGACAAGATGAGGAAGAAGCATAAGATGGTAAGGTTAAGGGGAAATGGTCCCTTGGACAATAAGCTCTTATAATGTATATTGATTTCATCACTGGAGCATATCTTGTAACCTATTATGTACTAAAAGCACCTTATGGTACAAAATAGAGTTGTTCTTGAAAAATCTCATAAAAAGCAAAACATTTGGTCATCAATTTGTGAGCCATGTCTTTATTAATAAATTGTAATCATAATTGTAGCTAAACAGATCACACCCTTTAGAGTGATATAGAATTGTGCCTACATAGATCACATATGTTAAATCTTCATGTAAGTGTGCTTAAACATATGCCATTTGCTAGATCGCCATAATTATGTATCTTAACATATTATATAAGTTAGACCTCTATAATTGTTTCTCGTGTGTTGGTTGTCCATAACTATAACTAGACAAATCATAACCGGTAAATCTTGGTAACGGTAGTTGCATAAATAGTAGTCATTATATTACCCTGTTTGCGGTTAGATAGATAACGTAATAAAAGTATTTTCCGGTGCATAAGTTTAAAAAATAGCACACACATGTTAGCTAATTGTTGAACTAAAATAAAAGTACATGTCTTGCCCGATTTAAACATGTTATTAGCTCTCACCACATAAACAATTATAATTACAATAATTGGTAGATACATAAATATCTCTACCACCTTATGCTATGTAGATAATTAGTACTGCAAATTCCTGGGGCAATATGTGGAGCAAAATAGCTGTCGTGTAATTAGGACCAACATAAGTGTCGATGCAGGAGTATGGAAATTGTAGTTGGTTACTGGAACTGAAGGGTTGAGGGCGTGTGGGAAATTAGTTTGTTTAATTTTTGTTTATTTATAGATGCCAAATCCAAGCGAGAATTCTAGCATGTGCCAATAATTTTCTGACGAGGATAGAAACAAGACTAGATTAATCTATATAGACATGCAAAAAATAACAGAGACATGCAGTTGCAAACATATACCAACGAGCATACAAGAGTTGACCCAGAGAACATGCACATTACGAATTACCTTGCTCGTTAATATGAAAAGGTGAAGCAATATCATTAGCTTTTTTAATTCGCATATTTCTTTACTTAGCAACACAAAATGTATTCACATGAATAAAGGTCAAAATTTCAATTTTAAGAAATGATGCATGCATAACACATTGTGTATTATGCAATGGAAGGAGTAAATTTGAGGAAACAATCTGGACAGTGTATTTAGTTGTTGCTGCACTCCTCGTGTCCACCTTGCTAAGTCATCTAATGGTTGAGATGTGTGATCATGCTACTCTCCTCCACCGCTCATCGTATATATTACGTGCCCTTCCCTATCCTCTTCTATTGTGCGATCGGTCGAGACTGGGCACTGCCGCCACCATTAGAAACTTGCACAGAATAAGACCTCCATTGGGCGCCCCCGCCTCATGGGGGAGCTCCTCCCTCTATCTATAATAAAAGCCAAGATTCTAGTACTTCAAAAAATATACTTCCAACATGAGGAAAGCTTTCGCCGATCACTCATGTTTGGAATATACATTTTGGGAGGTCCTAAACATTAGGCATGATGTTATTTGTCACACATGTACATATCCTTTCATAAAATCAATCAAACTTTTTTCCTTTTCACAAAAGTACCTTGTTTTGTGGTATATTGACAAAAATACAGTTTTAACAGGCTACAACAAAAACATTTTAGAAGAATATGTAAGATGAATAGTGTATTGTAATATGTCCTATAAATTAAGGATTATATAGCATACTTTAGTTTTTGTAATTTAAGTCTCAACAAGTTCCCCGGGAATTGCAAAAAATGTGATCTTGGAAAATAAGGACATCTTTGACTTAGAAGATTTACATGGGAATTTTCCAGGATTTCGGTTCTTCGGAATCTTTCCTGTATCGGTTGTCTGACTTGTATAATTGAATCACATACGGGATTACATAAGGATTTGTTTGTACTGCATTTCATGGAGAATTTAGCATCCATAGAAACATCTTGGAAGAATAATTTATTTTTCGTATGATGCAATCAAACAAACAAAAGGCCCTAAGCAAAGCTCCATCTCAAACCTTCACCTAGTGCAACATGTATTAGAAAATATCAATATTTACCAACAGCTACAAGTAAAATGTAACAAAGTGAGCAATAGTTCTACTTATTTCAATCTCTCAACAGATTTTTATTTGTTCTCCTTGTTGGATCACATTATGGCATAAATACCAACCTAGCCCAGAATTAAATTTGCCAAACCAAGTTTCCACACATGTAGCTACCATAGGTCTAGGTTATGATATGCGGTAAGTTGTATCTGGGCTAGTTTTCACACTGATATTAATTGTATCATCACAACCATCGGGCTAGAATGAAACAGTATGCTAATGACAGTTGGCTCAAATGTTACATTCATTAACCGTAAAAGATCTATATTAGAATAGAAGAGATATAATGAGATGCTTTTCAAGTTTAGGAATCGTGGGCATGATCATTTTGGATAAATATTGTATTGGTGAATTTCATCTGTTAAACTGAAGCCAAGGTAATTAAGATCATTCATAAATTCTATAATTGTATATTATATCATAATAAGTTGGATAACCTTTACTTACGATATACTATTTGTAGAGCACAAAATAACTAATTATAGCTCAGTAAATATTTAATATTCTGAGTTCATAGTTACTATCTCATCCGGAAATTATGTTTGGTATTTAGTTAAATGTACTAAGGTCAATTGCCGAACTTTTTTGAGCGATTAAGCTTTCGGTAGACAACTGTAATGGGCAAGTAGCCATTATGTTTGTGATGTAGTGTATGTTAGTCGTGTTTGTATCGTTGGGGTATAGTGTGTACGTTTCACATGTGTACAATGAATCCAGTAACTTCGATGAAACTTTAGTGCCTAATTTAATACTCCCTCCGTCCCAAAATAACTGTCTCAAGCTTAATACAATTTTGTACTAGAGCTAATACAAAGTTGAGACACTTATTTTGGAACGGAGGGAGTATGAAGCTACTCCTAAATACTTAATATGGGAGCATTTTTTTTCTTTAATTTCTAAACGTTTTCAAAAGTTTAGAATATATTTTTAATAGTAAACCGATGAAACTAAAATGGCTGAAGAAACCAAACCGGAAAACGACTTGGGCTATACCTACCCGATAACGATGGCGATGACTAACGCACAAGGTCCAACCCACAAAAGTGTTGCACGGGGAGTAGGTGGGAGCTGTTGTTCGGCGCCTTAAGCGCCTGAACAGGTAGCTAGCGCCCATTGCGCCTTTTTATTGGGTCGGCCCGTAAAACAAAAGCACAGCGAATATATAATAACGCTAGAATAACTAAAAAGGTTTGCATTCAAACTCGGGTCATCACATCCTTGTTCAAGCTTGGCTAATCACTAGAACAACAGAACACTTGTGAATATAACTAACACTAATCGTATAAGAACAAGTGTACCTACGCTACTTATTAATCACATAGATTTTCTTTAAACGTGAATTTTCAAATGTTCATCATTTTGGAAAAAAAGTTCACGAAATTTATAAAAACATTAAGAAAAGTATACAAACTTAAAAAAAGTTCATCGATTTTGAAAAAAAAAGTTACAAAAAGGGAAAAAATATTTACTTTTTAAAAAAATCATCAATTTATAAAACAAATATTCAATTTTGATAAAAAACCATAAGTATTGAAAAAAATTGTCAAGTTTGACAAATAGTTCACCAACATCGAAAAAAGTTCAAAAATTTGAAGAAAACAACATCAATTTTTAAAAAAACATCGAATTTGAAAAAACAAATAATTGGATTTGAAAAATGGTTAATCAAATTTAATAAAAGTTCACAAATTTTTAAAATTATTCATCAAATTTAAAAAAAGTTCATCAATATTAAGAGAATGTTCACGAATTTGAAAAATAGTTCATCGAATTTGATAACAGTTCATCTATTTTGGAAAATGTCGAGAGATCAAATACTAAAAAAAAGAACAAAACCGTTCCGAATAAAAAGCAAGATGAAAAAAAAAGTGAAAAAATAAATAGAAAAAAGGAAAAGGCGTTCAAAGAAAGGGAGGAAGAAGCAGCAACCCAGCAGCCAATTCGGGAACTTGGGTTGGTTGGCTCATCACACGACTGACTATTTGGTCGCATGTTTGAATCGCAGCAAATGCGGGCGTCACTTTTTTGTTTGTATAACAGAACAAAAAAAGAAGATGGGCCAAGCCCATGTAACAGGCTGTAGACGCCGTTTTGTAGAAATTCGAAGAAACTAACGCCTACAACGTCAAATTGGAAAAGCCGGAGTAGGTCCGCGTTTGTGGGACTACAATCGCCATATAGGAGGGGACATCCTATTTGCCGCTAACTGCAGCAAAGAGGTGGAGCTTCGCATAGGACGCGAGTAACCAGGGCCGGTCCATTCGCTCATTTTGACGGAATGAAAAAACGCAAAAACTGACTGCGCAATACCCGGGAATCGAAACCTCAACCTGCAATAGATTATTGCAATGCACGAGCCACTACACTAGGCAACCTACTTTGCAACAATGGCAGCGCTAGTGCTAAAGAACAATCGGCAACCGCGAAAAATAAAAAAGTGAGAAAGTGAACATTTTTCAAAATTAAACTATTTTTACAAAACTCGATTGTTTTTTAATTTACAAACTAATTTCGAAAATATGGAACATTTTATAAATTTGTGAACAAAATGTAAAAACTGTAGCATTTTCAGAATATGTGAACAAATTTGGAAAACAGGGTTATATATGGAAATTCCAAAATATTTTAGATTTTGTGAACAAAAATAAAACATGTGAACATTATGTTAATTTGTGAAAAAAATTGGAAATATTAACGTTTTTTAAATATGTGAACAAATTCCTAAATTCAAAATATTTTTCCGATTGTTGAAAAAGTTTACAAAAACAGGAAAAAATTGGAATTCCAGAACATTTTCATAGTTTCCTATAAAATTACAAAAAAGGAGAATTTTTTTGAAATTCAGGAATAATTTTTCAAATTTTAGAACATTTTTCAAATTCCGGAATATTTTTCAAATTCCGGAATATTTTTTCAATTTCCAGAACATTTTTTCAAATTCTGGAACATGTTTTTTAATTCCAAACCATTTTTCCATATTCCGAACTACTTTCCAAGTTCCCGAATATTTTTTCAAATTCCGGAACATTTTTTGAAAATCCAGAATAGTCTTAAAACAGAAAAAAAAAAAACCGGTTCAGGGAATCTTCTAGAAAGTTACCAAAACCGGAAAAAATGGCTGGAAACCTCTAGAAGGTTCCAAAAACTGAGATCGGTGAAAGTGTTAACGGGCTGGCCCAAACCTAGTCGCTCGCTCGCACCTCCAATGCGAAAGGTCGACAATGTGCCGCAGAATGCGGCAAATAGGATTTTCCATATAGGAGGAAACAGGCTACTAGAATCGTAACCCAATTCATTGCATGCTATATTAGAGCTGGTCAAATCTTCCCTCTTCCTACCGGTTTTGAGAAGGTATGTTCTCCAAATTCTTAGAAGGTAGGTTCCCTCTTCCTAGCGTATTAATGATTGGGGGCCGTCGTTGCGAGCCGTTTGAAAAAACGCTATATGCATCATATCTTTAATTTAAAATTAAAAAACTTATATTATGTAAACATCACATTCATCTAAAATAATTAAAAACTTTTCCTAAAAAAATCTCACTTTTATTTTGAAAGAACTTTATAAAATAAAAAACTTTCTCACTGCTACCAACCATGCGCCACATGGCGTAGCTCGTTGGATTTTGACAAAAAACTCTAAAAAGTTCAAAAACTTTCTCACTACGACCAACCAGAATGTGCCACATGCCATAGCTGGTTGGCCACAATCGTAACAATGCTTAATGTGTTTGATTGCATGCTATATTAACCCAGCGTATTGCATGCTATATTAGGTCAGGCCAATCGCCCTATAGTATTCTTGATGATTTTTTCTCAAATTTCTTCACGTTTCATTTCACATTTAATTTTGCTTTTCCCTTTTTCCATTGTCATTAAACTTTTCTTTCTCCATTTGTAAAGTAATGAACATTTTAAAAATCAAGAATATTTATTGAATATTGCAAACTTTTTACAAATCATGAACATTTTTTCAATTCATGAAGATATTACAGTTTCTTGTACAGGTTTCGAATTTCGTTAAAAAAATTTAAAAAATTGTGAAAATAATTTAAAACACTAAAAATGACATTTGCAAACATTTTAAAATTGGAGAATTTTTCATAAAACATAATATTCATGGATAAAATTAGAATAGTTTTTATATTTAGAAACAATAATACATGGACACTTTTAAATTTGTAAGAATGTTTCCAAAACTCGAGATAAATTTTATAAAATTTGGATAACTCTAAAAAAAACGAACATTTAATAAAAAATCGAACATGCTTTGAAATTTTCGAATATTTATTTAAAAAGAGAAAGTATTATTAGAGAGCAGATTAAACAAAAATGCCAATGCTATATACATACTAGTATCACTGACTCCCAACGTTCTATGCACGGTATAGATGCTTTAAAAACCTTCATGCTTCTTTGGAATGTTCATTTCCTAACTATGTTTGATGTGTATTTGAAATTGTATCTCTTGGATTCCAAAATATTCATTTGTATTTTCGAAAAATTGCAGCACTTTTTATAAATATGTTATTATTGAAAAAATATTTGAACACTTTTTCCAAAATTGCACGAATAATTATATATAAATACACGAACATCTTTGTTTGTTCTTACAATACGAGGTTACTTTTTTACATTTTCCATATGTGGGAAATAATTTGTGTACTGTAAAAGAAAAACGCGTGATGTGCTCTCCAAAAAAGAAAATATGCAAGATGTACTACCTCCGTTTCTAAATATAAGTCTTTCTAAAGATTTAATATGAAATGCATAGAGAGCAAAATGAGTGAATATATACTCTAAAGTGTCTATATACATTTATATGGTTTGTAATGGAATCTCTAACAAAACATATATTTAAAATGGAGGGAGTAAAAAACTAACGAGACGGTCCAGAATATCATGGTCTGAGCCAATGATAGACACACCAACACACAATGACTACGCATTGACAGCGCACACACAGTATGCCCAACGCGGGACCTCCTATATAACGCATGTTGCATCATATAGGAGCTCGATGCACATGCTCGATGCATGGCTGGGCCGGCCCAACAACCTGCTCGTTGTTTCATTTCCTGTCGCAAATGATAGATGCACCAAGACATGATGACCCATGATCGACGATCCAAGAGTTTTGAGTGGCCCACTATGCATTGGAAGCACACACAACACACAACAAGCCCGGTGCGGGACCTCCTATATGACCCATTTTGCGTCATACAGAAGCTCGATCAACAAGGTCGATGCACTGCTGGGTTGGCCCATCAACCCGTTCGTTATTTCGTTTCCTGTCGCACGACACAAAAAAAATGTAGGAAAACAACAGCACGCCCTCGGAGTTGATCCTGCATCCTGACACTCCAACCGCGAGGCCAATATACCACACAGCACCAACTGAACATCTTAGTTCAAAACTCTATAAGAACACACGACATCGTTGATATTCGGAAAACATTTCTTGATAATTGCAAGCAGTTTTGGAATGCCCCATTTTGGGGAAAACTGAAGATGTTTTGATATTCCAATTTAAAAATGAAATACGAACAAAATTTGCAATTCCCAAACAGTTACCAAAAATGTGAACAATTTCTTAAAAACTTAAAATTTTCTGAAAAAACAAACAAGTTATGAGAAACACGAATATTATTTGCAATTTTCGAATATTTTCTGATATCACGAACACTTTTCATTTTTTGAAACAAAAGGAAAATAGGAACATTTTTTATATTCAACATCAATAAAGTAAAAACATGAAGTTTTTTTAAAAGTTTGAACAAAATATGTATTTTATGCTTTTTTCAAAATGCGAACAAAATTTGAAACATGGGAATATTTGTTGAAATTGCCAATAAAAATGTTGAATATGCAAAAAAAATAAACACGAACATTTCTGAAAAGTATAAATTTTTTGAAAATAACAACGTTTTGCAAAATTCCTGAACATTTTTTCAAACACGAACAAATTTATGAAACTGTGAACAAATTTGAAAACAAGTACATTTTTTAAACATAAAATCTTTTTTAAATGTGAACAAATTTTGAAAACGAGAACGTTATTTGAAATTCCATGAAACTCTGAACAAAATTGAAAAAGAGAAGATTTTTTGAAACACAATTTTTTGAAAGTACACTAGGGAGAGCCAAATCCCTCCTGTTAAGGATCTGAGTTATATCTCATGTTTTAAATGCAAGACCTTAGGTCACTATGCCAATATGTGCCTAGGAAGGAAGCAGGAAAACCAAGGAGCAAAAGCAAACACCAAGAAGCCTCGAGACTTGTCAGAAGTCATCTGTTTTCGTTGCAAGGAAGCAGGACATTATGCTAGTAAATGTCCACGGGAGAAGAAAGCTGAAATGGAGTAGTTAAGTTTTGACAATTGCAATAAGTATAACATGAAGCACTCTTGTTTTCATGGGATTATGGAGTTAAATTTTGTAACGAAAGTCTCTAAATAACTTCATGAATCAATAGAATTTATTGTGTCATGGTTTCGTATATTGAATTGTGTGAGTTGTTGCTTCATAAAAAAAGATCTTTGACCATTTTCGAGGATATGAGAAAATATGGTCTACACTGACATGAGTATCTTTTATTTTAAGAGTGGTAGTAATCGGTAAACCCACAGGATCCAAGGAATAGGAATGTACCATGCATACCAAGGAGCCAAATCCACTGAATACAGTTGAAGGAAATGTTGGACCATATCAAACTATGTGGATGACAACATTTGTAACACAGTACTTCTGAAGTTGGAATTTTAAGAATAGAATGAAGATGAAATGAAGGAATGATTATGAGGAACCAATACCTAAGGGTAAACATACCAATGGAAAGGAAAATGAGTTCAAGGAATAGAATGTGTACCAAGGATGCATCCCAAAATTTTCATGAAGGTTGCCCCAAGAGCATGAAGGAATAAGCTATGACGGGTCAACAAACGTTTTCTTAGGAGCATATGAAAACCTGAGAGTGGTGAAGAATACGATAGATGTTTTGTTCAGCTTGCAGAACCAATGGATTCGTACGAAATTCGTTCGTGTACAAGAGAAATTTCTGCAACGCTTGTGAGGACACCCAAGTGTTAGAATACGAGATTCGCTAAACCTTATACAAGGTACTGATTTCAGTGCAACATAGCTTGGCCACCATGACGACTTACTCATATCATTCTCTTGCTATTCGGAATTGTAAATCTGAGAGACTTACCCATAGTGAGAGACGACGTTCTTTGAAGCTTTTGTTTAAGCCTTAGAATGGTATGTTGAAAGCCCCATGTACATGGCAGCTCCTGCCAAACGTAGATATTTTACGGTGACGATGAAGCCAAGACCCATTTCACTGCAGGATAACCACAAATGGTAGACCGCCATGAGATCACCGATAGGTTATTTAGAATGGTCATGAGACTTGTTAGTTAAGAAGACCCACTGACGGAAGAAGCTTATATCAATGAAAGAACACCGAATTTTCATGGAAACATTATGAATATAACGGAAGAGCATCACCAAAAGAGTTACTATGAAGAATGTGTGGGTACTCAAACCGTCTAGCTGAGATGGGGATTGAACTCCCGCAAGAGGCTATCACTGACAGAATTCTTCAATCACTGCCGTCAAGCTACAAGAGATTTGTGTTGAACTATAACATGCAAGGGATGAACAAGTCACCCGACGAGTTATTCGCGATGCTGAAAGTCGCAGAGTCAGAACTCCGTAAAGAGCATCAAGTGTTGATGATGAATAAGACCACTAGTTTCAAGAGAAACTGCAAAGGAAAGAAGGGTAATTCAAAGAAGAGCGGCAATCCTGTTGCCAATCCTACAAAGAAACTCAAAGCTGGACCTAAGCCTGAAATAGAGTGTTATTATTGCAAGGGTATGGGTCACTGGAAGCGCAACTGCCCGAAGTATCTGGCTGATAAGAAGGCGATCAAAGAAAAATCAAGTATATTTGATATACATGTTATTGATGTGTACTTAACCAGCTCTCGGAGTAGTGCCTGGGTATTCGATACCGGTTCTGTTGCTCATATTTGCAACTCGAAACAGGAACTGCGGAATAAGCGAAGGCTGGCGAAGGATGAAGTGACGATGCGCGTGGGAAATGGTTCCAAGGTTGACGCAATCGCCGTCGGCACAGTTTCACTTCAGTTACCATCAGGATTAATTATGAACTTAAATAATTGTTATTTAGTACCTGCTTTAAGCATGAACATTATATCTGGATCTTGTTTATTGCGAGACAGTTACTCGTTTAAGTCAGAGAATAATGGTTGTTCTATTTCTATGAGTAATATATTTTATGGTCATTCACCCAATGTGAGAGGATTGTTCATATTGAATCTTGATAGTGATGATACACATATACATAACATTGAGACCAAAAGAGTTAGAGTTAACAATGATAGCGCCATGTTTTTATGGCACTGCCGCTTAAGTCATATTGGTGTAAAGCGCATGAAGAAACTCCATACCGATGGACTTTTGGAGTCACTTGAATTTGATTCACTTGATACGTGCGAACCATGCCTCATGGGCAAGATGAATAAGACTCCGTTCTCCGGAACAATGGAGCATGCAAGTGACTTGTTGGAAATCATACATACCGATGTGTGCGGTCCGATGAGTGTGGAGGCGCGTGATGACCCACAAGTATAGGGGATCGCAACAGTTTTCGAGGGTAGAGTATTCAACCAAAATTTATTGATTCGACTCAAGGGGAAGCGAAAGAATATTCTCAAGTATTAGCAGCTGAGTTGTCAATTCAACCACACCTCAAAGATTAGTATCTGCAAGCAAAGTATCAGTAGCAAAGTGGTATGATAGCAACGGTGCCAGAAAAAGGTCTGTTGACGGCAGACTATTCCTGACTTGATGTATCAATGGCGCCAGAAAAGTCTTGCAGAAGGTAACAGCAAAGTAACAAGTAACGGCAGTAGTGACACCAGTAGCAAGGAACAGCAGTAGTGACACCAGTAGCAAGTAACAGCAGTAGTGACAGCAGTAGCAAGTAACAGCAGTAAAAGACTCGTAGGCATTGGATCGGTGATGGATGATTATGCCGGATGTGATTCATCATGTAACAGCTATAACACGGAGATATATGTAACTAGCTCCCATTTGTCAATCTAATGTAGGCATGTATTCCGTATGTAGTCATACGTGCTTAAGGAAAAGAACTTGCATGACATCTATTGTCCATCCCTCCCGTGGCAGCGGGGTCCTAATGGAAACTACGGGATATTAAGGTTCTCCTTTTAATAAAGAACCGGACCAACGCATTAACACTTGGTGAATACATGAACTCCTCATACTATGGTCATCTCCGGTAGTGGTTCCGGCTATTGTCACTCCGGGGTTGTCGGGTCATAACACATAGTAGGTGACTACAACTTGCAAGATAGGATCTAAAACACACATATATTGGCGACAACATAATAGGTTCAGATCTGAAATCATGGCACTCTGCCCTAGTGGCAAGCATTAAGCATGGCAAAGTAGTAGCAACATCAATCTCAGAACATAGTGGATACTAGGGATCAATCCCCGTCAAAACTAACTCGATTACATGATAGATCTCATCCAACTCATCACCGTCCAGCAAGCCTACGATGAGATTACTCACGAACGGTGAAGAGCATCATGGAATTGGCGATGAAGGAAGGTTGATGATGACGATGGCGATGATTTCCCCTCTCCGGAGCCCAAAACGGACTCCGGATCTGCCCTCCAGATGAAGAACAGGAGGTGGCGACGCCTCCGTATCATAAAACGCGATGAACTCTTCTCCTTGATTTTTTTCCGGGCGAGACGGACTAAATAGAGCTGAGTTTGGAGGCGGTGGCGCAACGTGGGTCCCACAAGCCTGGTAGGTGCGGCCTGGGGGGCGCCTCCTGGGCTTATGGCCCACTGGCCCACCTCCTCCGGTGGATCTTTGCGCAGGTATTTTTCATTAATTCCAGAAAAATTCTCCGTAAATTTTCAGGTCATTCCGAGAACTTCTATTTCTGCACAAAAACAACACCATGGCAATTCTGCTGAAAACAGCGCTACTCCGGGTTAGTTCCATTCAAATCATGCAAATTAGAGTCCAAAACAAGGGCAAAAGAGTTTGGAAAAGTAGATACGACGGAGACGTATCAACTCCCCCAAGCTTAAAGCCTTGCTTGTCCTCAAGCAATTCAGCTGACAAACTGAAAGAGACAAAAGAAAAACTTTGACGAACTCTGTTTGATCTTGTTGTTGCAACTATGTCCAACTCATATCCAGAGTTTCAGCAAGATCACAAGCAAACCACATAAGCAAATGACATCTAGGTCTCAGGTAAACTCATATCAATGGCATAATCAACTAGCGAGCAAATAATAATAAGTCTCAAACGTCAACACTTCAATCAAAACATGCATGAAGCAGTACGAACAAATGGTATCTCGCTAGCTCTTTCTGAGACTGCAAAACATAAATGCAGAGCACCTTCAAAGACCAAGGGCTCACTAAACATTGTAATTCATGGCAAAGAAGATCCAGTCACAGTCATACTCAACACAGTTAAAAGCAAAGCATAAAAATGACAAAGGAGCTCTCTATTGGTGCTTTTGTAAGAGGAGGATGACTCAACAGGAACATAAATAGACAGGCCCTTCGCAGAGGGAAGCATTGATTTGCAGAGGTGCCAGAGCTCAAGCTTTGAAAACAGAGATAATAATTTTGGGTGGCATGCTTTCATTGTCAACGCAATGACTAAGAGTTCTCAACATTTTCCACGCTACACATGCTATAGGCAGTTCCCAAATAGAAAAGTAAAGTTTTGACTCCCCCACCACCAATCAATCACACTCCACGGCTAGCCGAATCCTCGGGTACCATCCATACCAACATCAATCCTCGGGGAGTTTTGTTTGCAATTATCTTTTTGATTTGAGCATGGAACTGGGAATTCCAATTACCGACCCCTTTCTCGTGAATGATAGTGAATAAACACATATCGAGGATAACACGCCTAGCATGGAAGATACTAATAGCCCCCTGTCACCACATGAGCGGTTTGGGCATGCAAAACAGATTATTTCTTGAAGGTTTAGAGAGTGGCACATGCAAATTTACTTGGAACGACAGGTAGATATCACACATAGGTATGTATGGTGGACTCATATGGGACAACTTTGGGTTTATGGAAGTGGATGCACAAGCAGTATTCCCGCTTAGTACAAGTGAAGGCTAGCAAAAGACTAGGAAGCGACCAACTAGAGAGCGACAACAGTCATCAAAATGCATTGAGATTAACTAACATTGAGTGCTATAAATCACCATGAACATGAATATCATAGAGGCTATGTTGATTTTGTTTCAACTACATGCGTGAACATGCGCCAAGTCAAGCCACTTGAATCATTCAAAGGAGGATACCATCATATCATACTACATCATAGTCATCTCAAAATTCATGTTGGCATCCAAGACAAACCATTATAAGTTCCTAGCTAATTAAGCATGGCATCAGCAACTATGATCTCTAAGTTGTCATTGCAAACATGTTTCTCTCACAACAAAGCTGAACTTACGAACAGTGAGCCAGCCATATTTAAAAAAAATTAGATCGAGTTCATACCAGCTATTCCAGGCTCAGTCACTTCATCATATATCGTCATTATTGCCTTTCACTTGCACGACCGAACGATGTGAACAATAATAAGCGTGCTCGTGCATTGGACTAAAGCTGGAATCTGCAGGCAAACACAAAGGAGAAGACAAAGTAATATGGCTCTTGATAGCTAAACAGGTATGCATGCGAGAGCCACTAAACATTGTAACCATTATCTTCTACCTTGACCCAAAGAAAAAGAAAACTATTTACACGGGAAAGCTCCCAACAAGCAAAAGAAGAAAAAGAAAATCTTTTTGGGTTTTCTCAAACTAGACAGACACACGAAAATTAAACGAGAAAAAGAAAATAAACTAGCATGGATGATACAGTGGCAAAGTGCGAACACCGACAAACAAAGTGAAAGCATAAGCAAGAATGTAAAGTTGGTGAGAAATATGTACTCCCCCAAGTTAGGCTTTTGGCCTAAGTTGGTCTACTCCCATGGATGGTCTGGGCAATACCCAAAATCATAATGAGGGTTGTACGGGAGCGCTGCAGCCACTGCCTGAATAGCTGCCTCACGGAGACGAGCAACCTTTGCCTCCCTCTCATACTCCTCTACCTCTTCTCTGGTTATGTAATATCTTCGTTTTACCTGAAAGTCAAAGAAGGCAGGAGCAGGAAGGGTAATATGGAAAACACACTGCCGGTTAAATATCAAACGGTATAGGAGGGATTCATCATCCCTCTCAAGGAACTGGTAGCGTGTTAAAGCGGTGCGATCGAGGAAAGCTGTGTGAAGCGGGGGATCTCCTTCGCGGATGGGTACTCCAAGAAAATTTGCTATGCGAGTGGCATAGATCCCACCAAAGAAATCCCCTTCATTAGCATTATTGTTCAGCCTCCTTGCTATAATAGCTCCCATGTTGAAACTTTTATCACCCGTTACTGCGCTCTTAAGAATACTAAGGCCGGGTGCGCAGAGGTGACAATGCTCAATCTTGCCATTAATGCATCTGCCTATGAAGAGGGCAAAATAATGCAAGGCAGGAAAATGAATGCTCCCCATGGTAGCCTGTGTAATATCTCTAGTTTCTCCAACAGTTATACCAGAGAAAAAATCTCTAACCGAAGATTTAGGAGGATCATTGAGACTACCCGAGTAAGGTATCTTGCAATTTCTATTGAAATCCTCTAAATCCATGGTATACGATTTATCATAGAGATCAAACAGTACATATGTATCACGGCCAACTGAAAATTTGAATCTACGAACAAAAGAGGTAGTGAGAGCAACATACTGTTCACATTTATCGGAGATGAATTCTTCGAGTCCGACGTTGTGAACAAGTGTATCAAACTCGTCTTTGAAACCTGCCTCAATCATGAATTCACCAGAAGGACATTCGCATGGTTGTACCTGTGCGTTCCTCGGTTAGTAAGGATAGGACTCCTGAATCGCAAGACGGGGGCTCTCTTGCTTGAGGAACCACCATGATAGTTTCTCCTGAACATCTTCCTTTTCCAAAAAATTTAGTGACCCAAAGGAAAGGTGAACAAGGCTCAACAAAACTTGTAGCAACTACTCCCACAAGTGCCTAGAGGCCATATTACGCATCAAAACTACTTGGGACGAGCTAAAATTAGCATGCAAAGTTCAAGAACAGGGTCACCAAGGTAGCAAAAATACGCGAAGTATAAGGCACTAGAGCGAAAACTAATTGGACCAATGGAGGAGTCACTTACCAAGGAGTAATTTCCCCAAAACAGTTCGGAGAATGGTGCTTTGAGCAAAGAGATAAAAAATCCCAGCAAGAGGAGCAAGAACACGGGTTTGAGATCCAAAACAATTTTTTCTGGAGGTAGGAGAAGCAGATGGTAGCTAGAATGAGTGGAGGGGGTGCACGTGGGCCACACAAGCCAGGTAGGCGCGGCTAGGGGGGTACCCGCGCCTCCAGGGCTTGTGGCCCACTGGTGCAGTGCTACTACAACAAAAGACCTTCCAACGGCGCCAGAAATAGGAGTGTTGCTTGATACTCCTCAGCAACGGCACCAGGAATCCTTCTGCTACGGCTACACCTTAAGGGACTTCCTGGGAAAATATGCAAAGGATTTCCCCCGTGGCCTTGGAGCCTTGCGTTGGTGTTCCCTCGAAGCGGAAAGGGTGATGTAGCACAGCGGTGGTAAGTATTTCCCTCAGTTTGAGAACTAAGGTATCGATCCAGTGAAGGAGTATCACAAGTGCCTGCACAAACACAAAAAGCTTGCTCCCAACGCTATGAAGGGGTTGTAAATCCCTTATAGATTGTACGCCTAGTGAGAACTAAAAGCAGCAAAGTAACAAAGCAAAGTAAAAAACGAAGTGCAAACGATAGATGTGAATAGACACGGGGGCCGTAGTGTTTACTAGTGGCTTCTCTCATGAAAGCAAGTAGACGGTGGGTGAACAAATTACTGTCAAGCAATTGATAGAACCGCGCAAAGTCGTGACATCATCTATGGCAATGATTATATCTATAGGCATCACGTCCAAAACAAGTAGACCGATACTTTCTGCATCTACTACTATTACTCTACACGTCGACCGCTATCCAGCATGCATCTAGTGTATTAAGTCCAAAAGAACAGAGTAACGCCTTAAGAAAGATGACATGATGTAGATGGACAATCTCATATCTACGACAGAGCCCACCTTGTTACCCTTGATGGCAACTACACGATGTGTGCCTTGCTGCCCCTACTGTCACTTGGAAAGGTCGCCACACGGTAAGAACCCAAAACCAATCACTTCTCCCATTGCAAGAATCATAGATCTAGTTGGCCAAACAAAACCCAAGACTCGGAAAGACTTACAAGGATATCAAATCATGCATATAAGAAATCAGCAAAGACTCAAATATAAATCATAGATAATCTGATCACAAATCCACAATTCATCGGATCTCGACAAACACACCGCCAAATCAGACTAGATCGGATAGATCTCCATGAAGATCATGGAGAACTTTGTATTGAAGATCCAAGAGAGAGAAGAAGCCATCTAGCTACTAACTACGGACCCATAGGTCTGAAGTGAACTACTCACGAGTCATTGGAGGGGCGATGATGATGATGAAGAAGCCCTCCAACTCCAAAGTCCCCTCTGGCAGGGCACCGGGAAGGGTCTCCAGATGAGATCTCGCGGAAACGGAAGCTTGCGGCGGCGGAAAAGTATTTTCGTGGCTCCCTTGATTTTTTTTCTGATTTTTAGGGAATACATAGGCGCAAGATCTAGGTCAGGGGGCGCCAGGGAGGCCACAAGCCTGCCCACCACCGCCCCCTTGGTGGCGTAGTGGGGGCTTGTGGGCTCCTTGTAGCCCTCCTGGCTTGGCGCATAGGCCCCCTGATCTTCCTTCGTTCGGGAAAAAATCATTTCGGGGATTTTATTCCGTTTGGACTCCGTTCCAAAATCAGATCTGAAAAGACCCAAAAACACAGAAAAAACAGGAACTGGCACTTGGCACTGAATTAATAAGTTAGTCCCAAAAAAGATATAAAAGGTACATAAAACATCCAAAGATGACAAGATAACAGCGTGAAACCATCAAAAATTATAGATACGTTTGAGACGTATCAAGCATCCCCAGGCTTAACTCCTGCTCGTCCTCGAGTAGGGAAGTGAAAAAGAATGAATTTTTGATGCTTTCATGCTACCTAGCATAGATGTCCTTTGTAACTCCTCTTATGTGACGTGAATGTTCAGATCCATTAGATTCAAAACAATAGTTTGTTATTGACGTGGAAACAATAATAATTCAAGCAAACTGGCGAGGTAATCATGAACTTTCAAAATAACAAGGCCAAAAGAAAGTTATCCCTACAAAAGTATATAGTCTGGCTATGCTCTATCATCATTGCACAACGAATTTAAATCATGCACAACCCGGGTATCCTGCTCTTTTTTATTTTTTTATTTTTTTGGTGGGCTCTTTGGCCTCTTTTTTTTGGTGGGCTTATTTGGCCTCTTTTATTTCCTCACATGGGACAATGCTCCATTAATGATGATCATCACACTTTCAACTCAAAACTTAGAGCAACAATGACTCTATATGGAATGCCTTCGGTAGTGTACCGTGACAATGATCTAGCATGGCATAGACATTAGTGGAGACATCATGCTAGCTATCTTACGATCATGCAATGGCAATGTTGACGTGATGGCGCATGTCATGGTGGTAGTTGCATGGAAATATATCTCGGAATGACTTTGAAAAAGCCATAGTAGGTAGGTATGGTGGCTGTTTTGAGGGAGGCTAATGGTGGGTTTTGTGCACCGGCGAAAGTTGCACGACACTAAGAAGATAGTGATTGTGGAAGCTGAAAGTGCATCTAAACCATGGAATCAACATTAGTCATGAAGAACTCATATACTTGTTGCAAAAGTTTTATTACTAATCGAAATAAAGCATTCAACGCATACTCCTAGGGGAAGGCTTGGTAGGTATAAACCATCGCACGATCCCGACCGCCACGCAAAGGATGACAATCAATAGACTAATCATGCTTAGATTTCATCACATAGCGGTTCACCATACGTGCATGCTACAGGAATCACTAACTTCAACACAAGTATTTCTAGATCCACAACACCTTACTAGCATAACTTCAATATTACCAAAACCACAACTCAAAACTAATTGAGATGAATCAAACTTCTCTAACTATTCAATGCAGATGAAGGTGGAAGTTTTCGTGTCCCTTTGGATAACTACCCCTTTTGAGACTACTTTCAAAGCATAGATCAAATACCAAGCCACGCACGGCTGTGCTCTAAAATATATAAGCGAAGCACATAGAGCAAAAGTAGCTAGCTCAAAAGATATAAGTGAAGCACATGTGAGCTGAATTGTCTACCAAAAGATATAAGTGAAGCTCGACAAAATCACGGTGAGTGCATGTCTCTCTCTCTAGGTGTACAGCAAGGATGATTGTGACACAACAAAAATAAAATACTCCTACGATACAAGACGCTCCAAGCAAAAACACATAACATGTGGTGAATAAAAATATAGCCCCAAGTAACGTTACCGATGGATTGAAGACGAGAGAGGGGATGCCTTCCCGGGGCATCCCCAAGCTTAGGCTTTTACGGCATCCTTGAATCTCTTGGGGTGCCTTGGGAATCCCCAATATTGAGCTCTTGCCACTCTTTATCTCTTTTTCCATAAGAACTTCACCCAGAACTTGAAAACTTCACAACATGAAACTTAAACAGGAACTCGTGATAACATTAGTATGGGAAAGCAAACCACCACTTCCTTAGGTACTGTAGCAAACTTAAATTCTACTTATGCTGATGTTGGGTTACTGTATTTTCAATCTTACATGGCTAATACCCCCCGATACTATCCATAGTTTCATCAAAATAAGCAACCAACACAACAAAAACAGAATCTGTTAACAGCATACCAGTCTGTAGCAATCTGTATATTTCGTATACTTCTGGTATTTCAAAAATTCTGAAAATTTACGAAAGTCTGAATAATTTGCGTAGCAATCAGCAGAAAAAATAATCAACTCAAAAGCTCTTACAGGAAAACAATGACAATTCTTTTCGTGAGCAGAAAGTTTCTGTCTTTTCCAGCATGACCAAACGATCATCCACAAGACTAATCATAACAGTTTTGCTTGGCACAAACGCAAAAAGAAACACAAAAAACACAATCATAACAGAATTATGAAAGTGTGGAAAACACAAAACAGAAAGAAAAAGGATATATTCATTGGGTTGCCTCCCAACAAGCGCTTTTGTTTAACGCCCTTAGCTAGGCATCAATGATGCTCACACAAAAGACAAGAGTTGAAGCACAACGAGAGAATCATAAAGCATGTGAAAATCACATCTAAGTCTAACATACTTCCTATGCATAGGAATTTTATAGGAAAATAGATTGTCAAGACAACCAATAGTTGCCATATGCAAGGAAGAAGAAAGAGACAATAGCAATCTCCACATAATGAGATGTGATTTGGTAACATGAAAGTTTCTACCACAATATTTTCCTCTCTCATAATAATTACATGTGGGATCATATTCGAATTCAACAATGTAACTATCACATAGGATATTCTTTTCATGATCCACATGCATGCAAAGTTGACGCTCCTAAAAAATAGTGGGATTATCATCAAATAAAGTCATGACTTCTCCAATCCCACTTTCAATATTGTTGCAAATATCATACTCATCATGAGGCTTAAACAAATTTTTAAGATCATAAGAAAGATCATCACCCCAATCATGATTATTGCAACAAGTATGGGACATAGCAAAACTAGCATCCCCAAGCTTAGGATTTTGCATATTTTTAGCATGATTGTCACTAATAGAATTTATAGTGAAACCATTGCAATCATGCTTTTCATCCAAGGAGCTCTCGTGAATCACTTCATAAGTTTCTTCATCACGATTTTCAGATTCACGCATGATACGTCTCCATCGTATCTACTTTTCCAAACTCTTTTGCCCTTGTTTTGGACTCTAATTTGCATGATTTGAATGGAACTAACCTGGACTGACGTTGTTTTCAGCAGAATTGCCTTGGTGTTATTTTTGTGCAGAAATCAAAGTTCTCCAAATGTCGTGAAAATTTACGGGGAGCAGTTTTGGAAAATATCAAAAATATCTGCGGCAAGTTCCACCTCAGGGGGTGGGCCAGTAGGCCACAAGCCCTTGATCCGCCACCACCCCCTGGTGGCGTGGTGCAGGCTTTTGGGGCCCACACGGCTCAGCCGCCCCCAATCTCAGGTCTATAAGATCCCTTTCGTCCCAGAAAAAATAAAAAGAGAAGTTTTCGTCGCGTTTTTGATACGGAGGCGCCCCCAACACCTGTTCTTCATCTGGAGGGCAGATCTGGAGTCTATCTTGGGCTCCGGAGAGGGGAAATCATCGCCATCGTCATCATCAACCTTCTTCCCTCTCCAATTCCATGAAGCTCTTCGTCGTTCGTGAGTAATCTATTTGTAGGCTCGCTGGGCGGTGATGAGTAGGATGAGATCTATCATGTACTCGAGTTAGTTTTGATGGGGATTGATCCCTAGTATCCACTATGTTCTAAGATTGATGTTGCTACTACTTTGACATGCTTAATGCTTGTCACTAGGGCCCGAGTGCCATGATTTCAGATCTGAAATTATTATGTTGCCACCAATATATGTGTGTTTTAGATCCGATCTTGCAAGTTGTAGTTACCTACTATGTGTTATGATCCGGCAACCCCGGAGTGACAATAACCGGAACCACTCCCGGTGATGACCATAGTTTGAGGAGTTCATGTGTTCACCAAGTGCTAATGCGTTGGTCCGGTTCTTTATTAAAAGGAAAACCTTAATATCCCGTAGTTTCCTTTTGGACCCCACTGCCACGGGAGGGATGGACAATAGATGTCATGCAAGTTCTTTTCCCTAAGCACGTATGGCGACACACGGAATGCATGCCTACATCACATTGACGAATGGGAGCTAGCCACATATCTCTCCGTGTTATAGCTGTTGCATGATGAATATCATCCAAACAAATCACCGACCCATTGCCTACGAGTTTGTCCTACTGCTGTTACTTGTCTTGCTCTGCTGCTGCTACTACTGCTGTTGCTACTGCTGTTCCTTGCCACTGTTGTTACTCGTTACACTGCTACTACCTGTTACAATCTTGATTCGCTCGACGTTGACGGGAACTGACAACTTCCGTCAACGCGGCTACAGAGGCGCCATTGATACAATAGTTAGGAATAGTCTGCCGTCAACAGATCGTTTCTGACACCGTTGTTATCATATTACTTTGCTGTTACTACAGTGCTTGCAGATACTAATCTTTCAGGTGTGGTTGAATCCGACAAATTCAGCTGCTAATACTCGAGAGTATTCTCTCACCTCCTAAAGGCGATCAACAAATTTGGGTTGAATACTCTACCCTCGAAAACTGCTGCGAACCCACGCGCTGGTGGGCCGTCAACAACATTCTTCTAGTTTCATTGCTGGGGAGTGCTAGTAGCATTCTTCTGGTGCCGTTGTAGGAGAAGGTCTATTGTCATCAGCATTCGTCTAGCTAACGCGAGAGATTGCAAATCAGCATTTTTCTGGCGCCATTGCCGGGGAGGTATTGCTATATTCTCTGAGTTACTTGGGATTTATATCTGCTGATCACTATGAAGAATCTGAAGGATCCAAAAACCAAAGTCTTCCCCTCAACTACGAGGGGAGGTAAGGAATTGCCATCTAGCTCTGCACTTGATTCACCTTCAGTTATGAGTAAGTTTGCAACATCACCTCCTGCTAGAAATCTTGATATGTCGCATCTGCTTGATGATGCTTGTGATACTACTGCTAGAGATGCTATGGTTGATGCTATGCTTGATACTGCTTTGCCTGATGATGCTAGAGATGCTATTTTGCCTGATGATGCTATGCTTGATACTGCTAGAGATACTACTTTGCCTAATGTTCCACTAGGAGTGTTCCTTGATGCTCATATTGCTAGAGTTACTGCAAATGCTCGTGATGCTTCTGAAACTACCGACACTATTGAGATAGAACCTGCTTTTGCTCCTGCTAGATCTAGCTCTCCTAGATATGAATTGCGTGATATACCTGAGGGTTACATTATGGAGGGAGAGATAGCTGAGGATTTTCTTGCGTGTAAGGATGCCTATGATGCTGAGAAATTACTTCTCAAGTGGAAGGAAAAATCTCGGGAAGCTAGGATGAAAAATGACCCGAAGTTTGCCACTTCGCCTATCTTTGTCACCGATAAGGATTATGAATTCTCTGTCGACCCTGAGATAATCTCTCTAGTCGAATCTGATCCTTTTCACGGTTATGAGTCTGAGACGGTCATAGCCCATCTTGCCAAACTATCCAAAATAGCCAACCTCTTCACTAATGAGGAGAAAATCCGCCACTACTATATCCTTAAGCTGTTTCCTTTCTCTCTAAAGGATGACGCTAAAGCCTGGTTCACCTCTCTAGCTCCTGGATGTGTGCGTAGTCCCCAGGAGATGGTCTATTACTTCTGTGAGAAATATTTCCCTGCCCATAAGAAGCAAGCTGCCTTGCAGGAAATATACAACTTTGCTCAACTCCAAGAAGAGAGTCTTCCACAAGCTTGGGGGAGGCTCGTCTAGCTATAGAATGCTTTGCCTGATCACCCTCTTAAGAAGAACGAGATACTTGATATCCTCTATAACGGACTTACTGATGCCTCTAGAGACCACCTAGATAGTTGTGTCGGTTGTGTTTTTAGGGAACGAACTGTAGAACAAGCTGAGACTCTACTGAATAACCTCTTGATCAACGATAATGCTTGGACTATTCCCGAACCACCTCCTAAGCCAACTCCTAAGAAGAGAGGTATTCTATTCCTCCAGTCCCGGAGATATGCAAGAAGCCAAGAAATCTATGCAAGAGAAAGGCATTAGATCTGAAGATGTCAAAAATCTACCACCTATCGAAGAGATCCATGGTCTCGATAACCCGATACAGGTAGTGGAAGTGAATTCTCTGCGTAGGTTTGATGAGAGTGATATTCCTTTTGACAAACCTGCTAGCCTATGCTTTGATGAATTTGACAACTTTGTTGCCAAACAACAGAGTCTCAATGATTATGTTAGCAGACATTTGGAACAAAGTACTTGTATGCTTAGACATTTAAGTGCTTGTGTAGACAGAAATGTCAATGATCTGAAGCTTTTGAGTAAACATGCCTCTATGATTACTACTCAGGTAGAACAAGTACTTAAAGCTCAGAATGACTTGCTCAATGAATTAAATGACAACTCTGTCGGAGTCATTACTAGAGGAGGTAAAATGACTCAGGAACCTTTGTATCCTGAAGGTCATCCTATGAGAATTGATCAAGATTCTCAAGGAATCAATGCTGATACACCTAGTCATCCTAAGGAGAAGAAGAAGGATGATAGGAGCCTACATGCTAGTTCACCAAATACTATCACACCTGAAGAACCTAATGATATTTCTGCGTCTGATGCAGAAACACAATCAGGTGATGAACATGAACCTGGTGACAATATGGACAGTGATGTTCATAATAATGCTCAACCTAGCAATGATGAGGATGTGGAGATTGAACCTACGGTTAATCCTGATAATCTACAACCTAAGAGATACGACAAGAATGACTTCACTGCTAGGAAGCATGGTAAAGAAAGAGAGCCATGGGTTCAGAGACCTATGCCCTTTCCTCCTAAGCCATCCAAGAAAAAGGATGATGAGGATTTTGAGCACTTTGTTGAGATGATAAGACCCGTCTTTCTGCAGATGCGGTTAACTGATATGCTCAAGATGTCTCCGTATGCCAAGTACATGAAAGATAACGTGACTAATAAACGGAAGATACCAGATCTTGAGATCTCCACCATGCTTGCCAACTACACTTTTAAAGGTGGAACTCCTAAGAAACTTGGTGATCCCGGAGTGCCCACTATACCTTGCTCCATTAAAGGAAACTACGTAAGAACTGCCTTATGTGACCTTGGAGCCGGTGTTAGTGTTATGCCGCTTTCTCTTTATCATAGACTTGAGTTGGATAAGTTGACACCCACTGAAATTTCTCTGCAAATGGTCGACAAATCAACTGCTTTCCCTATCGGCATTTGCGAGGATGTGCCTGTTGTGGTTGCTAACACCACTATCTTAACAGACTTTGTTATCTTGGATATTCCTGAGGACGATGCCATGGCTGTCATCCTCGGAAGACCCTTTTTAAACACTCCAGGGGCTGTTTTAGATTGCAACATAGGCAATGTCACTTTCCATGTCAACGGTAAGGAGCATACCGTGCACTTTCCGAAGAAACGATATCAAGTATATTGCATCAATGCTATCGAAAAGACTTCATCGATTCTCATTGGGAGCTTTGAATGCCCTATTCCTCGTGTCAAGATGAAGTATGATTTGCTTGTTGGGGAGATACATATTGATGACCCACAAGTATAGGGGATCAATCTTAGTCCTTTCGATAAGTAAGAGTGTTGAACCTAACGAGGAGCAGAAGGCTCTGATAAACGGATTTCATCAAGGTAATAACTGCAAGCACTGAAAGTAGCGGTAACAAGTGATTGTGTAGCGAGGTGAAACGTAGCGAGCAAAAAGTAACAAGTAGTAGAAACGGTGCAGCAAGTGGCCCAATCCCTTTTGCAGCAAGGGACAAGCCTGAACAAAGTCTTATAGGAGGAAAAACGCTCCCGAGGACACACGGGAATTTCTGTCATGCTAGTTTCATCATGTTCATATGATTCGCGTTCTTTACTTTGATAGTTTGATATGTGGGTGGACCGGCGCTTGGGTATTGCCCTTACTTGGACAAGCATCCCACTTATGATTAACCTCTCTCGCAAGCATCCGCAACTACAAAATAAGAATTAAGACAAAGTCTAACCATAGCATTAAACTAGTGGATCCAAATCAGCCCCTCACGAAGCAGCGCATAAACTGGGGTTTAAGCTTCTGTCACTCCAGCAACCCATCATCTTCTTACTACTTCCCAATGCCTTCCTCTAGGCCCAAATATGATGAAGTGTTATGTAGTCGACGTTCACATAACACCACTAGAGGGAAAACAACATACAGTGTATCAAAATACCGAACGAATATCAAATTCACATGACTATTATCAGCATGACTTATCCCATGTCCTCAGGAACAAAAGTAACTACTCACAAGACATAATCATCGTCATGACCAAAGGTGTAATGAATAGCATCAAGGATCTGAACATAAATTCTTCCACCAAGTAATCCAACAAGCATCAACTACAAGGAGTAATCAACACTACTAGCAACCTTACAAGTACCAATCGGAGTCGCAAGACGAAGATTGATTACAAGAGATGAACTAGGGATTGGAGAGGAGATGGTGCTGATGAAGATGTTGATGAAGATGCCTCCCCTCCGACGAGAGGAGTGTTGGTGATGACGATGGCGATGATTTCCCCCTCCGGGAGGGAAATTTCCCCGACAGGATCGTCCTGCCGGAGCTCTAGATTGGATCTGCTCAAGTTCCGCCCCGTGGCGGCGGCGAAACCACGAAAAAGCTCCCGTATGATTTTTTCCAGGTCAGGACGCATCATATAGCAAAAGAGGGGGGCTAGTGGGCCAGTGGGCTGCCCACAAGCTTGTCGTGCGCCACTAGGGGGGTGGTGATGGTGGGCAAGCTTGTGGGGCCCTGGTGGCCCCCTCCGATAGTTCTTTCGCCCAGTATTTTTAATATATTCCAAAAAAAATCCACGTAAATTTTCAGGGCATTTGGAGCTGTGCAGAATAGTGGACTAGGATTTGCTCCTTTTCCAGTCCAGAATTCCAGCTGCCTGAATTCTCCCTCTTCAAATAAACCTTGCAAAATAAGAGAGAAAAGGCATAAATATGGTACCACAAGTAATATAACAGCCCAACAAGCAATAAATATCAACATGTAAGCATGATGCAAAATGGACGTATCAACTCCCCCAAGCTTAGACCTCGCTTGTCCTGAAGCGAAAACCAGGTTCCATAAACATGTCCACGTGTTTGGGGACGAAGGTGTCGATAAAACATAATACGGACATGAGGGCATCATGATCACACATAGAACAGCAATATATCATAAAGATTCTTATGGGAAAGTAACATTTCCTTCACAAAGCAAAGCATGAAGCAAAAACCTTACCGAGAAGTAACCAACAATAGTCCATAGTCATTGAAGCAATTACAATTTATCACAACATCAGAAAGAGTCAAATAAGAGCTTCTAAGGCAAACCCACATACTCAATCATCTCTTTCGTTTTCCACAATTGTTACAACTCACGTGATACTCATGGTGTCAAAGTTTCAGCTGGACATAGAGGAAGATAGGGGCTTATAGTTTTACCTCCCAACGGTTTACCTCAAGGGTAAAGTCAACAACAATAAAGCATAAGTACTCAACTCCAAGTTGATATAAGAATATAGATCTTTCCCAAGCATGTGACGGTAGCCAAGACAAAGGCAAAAAGTGAATTGGTGATGATCACCATGACTCTTACAAGGGTAAAAAGTAAAGGTACAAGACAGGCCCTTCGCAGAGGGAAGCAGAGGTTGTCATGCGCTTTTGAGGTTTGGATGCGTGTCCTCTTAGTGCGGAGGAACGTCACTTTATATTGCCTCCTGTGATAAAGAACTTTATTATGCAGTCTATCGCTTTTATGTCTTCCTTATCCCAGGTTCGTACAAAGCTTATTTTCCACACACTAATAGATCATACATATTAGAGAGCAATTTTTATTGCTTGCACCGATGACAACTTACTTGAAGGATCTTATTCAATCCATAGGTAGGTATGGTGGACTCTCATGGCAAAGCTGGTTGGAGGTTTATGGATGCACAAGTAGTATCTCTACTTGGTGCGGGAGTTTTGGCTAATGTGAGGTGGAAGCAATCGTCACATGCTAAGGGATCTCTAATCATATAACATTGTTTGGAACCAAGCAAACACAATTCATTATGTTGTCTTCCTTGTCCAACATCTACTCCTAAGCATGTAATAGTTTGGTGAGTGCTCACAATTGTAAAAAGTGTCTAAGATGATATATTTATATGTGAACCTGTCTTTCCTTATTACTTCTTATTAATTGCAACAATGAGTGAGGTCTATGTTAATTTATTCTCAACAAGTTTCAATCATCACATGTGTCATAAGTGAAGTTATCACTTTCCATAAGATCGTCTCATGATCTTTCATGCTATCGTTCTTTTCATACTTCTGATCATGGCACAAAGCAAAGCCCTTGACTAAGACACTCTTTATTATATAGCTCGTAAGCTCGGATACATCGGGGGAGAGACAAAAGCAAAAGACTCAAACTAAAAACTAAAGACTTGTTCCTCTAAAAGAAGAAATAAAAACTGAAAAGGAAAGAACTAAAACAAAGGTAAAAGCAAAAGATATAAAGGTGATACGGTACCAGGGCAACTCCCCCAAGCTTGGCAGAAGCCAAGGGGATTGCCCATACCAATGCTTAGTTGTCTTCCTTTGGTGGTGATGGAGGTGTTGTTGGAGTAGTCTGATCCTCCGTCTTCCAAGGCATAGGTGCTCCATCATGGCAGGATGAACGAGTCGCCGGAATGCTCAAATCTGCAGCCAACCTTATTGATTTAAATATGTACTCATACTCGCAATTTTGATTCTGCAGGTCATAGATCTGGCCCTGAACTTGGTCAACCCTATCGTAGAGCCTGGAGAGGTGTTTCCCAATATCAATGGCATCCATCTTGTGATTGCTAGTGAACTCCATGATCATCGTGTGGTTGGCGTTGAGTCCACGCTTCCGGTCTTCTTAGGCCCCTCAACATCACGGATGTGCAACATCCCCTCGCTCATCTTGATAGATTGAGGGTGTTTCAGCACTTCCGTGAGGTAGGGATTGATGACCTTCTCGAAGATCTTGTCCTTAGGAGCGTTTGGGGAAGTCATGATGATCTAGATCTGCGGCAGAAACAAGCTCGAAACGAAAACACAGGAAAACTGTGCGATACGGAGGTCAAAACCTTCGGGCAACTATATATTGATTTTTTCTGGGCCAGAAGGAGTCCTCCGCAAGAAAACGGAGTCCAGGAGGCACACGAGGTGCCCACAAGCTTGCCCACCGCCACCAGGGGGTGGTGGTGGAGTGGGCCCTTGTGGCTTCCTCGTTTGCTCTCCGGACTGCCTTTTATTTTTCTAATTTTCCAAAAATTCCAAAACTGAGGAAATTTCCTATTGGAAAAGTATCGGAGTCCAATTTCTTGCCAAAACAGATACATCTTTGTTTTCAAGGTCTGAAACAGGCTGATAAACATCCCTTATGTACTCCTCTGGAGTTATGACATTGATGATATTGGTCTCAACATTTATGGGAGTACCAGAGATGTAATGCTTGATTCTTTGCCCATTTACCACTCTAGGAAAATTTCCTTCCGTGTTATTGATTTTGATGGCACCAAAACGATATACTTCCTTGACAACATAGGGACCTTCCCATTTAGAGAGAAGCTTGCCTGCAAAGAATCTCAAACGAGAATTGTATAGCAAGACATAGTCACCTACATTGAACTCTCGTTTCTGTATTCGTTTGTCGTGCCATCTCTTAACCTTTTCCTTGAACAACTTGGCATTCTCGTATGCCTGAGCTCTCCATTAATCTAACGAGCTGATATCAAACAACCGCTTCTCACCAGCAAGTTTGAATTCAAAGTTGAGCTCTTTAATTGCCCAATAAGCTTTGTGTTCCAGCTCAAGAGGTAAATGACAGGCCTTACCGTAAACCATTTTATACGGTGACACGCCCATGGGATTCTTATAAGCAGTCCTATAAGCCCATAGTGCATCGTCAAGTTTGCTTGACCAGTTCTTTTGAGATCTATTGACGGTCTTTTGTAGGATCAATTTGATCTCCCTATTACTCAACTCCACTTGACCATTGGACTGAGGATGATAAGGAGATGCAACTCTATGGTTGACATCATACTTAGCTAGCATCTTGCGGAAAACACCATGAATGAAGTGTGAACCGCCATCAGTCATCAAGTATCTAGAGACTCCAAATCTTGGGAATATGACTTCTTTAAGCATCTTAATAGAGGTGTGGTGATCAACATTTTTAGTGGGGATAGCTTCTACCCACTTAGTAACGTAATCCACAACAACTAAGATGTGAGTGTACCCATTGGAACCCGGGAAGGGTCCCATATAATCAAAGCCCAGACATCAAATGGTTCAATGACAAGTGAATAGTTCAGAGGCATCTCTTGACGCTTACTGATGTTCCCTATCCTTTGGCATTCGTCACAAGACAAGACAAACTTACGGGCATCCTTGAAGAGAGTGGGCCAATAGAAACCTGATTGCAATACCTTATGGGCAGTTCTATCTCCAGCATGGTGTCCTCCGTAGGCTTCGGAATGACACTTCTGCAGGATCTGTCCCTGTTCATGTTCAGGCACACAACATCTAATAACACCATCTACTCCTTCCTTATAAAGGTGAGGAGCATCCCAAAAGTAGTGTCTCAAATCAACGAAGAATTTCCTCTTCTGTTGATAGGTGAAACCGGGTGGTATGTATTTGGCTACGATATAGTTTGCATAATCGGCATACCACGGTGCACTAAGTGAAGTGCGGATGACATTTAATTGCTCATCAGGAAAGCTGTCATCAATAGGTAGTGGGTCATCAAGGATATTCTCTAGCCTAGACAAGTTATCTACTACAGGGTTATCAGCACCCTTTCGGTCAACGACGTGCAAATCAAATTCCTGTAGCGGGAGAACCCATCTGATCAGCCTAGGTTTAGCGTCCTTCTTCTCCATGAGGTACTTAATAGCAGCATGATCAGAGTGAATAGTGACTTTGGAGTCAACTATGTAAGATCTGAACTTTTCACATGCAAACACGACTGCTAAAAATTCCTTCTCCGTAGTGGCATAGTTTATTTGGGCACTGTCTAGAGTTTTACTAGCGTAGTGAATGACATTCAACTTCTTGTCAACTCTTTGTCCTAGAACAGCACCAACAGCATAATCACTAGCGTCGCACATGATTTCAAAGGGCAAGTTCCAGTCAGGTGGTTGAACAATAGGTGCGGTTATCAAAGCCTTCTTAAGTGTTTGAAAGGCTTCCTCACAATCCTCATCAAAAACAAAAGGAACATCCTTCTGCAAGAGGTTGGTAAGAGGCCTAGAAATCTTAGAGAAGTCTTTAATGAACCTTCTATAGAAACCAGCATGACCTAAGAAACTTCGTATACCTCTGATATCTGTGGGGCAAGGCATTTTCTCAATTGCATCAACCTTAGCCTTATCAACTTCAATGCCTCTTTCAGAAATTTTGTGTCCTAAGATGATACCTTCATTAACCATGAAGTGGCACTTCTCCCAATTCAAGACGGGGTTGGTTTCTTCTCATCTCTGTAAGACTCGATCAAGGTTGTTGAGGCAATCATCAAAGGAAGACCCGTAAACGGAGAAGTCATCCATGAAAACCTCGACAATCTTTTCACAGAAGTCATAGAATATAACCATCATACATCTTTGGAAGGTGGCAGGTGCATTACATAAGCCAAAAGGCATACGTCTATAGGCAAAGGTACCGAAAGGGCAGGTGAAAGTGGTTTTCTCTTGACCAGATTGTGCAACAGGTATTTGCGAGAAACCTGAATAACTGTCTAGAAAGCAGAAGTGTCTGTGTTTTGATAGCCTTTCTAGCATTTGGTCGATGAATGGCAAAGGATAATGATCTTTCCTGGTTGCCTTGTTCAGTTTCCGGAAGTCTATCACCATTCTATAGCCGGTAATAATCCTTTGTGGGATTAGTTCATCCTTATCATTAGGAACGACGGTGATACCTCCCTTCTTAGGTACGCAATGTATTGGACTTACCCAATCACTATGAGCAACAGGATAAATGATTCCTGCTTCCAGAAGCTTTAATATTTCTTTTCTAACAACCTCTTTCATCTTAGGATTTAATCTCCTTTGATGATCAGCAACTGGTTTAAAGTCAGGATCAGTTTTAATCTTGTGCTGACATAGAGTAGGACTAATACCCTTAAGATCATCAAGAGTATATCCAATAGCAGCGCGGTGCTTCCTCAGAATTTTTAGTAACTTCTTCTCTTCGCGCTCTGAGAGGAGAGCACTAATAATGACAGGATATATCTCCTTCTCATCAAGATAGGCATACTTAAGAGTATCAGGAAACTGTTTAAGCTCGAACACAGGATCACCCTTAGGTGGGGGAGGATCCCCAAGCAGTTCAACAGGCAGATTATTCTTGAGAATAGGATGTTGTTCTAAGACAATTCTATCTATCTCATCTCTCTCCTCCATATGCATATCATTTTCATGCTCAAGCAGATATTGCTCTAAAGGATCAATAGGAGGTACGGCAATAAAGGCAAGAGCAATGATTTCATCCCTACCAGACGACTCTCTTTCATGGGGTTGTCTTCCAAACTTGGAGAAGTTAAATTCATGAGACACACCCTCGAAACTTACTGTGATAGTCTGCTTAATGCAATCAATGTGAGCATTGATAGTGTTGAGAAAGGGTCTACCAAATATGATGGGACAAAAGCTATCTTGTGCAGTGCCAAGGACGAGGAAATCAGTAGGATACTTCGTCTTAGCACACTGGACTTCTACGTCTCTCACAATTCCCAAAGGGCAGATAGTATCTCTGTTAACTAGCGTGATAGTGACATCAATGGGTTCTATCTCAGCAGGTGCAATCTCATCTTTGATTTCATCATAGAGAGAACGGGGTATTGCACTAACACTAGCTACCATATCACATAAACCATGGTAACAGTGATCTCCTATCTTAACAGAAACAACGGGCAGGCCAACTACAGGTCCGTGCTTGTCTTTCGCGTGAGGTTTAGCAATTCTAGCAGAGTCCTCACAGAATTTAATAACATGCCCATCTATGTCTTTGTCTAAGAGATCTTTGATAATAGCAACACTAGGTTCAACTCTAATCTCCTCAGGGGGTGCAATTGGTCTAATGTAACCCCTACGTATCACAGTTGGAGCTTTAGAATAATCCTTCATTCTAGCAGGGTATGGTGGTTTCTCAGTGTAAGCACAAGGAACAACAGGATCACTAAAAGCTATGATTTTCTCCTCAACTAGATTGGTTTTGGCTATGTTGCTTTCTACAGGAGGATGATATTTAAACCACTTCTCTTTGGGAAGTTCAACATGAGCAGCAAAAGATTCACATAGAGAAGCTACTATCTCAGAGTCAAGTCCATACTTAGTGCTAAAATCTCTAGAAGTGTTTGTCTCAACAAAAGATTTAACGCAATCAAACTGGAAATTCATACCTGAGTCCTTACCTTCCTCCAGCTCCCAATCTTCAGAGTTGAGTTTGATTCTCTCCAATAAATTCCATTTGTGATCAATATCCTTCTTCATAAAAGAACCAGCACAAGAAGTGTCAAGCATGGTATGATCTTCATGAGAAAGCCGATCTTAAAAGTTTTGAGTGATGATTTCTCTCGAGAGCTCATGATTGGGGCATGAATATAGCATTGATTTAAGCCTCCACCAAGCTTGAGCTATGCTTTCCCTGTCACGAGGCCAAAAGTTATAAATAAAGTTCCGATCACGATGTACTAAATGCATATGGTAGAACTTTTGATGAAATTCCAATTTCAACCGATTGTAGCCCCATGATCTAGCATCATCACATAGCCTATACCATGTCAACGCCTTATCCTTCAAAGATAAAGGAAAGACTTTCTTCTTTACCTCATCCTCGGGCAAACCTGCAAGCTTAAATAAACCAAAAACTTCATCTACATAGATTAGATGAAAGTCTGGATGTGAAGATCCATCTCCTGTAAAACCATTAGCCAACAGTTTCTCAAGCATACCCAAAGGAATTTCATAAAAGATATTTTCAGTAGGTACCTCAGGTTGAGGAGCAACTCCTCGTGTTTCCACTCGTGGTGAAGATACCCCGAACAAACTCCTCAAAGGAAGAGTTTCCATAGTGACAAGTGACAATAAATTTCAGCACAGTATAAAAATGTTTCCTTACCAATTTCCACTTACCAAAGGCGCTTCACTCCCCGGCAACGGCGCCAGAAAAGAGTCTTGATGGCCCACAAGTATAGGGGATCAATCCTAGTCCTTTCGATAAGTAATAGTGTTGAACCCAACGACGAGCAGAAGGCTCTGATAAACGGATTTCAGCAAGGTAATAATTGCAAGCACGGAAAGTAGCGATAACAAGTGATTGTGTAGCTAGGTGAAACATAGCGAGCAAAAAGTAACAAGTAACAAGTAGTAGCAACGGTGCAGCAAGTGGCCCAATCCCTTTTGCAGCAAGGGACAATCCTGAACAATGTCTTATTGGAGGAAAAACGCTCCCGAGGACACACGGGAATTTCTGTCACGCTAGTTTCATCATGTTCATATGATTCGCGTTCGTTACTTTGATAGTTTAATATGTGGGTGGACCGGCGCTTGGGTACTGCCCTTACTTGGACAAGCATCCCACTTATGATTAACCTCTCTTGCAAGCATCCGCAACTACAAAATAAGAATTAAGACAAAGTCTAACCATAGCATTAAACTAGTGGATCCAAATCAGCCCCTCACGAAGCAGCGCATAAACTGGGGTTTAAGCTTCTGTCACTCCAGCAACCCGTCATCTACTTACTACTTCACAATGCCTTCCTCTAGGCCCAAATATGGTGAAGTGTTATGTAGTCGACGTTCACATAACACCACTAGAGGAAAAACAACATACATCATATCAAAATACCGAACGAATATCAAATTCACATGACTATTATCAGCATGACTTATCCCATGTCCTCAGGAACAAAAGTAACTACTCACAAGACATAATCATCATCATGACCAGAGGTGTAATGAATAGCATCAAGGATCTGAACGTAAACTCTTCCACCAAGTAATCCAACAAGCATCAACTACAAGGAGTAATCAACACTACTAGCAACCTTACAAGTACCAATCGGAGTCGCGAGACAAAGATTGATTACAAGAGATGAACTAGGGATTGGAGAGGAGATGGTGCTGAAGAAGCTGTTGATGAAGATGCCTCCCCTCTGACGAGAGGAGTGTTGGTGATGACGATGGCGACGATTTCCCCCTCCGGGAGGGAAATTTCCCTGGCAGGATCGTCCTGCCGGAGCTCTAGATTGGATCTGCTCAAGTTCCGCCCCGTGGCGGCAGTGAAACCACGAAAAAGCTCCCGTATGATTTTTTCCAGGTCAGGACGCATCATATAGCAAAAGAGGGGGGCTAGTGGGCCAGTGGGCTGCCCACAAGCCTGCCCTGCGCCACCAGGGGGGTGGTGGCAGTGGGCAAGCTTGTGGGGCCCTGGTGGCCCCCCTCTGGTAGTTCTTATGCCCAGTATTTTTAATATATTCCAAAAAAAATCCACGTAAATTTTCAGGGCATTTGGAGATGTGCAGAATAGTGGACTAGGATTTGCTCCTTTTCCAGTCCAGAATTCAGCTGCCTGAATTCTCCCTCTTCAAATAAACCTTGCAAAATAAGAGAGAAAAGGCATAAATATGGTACCACAAGTAATATAACAGCCCAACAAGCAATAAATATCAACATGAAAGCATGATGCAAAATGGACATATCACATATCCCCATTGAGGTGACTTAGTGGCTATTCGAAAATCCTCCGTTCTCTCTTGCGATTCGAGAAGGTTTTGTCATAAGGACTTGATCAATCCCATTGACGGATTTCTTTCGATGACCATGAAACGGATGAATCAAGGAGTCACATACCTCTGTTTTAAGCTTTCTTTTTTTGTTGCTTAGAAGAAAAATGATAGAATTAGTTTAGTTTTTCATGTTTTTTGTTTTAGCGTCCCGGAGAAAAATACCTCGAAAATAGAAGTTCTCCGATGGTCCTGAAAATTTAGTATGGTTTTTTCTGGAATTTTTGAAAATTTCTGGGCCTGAGAGCTGGCCTGGGGGCCTGACCAGTGGGCCACAATCCCTTGCTCCGTCACCACCCCGTGGTGGCGTGGTGCAAGCTTGTGGGCCCACAGGCACCCCCTCCACTCATTCCAGCTCCCAGTCTCTTCTTCCACCTCCAGAAAAAATTGTTTCGCAGCTCAAACCCGTGTTCTTGCTCATTTGGCTGTGATTTTCGATCTCCTTTCTCAAAGCACCATTCTCCAAACCGTTTTGGGGAAATTACTCCTTGGTAAGTGACTCCTCCATTGGTCCAATTAGTTTTTGCTCTAGTGCTTTATCCTTCGTGAATTCTTGCTACCTTGGTGACCCTGTTCTTGAGCTAGAAATGTTGATTTTAGTTGGTCCCAAGTAGTTTTAGCGCGTGATACGGTCTCTAGGCACTAGTAGGAGTAGTTGCTACAAGGTGTGGTGGGTCTTTATTCACTTTTCTCTTGAACTTCAAAAATTTCAGCATAAGGAAATTATGTTGAGGAGGAAGTTTCATGGTGGTTCCTCAAGTAAGAAGGGTCCTCGTCTTTCTTTTCGGGAGCTCGAACCTTTTCAACTAAGGGACGCATCGGTGCAACCATGTGAATGGCCTTCCGATGAGTTCATGATCGAAGCAGGTTTCAAGGATGAGTTTGATGCACTTGTCCGCAATGCCGGGTTAGAAGAATGCCTCTTAGATAAATGTGAACAGTATGCTATGCTCACTGCCTCTTTCGTGCGTAGATTTAAATTTTTAGTTGGCCGTGAATCATCCATACTGTTTGATCTGTACGATAAATCCTATACCGTGGATCTGGAGGATTTCAATAGGATTTGCAAGATACCCGATTGGGGCAGTGTTAATGATCCTCCTAAGTCTTCGGTCAGAGACTTTGTCTCTAGTATAACTGTGGGAGAAACCAGAGATATCACGCAAGCCACCATAGGAAGCATCCATTTCCGTGCCTTGCACTACCTTGCCCTCTTAATAGGTAGGTGCATTAACGGCAACGGTGCACATTGTCACCTATGCGCTTCCGACCTTAGTATCCTTAAGAGCGTAGTAACAGGTGACAGGAGCTTCAATATGGGAGCTATTATAGCAAGGAGGTTGCATAAAAATGCCAGTGAGGGGGATTTCTTTGGTGGATTTTATGCTACACGCTTAGCAAATTTTCTTGGAGTATCCATCCGTCCAGAAGACCCTCCTCTCCGTACAGCCTACCTTGATCGTGTCGCTCTAGCACGCTACCAGTTCCTTGAGAGAGATCATGGATCCCTCCTATACCGCTTGATATTTAACCGGCAGCGTGTTTTCCATATTACCCTTCCTGCTCCTTCTTTCTTTGACTTTGAGGTAAAACGAAGATACTACATAACCATATGAGAGGCAGAGGAGTATGAGAGGGAGGCGACTGCTGCTCGACTTCATGAGGCAGCTATTCAGGCAGTGGCTGTAGCACTCCCATATAACACCCATTATGACTTTGAGTTTCGCCAGGATCATCCATGGGAGTAGGCCAAGCTAGGCCAAAAGCCTAAGCTTGGGGGAGTACGTGTTCTCACCGACTTTACATTCATGCTTATGCTTTCACTTTGTTAGCCGGTGTTTACACTTTGCCACTGTATTATCCATGCTAGTTTCTTTTCGTTTTCTTGTTTTCTTGTTTTGTTTCCTTGTGAGAAAACCCAAAAATATTTTTCTTTCTTCTTTTGCTTGTTGGGAGCTTTCCCGTGTAAATAGCTTTCTTTTTCTTTGTGTCAAGGTAGAAGATATTGGTTACAATGTTTATTGGTTCTTGCATGCTTACCTGTTTAGCTTTCAAAGAGCCATATTATTTTGTCTTCTCCTTTGTGTTTGCCTGCAGATTCAGCTTAGTCCAATGCGCTTATTATCGTTTTCATCGTTCGATCGTGCAAATGAAAGGCAACAATGATGATATATGATGAAGTGACTGAGACTGAAAAGCTGGTATGAACTCTATCTATTTTGTTTTTGAAAATATGACTAGCTTGTCGACCCAGATTTAGCTTTGTTGTGAGAGAACCATGTTTGCAATGAGAACTTAGAGATCATAGTTTCTGATGCCATGCTTATTTAGCCGAGAGCTTATAATTGTTTGTCTTGAATGCCAACATAGATTTTGAGATGACTATGATGTAGTATGATAGGATGGTATTCTCCTTTGAATGTTTCAAGTGGCTTGACTTGGCGCATGTTCATTCATGTACTTGAAACAAAATTAACATGGCCTCTATGATGTTCGTATTCATGGTGATTTATATCCTGTTCATGCTTGCATTCAATGTTAGTCAAACTCATTGCATCTTGATGACTGTTGTCGCTCTCTAGTTGGTCGCTTCCCAGTCTTTTGCTAGCCTTCACTTGTACTAAGCGGGAATACTGCTTGTGCATCCACTTCCATGAACCCAAAAGTTTTTCCATGAGAGTCCACCATACCTACCTATTTGCGGTATCTACCTGCCGTTCCAAGTAAATTTGCATGTGCCACTCTCTAAACCTTCAAGAAATAAATCTGTTTTGCATGCCCGAACCGCTCATGTGGTGACAGAGGGCTATTGGTATCTTCCATGCTAGGAGTGTTATCCTCGACATGTGTTTATTCACAGTCATTCACGAGAAAGGGGACGGTATTTGGAATGCCCAGTTCCATGCTTAAATCGAAAACATAACTGTAAAACAAGAGTCCCCCCGGATTGATGTTAGTATGGACGGTACCCGAGGATTCGGCTAGCCGTGGAGTGTGATTGATTGGTGGTGGGGGAGTCAAAACTTTACTTTTCTGTTTGGGAACCGCATATAGCATGAGTAGCATGGAAGATATTGAGAACTCTTGGTCATTGTGTTGACAATGAAAGCATGCCACCCAAAATTATTATCTCTGTTTTCAAAGCTTGAGCTCTGGCACCTCTGCAAATCAATGCTTCCCTCTGCGAAGGGCCTGTCTATTTATTTTGCAGTCGAGTCATCCTCCTCTTATATAAACACCAATTAGAGAGCACCTCTGTCATTTTTATGCTTTGCTTTTGATTGATATTGAGTATGACTATGACTGGATCTTCGTTGCTATGAATTACAATGTTTAGTCAGCCCTTGATCTTTGAAAGTGCTCTGCATTTATGTTTTGCGGTCTCAGAAAGAGCTAGCGAGATACCACCTATTCATATTGCTTCATGCTTGTTTTGATTGAAGTGTTGGTATTTGAAACTCATTATTATTTGCTCGTTAGCTGATTATGCCATTGATATTAGTTTACCGTGAAACCCTTGTGTCATTTGCTTTTGTGTTTAACTTGTGATCTAGCTGAAATTCTGGTTATGAGTTAGACATAGTTGCAACAACAAGATCAAATAGAGTTTATCAAAGTTTTTCTTTCTCTCTCAGTTTGTCAACTGAGTTGCTTGAGGACAAGCAAGGTTTTAAGCTTGGGGGAGTTGATACGTCTCCATCGTATCTACTTTTCCAAACTCTTTTGCCCTTGTTTTGGACTATAATTTGCATGATTTGAATGGAACTAACCTGGACTGACGTTGTTTTCAGCAGAATTGCCTTGGTGTTATTTTTGTGCACAAATCAAAGTTCTCCAAACGTCTTGAAAATTTACGGGGAGCAGTTTTGGAAAATATCAAAAATATCTGCACCAAGTTCCACCTCAGGGGGTGGGCCAGTGGGCCACAAGCCCTTTCTCCGCCACCACCCCCCTGGTGGCATGGTGCAGGCTTGTGGGGCCGACACGGCTCAGCCGCCCCCAATATCAGGTCTATAAGATCCCTTTCGTCCCAGAAAAAATAAAAAGAGAAGTTTTCGTCGCGTTTTCGATACGGAGGCGCCGCCACCACCTGTTCTTCATATGGAGGGAAGATCTGGAGTCCGTCTTGGGCTCCGGAGAGGGGAAATCGTCGCCATCGTCATCATCAACCTTCTTCCCTCTCCAATTCCATGAAGCTCTTCGTCGTTCGTGAGTAATCTATTCATAGGCTCGCTGGGCGGTGATGAGTAGGATGAGATCTATCATGTAATCGAGTTAGTTTTGATGGGGATTGGTCCCTAGTATCCACTATGTTCTGAGATTGATGTTGCTACTACTTTGCCATGCTTAATGCTTGTCACTAGGGCCCGAGTGCCATGATTTCAGATCCGAAACTATTATGTTGCCACCAATATATGTGTGTTTTAGATCCGATCTTGCAAGTTGTAGTTACCTACTATGTGTTATGATCCGGCAACCCCGGAGTGATAATAACCGGAACCACTCCCGGTGATGACCATAGTTTGAGGAGTTCATGTGTTCACCAAGTGCTAATGCGTTGGTCCGGTTCTTTATTAAAAGGAGAACTATAATATCCCGTAGTTTCCTTTTGGACCCCGCTCCCACAGGAGGGATGGACAATAGATGGCATGCAAGTTCTTTTCCCTAAGCACGTATGACGACACACGGAATGCATGCCTACATCACATTGACGAACGGGAACTAGCCACATATCTCTACGTGTTATAGCTGTTGCATGATGAATATCATCCAAACAAATCACCGACCCATTGCCTACGAGTTTGTCCTACTGCTGTTACTTGTCTTGCTCTGCTGCTGCTGCTACTACTGTTGCTACTGCTGTTCCTTGCCACTGCTGTTACTCGTTACACTGCTACTACCTGTTACAATCTTGATTCGCTGGACGTTGACGGGAACTGACAACTTCCCTCAACGCAGCAACGGAGGCGCCATTGATACAATCGTCAACAGATCATTTCTGACACCGTTGTTATCATATTACTTTGATGTTACTACTGTGCTTGCAGATACTAATCTTTCAGGTGGGGTCGAATCCGACAAATTCAGCTGCTAATACTCGAGAGTATTATCTCACCTCCTAAAGGCGATCAACAAATTTGGGTTGAATACTCTACCCTCGAAAACTGCTGCGAACCCACGCGCTCGTGGGCCGTCAGCAAGATTCTTCTAGTTTCATTGCTGGGGAGTGCTAGTAGCATTCTTCTAGTGCCGTTGCAGGAGAAGGTCTGTTGTTATCAGCATTCGTCTAGCTAACGCCAGAGATTGCAAATCAACGCATCTCAAGAAAAACTCCATAAAGATAGTCAAGTGCCCTCAACTCACTAGCAATTCGTTCCACATAAGTGGGTCTCTTAAAGAGATTAGCTAGTGGATGAGGATCCATATCAATAGATTTTCAGCATGCGAAGATGCAAGCATAATGAAGGCACATGGCACACAAGCGAACAGAAAGCAAGCGAGAGAAAAGGGCGAATGAAAAGGCAAACGAAAAAGGCAAAGGAGAAAGGCAAATGAAAACGACAAATGTGAAGTGGGGGAGAGGAAAACGAGAGGCAACTCGCAAAAATGTAAATGCAGGAGATGAGTTTGTGAGACCTACTTGGATAGATCTCTCCTTCCCCGGCAACGGCGCCAGAAATACTTCTGCTACTGCAACAAAAGGTCTTCCAACGGTGCCAGAAACACGTGCTGACGGGAGACTGTTCTTGTCTTGATTCTCCTCAGCAACGGCACCAGGAATCCTTCTGCTACGGCTACGCCTTTAGGGACTTCCTAGGAAAATATGCAAAGGATTTCCCCGTGTCCTTGGAGCCTTGCATTGGAGTTCCCTCGAAGCGGAAAGGGTGATGTAGCACAGCGGTGGTAAGTATTTCCCTCAGTTTTGAGAACCAAGGTATCGATCCAGTGAAGGAGTATCACAAGTGCCTGCACAAACACAAAGAACGTGCTCCCAACGCGATGAAGGGGTTGTCAATCCCTTATATATTGTTCGCAAAGTGAGAATTGAAAGCAACAAAGTAACAAAGCAAAGTAAAAGCGGAGGTGTAAACGATAGATGTGAATAGACCCGGGGGGCGTAGTGTTTACTAGTGGCTTCTCTCATGAAAGCAAGTAGACGATGGGTGAACAAATTACTGTCGAGCAATTGATAGAACCGCGCAAAGTCGTGACGATATCTATGGCAATGATTATATCTATAGGCATCACGTCCAAAACAAGTAGACCGATACTTTCTGCATCTACTACTATTACTCCACACGTCGACCGCTATCCAGCATGCATCTAGTGTATTAAGTCCAAAAGAACAGAGTAACGCCTTAAGCAAGATGACATGATGTAGATGGACAATCTCATATCAACGACAGAGCCCACCTTGTTACCCTTGATGGCAACCACTCAATGTGTGCCTTGCTGCCCCTACTATCACTGTGAAAGGTCACCACATGGTAAGAACCCAAAACCAAGCACTTCTCCCATTACTAGAATCATAGATCTAGTTGGCTAAACAAAACCCAAGACTCGGAGAGACTTACAAGGATATCAAAGCATGCATATAAGAAATTAGCAAAGACTCAAATATAAATCATAGATAATCTGATCACAAATACACAATTCATCGGATCTCAACAAACACACCGCCAAAGAAGATTACATCGGATAGATCTCCATGAAGATCATGGAGAACTTTGTATTGAAGATCCAAGAGAGAGAATAAGCCATCTAGCTACTAACTACGGACCCGTAGGTCTGAAGTGAACTACTCACGAGTCATTGGAGGGGCGATGATGATGATGAATAAGCCATCCAACTCCAAAGTCCCCTCCGGCAGGGCGCCGCGAAGGGTCTCCAGATGAGATCTCGCGGAAACGGAAGCTTGCGGCGGCGGAAAAGTATTTTTGAGGCTCCCTTGATTTTTTGCTGTATTTTAGGGAATATATAGGCCAAAGATCTAGGTCAGGGGGCGCCAAGGAGGCCACAAGCCTGCCCACCATCGCCTCCCCCTGGTGGTGGAGTGGGGGCTTGTGGGCTCCCTGTAGCCCTCCTAGCTTGGCCCACAGGCCCCCTGATCTTCTTCCGTTTGGGAAAAAATCATTTGAGGGATTTTATTCCGTTTGGACTCCATTCCAAAATCAGATCTGAAAAGAGCCAAAAACACAGAAAAAACACGAACTGACACTTGACACTGAATTAGTAAGTTAGTCCCAAAAAAGATATAAAAGGTATATAAAACATCCAAAGATGACAAGATAACAGCATGAAACCATCAAAAATTATAGATACGTTTGAGACGTATCAACCGTGGGTGAACAAATTACTGTCGAGCAATTGATAGAACCGCGCAAAGTCGTGATGTCATCTATGGCAATGATTATATCTATAGGCATCACGTCCAAAACCAGTAGACCGATACTTTCTGCATCTACTACTATTACTCCACACATCGACCGCTATCCACCATGCATCTAGTGTATTAAGTGCAAATGAACAGAGTAACGCCTTAAGCAAGATGACATGATGTAGATGAACAATCTCATATCTACGACAGAGCCCACCTTGTTACCCTTGATGGCAACTACACGATGTGTGCCTTGTTGCCCCTACTGTCACTAGGAAATGTCACCACATGGTAAGAACCCAAAACCAAGCACTTCTCCCATTGCAAGAATCATAGATCTAGTTGACCAAACAAAACCCAAGACTCGGAGGGACTTACAAAGATATCAAATCATGCATATAAAAATCAGCAAAGACTCAAATATAAATCATACATAATCTGATCACAAATCCACAATTCATCGGATCTCGACAAACACACCGCCAAAGAAGATTACATCGGATAGATCTCCATGAAGATCATGGAGAACTTTGTATTGAAGATCCAAGAGAGAGAAGAAGCCATCTAGCTAACAACTACGGACCCATAGGTCTGAAGTGAACTACTCACGAGTCATTGGAGGGGCGATGATGATGATGAAGAAGCCCTCCAACTCCAAAGTCCCCTCCGACAGGGCACCGGGAAGGGTCTCCAGATGAGATCTCGGGGAAACGGAAGCTTGCGACGGCGAAAAAGTATTTTCGTGGCTCCCTTGATTTTTTTTTCTGTTTTTTAAGGAATATATAGGCGCAAGATCTAGGTCAGGGGGGCGCCAGGGAGTCCACAAGCCTGCACACCGCCGCCCCTGGTGTCGGAGTGGGGGCTTGTGGGCTCCCTGTAGCCCTCCTGGCTTGGCCCACAGCCCCCCTGATCTTCCTTCGTTCGGGAAAAAATCATTTCGGGGATTTTATTCCGTTTGGACTCGTTCCAAAATCAGATCTGAAAAGAGCCAAAAACGTAGAAAAAACAGGAACTCGCACTTGGTACTGAATTAATAAGTTAGTCCCAAAAAAATATAAAAGGTACATAAAACATCCAAAGATGACAAGATAACAGCGTGAAACCATCAAAAATTATAGATACGTTTGAGACGTATCATGCAGCCCCCAGACTAGCTCTTCGTCTCAGTATTTTTCAAAAATTCCAGAAAAAATCATACTTGATTTTCAGGACGTTCGGAGAACTTTTATTTTTGGGGTACTTTTCCACGGGACGCTAAAAGCACAAAACAAGGAAAACTAAACTAAATCTATCATTTTTCTTCTAAGCAACCGAAGGTGAAAGCTTGGAACACAGGTTTGTGACTCCTCGATTCATCCATCTCATGGTCATCAAAGGGAATCCGTCAATGAGGTTGATCAAGTCTCCTTGGCAAACCTTTTCGAATCGCAAAAGAGAATGGAGAATTTTTGAACAGTCACTAGGTTACCTCAATGGGGATGTGTATATCCCCAACAAGCAAATCATACTTCATCTTAACAGGAGGAATAGGGCATTCAAAGCTCCCAATAAGAATTGATGAAGTTTTTTCGATAGCATTGATGCAATGTACTCGATATTGTTTCTTCGGAAAGTGCACCGTATGCTCATTACCATCGACATGGAAAGTGACATTGCCTTTGTTGAAATCTATAGCAGCCCCTACAGTGTTTAAAAATGGTCTTCCGAGGATGACCGCCATGGCATCGTCCTCAGGAATATCCAGAATAACAAAGTCTGTTAAGATAGTTGCTACTCCAACAAAAGACCTTCCAACGGCGCCAGAAATACTTGTGACGTTTGCTCGGTATCCCTGGCAATGGCGCCAGAAATAGGCACGTCGACGGGAGAGTACTTGGCTTGATCTTTCTGCTGCGGCTACGCCTTAAGGGACTTCCTAGGCAAGTATGCAAAGGATTTCCCCCGTGGCCTTGGAGCCTTGCGTTGGTGTTCCCTCGAAGCGGAAAGGGTGATGTAGTGTAGCGGTGGTAAGTATTTCCCTCAATTTGAGAACCAAGGTATCAATCCGGCGGAAGAGTATCTCAAGATCCTGCACAAACACAAAAGCTTGCACCCAATGCTATGAAGGGGTTGTCAATCCCTTATAGATTGTTTGCCAAGTGAGAACTGAAAGCAACAAAGTAACAAAGCAAAGTAAAAGCGGAGTTGTAAACGATGGATGTGAATAGACCCAGGGGCCGTAGTGTTTACTAGTGGCTTCTCTCATCAAAGCAAGTAGACGGTGGGTGAACAAATTACTGTCGAGCAATTGATAGAACTGTGCAGAGTCGTGACGATATCTATGCAATGATTATTTGTATAGGCATCACGTCCGAAACAAGTAGACCGATACTGTCTGCATCCACTACTATTACTCCACACGTCGACCGCTATCTAGCATGCATCTAGTGTATTAAGTCCATAAGAACAGAGTAATGCCTTAAGCAAGATGACATGATGTAGAGGGATAATCTCAAACCAATGATAAAAACCCCATCTTTTTACCCTTGATGGCAACTGCTTGATGTGTGTCTTGCTGCCCCTACTATCACTGGGAAAGGTCACCACATGGCAAAACCCAAAACCAAGCACTTCTCCCATTGCAAGAATCATAGATCTAGTTGGCCAAACAAAACCCAAGACTCGGAGAGACTTACAAGGATATCAAATCATGCATATAAGAAATCAGCAAAGACTCAAATATATATCATAGATAATCTGATCACAAGACCACAATTCATCGGATCTCAACAAACACACTGCCAAAGAAGATTACATCGGATAGATCTCCATGAAGATCATGGAGAACTTTGTATTGAAGATCCAAGAGAGAGAAGAAGCCATCTAGCTACTAACTACGGACCCGTAGGTCTGAAGTGAACTACTCACTAGTCATTGGAGGGGCGATGATGATGATGAAGAAGCCCTCCACCTCCAAAGTCCCCTCCGGCAAGGCGCCGGGAAGGGTCTCCCGATGAGATCTCGCGGAAACGGAAGCTTGCGGCGGCGGAAAAGTATTTTCGAGGCTCCCCTTATTTTTGCGGAATATTTGGGAATATATAGGCGCAAGACCTAGGTCAGGAGGCGGCCAGGGTGGCCACAAGCTTGCCCACCGCCGCCTCCCCTGGTGGCGGGGTGGGAGCTTGTGGGCTCCCTGGGGCCCACCTGGCCTGGCCCAAAGGCTCCCTCGACTTCTTCCGTTCGGGAAAAAATCATTTCGGGGTTTTTCTTCCGTTTGGACTCCGTTCCAAAATCAGATCTGAAAAGAGTCAAAAACACAGAAAAACAGGAACTGGCACTTGGCACTGAATCATTAAGTTAGTCCCAAAAAAGATATAAAAAGGTACATCAAACATACAAAGAAGACAAGATAACAACGTGAAACCATCAAAAATTATAGTTTGAGACGTATCAAGCATCCCCAAGCTTAACTCCTGCTCGTCCTCGAGTAGGAAAGTGATAAGAATGAAATTTTTGATGCTTTCATGCTACCTAGCATAGGTGTCCTTTGTAATTCCTCTTATGTGACGTGAATGTTCAGATCCATTAGATTCAAAACAATAGTTTGCTATTGACGTGGAAATAATAATAATTCAAGGAAACTAGCAAAGTAATCATGAACTTTCAAAATAACAAGGCCAAAAGAAAGTTATCCCTACAAAAGCATATAGTCTGGCTATGCTCTATCATCATTGCACAACGAATTTAAATCATGCACAACCCCGGTATTGGCCAAGTAATTGTTTCACACCTTTACTTTCTCAAACATTTTCAACTCTCACGCAATACATGAGCGTGAGCTATGGTTATAAAACTATAGATGGTGTGGAATGTGGTGGAGGTTGCAAGACAAAAAGGAGAAGATAGTCACATTAATTAGGCATATCAATGAGCTGTGGAGATGCTCATCAATAGATATCAATGTGAATGAGTAGGGATTGCCATACAAATGATGCACTAGACCTACAAGTATGTGAAAGCTCTTAAAGAAAACTAGTGGGTGTGCATCCAACTTGCTTGCTCACGAAGACCTAAGGCAATTTTGAGGAAGCCTATCATTGGAATATACAAGCCAAGTTATATAATGAGAATTTCCCACTAACTATATGGTGGTGACAAAACGAGAGACTCTCAATCATGAAGATCATGGTGCTCAAAATGCACAAGTGTGGAAAAAGTGGTAGCATTGTCCCTTCTCTCTTTTTCTCTCATTTTTTTATTTTGGTGGGCTCTTTGGCCTCTTTTTTATGGGCTTCTTTGGCCTCTTTTATTTCCTCACATGGGAAAATGCTCCAATAATGATGATCATCACACTTTCAACTCAAAACTTAGAACAATTATGACTCTATATGGAATGCCTTCGGTAGTGTACCGTGGCAATGATCTAGCATGTCATAGACATCAATGGAAATATCATGCTAGCTATGTTACGATCGTGCAAAGGCAATGTAGACGTGGTGGCACATATCATGGTGGTAGTTGCATGGCAATATATCTCGGAATGACTTTGAAAAAGCCATAGTACGTAGGTATGGTGGCTGTTTTGAGGGAGGCTAATGGTGGGTTTTGTGCATCGGCGAAAGTTGCACGACACTAAGAAGATAGTGATGGTGGAAGGTGAAAGTGCATCTAAACCATGGACTCAACATTAGTCATGAAGAACTCATATACTTGTTGCAAAAGTTTTATTAGTAATCGAAACAAAGCATTCAACGCATACTCCTAGGGGAAGGGTTGGTAGGTATAAACCATCGCGTGATCCCGACCGCCACGCAAAGGATGACAATCAATATACCAATCATGCTCAGATTTTATCACATAGCGGTTCACCATACGTGCATGCTACGGGAATCACTAACTTCAACACAAGTATTTCTAGATCCACAACACCTTACTAGCATGACTTCAATATTACCATAACCACAACTCAAAACTAATTGAGATGAATCAAACTTCTCTAACTATTCAATGCACATGAAGGAGGAAGTTTTCGTATCCCTTTGGATAACTCCCCCTTTTGAGACTACTTTCAAAGCATAGATCAACTACCAATCCACGCACCGCTGCGCTCTAAAAGATATAAGTGAAGCACATAGAGCAAAGGTATCTAGCTCAAAAGATATAAGTGAAGCACATGTGAGCTGAATTGTCTACCAAAAGATATAAGTGAAGCTCGACAAAATCATGGTGTGTGGATGTCTCTCTCTCTAGGTGTGCAGCAAGGATGATTGTGACACAACAAAAATAAAAGACTCCTACGATACAAGACGCTCCAAGCAAAAACACATAACATGTGGTGAATAAAAATATAGCCCCAAGTAACGTTACCCATGGATTGAAGACGAGAGAGGGGATGCCTTCCCGGGGCATCCCCAAGCTTAGGCTTTTAAGGCATCCTTGAATCTCTTGGGGTGCCTTGGGCATCCCCAAGCTTGACCTATTGCCACTCTTTATCTTTTTGTCCATAAGAACTTCACCCAAAACTTGAAAACTTCACAACACGAAACTTAAACAGAAACTCGTGATAACATTAGTACAAGAAAGCAAACCACCACTTCCTTAGGTACTGTAGCAAACTTAAATTCTACTTGTGCTGATGTTGGGTTACTGTACTTTCAATCTTCCATGCCTAATACCCCCCGATACTATCCATAGTTTCATCAAAATAAGCAACCAACACAACAAAAACAGAATCTGTTAACAGCAGACCAGTCTGTAGCAATTTGTATGTTTCGTATACCTCTGTTACTTTAAAAATTCTGAAAACTTACGACAGTCTGAAGAATTTGCGTAGCAATCAGCATAAAAAAGAATCAACTCAAAATCTCTTACAGAAAAAAAGGAAAATTCTATTCGTGAGTAGGAAGTTTCTGTCTTTCCCAGCATGACCAAACGATCATCCTCAAGACTAATCATAATGGTTTTGCTTGGCACAAACGCAAAAAGAAACACAAAAAACACAATCATAACAGAATTATGAAAGTGTGGAAAACACAAAACAGAAAGAAAAAGGATAGATTCGTTGGGTTGCCTCCCAACAAGCGCTTTTGTTTAACGCCCTTAGCTAGGCGAAAGTGATGGAATCACATATAGTCATCTTTGGTGCTCAAACCATAGGTAGCCCTCATCATAGATTCATAAGGCAACCTTATTTTCTTTCTAGGAAAGTGCTCCATGCCCTTATTTAAAGGAAGTTGAAATCTAATATTCCCTTCCTTCATATCGATGATAGCACCAATAGTCCTTAGGAAAGGTCTACCAAGAATAATGGGACATGAAGGATTGCAATCTATGTCAAGTACAATGAAATCCACGGGTACATAGTTCTTATTTGCAACAATAATAACATCATCGATCCTCCCCATGGGCTTCTTGATGGTAGAATCCGCAAGATGCAAATTAAGAGAACACTCTTCAATCTCATGAAAACCAAGAATATCACATAAAGACTTTGGAATCTCGGAAACACTAGCACCCAAATCACACAAAGCATTGCACTCATAGTTTTTTATCTTGATTTTGATAGTAGGTTCCCACTCATCATGAAGTTTTCTAGGTATCGAGACTTCTAATTCGAGCTTCTCTTCAAGAGATTTCATCATAGCATCTACGATATGAGCGGTAAAGGCTTTGCTTTGGCTATAAGCATGTTGAGAGTTTGCAATGGATTGCATCAAAGAAATGCATTCAAACAAGGAGCAATTATCATAATTGAATTCCTTGAGATCCAAAGTGGGAGTTTCATTACTACCCAAAATTTTGACTTCTTCTACTCCACTCTCCACACTTTTATCATCAAGATAGGTGGACTCTGAATCATTGGAGCGTTTTCAACCAAAGTGGATTCATATCCAGCCCCTCCATAAGTAGGTTTGACACGCGAAAACAAAGATTCAAGAGGAGACACACCAAGCACTTTAAGATCTTCCTGATTTGCATCACTAGAACGCACCCTTTTAAACCATTCATGTCTAGCGCGAATTTGGGCGGTTCTTTCTTTGCTCTCATTCATGGAGATACGCATAGCTTTCAAAGTTTCATTCAAGTTGATCTTGGGAGGAGCGCATCTAACTTTCAAAGCATTAATATCACAAGACATCCTATCAACGCTCTTAGCCAAATCGTCTATTTTGAGTAGTTTTTCCTCTATGGATGCATTGAAAATCTTTTGAGAGTTCATGAACTCTTTGGTATTACTCTCTAAATAAGAGGGTAATTTGTTATGATTTCCATAAGTGTTGCCGTAGGAATTGCCATAATTGTCAGAGGAGTTACTAGGAAAAGGCCTAGGAACATAGTTTCCTCTAAAAGCATTGTTGTTGCCAAAATGTTCCTACCAACAAAATTCATGTCCAAACTAGCGTTGCTACTCTCAATCAAAGAATATAGTGGCATGTCATTAGGATCTACGGTAGCATTTCTACTAGCAACCAAATTCATCAACTCGTCCATCTTAGCACTAAGCGAGTTAATTTCTTCTATAGCGTGCACCTTTTTGCTAGTAGGCGACCGTTCTGTGTGCCACTGAGAGTAGTTGGTCATGATATTGTCTAGGAGTTTTTTAGTGTCTCCTAACGTGATTTCCATGAACGTTCCACCTAAGGCGGAGTCCAAGATATTGCGAGAAGCAAAATTCAAGCCAGCGTAAAAGATTTGTATAATCATCCACAAACTCAAGCCATGAGCGGGACAATTTCTAATCATAAGCTTCATCCTCTCCCAAGATTGTGCAACGTGTTCATGATCAAGTTGCTTGAAATTCATGGTATCGTTACGTAAGGAGATGATCTTAGCTGGCAGAAAATACTTGGATTTGTAAGCATCTTTGCATCTATCCCAAGAATCGATACTATTTTTAGGCAAAGAAGAAAACCAAGTTTTTGCGCGATCTCGCAACAAGAAAGGAAAAAGTTTCAACTTAATCACGTCATTATCCACATCTCTTTTCTTTTGCATATCACAAAGCTCAATGAAGGTATTGAGATGGGATGCGGCATCTTCACTAGGAAGGACAGAGAATTGCTCTTTCATAACAAGATTCAGCAAAGCTGCGTTGATTTCATATGATTCCGCACTAGTGGCGGGAGCAATCGGAGTACTAATAAAATCATTATTATTAATGCTCGAGAAGTTGCAAAGTTTGTTGTTTTCAGACATGATGTCTTCAACAAACAAACAAGCACACAAGCAACCAAGAAACCGGCAAAGGAAAACGGGAAGGGCAAGAGAAAACGGCGAAGGAGAAAGGCGAATGAAAATGGCAAATGTGAAGTGGGGGAGAGGAAAATGAGAGGCAACTGGCAACAAAAGTAAATGCAAGAGAAGAGTTTGTGAGACCTACTTGGATAGATCTTGATTTCTCTTCCCCGGCAACGGCGCCAGAAATACTTCTGCTACTGCAACAAAAGACCTTCCAACGGCGCCAGAAATACTTCTGACGTTTGCTGGGTATCCCTGGCAATGGCGCCAGAAATAGGCACGTCGACAGGAGAGTAGTTGGCTTGATCTTTCTGTTGCGGCTACGCCTTAAGGGACTTCCTAGGGAAGTATGCAAAGGATTTCCCCCGTGGCCTTGGAGCCTTGCGTTGGTGTTCCCTCGAAGCGGAAAGGGTGATGTAGCGTAGCGGTAGTAAGTATTTCCCTCAGTTTGAGAACCAAGGTATCAATCCGGCGGAAGAGTATCTCAAGATCCTGCACAAACACAAAAGCTTGCACCCAACGCTATGAAGGGGTTGTCAATCTCTTATAGATTGTTTGCCAAGTGAGAATTGAAAGCAACAAAGTAACAAAGCAAAGTAAAAGCGGAGTTGTAAATGATGGATGTGAATAAACCCCGGGGCCGTAGTGTTTACCAGTGGCTTCTCTCATGAAAGCAAGTAGACGGTGGGTGAACAAATTACTGTCGAGCAATTGATAGAACTCTGCAGAGTCGTGACGATATCTATGCAATGATTATTTCTATAGGCATCACGTCCGAAACAAGTAGACCGATACTGTCTGCATCTACTACTATTACTCCACATGCCGACCGCTATCCAGCATACATCTAGTGTATTAAGTCCATAAGAACAGAGTAACGCCTTAAGCAAGATGACATGATGTAGAGGGATAATCTCAAACCAATGATAAAACCCCCATCTTTTTACCCTTGATGGCAACTGCTTGATGTGTGCCTTGCTGCCCCTACTGTCACTGGGAAAGGTCACCACATGGCAAAACCCAAAACTAAGCACTTCTCCCATTGCAAGAATCATAGATCTAGTTGGCCAAACAAAACCCAAGACTCGGAGAGACTTACAAGGATATCAAATCATGCATACAAGAAATCAGCAAAGACTCAAATATATATCAGAGATAATCTAATCACAAGTCCACAATTCATCGGATCTCAACAAACACACCGCCAAAGAAGATTACATCGGATAGATCTCCATGAAGATCATGGAGAACTTTGTATTCAAGATCCAAGAGAGAGAAGAAGCCATCTAGTTACTAACTACGGACCCGTAGGTCTGAAGTGAACTACTCACGAGTCATTGGAGGGGCGATGATGATGATGAAGAAGCCCTCCACCTCCAAAGTCCCCTCCGGCAGGGCGCCGGGAAGGGTCTCCAGATGAGATCTCGCGGAAGCGGAAGCTTGCGGCGGCGGAAAAGTATTTTCGAGGCTCCCTTTATTTTTTGCGGAATATTTGGGAATATATAGGCGCAACTAGGTCAGGAGGCGGCCAGGATGGCCACAAGCTTGCCCACCGCCGCCTCCCCCTGGTGGAGGGGTGGGAGCTTGTGGGCTCCCTGGGGCCCACCTGGCCTGGCCCAAAGGCTCCCTGGACTTCTTCCGTTCGGGAAAAAATCATTTCGGGGTTTTTCTTCCGTTTGGACTCCGTTCCAAAATCAGATCTGAAAAGAGTCAAAAACACGGAAAAACACGAACTGGCACTTGGCACTGAAGCAATAAGTTAGTCCCAAAAAAAGATATAAAAAGGTACATAAAACATACAAAGAAGACAAGATAACAACGTGAAGCCATCAAAAATTATAGATAGGTTTGATACATATCAATAGTGACGTTGGCAACCACAACAGGCACATCCTCGCAAATGCCGATAGGGAAAGCAGTTGATTTGTCGGCCATTTGCAGAGAGATTTCAGTGGGTGTCAACTTATCCAGTTCAAGCCTATGATAAAGAGATAGAGTCATAACACTAACACCGGCTCCAAGGTCGCATAACGCAGTTCTAACGTAGTTGCCTTTAATGGAGCAAGGTATAGTGTGGGCACTCCGGGATCACCTAGTTTCTTGGGAGTTCCACCCTTGAAGGTATAGTTAGCAAGCATGGTGGAAATCTCAACCTCAGCTATCCTCCTCTTATTAGTCACAATATCCTTCATGTACCTAGTATACGGAGACATTTTGAGCATATCTGTCAAACACATTTGCAAAAAGATAGGTTTGATCATTTCAACAAAGCGCTCAAAATCCTCATCATCCTTTTTCTTGGATGGTTTGGGAGGAAAGGGCATGGGTTTTTGACCCATGGTTCTCTTTCTTTACCATGCTCCCTAGCAGCGAAGTCATGCTTATCGTATCTCTTGTTCTTAGGTTGTGGGTTATCAAGATCAACAGGTTCAATCTCCACATCATTTTCATTGCTAGGTTGAGCATCATCATGAACATCACTATTGACATTATCATTAGGCTCATGTTCATCACCAGATTGTGTTTTAGCATCAGAGACAGAGAAATCGTTTGGACTCTCAGGTGTAGCAGCAACAGGGTTGCTAGCGTGCAGGTTCCTATCATCTCTCTTCTTCTCTCTAGGATGACTAGGTGCATCAGTGCTAACTCCTTGAGAATCTTGTTCAATTCTCTTAGGATGAACCTCGGGATACAAAGGTTCCTGAGTCATTCTACCGCCTCTAGTGACGACTCTGATAGAATTTTCATTCAACTCATTGAGCAAGTCATTTTGAGCTTTAAGTACTTGTTCTACCTGAGTAGTAACCATAAAGGCATGTTTACTCAGAAGTTTAAGATCATTGACATTTCTGTCCACACAAGCACTTAAATGACTAAGCATACGAGCATTTTGTTCCAATTGTCTGCTAACATAATCATTGAAACTTTGTTGTTTGCAAACAAAGTTATCAAATTCATCCAGGCATAAGCTAGCGGGTTTATCAAAAGGAATATCACTCTCATCGAATTTACTTCTACTACCTGTATCGGGTTATCAAGACCATGGATCTCTTCGATAGGTGGTAGATTTTTGACATCTTTAGATTTAATGCCTTTCTCTTGCATAGATTTTTTAGCTTCTTGCATATCTTCAGGACTGAGGAATAGAATACCTCTTTTCTTCGGGGTTAGCTTAGGAGGTGGTTTGGGAATAGTCCAAGCATTCTCATTGCACAAGATGTTATTCAATAGAATCTCAGCTTGTTCTACAGTTCGTTCCCTAAAAACACTACCGGCACAACTATCTAGGTGGTCTTTGGAAGCATCGGTAAGTCCATTATAGAAGATATCAAGTATTTCATTCTTCTCAAGAGGGTGATCAGGCAAAGCATTCAGTAGCTGGACGAGCCTCCCCCAAGCTTGTGGGAGACTCTCTTCTTCAGCTTGAGCAAAATTGTATATTTCCTGCAAGGCAACTTGCTTCTTATGGGCAGGGAAATATTTTCCTGCAAGGCACCCTATTCTCTAGTGAGTAGACCATATCCTGGGGGCTACGCACACAACCAGGAGCAAGAGAAGTGAACCAGGTCTTAGCATCATCCTTTAGCGACAAAGGAAACAGCTTGAGGATATAGTAGTGGCGGATCTTTTCCTCACTAGAGAATAGGGTGGCTATATCGTGCAGTTTGGTAAGATGGGATACAACCGTTTCAGACTCCTAACCGTGAAAAGTTTCAGATTCGACCAGAGTGATTAGCTTAGGGTCGACAGAGAATTCATAATCCTTATCGGTCACAAAGATAGACGAAGTGGCAAACTTCGGGTCATATTTCATCCTAGCGTTCAGAGATTTGTTTCTTTCCACTTGCGCAGTAAGTTCTCAACATCATAGCTATCCTTACACGCAAGAAAGTCCTCAGCTATCTCTCCCTCCATAACATAACGTGTATCAGGCGTATCAGGCAATTCAGGCATAGGAGAGCTAGTTCTAGCAGGCAAAATAGCAGGTTCTACTTCAATAGTATCAACAGTTTCAGAAGTATCATCACATCTAGCAACAACTCTAGCAATTTGTGCATCAAGGAATGCACCTAGTGGAAAAGCAGTATCAAGCATAGCATCATCAGGCAAAGTAGTATCAAGCATAGCATCATCAGGCATAGTATCAACATAACATCATCATAAGCATCATGGGCAGCAGAAGTAGCATCATCAAGCACATGCGACATATCAAGATTTCTAGCAAGAGGTGGTGTCACAAACTTACTCATAACTGAAGGTGATTCAAGTGCAGAGCTAGATGGCAGTTCCTTACCTGTCCTCGTAGTTGAGGGCAAGACTTTAGTTCTTGGATCTCTCAGATTCTTCATAGTGACCAGCAGGCGTAAATCCCAAGTGACTCAGAGAATATAGCCGTGCTTCCTCGACAACGGCGTCAGAAAATAGTCTTGATGACCCACAAGTATAGGGGATCGCAACAGTTTTCGAGGGTAGAGTATTCAACCCAAATTTATTGATTCGACTCAAGGGGAAGGGAAAGAATATTCTCAAGTATTAGCAGCTGAGTTGTCAATTCAACCACACCTGAAAGATTAGTATCTGCAAGCAAAGTATCAGTAGCAAAGTGGTATGATAGCAAAGGTGCCAGAAAAAGGTCTGTTGACGGCAGACTATTCCTGACTTGATGTATCAATGGCGCCAGAAAAGTCTTGCAGAAGGTAATAGCAAAGTAACAAGTAACAGGAGTAGTGACAGCAGTAGCAAGGAACAGCAGTAGTGACAACAGTAGCAAATAACAACAGTAGCAAGTAACAGCAGTAAAATACTCGTAGGCATTGGATCGGTGATGGATGATTATACCGGATGTGATTCATCATGTAACAGTTATAACACGGAGAGATATGTAACTAGCTCCCATTCGTCAATCTAATGTAGGCATGTATTCCGATGTAGTCATACGTGCTTAAGGAAAAGAACTTGCATCACATCTATTGTCCATCCCTCCCGTGCCAGCGGGGTCCTAATGGAAACTACGGGATATTAAGGTTCTCCTTTTAATAAAGAACCGAACCAACGCATTAACACTTGGTGAATACATGAACTCCTCATACTATGGTCATCTCCGGGAGTGGTTCCGGCTATTGTCACTCCGGGGTTGCCGAGTCATAACACATAGTAGGTGACTACAACGCAAGATAGGATCTAAAACACACATATATTGGCGACAACATAATAGGTTCAAATCTAAAATCATGGCACTTGGGCCCTAGTGACAAGCATTAAGCATGGCAAAGTAGTAGCAACATCAATCTCAGAACATAGTGGATACTAGGGATCAATCCCCGTCAAAACTAACTCGATTACATGATAGATATCATCCAACTCATCACCGTCCAGCAAGCCTACGACCAGATTACTCACGAACGGTGAAGAGCATCATGGAATTGGCGATGAAGGAAGGTTGTTGATGATGATGGCGATGATTTCCCCTCTCCGGAGCCCAAAATGGACTCCAGATCTGCCCTCTAGATGAAGAACAGGAGGTGGCGGCGCCTCCATATCATAAAACGCGATGAACTCTTCTCCTTGATTTTAATTCGGGCGAGACGGACTAAATAGAGCTGAATTTAGAGGCGGTGGCGCAACATGGGCCCCACAAGCCTGGTAGGTGCGGCCTGGGGGGTGGCCGCGCCTCCTGGGCTTGTGGCCCACTGGCTCACCTCCTCCGGTGGATCTTTCGCAGATATTTTTCATTAATTCCAGAAAAATTCTCCGTAAATTTTCAGGTCATTTCGAGAACTTTTATTTTTGCACAAAAACAACACCATGGCAATTCTGCTGAAAACAGCGTTAATCCGGGTTAATTCCATTCAAATCATGCAAATTAGAGTCCAAAACAAGGGGAAAAGAGTTCGGAAAAGTAGATACGATGAAGACGTATCACCGCGCGGCGGATATCGTTATTTTCTCACCTTCACTCACGATTTGAGTAGATATGGCTATGTCTACTTGATGAAGCACAAGTCTGAAACGTTTGAAAAGTTCAAGCAATTTCACAGTGAAGTTGAAAATCATCGTAACAAGAGGATCAAGTTCCTACGGTCTGATCGTGGGGGTCAATATCTGAGTTTCGAGTTTGGTGCTCACTTAAGACAATGTGGAATTGTTTCACACTTGACACCGCCTCGAACACCATAGCGTAATGGTGTGTCCGAACGTCATAATCGTACTTTATTAGAGATGATGTGATCTATGATGTCTCTTACCGATTTGCCGTTATCGTTTTGGGGTTATGCATTAGAGACAGCTGCATTCACTTTAAATAGGGCACCATCAAAATCCGTTGAGACGACACCATACGAACTGTGGTATGGCAAAAGACCAAAGTTGTCGTTTCTTAAAGTTTGGGGATGTGATGCTTATGTCAAAAAGCTTCAGCCTGAAAAGCTGGAACCCAAAGCGGAAAAGTGCGTCTTCATAGGTTACCCAAAAGAGACAGCTGGGTATACCTTCTATCTCAAATCCGAGGGCAAAGTGTTTGTTGCTAAAAACGGAGCTTTTTTTGAGAAGGAGTTTCTCTTGAAAGAATTGAGTGGGAGGAAGATAGAACTTGATGAGATTGTCAAACCTCTAATTCCTCTAGATGGTGGCGCAGGGCAAGGGGAAACCCATGTTGCTGCGGCGCCGGTTGAGGAGCAAGTTGATGATGATGATCATGCAACTTCGGATCAAGTTGCTATCGGACCTCGCAGGTCGACAAGATCACGTACTGCTCGTGAGTGGTATGGTAATCCTGTCTTAACGATTATGTTGTTGGACAACAATGAACCTGCGAATTATGAAGAAGCAATGGTGGGCCCGGATTCCAACAAATGGCTGGAGGCCATGAAGTCCAAGATAGGATCCATGTACGAGAACAAAGTGTGGACTTTGGAAGTACTACCTGAAGGCCGCAAGGCTATTCAGAACAAATGGATCTATAAGAAGAAAACGGACGCAGACGGTAATGTGACCGTTTATAAAGCTCGACTTGTGGCAAATGGTTTTTCACAAGTTCAAGGATTTGACTACGATGAGACTTTCTCACCGGTAGCGATGCTTAAGTCCTTCCGAATCATGTTAGCAATAGCTGCCTTTTACGATTATGAAATCTGGCAGATGGATGTCAAAACGGTGTTCCTTAACGGATTTCTGAAGGAAGAGTTGTATATGATGAAACCGGAAGGTTTTGTCGATCCAAAGAATGCTAACAAAGTATGCAAGCTCCAGCAATCCATTTATGGATTGGTGCAAGCATCTCGTAGTTGGAATAAGCGCTTTGATGAGGTGATCAAAGCATTTGGGTTTATACAAGTGGTTGGAGAATATTGTATTTACAAGAAAGTGAGTGGGAGCTCTGTGGAGTTTCTAATATTATATGTGGATGACATATTGCTGATTGGAAACAATGTGGAGCTTTTGGGGAGCATAAAGGATTACTTGAATAAAAGTTTCTCTATGAAGGACCTAGGAGAAGCTGCTTACATTCTAGGCATTAAGATGTATAGGGATAGATCAAAACGCCTGATAGGACTTTCACAAAGCACATGCCTTGATAAAGTTTTGAAGAAGTTCAATATGGATCAGTCCAAGAAAGGGTTCTTGCCAGTATTACAAGGTATAAAATTGAGTAAGACTCAGTGCCCGGCAACTACGGAAGATAGAGAACAAATGAGTTCCGTCCCCTACGCTTCAGCCGTAGGTTCTATCATGTACGCAATGTTGTGCACTAGACTACACGTCAGCTTAGCCATAAGTATGGCAGGCAGGTTTCAAAGTAATCCAGGAGTGGATCAGTGGACGGCGGTCAAGAATATTCTGAAGTACCTGAAAAGGACTAAGGAAATGTTTCTCGTTTATGGAGGTAACAAAGAGCTTGTCGTAAAAGGTTACGTCGACGCAAGTTTTGACACCGATCCGGATGACTCTAAGTCTCAAACCGGATACGTATTTATTCTTAATGGGGGTGCGGTAAGCTGGTGCAGTTCCAAGCAGAGTGTCGTAGCAGATTCTACATGTGAAGCGGAGTACATAGCTGCCTCGGAGGCAGCAAAGGAGGGTGTCTGGATGAAGCAGTTCATGACAGATCTCGGAGTTGTGCCGAGCGCACTAGATCCATTAACTCTGTTATGTGACAACACTGGTGCCATTGCCTTAGCAAAGGAACCAAGGTTTCACAAGAAGACCAGACACATCAAATGATGCTTCACCTCATCTGCGACTACGTCAAAGGAGAGGACGTGAATATTTGCAAAGTGCACATGGATCTGAATGTAGAAGATGTTGGGGAATGTCGCATGGGAAACAAAAAATTTCCTACGCGCACGAAGACCTATCATGGTGATGTCCATCTACGAGAGGGGATGTGTGATCTACGTACCCTTGTAGACCGTACAGCAGAAGCGTTAGTGAATGCGGTTGATGTTGGGTAACGTAGCATAAATTCAAAAAATTTCCTACGCATGTTCAGATCTTCCTATGGAGAGACCAGCAACGAGAGAGGGGTAAGAGCATCTTCGTACCTTTGAAGATCGCTAAGCGGAAGCGTTGCTAGAACGCGGTTGATGGAGTCGTACTCGCAGCGATTCCGATCTAGTGCCGAACAACGGCACCTCCGCGTTCAACACACGTGCAGCCCGGTGACGTCTCCCGCACCTTGATCCAGCAAGGAGGAGGGAGAGGTTGGGGAAGAAGACCAGCAACACGACGGCGTGGTGTTGGTGGAGAGACGAGGTCTCCCGGCAGGGCTTCGCCAAGCGCCGGCAGAGAGGAGGAGGGAGAGGAACAGGGCTGCGCCGAGAGAGAGAGATTAAACCGTGTCTCAAACAGCCCCGAACCTCATCTATATATAGGGGAAGGGGGAGGGGGCGCAGCCCTTAGGGTTCCCACCCCTAAGGGGTGCGGCAGCCCTTAGATGGGAAAGGGGTGGCGGCCAGGGCAAGGGGGAGGGGTGGCGCACCCCTCTGGTGGGCCTAAGGCCCACCTAAGTTAGGGTTCCCCCCTCTTTTTCTTTCCCCTGCGCCATGGGCTGATTGGGGAGGCGCACCAGCCCAACTAGGGGCTGGTTCCCACCCCCACTTAGCCCATCTTACCTCTTGGGGTCGCAGCCCCCCTTCGGTGGTCCCGGTGGTCCCGGTACGTTACCGGTGATGCCCGAAACACTTCCGGTGTCCGAAACCATCCGTCCTATATATCAATCTTTACCTCCGGATCATTCCGGAGCTCCTCGTGATGTCCGGGATCTCATCCGGGACTCCGAACAACTTTCGGTAATCTCATATAACAATTCCCTATAACCCTAGCGCCATCGAACCTTAAGTGTGTAGACCCTACGGGTTCGGGAGACAGGCAGACATGACCGAGACACCTCTCTGGCCAATAACCATCAGCGGGGTCTGGATACCCATGGTGGCTCCCACTAGCTCCACGATGATCTCATCGAATGAACCACGATGTCAAGGATTCAATCAATCCCGTATACGATTCCCTTTGTCTGTCGGTATAGAACTTGCCCGAGATTCGATCGTCGGTATACCTATACCTTGTTCAATCTCGTTACCGGTAAGTCTCTTTACTCGTTCCGTAGCACGTCATCGTGTGACTAACTCCTTAGTCACATTGAGCTCATGATGATGTTCTACCGAGTGGGCCCAGAGATACCTCTCCGTCACACGGAGTGACAAATCCCGATCTCGATTCGTGCCAACCCAACAGACACTTTCGGAGGTACACGTAGTGCACCTTTATAGTCACCCAGTTACGTTGTGACGTTTGATACACCCAAAGCACTCCTACGGTATCCGGGAGTTGCACAATCTCACGGTCGAAGGAAAAGATACTTGACATTAGAAAAGCATTAGCATACGAACAATACGATCTAGTGCTAGGCTTAGGATTGGGTCTTGTCCACCACATCATTCTCCCAATGATGTGATCCCGTTATCAATGACATCCAATGTCCATGATCAGGAAACCATGATCATCTATTGACTAACGAGCTAGCTAACTAGAGGCTTGCTAGGGACACATTGTGATCTATTCATTCACACATGTATTAGTGTTTCCTGTTAATACAATTATAGCATGAACGATAGACGATTATCATGAACAAGGAAATATGATAATAACCATTTTATTATTGCCTCTAGGGCATATTTCCAACAGTTGATGTAGTGGAACGTCCTCACGTCCCTCGATCCGCCCCGCGAACCGTCCCGCGATCAGTCCCACGATCTATTACCGAACAGACGGCACCTCCGCGTTCAGCACACGTACAGCTCGACGATGATCTCGGCCTTCTTGATCCAGCAAGAGATACGGAGAGGTAGATGAGTTCTCCGGCAGAGTGACGGCGCTCCGGAGGTTGGTGGTGATCTAATCTCAGCAGGGCTCCGCCCGAGCTCCGCAGAAACGCGATCTAGAGGTAAAACCGTGGAGATATGTGGTCGGGCTGCAGTGGCAAAGTTGTCTCAAATCAGCCCTAAATCCTCCGTATATATGGGGGGAAGAGGGGGAGCCTTTCCTTGGGTCTCAAGAGGCCCCAAGGGGGTCGGCCGAGCCAAGGGGGGAAGGTCTCCCCTTCCAAACCGAATCCAGCTTGGTTTGGAAGGTGGAGTCCTTCTTCCCTTTCCCACCTCCTCCTTTTTTTTCTCTTTGATTTTCTTCCTATGGCGCATAGGGCCTTCTTGGGCTGTCCCACCAGCCCACTAAGGGCTGGTGCGCCACCCCCAAGGCCTATGGGCTTCCCCGGGGTGGGTTGCCCTCCCCCGGTGAACACCCGGAACCCATTCGTCATTCCCGGTACATTCCCGGTAACTCCGAAAACCTTCCGGTAATCAAATGAGGTCATCCTATATATCAATCTTCGTTTCCGGACCATTCCGGAAACCCTTGTGACGTATGTGATCTCATCCGGGACTCCGAACAACATTCGGTAACCAACCATATAACTCAAATACGCATATAACAACGTCGAACCTTAAGTGTGCAGACCCTGCGGGTTCGAGAACTATGTAGACATGACCCGAGTGACTCCTCGGTCAATATCCAATAGCGGGACCTGGATGCCCATATTGGATCCCACATATTCTACGAAGATCTTATCGTTTGAACCTCAGTGCCAAGGATTCATATAATCCCGTATGTCATTCCCTTTGTCCTTCGGTATGTTACTTGCCCGAGACTCGATCGTCAGTATCCGCATACCTATTTCAATCTCGTTTACCGGCAAGTCTCTTTACTCGTTCCGTAATACAAGATCCCGCAACTTACACTAAGTCACATTGCTTGCAAGGCTTGTGTGTGATGTTGTATTACCGAGTGGGCCCCGAGATACCTCTCCGTCACACGGAGTGACAAATCCCAGTCTTGATCCATACTAACTCAACTAACACCTTCGGAGATACCTGTAGAGCATCTTTATAGTCACCCAGTTACGTTGCGACGTTTGATACACATAAAGCATTCCTCCGGTGTCAGTGAGTTATATGATCTCATGGTCATAGGAACAAATACTTGACACGCAGAAAACAGTAGCAACAAAATGACACGATCAACATGCTACGTCTATTAGTTTGGGTCTAGTCCATCACATGATTCTCCTAATGATGTGATCCCGTTATCTAGTAACAACACTTGCCTATGGCCAGGAAACCTTGGCCATCTTTGATCAACGAGCTAGTCAACTAGAGGCTTACTAGGGACAATGTTTTGTCTATGTATCCACACAAGTATTGTGTTTCCAATCAATACAATTATAGCATGGATAATAAACGATTATCATGAACAAAGAAATATAATAATAACTAATTTATTATTGCCTCTAGGGCATATTTCCAACAGCAGACCCACTGACTAAACCTCTTCCACGGGCAAAACATGATCACCAGAACTGTATGGGTGTTCGATTTGTTACAATGTAAATCGCATGGCGATGTGTGGACTAGATTATTGACACTAGTGCAAGTGGGAGACTATTGGAAATATGCCCTAGAGGCAATGATAAATAGTTATTATTATATTTCCTGTTTAAAGATAATCATTTATTATCCATGCTATAATTGTATTGAATGAAAACATAGATACATGTGTGGATACATAGACAAAACAATGGCCCTAGCAAGCCTCTAGTTGGCTAGCCAGTTGATCAAGGATAGTCAAGGTTTTCTGACTATGTGCAAAGTGTTGTTGCTTGATAACTGGATCACATCATTAGGAGGATCATGTGATGGACTAGACCCAAACTATGAATGTAGCATATTGATCGTGTCGTTTTATTGCTATAGTTTTCTGCGTGTCAAGTATTTGTTCCTATGACCATGAGATCGTATAACTCACTGGCACCGGAGGACTACCTTGTGTGCATCAAACGTCACAACGTAACTGGGTGACTATAAAGGTGCTCTACAGGTATCTCCGAAGGTGTCCATTGAGTTAGTATGGATCAAGACTGGGATTTGTCACTCCGTGTGACGGAGAGGTATCTCGGGGCCCACTCGGTAATCAAACATCACACACAAGCCTTAAAAGCAATGTGACTAAGTGTAAGTCATGGGATTTTGTATTACAGAACGAGTAAAGAGACTTGCCGGTAACGAGATTGAAATAGGTATGCGGATACCAACGATGGAATCTCGGGCAAGTAACATACCGAAGGACAAAGGGAATGAGATACAGGATTATATGAATCCTTGACACTGAGGTTCAACCGATAAGATCTTCAGAGAATATGTAGGATCCAATATGGGCATCCAAGTCCCGCTTATGGATATTGACCGAGGAGTACCTCGGGGCATGTCTACGTAGTTCTCGAACCCGTAGGGTGTGCACACTTACGGTTCGGCGATGTTTTAGTATAATTGAGTCATATGTGTGGTTACCGAATGTTGTTCGGAGTCCCGGATGAGATCACGGACGTTGTGAGGGTTTCCAGAATGGCCCAGAGATGAAGATTGATATATAGGATGACTTCATTTGGATACCGGAAGGTTTTCGGGCATTACCAGGATTCTACCGGGAGTGAGGAATGGGTTCCGGATGTTCACCGGGAGGGGGGCAACTATGACAGCCCGATGCCGACGTTCCAGAAGCTTCCCCTTTTCTTTCCGTTTTCGTTGTGTGGGTATTTTCAGTTGCCGCATCATCATCGCATCATCTGCATTGCATCGGCATCTCCGTTGCCGCCAGTTTTCAAACTTGCATACGTTGTTAGTTGCCGGTTCTCGTCGTTGTCCGTTCTGGGCCCGACCGCACTCACACGCGCCCACGGCATCGTTTAAATCTTGTTTTAAAAGTGTGTTTAAAACTTTCTCTGATTGGGTTGGAATTTGACGTGCGGTCTTATTTTAATATAGCTAGGCCGCCTGTCAAATTTCGTCGTAATCGGAATCCGTCTGGTACACGAACGGTCGACCGTAGAGGCATCGTATTCGGTCTATCGTCAGACGTTTTTCCGGTGTTTTAAAATCACGTTGTCGGTTGCCCGTTTTCCCTCTCATCTTTGCCTAGCCCCTCTGCACACTGCGTCGACCCTACGCGCAATCCAGTCCGAAAACCTCCCGGTGCCCGAAACACACGGTTGTGACCGTTGGATCCGGTCCAACCCCGTAATACTACAAACCATCATCGGTTTGTCCATTGGAATCCCTAACCTAACAATCTCGACCGTTCGATTTCAATCGAAAGGATGAGATAGTCTCATCCTGTCATATCGTGTGTGTATAAATATTTGTAGGAACCCTAAAATCGAGGAGGATTGTCCCATCCCTCACTCGGCCGCCGCCAGGCCCGACCTGCCTCCTCCTTCCTCGGGATCGCCTCAATCCAGATCCACCCGCATCCTCTCTCTAGCTGGCGCTCGATCCAATTCGGACCAAGGCCACGGCCTCCTTGCGCCCGAGCCGTGGACACAACTGACCAGGAGCCCGAGATCCTCCTTGTGCTCATGGTATGTTCCCCCGAAGCCTTGCACCGGAGCCTCCCCGTGTCCAAGAGCCCAAGCCTTCGAGTCCCCGCTGCCTCCTCGACCCCACGGTCCGCCGCCGGCCGGAACCTTGCCGAAGATGAGTGCCTCGCATCTTCGTTCCTCTCCTTCCCGTGCTCTCTCTCCCTCCTCCTCACCGCATCTTCTCTCTTGTTCTGTAGCAGACCGCCATGGATGGCCGCGCGAAGCTGCAGCGCCAGCAAGCAAGCAGCCGCGCCGGAGCCGCAGCTCGCCGGAGCTGTGCTGCTCCTCCCGTCCGGGGCCTCCTCGGCCAGACCCGCGCCCCCGCCAGTCGCCACGGACCTCCCGAGCCGCACGCGCTTCCTCTGTGCCAAGGCTGCAGCCACGCCGCCAAGCTCGGGGACCTCCGGTTCGAGTTCAACCCCATCTTCGGCCGTCGCTGGCGACCGCAGCAGGAAAGCCATGGCCGCCCTGCAGAAACTCTCTTGCTGTTGCCCATCGGATCCATCGGTGCTGCCAAGGCCGGAGCAGTCGTGGTGGGATCCGCCCGGATCCGGTTCCCCTCACCGCCGGACCTTCAGCACCTCGTCGGCGCCGCTTCCCCACCAGCAAGGCACGCCGCCGCACCTGCGCTTGCAACCCATCCAAAGGAAACAGCAGCAAGTCTCTGTTTCATGTTCAGTTTCGACAGACAACGACATGGTATGGTTCTTTTCGTGCGAAACCATTTCTTACTGCAATTCCCTCCGTAGCCCACTGGCTAGCACCTCTCGTTTGCATCCAGGCGGTCTCGGGTTCGAGACTCCAGCGCCCCATTTTTACCTCTGTGATTTGTGTTCTCCTGTGCTAGTTAGCAGAGTTTGTATATGTACTTTTCTTTCCCTATTCTAGCAGTAGCACTTCACCATCGTAGTGGCAACCGAGCCACTGCAGCGCCAGTAGGTCGAGGGTTCGAGCCCTCGCGCGCCCCTTTTTATTGTGTTTTATTTCAACCTGTTGCACTGTCGCATAGATAGCTTAGGTAGCTTACTCCCCCTCTCAGGGCAGAGAACCGAGCCTAGCTCAGTGGTGTTTTCCCTCACTTGTTGCAAATAGGTAGTGGGTTCGAGTCCCCTACTCCCAGGTTATATTTTTCCCTTGTATTTTTAGTTGCTTGCTATAGTGTGCCACTGTCAGTGGGCCCAGAGCCCACATGCCATACTAGGGGCCCTGGTGTGTATGACCAGTGGGAACCCTTGAGGATTAAATTAGTTTTGTTTGCTTAGTTTTGTGTTGTATATCCAAATCTGGAATTTTCCAGAAGAGGAATATGCCAAATCTGGCATATCAAGAACAACCCATGATCTTGTTATTAGCTGAGTTTGATCTTGTGTAGTTTTTCCTTTGATGTTATTGGTGTTTTCTGCATGCATATATAGCAGTGTGATATATGGATTTGGGGTATAAGAACCCAGTAAATCCAATGGAGGTAGTAGTTTCCAATTTTGGGCAGTCCTGCGGAAGTGTCAACTCATGATGAGGTGGCACTTGTTTACCGATGTAGGATGGTTTAAGTGCATCAATAGGGGTTGAGCATCCCTGCATCATATTGGGTAGTGCATCCGGTTGTGCATGTGTTGTGGTGAATATTGTATGTTGATTCTTGTTTCCATTTGCTTCGTCTCGTTAGAGTTCCGCAAGCCTGTCGGAAAGTGAGGATCCGTTCGACTACGTCGGTTCGTCTGCTTCACGGAGGCATTCTTCTTCTAATCGGGTTCTCAGGCAAGATGATCATTTCCCCAGATACCATTACTACCATTGCCATACTAGTATTACCGCTTCTATCGATTATGTCTCGTTGCCTACCACATGTTAAATATCAGCCTCTCAACAATGCCATGATAACCTTCAACCTGTTCGACCTAGCAAACCACTGATTGGCTATGTTACCGCTTGCTTTTCCATGTTGTTAGCGTTGCTAGTTGCAGGTGCAGTTGCTTCCATGTGATTACATGGGTTCCTTGTTATAGCACCCTATTAAATGCTATTTAATTTAATGCACCTATATACTTGGTAAAAGGTGGAAGGCTCGGCCTTTCTAGCCCGGTGTTTTGTTCCACCTTTGCCCCCTTAGTTTCGGATACCGGTGTTATGTTCCATAAACGAGCGCTCCTAACACGATCGGGGTTGTTATGGGGACCCCCTTGATAATTCGTTTTAGATTAAAGCTGGTCCGGCAAGAGCGAACATTGGTTCTACATTTGCCCAACATAATAACTTTGTTAATATTGAAATGCATAGGGCTTCATGAACCCGAGGAGTAATTTTACATAAACAGGGGGGCCAGTGCTGATGGTGTTGGTCCCAAACGGTCTGCCTGCGGGGCCACCACGGGGAAACTCGAGGTTTGGCACCCGTAGCTAGTTCCATCCGTCGTGTCCTGAGAACGAGATACGCGGCTCCTATCGGGATCGTCGACACGCCGGGCGGCCTTGCTGGATTAGCTTTACCTTTGACGAGATATCTTGTGCATCGGGATTCCGGTGATGCTTTGGGTAATCTCAGAGTTGATGTTTTCCACTAGGGAATCCGACGAGATCGCGAGCTTCGTGATTGAGGATTTCTATGCGGCTTGTGGTAATTTGTGATGGACTAGTTGGAGCACCCCTGCAGGGTTAAATCTTTCGGAAAGCCGTGCCCGCGGTTATGTGGCAACGTGGAAACTTTGTTTAGCACTGGTTCTAGATAACTTGAAGTTAATTAATTAACATATGCCAACTGTGTGCGTAACCGTGACCGTCTCTTTCGTGAGTTCCTTCTCCGATCGAGGACACGGTGGGGTTATCTCTGACGTAGGTAGGTGTTCAGGATCATTCATTAGATCATCAGTAGTTCACGCTCGCTAGGCGTAGATCTTCCCCCTCTTACTTCTTGTACTCGTAAGTTAGCCACCAAATATATGCTTAGCCGCTGCTGCAACCTCACCACTTAACCATACCTCACCCATTAAGCTTTGCTAGTCTTGATACCTTTGGAAATGAGATTGTTGAGTCCCCTGTGGCTCACAGATTACTACAACACCAGTTGCAGGTACAGGTAAAGATTATTTGATGCGAGCGCGTTGATTGTTCATTTGGAGTTGCTTCTTCTTCTTCTTCATCGATCTAGGTTGGGTTCCAGGCCGGCAGCCTGGGATAGCAAGGATGGACATCGTTCTTCTTTTGTCGTTTGTTTCAGTCCGTAGCCGGACCCTGCTCTTACTCTTGATGATTATGTAATGTACTGATGTGACTCTGATGTAGCACGTGGCGAGTGTAAGCCAACTCTTTATATATCTCTTCTTTTCAGTACATGTACTTGTAACGATATCCATTCTTGCGACACGACGAGATGCGCTTCTATCCCTGACGAGGCCCTCATGCCAAATTGAGGATAGGGCTGCATCTTGGGCGTGACAAGTTGGTATCAGAGCCGTACCGACCTAGGAGCCCCCTTGATTGATCGAACTTGGCCGAGTCGAGTCTAGTGAAAAACTGCTTTGAGTCTAGTTATATATCGGAGAGTAGGATTCTTTTTTCTCCTCTTCTATGCTCTGGTGAGGAATCTTGACGTAATATTTTAATTCTACTCCTCTTCTCACTCAAATTTTTTTAGGATCACGCGGATATTTTTGAGATCTATATGATACCGATGTGACGGAGTTATATCTTGGTGCCTCCTGTCTGACTTGATTTTCTTCCGGGGAGTTGAGCTCCAGGGGATTCTTGAGCACATCGTTATCATTTAGATTTCTTAGTATCTCAGAACGAAGGATGTTCGTAATTGCTTCAATACTAGTAGTGGCGAGATAACCCCGATGTCCCCAGTACTGGTGCAGATTGTTCAGGAGTACTGCCATACTTTGTATCGTTGTGATCACGAGGGTCTGTTGTAGATGAAGGTCCGAGATTCTGGTCGTGTGTTGACAGATGTGATACAAGTGACGGGTTAGTATAGGAGTTGTGTGTTATTACTCCTTGTATCCGTGTACCAGATTGCATGACCAGATATTTCGGGAATTCATAGGTGGGAATTCAAGTAGCTGCTTATAGGACAATCTTCCAACAAATGCATGATGTTAGGTTGGGGTTCGACATCTAGTGGATTCGTTTGTTCACGGTCGACTTACAGCGGTACACGTTGTGTCTTAAAGAGTCCTTGTAGCTTGCTACGACTCGGGGATGCTTCGTATGTCAGGTGCACTGCCTTGCACTTGATGTCTACTGTAAGGTTCGAGCCCGTGCGATCCTGGCCACGAAAATATCGAACGGAAATCTTTCTCATGAGTTTGTTCTGGCTTCTTTCATAAGCCACACCTTTTGTTTTTGTTGAATGTGGTAATTCAAGTTGCTTCCATGTCAAGTGGTGATTTCAGATCTTTCCTAATCTGTGTTCTCATATTTTTATGTCAATGCCAATTCTTTTGCTCTATCAATTATCATGTCCATTCCTTTTCAACCAGAGTCATCATATCAATACTTTTCCAACCGGTGTGCTTCTCTGCAACTGAATTCAATCTTCTCCAGTTGTTGCAGATTGTTCTCTCATTTCATATGGATTCATCTCATCTAGCCCAAGTTGTCTTTGTTTTTCCCCACCCTCCCGCCCTTTTCTCAGTGATTCAATTTCCATCCAAGAGTTTCTTTTCATTGTGCGTCCGCTATGTGTTATTTTCTCTCTTATCCGGTGATTCGTTGTGAAGATTCTCAGGAGCTTCGTGTTCATCTTTGTTCATTCTTGTCATCTTTCCGATGAATTTAATTCAGTTGTCTGTGTTCATCATATCCTAATTATCCTTGTAATTCTTTTTCATGTTGGAGATTCTTTCAGGCTATCTTGGTTATTCATTCCTCTCTGTTCATCCGGAGTGTTGAAGATATCTCGGAAGTTTCGTGTTTTTAATTCTTTTAATTCTTTCGAGGTGTTCAACCTCATCTAGTTTTCTTTTTACCGGTGCAATATCTCCCGTTCTAGTTATCTCTTCAACGGTGGTTTCTTTGAGTGGGCCCATAACCCACAGGTTCTTTCCCAGGATCTTTCCTGGCTCTTTTAATTTCTTTCCGGAGATCTTTAATTCTTTTCAACTATGACGTAAGAATGATTTTCATCAGTCATATCCCTTCTTCAAGGCCTATTTGAATTAATTCTCATATGGCTCAACCTTTCATTCTTTCTTATTCCGGAGTGTCTCAGTTATTCGTGGGTTGTTTCTCATCATCATTCTCAATCTTGCTCCATTCTTGTGAAGATTATCATCTCAGCTTCGTGTTTTCCTCTCAATTGTTTCTATCGTGAGTAATCCCTTTCGTGCTATCCGGTGCATTTCTGAGTTGTTTTTATTTCTCGTTCCTTCGAAGTCCATCATTTCAGAAGACTTCTTCGTTCTCAGCTTTCAGCTTTCATCCTCAATTCTTCTCAATTGTTGTCTCTTCGTTCGTCTCTCAATTATTCTGGTGCCTTGTTCTAGTTTGCTTTCAGGTGGCTCATGATCTCTTCATTATCTTGCATCTCCATTAATTCGTGGTGTTCCCATTCAATTGTGAATTCCGGTGCTGCCTTCAATTGTGCCTCAAATGGTGCTTATCTCTCTGTCTCTCCAAGATCATTTCAAGAAGAATAAGTTGTATGCTAATCCGTTGATTGTCGTCAATTTAACTTGATGAAGGATTAGCTTAACATAATTGTTATTCTTGTTCTTCCTTCTTCCAACAGATTTAAATTCTTCTTCCGGAGTGGCATGATATCAATTCGTTTCTCAAGTGTTCTTATTTTTTCTTTTCCGTAGTTGTAAGTTCTATCAAGTTTCTCTCCGTGAGGCTTCATCTAAATCTTGGCAAGGTCATAATCTTATTCTTTTCTACCTTCATATCTTTGCATCATTCATTCGTATACGGAGGTCCTTCTTGGTGGTTCATCAAGGTTTCAATCCATTCTTAAGTGTTCTTCAAGATTCTTATTGGAGTACCTCAAGTATCCGTTCTCTTGCATTCCCAAGTGCATTTGTTCTTCCTTTATCCTTGAGGTGGTATTATAGCCTTCTTGTTAGTGTAGGAGCCTCGAACAGTTTTCCTCTCAAGAATGAGATAATTAAATCCACCAATTCTATGATCATGAGAAAAAAAAATTCAACCCAGGAGTTCTTCATTGAGCTATCTTGGTTTGGATTTCACCTAAAGCTTTCCCTATGGATTATGCTATCATGATGCTTGTCATTAATCCGAGTTCTCAATGTATCCTCTTGGTGTAAGAAATTTTTCATATCTTGTTTCTCCCAATCAATCCTTGTTTCTGTCAGTGGCTAGTTGTCACTTCATTAGTTTGAAAAGGTTTCCATAAGCCCACTACTATCTTGTTCTTTTCGTTGTTGTTTTTCCAACAACTCCGTCCAATTCTTCTTGCAAGAATGCTTGCCAAGTTCATTGGAGTTAGTAGTTGTCATTCTTTCTTCATTATCTTCTTCCGTATGAGCTAGTTCCTATTCTATTGTTCCGGAGGCATTGTGATGTTGCTCATTCGGGTCAATCTTGTTGTTCTATCAAGATCATGGTGTTCCCTTGCTCTATTTAGTTGTTTGTTATGAATATTGTCTAATTCTCTCTTCTTATCGAATTTTTTGTCCCATTTTCCTACCGAAGTGTTGCCGAAATTTTCCGTGAATTCTTGCTCGTCTCTCATATCAGTCCTCATCTCTTCGCAACCTTCAAGGATCGTTGGTTTCACTCATTTGTCAAAGAAGCGACTAAGTTGTTACCTCTTCTTCCTTCTCACCCTCTCCCCCTTTCATTCTTGGATCTCGGGGCGAGATCCTCTTGTAGTGTAGGAGAGTTGTGACAGCCCGATGCCGACGTTCCAGAAGCTTCCCCTTTTCTTTCAGTTTTCGTCGTGTGTGTATTTTCAGTTGCCGCATCATTCGCATCATCTGCATTGCATCGGCATCTCCGTTACCGCCAGTTTTCAAACTTGCATCCGTTGTTAGTTGCCGGTTCTCGTCGTTGTCCGTTCTGGGCCCGACCGCACTCGCACGCGCCCGCGACATCGTTTAAATCTTGTTTTAAAAGTGTGTTTAAAACTTTCTCTGATTGGGTTGGAATTTGACGTGCGGTCTTATTTTAATATAGCTAGGCCGCCTGTCAAAATTTCGTCGTAATCGGAGTCCGTCTGGTACCCGAACGGTTGACCGTAGCGGCACCGTATTCGGTCTATTGTCGGACGTTCTTCCGGTGTTTTAAAATCACGTTGTCGGTTGCCCGTTTTCCCTCTCATCTTTGCCTAGCCCCTCTGCACACTGCATCGACCCTACGCGCAATCCAGTCCGAAAACCTCCCGGTGCCCGAAACACACGGTTGTGACCGTTGGATCCGGTCCAACCCCGTAATACCACAAACCATCATCGGTTTGTCCATTGGAATCCCTAACCTAACAATCTCGACCGTTCTATTTCAATCGAAGGGATGAGATAGTCTCATCCTGTCATATCGTGTGTGTATAAATATTTGTAGCAACCCTAAAATCGAGGAGGATTGTCCCATCCCTCACTCGGCCGCCGCCAGGCCCGACCTGCCTCCTCCTTCCTCGGGATCGCCTCAATCCAGATCCACCCGCATCCTCTCTCTAGCCGGCGCTCGATCCAATTCGGACCGAGGCCACGGCCTCCTTGCGCCCGAGCCGTGGACACAACTGACCAAGAGCCCGAGCTCCTCCTTGTGCTCATGGTATGTTCCCCCGAAGCCTTGCACCGGAGCCTCCCCCTGTCCAAGAGCCCAAGCCTTCGAGTCCCCGCTGCCTCCTCGACCCCACGGTCCGCCGCCGGCCGGAACCTTGCCGAAGATGAGTGCCTCACCTCCTCGTTCCTCTCCTTCTCGTGCTCTCTCTCCCTCCTCCTCACCGCATCTTCTCTCTTGTTCTGTAGCAGACCGCCATGGATGGCCGCGCGAAGCTGCAGCGCCAGCAAGCAAGCAGCCGCGCCGGAGCCGCGGCTCGCCGGAGCTGTGCCGCTCCTCCCGTCCGGGGCCTCCTCGGCTAGACCCGCGCCCCCGCCAGTCGCCACGGACCTCCCAAGCTGCACGCGCTTCCTCTGCGCCAAGGCTGCAGCCACGCTGCCACGCTCGGGGACCTCAGGCTCGAGTTCGACCCCATCTTCGGCCGTCGCTGGCGACCGCAGCAGGAACTCCATGGCCGCCCTGCAGAAACTCTCTTGTTGTTGCCCATCGGATCCATCGGTGCCGCCAAGGCCGGAGCAGCCGTGGTGGGATCCGCCCGGATCCGTTTCCCCTTGCCGTCGGACCTTCAGCACCTCGCCGGCGCCGCTTCCCCGCCAGCAAGGCACACCGCCGCACCTGCGCTTGCAACCCAGCCAAAGGAGACAGCAGCAAGTCTCTGTTTCATGTTCAGTTTCGACAGACAACGACAGGGTATGGTTCTTTTCGTGCGAAACCCATTTCTTACTGCAATTCCCTCCGTAGCCCAGTGGCTAGCACCTCTCGTTTGCATCCAGGCGGTCTCGGCTTCGAGACCCCAGCGCCCCATTTTTACCTATGTGATTTTTGTTCTCCTGTGCTAGTAAGCAGAGTCTGCGTATGTACTTTTCTTTCCCTGTTCTAGCAGTAGCACTTCACCATCGTAGTGGCAACCGAGCCACTGCAGCGCCAGTAGGTCGAGGGTTCGAGCCCTCGCGCGCCCCTTTTTATTGTGTTTTATTTCAACCTGTTGCACTGCCGCATAGATAGCTTAGGTAGCTTACTCCCCCTCTCAGGACAGAGAACCGAGCCTAGCTCAGTGGTGTTTGCCCTGACTTGTTGCAAATAGGTAGTGAGTTCGAGTCCCCTACTCCCAGGTTATATTTTTTCCTTGTATTTTTAGTTGCTTGCTGTAGTGTGCCACTGTCAGTGGGCCCAGAGCCCACATGCCATACTAGGGGCCCTGGTGTGTATGACCAGTGGGACCCCTTGAGGATTAAATTAGTTTTGTGTTGTATATCCAAATCTGGAATTTTCCAGAAGAGGAATATGCAAAATCTGGCATATCAAGAACAGCCCATGATCTTGTTATTAGCTGAGTTTGATCTTGTGTAGTTTTTCCTTTGATGTTATTGGTGTTTTCTGCATGCATATATAGCAGTGTGATATATGGATTTGAGGTAGAAGAACCCAGTAAATCCAATGGAGGTAGTAGTTTCCAATTTTGGGCAGTCCTGCGGAAGTGTCAACTCATGATGAGGTGGCACTTGTTTATCGATGTAGGATGGTTTAAGTGCATCAATAGGGGTTGAGCATCCATGCATCATATTGGGTAGTGCATCCGGTTGTGCATGTGTTGTGGTGAATATTGTATGTTGATTCTTGTTTCCATTTGCTTCGTCTCGTTAGAGTTCTGCAAGCGTGTCGGAAAGTGAGGATCTGTTCGACTACGTCGGTTCGTCTGCTTCACGGAGGCATTCTTCTTCTAATCGGGTTCTCAGGCAAGATGATCATTTCCCCAGATACCATTACTACCATTGCCATGCTAGTATTACTGCTTCTATCGATTATGTCTCGTTGCCTACCACATGTTAAATATCAGCCTCTCAACAATGCCATGATAACCTTCAACCTGTTCGACCTAGCAAACCACTGATTGGCTATGTTACCGCTTGCTTTTCCATGTTGTTAGCGTTGCTAGTTGCAGGTGCAGTTGCTTCCATGTGATTACATGGTTTCCTTGTTATATCACCCTATTAGATGCTATTTAATTTAATGCACATATATACTTGGTAAAAGGTGGAAGGCTCGGCCTTTCTAGCCCGGTGTTTTGTTCCACCTTTGCCCCCTTAGTTTCGGCTACCGGTGTTATGTTCCATAAACGAGCGCTCCTAACACGATCGGGGTTGTTATGGGGACCCCCTTGATAATTCGTTTTGGATTAAAGCTGGTCCGGCAAGGCCCAACATTGGTTCTACATTTGCCCAACATAATAACTTTGTTAATGTTGAAATGCATAGGGCGTCATGAACCCGAGGAGTAATTTTACATAAACAGGGGGGCCAGTGCTGATGGTGTTGGTCCCAAACGGTCTGCCTGCGGGGCCACCACGGGGAAACTCGAGGTTTGGCACCCGTAGCTAGTTCCATCCGTCGTGTCCTGAGAACGAGATACGCGGCTCCTATCGGGATCGTCGACACGCCGGGCGGCCTTGCTGGATTAGCTTTACCTTTGACGAGATATCTTGTGCATCGGGATTCCGGTGATGCTTTGGGTAATCTCAGAGTTGATGTTTTCCACTAGGGAATCCGACGAGATCGCGAGCTTCGTGATTGAGGATTTCTATGCGGCTTGTGGTAATTTGTGATGGACTAGTTGGAGCACCCCTGCAGGGTTAAATCTTTCGGAAAGCCGTGCCCGCGGTTATGTGGCAACGTGGAAACTTTGTTTAGCACTGGTTCTAGATAACTTGAAGTTAATTAATTAACATATGCCAACTGTGTGCGTAACCGTGACCGTCTCTTTCGTGAGTTCCTTCTCCGATCGAGGACACGGTGGGGTTATCTCTGACGTAGGTAGGTGTTCAGGATCATTCATTAGATCATCAGTAGTTCACGCTCGCTAGGCGTAGATCTTCCCCCTCTTACTTCTTGTACTCGTAAGTTAGCCACCAAATATATGCTTAGCCGCTGCTGCAACCTCACCACTTAACCATACCTCACCCATTAAGCTTTGCTAGTCTTGATACCTTTGGAAATGAGATTGTTGAGTCCCCTGTGGCTCACAGATTACTACAACACCAGTTGCAGGTACAGGTAAAGATTACTTGACGCGAGCGCGTTGATTGTTCATTTGGAGTTGCTTCTTCTTCTTCTTCTTCATCGATCTACGTTGGGTTCCAGGCCGGCAGCCTGGGATAGCAAGGATGGACGTCGTTCTTCTTTTGTCGTTTGTTTCCGTCCGTAGCCGGACCCTGCTCTTACCCTTGATGATTATGTAATGTACTGATGTGAGTCTGATGTAGCATGTGGCGAGTGTAAGCCAACTCTTTATATATCTCTTCTTTTCAGTACATGTACTTGTAACGATATCCATTCTTGCGACACGACGAGATGCGCTTCTATCCCTGACGAGGCCATCATGCCAAATTGAGGATAGGGCCGCATCTTGGGCGTGACACCAACCCACCCGGGGGAAGCCCAAAGGCCCTAGGGGTGGCATACCAGCCCTTAGTGGGCTGGTGGGACGGCCTAAAGGGACCTATGCGCCAAGAAAGAAAAAACCAAAGAAAAAAAAGAGGTGGGAAGGAAGAGAAGGACTCCACTTTCCAATCCTAGTTGGACTAGGATTGGAGTAGGACTCCTCCTCCTCCCTAGCCGGTGCACCCTTGAGGGCTTGGCCCTCAAGGCAAGCCTCCTCCCCCTCCCTCCTATAGGAGTAGATCCTTCACCACCACCGGGGCGCCATCACGCTGCCGGAGAACTCATCTACTTCTCCGTGTTGCTTGCTGGATCAAGAAGGTCGAGATCATCGTCGAGCTGTACGTGTGCTGAACGCGGAGGTGCCGTCCGTTCGGCACTAGATCGGAAAGGATCGTGGGACGGATCGCGGGACGGTTCATGGGACGATTCGCGGGGCGGATCGAGGGACGTAAGGACGTTCCACCACATCAACCGCGTTTCTTAACGCTTCCTGTTGTGCGATCTACAAGGGTATGTAGATCCAAATCTCCTCTCGTAGATGGACATCACCATGATAGGTTTTCGTGTGCGTAGGAAATTTTTTGTTTCTCATGCGACGTTCCCCAACATGCACACTGCCCAAGGCAAAGTTCTCCCCACGGGCCGCGTACGCCCTCGTCTGCTTTAGGGGCTTAGGCATGGCAAACGCAGGGTTTCTATGGTCATCCCCGGCTCCTTCACATGTGAAGTTCTTCGGTTGGCTGGTCATCTTGGCGCGCGTCCATTCGCGGGACATCCTCCAACACAAGACCATCCTCATGACGATGGAGGCGGGTTGCCCCTCTTGCTCATCGGGGCTTTGGACCGCCGATCACCTCATTTTCGACTCCCCGTTCGCGACACAGTTTTGGTAGTGCGCCGGCTTGTCCCCAGAGGGCGCTACGGTCAAGTCTCTTCATCTTTTCGACGCCTCACACTCGGTCGGTGCTGCCTCGCGTGCAGCCTTCGTCCTCCTCTGTTGTTGGCGTCTCTAAAAGAGGCACAACATCATTGTGTTCACAGAAGGCTTGACATCTCTTGTTGTAACCCTCAAGGCCTGCCGCGAGCCGCGACAATGCGGTCCTCTGGTTTAAGACAGATGACCCAGTCCACATCAACGTCTTGCTCGAGCGTTCCCTCTTGGCACAAACGTCTGTGCATCCAGTCCAGTATATGTGTCATGCCGTGCGCCATGAGGGGTTACAAACTTTATCAACAACATGACCACACGAATGGGCTCCTGGAAAAGAAGAAATTTCTTATTGATATGAGTAGTCTATCATCCCTAATAAGCCAGGCTATCACAATGTGCTTAGGGTAACCTGGCGTGTTTGCTGAGTGTGTGAGCCCCTACGCCGCGGTGTCTTGTGGTTTTGTTTTGTTATTTTTTTTATTTTTCCCTTCTATGTAAAGTGGTCACTCGAGGGGTGTTTGCCCCTCATATACGAAATATATTCACGTGGTGGATGGGCTCCCCGTCCTTGCCCGGTGAAAATTTAAAAGAAAACTTCCGAGTGTGGAGTGGCCAGATTATGCAACCTTAGGGGTTATATGGACTTTCTTTCGCTGAAAAAACACCCTTAATGATGAGTAGTTGGGTAGATGCTCCGTATTTTTGAAACTTCTTGTTCAAATTCAAAAGCAAAAGTGAAGACGCCAACCATCATTAGATTTTTCTTTTTATATACAATTGCAAATCTCAATCGGCTCTTACATACAATTGTAAATCTCAGTCTACTGAGATTCAACCAAATTTTAATCAATGTTATATTTGTGAGATTTGAGAGTGGGGTGTCACCCAGCTGGCTTGGCTCGCTCGCTCGGTGCGAGCAAGCCCACCCAGGTTCCACTCCCAAGATGATCGGATACTTAGGGAATTCTTTCTATAAAAATATGTCTCCAAAGACTAGTCCTGGATGGTCTTGTTTTTTTTTATATTTATGAGATCTCACCTGAAGATCCATGGGAAAAAAATTAGACTTCTTTTTTCTTCCTTCTTACATGTTCTCTCTTCTAATTGAAAGTTGTCAAGTTTGAGTCGACTGCGATCTAGCAACACACATCTGCGATCTCTTTTTCGACTTCTTGTGTTTCTTGTATCAGAAGAAAGCAGCTCGAGGCTGCGACCATGACAATTGGCAAGCCCTTGGTAATACTGCTCTCTCTCTCTCTGTCTAAGGTAGTCTCTGTATCTCGTCGCCTCCGCCGCCGTCGCACGTCCTCCCCTTCTTCGCGGCAGGGGCGTCGTCCCTGACCGGTATCGTGGCGGTGTACAGGTCGGACACCCGGCGGTACCTCTTCCTCGCCCTTGTGTCCAGCTCCAGCGACGCTGTCTCCTCGACGACCCACTCCACGGCGACGCCAGCCTTGCTCGGCGAGCTCACCGACGGCCCCGATGAGTACATTGTGGATGGCGCCTCCTCGTCGTCCCCGCCGAGCTGCAGGAGCAGTTCCGCTGCCGCCAGCTCCGCGGCCGAGAAGAGGCCCCCGAGCCAGAGCTCCAAGCCCAGCCCGCGGCCGACGGCGAGCGACGACATGGCCGGCGCAGCGATGTGAGTGGCGGAGCGGCCTTCCGCCTTGGCTCGCTCCCGCGGCGAGAGGAGGTAGGAGTAGGAGTAGACGAGTAGGAGGGGGTCGAAGGACTTCGGTTCCTTCCGGCCGGGTGGAGGTGGAAGAGAGGAGCCGTAGGCTGCACCTGCACCGCACGCCCCGCTTTGTAGCGGAGGTGCCGGCGACGCGCGCAGCCGCGTGGGGTCCGGATAGGGGTAGCGGTGGACGACGGACTTGGGTCCCGTGTCACGTGAAGCGATCGGCCAACTTTACGTTTCGTGCAGTGTACACACCTATCACCAGCAGCGAAGCCGGCCTCGTTCACACCGACGGGTTCCTTCATTGCCGGCAACATAGATGCACATACCCATATACAGATGTCATTTCACAGGAAATTCCAGGGACTTGTCCGTCGTCGTCGTCGTCAAGGTCCGCAAGAAACTGCCGTCAAGCTGCTGCTGACGTTATGCCTTTGCTAATAAGCTTTGTTTCTTTAAGGAGGATGTATCCGGTCTCTGGACAATGCATTCAGTCATATTTTTAATTATTTATAAAGCCTTTATAAGGTAATAGATCGGTATCTTTGAAGCCACCATCTTAACAATACCGGTCGCTACTTCTATGATCCTATCCCGTGATGAATGAGTGTCAAATATCCGAACCTAATACCAAACAAACATCATATCAACACCTAACATTTAATGCCGAATGCCCCCATCCAAGCCACAATACCTGAACTGGGTTACACATCGATCTGACGCACTTTCAACGGGCACCACATCCTCAAGCTGCAAGGGTTGTTACCTCCTTCATCCATCAACCTATCCTCAGATCAGATAATAATGCATCGATCTTGCCAGCTGGCCTCTCTGTCATCGACGCCGCCACAACGTCAGACAGCGTCGCCCATCTGCACGAGTGCATCGCCATCCATCGGACACCGAGTCTCCACTGCGCAAAGCCGTCGAGATCATCCGCCATCCATGTGTAGGATGAAGGACCGCTCCACCACCTACCGACGCCCAACCACCAAGTTGTCCACATGTTCGTCCAGCCGATTAATGTTTCCAAAGATGATGCCCCCACGAGGGTGACAACGAAGACATCGCCATCATCCAATCCAGGAGGCCCCTCAACGCCTGCAACGAGGGCTACGACACCCAAGGACGCCGCCGTCAATGGTAACCTCCTCCAGATCTGAGGTTTTCCCTGGAAACAATTGAGCGAGGGACATCCCCACCATCGCCTCCAGCAAGGAAAACGGCAACCACAGGCACCATCGACGATGGTGGCATCCTCACCCACTTCAGCAACTAGGCCATCATCTCCTCCTTCACTTGATCCGCTGTCAGGAAGCCACCGCGAGGCAACACCCACCGACCAGATCCCTTTGGACCGACGATGAAGACAACCAAAGGTAGAGGAGGTCACATCACTGCATGACCGACGCCATGGCCACACGCACGTCGTCCTGAGGCACCCGCTTAAGATCCATCGCCACAGCCAAGCCTCCAAGCCGCGACGGAGGGATGCCCCGCCATTGCCATCATCCCCCGCATGGGCTTTGCCCAACCGAGATCCGACGGCATCGGGAGGGGAGGCAGAGGGAAGGGGAGGCGGAAGGAAAGGGAGGCGGAGGGGATCGGGAGGAATTTGGATGGGAGGGGAGGCGGAGGCGGACGTGAGGCGGCTAAAATGTGGGAGAATTTCATTTCGCCGGCCTCTGCATCAACTAGGAATGCATACTTCCTTTTAAGTATAAGTACTAGGATTTTTAATGTTGATTATGTACCAAGCCTAATCCTCAATAAATACATGAATGTCAAAAAAGCCTGACCCTTTAGAATAAATAAAAAGCTAAATTCACCTTCGTAAGGATTTGAACCAAGCATTATTTTATTGTTTTGCAGTTTGCTTTGCACAATCAGTCGCCAAGGTCTTCGTCGCCCATAAGCATGTGGGTTTGTTTCTTTCTTTCTTTTAAACATCTGTAAATATATCATAAAATGTGATGTTCATGGAAATACAAATGATATCACACATAGTCGCAAGCCACAGGTGGTCAACATCGCGTGTGGGTTTGGTACGAGAATGCTCATCCGTCCGGTCACGAAGAAAAACAAAATGGAAATAATCGCAACACGTTACATCCAGCAGCTACGTCATGGTCCATGGCCGCCATGCTTTTGTAAAATACTAAAAGAACTGAACACCCTTTGCTGCGCTATTAGATTAAAAATAATAACCATTTTATTTTAGAATATAATATGTATTATTTTTTAATGTCAAACCTTATAAATTTGTAGGTAAATACATCAAAATCTATAATATCAATTTGTTGTGATTAAATTCATCATTAAATGAATTTTCAGATTTTTATTTAATATTGTGGATGTTGATATTTTTGCTCTCAACATGGTCAAAGTTGAAGAATTTGACTTTCGAAAAGACTAATACTCCTTATATTTTGAAACTAATGGAATATTTCATTTGATGTGTGAGGGTGATGGCATAGTGTGTTTTGTTATTATTTATAATTTAATAATTTGATGGACCTTTCGCGGTCAAGATTCTATATTATGTGCCAACCAACCTTATATATGTGAAAAATTCTACGTCGACGACTGCATAAGTGTGCTTGATATGTTTTTATAGACTGGTTAATGTTGGTTGATATAAAAAACTGTTGGTTCAATCAAAATAGTAAACCAAATCCATTAGGAAGCATAGTGTATTTGTCTAAAAAATTTAAACGAGTGGGTTTTGAGAAACTGTTGACCCGGTCAAAATCGGATGACCGCCTGGCTGGCTACTAAGAGCATGGTTAATAGTATAGCCAACTAGCGGAAATTGCTTTTGGCTCCCGAGCTCCATGGAGCCCTTTAAATTTGAATCTCAAATTTCATGAAAATTCATATTTTTACATTTCAAAAAATTCTGAAAAAAAATACAGGGATAAGTGAAGGCGTAACACACATGTGTGTAAATTTTCAGAAAAAAATACATTGAAATGAGGGTTGTGCAAAAAAGACAAATCTGAAGCTTTTTTACACATGACACTATTCATCATTTCAGGTCATGAATTTGTCTTTTTTGTGCAAATCGTATTTCAAGGTATTTTATCATAAATTTTTGCACACATACGCATAACATCCTTCTTTACTTCCATTTTTTTCAGATTTTTTTGAAACCGAAAATTTTGAATTTTGAATTATTCAAAAATTTCGGCCTCCATGGAGGCCGAGCTCCAAACATCCGCACTCAGCCAACTGCTGGCTATAAGCAGTCTTATAGCCCATCTTATAGCTAAATTGTACAATAGTTAGCTGTAAAAGAGTACTACTTTTATCATATATGACCCACCTTTCATTTTCACAAAGCACCTAGGAGCACGTGCTAGAGCTGGCTCTTCACGAAGAGTCCGCTTCCCTTCTCTCTCCTCTTCTCTCTCATCCAACTCAGCAAAAATATAGTATTTTAATCCTTACAGCATGCTGACTGTACCTTATTGTACTTGCTCTAAGCTTATCCCGAAGGTTTCTTTTTCATTAAAAATAAAATAAAATATGACAGTTCTTATTTTTATTTTATTTATTAGTATACTTTTTAATTACAGGAAAGTCGCACACGCCATATTATAAAAATGTGGCTCCTAATCACATGCTAAAATAGTGGATACTTTCTAATAAATCCTTGAATCTGAATGAATCTCGGCTAAATGTATTGGCTGTGAGGACCAGCATTTGAATTTGAACCAAGTTTTTTTTGGTGGGGAAGAATTTGCGGGTTTCGTAGGATTTTTTTCCCAACCAGTGGTTCTCTTCATGTGGTTTTCCAGCGCCTCAGATGTCAGGGTTTTAAAACGTAGCAAAAATAATAATAGATAAGGTTGTGAGTTTTAAAACCAATTGAAAACAAAACAATTTGAATGTACGGCTTTTTGGATGCTCAATGACGATTTTGCAGGAATTTATGCAAGACATGAAATAAAATATATTTTAGTTTTAACGTCTTGCTAGAAATCAAATGGAAATTCAGCGTAGAAAGGTGCATATCTTTTTACGGCGTTCAATGCAAAATCTCTTTTGATTAATCCAATGTACGAATGTGTAAGATATGTTTGACTTCTTACGGTGTTGCACAACTTCTTCTTTTGATATCGTTGTATTTTTCTTTAAAAATATTCTTAGGAAAATGATTTAAATCATCCGACCGATAACAACGCATATGTCTCCAGCTCGGTGGTCGTCGGATCAATTTTAACTAGATGATGTCCCGGCGCGGTGCTGCGGGAAACTTGCTAAAAGAATCATGAAAGTTGCTAAAAAACATTTATAACTTATGTTAACGGATGTAAACTTATAAATGAAAATGAAATATAAAGAGTAGAAAAGAAGAAAAAAATGCAGTAAAAAGAATGTCATTTTTATCAAAAATGTGAATGTGAACCACATATGTATGGTACATGCGACTAACATATATATTGTCAATATAGAATCTAATGCAGAAAATAACTTAAGTGTAACATGCATGAATTAATGATGTGGTGCTTGCATGTATAGAGTAATAAAAAAATATAAGTTATGACTTACATGCATGAGTTGCTCATGTGACATACTTGCATGTCTAGGAAAAATAGGTAGCCAATTATAGCTATTTATATATAGATGATGTGGTCCTTGCATGCATAGAGTAATAAAAAAACAATATAATTTATGACTTACATACATGAGTTGTTTATGTAGCATATTTGCATGTCTAGGAAAAATTGCTAGTGGTTTGTAGCTATTTAGAAATAGAAGATTAGATGGCTCGGGAGCAACCTATTATACTAGCCTAATTTTCGTAACTGAGCTGTTGTTACAATCCCCCCACCGCAACAAGTGATCTGTTGCAGGATCTGGATCCGGATCCTCTTGTGCTCTTTCGAACTTCCCGTCAAACCGACGCCTCCATTTGTTGCTCCGACCGTCGCAGCAACTCACAAACGAGGCCGCCGACAAGCACTCCACTGAGATCACCTCTCCCGTCTCCCTACTATGTCTGCTCGTGACCAGTGGCCATGGCCGCTCGAGCGTGCACGCCGGAGCTCTGCTCCGACCGCCGTTGCCGATATATGTCGCTCCGGTCCCATGCTGCATCGCCTCCACCACCACCTTCATCGCATACATAACACCCCTTGTCCCTTTCCAACAAGACCGAGCTTCTGCTCGAGGGCATGACCGCAAGCAATGCAGCATGGTGGTTTTCTCCAACAAGACATCTGTTGCAAGAAAAAATTGCAACAGAGATAAGTTTAAAGAAAAATCTTAAAAATCTTTTGAAACAAGACCTTTGTTACAAAAAAATATCTGCAACACAACTTTTGTTACAAATATTTCTACAACAAGTGTTGCAAAACGGTTCCTAGAGCATATACACCCGGACCCGTGATACTCGTCCCAAAAACCCGGCCAGGTCGCCCTGCCACTGGCCGATCACGAAATTTTGCCCAACCGGACCCCCCAAATGGGCCTCAAATGCCCGGGATGACCAACACCCTTCATATCCATCCCCAATATGAGGAGGATATGGGGGAGCCCGGGCGCGCCTGGGCACGTCCGTCACATCGGGCCCTACAACCCTACCCCACCACAGATTGCACCAAATTCTCGAAACCCTTCCTCCTCCTCCCGCCACCCTCAAACGTTTCCATTCCTGAGCCCTCGTTGTCTGGCACCCGTGATCTCCATCCTCACCACATGTTTCGATCCGTCGGCGTGATGTCTTCCTGCATGTCCTTGACCGTCGCGACGGAGACGCAGACTGCCTCGTCCATTAGGGTCTCTCCCTCCGCTTCATCTTGCAAGCTAGAGAACATCGTCTGTAAGATCCGCCGTCACTAGAGCGAGAAAGGGAGGCAGAGTTGGCATTGCAAGTACGTGCGGGCATCATCGAGGAGATGTCTCCCCGGGGGCTCCGGGCACCCCGCACCCCATCCATCCAAGCACCAATGCGGAATGTGTCGTCCGGCAACCTTGGGACCAAGGAGGATCCGACGGCCAGCTGGGCCATTCCAGAGAGCTTTCCGGAGACGCAGAATCTGTGGATCAACGAATGTGAACCGGCAGAGGTCGTTCTGGAGCGGATGAGCACGAGCACCGCCGTCGCCCATGTTGCACTCAACATGTTCGACAGAATGACTGAACAAGACCGTATACGTTTTCTCATGTCCGATCAAATGTTTATTGTTTTGCATAGATCACTAGTTCCCACATGATGAAAGCTTGCAAACCATGATCGTGTAGGACGCGTTTGTGGCAAACATGATCAATGACAATGAAGATCGCGACCGACATGGACTATGAGTTGGAGGATACCACCACATTTGTACTTGTGGCAACATCCGATCCCATTCAGGGCAAGAAGAAGAAGAAGGGCAAGACGGCTAAGGCAAGAGGTCTGGCTTTCACACGATTTGAGGACATCTTGTTGGTCAAATCTTAATTGGAAACAACGTTGGGTCCAATAAGTGGCACCGAGCAAAAGGGAACCACTTTTTGGGAGAAGATTTGAAAGGACTATCATGAACGCAAGGATTATGTGGAGCAGCATCCTATCATGACCACCCGCAATGTGGCATCTCTCCAACATCGATGGAGGGTCATTCAAGGAGAAGTGAACATGTAGATCGGGTACTCCTCACAAGTTACCAAACGGCCTCACAGTGGGATGAGAGTGGCAATTCATGTAAGCTCAATTGTATCATATTATTGTCATTTCAATATGTGTATGTGTTTTCATTCGTGTGCTTATACGTGTGTTGTATGCTAGATGACAGTGGCGGACACTTTGTATCATGAGGTCAAGAAGAACTGTGATAGCTTGGCTTATTAGGGATGATAGACTACTCATATTAATAAGGAATTCCTTTTTTCCGGGAGCCCATTCGAACAGAACTCCCAGGTAAAACGTGCTCGGCTTGGAGTAGTTTTAGGATGGGTTCCGACCGGGAAGTTGATCCCGGGTGTGAGGATAAAGTACGCAGAAAAGACTAGTATTGATATGTGGGGCCAGTCTATATCCCGCTAGGAGTAACGACCGTCGGCGGGTGTGTCCACGGTGTTACAAGTTGGTATCAGAGCTGACCCTCGCGGTTACACGGATGTTTGCGGACAGGTATGCGGTCATGTTGTTCTCAACGTTTGTGATCCGTCGTGGCACACGGCATGGCACATGTACTCGACTGGATGCACAGACGTTTGTGTCAAAAGGAAACGCTCCTGTGGCCCGACGAGGACGTCGGTTCCTCTCACAAAGTGCACAGAAGAGACTAGTATTGATATGTGAGGCTAGTCTAGATCCCGCCAGGAGTAACGAAGTGGGACTCGAGAAGGCCAAGACATTTGTGAAGATTGAGCTCAAGAAGGAGAGGTTGCAAGCCGCACGGGATGCGAAGGATGCGAAGATCATGTTGACGGATGAACCACTTAGCCGCGAAGAAGTGGCTTGGGGAGAAGAAGAAGGATATCAAGGACGGTAGGGCGCGGGAGGTGGCGAGGACGGCTGCGGCAGCGAAGCACGCGACCTGAATGCAAGCGGAGCATGAAGACTGGATGCAGGCGGAGCTGGCTGCCTAGACGGAGCAGGACAAGCTAGACGAGCAGGTCGCATGGATGGACGCGTCCGACCAGTGATCCGACGAGCATCCCTTCTCGTTCCGACATTAATTTCATTTTAGCATGTCCAATTTGTTGAACTGTGCTTTAATTTGCTTTCTTTGGAATGGTTGAATTTGAACAATTTGTATTGGATGATCGACGTGCATGATTATGAAGATTTCATTTGAGGTATGTGGATGTGCGACGCAGCATATAAGGACCGTCGGACGTTGTTCGCGGGCGTGTCCGGACGTGACTGCAAACGTATAAGGGTCAGATTTATCAAGTCGGGTTGTAGATCCTTTTACAATATAATTTTTCCTGCAAAATTGACAACGATGCTGGACCCGAAGATAGCGTCGGATCAGGCAGCTCGTAGACCGGCGGAGTTTTAAACACCAACGCGTAGCACGCCCATATTCATGTATACATATTAATTTTTACGGTTTTGCTGAAACTCAGCTAGCTGAGTTTCAACTATGGTCTCAATCACTTTTCACCTTTCATATTTGCTAGATTCATTTTTTTTTTCATTATCTCGGGAGCTGCTGGGTGCCTGGTTCGTCTCGTACGAGCAACAGCCCATGTGTGAATTTAAGCCGAGCCTTTGCTCTTTTGCCTGAGCTAAAATACGTGGGCTTTTCTTATTCTTCTTTTTACCCGACCGAAAAGGGGAGATGAGGATCAAGGAACGTTGCTTGCTTTTTGCATGTGTTGTCATCTGTTCACTATATAGCTTCTAGGGACAAGTTTTTTTCTTTTTGCAGGTGAAAGGGTAAGATCTTTGTAATAACTTTTTAAAACAATTTTTTCATGATTAATTACTGTTTTTGTTTTTGCTTTATTTCACTATTTTTTTTCTTATTTCACTATATACTATGCATTGAAAGCGGGGCCATTTGTTGAAGATCTATATTTTTTTCTAATTTCACTATATATATATAGTAGAACATTGTTTCACTATTTTCTTTTTTATCAACTTTAGTATATTTATTTTGTTTTAGATTAATATTCATTTGTTACTTGTGATTTTAAATTGATTTCTTAGGTTTTTCAAGAGGGGGCGCAACTGTATGTTTCTAAGGTAGGACGTAATTACATGTTTTTTAAAACGGGGTCGTAACTGCATGTTCTTAGGCGGAATCGTAACTGTATGTTTTCAAGAGGTGTCACAATTGTACGTTTCTAAGGTGGGCCGCAACTGCATATTTTTAACGCGGGGTCGCAACTGCATGTTTTCAAGAGGGGTCACAAGTGCATGTTTTTAAGGCGGAGTTGCAATTGCATGTTTTTAAGGCAAGGTCGCAACTGCAAGTTTCTAAGACAGGGTCGCAACTGCATGTTTTTAAGGCAAGGTCGCAACTGCATGTTTCTAAGATGGGACGCAACTGCATGTTTTTAAGGCAATGTCGCAACTGCATGTTACTAAGAACGGGGTCGTAACTGCATGTTTTTAAGGCAGGGTCGCAACTGCATGTTTCAAAGACGGGATCGCGATTGCATGTTTTTAAGGCAGGGTCGCAACTGCATGTGTTAAGGCAAGGTCGTAACTGCATGTTTTTAAGGCAGGGTAGCAACTGCATGTTTCTAAGACGGGGTCGCAACTGCATGCTTCCAAGAGGGGTTGGTTGCATGTTTCTAAGGTGGGTCTCAACTACTTGTTTGTAAGGCGGGGTCGCAACTGCATGTTTCTAAGGGAAGGTCGCAACTGCATGTTTTTAAGGGAAGGTCGCAACTGCATGTTTCTAAGACGGGGTCGCAACTGCATGTTTTTAAGGCAAGATCGCAACTGCATGTTTCTAAGATGGGGTCGCAACTGCATGTTTTTAAGGCAATGTCGCAACTGCTTGGTACTAAGACGGGGTCGTAATTGCATGTTTTTCAGACAGGGTCGCAACTGCATGTTTCAAAGACGGGGTCGCGGTTGCACGTTTTTAAGGCAGGGTCGCAACTGCATGTTTTAAGGCAAGGTCGAAACTGCATGTTTTTAAGGTAGGGTCGCAACTGCATGTTTCTAAGGCGGGGTCGCGACTGCATGTTTCCAAGAGGGGTTGGTTGCATGTTTCTAAGGTGGGTCTCAACTACATGATTGTAAGGCGGGGTCGCAACTGCATGTTTTGAAGGGAGGTCGAAGTTGCATGTTTTTAAGTGGATTGCAATTGCATTTTTCTAAGGCGGGATCGTAGTTGTAAATCATATTTTAGCCGATTACAACTATGATGAACATTTCTTAAATTTGTGAATATTGTTTTAAACTCGCAACTTTTTTAACCTTTTGCAATTGTTAATCTCATGAGGATTTTTTTTAATTTTTCCTTTAAAAATCCATCTTTTTAATCATGATATTTTATGAACAAATTCAAGGATATTTATTTCTAAAATTATGATTTAAAAAGGGCAGAATTTGAACATGACATTTTGAAATTTTGAACTTTGAATTTCATGATTTCAATTTCAACATGAATTAGTTGGCACGCTCTAAATACTCTGCATACACATCCACACGACCCAACTCCAATGTTTTCTCACATGAAACATCATATTGTTTTTTGCATCAGAGTGTCAACCAACGGAAGGAAGCTCGACCTAGTAAAGAAAAACTACGACGAGGCCCATAATTAGACAACACCCACGACACAAGATACAACAGATAAAAATCGAAGGAAACGAGCGGGTTGCTGACCAACTAAAAATTCCTATTTAAATTAAAAATACGCCAGGTGACGTCAGCCGACTGAGACCATAACTGTGTCTCAGCCGGCTGAGTTGCAGGCAATCCCTAATTTTTAAACACAATACAAATGAAAATCATATTCAAAGTTGTACATGGAAGACATGAAAAATCTAGCGGGCCTTACATTTTGTGAACATGATTATTCATCGGCATGATCGGATGACTTCTAATAGAACCTGAATAGAAAATGTTCTGTATGTTCAAATCCTATGATTTTGATGCAAAACTTTTGAATTCAAAGTGGCCATATTTTGCGTACGCAAGATGATACTCTAATACTGTTTTCTCCTCTGTGAGTACAAAAATAAGTTTAATTATGCCACACGTGTTAGCCCGTGAGTGATAACGGGCATGGCAACTTGCAACAACCCCGGGAAACATAGACAGAGGCGCGTGATGAAATGGAAGAACGCCACCTAACTTGTGCAAAAACACATCTTCTACTGAAAAAGTCAGAAGTCGTACGTCCTCCCCTCGGAGGAGCTCTACTCGTCTCCCCCCACCAATCACCATGGCCTCCACCGGCATCCTACTGCTTCTCCTTGCGGCGGCGGTGGCAGGCCCACGCCACGCCGGCGCCACGGAGTACACCGTCGGCGACTCCAACGGGTGGACCAACGGCCCCAACTACCTGACCTGGTCGCAGAAGTACAACTTCACCACCGGCGACACTCTCGGTACGAACCATTATCGTCGTTAGTCCCCAGCACAGGATGTATCTCTTCGTCGTCTCATCCATGGTTGCCGCGCGCGATCGCCGGCGGTCGATCGATGCAGCGTTCAACTACGTGCCGCGGCAGCACGACGTGCTCCGGGTGACGCGGGACGCGTTCCAGACGTGCGAGCCGACGGCGGGGCAGACGGTGCGCAAGTGGGCGTCGGGCCGCGACGTCGTCGACCTCGCCGCGACGGGGGACTACTACTTCATCTGCAACATCACCGGCCACTGCCTCGGCGGCATGAAGTTCTCCGTCGCCGTGAGCGCGCCGCCTCCTCCGCCACCGTCACCGCCTCCCCCACCGGCCTTACCCACTTCCATGCCGCCGCCTCCAAGCTCCGGCGCATGCGGACGGCGCCTGGCGAGGATTTCCGGCCTCGCTGTGATCGGGCTGTGGATCAGCTTGCTGTCATGACGGTGATGGAATCAGAACGTTGACTTTACTTGTGATCGTCTATGCTTTCCTGAGTTTACTGGATGACCTTTGCGCTGGCATTGATATTATTGGAGATGAATTTTGCATCTGGCGTGTCTGTCGAGTTCATGATAATCTCAAATTGGCAGTTGCGCACACCAGAAGCGGAGTTTTTCTTTTAAGAACGTAGAATGGGGCAATGGTTCCTGCATTTCATTAAAAAAAAGTTGATTCAACTTATAAAAAAAAATCAGACCCGAAAACCTAACATTCTCGGCTAATCATAATTAGGAAATACCGAATGAAAACCTAAAAAAATGGGAAAAGGAAGCACTAGAACTTGGGATAGGGACAAGGCATATATAATAGTGTGGCTCATGAGATAGCTAAATATAGTTTTTCAAATAGTTTTTCTTGTACTTGGGCTGATGATCCCCCATTTGGCTATACTCAATGCTTGTGAACGATGTAATAGTACTTAACAATCAATAAAGCTAGTCATGAAGGCCTTTCCTAATAAAAAAGACATCTTCGGAGCGAGACACCAGAGTGTTCAAGCCTAAAGAAGTTTGCCGTGGCTCAAGTGCAACCAACCGTCAGTCGTCGAAGGGATACCGTCTGTATCAAATAACTCTTCCGTCTCGGCCTCAAAGAATCATGTGCTAACATTATCTTGTGGGAACCATCCTGAGAGGTCCAACTTTGACTTCCACGCGATCCTCGTCAAAGAACTCAACGCCTCGATCACTTGCGGTGAAAGCGGTTTTTTTACATGTCCAGGTATGCTTGCATCTTTTGCTCCGGATTGCTCACCTCCGGCAGCTCACCAAAAGCCTCCAACATCCTATGCTTTGCGTGCTTGGATGTCGGGATGCGTTGCACACCTTGTTCTTCTTATCTAGACGCCCACTCTGCTGCCCGTCATTCTTCTCCCCATGAGAAGACACTGGGGTCCCAAGCAAAGATTGTGGGAGCGGACAAGTAACCTTGCTGAGAAAATCCTTCATAGATAATAATGTTGCTTTAGTTTGTGCCACCTTCGCAACAACATCGAACACCTCGACCATAGGCTCAACCAGAACGTTGGGTGTGTTGAAACCGAGCGGCTCCTCTAAACTCGGCATCGGACCTACAATGGAGTGCATCATGGAGCCGCCAGGGCTTGGCGACCAAAGCTAGCCTCCGAGCACATAGGATCTACATATTCCTCATTCCCTACTGATAAGGCACCATGGGTCAACCACATATCATCATCCCAAGCAGGACAGTCCACAGGACCGATGATGACAGGCAAAACCTGAGTAGAAGGTGGCATTGCTTCATCGAGCATAGGATCATTATGCCACGGATCGATGCCCACCGGCCTAGCCGACAACATAGCAGCAAGGAGATCCATCTCGACAGGAACGTGGGGAAAGATATAGTAGTCCACACGACGAGCCGAGCGATTTCCAAGGAATGGCGCCAAAAGAGCCTTAGCGTACGAATGCTGCCTAGCAGCATCGCTGGCCGGCATGTCACGACGAACCCCAACACTGAGAGATGAGGACCGAAGGGAGACACCGACGAGGAAAGCTTCGGCGGAGGGCCACGACATTAACTGGCAAGATGAAAATCCTTGTAGCTTGCGGCTGAACAACGTAGACACCGTCCGTCTATCCATTTGAGATAGGCGGCACGCTCAGCCGCACTAACCACCAGGCTCTCCAGCAGCGGCATAGCCCGGCCACCCCTGGAAGCAGAGTTTTACAGAAACTATGAATCTGGCAAGTGCAAGCCGACTGTTGCAGCTAGCATCCAGGCATACTGAACTATTATTTCCAAATTACCCCCACTATATCTATCATTACCCACGGTGTTCACTTTGTCTTATCATACGATCGTCACAAGTTCTTAGATACCAGCCAGTAGGATGAAGGACGCAAAGGGCATTGTATGTTCATCATCAGGCCACGAGCTGCTAACTAACTAACAAATCAACACCCAAGCTGGCCATCACTACACTAATTCGACAATCCAACGACGGTGATCCCCACCTCGATAGCGCAGCTCGATTCCATGAGGTAGCCTCTGGACCGGTCCATGATGATGCTAAGCAGACAGAATTTGGAAAAACCCCATCGATGTAGATGATCAGACGGAAACACCACCAGTCCTGCAACCACGGCAAGATTGATAGATATATATAAAGATCAACTCAGAACAAACAAAGGGATAGCCAGGCAAGACAGTTGAATGAACCTAGGCTTCTGCGGATGTGGTCCACCCCGAACTTTTGGTCTACGACGGACAGAGCCAGTTCAACCGCCGGTCCAGATTTGCAGGGGTGATCGTCGTCCACGGCGTCCCGGTACAAGTACACGGAGAGCCAACCAGTGCTGCACTGTTCACCACGTGGATATATGCCGAGGTACCTGGGGATAGTATGCAATACACCAGTTCTAAGAAATTTCAACTGAAAGAAATCGGAAGAACATATAAAGCTATAGGTAAATATATGCTGCTGGCAAACATTTTAAGTGACAGTGAAGTTATATTTTGATGCTTTGATAAGTTAACACTCATAGGTAAAACGGGAGTAGAGTTATCCAACCCTTTCCATGCTTAGAGGTCAGCAAAAAAAATGCAGTTGAAGTAATTATAAAATCATAATTGCACGAAAGACTGTCGCACAAACATCTCCCAGTCCATAAAGATAAGAGATAAGTCCATATTACAACCTCGAACTATCACCGAAGTCTAGAACACAACCGTAAACTACGAAACTGTCTAATTTACAACCCTGAACTTCCAAAACCGGATAAAAGACAATCCTGGGCTGGTTTTTGACTCATTTTGACTGGCTTTGACCAGTCAACAACCTAATCAGCGGCATGTCACCATCTCTGTTTAACCTTATCCCCCAAATCTCTCTCTTCTGAACCCATCTTCAGGAAACCCAGCCATCGCGTCCTCTGGTTTGTGTGAGAATATTGTAAGGTGTGACGCTTAAGTTCTTAAGTTATGTGTCATTTTCACATATTTTCTTCTTTACAACATATGAAGTGCCTAATGCTAGCCAAATGCTACATAAACATTCGACCAAAAAATGAAAATGCCCAGAATTTTTTGAAACAATTCTCAAAAATCCAGTCAATCCTTACATTCAACTTCGGAAAATTTCAACATGTTTCGCCATGTAGAAAGAAAAGTTAGAGCGAAAAAATCGAATTCAAAGGCATTTTTGGGTCGGCCAAAAATAAAAGTTCCCAGAAAAAACTGAAACAAATCTCAAAAATCCACACAACTACTATATTCAACCTGAGAAAGTTTCAACAAGTTTTGCCAAGTATAAAAAGAACTAGAGCCAAAATTCCAATTCAGAGCCTTTTTGGTTCAAATTTTGGCAAAAAAAAGTTTTCAGAAAATATTCTATAAAATACACACAACCCTTACATTTAACCTGTGAAAGTTTCAAAAAGTTTGGCCCACTGGATAAAAGAATAGAAGAAAAATTCAGATTCAGGAAATGGTGACACGTGGCGTACGACTTGGTGCTGAGTGCTGACTAGGCTGTTGACTGGTCAAAACCGGTCAAAGTTAGTCAAAAACCAGCCCAGGGTTGTGTTTTCTCCGTTTCCAGAAGTTTAGGGTTGTAAATTAGACACTTTCGTAGTTCAGGGTTGTGTTCTAGACTTCGGTGGTAGTTCGAGATTGTAATATGCACTTATCTCTAAAGATAAACCCCCTTGGCAAAATAAAATGTAACCTAAATGCTTTTGGGTAGTATGAAATTAGTACTCTCATTTGGTATATGCTAGGTCAAAGGATAATGAAACAGGTCAGTACCACTTATGTCCTCCCAATTCAAATGTGGGCGAACAGATGCGATCCTTTGAATTCAATTGAGGAAAGTCCTTTATTATCGTGGTGTAGGTCTGTTTGATGAATCTATTCTTCTGGATGAAGAGGTTCTGAACTGTGGTATCCTTCGTAATAGCTTTCCTTTCGGGGGAAAAGACATCAATTTGTAATATCTTCACACCAAAGACACAGCAATCAGCATCCATAAAATCAGATGATTTCAGTAGTTTGCTAAGAGGAATCAAGCATTCGAACTCCGAATTTGGGTGCATGACATCGAAGCTGGAGCTAGCTGCATATACGTGAAGGTTAGAAGATTAGAGGAAGAAAAATAATTGTATTTGAAGTCGGTACAAAACAACTGGTTAATGTAAAATTGTATTTGATCATATTTTAAAATCTATAGATGTTAAATTTGAAGGGTGGAATTAGGATTCTACGTGGATCAAAACTTACAGACTTGTAGTTCAAGCACAGAATGTATTGACAGTACCTCTGTATCCATGATACATCCCATTTGAATGATTGTATATTGACAATTCAAACACTGCAACCAACTTGTACCCCGGCTCCATGTTGACGGAGTCTCTGCGCGTCCCAAGAGAGAGGGACACATACGAACGAAAAGAACCAGCTTTCTTGATACGTGGGGCCACCCCCAGGAACCTAGAGATGAATGAGATAATAAGGAAAACAGAAATAAGTCGGCCTAAAGAAGCCATAGCTCTAGCAAAGACGAAACATAATTTCTTCAGTTATTGCACCCTATCAAGCTTCAGAATTTGATTGTTTGTTTATGGGATTTTGATTGCTAATTACTAGTAGAATTCACTCAAATGTTATTTTGACTAAGCCACTTCCTACATGACGTTGACGTGTGATGTTGACTCCGTATGCATGATATTTACTCCCTCCGCTCCTAAATATAAGACTTTTTAGGGATTTCACTAGGGACTACATATGGAGCAAAATGAATGAATCAACACTTTAAAGCGTGTCTATATACATCCGTATGTAGTTCGTAGTAAAATCTCTAAAAAGACTTATACTCCTTCCGTCCTAAAATTCTTGTCTTAAATTTGTTTACATATGAATGTATCTAGTCAAGTTTTAGTATTTAGATACATTTATTTTTAAATAAATCTAAGACAAGAATTTTGGGACGGATGAAGTATTTAGGAAGGGAGGGAGTACATAGAAGACAATGATGCGTACCAGGTAAACCCGGTGCAGTAAAAAGGGGCAGAGCAAACCGACATAACACCCCTTCTCCTAAGTTGGTTAAAGTTATGAATCTTCCATACGAAGGTGGGATCGTGGGCCTGTCCCAGCAGTGGAGGAGCTGAAATTTGCACAAGAGCATCTTCTCAACAGTGCAGAACAGAGAGAAGAAAAAGAGTATGTGCTATGAACAAGTTCAGGTCTTGTTAAATGTAAGTTGCCAAACAATCAGGAATTTAGGGTACGAGATGAGATGAGTTATTGAAGGTTTGGTTCGAGACGGGACGAGTTATAAACTACTCCCTCCGTCCCAAAATAAGTGTCTCAACTTTATATTAGCCTTAGTATAAACCTGTACTAAGCTTGCGACGCTTATTTTGGGACGGAGGGAGTAACAATCTGGATTTGAAAGATTACTATAAATTACACGAACAAATGTGCACATACATCCTGAATCAGAAACGCAGGAATTGCCCATGGCTCTGATCCTTCCTGTGATATCTTCCTCCGAAACTGAAATTCAATCTCCACTTCGTGAGCCATCATATTCATTGTGCAGGGTGATCAAGCACAGAAAATTAATCTTCAAGTGCAGTACTAACATATCTTGATCAAATAATTACAATGGCATATAGAATAATCAAGGATCACAATAGATAAATGTGAGAGAAGCGGGTTTTGCAGCTTCTGCCTGCGTATACAGGTTCGAACCTGTAACAATGCACAGTAAAGATCACAATGGAACAACTTAGCTGCACGATCTTATAGAGATCCGATACAGAAAGGGGCTGGCCTTATTGCTCGTCAGCCGAGAAGGTAGGGTTCATGAATAAATCTCTGGGGTTAACACTACAGCGCATCAGAAGTTCAGAAATCGGAACCACCGGGAGGGGCTCACCAGAGGGAGAGGCGGCAGACTCGAACGGGGACGGGGCACGGAGTTCCCTTTCCCTCGGCGCTACCGTGGCTCCGAGCTTGGCTAGCGAGGGTATGTACGGGGACGGATGTTGATGCAAGGTGAGACGGTCATGACGTCGATGGTTTGGTGCGGCTTGGTGGTGAAGTTGCGGCGGCAATTTATTGGGCTGCGCGGATTGTTGCCGATGTGGCCAAAGTTATCCTGAGTTTAGCTGGACTATTAAAAGGCGTTGCAACGGGTTAAAAAGTGTTAGAGTTTAATTAACATGTGTTAATTATGGGGTAATCTCCCCTCGTAACTGCCATCTCTTCCGAATCGATGCCTCTTCATTGCATCTCTTCTCCTTGTATATATATCCATATTCATCTAATGAAAAGGGACGAGGATTCATTCTAACACGTTATCAGCACGCTCTAACCGGTAGCACATAGGAGACGACGACAACAAGGCCGCGATGCTCTTTGGCACGGTTGACGCCCCTTGCATTGACGTCGCTCCTGCCGGCGTGACTTCTTTCGACCAGGGCGTGGCAACCATTCCTGCCCCCCGGCATCATCAGCGCCGAGCACGGGGATGACACCGTCAAGCCGTGGCCGGACCCGCCCGCTCGTGCCCGCGTCTGGCCATGGCGGCGCTCGCACTTGCCCGCCGATGCTGTGGTCGGCAGCGCCAGGATCTGGCCACGGCGCTGCAGATCGCGTCCACCGCGCCGCGCCTGCCCGTGCCCAGCGCCCGTCCGCCAGGCCGCTTGCGCTGCGCCACGAGGCTCGTCCCATTGCAACGGCGGCGCACGGCCCCAGCCTCGACGGCTTCCCAACGCGGCCTCGGTCTCCTTCCCGTATCGTCCGCCTACGGCGTCGTCTTCGTCGACTCCCAACGCGAGGCGCACATGCCACCCGCGCCACGCCCTGCACAAGGCCGTGGTCGTGCCCGCGGCCCCGAGCCCGCCCGCGCCTGCCCGCGACTGCGCTCGCCCGACCTCGCTCGGCCGCCGTTCGGCGGCGCGACGACCGTGGCCTTCCGACCTCTCCCTGCCGACCACCAGCGGCGCCATGCCTGTGGCCGCCCATCCGCGATAGCCGCCGGATCCCCCGCGCAACGGCCTTCCAGCCCAGGCCGGCAAGCCAAGCCAATGCGCGGCGGTGCAGTACGGGAGAAATCCCCACACGAACTGCTCGTGAGAAAGAGATAGAAAATCTTATCTCTTTGCAAGTTTTGCACTCTAACCCTTGTGGTTTTACCTATTATTGAATAGGCCAAAACTTGTTTTGCAGTTAATTCTAGCAGTGATTTTATTCCTGTTATATACCGTTAAATCTGGTACATATATTACAGAACCATTTTTTCTGTTAAGTACCAATGTATTTCAGATCTTAAGTTGGTGTGATATATTTTCACGTTTATCACGTGTTGAGATTAATTACGTCCATTTACAATTGAAATTCTAATCTCTTGCAAAGATAATATGAGTACCTATGCAGTACTATTATTTCGTTGAATACGAGATATTCCGGAATATTGTTGAATACGAGATATTCCGGAATATTTCTATGATGTATCTAATTTCATGTTTAATACGTCTTTTTGCAATTGAGATTTTCAATTTCTTGCAAATAGAATCAATTCATCTTCATTGAGCCTTTGGCTTGATACAAGCAAGAATTGATGTGCAAAATCCCAAGTGTTGTTTTTCAAATTGATGTTTTTGGGACCATAAGGTAGTGTGTAGATCTACTGTTTTGCAGATTATCACCACTACTGATAAAGCCTACATTTTATCGTTTCGATATTATGTTTGCTTTACAAAGTGCTCTCCCACACATTTTACTAATTGATGACATAAGGCATTACGAGTAAGTATCTACTGATTTCATCAGATTATACTCTCACTGTTGCGAGAGCTACTCCATTTTGGAGATTATCTTCAAGGTGTCATATTTAGCAATTTGAGATTCACACTAATGGTTTCAAGATGATTTCTTGGAATACCCATTGATTTTGTTAAGTTTATTACAACGTCAACCATGATGGTCTTTAATTTACTAACCGTAAATTGATTATCTCTGGTTTACCCATAGCGGTAAAATATGGCTATAGAATTTGAGGCACTCGCCCTCAATGGCCACCATTGCCCTATCTGGCCATAGACAGCATGATCGCTCTTGTCTCTCGTAGGATAAAGTGTGCAATCCAGGCCTCTGGTAAGGATCACACCGCTAACAGAAAAATGGTGTCATCATAAGGCATTAGATTCAGATCTTAGCATCTGGGTATTATGTATTAGCAGTTCCTGGGATACAATGAACTCAAGGGAAAAGGCTTGAAGCTCACTTCAACCTTCAACCTGACATCACTAATGATGACGGGACCCTATGGGCATGGAGAACGTGTGGTTGATTATGCCTCAACTGACATGTTTGGAGACTATGAGTAGTCTCTCAATCTCTTGAGTGCTCAATATTTATTTATGTCCATTTATGATGTTGTATCAACAACATAAGTATTGTTGTCATCATATATTGTATATCACAATATATTGTATCAGCACTTTGGTACAAATACATTTATATGTATTATATATATCTGACTGTGATTTTCATATTGAGAATCTTCATGTCTATATATAGATTTTTACGGGAGTTAATCCAAAGAAAGATAATATGTGCCTTGTGGACATATGCACTACAAACTCTATACTCAGGGAAGTCCAATGTTTTCCACTCTCGTTGAGAGAAAGGAGATATTTCAAAATCGCTAGACGCGATGAGGTATTTGTTGGCTCAACTCGAGTCATATTTACTATCCCTCTGGATACTTGAGTAATGTCAGGATGCTTTATTGCTCCTGGTTTAACTCGTACCCTACTAAACTATAGAGGTCTCCGTCAAAATAGTTTCCATAGCGAAACTTATGATGACAACAAAGAGAAATGACTTCTCTTTACCATATGCAACGAATATGGCAAGCACATTCTCTATGTATCATTTAGATTGTACTACACATACTACAAACCCGTAGCACGTGTTGCGTACGAGATAGTTTTCCAAAGTGTCTTGTACATGACAAACTTGGCATACTCGTCTTGGCCATCGAGACATTTGGTTGAAACAGAAACTATCAACAATTCCAGTAGTTTATAATTATTATGATGCTAAATTCTAACAGTATTTGGATTTTGTGTGCACTACATGTCACATAGGGAAGCTAATTTTAAGGCTCGCGCACCTTGAAGTCTATGCTGAACCACTCAGACTCCTTGAATGCATCAAGTCGAGGTAAGTGGCTCTTCCCATCCATTGACTAGACCATTCAGGTATTCCATGGTTCTAAAAGCAATATCTATACAATTGTCTCAAGTGTGATTTATCCACATGAAACCATTGGCTCATTATCCTGACATCGATTTCAAGCAAATCGAATGGATAACATTGCAAAATTCACCTTGAGTGCCTTTTCTATGGCCATTGGATTGAATTTTAGCAATTTATCCTAATGGCTAGACTCAAAATGGTTTGGTAGAATCCTTTATCCAAAGAATTAAGCTCATTGCATTGTCTTTACTTTGGAATTGTAACTTACCAACTTTAAGTTGGAGTCATGCAGTTTTACACGCTCATGACAGAACTGCATAATATTATTCCCTTGTATCTTTAATATGTGGAAATCTACCAAGTATTTCCCATCTGCGGTAATTCGGTTGCATACCGCTATCACCATCCGGCATACATCATTGGCCCCTCAACATATAGTTGGGATCTATGTGAGGAATAATTGTATTTCCGTCAATACCTCAAGCCCCTCACATGGGGAGTTATTCAACGTCAGTATGTTGATTCAATGAGGAATATTTCCAGGCATTAGGGGGAGAATTCAAGTACCATAAAGAATGCCAGGAAATTAGTGGAATGTTCAACACATTTCTGCCTCAAATCCACGTATTCAAAGAACTGAACCATGCGTTCAGAAGGTTTACAACACATTGCAAATAACCTGCCAGATTCATTTACTGACTATAAAGGTGTCACGCAATCCTATAATCCTGCAAAAATACATTGGAAAGAGTGGAGGTACCAACTAAAACCACTCAACTCCCCGTTCAAAGCAACAGGGGGAGAAGTACGATGATGGTATTATCAGGATTCAGCTTCTCGCAAGCAAGGATATCTTAAGGCATGTGAATCAGTAAATGCAAGTCAACTTCACGTTGACAGACACCTAATGGGTAGTATATACCCAGTGGATGGGAAACCTCCACAAACCCAGGTCATAGTGCACACAATGACCGGGACATCGGAATACCTGACTCAATCGCATTGGGAAATCGCGAGTAGTCACCATGGGTAACGATATTTCCATCAACGATATATTGATATATAGATTCTGGAGAAACATATAACCGTAAGTCTGCAAGTGTCGACACGTATTTCTCAACTAGATTGCAAAATCCTTTCAAATGATTCAGATCCAAAGACCATGGCCATGGCATAGTGTGAACAACACTCGGACTGAACTCAAGCAAAGGTTGTAATCTAGGTAGAAATAATCTTGCTCAATAATGGGAAGGTATTCATAAGCAATACCTACACCAGTTTTTCTTCTGGAAACAGAATTGAGAACAACAAGGTGGTGAAACATAGAGCAAGTATTGTAGCACAAGGGTTCATGCAGATACCCAACTATTCTCTAGAGGTGGAATCTCTTTCTGATAACTTATATCATTGGCAGTACAAAATCATCTATCTCCGCAGTTGATAGATGTAGTGATCACATATCCATGTGGATCACTAGATTCAGACAAATATGATTGATTCCGATGGAATCTCACTTCTGAATCGAAATGCAAAATGCAACATACATTGTGTAAAAATCAGTAAGTCACCATACACTTATTGTTGTCGGTACATATGGTACAACCGACGTAGTGAGTTCCTTATACACAAGGATTACTCCTACAATGATGATTACCCATGCTTGTGTGTCTACAATGACGACACATGTAATCATCTAAATGACGGAGTTTAAAATGAAGGATTTGGGTAAACCAAAATACTGCTCGTTACTACAACTTGAGCACCTTCATTCATACATTTGGTATACTATGTTGTCTATATCCATAATATATCAGGGAAATTCATTATGGACAAATATTATCCATCCATAGCTCTCATGGTAGTTCATTCTCTAGACATAGACCAAGAGATGATGGAAATGAGATATTGGGACTCAACGTTCCATAATGCCATTGGATCCACCAAACACAGTTGGTTGGTACTCAAGAATATCTTTCGATATCTCCAAGGCATCAAACATCTTGTCCTGGGTTTTCAGTTTCACAGAAATGTGAGCACCGATATTATTGGATACATCGATCAGATCCCCACTATGTCAGATCGTAGACAAGCTTAGTGTTCATACTAGGTATGGTAGCTCTCTCATGAAGAGTCTTAAAAACAGACCTCATGGCTACATCCACCAACCATTATCTCAAAGATAATGTTGCTTGTGTTGCCCGGATGCAAACAGGTTACGTAATAAGCAATATCGCTATATTGCATTTCTTGCAAATCAAATCATGTGACTGATTTGGTCACAGAATCTCTACCAACTTTTACATTCCAGAAACATGTTAATGGAATTGGTATGTGACGACCGGCTTCGAAATTTGCAAGAATCAGGGGGAGTATCTTCCTGAATTGTTCCTGTTCAATGCATCATATTATACTCTTTTTCCCTCCATGAGTTTACTATATAGGTTCTCATGAAGGTTTTTAACGAGGTAATATCAAACACAAGATCATATATCATACTTTCAGTTTTCCCCACCGGGGTTTTTAGGAAAGTATATACGACATATTTATTGTTCTCTTGATTCTATGAGTTTTCTCGTATTGAGTTAAAGGAGACAATAACCATATATGTTGCGACATTTTCTCCTTATTTTTCCCACTGGGTTTTGAAGGAGTTTTGGCAACATATCAAACACTATACTCCTCATATTTTTCCCACAGGATTTTTGGAGGAGCCTCTAATCAAGATGATGATTCTGGATGGACAAGGATAGATTAGGGGGAGTGTTAGAGTTTAATTAACATGTGTTAATTATGGGGTAATCTCCCCTTGTAACTGCCATCTCTCCCGAATAGATGCCTCTTCATTGCATCTCTTCTCCTTGTATATATATCCATATTCATCTAATGAAAGGGGATGAGGATTCATTCTAACAAAAAAAAAGCGATAGACAGATATTTTTTCCTTACATCCCCCGCGTCATCCTCAGCGGCAAGAAAAAAAAATCTACTCCTACCAGTCATCCACTCCGCCATGGCGCCTTCGTCCCTCTCCGTCCTTCCCGCGCCGCCCCTCACCCCACTTCACCCCCGCCGTCTCCGCCATCCAACCGCCGCGCCCGCGCCGACCACTTCCCAACCCCTCACGCACGTCGTCCGTTGTGCCCGCGCGAAGGCGGCGTCGCCGGCGCCGGCGAGGCCCCTGCCGCCGCCGAAGCTGGTCCGCTGCCCGGCGCAAGACCGGCAGGCGGCGCGCGCGAGCCGGCTCCGCTTCGCGCGCAAGCTCCTCACCTTGCTCCTCTCCAAGCCGCGCGGCTTCCTCCCGCTCCGCATCCTCCTCCAGTGCCGCCGCTTCCTCGGCCTCCCGCGCCGCCGCCCGCTCGTCCCCTTCGTGCTCCGCTACCCGACCCTCTTCCGCCTCTTCCAGGCCCCCATCTCCCACCCCCTCTCGCCCTCCCTCTCCACCCTCGCCGTCGCGCTCACCCCCGCCGCCCACGCGCTCGCCGCCGACCTCGCCGCCCTCCGCGGGGCCGAGCTCGCGGCCGGCCTCGCGGACAAGGTCCACCGCCTCCTCCTCATGACCCCGCGGCGCAACCTCCTGGTGTCCAAGCTCGCGCACATCACCCCCGACCTCGGCCTCGCCATGGACTTCCGCGCCACGCTCTGCCCCCGCCACCCGGGCATCTTCAACTTCGCAAACACCTCCCACGGCCACGCGCTCCAGCTGGTCGACCCGCCGCCGCCGCACCCTTCACCGCTCCCTCCGCTATTCCGCCCCGCCGTTCGGCCCGACCGCCTCGTCGACCGACCGCGGAGGTTCCCGCACCTACCGCTCCTCCGCGGGCTCAACCTCCGTCGCGCGCACCGAGACTACCTCCTACGGTTCCACAGCCTGCCCGAGGCCTCCCCATTCGAGCCGCTGGAGGAGGGCGCGAGCGCGGAGACGGCGGATCGGCGGGCGTGCGCGGTGGTGCGGGAGGTGCTGGCGATGACGATGGAGAAGCGGGCGCTGGTGGACCACCTCACGCACTTCCGCAGGGACTTCGAGCTGCCCAACCGGCTGCGCGCGCTGCTGGTGCGCCACCCGGAGCTGTTCTACGTGAGCATCAAGGGCGTGCGGCATTCGGCCTTCCTGGTGGAGGATGGCATGCTGGTTGGGAGGGACCGGCTGGAGGAGCTTGTCCGGGAGGGCAAGAATATGAGACGGGCTCGAAAGAAGGGTGTTTTTCCGGTTGATGGCGGCCACACTGATGAAGATGATGAGGAAGATGATAATGTAGCAGAGGGTTCATCAGCGGTGGATGGTGAATTCGGGGACCTGTTTGAACAAGACAGTGTCGCTGGGGAAGACTGGAATGAGGTGGGTGATGGAGGCGGAATCGAGGGCGACGAAGAAGAGGATCCTGAATCGGATGCCATGGAGGAGTTTTGGGTGAAGAAAGCTGCAGAGGAGGGGCTGCTGACAGTGGCAGCGAGCATGATGTTTGGTGAGGAGTGTCGAGATGCTAGGATTTTTGCACATGGTGTTAATGAGGACCACGGATTGCTCGAGCGCATTGTTCTCAGCAATCTTCAGTAGCCGGATCTGGGGCGGTGGCGCACGGGGACGGAGGTGAGCATTGGAGGAGTTGGGGCCGGTGGCGCACGGCGCCGTGGCAGGGGGTGGTGGCGAGCTGGCGCCGGAGATGGGAGGTAAGGTCGTGGAAGGTCTGGTGTTTTTTTTCTCCCCCACATACCGATTCAACTTCACTTATCAATTGGATTGTTGGTTAATTTTAGAAAATATCAAGGACTTTTTTTAAAATCACTACGGTGGGTTTTCCGACGGAAGCGATAGCCTCTTTATTATTAGGTAAAGATATATAAACTTGTTTTGAATCTAAGCAACTATTGTGCTAATTCTCAATCATTTGAGAATTTCTTACTCCTTCCGTCCAAAAATATCTATCATAAAAATAAACGTATCTAGATGTATTTTAGTTTAAATATATTAATTTATATATATTTGTGGGATAAGTAATTTTGGACATAGCAAATACTACATTTTAAGGGAGAATTTCTTATTTACGTTAACGTTTAGAAGCTGGATTGGAGGTTGAGATCCATTGAAAATCCACGATTTTTCTATGAAGATCGTTTGGTGTTTGAGGGGCGCAGCCGGACGTCGGACATTGGCAGGGTGGAGCCGGACTAGCCCCGCTGGAAGATCGTTTTATGTTGCATGTAAGAATTTGGATTTTAAGGTTTTTAATCTGAGGTATCCGATTGTAAAATGTCTTATTTAAATTGTGATCGGTCGGTGTTCGCAGACGCACGACGCGACCAGGGTGTTTAAGGGGTTGAATTTTCGAAACCTGGCTATAGATGCTCTAATACCACAAATCTGTAGAGAGGGAGTTGAGAAACACAATTCTCCCGCGCGCTCTTCAACAAGGCCGAAATTGGTCAACCTTCCTTTGTTTAAACTGAAGCCGAAGGATCAAGAGGCATGGTTTCTCCATCCGCTCCATAAGATAGTACTTTCTTCGTCCCTAAATTTTTATCTTAAATTTGTTTAAAAATGAATGTATCTAAATATTAAAACATTACGAAATACATTTATATCTAGACAAATCTAAGATGAGAATTTTGAGACGGAGGGAGTACTACATAAACAAACCTACAGAGGAAAACCAGGACCCAAAAGCCTAAAGCTGAGGACACACCACCCTTCATATATGAACCCGAAGAATAAAGGCAATACAAGAAAATTATGCTACATGAAGAGACCATTGCAACAAGGCAAAGAACAGTTTCTTCTTTATACAAATAAATTTGTAAGAACGACTAACAATAAGAGTTACATTAGAATATACTCAAAAAAGATGCATTAGAACAATTAGCTAAGAGCATCTTCAGGCACGACTTGCAAATTCGGACCCTCAAATGTCCGAGGATGCACCCGGTCAGTGATCGGACGTGTCTCTTATTTGTCTGTTCGTGCATCCACACTCCTTATTTTATTCCTCATATGTCTGTTCACTTGCACGTATTGATGAAGAGAAAAAGAGAGAAAAAAGAATGAATAAAAAAAAGATGATTTGGGATGGGGACGTGTCCTATATGGCAGACTGATCGGCGCACCCGGGCAAGTCCGCGAGCCCTCATATCCTCTTCGTATTTGAGATGGATATGAGAATTCACGAACAGCCCGTACATATAGGGACAACATGAGGGGTCCGACTGGGTCGCTCTTTTCCTTCTCTCTTCTCTTCGATCAATGACCGAGCACCTCTGCAGACACATGAAGGGTCATTTAAGGGGTCGGGTTGTAAATGCTCTAACTGCCCATCCATTGCAACATCGCATTTTAGAGGTTCAACATCAATCTTGTCTTACATATACCTTACACCCATCATATTTTAGATTTCTGTAAGATTTAATTTGATTTGGCTATGGGTAGGGTAAGGTGAATAAACTTTTGATTTAATTGAGATTATGATGAAATGTTGATTTGATTTGATTGAATTAATATAGGATGTCGCCTCTTTGTACCAATGTTAGTCTCGGGGCTACCGCGTTTGTGTTTTAACAAATCCTATGTGTTGTAAGAAACCCGAGACCAGATCCACTCCTAAGCCTGACCGATGACGCCCGACCTGAGTCTTAGGAGCTACTACACTTTTTGAGATGAGGTTTAATCCTTACCATGGTTTTTGCAAACCTATTCTAGTCTAATGGCCTATTGGATCAGCGGTTTTTAGTTCACATTTGTATAAGTGCTACCGAGCATGATTTTGATCCTCAGATCCGTCGCTTGCGTCCGACCTAGGTATCGGTGGACTACTATAGATTGTGTTTTCTACTAAATGTTAAAAAAATCTTTTTCCCAGCCCAACATGATAAGGACATCAATATCATTGTTACACCCACAACCCGAGCTGCTATACATATTGGACTAGTTACTAGAGCTCGTGCATGCCAATTGAATTACTAGGTGCTTTCGTTTTTTGAAAATCCTTTTAATGTTCATGAACATATGATGTTGTCTAGGTTAGATACTTTTGTTGTACTTATGAATGAAGGACCTAGCATGGACAAGAAGGATGTCCGTTGGAGTGGGATCAAGCATGGAGAAGAGGATGCACGCGTGGAAAAGAACAATGAAGCTTTCACTAGTGATTTTCGCACTTTGAAGCCATCATAAGGAAAGTATGAAGGCTTGGACGAAATATTCAAGACCTCACTTTATAAATTTCGTCCATAGGCTACTATAGGTGTTGTGCCACCTTATTTTTGGGTGAGGCCCATGTAATTTCGAAATACCATATTATAGGCTATTTTTAGAGTCCCTATGTATGAGGAAACTGAGTTAGGAACAGTTTCGGACCCCTCCTCCAAGGGGTCACGAAATTTCTCCTCTATTCCCCCATATATACAGCCCTTAGGGAGCCGTTTAGACTTGGGTTTAGTTTAGATTATAAGTTCGCCATAACTGCAACTTTGCGTTCCTTGTTTGTGTTCCACGACCAGACAATGGTGTCACAGAACCCCCACTTTCATCAATAAAGCTTTTCTCTTATATTCGCAATGTACAAATTGCAATCTTAGTTTCCTGCTTGTTCTTTGTTTGCGTGCAGTAAACAGACCCTCGTGGTCAGGTTGATCATGCTCCGGCGTGGTCAATAACCTCTCGAAGTTATTTTAGCGATTGCTAAGGCGCGACGTCCTCACATATTCGTAATCAGATCGTCAAAGTCTACTCCACCAAAAACGATAACCACCATCTTATCAAAAGACAGAAACAACTTTGCCTTTATCACAACATTTCCGTGCTGAGGTGCACCTCGGTCACTACGAAACCAAAAAATGCTAAGTGTTATTTCTAGACTGCATGTGCATATCATATATTTGTCCCATACGCACCTTAATGGCTACTGGTTATATTATCATGCACGAGTTTAAAAGGCATGGTGAATATTTACCTCGATGTCGGCTCCTAAGAAATCAGGCATGTTATTTACAGCCACGTTGATGGCGAATTTTTGTCCAAAAGAACCCCTAGCCGAGTGCATTTGTCGAAAAAGACCACATGTGCACGAAATGGATGAAAAAGACCCCCACCCCTCCGTGGCGGTAGGTGCGTCAGGCGACACGTGCCACCTGCCGCCACCGGCCGAGGCGGCTGGGGCCTGCCGCCACGAGCCCAAGCGGCCGACGCCACAGTCCGTTCCCGCGTCGCGGCAACGTAACGGCGACAGAGAGGTGGGCCCTGCCGCCTCGGCAACTGGCGGCCCGATGGGACCTGCCGCCTCGGGACGAAGCGGCCTGTACTGTTGCTGCGCTGATTGCCACTGACTGCGCTGATTTCGAGGATCGTTGATTCCTACGCTGAGACAGCCTCCACCGACGAAACAGTGCCACAATTTTCCCGCTCTTCACCGACGAAACAGTGTGAAACTTTTCTTTATAAACGAACTGCGTCGCTGCCTCCTCTTTCACTCTCTTCTCCTGCCGTTGCCTCCTATGTCACTCTCTTCTCTTTCTCTTTCTCACTCTCTTCTCAAGAACTACTCCATATGAAGGTTTAAGTTGCGATTTTGGATGGTTTAAAGTTAGATTTTGAAGACGTTGCAGTTGAAGAAAAGATAGATCAAGGTAAGAGCTTTCCATTTCTGTTGGTCTTGTTTGCATGCATGATGTTTTATTTTGTTTTTATTAGTTTCTAAGTATGTGCTTTTTTTTGTCTTAGGGAGTGTATTATCACTTTTGTGGAACTATTTTGAAGACGTTGTAGTTGAAAAAAAGATAGATCAAGGTAAGAGGTTTACATTTATGTTGGTCGTGTTTGCATGCATGATGTTTTATTTTGTTTGATTAGTTTCTAAGTATGTGTTTATCTTTTGTCTTAGGGAGTGTATCATCACTTTTGTGGAACTATTTTGTCATGCGATATGAACTACTAAGTTGAAGATCAAGGTATGAGACTCTGTTCATATTTGTGTTCATGTGATAATAGGTCGACTCTGTTCATATATTACCGATGATTTGTCCGTGTTTGCATGCAACTGGTATTTAGAAAGCAGCCGGAAAAATGTGTATGTAACTAGCATTTTTGTTAAAATATGTAATAATATGTTAACTCCATTAGTATTATTACATGCAAGACGCGTGTGTAATATATTTGTTTATGTGATAATTTGTCAACCCCGTAGATATATGACTCGTGATATATATATATATATGCATGCAGTATGTATTTTAAAACTTTTGCTAGCACGGAAATAATTATGTGTGTAATATTTTTGTTCATATGAAAATAGGTGGAATTCGTTGATATTATACTGGTGATATTTTGTATTCGGAAGGATATCCTTATTAAACCAGAGGTATGAATGACATATTGTAATTCATCTTGTATTTATTTTATAGATGTAGTGTCACGACAAATGGTACAATATAAATTATTATGCGTAGATGTACAATCGTCTGTGAGTATTTGTTAAATTGTTATATGTAAAAAAAGATAAGTAATGGATGTTGTTATTACAATATAAATATAATAATATGATTTTTAATGGACTAACGATGTAAATATGGCTGCTCGTTAGGTACTATGGAAAATTTGTTAGTGTTTTATGGGAACATCGTACGTGAGGGTCCTTTTGGTGTGGATGTGTCTAGGTGCGGGATGACTACGGTTGTAGTAAGAGACATGGTTAATGTAGAGTATGCGGCAGTTAGAAGGTGCATCCGAGCGGTGTTTGGTTCAGCGATGAATGGTAAAAAAATGAGCATGGAGGCTTTCGTGGTTGAGCGAGAAAATCGTTGGGTTCTGCGGCGGGTTACTGGTGAAAGAGCATGGGCGTCCTACATGGGTTTTGCAAGCAATCCCAATAACTCCATGTATGGACAACCCATGGTTTATGTGGAGTTCATTTCTGCCAGTGATGTCGCCGAGTGCAGTAGCGGTGCCGGTGAGGCCGAGTTGGCCATAACTGTAGCCCCCGACGCCGGCCCATCGGAACCAAGGGGTGGCCAACAAGTGGCCATAACTGTAGCCCCCAATGCCAGCCCATCGGAACCAACACGTGGCCAACAAGTGTATGACACGGGATATTGGTCTGCGGTCGTTGACATGAGCGAACATGTCGAGGGATTGCCGGAGGCGCTAGATGATGACGATGATGGTCATTCTTCTGCCTCTTCGGAATCAGATGATGATGAAGTTGTTCCTCCTGAGAAGGCGGTCGCTGCAGCAATGTAGTGCCCCAGATGTAACCTTGCCATATTTGGAACCTATTGCATGTGGGTCCAACTTGTCAGAGTTTTGGTGATATCAATTGTGCCATGACTTCTTGTGATGACTCCTTGTTGTTTCTCTTCCTTCCCATGCATGCATAACATATCATTGCTTGCCCTTGTCTTGTGTTGTTGCCATATGATCTTAGCATTTCATGTGGTGGTGGTGATCTTGTGGTTGCACCTTGTGATGCCTTGTGATGATGTGCATGTGATGTATGGTTTATGTGGCGTGTGCATGTGATAGTATATGCTTAGGTTTCAAAACCATCTCCACCCCTCCTCTCTATTTCTCCTATGTCAAGATTCTCTCCTCCCTTCCCTCTTTTAAAAATGCCCATGTATAAGTATATTTTGTGGAGGATGCCAAGATGTGTTTTTGCTGTTTTGTATCTTAGTTTTAAGGGTGCAAACAAATCTAAAACAGTAAATGAATTGCTGTTTTGCATTTATTCAAGTTGCTCCAAATATTTATTTTATATTTTATTCAAATAGGTCATAATTCCTTATGACCAGGGGCATTTTTATTTTGTTTTTATCCCCTACAGAAAACCCTGTGTTATTTCTCTCTTCTTTGTTATTTCTGTAAAACAAAAAGCACTAGGTCTTTCTTTTCTTTTAAGTGCAGCCCAGGTGGGCTCTCTCTCTCACTTGGCGGCCCACCTTCCTTCTCTCCCGCAACAGAAGCCCACCCCGTGCCTCCTTCTTCTTTCACTAACGCCGTCGTCTGCCTGTGTGCTTTCCGTTGGAGCTACGGAGAGAGGGGACTCGGGAGGCATGACGGCGCATTCCCGTCGAGGCCCCATAAGTACCTTGGCATCCGTTCCCTTTCCCTAGGGTTCCGTGCCTCCCTCTCCGCGCCGCCGCCATCTCCCCCATCTCTCTTCTCCCCTCCCGGTAAGTCTCTGCAGACTAGGGTAGCAGAGAGAGAACCGACCTCCGCCGACGATCCCCTGCCTCCCGTCAACTCCGGCACCAGCGGCCATGTCCAGGGGCACAGGAGATCGCCCTGCACTCCGTTCCCACCATCGCTGAGGTCGAGGAACACCCTCCTCGACGTCCAGGGGCTCGCCACCGCCTCGGCCGTGGTGATCTTCTTCCTCCACGACTACCTGCAGCAGGGAGCTTCTTCGGTCGACGTCTTCCCTCCGGATTCTTCTCCAAGCAGTCCGGTAGCCCCATCTTCTTCCTGAGGTGAGCAGGTTCGCCTCCTCCTCCCTTCTCCCTCGATGGATCCGGCGGTCTGTGTTGCAGGGCGTCCCTGAACCGAGCAGTAGCGTAGCCGGTGATGTGCGTATGTATCTTGATGTGCTCATGGCGTAGCTAGGTGGGAGAGCTAGCTCAGGGTAGCAGCCGGCAGTAGCGTAGAGGAGGTGTTCGAGGTGCCGAAGTATCACAACAGAGAGCCACGGCAACCCCCTGTCGCCGGTGCATCTCGGTGCAGAGCAGAGTACGCAGCAGAGGCATAATACTTTGCAAACTACCCTAATTTGTCAAGCTTCCATATCGTAGCACAGTGGTGTGTGCCTGTGAATGAACCCGAGAGATGCAGGGATCGAATCCCAGAAGGTGCTCCCCCTTTTTGTGGTTTATTTTCCTGTGTGCTAGTAGTTTAGCTGCAACAGAGGGACATCTCTGTAAGCCCCCCTTCTTTGTCGAATTCAGTGGCAACAGCAGGGTGGTAAGGGAAGCAGAGCATGTCCAAGGGATCTTGGGTTAAAAACCCAGCTCCACCCTTTTAGTTATTTTTTGTACTTCCTTTGCTTTATTTCCTGTTTTAGCTTGATGGTTTAAGGCTGATTTGAACATCAGATGTTGTAGTATTTTTTTGTTAAGATCTAAACAGTATGTGTTGCTTTATGAACTAGCTAACTTGTAGTTTCATGAGCTTGTGTAGGTGATGTAGTTTGTGTATGTAAGTAGCTTCCATGTTTAGGAGCTTTACTTGTGTACATATGTTCTAGTGGATAAGAGTGCAGTATGTAGGTGTGATGTGGTGGTGGCCTTGTGCAAGCATGTGTATGTGTGTGAAGGGTCCCCGGCCCCCCCTCACCACATATCATGTGTGAGTGTGTCCTAACTAGTGTGTGTATGTATCTTATGAGGGTTATGATGTGTGTATGTTTGCCATGTGATGCAAGCTTTGTTTAGCATGTGTAGGTAGGTGTGTTTATCTTGAGCTTGATGTGCTTGTGTGTGAAGTGGAGTAGATGTGTGTGTGAGAGGCACTCCACCTTTGCAAACAAGCCTTGCACCTCCACATGACCATATGTGAGAGGGCATGGTATGTTGCTTGTGTGGATAGCTTGGTAGTAGTGTTTATGAAGTTGATGTGCATGACACAAACATGGGGTTCAAACCCTCATGTCACTTTGTCATTGTGCACATGAGCTCAACCTTTGTAGTTGTTGATATAGTGGAACTACATGAAATGATGCCCTATTCACTAGGAATGATTTGGAGTAGTTTCCTCTTCCTTAATTTGTGGTCACTTGTTCCAAGTAAGTGCCCACATATTATATATGATTTTGGGGTAGAATCTCCCAACGAATCCAGTGGTGAAGTTAGTTTTGCCATTGGGATACTTCATGGAGTTGACATATTCAGATTTGTTGCAAGTTTGCTCTTTGATTCCATGGAATAGGTAGAGCCCAAGGGCATGAGCTTTTGTGTGATAGTAGTAGGGGTTTTGCTCTACGCCATAGTGGTGTCATTTATCACTAGGTGATACTTGTGTGCAAACTATGCCTAGACAAAATGGGCATGTGGCTGAAAATTCCAGTTTAGTGAAATCTGGAATTTCACCAAGTGTGGGAATGTGTAAACATTTACCTCTCCTGTAGATGAGGTTGTTCTGGTCATTGTGTTGTGATCTAGCCTTAGTTCAGTGCTAGGCATTTGGACCTGATATGTTTGTGAAGCTCCCTGTCAAATTTAATCTCATTTGGAGTCCTGTAGGTTATGTTTTGCTTGCTGTCAAAAAGCTTCAAAACAAAGACAGAAAGTCAGGTGCAGGAATTGTCACCAAGTCCCTGAGATATGATGGTTTTGGAAAAGTTTGTAGCCTTGTATCTTCTTGTGTTTAATTCCTTTTGCTGTGATTCTTGCTGGTGCTTGTAGTGTTCTTGGTTGGCTATAGCCACATATATTATTTGTCATATTTGGAGGGCTGTAGCTATGTTGCATGTAGCTCACAAAGAGCTAGATGCAGATTATGGCAGATTGTGTAGTATAGTCATTTTGATGATTGTGGGTGATTAGTTGATGTTGTGGTGTTCTTCCTTGTTCCAATTCATTCGTGTTGGGTTGTTACATGTCTTGGCAACCTGGGAATACCAGATTTATGCCATTTGAGTGTGTGGTGTTGATTTTGACACGTAGGGCTTCTTATCTTGTTTCGTTGATTCCCGTTGATCCGTAGCTTCAATTGTAATGTTCTTTATATGGTTTTGCATCGTTTTCACGAGACACATCTGATCATGTCATTCTCATGCATGTCAAAATAGCTTAGTGTACAGTTCTGTCCAGAAACTTATAGTAGTTTCTTTTGCTTGTGCTAGTGATAGAAATAGTGATGCATGCTCATTTTTCATCTCATGCATCATGTGCTTGTTGCATCTTGTGGTGTTGTTGTTCATTGGTTGTTATTCTTATGATGGGTAGCACCGGGATTTGAGAACGAATATGTGGAGTCAGGAGAGTACGTGCAGGACGAACCAGAACCATTCCAAGCTGAGGATATCACACGCAAGATGATATGACCTTGATTCCATCTCTAGACTTGTTATGCTAGTTTGCGTTTCCATGTCATATTGCTCGCTGCCTACCACTGAATTAAATTGCCTCTTGACATGCCATAAACCCATACACTGAACCCTTCCTAGCAAAACTTGTATGGCTATGTAGGCTTTGCTCAGCTACTAATGTTAGCGTTGCTAGATACAGGTGCTTTGACTCATGTGATAACATGAGCTTGATATCATTATCTTAAATTCTGTTATTTAATTAATGCACCTATATACTTGGTAAATGACGGGAGGCCTAGCCTTTTGCCGGGTGCTTTGTTCCGTTATTGCCGCCTTAGTTACCGGCTACGGGTGTTTGATTCCATAATGATCGCTCCTAACACGTTCGGGGTTGTTATGGGGACCCCCTTGATAAATCGCGTAGTGCTAAGGCTTGTCCGGCAGGACCCAACATTGGTTTTAATCTGCTAATCACATAATAAGATGCATAGGGAATAGCTACCCCGAGGAATTTAATCAACAACCCGGGCCAGTGCTCCTCATGAGTGTTGGTCCCACCTGAGCGATGTCCGGGGCCCCACTGGTCACCCAGAGGTTTAGCCATCCCGACGTCTAGCTCATCCGTCGTGTCCTCGGACTGAGATACGCGACTCTTATTAGGGTCGTCGACACGACGGGAGGGCCTGCTAGCCTTGTCTTACCTTAGCGGTATATCTTGCATACAGGAATCCCAGTGAAGCTTTGGTATCCCCCAGAGTTGAGGTTTTTCTCTAAGGAATCCGACGAGATCACGAGATTCCTGATAGAGGATGCCTTTGCGGCCTGTGTACGTTTGTGATGGACTAGTTGGAGTACCCTTGCAGGGTTTAATCTTTCGGAAAGCCGTGCACGCGGTTATGTGGCAACTTGGAATATTTTGTTAACATTCTTTATTAGAGAACTTAAACATAAGCTAATAAAATTGCCAACTGTGTGTGTAACCGTGACTGTCCCCCTCGAAGATCTCTCTCCGATCGGGAACACGGTGGGGTAATGAATGCCGTAGGTAGGTGTTCAGGATCACTTAGTGATCAAGTAATCACGACCGCTAGTGTGGACCACCTTCATAATTGTTTTACGAAAGTTAGCCACTAAATCAAGCTTAGGATGCTGCAACCTTATACACTCCACCCTTACCCTACCTAATAACATGACTAGTTCTGGCACCAAGGTCTTAGATTGCTGAGTCCTCGTGGCTCACGGATTCCTCCGAAACTCCCAACAGGTACAGGTACCCCAGAGACAGATGATCCCGACGGCACTCAGCTGGCGTGGCAGTACGACAAGGAGACAGACCGCCTCTACGTGAACTATCCACAGGACTGAGGCGTGGTCGTGATTGTGGGCCTGCAGCCATGGTAGCATAGCATTTCTACGTTTTGTAGTCCGTAGCGGAACTACCTTGATTGTATCTGTGATGTACTCTGAGTTATTAATGAGAAGACAATTGAATCCCGAATTGTCTACTTTTATTATTATTTGTGCTGTGTTACTTGCTTGCGAAATGCTTAGATGCGCTCCTTTCCTATTCGGGGCCTCGACCCCCAGATCGGAAAGGACCGCATCTTGGTCGTTACAAGTTGGTAATCAGAGCCTTACGACCATAGGAGCCTTTGTGTGATCGTACTTGGCCGAGTCGAGTCTAGGAAATGTTTTGAGTCTTAGTTATATCGGAGAGTAGGATTCTTTTTTCTCCTCTTCTATGCTCTGGTGAGGTTCCCGTCTTAGGAAATCTTTAACTCTACTCCTTTTCTCGCTCAAATTTTTTTTAGGATCACGCGGGTATTTGTGAAATCTATATGATTTCGATGTGACGGAATCCTGTCCTGGTGCCTCCTATCTGCTCTAAGTATGAGGGGAGTTGAGCTTCGCGGGATTCTTGCGCACATCGCCGTCATTCAGATATCTGAGTATCTAAGAACAGAGGGTGTTCGTTATTGCTTCAATACTGGTAGTGGTGAGATAACCCCGATGTCCCCAGTACTGGTGTAGATTGTTCGGGGTATTACCACACTTGGTATAGTTGTGATCACGAGGATATGTTGTAGATGTAGGTCCGAGATGCTGGTTGTGTGTTGAAGGATGTGATACAGGTGACGGGTTAGTTTAGGAGTTGTGTGAAATACTCCTTGTATCCGTGTACTAGATTGCATGACCACTTATTTCGGGAATTCATAGGTGGGATATCTAGTAGTATCTTATAGGACTATCTTCCTACAGACGCTTGATTGAGGTTTGGGAAATCTCGGTCATATGTTTGTTCCGAGCAGTTCTAGCTCACACTTGTTTGCAGTGGTCCTTATCGGAATTTTGTCGTCCATCACTTCGAGGATGCATTCTTGCTATGTTGTTCGAGTGCAATGCTAAATTCTGTTCAGATATTCTGTCTTTTGATTCAGCAATATCTTCAATTATCCTATGGACTAATATGATGTCCGTCTTTAGGATGGCTCCACCGACTCGTCAGACCCCAGGGCGTGAGGATATGCCGCCTCCACCACCTCCTCCTCTGTCGCCGCCTCCTCTTGCAGAGGCCTGGCAGGCGATGATGGCAGCTACTAATGCAAACACCCAGATGCTGTTGCAGTTGATCGAGGAGAGAGCCAATCATCAGCAGGGCAATTTCCAGCAGGGTGGCAATCACTTCGCCAACCTGAGTCAGTTCCTGTCAAACCAGCCTAAGACGTTCACTTCTTGCGACCAGCCTTTTGATGCAGAAGATTGGATCCGTGATATGAACAAGCATTTCGAGTGTAGCAATGTGCGTCCGGAGGACTATGTCAAGTTTGCAACGTTTTAGTTGAAGGGACATGCTTCTATATGGTGGCAGCAGCTCAAGGACTCCAGAGGCGACAGGGTGATGTCTTGGGACGAGTTTTGTCGTGACTTCAGGTCCCACTACATCCCTTCCAGTTTTGTGGAGGAGATGCGTGAGAAGTTCAGGCGTTTGAAGCAGGGCAGCAATTCTGTGTACAAGTACAATGTCGAGTTCCACGAGCTGGCCCGTTACGCGCTGCAGGATGTCCAGGATCAGAAGAGCAAGATCTACCAGTTCAGGGGTGGCTTGAAGGAAGACTTGCAGTTAGCTCTTGCATTGCACGATCCTAAGGAGTTTGACAAGTTCTACAACCTAGCTCTGAGAGCAGAGGCAACCTTGCTCAGGGTGGAAAACTCCAAGAAGCGCTTCAGAGATTCCAGCTCTTCCTCGACTCAGGTGGTTCAGAAGCAACAGAGGTTTTGGGTTTCTCCTCCTCCTCCTCGGCACTCACAGCAGCTGAAGCACTCAGGTGGTCGTGGTTCTTCCCAGCCACCCAACCCTGGCTTCCAGCAGAGATACCAGCATCAGAAGCAAGGGCCTCCTTAGACTCAGTTCCGGCAGCCAGCAGATGTCACTTGTCACAAATGTGGACAGAAGGGTCACTATGCCAACAAATGTACTTCTCAGCTCCGTCTGTCGCCTCCTCCTCCAGGCAAACCTCCAAGAAACGCTCTTGTCAAATTCAACCCGAGATCAGCTCGAGTCAACATGGTGAATGCAGCTGAAGCAGACAACTCCTGTGATGTGATCATGGGTAACCTCCTCGTCAATGATATTCCTGCTAAAGTGTTATTTGATTCTGGTGCTTCGCATTCGTTCCTCTCCATTCCATTTGCATCCAAGCATAATGTTCCTGTTGAAGAGCTTCCTAGTCCGTTGTCAGTAGTTTCTCTAGGCAAGTTCATGCATGCTAGTACTCATGCTCCCGATGTTTCTATCAAGATGGGCAATTATTCCTTTCTGGCGTCTCCGTATGTCTTGGGCAAGTCCGACATCGACTTGATTCTTGGTATGGACTGGTTGGCCATGAACAAGGCGTCAATTGATTGTGAAGCCAAAGAAGTCAATCTTACCCACTCTTCGGAGGATGTGATTATATTCGCGGCGCGCGATGATACAATCCGTTTGTTCTCCTTGAATGAAAAGGGCGAGATCAATCCTATTGAGCAAGTCCCAGTGGTCTGCGAATATCAAGATGTGTTTCCTGAAGAGCTGCCAGGCATGCCTCTGCACCGTGAAGTTGAGTTTGTCATTGAGCTTGAGCTAGGTACAGAGCCAGTGTGCAAACGGTCGTACAAGCTGGGTCCAGAAGAATTGAAGGAACTTAAGAGGCCACTTGATGAGCAGGAGCGTTTGGGTTTGATCAGACCAAGCTCGTCTCCGTGGGGATGTGGTGTTTTGTTTGTCAAGAAGAAGGATGGCTCGGACCGACTGTGTGTCGATTACCGTCCATTGAACAAGAAGACAATCAAGAACAAATATCCACTTCCGAACATAACTGAGTTGTTCGAACAGTTGAAAGGTGCTAAAGTATTCTCCAAGCTTGATCTCAGAATGGGCTATCATCAGATTCGCATTCGCGAGGAAGACATTCCGAAGACGACATTCAGGACTAGTTTTGGCTCGTATGAGTATATGGTCATGTCTTTTGGTCTGGCTAATGCTCCTCCGACATTTTGTCGATTGATGAACTATATTTTCACCCCATACAAGAATGAATTTGTCTTTCTCTATCTCGACGACAATCTGGTTTTTTCTGAGACTCGGGAAGAACATGAGAAACATCTTAGGTTGGTGCTTGATAAACTGAGAGAGTACAAGTTGTATGCCAAGTTTTCCAAGTGCGAGTTCTGGCTGAAAGAAGTGGTTTATCTTGGGCATATTATCTCTGCCGAGGGCATTAAGGTTGATCTGTCCAAGGTTCAAGCTATTGTTGAATGGGAACCTCCGCAGAATGTGAAGCAGCTTCAAAGCTTTCTGAGGCTTGCTGGATACTGCAGAAGGTTCATTGAGAACTTCTCCAAGATCGCCAAGCCGCTCTCTAGTCTTCTTCAAAAGGGTGTTAAGTATGTTTGGTCTCTAGAGTGTCAACTGGCTTTCGATACACTCAAAGAGAAGCTTATCTCCACTCCGGTCTTGGCTCCTCCGGATGATTCCAAGCCGTACCAGGTCTTTTACGACGCTTCTCTCCAGGGTCTTGGTGCAGTCTTGATGCAAGATAGGAAGTTGGTTGCTTATACCTCCAGGCAGCTGAAGCCTGCGGAGAAGAACTATCCCATGCACGATCTCGAGCTAGCAGCTGTTGTGCACGCCTTGATGACTTGGAGACATCTCTTGTTAGAACGTAATGTTGAAGTTCTCACCAATCACAAGAGTCTCAAGTATATCTTCACTCAGCCTAACTTGAATCTTCGGCAAACACGTTGGGTGGAAATGCTCCAGGATTTTAATCCGAGTGTTGAGTACATGCCAGGCAAGGCAAATGTAGTGGCAGATGCATTGAGTAGGAAGGCATATTGCAACAGTCTGATTCTACAACCTCTACAGCCGGGTCTTTCTGAGTCTTTCAGGAAGTTTAATCTTCAGCTAGTACCTCAGGGTTTTCTTGCGAACCTTCAGATCTCTCCTACCTTGGAAGATCAAGTCAGAGGAGCTCAGCTTCTTGACGCTATGGTGAAGAAGGTCAAGATTGGCGTGGGAAAGAGTCTCCCCAAGTATAAGTGCTTCACTGTTGATGCCAGGGACACGTTGTTTTTCGAGGATCGCCTTGTCGTCCCGAAAGGTGATCATGGAAGAAGCTCATAACTCTCTGCTCTCTATTCATCCTGGAAGCTCCAAAATGTACCATGACTTGAAGCATACATTCTGGTGGACTCGTATGAAACGTGAAATTGCTCAGTTCGTAAACAAGTGTGATGCATGTCGAAGGGTGAAAGCACAACATCAACGCCCATCAGGTCTCTTGCAGCCTTTGCCGATTCCCGAGTGGATGTTTGATCACATTGAGATGGATTTCGTCACCGGGTTTCCGAAGTCCAAGAAGGGCAATGATGCTATCTTCGTCGTCATCGACAAGTTGAGTAAAGTGGCTCATTTCCTTCCAGTCAAGGAGTCCATTTGAGTAGCTCAGCTGGCAGAGTTGTACACCTTCAGGATTGTCTCTTTGCACGGCGTGCCTATGATGATCTCTTCAGATCGCGGAAGTATCTTCACTTCCAAGTTCTGGGACTCCTTTCAGTTGGCTATGGGCACGAAGATCCGCTTCAGCACAACATTCCATCCTCAGACTAGTGGTCAAGTGGAGAGAGTGAATCAAGTTCTTGAGGATATGCTGAGAGCCTGTGTTATCTCTTTTGGCATGAAGTGAGAAGATTGTCTGACTTTCGCGGAGTTCTCGTATAACAACAGTTATCAAGCTAGTTCTCACAAGGCTCCGTTTGAAATTCACTATGGCAGGAAGTGCCGTACTCCGCTCAACTGGTCTGAGACCGGCGAGCGTCACATCCTTGGGAATGATATGATAGAAGAAGCTGAGGAGATGTGTCGGATCATTCGTGACAACCTCAGAGCAGCTCAGTCCCGTCAGAAGAGCTATTACGATAGCAAGCACCGTGACATGTCTTATGAGCTTGATGACTTTGTCTATCTCAAGGTGTCGCCTATGAAGGGTATGCAGCGTTTTGGCATCAAAGGCAAGCTTGCGCCTCGTTTCGTTGGTCCGTTCAGAGAGGTTGGCAAGAGGGGCGACCTTGCATACCAGCTCGAGCTTCCGTCAACCTTTGCAAATGTCCATAATGTGTTCCATGTTTCTCAGCTTTGGAGGTGTTTCAAGACCCCCGAGCGCACTGTGCATCTTCAAGATATCGACCTTCAGCCTGACCTTTCTTATTGTGAGCATCCAGTTGCGGTTCTCGAGGCGACTGAGCGCAAGACCCGTAACAAGACTGTCAAATTTCTCAAAGTGCAGTGGTCTCACCATTCCGATAAAGAGGCTACGTGGGAACACGAGGATGACCTCCGTTCCGAATTTCCCGATTTCTTTCAGTCTTAGATCTCGAGGGCGAGATCTTCTTTCTAGTGTGGGAGAGTTTGTAGTGCCCCAGATGTAACCTTGCCATATTTGGAACCTATTGCATGTGGGTCCAACTTGTCAGAGTTTTGGTGATATCAATTGTGCCATGACTTCTTGTGATGACTCCTTATTGTTTCTCTTCCTTCCCATGCATGCATGCATAACATATCATTGCTTGCCCTTGTCTTGTGTTGTTGCCATATGATCTTAGCATTTCATGTGGTGGTGGTGATCTTGTGGTTGCACCTTGTGATGCCTTGTGATGATGTGCATGTGATGTATAGTTTATGTGGGGTGTGCATGTGATAGTATATGCTTAGGTTTCACAACCATCTCCACCCCTCCTCTCTATTTCTCCTATGTCAAGATTCTCTCCTCCCTTCCCTCTTTTAAAAATGCCCATGTATAACTATATTTGGTGGAGGATGCCAAGATGTCTTTTTGCTGTTTTGTATCTTAGTTTTAAGGGTGCAAACAAATCCAAAACAGTAAATAAATTGCTGTTTTGCATTTATTCAAGTTGCTCCAAATATTTCTTTTCTATTTTATTCAAATAGGTCATAATTCCTTATGACCAGGGGCATTTTTATTTTGTTTTTATCCCCTACAGAAAACCCTGTGTTATTTCTCTCTTCTTTGTTATTTCTGTAAAAGAAAAAGCATTGGGTCTTTCTTTTCTTTTAAGTGCAACCAAGGTGGGCTCTCTCTCTCACTTGGCGGCCCACCTTCCTTCTCTCCCGCAACAGAAGCCCACCCCGCGCCTCCTTCTTCTTTCACTAACGCCGACGCCTGCCTGTGTCCTTTCCGTTGGAGCTACACAGAGAGGGGACTCGGGAGGCATGACGGCGCCGTCCCGTCGCGCCCTTTCCCTAGGGTTCCGCGCCTCCCTCTCTGCGCTGCCGCCATCTCCCCCATCTCTCTTCTCCCCTCCCGGTAAGTCTGTGCAAACTAGGGTAGCAGAGAAAGAACCGACCTCCACCGACCATCCCCTGCCTCCCGTCGACTCCGGCACCGGCGGCCATGTCCAAGGGCACGGGAGATTGCCCCGCACTCCGTTCCCGCCATCGCTGAGGTCGAGGAACACCCTCCTCGACGTCCAGGGGCTCGCCACCGCCTCGGCCGTGGTGATCTTCTTCCTCCACGACTACCTGCGGCAGGGAGCTTCTCCGGTCGACGTCTTCCCTCCGGTTTCTTCTCCAAGGAGTCCGGTAGCCCCATCTTCTTCCCGAGTTGAGCAGGTTCGCCTCCTCCTCCCTTCTCCCTTGATGGATCCGACGGTCTGTGTTGCAGGGCGTTCCTGAACCGAGCAGTAGCGTAGCCGGTGATGTGCGTATGTATCTTGATGTGCTCGTGGCGTAGCTAGGTGGGAGAGCTAGCTCAGGATAGCAGCCGACAGTAGCATAGAGGAGGTGTTCGAGGTGCCGCAGTATCGCAGCAGAGAGCCACGGCAACCTCCCTGTCGCCGGTGCATCTCGGTGTAGAGCAGAGTACGCAGCAGAGGCAGAATACTTTACAAACTACCCTAATCTATCAAGCTTCCGTATCGTAGCGTAGTGGTGTGTGCGTGTGAATGAACCCGAGAGATGCAGGGATTGAATCACAGATGGTGCTCCCCCTTTTTGTGGTTTATTTTCATGTGTGCTAGTAGGTTAGCTGCAACAGAGGGACATCTTTGTAAGCCCCCCTTCTCTGTCGAATTCAATGGTAACAGCAGGGTGGTAAGGGAAGCAGAGCATGTCCAGGGGATCTTGGGTTCGAAACCCAGCTCCACCCTTTTATTTGTTTTGTACTTCATTTGCTTTATTTCCTGTTTTAGCTTGATGGTTTAAGGCTGGTTTGAACATCAGATGTTGTAGTATTTTTTTGTTAAGATCTAAACAGTATGTGTTGCTTTATGAACTAGCTAACTTGTAGTTTCATGAGCTTGTGTAGGTGATGTAGTTTGTGTATGTAAGTAGCTTCCATGTTTAGGAGTTTTACTTGTGTACATATGTTCTAGTGGATAAGAGTGCAGGATGTAGGTGTGATGTGGTGGTGGCCTTGTGCAAGCATGTGTATGTGTGTGAAGGGTCCCCCCCCCTCACCACATATCATGTGTGAGTGTGTCCTAACTAGTGTGTGTATGTATCTTATGAGGGTTATGATGTGTGTATGTTTGCCATGTGATGCAAGCTTTGTTTAGCATGTGTAGGTAGGTGTGTTGATCTTGACCTTGATGTGCTTGTGTGTGAAGTGGAGTAGATGTGTGTGTGAGAGGCACTCCACCTTTGCAAACAAGCCTTGCACCCCCACATGACCATATGTGAGAGGGCATGGTATGTTCCTTGGGTGGATAGCTTGGTAGTAGTGTTTATGAAGTTGATGTGCATGACACAAACATGGGGTTCAAACCCCCATGTCACTTTGTCATTGTGCACATGAGCTCAACCTTTGTAGTTGTTGATATAGTAGAACTACATGAAATGATGCCCTATTCACTAGGCATGATTTGGAGTAGTTTCCTCTTCCTTAATTTGTGGTCACTTGTTCCAAGTAAGTGCCCACATATTATATATGATTTTGGGGTAGAATCTCCCAACGAATCCAGTGGTGAAGTTAGTTTTGCCATTGGGATACTTTATGGAGTTGACATATTCAGATTTTTTGCAAGTTTGCTCTTTGATTCCATGGAATAGGTGGAGCCCAAGGGCATGAGCTTTTGTGTGATAGTAGTAGGGGTTTTGCTCTACACCATAGTGGTGTCATTTATCACTAGGTGATACTTGTGTGCAAACTATGCCTAGACAAAGTGGGCATGTGGCTGAAAATTCCAGTTTAGTGAAATCTGGAATTTCACCAAGTCTAGGAATCTGGAAACATTTACCTCTCCTGTAGATGAGGTTGTGCTAGTCATTGTGTTGTGATCTAGCCTTAGTTCAGTGCTAGGAATTTGGACCTGATATGTTTGTGAAGCTCCCTGTCAAATTTCATATCATTTGGAGTCCTGTAGGTTATGTGTTGCTTGCTGTCGAAAAGCTTCAGAACAAAGACAGAAACTCAGGTCCATGAATTTTCACCAAGTCCCTGAGATCTGATGGTTTTGGGAAAGTTTGCAGCCTTGTATCTTCTTGTGTTTAATTCCTTTTGCTGTGATTCTTGCTGGTGCTTGTAGTGTTCTTGGTTGGCTACAGCCACATATATTATTTGTCATATTTGGAGGGCTATAGCTATGTTGCATGTAGCTCACAAAGAGCTAAGATGCAGATTATGGCAGATTGTGTAGTATAGTCGTTTTGATGATTGTGGGTGATTAGTTGATGTTGTGGTGTTCTGCCTTGCTCCAATCCATTCATGTTGGGTTGTTACATGTCTTGGCAACCTGGGAATACCAGATTTATGCCATTTGAGTGTGTGGTGTTGATTTTGACACATAGGGCTTCTTATCTTGTTTCGTTGATTCCCGTTGATCCGTAGCTCCGATTGTAATATTCTTTATATGGTTTTGCATCGTTTTCACGAGACGCATCTGATCATGTCATTCTCATGCATGTCAAAACAGCTTAGTGTACAGTTCTGTCCAGAAACTTATAGTAGTATCTTTTGCTTGTGCTAGTGATAGAAATAGTGATGCATGCTCATTTTTCATCTCATGCATCATGTGCTTGTTGCATCTTGTGGTGCTGCTGTTCATTGGTTGTTATTCTTATGATGGGTAGCACCGGGATCGGAGAACGAATACGTGGAGTCAGGAGAGTACGTGCAGGATGAACCAGAACCATTCCAAGCTGAGGATATCACACGCAAGATGATATGACCTTGATTCCATCTCCAGACTTGTTATGCTAGTTTGCGTTTCCATGTCATATTGCTCGCTGCCTACCACTGAATTAAATTGCCTCTTGACATGCCATAAACCCATACACTGATCCCTTCCTAGCAAAACTTGTATGGCTAAGTAGGCTTTGCTCAGCTACTAATGTTAGCGTTGCTAGATGCAGGTGCTTTGACTCAAGTGATAACATGAGCTTGATATCATTATCTTAAATACTGTTATTTAATTAATGCACCTATATACTTGGTAAATGACGGGAGGCCTAGCCTTTTGCTGGGTGCTTTGTTCCGTTATTGCCGCCTTAGTTACCGGCTACCGGTGTTTGATTCCATAATGATCGCTCCTAACACGTTCGGGGTTGTTTTGGGGACCCCCTTGATAAATCGCGTAGTGCTAAGGCTTGTCCGACAGGACCCAACATTGGTTTTAATCTGCTAATCACATAATAATCTGCATAGGGAATAGCTACCCCGACGAATTTAATCAACAACCTGGGCCAGTGCTCCTCATAAGTGTTGGTCCCACCTGAGCGATGTCCGGGGCCCCACTGGTCACCCAGAGGTTTAGCCATCCCGACGTCTAGCTCATCCGTCGTGTCCTCAGACTGAGATACGCGACTCTTATTAGGGTCGTCGACACGACGGGAGGTCCTGCTAGCCTTGTCTTACCTTAGCGGTACATCTTGCATACAGGAATCCCAGTGAAGCTTTGGTTTCCCCCAGAGTTGAGGTTTTCCTCTAAGGAATCCGACGAGATCACGAGATTCGTGATAGAGGATGCCTTTGCGGCCTGTGTACGTTTGTGATGGACTAGTTGGAGCACCCATGTAGGGTTTAATCTTTCAGAAAGCTGTGCCCGCGTTATGTGGCAACTTGGAATATTTTGTTAACATCCGGTATGAGAGAACTTAAACATAAGCTAATAAAATTGCCAACTGTGTGCGTAACCGTGACTGTCCCCCTCGAAGATCTCTCTCCGATCGGGAACACGGTGGGGTTATGAATGTCGTAGGTAGGTGTTCAGGATCACTTAGTGATCAAGTAATCACGACCGCTAGTGTGGACCACCTTCATAATTGTTTTACGTAAGTTAGCCACTAAATCAAGCTTAGGATGCTGCAACCTTATACACTCCACCCTTACCCTACCTAATAACATGACTAGTTCTGGCACCGAGGTCTTAGATTGCTGAGTCCCTGTGGCTCACGGATTCCTCCAAAACTCCCAACAGGTACAGGTACCCCAGAGACAGATGATCCCGGCGGCACTCAGCTGGCGTGGCAATACGACGAGGAGACGGACCGCCTCTATGTGAACTATCCAGAGGACTGAGGCGTGGTCGTGATTGTGGCCTGCAGGCAAGGTGGCATAGCATTTCTATGTTTTGTAGTCCATAGCGGAACTACCTTGATTGTATCTGTGATGTACTCTGAGTTATTAATGAGAAGACAATTGAATCCCGAATTGTCTACTTTTATTATTATTTGTGCTGTGTTACTTGCTTGCGAAACGCTTAGATACGCTTCTTTCCTATTCAGGGCCTCGACCCCCAGATCGGAAAGGACCGCATCTTGGTCGTTACAAGCAATCAACCCAGAGTTTTTACAGGTTATGAGCATCACCAATGAATTTCACTCTGTTGCTGGCCTAGACGTGGGAAGTCTGGCCGTTGGACAGATTTTCCCAGATAATAAATCTGCTAAACAAGCAATACATAGCTATGCAATTGCTATTGACAGGCAACATAGAGTGAAGCAGTCTCATAAAAAGGAGTTGAAGCTCATATGCATCCATCGCGAAGCGGGTTGCCGCGGAAGAGTTATTGCTCGCCAGAAGCCTGGCGTATGTCAGCCATGGCATGTCACAAAAATAGAGCAACATGGTTGTGAGCAAACCGGCACTCTTTCAGAGCACCGCAATGTGACTGCAGAATATGTGTCACAGGTGATGCAAGCCATTGTGCAGCAAAGTCTTAATATTAGTATTAGGGCTTTGCGTGCAACTGCATCTGATCTGATTGGTTTCCCTGTCAGCTACAGCAAGGCTCGTCATGCAAAGGAAAAGATATTTCACAGGTTGTATGGGACCTATGAGGAGGCGTACTCTTTTGCCCCTAGAATATTGCATTAGATTTCAGTTGCTAACACGGGGACTCAAGTTTTCCGGAAAGAACGTCCAAATCCATTGAACCCGGACGAGCAAATCCTGGACCGCTTATTCTGGGCATTCGCCCAGACTATACAAGCATTCAAGCATTGTGGTCCGGTTGTATCAATTGATGGCACATTTCTAAAGTACATGGGCACACTCTTAGTGGCGATGGCAGCTGATGCAAACAATCAACTTCTTCCTATTGCCTATGCACTAGTGGAGAGCGAAAACAATCATAGTTGGCTATGGTTCCTGTGTTGCCTGAAGATGGGGGTCATCAAAGATCGGGAAGGGGTTTGCATCATCTCTGATCGCAACACCGGGCTATTAAGCGCGCTCGAGATAATTAAGGCTTCACAAGATCCAGATTGGGGGTGGCCCGATCTGGAGACAAGGTGGTGCATGAGGCATTTGGCAGCTAATTTTTATTCGAAATTCAAAAACAAAGATTGGTTCAAGCTATTCAAGAACATGTGCATGCAGAAAACTGCAGCAAAAATGAATGCTATCTGGGCAGGTATCAATGGTGAGATCGAGCGCGCATCCCTCCCGGCGAGAGAAGACCGGAGGGGTCGTCAAACAGTAATAAATTTGAGCCGGTGGATCAGTGAGAATTGTCCCAATTTGTACAAGTGGGCGCAGTCTTAGGACACTAGCGCTAGATACGTATAATGGCAAGCAACATGTCCGAGGTGTACTGTCACGCCCAAGATGCGACCCTATCCTCAATTTGGCACGAAGGGCTCGTCAGGGATAGAAGCGCATCTCGTCGTGTCGCATGAATGGATATTGTTACAAGTACATGTACTGAAAAGAAGATATATATATATATAATTGGCTTACACTCGCCACAAGCTACATCAGAGTCACAACAGTACAATACATAATCATCATGAAGAAGAGCAGGGTCCGACTACGGATGAAAACAAACGAGAAAAGAAGAACGACGTCCATCCTTGCTATCCCAGGCTGCCGGCCTGGAACCCATCCTAGATCGATGAAGAAGAAGAAGAAGAAGCAACTCCAAATGAACAATCAACGCGCTCGCGTCAAGTAACCTTTACCTGTTCCTGCAACTGGTGTTGTAGTAATCTGTGAGCCACAGGGGACTCAGCAATCTCATTTCCAAAGGTATCAAGAATAGCAAAGCTTAATGGCTGAGGTATGGTTAAGTGGTGAGGTTGCAGCAACGACTAAGCATATATTTGGTGGCTAAACTTACGAGTACAAGAAAATAAAAAAGGGGGAAGATCTACGCAAAACGGACATGACTACTGATGATCAAATGAATGATCCTGAACACCTACCTACGTCAGACATAACCCCACCGTGTCCTCGATCGGAGAAAGAACTCACGAAAGAGACAGTCACGGTTACGCACACAGTTGGCATATTTTAATTAAGTTAACTTCAAGTTATCTAGAACCAGTGTTAAACAAAGTTTCCACGTTGCCACATAACCGCGGGCACGGCTTTCCGAAAAGATTTAACCCTGCAGGGGTGCTCCAACTAGTCCATCAAAAATTACCACAAGCCGCATAGAAATCCTCAATCACGAAGCTCGCGATCTCGTCGAATTCCCTAGTGGAAAACCTCAACTCTGAGATTACCCAAAGCATCACCGGAATCCCGATGCACAAGATATCTCGTCAAAGGTAAAACTAATCCAGCAAGGCCGCCCGACGTGTCGACGAACCCGATAGGAGTCGCATACCTCGTTCTCAGGACACAACGGATGGAAAAGCCTACAGGTACCAAACCTCGAGTTGCCCCGTGGTGGCCCGGCAGTCTGTCCATTTTGGACCAACACTCATGAGGAGCACTGGCCCGGGGGTTGATTAAATTTCCACGGGTTAATTACTCCCAATGTAGTTCATTAGTTATTAGGCAAATGTAGTACCAAACTTGGGCCGTGCCAGACCAGCTTTAATCTAAAACGAATTATCAAGGGGGTCCCCATAACAACCCCGATCGTGTTAGGAGCGCTCATTTATGGAACATAACATCGGTAGCCGAAATTAAGGGGGCAAAGGTGGACCAAAACACCAGTCTAGAAAAGGTCGAGCCTTCCACCTTTTACCAAGTAGAAAGGTGCATTAAATTAAATAGCATTTAAATATGGTGATATGACAAGGAACCCATGTTATCACAGGGAAGCATCTGCACCTGCAACTAGCAATGCTAACAATAGGGTAAAGCAAGCAGTAACATAGCCAATCAGTGGTTTGCTAGGTCGAACGGGTTGAAGGTAGTCATGGCATTGTTGAGAGGCTGATATTTAACATGTGGTAGGCAACAAAACAAAAACGATAGAAGCGGTAAAACTAGCATGGCAATGATAGTAATGGTATCTGGGGAAATGGTCATCTTGCGTGAGATCCCGCTTGGAAGAAGAATGCCTCCATGAAGTCGGCAAACCAACGTAGTCGAATGGGTCCTCACATTCCGACACGCTTGCAGAACTCTATCGAGACGGAGCAAACCGGAAACAAACATCAACACAGATATTCACCACATGATGCACAACATGATGCAAACCTAATATGATGCATGATCAGTTCAATGATGCAAGGGATGGCATGGCAATTCACCTCACGGAAACACTACACATTAAATGAAGCTCGATATGCAACGGGTTGTATATCGACGAAACTCTACGACACGATTATTTACACGACAATATTAAATTGTTGTTATCATGGCAAGGGGTGAAGCGGTGAGCCTACATGGCATCCTAGACGATTTAACTCGCGGAACATAGAACGGAGCTACGGCACAAGAACATGCAACACAAGATATCATGCCATGAATGCGTCATGCATGCGAGTTCAAACATCACGGCAAGAAGAGAAAGAAACAAGTGTCGCCACGGCGAGCGAGAGGGAACCATGGCGGCAACACGGAAACGATGCCACGGCAACGTTCCTATCCCGATAACTCATTGAGATAACGTGCCAACGAATAGGGAGCGTGTGCGGGAACGTTAAATAAGGAATGGGGTGATCCCGGTTACCGGGTTCCCATGTATCGAGGCACAACAAAAGAAGTACACGTGCATCGGGAAACATAGGTGCATACATATATTCAACTCATACATCATATGTGTTCGGTACACGACACGTCCCATCGGTATACCTTCGAAGCGTGCGAATCGAAGCGGTTCGGTTCGGACAAGGAGACCAACGGTCGTCGTGGTCGTCGTGGAAGTAGTTGTCGTCGTGGTTGTGGTGGAAGTAGTGGTCGTCGTGGTCGTCGTGGAAGTCGGGGTACTCCGGTCTCATCGACGGTAGTCGTTCACTCGGTGTCGTGGCTCTCGGGTCTTCGGTGTCGGTAGTCGAACTCATTTCCGGGGTCGTCGGGGACGTCGTGGTACTTGTGAACTTGGCCATCCCACGCGGCGGGGACGTTCTAAGCGGCGACGGCAAGCGGCAACACAAGCATCAAAATGCAAGCGTCACGCAAGGCAACAACAAGCATCGACGGCATGCAGCTATCGCACGTAGCATCGGCTAGCAGCAACAGCAACTAAGCAACCTAGCATCTAACAGCAACAGCAACTAAGACTAGCTATAGCGGCTAGCTACCTACAGCAAGAGCAACAACAACTAAGCTACGGCAACCAAGCAGCAAGCAGGCAGCACGCTAGCAAGCAAGCTACGCAGCAAGAACAACATGCATCGGTAGCTATAGCAATCAGGCAGCAGGCAAGCAAAGCACGACACAAGCAGGCAGCAGGAGCCGGTAGCATGTCGACAGCAACAACAGCAACCTTCAGGCAACGACAGCAACAGCACTGCCTCGCGGCAGGCAGCGGAGGAAGCAACAAGCAGCAAGTATAGCGCAGCAGCAGCAACTCGGCAGCGGCAACGACGACAGCCACAACAGGCAGTTATGAACAAAATGCAACAGCAACAGCATGCAGCAGCAGTAAAACAGCACATGGCAGCGGCAGCACAGGCAAGCACCGCAAGAGGCGAGGTCGGGCCGGACGGCGGCGATGCAGGGCGAGCCTACGACGAGCACGGCAGCCTGGATGCTAGCGGCGCGGGGTAGTCCATGGCGGGGCGCGGGAAACGGGAAGGAGGCCACGGCGCGGCGACCCGGGCAGGCGCGGCGACGGGGAGGCGCGGGGCGCGGGGCGGCGCCGGCGGCCTGGAGGCGTGCACGCAGGCGAGGGGGCGAGGAGGCGCTGGAGCTTCAGCAGGGGCGACCTCGGGCCGACGCGGAACCCGGTTGCGATTGGTGGGTGGGCGGCTCGGTCCGGGGAGGCCCCACGGCGGCGCGGCGAGGGGATCTCTGGCGGAGGTCGGCCATGGCGCGGGAGGGGCGCTCGGAGGAGGAGGTCGTGCAAGGGAACAAGGAGTAGGAGGGGATCGGCAGAGGAGCTGGAGACGACGGCGCTGCTGGAGGAGAGAACGACTCTGGGGTGGTCGCTAGGGCACGGGGAGGAGGCCTGGGCCTTGGCCGGCTGGGCCTCTCCCTCTCCCTATTGTTTTTTTAAACTTTTAGAACAGAAAATTTTAAATAAAGAAAGGCTTTTAACAAAAATAAAATAAAATAAATGCCTTTGACCCCTTTTGAAAAAAATATTCCCAACTATAAGAAATAGTCGGGCATTTTTAAAAGAAATAATATAACCCTCTTGAAGAATTAAATTTAAAACCTTTTTTTAAGATTAAAATAAACCTCTTTTATTTAAAGAATAAAATAAAAGCGCTTTAAAAGAGAAAAGAAAATGATACGGATTTAAAATAAACAAAAGGAGAAAATAAAGAAAGCCCAAGGGGTTGCCCCCACATTTAATAAAAGGGTTTTTAAAAGAAGACGCTCTTTTCTTTAAAGGGTTATAACGGAAACTTTATACAACCCCAAAACAAAATCAAAGAGAAGAGAGGAGGGGAGTTCCTATCGCCCTAAGACTCAGAGAGCACTCGAAGCACCACAAGCGACAGACGATGCAAGATGCCATGCATGATGCGATGATGCAAACTACATGATGATGCAACAAATAAAAATAAGCACATGACGGAAACGGAAATAAAGGGGAATCTTCTGGAACATCGGTCTCGGGCTGTCACAACTCTCCTACACTACAAGAGGATCTCGCCCCGAGATCCAAGAATGAAAGGGGAGAGAGGATGAGAAAGAACAAGAGGTAAAAACTTAATTGCTTCTTTGACAAACGAGTGAAACCAACGATCCTTGAAGGTTGCAAAGAGATGAGGAATGATATGAGAAGGAAGCAAGAATTCACGGAAAATTTTGGCAGCACTTTGGTAGGAAAATGGGACAAAAAATTCGATAAGATGGAAGAGATAGACTATATTCACAACAAACAAGTAAATAGAACAAGGAAACACCATGATCTTTATAGAACAACATAATAGACCGAAAGAGCAACATCACAAAGCCTCCGGAACAAGAGAATATGAACTAGCTCAAGCGGAAGAAGAGAATGAAGAAAAGAATGACAACTACGATCACAATATAATTGAAGATCCTCTGAATAGAGAATTGACAGAGTAGTTGGAAAACCAACAACGAAAAGAACAAGATAGTAGTGGGCTTATGAAAATCATCTCAACATATATGAGGTGACAACCAACCACTAAAAGAAACAAGGATAGATTGGGAGCAATAAGATATGAACAATTTCTTACACCAAGAGGATACCTTGAGAACTTGGACAAATGACAAGCACCATGATAGCATAACCCATAGGAAAAGCTTTAGGTGAAATCCAAACCAAGATAGCTCAATAAAGAAATCATGGATTGAAAATATCTCATGATCAAAGACTCGATGGATTTAATTATCTCATACTTGAAAGGAAAACTCTTCGAGGCTCCTACACTAACAAGAAGGCTATAAAACCACCTCAAGGAATAAAGAAAGAACAATTGCACCTATAAATGCAAGAGAAAGGATAGTTGAGGTACTGCAACAAGAATCTTGAAGAACACTTAAGAAAGGATTGAAACCTTGATGAACCACCAAGAAGGACCTCCGTATATGAATGAATGATGCAAAGATATCAAGGTAGAAAGAATAAGATTATGACCTTGCCAAGATTTAGATGAAGCTTCACAAAGAGATACTAGAGAAAACTTGGAACTCCGGAAAAGAAAAGATAAGAACACTTGAGAAAAAGGAATTGATATCATGAGCCATTCCGGAAGAAGAATTCAGATCACTTGATGAAACAAGAATAATAATTATGTTATGCTAATCCTTCATCAAGTTTAATTGATGACAAGCAACGGATTTAGCGTAGCACTTATTCTTCTTGAAAGAATCTTGAAGAGACAGAGAGATAAATAAAGCACAAAATAGAAGAAATGTTGCAAGAAACACTGGTAATAATTCACAACTGAATGTAAACACCATGAATTAATGGAGATACATGAGAACGAATAGATCACAAGCCACCTGAGAGAAAACTAGAACAAGGCACTGGATAAACGAGAGCAGAACGAAGAGACAACAATTGAGAAGAATTGAGGATGAAAGTTGAAAGCTGAGAACGAAGAATCTTCTAAAATTATGGCCTTCGGAGGATCGAGAATGAAAACAACTCAGAAAAGCACCGGATAGCAAGAAATGTATCACTCATGATTGGAACAAATGAGAGGATACACGAAGCTGAGATGACAGTCTTCACAAGAATGGAACACGACTGAGAGAAACACTACTTCGAATTGCAAGCTCAGAATGATGACGAGAACAACACCAAGAATAACCGAGACACTCCGGAATAAAGAAGAATGAAAGGTTTGAGCCAAAGAATGAATTAATTCAAATAGATCTTGAAGAAGGGATATGACTGATGAAAATCATACTTACGTCATAGTTGAAAAGATTTAGAGGTCTCTGGAAAAGATTAAAAGAGCCAGGAAAGATCGTGGGAAAAAAACCTGTGTGTTACGGGCCCACTCCAAGAAACCACCGTTAGAAAAGATTGCTTAGAAGAGAGATAATGCACCGGTATGAAGAGAACTAGATGAGGTTAGCACCTCGAAATAATTAAAAAGAATTGAAAACAAGAACTACTGAGATACTTCAACGCACCGGATCGAAAAGAGAGGAATGAATAGCAAGATAGGCTCATAAGAATTATCAACATGGAAAAGAATTAACAAGGATGAATGGATAAGATGACACGGGACAACTAAATTGAATTTACCAGAAAAAGATAACCAGGTTGAATAAAGACGAACACGAAGCTCGTGAGAATCTTCACCATGAATCACCGGGTAAGAGAGAAAAGAACATTACAGCGGCAGAACAACGAAAAGAAAACTCTTGGATGAAAATTGAATCACTCAGAAAAAGGGTGGTAGGGCGGGGAAAAACAAAGACAACTTGGGCTAGATGAGATGAACTCCGAAATAAAATGAGAGAATGATCTTGCAAAATTGGACAAGATTGAATTCACTTGGAGAGAAACACACATCTTGAAAAAAATTGATATGGCGACTCCGGTTGACCAAATTGATAAGGCAATTGATTGAGCAAAAGGATTTGCATTCTCACATAAAAATATGAGAACACCTCTTAGGAAAGATTTGAAATCACCACTTGACATCGAAGCAACTTGAATTTCCAAACTCCAACAAAACAAAGATGCGGCTTGCAATTAGCCAGAACAAACTCATGAGAAAGTAGCCGATATTTTCGTGGACAGGATCACACGGTCTCGATTTTACAGTAGCCATCAAGTGCAATGCAGTGCACCCGACATACGAAGCGTCCCCGAGTCGTAGCAAGCTACAAGGACACTTTAAGACACAACGTGTACCGCTGTAAGTCAACCGTGAACAAACGAATCCACTAGATGTCGAACCCCAACCTAACATCATGCATTTGTTGGAAGAATGTCCTATAAGTGACTACTTGAATTCCCACCTAGGAATTCCCGAAATTATCTAGTCATGCAATCTGGTACACGGATACAAGGAGTAATAATCACACAACTCCTATACTAGCCCGTCACCTGTATCACATCCATCAACACACGACCAGAATCTCGGACCTTCATCTACTACAGACCCTCGTGATCCCAACGATACAAAGTATGGCAGTACTCCCGAACAATCTGCACCAGTACTGGGGACATCAGGGTTATCTCGCCACTACTAGTATTGAAGCAATTACGAACATCCTTCATCCTGAGATACTAAGAAATCTGAATGATAAAGATGTGCTCAAGAATCCCCTGGAGCTCAACTCCCCTGAAACTCAAAGCAGATAGGAGGCACCAAGACAGAACTCCATCACATCGGCATCATATCGATCCCAAAAATATCCGCGTGATCCTAAATTTTTTTGAATGGGAAGAGGAGTAGAATTAAATTATTACGTCAAGATTCCTCACCAGAGCATAGAAGAGGAGAAAAAGGAATCCTACTCTTCGATATATAACTAGACTCAAAGCAGATTTTCACTAGACTCAACTCGGCCAAGTTCGATCAATCAAGGGGGCTTCTAGGTCGGTACTGCTCTAATACCAACTTGTCACGCCCAAGATACGACCCTATCCTCAATTTGGCACGAAGGCCTCGTCAGGGATAGAAGCGCATCTCGTCGTGTCGCAAGAATGGATATCGTTACAAGTACATGTACTGAAAAGAAGAGATATATATATATAGAATTGGCTTACACTCGCCACCAGCTACATCAGAGTCACAGCAGTACAATACATAATCATCATGAAGAAGAGCAGGGTCCGACTACGGACGAAAACAAACGAGAAAAGAAGAACGACGTCCATCCTTGCTATCCTAGGCTGCCGGCCTCGAACCCATCCTAGATCGATGGAGAAGAATAAGCAACTCCAAATGAACAATCAACGCGCTCGCGTCAAGTAACCTTTACCTGTACCTGCAACTGGTGTTGTACTAATCTGTGAGCCACAGGGGACTCATCAATCTCATTTCCAAAGGTATCAAGACTAGCAAAGCTTAATGGGTGAGGTATGGTTAAGTGGTGAGGTTGCAGCAGCGGCTAAGCATATATTTGGTGGCTTACAAGTACAAGAAAATAAAAAAGGGGGAAGATCTACGCATAATGGATGTGACTACTGATGATCAAATGAATGATCCTGAACACCTACCTACGTCAGACATAACCCCACCGTGTCCTCGATCGAAGAAAGAACTCACGAAAGAGACAGTCACGGTTACGCACATAGTTGGCATATTTTAATTAAGTTAACTTCAAGTTATCTAGAACCAATGTTAAACAAAGTTTCCACGTTGCCACATAACCGTGGGCACGGCTTTCCGAAAAGATTTAACCCTGCAGGGGTGCTCCAACTAGTCCATCACAAATTACCACAAGCCGCGTAGAAATCCTCAATCACGAAGCTCGCGATCTCGTCGAATTCCCTAGTGGAAAACCTCAACTCTGAGATTACCCAAAGCATCACCGGAATCCCGATGCACAAGATATCTCGTCAAAGGTAAAACTAATCGAGCAAGTCCGCCCGACGTGTTGACGAACCCGATAGGAGTCGCGTACATCGTTCTCAGGACACAGCGGATGGAAAAGCCTACAGGTACCAAACCTTGAGTTGCCCCGTGGTGGCCCCACAGTCTGTCCATTTTAGACCAGCACTCATGAGGAGCACTGGCCCGGGGGTTGATTAAATTTCCTCGGGTTAATTACTCCCTATGCAGTTCATTAGTTATTAGGCAAATGTAGTACCAAACTTGGGCCGTGCCAGACCAGCTTTAATCTAAAACGAATTATCAAGGGGGTCCCCATATCAACCCCGATCGTGTTAGGAGCGCTCATTTATGGAACATAACACCGGTAGCCGAAACTAAGGGGGCAAAGGTGGAACAAAACACGAGGCTAGAAAAGGCCGAGCGTTCCACCTTTTACCAAGTATATAGGTGCATTAAATTAAATAGCATTTAAATATGGTGATATGACAAGGAACCCATGTTATCACAGGGAAGCATCTGCACCTGCAACTAGCAACGCTAACAACAGGGTAAAGCAAGCAGTAACATAGCCAATCAGTGGTTTGCTAGGTCGAACAGGTTGAAGGTAGTCATGGCATTGTTGAGAGGCTGATATTTAACATGTGGTAGGCAACGAGACATAAACGATAGAAGCGGTAAAACTAGCATGGCAATGATAGTAATGGTATCTGGGGAAATGGTCATCTTGCCTGAGATCCCGCTTGGAAGAAGAATGACTCCGTGAAGTCGGCGAACCAACGTAGTCGAACGGGTCCTCACATTCTGACACGCTTGCGGAACTCTATCGAGACGGAGCAAACCAGAAACAAACATCAACACAGATATTCACCACATGATGCACAACATGATGCAAACCTAATATGATGCATGATTAGTTCAATGATGCAAGGGATGGCATGGCAATTCACCTCACGCAAACACTACACATTAAATGAAGCTCGATATGCAACGGGTTGCATATCGACGAAACTCCACGATTAATTATTTAATTCACTCCCGATTATTTACACGGCAATATTAAATTGTTGTTATCATGGCAAGGGGTGAAGCGGTGATCCTACATGGCATCCTAGACGGTTTAACTCGCGGAACATAGAACGGAGCTACGGCACAAGAACATGCAACACAAGATATCATGCCATGAATGCGTCATGCATGTGAGTTCAAACATCACGACAAGAAGAGAAAGAAACAAGTGTCGCCACAGCGAGCGAGAGGGAACCATGGCGGCAACACGGAAACGATGCCACGGCAACGTTCCTATCCCGATAACTCGTCGAGATACCGTGCCAACGAATAGGGAGCGTGTGCGGGAACGCTAAATAAGGAATGGGGTGATCCCGGTTACCGGGTTCCCATGTGTCGAGGCACAACAAAAGAAGTACACGTGAAATGGACAACATACGGTGCATACATATATTCAACTCATACATCATATGTTTTCGGTACACGACACGTCCCATCGGTATACCTTCGAAGCGTGCGACTCGAAGCGGTTCGGTTCGGAGAAGGAGACCAACGGTCGTCGTGGTCGTCGTGGAAGTAGTTGTCATCGTGGTCGTCGTGGAAGTCGGGGTACTCCGGTCTCATCGATGGTAGTCGAAATCGTTTTCGGGGTCGTCGGGGACGTCGTGGTACTCGTGAACTTGGCCATCCCACGCGGCAGGCACGATCTAAGCAGCAACGGCAAGCGGCAACACAAGCATCAAAATGCAAGCCTCACGCAAGGCAACAACAAGCGGCGACGGCATGCAGCTATCGCACCTAGCAATGGCTAGCATCAATAGCAACTAAGAAACCTAGCATCTAACAGCAACAGGAACTAAGACTAGCTATAGAGGCTAGCTACCTAAAGCAAGAACAACAACAACTAAGCTACGACAACCAAGCAGCAAGCAGGCAGCACACTAGCAAGCAAGCTACGCAGCATGAACAACATGCATCGGCAGCTATAGCAATCAGGCAGCAGGCAAGCAAAGCACAGCACAAGCCGGCAGCAGGAGCCGGTAGCATGTCGACAGCAACAACAACAACCTTCAGGCAATGACAGCAATAGCACTGCCTCGTGGCAGGCAGCGGAGCCAGCAACAAGTATAGCGCAGCAGCAGCAACTCGGCAGCGGCAACGGCGACATCCACAGTAGGCAGTTATGAGCAAAATGCAATAGCATGCAGCAGCAGCAAAACAGACATGGCCGCAGCTAGCTTGGCAGCGGCAGCACAGGCGAGCACGGCAAGAGGCGAGGTCGGGCCGGACGGCGGCGCTGCAGGGCGAGCCTACGACGAGCACGGCAGCCTGGATGCTAGCGGCGTGGGGTAGTCCATGGCGGGGCGCGGGAGGCGCGGGAAACGGGAAGAGGCCACGGCGCGGCGACCCGGGCAGGCGCGGCGACGGGGAGGCGCCGACGGCCTGGAGGCGCGCACGCGGGCGAGGGGGCGAGGCGGTGCTGGAGGCTTCAGCACGGGCGACCTCGGGCCGGCGCGGAACCCGGGCGTGATTGGGGGTGCGCGGCTCGGTCCGGTGAGGCCCCACGGCGGCTAGGCGAGGGGATCCCTGGCGGAGGTCGGCCATGGCGCGGTAGGGGCGCTGGGAGGAGGAGGCCGCACGAGGGAATAGGGAGGAGGAGGGGATCGGCAAAGGAGCTGGAGACGACGGTGCTGCGGGAGGAGAGAACGACGCTGGGGTGGTCGCTAGGGCAAGGGGAGGAGGCCTGGGCCTTGGCCGGCTGAAAAGACCTCAATGACGCCTAGAGGGGGGGGTGAATAGGCTATTTAAAAACTTCTTCGGATTTGGCTTAAACCTAATGCGGAAATAAACTAAGAGGATACTTGTCAAGCACAAATCCTAAATGCACTAGGCACTGCAACATGTATCAACAACACGATCTACCAAGATGGACACAATACAGTTACTAACAAGCACAACTAAGTTACACAAACTTACTTGAGCTATATCACACGACAAGTAGGTGAACGACACAAGATACTAGATCACATTATAGCACACGATATATCAAAAGCTGCAAGTGTGAACGTGTGGATACAGAGGGTATGCTTGAATGATTAATCTTGTACAAGAAATAACCAACACAATATAATGAGCACAAACAATATGCAATGTATGTATGCTCAAGTAACACAAGTAAACCACAAGTAAGGAGTTAGGGTTAAGGATAACCAAGGTCACTGAGACGAAGATGTATCCCGATGTTCACTTCCTTGGAGGGAAGCTAGTCACCATTAGACAGGTGGATGTTACCACGAAGGCACACCAACGCCACGAAGGCTCACCCTATTCTCCCTTTGAGATAACACCACGAAGGCGTTTCTCAACCACTAGTGGTAAGCCTTTGAGGTGGCTTCCAAACCCTCACAAACTTTTCCGGGGGGTAATCACACGGATTGATTCCTCTCCGAAGAACTCCTACCGCCTAGGAGTCTCCAACCTCCAAGAGTAACAAGATCACAGGGAATGCTCAAAACTTGCTCAAATCTCAAATAGCTTGGGTTGAGAGAAGGAGAGGGAGACGATCTATGTTTTTATTGGAACAACTCTCAAAGGGGCTCACAAATGCTCTTGGGATCTAAGATTTGGTGGGAGAAAATGTATGTGGGGTAGAAATGTGTTCTTATGAGGATATGGCTGTGTTGGGCTCCCTCTCACGAAGTGGGAGGGGGGTATATATAGTGGGGAGAGTAAAACAGCCGTTGGGGGCACTTAAGTCTGGCAGTAGTCGGACATCCGGCAGTTTCTCGGATGTCCAGACGCCCACAAGGTGTCGGACGTCCGACGGGGGTCGGTCGTCCGAGAGATGTATATATATAATCATTGAGTAGTTGAACAGGGACCGGACGTCCGGAGGAAGCCGGAAGTCCGAGTTATTCGACTCAAACTTCTCTGGTGTGAGATTCCGGATTTCCGAAGGAGGTCGGACGTCCGGCCCTCGGAAGTCCGGAGGGAGCCGGAAGTCCGAGTGATATGGCTCAAGTTTCTGTGGTGCAAAGCTCCGGATTTCCGAAGCTGGTCGGACGTCCGGCCCTCAGACGTCCGGAGGGAGCCAGAAGTCCGAGTTATATGGCTCTGATTTCTCTGGTATAGGATTCCGAATTTCTGAAGCAGTCGGTCGTCCGGCCCTCGGACGTCCGGAGTAAGCCGCATGTCCGAGGCATTTGTTCTGTTATCAGATAACAGCACAACAGCGGATATGTGGTGTGAGCAGAACAGTGGAGATGTAGTTTGAGCAAGTTCATCGCAAAACCTGTGATCCCCTATTAATAGTGCGGGATCCCTAAAGACTCAAGAATTATAAAAGGGGTACCGATGATCCATACTTGAGTGTATACTTTTATTCGCTGATCATCACTCCGCACCACTAACGTCAAAGGGACTGATACCTTTGAGTTAGCCCTTTCACTTGAGCTTGATGTTGTTGTTCCTTCTTGGCTCAATGTTGAAAGCAAGACATGATGAAGTCTTCAAGTAGCTCTCCCATACACAATGTGGAAAGCCTAGCTGATATATATTCATCTTCATTTGTCCACCATGTGAACATCCACAAGGATCAAGCATGTAGTGCTCAGGAATGCTTATCTTGATCTTGTCCTTGTTAGCACATGAGCTTGTCCTTATCAACACATGATCATTCACAATAGCCTAAAAGGGGATTAGTGATTAATTATCTATATGTGTGTTGTCAGCAACACCAAAACACGATTAAGGGCAAGACTGCACTTTCAATCTCCCCCTTTTTGGTAGTTGATGACAACATACATATAGCTCTCAAAAATAGTAATAAACATGTGTGGCTTAGGAGAGATTTGTTACGATGCTTATGAAGCTCCCCCTTATTATATGCATAGTAAAATAGGTAAGTGCGGGAGCTCCCCCTTAATGTGTGCATTGAAGATAATAGCATGATATAACACCATAGTAGTTCAACAATACATAGCATATCATAAGAATCAATAATTCATAGCATATCATATGAATCAAGGCATATCATATGAATCTATAGGATAGCATAAAACTCATCATCATATGACACAACGATAATATCATGATATCTCATCACCACATGATAGTTCAACAATACATCATCCATAAGTGATGGCATAGCACATCATCCATAAGTATCGTTACATGATGACACATCATTAAGTTCGACATAATACATCATACCATACATTATGAGAGAAACTAAAATCGAAACTAAGATAAGATAATGTTCTCCCCCTTTGGCATCAAGGACCAAAAAGGAGGGAAACCCGGCAATGCTACCACATACTCAAATATCACCCTCATCAATATCATCATTAATCAGGCATCATCCTCATCATCATCATCCTCATCGTCACGCAAACCACTGCCACCAGTCTCATCAAGAAAATCAGCCCACTCAGGACCAGATGGGAAGCCAAAGTCAGAAGGAGGAGCAGCAGGAAGGGCCTCATCGTCAGTGACATCAAGAGCGCCCGAGTCTCTCAGACGAGCCTTGAGGGCATTCTTGGAGGAGACGAGGCGAGAAACCACATCATGAGTTTGACCGCACTGGAAAGAGAAGGCCTTCATCATAGCAGAATGTGCCTTGCCAATGAATTTGGCAAAGCGACAGAGAGGAGCTGAGCTGGATGAAGGGGTTGTTGTCCGGGCAGCAGTGCTGCGAGTGGAGGTGGATGGTGGGGTTTTCTTGGGAGCATAGTTATCCGCCATGTGAGCGGGAATGACCCAACTGTGATGCGTGTGAGTGACAGCAATAGTGAATTCAGCAACACGGTTAATAAAAGCCTGGATGAAGGGGGCATGAGGGAAGGCTCGCTTGTATTGAAAACTAGCGAGCCGAATCTCATGCCATAGAAAGTGCGGCACATTAATTTTGCGCTTGGGGTTCTCGTGTAAATGTGACATGATGTCAATACAGTAGCCACTGCAGGATCCCTTATCACCCATCTTGGGATAGATGGTGCGGATAAGACACCGAAAGATGATAAAGTAGGGAGAGCGCCAGATGGATACTTGGTTAAGATCCTTCATCCGTTCGTCTGCATCAAGTTCACGGAGTGATTTGAGGAGAAACCCACACGCCTCAATTGGCTTATGTGCATGGTGAGGATCATTCTTATGGATTTTGAAGCCAGAGTCGGGGAAACTGAGTGCGGCAACAAACTCATCATAAGAGGCTGTGAACTGAACATCAGAGGTCATCCAGCTAACAGTGTTGTTTGGGACAAAGAAACATGTGGCATAAAATTGGTGAATAGCAGCAGCGTTAAAATCGCACCGAAAAGCAAAGGGGGCAGCAAGCCCTGATGACTCAATGAGCTCAATGGCACCCGGGTATTTCGCCGGGTGCGTGCGAATATGCTCAAGATCAATAAAGTGATGGACAGAGAGACCCTTAGGAACAATGACCGTAGTAAAGATGTCCGACTGGATGTTTGTGCGGAAACGTGAGTCCATAGAGTCACGTACAACAGAGAATTGGTCAACATCGCGGCGGAAAGTGAAGTAGGAAGACTTAGGACTTGTGGTGAAGTTCTTGACTTCATGACCTAAAGTAGCAGGAGGTTCAAGGGAGATGCGACGAGCTTCACCTTCGGGCTGTTCAGGAGGAGGTGGTGGCATATAGGAGGGCCTGTGAGTCCCGGGCTTCGGCATAGACTTCCGAACGGCGGGCTATTCAGCACGGTCCTCAGCTGCAAGCTCATCCTCGAAGTTAGAGCCATCAGACGACGAGGGGAGCTGTTGAGGAGGAGGACGTCGGGCGAGCCGTTTGAAGGGACGGCGTTGCCCATCGGAGTCATCCGACCCCGTGCGAGTAGGGGCACGATCGGATCAGCCAGCAGTGTTCTTCCGGGCGGTGTGCTTAATCTTGGGCATGATGAACAAGGCCTACACGGTTGGAAACCCAATGGGGAACGGTCACGGTCAAACCACATGAACGAACACATGAATCTTGGGAGAAAGGGGAACCACACGTGAGTGAGACCGAGGGGATACCTGCGGATAGAGAGAGGAGAGGAAGGGAAGACGGATCTCGTGGAGGAGATCAGTCAGATCCCGGAGCAGGGCCCCTGGTGGCGGCGCCGGCGAGCACCTCTGGCGCTCGCGGCGGCGGCTGTGGTGGCGGCTGGGAGAAAAGAGGGCGGGTGGGGGCTAGTGCAAGGCCCAGCCCGCGCCCTTCTATTTATAGAACTCCCGAAGTGTCGGACGTCCGACAGGCGTTGGACGTCCGGAGAGTATTTACCCGTCGGACGACCGACATGGGCCGGACGTCCGGAGTGAGTTTAGCCGTCGGACGTCCGAGACTCGTCGGACGACCGAGAGAGGAGTAGGCAATTTCTGGGATTTGGATGATGAGGTGATAAGGAGTATTCTCGCATGTGTAGCAACCAAAAGGGGCCTCTCCACTAACATATTTTGGACATGGTATGATGTAAATCTTTTAATTCGATTACTATGATAAGTTTTGGTCCAAAATACCGTCAAACGCATGAGTGCATAGGATCATGCACAAGTTTTCCTATTATAAGAGCAAGGCACATGACACACGGGCCATGGCACAAATTTGTCTCATTCATATGACCATGAAGCGCTAAGAGAACACCAACACTAAGCATTTCATCAATGTGATTGACAAGGACATGTACGAAATTACAAAGTGGAAAAAGTATTATGTTCATGCCATGATGCAACCTACACAAGGTTGACTCTAATGTTGTACATGCATGTAGTAAATACTTGTTACCGAAAAGCATTGGTATGACGTAGAAGTAGCCGAGTCCTGTCTTGACTCTAATTTCTTCATGACCAGCACCATCTTCTACTGAGAATAAGTCAAGATAGCAATGCTTCTCCAAAGTACCTAAACCACCTATCAAACACAATATGGTCCCCAACCTTATTGGGTCCGAAGTAGTTAGTCCAACTACAATATATATAGGGTAAGATCACTTAATTATGTGCATATAGATATAAGTTTTACTTTCAAGCACACCTTAACCTTTTAATGGATACGTCTGGTTTACCATATACATATATTGGATCAAGATACGATATACACGGCATGTGCATCTACACATAGTAGATATGCCTACACAAGCCTATCAAAATCCAAGGATATACAATTTGGACAAATGAACACATAATTTTTCAATTACAGAACATTCATGTAGTCCAAAGTGGATCAGGGTGACAAATCAACATATGGTAGCACCCCAAGTTCAACACATGAACCAGTCACGGCATCAAACCATGTAAGGTATGCATTTTGCACAACCTTACATGCATGTCTCACCCTAGTAGATGTATAAGTGTAGGTAATATGATTATAACTCCCACAACATTATGAAATCAATAGTGCGAGCTCAAAGACATGCATGGGAGATTACCGGGAGACACATGAATTTCTCGGCACGTTATGTAAGACAACTGAAGATAAAGTCGAAATAAAATGACCATGAAAAACACTATCAAGCCAGAGATACCATGTGTGAGAGAACACAATGCCATTTAGAGTTATCAGTGGTGGTAGGTGCCAAAACGAGCACAAAGATCATTTTATACTCACACAAGTGTGATATGGGAGTTCAACCATAAGCATAATGTTTAGATGTCATACGTTAACATCCCAATTAGTTAGATCATAGTGTGGAGAAAATAATTCGAAAAGCATGCATCAACTATGCCCTTCTTTTAGATACGATCTAGCGGCTAAGCCATGAGTATTGGTGTAGTAGGACGTCATACTCACGCACATCTAAGGGATTTAGACACCAACAGGGTTATAATGCGAATTAAGACATGTGGAGCATGACACGCCACACAGTTACAGAATAACTCCATGTGGTAGATTCTGAGTGGCATACATCGGATGTTTTATCTTACTAGGGGATGTGACGTGCATAAAGCATATCACACTCCCATAATGTGATAATCCATGTATTTATCATACAAGGCAATCAATCATCCAGCTAAGCTGATAAGTCGATGCCAATTTGACCTTCGGATGGCTTTGACATCAAACGAATTGATTGGATAATCTTGCACCGTGAATAGCAGGTGGAGTCCAATACATATATAGACATTTTGGGTTAGTGATGTGCGTAGAGCGGAACACACCCCCCCCCCTTAATGTGATGAGCTATTAACGCCTCAAAAGACCCACACATCGGTGCAACTAGGATGCAAGTAATGATCAGGACTACACACAACTATATGACATACATAACGACCTACATATGATAGATAACACATAACGATCATACTAGTAGGCGCAACATGTCAAAGTACATGCTAGGTACCAAACCTACACATGAGAAGGAGTGGGGCAGGCAACTTTCAATGTAAACAATTTAAGTACAAGTTACCGCAAAGAGGCACATTGGATATGGAATATGGGCTCGATAATCCAAATGACTTGGCTTGAGATAGTATGAATGATGAAGAGTCCTTAAATCTTCATTGTGTATCCAAGTCTCCAATGTCCTCCAAAGCCACCTATTGATCAAGTTTGAGCTTGTTGGTCCCCAACTACGTTGGGTCCTAAGAGGTTAGTCACAATAGGCTTGGCAACCCAAATGGTTCTTTTCTTGACACCATTTTGAGGACCAACAAACTTGGCAAACACATTGCCAACCTTATCCTTCCCAAGGGAATAGCTATCATCAATAGTGATTGGGTTGGATAAGTTACCTCTCGTGCAAGACGAAGCGACGTGACCCTTCTCACAACATAAGTAGCAACATCTACCCTTTGTTTTCTTCCCAGTTGATTTCTCACCTCGGGGAGTGTTGGCTTGGGTCTTATTGGGAAGAGGCCTTCCTTCAACTTGTAGCTGAGTATGTGATTGAGTTTGTGGCCGCTTCCCTTGTTGCTTGTGACTTTGAGACTTCGTCTTCAGAGGGAAAGATCTAACATGGTGCCCTTTAACTTTGCACTTGAAGCAGATGATTTTGGTCGAATTCTTAACTTGTTCTAGGCCACTCTTGTTCTTGTTTGAGTTTACTCCAACATCATTTTTGTCATTCGGAGATGTTTGCTCACACAGGATGTTGTTGAGTGTGTACATCCCTTCATGACACTGTTCCAAGTCTTTCTTCAAAGAAGTGACTTGGGCCTTGAGCTCTTCGATTCTTCTGCACAGTTAGTGTCAATGCAAGTACTAGAGGAAGTGCAAGCTTCACTGTTAGAGCAACAAGGCAAGGAAAGTAATTCATCACACGAGGTAGCAACATTATGAGTAGACGAATTACGAGGACTAGCACATGGAAATATGGTACTTTGATTAGAAGTGGTGCCATTGTCCACATGAGGCTCACTTGATGTTACCTTGGTGATGATAGCCTCATGATCTAACTTTTATACATTATGGGATGTTAGAAGATCGGCATGAGAGCTTGTGAGCATTACATGGTTTTCTTCCAACTTCCCATAATTGCTAGTTAGTAAATCCAGTTGAGCACGTAGCTCAACATTCTCCTTCAATGTTGATACTTCAAAATAGATAGGGTTAGATGTACAAGTATCATCAACAATATGAGAGGAGTAAGTAGTGATTAGAGACTTCTCATGGGTAGATTGAAGCTCCTCATAGATCTTATAGGTTTTTATGAGCTCTCCCTTGACATTCTTGCATTCAAGGAGAAGGACCTCAAAATCCTTTTTAAGTTTATCATGAGCAACTTCAATCTCTCCTTTTGAAGATCTTAAATCTCTACATGCTTGATGACTCTTCTCAAGTTCATGTTCAAGTTGTTCACTTTTAGCTTGTTCATGATTAAGTGAATCATTACAATTTTCAAAGTAAGCAAGAACATCTTGGAACCTTTGAAGAGCGTTATTTTTAGCTTTATGAAGAATTTTACTGATCACATAGATATTTTCAGTCAAGTCATCATCATCATCCTCATCGCAAATATCATCGTTATTGCACAGGGAAGATGATACCTCATTATTAACTCTTGCCATGAGGCACATGTGAACTGGAAGAGTTGATGATGATTCTTTTGGTGAATAAGATTCTTCATTAGTCAAAAGTACTTCATATTGATTTCCCCTAAATGATTATTCATAGAACAACTAGGGAGAAACAAGATATTTTGATCAAGAGGACACGGGAGAGCAGGCATATCACCACAGGCATTTGTCGAGGGATCTTTAGATGAAATGCATGACCTATCAGCACAATAATTTACACTATGTGTGGTGCTAGATATGCTCATGTCCATAGAGGCTATGACATTTTCATCAACATATATTTCTTCACCATATATTACCTTGTGAGATTGAAGATGCTGAGGTGTGCAAGCAATCGGATATGGAATAGTGGTGGACTCTTTATGATCGAAAAGAGTGAAGAGCTCATGCACCAACTCCATCATAATATCGTCTTCATCAAGATTGGACCCACCATATATATCTTCAAGTTTAGTCCAAACTTCATGAGTTGACTTGCAAGTCAAGATAGACTTAAACACTTCAGGACTTATGGTTCGATGAATGGCAAGAAAAACCTCACAATCAAGATACATTTCATTAGTAGATGAATATGCATCATCCTTTTTGTCGCCAATCCCTACAAGAACAATTCGTAAAGTATTCGGGCCCATGGCCCGAAAGTGATGAAGCATACGAATTCTCCATAGCGTATAATTTGTGCCATCAAAGTCAAAGGTGTCATTGTGCACTAATCCAATAGTCGACAACGATACTCTCTAGGTCATGAAACCTAATTAAAGAGAGACCTTGCTCTGATACCAATTGAAAAGACCTCGATGATGCCTAGAGGGGGGGTGAATAGGCTATTTAAAAACTTCTTCGGATTTGGCTTAAACCTAATGCGGAAATAAACTAAGAGGATACTTGTCAAGCACAAATCCTAAATGCACTAGGCACTGCAAGATGTATCAACAACACGATCTACCAAGATGGACACAATACAGTTACTAACAAGCACAACTAAGTTACACAAACTTACTTGAGCTATATCACACGACAAGTAGGTGAACGACACAAGATACTAGATCACACTATAGCACACGATATATCAAAAGTTGCAAGTGTGAACGTGTGGATATAGAGGGTATGCTTGAATGATTAATCTTGTACAAGAAATAACCAACACAATATAATGAGCACAAACAATATGCAATGTATGTATGCTCAAGTAACACAAGTAAACCACAAGTAAGGAGTTAGGGTTAAGGATAACCAAGGTCACTGAGACGAAGATGTATCCCGATGTTCACTTCCTTGGAGGGAAGCTAGTCACCGTTAGAGAGGTGGATGTTACCACGAAGGCACACCAACGCCACGAAGGCTCACCCTATTCTCCCTTTGAGATAACACCACGAAGGTGTTTCTCAACCACTAGTGGTAAGCCTTTGAGGTGGCTTCCAAACCCTCACAAACTTTTCCGGGAGGTAATCACACGGATTGATTCCTCTCCGAAGAACTCCTACCGCCTAGGAGTCTCCAACCTCCAAGAGTAACAAGATCACGGGGAATGCTCAAAACTTGCTCAAATCTCAAATAGCTTGGGTTGAGAAAAGGAGAGGGAGACGATCTATCTTTTGATTGGAACAACTATCAAAGGGGCTCACAAATGCTCTTGGGATCTAAGATTTGGTGGGAGCAAATGTATGTGGGGGTAGAAATGTGTTCTTATGAGGATATGGCTGTGTTGGGCTCCCTCTCACGAAGTGGGAGGGGGTATATATAGTGGGGAGAGTAAAAAAGCCGTTGGGGGCACTTAAGTATGCAGTGGTCGGACATCCGGCAGTTTCTCGGATGTCCGGACGCCCACAAGGTGTCGGACGTCCGACGGGGGTCGGTCGTCCGAGAGATGTATATATATCTAGAATCACTGAGTAGTTGACCAGGGACCGGACGTCCAGAGGAAGCCGGAAGTCCAAGTTATACGAATCAAACTTCTCTGGTGTGAGATTCCGGATTTCCGAAGGAGGTCGGACGTCCGGCCCTCGGACGTTCGGAGGGAGCCGGAAGTCCGAGTTATATGGCTCAAGTTTCTCTGGTGCAAAGCTCCGGATTTTCGAAGCTGGTCGGACGTCCGGCCCTCAGACGTCCGGAGGGAGCCAGAAGTCCGAGTTATATGGCTCTGATTTCTTTGGTATTGGATTCCGGATTTCCGAAGCAGTCGGTCGTCCGGCCCTCGGACGTCCGGAGGAAGCGGGATGTCCGAGGCATTTGTTCTGTTATCAGATAACAGCACATCAGTGGATATGTGGTCTGAGCAGAACAGTGGAGATGTAGTTTGAGCAAGTTCATCGCAAAACCTCTGATCCCCTCTTAATAGTGCAGGATCCCTAAAGACTCAAGAATTATAAAAGGGGTACCGATGATCCATACTTGAGTGTATACTTTTATTCGTTGATCATCACTCCGCACCACTAACGTCAAAGGGACTGATACCTTTGAGTTAGCCCTTTCACTTGAGCTTGATGTTGTTCTTCCTTCTTGGCTCAATGTTGAAAGCAAGACATGATGAAGTCTTCAAGTAGCTCTCCCATATACAATGTGGAATGCCTAGCTTATATATATTCATCTTCATTTGTCCACCATGTGAACATCCACAAGGATCAAGCATGTAGTGCTCAGGAATGCTTATCTTGATCTTGTCCTTGTTAGCACATGAGCTTGTCCTTATCAACACATGATCATTCACAATAGCCTAAAAGGGGATTAGTGATTAATTATCTATATGTGTGTTGTGAGCAACACCAAAACACGATTAAGGGCATGACTACACTTTCACCGGCTGGGCCTCTCCCTCTCCCTATTGTTTTTTTTAACTTTTAGAACAGAAACTTTTAAATAAGAAAGGCTTTTAACAAAAATAAAATAAAATAAATGCCTTTGACCCCTTTTGAAAAAAATATTCCCAACTATAAGAAATAGTTGGGCATTTTTAAAAGAAATAATATAACCATCTTGAAGAATTAAATTTAAAACTTTTTTTAAGAATAAAATAAACCTCTTTTATTTAAAGAATAAAATAAAAGCGCTTTAAAAGAGAAAAGAAAATTATACGGATTTAAAATAAACAAAAGGAGAAAATAAAGAAAGCCCAAGGGGTTGCCCCCACATTTAATAAAAGGGTTTTAAAAGAAGACGCTCTTTTTTTAAAGGGTTATAACGGAAACTTTATACAACCCCAAAACAAAATCAAAGAGAAGAGAGGAGGGGAGTTCCTACCGCCCTAAGACTCGGAGAGCACTCGAAGCACCACACGCGACAGACGATGCAAGATGCCATGCATGATGCGATGATGCAAACTACATGATGATGCAACAAATAAAAATATGCACACGACGGAAACGGAAATAAAGGGGAATCTTTTGGAACGTCGGTCTCGGGCTGTCACATGTACAATGGTGTTCTTAAAGGGGTGAGGGCACTAGCTATCACAACACTAATTGATGAAACTTGGAACCGGACTGTGTCATACTTAGCAGACAGAGTGACCGTCGCCAAGGCACTAGTTGATTTGAACAAGCCCTGGTCTCAGAAGATGCAAAGACATCTTGATGAGAAAGCAAAGAAGTCGCAAAGACATGGGTGCAGGCAGGTAGATGCACTTAGGAATAAATGGGAAGCTAGTGTGCGAGCAAAGTTTGTTAAGGGTCACCACAGGGGAGCAAAAAAACAAGTTGTGACGCTTGGCACAACCTCGTGTGAGTGCACTTGCAACAAGCCCAAACTTCTGGGATACCCTTGCAGTCACGTATTGCGGGCAGCTGCAGATCAAAAAAATAGTGTCGAGCCATACGTATCACCGTACTTCAACATGCACAATTTGTACAACACTTGGAACGGTGAGTTTTGGGCATGGGGCATTGATATGAACTACAAGCAACTATGGCCAGAAGGGACCACATGGGTTCCAGATCCCGCATTGACGCGAACCAGCAAGGGACGGCGTCAGTCTAGGCATCATCGCAATGACATGGACCACAGCCAGTTGGGAGAACCAAGGCGATGCCGCGTATCTAGGTGTGCTGGTCACTCGCGTAGGGAGTGTCTCTATCATAACAACAACACTGCGTGATATGTAATCATGCTATGTATTTTAATTTCATCGTGATGTAATCTTCGGAATATTTAATTTAAGTTCATCGTGATGTAATCTTCGGAATATTTAATTTAATTTCATCGTGATGTAATATTCGGAATATTTAATTTAATTTCGTCGTGATGTAATATTCAGAATATTTAATTTAATTTCATCGTGATGTAATATTCGGAATATTTAATTTAATTTCATCGTGATGTAATATTCGGAATATTTAATTTAATTTCATCATGATTGCAGGTTATGGCTGAAATGCCCCAGCTTTTGAATGGTTATCACGACAACCACCACCGTTGCCACCTTTTCTTAAATCTAAATCATGAAAATCCTCCTCAGACCTTCTGGCTTCGAACCGTAAAGACGCACTGGTCAATACATAATCGTTTCCTTGAACACCTTGAGGCTTATGGACTCCTTCATTTTGCAAACCTCGCAGCTCGTCGAGGTAGTTTTACTGCCGACCCATCCCTTTTGACATCCCTCGTTGATAGATGGAGACCGGAGACCCACACATTTCACTTTCGCTCTGGAGAGCTTGCACCTACTCTAAAATATGTGTCAATGATCACAGCTTTACCAATTAGAGGTGTGCCAGTGGTACATCCACGAGTTTCTCCTAATTGGCCAGCAGATGTCTCGGGCCGTCTGAGGCTCGAAATGCCCATATCAGATCGTTCTGGTCCGCCTCGAGGTGTCCCACTCAGCTGGCTTCATACTAGCTTCGAAATTTTATCTACCTATGATGATCCTGAGACAACGAAGAGACACTTGTTTGCATATTTTTTGTAGCTATTTGGTGTGGTGTTTCCTAATTCTCACGGGGAGGTAGTTTTTCCTGGTCTCATCTATTTTGCCACAAAGATAGTGGACGAACCATTACCCCAAAATCCACCATATAGCTTTGGTTCTGCTATGCTTTCTCACACATACCGAGGGTTGTGTGATGCCAGTCAAAAAACTTCATTCACATCTAAAGCTCCATTACTTCGTGTCTCCTACGAGTTTATACAGTTGTGGTCCTGGGAATACTTACGTGTAGAATGACCGCAGATAGTAGAACCCGCAACCCCATACAACTATGGTGAGGGCATTGTAACTATGTCCAGCCGATGGATGATGGGTCGAAAAAATGGTCTACTAAAATTGCAAAAAAATTGTTACCCCATATACCATGATCAGTTTGAGCTTCTTAACGACTCACTAATAACATGGAACCCATGGACTGAGGCACACATTGATATGGTATTTGGTTCGCAACGCATCCCGGTGGAATGCATGAGAGATAGTGCCTTCTGGATGACTCGCTGTAATTTACTCTATCTATGGTTTGTGGAACCGTACAATCCTGACCGTGTCATGAGACAGTTCGGTCTACATCAAGATATTCCACCACCGGTTCCAAGATGTATCGACGAAGAAACTCATAAGTAAGTAAGATGTGACCTAGCTAAATAGATATTCCATCCCCGGTTCTTGAATTTTTGTTTTGTTATCTAAATTTCAGGATGAGCAATATGGGTAGATCTAGTGTCGACTGGAATGTAGAAAACATTCAATGGATAAACCAGTGGAATAATGAAGCTCTACAAAATATAGTGCCTCAGCAACGGTAATTTTACTCATGTTAATTTAATTATGTACTTATAAAATACAGAATGTGATGTAATTATTTATTTATGCAGACCGTACGATGCAACTACGACAGAAGCGTACTATAATTGGTATCGCATGAGCACGCATACTAGACTGACGAGTGAACCACCTACGATGCCAACACATCCAACGCATATGGAACAATTGCAGAGACGGATAGACACGTCATCAGCTTACTATCGTGACTCCGCGGTAATCATCAACATCTTGCTATTCAGGTCCATCATTTCATGAACAATTCAACCAACCAACAACGATTTTTTTTAGATTGATATTTGCACCCAAGTACAAGCGATGGCGAGGGAAGGAATGCGAGCCCAGGGAATGGAACCTAAAGGCAGGTCCTTCTTTAAAAGAATTAGCGAATTCGTCAGCACAAGGTTTACGAGATGCGATACAGAGAACGATGTTGCCACTGGAGCGTACAACATTCCGGAACCGAGGTCATCTACACCGAGTGCGGCACCGTCGTCGTCCATGCGGTGGGGAGAGGGTCCTAGTACTACACCGACACTTCCACGACATGACTCGTCTCTACCAATACATGGGTAGACATCACACGTACATGCTCCAGATTTAGGTTCGACGCCCGAACAGACTCATTTCGTGGAGCAGGATGCATATACAGCATATGGCGCACACACTCAAGGATCTCAGCCATATTCACGCACGCGAGGGATTAGGATGCCCGAGGAGAATCGTTGGGCTGAGACAAGCGAGGGAGCACAAAGCTACAACAGCGGTGAGGTATGTACAATTATAATAAGCAATTACATAACTTCTATTTACACATAGTTTTTCATCTTACATAACTTTTTTTACACACAATTTTTCGACATAGGAAATTAATGATCCATCATGGAAAGATCAACATACCCAGCATGACGTACAGAAATAAATACTCACAGAAACCCATGATACTCAATTCACGCTCCCAGGAATGCTAAATGATTTTTTCGGGGAGGACGTTATTGGTCCATCTTATATCAATTCTAAGTCACAGCCATTCACCTACAATTTAGAATCATCATCTCAATATGGATTTCAGACTCCACCACCTATGCATGAGTCGCAGACACAGGAACACGAGGGACAGTACGGCCGTGGTCTTCATGAACACAGAACCCCTGAACGCTTGTCACCCTCCGGTCGTCGGGCAAGGCCAGCTGGTCGTCGTCGCATAGGGTGATTCGTCTATCTATGTGTGCGAACTATTGTATCTCTCTATGTCAGTTTCAAACTTTCAGATGTACGTACAAGACATCTATGTAGTTTGGTGAAATAAAAGTTTTCGATATATTTCGACGCAGTTTTCCAATTTAAAGTTGCTTGCATAAAATAAGATACATAAAACAACATACATAAAATAAGATTCATAAAATAACATACATAAAATAAGATACATTAAGATCTAGGGTTCATAAAAAAACTACATAAAGTCGTCGTCATCCTTCGACGATGCAGAGCTCTCGCCCTTTGACGAAGCGCTACTCTTGGCCTTCGTCAATGATGCGCTCTTGTCATTCGTCGATGATGCGCTCTTGGCCTTGCTACTCGGCATGAAGATATCGTCTTTGTCCTCACTATCGTCAATCCATAAAAAGGGATGTTTTACTCCACCTCCACCGCGTATGTGTTGACCTTTCTTCTTCCATTTTTCATTCAACCGCAGAAGTTCTTTCCGAATCTCCTCATATGTCCTTGCAGGCCACCCCTTCCTAGCTAATGCGTGGGCAACCTCATTCAGTAGCGTGTCACTACTGATGAGTTCGTCTCACCAAACAATTCTATTATCTATCTTGAAATTGCTAGCTAAGCGCAGAAGACACTCGGACATACCACTGTGAAAACTACGATCGAAAGGATAATGAGACATTTTCAGGACACTCCTTACCCACCTTGGTCTGGAGGGGGTTTTATAGGTGCAGCAGAGCGAGACGAATTACTAATGGCGGGAAAGCGAGGCGGGAACAAAATGGCGGGAAAGCTATACGCGGGAAAAAATGACGGGAAAGCGAGGCGGGAAATAAATGGCGGGATAAAATGAACATACACGTAGCTGAAATTAAGATACCCATTGCGGAAATGAAGATACAACTGGCCAAAATTAAGATAGACATTGCTGAAAATAAGATACAACTTGCCGAAATTAAGATACAACTTGCAGAAATTAAGATACAACTAACACAAATTAAGATACAATAAAATAAATCTACCGAGTCCAACAGGGATATTTTCCTTTTCCATCACCAGCTTCTTCTGCTGCCTTGGCGGCACGAGCCCTTTCTCTCTTTCTCTCCCTCTCAGCTTCACGGGCATGTTCCCGCTGTCTCTAAACCTCCTCCAGCCGAAGTTTCTCTTCTTGATTTTTCCTTTTCATCTCATCAATAAAAGCCCTCTGCTCCACACAGTAATCTTCCCACTCTTTCTTCTGCTCTGCTTTATCCTCTATTTCAGTCTTCTCGCGACACTCTTCCAAGTCCAAGCTAGCCCATGCACGGCGACCTCTTTCACGAATCTCGGTCACCGTCCAGTCCGGCATTTCTGTGTCAATCCAACGATAGTACATGCACACAGGAGGAGGAGACTAAAGGATGGATCAGATTCAAGTAAACAATAATATCAAGTAAACAATAATCTGGATGACTTGAGCATACCAGAGGCCTGATGTACGCAGAAATAGATTCGGGTGGATCAGATTCATAATTGGCGCACATTGAAAACTTCATGCCCAACCAATCTGAAAAATCCGTCACCTCCTTCACCTTGCAGACATCACCGCACCAACATCGAACTGCTTCCACCCCCCGAGGCAAGCTTGCACTCTGCATTTTCCTAGGCCTAATGCTTTCATCCAAACAAGGCAAACTCATACTGACTATGGAGGTGCAGGTGCTTTGAAGTCTGGCAGATGGTGAAGAGAGTTTCACTCCCTGCCTCCTTTTATAGGCTCTGCCGGATGTCTACGCGCGAAAAAACGGCGCGAAAACGAGAAACTTCAGCGGGAAACTTAGGCGGGAAACTTAGGCGAGAAAATAACGCGGGAAACTTAGGCGGGAAAAAATTGCACTGCTCGTCCGTCGTTATCGCCTGCATGTGGCGGGAACAAATACAGCAGGCAGCCTTTAGGCCCTGCTTGGAATGCCGTTTTATTTTTACAAGTGTAATATTTTACAAAGGTATTATACCGGTCGTAGTATGAAATCAGCTGAAAACTAAGGCTCCGCTTGGATCCTTGTTTTACTTGTGAATACACCCGTAAATAATACAGATGTTCTGCCGTCGTTTTCAATCCATGTAAAAATAACACTCTGCCCGGTAATATACACTTGTATATCTAATCGTCGTGTAAAAATTTACACCCAATCCAAGCAGGCCCTAAACCGATGGATGGAGGTGTGTATTATTTTTACAAGTATACTCCCTCCGTTCCTAAATATAAGACCTTTTAGGCCCTGTTTGATAATAAAGTAGTAAAAAAACTAAAGTATTAAAAACTGTAGTAATTTTACGTGTAGATAGAAAATACCATGGTTTTAATATAACAACATTCTTTGTAGTATTCACAATGTAAAGAAACTGTTTGATTACGCCACATATTACTGCAGTTTAGATCGAGCAAGTACACGGGAAGAAGATAACGATGTCCCACCCCTTCTTTTCGCCTTCTCTGTTTTTTTAAAAGAGGTCTGGGGTTCTTTTTTTTATGCAGAGAAAAAACCACAGTTTTTTTAATACTGCAGTTTTAAAATCACAATTCTTAGAGGCAACCAAACACCTCATTGTAAATAAAACTATGATAATCTCCAAAACTGCAGTATTCTAAAAATACTACGAAAATTCTTTGTTATCAAACAGGGCCTTAGAGGTTTCACTATGGACTACATACGAAGCAAAATGAATGAATGTACACTCTAGAATAGGTCTATATACATCCGTATGTAGTCCATATTAAAATATTTAGAAGGTCTTATATTTAGGAACGGAGGGAATATTTCATAAAAAAAGACATCCCAAGGAGGGCCTAATAGTGCATGCATGTGGCGGGAAAATTTAGAGCGGCAGTCAGCGCATGCATGCCTCGGAGTCAGCGCAGTCGCCCATTCACGCAGGAACCGAGATTCCCGGCCGGCCGCCTCGGGTTGTGGCGGTAGGGCCCACCCAGCCCCTGTCCGTTACGGCGTGGCAGGGCGGGAACGGAATGTGGCGTCGGCCGCCTGCGCTCGTGGCGGCAGCCCTATCGGCCGCCTCGGCCGGTGGCGGCAGGTGGCACGTGTCGCCTGGCGCACCTGCCGCCACGGAGGGGTGGGGTCTTTTCCATCCATTTCATCCATATGTGGTCTTTTTCGACAAATGCACTCGGCTAGGGGTCCTTTTGGACAAAAATTCCATTGATGGCAACGGCCTGCTCCCTAAAGTTGGTCGTAATAAGAGTATCATAGGTAGTATCATGCATGTCAACTAGGCAATTGTGATGAGGTCATATAAAATTAAATTAAGAATGAGAGAGTTGAGTATCATATCATTGATACCGTATCATATTAAATAATGTGCTACTATGTATCATGCATGACAATAGATGAACTATCCTATGATATTATTCATTACGGATGTAGTGTCATACACTGTTATGATATGCATGATACTAGTATATGATACTACATATGGAGTCCCTCTGCACCGATGTCAGCACCCGATTTGACCGGGATTTCTTCTCTTTCTGTTGGCAAGGTCAAAGCAACCTCAAAGTTGTCACCGACGGGTGTGGTGGCAGCAGCTGGGGGCGGGGAAGGAATGGCAATGTTGGGACCAGAAACGTGGATGGTGCGGACACAGAAACGTTGTCACTACATGTGTACAAACATATGGATCAAAGGACACAGAAACGTTGTCACTACATGTGTACAAACATATGGATCAAAAAACGTAGCAAATTTGTGATTTTGAAGGGAATATTTGCACCCATTGTCTGAATGTTGGCTCTGTCACCGTTATTCGTGGTTGGTGTTCTGGTGGGCACGCTTGGTATTGCACGGACAATCGGCTACTTCGGTGCGTACCGGGGTGAGGGATGTGTTTGCGAGGCGGAGCTATGCCAGCATGATGGCTCAAAAGAGGCATTGTATGTGGTGCTACTGCGGAGCGTGCGTTGACGATGGTCACTGTCGTGGGTATAAGTCTGACAGTAGATGTGTAGGGTACGAAAAGGATGGGCAGAGCCTTAGCTACGGCGAGGTTGTATGAGTTCAGGCCCCTCTGCGGTGGAGGTAATAGCCTTACGTCTCAGTGCTCTGGGAGCTTGTTGTCGAGTGGAATATGGAATACAATGAGTTGCTAACCCCTGCACCAGTGGGGGAGGGTGGCTTATATAGAGTGCGCTGCCCTCCACAACGGTTCGGTGCACAGGGGTGGAGTAGTGGCGAATAAATGCCTACGTTACAGGTAACATACGTCTTAAATGCTAATAAAGGCGCATGGAAACGTATGACCGTTTCCCTCCAGGGGGGTTACGATGCACAGAGTGGAATCCAGTCGGTTAGTTTGATATACTCCGAATGCTCATCTCCGACTGGATGGTCGAAGGTCTGTTACCGACTAGATGATGGGAACTTCTTAGTTCAGTCGGAACTGACTAAGGGCCTTGTCCCTTATGAAGGGTAGTCCTTGGGTAGGACCTACAGGGCAGGCCTATGACCCTACCCTAGGACTATAACCTCATCATTAGTCCCCGAATGGATTGGGGTTGGAACGACGAAGCGATGCTTGAAGTTTGGATCCGACTGGTACGGATGTGACTTTGGCGTTGCTTGCCTCGATCCATTTTATCTTTTCTAACCAACGATCCGAGTGGAAGTATTTGTGAAACAAACTGTCGGAAACCGAGTGCTTCCGTGGTATCTTCTGACGTGACCAGTCAACTGACAGCGGCGGATTTTCCGGGAACCTCAAATTTCGGTTACCGCGCGCTCAGCGGGGATGACGCCATCGCGCTCGAGTAGCGCCTGACGCCTCGATTCCCGCGCCTTCATCCTCTCCAGTGATATCGCCGCGGTTGGTCGGCGGATAAGGTTTCGGGGCCACCTGCCAGCGACCCAGTCGGAACCTTACTTAAATCCCAACGGCGAGGGTTTTTTGTTACGCTCGTCGGATCTTTTGCCTTTGCTTGCTCCGTCCTTCTCTCCACCTCCAGCGCACCTAAACTCCTTCCTCCTCCTTCCCCTCCGCGGATCCGTAGCTTCCGCCATGACCAAGAGCCAGACTAGCAAGATGGAGGCGAGGAAGAAGAAGGGGAAGGCGGCAGCTCCTGCTCCGCGGCGGCAGCGAGCGTTGCCAGCGGGGTGGATCCAAGGCGACTTCCTCCCCTCCATGGTGACGGAGGGGGATCTGCTGCAGCTAGTGGAGCACGGGATGATCGTGCACAAGTCGTGGAGGCTGCCGGTGGAGAATGAGGTCGTGCCGGTGCCCCGGGAGGGGGAGCGCGTCCTGCTGTTGAGCGATGTATATCGAGGTTTCTCTCTCCCCCCGCATCCTTTCTTCAAAGGCATTATGAACCACTTCGGGGCGCAGCTTCACCACTTTCCCCCCGAATGCTATAGCCCATCTCTCTGCTTTCATAGTTCTGTGCAAGTGCTTCATCGGCTGTCCTCCCCACTCGGGGATGTTCAAACATATATTCTCTGCTAGATCCCAAACTATCAAACGACTTAGCCAGTCGGATGATAAAACACACCTTCTCCAGCTCTGCCGAGGCTTAGGTTTCCAGAAGAAGAGTAGAAGTAGTTATCCTGCCCTTCAGCTGAGTGAGTCGGTTAGGAACTGGCAGTCGACGTGGTTCTACTGCCAGGACGTTGCCTGCCCGAATGCCACGACACGGCTGCCTCCCTTTAGCTTAGATCGACCTGCTCCGTCTAAGCAGCTTGCGCTCGTGAAGGCTGAGAAGAACGACATCCAGCCTCTGGTCGACGCACTCGTAGATGTCGTCAGAAGGGGGGGTCACCGGCATAGACTTGCTGGAGGTTTTCCTCGGTCGGCGCATCCAACCCCTGCAGGCTCGCGACCACGCCATGTGGCATTATACGGGGCCCGAAGATTCCACTCGGACCATCGTCGTGGGCGTGACCGAGGAGAAGGTGTCGTCGTGGGTGCTCCATATCACAGGCGCCTGCGAGAACCCCAGAGGGTCCCGACGAGTGAAGGCTTTCTGTGCGGACAATCCTCCTCCGAACCAGGTGAGTACCATTTGCCGAGTGCACGTAACTGTCTTAGTTCTATTGCTTGCTTGAATCTCTGTGTGACGTCTGATGTCACCGACTATATTTTATGCAGAAGTGGACCAACTGGTTTTCTCCTGTCTCGAACGGGAACCCGGCCGAGGAGGAGGAGGGCAGCCAGGAGGGCAGCGTGGAGAGCGCCGAGTATGTCTCCGACAGCGGGGAAACGGAGGAAGAGACTAGTGAGGAATAGGAGGAAGACGAAGAGCAAGACTCGCCGCCCCCACTGCCAGAGCACCGAACCAAGCGTCGAAATGAACCTGCAGTTCTCTCGGTCCCTCCATCATCCTCGAGTGCTCCGCCCACTACTCCCGTGGTCCCGAGTGCTCGGAGCACCAAGAGGACCAGGGACGTTGCTGCTGAGCCTGCTAGTCAGCCTTCCAAGGTGGCCAAACCGAGCGAATCTAAACCTCGGAAGGCTTTGCCGCGGATGAGGGTGACTGTTCCTGTCACCTCCACGTAAGTGCATTGATATTGTTCTTCTTCTGATATTCGATTGAACTCTTGTTTGATGGTCGAATGAATTTCACTCGACAGGGTTGCCACCTATGCCACCTCTCCGGCGCGCCAGGAGGATGATCCCATGGATGCGGACAACGTCGTCTCGTCTCAGCCAGGTGCGTTGTAGTAATTCCGAGAGTTCTATATTATCGCATCGCGAATTCTGTCTTCGGTCTTGCCCCTTTCTTTTTCTAAGATCTCGCTCTGTTCGGTCTGTCAGGGGCGATTTGTGTGGATGAGGGTGACCAGGGGAGACCTGAGCAAGCTGCAGAGCCTGTCCTTGAGGCTGTTCCGCCAGTTACTGCTCTCGCCGCGGACGTGCCGCCGACTGAAACGGCCCTGGTGGCTGATGAACCGACTGGAGCGGGTCTTGGGATGCCCAAGGAGCTTCCAACGATGCCAGGCCCGTCGAACGTCGAGTTCAACGTCCAGCGCCTCCCGGAGGATCAGGTGGGAGCGGCCAAGGGGGCGATGGTGCAGGCGGAGCTGATGGCGGGAGAAGCCAAAAAAGCGTACGACTCCATCGCATCCCTGTACCAGCGGAGCTTGGAGCTGCGGGACGATATCCGAGTAAGTGGGCTAGTAAGTATTTACTTTTCTCCTGTAACCCACTGGGTGTGCTCGGATACTGTATGATGTTTGCAATGGGTTCACTCTGAGTGAACCCAGTGGGTGTAGTCCCCGAGACTTCTGTCGACTGCTTGCACCGGCAGTTGTCTTTATGCATATTATCTTTGACTTGGTCAGATCCGTAAATAATATGGTCGACTGCTAACAGTTGTGGCACTCGGAGTGCACCTACTGTAAGAGTCCCCGAGAGTAATTTTACTCAGGTCGGGTAGTCTTAGGCTCGTAGGCGTAGGTGTTGCCATGTATCTCAATAGGGCGGACCTGTTTGAGTTTCATGCCAGTGGGGTCACTCTCAGTGAACCCACTGGGTGTAGTCCCTGAGACCGCTGTCGACTGCTTGCGTCGGCAGGGGTCTGAAGATCTTAGGCTTTTTATTGTTGGATTTTTCTGATCGACTCTTGGTGCTGGCTGGCAGAAACCTTGTGAAATGGGGACAGCATACGAGACTCTTAGGGCCGAAAAGATTCAATTTGCTGTTGAGCTGGATGCGGCACTGCTTGCAATGGCTGGTATGAAGGACGTTCTGGCGGAACGAGAGAAGTCGTTGGAGCAGGCTCGTGAGGCGAACAAGGAACTGACTGCTGAAGTTGAGAAGATGGGGAAACAAAGGACCGCTCTGATGGGACAAATGGATGTGCTGAACAAATGGTGTATAGCACAAGAGAAATACGTCAGTGACTTGGCTCGGCACATGATGACGCGTCTGGCTGGTAAGTCCTGTTTTTCCGAGTGCTTGTGGTATGTGCGTTACACACGGCGCTTATTGTTTGCTTGTCCTGTTGTTGCAGATTGTTGCACGGACGCTGAAGCTGAAGCAGCTGACGTGGAGCGGTCGATTCGCGAGAACGTTCCACTCGGCAAGGACGCCAATCGAGATCTGCTCCAAGCGCACATTCACATGGGCAAAGTTGGTCCTTTCATCGGTCGACTGATAGAAGTCGTCGGCCGGATCGACAAGGAGCTTTGGCCTGAAGATGAGTCGCGGCAGGAGATGGAAAACTTGATGACTCGACTGGAGGAGGTCCCAAACCGAGTGCAGTCATGGAAGAAATCTGCGGCTCGCTGTGGTGCAGATGTTACTCTGTCCCTGGTCCAAGTGCATTGCAAGGAGGTGCGCGAGGAGAAGCTGAAAGCATTGAAGGTCGCCAACACGAAGAAACTTCAATTCGAAGACTTCATGGAAACCTTCCTTGAGAGTGCCACCTGCATCGCCGACGGGATCAATCTGGACACATTTGTAGAGCCCTCCAGTCCTGGCGCTAATCCGGATGACGCTTAAGAAAACTTTATCCTCGGTATGCCGAGTGTTGATTTGTAAGGAACTTTGGCCACTGCTGTTGGCCGTCACATTCTTGGTTCGGTGCGGGTAAGCTTGATCCACACCGAGCCGACTATCTTTAGGTGAACTTCAAATTTGAATTAAACCGTTTGCTCTTCTGTTGCAATTTTGGCTCGAGTTTTGTTTGGCGTTTCTTGGTGAAGCCAATGGCAAACATGCAGAGCATGTAAGTGTCAGTTGTCTTGACATCTGCATGAGCCTCTGTGAGGGTCTTGCGGGGTCACCGAGTGTATCTGTAGGGTACACTCGAAGGCAATAGAGTACTTAGGCGATTCATGATCGCGGCTAAGTCGTCGAGTGCGTCGGACGGGCCTCACTCGAAGCGAGTTGGAACTCATGTAATTGTCAGTGGTCTTGACATCCACATGAGCCTCAATGAGGGTCTAGTGAGTCTCCGAGTGGAGCTGTAGGGCACACTCGAAGGTCAAAAAATACTCGATACGGGATCGCAGCTAGGTTGTCGAGTGTGACTATGAGGTCGCACTCGGGGCGATGTGTTAGTCATGTAGTTGTCAGTTGTTTTGACATCCACATGATCCTCAATGAGGGTCTGCTACTCATGTAGTTGTCAGTTGTTTTGACATCCACATAAGCCTCAATGAGGGTCTATTACTCATGTACTCAGGCGATTCTGGATCGCAGCTAAGCCCCCGAGTGTGACGTTAAGTGCACAATCGGAGAAAGTTAATACATAGGCGATTTTTTATCGCAGCTAAGTCCCCGAGTGTGACGTTAAGTGCACACTCGAAGAAAGTTAATACTTAGGCGATTCTTGATCGCAGCTAAGTCCCCGAGTGCAACGTTTAGTGCACACTCAGAGAAAGTTATTACTTAGGCGATTCTTGATCACAGCTAAGTCCCCGAGTGCGACGTTTAGTGCACACTCGGAGAAAGTTATTACTTAGGCGATTCTTGATCGCAGCTAAGTCCCCGAGTGCGACGTTTAGTGCACACTCGGAAAAGGTTATTACTTAGGCGATTCTTGATCGCAGCTAAGTCCCCGAGTGCGACGTTTAGTGCACACTCGGAGAAAGTTATTACTTAGGCGATTCTTGATCGCAGCTAAGTCCCCGAGTGGGACGTTTAGTGCACACTCGGAGAAAGTTATTACTTAGGCGATTCTTGATCGCAGCTAAGTCTCCGAGTGCGACGTTTAGTGTGCACATGGAGAAAGTTAGTACTTAGGCGATTCTTGATCGCAGCTAAGTCCTCGAGTGCGACGTTTAGTGCACACTCGGAGAAAGTTAGAACTTAGGCGATTCTGGATCGCAGCTAAGTTTTTTTTTGAGACTGGAGTGTGTGACCGCGGAAGAATTCTGAATCTGCAAAAGCTCAATCTGCTTTATATTATTTCATCAATACTTGTTCTTTACATTGCTTCAGTCGACGGTCACGTGTAGAAGCGCTTCAGGAGATCTCCGTTCCATGCTCGCGGCTCGTCTGTCTCCCTGTCGATGTTGTAGAGTCTTTATGCTCCGTTGTTCAGCACCTTGGAGATGATGAAGGGTCCTTCCCAGGCAGGAGCCAACTTGTGAGGTCTTTGCTGATCCACTCGGAGCACCAGGTCGCCTGCTTGGAACGTGCGACTCCTGACGTGGCGTGCATGAAAGCGCCGCAGATCTTGTTGATAAATGGTTGAGCGAGTCAGTGCCATCTCGCGCTCCTCCTCTAGAAGGTCCACTCCATCTTGCCTTGCTTGTTCTGCTTCAGCTTCGGATAAGAGTTCGACTCGTGGAGCATTGTGAAGCAAGTCGCTCGGAAGGACCGCTTCTGCTCCGTAAACGAGGAAGAACGGTGATCGCCCTGTAGATCTGTTCGGGGTTGTGCGGAGACCCCAAAGCACTGAAGGTAACTCGGTGACCCATGCGCCAGCGGCATGTCCCACCTCTCGTAGGAGTCGGGGCTTCAAACCTTGCAGAATAAGTCCATTCTCCTGCTCTGCTTGTCCATTGGATTGAGGATGCGCCACAGAAGCGAAATCCACTCGGATACCTTGGCTTGCACAGAAACCTTTGAATCTGTCCGAGCCAAAGTTTGTCCCGTTGTCCGTGATTATACTGTGAGGTACACCGAATCTGGAGATGATGTCCCTGACAAACTTGATGGCTGTTAGAGCGTCGAGCTTCTTGATGGGCTTGGCTTCAATCCATTTTGTGAACTTGTCGACTGCCACCAACAGATGTGTGTATCCTCCTTGGCCTGTCCTGAATGGACCGACTGTATCTAATCCCCATACTGCAAATGGCCATACAAGAGGGATTGTCTTCAACGCAGATGTCGGCTTATGGGACTTGTTGGAGTAGAACTGACAGCCCTCACATCGGTCGACCATATCTTTAGCCATCTCGTTTGCCTGCAGCCAGAAGAAAACAACTCTGAATGCTTTGGCGACGATTGCTCTCGAAGAGGCGTGATGACCGCAGGTTCCCGAGTGAATTTCTTCCGGGATTAGCTGCCCCTCCTCTGGAGAGATGCATCGTTGAAGAACGCCTGAAACGCTTTCCTTGTACAATTGGCCATCAATGACAATGAACGACTTCGACCTGCGGACTATCTGCCTGGCCTGGACTTCGTCTTCTGGTAACTCCTGCCTCAGGATATATGCAATGATTGGCACGGTCCAATCGGGGATGACAGCAAGAATCTCCATGACCAGATCAATCACAGCAGGTACATCGACTTTAGTCGGATCTGCCGAACTCTTTGGTTGTATTGGTTCCTCTGTGAAAGGATCTTCTTTGACTGAGGGAAGGTGGAGGTGCTCGAGGCAGACGTCACTCGGGACTGGTCTCCGAGTGGATCTGAGTTTTGCCAACTCGTCAGCTGCTTGGTTCTTCAGTCGCGGAACATGGTGGAGTTCCAGACCTTCAAACTTGTTCTCAAGCTTCCTCACTGCATTGCAGTATGTGGTCATGGTGGGGTTCCTGACGTCCCACTCTTTCATCACTTGATTAACCACCAAATACGAATCGCCATAGACCATCAGGCGACGAACAACGAGTGCGATGGCCATACGCAGTCCGTAAAGGAGAGCTTCATACTCTGCCTCATTGTTGGAGGAATCAAAGTGTATCTGCAGCACATATTTGAGTTTGTCGCCCTTTGGCGATACGATCACAACGCCAGCGCCGGAGCCATTCAACATCTTGGACCCATCAAAGAACATTGTCCAATGAGCCGAGTAGATGTGGGTCGGTTGCTATTGTTCTACCCATTCTGCTATGAAGTCAGCCAGGGCTTGAGACTTTATAGCTTTCTTGGCCTCGAACTTGATATCGCAGTACAACATCTCCATTGCCCACTTCGCCACTCGACCTAATGCGTCCCGATTATGGAGGATTTCCGACAACGAAGCATCAGAAACAACAGACACCGAGTCGTCTTGGAAATAATGGGCTACCTTCTTCGCAGTCATGTAAATCCCGTAGATAAGTTTTTGATAGTGGGGATACCTCTGCTTGGAAGGAGTCAGGACTTCAGAGACGTAGTACACTGGCCGCTGAACTTTGTATGCTTTGCCTTCTTCTTCTCGTTCGACTGTAAGAACGGTGCTGACGACTTGATTTGTAGCCGCGATATACAGAAGAAGGGGCTCTTTACTGAGCGGAGCAGTAAGAACTGGCTGGGTGGAAAGTAGGACTTTGAGGTCGTCGAATGCGACTTGGGCTTCATCTGTCCACTTGAAAGTATCTGATTTCTTCATGAGTCGGTACAGAGGAAGTGCTTTCTCACCGAGTCGACTGATGAACCTGCTCAAAGCCGCTAGGCAACCTGTGAGCCGTTGAACATCGTGTATTCTGACCGGCCTCTCCATTCGGACGATGGTCCCGATCTTTTCGGGGTTGACATCGATCCCTCGTTCGGAAATGAAGAAACCGAGTAACTTTCCGCTGGGAACGCCGAATGAACATTTGGCGGGGTTCAGCTTTATATCGTACCTATGAAGGTTGGCGAATGTTTCTGCCAAGTCAGTCAGCAGGTCGGAACCTTTGCGTGACTTGACTACGATATCATCCATATATGCCTCCACATTCCGACCGATCTGGTCGAGGAGGCATTTTCGGATCATGCGCATAAAGGTAGCTCCTGCATTCTTCAAACCGAATGGCATAGTGATGTAGCAGAAGCACACGAATGGGGTGATGAAGGCTGTTTTAAATTCATCGGGGCCATACAGACGGATCTGATGATAGCCCGAGTAGGCATCAAGAAATGACAAACGCTCGCAACCCGCAGTCGAATCGACAATTTGATCGATGCGGGGGAGCGGAAAATGATCTTTTGGGCATACCTTATTGAGATGCTTGAAGTCGATGCACATTCGGAGCGACTTGTCCTTCTTGGGCACCATGACAACATTGGCGAGCCACTCGGAGTGGTGAACCTCGCGAATGAAGTTGGCTGCCAGCAGCTTGGCCACCTCTTCCCCGATTGCCTTCCTCTTGTGCGCGGCGGACCATCGCAGGCGTTCTCGGACAGGCCGAGCGGTGGGATCCACATGCAGCCGGTGCTCAGCCAACTCCCTGGGTACACCTGGCATGTCAGAGGGTTTCCATGCGAAGATGTCCCAGTTCTCACGGAGGAATTGGGTGAGCTCGGCTTCCTATTTAGGATCGAGGGTGGTGGAGATGTTCGTCGGGGCAGCAGTGTCGTCCGTCGGGTGGATGCTGACCTTCTTCGTCTCTCCCGCCGACTGGAATGCAGACTCTGAAGCTGGCTTCTTCGAGCGCATCAGGTCAGCGGGGTCGACTGTTTTCTTGTACTCGTCGAGCTCGAGGATGGCCATCTGCTGGTCGGCGATTCTTGATCCCTGCTGCAGACACTCTTCGGCCCGCTGTCGATTGCCCGTGATGGTGATCACACCTTTCCGGCCTGGCATCTTCAGCTTCAGGTATACGTAACACGGACGGGCCATGAAACGCGCATACGTTGGGCGGCCCAGAATTGCGTGGTAAGCGCTCTGGAAGTCCACCACTTCGAACGTCAGCTTTTCCTTGCAGAAGTTCTTGTCGGAGCCGAAAACGACGTCCAACGCGATCTGGCCGAGTGACTTGGCCTTCCGTCCAGGGACGACTCCATGGAACTACATGCTGCTCTCGCTGAGTTTGGACATCGGAATGCCCATCCCCTTGAGAGTGTCGGCATACATGATGTTCAAGCCGCTGCCGCCATCCATGAGGACTTTGCGCAGTCGGACTCCTTCCACCACCGGGTCGACGACCAGAGCCTGTCTCCCTGGGGTGGGTACGTGTGCTGGATGATCCGACTGGTCAAAGGTGATCGCAGTCTGAGACCATTTGAGGAACTTGGGGTTGGTAGGGGTGGCCATGTTCACCTCCCTGTTCACCAGCTTCAGTCGACTCTTGCTCTCAACGTCAGCAAAAATCATCAGTGTTGCATGGACTTGGGGGGAACGGATCCTCCTTATCCTCCTCATCCTGTTCATTGTCCTTTTCACTCGGTTGCCCTTCGCCGAACCCCTGGATCAGGAGGCGACACTGTCGAGTGGTATGCTTTGGATATATGGGGTTGCCCTCTTCATCCATCTTCGTATGAACCGGACATGGCTGATCCAGGATGGGATTATTGAACTGCTTCTTCTTAGGGGTGAACTGAGCCTTCCCTTTGCCCTTGAACTTGGCATTGGTTACGACTGCAGCTTCTGCCTGCGGAGTGGTCGGAGCTTTCTGCTTCTGCTTCCGAGTGTTACTCCCATCTCCATCACCGACTGTCTTGTGCTTGCCGCTTCGGATGCGGTCCTCTTCTTCGCCATTTGCATAGCATGCTGCTATCTCCATCATCTTGCTCATGGAGATGTCACCTGTTCGGCCGAACTTTAGGTACAGATCCCTGTACCGCACGCCTGCCTTAAAGGCGCAGACTGCTTGATGCTCTGTGACGTTCTCCACCGTGTGGTAGAGAGTTGTCCAACGCTGAATGAAATCACGCAGGGGCTCATTCTGCTTCTGGACGCAATGCTGGAGCTCCACGAGGCCCGCAGGGCGCTTGCACGTCCCTTCGAAGGTCTTGATGAACACTCGGGCCAGATCTGCCCAACTGTAGATGCTTGAGGGGGCCAACTGGTTCAGCCACGCTCGCGCCGAGCCGTCGAGCATCAGAGGGAGGTGCTTCATAGCGACATGGTCGTCTCCTCCTCCGATCTGAACTGCCACTCGGTAATCATCCAGCCACGTTTCTGGCTTGGACTCTCCTGTAAACTTGCTGATTCCTGTCGCCAATCGGAAGTTGGGCGGGATGTCAGCCGAACGGATGGCTCGACTGAAACACTCGGGACCAGACACGATAGTCGTGCTTCCACTCGGACGGTCAATATCGTAACCATCGCGGTAAGCTCGGCCCGTGTCGACCCTTCGCTGGGCGATACGCCCTCTTGCGTCGGGCCTTGGGTCGTAAGTGTCACCGACTGAACGCCGATCATCATGATGTCGGGGCCCGTAGGGCCCACCCCGCGGAGGGGTGCGTGAACGGCGACGATCTTTGAGATTTATGGAACGGCTACCTCCCCTGTGTCGCTGATGGAAACCAGGGCTGTGAACCGACCGATGCGTATTCGCATGAACAGAATTATTGTGAATCCTGTTGTGCGACTGGGAAATAGCCGAATTTTGCTGCTGCACCGTGTGCAACAGGGCGCGGATTTGCTCGTTCCCCCTGTCAGCCTCTGAATCAGTCGGCTGAAGGGAATCGGCTATCTTGGCAGCCGCAGCCAAGTTGAGGAGGGGTGTGCGGAACAACTCCACGTTGCTCCGCCGAGTGTGCCCACTCGCAGAACGGCGAGGTGGACGACGCGCGCCGGACGTTCCACCGACCGAGTGCTCGTTCCGGCCAGCTTGACGGGGATCTTCATGGGAGTTGGCCATGTGTACTTCTGCTGCAGGCCCGCGACACGCATACTCGGAAGGAAACTCAGTCGGAACCGAGTCCGAGCGCTGGGACGGCGGGGCAACCACAACAGACTCTAGAACCGCCACTTGTGAAGACGCGTTCTGGCGCGCCTAGGCGTGTTGCACCCAACGCTGGAGCCGCGGACGGCGGGACCGCTTGTTGCGGCGCGTGACGGCGGTGAAGGTCGACACCGGAGCCGACTACTGGAGAAGAAGAATACCGCGGGCGCCGGCACGGAAGTGCGTAGCCCCGCGGCGGGGAAGCGCCTCAACGTCGAGTGGGGCGTCCCGAAGCCATGCCGAATCGTCGATGACGAAGGAGAGAGCGCCGAAGAAGATCTCGTGGCCCATGCTCGAATCTCCACCGGACGACATGACGGAATGAAGTAGTCGCAAACTCGCCGGAAGTCGCTTAGACGTCTGCCCCACGGTGGGCGCCAACTGTCGTGGGTATAAGTCTGGCAGTAGATGTGTAGGGTACGAAAAGGATGGACAGAGCCTTAGCTACGGCGAGGTTGTATGAGTTCAGACCCCTCTGCGGTGGAGGTAATAGCCCTACGTCTCAGTGCTCTGGGAGCTTGTTGTGAGTGGAATATGGAATACAATGAGTTGCTAACCCCTGCACCAGTGGGGGAGGGTGGCTTATATAGAGTGCGCTGCCCTCCACAACGGTTCGGTGCACAAGGGTGGAGTAGTGGCGAATAAATGCCTACGTTACAGGTAACGTACATCTTAAATGCTAATAAAGGCGCATGGAAACGTATGACCGTTTCCCTCCAGGGGGGTTACGATGCACAGAGTGGAATCCAGTCGGTTAGTTTGATATACTCCGAATGCTCATCTCTGACTAGATGGTCGAAGGTCTGTTACCGACTGGATGATGGGAACTTCTTAGTTCAGTGGAAACTGACTAAGAGCCTTGTCCCTTACGAAGGATAGTCCTTGGATAGGACCTGCACGGCAGGCCTATGACCCTATCCTAGGACTATAACCCCATCAGTCACGACATGTTCGGGGTGGTGGCTCGAAATAGTGTGGCGGTGACCTTTGATGGCGACCAAGCCTAACTTGGTCTATTACAAGGAGGACGCTGAGATGTGGTCCTGGGCGGTGGCGGGCTCAAGCTCAGACCCAAATCTGGCGTGAAGTGGCATGAGCGACCTGATTCTTGCTTCCTTTAGGTAGTCTTAGTGTCTTGGTGTGAAGGGCGAGGTGGTGGTATTGTCACAGTAACAGAATAATGTACTTCCCTCCTTATCTCTGTTTTGTCTGTGTGCTTTGCAATGACAGAGAGCGTGTAAAGATGTGTCTCTAACACAAGTTCCTAGATCCGGTCAGTTTTAGTGTTCGATGGATTCGTATGGATTCGACTAAGCTCATGGTCTTTGGAGACTTGCAATGTTTTTCGGTCTTTTTTTTGGACGACGATTTGCTAGGCAGATCGTGACAGTTGTCGTCATCTGGTCTACATCAACGTCCACTCGGCCGTTGCTTTTAGAAGCTCCGGGGCTTGAATAGGTTATCTCCGCTCATAAGGAGGTTCCGAGGCGACAACGATCGTCGCTCACGGCGCGTTGTTGGTGGATGTATATGAAAGAAGACTTTGGCACCCAAGAATTTCTGCAAGGGAATATTTGTACAGGTTGATGCGACTTAATCTATAGGTTTTTGTGTTATTGCTATTATCTGGAAAATTCAGCATTGAACATCTTTCCGAATTTATCCCTTTCAAGAATACTCATTAATTTATTCTTTGAAAAGAAAATAGATACAAGTGATTAAAGAAGGGACAACCACTGTGGTTTGACGATATTTGCATTGACCACCTCATCCAAAGAATCTTGTGTCCATCTTTAGCTAGTCAGGGTGTTTTCTCATAAACAAATCTCCGAGTGCATATTTTTCTAAATCATCTATTCATCAACTGTCAAGTCACTAAAAAAACACCTAAACTAAAAAAATCATCGCGTGTATTAATGTATTGTTCACCTTCCTCCACATATGAACATGGATTGCGGAGGTACCATATGCAGGGTGGTAATTATTCACGGACAACCTCACACAACTGGGCGAATTAATCTACTCCCTCCGTTCCTAAATATAAGTCTTTTAAGAGATTTCACTAGGTGACTACATACGAAGCAAAATGAATGAATCTACACTCTAAAGTATGTCTATATACATCCGTATGTAGTCCTCTAGTAGAATTCCTAAAAAGACTTATATTTAGGAACGGAGGGAGTAGTACAGACGCCACATGCATACATGCTCATGCACTGTTCAACACTGTGATAATTATAAGTTCCAAAAAAAAACACTGTAATAATCAGTAAGTTTAAAAAAAACACTGTAATAATTACACCGGACATACATCGCGAGAACAGTTAACCAACCAAATTAGAGCCAGCATACTATGCATCAAGGAGCTTCGACCGATCACACGTGTATGTGATTTAGGTTCGCGCGGTGGCGGCGCCGGTGCTCCTGAACGAGCCCAGCGCCTTGGCGGCCTCGCCGCGCAGCACGAACCGGTGGTACAACGCAGCCACCGTCGCGCCGAGGAGCGGCCCCACCCAGAATATCCACTGCATGCAAAAACAAAATCAACCCACACGATGAGCTAGTATACTTCCGTCCCATGCGTCCGACGATCTTGGGCATATGCATGCATCGTGATCGAATTCGTGGTATATATACTTACGTGGTCCTTCCATGCCTTGTGCTGGTTGTACATGACGGCGGCGCCGAGGCTCCTGGCCGGGTTGATGCCGGTGCCGGTGATGGGTATGGTGGCCAGGTGCACGATGAACACGGCGAAGCCGATGGGCAGCGGCACCAGCACGGGGATGAAGGAGTCGCGCGCGGTGCGCTTGGGGTCGGTGGCGGAGAGGACGGTGTACACCAGCACGAACGTGCCGGCGATCTCCGCCCCGAGCCCCGCGCCGACCGAGACGCCGTCGGCCACCGTGTTTGCGCCGCCGCCGAGGGCCTCGTAGCTGGCCCCCGCGATCCCCTTCACCATGCCCGCGCCGCAGATGGCGCCGAGGCACTGCGCCACGATGTACAGCACCGTGCGCACCAGCGACAGCTTCCTCCCCACGAACAGCCCGAACGTCACCGCCGGGTTGATGTGACCACCTGCAGCAGCACACGCTCGACAGTTTATACTCCTACTATATTGTATGCATGTGTGGGTTATCTTGTTGTAGAGAGATGGTCGATCGTATGCATATATATGTGCGTGCATGCGTGCCTGAGACGCCGCCGGTGCAGTAGACGAGGACGAAGATGGTGGCGCCGAAGGCCCAGGCGACGCCGAGGTACCCCACGCCGGTGCAGGGCTGGGCGGAGGACTGGCTCTTGTAGCCGATGACGGTGGCGAGGCTGACGTAGAGGAAGATGAGCGTGGCCACGAACTCGGCGATGACCGCGCGGTACAGTGACCACCGGGTCAGCTCGCTCGTGTCCAGCAGAGGTGCCGGCGGCGGGTCCCAGTACGGCGCCTTCTCCACGGCCACGTCCGCCGTGTCGCCTCCGGCGATCACCTCCTCCTTGGACATGGTTCGACGACCTGGTGCAAACTTTAGTAGGAGTAGCACGTACGTGTTCGTTTGTTGACGCGAGCAGAAGGGCCGATGGCGCGAGGTTTAAATAGGCGGCCGCTCCTGTGCTCGCACGGCGGCGATGGGCGTACAAACCAGATATTTTACCAGAGGTTCTTTCCTTCCGGACCACTCCTTGCATGTTTCATGTTTCGCACTGAACATTTGATCGTGTAAAGGCCCTGTTTGTTTCAGAAGTCCCGGGACCTTTTTTAGTCTTAACTTAAAAGTCTCTAGTCCCTATCCGTTTGTTTCCAAGGACTAAATAGGGACTAGAGGTCATTAAATGACATGTAAAAATACCATGTTACCCTTAGTAATGTAGTAGTAGTTATTAAATGACATGCAAAAAGTAAAGGCATTGTTGAAAAAAGTGCCAAAAAAGTCCCAAAAAGACCCTCCCATAGGGACTTCTCCAAATAGTCTCAAATACCCCCTTTTAGTCCCTGAAAGTCCTTCCTGTTTGTTTCACATGGGACTTTTTAGGACTTTTTTTAGTCCCTATACCAAAAAGTCCCTGGAAACAAACACCCCCTAAATCGCTTTTGGCGCATGATTGACAGCGAGAGTGTATACTCCCTCCGTTCCTAAATGTAAGTCTTTTAAGATATTTCACTAGGAGTCTATATACGGAACAAAATAAGTGAATCTATACTCTAAAGTATGTATATATACATTCGTACGTAGTCCATTAATAAAACCTTTTTAAAGACTTATATTTAGGAACGAAGGGAGTACATTGCAAGTGATCGGGGAGATGCTCAGCATGGGCGTTTTCACATTGAAGCACCAGGGCAGGCCGGGCACGGCCAGAGAGATCCACGGAGGTTTCTGCATGCTTCCTTCCAAAACGCCGGGTGAATGTTTGCACTCTGTAAATTTGTAATTTGGGGTACGATCTGCAAACTGTGATGGTGCGTCCAAATTTTGATTCGATGGCGCGGGATTCGCTGCTTGTCGGGTAAGGGAACGGGAGGACGTGCAGCGCCGGCCCCTTATCCGCGGCACGTGCGAGAAAATCTCTGTCGTCCTCCGTCCGTACGTTCACCGATTAAATACAACCTGCCGTAGCGACAGGTCATATACGTACGCCGTATTTCGTAGTCGAAGCAGAGGCGCGCCCAAGGCGGCCGTTTTCCCGGCGAGGGCGACACGGCGGCCACCGCGCGAAGATTTTTGTTCCTCCGGCCCCGGCCTTTGTGTCGGCCTGTCTCCGTTGTGCGAGGAGGTGAAAAAAGCAAAGCATGTTTTAGGGCATAGCTCTCAAGAGCAACTCCAACAAAGCGACTTAAACGTACGTGCATTTAGTTTGCTTTTTGTTTATTTGGATCGGCCGTCCGTTCTGCTTTCGTCTTTTTTAGGCCGTTCGTGCGTCTAACATAGACGAACCATTTAATGTCCGTACGTTTAGATAAAAAAAACGGCCATCGATCATGCCAACGTTCAAGAGTTCATGCCGGCATCATGCCAGCGACCGACATACATTATCAGCCTACAGAAAACCACCACGCAGTCATGCTCGCACACTTGCCAGCGACCGGCACAATTGCGAGCACACCAAAAGGGCGGGAATTTGATCACGCCATGTCCTCATGTGCTCATGCCGACACACTTGTCGGCATACAAAAAAGGAACTGTGATCTTCCTCGCAGATCACAACTGGTCAAACTTGAGCATTTCGGCATGCATCTTCTCGAACCATAGTCTCTTTGTCGGCAACACGTTGTTCAGATGAACCTTCATGATCTCCACACCCATCTTCATGCTTGCGAGGGCCACTTTTTTTGCCTTGGTCTTGGCATTGGCGGCCTCGATCTCGAGCATCTTGACTTGCTTCGCCTTCTCCAACTCAAGCATCTTGGCTTGCTTCTCCGCGTCCATCTCGAGCCTCCTCCTTTGGATTTTTATGAAGGCGTTCATTTGCTCTTCCTTTTCTTGTCGGCGCTTCTCCTCCCTCAAGTCCTTGCTTATCATGTCCTCCACTTTTTCAAGCAAGGCAATCGACGTCATGTCCCGCTTGTCCTCCTTCGTTGAGTTGGTCTTCCCCCGCAGCCGGGTCTTCTTGCCGTCACCATGGTCCTCCATGCGCCAAGAGAGCGGCATATTGCGCCTTGAACTTCTCCACCTCGTTGATGATAATCCAACAATGGGAGAGATGAAAGGACTTGCTGTCGTGTTGAACCTTGAATGCCTCCAAAGCTTGGAACACCTACAATTCAAACCAAGCAAGCATATGTGGGCAAGTGGACATGCAATCAACGGGAAAATGTGTGGCACCAAAAGGGAATGAGAGGGCATGCATACCATGTCTTGCATGCCGCTCACGGGGCGTGCCTTGATTGTTGGAATTATGCCCTAGAGGCAATAATAAATATAGTTATTATTATAATTCTTGTATCAAGATAATCGTTTATTATCCATGCTATAATTGTATTGAATGAAGACTCATTTACATGTGTGGATACATAGACAAAACACCGTCCCTAGCAAGCCTCTAGTTGGCTAGCCAGTTGATCAAAGATAGTCAGTGTCTTCTGATTATGAACAAAGTGTTGTTGCTTGATAACTGGATCACGTCATTAGGAGAATCACGTGATGGACTAGACCCAAACTAATAGACGTAGCATGTTGATCGTGTCATTTTGTTGCTACTGTTTTCTGCATGTCAAGTATTTATTCCTATGACCATGAGATCATATAACTCATTGACACCGGAGGAATGCTTTGTGTGTATCAAACGTCGCAACGTAACTGGGTGACTATAAAGATGCTCTACAGGTATCTCCGAAGGTGTTAGTTGAGTTAGTATGGATCAAGATTGGGATTTGTCACTCCGTGTGACGGAGAGGTATCTCGGGGCCCACTCGGTAATACAACATCACACACAAGCCTTGCAAGCAATGTAACTTAGTGTAAGTCGCGGGATCTTGTATTACGGAACGAGTAAAGAGACTTGCCGGTAAATGAGATTGAAATAGGTATACGGATACTGACGATCGAATCTCGGGCAAGTAACATACCGAAGGACAAAGGGAATGACATACGGGATTATATGAATCCTTGGCACTGAGGTTCAAACGATAAGATCTTCGTAGAATATGTAGGATCTAATATGGGCATCCAGGTCCCGCTATTGGATATTGACCGAGGAGTCTCTCGGGTCATGTCTACATAGTTCTCGAACCCGCAGGGTTTGCACACTTAAGGTTCGACGTTGTTTTATGCGTATTTGAGTTATATGGTTGGTTACCGAATGTTGTTCGGAGTCCCGGATGAGATCACGGACGTCACGAGGGTTTCCGGAATGGTCCGGAAATGATGATTGATATATCGGATGACCTCATTTGATTACCGGAAGGTTTTCGGAGTTACCGGGAATGTACCGGGAATGACGAATGGGTTCCGGGAGTTCACCGGGGGGGCAACCCAATCCGGGGAAGCCCATAGGCCATGAGGGTGGCGCACCAGCCCTTAGTGGGCTGGTGGGGCAGCCCAAAAGGGCCCTATGCGCCTAGGAAAGAAAATCAAAGAGAAAAAAAAAGAGGAGGTGGGAAGGGAAGGAAGGACTCCCACCCACCAAATCAAGTCCAACTCGGTTTGGGGGGGGGGGGCGGAGCCTTCCCCCTTGGACTCGGCCGACCCCCTTGGGGCTCCTTGAGCCCCAAGGCAAGGTCCCCTCCCTCCCACCTATATATACGGAGGTTTTAGGGCTGATTTGAGACGACTTTTGCACGGCAGCCCGACCACATACCTTCACGGTTTTTCCTCTAGATCGCGTTTCTGCGGAGCTCGGGCGGAGCCCTGCTGAGACAAGGTCATCACCAACCTCCGGAGCGCCTTCATGCTGCAGGAGAACTCTTCTACCTCTCCGTCTCTCTTGTTGGATCAAGAAGGCCGAGATCATCGTCGAGCTATACGTGTGCTGAACGCGGAGGTGCCGTCCGTTCGGTACTAGATCGTGGGACTAATCGCGGGATTGTTCGCGAGGCGGATCGAGGGACGTGAGGACGTTCCACTACATCAACCGCGTTCACTAACGCTTCTGCTGTACGGTCTACAAGGGTACGTAGATCACTCATCCCCTCTCGTAGATGGACATCACCATGATAGGTCTTCGTGCGCGTAGGAAAAAATTTGTTTCCCATGCGACGTTCCCCAACAGTGGCATCATGAGCTAGGTTCATGCGTAGATGTCTTCTCGAGTAGAAGACAAAAGTTTTTGTGGGCGGTGATGTGCGTTTTGCTGCCCTCCTTAGTATTTTCTTGATTCCGCGGTATTGTTGGATTGAAGCGGCTTGGACCGACATTACTCGTACGCTTACAAGAGACTGGTTTCATCGCTACGAGTAACCCCGTTGCTCAAAGATGACTGGCAAGTGTCGGTTTCTCCAACTTTAGTTGAATCGGATTTGACCGAGGAGGTCCTTGGATGAGGTTAAATAGCAACTCATATATCTCCGTTGTGGTGTTTGCGTAAGTAAGATGAGATCCTACTAGATACCCATGGTCACCACGTAAAACATGCAACAACAAAATTAGAGGACGTCTAACTTGTTTTTGCAGGGTATGCTTGTGATGTGATATGGCCAACGATGTGATGTGATATATTGGATGTATGAAATGATCATGTTGTAATAGAAAATATCGACTTGCACGTCCATGGTACGGCAACCGGCAGGAGCCATAGGGTTGTCTTTATACTAACGTTTGTGCTTGCAGATGCGTTTACTATTTTGCTAGGATGTAGCTTTAGTAGTAATAGCATGAGTAGCACGACAACCCCGATGGCAACACGTTGATGGAGATCATGGTGTGGTGCCGGTGACAAGAAGATCGTGCCGGTGCTTTGGTGATGAAGATCAAGAAGCACGTGATGATGGCCATATCATGTCACTTATGAATTGCATGTGATGTTAATCCTTTTATGCACCTTATTTTTCTTAGAACGACGGTAGCATTATGAGGTGATCTCTCACTAAAATTTCAAGACGAAATTGTGTTCTCCCCGACTGTGCACCGTTGCTACAGTTCGTCGTTTCGAGACACCACGTGATGATCGGGTGTGATAGACTCAACGTTCACATACAACGGGTGCAAAACAGTTGCGCACGCGGAACACTCGGGTTAAGCTTGACGAGCCTAGCATGTGAAGACATGGCCTCGGAACACATGAGACCGAAAGGTCGATCATGAATCATATAGATGATATGATTAGCATAGGGATGCTTACCACTGAAACTATACTCAACTCACGTGATGATCGGACTTGAGCTAGTCTAAGTGGATCATGAACCACTCAAATGACTAGAGAGATGTACTTTTTGAGTGGGAGTTTAGCAAATAATTTGATTAAGTTAAACTCTAATTATCTTGAACATAGTCTAAGTCCACTTTGTATATATTTGTGTTGTAGATCATGGCTCACGCGACAGTCACCCTGAATTTTAATACGTTCCTAGAGAAAGCTAAGTTGAAAGATGATGGAAGCAACTTTGTAGACTGGGCTCGTAATCTTAAGCTAATCTTACAAGCTGGGAAGAAGGATTATGTCCTTAATGCTGCGCTAGGAGATGAACCACCCGCTACGGCTGATCAGGATGTTAAGAACGCTTGGTTAGCACGTAAGGAGGACTACTTAGTAGTTCAATGTGCAGTATTGTATGGCTTAGAACCGGGACTTCAACGTCGCTTTGAGCGTCATGGAGCATTTGAGATGTTCCAGTAGTTGAAGTTTATCTTTCAGAAGAACGCCCGGATCGAGAGGTATGAGACCTCCGATAAATTCTATGCTTGCAAGATGGAGGAGAACTCGTCTGTCAGTGAACATGTGCTCAAAATGTCTGGGTACTCAAACCGTCTAGCTGAGCTGGGGATTGAACTCCCGCAAGAGGCTATCACTGACAGAATCCTTCAATCACTGCCGCCAAGCTATAAAGGCTTTGTGTTGAACTACAACATGCAAGGGATGAACAAGTCACCCGGTGAGTTGTTTGCGATGCTGAAAGTCGCAGAGTCTGAACTCCGTAAAGAACATCAAGTGTTGATGGTGAATAAGACCACTAGTTTCAAGAGAAACGGCAAAGGCAAGAAGGGTAATTCGAAGAAGAGCGGCAAGCCTATTGCCAATCCGACGAAGAAACCCAAAGCTGGACCTAAGCCTGAAACGGAGTGTTACTATTGCAAGGGTATGGGTCACTGGAAGCGCAATTGCCCCAAGTATCTGGCAGATAAGAAGGCGGCCAAAGAAAAATCAGGTATAATTGATATACAGGTTATTGATGTGTACTTAACCGGCTCTCGTAGTAGTGCCTGGGTATTCGATACCGGTTCTGTTGCTCATATTTGCAACTCGAAACAGGAACTGCGGAATAGACGAAGGCTGGCGAAAGATGAAGTGACGATGCGCGTAGGAAATGGTTCCAAGGTTGATGCAATCGCCGTCGGCACAGTTTCACTTCAGTTACCATCAGGATTAGTGATGAACTTAAATCATTGTTATTTAGTGCCTGCGTTGAGCATGAACATTATATCTGGATCTTGTTTATTGCGAGACGGTTACTCTTTTAAGTCAGAGAATAATGGTTGTTATATTTCTATGAGTAACATCTTTTATGGTCATGCACCTAATGTGAGAGGATTGTTCATATTGAATCTTGATAGGGATACGCATATACATAACATTGAGACCAAAAGAGTTAGAGTTAACAATGATAGCGCCATATTTTTGTGGCACTGCCGATTAGGTCATATTGGTGTAAAGCGCATGAAGAAACTCCATGCTGATGGACTTTTGGAGTCACTTGACTTTGATTCACTTGACACGTGCGAACCATGCCTCATGGGCAAGATGACTAAGACTCCGTTCTCCGGAACTATGGAGCGTGCAAGTGACTTGTTGGAAATCATACATATCGATGTGTGTGGCCCGATGAGCGTAGAGGCGCGCGGCGGATATCGTTATTTTCTCACCTTCACTGACGATTTGAGTAGATAGGGTTATGTCTACTTGATGAAGCACAAGTCTGAAACATTTGAAAAGTTCAAGCAATTTCAGAGTGAAGTGGAAAATCATCGTAACAAGAAGATCAAGTTCCTATGGTCTGATCGTGGGGGTGAATATCTGAGTTTCGAGTTTGGTGCTCACTTAAGACAATGTGGAATTGTTTCACAGTTAACACCGCCTGGAACACCACAGCGTAATGGTGTGTCCGAACGTCGTAATCGTACTTTATTAGAGATGGTGCGATCTATGATGTCTCTTACCGATTTGCCGTTATCATTTTGGGGTTATGCATTAGAAACAGCTGCATTCACTTTAAATAGGGCACCATCAAAATCCGTTGAGACGACACCATACGAACTGTGGTATGGCAAAAGGCCAAAGTTGTCGTTTCTTAAAGTTTGAGGATGTGATGCTTATGTCAAAAAGCTTCAGCCTGAAAAGCTGGAACCCAAAGCGGAAAGGTGCGTCTTCATAGGTTACCCAAAAGAGACAGTTGGGTACACCTTCTATCTCAAATCCGAGGGCAAAGTGTTTGTTGCTAAAAACGGAGCTTTTCTCGAGAAGGAGTTTCTCTCGAGAGAATTGAGTGGGAGGAAGATAGAACTTGACGAGGTTGTCGAACCTCTCATCCCTCTGGATGGTGGCGCAGGGCAAGGGGAAACCTCTGTCATTGCGGCGCCGGTTGCGGAGGAAGTTAATGATGATGATCATGAAACTCCGGTTCAAGTTTCTATCAAACCACGCAGGTCGACGAGACCACGTACTGCTCCAGAGTGGTACGGTAATCTCGTCTTATCAATCATGTTGTTAGACAACAATGAACCTGCAAATTATGAAGGAGCAATGGTGGGCCCAGATTCCAACAAATGGCTAGAAGCCATGAAGTCCGAGATAGGATCCATGTATGAGAACAAAGTGTGGACTTTGGAAGTACTACCTGAGGGCCGCAAGGCTATTCAGAACAAATGGATCTTTAAGAGGAAGACGGACGCTGACGGCAATGTGACCGTTTATAAAGCTCGACTTGTGGCAAAGGGTTTTTCACAAGTTCAAGGAGTTGACTACGATGAGACATTCTCACCCGTAGCGATGCTTAAGTCCTTCAGAATCATGTTAGCAATAGCTGCATTTTTCGATTATGAAATCTGGCAGATGGATGTCAAAACGACGTTCCTTAACGGTTTCCTTAAGGAAGAGTTGTATATGATACAACCCGAAGGTTTTGTCGATCCTAAGAATGCTAACAAGGTGTGCAAGCTCCAGCGATCCATTTATGGACTGGTGCAAGCATCTCGGAGTTGGAACAAACGTTTTGATGAGGTGATCAAAGCATTTGGGTTTATACAAGTGGTTGGAGAATCTTGTATTTACAAGAAAGTGAGTGGGAGCTCTGTGGCGTTTCTAATATTATATGTGGATGACATATTGCTGATTGGAAACAACGTGGAGTTTTTGGAGAGCATAAAGGATTACTTGAATAAAAGTTTCTCTATGAAGGACCTAGGAGAAGCTGCTTACATTCTAGGCATTAAGATCTATAGGGATAGATCAAAACGCCTGATAGGACTTTCACAAAGCACATACCTTGATAAAGTTTTGAAGAGGTTCAAAATGGAACAGTCCAAGAAAGGGTTCTTGCCAGTTTTACAAGGTACGAAATTGAGTAAGACTCAGTGCCCAGCAACTAATGAAGATAGAGAGCATATGCACTAGACCAGATGTTAGCCTGGCCATAAGTATGGCAGGTAGGTTCCAGAGTAATCCAGGAGTGGATCACTGGACAGCGGTCAAGAATATCCTGAAGTACCTGAAAAGGACTAAGGAGATGTTTCTCGTGTATGGAGCTGACGAAGAGCTCGTCGTAAAAGGTTACGTCGATGCAAGCTTTGACACAAATCCGGACGACTCTAAGTCGCAAACCGGATACGTATTTATTCTTAATGGGGGTGCGGTAAGCTGGTGCAGTTCCAAGCAAAGCGTCGTAGCAGATTCTACATGTGAAGCGGAATACATGGCTGCCTCGGAGGCGGCTAAGGAGGGTGTCTGGATGAAGCAGTTCATGACGGATCTTGGAGTGGTGCCAAGCGCACTGAATCCAATAACCTTGTTCTGTGACAACACGGGTGCCATTGCCTTAGCAATGGAACCACAGTTTCACAAGAAGACCAGACACATCAAACGACGCTTCAACCTCATCCGCGACTACGTCGAGGGAGAGGACGTAAATATATGCAAAGTGCACATGGATCTGAATGTAGCAGACCCGCTGACTAAACCTCTTCCACGGCCAAAGCATGATCAACACCAGAACTGTATGGGTGTTAGATTTATTACAATGTAATTCGCATGATGATGTGAGGGCTAGATTATTGACTCTAGTGCAAGTGGGAGACTGTTGGAATTATGCCCTAGAGGCAATAATAAATGTAGTTATTATTATAATTCCTGTATCAAGATAATAGTTTATTATCCATGCTATAATTGTATTGAATGAAGACTCATTTACATGTGTGGATACATAGACGAAACACCGTCCCTAGCATGCCTCTAGTTGGCTAGCCAGTTGATCAATGATAGTCAGTGTCTTCTGATTATGAACAAGGTGTTGTTGCTTGATAACTGGATCACATCATTGGGAGAATCACGTGATGGACTAGACCCAAACTAATAGACGTAGCATGTTGATCGTGTCATTTTGTTGCTACTGTTTTCTGCGTGTCAAGTATTTATTCCTATGACCATGAGATCATATAACTCACTGACACCGGAGGAATGCTTTGTGTGTATCAAACGTCGCAACGTAACTGGGTGACTATAAAGATGCTCTACAGGTATCTCCGAAGGTGTTAGTTGAGTTAGTATGGATCAAGACTGGGATTTGTCACTCCGTGTGACGGAGAGGTATCTCGGGGCCCACTCGGTAATACAACATCACACACAAGCCTTGCAAGCAATGTAACTTAGTGTAAATTGCGGGATCTTGTATTACGGAACGAGTAAAGAGACTTGCCGGTAAACGAGATTGAAATAGGTATGCGCATACTGACGATCGAATCTCGGGCAAGTAACATACCGAAGGACAAAGGGAATGACATACGGGATTATACGAATCCTTGGCACTGAGGTTCAAACGATAAGATCTTCGTAGAATATGTAGGATCCAATATGGGCATCCAGGTCCCGCTATTGGATATTGACCGAGGAGTCTCTCGGGTCATGTCTACATAGTTCTCGAACCCGCAGGGTCTGCACACTTAAGGTTCGACGTTGTTTTATGCGTATTTGAGTTATATGGTTGGTTACCGAATGTTGTTCGGAGTCCCGGATGAGATCACGGACGTCACGAGGGTTTCCGGAATGGTCCGGAAATGAAGATTGATATATAGGATGACCTCATTTGATTACCGGAAGGTTTTCGGAGTTACCGGGAATGTACCGGGAATGACGAATGGGTTCCGGGAGTTCGCCGGGGGGGGGCAACCCACCCCGGGGAAGCCCATAGGCCATGAGGGTGGCGCACCAGCCCTTAGTGGGCTGGTGGGGCAGCCCAAAAGGGCCCTATGCGCCTAGGAAAGAAAATCAAAGAGAAAAAAAAGAGGAGGTGGGAAGGGAAGGAAGGACTCCCACCCACCAAACCAAGTCCAACTCGGTTTGGGGGGGGAGTCTTCCCCCTTGGACTCGGCCGACCCCCTTGGGGCTCCTTGAGCCCCAAGGCAAGGTCCCCTCCCTCCCACCTATATATACGGAGGTTTTAGGGCTGATTTGAGACGACTTTTCCACGGCAGCCCGACCACATACCTCCACGGTTTTTCCTCTAGATCGCGTTTCTGCGGAGCTCGGGCGGAGCCCTGCTGAGACAAGGTCATCACCAACCTCCGGAGCGCCGTCACGCTGCCAGAGAACTCTTCTACCTCTCCGTCTCTCTTGCTGGATCAAGAAGGCCGAGATCATCGTCGAGCTGTACGTGTGCTGAACGCGGAGGTGCCGTCCGTTCGGTACTAGATCGTGGGACTGATCGCGGGATTGTTCGCGGGGCGGATCGAGGGACGTGAGGACGTTCCACTACATCAACCGTGTTCACTAACGCTTCTGCTGTACGGTCTACAAGGGTACGTAGATCACTCATCCCCTCTCGTAGATGGACATCACCATGATAGGTCTTCGTGCGCGTAGGAAAATTTTTGTTTCCCATGCGACGTTCCCCAACATTGATGCTCTCATAGGTGGCACAAAACTTGTTGCACTCTTGTTGAATCACCCTGCAACGCTTCGAAAGTGACACACATCCACGATTGCTTTGCATTTGGTACGGGGGAAACTTCTTGCGCTCATGGAACTCACGATGGACACGAGTCAATAAGGTTGGATACTTTTTTTGGCACCAACCTTTGGGTCTTGCTTAATGTCCCTCCACCACTCACAAATGAGTTTGTCCTCTTGCTCTTTCATTTATATTCTTCTACATATTTACACGCCAAGTAGTTTGGGGCGGAGGGTATATTAATAACCCCTCTTAAGAAAGAGCATATGTTTGCCACGACGTAGGATAAGTGGAAAATACAAAACCTGGAAGCGATTTGTGTCATCTTATTACTTCTTCCTGCGTGGAAAAGAGAAACAATTCTAGTTCTAGCTTCGTGCTACAACTACGATTTGCCAATGCAGCCCAAAACAAGCTCCCTTCCGTGTGCCAATGCATCCCAAAACAATCTCTCTTGTGTCGTTGTGTGCGTGTGGAAGGAAAAGAAGCCCTACTCAGTTGGGCCCCGCTTCGCTCCCGCAGGGGCGACCCGGGTGGCTCAAACCCTAGCCCATCGCTGAGGCTCCCTCCCTCCGTCTCCTCTCCCTTATCACCGCTGGAGGGGCCGTCGGCACGCCGTGTGGCTGTTGAGGATGTTGGGGGCGAGGATCTAGTTGCTCCGCCTTTGTGGAGGATCTCAGAGGTAAGGTGGCGACCTCGGGTGGTGGAGGGGCTACGTCGACCTCTACTTGTGGTGTCGGCATGTGCTGCTCGTCCACCTTGATCGTCTGGGCGGCGGGGTGACACAAAGCAACGGTTGTGGTGCGTGATGGCCTCAGGGGCACCCTCATCAGATTTGGTGGCGCCATCCTCTTCAAACTCTTGTCGCCGCTCACGGGGCGTGCCTTGATGCTCTTATAGGTGGCACAAAACTAGTCGCACTCTTGTTGAATCACCCTGCAATGCTTCGAAAGTGGCACACATCCACGCTTGCTTTGCATTTGGTATGGGGAAGCTTCTTGCGCTCATGGAACTCACGACGGACACGAGTCCATAAGGCTGAATACTTTTTTTTGGCACCGACCTTTGGGTCTTGCCCAATGTCCCTCCAGCACTCACAAAGGAGCTTGTCCTCTTGCTCTTGCATTTGTATTCTTCTACATATTTACACGCCAAGTAATTCGGGACGGATGCTATATTAATAACCCCTCTTAAGAAAGAGCAGATGTTAGCCACGACCTAGGATAAGTGGAAAATACAAAACCTCGAAGCGATTTGTGTCATCTTATTACTTCTTCCTGCGTGGAAAAGAGAAACGATTCTAGTTCTAGCTTAGAACTACAACTACGATTTGCCAATGCAGCCCAAAACAAGCTCCCTTCTGTGTGCCAACGCATCCCAAAACAACCTCGCTTGTGTTAGTGTGTGCGTGTGGAAGGAAAAGAAGCCCTACTCACTTGGCCCCCACTTCGCTCCTGCAGGAGCGACTCGGGCGGCTCAAACCCTAACCCATCACCGAGGCTCCCTCCCTCCTTCTCCTCTCCCTTATCATCGACGGAGAGGCCGTCGGCACGCCGTGTGGTCGTTGAAGACCGTGGGGACGAGGATCTAGTTGCTCCGCCTTTGTGGAGGATCTTAGAGGTAAGGTGGCGACCTCGGGTGGTGGAGGAGCTACGTCGCCCTCTGCTGGCGGTGCCAGCATGTGCTAGTCGTCCACCTCGATCGTCTGGGCGGTGGGGTGACACAGGGCAACAGTTGTGGTGCGCGATGGCCTCAGGGGCACCCTCATCAGACCTGGTGGTGCCATCCTCTTCAAACTCTTGTCGCCCTCGTCTCGGATCCGTCCATCGGTGGTCTCCGGGCGCCGTAGTCGTGTCTTCTCTTGAGGTGGGTGTGGGAGAAGGGACCAAAGAAATCCATGGTCGGCTGTGCCGGCGTGCCGGCAGCGACGCCCGAGGGCGGCGCCCCCTACATGTAGGCGCTTGTAAGGGTGTGTTTGGTAGCATGCATGGACCTAGCTTAGTTGTTCTTCTCTCATCTATGATGAGTGTAGACATGTTGAGTTCATGAAGTTGTCCTTGTTTGGCAGTGATGTATGCGGTGAGACATGCTGAGCTAAGACTTTGTTTGGCAGCGTGCATGTGTTTAGACATGCTCAACATTTGAAAAATTGTGAACATTTTTTAAAATTTTGAACAATTTGAAATTCTGATTTTTCGAAAATTTTATGAAAATTTGAAATTTTGAATATTTCATAAAAACTAAAACAAAATTTGAAATTATAAACATTTTTATGAAAATTTAAACAAATTTTGAAACACTAAACATTTTTTGAAAAGTTATGATTTTTAAAACTGTGAACATTTCTTATTTTTTAAATCTTTTTTAATTTAAACGTAATTTGAAATTCTAAACATTTTTTGAAATTTTAAAGAATTTTGAAATTCTAAACATTTCTTGAAAAATTAAAAGTTCTGGACTTTTTTGAAAATGGAACAAATTTTAAAATTTTGAATATGTTTTGAAAACTTAAACAGTTTTTGAAATTATGAATATTTTCTGAAAATTTAAACATATCTCGACATGGTCTCATGGGTGGGGATGAGGGTCACGGGCCACCATGGCTACCCCCATGCACCGTGTCTCGGGTGCATGATATGGACATGGGTGAGGACCCTTTTATGCATCATATGAGCATAGCTCGGGTGAGCCCATACACCCGACCAAACAAGCGAAAGTGGATCGGATTGCGAACTTTTGTCCTCATGCACCCTCCATGCATCCTTCCGAACACACCCCGAATTCCTCCTTTTTTCCTCCTCTTCCTTCCATATTGCTCGTGGTACCAGCTGAAAATCAAGATCCCTCTCGATTGGGCGGCATCGAGCGTGGGCGCCGTCACCTTCAAGGAGGTGCCATCTTTGATGAGCTTTGGATGAAAGCGCGCTTGTTCTGTTTCTTTGGAGGGGTGTCGACGATGAGGGCATGCGTGCGTGCATGTCGCGCACAAGCAAAATGTGAACGGTTGCCCCCGAGCCAACATCTTCCTTAGAGCATCTCCAATAGCCGCTTCGGGCACTCCAGCGGAGGCGCAAAAAAACACGCGTGCGGCATAAACGGTTCAACGCGCGAGACGAAGCGACATCGTTGCTACTTCTTGAGCTTGCGTTGGTTTTCCCTTGAAGAGGAAAGGGTGATGCAGCAAAGTAGAGATAACTATTTCCCTCAGTTTGAGAACCAAGGTATCAATCCAGTAGGAGTATCAAGATGAGGCACCAATGAACCTGCGCAAAAACAAACAAACTTGCACCCAACGCGATAAAGGGGTTGTCAATCCCTTCACGATTACTTGCAAGGTGAGATCTGATCGTGGTGAAAGGTAAAAAGATAAAAGTGCAGCAAGGTATTTTTGGTATTTTTGTATGTAGATCTGAATATATAATGTGTAAAATAGACCCGGGAGCCATAGTGTTCACTAGAGGCTTCTCTCATGATAGCAAGTATTACGGTGGGTGAACGAATTACTGTCGAGCAATTGATAGAATCGCGCAAAGTCATGATGATATCTAAGGCAATGATCATACATATAGGCATCATGTCCGAGACAAGTAGACCGATACTTTTTGCATCTACTACTATTACTCCACACATAGACCGCTATCCAGCATGCATCTAGTGTATTACGTTCATAACAAACAGAGTAACGCCTTAAGCAAGATGACATGATGTAGAGGGATAAATTCATGCAATATGACATAAACCCCATCTTTTTACCCTTGATGGCAGCAACACGATGCGTGCCTCGCTACCCCTTCTGTCACTAGGTGAGGACACCGCACGGTATGAACCCAAAACCAAGCACTTCTCCCATTGCAAGAATTATAGATCAAGTTGGCCAAACGAAACCCATAACTCGAAGAGAATTACAAGGATACGAAATCATGCATATAAGAAATCAGAGAAGACTCAAATAATATTCATAGATAATCTGATCATAAATCCACAATTCATCTGATCTCGACAAACACATCGCCAAAGAAAGTTACATCCGATAGATCTCAATGAAGATCATGGAGAACTTTGTATTGAAGATCCAAGAGAGAGAAGAAGCCATCTAGCTACTAGCTATGGACCCGAAGGTCTATGGTGAACTACTCACGCATCATCGGGGAGGCAATGGTGTTGATGAAGAAGGCCTCCATGTCCGAATCCCCCTCCGGCAGGGCACCAGAACGATCCCCAGATGGGATCTCGCGGAGACAGAAGCTTGCGGCGGCGAAAAAGTATTTTCGTGGCTCTCTTTGTTGGTTTCGTGATTTTTGGGAATTTATAGGCGAAAGAGGTAGGGCAAAGGAGGCAAGGGGGGCCCACGAGCCTGGTAGGCGCCCCCCCCGGATCGCGCCTAGGGGGCTCGTGACCTCCCATGGGACCTCGTGCCTTGGTTCTCAAGTCTTCTGGGTATCTTCTATTATGGAAAAATCATCTCACAGGTTTTATTCCGTTTGGACTCCGTTTAATATTCTTTTCTGAAAAAGGTCAAAAACACGGGAAAAAACAGAAACTGGCACTAGGCACTGAGTTAATAGGTTAGTCCCAAAAAATGATATAAAATGGCATATAAATGCATATAAGACATCCCAAGTTGGTAATATAATAGCATGGAACAATCAAAAATTATAGATACGTTGGAGACGTATCAAGCATCCCCAAGCTTAACTCGTGCTCGTCCTCGAGTAGGGAAGTGATAAAGACCGAATTTTTGATGTGGAATGCTACCTAACATATTTGTTCTTTGTAACTTCTTTATTGTGGCATGAATGTTCAGATCCATAAGATTCAAAACAATAGTTTAATATTGACATGAAAACAATAATACTTCAAGCATACTAGCAAAGTAATCGTGAACTTTTGAAATAACAAGGCCAAAGAAAGTTATCTCTACAAAATCATATAGTCTCGCAATGCTCCATCATACCCACACAACGAATTTAAATCATGCACAACCCCGGTATTGTCCAAGTAATTGTTTTCGCACTCTTACTTTCTCAACTTTTTCAACTCTCACGCAATACATGAGCGTGAGCCATGGATATAGCGCTATAGGTGGAATAGAGTGTGGCGGAGGTTGTGAGGCAAAAAGGAGGAGGTGGTAACATCGACTCGGTGTATCAATGGGTTATGGAGATGCCCATCAATAGATATAAATGTGAATGAGTAGGGATTTCCATGCAACGGATGCACTAGAGCTATAAGTGTATGAAAGCTCAAAAAGAAAACTAGTGGGTGTGCACCCAACTTGCTTGCTTACGAAGACCTAGGGCAATTGAGGAAGCCCATCATTGGAATATACAAGCCAAGTTATATAATGAAAATTCCCACTAGTATATGAAAGTGACAAAACAAGAGACTCTCTATCATGAAGAACATGGTGCTACTTTTGAAGCACAAGTGTGGAAAAAGATAGTAGCATTGTCCCTTCTCTCTTTTTCTCTCATCATTTTTTTGTTTGGGCTCTTTGGCCTCTCTTTTTTCATTTCATTTTTTTTTCTTTTTTTTGGGCATATTTGGCCTCCTTTTTTTTATTTCCTCATATGGGACAATGCTCTAATAATGATGATCATCACACTTTTATTTACTTACAACTCAATACTTAGAACAATAATTACTCTATATGAAATGCCTCCGGCAGTGTACCGGGATGTGCAACGATCTAGCTTAGCGTATGACGTTGACACATCCCGCTAGCTATCTTACGATGATGCAATGGCAAAATGAAAATGACGGCACATGTCATGAGACAGAACGATGGAAGTTGCATGGCAATATATCTCGGAATGGCTATGAAAATGCCATAATAGGTAGGTATGGTGGCTGTTTTCAGGAAGGTATATGGTGGGTTTGAGCACCGGCGAAAGTTGCGCGGCCCTAGAGAGGCTAGCAATGGTGGAAGGTGAGAGTGCATCTATACCATGGGCTCACATTAGTCATGAAGAACTCATATACTTACTGCGAAAGTTTTATTAGTAATCGAAACAAAGTGCTAAATGCATACTCCTAGGGGAAGGGTTGGTATGTGTTAACCATCGCGCGATCCCGACCGCCACACAAATGATGACAATCAATAAATCAGTTATGCTACGACTTCCTAACATAGCGGTTCACCGTACGTGCATGCTACGGGAATCACTAACCTCAACACAAGTATTTCTAGATTCACAACACCCTACTAACATAACTCTAACATTACCATATCCATATCTCAAAACTAATTGTGAGGAATCAAACTTCTCTTACTAATCAATGCACTTGAATATGAAAGTTTTTATTATATCCTCTTTGGATGCCTATCATATTTAGGACTAATTTCATAACACATGCCAATTACCAAGTTACTTAGAGAGAGCGCTCCCAAAATGATATAAGTGAAGATCGAGAGTTTTTATTTCTACAAAATATGACATCGTCGTGCTCTAAAAAGATTTAAGTGAAGCACTAGAGCAAAATTATCTAGCTCAAAATATATATATGAAGCTCATGGCAGCTAAATTTCCTAGCTCAAAAGATATAAGTGAACCTCATTGAGTATTCTAACAAATTCACGATGAGTGCATGTCCCTCTCAAAAAGGTGTGAAACAAGGATGATTGTGATGAAACAAAAAGCAAAGACTCCTATAATACACGACGCTCCAAGCAAAACACATATCATGTGGTAAATAAAAATATAGCTCCAAGTAACGTTACCGATGGATTGAAGACGAAATAGGGGATGCCATGGTGTCCTAGAATTTGGCTTGTGATGTCTTTGGCAGCCCCAAGCTTAGGCTCTGTCCACTCTTTATTCCATTGTCCATAAGAACATCATCCAAAACTTGAAAACTTCACAACACAAAACTTAAACAGAAACTCGTGATATCATTAACACACTACAAGAAATATGCTCATACATGATGTTTTTTAAGACGTCGTTGATGAATTCGTCATAAATCTATGACGAATTCATCCGAGATTGTCGTAAACCGTTTGAGGGGATCAAATCTACATATAAATTACGACGATGTGAGTCAAAAACGTCGTAACGCATAAGATGAGATCGTCATAACTTTTACGACGATTATAAAAATGTCGTAACATGTTCTAACTATGTTGACATGTCACTCGTGGGTCCATTATATTCCACCTCATCCATGTATTGAACTGTTTTTTATACCACTTTTTTGTTGGGCTATTTTTCATCATACTTTTATATTGGGCTGGTAATTTATCCTCCATGCTTGCTAATGGGTTGGTTTGTGGTATGTCATAATATTTTATATTATACATAATATATTGTCTAATATTTTTAAAATGAGTTGCTACATTTTTACAACAAAGATTTGGTAGGTTCTTTACAAAAAACCTATTTTCTGGCACTTTGAAAATAGAAAATGATTTTTTTTTGCAAACAAAATGTAAAATCTCTTTGACAACGTTGTTTGTCATACCAACACACACACACATGTGGACAATATTGGGTCATTGTAACAAACTATAAGAGGATAAAATATAAGAGAAACAAACAAACAACAAAAAATTTATATAAGCTTAATTCTGATTGGTGGAATGTGCTATGGTCTAAAGAATATGAAATTGGACATGGTATTGGTTCATCATTTTTAGAAGGTGTGAAAAAATATTTGAGAAATTTGCTAAATATTAACATGTTTATTTTATCAAAAGTAATAGGTAAACAAACACAATTTTGTTTGCTCATTTCCTATTAGCTAAAACCTCCTTTCCTCGGATCGATGACGTGGCAGGGCAGTCAGCCCCACTTTAGCTGATCTGAGCCGTTAAAGCCAACAGATCAAACGTCTCTCAATGAATCCAAACGCTGCGGGCAAAAAAAAACTGCGCAAACCCTACCCTCGTCCCACCCAGACCGATCCACCCCTCCCATCGTCTCGTCTCTCCAGATCCGATCCACCCCGCCTCCATCTCCCACCGACCGCCGCCACCCCACCCACCTCTCATGGATGGAACAAGCCCCGCTGGCGAGCGACCCCAACACCGGTGGCGGCTGCCGGCGCCACCTCCCTCTCCTCACTGGCCGGAGATCCACCTCCCGATTCCACCTTCTCCCGACGAACCCCCTGCCCAGGGGCGGCCTACCGCGATGGTGAGGGAGCTGCGCATCAACACCGCGCATGGAAATCAGAATCAAGTTGTGAAATTACGCCACCGGCGGATCAAAATTGGAGCATTCCTTCCCCATTCCCCACCCCCGATCTCGGCCCTAGCCGCCGCCGCCGCCTCCAGCCTCCCGCCCGCCGTCTCCGCCGCGCGGGCCAACCTCCCCGCCCCCGGAGTCTCCCGCGCCCGCGGCGGGGCCATGCCGGCGGCGGGGATGGACAAAGTGATAGCGACGGTGAGCGGCTACCACGGCGACGATCGGCACAGGGTCGTGAAGCTCATCTCGGAGGCCGGCGCCAGCTACGTCGGTGCCATGAGCAGATCCATAACCCACCTGGTAATCTCTTCGCGCTCGTCATCGACCCCAGTCTCCGCTGCACCCGCTGATTCGCGTTGCCTTGTTTGAGCCGTGGTTAGGTTTGCTGGAGGCTCGAGGGGAAGAAGTATGACATCGTGAGGCGGCTCCGGGTCCGCATCGTCAGCCACTGCTGGTTCCTCGACTGCCTCCGGCAGGGGAGGCGCCTCCCCGAGGGCCCCTACGCCATGGAAAGGTAGCTTTTTTATCGTCGTGCAGTTATACATGTAGTGGTGCATGGTGAATTGCTTCTGCTGTGTAAGTGGATGGATTAGTTAGAAGGGATGATTCTACAAGTGAATGCGAAAGAAAATCGGGGCCAGGAATTGTTTTCACGGCTTGTTTCTGATTTCCATGCGCATGTTTGCAGCAACAGTTTAATTTGCTGTCACAGAGCGATGCACATCTTTGACCCCACCGGCTCTGGCTATAACTCCACGTTAACATGATCTAAACGTGCAAAACCACTATGTGTGTCTTTGATGTAGATACTTACAGTTCTTTAGGCGTTGCTTAGTTGATGCCTTGTAATAGACTAGCCAAAGTAGCATGGTTCCTTTTTCTTACTAGCGAATGCGGAAATTGTGCTAACACCTATCTTCACAACTGAATGTTTGCAAGTGCTGAGGAGATGGTGGAACAAGGCGTGGAGGCGCTGCGAGCTCAAGAGCCCATAGCTGCAGATGTTGGAGGTCGGGCTGGAGATAGCACTGATTGAGGTTGTGCTGCCCCTCGCCAGTTAACTATAGGTTGGTCAATAGTAGGGTGCTTCTGGCTCTTATTGGCCTGTAACATGGTCATCTATTATTAACCTGGATTAATCTCGTCTGCCTTGATTTAACAATGATATGCGTGTTTGTCTGTCATCAAGCATTTAGAATGGAACTAGTGAGGTATTATTTGGAAATCTAGGATAAATGCCAAGGACCTAGTTGTTATTTTGGCTCTGAATCGAATGGTTGATGTTGCGTTAGGCAAAACTAGGCGTGACACAGTTTTATTTCTTCCTACTCAAAAGTAAAAAGTGAATTTGGTGGATCTAGTATGGGAGATTATTCTTTGAATTTGCATATCTTTTGTGAAATATGTCATATGCAAACATCTCACCGCGTTTCTCCTGGTTCTCTTTAACTTTAATTGTTTCTTTTCACGCTTAAAAAGGTTTATTTTCCTTTTATAAGTTTGCTGTGTATCAGAACATGTTTGTGGACTTTAACTACTGTATTCCAGATTATGCTACCAACCAAAATCAAATAATTAATTCAAATACTCCAGTGTTAGTTGCGATTACAGTGCAACAAAACAAACAACATCAACAACATGAATCTTGATGCAGTTTAGATGGTTTATCATGTGCAGATAGCCAAATACATGCAGGCTGTGGCGCCCATCAGAAAATAATGATGATAGTGCTACTGTGACTTTTAGTGTTTCTGTGTGGATTCTTGGTGTGGTTGTGGCTTCTTTTCTTGCTTGTTGAGCTCTCTGTTCCTGCTTACCTACTTGTGGTTGGCGCCTTGGCTGGTGCAGCAGCACAACACCATACCAACTAGAAAAACTGCTTTGTGTTTTAGCTGATTCTCGGCAAGTTCGGTCTCTGAATTGCTAAGTGGTAGTATGGTGACTGATATTTTTTCCTGCTCTTAGTTTCTCTCAAGTCAAGTCTAGTCCAGTTAGGCTTTTTTTACTCTTGATAGGTACTACTAATTTGGACTGGTGTTTTCCTGAAATTATATGTTGGTTTCATCAGCTGAGTGGAAATGCTTCTGTTTCTTTTTGTATGCAGGTGGTACCTCAGAAAGAAGACTGAGGGATTGTGTGTTAAGGAAGTACGGTGATCTGAACTTTGTTCTCCCAGGTAGATGCATGCTTTCAATTCTGTTGGATACATTCCTTCCTTTTGATTTACTTCACTTGCAGTAGAATTCTTCCACTTTTCTCTTGTAATTTTCTGAATGAATTTGCAGTTATTCTTGCCTAGTCCACTCATATCACACTTCTGCCTAATTCAGTACAGTTCCACTTGCGCGTCGTGCCTAATTATGCTATTTGCTACTGTGATTTGAATTTAGGAGCAAGATGAAATCGTTTTCTGACAATAGTAGGCAGGATTTACTGACAGTTTCCAATCCTCTATTTCTTCAGTTCGACACACTCAAGACAGAACTTGAACCTTCCCAAGCGTCGACAGTGGTACCCTTCTGATGATAGACTGCATTTGCATGTGAAGAGGATCGGATGACCACGTTCTTCTCCACTTCAAACTATCAGAGGGGCCTTGCCGCATCAACCTAAAAATTTCTTTCTCTAATTTCTGAAGCATAGCATCAACCTAAAAATGCAGCAAAACAGAATGTAAACATTAGCCCTTTAGTATAACATGATTAGAGCTCCGAAACACATGGGTTTTGTTTTGGCATGCTTGTTTACTTTTTCTTGTTATCTTCAGTTATCTACTACTCAATTATGCGCAGCAACACAAGAGGTTGTTTCAAAGCTAGGTCAGAACTTAGAACAGTTCCTGTCATAATTCAAATGATACCTCTGTGCCATTCGGTACGAGGCCAGAAAGTGCAGACAAGAAAATTGAAGGTAGCGATCAGTAGTATATCTGAAGTAAATTTTATCTCTTCTCCACAAAGCACAAAATAATCCAACCACGTTTGCTTCTCTAGTAGTTCGCCGGAGATGCTTTTGTGGGGCAAAGGGTGTGACACGTGTGGGGTTGTAGTCACCTATTCATATCCTTGTAAATAAATTTTCTCAGTATAAATTCAGATTTTCCTGCTGCTGATGTGCCCTACTTCTCTCAGTCTATTTTCCCACGATTTTCCTGCTGTTGCTGGTGTCCTACTTTAGATTTTCATGCTGCTGCTGGTGTCCTACTTCTCTCAAATTTTCTCAGTATCATTCATATAGGATCACAGCCTACTGCTCCTACTTCTCTCAGTCACATTTGTTTTTTGTACAATGAGGCTAAGAGCAGCAGGAAAACATCATTTTTTTCAGATAATTATTGCTTCAGTATATTTACTTGGACCGCTTAATTATATTTTGTTGGGAAAAACACCACAAACATGTTTTTTTGAAAGACACAAACATGTCTTCATTGTTGACCTTCTAAATAGCACACTACCAATTTCTAGTTGTTGATTTGGCTAGCTGTGAGTGAGATTTATCATATATATCCTCTAGGTTCAGTTTTGAGTACAAATTAAACGCTCATGCTTGTTAGTACAACAGTGCAAGTCTGATTAATTAACTATTTGAGAGATGCATGCTAGGGGCATATATGATTCTACACTTCTAAAACTTTTTAGTCCCTTGCATACTTTTGGCTAGCTCATGTCACACTGCAAGCAATTCAATAATGTGATATCTGAAACTACTTTACCATCTCTTACAGGCAAGGTGCATGGAGGTAGGCTCAGCTTCGGCGTCTTCCATTGGACTGCCCCGTTGCTGCCGGTGACGCTGTTTGGCATCGGCATGGTGAGCTCCTCTCCCCCTCTGCTCCATGCCTCTTGTCCCCGGTTGCTCTGATGATCCTCATGGCCTTCGAGCCACGGTCATGGTGTGGGTCTATGGCCATCGTTCCATGGCTGTCTTGTTAGGCTGCTAGAGTCCTTTCATAATCATCATGCCACTGTTTGCTTTTAAAGTTTGCTCATTTCTCTGTTTACCATGCTAGCTAACACTAGCCTACCTGATGCAAACTTGCTGAATATATGTATGGGTAGTTCCTGGTGGTCACTTATTATCCAAGGGAGTAGTTTTGGTACTTAACGAATGGTGTTTCAGCTAGCTTGCACCTCATCTAGCTACTCACTGTTATTGTTACACCTGAGATGATATTTTGTTCTTCGAAAGACGTTTTACAATTTAGCATTGCCATCTAGTTCCTGCGCCTCAACAATACATTACTTTGTTTGTATGCAGGTATACTAGAGCCCATAAAAGCTGGTATCAGGGATGCAAAACTAGGAGTGGGGAAGCAAGATCCGGATGACTTCTTCACAGCGAGTGCTAATTTCTGTATTTTCTTTTGAGATTCTTTTGGGTTGATGCTTCAGTTGTGAAAACTGGTATCTGATTGTCAACTGTGAATCAGATGAGTTATTGTATTATGTAAACCTGGAGATGTATTATGTGATGTTATATGATGATTTTAATTCGACTTGGAGTTTTCTTGATTTGAACATGAAATAGTGCTGCATTTAATATTGGACAAATAATTGGTTTAAAAGGCCCAATAAATAGAAATGAAATCAAGTTCTGAAAAAAAAGTTGCTGAATTCAAAAATGAAAAAAGGCCAAAACTGAAACTGGACCAAATGTATTTGGACACTAAAAGGCCAGGGCCCAAAAAAATTCAAAAAAGACAAACTAAAAGTGGCTATAAATGGGCTAAGGCCCAAAAAGAAGCCCAAAAAATAAAACCAGCCCATGTGATCAATTGAAATGGGTTGGGCTGATTTCAATTATGATGTTTTGATTTCGTCGTAATTTTGCCACGTAGGACTGCCATGTAGGACTGGGTTAGATTGTCAACGACGATTTAGGATCGTCGTAAAGGTTACGGCGATCCATGAATCGTCGTAGAAGTTACGACGATTTTGATCAAAACGTCGCTCGTGTTCATTTGTGACGCTCCATTTTCGACGCTTGGTTTTTCGTCGTGAGATCGTCGTAAACTAGAAACTGTGACGATGTAGCGACGAAAATATATCGTCGTGTATTAGCATATTCCTTGTAGTGATAGGAAAACAAATCACCAACTTCTTAGGCACTGTAGTAAACTTAATTTCCATTTAGATTGATGTTATATTACTGTATTCTCACATCTCTATGGCTCGTACCCCCCGATACTAACCATAGTTTCATCAAAATAAGTAATCAACACAACAAAAACAGATACTATCAAAAATAGAACAGTGTGTAGCAATCTGTATATTTCGTATATCTCTGCTATCCCAATTTTTTTGAAACATTATGACAATTAGTGCAATTTGCATATCAATCAGCAGCAAAAAGAATCAACTCAAAAGCTCTTTCTGGATAGGAATTAAAAATAATTTCGTAAGCACAAAGTTTCTGTCTTTTTCAGCATGATTAAACAACTATCACCAAAACTAATCATAAAGGTTCTACTTGGCTCAGACACTAATTAAAACATTAAAAACACAATCATAACAGAATCATGATGGTGTGGCCTCAACAAAACAGGAAGTGAAAATCAAAAATAAATTTATTCATTGGGTTGCCTCCCAACAAGCGCTGTCGTTTAACGTCCTTAGCTAGGCATAAGGCAATAGAATCAAGTATCGTCATCTTTAGTGCTCAAACCACTCATAGGGTGAACACTCAACATTTTAAGATCTTCATCTCTCTTACTAGATGGTTCACCATTGTTTTTAGGAACGTAAACAAGCTTAGTGGCCTTATTGTGGGCAAAATTTGGAGTGTTCTGAACGGCAACAAAAGCGGAACCCAAGTTGGTTATCACATCCTCTAGTTTGCCAATTCTAGCGGAATCATGATCTAGTTTTTCGTTAACTATGGGTTCCTTCTTCTTTAAATTTTTTAAAGTCATTCCCACCTTGGATCCATATTGAGTGATTTGATTGTGGATATTTTTATCCAAATTTTCAATGAGTTCTATCGTAGCAACTTTATTTTCAATACTATCCAGCCTACGCATCACATATTCCAAAGTTAATGTAGTTCCATTAACCATGAGTGGGGGTGAGCCTACCAAATTTATTAAAGCATCATAAGAATCAATGGTATGGCTACCCAAGAAATTTCCGCCAACGATGGTGTCAAGAACATACCAATTCCAAGGGAAATACCCACATAAAAATTGCGAAGTAGAACGGTAGTAGATTTCTTACGAGTAGATCTATTCTGAGAATTGCAAAATCTATACCAAGCATCTTTTAAGTTTTCTCCCTCATTTTGTTTAAAATTAAGAACTTCCCTCTCAGGAGTAACGATCATAGCGATAGGGCTATCCATAAGTATAAGTAGACTAACCCACACAAGCAAACAGAAAGCAAGCAAAAGAAAGGGCGAATGAAAAAGACAAATATTTTTGTAAATCTTGTTTTTTAGAAGTGGGGGAGAGGAAAACGAGAGGCAAATGGCAAATAATGTAAATGTAAGAGATGAGTTTGCGATAGGTACTTGGTAGATATGCTTCACTTGAATACTTCCCGGCAACGGCGACAGAAATTATTCTTGCTACTTCTTGAGCTTGCGTTGGTTTTTCCCTTGAAGAGGAAAGGGTGATGCCGCAAAGTAGAGATAAGTATTTCCCTCAGTTTGAGAACCAAGGTATCAATCCAGTAGGAGTATCAAGATGATGCACCAATGAACCTGCGCAAAAACAAACAAACTTGCACCCAACGCGATAAAGGGGTTGTCAATCCCTTCACGATTACTTGCAAGGTGAGATCTGCTAGTGATGAAAGGTAAATAGATAAAAGTGCAGCAAGGTATTTTTGGTATTTTTGTATGTAGATCTGAATATATAATGTGTAAAATAGACCCGCGGGCCATAGTGTTCACTAGAGGTTTCTCTCATGATAGCAAGTATTACGGTGGGTGAACGAATTACTGTCAAGCAATTGATAGAATCGCGCAAAGTCATGATGATATCTAAGGCAATGATCATACATATAGGCATCACGTCCGATACAAGTAGACCGATACTTTCTGCATCTACTACTATTACTCCACACATCGACCGCTATCCAGCATGCATCTAGTGTATTAAGTTCATAACAAACAGAGTAACGCCTTAAACAAGATGACATGATGTAGAGGGATAAATTCATGCAATATGACATAAACCCCATCTTTTTACCCTTGATGGCAACAACACGATGCGTGCCTCGCTACCCCTTCAGTCACTAGGTGAGGACACCGCCCGATATGAACCCAAAACCAAGCACTTCTCCCATTACAAGAATTATAGATCAAGTTGGCCAAACGAAACCCATAACTCGATGAGAATTACAAGGATACGAAATCATGCATATAAGAAATCAGAGGAGACTCAGATAGTATTCATAGATAATCTTATCATAAATCCACAATTCATCGGATCTCGACAAATACACCGCAAAAGAAAGTTATAGCAGATAGATCTCCATGAAGATCATGGAGAACTTTATATTGAAGATCCAAGAGAGAGAAGAAGCCATCTAGCTACTAGCTATGGACCCGAAGGACTGTGGTGAACTACTCACGCATGATCGGAGAGGCAATGGTGTTGATGAAGAAGCCCTCCGTGTCTGAATGCCCCTCCGGCAGGGCACCAGAATGGTCCCCAGATGGGATCTTGCGGAGACAGAAGCTTGCGGCGGCAGAAAAGTATTTTCGTGGCTCTCTCTATTGGTTTCGGGATTTTTGGGAATTTATAGGCGAAAGAGGTAGAGCAAAGGAGGCAAGGGGGGCCCACGAGCCTGCTAGGCGCCCCGTGGGGCGCGCCTAGGGGGCTCGTGACCTCTCACGAGACCTCATGCCTTGGTTCTCAAGTCTTCTGGGTATCTTCTGTTATGGAAAAAAATCATCCCGCAGGTTTAATTCCGTTTGGACTCCGTTGAATATTCTTTTCTGAAAAAGGTCAAAAACACGGAAAAAACAGAAACTGGCACTAGGCACTGAGTTAATATATTAGTCCCAAAAAATGATATAAAATGGCATATAAATGCATATAAGACATCCCAAGTTGATAATATAATAGCATGGAACAATAAAAAATTATAGATACGTTGGAGATGTATCAATCGCGCGCCCCATATTTCGTGCGCCCGCTACTGCGTGATGCACAGTCGAGCGCTCGTGTTGCCACTCCTCTCTCACCCCGCACCATCGCGCCTTCATCCCACTCGCACCGCCGCCGTCGAAACCGCTCGATGGACAGCCACGCTGACATCCCCCTCACCCCCTGCTACGCTCGTGATCCCTTCGCCGCAGCAAACCCTAGCCTGACAAGCTTTGGGCTCGTCTTCGTTGGAGCTCCTCCGAGCACCGGTCTCGCGCCCAGCCTTTTCATGGCGCCACGGACGACCTCGGCACGTGCTGGCGCGTCGGCGCCCGCCGTGACATGTGTCCCCCTCTCGAAGCTTCCAATTGCGCCAACGGTGAAGAAGATCGGTAAGAAGGTGTCCGAAAATAAGAACATGGCGGCGGATGGCTCCACTAGGCCGCGAAAGAAGAAACTTGCACGTCGTGCAACACATGCGTCGGCGACCAAAGCGTCGGCGAGCTCGTTTGTACCGCTGACGGCCAATGCGCACAACGTGTTCGATGGAATGCCCACAAGGTATGTCTTCACCCATTGTTGTTTTTTACATGAATAGATACATATGGATAGCTTATATTTGTTTGTTGTATATACTTTGTAGTTTCAATGATGAGACATACATGACTACTATGGGTGTTGGCTCCAACAATTCCCATTGGGCTCAAACCAATGGTGTGAATTTGGATGATCATGAGTTTGAGGTGGACGAGGATGGTGAGGGTATCGTCGATGCACAGAAAGGAAGAGCGGGCAACTACACCACGGATGAAGACGTCTTGCTATGCAATACATGGTTGAAAGTGTCTAGGAATGCCACGGTTGGAGGGAATCAAAGTAGAGATGCATATTGGATCCGGATGAGGGAGCACTTTGATTTATACAACAAAAGTGAAATTGACTGCACAGAAAGATCTTTTCGCTCCCGGTGGTCGACAATCATGGACGACCGCACTTAAGGCAGTTGACACGCTTAACCCAAGTGGCACTAATGACCGAGATAGGGTAAGTGCCATTTCTTTCATTATTCTTCCATGTTCATGCCTCTTCTTTGGTGCTTCAAGTGCTAACTTGTTATTTTGTTTGTAGCTCACTATTGCACAAAAAATATTGCAAGGAGAGGAGAAGAAGACCAAGAAAAGGAAAGACCAGGAAAGGGAGACCATTTACCTTGCCCTATTACTATGATGCATTGAAGGATGATGAGAAATGAAGGTCACGTGAAGGTGTCGATGAGGGGAGCAACAAACGCAAGCGAACTATTGATTTGGATGATGATGAGGAAGAGCCATCACGTGATGGCGGCAAGAGAAGCCCTCTACCAAACTCGGTTGCCTACTCCAAGCCAAATAGACCAAGTGGAGGCAAGGAAGATGGAAAAGAAAAGAAGAAGAGGAAAGGAGACGATGAGCTAAAAATGCTATGGAAGCTATTGTGAACGCAAGAAAGGAAGGGAATGAGGTGAGGAAGATGACAAGGAACAAAGATGCGGCGGCTGAGGAGAGGAGGTTGGCGACCGAGGAGAGAAGGATGACGGGCGAGGAGAGGAATGTGGCATTGGAGGAGAAGAACTTGGCCATGGAGGAGCGCACTAGATTGTTGGAATGGGAAAAGTACTTGTTCTTCATCATCACTACAAGGAATATGCTAATAAACGACGCTATTTTTTCGTCGCTACATCGTCACGGTTTTTAATTTACGACGATCCCATGACGAAAAACCAAGCGTCGAAAATGGAGCGTCACAAATGAACAACAGCGACGCTTTGATCAAAATCGTCGTAACTTTTACGACGATTCTTGGATCGTTGTAACGTTTACGACGATCCTAAATCGTCATTGGCAATCAAACCCAGTCCTACGTGGCAGTCCTATGTGGCAAAATTACGACGAAATCAAAACGTCATGGTTGAAATCAACCCAACCCATTTCAATTGATCACATGGGCTGGTTTTATTTTTTGGGGCTTTTTCTTATTGGGCTTCTTTTTGGGCCTTAGCCTATTTACACCCACTTTAGTTTTTTTTTATCATTATAATTTGGGCCCTCGCCTTTTAATGGCCAAATACATTTGATCCAGTTTCAGTTTTGGCCTTTTCCATTTTTGAATTCAGCAACTTTTTATTCCAAAACTTGGTTTCATTTCTATTTGTTGGGACTTTTAACCCAATTATTTGTCCAATATTAAATCCAACACTATTTCATATTCAAATCAAGAAAACTCCAAGTCGAATTAAAATCATCCATCATATAACATCACATAATACATCTCTCAGGTTTACATAACACAATAAGCCATCTCCTAAATACATTTCCGTACACAGGAATATAGCAAAAACAAACAGAATTCCATTTGAGAAATAGAACAATGGCACATCTACTACGGTCACTATAGCAAAAACATCTGCTACTATCACTACAATGGACTTTATTCCACTAGCAAAAACAAACAAAATTCCATTTGAGAAGGCATAGGTAGATTCGTTATTCCAGATAACAACTGTTCCCTCTTTGTAGTTTCCTGGACTTCCATCTCCGGCAAGAGCTTTGACGAGAGCACCACAAGCAGTACTGCAATACTCATACAAGTCAAACAGGAAAAATGATGTGATACTGTAAGTGCATCTAGTGTCCCTTAGTGATTTTGGTGGTTTGAAGAATTATAGGTTAAGTATCTAATCTGTTTAAAAGTGTACACATGATCTATAAGTCATTGAGGAGTTTGAGATATTTGAAGAATATCGACCCCTAAAAATATATATCTTCGGTTGAAGAAATTGGCCTGAAGGTGAAGAAATGAATCGCGAGGAATCTGCGATGAAATTGATATTCCTCATGAAGATACGGAAATTGAGGAATCCGGTGTGTCGTGAAAAAAATCACTCTGAAGAATTTGAAGCATGAAGATTTACTCTTTCTGTTTTATTTTCTTCGCATTTGAGTAATAGGAACACTGTACTGTTAAAGGGGGTCGAAGTTACACTTTGGAATGAATTTCCTCATGATGCTTAACCCAAGCCTAATCCTATCAAAAGCCTCAAGTGAGGAATACGAGTGACATGAGGACTCTCACAGTTGAGGGTTCCAACATTTCGATAGCCACGCCAAGTCATTGGTCTTATCCACTCCAACGGTCCTATTATTTAAGGGCATTAGTGTCAAATCATGTCCGGATGCTCCTAGGCTATAAATAGCCACCCCCCCCCCAACCATTAGCTGGTTGGCTGCTCCGTTAGAAACTGACACTTGTCATAAGAGCAACCCAATTCCTCAGAATCTTCAAGAGTAATTCATCAGTGAGGAAATACACCATACACCGAAACCACAAACCAAACCTAGTGATTGAGCATCACTGAAGAAGTTGTTCCTGTGTGGGACTGAAGCCTTTTACCTTTGAGGACTGTGCATCCTCCAGATGGTTAGGCGTCATGGTCTAGAGATTTCCAGCAGACAATTGTGGATCGCCGGGTGACCAAGTTTGTGAGGGTTTGGAAGTCTGCCCTGAAGACTTACCACGAGTGTTGGGCGAGGACTGTGTGTTCTTAGCCCAAGGAGAACATGGTAGGGATTGTGTGTCCCGGGACTGTATGTCCTTTGGTTTCAATACCAATCTGCTCCAAACCAGATGTACGACTGTCACAGCAGTTGGAACTGGGTCATCAACGACTGTCTTCACTGAGAAACAGGTTCTAATTCCTCAACTCCTTACTTTCCTCGTATTATGTGTTGATGACCTTCACTACTACTGTTTGAAGAATTTGCTGAAGACTTTCTCTGAATTTCCTCAACCCCAAATTCTTCACGTCAGTTAATCCTCATCTATATTCTGCGTGCCTGCTCACTGTGCAATCTGTTTTCACATTCCTCACTCTGAAAAACTGCTGTTTTGAAACTTTGCATTTCTGATCCTTTACTGTTTCCGCTGTGAGTTAGTCATCAGTGAGGAATTTCCTCAAAAGGAATTTCCTCAGTGATGAAATTCTAAAAATCTCCTATTCACCCCCCTCTAGTCGATATAACGCACTTTCAATTGGTATGAGAGCAAGGTACTCCCTTGTTCTGTCTGATTTTGGTTTAACCACCTGGAGTTTTAGTTATGTCGACTGCACGCATGTTTAAGGTGACTACAGCATGTCCTACCTTCGAAGGAAAGAACATTCCCTTCTGGAAAAACAAAATGCAAATGCATCTACAAGCTATTGATAATGATCTCTGGTATATTGTGGAACATGGCGTCCCCATCATCTCTGCTAGTGTCTCTGCTGCTGATGTGACGAAATTCAAGCAACTCGATTCTCAAGCGAAGAATATCATCTGTGGCCATCTGAGCTCAGGCCAGTTTGGAAGAGTAAGTGCTTTGGGCTTTCCAACACTGATCTGGGAGAGACTGTGCAAGGTAAATGAAGGAGTATCAACCCAACGTGACTCTCGTGTTGATATTCTTCGCAATCTCTTCAATCGCTTCAAGAGACATGACAATGAAAGCTGCCAAGACACCTTTGATCGCCTCACTGACATATCAAATGAACTGCAAGCACTGGGAGCTCGAGACATCACTGATGACGAAGTTGTGAAGAAACTGCTGAGATCTTTGGATTCTTCATTTGATACTTTAGTTCTGATGATTCAAGAAAGACCAGACTACAAGATGCTTGATCCAGCTGATATACTCGAAAGGCTAAATACTCATGAATTCCAGCTAGAAGAAAAGAAATATCTATATGGACCAAGCTATTCCAGATCACGTGCACTGAAGGCTAGAGCAATTTCCTCATCTGAAGAAGAAGACACAGATGACAGCATTGGTGACCCTGAAGAATTGGGACAGGAGCTTGCAATGCTCGTGAGGAAATTCCAGAGATTTACACGACGTGGCCAGTTCGGTAAATTTTCAAGAAGAGACATGAGGAAATCAGAATCTTCATCTGAGGACTACAAGAAACGAACCTGCCACAAGTGCAAGAAATCAGGTCATTACATTGCTGATTGTCCCCGTTGGAGAAAGGAATCAAAGAAGAAGAAATACAAGGATGACAGTTCTGATGACTCGAAGAAGAAGAAGAAATCTTCAAAATCCTCATCTTCAAAGCCCTCATCGCACAAGAAGAGTAGTTTCAGAAAGGCTCGGGCACTTATTGGCAAGGAAATGGACTCCAAGGCAGAATCAGAAGAATGTGATGAAGAAGAGGGTTCTGATGAAGACTCAGAATCCGGACAGGCTAGTCTTGCACTGGCAACCACTTTCATCAGCAAGTCAATCTTCAATCTTGAAGAAAATGATTGCACCATCCACACTGATGACTATGCTGATTACTTCGCTCGAACCTATTGCTTCATGGCAAAAGGTTCAAAGGTACCAAATAATGCTTCCTCCTCTGATTCAAGTGACTATGAACCTGATGATTATAAGAAACCCAGTTACAGTAAACTTGCTATCATTGCCACTAAACAACAAACTGCCCTGGAAAAGCTTCAGAAACTGCTAGATAAAAGTGATGATCTGTTGAATGATGAAATGAACCTTACCCAAATCCTCACTGAAGATGTGAAAAGTCTTCAGTCTAGATTTGATAATCTTCAGGATCGTTATGATACACTCCTTACTGATCACGAGAAGCTTTCCTATGAATTTCTTCAAAGGAAGCTTGATATTGAGAAGCTGAGGATGTCTCATGATGATCTTCGTATGGAAAATGATTCATTACTAGCTCAACAGATCAGCGCTGGTCAAGTTGAATTCATTCCTCCATGTCTTAAATGCATTGAACGCGAAACTGCTAATTCCTCACCAGAATCATCAAATGCTACTATTACTACAAATTCTTCAACTGCACCTGTTGTGTCTATTTCCTCACTGGAGGAAAACACAAATGTTACTGATGAAGATGCAGGGTTGAAGGAATTGTACGTAACAGGCATATACAAAAGCCTCAAAGGACATCAAACCCTTTGTGATGTGCTCAAAAAGAAGATCTTGAACAGGAACCCGAGGAAAGAAGGAATTGCCTTTGAGAGGAAATTAAATGCTGATGGATCTTATTGGAAACCAGAGCAGTATCCCAAAACCTCATGGGTTGCTGCTACTGGGCCTCCTTTTGATCCATCTAATCTAACTGGCTTTTCATGTGAATTATCCTATTCCTCAGATGAGTCATTTGACTCCAACTATAAACTGTTCAAAAATCAATCTGGTGAAGTATTTACTCGATATGTTGGAACTAACTGCAGGAATGGCCCTCCCTTGAGGAAAATCTGGGTTCCCAAAAGATGTCTTGAAAATCTTCAGGTGAATGTCCTCATGACACCACCACTGAAGAATCTGAACCCCAGATCAAATTCCTCAGGAGGACCAAAGTCTTCAAGAGGATCAAAATCCTCAACTGGTCAAAACTATGCTCGTACTCGTGCTAATGCATCTAACATGCAGGGAAACTACAAGGAATATGAATATGAGCGTTACTCCTCAAATCATTATGTTCATAGATCCTCAAACCAGTTCTCTGCATATTCATATGAGTACTTTAACCCCCCCTACTGTTAAGAGAAGTGCATTGGCTTCAATGCCACCTTTCTCATATAGTGCTCGCAGGATGATGAATGCTTTGCCACCCCTTCAGATGTGGGTGGTGAAGAAATCGAACTAATCACTTTTGCAGGTCAGGTCTCCAGATGAAAATCATCATCTCAGGAATTTGCTGGAGACCTGAGGAAATGCTTGATAGGACGCAAGCTAACGATTGATGAAATAGAAATATTTCACATGTCCTTATATTTCTGTTGTGATGAAATTCTTATCTGATGAAATTAATATCATATTCTTCAAATCTGAAGCATATGAGATGGTAAGCTGTACTAATTCATCTGCAGGATGACAAACCCAAGAATACTGAGTGGGTTCTTGATAGTGGTTGTACACATCACATGACTGGTGATAAAAGCTTACTGATAAATATGCCACTAACTCCATCACCTCTGAAGCAAATCACATATGTTGACAAAGGTAAAAGCAAGGTATTGGGACTTGGCAAAGTGGCTATTTCCAAGGATAGGCATATGGACAAAGTGATGCTTGTTGAATCCCTTAGTTTTAACCTCATGTCTGTCTCGATGCTTTGTGATCTTGATATGATTGTTATCTTTGATAGATATAGATGTGTAGTCATCATGGAATCTGACAGATCCAAAGTCTTCGAAGGTGTAAGAAGAGGGGATTTGTACATTGTTTATTTCTCTACAGGTCCTCAACCAGCCACTTGCTTACTAGCAAAAACCTCAGAAGGATGGTTGTGGCACCGAAGACTAGGTCATGCTGGCATGAGGAATTTGCACACTTGCTTACTAGGCACATGAAGGTTTTATGCTCGGCTATGGAAAGGACTCGCGCACTTACAGTCTTCAACAACTATCACAACAAAGTTGTTGAGACTGTAGATGTGCGGTTCGATGAAACTAATGGCTCGCAAAGAGAGCAATTGCCTTCTGATCCAGATAAGTTGTCTCCCGAGGAAGCAATAAAGCTCAAACCTACTGAAGACATTGTTCCCACTGAGGAAATTGGTGAAGAAACGATCCCCATCACTGATGAAAATCAAGAAGATGCTCCTGAGGAAATTGCACCTGAACCACTTCCTCAGCCCACACAAAATCCTCAACCAGCTCATCCAAGGATTGCAAATGAAGTAGAACTTGACAAAATCCTCAACGACATCAACGCGCCAGGTCCTCTCACTCGCTCAAAAGCTTCACACTTAGTTAACTTTTGTGGGCATTTTTCCTTTGTATCCATCACAAAACCCTCAAAAGTTGCTGAGGCTTTTCTGGAACCGGAGTGGATCCAAGCTATGCAAGACGAACTTCTTCAATTCAAGCTGAACGGCGTATGGGAACTCGTCAAACGACCAAGCAAGATGAGGACGGTCAAGTGGTGAGGAACAAGGCACGACTTGTAGCTCAAGGCTACACCCAGGTTGAAGGAATATATTTCGATGAAACTTTTGCACATGTTGCTAGACTTGAAGCTATTCGAATACTACTTCCTTATGCTAATCATCATAACATCATCTTATATAAAATGGATGTGAAAAGTGCATTCCTCAATGGTAAGCTTGAGGAAGAAGTATATGTTGCTCAGCCCCCAGGTTTTGGGGATCCAAAGAATCCAGACAAAGTCTTCAGACTCAGAAAGGCTCTTTATGGTCTCAAGCAAGCCCCTCGGGCATGGTATGATACATTGAAGGAATTCCTCATGAAGAAAGGCTTCAAACCTGATTCACTCGATCCAACTCTTTTCACTAAATCCTATGATAATGAGCTATTTGTGTGTCAAATATATGTCGATGATATCATATTTGGCTGTACTGACAAACGATAGAGTGATGAATTTGCTTACATGATGAGTGAAGAATATCAGATGTCCATGATGGGGGAGCTGAAATTCTTCTTAGGTCTTCAAATTCGTCAACAAAGCAATGGAATCTTCATATCATAGGAGAAATACCTCAAGGATGTTCTGAGGAAATTCGACATGCATGAATGCAAAGGTGCCAAGACTCCAATGCCTACCAACGGCCACCTCGGCACTGATAAAAATGGTAAAGATTTCGATCAGCAGGTATATCATTCTATGATTGGTTCTTTATTGTATCTATGTGCATCTAGGCCAGATATAATGCTTAGTGTTTGCTGTGCACGTTTTCAAGCAAAACCGAAGGAATCACACCATAAGGTTGTGAAGCATATTCTTCGATACTTAGCTCACACACCAACACTAGGATTATGGTATCCCAAGGGCTCAAATCTTCATCTGGTAGGGTATTCTGATTCTGACTATGCTGGTGACCGTGTGGATCGCAAGTCAACTTCTGGCACATGACATTTCCTCGGAAGATCACTAGTTTGCTAGTCCTCAAAGAAGCAGAACTGCGTATCACTCTCCACTGCCGAAGCTGAGTACATTTCTGCTGGTTCATGATGTGCTCAATTACTATGGATGAAGCAAACCCTCAAGGACTACGGCATCAACATGAAGAATGTGCCTCTCTACTGTGACAATGAGAGTGCTATCAAGATTGCATACAACCCAGTACAACACTCGAAGACCAAGCACATCCAGATTCGTCATCATTTTCTTCGGGACCATGTCCTCAAGGGCAATATCCTCATCGACCATGTGAAGACTGATGATCAACTGGCAGATATCTTCACTAAGTCCTTGGATGAGAAAAGGTTTTGCAAGTTGCGGTGTGAGCTAAATATCTTAGAACCTTCAAATGTTTTGTAAAAACATGCACACATCCTAACACTTATGCAAAATTGATGACTTGGATGTGCAACACATGATGAATCGATTTTCTTCAACTGATGAAGAATGTCACTCTGAATGTGAAGAAATCAACGAAGAAATTGATTCTCAGGGCCCTACGACAATTGTACGCGGTGTCTGTAATCAACATTCCTATATGGTGGGTCATGCCACCGCCCAATGTAAAATTCCTCAAGTTGATTTTCTTCAAATGTTTCATTTCCTCAAAATGTGTTTTTCTTCAAAACAGTTGTTCTTCATTGTGACGAGTTATCACAAAATCTTCAAAAACACTTGATGACTTTCATTTGACTAGATAGACTGAGATTTCAAAGTCCTCAACAGCATTCACTTATAGCTATTTCTTCAAGTTGATGTTTCTGCTAAGTGAATGTGATTGGACCCTACTTTCCCTCTATGCTATACTCATCCAGTCTATTCAATTCTTCATATGCGTTCTACTTGAAACTTTGTTCAAAATCCTCACTGCATCCTTGTCAGCTGATGATTTTGTAACGAAAATCCTCAAATCTTCAAAAATTGTTTCTTTAATGCACAGTAACTGAACCCCACTTCCCACGATCGGATAACCATGATCTCCACTACCTCCACCGCCTCGTTCGGGAACTACACGTGTCCTGCGGAGACGTAGAGGCAGGGGTTGTTTGGTCCGAAATCTTCACGCCAACAGTAACTGTCTGGCTATAAATATGTCCCTATCCCCCTGGGCAAACTCTTCTTCGCTCCAGCGCTCTCCTGCTACAGCAAAATCCACTGAACCCTAGCGCCATCGCTGGTAGTCTCTCGTCGCCGGTGAGGAAGAGCTTCACTGCCTCGACTTCTCCGTTGCCGAAAGCACGCCGGAGTCGGACCATCTTCGTCCGCCGCCGCCGTAGACGTCCTCTGTCGCCGGGTTAGGGTGCATTGGACACGCGACCGAAGAGCCTCTCTACACAACCTCTCTGTGTTCTTCGTGTGCTCCTTCAAGGGTAAATAAAATCCCATTTTTACCGCAAGTTAGATCTACAATTTTACATCTTCAATGTGAAATCTGTTTTTCCTCAAGAATCGATAAGCACTTGATTCCTCAAACACTGCCTATCACCACATCATTGATGAACTATACTAAGCATCTAAGATTTCCATGAGATTCCTCAATTGTGCGAATTTTCGGATCTGTACAACTTTGGAACCCAAGAACAGTATGCTTAGGCAAATTCCTCAACGACTGGTTAAATTCCTCAACTGTCAAACTTTTTCATTTTCTTCAAATCTGAGAACGCATATGACCTCTCCAAATTCCCCGCAACTATACTCTGTTCACAGGTACACACATGTCAGCTGATGAATCTCTCAGTTCTCATCACATTAACTCATTTGCAGCGTTTCTGGAAGAAAATCTTCAAGTCTCATCAGAATCCTCAAGAGTTCAATCTCATCAGCAAAATCCTCACCTGAAGAAAATGGAGGATGACAGAAAACAAAAGGGAGGAAAGAAACTTGAGCAAAACACAGTTGTGGATATCCCTGAGGATATTTACTTGAACTATTGCACACCTGATGAAAATGGGACAATGGCCAAGAGAAAGATACGGCTGCAGAAGATAGAACGCCGATGGGCGAAGGAATGGAAAGAATACAGGTTTGTGACTGCAAAGTATGCAAAGAAGCCCCCTGGCAAACGGGCCCCACTTGAGGCTCATCAAGTAGCACATCCCTCAAGCCTCAAGACCATTGATGACTATCAAGATGAGAAGGAAAAGCATCTTGCTAAGCTCAAGAAGCAGGCAGAAGCTGCAGTGAGAAAATTCAATGAATCCTCAGCTGCTGCCTCAGCTGCTGCTACTTCCTCTGCCGCTGAGACCTCTGGTTCAGCAATTCCTCAAATGCAGTCTGTGCCGTCAAAGCCAAGGGCTCCAAAGACTCAAGAGAAGTCTTCTCAGGTATCAGTTACAAAACCCTCAGCACCAAAACCATCAGCGCCAAAACCCTCAGTGCCAATCTCCTCTGCTCCAAAATCCTCAGCACCACCACCAAAGCCTCAAGAGACACCTGTCCAGAAGCAAGTCATGAAGCCTATGACCGCCAGCTCCAGTTCCTCACTCCCAGCTGCAACCAGCTCGGAGACAAAGTCTTCACCACCTCCTGTGAAGACTCAGGTGTCTGCTGAAAAAGCAACTCTGCCAAGCCCGAGCAAAATCATCACCGTCCCGTCTACATCAGAGGGCAATGATGAATATGATGACCAAACCCTGCAAGCCATCATTAGAAACAAGCAGGAAAGAGTAGCTCAAGCATCAGGCAGTGTCATTCCTCTCGCCATGGACCCCAAGGTCCTTCTTGACTACATCAACATCTGGTATGAGGACCCAAACACTCCGCTTGATGATTTGAAACTTCCTCCTGGCATAAGCCACATGGTGGCCACTTTCATCAATGAAGCCAAGAGGAAAGAATAGCAGGCCAAGGAGGCCAAGGTTGCAAAGCTTAAAAAGGAGAAAATCCTCAAGCAGAATCTCCTCAGGTTGACGCCTGATGCACTGGTATCAACACAGGCAGAGCTGAAGAATTTGACTGACAAGTACTCCAAGCTATCAGATCGTAAAAGCCTCAAGAGCAATTTCATCAAGTTGGCCACTAAAGATGTTGATGACTACAACAAGAAGGCTGCACCTCCAACACCAACTTCTCAGCCTTTGATTGAGGAGCCAGCAGACGAATCTCCTCATGATGAGGAAACTCCTCAAGCTGAGGAAGTCCACCAAGAAAGCCGTGCAGATGTACCGGCTATTGAAGAAATCATCATGGAAGCTCCAGCTGATGAATCTGCTGCAGCTGATGAGACTGCCCCTGACCCAGTTGCTTCATCCAAGCAAGCTGATGACTCTGTTCCAGCTGGTTCCTCAATACCAGCTGAAGAATCTGTCGAGAGAACCCCTTCACCAAAAGCTTCAAAGGTGAAGAAGATGACTCCGTCTGTATCAGACGTGAAGAAAACCAGGGCTGCTGAGAAGGAAGCCAAAAAAGTGAAAGGCCTCCTTAGCAGAAGAAGAAACAGAGGCCAAGCGCCTCAAAGCACTTGAAGAAACTGCTCCTCTGGACCCTGTGCCCCTAAATGTCGCTCCTTCTTATGAAATGGTCATCCTTGATGATCAAGCAAAAGGGGCATATGAGGAAATGAAGGATGCTGCTGCTGAGGAACACACCGACGAAGAAATTCGTATTGACGACAGTCTTCAACCCTTCATTCCTCAGAAAGACACCGCTCAAGGATCAGCTGCACCAGCTGAAGAAACTACCTCTACCACCAAGCCAGCTGAAGAAGAACAAACTGAAAATCCTCAAGCTGATGAAATTCAAAGCTCTGAGCAAAATCTTCACGATGAGGAACAGGCTGACCCAACTCCTCCAACTGAGCAAGATGAAACTATTCCTCAGCCTGATGCACAGCCAGAGCAAGCCCCTCAGCCTGACACCCAGCCAGAACCATCTCCTCAGCCTAAAGTACCAGCTGCTGAAATTCCACACCCTGAGGAAAATGCTGAGGAAAATGCACCTGACCAAGACAATGCATTCGTCGTGCTCAACCCCGAGACTGCAATTGTTGTATCCCCTCCTGTTCCTCAGCAAAATCTTCAGCCAGCTCAGCGTCAGCCATTCTCCAAGCGTCCAAAGTTTCAAAAGGAGAATTTCTTTGAAGAACGCATGTACTTCATTGGAGAGAACCCCTATGACAAGCCTCAAATGCGGCATCTGAAGTTTTGGACTAGGGCACGCATGAATTACTATGCCTCTGTGTTATGTGGACGAAACAAGATATTCCAGCACACGCATATTCCTCACGTTGAACTTGAAGCTATACCGTGCCTAGAGCCAGTCCTCAGTGTACTCCATGATGCTGGTTTACTACCAATGTGCTCCGACATCTCTGACTGGAACAACGAGCTAATTCTTCAGTTCTATGCCACTCTTCACATATCTGGCAACCCTGAAGACATTAACACTTGGGTCTTTGATTGGATGACACAAAACACTCACTACAAGGCTCCTGCTACTGAACTCCTCCGTGAATTGCCTGTACCAATTCCCTCAGATGAGACTGTGAAACTTTATGGTGAGTGTGAGCTGCCCAATGGGATGATGGAAGTCCTCATGAAGCCTTTGGCTAAAGGAAAACCTCCGAGAAAAACCTTCCTCGTCCACGATCTCAAGTATACACCCAGGTCTGTCTACAGAATCCTCTGCAGTGTGCTCGCGTCGATCAAAGGCCATGATGATGAAGAAGATGCCGTAGGCCACATGAAGAATATCCTCTTCAACATCATCCATGGTATTCCTATCAACATCCATGATTTCTTCTTGAGGACTTTGGCCGACAATGCTATATGTCCTTTTGATCACAAGATATATGCCCCATGGATCATGAGATTCATCAGGACAAGGACAGGCATCAACTTTCTCGCTGAGTGCCAAAACCATGTTGGTTATATGCCTCCTATCCGGGTCAACAAGAAGACTTTCGAGCCCATTGAAGCAAAAGGCAAATTAGTGATTGAAGAAGGCAGTTGGCCCCTTGATGGCCAGTTTAGAGAGCCGGAAGCATATTCTTCATGGGATGATACTGAGACTTGTCCGGCAAGCCCCGTTCCTCCTCGTGTGATGAATACACGAGAGCTCCTCCTCAGTCTTCACCAGAAGGTGGATCGCAATCACAAGTGGGTCAAACGCCAGTTTGGCGCCATTGTGAAAACCCTCACTAAAACACAGAACTCTGTGAAGCTCAACCATCACTATCTGCATGAGGTTTTTGACCGCACCTGGGCTACACTTGCACATCTGAAGACTCGGACTGAGCTTGAAGAAATGGACTTTGAGCGATACTTTCACTGGTCGTGGCCTCCCAAGAAGAAGTTCAGGCCCATTCCAGTTCCAGACCTTGAAGACAGCTCCTTTTCTTCATTCCGCACTGCTGAAACTGATGAAGAACAGCTCGACACTGCTACCGGTCCAAGGAAGAAGACTACTCCCAAGAAACATCACGGCTCTTCCTCAACCGCCAAGAAGTGACGTCTTCTCGGGCGTTAGTCCTCAGTTTGTCCATTTTTGTCACTTGATGACAAAGGGGGAGAAACTTGAGAGTTAGTCTTCAAGCGGGATATTTTTGGGGCTTATAAACTATATTTAAGTTACAAACTCTTGCCTCTTCTAAAGTTTTTATGTAATGAGTTGTAACTTAAGCCCGATGGTACTCTGGCGCTTTTGAACATTTTTCTTCGCATGCTTATTCCTCAAGTTTTAATGCACGCATGCTGGAATTCATCAGATATCATTTGTCATCATGCATTTTCATTTTCTTCATATGATATGTTACATGTATGCATGATTTACAAGACTCAGGGGGAGATCTCCATGATATAAATCATCAATGTGCATTTGCTGTGAAAAGCAAAATCCTCACGATATGCACATCTTCAGGGGGAGTCTCTCTGAATCTTGATTTAAAATTCCTCAAATGAGTATTTACATTTCATTATTTTGATCCCTGTTGAAGACTTAACCTAATTGTCATCAACCACCAAAAAGGGGGAGATTGTAAGTGCATCTAGTGTCCCTTAGTGATTTTGGTGGTTTGAAGACTTATAGGTTAAGTATCTAATGTGTTTAAAAGTGTACAAAGGATCTATAAGTCATTGAGGAGTTTAAGATATTTGAAGAATATCGACCCCTAAAAATATATATCTTCGGTTGAAGAAATTGGCCTGAAGCTGAAGAAATGAATCGCGAGGAATCTGCGATGAAATTGATATTCCTCATGAAGATACTGAAATTGAGGAATCCAGTGTGTCCTCAAGAAAATCACTCTGAATAATTTGAAGCATGAAGATTTACTCTTTCTGTTTTATTTTCTTCGCATTTGAGTAATAGGAACACCGTACTGTTAAAGGGGTCGAAGTTACACTTTGGAATGAATTTCCTCATGATGCTCAACCCAAGCCTAATCCTATCAAAAGCCTCAAGTGAGGAATACGAGTGACATGAGGACTCTCACAGTTGAGGGTTCCAACCGTTTCGATAGCCACGCCAAGTCATTGGTCTTATCCACTCCAACGGTCATATTATTTAAGAGCATTAGTGTCAAATCATGTCGGGATGCTCCCAGGCTATAAATAGCCACCCCCCACAACCATTAGCTGGTTGGCTGCTCCGTTAGAAACTGACACTTGTCATAAGAGCAACCCAATTCCTCAGAATCTTCGAGAGTAATTCATCAGTGAGGAAATACACCATACACCGAAACCACAAACCAAACCTAGTGATTGAGCATCAGTGAAGAAGTTGTTCCTGTGTGGGACTGAAGCCTTTTACCTTTGAGGACTGTGCATCCTCCAGACGGTTAGGCGTCATGTTCTAGAGCTTTCCAGCAATCAATTGTGGATCGCCGGGTGACAAGTTTGTGAGGGTTTGGAAGTCTGCCCTGAAGATTTACCACGAGTGTTGGGCGAGGACTGTGTGTTCTTAGCCCAAGGAGAACACGGTAGGGAATGTGTGTCCCGGGACTATGTGTCCTTTGGTTTCAATACCAAGCCGCTCCAAACCAGATGTACGACTGTCACAGCAGTTGGAACTAGGTCATCAACGACTGTCTTCACTGAGAAACGGGTTCTAATTCCTCAACTCCTTACTTTCCTCGTATTATGTGTTGATGACTTTCACTGCTACTATTTGAAGAATTTGCTGAAGACTTTCTCTGAATTTCCTCAACCCCAAATTCTTCACGTCAGTTAATCCTCATCTGTATTCTGCATGCCTGCTCACTGTGCAATCTGTTTTCACATTCCTCACTCTGAAAAACTGTTGTTGTGAAACTTTGCATTTCTGATCCTTTACTGTTTCCGCTGTGAGTTAGTCATCAGTGAGGAATTTTCTCAAATGGAATTTCCTCAGTGATGAAATTCTAAAAATCTCCTATTCACCCCCCCCTCTAGTCGATATAACGCACTTTCAGATACTAGTAGCAAATGAAGAACAACTGTATGCATCGAAAAAAAGTAAGACGGGACAACTAAATTGCAACACATCAGACCAACTTAGAGAAATCAAAAATAGCATTTTGGTAGTTCATTTGGTATTGATTCCTGTCACACTTATCTATCCCTGAAACATACTCATGAAAGAAGATTCAACTATTCTTGTCATACTCATTCCTGTCATAACCTCATTAACGTTAGTTGGCAAGATTAATGGAGCAAGCCATTTAATCATTGTCTACTCATGAAAGAAGATGCAACTATTAATCATAACAAATACTCATGCATTCCCCATAGAGTGTCGTTGGTCACTTTTATCTTTATGTACAAACGAGCAAGGGTCATTACTCATTACATGCAACATACTATACGTTTTATGTAATGCATCTATAATGAAATATAATATGACTCGCAAAATCATGAGTAAACATGCAACTGAGAAAGACTTTAAGAAATGCATCTTTGTATCAATCCACTTCAGAACATTGAATATAATACCAAAGACAATGAAGAGAAAACTTCTGAGGTAAAAGGAATGGATGGAGACTTACATCAACTACAACAGGAATAAGTATTATCTTTGATTCACCGTTAACATTCAATAATTGAGCTGCATAGCAACAAAAATAATCTCATTAGACCAGTTATACAAAACCACACGTCCATATGGATGCTCAGGGAATTTTTCAGTATTAATAAACTGTTGTCAAGTAGCTCTAAGGGATAATATAAAACCTGAGCCACAGCAGTAGTCTGTGTGGTGGAGATATACAAGTAGTAGCATGAGAGCGACACCAAAGACTTCAATGCTGTGAGTCCATATATCACTACAAGTCTACAACACATGTTTTGCCTCTATGAAAGGGACTGCTGATTGAGATTGCACGACCAGTTTTAACTTTTAGTATCACACAGCAGAACAAAGAATTAACAGGAACAAAATTTCCTTTTGCCATCACTCGTTGGTTGTACAGTACTATATAGGAGTAGTAAAGTATTTTTTTTGAATGATCAAAAAAGTATATTCTGAGTTTGTCTCATGACTAGTGTAAATGGTCCAATATTATCCTTACAGGTATCAAAAATGAAGGGATTTTGTTTTGAGAGCTAGTCCTTCCCTTAGAGCATCCACATCTAGCTAGAAGTCAAGGAGGCGCTACCTGTCTATATTGGAGCTTCCATACCCATGGCCTAATCACTAGTCCATAGTGCAATTGATATGTCCATATAGCTGTGTCATGCACCCGTCTTCCATAGCCAATTATGCCGAATTGGGGTTTCTTGCAGTTACTTCTTACAGGTTTAACACGTGCAGTATATATAATTCAAGCTCAGGTGGTGTGGCATATGGTCTTGTGAAGCAGTATCTGAAACTGAAAATCCATGAGTGAAGATCATCAGTGTGCGACCTGTGTCATGCATCAGTAGGGGGAAGAATGGCAAGATTAGCATAAATATTCACGCACTGCTACTAATCGACGGTACGGTACAAGACTCAATTAACACAAGCCTGGACACCTAAATCTTGAACAATATCGAATAATCACAACAAGATCCTTGTCTGGCTCTAAATCTGATAACGCACCACAAGAAGAACTCGTTCTTGATATCAATAACATCACAAAGATAGCAAAAGTGCCTAAGGAGAACATTCACAGCAGAGACTAGTATCCATTTGTACCAGTAAGATGCCGACGCAGAGAGGAGTGGAAGTAACTTACAGAGAGTTTATAAGAGGCATTTGGTTGAATGTTGGAACAGAGACAACCATCCAGCTCTAGCAAGACATACTCTTGTACTTCCTCTTCCTCTTCTCTGATTTGCTTGTCTCTCTCGTGTCCCTTTGCCATCTTCTAGCAGGAATGTGTACTCACACTATCACGCATCAGTAAAAGTATAGAAGCAGCAGTTCACCAACCTTGCCTGCAGAGTCCAAAAGCAGGGGATGAGTGCTTACGTTAGCTGAATAGACAACCTAGCATATTCCCTGTTTATAAGAGGATTAATAAATCCAGATGCTTACCAGATCACCAACAACTGGTGATGCGTTGATACCAGAAATTCCTTCCCTTGTTCGCCGTTGCGGCGTCCCGTGCTCGCCGCCACCCGCATGAGATCCCGATGAGGGTGAGGAAATAGATGCAGAGGCATCACATATTTTCTTAGAGCGCCTTCCTACAACATCAACTTCCCTGTCATGGAGAAAATTCAAGGGTCAGGAGAAAGAACCCAAATATAACAGAGGTATAACTAGTTATTTATTACAAATTATGGTATATATGCCCTTACAAGTACACACTAAGGCAAATAAGTGAGCACATGAATTATTCCCATTGTGAGATGCATATATAGGATTAAAAGAGAGAGCAATGAAGCTGCCCAGCCGCCCGCAAAATGTTGTTCGAGTAGAACAAATTATTGCCAAGGAACAAACGAGCAGTTTACTTTTCCATTGGATAGTAACAACCGTCCTACCATAATATAAATCTCGCTCTTCCCTGCGGAACAGGCTCACAATAACATACGTATTGTCTTTGGTATGGAAGAGAATTTAATTGTTCAGAGTTCCCAGATCTCCTTATGTACAGTACAGACCGTCTCCAATAACAATTTCATGCGACAATTGACGTTACGTCTGCGACCAGGAAGGTGGACTTCACCTTCCTGGTATATATATCTACGTGTTTCGCTGTATATACCTACTAGCTGCGCTGATCATGCATCCTGATTACGAGTACTGACCTCTTAGTATATATCTACGTGTTTCGCAAATTCTGCAATCTAATTAAGAACTTATAAAGCTAGTCTGAATTGATCGAGACATGATAAACCAGTTAATCAAGAGTTACATGTTGCATCCGTACGTGCGACTGAATTTTGGCAGGTTAATCGGTGCAAATTAAGAGGGTGGAATGGAAGCATCTATCTAAGCACGTATACATGCGTATCTATGGATATAGCAAGTATAGCAATGGTGTCGCGTTAGCATATATGCAAGTGGGTTGGCGCCGGGCGTACCAGGACGCCGTAGGCGAAGCCCTCGATGACGTTCTCAACGACGGTGACGGCGGCGAGCTCGACCTCGCCGATGTGGCCCACGAAGCCGACGGTGACGAAGCCGATGGAGAACTGGAAGACGGCGGTGAGGATGGCCGGGAACGCGATGTCCCACAGCAGTCTCGACTCCTGCCAGCTCTTGCCCACCATCTTCCCCATCAACAACTACCTGATCGATCCGGCCGCCAAGGCACAAATATTTGGATTCAGTTAACAAAGGCACAAATATTACCATCTGGATGCCAAGGATGCTCCTGGACGTGGGGTCGTCATAGACGAGCAGCAGCACCCTGACGCCCTCCTACGACTTCTTCTTGAGCAGGTCGCCTAGTGGTCGCGCCTTGTCGCCGTCGCGCACCAGGTGGATCGTGTGGAACACCGACCAGCCGGTGATGTAGATGAGCTTCGTCGCCTGCGACATGGCGTCTTAGACCCATGCAAGTACAACTCGCCGTTCCCGAGTCGGATCTCCGACAGGCACTGCCCGTCGCCGGGCACGTGCGCGTCCTGGTACAGCGTGACCCGCCCGCCGCGCCGGAGCGGGAAGTAGGTGTTGGGCACGCCGGGGAAGTCGGGGCCCGGCGTCACGCCATGGATGTACATGGTGAGCCTGGCCACGGGCACGTACTGCACCGACATCCGCAGCGTGGCGCCCGGCGCACACGGCTTCCCGGACGGCTCCAGCACCGGTTTTGGCCCCCGAGCCGATGACGACCCGCGGCGGTAGCAGGAAGTCGAGGTCGCCCCCGTCGTCCTCCTCGAGCTCCCCCCACCGGATCTTGGCGTCTGCCGGCATGGCTAGGGTTCGGGGTGCGGCGGTGTGGGGGCGAGGAGACGGGCGCTCTGGTTTGGTTGTGGAATGGGGATGTGGTTGGGGCGCTAGGGTTCGGGGTGGCGGCTGCGTGAGGGAGAAGGGACGAGAGGATAGGGCTACGTGGGTGAGAGGGGGTGGGATTGATGGCTGCCGTTGGATCTCGGAGCATCCAACAGTGTTTGCTGCATGATCTGTGGGAAGGGTAGTTCTGCGTTTTGATTGGTCTGAGATATGTAACACTAAAAAAAATATTGAAGTGTTAAAAATATGTGTGTTTGTGAAGCCACTATCAAGAGTGTATTGTAAAATGATGTCACTAAAATTTCCACTCAAGGTATATCATATTTCATGGATTATCACCGCATAAGATGAGGTGGGATAGAATGGACCCACGAGTGACATGTCAACATAGTTAGAACATGTTACGCCATTTTTATAATCATCGTAAAAGTTATGACGATCTCATCTTATGAGGTTATGACGTTTTTGACTCACATCGTCATAATTTATATGTAGATTTGATCCCCTCAAACGGTTTACGACAATATCGGATGAAATCGTCATAGATTTATGACGAATTCATCAACGACGTCTTAAAAAACGTCATGTATGAGCATATTTCTTGTAGTGCATGGACATATCTACCCTTGATGAGCAACAAAATAAGTACGTCAAGCTTGCCCGAGAAGACGTCTTGATCCAAAAACGAGGCATGGCCATTGGAGGCATGAGATCTACTATGAGAGGCATGTGTAGCATGGGAGACAAGAGTGACTTCGAAGCTACCAAGGGCGTCATGGGAGGCATGTGTGTCTTCGGAGCTACCAGGGGGCATGGGAGGCATGAGTTTTGCGTCTCTCATGGAAGGCATGGAAGCACCTTCGGGTGGACACATGTCTTCCGGTGTGCCTTCTCACATACCTTCGCATGATGCTATTGGAGATCTTGTCAACACCTACCGAACTTCACATGATGATGCGACACGCGTCAATAAAGACAAGGAGGAGGAAGAATCGTCTACGAATGAGGATGAAGAAACGAAGGAAGAGGAGGACGAAGATGACGAGGTATGATTGTTGATGTGCTATTTCTTTGTCAGAACTTTTTTTATGTCATGAACTTGGTTGGTTGATGTGGCATCACGGTCGGGCCGGCAAAATTCGGGGCCCTGTGCAAATTCTAAAACAGGGCCCTATCTCATACGGAAAAAATGATGAAACAAATAATTCTAGTTTATAGAAAAATGATATTTTACTCCTTCTCTAATGAAACATAGGATTGTTTTTAGTGATCTAAACGCTTTTATATTATTTTATAGAGGGAGTGCATAACAATTGAATATACCGAGAATCTTACCTATGTAACTCTAAATTGCATAATGTTTATTCAAACATCATCATTCTTTCTGTGTTCTTTGAAAATGGAACCTTTAATATATCCCCATGATGACTTAAATATGTATTCTTAAAACACAAGATACACACATGAATAAAATAAAATTGGACTATTTGAGATTAACAAACTTGCTAAATTGTTTCAATCTTTGAAAATAAGATAAACAGTCTAACTCCACTAGTTCATACAGAGATTGTCGATTGAGTTGACGAGAACCAATTATCCATGCCGAAATCGCCATGTCACTCTTGCCGGTGCTGACCATTGGAACTTGCATGGCATGCGTTTTTTCACCCGAAATCGGGAGGCATGGATGGGAATCGTTGGTCACTAGCGTCATGGAATATTTCCACTCAAGTCTGGACTGGATTTGGAATTGTTGGCACCTCGTGTCAGTGAATAGTAGGCGAAGGGCGATGCGTTCACCGGTTCACGCGAGCGAGCGACGCATACACTATAGGGATCACAACCCGCGAGGGTTTACGGTTTAGGGATCGCGACGCGTTCACCAATTCGCAAGCGATGCGCCCAGCAGGATATCCTCAAAGGTAGTATCAGGTACATATCGTATATAAGCTAATATAATATTTGGGGGCCCTTCAAATTGGTGGGCCCTTTGCTGGCCGCACAATATCTACAACTCTAGCCCCGGCCATGTGTGACATGATTGTTGATGTGCCGTGGGATCAAACTATGTTATATCTTTTTTTTATGTTTGAAATGTTTATATTGTCTTTAATAAAACAAACAAGTTTCAAGCGTCGGCTGTTCGCGCGCTGATTATAGCGCGTCCGATGGAACGGCTCACGCGCGCCATATTTTGCCGTCGTCGCTGGAGCCAGCGCACTCTGGCATGCTATTTTTTTTATTTCAACACTGTAAAATAATTTTTGCGCCCTGCTGAAAATACTGTAAGAGAAAAAAATTACACTACAACAACAGGTCACGATTGCAGTGCACGTCTCCAAGGCGGCCTGTTTTCCCGGCGAGAGGGACATCCCGACCCACCTCTCCGCCATGGGCACATTTCGTGCAAGTCGAGCAAAGCACGTTTTGCACGCGGCTGACACAATCCGTGAAGGTGACAATGGATCCCGAGGCTATTTTTTGCCCGTTGTGAGGCGTAGTTTTCTGTGAGCCTCTCGCGCGGCGCTACTCGGCCAACCCAGTACTGTACCTACACACAAGCTTACATTTATTATCATTTTGCCTTTTTGTATCGCTATTTTTGTTTTCTTCGATTTTTTCCTTTTCTCCTCGATTTTCACCTGTTGCTTTTAGTTTGTACCCCACCCCCCCCCCCCCCCCCATTTAAAAGCATCTACGTTTTTCGTATACATCATGGATATCTGTAAAATATGTGTATTACTTTCCAAATACATGGTTAAAAATATTTTTTAGTATTTTTAATACGTTTTAAACATTTTTTAAGTATACTTAAAATTTTGGTGGATTATACAAACATATTTTCGCATTGGATAAACATTTTCTTAAAGGGGTCAATTTGATAAATACCACTAAAATTCTGGCAATTTTGGGAAATGCCATTGCAATTTTTAAATTTTGAAAAATGCCATTTCCAGTGACTCTTTTCAAAGTTTGCAGTGGTGTTTTTTAAAATTTGCAAAATTTGCAGGGAACTTTTCAAAGTTTTCTTAGTCGTCAGAATTCAAGTGGCATTTATCCAATTAATATATATTTTCATTGAAATATCCGAACATTTCTAAAATGTCAAAAAAATAATTTATCTTATCAGGTTTTCTTTTTAAACTATGCTAACAATGTTCTTATAATGTGTTAAAAAAACTCAAATTGACAGCTTTCGAAATAAGATAATTAAAATCAATTTTTGAAATATATGTATTTATAATGTTTTTAAAAATAGGAACAAAGGAGAAAAAATATGAATGAAAAGTTAGAAGAAAAACAAACTAACCTGCAGGAAGCTACTTGGGACGGTCCATTAATAGCTTCAACGCCTAAGAGAAGACGAGCATGTTTAGCGAGACACACAGCGGCTCCCGAAGTGAAACATCGGGCCGGTGTTTTTTCCTGGCCCAACGCAACACCCCGCAACACCCCTTCTCTCCGTCTACTGGAAGGCCCATGAAAGTCATTTCAGATATACGGCCCAATCAATAGGTGTACTCCCATAAACAAAACTCACACCGTAGTACGAACTCTCAGAAATGAAAAACCACATCAGATCTTGTTTGATATAATCTGTATCAAAGAGGAACATAAAATTACACCGTGCTGCTCGCATCGAAGGGAAGCCTCTCGACCTGGCAAAAGCAGATCATGGTGTGCGCCACGACAGCCATGGTAGAGTTAGCCGAGTCAAATAACAAGCTACGATGAAGCCGAGTTAATTAGGTAGGCGCAAGTGCTACCACACGCTGGCGCTGATGAATTCCACACGCACGCACGACAGTTTAGCGTTCCTGCAGATGATGATGACGCCAATTAGTAGGTAGGCTTGCCTAAAAGCTCTGAATAATTCGTGCTGCGCGTGGAGTACATTTATCTTCTTCCGTGGCCAAAAAAGCAGAAGCGTGGGCGCCAAGGAGCTAGCGCCGACCGGGAATCGATTTCGGCCTCGAGCAAGTGATTCTTCTTTCCCTCGGGACCTACGGGCGCACCCATCGACACAGTGCCGGGTCCCTCGAGAGAACAAAATAATACTCAAGTCTCAGGTCAGCGGTAGCCCAGAAGCCGGAACAAAGATGGTGGCGGGAGCACTGACTTGTAGTACTCGTACAACCCTAAGAGCATCTGTAGTAGAGTCCTCAAATCCTCAAATCCTTAAAAATAACCGTTTTTTTTACAGTTTTTGTTGAAAAAACGGCGTAAATTAGAACCCTTAAACCTGAAAAAAAAAATAGAGGTCCAACTCTCAAACCCTCTCCTGACCTGTAGAAGTGAGGGTTGGGAAGCAAAATCTACTCCAACCCTTAAACCGTTCCATCCTAGCGCGGGAGGGAAATTTCCCATCCCAACTACCTCCCGCGCCCACGTCGGCCGCCTCTCCGACCGCCGCTGCCGCCGTCCCGCCTCCGGACGCCTCCCCTCCACCTCCAGAGACGCAGCCGTTGTCTCGCCACCCCCCCCCCGTCACCGCCTCAACCTCCCCGGCCGTCGCCGCTGCCTCCTCGACCTCCGCCGCTGTCGCCCGCCTCGGCCTCCCAGCCGCCGTCTCCGCCTCCCGCCCGCCTCGACCTCCCGAGCCGCCGTTCGCCTCGGCCTCCCCGTCCGCCTCCGCCTCGACCTCCCCGGCCGCCTCCGCCACCCCCCGCGCCCTCCGCCTCCCGCAGCAAGAGGCCGCCCGAGCTCTCCCCGTCGATCCGCGAGAATATTCCGTTATAAGGGTTGGGTTTGAGGGTTCTAGTATTTGTCCCTATTTTTCAACCCTTAAAAGTGTCAAAAATGGCCAATTCTCAACCCTTAAAACTGGTTTTAGATTTAAGAGTTTGAGGGTTCTACTAGAGATGCTCTAATAACACCAGCGCGAGCAAATGGGTCAGCAAAAGCAGTGCACCCCAAAGGGAAGTTGAAAGGAATTCCAAGTTGAAATAAAACGTGTGGAAACTTCGCACGCATCATCTTCTGTGTCATTCCTTCTCGGCTTCCTCCTCCCATCGTCGGGACGACCCGCCCTTTGACGCCGATAGCTGCCACACATTGCCGATCGATCCCTTCAAAACGTCTAGATTAAGGCTGACCATAGTGGAAGTAACTAAGGTAGTATTATGTACTTGAAACTAGCAAACATGCTGGTGTGACACACAATTAAAAAAAGGATCGAAGTAACATAGGTAGATACCGTAACATGTTAAATGTTATGCTACTATGTGTCATGCATGTCAATAAATAAGATCATATATGATACTACTTTATGATATTATGCACTATAAAGATAATATCATATGCATGATGCTATTATATGATACTCCCCACTATGACCATCCTAAGCGGGTCTGAATCATCACCGCCCTGGATGGATATATTCTTTAGGCTGGTTGTAATGAGTAGTATCATATACTAGTATCATGCATATGATACTAGTGTATGATACCACATCCGTAATGTATAGTACTACTATCATATGTTACTATCACAGGGTAGTTCATTTATTGCCATGCAAGACACATAGTAGCACATCATTTAATATGATACGGTATCATAATATGATACTCAACCCTCTTTTTCTTCATTTAATTCGATGCCACCTCATCGAAATTGCTTAGTTGTCATGCATGATACTCCCTCCGTTCTTAAATATAAGATCTTTTAGATATTGCACTATGAACTACAAACGGATGTATATAGACATATTTTAGAATGTAGATTCACTCATTTTGCTTCGTACGTAGTCTTTTAGTGTAATCTTTAAAAGGTCTTATATTTTGAATCGGATGGAGTACTACCTATGATACTATTACGGACAGCCTTAGACAACTTTCTCTCGCAAAACATGTAGCAGTACTACTACTTCCGTACCACGTGTGCATCCATTAGCAAGTTGTGAGGTCAGCAGGCAGCTAGCGTAGCCTTTGAATCTGATGAAGCGAAGGTCAGACCTCATAGGTAGCCAGCCGCACCAACAAATTAACAAAAGATGTGGTGCGGCGCATTGACTTGATGCTACCAGCACAACTCTGCCACGAGCAATAAAGATGATGGCGCTCTTGATCGATCTATTCTCGGAATGGAGGCTGTCAGTCTCAGTGGAGCACAGTAGCACTAGCAACACTATTGCTGATAGACTCTAAAGAAAAAAGAGGTAATATCACCCCAAGTCCTAGCATGTGATGGTTTGGTCCTACAACTTGTAAAGTGCACCTATTTGGTCCTAGAACTTGTAAGTGTGGTGCATTTTTAGTCCACAACCATTCACAGCGCGCCAAGTGGATAGGGTGGGTCAGGTTTGGTCATTTTGCGTCCAGGCCCTTGCATTTACCTGTCATTAATCGGGTGTTGTCGGCAGCACACACCTGAGAAAACACCTGCATTTAATAACCCTATGCTTACTTACTCCTCCTCCTCTTTGCTTACCCCCAAGCTAGAGACAGAAGCTCAGCAGCTCCCGTCGCCCCGCCCCTCTCTGTTTATCTTCTCCCCCAGCCTCTCAGTGTTGTTCTTCAATAAGGTCCACGCGTGCAGCAATGGTGTCCTGGAGCGAGGGATCCTACTCCTCCTCCTCCTCTGACAGCGACGTCAGCAGCCCGGTTAGCTTATCTTCTTCTTCTTTTCCTCCTCCTGCATTTAGGGTTTGCACACATTTGGGATTTCCTCACTAGTTATTATTTTAGGCTCCTCCAGCCATTTTGTGCGTGGAATGGAGAGGTCTAGCTGCAGATCTAAGTGCTAGATGTGAACATGAATCCATATGTGAAAAATATGTTGCCTTTCAGTCAGTGGATAGTGGCAGAAGATTCTTAGGTTGTGCACAAAATGTTAGTGGATTATCAGATCTACACATTTTCTATATTATGGTTTATGTAGCTCTGATGTACAGGTTTTGCACAAAGTGTTTTTGTCTGTCTTAGTAATGTTCAAAAGTTGTTATTTCTAAATATGTGTTGCTGACATACCAAAATGGGTAGTTATTGATATAACAAAATTGGTAGTTATTCAGATAACATAATGTTTATTATTCAGATACCATAATGTGTATTATTCATATAACATAATGTTTATTATTTAGATAACAGAATGTTTAATTCAGATAAGCACTTATTAAAATAACTGAAATGTCTTTCTTTTTTGTATTTCTAGGAAGGACCTAAATGTGGCTATGTGGAGTGGGTTGACCCAGAGTGGCCTCCTCAGTTGAAGACTACACTGGGTAGGCTGTGGGACATGTATGAAGATGAGAACAAGCTTAGGCTTTCTGATAATCTTGCTAATGCAGAAGGAAATTTTAAGGTGCTGAAAGAGAAGGAGAAGATGGAAAAGGATCTAAGGTTTTTCAAGCTTGATTTTGCTAAGATGGTAGCTGACAAAGAGCAGGCATTGGCTGAGTTAGGAAACACAAAAATTGCTCTTACTGACCGAAAGAAAGAGTTACAGAAGAAGAGCATTTCAGACAAATCTGCCACAAATATTTATCAGGTATTTTGGGCTAAGGCAGAGAAAGACCTTGAGCTCATGAAGAAAGAGCTTAAGCTCATGAAGCAGGAGAGGGAAAAAACAATGAAAGATAGTGATGAGGTTATGCAAGAGATGGAGAAAGTGATGCAAGGGAGGGATGCGTTGAAAAAAGACAAAAATAAATTAGAGTACATGACTGGTGACCTATTCAACCATAAGGAAGAGACAAAATCAAAGATAAGGAAGGTCAGGGAGATATTAGATGGATTTGAGTGATGAATGGATGTATTATTTGTTGAGACCTTAGTAATGTTGGCTTATTTGGTGAACTTATATATTGTAACCTGTCTCATTTGCTGAATTCTTAGGCTTTATGTTTATCCAGAAGACTCATTTGTCATTTGCAGTGAACTGAATCTGCTTTTGCTTAACTACAAATGTTGTTAGTGATTTAGTTTTGAACCTAACTCCACATCTCTGGTGGACCACATTTTGCTCATTCTAGTAAGTGGACCACATTTCTACTTGAGGCATGTTGCTACTTAGCCAACCAATATTTCTAGCTTATATGCTTTGATATACCAGCATACCTTAATAGCAAGAACAAGCAATGCATTGCTACTTATATCCATAGCAGCAACAAGCAATGCATACACATAGACAATGAAACAAGAGTAGCCAACCATTGCTACTTATATCCATAGCAATAACCTTAACAGTGAGTCCAAAAGATTTCTAACTTATATGTTGTCATATATATCAGCATACCTAAACTAGAGATCACCCAATATTTGTAACTTATGTGTTGTCATATATATCAGCACACCTAACCTACAGATAACTCCATATTTCTAACTTATATGCTTTGATATACCAACATACCTAACATCCAAAGCATCTTCTTCTTCTTCAGTCTTGGGCATCTTCTTCTTCACTCCTGCATCTTCTTGAGACGCTCGGAGCGGCGCACTATGACAGGGATGGGGATCTTGCACTTCTTCTCTGACAGTTCTTCCTCTTCATCCTGAAGTTCTTTCTTCACAGTGACACCAACTGCCTCCAGATCTCCAACATCCGGCAGCTTCTCCACATCAATAGGGATCTCTTTGTCCCCCTCGACAGCGGCGACCACCGCCACAACCATCTCCACCTCTACCTCTTCCTCATCGTCAAAGAGGTCGACGAAGTCGTCAGATGACTCGTCATCCGAGACGTGCTCGTCGTCAGAGTCGTCTGACGGCCCCAACAGGATTTCGGGATGCAGGCGCTCCTAGTAGGTGTTGTTGACAGGCGCTGCGAGAGCAACGACGACGTCGGAGACGTGCTCTGCCCTGGAAGCAACACGATGAATATCCGGCAGCGGCGGCATGGTGGATGAGCGGTACATCCACCAGCGGCCCCGCTGGAGGGGGTCGTTCGAGGTCGTCGCCTCCCGCATTGCCCAGAGGAGGACGGTAGCGGCTGGGATGCTCTGGCCGCCGGTGAATGCACGGAGCTTCTCAGCCTCCGTCATCACCTTCACAAGGCCGGGGGCATGGTTCCTCATCATCTGCACAGGATGGGAACCAGCGCGCGATCTCCCGATACTGCTCACGTATCTGCACGTGGTTGCCGGCAAGGTCTTCGATTGCCTTCTGCCAGCCAAGACTTTGCTCCATGGAGACGGCGGCGATGTCTGGTGGCGGTGGCGGTGCTTTCGGTGGTGGATAGGACAGGAGGGTAATGGGGATTGGACAGTGTTAGCGGTGGTAATAAATACAGGAGGGTGTTAGTGGTAGTTGGGATTCGACAGACGAAACGGCCACACACGGCTTGATAACTACAACATAAAGCAGTATCCTAACAAATCACTACTCCTATTCTACTCGCATTGCACACTCTCTTGCAAACTACAGGTCCTGGGTTCAAGCCCCAGGCATCACATTTTTTTATTTCACTTTTTTTCAATTACACAAATCAGTACTCCTATTCTACTGGCAGTGCACACTCTCAATTCTATTTGTTCCTATTTTTTGCAGCACACTAAGACCAGCATTCCAACTTTTTCTCAACAAATTAAAACCATCATTCCAACTTTTTCTCAACGCATTAAAACCATCATTCCAACTTTTTCAACCACACTAACATGTTCTTGTTTACATCATACTAGGGCATCCAAAAGACATGTCTTAAATCCGTTAGGTTACATCATACTGGTTACATCTTACACTAGGGCTTGCATTAAGGAACAACATTAAGATCACGGATGTTGCTATCATCTCCAAAGAGGAGCCAGTATGCCCCTCTTCCCCTTCCAGTTGTTGTTCCTCATGAAAATGCTCCTCTTCCTCTGCTTCCTATTGGATTAACTAGCCCTGCACCAGCTCCTCTTGCCCTGCCTGAACCTGCACCTGCACCAACTCCTCTTGCCCTGCCTGCTACTGCACCACCTCCTCTTGCTCTACCTCCACCTGCAGCAGCTCCTCTTGCCCTTCTCCTTGCTCTTGCAGTAGGTTGAGATGTTTGACCTATATCAAGTTCTCTGGTTGCCCTGGTCAGCCTGGCAGTACTCATTTCTGTAGTCACCCTAGGCTGGGGTATTGCAGCCCCAGCAGAAGCAACAAAAGATGATTGCTCTGGTAGTGGACCATGAACCCTATTAGGAGGCCTTCTAGCAAGCTCCCTCTGAGCCATGTTGTACACCATACTTGTTGGTGATTTAATTGGATCCAAAAGAGGATCTGCCTGGTTTGGGTAGATGTTTTGCAAATATGAAGTGCAAGTTACATGTTCAGTTTCAGTCCAGTATGAAGTGCAAGTTACATGTTCAGCTTAAGTTTAATATACCTGTAAGAATGATGGGTCATCATAATGTTCATCAACAACCTCCACTCCCACTTCAATGGGAGCTTCTTGCCATTTATAGTGCCCCTTCCTGTTATGATCTGCTCTGCCACAAATTGAGCAGTGCATTGAAACACCCTTCCTGTTCAACACTTATTCACCATGTTTAATCTTCTCCTCTGGTGTCTTCTTCCTGTTCTTCTTGGGCCTTCCCAACTGTTTAGTAAACACTGGTGGATGCACTTTGTAAGCATTCTGTATTTGCCAATCCTTTGGGTCTGCAAGAGGGAAAAGAGTGTATCCATATGCCTTCAGATATGTTTGAACTGTATAGCAATCATGAACCATTGTCTCTGGGTCAATCCTCTCCTCTCTGCAACAAGCTATGGAATGGCCACATGGTACCCCAGACAACTGCCATCTCATGCATTCACATGTGTGCTTGCAAAGATCAACTGTGTAGCTAGAGTTACCAGACTGAACTCTGAAGATTTGTTGGCCAGCTTCTCATACATGACATTTTGCAGCAAACTCGGTATTTTTCTCTAATTTCTTCCTTATCTTTGGGCATATTCTATGCCCTGTCCACTTTTCTATAGCTTCTCTTTGTTTAATCACTATCCTATGCATGATCTTGTAGAAGATATATTCAAGCATACTAAGAACTGCCATCTCTCTGTCATCAAGAATGTAACTGTTAAACACTTCAGAGTTATTGTTCAACAGAATATCACATTTGGGAAATGTACTGAAAAATGCCTTGCACCAGGTCTTTGCCTCAAGTCTTTCAGTCCAATGGAAGGCAGCTGAGGAGTGATCATCCATTTTCTGACAGTTCTCTCTGCACTTCACCTTGTTTGGTGATCTTACAATGGCCCACAAATCTTGCTTCAGTACCTCTCCTTTGTGCTTCTCATTAAAATTTTGATAAATATGCCTCACACAAAACCTGTGTTCTGAATCTGGCCAAACTTTGTGCACTGCATTGATTAATCCTTTCTGCTTATCACTCATTACTGTGAAAGGAGCAGTGTTGGTGATGTTCGGATCATCTCTTAGAGTTGTCAGGAACCACTCCCAAGAACCAGTGCATTCTACTTCCACCCAACCCATTGCAATGGGGAAAATGCAGTCATTTGGATCAATTCCAACAACACTAAGAAGCACTCCCTTGAATCTTGTTTTCATGTGACAACCATCAATAAATACAATGGGTCTACAACCTTCTAGCCACCCTCTCTTACATGCATCATATGACCAGTCATTGTTTTCAAAATTTCCTACCCAATGGAAATTTTGTATCTTTTACCAGTGTAGTTGTGAGCAGGAATGTAGAGCCAGGGTTTTTGCTCCTTAACTCATGGCCATAATCCCATAGCCTACTAAATTGTTCTTCCTCATCACCATGGATCTGCTTAAGTGCTTCTGTTCTAGGCCTAGCTAACTTCCATCTGTTAGGACTAACATTAAACTCCTTAGTTATTTTCCTTGCAAATGTTCCAAGTGACATCTTCTGGTCATCTCTGAATTCTTCAATGAATGTCTTGCACAAGAATTTAGCTGTCAAATCCTTTAAATTCCATTTCTTTTGACACAAATGCAATGGATTGAATGCCTTGATCACAAATCCTCCAGTCCCGTTATCATTTCCAGCCTTGAGCATCCATGGGCACCCTGCGTGACAAATTGCCTCTAACCTTATCTTGTCATTCTTCACCTTCTTAATTTGCACTCTGTTTCTTATTGCATAGGCAGTTAGAGCTTTCCTCATCTCAACCACATCAGCAAATACCATACCCAAAGTGAAAACAGGGCATTTCATGTCCACCTTTGAATTGAAAGTTGTGAACTTGTACTTAAGTTTTTGTTGTTGTTCAATGGAGAGGTTCAGATCTTCATCTTCAAGTAAATACTCAGGCTCAACATCTTCCACCTCTGGCTCAGCTTCTTCATCAACATCATAGTCAATGTTGTCTTCATACATATCATCATCTCCATCATGAATGTCACAATCACTATCACTGATATCTGAGTCTTCCAACAACACAACATCAGTCAGCAAGTTAGGCTGGGCAACATCATTCAGAAAGTTTGACTCTGCACCATCATTCTGCAAATTTGAGTCTGCAGCAGCATCATTTTGCAAGTTTGAGTCTGCAGCACCATCATTCAGCAAATTTGGCTCTGCACCATCAGTAAGCACATGTGTGTGTACAACATCAGTAAAAAGATTTGCAGCATCACTAAGCAAATTGTCTGGTTCTGTGCTATCTTCTGCAACCTCTGAAGTTGGTTTCTCAACATTCAAGCAGATGATGTTGCCTGAATTGCTTGCATCAACAGAACAGTTGGCCTCTCTAACAGGGCTTTGAAATGATGTCTCCTTCAATATCAAATCTCCCCTGAAATTACTCATGAAGTCTGAATGGTCAACCATTATTAGAAGCACTTTATGATTAACACTAGCTCTGATCACTTGCTGCAGATCCTCATCATCTTTAATTCTTACCAGGCCATCAAATATTGTCTTGTCAGGCAAACACCAGTAGATGATGTGCTGATTCTTAGGATATCCCAACCAGTTTATGTGATGTTCTAATACTTCATAACTAAATGTGGCAGGATCTAAATAGTCCAGCACCTCCACAGAAGAGTTGTAATACTCCAGCTCACTGACTGCTCCTAGGAAAATGCCACCATGCTCAATTTCCAGTGTGAAAAAAGGAGTGCACACACTTTTTCCCATTAATGAATCACACACTGCATCCAAACAGTGCAAAATTCAGTTAAAACTACATGATTTCTTCAGTTAAAACTAAGCACCAGATGCAAAATCTCTTCTTCTCACAAGATCTAACAAGAAAATGTAACTTGCACACACACAAAAACACAACAACTTCTACAATACTAAATACCAGAACCTAAATCCATAGCTTAAGCATTTAAAACTACATCAACCATAAATCAACACCAACTCTTCTTCTCTCTTCTTCTCACCAGAGCAAGAGCAAACCATTAAATCAGCAGCAGCAACATATGTAATACTAAGCAGCAACTCTTATTCTCACCACAACAAATCATGGATCAGCAAACCAGAGAGGAGATCACGGGGGACAAGAGAGAGCAACGAGAACTACCGTAGTCTGGTGGGTAAACAGAGTGCGGCCGGACGAGGTGGGTCGACGCACGCGATTCCCGGTCGCCGTAGAACTCCGGCGACGCCATCAGGAGAAGACAAGCTGACGCGCACGAGGGAGAAGAAGAAAGAAGAAAGAGGAAAAGCGGCGCACGAGGGAGAAGGAAAGAACAGAACAAAAGCTGCCGTCGTCGTGGAACAGAGGAGTTATTAGGGTTACTAAATGCAGGTGTTTTCTCAGGTGTGTGCTACCGACAACACCCGATTAATAACTGGTAAATGCAAGGGCCTGGACGTAAAATGACCAAACCTGACCCACCCTGTCCAATTGGCGCGCTGTGAATGGCTGTGGACTAAAAATGCACCACACTTGCAAGTTCTAGGACCAAATAGATCCACTTTGCAAGTTCTAGGACCAAACCATCACATGCCATGCAAGTTGTAGGACTTGGGGTGCTATTACGTCAAGAAAGAAAAAACACTACTGCTGATAGGGAAGCATTGTTTCTGCGGATGTCGACCCTCTCAGACACTGCGGCCGCCTTTTGACCAGAGAAAACGTACAGCTAACGAAGAAATCGTTGGTAGGAATCCATGGGGCGTGGATGCATGGTCAACCAAAGCGAGTTCCCCGGTCGGCCGTGCTCGTGCGACACACACGCCCACGCCACGCGCGACCCGTCCGTCCGTCCGTTCGTTACATGGGAAGAAGTGACGAAGGATGCTGAGCGAACTGAAAGGCGCAGCGCGCGCGCGCGCGCACCCGGCACGCCGTCGCCGCCTGAAAAGAGCGTCGAGATCAAGACAGAGCGGCGCCTCCACCCGGGGGCTCTGAATCAGATCGAATCCAACCACCTTTGTTGACCCGCCCCGACCGACTCGGTGGCCTTTACGAGGACCGTTTCTTTCTTTCTTTCTTTCTTCCCCCCTTCCCTTTCCCCAGACGCACTTCAAAAGCAGGCTTCGGCTTCACGCACGCACGCACGACCGACCCAGTTGAGCTTGTGCGTATCCACCAACGAATCGAACAAAATTCGAATCGATCCATCTACGTACGTACGTACGTAGAGTAATTCCTGGCCTTTTCTACCGGCTGGTGTCCAGGTTCGTGAAGAAAACAAATGTCTACCGGCGGCAAGCAAGGGGACAGACACGGACGAAACAGCGGGGAACCTGTTGCTGGCCGGGCAGTGCTGTGCGTGCAACGGCTGCCTCGTTGCCGCCCTAGACGACATTCGTGCCAACTTGGAACCTAGCTACTACGCCCCGGCCCGGATTACGGCCTCTTTTTACGGTACGTGGCAGCGTGAGACGAGCCTGCCTGCATGCATGCATGGACCGACCTGGAATCACCTTCTGCCACACGTACGCGCTGGTCCTGCCCTCGGTGTTGGTGAAACAAGACCGGGTAAAAAAAAACAAGATCGGGCCAGACAGCGATTTTGTATTCAAAAATTGGAACCAGCTGAAGGCTAGCGCAGATGTCAAAGAAAACTACTCCCTTTCTAAATATAAGTCTTTTTAGACATTTCATTAGAGGGCTACATACGAAGCAAAATGAATGAATCTATATTCTAAATTATGTCTATATACATCTGTATGTAGTCTTTTTAGTGAAACCTCTTAAAAGACTTATATTTAAGAACGGAGGGAGTAGCTACGTGCATGTGCAAGCGTATGATACCGCTGGTCAATGTGCGCCGGAATCAGATCGAGCCCAACTGCTAGTGCCTTTGTAGTTTTGTTGACCCGATTTCCCTGCGGTCCGGGCATCTCCTCCTTCCTTTCGGCAGCGAAAAGGCACGTAGATAGATTTATGCACGCCCGCACGCACGCACGAACCAGGGATCGATCGACGGCGCAAACGTGCACCGGGAGATCTTCAAATCTGCAAGCCATCGTGTACGCGTCCGCAGCTGCAATTTCCTTCCTGCCCGAGCCAGCCCGTGTCCATTTTCCAGCTCCCGGAGAAAAGAAACGGAATTTGCTGGCTGGCGGCCTCCAGGAGACACGGGGGAAACCGCAAGGAACCTGCTGCTGGCTGGTAAACCGCATTCACTGGACGGATGGACGCGTTTGCAGCGATTGCCTCGATGCCTTGACCCAACAGCATGGGTCGTGTCAACAAGTAGTCGTGCCAACACGGAGTTCAATCTATCACGTCTCACTTGCCAGTCACCACGCCGGTGACAGTTAATTTCCTTCTGGTTTTGTTCGTCCGGAAACTACTCCACTGGTTTACAGTCAGCTTCTTTACTTTATTTACGGCGCCGGGCGGCGATGTGGTCCTACCTAGCTTCTCCCGCCGGAACAGTGACGCCTGGTCTTGAGCTGCTGGTTAATGGCGCGCATAGAGAAACAAAATTCATGGTCAAACACGTACGGTGGGACGAAACGGCAGCTGGTGGACGTCGCCCCGCTGCTCACTGCTCACGTACGTACGTACAAAACACAGAGTCGAACAACGCGGCCGTACTGTTTAGCGCGTGGAGACGAGACGATCTCCTGGTCCGAAGCCTGGACCAGTTAACCACTGTGCCCAGTGAAGAGTCGCTAGCTAGCTAGCTGGGTGGTCATGCAAAGCGCGCCACGCCGCTGATAAATCGCACACATGTCCTATGCACGTACGGCCCTCCTCCTCCTCCTCTTCCATGCTGCTACTAATTATAATTTCTCGTTTATCACAAGTAAAATAAAAAAACGGTCCCTCATTTTTAAAATTTATTTAGAAGCGAATAAAGCAATCTAGCACTACCAGCATGTGTGATGTGTCAGCCTAATAACACGGCCATTGTCTGTTTAGCAGCGGCGACAGTTGGGAAATACGCACAACAAAATCATTCTGTCCTGAGGCTGAGCGAGGGGCGTGGCTTTCCCGGAAATGCCCCGCCAGTTGCCCTAGAATTTCCCACCAAACCCCTCCACCGCCGCCGCCCCTCCCCTCCGCTCCGGTTCCATTCCTTCTCCACCCCCACCTCTCTCTACTCCCTCCCCCCACTCCTCTCCACCCAGCCTCCTCGTCTCCTCCGTTCCCGATTAAATCGCGGTCCAAAACCCCTCCTCCGGTCCACCGCCGCCCCTGCCCCGCCATGTCGCCGGCCGCTGGAGGCGCCGCGCCCACGCAACCGGCGGCCAGCGCCGCCCTGGCGCCGGCGGCGATCGCCGCGCCGCCGCCCCAGGCACCGTCACGGGAGAACCCGCGCGATCCGGCCGAGGGGGCCGATCCCGGCAATGCGGCGGCGAGGAAGACGGCGTGGAACGTGCCGCCGCCGCCGCCCCCCGCCGCCGGCGGCATCATGGGCGGCGACGAGTCCTGGCCGGCGCTCGCGGACTCGGCTGCGCGGGCCTGGCCCAAGTCCGCCTCCTCGGACTCCCTCTCCGATGGCTCCGCCCCCTCCGCCCCGGTAACTGAATCCCCCCATCAAGTTTCACACGTGTACTGTGCTGATGCATCTGGGAAACCGCTTCTCGTGTTCAGTTTTTTTCTTCCCAGCACTGCCTGATGAATTTTTTGGTGTCTGATGAATGAATCTGTGGATGTAATCAGGAGGATTCGATTGTGCCGCCGCCGCAGCAGCCACAGCGGGTTTCTACTCCGATCTCTACTGCCCCAAGCACAAGCCCAGGCCCTGCCTCAACCTCTCATACTCCCAGTGCCACCACCACCACGGCCTCGTCGCCGCGGAACGGCAGCACTAGCCAGCCAATTTTAGTTCGGCATGGTGGCGGTAACGGTGGTAACAGTGGAGGGGGCGGCGGTGGCAATGTGAGTACTCATAGCCAGAGCACCGGTAATTATAGCAGTGATGGAAACAGCAGTAGTGGTGGTGATGGTAACTGGAACGATGGGGGTCTTAGTGGTGGCAGCAACTTGAACTCTGGTGTTCATAGCGGCGCCATTGGTGGCAGTGGTGTTGACCATAATAGGAGGGTGTTTGGCGGTAACAATTGGAATGGCAACGGTCGTGGTGGTGGTGGTGGTGGTGGTGGTAGCTATAACAATGCCACCGGGAGTGGTGATGGGGGATACAGATATAACGGCGGTAGTGGCAGCGGCCACTGGAACAATAATGCCCGACATGGTAGTGGTAACAACAACGGCTTTGGTGGTCGTGGCGGTCGGAATCGTCGTGACCACGAAAGAGGGAGTAATTTCTCGCCAAGGAACTATTCCCGAGCATTGCCAATGCCGCAGCAGCAGGGCTATTACCAGCCTGGACCATTTCAACGGCCGCCGCCGCAATCACCTGCTGCTGCCCATTTTATGATGCCACCTTTCGTGTCATATGTGCAACCCATTGCGTACCCCTGTAAGTTAATTCATCCTGTGTCATCCTTTAGACCTTTACTATCAATTCTTATCTCTTTTGTAACGTGGTTAGTGTGTAAATATGCAGCTGATTTACAGGTCTCCTATCCTTACTATGTCACACAAGTTGAGCAGCAGTTTCAGAACATGCATCTTATCCGACCGCCAATGCAGCCTTTGGCGCTTCAGCAAGATCAAATAAAACTCCAAAATGATATCCAGCTGCAGATTGAGCACTATTTTAGGTAGTGAATCTACTTCATAATTCTTGAGAAGTTATTGTTGTTTTTATGCTAATTGTTTGTTTTGCTTTTTTTTTGTTAGCACTAATAATCTTTGCCACGACACATACTTGAGAGAACGTATGGATGATCAAGGATGGGTACCTATTGACTTAATCGCTGGATTCCCTATGGTCTGTCTTTTAATTCTCATTTGGTTCCTTTTTTCATGTCAGTTCAGGATGTAGCCTTTCTGTTGTTCTAAATCTCTCCTGACAGGTTTAACGCTAGTGTGATACCTCTGCTGATTGTACTTTCACATATTAGATAACTTATGTTGCAAGATCGGAACTTGGAAATTTACTTGGTACACTATTCTACGAATGACTATGAGTTCGTGAGTTTGTTTCGTAAACGGCAAGATTGTATCTACATTTACTTGTCTATGTAATTTTTGTGCTCTTTTTGTGCGTGGCGAGGGGAGAGGGGGGTGGAGTTCATTTTTGAATAATTCAAGACATGTTTACTACATATGGTTCTTTGTGTCACTAGAAATGTGACAATTATAAAATGAGGATCACTTGATTTTGTCGGGCAAGACAATAGAAGTCTAGAAGATACTTGTAAGTACTAAATTACAGTTCTTAATCTCGTGTGCATCACACAAATATTATTTGTTTAACATTTTCATATTTTGGGAAATTTATTTGAAAGTATACTAACTTGCTTCGTAGTGCTTCTCCGGTAGAGTGTTGTAGATTTGCTACATTACTCCAGCTGAGTTGTTCTCTTCTCGATGGAATATTGTTTGGTTCTAGTATGGTAACATTGCAACAGTAGTTGTGAAAAATTGCAGACTCTACAAATGTGAGTTTAATTAGTATTTCTTGCATGGCAACTTTGTATCTTTTCTAACCTTCTTGCTGGTTACCTTTTTTCCAATTCTAGATTTAGAGTCATTTTGCAAAATATTATTGCTAGCTACATTTGCATTTGACTAGCAATTTCTTTATAGTTAACAGGTGATATAACTAAATCGGTATCATAATTCAAATATTGCAATCCATTAGTACTGCAATGTTGACCTCTTGGGTTAAGAGTTCACTAAAATACAACTTGCCAAAATTATTCTTGAGATATAAACCAAGAAAGTGATGTGAGTAAGGAACTGAAGCTGGTGCTTTGGAGGAAGGTTTTTGCTGTTGAGAGGCAATCCCTGATAATATATGGCTGTACCCCTGGAGTAACTTTGCATTGCTCTCTTAGTATTTCACAACTCTTTAATTTTCTCTTTCATTTCTTTGAGAAAACTCTGTTCTTTCATTTGTAAGATGCATTTATGTTAGGATATTATGGGATTACTTAAGAGTATATTCAGGCATTTAGCACTTAGGTCCGCCCAGGTTGCCATATTGCATCTAAACAGCTGGTAATTTTTGTGGCACTAGTATTTAATCCTCTATTATTCTGAGAAATGAACACTTGAGCCTCCCAGGTTACCATATTTTTCGCTTAGCATGTAGCCATTCCTATGGCACTAGTATGTAAATGTAATCCTCCATTATTCTTAGAACGAACACTTCACAATGGAGGATTACCTTCGCGTATCATTAACTGTCATTGAAGTCTTATATTGGTGACCTCATTTTACCTTGACACCGCCAGTTTAGATTATGTATATTAGTATATGTAATGATCTGGGTTTGTTTTTTTGCAGTTGACCAGGTTCACAATGTTGGGAATAGACACCAACTATATACTAGATTCTATCCGCGGCTCTGAGTTGTTAGAAGTGCAGGTTTGTCGCTATACACACCTGGGACACTGGCTTTCATTATATCTGTCCATTCTAGTGACTGTTCTGATGATGGTGATCTGGCACATCTGACATGTCTTGTGCCTGCATGGTTTACCACTGGTGTGCCCGCAGGGAAATAATGTCCGAAGACGCAATAATTGGGAAGCATGGTTACTCCACAGAGGCCCACCACCTTCAAATTAGGTTGGTTCCAAATTTCCGATTCCTCCACACATTAGCCTCACTTCGTCGAGCTTTTGGCTGCCTGAATGCACTGTACTTTAGGTACTAACACAGTATCTTGATCAGGTACAGTGAAGAATCATATGACGAAACAAGGCTGCTTGTTATTGCGGGAGAAGCGTAGAAGTGATTGTCTATTTGATCATGGGCAGTATCCCGTGATAAATGGACCATGTATGTACAGCGGGGTTACATTTTCAGAGTCGGACGATTTTGTTTGTCTAGGTCGGACATGATGGCTGCACTTGAAAAGCGCATTAAAGAAAAAACAGTAAGGGGGCAAACACAGCAATAAATAGGAAATAAATCCCAGAAGTGCAAATTCTTTTTTCTTTTGGCTGTATAGTTTTGTCTGAAAAAGAAATTATCGTTCCCTTGTTGCCATGGATGATGACGTCCTGTTGATTGTTGTGTATGATATATGGGGTTTATCTCACAGGATTTCCCTATTGAATTTTGGTGCATACACCAAGTCTTTTCTTTTGTATTCTTTGGCTTACAGTTAGGGTTTTGATGCAAGCATCCGGGAGATTGTCCTTGTTCTGTAGTGTTGAGAAGGATTATGTATTATGTTCTTTCGATTCATTTTCATCTCCAGCGTGCATACGGAAACATGAAATGTGAATGCCGTTTGTTGTTGATTTGTGTGGGGATCAAGTTGATCCAATCTCCGATCAACGGTATGAATAGAGTGATATAACACGGGATCCCGCGCTTCAGGCGCTGGATCGAGGAACTGGCGCTCACGCAGCAGCCTCACTCCGGCCGGCCCAATAAATCGAGCTGGGCGCTCGCGCGCTTCCTTCGTTTGCTCGGTGCTCCTGGTTCGCTCGTTTTACGGCTGGCGGGTCAAGGCTCGTTTTACGTTGATATATTTTCAAACAAAAAACATGTTTTTTCTAAAAAAAATGTAAAAATTCATGAATTCAAAAAGGTCACGAATTTTAATAAAGGTTCATCAAATTTGGAAAGAAGATCACAAAAAATTGAAAATAGTTGGATGATTTAATAGAACCCCATTTTAAAACAAAATCATTTATTTTGAAAAACTTCATAGAATTTCAAACGATTCTTCAATTCTGGAAAAAGTTCATCGATCTTTTTTTAAAACACCAAGTTATGAAAAGTTCATCAGTTTTGTAAAAATTTCAAAAATAAAAAAAAAGTTCAGAGACTTTGAAAAAAATTCATCTAACTTGAAAAGGAATCATATATTTGGAAAAAAATCATGAGGTTCGAAAAGTTTACGAACTTGAAAAGTTATTGAATTTAAGAAAAATTCACAATTTTTTTAAAAAGGAAACAAAGACAGAGAAAGAGAAAAGGATAAAAAAACATAAGAAAGCCAACCAAAAAATCATAGAAAAAGAACCCGAATACAGGAAACTGCAGTGTTTTTTATGTTAAAAAGCAAATTATCCACAACTTGTGACCTCTGTCTCGCACTTATCTGTGGCGAATGCGCTACTGGGCTGCCCAATTACTGTAGAAGCGGCGCAGTTTTGTCCTGCATGATTATTTTACTGTTTGCAGTTTTTTTTCTTTGGCTTTTATTGTTTATTTCTTTGTTTCACCAGTATCCTTCACTTTTATATACTCCGGTTTATTTTAGCACATATTTATTTTTTTGCATGTTGCACATTTTTGTTTATACATATTTAACATTTTTTAAATAAACCATTAACTTTTTAAATGAATCATCAGTTTATACATAGTTAACATATTTAACACTTTTTAAATAAAACATCTTTTAAACTATGCAAATAACTTTTACATTGTATGTTTCTAAATGACACAAAGATATTTTCACAGCGCACGAATACTTTTTAAAATGTAGCAGACATTTTTGAACACTTTTTTGAATTACACGAACATCTTTCTACATTGTATATCATTTTTTAATGTATCAACATTTTATTATTTACACTAGCATAAAATTAAACTTTGTTAGTATTTTTTGAATTTGCAATGAACGTTTTGAATGTTTTAAGTATTGTGATGTTGCATGTTCAACAATGATGGTGGATAATATTCCCCTTGTTGAGCATATGAGCAGTTATTCCACTTACGTTGCATGCAATTTAGGGGTCCGAGCATACCTGGTCACTCTCTTGCATTTGAGGCATGGTTTTTATTATTTACACTTGTATTTGGGAGTTTGGTCTTTCAAGTAATTCGGTCCAAACACCTTGACCATCAAAGTAGCAATCCTGACCATGATTTTGAGACATGTGCTTTCGAACATCCGAAGATACTCGACCAACAAGTCTACAACGTGAAAACATCTTGAATGAAATCATGCACTTATGGTAACCAGAGCATCCAATCGTTGCACCGATGCTTGCTCTACCGTAGGAGTGGTCGAGGGGATGGCAGTTGCCCATCGTGCACATAGAGGCGCACAATCCATTTTTGTGTGGGAGACAACAATGATGGGTCGTCGATCCATGTTCACACTTTAAATTGATCATTGGGTCAGGAACTTCATGTGGTCAGACGGGCCTGTGGACAAGATAGGCCCATGTTGTCAGAACTAGACCGGATCATCGCCATGACCAGAGTGCGGGTAAACTTCGTCCCTAAGGACTGACTGCGCGAAAATATTTCCAACAAGGAGTTCGGCGTACAAACGCACATACACTTGTAGAAAACCATAATGATCCTGAAAATCTTTGGATATAATCCGAGGATCAAAGACTAGGGTACGAAAGACAAATTCATTGAACTAGTTTTCAAGACCTGCGCATGAAGCGAATATCAGCTTGAAAAAAAAATCAAAGTACATCTAGACTTGAAGATCGGTTTAGAGGCTACTCATGGTGTCCTGGCTAGGGGGTCTTTCACCACGTCGATTTTTGATCAGGTGGGTTGTAATGCCCCAAGTGTAGAACTTTCCCTTCTTGTAACCTTCCATGTGGGGCCACCTTGTCAGAGATCTTGATGATATCTTTTTGTGCCATGAATTCATGTGTGTTCCCTAGTGCTTACTTCCCTTGCATGCATGAATTACATATCATTCCTTGCCATACTTATGATTGCATGCCATGATCATGTTGCATTTGAGTTTAATAGGAGTAGTGTTGTGGTGTTGTGAGTGCATGTGATCTTGCTAGGATTAAGTGGTGGTTTTGCACTACCTTGTGATGCATGTGATAATGGTGTGGGTGATGTAGGAGTGAGTGCTAGTCTTTTTAAGCTCTTGCCTTTTAAACTCCTTTTCCCTTCTATTTTTATTCTTGTCAAAATTCCTTCTTCCCAAAGATGATTCTAAAATGTCTAGTGGTTAGATAAAATGTGCTTATGAGGGGGTGCAATTTTTCTGATTTGATTCTTTGATTTAAGTGGTGCAAATAAACTCAAAACAATAGCTTAATTACTGTTTTGCATTTATTTCAAACATCTCCAAATATTGCATTCCTATTTTTCCCTATTGGGCCAAAATTCCTTAAGTCCAGCAGGATTTTCCTTTTGAATTTTTGCCACAATAGCTTATATGTGGGTTATTTTCTTGAGTGTGTTTAAAACTATATAGGAATCCCCTCCCCAATATTTCTTTTCCTTTCTTCCTGGACAGCATGGGCCTCTTTCCTCCCTCCTGGCCCAGCTGCTCCCTCTAGAGAGAGAGCCCACGCGAAGCCCCTCCCTCCTTCCTGACGGCGTCCTCCTCCTTCCCTCGCCGTCTGCTTTCCGTCAGCACGTGTGAGAGAGAGAGAGCTGACGGCGCCGTGAGCAGCACGTCGAGGCCCCCCTATAAGTTGCGTTGGCGTCCGTGCCCGAAGCCTAGGGTTCCTCTTCTCCCCTCAGCCGCCGCCGCCACCTCTCCCAAACCCATCTCGTTCCCATCTCTCTTCCTTCTTCTCTTTCACGTAAGTTAGCACAGGGTGCAGAGAGAGAGAGTGGCCGGCTTCTTCCGCGGGCGTCGTCGGGCGGCACGGCCGCCATGTCCGGGGGCTCGGGGCGGCTCCCCGCGTCCCATTCCTGGCGCTAGAAGCCCCGGAGAGCGGCCACGCCGACGACCCCGAGCCCGTCCAGGACGTGGCCGTGGTGCTTCTTCCTCCCCGTCGGTCCGGCAGTGCAAGGACGTCTTCATCGTCGGCTTCTTCCTCTCCGGCGCTCCTCCTTCCTGTTCGGCGCTCCCTCTCCCCCCCAAGGTGAGGACCGCCGCCCGTGCTTCCTCCTCCTCAGGTCGGTCCGGATCCGGAGCAGAGTTCTCGTTCTCCCCTGTTGTCGTTCGCCAAGGGATAGCTGTCGCGTGCGAGCAGTAGCAGGGCGAGTAGGCATGCGTATGTGTGTTCGTAGCCGGGGCCTCCCCTGCGTAGTAGCAACAGTAGCAGCCGGCAGTAGGCGCTAGCAGTAGCAGCAGCAGCTAGCCGGTGCAGCTTAGCAGCTGCGGCGGCAGGGAACGCCGGTGCCGTCCGGGCAGCCAAAGGGGGGACCTTTTCCCGTGCTCAGGGCGGGAATGGAGCCCCTGAGAGTCCCGCGGGCCCCGCCGATGGTTTCCCCTGCCGGTGGTGGCCGGGAGTGTCGCCGCCAGCGTCCTCGGGTCCGGCCGCCGGCGGAGTGCTTCTCGTGAGAGGAGTGTTTTTCTATTTTTACCTTCTTGTCTAACCAGTTCTCGATCCGTAGCCCGATGGTAGTGTCGTGCTGGCTTATTCTAGCGCCTGTAGGAGGGCGTGGGTTCGAGTCCCCCCCTCGGCGCCTTTTTATTATTTTGTTTTGATTTATGTTGCGAGTAGATTACCTTGCCTTTTTATCTTCTCCTGTTAACATCAGTAACATCAGCGCAGTGGTAGATGTGTGTTTGTGTTATCGTCAGGTGCAGGGTTCGAATCCCATGCGTTGCACCCCCCTTTTTTTATCTTGCCTGTTTCCTTCCTGATTTGCAGTAGGGCAGCACAACAGAGTTTACCCTCTATTTGGGTCCTTCTCTGTCGAGCCCCATGGGCATAGCAGAGTGGGTGGGGGCAGTAGAGAGCATCAGGAGGTTCAGGGTTCAAATCCTGAACCCTCTTGCTATTGTGTTCTCTCCCTGTTGTTGTTGTTTTCCTTCTGCTACATTTTTTTTAAAACCCCCTTCTTACTATTGTTGATCTTGTGCCTACCAAAGGTGGCCATGGAATTATGTATTTTTTTCCCTTGCTGTTATAGTTGTGCTAGGTGATGTTGTGTGTGTGGTTGTGCTTGTGAGAGATGTGCATGTGAGTGTGTTTCCCCTGTGCTTGGAGTGGGCTCTTGCACCATGTGGGGCTAGTAGATTGTGATGTGTGTGCATTAGCTTGTGGTAGCTCTAGTATAGATATGTGTGTGAGAGCCTCACCCATGGCAAGGCATGAAGAGCATTGATGTGCTCATGAGTAGTAGTGTGTGGTGGTGTTGGATTCATTTAGGGGGTGTAGCTATTGTATGCTCTAACTAGTTCTAGTAGGACTAGATTTGTGTCATGCTAGATGTGTGGGTGGTGTGGACCTCCCCACCTTTACAAGTGGTGCACCTCCTCATGTTTAATATGAGAGAGGGCATATTGTGTGTGTGGGGTTGGCTCATGTGTGTTAGTGTTGTTGATGTGTATGACACAAACATGGGGTTCAAACCCCCATGTCATTTTGTCATTGTGCACATAAGATTCACCTATGTAATTGTCATCTTAGAAGCATACCTTATGGAGTTGCATTTACATTTTGTTGAAAGTTTGGGCATTGTTTCCATGGTAAAGATGGAGCCCAAGGGCATGGATCTTTGTGTGTTAGTAGTAGGGGTTTGTGCTCAACACCATAGTGGTGTCAACCACCTCTTGGTGACATGTGTGTGCAAACTATGCCTAGACAAAGTGGGCATGTGGTTGGGAAATTCCAGATTTTTGAACTCTAAAAATTTCACTAAGTCTGGAATGCTGAAAACATTTTCTTCCCCTGTAGATTAGGTTGTTCTGGTCATTATGTTGAGAACTGGACTTAGTTCAGTGCTAGTGTTTTGAACCTGGGGTGTTTGTGAAGCTTCCTGTCAATTTTCAAGTCATTTGGAGTCCATTAGATTGTGTTTTGATTGCTGTCAAAAAGCTTCAGAACAGAAACAGAAACTCAGGTGCAGGAATTTTCACCAAGTCCGTGAGAACTGATGGTTTTGGGAAAGTTTGTGGCCTTGTATCTTCTAGAGTTTAATTCCTTTTGCTGTGATTCTTGCTGGAGATTGTAGTGTTCTTGGTTGGCAACAGCCACATATATTATTTGTCATATTTGAAGACCTGTAGCTATGTTGCATGTGGCTCACAAACAGCTAAGATGCAGAAACTGGCAGATTGCGTAGTTTTGCCATTTTGTTCAAAGTTTGTGTTTAATTGTTGTTGGGGTGTCCTACCTTGCTCCATTTCATTCATGTTGGGTTAATATATGTCTTGGCAACCTGGGAACACCAGATTTGTGCCAATTGTGTGTGTGGTGATGAATCTTTCACGTAGGGCTTCATATCGTGTTTCGTTGATTCCCGTTGATCCGTAGCTCCGTTTGCAAAGTTTTTTATATGGTTTTGCACCGTTTTACGAGATGCATCTGTTCATATCATTCCCATGCATGTTCAAATAGTTTAGTGAAAAGTTCTGTCCAGGAACTTGTTGTAGTTTATCTTGCTTGTGCTAGTGTTAGAAATAGTGGTGCATGCTCAACTTTCATCTCATGCATCATGTGATTGTTGCATTTTGTGGTGCTGCTGTTCATTGTCTGTTATTTTGTGTTGGGTAGCACCGGGAGCGGAGACCGATTACGTGGAGTCAGGAGAGTACGTGCAGGACGATCCAGAACCATTCCAAGCTGAGGATATCACAGGCAAGATGACATGACCTTGATCCCATATCTAGACTTGTTATGTTAGTTTAGATTCCACGTTATTGCTCGCTGCCTACCACTGAAAATATATTGCCTCTTCATATGCCATGAGCCTAAACACCTTACCCTTTCCTAGCAAACTTGCATGGCTAGGTAGGCTTGCTCATCTACTAATGTTAGCATTGTTAGTTGCAGGTGCTTATAACTCATGAGTTGTCATGAGCTTGATATCATTATGTTAATCTCTGTTATTTAATTAATGTACCTATATATTCGGTAAATGACGGGAGGCCTAGCCTTTTGCCGGGTGTCTTGTTCCGTTATTGCCGCCTTAGTTACCGGTTACCGGTGTTTGATTCCATAATGATCGCTCCTAACACGTTCGGGGTTGTTATGGGGACCCCCTTGATAAATCGCGAAGTGTTAAGGCTTGTCCGGCAGGACCCAACTTTGGTTTTAGTCTGCTAATCACATAATAATCTGCATAGGGAATAGCTACCCCGAGGAATCTAATCAACAACCCGGGCCAGTGCTCCTCATGAGCGTTGGCCCAAACTTGAGTCGTGTGCGGGGCCAACCCGGGGCAACTCGGGAGATGTCTATCAGGCCACCGTACGCTGTGCTCATCCGGCGTGTCCTGAGACTGAGATACGCGGCTCTTATCAGGGTCGTCGACACGTCGGGAGGTCCTGCTAGCCTTGTCTTACCTTAGCGGTATATCTTGCGTATAGGAACCCCGGTGAGGCTTTGGTTTTCCCCAGAGTTGAGGTTTTCCTCTAAGGAATCCGACGAGATCACGAGATTCGTGATAGAGGATGCCTTTGCGGCCTGTGCTCGTTTGTGATGGACTAGTTGGAGCACCCCTGCAGGGTTTAATCTTTCGGAAAGCCGTGCCCGCGGTTATGTGGCAACTTGGAATATTTTTGTTAACATACGGTATTAGAAAACTTAAACATAAACTAATAAAATATGCCAACTGTGTGCGTAACCGTGACTGTCCCTTCGAAGATCTCTCTTCGATCGGGAACACGGTGGGGTTATGAATGCCGTAGGTAGGTGTTCAGATCACTTTCTGATCAAGTATTCACGATCGTTAGTATAGAACACTGTCACTTCTCCTTTGCGTAAGCTAGCCACTTATTCAACCTTAGGATGCAGCAGCGTGAAACACTTCACTCCTTCCTTACCCATTAACATGTCTAGATCTGGCACCAAGGTCTTAGATTGTTGAGTCCCCGTGACTCACGGATTCCTCCGAAACTCCCAGCAGGTACAGGTACCCCAGAGGCAGATGATTCCGACGGCACCCATCTGGCGTGGCAGTACGACGAGGAGACAGATCGCCTTTACGTGAACTATCCAGAGGACTGAACCGTGGTCGTGATCGTGGGCCTGCAGCGGGTAGCATGGCATTTCCCTTGTTTTGTAGTCCGTACCACAACTACATTGATTGTATCTGCGTTGTACTCTGTATTATTAATAAGAAGACAGTTGAATCCCAGATTGTCTATTTTATTTATTATTATGTGCTATGTTTACTTGCTTGCAAAACACTTAGATGCGCTTCTTTCCTTTTCGGGGCCTCGACCCCCAGATCGGAAAGGACCGCATCTTGGTCGTTACATGGGTAAGGACCCCCATGTCAATTCAGAAGTGGGTCACACTAGGTGTTCCATGTCGTATTAGTGGAAGGCTCCTGAAGACTTGTTATATACTCCAAGATATCAGATCCGTCGTAGACTTGATTTCTTCATACATAACCGATTGGTTCATGTAACCATAAGCCCCTTGGTACCTATATAAATCGAGGGCAAGGTTCCGTAGGGGACCACCAACAATCTCAGGTTAGAAAATATGTACTTCATACTTTAATCCAAAGCAACAAACACAAGCAGGACATAGGATTCATCTCTTTGGAGATATTGAACCTAGGTAACACTCATGTTCTTGTTACTATTGTATCTATACATTTTTTTGGTAGCCCCTACTTGAGATATGTTTGCTTAAGGTCGGGCGGCAACGCGCTGCCGGCAGATATCTTTCTTAGTATTTGATGCCTACTCGGCCATGCCCCACCTTCTAGTTAAATGCGTCGTGGGAAACTCGCCTTGCCTGAGGTAACCATGCCAAGATTTTTTGGTTGTGTTTGCGATTCTGGTGGTGCTTGCGAGTGCATCGAGGTTCATTGCTTCTTATTTGCACAAGGCGTCGTCCTCGGAGCACCGATATAATCTTGAGGTTGAATATGATCCGCTTGATTGGCTTGCAGCAGAACTGGATGAGATCAAGTTTTTTCAACATACGCCATAGCTTAACTTGGTTGAGTCACATAATATATTTTTCAAATGATAACACCCCTACCTGTGACATGTTTGCATTTTACTCACATGCGTCGATCCACGTAGGCATCATCGTATGTGTGTGCGTTGGAGAATTCATTCATACGACCTGTAGCACGCGGTTGCCAGCTGTGTCGTGTGGACGAATCAGTTTTCGTCCACACAGTCAACATCTATTCCACGCGCGTGTGGGTGAACTGCTCTTCGCCCAAACGACTACTCGACGTTGCTAGATGGTAACTGGAGTTGCGCGTATGTGGCAACTAGGTAAACACACATGACAAGTATGAATCATTGCTAGATCACAACTACAGTTGCGCGTACATGATAACTAGGTAAACACACATGAAAACTATGATTAATCATACATGTCAACTATGGTTGGACCACACGTGACAACTAGTTAATCACATATGGTAACAATTGTTTTATCACATAGGACAAGTAGTTAATCACACATGGCAACTATGGTTTGGTTACACACGGCAACTACCGTTAATTAGACATGACAATTATAGTTTACCAAAACAGAGAAGTTGTCATGCTTATACAACTACATTTCACTAGTAGAAAACTGACCTTTCGTTCGCACCTTTAGTCCCGATAACCATTAGTACCGGTTTCATGGGGACATCATTAGTCCCGGTTTAGTTGCCACCTCTAGCCCCGGTTTGTTATACAAACCAATACTAAAGGGGTGGTGGAAGACTCTCGTCGGGTTGGGGGCACCACGAGCACAATTAATCCCGGTTTGTATAACCAACCGGGACTAAAGATGTCCCTATATAAACGCTTCATCCACATCGAGCCCATTTCTCTCTTTTCTTCATTCCCCTCTCTGTTCTTCCCCTTCGCTCGAGCCCATCCTCCATTTTTTTCCAGGATTTGTCAAGATTTGAGGCACCCCATCTGTAACAGCCCCAGTGCATTTCCTTCCCCTTTTGTAATCCTTTCCATGTTTGGCAACCTTGTTTTGGTGATCAAATGGTTTGAGCTCAATGGTGTCAACTTTTCATGTGCATCATGGCATCATGCATGTCATCATCCTTTGTCTTGTCTTGTTGTTTTGTGTTGCACCTTTGGTGATTGAAAGTGTGAGTGCCTTATGAGTGTGGCATTGTGTTGATTGTGTGAGGAGAGTGGGTGCAACAAGAGCCACTTCAAAACCCTTGTTGCACCATGACCATAAAACCCTTCCCTCTCTTTTCAATTTATTGTGGGTGTTTTAAAGTTTCTGTTTTGGCCCATTAAAAATGTTCATCTTCTTTTAAAAACCCTTTTATTAACTGTGGGTGGCAACACTCTCTTCTTGGGTTTTATTTTCCCTTTGTTTTTATTTTAAACAGAGCCAATTTCAAATAAAACAATTTTTTTTGCTCTAAAATGCCCCACCTATTTTTGTAAATATGAGGAACATTTTAGATGCCCAATTATATTTAAGATTTATTTTTAACTCATTTCCCTAGCCCATGGCTTTTAATTCAATTCTGTTTTGGTTTTATTTAAAACTTGCTTGAGAGTGTGAGAGAGAGAAGGCAAGATGGGCTCCCTTGGCCCATCTCCCTTATACGTGGCCCAAGTCCCCCCCCCCCAACGGCATTGTCGTTGTCTCCTTCTCCCCTTTCCGCCAGAGAGAGCGCGTGAGAGAGGAGGTGCCACGTGGCCCTCACGGACGTCGAGGATCGACAGCTCGTAGCCTATTTAATCATTGCGTTGTCTAGGGTTGCGTGCTCTCCCTTCTCGCGCCACCATCTCGTCCTTCCCCCTCTTCTTCCCTCTCTCCCGCGGGTAAGTTTTGTCAAGTTCAGAGAAACAGGGGAGTTTCGCCGCCATCCCCGTCGTCTCCCTCGTCGCGGGCAGCTCCCCCGTGGCATCCAAGATGGGGACGAGGATGCCAGTGCCTCCCTCGACCCTTTCCTGTCGCTAGGAGTCGTCGACCCCTCCCTGGTGTCGCCTCTGCCGTCGCTGTTGCTGGTGCGGGTGCAGCATCGTCGCGAAGCCGCCCCGCCTCTTCTTCCTCTCCCAAGCCCCGTCGTCCTCGTCTTCGTGCCCCTAGGTGAGCCGCCGTCGTCTTCTCCCCCTCTCCTGCGTGCCTGTCCTCTCTATGTGCATGATCGTCGCCGCCGTCGTGCTCTGCCATGGCCGGGAGCAGCAACTCCTTGCGTCGCCGTTGGTTTCCCCCTCCCGGTAGGTTGACCACGGGAACGAGACCCCCATGGCCTCCGCATCCCCCGTCGGTAGCCAGCTCTGTTGATTCGTGTCCGTAGTCTCGTCACTGTCTTCCCATGTTTCGGCCGCCGTCGTGGTAGTGTGCGATGTAGAGGGGCTTCTCAAAAGGAGTCAGACCCCCTCTCTGTCAAGTTCCGGTGCAGTAGCGTAGTAGTCAGTGCCTTCACTGTTGTCCTTGGCGTCGCGGATTCGAGTCCTCGTCGCTCCCCTTTTTATTTTCGTTTTATTTCCTGTAGTGTAGCAGTGGCATTAGTAGAGGAGGCCTTCGGCCCCTTCTAGTGCAACTATCCTAGTGTAGCGTTGTTATGCATAGTGTGTGTGTGGTGTGAGCAAGGGGTGAAGGGTTCGAATCCCCTGCACCTTTCTTTTATTTTATTTTTTGGTGCATGTGTGTGTGGGTGCACATGTGCATGTGTGTCTGTGTATGTGTGTGTGTGTGGATGCACAATGTGCATGTGTGTGTGTGGCTGTGTGTGTGAGTGTGTGTTGTGGGGCATGACCCACTTGCCTACACCCACTAGGGGCCCTCGTGCAATGACCAGTGGGCCCCATGCCATTTTTTCTTTTCTTTTTCTTTTATTTTGGGGTGTTTCCTTTTTAGGTACATTCCAATTAGAGATATAGCCAGATTTAACCTATGCCAAAATTTGGCAAGTTTTCACTTATAGGTTGATTTGAATTCAATGTGAATTTTACCTTCTTGCTGTGGTTATGTTTTAGATGCAAGTATATGAGTATAATATATGGATTTGGGGTAGAAAAACCCAAGGAATCCAATGGTTGCAGTGGATTCCAAATTTATGCAGTTTTGCAGAAGTGTCACTTTGTGATCAGGTGGCACTTGTTTTGCTTTGTAGGATTGTTTAAGTCCATAATTAGGGGTTGAGCATCCATGCATCAAATTGGTTGCACTTCATATCGAGCATGTGTGTGTGGTGAATATAGTGTGTTGATTCTTGTTCCCGTTTTGCTTCGTCTCGATAGAGTCCGAACCACTTCGGAGTGTGAGGATCCGTTCGGCTACGTCGGTTCGTCTGCTTCACGGAGTTCATTCTTCTTCCAAGCGAGATCTCAGGCAAGATGACCATTTCCATATATACCATTACTATCATTGCCATGCTAGTTGTCTCGTTTATTTCGTTATGTCTCGTTGCCTACCACGTGTTATATGTCAGCCTCTCAACATTGCCATGAAACCTTCAACCCGTTCACAACCTAACAAACCACTCATTGGCCACGTTACCGCTTGCTTAACCATGTGTTAGCGTTGCTTGTTGCAGTTGCACGTGCTTCCACGTGATAACATGGGTTCCTTGTTATACCATCGTATTAAATGTTATTTAATTTAATGCACATATATACTTGGTAAAAGGTGGAAGGCTCGACCTTTCTAGCTTGGTGTTTTGTTCCACCTTTGTCGCCTTAGTTTCGGGTACCGGTGTTATATTCCATAATTAAGCGCTCCTAACATGATCGGGGTTGTTATGGGGACCCCCTTGATAATTCGTTTTAGATTAAGACCGGTCTAGCAAGGCCCAACTTTGGTACTACATTTGCCTAATAACTAATAAATAGCATAGGGACCTGCCGGCACCCGCGGATAATTAATCAACCCCCGGACCAGTGCTCCGCATGAGTGTTGGTCCAAACTGGGACACTACGGGGCCACCGTGGGGCAACCCGAGGTTTGGTTTTACTCCTAGTGTGACCCATGCGTCGTGTCCTCAGAACGAGATACGCGGGTCCTATCGGGATCGTTGACACATCGGACGGCCTTGTTGGATTAGTTTTACCTTTGACGAGATATCTTGTGCATCGGGATTCCGGTGATTCTTTGGGTAATCTCAGAGTTGAGATTTTCCACTAAGGAGTCCGACGAGATCGCGAGTTTCGTGATCGAGGATTTCTATGCGGCTTGTAGTAATTTGTGATGGACTAGTTGGAGGATCCCTGCAGGGTTAAATATTTCGGAAAGCCATGCCCGCGGTTATGTGGCAACGTGGAAACTTTGTTTAACATCCGGTTCTAGACGACCTGAAGTAAACTTATTAAAACTTGCCAACTGAGTGCGTAACCGTGAATGTCTCTTTCGAGAGCTCCTTCTCCGATCGAGGACACGGTGGGGTTATATCTGATGTAAGTAGGTGTTCAGGATCATTCCTTTGATCATCAATAATTCACGTCCGCTATGCGTAGATCATCCCCCTCTTATTCTTGTACTCGTAAGTTAGCCACCTCAAATAAATATTTAGTCTCTTGTTGCAGCCTCACCACTTAACCATACCTCACCTATTAAGCTTTGCTAGTCTTGATACCTTTGGAAATGAGATTGTTGAGTCTGTGTGGCTCACAGATTACTACAACTCTAGTTGCAGGTACAAATAAAGATTTACTTTGACGCGAGCGCATTGATTGTTCATTTGGAGTTTCTTCTTCTTCGTCATAGATCTAGGATGGGTTCCAGCCCCGCAGCCTGGAATAGAAATGATGGACGTCCTTCTTTTATCGTTTGTCTTCGTCCATAGTCGGACCCTGCTCTTCTTCATGATGATTGTATGTATTGTACTGATGTGAGTCTCATGTAGCTTGTAGCGAGTGTAAGCCAATTCCATATAATCATCTTTTCAGTACATGTACCTGTAACGATATTCATTCTTGCGAAACGACGAGATGCGCTTCTACCCCTGTCGAGGCCCTCGTGCCAAAATAAGGATAGGATCGTATCTTGGGCGTTACAAGTTGGTATCAGAGCAGTACCGACCTAGGAGCCCCCTTGATTGATCGAACTTGGCCGAGTCAAGTCTAGTGAAAAAACTGCTTTGAGTCTAGTTATATATCGGAGAGTAGGATTCTTTTTTCTCCTCTTCTATGCTCTTGTGAGGAATCTTGACGTAATAATTTGAATTCTACTCCTCTTCTCACTCAATTTTTTTTTAGGATCACGCGGATATTTTTGAAATCTATATGTTGTCGATGTGACAAAGTTCTGACTTGGTGCCCCCTGCTGTGTTGATGTGACAAAGTTTTGATCAGTCGTGTTGTCTTTTCAATTCTTCTAAACCGGAGTGGTCATGTCAAATTCTTTTCAACCGCTGTGCTTCTCTTCAAGTAATTCAATCTTCTCCAATTTTACAAGATCAATCTCTCATTTCTTTCCGGAGTTCATCTCATCTGTCCCAAGTTGTCTTTGTTTTTCCCTGCCCTCCCTCCCTTTTTCTTCAATGTTTCAGTTATCATCCAAGTGGAGTTCAATTCATGGATGCTTCCGCTATCTTCTCTTCTGTGGTGTATCCGATGATTCGTTGTGAGTATTCTTAGGAGTTGCTAGTTCATCATTCTTCATTCTGTTTTCTTCTCCGATGGATTCAATTCAAGCTCTCTATGTTCATCATATCCTTTTCATCCTTTAAATTCTTTCCAATGTTGGTAATTCTTATCAAGTGTGTCTTGTTTTTCATCCCTCTCTATTCTATCCGGAGTGTTGAAGATATCTCAGAAGTTTCTTGTTTTCAATCCTTTTAATCATTTCGAGGGTCTCACCTCATCAAATATTTATTTATACCGGCGCAATCTCACTTTTCTAATCAATTGTATCAACGAAGTTTTCTTTTTTGAGTGGGCCCATAACCCACAGGTTTCTCCCAGGATATTTCCTGGATCTTCTAATCTTTTTCGAAGATCTCTAATTCTTTTAATTATGACGTAAGTATGCATTCCATCAGTCATATCCCTTTTCCAAGATCTATTTGAATTTATTTCTCATCATTGGCTCAACTTTTCATTGTTCATCATTCCGGATTATCTCACGAATTCTAGATGGTGCTTCTTGCCATCGTTCTCAGATTGGAAGACCGAAGGGGTGTTTCTCTCAATCTTGCCTATTCTTTTGAAGATTGTCATCTCAGCTCGTGATATCTTCTCAATTGTTGTCTCATGAGTAATTCCTTCCATATCTATCCGGTGCATTTCAGAAATGTTTTGTTTTGTTGATCCTCCGAAGGCCATCATTTTAGAGGATTTCTTCGTTCTCAGCTTTCACCTTTCATCCTCAGATTCTTCCCAATTGTGTGTGTTCATTCATCTCTCAATTATTCCGGTGCCTTGTTGAAGTTTTTTATTAGACGGCTCAAGATCTCTTTGTTCTCATGTTTTCCATCCATTTCTATATCCCCATATTATCTAAATTCTTCAGGTTGATCATGACCCCTTTGTTCTCATGTTTCTTCATTCATTCATGTTATTCCCATTCAATTGTGAATTATTTCGATGGTCCGTTCAATATTTCTTCAAGTTTGTGCTCTATCTCTCTCTTCAATCTTTCTCAAGAAGAATAAGTGCTATGCTAAATTTGTTGCTTGTGAGCAATTTAACTTGATGAAGGATGGGCATAACATAATTCTTAGTCTTGTTCATCGGGTGATTTCAATTCTTCTTCCGGAGTGGGTCATGATATCAATTTTTTTCTCAAGTGCTCATCTTTTCTTTTCTGGAGTTCCAAGTTTTCTCAAGTATCTCTTCATGAAGCTTCATCTAATCTTGCAAGATCATAATCTTATTCTTTCAATCTTGAACTCTTTTCTATCACCCTTTCATTCCGGTGTTCTCCAAGTGGTTCATCAAGGTTTCAATTCTTTCTCAAGGTGTTATTCAAGATTCTTGTTGGAGACCTCAAGTATTCTTTCTCTTGCATTTCAAAGTGCAATTCTTCCTCCTTTATCCTTGTGGTGGTGTTATAGCCTTTTTGTTAGTGGAGGAATCTCGAAGAGAATTTGTTTCAAGAATGAGATATTTAAACCCACCAATTCTTCTATCGTGGGATATTTTCAACCCATGATATCTTCATTGAGCTTATCTTGGTTGAGATTTCACCTAAAGCTTTTCCTAAGGATTGTTACTATTATGGTGTTGTCATCAAGCCCAGTCCTCAATGTTTCTTCTTGGTGTAAGAAGTTTTGCCTTTCTTGTTGCTCTCAATCAATCCTTGTTTATGTTAGTGGTTGGTTGTCATCTAATTATTTGAGATGTTTTCCATAAGACTAGTACAAGCTTGTTCTTTCGTTGTTGATTTTCCAACAACTCCATGCAATCCAACTTTGTAGGATTGTCTTCAAGTTCAAATGTGGTGGAAGTTGTCATTTTCTTTTCCGTTCTTTTCTTTCCAATGATCTAGTTCCTATTCTTTGTTCCGGAGGTGTTGTGGTATTGCTCTCTTATCCATTATCTAGTTTTGTCAAGGTCGTGTTCTTTCCTTTCTTATTCATTTAACCAGAGTGTTGTGTCTCCTTTCATGTTCTTTCCTTGCATATCAATTTAGTTGTTGTGTTGCGAATCTTTTCAAGATCTTTCCATCTTATGAAATTTTGCCCTCTTTCGTACCAAAGTGCTGCCAAAATTTTGTGTGAATTCTGGCTTGTTTCTCATATCATTCTTAATCTCTTTGAAACCTTCAAGGATCCTTGGTTTAACTCGTTTGTCAAAGAAGCGACTAAGTTTTACCTCTTACTCTTTCTCATCCTCTTCCCCTTTCATTCTTAGATATCGGGGCGAGATCTCTTGTTAGTGTAGGAGAGTTGTAATAGTCCCAATGCATTTCCTACCCCTTTTGTAATCCTTTCCATGTTTGGCAACCTTGTTTTGGTGATCAAGTGGTTTGAGCTCAATGGTGTCAACTTTTCATGTGCATCATGGCATCATGCATGGCATCATCCTTTGTCTTATCTTGTTGTTTTGTGTTGCACCTTTGGTGATTGAAAGTGTGAGTGCCCTGTGAGTGTAGCATTGTGTTGATTGTGTGATGAGAGTGGGTGCAACAAGAGCCACTTCAAAACCCTTGTTGCACCATGACCATAAAACCCTTCCCTCTCTTTTCAATTTATTGTGGCTGTTTTAAAGTTTCTGTTTTGGCCCATTAAAAATGTTCATCTTTTTTTTAAAAACCTTTTATTAATTGTGGGTGGCAACACTCTCTTCTTGGGTTTTACTTTCCCTTTGTTTTTATTTTAAACAAATCCAATTTCGAATAAAACTTTTTTTTCTTTGCCCTAAAATGCCCCACCTATTTTTGTAAATTGAGGAATAGTTTAGATGCCCAATTATATTTAAGAGTTATTTTTAACTCCTTTCCCTAGCCCCTGGCTTTTAATTCAATTCTTTTTTGGTTTTATTTAAAACTTGTTTGAGAGTGTGAGAGAGAGAAGGCCAGATGGGCTCCCCTGGCCCATCTCCCTTCTACGTGGCCCAAGTTCCCCCCCCCTAACGGCATTGTCGCTGTCTCCTTCGCCCCTTTCTGTCAGAGAGAGCACGTGAGAGAGGAGGTGCCACGTGGCCCTCACGGACGTCGAGGACCATCAGCTTGTAGCCTATTTAGTCCCTGTATTGTCTAGGGTTGCGTGCTCTCCCTTCTGGCGCCGCCATCTCCTCCTTCCCCCTCTTCTTCCCTCTCTCTCGCACGTAAGTTTTGTCAAGTTCAGAGAAACAAGGGAACTTCGCCGTCGTCCCCGCCGTTACCTCGTCGCCGGCAGCTCCCCCGTGGCATTCAAAATGGGGACAAGGATGCCGGTACCTCCCTCGACCCTTTCCCGTCGCTAGGAGCCGCCGCCCCCTCCATGGCGTCGCCTCCGCCATCACCCTCGCTGGTGCGGGTGTAGCGTCGTTGCGGATCCACCCACCTCTTCTTCCTCTCCCAAGCCCCATCGTCCTCGTCTTTGGGCCCCTGGGCGAGCCGCCGTCGTCTTCTCCCCCTGTCCCGCATGCCTATCCTCTCTATGTGCATGATCGTCGCCGCCGTCATGCTCTTCCATGGCTGGGAGCAGCAGCTCCTTGCGCCATCATTGGTTTCCCCCTCCCGGTGGGTTGACCACGGGAACGAGACCCCCCATGGCCTCTGCATCCCCCGCCGGTAGCCAGCTCTGTTGATTCGTGCCCGTAGCCTCGTCACCGTCTTCCCCTGTTCTCGCCGCCGCCATGGTAGTGTGCGATGTAGAGGGGCTGCTCAAAAGGAGCCAAACCCCCTCTGTGTCAAGTTCCGGTGCAGTAGCGTACTGGTCAGTGCCTTCTCTGTTGTCCTTGGCCTCGCGGGTTCGAGTCCCCGTCGCTCCCCTTTTTATTTTCATTTTATTTCTTGTAGTGTAGCAGTGGCATTAGTAGAGGAGGCCTTCGGCCCCTTCTAGTGCAACTATCCTAGTGTAGCATTGGTATGCATAGTGTGTGTGTGGTGTGAGCAAGGGGTGCAGGGTTCGAATCACGTGCACCTTTATTTTCTTTTATTTTTTTGGTGCATGTGTGTGTGGGTGCACATGTGCATGTGTGTATGTGGATGTGTGTGTCTGGGTGCACAATGTGCATGTGTGTGTGTGGATGTGTGTGTGTGTGATTGTGTGTTGTGGGGCATGACCCACTTGCTTACACCCACTAGGGGACCCTGGTGCAATGACCAGTAGGCCCCATGCCATTTTTTCTTTTCTTTTATTTTATTTTGGGGTGTTTCCTTTCTAGGTATACTCCAATTAGAGATATAGCCATATTTGGCCTATGCCAAAATTTGGCAAGTTTTCACTTATAGGTTCATTTGAATTCTATGTGAATTTTATCTTCTTGATGTGGTTATGTTTTAGATGCAAGTATATCAGTATAATATATGGATTTGGGGTACAAAAACCCAAGGAATCCAATGGTCGCACTGGATTCCATATTTGAGCAGTTCTGCAGAAGTGTCACTTTGTGATGAGGTGGCACTTGTTTATCTTTGTAGGATTGCTTAAGTGCGTAATTAGGGGTTGAGCATCCATGCATCAATTTGGTTGCGCTTCATATCGAGCATGTCTGTGGTGAATATCGTGTGTTGATTCTTATTCCCGTTTTGCTTCGTATCGATAGAGTCCGAAACGCTTCGGAGTGTGAGGATTCGTTCGGCTACGTCGGTTCGTCTGCTTCACGGAGTTCGTTCTTCTTCCAAGCGGGATCTCAGGCAAGATGACCATTTCCCTAGATACCATTACTATCATTGCCATGCTAGTTGTCTCGTTTCTTTTGTTCTATCTCGTTGCCTACCACCTTTTATATGTCAGCCTCTCAACATTGCCATGAAACCTTCAACCTGTTCACAACCTAGCAAACCACTTATTGGCTATGTTACCGCTTGCTGAACCATGTGTTAGCGTTGCTAGTTGCAGGTGCAGTTACTTCCATGTGAGAACATGGGTTCCTTGTTATACCACCCTATTAAATGCTATTTAATTAAATCACATATATACTTGGTAAAAGGTGGAAGGCTCGGCCTTTCTAGCTTGGTATTTTGTTCCACCTTTGCCGCCTTAGTTTCGGCTACCGGTGTTATGTTCCATAATTGAGCGCTCCTAACACGATCGGGCTTGTTATGGGGACCCCCTTGATAATTCGTTTTAGATTAATACTGGTCTGGCAAGGCCCAACTTTGGTACTACATTTGCCTAATAACTAATAAATAGCATAGGGACCCGCCGGCACCCGCGGATAATTAATCAACCCCCAGGCCAGTGCTCCGCATGAGTGTTGGTCCAAACTGTCGGGATACGGGGCCACCGCGGGGCAACCCGAGGTTTGGTTTTACTCCTAGTGTGACCCATCCGTCATGTCCTGAGAACGAGATACGCGGCTCCTATCGAAATCATCAACACGTCGGGCGGCCTTGCTGGATTAGTTTTACCTTTGACGAAATATCTTGTGCATCGGGATTCCGGTGATGCTTTGGGTAATCTCACAGTTGAGGTTTTCCACTACGAAGTCCGACAAGATCGCGAGTTTCGTGATCAAGGATTTCTATGCGGCTTGTGGTAATTTGTGATGGACTAGTTGGAGCACCCGTGCAGGGTGAAATATTTCGGAAAGTCGTGCCCGCGGTTATGTGGCAACGAGGAAAAGTTTTTTTAACATCCGGTTCTAGACGAATTGAAGTAAGCTTATTAAAATTTGCCAACTGAGTGCATAACCGTGACTGTGTCTTTCGAGAGCTCCTTCTCCGAGCGAGGACACGGTGGGGTTATGTCTGACGTAAGTAGGTGTTCAGGATCATTCATTTGATCATCAGTAGTTCACGTCCGCTATGCGTAGATCATCCCCCTCTTATTCTTGTACTCGTAAGTTAGCCACCTCAAATAAATGCTTAGTCGCTTGTTGCAGCCTCACCACTTAACCATACCTCACTTGTTAAGCTTTGCTAGTCTTGATACCTTTGGAAATGAAATTGCTGAGTCTCCGGGGCTCACAGATTATTACAAAACCAGTTGCAGGTACAAGGAAAGGGTTACTTTGATGCGAGCGTGTTGATTGTTCATTTGGAGTTTCTTCTATGGGTTCCACGCTTGCAGCCTGGGATAGCAAGGATGGATGTCGTCTTTTATCATTTGTTTTCGTCCGTAGTCGGACCCTGTTCTTCTTCATGATGACTATATGTATTGTACTGATGTGACTGTGATGTAGCTTGTGGCGAGTGTAAGACAATTCAATATACTCATCTTTTCAGTATATGTACTTGTAACGATATCCATTCTTGCGAAACGACGAGATGCGCTTCTATCCCCGTCGAGGCCCTCGTGCCAAAATAAGGATAGGATCGCATCTTGGGCGTTACACCATCTCTCCAAGTGTTCACAAATGTTAGCAACTTTGCCCTTTCATATCTCATTGCTAGATTAGCTCGTGCAATGCTCTATAAGTATAGTGATTTGTGGGTTTTAGTTTGGGAGTAATTATGTGGGATTTTATTTTATTTATATGCAATTTGAGCTCAAATTAACTTCTTAGTTTGCATATGTGTAGGTGTGGTTTACTTAGTGCCTTCCCGTCCCCGTCCTAACCACCATCGATCGCCCGCAACGTGTCGTCGCCGGCACCACCTTGGTGAGCCTCTTGTTCTTATCCTTTTTATTAAAAAAATCGTATTTGTAAGATTTAGATAGTTTTCTTACTTGTAGGATCGTTTGTTATACATAATGTCGTGGTCTTGATATCCGTCCCCGTCGGCCCTCATCCGGTTTATGATTCGGATTAGGTATATTCTCTTTTATAACTATTTGTTGCATTTCGCGTTTATGACAATTATGCCCATCAAGTTGACATAGATACTTTTATCTAGGAGGTATGTGAACTGGAAATTGCAACCGATATTCTTGTTGAGAAGTTAAATATAGTTGAAAAAGAAAATGTGTATTTGAAAGAAAAATTGAAAAGAATTGAAGAAGAGAAGATGAAATTGGAGTTGTATATCGCTGATGTCGTCGATGATCACAAGATCGAGATGGATGCAATGCGCTTGAAGATTAGAAATATTAGAAAATATGCCGTTTATAAAGAGGCTTGGTATCACTATGCTATTGGATCAATTGTTACCTTAGTTGCGATCTTGATCGCATTTTGTTGCATTTAAATGCTTTAGCAAGATACTCTTGTATGTTGTTCTATGAGAATAAGTGTGTATGAACTTGTATTAATTTTGTCTTTTCGGTCTTGTGTAATGAAGATGAACCAGCAATGGATGTACGATGAGCGATGCTCTCCCCAGTTCATTAATGGTGTGCAGAGTTTTCTGCGTGCGTCTGAGGCAAACCAGCGGGATGGTTTTATGTGTTATCCATGTGTTGTTTGTAAGAACGATAACATTTCCTCTAAGTCAAGAGTCATTCACGCCCACCTGTTTACGTCCGGTTTCATGTCCGGCTATAACTGTTGGACCAAGAACGGAGAAAGAGGGGTTCTAACAGAAGAGAATGAAGAAGAAGAGGATGATGAAAGCTATTGTGTGTTTCCTGAATACGATGGTACTATGATGGGGAAGAAGCTAAAGAAGAGGCACTAGATGAGCCCGCTGATGATCTTGGTCGGGCCATTGCTGATGCAAAGAGAAACTGCGCAAGTGAAAAGGAGAAGTTGAAGTTGCAGCGCATGTTAGAGGATCACAATAAATTGTTGTACCCAAATTGCGAAGATAACAAGAAGAAGATGGGTACCACACTGGAATTGCTGCAATGGAAGGCAGAGAATGGTGTATCTCACAAGGGATTTGCAAAGTTGTTGAAAAAGTTAAAGAAGACGCTTCCAAAGGACAACGAATTGCCCAATAGTAGGCAAAAAGCAGAGAAGGCTATCTATCCTCTAGGATTAGAGGTGCAGAAGATACATGCATGCCCTAATGACTGCATTCTCTACCGAAGTGAGGAGTAGGAGAATTTGAATGCATGTCCACCATGTGGTGCGTTGCACTATAAGATCAACCGTGATGACCCTGGTCACAATGTTAGGAGCCAGCGCCCGAGGAAGAGGATTCGTGCCAAGGTGATGTGATATTCTCCTATAATACCACGGTTGAAACATTTGTTCCAAAACAAAGAGCATGCCAAGTTGATGCATTAAGATGTGGTTGTCATGGCTCTTTAGCCCGATTATTTTCCTTTCATTGACATTCACATTACCATGTACATCAGCTACTAACCTGTAAAGGAACCTAGCTCCTTTATATACTCCACAAAATAACTTTTGTTGGGAAACATTCATTTCGTAAGGTGCTGGTGGTAAATAAAAAAAATTCTACTTCAAGTTCAATAGGATGAAGGTCACTTCTAGTGTTTAGAGCTTGAAGATCCAAGCGAGAGTTCAGATTATCCTAAGATTTCCCATGAATGCACAACAATGTGTTGATTATGTTCTCACATACAGTTTTTCCTATGTACATGCCATCTAAGTTGTGGCACAGCAACAAGCTCTCCCAATATGGCAACCTGAACAAAATATACTTCCTTTTCCAAACTATTAATGGCTCATTGTCCTTGCGCTTCTGCTTGGTTTTCTTCTTTCCACATGGATCCTTCCCAAAAATTGTATGCATATCTTCCGTCTGAGCAATAATTTCTGGTCCAGAGAGGGGAATTGGGGTTGGCCTATGCTCAACAAGGCGATAAAAAGAATGTGTGTTGGACCGAAAGGGGTGGTCTTAATGTAAGAACCTGCGGTGCCCCATGTAGCATGTCTTGCTACCATTATGCAGCCTAAGAGAACATGTGTGAGAAGGACATTCAAGACAAGCTCCTTCACTAAAGGTGGTACAACTAGTTGTATACCTAGCCCTAGGAAATCATGAGTGGTCCAGAATATGGCAACCTTCAAATCAAAGAACTCTTCTTTTGAAGCATCGTATGTTCTGACACCATGAAGAAACATATCTACCATATCATCAACTAGTGGCTCTAGATAAACATCCATGTCACAAACATGAGCATGTTTACCAGGAATAATCAATGTGCAAAAAAATTGATTGCTTCATGCACGTCCAATGATGGAAGTTGTAAGGAATCAAGATAACATGTCAAACACTATAATTAATGTTTTTAAATCTAAAAGGATTAAAACCATCTGCTGCATATCCAAGCCTAAAATGGTGGTTGTCCTCAGCAAAGTCCTGTTGCAACTGATCAAAATACTTCCATTGAGCAGAAGTAGCTCGATGCCAGATCAACCCATCTTTTGTACGCTCTTCATTATGACATCTGGTGAGAGATGGGGTTCTAGAACACACAAACAACCTATGGATCCTTTTCTTTATTGGAAAATAACAAAGAACCTTCCTAGGTATGTTGTGGACATGTTTTCCACCTAGACTCTTCTTTTTAGATTTCCATCGTGAAGTATTGCATATTGGACAAACATCAGCCTTAGCATGGTTTTTCCAAAAGAGGATGCAATCATGTTCACATACTAGCATATCCAAGTCCTAGGCATTTCACCTGGTTCTTAGCTTCATTATAGTTCTTCAGGAAAAGGAGGTGGAGCTAGAAGGTGGGGTTTTCGAGGGGGGTGGCTGCAAAAATGGCTAGGGGGAAACCTAGTGGAGTGAGAGAGCTCTCTCCATGGGGTGGTTCTTATATAGGGTTTGGTCTATGGTGAGATGGACCTCGTCCGTCCAATCGCGATCCGACTTCCACGAACGAAGGAAGTGGCTAGGTGGGTCTAATGGGCTGTGTAGTTGTGCTATATAGGGATGAGAGGGAAATGGTGCGGCCCGGCAACGAAATTTTAAAACACCGAAAAAATCCGATGATAAACCGACGACGGTGCCGCTATGGCCCACCGTTCGGGTATCAAACGGACTCCGATTGCGATGAAATTTGGCAAGCGGTCTACCTACACCAAAACACGACAACACGTCAAGTTTCAACCCAATTTGAGTATATTTTATACACACTTTAAAAAAATTGACGGTGCCGCGGACGCGTGCGTGTGTGGTTGGTCCCAAAACGATCAACAATGAAAACAGAGAGAACCGACAACTAATAACGGATGCAAGTTTTGAAAACTGGCGACAACAGAGTGCCATGCAATGCGAATGATGTACATGATGCGATGATGAATGCGACAGACAATCTAATCGCACGACGGCAACGAAATAAAAGGGGAATCTTCTCGAGCGTCGGTCTCGGGCTGCTATAACTCTCCTACACTAATAAGAGATCTCGCCCTGAGATGTAAGAATGAAAGGGGAAGAGGAATATAAAGAAGAAGTAAAACTTAATCGCTTCTTTGACAAACGAGTGAAACCAACGATCCTTGAAGGTTGGAAGAGATGAAGAATGATATGAGAAATAACAAGAATTCACACAAAATTTCGGCAACACTTCGATAGGAAAGGAGGGCCAAATTCGATAAGGTTGGAAGATCTTGAAAGATTCACAACACTCCAACTAAATTGATAAGCAAGGAAAGAACATGAAAGAAGACACAACACGCCGGTTAAATGAATAAGAAAGGAAAGAACACGATCTTGAAAAAACTAGATAATTGATAAGAGAGCAACATCACAACACCTTCGGAACGAAAGAATAGAAACTATATCATTGGGGAGAAAGAATGAAGAAGAAAATGAGAACTTCTACCACAACTGAATTTGACAAGCAGCCTTGCAAGAAGAATTGAACGGATTTGTTGGAAAACCAACAACGAAAAGAACAAGCTTGTAGTGGACTTATGAAAAGCATCTCAAAATAATGAGTTGACAACCAGCCACTAACAGAAACAAGGATTGGGAGCAACAAGGTATGCATAACTTCTTTCAGCAAGAGGATACATTGAGAACTTGGATTAATGACAAGCACCATGATAGCAATAATCCATAGGAAAAGCTTTAGGTGAAGTTTAAACCAAGATAGCTCAATAAAGAAACCATGGGTTTGAAAATATCACATGATCATAGAATCGGTGGATTTAAATATTTAATTCCTGAAACAACTTCTCTTTGAGACTCCTCCACTAACAATAACGCTATAACACCACCTCAAAGGATAAAGGAGGAAGAATTGCACTTTGAAATGCAAGACAAACAATACTTGAGGTACTACCACAAGAATCTTGAAGAACACCTTGAGAATGAATAGATCATGATCCGCCTAACAGAAAACTTGAATGAGGCACTGTAATAATTGAGAGACGAAGGAAGAGAGAACAATTGAGAAGAATTTGAGAATGAAAGTTGAAAGCTAAGAACAAAGAAATCTTCTGAAATGATGGCCTTCGGAGGATCGAGAATGAAAACAAATCTGAAATGCACTCGATAGACATGGAAGGAATTTCTCATGATCGAGAATAATTCAAGATGATAACACAAAGCCGAAATGATGAATCTTGAAGAGAATGGGCCAAGATTGAGAGAAACACTCCTTCGGTATTCCAAGCTGAAAATGGTGAGGAGAACACCGTCAAGAATAACTAAGGCACTCCGGAATAAGAATATGAAAACTTGAGCCGATGATGAAATAATTCAGATTGACCTTGGGGAAGGAATATGACCTATGGAATTCATTCTTACGTCATATTGAAAAAGAATTAGAGATCACCAGAAAAGATTACAAGAGCCACATAAGATCCTGGGAGAAACCTGTGGGTTATGGGCCCACTAAAAGAAAACACTGTTGAAACCATTGATTAGGAAGAGAGATATTGCACCGGTATAACTGAAAACTTGATGAGGTTGGGAGCCTCGAAATAACTGAAAGTATTGAGAACAAGAAGCTTCTGAGAATCTTCAACGCTCTGGATAGAACACAGAGGGATGAAAAAAACAAGAAAGACTTGATAAGAATTTTTAACATGGGAAAGAATTTAAAGGATGAAAAGGATAAGATGATCCGTGGAATATTGAATTGAATCCACCGAAAAAGATAACACAAATGAAAAAATGATGAACTCAGCACTCCTCAGAATATTCACAAAGAATCACCGGAGACAACACAAAAGAGAAGATAGCGGAAGCATCCATGAATTGAACTCCACTTGGATGATAAGTGAAACATTGAAGAAAAAGGGAGGGAGGGTAGGGAAAAACAAAGACAACTTGGTACAAAAGAGATGAACTCCGGAAGAAATGAGAGATTGATCTTGCACAATAGGAGAGGATTGAATTCACTTGAAGAGAAGCACACCGGATGAAAAGAATTGATAAGACAACTTGATTGAGCAAACGAATCAACATTCCCGTAAGAATATGAGAACACCTCTTGGAAAGATATGAATTCACCACTTGACATCGAAGCAACTCGAATTACCATACTCAACAAAACAAAGGATGTGGCTTATGAAACAAGCCAGTTAAAATTCATGACATAGATCTCGTCCGATATTTTCGTTGATAGGATTGCACGGGCTCTATCCTACAGTAGCCATCATGTACAAGGCATTGCACAAGACATACGAAGCGTCCACGAGTCGTAGCAAGCTAGAAGGATTCTTGAAGACACAACGAGAACCGCTGTAAGACGACCGTGAACAAACGAATCCACTAGATGTCGAACCCCAACCTCACATCATGCATCTGTTGGAATTTTGTCCTATAAGTAACTACTTGAATTCCCACCTACGAACTTCCGAAATTTCTGGTCATGAAATCGGGTCCATGGATACAAGGAGTAAAATCCATCACTCAACTCCTAGCAATAACACTACCCGTCCAGTGTATCACATCTGTCAACATATAACCAGAGACCTTGGAAAGTCATCTACCTCAAACCCTCATAATCACAACGATACTAAGTATGGCGGTACCCATGAACTCTCTGCACCAGTACAAGGGATGTCGGGCTTATCTTGCCACTACTAGTATTGAAGCAATTTCGAACATCCTCCGTCCTGAGATACTAAGAAATCTGAATGATAACGATGTGCTCAAGAATCCCCTGAAGCTCAACTCCCCGGAATAAAATCAACACAGCGGGAGGCACCAGGTCAGAACTACGTCACATCGACATCATATAGTTTCCAAAAATATTCGCGTGATCCTAAATTTGTTTGAGTGAGAAGAGGATTAGAATTAAAATTCTTACGTCAGGATTCCTCAGCAGAGCATAGAAGAGGAGAAAAAAGAATCCTACTCTCCGATATATAACTAGACCCAAAGCAGTTTTTCACTGGACTCGACTCGGCCAAGTTCGATCAATCAAGGGGGATCCTAGGCCGGTACTGCTCTGATACAACTTGTAACACCCAAGATGCAGTCCTATCCTTATTTTGGCGTGAGGGCCTTGACAGAGAGAGAAACGCATCTCGTTGTTTCGCAAGAATGGATATCGTTACAAGTACATATATTGAAAAGATGAGTATAAGGAGTTGGCTTACAATCGCCATAAGCTACATGCTACTACGACAATAGACCTTCCCTGGCAACGGCGCCAGGAATCCTGCTGCTATGGGCTACACCTATAGGGACTTCCTTGGCAAATATGCAAAGGATTTCCCCGCGGCCTTGGAGCCTTGCGTTGGTGTTCCCTTGAAGAGGAAACGGTGATGTAGCATAGTGGGCGTAAGTATTTCCCTCAGTTTGGGAACCAAGGTATCGATCCAGTGGGAGGATCGCGTCAAGTCACAAGTACCTGCACAAACACAAAGAGCTTGCACCCAACGCTATGAAGGGGTTGTCAATCCCTTATAGATTGTTTGCAAAGTGAGAACTGAGAGCAAAAAAGTAAACAAAGCAAAGTAAAAGTGAAAGTGGAGACGATAGTTGTGAATAGACCCGGGGGGCGTAGTGTTCACTAGTGGCTTCTCTCATGAAAGCAAGTAGACGGTGGGTGAAGGAATTACTATCGAGCAATTGATAGAACCGCGCAAAGTCATGACGTTATCTATGGCAATGATTATATATATAGGCATCATGTCCAAAACAAGTAGGCCGATATTTTCTGCATCTACTACTATTACTCCACACGTCGACCGCTATCTAGCATGCATCTAGTGTATTAAGTTCATAAGAACAGAGTAACGCCTTAAGCAAGATGACATGATGTAGATGGACAATCTCAAATCTATGATGAAAGCCCATCTTCTTACCCTTGATGGCAACAACACGATGCGTGCCTTGCCGCCCCTTCTGTCAATGGGAAAGGTCACCGCACGATATGAACCCAAAACCAAGCACTTCTCCCATTGCAAGAATCATAGATCTAGTTGGCCAAACAAAACCCAAGACTCGGAGAGACTTACAAGGATATCAAATCATGCATATAAGAAATCAGCAAAGACTCAAATATAATTCATAGATAATCTGATCACAAATCCACAATTCATCGGATCTCGACAAACACACCGCCAAAGAGGATTACATCGGATAGATCTCCATGAAGATCATGGAGAACTTTGTATTGAAGATCCAAGAGACAGAAGAAGCCATCTAGCTACTAACTACGGACCCCGTAGGTCTGAAGTGGACTACTCACGAGTCATTGGAGAGGCGATGATGTTGATGCAGAAGCCCTCCAACTCCAAAGTCCCCTCCGGCAGGGCACCGGGAAGGGTCTCCAGATGAGATCTCGCGGAAACGGAAGCTTGCGGCGGCATAAAAGTGTTTTCATGGATGCCCTGTTTTTCTGGGATTTTAGGGAATATATAGGCGAAAGAGCTAGGGCACGGGAGCTCCAGGGGGGCCACAATCCTGGTAGCCGCCGCCCCCTGGTGGCGGCTACAGGGCTTGTGGGCCCCATGTGGCTCTCGTGCCTTGGCCCTCAAGTCCCCCGATCTTCTTCTGTTCTGGAAAAAAATATTTCGGAGATTTTATTCTGTTTGGACTCCGTTCCAAAATCAGATCTGGAAAGAGTCAACAACACAGAAAAAACAGGAACTGGCACTTGGCACTGAATTAATAAGTTAGTCCCAAAAAAGATATAAAAGGTACATAAAACATCCAAAGTTGACAAGATAACAACATGAAACCATAAAAAATTATAGATACGTTTGAGACGTATCACTACACCAATATCACATCAATATATAGTCATCATGAAGAAGAGTAGGGTCCGACTACATACGAAAACAAATAATAAAAGAACGATTTCTATCCTTGCTATCCCAGGCCGTCGGCCTCGAACCCATCTTAGATCGATGTCGAGAAGAAGAAGAAACTCCAAATAGCACAATCAGCGGGCTCACGTCAAAGTGACTCTTACCTGTACCTACAACTGGTGTTGTAGTAATCTATGAGCCACACGGACTCAACAATCTCATTTCCAAAGGTATCAAGACTAGCAAAGCTTAATGGGTGAGGCATGGTTAAGTGGTGAGGCTGCAGCAAGCGACTAAGCATTTATTTGAGGTGGTTAACTTACGAGTACAAGAATAAGAGGGGGATGATCTCATGAAAGAGACAGTCATGGTTACGCACTTAGTTGGCATATTTTAATTAAGCTTACTTCAAGTTATCTAGAACCGGACATTAAACAAAGTTTCCATGTTGCCACATAACCGCGGGCACGGCTTTCCGAATGATTTAACCATGCAGGGGTGCTCCAACTAGTCCATCACAAACTATCACACGCTGCGACGGAATAACCTCGATTAGGGAAACCCCGTGATCTCCTCGGGTTCTATTGGAAAACCTCAACCTCGAGATAGCCCAAAGCATCCTTGTAATCCCCCGCAAAGGACACTCGAGAAAGGTAAAACAAGTCCAGCAAGGCCGCCCGACGTGCCGATGATCTCGATAGGAGCCGCGTATCTCGTTCTCAGGGCACAATCGGATGAGTGCAGCGTATAGTGGCCTGATAGAAATCACCCGAGTTGCCCTGGGTTGGCCCCGCACACAACTCTGTTTAGGACCACCACCATCAGCAGTGGCCCTCCCTGTATTATGTTGAATTACTCCTCGGGTTCATGACGCCCTATGTTTTTTAGTGTAACAAAATTATTATGTTGGACAAATATAGTACCAATGTTGGGCCTTGCCACACGAGCTTTATCCCAAAACGAGAATCTATGGGATCCCCATAACAACCCCAAGCATGTTAGGAGCGCTCATTTATGGAACATAACACTAGTAGCTGAACCTAAGGCGGCAAAGGTGGAACAAAACACCGGGCTAGAAGGCCAAGCCTTCCACCTTTTATCAAGTATATAGGTGCATTAAATTAATTAGAAATAATATGGTGATATAACAATGAACCCATGTTTGCACATGGACGATACTGCACCTGCAACCAACACCATCCAATGGTTAAGCAAGCGGTAACATAGCCAATCACTCTTTTGCTATGTTGTAGAAAGGTTGAAGGTTTTCATGGCAATGTTGGGAAGCTTATATTTAACAGGTAGTAGGCAGCGAGACATAGCGATAGAAACGAAACAACTGGCATGGCAATGATAGTAACGGTATCTTGGGAAATGATCATCTTGCCTGAGATCCCTCTTGGAAAAGAACATCTCCGTGAAGCAGATGAACCGACGTAGTCGAACGGATCCTCACATTCCGACACGCTTGCGGAACTCTAACGAGAAGAAGCAAACTGGAAACAAGAATCAACGCACGATATTCACCACGGCACATGCACGACATGAAGCAATACACATATAATGCATGATCAGTTTAAATTATGCTAGGCATGGCATGACAATTCACATTATGAAAACAGCACACATTAAGTAAAGCTCAATATGCAACGAGTTGCATATTGACAAAACTCCACATTTAATTATTTAGTTCACTCCTGTTTATTAAAACGATAATATTAAAATGTTGTTAACATGGCAAGGGGTGAAGCACAAATAATCTACCTTTCTAGGCATTTTAAATGAGTCCGGAAATGACATATAGCGTCTCCGAACTGACCCCACACGTTAACTTTGTAATCTGTACAGAATTGTCCTAATCACATTTTATGTTTGTTAAACTGCCAAACAAAGTGTTTCACGTGATTCTACTCGTCGTTCTAGTCCATTTACATATATGGCTCATCTCCAACGTTGCCACGAATCACTAGCTACGTATTAAATCGTTTCTATCACGTTGACACGCAAACCAATGCAAACAGCATGGCGAGTAACTTTAAATATGCATGAGAGTTGAAAAATATTATTCTACATGAAATTCTACACATTCTACATATATAACTTATCGCTATCCGACGCACGGTTTAAAAACTACGGACGTTCGAACATATGCATTTTTCTGAAATTAATAAATTTGCAGGACCTAAAAAAACCATACACATGCCGAATCTGTAGCTAGTGGGCAACAAGGGTGAGCGCAAGACACTAAGAAACGCATGTCGTGCTGAATAGAGGCGGGGCTCTCACCTGTGTGGCCCTGGGTCAAAGGGCTGGTGGTGGGCTTCGTTGGGGAGGCGAAATGGGTCGGCCTGGCGCTGGAGCACGGGAGCTGGGCCGGCTGCAGCTGGGCCAGCGGTGGCTATCCAAGGCGTAGCCAGGTGCTAGCGTCACCATCGTGTGCCCAGATGCGAGCAGATTGCTCGTGGCCGCCGCCGGCGGCAAGAACTCCGGCGAAGAGGTGCCGACAGGGAGCACGGAGACCGGGAACGGACGGACATCATCGGAGGGGTCCAGATCCGACAGCTATGGCGGCCGCCGATGGCTTCGAATCAAGGCTTGAGGCCATGAGGGGAGGTTCCTGCAATGGGAAGGGAGAGAGCTGGTTGAGGAGAAGAAGAAGAGAGGGAGAAGAAGGGAGAGGGAGGAGGCGCTCCAGCCTGATCCGGGGCCTGGCGGCGCGGCTCGCCGGAGGGGCACGGTAGCCCGTCGACGGGGATCGGGAGGCACGGCTCTAGGGGATGCCGGGAAACTGGGCGAATCTGGGCCTTTGGATGGATATCCAATGGTCCATATCTGACGTGAGATTGGATTTCGAGGAGAGAGGAGGTGGAGCTAGGACGTGGGGTTTTCTAGGGGGGTGATTGCAAAAATTGTTAGGGGGGAGCCCTAGTGGAGTGAGAAATCTCTCTCCATGGGGTGGTTCTTATATAGGGTTTGGTATATGGTGGGATGGACCTCGTCCGTCCGATCGCAATCCGACGACCACGAACAGAGGAAGTGGTAGGTGGGTCTAATGGGTTGTGTAGTTGGGCTATGTAGGGATGAGAGGGAAATGGTGCGGCCCGACAACCAGATTTTAAAACACCAAAAAACGTCCGACAACAAACCCATGACGGTGCCGCTACGGTCGACCGTTCGAGTGTCAAACAGACTCCGATTGCGATGAAATTTGGCAGGCGGACTACCTACACTAAAACAAGACCACACATCAAGTTTCAATCCAATCCGAGTATATTTTATGCACACCTTTAAAACAATATTTTTAACGGTGTCGCGGACACACGCAGTTGGTCCCAAAACGGTCAACAACGAAAATGGAGAGAACCGGCAACTAATAACGAATGCAAGTTTTGAAAACTGGCGGCAGCGGAGTGCCGATGCAATGTGAATGATGCGCATGATGCGATGTTGAATGCGACACACAATGTAATCGCACGGCGATAACGAAATAAAAGGGGAATCTTCTGGAGCGTCGGTCTCGGGCTGTTACAGTCGCGCCATCGGGATTTCTTCAGGCCAGCCACCTGGTCCAAGGGAGGCGTACATATCTTCGCCAGCCAGCTCTTTCGACGTCGCCCACAAGTTGTTTGACAGTTTGCCAAGCTACAAAATGGACTCCACCGACGAGTTATTTTTCCCACAATTTCCTTTGGGACTCCGACGATTCTTCATCCGATGAGGAGGAGGAGATCTTGGCTACCGTGTTAGTCCATCACAACCTTAATATCCAGCGGCCGTTGTTCTGTGGCTCGATCCCACGACATGTTCCGGCGTTGAATCATACCCGAGAGAGCGGTCATTTCCTTCTTTGGAAGGACTACTCTGACACAACCAATCCATTGTTCAAACATTAGAAATTCCAGCGGCGTTTCCGTATGTGTAGGCATGTTTTTAACCGTATTAGAGAGGGGGTTGTCAGATACGATAACTATTTCGAGTGGAAAGAGGACGCCCTAGGAAAGATTCGCTTTTCATCTTATCGGATATGCACTGCAGTCATTCGGATGCTAGCATACGGAGTGCCCTGTGATCTCATTGATGAGTACGTTCGTATGAGCAAGTCTATATGCCTAGAGTCCATGTACAAGTTTTGCAAGGTCGTGGTTGATGTGTCTGATCCCGAGTACTTGAGAGAGCCGACTCCTCAAGATACAGACCGCTTGGTGGCGATGAATGCCAGCACAGGATTCTCGGGGATGCTTGATAGTATAGACTGAATGCAGTGGGAGTGGAAGAACTTCCCTACAGCTTGGCAAGGGCAGTATAAGGGCCATGTCACGGCTTGCACTGTCATACTTGAGGCCACGACCTCACAAGATCACTCGATCTGACACTCTTTTTTCGGCATGGCCGGATCACATAATAATATCAACGTGCTTCAACGCTCGCCGGTGTCTGCAAGGCTTGCGGAAGGCAATAGCCCACCGATGAATGTTACATCAATGGCCACAACTACGACAAAGGGTACTACCTCGGTGACGATATCTATCCTTAGTGGACCACTATTGTGAAGACAATCTACAACCCTGTCGGAGAGAAGAGCAGAAGATTTTCCCAAGAGCAAGAGAGTGCTAGGAAGGACGTCGAGCGTGCCTTTGGTGTTTTCCAATCTCTATGGGGCATCATTCGGTACCCTACTTGGAGTTGGAGCACCAAGAAGGTGTGAGATGTGATGGCAACTTGTGTGATTATGCACAATATGATCATAGAAGATAAGTGTCTGGAATGTATCTACAATCAAGGGTTTCAGTTTCAAGGTGGGAATGTTGTGGGTGAGCATGGCGGAGCGGCAGCCTTTGAATACTTCGCCCAATTTCATTATGAAATGCATGATAGGAAAACTCACATGCAACTGCAAAATGATTTGGTTGAGCATATTTTTTGCGGGGAAATTTGAGAGCTCTTTATTCAACACAAACAGCTCCAGCATAATCAGCTGAGAGGCTGGTTACAAGAAGACTTGGTGTAGAGTCAAGCCAACAGTCCGTGACATCAAGAGTGCTAGCTTGCTTCACACAAAGATGGGCATTCATGTTAGCCAATCTACGAACATGCTGAATTACAAAAGACTTCAAAAAGGAACATGCTCTCCAATTTCGAACAAGATAGGCGCCACCACCGCGCGATCGATGTGACGCGAGTTCCAGAGTTTCACAATCTCCAAATTATCAGTCTCGAACACTACTTCATCATAGCCCCTCAGATGCACGAACAACACACCGTCTCGGAGAGCGAGAGCTTCCGTGATGAGGGGATCAGCGATGCTCGGGTAAGGTTTGCACCAAGCAGCTAGGAAGGAGGATCGGGTCCTTGCTACCCCACCCCTTCTAGCTTCCATGGAAATGCTACCATCAGTGTTGATCTTGATCCAGCCCTCGTCCGGTGGGTGCCAGCCATGGCCTGGGAGGATCCGAGCAAGGTCACGAGGTAGTTCGAGAACAGCTAGGCCCTCACGGGTCCTCTGCACAGACAGAGCGGGATCCAGCTCGCGCTTGTCGTGTGTAGCATTGTTCCTCGAGGTCCAAATCGCCCACATGACAGTGACTAATTTTCCTCTCTCAGAATCCAAGAATCTTGGATCGCAAAGAATGTCCCTTGACCAGGTAAGCGGGTGCAGCTCCGGCCGCTTGATATCGAGCCAGTCCGGAGCAGCTCTGGCCGCTTGATATCGAGCCAGTCCGGAGCAGCTCCGTCCACTTGATATCGAGCCAGTCCGGAGCAGCACTCCAGAAGCACTTGGCATGGGTACAATCCAGTAAAGCGTGCTTCATATCTTCCTCCGTGTGGCGGCAAAGTTTGCAAGGGCCAACAGTGGCAATATGGCGGTGCTTGAGAGTAGCTTCCACTAGGAGAATCCCATGCAAAACCCGCCACCAGAACACTCTCACTCCAGGCAAGACTTTGAGCTTCCATAATCGGGACCGTAACTGTTTGTTTGTCGTTGAAGTTTCGGTGATCGCCACTTCCTCTAGAGCTTTATACTCGTTATGAGTCATTAGAGCATGATACGCCGATCTTACAGTATAGCAACCCGATCGTTCGAGAGCCCAAGCAAACACATCAACGCCTCCACCCCATCTCAACGGAATGTTAAGAAAGGGATCCGAATCAGGGGTAATAAAATTTTGGCGAATCACGTCTGATTTCGAAGACCAATTATCAGTATCAATGAGGTCTGAAACAGTTTGCAGTTGTACATTTCCACTTCAGACAGTCGGTGGCATGGAGATAGTGTCGGGGATCCACTTATCATCCTAGATAGACACAGTTTTACCGACCTGGAGAGCGTCTCGCCCCACTACGATTGCACGCCACGTTGCCGAAGAACAACGTGGAGTCGAAGCTTGCATCAAATCAGTATTGGGGAAATATTTGCCTTTTAGAACTCGGGCGCATAGGGAATTTGGATGTGTCATCAGTCGCCATCCGTGTTTGCCAAGAAGAGCCATGTTAAACAGCTCGAGATCCCGGAATCCCATGCCCCCCTTCTCTTTCGGGAGTGTTACCGCATCCCAAGCTTTCCAGTGCATGAAGTTGCGATCCTGGGAGGTACTCCACGAGTATTTAGCGGGGGCAGGAGACAAAGACCCTTGCACACCAATAGATGTGGGCATATGTGGGTTCATATTATCAACCAATAGATGTATCTTTCTTCATATGTATTTGAGATAATTGAATTTTTATTTATTTAAAAACTATGCTTTATTTGATTATGAAACTATGTTATTTTATGATATGTGTGCATATTTTTTGGAAAAGGAGGGCCATCCGATCACTTCGGCAAATATGAGTCGCTCACGTTAGACGCACTGCCGACGCAAATCTTAAACTAGGCGGATGCGGATCGATCGACCGAGCCAAACGGACAAAAGCGCCATCTGTTAGGGTCGACGCGTTGGAGTTGCTCTAATTTGCATACTCTTGAGAAAAAAAGAAAAAAACAGAGCCCCATGAGGCCGTGACGACGGAGTCTAGGTAGATAATCTCTGTGGTGTGTGGTGGAAGGTCTGCCATGGATAGAAGTGCAAGCAGGGCCGGCCCTGGGGGGTTCCGCGTTGGCGGCCGCACGGGGCCCAAAATTATTGGGGGCCCGCTGCATATATAATACGTTACTAGGTCAGGCATGTACTAGGTATTGTAAAGTCTCTCGTCAGGCTTGTCTCTCGTCTCCTTGCACGCCGCGACTCTCATCTGTAGGAGTACGAGACTACGACGCGGGCTGCGTGCAGGCCCTCGACGTCGGCTTCATTGCCACGCAGGCACGCACGCCGGCACGCGGAAGGGCCCTCGCCGGTTGCTTCTTCCGTAATGTCCGTCAGTCTGTTTGTTCTCCACTTCTCCTCAGGATCTCGTTCTAGTTTGATTCGTAGATCAGTTCCCGTTCTAGTTTGCAATTTACTGATGCCTGATGGATCTGGACCTGCAATTACTTCTAGTGATTCCTTTTAAATCTTTGGATAGTAAATGCCCTATTTTTGATTCAGATTTATTTATTTTCAGAATTACTCCCTCCGTTCCTAAATATAAGACCTTTTAGAGATTCCACTATGAACTACATATGGATGTATGTAGTCATATTTTAGGATGTAGATCCACTCATTTTGCTCCGTATCTAGTCTATAGTAAAATCTCTAAAATGTCTTATATTAAGGAACAGAGGGAGTAGTAATGAAGCCTGAATCAGGTGCTGTCAAAAGAAAAAAGAGGAAAGGAGATTAAAAATTGGTAGATTCACAAAGAGGATTTCTTGTAAGTTTTTGGCGAGTAACCCAACCACTTCAAAAAATCCAGACGAGTTGGCGTTAGTTCTTGTGAAAGAACCAAGTAATGTGAATCTAGAAGATGATATCCATAAAGAAGACAATGTTGACATCGACGCGGACGATAACAATGTGAGTGATCATGATCATAATTCATCTTTCATGGAATCTGCACTATTTATTTATACTTAGGGGCCCTAAATTTTAGTTTCGCTCCGGACCCTCAAAATCTGAGGACCGACCCTGAGTGCAACCAGCCTTCCTCTCGGCCAATGGCCTTTGCCACGGCATGACGCTGCACACAGAAGAAGCCTGTGCTCCGTACCCCCATCATCTCCAGTATACGTAGATTAGATACAGCTTGTTCGCGGACCCAAAATATCTAAAATCTCCGGGGCCGGCGCCAGGGCCAGGCCAAAGCTGCCTGCAGAGAGAGGAGAAATTCACGGCTTTGGAACACACAGTTTATGCGTGGCTCCTCGGTACGGCCCCGCCCTAACTGGTCAAGTTTTTCTATTCCCCGATTCCCTCCTACACCTGGCCGCGTAGCCAAGCCTGGGCAGTACGTACCATTAGCACATGGCCACTTTATTAGTGGCGTTGCGTGTGGCCATCATGCGACGCATGCTTAAACATGCCATTTCTGTGCGCTGTGATGCCAACCAGGGGAGATTGTCGGAGCAAAAGAGATGAGATCACCCATCACAGCTAAGCTTAGGATCTACGGCGACGTGACAACGAATCGTGACCGATGGCCATGGGGATACGTACTACCCCAGGGTGCGTGCGCCCTTGTCAAAGAATATATATATTTGTCCTCTTTTTCCTTTCTTTGTTGGAGGCATGAAGCATCTGTCCTTTTTTTGTGTTTTGTTTTTGTTTTTTCCATGGCGAACCTGTACTTTTTCCCATTATTTTCAGCCTAGAGCAATAGCGAATCTGTCCTTGAATGCAGGGAGCGAAGGTAATGGCTGGCGGGCCCGGGAGAGTGAGGGAGGGAGGGGTCCCACCCGTGTCACCTCGTGAGGACTAGTTGAGACCTGTGATGAGGTGCCATTTGTGTGTGTGTATCTTGAGACAGTGAGTGAGCTTCAGCTTGCCGTGCAGTGAGTAGGCCAGAAGCAAGCAAGTCAAGAACGAACCATTTACGTGGACCAGACCTTCTCAGTGACGGTAGCAATAGTACCACCACATCTCGTCATACGTGGCCCGAACGGATTGGCTGCTAGCAGGTACCCCTCTGGCACGTGCTGCGGAACGGTGTGGCTGTGGCGTGGTCTAAGCAAACAGTGCTACTCGTACCTGATTTTTCTCTATGTCAAATACACAAAACAACCCCATAACACATCGACTAAGCATTTTCGTTTTGTGTTTTTATACTCCCTTCATTCCTAAATATAATTTTTTAGAGCTTTCAATATAGACTACATACGGTGTAAAATGAATAAATGTATACTTTTTAAAATATGTTTGTATATATTCGTATGTATTTTATATCAAAACTCTAACAAATCTTATACTCCGTCCCGTAATATATGTTTGTATATATTCGTATGTATTTAAAAACAGATGGAGTATAAACTACTCACTCTGTCCCGTAACATAAGACCCTTTTTGACACTAGTGAGACTGTTACATTTGGGAAGGAGGGAGTACTTTATTACTCGTTATTACAAAGATCAAACAGAGGGAGGGGAGAGAGCGACGTCACGGCGGACTTGCGGGCTTGGCTATTCGGTTCGGATAGAAAGACCGGGTCGCTTTCCGATTCCGACACCGACGTGCGAACAAAGCCAGGATTGTTGTGCACTCTGTCTTCTATAGTCTAGTAAAAAGAAGAGAGGAAAGGGTAAATTCCACCACGCCGTCGTGCGTCCATGGACCACGGCCCCGGCCCGGCGGAGAAAACAGAGGGAGGAGGTCGGCACGCACGCAGGCAATTTGTGACCCGAAGTGTCCTTGTTCCAGGAGGCCATAGTTGCCACATTTGTTCAGGCAGGCCGCCCTGCCTCGTCTCCCTTTCCGCCCCTGCCTAATCCCTCCCACGCGACAGCCACAGGCATGCATCATGGTGGTAACGAGTAGTAACAGTAATAGTTTCGCGACGGCAGATTCCTCTTTAATAATAAAAATAATTATAGTTGGAAGTTATTCCCAACTATAATTATTTAGAAAATAATATTAGTAGTAGTAATTAGCACCATAATACTAGTATCATTAATCACCAAGTCAGCGAAACAACTAGCTGCTGCCTGGCTAATCCACAACCAAGATAGGCTAATAACATTACTACTTAGTAAGTAGAGTAGCAGCAGCAGTTGGCGCTGTACAAAATAAGCTGCTGCGTCTGCGTGCGTGTTCTTCCCTTCCTTGGGCACACATCGCCACCTCTGGTTTAGCTGAGGGACCAAAAGTTGGAGATAGCCCGGCCTAGTGAAAGTCAAGGAAAAGGAAAAAATTGATAATATCCTTATGGATTTACATTCCATGGACGATCATCCTGGTAGTAGCTGCTACTAGTTACTAGTAACACTCTAGAGCTATGTGAGTAGTAGCGGCGGGCGGTGGTTGTGGGAGCAGCAGTAGGCTGCCTCGATCTCGATCCCTTGGGGGAGAATCAGAAGGGCGCCGAGAGCACCCTCTGCAGGGTCTTCCGCACCGGCACCGGCACCGACACTTCCACCGAAGCCTTGAGCTGCAGCCGCCGCCGCGAGGGTCCATGGAGGAGTTAGCCACGGCAAGAAATGTTTGCAACACGAGACAGGCAGAAAGAAAGAAGGGGATGGATGGTGGTGCCTACCTGGTCGTACTTGAGGCGGAGCTGCTCGTTCTCCTCGCGCAGCTGGTGCACCTCCGACTCGATCTGGGTGACGTGGGCCTGCTTGCGCGCGCGGGAGCGGGACGCCGACTCGCGGTTCTTGATCATGCGCTTCTTGCGCCGGTCCACGGGCGCGGGGGCGCCGGCGCCGGCGCCGGGGGGCCCGGGCCAGGCGGCGGCGGCGTGGCCGTAGCACATCTCGCGCTCGAGCGCGCGGCGGGCGGGGCCGGCGTCGAGGGGCGCGATGCGCGGGAAGGAGGCCGCGGCGGAGGAGAAGAAGGGGGACGGGGACGCGGCCGCATTGCGGTAGCAGCCCCCGCCCGGGTGGAACGGGGAGCCGGCGGCCGCGAGGAGCTGGAGGCGGGTGTTGAGGCTGAGCGCGGTGGAGATGGCCGGCGGGGGCGAGGCGCTGGGGCTGGTGGTGACCGCGCCCCACACGTCGTCGTCGTCGGCCTCCATGGACATGGCGTCTCGCTCGCTCTGCTCTCTGGCCGGGTGGGCGGGCGTATGTATGTATCTTGCTCTTGCTCTTGCTCTTGCTTCGCTCGTGGTGGTAGAGTAGTAGTGGGTGTGTGCTCCCCCCCCCTCCGGCTCCGTTCGTCGGCCAGGGCGGGTGCGTTTGGGGCGGCCGCTTCTTTGCCTCTTTTGGCCGAGACAGGGATGGGAATAAGTAAGCAGGTGGTTTGCTTGGTCTGCTCCATTTTTTACCTCCCCTCCCTCGCAACCCACCCTACGCCACACTCAGACAGCGAGAGCTCGATCGAGCGAGCTGGGCCAGGCCAAGGTGGGCGCTCGCTCCGTGGCCAGTGGCTGCACGACGAGTGCGCCGCGCGCGTGGTGCGGGACCGCGAGGGCAGTGACCAGTGTCGGCTCGCGCGCCCAGGTGTCCCGCTCCGTCTCCCTCGCGCCCCGGCGGCCACGCGCTGTCGACGGCTCGGCTCCGTGTGCGTGGCACTGGTCAAACGGCACCCGGTCCCGGGCCACATGCCATGCCGTAGCGGCAGCGGCCTGCCTGTGTCCCTCGCTCCACCCAATGGGGGCGCCACTTGCCCTTGCCCGCTGTCTTTTTTCTCCCTGCTGCTGCTCCTCCTGGATTCACTCTAGATCATTTCCAAAAAAGAAAAAGAAAATTCGCTGCTAGGTTTGCCCCCGTGGGTTATTCGCGAAACTTCTTCCGTAAACCGATCGTATGAGCGCGGGAGATAATTGTAGATGCTCGGATCTTTGTTCCGTAGACCTCCCACAACACATACCCATGTCAAAAAATCTCTCCCGCCGCTATCTATGGGCGATTCGGGTGGATCCAATCACACGCGGTCGACGCTCGCGGCGGAGGCTCCTCCTTTCCCTACGTTAGCGGGCCGCGTGGGACCTCCGTGCGTGTGGAGGCGTCGCTAAGGCACGTACTCGGCGATGCTCGATTGGCTTCTGGCGTTGGCTTGGGCGGCGGCGTGGGTCACGCGGCGGCGGATCCGGTCGCTCCGGTCCTCGTGTAGATCTCTGGACCTGGGGCAGCGGCCCCGGTAGGCATGGTGACGACGCCCTCGGCTGGCGGCGCTCGCGGGTGGTGGATGCACGACGTCTTGACCGCGTGGGTCGTGCGTCGTCGTGGATCTCCTCCCCGCTGCAGGCTCTCTCCCGTTGCATTTGGTGGCTTGCGGTCCCGATCGTCGTCTTCACTGTGTTCGCGGGGGCTGGTAGCGATCCAATGCACCGGAGGAAACTCTGGATGACTTGGATGGAGCGAGGACCAAGGTTGTCGTTCTCCTCCTTGCAGGCCTCGTAAAGGTTCCCTCCCTCCATCCCAATGTTGGAATTATGACCTAGAGGCAATAATAAATATAGTTATTATTATAATTTCTGTATCAATATAATCGTTTATTATCCATGCTATAATTGTATTGAATGAAGACTTATTTACATGTGTGGATACATAGACAAAACACCATCCCTAGCAAGCCTCTAGTTGGCTAGCCAGTTGATCAAAGATAGTCAGTGTCTTCTGATTATGAACAAGGTGTTGTTGCTTGATAACTGGATCACGTCATTAGGAGAATCACGTGATGGACTAGACCCAAACTAATAGACGTAGCATGTTGATCGTGTCATTTTGTTGCTACTGTTTTCTGCGTGTCAAGTATTTATTCCTATGACCATGAGATCATATAACTCACTGACACCGGAGGAATGCTTTGTGTGTATCAAACGTCGCAACGTAATTGGGTGACTATAAAGATGCTCTACAGGTGTCTCCGAAGGTGTTAGTTGAGTTAGTATGGATCAAGACTAGGATTTGTCACTCCGTGTGACGGAGAGGTATCTTGGGACCCACTCAGTAATACAACATCACACACAAGCCTTGCAAGCAATGTGACTTAGTGTAAGTTGCGGGATCTTGTATTACGGAACGAGTAAAGAGACTTGCCGGTAAACGAGATTGAAATAGGTATACGGATACTGACGATCGAATCTCGGGCAAGTAACATACCGAAGGACAAAGGGAATGACATACGGGATTATATGAATCCTTGGCACTGAGGTTCAAACGATAAGATCTTCGTAGAATATGTAGGATCCAATATGGGCATCCAGGTCCCGCTATTGGATATTGACCGAGGAGTCTCTCGGGTCATGTCTACATAGTTCTCGAACCCGCAGGGTCTGCACACTTAAGGTTCGATGTTGTTTTATGCGTATTTGAGTTATATGGTTGGTTACCGAATGTTGTTCGGAGTCCTGGATGAGATCACGGACGTCACCGGAATGGTCCGGAAACGAAGATTGATATATAGGATGACTTCATTTGATTACCGGAAGGTTTTCGGAGTTACCGGGAATGTACCGGGAATGACGAATGGGTTCCGGAAGTTCACCGGGGGGGGGGGGGGGGCAACCCACCCCGGGGAAGCCCATAGGCCATGAGGGTGGCGCACCAGCCCTTAGTGGGCTGGTGGGACAGCCCAAAAGGGCCCTATGCGCCACGCAAAGGAAAATCAAAGAGAAAGAAAAAAAAGGGAGGTGGGAAGGAAGGGAAGGACTCCCACCCACCAAACCAAGTCCAACTCGGTTTGGGGGGGGGGAGCCTTCCCCCCTTGGACTCGGCCGACCCCCTTGAGCCCCAAGGCAAGGTCCCCTCCCTCCCACCTATATATACAGAGGTATTGGGGCTGATTTGAGATGACTTTTCCACGGCAGCCCGACCACATACCTCCACGGTTTTTCCTCTAGATCGCGTTTCTGCGGAGTTCGGGCGGAGCCCTGCTGAGACAAGGTCATCACCAACCTCCGGAGCGCCGTCACGCTGCCGGAGAACTCTTCTACCTCTCCGTCTCTCTTGCTGGATCAAGAAGGCCGAGATCATCGTCGAGCTGTACGTGTGCTGAACGCGGAGGTGCCGTCCGTTCGGCACTAGATCGTGGGACTGATCGCGGGATTGTTCACGGGGCGGATCGAGGGACGTGAGGACGTTCCACTACATCAACCGCGTTCACTAACGCTTCTGCTGTACGGTCTACAAGGGTACGCAGATCACTCATCCCCTCTCGTAGATGAACATCACCATGATAGGTCTTCGTGCGCGTAGGAAATTTTTTGTTTCCCATGCGACGTTCCCCAACACCCAACCCCATGGCTGGGTGAAGACCGAAGATCCAAAATCTCCTCAGATTGGGTGACGGCGACAATGTGTGTCATACCCTTCTTGGAGGCGATGCGTGGGACGTTCGGGTGCTCGATTAGAGGAACGACACGCGAAAGGGGATGGGACCAGTGGCAGCAGGTGGTGTTTGCGAAGTAGGAGCGACGTGACATCTGGCACGTCGACAACGACGAGTCTTGAAGGCTTGCAGCAGCGGGGTCTCTCCTGTGGGCGTGCGATGATGAACGAGCATAGGATGGTGGCGTTGTGTGGCATCTTGGTCGCGTCGATGACAGATAGACCTGATAAGGTCGATGCATGAGTAAAACTATGAAGATGGATCGATGGAAGACGCACTACACCACGACACTACAAAGGTGACATGCAACTGTTGGTATAGGTGGGCATCACCGACACTTTTTTTCCAAACTATACCGACACACAATATGTGAGAGTTATATATGTTAGGGAACGTTGCATGGGAAATAAAAAAATTCGTACGCACACGCAATACCTATCCATGGTGATAATCATCTACGAGAGGGGAGAGTGAATCTACATACCCTTGTAGGTCGCTAAGCGGAAGCGTATATAACGCGGTTGATGTAGTGGAACATCTTCGCGATCCAAATCGCAGCCCGTCCCGCAAAACCATTCCGCGATCCCATCAGGATCCACCCCGATCTAGTGTCGAACAGAAGACACCTCCTCGTTAAGCACACGTACAACTCGATGACAATCGTCGCCTTCTTGATCCAGCAAGACAGGCGGAGAGGTAGATGAGTTCTCCAGCACGGTGGCGTGATGGTGGTGGTGGTGAACTAATCCAACAAGGCTTCGCCTAAGCACCGCCGAACTAGACTAGAGGAGAAACAGATCTAGAGAGAAGTAGAGGGAGCACGTGGCTGTTGGGGAACGTCGCATGGGAAACAAAATTTTCTTACGCGCACGAAGACCTATCATGGTGATGTCCATCTACGAGAGGGGATGTGTGATCTACGTGTTGGGGAACGTCGCATCGGAAACAAAAATTTTCCTACGCGCACGAAGACCTATCATGGTGATGTCCATCTACGAGAGGGGATGAGTGATCTACGTACCCTTGTAGACCGTACAGCAGAAGCGTTAGTGAACGCGGTTGATGTAGTGGAACGTCCTCACGTCCCTCGATCCGTCCCGCGAACTATCCCGCGAACAGTCCCACGATCTAGTGCCGAACGGACGGCACCTCCGCGTTCCGCACACGTACAGCTCGACGATGATCTCGGCCTTCTTGATCCAGCAAGAGAGACGGAGAGGTAGAAGAGTTCTCCGGCAGCGTGACGGCGCTCCGGAGGTTGGTGATGATCTTGTCTCAGCAGGGCTCCGCCCGAGCTCCGCAGAAACGCGATCTAGAGGTGAAACCGTGGAGATATGTGGTCGGGCTGCCGTGGCAAAAGTTGTCTCAAATCAGCCCTAAAACCCCACTATATATAAGAGGAGGAGGGGGGAGACTTGCCTTGGGGTCCAAGGACTCCCAAGGGAGTCGGCCGAGCCAAGGGGGAACGTCTCCCCCTCCCAAACCGAAATCTATTTGGTTTAGAAGGTGGAGTCCTTCTTCCCTTTCCCACCTCCTTCTTTTTTTTTCCTTTCCTCTTTGATTTTCTTTCCTATGCGCATAGGCCTCTCTTGGGCTGTCTCACCAGCCCACTAAGGGCTGGTGCGGCACCCCAAACACCCATGGGCTTCCCCGGGGTGGGTGGGCCGCCCCGGTGAACTCCCGGAACCCATTCGTCATTCCCGGTACATTCCCGGTAACTCCGAAAACCTTCCGGTAATCAAATGAGGTCATCCTATATATCAATCTTCGTTTCCGGACCATTCCGGAAACCCTCGTGACGTCCGTGATCTCATCCGGGACTCCGAACAATATTCGGTAACCAACCATATAACTCAAATACGCATATAACAACGTCGAACCTTAAGTGTGCAGACCCTGCGGGTTCGAGAACTATGTAGACATGACCCGAGAGACTCCTCAGTCAATATCCAATAGCGGGACCTGGATGCCCATATTGGATCCTACATATTCTACGAAGATCTCATCGTTTGAACCTCAGTGCCAAGGATTCATATAATCCCGTATGTCATTCCCTTTGTCCTTCGGTATGTTACTTGCCCGAGATTTGATCGTCAGTATCCGCATACCTATTTCAATCTCGTTTACCGGCAAGTCTCTTTACTCGTTCCGTAATACAAGATCCCGCAACTTACACTAAGTCACATTGCTTGCAAGGCTTGTGTGTGATGTTGTATTACCGAGTGGGCCCCGAGATACCTCTCCGTCACACGGAGTGACAAATCCCAGTCTTGATCCATACTAACTTAACGAACACCTTCGGAGATACCTGTAGAGCATCTTTATAGTCACCCAGTTACGTTGCGATGTTTGATACACACAAAGTATTCCTCCGGTGTTAGTAAGTTATATGATCTCATGGTCATAGGAATAAATACTTGACACAGAGAAAACAGTAGCAATAAAATGACACGATCAACATGCTACGTCTATTAGTTTGGGTCTAGTCCATCACATGATTCTCCTAATGATGTGATCCCGTTATCAAGTGACAACACTTGCCTATGGCCAGGAAACCTTGACCATCTTTGATCAACGAGCTAGTCAACTAGAGGCTTACTAGGGACAATGTTTTGTCTATGTATCCACACAAGTATTGTGTTTCCAATCAATACAATTATAGCATGGATAATAAACGATTATCATGAACTAAGAAATATAATAATAACTAATTTATTATTGCCTCTAGGGCATATTTCCAACAGTCTCCCACTTGCACTAGAGTCAATAATCTAGTTCACATCACCATGTGATTCCAACGAATCCAACACCCATATAGTTATGGGGTCTGATCACGTCTTGCTCGTGAGAGAGGTTTTAGTCAACGGTTCTGAAACTTTCAGATCCGTGCGTTCTTTACAAATCTTTATGTCATCTTATAGATGCTGCTACTACGTGCTATTCGGAAATGCTCCAAATATATATACTCTACTTATACGAATCCTTTTCACTACTCATAGTTATTCGGATTAGTGTCAAAGCTTGCATCGACATAACCCTTTACGACGAACTCTTTAACCACCTCCATAATCGAGAAAAATTCCTTAGTCCATTAGTTACTAAGGATAAATTTTGACCGCTGCTAGTGATTCAATCATGGATCACTCTCTGTACCTCTCAACAGATTTTGAGTCAAGGCACACATCAGGTGCGGTACACAGCATGACATACTTTAGATTCTACGGCTAAGGCATAGAAGACGACCTTCGTCTATTCTCTTTATTCTGCCGTGGTCGGGTTTTGAGTCTTACTCAAATTCACACCTCACAACGCAACCAAGAACTCCTTCTTTGCTGATCTATTTTGAACTCTTTCAAAAACTTGTCAAGGCATGCATCTTGTTGAAACTTCTATTAAGCGCTTTTGATCTATCTGCATAGATCTTTGATGCTCAATGTTCAAGTAGTGTAATCTAGGTACTCCTTTGAAAACTTCTTTCAAACAACCTTGTATGCTTTACAGAAGTTCTACATTACTTCTGATCCACAATATGTCAACCACATATACCTATCAGCAATTCTATAGTGCTCCCACTCACTTCTTTGGAAATACAAGTTTCTCATAAACCTTGTACAAACCCAAAATCTTTGATCATCTCATCAAAGTGTATATTCCAACTCCGAGATGCTTGCACCAGTCCATTGAAGGATCACTGGAGCTTGCATACTTGCTAGTATCTTTAGGATCGACAAAACCTTCTGGTTGTATCACATACAATGTTTGCTCAAAGAAACCGTTGAGAAAACAATGTTTTGACATCCTATGTGCAATATTTCATAAATAATGCATCAACAACTAACATAATTCTAACAGACCTTTAACATCGCTACGAGTGAGAAAGACTCATCATAGTCAATAGTTTGATCTTGTCGGAAACATCTTTGCGACAAGTCGAGCTTTTCTTAATAGTGACTTATCACCATCATCGTCTGTCTTTCTTTTAAAGACCCATCTTTACTCAATAGTCCTCTGACCATCAAGTAGTTCTTCCAAAGTCTACACTTTGTTTTCATACATGGATCCTCTCTCGGATTTCATGGCTTCCAGCCATTTGTCGGAATCTGGGCCCAGCATCGCTTTCTCCATAACTCGTAGGTTCACTGTTGCTCAACAACATGACCTCCAAAACAGGGTTACCGTACCACTCTGTAGTAGTACGCGACCTTGTAAACCTGCGAGGCTTGTAGTAACTTGATCTGATGCTCGATGATCACCATCCTCAGCTTCCACTTCAATTGGTGTAGGCGCCACAGGAACAACTTCCTGCGCCCTGCTACACACTCGTTGAAGTGATGGTTCAATAACCTCATCAAGTTCTACCACTCTCCCACTCAATTCTTTCGAGAGAAACCTTTCCTCGAGAAAGGATCCGTTTCTAGAAACAAACACTTTGCTTTCAGATCTGAGATAGGAGATGTACCCAACTGTTTTGGATATCCTATGAAGATGCATTCATCCGCTTTGGGTTCGAGCTTATCAGACTGAAACTTTTTCACATAAGTGTCGAAGCCCCAAACTTTCAAGAAACGACAGTTTAGATTTCTCTAAACCTTAGTCTATACTGTGTCATCTCAACGGAAATACGCGGTGCCCTATTTAAAGTGAGCGCGATTGTCTCTAATGCATAACCCATAAACGATAGTGGTAATTCGATAAGAGACATCATAGTATGCACCATACCAAATAGTGCGTGGCTATGACGTTCAGACACATCATCACACTATGATGTTCCAGGTGGCATGAACTGCGAAACAATTTCCACATTGTCTTCACTGCGTACCAAAACTCGTAACTCAGATATTCATTTCCATGATCATATCGTAGACAGGTTATCCTCTTGTTACGACGAACTTCACTCTGAAACGGAATTGAACTTTTCAACATTTCAGACTTGTGATTCATTAAGTAAATACTCCTGTATCTACTCAAATCGTCAGTGAAGTAAGAACATAATGATATCCACTGCGTGCCTCAGCACCCATTGGACTGCATACATCAAAATGTATCACTTCCAACAAGTTACTATCTTATTTCATCTCAATGAAAACAAGACCTTGCTCATGTGGTATGATTTGCATGTCACTAGTGATTCGAAATCAGGTGAGTACAAAGATCCATCAGCATGGAGCCTCTTCATGCAATTTATACTAACATGACTCAAGCGGCAGTGCCACAAGTAAGTGGTACTATCATCATTAACTCGTATCTTTTGGTACCAATATCATGAACATGTGTAACACTACGATCGAGATTCAATAAACCATTGAAGATGAATATTCAAGAAAATAGAGTAACCATTATTCTCTTTAAATGAATAATCGTATCGCAATAAACACGATCCAATCATGTTCATGCTTAACGCAAGCACCAAATAACAATTATTTAGGTTTAACACCAATCCCGATGGTAGAGGGAGCGTGCGGCGTTTGATCATATCAACCTTGGAAACACTTCCAACACGTATTGTCACCTCGCCTTTAGCTAGTCTCCGTTTATGTCGTAGCTTTCATTTCGTGTTACTAATCACTTAGCAACCGAACCGGTATCCAATACCCTCATGCTACTAGGAGTACTAGTAAAGTACACATCAACATCATGTATATCAAATACACTTCTTTCGACTTTTGCCAGCCTTCTTATCTACCAAGTATCTAGAGTTGCTCCGCCTCAGTGACTGTTCCCCTTATTACAGAAGCACTTAGTCTCGGGTTTGGGTTTAATCTTGGGTCTCTTCATTAGTGCAGCAACTGTTTTGCTGTTTCACGAAGTATCCCTTCTAGCCCTTGACTTTTCTTGAAACTTAGTGGTTTTACAAACCATCAACTATTGATGCTCCTTCTTGATTTCTACTTTCGCAGTGTCAAACATCGCGAATCGCTCAAGGATCATTGTATCTATCCTTGATATGTTATAGTTCATCACGAAGCTCTCAAAGCTTGGTGGCAGTGACTTTTGGAGAACCATCACTATCTCATCTGGAAGATTAAGTCCCACTTGATTCAAGTGATTGTCGTACTCAGACAATCTGAGCACACGCTCAACGATTGAGCTTTTCTCCTTTACTTTGTGGACAAAGAATCTTGTTGGAGGTCTCGTACCTCTTAACAAGGGCACAAGCATGAAATCACAATTTCATCTCTTTAGAACATCACTTATGTTCCGTGACGTTTTACAACGTTTTCGGGGCCTTGCTTCTAAGCCATTAAGTATTTTGCACTGAACTATCGTGTAGTCATCAGAAACGTGTATGTCAGATGTTCATAGCATCCACAGACGACGCTCGAGGTGCAGCACACCGAGTGGTGCATTAAGGACATAAGTCTTCTACGTAGCAACGAGGACAATCCTCGATTTTACAGACTCAGCCTGCAAAGTTTGCTACTATCAATTTTCAACTAAATTTTCTCTAGAAACATATAAAAACAGTAGAGCTATAGCGCAAGCTACATCGTAATTCGCAAAGACCATTAGACTATGTTCATGACAATTAGTTCAATTAATCATATTACTTTAGAAATCCCACTCAAAAAGTACATCTCTCTAGTCATTTGAGTGGTACATGATCCAAATCCACTATCTCAAGTCCGATCATCACGTGAGTCGAGAATAGTTTCAGTGGTAAGCATCTCTATGCTAATCATATCAACTATACGATTCATGCTGGACCTTTCGGTCTCATGTGTTCCGAGGCCATGTCTGCACATGCTAGGCCCGTCATGCTTAACCCGAGTGTTCCGCGTGTGCAACTGTTTTGCACCCGTTGTATGTGAACGTTGACTCTATCACACCCGATCATCACGTGGTGTCTCGAAACGACGAACTGTAGCAACGGTGCACAGTCGGGGAGAACACAATTTCGTCTTGAAATTTTAGTGAGAGATCACCTCATAATGCTACCGTCGTTCTAAGCAAAATAAGGTGCATAAAAGGATTAACATCACATGCAATTCATAAGTGACATGATATGGCCATCATCACGTGCTTCTTGATCTCCATCACCAAAGCACCGACACGATCTTCTTGTCACCGGCATCACACCATGATCTCCATCATCATGATCTCCATCAACGTGTCGCCATCGGGGTTGTCGTGCTACTCATGCTATTACTACTAAAGCTACATCCTAGCAAAATAGTAAACGTATCTGCAAGCACTAACGTTAGTTTAAAGACAACCCTATGGCTCCTGCCGGTTGCCGTACCATCGACGTGCAAGTCGATATTAACTATTACAACATGATCATCTCATACATCCAATATATCACATCACATCGTTGGCCATATCACATCACAAGCATACCCTGCAAAAACAAGTTAGACGTCCTCTAATTTTGTTGTTGCATGTTTTACGTGGTGACCATGGGTATCTAGTAGGATCGCATCTTACTTACGCAAACACCACAACGGAGATATATGAGTTGCTATTTAACCTCATCCAAGGACCTCTCGGTCAAATCCGATTCAACTAAAGTTGGAGAAACTCACACCCGCCAGTCATCTTTGAGCAACGGAGTTACTCGTAGCGATGAAACCAGTCTCTCGTAAGCGTACGAGTAATGTCGGTCCGAGCCGCTTCGATCCAACAATACCGCGGAATCAAGAAAAGACTAAGGAGGGAAGCAAAACGCACATCTCCACCCACAAAAACTTTTGTGTACTACTCGAGAATACATCTACGCATGAACCTAGCTCATGATGCCACTGTTGGGGAACGTCGCATGGGAAACAAAAATTTTCCTACGCGCACGAAGACCTATCATGGTGATGTCCATCTACGAGAGGGGATGAGTGATCTACGTACCCTTGTAGACCGTACAGCAGAAGCGTTAGTGAACGCGGTTGATGTAGTTCGCGGGATTATTCGCGGGGCGGATCAAGGGACGTGAGGACGTTCCACTACATCAACCGCGTTCACTAACGCTTCTGCTGTACGGTCTACAAGGGTACGTAGATCACTCATCCCCTCTCGTAGATGGACATCACCATGATAGGTCTTCGTGCGCGTAGGAAAATTTTTGTTTCCCATGCGACGTTCCCCAACACCCAACCCCATGGCTGGGTGAAGACCGAAGATCCAAAATCTCCTCAGATTGGGTGACGGCGACAATGTGTGTCGTACCCTTCTTGGAGGCGATGCGTGGGACGTTCGGGTGCTCGATTAGAGGAACGACATGCGAAAGGGGATGGGACCAGTGGCAGCAGGTGGTGTTTGCGAAGTAGGAGCGACGTGACATCTAGCACGTCGACAACGACGAGTCTTGAAGGCTTGCAGCAGCGGGGTCTCTCCTGTGGGCGTGCGATGATGAACGAGCATAGGATGGTGGCGTTGTGTGGCATCTTGGTCGCGTAGATGACAGATAGACCTGATAAGGTCGATGCATGAGTAAAACTATGAAGATGGATCGATGGAAGACGCACTACACCACGACACTACAAAGGTGACATGCAACTGTTGGTATAGGTGGGCATCACCGACACTTTTTTCCAAACTATACCGACACACAATATGTGAGAGTTATATATGTTAGGGAACGTTGCATGGGAAATAAAAAAATTCGTACGCACACGCAATACCTATCCATGGTGATAATCATCTACGAGAGGGGAGACTGAATCTACATACCCTTGTAGGTCGTTAAGCAGAAGCGTATATAACGCGGTTGATGTAGTGGAACATCTTCGCGATCCAAATCGCAGCCCGTCCCGCAAAACCATCCCGCGATCCCATCACGATCCACCCCGATCTAGTGTCGAACAGACGACACCTCCTCGTTCAGCACACGTACAACTCGATGACAATCGTCGCCTTCTTGATCCAGCAAGACAGGCGGAGAGGTAGATGACTTCTCCAGCACGGTGGCGTGATGGTGGTGGTGGTGAACTAATCCAACAAGGCTTCGCCTAAGCACCGCCGAACTAGACTAGAGGAGAAACAGATCTAGAGAGAAGTAGAGGGAGCACGTGGCTGTTGGGGAACGTCGCATGGGAAACAAAATTTTCTTACGCGCACGAAGACCTATCATGGTGATGTCCATCTACGAGAGGGGATGTGTGATCTACGTACCCTTGTAGACCGTACAGCAGAAGCGTTAGTGAACGCGGTTGATGTAGTGGAACGTCCTCACGTCCCTCGATCCGCCCCGCGAACCGTCCCGCGATCAGTCCCACGATCTAGTGTCGAACGGACGGCACCTCCGCGTTCAGCACACGTACAGCTCAACGATGATCTCGGCCTTCTTGATCCAGCAAGAGAGACGGAGAGGTAGAAGAGTTCTCCGGCAGCGTGACGGCGCTCCGGAGGTTGGTGGTGATCTTATCTCAGCAGGGCTCCGCCCGAGCTCCGCAGAAACGCGATCTAGAGGAAAAACCGTGGAGGTATGTGGTCGGGCTGCCGTGGAAAAGTCGTCTCAAATCAGCCCTAAAACCTCCGTATATATAGGGGGAAGAGGGGGAGCCTTGCCTTGGGGTCCAAGGACCCCTAAGGGTTTCGGCCGAGACAAGGGGGCAGCCCTCCCCTTCCAAACCGAGTCCAACTAGGTTTGGAAGGAGGAGTCCTTCCCCCTTTTCCCACCTCCTCTTTCTTTTTCTCTTTGATTTTCTTCCTATGGCACATAGGGCCTTCTTGGGCTGTCCCACCAGCCCACTAATGGCTGGTGTGCCACCCCCAAGGCCTATGGGCTTCCCCAGGGTGGGTTGCCCCCCCCCGGTGAACTCCCGGAACCCATTCGTCATTCCCGGTACATTCCCGGTAACTCCGAAAACCTTCCGGTAATCAAATGAGGTCATCCTATATATCAATCTTCGTTTCCGGACCATTCCGGAAACCCTCGTGACGTCTGTGATCTCATCCGGGACTCCGAACAACATTCGGTAACCAATCATATAACACAAATACGCATAAAACAACGTCGAACCGTAAGTGTGCAGACCCTGCGGGTTCGAGAACTATGTAGACATGACCCGAGAGACTCCTCGGTCAATATCCAATAGCGGGACCTGGATGCCCATATTGGATCGTACATATTCTACGAAGATCTTATCGTTTGAACCTCAGTGCCAAGGGTTCATCTAATCCCGTATGTCATTCCCTTTGTCCTTCGGCATGTTACTTGCCCGAGATTCGATCGTAAGTATCCGTATACCTATTTCAATCTCGTTTACCGGCAAGTCTCTTTACTCGTTTCGTAATACAAGATCCCACAACTTACACTAAGTCACATTGCTTGCAAGGCTTGTGTGTGATGTTGTATTACCTAGTGGGCCCCGAGATACCTCTCCGTCACACGGAGTGACAAATCCCAGTCTCGATCCATACTAACTCAACGAACACCTTCGGAGATACCTGTAGAGCATCTTTATAGTCACCCAGTTACGTTGCGACGTTTGATACACACAAAGTATTCCTCCGGTGTCAGTGAGTTATATGATCTCATGGTCATAGGAACAAATACTTGACACGCAGAAAACAGTAGCAACAAAATGACATGATCAACATGCTACGTCTATTAGTTTGGGTCTAGTCCATCACGTGATTCTCCTAATGACGTGATCCAGTTATCAAGCAACAACACCTTGTTTATAATCAGAAGACACTGACTATCTTTGATCAACTGGCTAGCCAACTAGAGGCTTGCTAGGGACAGTGTTTTGTCTATGTATCCACACATGTATATAAGTCTTCATTCAATAAAATTATAGCATGGATAATAAACGATTATCTTGATACAGGAATTATAATAATAACTATATTATTATTGCCTCTAGGGCATAATTCCAACAGTGGCAATTAGGGTTAGTTCTCTCCTCTAAATCCTCTAGTATATTTATGAGGGAGGAAGGGGAGGAGGCAGCCTCCAACCCTCAAGGTTTGGCCGAAATTGAAGGTGGAGGAGTCCTACTCCAATCCTACTAGGAATAGGATTCCTCCTCTCCACTTGGAAACCTTTCCACCTTTTCCACATTTTCCACCTTTGGATTTTTCCCACACCTAGTCGCATGGGCCTTAGCGGTTGGTTCGGCCAGGCCACTAGGGGTTGGTTTGACTCCTCCCACATTCCATGAGGTCTTTTGGGTCGAGACACCCCTCCTGATGGCCCCCGGTACCCTCCCGGCACTCCCGGTACATTACTGAAGTACCTGAAACTTTTCCGGTGACCAAAACAAGACTTTCTATATATCAATATTTACCTTCGAGATCTCATTCGGGACTCCAAACAACTTCCAGTTACCAAACACACATAACTCAATAATACTGAAACGTCACCAAACCTTAAGTGTGCAGACCCTGCGGCTTCGAGAACTATGTAGACATGACCTGAGACACTCCCCGGTCAATAACCAATAGCGGGACCTCGATGTCCATATTGGCTCCTACATATTCTACGAAGATCTCTATAGGTTGAACCTCTATGTCAAGGATTCAGTTAATCTCGTATGTTGTTCCCTTTATCCTACGGTATGTTACTTGCCCGAGATTCGATCGTCGGTATCTCCATACCTAGTTCAATCTCGTTACTCGCAAGTATCTTTACTCGTTTTGTAATACAAGATCCCGTGACTAACTCCTTAGTCACATTGTTTGCAAGGCTTGTTGCGATGTTGTATTACCGAGTGGGCCCCGAGATACCTCTCCGTCACACGGAGTGATAACTTCTAGTCTTGATCCATGCCAATCCAACACACACCATCGGAGATACCAGTAGAGCACCTTTATAATCACCCGGTAGCGTTGCGACGTTTGATACACACAAGGTATTCCTCCGGTGTCCGGGAGTTGCATGACCTCATGGTCATAGGAACAGATACATTGACATGCAGAAAACAGTAGCAATAAACTGACACGATATTATGCTACGTTTATAGTTTGGGTCTTGTCCATCACATCATTCTCCTAATGATGTGATCCCGTTATCAAGTGACAACACTTGACTATGACCAGGAAACCTTGACCATCTTTGATCAACGAGCTAATCAACTAGAGGCTCACTAGGGACAGTGTGTTGTCTATGTATCCACACATGTATTTGAGTTTCCACTCAATAAAATTATAGCATGGATACTAAACGATTATCAAGAATAAGGAAATATAATAATAACCAATTTATTATTACCTCTAGGGCATATTTCCAACAATATAAGCTCATGCCATACTATCTGTTGACAAAACTCCATTAAAGTACCAACGTAATTTCTGTTGGTAGATGAAGTGTGTAACAATTGATAGTGTGTCGCCTATTCATGGGGACGGTAAAAGTGTCGGCATCGTTCGTGTCAGCTCCCACCGAAAAAATATGGCACGAAAAAGAGCCATCTCCATGCCATGCGAGCAGAAAAAGAAGGCAAAAAAAAACTTCTATCCCAAATCCCCAATCTCTCAGCCTCGACCTAGAAAGACTCAAGCGTCTAAGCATGGGGATGCCCCGGAAGGCATCCCCTTTTTCATCTTCAGTACTATCGGTATACCTTACTTTGAGCTATGTTTATTCGTCGCATAATATGTGTTTTACTTGGTGAGCTTCATTCTATTTTGTTATTATATGTGAGATGTTATTCATAATCATGTTTCTAATAAAAAGTTCCAAGATTGTCTTTAGAATGCTTCAATTGCATGTGTGAGGAGTGATCTATAAAAACAAAGAACAACTTTTGCTGTAATATTTGAATTATGAGATTTTACTGGAACGTGGGAAGTTTCTGAAATTTTATAACAAGAATTCTCCCATGTCCTCGAAACAATAGTAAGTACTCACTCTTGGGTAACGTAGCATAAATTCAAAAAAATTCCTACGCCATATTCAGATCTTCCTATGGAGAGACCAGCAACGAGAGAGCGGTGAGTGCATCTTCATAACTTTGAAGATCGCTAAGCGGAAGTGTTGCTAGAACGCGGTTGATGGAGTCGTACTCGCGGTAATTCAGATCGCGGTGTGATTCCGATCTAGTGACGAACCACGACACCTCCGCGTTCAACACACGTGCAGCCCGGTGACGTCTCCCGCATCTTGATCCAGCAAGGAGGAGGGAGAGGTTGGGGAAGATCTCTGGCAGCACGACGACGCGGTGTCGATGGAGAGACGAGGTCTCCCGGCAGGGCTTCGCCGAGCACCGTGGGAGAGGGGGAAGAAGGGGGGCAGGGCTGCGCCGAGGGAGATGGAAAACTGTGTGCAAAACAGGCCCAAAACCCCCCACTATATATAGGAGGAGGGGAAGGGGTGCCACCCCTAGGGTTGCCACCCTAGGTGGTGCGGCAGCCCCCCCTAGATGGGAGGTGCGGCGGCCAAGGCAGGGGGAGGGGGTGGCACACCCCTAGGTGGGCCTTAGGCCCACCAGCGCCTAGGGTTTCCCCCCTCTCCACCACCAGCGCCTTGGGCCCCCTTGTGGGAGGCGCACCAACCCACTTTGGGCTGGTTGCCCCCCCTCTTTTGGCCCATGCTACCTCTTGGGGCTGGTGGTCCCTCCCGGTGGACCCCCGGGACCATTTCCGGTGGTCCCGGTACATTACCGGTGATGCCCGAAACATTTCCGGTGTCCAAAACCATCCATCATGTATATCAATCTTTACCTCTGGACCATTCCGGAGCTCCTCGTGACGTCCGGGATCTCATCCGAGACTCCGAACAACTTTCGGTAACCTCGTATAACAATTCCCTGTAACCCTAGCGTCATCAAACCTTAAGTGTGTGGACCCTACGGGTTCGGGAGATAGGCAGACATGACCGAGACACCTCTCCGGCCAATAACCATCAGCGGGGTCTGGATACCCGTGATGGCTCCCACTTGCTCCACGATGATCTCATCGGATGAACCACGACGTCAAGGATTCAATCAATCCCGTATACAATTCCCTTTGTCTGTCGGTATAGAACTTGCCCGAGATTCGATCGTCGGTATACCTATACCTTGTTCAATCTCATTACCAGCAAGTCTTCTTACTCGTTCTGTAGCACGTCATCGTGTGACTAAATCCTTAGTCACATTGAGCTCATGATGATGTTCTATCGAGTGGGCCCAGATATACCTCTCCGCCACGCGGAGTGACAAATCTCGATCTCGATTCGTACCAACCCAACAGACACTTTCAGAGGTACCCGTAGTGCACCTTTATAGTCACCCAGTTACGTTGTGACGTTTGATACACCCAAAGCACTCCTACGGTATTCGGGAGTTGCACAATCTCACGGTCGAAGGAAAATACACTTGACATTAGAAAAGCTTTAGCATACGAACAATACGATCTAGTGCTATGCTTAGGATTGGGTATTGTCCATCAGATTATTCTCCCAATGATGTGATCCCGTTATCAATGACATCTAATGCCCATGATCAGGAAACCATGATCATCTATTGATCAATGAGCTAGCCAACTAGAGGCTTGCTAGGGACACATTGTGATCTATTTATTCACACATGCATTACTGTTTCCTGTTAATATAATTATAGCATGAACAATAGACGATTATCATGAACAAGGAAATATGATAATAACCATTTTATTATTCCCTCTAGGGCATATTTCCAACAGTCTCCCACTTGCACTAGAGTCAATAATCTAGTTACATTGTGATGTATCAAACATCCATAGCATTATGGTGTTGATCATGTTTTGCTCGTGGAAGAGGTTTAGTCAACGGGTCTGCAACATTCAGATCCGTGTGTACTTTACAAATCTGTTGGAATTATGCCCTAGAGGCAATAATAAATATAGTTATTATTATAATTCCTGTATCAAGATAATAGTTTATTATCCATGCTATAATTGTATTGAATGAAGACTCATTTACATGTGTGGATACATAGACAAAACACTGTCCCTAGCAAACCTCTAGTTGGCTAGCCAGTTGATCAAAGATAGTCAGTGTCTTCTGATTATGAACAAGGTGTTGTTGCTTGATAACTGGATCACGTCATTAGAGAATCACGTGATGGACTAGACCCAAACTAATAGACGTAGCATGTTGATCTTGTCATTTTGTTGCTACTGTTTTCTGCGTGTCAAGTATTTGTTCCTATGACCATGAGATCATATAACTCACTAACACCGGAGGAATACTTTGTGTGTATCTAACGTCGCAACGTAACTGGGTGACTATAAAGATGCTCTACAGGTATCTCCGAAGGTGTTCGTTGAGTTAGTATGGATCAAGACTGGGATTTGTCACTCCGTGTGACGGAGAGGTATCTCGGGGCCCACTCGGTAATACAACATCACACACAAGCCTTGCAAGCAATGTGACTTAGTGTAAGTTGTGTGATCTTGTATTACGGAACGAGTAAAGAGACTTGCCGGTAAACGAGATTGAAATAGGTATGCGGATACTGACGATCGAATCTCGGGCAAGTAACATACCGAAGGACAAAGGGAATGACATACGGGATTATATGAATCCTTGGCACTGAGGTTCAAACGATAAGATCTTCGTAGAATATGTAGGATCCAATATGGGCATCCAGGTCCCGCTAGGATATTGACCGAGGAGTCTCTCGGGTCATGTCTTCATAGTTCTCGAACCCGCAGGGTCTACACACTTAAGGTTCGACGTTGTTTTATGCGTATTGGAGTTATATGGTTGGTTACCGAATGTTGTTCGGAGTCCCGGATGAGATCACGGACGTCACGAGGGTTTCTGGAATGGTCCGGAAACGAAGATTGATATATAGGATGACCTCATTTGATTACCGGAAGGTTTTTGGAGTTACCGGGAATGTACCGGGAATGACGAATGGGTTCCGGGAGTTCACCGGGGGGGGGGGGGGGCAACCCACCCCGGGGAAGCCCATAGGCCCTGAGGCTGGCGCACCAGCCCTTAGTGGGCTGGTGGGACAGCACAAAAGGGCCCTATGCACATTGGAAGAAAAATCAAAGAGAAAAGAAAAAAAAGGAGGAGGTGGGAAAGGAAAGAAGGACTCCACCCACCAAACCAAGTAGGACTCGGTTTGGGGGGGAGTCCTTCCCCCCTTTGGCTCGGCCGACCCCCTTGGGGCTCCCTTAGCCCCAAGGCAAGGCCCCCCCATCTCCCACCTATATATACGGAGGTTTTAGGGCTGATTTGAGACGACCTTTCCGCGGCAGCCCGACCACATACCTCCACGGTTTTTCCTCTAGATCGCGTTTCTACGGAGCTCGGGCGGAGCCCTGCTGAGACAAGATCATCACCAACCTCTGGAGCGCCGTCATGCTGCCGGAGAATTCTTCTACCTCTCCGTCTCTCTTGCTGGATCAAGAAGGCCGAGATCATCGTCGAGCTGTACGTGTGCTGAACGCGGAGGTGCCGTCCGTTCGGTACTAGATCGTGGGACTGATCGCGGGATTGTTCGCGGGGCGGATCGAGGGACGTGAGGACGTTCCACTACATCAACCGCGTTCACTAACGCTTCTGCTGTACGGTCTACAAGGGTACGTAGATCACTCATCCCCTCTCGTAGATGGACATCACCATGATAGGTCTTCGTGCGCGTAGGAAATTTTTTGTTTCCCATGCGACGTTCACCAACAGTGGTATCAGAGCTAGGTTCGTGCGTAGATGTCTTCTCGAGTAGAACACAAAAGTTTTTGTGGGCGGTGATGTGCGTTATGCTGCCCTCCTTAGTCTTTTCTTGATTCCGCGTTATTGTTGGATTGAAGCGGCTTGGACCGACATTACTCGTACGCTTACGAGAGACTGGTTTCATCGCTACGAGTAACCCCGTTGCTCAAAGATGACTGGCAAGTGTCGGTTTCTCCAACTTTAGTTGAATCGGATTTGACCGAGGAGGTCCTTGGATGAGGTTAAATAGCAACTCATATATCTCCGTTGTGGTGTTTGCGTAAGTAAGATGCGATCCTACTAGATACCCATGGTCACCACGTAAAACATGCAACAACAAAATTAGAGAACGTCTAACTTGTTTTTGGAGGGTATGCTTGTGATGTGATATGGCCAACGATGTGATGTGATATATTGGATGTATGAGATGATCATGTTGTAATAGATAATATCGACTTGCGCGTCGATGGTACGGTAACCGGCAGGAGCCATAGGGTTGTCTTTATACTAACGTTTGTGCTTGCAGATGCGTTTACTATTTTGCTAGGATGTAGCTTTAGTAGTAATAGCATGAGTAGCACGACAACCCCGATGGCGACACGTTGATGGAGATCATGGTGTGGCGCCGGTGACAAGAAGATCGTGCCGGTGCTTTGGTGATGGAGATCAAGGAGCACGTGATGATGGCCATATCATGTCACTTATGAATTGCATGTGATGTTAATCCTTTTATGCACCTTATTTTTCTTAGAACGACGGTAGCATTGTGAGGTGATCTCTCACTAAAATTTCAAGACGAAATTGTGTTCTCCCCGACTGTGCACCGTTGCTACAGTTCGTCATTTCGAGACACCACGTGATGATCGGGTGTGATAGACTCAACGTTCACATACAACGGGTGCAAAACAGTTGCGCACGCGGAACACTCGGGTTAAGCTTGACGAGCCTAGCATGTGCAGACATGGCCTCGGAACACATGAGGCCGAAAGGTCGATCATGAATCATATAGATGATATGATTAGCATAGGGATGCTTACCACTGAAACTATACTCAACTCACGTGATGATCGGACTTGAGCTAGTGTAAGTGGATCATGAACCACTCAAATGACTAGAGAGATGTACTTTTTGAGTGGGAGTTTACCGTATAATTTGATTAAGTTAAGCTCTAATTATCTTGAACATAGTCTAAGTCCACTTTGAATATATTTGTGTTGTAGATCATGGCTCACGCGACAGTCACCCTGAATTTTAATACGTTCCTAGAGAAAGCTAAGTTGAAAGATGATGGAAGCAACTTTGTAGACTGGGCTCGTAATCTTAAGCTAATCTTACAAGCTCGAAAAAAGGATTATGTCCTTAATGCTGCGCTAGGAGATGAACCACCCGCTACGGCTGATCAGGACGTTAAGAACGCTTGGTTAGCACGTAAGGAGGACTACTCAGTAGTTCAATGTGCAGTCTTGTATGGCTTAGAACCGGGACTTCAACGTCGCTTTGAGCGTCATGGAGCATTTGAGATGTTCCAGGAGTTGAAGTTTATCTTTCAAAAGAACGCCCGGATCGAGAGGTATGAGACATCCGATAAATTCTATGCTTGCAAGATGGAGGAGAACTCGTCTCTCAGTGAACATGTGCTCAAAATGTCTGGGTACTCAAACCGTCTAGCTGAGCTGGGGATTGAACTCCCGCAAGAGGCTATCACTGACAACATCCTTCAATCACTGCCGCCAAGCTATAAAGGCTTTGTGTTGAACTACAACATGCAAGGGATGAACAAGTCACCCGCCAAGTTGTTTGCAATGCTGAAAGTCGCAGAGTCTGAACTCCGTAAAGAACATCAAGTGTTGATGGTGAATAAGACCACTAGTTTCAAGAGAAACGGCAAAGGCAAGAAGGGTAATTCAAAGAAGAGCGGCAAGCCTGTTGCCAATCCGACGAAGAAACCCAAAGCTGGACCTAAGCCTGAAACAGAGTGTTACTATTGCAAGGGTATGGGTCACTTGAAGCGCAATTGCCCCAAGTATCTGGCAGATAAGAAGGCGGCCAAAGAAAAATCAGGTATATTTGATATACATGTCATTGATGTGTACTTAACCGGTCTCGTAGTAGTGCATGGGTATTCGATACCGGTTCTGTTGATCATATTTGCAACTCGAAACACGAACTGCGGAATAGACGAAGGTTGGCGAAAGATGAAGTGACGATGCGCGTAGGAAATGGTTCCAAGGTTGATGCAATCGCCGTCGGCACAGTTTCACTTCAGTTACCAGCAGGATTAGTAATGAACTTAAATCATTGTTATTTAGTGCCTGCGTTGAGCATGAACATTATATCTGGATCTTGTTTATTGCGAGACGGTTACTCTTTTAAGTCAGAGAATAATGGTTGTTCTATTTCTATGAGTAACATCTTTTATGGTCATGCACCCAATGTGAGAGGATTGTTCATATTGAATCTTGATAGCGATACACAGATACATAACATTGAGACCAAAAGAGTTAGAGTTAACAATGATAGCGCCATATTTTTGTGGCACTACCGCTTAGGTCATATTGGTGTAAAGCGCATGAAGAAACTCCATGCTGATGGACTTTTGGAGTCATTTGACTTTGATTCACTTGACTCGTGCGAACCATGCCTCATGGGCAAGATGACTAAGACTCCGTTCTCCGGAACAATGGAGCGTGCAAGTGACTTGTTGGAAATCATACATACCGATGTGTGTGGTCTGATGAGCGTGGAGGCACGCGGCGGGTATCATTATTTTCTCACCTTCACTGACGATTAGAGTAGATATGGTTATGTCTACTTGATGAAGCACAAGTTTGATACATTTGAAAAGTTCAAGCAATTTCAGAGTGAAGTTGAAAATCATCGTAACAAGAAGATGAAGTTCCTACGGTCTCATCGTGGGGGTGAACATCTGAGTTTCGAGTTTGGTGCTCATTTAAGACAATGTGGAATTGTTTCACAGTTGACACCGCGTGGAACACCACAGCGTAATGGTGTGTCCGAACGTCGTAATCGTACTCTATTAGAGATGGTGCGATCTATGATGTCTCTTACTGATTTGTCGTTATCGTTTTGGGGTTATGCATTAGAAACAGCTGCATTCACTTTAAATAGGGCACCATCAAAATCCGTTGAGACGACACCATACGAACTGTGGTATGGCAAAAGGCCAAAGTTGTCGTTTCTTAAGGTTTGGGGATGTGATGCTTATGTCAAAAAGCTTCAGCCTGAAAAGCTGGAACCCAAAGCGGAAAAGTGCGTCTTCATAGGTTACCCAAAAGAGACAATTGGGTACACCTTCTATCTCAAATCCGAGGGCAAAGTGTTTTTGCTAAAAACGGAGCTTTTCTCGAGAAGGAGTTTCTCTCGAGAGAATTGAGTGGGAGGAAGATAGAACTTGACGAGGTTGTCGAACCTCTCATCCCTCTAGATGGTGGCGCAGGGCAAGGGGAAACCTCTGTCATTGCGATGCTGGTTGAGGAGGAAGTTAATGAAGACGATCATGAAACTCCGGTTCAAGTTTCTGTCGAACCACACAGGTCGACGAGACCACGTGCTGCTCCAGAGTGGTACAGTAATCCCGTCTTATCAATCATGTTGTTGGACAACAATGAACCTGCAAATTATGAAGAAGCAATGGTGGGCCCAGATTCCAACAAATGGCTAGAAGCCATGAAGTCCGAGATAGGATCCATGTATGAGAACAAAGTGTGGACTTTGGAGGTACTGCCTGAGGGCCGTAAGGCTATTCAGAACAAATGGATCTTTAAGAGGAAGACGGACGCTGACGGCAATGTGGCCGTTTATAAAGCTCGACTTGTGGCAAAGGGTTTTTCACAAGTTAAAGGAGTTGACTACGATGAGACATTCTCTCCCGTAGCGATGCTTAAGTCCGTCAGAATCATGTTAGCAATAGCTGCATTTTTCGATTATGAAATCTGGCAGATGGATGTCAAAACGGCGTTCCTTAACGGTTTCTTTAAGGAAGAATTGTATATGATGCAACCCGAAGGTTTTGTCGATCCTAAGAATGCTAACAAGGTGTGATAGCTCCAGCGATCCATTTATGGACTGGTGCAAGCATCTCGGAGTTGGAACAAACGCTTTGATGAGGTGATCAAAGCATTTGGGTTTATACAAGTGGTTGGAGAATCTTGTATTTACAAGAAAGTGAGTGGGAGCTCTGTGGCGTTTCTAATATTATATGTGGATGACATATTGCTGATTGGAAACAACGTAGAGTTTTTGGAGAGCATAAAGGATTACTTGAATAAAAGTTTCTCTATGAAGGACCTAGGAGAAGCTGCTTACATTCTAGGCATTAAGATCTATAGGGATAGATCAAAACGCTTGATAGGACTTTCACAAAGCACATACCTTGATAAAGTTTTGAAGAGGTTCAAAATGGAACAGTCCAAGAAGGGGTTCTTGCCAGTTTTACAAGGTACGAGATGGAGTAAGACTCGGTGCCCAGCAACTAATGAGGATAGAGAGCATATGCGCTCCGTCCCCTATGCTTCACCATAGGTTCTATCATGTATGCAATGTTGTGCACTAGACCGGACGTTAGCCTCGCCATAAGTATGGCAGGTAGGTTCCAGAGTAATCCAGGAGTGGATCACCGGACAGCGATCAAGAATATCCTGAAGTACCTGAAAAGGACTAAGGAGATGTTTCTCGTGTATGGAGGTGACGAAGAGCTCGCCGTAAAAGGTTACGTCGATGCAAGCTTTGACACAGATCGGGACGACTCTAAGTCGCAAACCGGATACGTATTTATTCTTAATGGGGGTGCGGTAAGCTGGTGCAGTTCCAAGCAAAGCGTCGTAGCAGATTCTACATGTGAAGCGGAGTACATGGGTGCCTCGGAGGCGGCTAAGGAGGGTGTCTGGATGAAGCAGTTCATGACGGATCTTGGAGTAGTGCCAAGCGCACTGAATCCAATAACCATGTTATGTGACAACACGGGTGCCATTGCCTTAGCAAAGGAACCACGGGTTCACAAGAAGTCCAGACACATCAAACGACGCTTCAACATCATCCGCGACTACGTCGAAGGAGATGACGTAAATATATGCAAAGTGCACACGGATCTGAATGTAGCAGACCCGCTGACTAAACCTCTTCCACGGCCAAAGCATGATCAACACCAGAACTGTATGGGTGTTAGATTTATTACAATGTAATTCGCATGATGATGTGAGGGCTAGATTATTGACTCTAGTGCAAGTGGGAGACTGTTGGAAATATGCCCTAGAGGCAATAATAAATATAGTTATTATTATAATTCCTGTATCAAGATAATTGTTTATTATCCATGCTATAATTCTATTGAATGAAGACTCATTTACATGTGTGGATACATAGACAAAACACTGTCCCTAGAAAGCCTCTAGTTGGCTAGCCAGTTGATCAAAGATAGTCAATGTCTTCTGATTATGAACAAGGTGTTGTTGCTTGATAACTGGATCACGTCATTAGAGAATCACGTGATGGACTAGACCCAAACTAATAGACGTAGCATGTTGATCGTGTCATTTTGTTGCTACTGTTTTCTGCGTGTCAAGTATTTGTTCCTATGACCATGAGATCATATAACTCACTAACACCGGAGGAATACTTTGTGTGTATCAAACATCGCAACGTAACTGGGTGACTATAAAGATGCTCTACAGGTATCTCCCAAGGTGTTCGTTGAGTTAGTATGGATCAAGACTAGGATTTGTCACTCCGTGTGACGGAGAGGTATCTCGGGGCCCACTCGGTAATACAACATCACACACAAGCCTTGCAAGAGATGTAACTTAGTGTAAGTTGCGGGATCTTGTATTACGGAACGAGTAAAGAGACTTGCCGGTAAACAAGATTGAAATAGGTAGGCGGATAGTGACGATCGAATCTCGGGCAAGTAACATACCGAAGGACAAAGGGAATGACATACGGGATTATATGAATCCTTGGCACTGAGGTTCAAACGATAAGATCTTCGTAGAATATGTAGGATCCAATATGGGCATCCAGGTCCCGCTATTGGATATTGACCGAGGAGTCTCTCGGGTCATGTCTACATAGTTCTCGAACCCGCAGGGTCTGCACACTTAAGGTTCGACGTTGTTTTATGCGTATTAGAGTTATATGGTTGGTTACCGAATGTTGGTCGGAGTCCCGGATAAGATCACGGACGTCACGAGGGTTTCCGGATTGGTCCGGAAATGAAGATTGATATATAGGATGACCTCATTTGATTATCGGAAGGTTTTTGGAGTTACCGGGAATGTACCGGGAATGACGAATGGGTTCCGGGAGTTCACGGGGGGGGGGGGGGGAACCCACCTCGGGGAAGCCCATAGGCCTTGAGGGTGGCGCACCAGCCCTTAGTGGGCTGGTGGGACAGACCAAAAGGGCCCTATGCGCATTGGAAGAAAAATCAAAGAGAAAAAAAAGGAGGAGGTGGGAAAGGAAAGAAGGACTCCACCCACCAAACCAAGTAGGACTCGGTTTGGGGGGGAGTCCGTCCCCCCTTTGGCTCGGCTGACCCCCTTGAGGCTCCTTGAGCCCCAAGGCAAGGTCCCCCCTCTCCCACCTATATATACGGAGGTTTTAGGGCTGATTTGAGACGACTTTTCCACGGCAGCCCGACCACATACCTCCACGGTTTTTCCTCTAGATCGCGTTTCTGCGGAGCTCGGGCGGAGCCGTGCTGAGACAAGATCATCACCAACCTCCGGAGCGCCGTCATGCTGCCGGAGAACTCTTCTACCTCTCCATCTCTCTTGCTGGATCAAGAAGGCCGAGATCATCGTCGAGCTGTACGTGTGCTGAACGCGGAGGTGCCGTCCGTTCGGTACTAGATCGTGGGACTGATCGCGGGATTGTTCGCGGGGCAGATCGAGGGACGTGAGGACGTTCCACTACATCAACCGCGTTCACTAATGCTTCTGCTGTACGGTCTACAAGGGTACGTAGATCACTCATCCCCTCTCGTAGATGGACATCACCATGATAGGTCTTCGTGCGCGTAGGAAATTTTTTGTTTCCCATGCGACGTTCACCAACAAAATCTCTATTACTCCACTCTGGACATGGTCCTGGATGGAGCTGTAGCGGCGTTTGATGTGCTTCGTCTTCCGGTGAAACCTAGGCTTCTTGGCTATGGCAATGGCCCAGTGTTATCACAAAAGAGTGTCATTGGACACGACGCGCTTGGAACCACTCCAAGGTCGGTGATGAGCTCCTTCATCCAAATTCCTTCATGAGCTTCTTGTGAAGCAGCTATGTACCCCGCTTCACATGTAGATGCTGCCACGACTTCTTGCTTGCTGCTGCACCAGCTCACTGCCCCACCATTCAAAACATATACATATCCGCTCTGTGACTTAGAGTCATCCGGATCTGTGTCGAAGCTAGCGTCGACGTAACCCTTTACGACGAGCTCTTGGTCACCTTCATAAACGAGAAACATCTTAGTCCTCTTCAGGTGCTTAAGGATATTCTTGACTGCTGTCCAGTGTTCCATACCAGGATCACTTTGGTACCTCCCTACCAAACTTATGGCAAGGTTTATATCAGGTCTGGTACACAGCATGACATACATTAGAGAGCCTACGGCTGAAGCGTAGGGGACAGTACTCATCTTCTCTCTATCTGCTCCCGTGGTCGGTGACCGAGTCTTACTCAATCTCATACCTTGCAAAACTGGCAAGAACCCTTTCTTTGAGTTTTCGATATTGAACTTCTCCAATATCTTGTCAAGGTATGTACTGTGCGAAAGACCTATGAGGCATCTCGATCTATCTCTATAGATCTTGATGCCTAATATGTATGCAGCTTCTCCAAGGTCCTTCATTGAAAAAATCTTGTTCAAATAGGCCTTTATGCTCTCCAACATCTCTATATTATTCCCCATCAATAATATGTCATCCACATACAGTATGAGGAAAGCTACAGACCTCCACTCACTTTCTTGTACGGACAGGCTTCTCCATAAACCTGTATGAACCCAAACGCTTTAATCACCTCATTAAAGCGAATGTTCCAACTCCGAGATGCTTGCACCAGCCCATAGATGGAGCGCTGGAGCTTGCACACTTTGTTAGCACCCTTAGGGTCGACAAAACCTTCTGGTTGCATCATACACAACTCTTCCTTAAGGTACCCGTTAAGGAACGCTGTTTTGACGTCCATTTGCCAAATTTCATAATCATGAAAGGCGGCAATTGCTAACATGATTCAGACTGATTTCAGCTTCGCTACGGGAGATCAAGTCTCTTCGTAGTCAATTCCTTGAATTTGTCGAAAACCCTTTGCGACAAGTCGAGCTTTATAAACGGTTACATTACCGTTTGCATCAGTCTTCTTCTTAAAGATCCATTTATTTTCTATGGCTCGCCAGTCATTGGGCAAGTCCACCAAAGTCCATACTTTGTTCTCATACATGGATCCTATCTCAGATTTCATAGCTTCAAGCCATTTGTTGGAATCCGGGCCCGCCATCGCTTCTTCATAGTTCGAAGGTTCATCGTTGTCTAACAACATGATTTCCATCACAGGGTTGCTGTACCACTCTGGTTCAAAGCGTGCCCTTGTGGACCTTCGCGGTTCAGTAGTAACTTGATCCGAAGCTTCATGATCATTATCATTAACTTCCTCTTCAGTTGGTGCACGCGCCACAGGAACAATTTCCCGCGCTGCGCTACTTTTCTGTTCGAGAGGGGGTGTAATTACCTCATCAAGTTCTACCTTCCTCCCACTTACTTCTTTCGAGAGAAACTCTTTCTCTAGAAAGGATCCGTTCTTGGCAACAAAGGTTTTACCTTCGGACCTAAGATAGAAGGTATACCCAATAGTTTCCTTAGGGTATCCTATGAATACGCATTTCTCCGCTTTGGGTTCGAGCTTTTCTGGTTGAAGTTTCTTCACATAAGCATCGCAGCCCCAAACTTTAAGAAACGACAACTTAGGTTTCTTGCCAAACCATAGTTCATACGGTGTCGTCTCAACGGATTTAGACGGTGCCCTATTTAAAGTGAATGTTGCAGTTTCTAATGCATATCCCCAAAATGATAGCGGTAAGTCGGTAAGAGACATCATGGATCGTACCATATCTAATAAAGTGCGATTACGACGTTCAGACACTCCGTTGCGTTGCGGAGTGCCAGGCGGCGTCAATTGTGAAACGATTGCACACTTCCTTAGGTGTGTGCCAAACTCGTGACTCAAATATTCTCCTCCACGGTCAGATCGTAGACACTTAATTTTTCTGTCACGTTGATTCTCGACCTCACTCTGAAATTCCTTGAACTTTTCAAACGTCTCAGATTTGTGCTTCGTCAAGTAGATATACCCATACCTACTCAAATCATCGGTGAGAGTGAGAACATAACGATAGCCACCGCGAGCTTCAACGTTGATTGGACCACACACACCAGTATGTATTATTTCCAATAAGTCGGTTGCCCTCTCCATTATTCCTGAGAATGGAGTCTTAGTCATCTTGCCCATGAGGCACGGTTCGCATGCGTCAAATGATTCAAAGTCAAGAGACTCTAATAGTCCATCAGTATAGAGCTGCTTCATGCGCTTAACACCGATATGACCAAGGCGGCAGTGCCACAAGTATGTGGGACTATCATTATCAACTTTACATCTTTTGGTACTCACACTATGAATATGTGTAACATCACGATCGAGATTCATCAAGAATAAACCATTCACCAGCGGAGCATGACCATAAAACATATCACTCATATAAATAGAACAACCATTATGCTCTGACTTAAATGAGTAGCCGTCTCGCATTAAGCAAGACCCTGATACAATATTCATGCTCAAAGCTGGTACTAAATAACAATTATTAAGGTTTAAAACTAATCCCGACGGTAGATGTAGAGGTAGCGTGCCGACGGCGATCAAATCGACCTTGGAGCCATTCCCGACGTGCATCGTCACCTCGTCCTTGGCCAGTCTCCGCTTATTCTGCGGTTCATGCTTTGAGTTGCAAATGTGAGCAACATCACCGGTATCAAATACCCAGGAGCTACTACGAGCGCTGGTAAGGTACACATCAATAACATGTATATCACATATACCTTTAATGTTGCCGGCCTTCTTGTCCGCTAAGTATTTGGGGCAGTTCCGCTTCCAGTGACATTTTCCCTTGCAATAGAAGCACTCAGTCTCATGCTTGGGTCCATTCTTTTTCTTCTTCCCGGCATCTGGCATACCGGGCGCGGCAACGGCTTTGTCGTCTTTCTTGAAGTTCTTCTTACCCCTGCCCTTCTTGAAACTAGTGGTCTTGCTGACCATCAACATTTAATGCTCTTTCTTGATTTCTACTTCTGCAGACTTGAGCATTGAGTACAACTCGGGAATGGTCTTCTCCATCCCTTGCGTGTTGTAGTTCAGCACAAAACCTTTGTAGCTTGGTGGGAGAGACTGGAGGATTCTGTCAATTATAGCATCATCCGGAAGTTCGACTCCAAGTGAAGTCAGACGACCGTGTAACCCAGACATTTTGAGTATGTGCTCACTCACTGAACTGTTCTCCTTCACCTTACAGCTAAAGAACTTGTTGGAGACTTCATATCTCTCGACACGGGCATGAGCTTGAAAAACCAGTTTCAGCTCTTGGAACATCTCATATGCACCGTGTTGCTCAAAGCGCCTTTGGAGCCCCGTTTCCAAACTGTATAACATGCCACACCTAACCACAGAGTAGTCCTGGGCTGCTGCGGGAGCGGGAGGGTCACCTAGCGGCGCATCAAGGACATAAGCCTTTTTAGCTGCTTCAAGGATGAGCTTCAAGTTGCGAACCCAATCCGCATAGTTGCTACCATCATCTTTCAGCTTGTTTTTCTCTAGGAATGCGTTGAAATTGAGGTTGACGTTGGCCATCTACAATATTTATAAAGACAACTTTTAGACTAAGTTCATGACAATTAAGTTCATTTAATCAAATTAAGTATGAACTCCCACTTAAATCGACATCCCTCGAGTCATCTAAGTGATACATGATCCATGTTGACTAACCCGTGTCCGATCATCACGTGAGACGGACTAGTCACCATGGTGAGCAACTTCATGCTAATCGTATTCAACCATACGACTCATGTTCGACCTTTCGGTCTCTTTCATTCGAGGTCATGTCTGTACATGCTAAGCTCGTCGAGTCAACCTAGGTGTTTCGCGTGTGTAAATCTGGCTTACACCCGTTGTATGCGAACGTTAGAATCTATCACACCCGATCATCACGTGGTGCTTCGAGACAACGATCCTTCGCAACGGTGCACACTTAGGGGAATACGTTCTCGAAATTTAAAGAGGGATCATCTTATTATGCTACCGTCGTTCTAAGCAAGAAGATGAAAAACATGATAAACATCACAATGCAATCATATAGTGACATGATATGGCCATTATCATCTTTGCTCTTTCGATCTCCATCTTCAGGCATCGCATGATCATCATTGTCACCGGCGTGACTCCATGATCTCCATCATCATTGTCACCGGCGTGACTCCATGATCTCCATAATCATGTCTCCGTGAAGTCGTCACGCCAACTACTACTATCACTACTACTATAGCTAACCGTTAGCAATGAAGTAAAAGTAGTAAGCACATGGCGTTGCATCTCATACAATAAATTAAGACAACTCCTATGGCTCCTGCCAGTTGTCATACTCATCGACATGCAAGTCGTGAGACCTATTACAATAACATGATCATCTCATACATCATACATGCAACATCACAACTTTGGCCATGTCAAACCCTGCAAAAACAAGTTAGACGTCCTCTAATTGTTGTTGCAAGTTTTACGTGGCTGATTTGGGTTTCTAGCAAGAACGCTTTCTTACCTACATGATAGCCACAACGATGATATGCCAAAGCTATTTACCCTTCATAAGGACCCTTTTCATCAAATCCAATTCGACTAGAGTAGGAGAGACACACACCCGCTAGCCACCTTTATGCACGGTGTCCATGTCTGTCGGTGGAACCAGTCTCACGTAAGCGTACGTGTAATGTCGTTCCGGGACGCTTCATCCCACAATACCGCCGGAAAAGAATAAGACTAGTAGCGGCAAGCAATTGACAAATCATCGCCCACAACCTTTTGTGTTCTACTCGTGCATAGAATCTACGCATAGAAAACCTGGCTCGGATGCCACTGTTGGGTAACGTAGCATAAATTCAAAAAAATTCCGACGCCATATTCAGATCTTCCTATGGAGAGACCAGCAACGAGAGAGGGGTGAGTGCATCTCATACCTTTGAAGATCGCTAAGCGGAAGCGTTGCTAGAACGCGGTTGATGGAGTCGTACTCACGGCGATTCAGATCGCGGCGTGATTCCGATCTAGTGCCGAACCACGGCACCTCCGCACCTTGATCCAGCAAGGAGGAGGGAGCGGTTGGGGAAGATCTCCGGCAGCACGACGGCGTGGTGTCGATGGAGAGACGAGGTCTCCCGGCAGGGCTTCGCCAAGCACCGTGGGAGAGGAGGAAGAAGGGGGGCAGGGCTGCGCCGAGGGAGATGGAAAACTGTGTGCAAAACAGCCCCAAAACCCCCACTATATATAGGAGAAGGGGAGGGGGTGCCACCCCTAGGGTTCCCACCCTAGATGGTGCGGCAGACCCCCAAATGGGAGGTGCGGTGGCGAGGGCAGGGGGAGGGGGTGGCGCACCCCTAGGTGGGCCAAAGGCCCACCAGCGCCTAGGGTTTCCCCCCCTCTCCACCTCCTGCGCCTTGGGCCTCCTTGTGGGAGGCGCACAAGCCCACTTTTGGCTGTTTGTGCTCCCTCTTTTGGCCCATGCTACCTCTTGGGGCTGGTGGCCCCTCCCGGTGGACCCCCGGGACCATTTCCGGTGGTCCCGGTGGTCCCGGTACATTACCGGTGACGCCCGAAACATTTCCGGTGTCCAAAACCATCCATACTATATATCAATCTTTACCCCCGGACCATTCCGGAGCTCCTCGTGACGTCCGGGATCTCATCCGGGACTCCGAACAACTTGCGGTAACCTCGTATAACAATTCCCTATAACCCTACCGTCATCGAACCTTAAGTGTGTAGACCCTACGGGTTCGGGAGACAGAGAGACATGACCGAGACACCTTTTCGGTCAATAACCATCAGCGGGGTCTGGATACCCATGGTGGCTCCCACTTGCTCCACGATGATCTCATCGGATGAACCACGATGTCAAGGATTCAATCAATCCAGTATATAATTCCCTTTGTCTGTCGGTATAGAACTTGCCCGAGATTCGATTGTCGGTATACCTATACCTTGTTCAATCTCGTTACTGGTAAGTCTCTTTACTCGTTCCGTAGCACGTCATCGTGTGACTAACTCCTTAGTCACATTGAGCTCATGATGATGTTCTATCGAGTGGGCCCAGAGATACCTCTCCGCCACGTGGAGTGACAAATCCCGATCTCGATTCGTACCAACCCAACAGACACTTTCAGAGCCCGTAGTGCACCTTTATAGTCACCCAGTTACGTTGTGACGTTTGATACACCCAAAGCACTCCTACGGTATTCGGGAGTTGCACAATCTCACGGTCGAAGGAAAAGACACTTGACATTAGAAAAGCTTTAGCATACGAACAATACGATCTAGTGCTATGCTTAGGATTGGGTCTTGTCCATCGCATTATTCTCCCAATGATGTGATCTCGTTATCAATGACATCTAATGCCCATGATCAGGAAACCATGTTCATCTATTGATCAACGAGCTAGCCAACTAGAGGCTTGTTAGGGACACATTGTGATCTATTTATTCACACATGCATTACTGTTTCCTGTTAATACAATTATAGCATGAACAATAGACGATTATCATGAACAAGGAAATATGATAATAACCATTTTATTATTGCCTCTATGGCATATTTCCAACACTCACACCTCATCAACATGTTAAAGATCACACGTATAATAATAGTAATTAAGGATCTGAATATAATATCTTGCACCAAGTAAGCCAACAAGCATCAACTACGATATGTAATCAACACTACTAGTAACCCACATGTACCAATTTGAGGTTTTGAGACAAAGATTGAATACAAGAGATGAACTAGTGTTTGAGATGAGATGGTGATAGTGAAGATGTTGATGAACATTGGTCCTCCCACGAAGTTAGAAGCATTGGTGATGACGATGGCTTCCATTTCCTCCTCCAGAAGGGAATTTTCCCCGATAGAATCTCTCTGCCGAAGAGAAAAAGGGCCTTTGCTCAGATTTTCGCCTTGAGAATGTGGCGCTTCATCCCGAAAGTATCCTTATGATTTTTTCTAGGTTAAAACACACCGTATAGGAGAAGGGGGTGAGGAGACCTCTGGGGGCCCCACAAGGCAACATGCCACGCCTAGGGGGTGGGCTCGCCCTGTCGGGTTGTGGCCAGGAGGTGCCCCCTGTGAAATATTTTTGGCCCAATATTTGTTAAAAATCCATCAAAATTCTCCGTGAAGTTTCGGGTCATTTGGAGTCTAGTGATTTTTGAGTCTTTTTCTTAGTTTTCACGTCTAGAATTCCAGTTTCCAGAAAATTCCCTCTTTGTGATATACCTTGCATATTCACATAGAGTAGTCCTAAGAATTGTATCATAATGAGGAATAATGAACAAGAATACCATAAATATCAATACGAATTCACGATGCAAAACTGACGTATCACGGGGTGGCAATAGGGTCGTGTCCGCCCGAATTTGTGGATGCGCCGGTCGTTCACCCAACGCGTGGACGCATTTCGGCCGCATCTCGTCCGTTAGAGATCAACATGCAGCAAATAGTTCGAACAAAACATAACAAATAGTTCCAAATCCGAAAGAGTGTTATTTTACAACCCAATCAAACTAAACACAATATCAAATATTCTTACAACCCAATCGTAAAAAAATAATGAAAAAAAAATAAACTCATAGATCTACTGATTGCCAATGTGAGTCCACATGTGCTCAATCAAGTCATTTTGAAGTTGGACATGAGGATGCCAATCACGTAGTTCACGTTGAAAATGGACAAATTGTGTGAAGGTTGTAGCAGGTGCATGCTGAGACTCAACATTTTCAACGTGAAAATCCAAAACTTGGTCATAGATGCTATCATCACGCTCATCCTCCACGATAGCTAGCGTCTCGTTATGCTTAATAGCTTTCCAATTTGTTAATAATAATGACTACTTGTATCTCTTTTGTTTCTCTTGGATGATTTGTTTCACTACTTCAAATAAAACAATGAACCTTTTACTATGTGGCCAAAGGGACTACATTCCTAAAGTTTGAATTGATCATTCAATCGGACAAACAACATAAGCATTTCCCAATATATTTATTGAGCCTGGAGCATCACACCAGCTAAAAGAGGGATATCTTGTTCCATATAATCCAATAATTGGGCCCTATTGTCCTTCAGAGAAGACACTTGAACCCCGTCATGCGCTATTGACCCTTTTGAACCTAAGTGCGGAAAGCTTTTGTGTGCTCCATGTTAATGGAGGGTTTCGAACAATACCGCATCGTGACTAAAGCACACCGAAAGCACGTTCCACATCCATCCTAGTAGTCTCTTGCATTTGGGAAAACCCGTGTCTCTTCTCTCCTTGTGGATCGGATATGGTCTTCATAGGAGTGAACCACTGATGGTAGATAGCATCAGCTAGCTAATATCCATTGTTGTACTGGTGGCCATTGACCTTAAAGTTGACCTCCGGGAAGTGACCTTCTACAAGCCTTGCAAATACTAGAGAACGTTGAAGAACACTGATATCATTATGAGAACCAGCCATGTCAAAGAAAGAATGGCATATCCATAGATCTTGTGAAGACACCGCTTCAAGTATGACAATGGCATCTTTCACATACCCCTTGTACTTCCCCTGCCAAGCGAATGGACAGTTCTTCCACTTTCGGTGCATACAATCGATACTACCAAGCATGTCCGGAAATCCCCTCTCGTCATTGATCACCAACAACTTCTCTATATCAACGACATTTGGCTTTCAAAGGTACTCAAGGCCAAACACAACCATCACACCATTTGCAGAAATTGTACATTGATTGGAGATATGTGGACTCACTCATACGGACGCACTCATCGACAAGATCACTTGAAATTCCATATGCAAGCATACGACTAGCCTCGGTGCATTTTTGGTAAGAATAGAAGCCAAGCCTGTCAAGGGCATCCTCCTTGCACTCAAAGTATGGGCCATATGCTACCACTCCCTCCCTAATACTATTGAACGCATGTATCTACATACGGAAGCGGTTGCGAAATTTGTGTGCTTTGAAAAGTGCGTTATTCTCAAAGTAATCGGCATAGAGAAGTGCATGGCCTCTCTCCCTATTGCGGTTCCAGGCTGGAGTGTGGACGGGAATTGATCCCCTAAACCAAGGCTGCATCCTACTAATGCGGTCCTAGACAACCAATGCAGCCGCCACAAGCTCTTCATCATCCGATGAAAAAATGAAGTTGTGAAAGAAAAACTCATCACCGCTATCCATAATACCTTGTGAGCAAATTATCGAACACCTTGCGGGCGTGGTGAAGACGCGGCCGAAAAAATCAAGTCCGTTTCGCAAAGCGAGGTTGTTGTTGGTGGGTGCGCGGTCTACGACACTGCAGAAGCCGTCAGAAGTTGATGGGGTCAATGTTCGGCGCCGGCGGTCGTAGCTTCTCTCCCACCGACAAGAAGGAACCACGAATGCTAGCAAAAGGTTGTGACGAAACGCGGGGTGTGGACCGTGTATCAAATGACGTCGTTGTGGGGCGGACGACCTCGATGAAAGGCGACGCGACCGGGAACTGGGATGGCGATGATGACGAGGACGACGGGCGAAGGGCACAGGGAAAAGACACTGCGTCCATCTGCACATGTCCATTCGACCGCAAGTGCGGCCTAGAATTGGACCGAAAATAGATCGAAAACGAACATTGATTTGTTTGCTCAACGCATTAGACAACTTTTTTGTCCGTTTACCATTAAACGAGCACGGCCGAACCATTTGAGATCCCCAGTTGAAGTTGGTCTAAGCCATAGCCGACGACGGGTTGCTGCTACGAACTACTCCCTCCGTTTCAAAATATAAGACCTTTTAGGGATTTCACTAGGAGACTACATACGGAGCAAAATGAGTGAATCTATACTCTAAAATATGTCTATGTACGTCCGTATGTAGTTTATAGTACAATCTCTAAAAGGTCTTATATTTAGGAACGAAGGGAGTAGATACGGCCGGTCCCATCGGAGATCCTTTAGGCCTCGTTTGGTTAAGGGGGATTGAGGAGGTTTTAAGAGGGAGGGATTTCAGGGGATTGAGTGAATCCCTTTGTTCCACCCAATCCTTTCGAATCCCTCGGGTTTTGGTTACATTAGTCCCTCAAAGAGGGTTTTGAAACACATGGATGGAAAGGGATTGAAGGGAACGGAGGGGATTGAGCTAAGCAAACTCCTTCTACCAAATGCACACCCGAGAATCTGTGAGGTTTCTGGCCCTTCCGGAAATTTTCCTTTCAAAATCTCCCAACCCCTTAACCAAACGATGCCTTATGCGGACGCCATGCGGTGGGGATCAATGCGATGCGGACGCCATGCATGCATCGCGTCGCGTACAAGTGGCGCGGTTCCCCCGGCTGTGGCACGGCCCATCAAAAGCGAGCGCAGGAATATTTGACGTGTCCAATGCCGGGGCGCCGACGTACATCGCCTCCCGCGTACCGTCGCCACTCGCCAGCGTACGGCCGGAGGCGCACGATCGAGCGCCGCGCCAGGCCGGGGCGCCGGCGTGGACGAAGGCGTGCGCGGGCGGAGCGAGAACGTACGTTTTGAGCACCCGTGAGACCGTTCTGGATTAGCATGCGTCGGCCGCGGTACGCCGGACGCACGTACGCACGCACGACTGCGTCGGCCGTGTACTCGTGCAGGAGGATCCCGCCGCTTTGCTCGACGGGCAGGATGCCAAACTGTGCGTCCCCAGGGGAGACCAATCAGAGAGTAGAGTAGAGTAGAGAGAGAGAGCGTGTGTGACTGTGTGTGCGCGCCGCTACGCTTGACCAGACCAGCACCGTCAGCTGGGTCGTGGTCGTTGTCGGGGCGATGCCGATGGCAGTGCTTTGGCCTGCGTCCACGGCTGGTACAAGGCGGCATGTGGGAGGGCCGTCCTTGGGGCCGACCCCAAGCGTGCGTTTCAAGCCAGCCTCGCCTGCCGCACCGTACCTTTGGACACCCGGGCTGGACAAAATTGACACACCACGCACCGCGCCCGTCCCGCCCTGCGCGCTTCGCCTTGGTTTATACCCGAGCAGGCCTAGCTACTACGCCTACTACTCGTACTGGATGCTGCTCGTAGGAGCACTAGTACTAGTATCTTATATAGCTAGAGCCTAGCATGTGAGAGCAGTCCATCGAGGTCGGTCTTGGAATCAATGGACCAGCCAAAGGCAGCAGCAAGCGAGCTAGAGACCAATCGGTTGCCAGGTGCGTGCGTTTGTGTACCATTGTACCCTCACCAGTATTCTGTTTTGGACGGCACACCAAGATACCGGGCCAGAGTTGTCAAGCAAACATGTGCAGCACGCATAGAGCAACTCCAACCGTGGGACCCAAACGGACACGCGGGTTGTTCGTATTTTGTTTGTTTGGGTCGGTCCAGCGATCATTCATGTTTGCTTATGTAATTGGATCGACGCTTGCGTTCAACACGGTCGTGATCCATTTTTAAACGACGTGAAAAAGCATAATAAATATTTCAAATATATATATAAATTATTAAACATTAATGTTAGCATCAAAGGCCAGCGATAGTCCCGCGAGTCCACATTGCATTAAGTAAAAACTTTAAGCAGCTAAAAACGAGGAGGTGCGTTGTCTTAGGCGTCCTCCTCCTCGTCGTTGTCGGGGCCGGTGAGGTCGACGAGCGTCGGTGTCGGACCAGCCCAGCGAAAGGCCAACTCCCATGCGACGGCAACGTCGTTCGCCGGTGGTTGCACTGACGTTGAATGGGCATCATGGTGCTTCTTTCTTCTTTGAGTCTAAAGGAGTGCAAATTGCTTTCGCACATCTAGTCTTATCTCTAGCGTCTACTTTAGCAAGAAACGCACAAACATCTATTAATTGCATGCTATCAGTACATCGATGTATTCTTTCTCCCAAAACCAAATGTTGCATCCATCCAACACAATAAATATTTGATTGTAAGCAAAACAAACCGAATCCAGAATCACAACCGAAGCTAAACTAGCACATACACCATCACTTTTGAACTAGACAAACACCCATCTAGGGTGTTCCGACATTGTAGACATGTGGTGCACGACCTTTAGTGGACATTCGTCGCACTTTTATGAGTGGCATTGGTGCGCCAATGACGGTCGTTGGTGTATTTGCCGAACAGCCGACTGAGTAGATACGAGAGGCTAAAGGCGGAGTCAGTACCTACATGCGGATTCGAGGCCTTGACGGGGTTGTGCGGATCGGTAGTCGGCCAGTCCATGGCACACCACGGCCTCCAGTGGCCTGCCACGCATAAACCCGGCTAGACCCGCTCCAAATCCGGTTGTCGGTTGCGTTAAAGGCAGGGCGAGGGGTTGGATATCTCGTGGTGTGGAGAAAACTATTGGAATTATGCCCTAGAGGCAATAATAAATGTAGTTATTATTATAATTCCTGTATCAAGATAATAGTTTATTATCCATGCTATAATTGTATTGAATGAAGACTCATTTACATGTGTGGATACATAGACGAAACACCGTCCCTAGCATGCCTCTAGTTGGCTAGCCAGTTGATCAATGATAGTCAGTGTTTTCTGATTATGAACAAGGTGTTGTTGCTTGATAACTGGATCACATCATTGGGAGAATCACGTGATGGACTAGACCCAAACTAATAGACGTAGCATGTTGATCGTGTCATTTTGTTGCTACTGTTTTCTGCGTGTCAAGTATTTATTCCTATGACCATGAGATCATATAACTCACTCACACCGGAGGAATGCTTTGTGTGTATCAAACGTCGCAACGTAACTGGGTGACTATAAAGATGCTCTACAGGTATCTCCGAAGGTGTTAGTTGAGTTAGTATGGATCAAGACTCGGATTTGTCACTCCGTGTGACGGAGAGGTATCTTGGGGCCCACTCGGTAATACAACATCACACACAAGCCTTGCAAGCAATGTAACTTAGTGTAAGTTGCGGGATCTTGTATTACGGAACGAGTAAAGAGACTTGCCGGTAAACGAGATTGAAATAAGTATGCGGATACTGACGATCGAATCTCGGGCAAGTAACATACCGAAGGACAAAGGGAATGACATACGGGATTATACGAATCCTTGGCACTGAGGTTCAAACGATAAGATCTTCGTAGAATATGTAGGATCCAATATGGGCATCCAGGTCCCGCTATTGGATATTGACCGAGGAGTCTCTCGGGTCATGTCTACATAGTTCTCGAACCCGCAGGGTCTGCACACTTAAGGTTCGACGTTGTTTTATGCGTATTTGAGTTATATGGTTGGTTACCGAATGTTGTTCGGAGTCCCGGATGAGATCACGGACATCACGAGGGTTTCCGGAATGGTCCGGAAACGAAGATTGATATATAGGATGACCTCATTTGATTACCGGAAGGTTTTCGGAGTTACCGGGAATATACCGGGAATGACGAATGAGTTCCGGGAGTTCACCGGGGGGGCAACCCACCCCGGGGAAGCCCATAGGCATTTGGGGAGCCACACCAGCCCTTAGTGGGCTGGTGGGACAGCCCACAAGTGCCCAATGCGCCAAGAGAAGAAAAATCAAGAGGAAAGAAAAAAAAAGGAAGGAGGTGGGAAGGGAGGGGGACTCCTCCCACCAAACCAAGTCCAACTCGGTTTGGGGGGGGAGTCCTCCCCCCCCTTGGCTCGGCCGACTCCTTGGGGGGTCCTTGGACCCCAAGGCAAGGCCCCCCTCCCTCCTCCTATATATATGGAGCTTTTAGGGCAGATTTGAGACGACTTTCTCACGGCTGCCCGACCACATACCTCCACGGTTTTTCCTCTAGATCGCGTTTCTGCAGAGCTCGGGCGGAGCCCTGCTGAGACAAGGTCATCACCAACCTCCGGAGCGCCGTCACGCTGCTGGAGAACTCTTCTACATCTCCGTCTCTCTTGCTGGATCAAGAAGGCCGAGATCATCGTCGAGCTGTACGTGTGCTGAACGCGGAGGTGCCGTCCGTTCGGTACTAGATTGTGGGACTGATCGCGGGATTGTTCGCGGGGCGGATCGAGGGACGTGAGGACGTTCCACTACATCAACCGCGTTCCCTAACGCTTCTGCTGTACGATCTACAAGGGTACGTAGATCACTCATCCCCTCTCGTAGATGGACATCACCATGATAGGTCTTCGTGCGCGTAGGAAATTTTTTTTTTCCCATGGGACGTTCCCCAACAGTGGTATCAGAGCTAGGTTCATGCGTAGATGTCTTCTCGAGTAGAACACAAAAGTTTTGTGGACGGTGATGTGCGTTTTGCTGCCCTCCTTAGTCTTTTCTTGATTCCGCGGTATTGTTGGATTGAAGCGGCTTGGACCGACATTACTCGTACGCTTACGAGAGACTGGTTTCATCGTTACGAGTAACCCCCTTTGCTCAAAGATGACTGGCAAGTGACGGTTTCTCCAACTTTAGTTGAATCGGATTTGACCGAGGAGGTCCTTGGATGAGGTTAAATAGCAACTCATATATCTCCGTTGTGGTGTTTGCGTAAGTAAGATGCGATCCTACTAGATACCCTTGGTCACCACGTAAAACATGCAACAACAAAATTAGAGGACGTCTAACTTGTTTTTGTAGGGTATGATTGTGATGTGATATGGCCAACGATGTGATGTGATATATTGGATGTATGAGATGATCATGTTGTAATAGAAATATCGACTTGCACGTCGATGGTACGGCAACCGGCAGGAGCCATAGGGTTGTCTTTATACTAACGTTTGTGCTTGCAGATGCGTTTACTATTTTGCTAGGATGTAGCTATAGTAGTAATAGCATAAGTAGCACGACAACCCCGATGGCAACACGTTGATGGATGATCATGGTGTGGTGCCGGTGACAAGAAGATCGTGCCGGTGCTTTGGTGATGTAGATCAAGAAGCACGAGATGATGGCCATATCATGTCACTTATGAATTGCATGTGATGTTAATCCTTTTATGCACCTTATTTTGCTTAGAGCGACGGTAGTATTATGAGGTGATCTCTCACTAAAATTTCAAGACGAAATTGTGTTCTCCCCGACTGTGCACCGTTGCTACAGTTCATCGTTTCGAGACACCACGTGATGATCGGGTGTGATAGACTCAACGTTCACATACAACGGGTGCAAAACATTTGCGCACGCGGAACACTCGGGTTAAGCTTGACGAGCCTAGCATGTGCAGACATGGCCTCGGAACACATGAGACCGAAAGTTCGATCATGAATCATATAGTTGATATGATTAGCATAGGGATGCTTACCACTGAAACTATACTCAACTCACGTGATGATCGGACTTGGGATAGTGTAAGTGGATCATGAACCACTCAAATGACTAGAGAGATGTACTTTTTGAGTGGGAGTTTAGCATATAATTTGATTAAGTTGGACTCTAATTATCTTGAACATAGTCTAAGTCCACTTTGAATATATTTGTGTTGTAGATCATGGCTCACGCGAGTGTCATCCTGAATTTTAATACGTTCCTAGAGAAAGCTAAGTTGAAAGATGATGGAAGCAACTTTGTAGACTGGGCTCATAATCTTAAGCTAATCTTACAAGCTGGGAAGAAGGATTATGTCCTTAATGCTGCGCTAGGAGATGAACCACCCGCTACGGCTGATCAGGATGTTAAGAACGCTTGGTTAGCGCGTAAGGAGGACTACTCAATAGTTCAATGTGCAGTCTTGTATGGCTTAGAACCGGGACTTCAACGTCGCTTTGAGCGTCATGGAGCATTTGAGATGTTCCAGGAGTTGAAGTTTATCTTTCAGAAGAACGCCCGGATCGAGAGGTATGAGACCTCCGATAAATTCTATGCTTGCAAGATGGAGGAAAACTCGTCTGTCAGTGAACATGTGCTCAAAATGTCTGGGTACTCAAACCGTCTAGCTGAGCTGGGGATTGAACTCCCGCAAGAGGCTATCACTGACAGAATCCTTCAATCACTGCCGGCAAGCTATATAGGCTTTGTGTTGAACTACAACATGCAAGGGATGAACAAGTCTCCCGGCGAGTTGTTTGCGATGCTGAAAGTCGCAGAGTCTGAACTCCGTAAAGAGCATCAAGTGTTGATGGTGAGCAAGACCACTAGTTTCAAGAGAAACGGCAAAGGCAAGAAGGGCAATTCGAAGAAGAACGGCAAGCCTGTTGCCAATCCACCGAAGAAACCCAAGGCTGGACCTAAGCCTGAAACAGAGTGCTTCTATTGCAAGGGTATGGGTCACTGGAAGCGCAATTGCCCCAAGTATCTGGCAGATAAGAAGGCGGGCAAAGAAAAATCAGGTATATTTGATATACATGTTATTGATGTGTACTTAACCGGCTCTCGTAGTAGTGCCTGGGTATTCGATACCGGTTCTGTTGCTCACATTTGCAACTCGAAGCAGGAACTGCGGAATAGACGAAGGCTGGCGAAGGATGAAGTGACGATGCGCGTAGGAAACAGTTCCAAGGTTGATGCAATCGCCGTCGGCATAGTGTCACTTCAGCTACCATCGGGATTAGTGATGAACTTAAATCATTGTTATTTAGTGCCTGCGTTGAGCATGAACATTATATCTGGATCTTGTTTATTGCGAGACGGTTACTCTTTTAAGTCGGAGAATAATGGTTGTTCAATTTCTATGAGTAACATCTTTTATGGTCATGCACCGAATGTGAGAGGATTGTTCATATTGAATCTTGATAGCGATACGCATATACATAACATTGAGACCAAAAGAGTTAGAGTAAACAATGATAGCGCCATATTTTTGTGGCACTGCCGCTTGGGTCATATTGGTGTAAAACGCATGAAGAAACTCCATGCTGATGGACTTTTGGAGTCACTTGACTTTGATTCACTTGACACGTGCGAACCATGCCTCATGGGCAAGATGACTAAGACTCCGTTCTCCGGAACAATGGAGCGTGCAAGTGACTTGTTGGAAATCATACATACCGATGTGTGTGGTCCAATGAGCGTAGAGGCACGCGGCGGATATCGTTATTTTCTCACCTTCACTGACGATTTAAGTAGATATGGTTATATCTACTTGATGAAGCACAAGTCTGAAACATTTGAAAAGTTCAAGCAATTTCAGAGTGAAGTGGAAAATCATCGTAACAAGAAGATCAAGTTCCTACGGTCTGATCGTGGGGGTGAATATCTGAGTTTCGAGTTTGGTGCTCACTTAAGACAATGTGGAATTGTTTCGCAGTTAACACCGCCTGGAACACCACAGCGTAATGGTGTGTCCGAACGTCGTAATCGTACTTTGTTAGAGATGGTGCGATCTATGATGTCTCTTACTGATTTGCCGTTATCATTTTGGGGTTATGCATTAGAGACAGCTGCATTCACTTTAAATAGGGCAACATCAAAATCCGTTGAGACGACACCATACGAACTGTGGTATGGCAAAAGGCCAAAGTTGTCGTTTCTTAAAGTTTGGGGATGTGATGCTTATGTCAAAAAGCTTCAGCCTGAAAAGCTGGAACCCAAAGCGGAAAAATGCGTCTTCATAGGTTACCCAAAAGAGACAGTTGGGTACACCTTCTATCTCAAATCCGAGGGCAAAGTGTTTGTTGCTAAAACGGAGCTTTTCTCGAGAAGTAGTTTCTCTCGAGAGAATTGAGTGGGAGGAAGATAGAACTTGACGAGGTTGTCGAACCTCTCATCCCTCTGGATGATGGCGCAGGGCAAGGGGAAACCTTTGTCGTTGCGACACCGGTTGAGGAGGAAGTTAATGATGATGATCATGAAACTCCAGTTCAGGTTTCTGTTGAACGACGCAGGTCGACGAGATCACGCGCTGCTCCAGAGTGGTACGGTAATCCCGTCTTATCAATCATGTTGTTAGACAACAATGAACCTGCGAATTATGAAGAAGCAATGGTGGGCCCAGATTCCAACAAATGGCTAGAAGCCATGAAATCCGAGATAGGATCCATGTATGAGAACAAAGTGTGGACTTTGGAGATACTGCCTGAGGGCCGCAAGGCTATTAAGAACAAATGGATCTTTAAGAAGAAGACGGACGCTGACGGTAATGTGACCATTTATAAAGCTCGACTTGTGGCAAAGGGTTTTTCACAAGTTCCAGGAGTTGACTAGGATGAGACTTTCTCACCCGTAGCGATGCTTAAGTCCGTCAGAATCATGTTAGCAATAGCTGCATTTTTCGATTATGAAATCTGGCAGATGGATGTCAAAACGGCGTTCCTTAACGGTTTCCTTAAGGAAGAGTTGTATACGATGCAACCCGAAGGTTTTGTCGATCCTAAAAATGCTGACAAGGTGTGCAAGCTCCAGCGATCCATTTATGGACTGGTGCAAGCATCTCGGAGTTGGAACAAACGCTTTGATGAGGTGATCAAAGCATTTGGATTTGTACAAGTGGTTGGAGAATCTTGTATTTACAAGAAAGTGAGTGGGAGCTCTGTGGCGTTTCTAATATTATATGTGGATGACATATTACTGATTGGAAACAACGTAGAGCTTTTGGAGAGCATAAAAGGTTACTTGAATAAAAGTTTCTCTATGAAGGACCTAGGAGAAGCTGCTTACATTCTAGGCATTAAGATCTATAGGGATAGATCAAAACGCCTGATAGGACCTTCACAAAGCACTTACCTTGATAAAGTTTTGAAGAGGTTCAAAATGGAACAGTCCAAGAAAGGGTTCTTGCCAGTTTTACAAGGTACGAGATTGAGTAAGACTCAGTGCCCAGCAACTGATGAAGATAGAGAGCATATGCGCTCCGTCCCCTATGCTTCAGCCATAGGTTCCATCATGTATGCAATGTTGTGCACTAGACCGGATGTTAGCCTGGCCATAAGTATGGCAGGCAGGTTCCAGAGTAATCCAGGAGTGGATCACTGGACAGCGGTCAAGAATATCCTGAAGTACCTGAAAAGGACTAAGGAGATGTTTCTCGTGTATGGAGGTGACGAAGAGCTCGCCGTAAAAGGTTACGTCGATGCAAGCTTTGACACAGATCCGGACGACTCTAAGTCGCAAACCGGATACGTATTTATTCTTAATGGGGGTGCAGTAAGCTGGTGCAGTTCCAAGCAAAGCGTCGTAGCAGATTCTACATGTGAAGCGGAGTACATGGCTGCCTCGGAGGCGGCTAAGGAGGGTGTCTGGATGAAGCAGTTCATGACGGATCTTGGAGTGGTGCCAAGTGCGCTGGATCCAATAACCTTGTTCTGTGACAACACGGGTGCCATTGCCTTAGCAAAGGAACCACGGTTTCACAAGAAGACCAGACACATCAAACGACGCTTCAACCTCATCCGCGACTACGTCGAGGAGGAGGACGTAAATATATGCAAAGTGCACACGGATCTGAATGTGGCAGACCCGCTGACTAAACCTCTTCCACGGCCAAAACATGATCGACACCAAAACTGTATGGGTGTTAGATTTATTACAATGTAATTCGCATGGTGATGTGACGGCTGGATTATTGACTCTAGTGCAAGTGGGAGACTGTTGGAATTATGCCCTAGAGGCAATAATAAATGTAGTTATTATTATAATTCCTGTATCAAGATAATAGTGTATTATCCATGCTATAATTGTATTGAATGAAGACTCATTTACATGTGTGGATACATAGACGAAACACCGTCCCTAGCATGCCTCTAGTTGGCTAGCCAGTTGATCAATGATAGTCAGTGTCTTCTGATTATGAACAAGGTGTTGTTGCTTGATAACTGGATCACATCATTGGGGGAATCACGTGATGGACTAGACCCAAACTAATAGACGTAGCATGTTGATCGTGTCATTTTGTTGCTACTGTTTTCTGCGTGTCAAGTATTTATTCCTATGACCATGAGATCATATAACTCACTGACACCGGAGGAATGCTTTATGTGTATCAAACGTCGCAACGTAACTGGGTGACTATAAAGATGCTCTACAGGTATCTCCGAAGGTGTTAGTTGAGTTAGTATGGATCAAGACTCGGATTTGTCACTCCGTGTGACGGAGAGGTATCTCGGGGCCCACTCGGTAATACAACATCACACACAAGCCTTGCAAGCAATGTAACTTAGTGTAAGTTGCGGGATCTTGAATTATGGAACGAGTAAAGAGACTTGCCGGTAAACGAGATTGAAATAGGTATGCGGATACTCACGATCGAATCTCGGGCAAGTAACATACCGAAGGACAAAGGGAATGACATACGGGATTATACGAATCCTTGGCACTAAGGTTCAAACGATAAGATCTTCGTAGAATATGTAGGATCCAATATGGGCATCCAGGTTCCGCTATTGGATATTGACCGAGGAGTCTCTCGGGTCATGTCTACATAGTTCTCGAACCCGCAGGGTCTGCACACTTAAGGTTCGACGTTGTTTTATGCGCATTTGAGTTATATGGTTGGTTACCGAATGTTGTTCGGAGTCCCGGATGAGATCACGGACGTCACGAGGGTTTCCGGAATGGTCCGGAAACGAAGATTGATATATAGGATGACCTCATTTGATTACCGGAAGGTTTTCGGAGTTACCGGGAATATACCGGGAATGACGAATGGGTTCCGGGAGTTCACCGGGGGGGCAACGCACCCCGGGGAAGCCCATAGGCATTTGGGGAGCCACACCAGCCCTTAGTGGGCTGGTGGGACAGCCCACAAGTGCCCAATGCACCAAGAGAAGAAAAATCAAGAGGAAAGAAAAAAAAGGAAGGAGGTGGGAAGGGAGGGGGACTCCTCCCACCAAACCAAGTCCAACTCGGTTTGGGGGGGGGAGTCCTCCCCCCTTGGCTCGGCCGACTCCTTGGGGGGTCCTTGGACCCCAAGGCAAGGCCCCCCTCCCTCCTCCTATATATATGGAGCTTTTAGGGCAGATTTGAGACGACTTTCTCACCGTGCCCGACCACATACCTCCACGGTTTTTCCTCTAGATCGCGTCTCTGCAGAGCTCGGGCGGAGCCCTGCTGAGACAAGGTCATCACCAACCTCCGGAGCGCCGTCACGCTGCCGGAGAACTCTTCTACCTCTCTGTCTCTCTTGCTGGATCAAGAAGGCCGAGATCATCATCGAGCTGTACGTGTGCTGAACGCGGAGGTGCCGTCCGTTCGGTACTAGATCGTGGGACTGATCGCGGGATTGTTCGCGGGGCGGATCGAGGGACGTGAGGACGTTCCACTACATCAACCGCGTTCCCTAACGCTTCTGCTGTACGATCTACAAGGGTACGTAGATCACTCATCCCCTCTCGTAGATGGACATCACCATGATAGGTCTTCGTGCGCGTAGGAAAATTTTTGTTTCCCATGCGACGTTCCCCAACAAAAACATGGACGAGCACGCGGTCGTACTCGGCAGCTACATGGTTGCACGGGAGGCGCACCGGGACGAAAACCGAGAGGGTTGGGTGTACGGCCGAAGTTTGGGGGGGTAGAAAAAGGGACGTTGATACGTCCCAAACATATCTATAATTTCTGCTTGTTCCATGATCTTTTGGGTGACATTGTTATATGTTTTGCTACACTTTTATATATTTTTATAAATATTTGGACTAACCTACTAACTCAGTGCATCCAGTGCCAATTTCTGTCTGCTGATGTCTTTTTTGCACGAGCTTTTACTCAATTTTCCGAAGCCCCAAAAATCCCAAAATATATATATATAAATCAGCGCACCAGAAGCTTCACGGAGCACGAAAGAGGCCAGAGGGGGGCCAAGGGCCGCCCAGGCGACCTCTGGGCGCGGCCCACCCCTAGGCCGCGCCAAGAGGCCGCCTTGGTGGGGCCCATGCCCTCTAGTGCCCTCATTTCCGTTGGAAATATGCCCTAGAGGCAATAATAAATTAGTTATTATTATATTTCCTTGTTCATAATAATCGTTTATTATCCATGCTAGAATTGTATTGATTGGAAACTCAAATACATGTGTGGATACATAGACAACACACTGTCCCTAGTGAGCCTCTAGTTGACTAGTTCGTTGATCAAAGATGGTCAAGGTTTCCTCACCATAGGCAAGTGTTGTCACTTGATAACGGGATCACATCATTAGGAGAATCATGTGATGTACAAGACCCAAATTATATACGTAGCATATTGATCGTGTCATTTTATTGCTATTGTTTTCTGCGTGTCAAGTATTTGTTCCTATGACCATGAGATCATATAACTCACTGGCACCGGAGGAATACCTTGTGTGCAAAAAACGTCACAACGTAACTGCATGACTATAAAGGTGTTCTACAGGTATCTCCGAAGGTGTCCGTTGAGTTAGTATGGATCAAGACTGGGTTTTGTCACTCCGTGTGACGGAGAGGTATCTCGGGACCCACTCGGTAATACAACATACACACAAGCCTTGCAAGCAATGTGACTAAGTGTAAGTCACGGGATCTTGTATTACAAAACGAGAAAAGAGACTTGCTGGTAACGAGATTGAAATAGGTATGCGGATACCGACGATCGAATCTCGGGCAAGTAACATACCGAAGGACAAAGGGAATGACATACATGATTGCCTGAATCTTTGACATTGAGGTTCAACCGATAAGTTATTCGGAGAATATGTAGGTTCCAATATGGGCACCGAGGTCCCGCTATTGGATATTGACCGAGGAGTACCTCGGGGCATGTCTGCATAGTTCTCGAACCCGCAGGGTGTGCACACTTAAGGTTCGACGATGTTTTAGTATAGTTAAGTTATATGTGTGGTTACCGAATGTTGTTCGGAGTCCCGGATGAAATCAAGGACGTCACGAGGGTTTCCGTAATGGTCCGAAGATGAAGATTGATATATAGGATGACCTCATTTGATTACCGAAAAGTTTTCATGCATTACTAGGAATGTAACGGGAGTGACGAATGGGTTCCGGATGTTCACCGGGAGGGGGCCAACCCACCCGGGGAATTCCATAGGCCTTAGGGGTGTCGCACCAGCCCTTAGTGGGCTGGTGGGACAGCCCAAGAGGCCCTATGCGCAGGAGATAAGAAATCAAAGGAAAAGGAAAAAAAAGAAAGGTGGGAAAGAAGGGAAGGACTCCACCTTCCAATCCTAGTTGGACTAGGATTGGAGGTGGACCCCTCCACCTCCTTGGCCGGCGGACCCTTGGGGTCTTGGACCCCAAGGCAAGCCTTCCCACCCATCCTCCTATATATAGTGAAGGTCTAGGGCTGATTTGAGAGAACTTTACCATGGCAGCCCGACGACAAAACATCACGGTTTTTCCTCTAGATCGTATTTCTACTGAACTCGGGCGGAGCCCTGCAGGAGTAGATCCTTCACCACCACCGGAACACTGTCACGCTGCCGGAGAACTCATTTACTTCTCCGTCTTCCTTGCTGGATCAAGAAGGCCGAGATCATCGTTGATCTGTACGTGTGCTGAACGCAAAGGTGCCGTCCGTTCGGCACTAAATCGGAGCGGATCGTGGGACGGATCGCGGGACGGTTTGTGGGACAGTTCGCGGGGCGGATCGAGGGACGTGAGGACGTTCCACTACATCAACCACGTTTCTTAACGCTTCCTGCTGTGCGATCTACAAGGGTATGTAGATCCAAATCTCCTCTCGTAGATGGACATCACCATGATAGGACTTCGTGTGCGTAGGAAATTTTTTGTTTCCCATGCGATGTTCCCCAACCGTGGCATCATGAGCTAGGTTCATGGGTAGATGTAATCTCGAGTAGAACACAAAGGGTTTTGTGGACGGTGATGTTCGATTTGCTGCCCTCCTTAGTCTTTTCTCGATTCGGCGGTATTATTGGATTGAAGCGGCCCGGACCGACATTATTCGTACGCTTACGAAACACTGGTTTCATCGCTTGACATGAAACATCGTTGCATAAAGATGACTGGCGGGTGTCGGTTTCTTCAACTTTAGTTGAATTGGTTTTGACCGAGGCGGTCCTTGGAGATGTTAACTAGCAATTTGCCCATCTCCGTTGTGGTTTTTGCGTAAGTAAGATGCGATATACTAACTTGTTTTTGCAGGGTATGCTTGTGATATGATATGGCCAATGACGTGATGTGATATATTGGATGTATGAGATGATCATGTTGTAATAGTTAATATCGACTTGCATGTCGATGGTACAACAACCGGCAGGAGCCATAGGGTTGTCTTTAAACTAACGTTTGTGTTTGCAGATGCGTTTACTATATTGCTAGGACGTAGCTTTGGTAGTAATAGCATAAGTAGCACGACAACCCCGATGGCGACACGTTGATGGAGATCATGGTGTGGCGCCGGTGACAAGAAGATCGTGCCGGTGCTTTGGTGATGGATATCAAGAAGCACATGATGATGGCCATATCATGTCACTTATGAATTGCATGTGATGTTAATCCTTTTATGCACCTTATTTTGCTTAGAACGACGGTAGCATTATGAGGTGATCTCTCACTAAAATTTCAAGACGAAATTGTGTTCTGCCCGGTTGTGCACCGTTGCGACAGTTCGTCGTTTCGAGACACCACGTGATGATCGGGTGTGATAGACTCAACGTTCTCATACAACGGGTGCAAAACAGTTGCACACGCGGAACACTCGGGTTAAACTTTACAAGCCTAGCATGTGCAGACATGGCCTCGGAACACAAGAGACCGAAAGGTCGAGCATGAATCGTATAGTTGATATGATTAGCATAGAGATGCTTATCACTGAAACTATTCTCGACTCACGTGATGATTGGACTTGAGATAGTGGATTTGGATCATGTACCACTCAAATGACTAGAGAGATGTACTTTTTGAGTGGGAGTTCTTAAGTAATATGATTAATTGAACTAATTATCATGAACATAGTCGAATGGTCTTTGCGAATTACGATGTAGATTGCGCTATAGCTCTACTGTTTTTATATGTTCCTAGAGAAAATTTAGTTGAAAGTTGATAGCAGCAACTTTGCGGACTGAGTCCGTAAAATGGAGGATCATCCTCATTGCTGCGCAGAAGGCTTATGTCCTTAATGCACCACTCGGTGTGCTGCACCTCGAGCGTCGTCTGTGGATGTTGTGAACATGTGACATACACGTTTTTGATGGCTATGTTATAGTTCAGTGCGCAATACTTAATGGCTTAGAAGCAAGGCGCCGAAGAAAATTTTGAAAACGTCGCGGAACATAAGAGATGTTCTAAGAGATGAAATTGAGATTTCATGCTCGTGTCCTTGTGGAGAGGTATAAGACCTCCGACAAGATTCTTTGCCTACAAAGTAAAGGAGAAAAGCTCAAACCGTTGAGCATGTTCTCAGATTGTCTGAGTACAACAAACGCTTGAATCAAGAGGGAGTTAATCTTCCAGATGACATAGTGATGGTTCTCCAAAGTCACTGCCACTAAGCTGCTAGAGCTTCGTGATGAACTATAAACAAATCAAGGATAGATATGATGATCCTTGAGTGATTCGCAATGTTTGACACTCCGAAAGTAGAAATCAAGAAGGAGCATCAATTGTTGATGGTTAGTAAAACCACTAGTTTCAAGAAGGGTAAAGGCTTAAAGGGATACTTCGTGAAACGACAAACCAGTTGCTGCTCTAATGAAGAAACCCAAAATTGAACCCAATCCCGAAAATAAGTGCTTCTGTAATGAGGGGAACGGTCACTGAGGCGGAGCTACCCTAGATACTTGGTAGATAAGAAGGCTGGCAAAGTCGACAGAAGTGTATTCGATATGCATGATATTGATGTGTACTTTACTCCTAGTAGCACGAGGGTATTGGATACCGGTTCGGTTGCTAAGTGATTAGTAACTCGAAATGAAAGCTATGGTATAAACGGAGACTAGCTAAAGGCGAGGTGATGATACGTGTTGGAAGTGTTTCCAAGGTTGATGTGATCAAACATCGCACGCTCCCTCTATCATCGGGATTGGTGGTAAAACTTAAATAATTATTATTTGGTGATTGCGTTGAGCATGAACATGATTATATCGTGTTTATTGCAATACGATTATTCATTTAAAGAGAATAATAGTTATTCTATTTGCTTGAATAATTACCCTCAATGGTTTATTGAATCTCGATCATAGTGTTACGCATGTTCATAATATTGGTGCCAAAAGATACAAAGTTATAATGATAGTACCACTTAGTTGTAGCACTACCACTTGAGTCATGTTGGTATAAAATGCATGAAGAAGCTCCATGCTGATGGATCTTTGTACTCACTAATTTTTGAAACGATTGTGACATGCAAACCATACCTATTGGTATAAACGCATGAAGAAACTCCATGCGGATGGACCATTTGGACTCACTTGATTTTGAATCACTTGAGACATGCATATCATGCTACATGAAACAAGAGAGTAACTTGTTGGGAGTAATACATTTTTGATGTGTGCAGTCCAATGAGTGTTGAGGCACGCAGTGGATATCGTTATGTTCTTACTTCACTGACGATTTGAGTAGATACAGGAGTATTTACTTGATGAATCACAAGTCTGAAATATTGAAAAGTTCAAAGCTATTTCAGAGTGTAGATCGTCGTGACAAGAGGATAAACTGTCTACGATATGATCATAGAGATGAATATCTGAGTTGCGAGTTTTTGGTAAGCACTTAAGACAATGTGAAAATTGTTTCGCGGTTCATGCCACCTGGAACACCATAGTGTGATGATGTGTCTGAACATCATAGCCACGCCCTATTATGATATGGTGCATACTATGATGTCTCTTATCGAATTACCACTATCGTTTATGGGTTATGCATTGGAGACAACTGCATTCACTTTAAATAGGACACCGCATATTTCCGTTGAGATGACTGCTACTTCTCAAACAACAGCGCCATCAATTGACACGTTGACGGAGACTTGCTTGCGTTGGTTTTTCCCTTCAAGAGGAAAGGGTGATGCAGCACAGGAGCAGTTAGTATTTCCCTTAGTTTGAGAACCAATCTATCAATCGAGTAGGAGAATCTCGTCAAGTCGAGAGTACATGCGCAAACACAAAAGAGCTTGCACCCAACGCTATAAAGGGGTTGACAATCCCTTCAAGATTGATTGCAAAGTGAGATGTGAAGGCGGAAAGTGCAACGAAGTAAAAGAGTAAGGCTGAAAATATGGTGTGGAGTAGACCCGGGGGCCATGGTGTTCACTAGAGGCTTCTCTCAAAATAGCAAGTACTACGGTGGGTGAACAAATTACTGCCGAGCAATTGATAGAACCGCACAAAGTCATGACGATATCTAAGGCAATGATCATACATATAGGCATCACGTCCGAGACAAGTAGACCGATACTTTCTGCATCTACTACTATTACTCCACACATCGACCGCTATCCAGCATGCATCTAGTGTATTGAGTTCATGACGAACAGAGTAACGCCTTAAGCAAGATGACATGATGTAGAGGGATAATCTCAAACCAATGATGAAAACCCCATCTTTTTACCCTTGATGGCAACGACACGATGCGTGCCTTGCTACCCCTTTTGTCACTGGTGAGGTCACCGCACGGTATGAACCCAAAAACAAGCACTTCTCCCATTGCAAGAATCATAGATCTAGTTGGCCAAACAAAACCCACAACTCGAAGAGAATTACAAGGATATGAAATCATGCATAAGAGAGATCACAAGAAACTCAAATAAGAGTCATAGATAATCTGATCATAAATCAACAATTCATCGGATCTCGACAAACAAACCGCAAAAGAAGATTACATTGGATAGATCTCCATGAAGATCATGCAGATCTTTGTATTGAAGATCCAAGAGAGAGAAGAAGTCATCTAGCTACTAGGTATGGACCCGTAGGTCTATGGTGAACTACTCACGCATCATCGGAGAGGTCATGGTGTTGATGAAGAAGCCCTTCGTACCCGAATCCCCCCTCCGACAGGGCACGAGAACGTGCCCCAGATGGGATCTTGCGGAGACAGAAGCCTGCGGCGGCGGAAAAGTACTTTCGATGATCTCCTGATTTTTTCTAGGATTTTAGGGAATATATAGGCGGAAAACCTAGGGCAGGGGAGCCACGGGGAGCTCACAAGCCTGGTAGGGCCCCCCTAGGCCGGGCCTGCTGGGCTTGTGATCTCCTTCGAGGTCCCGTGCCTTGGTTCTCAAGTTTCCCGTGCGTCTTCTGTTATGGAAAAAATCATTCCGCAGATTTTATTCCGTTTGGACCCCGTTTAAAATTATCCTCTGAAAAGGGTCAAAAACACGGAAAAACAGGAACTGGCACTTGGCACTGAGTTAATAAGTTAGTCCCAAAAAATATATAAAAGGCATACAAAACGTCCAAAGTTTGACAAGATAATAGCATGAAACCATCAAAAATTATAGATACGTTTGAGACGTATCAATGACACAGTATAGATTATGGTTTAGAGAAACTTCAGCTGTCGTTTCTTGAAAGTTTGGGGCTGCTATGCTTATGTGAAAAGGTTTCAGTCTGATAAGCTCGAACCCAAAGCGGATAAATGCATCTTCATAGGATATCCAAAACAGTTGGATACGTCTCCTATCTCAGATCCGGAAGCAAAGTGTTTGTGAAACGGATCCTTTCTCGAGGAAACGTTTCTCTCGAAAGAATTGAGTGGGATGGTGGTGGAACTTGATGAGGTTAGTGAACCGTCACTTTAACCAGTGTGTAGCAGGGCGCAGGAAGATGTTCGTGTGGCGCATACACCAATTGAAGTGGAAGCTAATGATGGTGATCATTAGAGCTTCGGATCAAGTTACTACAAACCTCGTAGGTCGACAAAGGTCGCGTAGTAGTACAGAGTGGTACGGTAACCCTGTCTTAGAGGTCATGTTCTTGAACAACAATGAACCTACGAGTTATGGAGAAGCAATGGTCGGCCCGTATTTCGACAAATGGCTGGAGGCCATGAAATCCGGGAGAGGATCCATGTATAAAACAAAGTCTAGACTTTCGAAGAACTACTTGATGGTAGTAAGACTATTAAGTAAAGATGGATCTTTAAAAGGAAGACAGACGATGATGGTGATAAGTCACTATTAAGAAAAGCTCGACTTGTCGCAAAGATGTTTTCGACAAGATCAAAGAGTTGACTATGATGTCACTTTCTCACTCGTAGCGATGCTAAAAGTCTGTTGGAATTATTTTAGTAGTTGCTGTATTATTTGTGAAATATTTCACATAGAAAGACAAAACATTGTTTCCTCGACGGTTTCCTTGAGGAAAGATTGTATGTAATACAATCAGAAGGTTTTGTCGATCCTAAGGATACTAACAAGTATGCAAGCTCCAGCGATACTTTTATGGACTGGTGCAAGCATCTCGGAGTTGGAATATACGCTTTGATGAGATGATCAAAGCTTTTGGGTTTGTACAAGGTTTATGAGAAACTTGTATTTCCAAAGAAGTGAGTGGGAGCACTATAGTATTTCTGATAAAGTATATGTGGTTGACATATTGTTGATCGGAAGTAATGTAGAATTTCTGTGAAGCATAAAAGGTTGTTTGAAAGGAGCTTTTCAAAGGAAGACCTGGATAGAGCTACTTGAACATTGAGCATCAAGATCTATGGAGATAGATCAAAATTCTAAACATAACTTTCAAATGAAAAGCATGCCTTGACAAGTTTTTGAAGGAGTTCGAAATAGATCAACAAAGAAAGAGTTATTGGATGTGTTGTAAGGTGTGAATATGAGTAAGACTCAAAAGCCCGACCACGGCAGAAGAAAGAGAAAGGACGAAGGTCGTCCCCTATGCCTTAGCCATTGACTCTAAAGTATGCTAAGTTGTGTACCACACCGGATGTGTGCCTTGCCACAAGTCTGTTAAGAGGAACAGAGAGTGATGCATGATTGAATCACTGAACAACGGTCAAAGTTATCCTTAGTAACTAATGGACTAAGGATTTTTCTCTCGATTATGGAGGTGGTTAAAGAGTTCGTCGTAAAGGGTTACGTCGATGCAAGCTTTGGCACTAATCCGAATGACTATGAGTAGTAAAACGGATTCGTATAGTAGAGTAGATATTTGGAGTATTTCCGAATAGCACGTAGTAGCAGCATCTATGAGATGACATAAAGATTTGTAAAGAACACACGGATCTGAAAGTTTCAGAACCTTTGACTAAAACCTCTCTCGCGAGCAAGACGAGATCAGACCCCAGAACTATATGGGTGTTGGATTCGTTGAAATCACATGGTGATGTGAACTAGATTATTGACTCTAGTGCAAGTGGGAGACTGTTGGAAATATGCCCTAGAGGCAATAATAAATTAGTTATTATTATATTTCCTTGTTCATAATAATAGTTTATTATCCATGCTAGAATTGTATTGATTGGAAACTAAAATACATGTGTGGATACATAGACAACACACTGTCCCTAGTGAGCCTCTAGTTGACTAGTTCGTTGATCAAAGATGGTCAAGGTTTCCTGACCATAGGCAAGTGTTGTCACTTGATAACGGGATCACATCATTAGGAGAATCATGTGATGAACAAGACCCAAATTATATACATAGCATATTGATCGTGTCATTTTATTGCTATTGTTTTCTGCGTGTCAAGTATTTGTTCCTATGACCATGCGATCATATAACTCACTGGCACCGGAGGAATACCTTGTGTGATCAAATGTGACAACGTAACTCGGTGACTATAAAGGTGTTCTACATGTATCTCCGAAGGTGTCCGTTGAGTTAGTATGGATCAAGACTGGGTTTTGTCACTCCGTGTGATGGAGAGGTATCTCGGGGCCCACTCGGTAATACAACATCACACACAAGCCTTGCAAGCAATGTGACTAAATGTAAGTCATGGGATCTTGTATTACAGAACGAGAAAAGAGACTTGCTGGTAATGAGATTGAAATAGGTATGCGGATAGCGACGATCGAATCTCGGGCAAGTAACATACCGAAGGACAAAGGGAATGACATACGGGATTGCCTAAATCCTTGACACTGAGGTTCCACTGATAAGTTATTCGGAGAATATGTAGGATCTAATATGGGCATCCATGTCCCGCTATTGGATATTGACCGAGGAGTACCTCGGGGCATGTCTGCATAGTTCTCGAACCCGCAGGGTCTGCACACTTAAGGTTCAACGATGTTTTAGTGTAGTTGAGTTATATGTGTGGTTACCAAATGTTTTCCAGAGTCCCGGATGAGATCACGGACGTCACGATGGTTTCTGGAATGGTCCGGAGACAAATATTGATATATAGGATGACCTCATTTGATTACCGGAAAGTTTTCACGCATTACCGGGAATGTACCGGGAGTGACGAATGGGTTTCGGATGTTCACCGGGAGGGGGCCAACCCACCCGGGGAAGCCCATAGGCCTTAGGGGTGCCGCACCAGCCCTTAGTGGGCTGGTGGGACAGCCCAAGAGGACCTATGCGCACGAGATAAGAAATAAAAGGAAAAGGAAAAAAAAAAGGTGGGAAAGAAGGGAAGGACTCGACCTTCCAATCCTAGTTGGACTAGGATTGGAGGTGGACTCCTCCACCTCCTGGACCGGCGGACCCTTGGGGTCTTGGACCCCAAGGCAAGCCTTCCCACCCTCCTCCTATATATAGTGAAGGTCTAGGGCTGATTTGAGACAACTTTGCCACGGCAGCCCGACCACAAAACATCACGGTTTTTCCTCTAGATCGTATTTCTGTAGATCTCAGGTGGAGCCCTGCACGAGTAGATCCTTCACCACCACCGGAGCGCCGTCACGCTGCCGGAGAACTCGTCTACTTCTCCATCCTGCTTGCTGGATCAAGAAGGCCGAGATCATCGTCGAGCTGTTTGTGTGCTGAACGCGGAGGTGCCGTCCCTTCGGCACTAGATCGGAGCGGATCGTGGGACGGATCTCGGGACGGTTCGTGGGACGGTTCGCGGGGCGGATCGAGGGATGTGAGGACGTTCCACTACATCAACCGTGATTCTTAACGCTTCCTGTTGTGCGATCTACAAGGGTATGTAGATACAAATCTCCTCTCGTAGATGGACATCACCATGATAGGTCTTCGTGCGCATAGGAATTTTTTTGTTTCCCATGCGACGTTCCCCAAGAATTTCGCCTATATTTACCGCTCGACAAGGAAAACCCTACACGAGATCCAGAATCGCGAATTTCTCCATCGTTCCGCCACCGCAGCGCTTCCGATATCGGGAACGCCAGGAGACCTCCTCCCGGCACCCTGGCAGAGGGAGGATTGACCTCCGGGAGCTTCTCCATCGCCATGGACTCTTTCTGGATGTGTCGTGAGTAATTCTCCTTGGACCATGAGTCCATGACCAGTAGCTATGTGATGTATTCTGTCCAATCTTGTGCTTCCATGATTAGTCCTTGTGATCTGCCCTACATGATCAAGGCACCTATGTAATTTTCATGCTATTGCTATGCTCGGTTTGATGGGATCCGAAGGATTATGAGATTATGTTTAGATTGTTATGAGTTATATATTTGATTATCCTTTTATACTATTTCTTTAGTGATTCATGCATGTTCTCCATTGCTTTGTATTGCTTTGGCGAGTACTAGATTGTAACTCCAAGAGGGAGCGTTATGTATGATTGTGGGTTCATGCCCCCTGATGTCTAGCTTGAGTGACAGAAACATGAGACAAGGGGATGTGCTATTGCCACCAGGGATAAAACAACGGTGCTTGTGACCACGGTTGCAAGGATTGTTTACCTTACGCATAGTTCGTTAATGCAGTTGTCCGTTGCTTTGAGTTTACACTTTGGGTGGGGCTCGCAACTTAATACCAGCGAGATGTTCTAGATAGATATCTCAAGATGGATGATTAGTAAGTAGATGCTGATGAATAGACGATCTACTTGTCTTGGCATACTGCCCATTACTATTGAGTCTCTAACTTTCAAGTAGCATAATTAGCATTGTGGTGCATTCATAATTATGTCAATTGCCCAGCTGTAATTTGTTTACCCAAGCATAGTTGTTTATCGTCTTTTGGGAGAGAGACATCACTAGTGAAATCATGTGACTCCGGTCCATATCACCACCATTGCTTACACCTCCATCATTTACTGTTTTCTTTTACTTTCTCGTTGCAATCACTATTACTATTCCCACTTGTGTTTTGATCCTTTGCAAACTACAAGGCCGGAGAGATTGACAACCTCTTTGTACTCGTTGGGAGCAATGTTATTTGTGTGTGTGCGGGTCCACGTCTTCTGCTAGCGCCAGGGTGGGAGACACCTACTTGTTGATCCTATGAGTCCTCCTGGTTCGATAAACTTGCATTCTCTGTGTAAGGGAAAACTTGCTGCTGACTACATCTCTCAACCTTCCACTTGGGAAAACCAATGAGGAGCAAGAAGCATATACATCATCTCTTCATCAAGCAAAGTTTTCTGGCACCGTTACCGGGGACTCCAGTCTTCAAGATAGGGGAGTTGCACACTATCTTTTACCCTTGCTTTTTAGTCTTGTAGTTTACTTTCTAGTTTTGCTTTAGAGTCTTATACCAAAAACCACAAAAAAATTAGTTGCTTTGTTCTTGCTTGCTGCTGTTGCTATGGGTTCCACTCAGAACACCAAGTTGTGTGACTTCACTAGACACAACAACAATGACTTTATTTGCACTCCTATTGCTTCTTCCGCCACTGGAGCCATGTCCTATGATATTAAACATGCTTTACTGAACCTTGTTATGAAAGATCAATTCTCCGGTGCTGGAGATGATGCTGCTTTGCACTTGAACAATTTTGTTGAGCTCTCTGATATGCAAAAATATAAAGAAGTAGATGGTGATATTGTTAAACTTAAGCTTTTTCCTTTCTCCTTGAGAGTAGGAGCTAAAGTGTGGCTTCAATCTTTGCCTAGGAATAGCATAGATTCTTGGGATAAGTGCAAAGATGCTTTTATTGGGAAGTACTGCCCGCCTGCTAAGATTATCCAGTTAAGAAGCAACATCATGAATTTTAGGCAACAGGATAATGAACATGTTTCTCAAGCTTGGGAACGTATGAAATCTCTTGTTAAGAATTGCCCTACACATGGTTTGACTACCTGGATGGTTATCCAAACTTTCTATGCAGGATAGAACTTTACCTCGCGGAATCTGTTAGACTCGGCTGTGGGAGGAACCTTTATGTCAACTAAACTCGGTGCTTCCACAAAGCTATTGGATGAGATGATGGCAAATTATTCTCAATGGCACACCGAGAGAGCTCCAACAGGTAAGAAGGTAAACTCTGTTGAGGAGATCTCCTCCGTTAATGATAAGGTTGACATGATCATGAATTTACTTACTAAGCAAGCTCCTATTGATCCTCATGATGTTCCTTTAAATTCTTTGGTTGCTCGAGAAAGAGAGAAAGTTGGTGTTAAATTTATCGCTAGGAACAACTTTAATAATAATGGTTACAGGAGTAATTTTGGTAGCAATCCTAGACCGTTCCCATCTAACAACTATGGGAATAGCAACACCTATAGTTACACTCCTAATGATAGAAGAATGCCTAGTTATGAAACAATTTTAGAGATAGAAAAAGCTACAAAGAATTATATGCACACCCAATATGAACAAAACAAGGCCTTCTCTAAACTATTAGATGAGCATTCTTCTATCTTGCAAAACATTGGAAGACAACTTGAGAGCCTTAATAGTGAGATTTCCAATCTCCAAACTAGACTCACCACCACGGATACCCAAGTTTCCAATATGTATCACACACAGTCCACTTTGATAAATCAAATGGCATCCAAACCCGAAGTGGTTGTAACTCAAGAAGAGGAAGATAGGATTACGAGAATTCCTACACACACTACCATTGCTACTATACAAGTTGTTGAGGACCTCAAAACTTTTAGCACCCATCACACCCCTAGTCCCAATGGACCTATTAATGGTGATGCTAATACCTCAACTATAGGACAAGAAGGTCCTTTGAATTTAGAGACTACCAAAAGAATGAGCTTAGATGACATTACCACCACTTTAATTAATGGTAGTAGTCTTGATTTTGACAATTGTTGTCTTTCCGAAGGTATCACCTTTTTGCAAAGAATGGCTAAAGACACCCACACTAGTACACTCAATATTGCCTTCACCTAGCATATTACCAATGCTCTTACCAAAGCTAGGGACGAGAAGCTCAAGCTAGAAACTTCTATCCCTAGGAAACTAGAAGATGGTTGGGATCCTATGGTCAAGATTAAATTGAATAATATCTCTTGCTTTGCTTTATGCGATGTTGGAGCTAGTGCCTCCGTTATGCCCAAAAGAATGTATGATATGCTTGATTTGAAACCTTATGATCAATGTTCTTTCGGTGTTCGTCTTGTTGATTCTTCCATAAAGAAACCTTTAGGGAGAATTGATGATGTGCTTATTATTTTCAATGATAATTATGTGCCCGTTGACTTTCTTATTATGGACAATGAGTGTGATCCTTCATGTCCAATTATTTTGGGACATCCTTTTCTCCGCACCGTTGGTGCTATCATTGACATCAAAGAGGCGACCATTAGATTCCAATTTCCTCTTAAAATGGGAATGGACCACTTCCCTCGAAAGAATATTAAGTTACCTTATGAGTTCGTCATTTGGGCAAGCTATTCTTATGAAGTTGATAATACTTGATCTTTTTGCATCATGCGTAGCTCAAAGGCATAGAAGAAAGCGCTTGTTGGGAGGCAACCCAATTTGTTTTTTACTTTCAGTTTTAGTGGTCTTGATGCTTGTTACTACTGTAGCAACATCATTCTATCTTTATTTTTAATCTTTGTGCCAAGTTTTAGCCTCCGATTGCAAGAAAGTTCAAAAGTTGTGACATGCTATCGAGAAACAGATTTTGTCTGCTTGACGGAAAAATTCACCAAAACTCATGAGATCATCTTTTTTATCTGAATTCTTTTGACAGTATGCCCTATACAATTGGCTTTCTGGCATCTCTTCTGAGTTTTTTGATTTGAGTTGCAGAAGTGCCCTAAAAAATTATTTACTACGTGTTGGTGTGTTTTCACAGATTCTGCCACATTTTGCGTTTTCATCGTTTTGCAAATCTTAAGCTTTCTTTTGTTACAATTTTTTTTGGCAATCTTAAGAAACAGGAGCTCTTCACGAAAATATTTATTTCCAGTGGAGAAAAATTATTTTATTATGGGTACTAACCACTCTAATCAGCTTGTGATGAGTTTCGTATAAAGGGAGTTTTCAAGTATGCGATGGAAGATGATGAACGAAGATCCAGGAGTGTCAAACGCTCAAGCTTGGGGATGCCCCCATGCACCCCCAAGTAATATACAAGGATATTCAAGTGTCTAAGCTTGGGGATGCCCTCGTGCATCCCCTTCTCCATCAACGATCATCAGTTCGTCCTTCTCCATACTATATTTTTATCACTTCATATGTAATGGCTATGCTTGGAGCGTCCCGCTCTTTAATTCTCAGTTTGTTTAGTTTTCGTTGCTATAATAAATGGTTGGATCTGAGCATATTAGTTTGGAGAGAGACACGCTCCGTTTGAATTGCTTAGAACACTCTAGTTTTCAGTCTTATTGTTCAGTGAGTGTTGACTTTTTGCTAGTACTGCGTTTAGCTCTTGTTTTCCACTCATATTTTGTTTAGAGCTGGTTAGTTTGCTTCAGTTATATATGATTATCTCTCTGGTCTTTAATTAATATTATCTATGAGAGTTTTTTCAAGAATGTTGATTGGTGTTGGAGAAGAGTAAAATATTTCACGCTTATAGTGGTGCAATAGGAAGCCTATTTAGACTATGGCTTAGACTTTAACATGTCATGTTAGATATTATATTAATTATATTCTTAGTACTTATTGATGTAGCATGACTTGTCTCAAATAGCTGAGAGTGCTTAATGTGCCATTGAAAGAATCATGTGTAGTTTTTATCATATCGAAGCATAATATTGTGGTATTCTCCTTTACCACTTCATTTGGGTTGACTTGGCGCATGCTCACACCATGTTATGACTACAAACCAGTCACTTATAGCCTCTATGATCATTTAGTTTTTGACTTGTAATACCATTTATGCTTTGATTAATAATGTTTTTGTCGCTATGCATGATTAGGGCCATTATTGCTCCCTTAATTTGTCGGTCTCAATCTTTTGCTAGCCTTCACCTGTACTCAGTATGAGCTATACTCGTGCATCCAACTCCCAAAAACCAAAGTTTGTCAAATGTGTCCACCGTACCTACCTACATGTGGTATTTAATCGCCAGTCCAAGTAAATTTCTCATGTGCTACCTTTAAAACTTTCAAAATTATTCCTGTTTTGTGCCTCTGTTTTAGATCATGAGGAAGTAGTAGATAATTCATGATCTTCTCATACTGGACAAGCTTTATCTTGGGTTTGCATGTCTAATCTGCGAACCCTAATATGAGGAGGGACTGGCATGAGTGCGCCCAGCTCGTAAAATATAATAGCAACAAACACAACTTCCTTCACGCTTTGCTCATGAGAAATCAGAATAGAGATAAAGAAAGGAGACTAAGGGGATGTGATCGTCCCCACTTTGGGAGCCGTTCCTCAAAACTTGTCCAGCATGAGAAGTATTGGGCTATCTGCTAGCATTCGTTGATGAATTATGCACCTCCCAAAAGCCTGTTTTACAATCTTATAAATTTCAAAAATCTCTGAAAGCTCTAGCACATGAGTAATCCCTGCTTCCCTGTGCGAAGGGCCCTTCTTTTACTTTTATGTTGAGTCTTCATCTTCTAACTTTATGCATCAATTATGAGAGCATAGTTGTCATTCTGAGTGTAATGTGCATAGTCCCAACATTTATTATTTTGATAATTGTTTTTATATTAAGTTTATGATTTATTTGGACTAACCTATTAATATTGGCAAAAGTACGCAATGTTCTTGTTTTACACTTTTATGTGGAGAAACTATCAAAAGTAGAAGATGAAACCTTGTTGCACTACTGGAATCTGCTGGTTTGCCGACAGCCAGAGCTGACGACAAAGGACAGCTTAACTGATGGCAAAGGCTTTGCCGTCAGTGTGCTGTCGGTAAAGGTACCTGCCAAGATTTTATCGGCAATCACCTTCTTTGCCGCCAGCTGAAGGTCGACCGACGGCAAAGACTGTGCCATCATCTTTGTGGCACGGGCTGACGGCAAAGAGAAGTGGCAGCAACGGCGCAGGCTGAACTCCGTTAGAAGGTTAACGGCAGGCTTTGCCCACAGCCGTAGCAAAGCTGACGGCAAAGCCGAAACCCCTAGGCCCCCTAGGTCCCCTTTTTGCCCACAGCCGTAGCAAAGCTGACGGCAAAGCCGAAACCCCTGGGTCCCCTTGGTCGCCTGTTTGCCGACAGCTGGAGCACAGCTGACGGCAAAGCCGAAAATCTGGGAAAATTTGGTATTCCCAGAGTTGCCAGGATACACAGGCTGCCGCCACGTGTCTTCTTTGCCGTCAGTCCACCGACGGCAAAGCCTTTGCCGTCAGTAAGCTGTAGGCAAAGACCCTCTCTGCTTTTTTTTCATATTTTTTTTTCTGTTAAAGCCCTGCATTTGCAAAACATAGATACAAACAGAAACATATATATATATGCCCAGCCCCTAAATAGCACCACAAGTGCATCACAAAGTGCAAACAGCACAACACAAGTGCAAACAACACGAATATATGTAATTAAAGTGCAAACAAGATCACAAAGTATTACAAAGCATCACAAGTGCATCCACAAATACAATTGCATTACAAAGTTCATCTAAGACTACACAAGTGCATTACAAAGTCCCTCGAGCATCCATCCATATGCCATGCTGCTTTATCAAAATCTGCATAATGAGAAAGAAGTTAGAAGAAGAATACAATAAGAAAGAAGTTATCTAAATTAAGTTAAGCAATTAGAAGAAGAAGTGGAAGAAGAAGAAGAAGAAGAAGAAGAACAAGAACAAGAAGAAGAAGTGGAAGAAGTGGAAGAAGAAGAAGAAGATAGAGAAAAAGAAAGAAGAGAAGTTATCTTTTTCTCCTCTTTCTTCTTCTCTTATTTCTGCATCTCTTGTTTGTTCTTCTCTTCTGGTTTCTTTTAAAACTTTCTAAACTAATTATGTCATTTTTGAGCTCTAATATCAACTAGAATTTAGTAAGCTAACTAAACCATGGCTAATATCAACTAGAATTTACTAAGCTAACTAAAGCCTGGCATAATCTAAGTTGATCTAAATAATAAGAAGAATAAGAAGGATTGGAATAACTTACCGAATGCCAAGAAACGGAGGAGAAGCTGCATCTCCGTTGGTCGCTTGGTTGCTAGGGCTCTCACCAGGAGAAGTAAAGGGATCGTGGGATTCAACTCTGGAATGATGCTGCAACAAGGCAAGAGTTAAAATATGTGGTTAGCACGGCGACAGACAATGGTATAAGACCGTGCAAGGTTGGTCATTGAAAGGGAACTCACCGTTCCCACTGGAGAAGGCATCGGCGGAGGGGCGGCAAACCTTGCTTCTCACACATAGCCTGCAAATTAGTTTTCGAGGAGTCAATGAAATAGCCTTGTTGCGTCTCACACATAGCCTTGCTTCTCACACAACTGACTTACCGCAACGAAGTCGTGCATGGCCTTTGCATGGGCATTATTGCGTGCCCTCTCCTCATCAAGCAACCTCTACGTATTTCGGTCCCTCTCCTCCAACAAGAGCCTGGTGGCCTCCCTCTCCTTCGTAAGTGCGACCTGCAACCACTCCTCAAAAGAAACTTTCATCATCCATCCAGGGACAAAAGAACGAAAGAAATAATGAAGAAAACTAACCTCGATGGCAAGATCAACTGGCCTCGCGCGTTGCCGTATTACAGGAGCAGAGCTCGTTTGCCTCGACTTGATCTGAGATAGAGTCTCAGTGATAGGGACGAAGCCATCACACATGGCCAGCGTGCCATGACTCTTACCGCCACCAGAGATCATTAACGCCTCTCGATCGATAGGATTCTGGCTCGGGTCAAAGTCAGGCCCGTGCAGCTGTTTGACCACCTCAGAATAAGACGTCATCTTGTTGTAGGCGGACAGGCTTGTGTACGCCGACGGCCCGTCCCCCTCAGAATATGCCTTCACCGTCTTGTACGAGCCCTTATGGGCCATGCTAAACGCGGCGTATCCCTCAGGCTCGGGCTGGTTATTGTGTTTGGCCTACACGAAAAGACAAAGAATTAGTACAACAAAAATCATGAATGAATGAATTATTGATGAAACAAAACAAGGCACACATACCCATTTTTTGGCGTATTGCTTGATGTTGGCATTGCCTTGGTGGTGTGGCACGCCAACCAATTGGGCACGACGGTCCTTGGCCATAGTGTGGGTGCTCAACTAAGCCTCTGTGCACCACCTGTCCGCTATCATCTCCCAACAATCCATCTTATCGGCCAACCATCTCGGGGGCACCTATGAATGTAAGTTAATGAAGAATGAAACTAAGTATTATAACTAAATGGACCTAACTAGCCCTAAGAATTGATCTTTGGAATGTACATACCTCCATGTACTCGGTCTTATCAAGGAAAATCTTTTGACATTCAGTCTTTGTCTTCGGCTCCCCTTGCTTGGCGTACCAATCTCGAACAGCCTGAACACGCAGCTCGTGCCTCGTGTTATTCAATAAACTCTTGCACTCTTTCACGAGGTTCTTCTTGGCCGCCTCCTCCGTCCCCTCCTCGACCCTAAAGTAACTCTGCAATTATGCCAAATAGATGCATTGATGAATAGTGAAATGATTTGGAAGGAAATAACAATATATAACATTGTATACTTTTTATTGGGTAAAATAATAGTTACCCAAAAATCAGCCAACACCTTGTCTGCCACGCTCACGCAAACAACACCATTGACATGTGTGTTTTCCGGGAGCAGAGCGGCTTGGTAGTGCTCCCACTTGAGTCCTGGCTCGCGAACCATACCCTCACCGGGCAACTGCACTATCCCGGGGAAGTGCTCCCTAAGTAAAGCACCAAGGAGGCAGTTTGGATTCTGGGATTCTGCGGGTAATCCCACCCCCTACATAATGATAAGGCAAAGACATTAGCTACTTGGTGAAATATAATGATATAAGGTACACAATATATATCAACTTACTTCTCGCCATCTGGCTTAATGAACGCCCTGTGCTGCAACTCCAATCGGTCTGGAACTCGTGTCATACCATGTTGGTAGACCGACTTGCTGGCAGCCCCCTCAGCCTCTGCCTCAGCCCCCTCCGCCTCAGCCTCCTCCTCAGCACCCTCCGCCTCAGCACCCTCCGCCTCAGCCCCCTCCGCCTCAGCCTCCGCCTCAGCCCCCTGCATCGGTGTCTGCTCCTGGACGGGAGGATCCCGCACCGGTGACACCCTCGTCTGCAAGGGTGAAGTGGCTGAGACAGAAGTAGCCGAGGATGGTGGCGACTGGCTCCTATCATGCAGCCTCCCTATCCCACGACCACGTCCTCTGCCTCTCCTCTTTCCTATGCCTCTCCCACGGGGCTCCTCGGCAAAGCTCTGCAACAAAGTTCTCCGTAGCTGCCCAGGTGCTATCCTCAACTTATCCCCGCCTGCCATGTCTCACCACCTGTAATGATAAATAGTTAAATAATCAGTACAAATTCAAGGACAATAATTAAATGAACAATAATAAATACATGAATAATTCAACTAATAATTGAATAATTAAACAACAATGTTTGGATGCATACAAAGTACTAATAGTCTGGATCATCTGTCTCTTCTCCATGGTCAATTGAAGCAAAATCATCATCAGTATCACACATGTCGTCATGACTGATATCGTCATAGGGTCCAGGGACATCATGTGGAAGGCCTTTTTGTAACCGATCAAGCATTGATAGCTCATCGGCATTGGTAACTTCTTCTACTTCCACTTCTTCCTCATCATCACGCGAGTCTTGTTCCTCCGTGTTTAGGGTGGACGTAGAGCAGTTTCGGGTACGACGTTTGACACCACGTGATTCTTGGAAGAATTCTCCATCATATGTTATTGGGTCAATTTGAGGTTCATAATCGTCTTCATTTGGGGGAGGTGGTCTAAGATGTGGCGGCACATCGAACACGACATACCAACCTTCTAGGTTCTTAACACTTTGACGACAGTATGGCAGATAGAAAACTTGGGTGGCCTGTTGAGCCACAATATAGACATCGGCACCGCTTAACTGCCTGTCTTGTCGAATTTCGACAATCCCAAGATGTTCATGAGTCCGTCTTGTCTTAGCAGGATCGAACCAATGACATTTGAACACAACAACGTTCGGAGGATTTTTCACCATAATAATGAAGTTCGTAGACTTCTTCAAGTCTTCCATAATACTCGACACCTCCTCGCCTATAGCAGAGACACCAGAATTGTTTGTTTTTCGACCGGGCATTGAAAGCTCTTTGCTAGCAGTACGAAAGTGATACCCGTTGATGTCGTACTTCTGAAATGTACTGACCTTAAAGTCAAAACCATTAGCTATTTGTCTCAATTCATCGTCGACTTGCTCATCTGAATTAGCCTAGAAGTTAAGAAAAGATAGAGTTTGGCGTGTTACTCATGAGTAATAGCAACAAAGGAAATCACTTATTATATATAAGGGAGGTACCGTTTTTTTGAACCAAGAGATGAAACCGGGATAGCCGCCTCGTGTCTTTTCAAGAAGTTCATACTCGAGAATGGATTCTTTTTCGATTGCAACACCGTTCGAGAATTGTTCGACGTATCGACTGTATCAATTAATAATAGTTATTAGACACAAAACTTGTTAAAAGTTGCGAAACAATGTACAGAGCACTTACTCGATGTATGGCCGAACTTCTGTTAAATTGTTCAATATATACATCGTTAGTGTGCGCCACTCCTCGAATCACAGCAACTTTGGTTTGCCCACACCAGAAGGTGCGAGCTTCCCTTTGAAAAGGCTGAGATTGGATTCACGTCGTTTGGGGTCGCCCAGATTGTACCGAGGCTTTGGAGTATGTAAGCTGTGCATAGTGGCATCATAGTGTGCTGTTACGAATTTTGCCGCCTCCTCGGTAATGAACGCCTCAGCCATCGATGCTTCTATTCTACGTTTATTTTTACATTTTCCTCGAAGTGTCTTCTGCATTCTTTCAGTTGCGTAGCACCAACGATTTTGCACAGGGCCACCCAATCTTGCCTCGGTTGGGAGATGCAAAATCATGTGTTGCATCGGATTAAAGAAGCCCGGTGGAAAAATCTTCTCTAACTTGCAGAGCAACTCAGGCGCCAACTCTTCCATGTCATCTATCAAGGCACGCGAAAACTCTTTAGCACAAAGAACATGGAAGAAATAGCTCAACTCGGCCAATACTAGCCATTCAGCCTCGGGGATATAGCCACGCAACATCACCGGCATTATCCGCTCAAGCCATATGTGCCAATCATGACTCTTGAGCCCAAAAAATTTCATTTTTTCAATGCTCGCTCCCCTCGCTAGATTCGCAGCATACCCATCGGGGAACAACAACTTTTATTGCACCTACAAGAGGATTTCCCTTATTGCTCCCTTCTCAAGATTGTACCAGGCAGGTGGTTTGGACCAATTTTTTCTTCCTTTCGGTTCTCGCATGTTTAGTGATGGCCTATCACATAGAGTCTCCTGGTCAACTCTAGCCTTTGTATTGTCTTTGCCCTTATCAGTGCCGAAAAATGTGCCAAGAAGGGCTTCGGCGATATTCTTTTCAGTGTGCATCATGTCAATGTTGTGTGGAAGTAAGAGGTCTTCGAAGTAGGGGAGATCCCAGATGCATGGCTTGTGGGTCCAAGCGTGTTCCTCATTATAACCCAAGAAATACCCTGGACGGTTTGGATCAGGCTCCATAGATTTTAACTCTTCATTAATTTGTGCCCCCGTCAACGCAGGTGGTGGTGAGTGTTTGACAACTTTACCTTTCATGAAATTCTTCTTGTCTTTTCTGAATGGATGGTCCATAGGCAAGAACTGTCTATGCAAGTCAAAGCAGGAATACTTCCCACCCAACGGAAACCAATGAAACTTAAGAGCTGCCTTGCATTGTGGGCATGGGAACCTTCCATGCACACACCAGGCAACAAAAAGCGCAAATGCTGGCAGATCATGCAACGAGTATTGGTTCTCTTTCTTAGCTGCGTCGTATGTGTTGACCCCATTCACCCAAGCTTCTTTCAAGTCATCCATCAGCGATTGCATGTACACACTCATATTCTTCCCCGGGTATTTTGGCCCTGGAACTATCAACGTCAGAAATATGTGCTTTCTTTGCATAATGGATGATGGTGGAAGATTGAGGGGAATGACAAATATAGGCCAGAAACTATATTGGGTAGCCGTCATACCAAAAGGATTGAACCCATCGAGGCTGATGGCGATTCGACAATTCCTTGGTTCTTTAGCTTTTTCCTTATGTATACTATCGAATGCCTTCCATGCGTCACCATCTGAAGGGTGTACCAACATCGGAACTCCGTGTTCATCTAATTCTTTCCTAATTCCATGTTTGTGCCATGTCATCTGTTTTGCTGTTTCTTCGAGCATGTAAACTCGTTGAAGTCTTGGTAGGATCGGCAGATACCGTAGGACACTCACGGGGATTTTGCTCTGCTTCTTCTCACCTTCACCGTTTTCTACCTCAACATATCTGGAGGACTTGCAAAATGGACAATATGTTTCGTCCGCATACTCTTTCCTAAATAAGGCACATCCCTTCTCACAAGCATGTATCTTCTCATACGGCATCTTGAGTGCACTAAGGATTTTGTCTGACTCATATAGGTTTGAAGGCATAATATGACCTTCTGGTAGAAAGCGCCCAAATAGGGTCATAACTGAGTCAAACAGGTCTCTTCCAATGTTGAACTGGGCTTTCAGAGCCATTACTTGTGCGATGGCATCTAGCTGAGAAATCTTAGTGTGCTCGTGAAGAGGACGTTTTGAAGACTCCAACATGGCATAGAAGGCTTTCGCGGATTCCTCCATCTCTTCGTCCTTGTTCCGAGCATCATCAAAGTCATTCACCATGTCTTCAATCCCTGTACCATAATCATCGGTGTGCCGACGCAACACCTCGTCTCTGTTACGTTGGGCAGACTCACCATGAAATGTCCACAAGGTATAGCCGGGAGTAAAACCACGCATCTGCAGGTGTTTACCCATTACATCCTTTGTCTGTCGCGAATAATTCTTGAACTTAGTGCAGGGGCACCATGTTTTTGGCTGGCCTTTAGAAAACGTCGTTTCCACGAATTCATAGGTTTTGCTCAACCATTTATCGGTCATATCTCTCTGACTATGGTGACAGGTGTACATACATTCACGATCAGTCATTCTGGCAAGCTAGCTACATAGTATCCACATATAAAACAATATAAATTATCAATTCATCAAGTATGTTAAATTAATTATGGCCATTTTTAATCATGGTTAATACATTGGGATGCGCGGCATGCACACCTACCAGTTACTAGGTAAAGATGGGTCCTAATCCCACCCGAGTATGTGTAGATTGGGTCATTTCCCCATGCTCTCCTCCCGACCCAATGCAAAATTTTGGCAGCACCTCCCCGTTGTTCTCCTGATACACGTCTCGGCAACTAACCGAGAGGATGTGTACCCAGAGAACAACAAGGAGGAGCTGTCGAAACTCTGCATGGGATCCGGAGCAAAGCGTGGGAAACGACCCAATCTACACATACCCGGGCTGTCCATGGATAACGTTGAACAATTCGAAAGAATCACCGTTATAAATATGCAAATGCATGCATATTTATGACAGGAACCCTTTCGAACGGGAGACGCATATTGGTTACGCAACACCTTTGCATTTTAATACTAAAAATACCTAGCTAGATAGTGTCATCAGCACGAAGGCCGGAATAGAGCAAAATAAAGGGGGTGGAGGAGGAGTTAACAAATGTGCTCACTTTCGAATGCAGGGGAGGTCGTCGAAAACCAATCCCTCGCGGAGAAGCTACTGCACATTTAAATGCACTCAATCAACACAAATACGCACTCGCGGTAATTAAGCTAACTAATACTAACATCTATTATTAATAATTTATTATTCAAGTTTGAAACAGAGTGCTCTAAATATTCCGATGCCCGCACACGGATGCAAGTAAAAAAGCTCAGAAGGTGGCTGAAAAACAGTTGATGGATGAATTTTCGCGAAGAAGGTACTACGTACCCTATTTCATAGTTCATGGAATATTTCTTCTATTATGCAAATCCTAGGCTGCTTATATAGTTCTGTATTTTCATGTTTTACTTCAGGTTCAGGAAGATATGGACTTGTTAAAAATTTGGTAGTATTCTGTTATGGTCTTGAATTTGTGTCGTGCTTCCCTGCGATTGAAGCGATGGTTTTCTCATTGTGTCTTGCGGCCATGTTCATCCTCCATGTCACTCTCCCTTCCGTGTCCCTCTCCTCCACTCTTCCTACTTGTTCTTCTGATCCTATGTTAAAGTGAGCCTGATGCTCCCAAAGATGGTGACATATTGACTACGAGCAGGTGCAGATGCTCCCGACCTGCTTGTCCTGCATTTGTTTTCTTATACAAGAATGGTAGCTAAAGTATGTTTTGTACTCGTGGTTTGATCAGATGGATGTGCAAGTTTATCAGTTCAAGCTGTATTTATAAACAACATTGAACAGTATAAAAAATGCAGAGACTGTACTATGCAAGTGTATCACTATAAACTGAATTTGTAAATAAAGTTTAACAGCACAAATAAAATGCAGACCAGAATAAAGTTTAACAACACAAATAAATTTATAGATGTGAAGCATAGAAAAGCTTATACCTTGCCAGACCGGAGTAATGGAGCTGTAGGAGATGTGTGCCTCTGAGCAAGAAGAGCACGGTCGGCGGATGACCGTAGGAGATGTGTGCCTCGAGCTGTAGGAGATGTGTACTCGTGGTCGCAGATGAGCTTGCCGCCTGAATGAACGGGAAGGGGCGGCGGCGGATGGAGACCGGCGGGGAGGCGCGAACCGGTCGGTATCCTCACTCACGGTGGGGCGGGAACGCAGCGGAGACCGACGCCGACGACGATAGGTGAGGGCGGCGACCACCGATAGGGTAGCAGCTGCGACCTACGAGGCCGGCGGCGGCGACCGAGGAGGCCGGCTGCGGCGACCGAGGAGGTTGGCGGCGGTGGGGAACCCTAGCGGTGAGGTCGCGAGAGAAAGGTGGGCACGGAGAGATGCTCTCGACCAGGGGTGGCTGGATAAGGCACGTTGCAGGCGTTAGTCTTTGCCCTCAGCCAGCTGTCGGCAAAGACAGTCGTTAGTCTTTGCCCTCAGCTGGCTATCGGCAAAGACGGCCCCCGTTAAGCACTGGTCGAACGTGCGACCGGGTTAGCCCCCTATGCCGTCAGCCTCCCTATACCGATAGTGTTTTTGTCCTTTTGCCGTGAGCTGGCTAACGGCTTAGATAAAGCGGACGACATAGATTATCTATGCCGTCAGCCTCTCCTATGCCGTCAGCATTTATTTTGGCTGAGGGCAAAGTCTCTTTGCCGTCAGCCCTGTGAAATTGCTGACGGCAAAGCTGAAAGCTATCGGCAAATTATGTTTTTCCAGTAGTGTTGGAGTCGAATTGGGACTATCCTGAAATCTGTGTGAAAACTCTTTTTAAAGATTGCCACGTTACAAGTCGAAGACGGCCTCACACGGAAATCTCACAGAAGACCAAAGTGTGGGGAATTTTATGCTGATAATTATAGACATACAATTCGGCCCATTTGAAGTTCGGACGCTCCGGGAAAGGCTGTTTTATTGGAGGACAAATATTTGATTACGGGATTACGGGAATCGGTGACGTGATTGAGTCCAACTCTTACCATATTTGATGTATTCGGCCAAACCATGACTTTGGGACCTCATTAGGCCTTAGAGGGTCCCTAGGAAGGTTCTAGAGGTTCCCAAGAGCCCTTGGATCAAAGGGGCATCCATCGGAGGGCCAAGGATGATCGTCCCAGCTTATAAAAGGAGAGGAAAACCCTGATCCCTGAAGAGCCACGAGGAGCCACGAAATTTCCTCCTCCCAGGCAGCCGCCTTGGGGTGGAGAACCACCTCCATACCAACACCATCTCAAAGGAATAAGGGGGGCCAAGGTTCGTGGCTGCCGCCGTGGCTGCCGTCGGCCGCCGTCTCCTCTCCGGGCTGCACCTCTCCATCAACCTCTTGCTCACCATGGCCATGTGTGAGTAGTCTCCCTCGGGGATGAGGTCTCTACGTGTAGCAATGTGGTTATTTCTCTCTCCCATGATGTGATCTTGATTGTGATCATAGGCTATGTTAATCTAGGGTGATCTCATGATGTTTCCCCTTCTTCTATTTATTGGATTGATGTACTCACTTGATCTTATCTAGTATAATCCCCGAGACCATGGTGATAGCGGTCTATTGGATATGGATTAGAAGAATATTTTAATGAGTGATTTCCTCTTTGTGAATTGATTGAAGATTGAGAGTCTCTTGGTGCTTGTCTTTGACTATCCTTGAGATATTTTGTGGTGATTGTCGTACTCTCTTTGGATGGTCGCGGTGACATTGGGAAATCCATAGATGAGAACTATGAACTCTCAGGTGTACTTTTGTAGCCCTACATAATTCTCGCCCTCTCTTGATCACAAAGGAATGACCTCCGAGTATGTCTTCATTGCATGTTTTAGTGGAAATATCATGTGAATAACTATGTTAATGTTGTTGGGAGTTGCCACTAGTGAAAGTATGAAGCCTAGGACTTGTTTTCCACCATTGAACACCATTTACTGTCAGTTTTGTTTCATGTTTGCTTGCTGTCATTTTTATTTCAGATTTACAATACCTTGTTTTACCATCCATATCACTTGCCTTTTAACATTACTTCGTCGAACTAGTGCACCTATACAACTGACAATTGTATTAGGTGTGTTGGGGACACAAGAGACTTCTTGTATATTAATTGTAGGGTTGCTTTAGAGAGACCATCTTCAACCTCTACTTCCCTGAGTTCGATTAACCTTGGGTCACCCACTTGAGGGAAATTGATGCTGTCCAACAAACCTCTGGGCTTGGAGGCCCAACATAGTCTACAAGAATAGAAGCATGTGTAGACATCAGTTATCACGTATCACCATCACTTTTATCATTACCATCTATCTTAGTTTGATCATAAGTTATATAGTGATTTAGAAAAATAAAATTTCAGATTTGCTTTGCTTAGATTTTTGCTTTGAGATCTATCTATCCCTGTAACCAAGTGTGAGGATTATATAATAAAGATTAGTTGAGTTTGTGTGCTTTACTCTCATGCATCTATCATCATAGCAATGAAATAAAATAAATAAAAATATCATATGCTAATCCCATGAGGAGTAATGACTTCACATAGAAAAAGTATTAGTGATAAAAGTTCTGAGGAATAAACAAGTATAACATTAGTCATTGTTACAATCTATGCAAGATTATGATAGAGGAGAGGACACTCACATACATTCACCTAGAAGTTAGATCTTTTGCTAGCCAAAAAAATTCGCCCTAAGTAGAGATACTACTTGTGCATCCATAACCCTGAAACCCAGTTTCTTGCCATGAGAGTCCACCATATCTACCAATGGATTAAGTAAGATACTTCAAGTAAGTAGTCATCGGTGCACCTAGAAATAAAAATTCCTCCTAAACATGTATGTTCTTTTATTGCAAGGGAAAATAAGCTTTGTATGATCTTGTGATGGCAAAGAAATAAGTTTGCTATCAACCATGATGTTTTGATTTCGTCGTAATTTTGCCACGTAGGACTGGGTTTGATTGGCAACGACGATTTACTATCGTCGTAAAGGTTACGACGATCCAGGAATCGTCGTAAAAGTTACGACGATTTTGATCAAAACGTCGTTGTTGTTCATTTGTGACGCTCCGTTTTCGACGCTTGGTTTTTTGTCGTGAGATCGTCGTGAATTAAAAATCGTGACGATGTAGCGACGAAAAAATAGCGTCGTGTATTAGCATATTGCTTGTAGTGCCTTGGTCCTCTTCCCCGCGAGAACACATTCAGCGGGAAGGGGCGCCACAACAACCATTTTAAAAGGGGACAAGACTGCGTCCTCCCCTGGCAAAGGTGGTCTTCGGCTGCAAAATCCCTCCTCCATGACATGCTGGGGGGCTCTGGGGTGACCTCCGCCCTGCCGAGCCCCCAGCCTTAGTCCTCTTGCACCGATCGGGAAACCTTTGGGGTTGCTTTGGGAGCCCGCTAGCTAGCCCCGCTTCCTTAGCACGAAAGTGGAAATCCCTCATGTCCACGCGTGGTGGCACCGCTACTGCACCGGCTGTGCAGCATGCGTCACCGATGTGAAGGCACAGGGTCATGAGACCCTGCGAGGTCGCCCTTGGCGATCCCGCCTCGTGAGAGCTTCAAGGCTGGCCTGAGGACGCGTCCTTGCAGCGGGCAACCCCTCATGGTCCTTGACGATGATCCTCAGGTGCTCACCTCGCGAGGCAAGGGCCCTTGCGAGGGTCTTCCTTATTGGGCTTGCCGATGGGCCAAGCCGAGCTTGTGCAACGCGTCGTGCCTAGGGCCGCAAGCCAATGAGCGCGGCACCCTCGGTCCCTGGGCCCGACAGTAACCCCGGGCCCACGTCATGCACGACTCTGCCCCACGGGAGGGGCGAAGTGACGCGGGCCTGGCTCGATGCATGGCGCCCAGCGGGTCGTGGGACTCTTATTCTTCCTGAAACACTTCGGGAACCGCCCCCCGGTGAGTTGATGTAAAGCTTGTGTGCAGCGCCGGTCATCATAGCTCTTGACCAACACCACCCACTTGCACCATCCTTCGTGTGTAAGATTGCTCCTCTGTGGCTAGGTTGTCGCTCTGCATCGTGCCTTGCTCAATGAGCCCTGCCGCGAGGCGCCCTCCTCCAGACTTTGCATGCTTGTCAGATCGTGCTTGGCCCCGCACGAGGGGCCCACCACCGAAGGTCTTGGTGAAGCGGCCGAAGGCCCCGGTAAGATGGCATGCGTGGGGGCAGGCCTGTGATACGTCTCCAACGTATCTATAATTTTTTATGGTTCCATGCTATTATCTTGTAAACCTTGGATGTTTTATATGCATGAATATGCTATTTTATATCTTTTTTGGGACTAACCTATTAACTCAGTGTCAAGTGCCAGTTTCTGTTTTTTCCGTGTTTTGACCCTTTTTCAGACGGAGTCCAAATGGAATAAAACTTTGTGATGATTTTTTTGGATCAAAAGAGACCCCCGAAGCTTTGGAAGAAGGCGAGAAGAGCCATGAAGGAGTCACAAGCCCATGAGGCGCGCCCCCCTAGGCCGCACCTAGCAGGCTTGTGACCTCCTCGCGGGCCCAACCGACGTAATTCCACCGCTATAAATTCCTATAAATTCAGAAACCCCCAAAAAGAAACCTAGATCGGAAGTTCCGCCGCCGCAAGCCTTTGTAGCCACCAAAAACCAATCTGGAGCCCGTTCCGGCACCTTGCCGGAGGGGGAATCCATCTCCGGTGGCCATCTTCATCATCCCGGCGATCTCCATGATGAGGAGGGAGTAGTTCTCCCTCGGGGCCGAGGGTATGTACGAGTAGCTATGTCTTTGATCTCCCTCTCTCGTGTTCTTGAGATGTCTTGATCTCGATGTACCGCGGGCTTGGCTACTATAGTTGGATCTTATGATGTTCTTCCCCCTGTCCCTTCTTGTAATGAATTGAATTTTCCCTTTGAAGTTATCTTATTGGATTGAGTCTTTGACAACACTTGATGTATGTCTTGCACGTGTCTATCTGTGGTGATCAACTTGCGGGTTTGTGACATTGGGAACCTATGCATATGGGTTGGCACACGTTTGGATATTCATGTGAGTACTCGATGTATGTTTTGGTGATCAACTTGCGGGTTTCGTGACATTGGGAACCTATGCATATGGGTTGGCACACGTTTTGACTCTCCGGTAGAAACTTCGGGGCACTCTTTGAAGTTCTATGTGTTGGTTGAATAGATGCTTGTGAGATTGTGTGATGCATATCATATAATCATGCCCACGGATACTTGAGGTGACAATTGAGTATCTAGGTGACATTAGGGTCTTGGTTGATATGTATCTTAAGGTGTTATTCTAGTACGAACTCTATGAAAGGTTGAACGGAAAGAATAGCTTCGTGCTATTTTACTACGGACTCTTGAATAGATCGATCAGAAAGAATAACTTTGTGGTGGTTTCGTACCCGACAATAATCTCTTTATTTGTTCTCCGCTATTAGTAACTTTGGAGTGACTCTTTGTTGCATGTTGAGGGCTAGTTATATGATCCAATTATGTTATAATTGTTGAGAGAACTTCACTAGTGAAAGTATGAACCCTAGGCCTTGTTTCCACGCATTGCAATATTGTTCGTGCTCACTTTTACTACTAGTTACCTTGCTGTTTTTGTAATTTCAGATTACAAAAACCTATATCCACCATCCATATTGCACTTGTATCACCATCTCTTCGCCGAACTAGTGCACCTATACAACTTACCATTGTATTGGGTGTGTTGGGGACAAAAGAGGCTCTTTGTTATTTGGTTGCAGGTTGCTTGAGAGAGACCATCTTCATCCTACGCCTCCTGTGGATTGATAAACCTTAGGTCACCTACTTGAGGGAAAATCGTTACTGTCCTACAAACCTCTGCACTTGGAGGCCCGACAACGTCTACAAGGAGAAGGTTGTGTAGTAGACATCAAGCTCTTTTCTGGCGCCGTTGCCAGGGAGGTTAGCGCTTAAAGGTATATCTTTAGATCTTGCAATCAAATCTTTTTGTTTCTTGTTCTTTCTCTAGAAAACTACAAAAAAATGGAATTGAGGATGCCTCATATGCTCCACCTTTTCAATGTCTTTCGTGAGCATGACGGGAAGGAAAATTGTGCTCAAGTGTTGAAAGAAGAATTACATAGAATGCTTGGCATAGAATATGTGAATGATGAGCATGATTGCAATGTTCTTAGCATGAATTCTTTGAATACCCATGATGCTAATGATATGCAAACCCACAAGCTTGGGGATGCTATATTTGATGAAGATGATCTTTTTAGTTCTTCCACTTTGAATGATCAAAATCATTTTGATGAAAGCACCCCCTATCTATGATGATTATTGTGAGGATACTTATGCTATAAAGAAGAGGGATGATAAAACTTGTCATACTCTCGAGAACCCCTTTGCTAAACCTTGATTTTTCATTGTGGACACAATTTGTAGTGCTCAAGTCTTTTACGATACTCCCACTACTATTCTTGAGAATAGATTTCCTTATGTGGAGAGTAGTAAAATTCCTATGCTTGTAGATCATCAAAAGAAAGCCTTAGGTTCTGGTTATATTGTTGAATTCATTCATGATGCTACTAAAAATTACTATGAGAGAGTATCATATGCTTCTACTTATTGAAATAGTATCAAGCTTACTCTCCATGTGTTGAAATTTTTGAAGCTATGCTTGTTTTGCCTTCCTATGCTAGTTGATTCTTGCTGCAATAAGTTTTTTGATCACAAAATCCCTGTGCATAGGAAGTGGGTTAGACTTAAATGTGCTAGCCATATGATCCATGATGCTTCCATTATGTTTCAATTGTTATCTTTTATGTGAGCATCATTGAAATCATGATGCCTAGCTAAGGGCGTTAAACAATAGCGCTTGTTGGGAGGCACCCCAATGAATTTATTTTTGCTTTTTGCTTTCTGTTTTGTTTTGTACACACCATCATAATTCTTTTATGATTGTGTTTTTTGTGTTTTATTTTGTGTTTGTGCCAAGTAGAACCTTTATGATTGGTTTTGGGTGATAGTTGTTTAATCATGCTGAAAAAGACAGAAACTTTCTGCTCACGAAATTATTTTTAGTTTCTATCCAGAAAGTGAATTTGAGTTTATTCTTTTTGCTGCTGATTTATATGCAATTTTTCATAATTTTTGGAGGTGCATAAGTATGGTTCTCATTCAGATCATTACAGAATGTTCTGTTTTTGACAGATTATGTTTTCAATACATAGTTTGCTTGTTTTGGTGTTTCCATAGATTATTTTGAGTAATATAAATTGTGGAAATAGTAAGATACATTATTCATTGTGTGAAAATAATTATGAGTCTTGTCTTGACAGTACCCAAGTGATTGATTTGCTCGTTATCATACTAACCCATCTCACGAAGTTCCGTTAAGTTTTGTGTTGTGAAGTTTTCACGTTTTGGGTAGAGTTTCCATGGACTATGAAACAAGGAGTGGCAAGAGCCTAAGCTTGGGGATGCGCAAGGCATCCCAAGACATATTCAAGGATACCAAAAAGCATAAGCTTTGGGATGCCCCGGGAAGGCATCCCCTCTTTCGTCTTCAATCCATCGGTAACTTTACTTGGGGCTATATTTTTATTCACCACATGATATGTGTTTTGCTTGGAGCGTCATTTTATTTTCTTTGAATAAGGTACTTAGGATCTGAAATTCTTAGTTGGGAGAGTCTCCACATAGCCAAATAGTTGTTCAACTACTCATTGAGCTTCACTTATATCTTTTGGAGTAGTTTGTCTTTTGCTCTAGTGCTTCACTTATATCTTTGTATAGCATTGCAATGGTTCTATTTTATAGAACTAGTTGAACTCTCGTTCTTCACTTAGATCATTTTGAGAGTCTTAAACATCATGGTACCTTGCTTAGGTTATGAATCTAGTCCTAATACGATAGGCATCCAAAGAGGATAAAAACCTTCATATTCATGTGCATTGATTAGTAAGAGAAGTTTGATTCCTCTCAATTGGTTTTGAGATATGGATATGGTAATATTAGAGTTATGCTAGTAGGGTGTTGTGAATCTAGAAATACTTGTGTTGAACTTAGTGATTCTCGTAGCATGCACGTATGGTGAACCGCTATATTAGGAAGTCGGAGCATAATTGATTTATTGTCTGTCATCCTTTGTGTGGCGGTCGGGATCGCGTGATGGTTAACACCTACTAACCCTTCCCCTAGGAGTATGCGTTTAGCACTTTGTTTTGATTACTAATAAAAACTTTTGCAATAAGTATATGAGTTCTTCATGACTAATGTGAGTCCATGGTATAGATGCACTTTCACCTTCCACCATTGCTAGCCTCTCTAGTGCCGCGCAACTTCCGCGGGTGCACAAACCCACCATATACCTTCCTCAAAACAGCCACCATACCTACCTATTATGGCATTTTCATAGCCATTCCGAGATATGTTGGCATGCAACTCCCACCGTTCCGTCTCATGACTTGTGCCGTCACTTTCATATTGCCAATGCATGATCGTAAGATAGCTAGCGAGATGTTTCAACGTCATACGCTAAGCTAGATCGTTGCACAATCCGGTACACTGCCGGAGGCATTTCATATAGATTCATCATTGCTCTAAGTATTGAGTTGTGAGTAAATAAAAGTGTGATGATCATCATTATTAGAGTATTTTCCCATGTGAGGAAATAAAAAAAGAGGCCAAAGATGCCCACCAAAAAAATGAAAAGAGGCCAAAGAGCCCAAACAAAAAAAGAGAGAAAAAGAGAGAAGGGACAATGCTACTATCTTTTTCCACACTTGTGCTTCAAAAAGCACCATGTTCTTCATGATGGAGAGTCTCTTGTTTTGACACTTCCATATACTAGTGGGAATTTTCATTATATAACTTGGCTTGTATATTCCAATGATGGGCTTCCTCAAAATTGCCCTAGGTCTTCGTGAGCAAGCAAGTTGGGTGCACACCCACTAGTTATCCTTTTGAGCTTTCACACACTTATAGCTCTTGTGCATCCGTTGCTTGGCAATACCTACTCATTCACATTGATATCTATTGATGGGCATCTTCATAGCCCATTGATACGCCCAGTCAATGTGACCATCTCCTCCTTTTTGCCTCACAACCCCCACCACACTCTATTCCACCTATAGTGTTATATCCATGGCTCACACTCATGTATTGTGTGAGAGTTGAAAAAAGTTTGAGAAAGTAAGAGTGCAAAAACAATTATTTGGCCAATACCGGGGTTGTGCATGATTTAAATTCGTTGTGTGGGGATGATGGAGCATAGCCACACTATATGATTTTGTAGGGGTAACTTTCTTTGGCCTTGTTATTTCGAAAGTTCATGATTACCTTGCTAGTTTGATTGAAGTATTATTGTTTTCATGTCAATAGTAAACTATTGTTTTGAATATGAACATTCATGCCACAAGAAAGAAATTACAAAGGACAAATATGTTAGGTAGCATTCCACATCAAAAGTTCGGTCTTTATCACTTCCCTACTCGAGGACGAGCAGGAGTTAAGCTTGGGGATGCTTGATACGTCTCCAACGTATCTATAATTTTTTATGGTTCCACGCTATTATCTTGTAAACCTTGGATGTTTTATATGCATGAATATGCTATTTTATATCTTTTTTGGGACTAACCTATTAACTTAGTGCCAAGTGTCAGTTTCTGTTTTTTCCGTGTTTTTGACCCTTTTTCAGACGGAGTCCAAATGGAATAAAACTTTGCGATGATTTTTTTTGGACCAAAAGAGACCCCCGATGCTTTGGAAGAAGGCCAAAAGAGCCACGAGGGAGTCACAAGCCCATGAGGCACGCCCCCCCCCCCTAGGCCACACCTAGCAGGATTGTGACCTCCTCGTGGGCCCAACCAACGTAATTCCACCGCCATAAATTCTGGTAAATTCAGAAACCCCCAAAAAGAAACCTAGATCGGGAGTTCCGCCACCGCAAGCCTCTGTAGCCACCAAAAACCAATCTGGAGCCCGTTCCGGCACCCTGCCGGAGGGGGAATCCATCTCCGGTGGCCATCTTCATCATCCCGGCGATCTCCATGACGAGGAGGGAGAAGTTCTCCCTCGGGGCTGAGGGTATGTACGAGTAGCTATGTGTTTGATCTCTCTCTCTCTCGTGTTCTTGAGATGTCTTGATCTCGATGTACCACAGGCTTTCCTACTATAGTTGGATCTTATGATGTTCTTCCCCCTCTCCCTTCTTGTATTGAATTGAGTTTCCCCTTTGAAGTTATCTTATCGGATTGAGTCTTTGAGAACACTTGATGTATGTCTTGCATGTTTCTATCTGTGGTGATCAACTTGCGGGTTTGTGATATTGGGAACCTATGCATATGTGTTGGCACACGTTTGGATATTCATGTGAGTACTCGATGTATGTTTTGGTGATCAACTTGCGGGTTTCGTGACATTAGGACCCTATGCATATGGGTTGGCACACATTTTGACTCTCCGGTAGAAACTTCGGGGCACTCTTTGAAGTTCTATGTGTTGGTTGAATAGATGCTTCTGAGATTGTGTGATGCATATCGTATAATCATGCCCACGGATACTTGAGGTGACAATGGAGTATCTAGGTGACATTAGGGTCTTGGTTGATATGTATCTTAAGGTATTACTCTAGTACGAAGTCTATGAAAGATTGAACGGAAAGAATACCTTCATGCTATTTTACTACAGACTCTTGAATAGATCGATCAGAAAGAATAACTTTGTGGTGGTTTCGTACCCAACTATAATCTCTTCGTTTGTTCTCCGCTATTAGTAACTTTGGAGTGACTCTTTGTTGCATGTTGAGGGCTAGTTATATGATCCAATTATGTTATCATTGTTGAGAGAACTTCACTAGTGAAAGTATGAACCCTAGGCCTTGTTTCCACGCATTGCAATACTGTTCGTGCTCACTTTTACTACTAGTTACCTTGCTGTTTTTGTAATTTCAGATTACAAAAACCTATATCCACCATCCATATTGCACTTGTATCACCATCTCTTCGCCGAACTAGTGCACCTATACAACTTACCATTGTATTGGGTGTGTTCGGGACACAAGAGACTCTTTGTTATTTGGTTGCAGGGTTGCTTGAGAGAGACCATATTCATCCTACGCCTCCCGCGGATTGATAAACCTTAGGTCACCTACTTGAGGGAAAATTGCTACTGTCCTACAACCCTCTGCACTTGGAGGCCCAAAAACGTCTACAAGGAGAAGGTTGCGTAGTAGACATCAGCCCGCGGGCCAGGACCCGCTCCTCGAAGCCGGCCAACCACTATTGGAAATATGCCCTAGAGGCAATAATAAAATGGCTTTATCATATTTCCTTGTACATGATAATCGTCTATTGTTCATGCTATAATTGTATTAACAGGAAATAGTAATACATGTGTGAATAAATAGATCACAATGTGTCCCTAGCAAGCCTCTAGTTGGCTAGCTCGTTGATCAATAGATGATCATGGTTTCGTGATCATGGGCATTAGATGTCATTGATAACGAGAGCACATCATTGAGAGAATGACGTGATGGACAAGACCCAATCCTAAGTAAAGCACTAGATCGTATTGTTCGTATGCTAAATATTTTCTAATGTCAAGTGTCTTTTCCTTCGACCGTGAGATTGTGCAACTCCCGGATACCGTAGGAGTGCTTTGGGTGTATCAAATGTCACAACGTAACTGCGTGACTATAAAGGTGCACTACGGGTACCTCTGAAAGTGTCTGTTGGGTTGGTACGAATCAAGAGTGGGATTTGTCACTCCGTGTGACGGAGAGGTATCTCTGGGCCCACTCGGTAATACAACATCACACACAAGCCTTGCAAGCAATGTAACTTAGTGTAAGTTGCGGGATCTTGTATTACGGAACGAGTAAAGAGACTTGCCGGTAAACGAGATTGAAATAGGTATGCGGATACTAACGATCGAATCTCGGGCAAGTAACATACCGAAGGACAAAGGGAATGACATACGGGATTATACGAATCCTTGGCACTGAGGTTCAAACGATGAGCTCAACGTGACTAAGGAGTTGGTCACACAATGACGTGCTACGGAACGAGTAAAGAGACTTACCGGTGACGAGATTGAACAAGGTATAGGTATACCGACGATCGAATCTCGGGCAAGTTCTATACCGACAGACAAAGGGAATTATATACGGGATTGATTGAATCCTTGACATCGTGGTTCATCCGATGAGATCATCGTGGAGCAAGTGGGGCCCACCATGCGTAGATTCTATGCACGAGAGAACACAAAAGGTTGTGGGCGATTATTTGTCAATTGCTTGCTGCTACTAATCTTATTCTTTTCCGGCGGTATTGTGGGATGAAGCGGCCCGGACCGACCTTACACGTACGCTTACATGAGACTGGTTCCACCGACAGACATGCACACCATGCATAAAGGTGGCTAGCGGGTGTCTGTCTCTCCTACTCTAGTCGGATTGGATTTGATGAAAAGGGTCCTTATGAAGGGTAAATAGCTTTGGAATATCATCGTTGTGGCTATCACGTAGGTAAGAAGGCATTCTTGCTAGAAACCCAAATCAGCCACGTAAAACTTGCAACAACAATTAGAGGACGTCTAACTTGTTTTTGCAGGGTTTGACATGTGATGTGATATGGCCAAAGTTGTGATGTTGCATGTATGATGTATGAGATGATCATGTTATTCTAATAGGTTTCACGACTTGCATGTCGATGAGTATGAAAACCGGCAGGAGCCATACGAGTTGTCTTAATTTATTGTATGAGATGCAACGCCATGTGCTTACTACTTTTACTTCATTGCTAACGGTTAGCTATAGTAGAAGTGATAGTAGTAGTTCGCGTGACGACTTCACGGAGACACGATGATGGAGATCATGATGATGGAGATCATGGTGTCACGCCGGTGACAATGATGATCATGCGATGCCTGAAGATGGAGATCGAAAGAGCAAAGATGATAATGGCCATATCATGTCCCTATATGATTGCATTGTGATGTTTATCATGTTTTTCATCTTATTGCTTAGAACGACGGTAGCATAATAAGATGATCCCTCTTCAAATTTCGAGAACGTATTCCCTAAGTGTGCACCGTTGCGAAGGATCGTTGTCTCGAAGCACCACGTGAAGATCGGGTGTGATAGATTCTAACATTCGCATACAATGGGTGTAAGCCAGATTTACACACGTGAAACACCTAGGTTGACTCGACGAGCTTAGCATGTACAGACATGACCTCGAATACAAGAGATCGAAAGGTCGAACATGAGACGTATGGTTGAATACGATCAGCATGAAGTTGCTCGCCATGATGACTAGTCCGTCTCACGTGATGATCGGACACGGGTTAGTCAAAATGGATCATGTATCACTTAGATGACTAGAGGGATGTCGATTTAAGTGGGAGTTCATACTTAATTTGATTAAATGAACTTAATTGTCATGAACTTAGTCTAAAAGTTGTCTTTATAAATATTGTAGATGGCCAACGTCAACCTCAATTTCAACGCATTCCTAGAGAAAAACAAGTTGAAAGATGATGGTAGCAACTATGCGGACTGGGTTCGCAACTTGAAACTCATCCTTGAAGCGGCTAAAAAGGCTTATGTCCTTGATGCGCCTCTAGGTGACCCTCCCGCTCCCGCAGCAGCCCAGGACATTCTGAACGTCTGGCAAACGTGGAGTGATGACTACTCTCTGGTTAGGTGTGGCATGTTATACAGTTTGGAAACGGGGCTCCAAAGGCGTTTTGAGCAACACGGTGCATATGAGATGTTCCAAGAGCTGAAACTGGTTTTTCAAGCTCATGCCCGTGTCGAGAGATATGAAGTCTGTGACAAGTTCTTTAGCTGTAAGATGGAGGAGAACAGTTCTGTCAGTGAGCACATACTCAAAATGTCTAGGTTACACGGTCATCTAACTTCACTTGGAGTCGAACTTCCGGATGATGCTATAATTGACAGAATCCTCCAGTCTCTCCCACCAAGCTACAAAGGTTTTGTGGTGAACTACAACATGCAAGGGATAGAGAAAACCATTCCCGAGTTGTACTCGATGCTCAAGTCTGCAGAAGTAGAAATCAAGAAAGAGCATCAAGTGTTGATGGTCAACAAGACCACTAGTTTCGAGAAGGGCAAGGGGTAAGAAGAACTTCAAGAAAGACGGCAAAGCCGTTGCCGCGCCCGGTAATCCAGATGTGCAAATCTCGGATACCGTAGGAGTGCTTTGGGTGTATCAAATGTCACAACGTAACTGGGTGACTATAAAGGTGCACTACGGGTACCTCTGAAAGTGTTTGTTGGGTTGGTACGAATCAAGAGCGGGATTTGTCACTCCGTGTGACGGAGAGGTATCTTTGGGCCCACTCGGTAGAACATCATCATGAGCTCAATGTGTCTAAGGAGTTGGTCACACGATGACGTGCTACGGAACGAGTAAAGAGACTTACCGGTAACGAGATTGAACAAGGTATAGGTATACCGACGATCGAATCTCGGGCAAGTTCTATACCGACAGACACAGGGAATTGTATATGGGATTGATTGAATCCTTGACATCGTGGTTCATCCGATGAGATAATCGTGGAACGTGTGGGAGCCACCATGGGTATCCATATCCCACTGATGGTTATTGGTCGGAGAACATCTCGGTCATGTCTGCATGCTTCCCGAACCCGTAGGGTCTACACACTTAAGGTTCGATGATGCTAGGGTTATAGGGAAATGTTATACGAGGTTACCGGAAGTTGTTCGGAGTCCCAGATGAGATCCCGGACATCACGAGGAGCTCTAGAATGGTCCGAAGGTAAAGATTGATATATATGATGGATGGTTTTGGACACCAGAAATGTTTCGGGCGTCACCGATAGCGTACCGGGACCACCGGGACCATCGGAAATGGTCTGGGGGGGTCCACCGGGAGGGGCCACCAGGCCCAAGAGGTAGCATGGACCAAAAGGGGGAGGGCAACCAGTCCAAAGTGGGTTGGTGCGCCTCCCACAAGAGGCCCAAGGCGCAGGAGGGAGAGAAGGGGGAACCCTGGCGCTGGTGGGCCTAAGGCCCACCTAAGGGGTGCGCCACCCCCTCCCCCTGCCCTAGCCGCCGCACCTCCCATCTAGAGGGCTGCCGCACCACCTAGGGGGGAAACCCTAGGGGTAGCACCCCCTCCCCTCCTCCTATAAATAGAGAGGGGTTTGGGGCTGTTTTCTACATGGTTTTCTCTCCTCTCGGCGCAGCCCTGCTCCACTCTTTCCTCCTCCTCCCACGGTGCTTGGCGAAGCCCTGCCGGGAGACCTCGTCTCTCCATCGACACCACGTCGTCGTGCTGCCGGAGATCTTCCCCAACCTCTCCCTCCTCCTTGCTGGATCAAGGTGCGGGAGACTTCACCGGGCTGCATATGTGTTGAACGCGGAGGTGTCGTGGTTCGGCATTAGATCGGAATCACACCGCGATCTGAATCGCCGCGAGTACGACTCCATCAACCGCGTTCTAGCAACGCTTCCGCTTAGCGATCTTGAAAGGTATGAAGATGCACTCACCCCTCTCTCGTTGCTGGTCTCTCCATAGGAAGATCTGAATATGCGTAGGAAATTTTTTGAATTTATGCTACATTACCCAACAACCACGAGCGTCGTCCAACGTCACGTTCCGTTAGCCATCCTCCCCTGCGAAGTCCCCGGGGACAGTGACTGGCACTCTCTGGCAATAGCTAGACGAATGTTGATTTTGTGACAACCACCCTTCCCATGCAACGGCACCAGAAGAATGCTGCTAGCACTCCCCGACAACGAAACTAGAAGAATGTTGTTGATGGCCCACCAGCGCGTGGGTTCGCAGCAGTTTTCGAGGGTAGAGTATTCGACCCAAATTTGTTGATCGCCAAACAGGAGGTGAGAGAATACTCTCGAGTATTAGCAGTTGAATGTGTCAGATTCAACCACACCTGAAAGATTAGTATCTGCAAGCAAACTAGTAACAGCAAAGTAGTATGATAACAACGGTGTCAGAAACGATCTGTTGACACGGCAGACTATTTCTAACGATTGTATCAATGGCGCCAAGTTGCCTCGTTGACGGAAATTGTCTCTTCCCGTCAACGACCAACGAATCAAGATTGTAGCAGGTAGCAGCAGTGTAACGAGTAACGGCAGTGGCAAGGAACAACAGTAGTGACAGCAGCAGCAGAGCAAGACAAGTAACAACAGCAGTAGGACAAACTCGTAGGCAATGGGTCGGTGATTTGTTTGGATGATATTCATCATGCAACAGTTATAACACGGAGAGATATGTGGCTAGCTCCCGTTCGTCAACGTGATGTAGGCATGCCTTCCGTGTGTCGTCATCCCTGCTTAGGGAAAAGAACTTGCATGACATCTATTGTCCATCCCTCCCGTGGCAGCAGGGTCCAAAAGGAAATTACGGGATATTAAGGTTCTCCTTTTAATAAAGAACCGGACCAACGCATTAGCACTTGGTGAACACATGAACTCCTCAAACTATGGTCATCACCGGGAGTGGTTCCGGCTATTGTCACTCCGGGGTTGCCGGATCATAACACATAGTAGGTAACTACTCCTTGCAAGATCGGATCTAAAACACACATATATTGGTGACAACATAATAATTTCATATCTGAAATCATGGCACTCGGGCCCTAGTGACAAGCATTAAGCATGGCAAAGTAGTAGCAACATCAATCTCAGAACATAATGGATACTAGGGATCAATCCCCATCAAAACTAACTCGATTACATGATAGATCTCATCCTACTCAGCACCGCCCATTGAGCCTACGAATAGATTACTCATGAACGACGAAGAGCTTCATGGAATTGGAGAGGGAAGAAGGTTGATGATGACGATGGCGACGATTTCCCCTCTCCGGAGCCCAAAACGGACTCCAGATCTGCCCTCCAGATGAAGAACGGGATGTGGCGACGCCTCCGTCTCGCAAACGTGATGAAATCTTCACTTTTTATTTTGGGATATTTAAATTAGTGCCCTTGGTTCCTTAGTTGTGCTCACTTTTCCCCACGCTCCAAACGTTTGCTCACTTTTCCCCTCTTCCTTAGCTGAAACTCTCACAAATGCTCATAGCGGCCGTTTGTTGTCTTGACCGTCCATCGACCGTTAATTGCTGACGAGTGGGGCCGAGTCTTCGGCTGACTGTTGCTTGCTGACGGGTGGGACCGCAAGGAGACACGTATTGGGCAGCTTGTCTGAATCTGAAACATATCTAGACAAGCCGCGCTGCACCGCGCCGCCCCGCCTCCTCCGCCGGCGTCGTGTCGCGTCCACCACAGTTGTTTCCTCCATCCTATGCCCCTATTCCATTCGTCGGCGACGTCGCGTCTCCGCCAGATATAGCCCACCTCCCCATCTAGGATTACATGGCGATGTTGAGTGAGGACGCCCGGAATGCAGTCGTCCGTGGAGAGGATTGGGTCGAATCCGCGGCAGATAATTCATGGATTAAACCTGGGTAAGCATTGTTTCTCTCGACTTGACGTTCTAAGTCGTATTGTAGGCCGTATTTGACTTCTGTTTGCTTGAATCGTTCGAATTTGTGCTCGATTTTACCCGGCTAACTGAAGCCTTTATTTCCTTCAACAAAATAGGATTGATCCCGCGCTCGCTTTCCGGCTGGCGATTAGAATGGAAACTAGTGTGCTGCGTGGTACTGAACCGCATTTGATTTCATCATTTTTCTATCCCAAAGTGGTAGAAACCAGCATATCTTTCAAAGATTTGCAAGCTGAGCTAAGAAACACCTATCCCTAGAGTGATGCCGATGATGTTGAACTGAATTACTTCAGCAGTGACGAGCAAAGATTTCTCCCACTAACTTGTGACGATCATATGCCATTGCTTTTTGCTGGGATTGCTGGTTGCCGATTCGGTAAACTCCAAATCGATGTGCTTCAGCCACGCGTAGAACAGGTGAAGAGGAAGGGAGTTCAGACATCATCTGTCTGTGCTAATAGCCAGCACCCCGGCACTCATTGTAGGTCGACACCAAGTAAAGCAAGTGGTTCATGGAGCCACAACATGCCTGCTGCCAATTGTGGTTCCGATTCAGCTGCTGCTTCCCGTGTATCTTTTGCAGTTGGTGTAGAAGAGGATGCAGGACCTGACGAGGCAGTGCCTACAAATGATGATGAAGACGAGATGATGTTTCCTGAACTGGTTGATGTAGCCAGTCAGCAAGCAGTGGATGACGAATATATGGAGGAGCCCATCAGCCAAGCTAGGTTTGATGACACTGACGATGAAGAGAAGGTGGAGAACATGGACAGCTTAATCGAGGATGAATACGATGGTGATGACATGCCAACAATTGAGTGGAACAGGGAAAAACCTGAGCTTAGTGTAGGTACCATTTTCCAATCAATGGTGGACTGTCGGAATGCAGTGACAACATGGTGCATTATATCTGAAAACACCTATAAGATTAAAAGGAGTGAGCCATCAAGGTTCACAGTTTTTTGTCCATATCCTAGGTGTAGGTGGAAGTTGCATGCATCTCGTATGAGAAAGAGCAAATATATTCAGGTAATCGAAGTTCAGTTAGTAATTTAGTTTCAGATTGTTGAGTAAGGTTTCTTAACTATTTTTTATCCTTTTATTTTGTTTCAGATAAAGAAAAACCCACACAAGCACACCTGTCCACCTGGAGGGGGAGGGGGGAAGGCCAAAACCAAGCTAGCAAAAACTAGGTGGGTGGCAGATGCTATATTGGATTGGCTGAGAGAAGAACCTGGACTTGGTCCAACAGCACTCCATGGGAAGCTTTTTGAGAAGTACAAGGTAGAAATTCCTTACATGAGAATTTTCAATGCTAGGGAAAAGGCTCTTGACAGAATTAATGGTCAATGGAATGACAGTTTTCAGCTGCTTTACACTTTCAAAGCTGAAGTGGAGATGGCAAGTCCAGGGAGTGTAGTAGAGATTGACAAGCATACAGTTCAATTCAAAATAAAAGGGAAGTAATTTCAGAAGGAGTGCTTCAGAAGGGCTTTTGTTTGTTTCAAGGCTTGCTGGCAGGGGTTTCTAGATGGTTGCAGGCCCTATTTGGCTGTAGATGCTACACATTTGACTGGAAGATGGAGAGCACAGCTAGTAGCAGCTTCTGCAGTTGATGGACACAACTGGCTATTCCCAGTTGCATTTGGTGTGGTGGAGGAAGAGTCTGAGGAAAGTTGGGTCTGGTTTCTGCAGCAGTTGCGCAACATTATAGGCACACCCCCAGGTTTGGCTATACACACAGATGCTTGCAAGGGTTTAGAGAGTGTAGTGGAAATTGTATTCCCTGGAGTGGAGCATAGGGAATGTATGCGACACCTAGCGCATAATTTCAAAAAGAAGTTCAAAGGTAAAGTTTATGATGAGAACTTATGGCCAGCATCATACACATGCAGCAAAAGGAAGCATGAACACCATTTGAGAGTGTTGTATGCTAAAAATCCTCTTGTGAAGGAGTACATGGATGCACATCATGGTAAGGTGTGGTCAAGAAGCAAATTCAACGAAATCTGCAAAGTAGATTATGTGACCAGTAACCTAGCAGAGTGCTTCAATTCAAAGTTCAAGTCAGTGAAAGGGCTCTTGTTGTGGCAAGCATTTGACAAGATGAGGCAAATGATCATGATAAAGATGGTTCTTCGCAAAAGAATTGCAGAAACACAATATGTTGGTCATCAAATGCTCCCATCACTGATTAAGGCATTGCACTTGAAGGCAAGAGGCCTGAAGATGAAATGTATTCGATCTGGTACATATGAGGGAGAGGTTACCTATACTGACACTAAAAATAGGGTATGGAGGTATCCTGTGAACCTAAGTACTAGAGAATGTACTTGTAGGCAATGGCAGATCCGTGGGAAGCCATGCATACACGCCCTACATCTGATGACCGTTATCGGGGGTGCAGATGGTGAAGTTGATCAATATTGCTCTAAGTATTTCTCTGTTGCCAAATTTATGGCTGCTTATGCTGACAATGTGCCTGCACTATTGGGGAAAGATCAATGGAACATAGTAGATCCAGGGTTCAAAATCCACGCTCCTGTCATTACTAGACCACCAGGAAGACCAAGGAACCAGAGGATTAGAGCAGGTGAGGAGGGTCGTCCACCAAAGAAGCGTGCTTGCAAAAAGTGTGGAGTTCTGGGGCATATTGCTAGGCTTTGTACCAATGCAGTGGATGCATCATTTGGAGAGCAGGAAAGATGGACATCAGCCAATGCTGAGGAGAATGCAACAGCAATGGAGATTGAAGATGCAGTGGAGAATGCAGCAGCAATGGAGATTGAAGATGCAGTGGAGAATGCAGCAGCAAATGAAGCAGAAGATTTTGAAACCATGGCCTTTGATGGTTTTGAAGCTATAAGAGAGGAAGAGGAGGGGGTAATTGTTCCAATTGTGCCTTTAAAGATTACTGAACCCATAGATGACCGTCAAATGGTCGTCAAGTGCTCGGCGAGTGGAACTACTCCATCAGCACCTCCACGGGGAAAACACCAAGTAAAGCCCAAGATCAAAAGGAACAAGAGTCTGAAAGAAAAGAGCATCTCAACTAGGGAAACCAGGAGCAAGACGGTGAAGCCAGCTGCAAACACAAGGAGCAAGTCAAAAATTTGAATTAAGTTGTTGGAAAATGTTTGTGTTGTCAATTTGAGGGCGAGTCGATCGCTTAAAACTTGGTAGATTTGTATTAAGATGTTGGCATCTTAAAACTTGGTAGCTTTGAGCTACTGTAATAATGTTGGCATCAGTTGTAATAATGTTGGCATCAGTTGTAATAATGTTGCTTCTACTTTGGTTCCTTATTTGAGTCAAAATTCAAATTTCCATCAAAATTTGAATTTGGGCCAAAATTTGGATTCGAGCCAAAGTTGAAGTTGAACATTGGAGGTTCATTGCTCTGTGCGGTGTATTTGATCGAGCATTTCAAGTCCAATGTTCTTAGGTGAACAGTCCGAATGAGAAATGTGCTAGAAACGAGCTCGAAAGCTAGGGTAAACAACCCTGTTTGAAATCAAGTTTTTTTACCTTCCCTAAATGAGACATATATATTTTTATTAACACTTGTTCCATATATATAGGGTAAAAACGAAGTCTCACTATTTATTGATTAATATTCATATTACTACATTTTTTTGAAAAAATATGCTTTTAATTCAAAACCATCAAATAACACGTTTTAGATATGAAAATGAAAAAGTAAGTTCAAATCCTTCTTATTCACTCCAAAATGAAGCTATGGAGATTTTTCTGATTTTTTTTGAATTATTTTAATTTTTTTTCAAATCCTAAACCCTCTCTCCCTATTCTACGAACTATGAAAATGTTCATAGGTGATAGCTCATTTTTGTGAAGGCTTTTTTCATGAAAATGACCTACACCAAGTTTATATTTTTTTCTCATAACCTTGTCACATATGACGGCTATGTGCGCAAGAATTACAACATTTTGATTTTTTTTGAATTTTTTAAAAACATTTGAACTTGATTTCGACAGGTCACTTCAAAAAATGACTTTTCAAAAAAACGCCCCTATACCGAGTTTATATATTTTTATGGTAACTAGGTCTCATAAACAGACGAACTACATTTGTTTTATATTTTTGCGATTTTTTCTAATTTAGTTATGGCCATTTGAAATCTGGTCAAACCCTAATAACCCCGTTGACTCGCTCATAACCCCGCAGAAATGCTCCAAACCCTAGCGTCGAACGTCCGCCGTCGGATCATACCCTAGCGCCAAACACCACCCGTCAGATGTGGGCAGGAATGCGCGATCTGCGTGATGCATCGTGATTGGCTACTGCACTGTCCTTCTCGGGTTTTTACGATCTGCCTCACTTTACATACGAAATTGTATTTTTCGCACATGACTACCACATGTCAGTGTTAAGAGTTGGTTCAAATATTCAAACTGCAAAATACAATGTGGCAAATCGTCAATATAGCTTCCCCTTCTCCTCTTCTCCATGTGACAGACAAAGGCATCGAGCAGATCGAGCAATTCCTCTGTTTCTTTCCCCATCTTCTCGTTCTTCTTCCTCTCGACCAATTCCTCTGTTTTTTCCTCTCGGGCGATATGTCGACCTCCTCGTCAGTCCCCGTTCCACGTGGCCGGTGTATAGTCCAGTGCCGATGACTCGATGCACTGACTGCCCACGGATTGCGCCACTGAAGCGGTTGACTTCGAAGGAGGAGAAGAATGGGAACTTTGGGCGCGAGTTCGTCAAATGCGAGAGCAAGCCGGAGGGGCAGGTTAGATCTGAGTTTTCCTCGCATCCTTTATCTCTGTCAGATTTGGATTTAGGTTACATGATTTCATTTTCAGATCATGAAGAAATGCCACCATTTCGAGTGGATGGATGATTACACCCACAGGCTTCAAGGGTTGGGCTTGCTGGATTCGAGGGGGATGCAATCCGCGAGTTCAATCTGCCCCATGACAGTGCCGCTCCAGCAGCAGCAGCGCGTCCGGAATACCCGACGGTGGTAGATGTCGAACTGAATACGGAATTGAAGAAGATGAACAAGAACTTCAAGCAGCTGCTTGAGTTGAAGAATCAATCCAATCTGATAGCTTTAGGAATACTTGCTCTAGGAATTTTTTACTTGATGGCCATCTCTCATTAGAGATGTTTGTCTACTGTTGTTGCCACTGTTTAGCAATCCTCGTCTGTTTATCTCAAATGCAACTCTGTTTAGTGCAACTGTCGATCTCTGAATGTATGCAGTTTACTATTAAGTTTTGACACTTTCAGTTTCGACAGAAGACAACTACCAGTTCAGTGATAGGATTATTTTGTTAGCTAATAACCTCGAGTGTTGGGTCATACCCTAGCTCGTCAGATGACAGTAAGCAGTACTTGAGCAGCACGAGGGATATACATCAAGTTCATCTCTTCTCTCTCGTACTTGCCAAACTTTTGTCCTCGAGTTCGTCAGTTCTGCTAGAAAAAAAAACCTAGTTTGCGGGCCCAAAGAGAATCAAGCCGCAATAGGCCCACAAAGGATAAATGAGGCCCAGAAACAAGTGATGTTTCTTTTTTTGTTTAGGAACGATTGCTTTGTTCTTTTTTGTTTTTGATTGCTTTTTTCATTAATTTGATTGCCCAATCTCTTGTATCTCATTGAGGAATTTTTTGGCTTTCCTTTATGGGTCCCTTCATTTATCCTTTTGACTAAAGCCAAACATCTCAAAGTGTAGTTTTCTACATAGTGTAATTTATACTTCATGATTGGAAAAAGAGGTCCAACCATACTTCAAACATAGTGTAGTTTTCTACATATTAAAGTAGGGATTAAAGTATATAAAACTACACTTTTGACTAAAGCCAAACATCTCAAAGTATTTGATACTTCAATATTTCTGAAAACCAAAGTATTCTTTGAATACCTAAAAAATACAGAGCTCAGCAAACCAAAGTCGTGTACAAATGTACAATATGTTCTTATTTTTAGAAGGCATCTATAAACACATCATTTTTAGTTAGTTTGGTTAATTTTTCCCACGCCAATTAGCCGCGTCTAAACTTGGGACAAACAAAATACAAACATAACAAAGCATTAATATAACACACAGAACTTAACTTAGATAGGGTTGCTAGGGCAACATAAGTTCTTGGGACATATAACACGACACCAATTTCTTACATAGATAATAATAATTAGGGTAGCTAGGTCGGGCAACACACACACCAAACTAATACTACATACTAGATAGGGTAGCTAGGGCAACACCGCCATGTCTTCACCGTCGTCTTCACCTTAACCGCCGGCTTCACCGTCTTCTTCGCCGCCGGCTTCCGTACTCCTCCTCCTCAAGGCCGTTGTCGCCGAGGTAGTACGGGAGGCTGTGTATGCGATCGCAAGCGGGGAAGATGCTCTCGAAGTCGGTGAAGATGTTATAGGTGGTGAATGCGATGAACTCGCACCCACACCAATACACCTTGCCGAGCATGTGGTAGGCATCGAACCTGTTGGTGAAGTGGACGACGAGCCCTACCGGTGGAGCGTTGGCGTGGGGACGCTGCTCCACGAGGTTGAACATGGGCGGCGAGCCCGCGGGGAGGTGGTGGAAACCCGCACGAAGGAACCCCCGTGCAAGCTCAGTGCTACCCCTCCAGCGTGAGAACGCCCACACGCGAAGCGATTCCTCGACGACGACGTTGGCGGGGTACCGCCGTTCCGGCACGGTGGGAGGCTCTTGGAACATTGGGCCGTAGAACTGCATCTTGAACGCTTCGCTGAGTGGAACCGCTCTGGCTTTTGGGGGAAGAAGAGAAGTGGGAGGCGCAGATGGATCTGTAGAAGAAGAGGCAACGAAGGGCAGTTTAAATAGCCGGGGGAGACGAAGTGGGTACACGCGCAAATGGCGTAGATCGTGACTCAGTGCTGCTGTGTGAACCGATGCGATCATCAGTGTGTGAACGTGAATCGAAGCGAGCGTGCTCTGCGTTGGCGGCTCTCTGTGCTCTGCGTTGGCGGCTGCCTCCCCCTGCTGCGTTGGCGGCTGCCTGCCTCCCCCTTCTGCGTGCTCTGCGTTGGCGGCTGCCCCTTCTGCATGCCCCTTCTGCCACCAGCACAACTGAATCGAGCGGCAGCCGTGCGGCGTGAACTGATGCCTTGACATATGGACGCGAGCGTGTGAGCGTGCGTGCAGCCTGCCCCTTCTGCCACCGGCACATATGCCTGTGACGCGTGAAACGACGTTGCGGAGTGACTGAATCCACTGGCAACCGTGCGGCACGGATCGATGCGTGCGTGTCGGCGTGCATGCATGCGTTTAGGTCTAGGTCACTAGATGCGTGCGTGGCGGTGTTCGCATGCATAGCAGGCTACATCGATGCCAAAGACGGGCATGCATAGCAGGCTGCATCCATCGATAGTAGGCTTTTTTAATTTATTACCAACAAACTAACGGGCCCGTCCTATGAACACAAACACGGCCCAACCAACGAAGCCACAGCCACACTCAACAGAGTACAACATGGCCCCACAACGGCCAAGACGGCAAACGCCTGTTATCAACATTTGTGAGAGTTTCAGCTAAGGGAGAGGGGAAAAGCGAGCAAAATTTTGAAGCGTGGGGAAAACTGAGCACAACTAAGGAATTGGGGGCACAGATGGAATAATCCCTTCTATTTTTTCTGGGATGAAAGTGAACTTATAGAGCTGAGATTGGGGGCGGCAGAGCCGTGTGGGCCCCACAAGCTTGCCCACCGCCACCAGGGGGTGGCAGAGGCAGGGCTTGTGGCCCACTGGCCCACCCCCTCACGTGGATCTTGGCGCAGGTATTTTTTCATATTTTCCAAAAATGTTCCCTGTAAATTTTCAGGACGTTTGGAGAACTTTGATTTCTGCACAAAAATAACACCAAGGCAATTCTGCTGAAAACAGCGTCAGTCTAGGTTAGTTCCATTCAAATCATGCAAATTCGAGTCCAGAACAAGGGCAAAAGAGTTTGGAAAAGTAGATACGATGGAGAAGTATCAGACAGCCTCTCAACGCAGCCTCGCGGAGGCATCGCGAAACCCCCGGCGACGGTTGCGTGTGCGAGCCCCGTGAGGCTAATGCCCTCGTGAGGGCGCCATCCCAGCCGCCTAGCGATGGTGATTCGGGAGCCCGATCTTCCTTCTTTGGTGTCGCCTTCTTTTTCCTAAAATGCAACATGCTTGCCTCGTGGGGGTGTATAAAAGGGGTTATGTCCTTCATGCCTCAAATTGATTTCAACGCTCTTTTGGGTCGAAAATAAACTTCTCCTTGGCACTCCCTGTCGACCTTGCTCCTCCTCCCCGGTCGCTCCAAAGCTTCGTGGCACTAAGGCCCAGCCCCCGAGCATGGGTATGAGGGCTCCTGAGTAAGCCAGCGGGCGCGTGCCGCGGGGGCACTATTTGTTGTCTTTGGCTTCTCCCTAGTGCGATGCATGGGGCTTCCACTGGTCGTGGGCATAGTCGTACAGTCAGGAGGGAGGCACTGAGCGTGCGCGGCAAGAAAAGAGAAGACCAACGAAACTCCGTGAAAACCAGAAGACCAAGAACATCGCTAAAACCAGAGGCAAACTTGTTTGCAAGTCAAGAAGGAAGGCAAGAAATACGGATGTCGTGTCCAGTATGGGTCAACCTAGAAAGAAAGGCGGTTGCTGTATCCAGTATGGGTTAACCTAAAAAAAATGTGGACCCGGGGTGTCTCCTTCGTCTTCTTACCTAGTTCGGAGCATGGGTACTGCCACTGTGCGTGGGAGAGGACCCTCCTCCGCGGCAACAACACGGCTCATTGTGGGCTTCCACTTCGGGGTCCCTAGAGCGTATACAACCCCCAAAAGTCATTATTACGTGAGAGTGTCACGGTCTTCTTCACCAGCGCGGAGCATGGGGACTGCCACTGGGCGTGGGAGGGGACCCTCCTTCGCGGCCACGACGCGGCTCCTCGTGGGCTTCCACTTCGGGGGTACAAAGTGTATACAACCCCCAAAACTCATTATTACGTGAGAGTGTCAGGGACGGCAATAGTTGGGCAGATACCCGAGGTACAAGGCTCAGGAGTCCCTAACCCGGTCTTCACGTGCGCTCCTGCGGCCCAAGCATGAGCATCATTCACGCCCCGCGCGGCCTAAGGAGTGTTGTTGTGTGCCCCTAGTGCCCAGGCAAGAACGCCGTTCACACCCCGCGCGGCTGTAAGAGCACGTCATCACGAGAGTCGTCATGTGGGGCGGCATGGCGCCCATCCAGCAATAGCGCGAGCCAAGCAGCGTCCCCTTCATCTGCTCATGACGGCTTGTCGTGAGGGCGCGACACTAAGGACTTTGGCGAGATGACTAACATAGGTGGCCAGCCCGCGAGTCAGAGCTCGATCGCTTAGATTTGTCGGCGCTGTGAGGACAAGTCCTGCACAGATGCCGTGTCTAACCCCTCATCGTCGATCCTTCCCCGGACGGTTGCGGGGTCGCGCCATCCCCCGACAGCGGCGGAACACCAGAGCTTAAGATTTAGACAAACAACACCATCTCAAGCCAAGGTTAATCGAGTTTGTTACACATCCAGAAAACACCCGCTTGGGGCGCTGCAAAATACACAGAATTGCTTGGTTCAAACGACTCAAAAATTCACTTGGCGGCCATGCTGCCGCGAGAGCATCAGGACGTTTGACGATGCATGCCGCAGAGGTCTACCCCCGCGGGTGGGTTGACGACCGGCTCTTGAGGCCTCAAGGGTCCGCCGGGTCCTGACACCTTGCGAGGCATGCATGACCCGCATCTCTTGCAGCTTGTCGGCCTCCTAAGCGGCGAACTCGTGTGTCCCTGGCGCTTGGCGTCACATTTTTGGCTTGTGGGGGCATGCGCCGAGGCGCGCCACCACATGGTTCGTGAGCGCCCACTCGTCATCTTGACCAAGCCAGGCGGCTTCCAGGCGGGAGCCCCCGAGCCCGGCCTGACGCGGGCTTCGGACGTGGCCTACTATGATGGAGGGAGGCGGGCGCCGGCTGGGGGCGCGAGGCCCGCGATACTAGCGCCTGCCGCGACACCCATCGCCCTGTGGGTGCGGACGCCGGCCCGACGTGGATGGCTCGCTCGCTAGGGGAAGACCCGACCGCTCGGTAGTCGTGCGTTTTGTGAGTGCGCGCGTTGTGGTAGGCGCATAACATCCCACCGTCTCTTTCTGGCGCGCCTCCGCATGGGCTGGGCGGCGGCCCGAAGTCGGCTATCGGAACCCGGAAGGGCAGGAGTACAACGTCAGGCGGACACTGCTCGCCCCCGCCCCCCCAGCTGGGGACCAAGCGGGCCAGCGCGTATTTGTGAAGGCGGCTTGCTGACCGAGCGTTGTGCCTCTGACGCTCGGGACCGAAGCGGGGCGTAGGGCGTCAGAGCCCACTTGGCGACGGCGACGAACTCGGCGATGTGGCCCATCGAGGCGTCGTACCCTTCGTCTGTAGGGTGGTGGCGAAGCAGTTCGCCCGCCATGAGCAGCGCGTCTTATGCGTTGAGATCTCCCACGTGGACACAAGCTGGTGAAGATGTCGCAGGGGGCGCGGGGAAGCTACCGTCTTGCCGCACTGGGGGCTGTGGGAAGCCGTGCTGCTCGCGGGCGGCACGAGCAACAATGGTGGTGGCCGCGATGCTGGTGGGGCGGCAACGGCCGCCTGGCACCGAGCACTCGGGGCGCGTGGGGGCGAGCGTCGACCATGGGGTTGGTGAAGCTGGAGCCTAAACTGGAGCAAAAGATCGGTTGCTCACCCCTACGCGGCGCTCCAAATGTCGGAATCGGGGCTCCGCGTATCCGGAGAAGGTTCGAACTCTGGGGTGCACTTGCTCTCCTACCATGTTCTACCTCTCAACTTCACCGCAACTCTCTGATGGCTCGAGCTAAGGGAAGAGAACTAGAGCAAGCGAGCAGTTTGCACATGTTTGGGCCACCTTGCGGTGTAAAACCCTACTCCTGCTTGTCTGGATTGCTTGAGGTGGAAGACGAGTACAAGGGTGGGTTCTTGCCCTAGTGGAGATAATGAGGATCGGATCCCTGCTACAGAGACCGACCTCTCTATTATACTGGCCATAGTCCTCTTCCCCACGAAAACACACTCACGGGGAATGATCGCCACAACGGCCATTTTGAAAGGGGACAGGACTCCGGCTCCCCTGGCAAAGGTGATCTTCGCCTGCAAAATCCATCCTCCATGACGTGTTGGGGAGCTCGGGGGCAACCTCCGCCCTGCCGAGCCCACAGCCTTAGTCCTCTTGCACATAACAGGAAACCTTTGGGGGTTGCTTTGGGAGCCCACCAGCTAGCCCTGCTTCCTTAGCACAGAAGTGGAAATCCTTCTTGTCCACGCCTCCTGGCACCACTCATGTGCCCCCTACGTAGCCTGCGTCACTCACGTGACTGCACAGGGTCATGAGACCCTACTAGGTCGCCCTTGGCGAACCCGCCTCGCGAGAGCCTCAGGAGTGGCCTCAGGACGTGTCCTCGTAGCGTGCAACCCCCTCGTGGTCTTTGGCGATGATCGTGAGGTGCTCGCTTCGCGAGGCGAGGGCCCTTGCGAGGGTCTCCCTTGTTGGGCTTGACGATGGGACGAGCCGGGCTTGTGTAGCGTGTCGCGCCTGGGGCTGCAGGCCGACGGGCCTGGGCACCCCCGGTCCCAGGGGCCCAACAGAATCAACCCAACATGATGAACATGAATAGACAAAAAATCTCATGTGTCCTCGGGAGCGTTTTCCTCATAATAGAATACTTTTCGGCTTGTGTTTTGCTAAAAAAGGATTGTGATATCTTGTTGCATACTTGTTATCATTGAGTGCTTGTTACTATTGTTATTTATCACTTGTTACGAATTATCTTGCTATAAAATTATCTACCAATGTTACTCATAGCACTTGCATATAATACATAGCTGAAAACTGCTTATCATTTTCTTCTGCTCCTTGTTGAATTCGATACTCTTACTTATCGAAATAACTACGATTGATCCCATATACTTGTGGATGGTGCCTTACCGCACAATAGACGCACGTGCGACAACGTTCGTGATGGTGCTTCAGGATTCCAATGTATTGCGTCGAGGATCAAAACGAACTTGTCAACGGACCACTGCCGTCTCATTCTTTACTGAGTTGGAGGGTTGTCATCTTATCCATGGAAAACGCGTCAAGTTATCACTTCGGGTCGAAGCACTAAAAGAAAAGGACCGGAAAATACGGCGGTATAGGAACCACAGAAACCCAGGAGGCTTTGTTCGTTTGCATCGATGTATTGGGTCATCGTTTTCATCTGTTTCGACGCACACGAACAGGCGCGAACAATTTGAATCGGCGCGTTGGAGTAGTAGAAATCATGCCTTGATAGTAGAAACAACTGTTGAACTAGGAGGGAGATGGAGGTGGTTCTTTTGTGGGTGTCCTGGTCCAAATGCCAATTAAAGCAAGGCACATCGCACTCCACCTCGCCCCGGCTACACGAGTAGTAGCAGTAATAGCCATCTTTTTTTCTTTTCTTAAAGTACTAGTACAATCGTACAGTCCTACAATCCTAGTCCTCCGCGTCTCCCGAAACTAAACCCAGCACAGCGTGGCGTCGGCGTTGGCACCCGCTGGAAAGGGAGAGCTGGCAGCTTGCTAGGTGCAGTGGGCGATGGAGGACTGAAAGGCGACGGCGAGCGTGACCAGACGGTGCGGCGGATCGCCTGCGCCCGGGGCGAGGCGACGAGCAAGCAAGTACGCCCGCGCCTGTGGGTCCTCTAGGGGGTAATTTTGGTGTTTTGACCCTTTCGTCTAAGTTTAGCCGAATTTGATTCTGATGTAGAAAAATATTCGGATCTGACCCGTTTGCTACCGCCGGACCCTGGTAGGGTTGCACGTAAAAAACTCTAAGTTGCAGACACAATACGCGTGTGAGCGTATCGTCGGATCCTTTGACGATAGGATTACACATGCTACCGTCAGGTCCTACGACGATATGCCATTTTCCAACCGCGAGGGACCTCGGCAGTAGGTTGTCATACCCTACCGTCAAAAAGTTCGACGGTAAGAAAAATGTCAGATCTAATTTTTTTTTACGATCGAGGACAAATCTGACTGAACTTAATAAAAAGATCAAAACAGTGAATTTGTCCCCGCTAGGGAGGCCGCGGGGTTTCGGGTCGAGCCTTTTCTCCTGTCGTGGCATTTCTTTTCCTTATTTCTTCCTTGGGACGGGTCCGTGCGCGAGGTGGTGATGGTGGATGCCCATCGAACGGGGCGTGGTCGCGGTCGGCCGTGGACCCCGGCCCGGCCCCGGCATACTCTAGTGTACACTGTACAGACACCAACCACAAGGAAGGAGCAGAAGCTACAGATATTTCTACGTACACGCATGTGCTGTTGACTAACCGGCCGGGGCTGGGTTGGACGCCAGCTATGCAAAGTGCAAGCTGCATGCAGCAAGGGCTGGCAGGTCAGACGAGCGCAGGAGTGAAAGACGTCGTCAGGGCCAGGCACGTCGATGCCGTGCGTGCATGGGCAGAGCAGCGGGGGCTCTGCTTTTGGTAAAACGATTGGCGATCGGAAACGAGCTTGCATACTGGCAGTGGCAGGCATGACATGGCGTGCCGTGGCGCCCTCCCTCCCTGCATGCATGCGCTACCAGGCGAGGTCGGACAGATGGGACGGCTCGCCCCAGTCGCGTCCACCCGGCAGCGAATGATCGCGCCGTGGAAAGCGAGTGACAAGGCGTTGGTTGCGTGCGTGACCATACAAGCAGATTTTCAGCAGACGAGATTAAAAGAATTCCGGGCGGACCGTACGACCACGAGAACTGAGAACTCGTGCCTGACAGCAGGCACACACACGCACGCACGCACCAGGTAACAGGCCTCGGCATCAGCATGAACACAAAAAATATTCCAGGTCACTTCTCCAAGATACTCAACGGTAGCAGCTGCTAATTAAGCGACGAAACGATGCCAGGCCCTCCCTACAAGTCACCCGCATGCACGCGACGCATCCAACCCAACCCAAAGGCTATGAGGATCCATGTCCCCATCGTCCACGTATCAGGGAAGGAAGAAGTTGGTGGCGTCTTGTTATGCGGACAGGCACGAGGCGTTGCCGTTGCTGTCGTCGCTGTATATGTTCTCTGCCACCTCCCAGATCTGCAGCACGTTGTCCTCCGCCACGCTGGCCACCACCCACTTCTCGCTGGGGTTCCACGACAGCTCAGAGATCTTGGCCGTGTGCCCGCTGTGGACGAAAAGCAGCTCCGGCGGCCCGTCGCCCGCGTCCTCGTCCGCCTGCTCCTCGCCGATCCTGAAGGTGACACAGCAGCATATGACAAAATTCAGCCACAACTGAAGCGGAAGATGGCAGATCTGTCAAGTCACAAAGCTCTCAAAGGCAGTCCACAGAGCAACCAGGCGTTCATCTTACAGCCAGTGACCCAAGATGCGTTAGCTTTTTTATTTACACAGGGTAAAAAATTGCAAGTTTGTTACTTATAAGGTCATAGAAGCTATCGCGCTTTGTGTCAATCTTGGAAGGGTTAACGAGTAAAATAACAGTGTGCCAGCAACAAAAATGAGATGCCACCTGCAAAATGTAAGATAGAATACGGGAGCAGATTTGACTAAGCTTACCTGCTAACGTCCCATATCATCACCCTTTTGTCTGCAGCATGGGAGGCTAATACAGTCTCCAAGTTTGGATTCCACTCGACCTGGAAAACCTCGCCCCTGCACGTGCAAATTGCGCAACACAACAACAAGTCAGATGAGTAGAGCATCATAAGGATGCAAAGCAGAAGAATAGCAGGTAGACTGACCAATATAAGAAGCAAAGAGTTGCAGCATGATAAGAAAAGAGAAGAACTGACTGCAGCAAATACATAAGAAGACAAAAAAAATAGTACATACTCATGGTTGTGGAAAGCATGCAAGCTTCTTGATAGTTTTCTCAAGTCAAATAGCTTAATAGTCCCATCACCAGATGCTGTAGCCAAGATCCATTCATTAAATGGATTGAAGGACAAAGAGTTAACCTGACAAAGTCATTATATACATCATCATGAGCATACTAATATAAGGAACATATTTTTTCACAGAAACAAACTGTAGGTGCCAGCATAAATATTGATATTCTCTATTCACAATGCAGAGCCACATATTACCAAACGTTTTGTCATATTCAAACTCAAAGCCATAAACATAAAACAATCACACAAGCGAACTTCAATACAGTAGGTACAGTCACACAAGGAAACTGATGGTGTCCCAACTAGAAAAAACATCTGCTGGTGAAATTTTTGAAAGAAGCCAGACACAAGGAATAAGCATATCATTGCAACTTCAGAAAACAAGCTTCACATACCACTCCGGTACATAAAGCAAAGGTCTTGCTCACTAAAAAAATGAGTATAGTGCAGCTATGTTCCCCTCGACACAGAAAAACATTTAGCTCAGTAGCTCTTGCTCAAAGCATGCTAACTTCCTTTTAATGAGCACCTACAGATTGTTCCTGTTTGTTCATATGCAAGTCCCACATCATGAGCTTGCAGTCATCACTAACAGACCCAAATAGGTTCCATCTTTTTCAGTAAGGATGCTTGCACAAAGAAAAGATCTTCCCAGTATGGTAAAAGTTGAGCTTAGAACAAACTGTAGTACTGCAGCTATACTCCACTCAGACACAGAAAAACATTTAGCTCAGCCAAAAAGTGAGCATAGAACAAACTGTAGTACTACAGCTATGTTCCCCTCAACACAGAAAAAACATTTAGCTCAGCAACTATCAACTAAAGAATGCTTACTTCCTTTTGGTGCGCAACTATAGATTGTTCTGGTTTGTTTGTACGCAAGTCCCACATCATGAACTTGCAGTCATCGCCAACAGATCCAAATAGGTTTTCATCCTTAAGGTGCCAAGCAACATCTTCAACAACATCCTCATGAGCCTGCAAAAACATAAAATTTAACTAGATGTTTAACATTGCAAGCCATGCTTACATACTGATGATTGTGAAGATCATATCTAAAAATAAACATACCACTCTTATGTCACATCTGTAAAACAGAACCATGTAATTACGATTTTGGATTTTGAACAAGCAACATAAGCACAGAAGTAATGGATAGCTTAAGAAATCGTGATCGTGAAGATCATCAATCATCATATCCAAAAAATGTGGATCCAGGCATAACAGTTACACGAGTCACGTTTCCACTTGGGGCCATCTTCACAGATGTATGTTTTTACTGACAAAAGAAGGCGTTGTCAAAAATAATATGACTAACAAGGATGGGGAACTACGATGCTCCGGCTGGAGAATGGCTGATGGAAGTCAGTCATACTTCTATGCTATTGTTAAGTTACTTTGGTCTGTTTCTCAGTGTTCAGCTGATGCTGGTCTTTGTAATGAGCAAGTACTTTGTAATAATGGTTTCTGAACCTGTCGTTTTAGTTTAAGCTGGTGTAGTAGTTTTTTTGTAAGCTCAGTCCTTAACTGTAAGGCTTGTAATTGGAGGCTGATCTGGGTCAAAGAAAATCATTTTATTTGAAAATAAGTAGGGACTATAGCAATTTTAACATGCGAGCCAAATGATGCAAGACTCACCACTTACTTGCTTAAAAAAAAGAAAAAGGTCTCCAGCCTCTACATTAAATTTTTAAAAGGCATGTACTCAGCTCATTAAGTCTTTTCAAATAATAGAAAATTGTGTTTGCACTATCCAGCTAAAACAGTATTTTTCCTAGTATGAAATCACTGCAAACAGCAAAGAAATTTATTCAAGTCCAATCTTCATACTAAAGCACCAACAGAAGTAATGAATTGTAGTGGCAATCAAGCTGATGGTATTCTATTTTTTATTGCTTAATAAGAACTATGAGCCTTTTGTTGAGATCATGCGTTCTCATGTTATCGCGACGGTTTATTAATCTGAAGTCAGGAGAGACCACTTCTTTGATTCCAAATGAATTGTGACCTGATGAGTAATAACATTAAGAGCACAACTCTTGCCCGGCACAAATTGCTATTTTATAAATAAAATCAGAGAAACATTATTTTCAATATGCCTGAAAAGTGAAGAAAAATGACATACAAAACGTTTCTGGTGCAAGATTAATGTGCCTAGCCTGGTTATCCTCCATATACGGAATAATCAAGTATACCAAGGGAAGTTTCAATATATTAGGTTTGCAGACAGTAGACAAAACAGTGAATGAAGTGGTGACTTCGACTAAATTTGCTCATCCATTCGGGGAGATTAAGTTGCATTTCATCATATTATCCTTTCACATATAGTGATGTGGGTATGGAAAACGAAGGACGACATAATTCATGGTTGATTTCTTGGCAATGTTCTGACTTATGAGTTATGAGTTGAGTGCTTCGGGTATCCACAGGTCTTATGAAGGCTGAAGTGTTAACTTTGAGTAATTTGTAATGATGGTTTCTGAAACTGTCATTTTAGTGTCAGCTTCTCTAGTATTTTTTGTGTAAGCTAGGTCCTGAACTATAAGGCTTGTGGTTGGGGGTGATCTAGGGCCAAGAAGCTCATTTTATTTGAAAGAAAAAATGAAGTACGACTGTAGCAATATTAGCATGCTAGGCAAATGACGCAATGTTCACCAGCTACTTGCAAAAAAAAGGAAAAAGGTCTCCAGCCTCTGCATTATTATTTTTTAAAGCAGGTACTCAACTCAGCAAGTCTTTCCAAATAATAAAAACTATGTTTTCACTATCCAGCTGAGGGCCAGTTCTTTTCAGGCTTATGGCTGGCTGTGGAAATAAACTGCCCCTTCCCCGGCCTATTCTAGAAGCCGAACATAAAATTTTATTTTAGAAGTCTACTAATTGAGGGTCAAATAGTAGGTTGAGGAGGGGGCAGCTTATTTCCACAGATATCCATAAGCCCCAAAAGAACTGGCTAAACATTAATTTTCATAGTATGAAACCACGGCAACCAGCGAACAAGTTTATTTTAAGTCCAATCTTCAAAGTAAAGCACCATAAAGAAGTGATGGATTGTGCTGGCAAACTGGCAACCAAGGTGATGATATTTTGTTTTAATTGCTTAAGAAGAACCATAGAGCTTTTATTGCTATTATGTGTTCTCATGTTATCTCAAGGGTTGGTTAACCTGATGTCAGAAGACAACACTTCTTTGTGTCCAAATGAATTATGAATAATAACAGAAGGAGCACATCTCTTGCGCAACACAAATTGCTATTTAGAAAATCAAATCAGACAAATCGTGTTGCCAATACGCCTGAAAAGTGAAGAAAATACAAAACGTTCCTGTGCAAGATTGATGTATCTAGCCTGGTTAGCCACCAGATATGAAAGAATTGTGTGTATCAGGGGAAGTTCCAATATATCAGGTTTGTAGACACTGAATGTGCTCATCCTTTCAGGGACTTTCGGTTGGATTTCATTATATTATCTTTTCACATTCAGCGACTTCAACTGAATGTACTCCGGGTAATGGAAAACGAAGGGCAGCATAATTTGTGCTTGGTTTCTTGGCATTGTTATGATTTTGAGCCGATTGCTTCGGGTATCCGCACTTCTTATGATACAGAAGTGTTTAATCAGTTCTGCTTCCAGTGGTAGCTACTACTACTAACATCACAGTATATACTACGTATTACTCAAAGGTTGCGAACCTAACATGCATAATACGTACAATCATATAGTACATGAGAAACAATATAAATGTGGGGAACAGGAAACAGCACAGGAGCATCTGTTGGGACATTACCGCAAACACCTGTTGCGCGTCCAGAACCGGGGCTCCATTCCCGGCCTTGAGATCCCACAGGCAGATCTTCTTATCATACGAGCCACTCAGCAGGAACCCCTCCTTCCTCGCGCTCCAAGCCAGCCCATACCCCTCCGCGCCATGACCCCTGAGCACGACATCCGCGCCCCGCTTCTCGCCGTCGTCCCCGAGGTGGTACACGTGCACCTCATCGACGCAAGTCTTGGTGGCCACTGTATATGGCTGCTGCGGCATGCACCGGGCGCGATTAACCTCGCCCTGATGCGGCGCCGAGCGGCCGATGGACACGGACGGGGCCGGGACGGCGCGGCCCTCGGCGGCCGCCGCCGCGGCCAGGCGCGGCGGGAGCGGGAGGACGGCGTCGACGAGCATGAGGTGGTTGGGGGAGTCGTCGGAGGCGTGGGTGCCGAGGACGAGGCGGTGGGAGCGGGCGGCGGCCGGCGACCCCGAGGGGAACCACTGGACGGTGAGCGAGGGCCACTCGAGCGGGTGCGACATGACGAGGTCGTAGAGCACCGGCGTGTTCTTCTTCCAGTTGAGGTACTCCTCCATCTCCGCGTCGGCGGCGGCCGCGGCGGCCGCGACGGCCTGGAAGGAGGAGCCGCCGTCCATTGCTGATTTGCTCTGCGCGGGAAAGTGGAGGCGGCGAACTGTCTCCCGCCAAAATGATCGGTGGTGAGGACGCCGAGGGTTTCAACGCGAGGTTTTATTGCGGATCTGATGGGCTTGTTGGGCTGCAAAGCCTAACTATATGCAAGTCATCAAGCCCAGATCTCTCAAAGAAAAGTCATCAAGCCCAGATCTCCCTCAAAAAAAAAAGTCATGAAGCCCAGATTCATGTCAGGCCCAGGATCCCACTGCCTAATAGCCCGGCTAGTCTACGAGCTTCTGGTCCTCGCATTGGATTCCTCAATCCGCCGCCCCCGCCGCCGCGATGATGCAGCACATGCCGTCGCCGGCGAGGCTAGGCGTGACAGCCTCGTCGCCGTCGCTCCCGCCCAACCAGTCTCCCGCAAACCCCACCTCGTCGCCGCCGCAGGCCAACCCGCCGTCCGCGAGCGCGGCGGCGGCTGCAGCCGGAGCCGGAGCCGCGGTCCCAACCCTAACCACCTCGCCGGCGCTGCTCCCGCTCCTGCCGCCGCTCCCGCGCGCGCAGTCGCTGCTCCACCTCATCTCCTCCCTCGCCTCCAACCTCTTCGAGCTCTCGCCCAACCGCGCCGCCTGGATCTCGTCGTACAGGGGCTCCCTCCCCAACTTCCTCGCGTCGTCGTCGGCTTCCGCGGCGCCTACGCCGCTGCCGGCCCCCGTCTCCACCACCAAGGAGGCGATGTCGATGCTCACCTCCCTCCAGACGCAGCTCTTCGAGACCGTCGCCGAGCTGCAGGAGACCCTCGACCTGCAGGACGCGCGCGCCAAGCTCGCTCGCGAGGCGCGCGCCAAGGATGCTTCGCTGCTCGCCTTCGCGAAGAAGCTGCGTGAGGCCCACCACGTGCTTGACCGCCTCGTCGACGACTACGCCGACTACCGCCGCGATCCCAAGCGCCCGCGTGGCGCAGCGGCTGTCGACGAGCCCGAGCCGGTGTCGCAGGGCGACTTCGGCGCGTCCCTCCACTCCAAGCTCAAGCTGGACGACATCTTGACCTATGCGCATCGCATAAGCTACACGACTTTTGCGCCGCCGGAGCATGGTGCTGGGCTGCCTCTGAGGGGTGCATTGCCGCCTGCGCCACAGGATAACGAGCTGCGGATGTCGCAGCTGTATCAGTTTGCTGATTTGGATGTTGGGGTGCCCAAGAAACCCCTGGAAACCAAGGAGGGGCTCACAGCAGAGATGGAGTCCATGCCGCTGTTCGAGCTACCGGAGGAAGAGCCTCCGCGGCCATCTATGCTACCAATCACGGTGCCACCAGGGTGGCAGAAAGGTTTGCCTGCTCTGCTTCCTGCTTTTCCAATGCCACCACCTGGATGGAAGCCTGGGGACCCGATCGAGCTGGGTGGCATCATTCCTGCTGTCAAGCCTGATGAACAACGACCCAGTGTACCAATTCCTGTTGGGGTGCAACCAATGGTGCCAAGGGCCCAAGAGCCAATACAGGTCGCGGCTGTGAACCTTGAAATCAGTTCTAGCAGCGATGAGTACAGTAGCGACGTCGGGAGCTCAGATGAAGACGATGAGGACTAATGCTTTTGTAAGCTCGACCATTTCGTCATTTGTGTGTTTCCATATCCAGTGTAGCTCATTTTAGTGTAAGCTTTGGCTAGTATTATGTCATGTGCTTGTCTGTTCAAACTACTGCAAACACAAAATCTATTCGATAATAGATTTGACTTAAATTTGTGCTGGTTTAGTACAGCAGTCACTAGATCACTTTTTCTGATAAATGCAGCCAGTCTAAATGTTCAATTTTCTTGACCTTTGTTTCAAAAACAAAAACTTTATTCTCTATGAGGTTTGGCTTAAACTTGTGCCAGTCTAGTACACCAGTCACTGGACCACTTGCTGTGATAAATACAGCCAATGTTGACCGTGTTCAGTTTCCTTGACCTTTGTAGTTCAAGATGTTCAGTTTCCTTGACCTTTGTAGTTCAAGATGCTCAGTTTCCTTGACCTCTGTAGTTCAAGATGTTCGGTTTCCTTGACCTTTGCAACCACTATTAACCCAAAACCTGGCCTCTATTTTGGAATGTAAATGTCATGATTTAATGTTTTAGTTCATCATTGTAGGTTTCAGTTGTAATTGCCTGCTAGTGTAGTCCTAGGCTAAGCTTTTTGAGTACATCATTCCATGTTTATGGACATCTTCTCAAATCTTCCTGCGTACTTGTGCACTTTGGACTTTGGAGTGATTGCCTTCGTTTGATGGCGCCTTATCCCATACGCCTAATGTCATCCTTTACATGATTCCTCTCTTCATCTCTTAGAGCATCTCTAGTAGAACCCTCAAACCCTTAAATCTAAAACCAGTTTTAAGGGTTGAGAATTGGTCATTTTTGACACTTTTAAGGGTTCAAAAACAGGGGGCAAAGACTAGAACCCTCAAACCCAACCCTTATTTTTTCCGTTATAAGGGTTGGGTTTGAGGGTTCTAGTCTTTGCCCCAACCCCAACCCTTAAAACTGTCATTTCATATATCACACATTTCATCATATGACATATCACAAATTCAATCACATTTGACATAAAACGATAATCATTCTAGTTATTATTACACCACCAAATAAAACAATAATCGTTCAAATCATTACAACAATGTTTGAGCAAATTACAATAATTGTTCGAATCAAATTGGACATAGAAAAGTAAAACAAAGATACATCATGGGCCAATGCGCCGCCCATCCAAATGTCAGTGGTGCTCTACTAGATCATCCCGGAGCCAATTCGTGGTTATCACAGCGATACAACGATCAGACAATTGATAAACCAATTCAACCAATACCAAACTACCAACAATCAGATAATGCACATTACAACAATCCTGACATCTCTGTCTCAGCCATACCAACAATCAGGCAATCCATACATCTTTGTCTCAGGTATGTCTAGGAACAAGAAATTGCAACACTTCCAATTCGTGGTTATGACAGACATACAACAATCAGACAAGGCATACACCAATAAAACAACTACCAGCCAAGGCGGTCAGCTGAGGCGGAAACACGGAGGCCTCGCCCCGGGATGGATGGATCCACGGCAGCAGAAGCACGGGGCCGGGGCGCAGCGGAGGAGGCCGTTGTAGGCTGCTCTACTCGTCGCCGCCGCGGGGGGAGACCGGGGCCAGCTGGAGCGGGCGGACGGACCCACGACGCACCGCAGCAGCCAGCAGCACGGGGCACGGCGGCCAGGAATTTGGGAAGGGGGGCAGCGCTGGCGGACGCAGCAGGCAGCGGCGGGGCGCTGGCGGACGCAGCAGGCAGCGGCGGGGCGGCGGCCGGGGTGCTGGCGGACGCTGCAGGCAGCGGCGGGGCGGCGGCCGGGGCGCTGGCGGCGGACGCAGCAGGCAGCGGCGGGGCGGCGGCCGGGGCGCTGGCGGCGGATTCCTCCCGCGCGGGGGAACCAACTGCCTCCCGCGCTGGAGAGGAAGAGGAGTGCAGGTTGGGGGGAGTTTCTCCCCCCCAACCCTCATTTCTACAGGCTGCGATGTCGTTCGCGGGTTGGATCTTTAAATTTTTTTACGGGTTTAAGGGTTTAAGGGTTCTAGTCTACGCCGTTTTTTTGAGAAAACTGTAAATAGCGATTATTTTTAAGGATTTGAGGATTTGAGGGTTTGAGGGTTTGAGGGTTCTACTAGACTTGCTCTTATTGCTGTAATATATAGTGACTTCACATGGTTTGTTATGCCATTGTGCCCCCCTAGTACCGTGGGCATTTGGTTAAACTGGGAATTAGGTTCAGCTTATTTGAAATTTGGTTTCTATAATCGGGGACTGAGATAACCGCTGGAAATAGAAGGAAAAGTGGAAATATCGAAATACTAGGTGCAAACAAATGTAACCATGTAAAACGCCACTGGATAATAAATTGTGGTGCGGTACAGTTTGCCTTCTGCTATAAACTTCAAACACTTCCAAAAAATATGCAAGATAATTTTCCTTTCAGCTGGCAAATAGTTAAATTCGTGTACCCATCAGCACTTGGTATCTCTGTGCTCTTGACATAGAGAAACTATACGTGTGTGTGTGAACTGTTGAAGTAAAACACCAGTCAATGTTCTTTCTTTGCAGTAAAACAAATCTTGAAGTAAAATTGCTTACATTGTATTATGATTATATGTATTTGGTTACTAGAGATGTAGGAGCAGTTGGCAACCTGCACATTATGCTCGCTGTCTCTGTAGCAATACAAAGTTAAACCGAACAGCTTTTATAAGTAAACTAACTTACATTGCACTGGATTACAAGTTTTGTGTGCACATCAGAAGTCTTGCAATAACTATATACTAGTAACTCTGTTCCTAAATTGAACTGCCAAAACATCTTGCTTTAGGAACATAGTGTGTAGAATGGAAGATGGTAAGAATATTTGTATTAACAAATATGATCATATGTGAACTTGATTTTTTTTTGTGCCAATACGCTGCTACACGCCATAAATTTACATTATATCCATAAAGCAGACTGCTTGAGCCTGGAGGCCTGCGGTGCCTCGCAGAGGGCGGCGGCAGATATGGTCGGGGGCGGCTGGAGAGATCGACTAGGGCGACTGGCTGGGTCGACCCGTGTCACTGTGTGACCCATTGGGTTGCACGATGCCGGCTCCACTGGACCCGTATATGTTTTGAGGCCAACGTACTTCACCCATTGGCCTTGACTTTTTGGGTCGGGTCAGTGACCCAGCAGGCCGACCCGGCCCATTCCCATCTTGACTGAATAGTACTCCTAACTCCAATCCAATCCTTCAGTTACTTGAAAGATGCATGAGAAGCTTGTCTTCCCAATGTGCACAATTGAAGTGATGCAAGCAATTGTTATACTAGTATCTCTTTTCCTGCCAGGGTTTGAGGTGTTTCCTTCTCCTCCATGTTTGTTCTGTGATAACAACTGGTGGTCCACAACATTGATCGCTCTGTATGCAACTGGAAATACCATTTGGACATGCTTGTGAAGGCCTAGAGCTTCTCCGAACTCCCTGTCTGTTGGTCTTTTTTTTTCAGTAAACATCTCCAGCAACAGTGCCTCATAGCTGTACGCATCACCTAGGATCGAAACTTCGTTGCACAAACCAGGCTGCAAAATCGAAATAAAAGAATTACACACAGCTGTTAAAAACGTATTTGCATGCCGGGGTGTACTAGAAACCTGGAAGCATATATACCTGGAGCAGCATAGCCAATCTCCTCATTGTAGCCCAGCCACTTGATTTCTTTAGACAATCGCTCGGGCCTGCGATCCCAAAGTCTCCAACATGACTACATGAGCAACCATGTCACTATCAAGGAGAATATAGCTTGTCCTGAGACCACAGTGAATAATTGGCAATGGCATGTGTTGATGAAGATGATCAAGTACAGCAGATGCCACATCGATGACGATGCTGAGCCTTCCAATGAGATTTATCACCTTGTCTTAATAATTTTCCTCAACAGGCTTTGTGTATCCATCGGTACAAACTTCCATTCTGTAGAAATTCAAACTCGGGAGCTTTAAAATCCTGTCTCTGGAAATCCATACTTGAGCAGGTTGTGAAGATCTTCACAAGGTTTCGATGCCGAACGAATGAACTGCATAAAACCACCACATTGAAGCGTAGGCTTGCACAAAACACTTCTATACAAATATGTGACAGAAAACACTGATTTCGGGCTTAATCATTTGCAAAAGCCACTGACCCATCTGTTTGGCCATTTTAAGCTTGATTATGAGGTGGGCCCTGGTTTTGAGCTTAATCATTTGCAGCAAACTCTAATTTTGGGCTTAATCATTTGTAGAAAACATTGACCCACCTGTCATAATCGAGCTTAAAATGGTCAAACGGATGGGCCAGTTGTTTCTGCAAATGATTAAGGCCAATATCAGTGTTTTCTGCCACAAATTTGTAGAAGAGTGTTTTCTAAAACCATACGCTTCAATGTGACGGTTTTCTGGAATTCACTCATGCCGAAACACATCTTAGGGTCTCACATTCTGCAAGAATACTTTGAGATGCACCACGCAGTTGGAGATTGAACACTTCGATGGCAACAATGACCGGCTGGTCCTGGATCTTCCCTTGTACACCGAGCCGGAGCTTCCTAGTCTGATGGCCTATGCTTCAATGTGTAGACCCTGTAAAAACCATAAACTGTAAAACTGGGATACGGGTAAAGAAAAAGCATTTTAAGAGTTCATTTTAGCAACAATGACGGGCTGGTCCTGGATCTTCCCTTGTACACCGAATAGAAATTGTAAAACAAACTGTAAAATTGGTATAAAGAGCTCCTTCCTCCGGTCCGGTGGCCGCCGCCCCTTCCTCCAACCGGCTGTGCCGGCCACGCCGGCCGTGTCCAACCCCGTCGGTCGCCCGTCGGCCATGCCCCGTCATCTGTCGGCCGCGTCACCTCCCCGTCGGCCGCGCCCCATCACCACGCTAGCCGCGCCCAGCCTCGTCAGCCATGCCTTGTCGCCCGTCGGCCATGCCCATCTCCTGCCGTCACTGTCCTGTTCTGTTACCAGCCGCGTCGGCCGAGCCGTGCCCCTTTGCCGGCCGTGCCGGGAGGATTACGTCGGGAGGTTGAGCTCGTCCAATTCAAACCGGCGGCGATCGATTACGACGTCCAGCGGCCTTTCCCGGCGTGCGGTGATGAATTCCGGCAAGTTTAGGACGGATTCCCGCAAACTCCGCGGCGGCGTGTTTGCTCCGACGAGGTTTGACCGGTATATGAACCCCCCTCAGTTCGGCCTTCCAACCTTCAAAGTTCAAATATAAGGGTTTCGGGTGTGGCTTTTCCATGCCCCTTAAAAACTTTACAGGTTGGACCACTTTTACGGTTTCTGTTCTGGACACTTTTTTATCAAAACTATAAAACACAATTTTTGTACGGGTTTAACCATTTGTCCGGGGTCTACTAAAGATGCTCTTAAAAGCAAAAACTATTTGTTGCATTGACTAATTCAGCATAAGATACTACTATGATATGTAAATCATTTGACGAGTGATGAGTCTGTGTTAGCTTGGTGTGGCTTGCTCCCACTTCTATATCAGCAAGCAAACAGTGCTACAAGGACACGATAAGCAATAAGACTCAACTGCTTATGGAGATTATCATGATAAGCTTCAAAGGTCGTTTCTTGAAGGGGTTGGTAGAAATATAGAGGCAACTTCATTCCAGGGATGCCTAACTCTTTAATGATTGATGATCCTCAATTTCATCAATTCCTTTTTGGTACTTATTACGAAATAAAGCTTCAAGTAAAAAGCAATAAATAACCACATTTGTGATTCAAATCATAGAAACCATCCAAAATATCTCAAATTACAGAGTACACCATATGAAATGCTAGTTTCTTCTTCTAGAAAACATTGGTCACTCGTTTAGCCCACTTGACGTATCCGCAACCCGCGAACCCACTGGATAAAAACCCTATTAGGATAAAGGTTTGGGAAAAATAAATACCCATGGGTTTGTAAATGAAAAATATTTGTACCGGATAAACCGGGTATGGGTATGGGAAGGCAATACCTACATCCTCATACCCGCGTACCCACATATTCATATACTAATTCCTTCTAACAGGTAGATCCCATGTGTCATTCATTAAAGGATAAAAAAGACTAGCCGCTTTATCCTAGGCTAACGAAGCCGCTAACCTCGGCCCAAAATCCCCTCCCATTACCCTTGTGGATGATCATGTCAAAATGTGTTAACCTAGTTTTGTGAACACATTATTTTGTCTTTGATTTTGTTCATCTAGTGATATAGTCTCCTTCATTTGATCATCTCAAAGTAGGGGTTGCAGAAGTATCTTCAATAAATATAAATAAATAAAGGATCATCAATCATTAAGGAGTTAGGCATCCCTGGAATGAAGTTGCCTCTGTGTTTTCACCAACCCCTTCAAGAAACGGCCTTTGAAGTTTATCATGATAATCTCCATAAGCAGTGGAGTCTTATTGCTTATCGTGTCCTTGTAGCACTGTTTGCTTGCTGGTATAGAAGTAGGAGCAAGCCACACCAAGCTAACACAGACTCATCACTCCTAAAATGATTTACGTATCATAGTAGTATCTTATGCTGAATTAGCCAATGCAACAAATGGTTTTGCTTCTGAGAACCTCATCGGAGTAGGAAGCTTCGGCTCGGTGTAGAATGGTGATCCTGTTGAGTAAATAGGCAATTTTTCGAGTGTATTAATTCACGAGATAATAACTGGCATGGCATTGACTAGACTAATGACGTACTGATCTTGAACTAACCTAGCACATACTACGCATATAGTTGATATATCTATGTATGCAAGTAGTACTACTAAGATAAATACGAACATGAGGATAAACAAGTCATACCCTCAGTTGGCCGTAGCAGCAGCGTTGGCGTTGGACGCAGCCGTAGCAGCAGCAGCATCCTCTGCCCTCTTCTTCTCAGTTCAAGGGCGAGACGATCGGCCTCGGATGGTGAAGACATGGCGATGACGAGGGCGACGCGGACGTAGACGAAGAAGACGGACGGAGGCGAGCAGTCGCGTGATCGCTCCCCAAAAACCTAATCGCCCCTCTACCGTACAGGAACCGGAGAGGCGGGGTTTCGGAGGCCTGCTCTCCCGTCAACCGTGTACGCGGTAAATGGGACGGAGTCGCCGGCGGCAGCAGCAGCAAAAGGAACGAACGCGTGAGGCAGATGTGATCTGATTCTCGTGTCGGCTAGGGTTGGCGTTAACCCTGCTTAAGTAGGCGGTCGGGCGGAGAGACGTGGGCCGAACCCACGTCCGAGTTGGTAACAGCCCACGATCTGACGTCTCGGATCATGTCGTGTCTGTTACGTATTCTCCGTTCCTGACAGACAAAAATAAGCGCGTAGGTATGAGCTCGGCTCGACTCATTCCCGCAACCCGCGGCGCGGCGCGGCGCGGCGTGACGAGGAGTGCGCGAGGGCACCTTCTCTTCTCACTCTCCAATAGCATGTGGAAGATAGACCCTTATAAAGGGGTCCAACTTCTCCTCCACTAGTGGGGTGGGACTAAACTTCTCACCACCTTGTCATGCCACCACCTACATGGGTCCTTGGAGATTTTTCTGAAATTCTCTTATGGGCCTAAGGCCCATCACTAATTTCAACAATCCCCCACCAGATCTCAAGGGCACATCGTGTTCCCTCGTTCCAATCACTGTTTTAATATACCAGCATTTCAGTGAAGACCTGTTAAGGTTGAGCTTCACCTAGAGCAAGTAGCTACACCCCTTTACAACTGAACAATGGAGTATGCCTTGAATTGTCAGTTTGGCGTAAAGGAGCTTCACCACAAGTCTTACTAGTACTAGGCTGCCGAAGGTGACCCCTCGGGTGGAGCATATTAGTCACACTCCTGGCCTATTCATGAGTTTACTAGAGATCACTCAAATCTAATAGACTCTGACCAACAGTCAAGCTCATGTAGGTGTGTTTCTCCAAAGATCGCTCTGTAGGACAGCATCTTGCTTACACATAAGCTTTGGAACACATTAAGACAATAGTCATCCTACCATACAGTATCCGAGAGCATTGCTTCTCCAACGGAGTGGGTTAGTAAAGTTACTCTCCTCGGTTCACCACCGGCTTGTTTTCCCAGGTCCTACTTCACAGGATCTCCGATCATATAGGTTGGGTTACTACCATGGCAACTCATGTGGGTCTCATACCCATCTCCCTCGATGCACTATCTATCACAACATGTGATAGCCCTTTAGTAAAGGGATCTGCCAGATTCTTAGCCGTTTGGATGTAATCCAACGCTATCACTCCGGAGTTTCTCAAACGTCTGACAGACTTCAATCTCATTCTTATATGTTTGTTGGATTTCATATTGTCCTTTGAACTCTTCACTTTGACAATAACCGTCTGATTATCGCAGTTCATAAGGATAGCCGAAACCGGCTTCTCAACCACAAGTAAGTCCATCAAGAGATCTCGAAGAAATTCTGCTTCGACACCAGATGTGTCTAATGCTGTTAATTCTGCTTCCATTGTTGATCTCGTTAAGATCGTTTGCTTGCAAGACTTCCAGGAAACAGCACCACCCCCAAGACTAAACATATACCCAGTAGTGGCCTTCATCTCATCAGCATCAGAGATCCAATTCGCATCACTATACCCTTCAAGTACCGATGGGTATCCCGTATAGTGAAGTCCGTGGTTGATAGTACCTTTCAAGTAGCGCATAATTCTTTCAACAACACGCCAATAAACATCGCCCAGGTTTGCAAAAAACCGGCTAAGTTTGCTCACAGCAAACGCGATGTCAGGCCTCGTTGCACTAGCTAGGTACATAAGCGAACCGATAATTTGAGAGAATCTCAATTGATCTATAGCTGTGCCTTTAAACTTTCGAATAAGCACACTAGGATCATATGGTGTTTGAGAAATTTTGCAGTCTGAATATCCAAAGCTACTCAAAATCTTCTCAACATAGTGGGATTGCAGAAGTGTAATCCCACCCTCATCATCTCTCAAAAGCTTGATGTTCAAGATAACATCAGCCACCCCAAGGTCCTTCATCTCAAAGTTTTGAGACAGAAAAGACTTAACCTCCTCAATTACTTTGAGGTTGGTTTCAAATATCAGTATGTCATCAACATACAAGCACAATATAACTCCTTCGCCCCCACCATGGCGATAGTATACACATTTGTCAGCTTCATTAACAACGAAGCCAACAGATGTCAGAGTTGTATTAAACTTCTCATGCCATTGCTTAGGTGCTTGTCTCGGACCATATAAAGATTTCAGCAACTTACACACCTTTTCTTCCTGGCCTTCTATCACAAAGCCATTTGGCTGTTGCATATAAATTTCCTCATTTAGCTCTCCATTCAGGAAAGCCGTCTTAACGTCCATTTGATGAACGAGAAGACCATGAGAAGCCGCCAATGAGAGTAGTACTCGAATGGTGGTCACTCTAGCCAGAGGTGAATAAGTATCAAAGAAATCTTCTTCTTCTTTCTGGGCATAGGCCTTGGCCACAAGCCTAGCCTTGTACTTTTCAATCGTACCATCGGGCCTAAGCTTCTTTTTGAACACCCACTTGCATCCCAATGGTTTCCCATGTCCCGTTAGCCAGGATGGAATCCATCTCGCTACGGACCGCAGCATTCCAGTAATCAGCATCTGGAGAAGCATACGCTTCTGAAATAGAAGTGGGATTACCATCCACGAGGTATACAAAGAAATCATCACCAAAGGTCTTTGCAGTCCTTTGTCTCTTGCCCCTACCAAGGGTTTCCTCGTCATCCTCCTCGGGATTATCATCATGTGTTTGTTCATAATATTCCATAGGAATGGCAGGCTCAGGAGTTATCTCAGATTCCTGTCTAGAAGTGCTTTGCATATCTTTCATGGGAAATATATCCTCAAAGAATGTAGCATCCCTCGACTCCATTATTGTACCGACCTTCACGTCAGGTACCTCAGATTTCACTACTAGAAATCTATAGCCTACGCTATTCTTAGCGTATCCCAAATTAACACAGTCCACAGTCTTTGGTCCAAGCTTACGCTTCTTGGGGATCGGTACATTGACTTTCGCCAAGCAGCCCCAAGTACGTAAGTACGAGAGCGTCGTCCTTCTTTTCGACCACTCCTCGTAGGGAGTGACCTCATTATCTATTGTAGGAACTTTATTCAGGACATGACACGCGGTCAATATAGCCTCCCCCCACCAGGCCTTGGATAAACCTGATGTATCTAACATGGCGTTAACCAAATCAGTTAGAGTACGGTTTTTCCGCTCGGCAACCCCGTTTGACTGGGGTGAATAGGGAGGCGTCCTCTCATGAATAATGCTGTGTTCCGCACAAAAGGAATCAAATTCATTTGAGAAGTACTCTCCACCACGATCAGACCGGACTCGTTTAATTTTCTTTTCAAGTTGATTCTCAACTTCTGCCTTATAGATTTTAAAGTAGTGTAGAGCCTCATCTTTAGTATTTAACAGATACACATAGCAATATATAGTGAAATCATCTATCAATGTCATGAAATATTTCTTTCCACCTTTGTCAACACACCATTCATCCCACAAAGATCAGAATGTATGAGTTCTAATGGTGTCAAGTGTCTCTCCTCTGCAGCCTTGTGAAGCTTGCGAGGTTGCTTTGCTTGCACACACGAATGACACTTAGAACCTTTGGCTAAAGTGAAAGTCAGGATTAAATTCAGTTTTGCTAGCCGCGACATAACACTGAAACTTATGTGACAAAGACGTGAATGCCATACTTCAGATTCATTAACACTTGAATGAATATTGTTCACGACTTTATTACAAAAATCTGCGAGGGAAAGGCGGAACAGACCTCCGCACTCATAACCTTTTCCAACAAAAAGTCCATATTTCGTAACTACTACTTTATTAGACTCGAATACCAACTTAAACCCTTCTCTACATAGAAGGGAACCACTAACGAGGTTCTTCTTGATGGCGGGGACATGCTGCACGTTCTTCAGCTGCACGATCCATCCCGAAGTAAACTTCAGATCGACTGTGCCAACACCAAGAACAGGAGAACTCGCGCCATTCCCCATCATTACGGACCGCGACCGGTGGCCTGATAAGAAGAGAACAATGATAAGTCAACACACACATGAATATTTGCACCCGTGTCCATCCACCAATCGGTGGACTGACAAAAAGAAAATACAGTAAGTAAATTATCGTACCCAGATGCACCACTTTCATTGTTGCCCACGAACATATTGGCGGACTTGGAGTCCTGCGCCGGCTTCTTGTACTTGTTTGAGCATTTGTTCGCCCAATGTTCCTCTGAACCACAAGTATAGCAGCCATCTCCCTTCTTATCCTTCTTGAAGGTCTTCTTTCCCTTCTTCTTGAAGTCGGTATTCTGTTGGACATAATTCTTTCCCTTGAGCTTGTGGGAATTGAAGTTCCTCTGATGTACCATATTGGCAGCAGAAGAGCTTTCCACCGCTTTTTCCATTGGAGTCCTTTGCTCTCGAGTTCTGCTCAACACTTAGATGGCCAATGATGTCCTCTACTGAGAACTCACGCCTCAGATGTTTTAGAGTAGTAGCAAAGTTCCTCCAAGAATTAGGGAGCTTAGCAATTATACAGACCGCGACAAACTTGCCCGGCAAATTGCACTTAAGAACCTCAAGTTCTTTAGCTATGCATATTATCTCATGAGCCTGTTCCAATACAAAACGGTTGTCAACCATCTTGTAATCGTGGAACTGCTCCATAACATACATCTCACTCACAGCATCGGTGGCCCCGAATTTAGATTCGAGCGCCTCCCACAGGTCTTTGGCAACATGCATATGTAAGTATGCATCAACCAGCTTATCTCCGATCACGCTTATGACTGCTCCAAGGAATAGGACGGTGGCCTCCGCGAACATCTTCTCCTGTTCAGGAGAGATCGTTCCCGTTGGAGTGACACCGGCTACCCAGAACACGTTCATCGCCGTGAGCCATAAGCTGGTTCTCGTTTGCCAACGTTTGAAATAAGTATCGATAAACTTGTCCGGTTTTAGTGCAGCAGCAAAACCATTACTCGAAAAATTCCTACACACATTAGGTTTTTGGATTGTTAAATAAATAGGCAATTTTCCGAGTGTATTAATCCACGAGATAATAACTAGCATGGCATTGACTAGACTAATGACGTACTGATCTTGAACTAACCTAGCACATACTACACATATAGTTGATATATCTATGTATGCAAGTAGTACTGCTAGGATAAATACGAACATGAGGATAAACAAGTCATGCCCTCCAATAGGCCAGTTGGCCGTAGCAGCAGCGTTGGCGTTGGACGCAACCGTAGCAGCAGCAACATCCTCTGCCTTCTTCTTCTCAGCTTCAAGGGCGAGACGATCGGCCTCGGATGGTGAAGACATGGCGATGACGAGGGCGACGCGGACGTAGACGAAGCAGACGAACGGAGGCGAGCAGTCGCTCCTCAAAAACCTAATCGCCCCTCTCCCGTACAGGAACCGGAGAGGCGGGGTTTCGAAGGCCTGCTCTCCCGTCGACCGTGATCATGCCATGTCCGTTACGTATTCTCCGTTCCTAACCGACAAAAATAAGCGCGTAGGTTGCTCGGCTCGGTACGGAACCGGAGAGGCGGGGTTTCGAAGGCCTGCTCTCCCGTCGACCGTGATCATGCCATGTCCGTTACGTATTCTCCGTTCCTAACCGACAAAAATAAGCGCGTAGGTTGCTCGGCTCGGCTCATTCCCGTGCCGCGACGAGGCGTGGCGAGGCGGGCGGCAAAGGAGGAGTGCGCGAGGGCACCTTCTCTTCTCACTCTCCAATAGCATGTGGAAGAGAGACCCTTATAAGGGGGTCCAACTTCTCCTCCACTAACGGGGTGGGACTAAACTTTCCACCACCTTGTCATGCCACCATCTACATGAACCCTTGGAGATTTTTCTAAAATTCTCTTATGGGCCTAAGACCCATCACTAATTTCAACAGATCCATGACCAGCAGGTCATTGTTGCTGTCAAAGTATTTAATCTCCAACAACGTGGTGCATCTCAGAGTTTTCTTGCAGAATGGGAGACCCTGGGATGCGTTTGGCATCGAAACCTTGTAAAGATCTTGACAGTCTGCTCAAGTACGGATTTCCAAAGACAGGATTTCAAGGCTCTCGTGTTTGAATTCTACCAAATGGAGATTTGGACCGATGGGTACACAAGCCTATTGAGGAAAAAGATCAAGACAAGCTGTTAAATCTCATCGGAAGACTCAGCATTGCCATCGATGTGGCATCTGCACTAGATTATCTTCATCAACACATGCCATTGCCAATTATTCACTGTGATCTCAAGCCAAGCAACATTCTCCTTGATAGTGACATGGTTGACCATGTTGGTGATTTTGGGCTTGCAAGAGCCCTGCATAAGAGCAACTCCAATGCACCGACCCAAACGGACGGTACTTTTGTCCGTTTGGATCGGCCGTCCGCTCGATATCCCTCCTGTTTAATATTTGGATCGACAGTGCACCAGGCACCCGCGACCCGTATTTGCCGGCATGGTCGGTTGGCCGTCCCTTTTAACAAATATACATACATTTTGCATGATTTGACAAACAAACATATAAAAGAATAGCATAGTTTCACAATCAAGTAAAGCATAATTTTAAAATAAATAAGTATAGTTTTATTTAGTCTATATTAGAGTTGACTGAAGTCGAACTTCGTAAAGTTTAACCGAGTTTATAGAAACAAATATAAATAGTTACCATTACAAATTTATATGATATGAAAGTACATTCAATAATAAATGGAATGATATTTATTTATCATTGTATATGTTAATATTTGTACCTATATACTTTGTTAAAGTTAACAAAACTTAACTTTGATCAAATCTAATACGGAGTAAATAAAAATAAATGGAGTACATGTGATGGCACAACGGACAACGCGGTCCGAACAGTTTGTTGCAGTCCGAACAGTTTGTTGCATATGCCCTGAGGCTGGTCATAGTGAGGGTATCTTAACTAGTATAGCAAACACGTTGATGTGGCAAACAATTAAAGAATAGAGAGAGGGTTAGAATAATATAGATAGATGTCGTATCATGTTAAATGATATGCTACTAAATAAGTGTCATGCATGTCAATAAATAAAATAATATACTATACTAATTTATAATACTATGCATTATGAAGGTAGTATCACACACTAATATCATATGCATGATACAATATATGATACCGGATATTCAATTTGGCTCTAGGGAGCACATGCTCCTACGTGTCAAAAATGAATTCTACAAGTGCCACTTTTTTTTGAAAAAAATAGATGTGTTTGTTGTCACATCCAAATCATACATGCAGATTTGCAGGTGAAAAACTTAAGTGTTTTGATCCGTGCAAAAAAATGTCAAATGTTATCTCCAAACATTACACTTAATTTTGTTTCTTTTTCACCGATGGAACACCGCTATACCATATGGCATGAAAATTGGCAAGCACACTTGCCTCATATGCTCCGGGAGCCAAAAAAAATTCAGAAATTTTAAAATTTATTTACTATTTATTTTGATTTTATGTTTACTAGAAAAAAGCGCGTGCGTTGCAACGGGAGAGAAAATAACACGCATTCTTAATCCAATAACCACGACTCAAGATCTTAATAGGCCCACGTCTTTTAGTTCCAAATGGCATCATATTGATGTTACCGATAGTGGCCTGACTGCTCACACAACGAAAACACGTTTGAATATGGCCAGTCCTAAGGTCTCTCTCCTTCTTGGTGATGCCCACAAATATTTGCATTATGATGAAAATAGCAAAGTATGCTTTATTAATTAATGATAGCATATGCGTAAGAATATTATTTTTGTCTTGCTGATATATTTGTGATATATTTGGTTTGTATTTTTAATCCAAGTGAAGTCTTAATTTGGTTGCAAAAATATTAGACAATTCCATCGAAAATAATCAAATTGTAATCCAAGTGAAGTCTTAATCCACCACCCCTCCCACCACCGCCCCTCCTGCCACGGCCCCGCCCTCCTCCAGCTTCAGATCCAACGCACACCCTCATGTATTTCTTAACCCCATCGTTGTGTTCCACTGTGTCTGTGACCAAAAACTTAAAGTTCTTCTTGAAAAAATTATGCACCTACTACAAGCAAATAAACGCTCCAAATCAGACAGTTTCCCCCAATTCAGCCACACAAAAAAACATTCAGCGCCTGGGAACAAAACCCACTGATCGATTGGCCTTGTCGGCATCGGGCGAGAGCATAATCGGCGACAATTCACCCTCGCCGCTGGCTGCGACCTTCCCCAGAAGCCCCCTCAGAGCGCGACAGTCTGCCTCGCCGCAGAGCCCGCTGAACAACTCGAGAGCCTTGGAGTGGTCGGCGTCGGCCGCCGGCGCCGCCTTCTTATCCTCCTTGGCATCCACGCACTGCAATGCACGGACCATAGGTGAAACCGGGGCCGGGTGCGCGAAATCGCTGAGCAGACGTCGCAGGGAGATGCGAATACCTGGTCGGGGAGATCGAGGGAGGTGAGGCGGACGACGAAGTCGTCGCGGGTGACCTCGTGGACGATGAAGTCAGAGTACTAGTGCTCGAGGACGCAGCGGAAGCCCGGGAGGGAGGAGGTAAAGCAGGAGATGCCGACCTCGGCCTCGGTGACGGAGCTCGAGCACGCCATGGCCGGGAGGATCTCCTCCGCCGCCAACTTCTCTGTCGGCGATCCCATCTCCCTTCTTCGCGCAACCCACCTCTGGCCATCGGAGCGGGCGTGTGTGGATAAGGCGTTGACAACAAAGAGGGATGTTTCTGTAAAGTGAAACGTTATTTCTTTAGAAAAAAAGGACTGCGGGTTGATTTCCCAAAACCAGTTTTTTTTCTTCCAAAAACGACGATCCCATCTCCCTTCTTCGCGCAACCCACCTCTGGCCACCGGAGCGGGCGTGTGTGGATAAGACGCTGACAGCAAAGAGGGATGTTTCTGTAAAGTGAAACGTTATTTCTTTAAAAAAAGGACCGCGGGTTGATTTCCCAAAACCAGAAGGTTTTTTTTTGCAAAAATGGCGACGGCGGGTTTTCCGATGAAAGCAATAGTCTCTTTATTATTAGGTAAAGATTAGGGAGCATATGCTTCGAAAGCCAAAAATCCGCGTGCGATATAATCCCCATTATGAATGAATAGCTTCAGCGATACTCCCTCCGTCATGGTTTACAAGACACAGTTAAATTTACATGTGTTTTCATAATAGACAAGGTTTAAGGCGTCAATCAATTACTCCTATCAATTAGTACTAATTTTGTATGCATGTGCCGTGTTAATTTTTCAGCTCATTAGATGCATGAGTATTGTTGATGTGAGAGATTTCAGATATTTTTCAAACACGTTTTCGTTTTCTGAACCGTAACGGATGAAGTATAGCATACAGTGCGTCTGTTTGCGCTCTTTCCCCTTCCCGAAGAAAGGTTATAAACTAAACTTTACCCTTAGAGCTGGCCAAGTTGGGAGTGTCAACCGATGTTAAAAAAAGTTGGGAGTGTCAATCACAAGCACAATCGACGACTGCGGCCGGATTCTTTCTTTCCCCTTCTCAAAGAAAACCTTATAAAATAGACAATTGAATGGAACTGAAGTCTTCGTTGATATTGCCATTGTTGTGAAATGGTAAAGGACAATACTAATACAGTACATATACACAGACAACTTCTCGTTAGACGATACTAGTACAGTACATATCAAGGATGTTGCATCACGACGAGTTGATCCGCCGCATGGAGGATGGAGTGAGAAATCAGGTTCCGGCGGGCGGTGGCGACGACAAGGACGCCTTCACCATCGTCCGCCTGCCGCGCCACGTTCGGGAGATGAACAGGAGCTTGTACGAGCCGGTCATGGTCTCAGTCGGGCCGCACCATTTGTCCAGCGCCAGCACCTGCGGCATGCAGCCTCAGAAGTGGCGCATGCTCTGCGATTTCCTCCGCCGAGATGGCCGGGACGACGCAGCTGGTCTCCTCCTCCTCGCGGACTGCATCAAGGCTGTACGCAGGATGGAGCAGCGAGCGCGGCGCTGCTACGGCGAGGTCCCAGGGCCCGGAAGTGACGACTTCGTCGGGATGCTGGTGCTCGACGGCTGCTTTGTGCTCCAGTTCCTGCTCCGGTGGAGCGAGAGCGACGCCCGGTGTATGCAGGGCACGTCCACCTACGTCTACTACGACCTGCTCCTCGCCGAAAACCAGATGCCGTACTTTGTCCTCGCCAAGCTCTTCAACCTCGTGAAGGGGATTGAAGGCGACGCTGTGGATCCGGGGCTTCTTCATCTCATATTTAACCTTTTCAAGCTGCGCGAACCTCTGGGCCAGGTCCGGCCGCCAGCGCTGGCACCGGAGGATCAGTTCACCGAAGTCCAACACCTGCTCCACCTCCAGTACCAGAGGATCGTCATGATCCCGGAGCGGCAGAGGCTTCGCCATATGACGGAGCTGGGCATGAGCCTGCATCACATCCCCGCGGGTCACGCCTCGTTCAGTCGCACGCGGGCGGACCTGACCACGACACCGCTGGCCATGCCGTGCGTGACCGTGCTCCAGGAGTTCGGCGTCAGGTTCAAGGAGAGGCCCTCGCCGGTGAGCCAGTTCGACGTGACCTTCCACGGCGGCACCATGGATATCCCACGCCTGGTCATGAACGGCGGCACCAGAATCCTCCTGGCCAACCTGTTCGCGCTGGAGCAGACCAGGGACTGCTGGAACGAGGGGACCGTGACGGGGTACCTCGTGCTGATGAACGCGCTGGTGAACACGGGCGCGGATGTCGCCGTGCTCCAGCGCCACGGCATCCTGGACAACATGCTCTCCAACGAGGAAGAGGCGGCGGCTTTCTTCAACCAGCTCGGAGGCAGTGCGCTCTTCGACCCAAGGACGCACCGCTACGCGCGGCTGTTCAAGGACACCAACGATTTCTGCGACTCTCGCTGGAACCGGTACATGGCCGTGCTCAGGCGCGACCACCTCCGGACCCCTTGCTCCATCATCAACCTCCTCGTGGCGGCCATCCTGCTCTTCTTCTCGGTCATCTCTGCTGGCTACGTGATTTGCCGCTACCGCCATTCATGTACCTGATCAAATCACTTATTTCTGCAGAGACGAAATGGCAGCTCAATATGGACATGGTAGCCACAATCCAAGCCTGTGACATATTCCAACAATGGAATCAATCATCAATTATGTTCTAGTCACAACTTTCAGTAGCCGTTTCTGTCGGGCCACAAGCACAAGAACTCACAATAGTTGATCAGCCACAGTTCCAGCGGTCATTGTTTTCAATCATATTTGTGGCTTCAATTTATGCCGATTTTACTCAAACATAACGAATCATGTACACAGATTCCACAAAGATTGAACGAAATGGATGGGAACGAACCAAATCATGCAGCCTCATTTTGCAAGTGACTGCACAAGATAGTCGAAATAAGAACAAAACAATCAGGGGCGGGCCCATGAGTAATGCTAGACCCACGAAGGGTTACGTAATGATTTTACGTGCTTGCTTATGTGGAGAATTAGGATTGGAAGTAAGGGGTGAAGGGGGCCACCCCACTGAAATCCAGGGGAAGGGAAAGATTTAGTTTGGCAAGTTACGTAAAGGTTCGCAGATGATCGAGTCAATTACAAAAAATCATCACATTTGCTTCTAGATTTGCAGAAACTATGAACTCGTTAATTTGTTGCGAAAAACACCGAAAAATCCCTTAAGCAGTTGCAAAAAACACTGATTGGCCGATTAGGCTCGTTTGAGCTCTTTTCCGATAGGTGGGCCCAAAAATGCCAACGTGGCCTAACGGCTCGACACACGGCTCCATTTGGACCAAAACTGTCGGGACGCCGCACCGCTCACTCCTGGTCAGACAAGTCCCCCTCTCCAGCTCCCATGTCTCTCGCCCCAAGCGCCTCTCCTCTCTCGCCCCTTCTCGCCGCCGGCCGCCATCCTTCTCGTCGCCGGCCGCCATCCTTCTCGCCGCCGGCCGCCATGAGTTTGTGGAACGATAGCATCAGCAGCGACGAGTCCGCCGCCCAGTACATCTCCTCATGCGGATTCCCTATCAAGGTCAGTGATGTCTAGGGTTAGGATATGTTCGCTCTAGGGTTTTGAATAGGGGCTTTTTTTTGGTCTGGCTCGATTTGAACCTGCATGTTGAATTTGGATCCCAGCTACAATCGAGGACCCTAACTACACTGGTGTTGACGATGATCTGATGGTGATGTGTGAGCATGGCAAGCCGGCCGAGAAGTTGGTTGCATTCGAAGGGATTAGCACTGGGAGGAGGTTCCTCGCTTGTTCACTTGATGTAAGTTGGAGCAAATTTTACTTTTTTACTTAATAACCAATATTTTTAGCAGAGCAGTTGGATTGTTCATCTGCATTGTTCATTGTTCATCTTCACCGTTCATTGTTCATCTTTATAGCAAGTATATTCCTACTGTTTGTTTTGCAGCCAGCAAGCACTTGTGGTGTAGTTCAGTGGGTAGATGGGGAGTGGCCAAAGCACTTGCAGAATGCTCTTCACAAACTCTGGCTTATGTATGAGCAAAGCAAGCATGATAATAGGATGGCATGCATGGATCATTCATCTAGTGTCCACAATCTCACAGAACAGAAAAACAAGTTACAAGAGACTTATGAGAAGCTTGTGGAAGATGTGAACAACCTCCTTAATTCACAGGATAACCTACCACAACCAGATCACCAGAAGGATGTTGAGAACATTACAACCAGTGTGGACAGCAGCATGGGAAACATGAATGAACAACTTGTTGCAAAGGATGCTAAGATCACTAAATTGAAGGTTGATGTTGACTAGTTTAAGTTCATTCATCTTGCTCAAGGAAATTGCATTAGAAATATGAAGCACTGTCATCTTAAAGAGAAGGAAAAGATGAGCACTGATAACAGGTCTCTGAAGTGGTGCTAGGCTGACCTAAAGAAAGAGAAGGAGAAGCTAGATGGATGCATTGCTGAGTTGATGAAAGACAAGGAGAAGTGGAGCATTGAGAAGAGTGCTATGGAGTGCTGCATTGCTGACCTGAAGAGAGCAGGCGAAAATAACAAGAGAAGATGAAGGAGATCAAGTGTATTTGTGATGAAAAGTAAATTTTCATGTGACATGACCATGTGGGTCATTATCTTTATTTAAGATTTGAACTATGGCTTGCAATGTGTGAACTTTGAATCTCATCATGGGTTACTTTTGTAGCTATGAATCATGGCTTGTATGTTGTTTGTTAAGTCACTCTGTAGTGCTATGTGGTAAATTATGTGATGAATTATGTGGTGAATTATGTGATGAATTATGTGATTAATTATGTGATGAATTGGACGCACACATATTACTAAACAGTAATAAAATAGGAGGCACACATAAGCAAGGAAGAAGCATCAAAGTAACTGTCGTGGGTATAAGCCTGACAGTAGATGTGTAGGGTACGAAAAGGATGGGCAGAGTCCTAGCTACGGCGAGGTTGTATGAGTTCAGGCCCCTCTGCGGTGGAGGTAATAGCCCTACGTCTCAGTGCTCAGGGAGCTTGTTGTCGAGTGGAATAGGGAATACAATGAGTTGCTAACCCCTTTACCAGCGGGGGAGGGTGGCTTATATAGAGTGCGCTGCCCTCCACAACGGTTCCGGTACAGGGGTGGAGTAGTGGCGATTGAATGCGTACGTTACAGGTAACGTACGCCCTAAATGCTAATAAATACACCTGGAAACGTACGACCGTTTCCCTCCAGGGGGGTTACGATGTGTCGTGTGGTATCCAGTCGGTTAGCTTGATATCTGAAGAGAAAAGAGTGATTAAAGTGAATGGAGTGATTTCATTGATAGTGACTGCAGGTATTTATATGTCCTGAACAGTCGTGAGTACATGCCGGTTACAATAGTTGCGTCGTTTGGAAAAGGCACGACGATGGTTGAGAGACACAGCGTATGGACAAAGCCAATATCCTAACTGCTAAATAGAATATTCCAAGGAATATGTTAATTGCCTAATTAGTCTAAATCTAAAGATATTTTATTCCTAACACTCCCCCTTGGACAACGCTGTTATTAATCTTCATTGTCTTGAGTGCTGGAAAATCTTGCATTTTCTTGATTGTCTTGATCTTGTAACTTCGAGAATCCTTGATCTTATATTGTCTATATTTTCCAAAACAAATCCTAAAAAATATAAGGACAACAAATAGAATTCGATATATACTATTAGGATAATTAATTATCTCATTCAACACTACATGAGAAATCCGTTGGAAAGCTCATAAGTTTATTTCCAGGAAATTTCTCCCCCTGAATTTTGCAAACTTCGTAGTCGTCTCATACCAATGCCATGAATGCATTTTTCAAATGCTGTTGTTGGTAAAGACTTAGTGAACAAATCTGCAAGATTGTCACAAGATTTTATTTGCAAAATATTAATTTTTCCATCTTTTTGTAACTCGTGAGGGAAAAATAGTTTTGGGGAGATGTGTTTTGTGATATTACTTTTAATATATCCCATATGCATTTGGACAACACATGCAGCATTATCTTCATAGATAATAGTAGGTGATTCTAATGAACCGATACCACATGATGTCTGAATATGATTTATCATTCTACGGAGCCATACACATTCTCGTGAAGCTTCAAATAATGCAATTATTTCAGAATGATTAGTGGAAGTTGCTACCAATGTCTGTTTTGTTGACTTCCATGAAATAGCAGTTCCACCATATAAAAATACAAACCCTGTTTGTGACCTGGCATTATGGGGGTCGGAAAGATATCCAACATCAGTATAACCAATCAGGGTCATGTCTTGATTTTTCCGATAGAATAAACCAAGATCTTTAGTACCTTGTAAATATCTGAAGATATTCTTTACTCCCGTCCAATGACGTTTTGTTGGAGTTGCACTATGTCGAGCCAGTAAATTTACTGCAAAGGCAATGTCTGGTCTAGTACAATTTGCAAGGTACATTAGTGCCCCTATGGCACTGAGGTATGGAAACTCAGGTCCTAATACCTCCTCGTTATCATCCCTAGGTCTAAAAGGATCCTTATTCATATCAAGGGATCGGACGACCATAGGTGTTTTGGACGGATATGATTTATCCATGTTGAATTTTTCCAAAATTTTCTGAATATAAGCGGGTTGATAAACAAGTATTCCTGAGGGAAAATGCTCAAGTTGTAAACCTAAGCAGAATTTGGTTTTCCCCAAATCTTTCATCTCAAACTCCATCATTAAATGATTGCGTGCTACAGATATATCTGTTGCGTTGCCAATGATGTTGAGATCATCAACATATACTGAGATGATGCAAAATCCATTTGAGGATTTCTTTATAAATACGCATGGGCAATCATTGTTATTCGAGTATCCTTTACTGAGAAGGAACTCACTAAGTCGGTTATACCACATTTTTCCCGACTGCTTCAAGACATAGAGTGACTTTTGTAATTTTACACAATACATGTTGCGATTTATATTAGGATTCGGAATTTGAAGTCCATCAGGGACTTTCATATAAATTTCTGCATCAAGTGACCCATATAGATAAGCGATCACTACATCCATTAATTGCATTGATAGATTCATTTGTACTGCCAAAGATATTAAGTATCCAAATGTAATTCCACTCATTACAGGAGGATATGTATCGTCGTAGTCGATACCAGGTCTCTGCGTAAACCCTTGAGCAACTAGTCTCGCTTTATATCTCACCACCTCATTGTTTTCGTTCCTTTTTCGAACAAAAACCCATTTAGCTCCCACAGGGAAGACTTTATGAGGAGTAGGCATTATTTTAGAAAATACCTCTCTTTTGTTAAGCGAGTGTAATTCTGCCTCAATTGCTTCCTTCCATTTAGGCCAATCCGAGCGCTTGAGGCACTCTTTCATGGATTTTGGCTCTGGATCCAGTTGAAGGGTTTCAACAATTTTCGAGGAGAAATCTGTGTCGACAACTGTAGTGCTTCTATTGTATGTTTCTCCTGAATCAATATAATTTATGGATATTTCATTAATTTCTTTAGGCATCGTGTGATTTCCCATAACAACGGAGTCTGATTGTTTCGATATCCCAACATTATAATTTGTGTGCACATTTATGTTGGGTTCTTGATTTTGAACATCTATTTGTTGTCCATCAACTTGAGGTTGATTTACATTTACTGTCATAGATTTTGATTTTCTCTGTTTCCGCGGAGGCTTTAGAGAAGCCTTTTCCCCTGTGACCAGATTTCTCCCCCTTTTATTTGTAATTGGGAGTTGAGTAGTTTTATTTGGTACCTCTACTCGTTCTGGTGCATTCACAGCGGGGATATAAGATTTAGTGACCCCTTTGTGATCAGTAAATGCGTCTGGCAGGTTATTTGCAAAGTGTTGCAAATCTATAATTTTCTGAACTTCAGATTCAGATTCTTTTGTACGTGGATCTAAGGACTGAATGCCTGTAACATTCCAATCTATTTCCTGGCATTCTTTGTGGTTTGTTTCTCCCCCTAATGCCGGGAAATGGTCCTCGTCAAAGATTGAGTCAGCGTACCGAGCTGTGAACAGGTCCCCTGTTAGGGGTTCTAAATATTTTATAATTGACGGAGAATTATATCCCACATAGATTCCTAGTTTCCTATGAGGGCCCATAGATGTACGCTGCGGTGGTGATATCGGTACGTATACAGCGCAACCGAATTTTCGCAGATGGGGAATACTTGGCTGATTGCCACGTACTATTTGAAACGGGGAAGTTTCATGATATGCAGTTGGTCTGACTTTCATCAGATTTGCGGCGTGTAAAACCGCATGTCCCCAACAAGAGGTTGGTAAATTGCAATTCTGTAATAGTGGTCTAGCAATTAATTTTACTCTTTTGATTAAAGATTCAACCATTCCATTTTGAGTATGAACATAGGGTACTGAATGTTCTAGATGGATTCCTAAAGCCATACAATAATCATTAAATGCGCGTGAACTAAATTCAGCAGCATTATCCATTCTTATTGTTTTTATCCCGTGTTCAGGATGATTCGCTCTCAATTTGATAATTTGAGCAATTAATTTGGCAAAGGCATGGTTACGTGTGGATAATAAACACACATGTGACCATCTAGTAGATGCATCGATTAGCACCATGAAGTACCTAAATGGTCCGGATAGAGGTTGTATTGGACCACATATATCTCCATGAATTCTTTCAAGAAAATTAAGTGACTCATTTTTAACTTTAAGATAAGATGGCTTAGTAATCAATTTCCCGGTAGCACACGCGGTGCATACAAAATCTGATGATTTGGGAAATCTTTTAATTGGTAAATTATGACCAACAGAATTACTTATAATTTTTCTCATCATACCTATTCCAGGATGACCAAGGCGATCATGCCAAGTCTTGAATTTATCAAGATTTTGAAAAATTATTTTGTACGCAACATAAGGTACGGGTTTTATGTATGTAAAGTATAATCCGGATGAAAATGAAGGGAATTTTTCAAGAGTTTGTTCCGCATATCCGTTGCTTTTTGTTAAAAGCAAAAATTCTTTGTTATCCACCTCTATTGTTTTTAGATGGAAATTGTTAGATCGGATATCTTTGAAACTTATAAGGGTACGTGTAGATTCACGATACAAGAGTGCATTCTGAATTACGATAGTAGTACCCATAGGGAGTGTGAATGTGGCTCTTCCTGAACCAATAATTGTTTTGTTATTTCCTGTTATGGTCATAACGTTTTCCTTTCTCTTAGTAAGAGTTTTTAAATATTTTGCTTCCCTTAGAATCGTGTTAGTGGTAGCACTATCCACTAAACATAACTCTTCTTCCATCGGATTGTTCCCGTTAAAATTCTATAGATAGAAAGAGAATATTTTAGAATAAATTTACTTCTTATTCATATATTCATCAAATTATATACATAATATATATATTACAATCTTAAATTTATTACAACATTATGTTTGATTCACATAATATAATATACATAGTCTGAAAGACTTTATTCTACTTATTGTTATACAATATATAACAGCTTGTAGTATTAAATAGCTAAGTGACATCAACTTGTTTATGGAGATTAACTAAGGTCTCCAAAAACATCTCGGGTCTAATCCACAAGCATGTCTTCATCGAGGATGATATCGTCCTTTGGCTTGTATACTTGAATAGCACTTTGAGAAGGACCAGCTTGAGAATTATCTTGAATATCGTTGAAGTGAGCTTCAGCTTTATTTCCATGAACTTGTTTGCCTTTTCCTCCATACTTCATGTATAGATCCACAAGGTGCTTAGGAATTCGACATTGGTTAGTACGATGATTCATGCATCCACACCTTTGACAAGTTTGAGAGTTGTCATTTTGATCATTTTTCTTGAAATGACCTTTCCCCTTAGTTTGACCGTTGGTCTTTTGACCATTGTTCTTTTTCCATTTCCCTTTGAATTTCTGGAAGTTCCTTTTACGGTTTCCAAATTTGCTAGTAAAATGAGCATTAGCATGTGCTTCAGGGATAGGCATGGCACCTGTTGGGCGAGCATTGTGATTCTTCATGAGAAGTTCATCATGCTTCTCGGCCTGAAGTAATGTGTATATCAGCTCAGAATACTTTGTGTATTTCTGTTGACGATACTGCTGTTGCAATATCCTCATCGAGGGATGGAAAGTGCATAAGGTTTTCTCTATTAAATCCGCATCTGAAACTTGTTGATTACAAAATCTCAGTTTGGAGTTAATTTTATGCACGGCAGAGTTATATGCAGCAACAGACTTAAAGTCCTGAAACCTTATAAGAGACCATTCTCTTTGGGCTTCTGGCAACATTACTGCTCTTTGTTGGTCATATCTCTCCTTGAGGGAGTCCCATAAAGCTAATGGGTCCTCCTCCATCAAATATTCAGTTTTTAAATCAGGATGGAGGTGGTGCCTTATGTAGTGCAATGCTGCATACTTTGCCATTTGAGGTATTTCTGGAGCATTTTCGGGGGGTGCGGCAATGCAAGGACCAAGGCTACGTCCATTTAAGAATATTTTCATATCCATGGCCCATGATAGATAGTTACTTCCATCTATTTGAAGTTCTTGGAATTCTTTCTTACTTATGTCAGCCATATTTTTTGCATGTATGAGCATGCTTTTGATTAATTTTACTTGATAGTAAAATTTATTTTGGTAAACAACAAATATGTTCTAGAGGAACATTTATAATTTGTAAGCCATATATGAGAGAATCATCAAATTTTGATATATTTGGAAGAGCACTTATGGAGGCATAAAGAAAATACCTCTGAGTAATAGGCAAACTTTAATATACAGTAGAGATGCCATTACTGTGTGATTGCACAAATATAATTCAAAAATAATCTCACATTTTATTTGGCCTTTATATTATATTAAAAAGAGAAATTTGCAAGAAAAAATATATTTCAAATGCAAAAATAAAATTGTTGTACCGAATAACATGTTATAATATACTAAAACAAATCAACATGTCATGTTACAAATTTTGAAATTCTAATAGACATCAGGTCTAGAATATATTTACAACACATATAGACTGACTAAAGGACTAACTAAGTCCTAAACATAATTTATAGCACACTTAATATTGCTAAAGGGATAGATTTTCAACTAGAAAATACAATAGTAAATTAACACATCACAAGCTTGATTAGCACATCCCAATCAGAGTGGCCGGTTTGTCTTTTTGTGGCCCATGCATCGTGGCTCATAGCTAGCACCAGCACCGCTGAAGCATCTAGTTAAACAGGAATCGAATGGATAAGGGACAAACCACACCACGCATCCATTCTCATCCATTCGAGAGTACTACTGCAGGCTCTCCTCCATGGCAGCGCGCAGGGCCGGCTCCTCCTTCAGCGACGGAGCGGCTCATCTGTAGAGGAGGAGGGAAGGTCGGCCTCGTGGAGGCGGAGATCCGCGACCCGGCCGGTGAGGCCGAGTGCCACGGGCGACCAGCTGCCAACGCGGACTCCAGCGGGGCGAGCAGCCATGGCGGATGCAAAGCGGCGCAGTAGCACACGAGCTTCCGGCGAGGGCTCGGGAGGGCGGATGGCGGTGCTGCTTCCTGATGTTCCTCCTCCTCCACATCTGATGTTGGGTGGTTGAGATCGGGAAGCATCGGGACAGCAACCGTCGGTGCGGCGGCCTTGATCTCCTCTGTCTTCACCTGCGGCAGGAGGTTGATGACGAGCCGGTGCTTGGGCGTGTCCAGAGGGACTGCAGCCGGCAGCGAGGAGAAATCCGGCAGTGCATCATAGCCCGGCGGATTGAAGTGCTCCGTATCTTCGTCGGATGGTGTTGGGGACGGGAGTCTCGACCCGTACCGGTAGGCTGGGCAAGAATACATCAGCGGAGGCGGAGGCGGAGGCAGTGCCGCGAGTTCCTCGTCGGTGAAGGAGCGATCTGGGTCATCAACGAGCCATCCGGCGCTTGGTCCGGCAAGCATCCTTTCCATAGGTGCGTACACCGGCGGAGGAGGCGGCAGTTGAGTGGTGATGTTGGAGGCAGAGGCCTCATCGATGCCAACGTCTGCAGCAACTTCCGGCACTGCAGCAACCACCATTGGAGCAACAACAACTTCCTGGGGTATCATCGGGGCCTCTTCCCTTGGCTCGACTACCACTCGGCGATGCACATGATGGAAGTGCTGGCGATGGGTATGGCGGCGGCGGAGGCCACCACCCGGTCCATATCGACATCGAGGAACACGGTATGGTGCCCCACGGTGACGGAGGCCACCGTTCCTGTTCGGGCGACGCTGATAGCGGCGGCCGAAGTTCCGGCGACGAGCGACGGCCAGACCGAAGGTCCGACGAGGAAAGCGAAAACCACGATGCTCCCTGGCCACAAACCTGGCAAAAGCAAAAGCAAGGTCCGACAGAGAATCCATCTCTTCTCACCTTTCTTCTCTCCTGTAGCCTATTCTCTCTGTAAGAGCGATGCGTGCATGATAACGTGAAGAGAAAAGAGTGATTAAAGTGAATGGAGTGATTTCATTGATAGTGACTGCAAGTATTTATATGTCCTGAACAGTCGTGAGTACATGCCGGTTACAATAGTTGCGTCGTTTGGAAAAGGCACGACGATGGTTGAGAGACACAGCATATGGACAAAGCCAATATCCTAACTGCTAAATAGAATATTCCAAGGAATATGCTAATTGCCTAATTAGCCTAAATCTAAAGATATTTTATTCCTAACAATATCCTCCGAATGCTAGTCTCCGACTGGATGATCGAGGGTACTTTACCGACTGGATGACAGGGACTCCTTAATTCAGTCGGAGCTGACTAAGGGCCTAGTCCTTTGTGAGGAGTAGTCCTTGGGTAGGATCTATAGGGCAGGCCTATGACCCTACCCTAGGACTATAACCCCATCATTAGTCCCCGAATGGATTGGGGTTGGAACGACGAAGCAATGTTTGAAGTTTGGATCCGACTGGAACGAACTTGGCTTGGGCGTTGCTTGCCTCGGTCCATTTTGTCTTTTCCGATCGATGATCCGAGTGGAAGTACTCGCGAAACAGACTGTCGGGAGCCGAGTGCTTCTGCGGCATCTTCTGACACGACCGGTCAACTGACAGCGGCGGATTTTCCGGGATCCTCAAATTTCGGTTTCCGCGCGCTCAGCGGGGATGACGCCATCGCGCTCGAGTAGCGCCTGACGCCTCGATTCTCGCGCCTTCAACCTCTCCACTAATATCGCCGCGGTGGGTCGGGGGGATAAGGTTTCGGGGCCACCTGCCAGCGACCCAGTCGGAACCTTACTTAAATCTTGGCGGCGGGGGTTCTTCGTTACGCTCGCCGAATCTCTTGCCTTCGCCCGCTCCGTCCTTCTCGCCACCTCCAGCGCCTCTACACTCCTCCCTCCTCCTTCCTCCCGAGGGCTCGCAGCTGCCGCCATGAACAAGGGTCAGACCAGCAAGATGGAGGCGAGGAAGAAGAAGGGGAAGGCGGCGGCTCCTTCTCAGCGGCGGCAGCGGCCGCTGCCGGCGGGGTGGATTCAAGGCGACTTCCTCCCCTCCACTGTGATAAAGGGGGATCTGCTGCAGCTGGTGGAGCATGGGATGATCATGCACAAGTCTTGGAGGCTGCCGGCGGAGAACGAGGTCGAGCCGGCACCCCGGGAGGGGGAGCGCGTCTTGCTGCTCAGCCACGTCTATCGAGGTTTTTCCTTGCCCCCGCATCCTTTCTTCAAGGGCATCATGAATCACTTCGGGGCACAACTTCACCACTTTCTGCCGAACGCCATTGCCCATCTCTCTGCTTTTATAGTTCTGTGCGAGTGTTTCATTGGCTGCCCTCCCCAGTGGGGGCTGTTCAAGCACATATTTTCTGCTAGATCCCAAACCATCAAACGACTCAGCCAGTCGGATGATAAGACACATCTTAGGTTTCCAGAAAAAGAGTCGGAGTAGTTATCCTGCTCTTCAGTTAAGTGAGTCGGTCAGGAACTGGCAGTCGACGTGGTTCTACTGCCAGGATATCGCCTGTCCGAATGCGTTGACATGACTGCCTCCCTTTAGCTTAGATCGGCCCGCCCCGCCTAAGCAGCTCGCGCTCACGAAGGCGGAGAAGAACGACATCCAGCCTCTGGTTGAGGCACTCGTAGACGTTGTCAGGAGGGGGGTCACCGGCATAGACTTGCTGGAGGTCTTCCTCGGTCGACTTATCCAACCTCAGCAGGCTCGCGACCACGCCATGTGGCATTATACGGGGCCCGAGGATTCCACTCGGACCAACGTTGTGGGCGTGACTGAGGAGAAGGTGACCTCGTGGGTGCTCCAGATCACAGGTCCCTGCGAGAATCCCAAAGGATCTCGGCGAGTGAAGCCTTTCTGCGCGGATCATCCTCCTCCGAATCAGGTGAGTAACACTTGTCGAGTGCGCTTAACTATCTCAATCTTATTGTTTGTTTGAATCTCTACGCGACGTCTGATGTTGCCGACTGAATATTATGCAGAAGTGGACCAACTGGTTTTCTCCCGTCTCGAACGAGAACCCGGCCGAGGAGGAGGAGGAAGGCAGCCATGAAGGCAACATGGAGAGCACTGAGTATGTCTCCGACAGCGGGGAATCGGAGGAAGAGACCAGCGAGGAAGAGGAGGAAGACGAAGAGCAGGACTCGCCACCTCCGCAATTAGAGCATCGGACCAAGCGCCGACACGAGCCTGCCGTTCCTTCGGTCCCTCCGGCATCTTCGAGTGCTCCGCCCACTGCCCCAGTGCCCCCGAGTGCTCGGAGCACCAAGAGGACCAGAGAGGCTGCCGTTGAGCCTGCGGGTCAGTCTTCCAAGGTGGCCAAACCGAGTGGGTCCAAGCCTCGGAAGGCCCTGCCGCGGATGAGGGTTGCTGTCCCCGTCACCTCCACGTAAGTGTATCGATCTTCTAATTTCTTCTGATATCCGAGTGAACTCCTGTTTATTGGTCAAATGGATTTCAATCGACAGAGTCGCTACTTCTGCCACCTCTCCGACACGCCAAGAGGATGACCCCATGGACACGGACAACGTCATCTCGTCCCAGCCAGGTGCGTTGTAGTGACTCCGAGTGTTATATACTATCGCGTCTCGAATTCTATCATAGGTCCTGCCTCTTTCTTTTTCTGAGATCTTTCGCCGTTCGGTCTATCAGGGGCGATTTGCGTGGATGAAGGTGATCAGGGGAGAGCTGAACAAGCTGGGGAGCTTGTTCTTGAGGTTGCTCCGCCTGTTGCTGCTCTCGCCGCCGACGTGCTGCCGCCGACTGAAGCGGCGCTGGTGGTTGAAGAGCCGACTGGAGCGGACCTTGGGATGCCCCAGGAACTTCCGACGATGCCAGGCTCGTCGAATGCTGAATTCAACATCCAGCGTCTCCCGGAGTAGCAGGTGGGAGCGGCCAAGGGAGCCATGGTGCAGGCGGAGCTGATGGCTGGAGAAGCCAAGAGGGCCTACGACTCCGTTGCATCCTTGTACCAGCGGAGCTTGGAGCTGCGGGATGATATCCGAGTAAGTGGGCTAGTAAGTATTTACTTTTCTCTTGTAACCCACTGGATGTTCTTGGATAGCATCTGTTGTTTGCAATGGGTTCACTCTGAGTGAACCCAGTGGGTGTAGTCCCCGAGACTTCTGTCGAGTGCTTGCACCGACAGTTGTCTTTATACATATTGTCTTTGCTTTGGTCATGTCTGTAAATAATATGACCGACTGCGAGCAGTTGTGGCACTCGGAGTGCACTTACTGTAAGAGTCTCCGAGAGTAAGTTGTACTCAGGTCGGGTAGTATTGGCCTCGTAGGCGTAGGTGGTAACATGCATCTCAATAGGGCGGGCCTGCTTGAGTTGCATACCAGTGGGGTCACTCTTAGTGAACCCACTGGGTGTAGTCCCCGAGACCGCTATCGACTGCTTGCGTCGGCAGGGGTCTGAAGAACTTAGACTTTTATTGGTGAATTTCCTGATTGTCTCTTGGTGTTTGTTGGCAGAAAACCTGTGAAATGGGGACAACCTATGAGACTCTCAGGGCGGAGAGGAATCAGTTCGCTGGTGAGCTTGATGCGGCCATGCTTGCAATGGCTGGCATGAAGGATACTCTGGAGGGACGAGAGAAGTCATTGGAGCAGGCTCGTGAAGCGAACAAGGTGCTGACTGAGGAAGTGGAAAAGATGGGGAAACAGAGGACTGCTCTGATGGGTCACATGGACGTGCTGAATAAACGATGCATAGCTCAGGAGAAATATGTCAGCGACTGGGCTCGGCAGATGATGACGCGTGTGGCTGGTAAATCCTGTTTTTTGCCGAGTGTTTGTCCTATGTACGTCACACTCGGTGCTTATTGCTTGCTTGCCCTTCTGTTGCAGATTTTTGCGTTGATGCTGAAGTTGAAGCAGCGGACGTGGAGCGATCGATTCGCGACAACGTGCCACTCGACGAGGACGCCAATCGGGATGTGCTCCGGGCGCACATCCGCGTGGGCAAAGTTGGCCCTTTCATCGGTCGACTGAGAGAAGTCGTCGGCCGAATCGACAAGGAGCTTTGGCCAGAAGGTGAGTCGCGGCAGGAGATGGAGAACCTGATGGCGCGACTGGAGGAGATTCCGAACCGAGTGCAGTCGTGGAAGAAATCTGCAACTCGTTGTGGTGCAGATGTTGCTCTGTCCCTGGTCCGAGTCCATTGCAAGGAGGTGCGCGAGGAGAAGCTGAAGACATTGAAGGTCGCCAATACGAAGAAACTTCGATTCGAAGACTTCATGGAAACTTTCCTTGAGAGTGCTACCCGCATCGCCGACGGTATTGATCTGGACACGTTCGTAGAGCCCTCCAGTCCTGGCGTTAATCCAGATGATGCGTAAGAACACTTTTATCCTCGGTATGTCGAGTGTTGATCTGTAAGGTACTTTGGCCACTGCTGTTGGCCGTCACATTCTTAGATCGGTGCGGGTAAGCTTGATCCGCACCGAGTGAACTATCTTTGCTAGAACTTTTGAATCTGAATCAAAGCATTTGCTCTTGTGTTGCAAAGTTGTTTCGAGTTTTTCTGTTTCACATTTCTTGATGAAGCCAAATGCAAACATGCGTAGCATGTAAGTGTTAGTCATGTATTTAGGCGATTCTGGATCGCAGCTAAATCTTCGAGTGTATGCTTGGAGGAAGTTGGTACTTAGGCGATTCTTGATCGCAGCTAAGGCTCCGAGTGCGACGTTGAGTGCACAGTCGGAGGAAGTTAATACTTAGGTGATTCTGAATCACAACTAAGTCTCCGAGTGCGACGTTTAGTGCACACTCGTAGGAGGGTATTATTTAGGTGATTCTTGATCACAGCAAAGTCCCTGAGTGTGACGTTTAGTGCATACTCGGAGAATTTTCTACTTAGGTGATTCTTGATCACAGCTAAGTCCCCAAGTGCGATGTTTAGTGCACACTCGGAGAAATTTATTACTTAGGTGATTCTTGATCACAGCTAAGTCCCCGAGTGCGACGTTTAGCGCACACTAGGAGAAGTCTATTATTTAGGTGATTCTTGATCACAGCTAAGTCCCCGAGTGTGACGTTTAGTGCACACTCAGAGAAATTTATTACTTAGGTGATTCTTGATCACAGCTAAGTCCCCGAGTGCGACGTTTAGTGCACACTCGGAGAGATTTATTACTTAGGTGATTCTTGATCACAGCTAAGTCCCCGAGTGCGACGTTTAGTGCACACTCGGAGAAATTTATTACTTAGGTGATTCTTGATCATAGCTAAGTCCCCGAGTGCGACGTTTAGTGCACACTCGGAGAAATTTATTACTTAGGTGATTCTTGATCACAGCTAAGTCCCCGAGTGCGACGTTTAGTGCACACTCGGAGATATTTATTACTTAGGTGATTCTTGATCACAGCTAAGTCCCCGAGTGCGACGTTTAGTGCACACTCGGAGAGATTTATTACTTAGGTGATTCTTGATCACAGCTAAGTCCCCGAGTGCGACGTTTAGTGCACACTCGAAGAGATTTATTACTTAGGTGATTCTTGATCACAGCTAAGTCCCCGAGTGCGACGTTTAGTGCACACTCGAAGAGATTTATTACTTAGGTGATTCCTGATCACAGCTAAGTCCCCGAGTGCGACGTTTAGTGCACACTCAGAGAGATTTATTATTTAGGTGATTCTTGATCACAGCTAAGTCCCCGAGTATGACGTTTAGTGCACACTCGAAGAGATTTATTACTTAGGTGATTCTTGATCACAGCTAAGTCCCCGAGTGCGACGTTTAGTGCACACTCGAAGAGATTTATTACTTAGGTGATTCTTGATCACAGCTAAGTCCCCGAGTGCGACGTTTAGTGTACACTCGAAGAAATTTGTTACTTAGGTGATTCTTGATCACAGCTAAGTCCCCGAGTGCGACGTTTAGTGCACACTCGGAGGAAGTTAGAACTTAGGCGATTCTGGATCGCAACTAAGTTTTTTTTGTGTGACCGGAGTCTGCGACCGCGGAAGAATTCTGAATCTGCTTTATATTATTTCATCAATATTTGTTCTTTACACTGCTTCAGTCGACGATCACGTGTAGAAGCGCTTCAGGAGGTCTCCGTTCCATGCACGCGGCTCGTCTGTCTCTCTCTCGACGTTGTAGAGTATGTATGCTCCGTTGTTCAGCACCTTGGATATGATGAAAGGTCCTTCCCAGGCCGGAGCCAACTTGTGAGGTCTTTGCTGATCCACTCGGAGCACCAGGTCGCCTTCTTGGAACGTGCAACTCCTGACGTGGCGTGCGTGAAAACGCCGCAGATCTTGTTGATAAATGGTTGAGCGAGTCAGTGCCATCTCGCGCTCCTCCTCCAGAAGGTCCACTCCATCTTGCCTTGCTTGTTCTGCTTCAGCTTCGGAGAAGAGTTCGACTTGTGGCGCATTATGAAGCAAGTCACTCGGAAGGACCGCTTCTGCTCCATAAACGAGGAAGAACGGTGATCGCCCTGTAGATCTGTTCGGGGTTGTGCGAAGACCCCAAAGTACTGAAGGTAACTCGGTGACCCATGCGCCAGCGGCGTGTCCCACCTCTCGCAGGAGTCGGGGCTTCAAACCTTGAAGAATAAGCCCATTCGCCCGCTCTGCTTGTCCATTGGATTGAGGATGTGCTACGGAAGCAAAATCTCTTCGGATACCTTGGCTTGCACAGAAACCTTTGAATCTGTGCGAGTCAAAGTTTGTCCGTGATTATGCTGTGAGGTACACCGAATCTCGATATGATGTTCCTGACAAACTTGATGGCTGTTGAGGCGTCGAGTTTCTTGATGGGCTTGGCTTCTATCCATTTCGTGAACTTGTCCACTGCCACCAACAGATGTGTGTATCCTCCTTGGCCTGTCTTGAATGGTCCGACTGTATCTAATCCCCAAACTGCAAATGGCCACACAAGCGGGATTGTCTTCAACGAAGATGTCGGCTTGTGGGACTTGTTGGAGTAGAACTGACAGCCCTCACATCGGTCGACCATATCCTTAGCCATCTCGTTTGCCCGCAGCTAGAAAAAACCAACTCTGAATGCCTTGGCGAAGATTGCTCTCAAAGAGGCGTGATGACCGCAGGTCCCCGAGTGAATATCTTCCAGGATCAGCTGCCTCTCCTCTGGGGAGATGCAAAGTTGGAGAACGCCCGAAACGCTCTCCTTGTACAATTGGCCATCAATGACAGTGAACGACTTCAATCCGCGGACTATCTGCCTGGCCTGGACTTCGTCTTCTGGTAGTTCCTGTCTCAGGATATATGCAATGATCGGCACAGTCCAATCAGGGATGACAGTAAGAATCTCCATGACCAGATCAACCACAGCAGGTACGTCGACTTTAGTCGGATCTGTTGAACTCTTTGGTTGTACTGGTTCTTCTGCAAAAGGATCTTCTTTGACTGAAGGGAGGTGAAGGTGCTCGAGGCAGACGTCACTCGGGACTGGTCTCCGAGTGGATCCGAGTTTTGCCAATTCATCTGCTGCTTGGTTTTTCAGTCGCGGAACATGGTGGAGTTCCGGACCTTCAAACTTTTTCTCGAGCTTCCTCACTGCATTGTAGTATGTGGTCATGGTGGGGTTCCTGACATCCCACTCTTTCATCACTTGATTGACCACCAAATCCGAATCGCCGTAGACCATCAGGCGACGGACGCCGAGTGAGATGGCCATGCGCAATCCGTAGAGGAGAGCTTCATACTCTGCCTCGTTGTTGGAGGAATCGAAGTGTATCTGCAGCACGTACTTGAGTTTCTCGCCCTTTGGCGATATGATCACAATGCCAGCGCCGGAGCCATTCAACATCTTGGACCCATCAAAGAACATTGTCCAATGGGCCGAGTAGATGTGGGTCGGTTGCTGTTGTTCTACCCATTCTGCTATGAAGTCAGCCAGGGGTTGAGACTTACTAGCTTTCTTGGCCTCGAACTTGATATCGCAGTACAACATCTCCATTGCCCACTTCGCCACTCGTCCTGACGCGTCTCGATTGTGGAGAATTTCCAACAACGGAGCATCAGAAACGACAGACACCGAGTGGTCTTGGAAATAATGAGCCACCTTCTTCGCAGTCATGTAAATCCCGTAGATAAGTTTTTGATAGTGGGGATACCTCTGCTTGGAAGGAGTCAGGACCTTGGAGACGTAGTACACTGGCCGCTGAACTTTGTATGCTGTGCTTTCTTCTTCTCGTTCGATTGTAAGAACAGTTCTCACGACTTGATTTGTAGCCGCAATATACAGAAGAAGGGGCTCTTTACTGAGCGGAGCAGTAAGAACCGGCTGGGTGGAAAGTAGGACTTTGAGGTCGTCGAATGCGACTTGGGCTTCGTCTGTCCACTCGAAAGTATCTGATTTCTTCATGAGTCGGTACAGAGGAAGTGCTTTCTCGCCGAGTCGACTGATGAACCTTCTCAAAGCCGCTAGGCAACCTGTGAGCCGTTGAACATCGTGTATTCTGACCGTACTCTCCATTCGAACGATGGTCCCGATCTTTTCGGGGTTGACATCGATCCCTCATTCGGAAACGAAGAAACCGAGTAACTTTCCGCTGGGAACGCCGAATGAACATTTGGCGGGGTTGAGCTTGATATCGTACCTACGAAGGTTGGCGAATGTTTCTGCCAAGTCAGTCAGCAGGTCGGAACCTTTGCGTGACTTGACTACGATATCATCCATATGTGCCTCCACATTCCGACCGATTTGGTCGAGAAGGCATTTTTGGATCATGCGCATAAAGGTAGCTCCTGCATTCTTCAAACCAAATGGCATAGTGATGTAGCAGAAGCACCCGAATGGGGTGATAAAGGCTGTCTTTAATTCATCGGGGCCATACAGACGGATCTGATGATAGCCCGAGTAGGCATCAAGAAATGACAAACGCTCGCACCCCGCAGTTGAATCGACAATTTGATCTATGCGGGGGAGCGGAAAGTGGTCCTTCGGGCAGACCTTATTGAGGTGCTTGAAGTCGATGCACATTTGGAGTGACTTGTCCTTCTTAGGCACCATGACGACATTGGCAAGCCACTCGGAGTGGTGAACCTCGCGAATGAAGTTGGCTTCCAGCAGCTTGGCTACCTCCTCTCCAATTGCTTTCCTCTTGTGCGCGGCGGACCGGCGCAAGCGCTCTCGGACGGGCCGAGCGACGAGGTCCACATGTAGTCGGTGCTCAGCCAACTCCCTGGGTACACCTGGCATGTCAGAGGGTTTCCATGCGAAGATGTCCCAGTTCTCACGGAGGAATTGGGGTGAGCTCGGCTTCCTATTTAGGATCGAGGGTGGTGGAGATGTTCGTCGGGGCAGCAGTGTCGTCCGTCGGGTGAATGCTGACCTTCTTCGTCTCTCCCGCCGACTGGAATGCGGATTCTGAAGCTGGCTTCTTTGAGCGCATCAGGTCGGCGGGGTCGACTGTTTTCTTGTACTCGTCGAGATCGAGGACGGCCATCTGCTGGTCGGCGATTCTTGATCCCTCCTGCAGGCACTCTTCGGCTCGCTGTCGATTGCCCGTGATGGTGATCACGCCTTTTGGGCCTGGCATCTTCAGCTTCAAGTACACGTAACATGGACGGGCCATGAAACTCACATACGCTGGGTGGCCCAGAATTGCGTGGTAAGCGCTCTGGAAATCCACCACCTCAAACGTGAGCTTTTCCTTGCGAAAGTTCTTGTCGGAGCCGAAAACGACATCCAACGCGATCTGGCCGAGTGACTTGGCCTTCCGTCCAGGGACGACTCCATGGAACTGCATGCTGCTCTCGCTGAGTTTGGACATCAGAATGCCCATCCCCTTGAGAGTGTCGGCGTACATGATGTTCAAACCGCTGCCGCCGTCCATGAGGACTTTGCGCAGTCGGACTCCTTCTACCACCGGGTCGACGACCAGAGCCTGTCTCCCTGGGGTGGGTACATGTGCTGGATGATCCGACTGGTCAAAGGTGATCGCAGTCTGAGACCATTTGAGGAACTTGGGGCTGGTAGGAGTGGCCATGTTCACCTCCCTGTTCACCAGCTTCAGTCGACTCTTGCTCTCGACGTCAGCAAAAATCATGAGTGTTGCATGGACTTGGGGGAACGGATCCTCCTTATCCTCCTCATCTTGTTCATTGACTTCCTCACTCGGTTGTCCTTCGCCGAACCCCTGGATCAGGAGGCGACACTGTCGAGTGGTATGCTTTGGATATATGGGGTTGCCCTCTTCGTCCATCTTTGTATGAACCGGGCATGGCTGGTCCAAGATGGGGTTATTGAACTGCTTCTTCTTGGGGGTAAACTGCGTCTTCCCTTTGCCCTTGAACTTGGCATTGGTCACGACTGCAGCTTCTGCCTGCGGAGTGGATGGAGCTTTTTGCTTTTGCTTCCGAGTGTTGCTTCCGTCTCCGTCGCCGACTGTCTTGTGCTTGCCGCTTCAGATGCGGTCCTCTTCTTCGCCATTTGCGTAGCGAGCTACTATCTCCATCATCTTGCTCATGGAGATGTCACCCGTTCGGCCGAACTTCAGGTACAGCTCCCTGTATCGCACGCCTGCCTTGAAGGCGCAGACTGCTTGATGCTCGGTGACGTTCTCCACCGTGTGGTAGAGAGTTGTCCAACGCTGAATGAAGTCACGCAGGGGCTCATTCGGCTTCTGGACGCAATGCTGGAGCTCCACGAGGCCCGCACGGCGCTTGCACGTCCCTTCGAAGGTCTTGATGAACACTCGGGCCAGATCTGCCCAACTGTAGATGCTCAAGGGGGCTAACTGATTCAGCCACGCTCGCGCCAAGCCGTGGAGCATCAGAGGGAGGTGCTTCATGGCGACATGGTCATCCCCTCCTCCGATCTGAACCGCCACTCGGTAGTCGTCTAGCCATGTTTCCGGCTTGGACTCTCCTATAAACTTACTGATTCCCGCTGCCAATCGGAAGTTGGGCGGGATGTCAGCCGAGCGGATGGCTCGACTAAAACACTCGGGACCAGACATGATGGTCCTGCTTCCACTTGGACGGTCCATATCGTGACCATCGCGGTGGGCTCGGCCCCTGTCGACCCTTCGCTGGGCGATACGCCCTCTTGCGTCGGGTCTTGGGTCGTAAGTGTCGCCGACTGAACGCCGATCATCATGATGTCGGGACCCATAGGGCCCACCCCGCGGAGGGGTGCGTGAGCGGCGGCGATCTTGTGATTCATGGAACGGCTGCCTCCCCTGTGCCGCTGATGGGAACCAGGGCTGTGAACCGACCGATGCGTATTCGCATGAACAGAACTATTATGGATCCTGTTATGCGACTGGGAGACCGCCGAATTCTGCTGCTGCGTCGTGTTCAATAGGGCTCGGATCTGCTCGATCCCTCTACCAGCCTCTGAATCAGTCGGCTGGAGGGAATCGGCTATCTTGGCAGCCGCAGCCAAGTTGAGGAGAGGTGTGCGGAACAACTCTACGTTGCTCCGCTGAGTGTGCCGACTGGCAGAACGGTGAGGTGGACGGCGCGCGCCGGACGTTTCGCCGACCTCGCGCCCGCTCTGGCCAGCTTGACGGGGATTTTCATGGGAGTTGGCCATGTGTACTTCTGCTGCGGGCCCGCGACCCGCATACTCGGAAGGAAACTCAGTCGGAACCGAGTCCGAGTGCTGGGACAGCGGGGCAACCACAACGGACTCTAGAACCGCCACTTGTGAAGACGCGTTCTGGCGCGCCTGGGCGTGTTGCACCCATCGCTGGAGCCGCGGACGGCGAGACCACTTGCTGCGGCGCGTGACGGCGGTGCAGGTCGACACCGGAGCCGACTGTTGGAGAAGAAGAATGCCGCGGGCGCCGGCACGGAAGTGCGTAGCCCCACGACGGGGAAGCACCTCGACGTCGAGAGGAGCATCCCGAAGCCACGCCGAATCGTCGATGATGAAGGAGAGAGCGCCGAAGAAGATCTGGTGGCCCACGCTCGAATCTCCACCGGACGACATGACGAAAGGAAGTAGTCGCAAACTCGCCGGAAGTCGCTTAGACGCCGGCCCCACGGTGGGCGCCAACTGTCGTGGGTATAAGCCTCACAGTAGATGTGTAGGGTACGAAAAGGATGGGCAGAGTCCTAGCTACGGCGAGGTTGTATGAGTTCAGGCCCCTCTGCGGTGGAGGTAATAGCCCTACGTCTCAGTGCTCAGGGAGCTTGTTGTCGAGTGGAATAGGGAATACAATGAGTTGCTAACCCCTTTAACAGCAGGGGAGGGTGGCTTATATAGAGTGCGCTGCCCTCCACAACGGTTCCGGTACAGGGGTGGAGTAGTGGCGATTTAATGCGTACGTTACAGGTAACGTACGCCCTAAGTGCTAATAAATGCATCTGGAAACGTACGACTGTTTCCCTCCAGGGGGGTTATGATGTGTCGTGTGGTATCCAGTCGGTTAGCTTGATATCCTCCGAATGCTAGTCTCCGACTGGATGATCGAGTGTACGTTACCGACTGGATGACAGGGACTCCTTAATTCAGTTGGAGCTGACTAAGGGCCTAGTCCTTTGTGAGGGGTAGTCCTTGGGTAGGATCTACAGGGCAGGCCTATGACCCTACCCTAGGACTATAACCCCATCAGTAACCATCAAATCCACTAGGTACCTTACATCAAAGGTCTCATGAAAATCAAAAGAAGGAGGTTTCAACATGAACAATCCAACACAAGCAATAGCCAAAATAAATATGTTTTGAACATCATGAGCTGACTACAAGTAACATATAGTTTTGATCACGGCCCAACACAAATTAACACAACCTCACTTGCTCCCCTTAGAAGAGTTGAACCATTCAGACATCTTATAGGATGGCTTCCTCACTCTTCCACTACCTGAAGCTCTTGGGGCATGAACTTGTTTCTTCCTCTTGACCCAGTAGCAGTAGAGGAATTTGGACCAGCAACAGTAGATGTAGCAGTCCATGTTGGTGCCATTGTTGTTTTAGCTTTTTTTGTTACCCTTGTAGTAGGAGGAGCTGGAGCTGCAGCAGGAGTAGAAGGAGCTCTCCTTGATTCCATGGGTGTTGGGGAATGTCGCATGGGAAACAAACAGGTTCCTATGCTCACCAAGATCAATCTAGGAGATGCACATCTACGAGAGGAGAGATTGTATCTACATATCCTTGTAGATCGCTTAGCGGAAGTGTTAAGAAATGTTGTTGATGTAGTTGAACGTCTTCACGATCCTGTCATGATCCGACCCGCGAACCCCATCAAGTGCCGAACGGGCGCCGCCTCCGCGTTCAACACACGTACAACTCGATGACATCTCCGCCTCCTCGATCCAGCAAGCAAGGATGGAGTGGTAGATGAATTCCCCGGCAGCGAGACGGCGTGTCGGTGGTGGTGGTGGTGCTGTCCCGGCACGGCTTCGCCTAAGCGCTATCGGAAAAACTAGAGGAGAAATCGATCTAGGAAGAGAGAGGGGCGCCAAGTGCTTTGTGTGTGATCTTGGGGCGCCCCCTCCTCTCTATATATAGGTGGAGAGGCATGGGGAACATGCCCTCCAAGCCCTAGGGTGCAGCCAAGGGGGGAGGAGGTGGAATCCTAGTCCCCTTCCTTCCACTAGTAGGAGAAAGGCTACCAGTAGCGCTGGTTTTAGCCTTACTAGTAGCGCTGGGGCCAACGCTACTACTAATGTGCTACAGCTAACTTGTTAGAGTAGCGCTGGAATTGAAGCGCTACTCGTACCTACGTTAGCGGTTGATACGTCTCCGTCGTATCTACTTTTCCGAACTCTTTTGCCCTTGTTTTGGACTCTAATTTGCATGATTTGAATGGAACTAACCCGGACTAACGCTATTTTCACCAGAATTGCCATGGTGTTGTTTTTGCGCAGAAATAGAAGTTCTCGGAATGACCTGAAAATTTATGGAGAATTTTTGTGGAATAAGTGGAGCGTGGAGCCCACAAGCCCACCAGGCGCGCCCCCTGGCCGCGCCTCGCAGGCTTGTGGGGCCCATCACTACGGGAATCAGTTAATTTGCCTTCTGTGGAGATCTTTGCCGTCAGCTTTTCATCATGGATGACGGAAAATATCACTTTTGCCGTCAGCTGCTCACGGCAAAGAATGACTGACGGCGTAGATATATTTTGCCGTCTGTAATAAAAACGGTTGACGGTAAAGATATATTTTGCCGACTGTAAAAAAACTGATGACGGCAAAGACGCATTTTGCCGTCTATAAAAATTAATGCTGACGGCAAAGACACATTTTGCCGTCTGTAATAAAAATGATTGACGGCAAAAAAGAAACACATCACACGGATCGATCTCACGGATCGATGATGTGGCAAGATCTAGTACGCACATCCGACATCACACGCGGCCCACCTTTACGCGTGACCGCCCCCACTATAGGAATTTTGCCGTCTATAAAAAATTGATGACGGCAAAGACATATTTTGCCGTTTGTAAAAAAATTGATGAAGGCAAACATATATTTTGCTGTCTGGAAAATAAAATGATGACGGCAAAAAAAACACCAGGGGGCCTTCCTCACGGATCGATGACATGGCAGCATCGCCACCATTGATTTTACCGCACCCACCACACTCACGTCCCACGTCTCCATCCCCACCCAACTTCACGTCTCTATCAGCACCCCATCCACGGTCTGGATCTGGATCCATCTCTTGTCTCCCCCACCCCACCATGATGCCACCACCGCCCTCTCCATTCGCCTCCACCTTCGGCGAGCAAGGCACCACCGCACCACCCTCCGGCTTCGGACTCCCATCACAGGAGGGGGCGAACGACGTGGGCGAGTGCGGCTGGGCGGCATCACGGACAAGACAGCTCACGCGGCGGGCAAGGGCGATGTCCACCGCGGGCCAGAGTGGCTGGGCGTCATCTAGGGCGAAGGCAGCAGCGGGCGCTGGTGAGGGTGTCTGCCAGCGCGGGCGAGGGCGTCGTCCAAGTGGAGGAGCGCGGCTTCCCGGGCGAAGCCAAGGACGGGCGCGAGCGACAACGGTGGCTAGGTGAGCGTACGCGGTTGGGCGGCGGCACGGGCGAGGCACACAGCTGGGCGGCGACGCGGGTGAGGCCAGCCACGGGCGTGGGCGTGCCATGCGGGCAAGCACGGCTGGGCAGCGGGGCGACGAGCTGGGTTGGGCGGCCATGGGATCCACCTCCTCCTTGTATTGCAGATAGATGGTTGGATGGATGTTCAGACTACAGGCCACCAGTTTCCTCTGTTTTTTCCTTTGTTTTTCCTCCCTCTTTGCATTTTGATTAGAGCCTCCAAGTATTTGTAGATGGATGTTTCAGCTTCATGAAACTTCTATCAGTCGGTCTTTGTAGTTGCTTGTTTCCTTCTATCAGTCGGTCTTTGTAGTTGCTTGTACTTTAGTTGCGGTTGCTTTTATCTTGTATCATATAATCTGCTGTATATGCTTGCCTAGTTCGTGACAACCAGGAATTTGCTAAGGTTATGTATGTGTGCATAGCTCAGAAACCAGACAAGGTGGATTGCATGCATTGTGTGATTTATGTTTGCGTATATATACACATACTTTTACAAGGCATAAATCGTAATAAACTATGAAGGTTCCCTATATTAATCTTGAATTGTACCCTTGTCTATTCATCCGCCCCGGCACTCGACCAGATCTCCACGTGGACTGCTGAGTTTATTTTTAAAATAAAAAAAATTCTTTGCCGCCTGGTATTGGCTACAAATGACGGCAACCCATTTTCTTTGCCATCTGGCATTTTGATTAGGCTGACGGCAAATAGTTAACGGCGTCCGTTAGCGACCGATTCTGTCAGGCATTTTTTTTGCCGTGTGTCTTGTAACAAATGACGACAAACATTTTCCACTGACGGCAATTTTTTTCCGTCTGCCCTACTAAAGACTGGCGGCAAAATAACCTTTTGCGGGCACATGGTCTGACGACATTGTTTGCCGTCATGGGCTGACGACAAAAGTTTTGTCGTCTGTAATTCACTCTTTGCCGTCTGCAGCATCTTGACGGCAAAATGCCCGATTCCTGTAGTGCATGAAGCTCCACCGCCTCCAATCTCAGCTTTATTTAGTCCGTCTCGCCCGGAAAAAATCAAGGAGAAGAGTTCATCGCGTTTTATGATATGGAGGTGCCGCCACCTCCTGTTCTTCATCTGGAGGGCAGATCTGGAGTCTGTTCTGGGCTCCGGAGAGGGGAGATCGTCGCCATCGTCATCACCAACCTTCCTTCATCGCCAATTCCATGATGCTCTTCACCGTTCGTGAGTAATCTCATCGTAGGCTTGTTGGATGGTGATGGGTTGGATGAGATCTATCATGTAATCGAGTTAGTTTTGACGGGGATTGATCCCTAGTATCCACTATGTTCTGAGATTAATGTTGCTACTGCTTTGCCATGCTTAATGCTTGTCACTAGGGCCCGAGTGACATGATTTCAGATCTGAACCTATTATGTTGTCACCAATATATGTGTGTTCTTGATCCTATCTTGCAAGTTGTAGTCACCTACTATGTGTTATGACCCGGCAACCCCGGAGTGACAATAGCCGGAACCACTACCGGAGATGACCATAGTATGAGGAGTTCATGTATTCACTAAGTGTTAATGCGTTGGTCCGATTCTTTATTAAAAGAGAACCTTAATATACCGTAGTTTCTATTAGGACCCCGCTGCCACGGGAGGGATGGACAATAGATGTCATGCAAGTTCTTTTCCCTAAGCATGTATAACTACATACGGAATACATGCCTATATTACATTGACGAACTGGAGATAGTTACATATCTCTCCGTGTTATAACTGTTGCATGATGAATAGCATCCGGCATAATCATCCATCACCGATCCAATGCCTACGAGTCTTTTCCTACTGGTCCTCGCTACGTTACTTTGCTGATACTGCTGTCACTGCTACTATTGTTACTTTGCTGCTACTATTGTCACTTTGCTGCTACTGGTTACTGTTGCTACTGCTGCTATCACCCTACCTTGCTACTGTTACCGTTGCTACTGTTGCTATCACATCACTTTTGCTACTGATACTTTGTTGCAGATACTAAATCTTTCAGGTGTGGTTGAATTGACAACTCAACTGCTAATACTTGAGAATATTCTTGGGTTTCCCCTTGAGTCAAATCAATAAATTTGGGTTGAATACTCTACCGTCGAAAACTGTTGCGATCCCCTATACTTGTGGGTTATCAAGACTATTTTCTGGCGCCATTGCCGGGGAGGCACAACTATATTCTCTGAGTCACTTGGGATTTACGTCTGCTGGTCGCTATGAGGAATCCGATAGATCCAATAACTAAAGTCTTGCCCTCAACTACGAGGACAGGTAAGGAACTGCCATCTAGCTCTGCACTTGATTCACCTTCAGTTATGAGTAAGTTTGCGACACCACCTCCTGTTAGAAAACTTGATATTGCTTTGCCTCATGATGCTATGCTTGATACTGCTTTGCCTCATGATGCTATGCTTGATACTGCTTTGCCTGATGATGCTATGCTTGATACTGCTTTGCCTGATGATGCTATACTTGATACTGCTTTGCCTGATGATGTTATACTTGATACTGCTTTGCCACTAGGTGCATTCCTTGATGCACAAATTGCTAGAGTTGCTTCTAGATGTGATGATACTTCTGAAACTGCTGATACTATTGAAGTAGAACCTGCTATTTTGCCTGCTAGAACTAGCTCTCCTAGATATGAATTGCCTGATATGCCTGAGCGTTATGTTATGGAGGGAGAGATAGCTGAGGATTTTATTGCGTGTAAGGATAGCTATGATGTTGAGAATTTACTGCGCAAGTGGAAAGAAAAATCTCTCAACGCTAGGATGAAATACGACCCGAAGTTTGCTACTTCGCATATCTTTGTGACAGATAAGGGTTATGAATTCTCTGTCGACCCTGAGTTAATCACTCTAGTCGAATCTGATCCTTTTCACGGTTATGAGTCTGAAACGGTTGTAGCCCATCTTACCAAGCTGCACGATATAGCCACCCTATTCACTAGTGAGGAAAAGATCTGCCACTACTATATCCTCAAGCTGTTTCCTTTCTGGCTAAAGGATGATGCTAAGACCTGGTTCACTTCTCTTGCTCCTGGTTGTGTACGTAGCCCCGAGGATATGGTCTACTACTTCTGTGAAAAATATTTCCCTGCCCATAAGAAGCAAGCTGCCTTGCAGGAAATATACAATTTTGCGCAAGTTGAAGAAGAGAGCCTCCCACAAGCTTGGGGAGGCTCGTCCAGCTACTGAATGCTTTGCCTGATCACCCTCTTGAGAAGAATGAAATACTTGATATCTTCTATAATGGACTTACCGATGCTTCTAGAGACCACCTATATAGTTGTACTGGTTGTGTTTCTAGGGAACGAACCGTAGAACAAGTTGAGATCCTATTGAATAATATCTTGTGCAATGAGAATGCTTGGACTATTCCCGAACCACCTCCGAAGCCAACTCCTAAGAAAAGACGTATTCTATTCCTCAGTCCCGAAGATATGCAAGAAGCTAAGAAATATATGAAAGAGAACGGCATTAAATCTGAAGATGTCAAAAATCTACCACCTATCGAAGAGATCCATGGTCTTGATAACCCGATACAGGTAGTAGAAGTAAATTCTCTGCGTAGATTCGATGAGAGTGATATTCCTTTTGATAAACCTGCTAGCTTATGCCTGGATGAATTTGATAACTTTGTTGCCAAACAACAAAGTTTCAATGATTATGTTAGCAGACAATTGGAACAGAATGCTCGTATGCTTAGTCATTTGAGTGTTTGTGTGGACAGAAACGGCAATGATCTTAAGCTCTTGAGTAAACATGCCTCTATGGTTACTACTCAGGTAGAACAAGTACTTAAAGCTCAGAATGACTTGCTCAATGAGTTGAATGACAATTCTGTCAGAGTCGTCACTAGAGGCATAGAATGACCCAGGAACCTTTGTATCCTGAGGGTCATCCGAAGAGAATTGAACAAGATTCTCAAGGAGTTAGCACTGATGCACCTAGTCATCCTAGAGAGAAGAAGAGAGATGATAGGAACCTGCACGCTAGCAACCTTGTTGCTGCTACACCTGAGAGTCCAAACGATGTATCTATCTCTGATGCTGAAACACAATCTGGTGATGAACATGAGCCTAATGATAATATCAATAGTGATGTTCATGATGATAGTCAGCCTAAGGATGTGGAGATTGAACCTATTGATCTTGATAACCCACAACCTCAAAATAAGAGATATGATAAGAATGACTTCGCTGCTAGGAAGCATGGTAAAGAAAGGGAACCATGGGTTCAGAAACCAATGCCCTTTCCTCCCAGACCATCCAAGAAAAAGGATGATGAGGATTTTGAGTGATTTGTTGAAATGATTAGACCTGTCTTTGTGCAAATGCATTTGACAGATATGCTCAAAATATCTCCGTATGCTAAGTACATGAAGGATATTGTGACTAATAAGAGGAGGATACCTGAGGTTGAGATTTCCACCATGCTTGCTAACTATACCTTTAAGGGTGGAACTCCTAAGAAACTAGGTGATCCCGGTGTGCCCACTATACCTTGCTCCATTAAAGGCAACTACGTTAGAAATGCTTTATGCGACCGCGGAGCCAGTGTTAGTGTTATGCCTCTCTCTCTTTATCATAGGCTTGAACTGGATAAGTTGACACCCACTGAAATCTCTCTGCAAATGGCCGACAAATCAACTGCTTTCCCTATCGGCATTTGCGAGGATGTGCCTGTTGTGGTTGCTAACGTTACTATCTTAACGGACTTTGTTATTCTGGATATTCCCGAGGACGATGCCATGGCAGTCATCCTCGGAAGACCCTTTTTAAACACTGCAGGGGCTATTATAGATTGCAACAAAGGCAATGTCACTTTCCATGTCAACGGTAATGAGCATACGATGCACTTTCCGACGAAACAATATCGAGTACATTGCATCAATGCCATCGAAAAAACTTCATCGATTCTTATTGGTAGCTTTGAATGCCCTATTCCTGTTGTTAAGATGAAGTATGATTTGCTTGTTGGGGAGATTCACATCCCCATTGAGGTAACCTAGTGACTATTCGAAAATTCTCCGTTCTCTTTTGCGATTCAAAAAGGTTTGTCAAGGAGACTTGATCAACCTCATTGACGGATTTCTTTCGATGACCATGAGATGAATGAATCGAGGAGTCACAAACCTCTCTTCCAAGCTTTCACCTTCGGTTGCTTAGAAGAAAAATGATAGATTTAGTTTAGTTTTCCCTGTTTTCTTCTTTTAGCGTCCCGTGGAAAAGTACCCCAAAAATAAAAGTTCTCTGAACGTCCTGAAAATCAAGTATGATTTTTTCTAGAATTTTTGAAAAATACTGAGACGAAGAGCTAGTCTGGGGGCTGCACTAGTGGGCCACAAGCCCTGGAGGCACGGGCACCCCCTGGCCACGCCTACATGGCTTGTGGGGCCCACGTGCACCCCCTCCACTCATTTTTGCTCCCATCTGCTTCTCCTACCTCCAGAAAAAATCGTTTCGCAGCTCAAACCCGTGTTCTTGCTCTTCTTGTTGGGATTTTCGATCTCCTTGCTCAAAGCACCATTCTCCGAACTGTTTTGGGGAAATTTCTCCTTGGTAAGTGACTCCTCCATTGGTCCAATTAGTTTTTGCTCTACTGCCTTATACTTTGCGTATTTTTGCTGCCTTGGTGACCCCGTTCTTGAGCTTTGCATGCTAATTTTAGCTGGTCCCAAGTAGTTTTGATGCGTAATATGGCCTCTAGGCACTTGTGGGAGTAGTTTCTACGAGTTTAGTTAAGCCTTGTTCACTTTTCCTTTGGGTCACTGAATATTTTAGAAAAGGAAGATGTTCAGGAGAAACTATCATGGTGGTTCCTCAAGCAAGAGAGGTCCTCGTCTCGCGATTCCGGAGCCCGATCCTTACCAACCAAGGAACGCACAGGTATAACCATGTGAATGGCCTTCCGATGAATTCATGATTGAGGCAGGTTTCAAAGACGAGTTTGATACACTTGTTCACAACGTTGGACTCGAAGAATTCATCTCCAATAAATGTGAACAATATGTTGCTCTCACTGCCTCTTTTGTTCGTAGATTCAAATTTTCAGTTGGCCGTGATACATCTGTACTGTTTAATCTCTATGACAAATCGTATACCATGGATTTAGAGGATTTCAATAGAATTTGCAAGATACCTATTTGGGGTAGTCTCAATGATCTTCCTAAATCTTCGGTTAGAGATTTTTTCTCTGGTATAACTGTTGGAGAAACTAGAGATATTACACATGCTACCATGGGAAGCATTCATTTTCCTGCCTTGCATTATTTTGCCCTCTTCATAGGCAGATGCATTAATGACAAGATTGAGCATTGTCACCTCTGCGCACCCGACCTTAGTATTCTTAAGAGCGCACTAACGGGTGATAGAAGTTTCAACATGGGAGCTATAATAGCAAGGAGGTTGAATAATAATGCTAATGAAGGGGATTTATTTGGTGGGATCTATGCCACTCGCATAGCAAATTTTCTTGGACTACCCATCCGCGAAGGAGATCCCCCCGCTCCATACAGCTTTCCTTGATCGCACCGCTTTAACACGCTATCAGTTCCTTGAGAGGAATGATGAATCTGTTGGAAATATGCCCTAGAGGCAATAATAACTTAGTTATTATTATATTTCTTTGTTCATGATAATCGTTTATTATCCATGCTATAATTGTATTGATTGGAAACACAATACTTGTGTGGATACATAGACAAAACACTGTCCCTAGTAAGCCTCTAGTTGACTAGCTCGTTGATCAAAGATGGTCAAGGTTTCCTGACCATAGGCAAGTGTTGTCACTTGATAACGGGATCACATCATTAGGAGAATCATGTGATGGACTAGACCCAAACTAATGAAACATAGCATGTTGATCGTGTCATTTTGTTGCTACTGTTTTTCTGCGTGTCAAGTATTTATTCCTATGACCATGAGATCATATAACTCACTGACACCGGAGGAATGCCTTGTGTGTATCAAACGCCACAACGTAAATGGGTGACTATAAAGGTGCTCTACAGGTATCTCCGAAGGTGTCCGTTGAGTTTGTATGGATCAAAACTGGGATTTGTCACTCCGTGTGACGGAGAGGTATCTCGGGGCCCACTCGGTAATACAACATCACACACAAGCCTTGCAAGCAATGTGACTTAGTGTAAGTCATGGGATCTTGTATTACGGAACGAGTAAAGAGACTTGCCGGTAAACGAGATTGAAATAGGTATGCTGATACTGACTATCGAATCTCGGGCAAGTAACATACCGAAGGACAAAGGGAATGACATACGGGATTATATGAATCCTTGACACTGAGGTTCCAACGATAAGATCTTCGTAGAATATGTAGGATCCAATATGGGAATCCAGGTCCCGCTATTGGATATTGACCGAGGAGTCCCTCGGGTCATGTCTACATAGTTCTTGAACCTGCAGGGTCTGCACACTTAAGGTTCGGCGTTGTTTTATGCGTATTTGAGTTATATGGTTGGTTACCGAATGTTGTTCGGAGTCCTGGATGAGATCACAGACGTCACGAGGGTTTCCGGAATGGTCCGAAGACGAATATTGATATATAGGATGACCTCATTTGATTACCGGAAAGTTTTCGGTATTACCGGGAATGTACCGGGAGTGACAAATGGGTTCCGAATGTTCACCGGGGGGGGGGGGGGGGAAGCCCACCCCGGGGAAGCCAATAGGGCTTAGGGGTACCGCACCAGCCCTTAGTGGTCTGGTGGGCAAGCCCAAGAAGGCCCTTGCGCAGGAGATAAGAAAAATCAAAGAGAAAAAAGGGGGAAGTGGGAAGGAAGGGAAGGACTCCACCTTCCAATCCTAGTTGGACTAGGATTGGAGGAGGATTCCTCCTCCCCCCCTTCGACCGAACCCCTTGAGGCTCCTTGAGCCTCAAGGTAAGGCCCCTCCCCTCTCTCCTATATATACTGAGGTATTAGGGCTGATTTTAGACGATTTTTCCACGGCAACCTGACCACATACCTCCACGGTTTTTCCTCTAGATCGTATTTCTGCGGAGCTCGGGCGGAGCCCTGCTGAGATAGATCACCACCAACCTCCGGAGCACCGTCACGCTGCCGGAGAACTCATCTACCTCTCCGTCTCTCTTGCTGGATCAAGAAGGCCGAGATCATCGTCGAGCTGTACGTGTGCTGAACGCAGAGGTGCCGTCTGTTCGGCACTAGATCGGAACGGATCGTGAGATGGATCGCAAGACGGATCTTGAGATGGTTCGTGGGATAGATCGCGGGAAGGATCATGGGACGGATCGTGGGATGGTTCGTGGGATGGTTCGCGGGGCGGATCGAGGGACGTGAGGACGTTCCACTACATCAACCGCATTTCTTAACGCTTCTGCTGTGCGATCTACAAGGGTACGTAGATTGGAAATCTCCTCTCGTAGATGAACATCACCATGATAGGTATTGCGTGTGCGTAGGAAATTTTTTGTTTCCCATGCGACGTTCCCCATCAGTGGCATCATGAGCTAGGTTCATGCGTAGATGTTATCTCGAGTAGAACACAAAAGTTTTTGTGGGCGGTGATGTGCGATTTGCTGCCCTCCTTGGTCTTTTCTTGATTACGCGGTATTGTTGGATCGAAGCGGCTCGGACCGACATTACTCGTACGCTTACGAGAGACTGGTTTCATGGCTACGAGCAACCCCGTTGCTCAAAGATGACTGGCGAGTGTTGGTTTCTCCAACTTTAGTTGAATTGGATTTTACAGAGGAGGTCCTTGGAGAGAGGTTAAATAGCAATTCATACATCTCCGTTCTGGTGTTTGCGTAAGTAAGATGCGATCCTACTAGATACCCATGGCAACCACGTAAAACATGCAACAACAATTAGAGGACGTCTAACTTGTTTTTGCAGGGTATGCTTGTGATGTGATATGGCCAACGACGTGATGTGATATATTGGATGTATGAGATGATCATGTTGTAATAGTTAATATCGACTTGCACATCGATGGTACGGCAACCGGCAGGAGCCATAGGGTTGTCTTTAAACTAACGTTTGTGCTTGCAGATGCATTTACTATATTGCTAGGACGTAGCTTTAGTAGTAATAGCATGAGTAGCACGACAACCCCGATGGCGACACGTTGATGGAGATCATGGTGTGACGCCGGTGACAAGAAGATCATGCCGGTGCTTTGGTGATGGAGATCAAGAAGCACATGATGATGGCCATATCATGTCACTTATGAATTGCATGTGATGTTAATCCTTTATGCACCTTATTATGCTTAGAACGATGGTAGCATTATGAGGTGATCTCTCACTAAAATTTCAAGCTCAAATTGTGTTCTCCCCGACTGTGCACCATTGCGACAGTTCTTCGTTTCGAGACACCACGTGATGATCGGGTGTGATAGACTCAACGTTCACATACAACGGGTGCAAAACAATTGCACGCGCGGAACACTCGGGTTAAACTTGACGAGCCTAGCATGTGCAGACATGGCCTCGGAACACATGAGACCGAAAGGTCAAGCATGAATCGTATAGTTGATATGATAGCATAGAGATGTTTACCACTGAAACTATTCTCGACTCACGTGATGATCGGACTTGAGATAGTGGATTTGGATCATGTACCACTCAAATGACTAGAGAGATGTACTTTTTGAGTGGGAGTTCTTAAGTAATATGGTTAATTGAACTAATTGTCATGAACATAGTCTAATGGTCTTTGCAAATTACGATGTAGCTTGTGCTATAGCTCTACTGTTTTATATGTTCCTAGAGAAAATTTAGTTGAAAGTTGATAGTAGAAAACTTTGCAGACCGAGTCTGTGAAACCGAGGATTGTCCTCGTTGCTGCGCAGAAGGCTTATGTCCTTAATGCACCACTCGGTGTGCTGCACCTCGAGCGTCGTATGTGGATGTTGTGAACATCCGACATACACGTTTCTGATGACTACGTGATAGTTCAGTGCAAAATACTTATTGGCTTAGAAGCAAGGCGCCGAAGATGTTTTGAAATGTCAACGGGACATAAGAGATGTTCTAAAGAGATGAAATTGTGATTTCATGCTTGTGCCCTTGTTAAGACGTGTGAGACCTCCGACAAGATTCTTTGTCCACAAAGTAAAGGAGAAAAGCTCAATCGTTGAGCGTGTGCTCAGATTGTCTGAGTACGACAATCGCTTGAATCAAGTGGAAGTTAATCTTCCATATGAGATAGTGATGGTTCTCCAAAGTCACTGCCACCAAGCTGTGAGAGCTTCGTGATGAACTATAACATATCAAGGATAGATACAATGATTCTTGAGCGATTCACGATGTTTGACACTGCGAAAGTAGAAATCAAGAAGGAGCATCAATAGTTGATGGTTAGTAAAAACACTAAGTTTCAAGAAAGGAAAGGGCTAGAAGGGATAATTTGTGAAACGGCAAAACAGTTGTTGCACTAATGAAGAGACCCAAGATTAAACCCAAACCCGAGACTAAGTGCTTCTGTTATGAGGGGAACGGTCACTGAGGCGGAGCTACCCTAGATGCTTGGTAGATAAGAAGGCTGGCAAAGTCGAAAGAAGTATATTTTTTATACATGATGTTGATGTGTACTTTACTAGTACTCCTAGTAGCGCGAGGGTATTGGATACCGGTTCGGTTGCTAAGTGATTAGTAACACGAAATTAAAGCTACGATATAAACGGAGACTAGCTAAAGGCGAGGTGACGATACGTGTTGGAAGTGTTTCCAAGGTTGATATGATCAAACGTCGCACGCTCCCTCTACCATCGGGATTGGTGTTAAACCTAAATAATTGTTATTTGGTGCTTGCGTTAAGCATGAACATGATTGCATCATGTTTATTGCAAAACGATTATTCATTTAAAGAGAATAATGGTTACTCTATTTTATTGAATAATCACCTTCAATGGTTTATTGAATCTCGATCGTAGTGTTGCACATGTTCATGATATTGGTGCCAAAAGATACAAGGTAATGATGATAGTACCACTTACTTGTGGCACTGCCGCTTGAGTCGTGTTGGTATAAATTGCATGAAGAGGCTCTATACTGATGAATCTTTATACTCACTTGATTTTGAATCACTTGTAACATGCAAATCATACCACATGAGCAATGCCTTGTTTTCATTGAGATGAGACAAGATAGTAACTTGTTGGAAGTAATACATTTTGATGTATGCAGTCCAATGGGTACTGAGGCACGCAATGGATATCATTATGTTCTTACTTCAATGATGATTTGAGTAGATACAAGAGTATTTGCTTAATGAATCACAAGTCTGAAATATTGAAAAAGTTCAATTCTGTTTCAGAGTGAAGTTCATCGTAACAAGAGGATAAACTGTCTACGATATGATCATAGAGATGAATATCTGAGTTGCGAGTTTTGGTACACAGTTAAGACAATGTGGAAGTTGTTTTGCAATTCATGCCACCAAGAACACCATGGTGTGATGGTGTCATAGCCGCGACCTATTTGATATGGTGCATGTTATGATGTCTCTTATCGAATTACCACTATCATTTATGGGTTATGCATTAGAGACAACCGCATTCACTTTAAATAGGGCACCGCCTAATTCCGTTGAGATGACACAGTATAGACTAAGGTTTAGAGAAATCTAAACTGTCGTTTCTTGAAAGATTGGGGCTGCGACACTTATGTGAAAAAGTTTTAGTCAGATAAGCTCGAACCCAAAGCGGATAAATGCATCTTCATAGGATATCCAAAATAGTTGAATACATCTCCTATCTCAGATCCGGAAGCAAAGTGTTTGTTTCTAGAAACGGGTCCTTTCTCGAGGAAAGGTTTCTCTCGAAAGAATTGAGTGGGAGGGTGATAGAACTTGATGAGGTTATTGAACCATCACTTTAACTAGTGTCTAGCAGGGCGCAGGAAGTTATTCTTGTGGCGCCTACACCAATTGAAGTGGAAGCTGATGATAGTGATCATTGAGCATCAGATCAAGTTACTACAAACCTCGTAGGTCGACAAGGTCGCATACTACTACAGAGTGGTATGGTAACCCTATATTGGAGGTCATGTTGTTGAACAATAATGAACCTATGAGTTATGGAGAAGCAATGGTGGGCCCGGATTCCGACAAACGGCTGGAGGCCATGAAATCTGAGAGAGAATCCATGTATAAAACAAAGTCTAGACTTTGGAAGAACTGCTTGATGGTAGTAAGACTGTTAAGTAAAGATGGATCTTTAAAAGGAAGACAGACGATGATGGTGATAAGTCACTATTAAGAAAAGCTCGACTTGTCGCAAAGATGTTTTCGACAAGATCAAAGAGTTGACTATGATGTGACTTTCTCAGTCGTAGCGATGCTAAAAGTCTGTTGGAATTATGTTAGTAGTTGGTGCATTATTTGTGAAATATTGCACATAGGAAGTCAAAACATTGTTTCCTCGATGGTTTCCTTGAGGAAAGATTGTATGTGATACAATCAGAATGTTTTGTCGATCCTAAGGACACTAACAAGTATGCAAGCTTCAGCGATCCTTCAATGGACTGGTGCAAGCATCTCAGAGTTGGAATATACACTTTGATGAGATGATCAAAGATTTTGGGTTTGTACAAGGTTTATGAGAAACTTGTATTTCCAAAGAAGTGAGTGGGAGCACTATAGAATTTCTGATAAGTATATGTGGTTGACATATTGTGGATAAGAAGTAATGTCGAATTTCTGTAAAATCATAAAAGGTTGTTTGAAAGGAGTTTTTCAAAGGAATACCTGGATTGCGCTACTTGAATGTTGAGCATCAAGATCTATGGAGATAGATCAAAACGCTTAATAGAAGTTTCAACAAGATGCATGCCTTGACAAGTTTTTGAAGGAGTTCAAAATAGATCAGCAAAGAAGGAGTTCTTGGTTGTGTTGTAAGGTGTAAATTTGAGTAAGACTCAAAACCCGACCCCGGCAGAATAAAGAGAATAGACGAAGGTCGTCTTCTATGCCTTAGCTGTAGAATCTGAAGTATGCCATGTTGAGTACCGCACCTGATGTGTGCCTTGCCTCAAGTCTGTTGAGAGGTACAGAGAGTGATCCATGATTGAATCACTAGCAGCGGTCAAAGTTATCCTTAGTAACTAATGGACTAAGGATTTTTTTCCTGATTATGGAGGTGGTTAAAGAGTTCGTCGTAAAGGGTTACGTCGATGCAAGCTTTGACACTAATCCGAATAACTATGAGTAGTGAAACGGATTTGTATAGTAGAGTAGATATTTGGAGTATTTCCGAATAGCACGTAGTAGCAGCATATATAAGATGACATAAAGATTTGTAAAGAACACACAGATCTGAAAGTTTCAAAACCGTTGACTAAAACTTCTCTCACGAGCAAGACGTGATCAGACCCCAGAACTATATGGGTGTTAGATTCGTTAGAATCACAATGTGATGTGAACTAGATTATTGACTCTAGTGCAAGTGGGAGACTGTTGGAAATATGCCCTAGAGGCAATAATAACTTAGTTATTATTATATTTATTTGTTCATGATAATCATTTATTATCCATGCTATAATTGTATTGATTGGAAACACAATACTTGTGTGGATACATAGACAAAACACTGTCCCTAGTAAGCCTCTAGTTGACTAGCTCGTTGATCAAACATGGTCAAGGTTTCCTGACCATAGGCAAGTGTTGTCACTTGATAACGGGATCACATCATTAGGAGAATCATGTGATGGACTAGACCCAAACTAATGAAACGTAGCATGTTGATCGTGTCATTTTGTTGCTACTGTTTTTCTGCGTGTCAAGTATTTATTCCTATGACCATGAGATCATATAACTCACTGACACCGGAGGAATGCCTTGTGTGTATCAAACGTCACAACGTAAATGGGTGACTATAAAGATGCTCTACAGGTATCTCCGAAGGTGTCCGTTGAGTTAGTATGGATCAAGACTGGGATTTGTCACTCCGTGTGACGGAGAGGTATCTCGGAGCCCACTCGGTAATACAACATCACACACAAGCCTTGCAAGCAATGTGACTTAGTGTAAGTCATGGGATCTTGTATTACGGAACGAGTAAAGAGACTTGTCGGTAAATGATATTGAAATAGGTATGCGGATACTGACGATCGAATCTCGGGCAAGTAACATACCGAAGGACAAAGGGAATGACATACGGGATTATATGAATCCTTGACACTGAGGTTCCAACGATAAGATCTTCATAGAATATGTAGGATCCAATATGGGCATCCAGGTCCCGCTATTGGATATTGACTGAGGAGTCCCTCGGGTCATGTCTACATAGTTCTCGAACCCGCAGGGTCTGCACACTTAAGGTTCGGCGTTGTTTTATGCGTATTTGAGTTATATAGTTGGTTACCGAATGTTGTTCGGAGTCTCGGATGAGATCATGGACGTCACGAGGGTTTCCGGAATGGTCCGGAGATGAAGATTGATATATAGGATGACCCCATTTGATTACCGGAAAGTTTTCGGCATTACCGGGAATATACGGGGAGTGACGAATGGGTTTCGGATGTTCACCGGGGGGGCAGCCCACCCCGCGGTAGCCCATAGGCCTTAGGGGTGTGATGTTTGTTGTGTATCCCTTGCAACGACGCCAGAAATAGTTGTGTCGACGGCACCAGGAATCCTTCAGCTACGGCTACGCCTTAAGGGACTTCCTAGGCAAGTATGCAAAGGATTTCCCCCGTGGCCTTGGAGCCTTGCGTTGGTGTTCCCTCGAAGTGGAAAGGGTGATGTAGCACAGCGACGGTAAGTATTTCCCTCAGTTTGAGAACCAAGGTATCAATCTGGCGGAAGAGTATCTCAAGATCCTGCACAAACACAAAAGCTTGCACCCAACGCTATGAAGGGGTTGTCAATCCCTTATAGATTGTTTGCCAAGTGAGAACTGAAAGCAACAATGTAACAAAGCAAAGTAAAAGCAGAGATGTAAACGATGGATGTGAATAGACCCGGGGGCCGTAGTGTTTACTAGTGGCTTCTCTCATGAAAGCAAGTGGAAGAAGGGCGAACGGAAAAAGGCAAAAGAAAACGGCAAAGGAGAAAGGCAAACGAAAACGGCAAATGTGAAGTGGGGGAGAGGAAAACGTGAGGCAACTGGCAACAAAAGTAAATGCAATAGAAGAGTTTGTGAGACCTACTTGGATAGATCTTGATTTCTCCTCCCCGGCAACAGCGCCAGAAATACTTCTGATGTTTTCTGTGTATCCCTTGCAACGGCGCCAGAAATAGTTGTGTCGACGGCACCAGGAATCCTTCAGCTACGGCTACACCTTAAGGGACTTCCTAGGAAAGTATGCAAAGGATTTCCCCCGTGGCCTTGGAGCCTTGTGTTGGTGTTCCCTCAAAGCGGAAAGGGTGATGTAGCACATCGACGGTAAGTATTTCCCTCAGTTTGAGAACCAAGGTATCAATCTGGCGGAAGAGTATCTCAAGATCCTGCACAAACACAAAAGCTTGCACCCAACGCTATGAAGGGGTTGTCAATACCTTATAGATTGTTTGCCAAGTGAGAACTGAAAGCAACAATGTAACAAAGCAAAGTAAAAGAAGAGATGTAAACGATGGATGTGAATAGACCCGGGGCCGTAGTGTTTACTAGTGGCTTCTCTCATGAAAGCAAGTTGGCGGTGGGTGAACAAATTACTGTCGAGCAATTGATAGATATGTGCAGAGTCGTGACGATATCTATGCAATGATTATTTCTATAGGCGTCACGTCCGAAACAAGTAGACCGATACTTTCTGCATCTACTACTATTACTCCACACGTCGACCGCTATCCAGCATGCATCTAGTGTATTAAGTCCATAAGAACAGAGTAACGCCTTAAGCAAGATGACATGATGTAGAGGGATAATCTCAAACCAATGATAAAACCCCATCTTTTTACCCTTCATGGCAACTGCTTGATGTGTGCCTTGCTGCCCCTACTGTCACTGGGAAAGGTCACCACATGGCAGAACCCAAAACCAAGCACTTCTCCCATTGCAAGAATCATAGATCTAGTTGGCCAAACAAAACCAAAGACTCGGAGAGACTTACAAGGATATCAAATCGTGCATATAAGAAATCAGTAAAGACTGAAATATATATCATAGATAATCTGATCACAAGTCCACAATTCATCATATCTCGACAAACACACCGCCAAAGAAGATTACATTGGATAGATCTCCATGAAGATCATGGAGAACTTTGTATTGAAGATCCAAGAGAGAGAAGAAGACATCTAGCTACTAACTACGGACCCGTAGGTCTGAAGTGAACTACTCACGAGTCATTGGAGGGGCGATGATGATGATGAAGAAGCCCTCCAACTCCAAAGTCCCCTCCGGCAGGGTGCTGGGAAGGGTCTCCAGATGAGATCTCGCGGAAACAGAAGCTTGCGGCGGCGGAAAAGTATTTTCGAGACTCCCCTGATTTTTTGCGGAATATTTGGGAATTTATAGGCCAAAGACCTAGGTCAAGGGGCGGCCAGGGAGGCCACAAGCCTACACCACCGCCGCCTCCCTGGAGTGGGGGCTTGTGGCCTCCCTGGAGCCCACCTGGCTTGGCCCAAAAGCCCCCTGGACTTCTTCCGTTCGGGAAAAAATCATTTCGGGGTTTTTCTTCCGTTTGGACTCCGTTCCAAAATCAGATATGAAAAGAGTCAAAAACACGGAAAAACAGGAACTGGCACTTGGCACTGAATTAATAAGTTAGTCCAAAAAGATATAAAAGGGTACATAAAACATACAAAGAAGGCAAGATAACAGCGTGAAAACATCAAAAATTATAGATACATTTGAGACGTATCAAGCATCCACAAGCTTAACTCCTGCTCGTCCTCGAGTAGGGAAGTGATAAGAATGAATTTTTGATGCTTTCATGCTAGCTAGCATAGGTGTCCTTTGTAATTCCTCTTATGTGACGTGAATGATCAGATCCATTAGATTCAAAACAATAGTTTGCTATTGACGTGGAAACAATAATAATTCAAGCAAACTAGCAAAGTAATCATGAACTTTCAAAATAACAAGGCCAAAAGAAAGTTATCCCTACAAAAGCATATAGTCTGGCTATGCTCTATCATCATTGCACAACGAGTTTAAATCATGCACAACCCCGGTATTGGCCAAGTAATTGTTTCACACCTTTACTTTCTCAAACATTTTCAACTCTCACGCAATACATGAGCGTGAGCCATGGTTATAGCACTATAGATGGTGTGGAATGTGGTGGGGGTTGCAAGACAAAAAGGAGAAGATAGTCACATTAACTAGGCATATCAATGAGCTGTGGAGATGCTCATCAATAGATACCAATGTGAATGAGTAGGGATTGCCATACAAATGATGCACTAGAGCTACAAGTGTGTGAAAGCTCTTAAAGAAAACTAGTGGGTGTGCATCCAACTTGCTTGCTCACGAAGACCTAAGGCAATTTTGAGGAAGCTGAGATAGATCACCACCAACCTCCGGAGCGCCGTCACGCTGCCGGAGAACTCATCTACCTCTTCGTCTCTCTTGTTGGATCAAGAAGGATGAGATCATCGTCGAGTTGTACGTGTGCTGAACGCGGAGGTGCCGTATGTTCGGCACTAGATCAGAACGGATCGTGAGATGGATCGCAAGACGGTTCGTCCAACGGATCGCAAGATGGTTCGTGGGACGGATCGCGGGATGGATCGTGGGACGGTTTGTGGGACGGTTCGCGGGGCGAATCGAGGGACGTGAGGACGTTCCACTACATCAACCGCGTTTCTTAACGCTTCTGCTGTGCAATCTACGAGGGTACGTAGATCAGAAATCTCCTCTCGTAGATGAACATCACCATGATAGGTATTGCGTGTGTGTAGGAATTTTTTTGTTTCCCATGCGACGTTCCCCATCAGAAACCCTCCTATACCGGTTAATATTTAACCGACAGCGTGTTTTCCATATTACCCTTCCTGCTCCTGCCTTCTTTGACTTTCAGGTAAAACGGAGATATTACATAACCAGAGGAGAGGCAGAAGAGTATGAGAGGGAGGCAAAGGTTGCTCGTCTCCGTGAGGCAGCTATTCAGGCAGTGGCTGCAGCGCTCCCGTATAACCCCCATTATGATTTTGGGTATCGCCCGAACCATCCTTGGGAGTAGACCAACTTAGGCCAAAAGCCTAAGCTTGGGGGAGTACGCGTTTCTCACCGACTTTATATTCTTGCTTACGCTTTCACTATGTTAGTCGGTGTTCACACTTTGCCACTGTATCATCCATGCTAGTTTATTTTCTTTCTCTCGTTTTATTTTCGTGTGTCTGTCTAGTTTGAGAAAACCCAAAAAGATTTTCTTTTTCTTCTTTTGCTTGTTGGGAGCTTTCTCGTGTAAATAGTTTTCTTTTTCTTTGGGTCAAGGTAGAAGACCATGGTTACAATGTTTAGTGGCTCTCGCATGCATACATGTTTATCTGTTAAAGAGCCATATTACTTTGTCTTCTCCTTTGCGTTTGCTTGCAGATTCCAGCTTAGTCCAATGCACGAGCACTCTTATTATTGTTCACACCATTCGGTCGTGCAAGTGAAAGGCAATAATGACGATATATGATGAAGTGAATGAGCCTGGAAAAGCTGGTATTAACTCGATCTATTTTGTTTTTGTAAATATGACTAGCTCATCGTTCCTGATTCAGCTTTGTTGTGAGAGAAACATGTTTGCAATGACAACTTAGAGATCATAGTTTCTCATAACATGCTTAATTAGCTAGGAGCTTATAATGGTTTGTCTTGGATGCCAACATGAATTTTGAGATGACTATGATGTAGTATGATAGGATGGTATCCTCCTTTGATTGATTCAAGTGGCTTGACTTGGCGCATGTTCACGCATGTAGTTGAAACAAAATCAACATAGCCTCTATGATATTCATGTTCATGGTGATTTATGTCCTAATCATGCTTGCACTCAATGTTGGTTAATCTCAATGCATCTTGATGACTGTTGTCGCTCTCTAGTTGGTCGCTTCTCAGTCTTTTGCTAGCCTTCACTTGTACTAAGCGGGAATACTGCTTGTGCATCCACTTCCATAAACCCAAAGTTGTTCCATATGAGTCCACCATACCTACCTTTATGCGGTATCTACATGTCGTTCCAAGTAAATTTGCATGTGCCACTCTCTAAACCTTCAAGAAATAATATATTTTGCATGCCCGAATCGCTCATGTGGTGACACGAGCTATCAGTATCTTCCATGCTAGGCGTGTTATCCACGATATGTGTTTATTCACTATCATTCACGAGAAAGGGGCCGGTAATTGGAATGCCCAGTTCCATGCTCAAATTGAAAAGATAATTGCAAACAAAACTCCCCCTGGATTGATGTTGGTATGGACGGCACCCGAGGATTCGGCTAGTCGTGGAGTGTGATTGATCGGTGGTGGGGGGTCAAAACTTTACTTTTCTGTTTGGGAACCGCCTATAGCATGTGTAGCGTGGAAGATGGTGAGAACTCTTAGTCATTGCGTTGACAATGAAAGCATGCCACCCAAAATTATCATCTCTGTTTTCAAAGCCTGAGCTCTGACACCTCTGCAAATCAATGCTTCCCTCTGCGAAGGGCCTGTCTATTTATGTTCGTGTTGAGTCCTCCTCCTCTTATAAAAGCACCAATTAGAGAGCACCTCTGTCATTTTTAAGATTTGCTTTTGACCGATGTTGAGTATGACTGTGACTGGATCTTCTTTGCCATGAATTACAATGTTTAGTCAGCCCTTGGTCTTTGAAGGTGCTCTGCATTTATGTTTTGCGGTCTCAGAAAAAGCTAGCGAGATACCATCTGTTCGTACTGCTTCATGATTGTTTTGATTAAAGTGGTGAAGTTTGAAACTTATTATTATTTGCTCGCTAGTTGATTATGCCATTGATATGAGTTTACCCTGAGACCTAGATGTCATTTGCTTATGTGGTTAGCTTGTGATATTGCTGAAATTCTGGTTATGAGTTAGACATAGTTGCAACAACAAGATCAAACAGAGTTCGTAAAAGTTTTTCTTTTGTCTCTTCAATTTGTCAGGTGAATTGCTTGAGGATAATCAAGGCTTTAAGCTTGGGGAAGTTGATACGTCTCCGTCGTATCTACTTTTCCGAACTCTTTTGCCCTTGTTTTGGACTCTAATTTGCATGATTTGAATGGAACTGACCTCGACTAACGTTGTTTTCAGCAGAATTGCCATGGTGTTGTTTTTGCGCAGAAATAAAAGTTCTAGGAATGACCTGAAAATTTACGGAGAATTTTAGTGGAATATATAAAAAATACTGGCGCAAGAATCAACGGAGGAAGTGGAGTGTGGAGCCCACAAGCCCACCATGCGCGGGCCCCCCATGGCCGCCTGGCAGGCTTGTGGGGCCCACGAAGCTCCACCGCCTTGCTACTTCTCAAACAACAGTGCCAGAAATTGACATGTTGACGGAGACTGGGCTTGCATTGGTTTTTCCCTTGAAGAGGAAAGGGTGATGCATCACAGGAGTAGTAAGTATTTCCCTCAGTTTGAGAACCAAGGTTTCGATCCAGAAGGAGGGTCTCGTCAAGTCCAGAGTACCTGCGCAAACACAAACAAGCTTGCACCCAACGCTTCAAAGGGGTTGTCAATCCCTTCAAGATTGTTTGCAAAATGAGATATGAAGACGGAAAGTGCAACGAAGTAAAAAGTGTAAGGCTGAAAATATGGTGTGGAGTAGACCCTCGGGGCCATAGTGTTCACTAGAGGCTTCTCTCAAAATAGCAAATATCACGGTGGGTGAACAAATTACTGTCGAGCAATTGAAAGAACCGCGTAAAGTCATGACGATATCTAAGGCAACGATCATGCATATAGGCATCACGTCTGAGACAAGTAGACCGATACTTTCTGCATCTACTACTATTACTCCACACATCGACCGCTATCCAACATGCATCTAGTGTATTGAGTTCATGACGAACAGAGTAACGCCTTAAGCAAGATGACATGATGTAGAGGGATAATCTCAAACCAATGACGAAATCCCCATCTTTTTACCCTTGATGGCAACAACACGATGCGTGCCTCGCTACCCCTTCTGTCACTGGGTGAGGTCACCGCACGGTATGAACCCAAAACCAAGCACTTCTCCCATTGCAAGAATCATAGATCTAGTTGGCCAGACAAAACCCACAACTCGAAGAGAATTACAAGGATATGAAATCATGCATAAGAGAGATCAGAAGAAACTCAAATAAGATTCATAGATAATTTGATCATAAATCCACAATTCATCGGATCTCGACAAACACACCACAAAAGAAGATTACATTGGATAGATATCCATGAAGATCATGAAGAACTTTGTATTGAAGATCCAAGAGAGAGAAGAAGCCATCTAGTTACTAGCTATGGACCTGTAGGTCTATGGTGAACTACTCACGCATCATCGGAGAGGTCATGGTGTTGATGAAAAGCCCTCTGTATCCGAATCTCCCCTCCGGCAGGGCACCAGAACGTGCCCCAGATGGGATCTTGCGGAGACAAAAGCTTGCGGCGGCGGAAAAGTACTTTCGATGATCTCCTGATGTTTTTGGGATTTTTAGGGAATTTATAGGCGCAACCCCTAGGGCAGAGGGCGCCTAGGGGCCCACAAGCCTGTGGGCCGCCCCCCCCCCTAGCCGCGAGGTGGGGGCTTGTGGGGCCCGTGAGGCTCCCCTGCCTTGGCTCTCAAGCTTCCCGATCTTCTTTCGTTCCGGAAAAAATCTTTTCGGGGATTTTCTTTCGTTTGGACTCCGTTTCAAAATCTCCTCTGAAAGGGTTCAAAAACATGGAAAAAACAGGAACTGGCACTTGGCACTGAGTTAATAAGTTAGTCCCAAAAAATATATAAAAGTCATGCATAACATCCAAAGTTTGACAAGATAATAGCATGAAACCATCAAAAATTATAGATACATTGGAGACTTAACTCCTGCTTGTCCTCGAGTAGGGAAGTGATAAAGAATGAATTTTGATGTGGAATGCTACCTAGCATAGTTGTCCTTTGCAACTTCTTTCACATGACATGAATGTTCAGATCCGTAAGATTCGAAACAATAGTTTGATATTGACATGAAAACAATAATACTTCAAGGAAACTAGCAAGGTAATCATGAACTTTCAAAATAACAAGGCCAAGGAAAGTTATCCCTACAAAATCATATAGTCTGGCTATGCTCCATCATCCTCACAGAACTAATGTAAATCATGCACAACCCCGGTATTGGCCAAGTAATTGTTTTCGCACTCTTACTTTCTCAGACTTTTTATAAGTATCACGCAATACATGAGCGCGAGCCATGTATATAGCACTATAGGTGGAATAGAGTGTGGTGGTGGTTGTGAGGCAAAAAGGAGGAGATGGTCACATTGACTTGGCATATCAAAGGGTTATGGAGATGCCCATTAATAGATATCAATGTGAATGAGTAGGGATTGCCATACAAGAGATGAACTAGAGCTATAAGTATGTGAAAGCTCAAAAGGAGAACTAGTGGGTGTGCATCCAACTTGCTTGCTCACGAAGACCTAGGGAAATTTTGAGGAAGCCCATCATTGGAATATACAAGCCAAGTTATATAATGAAGATTCCCACTAGCATATGGTAGTGACAAAGCAAGAAGCTCTCAATCATGAAGAACATGGTGCTATTATGAAGCACAAGTGTGGAAAAAGATAGTAGCATTGTCCCTTCTCTCTTTTCTTTTTTTCATTTGGGCTCTCAGGCCTCTCTTTTTTTTCTCTCCCTTTTTTTTGTTTTTGGGCTCTTTGGCCTCTTTTTTGTTTTTATTCCTCACATGGTACAATGCTCTAATAATGATGATCATCACACTTTTATTTACTCACAGCTCAAAAATCACAACGATGACTCCATAGGAAATGCCTCCGGCAGTGTACCGAGATGTGCAACGATCTAGCATGGCGTATGACGTTGAAACATATCGCTAGCTATCTTAAGATCATGCAATGGCAATATGAGAGTGACGACACAAGTCATGAGATGGAACGATGGGAGTTGCATGGCAATATATCTCGGAATGGCTATGAAAATGCCATAGTAGGTAGGTATGGTGGCTGTTTTGAGGAAGGAATTTGGTGGGTTTGTGCACCGGCGAGAATTGCGCGGTACTAGAGAGGCTAGCAATGGTGGAAGGTGAAAGTGCATCTATACCATGGACTCACATTAGTCATGAAGAACTCACATACTTGTTGCGAAAGTTTTTATGAGAAATCAAAACGAAGTGCTAAACGTATACTCCGAGGGGAAGGGTTGGTAGGTGTAAACCATTGCGCGATCCCGACCTCAACACAAAGGATGACAATCAATAGATCAATTATGCCCTGACTTCCTAACATAGCGGTTCACCATACGTGCATGCTACGGGAATCACTAACTTTAACACAAGTATTTCTAGATTCACAACACCCTGCTAACATGGCTCTTAATATTACGGAATCCACGTCTCAAAACTAATTGAGAGGAATCAAAACTTCTCTTTCTATTCAATGCACATGAAGATGGAGGTTTTTGCATCCTCCTTGGGTACCTATCACCTTTGGGACTACTTTCATAGCATAAGCCAACTACCAAGTCACGCACCGCCGTGCTCTAAAAGATATAAGTGAAGCACTAGAGCAAAAGTATCTAGCTCAAAAGATATAAGTGAAGCACTATGAGCATTCTAGCAAAATCACGATGAGTGCATGTCTCTCTCTCAAAAGGTGTGCAGCAAGGATGATTGTGACACAACAAAAAGAAAAGGCTCCTAAGATACAAGATGCTCCAAGCAAAACACATATCATGTGGTGAATAAAAATATAGCTCCAAGTAATGTTACCGATGGATTGAAGACGAAAGGGGGGATGCCTTCCCGGGGCATCCCCAAGCTTAGGCTTTTTGGTGTCCTTGAATTTGGCTGGGGATGCCTTGGGCATCCCCAAGCTTGAGCTCTTTCCACTCCTTATCTCGTCGTCCATGAGAACATCACCCAAAACATGAAAACTTCACAACACAAAACTTAAACAGAAACTCGTGATACATTAGCACAAGAAAACAAACTACCACCTCTTTTGGTACTGTAGCAAACTTGAATTTTATCTATATTGGTGTTGGGCTACTGTATTCTCACTTTTCCATGGCTAGTACCCCCCCCTGATACTAACCATAGTTTCATCAAAACAAGCAACCAACTCAACAAAAACAGAATCTGTCAAAAACAGACCAGTCTGTAGCAATCTATATACTTCGTATACTTTTGGTACCTCAAAAATTCTGAAACATTACGACTGCCTGGGGAAAAGGTGTATCAACCAGAAGCAAAAAGAATCAACTCAAAAGATCTTTCTGAATAAAAATGAAAAATCATCTCGTGAGCGAAAAGTTTCTGTCTTTTTCCAGCAGGATCAAAGAACCATTACCAAGACTAGTCATAAAGGTTTTGCTTGGCTCAAACACAAAAAGAAACACAAAAAACACAATCACAACAGAATTATGATAGTGTGGATGCAACAAAACAGAAAGAAAAAGAAATAAATTCATTGGGTTGCCTCCCAACAAGCGCTATTGTTTAACGCCCTTTAGCTAGGCATAAGGCAAACATATCTAGGTCTAACATACTTCCTATGCATAGGCATTTTATAGGAAAACAGATTGTCAAGACAACCAATAGTTACCAAATGCAAGGAAGAAGAAAGAGACAATAGCAATCTCAACATAACGAGAGGTAATTTGGTAACATGAAAGTTTCTACCACAATATTTTCCTCTCTCATAGCAATTACATGTGGGATCATAATCTAATTCAACAATATAGCTATCACAAAGGATATTCTTTTCATGATCCACATGCACGCAAAGTTGATGCTCTTCAAAAATAGTGGGATTATCAGCAACTAAAGTCATTACGTCTCCAAACCCACTTTCAATAATATTGCAAACATCATATTCATCATGAGGCTTAAACAAATTTTCAATATCATAAGAAAAATCATTACCCCAATCATGATAATTGCAACAAGTAGTGGACATAGCAAAACTAGCATCCCCAAGCTTAGGGTTTTGCATATTTTTAGCATGATTGTCACTAATAGAATTTATAGTGAAACCATTGCAATCATGCTTTTCATTCAAGGAGCCCTCGTGAATCACTTCCTGAACTTCTTCATCACGATTTTCAGATTCACGCATCTCAAGAAAAACTCCATAGAGAAAGTCAAGTGCACTCAACTCACTAGCAATTGGATCAACATAATTGGATCTCTCAAAGAGATTAGCAAGTGGGTGAGGATCCATATCACTAGATTTTCAGCAAGCGAAGATGCAAGCATATTGAAGGCACATAGCACACAAGCGAACAAAGAGCAAGCGAGAAAAAGGCGAACGAAAAAAAGGCAAACGAAAAAGGCAAATTGGTGAAGTGGGGGAGAGGAAAACGAGAGGCAACTGGCAAACAAAGTAAATGCAAGAGATGAGTTTGCGACACCTACTTGGATGAGTTCTTGACTTGATCCTCCCTGGCAACGGCACCATAAATTCTTCTTGCTACGGCAACAAAAGTCCTTCCCCGGCAACGGCGCCAGAAACCCTTTTGCTACTTCTCAAACAACAGTGCCAGAAATCGACACGTTGACGGAGACTGGGCTTGCGTTGGTTTTTTCCTTGAAGAGGAAAGGGTGATGCAGCACAGGACTAGTAAGTATTTCCCTCAGTTTGAGAACCAAGGTATTGAACCAGAAGGAGGGTCTCGTCAAGTCCAGAGTACCTGCGCAAACACAAACAAGCTTGCACCCAACGCTTCAAAGGGGTTGTCGATCCCTTCAAGATTGTTTGCAAAGTGAGATCTGAAGGCGGAAAGTGAAACGAAGTAAAAAGTGTAAGGCTGAAAATATGGTGTGGAGTAGACCCTGGGGGCCATAGTGTTCACTAGAGGCTGCTCTCCAAATAGCAAATATCACGGTGGGTGAACAAATTACTGCGAGTGATACCTACTTTTCCAAACTCTGTTGCCCTTGTTTTGGACTATAATTTGCATGATTTGAATGGAACTAACCTAGACTGACGTTGTTTTCAGCAGAATTGCCTTGTTGTTATTTTTGTGCAGAAATCAAAGTTCTCCAAACGTCCTGAAAATTTACGGGGAGCAGTTTTGGAAAATATCAAAAATATCTGCACCAAGTTCCACCTCAGGGGGTGGGCCAGTGGGCCACAAGCCCCTGCTACGCCACCACCCCTTGGTGGCGGTGGGCAGGCTTGTGGGCCCACAGGCACCTGCCGCCCCCAACTCCAGCTCTATAAGTTGTCTTTCGTCCTAGAAAAAATGAAAAGGGAAGTTTTCGTCGCGTTTTCGATACGGAGGCGCCGCCACCTCCTGTTCTTCATCTGGACGGCAGATCTCGAGTCCGTCTTGGGCTCCGGAGAGGGGAAATCATCGCCATCGTCATCATCAACCTTCTTCCCTCTCCAATTCCAGGAAGCTCTTCGTCGTTCATGAGTAATCTATTCATAGGCTCGCTCGGCGGTGATGAGTAGGATGAGATCTATCATGTAATCGAGTTAGTTTTGACGGGGATTGATCCCTAGTATCCACTATGTTCTATATTGATGTTGCTACTACTTGGCTATGCTTAATGCTTGTCACTAGGGCCCGAGTGCCATGATTTCAGATCTGAAATTATTATGTTGTCACCAATATATGTGTGTTTTAGATCCGATCTTCCAAGTTGTAGTTACCTACTATGTGTTATGATCCGGCAACCCCGGAGCGACAATAACCGGAACCACTCCCGGTGATGACCATAGTTTGAGGAGTTCATGTGTTCACCAAGTGCTAATGCATTGGTATGGTTCTTTATTAAAAGGAGAACCTTAATATCCCGTAGTTTCCTTTTGGACCCCGCTGCCACGGGAGGGATGGACAATAGATGTCATGCAAGTTCTTTTCCCTAAGAACGTATGACGACACACGGAATGCATGCCTACATCACATTGACGAATGGGAGCTAGCCACATATCTCTCCGTGTTATAGATGTTGCATGATGAATATCATCCAAACAAATCACCGGCCCATTGCCTACGAGTTTGTCCTACTGTTGTTACTTGTCTTGTTCTGCTGCTGCTGCTGCTACTGTTGCTACTGCTGTTACTTGTCTTGCTCTGCTGCTGCTACTACTATTGCTACTACTGTCGGTTGCTAATGTTGCTACTTGCTACTGCTGTCACTACTGATGTTCCTTGCCACTGCTATTGCTCGTTACACTGTCGTTACTCGTTACTTTGCTGTTACTATTGTGCCTGCAGATACTAATCTTTCAGGTGTGGTTGAATCTGACAAATTCAGCTGCTAATACTTGAGAGTATACTCTCACCTCCCGTCGTGCAAACCAACAAATTGGGTCGCATACTCTACCCTCGAAAACTGCTGCGAACCCACGCGCTGGTGGGCCATCAACAACATTCTTCCAGTTTCATTGCCGGGGAGTGCTAGCAGCATTCTTCTGGTGCCGTTGCAGGAGAAGGTTCGTTGTCATAAGCATTCGTCTAGCTAACACTAGAGATTGCAGGATCAGCACTTTTCTGGAGCCAATGCCAGGGAAGCACAACTGAAGTCATCGAGCAATTGATAGAACCGTGCAAAGTCATGACGATATCTAAGGCAGTGATCATACATATAGGCATCACGTCTGAGACAAGTAGACCGATACTTTCTGCATCTACTACTATTACTCCACACATCGACCGCTATCCAGCATGCATCTAGTGTATTGAGTTCATGACGAATAGAGTAACGCCTTAAGCAAGATGACCTGATGTAGAGGGATAATCTCAAACCAATGATGAAAACCCCATATTTTTACCCATGATGGCAACAACATGATGCGTGCCTTGCTACCCCTTCTGTCACTGGGTGAGGTCACCGCACGGTATGAACCCAAAACCAAGCACTTCTCCCATTGCAAGAATCATAGATCTAGTTGGCCAGACAAAACCCACAACTCGAAGAGAATTACAAGGATATGAAATCATGCATAAGAGAGATCAGAAGAAACTCAAATAAGATTCATAGATAATCTGATCATAAATCCACAATTCATCAGATCTCGGCAAACACACCGCAAAAGAAGATTACATCGGATAGATCTCCATGAAGATCATGGAGAACTTTGTATTGAAGATCCAAGAGAGAGAAGAAGCCATCTAGTTACTAGCTATGGACCCGTAGGTCTATGGTGAACTACTCACGCATCATCGGCAGGGCACCAGAACGTGCCCCAGATGGGATCTTGCGGAGATAGAAGCTTGCGGCGGCGGAAAAGTACTTTCGATGATCTCCTGATTTTTTTGGGATTTTTAGGGAATTTATAGGCGCAACCCCTAGGGCAGAGGGCGCCCAGGGGGCCATCAAGCCTGTGGGCCGCGGCCTCCCCCCTCGCAGTGGGGTGGGGGCTTGTGGGGCCCCTGAGGCTCCCCTGCCTTGGCTCTCAAGCTTCCCGATCTTCTTCCGTTCCGGAAAAAATCTTTTCAGGGATTTTCTTCCGTTTGGACTCCGTTTCAAAATCTCCTATGGAAGGGGTCAAAACATGGAAAAAACAAGAACTGGCACTTGGCACTGAGTTAATAAGTTAGTCCCAAAAAATATATAAAAGGCATGCATAACATCCTAAGTTTGACAAGATAATAGCATGAAACTATCAAAAATTATAGATACGTTGGAGACGTATCACGCCTCCAATCTCAGCTCTATTTAGTCTGTCTCGCCCGGAAAAAAATCAAGGAGAATAGTTCATCTCGTTTTACGATACGGAGGCGCCGCCACCTCCTGTTCTTCATCTGGAGGGCAGATCTGCAGTCCGTTCTGGGCTCCGGAGAGGGGAGATCGTCGACATCGTCATCACCAACCTTCCTTCATCGCCAATTCCATGATGCTCTTCACCGTTCGTGAGTAATCTCATCGTAGGCTTGCTGGACGGTGATGGGTTGGATGAGATCTATCATGTAATCAAGTTAGTTTTGACGGGAATTGATCCCTAGTATCCACTATGTTCTGAGATTGATGTTGCTACTACTTTGCCATGCTTAATGCTTGTCACTAGGGCCCGAGTGCCATGATGTCAGGGGGATAACCCCGGGGTAGGCCCATCAAGCCCGTTCCTTCATTTCCGGCCCAATGAGCATGAAGGCGCGGAGATTATCAAGGCCCAAGTCTTCTGACCGGCTAGGCATCACCTGTCGGCTGGAAGACGAGGCGGCCACCTTTCTGGCCGGCCAGGCAACCCCTGCCGACTAGAATCCAGGCAGCCTCCCATTCAGGCCCGGCCTGGTCCCGCCAGCCGGACTCAGGAGGAGGCGGCCATCCTCAAGCCGACTGACCAAGCAGGCTAGCCGGCCGAGGATCACGAGTCACATCAGATCGTAGGTTAGGAAAGGACCTCACGATTAAATGTACTAGATCGGGGCGCCCCGCAGGTACGAGCGTCGGCGGCCATGCCGCTGACCTACCCCGGCTCTGATCCATCACCTAGCTTGATGTCGCACCGTCACACTCCCACTCCATTACTGCACTCGGCATGGGGAACAGTGGAGGCGGTCGAACTACCTGCCCATGAAGAATCTCGCGGGGCGACGCTCGACGTACAACGCGTGCTCAGCGGCAACCTTACGCGGGAGCCCCATTGGCCAGCCGGCGGGTCCCACCAGCAATCGAGACCATGCAGCCGGTGGGCCCCACATCGACAAGACAAGACCCCTGTGGGCCCCTGGCCAGCCGGCGAAGCATCCAGCCGGGTCCCACGCATGTACCTTTTATCCATATTGTAGGTCGGCGGGGTTCGCCTATAAAACCCCCCGGCCGTCCCCCATGCAAGGAGGCCGATCACTTGCCAGTCATTCAACACCACACACTCACCAACAAACAGAGAGCGAGGTAGAGACGAGCCGGCTGCTCCCCTCTTCCTCCTCCCAACACAGCTCAAGGAGCAACATTGTACTATGTTCCCATACATCAAACACACCAGCAGGATTAGGGGTATTATCTCTACGGAGAGCCCTGAACCTGGGTACATCGTGCGTCCCATGCGTGTACCAACCTCGTTCCCAGCGCCCACCTTTGTCCCTACGGTTCTCACTGACTTTAGCCTACCCATGGCATATGTTGTGAGTATTCACCGACATTTGGCACCCACCGTGGGGCCGATCGCGGCATCGGTTGGCTTCACGCGCTGGGCGGGCCCCGCACCTACACCATCGGATGCATCACGTCCGGATCAGTTTGCATGCTCGTGGAGCTTGCTTTCGACGAGGCGACGCCCATGATGATCGACGTCCCCGTCCGCCATGCGGATTCGGACGAAGATTCTGATGACGAGGCACTCCCTAGCGTCGTCGTTGCTGCTATGGAGAACCTCAGCGTTCTCTTCAGCGACCTTCGCCTCAACGACGGCCCACGCTACTTCGGCGAGGACTACGACGTTGAGGCGCTCTGCGCCAGCTTCAGCAGGCTTTCTATCGCTGAGATGCCTGCCCACGATGTTTACCCCTGTAACGTCCTCATCTTCGACGGCCCTCCGCCGTCGGTGGGGTTCTTCACCCCATACCACGTTGCTGCCGTCTCCAACACCGTGGAGGTGATGGTTATCGGCGCTGGCACCAGCACGGCTCCCGGCAAGGCCTCCGCAGGCGCCGGCGAGCCAGCTGTGGCCGCCGCTGATACTCTTCGGGACGCCATCGCCGGCCTGAAGACACCGGTGACCGCTTCGGCCGACCCTGCAGACGCTCGAGCCTCACTGGAGGAGGCTCGCAAGCGTATCTTGGAGGAGGGCATCGCCGTGGCCTCGGAGAAACGTCGGTTGGAGGCTACACATCGTGAGTATAACTTTGCGTACGGTCTTACTCCGATTTCCGAGGCCCCCAGCCGACTTGGATCGGTCCGTAGCCGCGGACGGTTTGTCGCCGAGGTTCTAGGCGGGGACCTTCCCACCTACGAGACTCCCATGGCCAACATGCGGGCAGCACATGCGGCCATGGAGGAGATGGCGATCCTCGAGGAGCGTGCCTTCCAGGAGAAGCGTGTCAAGGATCTCCTTGACGCCGCTAACCAGCAGCACGCTCAGTTCGACCCCGACCAGGCTCATTCAGAGTCCCCGAGACCGAACTCGGGGGCTCGCCGCAACCCTAGCGGCTAGCACCACGTCGAAGGATCTTCCTCGCATCGCCCTTCCGGCTGGAGGGGCGAGGGAAGCCAAGGCCGGCGCTCGCAGCACCAGAGCGAGAACACTTCGGGCTTACGTCGCGGAGGCGATGAGGGCGACTCGGAGTACGGGGATCTTCCCCCGTGAAGAACTCACGCCTCCGGCTCCCGAGGAGCCTCCCCTCTCGCCACCGGGGCTGGCGCCACCGCCTCCCAGGACGAGCGGGACGCTCGCTGGTGTATCATCGCCCTGATCCATTCGACCCTCCTAGAGGAAGACGGACCCGTCGGTCCGGCTTGCTTCGGCCCCCGGATCCGAGGGGAGCCGTTCCCCCGAGGTTTCACCCTGCCTCAGGATACGCCGAAATACAATGGCAAGGCCAAGCCAGAAGACTGGCTGATCGACTACACCACGGCTGTAGGCATCGCCAGGGGCAACAAGCGCGTAGTGGTTCGCTACGTGCCACTTATGCTGGCCGGCTCGGCCCGGACCTGGCTTAGCAGCCTCCCGGCCGGCAGTGTCAACTCATGGGTGGACTTCGAGGACTTCACTCGCACCTACAAGCGCCCTGGCCGGCACCTCGAGGTGGCCATGTGCATCCAGAAGGCCGACGAACCCCTCCGCGACTACGTCACCCGGTGGACTGAGCTCTGCAACTCTTGTGAGGTGGTGCATGAGGTACAAGCCATCCAGTACTTCATCGACGGATGCCGAGACGGCACCCTCCTCAAGCACAAGCTCATGTGCGCCGACCCCACCTCCTTGGCGGTGCTCATGGCCAAGGCGGACAAGTATGCCACGGCCGACTCCGCAATGCGCATCAAGGTGACCGCCTTGGACAAGGTTTTGCATGCGCCGGCTACTCCCAAGCCGGCTGGGGACAACCGAGGCGGCCAGAACAACTACAAGCGTAAGGCAGATCAGATGGATCCCCGCTCCAACAACAAGCTAGTGGCCAACGTGGAGGGCGAGGCGTCGGCTTCCCAAGCCGGCCCTCCACGGAAGCGTCTCAATCAGGGCAACCCCAACTGGCTGCCCAAGCAGTCTCTCGAGCAGCTGCTCGACGCCCCCTGCAAGATACATTCGGGGGCGACGCCGTCTACCCATACCCTTCGGCAGTGCAGCGTCGCACGCCGGCTGTCGCAAGGGGAGGGCCTGCCGGCTCCTCCGGGTGTGCAGGCGGCGCCCCATGCACCGGCTCCCCATCACGCTCCGCTTCTGCCGCCACCGCCTCGCGATGAAGGTCCTCACCCTGACGACTATCCTCATCACGACGGAGCGTTCGTCGTCTTCACCAGCGAAGGCGATGACAAACACAGCCTGCGCCAAAGGCGGCACGAGGTAAACGCCACTGTCCCCCCGGTTCCCCAGTACATGCATTGGTCTGACAAACCAATCACATGGAGCCGGGTGGACCACCCTGCGGTGATGCCCAACCCGGGGTCATACGCACTCGTCCTCGACCCCACCTTCGCCTTCAAGAGGCTCACCTGCCGATTCTCCCGGGTGTTGGTCGATGGCGGCAGCAGCATCAACATCCTCTACCTCGACACTCTCCGCAAGCTCGGGCTCAAGGAGACGGACGTCCTGCCAACCAACACTGTCTTCCATGGCATCGTGCCTGGGCAGTCGTGCTCGCCCATCGGCAAGATCCAGCTGGACGTCCTCTTCGGCGACAAGGCCCACTTCCGCCGAGAGTACATATGGTTCGAGGTGGTGGACCTCAGTAGCCCGTATCACGCTCTGCTGGGGAGACCGGCTCTAGCCAAATTCATGGCTATCCCGCACTACGCCTACCTGAAAATGACGATGCCGGGTCCCAAGGGCATCATCACTGTTGTTGGCGACTACAAGAATTCGCTCGAGGATGCCCAAGATAGCAGTCGCCTCGCCGACGCCTTGGTGATTGCTGAGGAGAAGCGGCAGATCGACCGGCTCGTGGCCCAGGCTACCGAGCAGCTGGCTAGCCAACTAGAGGCATGCTAGGGACGGTGTTTTGTCTATGTATCCACACATGTAAATGAGTCTTCATTCAATACAATTATAGCATGGATAATAAACTATTATCTTGATACAGGAATTATAACAATAACTATACATTTATTATTGCCTCTAGGGCATAATTCCAACAGTCTCCCACTTGCACTAGAGTCAATAATCTAGCCCTCACATCACCATGTGATTTACATTGTAATAAATCTAACACCCATACAGTTCTGGTGTCGATCATGTTTTGGCCGTGGAAGAGGTTTAGTCAGCGGGTCTGCTACATTCAGATCCGTGTGCACTTTGCATATATTCACGTCCTCCTCCTCGACGTAGTCGCGGATGAGGTTGAAGCGTCGTTTGATGTGTCTGGTCTTCTTGTGAAACCTTGGTTCCTTTGCTAAGGCAATGGCACCAGTGTTGTCACAGAACAAGGTTATTGGATCCAGTGCACTTGGCACCACTCCAAGATCCGTCATGAACTGCTTCATCCAGACACCCTCCTTAGCCGCCTCCGAGGCAGCCATGTACTCCGCTTCACATGTAGAATCTGCTACGACACTTTGCTTGGAACTGCACCAGCTTACTGCACCCCCATTAAGAATAAATACGTATCCGGTTTGCGACTTAGAGTCGTCCGGATCTGTGTCAAAGCTTGCATCAACGTAACCTTTTACGGCGAGCTCTTCGTCACCTCCATACACGAGAAACATCTCCTTAGTCCTTTTCAAGTACTTCAGGATATTCTTGACCGCTGTCCAGTGATCCACTCCTGGATTACTCTGGAACCTGCCTGCCATACTTATGGCCAGGCTAACATCCGGTCTAGTGCACAGCATTGCATACATGATAGAGCCTATGGCTGAAGCATAGGGGACGGAGCGCATATGCTCTCTATCTTCATCAGTTGCTAGGCACTGAGTCTTACTCAATCTTGTACCTTGTAACACTGGCAAGAACCCTTTCTTGGACTGTTCCATTTTGAACCTCTTCAAAACTTTATCAAGGTATGTGCTTTGTGAAAGTCCTATCAGGCGTTTTGATCTATCCCTATAGATCTTAATGCCTAGAATGTAAGCAGCTTCTCCTAGGTCCTTCATAGAGAAACTTTTATTCAAGTAACCTTTTATGCTCTCCAAGAGCTCTACGTTGTTTCCAATCAGTAATATGTCATCCACATATAGTATTAGAAACGCCACAGAGCTCCCACTCACTTTCTTGTAAATACAAGATTCTCCAACCACTTGTATAAACCCAAATGCTTTGATCACCTCATCAAAGCGTTTGTTCCAACTCCGAGATGCTTGCACCAGTCCATAAATGGATTGTTGGAGCTTGCACACCTTGTCAGCATTTTTAGGATCGACAAAACCTTCGGGTTGCATCATATACAATTCTTCCTTAAGGAAACCGTTAAGGAACGCCGTTTTGACATCCATCTGCCAGATTTCATAATCGAAAAATGCAGCTATTGCTAACATGATTCTGACGGACTTAAGCATTGCTACAGGAGAGAAAGTCTCATCGTAGTCAATTCCTGGAACTGGTGAAAAACCCTTTGCCACAAGTCGAGCTTTATAAACGGTCACATTACCGTCAGCGTCCGTCTTCTTCTTAAAGATCCATTTGTTCTGAATAGCCTTGCGGCCCTCAGGTAGTATCTCCAAAGTCCACACTTTGTTCTCATACATGGATCCTATCTCGGATTTCATGGCTTCTAGCCATTTGTTGGAATCTGGGCCCACCATTGCTTCTTCATAATTTGCAGGTTCATTGTTGTCTAACAACATGATTGATAAGACGGGATTACCGTACCACTCTGGAGCAGCGCGTGATCTCGTCGACCTGCGTGGTTCAACAGAAACTTGAACTGGAGTTTCATGATCATCATCATTAACTTCCTCCTCAACCGGCGTTGCAACGACAGAGGTTTCCCCTTGCCCTGCGCCACCATCCAGAGGGATGAGAGGTTCGACAACCTCGTCAAGTTCTATCTTCCTCCCACTCAATTCTCTCGAGAGAAACTCCTTCTCGAGAAAAGTTCCGTTCTTAGCAACGAACACTTTGCCTTCGGATTTGAGATAGAAGGTGTACCCAACTGTCTCTTTTGGGTAACCTATGAAGACGCATTTTTCCGCTTTGGGTTCCAGCTTTTCAGGCTGAAGCTTTTTGACATAAGCATCACATCCCCAAACTTTAAGAAACGACAACTTTGGTCTTTTGCCATACCACAGTTCGTATGGTGTCGTCTCAACGGATTTTGATGGTGCCCTATTTAAAGTGAATGCAGTTGTTTCTAATGCATAACCCCAAAATGATAACGGCAAGTCAGTAAGAGACATCATAGATCGCACCATCTCTAATAAAGTACGATTACGACGTTCGGACACACCATTACGCTGTGGTGTTCCAGGCGGTGTTAACTGCGAAACAATTCCACATTGTCTTAAGTGAGTACCAAACTCGAAACTCAGATATTCACCCCCACGATCAGACCGTAGGAACTTGATCTTCTTGTTGCGATGATTTCCACTTCACTCTGAAATTGCTTGAACTTTTCAAATGTCTCAGAGTTGTGCTTCATCAAGTAGACATAACCATATCTACTTAAATCGTCAGTGAAGGTGAGAAAATAACGATATCCGCCGCGTGCCTCCACGCTCATCGGACCACACACATCGGTATGTATGATTTCCAACAAGTCACTTGCACGTTCCATTGTTCCGGAGAACGGAGTCTTAGTCATCTTGCCCATGAGGCATGGTTCGCACGTGTCAAGTGAATCAAAGTCAAGTGACTCCAAAAGTCCATCAGCATGGAGTTTCTTCATGCGCTTTACACCAATATGACCCAAGCGGCAGTGCCATAAAAATATGGCGCTATCATTCTTTACTCTTACTCTTTTGGTCTCAATGTTATGTATATGTGTATCGTTATCGAGATTCAATATGAACAATCCTCTTACATTCGGTGCATGACCATAAAAGATGTTACTCATAGAAATAGAACAACCATTATTCTCATACTTAAAAGAGTAACCGTCTCGCAATAAACAAGATCCAGATATAATGTTCATGCTCAACGCAGGCACTAAATAACAATGATTTAAGTTCATCACTAATCCCGATGGTAGTTGAAGTGACACTGTGCCGACGGCGATTGCATCAACCTTGGAACCGTTTCCTACGCGCATCGTCACTTCGTCTTTCGCCAGCCTTCGTCTATTCCGTAGTTCCTGCTTCGAGTTGCAAATGTGAGCAACAGAACCGGTATCGAATACCCAGGCACTACTACGAGAGCCGGTTAAATACACATCAATAACATGTATATCAAATATACCTGATTTTTCTTTGCCCGCCTTCTTATCTGCCAGATACTTGGGGCAATTGCGCTTCCAGTGACCCATACCCTTGCAATAGAAGCACTCTGTTTCAGGCTTAGGTCCAGCCTTGGGTTTCTTCGGCGGATTGGCAACAGGCTTGCCGCTCTTCTTCGAATTGCCCTTCTTGCCTTTGCCGTTTCTCTTGAAACTAGTGGTCTTGCTCACCATCAACACTTGATGCTCTTTACGGAGTTCAGACTCTGCGACTTTCAGCATCGCAAACAACTCGCCGGGAGACTTGTTCATCCCTTGCATGTTGTAGTTCAACACAAAGCCTTTATAGCTTGGCGGCAGTGATTGAAGGATTCTGTCAGTGATAGCTTCTTGCGGGAGTTCAATCCCCAGTTCAGCTAGACGGTTTGAGTACCCAGACATTTTGAGCACATGTTCACTGACAGACGAGTTTTCCTCCATCTTGCAAGTATAGAATTTATCGGAGGTCTCATACCTCTCGATCCGGGCGTTCTTCTGAAAGATAAACTTCAACTCCTGGAACATCTCAAATGCTCCATGACGCTCAAACGACGTTGAAGTCCCGGTTCTAAGCCATACAAGACTGCACATTGAACTATTGAGTAGTCCTCCTTACGCGCTAACCAAGCGTTCTTAACATCCTGATCAGCCGTAGCGGGTGGTTCATCTCCTAGCGCAGCATTAAGGACATAATCCTTCTTTCCATCTTGTAAGATTAGCTTAAGATTACGAGCCCAGTCTACAAAGTTGCTTCCATCATCTTTCAACTTAGCTTTCTCTAGGAACGTATTAAAATTCAGGATGACACTTGCGTGAGCCATGATCTACAACACAAATATGTTCAAAGTGGACTTAGACTATGTTCAAGATAATTAGAGTTCAACTTAATCAAATTATATGCTAAACTCCCACTCAAAAAGTACATCTCTCTAGTCATTTGAGTGGTTCATGATCCACTTACACTATCCCAAGTCCGATCATCACGTGAGTCGAGAGTAGTTTCAGTGGTAAGCATCCCTATGCTAATCATATCAACTATATGATTCATGATCGACCTTTCGGTCTCATGTGTTCCGAGGCCATGTCTGCACATGCTAGGCTCGTCAAGCTTAACCCGAGTGTTCCGCGTGCGCAACTGTTTTGCACCCGTTGTATGTGAACGTTGCGTCTATCACACCCGATCATCACGTGGTGTCTCGAAACGACGAACTGTAGCAACGGTGCACAGTCGGGGAGAACACAATTTCGTCTTGAAATTTCAGTGAGAGATCACCTCATAATGCTACCATCGTTCTAAGAAAAATAAGGTGCATAAAAGGATTAACATCACATGCAATTCATAAGTGACATGATATGGCCATCATCACGTGCTTCTTGATCTCCATCACCAAAGCACCGGCACGATCTTCTTGTCACCGGCGCCACACCATGATCATCCATCAACGTGTTGCCATCGGGGTTGTCGTGCTACTTATGCTATTACTACTAAAGCTACATCCTAGCAAAATAGTAAACGCATCTGCAAGCACATATGTTAGTATAAAGACAACCCTATGGCTCCTGCCGGTTGCCGTACCATCGACGTGCAAGTCGATATTTCTATTACAACATGATCATCTCATACATCCAATATATCACATCACATCATTGGCCATATCACATCACAATCATACCCTGCAAGAACAAGTTAGACGTCCTCTAATTTTGTTGTTGCATGTTTTACGTGGTGACCAAGGGTATCTAGTAGGATCGCATCTTACTTACGCAAACACCACAACGGAGATATATGAGTTGCTATTTAACCTCATCCAAGGACCTCCTCGGTCAAATCCGATTCAACTAAAGTTGGAGAAACCGTCACTTGCCAGTCATCTTTGAGCAAAGGGTGTTACTCGTAACGATGAAACCAGTCTCTCGTAAGCGTACGAGTAATGTCGGTCCAAGCCGCTTCAATCCAACAATACCGCGGAATCAAGAAAAGACTAAGGAGGGCAGAAAAACGCACATCACCGCCCACAAAACCTTTTGTGTTCTACTCGAGAAGACATCTACGCATGAACCTAGCTCATGATGCCACTGTTGGGGAACGTCGCATGGGAAACAAAAAATTTCCTACGCGCACGAAGACCTATCATGGTGACGTCCATCTACGAGAGGGGATGAGTGATCTACGTACCCTTGTAGATCGTACAGCAGAAGCATTTAGAGAACGCGGTTGATGTAGTGGAACGTCCTCACGTCCCTCGATCCGCCCCGCGAACAATCCCGCGATCAGTCCCACGATCTAGTACCGAACGGACGGCACCTCCGCGTTCAGCACACGTACAGCTCGACGATGATCTCGGCCTTCTTGATCCAGCAAGAGAGACGGAGAGGTAGAAGAGTTCTCCGGCAGCGTGACGGCGCTCCGGAGGTTGGTGATGATATTGTCTCAGCAGGGCTCCGCCCGAGCTCCGCAGAAACACGATCTAGAGGAAAAACTATGGAGGTATGTGGTCGGGCAGCCGTGAGAAAGTCGTCTCAAATCTGCCCTAAAAGCCCCATATATATAGGAGGAGGGAGGGGGACCTTGCCTTGGGGTCCAAGGGACTCCCAAGGGGTCGGCCGAGCCAAGGGGGGGAGGACTCCCCCCCCCCCCAAACCGAGTTGGACTTGGTTTGGTGGGAGGAGTCCCCCTCCCTTCCCACTTCTTCCCTCTTTTTTTTTCTTTTCCTTTGATTTTCTTATCTTGGCGCATAGGCTCCCTTGGGGCTGTCCCACCAGCCCACTAAGGGCTGGTGTGTCCCCCAAAAGCCTATGGGCTTCCCCGGAGTCGGTTGCCCCCCCCCCCCCCCCCCGGTGAACTCCCGGAACCCATTCGTCATTCCCGGTACATTCCCGGTAACTCCGAAAACCTTCCGGTAATCAAATGAGGTCATCCTATATATCAATCTTCGTTTCGGGACCATTCCGGAAACCCTCGTGACGTCCGTGATCTCATCCGGGACTCCGAACAACATTCGGTAACCAACCATATAACTCAAATACGCATAAAACAACGTCGAACCTTAAGTGTGCAGACCCTGCGGGTTCGAGAACTATGTAGACATGACCCGAGAGACTCCTCGGTCAATATCCAATAGCGGGACCTGGATGCCCATATTGGATCCTACATATTCTACGAAGATCTTATCGTTTGAACCTCAGTGCCAAGGATTCGTATAATCCCGTATGTCATTCCCTTTGTCCTTCGGTATGTTACTTGCCCGAGATTCGATCGTCAGTATCCGCATACCTATTTCAATCTCGTTCACCGACAAGTCTCTTTACTCGTTCCGCAATACAAGATCCCGCAACTTACACTAAGTTACATTGCTTGCAAGGCTTGTGTGTGATGTTGTATTACCGAGTGGGCCCCGAGATACCTCTCCGTCACACGGAGTGACAAATCCCAGTCTTGATCCATACTAACTCAACTAACACCTTCGGAGATACCTGTAGAGCATCTTTATAGTCACCCAGTTACGTTGCGACGTTTGATACACACAAAGCATTCCTCCGGTGTCAGTGAGTTATATGATCTCATGGTCATAGGAATAAATACTTGACACGCAGAAAACAGTAGCAACAAAATGACACGATCAACATGCTACGTCTATTAGTTTGGGTCTAGTCCATCACGTGATTCTCCCAATGACGTGATCCAGTTATCAAGCAACAATACCTTGTTCATAATCAGAAGACACTGACTATCATCGATCAACTGGCTAGCCAACTAGAGGCATGCTAGGGACGGTGTTTTGTCTATGTATCCACACATGTAAATGAGTCTTCATTCAATACAATTATAGCATGGATAATAAACTATTATCTTGATACAGGAATTATAACAATAACTATACATTTATTATTGCCTCTAGGGCATAATTCCAACAGTCTCCCACTTGCACTAGAGTCAATAATCTAGCCCTCACATCACCATGTGATTTACATTGTAATAAATCTAACACCCATACAGTTCTGGTGTCGATCATGTTTTGGCCGTGGAAGAGGTTTAGTCAGCGGGTCTGCTACATTCAGATCCGTGTGCACTTTGCATATATTCACGTCCTCCTCCTCGACGTAGTCGCGGATGAGGTTGAAGCGTCGTTTGATGTGTCTGGTCTTCTTGTGAAACCTTGGTTCCTTTGCTAAGGCAATGGCACCAGTGTTGTCACAGAACAAGGTTATTGGATCCAGTGCACTTGGCACCACTCCAAGATCCGTCATGAACTGCTTCATCCAGACACCCTCCTTAGCCGCCTCCGAGGCAGCCATGTACTCCGCTTCACATGTAGAATCTGCTACGACGCTTTGCTTGGAACTGCACCAGCTTACTGCACCCCCATTAAGAATAAATACGTATCCGGTTTGCGACTTAGAGTCGTCCGGATCTGTGTCAAAGCTTGCATCAACGTAACCTTTTACGGCGAGCTCTTCGTCACCTCCATACACGAGAAACATCTCCTTAGTCCTTTTCAGGTACTTCAGGATATTCTTGACCGCTGTCCAGTGATCCACTCCTGGATTACTCTGGAACCTGCCTGCCATACTTATGGCCAGGCTAACATTCGGTCTAGTGCACAGCATTGCATACATGATAGAGCCTATGGCTGAAGCATAGGGGACGGAGCGCATATGCTCTCTATCTTCATCAGTTGCTAGGCACTGAGTCTTACTCAATCTTGTACCTTGTAACACTGGCAAGAACCCTTTCTTGGACTGTTCCATTTTGAACCTCTTCAAAACTTTATCAAGGTATGTGCTTTGTGAAAGTCCTATCAGGCGTTTTGATCTATCCCTATAGATCTTAATGCCTAGAATGTAAGCAGCTTCTCCTAGGTCCTTCATAGAGAAACTTTTATTCAAGTAACCTTTTATGCTCTCCAAGAGCTCTACGTTGTTTCCAATCAGTAATATGTCATCCACATATAGTATTAGAAACGCCACAGAGCTCCCACTCACTTTCTTGTAAATACAAGATTCTCCAACCACTTGTATAAACCCAAATGCTTTGATCACCTCATCAAAGCGTTTGTTCCAACTCCGAGATGCTTGCACCAGTCCATAAATGGATCGTTGGAGCTTGCACACCTTGTCAGCATTTTTAGGATCGACAAAACCTTCGGGTTGCATCATATACAATTCTTCCTTAAGGAAACCGTTAAGGAACGCCGTTTTGACATCCATCTGCCAGATTTCATAATCGAAAAATACAGCTATTGCTAACATGATTCTGACGGACTTAAGCATTGCTACAGGAGAGAAAGTCTCATCGTAGTCAATTCCTGGAACTGGTGAAAAACCCTTTGCCACAAGTCGAGCTTTATAAACGGTCACATTACCGTCAGCGTCCGTCTTCTTCTTAAAGATCCATTTGTTCTGAATAGCCTTGCGGCCCTCAGGTAGTATCTCCAAAGTCCACACTTTGTTCTCATACATGGATCCTATCTCGGATTTCATGGCTTCTAGCCATTTGTTGGAATCTGGGCCCACCATTGCTTCTTCATAATTTGCAGGTTCATTGTTGTCTAACAACATGATTGATAAGACGGGATTACCGTACCACTCTTGAGCAGCGCGTGATCTCGTCGACCTGCGTGGTTCAACAGAAACTTGAACTGGAGTTTCATGATCATCATCATTAACTTCCTCCTCAACCGGCGTTGCAACGACAGAGGTTTCCCCTTGCCCTGCGCCACCATCCAGAGGGATGAGAGGTTCGACAACCTCGTCAAGTTCTATCTTCCTCCCACTCAATTCTCTCGAGAGAAACTCCTTCTCGAGAAAAGTTCCGTTCTTAGCAACAAACACTTTGCCTTCGGATTTGAGATAGAAGGTGTACCCAACTGTCTCTTTTGGGTAACCTATGAAGACGCATTTTTCCGCTTTGGGTTCCAGCTTTTCAGGCTGAAGCTTTTTGACATAAGCATCACATCCCCAAACTTTAAGAAACGACAACTTTGGTCTTTTGCCATACCACAGTTCGTATGGTGTCGTCTCAACGGATTTTGATGGTGCCCTATTTAAAGTGAATGCAGTTGTTTCTAATGCATAACCCCAAAATGATAACGGCAAGTCAGTAAGAGACATCATAGATCGCACCATCTCTAATAAAGTACGATTACGACGTTCGGACACACCATTACGCTGTGGTGTTCCAGGCGGTGTTAACTGCGAAACAATTCCACATTGTCTTAAGTGAGTACCAAACTCGAAACTCAGATATTCACCCCCACGATCAGACCGTAGGAACTTGATCTTCTTGTTGCGATGATTTCCACTTCACTCTGAAATTGCTTGAACTTTTCAAATGTCTCAGAGTTGTGCTTCATCAAGTAGACATAACCATATCTACTTAAATCGTCAGTGAAGGTGAGAAAATAACGATATCCGCCGCGTGCCTCCACGCTCATCGGACCACACACATCGGTATGTATGATTTCCAACAAGTCACTTGCACGTTCCATTGTTCCGGAGAACGGAGTCTTAGTCATCTTGCCCATGAGGCATGGTTCGCACGTGTCAAGTGAATCAAAGTCAAGTGACTCCAAAAGTCCATCAGCATGGAGTTTCTTCATGCGCTTTACACCAATATGACCCAAGCGGCAGTGCCATAAAAATATGGCGCTATCATTCTTTACTCTTACTCTTTTGGTCTCAATGTTATGTATATGTGTATCGTTATCGAGATTCAATATGAACAATCCTCTTACATTCGGTGCATGACCATAAAAGATGTTACTCATAGAAATAGAACAACCATTATTCTCATACTTAAAAGAGTAACCGTCTCGCAATAAACAAGATCCGGATATAATGTTCATGCTCAACGCAGGCACTAAATAACAATGATTTAAGTTCATCACTAATCCCGATGGTAGTTGAAGTGACACTGTGCCGACGGCGATTGCATCAACCTTGGAACCGTTTCCTACGCGCATCGTCACTTCGTCTTTCGCCAGCCTTCGTCTATTCCGTAGTTCCTGCTTCGAGTTGCAAATGTGAGCAACAGAACCGGTATCGAATACCCAGGCACTACTACGAGAGCCGGTTAAATACACATCAATAACATGTATATCAAATATACCTGATTTTTCTTTGCCCGCCTTCTTATCTGCCAGATACTTGGGGCAATTGCGCTTCCAGTGACCCATACCCTTGCAATAGAAGCACTCTGTTTCAGGCTTAGGTCCAGCCTTGGGTTTCTTCGGCGGATTGGCAACAGGCTTGCCGCTCTTCTTCGAATTGCCCTTCTTGCCTTTGCCGTTTCTCTTGAAACTAGTGGTCTTGCTCACCATCAACACTTGATGCTCTTTACGGAGTTCAGACTCTGCGACTTTCAGCATCGCAAACAACTCGCCGGGAGACTTGTTCATCCCTTGCATGTTGTAGTTCAACACAAAGCCTTTATAGCTTGGCGGCAGTGATTGAAGGATTCTGTCAGTGATAGCTTCTTGCGGGAGTTCAATCCCCAGTTCAGCTAGACGGTTTGAGTACCCAGACATTTTGAGCACATGTTCACTGACAGACGAGTTTTCCTCCATCTTGCAAGTATAGAATTTATCGGAGGTCTCATACCTCTCGATCCGGGCGTTCTTCTGAAAGATAAACTTCAACTCCTGGAACATCTCAAATGCTCCATGACGCTCAAACGACGTTGAAGTCCCGGTTCTAAGCCATACAAGACTGCACATTGAACTATTGAGTAGTCCTCCTTACGCGCTAACCAAGCGTTCTTAACATCCTGATCAGCCGTAGCGGGTGGTTCATCTCCTAGCGCAGCATTAAGGACATAATCCTTCTTTCCATCTTGTAAGATTAGCTTAAGATTACGAGCCCAGTCTACAAAGTTGCTTCCATCATCTTTCAACTTAGCTTTCTCTAGGAACGTATTAAAATTCAGGATGACACTTGCGTGAGCCATGATCTACAACACAAATATGTTCAAAGTGGACTTAGACTATGTTCAAGATAATTAGAGTTCAACTTAATCAAATTATATGCTAAACTCCCACTCAAAAAGTACATCTCTCTAGTCATTTGAGTGGTTCATGATCCACTTACACTATCCCAAGTCCGATCATCACGTGAGTCGAGAGTAGTTTCAGTGGTAAGCATCCCTATGCTAATCATATCAACTATATGATTCATGATCGACCTTTCGGTCTCATGTGTTCCGAGGCCATGTCTGCACATGCTAGGCTCGTCAAGCTTAACCCGAGTGTTCCGCGTGCGCAACTGTTTTGCACCCGTTGTATGTGAACGTTGCGTCTATCACACCCGATCATCACGTGGTGTCTCGAAACGACGAACTGTAGCAACGGTGCACAGTCGGGGAGAACACAATTTCGTCTTGAAATTTCAGTGAGAGATCACCTCATAATGCTACCATCGTTCTAAGAAAAATAAGGTGCATAAAAGGATTAACATCACATGCAATTCATAAGTGACATGATATGGCCATCATCACGTGCTTCTTGATCTCCATCACCAAAGCACCGGCACGATCTTCTTGTCACCGGCGCCACACCATGATCATCCATCAACGTGTTGCCATCGGGGTTGTCGTGCTACTTATGCTATTACTACTAAAGCTACATCCTAGCAAAATAGTAAACGCATCTGCAAGCACATATGTTAGTATAAAGACAACCCTATGGCTCCTGCCGGTTGCCGTACCATCGACGTGCAAGTCGATATTTCTATTACAACATGATCATCTCATACATCCAATATATCACATCACATCATTGGCCATATCACATCACAATCATACCCTGCAAGAACAAGTTAGACGTCCTCTAATTTTGTTGTTGCATGTTTTACGTGGTGACCAAGGGTATCTAGTAGGATCGCATCTTACTTACGCAAACACCACAACGGAGATATATGAGTTGCTATTTAACCTCATCCAAGGACCTCCTCGGTCAAATCCGATTCAACTAAAGTTGGAGAAACCGTCACTTGCCAGTCATCTTTGAGCAAAGGGTGTTACTCGTAACGATGAAACCAGTCTCTCGTAAGCGTACGAGTAATGTCGGTCCAAGCCGCTTCAATCCAACAATACCGCGGAATCAAGAAAAGACTAAGGAGGGCAGAAAAACGCACATCACCGCCCACAAAACCTTTTGTGTTCTACTCGAGAAGACATCTACGCATGAACCTAGCTCATGATGCCACTGTTGGGGAACGTCGCATGGGAAACAAAAATTTTCCTACGCGCACGAAGACCTATCATGGTGATGTCCATCTACGAGAGGGGATGAGTGATCTACGTACCCTTGTAGATCGTACAGCAGAAGCATTTAGAGAACGCGGTTGATGTAGTGGAACGTCCTCACGTCCCTCGATCCGCCCCGCGAACAATCCCGCGATCAGTCCCACGATCTAGTACCGAACGGACGGCACCTCCGCGTTCAGCACACGTACAGCTCGACGATGATCTCGGCCTTCTTGATCCAGCAAGAGAGACGGAGAGGTAGAAGAGTTCTCCGGCAGCGTGACGGCGCTCCGGAGGTTGGTGATGATATTGTCTCAGCAGGGCTCCGCCCGAGCTCCGCAGAAACACGATCTAGAGGAAAAACTATGGAGGTATGTGGTCGGGCAGCCGTGAGAAAGTCGTCTCAAATCTGCCCTAAAAGCCCCATATATATAGGAGGAGGGAGGGGGACCTTGCCTTGGGGTCCAAGGGACTCCCAAGGGGTCGGCCGAGCCAAGGGGGGGAGGACTCCCCCCCCCCAAACCGAATTGGACTTGGTTTGGTGGGAGGAGTCCCCCTCCCTTCCCACTTCTTCCCTCTTTTTTTTTTCTTTTCCTTTGATTTTCTTATCTTGGCGCATAGGCTCCCTTGGGGCTGTCCCACCAGCCCACTAAGGGCTGGTGTGTCCCCCAAAAGCCTATGGGCTTCCCCGGAGTCGGTTGCCCCCCCCCCCCCCCCCGGTGAACTCCCGGAACCCATTCGTCATTCCCGGTACATTCCCGGTAACTCCGAAAACCTTCCGGTAATCAAATGAGGTCATCCTATATATCAATCTTCGTTTCGGGACCATTCCGGAAACCCTCGTGACGTCCGTGATCTCATCCGGGACTCCGAACAACATTCGGTAACCAACCATATAACTCAAATACGCATAAAACAACGTCGAACCTTAAGTGTGCAGACCCTGCGGGTTCGAGAACTATGTAGACATGACCCGAGAGACTCCTCGGTCAATATCCAATAGCGGGACCTGGATGCCCATATTGGATCCTACATATTCTACGAAGATCTTATCGTTTGAACCTCAGTGCCAAGGATTCGTATAATCCCGTATGTCATTCCCTTTGTCCTTCGGTATGTTACTTGCCCGAGATTCGATCGTCAGTATCCGCATACCTATTTCAATCTCGTTCACCGGCAAGTCTCTTTACTCGTTCCGCAATACAAGATCCCGCAACTTACACTAAGTTACATTGCTTGCAAGGCTTGTGTGTGATGTTGTATTACCGAGTGGGCCCCGAGATACCTCTCCGTCACACGGAGTGACAAATCCCAGTCTTGATCCATACTAACTCAACTAACACCTTCGGAGATACCTGTAGAGCATCTTTATAGTCACCCAGTTACGTTGCGACGTTTGATACACACAAAGCATTCCTCCGGTGTCAGTGAGTTATATGATCTCATGGTCATAGGAATACATACTTGACACGCAGAAAACAGTAGCAACAAAATGACACGATCAACATGCTACGTCTATTAGTTTGGGTCTAGTCCATCACGTGATTCTCCCAATGACGTGATCCAGTTATCAAGCAACAACACCTTGTTCATAATCAGAAGACACTGACTATCATCGATCAACTGGCTAGCCAACTAGAGGCATGCTAGGGACGGTGTTTTGTCTATGTATCCACACATGTAAATGAGTCTTCATTCAATACAATTATAGCATGGATAATAAACTATTATCTTGATACAGGAATTATAACAATAACTATACATTTATTATTGCCTCTAGGGCATAATTCCAACACTTTCAAGCCGGCTAAAGAGACCAAGCAGGTCCCACTCGACCCTGCCAACCCAAAGCAGTGCATCACCATCGGGGCTGGCCTCAGCCCCAAATAGGAAGGCGAGCTCGTCGACTTCCTCCGTGAGAATCGGGACATCTTTGCATGGTCCCCCAAAGACATGCCGGGCGTCCCGAGGTAGTACGCCGAGCACAAACTTCACGTGCGGCCGGATGCAAAGCCGGTGAAACAACCTTTGCGCCGCTTCACCGAGGGCAAGCGGCGCACGATCGGAGAAGAAATCACCCGGCTCCTTGGAGCCGGCCTCATCATGGAGGTTTTCCACCCGGACTGGCTGGCGAACCTAGTCCTGGTGCTGAAGAAGAACAACACATGGCGAATGTGCATCGACTACACTAGCCTGAATAAGGCCTGTCCGAAAGACCCTTTCACGTTGCCTAGGATAGATCAAGTGATCGACTCCACTGCAGGCTGCGAACTGTTGTCATTTCTGGATGCTTATTCAGGCTACCATCAAATCAAGCTGGATCCAGCTGATCGCCTGAAGACCTCCTTCATCACGCCCTTCGGGGCCTACTGCTACACCACCATGACGTTCGGTCTGAAGAACGCAGGTGCGACATTCCAACGCTGCATGCAATAGTGCCTACTGCCGCAGATTGGCAGAAACATCCACGTCTATGTAGATGACATCGTCGTCAAGACGAAGCAGCACTTCAGCCTCCTCGACGACCTGCAGGAGACATTCGCCAACCTGCGCGAATACAAGATCTACCTCAACCCTGAGAAGTGCGTCTTCGGGGTCCCACGCGGCAACCTCTTGGGGTTCTTCGTATCTGCTTGCGGCATCGAAGCGAACCCTAAGAAGATCAGCACCATTGAGCGGATGGTGCGGCCGGCTCGGATCCTCGACGTCCAGAAGTTCGCCGGCTGCTTGGCATCCCTCAGCCGGTTCGTCAGCCGGCTTGGCAAGAAGGCCCTTCCACTCTACCAGCTCATGAAGAAGACGACGAAGTTCAAGTGGAACGACCACGCGGACGAAGCCTTCTGCGACCTCAAGCGGGTAATCTCGAGCCTGCCAATTTTGGCAGCCCCATCTGAAAGGGACCCCTTACTCATATATATTGCGGCGACCACTCGCGTGGTCAGCGTAGTGTTGGTAGTTCAGCGTAAAGAGGAAGGCAAGGCCCTGCCAGTACAGCGCCCTGTCTACTACCTTAGCGAGGTCTTGTCCGCCTCTAAACAGAACTACCCTCATTATCAGAAAATGTGTTATGGCATTTACCTTGCTGCAAAGAAATTAAAACAATACTTCCAAGAGCATGCCATCACTGTGGTGAGCATGGCTCCGCTGTCACAGAATCATGGGCAACCGTGATGCCATGGGCAGAATTGCCAAATGGTCCATCACCATGGCGGACCATGACATTCAGTACGAGCCTCGCACCGCCATCAAATCACAGGTGGTGGCCGACTTCTTAGTCGACTGGGCCAAGACCCAGTTCGAGCCGCCGCCTCCAGACTCCAGGCATTGGCGGATGCACTTCGACGGCTCGAAGATGTGGACAGGACTGGGAGCGGGCATCATCTTGACGTCTCTGAAAGGGCACCATCTCAAGTACGCTCTCCAGATCCATTTCGCCACCTCCAACAACATCGCCATGTACGAGGCACTGGCCCACGGCCTCCAGCTTGCCAAGGAGATTGGCATCCGGTGGCTCATATGTTTTGGTGATTCAGACTTGGTGGTGCAGCAGGTCTCTGGCGAATGGGACGCCAGGAACGCCAACATGGCAAGCTACCGCTTCCTCATCCAGCAACTCAGCGGCCCCTTCGAGGGTTGTGAGTTCCACAATGTTCCCAGGGTGGAAAATGAGGCGGCCGATACGTTGGCAAAGATCGGCTCCACGAGGCAGGCCATCCCAGCCGGCGTCTCCCCCGAGCAACTCCACAAGCCGTCTATCAAGCCGTCTCCTGAGTCGGCATCAATCTTCATACCGGCCGACTCTACGATACAAGCGCCGTCGGCTCCGCCAGTTATGCTAGCTGTGGACCCCACGCCGGCTGCACTGACGGCACCGGCTCCAAATGCGGCACCGACTAAGTCTACGGTACAAGCGTCGTCGGCTCCACCAACTATGCCAGCTTCGGATCCTAATCCGACTCCATTGGTCCACCCGACTCCAACAACGACAACCCCGGCTCTGCCCGGGCTCGAATCCTCCCAGTGGGTGGACGTCATGGAGATAGACGATGAGCCGGCTGCAGCAATAGCACCGGAGACGCCATCAAGCTCGAGGGATGCAGAAGACCCTAACAGTCAAGACGAAGCGGAGGCGACCCTTGTGTCGGCTCCATCATGGGCTCAGGCCATTCTGGCCTTCCTTCTTTGCGGCGAACTTCCTCAGAATGAGGCGGAGGCGAGACAGACCCAGTGCAGGTCCGCCGCTTACGCCATCATCAATCGTGAGTTGGTGCGACGCAGCACGACCGGCGTGTTCCAACACTGCGTCGAATCAGAAAAAGGGCAGGAGATCCTCAGAGACATCCACCAGGGGGAGTGTGGGCATCATGCCGCCTCCAGAACCCTGGTGGCCAAAGCATTCTGCCATAGATTCTACTGGCCCACGGCCCTCGAGGAGGCTATGGATCTGGTGGACAAAGGTGAAGGCTGCCAACGCTTCAGTGCACAAAGCCATATGCCGCCTTCAGCACTGAAAACCATCCCCTTATCGTGGCCATTCGCCGTCTGGGGACTGGACATGGTTGGGCCCTTCAAGACGGCTCGCGGAGGGATGACACATCTTTTGATAGCCGTCGACAAGTTCACCAAGTGGATCGAAGCCAGGCCTATCAAGAAGCTTGACGGCCCCACTGCTGTCAGGTTCATCACAGACATCTCTATCCGATATGACATTCCCCACAGCATCATCACCGACAACGGCACCAACTTCGCCAAGGGCGCCCTAGCGCTCTACTGTTCCAAGCTAGGCATCTGGCTCGACCTGGCCTCGGTGGCACACCCCCAGTCAAACGGCCAAGCGGAGAGGGCCAACGGCCTGATCCTAGCCGGCATCAAGCCAAGGCTGGTGGCACCACTGGTCAGGTCAGCCGGCTGCTGGATCGAAGAACTGTCGGTTGTGCTATGGAGCCTCTGCACCACGCCCAACCGGTCGACCGGCTTCACTCCATTCTTTCTGGCATATGGGTCTGAGGCTATCATCCCCACGGATGTCGAATTCGACTCGCCTCGGGTCACCCTGTACACAGAAACGGAGGCGAAGGAGGCTAGAGAAGACGGTGTGGATCTCCTCGAAGAAGCAAGGGACTTGGCTTTGAGCCGGACGGCCATCTACCAACAAAAGCTGAGATACTACCACAACAAAAAGATCAAGCGTCTCTCTGTCAGGGAGGGAGACTTGGTCCTCAGAAGAATCCAGCGCACTGCCGGCCAGCACAAGCTCTCACCCCCCTGGGAGGGACCCTTCATCATCACTAGGGCGCTGCACAACAATGCTTACTACTTGATTGACGCCCAGAAGCCCAGGAAGCGCAAGAAGGACGACTCCGGCCAAGAAACGGAGCGCCCATGGAACGCGGCGTTGCTTCGCCCGTTCTATTGCTAAAAGGCAGAAGACAAGCAAAGGAAAGAACATGCACATGTATCTTCCTCCCTCTTCAGGGAACAAAGAAGGCAATAAAAAGGACATGCTCCATGTTTCTTTTTATCAAGAGTTTTCACTCAAGTGTACGGGCTACACAGTGTACCACCTCTTGCCGGCTTAACCAAGCTCGGAGGCTACGTAGCGCGGCCCCTTGCTAGCTTAAAACAAGCTCGGGGGCTCGCCAGCCGCCTGAACGGTCCACCCTTATAACGGACACATAGTGTACTGGCTAACCCCTGGTCCGTCGCTTGAACCTGCGGGCTGACTCCGGTCGCTCGGTTCGCGATATGACGCCAGGTAAGGTCGAATACATGCAAAGTCCGGCTATACTTGGGACGACCGGCTCGGGCTGGCTCGATCGTACATACGATCTCATTCAAGACTCAAGACGGCCTCTGACTGCCGGGAACAACAAATATGATGAAAAAAGCAGGCTCCATGCTTTCTCTTGCTAAAAGAGTTTTCACTCAGTGTACGGGCTACACCGTGTATGTAACGACCAAGATGCGGTCCTTTCCGATCTGGGGGTCGAGGCCCCCGAATAGGAAAGAAGCGCATCTAAGCGTTTCGCAAGCAAGTAAACATAGCACATAATAATAATTACAGTAGACAATCTGGGATTCAGCTGTCTTCTTATTAATAATACAGAGTACAACGCAAATACAAACAAGGTAGTTCCGGTACGGACTACAAAACAAGGAAAATGCTATGCTACCCGCTGCAGGCCCACGATCACGACCACGGCTCAGTCCTCTGGATAGTTCACGTAAAGGTGATCTGTCTCCTCGTCGTACTACCACGCCAGCTGGGTGCCGTCGGGATCATCTGTCTCCGGGATACCTGTACCTGTTGGGAATTTCGGAGGAATCCGTGAGCCACTGGGACTCAGCAATCTAGGACCTTGGTGCCAAATCTAGTCACGTTATTTGGGTAAGGAAGGGATGAAGTGTTTCAGGCTGCTGCAACCTATGATTGAATAAGTGGCTATCTTACGCAAAAGAGAAGTGAAAGTGGTCTACGCTAATGATCGGGAATACTTGATCAGAAAGTGATCCTGAACACCTACCTATGGCATTCATAACCCCACCGTGTTCCCTACCGAAGAGAGATCGTCGAAGGGACAGTCACGGTTACGCACACAGTTGGCATATTTTATTAGTTTATGTTTAAGTTCTCTAATACCGGATGTTAACAAATTATTCCAAATTGCCACATAACCGCGGGCACGGCTTTCCGAAAGATTAAACCCTGCAGGGGTGCTCCAACTAGTCCATCACAAACGAACACAGGCCGCAAAGACATCCTCTATCACGAATCTCGTGATCTCGTCGGATTCCTTAGAGGAAAACCTCAACTCCGGGGAAAACCAAAGCTTCACTGGGATTCCTATACGCAAGATATACCGCTAAGGTAAGACAAGACCAGCAGGACCTCCCGTCGTGTCGACGACCCTGATAAGAGTCGCGTATCTCAGTCTCAGGACACGACAGATGAGCTAGACGTCGGGATGGCTAAACCTCTGGGTGACCAGTGGGGCCCCGGACATCGCTCAGGTGGGGCCAACACTCATGAGGAGCACTGGCCCGGGTTGTTGATTAAATTCCTCGGGGTAGCTATTCCCTATGCAGATTATTATGTGATTAGCAGATTAAAACCAAAGTTGGGTCCTGCCGGACAAGCCTTAGCACTATGCGATTTATCAAGGGGGTCCCCATAACAACCCCGAACGTGTTAGGAGCGATCATTATGGAATCAAACACCGGTAACCAGTAACTAAGGCGGCAATAACGGAACAAGACACCCGGCAAAAGGCTAGGCCTCCCGTCATTTACCAAGTATATAGATACATTAATTAAATAACAAAATTTAATATAATGATATCAAGCTCATGTCATCACATGAGTTTAAAACACCTGCAACTACAATGCTAACATTAGTAGCTGAGCAAGCCTACCTAGCCATACTAGTTTGCTAGGAAAGAGTGCGATGTTTAGGCTCATGGCATATGAAGAGGCAATATATTTTCAGTGGTAGGCAGCGAGAAATATGACATGGAATCGAAACTAACATAACAAGTCTAGAGATGGAATCAAGGTCATATCATCTTGCATGTGATATCCTCATCTTGGAATGGTTCTGGATCGTTCTGCACGTACTCTCCGGACTCCACGTATTTGTTCTCCGCTCCCGGTGCTACCCAACATAAGAATAACAGCCAATTAACAGCAACACCATAAAATGCAACAATCACATGATGCATGAGATGAAAGTTGAGCATGCACCACTATTTCTATCACTAGCACAAGCAAAATAAACTACAGCAAGTTTCTGGACAGAACTTTGAAATAACTATTTGGACATGCATGGGAATGACATGAACAGATGCAGCTCGTAAAAATGGTGCAAAACCATATAAAGTACATTGCAAACGGAGCTACGGATCAACGGGAATCAACGATACAAGATATGAAGCTCTACGTGAAAGATTCAACACCACACACACAATTGGCACAAATCTGGTATTCCCAGGTTGCCAAGACATATATTAACCCAACATGAATGAAATGGAGCAAGGTAGAACACCACAACAACAATTAAGCACGAACTTTGAACAAAAAGGCAAAACTACATAATCTGCCAGTTTCTGCATCTTAGCTGTTTGGGAGCAACATGCAACATAGCTACAGGTCTTCAAACATGACAAATAATATATGTGGCTGTCGCCAACCAAGAACACTACAAGCCCCAGCAAGAATCACAGCAAAAGGAATTAAACTCTAGAAGATACAAGGCCACAAACTTTCCCAAAACCATCAGATCTCAGGGACTTAGTGAAAATTCCTGCACCTGAGTTTCTGTTTCTGTTCTGAAGCTTTTTGACAGCAATCAAAACACAAGCTACTGGACTCCAAATGACTTGAAAATTGACATGAAGCTTTACAAACATATCAGGTTCGAAATACTAGCACTTAACTAAGTCCAGTTCTCAACAGAATGACCAGCACATCCTCATATACAGGGGAAGAAAATGTTTCCAGCATCCCAGACTTAGTGAAATCTTCAGAGTTCAAAAATCTGGAATTTTCCAGCCACATGCCCACTTTGTCTAGGCATAGTTTGCACACACATGTCACCAAGAGGTATTTGACACCACTATGGTGTTGAGCACAAACCCCTACTACTAACACACAAAAATCCATGCCCTTGGGCTCCTCCTATTCCATGGTATCAAGGACCAAACTTCTCACAAAACTGTAAATGCCACTCCATAAGGTATTATTCTAAGATGACAATCACATAGGAGAGTTTCATGTGCACAATGACAAAGTGGCATGGGGGTTTGAACCCCATGTTTGTGTCATGCACATCAACAACACCCACACACATATCACAATATCACTAGCATCAAGCACATCACAATATGACTCTATGCTAACAAGAGAGTATGCACACCCCCACATGTGGGCATGTGATGGTACACACTCTCACATGCATTGCTAGGATCACCCTAGGAATCCTGTCATCCTCAAAGTGCAACCCCCACAACAATCTACCCTGGCTTAACTAGTAATCCACACCTTAAGAACAACACTCACAAGAAACCACATCACATGCACAAACTCCTACCAAGTGTAACTTCACACCACAAGATGCAATCCTCATAGGTTCACAAGGCTAGCAATACATCATCTATCATCTCACAAGTGTGCAAAACACACACACAAAGGAATCTGCTCCTAACTACACTAGCAGGGAACAGGATTTTAATGCCACGTTGCTGCCCAAGCATAAGGAAGAGGAAGAACAAATTAAAGACAGGACAAAAATAGCAAAAACATACATCAGGGGTCCTGGGAATCGAACCCAGTACCTCCTGGTACACAAAGCACCACCTAGCCACTGCACCACCACCACCATGTCGACAGGTTGGGGGAAGAGATCAGGGTATCGTATCCCTGATGCTCTTGTGCAGAAAAATACAGTAAAACAATCAAAACAAACAGCGCCGAGGGGGGAATCGAACCCACACCCTGCTCACCAGGCACCCAGCACCACAACCAGTAGACTACAGCGCGACATCTGAACTAAAACGCGCGAGAGAGAAGATGGAGAGGCTCCCCCGTGCTGATCTGCCACTCTGAACTAAGAGCATCTCTAATAGAACCCTCAAACCCTTAAATCTAAAACCAGTTTTAAGGGTTCAGAATTGGCCATTTTTGACACTTTTAAGGGTTGAAAAACAAGGGCAAAGACTAGAACCCTCAAACCCAACCCTTATAACGGAATATTCCGTTATAAGGGTTGGGTTTGAGGGTTCTAGTCTTTGTTCCAACCCCAACCCTTAAAACTGTCATTTCATATATCACACATTTCATCATATGACATATCACAAATTCAATCACATTTGACATAAAACAATAATCATTCTAGTTATTATTACACCACCGAATAAAACAATAATCATTCAAATTATTACAACAATGTTTGAGCAAATCACAACAATTGTTTGAATCAAATAGGACATAGAAAAGTAAAACAAAGATACATCATAATTCATGAGTAAAACATTTGACAATGGAGATAAAGTGTAAAGTGAAATAATAGCAACTTTCGAAGATCATGACAATCTGAAGCAAAATACAAGGTAAGCATATCATGAAAATTTGAAACCAAATTATTACATGCTAACTTATTTCTTAGCAGCAATCTGAAGAAAAATACAAGGTAAGCATATCATGCAAAATCTATTTACTAGCCTCTATTTGTAACTGATTTCTTAGCAGCAAAATCTGCCATGAAATCTGTTATGAAACCTGAAACCTGAAATCATGGAACCTGAAGCAAAATCGGTATCAATTGCACAGGTTAAAACCTGAAACAACTAATTGCACAGGGCATGTATCAATTGCACAGGGCAAAATCTGTCATGAAACCTGAAACCATGAAACCTGAAGCAAAATCTGTTATGACTTGCCTGAAAAAAATTCAGTTGGCTAGAAACTCACATACACAGGGCATGTATCAATTGCCTCTCTGCCAATAATTTTGTTCTGCTTATCTAGCAAAACTAGGAAGAATATGTACACTGGAGCTCGCGAGGGCACCATGGTAGAAGTGTGGAGGTGGAGAAGGATTGGAACAGGAGCTCATCGGGGCATCGGGGAACTGCTGCAGCGGCGAGGTGGGCGGCTCAGGCCGGGGCGGGGCGCAGGGGCGGCCGGGGCTGGCGCAGGGGTGGCCGGGGCTGGCGCAGGGGCGGGCGCGGGGCCGGCAGGGGCGGGCGCGGCGGCCGGCGGGGGCGCGGCGGCGGCGGGTGCCTCCATGGCGATGAGGCGGGCGCGAGGAGGCGCCGGCTGGAGACGGGAGCGGGATGAAAATCACTCCCGCGCTAGAGAGGAAGTGGAGTGCGGGTTGGGAGGAGTTTCTCCTCCCAACCCTCACTTCTACAGGTTCAAAACAAGTTTGAGGGTTGGACCTCTAAATTATTTTACGGATTTGAGGGTTTAGGGGTTCTAGTCTATCGTTTTTTTCCGACGAAAACTGTAAAAAAGCGGTTATTTTTAAGGGTTTGAGGATTTGAGGGCTCTACTAGACTTGCTCTAACCTCCTCGCCGGAGACGCAGCAGGCAGACCAGCCGATCATGCCAACGATGACGGGGAGGTCTCCTGGCCACGGCGCTGCTGTCACGAGGGGGGAGGGGGCCCTATTCTGCGCAGCACACCCACGAACGCCGCACTATGCAGATCAGCCCCTACCACTACAACCTACTAAGTTGCTGCAACTAGGACAGAGAAAAGCACGCACCACGGCGGATCCGAGCCGATCTACGGAGGAGAAAGGAAGGGGGAGGCGCAGCTTCACCTTGGGAAGGAAGGGAGGTTCCGATCTGACGGAGAGGAAGTCGGACCGGAGGGAAGAAGGCGAGCCGAGGTGGTTCTGCCGTAGACCGAAGTAGAGGAAGCAGTTCGTCGGGTGCGCGCCGAAGACAAGCTCCTGCTCGTTGTTGTGGTCTCTCCCCGACCTCAACAACGGCGGGAACGGAGCGCGGGCACTCTCCCCAAGCTCCCGGACATGGTGGTCGTGCCGCCCGACGAAGCACGCGGGGGTAGACGCCGGCGAGCCACTTCTCTGTCTCTCTGCTAACCCTACAGAAAACTTACCTGGGGAAGAAAGGAAGAGATGGAGGGGGAGGAAGGAGATGGCGGCGGTAGGAGGGAACCCTATTCGAGGGGAGGGCTCGGACGCCAGCTAAATAGGGCCCTCGACGTTGGTGCCACGGCACCGTCAACTCCTCCCTCTCTCTCACGTACTGACGGAAAGGAGAAAAGCAGGGGGAGGAGAAGTGACGGCGTCAGGAGGAGGAGGGGGCTCGCTCGCGTGGCCTCTCACTGGAGGGGGAGCAGCTGGGCCGCAAGGGAAGGAAGCCCACGGTGAGCACTATAAGAAAGGCCCCAGTGGCCTTTCCCAAATAAAAGAAACACCAGAAGGAAAGCAATAAAACAAATAAACTGGTGGGGATAAACTTAAAAGGAAAAAATCCCCTGGTCATAAGGAATTATGGCCCATTAGAATAAAATAGGAAAGCAATATTTGGAGCCATTTGAAATAAATGCAAAACAGTAATTAATTTACTGTTTTGGGTTTATTTGCACCTCTAAAAATCAAAGAACAAGTCAGCAAAATTACACCTCCTCATAACCACAATTTACTCTAACCACCAGACATTTTAGAATAACTTTTGGGAAGAAGGAATTTTGACATGAGATAATAGGAGGGAAAAGGATTTTAAATAGCAAAGAGCTTTGAACATACTTAGCACTCACTCCTACCCATCACACACCAACATCACATGCACCACACAAGATAGTGCAAAACCACAACATAACCCTAGTAAGATCACATGCAATCATAACACCACAATACTAACTCCTAGTAAGAACATATGCCAACATGAACATGACATGCAATCATAAGGTATGGCAAGGAATGATATGGCATGGATGCATGCATGCTAATGCAAAATAGAAGGTGACACATGAAATCATACATGCATAGAAACTCTCATGACAAAGTCAAGGTGGTCCCACATGGAAGGTTACAAAAAGGGAAAGTCCTACACTTGGGGCATTACAGTGTACCACCTCTTGCTGGCTTAATCAAGCTTGGAGGCTACGCAGCGCGGCCCCTTGCTAGCTTTAAACAAGCTCGGGGGCTCGCCAGCCGCTCGGACGGTCAATCCTTGTAGTCGGGCACATAGTGTACCGGCTGATTCCCGGTCCTTCGCTTGAACCTACGGGCTGGCTCCGGTCGCTCCGTTCGCGATGTGACGCCGAGTCAAGTCGAATACATGCACAGTCCGTCTACACTAGTGACGACCGACTCGAGTTGGTTCATTCAAGCCGGCCTCTGATTGGCTTATGTCTTGTTCTATACGTCTTGATGGCTTCGGATAAGAGAAGTCAACCAGGAATCAAAAGACTGGATCATAAGACAACACGCTTAGTGACAAATATAATGTTGAATATATACATTCATAAAAAGCATTGGCCCACGGCCCACGTTCGTTACATCCCTCCGGGGGTAGAACCAAAAACACAAAAGGACGCCAGTTACCGGACAGCGACCTCACGGGTCGTCTCGGCTGCTGCTCCTGATGTGGTAGCATCGCCGCCTCCGGCTCCTCCCGAGGTGGATGCGCCGTCTCCCCCATTGCAGCCCCCGGCTCCGCTGATCCCGGAGTCGACATACGCCCCACCGCTGGAGGCGGCTGCAGATTCCGCAGCCCGGACCGCCTCGTCGGAGCTGTCGTCGGTGTCATAGGGCTGAAGGCCGTGCAGATCTTCAGCGATCACACCGCCGTCTTCACCCTGCTCCAAGACGAAGTCATCCCAGGCTGCGTACTCGGCGACGTTGCTCGCTCTCACCCGGAGCTCCTCCTTCATGCCTTGCAGCTCCGCCTCTGAGCCGTCGTGCTGGGCAGCCAGCTTGCCCAAGTTCAGGTTGTGATACCATGACTTGGCCAAGCGCAGGGCCATATAAGCCCCAGACCACACTGCGGTGGCACGCCAGGCATCCAGGCGCTCTCCACCCGCTGCGAGCCAGCGGGCAAGCCGGCTCATGGTCATCGGCTCCACACCCTCCGGCCATAGGGCCACCACCATCGACGAACCTGCAACCTCGAGCCGAGTCACAGACTCGCCCAGGAAGTGCAGGCGGGCCCGAAGGCCCACCCCGATCTCCTCTACGCTCCAGCCGAAGGTAGTATCCACCTCCTGCCCGGCCACGCGACGCTCCTCACGGCACACCTCAATGGCGGTGTCGGCTGTGACCTGGGTCTCGGAGAAGAGATCTGGGGTAAAGACAGCCGGGACGTAAGAACACAACAAGAGGAGGAGACGGCCAAAAAGACCAAACACAAAACATGGAAGAAAGACCCACGCCGGAAGGCGCCGTCGGTCTCATGAAAGACCTCGAGGACCTTGCGCTCCCGCACCTCACTCGCATGGGTGAGGCGGGCGATTTCCTTCTGGAGGGTCGCGGCGGACTCCAGCGCCTTAGCCAGCTGCGCTTGCTTCTGGGTAAGGGCTTCATCCTTCGCCCTCAAGGCGGCATCCTTGAGGTTCACCTCCTCGAGGTGAAGCAACGCGAGGCGCTCCACGTCAGCAGAGTAGGAGGCCTCCTTCTCCTGCAGCGTGGCCCGCAGCCGCTCCAACTCGGCCTGGCCGGCCGCCTCGAGCTCCTTCTTCTCCGCCTGAAGAAGGTCCAGCTGCTCTTGGAGCCGGCCGCCGGCTCCGCGAAGGGCATCACGCTCCGCGGCGGCCTCACCCAGCCGGGCTTCAAGCTCGGCGATCCGGCTATCAGCCCCCAGGTGCTGGTCCCGAAGCTCGTTGTACGCATGTACCTGAGCATCGTAAAGCGCCTGCCAAAGGGGAGAGCAAGGGAACAGGATTAAGATTCGACCTGGTTAAAAGCATAACCAGCCCGATTCTCAGGGGCTACACCCAGTGGGTGCGCTTGCGCGCCCCCACTAAAGAAAAATATGCAGAGAAAAAGGCCTCCAAGAGATTCGGACCGGTTGGCAATCAACCCGCCTGATTCTCGGGGGCTACACCCAGTGAGTGCGCTATCGCGCCCCCACTGATGTCAAGAGAAGAGAAAAAGCACAAAGAAAAACCAAAAAAGGCAAGGCCTACCTGGGTGCGGGCTTCCAGGCACTCCATCTCACTGCACACCACGCGGGCCGCCTGCTCCACCTTCGACCGGCCGTTGTTAAACAGCGTCACCAGCTCCGGCACGCCCGAAAGAACGGTGCCGGCGGGCATTCGCAGGCGGGCCAAGTTCGCCACCGGCCATGACTTCATAGGCCGGCTCCCAGGCCGGCCCCCTGCCCTTGGCGCAATAGGGCCCCGCTGGGGGACGACGATGGCACCGGCTCCTGGTGCCGGCTCGACGGCCGGCTCGGGCGCCGTCCCAGCCGGCGCTACCTCCTCCGCAGGAGGCGGATGAGCCGCGTCCGACGCATCCATGGTCGCCCCTGGGACATCAGGGGGCGTGTCCGGCACGGTCAGATCTAGCACCGGCGCGTCAGGAGCTGCTTCGACCCGGGGAGAAACCGGGATCGTCTCCTGGTCCACCTGCTCCGGGGCTGCCGGCTCAGACGGCGGGGCCCCTTCGATCCTCGGGGCCGGCCTGGAGGCGGCCTCGCTAGCTGGCTCCTCCACACGGGCATGTGCGGAGGGGTCCTGTCTAGCCTTCGCACGCTTCTCCGCCGGCCTCTCGACCCGGCTGGGGCAAGGCTGACCCACGGCGGCCTTCCCCGCAGCCGTGTCCCACCGACGCTTGGACTCTATCTCAAGCTCCCTATCGACAGCATCAGCTGCTGCCCAGCCGTCCCGCTGGGATGCGTAGGCGGTGTCTTCATCCGCATCCTCCGCCTCCCTGTCAAGCCAAGCTTCTCAGGAACAAAGTTCATCTCAAAATATGGAAGGGAGAAGAGGAGGAAACCATACCCTGCAACTATCGGGACCTGCCTCCGGCCACCGCCACGGCGCCTCTTGGCGCCGTCTCCTTGCTGCCTGGCTGGGGGACCCGGCGTCGGTCGCTTAGAGGCCGACCGAGAAGCTGTGGCACCCTTGTTCTTCTTCCCGGCTGCCTCGTCAGTAGCGGTCGCTCCGCCACCTTGACGCCGGCCGCGCGATGGTAGTGGGCCGGTGACCTCCTCCACCTCGTCGGAGTCTCCCTCGAAGGCTGCATCAGAGCAGAATGAGGCTTCCTCATCGTTGTTCGTCCATTCTGCTAGGGCGTGCCACGGGTACTCACCAGACGGCTCGGTCCCTTCCGACTCCAGGGGATCTCCCGAGCCGGCGGAGGAGTCTGAGCGGGGCTCCATCGCATCCTCGTCCTCCATCTCAGAGGCGCCGGACGCCTCCACGTCAGGAGCAGGCTGGCGGAGGGACCCCTGCAGGGTCTTGAACATCTACAAGAAAGGAATTCAACCAGGCTCAGCAAACGCCACCGGCTTCAAAACAAAACGACAGAAAAGAAGGGAGTAAGGCTACCATCGGAGGCAGATGAGCCCGGTTGAACGGGGACATCCCCCATGTCCATTCCCCGCCCTCATCCATGCGGGCGGTGGAGATCAGGTTCACCCTTCGCGCTACAGCGCCCGGGGTGAACCTCTTGGTGGACAGCCGGCCGCTCATTTGGCAGACCAGATGCGGCCGCCTCTGCAGAGGCAGGATCCGGCGGACCACCATGGTGGTGAGAAGGTCGCGGCCGAGGAGGCCGCTCTCCCTCAAGATATCGAGGTGGGCGCGAATAGGCGCCACCTCATGATGCAGCTTGGGAGTCTTTGCGTCCCAGTTCTGCCGTGTCGGAGGGGCGATGGCGAACGGGGGCATGTTGAGGGCGTCCTGGGCCGGGTCGGTGCTCCTCACGTAGAAGAACCCCTTCTGCCAATGCTTGATGGAGTCTTGCAAAGGCATCTGGGGGAAACCGGACTTCGGGCGGTGATGCACCAACGCGGCCCCGCACGGCGTCATGGGGCGCGGCCCCTTGAGCTTCTCCACCTCGGATTTCTCCATGGCGATGGATTACTGCTTAAAGAAGAACAGGCTGCACCACAGATCGATGCGAGGCTCGATCCCCACGAAGCCCTCGCACAGTACCATGAAGGCGGCCAGCTGCGGTATGGCGTTCGGTGCCAGATGATGCGGCTGTAGGCCGAAGAACTATAGCCACTCGGCGAAGAAAGAGCTAGCCGGGAGCCCGAAACCCCGGTAGAAGTGCTCGACGAAGACTACCACCTCTCCCGCGACAGGTGCGAGAGAGGCCTCGGAGCCAGGAAGGCGCACCGACACTTGGGAGGCCGGGGGCAGCAGTCGATGATGACGGAGCGCATCGATGAGCTCCTCGTCGACATTGCTGCCCAGCCAGGCCCCCTGCAAGGACGCCTGCTGCGCCGACGACCTCTTCGAAGAAGATCCACCGGCCATGGCTGCGGGTGGCGAGAGCTCGAAGCGGTCGGCGGAGGTCTCGGTGGCAAAGAAGGAGACGAAGGGTGCGAGCTCTTCTTCTCAGGACGCAAGGAGGAAGAAAGCACGGAGCAGGGCGAGGAGAGGGGGCGAATGGCCTCCTCGAAACCCTCGCGTCCCATTTAAACCCCCACGAAGCGTCGTGGGGAGGGGATCCGGTGCGCGTCGGGCCCCATTAATTCCGTGTATTACGGGCGGTAACGCCCCCCTAAGCCCAACCGTCGCGGAGTAAATCCGTAGAGGATCTCCCGCGCGGAGGCCGAGGGGGCGTTGTGGCGGGACCCAGGGCCCAGGCCCGGTCCCGTCAGCAGTAGTCGCCATCATTACGCCAGGCGGGGCCTGGCACGTGGCGTTCTCTGGGCCAGTTACGACTGGACCGAGGCGTCTCTTCGAAGCTACCCGGCTCCGAAGCCGGCGTCCTTCGCCACAAACAACAGCCAAGATATCAAGACAAATCAACAAGCCGGTGAGGCTGCCCGCCAGCATGCGGTAGACCTTGCCAGCTTCGGGGACTACTGTCGGGGGGATAACCCCGGGGTAGGGCCATCAAGCATGTTCCTTCATTTCCGGCCCAATGGACATGAAGGCGCGGAGATTCTCAAGGCCCAAGTCTTTTGACCGGTAGGCATCACCTGCCGGCTGGAAGACGAGGCGGCCGCCTTTATGGCCGGCAAGGCAACCCCTACCGACTAGAATCCAGGCGGCCTCCCATTCAGGCCCGGCCTGGTCCCGCCAGCCGGACTCAGGAGGAGGCGGCCATCCTCAAGCCGACTGACCAAGCAGGCTAGCCGGCCGAGGATCACCAGTCACATCAGATCGTAGGTCAGGAAAGGACCTCACGATACGGTAGCTACGCGTCAGCAAAGGTACTGGATCGGGGCACCCGGCAGGTACGAGCGTCGTCGGCCATGCCGGTGACCTACCCCGGCTTTGATCCATCACCTAGCTTGATGTCGGACCGTCACACTCCCACTCCATTACTGCACTCGGCGTGGGGAACAGTGGAGGCGGTCGTACTACCTGCCCATGAAGAATCTCGCGGGGCGACGCTCGATGTACAGCATGTGCTTAGCGTCAACCTTACGCGGGAGCCCCATTGGCCAGCCGGCGGGCCCCACCAGCAATCGAGACCATGCAGCCGGCGGGCCCCTCATCGACAAGACAAGACCCCTGTGGGCCCCTGGCCAGCCGGCGAAGCAGCCAGCCGGGTCCCACGCATGTACCTTTTATCCATATTGTAGGTCGGCGGGTTCACCTATAAAACCCCCCGGCCGTCCCCCATGCAAGGAGGCCGATCACTTGCCAGTCATTCAACACCACACACTCACCAACCAACAGAGAGCGAGGTAGAGACGAGTCGGCTGCTCCCCTCTTCCTCCTCCCAACACAGCTCCAGGAGCAACATTGTACTCTGTTCCCATACATCAAACACACCAACAGGATTAGGGGTATTATCTCTACGGAGAGCCCTGAACCTGGGTACATCGTGCGTCCCATGCATGTACCAACCTCATTCCCAGCGCCCACCTTTATCCCTTCGGTTCCCACCGACTTTAGCCTACCCATGGCATATGTTGTGAGTATTCACCGACACATGATTTCAGATCTGAACCTATTATGTTGTCGCCAATATATGTGTGTTCTTGATCCTATCTTGCAAGTTGTAGTCACCTACTATGTGTTATGACCCGGCAACCCCGGAGTGACAATAGCCGGAACCACTCCCGGAGATGACCATAGTATGAGGAGTTCATGTATTCACTAAGTGTTAATGCGTTGGCCCGGTTCTTTATTAAAAGGAGAACCGTAATATCCCGTAGTTTCCATTAGGACCCCGCTGCCACGGGAGGGATGGACAATAGATGTCATGCAAGTTCTTTTCCCTAAGCATGTATGACTACATATGGAATACATGCCTACATTACATTGACAAACTGGAGCTAGTTACATATCTCTCCGTGTTATAACTGTTGCATGATGAATAGCATCCGGCATAATCATCCATCACCGATCCAATGCCTACGAGTCTTTTCCTACTGGTCCTCGCTACGTTACTTTGCTGCTTCTGATGTCACTGCTACTGTTGTTACTTTGCTGCTACTCCTGTCACTTTGCTGCTACTGGTTACTGGTGCTACTGTTGCTATCACCCTACCTTGCTACCGATACTTTGCTGCAGATACTAAATCTTTCAGGTGTGGTTGAATTGACAACTCAACTGCTAATACTTGAGAATATTCTTTGGCTTCCCCTTGAGTCGAATCAATAAATTTGGGTTGAATACTCTACCCTCGAAAACTGTTGCGATCCCCTATACTTGTGGGTTATCGGTGGTAGCGTTGGAAAAAATATAGCGCTACTACTAAGCCAACGCTACTACTAATATTCCTTCTTTCACATTAACTTCCATCGTATTTATGCCCCTCTACGTATTTGTGCATGCTCTAAACAGTAGTTTCATCATATCATAATAAACATGCATTATTCTCATCATATCATACACATAAAGTAGTCTCGTCATTTATACCAACTCATCATCATATTAATCATATACCAAGTTAAAATCTCAAAAAACAGAAAACATCATAATAGTCATCATATGCATGCATCCTAATCGATCATTCCAAGTTAATATAAACCAGAAAAACTTGTTTCTCATAAGACCTAGTCCTCGCTCCTAGGTATAATGTTATAAAATAGAATAACACCTATGTATCTGTGATGAAACACAGAGATCCAACAGTCTCCAACTTGTGGATTGCGATCCTTCTTTATTTCTCTCCATGCTTCAATTTGGCGCCTTTTTGATTTGCGGTTACTCAAGTATGGAGCATCGAACTCAACCCTCGGCGGGCTTTTTATTTTCATATGACCTTCTGGGTGCATCAACAGAGGCACTACATCATTTGACAGTTGTTGCTGAAGAACATAATAATAATCTATTTAGCAATGTAATCAACACCATTTATGCAATAGTAGAGCGTACTTAATTAGAAAACTCTTACCAAGATATTTCGACGAATGTCATACGCCCTCAACCTATGCACTAATGGCATGTAAAATGTATAATTTTGGCCAATTCCTAAATTATACGGAAAGTTATCCCTACAAACCAGGACACCAACAACAAAGTAGAGAAGAACATCCTTCTCCTTCCAAGTTAGATGTGATCCATACGTGTAGTGTGTCGTGTTAATTAATTTCCGTAATTCACTCGAAGAAACGAAATAAGTTGTAAATTATAATTTAACAAATTTAGTATATGGATGAACACCAACTATTTCTAAAAATAGAATGCAAATTACTTGACAAATATGGTTGAGGAATTCACATGGAGGTAAAACAGGAAGCATATCGACAATCACCCAAATGTCGGTGTTGCCTGGCATATTATCTCCAGGACGAAGATCAAAGGTTATTTCCATACCCTCCTGAAATCCATATGCCTTGCAAAGATCTTCCCAATTTGGGCACCCTATTTCTCTATTAAAAATTGAATTCATTACTTTGATCAAAAATGTGTGACCATGTATAGTCCTCAGGTTAGCTCTCCTCGTCTACATACTCTCGTGGTCTTCAAAACCGAGCCTCTCCAACACATATCTTCTTGCATGGCAAGGAAGGAACTAGTCGAATTGTATAAAAAAATACACGTTGAAGCAAAGAAACAGAAGTCATGCATGCTTAATTACGAAAAAACACTTGTCATCGTTGCGTACCATAGAATCTTCGAAGGTCTCGTCAAGCTTCATGCTGAAGAACATGTCGTCTCGTAGGTGAGGCGTGTCGCACATACCTCGATAGTCACCGCAATATTCACACTCACAATATTCATCGTCAGACATTTCCTGTTTTAATGTGGTAATTTAACTTATAATTCGTGGAACTTGTTTGTAAATGCGTAAACAACAACCGTGACACTATATCGAAAGAACTGAACATCTATATATAAACAGAAGCATGAATAATAAAATGGGACATATATTTGGTCGGAATGTTGATTCATTCTCCTTTCCTGCAATTCCCGGGCACTCCATATGTCTTAGCTTCTAGCACTAGTCATGCCGAAATTCATGGAAATTTTCGGCATGACCTTTGCTAAAAGGTGGACATATGAAGTGCCTGAAATTTACCAGAACGGAAATGAATCAACATTCCGGCAAAACATAGGCCACTCGGAAATTTTCTTGACATATTCTCGAAGAATAAGACATGCAGCAGTAGGCCATGCTTCCGGCAAAACATATGTATCTCACATGACACATATGTCTAACACACACAAATTAAAGAGTGGCATTCTGCCTATAATAAAATAACCATGATGTATTTCATAAAAATGATCATGGTATTAATTAATAAATGTGTTATACTACCTACAATAAAACTACGATGATCTAATTAATACTAAAAGTGTCATGCTATGTACTACCCTAGTATTGTTAATAAAATTGACATCGTTTAAATAATAAAAATGCCATGCATCTTGTTGTTTTAAGTCTTTTAAGAGGTTTCACTAGGGAACTACATACGAATGTATATAGACATACTTTAGAGTATAGGTTCACTCATTTTGCTCCGTATGTAGCCCTCTAGTGATTTATTGCTAAGGGTGTTGAAACTGTGAAGACCTTGGAAGAGATACCTCTCTTAAATAGAATTAGAAATGAAATTGCAATTGGTCTTACTACCTTTGCTTTTGCTCCTAGAAGTGTTGACACTAAGCCTCTCTTTAAGAGTACTTTTAAGACTAGTTGTATTATTGAAGAGCTCTTTGATGATCTTGTTGATGGCTCAGTTGATACAACTTGATCTTCCTGCATTATGCCTAGCTCAAAGGCATAAAAGAAAGCGCTTGTTGGGAGGCAACCCAATTTGTTTTTACCTTCAGTTTTAGTGGTTTTGTTGCTTGAGACTACTGTAGCAACATCATTGTATCTTTATTTTCAAGCTTTGTTCCAAGTTATAGCCCCCGATTGCAAGAAAGTTCAAAAATTGTGACATGCTGTCCAGAAACAGATTTTGTCTGCTTGACGGAACAATTCGTCAAAAATCACCAGATCATCTTTTTGATCTGAATTGTTTTGAAAGCATACTCTATATAATTGCCTTTCTCGCATCTGTTCTGAGTTTTTTGATTTGAGTTGCAGAAGTGCCTCGAATAAATTATTTACTACCTGCTGTTCTGTTTTCCACATATTCTGCCATGTTTTGTGTTTTCATTGTTTTGCAAATCCTAAGCTTACTTTTTATTTGCAAAAACCTTTTGGAAATCATGAGAAACAGTAGATTTTCATGAAAATCATTATTTCCAGTAGGTATTGAATTATTTTATTAAGGGTACTAACCACTCCAATCAGTTTATGATGAGTTTCGTATGAAGGGAGTTTTCAAGTATGCGATGGGAGATGATGAAAGAAGATACACGAGTATCAAGCGCTCAAGCTTGGGTATGCCCCTATGCACCCCAAGAAATATTCAAGGAGACTCAAGCTCCTTAGCTTGGGGATGCCCCCGTGCATCCCCTTCTCTATCGACAATCATCAGTTCGTCCATCTCCATGCTATATTTTTATCACTTCATATGTTATGTGCTATGCTTGGATCATCTTGCTATTTACTTTTTGGTTTGATTTAGTATTGCTTGCTGTTCATAACAAGTCGGAACATAGCCTACCTTGTTTGGGAGAGAGACACGCTCCATTCCATTCTAGAACACAACATAGGTTTTCATGATTATCTTTTTTGTGTGTTCTTCATCTTTCCATAGGTACTGTCATGCTTAGCTCTTAGCTTTCATGCTTATATTTTTAAGATCTTTTATTTAGGTTGCTTTTGGAACTCTCTTGAGTTATCATGCTTATCTTGTTTAGAGAGTTGGGTTGTTGCACTGAGTTGTGTGTCTTGCATGAGTAGGTAATTGAGGTTGCTATTTAAGTATAGTAGTAACTTGCAATAGTTTTGAGGTATTGATTTGAGTAATGTTTGGACTATTGGTGCCAAGAGATTAAGCCTATTAGTGATAGGTGTCGTATTTTGGAAAATCCGTGTGTTTTTCAAAAACTAAAAATTAGTTGAGAACTCTAGCTACTAAATTGATCGCTAACCTCTCGAGGGGTTGGAATATATAGAGTACCCTCACGTTACCATGAGTCGAGGATGCGCAAGGATAACCAAACCCCCAAACACTCCTCCTCGGGGTACTTGTCTGTTTGTGAATTTCCTAACCAGATAGAGAGTTGTCGATAATAAGTGTATGAGTTCTTCGGAGTAATGTGAATATTCGATTGTTGGCACTTCCACCATCCATATTTTGCTAGCATCTTCGGTACCATGCATTGCCCTTTCTCACATTGAGAATTGGTGCAAACCCCGTCGGTGCATCCAAACCCATGACATGATACGCTCTGTCATACATAAGCCTCATTATATCTTTCCTCAAAACAGCCACCATACCTACTTATTAAGGCATTTCCATAGCCTTTCCGAGACACATTTCCATGCAACATCCACCATCTCATGACTTGATTTTCATGTCATACATGCTTTTGCTTGATCGTAGAGCCGCATGATAGTTGGGCCTTGCCCAAACTATTGCTACATGATGCGCTAGTATCATTGCATATCTTGCTACACTGGTAGAGGCATACATTTGCATACATCATGATAGTTTTCACTTGTCTTTATGTTGAGTACTTCTTATAAAGTGTGATGATCTTATTTTTATTCATGTAAAACATAGAGTGTTTCCCTTAAGTGAGGAAAAGATCCCAAAGAGGACAAATAAAAGATCGTAAAGGGGGCAAATGAGAGATAAAAAAAGAGCCAAAGAGGCCAAAAAATAAAAAATGAGAGAAAAAGAAAAAAGAAAAAAAAAGAGGGAGAAGGGGGCAACACTACTATTCCTTTTGAAAGATCCACACTCGTACTCCATTGCTATGTGTACTACATAAAGATTATAATTCATGCATAACTATGTGGGGACCCTTACACTATAGAACTTGGTTTGCATATTCCAATGATGAGCCTCCTCAAATGAGCTCTAGGTATTCATGGGCAAACAAGTTGGATGCACCCCCACTAGTTCCATTGGAGAGCTTACCTTAGCTCATATGTGCATCCGTTACATGGCAATCCCTACTCATCACATCATATCTATCATTTGGCTTTCTCTCGCCTATGGTTGTACTCATTGATGTGAGCCTTTCACACCTTTTTGTATTCCTTCCCCATCATTATTCTATTTGCCATCCTAAGTGCCAACATATCTTGCTTACGCTCCTCCATTACATGAGTGCTCAAAGTCGAAAGGGAGAGGATCATTTCGACTTGTGCCTCACTAGTGGTCTGGAATGAGTCAAAATAAGATTCCGAAGGAGACCAAGTGTGAATTTTAGTAGATTGAGTTCTAAATTAAAAAATATATATATTATGATCTCAACCCATCTCCCACTTCTTGCACGCAAACACCATTTGGAGACATTCGAGTCACGGACAACGAGAGCTCTTGCACCTTTATGTTCTTACTTTGATAAATTCAATACTAGATATAGACTCTTGCTTGTTATTGTCTTTACTTTGAAGTTCTTATATGTGTGTTAGCATATCACCACAGAAATTATTGTGTTATCATTTATCTACTTGACGACGAGCAGAAATTAAGCTTGGGGATGTTGATACGTCCCAAACATATCTATAATTTTTGCTTGTTCCATGATCTTCTAGGTGACATTGTTATATGTTTTGCTACACTTTTATATCATTTTACACATATTTGGACTAACCTACTAACTCAGTGCATCAAGTGCCAGTTCTTGTTTGCTGATGTCTTTTTTGCAGGGGCTTTACCCAATTTTCTGAAGCCCGAAAAATTTCAAGAAAAATATATAAAAAATCAGCGTAATGGATGCTTCCAGATCACCGAAGATGGGCCACGGAGGCCAGGGGCCTCCCAGGCGACCCGTGGGCGCGGCCTGTCCCTAGGTCGCGCCAAGAGGCCGCCTGGGTGGGTCCACCTCCTCCGGTGCCCTCCTTCAGCCTATATTTAGTCCTCCGAGAGAAAACCCTTCCATGAGATCCAGACTAATGAATTTCTCCATCATTCCGCCGCCGCAGCGCTTCCGAGATCAGGAGCGTCAGGAGACCTCTTCCCGGCACCCTGCCGGAGGGAGAATTGACCTCCGGGGAGCTTCTTCACCGCCATGGACGCTTCTCGAACGTACCGTGAGTAGTCCTCCTTGGACCATGGGTCCATGACCAGTAGCTATGTGATGTCTTCTCTCCAATCTTGTGCTTCGATGGTTAGTCCTTGTGAGTTGCCCTACATGATCAAGGCATCTATGTAATTCTCTTGCTATTGCTATGCTCGGTTTGTTGGGATCCGATGGATTATGAGATTATGTTCAAATTGTTATGAGTTATATATTTGATTATCCTTTTATATTATGTTCCTTAGTGATTCATGCATGTTCTCCGTTGCTATTTATTGCTTTGACCGAGTAGTAGATTGTAACTCCAAGAGGGAGCGTTATGCATGATTGTGGGTTCATGCCCCTCGATGTCTAGCTTGAGTGACAAAAACATGAGACTAGGGGATGTGTTGTTGCCACCAGGGAGAAAACAACGGTGCTTGTGACCACGGTTGCAAGGATTGTTTACCTTACGCATATTTCGTTAATGCAGTTGTCCGTTGCTTTGAGTTTATAGTTTGTGTGGGCTTGCAACTTAATACTGGCGAGATGTTTTGGATAGGTATCTCAAGGTAGATGATTAGTAAGTAGATGTTGATGAATAAACATTCTACTTGTCTTGGCGTACTGCCCATTACTATTGAACCTCTAACTATCAAGTAGCATAATTATAATTGTGGTGCATTCATAATTTTGTCAATTGCCCAACTGTAATTTGTTTACCCAAGCATAGTTGTTTATCGTCTTTTGGGAGAGAGACATCACTAGTGAACATCATGTGACTCCGGTCCATATCACCATCATTGTTTACACCTCCATCATTTACCGTTTTCATTTACTTTTTCGTTTCAATCACTATTACTTTTCCTGCTTGTGTTTTGACCCTTTGCAAACTACAAGGCCGGAGAGATTGACAACCTCTATGTACTCGTTGGGAGCAAAGTTATTGTGTGTGTGCAGGTCCACGTCTTCTGCTAGCGCCAGGGTGGAAGACACCTACTTGTTGATCCTGGGAGTCCTCCTGGTTTGATAAACCTTACAGTCTCTGTGTGAGGGAAAACTTGTTGCTGACTACATCTCAACCTTCCACTTGGGGTAACTGATAACCCACAAGTGTAGGGGATCGCAACAGTTTTCGAGGGTAGAGTATTCAGCCCAAATTTATTGATTCGACTCAAGGGGAAGCGAAAGAATATTCTCAAGTATTAACAGCTGAGTTGTCAATTCAACCACACCTGAAAGATTAGTATCTGCAAGAAAAGTATCAGTAGTGAAGTGGTATGATAGCAACGGTGCCAGAAAAAGGTCTGTTGATGGCAGACTATTCCTAACTTGTTGTATCAATGGCGCCAGAAAAGTCTTGCAGCAGGTAACAGCAAAGTAACAAGTAACAACAGTAGTTACAGCAGTAGTGACAGCAGTAGAAAGTAACAGCAGTAGCGGCAAAGTAACGTAGCAAGGACCAGTAGTAAAAGACTCGTAGGCATTGGATCGGTGATGGATGATTATGCCAGATGTGATTCATCATGTAACATCTATAACACGGAGAGATAAGTAACTAGCTCCCGTTCGTCAATCTAATGTAGGCATGTATTCTGTATGTAGTCATACGTGCTTAGGGAAAAGAACTTGCATGACATCTATTGTCCATCCCTCCCGTGGTAGCGGGGTCCTAATGGAAACTATGGGATATTAAGGTTCTCCTTTTAATAAAGAACTGGACCAACGCATTAACACTTTGGTGAATACATGAACTCCTCATACTATGGTCATCTCCGGGAGTGGTTCCGGCTATTGTCACTCCGGGGTTGCCGGGTCATAACACATAGTAGGTGACTACAACTTGCAAGATAGGATCTAAAACACACATATATTGGCGACAACATAATAGGTTCAGATCTGAAATCATGGCACTCGGGCCCTAATGACAAGCATTAAGCATGGCAAAGTAGTAGCAACATCAATCTCAGAACATAGTGGATACTGGGGATCAATCCCCGTCAAAACTAACTCGATTACATGATAGATCTCATCCAACTCATCACCGTCCAGCAAGCTTACGATGAGATTACTCACGAACGGTGAAGAGCATCATGGAATTGGCGATGGAGGAAGGTTGATGATGACGATGGCGACGATTTCCCCTCTCCGGAGCCTAGAACGGACTCCAGATCTGCCCTCCAGATGAAGAACAGGAGGTGGCGGCGCCTCCGTATCGTAAAACGCGATGAATCCTTCTCTCTGATTTTTTTCCCGAGCAAAACGGAATATATAGAGCTGAGTTTGGATGCGGTGGAGCCTTGTGGTCCCCACAAGCCCTCATGGCGCGGCCAGGGGGTGGTCGCGCCCCCTGGGCTTGTGGCCCACTGACTCACCTCCTCCGGTGGATCTTTGCGCAGGTATTTTTTATTAATTCCAGAAAAAATCTCCGTAAATTTTCAGGTCATTCCGAAAACTTTTATTTCTGCACAAAAACAACACCATGGCAATTCTGCTGAAAACAACGTTAGTCCGGGTTAGTTCCATTCAAATCATGCAAATTAGAGTCCAAAACAAGGGCAAAATAGTTCAGAAAAGTAGACACGACGGAGACGTATCAGTAACCAACGAGGTGCGAGAACTATATACATCATCTCATCATCAGTGTTCCATCTTAAGGAAGTCAAGATCGTCATCATCTAGCTCAAGTGGACTATGTGCAAGGTATAGGTTTGCCCTAGATAGATTTTCTATTTTTCTGGTCTCATGGTGGTAGTTGGGAGACCGGGTTATAGGATCAATTGGTGTACTATCAAGGGTGGCTCTCAATTGAGTAGCTTGATCGTATCGTTCGTTGAAATTTCAAACCATTTGCATTCTTGTATCATCTTTCTTGGTTCTTATTTGGTGTTTCTCTTTGTGAATTTTAGAGCTTATGGTCATCTTTATGACAAGCTCGAGTTCATCGAAAAAGGAGTCCATATACATCTTCTATGATGTTTTCGATGTTGAAGTTATTGTTTGTTCTTCATTCATAGAGGTTTCACGTCTCTATATCATTGGCATTTTATACTACCTCTTCTTATTATAACCTGTTGGATAGCTCTTGTCGTCCCGAATCCAACAAGTTTGAGTTTGCTCAATTTGGAGCTCATTTGCAGAAGTTATGGCAATTCTGGTGTTCCTGCATTCATCCGTTTCCAATTCTGGTTTTGGAAGGTTGTAAGCGACAGTACCGCTCCAGCAAGCGGTAGTACCGCTCGGTACTAACGACTAACATTTTGTTGCCTCAATTCTTCAAAAGGTTTGAGCGGTAGTTGGACCGGTAGTAATAAGAGGTAGTACCACCCATAGGCGGTAGTACCGCTCGCTACTACCGGCTAACCTTCTCGACTCCAGATCCCCTCTCCAATCTTCGAGGGGGGCAGTAGGACGGGGTACTACTGCCTATTAGCGGTAGTACCACTCCTATGAGCGGTACTACCGCTTCGGCGGCACTATCGCGCCTCGTGCCATTGCCGTGTGAGACTCGCTTGGCCGCCCAAGCGGTAACGCTCCCATGAGTGGTAGTACCGCTTGTGTGAGGGCTGAGGAGGTAACAGTTGGATTTCCCCCCTCCTATAAAAGGGGGTCTTCTTCCCTGGTGGATCTTATCCTTTTGAGCTCGTTTTTGCCCCCCATTGTTGACCTTCTCCGAGCTTTCTAACTCTCAACCCCTCCAATGATTCTTGCTAGTTCTTCAGGGAAAAGAGAGAGAAGATCTAGATCTACGTCTCCATCAATCACTTTCTCCTCTATGTGAGGGGAACTCCTTGGATCTAGATCTTTGGAGTTCTTTGTGAGCTCCTTGTTCTTCCTCTCATATTCCTCCATAGCTTTTGTTGTTGTGAAGGGATTTGAGTGTGAGGGACTTAGCCACTTCGTGTGTTCTTGCCATTGCATTAGTTGCATTGGTTGAGTTCTCCACAGTGATACGTGGAAGTGAAAAGTCGAGGAGCTTATTACTCTTGGGTGCTTGGTACCCTAGAGTTGGTTCCTCTTAGGTGCTTTGGCGCCCTAGACGGTTGGTGGTGCCTCGGAGCTCAATCATTGTAGTGTAAAGCTCCGAGCAAGTGTTTGGGTCTCCAATTAGGTTGTGGAAATTGCCTTGAGCAATTTTTACGGGTTTCAGTGACCGCCTCTAAGGGTTGCCAAAGTGTACAGGTTCGATGACCGTCCCCAAGGATTGCTATTTGTATGGGTTCGGTGAAGGCGTCTGTGTCGTCGCCGCCGTCCGCCGGGACCTGGTTGCTCATGCCGTCCTCCATGCATCGGGGCAGCATGCCGTAGTGCATGCTCCTTTCTCTCTCTCTCTGCCCTACGTCTTTCCCGTGAAAATCTGTTTGTGTTTAATCCCGTTATTAAATTTGTGTGGATGTCAAGGTGATGATGTGCAGTAATACTGTTTTGTGATTGAGTGCAGGCCGCATCTGTTACAGTTTTAAATAAATTTGGCTTCCTTGGCCAAGAAGCGTTCGCACTTGTGCCCTTAATATTGAATGGGTATTGCCATTTTTTTTGTAAACTAAATTACTTAATGTTTTGGTCAGTATTCTTCCTCTCCGCTGCATCCACACGCTTTTGACAGCGGGGACCAACTGATCAAGCGTCAACGTCGACTTTACAGGAAAAAACACAATCAAGCCTCAATCCTAACCATCGACACTCTTGCGAGGTCTGCTTGCTCGTCACCTCACAGCTCTTTCTCGACTTCACTTTCTCCGCGGCTTCACCTCACACTACCGTGGATGCCACCTCATTTTATAATGCTGGACGGGTATTCTCAAATAATATAGTACTATTATATTAAATAGGAAAATGAATTTTCAGGGGACAAAAACGAAAAGCTGATGCAACGAAAAAGAGAATAAAGCCGCAAAAAAAAAAAAGCAAAAGGCCACACGAGACAGATATTTCGCAGGTGGGCCGGGCTCTGTCTATTCTCCAGCCCAACCTCACGGGCCAGCACCCACGAGTCTCCCATCGAGGAGGAGGCGCTGCGCGCTGTGTGCCAAACACATTAGTCCCACCTCGCTAGCTTACGGGAAGAGGAACCAGCTTATAAGGCGAAGTGCAGCTGTTTGCAGCACGACCTTACTTGAACAGGATCTGTTCTATAGGCTCGTACCGCTGCATCCTTTACCAATAAGGAGGCAAGCACTTCAGTCTGGTTGATGCATTCTGACCTCTGGGCCAGAGCGTGATTGACGGCCAAGATTTCTCTGATGGGGTAATCTGACGGCTGTAGAGGATCGTTCCTGCCTGGCCTCGCCTGTGCAGGGTGGCCCAGAGGTTGTCTGACAGACCAAATCTTTTTTTTTTTGTCCAGCACACGGAACAAGTTGGCTGCACTTTTGTGTTTTTTTTGTCCAGCACACGGGACAAGTTGGCTGCACTTTTGTGTTCTACAAATTTCTAACCAACCTCTCGTTCTAGAACATCTGCAAAGTTGACAAAAATATTGAAACTTCTCATATAATACATCTGGAAAGTTAGATGCTGACAGACTCTCCAAATCTTTTTTTTAACAGATGCACACAGATAAGTTGGCTGCACTTTTGTTTTCTGAAAATTTCTAACCAACCTCTTGTTCTAGAACATCTGGGAGTTAGCAAAAAATATTGAAACTTCTCATATAAAACATCTGGAAAGTTAGAGGCGCCTTTTGTTTATGAATTATTTTAACCAGAGAATCCATTTGTAATCATACATCTGAAATTATCCATGTTTCAGTTCAGAATATATCAGTGGCAATGGAGCGAAACAACAGTTCGCTAGCATTAGAGGTATGGTGTGTAACCCCAGAAAACTGCTAGAACACATCGAACATCACACTGTCTTCATTGCCTCTTCAATCTTCATTATAAACCCATCTATTCTATCCTGCTTTGTTGTGCCAAGTTTCAAGAGAGAAGAAATGTCGAGAACAAACCCGCTGAGCCCATACCTATTCACCAGCGAGCGTGATCCTGTGGCTGTGCTGAGCTAATTCTGTATGCAATATCATTAGTCCATTTGCTCTTCAGTGTAACCATCAATCTTGAGCGTGAACGTGGTGATGGAGCTCACTTCCCTTGATCTTCGATCGAACCTGTGTTCTTATATGGATGCCGAATGTCCTGGATTACTTGTTCGGCGTTCTTTTAGCAGATTTCAGTTGTAATTGCCTGGCATAGCCAACTTGTCGTCTTAGTGTATTGTTCTCCCTGCTTCTTCTGATCGTCTTCACAAATCTTCCTCTCCAAATTGTGTCATTTTAGTAGATTATACTCCACTTGCCGTCATAAATTGCAACCTGTCCTGATTGTTCCGATTCCTTGGCCTTTGCAGTTCAGGACGTGTCTTAAGTTCTATTATTCCCAAACCTGGCTTCTTTCTTGTGTAGCTGGTGATAAGAATCTAATGTCTGTCGCTCTTCCTTGTAGGTTTCAGTAGCAAGTGCCTGCTTGCGCAGCGCAGCCCTGGGCTGGGCTTTTTGCGCAATGTCTCAATTCTGCTTTGCCTACTTGTGCGCAATATGCTGATCTGCCTTCCCTCCTCGCGGCCACCAGCCGGGTGTTTGTTTTTCTTCTTAACCTTCATCGCGGCTTTTTTGTAGCACGTTCTTGAATGCATCACCACTCTTTATCTCTTCTTTAGGATTCACCGAGGACGAAGACCTTTTCTTTCAAGGGACTGCATAAAGAAATGCTTATCATTTTTTCTCAAGATGGCAACAAAAATAATAATTCATTGTTATATAAAAAATGTTCAGAACTACATAATGAAGATAAATAGAGATGCTACCAAAATGATTCAAGCTACCACAATCTCCATGCGCACACAAATGATAACGGACAACGTGATTTAGTCAACTAAGTAAATTTGACTTTGATAGCTGATAGGCAATAGAATGCGACAGACCCCTTTGCCATCTAAGCATCTGCAGGATCGAAAACTTTGCTACCATACGTAATTTGCTTGTGTCCAGAGTTCTCAAGATGGAACAGATTTACCCGTTCCAGCTGAAAAGGCATGCACGCATTTCGAGATTTAGTTTCGACTGTCAATAAACATACAGCCAGGAGTCATCACCTTCATTTCAGAATAAGAAACTCCAACTTGCGAAATGCGGTAGTACGACCCCATAATAAGAAACTCCAACCACAATGGCATATGCAGTTAGTAGGCCAAACTTGATAAAATAACAGAATAAGAAACTATAACTTGGGGGCCCTAGGCCTACCATAATTGTTTAGCTTCTCTACATTGATCAACAATCTGCATCTGCCGTAGCTAGCAGCACTACCTCTATCCATCCATCCATTGCAGCTAACTAATGGAGGCGACGGTGCTGAGCGTCTGCAAGTGCTATGAAAAATAAATTGTATACCAAGGAATTGTAACACAGAGCTATAAATCACCCGGATTGCGTTTTCAGTGTTTCTCTTTTATTTTTTTGAAACTCTGAATACCCACCATCAAAATCCTGGCTAGGCCATGGATGCGGCATGCCGCCTGCTCTTCTTCGATCATGTATATGCCACTAAATGAGTAATTTAAGCAGGTGTGAGTACAGTTGGAGCTTGATCAGCAATTTTTGGAGGGGCCAAACCATGTAGCAGGGGCCATCTAATGCAAATATTAGGAAAAGTGCATCATTAATGGCCAAATACATGTTATTGATATGTCAGAACTAATTAGCTAGGGGGTGGGAACATGGCCCTTGGGAAGCTCTGCCACTGTGTGAGTAGATTGCACCACAAAAATGTCAAGAGAAATTAACCTATGTTCTATGGGATGACAAATTGAACATGTGCTCTCTCATGGTTTATGCATGTTCTTTCGCTTAATGCAGCAATAGAGGCTGTGTATACAGTTTACAACTAAATCTACCTTGTTTAAACCCAGGTGTCAACTGTATATTTTTCTATAAACTTGGTCAAAATTAAAGAAGTTTGAATTAAACAAATCTAGAACTTCAATAAATTTGAAATGGAGGAGTACTAAAATAGAACGTTCACAGGCAGTTCAATTTCTAAATCATCGTATGCTATTCAGTAAAAAAAAACTGGTATGCTAACTTCTGATAACTGTACATTGACTGTAAAATACAGTACAAATCCAAAGGCAGTACAAGCATGTACGCATCTGAAGGTACAAATAGCAAGACACAACAGGAAATTAAAACTCCAAAAGGTAAAATCCACATAAAAGTGAAGCCACCAAAAAGGTTACAAGGCCCTTAACAGCGACTCCAGTTCAAGATTTGGTGGGTTTTGACTCCAGTTCAAGGCCTCAAGCTGTACAGCAACATTGTAAAATTGCCCGAATGGATCCAGGGGCTCACAAATCTCGTCAAGCTGAGGCTACGGAGCTCAAGGATTGTGGAGCATGATGCTGCCATACAACTCCTTGGGAAGATACCGAATCTGTCTACTCTGCGCCTGTGTAGGGAATCATTCGTGGGCAATGAGGTCCGTTTCAATTTCTGTCAGGGTGCATTCCCAAGGCTGGTGGTACTGGAGCTGGATCTCCTAGCTGACCTAAAATCGGTCACGTTTGAAGAAGAAGCCAGCCCGAAGCTTGACCTGCTGCAGTTTCGTGACTGGACTTCTCAAGCCAGCTAGGTTGTTTACTGGGCTGCCATCACTCCCAAGCCTTAAGGAACTCATGCTCATGGAATTCCACAACGGCTACAAGGATAATTTTGTGGAAGAGCTGAGGGGTGAGGTGGCAAAAAATCAAAATCGACCGGCTTTGAAGAGGCACTGAGCAGAGCTCTATATTTATCGATTTGAAGCTTCCATTTTCTTTTCAACCGATTCATTGTGTTTCTTAAGGAATTGTTTCTTGTGTTTTTTTGTGGCGCATGTGCTCTGTTCTGCATCTGTCAGTTTCAGTAACCGTGCTATGAAGAATAAATTGTGTACCAAGGCATTGTAACACAGAACTATAAATCATCCGGATTGTGTTTTCATTGTTTCTCTTTTCTTATTTTTAACCCTGAATACCCACCGTCAAAATCCTGGCTAGGCCATGGATGTTTCTCTGATCATGTATAAGCCACTGAATGAGCAATTTAGGCAGGTGTGAGTCAGTGGCGGAGGGTTCTTGGAGGGGGCAAACCATGTAGGAGGGGCCATCTAATGCAAAGAATAGGAAAATTTGCATCATTAATGGCTAAATACATGTTATTGATATGGCAGAACTAAATTAGATTGGGGGGGGGGGGGCAGGTTGGCCATCGTGAAGCTCCGCCACTGTGTGAGTAGATTGCACCACAAAAATGTAAAGATAAATTAACTTTTGTTCTATGGGGTGACAAATGGAGCATGTTCTCTGTCATGGTTTATGCATGCTCTTTCGCTTACTGCGGCAATAGAGGCTGTATATACAGTTAATAAGTAAATCTACCTTGTTTAAACCCAGGTTCAACTATATTTTTCTGTGGACTTGGTCAAAATAAAAGAAGTTTGACTTACACAAATCTAGAAGTTCAACAAATTTGAAATGTACTACTGTACTAAAATAGAACGTTCACAGGCAGTTCCAATTTCTAAAATCATGGTATGCTATTCAGTCAAAAACAAATCAACTAATGCTATAAGTATTACATATAACACACAAAGATAAGAGATCGAAACTTCTACTGCAGATTCACATTGCTCGGAACCAAAATGCAGCAGGACCTTACCGATATATCGAAGTTTTCAGCCTTGCCGAACCCTGCAGGCGGCGTCCGCGGAAACGCGGTCGATGGCGGCGGCGATCTCCGCGGGTGGATGACGCCGGAGGAGACGGCGGTGCTCCGGTGGAGGAGGCAGCCGCCCTGAACCGGGTCCCAACCAACGGCAATCGGCCGAGAAAGGGGGGAGCGTCTTGCTCCGCTGTGTAGCTCCCAGCGGCCGCGCTCTGAAATTTGGGGCCGCGCGCGGCTGAGCCGGAGAGAAGGTCGAAGGAGGGGGGCTGTGCCGGAGCGAGCGGAGGAGGCGCCCCAAGGGGGAACAGCCGTCTGGCCTGGCCCTGGTTGGTTGGAAGTTCTCTTTCTACCTCTTCCCGTATTGGCAATGGAGTCATTTTTTTATTGTTCAAGATCTCTTGTGCTTCATGGCTGAAAAAAAGAACAGTTGCACCAGATGAACAAAAAATGAACTGATCTATAGTCAGACAGTGTCACTCTTGGACCAAAAATATCGTCTCTATATAAGTATCCCCTCGGTCCTAAACTTCTTCTCTCACACTTGTGTAAATAAAAATATATCTAGTCACGTTTTAGTATTTTAATACATCCACTTCTAAATAGGACGGAGGAAGCATCACTGAAGTAAGATTTAAGTCCCAAACGATTATGAAAAGTGTAACTTTTCATTTTCTTTTATAAAGGGTGCTTTATTATTTAATATATTTTTGTATTATATCCGGCCTCTGCATAACTGATATACACACTACAGTCATCAAATCCACGTTCAAGAAAAATAGTAAAAAGGATAAATGCAAGTTATATGCAGAGATTGTATAACGCCTAATCCTAAGAGGGTCAATTTGAATATTATGTCTCCATCCATGTCGGGTAAAAATATCCTATGTTGTGGCCTTCAAACGTGTACACACCTCTGTAAACAGGTCTTGATTCTCCAAATGTTGTAGATACGATCATAATATGAAGTGTACCGGTACATCTCTAAATAACCTGCATAAAAAAGTATTTTTATCGTTAAAAACCTTATCATTTCTACATAGTCTAGATGAACAAATAACGACAAACGCTCCCATCTGACAAGAGTTCAAAACCTGTATTATATCACATGAAACCAGTTACCGAATATATTAGCAATGCTATATGGAGAATATACGTCAAAAGCTACTTAACTGATTGACCATATAGAACGAGTCAATTTGCATTGAAAAAACAATCATTTTTTTCGTCTTGATGACAGAACAATCACATTGAGTACTTTCATGTCAATTCTTCTTAGTTAGGTTATCTTTGGTAAAAATGACTCCACGATAAAGATATCAAGCAAAGATTTTATTTTTAAGCGGTATCTTCATCTTCCAAATATTTTTATTATAAAGATATTTGTGGATTAAGACATAGCCAAACACAAAAAATATATCTTTGCAAGTTGTTCTTGCAAGCTTCTGCAGCGATTTACATACAACAGTCATTTATGCGGTGGAAGAACTTGCGTCTCTTCGGGATAAACATAACCTACTACTCGACATGGAAGATGTAGACGAGTCCCGTCTTTTAAGGGATGCAACTTCCCGCGCGCGGCGGCTCCGTGTCCTCGTCGGACTCAAATTTATCAATTTTGCCAACATTTTACTCATCAATTGGTTAAAATCAACATTGCATTTATACTAGGGCAGTGCTCTGCGCCGGCGCGCCGGCCGAAACTTTCGGCCGGCCGCGCGCGGGCCGCACGATCCGTCAGCCGCCGCGCGTCCGCACCGTTAGATCTATCCATGCAACAGATATTCCTCAATGCAGTAAATTTTGACCACGATGCAACAAATTTTCGCATGGTTACAACAAAAATATGGTTGTAGCAGAAAAATATCAACGTGATTGTAGAAAAAAACGACGCTGATGATGTGTGGTAAAAAACAAAAAAAGGGTTGTAGCAAAGCAATCCGGTGAACTTGGGTTGCAACTCTTACGAACGTGGATGCAACTTTTTTACTGAACGGTTGCAGCAAAAAATGATGCTGGTTGTAGCAAAAATAAACACGGTTGTAGCAAGAGCGATCAATCGGCTCAACCACACAAGAACACCAGCAACCTCGCCGTCCCAGCACGGACATATCTCTACTATTAAGGGCCTGTTTAGGACTACTCTGCTCCTTAAAATTCAGCTCTGCTCTAGAAAAGAGAAGCCAAACGGGGTAGCTCCACGATATGCCGCTCCGCAAAAAAACTAGAATCTGGGATAGAACTTCAAAGTTTTTATGAAGCTCCTCGGAGGGTGCTCCAAAACACTCTAGAAGCTAGAGTTGGAGGGAAATTACCCACCACTGCCACCAGTAAGTGGATACCCCTTCGTTTATTTCCCATCAACCAATCAAATAGATTCTTTTCATCAGATTTTCTATTTTTGAAGCTGGAGCTAGATGGAAGCCAAACATTGCAGATCCAACTCTCCATCTAAACCGTTTAATTACATCATCAAGGGTCTAAAAACGTCGTTAGCGAAACTGACAGTTTTCGTCAGCGCTAATTGCCCACCCCACGTCGTCCCGCATCGCCCGCCTCCCCCCGCTCGCCTCGCTCGCCTGCCTCGCCCCGCTCGCCCGCGTCGCCCCGCTCGCCCGCCTCCCCCCGCTCGCCTCGCGGGGCGCCGCGCCGCTCGCCTCGCGGGACGCCGCGCCGCGCCGCTCGCCCCGCCTCCTCCCGTTCGCCACGCCGGTCGCCGCATCGCTGGATGAGGATGCCGCTGGAGGCGGCTGTGCCAACGACGAGCGTAGGAAGCGGATGGAGGTCCCTCATCGCCCTGCCTTGCAGTCCCTCACGCCCTCCCTCATCGCTCTGCCCTGCCGCCCTTCCGGTCCTTATCACCATCGCGCTCCTGCGCACAGGCGTCTCCCCGCTGCCTCGGCGCCTTCCGTAGCAGGTCAGGGCGGAGCTGAGAATGAGGCATCCGCACACCACCATTCCTCCCTTTGAGCGTCGTTGATGTGCCCCCGATTGTCTCCGCCAAGTTTAGCCGCCAACTTCACTGGAAGCTCCACAATGATCCAGGTAATCCCCAAACAAGCCATTGTCTGCTCACGGTTTCAGAAGAGAAGCGGCTGAGTGTATTCATATGATGAGTAAGAAGATAAATTTGTGTGGTTTAGTCACCGAATCAACCGTTAGCTTCCCCGATGGTGTTGTTAGTTTATTACTACACCTGAAATTACATCTCAGCTAAAAGCTTCCATCACAGTCGTGTCGACCTCACCGAGCTGCATTTTCTGAGTAGTTTCCATACACTAACTCTTGGAGTTACAGGTGCCTTCAAGCACAAGCTCAGCGACCTCGACGCTGCACAAGGTGAACGAGCACGGGGAGCCGCTGGCCAGCGAGCAGGAGAAGCTCACCGCGGAGGCTGATTTCAAAATTTCAGATAGGTAGGTAGATGGATGAGAACGAGATACCTTTTTCATTTTTGCCCATTTATCTAGATCGGCCGATCATGAAGGCATGTAGTTGTTCATAATTAATATTGAAAGTGCAAGCATTCTCATATATATAATAGAAATTTTTCGTAATTCACTCAGGGAGTGATTTTCTCTAATTCATGATAGTGCCCACATGGCTGTAATCGCCTAAAGATTCAGCGGTTCGCTCTCACTAATTTAGGGCAAACACCCGCACCGTGATGATAGCATTCACTATGTGGATATGAGGCCAGTTGCATTATTTCTAGCCTAATATTTTTGTTTATTGTTGTAGAATGGGGAAGGATGCCGAAGATGTAGGGTTGTTGCTCGAGCGACGCCGGAGCCCATTCAAGGGAAGAGAAGATGCACGTTTTTCCTTCTTGACCATTTGAGTAGTGTTGTGTGCAATTTATGCTCGTCTTGAAAAATTGGTTATAAATGTTGAATTTATCTCCAATCATCTGTGTTTCTGATACAGAATGGAGCCCAGGCACCAATATATCCACATCTTTGGTCGGTGATGAATGCAGCAAGTTTGTACATCGCTTTGTTTCTCTGATCTATTCTTCCTACCTAACGTACATAGTTCTGTACGTTAACATGTCCGTCTGATGATTTCTTGTTGTAACCCCCCCCCCCGGCGCGCTAATTTCGATTTTTTTTGTTGCATGATGCATTAGCTAAATGATAAGAAGTGAATGGTGTACGTGACTGATAAAAGGATTGTTTTGCCTCACAAATCAAGGAATTTTTGACCAGTCCATGCATCATGATCCAATGTTGGCATTTTACTTACATATGCTCTACAAATTGTAGAGAGTATGCATCATAGGGTTATCGTGCTCATGTTGGGGTCCAAAAATATCTTTACAGAATCAAATAAGTAATGAAATATATAAATAATTTAAAATTTGGTTGTGTAACATGAAGAATTATGGAAAGAATATTTCAGGTTTTCTGGTTATGTGTGTCCAGTTCTGAAGGCAAAGGTATAACAACCATGTGTTTACAGATTTTCCGAATGAATTGACACTATCGCGAGAGCCTTTTCAATGAAATGCAGCCCTGTTCATTTATCTTGACCATTAAAAGTTGAGTTCTATATCATGCATCAAGTTTCGTCGCGTGGGGAACAGCACGGGGCGCGTCGCTAGCAGTATGGGCAACCGGTGGTCACCGATGTCACTCCAATCACATGACAAGATGCTCCACCAGTGAGGCAAAATCCCCCTGTTACTCCCTCCAAATTGTTCTTTGATTGATAATATGTGGACAACTGCTTCATGCTTCGATCTATACATAATTTCTTGCGATGGATGCAGGGATGTATAGTACATGATGCGCTTAATTAGTTCAGGTTTCTTCTTTCAATTTTTGTTTCTTTCTGGATAAAATTCCAAGGTTTCCTTGTGTGGTTTCAATGATTTTTTTATTCAGGCCAAGTTTGATCAAACCGATGATTTGTTGTTCTTTACTGTCAGTGAGAAAGGTTGATCTCATGTTGTTTATTTTGCAGCATAGGGAACTTTTTTTGTAGGACAAAAATTTGGTATGGATAAAGAGGTCATGACTGAGGTACATAAAGAGGTGAGAACTAAAAAATAGACTTAATTGGTTAGCGATATATCGTTCGTACTTTTATCAGTTCAATTCTTATGCGAAGTACGTGTGTTTTGTTGAAAGTTGTTGGTTCGCGAAAAGTTTGATCAGCATGGCAAGTTTATAAGCTACCGAAGGTGGAGCAGATCGACTGCTTTCTGCCTGCACCACTAGAATTGGTTATCATCTTTCTTCATTTAGAATACTTATGTTTGCCTGAATTAGTGTTCCTATCATGATGAAATACTTTCAACCTTTCAGTGATATTCAGTTCATTGGCCTCTATGGAGCTAACAGACCATTTCCTATCTAACATGTCATTAGTGAATATATGAAATGTGCAATGTGCAAAATATAACTAATACTTCCATTGAAATTTCTTGAGGTTGCGATTTTCTGATGAAAGGAGGACACAACGTTTCGAGTTTAAACACAGACACTTAGTTTTGTGGTCTTATAATAGCTAAATGGATGTACTACATCATAATCTTGATTTTGTGTAATTCTCACCTGCAAATCTTCACACACTATGACCATAGAGCACTAAAGTTCTTGTTGCACTGGTTTTAGCAAATAAAGCTATTGAGTTACATCATGCATGTTCATGATATTAAAATACTTCCCACTTTTAGTTATTATTTTTAATGTTGCAAATACTCTCTCAAATATGAAATGTTATGAACAAATGTTGTCATCCAAATGGAAGCTACCAATATTATCTATCTTTTGGAGTTATACAATAGCTGCCAAGTGTTGCAACCTTTTCTGGTCCAGATTTCCATTGCGATATTAGTTATATGCAAGGTGTGTTCATGAGAAATGATCTCTCAGTTGGAGATTATGGTGCATAGAATTTATTATATATGTTGATCTGGATAGTAGTGTGACATCCCCGGATTATGTGTTCATGTGTGCAATGACAGCAGCCTCCCAGGGTTCAATCTTGGCGGCAAAATCTCCACAACAATGAGGGGGATTCGACGAGCATTTTGTCAATATCTGATGTTACTTGTTACATTTTTTCTGAAATTTAAAAGCTTTCAGGTGTGTAATGAGTTCCAGTAATAGTTTCATTTTTTTTTTGTTATATGTCATGGTTTAGAGTCGAATGAATTTTTCGGGCATTTGTCGCTTAAATCATGGCAAGTGAGCTTCAGACTGAGGTCACGACTTCACGTAAGTATGGATCTAAACCAATAGATGCTTATATTATTATTTTTATGAATAACAAGTGACTGCGGTAATTGATTTGTTGCTGCTACTGGCATAATAGTGGTTCTTTTGATTCACACCAGTAGAGCCAGAAAAATTTCCATACTATTGTTTTTGCAGTCCATGACATTTTCATATGAATCTCGTGGATGAATTCTAAAGAGACTGACTAATTGTTACTTAAAGGCACTGTTTAGGTATGCATTCCTAATTTATATTTCTACCTGGCACAGGAGCCCATCATATTGTCCTTGCCTCCAATCCCTGAATGCAGAAAAGACAGTGGGGTTTCGGTCCAAGATTGCCGAGGACGATGAGCAGCTTGGTGGTGCAGCTGCGAATGGTGCGATCATCAGCAGAAGGCACGAACGCTAGGAAATATGCTTCAACAAGTGCATCAGGTAGTTCTCTCAATTAATATCTCCTCTGTATTCCTCTGTGGGTTTTGGCATCTCAGGATTTTGTGGTGTTGTGGAAGGAAAAGGATAGCATGAAAATGAGGCGGGAAGATGAGGTGTTCTTCTGGAAGAAAAGGAATCTGAGCTACTTGTTGCTATCTAGAAGCTTGCCGGTGAGGAGCCCTTGATTCTTAGTAGTAATCCATCCTGATCATCTTGAGTAAGAAAATACATTTTTTAAGTACTTATGAAACAATATCAGAGGGATGCAACGGCTAAAATATGTAGGGTTTGTGAGCTTGGAGCAAGTGAAGCGTTGACCATCTTTTATGTACATTCATAATATTATTAAACCATACGAGTTTTAGAGCACTAAGACAAGATTATTTTTCCTGCAAGGTTCACGTGTCTTGCGCCACATCATATAGGATGTAGTAATGTATCTTCCTTCCCCTCTTGATCTCTGTCAATGCCACTATATTCAGGTTTGACACATGCCTTGGATTGCATCAGGCTTGATTTTTTTGGGTGCGTATTCAATGATGGTTGATGCAAGCCAATCCTTCTTACAAGTTACATCGATTCAATTCAAGTTATGTGCTACTCTATATTTTTTGTATGTTTCCTTGTCTTCATTGTTTGGTAGATTTCTTTACTGAAGCTGAATTTGCCAAAGGCGAGAAAAGTATCGATATGACATTTATCTGTATCTCAAAGTACACATGGGTATGGCATTTATTTCATTACTTCCATGTAGAGATTCAGTCATGTCAATGGAACAATTTCTTTTTTCCAAGTGAGCTGAATTGGGATAGATAGGTATTACTCTAACTATGGTGATGTTAGTTTATTTTATTTATTTTTGTGTCAAAGGAACTCTGGTGCATCCAAATTGCTTGATGGATTAACTTCATATCTTCTGTGTCGAATCCAAGTTGTGACCAATGGGACGGACGATGGTGGACGGTATGGACATTGTAGATTCAACACATCTTCATTACTTGAAGTTTATTCCGTGAACATTGTTGAGGTACTGTTATCACCAGTTTTCCTATTTCTTTTGAATAGTCTGTTTGATAATTCTGTTGCCCATTTCAATTAAGCCCAAGTGTTTATTTAAGTAACAACCTGAACTGCAATACTCATATGAGGCCTACAAGAAGCAGCAACACCGGTGGTATTCCGGGCCAATGCAATTGTTTAGGCTTTGCTTACCAGATGTCATCAAGCTCGTCATCAAGCTTAAGGTATTGTTGTACCTAAGCATAATGGACTACTAATTTAGATAAACTGACATAGATGTGGCACATGACACATGCTCCAATAATGTTCAAATATTGGTGACAAATAGAGAGTGTTAGTACCTTTGAATTGGGAGTATGTAAAACCCAATGAGTGAAAACTCTCTTACACCCAACCTTTCGTGGTAGTTTCCTAGGTTACACTTTTATATCATTTTCTTTATGTAGGTACGACTTGGTATGCCACAACTAATTTGTTTGCAACTTGGCATGACCTTGTTTGGAGTATGGACTTATTTGAATTTTGAATGTGTGTGAAAATAATGTAAAGTAACTTATAAGCTTAGATGTATTTAGAAACTCTAAATTTTAGTCATTGTTGTTAGTCGCGCACAATTTATAATTTATATTTTCCTTAAGAATATCTCCCAATTATTTCACACATGCTTGTGTACCTTTTTATAGTTTTTAGTGCTCAAATGCACATTCACAGAGAAAATAAAAGTCCATATGAATCGATCTGCATGGCTAGATCGGGCAGTTATAATTCATGTTGGAAGTGCAACTGGTTGAGTGGCGACACCATTGACTGCTTTGCATGCAGTTTGCTAGGTGTTTTTTAGTTTAAGAACTTCCATACGTTGAGACACATTTAAGCTATCAGCGATGCCAAGATCAGTTAGTTGTCATACATTGCCTTGGATTTTCATAAAAAAGTAAAATGGTACGTATAAGCTAGAAAGAGATTTGATCGCCTCAGATATCCCGTAATTCCATGTGATGAGAAATAAGTCATTCATCTGTTTGACAAGCAATTTTCTCTTTACTGTACCATATTGTTTGTTATTTTTTTAGTTGTCATTTGGATTAATAAGAGCAGGGAGGAGCTTGATGATACCGTCCGGCGGCATCGTGACCTTGACTAATATTCTTTTCCTGATTTTAAGACTAATATTTCTATCAGCTTGACTATATCACTTTGTTGCATCTCGGTTTATAGCGGGAGAGACCTGTTTTAAGGACCTAACTAGCACAACAGTATATGACATTCAATTCACATCGGTAGGTCAATGGTGGTATGCTCAAACTTTTATGAGAACGAAGAGAACTACCTAGAGAATGATGAAAAAAATCATAATACTTGTGTGCACGATTGCCGCTTATAGAATGATGATGATTTCAATAAATTTGACTTTCACAGATAAAAAAATTAAATTATGAATAATGCAAATTAATTTTTCAAAATAATTATTTTTAAATAAACATTGTTGTGGTTAATATGATATCAAAATTTTCTTGTATTATGTTATATTTAATTAGTATATACTGACATACACCCGTGTACTAGTCAAGCCAAAAAGAACCGCGGGCGCCGCCACGAGCCAGCCTAGCACGCCACCGGTATTTTCCTTCCTAAAACGAACGACGCAGCCAGCCGAGCCGAGCCCGTCGCGCTGGCAGGTGGGGCCGGGGCGACGGGGGAGACGGAGGCACCGAGAGACGCATGGATCGTCATGGGCCGGGCCTCGTGACCTCCGCCAGCCAGCCGCGTCCGTCGATACGCCCGATGCCGCGCCCACGTGCAAGGCCCGGCCCGCGCTATAAGAAGGCCCCGCTAACTTCCTTCGACGCGCATCCCTCCTGCTGCCGCTGCCGCTGTGTTGTCCCGTTGCCGCCCCGACCGCCGCCTCCACCGCCGCCTCCACCGCCCACCGCGCCGGCCTCTCCCCCTGTCCCGTCTCCCCCATGGCCTCCGCCGCGGCGTCCGCCGTCTCCTTCGCCAGGCCCGTCAAGGTACCGCGCAGCGTCCACCCGCTGCCCTCCCCACCTCCCTCCCTCCGCCCCTCACGCCGTTCGATCTGCGACCGGTAGGGTTTAAGTCGCGTCGGGGTTTCGGAATCTGGGGACGTGAGTGTTCGTCAGATTAGGCGCGGATCCGCTCTGGCCCGCCTGCCGGTTCCGTAGCTTCTAGTCCGTCGAAACTTCCGTGTAGTTTTTGGCTCGATTGGATCTGGCACCGTACCGTAGGTAGGGCTGAATTTAGCGCTCCCCGTCTCAAGCCAATCGATCTGGGCGGTGCTACCCCATTCATCATGATATATCCAACCGCATGTGACCATGTGTGCGTGCTCGTTGGGTCGAACGTTTGGGAATTCTGTGCGGATTTGTTATTACTTTTTTCACTGAATTTTCAATTTTGTTGTGCCTTTAACCTTTCCGTTATGTGATGCCATGATAGTTCTTACAGATCTTGATCGGAAAAGTTAAATAAATACAGAACTAGTGTTGTATGGTGCATGCAAAGTCTCTATTCATTCATAAATCTAGTAGAGGGGACTGTTGTTTGCATTGCTTCATGGTAGCATACCTTGAGGATTGCCCATTAAAGGAGTCTTACTTTGCCTGAAATATTCCCAGGTTTAGGTGATTGATACCTAATCTCATAGGTTGCTTCACGCTGAACTTGTATGCATGATGAGTAGCTCTCTGGATTCCTTGATTACATGATTCCACCTTTAAGCTCTGGAGATACAAGAAAATATAGTAAAGCATGCGGTTGTTGATTGAAATTCTGCTGTGTACAATGAGAAAAAGGTGTAGTTAGTTCAGGTTGTGAGTATTCCTTAAGAGTTGTGTTAATACTCGTAAATGCTTCAGAGCAGTTTGTTGAACCGAATGGAGAACAGTGCAATAGCCGAGCAGGTCCTGTTTGACTGTTTTGGAACATGGCCTTACTTAGGGATATAACTGTTTTGGTTACTATTTTGTACTCCCTCCGTTCCTAAATGTCCTTTAAGAGATTCCATTAGGGGTCTACATACGAATCAAAATAAATGAATCTTCGCTCTAAAGTATGTCTATATACATCCGTATATAGTCCACTAGTGGAACCTCTAGAAAGACCTATACTCCCTCCGTCCCAAAATTCTTGTCTTAGGCTTGTCTAGAAATGGATGTTTCTAAATACTAAAGCGTGACTAGATACATTCATATCTAAACAAATGTAAGACAAGAATTTTGGTACGGAGGGATTATTTAGAAACATTCTGTCTTTGTGGTTTTCACTTTGAACAAGGCAGCCAGTTAATTTTATGCAATGTGGCATTGTTTCTACTGTCAATCTAGTTTGCTATTCCCTAGTTCACATTTTTTTTTTGCCCTTTTTAAGAAATCCTGTTTGGTGATTTACAGGCAATCTGTGTCAACTCGGTCTCCTTCTCTGCTCTAAGGAAAGACAATGTATCCTTCCGTTTGCAGCCAGTTCCCCAGAGATTTTCTGTTTGCTGTGCAGTAAGTATCATCCTTTATGGTATTGCAATGTTATCAATCATTAACTAATGCATTGGTTACTGCACCTCAAATGTGTTTTCGAACCTATTTCAAAGGCCAGTAGTTTCATACGAAGCAACATACTTTCTTTGGAATTGGAATTGGAATCGCATAATTAATCATGTATGTTATTTTAAGGCTATGCATCTCAATCTATTACATTCCAGTTTTATCTGAAGTCAACAAACTAATCCTGCATATATAGAAAACCCTTTGTGTTTCATCGCAACAATGCTTTCATTATGGCTCTTGCTCTCTTGCCAATGTAATTTGGAGATAATTTCAGCAACGATAGTTTCTTTTTGGTATTGGGCACTGTGCATGCTTGGCCTGTAACTTGACTTAAGTAAGCTGCTCCTAGTCTACTTCTACCACATTGATTCAATTCAACCATAACTTAACTCTGTAATTCTGATTTAATAAGCAGGTAAATTTACCATCCAATATTTCTGAAGGCCTGTCCATTGTAGGGCTTTGTTGCTATGATCTAACTGCTTCATATTGCCATTTTAATTAAACAGGCCAAAAAGGAGACAGTAGAGAAGGTTTGTGATATTGTGAAGAGCCAGCTTGCGCTGTCTGATGACACTGAAGTTTCTGGCTCCTCCACATTTGCTGATCTTGGTGCCGATTCTTTGGATACGGTAAGTCAGCTGGATACTGTAATGCAGGTCACATGTTAATCCTTGCAACAGACCTAGCTGGCTCCACTCAGTGATATGAACTTGTTATGTTTGTGACAGTGCCACATTCCTCTAAAAAAATCCCTGAAAAGCATTTGGCAATAGTTTCTTGTTTGTTACTCCCTCCATTCCTATATATAAGTCTTTTTAGAGGTTTCACTAAAGGACTACATACGGATGTATATAGACATATTTTAGAGTGTAGATTTACTCATTTTGCTCCGTGTGTAGTCCCCTAATGAAATATGAGTATCTAAAGGGACTTATATTTAGGAACGGAGGGAGTATAATTTTATACTCCCTCCGTTCCAAAATAATTTGGACTCGCTACTAAGTAGGTCTCCCTTCCCCCTTTTTCCCCAGAATGGCTCTCCTTTAGCAAAAGTTCCAGTCTGTCTGTGAGAACCACATTGTTCTACTTTTTCATGTTGATCCTTTGGAGCAGTTTTTGGCAGCAGAAATCTGTCACTGCAGTTTATGCTAGTACCTTTTATCAGCACTCCTTTGTGCATGAAAATAAGCATGGTTTTCAGTTTGAGATTTGAAGTGATCCTTCCCACTCAAACTTTCTGTGGTTCTGTTTTGTAGGTTGAGATTGTTATGGGCCTCGAGGAGGCTTTTGGAATCAGCGTGGAGGAATCGAGCGCTCAGACCATCGCAACGGTGGAAGACGCCGCCAACCTGATCGACAGCCTTGTTGGAAAGTAAACTCAATTCATGGCAATAATGCGGCAGGAGCTTAAACGGCTGCTGCTTGACCACTGCAATGGTTGCTGCTGGATGGATCCCTTTTGACGTGCTAGATTTTACCGTGGAGAGTTGGTGACATATGTATCAGTGTTTTTGCCTGTCTTGCGATATTATTCATGACATTTAAGTTATTGTTCAAGGAATTATTTTTTGTTGAAGGTGGATTAGATTTCTCTCTCTCTCTCTCTTTTTTTCTTTTCTTGAAACGGAGCTGGGCTGGAAACCAATTTCAGGGTCTGCAGAATATCCTGTGATGGAATTAATTATCCTCCAGAACTCTTATCTGGCTAACGTTCGTTGGGAGACGTTTTGGTTCTTAGGTGAGTTCAAACGGTGGCAGTTTTAAATGAAAATTTCCTTCTATGACAGTAACTTCCATGTCGCTATGTAGAAACTGTCACCCCTCGCAACTAAAAACGCTACTGAAATTGTTTGCGGGGTCTTTGTTCTTTTTATTTGGATTTAGGCATCTTTGCTTAGCAATTTTCGTCTTCCTATGTTGTTTTGGGAGAAATTCTATAATACTTGTGCTCTGTGAGAACTTCAGAACATCAACATTTTGATCCATGACTGGTGCGGTTTGTTACAAGCTAGTACTCCCTCCGTTCCGTTCCTAGAGCATCTCCAACACGCTATACAGGCGTCGTTCCGTAAAAAAGGCAGTTTTAGCGCGCGCGCAACGCGGCGGCAGCTTCAACGGACGCGCAAAAACGGCACGCGCGCCATTTCCAGTTCAGCGCGCTGGCCGAAACGCAATCCCTTGCTGCGCCGGCTCCCGCGCGGGCGACTCTCCCGCGCTCTCTCCTGCGCTCGCTCCTGCACTCTCGCGACCACGCCGCCGTCCCCATCCAACCGCGCCGCCGCCGCCGCTCGCGCCCCCGGCGACCGTTCAACGCTTCCCCGGCATATCCCCGCATAGTATTGAACATTGTAGATGAGTTTGTCGTATGATTCTTCCGAAGAAGAATTTGATTGCATTATTTGTATTGTATTGTTCATGAACTATTGGTTGTGTTTATTGCATTATTTGTTGTACTAAACGATAAACTATTTGTTTGAGTTGTAATAACTATTTATTGTTGATTTATTTTGTTTGTTTGATCATTTTTCTCCTATTTTTTGAAATGTATATGTGTTTGTGCGTGCTGCGCGCGCTGCATTTTTTGGCACTGCTGGAGCGGCGCGCGCGCGCTGCATTATAGCACGGCTGTTGGAGCCAGCGCCTATCCCTGCGCTAAACCAGCCGACGCGCGCGCTGTAAATACATTTTTTGGACGCGGCGCGAAGCGCGGCTGTTGGAGATGCTCTAAATATAAGTCTTATAAAAGATTTCATTAGAAGTCTACATACGAAACAAAATGAATGAATCTACAATCTAAAGTATGTCTATATACATTCGTATGTAGACCTTTATTTAGGAACGGAGGGAGTAGTACTGTAGTAGTGCAAGTGACTAGCTCTTTCTGTAGAGCCATCGTGTCCTTGCTCTTTAACGACTGTAGTGTAGTTTGAAGGCCTGGCTGTTCTGAATTCTACTCCCTTAGACAGAGGGAGTAGTACTATTTGCTCTTCGGTTTTGGTTTCGCATGACCAGAAGGCTAAGGATTTCCTTTTCTTTTCCAAAACGGAGGCTAAGGAATTTGTTATGGTAGTATGTGCTAGTGCCGTTGATTCGACATGCAAAACTCAGCCCAATGCTGCAACCTAAGCTATCGCGTTTTTTTTTCCGTCCGCGATCCATTCTAGGATCAAATTTTAACAACATTTGCGTCGATGCGAAAAAGGAACGGACACGCACGACACCCGCCCTTCTCCTTCCCCTGGTCCGCCAGTCGGTGGCATAGCGCCACCATTTCCACCCACTTTCCCAAAAACCTTTAGCACACTCGCGCGCGCCATGGAAGACAACACGCCGACTCTCAACGTCATCGCCAGCCTCGCCTCTCTCACCTCCGCCGACCCCATTGCCGGCAAAGGAGGCAAGGCTCGCAACGCCCGCAAAGCGTTGGTGCGGACCAAGAAGAGGAAGGAGCTGACAGACGAGCAACACGCTGTCCAGTCCGGATCGCCAACGTGGTCGCGTCCACTTTCGCCGCCATTGCAGAGCAAGAGGTTGACGTCGGGAAGACCAGCCACCTCGTCCGCGAGGCCACGAGGTAGGCCCTGCTGATGCTAGGGTTAAACCCAGACCAGCACAGGCTCGTCGCTATCGCTGTGGCCACGGCCAGCACCGGCTCATCGCCCTTCGTCCCCCACTTCCGAACTCGTCGCACATGTCGACCACGCCCCACGCGCACGACTTCCACCCCCACCACCCGCTAGCCTTTCGTTTGTCCAACTCTACGAGCCCCAACTCTACGGGCCCCGTTGTTTATCATGCCAGCGCCCATGGCCATCGATCTCAAGGCAACACTTGTGGGCGATGGATCGTCCTTCGGGGGGAAGTGGAAACGACAGCGCGAGCTCCCAGCCGACGCCATGGAGAACACCCGTGACATGTTCGACACAATGCCTGCTTCGGACGACGAGGCCAAGCGCTTGTTCATGGAGAGCATCATCTTCGAAGGTGATGGCGGTGGTATTCCCTTCGATCCTGACGAGACGCAAAGCCAAGATGGCCTGGCCGCCTTCATGGCCGTCCTCAAGGTCATGGGCAACATGTTTGGTGAAGACAATAGAGGCACGGCCGGACCCTTCATGGAGTACCAACTCGGCATGGCCAACTCTTTCCCGCTAGAGCACGAGTTCTCGGAAGGCTATGGCCTAGACGAAGAGATTGATGAAGTGGCCATCGATGGGGAGCCATTGGTTTTGAGCAAGAGCTCGCCACCCAAGCCAATGCAAACAAGAAGCGGAAGAGCAAGCGGATCAAAGCATACACAAAGCATGAGGACAAACTCCTTTTGTGAATGTTGGAGAGACGTTGTCCAAGACCCCAAGATAGGCTCTGAGCAAAAGATTTTGGCATTTTGGCAAAGAGTGCATTGCGAGTTCCACAAACACAAGAAGTTTAAGCCTTACCAAATGAAGAGCGAGCGTGGGTGGGTTTCGCTCAGTCATCGTGGGACGATGATGCAACAAGAGTGCAACAAGTTTTGTGCCACCCTTAGAGTATCGAGGCCCATCCCGTCAGTGGCCTCAGCATCAAAGACATGGTATGCTGACATGCTTTTTAATTTGCTTGCTCATTTTCCTTGTCGACATGTTTTGCCAAATATGCTTGCTCATTTGATTGTCGAGTAGCTAATACGTTTGCTCGTATGCTTGCAGACAAGCTTTCTCATATGCTTGCGTGTCCATGTGGTTGCTTGTCCATGTGGAGGTATTCCAAGCATTGGAATCATTCAAGGCCCAATGTGAGGGCAAGTCCTTTAGCCTCATCCATTTGTTGGATGATCATCAACGGAGGAAAGAAGTTGAAGGCGCAATATGCCGCCATCAAGGCACGTGGAGGGAAGGCAGGCATTGAAGAGCACCATGAGGGGGGGGGGGGAGAAGACACAACCGCGGGGGAAAACCAACTTCAAGAAAGAGGACACGTACGAGGTGGCGTCCCTTGCCTTGCAAGCTACTTTGTTAGGCATGATCGCCAACAAGGATTCAAGAGAGGAGAAGCGTCGGCAAAACAAGGACGAGCAAATTAGGGCCTTCATGAACTTACAAAAGAACAAGCTCGCGTTGGAGGCGGAGAAGCAAGTGAAGATGCTCGAGTATCGAGGCCACTAAAGCAAGAGAAATCCGGCTCGTTTGCATGACGAAGGGGGCGAGATCATGAAGGTTGACTTGAGCAAGGTCTCCCCCAAAAAGCGGTCTTGATTCGAGAACATGCATGCCGACATGCTCAACCTCGATGACGAGTGATTTATGGCCGACATTGCCATGTTTTTTATGCTCCCAAGTGTGCCGGCATGACCACGACCGAGATGGCATCATAGAACTAGAGTCTCATCTTGTGTGCCGGCATGTCTGCCGGCCGTTTTGCAAATACGCCCAACATAAAATGCGTCTTTTTCTTTAAAGGTTGTCATATGTATGCGAGACGTTGGCATATCGCCGGCATGAACTTTTAACGGATGACGTGACCGTTGGCTTGATCTATGACTGTGAGCCTTTTTTATAAAAAAACATTTTATACAGACAAAAAATGGGTCGTGTCGTTGGACGTACGACCGATCTATTTACAAAAGAGACGGATGAGCCGACTCAAATAAATAAAAGGCGGATAAAATACATGTCCGTTTGGGTTAATACATTCTTTTGTAGTTTGAATTCTGCTGGTTTGTTTGGGTTAATACATTCTTTAGTAGTTTGAATTCTGCTGGTTTGTTTTGGTTAATACATTCTTTTGTAGTTTGAATTCTGCTGGTTTGGGCGGGCGTCGTACTAGTAGTTTAGTTTATGCTCGCGCTTTGTGGCAGCATGAGTAGGTTACTCATTCCAAGCCCCCAGCCCGACGGACAAAGGCTCATGATTCTGTCCACCACGCGGACGGGACAAACGACGACGCACGAGCCTCAGGCGTGCGCCCCTCCCTATCTTCACCGAGAAACAGTCACATATAAAAACATAAAAAGATGCCCGGGTGTTCGATTAGCCGCGACTGGTCTCTCAAGATGTGACTCACCTAGCTATAAAAAATAAAATAGTATATTTTTGTTTAGTTGGAGGAGAGGGGAAAAGAAAGAGTAGGTAAGCGGGCTCTTAGAGCAAGTACAATAGAGCTGAGTCAGCTGGCTATAAGGAATAAACTAATATATTTTTGTTTAATTAGAGGAGAGAGAAGCTAAGCAGCCTCTTAGCTAAGAGCCAGCTTTGACACGTGTTCCTAGACATTTTGTGATTATGAAAGATGGACCATATAATAAAGAAATAGTACACTTTTGCAATGAACTATTGTTCATGTTGGCTATAAGACGGGCTATAGATGACATGTCAATGGCTTATAAACAGCAGTGGCTATACTATTGTACTTGCTCTAAGAGCCAGCTCTAGCACGTGGTCCTAGGCACTTTATGAGAATGAAAGGTGGGTCATATAATAAATAAGTAGTACACTCTTCTAACCAACTATTATACATGTTAGCTATAAAATGGGCTATAGGTGACATGACATGAGCTTACAGCCGGCAGCCGGCTCTACTATTGTACTTGCTCTTAGCGAGCTAGTCAGTGTATAACACACGCCGGAGCCACGACGTTCGACACGATGCCTGCGCGCTCGATTAGCAAAAGAAAAAAAACTCTAATGTATGCTATCGTTCTACTAATGCAACATTCGAGACTACAGTTCAGTGTATAAACATGTCAGAGCATCACAGTTAGGGCTGCAAATGAGTCGTGTTTGAGCGAGTTCAAGTTGGATCGTCTCAATTTGTATTAAAAGTCGAGCGGGCTGAGGCTGAGTGAAGCTCAAGGTCGAGCTGTAGAACATGTCTGTTGCTCAGCTTGTAACGATTTCAAGTCTATCTCAAGCTAGTTTCGAGCTAAATGAGATGATAAAAATTATAAATTTGTGATGATTTATTTCAACTAGATAAGGCTCAACACGATATAATAAAACACAAAAGAAATATTATTTCAATCAAGATGATGATAATATAAATGTCTTCAAAGTAGTTTCACTTATTCTCTCACAACCAAAAAGCTTAGCATCAAAATAAGATTATGACTCACGACAAACATATAATTAGAAAAACAAATTATTGGCGAATAAGGCCCAATTCTTCTTTGCATACAATTAAGCTTCCATATTTGCTACTCCCTCCGTTTCTAAATGTAAGTCTTTTAAGCGATTTTACTAAGGGTCTACATACGGAGCAAAATGATTGAATCTATACTCTAAAGTATGTCTATATACATCCGTATGTTGTCCAATAGTGAAATCTTTATAAAGACTTATATTTAGAAACGGATGGAGTAGTAAATAAATGAGGAAATCATGGACAACATACATGATAATAATTTATCTTATTTGCATTTAATATATGACATGATTGTTGAAAATAATGATATTATGTCAAGTTCTCGAGTTAAAACTGAGTGAGCTAGTATTAACTCAAGATCGGCTCATTTCTCTATCGAGCTACATAAAGTGTTCAAACTCAACTCGTTTACTATTGAGTCGATCTCGAATCGGGCAAAAAAAAAACGAGTCAATCTCGAGCTGCTCATGAGCCTCGAGCTTTTATTATAGCCCTAATCACAGTTTTTGACACGCTTGTGGCTGCCTTCACCATGCCTGTATCTGCTGCGACGCCTGCTCGACCTGGACTATAGTAAAATTTGCTGCACCACTCCACGGCACTGCGTCGAGCTGAGTGGCCCTGGCAGCCTGCCTGCGGGTTGGAGAAATGTAATGCTCTGCCACTGCCATGGTCGGAGCCTCGGAGGGAGGGAATTAAACCCCCCGACAGCGGCTCGCACGGGCTGCGTGCTTGCCCTGCTGTCGGCGCGACATCCATCGATTGCTCTCACGAGCTCTGCCCTTTTGGCGCCTGGCCCTGGTTGCTCGCCTGCTCGGGTCGGGGCAGCTGCTATACATATAACTCCACCACCCCGGCGCAAAGCCGAGCAAAAGCCGGCCGAGCAGAGAGCAGCGGAAGAAAGCGTCCTGCGGTCGTGCCTAGAGCGCAAACCACCGGAGAGCAGAGAGAGGCGGGACAGAAGGATTGATGGCCGCGGAGGTGGAGAGGAAGGACGGCAAGGCGCCGCGGAGGGAAGAGGAGCTGGTGGAGGCGGCGCTGGCGGCGGCCGCGGCCGCGCTGTTCGTGTCGGGGGTCAAGAGCCTGGCCCCGGCCGTGCTCGTGGACCGCTGGTGGTGGCCGCTGCCCCTGCCCCTGCCCGCGCAGGTGCTCGCCGCGGCGCCGTCGCCCGTGCTCTTCCTGCTCCTCAACGTCCTCGTCGCCTGCATCGTCGTGGTCTCCGTGCAGCCCACCAGGCGAGCAGCCGCGGCGGCGACGGCGGGCGACGTCGTTGCGAAGGTGGCCCCGGCAGGCGACGATGCACCGAAGAAGCTGAAGAAGAGGCGGAGTAGCAAGAAGCGCGTGGACGGAGCCGAGCCGTCGGCTCCCGCGCCGCCGTACGTCGCGGCCGACCGCTGCATGGCGATGGTGATAGACGGCGGTGCCGTGATGGTGCCAACGGGCGAAGAAGAAGAGGAAGGAGCCGCCGCCGACGCGGCAGCGGAGGAGGTGGACAGGCGAGCGGAGGAGTTCATCTCGGCGTTCCGGCACCGCCTCAGGGTCGACTCCTTCTCGTCCCGTCGCGGGGAAGCCGGCGACGCGGCGGCGCGAGCCATCGGCGCCTCGCCGTGCTTCTGACCCGAGCCCGCATGCAGCTCGCGGCTCATGCGCTCGCGGACCCTGTTTTGTTCAGATGGCAGTCAGTTTCTTTCTCTCACTTTCTTGATTGTTCTTCTTCTTCTTGCTCTTTGATCCGAGCAAGTGAGCTGTAGCTACTACTAGCACTTTGACATCAAACTGGTTGGACTGGATAAATCTTCAAGCATGGTAGTATTTTGAAGGAATACACATAAGAATCTGCAGACCTTTTCTTCTGGTCGGCGCACTGTTCCAACTGAATTTTTTGAGAGGTTCGAACTGAGGCCCTGGATACTCTAACCCACCTGGTTAGAGTTAGATTCTAACTCTTAAACTAAATCTAACCTGATTAGAGTTAGATTCTAACTCTTGAACTAACTCTAACTTTAAAGGTATTTGAATAGGAGGGTTAGATGGATAATAAATGTTATTTTTAATCATTTGGCTACTTTAGACTCTCTCTTTCCCTGGACCCGACCTATTCTAACTCAAAAAAGCACCTTTTGGATGGGTTAGAGTTTTTGGATGAGTTAGATGTATCTAACCAACTCTAACCCACTTGTTTGGATCTTTGAGGGTTAGATGACTCAAATTTAACCCGCTCTAACTCTAACGCTAGGATCCAAACAGGACCTGAATTAAGTATAGTACAGTACCAAGCTCCCGTGGATAATACTCCAATAAAATAGTTCAGGGCCATGCACGACAAGAGTGTGTGTGCACGTTTCAATAAAATACGTATTTCTCATGTGCACTGAAACATATTCTTGTAGGCATCGCATCACTATTTGAAATCCATTTGAACTATCGAAACTCAGGCAAAAATTTGGGATGTAGAGAGTATCCTCTGAAATCTATACTATTAATAAAGGAGCAAACAAAAACTTTACTAACTACACACAGCTATTGCTTCCACAAAAAACAAACACCCATCAGCACCACACAAATAGTCCACAGACACCAATCTAGCGTCCATCCATTATGCATGCAGCACCACGGTGTGCACTTAGCAAATCCACCTGACTGACCGTGCTTCACCTCCATCATCCGGCCACTAGCACCACGTTACCAACATCACAACGGTCTGATACGTCTCCGTCGTATCTACTTTTTCAAACTCTTTTGCCCTTGTTTTGGACTCTAATTTGTATGATTTGAATGGAACTAACCGAGACTAACGATGTTTTCAGCAGAATTGCCATGGTGTTGTTTTTATGCAGAAATAAAAGTTCTCGGAATGTCCTGAAAATTTACGGAGAATTTTTTTGAAATAAATGAAAAATACCTGCGCAAAGATCCACCGGAGGAGGTGTGCCACGGTCACATAAAAAAAACTGCCCAACATACATCCCCTGCAATCACGGGGTTCTCATCAGGACCATCCAGCCACCAGCACCACGTTACCAGCACCACAACGGTCACATAAAAAGGGAAATCTGCCCAGCGTACGTCCCGTGCAATCGCGGGGTTCTCGCCGACCTCGCGTCACTGCAGCATGCCGTCGCCGTCTCCGTCGCCAATCCATCATCTCTGTACCTGAAGTACATATTTAGTCACACGGCAAGTGAACATTTATATAACAAAACCAAAGTTCAGATTATTTTTATTTGGGATAGTTGAAAAGAAAGCATGCCTATTTAGCTATTACACGTTCTCTGATTCCGGGGGGATGGAACATGGAAAGCTATTGGCCGCTTGCAGTCTCACAATCTTTTACACGCACAAGTGGAGTTTGTAGTTCCTGTGATCTTATATTTTTTTACCACTATTCTACATGAGAACCTTTTCATTAACAGGGAGAGGTGCCAAATTTTCAGTCAATTACATCGTGAATTACATAGCCTGCAACATTGCCTATAGCCGATAGAATCTATGATTCTACAAGGGCTATCTCTATAAGCTGAACAATTACAATACAAGACACACTCAAATTCAGAGTTTAGAGCGTCATGAGTAGTGTTGTGAGAGCTTGTTGATGATCTACCTGTTTTTCGCAAAAATGGGTCGTGTTGGATGGTCCATGTGATGTTATCTAAACAAATTTCCTCTAGACATATGGGTATTACTTTACACGTTGTCAAAACTTGACATATGAACAATTTAATATAGTTATGTTCGCTTGCCGTCTGACTGAATATGTACTTTAGGTACAAAGATGATGGATTGGTATACTTGCAATTTGACTGAACATAACAATTCATATGAAGGCTAAGATATGTCAAATCCCAATGGTGCGGGGGCGCGCACCCCATTTCAGGACATAAGTAACAATAAATTTTGGGTAACTATCATCAACCTTTTCATAATTTCTGATAATGTTATTGTTGTTACTTATGTCCCAACTTGCGGTGTTTAATTATGCACACCCTAAAGAATTAAAGAGGCATAGGAACAAAGAGTATTATGCACGCAATAAAGATGACATCCTTAAGAGACGTCGTGAGGCCCGTGAGAACAAACATGGTTCAACACCAATGCTTACTGACCAGCAAAATGAAACAAATACACCCCTGTACATGTCCCGAGGTAAAAATGCTCTCATATTGCATGCCTATGTGTTGTTCAGATAACTGATGAGATGTCATGCACGAAACTAACACCAATGTGCCATAGCTGTGGACCCGATTGAGCTGCAGAGGCAAATGGTTGGGGAACATTATTCACACAACGTGGATGATGTATTCAGTGCACAACTTCAAGCTGAACAAGAAAATGAAACACAAACCCCGGTGTCCATGCCCATTGGTAATGATGCTCAAAACAGTACATACAACACTATGTGTTCATACTAATTACCTTTATATGCAGACCCTAAGGAGTTGAGGAGGCAAAGGGACAGGGAGCGATATGCACAAAACAGAGATGAGATATTAAAACGACAATGCATATCCCGTGAAAAGAGAAATACTGCAACTCGACTCCTCAACGATGATACCACCGTGTCACACACATCAGCTACAGGACAAACCGGTGTCACCCAACTACAAAATCTGACATGTGCTGTTACCATTGTTGAGGAAATCGTTAACTGGTAACTGCTCGGTTGGCTGGTGAGTACGGGATTAATGGGCTAATCGGCAAGTTAATCGGCCATTTAATCCATTAATCGGGCGATTTATGAGTTAATCGGCTACTCGGTGACCCTGCGAGTAGGGATTAATCGGCAAGTTAACTGGTTAACTGGACGAATTCTTGAGCAGGGGCTGTTACAGGTTGTGGGGTATCATATAATATTTATTGCATGTTCTTAGCTCATCAAACATGCCCAAACCAATGGTTACTGATGTGGTGCTGATATTATGTCGTAGGCTTATTAAGTATGCAAAATTCATCTCATGAACGCGTCCGTAACAACCAAGAGATTGATTTAACAAACGAGGATGAATCCAATTGGTTGCACAGGAATGATGCGTATCAGAGGCAGCAACGACCTGGAAGCTCAAAAATAGCCATTGTTGTGCCTCTTGGAGAAGGTATATTTAACTGGCTTTGTTGTATTGTTCATTACATTCTGGCTGTAATCATCTTCTGGATGAAAATTTATTGTGCATGCAGGGCCTCTCACCCACATTTCAGAGTTTGATGTACCAAAACTGAGCATACTACATGGTAAAGATTGCACAATCGAAGATGCGGGTTAGTTCATCGATATAATCATTTTGCATGTGGTCCAACATGATTTATTTCGTCGTAAATCTGGGTTCCCTATCGTATGTTAAGGTATATAACCTTCAAACGGACCCAATCAACCTGAAAATACGCCGACTAATGATACGAGAAGACCTGTTCAACAGGCTTCACATGGTACTCAAAACACTGATAAAGGAGCAATGGGATTTGCCACTTTCTAATGCTCTGATGATCTTGTGATTTTCCACCAGGCGAGGACCAGAATGCTGATCCATATGGAATTTTTGAGCCCGTTGTTGAACATACCAGTTTACAAGGTAAAACACATACTTTCGTTCACATATAAAGGTCGTCATACATAAGTTAGATGTACTTCTGTGTGACTAATATATTCCGTGCTAGACTGCTTGGATCCATTGCATACTGGAGAACCTGCATACCATGAGCTTGATGAAGAAGCTAGAATTTATATGGATCAAGGTGTATCCATTGTGTATTTCCTAATTTAGCACCCTGAAATGCAAATTTTATTAGTTTTTACTAATGATCTAATACTTGTGTCTTCTGTACTAGATGTTGCTTTTGAATCGTTCCAAGATGGACGCTACTACAGGAGCAGTACCCGTAGCAAGTACTGATGAATTCATATACCGAAACCTGTTGGAATTATGCCCTAGAGGCAATGATAAATAAGTTATTATTATAATTCATGTGTCAATATAATCGTTTATTATCCATGCTATAATTTTATTGAATGAAGACTTAGATACATGTGTGGATACATAGACAAAACACTGTCCCTAGCAAGCCTCTAGTTGGCTAGCCAGTTGATCAAGGATAGTGAGGGTCTTCTGACTATGTACAAGGTTTTGTTGCTTGATAACTGGATCACATCATTGGGAGAATCATGTGATGGACTAGACCCAAACTAATAGATGTAGCATGTTGATCGTGTCATTTTGTTGCTACTGTTTTCTGCGTGTCAAGTATTTATTCCTATGACCATGAGATCATATAACTCACTGACACCGGAGGAATACTTTGTGTGTATCAAACGTCACAATGTAACTCGGTGGCTCTAAAGATGCTCTACACGTATCTCCGAAGGTGTCCGTTGAGTTAGTATGGATCGAGACTGGGATTTGTCACTCCGTGTGACGGAGAGGTATCTCGGGGCCCACTCGGTAATACAACATCACACACAAGCCTTGCAAGCAATGTGACTTAGTGTAAGTTGCGGGATCTTGTATTACGGAACGAGTAAAGAGACTTGCCGGTAAACGAGATTGAAATAGGTATGCGGATACTCACGATCGAATCTCGGGCAAGTAACATACCGAAGGACAAAGGGAATGACATACGGGATTATATGAATTCTTGGCACTGAGGTTCAAACGAGAAGATCTTCGTAGAATATGTAGGATCCAATATGGGCATCCAGGTCCCGCTATTGGATATTGACCGAGGAGTCCCTCGGGTCATGTCTACATAGTTCTCGAACCCGCAGGGTGTGCACACTTAAGGTTCGACGTTGTTTTATGCGTATTTGAGTTATATGGTTGGTTACCGAATGTTGTTCGGAGTCCCGGATGAGACCACGGACATCACGAGGGTTTCTGGAATGGTCCGGAGACGAAGATTGATATATAGGATGACCTCATTTGATTACCGGAAGGTTTTCGGAATTACCGGGAATGTACCGGGAATGACAAATGGGTTTCGGATGTTCACCTGGGGGTAGGGCAGCCCACCCCGGGGAAGCCCATAGGCCTTAGGGGTGCCGCGCCAGCCCTTAGTGGGCTGGTGGACAAGCCCAGAGAGGCCCCTGCGCAGGGAGATAGAAAATCAAAGGAGAAAAAAGGGGAAGTGGGAAGGAAGGGAAGGACTCCACCTTCCAATCCTAGTTGGACTAGGATTGGAGGAGGACTCCTCCTCCCCCCATCGGCCGAACCCCTTGGGGCTCCTTGAGACCCAAGGAAAGGCCCCTCCCCTCCCCCCTATATATACGGAGGTTTTAGGGCTGATTTAAGACAATTTTTCCACGGCAGCCCGACCACATACCTCCACGGTTTTTCCTCTAGATCGCGTTTCTGCGGAGCTCGGGGGGAGCCCTGCTTAGATTAGATTACCACCAACCTCCGGAGCGCCGTCACGCTGCCGGAGAAATCATCTACTTCTCCGTCTCTCTTGCTGGATCAAGAAGGCCGAGATCATCGTCGAGCTGTACGTGTGCTGAACGCGGAGGTGCCGTCTGTTCGGCACTAGATCGGAGCGGATCGTGGGACGGATCGCGGGACGGTTCGTGGGACGGTTCGCGGGGCGGATCGAGGGACGTGAGGACGTTCCACTACATCAACCGCGTTTATTAACGCTTCTGCTGTGCGATCTACAAGGGTACGTAGATCTGAAATCCCCCTCGTAGATGAACATCACCATGATAGGTTTTCGTGCGCGTAGGAAATTTTTTGTTTCCCATGCGACGTTCCCCAACAGTGGCATCATGAGCTAGGTTCATGCGTAGATGTCTTCTCGAGTAGAACACAAAAAATTTTGTGGGCGGTGATGTGCGATTTGCTGCCCTCCTTAGTCTTTTCTTGATTCCACGGTATTGTTGGATCGAAGCAGGTCGGACCGACATTACTCGTACGCTTACGAGAGACTGGTTTCGTCGGTACGAGTAACTCCGTTGCTCAAAGATGACTGGTGAGTGTCAGTTTCTCCAACTTTAGTTGAATCGGATTTGACCGAGGAGGTCTTTGGATGAGGTTAAATAGCAATTCATATATCTCCGTTGTGGTGTTTGCGTAAGTAAGATGCGATCCTACTAGATACCCATGGTCACCACGTAAAACATGCAACAACAATTAGAGGACGTCTAACTTGTTTTTGCAGGGTATGCTTGTGATGTGATATGGCCAGATGTGATGTGATATATTGGATGTATGAGATGATCATGTTGTAATAGTTAATATCGACTTGCACGTCGATGGTACGACAACCGGCAGGAGCCATAGGGTTGTCTTCAAACTAACGTTTGTTCTTGCAGATGCTTTTACTATATTGCTAGGATGTAGCTTTAGTAGTAATAGCATGAGTAGCACGATAACCCCGATGGCGACACGTTGATGGAGATCATGGTGTGGCGCCGGTGACAGAAGATCGTGCCGGTGCTTTGGCGATGGATATCAAGAAGCACGTGATGATGGCCATATCATGTCACTTATGAATTGCATGTGATGTTAATCCTTTTATGCACCCTATTTTGCTTAGAACGACGGTAGCATTATGAGGTGATCTCTCACTAAAAATTCAAGACGAAATTGTGTTCTCCCCGACTGTGCACCGTTGCTACAGTTCGTCGTTTCGAGACACCACGTGATGATCGGGTGTGATAGACTCAACGTTCACATACAATGGGTGCAAAACAGTTGCACACACGGAACACTCGGGTTAAGCTTGACGAGCCTAGCATATGCAGACATGGCCTCGGAACACATGAGACCGAAAGGTCGATCATGAATCATATAGTTGACATGATTAGCATAGGGATGCTTACCACTGAAACTATCCTCAACTCACGTGATGATCGGACTTGAGCTAGTAGAATTGGATCATGAACCACTCAAATGACTAGAGAGATGTACTTTTTGAGTGGGAGTTTAGCAAGTAATTTGATTAAGTTAAACTCTAATTATATTGAACATAGTCTAAGTCCACTTTGAATATATTTGTGTTGTAGATCATGGCTCACGCGACAGTTACCCTGAATTTTAATACGTTCCTAGAGAAAGCTAAGTTGAAAGATGATGGAAGCAACTTTGTAGACTGGGCTCGTAATCTTAAGTTGCTCCTGCAAGCTGGGAAGAAGGATTATGTCCTTAATGTTGCGCTAGAAGATGAACCACCCGCTACGGCTGACCAAGATGTTAAGAACGCTTGGTTGACACGTAAGGAGGACTACTCAGTAGTTCAATGTGCAGTCTTGTATGGCTTAGAGCCGGGACTTCAACGTCGCTTTGAGCGTCATGGAGCATATGAGATGTTCCAGGAGTTGAACTTTATCTTTCAGAAGAACGCCCGGATCGAGAGGTATGAGACCTCCGATAAATTCTATGCTTGCAAGATGGAAGAGAATTCGTCTGTAAGTGAACACGTGCTCAAAATGTCTGGGTACTCAAACCGTCTAGCTGAGCTGGGGATTGAACTCCCGCAAGAGGCTATCACTGACAAAATTCTTCAATAACTGCCGCCAAGCTACAAGGGCATTGTGTTGAACTACAACATGCAAGGGATGAACAAGTCACCCAGCAAGTTGTTCCTTATGCTGAAAGTCACACAGTCAGAACTCCGTAAAGAACATCAAGTGTTGATGGTGAATAAGACCACTAGTTTCAAGAGAAACGGCAAAGTAAAGAAGGGTAATTCAAAGAAGAGCGGCAAACCTGTTGCCAATCCGATGAAGAAACCCAAAGCTGGACATAAGCCTGAAACGGAGTGCTATTATTGCAAGGGTATGGGTCACTGGAAGCGCAACTGCCCCAAGTATATGGCTGATAAGAAGGCGGCCAAAGAAAAATCAGGTATATTTGATATACATGTTATTGATGTGTACTTAACCAGCTCTCGTTGTAGTGCCTGGGTATTCGATACCGGTTCTGTTGCTCATATTTGCAACTCGAAACAGGAACTGCGGAATAGGCGAAGGCTGGCGAAAGATGAAGTGACGATGCGCGTGGGAAATGGTTCCAAGGTTGATGCAATCGCCGTCGGCACAGTTTCACTTCAGTTACCATCAGGATTAGTTATGAACTTGAATAATTGTTATTTAGTGCCTGCGTTAAGCATGAACATTATATCTGGATCTTGTTTATTGCGAGACGGTTACTCGTTTAAGTCAGAGAATAATGGTTGCTCTATTTCTATGAGTAATATCTTTTATGGTCATGCACCCAATGTGAGAGGATTGTTCATATTGAATCTTGATAGTGATAATACACATATACATAACATTGAGACCAAAAGAGTTAGAGTTAACAATGATAGCGCCATGTTTTTGTGGCACTGCCGCTTAGGTCATATTGGTGTAAAGCGCATGAAGAAACTCAATACCGATGGACTTTTGGAGTCACTTGACTTTCATTCACTTGACACGTGCGAACCATGCCTCATGGGCAAGATGACTAAAACTCCGTTCTCCAGAACAATGGAGCGTGCAAGTGACTTGTTGGAAATCATACATACCGATGTGTGTGGTCTGATGAGCGTGGAGGCACGCGGCGGATATCGTTATTTTCTCACCTTCACTGACGATTTGAGTAGATATGGTTATGTCTACTTGATGAAACACAAGTCTGAAACATTTGAAAAGTTCAAGCAATTTCAGAGTGAAGTTGAAAATCATCGTAACAAGAAGATCAAGTTCCCGCGGTTTGATCGTGGGGGTGAATATCTGAGTTTCGAGTTTCGTGCTCAGTTAAGACAATGTGGAATTGTTTCACAGTTGACACCGCCTGGAACACCACAACGTAATGGTGTGTCCGAACGTCGTAATCGTACTTTATTAGAGATGGTGCGATCTATGATGTCTCTTACCGATTTGCTGTTATCGTTTTGGGGTTATGCATTAGAAACAAATGCATTCACTCTAAATAGGGCACCATCAAAATCCGTTGAGACGACACCATACGAACTATGGTATGGCAAAAGACCAAAGTTGTCGTTTCTTAAAGTTTGGGGATGTGATGCTTATGTCAAAAAGCTTCAGCCTGAAAAGCTGGAAGCCAAAGCGGAAAGGTGCGTCTTCATAGGTTACCCGAAAGAGACAGTTCGGTATACCTTCTATCTCAAATCCGAGGGCAAAGTGTTTGTTGCTAAGAACGGAGTTTTTCTCGAGAAGGAGTTTCTCTCGAGAGAATTGAGTGGGAGGAGGATAGAACTTGATGAGGTTGTCGAACCTATCATCCCTCTGGATGGTGGCGTAGGGCAAGGGGAAACCCGTGTCGTTGCGACACCGGTTGAGGAGGAAGTTAATGATGATGATCATGAAACTCCAGATCAAGTTCCCGTCGAACCTCGCAGGTCGACGATACCGTGTACTGTTGGAAATATGCCCTAGAGTCAATAATAAAATGGTTATTATCATATGTCCTTGTTCATGATAATCGTCTATTGTTCATGCTATAATTGTATTAAGAGGAAACAGTAATACATGTGTGAATAAATAAATCACAATGTGTCCCTAGCAAGCCTCTAGTTGGCTAGCTCGTTAGTCAATAGATGATCATGGTTTCCTGATCATGGGCATTAGATGTCATTGATAACGGGATCACATCATTAGGAGAATGATGTGATGGACAAGACCCAATCCTAAGCATAGCACTAGATCGTATTGTTCGTATGCTAAAGCTTTTCTAATGTCAAGTATATTTTCCTTCAACCGTGAGATTGTGCAACTCTCGGATACCGTAGGAGTGCTTTGGGTGTATCAAATGTCACAACGTAACTGGGTGACTATAAAGGTGCACTACGGGTACCTTCGAAAGTGTCTGTTGGGTTGGTACGAATCGAGATCGGGATTTGTCACTCCGTGTGACGGAGAGGTATCTCTGGGCCCACTCGGTAGAACATCATCATGAGCTCAATGTGACTAAGGAGTTAGTCACACGATGACGTGCTACGGAATGAGTAAAGAGACTTACCGGTAACGAGATTGAACAAGGTATAGGCATACCGACGATCGAATCTCAGGCAAGCTCTATACCGACAGACAAAGGGAATCGTATACGGGATTGATTGAATCCTTGACATCGTGGTTCATCCGTGAGATTATCGTGGAGCAAGTGGGAGCCACCATGGGTATCCAGACCCCGCTGATGGTTATTGGCCAGAGAGGTGTCTCGGTCATGTCTGCCTGTCTCCCGAACCCGTAGGGTCTACACACTTAAGGTTCGATGACGCTAGGGTTATAGGGAATTGTTATACGAGGTTACCGAAAGTTGTTTAGAGTCTCGGATGAGATCCCGGACGTCACGAGGAGCTCCGGAATGGTCCGGAGGTAAAGATTGATATATAGGACGGATGGTTTCGGACACCGGAAGTGTTTCGGGCATCACCGGTAACGTACCGGGACCACCGGGACCACCGGAGGTGGCCCCGGGGGTCCACCGAAGGGGGGCAACGACCCCGAGAGGATAGATGGGCTAAGTGCGGGAGGGAACCAGCCCCTAGGTGGGCTGGTGCGCCTCCCACACCCAGCCCAATGCGCAAGTGGTGGGGAGAGGGGGCAACCCTAGGCGCAAGTGGGCCTTAGGCCCACCAGGTGGTGCGCCACACCCCCTCCCACCCTAGCCGCCGCCCCCCTCTCCCATCTGGTGGCCGCCGACCCCTAGGGAGGGAACCCTAGGGGTGGCGCAGCCCTTCCCCCTCCTCCTATAAATAGAGAGGGGTTTTGGCCATTGAGAGACACGGTTTTCCCTCTCTGTCGGCGCAGCCCTGCTCTTCTTCCTCCTCCTCTCTGCCGGTGCTTGGCAAAGCCCTGCCGGGAGACCTCGTATCTCCATCGACACCACGCCGTCGTGCTGCTGGATTTCTTCCCCAACCTCTCCCTCCTCCTTGCTGGATCAAGGTGCGGGAGACGTCACCGGGCTGCACGTGTGTTGAACGCGGAGGTGCCGTAGTTCGGCACTAGATCGGAATCGCTGCGAGTACGACTCCATCAACCGTGTTCTAGCAATGCTTCCGCTTAGCAATCTTCAAAGGTATGAAGATGCTCTTACCCCTCTCTCGTTGCTGGTCTCTCCATAGGAAGATCTGAATATGCGTAGGAAAATTTTGAATTTATGCTACGTTCCCCAACAGTGGCATCCGAGCCAGGTTTTCTATGCCTAGATTCTATGCACGAGTAGAACACAAAAGTTGTGGGCGATGACTTGTCAATTTGCTTGCCGCTACTAGTCTTATTCTTTTCCGGCAGTATTGTGGGATGAAGCGGCCCGGACCGACTTTACACGTACGCTTACGTGAGACTGGTTCCACCGACAGACATGCACACCGTGCATAAAGGTGGCTAGCGGGTGTCTGTCTCTCCTACTCTAGTCGGATTGGATTTGATGAAAAGGGTCCTTATGAAGGGTAAATAGCTTTGGCATATCATCGTTGTGGCTGTCACGTAGGTAAGAAGGCTTTCTTGCTAGAAACCCAAATCAGCCACGTAAAACTTGCAACAACAATTAGAGGACGTCTAACTTGTTTTTGCAGGGTTTGACATGTGATGTGATATGGCCAAAGTTGTGATGTTGCATGTATGATGTATGAGATGATCATGTTATTGTAGTAGGTTTCACGACTTGCATGTCGATGAGTATGACAACCGGCAGGAGCCGTAGGAGTTGTCTTAATTTATTGTATGAGATGGAACGCCATGTGCTTACTACTTTTACTTCATTGCTAACGGTTAGCTATAGTAGTAGTGATAGTAGTAGTTGGCGTGACGACTTCACGGAGACACGATGATGGAGATCATGGTGTCACGCCGGTGACGATGATGATCATGCGATGCCTGAAGATGGAGATCGAAAGAGCAAAGATGATAATGGCCATATCATGTCACTATATGATTGCATTGTGATGTTTATCATGTTTTACATCTTATTGCTTAGAACGACGGTAGCAAAATAAGATGATCCCTCTTAAAATTTCGAGAACGTATTCCCCTAAGTGTGCACCGCTGCGAAGGTTCGTCGTCTCGAAGCACCACGTGATGATCGGGTGTGATAGATTCTAACGTTCGCATACAACGGGTGTAAGCCAGATTTACACACGCGAAACACCTAGGTTGACTCGACGAGCTTAGCATGTACAGACATGACCTCGAATACAAGAGACCGAAAGGTCGAACATGAGTCGTATGGCTGAATACGATCAGCATGGAGTTGCTCACCATGGTGACTAGTCTGTCTCACGTGATGATCGGACACGGGTTAGTAAACATGGATCATGTATCACTTAGATGACTAGAGGGATGTCGATTTAAGTGGGAGTTCATACTTAGTTTGATTAAATGAACTTAATTGTCATGAACTTAGTCTAAAAGTTATCTTTATAAATATTGTAGATGGCCAACGTCAACCTCAATTTTAACGCATTCCTAGAGAAAAACAAGCTGAAAGATGATGGTAGCAACTATGCGGACTGGGTTCGCAACTTGAAGCTCATCCTTGAAGCAGCTAAAAAGGCGTATGTCCTTGATGCGCCGCTAGGTGACCCTCCCGCTCCCGCAGCAGCCCAGGACATTCTGAACATCTGGCAAACGCGAAGTGATGACTACTCTCTGGTTAGGTGTGGCATGTTATACAGTTTAGAAACGGGGCTCCAAAGGCGTTTTGAGCAACACGGGGCATATGAGATGTTCCAGGAGCTGAAGCTAGTTTTTCAAGCTCATGCCCGTGTCGAGAGATATGAAGTCTCCGACAAGTTCTTTAGCTGTAAGATGGAGGAGAACAGTTCTGTCAGTGAGCACATACTCAAAATGTCTGGGTTACACGGTCGTCTGACTTCACTTGGAGTCGAACTTCCTGATGATGCTATAATTGATAGAATACTCCAGTCTCTCCCACCAAGCTACAAAGGCTTTGTGCTTAACTACAACATGCAAGGGATGGAGAAGACCATTCCCGAGTTGTACTCGATGCTCAAGTCTGCAGAAGTAGAAATCAAGAAAGAGCATCAAGTGTTGATAGTCAACAAGACCACTAGTTTCAAGAAAGGCAAGGGTAAGAAGAACTTCAAGAAAGACGGCAAAGCTGTTGCCACGCCCGGTAAGCCAGATGCCAGGAAGAAGAAAAAGAACGGACCCAAGCCTGAGACTGAGTGCTTCTATTGCAAGGGAAAGGGTCACTGGAAGCGGAACTGCCCCAAATACTTAGCGGACAAGAAGGCCGGCAACGTTAAAGGTATATGTGATATACATGTTATTGATGTGTACCTTACCAGCGCTCGTAGTAGCTCTTGGGTATTTGTTACCGGTGCTGTTGCTCACATTTGCAACTCAAAGTAGGAACTGCGGAATAAGCGGAGACTGGCCAAGGACGAGGTGACGATGCGCGTCGGGAATGGTTCAAAGGTCGATGTGATCGCCGTTGGCACGCTACCTCTACATCTACCATCGGGATTAGTTTTAAACGTTAATAATTTTTATTTAGTACCAGCTTTAAGCATGAACATTGTATCAGGGTCTTGCTTAATGCGAGACGGCTACTCATTTAAGTCAGAGAATAATGGTTGTTCTATTTATATGAGTGATATGTTTTATGGTCATGCTCCACTGGTGAATGGTTTATTCTTGATGAATCTCGATCGTGATGTTACACATATTCATAGTGTGAGTACCAAAAGATGTAAGGTTGATAATGATAGTCCCACATACTTGTGGCACTGCCGCCTTGGTCATATTGGCGTTAAGCGCATGAAGAAGCTCCATACTGATGGACTATTAGAGTCTCTTGACTTTGAATCATTTGACACATACGAACCGTGCCTCATGGGCAAGATGACTAAGACTCCATTCTCAGGAATAATGGAGAGAGCAACCGACTTATTGGAAATAATACATACTGATGTGTGTGGTCCAATGAACGTTGAAGCTCGCGGTGGTTATCGTTATGTTCTCACTCTCACCGATGATTTGGGTAGGTATGGGTATATCTACTTGATGAAGCACAAATCTGAGACGTTTGAAAAGTTCAAGGAATTTCAGAGTGAGGTTGAGAATCAACGTGACAGAAAAATCAAATGTCTACGATCTGATCGTGGAGGAGAATATTTGAGTCACGAGTTTGGCACACACCTAAGGAAGTGTGGAATCGTTTCACAACTGATGCCGCCTGACACACCGCAACGCAACGGAGTGTCTGAACATCGTAATCGCACTTTATTAGATATGGTACGATCTATGATGTCTCTTACCGACTTACCGCTATCATTTTGGGGATACGCATTAGAAACTGCAGCATTCACTTTAAATAGGGCACCGTCTAAATCCGTTGAGACGACACCGTATGAACTATGGTTTGGCAAGAAACCTAAGTTGTCGTTTCTTAAAGTTTGGGGCTGCGATGCTTATGTGAAGAAACTTCAACCAGAAAAGCTCAGACCCAAAGCGGATAAATGCGTATTCATAGGATACCCTAAGGAAACTATTGGGTATACCTTCTATCTTAGATTGGAAGGTAAAACCTTTGTTGCCAAGAACGGATCCTTTCTAGAGAAAGAGTTTCTCTCGAAAGAAGTAAGTGGGAGGAAGGTAGAACTTGATGAGGTAATTACACCCCCTCTCGAACAGGATAGTAGCGCAGCGCGGGAATTTGTTCCTGTGGGGCCTACACCGACTGAAGAGGAAGTTAATGATGATGATCATGAAGCTTCGGATCAAGTTACTACTGAACCGCGAAGGTCCACAAGGTCACGCTACGCACCAGAGAGGTACGACAACCCTGTGATGGAAATCATGTTGTTAGACAACGGTGAACCTTCGAACTATGAAGAAGCGATGGCGGGCCCGGATTCCAACAAATGGCTTGAGGCTATGAAATCCGAGATAGGATCCATGTATGAGAACAAAGTATGGACTTTGGTGGACTTGCCCGATGACCGGCGAGCCATAGAAAATAAATGGATCTTCAAGAAGAAGACTGATGCAAACGGTAATGTAACCGTTTACAAAGCTCGACTTGTCGCAAAGGGTTTTCGACAAATTCAAGGAGTTGACTACGAAGAGACTTTCTCTCCCGTAGCGAAGCTGAAATCAGTCCGAATCATGTTAGCAATTGCCGCCTTTTATGATTATGAAATTTGGCAAATGGACGTCAAAACAGCGTTCCTTAACGGGAACCTTAAGGAAGAGTTGTATATGATGCAACCAGAAGGTTTTGTCGACCCTAAGGGTGCTAACAAAGTGTGCAAGCTCCAGCGCTCCATCTATGGGCTGGTGCAAGCATCTCGGAGTTGGAACATTCGCTTTAATGAGGTGATTAAAGCGTTTGGGTTCATACAGGTTTACGGAGAAGCCTGTCTGTACAAGAAAGTGAGTGGGAGCTCTGTAGCTTTCCTCATACTGTATGTGGATGACATATTATTGATGGGGAATAATATAGAGATGTTGGAGAGCATAAAGGCCTATTTGAACAAGAGTTTTTCAATGAAGGACCTTGGAGAAGCTGCATACATATTAGGCATCAAGATCTATAGAGATAGATCAAGACGCCTCATAGGTCTTTCGCAAAGTACATACCTTGACAAGATATTGAAGAAGTTCAATATGGAAAACTCAAAGAAAGGGTTCTTGCCAGTTTTGCAAGGTATGAGATTGAGTAAGACTCAGTCGCCGACCACGGCAGCATATAGAGAGAAGATGAGTTCTGTCCCCTACGCTTCAGCCGTGGGATCTCTAATGTATGCCATGCTGTGTACCAGACCTGATATAAACCTTGCCATAAGTTTGGTAGGGAGGTACCAAAGTGATCCAGGTATGGAGCACTGGACAACGGTCAAGAATATCCTTAAGTACCTGAAAAGGACTAAGGAAGTGTTTCTCGTTTATGGAGGTGACGAAGAGCTCGTCGTAAAGGGTTACGTCGACGCTAGCTTCGACACAGATCCGGATGACTCTAAGTCACATACCGGATACGTATATGTGTTGAATGGTGGGGCAGTGAGCTGGTGCAGCAGCAAGAAAGAAGTCATGGCAGCATCTACATGTGAAGCGGAGTACATAGCTGCTTCAGAAGCGGCTCATGAAGGAATTTGGATGAAGGAGCTCATCACCGACCTTGGAGTGGTTCCAAGCGCGTCGGGTCCAATGACACTCTTCTGTGATAACACTGGAGCCATTGCCATAGCCAAGGAGCCCAGGTTTCACCGGAAGACGAAGCACATTAAACACCGCTACAACTCCATCCAGGACCATGTCCAGAGTGGAGTGATAGATATTTGTAAAGTACACACGGATCTGAATATTGCAGACCCATTGACTAAACCTCTTCCACGTGCAAAACATGATCAACACCATAATGCTATGGGTGTTCGATACATCACAATGTAACTAGATTATTGACTCTAGTGCAAGTGGGAGACTGTTGGAAATATGCCCTAGAGGCAATAATAAAATGCTTATTATCATATTTCCTTGTTCATGATAATCGTCTATTGTTCATGCTATAATTGTATTAACAGGAAACAGTAATACATGTGTGAATAAATAGATCACAATGTGTCCCTAGCAAGCCTCTAGTTGGCTAGCTCATTAGTCAATAGATGATCATGGTTTCCTGATCATGGGCATTAGATGTCATTGATAACGGGATCACATCATTAGGAGAATGATGTGATGGACAAGACCCAATCCTAAGCATAGCACTAGATCGTATTGTTTGTATGCTAAAGCTTTTCTAATGTCAAGTATCTTTTCCTTCGACCGTGAGATTGTGCAACTCCCAGATACCGTAGGAGTGCTTTGGGTGTATCAAGCGTCACAACGTAACTGGGTGACTATACAGGTGCACTACGGGTACCTCCGAAAGTATCTGTTGGGTTGGTACGAATCGAGATCGGGATTTGTCACTCCGTGTGACGGAGAGGTATCTCTGGGCCCACTCGGTAGAACATCATCATGAGCTCAATGTGACTAAGGATTTAGTCACACGATGACGTGCTACGGAACGAGTAAATAGACTTACCGGTAACGAGATTGAACAAGGTATAGGCATACCGACGATCGAATCTCGGGCAAGTTCTATACCGACAGACAAAGGGAATCGTATACGGGATTGATTGAATCCTTGACATCGTGGTTCATCCGATGAGATCATCATGGAGCAAGTGGGAGCCACCATGGGTATCCAGACCCCGCTGATGGTTATTGGCCAGAGAGGTGTCTCGGTCATGTCTGCCTGTCTCCCGAACCCGTAGGGTCTACACACTTAAGGTTCGATGACGCTAGGGTTATAGGGAATTGTTATATGAGGTTACCGAAAGTTGTTCGGAGTCCCGGATAAGATCCCGGACATCACGAGGAGCTCCGGAATGGTCCGGAGGTAAAGATTGATATATAGGACGGATGGTTTCGGACACCGGAAGTGTTTCGGGCATCACCGGTAACGTACCGGGACCACCGGAGGTGGCCCCGGGGGTCCACCGAAGGGGGGCAACGACCCCGAGAGGCTAGATGGGCTAAGTGAGGGAGGGAACCAGCCCCTAGGTGGGCTGGTGCGCCTCCCACACCCAGCCCAATGCGCAAGTGGTGGGGAGAGGGGGCAACCCTAGGCGCAGGTGGGCCTTAGGCCCACCAGGTGGTGCGCCACACCCCTCCCACCCTAGCCGCTGCCCCCCCTCTCCCATCTGGTGGCCGCCGGCGCCTAGGGAGGGAACCCTAGGGGTGGCGCAGCCCTTCCCCCTCCTCCTATAAATAGAGAGGGGTTTTGGCCATTGAGAGACACAGTTTCCCTCTCTGTCGGTGCAGCCCTGCTCTTCTTCCTCCTCCTCTCTGCCGGTGCTTGGCGAAGCCCTGCCGGGAGACCTCGTCTCTCCATCGACACCACGCTGTCGTGCTGCTGGAGTTCTTCCCCAACCTGTCCCTCCTCCTTGTTGGATCAAGGTGCGGGAGACGTCACCGGGCTGCACGTGTGTTGAACGCGGAGGTGCCGTAGTTCGGCACTAGATCGAAATCGCTGCGATTACGACTCCATCAACCGCGTTCTAGCAACGCTTCCGCTTAGCGATCTTCGAAGTTATGAAGATGCTCTTACCCCTCTCTCGTTGCTGGTCTCTCCATAGGAAGATCTGAATATGCGTAGGAAAATTTTGAATTTATGCTACGTTCCCCAACATGTACTACTCCAGAGTGGTACGGTAATCCCGTCTTATCAATCATGTTGTTAGACAACAATGAGCCTGCGAATTATGAGGAAGCAATGGTGGGCCCGAATTCCAACAAATGGTGGAGGCCATGAAGTCCGAGATAGGATCCATGTATGAAAACAAAGTATGGACTTTGGAAGTACTACCTGAGGGCCGCAAGGCCATTCAGAACAAATGGATCTTTAAGAAGAAGAGGGACGCTGACGGTAATGTGACCGTTTATAAAGCTCGACTTGTGGCAAAGGGTTTTTCACAAGTTCAAGGAGTTGACTACGATGAGACGTTCTCACCCGTAGCGATGCTTAAGTCCGTCAGAATCATGTTAGCAATAGCTGCATTTTTCGATTATGAAATCTGGCAGATGGATGTCAAAACGGCGTTCCTTAACGGTTTCCTTAAGGAAGAGTTGTATATTATGCAACCCGAAGGTTTTGTCGATCCAAAAAATGCTAACAAAGTGTGCAAGCTCCAGCTATCCATTTATGGACTGGTGCAAGCATCTCAGAGTTGGAATGGATCGTTGGAGCTTGCACACCTTGTCAGCATTTTTAGGATCGACAAAACCTTCGGGTTGCATCATATACAACTCTTCTTTAAGGAAACCGTTAAGGAACGCCGTTTTGACATCCATCTGCCAGATTTCATAATCGAAAAATGCAGCTATTGCTAACATGATTCTGACGGACTTAAGCATCGCTACGGGTGAGAAAGTCTCATCGTAGTCAACTCCTGGAACTTGTGAAAAACCCTTTGCCACAAGTCGAGCTTTATAAACGGTCACATTACCGTCAGCGTCCGTCTTCTTCTTAAAGATCCATTTGTTCTGAATAGCCTTGCGGCCCTCAGGTAGTATCTCCAAAGTCCACACTCTGTTCTCATACATGGATCCTATCTCGGATTTCATGGCTTCTAGCCATTTGTTGGAATCTGGGCCCACCATTGCTTCTTCATAATTTGCAGGTTCATTGTTGTCTAACAACATGATTGATAACACGGGATTACCGTACCACTCTGGAGCAGCGCGTGATCTCGTCGACCTGCGTGGTTCAACAGAAACTTGAACTGGAGTTTCATGATCATCATCATTAATTTCCTCCTCAACCGGCGTCGCAACGACAGAGGTTTCCCCCTGCCCTACGCCACCATCCAGAGGGATGAGAGGTTCGACAACCTCGTCAAGTTCTATCTTCCTCCCACTCAATTCTCTCGAGAGAAACTCCTTCTCGAGAAAAGTTCCGTTCTTAGCAACAAACACTTTGCCCTCGGATTTGAGATAGAGGGTGTACCCAACTGTCTCTTTTGGGTAACCTATGAAGACGCATTTTTCCGCTTTGGGTTCCAGCTTTTCAGGCTGAAGCTTTTTGACATAAGCATCACATCCCCAAACTTTAAGAAACGACAACTTTGGCCTCTTGCCATACCACAGTTCGTATGGTGTCGTCTCAACGGATTTTGATGGTGCCCTATTTAAAGTGAATGCAGCTGTTTCTAATGCATAACCCCAAAATGATAACGGCAAATCAGTAAGAGACATCATAGATCGCACCATCTCTAACAAAGTACGATTACGACGTTCGGACACACCATTACGCTGTGGTGTTCCAGGCGGTGTTAACTGCGAAACAATTCCACATTGTCTTAAGTGAGCACCAAACTCGAAACTCAGATATTCACCCCCACGATCAGATCGTAGGAACTTGATCTTCTTGTTACGATGATTTTCCACTTCACTCTGAAATTGCTTGAACTTTTCAAATGTTTCAGACTTGTGCTTCATCATGTAGACATAACCATATCTACTTAAATCGTCAGTGAAGGTGAGAAAATAACGATGTCCGCCGCGTGCCTCTACGCTCATTGGACCACACACATCGGTATGTATGATTTCCAACAAGTCACTTGCACGCTCCATTGTTCCGGAGAACGGAGTCTTAGTCATCTTGCCCATGAGGCATGGTTCGCACGTGTCAAGTGAATCAAAGTCAAGTGACTCCAAAAGTCCATCAACATGGAGTTTCTTCATGCGCTTTACACCAATATGACCCAAGCGGCAGTGCCACAAAAATATGGCGCTATCATTGTTTACTCTAACTCTTTTGGTCTCAATGTTATGTATATGCGTATCGCTATCAAGATTCAATATGAACAATCCTCTCACATTCGGTGCATGACCATAAAAGATGTTACTCATAGAAATAGAACAACCATTATTCTCAGACTTAAAAGAGTAACCGTCTCGCAATAAACAAGATCCAGAGATAATGGTCATGCTCAACGCAGGCACTAAATAACAACGATTTAAGTTCATCACTAATCCCGATGGTAGCTGAAGTGACACTGTGCCGACGGCGATTGCATCAACCTTGGAACCATTTCCTACGCGCATCGTCACTTCGTCTTTCGCCAGCCTTCGTCTATTCTGCAGTTCCTGCTTCGAGTTGCAAATGTGAGCAACAGAACCGGTATCGAATACCCAGGCACTACTACGAGAGCCAGTTAAGTACACATCAATAACATGTATATCAAATATACCTGATTTTTCTTTGCCCGCCTTCTTATCTGCCAGATACTTGGGGCAATTGCGCTTCCAGTGACCCATACCCTTGCAATAGAAGCACTCTGTTTCAGGCTTAGGTCCAGCCTTGGGTTTCTTCGGCGGATTGGCAACAGGCTTGCCGCTCTTCTTCGAATTGCCCTTCTTGCCTTTGCCGTTTCTCTTGAAACTAGTGGTCTTGCTCACCATCAACACTTGATGCTCTTTACGGAGTTCAGACTCTGCGACTTTCAGCATCGCAAACAACTCGCAGGGAGACTTGTTCATCCCTTGCATGTTGTAGTTCAACACAAAGCCTTTATAGCTTGGCGGCAGTGATTGAAGGATTCTGTCAGTGATAGCTTCTTGCGGGATTTCAATCCCCAGCTCAGCTAGACGGTTTGAGTACCCAGACATTTTGAGCACATGTTCACTGACAGACGAGTTTTCCTCCATCTTGCAAGCATAGAATTTATCGGAGGTCTCATACCTCTCGATCCGGGCGTTCTTCTGAAAGATAAACTCCAACTCCTGGAACATCTCAAATGCTCCATGACGCTCAAAGCAACGTTGAAGTCCCGGTTCTAAGCCATACAAGACTGCACATTGAACTATTGAGTAGTCCTCCTTACGTGCTAACCAAGCGTTCTTAACATCCTGATCAGCCGTAGCGGGTGGTTCATCTCCTAGCGCAGCATTAAGGACATAATCCTTCTTCCCAGCTTGTAAGATTAGCTTAAGATTACGAGCCCAGTCTACAAAGTTGCTTCCATCATCTTTCAACTTAGCTTTCTCTAGGAACGTATTAAAATTCAGGATGACTGTCGCTTGAGCCATGATCTACAACACAAATATATTCAATGTGGACTTAGACTATGTTCAAGATAGTTAGAGTTCAACTTAATCAAATTATATGCTAACCTCCCACTCAAAAAGTACATCTCTCTAGTCATTTGAGTGGTTCATGATCCACTTACACTATCCCAAGTCCGATCATCACGTGAGTTGAGTATAGTTTCAGTGGTAAGCATCCCTATGCTAATCATATCAACTATATGATTCATGATCGACCTTTCGGTCTCATGTGTTCCGAGGCCATGTCTGCACATGCTAGGCTCATCAAGCTTAACCCGAGTGTTCCGCGTGTGCAACTGTTTTGCACCCGTTGTATGTGAACGTTGAGTCTATCACACCCGATCATCACGTGGTGTCTCGAAACGACAAACTGTAGCAACGGTGCACAGTCGGGGAGAACACAATTTCGTCTTGAAATTTTAGTGAGAGATCACCTCATAATGCTACCGTCATTCTAAGCAAAATAAGGTGCATAAAAGGATTAACATCACATGCAATTCATAAGTGACATGATATGGCCATCATCACGTGCTTCTTGATCTCCATCACCAAAGCACCGGCACGATCTTCTTGTCACCGGCGCCACACCATGATCATCCATCAACGTGTTGCCATCGGGGTTGTCGTGCTACTTATGCTATTACTACTAAAGCTACATCCTAGCAAAATAGTAAACGCATCTGCAAGCACAAACGTTAGTATAAAGACAACCCTATGGCTCCTGCCGGTTGCCGTACCATCGACGTGCAAGTCGATATTTCTATTACAACATGATCATCTCATACATCCAATATATCACATCACATCGTTGGCCATATCACATCACAATCATACCCTGCAAAAATAAGTTAGACGTCCTCTAATTTTGTTGTTGCATGTTTTACGTGGTGACCAAGGGTATCTAGTAGGATCGCATCTTACTTACGCAAACACCACAACGGAGATATATGAGTTGCTATTTAACCTCATCCAAGGACCTCCTCGGTCAAATCCGATTCAACTAAAGTTGGAGAAACCGTCACTTGCCAGTCATCTTTGAGCAAAGGGGGTTACTCGTAACGATGAAACCAGTCTCTCGTAAGCGTACGAGTAATGTCGGTCCAAGCCGCTTCAATCCAACAATACCGCGGAATCAAGAAAAGACTAAGGAGGGCAGCAAAACGCACATCACCGCCCACAAAACCTTTTGTGTTCTACTCGAGAAGACATCTACGCATGAACCTAGCTCATGATGCCACTGTGGGGGAACGTCGCATGGGAAACAAAAAATTTCCTATGCGCACGAAGACCTATCATGGTGATGTCCATCTACGAGAGGGGATGAGTGATCTACATACCCTTGTAGACCGTACAGCAGAAGCGTTAGAGAACGCGGTTGATGTAGTGGAACGTCCTCACGTCCCTCGATCCGCCCCGCGAACAATCCCGCGATCAGTCCCACGATCTAGTACCGAATGGACGGCACCTCCGCGTTCAGCACACGTACAGCTCGACGATGATCTCGGCCTTCTTGATCTAGCAAGAGAGACGGAGAGGTAGAAGAGTTCTCCGGCAGCGTGACGGTGCTCCGGAGGTTGGTGATGACCTTGTCTCAGCAGGGCTCCGCCCGAGCTCCGCAGAAACGCGATCTAGAGGAAAAACCGTGGAGGTATGTGGTCGGGCTGCCGTGGAAAAGTCGTCTCAAATCAGCCCTAAAACCTCCGTATATATAGGTGGAAGGGAGGGGGCCTTGCCTTGGGGTCCAAGGACCCTCAAGGGGGTCGTCCGAGCCAAGGGGGAGGACTCTCCCCCCCCAAACCGAGTTGGACTAGGTTTGGTGGGAGGGAGTCCTCCTCCCTTCCCACCTCCTCCTCTTTTTTTTTCCTCTTGATTTTTCTTCTCTTGGCGCATAGACCACTTATGGGCTGTCCCACCAGCCCACTAAGGGCTGGTGTGTCTCCCCCAAGGCCTATGGGCTTCCCCGGGGTGGGTTGCCCCCCCGGTGAACTCCCGGAACCCATTCGTCATTCCCGGTACATTCCCGGTAACTCCGAAAACCTTCCGGTAACCAAATGAGGTCATCCTATATATCAATCTTCGTTTCCGGACCATTCCGGAAACCCTCGTGACGTCCGTGATCTCATCCGGGACTCCGAACAACATTCGGTAACCAACCATATAACTCAAATACGCATAAAACAACGTCGAACCTTAAGTGTGCAGACCCTGCGGGTTCGAGAACTATGTAGACATGACCCGAGAGACTCCTCGGTCAATATCCAATAGCGGGACCTGGATGCCCATATTGGATCCTACATATTCTACGAAGATCTTATCGTTTGAACCTCAGTGCCAAGGATTCGTATAATCCCGTATGTCATTCCCTTTGTCCTTCGGTATGTTACTTGCCCGAGATTCGATCGTGAGTATCCGCATACCTATTTCAATCTCGTTTACCGGCAAGTCTCTTTACTCGTTCCGTAATACAAGATACCGCAACTTACACTAAGTTACATTGCTTGCAAGGCTTGTGACTGATGTTGTATTACCGAGTGGGCCCCGAGATACCTCTCCGTCACACGGAGTGACAAATCCCAGTCTTGATCCATACTAACTCAACTAACACCTTCGGAGATACCTGTAGAGCACCTTTATAGTCACCCAGTTACGTTACGACGTTTGATACACACAAAGCATTCCTCCGGTGTCAGTGAGTTATATGATCTCATGGTCATAGGAATAAATACTTGACACGCAGAAAACAGTAGCAACAAAATGACACGATCAACATGCTACGTCTATTAGTTTGGGTCTAGTCCATCACGTGATTCTCCCAATGACGTGATCCAGTTATCAAGCAACAACACCTTGTTCATAATCAGAAGACACTGACTATCATCGATCAAGTGGCTAGCCAACTAGAGGCATGCTAGGGACGGTGTTTCGTCTATGTATCCACACATGTAAATGAGTCTTCATTCAATACAATTATAGCATGGATAATAAACTATTATCTTGATACAGGAATTATAATAATAACCATATTTATTATTGCCTCCAGGGCATAATTCCAACAGGAAAATGGGACAAAAAATTCGAAAAGGTAGAAGAAATAGACAATATTCATAACAAACAACTAAATAGAGCAAGGGAACACCATGATCTTGATCGAGCAACAAGATTGAACCAAAAGAGCAACAACACAATGCCTCCGGAACAATAGAATAGGAACTAGCTCATACGGAAGAAGAGAGAGAAGAAAAGAATGACAACTATCAACTCCAATGAACTTGACAAGCACCCTTGCGAGAAGAATTAAACGAAGTTGTTGGAAAAACAAAAACGAAAAGAACAAGACAATAGTGGGCTTATGAAAATCATCTCAACATCTATGAGGTGACAACCAACCACTACAAGAACCAAGGATAGATGAAAGCAAAGATATGGAAACTTCTTACACCAAGAGGATACATTGAGGACTTGGATTAATGACAAGCACCATGATAGCAACAATCCATAGGACAAGCTTTAGGTGAAATCCAAACCAAGATAGCTCAATGAAGAAATCATGGGTTGAAAATATCTCATGATCATAGAATTGGTGGATTTAACTATCTCATTCTTGAAAGGAAATCTCTTCGAGGCTCCTACACTAACAAGAATGCTACAATACCACCTCAAAGGATAAAGGAATAACAAATGCACTGGAGATGCAAGAGAAAGAATACTTGAGGTTCTCCAACAAATTCTTGAAGAACACTTGAGAATGGATTGAAACCTTGACGAACCACCAAGAAGGACCTCCGTATACGAATGAATGATGCAAAGATATCAAGGAAGAAAAGAATGAGATTATGACCTTGCCAAAATTAAGATGAAGCCTCGCAAAGAATTATGTTATGCTTATCCTTCATCAAATTTAATTGATGACAAGCAACGGATTTAGCATACCACTTATTCTTCTTGAAGAGATTGAGGAGAGATATGAGCACAAACTAGAAGAAGTATTGAAGGAGACACCGGTGAGAATTGAAATAATGAGGCAACCATGAATGAATGGAGATACATGAGAATGAAGAGATCATGATCCACCTGAGAGAGAAATTTAAACAAGACAACGGAATAATTGAGAGACGAATGAAGAGACAACAATTGAGAAGAATTGAGGATGAAAGCTGAAAGCTGAGAACGAAGAATCTTCTGAAATGATGGCCATTGGAGAATCGAGAATGAAACAATTCAGAAATGCACCGGATAGCAAGAAAGGGATACTCATGATTGACAACAATTAAGATGACGGCACAAAGCTGAAATGACGAATCTGCAAGAGAAACAGTCCTTCGAATTGCAAGCTGAGAATGATGATGAGGAACAAGACCAAGAATAGCTGAGACACTCCGGAATAAAGAAGAATGCAAGGTTGAGCCAAATATGAGAATAAATTCAAATTGATCTTGAGAAGGAATATGACTGATGAAATTCATACTTACGTCATAGTTGAAAAGAATTAATGATCTCCGGGAAAAGATTAAAAGAGCCAGGAAAGATCCTCGGAAAGAACCTGTGGGTTATGGGCCCACTCAAAGAAACCACCGTTGAAAAGATTGCTCAAAAAGATAGATATTGCACCGGTACAATTGAAAACTTGATGAGGTTAGCACCTCGAAATAACTGAAGGATTGAAAACCAGAACTTCTGAAATATCTTCAACACTCCGGATGGAACATAGATGGAAGAATAACAAGAGAGGCTTGAATAAGAATTTCCAACATGGGAAAGAATTACAAGGATGAAAAGGATATGATGACATGGACAACTAAATTAAATTCACCGGTAAGGATGATAAGATTGAATAAAGATGAACACGAAGCTCCTGAGAATCTTCACAATGAATCACCGGGTAAGAGAGAAAAGAACAGATAACGAAAGCACATGAAAGAAAACTCTTGGATGAAAATTGAATCACTGAGAAAAAGGGCGGGAGGGAGGGGGAAAACAAAGACAACTCGGGACAGATGAGATGAACTCCGAAATAAATGAGAGAAAGATCTTGCAAAATTGGAGAGGAATGAATTCACTTGGAGAGAAACACACCGGTTGAATGGAATTGATACGATGACTCCGGTTGACAAGAATTGATAAGACAACTGATTGAGCAAAAGAATTTGCACTCTCACATAAAAATTTGAGAACACCTCTTAGAAAAGATCTAAAACACCACTTGACATCGAAGCAACTTGAATTACCATATTCCAACAAAACAAAGGGTGAGGCTTATGAAACAAGCCAGAACAAACTCATGAGAAAGATTTCGTCCGATATTTTCGTGGACAGGAATCCACTAGATGTCGAACCCCAACCTAACATCATGTATTTGTTGGAAGATTGTCCTATAAGCAACTACTTGAATTCCCACCTATGAATTCCCGTAATTTCTGGTCATGCAATCTGGTACACGGATACAAGGAGTAATATCACACAACTCCTATACTAACCCATCACCTGTATCACATCCGTCAACACACGACCAGTATCACGGACCTTCATCTACAACAAACCCTCGTGATCACAACATTACAAAGTATGGCAGTACCCCCGAACAATCTGCACCAGTACTGGGGACATCGGGGTTATCTCGCCACTACTAGTATTGAAGCAATTACGAACATCCTTCGTTCTGAGATACTAAGAAATCTGAATGATAACGATGTGCTCAAGAATCCCCTGGAGCTCAACTCCCCTGAGACTTAAAGCAGATAGGAGGCACCAAGACAGAACTCCGTCACATCGGCATCATATAGACTCCAAAAATATCCGCGTGATCCTAATTTTTTTTAGTAGGAAGAGGAGTAGAATAAATTATTACGCCAAGATTACTCACCAGAGCATAGAAGAGGAGAAAAAAGAATCCTACTCTCCGATATATAACTAGACTCAAAGTATTTTTTCACTAGACTCGACTCGACCAAGTTCGATCAATCAAGGGGCTCCTAGGTCGGAACCTGGCTCTGATACCAACTTGTCACGCCCAAGATGCGACCCTATCCTCAATTTGGCACGAAGGCCTCGTTAGGGATAGAAGCGCATCTCGTCGTGTCGCAAGAATGGATATCGTTATAAGTACATGTACGAAAAAGAAGAGATATATATAAAGAATTGTCTTACACTCGCCACAAGCTATATCAGAGTCACATCAGTACATTACATAATCATCAAGAGTAAGAGCATGGTCTGACTACGGACGAAAACAAACGAGAAAAATAAGAACGACGTCCATCCTTGCTATCCCAGGCTGCCGGCCTGGAACCCATCCTAGATCGATGAAGAAGAAGAAGAAGAAGAAGAAGCAACTCCAAATGAACAATCAACACGCTCGCGTCAAGTAACCTTTACATGTACCTGCAACTGGTGTTGTAGTAATCTGTGAGCCACAGAGGACTCAGCAATCTCATTTCCAAAGGTATCAAGACTAGCAAAGCTTAATTGGTGAGGTATGGATAAGTAGTGAGGTTGCAGCAGCGGCTAAGCATATATTTGGTGGCTAAACTTACGAGTACAAGAAATAAGAGGGGGATGATCTACGCATAACGGACGTGAACTACTGATGATCAAATGAATGATCCTGATCACCTACCTACGTCAGACATAACCCCACCGTGTCCTCGATCGGAGAAAGAACTCACGAAAGAGACAGTCACGGTTACGCACACAGTTGGCAAGTTTTAATTAAGTTAACTTCAAGTTATCTAGAACCAGTGTTAAACAAAGTTTCCACGTTGCCACATAACCTCGGGCACGGCTTTCCGAAAGATTTAACCCTGCAGGGGTGCTCCAACTAGTCCATCACAAATTACCACAAGCCGCATAGAAATCCTCAACCACGAAGCTTGCGATCTCGTCGGATTCCCTAGTGGAAAACCTCAACTCTGAGATTACCCAAAGCATCACCTGAATCCCGATGCACAAGATATTTCGTCAAAGGTAAAACTAATCCAGCAAGGGCGCCCGGCATGTCGACGATCCCGATAGGAGCCGCGTATCTCGTTCTCAGGACACGACGGATAAGCACAACGTACGGTGGCCTGATAGAAATGTTGGGGAACGTCACATGGGAAACAAAATTTTCCTACGCGCACGAAGACCTATGATGGTGATGTCCATCTACGAGAGGGGATTTCCGATCTACGTACCCTTGTAGATCGCACATCAGAAGCGTTAAGAAACGCGGTTGATGTAGTGGAACGTCCTCACGTCCCTCGATCCGCCCCGCGAACCGTCCCACGAACCGTCCCGCGATCCGTCCCACGATCCGCTCCGATCTAGTGCCGAACGGACGGCACCTCCGTGTTCAGCACACGTACATCTCGACGATGATCTCGGCCTTCTTGATCCAGCAAGAGAGACGGAGAGGTAGATGAGTTCTCCGGAAGCGTGACTGCGCTCCGGAGGTTGGTGGTGATCTAATCTCAGCAGGGCTCCGCCCGAGCTCCGCAGAAATGCGATCTAGAGATAAAACCGTGGAGGTATGTGGTCGGGCTGCCGTGGCAAAAGTTGTCTCAAATCAGCCCTAAAACCCCACTATATATAGGAGGGAGGGAGGGGAGGAGGCAGCCTCAAAACATAAAGGTTTGGCCGAAATTGGAGGTGGAGGAGTCCTACTCCAATCCTAATTGGAGTAGGATTCCACCCTCCCACTTGGAAACTCTTTCCACCTTGTTTTTTTCCTTCTCAAACCTTATGGGCCTTAGTGGGAAATTATTCCAGCCCACTAGGGGCTGGTTTATATCTTCCCATAGCCCATGAGACCCCTTGGGGCGTGATACCCCTCCTAATGGTCCCCGGCACCCCTCCCGGCACAACCAGTACACTACCGATGAACCCAAAACTTTTCCGGTAATGCAAGAAAACCTTCCGGTAACCAAATGAGGTCATCATATATATCAATCTTCGTTTCCGGACCATTCCGGAAACCCTCGTGACGTCCGTGATCTCATCCGGGACTCCGAACAACATTCGGTAACCAACCATATAACTCAAATACGCATAAAACAACGTCGAACCTTAAGTGTGCAGACCCTGCGGGTTCGAGAACTATGTAGACATGACCTGAGAGACTCCTCGGTCAATATCCAATAGCGGGACCTGGATGCCCATATTGGATCCTACATATTCTACGAAGATCTTATCATTTGAACCTCAGTGCCAAGGATTCATATAATCCCGTATGTCATTCCCTTTGTCCTTCGGTATGTTACTTGCCTGAGATTCGATCGTCGGTATCCGCATACCTATTTCAATCTCGTTTACCGGCAAGTCTCTTTACTCGTTCCGTAATACAAGATCCCGCAAATTACACTAAGTCACATTGCTTGCAAGGCTTGTGTGTGATGTTGTATTACCGAGTGGGCCCCGAGATACCTCTCCGTCATACGGAGTGACAAAACCCAATCTTGATCCATACTAACTCAACGAACACCTTCGGAGATACTTGTAGAGCATATTTATAGTCACCCAGTTACGTTGCGACGTTTGATACACACAAAGCATTCCTCCGGTGTCAGTGAGTTATATGATCTCATGGTCATAGGAACAAATACTTGACACGCAGAAAACAGTAGCAACAAAATGACACGATCAACATGCTACGTCTATTAGTTTGGGTCTAGTCCATCACATGATTCTCCTAATGATGTGATCCCGTTATCAACTAACAACACTTGCCTATGGCCAGGAAACCTTGACCATGTTTGATCAACAAGCGAGTCAACTAGAGGCTTACTAGGGACAGTGTTTTGTCTATGTATCCACACAAGTATTGTGTTTCCAATCAATACAATTATAGCATGGATAATAAACGATTATCATGAACAAAGAAATATAATAATAACTAATTATTATTGCCTCTAGGGCATATTTCCAACAGTCTCCCACTTGCACTAGAGTCAATAATCTAGTTCACATCACCATGTGATTTCAACGAATCGAACACCCATATAGTTCTGGGGTCTGATCACGTCTTGCTCGTGAGAGAGGTTTTAGTCAACGGTTCTGAAACTTTCAGATCCGTGCGTTCTTTACAAATCTTTATGTCATCTTATAGATGCTACTACTACGTGCTATTCGGAAATGCTCCAAATATCTACTCTACTATACGAATCCGTTTCACTACTCATAGTTAGTCGGATTAGTGTCAAAGCTTGTATCGACGTAACCCTTTACGACGAACTCTTTAACCACCTCCATAATCGATAAAAATTCCTTAGTCTATTTAGTTACTAAGGATAACTTTGACCGCTGATCAGTGATTCAATCCTGGATCACTCTGTGTACCTCTTAATAGACTTGCTGCAAGGCACACATCAGGTGCGGTACTCAGCATGGCATACTTTAGAGTCTACGGCTAAGGCATAGAAGACGACCTTCGTCTATTCTCTTTATTCTGCCATGGTCGGGTTTTGAGTCTTACTCAAATTCACACCTTACAACACAGTCAAGAACTCCTTCTTTGCTGATCTATTTCGAATTCCTTCAAAAACTTGTCAAGGCATGCATCTTGTTGAAACTTCTATTAAGCGTTTTGATCTATCTCCATAGATCTTGATGCTCAACGTTCAAGTAGCTCAATCCAGGTATTCCTTTGAAAAACTCCTTTCAAACAACCTTTTATGCTTCACAGAAATTCTACATTACTTCTGATCAACAATATGTCAACCACATATACTTATCAGAAATTCTATAGTGCTCCCATTCACTTCTTTGGAAATACAAGTTTCTCATAAACCTTGTACAAACCCAAAATCTTTGATCATCTCATCAAAGTGTATATTCCAACTCCGAGATGCTTGCACCAGTCCATTGAAGGATCGCTGGAGCTTGCATACTTGTTAGTATCTTTAGGATCGACAAAACCTTCTGGTTGTATCACATACAATGTTTGCTCAAGGAAACCGTCGAGGAAACAATGTTTTCATCCTATGTGCAATATTTCAAAAATAATGCAACAACTACTAACATAATTCTAACAGACTTTTAGCATCGCTACAAGTGAGAAAGTCTCACCATAGTCAACTGTTTGATCATGTCGGAAACATCTTTGGACAAGTCGAGCTTTTCTTAATAGTGACTTATCACCGTCGTCGTTTGTCTTCCTTTTAAAGATCCATCTTTACTCAATAGTCCTACGATCATCAAGTAGTTCTTCCAAAGTCTACACTTTGTTTTCATACATGGATCCTCTCTCGGATTTCATGGCCTCGAGCCATTTGTCGGAATCCGGGCCCACCATCGCTTCTCCACAGCTCGTAGGTTCATTATTGTTCAACAACATGACCTCCAAGACAGGGTTACGATACCACTCTGTAGTAGTACGCAACCTTGTCGACCTACGAGGTTTGTAGTAACTTGATCCCAAGTTCAATGATCACCATCATCAGCTTCCACTTCAATTGGTGTAGGCGCCACAGGAACAACTTCCTGTGCCCTGCTACACACTAGTCGAAGTGATGGTTCAATAACCTCATCAAGTTCTATCACCCTCCCACTCAATTCTTTCGAGAGAAACCTTTCCTCAAGAAAGAACCCGTTTCTAGAAACAAACACTTTGCTTCCGGATCTGAGCTAGGAGATGTATCCAACTGTTTTGGATATCTTATGAAGATGCATTTATCCGCTTTGGGTTCGAGCTTATCAGACTGAAACTTTTTCACATAAGCATCGCAGCTCCAAACTTTCAAGAAACGACAGCTTAGATTTCTCTAAACCTTAGTCTATATTGTGTCATCTCAACGGAAATACGCGGCTTCCTATTTAAAGTGAATGCGGTTGTCTCTAATGCGTAACCCATAAACGATAGTGGTAATTCGATAAGAGACATCATAGTATGCACCATATCAAATAGGGCGTGGCTAAGACGTTCAGACACATCATCACACTATGGTGTTCCAGGTGGCATGAACTGAGAAACAATTTCCACATTGTCTTAACTGCGTACCAAAACTCGTAACTCAGATATTCATCTCTATGATCATATCGTAGACTGTTTGTCCTCTTGTCATGACGATCTTCACTCTAAAATAGCTTTGAACTTTTCAACATTTCAGACTTGTGATTCATCAAGTAAATACTCCTGTATCTACTCAAATTGTCAGTGAAGTAAGAACATAATGATATCCACTGCATGCCTTAGCACTTATTGGACTGCACACATCAAAAATGCATTACTCCCAACAAGTTACTCTACTTGTTTCATGTGGCATGTTTTGCATGTCTCAAGTGATTCAAAATCAAGTGAGTCCAAATGATCCATCAACATGGAGCTTCTTCATGCATTTTACACCAACATGACTCAAGTGGCAGTGCCACAACTAAGTGGTACTATCATTATTACTTTTTATCTTTTGGCACTAATATTATGAACATGTGTAACACTACGATCGAGATTCAATAAACCATTGAGGGTAATTATTCAAGCAAATAGAATAACTATTATTCTTTTAAATGAATAATCGTATTGCAACAAACACGATCCAATCATGTTCATGCTCAATGCAAACACCAAATAACAATTATTTGGGTTTCACCACCAATCCCGATGATAGAGGGAGCATGCGGCGTTTGATCATATCAACCTTGGAAACACTTCCAACACGTATTGTCACCTCGCTTTTAGCTGGTCTCCGTTTATTCCATAGCTTTCATTTCGTGTTACCAATCACTTAGCAACTCAACCGGTATCCAATACCCTCGCGCTACTAGAAGTACTAGTAAAGCACACATCAACATCATGTATATCAAATATACTACTTTCGACTTTGCCAGCCTACTTATCTACCAAGCATCTAGGGTAGCTCCGCCTCAGTGACCGTTCCTCTCATAACAGAAGCACTTAGTCTCGGGTTTGGGTTTAGACTTGGGTCTCTTCATTAGTGCAGCAACTGTTTTGCTGTTTCACGAAGTATCCCTTCTAGCCCTTGCCTTTCATGAAACTTAGTGGTTTTACTAACCATCAACCATTGATGCTCCTTCTTGATTTCTACTTTCGCAGTGTCATACATCACGAATCTCTCAAGGATCATTGTATCTATCCTTGATATGTTATAGTTCATCACGAAGCTCTCACAGCTTGGTGGCAGTGACTTTGGAGAACCATCACTATCTCATCTGGAAGATTAACTCCCACTTGATTCAAGTGATTGTCGTACTCAGACAATCTGAGCACACGCTCAACGATTGAGTTTTTCTCCTTTACTTCATGGACAAAGAATCTTGTCGGAGGTCTCATACCTCTTAACAAGGGCACAAGCATGAAATCACAATTTCATCTCTTTAGAACATCACTCATGTTCCGTGACGTTTCAAAACGTCTTCGGCGCCACGCTTCTAAGCCGTTAAGTATTTTGCACCGAACTATCGCGTAGTCATCAGAAACGTGTATGTCGGATGTTCACAGCATCCACAGACGACGCTCGAGGTGCAGCACACTGAGTGGTGCATTAAGGACATAAGCCTTGTGCGCAACAACGAGGACAACCTTAGTTTTACAGACTCAGTCCGCAAAGTTTGCTACTATCAACTTTCAAATAATTTTCTCTAGGAACATATTAAAAACAGTAGAGCTATAGCGCAAGCTACATCGTAATTCACCAAGACCATTAGACTATGTTCATGAAAATTAGTTCAGTTAATCATATTACTTAAGAACTCCCACTCAAAAAGTACATCTCTCTAGTCATTTGAGTGGTACATGATCCAAATCCACTATCTCAAGTCCGATCATCACGTGAGTCGAGAATAGTTTTAGTGGTAAGAATCTCTATGCTAATCATATCAACTATACGATTCATGCTCGACCTTTCGGTCTCATGTGCTCCGAGGCCATGTCAGCACATGCTAGGCTCGTCAAGCTTAACCCGAGTGTTCCGCGTGTGCAACTGTTTTGCACCCGTTGTATGTGAACGTTGAGTCTATCACACCCGATCATCACGTGGTGTCTCGAAACGAAGAACTGTCGCAACGGTGCACAGTCGGGGAGAACACAATTTTGTCTTGAAATTTTAGTGAGAGATCACCTTATAATGCTACCGTCGTTCTAAGCAAGATAAGGTGCATAAAGGATTAACATCACATGCAATTCATAAGTGACATGATATGGCCATCATCATGTGCTTCTTGATCTCCATCACCAAAGCATCGGCATGATCTTCTTGTCACCGGCGTCACACCATGATCTCCATCATCATGATCTCCATCAACGTGTCGCCATCGGGGTTATCGTGCTACTCATGCTATTACTACTAAAGCTATGTCCTAGCAATATAGTAAACACAACTGCAAGCACAAACGTTAGTTTAAAGACAACCCTATGGCTCCTGCCGGTTGCCGTACCATTGACGTGCAAGTCGATATTAACTATTACAACATGATCATCTCATACATCCAATATATCACATCACATCGTTGGCCATATCACATCACAAGCATACCATGCAAAAACAAGTTAGACGTCCTCTAATTGTTGTTCATGTTTTACGTGGTGACCATGGGTATCTAGTAGGATCGCATCTTACTTACGCAAACACCACAACGGAGATATATGAATTGCTATTTAACCTCATCCAAGGACCTCCTCGGTCAAATCCGATTCAACTAAAGTTGGAGAAACCGACACTCGCCGGTCATCATTGAGCAACCGAGTTACTCGTAGCGATGAAACCAGTCTCTCGTAAGCGTACGAGTAATGTCGGTCCGAGCCGCTTCGATCCAACAATACCGCGGAATCAAGAAAAGACTAAGGAGGGCAGCAAAACGCACATCGCCGCCCACAAAAACTTTTGTGTTCTACTCGAGATTACATCTACGCATTAACCTAGCTCATGATGCCACTGTTGGGCAACGTCGCAAGGGAAACAAAAATTTCCTACGCACACGAAGACCTATGATGGTGATGTCCATCTACGAGAGGGGATTTCCGATCTACGTACCCCTGTAGATCGCACAGCAGAAGCGTTAAGAAACGGGGTTGATGTAGTGGAACGTCCTCACGTCCCTCGATCCGCCCCGCGAACCGTCCCACGAACCGCCCCGCGATCCGTCCCACGAGCCGCTCCGATCTAGTGCCGAACGGACGGCACCTCCGCATTCAGCACACGTACAGCTCGACGATGATCTCGGCCTTCTTGTTCCAGCAAGAGAGACGGAGAGGTAGATGAGTTCTACGGCAGCGTGACGGTGCTCCGGAGGTTGGTAGTGATCTAATCTCAGCACGGCTCCGCCCGAGCTCCGCAGAAACGCGATCTAGAGCTAAAACCGTGGAGGTATGTGGTCGGGTTGCCGTGGCAAAAGTTGTCTCAAATCAGCCCTAAAACCCCACTATATATAGGAGGGAGGGAGGGGAGGAGGCAGCCTCAAAACCTAAAGGTTTGGCCGAAATTGGAGGTGGAGGAGTCCTACTCCAATCCTACTTGGAGTAGGATTCCACCTTCCCACTTGGAAACTCTTTCCACCTTGTGTTTTTTCCTTTTCAAACCTTATGGGCCTTAGTGGGAACTTATTCCAGCTCACTAGGGGCTGGTTTATCTCTTCCCATAGCCCATGAGACCCCTTGGGGCGTGATACCCCTCCTGATGGTCCCCGGCACCCCTCCCAGCACTCCTAGTACACTACCGATGAGCCCGAAACTTTTCGGTAATGCACGAAAACCTTCCGGTAACCAAATGAGGTCATCCTATATATCAATCTTCGTTTTCGGACCATTCCGGAAACCCTCATGACGTCCTTGATCTCATCCGAGACTCCGAACAACATTCGGTAACCAACCATATAACTCAAATACGCATAAAACAACGTCGAACCTTAAGTGTGCAGACCCTGCGGGTTCGAGAACTATGTAGACATGACCCGAGAGACTCCTCGGTCAATATCCAATAGCGGGACCTGGATGCCCATATTGGATCCTACATATTCTATGAAGATCTTATCGTTTGAACCTCAGTGCAAAGGATTCATATAATCCCGTATACATTCCCTTTATCCTTCGGTATGTTACTTGCCTGAGATTCGATCGTCAGTACCCGCATACCTATTTCAATCTCGTTTACCGGCAAGTCTCTTTACTCGTTCCGTAATACAAGATCCCGCAACTTACACTAAATCACATTGCTTGCAAGGCTTGTGTGTGATGTTGTATTGCCGAGTGGGCCCCGAGATACCTCTCCATCATACGGAGTGACAAAACCCAGTCTTGATCCATACTAACTCAACGAACACCTTCGAAGATACCTGTAGATCATCTTTATAGTCACCCAGTTACGTTGCGACGTTTGATACACACAAAGCATTCCTCCGGTGTCAGTGAGTTATATGATGTCATGGTCATAGGAACAAATACTTGACACACAGAAAACAGTAGCAACAAAATGACACGATCAACATGCTACGTCTATTAGTTTGGGTCTAGTCCATCACATGATTCTCCTAATGATGTGATCCCGTTATCAACTAACAACACTTGCCTATGGCCAGGAAACCTTGACCATCTTTGATCAACAAGCTAGTCAACTAGAGGCTTACTAGGGATAGTGTTTTGCCTATGTATCCACACAAGTATTGTGTTTCCAATCAATACAATTATAGCATGGATAATAAACGATTATCATGAACAAAGAAATATAATAATAACTAATTATTATTGCCTCTAGGGCATATTTCCAACAAGAAATCTCCTAAGTTGCCCTGTATTGGCCCCGCAAACGACTCTAGTTTTGGACGAGCACAAACAGCACTGGCCCCCCTGTATTATGTAGAATTACTCCTGGGTAGCGCTAACTCCCTATGCATTTCAATATTATCAAGTTATTATGTTGGGCAAATGTAGTACCAATGTTGGGCCTTGCCAGACCAGCTTTAATCTAAAATGAATTATCAAGGGGTCCCCATAACAACTCGGATCGTGTTAGGAGCGCTCAATTATGGAACATAACACCGGTAGCCGAAACTAAGGGGGCAAAGGTGGAACAAAACACCAGGCTAGAAAGGCCGAGCCTTCCACCTTTTACCAAGTATATAGGTCCATTAAATTGAATAGCATTTAATATGGTGATATAACAAGAACCCGTGTTTTCACATGGAAGCATCTGCACCTGCAACTAGCAACGCTATCAACAGGGTTAAGCAAGCAGTAACATAGCCAATCAGTGGTTTGCTAGGTTGAACAGGTTGAAGGTTTTCATGGCATTGTTGAGAGGCTGATATTTAACATGTGGTAGGCAACGAGACATAAGAGACAGAAGAGATAAAACTAGCATGGCAATGATAGTAATGGTATCTGGGGAAATTGTCATCTTCCCTGAGATCTCGCTTGGAAGAAGAATGCCTCCGTGAAGCAGACGAACCGACGTAGTCGAACGGGCCCTCACAATCCGGCACGCTGCGGAACTCTAACGAGACGAAGCAAACCGGAAACACAAATCAACACACGGAATTCACCACACGAAGCACAACACATATGATGCATGAGCAGCTGAATACATGCAAGTCACAGCATGACAATTCACACAATCAAACACTACACATTAAGTGAAGTTCAATATGCAACGAGTTGCATATTGACGAAACTCCACGTTAATTATTTAGTTCTATCCCGATTAGATACACGGCAATATTAAATGTGGTTAAACATGGCAAGAGGTGAGGCGTAATTAAACTATCTATCTAGGCATTTTAAATGAGGTCGGAAATGACATATAGCACCTCCGAAACGACCTCACATATTAATTTACAATTCTGTCCAGATCTGAACTAACGCATTTAATTAGTTGTTAAACAGCAAAACAAATAGGTTCACGTGATTCTACGCATCAAGGCAAACAATTTACACATAGAGAACATCTCCAACGGAGCTACGGATCAAAAGTTACAAGCACCGCAAGATATGATGGCATGAATGCAATATGTGTGCAACGGCGGTCACGGGCACTTCAAAACACACAACCAGAAAGAGAAAATGAAACTACACGAGATTCTAAGCAAGTTTCATGTAGGACACGATCAAAACGGAGCTACGGATCAAAAACTACGAGTTAAACAAGAAATCACTACAATCTGCCAAAATCAGCCACATAGCACTTTCTACGCCCCACAACTACGAGCTACACAACTCCGATATGCTCAAGCAAGGCATGGCACGGAAGAGGGCAAGAAGCACTACTACAAAGAACTAACAACAACTAGCATGGCAACAAGGAACACTAGGAAAAGAAGTCACAAAATGGCTTCCCACACACTATTTCAGACTTAGTGAAAATTATACCTCAGGAGAGTGCAGTTTTCGATCTGAAGCCATATTGACAGCAGCAAAACCTATAGCTACAGGACTCCAAATGGCATGAAAGTTTACAGCATGCTAGAGAAACACAAGGGCTACAACTTACTCCATTGGACCAACCTCAAAAGAACTACAGATCAAAAGTTAGAAGCAAGACAAGACAGCAACAAAATATAACACATCTCAGACTTAGAAATATTTCAGCTCCTCCAAATCAGCACTATTTCTAGCAACTTGAGGGCAAGCAAACCACACCTAAACATGCATTTCTTTTGCAACCAAAAATATCGGGGGCTAGTCTAAACACCCAAGAACAACTTCCTAGTTGACAACTCCGTCAAACGACGCACGGAATAAATCCTACGAATTAAACAAAAGGGCATCACGGCAAAATATCACGCGAACTAACTTACTCAAAAGCTAAACTAATTGCACAGAAAAATCATGGGATTTTTCTACCCCGAAAACATATAAAAATATGTGGGGTTGCAACACAAAATAATGCCACACATAAATGCGAGAAAATAACCTATACGCGGGAAAATAAACTAGCACAATTCCCTACATGCAAAAATACGAGTGACCGCTCTAAAATACATGCAAAAATGATTCCTAAAACATGGACATTTATACTACGGCATTCGGGCTATCCGAACACGCGTGGAAAAGATAATACGGGCTATATTTTATTTGGACAGCACACTAATCTATGTATTTGATACGTTAAACTACGTCAAATAAACATGCAAGTTGCACCAACGTATTCTACGCGCAAAACTACGCGAAAAACATATCTAATTCATCGCGATCCGACTTACGGATTTAAAGATACGCGCGTTTTAATATCCGTCTATATATCCTGAAATCTATCTAAATCGAAAACGCCCATAAAACCTATTGGACCGGAAGGTAGGCGCTACATAGATATCATGCACAGGGGGGAGGAATAGAGGCTCACCTCGGGAAAAAGTCCTCTTGGGCCGGTCTGTCGAGTTGGAGGCAGGCAGGCCGAGCTGGCCTGGCTCGGGAGCCAGCTGGGCCGGCCCACAGCGGTGCAGGGCGGCTGCGGGGCGCTGGAGGCCCAGGCGCCAGGAGCATCGTGCTCCTCGATCGGCTCAGCCTCCCGACCAGGAGGTTGCTAGCGGCGGCGGCGGGGCGAAAGCACACCGGCAGCCCGAGGGACGGCGGAACCGGCGGGGAGGCCAAGGAACGGCAGGGCCAACCGGTTCTGGCTCGGCAGGCGGAGGACGGAGGGGCCGAGGAACGGCGACTGGGATCCGGCGCCGGCATGAAGACGGGGAGAAGCAGGGAGGCTGCGAACGCGGCGGTGTTTCCGGTGGCGGTCGGCGAGGGGAACCTCCGGCGAGGAGCTGCGGGGTCGGGGTCGAGGCGGCGCACGGTGGTGGGAGACGGCAGGGCGAGGGAGTCTGCGCGCGGGAGGAGCACCCGGCGGCTGTCGGCGGCGCTAGGGAGGCACGGAGCAGGGAGGCTCGGCGGCGGTGGGCGATGGGCTCGGCCGGGGCCGATCTGGGCCTGGCGGGCCCGCGGGAGGAGAGAGGAGGTGGGAGGCTGCTGGGGGTAGGTGGGGCACGGTTTTCGAGGCACCGGGCTAGGGTTGCTGCCCAAAAATAGGAGAGGGTCTATTTATAGGCAAATGGGGGGGGCTAGGTTAGCCGGAATTTCGTTCCAGATCCAACCGTGGTGTCAGATTCGAACGATTCCGCACGCGGGAACGGGTACGTGGCTGTGTAGAGTGGATATCCGGAGACGAGAGGGAGAATGGGCGGCGCGGCAACACAATTTAAAACACCGGGACACGTCCGACGGTAGACCGAATACGGTGCCGCTACGGTCGACCGTTCGGGTACCAGACGGTCTCCGATCGCGACGAAATTCGACAGGCGGCCTAGCTATATCTAATTACGACCGCATGCCAAGTTTCACCTTGATCAGAGAAAGTTTTACGCACACTTTTAAAACAGGGTTTCGAGGATGCCGCGGGCGCGTGCGAGTGCGGTCGGGCTCAGAACGGTCAACGACGAGAACCGGCAACTAACAACGGATGCGAGTTTTGAAAACTGGCGGCAACGGAGATGCCGATGCAATGCAGATGATTCGAATGATGCGATGATGATGCGACAAATGAAAGTACCCACACGACGAAAACGGAAAGAAAAGGGAAATCTTCTGGAACATCGGCATCGGGCTGTCACACCTGCGTAGGGAGATAGAAAATCAAAGGAGAGAAAAAAAAAGGGAAGTGGGAAGGAAGGGAAGGACTCCACCTTCCAATCCTAGTTTGACTAGGATTGGAGGAGGACTCCTCCTCCCCCCCATCGGCCAAACCCCTTGGGGCTCTTGAGCCCCAAGGCAAGGCCCCTCCCCTCCCCCCTATATATACGGAGGTTTTAGGGCTGATTTGAGACAATTTTTCCACGGCAACCCGACCACATACCTCCACGGTTTTTCCTCTAGATCGTGTTTCTGCGGAGCTCGGGCAGAGCCGTGCTGAGATTAGATCACCACCAACCTCTGGAGCGTCGTCACGCTGCCGGAGAACTCATCTACTTCTCAGTCTCTCTTGCTGGATCAAGAAAGCAGAGATCATCGTCGAGCTGTACGTGTGATGAACGCGGAGGTGTCGTCCGTTCGGCACTAGATTGGAGCGGATCGTGGGACGAATCGCGGGAAGGTTCGTGGGACGGTTCGCGGGGAGGATCGAGGGACGTGAGGACGTTCCACTACATCAACCGCTTTTATTAACGCTTCTGCTGTGCGATCTACAAGGGTACGTTGATCTGAAATCCCCCTCGTAGATGAACATCACCATGATAGGTTTTCGTGCGCGTAGGATTTTTTTTCCCACGCGACGTTCCCCAACAAAACCTACCTACAAAGCACCATGTCCTAAGAAAGGTTGCGGACTGTCGGCACTGTGGGGCATTGCGGTTTCCATTCAAGGGGCCAGCATTTTGTTGCAGAAAAGGAAAAGTCGGATTATTTACTCGAGATGTTCCAGAAGAATTGAAACGGTTGTTCACAAGTCAAGATGACGAGGACGCTAAACATTTCAGAGAGCATATACGGTATTTCAACTCGCACTTCTCATTCACAAGTCTAGGAGTCACCCTTGATCGTCGAGTAAGCACTGCGGCAGGAACTGGCGTATATACATTCCGCGCGTGTGGTGGGTTGTACCACGCTCTCGACGATCTGGTGCCCGCTAATAATGGCCCTCGACATTTGCAACTCTAATACGTATCCAGATCTTAATATAGACCTCATACGAAAGATTCTGAGAATACTAGAGCGTAACCCTTATGCACAAGCTTTCAGAAGCCTTGGGTCGGTTCCAAATCTAGATGAGTACAAAATCTCACTAAACACGGATATCAAGTTGGATCAACGAAGGTACAATGCCCCAACGACCTCCCAAGTGGCAGCCATATGGGTTGAAGGGAGTGACTGTGATAGCCCAACACCGACGCTCCAGAAGATTCCCCTTTTAATTCGTTGTCGCAGTGTGTTTTATTTTGTTTGTTGCATTCATCACGCATCATGCATCATCTCCATCATCTTTGTTGTGATTGCTTCCCTTATTGTGTTCATGTTTTTTTCTTCTTCTTCTTCTGCTACTCCTAGCCACTCCTTGACCCTTCATTTTTTCCTATTCTCAACTTATTTCAATCCATTGCATCCTCGTGTGTCATACCAACTTCACTTTTGATCTCATGCACAATGCTTTGCCCTACCTCCCAAATTCTCTATGCCACTTCCTCCTAGTCGTTTTTTTTGGTTGCCAATATTATCTGACCCAAATAAATGTTCCTATTGTGCCCATAAATCATATGTATTATGTAGGGTCACCCTCTGAAATTGCAAGCCATTCGGATTTGGTTTGGTTGGGTTTTAAAATCAGACCACTTGGAATTAAATTCAAACTTGTTTGAATTTATAGTCTCTAAAATTCCTCCAACCATTTTTTAGAATTTTGCACATTTTTTCTGGTTCCAAGGAAAATATTTATCTCTATCTATTTTCCCAACCGTACCTTTATTTTTTTTCTCAAGCTTCTATTTTATTTAAATAGAAGAGAGAGAATATTTTGAGGTAGAGGAAGAAGCTGGTCCAACCACTAACCTGTAGACAACCTTCAATCCCAAGCCCATCTCTCCTCCTTCTCCTACCTACGTCACCTCTGTACGTACGAACAACAGCCATCAGATCGCCATGGCACCACTAGATGGGCTGCCGCATAGTTCCCTAGCGCCCTAGATATGACCCCCTCGATGTCTGAGCCCTACCCTAGCTTCTCCTCCGCCATCCAACGCCGCCACAAGCTCTATCCTTCCTCAAGAACAGAGTACCCGAGAGAATAAACCGTCGGCGTCCGTCGTCGTTCTCGTGGCCGGGGGGCGTTAAGCTCGTCTCCAGCATATTCTATCGCACCCCGTCTCCATCCTCAACCGATTTTGGTCACTCGTGGCACTAGAACACCTCCACCGTCGACTCCTTGGTTTTTCTTCCTCTGCCCGAGCCGCCTCCTCGTCCCCAACCGAGCACCTCGGACGACCACCCAGGTCATGTCGCTGCCCTCTCCTGCTGCTTCTCTCTTCCCTCTTCCCTCTTCCCTCTCTCACCTCGTCTCTCTCTCTCTCTGTTCACACGAGCAGCACCACCCCTCCATGGAAATAAAAGAAGCTTGTAGCTCGTGCTCCACTCGTCCCCAACTTCGATTCGAGCTCCTGGTGATGGGAATGGAGCCCCAACCGCCGGGTCTGGCACCTCTGTTCCCCTAGGATCCGCGCGGGAGAGCCGCTGCAGCACCGCGCCGCCGCGAGCAGAGCCAGGGTCGGCCGTGTTCGTCAGGTTCCGTTTCCCCCTTCTGTGATTCAGATTTGTTCAGGTTCCACGTTCAGTGTGGACTTTGTACATGTAGCATAGGAATCTCTTTTTTCCACAAGACTCCACCTAGCCCAGCTGGTCAGCGCGCTCAGTAGCAACCCTGTGGTCCAGGAATCAAATCCCGCCGGCGCCCCCTTTTGTTTAATTCGTTTTTTTCCTGTTGCAGTACCAGTACAGTGAGTTAATTCGTTTTCCCCTCTGTTGCAGTAGCAGTAGAGTGAGTTTAGCTATGTTAAGTCCCCATCTATGGTCAGCTAAGCTGCAGTAGCATAGTGGTGTGGAGTTGTGCATAGGGTACCCTAGGTTCAGGGTTCGATTCCCCGTGCACCCCATTTTATTTTTTCTTTTAGGTGTGTGGTGCTGTAGTTGGGGTGTGTGTGTATTGTGGGGGTATGACCCACTTGCATACACCCATTAGGGGCCCTGGTGAGTATGACCAGTGGGACCCCCTGATGTTTATATGTTTTTCTTGTTTAGTTTAGTTTTGTGAAGTATTTCCAAATCTGGAATACTCCAGAAGAGGAACATGCCAAGTCTGGCATATCAAGAACAGCCCCTGTTCTTGTTATTAGCGGAGTTTGATCTTGGTAGTTTTTCCTTTGCTGTTTCTGGTGTTTTTCCGCACGCATATATAGCAGTGTTATATATGGTTTTGGGGTAGGAGAACCCAAGGATTCCAATGGAGACACTAGTTTCCAGTTCTGAACAGTTCCGCAGAAGTGTCACTTTGTGATGAGGTGGCACTTGATTACCTTTGTAGGTTGGAGTAAGAGCATAGTTAGGGATTGAGCATCCATGCATCATTTTAGTTAGTGCTTCCTGTTGTGCATGTCTCTTGAAATGTAGCTCCGTTCTATGTTCCACGTGTTAACCGACTAGGATGACACGTAGAATCATCCGCTTCACCCCTTGCCATGTTAACAACAATTTAATATTGTTGTGTATATAACCGGGAGTGAACTAAGTAATTAACCGTGGAGTTTCGTCGATATGCAACTCGTTGCATATCGAGCTTCACTTAATGTGTAGTGTTTGTGTGATGTGAATTGTCATGCCGTGGCGTGCATATTTGATCTGTTCATGCATCATATTAGGTTGCGCATCATGTTGTGCATCGTGTGGTGAATATCTGTGTTGATGTTTGTTTCCGGTTTGCTCCGTCTCGATAGAGTTCCGCAAGCGTGTCGGAATGTGAGGACCCGTTCGACTACGATGGTTCACCGACTTCACGGAGTTGTTGTTCTTCCAAGCGGGATCTCAGGCAAGATGACCATTTCCCCAGATACCATTACTATCATTGCCATGCTAGTATTACCGTTTCTATCGATTATGTCTCGTTGCCTACCACATGTTAAATATCAGCCTCTCAACAATGCCATGAAAACTTTCAACCTGTTCGACCTAGCAAAGCACTGATTGGCTATGTTACCGCTTGCTTAACCCTGTGTAGCGTTGCTAGTTGCAGGTGCAGTTGCTTCCATGTGATTACATGGGTTCCTTGTCATATCACCATATTTAAATGCTATTTAATTTAATGCACCTATATACTTGGTAAAAGGTGGAAGGCTCGGCCTTTCTAGCCTGGTGTTTTGTTCCACCTTTGCCCCCTTAGTTTCGGCTACCGGTGTTATGTTCCATAATTGAGCGCTCCTAACACGATCGGGGTTGTTATGGGGACCCCCTTGATAACTCGTTTTAGGTTAAAGCTGGTCTGGCAAGGCCCAACTTTGGTACTACATTTGTCTAATCACCTAATAAAATTCCATAGGGACTTTCCGGACCCCGAGGATAATTTAATCAACCCCCGGGCCAGTGCTCCTCATGAGTCTTGGTCCCACCTGAGCGATGTCCGGCGCCCCTCTGGTCACCCAGAGGTTTAGCGATCCCGACGTCTAGCTCATCCGTCGTGTCTTGAGAACGAGATACGCGGCTCCTATCGGGATCGTCGACACGTCGGGCGGCCTTGCTGGATTAGTTTTACCTTTGACGAAATATCTTGTGCATCGGGATTTCGGTGATGCTTTGGGTAATCTCAGAGTTGAGGTTTTCCACTAGGGAATCCGACGAGATCGCGAGCTTCGTGATTGAGGATTTCTATGCGGCTTATGGTAATTTGTGATGGACTAGTTGGAGCACCCCTGCATGGTTAAATCTTTTCGGAAAGCCGTGCCCGCGGTTATGTGGCAACGTGGAAACTTTGTTTAACACTGGTTCTAGATAACTTGAAGTTAACTTAATTAAAATATGCCAACTGTGTGCGTAATCATGTCTGTCTCTTTCGTGAGATCTTTCTCCGATCGAGGACACGGTGGGGTTATGTCTGATGTAGGTAGGTGTTCAGGGTCATTTATTTGATCATCAGTAGCTCACGTCCGCTGTGCGTAGATATTCCCCCTCTTATTTCTTGTACTCGTAAGTTTAGCCACCAAATATATGCTTAGCCGTTGTTGCAACCTCACCACTTAACCATACCTCACCCATTAAGCTTTGCTAGTCTTCATACCTTTGGAAATGAGACAGTTGAGTCCCCTGTGGCTCACAGATTACTACAACACCGGTTGTAGGTATAGGTAAAGGTTACTTGACGCGAGCGCGTTGATTGTTCATTTGGAGTTGCTTCTTCTTCTTCATCATCGATCTAGGATGGGTTCTAGGCCGGTAGCCTGGGATAGCAAGGATGGACGTCTTTCTTCTTTTCTCGTTTGTTTTTGTCCGTAGTCGGACCCTGCTCTTACTCTTGATGATTATGTAATGTACTGATGTGACTCTGATGTAGCTTGTGGCGAGTGTAAGACAATTCTATATATATCTCTCTTCTTTTCAGTACATGTACTTGTAACGATATCCATTCTTGCGACACGACGAGATGCGCTTCTATCCTTGACGAGGTCTTCATGCCAAATTGAGGATAGGCTCGCATCTTGGGCGTGACAAGTTGGTATCAGAGCAGTACCGACCTAGGAGTCCCCTTGATTGATCGAACTTGGCCGAGTCGAGTCTAGTAAAAACTATTTTGAGTCTAGTTATATATCGGAGAGTAGGATTCTTTTTTCTCCTCTTCTATGCTCTGGTGAGGAATCTTGACGTAATAATATATTCTACTCCTTTTCTCGCTCAAATTTTTTTAGGATCACGCGGGTATTTGTGAAATCTATATGATTTCGATGTGACGGAGTCCTGTCCTGGTGCCTCCTATCTGCTTTGAGTTTCAGGGGAGTTGAGCTCCAGGGGATTCTTGCGCACATCGCCATCATTCAGGTTTCTTAGTATCTAAGAACGAAGGATGTTCGTAATTGCTTCAATACTAGTAGTGGCGAGATAACCCCGATGTCCCCAGTACTGGTGCTGATTGTTCGGGAGTACTGCCATACTTTGTATCGTTGTGATCACGAGGGTGTGTTGTAGATGAAGCTCCGAGATTCTAGTTGTGTGTTGACGGATGTGATACAGGTGACGGGTTAGTATAGGAGTTGTGTGATATTACTCCTTGTATCCGTGTACCAGATTGCATTACCAGATATTTCGGGAATTCATAGGTGGGAATTCAAGTAGTTGCTTATAGGACAATCTTCCAACAAATGCATGATGTTAGGTTGGGGTTCGACATCTAGTGGATTCGTTTGTTCATGGTCGACTTACAGCGGTACACGTTGTGTCTTAAAGAGTCCTTGTAGCTTGCTACGACTCGGGGACGCTTCGTATGTCGGGTGCACTGCCTTGCACTTGATGGCTACTGTAAAATCGAGCTCGTGCGATCTTGTCCACAAAAATATCGGACGAAATCTTTCTCATGAGTTTGTTCTAGCTTGATTCATAAGCCTTTCCCTTTGTCTTGTTGATTATGGTAATGTGAGTTGCTTCGATGTCAATGGTGATTTCAGATCTTTCCTAATCTGTGTTCTCATATTTTTATGTGAATGCAATTCTTTGCTCAATCAGATCGTCTTATCAATTCTTGTCTACCGGAGTTGTCATATCTATTCTTTTCCAACCAGTGTGCTTCTCTTCAAGTGAATTCAATCCTCTCCAATTTTTGCACATCATTCTCTCAATTCTTTCCGGAGTTGTCTCATCTGTCTCAAGTTGTCTTTTGTTTTCCCCGCCCTCCCACCCTTTTCTTGAGTGATTCAATTTTCATCCAAGAGTTTTCTTTCCATTGTGCTTCCGCTGTCTGTTCTTTTCTCTCTTACCCGGTGATTCATTGTGAAGATTCTCAGGAGCTTCGTGTTCACCTTTATTCATTCTTGTCATCTTTTCTGGTGAATTCAGTTCAAGCTATCCGTGTTCATTATATCCTATTCATCCCTGCAATTGTTTCCCATGTTGGAAATTCTTTTCAGCCTATCTTGTTATTCATTTTTCTCTTTCTATCCGGTGTGTTCAAGATATTTCAGTAGTTTCTCGTTTTCAATTCTTTTAATTATTTCGAGGTGCTAACCTCATCTAGTTTTCTTATGCCGGTGCAATATCTCCCGTTCTAGCAATTGTTTCAACGGTGATTTCTTTGAGTGGGCCCATAACCCACAGGTTTTCCCAGGATCTTGTCTGGCTCTTGTAATCATCCGGAGATCTTTAATTCTTTTCAACTATGACGTAAGTATGAATTTCATCAGTCATATCCCTTCTCCAAGATATATTGGAATTTAATTCTCATATTGGCTCAACCTTTCATTCTTCATTATTCCGGAGTGTCTGAGTAGTTCTTGGTGTTGTTTCTCGTCATCATTCTCAGCTTGCTATCCGAAGGAGTGTTTCTCTCGAATCTTGGTTCATTCTCTTGAAGATTTATCTTTTGAGCTTGTGCCATCATCTTGAATTGTTCCAATCATGAGAATTCTTTTCTCGCTATCCGGTGCTTTTCTGAGTTGTTTTCATTCTCGTTCCTCCGAAGACCATCATTTTAGAAGATTCTTCGTTCTCAACTTTCAGCTTTCATCCTCGATTCTTCTCAATTGTTGTCTCTTCGTTCGTCTCTCGATTATTCTGGTGCCTTATTCAAGTTTTCTGTTAGGTGGCTCATGATCTTTTCATTCTCTTGTATATCCATTAATTCATGGTGCTCCCATTCAATTGTGAATTGTTACTGGTGCTTCCTTCAATTATGCCTCAAGTGGTGTTTTTCTCTCTGTCCCTCCAAGATTCATTTCTATAAGATTAAGTCATATGCTAATTCCGGGCTTGTCATCAATTAAACTTGATGAAGGACTAGCATAACATAATTATTATTCTTGTTCATAGTAATCTGAATTCTTCTTCCGGAGTGGCTCACGATATCAATTCTTTTGTCAAGTGTTATTATCTTTTCTTTTCCGGAGTTCCAAGTTTTCTCAAGTGTCTCATCGTGAAGCTTCATCGAACTCTTCGCAAGGCTTCAATCTTATTCTTTCATCCTTCATATCTTTGCATCATTCATTTGTATACGGAGGTCCTTCATGGTGGTTCGTAATGATATCAATTCATTCTCAAGTGTTCTTCAAGATTCTTGTTGGAGAACCTCAAGTTTTTCTTCTCTTGATCCAAGTGCATTTGTTCTTCCTTTAGCCTTTGAGGTGGTATTATAGCATTCTTGTTAGTGTAGGAGCATCGAAGAGTTTTCCTCTCAAGTATGAGATAATTAAACCCACCAAGTCTTTGATCAGGACATATTTCAACCCATGATTTATTCATTGAGCTATCTTGGTTTGGAATTCACCTAAAGCTTTTCCTATGGATTGTTTCTATCATGGTGCTTGTCATTAATCCAAGTTCTCAATGTATCCTCTTGGTGTAAGAAGTGTTCATATCTTGTTGCTCCCAATCTATCCTTGTTTCTTTAGTGGTTGGTTGTCACCTCATAATTGTTGAGATGATCTTCATAAGCCCACTACTATATTGTTCTTCGTTGTTGGTTTTCCAATTACTACGTCAATTATCTGTCCGGAGGCTCTTCAATTCTATTGTGATGATAGTTAGCATTCTTTTCTTCATTCTCTTCTTCCGCTTGAGCTATTGCATATTCTATTGTTCCAGAGGCATTGTGATGTTGCTCTTTTGGGTCTATTATGTTGTTCTATCAAGATCATGGTGTTCCCTTGTTCTATTTACTTGTTTGTGGTGAATATTGTCTAATTCTCTCTTCTTATCGATTTTTTTGTCCCGTTTTCCTACCGAAGTGCTCCCGAAATTTTCCGTGAATTCTTGCTTCTTTCTCATATCATTCCTCATCTCTTTGCAACCTTCAAGGATCGTTGGTTTCACTCGTTTGTCAAAGAAGCGATTAAGTTTTACCTCTTGCTTTCTCATCCTCTTCCCACTTTCATTCTTGGGTCTCGGGGTGAGATCCTCTTGTAGTGTAGGAGAGTTGTGACAGCCCGACACCGACGCTCCAGAAGATTCCCCTTTTAATTCGTTGTCGCGGTGTGCTTTATTTTGTTTGTTGCATTCATCACGCATCATGCATCATCTCCATCATCTCTGTTGTGATTGCTTCCCTTATTGTGTTCATGTTTTTTTTCTTCTTCTTCTTTTGCTACTCCTAGCCACTCCTTGACCCTTCATTTTTTTCCTATTCTCAACTTATTTCAATCCATTGCATCCTCGTGTGCCATACCAACTTCATTTTTGATCTCATGCACAATGCTTTGCCCTACCTCCCAAATTCTCTATGCCACTTCCTCCTAGTCGTTTTTTTTGGTTGCCAATATTATCTGACCCAAATAAATGTTCCTATTGTGCCCATAAATCATATGTATTATGTAGGGTCACCCTCTGAAATTGCAAGCCATTCGGATTTGGTTTGGTTGGGTTTAAAATTAGACCTGTTGGAACTAAATTCAAACTTGTTTGAATTTATAGTCTCTAAAATTCCTCCAACCATTTTTTAGAATTTTGCACATTTTTTCTGGTTCCAAGGAAAATATTTATCTCTATCTATTTTCCCAATCGTACCTTTATTTTTTTTCTTAAGCTTCTATTTTATTTAAATAGAAAAGAGAGAATATTTTAAGATGGAGGAAGAAGCTGGCCCAACCACTAACCTGTAGACAACCTTCAAGCCCAAGCCCACCTCTCCTCCTTCTCCTACCTACGTCACCTCTGTACGTACGAACAACAGCCATCAGATCACCATGGCGCCACTAGATGGGCTGCCGTACAGTTCCCTAGCGCCCTAGATATGACCCCCTCGACGTTTGAGCCCTACCCTAGCTTCTCCTCCGCCCTCCAATGCCACCACAAGCTCTATCCTTCCTCAAGAACACAGCACCCGAGAGAATAAAACCGTCGGCGTCCGTCGTCGTTCTCGTGGCCGGGGGGCGTTAAGCTCGTCTCCAGCATGTTCTCTCGCACCCCGTCTCCATGCTCAACCGATTTTGGTCGTTGGCGGCACTAGAACACCTCCACCGTCGACTCCTTGGTTTTTCTTCCTCTACCCGAGCCGCCTCCTCGTCCCCGACCGAGCACCTCGGATGACCACCCAGGTCATGTTGCTGCCCTCTCCTGCTGCTTCTCTCTTCCCTCTCTCACCTCGTCTCTCTCTCTCTCTCTTTGTTCACAGGAGCAGCACCACCCCTCCATGGAAATAACAGAAGCTTGTAGCTCGTGCTCCACTCATCCCCAACTTCGATTCGAGCTCCTGGTGATGGGAATGGAGCCCCAACCGCCGGTTCTGGAACCTTGGTTCCCCTAGGATCCGCGCGGGAGATCCGCTGCAGCACCGCGCCGCCGCGAGCAGAGCCAGGGTCGGCCGTGTTCGTCAGGTTCAGTTTCCCCCTTCTGCGATTCAGATTTGTTCACGTTCCACGTTCAGCGTGGACTTTGTACATGTAGCATAGGAATCTCTTTTTTCCACAAGACTCCACCTAGCCCAGCTGGTCAGCGTGCTCAGTAGCAACCCTGAGGTCCAGGGATCAAATCCCACCGGCACCCCCTTTTGTTTAATTCGTTTTTTCCCCTGTTGCAGTAGCAGTAGAGTGAGTGTTGGGGCATAGTTTATGCCTAAGTAATTTTGGTGATTGATGACAGTATCGTAAAGGACTAACCGTGTGTGTTAAGGTTTCAGATAACACACGTCAATGGCACAAGACGACTCATCTCCTCATTCATGGAACGGAAGCACGGCGCTCTCTACGATTCTCTTTATTTGAGTCATAGGAAAGTCGTACTATTAAGAGGGGATCCGTAGTGGAAAGGTTTGGGTGGAATCTATCTTTGCACGCGCACACTTCACATATTCTCCCTTACCTTCTTCATTGGAGCGGCCCCCGCCACTGTGTTTCTGTCCTCCTTGCAAATTGGTCCCCAGCGGTAGTACCGCTGGCCCTAGAGGTAGTACCGCTGGAATGCTAGCGGTAGTACCGCTGCAGCCAGCGGTAGTACCGCCCCTGGTCAGCGGTAGTACCGCTGGCTGGCGGTAGTACCGCCCCTGGTCAGCGGTAGTACCGCTCCAGGAGCTCAGTACCGCCTGCCTAGCGGTAGTTCGTGGACGGACCTTTTTGCAAAGACTTTCTTGGCGGTGGTAGTGCTTTTTGCACTACCAGGGGGGCAGCGGTAGTACCGCTCGGGTGCCAGCGATAGTACCGCTGCAGCCAGCGGTAGTACCGCTAGGCGGCGGTAGTACCGCCCCTGGTCAGCGGTAGTACCGCTGGAGTGCCAGCAGTAGTACCGCTGGAGCTCGGGCAGAGAGTGGGAAAACGGTCTGATTCCCCCCCCCCCCACTATATAAAGGGTTCTTCTAGCTGCGGAACCTTATCTCTTACCTCTCTAAGCTCCATTGTTGGGCCCAAGCTCAAAAGTGCCCGATCTCTCTCCCTAGCCAATCAAACTTGTTGATTCTTTAGGGATTGGTTGAGAAGGCCTAGATCCACACTTCCACCAAGAGAAAAGTTGATTCCCCCACCAATCCCTTGCGAATCTTGTTATTCTTGGGTGTTTGAGCATCCTAGACGGTTGAGGTCACCTCGAAGCCATATTCCATTGTGGTGAAGCTTCGTGGTCTAGTTGGGAGCCTCCAATCTTTGTGTGGAGTTGCCCCAACCTTGTTTATAAAGGTTCGGTCGCCGCCTTCAAGGGCACCTATAGTGGAATCACGGTACCTTGCATCGTGCGAGGGTGTGAGGAGAATACGGTGGCCTTAGTGGCTTTTTGGGGAGCATTGTGCCTCCACACCGCTCCAACGGAGACGTACTTCCTGTCAAAGGGAAGGAACTTCGGTAACACATCCTCGTCTCCATCGGTTCCACTTGTGGTTATCTCTATCCTTTACTTTGTATTTGCTTATGCTTGTGACTATATCTTACTTGTCTTAATAGCTCTCGTTGTTAGCTTCTTTAGGGTTCACCTCATTGTCGTATTATTTGTGAACCCGTATGTTGTTTGCCTTAACTTGCTAAGATTATTTAAAAAGTGGTCATTGTCTATTCACACCCCCCCCTCTAGCCAACCATATCGATCCTTTCAATTGGTATCAGAGCCTCGTCTCTTTATTAAGGGTTTAACCACCCGAAGAGTATGGAAGGCGAAGAGGGAATTAACCATGGGCAACCCGAGGCCATGGACTTGACTTCGGTCACAAGGGACGACTTGAATACGGCTATGGCCGCTCTCAAGACGTCCTTGACGAACGAGGTCAAGACCATGCTTAAAGAGTTAATTGAGGGATTTAAAAGTTCACCCGAACCGGCTATAGTGGTTAAACCCACCGTTTCTGATTCGGAGGCTAACTCCTCTAAGGAAGCGGCTAAAGGTATGCAACCTCCCTCGTCTCACGAAAAGGATGGGACTGGAACATATGGCTCAGTTCCACCCCCCATGGTCTATGGAGGATCTGTTCCCGCACCACGTCTTAATCCTGTTGGTCCTCCTCCTAAGCTTGTGAAAGGTGACTTTGCTAACTGGGTATTTTCTATTAAGTCTCATTTGAATCACAGCTCAACAAATTTGTGGAGAATCATTGAGCAAGGATATTATCCCCATGATCCAAGCAACCTCACTCCGAGAGAAGATGCACACAATCAATACAATCACTCTGCTTTGTTTATTCTCGAGTCTGCAGTGCCACCTGAAGATCTTCCTCACTTGCGTCCCTTCACTTTGGCCAAGGATTGTTGGGAGCATATTATGGTGTTGTACAAGGGAAGCTCAAGCATTCAACGATCCAACTATGAAGTGATACTTGATAAGGCCGATGAGTTTGTGATGAAGGAAGACGAGGACCCTCGTGATCTCTATCGGAGGGTGACTGCTATTGTTGTGGCACTCAAGGATCATGGGAGCAAGGATGTGGATGACACATGGGTCAAACGCAAGTTCCTTAAAGCCATCATGCCTTTCAACAAAGCTATGTCATCAGTCATTCGTCAGCGGCCAGACTTTCACTCCTTGTCTTCCAGTGAGGTGTTGGATGAATTCATTGCAATGTCAATCATGAACGAAACAGCCGACAATGCACTTGCTCGTGTTCGATCAAAGACAACTTCACCCAACCATGCATTGAAAGCAAAAGCAATGCTTGAAGAAGAAGAAGAAGATGAAGAAATGGAGGGTTGCCCTGAGGACACAAAGTATGCCTATCATGAGCACATGGCTCTTGCATCAAGGCAGTTCTGGGGGAACAAGAGGAACTCAAGACCCGCTTTCACCAAGAACAACTCAAGTGGATTCAAACCCAAACAATGAGTAAGGACATGCTATAACTATGGTAACGTGAGTCACTTCATGGCCGAATGTCCCTATGAGAAAAGGGAAGACAACGGAGGCAAGCTCATTCGCAAAGACAAAACCAAATCATTTCCAATCAAGAACAACTTTGTGAAGAAACCTCACCCAAAAGGGATGGTGGCCCTTGAAGAGTATCCTTCAGATGATGATGATGATGATACAGTGGCAACGGCAACTGTTGCTATTGCCACTACCTCTCCCCAGAAGGTGTCTCTCTTCAACGCCCCCAACGAGAACCACATCACCAAGTGCCTCATGGAAAAAGGTATCAATCAGGTAACTCCCATCATTAAGACCAACATTGCTTCTGCTCCTTCATTGTTAAATTGTGTTGAAGATAGTGATGTTGGGGAACTTAATGACCATGATCTTGACAAGTTTCTGTGCACTATTAAGGGAGAACCCAAGAAGCACTTTGTTGCTCTCTTGGAACAACTGGGTGAGGCCACTGACCTCATTGAGTCTCATGAGGAGACCATCTCTGAGCTTCAGGGACATAGTCGTGACTATGCCGATGAAATTGCCGAATTATCTAGTGCTCTAGAAGAGGAGCGCACTCTTTGTTTGGCTCTTGAGGAGTCATATAACGATGACTGCGCTAAAATGCAAAAGAAACTAGATCATGATGTTGTTCTTACTCGTATGCTTAAATCTGAAAAGTATGCTCTTGAGGTTGGCCATGACAGACTCAAAAAGGAGTTTGACATACTTGACAAGGCCCACAAAGCATTGAAAGGTGCTCATTTCTCTCTAAAAGAGTCTCATGATCAACTCCAAGCAAAGCTTACCAAGGAGATCTCTACTTGTCCTCCCTTTGTGTTAATTGATAATGCTTGTGCAACTAACCCCTGTTGTGAGCATGTACATCTTGTGGAGGAAAATGCCAAGTTAAAGGAGAAACTTGAGAAGGGTCTTGTGGCATGCATACAAGGTGAGAAGAGTCTGAACGATCTCTTGAGCACTCAAAAGGGTGTTGTAGGAAAGGAAGGACTTGGACTTACCTCCAAGTCAAAAGGTAAAAGGAAGAACAAGAACAAACGATCTCTCACCCTCATGGACATCTTTGTCAAAGAGGGTGAGGGGACTCAGAAGGTGAACAGGAACAAGGTGGACTATGGGAACCCCAAGAAGGGCAAAACCGTTCCTACTAACACAACCGGCAAACTCAATTCTTGTTATGTTTTGTGTTGTGCTAGTGATGGGCATGTTTATGCCAGATTTGTTGGTTCCTACGATGAGGGTATTGAATGGGCTATCTGGGTTCCTAAGACCCTTGTCTCTAACATGAAAGGACCCATTAAAAAATGGGTACCTAAAACCAAGCCTTGATCTATTGCAGGAGTTTGCTTCCGGTGGGGTGTCATGGTTGCTCGATAGTGGAGCAACAAATCATATGACCGGAAGCAAGGACTTAGTGGTGGATGTGCGTCCTTCTCCATCTATGCTCACCCATGTCCAATTTGCCGATGCATCCTCTTCAAAGGTATTGGGATTTGGTAAGGTGGTCGTCTTGTTGGGGAACGCCGCATGGGAAACAAAAAATTTCCTACGCGCACGAAGACCTATCATGGTGATGTCCATCTACGAGAGGGGATGAGTGATCTACGTACCCTCGTAGACCGTACAGCAGAAGCGTTAGAGAACGCGGTTGATGTAGTGGAACGTCCTCACGTCCCTCGATCCGCCCCGCGAACAATCCCGCGATCAGTCCCACGATCTAGTACCGAACGGACGGCACCTCCGCGTTCAGCACACGTACAGCTCGACAATGATCTCGGCCTTCTTGATCCAGAAAGAGAGACGGAGAGGTAGAAGAGTTCTCCGGCAGCGTGACGGCGCTCCGGAGGTTGGTGATGACCTTGTCTCAGCAGGGCTCCGCCCGAGCTCCGCATAAACGCGATCTAGAGGAAAAACCGTGGAGGTATGTGGTCGGGCTGCCGTGGAAAAGTCGTCTCAAATCAGCCCTAAAACCTCCGTATATATAGGTGGGAGGGAGGGGACCTTGCCTTGGGGCTCAAGGAGCCCCAAGGGGGTCGGCCGAGTCCAAGGGGGAGGACTCTCCCCCCCCCCCCCCCAAACCGAGTTGGACTTGGTTTGGTGGGAGGGAGTCCCCCTTCCTTCCCACCTCCTCCTTTTTTTTTCTCTCTTGATTTTCTTCTCCTTGGCGCATAGAGCCTTTTGGGCTGTCCCACCAACCCAGTAAGGGCTGGTGTGCCACCCTCAAGGCCTATGGGCTTCCCCGGGGTGGGTTGCCCCCCCCCCCCCGGTGAACTCCCGAAACCCATTCGTCATTCCTTGTACATTCCCGGCAACTCCGAAAACCTTCCGGTAATCAAATGAGGTCATCCTATATATCAATCTTTGTTTCCGGACCATTCCGGAAACCCTCGTGACGTCCGTGATCTCATCCGGGACTCCGAACTACATTCGTAACCAACCATATAACTCAAATACGTATAAAACAACGTCGAACCTTAAGTGTGCAGACCCTGCGGGTTCGAGAACTATGTAGACATGACCTGAGAGACTCCTCGGTCAATATCCAATAGCGGGACCTGGATGCCCATATGGGATCCTACATATTCTACGAAGATCTTATCGTTTGAACCTCAGTGCCAAGGATTCGTATAATCCCGTATGTCATTCCCTTTGTCCTTCGGTATGTTACTTGCCCGAGATTCGACCGTCAGTATCCGCATACCTATTTCAATCTCTTTTACCGGCAAGTCTCTTTACTCATTACGTAATACAAGATCCCGCAACTTACACTAAGTTACATTGCTTGCAAGGCTTGTGTGTGATGTTGTATTACCGAGTGGGCCCCGAGATACCTCTCCGTCACACGGAGTGACAAATCCCAGTCTTGATCCATACTAAATCAACTAACACCTTCGGAGATACCTGTAGAGCATCTTTATAGTCACCCAGTTACGTTGCGGTGTTTGATACACACAAAGCATTCCTCCGGTGTCAGTGAGTCATATGATCTCATGGTCATAGGAATAAATACTTGACACGTAGAAAACAGTAGCAACAAAATGACACGATCAACATGCTACGTCTATTAGTTCGGGTCTAGTCCATCACGTGATTCTCCTAATGACGTGATCCAGTTATCAAACAACAACACCTTGTTCATAATCAGAAGACACTGACTATCTTTGATCAACTGGCTAGCCAACTTAAGGCATGCTAGGGACGGTGTTTTGTCTATGTATCCACACATGTAAATGAGTCTTCATTCAATACAATTATAGCATGGACAATAAACAATTATCTTGATACAGGAATTATAATAATAACTATATTTATCATTGCCTCTAGGGCATAATTCCAACAGTCTCCCACTTGCACTAGAGTCAATAATCTAGCCCTCACATCACCATGTGAATTACATTGTAATAAATCTAACACCCATACAGTTCTGGTGTCGATCATGTTTTGGCCGTGGAAGAGGTTTAGTCAGCGGGTCTACTACATTCAGATCCGTGTGCACTTTGCATATATTTACGTCCTCTTCCTCGACGTAGTCGCGGATGAGGTTGAAGCGTCGTTTGATGTGTCTGGTCTTCTTGTGAAACCGTGGTTCATTTGCTAAGGCGATGGCACCCGTGTTGTCACAGAACAAGGTTATTGGATCCAGTGCGCTTGGCACCACTCCAAGATCCCTCATGAACTGCTTCATCCAGACACCCTCTTTAGCCGCCTCTGAGGCAGCCATGTACTCCGCTTCACATGTAGAATCTGCTACGACGCTTTGCTTGGAACTGCACCAGCTTACTGCACCCCCATTAAGAATAAATACGTATCCGGTTTGCGACTTAGAGTCGTCCGGATCTGTGTCAAAGCTTGCATCGACGTAACCTTTTACGGCGAGCTCTTCGTCACCTCCATATACGAGAAACATCTCCTTAGTCCTTTTCAGGTACTTCAGGATATTCTTGACCGTTGTCCAGTGATCCACTCCTGGATTACTCTGGAACCTACCTGCCATACTTATGGCCAGGCTAACATCCGGTCTAGTGCACAGCATCGCATACATGATAGAACCTATGGCTGAAGCATAGGGGACGGAGCGCATATGCTCTCTATCTTCATCAGTTGCTGGGCACTGAGTCTTACTCAATCTCGTACCTTGTAAAACTGGCAAGAACCCTTTCTTGGACTGTTCCATTTTGAACCTCTTCAAAACTTTATCAAGGTATGTGCTTTGTGAAAGTCCTATCAGGCGTTTTGATCTATCCCTATAGATCTTAATGCCTAGAATGTAAGCAGCTTCTCCTAGGTCCTTCATAGAGAAACTTTTATTCAAGTAACCTTTTATGCTCTCCAAAAACTCTACGTTGTTTCCAATCAGTAATATGTCATCCACATATAATATTAGAAACGCCACAGAGCTCCCACTCACTTTCTTGTAAATACAAGATTCTCCAACTACTTGTATAAACCCAAATGCTTTGATCACGTCATCAAAGCGTTTGTTCCAACTCCGAGATGCTTGCACCAGTCCATAAATGGATCGCTGGAGCTTGCACACCTTGTTAGCATTCTTAGGATCGACAAAACCTTCGGGTTGTATCATATACAACTCTTCCTTAAGTAAACCATTAAGGAACGTTGTTTTGACATCCATGTGCCAGATTTCATAATCGAAAAATGCAGCTATTGCTAACATGATTCTGACGGACTTAAGCATCACTACAGGTGAGAAAGTCTCATCGTAGTCAACTCCTCGAACTTGTGAAAAACCCTTTGCCACAAGTCGAGCTTTATAAACGGTCACATTGTCGTCAACGTCCGTCTTCTTCTTAAAGATCCATTTGTTCTGAATAGCCTTGCGGCCCTCAGGTAGTATCTCCAAAGTCCACACTTTGTTCTCATACATGGATCCTATCTCGGACTTCATGGCTTCTAGCCATTTGTTGGAATCTGGGCCCACCATTGCTTCTTCATAATTTGCAGGTTCATTGTTGTCTAACAACATGATTGATAAGACGGGATTACCGTACCACTCTGGAGCAACACGTGATCTCGTCGACCTGCGTGGTTCAACAGAAACTTGAACTGGAGTTTCATGATCATCATCATTAACTTCCTCCTCAACCGGCGTCGCAATGACAGAGGTTTCCCCTTGCCCTGCACCACCATCCAGAGGGATGAGAGGTTCGACAACCTCGTCAAGTTCTATCTTCCTCCCACTCAATTCTCTCGAGACAAACTCCTTCTCGAGAAAAGCTCCATTCTTAGCAACAAATACTTTGCCCTCGGATTTGAGATAGAAGGTGTACCCAACTGTCTCTTTTGGGTAACCTATGAAGACGCACTTTTCCGCTTTGGGTTCCAGCTTTTCAGGCTGAAGCTTTTTGACATAAGCATCACATCCCCAAACTTTAAGAAACGACAACTTTGGCCTTTTGCCATACCACAGTTCGTATGGTGTCGTCTCAACGGATTTTGATGGTGCCCTATTTAAAGTGAATGCACCTGTTTCTAATGCATAACCCCAAAACGATAACGGCAAATCAGTAAGAGACATCATAGATCACACCATCTCTAATAAAGTACGATTACGACGTTCGGGCACACCATTACGCTGTGGTGTTCCAGGCGGTGTCAACTGTGAAACAATTCCACATTGTCTTAAGTGATCACCAAACTCGAAACTCAGATATTCACCCCCACGATCAGACCGTAGGAACTTGATCTTCTTGTTACGATGATTTTCCACTTCACTCTGAAATTGCTTGAACTTTTCAAATGTTTCAGACTTGTGCTTCATCAAGTAGACGTAACCATATCTACTCAAATCGTCAGTGAAGGTGAGAAAATAACGATATCCGCCGCGTGCCTCCACGCTCATCGGACCACACACATCGGTATGTATGATTTCCAATAAGTCACTTGCACGCTCCATTGTTCCGGAGAACGGAGTCTTAGTCATCTTGCCCATGAGGCATGGTTCGCATGTGTCAAGTGAATCAAAGTCAAGTGACTCCAAAAGTTCATCAGCATGGAGTTTCTTCATGCGCTTTACACTAATATGACCTAAGCGGCAGTGCCACAAAAATATGGCGCTATCATTGTTTACTCTAACTCTTTTGGTCTCAATGTTATGTACATGCGTATCGCTATCAAGATTCAATATGAACAATCCTCTCACATTCGGTGCATGACCATAAAAGATGTTACTCATAGAAATAGAACAACCATTATTCTCTGACTTAAAAGAGTAACCGTCTCGCAATAAACAAGATCCAGATATAATGTTCATGCTCAACCCAGGCACTAAATAACAATGATTTAAGTTCATCACTAATCCCAACGGTAGCTGAAGTGACACTGTGCCGACGGCGATTGCATCAACCTTGGAACCATTTCCTACGCGCATCGTCACTTCATCTTTCGCCAGCCTTCGTCTATTCCGCAGTTCCTGTTTCGAGTTGCAAATATGAGCAACAGAACCGGTATCGAATACCCAGGCACTACTACGAGAGCCGGTTAAGTACACATTAATAACATGTATATCAAATATACCTGATTTCTCTTTGCCCGCCTTCTTATCTGCCAGATACTTGGGGCAATTGCGCTTCCAGTGACCCATACCCTTGCAATAGTAACACTCCGTTTCAGGCTTAGGTCCAGCTTTGGGTTTCTTCTGCGGATTGGCAACAGGCTTGCCGCTCTTCTTCAAATTGCCCTTCTTGCCTTTGCCGTTTCTCTTGAAACTAGTGGTCTTATTCACCATCAACACTTGATGCTCTTTACGGAGTTCAGACTCTACGACTTTCAGCATCGCAAACAACTCGCCGGGAGACTTGTTCATCCCTTGCATGTTGTAGTTCAACACAAAGCCTTTATAGCTTGGCGATAGTGATTGAAGGATTCTGTCAGTGATAGCCTCTTGCGGGAGTTCAATCCCCAGCTCAGCTAGACGGTTTGAGTGCCCACACATTTTGAGCACATGTTCACTGACAGACGAGTTTTCCTCCATCTTGCAAGCATAGAATTTATCGGAGGTCTCATACCTCTCAATCCGGGCGTTCTTCTGAAAGATAAACTTCAACTCCTGGAACATCTCAAATGCTCCATGACGCTCAAAGCGACGTTGAAGTCCCGGTTCTAAGCCATACAAGACTGCACATTGAACTATTGAGTAGTCCTCCTTACGTGCTAACCAAGCGTTCTTAACATCCTGATCAGCCGTAGCGGGTGGTTCATCTCCTAGCGCAGCATTAAGGACATAATCCTTCTTCCCAGCTTGTAAGATTAGCTTAAGATTATGAGCCCAGTCTACAAAGTTGCTTCCATCATCTTTCAACTTAGCTTTCTCTAGGAACGTATTAAAATTCAGGATGACTGTCGCGTGAGCCATGATCTACAACACAAATATATTCAAAGTGGACTTAGACTATGTTCAAGATAATTAGAGTTTAACTTAGTCAGATTATATGCTAAACTCCCACTCAAAAAGTACATCTCTCTAGTCATTTGAGTGGTTCATGATCCACTTACACTATCCCAAGTCCGATCATCACGTGAGTTGAGTATAGTTTCAGCGGTAAGCATCCCTATGCTAATCATATCATCTATATGATTCATGACCGACCTTTCGGTCTCATGTGTTCCGAGGCCATGTCTGCACATGCTAGGCTCGTCAAGCTTAACCCGAGTGTTCCGCGTGCGCAACTGTTTTGCACCCGTTGTATGTGAACGTTGAGTCTATCACACCCGATCATCACGTGGTGTCTCGAAACGACGAACTGTAGCAACGGTGCACAGTCGGGGAGAACACAATTTCGTCTTGAAATTTTAGTGAGAGATCACCTCATAATGCTACCGTCGTTCTAAGCAAAATAAGGTGCATAAAAGGATTAACATCACATGCAATTCATAAGTGACATGACATGGCCATCATCACGTGCTTCTTGATCTCCATCACCAAAGCACCGGCACGATCTTCTTGTCACCGGCGCCACACCATGATCATCCATCAACGTGTTGCCATCGGGGTTGACGTGCTACTCATGCTATTACTACTAAAGCTACATCCTAGCAAAATAGTAAACGCATCTGCAAGCACAAACGTTAGTATAAAGACAACCCTATGGCTCCTGCCGGTTGCCGTACCATCGACGTGCAAGTCGATATTTCTATTACAACATGATCATCTCATACATCCAATATATCACATCACATCGTTGGCCATATCACATCACAATCATACCCTGCAAAAACAAGTTAGACGTCCTCTAATTTTGTTGTTGCATGTTTTACGTGGTGACCATGGGTATCTAGTAGGATCGCATCTTACTTACGCAAACACCACAACGGAGATATATGAGTTGCTATTTAACCTCATCCAAGGACCTCCTCGGTCAAATCCGATTCAACTAAAGTTGGAGAAACCGACACTTGCCAGTCATCTTTGAGCAAAGGGGGTTACTCGTAACGATGAAACCAGTCTCTCGTAAGCGTACGAGTAATGTCGGTCCAAGCCGCTTCAATCCAACAATACCGCGGAATCAAGAAAAGACTAAGGAGGGCAGCAAAACGCACATCACCGCCCACAAAAACTTTTGTGTTCTACTCGAGAAGACATCTACGCATGAACCTAGCTCTGATACCACTGTTGGGGAACGTCGCATGGGAAACAAAAAATTTCCTACGCGCACGAAGACCTATCATGGTCATGTCCATCTACGAGAGGGGATGAGTGATCTACGTACCCTCGTAGACCGTACAGCAGAAGCGTTAGAGAACGTGGTTGATGTAGTGGAACTTCCTCACATCCCTCGATCCGCCCCGCGAACAATCCCGCGATCAGTCCCACGATCTAGTACCAAACGGAAGGCACCTCCGCGTTCAGCACACGTACAGCTCGACGATGATCTCGGCCTTCTTGATACAGCAAGAGAGACGGAGAGGTAGAAGAGTTGTCCGGCAGTGTGACGGCGCTCCGGAGGTTGGTGATGACCTTGTCTCATCAGGGCTCCGCCCGAGCTCCGCAGAAACGCGATCTAGAGGAAAAACCGTGGAGGTATGTGGTCGGGCAGCCGTGGAAAAGTCGTCTCAAATCAGCCCTAAAACCTCCGTATATATAGGTGGGAGGGAGGGGACCTTGCCTTGGGGCTCAAGGAGCCCCAAGGGGGTCGGCCGAGTCCAAGGGGGAGGACTCTCCCCCCCCCAAACCGAGTTGGACTTGGTTTGGTGGGAGGGAGTCCCCCTTCCTTCCCCCCTCCTCCTTTTTTTTTCTTTCTCTCTTGATTTTCTTCTCCTTGGCGCATAGAGCCTTTTGGGCTGTCCCACCAGCCCACTAAGGGCTGGTGTGCCACCCTCAAGGCCTATGGGCTTCCCCGGGGTGGGTTGCCCCCCCCCCCCCCCGGTGAACTCCCGGAACCCATTCGTCATTCCCGGTACATTCCCGGCAACTCCGAAAACCTTTCGGTAATCAAATGAGGTCATCCTATATATCAATCTTCGTTTCCGGACCATTCCGGAAACCCTCGTGACGTCCGTGATCTCATCCCGGACTCCGAACTACATTCGGTAACCAACCATATAACTCAAATACGTATAAAACAACGTCGAACCTTAAGTGTGCAGACCCTGCGGGTTCGAGAACTATGTAGACATGACCCGAGAGATTCCTCGGTCAATATCCAATAGCGGGACCTGGATGCCCATATTGGATCCTACATATTCTACGAAGATCTTATTGTTTGAACCTCAGTGCCAAGGATTCGTATAATCCCGTATGTCATTCCCTTTGTCCTTCGGTATGTTACTTGCCCGAGATTCGATCGTCAGTATCCGCATACCTATTTCAATCTCGTTTACCGGCAAGTCTCTTTACTCGTTACGTAATACAAGATCCCACAACTTACACTAAGTTACATTGCTTGCAAGGCTTGTGTGTGATGTTGTATTACCGAGTGGGCCCCGAGATACCTCTCCGTCACACGGAGTGACAAATCCCAGTCTTGATCCATACTAACTCAACTAACACCTTCGGAGATACCTGTAGAGCATCTTTATAGTCACTCAGTTACGTTTCGACGTTTGATACACACAAAGCATTCCTCCGGTGTCAGTGAGTCATATGATCTCATGGTCATAGGAATAAATACTTGACACGCAGAAAACAGTAGCAACAAAATGACACGATCAACATGCTACGTCTATTAGTTCGGGTCTAGTCCATCACGTGATTCTCCTAATGACGTGATCGAGTTATCAAGAAACAACACCTTGTTCATAATCAGAAGACACTAACTATCTTTGATCAACTGGCTAGCCAACTAGAGGCATGCTAGGGACGGTGTTTTGTCTATGTATCCACACATGTAAATGAGTCTTCATTCAATACAATTATAGCATGGACAATAAACAATTATCTTGATACAGGAATTATAATAATAACTATATTTATCATTGCCTCTAGGGCATAATTCCAACACGTCTCTCAAGATTTATCTATTGAGAAGGTCATGCTTGTTGAGTCACTTGCCTACAATTTACTTTCGGTTCGTCAACTTGCAATTATGGGTTTTTCCACATTCTTTAATATTGACACTGTGGTCCTCCTGAGGAGCAATACTCTTAAAGTAGCCTATGTTGGACATGTTGAAAATGGTATTTATGTGGTGAACTTCTCAAAGCGACCCACTAAGACTACGACATGTTTAATGGCTAAAGTTGACGTGGGCTGGCTTTGGCATCGCCGTTGAGCTCATGTCAATATGAGATCTTTGCAAAGTCTTATGACAGGGGACCATGTTCGAGGACTAACAAATGTGAGCTTTGCTAAAGATCGTGTTTGCAGTGCCTGCATTGAAGGAAAGATTCATGAAACTGCTCATCGTCCAACGACTCTTATCTACACTAAGAGGCCATTGGAACTTCTCCATATGGATCTGTTTGGTCCTCCATCATTTGATAGTCTTGGAGGCAGAAAGTATTGCTTAGTGATTGTTGACGACTACTCAAGATATACCTGGTTATACTTCTTTAAAAAGAAGAGTGAGACTCAGCAAACGGTCATCAACTTTGCTAATGAAGCGCAACGTCAACATGAAGCAAAGATCTTGATGATTAGGAGTGACAACGGCACAGAGTTCAAGAACTACACCTTAGAGGAGTTTCTAGGTGATGAGGGAATAAAGCACCAATATTCTGCACCATATACCCCTCAGCAAAACGGCGTGGCAGAAAGGAAGAACCGGACCTTGATAGACGCTGCAAGGACAATGATGGCAGAATTCAAATCTCCATATAACTTCTGGGCAGAGGCCATCAACACAGCATGTCATGCATCCAATTGGCTCTACATCCGCAAAGGCTTGAACAAGACTCCGTATGAGATTTTAACTGGAAACAAACCCAATCTCAAGTACTTCCGGGTATTCGGTTGTAAGTGTTTCATTCTCAAGAAAGGAGCACGGCTAGCTAAATTTGATTCTAGAGCACATGAGGGTATCTTTGTTGGTTATGCTACAGACTCTCATGCTTACAGTGTCCTCAACAAGTCCACCGGACTAATTGAGGAGACGTGTAACGTAGAGTTTGATGAAAATAATGGCTCCCAAGTGGAGCAAAGTGGTCTTTGTGATGTAGGTGATGAAATTCCTCCCCAAGCCATAATAAGAATAGGGATTGGCCAAATACTCCCCATTGAGGAACCCCTTGTGGCCGAAGGAGAAGGACAATGCTCTGCTCACGTGGAGCCATCACCCCCACAAGCCCCACACGCTTCCGATGAACAAAGAGAAGACTCTCAACAAGTTGAACAAGCTCAAGGTCAAGATCAATTGCCCAACAATGATGATGTGTCCCATGATATTCAAGCACTACCCCAAGACTCTGAACCTGCTCATGATCAAGATCAAGTGCATCCCCGAGATCCATACCAAGTAGAAGCGCAAGATCAAGATCAAGAGCAACCACTAATACAAGAACAAACTAGTGAACCTGCTCAAGTCGAAGGACAAGATGATCAGGAGACTGTCTCACAATTCCCCTCTGGAGCTCCAACAGCCGGCTCAAGACGCAAGGGCAAGCAAAGGAAACAAGTCGATGCTCCCCCGTTATCTAATGAAGAACTCTTGGAGCGTCGAGCAGCCAAGAATGCGAACAAGCTGAGAGTCAAGTCACATCTTATGAAGAATGTACTTGGCAGTTTAAAAAAGGGAGTATCCACCCGTCAACAGCTTTGGAATTACTGTGAGCATCACGCGTTTGTCTCGTATTGTGAACCTCAACAGGTACAGGAAGCGCTCGATGATGAGGATTGGCTTATGGCCATGCACGAAGAACTTAACAAGTTCGAGCACAACCAAGTCTGGGATTTAGTACCTCGGCCAACGGAGGAACATAATGTCATCGGGACCAAATGGATATTCAAGAACAAGCAAGATGCCAATGGAATTGTGATTCCAAACAAGGCAAGATTGGTGGCTCAAGGCTACTCCCAAGTCGAGGGTATCGACTACGGTGAAACCTTTGCCCCTGTTGCTCGTCTAGAATCTATTCGCATGTTGCTTGCATTTGCTTCTCATCATAACTTCAAATTACAGCAAATGGATGTGAAAAGTGCCTTTCTTAATGGTCCTTTGAATGAGTTGGTCTATGTCAAACAACCCCCGGGATTCGAACATCCCAAGCTCCCCAATCATGTGTACAAACTTAATAAGGCACTATATGGCCTTAAACAAGCCCCACGCGCGTGGTATGAGTATCTTACTGAGTTGTTACAAGATCGTGGGTTTGAAATTGGGAAGATAGATCCCACTCTTTTTACTAAGAGGGTTAAAGGGGATTTGTTCATATGCCAACTATATGTTGATGATATTATCTTTGGCTCTCCTAACATTTCATTCAATGAAGAATTTGCTGCACTAATGACTGAGAAGTTTGAGACGTCCATGATGGGAGAGTTGAAGTTCTTCCTCGCGTTCGAGATTAGACAAGGTCTAGAAGGGACATTCATCAAACAAGCCAAGTACACTCAAGACATGCTCAAACGATTCGAGCTCGAAGATGTCAAACCGGTCAAGTTCCCCATGCCATCAAGATGCAAGCTTGACAGTGATCCCAATGGTAAAGCAGTGGATCAAAAGGTATACCGCTCCATGATTGGATCCCTCCTTTACCTTTGTGCATCTAGACCGGATATTATGTTGAGTGTAGGGATATGTGCACGGTTTCAATCCGCACCAAAAGAAAGTCATTACATGGTTGTTAAGCGAATCTTTCGATATTTGGCTCATACCCCAAACTTTGGCCTCTGGTATCCCAAAGGAGCAAACTTCAATCTAGTTGGCTATTCTGACTCAGATTGGGCAGGAGATTGTGTAGAGAGGAAGTCAACGTCTGGAGGATGCCAATTCCTTGGTCGCTCATTGGTAAGTTGGTCGTCAAAGAAGCAGAATTGCGTCTCCTTATCATCCACCGAAGCTGAGTATGTGGCAGCTGCAAGTTGTTGTGCACAATTGCTATGGATGAGGCAAACTTTAAAGGATTATGGTGTCACTTGTGACAAAGTGCCTCTTCTATGTGACAATCAAAGCGCTATCAAGATTTCCCTCAACCCAGTGCAACATAGCAAAACCAAACATATTGATATTCGTCATCACTTCATTCGTGAACATATCAAGCTAGGTGATATTGAGGTTCACTTCATCCACACTGAAGAGCAACTTGCAGATATTTTCACTAAGCCTCTAGATGAAGCAAGGTTCCGGGAGTTAAGGCATGAGCTAAATATCATTGATTCAAGTAATGTGGATTGAAACTAGGCATATTGCACCTCACTTTGCATTCCATCTTGATCTAGATGTAGGCATGGACATAGGGGGAGTGTTGTTCTCTTAATGAACTTTCCCTCCCCCCATTATGCATAAATCAATCTAGTCTTTCTCTTTAGCCATTGTCAAATGGCACTTGTGCTTCAAAGACGAGCATTGGTCATGAACCCAAGGATAATTCTTCGCGGTGTCATACCATTGTCTCAAACATAGGTGGCCTCGGCCACCGCCCCTTTCTTTTGTATAGAAGAAAGGATATACAATGACAAGTCAGTACATTTTTCTAGGTGCTATCTCGTTTTTACTTACTTGTCATTTGCCCAAGTTCTTCTCTTATCCTAGGCCGCGTTGTAACATTTGCAGCGGTACTACCGCGAGGGTAGCGGTACTACCGCCAGGACCCCAGCGGTACTACCGCTAGGGATAACGGTACTACCGCCAGGATCCCAATCTAATACGACCGGCTAGGAAATTTTTAGGGTTGTCTCAAGGTGGAGCGGTACTACCGCCAAGGGGAGCGGTACTACCGCCAGGACCCCAGCGGTACTACCGCTGCATCCAGCGGTACTACCGCTAGGTTCTCAGCGGTACTACCGCTGGCCCGTACCCCTTGGGCTATATAAAGGAGGGGGAGCCCGTTTTTCTCAGCCTGTTTCTTCTTTCTCGCGGCTCCTCCCTCCCCTATCCCGAAATCTCCCTGTTTGGATCTCGTTTCGTGGAGCTCGTTCTCTCCGTTGGATTGGAAGGGTTGCTCCACCTCTCCTTCCTCCTCCAAGGGCCATGAATCCCAGTAAAGCTCCTCCCCTTCTTCTATTTGGTTGATGTTCTTGTTTTAGGGTTAGGAGCATTGGGGATTGGATCCATGTCTTTGACCTTGTGTCTTGTTCTTGGATGGCATGAAGGAGATATTTGAGGGGAGTGTAGGTCCTATGAATCGTTGTTGATTATGTTGCCATGCCATAGGATTTACTTGTTTTAGATCTAGCACTTGAACTATGTTTGGATTAGATCTAAAACTTGCTCTCTCTTGCCTAGGCATGTACTTATTTCGGTGTTACCTGTGATCCTCATGTGAGTAGGGCTGGGGTGGTGTTCTTAGTGCTCATATACAGCCCATGCCCTCGTAAAATTCGTGTAGCCCTATGCATGAGGTCTATTTTTATCTGTCAGATCTGAAAGTCAAACCCCAGCGGTACTACCGCCAAGGGTAGCGGTACTACCGCTAGGCCCCAGCGGTACTACCGCCAGGGGTAGCGGTACTACTGCCACGAGGATTCACTGTGCATTCTTTTCATGTGCTTGGCAATGAGTGTTTATTTTTCTGCTTTTTCTAGTTCATTGCCTTGACTCTTTTTGTCGCTTCTTTTTGCTGTGTGCTTTGTGTCACAGGTAGTACTCGCCGTTCGAACCCCCCACGGGACACGCAGTCAAAGCAGTTTCGCAACCCAGAGGCTCCCGAGGGGTCTGCCACCTCAGGTCTTCAACCCAAAAGGCAGTCCTTCAAGAAGATCGCAAGCAAGGACAAAAGGATCAATGTCCGTATAATGTCCCCCAAGGACTTTCTGTGGTTTCGCACTCAGAACCATTATCTCAACGAGAGGGTTGTGATCAAGGATGTTGACCATGTCTGGGCAAAGGATCAGTTCAGGATCTACCCTGATGTTGTCGCGCACTTCAAGATAAACTATGTCTCCGTTCAGTGGATTGACCTAGCTCATCTTAAGCGGAACCTGGACTATTTTGGTGATGTCCTCTCTCTGATTGACAAACTGGGCATCAAGGACATCATCACTTACAAGACAGATTTTGACCCCACTGTTGTTGCTCAGTTCTATGTCACGGTCCACTTCTCTCCTGATGAAGAGCGCTCTATGGTGTGGATGACCGGGACTCAGAAGATGACCGGTACCTGGCGTGAATTCATGCAATTTCTCAACATTGACTTCCAGGGAGCTGACACTCCACTTGGGTTGCGTCCTCATGCTGCAGCCCCCACCGATAGGGCCCCCGCAAAGGACAGATTGCAGAAACTCTATGTGAGGAAGGGTGTGCTCCCCAAGCATCTAGACATCATGCATCGGATCCTTCGCAACACCCTCTTCCCTCGCATTGGTAACTTCGACGAGGTTCATGGCTCCTTGGCTGAGATGCTGCTGCTTTGTGAGGAGGCTATGTATAAGGAGTCTGCCCCTCTGGATATTTCTGATGTGATGTTCACGGAGCTCTGGAACTGCATCATCATGCGTAAGGTTCCCATCTACGGGCCCAGTTGTTCGCATATATTCGTCATAAGTGGCGAGAGGCTTTTCCGGAGGAGGTGCTCTACGCTCAGTCTGAGTACATTGTGCACGACTCGATCAAGCTTCGCGTCAAGGAGAAATGGGCCAACCCATCAACTTCCTCTCAGAACATGGATACTGACACAGAGACTGCTACTGACAGAGGAACCGCCTCTCAGTCCCGCTCTTCTGCCATGCCATCTTGGGCCATCAAACTACAGGATAAGATGAAGACTCTATTCTGTATGCAGGCTAAGGGTCAGTCCCAGACGCACGTGGCTCAGAAGGAGAGCCGCCAGAGGCACAAGCGTGTTCTCAGGACTCTTGATGTGGACATCTCCAGCGGATCAGAGGACGACATCACTCCAGAGGCTACTTGGATGCAGGCTCAAGGATACCAGTGGTCTGGCGATGAGGCGGAAGAGGAGGAGCAGGACGATCAGGAGGGTACCGACGAGTCTGGCGATGCTGAGGATGAGGAGTAGCTGCCTGTGGCATTAGGTGTGCCCCTTTTTGGTGTCTTGTGCCAAAGGGGGAGAGAGTCTAGGAGCTGGATTTGCTTTCATAGTCGAACTTTTCTTTGCTTTGCTTTCTTTCGTGTGGTTTGCCTCGAACTTGGTTTGCTTCTAGTTTGCTATCATTTGTGAGACATGAACTTATGTGAGATTTATTTCCATCATATGCTGTGAGTCATATGCCCCGTATTGTCATATATCTCTATCTTTTTGTTCTCATATTATTCTTTGTGCAAATCCGGTATTGTCATCAATCCACCAAAAAGGGGGAGATTGTTGGGCATAGTTTATGCCTAAGTAATTTTGGTGATTGATGACAGTACCGTAAAGAACTAACCGTGTGTGTTAAGGTTTCAGATAACACACGTCAACGTCACAAGACGACTCATCTCCTCATTAATGGAACGGAAGCACGGCGCTCTCTATGATTCTCTTTATTTGAGTCATAGGAAAGCCGTACTATTAAGTGGGGATCCGTAGTGGAAAGGTTTGGGTGGAATCTATCTTTGCACGCGCACACTTCACATATTCTCCCTTACCTTCTTCATTGGAGCGGCCCCCGCCACTGTGTTTCTGTCCTCCTTGCAAATTGGTCCCCAACGGTAGTACCGCTGGCCCTAGCGGTAGTACCGCTGGAATGCTAGCGGTAGTACCGCTGCAGCCAGCGGTAGTACCGTTGGCTGGCGGTAGTACCGCCCCTGGTCAGTGGTAGTACCGCTCCAGGAGCTCAGTACCGCCTGCCTAGCGGTAGTTCGTGGACGGACCTTTTTGCGAAGACTTTCTTGGCGGTGGTAGTGCTTTTTGCACTACCAGGGGCCCAGCGGTAGTACCGCTGGAGTGCCAGCGATAGTACCGCTGCAGCCAGCGGTAGTACCACTAGGCGGCGGTAGTACCGCCCCTGGTCAGCGGTAGTACCGCTGGAGTGCCAGCGGTAGTACCGCTGCAGACAGCGGTAGTACCGCTAGAGCTCGGGCAGAGAGTGGGAAAACGGTCTGATTTCCCCCCCCCCCACTATATAAAGGGTTCTTCTAGCTGAGGAACCTTATCTCTTACCTCTCTAAGCTCCATTGTTGCACCCCAAGCTCAAAAGTGCCCGATCTCTCTCCCTAGCCAATCAAACTTGTTGATTCTTTAGGGATTGGTTGAGAAGGCCTAGATCCACACTTCCACCAAGAGAAAAGTTGATTCCCCCACCAATCCCTTGCGGATCTTGTTACTCTTGGGTGTTTGAGCATCCTAGACGGTTGAGGTCACCTCGAAGCCATATTCCATTGTGGTGAAGCTTCGTGGTCTAGTTGGGAGCCTCCAAGCTTTGTGTGGAGTTGCCCCAACCTTGTTTGTAAAGGTTCGGTCGCCGCCTTCAAGGGCACCTATAGTGGAATCACGGTACCTTGCATCGTGCGAGGGCGTGAGGAGAATACGGTGGCCTTAGTGGCTTTTTGGGGAGCATTGTGCCTCCACGCCGCTCCAACGGAGACGTACTTCCTGTCAAAGGGAAGGAACTTCGGTAACACATCCTCGTCTCCATTGGTTCCACTTGTGGTTATCTCTATCCTTTACTTTGTATTTGCTTATGCTTGTGACTATATCTTACTTGTCTTAATAGCTCTCGTTGTTAGCTTCTTTAGGGTTCACCTCATTGTCGTATTATTTGTGAACCCGTATGTTGTTTACCTTAACTTGCTAAGATTATTTAAAAAGTGGTCGTTGTCTATTCAACCCCCCCCTCTAGCCAACCATATCGATCCTTTCAGTGAGTTAATTCGTTTTCCCCTCTGTTGCAGTAGCAGTAGACTGAGTTTAGCTATGTTAAGTCCCCATCTATGGTGAGCTAAGCTGCATTAGCATAGTGGTGTGGAGTTGTGCATAGGGTACCCTAGGTTCAGGGTTCGATTCCCCATGCACCCCATTTTATTTTTTCTTTTAGGTGTGTGGTGCAGTAGTTGGGGTGTGTGTGTATTGTGGGGGTATGGCCCACTTGCATACACCCATTAGGGGCCCTGGTGAGTATGACCAGTGGGACCCCCTGATGTTTATATATTTTTCTTGTTTAGTTTAGTTTTGTGAAGTATTTCCAAATCTGGAATATTCCAGAAGAGGAACATGCCAAGTCTGGCATATCAAGAACAGCCCCTGTTCTTGTTATTAGCGGAGTTTGATCTTGGTAGTTTTTCCTTTGTTGTTTCTGGTGTTTTTACGCATGCATATATAGCAGTGTTATATATGGTTTTGGGGTAGGAGAACCCAAGGATTCCAATGGAGACACTAGTTTCCAGTTCTGAACAGATCCGCACAAGTGTCACTTTGTGATGAGGTGGCACTTGATTACCTTTGTAGGTTGGAGTAAGAGCATAGTTAGGGATTGAGCATCCATGCATCATTTTAGTTAGTGCTTCCTGTTGTGCATGTCTCTTGAAATGTAGCTCCGTTCTATGTTCCACGTGTTAACCGACTAGGATGATAGGTAGAATCACCCGCTTCACCCCTTGCCATGTTAACAACAATTAAATATTGTCGTGTATATAACCGGGAGTGAACTAAGTAATTAACCGTGGAGTTTCGTCGATATGCAACTCGTTGCATATCGAGCTTCACTTAATGTGTAGTGTTTGTGTGATGTGAATTGCCATGCCATGGCGTGCATATTTGATCTGTTCATACATCATATTAGGTTGTGCATCATGTTGTGCATCGTGTGGTGAATATCTGTGTTGATGTTTGTTTCCGGTTTGCTCCGTCTCGATAGAGTTCCGCAAGCGTGTCGGAATGTGAGGACCCGTTCGACTACGATGGTTCACCGACTTCATGGAGTTGTTCTTCTTCCAAGCGGGATCTCAGGCAAGATGACCATTTCCCCAGATACCATTACTATCATTGCTATGCTAGTATTACCGTTTCTATCGATTATGTCTCGTTGCCTACCACATGTTAAATATCAGCCTCTCAACAATGCCATGAAAACTTTCAACCTGTTCGACCTAGCAAAGCACTGATTGGCTATGTTACCGCTTGCTTAACCCTGTGTAGCGTTGCTAGTTGCAGGTGCAGTTGCTTCCATGTGATTACATGGGTTCCTTGTCATATCACCATATTTAAATGCTATTTAATTTAATGCACCTATATACTTGGTAAAAGGTGGAAGGCTCGGCCTTTCTAGCCTGGTGTTTTGTTCCACCTTTGCCCCCTTAGTTTCGGCTACCGGTGTTATGTTCCATAATTGAGCGCTCCTAACACGATCGGGGTTGTTATGGGGACCCCCTTGATAACTCGTTTTAGGTTAAAGCTGGTCTGGCAAGGCCCAACTTTGGTACTACATTTGTCTAATCACCTAATAAAATTCCATAGGGACTTTCCGGACCCCGAGGATAATTTAATCAACCCCCGGGCCAGTGCTCCTCATGAGTCTTGGTCCCACCTGAGCGATGTCCGGCGCCCCTCTGGTCACCCAGAGGTTTAGCGATCCCGACGTCTAGCTCATCCGTCGTGTCTTGAGAACGAGATACGCGGCTCCTATCGGGATCGTCGACACGTCGGGCGGCCTTGCTGGATTAGTTTTACCTTTGACGAAATATCTTGTGCATCGGGATTTCGGTGATGCTTTGGGTAATCTCAGAGTTGAGGTTTTCCACTAGGGAATCCGACGAGATCGCGAGCTTCGTGATTGAGGATTTCTATGCGGCTTATGGTAATTTGTGATGGACTAGTTGGAGCACCCCTGCATGGTTAAATCTTTTCGGAAAGCCGTGCCCGCGGTTATGTGGCAACGTGGAAACTTTGTTTAACACTGGTTCTAGATAACTTGAAGTTAACTTAATTAAAATATGCCAATTGTGTGCGTAACCGTGACTGTCTCTTTCGTGAGATCTTTCTCCGATCGAGGACATGGTGGGGTTATGTCTGACGTAGGTAGGTGTTCAGGATCATTTATTTGATCATCAGTAGCTCACGTCCGCTGTGCGTAGATCTTCCCCTCTTATTTCTTGTACTCGTAAGTTTAGCCACCAAATATATGCTTAGCCGCTGCTGCAACCTCACCACTTAACCATACCTCACCCATTAAGCTTTGGTAGTATTGATACCTTTGGAAATGAGATTGTTGAGTCCCCTGTGGCTCACAGATTACTACAACACCAGTTGCAGGTACAGGTAAAGGTTACTTGACGCGAGCGCGTTGATTGTTCATTTGGAGTTGCTTCTTCTTCTTCTTCTTCATCATCGATCTAGGATGGGTTCCAGGCCGACAGCCTGGGATAGCAAGGATGGACGTCGTTCTTCTTTTATCGTTTGTTTTCGTCCGTAGTCGGACCCTGCTCTTACTCTTGATGATTATGTAATGTACTGATGTGACTCTGATGTAGCTTGTGGCGAGTGTAAGCCAATTCTCTCTCTATATATATATATATATATATATATATATATATATATATATATATATCTTATTTTCGGTACATGTACTTGTAATGATATCCATTCTTGCGACACGACGAGATGCGCTTCTATCCCTGACGAGGCCTTCGTGCCAAATTGAGGAGAGGGTCGCATCTTGGGCGTGACAGTGACCCACAAAATTGCTTCGACGGGATGTTGTCTTGCATGCGAAAACAGGAAACCGGCCATTATATATTAGAGCATACTATGGGTGCTACGACCCATTGTCATATCCACTATTCTTCCCACGTGGAGAGACTGGTTGGAATCGTTGCATGCCATATATTCCGCCCCCGGATGACACGACCCAAAATTCCATGCATATGTCTGCAACCCAAGGAAACCAAGCCTCTTATTTACATATAGGTATGATGCTCGCTGTTAATTTATATAAATACCTACTTTTTGCGAATGATGAAGAAACCTAATGTTTTCATGCATATATCTATCAGACAAAGACTTGATTAGAGAAAGAGAACAAGATGCGAATGGTGCATCGCGAGAAGCGGATAATCCTGTGCCACATGTAAACCAAGCCCTTGATTTATATACAGGTATGATGTTCACTATTAATTTATATACTGGTGTATTTCTGAATGACAGTCATAAGTTGTGTTTTCATCAACATCTGTCAGAAGGGAACTTAAATTGAAAAAGAGAATGAGATGGGAATTTTACACCGCATGAAGCCACAAACGATGATTTACCTTCACGTATCATTCATCATTGCTAAATATTAATTTTGTATGTTGTCGACCATTATGAGTGTTGTCGATCATTATAGGTAAAACCACCATACTGATATTTATGTTCTTAATCTTATAGATGACAATGAGGATAAGCCAGATGAGGATTTTGCTGACAATGAAGTCAGTGGAACACAATTCAGGAAATTTGGTAGTGCAAGGGAATACTACTGCTTCAAGTTGCAAGTCAGGAGGAAGCTTTTTAACATCCTCTTGTTCAGGGGCGCCTTTTCCAACAATGGGTTGTTGACATGTATATTAATATTGAGACTATGCGGCTTGACTGGTACTCAAAGCCGGAAAATCAGAAGGTCATCCGCGCTGACCCCTACCAGGTATTGTGCTTGTGTTTATTGTAATACATCATAATACAACGATGTGGTGGATGTTCCATGCGTTGACTATAACCTGGTATGCTATTATAGGGTCTTGTTGACACCGTCGTTGCGAGTGAGTCACGCGGTGATCGAATTGACAAAAGAATCGTACTTCCACGGACATTTCCTTGTGGTCTGTGGATGATAAATTTTATGGAGTACTTCACTCGAAATGATTTGTCTGACACTCCTACGCAGGTAAATTTTATGTAATACTTATTCTATGTTGTATCATTATTTAACTCTTATTTCTACTTTAATAGGATCATATGGTAGATTTTAGAACAAAACTAGCTGTCATTTTAGTGGACTCACAATTAATGATGATAATATAAGAAATCGAGACATGGAAGATGACGAAAACAATATAGATCCCACGGATTGTATGATTCTCGATGGACCCTCTCAGAATCTCAAAACATCGAATACATCGTTAGATGTTGAGCTCATCTCACAGTCATATATCCTTTCACCGTGTGTCAACCCAACAAACGATGACTTAATAGATGAATTGTGCTTGTTCATCAGTATGGTTGATGATGACACTTAGTAAGTCATGTTCTTTTAGTTCATTTTGTATTCTAATAAATTACTCTTATGTCATTATAATTAACAAAAATTTGATTTTACAAGAGCGAATGGGTGAAAAGCTCTGATCCTTACCCTATCAGCTTAAAGTTGAGACAAATAAAAAACATATTAAACAATGATGAATATATGAATATTGATTCCTTTAAGAGGGTTGTGCGGATACTAGCGCGCCACGAAGTCGAGCTTCTCGGAGACATTCCATCTCACTATATGGATCTAAACTTTTGTGTAAGATACTATAATTGCGTATTACATATTTTTTCCTCATAGCACTATTGTTTTCTTCCTTTTTTAGTCCATGTTCCACTATGCACGAGACCCAAGTCATCATGAAAATATGGACAGTGCTACGTTCAAACGATTGTTTCATAGCTGGCCTGACAACAATGAGTGTCATATCTCACATTGTGTTATGGTAAGATTTTAATTTTTCGTTTATAACAGTGGTTTATTTGGTTTTAATTAATATTTCATGTATTTATAAACGTATACATCATTGCAGATTTTATTGCCTTGGGATATTTTTGGGTTGTTTCTCTTGTTTGTCTTGGATCAACATAAAAAACTTATCTCAATTTTTGATCCGATACCAATACCTACTTTGGGGAAGAATATACTTAAAACCGCGGTCAGTAACCTAAACCTCACACTCCAAGTTGCAAACCCTGCATTCAAGGACGATATCTCTAAATGGGAATGTATAGTTCCGGTTGTTCCAACAAACTCACACTGGTATGAATCTCTTTAATGCATTATAATATTAAATAATTCATTCATTCAACGCACAATATGTGTTTATTTCATACATGCAGTGCCTTGTCGGGGTATTTGGTTTTTAACTACATGCACTGATTGTGCGATAGAAAGCTATATTTTCCTATATCCCAGGTGAGTATTTACACCATGCTTATTTGTATACACATTACACATACAAACTTGTTATAACAATGTTGTCTAATTCATATGTAGGATTGTTTTGAACTGAGGAAGCGATTTTTGATGCATATTTTAAAGTATGAAGAAAATAAATCTCAAAACAATATCTCATACATTGAAGAAAGCATCATAGATCGCATCTATAGATGAACTTTCATTGCTTCAAAAGATGGACCTTCAAGACGTGCTTAGTCCTGGTTTTATAATATATTTCTCTAACAATTATAATACAATTATTATGTGATCGTGAATTTTATGCGGAGACATGTTTCTAGATCGTATGTTACGCACGTTCTCATATTGTTTTATGTAAGACACCGTTAAATGACTCGATAAAAAAACTCAAATATGTTTTACTATAGATTATGATACGTGTGTTGGATCACAAATATGTCACAATTTTGAAAATACAATTTGAGTGACATAGTAACATTTTGTACCTGTCTGAAAAAAATCATAAATTATTTTACTATGATATCATATGAATTCATTTCTTTTAAACGTTCGTTGTTCGTGCATGCTTACTTTGACCTATCGAAACTGAATTAAGTACTCCCTCTGTCCCAAAATAAGTGTCTCGACTTTATACTAGCTCTAGTACAAAATTATACTAAGCTTAAGACACTTATTTTGGGACGGAGGGAGTAGTACAGTACCAAGCTCCCGTGGATAATACTCTAATAAAATAGTTCAGGGCCAGGCACGACAAGAGTGCGTGTGCACGTTCCAATAAAATACGTATTTCTCATGTGCACTGAAACATATTCTTGTAGGCATCACATCAGTATTTGAAATCCATTTGAACTATCGAAACTCACGCAAAAAGCTGGAATGTATTTCTGCAGTATCCTGTGAAATTCCAGTAATTACCCTTTTTTTTTCTCGAGAAATACTCAGCCGGTTTTTATTTTAACGAAAAGAGACCCCAAGAGGGCCACAGCCCAGAAAGCCCACCATATCTCCGAGGCCCACAGGTTTCGGTCCAGAAACCCCAATTGCCCCCGGTTCTAGAGCCTTCCTCTTTGCGTCGCCGGAAATAAAAGGCGCCTCCCTTCCCCTCCCTTCGATTCCACACCACCACTCGCCTCCTCCCCTAGGGTTTCCCGCCGCGCACCACCACCAAAAACCCCCGCCTCCCACCTCCCCGGCGATCGGATCGATGGCGGCGGACGCGGCATCGGCGGCGGTGAAGAACCTCACGCTCAAGAGCTCCGACGACGAGGTGTTCGTGGTGGATGTGGCGGTGGCCATGGCGTCGCAGACCATCAAGCACCTGGTGGATGACGGCTGCGCCGACAACATCATCCCGCTCCCCAACGTCAGCGCCAATATCCTCATCAAGGTCATCGACTACTGCAAGCAGCACGTCCTGAACGGGGACGCAGCCGCCGCCGCCGCCGACTCCTCCTCCACCTCCACCTCCGTCAAGCCCGACGAGGTGAACCTCAAGGCCTTCGACGAGCACTTCGTCAAAGTCGACCAGACGGTCCTCTTCGACCTCATCCTGGTGAGCGAGACTTCCGATCCCCTCTTCCCCTCCCGTGCCGTGCTCCTACATTGTATGTACTCGTTGAGGGCTTGTGTTCCGGCCGTTTAGATGCGATTGCGGTGTGGATTTGAGCGGTTGGTGCCCAGATTCGCTGTTCGATTGTGGACGCCAACTTAGTTGTTCTAGGGTTTAGGGTTTTGTGTTGTTGCTGTGCTACGAAATGGGACGTATTGCAGGTTCGTTTCATCCGTTATGATTGTGGATTTCAAGTGCGTAGTTTTTCCCCGTGCTGTATATTTTCAGGTTTTCCGTTTAGTGCGTTTTGTCATGTTTATGCAATCTATTGGATGTGACAACTGTTATGTGAGCGATTCGGTAATGTTACTGAAGTGTCTGATGGTTGCATGACATAGTAGTCGGCTTTTTTACTTCAAGTGATGATAATTTTTCCGTGTTCAGTTCTGCTGCAGGATTAAGCCCATGTGTACTACTAGCATTTAGTTGTCTGCTTTTTAGATGTATCACTGCATTTCAGATAATAAATGATGTTCAGTTCTGGTACTGTTATGTATCTTTGGCATGATCTGTTTCAGATAATAAGTGATGCCTGATACGAATTTCTGTGTAAGTGAATGCATTCTATGTTGTTACAGCCAGCTGTTTTCTGTTACCTCATTTGGATTACTCACTGTTACTACTTTGTTTCTTACTTGTTGCAGTCAGCTGTTTTCTGTTTCCTAATTTGGTTACTCTCAGCTATTTTGTTTATTACTTGGAAACAGTACTGTGATAAAAAATTGATTATCTGCATTGCATCGTTAAATGCTGTACTAGATAAACAATGCTTTGTGGTAGTCTGCAATACAATAACAAGATATTAGCATGGTCCTAGTTGTCGCTTTGTGGTGGCCTTGCCGGCCTTGAGTGGCATTACTATTCAATGCTTGTTGCCTGATCTGACAAGAATGCTATTCTAGAATCTGTTTGTTAAACTATTCAGTATCTGACCTCCATCAGGATGTGAAGCATGTTATGTTTATTTGTTGCTTTCTGGTGTTCTTTGTTGGGATAGTACTTTGCAAGGCTTGTACATGGACATACAATAGTTACAGTAGACAATTCGTTTTTGTTTAGCTCTGTAGTATGTGTATCCCATCAGTTTATATACACTTCTGCGTATAATAAAATATGCCTTACTTTACTGCTCAATGGTTGGTAGCTTTGTTGTAAATAGTTGTTTTTGCGTTATCCACCTTGGTGAAGTATAATTCGTGTGCACTGTATTTGTGTCCAACTGTGTATGCTTGTAATGCATGTCAGTTGTGTTCTTGTCTCTTTGTACCACAACCTAAAGGCATATTGCCACTTTCTTTCTTAAGCATGAAGTTTGCGTACTCACCATTATTTATTGCTACTGCTGTCTTGCTTAAGTATGAACTGCAAGTTCTTTCATAATGCGGATGTTGCAATAACCTTCTGTGTCTGATGCTCCTGTTCTTTATCTGTTTGTCATTATGCCCGACCCTTGTTGCTGCTAGTTTTTAGGTTGTTGTAAGTACTTGATTAGTGTTATCCACCTTGCTCTAGTATAATTCATCTGCCCTGTATAGGTAACTATCTTGTGTAAGCAGTTGTGTTTGTCCTTGGTACCACTACGTGTTGATAGTGTCTTGCTTTAATACTAGCTTTGCTCCCTCGCCATGCTATATTGCTATGTATGTTTGCTTTGCTCAGCATGATATGAACCGATGCTCTGTCTTGCTTAAATATGATTCTGTACAACATTGGTACTCTGTTTCTTAAATATGAACTGAAGCTCTGTCTTCTGTTGATAATGGATTGATCTACTATGTCTGATGCTCCTGTTCTTATATATGTTCAGTGTGATGCTTGACCTTGATTGCTTCCATTTGCCTTGACAGGCTGCGAACTACCTGGAGATCAAGGGGCTCCTCGACCTGACCTGTCAGACGGTCGCCGACATGATCAAGGGCAAGACTCCGGAGGAGATCCGCAAGACCTTCAACATCGTCAACGACTTCACACCGCAGGAGGAGGAGGAAATTCGGAGGGAGAACCAGTGGGCCTTCGAGTGAAGGTTGACTCTGCGACGCGAATAACCAGCAAGGAAGGAAACGTGGCTTCGTTGAATGCCTGGGAGCAGCCGTTAACGTTTTGTGGTTCTGAGACAAGGCTAGTAGGGAAGATGTAAGTAGGTTCTGATTCCGGTGGATCTGGAGGGTCCTTACCATTTTGGCTGACTACGCGCTCTTTTTGGTTGTGGTGGTAATTTTGCTGCACTCTTGGGACCTGGTTATGAGGAAATGAGATGGTGTGCTGGTTATTCTGCACTAATGCTGGTTCTGTCGTATGCCTATCTGCCTCTGTTGCGCTGAGATTCGTTTTGCTCTATTTATGATGTGGGGTGATTTGCTTTCAGTTCTATGTTTTGGGTTGATTTGCCATTGTGGTTTCCTGTTCTCCGTTTGCATAGAGGGTTGTCTGTTTGCTTAGGGATGTGGGGTGGTTTGGCATCTTGGTTCTGCGTTGTGCAGTCCAGGGGTTGGTATCTTTTTTCCCTCTACTCCACATCTGTTAGCAACTAACAGCTTTGTTCCTAGGTGTGGAATTTTGTTTCAGTGCTGTCTGGTAGTACTATCTGTTAGCAACTTTCATGTAGGTGTGGAATTTTGTTTCCCTGCTGTGTGCTGTTTAGCGCTCTGTTCGTAGCATCTTGTTTCTACTGTTTTTGGCCTTGCTGCACGAGCAATTCTGGGATTTTTATTAAATACATAGCATTATTTCTCTGAACTGGAATTAGATGAAGTCATTCGTGATGGTAAGGAATCCCCGTGGACGGCTCAAGTTAATTAATTTTGTAAGCATAGGGCACCTCCCAGCTCACCTCAAACCGACCTCTCGCCTTGCCATTTAATGCGGTATCCCATTATTTCGTAGACCTGTCAAGGACCATAGGTTTTATGTTCCATTACCATACTGCATCTGTTTGACTCTTTTTATATTTAGAAAAGCCATGAGCCCAACTTTATAAATAAAACCATCAGATAAAGTCAGAAACAACACATAACACGAGTCCGAACCGCCAACAAAGACAAGACGCGTAACAGAGAGTCTGATACATGGCGCGCGAGCTAAACCCGTGGTACGCAGGCCGGACTATCAAAGAAAATTGCAACAAGGACAGCAGGTCGAAGTTGTGTCCGTCTTCAAGCTTAGCCAATAATCTCCACTGATGTAGGAACAATCAAGCTTTAAATAAGCAATCAACATGTTTAACAGAAAAGATGTGTTTAATGATAAACTTGTTCCTGGTCGTCCACAAAGCCCAACACATCGCCGCGAGTCCAATCCAGAACAAACGTTTCGTATCCCCATCAGGGGACTGGTGAGATTACAGAGCTCACACAAATACGAAGGGGCTCAAGTCACTCAGAACTAAGAGCGCAAGCAACACCAGATCAATTTAGCCAAGACACAGTTAAAGAAAATATGATTGGTGTCCTCCAAAGCATCACATAGGGCACAACGATCCGAGCCCGGCCGTTGCGTTTCCTAATCCGATCAGCTGTCGGGAGGCGACCCCTCAAAGCTTCCCACATAAATATTTTAATCTTAGGAGAAATACACAAACACCAAATCTGACAAAACTTAGTTGAAGGAGTACAAGCAATCAGCTTAGAATATAAGGATTTAACCGAGAAGCGACCCGAGGAAGAGTGAGGCCAGACCACCGAGTCTTCCGCCTCCGAGAGCGAGGGAAAAAGGGCAGCAAGATGTTGCCATTGAACCAACTCAAGACAGCGCACGTCGGAAGGCCAAGTCCCGGTTATCACCCGCAAGCTCTCCAATGGAAATATCGGGTTTAGGGCAGTAAGAGAATGGCGTAGGGAAGGTCACTGATAGACTCGAGTCCTCACACCACGAGTCCAACCAAAATCAGGTCGAGGCGTCATTACCCACCAAAAATTTGACATGGTCTTCGAATATCGGACGCACCTTAACCAGATCCTTCCAGAACTGAGATCCACCCCTAGGGGAGGCGAACATAGGATTAGAGGAGGGAAAATATTTCGCCTTAAGATAGAGAACCAAAGGGAGCCTCGGCCCGAGGACATAATTTTCCATGACCACTTGATCATGTCATTTGTTCATCGCCGCGGTATTAATGATGCCCAAACCTCCAATGTTTTTGGGCCTACAAATGATGTTCCATTTGACCAACCGATACTTACGCTTATTCTCCGCAGAATTCCAATAAAAAGCACCACTGTGCTTGTCGAAATCATCATGCGTATCCGCGGAGAGAAGGTAAAAGGCCATGGTGAACATAGGATGGGAGGATAGACAGGAATTAGTCAAGGCCACCTTACCCGCATTCATATTGTATCTTCCCCTTCATGGAAGCACTCTATTGCCAACCTTGGTCACAATAGGTGCAAACTCCTTGGCACAAAGCTTATCTAGGGCAATCGGGTGACCCAAGTATTTAAAAGCAAAGGAACTGATGCTCCAATTAAGGAGGTGTGCCACGTGCCTAGCCTCACCATCATCAACATGAGTGATAATGACCTCGCTCTTCGCGAAGTTAATTTTAAGCCCGACACAGCTTCAAAGCAAAGCAGGATGAACTTGAGATGGGCAAGGCAGGATTCATTAAGCTCCACCATGATAATTGTATCGTCCGCATACTGAAGGTGGGTGACCCCATGGGGGATGAGGTGAGAAATCACCGGAGAAATATGGCCCGAAGTAGCAGCCCGAGACAGAATACGTGAGAAAGCATCGGCAACAAAGTTAAAAAGGATCGGGGAAGCCGGACCCCCTTGCCTTATGCCCCTGCCATTGGTAAAAAAAAGGACTGGTATGCCCGTTCACCGAGATCGCCGTGTGCCCATCGAAAACCAATTGCATAATCCTATACCTGTCTGAGGAAAGACCAACTAATCGGCTCATACGCTTTCTTGAAGTCCAACTTAAGAATCACCGCTTTCACATTACGGGATTTGAGATCATGGACAGTCTCATGAAGGCAGATAATCCCACCGAGGATGAATCTGCCTTTCACGAAGGCAGTTTGGAAAGGACTAAGCGTCCGATGCGCAACACGGGACAAGCGCGAGGCAAAACCCTTGGCCGGAAATTTCACCATATGATTAATAAGGGCAATCGGCCTAAATTGGGATATCAGCTCTGCACCCTTGACCTTAGGGATGAGGGAGATAACAACATAATTAAGGCGGAATATATCCATCGTTCCAAGACAAAATCCTTGAATGATCTTACAAACGAGGGCCTTAAGTTGTGGCTAGATTTTTTTTTAAAGGAATGGAAAAACCATCCGGTCCCGAAGCCGCGTTGGGTTTCACAGACTGGATAACGACCCAAATCTCCTCATCAGAGAGAGGCAAGATTAATGCATCGTTCTCATCAGGGGATATTTTAGAAGGAGTGTCCCAAAGAGAGAGAGAAATGGACAACCCAGACTCCGGTCTAGCCGCATACAAAGAAGAGAAGAAGTGAGCCACATGCGCCATAATCAGAGCTTGATCAAAAATCTTCACCCCGTTAATAATAAGGCTATCCAGAGAGCATCTCCTTCTTCTCCCATTAGCAATCGCGAAAAAATAGACCGTGGTGGCATCACCTTTCAAAGTCCAATTCAAGGTGCCCCTTTGATGCTAATAGACCTCCGACTGTCGATGCAGCAGCATAAGGGCCTCCTCAAGGTCATACCGCGAACCCCACTCACTCTCAGACAGACCCTGCTCATCCACCAGAGCATCGGGGCACGCAATCTGGGCCTCGAGAGAGCCCTTATCACTGCGTTCCTCCGTCGCTCTGTTACAAGACCAGCCACACAGAAATTTACGGATCGCGTAGGAGCACTTGTGTCAGTCATCCATGGGTCAAAAGGACCGACGACAAGAAGAAAGAAGCCCAGAGATTTTCGAAGCTAACAAGTCTGGAAAACCCATAATGCACAAAAGAGGGGGGTTGATACGATTCTGACAATCCACAGTGAGGTGCCCCTGAGATCTGCAAATGAGGCAAAAAGGAGGGTTGATGCACCTCGACTAGAAGTACCTCGGTTGGTGACACGCAAAGCATGTCAGGGAGGAAGATGGGCCGGGGGAAGGGTTCGAGGGGTGAGATGGGGGAGGTGGAGGAGGGGGGGGGGTCGCCAGTCGGACTCGTTTTTGATCGATCTATTTTTTTTTAAACAGTTTTCGGTCGATCTCTTTTAGGGGTGTTTCCGATCGATCGAGCAACACCTGCTAACCTCGACTCATGTGGACGTACAGCGGCTCAGCACCATACGAGGCCCTACACTTTGGTTCCTCATTGTATACGCACCTTATATGAGATTTTTTTAATAATTAATTAAAAAGTAAAAAATATTTCCAAAGTAATTTCAGATTAAACTTGACTTTGTTTTGCACTAGTATATTAATTTTCACGAAAAAAGTCAACATTGACTTTTGGGCAAAAAAGGCAAAAAATATTTGCTATTATAGGTCACTATTCATACTATTTTGATCAAAAAATGTCTTTTTTGAAAAGATGTCATAGTATAATTTTCTTTTGTGGAATTTTGCTTACAAGTATAATGAAAGGTCAAGTTTATTTCAAAAATATTCCATCCCTAAAAAATAGCTATGTACATACTATGTCTAGGAAACAAATTGGGGCCCTCAAAATTGATGGGCCATGTGCAGCCTGCACACTTTGGACACTTATGGGACCGGGCTTGAACGTCTTCATTACATGTTGTAGCATAAGGTGAATGCCCATGAAGGCCGCGATGTAGTGGTCATGGAGGAGGGCCTTATATTCTGCTGCGTTGTTGGAGTTGTGGAAGTGGAGCTTGTTACTTCTCCGACATATTTATATTTTTTTTATTGTTTCATGTTGTCAAATCCATAAGGCATGTGATGCTACTTCTGCGTTCGGATCTGACGAATCGAAGAACTCGTCTTGAATCATTTGCTCAGGCTCCGTCAGCCCATACTCCTCGTCCGACGAAGCATCGAATTCATCGTTTTCCCTAAGAAAATCGCAAGAAACCGGGTCAATCACATAAAATGCAAGGGGCGGCCCGAGTGTTGTCAGGCGTACAGCGGTGGCATCTGGACCGGCGACCATATCCCCAACTGCAAGGACGCAAGAGAGTGTTGTGCTTGTGTTGTCGGCACAGAGGCGCAGATGCTTGAAACAGTTGTCGAACGCGTGCGACGGCGAAGCGAAGGGGCAAGAACAGAAGAGAGGAAAAATGAGTGGAGCAGGTGGATTTGATGTAATTTGTGATGAGGTGGGTATGTCGGACGCCCGGTCGCATCCATATCCGTTTTAAAATTGGGTTGGATATAAAACGTGTCGGTCAGCTCGAGCGTTTGAGACACCTATCTGAATCACATTTTCTATGACCGGTCAGTGACTGAACCGTCACATGAACGGTTTGAGACTAGTTGATACATCCGGTTTTAGATGCTCTTATTTCCAGAGTCCATTCATACACCGTATCACGGTACTTCTCAAGATACAACAAGATTAATCAAGCAAACACAAACACACATACACACACACTTTCCAGTGGTGAGAAACTAAGAAACAAGTAACTCTTTTATTCCAGTTCCCCCGAAAAGTTGTCACTCGGGCTTCCAGGATGACATGGGAGGGGTCTCAGAATCCTTCCAAGTACTCGAGCTATAACAAACCTTGCGGAAGTCTTGTTCAGACAGCGTATCGACCAGCTTTGGCCTGCTAGAGAAGAAGCCCCTGCCGAGCGGACTATAGGCCACAATTCCAATGCCGAGCTCCCTGAGATTACGAAAGCAGGAAGAAAGTTCAGACGATTCAGAAACCAAAAATAACATTGACATGTCACGACATGAAAACGTGCCTGCAAGTAGGGATTATGTCCTCCTCGACGTCTCTTGACCACAGCGACCACTCTACCTGGACGGCGGTCATGGGTGAACCGCATGGGCTCTTCGGATGGTCGACGCCGACGCTTCTGACAGCCTAATGTATTTTATCTTCCCATCTTCCACCAGCTTCTTCAGTTCGCCCCATCTGTGGAGGCCAAGTGTGTAAATTCTCCTAGTTGATCATTCTCTCACATTGCCTATCTAGTCAACGCCCGTTTGTGTGGCTAGTCAACGGTATTGGGTTGAACCATACCTCGCCAAACGTGTCGGCCCGGCCCGGCCCGGCGAAATCGTGCCTGACACGGCACGGCACGCTTGGGCCCGATTACTAAACAGGCCGTGACGTGCCGCCCGCGTGCCAGGCTATTAGGCCCAAGCACGGCACGCTAGGCCCACGACACGCTCCCCCTGTCTTTCTCGGTTTCTCCCGCGCATTTCTCCCGCGCCCCCCCCCCCCTCACGCGGTCCTGCCCAGCCAAATGGCCGCCTCCCGCGCATTTCTCCCGCCCAGCCCGTGCCCCGTTGACCGCTCCAACCGTTGGGTGTTGGCCCCGCTCCCCCTGTTGGCCGGTCGGTCTGTCCCCCATCGCGGAGCCCGCCTCGCCAGATGCCTCGCTCGGTCGCTCCCCCACATCGCTAGCACTAATTGTGTCGTGACGTGCTCGCACGCGGGCTCGGGATGGCAGCCCGGGCACGGCCCATGACGTGCTCGTGCCTGGCCCGGACACGATTAACCCGTGTCGGGCCAGGCCCGTCTCGTGCCTGGCCTGCGGGCAGTCGGGCCGGCCCGTCAGGCACGGCCCGTTTGGCCAGATCTGGGTTGAACTGAGTTTGACCCGCTCATCGTGACCTCGATTGGCAGGCGATTGGCATAGACGACGAGGTTGTCGTCATTGTCCATGGTTGTTGGGTCGTCGACGAGGAAAGTGGCGAGATGGGGGCGGGGGAGGGTTCTGGAAGCAGATGGTCGAACCCCATCGCACGCTTGGATTAAAAAACACCGACCACGGTCGCTGACGCGTGGGTCCGAGGAGGGCGGTCGTCATAAGTTATGTTGACCGCGGTGGTTGGTGCGGACACCGAGGGGGCGCGCACGTCCACTTCGTGTCCACACCGATGCATTTCAGTCCTAAATTTAGACCGAAAATGCGTAACGCGGACGTGAAGCAGACGTGTTTTGTAAATGAGTCGGCGCTTTGGACCATCACTTTTATTCGCGTGGATCCAAACGGACAGCGACGGACAAAATAGACCACTTCGTTGGAGTTGCTCTTTTTTGCCAGAGAAATGGATGAAAATGGATGTATAGATACATCCATTTTTGAGACAATTAATTCTGAATGGGGTAGTACGTACAACATTGCAAAAGTTCTCTTGATTGGGAATTCAATATACAGGAAAATGGGATTGGTGACTGATAGGCATCATTAGCAGGTAGCGTTACCTTCCAGCAAGCAGATACACTGGGCATACTTCTTTGTTGTTGTGTGGGTGCATTTTGATTCTAGCAGTAAATTTGCAACTATACTGCCTTTTACATGCTGAATTGCTGAGGCCGAGGCTACAGCTTATCTCAGCGTTCGGTCTCATCGTCACACAAAGCGCCGGATCTGAACTAATGCCATCTTGTTCAACATCGAAATACAGGCAACACATAACTTTCGCCCTGGTGTTTCAGAATTCCCAAACCTTAAACAGGGAATCAAGTATACATATATAGGTGCCTCAGCCTCGACTACTCCCTATGCTGTTGCTGTGGAAGGGCGGCCGCAGTCCTGTAGGCCTTCCTTGTGTGCTCCTTCTGGTGTACATTTAGAGCCTCTTTCCCCTGAAAAGAAAGCAGCAAGCCGCTTGGCCATGGAGCTAGCCAAGTTAGGCCATCAGCGTCGCAGCACTATGTTGATCTCGTCGTCGTCCGAGCTGCCAAGGTCCAGCTCGATCGTGTTCCCCGAAGGGTTGTTCGCCTTTCTCCTCTTGGCCTCTTGCTCCTGCTTCTGCGAGCCCGGTTTGGGCGCTCCTACCTTTGCGCCAGAAGACGCCGGCCTGCACGTAAATCAAGGTCGCTCGGCTAAAAACAACTGCTCCATGGAGCGCTGAAGGCTACAAACCAGGGGAGCGTGTTGCTTGCTGCTCACCTTGTGCCTGAGCTCAGCTTTTTCGACAGGCTACTCCAGGTCGACATTGGCTTCTGTACAACCGTCGAAGTACCGGTGCTCACGAGATTCGGTTCCGTACTGCCTGGTCATTGCATAAGGAAGATCAGTTGCTATTGCGAGGTGACAGCAGCAAATTTTGCAGTGTGCAGGTGAAACTTGCATCAACCTACAACAGCTACGAATGGGAAGTGGGGAATGTGTTTTTACCTGTGACATGGGAGAGGAACCTTATACCCTGAGAGTTGTTCTTGGTGGTCACTTTATCCGCATTACTGCAAGACAATGTAGGAATTAAGAAAAACCCAGTTTAGCATGGCAACTTGGCAAGTGCCTTCACTTCATCCTATTACAAGGGCTGATGCACTTTCAGTCATTAGTGTGTCAACATATGCAAGAGGATCCTTCTCGAGCTCACATTTATACTGTACAATGGTATACGGAACAACTAACACTAGTATTTGCTTTATTCTCAGTTCACACCATCATTTTGTTCACATTAGAAGTTTATGTTCATTAGAGGATATAAACTGAAAAGATGAACAAATGAAAGTGCTTGAAATACCTTAAAGCCCTTTTTAACCCATCAACTGACATTACTTTCAGTGGTCGTGATGGATTCCTCGGATCGGATCGTTCTGAGGGAGGCTTGACCATATAAATCCCATTGGAACGAAGTTTGGAAGCAAACTGGAAGTTTCTGAAAAATAAAAAAGAATGTAGAGAATCATGTTGATATGGTGGAAGAGGAACCATTCGGGGACATAAGAGAAGATATGATTGTTCTTTTTGGGATTCACTCACCCACCCTTAAGCTCCACTCTGCCAGTAGAGTACTTCTGCGATGATGTGTTCTGCCAATAGGAAACAAGCATAATTAATCAACATTGCATGCCTATCTGCCTCAGATGCAAAATAGGGAGTTATTAATATCTCATACCGATGAATGATATTTGCAGTATGGTCCCTTACGCCTGGAAAGGAACAGGCCATGTTCAGGGTCAGAAACAGCATTTATCTAAACCACATGTACATCTGTTCTTTTGGCCTAGCCATAATGTAAATGAAATGCTGTGAAATTGGCTCTCCAAAAAAGCATAGCACCATGTGAATTCGATTACAATTTGTTTGCACTGTTGAAAATTTCATATCAAAAGCAACACTCATAAGGCAGCAGCAACAACAACAATGCCAGTATTTCTTTAGGAGGTTGTCTAGTTTGGTCATTTCAAGGCTAACCACCTAATCACCGACTCACAGTTCAAGCCCTAGATAAAGATAATCATATCGGAAAATCCATACAAATAACCCACTGAACCCTTGAATGGTGTGAATCGATCATGGTCACCGGCCAGAGAGACAATGTGCACACCGCTAATTTATGATATGGTTGCCATGACCCTCACACCTTGACCCAGGGTCTGCGTATTAGTCCGTAGGAGGCAACGGTGTGTCTAAATGGGGTTCATTTTCTTTCAGTCTCGGCACATATCGCACTCCAGATAGGAGTTAATATCTCAAAGGAGATGAGCACAGGATTTCCTCGGTGTCCAAGTACAGTCAGTACTCAGTAGTTTCTAGTTTTACATCTTCCTGGATCTTATTATTGACAGTGTGCAACGACAGTTTTTCAGAGACAATCTCATCATCAAGGAAGAAGTACATACCTGTTTGTGGCCATGGTGCAGGCCATCCCATCTTTCCTCGTCCCTTTGCAGATGCTGAAATCCGCCGAGATGCCCATCTTCATCATCTGCCCCACTGAGCCAACGCTCACCGAGAACCCTTGCCCCTGCAAGAACAACGTCCACCAAGAATGAATCAATTCGGCATCACCCAAACATAGAAAAGAAAAATGCGAGCAAGCGCAGTACCCCCTTGTCCATGCGAACATTGCCGTTGAACAGCGCGAAGACGTCGCCGACGTGGCCGCCGGAGTAGTGGGTGTGGGCGTCCCCGAAGAGGAACACCGACACCTCGGAGTCGTCCAGCGCGCCCATCTTCCAGATGCTGTAGTCCTTCCCCTGCGCGCTCACCCGCTTCGTGCCCATGTCCAGCACCACGCCGGCGGTCGCCCAGCAGCCCGAGAAGAAGTCCCCGCCGGCCAGGCTCCTGCCCCCTCAAATCGATGAGTTCCCGAGTCCAAATGTGCATTTCTACGAGGGGGCGAGAGAAAAGGAGGGGGGGTCCGTACTTGAAGGCGGAGATGCGGACGAATCGGATGTCGGCGAAGCGGTTGGAGATCTCGAGCGGGGAAACGGCCATGTGCTTGATGCGGAGGCCGGAGTAGGTGTCGACGAGGGTTTGGTTGGATTTGGGGAGCTTGGGGCGGCTGGGGCCCGAGCCGGAGGTGGAGGCCGGGACGGCCTCGATGTAGTCCTTGACGGCGTCGCGGAAGACGGACATGTCGGTGCCTCCCGGGCGCGCCACGGCCCTCGGGGGCGTGAAGGCGCCGTAGCCGGCGGAGGCGGCGGCGGGGCGCGAGGGGGAGGACGGAGGGGTCTCGAGGACGGCCTGGTCGCCGTCCTCGTCCAGGGACAGGAGGAGGTCCAGGTCGTCGCCGGCGTCCGCCATGGCTGCGGCGAGGTGCGTGCGTAAGGTGGAACAGTGGGGATCTGTGTGCGCCGAGGAGAGAGGGGGAGAGAAAGGCGCGATATTGGCGGCGAGGAGGGAAACCAAAGAAATTGGGGCGAGTTTTGGAGGGAAAAACAGATGACGAGACTTGTTAGGATTATATAGCTTCATTCTGCGTACGCGTACATCAAAGGGCGTTTGGTCTAGTGGTATGATTCTCGCTTTGGGTGCGAGAGGTCGCGAGTTCGATTCTCGCAACGCCCCTGCTTTTCTGAAGTTTTACTGTACTCTCTCTCTCTCTCTTTTGCATTTTGCCTTCCGTTCCGTCATATGTTGATACAGCAAGCAAAAAACATTTACATGTCAAAAAAAAAAAACAAGCAGAGCATTTGTGATTTCAAATTTTGACAACGCAAGCGTCGGTGGTAAATCAAACAAAACCGCAGAGTTATACAAAATCAAAGGAAGTAACTTTTTTTCTCTTTCTAAGGCATTAATGCCAAAAGTTGCTCACCTGAGCTATTTTGGTTCAAAAGAAGCTATAGTTTCAGCTTCCATCGGGAAGAGCCGTGAGCATTACAGTCGGATTTAGTAAATATGACCCTTATATGCAACCATATTTTTTATATATATTTTCGTATATATTCGGTCACTTGCAAGTGATTGATGGAAAAGAAGAGAGATAAAGAAAAAAAATGAATATGGAAACATAAAAGGTGGTTCGGGGTGGGGCTGTGTCCCACGTGGCGACTGATCGGGCATGCTCGGACGCGTCCACGAGCCCTCGTACCGTCCTCATATTTGAGATGGGTATGAGAGGTGTCGATGAGTTCACATGTTTGAGACAGGTATGAGGGGTCCAATTGAGTTATGTTTTTATGACCGGTCACTGATCAGACGATCTACCCGGGCAACTGAGACGGGTATGAGGGGTCCGGTTGTAGATGTTCTTACAACTATGAAGTATTTGCAACAAGGGGGGGGGGGGTAACATACAAAGGTTTATGCAATGAAAGTTCTAGGATCTATCTCCGAAAGGGAATTTGAATGTTCAATCAACTAGAAAATACTATGTGAAAACCACACTCATGGCCAAAACATTGAAAACAGAAAGAAACAAACAAACAGGTTCAGAAGTTTTAAATGATACTTAAAAATCAATACGTTAAGAAGTTGACGTCTATAAATGCTAATCAATCACATTCGAGAGAAACAGAAAACAATCAACAGAAAAATGAATGACAGAACCAGAGAGTCCGCTATCCATGTTGATTTTGTTGTTGTATTTTCGGTAACTCCGAAATGCATCAAGCTTGAACTTGAAATTCCATTTGCATTGCAAAAAATGTCCATACGGTCCAAAAGAGGTTAGCGACCACTATCACTCTGATAATGGAACAAGATATGCATTACAATTGTTTAACAAATACGCAATACTTGCATATGTATCAAAAATTTAGAAATATAAACTATTGTCTTTTACCTTGTTTCTTGTCGATGAGATGTACAAATCAAGGAGCATAAGGCTTGAGGATACCCGAGAAACACGATAGAACATTTGCACGACATGACCATTGAATTATTATATCCATTTGGTCAGCACAACGGTTCTTTTGCACCAAATTTGGAGTTCGCTAAACTATCCCTTATATGGTTATTCAGCACCTATTGTGATGGTTAACATGAAACGACACAGAACAACAACAAAAGAAGAAAGGGGGAGGAAAGGAAAATACATCTTCGAGCCAATGAGTAACCAAGTAGTTTTTTCATGTTTACATATCGATTCCCCACGATCTGGATCAAGCACGCATGCCTCGATGAAGCTATAATCACAACACGCCACACACAATGCATCAATGTGGGTTTCAAACCAAACAGGATAAAGAGACAGTGAGTGTAGGAGCCGAGAGAAGGTGTCGATCTCTCTATTTATTCTGGTCCACCATTCTTTTTGTGGCACCTCACTTGCACTGCCAATGTGGTCGTTGACGTGGGGTAGTTGATGTCTGCACCGGTAGCACACACGACTTCTTGCCAAAGTATTCTTGTTTATACACTCGAGAGATCAACTGCCGACCATAGGCGGGAACAAACAGAATGTGATCCGGGATAAGCTACAATATTATAGATGATGTGAGTTGTTAAGGGGGGGCGTTTGTACCTTCGCGATGATGTCCCTTGCGTTGGGAGCGTGATAGGTTCCTGCAATGAAATTGTCGCACAACCCCTCCATGTTGCCGAAGCTGGCAAAAAATACCTCCCAGGTGGTCTTCTTCGGGGCTAGGTCAGGATTCACTCGGTGTTGTGGTCTTCGGCTATGAGCTTGATCTTACCTCCATCCTTGTCCCGCGTCTTTATCTATGTAGGGTTCTGCTCCGAGATGAGCGTGCATATGTCATCTCTCCACGCTATCTCGATGAGTATGCCTTCTGACTTGCCAAGCTCGTCCTCAAATACAACCAATAGGTTGTTCTTGGATTTCAATAATGCATGTGGAATATGGTATCTGGAAGGAAAATTAGTAAGTTCAATAGTGAAAATACATTGTAGACCAATAAAGGAACGGGTTTCTCAACTCCGCAGAACTTCCATACACTAGGAAGGGACTCCGACAATATTTTTGTATGACGTCGAGTAGCGACCCATGCCTACGCCGTTCACGAATAGCATACCCTTGCACATATAAGACATGTCAAGGACAACTTGATCCTCCCCGTTTGGCTCATCAAAGTTCTCTCACGTGACATGAAACAGACAATGACACTCGTAGTTGGAAACAAAGATCGGAGAGGATGAATGCATGATTATCCTTTTCGTGGCCTAGTTTGCCTTGTACTCGGTGATAACCCATCCACCCGCGGTCGGTACCCTGTTAACAGCACCCCATGCCTTTCTCCATGTAAATATCCTTCACCTCGCCCTCCAATTTCATCTAGTTAAAACAAGCATGGAGGTGATAATTTCTTAGTATATCAATGCATTATGCCTTGAGGGGCAAAAGTGTATCCCATTTTCAAATACCAAGCGCAATAGCATGTACTTTATGGCTCCAACCATTGACTTGCAAATCTAAGGTTCCCGTGTCGAGACCATGTATTGTGCAATCCTGAATGCTACCCTTTACTTCAAAGAGTTCACCACCACTATTAACAACAACAAAATGTGCAAATAGAACTATGACTGGTCAAGATTTCATCATAAATTGTGTGCAGCCATCACCTAGCCAAATAGGAGCCGAAACACTTGGATATTACCTTCATTCGCATGATGATGACAACACTCAGAGATGGTTGACGCCTATTCTTAGATAAATGGGCGTTTTAAACATGAAACCCTTGCCATTCTTGCTTCCATGCCCAGACCATACGTTGAGGCGGTTATGAGGTATATGCTTTTGGATAAACATGATTGTTAAGAAGTTGGACATGTTACCTTTGAAGGCGTCATTGACAAATCTCATCAATGCATGTCCATTGCTTTTAACCCGAACCACAGGACGGATGTCACCCTTGAAGGGAAAATCATTGGCCTCCAAGCGAAAGTTGCACGGTTGCTGTAAACAAATACAAATAGTGATTTCATCATTTTGCTACTTGTGGGGAAAATAAAGTATAAATGCTCATAATACTAAGCTGAAACGGAGGTGTGTTGAAAGAAACAACACCTTGTGATGTACCATAAAATAGTCAATGTCATCCTTGGTCAGGTTATGTTGCTCCACGGGTTCCTTGTTCATGATATTAGTTTGTTTATACTATCTCAGAATCGACTCTTGGTACATCTCCTAAACATTGCCATTGGTCGGCTTGTTAACTGTAGGGAATGACCTTTCACTATATTGAACAAACGCCAAGCATAACATATGCATAACACAAGTTAGGAAATGTGTGTTCTTTATCACCACCGAAGTGATCTCCTTACTCATGAAACGCAAGTGCATATGGTACACATACTCTCTTTGTGTTGTAAACCACATGCATGCGGTCTGGAAGGATGGAAACGGAGCGGCTCACAATGTAGTACTTGTCCCCTCGAAAATTTACAGTTCCATCCTTTCCTATATTGTTGTTGGAGATGAAAGCCAAGCATAGCTTTTCCTGAGGAATCTTGAAGTTGTGTGTCTGCACATTTATTAAACTCATCACACTAGAAGAAAATTGATTGTTCAATATTAGAACACTGTCACATAAAACATCTCAAGTTTTTTGTGTACAAAAATGATGGAAGCGGTTGTTTCCAACCTCATACGCACAAGTCAATAGCTCGAATGATTGTACCCTACAAGAAAAGCTTTACTATATGACTTGATAAAATTGTGCAAGTCCCCGAGATGCCCATATTTGGGTGCCTTTGGCATACCTAGATGAGTACAAACGTGTCAACTATATTTTTTTTCTAAATAAACGTGCCTCATCACACTATAATTTGGCGGTGCCAGGATAATAAACGTGTGATGTCAACTATAATTCATCTTTAAATCTTATCGTATTTCTGAATTTATGGATAAAGTTTACTTGAATATTTAGAAGGTTTTGATCAAAAGCTGTGTAGTCAATTGACTACACAGCCATAGTGTGGCTTCGTCACTGGTCGCAATTGTCACATGACACGGCTATGACAGTCATTTCTTGACTTTTTTTTGACAGATAAATCATTTATTAGCTTAATATTTTGTTCCTGGAGACATCATCATTCTCCAATCTGCCTCATCGGCAACCTCATCCATGTACAGCAAAGCGATGAGTTTACCTCTCTCTAATAATGAGAAAATATATACAATGACGGTGGGAGAGGATGCAAATTGTATAAGTGGGAAGAATGAGTTGGCAAGAAAATGTGCGGCACGTTTTCCATATGATAAAATTCGCCATGCCCATTCAAAGTACTCCTATATCGGTTCAAATCAAATTACGAATCAAACAAATCAAATCAATATACATAAAACAAATGAGATTTAATCGTTGGTCAACCAACCGACCCCACTTTCAGCGAGACCGAAAGCCGCCATCCCGCGAGCCCGCATCTCCACCAACCATCCTGCGCACGTACCGTGATGAACCCGCCCTCCCCATCCACCAACCCAGCATCCATCTCCGCCATCCAATCCCCCTATCGGACGGTCCAGATCGACCCCCCAAACCATTCGCGGGCTCCCACCCCCACCTACCCCACCTCGCCCGCCTCAAATCCCCGCCTCATCGGAGGTAACCGGACACAACCACCGCCGCCGCCGCCGCCATTTCGCGATCAGACCACCCCCATGGCGGCCTCCGCCTCCTCCCTGCTCGCCGCCGCTGCCTCCTCCAGTTCCCGCGCGGCCATCTCCGTCCGCCGCCCCCGCGCAGCTCCTGCCGCGGCGGCCGCCTCCGTCCCCTCGTCGTCTCGCTCATCCTTCACTCCGCTCCGAGCCTCCCCAGCGAGGGCTCTCAGGAGCCGCGTCGTCGCCAGCGCCGCCCCCGCGATGCAGCCGCCGGCAGTGTCCAGGGTCTCCACGGTGGTCGACGTTGACCTCGGCGACCGGAGCTACCCGATCTACATCGGGCCCGGACTCCTCAACGAGCCCGACCTGCTGCAGAGGTACTCGAATTCAGCAGGGTTTTAGCTTGTGTGGTTGCTCCGTTTGGCAATTTGGTGACCCTGATAGCTAATACACGCAGGCATGTGATCGGGAAGAGGGTTCTGGTGGTGACCAACACCACCGTCGCGCCGCTCTATTTGGAGAAGGTGACCTGGGCGCTCACGCACCAAAATCCTAATGTGTCGGTCGAGAGCGTGATCCTGCCGGACGGCGAGAAGTACAAGGACATGGTGCGTGCGGGATTCAGGGTTTACTCGTGCTTTAGTTTCTCCCATCACTTGGATGTAGTTAACTTGTTGCGATGCGCAGGACACCTTGATGAAGGTTTTTGACAAGGCGGTGGAGTCCCGGCTGGACCGTAGATGCACATTTGTTGCCCTAGGTGGCGGCGTCATTGGAGACATGTGTGGGTTTGCTGCTTCTGCATTCCTCCGTGGTGTCAATTTCATACAGATACCCACTACTCTGATGGCTCAGGTAGCTTCATCTAAATTTACTAGAGTCTGAGGACATGTGGTTTGGTGCTAATGTGGGGCTGGATGAATTGCTTTAGGTGGATTCGTCTGTTGGAGGGAAGACTGGGATTAACCATCCATTGGGAAAGAACTTAATTGGTGCATTCTACCAGCCGCAGTGCGTACTCATTGACACAGAGACATTGAATACATTGCCCGATAGAGAGCTGGCTTCAGGTGTCGCTGAGGTGGTGAAGTATGGTCTCATAAGAGATGCACCCTTCTTTGAGTGGCAAGAGAAGAATATGGCAGCAATATTAGCCAGGTACGAAGCAGGTTTTGAAATTGACATTAGGTGTTCAGCGCCACCAAGTGTTATTTTGATTTAATAAGATATTAGGGAGGTAAAGACATGCAACTGCATTACATATGTCGTTGCTGTTTAGTATTAGTATGACTGGTTCAGTTTCCTTGTCTGTTTCCATTTCTGAATTATCTGAAGCATATGTTGTCAATACTCAACACTGTCATTTGAAAATTTATGTCCGCCTTAGGCCTAAACAGGAATGCCTTTGTTTAATCATTTGGGATCTGCTGTCTGATCATGATCTTGACGTTTCCTTTTTGTTTGTTTATGTAAACAAATAGTATGGTTCCTTTTAGAAACCAAGTCCTCTTTGTATCAAGTAGAAGTTCTCAGCGGTCAGCGCCCTGGTCGTTTGAATCATGATATGTTTTATATTTCATTTGTTGAAATGCTTAATTGTAAGTACAGTAATCATATGAATAGCATGAGTTAATTCAGATTTTGAGATTTTTTTAATTTTCCGAGTTAAAATACGTGAAATGACATACTGCATAGTTTGATAGAACAGAGCGACAAAACATACTATGCTCCACAGCTAAATTATAAAATGTTCATTGATGCACGTGTCATTCCTAGCTCTGTGTGGTTTGCTTTGATGTCCTGTTTCCATGTGTGATTTACATAGAGCCATATAACCATTCCATTCTTCTAGTATTTATATATTAGCTGCAAGAGTTATTCTAGCAGCACGGCTGCTGACCTTTCTTTGTTGAAATAATGGAATAGCTTTCTCCCATGACTGGTCATAAGTCTATAATTTTACATGCTTCTGTTATATCTTAATTTGAATTATCTGTTTGTAGAGAACCAAGTGCTCTGACCTATGCTATAAAGAGATCATGTGAAAACAAAGCTGAAGTTGTTGCTCAGGATGAGAAAGAAAGTGGTCTTCGAGCAACACTAAACCTGGGTCATACATTTGGTCATGTACGTAATATCTCTGATCATTATTGCTATTTCTGTCATGTTTATCTGTATCAGCCTTATGATGGTCCATGTAAACATAACTTGGATGAGTTGCCAACCCAGTATAAGAGATTTGCTTTATTTTTGTTGCCTGCTTAGTTGAAGCATTTGATGTGGATGGCTCATGTACTCATTTTGTTGCATGTTAAAATAGAAAATAAAACAACAAAGAATAGTATTTGTTTGCTTTAAGTCATAAAATATTTTTCATTCTGATCTGTAATTCTTTTCTTTGTTGAGTGCATGTTGCGGTACCACTATCTTCAATTTAGAAAAATTGCTATAGGCCTGTGCGAATAATGTCTGGAACAAAGTAGTGTTTAATTATGATAATCTTTTATGCTAGTTTACCACAGTATCTCCTTTCTTTATATGCTGCGTGGAATCTGCATACTGAAACTATAATTTCCTTAGTTTCTGGTGAACGGTATATTTGTAGCATGGGGTATTTGTTTTTGAAAACTGAAATCCTGAATTTATTTGTAAGACACACCATCCCACTGGACTTTTTTTCTTGCTTCTTGTCAGTGTATCCGCATCCAGCTAAATATAAGAGAAAATAAAGGAGACTTGAAACCTGGCCACTGCTTTAGAATCACTCTAAGGTTACTTGACTCTTGATTAACAATCTGGCTACCCTTGTACCAGGAACTAAGCAAACTTTTCGGAATTTGATGGCAACCTTCTGTTTTGTGAAGCATCCGTGCTACTCGCTGATCATTAATCGTTTCATTTAATTGCCAGGCTATAGAAACAGGGCTTGGGTATGGAGAGTGGCTCCACGGGGAAGCTGTTGCCGCTGGAACGGTAAGACCACTTGAATATTTGGTACCACCTCTTAATCATGACTTTATCTGGTTTCCTTAACATTGTCTTGTGTTTCCGGGATGGCACTACCATAGGTTATGGCAGCTGACATGTCTTACCGTCTGGGCTGGATAGACGAGTCCATCAAGAAACGGACATTTGACATACTTGATCAAGCCAAGCTTCCTGTGACACCACCAAAGGGCATGACGGTGGAGAAGTTCAGAAACATCATGGCTGTAAGTACCTTAAAATAACATTGGCAGAAGCAGGCAGATATGCTTGGACATCTCAATTGTTCCTTTTTAGCATTGAAAAAGAGTCTTAATGATTGATTCCTTGCATGGCGCATCAGGTCGACAAGAAGGTCGCGGACGGATTGCTGAGGCTCATCCTTCTGAAAGGACCTCTGGGAGGCTGTGTTTTCACCGGCGAGTACGACAGGAAAGCCCTGGACGAAACTCTCCGCGCGTTCTGCGACGAGTGATCCTTACCAAGCTGGAGTTCCAGCACTTCTGTATACTAGTAGGCTATCAGACAGAGTGAGTGAGTGCATTTTATGCTACCTTTATTTTTTTCATTTCGTTTTGGTGAGAATAATGGAGTGTGGTAGTAAGGGGCTGGTTCCAGGTTGTAGTAGCAATTCATTGTAGGGCATCATGCCCCAGTAATTGGGAAGTCATTTTGAATAACAGCATTCCACTTCATTGTCTCCCTTGCGTCGCTGCTACCGTCTGCTGAAGAGAGTTTTCGTTTTTGTTTTACCTGAACGATAAACCAACAAAGCCATCGCTGTTTTTGTGACATTTTTTTAGGAGTATCACCACATTTTCATTTAAGATACCAGCAACTTGCAGCAAACATGGCTTCTCTATGAAGGGAAATTACAGGAAATCCCCAGAAAAAGGAAAAAATTACAAAACAGTCATGTGTCCTACAACTGTCATCCTCAAGGCCAAAGAATCAAGGGCTCCTTTAATTCTAAGGAATTTTATAGGATCCTTAACACTGGTCCTTTGATTCATTGGATTGGATCCCACATGATTTTTTGTATGAAATTTTTTGTACCACATTTCATAGAAAATCTAACATCCGCTCCAACCTTTTTTTACAATTACTTTGTTTTTCTATGACATCAAACACTCCTTGCTTATCCTATAGGTTTCAAATGGACAAGCCACTCCAACCCCAGACCTTTTTTATTCACGCGTTTTTTAAATCCCGCGAATCAAAGAGCCCCTAATAATACGCCACTGTCGGCAAATTGGGGACCTCCTGTTCCTTCCGTCTATTGTGGAGATAGATTTTTGGATTGGTATGCCGCGTGATGGCGCTCAGTCGGTGTTGACATTGCCACCGCAAATAAAGTATTCCGGGCCACCGCCTCGATGATGCTCTACGGCGACTCCGAGGGGTTGTGGTTCTATCTTCGGGCACGTTTTTCAAGGCAATGGTGAAGACGAAGACCTTGCTCTGCTTCTTTGTTGCTTTGGCTTTGTCCGCATTGCGGCGGTAGTATCTTCAACGTCGTCGTAGAGCCGAAAGTCCGTGTTTTGGAGATGGTTGGAGCAACGGCGCCGGTCTCATCAAAGGGATGTTCCATCAGGAGATTTGGCGGTGGAAGACGGTTGCTGCTTGTGGAGTATTTCACTGTTTTGTATTCTCTCCGCTTCTAAATATAAGTCTTTTTAGAGGTTTCACTGGGGGTTAAATACAAATACATATAGACATACTTTAGAGTGCAAATTCACTCGTTTTATTCCGTATGTAGTCCTTTAGAGAAACTCCAACGGGGCGACCCATTTCTTCTACCGCCGTCCGTTTGGGTCCGCGCGGACAGAAAAGACGGCTCAACGCCCCGAACTAAACAGACGCGCGTCCGCTTTTCGTCCGCCTGTCGACCCATTTTCTGGCCCAATTTTGAGCCTGATTTGGGTCGATGCGAACACAAAGCGGACGCGGACGATGCGCGCTTCCTCCATTCCCTGGCCCGCTAGTCGGTGGCACATTGGTCATTCTCCACCCCTATCGACAATGCCGACAGCTAGCCCTCGCCTTGCCTCGCCCCAGCCTCCTCGCCACCGTTGCTGCCGCCGCCCAGTTCTAGCGGCCTCCTCCCATACTGCGGTGCCTACCCACGCCGCCGGGGCACCACAGCCTCCCCGACCCCAATCCTTCGTTTCCGGTCAGCTTCGTCGTCCACGCCCGCAAGTTGTTCGATAATTTGCCTCAAGGTACAAATGGACTGCGCCGACGAGTTCTTTTTCCATAATGTTATGTGTGACTCCGACGATTCCTCATCCGATGATGAGGAGATGCTGCTTGCCGTGTTGGTCCATGACCACATTAATAGGTAGCGACCATTGTTCCAGGGCTCGATTCCGAGGCATGTTTCGGCGTTGAATCGTAATCGAGAGAGCGGCCATTTCCTTCTTTGGAAGGACTACTTTGACACAAGCAATCCGCTTTTCAAACATCAGAAATTCCGGCGTCGTTTTCGTATGGCTAGGCATGTTTTCAACCGGATTCGAGAGGGGTTGGTCGGATACGATGACTACTTCGAGTGCAAAGAGGATGCCATTGGAAAGATTAGCTTCTCATCTTACCAGAAATGCACTGCAGCCATCCGGATGCTTTCTTATGGAGTACCAGATGATCTTATCGATGAGTACGTCCGTATGAGTGAGTCTATGTGCCTAGAGTCGTTGTATATATTCTGCAAGGCTGTGATTGTAGTGTTTGGTCCTGAGTACTTGAGAGAGCCGACTACTGCAGACACAACCCGCTTGTTGGCGACCAATGTAAGACGGGGCTTCCCAGGGATGCTTGGCAGCATAGACTGCATGCATTGAGTGTGGAAGAACTGCCCTTCTGCTTGGCAAGGTCAGTACAAGGGCCATGTCAAGGCTTGCACTATTATACTTGAGGTCGTGGCCTCTCAAGATCTCTAGATCTGGCATTCTTTATTTGGCATGGCCGGATCACACAATGATATCAACGTGCTTCAACGGTAGCTGGTGTTTGCAAGGATTGCCGAAGGCAACATCCCGATGGTCAATGTTAACATCAACGATCACAACTACAACAAATGATACTATCTAGCTGACGAAATCTATCCATAATGGACCACTATTGTGAAGACAATCTCCAACTGTGTCAGAGAGAAGAGGAAAAGATTTGTCCAAGAACAAGAGAGTGCTAGGAAGGATGTCGAGCGTGCCTTTAGTGTTCTGCAATCTCGATGGGGCATAGTTCGGTATCCTGCTAGAAATTGGAGCACCAAGAAATTGTGAGAAGTGATGACTGCTTGTGTGATCATGCACAATATGATCGTAGATGATGAGCGCGCGGAACGTCTCCATGATCAAGGGTTTGAGTTTCAGGGTGACAATGTGGTGCATCAGCATGACGGAGAAGCGACATCGTTTGCACAGTTCATTCAGTTTCATCATGAAATGCGTGATTTGGAAACTCATATTCAGTTGCAAGATGATTTGGTTAAGCATATGTGGGATCATGTTGGCAATCAATAGGTGTATCTTGTAGACAATTTAATTTCTATTGGGCTTGTAAAACTTTGCTATATTTTATTTTCGATTGTGAAACTATGCTATATCATTTGCTTTTGAAAAATATGCAAAATATTTGTATTTGTTAAAAACCAGCGGCTAACCGTCCACACGGACAAATATGGAACGGTGCGTTGGACGCACTGCCGATCCAAATAATAAACCGGTCGGATACAGAACCGACAGACGACCCTATCAAACGGAATCACCTTTCGTTTGAATCGACCGGTTGGAGTTGCTCTTAATGAAATCTCTAAAAGACTTATTATTTAGTAAAGGAGGGGCAGCTTAGTTTTACTAGCAAAAGGGCCCGTGTGTTGCAACGGGAGAAAAAAATACCACACGCTTTTAGTATTTTTATAATCATTTTGATTTATTAAAATAATAAGCTAACTAACTAATGTAGTCAGTCCTATCCTATTTTATTGAGAAATCAACCCGTCCATTGTTAATTCCACCATGATGAGAAATTGAGTGGGACAAGCAAAGCAAAACAAAGAGGCTACGTGAATTGATCAATGGACTGTTATCTTATTTCACTCATGGGGTAGAGAATGTGGGATCAGATGACAAACTGAAGGTAGTGTTCCATTCTCTGTCTCTACAATAATACAATCTTACATTCAATAAATTCATTCATCAGCAAACAAATCCCCACAAAACAAATATTCTTGCCGGTGCTTGGCACACGGTTGGAGGCATGGGGAGGGGATCTCACCAGATGACGAGTTCTTGTCGGAGGAGGGGATACGATGAGGGAAGCAAGGGTTAGGTGCCTCTATCTGGCCATAAGGAGTCGCCGTTGCCGCGCCATAACCTCGGAGTTCCCCGTGTAAGCCATGGAGGCCCGTCTCCACCTACAAGTACTTCGCTCCGCCGCGGCGCCGTCGTTATGCATCGAGCAGACGCATCAACCCCAATCACTGTAGCTGTCGCGTTGATTTGATCCAGAAGCTGTGCTCGAGCGCCGAAACGGGGGCAGCAAGCGGACAGAGGTACGACCGCGGAGACGGGTGGGTTGAGATCGACAACAGTGGTGGTTGAGGTCGGCCGCGGCGGCGAGTGGTGTGGCAGCAGCGTGGGCACAGGCCAGGGTGGACCAGGGTCGACGCGATGCGCTCGAGCGCCGCAACGGGGGCAGTGATCTGGGAGAGGTACGGTCGCAGAGGCGGGTGGGTTGAGATCGGCAGCGGTGGCGGTTGTGGTCGGCCGCGAAGGCGAGTGGTGTGGCGGCGGCCTGGGCACAGGCCAGGGTGGCCCAGGGTCGACGGGAGGAGGCGATGCGTACGGATATAATTTTTGCAGGGAATCGTTTTTTCCTTTTACGTTGTAGATAAATGATGGAGCGCGGGTTGAATAACAAAAATTACAGATTTTTTTTAATAAAAATACCCCGGTGGGTTTTCCGACGAAAGCAATAGCTTCTTTATTATTAAAGACTAAACAGGCGTTGATGGTGCACATGGCGTATCTTTGCGGGCATATTCTGCTGTCGCGTGCTATCAGAGTTGAGATTCGGGGTTGCTGCAGTGCCATTGTTTGATCTCGAGGAGACATCATGTGCCGTAAACTATGGGAAAGGAATCTCCCGGTGCAGTGTGCTTGGGGTACACGATTGGTGGCCTGGCGTCGAAATAATCCATGAGATTTACCCGGATCATGTGAATCAAACTGTTCCTTCTCAGGTTCAAAACGAAAATAACTGTTCCTTCACAAGTTGTTCATACGAAATTTAGACGCAATTTTTGCGTTGCAACACATGAAGGTCGTAACATAGGTACACAACACAAGGAACTGAAAAGAAATCAACATTGGTAGTGGCAATACTGAATCAGTACATCGTTGTTACAGCTCGGAGGAGCAGCCTCGTCAGGATTCCGTCTCGGGCGCGGTAAAAAAAAACTACCCAAGACCCATGAACGTACGGGCTTCATCCATCCACAGCTCCCTCGCCTTGCCACCCCATCACACGGCAGAGCGGCGGTGGCTAGAGCCGGAGCAGGCGGCGGAGCTCGTCGGTGGCGCCGACGTCCACGCCCCCGCCAGCGCCAGCCACCTGCACGGCGCACGGGGTCGGCACCTTCTTGCGCCCGGCGCCGGCGGCCAGCAGCAGCGACGTCGGCATCGGGACGCTGCTCGGCGGCGGCGACACCGAATACATCGAGTCCATCGACGTCCACGCCGGCGGCGGCGCCGCTACCACGATGGGTGCCGATGCCGCCCCGGTCGCCGGCTTCTTGGGGCTCTTCCTGGCGCGCAGGTCGGCCGGCTGGCCTGCCGGCGCCTGCGAGGCCTGGAAGTGCTGCGGCAGCGGCAGGAGCGGCGGCTGCGGGAACGGCCTGCAAGCCATCATCAGAGAAGGAGATGCTGCGGCGGAGGTGCTGCCCAGGGATTTCAGTCCACACTCCATGAGCCTTTCCAAATCTGGTGCCGAAACAAGCGGCTGATCTGAGCAGAGTCGGCTGATTATTTCGAATGAAGGCTGAAAGCTGAAGAACTAAGCTAGAAAACAAATGGAATGAAGCTCCGACCAACAAAAACAGGTGGAGAGATGCAGAATGTATGTAGAAAGAAAATGGAGAAGCTTGGTTGCTCGGGTGCAGATCTGGATCGACCAACACAGATCGAGATGCACAGCAGCTAGAAGCCCTGGGTAAGCTACAGTTAAACTTGAAGAGAAAAGATAAAGGCAGGAAGAAGATGAGCCGAAGAAGAAAGAAAAGACCAGCGGAGAGCTGGTGAGGAAGGAAGGGAAGAAGATAATGGTGTCGTGGTAGAGGTAAGGTAAGGTATCCGTTGTGGTCGTGCCCTGGCGCCCCTGCCATTATATTATATAGAGCCGCGGTCGGTGCCACCCGCTCCGCTCCTCCCAACGGACACCCGTGGGCCGTGGTGGTGGTGGACCGGTGGGAGCGCGTGGTAGAAGGCTAGCGTACGGTGCGTGCGTTGGTGCCCCGTGCTTGGCGTGCTCGCTCGCGAGCGCGCAGCTTCCGTCGCATTTCCTCCCCCTCTCTCGGTCTCGGGTGGCGAGGCGAGCGGGGACCGGGCAGGAATGATTTGTTTTCCGTTGGGGAGTGCGCCGCATATGGCAGGTCGCGTGCGGTGCCGACAAGGAGGAAGGAGATTCGCGATCGGCCGGATGCGTGCGGAGCAGGGGGTGGTCGCCGGCCACCGGCCGCGCAGCGCTGGCCGTGGGATCGGGGCGGCAGTCGCCCGGTCCGCCGGCACGTGGAAAGTCGTCCCCTGCAACTGCCACCAGCGTGCGCCCGATGCCTCGCCGGCCTTTCACGGCTCCGTGCCGACGGCCGAGGGGGCGTGCGTACGAGCTGGGTGCTGGTCAGAGGGGTACGTACGCGGCGGCGCATCGCAGCGTGCAGGCACGCCGGCTGAAAGGTGCCGTGCCTGGCGCATGACCGTGCGTGCGTGCGCGAGGGGAAAAAGTCCAAAAAAAACCTTGAACTCGTAGACGGTGGCGAGATCGCATCCCGAAGTGGTAATCCCTGAAGTTTGCACTTTCAAGTCAGTAATCCCGGTCTAAAAATAACCTTGACAGCGTTTTAGGCTAAAATCGCTGACGTGGCAGTGGTCAACCAGGATTGACCTGAAATGTGGGCCACTCAGGGGTAGTGATGACCCGTGTGGGCGCATCTGTTCGAACAGATTTGGAGGAAATTGGGAGGCAGGGTTCATCCGTGCGGCGGCGGCGCGCAGAGGACGGTGCGATGTCTTGGTCTTCGGGGGCATCTTCTGCTCCGGGATTCCGTCGAGCAAGTGGACGGAGGGGCGTGGAGTCGAGGTCGCCTCTGCCCTAGAGGGAGAGCGCAATGGCTTACAAGCCGGAGAAGAAGTGCCGTTGCAATCCTCCCCGGAAGGCCCCTCGATGGATCTCGTGGAGCAGGCACAATCCTGGGAGGAGATATTATGCTTGCGTGGATGCCATGGTAAGTTAGTTTTTTGCTCGATTTTTCTGCTCATGTCTCCTTCTTCCTCTGCTCCTATCTGTTTCTGATTGTCGAGATTGATTTTGTTTGAATGAATAGCACGGTGGGTGTGGCTATGTTGAATGGCATGATCCGGAGCTGCCAAATTTTTTTAGTGATCTCATTGGAGATTTGAAGGATGAGGTTTGGAGGCTCAGGGGACTAGGTTCTGCTGCTCGAGGTGATGATGAATGTCCAGTGCTGGCGAATGCTGGACATGAAGAAGCAATATCCAATGCAATTGAGGCTCTGCAAGTTCAGTTGAAGGAGAAGGGTGCAGAAATAGAAGCTCCGAAGGGAAACTATATGAATGTTGTGATGATTTGCATTGTGTTTGTGTTAGGTCTTGTTGTAGGTAAAATGGCAGTGTACTGAACTAAATTAGGAACATGTATGCATTGGGTTATGTAAGGAATGGCACTGTATTGAAGTACATTATCTATGTAAGAAATGACAGTTATTTAAAATCTATGAAGTGCATTATGCTATCAGTTTCAATCATATGAACTTGTCATTCAGATTGTCAGTCAGAACATAGCAGAACATATAGAAAATATCTGGCAGAACATATAGCAAATATCTGGCAGAACATATAGCAGAACATATAGCAAATATCTGGCAGAACATATAGCAAATATATAGCAGATATCTGGCAGAACCCTGGTTTGCAAACATAGCATACCGCTGCTTCATCCAAAAGTTGTTGCCGCTGCCGTCGATCACCAGGCCATCGCCATTGCCGTCGCCAAAGCAGAGCAGAAGACACGGAGACATTCCTCGACAGGGAGACACTCCTCGGGCTGGGCGACCGTCGGTCCAAATAAGTCAATGGGTTGTTAAGCTGGGCCGGCCCACCCTATAAGCCTTCTCCTTCGGTTCGAAAAAAGGAAAAAAAAACCAAACCCGACCCTCACTTGGCACGCATGCAATCCCTGTTTGGGAACGCTGTCAAGGTTATTTTTAGACCGGGATTGCCGACTTGAGAGTGCAAACTTCAGGGATTACCACTTCAGGGTGCGATCTCGCCACCGTCTACCAGTTCAAGGTTTTTTTTGACTTTTTCCTGGGCGAGGCGTGGGACTGGAGAGCTACATCGATCGTGCGCCATACCCGGCCGTGCATACGTTACGCGCATGTGCACGTGATGGTTCATATTTTTTTTGCCGCTCCTACGAATCGAAATCATCCGGCTGGACAACCTTTCGATCCAACCCCTTGAACTCGTTGGATCGGTCAATGCGAACACGTCCTTCTCACATCGCAGTCAACCACCGCGTCGTCATGGAAAAGCAGCGTCACATGCTCGCAGCAGGACTTGCGCCGGCGATGGTGCACTGCACCCCCACTCCCGCGCCCGGATCTGATCGTTGGTGGAGCTTTATCGCAGCCGTCTATGAAGCTCCATTGAAGCGGACGCACCGTCCGCTGCACCGCAGCTCCAGGCCGTCGATGGAGCTTCATTGCAGCCGCGGTGAGCCTCCATTGCAGCACCGTCCGCTGCATCGCAGCTCCGGGCCGCTGGTGAAGCTTCATTACAGCCACGGTGAGCCTCTATTGTAGCAATGACCACTGCATCGCAGCTCCGGACCGCCGGTGAAGCTTCATTACAGCTACCGGCTATTTCTGTCTTGGGGATTATCGTGCCGCTCCCCCAGCAAGACTTCGTACTTTTCGGTTGTACCTTGGCCATGGCTGTGTGCTTTGTGGCGTTAGCTTGGGTGCGTTGAACATTATGATGTCTTGTATGCTTTGGTCGAGGCTTTATAATATAAAGCGGGGGGAAACTCTTTTTCATCATTACAACTACCGGTGAGGCTTCACTGCAGCCGCCATGCGTTGCCTTGGAGCCACGGGCCTCCCCTACGAGCGCTCCACTGCAACAACGCCGGTGAGCACCCTGCACCCAGCGTCCACGACGGCTTGCAACGACGCATCTTCTTCTCTAGCTGGCCACTGCAGCACACTGGAAGTTTTAGTTTCCTTCGATGAGATGGGCAACAAGGAGGCAGAGGAAGAGCATCAATTTGGAGATTTAGTAGATCGCAGAGGTAGGAGAGAGGTTGGGGTCAACGACCCAGTTGCTGCTTTATGTGGTTGGAGCGTCTCGCGTGAGGATAAGGATGAAACGTGGAGATGTGATGTGTAGGTCTCATCAGAACACGTGTTGCGTTTTAGAGGAGATTTACGCCGCTGGGTAATCAACCTGTTGATTTTAATGGATTTCCCATGTTTTCCTTTTTGAGGATTCTGAGTTCTTTGGTTTCTCTTGATGAAGAACCGTATGTACGTCAAGGATTATTGCAGAGTTGGTGATTTGCCCGTACGTACGTACGTGACGGCAGGTGGCCATTGTTCTCAAGACGGATTGGACGGCCACCGGGTAATGCTGGTAGCAGTACATGTGTGTGTGTATCAGTCAATCAGTGTATATGTATCTCAGTCTCACATACAAATACGGCGACGTACTTTTGCGCACGAAATTCGAGTATGTAATATCGGATCGGATGGAAGACATGCTATCCTTAGCATTTGCGGGTCTTCTTCTCCTTCTATCATAGTTTTTTCTGGGCTTGCCTATTAACAAGAGCGTAATAGAAATTAGGTTTTTATATGCGTGCAAATTGAAAAAAGAAACATACAATTTCATACGGATAAAAATGTAGATCACAATAGGTAGTTTGATCGGAAAAGATTTTTTATTTTTACATTTGATGATAAAAAAGGTTCATTTTATCTACTGTTCTCTACCTGCGTTTGACTACACTGAGATATCAAGGCTCCATAGATCCCAAATAGAATTTGTCGTTTTCTCTCTACTATTCCGGTCGGCCTCGCGCCCTTTGGCCCCCTCATCTCCTCGACTATCTTTCCGTTAGCACCGATCCTCATAACAAGAAGATGACTATCACGATCAAAGAATAACTCATTTTTCTCACGATGCAACGTCACCCAATAACCCCTTTTTCTATTTGGCCTCACATTATATGGATAGCCCGACAAGTCGGTTGATGTGCCTGCGTTGAACCCCTTTTCTACCCGGCCTCACATTATATGATGACCATCTTATGCTGCGAGCCGTGCCTGGTGCATTGAGCTATCGTTGAAGTAGACTTGGCCGGTAACTTGATCGACGTCAACCCCGTTGGTAAAGCACAGAGGTACTCCATCAACCCGCTTGACCAACACAGTGACCTCCCCGCCGCCTGGTGCCACCCGCATAAGCCCCTTGTATGCGTCGGTCACGTAGAGGTCACCCGATTTCTGGTTGAACCGCAGGCCGAGCGGGCGGGCGCAACGACTCTCCGTGACTGTCTCTAGGTAGTGCTTGGGCGCCCTGCATGCCTCACTGGCGTAGCCCGGACCATAGGCGTAGGAGCAACTCCAACGCGTCGACCCAAACGGATGACGTTTTTGTCCGTTTGGATCGGCATGTCGCCCTCTTTTGCAAATGGATCGGCCGTGCGTCTAACGCGCCGACCAATTTTCCGTCCACGCGACCGGCTAACATCCATTTTAGATAGGATTTGAATGTTATTTTTATATCAAATGCGTTTTACCATACATTTTTACGAATATAATATCAAAGAAAACAAGAACAACAGTTAGACATTTTAAAATATGTTCAACTTTCTTAACTGCTCCTACTAGTTGGACTAAGATCTTCTTTATGTCTTCGTTGTTGATTTGTGAATTCTTGAGCACAACGTATTTCTTCTTTAATGCTAAAGAATTAGACGTTGGTTCCCTTTGGTATCTTCTTTAGTATCATCTATACCTTCAATTCTTAATAAAATTACACGAACATCTAGCAAATTTTATGAGATTAATAGATCGATGTATTCTTTTTCCCAATACCAAAAATTGCATCCATCCTACGCACATATCGAGCAAATAATAAGCTACTGAATTGCATCAAGCAAAGAGCAAAAGCCCGAGCGAAAATCGTACCCCATCGTTTTTGCATTTCACGAACACCCAACCGGGATGTTCCGGCGTCCAAAAAACGCGTCGGACGACGTGCAGCGAGCAATCGTCGCATTGTATGAACGATAAGGTGAGCCGATAAGCTTTTGGGCCAATGCCGAACCAGGGCGGCGGCCTGCCGTGGCCTTGCCGAAGAACCTGCGACGGGTCAGACCTGAGCGGCTAGAGGGGGACTGAGCGCCTCCATGTGTGTAGGATCAAAAGTATGTCTAGAGGGGGGGGGGTGATTAGACTACTTGACAAGATAACAATTCTGTCTTTTCCCAATTTTAGATGAGGGGCAGATTTGGCACTTAAGGCAAGTCAAGTATACCCTACACATGCAGTTCTAAGAGTGTATCAGTGAAAAGTAAAACATGCAAGTGTAAAATAAAGGAGTAAGGTAGGGAGATCAAACGCATGAGGTTGACACGGCGATTTTTGGCATGGTTCCGATAGATGGCACTATCGTACGCCCATGTTAGTGGAGACTTCAACCCACGGAGGGTCACGACTGTGAGAGTCCACGTAGGGCTCCACCCGCAAAGGGTCCACAAAGAAGGGACCTTGTCTATTCCACCACGGCTTTCGTCCACGGAGGACTAGCCTTACTCACGGTAGATCTTCACGAAGTAGGCGATCTCCTTGCCCTTACAAACATCTTGGTTCAACTCCACAACACGAAGTAGGAGGCTTCGAAACGACACCTAACCAATCTAGGAGGCATCACCCTCCAAAAGGTAATAGATGGGGTAGAACTATGAACTCCTTGCTCTTGTGCTTCTAAAGATAGTCTCCTCAACACAAAATCACTCTCACACAATAGGCATGAGTAGGAGAGGTTGATTTGGTGGAAAGCAATTTAGGGAGGATAGATATTAAGTTTCAAATGATTGGAGTGAAAAATCTTGGTCTCAACACATGAGTTGGTGATTCTCTCTCAGAAAATGGATCTGGATATGAAGTGTGTGTGTTCTGAGTGCTTCTCCCACGAATGAGAGGTGGATGAAGGGGTATATATAGGCGGCGGACAAAATCCAACCGTTACACCCAAAGTAGCAAAATCGGTGACACCGAAGTGGAAAACTCGGTGGTACCGACAAGCACTAAAGGTATGAACTTTTGAATCTCGATGAGACCAATATATGGAACTCGGTGGCACCGAAAAAGTGACTAACGCTCACTCGAGCAAACTCGGTGACACCGATGCTCAAACTCGGAAATTCTGATTTTGTGTATCGAGTCAACCAAAATTGGTCACCCAAACTCGGTAGCACCGATTTGCTTTTCGGTTGCACCGATTTGGTGGCAGTGGCTAGGGTTTCTGTCTGAGGTCAAACTCGGTGGGTCTGAAATATGAAAGTTGATGACACCGAATTTGAGTATGTGGAATTTGACAGAATGATTATGTGGGAAAAATGACTGAGTATTTTGGTGGCTAACTTTGAGCTCTTGAGCAACCAGTTCATTTTAATACCTCACCCCATTTTAATAGTATTGACTTTTCTACGGACTCAAATGTGATTTCTCACAAATAGAAAAATGAAGAGTCTTCTAGCTTGAAGCTTGAGCCAATCCTAATCCTTTCTTGCATCAAGGGGCATCTCCACATAAGCTTTAGCCAAAGCATCTTTTGAACTTTTCTAAAATATACTAGGATAAGATCATTAGTGCAATGATGCATATGTTGTGATCAATTATCAAAACCACCCTAGGGAGCAATTGTGCTTTCAATCTCCCCCTTTTTGTTAATTGATGACAACATATAGATCAAAGCTTCGACAAAAGATATAATCAATGATTAGCATCGACGCTTTAAGAAGTATGTGAAAAGCAAGAGCTCCCTCTAAATTTGTGCATTATTTAGAATTTGCGATTGAATGCAAACGCACAATTAATTAGGATCATCGGTCACTCTTTCATGTCACATACATCTTGGTGGTGCGCAAACAAGATAAGAATGAATAGTAAGCACATGACACCAATAAAGATAAGTGAATGATCATTACATGGATAGCTAAAAGATAATAATGTAGCATCACACAGGATAAAGCGTATGATCACACACTGGAACTGGATAAACTCATCCAAAAGATCAAAGTTTTGTAAAACCAAATGAGAGCAAATAAAGTCAAAATTATCTCTCTCATTCGAAGCCCTATGATCTATACATTTCTCCCCCTTTGGCAACAAGTTATCAAAAAGTTCAAAAGTATAGAGCTAATCATCTCTATGGGCAGCTGATGATGGAGTCGACAGAAGAGTGTGGAGGTCAACTTTGAGATCATTGACCATCATTACAACAAGAGATAGTGCCTAGCTGGTGGAATCTATCCTCACTGGTCAATTTTTGTGAACAAAATACCCAATCCGCAAGGAAAGAAGAGACAGAGATTTGCCCAAATGCAAGAGAGTGCTAGAAAGGATGTGGCGTGCTTTAGGTGTACTTCAATCTTGATGCTATATCGTTCGAAAACCCTGCACTCACATGAAGCACCGAAAAGCTTTGAGAGGTGATGACTCCTTGTGTGATCATGCATAACATGATCGTTGATGATGAGCGTGATGACAACATATACGACCAAAGGTTTGATTTTCACGGTGAAAATGTTGAGCCTGAGCACCAAGAACCGGCATCATTTGAACAGTTTCATCGTGAAATGCATGATTGTCATACTCATATGCAGCTCGAGAATGACTTGGTTGAGCACATATGAATTCACATTGACAACGAATATATGTATCGATTCATTTGCTTTTCATCTATTCAAGACAATTTCAATTGAGTCGTATAAAACTATTTGATTGTGCTTTTTATTTGGGCATGTGATTATTTGTTTCTAAAACTGTTTCAATGTTCGTAAAACTATTTGCAATGTTCGATTTATTTGGTCATTTAACTATTTAAAATGCGGACATGGCGAGTGCATCCAAAAAAATGATTGGGCGCCACTCCATTATCATATTCAAACAAAAAAATCCAGACAAAACAAACGTTTGTTTGAAGTTATGCGTTGGAGTTGGCCTAATATTTTGATTGAAAGCTGTACAGCCTCCTCTCAAATCACAACCACATCCAGGTTAAGTTGGAAATGTGGTCATGAGGTCGACAGCCAACTCTCAAATCATACACCACATCAAGGGTAAGTTGCAAATGTGGTCAGGAAGCCATCCATCCTTTGAAATTCTAGCTATCTCAATATCTCAAGGAATTTTTTCAACTGTACACAAGTTTCGTTTTGAAAATGTCGATGCACAGCTGCCCATAAGAAAGGAATTCTACCAACCAAACAAAGCTCTATATACTACAGGAAAGAGGAAATCCTAAGAATGAAATCCAACAAAATTATTTTGAGTTAAATTTCCTTACCAATGTAGGAGTAGGAGTACGTAGTTCAGAACAGAGAGAGGCATTTTTCTTTCGGTCACAGAACCACATGAAAAGGGGATATCTTGGCTTTGCATTCAAAAAATTCAGATTAACCAGCAACCAGTAGTAAGAACCGCAACTCCAGTGCCTCGGCGACATCTATGACGATGATGTCTGTCTGGTACATGGTACAATATACATACAGAGTCCTAATAAGTGGCTCCGTACCTGAATTGTCATAAGGCGTGTATCATATTATACGCACTCTAATTACTAATTACTGGCACCTGCAACATGAATGTGGACCAAGAATGTTGTCCATGACCATGAATCTGCGGAGAGTCCAACTTCATCTGCCACCCGGACGCATGAGCTGCGAGAAAACGGTGCTCGGCGTGAGCCCATCCGAGTCCACGCTCGCGATGCTCCGTCCGGTCATGCTCATCGTGGTCGTGGACGTTGTGGTGGTGCTTGCGTCCGTCGACGGCTCGTCGGACTGCAGTCTGGTCATCACGAGAGGCGACGCGCCCGACGACGACAGCATCCCGTCCGTGAGGCTGCTGGTGTCCTCGTCGCTCTCCTGCAGCTGGAGCGCAAACTCGAGATTCCAGAGCACGTCGCCCATGGACGGTCTGTCGACGCTGCGGTCGGCCACGCATTTCTCCGCCGTCTCCGTGAACTTGACGAAGCACTGGGGAGCGATCCTCCCCTGGAGCATCGGGTCGATGATCTGGCCGAGCACGCCTTGCTTCTGGCACCGCAGCGCCCAGTCGGCGAGGCTGATCTGCTCCTTGGGCAGCGACGGGCTCAGGGCCGGCCGCGCGCAGAGCACCTCGAACAGCACCACGCCGAAGGAGTAGACGTCGGACTTCTCCGAGAGCTGCTGCCGGCGGAAGTACTCCGGGTCGAGGTACCCGAAGCTGCCCTTGACGACGGTGCTCACGTGGGTGGCGTCCATGTTGGGGCCCGTCTTGGACAGCCCGAAGTCGGAGACCTTGGCGACCCACTTGTCGTCGAGCAGGATGTTGGTGGTCTTGACGTCGCGGTGGATGATGGTGTGCTTCACGCCGGTGTGCAGGTAGTAGAGCCCCCGGGCGGCGCCGATGCAGATCTCGAGCCGCTTCTTCCACGAGAGCGGCGGGTTCTTGGTGCTGTAGAGGTGCTCCCGGAGGGTGCCATGGGCCATGTAGTCGTACACCAGGATCATCTCGCTCTTGTCCTCGCAGTAGCCGATGAGAGACACCAGGTGGCGGTGCCGGAGCTTGGACAGCATCTCGATCTCCGTCTGGAACTCGTGGACGCCCTGCTCGGACATCGGGTTGCAGCGCTTGATCGCCACCTTGGTGCCACTGTCGACCTCCCCGAGGTACACGTTCCCGAACCCGCCTTTGCCGAGCAGGAAGGCCTGGTCAAAATTTTTGGTGGCGGTCTGAAGCTCGGCGAAGGTGAAGTGGCGGCAGAGATTGGACGGCAGGGTCGACCCGGTGGTGGCCGTGTTTCCCGACATAGTAGATCGTGATCCGCTGTACTCAGTGAGAGGAGTCCAGTGACCATCTTCAGATTTACCACCAGGTTCCTTGGATATCTTCTTCTTCTTGTTGTTCTTCCGTTTGCAGATGATGCAAACGCCAAAACATGCTACCAGTAGCACTGCGAAACCACCAACAGCTGCACCTACGATAGCCCCGACAGATTTCCCTCCGGCAGACGGCGCGCTGGGAATGGCATCAGGTGGCCTTTGCGGAAGTGGAGGATTGAGTCCAGAAAGATTGTTCGGTGATCCGTTATTCTGTAGCTTGAAGACCTCGAGACCATTCAGTATTGCATCAAAATACTCTGGTTTACTTGAAAGATCAGGGTGAAGTGCAATCCACATGTCCACCTGACCGGCACCAACAGCCATGGTAACATAGTCTGTGTATGTCGTTCTACCGATCCCGCCGCTCCAGACGATGACATCCATTTGCTCCTGTGCTGTCTGGTTGTTGATGTAGATGAAGAAGGACCTCTGATTGATCTTGGTGATGGGATACTGAATCTCACAGAAATGGAACCTTAGGAGGTAGCTGAACCCCGCATCAACCGGTAAAATCCATGTAAGGTTGTAGTTCAGGTTGACCTGTGCAGTTGTCCCCATCGACCGAGCTGAGCCATAGACATCAGCCGGTGCTGTGTACTTGGGCACTTTGGATGTATAAGTGATGGTCAAATTATCATCTTTGGAGAAGGTTACGCCAGAGCCACCAGCTATGTATGGGGCGTCATTGGTCCATGAGCGGTAAAAGCCCGAGTCGCCTTTCGGGGAAATGGCTTGGCCCCCGACATTGAGCCGGTACATAGTCTGGACGGCCATGGCGGTGTCGAATGTGTATGGAGATGTGTCATCACCGACAGTTCTGGTGTCAGGTGCTGTGAAGATGTCAGGCGTGGGAACAATCTCAATGCCATTCACAAATGCATAGGAACCATTCTGATGTGCTGATGGGGCGAAGGTGAGGTCCAAGGTGCTGCCTGAAGAAACATTCACCGAGAACTCACGCACCAGAAAGGCAGAACTGATCGCCTGAACTGTCTGCGAAGCATTGAAGCCGTCCAAGAGGACAAGATTCGGCGTCGAGACACTGACACTGAAGGAGGAATCTGAGGCGGCAAAGTTTGGATAATCAGTCGGATAGAAGTAGAGGCGTAGGAACATGCGGCCTGGGGTGACAGGGAAGGAATATGTGTAGTTTGAAGTGAAGATGCGTGCAGTCATAAAAGGGACCGTGGAGGGGAGCGAAGAGTCTTGGCGTTGAGCATTGGCTGCAACTCCTTTCAATGACGGCGCGAACTTGGAGCCAGTGTCTTCGCCCCAAGTCCGGCCACTATCATCGTCTTCTTGGCCTGATGCTCCGCAATTTACGAGGATGAGGCCAGTGGAGTTGTTGTTATCGGCCGCCATGGCAAGAGACAAGAGAGCTAAGAGTGTTAGGCATGTGAGGGTAACTGGTAGGGTTGGGGACGCCATTTTGGATTTTGCGGTGGTTGGTGTATACCAGAATCAAGAATTTTGGTGACTCCGCTGCGTCAACTTGCTACTGGATGTTTGCGTGATGCAAGAACATTGTGATTTTCTTCATGGGTTTTTGGGGCACGGATTTCAGACTATTGTTGAGTGAAGAAGGCACACATAGAAAGCCACAGAACCTGCAAGAAAAAGGAGGAGGTTGACAGTTCAGTAAACTGAATGAATCATGGCAACTTGTTGAATAACAGACAATCGATGGAAGGCAGAACATCGACGTGTAGGAGTGAGAGAGCACTAGCAGTAATTTCAAGCAAACTGAAGTACGTGGTATCACAAAAAAATCGGAAACTGTAGGTGCAGAGATTAATAGGAATACACTGCTCAAGAATTCAGCTCTCGTGTTTTCTTAATTTCTTTTACAATTAAGAAAAAAAGGTCTGAGATGATTTAGCTATCACAAGGGAAGATGCAGCAGCATGTTACTAATATAACACCTGTATGCATACAGAGAAAGTTTTAAGACAGAACATCAGCGAAAAAGTAGCTAGTACAGATTTGTGAACGGAAGAATCACAGCGAGAATTAGAAGAGAAACGTAGAACAGCAGCCCTGAAAGATGGATGATTCTGCATCCCGAAAAGAAACCGGTGGACAGCTAACCTTCAATTTTTCGGAAATGGTATTTTCCCCCCTAAGAACAAGACGGCCTGCTATTGTTGCTAAGGCTGGAGCTCACATATACTACTATTTTCTTTTGAAATCAAACCACCAGAACGGGAAAGAGTACCCAAATGGCTGCCAGGCAAAGCTAGATCACCCGGCCGGCGGATCGTCGTCGAAAGAGGCGAAGAAACCTCAGGGAATGAATCCCTTGATATGCGGAATTTGGCGCCAAAAGTAGTTCTATTGGAACCCATCAAGCACAGCAATAATAGAGCCAGAGAGCACATCACTGCATCCAACCGAATGAAAAAGACCAACGAGGAGGAGGCATGGAGGCATGGTTACCTGAGCAGAGCAGGAATGAAGGCCGAGCTCGCTGGTGTGGGAACTGGGAGGAGAGACCGGAGCCCGCGGGGGAGGTGAAGAAGGCCCCGGCGGCGGCGGCGGCGGCGGCGGCGGCGGCGGCGGTTGAGCCGCGTTTGGTGGGCAAAAGTGGCGAGAAGTGGAGCACGCGCTCCCCTGAGTGCTTTCTTTTCTGGCGGGATTGTTCGCGTGGTACTCGGGGTATGTTAGCACTAAATATTCTACTAGTGCTGGGGTTTTACATGCATGTACCTCTGCTCCTGCAAATTCTACACAGCGATCCTCTAAGTCCAAAACATCAAAACCAGGATGGAGGTGGTAGTCATAAGTTTCGTCATGAGAGAATTTGCTCCTGCAAGAGTAGGATTGGGTATCATATGGTTAGGAAAGAAACGGGGCGTACTTCAATCCTATTCTTGGCAGGCTCTATGACCATGAGTGCACGGGCCCCCTCGTTACAAAACTAGTGACTACTACCTCTGTCATGGTTGACTAGTTCTCTTGTATTTTGAATCATATTTTGATTATGAGTTTTACTAATACTACCTCTGTTTCATAATGTATGACGTTTTAGCATCTCAAATGAACTGCTAAAACGTCATATATTATGGTACGGAGGGAGTAAAATATAAGGCATACGTAACTAAAATAATATTAGTAAAAGCTACATTTATATGCGAACCTGACAATATAATTTCTGAAAACATGCATTAATGTATACTAGTTAAATATGCGGTCTAACTTAGATTCGAAATATGATGAGGGCTAATAAACCCAGACAAAGTTAGTAGTCGTTAGTTTTGAGTCATTCCCTCTCAGCTCCGGCGAAGGGCTGTTTTGCTGAGTTATCGGTGTGGGGCCTCACCATCTTGTACAGTGTTCAACATTAGCACGTGACGCTATGCAACTCTTTCCCTCTCTTTATGGCATTGGCCGATTGAAACTTTGTGACATGGACAACATGCCATACTAAAATTCCCTAACCGATTTGAACAAAAATGAAGAAACATTTCAAAAGTTATTTCAGCGAGAGCATATTAGCATGGTGCATATTAATCACGAGACTCTAGCCCCAGCCATAACACATTGAACTTGGAACATGTAGCAGACCTTTTGACGAATCATTTCCTCCCCCAACCATAGCAAGACGTGATCTTGGGCGCCATGAGGTTATGACATGCATGGTTTTTTCGTGGCAAGGCGTCTTCCCTTCATGATTGGGTCCTCCGACCTCATCTTCGTCATCACGGTGCGTCTTTTGGCGTCGACGTGAGGTATGCGAGACTCTTTGAGGCCAGACTCTTGGATCTACGACTCTTTCAATTTGGATGCTTTCTTCTCCGGTGTGATGACTTGATAGGACCGTGCCCTTGATGACTTTACGCCGTGACCAACAATGCATGGTTTGCTTGGTATTGGAGTGGTTTGCGGCATCCGCCCATTCAACATGAAGAAGATAGCCGACCCTCGTGAACACTAATAGATTTGTACTGTCAATTGGGTTAATAGATCATCACTCTGTAAAGTAGTATTACAAGTTTTTTAGGATTAGATGTGAATGTTTTTTCATCAAAGGAAAAAAAGAACATGACCACGTGTTGTCCGTGGCACGAAGTCGTAGTTTCACAAACATAGAGGGGTGTTTTGCGCTATATGTAGCCGCCCAAGTGGAGCAGGCCGTGGCCAGTCAACCGGTCAAGAGAAAGCGACGGCCAGGAATTATTTGCGGGCCGCCCCCCGAGACTGGCGGCAGGTTCCGGATTGGCACTGGGAAGCAGCTTGGGCGTGGTTCAATGGCGAGTCGCGGTCGAGCTCCCGTGTGGAGCATGCAACCCATGGAAAAGACCGGAGAGACTCCGTAAACGTGAGAGGCCGAGGGGGTAGAGGTGGACCTCCGCCGGTCAATGGCTGGCTGGACCCCTGGACAGGTATACTACGCTGCTGTAGCTCTCGCCGTTGGCCCCTGTTTTGGCACGGAGGGCACGACGGCCGCTCGAGGTCTTTGATGGACTTGTCAACGGAGAAAGGGGCGTGCGGAATTGTATGTGGTGAGCTTGTGGTTCTGCTGATCGAACACCTTTGGGCAACAGGTAGTACCGGGTCTGCTAGCGCTTCGAATCATTCCGAAACCCGTTGCTTCATGCTGGCATTCTCCCAGGGTGTTGATCGATGAATAATGCTAGCACGTAGTACTGTTTTGTGATTATGTGTGCATGCACTCCCTCCGTCAACAAATATATATAGCGTTTAGTGATTAATTAACAGAGGAAGTACATGGTAACCCGCGCCTCACGGCCTTGGCTGCTAACCTGCGCTGTGTGTTTTCTGAATTTTGTATTCTATGCAGCTCTCACCGTTGGCCCTTGTTTTGGCACCAAGGGCGCTCGGCGTGAGGTCTTCGTCAACGGAGAAATTAAGGCGTGCGGGACTGCAGTAGAGTATGGCAAAAACATTCCCCGAGTGTCCCCGGCGGCGAATCCATCCGTTCGGTCACGAGGCAATTGGAATGTATATAATGATTTTTATGATGCCGGCAGTCATTTTCATTTCGGTTGGAAAATGCAGGCCGATTTCGTCTTTATGCCTCAAGATGCTCCACAACCTCCATGCTCTCCCTCCTGTGAGGCCTCGTTTGTTTCGCATCGGTCGGAGGGGTTTCAGGGGATTAACCCCGCGAGGCCCAAAATACTCGCAAAACCCCGATGGCCTGTTTGATACGTGAGGTTACATGGATCAACCAACTTGATTCCCCTTCGATCCGCTTTTTTCCCACGCGCTTGAGAACCCTTAAGGAGGGGGTCGAGGATTTGGCTGCCCAACTAGTCAAAGACGTCGCCACCCGACTCTTCCCCAAGCCGTCGCCGTCGCTCGACTCTGATCTCCTCCGGCATACCGTACTACTCCCCGACGGTAAGTCTTCGCCTCGCCTCCCCTCCTCTCCTTTCCCCGCGTCGTCTAGGGTTTTATATTTGTCCAGCCATGGTTGCTGCCTCATCTCGGTGGGTGGGGCGGGTGGCGCTCACCACGGTGGAGACAAGCTCGTCGGCGTAGGAGCCGCCGGAGGCGCAGACGCGGACGAGCGAGGCGCGGCGGGCAGGCTGTGCGGACCGAAGCTCTGTGGGGACTCCGACTTATGAGTCGAGATCGCCGTGCTCAGTGATCCCAGAGATCAATGCTCACCGAACACAGATACCGAATAAAAGAGTCTTACATCCATACATACCGTTTGATATAGTAAATGACCACCTCGGTCGAGTCTTACATATATAGGGCCCTAAAGGCCAACACTCCAACTGAACCAATAGCGGGATTATTGGTTGAAAGCGTGGAACCATGCCATCAGCCTTAACCTACATGCATTCTGACTGGGAAGCGTCCTAGCTCGCAAGAACGTCTCCGAGTTAATCTTCACCATATCCTGTTCTTTCATACCTGGTCAATGAAATAACCAGTGACAAGCCAATGAGTACTTTGAATGTACTCGCAAACAGCCCATGGCATGAATAACGAAAGTGAAGGATAACGATATCATGCATCTTTAGTATAACTCATCTGGGTGGAATGATCATGAATATGCATCAAGTTAAAGAATTACTCTTGAAGAACTGGTTACAGACATCAATACATCTGTCGAGGGCTGAACCATCCGGGTTCACCCTATATGCCAAGTCACCGATCTTGGTCATATCATTGCTATTACAACAACAGTTTTCTATCTGTCGAGGGCTGAACCATCCAGGTTCACCCTATATGCCAAGTCACCGAACTTGGTCATATCATTGCTATCATAGCAACACCTTTCTCATCACCCCCCACACACACTCACACACTTGGTTTATGCGGAAATATCAGGACGTAGTTTAAGCAGGATTACCCAACTGTCCTTGACCGTGGACACGGCTATTCGAATAGTTTACACTCTGCAGAGGTAGTACGCTGGACCCACGAGATCCGGGAAACTTCCGTGTCATCCACGACTCCCGGTATTTCACATACCCGAGGTAAGTACCCGATCAATGCCTTTCCCCTGGCGATACTAGACAAAGAGGTCCACTCGATTGGTACCCAACCCGCAGGTGCACGTCTTACGAGCACCAACTCTGGACAGTACCAACCATGCGGGGACCAACGGTGTGACTGGAACTCATAAAAATGGCATAGTCGTCCTACTCGGCATGACCCCATCACGAGAGTGACCACATATAACTCCCGCCACTAGTAATGTGGCTCTTTGCTAGCACCGACCAGAGTAATTAACATAGCCCCGCCCCATAAGGGGTAACGTGGTCGTACTGGTAAGGTTGGGACTGTCGACACATCATAAATCTAATCCCATTTCCGAAACCTTACTCACTCAAATACCGGGTGCATCACTTCACCAAAAGTGACCACCTAACTCATCATCACCCTCGGGCATTAGTGGCACCCAACAGAGTTTTCATAAACTCTTGCTTTGTGACAACAACATGCTCATGATAATACTACTGCTATCTTTACCTGTCAACATAGTATTAGCATGACCCTCAAGGGGTAGAGTCAAGCTCAATGCAAATGCTCTGGAGGAGCCTTCGGTAAGATCACATCAAATGATTACCGACACTTATGATCATATGCAACGGGAATACTTGCTATTATAACATGCAAAGTAACTTACGCTCATTCATGGTCAAAGGGTTGCTTGCCTTTCTCACGTAAGTCCTCGGGGTCTTCGAGGTCTTCCGCTCCGACTCCGAATACTCCGTCTACTCGTAACTATCGTCGGAAACAACCATAGTAAGCCACATAGCAAGCAGAATAAAAGTGTTCTAAAAATAGAAGTTTTATTTTTCTTGGACCTCTCTGGTCATAAGAAAAATACCTAAAGCTTTCCATAGGAGATTTGAATCATGAAGGATTTTTGAATGCATGGAAAGAGCAATAGGTGATTATTGAAGAAGCCAACGGAAATCATTCTGTTAAAAATGAGTGGAGGCACCCATTTAACAGAGAATTATTTTAGAAATTTTTAGGAAGTGGTTTCACTAGATTTGGGGTTGAAATGAATATACTAGGAATTTTCTAATGTGGAATAAATAGCAATAGGAAGCTATTTATTATAAGCAACAAAATGAAGCTTGATAAAAATGTTGACCAAGGCTCTAAAATTTGTACATGAAATAAGAAGGCTCTGAAAATTTGAATCACTCCAATTGGAGTTGATTTGAAGCCTATGGGATTTTTGAAATATGGGGCTAATAGTATCCAGATTTGGATTTTTAATAAAACACCACAGAAACATGTCTTGGAAAAATGTGCAAGGCTCATAGGTGGATAGAGCTTGAATTTAGGAACCTGTAGAAATTTGAATCATGAATTTTGAAGTTAGTATGATTTTATAAAGGAATTTATAAGTTATGGAGAAAAATAAAAATGATAAAAGGCTCAGCCTCTGGGGGTTATCTTGCCCCCAGGGCGTTGGATAGGCCTTCGGGCCGGCCCACTAGCTTGGCTGGCTACCCGCGGCCACGCAGAAGACGCCCTTCGCGAAGTGCGCTTCTCGCGCGGGGAGACGGCCTCCCACCGAGGCGTGGCCACATAAGTGGCGCGGCCCACATGGCGGTCTCGCCAACCCACTGACGTGCGGGGCCCGCGGCCTTTCTTCAACCTCCCGTCAAAACAGGCAGTAGAGGAGGAGAGGACCCTTGCCATCGGTAGCCCACACCTCCGGCCACCTCTCGCTGCGGCCTAGCCGCCGGAGGGCACCAGGGCCATGAGCTGCGCCCAGCTGGAGGCCCCTGTTGGCCGGAGAGGCCCAGAGCGGCGCCGGCTCCTGCGGCAATGGAGGTGGCCGTGGCCTCCTCAGTCCCGGGTCCTTGGCGCGCGGAGAAGGCCCAGAGGAAGGGGGAACGGGCTCGCCCAGGACAGGAGCGCCCGCAGGGGAGGTTAGGGGCGAGGGGGAGCCTCGGTCCTGTCCAATTGGGACGGATGCCGCCGGCGAGATTCGGCCATGGGAGGGGAGACAGAGCACGGGAGGAAAGAAAAATGGGGTGCCTCGGGGTCCAAGGGAGAGAGGGAGAATGAGAGAGAGCTAGTGAGGGCTCAGGGGAGAGGAGATAAGAGAGGGGAGGGCCGATAGAGGTCGGGAGCTCTCTCGAGCTCTCGGTGCATGGTCGCCACACACCCTAGGAGGAGCTTGGAGGCTAGCTGATGGTGGGGAGCAGTTTGAACGGTCAAAAGCAAGGGCTGAGACATACCGGGACATGCTGGCTCAGCTAGGTGTGGTCTAGAGGAAGGAGACAAGATGCAGAGCTCTCTAATTGTAGGTTAAGGTGGTGGTCACCACGGGCACAAGTGCCAACAGGGTCCTGGTGACCAGTCAAAGATGTCTGGGAGGTGGGGCATGCTATCTAGAAGGCGAGTGAGGAGTTTGGCTTCAAGTGGAGTTGATTTGAACGACTGTTGAGTGAGGTAAACATTTCAGCAGGAAACTAGAGGCTAATACAAGTGGATTTCACAGGCAGAGATGGGAGGTGAAACCATGTCCTGGAGCATGTGGTATGGAAGGACTACACATCTACAAAAATTCAACTCAAGCAAATAAGTGTAGCTAGCACTTGCTGTGCAAAGCTACCTTTTCAGTCAGAAATGAACTTGAAGAGGTGTTGCTCATTTTTCCTACATGAGCATGCCATCTATTGGTTTGAAATGATGCATTGACACCCTAGAGAGGCTCTGGGAAGAATTGGGGGCCTTGGGTTAAGCAGAAGAATGGGAAGAAGGGTAAAATAGTGTTGCCATGGGTGAAAATGAGAGATAGTTACATAGGGACCTTCTCCAATAATTGAACAGTGGCCATGAGAAAGTTACTCGAGGTAAAATGTAACTAGATATAGCTGTGTTAGAAAATTGAGCACAAGGGTAAAAGTGGAAGGGGTCAAAGAAGCCAATTTAGTGAGTGCACACAAGGTGTTTGATCTGTGGTTGGGCTACCAGATGCATTCCAATGGATATGAAATTTAACAGGGTCAAATAGTATATGAAAACAAGCTTGCACACCAAATTTGGGATTTGTTGCAGAAGTTTTCCAATGTAGACTTGGAAAACCCATGAAAGGGGCAGAAATGGCTTTCTGCCTACAACCCTATTCAAATCAATTCCCAAAAATTTAATATTTGGTGTAGGGGCATTATTTGAGCATTAAGGCATGCACAAAAAGTTTGAGGTTAATTGGAGAAAATTTATAATGTAAAGTTTACCAAAGTCAAAAATCAACAGATAGGGTTTTGAGGGCCTTAGGACAAGTTCTTCTATTCTCCTTGGTGTACCACTTGGTGTGGATGCCCAATTGGAGTATTAGAACATGTCCGCCAAATTTGAGCACAATTGGAGACACTTCACAATGTAGAGTTGCTCAAATTTGATTCTGGACAGATAGGGTTTTAGAGTGATTAGGGGAGCCAATTCAACTTCGATTGAAATGAAACTTGGCAAGATCATCAATAATATCATAGGTGACATTCTAGAATTTTACTGGAATTTATTGAGAATATTTCTTATAGAAATATTCCAAAAGCTTGAAATAGGCAGGAATGGTTTTGGAGGGGTTTGCCCAATATTTTGAACATGACCATGTGTTGAAACTCATAAATATGGAATAATTATATCCACTGAGTTTCCCTAAATTTTCTTAAATATTTTGAAAGCAATAAAAATAACTTTCTTTCATAGGAGACCATTTCTGGCCTCATAGAAAGGCTTTCAAATAAAATAATAAAATAACTTTTAAAATATGGTGGTTTTTGGAAGATATTTTGATAATAGGTTTTAAATAAAATAATTGGTGCAAAAGAAATTCCCTAAATTGAGGACTTGTAGTACAAACCTCATCTCAGGGGTTTGAAAGTTTAATTCAAAGAAATGCTTTTTGGTGAAAATAATATTTGGTGAAAATAGATATTTATCCTAAACACATGGCATGATCATTAGGCAGGAGATCATGGAATGAGGAGGTGATTAGGAGGATGGCAAGAATTAATGGGGAGCAATCACATGCATTCAAGCAAACACGCAAACAATCGTCACTCCAAGCATCACAAGCATTCACAGAAATTTTTAATTGGTCCTAAATTTTGAAATAAGCTAATTAGTCAGGAAAGCCAAAAACAGGATGTTACAGACCTTACCCCCTTAAGAAAATATTGTCCCTGAGATTTCTAGGCTAGGGGTTGGTGAGATACAAGATCTTGAGTCGGAGGTAGTCTTCATGTCCCCATGTTGCTGTGGTGCTCTTGAGGTGCTTGATGATACAACTTCGATTGTTTCGCACGTCCTTGCCTGATCGTGGGTGGGATCTGGCAATAAGTTATGCTTGACCGGGGTCAAGGGCTTGGTGAGCTAAGTCTGTGCAAAGTTCTGGCTTGCGAGTGTATTCCAAAGTCAGAATACGTGGCAAGATGGTGTGTCTGGGTTCTGGTCACGGGCTTCGCATGCCGGTTAGTGACATCAAGATGTCTCGTGTTAGAACGCACTACCAAAGTCTTCGGGTAGCTTCCTACTTACAGGAAAGTCCTTGACTTCCTTTCGGTAGTCACGCTATGGTCGCAAATGGTCTTCGAAGGCTTCTCGTGAAAGGGTCCGGGTTGGGTCTCACCTACGAGCCTAAGCTCGGAAGCTCAGAGTCCAGAACTGGTCCTGCCATCTCGGGGGCTTGCGAGGGATTCTGGATGAGTTGGCTACCCAAGAGTATAGACCAGTCATCCATTCCCAAGGTCTGCGATTCGGCGAGCGGGTGAATCACCTTTGGCAGGTCTTCACCACGACCTACAAGTACTCTCGTCCTTGATTTGGACCAAGGAGAGGTCGTCTGATTCTTTCGATTGTCCAAAGGCTCCATCATCTTGAATCGTCGAGGCTTCTTGACGTCGTTAATGTGGTCGGTGCGTGGTCGGTGGGTGACTTCTGTTGCTTCATCGTCGTTGTCGTGGCTTCCTCGTCATGGTGGTTCTTCGTCTTGACTTGAGTAGGATAGACTTCCGTCGTCTTGAGATTGCTTAAAGAAGTCCACCTTCTCGATATATGACTGTACACTCGAGAGGCATAACAATCGGCGTTCCTGGGGCTCGTCCAAACAGGACTAAGGTGTTCTTCCTCTTACTGGGTGAACAAGTACGTCATCAGTGAGGATGACAACATACTTTCCCCGTACATGACATAAGCACAATGCTCATGAGTCCGGTGAGGAGAACGGAACTTTCTATGGGCGTGTATGATGTTTTGCTGTGTATCCCTTGCAATGGAGCCAGAAATAGTTGTGTCAACGGCACCAGGAATCCTTCAGCTACGGCTACGCCTTAAGGGACTTCCTAGGCAAGTATGCAAAGGATTTCCCTCGTGGCCTTGGAGCCTTGCGTTGGTGTTCCCTCGAAGGGGAAAGGGTGATGTAGCACAGCGACGGTAAGTATTTCCCTCAGTTTGAGAACCAAGGTATCAATCCGGCGGAAGTGTATCTCAAGATCCTGCACAAACACAAAAGCTTGCACCCAACGCTATGAAGGGGTTGTCAATCCCTTATAGATTGTTTGCCAAGTGAGAACTGAAAGCAACAAAGTAACAAAGCAAAGTAAAAGTGGAGATGTAAACAATGGATGTGAATAGACCCGGGGGCCGTAGTGTTTACTAGTTGCTTCTCTCATGAAAGCAAGTAGACGGTGGGTGAACAAATTACTGTCGAGCAATTGATAGAACTGTGCAGAGTCGTGACGATATCTATGCGATGATTATTTCTATAGGCATCACGTTCGAAACAAGTAGACCAATACTTTCTGCATCTACTACTATTACTCCACACATCGACCGCTATCCAGCATGCATCTAGTGTATTAAGTCCTTAAGAACAGAGTAACACCTTAAGCAAGATGACATGATGTAGAGGGATAATCTCAAACCAATGATAAAACCCCCATCTTTTTACCCTTGATGGCAATTGCTTGATGTGTGCCTTGCTGCCCCTACTGTCACTCGGAAAGGTCACCACATGGCAGAACCCAAAACCAAGCACTTCTCCCATTGCAAGAATCATAGATCTAGTTGGACAAACAAAACCCAAAACTCGGAGAGACTTACAAGGATATCAAATCATGCATATAAGAAATCAGCAAAGACTCAAATTTATATAATAGATAATCTGATCACAAGTCCACAATTCATCGGATCTCGACAAACACACCGCCAAAGAAGATTACATCGGATAGATCTCCATGAAGATCATGGAGAACTTTTTATTGAAGATCCAAGAGAGAGAAGAAGCCATCTAGCTACTAACTACGGACCCGTAGGTCCGAAGTGAACTACTCACGAGTCATTGGAGGGGCGATGATGATGATGAAGAAGCCCTCCAAATCCAAAGTCCCCTCCGGCAGGGCGCCGGGAAGGGTCTCCAGATGAGATCTCACGGAAACGGAAGCTTGCGGCGGCGGAAAAGTATTTTCGAGGCTCCCCTGATTTTTTGCGGAATATTTGGGAATATATAGGCGCAAGACCTAGGTCAGGGGGCGGCCAGGGAGGCCACAAGCCTGCCCACCACCGCCTCCCCCCGGGTGGCGGAGTGTGGGCTTGTGGGCTCCCTGGAGCCCACCTGGCTTGGCCCAAAAGCCCCGTGGACTTCTTCCGTTCGGGAAAAAATCATTTCGGGGTTTTTCTTCCGTTTGGACTCCATTCCAAAATCAGATCTGAAAAGAGTCAAAAACACGGAAAAACAGGAACTGGCACTTGGCACTGAATTAATAAGTTAGTCCCAAAAAGATATAAAAAGGTACATAAAACATACAAAGAAGGCAAGATAACAGCGTGAAACCATCAAAAATTATAGATACGTTTGAGACGTATCAAGCATCCCCAAGCTTAACTCCTGCTCGTCCTCGAGTAGGGAAGTGATAAGAATGAATTTTTGATGCTTTCATGCTACCTAGCATAGGTGTCCTTTGTAATTCCTCTTATGTGACGTGAATGTTCAGATCCATTAGATTCAAAACAGTAGTTTGCTATTGACGTGGAAACAATAATAATTCAAGCAAACTAGCAAAGTAATCATGAACTTTCAAAATAACAAGGCCAAAAGAAAGTTATCCCTACAAAAGCATATAGTCTAGCTATGCTCTATCATCATTGCACAACGAATTTAAATCATGCACAACCCCGGTATTGGCCAAGTAACTGTTTCACACCTTTACTTTCTCAAACATTTTCAACTCTCACGCAATACATGAGCGTGAGCCATGGTTATAGTACTATAGATGGTGTGGAATGTGGTGGGGGTTGCAAGACAAAAAGGAGAAGATAGTCACATTAACTAGGCATATCAATGAGCTGTTGAGATGCTCATCAATAGATATCAATGTGAATGAGTAGGGATTGCCATACAAATGATGCACTAGAGCTACAAGTATGTGAAAGCTCTTAAAGAAAACTAGTGGGTGTGCATCCAACTTGCTTGCTCACGAAGACCTAAGGCAATTTTGAGGAAGCCTATCATTGGAATATACAAGCCAAGTTATATAATGAGAATTTCCCACTAGCTATATGGTGGTGAGAAAACGAGAGACTCTCAATCATGAAGATCATGGTGCTCAAAATGCACAAGTGTGGAAAAGTGGTAGCATTGTCCCTTCTCTCTTTTTCTCTCATTTTTATTATTTATTTTGGTGGGCTCTTTGGCCTCATTTCTTTGGGATTCTTTGGCCTCTTTTATTTCCTCACATGGGACAATGCTCCAATAATGAAGATCATCACACTTTCAACTCAAAACTTAGAGCAACTATGACTCTATATGGAATGCCTTCGGTAGTGTAGCGTGGCAATGATCTAGCATGGCATAGACATCAATGGGAACATCATGCTAGCTATCTTACGATCGTGCAAAGGCAATGTAGATGTGGTGGCAATATCATGGTGGTAGTTGCATGGCAATATATCTCAGAATGACTTTGAAAAAGCCATAGTAGGTAGGTATGGTGGCTGTTTTGAGGGAGGCTAATGGTGGGTTTTGTGCACCGGCGAGAGTTGCACGACACTAAGAAGATAGTGATGGTGGAAGGTGAAAGTGCATCTAAACCATGAACTCAACATTAGTGATGAAGAACTCATATACTTGTTGCAAAAGTTTTATTAGTAATCGAAACAAAGCATTCAACGCATACTCCTAGGGGAAGGGTTGGTAGGTGTAAACCATGGCGCGATCCCGACCGCCACGCAAAGGGTGACAATCAATATACTAATCATGCTCAGTTGTCATCACATAGCGGTTCACCATACGTGCATGCTACGGGAATCACTAACTTCAACACAAGTATTTCTAGATCCACAACACCTTACTAGCATGACTTTCAATATTACCATAACCACAACTCAAAACTAATTGAGATGAATCAAACTTCTCTAACTATTCAATGCACATGAAGGTGGAAGTTTTCGTATCCCTTTGGATAACTACCCCTTTTGAGACTACTTTCAAAGCATAGATCCACTACCAAGCCACGCACCGCTGTGCTCTGAAATATATAAGTGAAGCACATAGAGCAAAAGTATCTAGCTCAAAAGATATAAGTGAAGCACATGTGAGCTGAATTTTCTACCAAAAGATATAAGTGAAGCTTGACAAAATCACGGTGAGTGCATGTCTCTCTCTCTAGGTGTGCAGCAAGGATGATTGTGACACAAAAAAAATAAAAGACTCCTACAATACAAGACGCTCCATGCAAAAACACATAACATGTGGTGAATAAAAATATAGCCCCAAGTAACATTACCGATGGATTGAAGACGAGAGAGGGGATGCCTTCCCGGGGCATCCCCAAGCTTAGGATTTTACGACATCCTTGAATCTCTTGGGGTGCCTTGGGCATCCCCAAGCTTGAGCTCTTGCCACTCTTTATCTTTTTGTCCATAATAACTTCACCCAAAACTTGAAAACTTCACAACACGAAACTTAAACAGAAACTCGTGATAACATTAGTACAAGAAAGCAAACCACCACTTCCTTAGGTACTGTAGCAAACTTAAATTCTACTTGTGCTGATGTTGGGTTACTATACTTTCAATCTTCCATGGCTAATACCCCCCGATACTATCCATAGTTTCATCAAAATAAGCAACCAACACAACAAAAATAGAATCTGTTAACAGCAGACCAGTCTGTAGCAATCTGTATGTTTCGTATACCTCTGTACTTCGAAAATTATGAAATTTTACTACAGTCTGAAGAATTTGCTTAGAAATCAGCAGCAAAAATAATGAACTAAAAAGCTCTTACATAAAAAATATGAAAATTCTTTTCGTGAGCAGAAAGTTTCTGTCTTTTCCAGCGTGACCAAACGATCATCCCCAAGACTAATCATAACGGTTTTGCTTGGCACAAACGCAAAGAGAAACACAAAAAACACAATCATAACAGAATTATGAAAGTGTGAAAAACACAAAACAGAAAGAAAAAGGATAGATTCGTTGGGTTGCCTCCCAGCAAGCGCTTTTGTTTAACGCCCTTAGCTAGGCGAAAGTGATGGAATCACGTATAGTCATCTTTGGTGCTCAAACCATAGGTAGAGTGATCATTTATCATCTTAAGGTTTTCATATTTATTAGATGACTCACCACTAGCTCTAGGAACAAAAACAGACTTGGCGGTCTTTTTGAGAGTAAGATTTGGAGTATTTTGCACAGCGGCAAAAGCGTAACCCAAGTTGGTTATGACATCTTCTAATTTGCCAATTCTAGAAGAATCATTAACTATAAGTTCCTTCTCCTTTAAATTTTTCAAAAAGTTTCCCACTTTGGATCCGTACTGAGTAATTTGATTGTGGATCTTTCTATCCAAACCCTCAATAAGTTCAACTATGGCAATTTTTTTCAATAGCATCAAGCCTTTGCATCACGTGTCCAAGGTCAAGATAGTTCCATTAACCATGAGTGGGGGTGAGCCTACTAAATTAATGATAGCTCTATAGGAGTCAACAGTATGGCTCCCCAAAAAGTTCCCACCTACAATGGTATCAAGGATATACCTATTCCAAGGAGAAATTCCAACATAGAAACTGCGAAGGAGGACGGTAGTGGATTGCTTACGAGTGGTTCTACTTTGAGCATTGCAAATCCTGTACCAAGCGTCCTTCAAATTTTCTTCCTCATTCTGCCTGAAATTGAGAACTCCATTTTCCGGGGTGTCGTTTGGAGTGGTGGGTCTAGCCATTTATGGACTATCTCACACACAAATGACGAGGAAGAGAGAGTGAAACGGGCAAAATAAGACAGCAAAAATGTTGGAATTATGCCCTAGAGGCAATAATAAATATAATAATTATTATAATTCCTGTATCAAGATAATCGTTTATTATCCATGCTATAATTGTATTGAATGAAGACTCATTTACATGTGTGGATACATAGACAAAACACTGTCCCTAGCAAGCCTCTAGTTGGCTAGCCAGTTGATCAAAGATAGTCAGTGTCTTCTGATTATGAACAAGGTGTTGTTGCTTGATAACTGGATCACGTCATTAGGAGAATCACGTGATGGACTAGACCCAAACTAATAGACGTAGCATGTTGATCGTGTCATTTTGTTGCTACTGTTTTCTGCGTGTCAAGTATTTGTTCCTATGACCATGAGATCATATAACTCACTAACACCGGAGGAATACTTTGTGTGTATCAAACGTCGCAACGTAACTGGGTGACTATAAAGATGCTCTACAGGTATCTCCGAAGGTGTTCGTTGAGTTAGTATGGATCAAGACTGGAATTTGTCACTCCGTGTGACGGAGAGGTATCTCGGGGCCCACTCGGTAATACAACATCACACACAAGCCTTGCAAGCAATGTGACTTAGTGTAAGTAGCGGGATCTTGTATTACGGAACGAGTAAAGAGACTTGCCGGTAAACGAGATTGAAATAGGTATGCGGATACTAACGATCGAATCTCGGGCAAGTAACATACCGAAGGACAAAGGGAATGACATACGGGATTATATGAATCCTTGACACTGAGGTTCAAACGATAAGTTCTTCGTAGAATATGTAGGATCCAATATGGGCATCCAGGTCCCGCTATTGGATATTGACCGAGGAGTCTCTCGGGTCATGTCTACATAGTTCTCGAACCCGCAGGGTCTGCACACTTAAGGTTCGACGTTGTTTTATGCGTATTTGAGTTATATGGTTGGTTACCGAATGTTGTTCGGAGTCCCGGATGAGATCACGGACGTCACGAGGGTTTACGGAATGGTCCGGAAACGAAGATTGATATATAGGATGACCTCATTTGATTACCGGAAGGTTTTCGGAGTTACCGGGAATGTACCGGGAATGACGAATGGGTTCCGGGAGTTCACCGGGGGGGGGGGGGCAACCCACCCCGGGGAAGCCCATAGGCCTTGAGGGTGGTGCACCAGCCCTTAGTGGGCTGGTGGGACAGCCCAAAAGGGCCCTATGCGCATTGGAAGAAAAATCAAAGAGAAAGAAAAAAAAGGAGGAGGTGGGAAGGGAAGGAAGGACTCCCACCCACCAAACCAAGTCCAACTCGGTTTGGGGGGGGGGAGACCTTCCCCCCTTGGCTCGGCCGACCCCCTTGGGGCTCCTTGAGCCCCAAGGCAAGGCCCCCCCTCTCCCACCTATATATACGGAGGTTTTAGGGCTGATTTGAGACGACTTTTCCACGGCAGCCCCACCACATACCTCCACGGTTTTTTCCTCTAGATTGCGTTTCTGCGGAGCTCGGGCGGAGCCCTGCTGAGACGAGATCATCACCAACCTCCGGAGCGCCGTCACGCTGCCGGAGAACTCTTCTACCTCTCCGTCTCTCTTGCTGGATCAAGAAGGCCTAGATCATCGTCGAGCTGTACGTGTGCTGAACGCGGAGGTGCCGTCCGTTCGGTACTAGATCGTGGGACTGATCGCGGGATTGTTCGCGGGGCGGATCGAGGGACGTGAGGACGTTCCACTACATCAACCGCGTTCACTAACGCTTCTGTTGTACGGTCTACAAGGGTACGTAGATCACTCATCCCCTCTCGTAGATGGACATCACCATGATAGGTCTTCGTGCGCGTAGGAAATTTTTTGTTTCCCATGCGACGTTCCCCAACAAAAAAGGCAAAAGAAAATGGCGAAGGCGAAAGGCAAATGGAAACGGCAAATGTGAAGTGGGGGAGAGGAAAACGAGAGGCAATTGGCAACAAAAGTAAATGCGAGAGAAGAGTTTGTGAGACCTACTTGGATAGATCTTGATTTCTCCTCCCCGTCAACGGTGCCAGAAATACTTCTGATGTTTTGATGTGTATCCCTTGCAATGGCACCAGAAATAGATGTGTCGACGGCACCAGGAATCCTTCAGCTACGGCTACGCCTTAAGGGACTTCCTAGGCAAGTATGCAAAGGATTTCCCCCATGGCCTTGGAGCCTTGCGTTGGTGTTCCCTCGAAGCGGAAAGGGTGATGTAGCACAACGATGGTAAGTATTTCCCTCAGTTTGAGAACCAAGGTATCAATCCGGCGGAAGAGTATCTCAAGATCCTGCACAAACACAAAAGCTTGCACCCAACGCTATGAAGGGGTTGTCAATCCCTTATAGATTGTTTGCCAAGTGAGAACTGAAAGCAACAAAGTAACAAAGGAAAGTAAAAGCGGAGATGTAAATGATGGATGTGAATAGACCCGGGGGCCGTAGTGTTTACTAGTGGCTTCTCTCATGAAAGCAAGTAGACGGTGGGTGAACAAATTACTGTCGAGCAATTGATAGAACTGTGCAGAGTCGTGACGATATCTATGCGATGATTATTTCTATAGGCATCACGTCCGAAACAAGTAGACCGATACTTTCTGCATCTACTACTATTACTCCACACGTCGACCGCTATCCAGCATGCATCTAGTGTATTAAGTCCATAAGAACAGAGTAACGCCTTAAGCAAGATGACATGATGTAGAGGGATAATCTCAAACCAATGATAAAACCCCCATCGTTTTACCCTTGATGGCAACTGCTTGATGTGTGCCTTGCTGCCCCTATTGTCACTGGGAAAGGTCACCACATGGCAAAACCCAAAACCAAGCACTTCTCCCATTGCAAGAATCATAGATCTAGTTGGCCAAACAAAACCCAAGACTCGGAGAGACTTACAAGGATATCAAATCATGCATATAAGAAATCAGCAAAGACTCAAATATATATCATAGATAATCTGATCACAAGTCCACAATTCATCGGATCTCGACAAACACACCGCCAAAGAAGATTACATCGGATAGATCTCCATGAAGATCATGGAGAACTTTGTATTGAAGATCCAAGAGAGAGAAGAAGCCATCTAGCTACTAACTACGGACCCGTAGGTCTGAAGTGAACTACTCACGAGTCATTGGAGGGTCGATGATGATGATGAAGAAGCCCTCCAACTCCAAAGTCCCCTCCGGCAGGGCGCCGGGAAGGGTCTCCAGATGAGATCTTGCGGAAACGGAAGCTTGCGGCAGCGGAAAAGTATTTTCGAGGCTCCCCTGATTTTTTGCGGAATATTTGGAAATATATAGGCGCAAGACCTAGGTCAGGGGGCGGCCAGGGAGGCCACAAGCCTACCCACCGCCGCCTCCCCCTGGTGGCGGAGTGGGGGCTTGTGGGCTCCTTGGAGCCCACCTCGCTTGGCCCAAAAGCCCCGTGGACTTCTTCCGTTCGGGAAAAAATCATTTCGGGGTTTTTCTTCCGTTTTTCTTCCGTTCCAAAATCAGATCTGAAAAGAGTCAAAAACACGGAAAAAACAGGAACTGACACTTGGCACTGAATTAATAAGTTAGTCTCAAAAAGATATAAAAAGGTACATAAAACATACAAAGAAGGCAAGATAACAGCGTGAAACCATCAAAAATTATAGATACGTTTGAGACGTATCAGGGTACTAGCCACATTTTAACGACTTAGAGTCGTCTTTTATGGTCGTAATCCGTCCATCTTGTGGCTGGGTGAAGCTTTAGGGTCTCAAGGAACTTAGGATGTGGGTGAACAGTTATCATCTTATCTCTAAGCACTTTCCTTAGATGCCAATAGTCCGACCTCAAATCTCAGGACGATATCATTTCATCTCATCAAAGATACCATCCCACGTGGGTCAACTCCACGCCGCTCATGCTAGTCAACTCCGGGTTGAGGGATGATCTAAACCCAAACACTACAAGTATGGTGTAGTTACGATGCACATGCATTCCTATGCAATAACCTCGGGAGGCATACAAGCTCCTATGATTGAAGTTAAGACTCCACAAATCCAAATGTCCATCTAAGTCATCCAATGGACAGGGTACCGCATTCTATTTTAAGGAAACACATAGTATATACCAATCCAATATTCTTTTTCCTTCCTATGAATCCGATCAAGTGATCCATCAATCCGATCAATCATTACTGGACCTATCACTCCTACAAATCCAACACGGATGGGGTTCTACATAATCTCTTAGAGTCCTCGTAATTCTCATATTACTGCAAGGATTACGTCGTAGTATATCCACCAACTTCAATAATCATGGCCAGCTAATCTCCAAGGCCAAACCACATAGGTTGTAAAGCAATTTGGCAACTCCAAGTACACACACTCTATATCCACCGAGAAACATGGTATCATGATCGAGATTATCGGGCTAAATCCAATTTACTCCGAACCATGTGGTCTCTGTCATCCTCGATACTCTATTAAGACTACCTATTTAAATCCAAGACTCAAGTCCAATAAGAAGTCTACTTGATACTCCATGTCATTATGGTAAACACATCAAATCATGCCAACTACTTGCTAAAGTCATGTATACCACCAAGAATATTGTTGTTCACGATTATAATCGTCCTACTAAATCCAACCTTACTCCAAGGATATGCATGTTACGCTACTATATGAACTCATTCCACCAAATTCATCTACCTATGCAAGGGTCTTATGTCCACCAAAATAGTCTGGCTATACCTTCAAGACAACTGTGATCATGCAACCATCTTAGTCTAATACTCTATCTCCGAGAACGATCCTCTTATGGCATCAAGGTTACAGTGCTAGCTTAAGATTGAAGGATACTTGTTCACTGCGATCACTTGTTCCATACGGAACCCGGTGCTAAGCGGGGTTATTGGGGACCTACACGTGTTCTGGCAAATCCGTGTACTAGACATGTGGCCAGAAAATTTGAGCCGAAAAGGCTTGTGGAGGTTAGTCTGGTCTAGTGTGGTTTTCCAATCTTGAGGGAAAAGCACACTCCTACGGGTTGCGTGTGGTTAAGCATAGCACAGTCAGTGTCTTCAGTGTCAGCCATCCTTCGAAGTGGATCCTTGGTACATCTTACCTTGCCGTCTTCAGATGTCGAGAGGGGGGTGAGAGAGAGAGCATAGAGGGAAGTGTCTAAGGGTCTTAGTGCAATCAAACAAGCATTGGAAAGTCAACTCAAACAAGTGCCAAAATCCTTTTGAACATCAGAATAATACAAGTGATATAACCGCGGGCTTTTTGCCTAAGCAAAAGTGCGACTTATATCAAAGCACAAACAACAAAAACAAGCAACACACAACAAGGTCCATCCGAACCATTTCACGAACTCGACTTCGCATAGGGGATTTACGACTCATCCTATCCTAGGGTTCTAGGACTCGACGGTCATGCTCGCTTCCTGCCTCGGAGAGGAGTCCGCTAAGTCTTGTGGACCTTCTCGTGGTGTTGTCACGCCTCCTGTTGTCGCTTGCTGAAGCAATTCACTTGAGTTGTAAAGAACTCTTGTTGTCTTCTTGTCTGGGAAGTTGCTCACGAAGGTAGTTCTTCATTGCTATCATTGAAAGGATCTTCCTTGTCTTCATGATCTTGTCATCATCTTCTTGTCTTCTGAGGCTTCGAGGGTCTCAAGGGGACATCTTCATGCACCGATATTTGCGAGACATGATAGAGTTCTGATCTGTCAATCATACTAATTGCGATATCGACACCTAGAGCGGGGGATGAAGAGAACCGTTTTCCTGCTCACTAAGGTGAGGCGGACCAAATGGCGAGGTTCTCATCCACCGGTGGTGGTCGACACAATCCTTATAATTGACAGGGTCGCTCTATTAGTGATGCAGATCAAGGTTTGCATACATTATGTCCAGATTATCGTAGGCGAAAGTGGCTTCACTCTGGAACAGTGCCCAGGGTTTCACCATCTTCTAAGCCTTGATGTTCGTGTTCCTCATGGAGGTACTTCTGTTGGTGTCATCTGGTCGCGGAGTTGTCTTCTCTGTCTTTCAGCACAGGTGTTTGCCTGGAAGGTTACTTCCTTCCGGGCCGCCCACGAGGATTTCAATTTATTCCGGGGTCACGGGGCATAAGGTACTAGCGACCATTTGCAAGTTTTTAAAAAGTAGACAAGGAGTGTCAAGAAAATAAGAGTGGAAGGCTAGAGCATAACCTTCAATTTATTTGAAGATTTAGGAGAGTCGAGAAAATATATAGGTATTGTAAGTACTTTTGAAGAATCTGGAAAGCAGTTTTATCCTAAACTAACGTCCGTGCTAACTAAGGGATTCCTACAGTCAGGATGGCTCTGATACCAGCTCTGTGGGGACCCCGACTTGCGAGTCGAGATCGCCGTGCTCAGTGATCCCAGAGATCAATGCTCACCGAACACATATACCGAATAAAAGAGTCTTACATCCATACATACCGTTTGATACAGTAAATGACCACCTCGGTCGAGTCTTACATATATAGGGCCCTAAAGGTCAACACTCCAACTGAACCAATAGAGGGATTATTGGTTTGAAAGCGTGAGCCCATGCCATCAGCCTTAACCTACAGGCATTCTGACTGGGAAGCGTCCTAGCTCGCAAGAACGTCTCCGAGTTAATCTTCACCATATCCCGTTCTTTCATACCTGGTCAATGAAATAACCAGTGGCAAGCCAATGAGTACTTTGAATGTACTCGCAAACAACCCATGACATGAACAACGAAAGTGAAGGATAACGATATCATGCATCTTTAGTATAACTCATCTGGGTGGAATGATCATGAATATGCATCAAGTTAAAGAATTACTCTTGAAGAACAGGTTACAGACATCAATACATCTATCGAGGTCTGAACCATCCGGGTTCACCCTATATGCCAAGTCACCGATCTTGGTCATATCATTGCTATTACAGCAACACTTTTCTATCCGTCGAGGGCCGAACCATCCGGGTTCACCCTATATGCCAAGTCACCGAACTTGGTCATATCATTGCTATCATAGCAACACCTTTCTCATCACCACCCACACACACACACACACTCACACACACTTGTTTATGCGGAAATATCAGGACGTAGTTTAAGCAGGATTACCCAACTGTCCTTGACCCTGGACATGACTATTCGAATAGTTTACACTCTGCAGAGGTAGTACGCTGGACCCACGAGATCCGGGAAACTTCCGTGTCATCCACGACTCGCGGTATTTCACATACCCGAGGTAAGTACCCGATCAATGCCTTTCCCCTGACGATACTAGACAAAGAGGTCCACTCGATTGGTACCCAGCCCACATGTTGTACGTCTTACGAGCACCAACTCTGGACAGTACCAACCATGCGGGGACCAACGGTGTGACTGGAACTCATAGAAATGGCATAGTCGTCCTACCCTGTCACGCCCGAGATGCGACCCTATCCTCAATTTGGCACGAGGGCCTCGTCAAGGATAGAAGCGCATCTCGTCTTGTCGCAAGAATGGATATCGTTACAAGTACATGTACTGAAAAGAAGAGATATATAAAGAGAGTTGGCTTACACTCGCCACAAGCTACATCAGAGTCACAGCAGTACATTACATAAACATCATGAAGAAGAGCAGGGTCCGACTACGGACGAAAACAAACGACAAAAGAAGAACGACGTCCATCCTTGCTATCCCAGGCTGCCGCCTGGAACCCACCCTAGATCGATGATGAAGAAGAAGAAGAAGCAACTCCAAATGAACAATCAACGCGCTCGCGTCGAGTAACCTTTAACTGTACCTGCAACCGGTGTTGTAGTAATCTGTGAGCCACAGGGGACTCGGCAATCTCATTTCCAAAGGTATCAAGACTAGCAAAGCTTAATGGGTGAGGCATTGTTAAGTGGTGAGGTTGCAGCAGCGGCTAAGCATTTATTTGGAGGCTAACTTACGAGTACTAGAAATAAGAGGGGGAAGATCTACGCATAACGGACGTGAACTACTGATGATCAAAGGAATGATCCTGAACACCTACCTACGTCAGACATAACCCCACCGTGTCCTTGATCGGAGAAGGAACTCACGAAAGAGACAGTCACGGTTACGCACACAGTTGGCAAGTTTTAATTAAGTTAACTTCAAGTTATCTAGAACCAGTGTTAAACAAAGTTTCCACGTTGCCACATAATCGCGGGCACGGCTTTCCGAAAGATTTAACCCTGCAGGGGTGCTCCAACTAGTCCATCACAAATTACCACAAGCCACATAGAAATCCTCCATCATGAAGCTCGCGATCTCGTCAGATTCCCTAGTGGAAAACCTCAACTCTGAGATTACCCAAAGCATCACCGGAGTCCAGATGCACAAGATATCTCGTCAAAGGTAAAACTAATCCAGCAAGACCGCCCGACGTGTCGACGATCCCGATAGGAGTCGCGTACCTCATTCTCAGGACACGGCGGATGAGCTAGACGTCGGGATCGCTAAACCTCCGGGTGACCAGAGGGGCGCCGGACATCGCTCAGGTGGGGCCAACACTCATGAGGAGCACTGGCCCGGGAGTTGATTAAATTATCCTCGGGGTCCGGAAAGTCCCTATGCAATTTTATTAGGTGATTAGGCAAATGTAGTACCAAAGTTGGGCCTTGCCAGACCATATTTAATCTAAAACGAATTATCAAGGGGGTCCCCATAACAACCCCGATCGTGTTAGGAGCGCTCAATTATGGAACATAACACCGGTAGCCGGAAACTAAGGGGGCAAAGGTGGAACAAAACACCAGGATAGAAAGGGCGAGCCTTCCACCTTTTACCAACTATATAGGTGCATTAAATTAAGTAGCATTTAATAAGGTGATATAACAAGGAACCCATGTTTTCACATGGAAGCAACTGCACCTGCAACTAGCAACGCTAACAACATGGTTAAGCAAGCGGTGACATGGCCAATCAGTGGTTTGCTAGGTCGAACAGGTTGAAGGTTTCATGGCATCGTTGAGAGGCTGATATTTAACATGTGGTAGGAAACGAGACATAATCGATAGCATCAAAATAACTAGCATGGCAATGATAGTAATGGTATCTGGGGAAATGGTCATCTTGCCTGAGATCCCGCTTGGAAGAAGAACGACTCCGTGAAGCAGACGAACCGATGTAGTCGAACGGGTCCTCACTTTCCGACACGCTTGCGGAACTCTATCGAGACGAAGGAAACCTGAAACAAGAATCAACACACGATATACACCACACGATGCAAGACACATATGATGCATGAACGGTCTAATGCAAGGCATGACAATCACAACAATCAAACACTACACATTAAGTGAAGCTCGGTAAGCAACGGGTTGCATATCGACGAAACTCCACGTTTAATTATTTAGTTCACTCCCGATTATTAACACGACAATATTAAAATGTTGCTAACATGGTAAGGGGTGAAGAAAAAATATAACTACCTATCTATGCATTTTAAATGAGGCCAGAAACAACTTATAGCATCTCTGAAATGACCCCACGCGTTAAATTCTAAATCTGTCCAGATTTGTCCTAATCACGTTTTAAGTTTGTTAAACAACAAAACAAAGTGGATCACGTGATTCTACTCGTCGTTCTGGTCCATTTACATATATGGCACATCTCCAACGGAGCTACGGGCAATTAGTTACGACCTAAACCGTTTTCAACACGTTGACACACAAACCGAAGCAAACAGCACACTAAACAGTTCTAATTATGCATGGGAGTTGGAAATTGCTAATCTACGCGAAATTCTAGTCAAGTTACATATTTAAATCACTCCGATCCGGTGCACGGTTAAGAAACTACAAGGGTTTGAAAAACAATGCATTTTTTCTGAAATTAAAGAAAAATTACACGTGCTAAATAAACCAGTGTTGGGCCGAATCTATGCAAAAGGCTGCAGCCAGCGGAAGCTTTTGGCCCATGTGCTTGGGTGTGTGGCTGTGCAAAACAATACAGAACATAGCAAAAAAATTAGGGACTTGGCTGGGATTCAAACCAAGAACCTCTTGGTTTCTAGAACTATGTATTGACCAGCTTGCCTACTGCATGTTTGTTACACAATAGGGGATCGACGTCAAATAGCTGAACCCCTCGTGATGGAATAAAAAGACTGGAAAAAAGAATGGTGCTTCGGTGGGGACTCGAACCCACAACCTCTTGTAGCAAGGCCGGTTGTGCTAGCCAACTCGACTGGCTGTGTGCTTGTGCTAAAAGTTAGTGCCAGAACCTATTAACCTAAACATGCTATGACGGATCTAGGCAAAGAAATAAAGCTTCAGTTACGGGTCTCACATGGGGAATACAGATCTCGATAGGGCCGAGCTCCCTCAATATGGAGCGAACCAGCAGCGGAAAAAGGAGGGTTGGCGGTGCCAGATCCGGCCGTTGGGGCTCCATTCCCGCCTTCAGAGCTCGATTCGGAGTTGGGGACAACTGGATCATGAGCTGCGAGGTTCCCGAGCAGCAGTGCTCACTGACGAGGTCAACTCTACAGGGAGAAGCGAGGCAAAGTTGAAAGCGCATCGGGACTTGGCGGCACGAGCGACACAGGGACGCGAGCTGTGGCTCTTGGCGATGGGGAGCTACAGGAGGTCCTGGTGGACGCGAGGGGATCGGTGCTGGGCTGGATCGAGCAGGGTGACGCTGGTTTCGGGCACGAGATCCTAGGACGGACCGAAGGAGCTGATGCGGGGTGCTGGGCTGCACGGGGCTGCCCTGGACCGAACAGGAGGAAGGAGGAGACTGCAACTGGTTGGCCAGATGGGAAAACGAGGTGGGTGGCGGCGGCTGCGGGACAAGATGGAGGATTTTTTTGGGATTAGGTCTGATCTAGGTTAGGGTCCATATAAATAGCTAGCGGCTAGGATTAGGTTCATCTCGACTCTCCGATTTTTGATCGGACGGTCGAAAAAATAGGTTAGGAAGTCCACTGGACAAACCGAAGACAGTTTGCGGTAAAACGGGGTTGATCCGGACCCCACGGTCACGACCGCCGGGTTCGGGTTTCGGGAGGTTTTTGGACTGGGCTCCGCGTAGGGTCGGTGCACTATGCAGAGGGGCTAGGCGGAGATGAGAGGGAAAACGGGCAGCCCGGCAACGAGATTTAAAATACCGGAAAACGTCCGACGATAGACCGAATATGGTGCCGCTACGGTCGACCGTTCAGGTACCAGACGGACTCCGATTGCGACGAAACTTGACAGGCGGCCTAGCTACAACTAATTACGACCGCACGCCAAGTTCCAATCCAAACAGAGAAAGTTTTAAACACACTTTTAAAACAAGGTTCCGACGATGCCGCGGCGCGTGCGGGTGCGGTCGGGCTCAGAACGGATAACGATGAGAACCGGCAACTATCAACGGATGCAAGTTTTGAAAACTCGCGGCAATGGTATGCCGATGCAATGCTGATGATGCACATGATGCGTTGATGATGCGACAAATAAAAGTAGACACACGACGAAAACGGAAAGAAAAGGGGAATCTTCTGGAACGTCGGCATCGGGCCATCACAACTCTCCTACACTACAAGAGGATCTCGCCCCGAGATCCAAGAATGAAAGGGGGAGAGGATGTGAAGGAACAAGAGGTAAAAACTTAGTCGCTTCTTTGACAAACGAGTGAAACCAACGATCCTTGAAGGTTGCAAAGCGATGAGGAATGATATGAGAAAGAAGCAAGAATTCACGGAAAATTTCGGTAGGAAAATGGGACAAAAAATTCGATAAGATGGAAGAAATAGACAATATTCATAACAAACAACTAAATAGAGCAAGGGAACACCATGATCTTGGTAGAACAACATAATAGACCCAAAAGAGCAACATCACAATGCCTCCGGAACAAGAGAATATGGACTAACTCATACGGAAGAAGAGAATGAAGAAACGAATGACAACTATCATCACAATAGAATTGAAGAGCCTCCGGACACATAATTGACGTAGTAGTTGGAAAAATCAACATCGAGGAACAAGATAATAGTGGGCTTATGAAAATCATCTCACGTTTATGAGGTGACAACCATCCACTAAAAGAAACAAGGAAAGTTGGGAGAAACAAGATATGAACAATTTCTTACACCAAGAGGATACATTAAGAACTTGGATTAATGACAAGCACCATGATAGCACAATCCATAGGAAAAGCTTTAGGTGAAATCAAAACCAAGATAGCTCAATGAAGAAATCCTGGGTTGAAAATATCTTATGATCATAGAATTGGTGGATTTAATTATCTCTTTCTTGAAATCTCTTCGAGGCTCCTACACTATTAAGAATGCTATAATACCACCTCAAAGGACAAAGGAAGAACAATTGCACATAGAAATGCAAGAGAAGGGATACTTGAGGTTCTCCAACAAAATCTTGAAGAACACATGAGAATGAATCATATCCTTGAAGAACCACCATGACGAGCCTCCGTATACAAAAGGATGATGCAAAGATAAGAAGGTAGAAAAGAATAAGATTATGACCTTGCCAGGATTTAGATGTAGCTGTTGGGGAACGTCGCATGGGAAACAAAATTTTTCTTACGCGCACGAAGACCTATCATGGTGATGTCCATCTACGAGAGGGGATGTGTGATCTATGTACCCTTGTAGAACGTACAGAAGAAGCATTAGTGAACGCGGTTGATGTAGTGGAACGTCCTCACGTCCCTCGATCCGCCCCGCGAACCGTCCCTCGATCAATCCCACGATCTAGTGCCGAACGGACGGCACCTTCGCGTTCAGCACACGTACAGCTCGACGATGATCTCCGCCTTCTTGATCCAGCAAGAGAGACGGAGAGGTAGAAGAGTTCTCCGGCAGCGTGACGGTGCTCCGGAGGTTGGTGGTGGTCTTATCTCAGCAGGGCTCCGCCCGAGCTCCGCAGAAACGCGATCTAGAGGTAAAACCGTGGAGATATGTGGTCGGGCTGCCGTGGCAAAAGTTGTCAAATCAGCCCTAAAACCTCCGTATATATAGGGGGAGGAGGGGGAGTCTTGCCTTGGGGTCCAAGGACTCCCAAGGGGTTCGGCCGAGCCTAAGGGGGGAACCCTCCCCTTCCAAACCGAGTCCAACTAGGTTTGGAAGGACGAGTCCTTCCCCCTTTTCCCACCTCCTCTTTTTTTTCTCTTTGATTTTCTTCCTATGGTGCATAGGGCCTTCTTGGGCTGTCCCACCAGCCCACTAAGGGCTGGTGCGCCACCCCCAAGGCCTATGGGGTTCCCCGGGGTGGGTTGCCCCCCGGTGAACTCCCGGAACCTATTCGTCATTCCCGGTACATTCCCGGTAACTCCGAAAACCTTCCGGTAATCAAATGAGGTCATCCTATATATCAATCTTCGTTTCCGGACCATTCCGGAAACCCTCGTGACGTTCGTGATCTCATCCGGGACTCCGAACAACATTCGGTAACCAACCATATAACTCAAATACGCATAAAACAACGTCGAACCTTAAGTGTGCAGACCCTGCGGGTTCGAGAACTATGTAGACATGACCCGAGAGACTCCTCGGTCAATATCCAATAGCGGGACCTGGATGCCCATATTGGATCCTACATATTCTACGAAGATCTTATCATTTGAACCTCAGTGCCAAGGAGTCATATAATCCCGTATGTCATTCCTTTTGTCCTTCGGTATGTTACTTGCCCGAGATTCGATCGTCAGTATCCGCATACCTATTTCAATCTCGTTTACCGGCAAGTCTCTTTACTCGTTCCGTAATACAAGATCCCGCAACTAACACTAAGTCACATTGCTTGCAAGGCTTGTGTGTGATGTTGTATTACCGAGTGGGCCCCGAGATACCTCTCCGTCACACGGAGTGACAAATCCCAGTCTTGATCCATACTAACTCAACGAACACCTTCGGAGATACCTGTAGAGCATCTTTATAGTCACCCAGTTACGTTGCGACGTTTGATACACACAAAGTATTCCTCCGGTGTCAGTGAGTTATATGATCTCATGGTCATAAGAACAAATACTTGACACGCAGAAAACAGTAGCAACAAAATGACACGATCAACATGCTACGTCTATTAGTTTGGGTCTAGTCCATCACGTGATTCTCCTAATGACGTGATCCAGTTATCAAGCAACAACACCTTGTTTATAATCAGAAGACACTGACTCTCTTTGATCAACTGGCTAGCCAACTAGAGGCTTGCTAGGGACAGTGTTTTGTCTATGTATCCACACATGTATATAAGTCTTCATTCAATACAATTATAGCATGGATAATAAATGATTATCTTGATACAGGAATTATAATAATAACTATATTATTATTGCCTCTAGGGCATAATTCCAAGAGTAGCCTCACAAAGATACTTAATAGAAGTTGAAACTCCGGAAAAATAAAGATAAGCACGCGAGAAAAGAATTGAAACCATGAGCCACTCCGGAAGAAAGATTGAAATCACTTGGAAGAAGGAAGGACAATAATAAGAATTATGTTATGCTCATCCTTCATCAAATTAAATTGATGACATGCAACGGATCTAGCATACAACTTATTCTACTAGAAATGAATCTTGAAGATGCACAGAGATATAATCGCCACTTGAGGCATAATTGAAGGAAGCACCGGTGAGAATTGAAATAAATGAGGCAACCAAGAATTAATGGAGATGCAAGAGAATGAAGAGATCATGAACCACCTGAGAGAAAACTTGACAAAGCGTCGGAATAACCGAGAGACGAACGAAGAGACAGCAATGAAGAAGAATTAGAGAACGGAAGCTGCAAGCTGAGAACGAAGAAGTCTTCTGAAATGATGGCCTTCGGAGGAACGAGAAATAAAAACAACTCAGAAATGCACCGGATCGCAAGAAAAGGATACTCATGATTGGCAACAAATTCAGGATGATGGCACAAAGCTGAAATGAAGAATATCCAAGAGAATAGACCAAGATTGAGAGAAACACTCCTTCGAATTTGCAAGCTGAGAATGATGACAAGAACAACACCAAGAATTAATGAGACACTCCGGAATAAGAAAGAATGAAAGGTTGAGCCAATATGAGAATTAAATTCCAATAGATCTTGGAGAAGGGATATGACTGATGAAATTCATACTTACGTCATAATTGAAAAGAATTAAAGATCTCCGGATGATTACAAGAGCCAAACAAGATCCTGGGGAAACCTATGGGTTATGGGCCCACTCAAAGAAATCACCGTTGAAACAATTGCTAGAATGAGAGATATTGCACCGGTATAAGAAAACTAGATGAGGTTGAGAACCTCGAAATAAATAAAAGAATTGAGAACAAGAATTCTGATATAACTTCAACGCTCCGGATAGAATAGAGAGACATGACAACAAGAAGATAGACTGATAAAAATTTCCAACATAGGAAAGAATTACAAGGATGAAAAGGATATGATGAACACGGACAACTGAATTAAATTCACCGGGTAAGAGAGAAAGAACAGACAGTGGAAGCACCATGAAAAGAAAACTCTTAATGAAAATTGAATCACTGAGAAAAAGGGCGGGAGGGTGGGGAAAAACAAAGACAACTTGGGCTAGATGAGATGAACTCCGGAATAAAATGAGAGACTGATCTTGCAACATTGGAAAGGATTGAATTCACTTGGAGAGAAACACACCGGTTGAATGGAATTGATACCATGACTCCGGTTGACAAGAATTGACATGACAATCTAATTTGAGCAAAAGGATTAGTACTCTCATAAAAATATGAGAACACCTCTTAGAAAAGATCTGAAATCACCACTTGACATAGAAGCAACTTGAATTACCATATTCAACAAAATAAAGGGATGAGGCTTATCAAACAAGCCAGAACAAACTCATGAGAAAGATTTCGTCCGATATTTTCGTGGACAGGATCGCACGGGCTCGATTTTACAGTAGCCATCAAGTGCAAGGCAGTGCACCCGACATACGAAGCGTCCCCGAGTCATAGCAAGCTACAAGGACTCTTTAAGACACAACGTGTACCGCTGTAAGTCGAGCGTGAAAAAACGAATCCACTAGATGTCGAACCCCAACCTAACATCATGCATTTGTTGGAAGATTGTCCTATAAGCAACTACTTGAATTCCCACCTATGAATTCTCGAAATATCTGGTCATGCAATCTGGTACACGGATACAAGGAGTAATATCACACAACTCCTATACTAACCCGTCACCTGTATCACATCCGTCAACACACAACCAGAATCTCGGACCTTCATCTACTACAAACCCTCGTGATCAAAACGATACAAAGTATGGCAGTACTCCCGAACAATCTGCACCAGTACTGCAGACATCGGGGTTATCTCGCCACTACTAGTATTTAAGCAATTACGAACATCCTTCGTTCTGAGATACTAAGAAATCTGAATGATAACGATGTGCTAGAGAATCCCCTAGAGCTCAACTCCCCTGAGACTTAGAGCAGATAGGAGGCACCAAGACAGAACTCCGTCACATTGGCATCATATAGATCTCAAAAAATATTCGCGTGATCCTAAAAAAAATTTGAGTGAGAAGAGGAGTAGAATTAAATTATTACGTCAAGATTCCTCACCAGAGCATAGAAGAGGAGAAAAAAGAATCCTACTCTCCGATATATAACTAGACTCCAAGTAGTTTTTTTTCACTAGACTCGACTCGGCCAAGTTCGATCAATCAAGGGGGCTCCTAGGTCAGTACTAGTCTGATACCTACTTGTCACACCCGAGATGCGACCCTATCCTCAATTTGGCACGAGGGCCTCATCAGGGATAGAAGCGCATCTCGTCGTGTCGCAAGAATGGATATCGTTACAAGTACATGTACTGAAAAGAAGAGATATATAAAGAGAGTTGGCTTACACTCGCCACAAGCTACATCAGAGTCACATCAGTACATTACATAAACATCATGAAGAAGAGCAGGGTCCGACTACGGACAAAAACAAACGCCAAAAGAAGAACGACGTCCATCCTTGCTATCCCAGGCTGCCGGCCTTGAACCCACCCTAGATCGATGAAGAAGAAGAAGAAGAAGCAACTCCAAATGAACAATCAACGCGCTTGCGTTGAGTAACCTTTAACTATACCTGCAACTGGTGTTGTACTAATCTGTGAGCCACAGGGGACTCGGCAATCTCATTTCCAAAGGTATCAAGACTAGCAAAGCTTAATGGGTGAGGCATTGTTAAGTGGTGAGGTTGCAGCAGCGGCTAAGCATTTATTTGGAGGCTAACTTACGAGTACTAGAAATAAGAGGGGGAAGATCTACGCATAACGGACGTGAACTACTGATGATCAAAGGAATGATCCTGAACACCTACCTACGTCAGACATAACCCCACCGTGTCCTCGATCGGAGAAGGAACTCACGAAAGAGACAGTCACGGTTACGCACACAGTTGGCAAGTTTTAATTAAGTTACCTTCAAGTTATCTAGAACCAGTGTTAAACAAAGTTTCCAGGTTGCCACATAACCGCGGGCACGGCTTTCTGAAAGATTTAACCCTGCAGGGGTGCTCCAACTAGTCCATCCCAAATTACCACAAGCCGCATAGAAATCCTCCATCACGAAGCTCGCGATCTCGTCGGATTCCCTAGTGGAAAACCTCAACTCTGAGATTACCCAAAGCATCACCGGAATCCCGATGCACAAGATATCTCGTCAAAGGTAAAACTAATCCAGCAAGGCCACCCGACGTGTCGACGATCCCGATAGGAGTCGCGTACCTCGTTCTCAGGACACGGCGGATGAGCTAGACGTCGGGATCGCTAAACCTCCGGGTGACCAGAGGCGCGCCAGACATCGCTCAGGTGGGGCCAACACTCATGAGGAGCACTGGCCCGGGGGTTGATTAAATTATCCTCGGGGTCCGGAAAGTCCCTATGCAATTTTATTAGGTGATTAGGCAAATGTAGTACCAAAGTTGGGCCTTGCCAGACCAGCTTTAATCTAAAACGAATTATCAAGGGGGTCCCCATAACAACCCCGATCGTGTTAGGAGCGCTCAATTATGGAACATAACACCGGTAGCCGGAAACTAAGGGGGCAAAGTTGGAACAAAACACGAGGCTAGAAAGGCTGAGCCTTCCGCCTTTTACCAAGTATACAGGTGCATTAAATTAAGTAGCATTAAATAAGGTGATATAACAAGGAACCCATGTTTTCACATGGAAGCAACTGCACCTGCAACTAGAAACGCTAACAACATGGTTAAGCAAGCGGTGACATGGCCAATCAGTGGTTTGCTAGGTCGAACAGGTTGAAGGTTTCATGGCATTGTTGAGAGGCTGATATTTAACATGTGGTTGGAAACGAGACATAATCGATAGCATCGAAATAACTAGCATGGCAATGATAGTAATGGTATCTGGGGAAATGGTCATCTTGCCTGAGATCCCGCTTGGAAGAAGAACGACTCCGTGAAGCAGACGAACCGATGTAGTCGAACGGGTCCTCACTTTCCGACACGCTTGCGGAACTCTATCGAGACGAAGGAAACCGGAAACAAGAATCAACACACGATATACACCACACGATGCAAGACACACATGATGCATGAACGGTCTAATGCAAGGCATGACAATCACAACAATCAAACACTACACATTAAGTGAAGCTCGGTATGCAACGGGTTGCATATCGACGAAACTCCATGTTTAATTATTTAGTTCACTCCCGATTATTAACACGACAATATTAAAATGTTGCTAACATGGTAAGGGGTGAAGCAAAAATATAACTACCTATCTATGCATTTTAAATGAGGCCAGAAACAACTTATAGCATCGCCGAAATGACCCCACGCGTTAAATTCTAATTCTGTCCTGATTTGTCCTAATCACATTTTAAGTTTGTTAAACAACAAAACAAAGTGGTTCACGTGATTCTACTCATCGTTCTGGTCCATTTACATATATGGCACATCTCCAACGGAGCTACGGCAATTAGTTACGACCTAAACCGTTTTCAACACGTCGACACGCAAACCGAAGCAAACAGCACACTAAACAGTTCTAATTATGCATGGGAGTTGGAAATTGCTAATCTACACGAAATTCTAGTCAAGTTACATATTTAAATCACTCCGATCCGGTGCACGGTTAAGAAACTACAAGCGTTTGAAAAACAATGCATTTTTCTGAAATTAAAGAAAAATTACACGTGCTAAATAAACCACTACTGGGCCGAATCTATGCAAAAGGCTGCAGCGAGCGGAAGCTTTCGGCCCATGTGCTTGGGTGTACTTGGCTGGGATTCGAACCAAGAACCTCTTGGTTTGTAGAACTATGGATTGACCAGCTTGCCTACTGCATGTTTGTGACACAATAGCGGATCGACGACAAATAGCTGAACCTCTCGTGATGGAATAAAAAGACTGAAAAAAAGAATGGTGCTTCGGTGGGGACTCGAACCCACAACCTATTGTAGCAAGGCCGGTTGTGCTAGCCAACTCGGCTGGCTGTGTGCTCGTTCTAAAAGTTAGTGCCAGAACCTATTAACCTAAACATGTTATGACGGATCTAGGCAAAGAAATAAAGCTTCAGTTACGGGTCTCACATGGGGAATACAGATCTCGACAGGGCCGAGCTCCCTCGATCTGGAGCGAACCAGCAGCGGAAAAGGGAGGGTTGGCGGTGCCAGATCCGACCGTTGGGGCTCCATTCCCGCCTTTAGAGCTCGTTTCGGAGTTGGGGACAACTGGATCATGAGCTGCGAGCTCCGGTTCCATGACGGGGTGCTGCTGCTCCTGTTGGACAGGGAGAGAGAGAAAGAGAGACAAGGTGAGAGAGGAAAGAGGGAAGGGAGAAGGAGCAGGGCAGGCGGTTTGACACACCTCACCAGCGAAGAGAGGCCGGCGTGAGCGGGACAGAAGGAGGCCGAGCCTCGATCTGCACTGGGACGGAGAGGTTCCCGAGCAGCAGTGCTCACTGACGAGGTCAACACTACAGGGAGAAGTGAGGCTAAGTTGAAAGCGCATCGGGACTTGGCGGGACGAGCGACACAGGGACGCGAGCTGCGGCTCCTGGCGATGGGGAGCTACAGGAGGTCCTGGTGGACGCGAGGGGATCGGCGCTGGGCTGGATCGAGCAGGGCGACGCTGGTTTCGGGCACGAGATCCTAGGACGGACCGAAGGAGCTGATGCGGGCCGCTGGGCTGCGCGGGGCTCCCTGGACCGAACAGGAGGAAGGAGGAGACTGCAACTGGTTGGCCAGATGAGAAAACGAGGTGGGTGGCGGCGGCTGCGGGACAAGATGGAGGATTTTTTTGGGATTAGGTCTGATCTAGGTTAGGGTCCATATAAATAGCTAGCGGCTAGGATTAGGTTCATCTTGACCCTCCGATTTTTGATCGTACGGTCGAAAAAATAGGTTAGGAAGTCCACTGGACAAACCGTAGACAGTTTGCGGTAAAACGGGGTTGATTCGGACCCCACGGTCACGACCGCCGGGTTCGGGTTTCGGGAGGTTTTCGGACTGGGTTGCGCGTAGGGTCGGTGCACTGTGCAGAGGGGCTAGGCATAGATGAGAGGGAAAACGGGCAGCCCGGCAACAAGATTTAAAATACCGGAAAACGTCCGACGATAGACCGAATATGGTGTCGCTACGGTCGACCGTTCGGGTAGCAGACGGACTCCGATTGCGACGAAACTTGACAGGCGGCCTAGCTACAACTAACTACGACCGCACGCCAAGTTCCAATCCAAACAGAGAAATTTTTAAACACACTTTTAAAACAAGGTTCCGACGATGCCGCGGCGCGTGCGGGTGCGGTCGGGCTCAGAACGGATAACGATGAGAACCGGCAACTATCAACGGATGCAAGTTTTGAAAACTCGCGGCAACGGGATGCCGATGCAATGCTGATGATGCACATGATGCGATGATGATGCGACAAATAAAAGTAGACACACGACGAAAACGGAAAGAAAAGGGGAATCTTCTGGAACGTCGGCATCGGGCTATCACATACCCGGCACGACCCCATCACGAGAGTGACCACATATCACTCCCGCCACTAGTAATGTGGCTCTTTGCTAGCACCGACCAGAGTAATTAACATAGCCCCGTCCCATAAGAGGTAACGTGGTTGTACTGGTAAGGTTTGGACGGTCGACACATCATAAATCTAATCCCATTTCCAAAACCTTACTCACACAAATACCAGTTGCATCACTTCACCAAAAGTGTCCACCTAACTCATCATCACCCTCGGGCATTAGTGGCACCCGATGGGGTTTTCATAAACTCTTTCTTTGTGACAACAACATGCTCATGATAATACTACTGCTATATTTACTTGTCAACATAGTATTATCATGACCCTCAAGGGGTAGATTCAAGCTCAATGCAAATGCTCCGGAGGAGCCTTCGGTAAAATCACATCAAATGATTACCGGCACTTATGATCATATGCAACGGGAATACTTGCTATTATATCATGCAAAGTAATTGATGCTCAGTCATGGTCAAAGGGTTGCTTGCCTTGCTCACGTAATTCCTCGGGGTCTTCGAGGTCTTCCGCTCCGACTCTGAATACTCCGTCTACTCGTAACTATCGTCGGAAACAACCATAGTAAGCCACATAGCAAGCAGAATAAAGGTGTTCTAAAAATAGAAGTTTTATTTTTCTTGGACCTCTCTGGTCATAAGAAAAATACCTGAAGCTTTCCATAGGAGATTTGAATCATGAAGTAGTTTTGAATGGATGGAAAGAGCAATAGGTGATTATTGAAGAAGCCAACAGAAATCATTCTGTTAAAAATGAGTGGAGGCACCCATTTAACAGAGAATGATTTTAGAAATTTTTAGGAAGTGGTTTCACTAGATTTTGGGTTGAAATGAATATACTAGGAATTTTCTAATGTGGAATAAATAGCAATAGAAAGCTATTTATTATAAGACACAGAATGGAGCTTGATAAAAATGTTGACCAAGGCTCTAAAATTTGTACATGAAATAAGAAGGCTCTGGAAATTTGAATCAGTCCAATTGGAGTTGATTTGAAGCCTATGGGATTTTTGAAAGATGGGGCTAATAGTGTCCACATTTGGGTTTTTAACAAAAACACCACAGAAACATATCTTAGAAAAATGTGCAAGGCTCATAGGTGGATAGAGCTTGAATTTAAGAACGTGTAGAAATTTGAATCATGAATTTTGGAGTTAGTATGATTTTATAAAGGAATTTATAAGTTATGGAGAAAAATAAAAATGATAAAAGTCTCACCCTCTCGGGGTTATCTTGCCCCCAGGGCGTTGGATAGGCCTTCGGGCCGGCCCACCAGCTTGGCTGGCTACCCGCGGCCACGCAGAAGACGCCCTTCGCGAAGTGCGCTTCTCGCGCGGGGAGACGGCCTCCCACCGAGGCGTGACCACATAAGTGGCGCGGCCCACTTGGCAGTCTCGCCAACCCACTAACGTGCGGGGCCCGCGGCCTTTCTTCAACCTCCCTCCAAAACAGGCAGCAGAGGAGGAGAGGAGCCTTGCCGTCAGTGGCCCACACCTCCGGCCACCTCTCGCTGCGGCCCAGCCGCCGGAGGGCACCAGGGCCATGAGATGCACCCAGCTGGAGGCCCGTGTTGGTCCGAGAGGCCCAGAGCGGCACCGGCTCCTGCGGCAATGGAGGTGGTCGTGGCCTCCTCAGTCCCGGGTCCTTGGCGCCCGGAGATGGCCCAGAGGAAGGGGGAATGGGCTCGCCCCGGAGAGGAGCGCCCGCAGGGGAGGTTAGGGGCGAGGGGGAGCCTCGGTCCTGTCCAATTGGGACGGATGCCGCCGGCGAGATTCGGCCATGGAAGGGGAGACACAACATGGGAGGAAAGAAAAATGGGGTGCCTCGGGGTCCAAGGGAGAGAGGGAGAATGAGAGAGAGCTAGTGAGGGCTCAGGGGAGAGGAGATAAGAGAGGGGAGGGCCGAGAGAGATGGGGAGCTCTCTGGAGCTCTCGGTGCATGGTCGCCATGTTGGAAATATGCCCTAGAGGCAATAATAAAATGGTTATTATCATATTTCCTTGTTCATGATAATCGTCTATTGTTCATGCTATAATTGTATTCACAGGAAACAGTAATACATGTGTGAATAAATAGATCACAATGTGTCCCTAGCAAGCCTCTAGTTGGCTAGCTCGTCAGTCAATAGATGATCATGGTTTCCTGATCATGGGCATTAGATGTCATTGATAACGGGATCACAACATTGGGAGAATGATGTGATGGACAAGACCCAATCCTAAGCATAGCACTAGATCGTATTGTTCGTATGCTAAAGCTTTTCTAATGTCAAGTGTCTTTTCCTTCGACTGTGAGATTGTGCAACTCCCGGATACCGTAGGAGTGCTTTGGGTGTATCAAACGTCACAACGTAACTGGGTGACTATAAGGGTGCACTACGGGTATCTCTGAAAGTGTCTGTTGGGTTGGTACGAATCGAAATCGGGATTTGTCACTCCGTGTGACGGAGAGGTATCTCTGGGCCCACTCGGTAGAACATCATCATGAGCTCAATGTGACTAAGGAGTTATTCACACGATGACGTGCTACGGAATGAGTAAAGAGACTTACCGGTAACGAGATTGAACATGGTATAGATATACCGACGATCGAATCTCGGGCAAGTTCTATACCGACAGACAAAGGGAATTGTATACGGGATTGATTGAATCCTTGACATCGTGGTTCATCCGATGAGATCATCGTCGAGCAAGTGGGAGCCACCATGGGTATCCAGACCCCGCTGATGGTTATTGGCCAGAGAGGTGTCTCGTTCATGTCTACCTGTCTCCCGAACCCGTAGGGTCTACACACTTAAGGTTCGATGACGCTAGGGTTATAGAGAATTGTTATACGAGGTTATCGAAAGTTGTTTGGAGTCCTGGATGAGATCCCGGACGTCACGAGGAGCTCCGGAATGGTCCGGAGGTAAAGATTGATATATAGGACGGATGGTTTCGGACACCGGAAGTGTTTCTGGCGTCACCGGTAACGTACCGGGACCACCGGGACCACCGGAGGTGGCCCCGGGGGTCCACCGAAAGGGGGCAACGACCCCGGGAGGCCAGATGGCCAAGTGGGGAAGGGAACCAGCCCCTAGGTGGGCTGGTGCCCCCCCCCCCACTCGGCCCATGGAGTAGGTAGAGGGGAGAGGGGGGGAACCCTAGCGCAGGTGGGCCTAAGGCCCACCAGAGGGGTGCGCCACCCCTCCTCCGTGCCCTGGCCACCGCACCTCCCATCTGGGGGGGCTGCCGCACCACCTAGGGTGGGAACCCTAGGGGTGGCACCCCCTCCCCTCCTCCTATATATAGTGGGCACTTTTCGGCTTTTGGAGATAGACTTTTCCCTCTCCCTCAGCGCAGCCCTGCCCTTCTTTCTCCTCCTCTGTGCCGATGCTTGGAGAAGCCCTACCAGGAGACCTCGTCTCTCCATCGACACCACGCCGTCGTGCTGCTGGAGTTCTTCCCCAACCTCTCCCTCCTCCTTGCTGGATCAAGGTGCGGGAGACGTCACCGGGCTGCACGTGTGTTGAACGCGGAGGGGCCGTAGTTCGGCACTAGATCGGAATCACACCGCGATCTGAATCGCCGCGAGTACGACTCCATCAACCGCGTTCTAGTAACGCTTCCTCTTAGCCATCTTCAAAGGTATGAAGATGCTCTTACCCCTCTCTCGTTGTTGGTCTCTCCATAGGAAGATCTGAATATGCATAGGAATTTTTTTGAATTTATGCTACGTTACCCAACACGCCACGCACTCTAGGAGGAGCTTGGAGGCTAGCTGATGGTGGGGAGCGGTTTGAACGGTCAAAAGCAAGGGCTGAGACATACTGGGACATGCTGGCTCGGCTAGGTGTGGTCTGGAGGAAGGAGACAAGATGCAGAGCTCTCTAATTGCAGGTCAGGGTGGTGGTCACCACGGGCACCAGTACCAACAGGGTCCTGGTGACCAGTCAAAGATGTCTGGGAGGTGGGGCATGCTATCTGGAAGGTGAGTGAGGAGTTTGGCTTCAAGTGGAGTTGATTTGAACGGCTGTTGACTGAGGTAAACATTTCAGCAGGAAACTAGAGGCTGATACAAGTGGTTTTCACAGGCGGAGATGGGAGGTGAAACCATGTCCTGGAGCATGTGGTATGGAAGGACTACACATCTGCAAAAATTCAGCTCAAGCAAATAAGTGTAGCTAGCACTTGCTGTGCAAAGCTACCTTTTTAGTCAGAAATGAACTTGAAGAGGTGCTGCTCATTTTTCCTGCATGAGCATGCCATATATTGGTTTGAAATGATGCATTGACACCCTAGAGAGGCTTTGGAAAGAATTGGGGGCCTTGGGTTAAGCAGAAGAATGGGAAGAATGGTAAAATAGTGTTGCCAAGGGTGAAAATGAGAGATAGTTACATAGGGACCTTCTCCAATAATTGACCAATGGCCATGGGAAAGTTACTGGAGGTAAAATATAACTAAATATAGCTGTGGTAGAAAATTGAGCTGAAGGGTAAAAGTGGAAGGGGTCAAAGAAGCCAAGTGGAAGGGTAAGGTGTTTGATCTGTGGTTGGGCTACCCGATGTATTCCAATGGCTATGAAATTTAATAGGGTCAAATAATATATGAAAACAAGCTTGCACACCAAATTTGGGATTTTTTGGAGAAGTTTTCCAATGTAGACTTGGAAAACCCATGAAATGGGCAGAAATGGCTTTCTGCCTACAACCCTATTGAAATAGATTCCCACAAATCCAATATTTGGTGTAGGGGCATTATTTGAGCATTAAATCATGCACAAAAAGTTTGAGGTTAATTGGAGAAACTTTATAATGTAAAGTTTACCAAAGTCAGAAATCAACAGATAGGGTTTTGAGGGCCTTAGGACAAGTTCTTCTATTCTCCTTGGTGTACCACTTGGTGTGGATGCCCTATTGTAGTATTATAACATGTCCACCAAATTTGAGCACAATTGGAGACACTTCACAATGTAGAGTTGCTCAAATTTGATTATGGACACATAGGGTTTTAGAGTGATTAGGGGAGCCAATTCAACTTGGATTGAAATGAAACTTGGCAATATCATCAATAATATCATAGATGACATGCTAGAATTTTACTGGAATTTATTGAGAATATTTCTTATAGAAATATTCCAAAAGCTTGAAATAGGCAGGAATGGTTTTGGAGGGGTTTGCCCAATATTTTGAACATGACCATGTGTTGAAACTCATAAATATGGAATAATTATATCCACTGAGTTTCCCTAAATTTTCTTAAATATTTTGAAAGCAATAAAAATAACTTTCCTTCATAGGAGACCATTTCTGGCCTCATAGAAAGGCTTTCAAATAAAATAATAAAATAACTTTTAAAATAATAATATGGTGGTTTTTGGAAGACATTTTGATAATAGGTTTTAAATAAAATAATTGGTGCAAAAGAAATTCCCTAAATTGAGGACTTGTAGTACAAACCTCATCTCAGGGGTTTGAAAGTTTAATTCAAAGAAATGCTTTTTGGTGAAAATAATATTTGGTGAAAATAGATATTTATCCTAAACACATGGCATGATCATTAGGCAGGAGATCATGGAATGAGGAGGTGATTAGGAGGATGGCAAAAATTAATAGGGAGCAATCACATGCATTCAAGCAAACAGGCAAACAATAATCACTCCAAGCATCACAAGCATTCACATAAATTTTTAATTGGTCCTAAATTTTGAAATAAGCTAATTAGTCACGAAAGCCAAAAACAGGGTGTTACACACCTTACCCCCTTAAGAAAATCTCGTCCCCAAGATTTCTAGGCTAGGGGTTGGTGAGATACAAGATCTTGAGTCGGAGGTAGTCTTCATGTCCCCATGTTGCTGTGGTGCTCTTGAGGTGCTTGATGATCCAACTTCGATTGTTTCGCACGTCCTTGCCTGATCGTGGGTGGGATCTGGCAATAAGTTATGCTTGACCGGGGTCAAGGGCTTGGTGAGCTAAATCTGTGCAAAGTTCTGGCTTGCGAGTGTATTCCAAAGTCAGAATACGTGGCAAGATGGTGTGTTTGGGTTCTGGTCCCGGGCTTCGCATGCCGGTTAGTGACATCAAGATGTCTCGTGTTAGAACGCACTGCCAAAGTCTTCGGGTAGCTTCCTGCTTACAGGAAAGTCCTTGACTTCCTTTTAGTAGTCACGCTATGGTCACAAATTGTCTTCGAAGGCTTCTCGTGAAAGGGTCCGGGTTGGGTCTCACCTATGAGCCTAAGCTCGGAAGCTCAGAGTCCAAAACAGGCCCTGCCATCTTGGGGGCTTGCGAGGGATTCTGGATGAGCTGGCTACCCAAGAGTATAGACCAGTCATCCATTCCCAAGGTCTGCGATTCGGCGAGCAGGTGAATCACCTTTGGCAGGTCTTCACCACGACCTACTAGTACTCTCGTCCTTAATTTGGACCAAGGAGTGGTCGTCTGATTCTTTCGCTTGTCCAAAGGCTTCATCATCTTGAATCGTCGAGGCTTCTTGAAATCGTTGATGTGGTCGGTGCGCGGTCGGTGGGTGACTTCTGTTGCTTCATCGTCGTTGTCGTGGCTTCCTCGTCACGGCGGTTCTTCGTCTTGACTTGAGTAGGATAGACTTCCGTCGTCTTGAGATTGCTTCAAGAAGTCCACCTTCTCGAGATATCACTGTACCCTCGAGAGGCATAACAATCGGCGTTCCTGGGGCTCGTCCAAACAGGACTAAGGTGTTCTTCCTCTTACTGGGTGAACAAGTACGTCATCAGTGAGGATGACAACATACTTTCCCCATACATGACATAAGCACAATGCTCATGAGTCCGCTGAGGAGAACGGAACTTTCTATGGGCGGGTACTAGCCACATTTTAATGACTTAGAGTCGTCTTTTATGGTCGTAATCCGTCCATCTTGTGGCTGGGTGAAGCTTCGGGCGGTGGCCGGGGAGCTAAGCTTCGCCGTCACCATCGCCATTGGTTCGATGGATGGATGGATGGATCGGCTTTGCGTTTGGACGCGACGACGAGAAATAGGGAGGGAGGGAGTGGGTTGGTGTCTGCCCGTCCAAAAGTCCAAACTGCGCATCACCAAAGCTTCTTCACTCATCCATAGTCGGCAAGAAGATCCCAAATGGCAAACAACAGAAGCAATCTCTAGCACTTGTGCATCGGTGATGCCTTTCTTGTACACATAGCCCGTTTGGTAAAAGCAGGCTCGTCTTATGACATGTGCAAGCCGTTTGTGCATAGCAGGGTGGTCTTATTTGGGCTCTGTTTGAATATACGGATTAGTTTTGTGTAGATGTTACTGTGTTCACAGATAGGGGGATTATTATCGGGTGAGACGGTTGCGTGGCAAAGGACGAGCATAAAGTATTGGGCTAATGGTGACCTGCAGATTAGTATGGCTATGCTTGACCTGCAGTGCAAATTATTATTAAGACGGTGTCTCTTGGACTCCTTCCGGCAGTTTATGCAGCAGTTGTTGACAAATTATTTAGCCAGAGGTTTGTCTTTTGCTTCATTCATGTTGTGATTTGTCCACGGCTCCACGCCATTGTATGCTAGTATGACAGGACTGGTGAACCTACCGTGCAGACCCTGAAGCCTGTCTTGTAAGAAATTTATCAGGTAATGTTTTCATTTGATTTGATTGGCAATCAATCTAGTTGGAGAATTGTTGTTGTTGCCAATTGCAGTGCAGGGCAAGAGGAACAAGAATTGATAGATATCCTTGCCTTTTGTCGTCTGTTTGGTGATGGTTAGGGACAGAGAGGTTTCCGACTTTCAGTTTAGCGCATCGTATCCCCCTATTTCAATTAGGGCAAAAAAGCAACAGAAAATGTTTCTGCCTTATAATGCTTGGCATTTCTGTTTGCGTGTAAGCATGCTTAAACTGTAGCACATAGATGATGGATTAATTGGCGAAGATATGGTATAAAATATCAAACAATATAGTAGGAATGGTTGTTTCTATATTATATATATGTATATGAATGATTATGTGTTATCGTACACGTCGTTTATTATCCTGCTTGTTGCTTGCTGATTCTAGTTTTAGTTCCGAGATGAATCCTGAAATCATCGACCGAATTCGGAAGATAAAAAGAGAGGATGATGAAGACATGATGTCCTTCATTTGGCCCATGTTGCATCGAATGCGTAAAAGAGGATCAATCGAGAGAAATCAGCGACATAACTCCATCCTATATGGAAAAAAGCATGTCCATGATGTTCTTACACGGCATATTAAAAACTATGGGACTAAAACTAGAATGGGATCAATGGCTTAGGGAACACTTTGAGGGATGAAATCGCAATGCAAATGTGGGAGGCATATCATCCTGAATAACCAACATCGTGGTGTTTTTTTTAATCATATATACATATGCATTAATTAACTTATGTCGTCTTCATCATCTAACAATGTAATCCTTGTTGAATGCAGATATGTATCCAAAGGGTTCTCCAAAGTACAATCTTATGAAAGTGACTGGAAAAAAGGCTTCACACGGTGTGAAGAAGTTGTCACCCAAAATTAAAAAGACTCCTCCAAAAGGTACTTTAATGCTTCATCTCCACTTGTTGAATTATAGCAACTCTTGTCATGTTGAGTGTGATCAAGTATGCCATTATTTTACTCTATACATTTCTTTTCAAATTGAATGATAGTAACTCTTATCATGTTGAGCATTAGTTTGAGCAATGTAAATTTGTGCTATGTGTAGTTAAGAAGCCCAGAGCTCAGTGGAACCCAGCTCTTGAAAAGGCTCTGGTAGATTTACTTCATGAGCACAATAATCCATATCATAGGGGACAAAATGGTTGGTCTAGTGAATCTTGGAATAGAATGACAAAAATATTCCATGAGAGATATGCCCATACAAATATAACAAAAAAATAAATCCAAGAGAAACAAAAAGAATTGAAGGGTCAATACAAGCTTATCAAGGATGCTCATACACACATGATAGAGGCCAACCCACATCTTTGGCAGAACTTGATTATTGTGAGTTCTATAATATTCAATGCAACTTGTATTCCATGCTTCTTTTGTAATCAATCTTGTTTTTGGGTAATCTAGGTTTGATAAATCATTTCTCTTATATACAGTCCTGGCCAGACATAAGCAAGTTTCAGACAAAGCCATTTCCTCTATATGACAAGCTAGGTGATCTTTATGATGGTGAGTTTAATGGATTTTCATTTTCTACCTTTTTCTTGACCTTCATAAAGAATTTCTATTGCTATGTGACCTTTAATGAGAACTTGGGTGCTTCTGCAGGACACATAGCAGAAGGTAATTTCAATTTTACATGAATTGAGGCTACACAAGTGACTGACGATGATCCTGAAGTTGAAAGAGATGAGACTGCGTTCTCTTTTGATCTGAATTAGTGCGAAGATGATTTACACATGTATGATGATCCAAGAGATGCGGCTCAAAGTGATGGTCCAAGAGGAGCTACTGAAAGTGATGGTCCAATATATGGTACTCAAAGTGATGTTACTCGAGCAGGTGGTCCTAGTGGTTCCAATAAAAGCTAGTGAAAGAGCCCAATAAGAAGAAGCGGGATGATCTCACGGTGGAAGTGATAGCGAACTATGTGGAGATCAAATGGAAGCAAGCAGAGGAGGAGTTTGCTCTGTTCGCAGGGTCAAAAAGTGCCCAACAGTTCACCATCACCAAGTGCATTGCTGTTATGCACAAGATGGAAAGCATCTCACATGGAGAAAGAGCCGCTGCATACAAGGTGTTCAAAAATGTTGAGAATCATGAGATTTTCCTCAGTGCCCCGCCGAAGATGAAGTGAGCGTCGTCGTGTTCCTTCGGAGCGAAATGGAAAACTTGCCTCGAGGTATCTAAGGTAAGATTTCACTATGTTCTTAGTTCTTGTACTAGATCAGAAGAAGAAAAAATTGGTTGAAGGTTCTACAATTGTCCTGTCCAAACTGTAATATTTTTGATAACATGAATTCTGATCCCAGAGTTTAGTTTTGATTTTAAGAAGTGGAAAAAATACACCCCGTCTAATCGTGAAGATGCAACTGCTGCAAACTTGCATCGACATTTTATTTTTACTAGCACGATGCATTGGTGATATATAGGTGTAACGTTCATGTTTGTAGCATCAATAACAACTAGACTAATGACCATCAAATTATGATCCCATGAGCATTGTTTCTGCTAGTATATGTGTATGCCTTTGTAGGAGTAATAAGTTGCACATGAGTTTCTTTGTTTTCTTCAGTATCATCATCTTATTTTTGGTATCATCAGGTTAAGAAGTGGAATGAGAAGAGGGAGAATGGGACATTTGCAGAGCCCCTCTAAATCATCCGTTTGAGGCTCTTCTCGGTTGCTTTTGTGTGATCTCTATTGTTGTCTTGTAGTTGGAATTTGGGCTCGTGTCATCTTCCAGCAATCGTTGTAGAACAGAAGTGAAGCTTTTTTCTATGTTGCACAAATATTTCAGCATGCTTATGTATTTTGTTATCCAACATACTTAAATGTGCGCATGTATTTTATGGGACTTGCGAATTAATGCCGAATACCTATGAGATATTATCGGTTTTCTCGGACCGTCAAATGCATAATACCTATGAGATATTATTGATTGTAAGTCATTTTGATGTGCGACATTATGTTGTTGTGATGTGACTGCACAATTATGTGATAATATATTGATTGCAAGTCAAGCAAATTATGTTGTTCATGTGAAGAATTGTGGCAAGATTAGATTTTTAACAGTTTTACACCATTTTAATTTAATATGGAAATCCCTACCTGTCAAACAACGTTTTGTATGGAGGGGGATTTGAGGGATGTGTGGATGGAGGGGGCTTTGAGGTTTCAAGGGGATTGGGTGGAAGAGGGGGATTCACCAAATCCCATGAAGTCCTCTCCTCCCAAAAACCCCACAATCCCTTGGTGCCAAACAAGTCCTGAGGCGGGCTTCCTCGCACTGGGATGCCCTCGGTGGACGATCGTTGATGGACGTCGGTCCCCCTGTGGTCATCGGGTCATACTCATTGAAGCTCCGAACGCTCCTCCTTATTTATCGGGGGCTCACCCGGGTCTCCAACGGCTTTGGGGTCAAGACCTCCTTATGGCATGACGACTGGCTCCCCCCGGTCCCTTGGGTAGTTCCTTCCCCGCCCTTTTTTCCCACGCCACTTGCACTGAAGCCACTGTCCTACAGGTTAGGCCGAAGGGACCGTCGGCTCTCCTCGTCCCACACCTGATCCGTGTTGTCGTCCGCGAGCTGGCGGAGGTGCCAACGTTGATGAGTGACTGCCACGCGCCACCCTGTGGAGACGTGCGCCGGTTCGTCCTCGGTGGTGCCCCACATGGCGCTTTCTTCACTCAGGCGGCATACACGATGTTGCTTGGCGACGCCTCATCCCCGACCCCTGGGTTTCTCTGGGGTCCATAGCCCCGTCCCGCGTGAAGTTCTTCGCTTGGCTTCTTTCCCTGGAGAGTGTTCATACCAGGGACGTCCTCCTCCGGAAGACGGTCGTCAACGCCGAGGCGGCTGGCTACCTGCGCTGCCCTACGACGCCTGAAACGGTGGATCATCTTTTCTTTGGTTGCGGCTCCGCCATTCGCTTCTAGCAGTGCGTTAGCATCGACCGTGCCACCGACAGGGTCCGCGATCTCCATCTCTTTGACATTGACGTTGACGAACGGAAGACATCCCACAGGTTTCCATTGAGGAGAACTCCCTTCAAAATGCCTCCTTCACTGAAGAGGAGATTAGAAAGGCGGTATTCCAAATGGAACACAATAAGGCACCAGGTCCAGATGGATGTCCAGTGGAGTTTTATCAACACTTCTCGGAAGTCATCAAACCTGATCTTCTAGAATTATTCGGATGCTTGCATTCCGGGCAACTAGAACTGTTCCGCCTGAATTTTGGGGAGATCAATTTTATACCTAAGATTTCAGAGGCAGAAAGGATACAACAATACAAACCTATATGCCTCCTTAATTTTAGTTTCAAAATCTTTACGAAAATTTAAAACCTTATGCCTGAGTACTATACCTTCATTCACCATAAAGTGGCACTTCTCCCAATTCAAGACAAGATTAGTTTCTTCACATCTCTGCAAAACTCAGTCAAGGTTGCTCAAGCAATCGTCAAAAGAAGTCCTAAAAATGGAAAAATCATCCATGAAAACCTCAACAATCTTTTCACAAAATTCAGAGAATATAGCAGTCATGCATCTTCGAAAGGTAACAACGCATTGCATAAACCAAAAGGCAAACATCTATAAGCATAGGTTCCAAAAGGGCATATGAAAGTAGTTTTCTGTTGGTCCTCTTTTGACATAGGTATTTGAGCGAAACGAGAATATCCATAAATAAAACAAAAGTGTGTGTGCTTCGATAATCTTTCTAACATTTGGTCAATAAAAGGCAAGGGGTAATGATCTTTCCTAGTAGCTTTATTCAATTTTCTGAAATCAATTACCATCCTCTAACCAGTTACTATTCTTTGTGGAATAAGTTCATTTTTATCATTAAGAACAACAATTATACCTCGTTTCTTAGGAACATAGTGAACATAACTTACCCATCTACTATCAGCAATAGGATAAATTATACCTGCTTCCACAAGCTTTAGTATTTCAGTTCTTACCACTTCCTTCATATTAGGATTTAAGCGGCGTTGATTATCAACAACAGGTTTAGCATCCGGTTCTATATTAGTCTTGTGCTGACATAGTGTGGGGCTTATGCCCTTAAGATCATCTAGAGCATATACAATAGCAACCTTGTGCTTCTTCAGAGTTTTGAGTAACCTATTTTCTTCATGCTCTCGAAGGTTAGCAATAATAATAACATGATATATCTTCTTTTCATCAAGATAAGAATATTACAAAGTATTTGGTAACATCTTTAATTCAAACACGAGATCTCCTTTTTGTGGAGGACGATCTCCTAAAATATGAACACGCAAGTTGTGTTTGAGGATAGGTGCTTGTCTAAGGAATATCATCTATCTCATTTCTTTCATTCATATACATATCATTCTCATGGCCTAGCAAATATTGCTCTAAAGGACCTGTAGGAGGCACAACAATATAAGCAACACCAATAATTTCATCTTTACTAGATAATTCCTTCTCATGCGGTTGTCTAGCAAATTTAGAGAAACTGAATTCATGAGACTCATTACCAAAGCTTACTTTAACTTTCTCTATGACGCAATGAATTTAAGCCTTAAGAGTATTCAAGAAAGGTCTACCAAATATAATGGGACAAAAGTTATCAGATCCAAGTACTAAGAAGTCGGTAGGGTACTTGACTTTTCCACACAAGACTTCTACATCTCTAACAATCCCAAGCGGCGAGATAGTATCTCGATTTGCAAGTTTAATAGTGACATTAATATCTTCAATCTCAGAGGGTGTTATACCATTCATAATTTATTTATACAAGGTAAAAGGTATATCACCAATACTAGCACCCATGTCACATAAACCATGGTAGCAATGATCTCCAATCTTAACAGAAACAACAGGCATGCCAACAACTAGTTTGTCTTTATCTAGATTGACATGCTCATTTCTAAGAGGCTTTGAATTCCTAGCAGCTTCAGTATAGAAGTAAATAACATGCCCATAAATATTATCAACCAATAGATCTTTAACTACAACAATATTAGGCTCCACATTTATTTATTCAGAAGGTTTGTATGTTCCAACTTAAATTTTATTAACCAAGGTTGTAGCTTTAGCATGTTCCCTACTCCTAACAAGAAAAGGCAGTTTCTCAATATAAGCAGTAGGTACAAATGAATCAACATGATAAACAATTGCTTCCTCTTTAACTTTAATGGGTTCCTCTAATAATTTTTCAATAAGTGCATGATATTTATACCAGTTCTCCTTAGGGAGATCAAGATGAGTAGCAAATGAGTCAAAGAAAGTAGCTACTATCTCACACTCAAGCCTATATTTATTGCTAAACTTATGAAAAGTATCAATTTCCATAAAAGATTTAACACAATCAAACTTAAGCTTTATACCTAGTTGTTTACCTTTGTCGGATTCCCAATTTTTAGAGTTGCGTTTAATTGTTTCCAGAAGATCCCATTTGAATTCAATAGTATTCTTCATATAAGAACCACTAGAAGTAGAATCGAGTTGTACTTGATCATTATGAGAAAGCCGAGCATAAAAATGTTGTATAATCATTTCTCACGGGAGATCATGATTGGGGCAGGTGTGCATCATATATTTAAGCCTCCCCAATCTTGTGTGATGCTTTCTCCTTCACGAGGCCAACAATTATAAATAAAATTATCATCACGATGAACTAGATGCATAGGATAAAACTTCTGATGAAATTCCAGCTTCAAGCAATTCAAGTCCCATGATCGAATATCATCCAATAGCATGTACCACATCAATCATTTTACCTCCAAAGATAAAGGTAAAACTTTCTTCTTAAGTTTGTATCCATGCGAACTTGCAAGCTTAAATAATCCACAAACCTCATCGACATCTATCAAGTGGTAATCAGATGAGTTGTTCCATCATAAGGATTAGCTATCAGTCTCCCTAGCATACCCAAAGGAATCTCATAATAAATATTTTTAGTAGGTTCACTACGTTGTAGAGAAACCTTTTCAACTTCCGTTTGAGGTGAAGATGAACCGAACAAGCCACTCAAAGGGTGACCGTCAATAGTAACAACCAACGGTAAATTTCAGCATGTACCAAAAATGTTTTCTTACCAATTTCCACTTACCAAAGATGCTTCACTCCCCGGCAATGGCGCCAAAAAAGATTTTTGATGATTAATCATAGTCCTTTCGATAAGTAGGAGTGTCAAACCCAACGAGGAGCAGAAGGAAATGACAAGCAATTTTCAGCAAGGTATTCTGTGCAAGTGTTGTCACGAAGAGTGATAGATTGTTTTGTAGCAAGATAATTCATAGCAAGTGACAAGTAACAATAGTAGCAAGTGTGCATCAAGGTAGCCCTGTCCTTTTTATAGCAAAATACAGGCCTCAAAGTATTCTTATATAAAGAAAATGCTTCCGATGGGACATGGGAATTACTGTCTAGTCATCTTCATCATGCTAAGTTGATTCACGTTTGTTACTTTGATAATTTCATATGTGAGCGGACCGGTGCTAAGGATGTTATTACTTGAACAAGCATCCCACTTATGTTACCTCTTATCGCAAGCATCCGCAACTACGAAAGAAGAATTAAGATAAATGTAACCATAGCATGAAACATATGGATCCAAATCAGCCCCTTATGAAGCAACGCATAAACTGGGGTTTAAGCTTCTGTCACTCTCGCAACCCATCATCTACTTGTTACTCCACAATGCCTTCCCTTAGGCCCATGACATGGTGAAGTCTCATGTAGTCAACGTTCACACGACACCACTAAGAGAAGCAACAACATACACATCGTCAAAATATCGAACGAATACTAACTTCACATGATTACTTATAACCACACTTCTCACATGTCCCGAGGAACAATATTAACTACTCACACCTCATAAACATGTTTAAGATCAGAAGTATAATAATGGTGATCAAGGATCTGAACATAATATCTTCCACCAAGTAATCCAACAAGCATCAACTACGAGATGTAATCAACACTACTAGTAACCCATAGGTACCAGTCTGAGGTTTTGAGACAAAGAATGAATACAAGAGATGAACTAGGGTTGGATATGAGATGGTGCTGGTGAAGATTGGTCCTCCCAACAAACATGAAGTGTTGGTGATGACGATGGCTTCGTGTTGGGGATTGTAGTAATTTCAAAAAAATCATACGCCATACAAGGATCTATCTATGGAGAAACCAGCAACGAGAGATGTTGTAGAGCATCTTCATACCTTTAAAGATCGCTAAGCGAAAGCATTACTATGAATGCGGTTGATGGAGTCGTACTCGAAGCGATTCAGATCGCGGTGGATTCTGATCTATGTGCTGAACTACGACACCTCCGCGTTCAACACACGTGCAGCCCGGTGACGTCTCCAACACCTTGAACCAGCAAGGAGGAAGGAGAGGTTGAGGGAGAGAGCTCCGGCCGCACGACAGCGTGGTGGCAGTGGAGCTACGTGGTTCTCCGGCAGAGCTTCGCGAAGCTACGCGGAGGACGAAGAGAGAGAGAGGAAGGGCTGTGCCGAGAGAGAGAGAGTTTTCGTGTCTCAAATCAGCCCCAAACCTTGGGTATTTATAGGAGGGAGGGAGAGAGGGTGAGCACCCCTAGGGTTCCCTCCCTAGGGGTGGAGGCATCCCTAGATGGCCAGGGAGGGCCGGCGGCCAAGGTGGAGAGGAGGGCGGCACCCTAGGTGGGCCTTGGGCCCCTTCTGCGCCTAGGGTTTGACCCCTCCACCTCTCCTTGCACCTTGGGCTGAGAGGGGAGGGCGCACCAGCCCACTTTGGGCTGGTCCCCTTCCACGTTTTGGCCCATGAAGCCTCTTGGGGATGGTGGATGATACGTCTCAAACGTATCTATAATTTTTTATGGTTTCATGTTGTTATCTTGTCATCTTTGGATGTTTTATGTACCTTTTATATCTTTTTTGGGACTAACTTATTAATTCAGTGCCAAGTGCCAGTTCCTGTTTTTTCTGTGTTTTTGCCTCTTTTCAGATCTGATTTTGGAATGGAGTCCAAACGGAATAAAATCCCCGAAATGATTTTTTCCCGAACGGAAGAAGATCAGGGGGCCTGTGGGCCAAGTCAGGAGGGCTCCAGGGAGCCCACAAGCCCCCACTCTGCCACCAGGGGGAGGCGGCGGTGGCAGGGCTTGTGGCCTCCCTGAGCGCCCCCTGACCTAGATCTTTGGCCTATATAGTCCATAAAATACAGCAAAAAAACAGGGGAGCCTCGAAAATACTTTTCCGCCGCCGCAAGCTTCCGTTTCCGCGAGATCTCATCTGGAGACCCTTCCCGGCGCCCTGTCGGAGGGGACTTCAGAGTTGGAAGGCTTCTTCATCATCATCATCGCCCCTCCAATGACTCGTGAGTAGTTCACTTCAGACCTACGGGTCCGTAGTTAGTAGCTAGATGGCTTCTTCTCTCTCTTGGATCTTCAATACAAAGTTCTCCATGATCTTCATGGAGATCTATCCGATGTAATCTTCTTTGGCGGTGTGTTTGTCGAGATGCGATGAAATGTGGATTTGTGATCAAATTATCTATGATATATATTTGAGTCTTTGATGATTTCTTATATGCATGATTTGATATCCTTGTAAGGCTCTCCGAGTCTTGGGTTTTGTTTGGCCAACTAGATCTATGATTCTTGCAATGGGAGAAGTGCTTGGTTTTGGGTTCTTTCCATGTGGTGACCTTTCCCAGTGACAGTAGGGGCAGCAAGGCACACATTGAGTAGTTTCCATCAAGCGTAACAAGATGGGCTCTGTCGTTGATATGAGATTGTCCATCTACATCATGTCATCTTGCTTAAGGCATTACTCTGTTCTTTTGGACTTAATACACTAGATGCATGCTGGATAGCGGTCGACGTGTGGAGTAATAGTAGTAGATGCAGAAAGTATCGGTTTACTTGTTTTGGACGTGATGCCTATAGATATAATCATTGCCATAGATATCGTCACGACTTTGCGCGGTTCTATCAATTGCTCGACAGTAATTTGTTCACCCACCGTCTACTTGCTTTCATGAGATAAGCCACTAGTAAACACTACGGCCCCCGGGTCTATTCACATCTATCGTTTACACCTCCGCTTTTACTTTGCTTTGTTACTTTGTTGCTTTCAGTTCTCACTTGGCGAACAATCTATAAGGGATTGACAACCCCTTCATAGCGTTGGGAGCAGGTTCTTTGTGTTTGTGCACGCTCTTGTGATACTCCTTCACTGGATCAATACCTTGGTTCTCAAACTGAGGGAAATACTTACCATCGCTGCGCTACATCACCCTTTCCGCTTCGAGGGAACACCAACGCAAGGCTCCAAGGCCACGGGGGAAATCCTTTGCACATTTGCCTAGGAAGTCCCATAAGGTGTAGCCGTAGCAGAAGGATTCCTGGTGCCGTCGACACACCTATTTCTGGCGCCATTGGAAGGTCTTTTGTTGCAGTAACATAGCAGACATCAGTGGCCCCTCCCGGTGGACCCCCGGAACCCTTCTCGTGGTCCCGGTACGTTACCGATGACACCCGAAACACTTCCTGTGTCCGAAACCTCACATCCTATATATCAATCTTTACCTCCAGACCATTCTGGAGCTCCTCGTGACGTCCGGGATCTCATCCGGGACTCTGAACAACCTTCGGTAACCACGTACACTATTTCCCTATAACCCCAGCGTCATCGAACCTTAAGTGTGTAGACCCTACGGGTTCGGTCTCCGTCGTATCTACTTTTCCGAACTCTTTTGCCCTTGTTTTGGACTCTAATTTGCATGATTTGAATGGAACTAATCCGGACTGACGCTATTTTCAACAGAATTGCCATGGTGTTGTTTTTGTGCAGAAATGAAAGTTCTCGGAACGTCCTGAAAATTTACGGAGATTTTTTCTGGAATAAAAGAAAAATACCTGCGCAAAGTTCCACGTGAGGGGGCGTGCCAGTGGGCCACAAGCCCCTGGGCCGCGGCCACCCCCTATGGTCGCGCCATGAGGGCTTGTGGGGCCCACGTGACACCACCGCCCCCAATCTCAGCTCTATATCTTCCGTTTCGCGTGGAAAAATCAGAGAGAAGGTTTCATCGCGTTTTGCGATACGGAGGCGCCGCCACATACTGTTCTTCATCTGAAGGGCAGATCTCGAGTCCGTTTCGGGCTCCGGAGAGGGGAATTCGTCGCCATCGTCATCATCAACCTATCTCCATCGACAATTCCATGATGCTCTTCATCGTTCGTGAGTAATCTCATCGTAGGCTTGGTGGGCGGTGATGAGTGGGAATACATGCCTACATTAGATTGATGAACGGGAGCTAGCCACATATCTCTCCGTGTTATAGCTGTTACATGATGAATCACATCCGTCACACTCATCCATCACCGATCCAGTGCCTACGAGTCTTTCACTACTGGTTCTCGCTACGTTACTTTGCTTAGGCTTGTCTCTTGCTACAAGAGGGATTGGGCCACTTTGCTGCTGCTGTTACTTTGTTGCTGTTGCTACTGCTGTTACTTGTTACTCTGCTGCTGCTACTACTGTTCCTTGCTACTCCGCTGTTACTTGTTGCAAGACTTTGTTGGTGCTAACATACCGTCAACAAGGCTTTTCCTGGCACCATTGCTAGGGATTGTCAAAGCTTTTACTGGCGCCATTGATACAACAGTTAGGAATAGTCTGCCTTGTCACCAGATCGTTTCTGGCTCCGTTGTTATCATACTACCTTGCTACTGATACTTTGCTTGCAGACACTAATCTTTCAGGTGTGGTTGAATCTAACACGTTCAACTGCTAATACTTGAGAATATCCTTTAGCTTCCCCTTGTGAGTGAATCAATATATTTGGGTTGAATACTCTACCCTCGAAAACTGTTGTGATCCCATACGCTTGTGGGACATCAAGGCTTTTTCTGGCGCCGTTGCCGGGGAGGCACAGCTATATTCTCTGAGTCACTTGGGATTGACGTCTACTGATCACTATGAGGAATTCGAAAGATCCAAGAACTAAAATCCTGCCTTCCACTATGAGGAGAGGTAAGGAACTGCCATCTAGCTCTGCACTTGATTCACCTTCAGTTTTGAGTAATTTTGCGACATCGCCTCCTGCTAGAACTGTTGATATGTCGCATGTGCTTGATGATGCTACTTCTGCTGCCCATGATGCTTATGATGCTATGCTTGATACTATGCTTGATGATGCTATGCTTGATACTATGCCTGATGCTATGCTTGATACTATGCCTGATGCTATGCTAGATACTATGCCTGATGATGCTATGCCTAGTACTGCTTTGCCACTGGGTGCATTCCTTGATGCACATATTGCTAGAGTTGCTGCTAGATGTGATGATACTTTTGAAACTAATGATACTATTGAAGTAGAACCTGCTACTATGCCTGAATTGCCTGTTATGCTTGATACGCGCTTTGTTATGGAGGGAGAGATAGCTGAGGATTTTCTTGCGTGTAAGGATAGCTATGATGTTGAGAAACTTCTGCGCAAGTGGAAAGAAAAATCTCTGAACGCTAGGATGAAATATGACCCGAAGTTTGCCACTTCACCTATCTTTGTGACCGATAAGGATTATGAATTCTCTGTCGACCCTGAGTTAATCACTCTAGTCGAACCTGATCCTCTTCACGGTTATGAGCCTGAAACGGTTGTAGCCCATCTTACCAAACTGCACGATATAGCCACCCTATTCACTAGTGAGGAAAAGATCCACCACTACTATATGCTCAAGCTGTTTACTTTCTCGCTAAAGGATGATGCTAAGACCTGGTTCACTTCTCTTGCTCCTGGTTGTGTGTGTAGCCCCCGGGATATGGTCTACTACTTCTCTGAAAAATATTTCCCTGCCCATAAGAAGCAAGCTGCCTTGCAGGAAATATACAACTTTGCTCAAGCTGAAGAAGAGAGTCTCCCACAAGCTTGGGGGAGGCTCATCGAGCTACTGAATGCTTTGCCTCATCACCCTCTTGAGAAGAACGAAATACTTGATATCTTCTATAATGGACTTACCGATGCTTCCAAAGACCATCTAGATAGTTGTGTCGGTAGTGTTTTTAGGGAACGAACCGTAGAACAACCTGAGATTCTATTGAACAACATCTTGTGCAATGAGAATGCTTGGACTATTCCCGAACCACCTCCTAAGCCAACTCAGAAGAAAAGAGGTATTCTATTCCTCAGTCCTAAAGATATGCAAGAAGCCAAGAAATCTATGCGAGAGAAAGGCATTAAATCTAAAGATGTCAAAAATCTACCACCTATCGAAGAGATCCATGGTCTCGATAACCCGATACAGGTAGTAGAAGTAAATTCTCTGCGTAGGTTTGATGAGAGTGATATTCCTTTTGATAAACCTGCTAGCTTATGCATGGATGAATTTGATAACTTCGTTGTCAAACAACAAAGTTTCAATGATTATGTTAGCAGACAATTGGAAAAGAATGCTCGTATGCTTAGTCATTTAAGTGCTTGTGTGGACAGAAATGTCAATGATCTTAAGCTTCTGAGTAAACATGCCTCTATGGTTACTACTCAGGTAGAATAAGTACTTAAAGCTCAAAATGACTTGCTCAATGAGTTCAATGACAATTCCGTCAGAGTCGTTACTAGAGGCGGTAGAATGACCCAGGAACCTTTGTATCCTGAGGGTCATCCGAAGAGAATTGAACAAGATTCTCAAGGAGTTAGCACTGATGCACCTAGTCATCCTAGAAAGAAGAAGAAAGATGATAGGAACCTGCACGCTAGCAACCCTGTTGTTGCTACACCCGAGAGTCCAAACGATGCCTCTGTCTTTGATGCTGAAACACAATCTGGTGATGAACATGAGCCTAATGATGATATCAATAGTGATGTTCATGATGATGCTCAACCTAGCAATGAAAAGGATGTGGAGATTGAACCTGATCTTGATAACCCACAGCCTAAGACTAGAAGATACGATAAGAATGACTTCACTGCTAGGAAGCACGGTAAAGAAAGGGAGCCATGGGTTCACAAACCTATGCCCTTTCCTGCCAAACCATCCAAGAAAAAGGATGATGAAGATTTTGAGCGCTTCGTTGAGATGATCAGACCTGTCTTTCTGCAGATGTGTTTGACTGATATGCTCAAGATGTCTGTGTATGCTAAGTACATGAAAGATATTGTGACCAATAAGAGGAGGATACCTGATCTTGAGATCTCCGCCATGCTTGCCAATTACACTTTCAAGGGTGGAACTCCGAAGAAACTAGGTGATCCCGGTGTGCCCACTATACCTTGCTCCATTAAAGGCAACTACGTTAGAACTGGTTATGCGACCTTGGAGCCGGTGTTAGTGTTATGCCTCTCTCTCTTTATTGTAGGCTTGAATTGGATAAGTTGACACCCACTGAAATCTCTCTGCAAATGGCCGACAAATCAACCGCTTTCCCTATCAGCATTTGCGAGGATGTGCCTGTTGTGGTTGCTAACACCACTATCTTAATAGACTTTGTTATCTTGGATATTCCCGAGGACGATGCCATGGTTGTCATCCTCGAAAGACCCTTTTTAAACACTGCAGGGGCTGTTATAGATTGCAACAAGGCAATGTCACTTTCCATGTCAACGGTAATGAGCATACGGTGCACTTTCCGAAGAAACAATATCGAGTACATTGCATCAATGCTATCGAAAAAACTTCATCGATTCTTATTGGGAGCTTTGAATGCCCTATTCCTCATGTCAAGATGAAGTATGACTTGCTTGTTGGGGAGATACACATCCCCATTGAGGTGACCTAGTGACTATTTGAAAATTCTTCGTCTTCTTTTGCGATTCGAGAGAGTTTTGTCGAGGGGATTTGATCAACCCCATTGACGGATTTCTTTCGATGACCATGAGATGGATGAATCGAGGAGTCACAAATCTCTGTTCCAAGCTTTCACTTTAGGTTGCTTAGAAGAAAAATGATAGATTTAGTTTAGTTTTCCCTGTTTTCTATTTTAGTGTCCAGTAGAAAAATACCCCAAAAATCAAAGTTCTCCGAACGCTGTGAAAATCAAGTATGATTTTTATGGAATATTTGAAAAATACTAGGACAAAGAGTCTGTCTGGGGTCCACACCAGTGGGCCACAAGCCCTAGGGGCGCGGGCACCCCCTGGTCGCGCCACCCAGGCTTGTGGGCCCACAAGCACCCCCTCCACTCATTCTTGCTCCCATCCTGTTCTCCTACCTCCAGAAAAAATTGTTTCGCAGCTCAAACCCGTGTTCTTGCTCCTCTTTCTGGGATTTTCGATCTCTTTGCTCAAATCACCGTTCTCCGAACTGTTTTGGGGAAATTACTCCTTGGTAAGTGACTCCTCCATTGGTCCAATTAGTTTTTGCTCTAGTCCTTATACTCCGCGTATTTTTGCTGCCTTAGTGACCATGTTCTTGAGCTTTGCATGCTGATTCTAGCTGGTCCCAAGTAGTTTTGATGCATAATATGGTCTCTAGGCACTTGTTGGAGTAGTTGCTACGAGTTTCGTTGAGCCTTATTCACTTTTCCTTAGAATCACTAAAAATTTCAGAAAATTTTCAGAGATAGAAAAGGGAAAAGATGAGGAGGTTCTTAAGAGGCTCTTCAAGCCGTCACCCCAAGGATAATGGGAATGACACGAAGCCCAAGTATCCGGTCCCTCGAGTCGCGGAAGTTTGAGCATGCGAGTGGCCAAGCGACGTGTTCTTACGCGCCGCTGGAATTTATGAGGACTTTTATCAATTGGTGCAGAACGCAGGCCTTACCGCCTTCGTTGAAGATAAGTGTTCGCAATACCTCATCCTCACTAATATCTTTGTACAAAGCTTTAACTTCTATCCGAGGAAGAATCCTCCTATGGTTGAGTTCAGACTTTATGATATCCCCCAGCGCATGCCACTCCAGGATTTTTTCAATGTTTGCAAATTACCTTACGTTGGGGATATTCATGAACCTCGTCCATGGGACTTGGAAGCTTTTATCGGTACAATTGTTGTAGGAGAGGAGAGAGGAGTGTCTTGCGCTAGAGCTGCTAGCATTCATTTTCCCGTGCTTCGGTACTTCTCACTATTTGTGGGAAAATGTTTGATTGGCCGTGGGAAAGCTGGGTCACTTAGTTCCCCAGATCTTGCGGTCTTGCACGAAGCCCTTTATAACGATAAAACTTATAGCTTGGGCGCTATAGTAGCTCAACGGTTGAACCTGAACCGTTCTAAGGGTGTTGCCTATGGAGGTATCTATGCTACTCCTCTTGCTAGACACTTTGAGATACCTATTAGACTGGAGGAGGAAGAAGAGATGCTTCTTCCCGAGAGATATCTAGATTATGATAGCATGGTTCACCATGACTTTCTTGATAGAGATATAGGTGGTAGGATGATTTATAACCTGATATTTAGTCAGGGTACTCGTGAGACTATTACTTTGCCTGCTCCTTCTTTGTTCAATCTTCATGTAGGCATGTACATTATTATGCCCTCGGACATCTACGCATATTGGGGCTTAGCCCAACCACAGGTGTCCGTGCCCGAGCCGCCAGTCGAATACCAGACACTAGTTTATCAGTGGGAGCTAGAGGAGCTCACGCAGCAGTGGCATCCTCAGTCCACTTCGGAGTACCCAGGAGCTGGTTATTTCCCTCCTTGGGAGTAGACCAAGTTAGGCCAAAAGCCTAATCTTGGGGGAGTACGTGTTCTCACCGACTTTACATTCTTGCTTATGCTTTCACTTTGTTAGCCGGAGTTCACACTTTGCCACTGTATCATCCATGCTGGTTTATTTTCTTTTTCTCATTTTCTTTTCGTGTGTCTGTTTAGTTTGAGAAAAAACCAAAAAGATTTTCTTTTCTTCTTTTTCTTGTTGGGAGTTTTCCCGTGTAGATAGCTTTCTTTTTCTTTGGGTCAAGGTAGAAGATATTGGTTACAATGTTTAGTGGCTTTTGCATGCATACATGTTTAGCTTTCAAAGAGCCATATTACTTTGTCTTCTCCTTTGTGTTTGCGTGCAGATTCCAGCTTTAGTCCAATGCACGAGCACTCTTATTATTGTTTGCATCGTTCGGTCGTGCAAGTGAAAGGCAATAATGACGATATATGATGAAGTGACTGAGCCTGGAAAAGCTGGTATGAACTCGATCTATTTTGTTTTTGTAAATATGACTAGCTCACTGTTCCTAGTTCAGCTTTGTTGTGCGAGAAACATGTTTGCAATGACAACTTAGAGATCATAGTTTCTTATTCCATGCTTACTTAGCTAGGAGCTTATAATGGTTTGTCTTGGTTGCCAACATGAATGTTGAGATGACTATGATGTAGTATGATAGGATGGTATCCTCCTTTGAATGTTTCAAGTGGCCTGACTTGGCGCATGTTCACGCATGTAGTTGAAACAAAATCAACATAGCCTCTATGATGTTCATGTTCATGGTGATTTATGTCCTACTCATGCTTGCACTCAATGTTAGTTACTCTCATTGCATTTTGATGACTGTTGTCGCTCTCTAGTTGGTCGCTTCTCAGTCTTTTGCTAGCCTTCACTTGTACTAAGTAGGAATAATGCTTGTGCATCCACCTCCCATAAACCCAAAGTTGTGTCATATGAGTCCACCATACCTACCTATTGCGGTATCTACCTGCCGTTCCAAGTAAATTTGCATGTGCCACTCTCTAAATATTCAAGAAATAATCTGTTTTGCATGCCCGAACCGCTCATGTGGTGACAGGGGGCTATTGGTATCTTCCATGCTAGGCGTGTTATCCTTGATATGTGTTTATTCACTATCATTCACGAGAAAGGGGCCGGTAATTGGAATTCCCAGTTCCATGCTCAAATCGAAAAGATAATTGCAAACAAAACTCCCCCACGATTGATGTTGGTTTGGACGGTACCCGAGGATTCGGCTAGCCGTGGAGTGTGATTGATTGGTGGGGGGGGGGAGTCAGAACTTTACTTTTCTGTTTGGGAACCGCCTATAGCATGTGTAGCGTGGAAGATATTGAGAACTCTTAGTCATTGCGTTGACAATGAAAGCATGCCACCCAAAATTATTATCTCTGTTTTCAAAGCTTGAGCTCTGGCACCTCTGCAAATCAATGCTTCCCTCTGCGAAGGGCCTGTCTATTTACGTTCCTGTTGAGTCATCCTCCTCTTACAAAAGCACCAATTAGAGAGCACCTCTGTCATTTTTATGCTTTTATTTTAACTGTGTTGAGTATGACTATGACTAGATCTTCATTGCCATGAATTACAATGTTTAGTCAGCCCTTGGTCTTTTAAGGTGCTCTGCATTTATGTTTTGCGGTCTCAGAAAGAGCTAGCGAGATACCATCTATTCGTATTGCTTCATGTTGTTTTGATTGAAGTGTTGACACTTGAGGCTTATTATTATTTGCTCGCTAGTTGATTATGCCATTGATATGAGTTTACCGTGAGACCTAGATGTCATTTTCTTATGTGGTTTGCTTGTGATGTTGCTGAAATTCTGGTTGTGAGTTAGACATGGTTGCAACAACAAGATCAAACACAGGTCGTCAAAGTTTTTCTTTTGTCTCTCTCAGTTTGTCAACTGAGTTGCTTGAGGACAAGCAAGGCTTTAAGCTTGGGGGAGTTGATACGTCTCCGTCGTATCTACTTTTTCGAACTCTTTTGCCTTTGTTTTGGACTCTAATTTGCATGATTTGAATGGAACTAACCCGGACTCACGCTGTTTTTAGCAGAATTGCCATGGTGTTTTTTTTGTTCAGAAATGAAAGTTCTCGGAACGTCCTGAAAATTTACGGAGATTTTTTCTAGAATAAAAGAAAAATACCTGCGCAAAGTTCCACGTGAGGGGGCGTGCCAGTGGGCCACAAGCCCCTGGGCCGCGGCCACCCCCTATGGCCGTGCCATGAGGGCTTGTGGGGCCCACATGGCACCACCGCCCCCAATCTCAGCTCTATATCTTCCATTTCGCCTGGAAAAAATCAGAGAGAAGGTTTCATCGCATTTTGCGATACGGAGGCGCCACCACATCCTGTTCTTCATCTGGAGGGCAGATCTGGAGTCCGTTTCAGGCTCCAGAGAGGGGAATTCGTCGTCATCGTCATCATCAACCTTTCTCCATCGACAATTCCATGATTCTCTTCATCGTTCGTGAGTAATCTCATCGTAGGCTTGCTGGACGGTGATGAGTGGGATGAAATCTATCATGTAATCGAGTTAGTTCTTGACGGGGATTGATCCCTAGTATCCACTATGTTCTAGATTGATGTTGCTACTACTTGGCTATGCTTAAAGCTTGTCACTAGGGCCCGAGTGCCATGATTTCAGATCTGAACCTATGATGTTGTCGCCAATATATGTGTGTTTTAGATCCTATCTTGCAAGTTGTAGTCACCTACTATGTGTTATGACCCGGCAACCCCGGAGTGACAATAGCCGGAACCACTCCCGGAGATGACCATAGTATGAGGAGTTCATGTATTCACCGTGTGTTAATGCGTTGGTCCGGTTCTTTATTAAAAGGAGAACCTTAATATCCCATAGTTTCCATTAGGACCCCGCTGCCACGGGAGGGATGGACAATAGATGTCATGCAAGTTCTTTTCCCTAAGCACGTATGACTACATACGGAATACATGTCTACATTAGATTGATGAACGGGAGCTAGCCACATATCTCTCCGTGTTATAGCTGTTACATGATGAATCACATCCGTCACACTCATCCATCACCGATCCACTGCCTACGAGTCTTTTACTACTGGTTCTCGCTACATTACTTTGCTTAGGCTTGTCTCTTGCTACAAGAGGGATAGGGCCACTTTGCTGTTGTTGTCACTTTGCTGCTATTGCTACTGTTGTTACTTGTTACTTTGCTGCTGCTATTGTTCCTTGCTACTCCGATGTTACTTGTTGCAAGACTTTGTTGGCGCTAACATACCGTCAACAAGGCTTTTCCTGGCGCCGTTGCTAGGGATTGTCAAAGCTTTTACTGGCGCCATTGATGCAATAGTTAGGAATAGTCTGCCTTGTCACGAGATCGTTTATGGCTCCATTGTTATCATACTACCTTGCTGCTGATACTTTGCTTGCACACACTAATCTTTCAGGTGTGGTTGAATCTGACACGTTCAGCTGCTAATACTTGAGAATATCCTTTAGCTTCCCCTTGTGAGCGAATCAATAAATTTGGGTTCAATACTCTACCCTCGAAAAATTTTGCGATCCCATATGCTTGTGGGACATCAAGGCTTTTTCTGGCGCCGTTGCCGGGGAGGCACAGCTATATTCTCTGAGTCACTTGGGATTGACGTCTGCTGATCACTATGAGGAATCCGAAAGATCCAAGAACTAAAATCTTGCCTTCCACTACGAGGAGAGGTAAGGAACTGCCATCTAGCTCTGCACTTGATGATGCTAAAGGATGATGCTAAGACCTGGTTCACTTCTCTTGCTCCTGGTTGTGTGCGTAGCCCCCAGGATATGGTCTACTACTTCTCTGAAAAATATTTCCCTGCCCATAAGAAGCAAGCTGCCTTGCAGGAAATATACAACTTTGCTCAAGCTGAAGAAGAGAGTCTCCCACAAGCTTGGGGGAGGCTCATCCAGCTACTGAATGCTTTGCCTGATCACCCTCTTGAGAAGAACAAAATACTTGATATCTTCTATAATGGACTTACCGATGCTTCCAAAGACCATCTAGATAGTTGTGTCGATAGTGTTTTTAGGGAACGAACTGTAGAACAAGCTGAGATTCTATTGAACAACATCTTGTGCAATGAGAATGCTTGGACTATTCCCGAACCACCTCCTAAGCCAACTCCGAAGAAAAGAGGTATTCTATTCCCCAGTCCTGAAGATATGCAAGAAGCCAAGAAATCTATGCGAGAGAAAGGCATTAAATCTGAAGATGTCAAAAATCTACCACCTATCGAAGAGATCCATGGTCTCAATAACCCGATACAGGTAGTAGAAGTAAATTCTCTACGTAGGTTTGATGAGAGTGATATTCCTTTTGATAAACCTGCTAGCTTATGCATGGATGAATTTGATAACTTCGTTGTCAAACAGCAAAGTTTCAATGATTATGTTAGCAGACAATTGGAAAAGAATGCTCATATGCTTAGTCATTTAAGTGCTTGTGTGGACAGAAATGTCAATGATCTTAAGCTTCTGAGTAAACATGCCTCTATGGTTACTACTCAGGTAGAACAAGTACTTAAAGCTCAAAATGACTTGCTCAATGAGTTGAATGAGAATTCCGTCGGAGTCGTTACTAGAGGCGGTAGAATGAACCAGGAACCTTTGATTGATGAACGGGAGCTAGCCACATATCTCTTTGTGTTATAGCTGTTACATGATGAATCACATCCGTCACACTCATCCATCACTGATCCACTGCCTACGAGTCTTTTACTACTGATTCTCGCTACGTTACTTTGCTTAGGCTTGTCCCTTGCTACAAGCGGGATTGGGTCACTTTGCTGCTGTTGCTACTGGTGTTACTTGTTACTCTGCTGCTGCTACTACTGTTCCTTGCTACTCCGTTGTTACTTGTTGCAAGACTTTGTTGGCGTTAACATACCGTCAACAAGGCTTTTCCTGGCGCCGTTGCTTGGGATGTCAAAGCTTTTACTGGCGACATTGATCAACAGTTAGGAATAGTCTGCCTTGTCACCAGATCGTTTCTAGCTCCGTTGTTATCATACTACCTTGCTATTGATACTTTGCTTGCAGACACTAATCTTTCAGGTGTGGTTGAATCTGATACGTTCAGCTGCTAATACTTGAGAATATCCTTTAGCTTCCCCTTGTGAGCGAATCAATAAATTTGGGTTGAATACTCCACCCTCGAAAACTGCTGTGATCGCATACGCTTGTGGGACATCAGTATGATACTTGCCCGAGATTCGACCGTCGGTATCCCTATACCTTGTTCAATCTCGTTACTCGGCAAGTCTCTTTACTCGTTCCATAACACATCATCCCATGGCTAACCCCTTAGTCACACTGAGCTCAATATAATGATGGATTACCGAGTGGGCCGAGAGATACCTCTCCGTCACACGGAGTGGCAAATCCCAGTCTCGATTCGTACAACCCAACAAACACTTTCGGAGATACCTGTAGTGAACCTTTATAATCACCCAGTTACGTTGTGACGTTTGGTACACCCAAAGCACTCCTACGGTATCCGGGAGTTGCACAATCTCATGGTCTAAGGAAATGACACTTGACATTAGAAAAGCTTTAGCAGACGAACAACACGATCTAGTGCTATGCTTAGGATTGGGTCTTGTCCATCACATCATTCCCCAATGATGTGATCCCGTTATCAATGACATCCAGTGTCCATGATCAAGAAACCATGATCATCTATTGATCAACGAGCTAGCCAACTAGAGGCTCACTAGGGACACATTGTGATCTATATATTCACACATGTATTACGGTTTTTGGTTAATATAATTATAGCACGTATAATATACAATTATCATGAACTAGAAATATAATAATAACAACTTTATTATTGCCTCTAGGGCATATTTCCAACACTTCGATCTTCCCCTCCTGGAGAGGAATTCCCCCGGCAGAATATCTCCGCCGGAGAGCAAAAGGGCCTCTGCCCAGATTTCCGCCTTGAGACGGTGACACTTCATTCCAAAAGTATGATTATGATTTTTTCTAGGTCATAACACACCATATAGAAGAAGAGGGGGGCGGGAGACCTGTTGGGCCCCCACAAGGAAACAAGGCGCGACCAAGGGGTGGTCGCACCATGTTTGCTCGTGGCCAAGAGGTGGACCCCCTCTGGTATATTTTTGGCCCAATAATACTTATATATTCCATAAAAATTCTCCATGAAATTTCAGGTCATTTGGAGTCCAGTGATTTTTCACCCTTTGTTCTTGGTTTTCAGGTCCAAAATTTTAGTTTCCAACAGTTTCCCTCTTCATTGTGTACCTTGCACATTCAGAGAGAAAGGACATAATAATTGTATCATAATGAGGAATAATGTACAAGAATGACATAAATATCAGTAGGAATTCATGATGCATAATGGATGTATCAGCGGTCGGCGACCACGTGATCCTTCTCTCACGTGGACCTAGCAGTGGATATGCTGCATCCGTTGTGGTGGCCGATGCAATCGCGTGGCACCTCAGATCAATGGTCTTTGGCATGTTGCACCTGCTTCTATGGTGCTCAGCATTCAGAAGGTGCGACAGCTAGTGGGGGTCTTCCTTGGCTGTTGCGCTCGGCTGCTTCCATGGCCGGATTTGGACTGTGCGGCGCAACGACTTCCATGGCCCGTTCTGGACTCTGCGTCTCGGCGACTTTCATGGCCCGATCTAGGCGTTGCTTCTCGTTGGGGATCTCGTCGTGTGCTACTTGTAAATTGCGTTGGGGTTTACCCCGAAGAGGAGGAGAGAGGCAACATAATACAGATAAGTATTTCGCTAAGTGAGAACCAAGTTTATCGAACCAATAGGAGAATCAAGAAAACCCCCTTGGACAACACCTACACACACAAAACCAAACACTTGTACCCAATGCAGACAAGAGGGTTGTCAAGCCCCTTGAACCCGTTACTTGCAAGGATTAACTCTCATAGATATAAAAAAATATAAATAGTAAAAAAAAGACAGAGAGGTATTTTAGGGTTTTAGTAAATATGTTTAAGTAGATCCGAGGGTCATAGTTTTCGCTAGAGGCTTCTCTCTCGAACATAACATACGACAAGTAAACAAATTATTGTTGGGCAATTGATAGAATATCACATAGTTATGACATGTTATTCACGACAATGATCATGTATATACGCATCATGTCCAGAACCAAGTAGACCGACTCTTGCATGCATCTACTACTATTACTCCACTCAACGACCACTATCCAACATGCACCTAAAGTATTAAGTATGAAACAGAGTAATGCTTGGAGCAAGATGCCATGACGTAGACAAAGGAAACTCAAGCAATGTGAATAAACCCCATTGTTTTATCCTTAATGACAACAATACAAATATGTGTCATGTCCCTTTCTGTCACTAGGATTGAGCACCGCAAGATTGAACCCATAATAACACACCACTTCCACTTAAGATAACTCAATTTAGTTGGCCAAACCAAAGTGATAGATTGGAGAAAATATGAAGCTATAATAATCATGCATAAAGTATTCAGAGAATACTCAATATATAATCATGAATAATCTGATTATAAACTCAAAATTCATTGGATCCCAACAAACACACCACAAAAAATAATTACATTGAATAGATAACCGCGAGAATCGCTATGAACTTTGTATTGAAAATAAAAGAGAGAGATAGAGTGAAGAAGTCATCTGGTTACTAGCTATGGACCCGTAGGTCTATGCTAGACTACTCATGTATCATCATGGAGGCAACAAGGTTGATGTAAGCGGCCTCCATGAACGATTCCCCCTCCGGTAGGACACCGAAAAAGGTCTCCAGATGGGATCGCGGCACAACACAGACTTGCAGCGGCGAAAATATGTGTTGGGTGGCTCTCTGTTGGTTTCTCGATTTTAAAGAATTTATAGAGGTGGAATTAGTTCAGACGTAGCTACGAGGGGCCCACAAGGCATAAGGGTGCTCCTACCCCCTTGGGCATGCCCTGTTGCCTTGTCGTGTCCTTGTCTCTTGTCTAGTCTCCTTCCAAAGCTTCTAGGGTCTCTTTTGTCCTCAAAAAATTGCTAATAGCATAGTTCCCAAAAATGATATGAAATAGCATATAATTGCATATACAACATCCAAGATTGATTATATTATCATGGAATAATCAAAAATTATCGATACGTTGGAGACGTAGCAGCATCCCCAAGCTTAATTCATGCTCGTCTTCAAGTAGGTAAATGATAAAAACATAATCTTTGATGTGACATGCTACCCAACATGTAATATCTTCCAGATATCATCTTGAGAAATGATCAACTAATTGGTATCAACATAATTATATCCATAAACATAAGAAGCATAATCATTTGTATTCAAAATATACAATTCTTAAAGAATGTTATCCCCTGCTCATTTTCTCATATTAGCATGGCCTGACTTTGTCTTCGCCGCATAAGTATAAATCATGAGCACATTGGTGTCAAGTCAGGCAATTGGATCATACTACAAACGCGCTTCAGCATTTTTAACCTCGCTCAATACATGAGCGTGAACCATGAATATAACATATGGATGGAATATAGTATTATGGTGGTAGAGATCAAAAGGAGTCAAAGTGGACAAATATATCTCGCATCAACTAGACGGACCAACAGGCTATGGAGATGCCCATCAATCGATATCAATGCAAGGAGTATGGATTTCCATGCAACGGATTCACTAGAGCTATAAGTGTATGAAAACTCGATAGAAACTAAGTGGATGTGCATCAACTAATTATAAATTTATGAACTAAACTTAGTGCATAAGTAGTATTTGAACTTAGTGTGAAAGTAATTGGCTAGCAAAGATTATAAACAAATACCGCATGTTAAAGGATTCATGACAATGCAAATTCTGTGTAAATGTACATAAGCATAATTTATCACGTTGTCTTGTTTTCCAACATCAACTATTTGATCAAGTGCCAAAATATTCAATGAGAGTTCACTGTCACAAACGTGTCCAAAATAGTATGTTTGTCTCTAAAATCTCTCTTGGTTTGTACTAGTTTTTGATGAATTGTAGAAATGACCAATATTGTGTTTATTAAATTACAATAGTACTTTGTACAACCATTACAAAGCCACTACTCATGAAATAACCATATGAAATTGATTTGCAATGCTAAGATACACAATAACGAAAAAGCAAACAAAATACGCATACTATTCTTTATTATAATACTCTCCCAAAATGATACATCATTTTTTTTAAATCCCAAACGTTCTATTTTCAATTTTGACATTGGCGAATAGTTGTTGACCTACAAATACAAAAAGAAACTTAGTAAAAAGAAAAATGAAAGAAGAAGAAAAAAAAACAATGCCCAACTCACACATGGACTTGTGCAAAATATGCACTCTCGTGAGGGAGGTGGGCCATTCCTATTGAGATGATAGCAACTAGTTGGTGAGCGCTCCTTCGGTAGCCTTCCAACGATCACTCCCATGCGTCATGAATTGGCGCGTTCTCAACCATCACCACATGTCGCGTTTTTGGCTTGTTAGGTGGGTTTGGCTTGTTAGGTGGGGTTTTTTCTGGCTTTTTTCGTTGTTCGGTTTTCCACCTATCTTTCTTGATTTTGGGAACAAAAAAATCAAAAAAAATCTGTAAGAAAAAACGTGTTTTTTTAGAAGCAGGGTTTTTCTTGCACCAAAGGCACGAATTTGATTTCGCGAGAGGCACGTTCGTGCTTGTCGGAAACGAGAAAACGTGTTGTCTACTCTTTTCCTTCATGAGAGTCACGGTTTTACTTATACGAAAGGTATGGATTTGCTTTCACGAGAGGTATGGCCGTGCCCCTCGGAAACGAAAAAAAATCTTTTTTTGCTTTTTCCTTCGTGTGAGGCACAGTTTTGCTTCCGCAAGAGATACCACCATTCCTCCCGGAAACAAAAAAACGCGATTTTCATTTTTCTTTCTTTTACGAGGGGTACAATTTTGCTTCCGCAAGAGGCACAGATTTTCTTCCGCGACAGGCATGGCCGTACCTCTCGAAAATGAAAGAAATGTGTTTTTTTGCAAGAGACACGGTTTTTCTTTCGCGAGAAGCACGGGATTGCTTCCGCGACCGTGCCCCTCGAAAACGAAAAAAATTCTTTTCTTTTTTTTCCTTTCGCGAGAGGCGCGGTTTTTTCGTTAGTTTTTTAGAAAAAAAAAGTTTGATGAAGCATATCAACATATCATCTAGTTTTGAAGATTTTGACGTGAGAAATCCAGCAATAAAAACGGTTTGAGATATAGACCCACGATTTAAGAGATAAAATATTTTGAGAATATGGATCTAAAAAAGAGAAAACTTCCAAATTACAACAAGTGGTACAAATGCAGTATGTCACTTGTCGCAACCAGAAAAATGAGAGTGATCTTTAAAATGAATACTCCTCAATTAGTAATTTCATTCTGAGATACAATACGGCTCGCCTACCTGTGATGTGGTACCGGGCTGGCCCATTGTCGCAGGTCATAACGTTCGCAAGATGACTTTTTCTTCTTCTTCGGCTTCCTTTGTTTTGCTATGTTCTTCAGTTTTATTTTATTTCTTTCTTGGTTTTTATCCAGTTTCTTAGGTTTCGTATTTTATTTATTATTTTTTTCTGTAGTTTTTTATTTCTTTCATCGATTCTCACAGATTTTTTTCTAGTTTTCTTTTTTTTCCTTTTATTTGTTTGAACAGATGTCGACCTTTTCCATATGCATTGTAATTTTTTTATACATTATAATTATGTTTTACATACATTCTATTAAAACAGATGAGGAACAATTTTTAAGATATGTTTCGGTCTCTAGTTTTTGTAATACATGTTTCGTACACATGTAAATATTTTTTATGAATATTTTCATTTTTAATATACATCAAACATTTTTAAATACATGTTGAAATATTTTTATGATAAAAGCAGTTTATTTACTATGCAAAAAAATTACATTGTAGAAAAAATACTTTTGAAAATTTTCTCAAGCAAGTTTTTCAAACTTGTGATTTTTTTGGAAATGTAGCATACATTTTATTAATTAGGTGAACGTATATTTTACAATGTACAAATAGTTTTTGTATATACGAACACCATTTTGTACAGATGATCAAGATCTTCTACATTTTTTCACATTTCTACATTCTTCGTATACATCAAAATATTTTCTGATACATGGTTAACATTTTTAAATGTAAGATCAACAAGTTTTAAATTTTCATGTGAAGTGATTTTCGAAGTAAAAACAAAATGTAGAAAAAACAAAAGAAAAATGTGGACAAAAATATAAGTAGAAAAAATGTAACATGATATCGGCAAACTTGCCGTAGCTACGGTGCGGCGGAAAGCCAGCTCCCTGCAAGCTAGCCCTTTGAGAACTCGCAGCGTCAAGCACATAGCTCGCTAGCTGGGCAGCATTGAAAAGGGCCGGTACGGTATTCATTCTTGGGAAAATCTAATTAGCACCGCCGCATGCTGTCATTTTCGTGCGTTCATGCTCAAGTATTAAAAAAAGGCACCCGTCGCTTTCAACCTGCTCCACAACAGCATGAGCTCTATGCATACATGCATGCATGTGGGCTGAAAAAATGATTTATCCCATAGATTACTAATTTGATTGAAGATTCGTTTTTACCGTTACGTTCGTCTCGACGAGACCTTCAAAATAAGATCCTATGTTGACATGTTTTGTTGATTTTTTTCGTCGTTCCTAGTTGTCACATTTGTGTCATCATAGTTGTCATCTTACGCGTATGCAGTTGTCACAAAAATTATACTCCCTCCATCTCAAAATAACGGTCTTAAGCTTAGTATAACTTTATATTAGAACTAGTACAAAGTCGAGACAGTTATTTTGGGACGAAGGGAGTACATAGTTACTGGGACAATAATTTTATACCTTTTAAGTATTGCAGTGTTATGTGGAGCTAAAAAATGATTATTAAAGCACTAACAATAAGCAAGTAAATGCATGAACCAGCACAAACACAATGATTCAAGTTTTTTAGTGGGGTATATCGACATTCATAAACCTGGTAACCAAGTTAATTTAATGTGAGAACTATGTGACAAATAATGTGACAAGTAAATAATAATATTCTGACAACTATCGATGAAAAAAATATATTGTCGAAACATGTCAACATGGGATCTAGTTTCGAAGATCTCAATGCGTGAAAGCTAACGATGAAAACGGATCGTCAATTGGATTTATAGTTTAAGAGATAAAACTTTTTTAAAGTTTAACATTAGAAGAATCTTTGCTGATGTCATGTTGATGTATTAGTTTGCATGCGCGTGAAAGAAACCGCATGTGCTGCGCCCTATGTAGTGGCTCCCTTCATTCTTTCATCGTATCCTTTTTCTTATTTTCTTGGTGTTCTTTGGTACTATATGTTTTTTTAAGTTAGATTAAAAAAACTGTTCATTTTTTACTTGTTATGATGAATTTTGTAAAATGTTCTTCTTTCAAATACTGTTTCGAATTTTAAGAAATGTTCCCATTTCTTGGAATTATTGGTAAATTCAAAAAAATATACATATGCTTTTAAAGAAAAACAGAAATTCTAAAAATAATCTGTTTTTAAAATTTATCTGTTTTAAATTTGTTAAAAGATTCAAAAATATATTGAAATTATCAAAAAATGCTTAAACTTCAAAAGTATTATGATTAAAAAAAGGAAAACGACTTAAATCATCTGGCTGATTTCTTGGCTCCCATCCGTTGCTTCGCTTGTGCAAGAGGTGTCCCACATGACGTGGTGCCCTCGCTTATCCAATATATCTTAGCCACTCTGCACCACGTTCGTTTGTTCCGAGAAAAATCTCCACCTCACCCCCGCCCCTGCCTTATCTTTTACTTTCTCATCACACCAGTCCACTCGGAGCCATGGAGCTACACATCACGCCGTCCGACAAGTGAATCAGATGAGGCCATCGATAGCGCGCTAGCTGGAGCTCGTTGCTGCAACGCAGCCTCGGGACTCTACGAGATGTTCCTTCTCGCGCCATGGCTTTCCCTCCTTCATGGTGTAAGGCCACTACCGCGAGCCACGGTGAAACTCGCGACATTTGCAACACGGTCGTTGTTTCAGGAATAGTTTTTGCAATGTGGCAGTCGTTTCTGCAACACCGTCGTTGTTTCTGTAATACGACTGTTGTTTCACGAATAGTTTCTGGAATGTGATCGTCGTTTCAGGAATAGTTTCTTCAACGTGGTCGTCGATTCTGCAACACGGTCGTCATTTCCGCAACATGGTCATTGTTTCTGCAACGCGGCCGTTGCAAGATGGCGTTGGCGCAGGTCTATCGGCACCAGGACAAAGCGACAGTTTCTACAACGCGATTGTTGTTGTAAAATGCTGAGCGCAACACAAGCCCTGTTGCAAAGCTCACTTGAAGAAGATCGGGCAGTTCGCGGGCTCACGATCCTACGCCTATCATGATGGAGGATGTTTACTAAACATCACCCGACGAATGCGCAGTAGCCCCCTTAAAAATGTTGAGAAATTAAGAAATCTAATTTATAAATGTTATCCAATAAAAAGGGGGTTGCTATAGTAAAGTACTCCCTCCGTTCTTAAATATAAGTCTTTATAGATGTTTCACTAGTAGACTACATATGAATGTATATAGACACATTTTAAAATGTAGATTCAATCATTTTGCTTCATATATAGACCCGTAATAAAATCGTTTAAAAGACTTATATTTAGAAACGGAGAGAGTACTTGTGTTCGCCACACGCTCCGCGAGTGCATGGGCCAGCCCACCAGGACGCCCCCACTTGTGGCAACCCTCCTATTTAAGGGAAGATCCTATTTGACGGGAGCAACCGAGGAAGAAGCGCTCCTTCGGTTCCCAAAGGCCATTTGGGATGGCCTGAGAGCATGCCTACATGTCAAGTTCTGAACATTCTCTTCGAATTTTGTTCTTTTTTTTGCATGTGTCTTGCTTTTTATTTTGGTTTTATTAGTTTTTCATCGCTGTTTCTTAACTTTTGCACATAATAATAATAATAAAATTAAGAGAAAAAACGTGTTTTCTTTCTTCCTGCGGAAGACATGGATTTGTTTTCGTGAGAGGCACGACCGTGCTCTCAAAAATGAAAAAAAAAACATGTATTTTTTATTTATCTTCCGTGTGAAGCACGTTTATAATCGTGCCTCTTGAAAATGAAAAAAACACATCTTTTATTTATTTTTCTTCCATAAGAGATGCGATTTTGCTTTCGCGAGAGACATATATTTGCTTCGGCGGGAGGCACGGCCGTGCCTCTCAGAAAAGAAAAAAAGTGTTTATTTTCTGTGAGAGACATGGTTTTGCTTCTTCAAAAAGCATGTTCATGCCTCCTGAAAACAAACAAAAAATGTCTTTCTTTTCTTTCATGAGAGACACGGATTTACTTTTCGTGGAGGTAGAGATTTGCTTCCACAAAAGACACAGTCGTGCCGCTTTTGAAAAGAAAAAGAAAGTGCACGCGATCAGGGTTTATTGTCTGGTTTTGTCATGAAATAAGTTCGTGAAATTCTATCAACCTAGGATATAATTTGAAAGATCTTGACGCAAGGAATCCAATAATGATAATGGTTTGAGATTTGAATGCACAGTTTAAAAGATAAAATATTTTAAATTAACAAATGTAAGAAAGGGGAAACTCACATGTTGCGATAGATGGCGGACATTCAACGCGTCACTTATCATAATCTAATGATGTGGGATCGACCTTTGCAAAAAATCCTCCTTAATTAATTATCTCATTGAGGTTGTGCTTTCGCTGGGGCGATCCTCGGGTTGGCCGGGCCATGTATCGGGTTGGTGTTTTTTTTTGTTGCTGCAGCTTCGTTTGCTGTTCCCTGCGGTTTTTGTTTTCCTTTCCTTCTGCAGTCTTTTGATTTCCTTTTTGAATGTGTTTTCCGGTATTCAGGTCTCTTGTTCTGATTTTATTCTGGTTCCTTTTTCCTTCAGTTTTTTTTCCTTTTCGCTTATTTTCTTTTATATTTTTTATTTCTTCTGCTCTTTTCCGTGTATTATACAACAAGTTTAAATCCTATTACATAAATGCTCATCGTATATTAAGAAAATATTTCACCGTACATTATGAGAAAGTTCACCATGCATTACAAAAAAATTCGTCATGTATTACAAAAATGATCATCGTACATTTATAAAAATGTTCACCATATACTAAGAAAATGCTCATCTTGTTTTAAAAGAAGCTCATTATGTACTTCAAAAAAACACCAACGTATAGCACAAAAATGCTCAATGGGTATTTTCAAAATATTCAGCGTGTATCAGAAAAATGTTCAATGTGTAGTAAAAAAAGGATGTTCGATGGTTAAATTTAATTGATATATTTTCTGCCACCGTGCTTAGTTTCAAAATATTCACGCACCCTTTTTGTCTCTCAGAACATTTAGCTCAACAGATAAAGAAGACTTGTTGTCTATATTTGGCTATGAGGTCGACTCCTTGAAAGAGCATCTTTTTTCTATTATAATTGTTTTAGGGCAATGACGCCACCAAATGGGCGAACCCATAACGATACATGACCTGTGCGAAAGCTCCTCTTGTCGATGTTCCCGAGCGGCAGCTAGGAGCTCTCCTATTTGAGACATTTCCTATTTGGCGCATTAAGCATCCGCTATAATGCATTTTGATAACCCACGCTCATGCCCCTGTGCGCTTGGGCCGGCTAATTTTCTTTTTTTCCGGCTAGAATACCGCAAAAGGATGTGCATGCGATGGATTTGAACTGGTAAGCTGGATGGGAATGTTTGGTTCCTAGGAATATATGCAGCCTATATGCAAAATAAAAATATAGCAAGTCAACAAAAAGTTAAAAAAAATCTAAAAATATTTTTAAAATAAATTGTACTTGCAAAACAAATCCACAAAAAAATACATGTTGACATCTTTTCAGAAAGGTATTTTTTTGGTCAATTTTTGTCTTTTTTGTTCAGAAGTCAATGTTCATATTGTTTTGTGAATTTTTTTGATACAAGTGGAAACCAAAGTAAACTTTAATCCAAAAATATTTTTCGACTATTTTGACTTTTTATTTAATTATTAAAAAATCTTCACATAAAGTACATATACAACGAGAAAACAAAGTATATTTCCCGTGATAACCTCGACCTCTACAGAGTAGCGCACCAGCCACTTAGAGCATCTCTAACAGGCGCGCTTCACGCCGTGCCCAAAAATGCGTTTGCAGCGCGCGTTTCGGCTGGTTTAGCGCGGGGATAGGCACTGGCTCCAGCAGCCGCGCTATAATGCAGCGCGCGCCGCTCCAGCAATGCCCAAAAATGCAGCGCGCGCAGCACGCACAAACGACATATACACCACATATACATTTCAAAAAATAGGCGCAAAAACGATCAAACAAACAAAATAAATCAACAATAAATAGTTTTACAACTCAAACAAATAGTTTATCCTTCAGTACAACAAATAATGCAATAAACACAACCAATAGTTCATGAACAATACAATACAAATACAAATACAATATAGTACAAATAATGCAATAAACAAAACCAATAGTTCATAAACAATACAATACAAATACAAATACAATATAATACAAATAATGCAATAAACACAACCAAATAATGCTCTTTGTCGTTCATGTCATGCCCACCACTCTTCAATCAGATCCTTCTGAAGATCATTGTGCGTTGCGGGACGCCGAATGGCATGATAGGAGGCAACAAAACGGGCTACCCTTTCAGTCCTCCGTCGCACTCGCACGGGATGTCCCAAGAGCTCATACTGTGAGTAATCTAAATCTTGGCCACGCTCATTCTCGATGATCATGTTGTGCATGATCACACAAGCGTGCATGATGTACCAAAGCATTTTTTGATCCCAAAATCTAGTCGGTCCTCTAACAATAGCAAATTGGGCTTGCAAAATCCCAAATGCTCTCTCCAAGTCTTTTCTAGCATCCGCCTGAGCATTGTGGAAATCAAGATTTTTCTTACCTTCTGGCTTTTTCAACAGCTTCACGAAGGTTTGCCACTTTGGATAGATGCCATCCGCTAGATAATAGCCATAGTTGTACGTACGACCATTTGCTACAAACTGCACCGGTGGCAACTCACCATATGCAATCTTATTCATCAGTGGTGACCGGTTGACAACATTGATATCATTCAAAGATCCAGGCATTCCAAAGAATGCATGCCAAATCCAAGTCTCCTGATCGGCCAGCGCTTCAAGGATTATAGTGGAACCCTTTTTTTGGCCGTGGAATTGCCCATGCCATGCCTTTGGACAATTCTTCCAACTCCAATGCATGCAATCTATTGAGCCAAGCATGCCAGGAAAGCCGCGAGCCTTGTTCATCGCCAATAGCTTTGCGACGTCTTCAGCAATGGGAGATCTCAAATACTCCTCGCCAAACACTTGCACAATTCCCACTGCAAAGCGCTTGACACACATGATGGCTTGGCTCTCACCCATAGCCAAGTGATCATCAACTAGATCAGCCGGGATACCGTATGCCAACATACGCAATGCGGCTGTCACCTTTAGAAAGGTGCTATGCCCAAGCTCTCCGGCGGCATTCCTCCTTTGCTGGAAAAACGGATCATGGCTCGCTAGTTTCTCTGCAATGCGCTTGAATAAGTCTGTGCTCATCCTAAACCGGCGACGAAAATATGACTCCGGGTATGTGGGATTCTCCACGAAATAGTTCTTCATCAATCTGTTATGGGCATCAATCCTATCTCTCCAAATTTTCTCCCGACCCATAACCGAACCACCGTGCTTCGGTTTTTTATTGATATGCATAGCTATGATCATTGCAAGATCCTCCTCCTCTTCCATATCAAATTCTTCTTCGGAAGAATTATACGACGAACTCATCTACAATGTTCAATACTATATTGTAAAAACTACCATTCAAAACATGCACCAAATTCATAAGTTTGGAGCAATACATACCTTGTAGGCATTTTGTCGAACACCTTGCGGGCGGGGCGCGGCAGCGAGCTCTCGGGCGCTGTTCCTCGGACGTCGGAGGCGCGCGAGGGCCGGCCGGACTTGGAGGGGGTGGGGCGGAAGCGCGGCGGCGCGGGGAGGCCGGGGAAGCGCCTGAACGGTCGCCGGGGGGCGCGGGCGGCGCCCGCAGCGGAGACAGGCCGGGGAAGCGCCTGAGTGGTCGCCGGCGGGCGCGGGCGGCGACGGTGGCCCGGGGATAGGCCGGGGAAGCGCTGAACGGTCGCGGGGGCGCGAGCGGCGGCGGCGGCGGCCGGATGAGGGAGGAGCGAGCGGGGGAGAGAGCAGGAGCGCGGGAGAGAGAAGGAGCGACCGCGGGAGAGAACAGGAGCGAGTGCGGAAGAGTCGCGCGCGCGGGAGCCGGCGCAGCAAATAAGGGGCGCGGGATTACGTTTCGGCCAGCGCGCTGAAATGGAAATGACGCGCGCGCCCGCTGGAGCTGTCCGCCGCGTTGCGCGCGCGTTAATAGTGCCTTTTTTACGACGCGGCGCTTGTATAGCGCGCCTGTTGGAGATGCTCTCAGGGCTAGTTTGGTTAGAGGCCTCACAAAAAAATGCCTCGCCTAAACCTCCCCTCGGATCTGCGTGAAGCTTGTTTGCTTGGTGTCTTGAATAAGCTTGGCCTCGAAGATTCCATGATCTTTAGCCTGGTTGGAGCATCAGGGTATGATCGTTAGCGTGGTCCAAACGCTGAAAATCGGTTGACTAATGCTTGGACGCTAAAATCCACTTTGCACATGATGTTATCTATATCTATACCTAATAATAAAGCGGCTATTGTTTTCGTCGGAAAACCCACCGCGACATTTTTATAAAAAAAAACTGTAATTTTTGTTATTCAACCCGCGCTTCATCATTTATCTGCAACGCAAAAGGAAAAACGATTCGCTGCAAAAATTATACCCGTACGCATCGCCTCCTCCCGTCGACCCTCGGCCACCCTGGCCTGTGCCTAGGCCGCTGCCACACTTCTCGTCACCGCGGCTGACCTCAACCGCCACCGCTGTCGATCTCAACCCACCCGCCTCCGCGGCCGAACCTCTCCTCGCTCACTGCCCCGTTGCGGCGCTCGAGCGCATCGCGTCGACCCTGGTCCACCCTGGCCTGTGACCAGGCCGCTGCCCCACCACTCGCCGCCGCAGCCGACCTCGACCACCACCGTTGTCTATCTCAACTCACCCACCTCAGCGGCCGTACCTCTGCCCGCTTGCTGTCCCGTTTCGGCGCTCGAGCACAGCTTCTGGATCAAATCAACGCGACACCTACAGTGACTGGGGATGATGCGTCTGCTGGATGCAGAACGGCGGCGGAGCGAAGTACTTGCAGGTGGAGGCGGGCCTCCATGGCTCACACGGGGAACTCCGAGGTTATGGTACGGCAACGACGACTCCTTATGGACAGATAGAGGCGCCTAACCCTTGCTCCCCTCATCGTATCCCCTCCTCCGGCAGGAACTCATCATCTGGTGAGATCCCCTCCCCATGCCTCCAACCGTGTGTCAAGCACCGGTAAGAAATTTTGTTTTGTGGAGATTTATTTGCTAATGAATAAATGTATTGAATGTAAGATTGTATTGTTGTAGAGACACAGAATGGAACACCACCTTCAGTTTGTCATCTGAACTCACATTCTCTACCCCATGAGTGAAATAAGATAACAGTTAATTGATCAATTCACGTAGCCTCTTTGTTTTGTTTTGCTTGTCCCGTTCAATATCTCATCATAGTGGAATTAACAATGGACAGGTTGATTTTTCAACAAAATAGGATAGGACTTACTACATTAATTAGTTAGCTTATTATTTTAATAAATCAAAATAATTATAAAAAATTAAAAGCGTGTGGTATTTTTTTTCCCGTTGCAACGCACGGGTCCTTTTGATAGTACTTTTTTATGTGACTGGTCAATAGTTATTTATTGGTTAACAAACGGAAATTATTGTTCGTCTCATTCAGGACATCATCCAAACGCACCAACAAGGCTTAGCCTGGCTGGAACTCCTACCTGCCGCATTTTACTGCAGGGAGTGGCTCGCACGACTGGACGGTCTAGCTTCTTTTTTGTCGCATTTTTTTTTCATAATTTCTCTTTTTCCTTTTTCTTGTTTCTACTTTTTTCCTTTTTTTTACTTTTTGGTTTCGTTTTCTTTCTTTTTTACTATTATTTTCAAATTGGAAGCCCATTTTTTTTTCAATTTGAAAATATTTTTGAAAATTCAGAATATTTTTTGAGTTTATGAAGAAATTTTGAAAAATGATAAATAATTTAAATTCTAAACATTTTTTAAAAGTGAGAATATTTCTCAAAATTTCAGAACAATATTTGAACATGAACTTAGTTTAAAAATTGAATACAGTTTTGATATTTTGAACATTTTTTGATAATACCGAATATTTTCTTAAAATAACGAAAAAAAATTATAATCGGACATTTTTTCAAAATCCTGAATAAAATTCGAAGTTCTGAAAGTTTTTGAAAGAACGATAAATATTTAAAATTGACAAGATATTTAAAAAAAATGCAAAAATCATTTTTTGAGTTTGAAGAACTTTTTTAAAAATCCAGAATATTTTTTGGATTTACGAACAATATTTGAAAAACAACATTTTATTAGATATTTAGAACATTTTAAAAGAAGCAAGACCATTTTTCTGAATTTAAGAACAATTTTCGAACACAAACTTAGTTTAAGAATTGAACAAATTTTTGATATTTCGAACAATTTTTCAAAATACCATACATTTTTTTAAATAATGAACATTTTTCTAAATACCAAACTTTTATGAAAATTCCAAACATTTTTTGAACTTATGCATGTTTTTGAAAAACGAGAACTATTTGCAAATTAGTACATTTTCAGAATTTGAAGAATAATTTTCGAACTTGAACTTTTTTTTAAAAGATAAATAACCTTTTAAAAAAGGAAACATAAAATAAAAAGAAAAAAAATGAAACAGAAACATAAAAACGAAAAAAATTTGGTAAGAAACAGAAATACCAGTTCAGTCTCCCGAAACCGGTGGCTAAGCGTATTGAGACGGCCTAAATATTGTCTGGAGGGTGTGCGAAGGCTCGACTCCCTGCAGCAGAATGCGTCGAATAGCATATTCATAACCTGGCCAGGCACTTTTTTTCAACTTTTCAGGAAGAAGCCAGACTCAACTTTTTCCAGCCATGGAGCTCTGGGCTCCGTCCAAATTAGCCCTAAAAAAATATAGCTCTTAGGCCATCACTCCACATGTTTGTCTCAAAAAAAAAAATCACACCACATGCGGAATTCACTTTAGTTCGTAGGGGTAAATGCATTGTTTAAACTAGATGATGCCCCGCGCGTTGCCGTGAGAATCTTAGTAAAAAGTATGCATAGATTCTATATAACTAAAACCATTGCAAAACATATTTGAGAATGCTCTTGGTATATATTTTAAACCAATAAAGTAAATAAAGCATGTGAAAAATGTTGTACACAAAAAAAATCTATTGAACTGAAGTCAAACTGGATGCCCTTTTATATAAAAAAGGTGTAACATAACTGTCTATGCCCGCACCAAAAAAAGTAAAACAAATTAACATGTATGACTTAATGATGTGGCATAGTTATTGAGTTGGTATGGTTGCATGAATAGATTAGTGCATAAACTGTAACTTATGATCACATTCATGACTTCATGATGTAGCATGGTTGCATGCAGAGGAAAAATAGACAGTGAGTTGCAACTATTTTAAAATAAAGGATACACAGTATAAAATTTATAAAAAAATGAAAAAAATCCCATATGTACATCCGGACATAATATGTTCCTATACAAAGTTTCAGTGAATTTTTCTTTGTGGCTTGTGTAAAAAAGATAATTTTCGATTCTTGATTACAACTATTCATAAGACATTATTTTATATTTTTTTATATATGCCATAAAAAAATTCTTTGTGAAATTTTGTGTGTGAAGATAGAATGTCATGATATACACGTGAAATTATTATGTAGAATTTTCTAAAATTTAGAAAAATAACTCATTATGCATCCTGAATGATGAATAACTTCCTATATATATACCAATGAGCCAAAACACCATGTCCAATTCGTTATTTCCTTTTGTCTTCCCCTACTTTTGAAGCCCTTTTTTTCTCTTTTTGAAGTGATTTGTTTCGGGTTTTTTCTTTCGCTAAATGCATGATTTATTTTTTCATTTTACCTATTCTTTTTCAAACTCGACAATTTTAAAAGAGGAATGTGGACTTTTTTTTCAAAACTGATGATTTTATTTTTCCAAAATTGATGAACTTTCCTTTTAAAGCCTGTGATTTTTTTTCAAAATCAATGAAGTTTTTTTATAATTGATTTTTTTTTCAAAATAGATGAACTATCTATGTGATCGGTCAGGCAATTTTGTCCGGTCCGATAGGCTTCGGCACACGCTTGCCCATCCGGCTACCTACTACTACTACTACTCTTCTCGGTCTTGTATCCATCGCCGCGCTGACCTGCCCTGCCTTGCCAACATTCGTCCAGCGACAGCGAGAGCCATCTTCTTGTCTGCCTCCGAATAATACTCCCTCCGTTTCATAATATAAGTCTTTTTAAAGATTTCACTAGAGAACTATATACGGATGTATATAGACATACTTTAAAGTGTAGATTCACTCATTTTGCTCCATATGTAGTCCACTAGTGAAATCGCTTAAAAGACTTATACTCCCTCCGTTCCAAAATATAAGACCTTTTAGGAATTTTACTAGAAGACTACATACGGAGCAAAACGAGTGAATCTATACTCTAAAATATGTCTATATACATCTGTATGTAGTTAATAGTACAATCTCTAAAAGGTCTTATATTTAAAAACGGATGGAGTATTTAGGAACGGATGGAGTACATTATGCATAAATGCATTATTAGTTTAGCATGGCCGGACAGTGTCAAAATCCGCGGGTCGCTCTCGATCGGTCTGTTGGTGGTTGTCCGTGGAGATCTCGATGACGAAACGGACGCACGGACCGTCTGCCCGAATTTGACCGCGCACGCATGGCTGGCTGGACGGGCAATTTAGGAGCATCGCCGGCCGTTCGTTGTCTTGGTTGCTAACTACGCCATGCAGCAGCGCTTTAGTCGACCGGCTTGGGATAAGGTGCACTCTTTTTTTACATTGACAGCTTGGATCAGGTGCACTCATTTCCCTGTCACTTGCTGATCCTTTTCTTCTTCTTTGGATGGAGCCACTTGATTGAATACGCTCACACCATATCATTCATTTCCCTGTCACTTGCTGATCCTTTTCCTCTTCTTTTGGATGGAGCCACTTGATTGAATACGCTCACACCATATCATTCATTTCCCTGTCACTTGCTGATCCTTTTCCTCTTCTTTTGGAGGGAGCCACTTGATTGAATACGCTCACACCATATCATGCTACAAAAGGTACATGCCTTTCCTTCTTTGTACATTACTAACAAAGGAGTCGTACATTACACCGGAAGGAAAAAAAATACTGCACGACGTAACACCATAGTCATGACTAAGACCTCAATAGGTCTTGCTGAGACGTCTCTCTCGACATAAGATGAGAAATCTGTCTCTTTTTAAGATGTTATCGAGGCGTACATGAAGGGTTAACGATTTATACTTTTGTCTTCAATTTGGCCTTGATGAGGTGTTCTTTGTAATCTTGTTCGGTGTCGGTACAAAAAAAGTTGGATCATGCGCTGTTGATTAATGTTGCACCTTAAATAGCATTTTTAAAATATTTAATTGGTAAAATGACATCATATTCATGTTTCACATTTTTTTAATTAAATTTCATACATAACATGTTAAAATTAAAGTTAGAGCTTAAAAGATATGGGTATCTTTTAAAAAGTATTATTTGTTCTAGGTGGACCGCGGGTCAATTCTACGAACGGTGGGGGTTTTAAAATCTGGCTCGATCGCGATGCGCACAGGCTCCGACTCTGTCCCCGACGCGCATGAGCTCCTCCCCGGCGGGCGCGAACTCTAGCCACCACCTCTACCAACGTCATCGTCGTCACGGGGCACCATCTCCTCTGCATGTGCCATTGTCGTGATAGAGAGAGAAGAATGAGTGGATGTACGTGGGACAGTCTCGAATGGCTATGACATGGAGGAGGGTGCACTCGCGTGTCCAGTCATTTTTATATTGCCCTCAAATTTGTTCCCGGTTTGAGATAACCGGCCAGTCAGATCGATTAAGGAGAAACTAAGGGGTCCGGTTGGATCAATTTTTTTATTGGACCGGGAACGTGTTTCAGACATTTAGGGATGAAATAGGGGTCCGATTGTAGTTTTCTTATCTACTACAACTTATGGGTTCCTTCGGATACGGGTGTTATCAAGGAGAGAGGTCGCATCTGTTCGATGGAAAGAAACGAATGGACTAGAAGAGATCAAGCAGCGGTGCATGGGACCCTGATTGGACGCGTGTGTATCTTTTGCAAGGTGGCTAGATGGCTATAGGCATTTACAGTCCGCTGGATTAGATCAATTTCCCCATCGACATACTTGCAAAAAGTGACACGCCTCATCCAGGCGCGACCGACCCAGCCACCCCGTCCTAGCCTGCTCCGCCACAACGGTGTCCTCTATGTTTCCTTCCCAGTTTCATCTCCTTCCCTTCCTCTCCTTGTTTTGATTTTTTATGTGGCTTGTTGATTCTCACTGCAACTCTAGTATACATATAAATCGAAGAGAATAATTTTGCATCACGGAGGTGGGACTATATTTAATTGAAGAACGAATCCTCATGTACAAAGCGCACTATATCTCGAATTAGCCACCTAAAAGGGATCACGCGTTGAATTCGAAAAATTGCATGAACTTTTTTGTAAGAATGGAACGTTTTCTCAGGTTACCAACTTAAAAGGGACCATTGGTGGAATACTCAAAAATACAGGGTCTTTTTGTGAAAATGAAATGTTTTCTTAGATATCCACTTTAAAAAGGGACTACGTGTTGAATACCCAAAACATCAGGGTTTTTTTTGCAAAAATGTTGAATACATACGAAGCAATCAACGAAAGAAGAGAACATGTGATCCCCCCATTGTGTTTTCTTCAGCGAAAGATAGGCCTCCCTCTCCGATATTTATTGCCATGGTCATTTTACACTTATATATACTTTACAATAATAGATGAACTTCGGCATCAACCAACAAAAGCATATAAGTGAAAAAAGGAAATGTTTCCTGTTGGGTCGGCTCCTCAGGCGTCGCACGATCACCCTAGATCCAACACCCAGTCCTGAAGTATTTCTCATCCACGCATATTGATTCGTCCTTATCTCCTTCTCCTTCATCTCGTCCTCCCTACCATGTCTTCGTCTTGCTCGAGCAATTCACGTTAGACCGTCATGACCCTCGTCGGCCCTTTCTTCGCCCACCTTTAGCTCCACTCACCAGCGATGCCTACCCTAGGCCACCTGCACCTTGAGCCACCATCGTTGTCGATGCTACTCAAGGGAAATGGCTGGCCACAACCATCCTCGCTATGAATGATGAGCTCGGGCGTCACCGACGCGAGAGCTGTTACAACTGGCATACTGAGGGACGTTGCAATCGTTGATCTAACATGTTGAAACGAGGGGACATAGGAGATGCAACCCTTGGCAGAATTTTCTACAATGAATACGCAAGGGTACGACCTACGACTGTTGCAACAAAGTTTTTGCTAGAGCCCTCATCACTTTTGGCTACTACCGATATCCACCGATGACAACATTTGCTACATCATTCATAATGTTGTTGCAACCCTGACAACGACGACTTTTGCTTTGCTACAACTAGCTATGGTGAAAACTTCTACGGAGAGTTTTTGCTATAAGTATGGACAGATTGGCTGCGACACACGACGACAGCGATAAAGTTTCTTGCAACTATAGTCGTTATTTGCTACATACTTCACGGCCTAGCTGCGAAATGCGACGGTGGCGATGACGTTTTTGTTGCAACTGTCATCGCATTTTGCTACATCCACTCATGGTGGTGCTTCCACATGCATGGGCGACTATCATAGTGGCAACCCAAAATACTTGCGTGGGATTGCAGCGGAGCCAGCCGGCGGATGGACGAGATGCGTGCGAGGGAAACCGGCGTCGTGAGGAGACATTGTGCCATGGTTGTGCGATGCTACAAGTTAATGATGTGGGGAAGAGAGATAGGGGCTATACTGCGTGCTGCAAGGAAGGCGCGGTGATGCGTGAAACTGCGACGAGCGACGTCGCGAGGGGGGAGCAGGTGGTGTTGCTGCCTCGCTGAAGAGCGTGCGCGCCATTGTTCGTGTCACAAGGAGAGGAATATGAGATGGGGATTTTTTTGGACGCAGATAACCACCACACGTGTGGTCGGAGCAACATCCGACCACACGTCCTATGATCACGGATTGGGTCATGTCACAGCATGCATGCACAAGTGACAAAACTGATGATGTCAGCAGGAATCTTTTATCTTTTTAATTTTCAAAATGTTTTATATATTAAATAAATATTCCCATTGAAAATCGTTTTCACCATTCAATCTGTCGCGACAAGATCTTCGAAACTAAATCTCATAGTGGCATGTTTCGACGATATTTTTAAGGTTAAAAATTGACATGTCTATTGCACATAAATCACCATCATGACCACACTGAAGTTGACATGATATTTCGACTAGTTTTCTTCTACATTTAAAGTAAATTTTGATATGTTATAAAAATCGAATTAAGAAACTAAACCTGCCATGATGAGTTACTAAAGTTATTATGATCCATGAAATAATTTTTACATGGTTCATAAAAGAAAAAGAAATATATTATTAATTATTTTAAGGATGCATGGTCAGTGACTGAAATTTGACATGAACTATAAACTGAAATTGTCATGGTGAATTACTTAAATTTACAATGATACATGCATTAAAATTTACCATGATTCATACAATAAAAATCCATATTCAGAATACTAGAATTGCATGATCAAAATACTAGAATTGTTATGATCTATAAGCTCAATTTATCATTGTGAATTATTAAAAATTGCCTTGATTCATTATGTAACCATGATCTATAAATTGAATTTACCATGAATTGTTTCCTCAACGCGTTGACGAACTGAAGGAAGAAGATGAATTGGCGGGTATTCAAAACCTCCACGAGTCAAGATTAGATGGCTTCTAGGCGATCGACCAAAATTATGGCAGGTCGGCCCGCACCTAGTATCGGCGAAGCTAAAAAGTATGGTTTGTTTCTTGCAGATCGAGATATACAACAACAACGGTAGCTCCCGTGTGCTGATGCAAAACGTAAAACCAAAAGAAAAAAAAGTCACGGTATTCATCATACACGTGGCATATTACTGTATTAGACATCCATTTATATACCGTATGTGGTATACGCAGAAGGTAGCTCACACGGGCTATGTGTGGTCGAACATTAGAATTGCACATACATGTGGGCGCACCTACTTCGTCTGTCACACGTTTAACAATGCTACTCATTTTCATTTTGTACGTGTGGCACGAAGCAAATCCGACCACAAGTTTTGACGCAGCTACGTTAGTTACCCGCGAGATGACACTTCATTTATCCCCGGGAATGACAACTTTAGTTATCCGGATGAATAAATATAGTTGTAAAAGCATGTCAACTTTCTTTGTTTTGGTTAACTATAATTACCCGCTGGGTGACACTTTAGTTATTTCGAAATAGTTGCGATGTGTGTTTACCTAGTTGTCGCACGTGGTCCAACCATACTTGTTATGTATGGTTAATCATAGCTACCATGTGTGTTACCTGGTTGCCACATACGTGTAACTGCAGTTATCGTCTAGCAACGAATCATAGTTGACATGTGTGCTTACCTAGTTGCCACGTACGCACAACTACAGTTGTCAACTAGCAACGTACGAGCGTCGTGTGAACAAAGAGCAGTTCGTGCACACGCGCATGGACTAGGTATTGAATGTGTGGGCAGAAACTGGTTCGTCCACACGGCGCAGCTAGCAACCGCACGCTGCATGTCGTGTGGACGAACTCTTCAACATTCAAACACACGATGATGCATACGTGACACTGAAATTGCAACCGATTCTTTTAGGATTCCTACAAAGCAAAATCTAACGTGGATCGACTCACGTGGACAAAGTGCAAACACATTACACATGTGAACATTATCATTTGGGAAGAGAAAACAGGAAGACAGTCCATTTCTTTTTTAGAAAGCCAGAATCCTGCAGGAAGGAATGGCATCGTGCCAACTATAGTACACGAAAGAGGGAACCATTGGCTCGTGCCCCGGCGCCACTGCCAAGCAGCAGCGGAAGCCGTCGGTTGTCGACTGGTGGTGGGGGCGGTACCGTGCTCAACGCTTTCGTGCTCCGCGAGGCATCCATCCGGCTGTGCGCCGGGGCGATCGCCGGCCGTTTCTTTCCGTGTTTGCTCGGCTCACGAGCGGAGACCGGGCAGAATGATTTGTTTTCCGTTGGAAGGTCGCGTGCAGCGCCGACAAGGCGGATGGAGATGCACTCCGGCGAGGCATCCATCCGGTTCGTGCGCGCGGGCGGCCGCCGGCCGGGGACGTGGAGTGGAGAGTCGCCTTCTGCCTGCCTGCCGGGTTGCCGCACGCGTGCGCCACCACGGTGCGGTGCCTGCCGCGAGCGCACGCGATGCCTCGCCGGCCGCTCACGCTCCGCGACACCAGGACGTCGGCACGGCACGGCACGGCACGGCGTGCGCGTTCTCGTGTTTTCCGTGGTTTGCACGTGCCTGCGTCGGCACCTGCATGCCCTGCCTGGGCTCCGTACGCCGCCCCCGACGTCTTCTCTAATAAACTGAGGTGGTGTTTCTTTACACGGATTTTTTGATGTAGAAACTAAAAAAAATTCTTTTTAATCTCATATAAAAGAGACAAGAGAAACTTTTAGGGACTAAAAAAAGTATTTGGGACTAAAGAAAGAAGTCCCTATGGAAGGGACTTTTTGAAACTTTTTTGACACTTTTTTCAACAGTGCCCCTACTTTTAACATGTCATTTAATAACTTCTAATACATTAGTACTAGGGTAACATGGTCTTTTTACATGTCATTTAATGACCTCTAGTCCATGTTTATTCCTTGGAAAGAAACGGATAGGGACTAGAGACTTTTTCGTTGGGACTAAAAAAAGTCCTAGGACTTTTTAAAGAAACCGGCCGTGACTTTTATCCGTGTAAAACGACTTGCCTCTATTTTGTTTTATAACTGCAACTCAACTGCTCATTTCCAGCTGCCCGAGACGAGGGACGCTTCCATGCTTCTATTCCATCTCGCGGCACGTGCCAGCGCACCATCTTCAAGAAAGTAAGAAAAATATGATGATCTCGCAGCACATGGGATGAGGATATGTGACATGCTCAACCCTTTCACCCTTCCCATTCTTCAAAGCACCAACACTTTATGGCATCTTTGATTCGCAGGATTATATCAAAACGAAGATAATAGGAAAAATGCAGAAACAGGATGGTATGTCATATACTTCATTCTTCTAAAATAAATATTTTAAACTTAGTATAAATTTATACTATAGCAAATATAAAGTTCATACAATTATTTTGGGACAGAAGAAGTAATATCCTACAAGATTTGAAAGAATATTTAATAGCCTGGAAAAAAATTCTTAAAAAAGGTTTGACTGCAAGTACTTTTTTAAAATACAGTATAAATGAATCCTATGAAAAAAACTAATGATTTCAATCCTGCGATCAAACGAGTATCAAAGGAAAAAATTATTCGCAAAATAAAAATCAAAGCAAAAAAAATCCTAAGAGTCTAAATCCTTCAAAAATCCTATGCGGTTCCTTTGAATCAAAGCAGCCCTGGCGATCTGGCAATTTCCTCGGGAAAACTACGGGCGTACGGTTTCGAAAAAAAAAACAAGAAAAAACTCCGGGACCGACGTCGCTTTCGGAGAGCGGCACGCGCTCGTCCGGCTACGTCCTATCCATCGATCGATGCCCTGCCGACACTGGTAGTCTGGCCCGGTAATGCATACTACGGTGTAGTTGTACTACTACAACGCGAGCGACAGCGAAAGCCATTTTGTCTTCAGCTGGTGCTAATTATGCAACACACGAGCGTGCAGCCAGGTGGTGGAGCCGACCGTGTAGATTATTGTTTGTGAGTGACAATTAGCATCATGCCGAGTCAACATCCACGTCGTGCATCCTTCTCCGGTCAAATTTACTGTTTTTATTATTTTTTCATTAGTTTAACATGATTTGACCTTATGTGTAAAATTATTTTGGATTTGACCTTTTTTCTATCGGCATTGTTTTTTGACAGTAAGGTAACACATTCCACCGTCAAGGTCTTTGACGGTAGGACTTATCTACACCGTCATGTCCATTATATGCAAAAAGATCCTACCGCCCTGATTTGTGGCGGTCGGATGTGTAACCTTACCATCATATTCTACGATGATAGGGACATGTATGTAAATGTTATCTTATTATAATTGCATGTTGGTCTTTATCACCATAGACTATGGCAATAGGATCTATTTTTGCGATAAACGTACGTGGCTGCTACCCTACCGCCAATGGCAATGGCGGTAGAGAAAAGTCCGATTAAAAAAATACACATAGGATCGGTCGTGCTTAAGTTAAGAAAAATGGTCAAAATAGTGAATTTGTCCTCCTTCTATATTTGCTGCACGAGATGACGAGAACTCGATCTTGAGTTTGACAGCGCGACTGAACGTGGCCATCAACGTCTCAGCGATCACCACTGGCTTGCGTGCTAAGCCATGCAACGGCCTAAAATTGCTGGCCGCACCCCTTTTCCTGCCACTTGGCTACTCTTTTTACTCTTCTTTGGAGCATATCATTTTTTCCAATTAAATCTGGTTTATGTTATATAAAGAGGACGTCAAAAACTGCCCTCAACGTAAGTGGAAATTACAACCAAGATCTCGGCCTTCTCACCCAGTCGCATCTGAACTCACTAACGTTACGTGTTCATAAAACGAAATCTCCCATTGTCGAGTTGCCAGATTTTCTTTCCATTTTGTGAGACACAACTTGGACAAATTTGACCAGTCAAGCATTTGCAAAAAAAAAAGATAACCAAACCTCGTCAAATGACCACATTGATAGATTGTCGATTGACAACCATACAAGGAATTCCGGTGGGGGTGTTGTGCTTATATTGGTAGGCAACCGATCCAACATCGTCGCATCGAGCTGATGCCCATTAGGCTTGCAAACGAGTCGAGTTTGAGCGAGTTGGACTTGGCTCAGCTCAACTCATATTAAATTCGTGCAAGCTCAAAGTAAGTGAAGCTCAGCTTCGATTTGTAGAACATGACTTGTGTTCAACTTATAACGATCTTGAGCTAGTTTTGAACTAAATGAGGTGATAAACATTATAAAACCTACGACTATTATTCCAAGTAGATAAGGCACAACATGACATAAAAAACACTAGAAATATTGTTCTAATCAGAATGATTATCATCTAAATCTCTAAGAACTAGTTTAATTTATTCTCTCACAACCGAAAGTCTAGTATTGATAAAAGATAACGATTAACAGCATATATATAATTAGAAAAACAAATTATTGAACAAAAGTCATACAAAGTTGAAGCATAGTGCAAGCGGAGATGGTCTTCGAGCTGTAGTAAGGAGGTCAAGTAATTCTTTCCATCATCGTACCAAAGAAGTACAACTCACATGCATATTAGAATTATTAGTTTGCAAGATAAAACAAGTAGTGACAATTCAATTGAATGTTCACCATATTATATATATTTCTTGGAGCATCTACAACCGCATCACTTATACCTGTCTCGCACGCTTGGACAGACTGCATGGTCACTATCTGGTCAAAAAAAATCGACCCAACTTGGCGCCTCAAACGGGCGTCAAACGTCCGGGCTTATCACAACCCCCTGGACACGTCCGCCGCGTCGACCTGCAAACGATGGGGTCCCATGTGGACTGGCCCAAAAACCCGACGGTCTGACGGACGCCTCGTCCGTCGCCGTGGTGTTAGCGTCATGTGGCGTCGCTCTCGCTCGCCGCTCGAGGCCAAATTTGGCTATTTAAGTCGTTCGGCGTCCTCCAACCCTAGCACACCCACCTCCTTCCTTTACGCGCCATCACTCGAGCCCGTCCGCCTCCTCTCCCTAGCTCTCCCATGCTTTCTGACGTCGATATATATGGTCCAGCATAAGACCACGACCTACGCCATGCTCAACGCGGAGCTATGGATGCAGATCGAGGCGAAGATCCAAGCTAGGCGCGCCGGCCGTGTAAAATTGTGATCCAAATTCTACCGTATTGGACTAGACGTGGTACAAACGGTGTGGGCCTTTGCGTTGATACCGACGGGTACGAGTACAACTCGTTTACTTGTCCTCCAAGGACTCTCGTGTATTGCCTCTCATATATACTCCACGTAGTCGCGCCTAAAGACGGTCAGTCGTCTCGTGCTTGTAATACTCCTCCCCATATTGATTGAGCCTTCGTGCGTCCGTGGTTTTCTCCCGCAAGGGTTTCCATGTAAAATTCGTGTCTCTCGTGTCTCGTTGATCTCGTTTTATCTAACAAGTGGTATCAGAGCTACTAGTTCTACCCGAGAGCTACCACGTGCTATTTATCCTATTTCGTTTCATCCGCATATTAATTCTATCAAGAATTTTTTTATCGTCTTATACTACTTTGTGTACACAAATTTATCTACTCATGGCATCCATGAAGTACGATCTTCCGCTGCTGGACCGTGACACAAGGTTTACCCTACGTCAAGTCAAAATGCGTGCGTTGTTGGCGCAGGCCGACTATGATGATGCACTGGATAGTTTTGGGAAGAATCGAATTGAGGATTGGACTGCTGAGGAGAAAAGAAGGGACCGTAAGGCTTTGTCACAAATTCAAATCCATTTGCATAATAATATTTTGCAGGAAGTTTTGAGCGAGAAAACTGTCGCCGCTCTATGGTGAAAGCTGGAAGGGATTTGCATGACAAAAGATCTCACCAGCAAGATGCATTTGAAGCAAAAAAAAATTCATGCACAGGTTACCCAAGGGAGGTAATGTTTTGAATCATATTTCAGATTTTTAAAAAGATCATATCCAATCTAGCTGCAATGGAGGTTACATATGATGAAGAAGATATTGCTTTAATGTTACTTTGTTCGCTGCCAAGTTCTTATACCAATTTTCGAGACACCATATTATATAGTCGTGACACTCTCACGCTTAATGAAGTTTATGAAGCTTTGAACTCTAAGGAGAATATGAAATTGATGGTGCCTCGTGATGGTTCGAGTTCATCCCAAGCCGAGGGATTATCTGTTCGTGGCAGGACAAAGAAGAAGAACTCACATAATGGAAACTGTGGCAAAAGTAAGAACGACCAGAGGGGTCGGTCGCAATCCAGAGACAAGAAGCAGTCTTGTAGATATTGCAAGAGAGACGGGCATGACATCTCAGAATGTTTCAAGTTGCAGAACAAGGAAAAGAGGAATGGTGCGTATAAACCGAAAGGTAACAAACAAGGTGAAAATTCTGCTAATGTTGCTCGTGATGATAGTTCCGATGATGCTCTTGTTGTTATTGCTGGATGTGCGGAGACCAATGATGAGTGGGTACTTGACACTGCGTGTACTTTTCATTCTACTACTGTTGGTTCCGTTTTGGGTTTTGATAATTCACCATGCAAGATTGAAGGCATAGGTTCCATTCAAATCAAGATGTTTGATGGCACAATCAGAACTTTGACAGATGTTCGGTATATTCCAAAGATGAAGAGAAATCGTATCTCTGTGAGTGCCCTTGATACAAAGGGGTACAAGTATTCAGGTGGAGATAGCGTTTTGAAGGTCACCAAATATTCTCTTATTGTGATGAAAGGTGACTTAATTTTGACCAATGGTCTTTATTACCTTCGAGGTTCTACCGTTTCAGGTAACGCTACTCCGGTTATTTCAAAAAATTCTGATTGTGATGCTTCTAACCTTTGGCATATGCGTCTTGGACATATGAGAGAACTTGGTTTGGCAGAGTTAAATAAGAGAGGTCTTCTTAAAGGATATCAATCTGGTAAATTAAAATTTTGTGAGCATTGTATCTTTGGCAAGCACAAAAGGGTGGAGTTCAACACTTCGACTCATACAACTGAAGATATTCTTGATTATGTGCATTCTGATTTTTGGGGACCATCTCGCAAAAAGTCACTAGGTGGTGCTAGTTACATGTTGACTATTAGTGATGATTATTTGAGAAAGGTTTGGCCTTATTTTTTGAAGCATAAATGGCAAGCTTTCTCGGCTTTTAAGGAGTGGAAGATTATGATTGAGAGACAAACTGAAAAGAAGGTAAAAATACTTCGCACTGATAATGGTATGGAATTCTGTTCTAAGCAATTTGGGAATTATTGCAAGTCTGAAGGCATTGTCAGACACCACATCGTTCCTTATACTCCTCAACAAAACGGTGTTGCTGAGCGTATGAACATGACCATTATTTTCAAGGCCCATTGCATGTTGTCCAATGTAGGTTTGCATAGGCGTTTTTGGGCTGAGGACGCTTCCACTGCTTGTTATCTCATCAACCGTTCACCATCTATTCCTCTTAATAAGAAAACTCCAATTGAGGTATGGTCTCGTTCACCTGCTGATTATTCACAGTTGAGAGTTTTTGGTTGCACTGCTTATGCTCATGTTGATAATGGAAAATTGGAGCCTAGGGCTCTTAAGTGCATCTTTCTTGGTTATAAATTTGGTGTTAAAGGTTTTAAATTGTGGAATCCCATAACACAAAAGATTGTTATTAGCAGAAACGTTATCTTTAATGAATCTGCTATGTTACATGATGTTCCATCTACTAATGTTCCTCTTGAGAGTGAACAACAGTCTACTGTTCAGGTGGAGCATGTTATTGATTCAGGTGATACTTTCGATAAGGAAAATGTTGATGCACATGATGGTCCCGTCTTTGATGATGAACATGTCACTCCAAATCAGCCTATTGTTCCACCCGGTTGGAATCTTGCACGTGACACAGTTAGGCGGGGTATTAATGCACCTGAAAGGTTAATTGAGGAGTGCAATATTATTTCTTTTGCTTTATCTGTTGCAGAAGAAATTGAAGGTAATGCTGAGCCTTCTTCATATCCCGACGCTATTATTTCTGGTGATAGTAATAAGTGGATGACTGCTATGCATGATGTGATGGAATCACTTGAAAAGAATGGCACTTGGGATTTAGTAAGATTACCTAGAGAGAAGAAACCTATTCGTTGCAAGTGGGTTTTCAAAATAAAGGAATGTGTTTCTCCCTATAATGAGACAAGATATAAAGCAAGGTTAGTTGCTGAAGGTTATAGCCAAATTTGAGGTATTGACTATAACGAAGTCTTTTCTCCTGTTGTGAAGCATAGCTCTATTCGCACTTTACTTAGTATTGTTGCCATGAATGATTTTGAGCTTGAACAATTGGATGTTAAAACTGCATTCTTACATGGAGAACTAGAAGATGATATTTATATGGAAGAACCTGAAGGTTTTTTTATTCCTGGAAAAGAAAAGCTTGTGTGTAAGTTAAAGAAATATCTTTATGGGTTGAAGCAATCCCCTCGACAGTAGTACAAGAGATTTGACACCTTTATGCTCTCTCAAGGTTCCAATCATTCTAATTATGATAGTTGTGTTTATTTGAAAACTGTCAATGGTTCACCTATTTATTTGCTCATTTATGTTGATGATATGTTAATTGCTGCAAAGAGCATGTTAGAGATTGATGAACTAAAGAAGCAACTCAATAATGAATTTGAGATGAAGGATTTGGGTGCAGCAAAGAAAATACTTGGCATGGAAATATCCAGAGATAGACCTGTTAGGGAACGTCGCATGGGAAACAAAAAAATTCCTACGCGCACGAAGACCTATCATGGTGATGTTCATCTACGAGACGGGATTTCCGATCTACGTACCCTTGTAGATCGCACAGCAGGAAGCGTTAAGAAACGCGGTTGATGTAGTGGAACGTCCTCACATCCCTCGATCCGCCCCGCGAACCGTCCCACGAACCGTCCTGCGATCCGTCCGACGATCCGCTCCGAACTAGTGCCGAACGGACGGCACCTCCGCGTTCAGCACATGTACAGTTCGACGATGATCTCGGCCTTCTTGATCCAGCAAGAGAGACAGAGAGGTAGATGAGTTCTCCGGCAGCATGATGGCACTCCGGAGGTTGGTGGTGATCTTATCTCAGCACGGCTCCGCCCGAGCTCCGCAGAAACGCGATCTAGAGAAAAAACCGTGGAGGTAAGTGGTCGGGCTGCCGTGGCAAAGTTGTCTCAAATCAGCCCTAATACCTCAATATATATAGGAGGGAGGGGCGGGGCCTTGCCTTGAGGCTCAAGGAGCCCCAAGGGGTTCGGCCGAAGGGGGGAGGAGGAATTCTCCTCCAATCCTAGTCCGACTAGGATTGGAAGGTGGAGTCCTTCCCTTCCTTCCCACTTCCCCCCTTTTTTTCTCTTTGATTTTTCTTATCTCCTACGCAGGGGCCTTCTTGGGCTTGCCCACCAGCCCACTAAGGGTTGGTGCGGCACCCCTAAGGCCTATGGGCTTCCCCGGGGTGGGCTGCCCCCCCCCTGGTGAACATCCGGAACCCATTCATCACTCCCGGTACATTCCCGGTAATGCCGAAAACTTTCCGGTAATCAAATGAGGTCATCCTATATATCAATATTCGCCTCCGGACCATTCCAGAAACCCTCATGACGTCCGTGATCTCATCCGGGACTCTGAACAACATTCGGTAACCAACCATATAACTCAAATACGCATAAAACAACGCCGAACCTTAAGTGTGCAGACCCTGCGGGTTCGAGAACTATGTAGACATGACCCGAGGGACTCCTCGGTAAATATCCAATAGCGGGACCTGGATGCCCATATTGGATCCTACATATTCTATGAAGATCTTATCATTTGAACCTCAGTGCCAAGGATTCATATAATCCCGTATGTCATTCCCTTTGTCCTTCTATATGTTACTTGCCCGAGATTCGATCGTCAGTATCCGCATACCTATTTCAATCTCGTTTACCGGCAAGTCTCTTTACTCGTTCCATAATACATGATCATGTGACTTACACTAAGTCACATTGCTTGCAAGGCTTGTGTGTGATGTTGTATTACCGAGTGGGACCCGAGATACCTCTCCGTCACACGAAGTGACAAATCCCAGTCTTGATCCATACCAACTCAATGGACACCTTCGGAGATACCTGTAGAGTATCTTTATAGTCACCCAGTTACGTTGTGACATTTGATACACACAAGGTATTCCTCCGGTGCCAGTGAGTTATATGATCTCATGGTCATAAGAACAAATACTTGACACGCAGAAAACTAGTAGCAACAAAATGACACGATCAACATGCTACGTTCATTAGTTTCGGTCTAGTCCATCACATGATTCTCTTAATGATGTGATCCTGTTATCAAGTGACAACACTTGCCTATGGTCAGGAAACCTTGATCATCTTTGATCAACGAGCTAGTCAACTAGAGGCTTACTAGGGACAGTGTTTTGTCTATGTATCCACACAAGTATTGTGTTTCCAATCAATACAATTATAGCATGGATAATAAACGATTATCATGAACAAAGAAATATAATAATAACTAATTTATTATTGCCTCTAGGGCATATTTTCAACAGTCTCCCACTTGCACTAGAGTCAATAATCTAGTTCACATCACCATGTGATTTCAACGAATCCAACACCCATATAGTTCTGGGGTCTGATCACGTCTTGCTTGTGAGAGAGGTTTTAGTCAACGGTTCTGAAACTTTCAGACCCGTGTGTTCTTTACAAATCTTTATGTCATCTTATAGATGCTGCTACTATGTGCTATTCGGAAATACTCCAAATATCTACTCTACTATACGAATCCGTTTCACTACTAGTTATTCGGATTAGTGTCAAAGCTTGCATCGACGTAACCCTTTACGACGAACTCTTTAACCACCTCCATAATCGAGAAAAACTCCTTAGTCAATCAGTTACTAAGGATAAATTTTGACCGCTGCTAGTGATTCAATCATGGATCACTCTTTGTACCTCTCAACAGACTTTGAGGCAAGGCACACATCAGGTGCGGTACTCAGCATGACATACTTCAGATTCTACGGCCAAGGCATAGAATACGACCTTCATCTATTCTCTTTATTCTGCGTGGGTCGGGTTTTGAGTCTTACTCAAATTCACACCTTACAACGCAACCAAGAACTCCTTCTTTGCTGATCTATTTTGAACTCCTTCAAAAACTTATCAAGGCATGCATCTTGTTGAAACTTCTATTAAGCGTTTTCGATCTATGTCCATAGATCTTGATGCTCAACGTTCAAGTAGCGCAGTCCAGGTATTCCTTTAAAAAACTCCTTTCAAACAACCTTGTATGCTTTACAGAAATTCTACATTACTTCTGATCCACAATATGTCAACCACATATACTTATCAGAAATTCTATAGTGTTCCCACTCTCTTCTTTGGAAATACAAGTTTCTCATAATCCTTGTACAAACCCAAAATCTTTGATCATCTCATCAAAGTGTATATTCCAACTCCGAGATGCTTACACCAGTCCATTGAAGGATCGCTAGAGCTTGCATACTTGCTAGTATCCTTAGGATCGACAAAACCTTCTGGTTGTATCACATACAATCTTTCCTCAAGGAAACCGTCGAGGAAACAATGTTTTGTCTTCCTATGTGCAATATTTCATAAATAATGCAGCAACTACTAACATAATTCCAATAGACTTTTAGCATCGCTACGAGTGAGAAAGTCTCATCGTAGTCAACTATTTGATCTTATCGGAAACATCTTTGCGACAAGTCGAGCTTTTCTTAATAGTGACTTATCACCATCATCGTCTGCCTTCCTTTTAAAGATCCATCTTTACTTAATAGTCTCACTACCATCAAGCACTTCTTCCAAAGTCTACACTTTGTTTTATACATGGATTCTCTCTCGGATTTCATGGCCTCCAGCCATTTGTCGGAATCCGGGCCCACCATTGCTTCTCCATAACTCGTAGGTTCATTGTTGTTCAACAACATGACCTCCAAGATAGGGTCACCGTACCACTCTGCAGTATTACGCGACCTTGTCGACCTACGAGGTCTGTAGTAACTTGATCTGATGCTCAATGATCACTATCATCAGCTTCCACTTCAATTGGTGTAGGCGCCACAAGAACAACTTCCTGCGCCCTGCTACACACTGTTTGAAGTGATGGTTCAATAACCTCATCAAGTTCTACCACCCTCCCACTCAATTCTTTTGAGAGAAACCTTTCCTCGAGAAAGGATCCGTTTCTAGAAACAAACACTTTGCTTCCGGATCTGAGATAGGAGATGTATCCAACTGTTTTGGATATCCTATGAAGATGCATTTATCCGCTTTGGGTTCGATCTTATCAGAGTGAAACCTTTTCACATAAGCATCGCAGCCCCAAACTTTCAAGAAACGACAGCTTAGGTTTCTCTAAACCATAGTCTGTACTGTGTCATCTCAACGGAAATATGCAGTGCCCTATTTAAAGTGAATGCGGTTGTCTCTAATGCATAACCCATAAACAATAGTGGTAATTAGATAAGAGACATCATAGTATGCACCATATCAAATAGGGTGTGGCTATGACGTTTAGACACATCATCACACTATGGTGTTCGAGGTGACATGAACTGCGAAACAATTTTCACTTTGTCTTAAATGCGTACCAAAAACCTCGTAACTCAGATATTCATCTCTATGATCATATCGTAGACAGTTTATCCTCTTGTCACGACAACCTTCACTCTGAAATTGCTTTGAACTTCTCAATATTTCATACTTGTGATTCATCAAGTAAATACTCTTGTATCTACTCAAATCGTGAGTGAAGTAAGAATATAACGATATCCACTGCGTGCCTTGTCACTCATTGGACTGCACACATCAAAAATGCATTACTCCCAACAAGTTACTTTCTTGTTTCATCTGGCATGTTTTGCATGTCTCAAGTGAATCAAAATCAAGTGAGTCCAAACGATCCATCTCTACGGAGTTTCTTCATGCATTTATACCAACAGGTATGGTTTGCATGTCTCAAACGTTTCAAAAATGAGTGAGTACAAAGATCCATCAGCATGGAGCTTCTTCATGCATTTTATACCAACATGACTCAAGTAGCAGTGCCACAACTAAGTGGTACTATCATTATTACTTTTCATCTTTTGGCACCAATATTATGAACATGTGTAACACTACGATCGAGATTCAATAAACCATCGAGGGTAATTTTTCAAGCAAATAGAACAACTATTAATCTCTTTAAATGAATAATCGTATTGCAATAAACACGATCCAATCATGTTCATGCTCAACGCAAACACCAAATAACAATTATTTAGGTTTTACCACCAATCCCGATGATAGAGGGAGCGTGCGATGTTTGATCACATCAACCTTGAAAACACTTCCAACACGTATCGCCACCTCGCCTTTAGCTAGTCTCCGTTTATTCCGTAGCTTTCATTTCGTGTTACTAATCACTTAGCAACTGAACCGGTATCCAATACCCTCGCGCTACTAGGAGTACTAGTAAAGTACACATCAACATCATGTATATCAAATATACTTTTTTCGACTTTTGCGAGCCTTCTTATCTACCAAGCATCTAGGGTAGCTCCGCCTCAGTGACCGTTCCCCTCATAACAGAAGCACTTAGTCTCGGGTTTGGGTTTAATCATGGGTCTCTTCATTAGTGCAGCAACTGTTTTGCCGTTTCACGAAGTATCCCTTCTAGCCCTTGCCTTTCTTGAAACTTAGTGGTTTTACGAACCATCAACTATTGATGCTCCTTCTTGATTTCTACTTTCGCAGTGTCAAACATCGCGAATCGCTCAAGGATCATTGTATCTATCCTTGATATGTTATAGTTCATCACGAAGCTCTAGCAGCTTAGTGGCAGTGACTTTTGGAGAACCATCGCTAGCTCATCTGGAAGATTAACTCCCACTTGATTCAAGTGATTGTTGTACTCAGACAATCTGAGAACATGCTCAACGATTTTGAGCTTTTCTCCTTCACTTTGTAGACAAAGAATCTTGTCGGAAGTCTCATACCTCCTAACAAGGGCACAAGCATGAAATCACAATTTCATCTCTTTAGAACATCTCTTATGTTCCGTGATGTTTCAAAACGTCTTCGGTGCCTTGCTTCTAAGCCATTAAGTATTTTGCACTGGACCATCGCGTAGTCATCAGAAACGTGTATGTCGGATGTTCACAACATCCACAGACGACGCTCGAGGTGTAGTACACCGAGTGGTGCATTAAGGACATAAGCCTTCTGCGCAGCAACGAGGACAATCCTCAGTTTTAGAGTCTCAGTCCGCAAAGTTTGCTACTATCAACTATCAACTAAATTTTCTCTAGGAACATATAAAACAGCAGAGCTATAGCGCAAGCTACATCGTAATTTGCAAAGACCATTAGACTATGTTCATGACAATTAGTTCAATTAATCATACTACTTAAGAACTCCCACTCAAAAAGTACATCTCTCTAGTCATTTGAGTGGTACATGATCCAAATCCACTATCTCAAGTCCGATCATCACGTGAGTCGAGAATAGTTTCAGTGGTAAGCATCTCTATGCTAATCATATCAACTATACGATTCATGCTCGACCTTTCGGTCTCTTGTGTTCCGAGGCCATGTCTGCACATGCTAGGCTCGTCAAGTTTAACCCGAGTGTTCCGCGTGTGTAACTGTTTTGCACCCGTTGTATGTGAACGTTGAGTCTATTAGACCCGATCATCACGTGGTGTCTCGAAACGATGAACTGTCGCAACGGTGCATAGTCAGGGAGAACACAATTTTGTCTTGAAATTTTAGTGAGAAATCACCTCGTAATGCTACCGTCGTTCTAAGCAAGATAAGGTGCATAAAGGATTAACATCACATGCAATTCATAAGTGACATGATATGGCCATCATCATGTGCTTCTTGATCTCGATCACCAAAGCACCGGCACGACCTTCTTGTCACCGGCGTCACACCATGATCTCCATCAACGTGTCGCCATCGGGGTTGTCGTCCTACTCATGCTATTACTACTAAAGCTACATCCTAGCAATATAGTAAACACATCTGCAAGCACAAACGTTAGTTTAAATACAACCCTATGGCTCCTGCCGGTTCCCGTACCATCGACGTGCAAGTCGATATTAACTATTACAACATGATCATCTCATACATCCAATATATCACATCACGTCGTTGGCCATATCACATCACAAGCATACCCTGCAAAAACAAGTTAGACGTCCTCTAATTGTTGTTGCATGTTTTACGTGGTTGCCATGGGTATCTAGTAGGATCGCATCTTACTTACGCAAACACCACAACGGAGATGTATGAATTGCTATTTAACCTCTCTCCAAGGACCTCCTCAGTCAAATCCGATTCAACTAAAGTTGGAGAAATCGACACTCGCCAGTCATCTTTGAGCAACTGGGTTGCTCGTAGCGATGAAACCAGTCTCTCGTAAGCGACGAGTAATGTCGGTCCGAGCCGCTTCGATCAACCAATACCGAGGAATCAAGAAAAGACTAAGGAGGGCAGCAAATCGCACATCACCGCCCACAAAAACTTTTGTGTTCTACTCAAGATAACATCTACGCATGAACCTAGCTCATGATGCCACTGATGGGGAACGTCGCATGGGAAACAAAAAAATTCCTACGCGCGCGAAGACCTATGATGGTGATGTTCATCTACGAGAGGGGATTTCCGATCTACGTACCCTTGTAGATCGCACATCAGGAAGCGTTAAGAAACGCGGTTGATGTAGTGGAACGTCCTCACGTCCCTCGATCCGCCCCGCGAACCATCCCACGAACCGTCCCTCGATCCGTCCCACGATCCGCTCTAATCTAGTGCCGAACGGACGGCACCTCCGCGTTCAGCACACGTATAACTCGACGATGATCTCGGCCTTCTTGATCCAGCAAGAGATACGGAGAGGTGGATGAGTTCTCCGGCAGCGTGACGGCGCTCCGGAGGTTGGTGGTGATCTTATCTTAGCAGGGCTCCGCATAAACGCGATCTAGAGGAAAAACCGTGGAGGTATGTGGTCGGGCTGCCGTGGCAAAGTTGTCTCGGATTAGCCCTAATACCTCAATATATATAGGAGGGAGAGGAGGGGCCTTGCCTTGAGGCTCAAGGAGCCCCAAGGGGATCGGCCAAAGGGGGGGAGGAGGAATCCTCCTCCAATCCTAGTCCAACTAGGATTGGAAGGTGGAGTCCTTCCCTTCCTTCCCACTTCTCCCTTTTTTTTCTCTTTGATTTTTCTTATCTCCTCTGCAGGGGCCTTCTTGGGCTTGCCCACCAGCCCACTAAGGGCTGGTGCGGCACCCCTAAAGCCTATGGGCTTCCCCGGGGTGGGCTCCCCCCCGGTGAACATCTTGAACCCATTCGTCACTCCCGGTACATTCCCGGTAATGTCGAAAACTTTCTGGTAATCAAATGAGGTCATCCTATATATCAATCTTCGTCTCCGGACCATTCCGGAAACCCTTGTGACGTCCGTGATCTCATCCGGGACTCCGAACAACATTCGGTAACCAACCAAATAACTCAAATACGCATAAAACAACGCCGAACCTTAAGTGTGCAGACCCTGCGGGTTCGAGAACTATGTAGACATGACCCGAGGGACTCCTCGGTAAATATCCAATAGCGGGACCTGGAAGACCATATTGGATCCTACATATTCTACGAAGATCTTATCGTTTGAACCTCAGTGCCAAGGATTCATATAATCCCGTATGTCATTCCCTTTGTCCTTCTATATGTTACTTGCCCGAGATTCGATCGTCAGTATCCGCATACCTATTTCAATCTTGTTTACCGGCAAGTCTCTTTACTCATTACATAATACATCATCCCGTGACTTACACTAAGTCACATTGCTTGCAAGGCTTGTGTGTGATGTTGTATTACCGAGTGGGCCCCGAGATACCTCTCCGTCACACGGAGTGACAAATCCCAGACTTGATCCATACCAACTCAACGGACACCTTCGGAGGTGCCTGTAGAGTATCTTTATAGTCACCCAGTTACGTTGTGACGTTTGATACACACAAGGTATTGCTCCGGTGCCAGTGAGTTATATGATCTCATGGTCATAGGAACAAATACTTGACACGCAGAAAACTAGTAGCAACAAGATGACACGATCAACATGCTACGTTCATTAGTTTGGGTCTAGTCCATCACATGATTCTCCTAATGATGTGATCCTGTTATCTAGTGACAACACTTGCCTATGGTCAGGAAACCTTGACCATCTTTGATCAACGAGCTAGTCAACTAGAGGCTTACTAGGGACAGTGTTTTGTCTATGTATCCACACAAGTATTGTGTTTCCAATCAATGCAATTATAGCATGGATAATAAACGATTATCATGAACAAACAAATATAATAATAACTAATTTATTATTGCCTCTAGGGCATATTTCCAACTAGACCATCTGGAAAATCATATCTCAGTCAGAAGGGATATATTGATAAAGTTCTTCGTCGTTTTAATATGCATAATGCCAACCCAGTAAGTACTCAGTTAGCTGCACACTTCAAATTATCATCAGCCTTATGTCCTGAGTGAGATGCAGATATTGAATACATGTCTAGAGTTCCCTATTCGAGTGCAGTTGGTTCACTTATCTTATGCACCGAGTGTTGTTAGTACATACATGGCTAATCCTGGAAAAGAACATTGGAAAGCAGTTCAGTGGATTTTCAGATACCTGCAAGGTACTTCTAAAGCTTATTTACAGTTTGGGAAAACTGGAGATGGACTTGTTGGTTTTGTTGATTCTGATTTTGCTGGTGATTTGGATAAGAGAATATCACTCACAGGTTATGTTTTCACCATTGGTGGTTGTGCTGTGAGTCGGAGAGCAACTTTGCAGTATATTGTGGCTTGTTCCGTTACTGATGCCGAGTATATGGCTATTTATGAGGCATGCAAAGAAGCTATCTGGTTGAGAGGTTTGTATAGTGAGCTTTGTGGAGATTCATCTTGCCCCACCGTATTTTCTGACAATCAAAGTGCTATATATCTTACAAAGAATCAAATGTATCACGAGAGAACAAAACACATTGATGTTAGATTTCACTATGTTCGAGATGTTGTTGCTCAAGGTGATTTGAAGGTATGCAAGATAAGTACTCATGATAATCCAGCTGATATGATGACAAAGCCAGTTCCTACCAATAAGTTTGAGCTTTGCTCAAGCTTAGTTGGTATTTCTCACTAGCCCTTTGGGCTTTGACGCACAAGGTGTTTATGCTGATTTGGATAGAGTTATTCACTTTCTTCGACTACTGGAGGGAATTTGGCTCAAGGTGAAGATTGTTAAATTGTGATCCAAATTCTACCGTATTGGACTAGATGTAATACAAACGGTGTGGGCCTTTGCGTTGGTACCGACGCGTACAAGTAAAACTCGTTTACTTGTCCTCCAAGGACTCTCATGTATTGCCCCTCATATATACTCCACGTAGTCGCACCTAAAGACGGCATGCCGTCTCGTGCTTGTAATACTCCTCATCATATTGATTGCGCCTTCGTGCGTCCGTGGTTTTCTCCCGCAAGGGTTTCCACGTAAAAATCTGTGTCTCTCGTGTCTCGTTGATCTCGTTTTATCTAACAGGGCACATCACTGCGGGTCTGCTTTCGGACTCGTCGAAGACGAAGGAGAAGGAGGACCAGCAGCCGAAGTCGATGGAGGTGGCGAATCCGGAGGAGGACAAGCCTGCTCCGGGGTTCAACATGGCGGAGGCGGATGCGGAGTTCGCAGTCGTCCAAGTTGAGGAGATGGTGGAGCAGCAGGCGATCCTAGAGTCCATTCAGGATGAGGCAGAGGTGGAGGCCAACCGGACGCTCATCCGCCAGAAGCAGGCGGAGGCCGACGTGCTCTTCGATGAGCTCGACGCAGAGATAACGATGAGGAGGCCGGAGCGGAGCAATCGGAGGGGGCAGAGCTGCAGCTGCCGCGTATGTATCCGTTGAGTATATGACATGATCATTTATTATAAAAAACTCTTACCTCCTATCGGTCGGTCCGTGCGACCGTCGTCGGCTCCTTGTTTGTTGATCTTGCATTGATCTAACGATCGAGATCATGTCCACGATACCGGGACAAAGCAGTTTGTTTTCTGCACCGTGCCCGTTGTTTCTCCAACACGGTCTTTATTTCTAAAATTGTTTCTGTAACACGATCGTGGTTTTCTCTAACGCGGTCATTGTTTTCTATAATGCGACTCTTGCAAGATGACGCTGGACAAAGGTTTGTCGGGGCTAGGACAAATTAGTTGTTTCTGTAACGCTGACGTTGTTTCAGAAATTAATGAGTGGAGAGGGGACAAGCGAGGCGTGCTAGAAGATCAATCGGACGACTGTCCATGCATAGATCCAACGGTCATCGAGGTAACGAAGGTATAACGCAGGTCGGTCGATGGAACATAACAGTCCCCATTTCTCTCCCTAATAATAAAGCAAATACGGTTTCTGGTCGTCCATCATTTAAATTACCCCCATAGTTGGCTAAAATTACCCATCAATGTCACTCGTAAGTGAAAAAAAGATCGTTTTTCAGATTTAAGAAGTTGCGCCGTTCTTTGTTGTTATATCGTCCGATACATTAGCAGTACAAGAATCGACGAGTAGCGTGATGGCTAACGCTTCAAACCTCCACACTCGAGATGAGGGTTCGATCCTAGGTCGGGGCGCCCTGTTTTGTATTTTTTTTCTTTTTTTCCTTTTTTTCCTTCTCTAAATTAATTCCAGATTTCAAAAGAACAAAGTATCAAAAATTTATGAGTATAAAAAATGTAGGAAAAAGCAAAAATTGTTTGTGTATTCGAAAAATATATTCAAAAAGTCATAAAATATTAATGAGTTTGAAAATATTCATTTCTTTTTCTTCTCTAAATTAATTCCAGATTTCAAAAGAACAAAGTATCAAAAAATTATGAGTATAAAAAATGTAGGAAAAAGCAAAAACTGTTTGTTTATTTGAAAAATATATTCAAAAAGTCATAAAATATTCATGAGTTCGAAATTGCTCACATATTATAAAACAAAATCACGATTTCAAATAAATTGTAATGAAATACTAAATGATCATGATTTTTGTATAAAATTATCCAGTAACCAAAACATATTCATGAATTTGAATAACTTGTCCATCATCTTTTAGAAAATCTTCATAAAAATTAATACACATCCATAAATGATGAAAAAAACGAACTGTCGCTTACATAAGGTTTTATTAGGAGATCTGTAAAGGTCATTTTATGATTTTATTTAGACCTTTGCATATCAAAAAGTTGCGAGTTTGAAAACAAGTAGGAAAATGACAAACCATTTGTGAATTCAGAAAAATATTCGAAAAATCATAAAAAGTTCATGAGTTCAGAAATTGCTCACGCATTATAAAAAAATCACAATTTCAAATAATTTTTCATGAAGTAAGAAATGTTCAAAAAATTAAAAATGATCCGGTATTCAAAGCATATTCAGGAATTTGAAAAACATCTCCATCTATTTTTAGAAAATGTTCGCAAAAATTAAAACACATCCGTAAACAATGAACAAAACTAAATGTGGCTTACATACAGGTTTTATTACGAGATCTCTGAAGGTCGTTTTATGATTTTTTTTAGTCCCTCGCGTTAGACAAAAAAAGGTTTTCGTGTTTTGTACAACGCTGAGCCCAACCAAATTGACACAACTTTTTATGTGTTAGTTTTGTACACAATTATGTTTATTCTCGTATCAGAATACTGGTTATGGTGAGCACCGCTACGCTAAGTTAAGTCGAGGCACATCATTCATCTGTATAGCTCAGACAGGGTCCGTAAATGCAGTTTGCTCAGCCATAAAATATTATGTTGTGACGCATTAAGAAATCAAGTCGCGACGAGCATCAAATTTTTTGTTTATGAAATCATACTTTTTTATATCTACCACACCTGCATAATCTAATAGTTTTTCACGTTGCAACGCACGGGCATATTTGCTAGTATACTATAATAAAACTACGATGAGCTATCAAGGTAAATTCGAAACTCTAAGGGTGTGTTTGCTTTGAGGATATAGTGGCACGAGACGGGTTCATTCTGTCCCCAGTCCACCATTTCAGTGTTTAATTGAAGATGGAACCGGAACCGGGTGATCCTTAGAAAAGGAATATTCCCTATATATGCTTCATCAAGCGATTCCACCAAATCGAAGGAATCACTTGGTTATTCTTCTCTTATTGATAGAAGAAAAAAAGAAAATACCCATGCTAATTGTTAAAACCAAAAATACAATGGAAATGTTGCTGGAATTTATATAATATATATCGATAAAGGAAAAATAAAAACCCCACAAGGTGAGTTGAGTCATATTTTTCTCATTTCATATCTCCAACCAAACATAAGAATGAAACAAACCCGTGACGTTTTTTAATCTTCAACCGAACACAAGAATGGAACCAACCCATTCCTTCAAAACGACACCATGACATGCCATGTCTTTTAGTTATCAAACCAAACACACCCTAAGATCGGGTCGTTTCTCGACCGAGCTACACAAAGGATACATACTCAGCTGGTTTCTTTTTTCGTCGAGCCAAATAACGAGCCGGCCTCCACAATCCTCGAGCTTTTCCTGCAACCCTACTCGCAGGTTCCGTCGCCTCGATGCAACTAACAATTGAAAAGAAAAACTTCCGTCGCCTCACGAGCGGAGACCGGGCAGAACGATTTGTTTTCTGCCGGGGCACGGGCGCTACGGGAGGGAGGCCGCGTGCAGCGCCGACAAGGCGGAGATACGCGCGGATGCGTTCCGCGAGGCCGGCCGTCTGATGGGGCACGTGGAGAGAAGGTCATCTCCTGACCTCCTGCCTGCCGGCTTGCCGCATGCGCGCGCCACCACCGTCCCGAACTGCCGATACCTCACGCGCTGGTCACGCCTCCCCGCCAAAGGAGACTCAGGCTCAGTGCCCAGTCAGATGCTCGATCTGTGCTCACATTCCGGCCCAGTTCTCTCGAAAATCCCGAGCCAAAATAACTCGAATGAACTACCAAAATCTGAATCAGATTCTGCAGAATCTCAGTGCAATTCAAAATCTGAGGAAAATCTGGTTTCTTCCACAATCTCAAGATTCTACCAAGTCCCACAAAAGAAAACCTTTCGGATTCCCACAATCTCAAGATTCTACCAAGTCCCACAAAAGAAAACCTTTCGGATTAATACCATACCCCTATTGTACCACGTAATTACAGGCAAAGTGCCACCGAGCAGTCAACCAAAACGCACCGCATCTGCGCTCGCTCCCCACCTCGCCTCTGCATCTGAGCTCGCTCCTCAGGCCGCATCTGCGCTTGCTCCTCAGGCCGGCCCCGCCCCGCCGCCGGCAGGCCCCGTTGCCCCGCTCGTCAGGCCGGCCTCTGCCCTGCTCCTCAGGCCGGCCCCGCCCCGCCGCCGGCCGCCCTGCCCCGTCGCCGGCCGGCCCCGCCCCGCCCCGCCTCCGGCCGGCCAGGCCCCGCCCCGCCCACCCTGCAGTCTGCCCCACCCCGCTGTGAGCTTCGTTCTTCTTCCCTGTAAACAGATATTGCTGCTTATTTGTTAGATGGATGGTGCTGTCAATGCTGTCAATGTTTTCTGCTGTCAATGTATTGCTAGATAGTGCTAGATAGTGCTGTCAATGTTTCCTGCTGTCAATGCTAATGTGGTAATGTTGAATAATAATGGTAGATGGAGAAAGTTAAAGAGCCCAAAGCAAATTGGGATAGTGTTGCTCATACAATTTATATGACTGCTTGCGTAGAGGAGGTTCGAGGAAATAATCGCAGCGGCAGCTTTTTGTCGGACATAGGACAAGCTAATTTGCATAAAAAGTTCAATGAACGCTCCGGAAGAAACTATTCAACCCGGCAAATCAAAAATAGGTGGAGTGTGTGTAGGAGCGACTACAATACATGGAAGACATTGATCCAGCAAGCATCTGGCCTAGGAAGAGATGAGCATACGAAGACTATTGTTGCTACAAATGAGTGGTGGGCATTGGAGATAATTGTATTGTTTTTGTCATGTCATTTTTAAATAATGAGTCATGTTGCTTCACTTTGATATTAACATGTGGTGGCTTATGATTATAGGCACATCCAGAAGCTGCCAAGTTTCGGTATGCTCCACTAGCGGAGGAGGAAAAAATGTCAGAGGTTTTCGATAATTGTTGTGTCATAAATGAGCATGCGAGGGTGCCAACTTTCTCTGAACCGCACCCAGTACTTACAAAAACAAAGTTTTGGCCTCATTTTCAACATGCTATTGGAGCCATTGATGGAACACACATCAAGGTAATTGTGCCCAAAGAGTTGGAGCCCCAACACAGGAATAGAAAAGGTTACACAAGTAAAAATGTTATGGCAATGTGTGATTTTGATATGAGGTTCACGTTTGTTGTTCCCGGATGGCCCGTATCTGTTCATGACACACGTGTATGGAGCGATGCCATAGTTCGTTATGATCACTTTCCACAACCCCCCACAGGTAATCTCTCTCATGTGCCCATATAGTAATATACATGGTATGCTATAAATTTATAATGTCTTATGTTGATGTCCTACTGTAGATAAATATTATCTTGTCGACTCCGGATATCCAAACAAGGTTGGTTATCTAGCACCATACAAAGGGCAACGATACCATGTACCAGATTTCCAACAACACCAACCAGTTGGGAGATATGAGACATTCAACCATCGACATTCTTCTTTGCGAAATGTCATCGAAAGAACATTTGGTGTTCTGAAGATGAAATGGCGAATTCTCGAAGGCATACCTCGGTACAAACCGGAGACCCAAAAAATGATTGTCACTGCATGCATGTGTCTCCACAATTGGATCCGTGATAGCAAGTTACGTGATGAGCATTTCGACAAGTTTGACAATGATGCATACGTGCAACCTCCATTGCCGTTTACAGGTGCCAACGCTCTACCACCAGAAGATGATGGTATCATGAACGCAACACGTGAGGTGATTGCTGCTAGTCTTGTACCTTGAGAGTATTGTCTTTTTTTAGTTTATGCACTTGCCGTCATGAACAAAACTTTACACCCATTGTAATATTTAGCAATTTTTATGCCTTTCGTAAAATACACTTTCGTCACTGTTAGAAACAACAGTGTTAACAATTCAGCAAACAACTTCTATCTAAGGACAGTACAGACATTTCAACACACAACACTTTCCAGAATCTCAAACTACAATCTCTGAAAAGAACTCGACCACAGATTATGGAAGAAACAGATTCTGGACGAATTTTCCATAATCCTGATTCTCTATAATCCCAGCACACACACCAGCATCTCATCTACAGGAAGAAAAACAATATTCTCGCAGCAGCAACCAAAAAAAAAAAAAGCGAGTTTGAGAAATCCTCGACCATTTCCCGTTTAAAAGAGTACGCGACCGGTACGTCAGGCCCAGGCATGTATCGCCCCATCCCACTTCCACCGGACACAACGTACGTCGTTGTCGGACAGCAGCAGGCGCTCGTCTCGTCCGTCCGCCGCCCTGCCGACACTTCGCAGTGGTAGTACTGGCAAATACTCCTACAGGACGGGCGCGACAGCGAGGCCCGTTTTTGGCCTGTCCGCTGCTAATAATGCACACAAGCATGTACGTACTAGCCAGGTGGAGCCGTTTATTATGTGTTTATGCGTGATAATCACCCGGGTCACCATCCACGTCTGTCGCACGACGTGACACGTACCATCGATGATCGATCGCCCGTGACTTGTTTGCATCACGACCAACGAAACATGGTCTTGAATTTGCCCGCGAGGCTGGGCGGGATTACCACTTTCTTGCCTGCTAAGCCATGCAGCTGGCTAAATTTGCTACGCGCAACCCCTTTCCAGGCCACATGGCAAGTTTTATTCTACCTATTGTATTATTTCATTTGAGGCATGTACATTATATCATGAAAGAAAGCTAAAAGTCTGACATCGAATTATAAGGTTTTGCACGAACGCACGTGTACAATTTCATGACAATACAAAAGCCCCATAGCAAAATCTAATAAAGGCACATAATCATCCTAGCCTTGCTGGAATAATGGACAAATCCATACAAGAAAAACGGGAGAAGGACTCGGTAATCTCACCATATTGTTCAACGTGCTTGATAAATTGTCGTCTAGACAGCCAAAACGCCATTCCCCATCACCATGCATGCATTAGGATGATAACAAGATGAAGCGGAGCCACTATGTTTTAAACTATAAAATAGAGGTCACGTTTTGGGTCGTCATATGAGATGAAGCATAATTGATGGAGAACATCATCGTGTGAACTGTATATTTGTTTTTATGAGCTCATTATGTTCCACATGACCTGAACAACATGTTGTCTAAAATCTAAAAGAAAAATAATTTGACACTTGTAGCTTGTGATTTAAATTATTAAGTACTCCCTCCGTCCCAAAATAAATGTCTTAATCTTAGTATAAATTTATATTAGAGTTAGTACAAAGTTGAAACACTTATTTTAGGATGGAGGGAGTAATTAACAAACGAGGATTCGTCTAGGTTCATGGATGATACAACGTCTCAACAACTTACATTAACGGAATATGACGGGTCTGAAAAAATCGTGTACATGGGGTATCGTAGATGGCTTGAGAAGGATGATCCGTGAATAAAATGTAGAGATCGATTCTATGGTTTGGCTGAGCATCGAGAAAATGCCATCTATACTTTTGGTGGTATTCGATGTGATGTAAACAAGCCTTTCTTCCTTGCCAAGTTGAGTGATCATCCCTGTTTAGAGCATCTTGAGTAGAATTAATGTAATACCGACCCGCAAAAGTCGTTTACCGTTCTCAAAAAAAGTTTTTGCGGGCCGGCGCGGTTGAGAATAGAGGCAGACCTCTCAAAACAGATTCGTATAAAGGGACATTCGAAGAAGATGCAATTATACGGGTCGTCAATGCGGGGTGTGCTCGGGCGCCACCGGGTCGATCCACAAACCAGAAAACCTTTCAATAAAACATAGTTGAAATTTGACAGCGATTCCGGCAAATGAGTTCGAATTTAAACAATAAAACATAGTTCACGCACGAAATGAAAGCATATTTTAAGGAGCGAGCGGGAAACGTCCGCGTAGAAATTTCTTTAGAAATCCCAAACACATGAATACTCCAAAACCGTCGTCTTGATGTACTCGTTGTTTACCTCGGAAATTGTTATGGATTGCTCTGTTTCTAGTATATGAATTTCGGCAAGCCACCCGTTTGTTCCAAATGACATAGTTTGAACTTTCCTATATATAGGATTTCAGTCCTCCAAAGTTCCTAAGCTTTTCATTCGTTGCATGCACGCCCAAGTCTTTTCCACTTTTTTTTTTTGGTTGTGTAATAATAACAATAGTAGGAGTAACGTCTTGACGGGAAGGCGGGTCCGCCGCTCCATATGGCATCCGAGGTACTAGTACTAGCAGTACCCGTCACCGTGGATTCACGGGAGACCACCGCCCGCCGGTTCAGGAAACGGAGACGGTTCATCACGCGCGCCGCACGCATCGCCGTGTGCGCGGGGCGCCCTGGCCCGCACGTCAGCGGCGCATCGTTTCCCTTCCCCGCAGCCGCAGGCGGAGAAGCAGAGAAGAGGGGGGACCCACACAGCCTCGGCCGGTTAATAATCGCCTTGAATTAGGGGTGGGTGGGGGACCCTCACAGCCGGCTTCCCACCGCTAATTAACCCCACCGCCATCCCCGCCCGGGATCGGGGCCGCGTGTGCCGCAACGTGCCGAGCGCCCGACGCACCACAGACGGGACGCTTCCTGCCATTCACTCCTCCCAAACCCATTCGATCCCTCCGCCTCCGAATCCCCGCCCCGCTCCGCTCCGCTCTCCTCTCCTCCCCTCCCCGCAGCGCACACGAGCCCCCGACGCCTCCCGTCGCATGGCCGCCCGCCCTGCCCCCTGAGCCCGCGCCGACGGACCCGTGGCCGACCGCCACCGCCACCGCCGCGCTCTGGTTCGTCTCTCTCTCTCTCTCTCTCTCTCTCTCCCTCTTTCTCTCTCTCTAGCGTTCGCGTCGTTCCCGTTTGTTCGTCCCCGCCACCGCTCCCGCGTGGATCCTCGGGGTTCTCTTCTCCGGGGCACGCGCGCGCGGGTCTGCGGGCGACCTGGGTCGTATGGGCCCGTCCGTACACCGCGGGGCCGTAGATTTCGAATTCGCGGAGCGGGGCGGTCTCGTGCCGCAGCCGTGGGTGGATCCGTGCGGGCTGTTCTGCGGGAGATGCTTGCTCTGAATCTGATCTGCTTCGACGGGGGCGCCGACGCCGTCCTCCCGTGGCGTGGGCTGACCCCAGGTTCGGATTGATCCGTCGGTCGGGTGGTGCATTCGTGCGATCTGCTGCCGATTTGCTCTGTTGCATCGCGGCGTTTCATTTCTGCCATGATCAAATCGTGTTTACCGAGGACGTACTACGTGGCTGTGAATGGATGGATAAATGCAGCAACCTTGGTAGACGTTTTCATCAAGCAGATGAAATCCGAGGGGAGCGGGAGGCCCCTCTTTTTTTTTTGTATAAAAAATGCAGCAACCTTGGTTGTTTCTCCAACTGGATGTGGTTGAACTCTTCTTAGCAGCACGGGCGTGTTCTTTTAGCACTACATACACCCTGTAATCTGCGTGCAGATCTCCTTTAGATTGCTTTACTTGTTTTTTTTAATAACTCTGATTCTACCTAACTTATTTTTCTGAATAAATTGTCATATTGGGTAGGACTGAGATGACCTCTATTGTTTCATAATTGCCCCATCAATTAGTTTTATTGACACTTGCAGTTTACAATCCATGATCTGATCCCAAAGAAGTAACCTGCCTTCAAGGCAAACATTAAGTACTAACGTGACCCTTGAGCAAGGACAATCTCCAAAAGTGCCACCACCCTTTTACTCCACCATGCAACTTGGTAGAGCCACCCTATATTATTCTGAAATATGTGGGATCAACTTGAAAGCTACAGCTATTCTCCTTGCGCCCCCAAGTACCTTTATCTTTGTATTTTCAGGACGATTGGCATCAGCTATGCTAAGCTTTGTTTTATATCATTAACCTGCCTGTCGTTTTCACTAATTGAAAGGGCCTTTCGCTTGGTATTTTGTGATGTGTGGTCTGAGGCATTTCTTCCATACTGTGGTGGAATCTGCACTGATGGGTTCCTCTAGTTTTAATTTGAGAAACTGCTTTATGCTAACTTTCAGAATCGGTATAGATATGTTTGTAATGAAAAGAACTATTAGTATAAAATTGGGGATTGTTTCATGCCATCTGCATAAATTTGAATAGGATACAACAACAGCAATAAAGCCTTCGTCCCAAGAAAGTTGGGGTAGGCTAGAGATCAAGCCCTACAGAAACCCATCTGAATAAATTTGAATAGGATATTCGCAGTAAATAAGCGTGTTAAAAGCTGGTTGCTTTTTCTGGTTGTTTCTTGGCAATTTATAAATATCGTTTTAACTGGTTTATTTTCCGCAGAGTAATGCTTTCTCTATTTGATCTTTTTATTTGTTTGGTTTTGCAATTTCTGATAGAAAGCTGGCATACATTTTAAGGTCTTAAAAGCAATCAGAGATGGGCGTAGTCAGCACCGTGCTTGGTCTCTTTGGATTTGGATTTGGATTCTCTTCTGGTATTGTTATTGGGTACTACTTCTTCATCTACTTCCAGCCAACGAATGTCAAGGTGTGCAGTTTCTTTCACTTGACCTCATTTTCTTTCTATAATCATCATTTTTTGTTGCTGTATATGAACATAGTTGTGCTAGCAATAAGTGCTTTGCTAAAAAACGTGTAATTATTTTGACTGTTTACAACTGATATGTGATCCTTGGACACATTAAGCTTATACCCTTTGTTCTGTTTACAACTGATATGTGATGTTCCTGGTCAAACCCAGTACTGCATGATGTTAACATTTTTCCTGATTACCTTTCAGGATGTCGAAGTTCGCCCACTTGTGGAATATGACTCAACTTCATTAGACGGAATCCTTCCTGAAATTCCTATGTGGGTCAAGAATCCCGACTATGATAGAGTATGCTTCCCAAACTTTTAAGCTTGCCACTAATTGTTTAATAAACACCTGTATTTAAGCTGTAGCAGTTCACAGTTCTCTATATCCTCATTTCCTTGCTTTTTGTTGTTAGATTGATTGGCTCAACAGGTTTCTGGAATTGATGTGGCCCAATCTTAATAAGGTACTTGATGCTGTAGATTACTCTGAGCGCAAGATGTTTATCTCTGATGGCATTAAAGCTTATGTGCTATATGGTTTTGTCCTTTAGGCTATCTGCAGAATGGCGCAGGATATTGCAAAGCCAATTATTGCTGAGAACTGTGAGAAGTACAAGATAGATTCGGTTGAGTTTGAAACACTTACACTGGGTAGCTTACCACCCACCTTTCAAGGTCAGTAATATTTCTTAGGCATAAGGCGTCAGGCCCTTCTATTTTACTCGCACCAGGTCCTGCTTTAGGGCAAAAATAAGGTTTTTGCTTCGTAGATTTGTGTTCTTATTCCCCCTTAACACAAATGGATAAAGGGCAGCCCGGTGCATGCAGCTCCCGCTTGCGCAGGGTCTGGGGAAGGGTCTGACCACTTTGGGTCTATTGAACGCAGCCTTCCCTACATTTCTGCAAGAGGCTGTTTCCAGGACTTGAACCCGTGACCTCATGGTCACAATGATAATGCAGCTATATTTTACTCCCTCTGTAAACTAATATAAGAGTGTTTAGATCACTATTTTAGTAATCCAAATGCTCTTATATTAGTTTATACGGAGGGAGTACATCGCTTCAGACTTCCTTCTGAACTAGAATATCAGTATGATTTTTTAGCATGAATGTGTGAACAGTTGCATGCTCCTTATATGGTTATTGTCTTGTTCAGTATCTGAAGTGCAGTTGTATTCATATGTTCATGTGCAATGAAGCTGCCATCCTTTGATAAAGCAGTTATGTGGGAACCTACCATAGCTTCTGATATGCAATATGTAGAGATTTCAACCACTCCTGTTAATCTGCTATATGTTGTGTATACCATAGTACGTTGCAATTACACTTGAAAAAAGCCGTCGTCCTTCGATTTTTTTTGTAGAATTGATGATGTTGTGATTTCCTACTTGTGATTATGATGTGCTTTGAACACTCCATGTACTGGTATTACATTATATTGATCATATGTGATACTAAATCCTTTACGTTTGGTGCCTTTCCCCAGGAATGAAAGTCTATATCACCGATGAGAAAGAGTTGATAATGGAACCATCTCTAAAGTGGGCTGCAAATCCCAATATTACTGTTGTTGCAAAGGCCTACGGGTTGAAAGCAACCGTCCAGGTATTAACTCCTCCTGTCTTGTTATGAAAAGTATGTTTTGGGGTTTGTAGAAGTTAACTTAGTGATTTACTTATTTTTGTCTCGTTCTTTCAGATTGTGGATCTGCAGGTCTTTGCATCGCCTCGTATTACTCTGAAGCCGCTGGTGCCTACATTTCCTTGCTTCGCTAATATTAGTGTCTCTCTCATGGAGAAGGTCTGGCAACTATTTGTTTGTATTCTTACTACCCTGCTGATCACTTGTTTTAGCTTTTTACTAGTTATAATTTGTTTTGCAGCCACATGTTGATTTTGGGCTCAAACTATTCGGAGCAGATTTAATGGCTATTCCTGTTCTTTACAAATTCGTTCAGGTATTCCCTACTCCTGTTCTGAATCTTCTCATTTTTATCATATACTCCCTCCGTCTGGAAATATTTGTCATAGGAATGGATGTATCTAGATGTATTTTAGTTCTAGACAATGTTCAATAAATCGTTAACTGTTAGCTGCTCGTTCTGTTTAGGAGTAGCGATTAATCGGAGAATCGGCCTATTAACTGGATTAATTGGCCGGCCATTAATCGGTAGATTGAATAGGAACATGCCAACATATATCTACTTTTTTTATGTATCTTATCAAAACATGTTGCGGCACACATATAAAAAGCATAGAAAGGAGGTAAAATTATTAATGCTAGCTATTAAGGAGCATGATGGGGCTGGAAGGGGTTATGGGCCAAACATTTGGTTTTGTTTGCCCACCTGTTAATGGGCCAGCAGGGATTAATCGGTCTAACCGTCCAATTAATCGGCCTAACAAGTTAACGTGATGAATAGGTGTTATTCGATTCGCCCACGCTATGAGTAGTGATTAACTGGCCTGTTAACTGATTAATCGGGTGAATTTTTAACAGTGGTTCTAGATACATCCATTTTTATCCATTTGTGTGACAAGTAATTCCGGACGGAGGGAGTACTTTGATTTAGGCGTTGATTCTAAAATGAATTATTTTGTCTCTATCTCTGTAAATTGACATCATATTTGTTGTATGTATGCCACTGTTGCTTGTAGTAGTCTATATGATGCTCATGCAAAACTACACCACATTGTCATGTACCTAAATCTTGATTTTCTGCCTTGTATTGTGATGTCAATAGTGTATATTTGTTTGTTTTTGGTGTCTTTGCTCACCGCAGTGATGCTGCATCTCTCAAACCTGAGATGTGCTGTCTAGCTTCACCCTATTAATAATAATATTTCGTTATTCGACTAATCTGTTGTGTGCATTTGCAGGACACCATCAAGAAGCAAGTTGCGAACATGTATCTGTGGCCAAAGACACTAGAAGTCCCTATAATGGATCCCTCGAAGTATAGTTTTGATACTCTGTAGTTGCTTGTGTAGTGCTTTTAAAATATATGGTGCTAATGGCTTCTGCATATTGACAGAGCATCAAAGAAGCCTGTTGGAATTCTACTATTGAAGGTTGTAAGAGCTCAAAATCTGAAAAAGAAGGATCTGCTGGGTAAATCAGATCCATACGCGAAACTTAAGATGACAGATGACAAGCTTCCATCCAAGAAAACATCAGTAAAGCGCAGCAATCTCAATCCAGAGTGGAATGAAGAATTCAAATTTGTCGTGACAGATCCAGAAAACCAGTCGCTGGAAGTTAATGTCTTCGACTGGGAACAGGCATGGCTTCCTTTGTTCATGAAGTCTGAAGTTGTTCCTTTTTGTATACGCTACCAATTAATATGCAGCTAAGCTATTTCATTGATATTTCTAGGTTGGTAAACATGAAAAGATGGGCATGAACAGGATTCTGTTGAAAGAACTTCCCCCAGAGGAGACTAAAGTGATGACTCTTAACTTACTGAAGACAATGGATCCAAATGATATACAAAATGAGAAATCTCGTGGTCAGATTATTTTGGAGGCGACATATAAGCCTTTCAAGGAAGACGACATGGAGAAAGAAAGCGTGGATGGTGTCGATGAAGTACAGAAAGCTCCAGAAAATACTCCAGCTGGAGGCGGGCTGCTTTTTGTTGTTGTTCACGAAGCTCAAGATCTTGAAGGGAAGCATCACACAAACCCATATGCAAAGATAATCTTTAAAGGAGAAGAGAAGAAAACAAAGGTATTTGTAACTGTAGTATATGTTAGGTGCCTACACATACATTAGCTATTTAGAAAGGTTATGATGTGGTATCATGCTTTGTATGGCACTTGAATTTCCCTCCTCTGTACTAGGTGATCAAGAAGAACAGGGATCCACGATGGGAGGATGAATTTGAGTTTGTTTGCGAGGAACCACCTACAAATGATAAGTTGCATGTTGAAGTCCTAAGCAAAGCTGGAAAGAAAGGAATATTGCATGGCAAGGTATGATATTCTACAAGAAATGTAGTAATTCACTAGAAACATTGTGGTTGCTCTATAACTTGATTAGGAGACATTCATAACGGAGAGCCTCAAAATTTTAGTTTGCTACAGATATTTGATTTCTTTAGTCCTTCAGTTTCTTTTGACCTTGAGGGTTTGGCCAACTCTTTCTTGATACAATGCCTGTATTGTCTGAAATTGTTTAAGCTTATATTATGCTGTTACAGGAAGCCTTGGGCTACATTGATATAACCCTGGCAGACGTGATCAGCAACAAGCGGATTAACGAGAAGTTCCATCTCATTGACTCTAAAAATGGGCAGATTCAAATCGAGTTGCAGTGGAGAACTTCATAGAAGCTGTGAGCAAGGTGCCAAAATGCTCGGGCATCACAAGGTACAGAGAGGGTTCATTCCATGAAGCAGCAGCTTGCAAATACCTGTAATGGACTCCATGTAGATATTGCTTCGTCTCTAGAACATCTGCTTGATCTTCGTCGGTATTTTCTGTCAATTATTCGGGTTTTTCTTCAGAACAACACAGGCTTGCTATCGACAGCAGAAATGGAATTACGATTTCTTTGTGGTGACAGGGTTCTCGCCTCTACAGATACGCTTATGGGTTTAAACAGATTAAAGCTTCATTTGTTTCGCTTTATGTTTTGAATGCACTTTGCACCACCTGTGTGCACAAAACACAAGGGTTGACATCTAAATGCAAATTTAACCCACACAAGCAAGGTTAGATGCAAATTTACTAACCATGTTGTTCCTTGCAATTCGTGTAACTTGATGGTGTGCGAACTGAAGGATTTGAGGATGCAGCTCATCTGCCCAAAATCGTAGTTTGCTCCTCAACTTCCTGGTTAGTGTTAAAGGTTTTTCTCCATGCACGACCACGTGCAGAGTTATTATCAGTAGTTTCTCTAGCATGCTCAGACTGAATTTTAGACCGTTTGTTAGTGGACGGGGCAGTTCATGCTGCACTTCAACAGGTGCTCTTAAGCTCCTTCTTTAGGGGGATTTGGCACGCTATCAATTTCGAAGTGTAAGTCATCAAGGACGGTCAATTTGGGCATCTTCCCAGCCCTCTCACGCCATCAACCGTCTGTTTCCGCGCCCTAACGTTTCTGTCCGTCTGATGGCAGCCTCATCCCCTGATTAACCGGGCTTAGCCAAGTGTCCCAAGGCTATTCCCGATTAGGAAAAGCTGAGCGTTCTTTTCTCAAAAGATAAAAGAGAGGAAAAGCTGAGCGTTCTTTTCTCAAAAGATAAAAGAGAGGAAAAGCTGAGCGTTCTGGTTAATTGGGCCGTATGCAACCGCATGAAGCACGCCTGGGGTAAGCACGGCCATCGAAAAGACCCGATAGCGAAGGAGGAAATTGTGTTCGGCTCCCGGGCTCCATGAAGCCTGAACTTTTATGAAAAAATCAAAATTATATTTTTAGGATTAAAGAAACTCTGAAAAAATACACACTCACCTATGAATGTATATTACACATTTTGTGGAAAGAACTAGTTTAATTCTTCACAACTACAATTATTTAGGTACAGAGGTCATTTTCATGCGAGTCACACAAAATAACAAAATCATGTGTTTTTAGCATATGTACTATTCACTATAAAAGTACACGATTTATTATTTCAGATCTCACATCATGTTATATTTCATAATGAAAATTTATACACTTAGTATACATTTCCATGTACATGTGTATTTATTTTCAGTTTTTTTTAATTTAAAAGTTCAGTTCCATTTTTTTTAAATTCCATACTCATGAAAATCCGCTATGCAAGACGAATTCATAACACAAACGGTAACTTCTCAATCCGGCCATGTCGTAAACCAATCCGTGGTTGGATGGTTAGAAGGACCGTTGTATCCTCAGCTCATCAGAATTTATATCTTGGTATTTGCATTATTTCTAGATTTATTTCAGGATTTACGGTGATACGTTTTTAGTGGAAGCAGATGTTTTCGTCGACGACGAGGCGCCTACAGTGACTTTATAAATCTCAAGATGACATACCAGCCAGGGATGATTCTAGGGGAACAAGGGGGGCTAGACCCCCCTAACAAATTGATTTTTTTTATTATAATAATGGTTGTTGTAGCTAATTTTTTTTATTTCATATGAACTTTGCCCCCTCTATGAACAAACTTGCCCCCCTATGCTTGCATGTTGGCTTCGTCCCTAATACCGCCTTAGTCTTTTGAAGGTGTTCATAGAGGTGGATGTGCGTGTGTGCATTTATAAAAATAACTATATACATATGTATATAAACGCTTGCGTCTGTATCGTGTTAAAAAAAATCCGGCCATGTCCATGAGGCGGTGCTGCTTTGGCCGCCGCCGTTGCCGTGCACTCACCACAAAAAGTTGATTTGGCTTCTTCCTCACCGTCTGCTCAAAGCCGTGCGTGGTGCTACCTGCTATTCGCTCTGTAACTTCGGTTCCTCAACATGATGGAGATTATATATCTTATTTCATATTTATTTGTTGGTAGTTTTATGGCGACAAACTTTCAATTTGATCATTTTCATCATGAAGGTACATTTTTATTTATTTTAAAATACTCATTATTTTTTCCAAAAAAAATAGGATAGCCCCTGACCTCTACATCTCTTGATGCATACAATCATATTATTAAAAAATTAGGTTCACAACAGTCTAAAAAAAATGAAAGTCTCATAGTAAAAAGTTTGACACAATGAACAATAATAGGGCAAGATGCCTAAAAACCTATCATATTACTGGATCGTCATCAACACTGGTTGTAACCATCTTTCGTCGGTTGCATCCAATATCTATAAGCTCTATATGATTCGTATGATTAAGTAACGATCGTGTATGGATCCAAGCAGACGTCTTGAAGATAACCTATAAAAATTGGTAATGTTTTGTCTGTTAAAGGCAACATTATTTCGGCAATTCTATTATGCGATGTGGTCTTTGGCTCTACAAATAAATGTGAAAACGATACAAGTGGCAAAAAGGTAAGAGCGGCATGAATAGTCCGTGAAAATAGCCTAGCAAGTGAACAATGTAAAAATAGGTGTTGTATTGTTTCGTCTTGATTATAAAAACAACATCTCTCACTACCCTTCCACCTACTCTGCCAAATTGTACTTTGTGAGAATTACTCCTTATGAACGAAGCACATGAAGACCTTGATTTTTAGTGATACTTTAATTTTCCAAATGTGGCTCAATTTTGGAATAGGCCATGTGTTTATCAAGTCCGTATACACTGACCTAACAGAGAATATACATGACACTGACAACTTTCAGTATATGGTATCCGGTGCATCTGAAGGGTTAACCTTCATTAACCTATGCACTAGATGTAACCACCTATCCCAACGTTTCCCAACAAGTGTTCGCCTGCATTGAATATTAAGAGGAACCAAACTGAACATTGTACTTACGAAAACATCCTTCCGTTGTGCAATGTTGTACAATGAAGGATATTGCAAAGCTAATGATGTGTCTTCCAACCAAGTGTCCTTCCAAAATCTAGTGCCCTCTCCGTTACCAACTTTAAATTTGTGCCTATTGAAGAAGGACATCTTCTTCCTCATGAGTCCCTTCCAAAAAGGAGAATCATTTGGTCGTGCCATCACTTCAGCCAGAGTCTCGGAGTACAGGTATTTATCCGTGTTCAAGAATTCATCCGATTAACCAGTTAACTTGTCGATTAATCCCTACTCATAGGGTCATCGAGTAGCGGATTAACTGATAAATCACCCGATTAATTGATTAAATGGCCGATTAACTTGCCAATTAGCCTATTAATCCTCTACTTGCCAACCAACCGATCAGCTATCAGTTAACGATTTTCTCAACAATGGTATTTATTACGCAACAACTGCAACCAAACCCATCACGCTCAACCACTAATCTGTATAGCCATTTGCTGAGTAAGCATCTGTTTTTCACTTCCAAGTTTTCAATTCCCAAGCCCCCTGTCCTTCGGTCTATAAATAATGGTCCACTTAGCCAACCTATATTTTGTTTTGTTCTCATCAATTTGACAAAAGAAACGAGATCGATAAAAAGCAAGTCCTTTCCGTACCCCTACTGGTACTTCGAAGAAGGATATGAGGAACATCGACATACTAGCTCAATTTCATTTCGAATCGATCTTCGATACATTTCCATTCTTTGTTTGATAATTTTCGGTGATGTATTAGGATCCCCAAGTACCGAAATGACAAAATACCAGCTCACATCCGAACAACTGTCTATAGTTATTCTATTCTTGGTGCGTCCAAAGCAGAATAGTTCACTCTTACTTAAATTTATTTTGAGTCCGGACAGTTGTTCAAAAAGGCATAATACTACTTTCATATTTCCTATCTTAGTTATATCACGTTTCATTAAACTAACTGTGTCGTCAGTATATTGTAAAATAGACACCCACCATCAACAAGATATGAGATTAGCCCACCTACCTGACGGTCCTCCTTAGCTCTGTTAATTAGAACCGCCAGCATATCAACGACCACATTGAAAAGGATGGGAGATATCGGGTCTCCTTGTCTCAATCCTTTTTGCGTCCATAAATAATGACATATGTCGTCATTAACCTTGATTCCCATGCCGCCTTCCTGGACACAAGATTCAACGTGCTTCCTCCAAGCCTCATCAAAACCTTTCATACGGAGGGTTTGTTGTAAAAAGGCCACTTCACATTGTCACACGCCTTCTTGAAATCCACCTTGAAAACAACTCCATCAAGTTTCTTTGAGTGGATTTCATCTAAGGTCTCATGAAAAATGACCACCCCTTCAAGTATATGTCATCCACGCACGAAAGCTGCTTGAGTCGATTAAACCACAAAATGCGCAATTTGTATGAGGCGATTCGTACCGACTTTTGTAAATATTTTAAAACTAACATCGAGCAAACATGTCGGTCTGAATTGCTCAATGCGAACCGCCTCAACCTTCTTTGGTAACAATGTTATTGTCCTAAAGTTCAGCTTAAATAACTGTAAGTGACCATTAAACAGATCATGGAACATCGTCATGAGGTCTCCTTTAATGATATGCCAACATTTTTAATAAAATTCTACAGAAAACCCATCTGGACCAGGTGCTTTGTTATATTTCATTTGTGAAATTGCCTCGGGAACTTCTTTTTTTGAAAAAGGATTGGCGATAAATTCATTCTCCTCCTCTCTCAGCTTATTTACACCCTCCACCATATCCTCGTCAAGTGTAACATAGTTATCTACGGGAGCCCCAAACAGCTTCTTGTGGAAATTGGAGGTATACATTTTCAGATTTCCATGACCTACGATTGTACCCCCGTCCTGTTCAAGTTATATAATCCTTTTTTCTGTCTCCTGTTGACGATCATATGTAAAAAATGTGCATTGCTATCTCCTTGAACCACTTGCGTTACTTTGGCTCTAAGTTCCCATTTGATCTCTTCTTCTCGCAGAAGCTTTGCTAGACTAACCTCAGCTTCTCGTTTCGTTACCCTTTCATTCATAGTAAGAGGACAACTCTCGGCCTTTAAATTAAGATCATTGATTAAATTAAGCAATGTCTCTTTCTGCTGCTTATAAATTCCACTATTATTTTTAGCTCACCCCTTCAAGAACCGCCTCAGATGTCTAATCTTAAATTTCCATCTTTCAGCATTCGTGCCTCCTCTTTGCTTTTTCACCCATCCCGTGGCAATCAAAGCTAAGAAGTCTTCTCTCTCGAACCACGGAGTTTTGAAAGAAAATATATCTTTGTTTCCCCGATGAACCGCGTCACCGAAATCGATAAGAAGGGGTGTATGATATGAAAATCCTCTTTGTATCGCTCGCACCATTACCAAAGAAAATTTCGGCTCCTATTCTACACTTGTTAAAACTCGGTCCAACTTCTCATATGTTGGGCTATCCAGAGTGTTTGCCCAAGTGTATTGCATGCCCATGAGTTCAGTCTAAGAGCTTAGGTCTAGGCTTTCAATAATAGCGTTGAACATGAATGACCACCTTGCATCAAAGCTATCATTGTTCTTTTCTTCTCTCCTTCTAATGATGTTGAAGTCACCTCCGACTAAAATGGCTAGCCCTTTTGTTATGAAGGGGCATTGGCTGAACTCCTTCATCGATGTGTTTATGGGTGTACTAAACGAGGAGTGTATTTCAAAGAGCTTTCTTGACCTATTGCCACATATCTAAAAAGTATAACCAAACACATTAGGGGTAGAGCGTGCATGTTTGTCCATAACGATGAGTGTACGCACATTTATATAAACGTATGTATCTGTACCGTGTTTCAAAAGGTCCAACGGAGCAACATGTGGGGGCATATACCCATACCCGTGGACTCCTGTCATGTGCGAGAAAGTGATGAAGTAGAGGGGAAGGATCAGAGGAGGCAAAAATTCATGTTTTGACCCTTTTTAAAAGTAAATTGAGACCCGATCCATGTTTGTAAAATTTTTAGAATCTGACCCTTTTCCTACCGCCAACCCCTATGACAGTAAGGTACAACAACCTACCGCAAAGGTCTCTGGCGGTAGGAAAAGGAGCTACCACCACATTCACTAGCGGTAACAGATGCATCCCTACAAAGGTGGGTGACGGTAGGGTGCATGCGCGCAGACATATAAATTTTTACGATAAACGCGCAACCCTACCATTAGAGACCTTGACAATAGGTTGTTATACCCTATTGTCGTGGACTTGACTATAGAAAAAAGTTAGATCCCGATTTTTTATAAACGCAGATCAGATCTCGATTACACGAAATTTAGCCTCAAAGGATGTGATGTGAGGCGGCCGAGCAGCGCATAGGCTACGAGATACTTACTGCTCGAGGTTCAGATGAGGGCGCTACAGTGTTTAACAGAGAAACAATGGTGGGTGCGCTGCAAGGTGGAAAGCGAAGCGAGTTTTTGCACAGCTAAAAAAGCAGATCCACAGCCGGCTGACGCTGCAAGGTGTGCTCCATGTTCTGTTAATCTTCTGGGTGAAGAAAGGTATGTAGATAGACGGATTGATTCCCACTGCGTGAACAGCTAGCTGCCTATTAAGACCTCTGCTTCGCCGCTGCGTGGGCATGAACCCAGTTCCCCAATTGAAAAACCCTAAAAGGCTAGACCTCATATGCTCTCTGCTCTCTGCTACTCTGTTACATCCCGGTTAACACAAGCATCTGTGACCGTGAGAGGATCGGGAGGGAAATTGGGTTGCTCTTGTTGATTTGAGTTGTTGATCGCTGCGGCGAGGCCGAGGCGGCGGCTGGTGGCGGCGGGAAGGGTGCGGGTTGTCGGCCTCGGCGGCGGCGAAGTGCAGCAGCGCGGCGCCCGTGGCCCGCAGCGATCGGAGGTACTCCTACATGTGTTTATATGGATGCCAAGTAGCCTGTATTTATTGTTCTTTTCTGTGTCTTCACCATATATGGTCTTCACTCACTGCAGTCATGCTGCGTCTCCCAAACCGAGCTTTGGTGGTATCTAGCAAAAATATTTCGTGATTCAACTGTTCCGTTTTGTGGATTTGCAGGAGACCGTCAGAGAAGCAAGTCGCGAGCATGTGCCTTTTGTCGCCAAAGACGCTAGAAATCCCAATGATGGATCCCTCAAAGTATAGTTTTGATCAATCTGTGGTTGTTTTTGTGGCGCTTTTAAAACTGTCTGTTGCTAATGGCTTCCGCGTACTGACAGAGCGTTAAAGAGGCCTGTTGGAATTCTACTTGTCAAGGTTGCAAGAGCCAAATCTGGAAAAGAAGGGCCTGTTTGGTAGATCAGATCCATACGTGAAACTTAAGATTTCGGATCAAAAGCTTCCATCCAAGAAAACAACAGTAAAGCGGAGCAATCGTAATCCAGAGTGGAATGAATATTTCAAATTTGTTGTGATAGATCTGGAAAACGAGTCGCTGGATGTTAATGTCTTCGACCGGGCACAGGCATGGCTTCATATATTTTCATCAAGTCCCAAGTAGTAGTTTCTTTTCGAATACATTACCAAATAGTAATATGCAGCTAAGCTATTTCTTTGGCAAACCTAGGTTGGAAAACATGAGAAGATGGGCATGAACAGGATCCTGTTGAAACAACTTACCCCAGAGGAGACTAAAGTGGTGACTCTTAACTTACTCAAGACCATGGATCCATATGATACACAAAATGAGAAATCTCGTGGTCAGATTACTTTGGAGGTGACATATAAGCCTTTCAAGGAAGAAATAGACATGGAGAAAGAAAGCATGGATGATACTGATGAAGCACAGAAAGCTGCAGAATATGCCCCAACTGTCAGCGGGTTGCTTTGTGTTATTGTTCACGAAGCTCAAGATCTTGAAGGGAAGCATCACACAAACCCATACGCAAAGATAATCTTTAAAGGAGAAGAGAAGAAAACCAAGGTATTTGTAACTGTTGTACCAGTATATATTAGACGCTTACACATACAGTAGCTATTTAGAAAGGTTATGATGTTTTCTCATGCTTTATGGACTTGAATTGCCCTCCTCTGTGCTAGGTGATCAAGAAGAACAGGGATCCACGTTGGGAGGATGAATTTGAGTTTCATTGCGAGGAACCACCTACAAATGATAAGTTGCATGTTGAAGTCCTAAGCAAAGCTGGAAAGATAGGAGGAATATTACATGGCAAGGTGCAATATTCTACAAGAAATGCGTGGCCCTTAACTGATGTAGTAATTCGATAACAATCATTTTGGTTCCTCCGGAACTGTATTTGGAAAATATTCATAACGGAGAGCCTTCCAGTTTGCAATAGATATTTGATACTTTTAGTTTTTCAGTTTCTTTTGATATGAATGAATAAGAGGGTTTGACTATATCTCTTAATGACATGTCTTAATACAATGTTGGATTGTCTGAAATTGTCTAATCACGTTGCTTGCATTATGTTGTTACAGGAAAGCTTGGGCTACATCGATATAGCCCTGGCAGAAGTGATCAGCAACAGGCGGATTAATGAAAAGTACCATCTCATTGGTTCGAAAAATGGGCAGATTCAAATCGAGTTGCAGTGGAGAACTTCATTGAAGCTGTGAGCATCACAATTCACAAGGTACAGGAGGGTTCATGCCCTGAAGCAGCTTTGCCAAAAGACTCCATGTAGTTATTCCTTTGCCTAAAGAACATCTGCTTGAGCTTGCTGACGATTACCCAAAAGTGTCACGGACAACAGAAATGGAATTATTACTATCTTTTGTTTGTCGAAAAAGATACGCTTATGTTGTGAACAGATTGAAATTTTCGTGTGTTCCATTTTTGTTAAATTGCACTTTATGCTACCTGTGTGACACCATTGCCCAAAACAACAACCCTGCTATTTGTGCAACTTGTGTAGATTTAGGTGGTGCAAATTCTCCAGTGAGGGAGAGAAGGCACGGCGCTGCAGAAGGTAGTGGCTAATCCCAGATTACCACACCATCTGCCACATGTTCAAAAACCACAGCTCTTTAAAACAGCCAGATTTTGAACGATTAACAGCTAGAAAGCCAGGCAAAAAGAAAGGAAGGCAAGGCCTCAAGTTCATTTACAGCAAGTAAACGAGCTCCAGGCAATTCTGTGCCTATGCTAGTCACCAGGTACCAGACCAATGATATTGGCTCTGTCAAATCACACTCTCTTGCAGCCCTACTACCATCACACTACAAGTCTACAAACTGTATACAATTTATACAGTGACCAGAGGCAATGCCACCCTCATCAGGTCAGTTCAGTAGCCTCTTCATGTCGAGCGCCCGGTCCGAGCTCCGCTTGAAGTTGTACACCGACTCAAACGCCTCCATGCAGACGCTGGAGAAGCCCCTCATCGCCTGGAAGACGTTGGGGAAGCCCGTCTGGAGGTTTTTCAGGGTCATCGCCCTCGTCAGCCCAACACTCTTCTGGTGCTTGCTCTTCTCGTCGTCCGCCCTGCTCCTCAGGGCCTCCACCTTCGCCCGCTTGTCTGCTACCGGCGACTTCCGCGTCATCTCTCCATAGCCATCAGCGGAGTACGGCCCAAATTTGGACTCCAGGGACCTCAGCTCCTCCGTCTTCTTCTCAAACTCCTTGAATGCAGCATCCGACCTCTTCTTCTGCTTCTGCTCCTCTGCCTGCTGGATTACCACGGCGTGGATCACTGACAGGAGGGTTTTGATCCCTTCCGAGGCCACCTTGTCGGGGATCCGGTCGATGGCCAGCTGCCACTCCTCGCACAGGCTGTAGATGTCGGAGTTCTGGATGTCTTTTATGAGTGGGTTGTGATGGCATTGGAACAGGGAGAGGCGAAGCCAGCCGGTCAGTGAGTACACATAGTCCCTCTGGGACTTGACCAGGCTGCAGAACGCTGAGTACCACCTGTCCACCTCGATCTCGAGCTGGAGAGCCGCTTGCCGGTGGTCATTGGAGGTTGGGTTGGTACTCATGGTGAGGTATTCAAGCTGCTGCACCATGTGGGTCTGCACCTGATGGCACTCATACATGCCCCTCCACATGCTCATCAAGCTGAAATGGAATGCATTCACAAGAGGAAACATGCATGAGAACAGAGCAAACACACATGTTTACCCAAGAAAGGGAAATATACTGGCAGGAAATAAATGATGCATCTAACTATCTGACTTGTACTACGAGAGTACTGATGTTCACAGGGAGCAGTTGGGTATTCATACACAAGTAATAACCGAAGTAAAGTGCAGGAACAAAACTGCGTAATTCACAATGCAACCAAAATGTGGGTAGCAGGAAGGAACAGGATGTTTGTATATTTAGTACTCCCTCTGTATCACAATACATGTCGGTGGGGGAACTTGTACTGGTTTCCCCAAAGACAAGTATTTAGGTACAGAGGGCGTAATATCAAAGTAACTCTTTCATTCAGAGGCATCATGATGTTAGACAAAGTATACACCAAGGTTAGCTCACCGTATCATTGATGGAAAACTATACAAGAACCTGAGAAGCGCGAGTGAGACACGCAACAGCTGATACCAAAGAAGAAGTGCCATGAGTAAGGGACTCGCATGATCTTTCCTCCTTTTCCTTTAGGAAAACAAAGTTCTTTGGAAACTGTTCAACTAGCCAGCTATAATGTTCCAAGCTTCCTAAAGGCACACTTCCGACGGCGATAAACAACACCAAACTAAATCACCAGGCTCATAGCATCAAGCAATGACATGCCAAAGGTTTGATGTGCAAGTAAGTAAGCTACAGCCACCATTGCCCAAAGGGGTCAACTCAGCTGGACCAGGCAGTGTTGGGTGGGGGGCTCAGAGATCTCTCAGGCAGGCCTAGCCAGTACTGACTGAATCAATGAACAGGAGATTCAGCCGTCAACACATGAGGATCCCACCAACACCACTATCACATTACTCCACTACTTGAATGCTCACCCTTCCAAATCAGTGACTGTTGACCTAGTACAGTGCCAAAGGTGCATTTACATACATACATGGTCTAAAGAAAAATGTGGTTGGCAGGATCGAAAGAGCAAAGAACTAATGTCACTGATGTTCTCACAGGCCTCATCTGGAGAAGCCCCATACCGTGGTCCATATGCCCAGCCTAGCTAGCCATACGAGCAAGTATGCAAGAAAGGAATGGTACAAGAGAAAATACAGAGACATGTGAGGCACATATGGTACATATGGATGAACGGAGTGATGGTAGTGTTGTACTGACCCAGCAACCAGCTCAAGTAGCTGAGGAAACAGTTCTGATTCTCTCAGCCTGATGATCTCGGAGGTGGTGGTGTCGATGGACTGGGTGGCCACCAGCATCTTGGACTCTAGGCTCTCCATCTCCATCCGGTTCTTCTCCATCTTGAGGTAGTCCACGCCCCTCACCTCCTGCTTCCTCAGCAGCCCCACCTTCTTGTCATGCTCCTGCTTAAGCCCCTCGTAGTTCTGCTCGATTTGATTGCGCCGTTAGCGAAAGCGTCACAGTAACATGTGGTAAGTTTTGATGTGATAAAAGGGCAAAAAATGACTCTGCAAAGCCATGTATGCACTGTTCCTATCTATCAAAAGGAGCACAAGGATTTTGTATCTTTAAAGCTGTAAAATAAAGCTGACAGTTCATGAGTACTTAGTGAAAGACGATGGATGAAACGGCCTATCTTTAGTTCTTTATTTACCATGGCAAACGAGCTAAACAATTTAAAACTATTCGATGAAGGATCACATCAGTTGTACCAATATTCGGAGAAGAGAGCAGCACATGAAATTCTGTCTTTAGAGGTTATAAAATAACGCACAACGAACATCTTTTTTACTTGGAAGAATCCAAAGGCACGTACGGTGCATATCATATTTACAGAACCTCCTGACAGGGAGGGGAAAAAAGAATTACTGCCAAATGAACAAACAAACAATGCATCCATGTGAGCAGAATGTACTTTGGTTCAGACAGAACCAATTGCCACCCCACTGGAATCCTTGTTAGTATCTCCCATGGCCATCGCAGAATGTACTAATATGATAGTCATAATCAGCAAAAGGAGGGCCACTAGCTCCTCAAAAGCACCAAGCCACTCATTCACTCACTCTGCTTGAGATTTGAGATCTATCCAACCAAGCCGCGCATTTCGATGAATCTATCTGCTCGAGCTACTGTACATCGAGATGAATCTACCTGCTCGAACTAGTGCACATTTGGATCGATGATAAAAAATGATGAATGAACGCACCTTGACCTCGAGAAACAGCTTCTTCTCCCAGGCGTAGAGCCTTTCGACGGTGGAGGAGTGGCTGAGGATCCCACTGCCTCCGCCATTGCCCATCACCCCTTCGTCCCCTCTCTCGAACCTGGAGAAGCCATTGCTGCTGCCTTTCCCGTAGCCTCCTCCTCCGCCGCCCCACGACCACCCCGTAGGCTTCAGGTTCTTGCCGTAGCTCATCACCCTCCCTGAAGAAAGAAACATGAGTTGACTCCATTGCCGCACGCAGCGAAGAATTCATTTATCAGGAAGAACTGAAAATGTGAGCAGGATGGAAGAACGAGGTAGGCTCATCTGTCGGCTGTTCTTGCCTGGGAGGCTGTTGCTGGCGTCGGGGAGCTCGCAGATTGGGGCCTCGAGCAGCGCGGCGACGCGGGCGCCGGCGTCGGCGGCCTTGAGGAAGTACTCGTCGATCTCGGTGGCGATCTCGGCGAGGTCCTTCTTCCCGGCCGCGCCGCCGCCTCCGCCCCGGGGCAGGGCGACGACGGTGAGCTCGCTGGCGGTGGATGTGGTGGCGGTCACGACGGACGGGGCCGGGGGCTGGGCCTGGGCGGCGTTGGCCGTGACGACCACGGGCGGCGGCGTGGCGCGGGGGGATTCGGCGAGGGACGTGGCCGCGTCGTCCCATTCCGCCGCGGCGTCGGCGGGGGAGCGGGAGGAGGAGGGCGCGAAGGGGTCCCAGAAGTCCCAGCTGGACGGCATTGGGGCCGGCGGAGGGGGAGGGGGCGGCAGGATTTGCGAGGCGCTGATGGTGGAGGATGTGGTGGTGGTCCAGGAGCTGGCGGTCCGCGCGGGGCTGAGCGGCGGAGGAGGAGGCGGCGGCGGCGGCGGCGGCGGGGGCGGAGGGGGAGGGGGAGGAGGCGGCGGCGGCTGGTGATGGTGGCGCTGGTGGTGGGTGTGCGGGTGCGGGTGCGGGTTGTCGGCCTCGGCGGTGGCGAACTGGAGCAGCGCGGCGCCGGTGGCCCGCAGGGAGCGGAGGTAGAGCGCGTGGGCGGCGGCCATGTCCCTCCGCGCCTGCACGAGGTGCTTGGTGTAGCGGCGGCGCGCCTTGCAGCGCGACACCGCCTCCTGCCGCTCCAGCCTCGACTGGCAGCAGCCCATCGCCGGCGCGCCGGCCGGTCGACGGATAAGCCGCTCACTCGCCTCCTCCCCTTCCGCTTCCGCTTCCCCTCAAATCTTTGGATCGGCTTGGCTTGGGTGGGAAGACGAAGGCAGTAACCGTTGTCGCTCGCCTCCACTGACCGCGCGCTCCGCTCCGCTCCGCTCCCCCCCTCTTGAGACTCCTCCGTCTGGTCCGGTCGCGTCGCGTCCTTCCAAATTAGCGCTGGGAGGGGGAGTGGAGTGAGAGAGTGAGGGAGTGAGGTGGAGCGGCAGAGGGAGTGCGTGTGAGCTTTGGGGCGGTGTGCGTGCGTGCGTGCATGGGACTGGTGTCTTTCTCGGGCCCCGCCGGGTCCCGAATCCCCACGGTGCCCCCGGCCGCTGTGCGCCCCGCCGCGGCCCGCGCGGGGGCAGCCCGGGCAGACGCACCCCGCGGCTCCAACGGTCGCGCGCCGGGCTCGTTTCGGCCTCGGTGCGTTGCGGGTGCAGGGGATGGGAGGGAACGTTGCGCGAGACGTTGTCGGGCTTCAATGCCCCCCCCCCGATCGCGCGATTGGCAGTTACTCGCGGTGGGTGGGTGGGTCGTCGTCGTCGTCGTTCACCACTTGATTTGCTCGGGTTTGAAAGCGGCAAATGCGTGCGCCGGCGCCGGGTTTATGTAGCGTGTCGTCGACGATGCATGCGTTCCGACTTTTTTTTGGTTTCAGAAAAGTCCGCAATAAACATCTCATGGGTGTGCCTACGAGATGTGATATAAATTATTGCAAATCTGAATGACTAAGGGCAACTTCACGTTCGTTTTGCTCGGATTCTGTCCGTTTGGAGCGGACGATGTGATCATGTCCAGGTCATTTTTGGGATGCGGTGGCCGTGCGCCCAACGCGCGGACGCATCCTGTCCGCCTCATTTTGAAACACAAGCGGTCCATGCAAGCGGTCCTAGATCACGACGGCAACACAACCAACCTACACGTCCTCGCCGACAATACAGCCAACGGCCGGCAACACATCCGGCCTTCAAAAGAATAGGCTTTTCGCCGACAACACATCCAACCTCCAAAAAAAGAACGGCCACGGCCCATCACACCCTAGTTCAGGCCATCGACGTCAAACATCTCTTTCTGCCCGGCCTCGAACCAGCTCCTGGTCTTCTCGCTCATCTTACTCAAGTCCACGCTCATGATCGTCATCGTCACCTCCTTTGATTTGGTTGCGGCATCGGCGGACTCGATGTTGGGTTGCCTCTGCCTGGCCGCGGCATTGGCGGCCTCGATGTTGAGCTGCCTTTGCCTGGCCGCGACATTGGCGGCCTCGATGTCGAGCTGACTCTACCTGGCCGCCTCCTCCATGTCGATCTTCCTCTTCTTGGCCACCTCCTCCATCTCAAGCTTCTTTGTTTGCAGCTCCATGTATTGCTTCATTTGCTTCTCCTTGCCTTGTCGCTTCTTCTCGTCCCTCACTTCCTTTTGAGACATCATGCCATGCAAAGTCTCATGCAAAGCATACGATGGCGCATCACGCTTGTCATCCACCTTGGAGTTGGTCTTGCCCCTCGGCCTCTTCAACGCTTCACCATCTCCACCTCCGACCAAGGGACCACCTTCTTGCCTCTCTTCCTTTGAAGCTCAGGGTATTGATCTTTGAACTTAGGGCAATTGTTGATGATTCGCCAACAATGTGTGAGAGTGAATGGCTTATCGTTGTGCCGGGCCTTGAATGCTTTCAAAGATTGAAATGCCTACATGATCAACAATAACTGCACATGCAAACACAATTAATCGTAGAGGAGGCCGAGGCACGGCCGTAGCAAAGGAAAGAGAAGAGGCCATACCATGTCCCCGATGCCAAGACCACTCACGGGACGTGCTTCAACGCTCTCAAGTGCGGCGCAATATTTGTTGCATTCTTGTTGGATGAACAACCACCTATTTTGAATTGAGTTGATGTTACGATCGCTCGTAAATTGATAGGACGGAAACAACTTTCTTTCATGGAGTGTTTTGTGAACTCTTGTCCAAAAAACAATTCCCTTTTGTTGCACACCGACTCTAGGATCTTGGCCAATCTCCTTCCAACTTTCACAAATCAACTTGTCCTCATCTTGTGTGTATGACCCCGTACGAATGCTCTTCTTTCTCATTTGAGCTTCTGCTCTTTGGGTGAGCTCGTCGATGAACAATGGCTCGCCCGCAATATCGACAACGTCCTCTTCTTCTTCATCACCTTCGCAATATATGTCATCTTCTTCATGCCACGAGTCACCATGGTCGGTCTCAAAGTCTTCATCGGCCATGTACTCGCCGCGGCCATCTTGACTCTGGGTCTCCTCTGGATCGAAGGTCCCGCCCTGCCCACCCGTCTGAAAGGCCTCGCCACGGCCCTCGAAGATAACATTCTCCATGAACTGGTTGTAGAAAGGGTCCTCGACCGTTGGCGTCGGTGTTGGCATTTCGCCGAAAAGGACGTGGGGCGACGACATGGTGGCCGTAGACGGCAGCCGAGCTTGCTTCCTTTGCATCTCTACGGACGGGCGACCACCGCTGCAGGACCCCGGCGTGACGTTGAGGTCAATGACGGACGAGGGGCGCGACATGGATGACGCGATCATGCTGACTTCTGGCGACCCCGACAAACGGGTATGGGCTTGGCACCTTGGCGGAGGGAAACCGGGCGACAATGGCATGGTCGACGACGTCGGGGAGGGACACCACGGAGGCCGGACGACCGACGAGCCGGTGCTCGCCGGCCCAACGGGCGCAGTCGCGAAGTTTGTCAGACGGCACAACCCCATCATGAGGAGGGCATGTGCTTTGGTGACGATGTCCTCCTTCTCTTGAGCATCGGCCTTCTCCCGCGCGGCCTCCAACGCAACAAGCTCAATGGCGCACGCGGCCGCGGCGTCCTTACTCTTCGCCTCCGCCCGCTGGTTCCGCCTCTTGGTCGATTCTGCGTCCAGCTTTGCGATCTCCTCCGGCGTGAGTTCCGACCGCGGCTTCTTCGTACCCTGGGGCGCCTTCTTCTTCTTCGCCTTGGTGGCCGGGACGACGGTCGGGTCGCCGGAATTCGGCGGGGATCGTCCATGGCGGGAGAGGGTGGCGGGCGGGACGTGGGAGGGGTTTGGGGAAAAAATGAAATAGAATGGGGCATGGGGGCAGGAAGGCCACGCTGCTTTGTGCCACCGACGGGTGGGCCAGGGGAGGACATACGCGCGCATCCCGTCCTTCCGCGCGGCGTCCGCGTGGTGTCCGTTTGACCTCAAAACTGGATCAAGTTTGGGCCGGGAATGGGTCAAAAACGGACAAACGTCCATTTGCGCCCGCGCGTTGGGCCGCCTGACGTGTCTGTTTTGTCTCCAACGGACGCGTGCGAACAGGATAGGGTCGCACGTTGAAGTTGACCTAAATCAAGCAGCGGGTCGTGCTCGACGGCGACCGCCGCAACGCATCCAGTGCTGCGGTGTGGAGCGGTGATGTGGTAAGCAGTGCTGCGACGCGGCCGGTGTTGCAACAGGGAACTTGCCACCTTCTTTTAGCACCACCCGTGCTTGGAATGGAGCTCTTCAATGGAGCTCCGTCGTGGCTGCAATGACGCTCGAAACTTCGCGGGGCGCCGTGGTGCTGCATTAGAACTCTTGTGGCGTCCTTAAGAGCTGCAATGGAGCTTCATAGGGATGCATTGATGCTACGTTAAAGCTTTCACGCGCTTGGTGTTGTCCTGGTGTTCCAGGGATCGAACAATGACGAACTCGCAGATCGGACGGCGGGCTTGGCGGATGATTCTCTAAAAAATCATTCGGATGAATGGTACCAGTCCGCCTTTAGCAAAACCACTCGTATTCACAGTCTGAATCGAAGCCTGACCTTCATATCCGTGAAACTACCACTCTGTCCTTTTCAATCCCAATCTTTTTTGGCTGAAGGCTCGTTTGGGCACTTCGATTGAGAGGAAAGCATAAGCCGGCTTGCGCTCGTGAGCTACGACGTGGCGAGACTGCGGGACGAGCTCCCCAAGCTCGGCCAAGCATGGCATGAGTAGGGTTTCTTCCATGTTCGCATGCACCGACGTGAGCTGCTGGACGACAGATTGACGTGACCGACCCATGGTTTCTCCTCGGAGAAAGCATGTCTTCTTCTCTTTACTCATGCATGACGTGCGTACATGAATTAATCATGCCGATGGATGAGCCTACCCTGATCACTGATCCATCCAAGCCATGCAAGCGTCTTCGGAGCATGGTTGAGACGCAACACGACCGACAAATTAGATATTTCAAACGGCACACATGGAGCGAACGACATGCAAGAATAACATGTGTAAAACGATATGTCGTGGAAAACTGCACGACATTCAATAAGGTGTGACTGTCTCATATATATATATATATATATATATATATATATATATATATATATATATATATATATATATATATAAGGGTGCATATTGTGTACTGTTGGAAATATGCCCTAGAGGCAATAAAAAATTAGTTATTATTGTATTTCTTTGTTCATGATAATCGTTTATTATCCATGCTATAATTGTATTGATTGGAAACACAAATACATGTGTGGATACATAGACAAAACACTGTCCCTAGTAAGCCTCTAGTTGACTAGCTCGTTGATCAAAGATGGTCAAGGTTTCCTGACCATAGACAAGTGTTGTCACTTGATAACGGGATCACATCATTAGGAGAATCATGTGATGGACAAGACCTAAACTATGAACATAGCATGTGATCATGTCATTTTATTGCTATTGTTTTCTGCGTGTCAAGTATTTATTCCTATGACCATGAGATCATATAACTCACTGACACCGGAGGAATACCTTGTGTGTATCAAATGTCGCAACGTAACTGGATGACTATAAAGGTGCTCTACAGGTATCTCCGAAGGTGTCCGTTGAGTTAGTATGGATCAAGACTGAGATTTGTCACTCCGTGTGACGGAGAGGTATCTCGGGGCCCACTCGGTAATACAACATCACAAACAAGCCTTGCAAGCAATGTGACTAAGTGTAAGTCACGAGATCTTGTATTACGGAACGAGTAAAGAGACTTGCCGGTAACGAGATTGAAATAGGTATGCGGATGCCGATGATCGAATCTCGTGCAAGTAACATACCAAAGGATAAAGTGAATGACATACGGGATTATATGAATCCTTGACACTGAGGTTCAACCGATAAGATCTTCGGAGAATATGTAGGATTCAATATGGGCATCCAGGTCCCGCTATTGGATATTGACCGAGAAGTGTCTCGGGTCATGTCTACATAGTTTTCGAACCCGCAGGGTCTGCACACTTAAGGTTCGATGATGTTTTAGTATAGTTGAGTTATATGTGTTGGTGGCCGAAGGTTGTTTGGAGTCCCGGATGAGATAACAGACGTCACGAGGGTTTCCGAAATGGTCCAGAAACGAAGATTGATATATAGGAAGTTGGTGTTTGGATTCCGGAAAGTTTTCGGGCATTGCCGGCAGTGTACCGTGAGTGACGAATGGGTTTCGGGGGCCCACTGGGTGGGCCCACCACGCCCCAAGGGGTCCATGTGGGTTTATTGGATGTACAATAAGGTATAATGGGCTGACAAAGTCATCCAAGGAAAGCCCATGAGGAAAAAGTGGAAAATCCAAAAGAGGTGGGAAAATAAGGAAGGAGTCCTTATCCAAGTGGGATTGGAGAAGGACTCCTCCCTCCCACTTCGGCCGACCCAAGGTAGGCCTCCTTTGGCCGGTGCCCTAGGGCTTTGCCCCACCCCTTGGCTCCTCCTATATATACTAGAGGTTTAGGGCTGTTTGAGACACAACTTTTGCCACGTGCAACTCAAACCTACACCTCGTAGTTCTTTCTCTAGATTAGATTTTTGCGGAGCTCGGGCGGAGCCCTGCAGGAATAGATCATCACCAACACCGGCGCACCGTCATGCTGCAAGAGAACTCATCTATTCTCCATCTCTCTTGCTGGGTCAAGAAGGCCGAGATCGTCATCGAGCTGTACGTGTGCTGAACGCAGAGGTGTCGTCCGTTCGGCGCTAGATCGGGACGGATCGTGGGACTGATCGTGAGACGGTTCATGGGACAGATCGTGGGACGGTTCGAGGGACGGATCGTGGGACGACGGTGATTTGAATCACGAAGCTGTACCACTACATCAACCGCGTTTCTTAACGCTTCCCGCTGAGCGGTCTACAAGGGTATGTGGATCAAATCTCCCTCTCGTAGATGAACATCACCATGATAGGTCTTCGTGTGCGTAGGAATTTTTTTGTTTCCCATGCAATGTTTCCCACATATACAAATACAAGATACAGGGTATACACAAAGGCTACATATAAACATTATCTAACACCCTTCCTCAATCTTAACCGTGGCCTAAAGTATAAAGGAAGTTAAGATTGCACCTACAATCTTCAAACTGAGGTCGTGGAAGTGGCTGCATGAAGATGTCAACAAGTTGATCCTTGGAGGGGATGAACTTGATATGAAGAAACTTTTGTGCAACACGTTTCCTCATAAAGTGATAGACAACTTCGATGTGCTTGGTACGATTATGGAAAACCGGGTTAGATGAAAGATACGTCGCACCAATATTATCACACTAAAGAACCGATGGCTACTCTTGAGAGACTCCCAACTCTCTCAATAGAGACTGTATCCAAATGAGCTCAGCCGTGGCATTGGCAACCACCTTGTACTCTGCTTCAGTGCTACTCCGAGATACCGTGGCCTGCTTGCGTGGACTCCAGGCGATCAAGTTGTAACCAAAGAAGACATCATAGCCCCCTGTTGATCGCCGGTCATCCATGCTCCGAGGCCAATCTACATCAGAGAACGCTGAGAGAGCACTCGAGGAGGTAGACCGAATATGCAAGCCAAAGGAGACAGTATGAGAGAGATAACGCGGTGTATGCTTCATAGCTGACGAGTATGAAGTCCGAGGAGCATGCATTGGGAGTGTCAGTAGTGGACGAAGCAAATCCAAGCCCTCGAAGAACCGAGCCTAGTCGGGCATGCCATGCACGAGGAGTCTACTTGAGTCCATAAGCGCCTTAACAAGACGACACAAATGATGGGGACAAGCCGGTTCAACAAAACATGGAGGTTGCCGCATGTAAACTTCTTGCTCCAAGACCCCATGGAGAAAAGCATTCTGAACATCAAGCTGGCGCAGAGACCACCATTTGACAATAACCAAGGACAAAAGCAGACGAATAGTGGTAGGTTTGACAACTGAACTGAAGGTATCCTCATAATCAAGACCATACCGTTGTTTAAAGCTTTGGTCAGAAACCGTGCCTTGTATTGCTCAATAGAACCACCAGCATGTTTTTTTACCTTAAAGACCCACTTGGAATCAATGATGTTGACACCAGACACACGAGGGACTAAGCGCCAAGTATCGTTCCTTTGTATTGCTTGAAACTCCTGCTCCATGGCATTGCGCCAATGAGGAATCCGAAGAGCCGCCTAAAAATGATGAGGCTTAGCAGTGGGGTCAGCATCTGTCTGGGTCATACATGTCGCAATCCACACAACCGTGCTGTGAGTGCACTCCTTCGGCCAAACAATACCACTCTGGCTGCGCGTACGAGGACGCAGAGGAACGGTAGGAGGCGGAGGTGGAGACGGAGATAGAGTCGATGAAGATGGCGATGAAGACACATGCCGTTCCCCAGACGCAAAGCCGATCATGCTAGGCAACAGGCCCGACGAGGGATACGAGGACGCCGGCTCGGCCAACGAGGGTGTGTCCCCCGGACAGAGGCTGGCTTAGGCGGCGAAGCGGGGTCACGCCTGAAACGTCCCAAACATATCTATAGTTTCTGCTTGTTCCATGATCTTTTGGTGACATTGTTATATGTTTTGCTACACTTTTATATCGTTTTACACATATTTGGACTAACCTACTAACTCAGTGCACCCAGTGCCAGTTTATGTCTGCTCATGTCCATTTTGGAGGGGCTTTTACCCAATTTTCCGAAGCCCGAAAAAATCCAAAAAAATAAATAAAAAAAATCAGCCAAACAAAAGCTTCCAGATCACCGAAGATGGGCTAGAGGGGGGCGAGGGGCCTCCCAGGCGACCTCCTAGTGCGGCCAGGCCCTAGGCCGTGCCAGGAGGCCGCCTGGTGGGCCCCCTCCTCCGGTGCCCTCCTTTGGCCTATATTTAGAGTCCCGAGAGGAAATCCTTGCAGACTTTCTAGAATCGCGAATTTCTCCATCGTTCCGCCGCCACAGCGCTTCCCAGATCGGGAGCGTCAGGAGACCTCTTCCCGACACCCTACCGTAGGGAGGATTGACCTCCGGAAGGTTCTCCACCGCCATGGACGCTTCCCGGACATGCCGTGAGTAATCCCTCTTGTACCATGAGTCCATGACCAGTAGCTATGTGATGTCTTCTCTCCAATCTTGTGCTTCAATGGTTAGTCCTTGTGAGCTTCCCTACATGATCAAGGCATCTATGTAATTCTCTTGCTATTGCTATGCTCTGTTTGTTGGGATTCGATGGATCATGAGATTATGTTCAAATAGTTATGGGTTATATATTTGATTATCCTTTTATATTATGTTCGGTAGTGATTCATGCATGTTCTCCGTTGCTATTTATTGCTTTGGCCAAGTAGTAGATTGTAACTCCAAGAGGGAGCGTTATGCATTATTGTGGGTTCATGCCCCTCGATGTCTAGCTTGAGTGACAGAAACATGAGACTAGGGGATGTGCTTGTTGCCACCAGGGATAAAACAATGGTGCTTGTGACCACGCTTGCAAGGATTGTTTACGTTATGCATAGTTCGGTAATGCAGTTGTCTGTTGCTTTGAGTTTACACTTTGGGTGGGGCTCGCAACTTAATACCGGAGAGATGTTCTTGATAGATATCTGAAGGTGGATGATTAGTAAGTAGATGCTGATGAATAAACGGTCTAATTGTCTTGGCGTACTGCCCATTACTATTGAACCTCTAACTATCAAGTAGCATAATTAGCATTGCGGTGCGATCATAATTCTGTCAATTGCCCAACTGTGATTTGTTTACCCAAGCATAGTTGTTTATCATCTTTTGGGAGAGAGACATTACTAGTGAACATCATGTGACTCCGGTCCATATCACCATCATTGTTTACACCTCCATCATTTTCCGCTTTCATTTACTTTTCCGTTGCAATCACTATTACTTTCCCGCTTGTGTTTTGATCATTTGAAAACTACAAGGCCGGAGAGATTAACAACCTCTCTGTACTCATTGGGAGCAAAGTTATTTGTTGTGTGTGCAGGTCCATGTCTTCTGCTAGAGCCAGGGTGGAAGCCACCTACTTGTTGAGCCTAGGAGTCCTCCTGGTTCGATAAACCTTACAGTCTCCGTGTAAGGGAAATCTGTTGCTGACTACATCTCCACCTTCCACTTGGGGTAACCAACGAGGGGTGAGAAGTATATCCATCAACTCATCATCAACGCCCCACGGGAGAAGCTGGCGAGACCGACGCTGGCATGGGCGAAGCTCACGCAGCCAACCCAATCGGCTCGACCGACTCGGTCGGTGCATGGCCAGCCGCATGCTGCTCGACGGACTCGGCCGACACATGGCCAGCCCCATGCTACTCGACTGACTCGACCGATGCGTGGCTAGATCCATGTTGATCCTAGGTGGCACGACCCATCTTGGCCAGCCCCGTCGATTTGCCAGGTGACGGAGCGGCATCGCGAGCGGGCGCAGCGGGCGTCACTAGTGACGTGGGCGGCTGCTCATCCAGAAGCTCGAGGCGTGCTCCTCGCCCAGTACGTGCACCATGGTTAGGTAGCAACATGGGAGTATATGCATGATCAATAAATTGACCAGGCGAAGGTAAAACATGTTGCTCACGTGCACTCGGAGTGGTGGTGGTGACCGGAGGTGCGGCAAAAGGAAAAACGTTCTCATCAAACACCACATCACGAGAGATGTAGACGCGGTTAGAGGGAACATGAAGACACTTGTACCCTTTATGAAGAGAACTATAACCAAGAAAGACACACTATTTAGACCGAAACTCCAACTTGAGTTGGTTATATGGACGAAGATGTGGCCAACACACACACCCAAAAACCTTGAGAAACGTGTAATGAGGAATTTCATTGAGCAAGAGTTCAAGTGGTGTTTTCATTTGACGGAGTCGTGTAGGGAGTGTGTTAATGAGAAATCATGCGGTGGAAAACACATCACTCCAAAACCGGAAAGGAATGGAGGCATGGGCAAGTAAAGCAAGACCAATCTCAACTATGTGGCGATGCTTACGCTCAGCTACACCGTTTTGCTGATGTGTATGGGACAAGACACACGATGTGTAATTCCAAGATTATTAAATAATGCATTGAGTTTGTGATACTCACCCCAATGGAATGCACATGAATGATTTTGTGACTGAGCAGACGTTCAACATGCGCTTGGAATTGCAAGAAAACATTAAACACATGAGACTTGTGTTTAAGAAGATAAAGCCAAGTGAACCGACTGTTAGCATCAATAAAACTGACATAATAATTATGACCACTAAAAGAGGTTTGGGTATGGCCCCATACATCCGGAAACACAAGTTCAAGCGGTTTATTGACTACATGACCCGACTCAGAAAAAGGAAGCTCATGACTCTTGCCTTGCTCACACACATCACAAACTGCATCAACATGTTTATTGGACACAACTGGAAGCTCATGACGATGAAGTACATGGCCACAACAGAGTTCGTATGCGATGTGGAGACCCGTTTTAGTGAAGGAATATATCTGATTACGGGGTCACGAGAATTGTTGACGTGATTTGAGTCCAACTCTTAACATATCTGATATATTCAGTCATGGCATGACTTTGGAGACTCATGAGGGCAGTGAGGAGCCCCTAGGAAGGTTCTAGAGGTGTTCGAGAGCCATTGGATCAAGAATCCAACCATCGGAGGGCCATAGAGCACCACAGAGGCACATATAAGGAGAGAAAAACTCTAATTTTGGTAGAGCCACGAATTTGCCTCTCCCTTGGCAGCCACATTAGGGTTTTGGTTGATGTGTATCTTACAGTGTTATTTTAGTACAAACTCTAGGGATGTTTGTGACACTTGTAGGGATAGCTCATAAGATTGATCAGAAAAGATAACTTTGAGGTGGTTTCGTACCCTACAATAATTTATCCATTTGTTCTCCGCTATTTGTGACTTTGGAGTGAACTCTTTTTCGCACGTGAGGGATTTGTATATGATTCAACTATGTTAGTATTGTTGAGAGAACTTGCACTAGTGAAAGTATGGACCCTAGGCCTTGTTTCCAAGCATTTATACAACACTTTGATCGCTGTTTACTATTTGTTACCTTGCTGTTTTTATATTTTTATATTAGAAAAACCTATATCTATCATCCATATTACACTTGTATCACCATCTCTTCGCCGAACTAGTGCACATATACAATTTACCATTGTATTGGGTGTGTTGGGGACACAAGAGACTCTTTGTTATTTGATTGCAGGGTTGCTTGAGAGAGACCATCTTCATCCTACGCCTCCCACGGATTGATAAACCTTAGGTCATCCACTTGAGGAAAATTTGATACTGTCCTACAAAACTCCGTACTTGGAGGCCCAACACGAGTCTACAAGAAGAATGTTGTGTAGTAGACATCAATACGCGAGGGCCTCCACTTATTGTAGAAGGATAGAATCTTGATCAACACACTAGCCCACCCAATCAATTACAATCAACATTATCTTCCTAGCCGTGGAGACGCGCCTGGCTTAGAAGCTCACCCGACGTGCGGTTTACACGATGGAGTCGGCCCTAACAGAGATATTGGAGTGGCTAGATGCCGCGGTCACCTTCAGCGACATAGATCATCTAGCGCATGTGCCCTACCCTGACATGTATGCCATGGTTGTAGATCCAATTGCCGGTCGTTTCTACCTCTTGCGGGTCTTGATGGACGGGGGCAGCGGCCTCAACATCATCTTCCCCTACACCTTGGACAAGATGGGGATCTCCGTGTCGGGCCTCCAACCGTCGCCCACGACTTCGTACCAGGACGACTAGTGTGTTATCTTGCGCGACTCAAGCTCAAAGTCATTTTTGGGGATGAGGAGAATTTCAGATTGGAAATGATCCACTTTGAGGTAGCCCCGTTCCACAATGGTTCCAACATGATCCTCGACAAGCCAGCCTACATCCTTCTCATGGCGTTACCATCTTATGTATACATTCAGTTGCAGATGTCGAGCCCGAGGGACATGATCATAGACCATGGTAGTCCCGAGAGGGCGCTTGAGGCTGAGGTCGCAAATCTTGGGCTCGTCAAGGCAGGTTTGGCCTCAGCAGATCTCGAGCAAATGAAAATATCCATCGGCATGTCCAAGACAATGCTTCCGGCAAAGCCATGACCCGGTCATGTGCTCTAACTGGCAAAGGACACAAAAAATCAAAGTACACTACTAAAATCGAGTAATATTCCATCAGCCAGTTCTTTGCCGTTTGCTGGCTGATGGCAAAGATGCTCTTTGCCTCAGCTGACCTAAAGCACACGGTAAAGTACTGAATGATGGCAAACAGATTATTTGCCATCAGCCAGACCGGCAAAGAGGCCGAGGGCAGACGACAAAGAGGCAAGATGGGTCCCACTGGACCTTGGGCCTGGCCAGGTACTACGGACGGGCTCTTTGCCGTCAGCCTGGCCTTTGCCGTGTGTCGTGGGTCTCTTTGCCATCTGGGGGAAGACGACAAAGGGGACCTGCCTATACCGGCCGTTCCCCCCTCGCTCCACTACCCGCACTCTCTCCCCCACTCTCTCTCTCCACCCGCGTGCCTGGATCCAACACCACCCCGCGGTCGGCCACCCCTCCATCGCCCCGGCGCCGCCCTCTCCCCAACGGCCACTCCTGCGCCGCCCCTCTCCTCGCCGGCACTTGGCGCCGCCCCCTCCCCATGGCTCCCCCTCCCTAGAAGGCACCTCCCCCCTGCGCCGCCCCTCCCCAACGGACACCCACCCTGACGCCGCCCCCTCCCCTCACCGGCTCCCGCCGCCGACCCTTCTCGCGGCTCCCCCTCCCCGCGTTTTCCCCCCTACTCCAACCGCCCCGGCCGCCCCCAACTCCGGTGTGTGCCCCCACCCCTGTTTTTTTTTCTTTTTTTTCATTTAAATTAGATAGTTAATTTAGATAGTTAGTTTATTTTATGTTTTTTCTGTTAAATTAGATAGTTAGTTTATTTTCTGTTTTTTCTTTTAAATTAGATAGTTAGTTTTTTTTATGTTTTTTTGTTAAATTCGATAGTTAGTTTATTAGATAGAAAAAAAGTAGATAGAAAAGAAAAAAATAGATAGAAAATAAAAAACTTAGAAGAAAATAAGAGAATAAAAAAACACAGTAATTGCCTTTGGAAGGTCATCACAGAACTTATCCATCGACCTATCACTCGTGCTTGACGTTGATGAGGCTGATGCATCGTGAGAAATAATATACTTCCTATACCTCGTCGGTATTGTCGGAACATAGTTAGGATTCCGATCAATTCTAAGAAAATGCTTGTCAGTCATACCATGCTCCCTTATGAAATTGTGGAAAACCATGGTTGTTGCAACAATCATATTTTGCTTGGACAATGGGTAGCTTGGCATCTTGAGAAGAATTCTCCATTTCATCTTCCATACACCAAAAGTTCTCTCAATGACATTCCGGTTACTTGAGTGCAGATGGTTAAATTTTTCTTTCTCGCCACTAGGAGCAACACCTCTTCAGAACTCAGGAACATGATATCTTTGGCCCTTTTATGGTGTTAAATAGTCTCGACGATTTGGATATCCAGCATCAACGAGATAATATTTACCTGAAATATATATGTTTATAAATCACACCAGTATGAAATAGAAAAAAGAAAAAAAAACTTGATATGAATGTAAAGTGAAAAAATACCTTCTGGAGGATGCGGGAAGACATCTTTATCTGCTTCTAATGCATGATAAAACACACTGGTATCATGCATAGCACCTGGTTGGCCAATAGACGCATATGTGAAGCGCATGTCGAAATCACATACAACCATCACATTTTGAGTTGTACTACCTGATCTGCCAATATATCTAATGACATCCTTAGGCTTAACAGTTGCAAGTATGTGTGATCCATCAATAGCTCCAATGCAATCTTTGAAATGTGGCCACATTCTCTTATCATTTCTGATTCTACCATGAACAGTACAGAAGTTTGGATCTTTTGGTCGCACAAAATCTTTAGACATCTATTACAAGCTACGCAAAACAAGATCAAACTTTCTACTAATTGTGCCACCAGAATGCTTGAATTGATTTTGCGCTCCCCGATTTGAGTGACATCCACCACATATGTACAAGAAGAGTGCTAGAGCTTCAAAAGTACTCATATGTGTAGTGATTTCACACCATACGTACTAACCAAAAGATCATGCAAATTGTGAAACATTGTAGAATTCATACGAAACATGCGGTGGCTCTCCCCTGGGGTGCTCAAGGTTTCTTTCACCCAGCCCATTCCACTGAGAATTGAAGTCCTAGGTTCATTCTAATCTAAGTACGTCGTGTGATACTTTTCAACAATAGTTACAGCTGAAGCAAGATTGGTTATCATCATTTCGTGTAGGTGCATCGGCTGTACATCTTCGTCATGCTCTTCATTAGAGTAATTGCTCCCTCCACTATCACTTTCGCTTGAGGACATCTATGCATATAAAATACATGAGACACTTTGCAATGAGAAATGAGTCAATAACAATAATGACGTACATTTTATTACTCATGTTGGTATTTATGTTGTACTAATTTCATTTACTCTTTTTCATGGCAAGTGTTGAAAGATGGTGGGAAAGGATCGAAAGCACTCCGCGGCTCCTTCTTCGTCGGCGGGTAGTGGGATGGGTACTTTCATTCCTGCCTCGCCTCTCCGGAGAGCGTTTCTCTCTACTCTGCATGGAGTGGACGCTTCTTCGACTCTTGCGGACCCCGTGAGAGGAGGTCGACCCCCACGAAGCCGAGAGCTACTAAAGGTACACGTGGCCGCGGGAGAGGTAGGGTGGCTGCCACGCCTTCCTTGCCGCCACCCCAAGCTGATTCACCTGAGCACATGACTGCTAGGGTGGACCTGTCTGAGGTGGAGGCTACACGGTCTCCAGTTCATGAGCCTCAGGTCGACGAGCCTTCAACCCACGGGACTCGTGTCCCAGAGGCTTCGTTCCAGGAGACTCCGGAGCAAAGCAGAGATGAAGGTACGTCCCAAGAGACCCAGTGGGATACCTGGACTGATCTGGGTCACCCGAAGCCAAGTGGCCATGCTGATTGCGACGAGGAGCTCGGTGAGGGGGCCACTATCTACCAGCGTGGTAGTACGGTGCTCTCGCTCGTGTCGGCGACCCACGAGCAGAGGTGGTCGATTAAGCCAAATGGGGACAAGTAAGTTAATTTACTCTTATTTAACCTTTTGCCTTCACGTTTTCTCAAATATCTAATGTTTTGGTTTTAATTTGTCATACTACATGGGTTGGATTGTTGCCAAGGGTGTCCGCAAGCCCAACAACGTCCTTGGTGTGCTTTTCCGGTAAAACTTCCCAGGGTTTGTTACGTTGCCCGATCAGGGTCGAGAGGTAGGAATGACCTAGGAGCACTACTTGAGTGCCCCGGCCCCGCCGGAGGTGGAGGTCGACAGTGTTTTGTGCCACACGAGGGCTGACATGGTGATCAGACAGTTCTGGGTAATTTCTACTTTACACAATTAAAAATCAACAATAGCTAGTTATTGTACTAATCAGTGGTGTCTCGTTTGCATACCTTCTATACGTGTGAGGAGGGATACGAGGAGGACGCGAGAAAGGTTATCGAAACCAAATGCCATCGCCTACTTCAAAACTTTCAACACGAGGCTCGGGTGCAGGCTGTTCGAGACTACTACGCGTCACGGCGTATTAGGAAGGATAAGGTGAAGTGCCACGATTCTAAGATGGAGAAGGAGCATTACATGAAGGTAATTACATATTATTAATGCCTTGTAGTTAGTTTCCTTGATTTGATTCTTACGCGTAGCGCTCAAATTTCTCTTTATTAACTTAGGTGCCCCCGAGATGGTGTGTGGATAAGATGGATTGTTGGGAGGCCTTGGTGGATCAGTGGTGCTCCGAAAAGTGGGAGGCCAGCCACAACAATGCCAAGGAGAGGCGTGGAAAAATGGTTGGTGTGCCAGACCATCAAGGGAGCGTCAACTTAAATGGGTTTGGTGAGAAATGGGTATGTGGTTTTCTTCATGACTCATGCAATTCATTCTTAATGCTAGTTTGAGCCCTTTACTAATACATTTTCCTCTCTCTCTTTTAGGCGCGTCACAATAAGACGGAGGTGTCACAGATGTACGACCTCTATGCGATGGCCTATACTGCCTCGTACAAGAAGGTCAATGCATTCTCTAAGTCTGACCTCGATCATCCTGAAAACTTCATCAACATCTCCTCGCACCACAAGCTCGTGAAGTACAAAGATCATGGGAAGGCGAGAAAAGGGGAGGACTTTAACCCGAGCCAAGGGCCTATTGATCCAGAGCTGATGATGATAGCTGGCAATGGGAGGCCCCATGGTTCGATCGCCATTGGAGACGGCCTTATATGTTGTCCTAGCACTCTCCGGTAGATAAAGGCACGCCAAACGAGCTCCTGTCCTGAGATAACACCTCGTCCACGGCCAGTCGAGCTCGCCATTGAGGTTAGTTTAATGGACTCAACTATCTTTCCGCATTACGTTGTGTGTGCGAACCAGTATGATTACAGTGCTAACAATGAGTTGTGTTGCATGCTGCTATTCTAAAAGAGAGAGAGACAATGGATACACTTTTGGCGGCGAAGGATAAGGAGATGAAGGAGATGGAGGAGAGGACGGTTGTGTTGTTCGAGGCGAAGAGGGCACGGAATGATGCGTCTAACATGGCCATGTACGAGCTCTTAGTGTTAAGTGTCTTCTTCATATTTGTCCAATCTTGTATTTTAATGTTTGTTTCATTAATAACTAAATTTTTTGACTTGTCGAAACCAAATGTACAGTCTATGTGCGAGAAGACCGGTCACGGCCCTCCGGCGGTGCCAGTCACTAATAGGGCGGGGACGGTGAGTTTCATTTCAATGCAGTGATCTTTTGAGTTTCATCATGCTAACGACACATTGCAAACGATGTTTGGTGCAGAATATCTCCCGAAATGCATCGCACGACCCTTCCATAGTGGAGCCTTCTCCAGGGCAGCCTTCTCCAGGTGAAACAAGCCAGAGCCACCGTGCTTCACCGCCATGCTGACGAGAATGGTATGTTTTTTCTAGTGTTTTCTTAACAACCGCCTAATGATGTTTACTAACCTTACCTTAGCTCCAAAACGACATATTTTACCCAAGTTAGCTCTAGAATGACCTATAGTTAGCTTAGTTACGTCCTAAATGACATAATTAGCTTAGTTAGCTCCAAAATGGCATAATAAGAATAGTTAGCTCCTAAATGACCTATTTTTAACTAAGTAGCTGTAAAATGACATATAGTTAGCTTAGTTTCCTCCTAGATGATGTAGTAAGCTAAATTAGCTCTAAAATGGCCTATTTAATAAAAAGACCTATACTTAGCGAAGTTCTCTCCTGAATGACATAATAAGCTTACTTAGCTACAAAATGACCTATTGTACCTAACTTAGCTATTAAATGGCCTATAATTAGCTTAGTTAGCTCCAAAATGGCATAATAAGCATAATTAGCTCCTAAATGATCAATGTTTACCTAAGTAGCTCTAAAACGACATATAGTTAGCTTAGTTTCCTCCTAGATGACGTAGTAAGCTAAATTAGCTCCAAAATAGCCTATTTAATACAAAATGACTTATACTTAGCTAAGTTCTCTCCTAAATGACATAGTAAGTTAACTTAGCTACAAAATGACCTATTGTACCTAACTTAGCTATTAAATGGCCTGTAATTAGCTAAGTTAGCTCCAAAATGGCTTAATAAGCATAGTTAGCTCCTAAATAACCTATTTTTTTTACCTAAGTAGCTCTAAAATGACATATAGTTAGCTTAGTTTCCTCCTAGATGACGTAGTAAGCTAAATTAGCTCCAAAATGGCCTATTTTTAAAAAAATGACCTATACTTAGCTAAGTTCTCTCCTAAATGACATAATAAGCTAACGTAGCTACAAGATGACCTATTTTTACCTAACTTAGCTATTAAATGGCCCATAATTAGCTTAGTTAGCTCCAAAATGGCATAATAAGCATAGTTAGCTCCTAAATGACCTATTTTTACCTAAGTAGCTCCAAAATGACATATACTTAGCTTAGTTTCCTCCTAGATAACGTAGTAAGCTAAATTAGCTCCAAAATGACATATTTAATACAAAATGACATATACTTAGCTAAGTTCTCTCCTAAATGACATAATAAGTTTACTTAGATACAAAATGACCTATTGTGCCTAACTTAGCTATAAAATGGCCTATAATTAGCTTAGTTAGCTCCAAAATGGCTTAATAAGCATAGTTAGCTCCTAAATGACCTATTTTTACCTAAGTAGCTCCAAAATGACATATACTTAGCTTAGTTTCCTCCTAGATGATGTAGTAATCTAAATTAGCTCCAAAATGGCCTATTTAATCAAAAAATGACCTATACTTAGCTTACTTCTCTTCTTAATCTAGTCTTCTTCTAACTTTCTTATTTCCCATTTTGCAGATTACGTTCACTTCATGGAAGCTTGGATTGATGGAGTGCTTGGGTTACTTGTATTTTTTTGGATAATATGTATGGATGAAACTATTGTAATATATGGATATGAAACTTTGTATGTATGGATCAAACTATTGTAATATATGGTTTGGTACGGATGAAACTTGCATAATATGTATGTTTGTATGGATGAAAATTATTTTAATATGGTTATCAGTATGGAAACAACATTATTTCTGTGATATATATATATATATATATATATATATATATATATATATATATGACAAATTTTATCTACCACCGGTGGTAGTTACCACCGCTTGTGTTTTGTATGTTGTATGTAGTATCTATCAAATCGGAGAGTATGTATGCATAGTATGTAGTATATAATCATGTTTAGGTAGTATATATACTATTTGTTTGGTAGTATGTATCATATTTTGTGTATGCTCTTTTTTTACATACAAATATATGCGTATTTCACAAATATAATAAAAACTATGGATCAACTTGTAATTTTTTCATGTAACTCACTTTCAAAAATCTTATATATAGTATATGAACATAATAAGAATGATAAATTAGTATATATGCTCCCGCGTGGTAGTATATGGCACACGTGGGGTAACTACCCCTGGGTGGTAGGATGTATTTTTCCTATATATATATTCCTCACATATTAAATTTCCAAGGAAATAAATGTAGCATCCTCCTTCTCATTGGACTTGGATAGTGGATGTAGAAAATGATGTATGCATAGCTGATGTCAGCTATGCTACTGCAACAAAAGACCTTCCAATGGTACCAGAAATAGGTGTGTCGACGGCACCAGGAATCCTTCTGCTACGGCTACGCCTTAAGGGACTTCCTAGGTAAATATGCAAAGGATTTCCCCCATGGCCTTGGAGCCTTGCGTTGGTGTTCCCTCGAAGCAGAAAGGGTGATGTAGCGCAGCGATGGTAATTATTTCCCTCAGTTTGAGAACCAAGGTATCGATCCAGTGAAGGAGTATCACAAGAGCCTGCACAAACACAAAGAACCTGCTCCCAACGCTATGAAGGGGTTGTCAATCCCTTATAGATTGTTCGCCAAGTGAGAACTGAAAGCAACAAAGTAACAAAGCAAAGTAAAAGCGGAGGTGTAAACGATAGATGTGAATAGACCCGGGGGCCGTAGTGTTTACTAGTGGCTTCTCTCATGAAAGCAAGTAGACGGTGGGTGAACAAATTACTGTCGAGCAATTGATAGAACCGCGCAAAGTCGTGACGATATCTATGAGAATGATTATATCTATAGGCATCACGTCCAAAACAAGTAGACCGATACTTTCTGCATCTACTACTATTACTCCACACGTCGACCGCTATCCAGCATGCATCTAGTGTATTAAGTCCAAAAGAACACAGTAACGCCTTAAGCAAGATGACATGATGTAGATGGACAATCTCATATCAACGACAGAGCCCGTATTGTTACCCTTGATGGCAACTACTCAATGTGTGCCTTGCTGCCCCTACTGTCATTGGGAAAGGTCACCACATGGTAAGAACCCAAAACCAAGCACTTCTCCCATTGCAAGAATCATAGATCTAGTTGGCCAAACAAAACCCAAGACTCGGAGAGACTTACAAGGATATCAAATCATGCATATAAGAAATCAACAAAGACTCAAATATATATCATAGATAATCTGATCACAAATCCACAATTCATGGATCTCGACAAACACACCGCCAAAGAAGATTACATCGGATAGATCTCCATGAAGATCATGGAGAACTTTGTATTGAAGATCCAAGAGAGAGAAGAAGCCATCTAGCTACTAACTACGGACCCGTAGGTCTGAAGTGAACTACTCACGAGTCATTGGAGGGGCGATGATGATGATGAAGAAGCCCTCCAACTCCAAAGTCCCCTCCGGCAGGGCGCCGAGAAGGGTCTCCAGATGAGATCTCGCGGAAACGGAAGCTTGCGGGGGCAGAAAAGTATTTTCAAGGCTCCCCTCATTTTTTGCTGTATTTTAGGGAATATATAGGCCAAAGATCTAGGTCAGGGGGCGCTCAGGGAGGCCACAAGCCTTGCCATCGCCGCCTCCCCTGGTGGCGGAGTGGGGGCTTGTGGGCTCCCTGGAGCCCTCCTGGCTTGGCCCACATGCCCCGTGATCTTCTTCCGTTCGGGAAAATATCATTTCGGGGATTTTATTCCGTTTGGACTCTGTTCCAAAATCAGATCTGAAAAAAGCGGAAAACACAGAAAAAACAAGAACTGGCACTTGGCACTGAATTAATAAGTTAGTCCCAAAAAAGATATAAAAGGTACATAAAACATCCAAAGATGACAAGATAACAGCGTGAAACCATCAAAATTATAGATACGTTTGAGGCGTATCAATAGCCACTCATCTCCTTTTTCTAAACTCTATGTGTTAAATATGGCGTGGGACTCAAAGCACTTTAACTCAATTAGACTCAAAATGAGCCTATTATAATGGAAATATGAAAATTTTGAGGTGAGCCCTATAAACCGGAAAGGAGGGAGTATCATATATTCCTGTGAAAATTGTTGGATTTAACAAAAAATAAATAAACATGGGCATTTTGGTTTCTTTGCCGTCCGCCCACCGACGACAAAGGGAGCCCAGCAGACGGCAAAGGCCTTGAAGGCCAGGACTATTTGCCATCTTTGTCGTCCGCCCACAGACGGCAAAGGGGCCATGGCAGACGACTAAGGGATGGTGGGCCCAGCAGATGGCAAAGGCTGCCGTTACCACTTGACGGCCCTAGCCCGCGAATATGCCGTCCAGGTTCTTTGCCGTCTTCCCCCCACGGTAAAGTTTCTTTGCCGTCCGCACGCCCAAGGCCGACGGCAAAGAACCCCTTTACCGGATTTTTCTTTGTCGTTCAGTTTGCCATCTACAGACGGACGACAAAGGCCTTTGCCGTCCGGGGTGCGCCCCTTTACCGTCCACCATGGCAGACGACAAAGTCTCTAATTCCTATAGTGGTACATCCAGCAGACTTCAAGAAGACGATAACGATTAGTTGTGACCTCCCCGAGGAACAAGGAGCCATCCCTTAGTCGAGGTCCAATAGCACAAGATAGCCTCGACGTCCGCACGGACACCATGCCGGTCAAGCAAGCCCTTCGCGGTCGTTACTTCTGGCGGGATCTAGACTAGCCCCACATATCAATACTAGTCTTTTCTGCGCACCTTGTGCTCACTCATGCGCACCCGGGATCAACTTCCCGATCGGTCACCCATCCTAGAACTACTCCAAGCCGAGCACGCTTAACCCATGAGTTCTATTTGAATGGGCTCCCGGAAAAGAAGGAATTCCTTATTGATATGAGTAGTCTATCATCCCTAATAAGCCAGGTTATCACAAAACTGACATGCAATCGAAGAAGAGATTGGTCGGCTCTTAGCTGCCGGGTTCATCAAGGAGGTGACCCACCCAGAGTGGCTTGGCAAACCCTTTATGGTATGAAATAAAAACATGTACTAGGGCATATGCATTGACCACGCCGACCTCAACAAGGCATGTCGTAAGGACCCGTTCCCTCTACTTCGCATCGACCAAGTCATCGATTGAACTGAGAGTTGTGAGAAATTGCTTTTCTTGGACGCCTACTCAGATTACCATCAAATAAACATGAAGGAATCAAACCAAGAGAAAACCTATTTCAGTACGCCCTTCGAATCGTTCTACTACATAATCACACAAGAACTCGCGACCAACATATCAAAATATGATGTACAAGTGCCTTCACGGCAATATCGGGATCAACATTGAGGTCTATGTTGATGACATAGTAGTCAAGCCACGACGGGGCTCGAGATTGCCTCCGACCTCCAATAGAGATTCACTAACCTCCGATGTTTCAGTATAAAGTTGAATATTGAAAAGTGTGTTTTTAGGGTTCCTACGGGCTAGCTCCTCGGGTTCATTGATCCCAGTGAGGAATGAAAAAAAGTCCAAGCCATCATTAATCTAAAGCCGCCAGAAATAATATGAAAAGTTTGGAAGCTCGCAGGATGCATGGCATCGCTCAACTCTTATATCTCTTGGCTCGAGGAAAAGACCCTCCTACTCTACCGGCTCGTGCAGAAGAATGATAAGTTCTACCATAGTGATGAAGCAAAGGCGACATTTGTTGACCACAAATAGTTTTTACAATCCAACAAACTTTAATCTAATCCATGTTTATTCCACCCAATGATCATCATATTCATATAGTAACTCATCATCCAGAGTCATATAGTAACTCATTATCATTCTACCACATCGTTACAAGTAATACAGACTCCTCATAATCATCATCTTAGTCATACAATAACACACCATCTAGCACATGACAAGTTAACCAACATTAACTAATTGTTATCATCCTAGGTAAATAAATCATCATCGTTCTAGCACATGACAAGTATTAGCCATGATATACTCCTCTCTCTTAGGTAAAAGATAATAAAACAAGTAAACCCCTCCATCTCCATAATGGAGAATAGAGATTCACCTGTCTCCCCTTTGTGGCCTGCGCAATCCATGTTGTGTCAAATTGGTTGCCTCCACGCATTCACTAATTTTGTTTGTTCTTTGATGTCGAGGCGTTCATCTATTGAAGAAATCGAGTACGAACTATGGAAAGCCACCGACGGACTTGGCTATAATCTAGCAATACTCATGTCACCTTCCATAAACATCAGGTTAGGGACAACATCCTCCGGGATCTTCTGTTTAAGAACATAATAGTAACATAGTTAGCAATGTAGTTTTTCTTAAGACGAATGGATGCAAAAGATGGACTAGTGACACAATAGTAATTTTTTTACCATTCTATCTGCACGGATGTTACCATGGTTCAACACGTGGACTAGTGATGCTTCTCCAACGTATCTATAATTTTTGATTGTTCCATGCTGTTATATTATCATTCTTGGATGTTTTAAAATCATTTTATATCATTTTTTGGTACTAACCTATTGACATAGTGCCCAATGCCATTTGCTGTTTTCTGCATGTTTTTTACACCGCGAGAAATCAATACCAAACGGAGTCCAAACGCAGCAAAACTTTTGTGGAATGTTTTGGGCCAGAAGACATCCAGTGGGCCAGGAACACACCTGAGGGGAGCTCCGATGGGAGCACAACCCACCAGGGCGCGCCTGGGGGCCCAGGCGCCCCCCGGTGGGTTGTGCCCTCCTTGTTGGCCTCCTGCACCACCTCTTTGCTCTATAAATACCCCAACATTCCAGAAACCCTAAAGGGGGGACGGAAATCAATTCCAGCCGCCGTAGAGTCCAGAAACACCAGATTCAATCTAGACACCATCACAAAGGGGTTCATCATGTCCATTGGTGCCTCTCCGATGATGCGTGAGTAGTTCTTTGTATACCTACGTATTGGGGAACGTTTTCCTACGCACACGAAGACCTATCATGGTGATGATCATCTATGAGAGGGAGATCGGATCCACATACCCTTGTAGATCGCTAAGCGGAAGCATTAATAAACGCGGTTGATGTAGTGGTACGTCTTCACGATCCGTTCCATGAACCGTCCCACGAACTGTCTCACGATCCGTCCCGATCAAGTGCCGAACGGACGACACCTCCGCGTTCTGCACACGTACAACTCGATGACGATCTCCACCTTCTTGATGCAGCAAGAGGGGGAGGAGAGGTAGATGAGTTCTCCAGCACGGCGGTGCGGTGGTGGTGGTGGTGATGCTATTCCAGTAGGGCTTCACCTAAGCACCGCTGAAACTAGAGGAGAAACAGATCTAGAGAGAGAGGGCATCATGTGGCTGTTTTTTGTTGTATCAAAAACCCTCAAAACCCTTAGTATATATAGGAGGAGAGGAGGGAGAGGGGTGCGCCCTAGGTCAGCCTTTTTTTCTCTCTTAGGCAAGGGAGAGAGGAGGAGTCCTACTCCAATCCTATTTGGACTAGGATTCCTCCTTCCCACTTGGAAACTTTTTCCACCTTGTGTTCTTTCCTTCTCAAATCTTATGGGCCTTAGTGTGAACTTATTACAGCCCACTAGGGGCTGATTTATCTCTTCCCACAGCCCATGAGGCCCCTTGGGGCGTGACACCCCTCCCGACACTCCCGGTACACTACGAGGAGCCCAAAACTTTTCCGGTGACCAAAACAGGACTTCCTATATATCAATCTTTACCTCCAGACATTTCCGGAGCTCCTCATGACGTCCAGGATCTCATCCGGGACTCCGAACAACCTTCGGTCACCAACACCTATAACTCAACTATACCGAAACGTCACCGAACCTTAAGTGTGCAGACCCTGCGGGTTCGAGAACTATGCAGACATGACGTGAGATACTCTCCGGTCAATAACCAATAGCGGGACCTAGATGTCCATATTGGCTCCCACAAATTCTACGAAGATCTCTATTAGTTGAACCTCTGTGTCAAGGATTCAGTTAATCCCGTATGTCGTTCCCTTCATCCTTCGGTATGTTACTTGCCCGAGATTCGATCGTCGGTATCTCTATACCTAGTTCAATCTCGTTACCGACAAGTCTCTTTACTCGTTCCGTAATACAAGATGCCATGACTAACTCCTTAGTCACATTTCTTGCAAGGCTTATTGTGATGTTGTATTACCGAGTGGCCCCCGAGATACCTCTCTGTCACACGGAGTGACAAATCCCAGTCTTGATCCATGCCAACCCAACAGACACCTTTGGAGATACCTGTAGAGCACCTTTATACTCTCCCAGTTATGTTGCAAAGTTTGATAACACACAAGGTATTCCTCCGGTGTCCGGGAGTTGCATGATCTCATGGTCGTAGGAACAGATACATTGACATGCAGAAAAGAGTAGCAATAAACTGACACGATCATATGCTACGTTTATAGTTTGGGTCATGTTCATCACATCATTCTCCTAATGATGTGATCCCGTTATCAAGTGACAACACGTGCCTATGGCCAGGAAACCTAGACCATCTTTGATCAACGAGCTAGTCAACTAGAGGCTCACTAGGGACAATGTGTTGTCTATGTATCCACACATGTATTTGAGTTTCCAATCAATACTGAAAGTGCGTTATATCAACTAGAGGGGGGGGGGGCGTGAATAGGAGATTTTCAGAATTTCATCACTGAGGAAATTCCTTTTGAGGAAATTCCTCACTGATGACTAACTTACAGGGGAAACAGTTAAGGATCAGTCGTGCAAACGTTCACCACAGCAGTATTACAGAGTGAAGATTATGAAAACAGATTGCATAGTAAGCAGGCACGCAGAATACAGATGATGATTAACTCAAGTGAAGAATTTGGGGTTGAGGAAATTCAGAGAAAGTCTTCAGCAAATTCTTCAAACAGTCACAGTGAAAGTCATCAACACATAATACAGAGAATGTAAAGAGTTGAGGAATTAGAACCCGATTCTTGGTGAAGACTGTTGTTGATGACCCAGTTCCAACTGCTGTGACAGTTGTACATCTGGTTTGGAGCGGCTTGGTATTGAAACCAAAGTCACCCAGTCCCGGGACACACAGTCCCTACCGTATTCTCCTTGAGCTAAGGACACACAGTCCTCGCCCAACACTCGTGGTAAGTCTTCAGGGCAGACTTCCAAACCCTCACAAACTCGGTCACCCGGCGATCCACAATTGACTGCTGGATTGCTCTAGACCATGACGCCTAACCGTCTGGAGGATGCACAGTCCTCAAAGGTAAAAGGCTTCAGTCCCACACAGGAACAACTTCTTCAGTGATGCTCAATCACTAGGTTTGGTTTGTGGTTTTGGTGGGTGGTGTATTTCCTCACTGATGATTTACTCTCGTAGGCTCTGAGGAATTTGGGTTGCTCTTATGACAAGTGTCAGTTTCTAACGGAGCAGCCAACCAGCTAGTGGTTGAGGGGTGTGGCTATTTATAGCCTGGGAGCATCCCGACATGATTTGACACTAATGCCCTTAAATAATATGACCGTTGGAGTGGATAAGACCAGTGACTTGGCATGGTTATCAAAACAGTCGGTACCCTCAACTGTGAGAGTCCTCATGTCACTCATATTCCTCACTTGAGGCTTTTGGTAGGATTTGGCTTGGGTTGAGCATCATGAGGAAATTCATTCCATAGTGTTACTTTGACCCCCTTTAACAGTACGGTGTTCATATTCATCAAATGCGAAGAAAGTAAAACAGAAAGCGAAAATCTTCACGCTTCAATTTCTTCAGAATGATTTTCTTCAGGAACCACCGGTCTTCTCAATATCAATATCTTCATGAGGAATATCAATTTCATCGCAGATTCCTGGCGATTCATTTCTTCAGCTTCAGACCAATTTCTTCAACTGAAGAAATACATTTTTAGGGGTCGATATTCTTCAAATCTCAAACTCCTCAATGACTTATAGATCCTTTGTATACTCACAAACACATTAGATACTTAACCTATAAGTCTTCAAACCACCAAAATCACTAAGGGGCACTAGATGCATTTACAATCTCCCCCTTTTTGGTGGTTGATGACAATTAGGTTAAGTCTTCAGCAGGGATCAAAAATATGAAGTGTAAATACTCATTTGAGGAATTTGAAAACAAGATTCACAGAGACTCCCCCTGAAGATGTGCATACCTTGAGGATTCTGCTTTTATAGCAGATTGCACGTTGATGATTTATATCATGGAGATCTCCCCCTGAATCTTGTAAATCATGCATACATATAGCATATCATATGAAGAAAATGAAGATGCATGATGGCAAATGGTATCTGACGAATTTCAGCATGCGTGCATTAAAACTTGAGGAATAAGCATGCGAATAAAAACGTTCAAAAGCGTCAGAGTACCATCGGGCTTAAGTTACAACTCGTTACATAAAAACTTCAGAAGAGCCAAGAGTATGTAACTTAAATATAGTTCATAGGCCCCAAAAATAAATCCCGTTTGAAGACTAACTCTCAAGTTTCTCCCTCTTTGTCATCAAGTGACAAAAAGGGACAAACTGAGGACTAACGCCCGTGAAGACTTCATTTCTTGGCGGTTGATGAAGATCCTTGACGCTTCTTGGGTGTAGTCTTCTTCCTTGGGCCGGTTGCGGTGTCGAGTTGTTCCTCATCAGATTCAGCGGTGCGGAATGAAGAGAAGGAGCTGTCTTCAAGATCTGGCACTGGAATGGGCCTGAACTTCTTCTTGGGAGGCCACAACCACTCAAAGTATTGCTCAAAGTTCATTTCTTCAAGCTCAGTTTGGGTCTTCAGATGTGCAAGAGTAGCCCAGGTGCGATCGAAAACCTCATGCAGATAGTGATGATTAAGTTTCACAGAGTTCTGTGTCTTAGTGAGGGCTTTCACAATGGCACCAAACTGGCGTTCGACCCATTTGTGGTTGTGATCCACCTTCTGATGAAGACTGAGGAGAAGCTCTCTGGTGTTTAGCACGCGAGGAGGAACAGGGCTGGGTGGACGAGTCTCAGTATCGTCCCATGAAGAATAAGCGTCTGGTTCTTTAAACTGGCCATCAAGGGGCCTGCTGCCTTCGTCAATCACAGACTTTCCTTTTCCCTCAATGGGCTCGAAAGTCTTCTTGTTGACACGGATAGGAGGCATATAACCAACATGGTTTTGGAAATCAGCGTGGAAGTTGATGCCTGTCCTTGTCCTGATGAATCTCATGATCCATGGGGCATAAATTTTGTGATCAAAGGGGCACATGGCATTGTCAGCCAAAGTCCTCAAGAAGAAATCATGGATATTCATGGGGATACCGTGAATGATGTTGAAGAGGATATTCTTCATGAGGCCGACGACATCTTCTTCATCATCATGGCCTTTGATTGGTGCTAGCACACTGCAGAGAATACGGTAGACAGACCGGGGTGTGTACTTGAGCTCATGGACGAGGAATGTGGTTCTTGAGGGTTTTCCTGCAGCCAAAGGCTTCATGAGGACTTCCATCATTCCATCGGGCTGCTCACGCTCACCATAAAGCTTCACTGCCCCATCTGAAGGAATTGGTACGGGCAGTTCTCTGAGGAGTTCAGAAGCAGGAGCCTTGTAGTGAGTGTTTTGGGTCATCCAATCAAACACCGAGGTGTTGATGTCATCAGCATTGCCAGAGATGTGCAGAGTTGCATAGAATTTAAGAATAAGCTCAATATTCCAGTCTGTTATATCTGAGCACATAGGGAGCAAACCTGCATCGTGGAGTACACTGAGGACTGGTTCCATGCAGGGTATTGCTTCAAGCTCATCATGAGGAATGTGCCTGTGCTGGAATATCTTGTTGCGTCCACAGAGCACAGAAGCATAGTAGTTCATCTGAGTCCTTGTCCAAAACTTCAGATGCCTCATTTGAGGCTTGTCATAAGGATTCTGTTCGATGAAATACATGCCTTCCTCAAAGAAATTTTCTTTCTGAAACTTTGGCCGCTTCGAGAATGGCTGGCGCTGAACTGGCTTGATATTGTGCTGAGGAATGGGAGGGGAAACAAGCATGGCAGTCTCTGGGTTGAGCACAATGAATTCATTGTCAGGGGCGGGAACATTTTATTCAGCATTTTCCTCAGGTTGAGGAATTTCATCAGCTGGAACTTCTTGCTCTGGCTGAGCTTCAGACTGAGGAATTTCTGCTTCTTTCTCAGCTTGAGGAGTTTGGTGAGCTTGTTCAGAATGAGGAGGCTGCTCAGGATGGACATTTTCATCAGCTTGTGTTTCTTCAGCTGGCTTTGTGGCAGAGGCATTTTCATGAACTGCTGCAGCTGAAGCTTGAGGAATCTCTGTCTAAGGAACATGAGGTTGAGGACTGTCATCAATCTGGATTTCCTCATCAGTGTGTTCCTCAGAGGCAACATCCTTCATTTCCTCATCTTCCCTTGTAGTTTGGTCACCAATGACGACCATTTCATATGAAGGTGCAACATTTAGAGGCACCGGGTCCAGAGGGGCAGATTCTTCAGTTTCCTTGAGGCGCTTTGCCTCTATCTTTTCTTCTGCTGAAGAAGCTTTTCTCTTCTTTGCTTCCTTCTCAGCAGCTCTTGTCTTCTTTGCGTCTGATGCAGACGGGATTATCTTCTTCACCTTTGAAGCTTTTGGTGAAGGTGTTCTTTCTGTAGTTTCTTCAGCTGGTAGTGAGGAACCAGCTGGAACAGAGTCATCAGCCTGCTTTGATGAAGCAGCTGGATCAGGAGCAGTTGCATCAGGGGTTGCAATTTCATCAGTGGCGGTCTCGGTGATGATTTCTTCAATGGCCGGCTCATCATCACGGCGCTCTTGGTGTTGTTCCTCAGCTTGAGGAATTTCCTCCTCATCAGGAGATACATCTTCTGGCTGCTCAACCAGGGGCTGAGGAGTTGGTGCTTGTGGTTGGTGTCGTTTGTTGTAGTCATCAACAGCACTATTGGCTAGCTTGATGAAATTGCGCTTGATGCTTTTGCGGTCTGACAATTTGTCACACTTGTCAGTCAAGACTTGCATTTCTGCCTGGGTTGACACCAGTGCTTCAGGCGTCAGCTTAAGGAGATTTTGCCTGAGGAATTTCTCCTTTTTGTCCTTTGCAATCTTTGCCTGCTTGGCCTTCTGTTCCTTCCACTTGGCTTCGTTTATGAAGGTGGCCACCATGTGGCCGATGCCAGGAGGAAGTTTCAAGTCATCAATGGGGGTGTTAGGGTCCTCATATCATATGTTGATGTAGTCGAGGAGGACCTTGGGGTCCATGGCCATAGGAATAGCACTGCCTGATGCTTGTGCTACCCGTTCTTGCTTGTTCCCGATGATGGCTTCCAGGGTTTCATCATCATAATCATCACTTCCCTCTGATGCAGACGGGACTGCGATGATTTTGCTGGGGCTGGGCAAAGGTGCAGGTTCAGTAGTTGCCAAAGTCTTCACAAGGGGTGTTGAAGACTTTGTCTCCGAGCTAGTTGCAGCTGGGAGTGAGGAGCTGGAGCTGGCAGTCGTAGTCTTCACGACTTTCTTCTGTACTGGCTTTGGAGGTGGAGCTGAGGACTTTGGTGTAGATGAGATGGGTGCTGAGGGTTTTGGCGCTGATGGTTTTGGTGTTGACGGTTTTGGAACCGAGGGTTTTGGAGCTGAGGGTTTTGTGACAGAAGCCGGTGCAGACTTCTCTTGAGGCTTTGAAGGCTTTGGCTTTGTGGGTGCAGACTGCTTTTGAGGAATCTCTGAGCCTGAAGTTTCTGCTGCTGAGGAATGAGCAGCACAGGAGGCAGCAACTGAGGATTCATTAAATTTCTTTACTGCAGTTTCAGCTTGCTTCTTGAGCTTGGCCAGATGCCTTTCTTTTTCATCTGGGTAGTCATCAAGAGTCATAAGACTTGAGGGATGAGCAACTTGATGATCCTCAAGTGGAGCCCTTCTGCCAGGAGGCTTCAAAGCGAATTTCTTCGCATATTTTGGAGTCACAAACCTGTACTCCTTCCACTGCTTTGCCCATCTGCGTTCAATTTTCTGCAGCCTAATCTTTCTCTTGACCATTGTCTCAGGTTCTTCATCAGGCGTACAATAGTCCAAGTATATGTCATCAGGAATATCAGCAGCTGTGTTCTGCTCCAGTTTCTTTCCTCCCTTCTGTTTCCTCTCTTCCTCCATTTTCTTCAGACGAGGAATTTGCTGATGATTTTGAACTCTTGAGGATTCTGATGAGCCTTGAAGAGTTTCTTCCAGAAACGCTGCAAATGAGTTAATGTGATGAGAACCGAGAGATTCATCAGCTGACATGTGTGTACCTGTGAACAGAGTATAGTTGCGAGGAATTTGGAGAGGTCATATGCGTTCTCAGATTTTGAAGAAAATGAAAAAGTTTGACAGTTTGAGGAATATAACTAGTGGTTGAGGAATTTGCCTAAGCATACTGTTCTTGGGTTCCAGAGTTGTACAGATCCGAAAATTCGCACAATTGAGGAATCTCGTGAAAATCTTAGATGCTTAGCTAGTTCATCAATGATTGTGGTGATAGATAGTGTTTGAGGAATCATGTGCGCATCGTATCTTGAGGAAAAACAGATTTCACATGGGAGAGGTAAAATTTCAGATCTAATCTGCTGTAAAAATGGAGTATATTTACCCTAGAAGGTGCGAGCGAAGAACACAAAAGGTGGTGTTGGAGAGGCTCTTCGGTCGAGTGTCCAATGCACCCTAACTTGGCAGCAGAGGACGTCTACGGTGGCGGCGGACGTAGATGTTCCGACTCCAGCGTGATCCTTGCGGCGAAAAGGTTGAGGCAGTGAAGCTCTTCCTTGCCGGCGACAAGACAACCAACGGTGGTGCTAGGGTTCGATGGAGAGTGTGATGGCAGGAGAGCGATGAGGCGAAGAAGAAGATTCCGAGGGGGATAAGGACCTATTTATAGCCCGAAAGTTACTGTTTGGCACGAAAGTTTCGGACCAAATAGCCCTTGCCTCTACGTCTCCGCAGGACACGTGTAGCTCCCGTACGATGCGGTGGAGATAGTGGAGATCGTGGTTATCCGATCGTGGGAAGTGGGGTTCAGTTACTGTTCTTTTTGAAGAAAACAATTTTTGAAGATTTGAGGATTTTCGTTACAAAATCATCAGCTGACAAGGATGCAGTGAGGATTTTGAACAAAGTTTCAAGTAGAACGCATATGAAGAATTGAATAGACTGGATAAGTATAGCATAGAGGGAAAGTAGGGTCCGATCACATTCACTTAGCAGAAACATCAACTTAAAGAAATAGCAATAAGTGAATGCTGTTTAGGACAAGAAATCACAGTCTACCTAGGCAAATGAAAGTCATCAAGTGTTTTTGAAGATTTTGTAATAGATCATCACAATGAAGAACAACTGTTTTGAAGAAAAATGCATTGTGAGGAAATTGATCATTTGAAGAAAATCAACTTGAGGAATTTCACATTGGGCGGTGGCGTTACCCACCATATAAGAATGTTGATTACAGATGCCGTGTACAATTGTCGTAGGGCCCTGAGAATCAATTTCTTCGTTAATTTCTTCACATTCAGAGTGACTTTCTTCATTGGTTGAAGAAAATCGTTTCATCATGTGTTGCACATCTAAGTCATCAACTTTGCATAAGTGTTAGGATGTGTGCATGTTTTTACAAAACATTTGAAGACTCTAAGATATTTAGCTCACACCGCAACTTGCAAAACCTTTTCTCATCCAAGGGCTTAGTGAAGATATCAGCCAGTTGATCATAAGTCTTCACATGGTCGATGAGGATATTGTCCTTGAGGACATGGTCCCGAAGAAAATGATGATGAATCTGGATGTGCTTGGTCTTCGAGTGCTGCACTGGGTTGTAGGCAATCTTGATAGCACTCTCATTGTCACAGTAGAGAGCCACATTCTTCATGTTGATGCCGTAGTCCTTGAGGGTTTGCTTCATCCATAGTAATTGAGCACAGCAAGAACCAGCAGCAATGTACTCAGCTTCGGCAGTGGAGAGTGATACGCAGTTCTGCTTCTTTGAGGACTAGCAAACTAGTGATCTTCCGAGGAAATGGCATGTGCCAGAAGTTGACTTGCGATCCACACGGTCACCAGCATAGTCTGAATCAGAATACCCTACCAGATGAAGATTGGAGCCCTTGGGATACCATAATCCTAGTGTTGATGTGTGAGCTAAGTATCGAAGAATATGTTTCACAGCCTTATGGTGTGATTCCTTCGGTTTTGCTTGAAAACGTGCACACATGCAAACACTAAGCATTATATCTGGCCTAGATGCACATAGATACAATAAAGAGCCAATCATAGAACGGTATACCTGCTGATCGAAATCTTTACCATTTTCATCAGTGCCGAGGTGACCGTTGGTAGGCATTGGAGTCTTGGCACCTTTGCATTCGTGCATGTCGAATTTCCTCAGAACATCCTTGAGGTATTTCTCCTGTGATACGAAGATTCCATTGCTTTGTTGACGAATTTGAAGACCTAAGAAGAATTTCAGCTCCCCCATCATGGACATATGATATTCTTCACTCATCATATAGGCAAATTCATCACTGTATCTTTTGTCAGTACAACCAAATATGATGTCATCAACATATATTTGACATACAAACAACTCATTATCATAAGATTTTGTGAAAAGAGTTGGATCGAGTGAACCAGGTTTGAAGCCTTTCTTCATGAGGAATTCCTTCAATGTATCATACCATGCCCGAGGGGCTTGCTTGAGGCCATACAGAGCCTTTTTGAGTCTGAAGACTTTGTCTGGATTCTTTGGATCCTCAAAACCTGGGGGCTGAGCAACATATACTTCTTCCTCAAGCTTACCATTGAGGAATGCACTTTTCACATCCATTTGATATAAGGTGATGTTATGATGATTATCATAATCAAGTAGAATTTGAATAGCTTCAAGTCTAGCAACAGGTGCAAAAGTTTCATCGAAATCTATTCCTTCAACCTGGGTGTAGCCTTGGGCTACAAGTCGTGCCTTGTTCCTCACCACTTGACCGTCCTCATCTTGCTTGTTTCGGAAAATCCACTTGGTGCCGATGATGTTATGCTTGCGAGGATCTGGTCGTTTGACGAGCTCCCATACGTCATTCAGCTTGAATTGAAGAAGTTTGTCTTGCATGGCTTGGATCCACTCCGGTTCCAGAAAAGCCTCAGCTGCTTTTGAGGGTTCTGTGATGGATACAAAGGAAAAATGCCCACAAAAGTTAACTAAGTGTGAAGCTTTTGAGCGAGTGAGAGGACCTGGCGCATTGATGTCGTTGAGGATTTTGTCAAGTTCTACTTCATTTGCAATCCTCAGATGAGCTGGTTGAGGATTTTGTCTGGGCTGAGGAAGTGATGCTGTTGCAATTTCCTCAGGAGCATCTTCTTGGTTTTCATCAGCGATGGGGATCGTTTCTTCACCAATTTCCCCAGTGGGGACAATGTCTTCAGTAGGCTTAAGCTTTATTGCTTCCTCAGGAGACAACTTATCTGGATCAGAAGGCAATTGCTCTCTTTGCGAGCCATTAGTTTCATCGAACCGCACATCTACATCTCAACAACTTTGTTGTGATAGTTGTTGAAGACTCTGTAGGTGTGTGAGTCCTTTCCATAACCGAGCATGAAACCTTCATGTGCCTTAGGTGCAAAATTTTGAGCTATGGTGAGGATCTCTAATCCAGCATTTTGCACCGAAGACTTTGAAATAACTTACATTGGGTTTCTTGTCAGTGAGGAGTTCATATGAGGTTTTCTTGAGGAATTTGTGAAGATATACCCTGTTGATGATATGGCATGCAGTATTGATTGCTTCAGGCCAGAAGCGACGAGGAGTCTGATATTCTTCAAGCATTGTTCTTGCCATTTCAACCAGAGTCCTGTTCTTTCTTTCGACGACACCATTCTGCTGAGGAGTATAAGGAGTAGACAATTCGTGAGTAATACCAAGTTCATTAGGATAATCATCAAGACCGGTGTTTTTGAACTCGTTTCCATTATCACTCCTGATGTGTTTGATCTTGATGCCAAAGTTCGTCGAGGCCCTTGAAGAAAATCGTTTGAAGATTTCCTGCACTTCAGTTTTATACACTATGATATGCACCCAAGTGTATCTGGAATAATCATCAACTATGACGAAGCCATATAAAGATGCTGCATTGGTTAGTGCGGCATAGTGAGTAGGTCCAAATAAATCCATATGAAGCAATTCGAATGGCCGTGTAGTAGTCATGATGGTTTTAGAAGGATGCTTGGATCTGGTCATTTTCCCAGATTCACAAGCACCGCAGAGATGGTCCTTGAGGAATTTGACTGATTCGATGCCGATGACATGCTTCTTCTTTGCAAGCGTGTGCAAATTCCTCATGCCTGCATGACCTAGTATTCGGTGCCACAGCCATCCTTCTGAGGTTTTTGCTAGTAAGCAAGTGGCTGGTTGAGGACCTGTAGAGAAATCGACAATGTACAAATCCCCTCTTCTTACACCTTCGAAGACTTTGGATCTGTCAGATTCCATGATGACTACACATCTATATCTACCAAAGATAACAATCATATCAAGATCACAAAGCATCGAGACTGACATGAGGTTAAAACCAAGGGATTCAACAAGCATTACTTTGTCCATATGCCTATCCTTGGAAATAGCTACTTTGCCAAGTCCCAATACCTTGCTTTTACCTTTGTCAGCATATGTGATTTGCTTCAGAGGTGATGGAGTTAGTGGCATATTCATCAGTAGGCTTTTATCACCAGTCATGTGATGTGTGCAGCCACTATCAAGAACCCACTCAGTATTTTTGGGTTTGTCATCCTGCAGATGAATTAGTACAGCTTACCATCTCATATGCTTCAGATTTGAAGAATATGATACTAATTTCATCAGTTCAGTGATTTCATCATAACAGAAATGTAAGGACGTGTGAAATATTTCTATTTCATCAATCATTAGCTTGCGTCCTATCAAGCATTTCCTCAGGTCTCCAGCAAATTCTTCAAATGATGATTTTCATCTGGAGACTTGACCTGCAGAAGTTATTAGTTTGATTTCTTCACCACCCACATCTGAAGGGGTGGCAAAGCGTTCATCATCCTGCGAGCACCATATGAGAAAGGTGGCATTGAAGCTAATGCACTTCTCTTAACAGTAGGGGGGTTAAAGTACTCATATGAGTATGCAGAGAACTGGTTTGAGGATTTATGAACATAATGATTTGAGGAGTAGCACTCATAATCATATTCCTTGTAGTTTCCCTGCATGTTAGACGCATAAGCACGGGTACGAGCATAGTTTTGACCAGTTGAGGATTTTGATCCTCTTGAAGACTTTGGTCCTCCCGAGGAATTGGATCTGGGGTTCAAATTCTTCAGAGGTGGTGTCATGAGGACATTCACTTGAAGATTTTCAAGACAACTTTTGGGAACCCAGATTTTCCTCAAAGGAGGGCCATTCCTGCAGTTAGTTCCAACATATCAAGCAAATACTTCACCAGATTGATTTTTGAACAATTTATAGTTGGAATCAAATGACTCATCCGAGGAATAGGATAATTCACATGAGAAGCCAGTTAGATTAGATGGATCAAAAGGAGGCCCAGTAGCAGCAACTCATGAGGTTTTGGGATACTGCTCAGGTTTCCAATAAGTTCCATCAGCATTTAATTTCCTCTCAAAGGCAATTCCTTCTTTCCTCGGGTTCCTGTTCAAGATCTGCTTTTTGAGCACATCACAAAGGGTTTGGTGTCCTTTGAGGTTTTTGTACATGCCTGTCACATACAATTCCTTCAACCCTGCATTTTCATCAGTAACATTTGTGTTTTCCTCAAGTGAGGAAATAGACACAACAGGTGCAGTTGAAGAATTTGTAGCATTTGATGATTCTGGTGAAGAACTAGCAGTTTCACGTTCAATGCATTTAAGACACGGAGGAATAAATTCAACTTGACTAGCGCTGATCTGTTGAGCTAGTAATGAATCATTTTCCATGCGAAGATCATCATAAGACATCCTCAGCTTCTCAAGATCAAGCTTCTTTTGAAGAAATTCGTAGGAAAGCTTCTCATGATCAGTGAGGAGTGTATCATAACGATCCTGAAGAATATCATATCTATACTGAAGATTTTTGATGTCATCAGCGAGGATTTGATTAAGATTCATTTCATCATTCAACAGATCATCACTTTTGTCTAGCTGTTTTTGAAGCTTTTCTAGAGCATTTTGTTGTTTAGTGGGAATGATGGCAAGTTTACTGTAACTGGGTTTTTTGTAATCATCATGTTCACAGTCACTTGAATCAGAGGAGGAGGCATTATTTGATACCTTTGAACCTTTTGCCATGAAGCAATAGGTTGGAGCGAAGTCATCAGCATAGTCATCAGTATGGATGGTGCAATCATTTTCTTCAAGATTGAAGATTGACTTGCTGACGAAATTGGTTGCTAGTGCAAGACTAGCCTGTCCGGATTCTGAGTCTTCTCCAGAGCCTTCTTCTTCATCACATTCCTCTGATTCTGCCTCAGAATCCATTTCCTTGGCAATAAGTGCCCGAGCTTTTCTGAAGCTAGTCTTCTTGTGTGAAGAGGACTTTGAAGATGAGGATTTTGAAGATTTCTTCTTCTTCTTCGAGTCATCAGAACTATCATCCTTGTATTTCTTTTTTGATTCCTTTCCCCAGCGGGGACAATCAGCAATGTAATGACCTGATTTCTTGCACTTGTGACAGGTCCGTTTTTTGTAGTCCTCAGATGCAGATTCTGATTTCCTCATGTCTCTTCTTGATGATTTACCGAACTGACCTCGGCATGTAAATCTCTGGAATTTCCTCACAAGCATTGCGAGCTCCTGTCCAAATTCTTTAGGGTCACAACTGCTGTCATCTGTTTCTTCTTCAGATGAGGAAATTGCTCTAGCCTTCAGTGCTCGTGGTCTGGAATAGCTTGGTCCATATAGATCTCTCTTTTCTTCTTGCTGGAATTCATGAGTATTTAGCCTTTCAAGAATATCAGCTGGATCTAGCATCTTGTAGTCTGGTCTTTCTTGAATCATCAGAACTAGAGTGTCAAATGAAGGATCCAAGGATCTCAGCAGTTTCTTCACAACTTCGTGATCAGTGATGTCTCGAGCTCCCAGTGCTTGCAGTTCATTTGATATGTCAGTGAGGCGATCAAAGGTGTCTTGGCAGCATTCATTGTCATGTCTCTTGAAGCGATTGAAGAGATTGCGAAGAATATCAACACGAGAGTCACGCTGGGTTGATACTCCTTCATTTACCTTGCACAGTCTCTCCCAGATCAGTGTTGCAGATCCCAAAGCACTTACTCTTCCAAACTGACCCGGGCTCAGATAGCCACAGATGATATTCTTCGCTTGAGAATCGAGTTGCTTGAATCTCTTCACATCAGCTGCAGTGACACTGGCAGAAACGAGGGGGACGCCATTTTCCACAATATACCAGAGATCATTGTCAATAACTGGCAGATGCAGTTGCATTTTGTTCTTCCAGAAAGGAAAGTTCTTCCCTTCGTAGGTGGGACATGGTGCAGTCACCTTGAACATGCCTGCAGTCGACATAACTAAAACTCCAGGTGGTTAAACCAAAATCACACAGAACAAGGGAGTACCTTGCTCTGATACCAATTGAAAGTGCGTTATATCGACTAGAGGGGGGGGTGAATAGGAGATTTTTAGAATTTCATCACTGAGGAAATTCCTTTTGAATAAATTCCTCACTGATGACTAACTTACAACGGAAACAGTTAAGGATCAGTCGTGCAAACGTTCACCACAGCAGTATTACAGAGTGAAGATTATGAAAACAGATTGCACAGTAAGCAGGCACGCAGAATACAGATGATGATTAACTCAAATGAAGAATTTGGGGTTGAGGAATTCAGAGAAAGTCTTCAGCAAATTCTTCAAATAGTCACAGTGAAAGTCATCAACACATAATACAGAGAATGTAAAGAGTTGAGGAATTAGAACCCGATTCTTGGTGAAGACTGTTGTTGATGACCCAGTTCCAACTGCTGTGACAGTTGTACATCTGGTTTGGAGCGGCTTGGTATTGAAACCAAAAGACACCCAGTCCCGGGACACACAGTCCCTACCGTATTCTCCTTGAGCTAAGGACACACAGTCCTCGCCCAACACTCGTGGTAAGTCTTCAGGGCAGACTTCCAAACCCTCACAAACTCGGTCACCCGGCGATCCACAATTGACTGCTGGATTGCTCTAGACCATGACGCCTAACCGTCTGGAGGATGCACAGTCCTCAAAGATAAAAGGCTTCAGTCCCACACAGGAACAACTTCTTCAGTGATGCTCAATCACTAGGTTTGATTTGTGGTTTCGGTGAGTGGTGTATTTCCTCACTGATGATTTACTCTCGTAGGCTCTGAGGAATTTGGGTTGCTCTTATGACAAGTGTCAGTTTCTAACGGAGCAGTCAACCAGCTAGTGGTTGAGGGGGGTGGCTATTTATAACCTGGGAGCATCCCAACATGATTTGACACTAATGCCCTTAAATAGTATGACCGTTGGAGTGGATAAGACCAGTGACTTGGCGTGGTTATCGAAACGGTCGGGACCCTCAACTGTGAGAGTCCTCATGTCACTCATATTCCTCACTTGAGGCTTTTGGTAGGATTTGGCTTGGGTTGAGCATCATGAGGAAATTCATTCCATAGTGTTACTTTGACCCCCTTTAACAGTACAGTGTTCCTATTCATCAAATGCGAAGAAAGTAAAACAGAAAGCGAAAATCTTCACGCTTCAATTTCTTCAGAATGATTTTCTTCAGGAACCACCGGTCTTCTCAATATCAATATCTTCATGAGGAATATCAATTTCATCGCAGATTCCTCGCGATTCATTTCTTCAGCTTCAGACCAATTTCTTCAACTGAAGATATACATTTTTAGGGGTCGATATTCTTCAAATGTCAAACTCCTCAATGACTTATAGATCCTGTGTATACCCACAAACACATTAGATACTTAACCTATAAGTCTTCAAACCACCAAAATCACTAAGGGGCACTAGATGCACTTACAATTACAATTCTAGCATGGATAATAAACGATTATCATGAACAAGGAAATATAATAATAACCAATTTATTATTGCCTCTAGGGCATATTTCCAATAGTCTCCCACTTGCACTAGAGTCAATAATCTAGTTCACATCACTATGTGATTGCAATGAATCTAACACCCATACAGTTATGGGGTTTGATCATATCTTGCTTGTGATAGAGGTTTTAGTCAATAGGTCTAAAACTTTTAGATTCGTGTGTGCTTTAAAAATCTCTATGTCCTATAAATGCTGCTACCACGCACCATTTGGAACTATTCCAAATGACTGCTCCACTATACGAATCCAGTTCACTACTCATAGTTATTCGGATTAGTGTCAAAGCTTGCATCGACGTAACCCTTTACGACGAACTCTTCAATCACCTCCATAATTGAGAAAAATTCCTTAGTCCACCAGTGACTAAGGATAACTTTGACCGCTGTCCAGTAATCCGTTATGGATCACTTTTGTAGCCCTTGACAAACTCATGTCAAGGCACACATCAGGTGCGGTACACAACATGGCATACTTTAGAGCCTACGGATAAGGCATAGGGGACGACCTTCGTCCTTTCTCTTTCTTCTGCCATGGTCGGGTTTTGAGTCTTACTCAAATTCACACCTTGCAACACAACCAAGAACTCCTTTGTTGATCTATTTTGAACTCCTTCCAAAACTTGTCAAGGCATGCATTTCGTTGGAAGTTCTTATCAAGCGTCTTGATCTATCGCCATAGATCTTGATGCACAATGTTCTAGTAGCTTAATCCAGTTTTTCCTTTGAAAAACACCTTTCAAACAACCCTTTATGCTTTCCAGAAATTCTACATTATTTCTGATCAACAATATGTCAACCACATATACTTATTAGAAATTCTATAGTGCTCCCACTCACTTGTTTGGAAATACAGGTTTCTCATAAACCTTGTATAAACCCAAAAGCTTTGATCATCTCATCAAAGCGTATATTTCAACTTCGAGATGCTTGCACCAGTCCATAGAAGGGTCGCTGGAGCTTGCATACTTGTTAGCATAATTCAAACAGACTTTTAGCATCGCTACGAGTGAGAAAGTCTCATCATAGTCAACCCTTTGAACTTGTCGGAAACATCTTTGCGACAAGTCGAGCTTTTCTTAATGACGACTTTTCATCATCATCGTCTGTCTTCCTTTAAAAGACCCATCTGTACTTAACAGTCTTACGACCATCAAGTAGTTCTTCAAAAGTCAACACTTTGTTTTCATACATGCATCCTCTCTCGGATTTCATGGCCTCCAGCCATTTGTTGGAATTAGGGCCCACCATCGCTTCTCCATAGCTCGTAGGTTCATTGTTGTTCAACAACATGACCTCCAAGACAGTGTTACCGTACCACTCTGTAGAAGTACGCGACCTTGTTGACCTACGAGGTTTGTAGTAACTTGATCCGAACCTTAATGATCACTATCATTAGTTTCCACTTCAATTGGCGTAGGCGCCACATGAACAACTTCCTGCGCCCTGCTACACACTGGTTGAAGTGACGGTTCATTAACCTCATCAAGTTCCACCGCCCTCCCACTCAATTCTTTCGAGAGAAACGTTTCCTCGAGAAAGGACCCGTTTCTAGAAACAAACACTTTGCTTCCGGATTTGAGATAGGAGGTATACCCAACTGTTTTGGGTGTCCTATGAAGATGCATTTATCCGCTTTGTGTTCGAGCTTATCATGCTGAAACTTTTCCACATAAGCATCGCAGCCCCAAACTTTTAAGAAACGACAACTTAGGTTTCTCCAAACCATAGTTCATACAGTGTCATATCAATGGAAATACGTGGTGCCCTATTTAAAGTGAATGCGGTTGTCTCTAATGCATAACCCATATACGATAGTGGTAATTCGACAAGAGACATCATAGTATGCACCATATCAAATAGGGCGCGGCTATGAAGTTCGGACACACCATCACACTATGGTGTTCTAGGTGGCATCAGATGTGAAACAATTTTCACATTTGTCTTAATTGTGTACCAAACTCGCAACTCAGATATTCATCTCTATGATCATATCGTAGACATGTTACCCTCTTATCACGGCGATCTTCAACTTGACTCTGAAACTGTTTGAACCTTTCAATAATTCAGACGTGTGTTTCATCAAGCAAATACACTAGTGTCTACTCAAATGATCTATGAAGTAAGAACATAACGATATCCACTGCGTGCCTCAGCACTCATTGGACTGCATACATCCAAATGTATTACTTCAAATAAGTTACTTTCTAGTACCATTTCACTGGAAAAACGAGGCCTTCAGTCATCTTGCCCATGTGGTATGATTTGCATGTCTCAAGTGATTCAGAATCAAGCGAGTCCAAACGATCCATCTGCATGGAGTTTCTTCATGCGTTTATACCAATAGGTATGGCTTGCATGTCTCAAATGTTTCAAAAATGAGTGAGTACAAAGATCCATCAACATGGAGCTTCTTCATGAATTTTATACCAACATGACTCAAGCGGTAGTGCCACAAGTAAGTGGTACTATCATTACTACTTTGTAATTTTGGCATCAATATTATGAACATGTGTAGCACTACGACCGAGATTCAATAAACCATTGAAGGTATTTATTCAAGCAAATAGAATAACCATTATTCTATTTAAATGAATAATCATATTGCAATAGACATGATCTAATCATGTTCATGCTCAACGCAAACACCAAATAATTATTATTTAGGTTTAACACTAATCCTGATGGTAGAGGGAGCGTTCGATGTTTGATCACATCAACCTTAGAATTACTTCCAACACACATCGTCGCCTCACCCTTGCTAGTATCCATTTAATCCGTAGCTATAATTTCGAGTTACTAACACTTAGCAACTGTACCGATATCTAATACCCTGGTGATACTAGGAGTACTAGTAAGGTACACATCAATATCAGGTATATCCAATATACGTTTGTCGACTTTGCCAGCCTTCTCATCTACCAAGTATCTAGGGTAGTTCCGCCTCAGTGACCGTTCCCCTCATAACAGAAGCACTTAGTCTCGGGTTTGGGTTCAACCTTGGGTTTCTTCATTAGAGCGACAACTGGTTTGTCGTTTCATGAAGTATCCCTTCTTGCCCTTGCCCTCCTTGAAACTAGTGGTTTTACTAACCATTAACAATTGATGCTCCTACTTGATTTCTACTTTCGCAGTGTCAAACATTGCGAATAGCTCAAGGATCATCATATCTATCCTTGATATGTTATAGTTCATCACAAAGCTCTAGTAGCTTAGTGGCAGTGACTTTGGAGAACCATCACTATCTCATCTGGAAGATTAACTCCCACTTGATTCAAGCGACTGTTGGACTCAGACAATCTGAGCACATGCTCAACGATTGAGCTTTTCTCCTTTACTTTGTAGACAAAGAATCTTGGCGGAGGTCTCATACCTCTCAACAAGGGCACGAGCATGAAATCCCAATTTCATCTCTTAGAACATCTCATATGTTCCGTGACGTTCAAAACGTCTTTGGCGCCTCGATTCTAAGCCGTTAAGTATTACGCACTAAACTATCATGTAGTCATCAAAAACGTGTATATCAAATGTTCACAACATCCACAAACGACGCTCAAGGTTTAGCACACCGAGCGGTGCATTAAGGACATAAGCCTTCTGTGCAGCAATGAGGACAATCCTCAGTTTATGGACCCAGTCCGCAAAGTTGCTACTATCATCTTTCAACTAAATTTTCTCTAGGAACATATAAAAACAGTAGAGCTATAGCGCAGGCTACAACATAATTTGCAAAGACCCGTTGACTATGTCCATGATAATTGAGTTTAGCTAATCATATTACTAATAACTCCCACCGAAATAGACATCCTCTAGTCATTCGAGTGGCGCATGATTGATACGTCCATTTTGCATCATGTTTTCATGTTGATATTTATCGCTTCTTGGGCTGTTATTTCACTTCACGGTACAATACTTATGCCTTTTCTCTCTTATTTTGCAAGGTTTACATGAAGAGGGAGAATGCCGGCAGCTGGAATTATGGCCTGAAAGAGGAGCAAAGTTGAGATACCTATTTTGTGCAACTCCAAATGCCATAAAAATCAACGAGGAGTTTTTTCCGGATTTATAAAAAATACTAGGCCGAAGAAGCGCGAGAGGGGCGCCAGCAGGTGGCCACAAGCCTGCACGATGCGGCCACCCCCCAGGCCGCGCCAAGGGGGCTTGTGGGCAGCCTGCTGGCCCACTGGCCCCCCTCTTCTGCTATATGAAGGGTTTCTTCTGGAAAAAAAAAATCAAGGAGGAGCTTTTTCGTGGATTCTCCGCTGCCACGAGGTGGAACTTGAGCACAACCAATCTAGAGCTTCGGCAGGACGATCCTGCCGGGGAAACTTCCCTCCTGGAGGGGAAATCATCGCCATCGTCATCGCCAACACTCCTCTCATCGGAGGGGACTCGTCACCATCAACTTCTTCATCAGCACCATCTCATCTCCAAACCCTAGTTCATCACTTGTAACCATTCTCCGTCTCGCGACTCCGATTGGTACTTGTAAGATTGCAAGTAGTGTTAATTACTCTTTGTAGTTGATGCTAGTTGGATTATTTGGTGGAAGAGTTTATGTTCAGATACTTGATGCTACTCATTACCTCTCTGGTCATGAATATGATTATGCTTTGTGAGTAGTTACTTTTGTTCCTGAGGACATGGGATAAGTCATGCTAATAGTAGTCATGTGAATTTGGTATTCGTTCGATATTTTGATGTGTTGTATGTTGTTTTTCCTCTAGTGGTGTTATGTGAACGTCGACTACATAACACTTCACCATTATTTGGGCCTAGAGGAAGGCATTGGGAAGTAGTAAGTAGATGATGGGTTGCTAGAGTGACAGAAGCTTAAACCCTAGTTTATGCGTTGCTTCATAAGGGCTGATTTGGATCCACTAGTTTAATGCTATGGTTAGACTTTGTCTTAATTCTTCTTTCATAGTTGCGGATGTTTGCGAGAGGGGTTAATCATAAGTGGGATGCTTGTCCAAGTAAGGGCAGTACCCAAGCGCTGGTCCACCCACATATAAAACTATCAAAGTAACGAACGCGAATCATATGAACATGATGAAACTAGCATGAGAGAAATTCCCGTGTGTCCTCGGGAGCATTTTTGCTCCTATAAGACTTTGTCCAGGCTTGTCCCTTGCTACAAAAGGGATTGGGCCACTTTGCTGCACCGTTGCTACTTTGGTTACTTGTTGCTCGCTACGAATCATCTCACCACACAACTACTTGTTGCCGACAATTTCAGTGCTTGCAGATATTTCCTTGCTGAAAACCACTTGTCAGATCCTTCTGCTCATCATTGGGTTAGACACTCTTACTTATCGAAAGGACTAAGATTGATCCCCTATACTTGTGGGTCATCAAGACTCTTTTCTGGCGCCGTTGCCGGGGAGTGAAGCGCCTTTGGTAAGTGGAACTTGGTAAGGAAACATTCATATAGTGTGCTGAAACTTATTGTCACTTGTCACTATGGATACTAATCCTTTGAGGGGCTTGTTCGGGGTATCTTCAGCTCGAACGGAAGCACGAAGAGTTGCTGCTCAACCTGCTGCACCTACTGAAAATGTTTACTTTGTATTTCCTTCGGGTATGCTTGAGAAACTGCTGGCTAATCCTTTTACACGAGATGGAACATCACATCCAGACTTGCATCTAATCTATGTAGATGAAGTTTGTGGTTTATTTAAGCTTGCAGGTTTGCCTGAGGATGAGGTCAAGAAGAAGGTCTTTCCTTTATCTTTGAAGGATAAGGCGTTGACATCGTATAGGCTATGTGACGATACTGGATCATGGGACTACAATCGGTTGAAATTGGAATTTCATCAAAAGTTTTATCCTATGCATTTAGTACATCGTGATCGGAATTATATTTATAATTTTTGGCCTCGTGACAGAGAAAGCATCACTCAAGCTTGGGTGAGGCTTAAATCAATGTTATATTCATGCCCCAATCATGAGCTCTCGAGAGAAATTATCATTCAGAACTTCTATGCTCGGCTTTCTCATGATGATCGCACCATGCTTGACACTTCTTGTACCGGTTCTTTTATGAAGAGAGATATTGACTTCAAATGGAATTTATTGGAGAGAATTAAAAGCAACTCTGAAGATTGGGAGCTTGAAGAAGGTAAGGAGTTAGGTATGAATGTCACGTTTGATTGCGTTAAATCCTTTGTTGAGACAAATACCTTTAGTGATTTTAGCGCTAAGTATGGACTTGACTCTGAGATAGTAGCTTCATTGTGTGAATCAGTTCCTGCCCATATTGATCTCCCCAAAGAGAAGTGGTTTAAATATCATCCTCCTTTAGAAGTCAATGTAGTTAAACCCAATCCAGTTGGAGAGAAAGTCATTGCCCATAATGATCCTATTGTTCCCAGTGCTTACATTGAGAAACCACCTTTCCCTATTAGGATAAAGGATCATTCTAAAGCTTCAACTGTGATACGTAGAGGCTATATTAGAACACCTACACCCCCTGAGCAAATTAGAGTTGAACCTAGCATTGCTATTATCAAAGATCTTCTGTCCGACGAGGTTGAGGGACATAATATTCACTTCTGTGAAGATGCTGCCAGAATTGCTAAACCTCACACTAGAGACAAACATAGGCGTGTTGTTGGCATGCCTGTTGTTTTTGTTAAGATAGGAGATCATTGTTATCATGGCTTATGTGACGTGGGTGCTAGTGTTAGTGCAATACCTGAATCCTTATATGATGAAATCAAAGACGAGATTGCACCTGTTGAGATAGAGCCTATTGATGTCACTATTCAGCTTGCCAATAGATATACTATCTGCCCTGTGGGAATTGTTAGGGATGTTGAAGTCTTGTGTGGTAAAACAAAGTATCCTGCTTCTTTCCTCGTTCTTGCTACCGCACAAGATAGCTGTTGTCCCATCATATTTGTTAGACCTTTTCTCAATACTGTCAAGGCTCATATTGATTATGAGAAGCAAACTGTCACTGTTGGCTTTGAAGGTGTGTCACATGAGTTGAATTTCTCTAAGTTTGGTAGACAGCCTCATGAAAAGGAGTTGCCTAGTAGGGATGAAACTATTGCCTTAGCCTCTATTTCCTTAGCCTCCTACTGATCCCTTAGAGCAATACTTGCTTGAGCATGAAAATGATATGCATATGGATGAAAGGGATGAGATAGACAGAGTTATCTTAGAACAATATCCTATCCTTAAGAATAATCTGCCTCTTGAACTGCTTGGGGATCCTCCCCCACCAAAGGGTGATCCTGTGTTTGAGCTTAAACAGTTGCCTGATACTCTTAAGTACACTTATCTTGATGAAAAAGAGATATATCCTATTATTATTAGTGCTAGCCTCTCAGAGCATGAAGAAAAGAAGTTACTAAAAACTCTGAGGAAGCACCGTGCTGCTATTGGATATACTCTTGATGATCTTAAGGGCATTGGTCCTACTCTACACCAGCACAAGATTAAAACTGATCCTGATTTCAAACCAGTTGCTGATCATCAAAGGAGATTAAATCCTAAGATGAAAGAAGTAGTGAGAAAAGAAATACTAAAGCTCCTGGAAGCAGGTATCATCTATCCTGTCGCTCATAGTGATTGGGTGAGTCCGGTGCATTGCGTCCCTAAGAAGGGAGGCATTACCGTTGTCCCTAATGATAAGGATGAATTGATCCCTCAGAGGATTATTACTGGCTATAGGATGGTGATCGATTTTAGGAAATTGAATAAGGCCACTAGGAAAGGTCATTACCCTCTGCCTTTTATTGACCAAATGCTAGAAAGGCTGTCTAAACACACACACTTCTACTTTCTAGACGGTTATTCTGGTTTCTCCCAAATACCAGTTGCACAATCTGATCAGGAGAAGACCACTTTCACCTGCCCTTTCGGTACCTTTGCTTATAGACGTATGCCTTTTGGCTTATGTAATGCACCTGCCACCTTTCAAAGATGTATGATGGCTATATTCTCTCACTTTTGTGAAAAGATTGTTGAGATTTTCATGGATGACTTCTCCGTTTACGGGTCTTCCTTTGATGATTGCCTCATCAACCTTGATCGAGTCTTGCAGATATGTAAAGACACCAATCTTGTCTTGAATTGGGAGAAGTGCCACTTTATGGTTAATGAAGGCATCGTCTTAGGACATAAAATTTCTGAAAGAGGTATTGAAGTCGATAAGGCTAAGGTTGATGCAATCGAGAAAATGCCATACCCCACAGATATCAAAGGTATAAGAAGTTTCCTTGGACATGTTGGTTTCTATAGAAGGTTCATTAAAGACTTATCTAAGATTTCTAGGCCTCTTACCAATCACTTGCAAAAGGATATTCCTTTTGTCTTCGACAAGGATTGTGAGGAAGCCTTCGAAATACTTAAGAGGGATTTGATAACTGCACCTATTGTTCAACCACCTAATTGGAACTTGCCTTTTGAGATCATGTGTGATGCTAGTGATTATGCTGTTGGTGCTGTTCTAGGGCAAAGAGTCGATAAGAAGTTGAATGTTATTCACTACGCTAGTAAAACTCTAGACAGTACCCAGAGAAACTATGCTACTACGGAGAAGGAATTTTTAGCACTCGTGTTTGCATGTGAAAAGTTCAGGTCTTACATAGTTGATTCCAAAGTCACTATTCACACTGATCATGCTGCTATTAAGTACCTCATTGAGAAGAAGGACGCTAAACCTAGACTTATCAGATGGGTTCTCTTGCTACAAGAGTTTGATTTGCACGTTGTCGACAGAAAGGGTGCTGATAACCCCGTAGCAGATAACTTGTCTAGGTTGGAGAACGTTCTTGATGACCCACAACCTATTGATGATAGCTTTCCCGATGAGCAATTGAAGGTCACCAATACTTCCCGTAGTGCATGATGTCCGTTATGGTACTGCAGAAAAGACCTTCCAATGGCGCCAGAAATTGGTGTGTCGACGACACCAGGAATCCTTCTGCTTTGGTGTTCCCTCGAAGCGGAAAGGATGATGTAGCACAACGGAGGTAAGTATTTCCCTTAGTTTGAGAACCAAGGTATCAATCCGGTGGAGGTGTATCTCAAGATCCCGCACAAACTCAAAAACTTGCTCCCAACGCTATGAAGGGGTTGTCAATCCCTTATTGATTGTTTTCCAAGTGAGAACTGAAAGCAACAAAGTAACAAAGCAAAGTAAAAGCGGAGGTGTAAACGATGGATGTGAATAGACCCGGGGGCCGTAGTGTTTACTAGTGGCTTCTCTCATGAAAGCAAGTAGACGGTGGGTGAACAAATTACTGTCGAGCAATTGATAGAACCACGCAAAGTCCTGATGATATCTATGCGATGATTATATCTATAGGCATCACGTCCAAAACAAGTAGACCGATACTTTCTGCATCTACTACTATTACTCCACACGTCAACCGCTATCCGGCATGCATCTAGTGTATTAAGTCCATAAGAACAGAGTAACGCCTTAAGCAAGATGACATGATGTAGAGGGATAATCTCAAACCAATGATAAAAACCCCATCTTTTTACCCTTGATGGCAACTACTTGATGTGTGCCTTGCTACCCCTACTGTCATCGGGAAAGGTCACCACATGGTAGAACCCAAAACCAAGCACTTCTCCCATTGCAAGAATCATAGATCTAGTTGGCCAAACAAAACCCAAGACTCTGAGAGACTTACAAGGATATCAAATCATGCATATAAGAAATCAGCAAAGACTTAAATATATATCATAGATAATCTGATCACAAATCCACAATTCATCGGATCTCGACAAACACACCGCCAAAGAAGATTATATCGGATAGATCTCCATGAAGATCATGGAGAACTTTGTATTGAAGATCCAAGAGAGAGAAGAAGCCATCTAGCTACTAACTACGGACCCGTAGGTCTAAAGTGAACTACTCACGAGTCATTGGAGGGGCGATGATGATGATGAAGAAGCCCTGCAACTCCAAAGTCCCCTCCGACAAGGCGTCGGGAAGGGTCTCCAGATGAGATCTCGCGGAAACGGAAGCTTGCGGCGGCGGAAAAGTATTTTCGAGGCTCCCCTGATTTTTTGCGGAATATTTGGGAATATATAGGCCAAGGATCTAGGTCAGGGGGCGGCCAGGGAGGCCACAAGCCCTAACCCCGCCGCCTCCCCCTGGTGGCGGAGTGGGAGCTTGTGGGCTCCTTGGAGCCCACCTGACTTGGCCCAGAGGCCCCCTGATCTTCTTCCGTTCGGGAAAAAATCATTTCGGGGTTTTTATTCCGTTTGGACTCCGTTTCAAAATCAGATCTGAAAAGAGTCAAAAACATAGAAAAAACAGGAACTGGCACTTGGCACTAAATTAATAAGTTAGTGCCAAAAAGATATAAAAAGGTACATAAAACATCCAAAGAAGACAAGATAACAACGTGAAACCATCAAAAATTATAGATACATTTGAGACGTATCAGTGCATCGTGGTATGCTGATTATGCAAACTATATCGTTGCCAAATATATACCACCTAGTTTCACATACCAGATAAAGAAGAAATTCTTCTTTGACTTGAGACATTACTTTTGGGATGATCCTCACCTTTATAAGGAAGGAGTAGATGGTGTTATTAGACGTTGTGTACCTGAACATGAACAGCGACAGATCCTACAGAAGTGTCACTCCGAGGCCTACGGAGGACACCATGCGGGAGATAGTACTACACATAAGGTATTGCAATCAGGTTTCTATTGGCCCACTCTCTTCAAGGATGCCCGTAAGTTTGTCTTGTCTTGTGACGAATGTCAAAGAGTAGGTAATATCGGTAAACGTCAGGAAATGCCTATGAACTATTCACTTGTCGTTAAACCATTTGATGTTTGGGGCTTTGATTATATGGGACCTTTTCCAAAATCCAACGGGTATACTCACATCTTAGTTGCTGTTGATTACGCCACTAAGTGGGTAGAAGCTATCCTCACTAGTAGTGCTGATCACAACACCTCTATCAGGATGCTTAAAGAAGTTATTTTCCCTAGATTTGGAGTCCCTAGATATCCAATGACCGATGGTAGTTCACATTTCATTCATGGTGCTTTCCGTAAAACGCTTGCCAAGTACGATATCAACCATATAATTGCGTCTCCCTATCACCCTCACTCCAGTGGTCAAGTAGAGCTAAGCAATAGAGAAATTAAACTAATTCTGCAAAAGACTGTCAACAGGTCTAGAAAGAATTGGTCTAAGAAGCTCGATGATGCATTGTGGGCTTATAGAACTGCCTATAAGAATCCCATGGGCATGTCTCCGTACAAAATGGTGTATGGGAAAGCATGTCACTTACCTCTTGAGCTAGAGCATAAAGCTTATTGGGCAATCAAAGAGCTCAACTTTGATTTCAAACTTGCCGGTGAGAAGAGGTTATTTGATATTAGCTCGCTTGATGAATGGAGAACTCAGGCATATGAGAATGCCAAGTTGTTCAAAGAGAAGGTTAAGAGGTGGCATGATAAGAGGATACAAAAGCGCGAGTTCAATGTAGGTGATTATGTCTTGCTATATAACTCTCTTTTAAGATTCTTTGCAGGCAAGCTTCTCTCTAAATGGGAAGGTCCGTATGTTGTTGAGGAAGTATATCGTTTCGGTGCTATCAAGATCAACAACATGGAAGGTAATTCTCCGAGATTTGTAAATGGGCAGAGAATCAAGCATTATATCTCAGGTACTCCCATAAATGTTGAAAGCAATATCATCAATACCATAACTCCGGAAGAATACCCAAGGGACATTTATCAGCCTATTTCAGACGCCGAAAATGAAGAGGTATGTGATTCGGTAAGAAAACAGAGTCCAAAAATTTTCCAGTAGGAAATTTTCTCCATTTTGGAATATTTGAAAACATACAAAAAATGGAAGTAGTCCGGAAAGTGCGCGAGGAGGCGACAAGCCTGCCCGGCGCGGGCCCACCCCCTGGCCGCGCCGGGAGGGCTTGTGGCCACCTCGTGCGCCTCCCGGACTCCGTTTTCGTGCGGAGTACTCCTTCTGGTCTGGAAAAAAATCAAAATATATTCTCCTGTTTGGTCTGACCCCTGTATCACGCAGATTTCCTCTATTTTTTCGTTTCGAGCCTGTTTTCTGCCGCAGATCTAGGTCAAGATGTCTTCTCAGGATTCAGAGGGGGGGAGCTATGTGGATGATTACCTCGCTAACCCAAAGGTCTATGGGGACTTGGATCCTTATGGCTGGACCACTGATGAGGAAGAAGATTATGATCCCAAGGGGAAGGAACAAACAAGCTCCGATGAAGAGGAGGCTCCTCTACCTCAACCTGGACACACCCATGTGGAGTTCAAGAAGTCGAGCCTCCCTGACTCGAGGAAGAAGCCTAAAACTTTGTTTATCCCTTCTCATTTCTTGGAGGAGAGCAAGCAGGAATTATGCCAAAGGGTGTTGAAGCTTGAAGAGGAAAACGATGATCTGAGGGAGCAGAATTTTATGCTCAGGTGGAAATTAAACAAGCTCAAAACTTCTGCAACAAGTCCACCACCATCACCACCAAAGAAAGACAACTAAACATGGGTATGGGCAATCCCCTTGGCTTTTGCCAAGCTTGGGGGAGTTGCCTCGGTATCGTATCACCATCACATCTTTTGCCTTTACCTTTGTTCTAGTTTGTTCCTTTTCAGTTTTATTTTTCTCTAGTAGTTTAAAAGTCTTAGTGTTTTAGTCTTGAGTTTTTCTTTGTGTCACCCCCGATGTATTCGAGCTCGTGAGCCATATAATAAAGAGTGTATTAGTTGAAGGGCTTTGCCTCTTGCCATGATCAATAGATTGAGAAAATAACAAAAGCATGAAAGATCATGTAATGATCTTATGGGAAGTGATGGCTTCACAAATAAAAGGGATGATGATTGAAACTTGTTGAGGGTAGAAAAACGTAGACCTTGGTCATTGTTGCAATTAATAGGAAGTGATAAGGAAGGAGAGGTTCACATATAAATATATCATCTCTAACACCATCTATGATTGTGAACACTCACTAAACTATTGCATGCCTAGAAGTAGATGTTGGACAAGGAAGACAACATAATGAATTGTGTTTGCTTGGCTCCGAACAATGTTATATGATAAGAGATCCCTTAGCATGTGACGATTGCTTCCACCTCACATTAGCCAAAGCTCCCGCACTAAGTAGAGATACTACTTGTGCATCCATAAACCATCAACCCAGTTTTTCCATGTGAGTCCACCATACCTACCTATGGATTGAATAAGATCCCTCAAGTAAGTTGTCATTGGTGCAAGCAATAAAAAATTGCTCTCTAACATGTATGATCTATTAGTGTGTGGAAATTAAGCTTTATACGAACCTGTGATGAGGAAGACATAAAAGCGACAGACTGTATAATAAAGTTCTTTATCACAGGAGGCAATATAAAGTGACGTTCCTCCGCACTAAGAGGACATGCATCCAAACCTCAAAAGGGCATCACAACCTTTGCTTCCCTCTGCGAAGGGCCTATCTTGTACCTTTACTTTTTGCCCTTGAAAGGGTCATGGCGATCTTCACCAATTCCTTATCTCGCCTTTATCTTGGCTAACGTCATATGCTAGGGAAAGATCTCTATTCATATGTCAACTTGGAGGTAAGCATTCATGAATTATTATTGTTGACATTACCCTTGAGGTAAGCAGTTGGGAGGCAAAAACTGTAAGCCCCTATCTTTCTCTGTGTCCAGCTGAAACTTTGATCTCATGACTATCACGTGAGTTGTAGGAATTGTAGAGAATGAAAGAATGATTGAGTATGTGGATTTGCTTTACAAGCTCTTATTTGACTCTTTGTGATGTTGTGATAAATTGCAATTGCTTAAATGACTAAAGGCTATCGGTTGTTACTTCTCGGTAAGGTTCTTGATCCATGCTTTACTTTGTGAAGGAATTGTCACTTTAGCATGAGAGATTATATGTTGGTATTGCTGTTCTGATCATGATCATGATGCATGCATGTTCGTATCTTGTTTTGTCGACACCTCTCTCCCTAAACATGTGGACATATTTATTGAGCAAGGCTTCGCTTGAGGACAAGCGAGGTCTAAGCTTGGGGGACTTGATACGTTCATTTTGCATCATGTTTTAATGTTGATATTTATCGCTTCTTGGGCTGTTATTTCACTTCACGGTACAATTCTTATGCCTTTTCTCTCTTATTTTGCAAGGTTTACATGAAGAGGGAGAGTGCCGGCAGCTGGAATTCTGGCCTGAAAGAGGAGCAAAGTTGAGATACCTATTCTGCGCAACTCCAAACGCCATAAAAATCAACGAGGATTTTTTTCCGGATTTATAAAAAATACTGGGCCGAAGAAGCGCCAGAGGGGCGCCAGCAGGTGGCCACAAGCCTGCACGGCGCGGCCACCCCCAGGCCGCGCCAAGGGGGCTTGTGGGCAGCCTGCTGGCCCACTGGCCCCCCTCTTCTGCTATATGAAGGGTTTCGTCTGGAAAAAAATCAAGGAGGAGCTTTTTCGTGGATTCGCCGCCACCACGAAGCGGAACTTGAGCAGAACCAATCTAGAGCTCCGGCAGGACGATCCTGCCGGGGAAACTTCCCTCCCGGAGTGGGAAATCTTCGCCATCGTCATCACCAACACTCCTCTCATCGGAGGGGACTCGTCACCATGCACATCTTCATCAGCACCATCTCATCTCCAAACCCTAGTTCATCACTTGTTACCAATCTCCGTCTCGCGACTCCAATTGGTACTTGTCAGGTTGCTAGTAGTGTTAATTACTCTTTGTAGTTGATGCTAGTTGGATTATTTGGTGGAAGAGTTTATGTTCAGATCCTTGATGCTACTCATTGCCTCTCTGGTCATGAATATGATTATGCTTTGTGAGTACTTACTTTTGTTCTTGTGGACATGGGATAAGTCATGCTAATAGTAGTCATGTGAATTTGGTATTCGTTCGATATTTTGATGTGTTGTATGTTGTTTTTCCTCTAGTGGTGTTATGTGAACGTCTAATACATAACACTTCACCATTATTTGGGCCTATAGGAAGGCATTGGGAAGTAGTAAGTAGATGATGGGTTGCTAGAGTGACAGAAGCTTAAACCCTAGTTTATGCGTTGCTTCGTAAGGGGCTGATTTGGATCCACTAGTTTAATGCTATGGTTAGACTTTCTCTTAATTCTTCATTCGTAGTTGCGGATGCTTGCGAGAGGGGTTAATCATAAGTGGGATGCTTGTCCAAGTAAGGGAAGTACCCAAGCGCTGGTCCACCCACATATCAAACTATCAAAGTAACGAACGCGAATCATATGAACATGATGAAACTAGCATGACAGAAATTCATGTGTGTCCCCGGGAGCATTTTTCCTCCAATAAGACTTTGTCCAGGCTTGTCCCTTGCTACAAAAGGGATTGGGCCACTTTGCTGCACCGTTGCTACTTTTGTTACTTGTTGCTCGCTACGAATCATCTCACCACACAACTACTTGTTACCGACAATTTCAGTGCTTGCAGATATTTCCTTGCTGAAAACCACTTATTAGATCCTTCTGCTCCTTGTTGGGTTCGACACTCTTACTTATCTAAAGGACTACGATTGATCCCCCATACTTGTGGGTCATCAATGATCCAAATTCACTAACTCAAGTCCGATAATCACGAGAGTTGAGTATAGTTTCAGTGGTGAACATCTCCATGTTGATCATATCATCTATATGATTCATGCTCGACCTTTCGATCTCTTGTGTTCTGAGGCCATGTCTGTACATGCTAGGCTCGTCAAGTTTAACTCGAGTGTTCCGCGTGTGCAACTCTTTTGCACCCGTTGTATGTGAACGTTGAGTCTATCACACCCGATCATCACGTGGTGTCTCGAAACAACGAACTGTTGCAATGGTGCATAGTCGGGGAGAACACAATTTTATCTTGAAATTTTAGTAAGGGATCACCTTATAAAGCTACCGTCGTTCTAAGAAAAATAAGGTGCATAAAAGGATTAACATCACACGCAAATCATAAGTGACATGATACTGCCATTATCTTGTGCTTCTTGATCTCCATCACCAAAGCACCGACATGATCTTCATCGTCACCGGCGCCACACCATCATCTCTGATGTTTGCTGTGTATCCCTTGCAACGGCGCCTGGAAATAGTTGTGTCGACGGCACTAGGAATCCTTCAGCTACGGCTACGCCTTAAGGGACTTCCTAGGTAAGTATGCAAAGGATTTCCCCCGTGGCCTTGGAGCCTTGCGTTGGTGTTCCCTCGAAGCGGAAAGGGTGATGTAGCACAGCGACGGTAAGTATTTCCCTCAGTTTGAGAACCAAGGTATCAATCCGGCGGAAGAGTATCTCAAGATCCTGCACAAACACAAAAGCTTGCACCCAACGCTATGAAGGGGTTGTCAATCCCTTTTAGATTGTTTGCCAAGTGAGAACTGAAAGCAACAAAGGTACAAAGCAAGGTGAAAGCGGAGGTGTAAACGATGGATGTGAATAGACCCGGGGGCCGTAGTGTTTACTAGTGGCTTCTCTCATGAAAGCAAGTAGACGATGGGTGAACAAATTACTGTCGAGCAATTGATAGAACCGCACAAAGTTGTGACGATATCTATGCAATGATTATTTCTATAGGCATCACGTCCGAAACAAGTAGACCTATACTTTCTGCATCTACTACTATTACTCCACGCATCGACCGCTATCCAACATGCATCTAGTGTATTAAGTCCATAAGAACAGAGTAACGCCTTAAGCAAGATGACATGATGTAGAGGGATAATCTCAAACCAATGATAAAACCCCCATCTTTTTACCCTTGATGGCAACTACTTGATGTGTGCCTTGCTGCCCCTACTGTCACTGGGAAAGGTCACCACATGGTAGAACCCAAAACCAAGCACTTCTCCCATTGCAAGAATCATAGATCTAGTTGGCCAAACAAAACCCAAGACTCGGAGAGACTTACAAGGATATCAAATCATGCATATAAGAAATCGGTAAAGACTGAAATATATATCATAGATAATCTGATCACAAATCCACAATTCATCGGATCTCGACAAACACACCGCCAAAGAAGATTACATCAGATAGATCTCCATGAAGATCATGGAGAACTTTGTGTTGAAGATTCAAGAGAGAGAAGAAGCCATCTAGTTACTAACTACGGACCCGTAGGTCTGAAGTGAACTACTCACGAGTCATTGGAGGGGCGATGTTGATGATGAAGAAGCCCTCCAACTCCATGGTCCCCTCCGGCAGGGCGCCGGGAAGGGTCTCCAGATGAGATCTCGTGGAAACGGAAGCTTGCGGCGACGGAAAAGTATTTTCGAGGCTCCCCTGATTTTTGCGGAATATTTGGGAATTTATAGGCGAAAAACCTAGGTCAGGGGGCGGCCAGGGAGGCCACAAGCCTGCCCACCGCCGCCTCCCTCTGGTGGCGGAGTGGGGGCTTGTGGGCTCCCTGGAGCCCACCTGGCTTGGCCCAAAAGCCCCCTAGTCTTCTTCCATTCGGGAAAAAAAATCATTTTGGGGTTTTTCTTCCGTTTGGTCACCCTTCCAAAATCAGATGTGAAAAGAGTCAAAACACGGAAAAAACAGGAACTGGCACTTGGCACTGAATTAATAAGTTAGTCCCAAAAATGATATAAAAGGTACATAAAACAACCAAAGAAGACAAGATAACAGCGTGAAACCATAAAAAATTATAGATACGCTTGAGACGTATCAATCTCCATCATCATGATCTCCATCATTGTGCCGCCATCGAGGTTGTCGTGCTATCTATGCTATTACTACTAAAGCTACTACCTAGCAAAATAGTAAACACATCTGCAAGCACAAACATTAGTTTAAAGACAACCCTATGGCTCATGTCGGTTGCCGTAGCATCGACGTGCAAGTCGATATTTAACTATTACAACATCATCATCTCATACATCCAATATATCATATCATGTCTTTGGCCATATCATATCGCATGCATAGCCTGCAAAAACAAGTTAGACGTCCTCTAATTTGTTGTTGCATGTTTTATGTGGCTGCTATGGGTATCTACTATGATCGCATCTTACTTACGCAAAGCCACAACGGTGATATGTAATTTTCTATTTAACCTTCTCCTAGGACCGCCTCGGTCAAATCCGATTCAACTAAAGTTTAAGAAACAGACACCCGCCAGTCATCCTTATGCAACAAGTTGCATGTTAGTCGATGAAACCGGTCTCTCGTAAGCGTATGAGTAAGGTTGGTCTGGGCCGCTTCAATCTAACAATACCGCAGAATCGAGAAAAGTCTAAGGAGGGCAGAAAAAAGAACATCAACGCCCACAAACTCTTTTGTGTTCTACTCGAGATATCATCTATGCATGAACCTAGCTCATGATGCCACTGTTGGGGAACGTTGCATGGGAAACAAAAAATTTCCTACGCACACGAAGACCTATCATGGTGATGATCATCTACGAGAGGGAGATCGGATCCACATACCCTTGTAGATCGCTAAGCGGAAGCGTTAATAAACGCGGTTGATGTTGTGGTACGTCTTCACGATCCGTCCCACGAACCGTTCCATGATCTGTCCCATGAAACGTCTCACGATCCGTCCCACGATCCGTCCCGATCAAGTGCCGAACGGACGGCACCTCCGAGTTCCGCACACGCATAGCTCGATGATGATCTCCACCTTCTTGATCCAGCAAGAGGGGGCAGAGAGGTAGATGATTTCTCCAGCACGGCGGCGTGGTGGTGGTGGTGATGATGCTATTCCAGCAGTGCTTCGCCTAAGCACCGCTGAAACTAGAGGAGAAACAAATCTAGAGAGAGAGGGCATCACATGGCTGTTTTCTATTGTGTCAAAAACCCTCAAAACCCTTAGTATATATAGGAGGATAGGAGGGAGAGGGCTGCACCCTAGGGCAGCCTTTTGTTCTCTCTTGCACAAGGGAGAGAGGAGTCCTACTCCAATCCTATTTGGAGTAGGATTCCTCCTTCCCACTTGGAAACTCTTTCCACCTTGTGTTTTTTCCTTCTAAAACCTTATGGGCCTTAGTGGGAACTTATTCCAGCCCACTATGGGGCTGGTTTATCTCTTCCCATAGCCCATGAGGCCCCTTGGGGCGTGACACCCCTCCAGATGGTCCCCGGCACCCCTCCCGGCACTCCTGGTACACTATCGATGAGCCCGAAACTATTCAGGTGACCAAAACCGGACTTCCTATATATCAATCTTTACCTCTGGACCATTCCAGAGCTCCTCGTGACGTACAGGATCTCATTCGGGACTTCGAACAACCTTCGGTCACCAACACCTATAACTCAACTATACCGAAACGTCACTGAACCTTATGTGTGCAGACCCTGCGGGTTCGAGAACTATGTAGACATGACCTGAGACACTCTCCGATCAATAACCAATAGCGGGACCTGGATATCCATATTGGCTCCCACATATTCTACGAAGATCTCTATCGGTTGAACCTCTATGTCAAGGACTCAGTTAATCCCATATGTCGTTCCCTTCATCCTCCGGTATGTTACTTGCCCGAGATTCGATCGTCGGTAACTCTATACCTAGTTCAATCTCGTTACCGGCAAGTCTCTTTACTCGTTCCGTAATACAAGATCCCATGACTAACTCCTTAGTCACATTGCTTGCAAGGCTTATTGTGATGTTGTATTACCGAGTGGGCCCCGAGATACCTCTCAGTCACACGGAGTGACAAATCCTAGTCTTGATCCATGCCAACCCAACAGACACCTTTCGAGATACCTGTAGAGTACCTTTATAGTCACCCAGTTACGTTGCAACATTTGATAACCCACAAGGTATTCCTTCGGTGTCCGGGAGTTGCATGATCTCATGGTCATAGGAACAGATACATTGACATGCATAAAACAGTAGCAATAAATTGACACGATCATATGCTACATTTATAGTTTATGTCTTGTCCATCATATCATTCTCCTAATGATGTGATCCCGTGATCAAGTGACAATACTTGCCTATGGCCAGGAAACCTTGACCATCTTTGATCAATGAGCTAGTCAACTAGAGGCTCACTAGGGACAGTGTGTTGTCTATGTATCCATACATGTATTTGAGTTTCCAATTAATACAATTCTAGCATGGATAATGAAATCATGAAAAAGTAAATATAATAATAACCCAATTTATTATTTCCTCTAGGGCATATTTACAACACTACGAGTCCGTAGTTAGTAGCTACATGACTTCCTCTCTCTCTCTCTCTTGATTATATATACAATGGTCTCTTGGAGATCCATATGATGTAAGTCTTTTTGCGGTATGTTTGTTGGGATCCGATGAACTTTGAGTTCACGATCAGATCTATGTTTTTATCCATGAAAGTTATATTAGTCTTCTTTGATCTCTTATATGTGTGATTGATTATAGCCTTGTATTTCTTCTCAGATATTTGGGTTTTGTTTGGCCAACTTGATCTATTTATATTGCAATGGGAAGAGGTGCTTCGTGATGGGTTCGATCTTACGGTGCTTCATCCCAGTGAGAGAAAGGGAAACAACACATATGTATGATTGCTATTACCATAACAAGATGGGGTCTATTCTACATAAATAGATCTTGCCTACATCATGTCATCGTTCTTATTGCATTACTTTGTTTTTCCCTGAACTTAATACACTAGATAAATGTTGGATAGCGGTTGATGTGTGGGGTAATAGTAGTAGATGCACGCAGGAGTCCGGTCTACTAATCTTGGATGTGCTGCCTATATAATGATCATTGCATGGATATCGTCATGATCATTTGAAGTTCTATCAATTGCCTAACAGTAATTGTTTTCCCACCGTTTGCTATTTTTCTCGAGAGAAGCCACTAGTGAAACCTACGGCCCCCGGTTCTCTTTTCATCATATTTGCCTTTTCGATCTATTTATCCTATCTACCACTTTTACCTCACGTTATTTGCCTATCTTGAGGCACCGTACCCGAAAGGGATTGACAACCCCTTTAACACGTAGGGTTGCGAGTATTTGTTATTTGTGTGCAGGTGTTGTTTACGTGGTGTGAGGAGGTTCTCCTACTGGTTCGATAACCTTGGTCTCATCACTGAGGAAAATACCTACCATCGCTATACTGCATCATCACTTCCTCTTTGGGTAAATACCGATGTAGTTCTAGCAGACATCAAAAGGAATTTCCGGAGTCGTTGCCGGGTAAGATCAAGTCAAGATAGTCTCCCGCCAACGTGTCAATTTCTCGTGCCGTTGCAGGGGAGGATCTTCAAGATCAACCAGGTTCCTAATCACAAATCTCACCTCCTCGCATTTTACATTATTTTCCATGTGCCTCTCATTTTCCTCTCCCCCACTTCACAAAAATTTGCCATTTTATTCACTCTCTTTTTCGTTCGTCATTTTCTCGTTAGATATGTTTTTGAGTGCAATCTTGTCGTGAAGTCATCAGGCCTCAAGAGAACACTAGGTGGTGTGATTTCTCAAATACCAACAACAATGATTTCATCAGCACTCTCATTGCTCCTCCCGCGACTAGTACGGAGTCGTGTGATATTAATACTACCTTGCTGAATCTTGTTATGAAAGATCAATTTGCCGGTACTCCTAATGAGGATGCCACGTCCCATCTTAACACATTCGTGGAATTATGTGATATGCAAAAGAAAAAATATGTGGACAATGATGTTGTGAAGTTGAAATTATTTCCGTTTTCTTTGCGAGATCATGCAAAATTTGGTTTTCTTCTTTGCTTCACAATAGTATCGATTCTTGGAACAAGTGCAAGGATGCTTTTGTTGGGGAACGTCGCATGGGAAACAAAAATTTTCCTACGCGCACGAAGACCTATCATGGTGATGTCCATCTACGAGAGGGGATGAGTGATCTACGTACCCTTGTAGATCGTACAGCAGAAGCGTTAGAGAACGCGGTTGATGTAGTGGAACGTCCTCACGTCCCTTGATCTGCCCCGCGAACAATCCCGCGATCAGTCCCACGATCTAGTACCGAACGGACGGCACCTCCGCGTTCAACACACGTACAGCTCGACGATGATCTCGGCCTTCTTGATCCAGCAAGAGAGACGGAGAGGTAGAAGAGTTCTCCGGCAGCGTGACGGCGCTCCGGAGGTTGGTGATGACCTTGTCTCAGCAGGGCTCCGCCCGAGCTCCGCAGAAACGCGATCTAGAGGAAAAACTGTGGAGGTATGTGGTCGGGCTGCCGTGGAAAAGTTGTCTCAAATCAGCCCTAAAACCTCCGTATATATAGGTGGGAGGGAGGGGGCCTTGCCTTGGGGCTCAAGGAGCCCCAAGGGGGTCGGCCGAGTCCAAGGGGGAGGACTCTCCCCCCCCCCCCAAACCGAGTTGGACTAGGTTTGGTGGGAGGGAGTCCCCCTTCCTTCCCACCTCCTCCTTTTTTTTCTTTATCTCTTGATTTTCTTCTCCTTGGCGCATAGGGCACTTGTGGGCTGTCCCACCAGCCCACTAAGGGCTGGCGTGTCTCCCCAAAGGCCTATGGGCTTCCCCGGGGTGGGTTGCCCCCCCGGTGAACTCCCGGAACCCATTCGTCATTCCCGGTACATTCCCGGTAACTTCGAAAACCTTCCGGTAATCAAATGAGGTCATCCTATATATCAATCTTCGTTTCCGGACCATTCCGGAAACCCTCGTGACGTCCGTGATCTCATCCGGGACTCCGAACAACATTCGGTAACCAACCATATAACTCAAATACGCATAAAACAACGTCGAACCTTAAGTGTGCAGACCCTGCGGGTTCGAGAACTATGTAGACATGACCCGAGAGACTCCTTGGTCAATATCCAATAGCGGGACCTGGATGCCCATATTGGATCCCACATATTCTACGAAGATCTTATCGTTTGAACCTCAGTGCCAAGGATTCGTATAATCCCGTATGTCATTCCCTTTGTCCTTCGGTATGTTACTTGTCCGAGATTCGATCGTCAGTATCCGCATACCTATTTCAATCTCGTTTACCGACAAGTCTCTTTACTCGTTCCGTAATACAAGATCCCGCAACTTACACTAAGTTACATTGCTTGCAAGGCTTGTGTGTGATGTTGTATTACCAAGTGGGCCCCGAGATACCTCTCCGTCACACGGAGTGACAAATCCCAGTCTTGATCCATACTAACTCAACTAACACCTTCGGAGATACGTGTAGAGCATCTTTATAGTCACCCAGTTACGTTGCGACGTTTGATACACACAAAGCATTCCTCCGGTGTCAGTGAGTTATATGATCTTATGGTCATAGGAATAAATACTTGACACGCAGAAAACAGTAGCAACAAAATGACACGATCAACATGCTACGTCTATTAGTTTGGGTCTAGTCCATCACGTGATTCTCCCAATGACGTGATCCAGTTATCAAGCAACAACACCTTGTTCATAATCAGAAGACACTGACTATCATCGATCAACTGGCTAGCCAACTAGAGGCATGCTAGGGACGGTGTTTTGTCTATATATCCACACATGTAAATGAGTCTTCTTTCAATACAATTATAGCATGGATAATAAACTATTATCTTGATACATGAATTATAATAATAACTATATTTATTATTGCCTCTAGGGCATAATTCCAACAGTCTCCCACTTGCACTAGAGTCAATAATCTAGCCCTCACATCACCATGTGAATTACATTGTAATAAATCTAACACCCATACAGTTCTGGTGTCGATCATGTTTTGGCCGTGGAAGAGGTTTAGTTAGCAGGTATGCTACATTCAGATCCGTGTGCACTTTGCATATATTTACGTCCTCTTCCTCGACGTAGTCGCGGATGAGGTTGAAGCGTCGTTTGATGTGTCTGGTCTTCTTGTGAAACCGTGGTTCCTTTGCTAAGGCAATGGCACCAGTGTTGTCACAGAACAAGGTTATTGGATTCAGTGTGCTTGGCACCACTCCAAGATCCGTCATGAACTGCTTCATCCAGACACCCTCCTTGGCCGCCTCCGAGGCAGCCATGTACTCCGCTTCACATGTAGAATCTGCTACGACGCTTTGCTTGGAACTGCACCAGCTTACTGCACCCCCATTAAGAATAAATACGTATCCGGTTTGCGACTTAGAGTCGTCCGCATCTGTGTCAAAGCTTGCATCGACGTAACCTTTTACGGCGAGCTCTTCGTCACCTCCATACACGAGAAACATCTCCTTAGTCCTTTTCAGGTACTTCAGGATATTCTTGACCGCTGTCCAGTGAGCCACTCCTGGATTACTCTGGAACCTGCCTGCCATACTTATGGCCAGGCTAACATCCGGTCTAGTGCACAGCATCGTATACATGATAGAACCTATGGCTGAAGCATAGGGGACGGAGCGCATATGCTCTCTATCTACATCAGTTGCTGGGCACTGAGTCTTACTCATTCTCGTACCTTGTAGAACTGGCAAGAACCCTTTCTTGGACTGTTCCATTTTGAACCTCTTCAAAACTTTATCAAGGTATGTGCTTTGTGAAAGTCCTATCAGGCGTTTTGATCTATCCCTATAGATCTTAATGCCTAGAATGTAAGCAGCTTCTCCTAGGTCCTTCATAGAGAAACTTTTATTCAAGTAACCTTTTATGCTCTCCAAAAGCTCTACGTTGTTTCCAATCAGTAATATGTCATCCACATATAATATTAGAAACGCCACAGAGCTCCCACTCACTTTCTTGTAAATACAAGATTCTCCAACCACTTGTATAAACCCAAATGCTTTGATCACCTCATCAAAGCGTTTGTTCCAACTCCGAGATGCTTGCACCAGTCCATAAATGGATCGCTGGAGCTTGCACACCTTGTTAGCATTCTTAGGATCGACAAAACCTTCGGGTTGCATCATATACAACTCTTCCTTAAGTAAACCGTTAAGGAACGCCGTTTTGACATCCATCTGCCAGATTTCATAATCGAAAAATGCAGCTATTGCTAACATGATTCTGACGGACTTAAGCATCGCTACGGGTGAGAAAGTCTCATCGTAGTCAACTCCTGGAACTTGTGAAAAACCCTTTGCCACAAGTCGAGCTTTATAAACGGTCACATTGCCGTCAGCGTCCGTCTTCTTCTTAAAGATCCATTTGTTCTGAATAGCCTTGCGGCCCTCAGGTAGTATCTCCAAAGTCCACACTTTGTTCTCATACATGGATCCTATCTCGGACTTCATGGCTTCTAGCCATTTGTTGGAATCTGGGCCCACCATTGCTTCTTCATAATTTGCAGGTTCATTGTTGTCTAACAACATGATTGATAAGACGGGATTACCGTACCACTCTGGAGCAGCACGTGATCTCGTCGACCTGCGTGGTTCAACAGAAACTTGAACTGAAGTTTCATGACCATCATCATTAACTTCCTCCTCAACTGGCGTCGCAATGACAGAGGTTTCCCCTTGCCCTGCGCCACTATCCAGAGGGATGAGAGGTTCGACAACCTCGTCAAGTTCTATCTTCCTCCCACTCAATTCTCTCGAGAGAAACTCCTTCTCGAGAAAAGCTCCATTTTTAGCAACAAACACTTTGCCCTCGGATTTGAGATAGAAGGTGTACCCAACTGTCTCTTTTGGGTAACCTATGAAGACGCACTTTTCCGCTTTGGGTTCCAGCTTTTCAGGCTGAAGCTTTTTGACATAAGCATCAAATCCCCAAACTTTAAGAAATGACAACTTTGGCCTTTTGCCATACCACAGTTCGTATGGTGTCGTCTCAACGGATTTTGATGGTGCCCTATTTAAAGTGAATGCAGCTGTTTCTAATGCATAACCCCAAAATGATAACGGCAAATCAGTAAGAGACATCATAGATCACACCATCTCTAACAAAGTACGATTACGACGTTCGGACACACCATTACGCTGTGGTGTTCCAGGCGGTGTTAACTGTGAAACAATTCCACATTTTCTTAAGTGATCACCAAACTCGAAACTCAGATATTCACCCCCACGATCAGATCGTAGGAACTTGATCTTCTTGTTACGATGATTTTCCACTTCACTCTGAAATTGCTTGAACTTTTCAAATGTTTCAGACTTGTGCTTCATCAAGTAGACATAACCATACCTACTCAAATCGTCAGTGAAGGTGAGAAAATAACGATATCCGCCGCGTGCCTCCACGCTCATTGGACCACACACATCGGTATGTATGATTTCCAATAAGTCACTTGCACGCTCCATTGTTCCAGAGAACGGAGTCCTAGTCATCTTGCCCATGAGGCATGGTTCGCACGTGTCAAGTGAATCAAAGTCAAGTGACTCCAAAAGTCCATCAGCATGGAGTTTCTTCATGCGTTTTACACCAATATGACCCAAGCGGCAGTGCCACAAAAATATGGCGCTATCATTGTTTACTCTAACTCTTTTGGTCTCAATGTTATGTATATGCGTATCGCTATCAAGATTCAATATGAACAATCCTCTCACATTCGGTGCATGACCATAAAAGATGTTACTCATAGAAATAGAACAACCATTATTCTCTAACTTAAAAGAGTAACCGTCTCGCAATAAACAAGATCCAGATATAATGTTCATGCTCAACGCAGGCACTAAATAACAATGATTTAAGTTCATCACTAATCCCGACGGTAGCTGAAGTGACACTATGCCGACGACGATTGCATCAACCTTGGAACCATTTCCTACGCGCATCGTCACTTCATCTTTCGCCAGCCTTCGTCTATTCCGCAGTTCCTGTTTCGAGTTGCAAATATGAGCAACAGAACCGGTATCGAATACCTAGGCACTACTACGAGAGCCGGTTAAGTACACATCAATAACATGTATATCAAATATACCTGATTTTTCTTTGCCCGCCTTCTTATCTGCCAGATACTTGGGGCAATTGCGCTTCCAATGACCCATACCCTTGCAATAGTAGCAATCCGTTTCAGGCTTAGGTCCAGCCTTGGGTTTCTTCGGCGGATTGGCAACAGGCTTGCCGCTCTTGTTCGAATTGCCCTTCTTGCCTTTGCCGTTTCTCTTGAAACTAGTGGTCTTATTCACCATCAACACTTGATGCTCTTTACGGAGTTCAGACTCTGCGACTTTCAACATCGCAAACAACTCGCCGGGAGACTTGTTCATCCCTTGCATGTTGTAGTTCAACACAAAGCCTTTATAGCTTGGCGGCAGTGATTGAAGGATTCTGTCAGTGATAGCTTCTTGCGGGAGTTCAATCCCCAGCTCAGCTAGACGGTTTGAGTACCCAGACATTTTGAGCACATGTTCACTGACAGATGAGTTTTCCTCCATCTTGCAAGCATAGAATTTATCGGAGGTCTCATACCACTCGATCCGGGCGTTCTTCTGAAAGATAAACTTCAACTCCTGGAACATCTCAAATGCTCCATGACGCTCAAAGCGACGTTGAAGTCCCGGTTCTAAGCCATACAAGACTGCACATTGAACTATTGAGTAGTCCTCCTTACGTGCTAACCAAGCGTTCTTAACATCCTGATCAGCCGTAGCGGGTGGTTCATCTCCTAGCGCAGCATTAAGGACATAATCCTTCTTCCCAGCTTGTAAGATTAGCTTAAGATTACGAGCCCAGTCTACAAAGTTGCTTCCATCATCTTTCAACTTAGCTTTCTCTAGGAACGTATTAAAATTCAGGATGACTGTTGCGTGAGCCATGATCTACAACACAAATATATTCAAAGTGGACTTAGACTATGTTCAAGATAATTAGAGTTCAACTTAATCAAATTATATGCTAAACTCCCACTCAAAAAGTACATCTCTCTAGTCATTTGAGTGGTTCATGATCCACTTACACTACCCCAAGTCCGATCATCACGTGAGTTGAGTATAGTTTCAGTGGTAAGCATCCCTATGCTAATCATATCATCTATATGATTCATGATCGACCTTTCGGTCTCATGTGTTCCGAGGCCATGTCTGCACATGCTAGGCTCGTCAAGCTTAACCCGAGTGTTCCGCGTGCGCAACTGTTTTGCACCCGTTGTATGTGAACGTTGAGTCTATCACACCCGATCATCACGTGGTGTCTCGAAACGACGAACTGTAGCAACGGTGCACAGTCGGGGAGAACACAATTTCGTCTTGAAATTTTAGTGAGAGATCACCTCATAATGCTACCGTCATTCTAAGAAAAATAAGGTGCATAAAAGGATTAACATCACATGCAATTCATAACTGACATGATATGGCCATCATCACGTGCTTCTTAATCTCCATCACCAAAGCACCGGCACGATCTTCTTGTCACCGACGCCACACCATGATCATCCATCAATGTGTTGCCATCGGGGTTGTCGTGCTACTCATGCTATTACTACTAAAGCTACATCCTAGCAAAATAGTAAACGCATCTGCAAGCACAAACGTTAGTATAAAGACAACCCTATGGCTCCTGCCGGTTGCCGTACCATCGACGTGCAAGTCGATATTTCTATTACAACATGATCATCTCATACATCCAATATATCACATCACATCGTTGGCCATATCACATCACAATCATAACCTGCAAAAACAAGTTAGACGTCCTCTAATTTTGTTGTTGCATGTTTTACGTGGTGACCATGGGTATCTAGTAGGATCGCATCTTACTTACGCAAACACCACAACGGAGATATATGAGTTGCTATTTAACCTCATCCAAGGACCTCCTCGGTCAAATCCGATTCAACTAAAGTTGGAGAAACCGACACTTGCCAGTCATCTTTGAGCAAAGGGGGTTACTCGTAACGATGAAACCAGTCTCTCGTAAGCGTACGAGTAATGTCGGTCCAAGCCGCTTCAATCCAACAATACCGCGGAATCAAGAAAAGACTAAGGAGGGCAGAAAAACTCACATCACCGCCCACAAAAACTTTTGTGTTCTACTCGAGAAGACATCTACGCATGAACCTAGCTCATGATGCCACTGTTGGGGAACGTCGCATGGGAAACAAAAATTTTCCTACGCGCACGAAGACCTATCATGGTGATGTCCATCTACGAGAGGGGATGAGTGATCTACGTACCCTTGTAGATCGTACAGCAGAAGCGTTAGAGAACGCGGTTGATGTAGTGGAACGTCCTCACGTCCCTCGATCTGCCCCGCGAACAATCCCGCGATCAGTCCCACGATCTAGTACCGAACGGACGGCACCTCCGCGTTCAGCACACGTACAGCTCGACGATGATCTCGGCCTTCTTGATCCAGCAAGAGAGACGGAGAGGTAGAAGAGTTCTCCGGCAGCGTGACGGCGCTCCGGAGGTTGGTGATGACCTTGTCTCAGCAGGGCTCCGCCCGAGCTCCACAGAAACGCGATCTAGAGGAAAAACTGTGGAGGTATGTGGTCAGGCTGCCGTGGAAAGGTCGTCTCAAATCAGCCCTAAAACCTCCGTATATATAGGTGGGAGGGAGGGGGCCTTGCCTTGGGGCTCAAGGAGCCCCAAGGGGGTCGGCCGAGTCCAAGGGGGAGGACTCTCCCCCCCAAACTGAGTTGGACTAGGTTTGGTGGGAGGGAGTCCCCCTTCCTTCCCACCTCCTCCTTTTTTTTTCTTTATCTCTTGATTTTCTTCTCCTTGGCGCATAGGGCACTTGTGGGCTATCCCACCAGCCCACTAAGGGCTGGTGTGTCTCCCCAAAGGCCTATGGGCTTCCCCGGGGTGGGTTGCCCCCCCCCCCCCGGTGAACTCCCGGAACCCATTCGTCATTCCCGGTACATTCCCGGTAACTCCGGAAACCTTCCGGTAATCAAATGAGGTCATCCTATATATCAATCTTCATTTCCGGACCATTCCGGAAACCCTCGTGACGTCCGTGATCTCATCCGGGACTCCGAACAACATTCGGTAACCAACCATATAACTCAAATACGCATAAAACAACGTCGAACCTTAAGTGTGCAGACCCTGCGGGTTCGAGAACTATGTAGACATGACCCGAGAGACTCCTCGGTCAATATCCAACAGCGGGACCTGGATGCCCATATTGGATCCCACATATTCTACGAAGATCTTATCATTTGAACCTCAGTGCCAAGGATTCGTATAATCCCGTATGTCATTCCCTTTGTCCTTCGGTATGTTACTTGTCCGAGATTCGATCGTCAGTATCCGCATACCTATTTCAATCTCGTTTACCGACAAGTCTCTTTACTCATTCCGTAATACAAGATCCCGCAACTTACACTAAGTTACATTGCTTGCAAGGCTTGTGTGTGATGTTGTATTACCGAGTGGGCCCCGAGATACCTCTCCGTCACACGGAGTGACAAACCCCAGTATTGATCCATACTAACTCAACTAACACCTTCGGAGATACCTGTAGAGCATCTTTATAGTCACCCAGTGACGTTGCGACGTTTGATACACACAAAGCATTCCTCCGGTGTCAGTGAGTTATATGATCTTATGGTCATAGGAATAAATACTTGACACGCAGAAAACAGTAGCAACAAAATGACACGATCAACATGCTACGTCTATTAGTTTGGGTCTAGTCCATCACGTGATTCTCCCAATGACGTGATCCAGTTATCAAGCAACAACACCTTGTTCATAATCAGAAGACACTGACTATCATTGATCAACTGGCTAGCCAACTAGAGGCATGCTAGGGACGGTGTTTTGTCTATGTATCCACACATGTAAATGAGTCTTCTTTCAATACAATTATAGCATGGATAATAAACTATTATCTTGATACAGGAATTATAATAATAACTATATTTATTATTGCCTCTAGGGCATAATTCCAACAGTCTCCCACTTGCACTAGAGTCAATAATCTAGCCCTCACATCACCATGTGAATTACATTGTAATAAATCTAACACCCATACAGTTCTGGTGTCGATCATGTTTTGTCCGTGGAAGAGGTTTAGTCAGCGGGTCTGCTACATTCAGATCCGCTATGCTTAGAGCTAAAAGAGAATTTTTAGAACGAGCGTTTTCTATTGATTACTTTCATAAAAGTGATGAAGATCTTAAAATGATTGGTGTTTCTTCTATTGATTCTTTTATTAGTAAAATTAAGATTGATGAAAAAGGGACTCGAGAAGAGTCAACTTCAGTTAGAAGGCGCCCCTATGTCTGGAGGGTGAAAATCTTGTTGAGAAAATCGATAAAAGTGGGTTTGAAGAGGTCAAGACTTTAACTAGTGATGTGCCCCCTACTTTGGATTACAAAGACTTTAATTATGATAGTTTCTCTTTGGTTGATTGTATTTCTTTGTTGCAATCCATGATAAATTCACCCCATGCTTATGAACAAAATAAAGCTTTTAGTAAACATATTGTTGATGCTATGATGAAAGCTTTTGAAGAAAAATTGGAATTAGAAGTTTCAATTCCTAGAAAATTGCATGACGAGTGGGAATCTACTATCAAAGTCAAGATTAAAAATTATGAGTGTTTTGCTTTATGTGACTTGGGTGCTAGTGTTTCTACAATTCTGAAATCTTTATGCGATGTGCTTCGTCCTACCAATATTGAAGAATGCTCTTTAAATTTGCACTTGGCGGATTCTACTATTAAAAAGACTATGGGAAGAATTAATGATGTTATTATTCTTGCAAATAGGAATTATGTGCCCATATATTTTATTGTTCTTGATATTGATTGCAATCCGTCTTGTCCAATTATACTTGGTAGACCGTTTTTACGTAATATTGGTGCCATGATTTATATGAAAGAAGGCAATATCAAATTTCAATTTCCACTAAGGAAGGGAATGTAACACTTCCCTAGAAAAAGAATTATGCCACCATATGAATCAATCAAGAGGGCATCATATGGATCTAGAAACAAACATAACAACACTTAGATCCTACGTGTTATGCCTAGCTAGGGGCGTAAAATGATAGCGCTTGTTGGGAGGCAACCCAACTTGTATCTTTTTGCGTTTTGGTTTTCTTGTTGTTTTCAATAAAATAGACAATTATACGTCTGGTTAGATGTGTTTTTGTGGTTCAAATTAGTGTTTGTGCCAAGCAAGGCCTTTGGCATGATTTGGGTGAAAGTTGATTTGATCTTGCTGAAAAACATAAACTTTTGCGATCACGAAATTATTTTTCATTTTTAACAGAAGAGTGATTTTGAGTTGATTATTTTTTAACAGGATTAATAAACAAATTATTCACGTCGTCCTAATGTTTCAGATTTTTTGGAATTACAGAAGTATTCGAAGTAGTCAGATTGCTACATATTGTTCTGGTTTTGACAATTTCTCTTTTTTATGCGTTGTGTGCTTGTTTTGATGATTCTATGTTTTTCTGATGAGTTTTTGCCATATAAAAGTTGGAATACAGTAGATATAATGCAAAAATAAAATATGAATAGGTTTGCAACAGTAGTTATAGTAGTGGTTTGCTTTCTTATACTGACGGATCTCACGAAGGTTTTGTTGAGTTTTGTGTGATTGAAGTGTTCAAGTTTTGGGTGATCTTAAGATGGATGAAGGAATAAGGATTAGCAAAAGGCTAAGATTGGGGATGCCCGAGGCACCCCAAGATAATACTCAAGAAGTATCAAGCAACTAAGCTTGGTGATGCCCCCGAGTGGCATCCCCTCTTTCTTCTAACAACCATCGATATTTTAGTTGAAACTATATTTTTATTCGTCACATATTATGAATTTTGCTTGGAGCGTCTTTGATGATATGAATCTTTGCTTGTTTTTATTTGTATTTTAAGTCTTGAATCCTTTCTGGACACACCTTTTTGAGAGAGCCAAAAATTATGCTATGCTTGCTCCTATGCTTCACTTAAATTTTTAGAGCCATGGATTTGCTATAATACTTCACTTATATCTTTTTGAGCATGGTGTGCTTTGTTATTTTTGAAGAAATGCTCTCATGCTTCACTTATATTTATTTGGGAGTTAGTAATTTTTTTAATAAATTCTCTCTTGCTTCACTTACATTATTTTGAGAGAAACAAAAAATTATGCTCATGTTCTTCACTTAAATTTGTTTGAGCTTATCAAAAGCAACATATGAAAATAATCCCAAAGTGATAGATATCCAAGGAGGATATAATAAAAACTTTCATGGAGATCATTGGACAAAATAAACTTGATTCTTAGTAATGGTTTTGAGATATGGCAATATGATATGTGAGTCATGTTGATGAGTAATTGTGCTTTAGTAAGAATATTGATGTTAAGGTTTGTGATTACCTATGCAAGCACGAAACTCAATAGTTATGCAATAAATTTATATCCTACTTGTGGTGCATTATTCGGTGTTACTTTTAATGCTTGGGTACGAAATTTTTCATTTCTTGGTTGGTCGCTTCTCAATCTTTTTGCTAGCCTTCATTTTGCACTACGTATGATCACTAATTGTGCATCCAAAACCCTTTAAACCAGTTTTGCCATATGAGTCCACTATACCTACCTATATGCGGTATTTCCATGCTTTTCTAAGAAAATTTGCATGCGCCATCTCTAATTATCAAAATAAATTTCTCTTTTGTCTGCTCTACCGCTCGCGACCGTGAGGGGTGGCCAATATTTTCCATGCTAGATGTGTTATTCTCACGATGAGTGTTTATTCACTTGTCATTGCATGAGAGTACGACAAAGGTATTAGGGATGCGCAGTCCCGAAATGAAAAAAAATGAATTTACTTTTTGTTGTCAAATAATAAATTCCTTGGAAAGTATTGGTATGGAGGGAACCCGTGGATACAGACAAGCCATGGAAAGTGAAAGTAATGGTGGAAAAAGGAATAAACTTTATTTTCTGTTTGGTAACCGCCTATGATATATCTAGCATGGAAAGTGTTGGGAGCTCTAAGTCGTTTTCGTTGGTGGGAAAAGTATGCCTCCCAAAATGTTTTTATCTCTCAATTTTCGCTTTGATCTCTGGCACCTCTATAAATCCCTACTTCCCTCTGCAAAGGGCCTTTCTTTGACTTATGCAATTTTTATTTTGAATTTGAGTCTCCAACTTCTCTCATAAAGCACCAACTAAGGGGCACTATGATCGTATTTGAGCATTGGGTGTAGCTAATATTCGAGTGTGTTTCACGAATGGATCAATGATTGAGCATAATGGCGACGGATAACTTGCTTTAGTGTTGGTATTTTGAAAGACATGCTTGCTTGTTGGTATGCTTGAGTATTAAAGTCTCCATGTCAAAACTAGACTGTTGCTTTGAACCATATAAAATTCCAAATGTCCATGCTATAGAGAAAATAAATGTGATGAACATGTTAGGCAGCATTCCACATCAAAAATTCTATTTTTATCATTTACCTACTCGAGGACGAGCATGAATTAAGCTTGGAGATGATGATACGTCTCCAACATATCTATAATTTTTGATTGTTCCGTGCTATTATATTATCATTCTTGGATGTTTTACAATCATTTTATAGTCATTTTATATCATTTTTTGGTACTAACCTATTGACATAGTGCCCAGTGCTAGTTGTTGTTTTCTGCATGTTTTTTACATCGCAGGAAATCAATACCAAACGGAGTCCAAATGCAGCGAAACTTTTTGTGGAGTTTTTGGGCTAGAAAACATCCAGTGTGCCAGGAACACACGTGAGGGGAGCTCCGATGGGAGCACAACCCACCAGGGCGCGCCTCGGAGCCGAGGCGCGCCCCGGTGGGTTGTGCCCTCCTCGTTGGCCTCCCGCACCGCCTCTTTGATCTATAAATACCCCAATATTCCAGAAACCCTAAGGGGGGGGCGAGAATCAATTTCAGCCGCCGCAGAGTCTAGAAACACCAGATCCAATTTAGACATCACCAGAGAGGGGTTCATCATGTCCATTGGTGCCTCACCGATGATGCGTGAGTAGTTCTTTGTAGACCTACGGGTCCGTAGTTAGTAGCTACATGGATTACTCTCTTTCTCTCTTGATTATCAATACAATGGTCTCTTGGAGATCCATATGATGTCAGTCTTTTTGAGGTGTGTTTGTTGGAATCCGATAAACTTTGAGTTTATGATCAGATCTATGTTTTTATCCATGAAAGTTATTTGAGTCTTCTTTGATCTCTTATATGCGTGATTGATTATAGCCTCGTAGTTCTTCTCCGATATTTGGGTTTTGTTTGGCCAACTTGATCTACTTATCTTGCAATGGGAAGATTTGCTTTGTGATGGGTTCGATCTTACGGTGGTTGATCCCAGTGACAGAAAGGGAAATGACACGTATGTGTCATCGCTATTAAGGATAACAAGATGGGGTCTATTTCTACATAAATAGATCTTGCCTACATCTTGTCATCATTCTTATTGCATTACTCCATTTTTCCATGAACTTAATACACTAGATGCATGATGCATAGCGGTCGATGTGTGGAGTAATATATTAGATGCAGGCAGGAGTCAGTCTACTAATCTTAGACGCGATGCCTATATAATAATTATTGCATGGATATCGTCATGATTATTTGAAGTTCTATCAATTGCCCAAAAGTAATTGTTTCCCCACCATTTTCTATTTTTCTCGAGAGAAGCCACTAGTGAGACCTACGGCCCCTGGGTCTCTTTTCATCATATTTGCATGTGCGATTTATTTTCCTTTGCTTTTATTTTCAGATCTATTAAACCAAAAGTACAAAAATACCTTTCTGCAATTTATTTGTTCCGCGATCTATTTATCCTATCTACCACTTTTACCTCACGTTATTTGCCTATCTTGAGGCGTCGTACCCGAAAGGGATTGACAACCCCTTTAACACGTCGGGTTGCGAGTATTTGTTATTTGTGTGTAGGTGTTGTTTACGTGGTGTGAGGAGGTACTCCTACTGGTTCGATAACCTTGATCTCATAATAGAGGGAAATACCCACCATCGCTATACTGCATCATCCCTTCCTCTTTGGGGAAATACCGACGTAGTTCTAGCAGACATCAAAAGGAATTTCTGGCGCCGTTGTCGGGGAAGATCAAGTCAAAATAGTCTCCCGCCAACGTGCCAACTAGTGGCCCGAATCCACTATAATTTTTGCCAATTGCACAATTCATCTTAAAAGTCTCGACATCATTAACAAATGAGGCAAGAGAAATTTTCTCCTCACAAGTTAGTTCTAAGCCTAACTGTAGCAGGTCTTGTCTACTGCCTTCCTTCTATTTTTCGTAGAAAGGAAATAAGTTGTCAATTATAAATTAAAAGGTTTAGTACAGATGAATACCAACTATTTTTAAATAAATAATATAAATTACTTAACAAATTTATTTCACAAACCGACATAGAGGAAGAACTGGAATCATGTCCACAACCACCCAAATGTTGATAGTATCATCAACACCAATATCGAAGGTTATTTTTATATCCTCGTGAAATTCTTAAGCCTTGCATAGTTCTCTTAAATTTAGAAAACCAAAATGCGAGAGATTTACTGCATTGTGGGGCTTAACCTCAAAAGTGAAACCATGTTTCGTCTTAAGGTGAGCTTTCTTTGTCTCCATACTCTCCCTATTTTTGAATCCAAGCTTGTGTAAGACATAAGGTCTTGCATATCAAAGGATGCACTTGTCGAATTGTAAAAACTAAAATAACACGTTAAAGAAAAAAAAAGCACAACTCATGCTTAATTACATACTTGTTGTCGTTACATACCGTCTCGTATTTCAAGCCCTCCTTCAGGGTGAGGGTGAAGCACCTATTGTTTTCCACGTGAGGTCTATTTGACATACCCCTGTCGTTGGAGTAGTAATCACGCTTGAAGATCTCATCATCGTTACACATTTTTTGTGTTCATAATCCAGATATTAAAAGAATCAACCAAAAATACGAGGAACTCAACACAACTCAGCACGGGTTGACTTTCAGTCCTTTAAGCCTTCCTTGAAAAACTCTCATCTCTCATGGTTTACATGGTGGGCACTCCCTCACACTGATATAGTGGTGTATATGATGGACACTCCAGCACATTGATATTACGACCGTCGGTGATGGTCTCTCTTCTCTTTCACCTCGTGCATTACCAAAATGTCTATCATGAGGAGAAAGAGGAAGAGCGACCCCACGACAACTGTCATCATTCTTCCTCTCGATAGAGATTTTGACTATCAGTGATGGTTGCTCCTTCCTTCATTTCGGAGTGCATTACCAAAAGTTCTAGCACATGGGAATAAAAGAAAAGTGCTCCCACGACAATAGTTGGGATTCTCCCTCACTGAAAGTCACAAAAGGAGCCCACATAAAATAAAAATCAACACGAAGCATCAGTCCTTAACATAAAAAAGGTCTATGTTTTTCCAGAATATCGTTTATTTCTTGTCCCGACAAATCCCGGGCATGAGATATGTCCTACTTTCTAGCGGAAGTTGTGCCGAAATCCACGAAAAAGTTCGGCATGACCTTTGCTAAAAATAGGACATATCGGGTGGCCGAAATTTGCCGGAATGGAAATGAATCAATATTCCGGAAAAACATAGGCAACTCGAAGGTGTTCCCTGCAAAATGATACTCATTTCATCTATCTATGTATCTATCTATCTAACAATAAAATAAACTACACAAAACCTATAAAATATTGCATACATCAATTTTATGTGGCAATTTTCATAATGCAACAAATTAAATGTGCATCAACGCACAATGCATAATGCATCCATCCATCTAAGAACCTATCTAATGAAAAATAAACCTAAAACTAAAGACAAAGTAGAGAGGGAGATGCTGAGAGTGCGTGTGGCGCGGAGCTAGGTGCTCACAGTGATCTACTGGCGTGCACCGGTAGAGCTGGGATGGGGGGACGACACGGTGGAGAGCCGTGGCGTGGGGACGCCCGGTCGGGGAGGGCGGTTATGCGGGGAGTACTGGACGGGGGAGGGTGAAGGCACAACAAGGTCCGAACGGGGGAGGCTAGCGGAGCGATAAGGGCTAGGACAGGGAGGGCGGTCGTGCAGGCAGAGCGCCGACCGGGACGGCTGAGGGCGCGGGGAGAGGGCCAACCGGGAGTATGGGTGGGATTTAGAAAGTGTCAAGTGAAGAGTGAAGAGTAGGACGGGAGGGAAGATGATAAGGCCGCATAGCAATAGCATGGGCCATAGAACCAGTGCTAGCTGCTGCTAGGTGAGGCCCACTGAACCGGCGCGGGTCACGTAGCAACAACCCGAGTATCACCAGCGCGGGCCCGTGATACTACTGTTGGTTTAGCAGTATCGGGGGGACATGGGATGACGCTACTACTAAGTCCTGCCCCATGGGAACTGTGGGGTCCACTTAGTAGTAGCGCGAGATGAAATGGCCGACGCTGCTACTACTATTTAACACTAGCAGGGGATCCTGGTACGCGCTACTTATATTTAGGAGTAGCGTCGGCAGCCTACCCCATGCTACTACTAAGTTTGTATCTATAGGGTTTTTCCTAGTAGTCTGATGAGGTGGCAGCACATGGTAAATCCCCCAACCATTTTCCTATATTTCATTCTGAATTGGAGTTGGGCCATTCCATCCGGATTCATTATGAATCCGTTGAGCCTCTAATTCATCAACAAGAGGCTACTGCATGAGAGTATAATACGACAACCCATACAGATGATTGGAAGCATTGATGAGTGGAGGAACATCTTCATTACCCACTAACTGAGGCAACATCTGCCTACCATTGAACACATGCATTGACACGGACAAAGATCTTCCCAAACATGGTAGTATACCCACACGGGTGACTAGGAGACTATGTGGTACACTTGCCATGCCCTTTCGATGAACCTTGACTAGGACCCTCGCCTTATTCTGCCCCGGGTGCAACCACACAACCAATTTGCTAAAATTCAAGACAAGTTTATCTACATAGTTTTTCGTCTAATAATCAAACGGGAAAGCTAAGAGCATAACCCATGCCTCATATTCAAAAGCAGGTGAGCGCATATTTAGAGCATCATCATGTGGAATCAAAGAGAAGGAGGAATCTTCCGTGAGCATACGAGGACCTTGTGTAATCAGATAATCTCAGATCTTAACATCCGCATGAGCAATGCAACCAATACGGAGACGATGGAACGAACAAAAACCGATCAAATCACCCGAGATATAAAAGTTTAACAAACACTATCAAAAGACCATTGCTTAGTTTCTTGTAGACACACAACTGCAGAACCACTTAATTCTATAGCATTATGAATAGCTAAATGTTTTTCGAGTGCATTAATATCCCTAGTGTTCGAACATAGAATGTTCCACTGTTTGTAGTGACTCATGAATAAGATGAGGTACTAATGCCTTTCGTAGGCTCCATAGCTAGCTAGTGATTATCAGTAAGTTCACGTGTTGGAATCCCGAGCCTTCTCATTCCAATTTGCTACAAAGTTGCAATTGGAGTTTATGTAGGGATTTCCTCCAAAAATACACCACCGAAGAAGAGCTCATAATAGTTGATGTAGCTTTAACAGCTGGATTAGTATATGGCATAGCTCTAGCCTTGACTTTGGATGTGGTTGCTTTACTATTAATAGGATGGTTTACTTTGAATACATCATATATAGTTGGCCTTGAGCTACACTTCAGAGTTGAAGTGTCTAAGTGAACAATGGTATTATTACCCGCTTCTTGGAAAGCCTTCTAAATTGGGGGTATATGGAGTAGCTCTAGCAGGAATATCACAACCAATTTCAAGGCAGGGAAGCCATTATTTGAACTTCGACTTGTAGCACAATCTGAATGCTAGGTTGTAGACAAACCTGGACTCAAAGTTTGCATATCGATGGGTCCAAAAGTACTTGAATAGGCCAAATCAGAATTGTTGCTAAACCCTATAAGAATAGCACTACTGTTAATTGGCGCCATACCCAATAAGCAGAGCACTACTGTTAATTGTAAAAGCAAAAAAATCAAACTGTTGTACCAAGGGTCTGACATTCTGAATAACGGGGCAACAAAAAAAAACTCTAATTGAGATATGATCATGACAAAAGGGTTAAGAGGAAGGAAAGCATCATTCCTAACCGGGGAGCCATGAACCGGGGATGTATAACTTGATTGGAACGTGTGTCCCATCCAACCCAAGAGAAACCATAAGACAGGCACATCAGAGTTGCACCTGCACCTTTTGCACGTAAAAATTGATACTAGGCATTGTGAGTGACATTGATAAAGTCATTTCTAGCAGCTTCGACATCAAACGCAGACCAAACATCTGACAGATTACCGTGCACATTGTATTTCGGATGAACACCATCCATGAGAGAAGGCACATCATATTTGAAGTATGTGCCAAAGCTGAATCGAGAGTGAGGAGGTGGCACCACATGCCAAATTCCCCAACTATTTTCGTGTATTTCATTATGGACTAGAGTTGCAACATTCCATAGGGCTTCATTCTAAATCTGTTGAGCATCTAAATCATCAATACAAGCCTATTATATGAGGGTATAATACGACAACTTGTACGGTTGAGGGAAGCATTGAGTAGTGTAGGATCATATTCATTAGCCACTAACTAAGGCAACATGCGTCTACAATTCAACACATACACCGACACTGACCAAGATCTTCCCAAACCTGGTAGCATGCATACCTACACGGGTAACTAGCAGACTATATGGTATAGTGTCCACATCCTTCAACTGAACCTTAACTAGGACCCTCACCTTTTTTGGCTCCAGGTACAACCACACAAGCAATTTGCTAAAATTCGAGATATCTTTGTTTACATAGTTCTCTATGCGATAATCAACCGAAAAGGCTAAGAACATAACCCATTCCTCATATTCAAAAGTTGGTGAGTGCACATTCACACCCTCGTCATGCGGAACCAAAGAGAAGGAGGAATCCTCCATCATCTGATGAGGACATTCTCTAATCAGATCATCTTATATGTTAACATCTGCATGAGCAATGCAACCAATACAAGAGGATGGGCAAAATCATCTAGATTTGCTAGTTTGAAATCCGCCAATCTCTGTCAACGAGAAAATTTTCTAGTGACCCAACACTGGTGGTTGACGGTGACGAGAGTATACCTGTCATGGTTGAGCCGTAGGTGTTCAACCGCCATGACGTGCCTTTGAATTCTGTCATCAAGGCCGCGCTTGAAGTGAGGTCCCACTAGCGCAAACTCGAAGGGGTGAATAGGGAAGCTGGTTATCAGCAACGGAGAGCCAGAGATGTTTATCCTCGATGACTAGGGTTTTGTTGTAGATTGGGAGCTTTCCGTCACAGGGAGGAAGGAGAGATTAGATTGGCATGGCTGGGCGGTGGGTTTGACAGAATTTTTCAGCAGAAGGCCAAGAGGCCAAGAGCTATGGGAAGTTGCCACATCCATGGTCAGCGACATATTCTATTTCACCCGCCAAACTTGTCATGCTTGTTGGCTCCATGAATGTCTGGACTTATTGCGTTTTTAGCATGATTGCCATATTATAAATGTACCATAAAATGGAAAGGGTATCTCCAAAGAGGGGTGATTTGGCCCTCCAAACCAAACAAGCAGAATAATCTGAGCGCACTAGCGGCCAAGATAGCCTAGAAAGCCACAGAAAACACACAAAAGGGCAGTTGGACAAGCACTCTAGAGGCATGGCCCAAATGTTACAAATGGAGCATTGATGGAATAAAGTGAATGTGCCAGGTCGCCCAATGTGAACGTTACAATCTTGCACGTGGCATTTGGTAACGCACCTAGACCTAACAGATCATCATTGGGCAATTAGCAGTTGAATGACCAATACAAAATCACCCTTTGCATCTATTCAGCCTATTGATAATAATATTATAAGTTGGTATCGAGGAAAGATACAACACGTCCAAAATATCATCATCCGAGAAGCCAGCTTGCCAAAGTTCAATAATATGATATAAATTATCCTTAGAAATCCAACGAGCCTCGCTGAAAAATCTCCCAGTAAAGGAAAAGGATCATGCCGTATCACCCCCATGAATAGGCAATTTGAACGAACAACAACTGATTTGCTCCTTATCCTGATTGAACTTAATTTTAGGATTAGAGAAACTGCCAAAACGAGCAATTTCCACATTTCACTGAACATCATCGGCGATCGTCGGCAGTGGGCAAGTGATACCAAACTTAGCTAGGTCCTAGTTGGAGGAAGATTCCATTAGTATATCAACCTGGGATCTGAACGAAGCAGACTTGACTGACACAACATTACTAGATGCAATTTAAGGGAGCTCTTGATCTGCATACCAACCCGACTCATAAACAAAACCAACATCACCTTTGCACCAATGGAAATGACAAATAAAATGAAGCCAAACCATGTCCTTCAAACCAGATATAAACTGTCCAACTCGACTGGAGTCCACCAAAAAACTAATTCTCTTGTCACGAAGTTTGAACACCTTGAAACCAGAACTTGAACCACCAATACGATATTGAAGAGTCAAGGCCACACATTCTTCCATAAGTGCAAATGATGCCTAGGAGAAAGCGGACAATGGAAAGAACTCCTTGGTAGTAGGGGAAGGAGAGAAGTGCACCATGGACTTGACAAAATGACGCACCTGAGCCCCGACCGCACGGCCGGGGGAGAAACTGCAGTGGAGTAGACCCTCCACGGGCGCCTTCATAGAGGAGATCAATGAGAATCGCCATGGGTGAGGGTGGAGAGGGTGGGGGTGGGACTCAATGTCATCCCTAGCAGGAGATACACAGATGTTTGGGTTGATGAAATTAGCAAATTACATGAACATATGTCGATAGTATGCACCAGGAACAACGACCAACAAAATTCAAAATTATCCATGACACCAGACAAAATTTGCGCAAGGGCAGACCATCTCTTGTGGATCGGACTCGCGGCGTGCGAAGCATCACCATGTTGGTGGCAACACATCCATCCAACCCGCAACATACCAGGCGCGTGAAGCGTACATGAGCTCGGTCGGGAAGAGGAGAATGACGGGGTGGGCTAGGGTGACGGCGGGGTTCTATGAATAGGAGGGGGGTCGGCGATGAATATCGTGTGGTTTCGACATACGGAGATGTGACAGTGAGGTCCAATGCATAGGTGTGCAGGTGTGCGGGCAGACGTTGTTGCGGTCCCAAGAAAGGTGTCGATGCGGGCCAGTGGGGCGGTGACGTCGTCGGAGAAGACCAGAGTAAGGGATGGTCATGCATGCCGACGTTGTTGCGGTCCCGTGAGAGGCGTCGATGCGGGCCGGCGGGGCGGTGACGTCGTCGGAGAAGACCAGAGCAAGGGATGGCCGTGTAGGCCGACGTTGTTGCGGTCCCGAGAGAGGCGTTGATGCGGGCCGGCAGGGCGGTGACGTCGTCGGAGAAGACCAGAGCAAGGGATGGTCTTGCAGGCCGACGTTGTTGCGGTCCCGAGAGAGGCGCCGATGCGGGCCGGCGGGCGGTGACGTCGTCGGAGAAGACCAGAGCAAGGGATGGTCGTGCCGGCCGGTGCTAAGTCTTTTCTTTCTAGAGGAATTATGTTTACTCAAGTATTAATTATGCACTATATATACCCTATCAATGTGGTCCACATATAGAGTTCTATATTTGGATATAAATCAATAGTTTCCAACTTTATGCACGTCTCCCTGCTTTAAATGCCGATGGTTGTACCTATTCGCTGGACATGAGATTTAGATCCAAGTTAGAATGTAATAGTTGCCTACTCCTTACTCTGTCACTTACCACAGTGACTTCACAGGGATCTATTGAAGTTGACGGTACCGCTACGTACTAGATCATCTATAGTATACAAAAATCATCAGCTTTAACAAAAATATTCTGCATCTGGTTTTGCTCTATGGCAAGAAGTGGGGCTATATCCTAATTATGTTGGCTGTTCACTGATAAAAATTCTTAAATTGTTTCCCGGAAAACATTTATCTATCATGTCATATATCTCTATGCACAAGTACATTTTAATATCTGACTTCTATAATTGGTAGGATTAGTCGGTATCCTCATGATGTTTTACTGCGATGTAACAGATCACCATGGACGGGGATTGGCTGGAAGAGAACAGTGATCTGTACAATTGGCTTGTCCTCGGGTTTGCAAGCGGAGACAACCAGGTTATCCAGCATGACCTTGGTGCTGAGACGGATGGCCTGCTTGGAGACGCCACCAACGTGAGCAACACTCACGCAGCTGCTGCCGATCAAGAAAACGGCGGTGGACAGACCAATGGTGACCAGAGGGCGAGGACACGGCATTTCAGGCGCCGTCACACCGCAGAACAGATCCTAATACTTGAAGCGTACAATTCATAATTTGCAAATCTTTCTTCTTGAAGACGATAGATGTGCATGTATTGATCCGTTCTCATTTGATGTTACATATATGCAGTGCGTTCGAAGGATACCAGCATCCAGATGAAAAGCGCCGGCTGGAACTTAGCCGGAGGACTGGCCTGAGTGCTGCACAGGTCCAGATCTGGTTCCAAAACCGACGCAACACGGGGAAGGTAGACATCGTTCTCTTCCACGGTGAATTATTTGACAATTTTCGCCACATGGTCACAATATGATATCATGTTGCGAAAGCTGTGATTTTAAATACTGCTAATCAATGCTATTTTGTTAAATAGAACTAGTAAGGTGGCCAACGCATGCAACATCCTAGTCTTCATTTTGCAAATTCACGTTCATACCGAATTTGGGAGTCATGCTTTTAGATGGTAGGAGTATGTAGTAACAATATATTTTGTTGTCCCTAAATTTTTTTTTGTAACTGAAAATAGTTATACCACGCATGCCAGATGGCCTGCCATAAACCACGTCTATGGAATAGGTAATCGTAGGGTAGTCTGGCAACAACTGTCTACATAAGTATTGCCAAGGTTATAGCAAACGGTTGTTAGTGCCAACTATTTCTAGTCATCGTCTATCATGGAGTTCACTAGTCGTCTGCAGTGACCGATGAGGATTTTTATGGTAGTGGATATTTACTTATAACAAAAATGATTGAAGTAATTTTAAAATACTATTGCAAATTTACAAGATATAATCTAACTATGAAAGACAAATAAAACACAATGAAACAAATTAACCAAACCATGTCCTTTGATGTACGAAATTCTCACTAATATTTTATTAATTTAGATAATAATATTTTTTGTTTCCAAGTTTTTTGCCGTAAACATTTAATTAATAATAAAAGTAGTCATGCAATGTTAGGAGATCTATTTTGGAGCAAAGAATTATATAGGAATAATAAGTGGATATGCTATGTTAGGAGATCTATTAACAACACAAATAATCGTATAGGGTTATGATTTATCTTTTTATTTTTTGCATGATATAAATATAATTTTTTGAGAATACGAATAATTTACTTTATTTCTGTAGATATATTTATGATCATTATCGTCATAACAAATCACATTCTAACAAAGTGACACAAAATTTGAGCATCCTCAGGTACACAAACAATATTGTGTAGAAACACAAACCAAAGTTTAGTATTGTCTTAGTGGGTATGATGTTCATAGATGCGAAGGTAGAACAACCTTGGCAAATATATATCCACTAAAGCGAATGGATTACATGACAGATTTAGTTTGAGTACTAAAATAAATTACCTAGGTGTACAACTGTGAGCTCAGGCCTATACAGGATTGTGTTACATATTGGAAAAATGGTTCACGTTCTCTTGGAAATACCAAATGGATTGCAGTCGAGACAAACACAAGTAGCGGAATGCCAAAACTGCTGGCATGGCCCCTCGACCTTCAACAAAGCAAGTAACAACAATCATTTATGGACAAAACTAATTACATGACGATATGTAGCATTTTTTTTGTCTCGTTCTAGTTTGCCATGATTTACCACATTGTTATCATGCTGCCTTCACAGAAAGCACTATTTCATTACTTGTGTCTTTGTACTTATTTGTTCCATGATACCAAACATATCAAGGATATAGTCTCGAGTTTTCTTACAAGGGTGGATCAATGTTTAGATGACATTTAGATATAGTTAAAAATATCTAAGGTCTATTAGATGTTTAGATATATACAAGTATAAAATCCTGTTGGTCATAGCACTTAATAACTAATTAAAAGAGGGTCCACCCGATATATGGCTAGATGGTTTACTTTTTTTTTTTTGCAAGCGACTAGATGGTTTACTTTTTGTGGGAGGCAAACTATTATAACTCTTATGTAATATTAAATCAATGTTAGACGATATAGTTATAATCCAATTGATTACATTGACACACCATACAAAATTTAGGGTAGCAAGCTATCGGGGAGGCTGATTTTTTCATGTGACAATAAAACTATTCAAAATTATACTTTAGAATGTGGAAACCATGAATCGTATTAGTGAAATTATTTTCTCCTGAATAATCATTGATAATTTGTGTTGTTGTTGGAATATGTAACATGTCTTTTCGCCAATCATTTTTGTAATAAAATACTAAGAGAAGTCTCGTCAGCAGGAACTTTCGGTACAATATTTATTATTTATTTATTATGGTCCATCAAATTGAGAATGGTTTTTATTTCACCAATCAATCATCAAATGCCTTGTTTTTATATGCAAATAATGGTGTGCATATCTCACCCACCCATATAAGTATACATCATCATTATCAGGCTGTAAACTCTACCAATCGGGTTTTCTTTCATGGCACGTAATAGTTAGATTTATACAGTGGACTAATACATAGCTCGATCTGTAACCGTATAGTGCTACCTGAAACTAATATAAATGCAGAACAAGGCCCAGAAGAAGGAGACGGAGGAATATCAGGAAGAGAATGGGCGGCTACAAGCTGAGCAACAAGCACTCATCTCGGCTATGCAAAACAAGATTTGCATCCCATGCAGAGGGGAGGGTACCCCGGAGTGGCATCGCCTGTATGCCGAGCATGTGAGGCTCAAGGACGAGCAGATGCGTATCGCCGCCTTTCTTAATAGTGTCTCGGGAGGAAGGCTACAAGTGATCAACCACACCGTCGTCGACACCGGCAATGCCTCGGCGGCGACTGATCACGACGCAGTTCCGCCGCCGTCCCACCATGCTCCTCTCACGGTCACGGATCCAAATCCAGTGATGTTCCCTGACGAGGGCATTGCCGGCGACGATGATGAAACCGCTGGAAGAACCTTGTTGCTTCAGCATGTTGTTTGTGCTCTGGAAGAATTGAAGGTGCTTGTGGGCTTGGATGCGCCGTTGTGGTCAACACCCCAAGGTGGCGAGGTGGAGGTGATCAACTACAGGGAGTACCTGGAAACCATGTTCCCGGGTATGTATGAGCGCTACGAGATGGACTTTTGCGCGGATGCCACTAGGAAGACTGGGATCATATCGTGCACCGCCACCGACCTCGTCGGCATCCTCATGGACGCGGTGCGGTCCTTTCTCCGACGTCCATTAATTTTAGTAGAACTTATATTTGAGAAATGATCATATAGAGGACTTAATTTGTCTGTGTTGAGTCTTTTGCAGGAGTGGTGGTCTCAGACGTTCCCGGGCATCGTGGCAAGTGCCACCACCAGCAAGATCATCACTCCCGGTGATTCCGGACATGGGCTGGCTCAACTGGTGAGAAGCAACGCTCTACTGACTGCTTCAAATTTCAATATACGTCGGTCATGCACCATGTTAAATATATACTTGTTGACATGCAGATGACTGCAGAGCTGAGGGTGTTGTCACCGCTGGTGCCGGTCCGCAAGATCAACTTCATTAGGCATTGCCAGAGGCTCGAGGAAAACACATGGGCTGTGGTGGATGTGTCTGTTGATGGGATTCTTGAGCAGGACGGCGGCCAGGCAGCGGCCCTCGATGACGGTGCGCCTTCAACACACACGGCCTGCAAGCTTCTGCCGAGTGGTTGCCGTATCCAGGAGCTGGAGAATGGCTATTGCCAGGTACTCTATCGCTATACCAAATTCAGTAATGTGCATCATTTTAACATTGAGTTACATGGATAGCAAATTATGGGTATGAGTGTAAAGCACACAAAACCCCGTGAAGACTGAAAAAGTTCATCTCTTTCTGCTACTATAAATAATATATGGACCACATGACACTGTAAGCAAACTTGATCGCCCATTGATTCCAGGTCACATGGATCGTGAACATGGTGCATGATGAGGCCACTGTCCCGCCGCTGCACCATCCACTCTTCCGCTCCGGCTGGGCACTTGGTGCGTCCCGCTGGCTTGCATCCCTCCAGAGGCGATGCGAGTACATTGCTTTCCTGCATTCCAGTTCCAACCCCACTCGCAGTCTCAACAACAGAGGTGAGTGAGTCATCTCATCACCCATCGACTAGAGAATATAGCATGAGAATCCAAGTTTTAAACGGTATGTAATATACTGATCCTGAATGTGGAGCAGTTGCTATAACGCCCGAGGGCAGGAAGAGCGTCTTGGAGGCAGCACATCGTATGACACTGAGGTTCTACGAAGCCATCTGTGGCCCGGCGGCCCTGCCATGGAGAAGCGTCAATGAGTGCCGTGGCAGATGTGGCATAGGCGCCGAGAGGTTTGAGGTGGTTGTGCGCGTCGTGACTTCACCCGTGGGTGGAGATGCTACCGTGCTGAGAGCTACGACGACGGTGTGGCTCCCCGGGACACCGCCACAGCTCGTGTTCGACTACCTCTGTGATGGAGATCGCCGAACCGAGTGGGACATCGTCGCCAACGGTGCCCCCATTCGCCGGGAGGGCTATTTTCACACTGGACAACTCCATGGCAACGCCGTCTCTCTCCTACGCACTATTGTAAGTTTTGTTCCTATCTATGTATCTCATCGAAATATTGATAACTGAAAGTTGTGTTCTTGTGTCCCAAACCTCTAATGGTTCTACAAAATTTCATCCAAATCTCACAGGCTTCCAACGGAGCAACCAACAAGCTGATCCTGGAAGAGTCATGCGTCGACGCATCATGCATGGTGTTGGCGTATGCTCCAATTGATGAGCAATCCATGAAGGATGTCATGGACGGTACCCATACCCCCTTCTCCCTCCTGCCGTCTGGGGTGGTCGTACTCCCTGATGGCCACGCCGAGCCGGGACCGGGAGGGTCTCCAGCTTCTGCCATGTGCTCCTCCAGCTCCTCCACCGGTCACAAGCGCAATTCTGGGTCGCTCGTCTCTACCATGTACCAGACACTGCTGAGCGGCCACCCACCAGAGCGTCTCTCCAAAGCGGTTGCCGGCAATGTGGGGAAGCTGCTCTGTGATGCCATCGACAAGATCAAATCCGCCGTCCATGCCGACGTGGTTTTAGCAGCTTGATGATGCGTCATCTAGAGTTTGGGATTGATGGGAATAATTATACTTCTCGCCGATAATTCAGACTATATGCAATGTGCACTGTTTATTTCCTTGTTATAAAAGTACATTATATTGTCCCGGGCCAGTAGCGCGGAAGCTACTTTAATCATCTTTAGTTTATGAAACAGACTTGGTTATGCATTATCGTCTTCTTATTTTTTAAGAATACCAACTTCCTGCTATGTATGTCATTCACTTGTGGTGTTAGATTATGGGTCGCGATATTTACCACACGCGTGGGTTATGGAAACGTGCCGCACAATCCGTCTGGTATTTCAGCAAAACAGCCCGCACGCCTTCATTCGGGCAAACCCGCAGATCCCCGCACGTTCGGACATTCACCTCACAATACACATGTTCGAGTGTCCACCTGACGCTACGCACCACCAATGAATACCTGCCCCCTCCGCACAAACTAGCGTGGGCCCCCCCGCTAGAGATTCGGCACCCCGAAAACCTTCCTTAACCCATCTTTATCACCCCCCTCTCGATCGGCTTCTTCCTCCTCCCGCCTCCTCTTGTTTCCCAAGTTGCCATGGCGACCATAACAAAACCCTAACACGACCTTGGCAAAAATCAAACGGCAATGAATTCTTGAAGGTGAGAAATCGCATGAATAGCAAATATGATAAACACCATAGTAAATGATTGGCAACACGCCCTCAACAATCCGACGAACTATTACATGATCTAACTCATCCAATCTCTATCATCCCCTTCACCTACAACGGGGAATTACTCAAACATGATGGGGGAAGCCATGGAAGGGTGATGGAGTGGTGATGGTGATGACGATGGCGACGATTTCCCCTCTCCGGAGGCCAAAGCAGCCTCCAGATTAGCTCTCCTGGAGAAGAACCGAGGGTGACGGCGGCTCCGCGTCGAGAACTTGCAAAATGACTTCTGTTCTGGGATTTCTGCGTCACGGGTAAAAATAGGAGCCAAAGTAGGGCACCAGAGGGGGTGGACCCCACCCAGGCGGCCTCCCGGCGCGGCCAGGGGGGCAGGTCGCGCCCACAGGTCGCGTGGAGGCCCCGTGGCTCCCCTCCGGCCCATCTTCTGGCCCAAGGTTCCTCCCGGTGCGTGGATTTTCTCTATTTTTTATGAGAATTTTCTGGGACGTCTAAATATACATTTTCCTACGCACAAGAAAACCATACAGGCAGCTCTGCTGAAAACAGCGTTAGTCCGTGTTAGTTTCATTCAAATCATGCAAGAATGAGGCCAAAACAATAGCAAAATGTTTGGAAAACTCGATACGTTTGAGACGTATCAACTCCCCCAAGCTTAGCATATTGCTTGTCCTCAAGCAATTCAGTTCAACGAACTGAACACGACAAAGAAAACTTTGACAAACTCGTTTGCTTCATCAGATGTATATAAGCATGCACTACGAACAAGTCCAACAAGTATTGAAGCAATGCTACAAAGACAATGCACGAAGCAATCCTTCGATCATGTGAAGAATTTCAAACAACTAAGAATGAATAATATGTAACTGAAAATCATAACGAGATCACAATGCACATGACTTGGACATACTAGAGTGGTATCTCGCTAGCCCCCATGAGTGAAGCGAAACGTATATGCAGACGCTCCTTCGGAGTCTTAAAGGAGACTAGAAATAAATATTCCAGAACAAGTAATATCACAATCATACAGAAGACAATGTGGTACTTTGGGACAATGCACATTACACTCATAATGACAATTATGCTCTCTATAGTTGGTGCCTTTTTATAAGAAGGGGATGACTCAACGGTAAAGTAAAATAGATAGGCCCTTCGTAGAGGGAAGCATTGATTTGCAGAGGTGCCACAGCTCAAGCTTTAAAACATAGATAAATCAAAATTTTGGGTGGTATGCTTTCATTATCAACATAACAACGAAGAGATCTCAATATCTTTCATGCTAAATACATTATAGGCGGTTCCCAAACAGAATAATAAAGTTTTTACTCCCCCTCCACCAATCAATCACGCTCCACGGCGAGCCGAATCCACGGGTACCGTCCATACAAACAACAATCCTGGGGGAGTTTTGTTTCATTAAATTTGATTTTTCTTTTGGACATGGAACTGGGCATCCCGGTTACCAGCCACTTTCTCGTAAGTGATAGTGAATCAACACATATCTTGAGAATAACCCACTTAGCATGGAAGATACTCATAGCCCCTAGTCGCTGCATGAGCGATTCGGGCATACAAAACAAAATATTTATTTGAAAATTAAGAATACGGCACATGCAAATTTACTTAGGATGGCACATAAGTACAACATATAGGTAGTGTCGTGGTTTTGTCACGGCAGATGTCCTCATGAAAGGACTTAGTGTTGGAGCCATCACACCTTGGTGGCGACTCAAAGGGGATGAACGGGAGCGGGACACAGATTTACCCAGGTTCGGCCCCTCGTGAAGAGGTAAAAGCCTACGTCCTGCTTTGTGTTGTATTGACGATGTTTTGATTACAAGGAGGGCGTAACTCGCCTGATCTAGCTCTCGATGATTTCTAACCTGCCCTCTCCTTTCCTGGGACTCGCCTTTATATACAGGTCGAGCCCTTAGGGTTTACAAGAGTCCTTGCTATTACGGAAGTCGTGATTCTTTCTATCTCTAAGTCGCCGTGCTTTCCAAGACTTGGAGATCTTCCCAATGATTGATTCTCCACGAGGATCTTGAACCGCCATCCAGCTCCTGGGCTCATTGGGCCAAAGCTTGAATCGCCAAAGGATGAGTCGCCCGCGTCGCGACGCGACCCAACTAGGGAAGGTCACGCAACAGATAATATCCCCAACATTAGGCCCCAGATTGACTTGAACCTGTTCAGGCCAATTCTTACCTAGTTAGGGGCGACTCACTCTGCTCTTTTTACGCATCACACGCTTAATCCGCCACCCTTCATGAAAATATCCAAGTCGCCGAACCGTTTCTTGTTCACACCATCTTATCCCTTTAATCTCGGAAGAAATGATGACGCAATCCCCAACGGATCCTTCGACACAGATATCCCGAAAATCTTGGCGTTATTATAGCGAATCTTTATCCTGCCTTCAGTTCCCGTGCGAGGCGCCTTGATTCCAGCGCCCGACCCAATAAATAGGCTCGGGGAAGGGGGCAGGGAATATCCCCACCTACCCATTTTGTCGGCCCCTTCTTCCTCGCGACTGCACCAAGAACTCCATCGCCGCCCGAGGACCTCCGTCTCCGGCCACCGCATCCGACGCATCTCCAGGCCGACCAAGTCACTACAAGGAATATGCTAGTACACGACGCTATTTTTCGTCGCTACATCGTCACGGTTTTTAATTTACGACGATCGCACGACGAAAAACCAAGGGTCGAAAATGGAGCGTAAGAAATAAACAGCAACGACGTTTTGATCAAAATCGTCGTAACTTTACGACGATTCCTGGATTGTCGTAACCTTTACGACGATCCTAAATCGTCGTTGGCAATCAAACCCAGTCCTACGTGGCAGTCCTATGTGGCAAAATTACGACGAAATCAAAACGTCATGGCTGAAATCAGCCCAGCCCATTTCAATTGGTCACATGGGCTGATTTTATTTTTTTGGGCCTTAGCCTATTTATAGCCACTTATAATTTTATTTTTTTCGAATTTTGATTTGTGGCCTTTTACTTTCTATTGATTTTCTTTTTTGGCCATTTTATTTTTGTACTGGTCCAACATGTCATGTTGATCTCAAAATTTTGTCAAATTTTAGGCCTCGAGATTTTTACATTTTGATCTATAGCATTATGAAGGCACAAATATATCTGATCCAATACAGGTGACAACACAACTTAGAATCAGCCTAAATTTAATACTAATATATTGTCTTTTTGACCACTTTCAATCCAAGAATGAATTTCAAATAGAACTAAGAACACATAAAATTGATTAAATATACGACTAAATAAATCTATTACAATCTTTACAACACAGATGTGCTACAATATGCTACTCTAAACTGGGTAAGACTTCACAGCTTCACACTCGGGTTCACACTTCACGACTTCACACTTCACACTTGAGCTTCTGTAAAAGTGGAACCAACACAATTTTAAGTACAATACAACAATTGATGCTAATCAAGGATAAAAACAAAAACAAGTAATATACTCAAATGTGAAGGCAACATGAAACTAGTGATACGAAACCATGCAGAAAACACTACAAAAAACAACATCATGTTGGTTTCGTTTAGCATGCTTTTATTGTCCATAAGAAAGGCTCATCTGTGTAAGAATAAAATTTCCTGTAACTACCTAAGAGGCTGAGAAGACCATCTTTTCTTAGCTCGCGACCTGAACGGCCTCGACTACCTGAAAGGCTTTGGAGTACCATTGTGTGCTGCTTCCTGCTGCTCTAGTGCCTTGGACTTGAAGTATTCCAGCCAGGCAGCAGCATCCTGTGCAATATATGGGTCATCAGATTTCCTTGTTGCTATGAGAAAGGCAGATCATTGGAAAAAACTGAAGACTAAGTGGAAAAATTCATCATCGGGAAGTATTTTTTTTTTCTGTTTACCTGTGTCCAAAGATCGTCTGATTACCAATTTTGGCAGGGCAGTATCATCATAATATTTGTAGGCCATCTCAATCAATTCATCCGGGGACTGCACAGAAAAAACATCTGATCATAAAGCATAATATAACGTTAAAGAATGGGAAGAGCATGTTGAGAGACATAAACGCCACCGATATAGAGTACCATATCAGTATGTTTCATGTAGCAACGCAACAATCAACAAATGGGCAAATTCGTCACTAACTGCTGAGGGGCTAGGCGTCCTTATAGAAACATAATTTATGAACAAACTAACTACAATGATAGTTGAGTCACAGCAAGGTCACCCGTGGACTAATGTAAATTTTCGTTTGGACATCTACTTGGTGTGCTGTTGTTTGGACTTTGGAGAAGTGGGATCTAGTACAAAATTAGTTCATTTCGCCTGAAAACATTTAAGGAAACTCCAATGCCAACATGATGAGGGAAAAACCTTAGCATGAAGTCCAGTTTTAGATTCTTTTAGTCTTCGGAAAGCAGCTTCTGTTAGCGCTTTCTGCAAAATAGCCTCTTTATCCTCCTTTGTGCCAGTAGTGTTGTCTGAATGTGCATCATTTGTATTTGACGCAGTACTGTCTTTTGTGGATGCATTCTTTCCACTCTTGTCATCTGACTTCTTCTTGATCTCCTTAAGCTGACCAAATTGTTTTCCCAGGCCTTTTACTGTAGGAACATCCTTAGTCTCATCGCCTTTCTTACCATCGGCCTTCTCAGAAGTTTGATTCTGTAGATGCTGTAGCCAGCAAGCACCAAGCTCCCATCTGATTGGTCTTGTTTCTCTTGGAGCCTCACCTTCAAGATTCTGCATGCTATCTGTAATTATTTTCCGAACAAAATTTGTGGTAGCCTCGTTCTCTTCAGGATCAGAACTCTGCAACCGCTGAACTGCTCCAGGTGACTGAGCACATGACTTCTGAAGCAGCATCCTTAAGCTGACAAAGAGAAAATCGGTCATTGCTGGTTTTATCTAACCAATACAGCGGCAGAGAAATAAAATAAAAAAGGACCAAGTGCACGGGAGCTGAAGTAAATTACTTGAAATTGGTTTTGGGTTAACTCATGGTGTTAAATAAACACAAGGAAATAATCGTATATCATACAAATGTTGCCAGTACTGACCTGTTGACACTGAGAGCATTGCTACCTCCCTCCGGCTGATCTTCAATGTGAATGTCCTGATGTGCTGGAACAACGGTTGTTAGTTGAGCATCCAGTGGAACTTGGACAATAGCTGTACACCCACAATACTTCACAACAACCACACCAAGAGTAGAAGTATCCTGTAAACAAGATGAAGTACTTCTTTAGACCGGAGTCCGTAAGGAAGATTTCCAAACTGGAAAGAAATGAGAATTAACGAGCAAACTTCCAAATTGCAGATGCGAATTCTATTTGATATGAAACAAGCATACACCCCCACTTGCCCAAAAATACTGGTTCAGATTCTAAATGTTTCACATGTTGAAGCGCATCTGATTACATTTTGTTTTTGGTTAGAAACAAGCATTAGCGAATCTCACCTTGTTGTGCTCAACAAAAGCCTCCATGCCAAGCCAAATCTCTTCATCAAAAAGACCTCCAACCACTTCTGCCTGAGATTATGATCCTCTCCGCACTTGCCATCATTATTTTCTTCTGGAAATGGTCCCAGCAATATATTTAAACATGATGCAACTGATTGAGCCATGTCATTTATATCATCGACAGCTGCAATAACTGCATGAACTATGTGCTTAAATGCTCGAACTACCATCTCGTGTATACACAGTGACGGTATGTGCGGGAGCTTATCAGAAAGCTCAACCTGAAACACAGCAAAATAAAAGAGTGCTTCAGTTGTGATTTTTATCAGCTGTTTTATGTTCTTTTAATTATTCAGCTAAATGAAGATATGTTCTTGAACTTGACCGAAATACATGGTATGTACCAATTGTCCCAGTGAGCGCATCTGGAGGCCTCTGGTGTGCATGAAATCTGTCAATGTCCTTCCATCAACAGGGGAAAGCTCAAGTTAGCCAAAGTCTGCTACCTGATAACAGGATAAGGATGATAGTCCAAATACTGTGCCGCGGACGTCGTCGGAGAACCTGGCCGGCGCCGGCGAGGGGTCGCCGTCGGGGTCGCCCATGCACTGCTTGACCAGCTCCGCCGGTAGGCTGAGCGACGCCACCACCTCCTCGGCATACCTGCGGGAGTACTTCTTCTCCCGCATGGAGCACCAGACGCGGTAGTCGACAACGAAGTCCCACCACGCCCACGACGCGTTCCGGGCGTTGGCCACCCGATGCACGCACAGCTGCCGGAGGTTCTCCAGCACCACGTCGCGCCCGCGGTAGCCAGCGCCGAGGTCCCCCTCCGGGTCCGGCGCGTAGTAGCGGCATCCGGAGGGGACGGATAAGGGTGGGAGGAAGGGGAGAGGGAGGGAGGGAGGGTTGCCTTTAGCTTGAAGGAGAGGGGAGGGGGGATGAGGGTGCCCTTCTTCTGGAGGACCTTGTCGATGTTGTTGCCGGCGGCGCCGACCACATCCCCGATCCGATCCGGCACCAGGCGGGCACACGGGGGGTTTCCCTGGAGCTTTTTGGTGTGGGTGCGGGCGGAGGGAGCTTGGTGCCGTGCTGCAAGGAGATGGGGACGAGGGAGGAGGTGGCGGCGGCGAGGAGATGGGGATGAGGGAGGACCGGATCGGGAGGGGGCGGGGACGGGGAGGAGGTGGCGGCGGCGAGGACATGGCGAGGAGGGGTCGATGGGATCTGAGCTAGGTTTGGGTTGCGGGTGGGGTTAATTTTTTTCATTTTTTTAGATACATGAATGGATGGATGTGAGATGGTGAGGTGGATGGATGGATGGATGGACGCCATGTCATCGATCCGTGGAAAGAGTTTTGATTGGTTAGAACATGTTACTACATTTTTATAATCATCGTAAAAGTTATGACGATCTCATCTTATGCGGTTACGATGTTTTTGACTCACATCGTCGTAATTTATATGTAGATTTGATCCCCTCAAATGGTTTACGACAATATCGGATGAAATCGTCATAGATTTATGACGAATTCATCAACGACATTTTAAAAAACGTCAAGTATGAGCATATTTCTTGTAGTGAGTGCGCAGCACTCGCCGCGGACCCCCCCCCCCCCGGTCGCCTTCGGACGCCATCATCGAGTCAGTCCTTTCACCATTAGAGAGAGATCTTGGCTCCTTGATGTTCATCGCCTAATGGTTCCTTAGAACACCTCGAATGCCCCCATAGACGCTGATTGGTTCACAATAATAGTAGTAGGCATGGTAGCATCGACCATATCCTCAATTGATTAGCTCCTGTTTGAGGATCTAAAAAAGGCTTCTGGCAAATCCCCTTTAATGTTTTTACCCTAGCCATAGACTGTTTCACCTTATCCAGGCCTTTTCCATTCATTTCAACTTGCTCGTAGATCTATATTTTGCTGCCTGCCGTGTAGAAACCTGTTTATAGATCCTGATGCTCTGAGATGTCTTCTTTGAACAATAGGAAATTCTTAAGTCGCCCCTGTGCCCAGATCTGGTCCTGTACTGGCGAGTTAACAAATTCCCTTAGCCACTCAACAAATATTTGGCGGGTTAATAGATCCTTTTAGCCACTCAATAAGTATTTGGCGGGTTAATAGATCCTCTTAGCCGCCCAACAGGTGTTCAGCGAGTTAATTTACCTGTGACCCTTTCCTCTGTAGCTATGGGCACCATGTTTAAGGCTGATTGGCTCCCGACCAAAGTTGACGACGCCTTCCTCAACGACTGCGTGAGAACAGGGAATCTTGACCCGAAAAAAGTTATCGGGTGGCGATCCAGATTAGGCGAGGAAATCCCCAACCCAAAGGAAGGGGAGATAGTTGTTTTTGCTGAGCACCTCGAACGGGGTTTTAAGCCGCCAGGATCAAAATTCCTCAGAGATGCTATGGCCTTCATGAACGTCCGCCTCCAAGACCTGGGCCCCAACTCGATTAGCAACATATGCCAGTTCCAAGTTTTCTGTGAAGCCTACTTGCGGATGGAGCCATCGGTCCCTTTGTTTTGGTATTTCTTCCATTTGAATCGCGAGACTGAATTTGTCAATGGCCCTAGCCTAGAACTTGGAGGGGTCAACGTTCAACGCCGCAGGGACAGCTCATTCTCATCACTCGCCATGCCTAGCCATCCCAAAGGCTGGGGCGAGTCTTGGTTTTACTGCCAGGAAACTTCCCCTCCGGGTGAGAACAAACTCCTTGGCTATAGGAAATAGCGTCTGTCCACAAACTTCAAACTTCCAGACAAGCTCAGCGAAGAGGACGAGTTGGATTTCATTCCAGTGCTATCCGAGTTACGATCCTTAACAAACAACGGTCTTATTGGAGTTGACTTGATCCGCTGCTGGGTGGAATGGCGCATCCTTCCCTTGAGTCGCCGAGACGGCTTGATGTGCGAGTTTGACGAGACTTTGGACCACCCCCAATGTTACTTCCGCACATCACTTACAGAAGAAGACATTGTGACCATCATCAAGAAGTTAACCGGCGAGCCTTTGGCCAAGTGCAGCCAGATAGGGCTTAAGCCGTTCAGCAAGATTAACCCGGCACCCAAGGTAAATAATATAACTCGCCCTTGGTTCATTCTATCCGACTTATTCAGATTCTGACTTGCATACTGAAAATTCCACTTCAGAAAGGTGACTGATTCTGGTCGAAGAGGCCGAAAAAGATGGTCCTGAAGCAAACCAGACCGCCTCCAAAGAGGAAAACCAAGGGAAAAAACAAAGCCGTCATCACCGAATCGTCCGATGTGGACGAATCCCAAGTCGGCGATGTGTCTTCAGAGGTAAAATTCTATCTTCCTTGTCTTGACATCTGTTGCTCTAATTTGTGCTTATATCTCTGCATCTCCTATGTATAGAATGATGGTAACGAAAGCCAAGATGACACTGTAGAGGTAATTTATATTTCTTCCGACTCATCTTCTCCTCCGCTTAAGCCGGCCAGGCGGGTTTGTGGGAAATTTCCCATGTCTCACCCGAATGCTTGTCTGGATCCTAATTTCCTCTTAAAGAAGGCGCAACACGCTTCCTATCGGAAGACTCGGAGCCACTCAGGAGATTTGGTGTCCGGGTTACCAGCGAAAACTCCTACCAAGAAATGGCAGAATGAGGTATCCTTTAGCAATGTCCCCCTTTGTTTTCTTTTGAATCATACTTGTAACTTGCTCATATTTTGAGATATCACTTTTTGCAGAATTCTCCCCCTTCGTCGGGCGATTCAGTGATGTCGGCCCTTCCACCAATGATTCGCGTTCAAGGGTAAGTCCTTATAATACTGACATTTGTCCTAATGATGATGACGCTTGTTTTTAAGCACAACCCTCTTTTCTTTTAGAGCGCAAGCGAAGAAGAGAAAAACTGGCGGATCAACTTCCACTCCGGCTCCAGAGCATAAAGAAAACTCGGCGCCGGCTCATGCTAACGTGGCAAAGCATAAACCTGATGACCAAGCTAGCCTTCCAAGTTCTCTCAAGGAAGGCAAGGAAACGCCCAACCCGCCAAGTCCGTTGAAAACAGCTGAAGATCCGGATGTTGTAATCATCACTGGTACTGGCTTCTCTAAGCCGGCTTCGGCAGTCTTATCGAAGCATGTATCAACATCATCCCAGCCTTCTACCGGACACGAATTTTCCAAGGCCAAATTTTCTCAGTATGAGAATCTTGAATTTAAAGAGCTCTGCTCCGGCTTCGCAAGTCGCCTGGAGACAAGTTACGAAATGGAGAAGAATCTGCTCCTTATGATGAAGAATAAACATGAGGTACGCCTTAATGCATCCCCTCCTCATTAGCCCCCAAGGGTCGGGCCATCTTTTGAAAGATGAGTCGGGTCTTTATACAGAAAAACTTTCGACCCGTAACCTCCAAGGGTCGGGTCATGCTTTGAAAGATGAGCCGGGTCTTGATGTTAGAAAAACTTTCGACCTGTAACCCCCAAGGGCCGGGTCATCTTTTGAAAGATGAGCTGGGTCTTGATGTTAGTAAAACTTTCGACCTGTAACCCCCAAGGGCCGGGTCATCTTTCGAAAGATGAGCCGGGTCTTGATGTTAGAAAAACTTTCGACCTGTAACCCCCAAGGGCCGGGTCATCTTTTGAAGGATGAGCCGGGTCTTGATGTGGTATAATTTTGTCTAAAAAATTATACATTAGCCCCCAAGTGTCAGGGGTGTTGCTTGCAATAATTCTGAGACTTGTCCCTTGATAATATGTTTGACAGGAATCTCTCGCCCAAGCTGAGTCGACGTTGGGCGACTTAAAGAAAAGTTTAGCCGACCAGCAAGACGCGCGGGCTAAAGCGGAAGAAAAATATCAAGTGATCTTAGCTGAGATGGAAAAGCTGAAGGCCGCCAACAAGAAGGCTCAACCTGATCAAGCCGCCGCGCTAAAGCGAGCGAAAAAAGCTGAAACAAAACTAGAAGCCATGCAGCAAGAGCTGGCCGGCTTAAAGGAACATATCTCCAACATGGCACAAGCTATCTTTGGTAAGCAGGAATCCCTGATCTTGTACTTTGAAAAAGAAAAACTGAGTGTGAAGAAAGTACTGACCATTATTGTCCTTTATACACGTCCGAGAGCCGCCAACCTTCAGGATGATTGTATCTTGAGGTTAAAGGCGATTTACACATTGACGGAGCAACTGTATACTGGAAGCGTGCTGACCGTGAAGGCAGTGATGGGCGCCGAGGAACCCATAACATCAATCAAAAAGATGCTTGGCTGCTTATCTACCCTTCCGCCTCAGATAGGTGAGCTAACCCGATCAGCCACCCGGAAAGGGGTCCTGACTACGTTGAGTCGGTGTTTAGCATATGCTCCAGAACTGAAACCCGAAGAAGTAGCAGCAGGCTTTCCACAGTTCAAGGACGACGAGTCAGAATTTACTCAAGACGATTATCAGCGTGTTGTCAAAGAATCACGCTCGGCGGTGACTCAGCTGGCAGCAAGCTTGGATTTGTCAAAGTACCAAGCTACTTATGATGACAAGAATAAGAAAGTAAACCCGCCAACCTTTGTGACAACCAGCTTGACTCCTCGTCGGCCCAAGAACCCTTTTGATTTGGAGGCGGACCTCTCGGCATTCTTGAATGATTAAGACGAATTTGCCGCTCTATCCAAGTGCAATTGGGTGTTGGCCGACTTGCAACTTGAAGTCGGCCAGAGCTCAGGGCAAGCTGACCCGGAGGCACCAGCAGAATAGATCTTTACTGAATTGGCCATCCGAGCCATGTAATAGGTTATTGTAGAAAACAATCCCTTTCTATGATCTTTAAAAACCTTGTGTCGCCCTTGGGGTGCCTTATGATGCTTGACCCGCCACGTCAGTAGAGATTTTGATCATCAACCTGTTGGGCTAAAAACATACATCAAACCATCTCAATGAGTAATGGATGATAAATAATAACCGACTCAAGGTGTTCTGGCGAATTATATGCAGAAAAGCCAGGTTCAAAAAGATTCGGTGACTCATAAAAATTTGTGAAACCTCGTGGCAGTGCCACGAAGGTGAGAGTAAAAATTTCGTCGGCTCGTTCAAGTCACGATAGGATAGGACGAGTTAAATAAACTCAAGTGCTACCCGAAGGAGACTTTTTTGTGTAAAAAAGTTCAAGTATTTAGACCGGCTGATCAGGCGCGAGTCAAGCTTCAGTGAAGCAGGTTCAATGAACCAATGGTTTCTCTATTTTCCATGTGGGGCGCTAGCCGGTACCATACATGTTTTAAGCAAGGTGAGTTCAGGGTCCATAGAGCGGATTGACTCGCCAAGAGTTCATGGGTCCATAGGGCGATTCGGCCAACACGCAGTCCAGTATAACCATTTGTAATGCGGTAATTTTTCGCTAGTCAAATGGGTAGTTAGGCCGATCTCAGTGAGAGGAAGCCCCCAAGTGACCAATGATTAGGGGAAAGGCCGGTCATAGGATTGTAGAAGCATATACGCTCTTACCACAAAATGACTCGGGAGCTGATAGCCCCCAAGTAAGCCGGCCTGATCCTCAAAATCATGTAAGGCGCCCATGTTTGAATCGTGCGCTTGTAGCGACTTGATCCTCTTTGGCTTATCGATACCCAGTGTTGTAATAAGTGCAGCATGGTGACTTATGCTCTTTGGTATTGATAGCGTCCATGCTTGGGCGACTTTATCAAAGAGCAATAAAGACCCATGCTTTCAAGAAGATGAAGTGGCAGGAAAGACCCAGAATTCCTTGGGTATCAACTTTATTGCTTTATATAAATGAAAGACTTACAATCTTCAAAAGATGAGAGAGAAAAGATAAAACGGAGCCAAAGGCTCAAGTGTAGTAAGGCCGCAGGTGGGCTATGTTCCAGGGGCAAGTTGACTCAGCCTCCGTGGTCGGCCAATCAGGCCGAAGGTCCACCAAATAGTATGACCCATTGCGAAGGTTTTTGCTGACGACGAACGGTCCTTCCCATGGTGGCGACAACTTATGCATGCCAGTGCGATCTTAGATCAAACGGAGCACTAAGTCGCCCTCCTGAAAAGCTCGGCTCTTGACCCGGCGGCTTTGATAACGCCGCAAGTCCTGCTGATAGATAGCCGATCGGGAGGCAGCCAAATCGCTTGCTTCCTCCAAAGCATCCAAAGAATCCCGACGTGCCAACTCGTTGTCCTGTTCCACATAAGCAGCGACTCTGGGCGGGTCATGCCTAATGTCACTGGGAAGAACAGCTTCTGCTCCGTACACCAGGAAAAAGGGAGTAAAACCCGTAGAACGGTTTGGTGTGCTTGGGATGCTCCATAATACTGAAGGCAACTCCTCAACCCAACACCCTCGGGTGCGCTCCAGGGGAACCAAAAGTCGGGGCTTGATTCCTCGCAGTACTTCGTGATTCGCCCGTTCCGCCTCCCATTAGATTGTGGATGAGCGACCGCAGATACATCAAGCCGGATGTGCTCACGGTGGCAAAACTCCTGCATCGCTCCTTGTGATAGATTGGTACCATTATCAGTGATAATGCTGTGTGGATATCCAAACCGGAAGATCAACCTTTTCAAGAATTTGACGGTTGTTTCTGCATCACAGGTGCCAACAGGTTCTACTTCGACCCACTTGGTGAATTTATCAACCGCCACTAGTAGATGAGTTTTTTATTGGATGACATCTTAAAGGGGCCAACCATGTCTAACCCCCAAGCCGCGAAAGGCCAAGTGATAGGGATCATCCTTAGTTCTTGAGCCGGCACATGAGCCTGTCGTCCGTAACGTTGACAGCCATCACATCGACGAACTATATCTTCTGCATCCGCATGAGCCGTCAACCAAAAGAATCCATGTCGGAAAGCCTTTGAGACCAGGGAACGTGACCCGGCACGATGCCCACAATCTCCGGCATGTATGTTGTTCAGAATTACGCACCCTTCATCGAAAGAAACGCATCATTGGAATACCCCAGAAGTACTCCGCTTATATAATTCGCCGTTGATGATGACCGTGGATTTGCTCCGACGAACGATTTGGCGAGACAACACCTCATCCGAAGGCAACTCGCCTCGTGTAAGGTACGCCAAATAAGGAAGAGCCCAATCCGGCGTAACACGGAGAACTGCCGCCAGCTGGGACTCAAGATCTGGTATTGCCAACTCCTCTTCTGAAGGCAACCTCACGGAAGGATTATGAAAAACGTCCAGAAAAACAATAGGAGGAACCGGCTTACGTTGCGAGCCGAGGCGTGAGAGGGCATCAGCTGCTTCGTTAAGTCGCCGATCGATATGATCAACTTGGTAGCCATGGAAATGACCCGCCACATCAGACACGGCCCTTCTGTAAGCCGCCATCAAGGGGTCCCAGGAATCACATGTACCTAAAACTTGTTGAGCCACCAGATCAGAATCACCAAGACATCTGACGCGCGTGAGGTTCATCTCCTTGGCGAGTCGCAAACCATGAAGCAAGGCTTCATACTCTGCAGTGTTGTTGGTGCACGGGAACATGAGTCGGAGAACATAACAGAACTTGTCTCCCTAGGGTGAAATCAACACCACGCCAGCCCCAGAGCCTTCCAATTGCCTAGACCCATCAAAATAAATAGTCCAGTACGTGAGGTCAGGCCTGTCTTCCGAAATCTGCAATTCGGTCCAATCATTGATGAAGTCGACCAATGCCTGGGAGTTGATGGCCGTGCGAGGTGTATACCGCACGTGGTGCGGCCCAAGCTCAATCACACATTTGGCTATTCGCCCCGTTGCTTCTTGCTTCTGGATGATGTCCCCAAGAGGGGCGGAGCTAACTACCGTGATAGGATGTTCTTGGAAATAGAGTTTGAGCTTCCGACTCGCCATAAAGACCCCACAAACCAACTTCTGCCAGTGCGGGTAACGTTGTTTGGAGAGGGTTAGCACCTCGTTGATGAAATACATCACGCGTTGCACCGGATATTCTTTTCCTTCTTCCTTCCATTTGACAGCTACTGCCACGCTCACCGCCTTGGAGTTTGCCGCGATGTATAGAAGCATAGGCTCCTTTTCAGTCGGGGCGGCCAAAACTGGCGGGTTAACCAGCTGCTGCTTCAGGGCTTCAAAAGCTTCATTGGCCTCGTCCGTCTAGACGAAACGGCCAGCTTTCTTAAGCAACTGATAGAGGGGAATAGCTTTTCTCCCCCAGGCGGCTTATAAAGCGACTTAAAGCCGCGATACGACCCGCCATGCGTTGAACTTGATTAATATTCGCCGGTTTCCCAAGCGAAGTAATTGCTTCGATTTTGTCCGGGTTGGCCTCAATGCCGCGTTCGGGCACCAAGAAACCCAACAACTTCCCTGCGGGAACGCCAAAAACACATTTGGTGGGATTAAGCTTCATCTGATACACCCGCAGATTGTCAAAAGTTTCCTTGAGATCCTCCAAGAGCGTCTGCTTCTTACGAGTTTTAACCAGAATGTCATCAACGTAAACATGGACGTTGCGTCCGATTTGGCCACGGAGACAGTTTTGGATGCAGCGCTGGTAAGTCGCCCCGGCGCTCTTGAGCCAGAACGGCATGGATACATAGCAAAAAGCCCCAAACTGGGTTATGAAAGCTGTCTTCTCCTGATCTTCCACATCCATCTTGATTTGGTGATATCCGGAGTAGGCGTCCAAGAAACACAAACGCAAGCAGCCCACCACCGAATCAATGATTTGATCAATGCGGGGAAGGGCGAAAGGATCCTTTGGACAAGCTCTGTTGAGGTCGGTGTAGTCGATGCACATGCGGAAAGTGCCATTCTTTTTTAGCACCAGGACCGGGTTAGCCAACCACTTAGGATGGAAGACCTCCACGATGAATCCGGCGGCCAAAAGACGGGCGACTTCTTCCCCGATTGCCTTGTGTCGCTCCTCATTGAACCTGCGAAGATATTGCTGAATCGGCTTTGCTTTCGGGTCAACATTAAGGTGGTGCCCAGCGAATTCTCTCGGTACACAGGCATGTCAGAAGGTTTCCATGCGAAGATGTCCTAATTCTCACGGATGAATTCGATGAGCGCGCTTTCCTATTTGGGATCCAGACCCGCCCCGATAGTAAACTGCTTGGAGGAGTCGCCAGGAACGAAGTCCACCATCTTAGTGTCATCCGTCGGTTTGAACTTGAGGGGTGGCTCAGCATCTGTTGTTCGATTCTTGAGGGGCGACACATCTGCTGGATCAACATTGGCTTGGTGATACTTGAGTTCTTCTACAGCAGAGGCGACTTCTGTGTAAGCCGCATCTCCTTCCTCACACTCCTTTGCTATCCTCCTGTCACCATCGACCGTGATGGGTCCCTTAGGGCCAGGCATCTTGAGTTTAAGGTAAACACAGCAGGGGCGAGCCATGAACCGGGCATAAGCCGGCCGCCCAAACAACGCATGATAAGGGCTCTTTAGCTTGGCCACCTCAAATATAAGTGACTCGCTCCTGTGGTTGGATGTTGTACCAAAAGCCACAATGAGTTTGACCCGCCCAATTGGGTATGCCGACTTACCTGGGACGATACCATGGAATACTGTGGTTGATGGCATCAGGTCCTTCTCTAATAGGTTCATCCTTCGAAAGGTGTCGAAATATAATATGTTGATGCTGCTGCCACCATCCATAAGCACCTTCGACAGGGTATATCCTCCGACTTGGGGGGCCACGACCAATGCTAAGTCGCCGGGGTTGTCAATTCTGGGCGGGTCATCCTCCCTACTCCACGAGATAGTCTGCTCGGACCAGTGGAGGTACCTGGGGAGTGTCGGCTCAGATACACTATACGTTCGGTGCTTCACCTTCTTGTCTCGCTTACACGCACTGGTGGTGAACACATGGTATTGCCCGCTGCTTAATTGTTTGGGATTGCTGCGGAACCCGCCATGTTCATCTTGCCCCTGCGGACTCATATGGCGCAACTGGTTTCAAGGATTTTGGATGCACAAGCAGTCGGTCCGCTTAGTACAGGTGAAGGCTAGGAAAAGAACTAGAGAGCAATAACGGTCATAATCATGTAGAGTGACAAAGCAACATTGAATCAGGCATGAAAGCGATATAACTATTCTGAAATAAAAATATCATCAAGGCTTTATAGACTTCTAGTCATAAACATGTGTAAGAATGTGCCAAGTCAATCCTAAAACTCTCCGAAGGGAAATACCACTCTAATATGCCAAACCAGGAACAATGCAATGCATGCTAAACATTTCAATAACACATTATGCACTCCATCTATTTGAGACTAGTCACAAAGAAAGCATGAACCACTCGGAAAGCATTGTAATCATAGCACTATGTCGCTACAAGCTGGTCTCTAGATCATAAGTACAGGCATATGTACAAAATTATAAAGAAATAGAGTTCATACCGACTTTCCTTCTTGCATTCCTTCCGCCGATCTTCGTCATTATTGCATTGTCACTTGCACGATCGAACGTAGAAAGATATAATCAAGTGCAATTACAACCATGGACGTGAGCTGAACTCTGTAAACAAAGCAAACTAAAGAGAGAAAAGGAATCTTTTTGGGTTTTCCAAAGGTTAAACGAAAGCAAAAGAAAAGAGAAATATTTTTGTTGTTTTTGCAAAGAAAGATCAAAGAAGAACAAACAAAAACTACGAAAAGATTCAAAAGGAAACTGCGGATGATATAATGAAAGGGGAGAAGGGTACGTACTCCCCCAAGCTTAGGCTTTTGGCCTAAGTTGAGCTTGGCTACTGCGGGCTCCAGGAGCTCCCTCCGGCTCCGGAGTGGCACGGGTGGCTCCAAGAATCATACGAGGCCTCGGGCGCGTACACTGATGCCCGGCTGGCCTCCCAAGAAGAAATCTCTTCTTCCTCGGGAACAACCCCCTCCATAGGGTTGTGGAACTGTTGCTGGATCACGAACTCGTCCAGCTCAATCGAGGTGAAGGACCATCCGTTCCTACTAGTGTAATCAAACAAAAGTGGTACATGTAGACGGATCTCGCGAGTAGTAAGATCGCCAAACCTCATAATATAAACAAGGTTACCAAACTCGGAAGTCCTAGTAACAAACTCATGCCTCTTCATAGCGGTAAGATCAAAGCTTATGAATGAAAAAGGCGTATCATCTGTGCGTACAGTGCGCCCGAGGTGCTCGAGAATAAGCGTGGCATAAATGCCACCAAAGTGAGGCCCTTTGCCGCTGTTAGCGACGAGGCGACGAGCAATCAAAGGACCAATATTATACGTGTTATCTCCTAAGAGGGCGGCTGCCAAGATAGCGAGATCCGGAGCCGAAATGTTGCTCGTGTTGTCACGAGCTAACACCTCTCAAGCAATATAGTATGCGAAATACCTGATGTGGGGAAACAAGATGTTGGACTTCCCCCGGTGAATGTCTCACGGGTCCTTACTGCAAAGGGAAGCAAATAGGGATTTCAGCTCGTAGGGCTAAACTTTCATTTTGGTCATCTTCCCGACATTCCGCACACCTATAACGTCACAAAATTCTTGCAAAGCCATGGTAAAGACATCCTCATATAATCTGAATTCAATCATGGAAGTTTTATCATTATATCTAAACTAGTTGACAAAATAATAGGTGAGTTTTGGATATTGTTGCACACGTTGTGTTACGAGATGTGTCAAACCTGTAGCAGCACAGAGGTTATCAAACTCATCCTTAATACATGCCGCCATAAGGAAATCTGAACACGGGTTTGCCATGGCACGTGTCGTGTCCGTCTCGTGGAGCAACTCCGGTGGCACGATATCATCATTGCAACTTGTCCTCACAGTAGAGGATGAAGCTGCAGGTCTAGCTAGTCTATCGGTAGGCTCGGGTCTCTTCTTCCCAAGCCATCCTTTTGCTTTTCCAAGTAAACTCATTTCTGAAATTTTTGGTTCATCAAAAAAATGAAGGTTTAAGAAAAATGAGTTGGAGCAAACTATTCTACTCACTTCCTTGATGCATAAGCTTGCGTCAAAACTTCATAAATAAATTCCTAAACATGCATGCAAGCTCATATGAACAGCACCAATAACTCCTAAATACTCACAAATAAGACCACCAATCAAAATTTTAATTGGAGTCACATACCAAGGAGCAAATGCCCAAATTCTCAATGCAAATGATGGGTTGTAGAGAGAGATCGAAATTTCCCACCAAGAACAGCAAGAACTCGAGCTTCAGGAGAGAAATCGGGATTTTTGGAGTGAGAGAGAGAGAAGGGAGGAAGAAGTACCTAGAAAGGAGACCAGGTGGGCCCAGGCGACCTGTGGGCACGGCCAGGGGCCAGGCCGCGCGAGCTGGCCGCCTGGACCAAGGGTGGCCCCCCTGGCTGGCTCCATGTGACCCTGCGTCTCTTATTTGATGGAAATTTTTATTATATTTTTTCTAGATTTTTTCTAACAACTTCATTTAAAAAATAAATCAAAGTATCGAAAGCTGCAAAACTTCCGGAAAGCTCGAAACAATGGTTAAACATACGAAGCTTCAAAAACATAAAACTTTGGTACAACAAGGAGGATGAAAGATAAAAGAAATGAAAACATAACAAGCTTCTATTTTTACTCATATAAAACATATTTGTTAGCAAGGTTGATCAAGTCTTACTACCAAACAGGTGTTATATTTGAGCAAAAAGTTTCACTTTTTATAAAGCAATCATGGTACCTTTATTTCAATGGATATTGTCCCCCACCATAATGGTTTTGTATTTTTGGTGCACATGTAGAGAACAATCCCACTCTCCAACCTTCATGATCTCAATATTCTCAATAGAATTAAGGCCATGCCTTCTATCAATATTCTTTGGAAAATATACCGTGTGCTCCTTCTCATTAACAATGAAGGTCACCTTTCCTTTATTGCAAACAATAATAGCACATGCGGTGTTAAGAAAAAGTCTACCAAGAATAATAGACATGCTCCCATCCTCGGGCATGTCAAGCACAACAAAGTCAGTAAGGATCAAGCAATTAGCAACTTCAACAGGAACATCCTCACAAATACCAACAGGAACGGTCGTTGACTTATCAGCCATTTGAAGAGATATATCTCTAGGAATTAGTTTATCTAGACAAAGCCTTCTGTAAAGAGAGAAAGGCATAACACTCACTCCTGCACCAAGGTCACATAAAGCAGTTCTGACATAATTTTTTTTATGGAGCAAGGAATGGTGGGTATACTTGAATCACCAAGCTTCTCGGGAATCTTGCCACTGAAAGAGTAATTAGAAAGCATAGTAGATATTGCCTCATTAGGAACTTTTATTTTATTAGTAACAATATCTTTCATATACCTCGAGTACGGAGGCAACTTAATAGCATCGGTCAAAGGGATTTGAAGAAAAAGCGGTTTCATCCATTCGCAAAATTTATTGTAATGCTCTTCTTCTTTGGTTTTGAAAGACTTACCTCAGAAGGGCATTGATTTCTGTACCCATGGTTCTCCTTCCTTCCCTTGTTTTCTTGCAACAAAATCTTCTCTAGTATACCTCTTGCACTTGCCGGGTGCTTCTTCTTCTTGTACCTCAGGAGGACCAATCTTCTCATTATCTTTATCAGGTTCAGCACAATCTTCAGTTTCAGCATCCGAAATAGATATACTATTAGGATCAACAATAGGTTCTTCATAAATTATGGGATCATTGGAGTTGTCAGCTTCCTTGTGTTTCTTCTTTTTCTTCGGAGAGCTAACAACGTCTTCTTCTTGCATTTGGGAATCTTGCTCGATCCTCTTTGAATGCCCCTCCGGATAAAGGGGGTCCTGCATGTGTATCAACTTGTTTGGCATTGTTACCAAGCAAATCTTTTTGCACATTAGAAATTTGTTCAAGCTGAGTTTGAACCATATGAAAATGCTTAACAAGACCTTTAACATCATTAACAGTTCTACTTAAAACATCAAGCAAACTTTTGATAGCAAGGGAATTATTATGGAATTGGCTTTGAATCCTTTCATTAAAATGATTTTGCTTGGCAATGAAATTATCAAGATCATCTAAGCATTGATCAGGGGGCTTACCATGAGGGACGTCACTTGCATTGAATGCTAAAAGAGAGTGTACCTCTATCATAGGTGGGTGAGTGGTAGCCTCACATAATTGCTCAATAGGGGGTAGATTCTTCACATCTTCATCTTTAATACCTTTCTCTTTAATAGACTTCTTTGCTTCTTGCATGGCTTCGAGGCTCAAGAAAAGCATGCCCCTCTTCTTAGGTGATGGAGGTGGTTCAGGAACGGACCAATCATCATGATTTTTAGCTATCTTGCCCATTAGTTCTCCAGCATCGGCCGGTGTTCTTTCCCTGAAAACACAACCAACACAACTATCGAGATAGGTTCTAGATTCATCGGTTAGACCAGCATAAAATATATCAAGCAATTCATTCTTAGGGATTCCATGTACTGGTCTAGCCTTAAGAAAAGTGCAATACGTCCCCCAAGCTTTAGGGAGGTGCTCATCCTGCAACCGGTTAAAGTTATATATTCTTTGGAAGGTAGCATGTTGCTTATGAGCAGGAAAATATTTAGCAACAAAAGATTAAGCTAAATCTTGAGGACTCTTAATGGACCCACATGGTAGTGCATCATACCATGCTTTAGCATCTTCCTTCAAAGAGAAAGGAAGTAGCTTAGTAACATAATAGTTTCTCTTCTTGTCCTCTGTAGTGAATAAGCCGCCCAACTCAGTGAGTTTGGTAAGGTGTGCAATAGCATCGTCATCTTCTGTGCCATAAAAGGGGTCAGCTTCAACTGTGGATATAAGTGAAAGATCGACAGAGAAATCAAAATCAGCATCCCCAATGCAAATAGGAGATGAAGCAAATTTAAGATCAAGAGTAAATTTGTTCTTCATAGAATGCTTTTCAGGCAGCTTCCTAACAGAAGCAGGGTCAGAGTCAGCACACTCTGTAAGTTCCCTGCATAAATCATCATCAAGTTCGATATAATCATCATCAAGAATTCTTTCCTTGAGACCACTCAAGTCTGGGTAACCAAAAGATCTACCAATGGGGTAGCGTGTAACAGGAAGTTCAATTCCAGACTGCTTAGCAGCCTTAGCAATCTGAGACGCAATAAAATAACCAAGTAAACTGGGCTCATCAATAGTAGTAGAAGCATCATCAAAAGTATCAGGCATAGTGACAGACTCGGTAGAAGCAGCATGTGGTGGTGGTGGAGCAAACTTACTTATAACGGAAGGTGAATCAAGCGTAGCGCGAGTGCTAAGAACAGTACCTTTTCTCGTAGTGGATAGTAAAATTGGAACCTTGGGGTCTCCTTTCTTACCCATAGTGAATAAATCGCAGCAAGAAAAAAAAACTCCAAGTAGACTTGTAAATAAAGCTATGCTCCCCAGCAACGGTGTTGGAAAATGGTCTTGATAACCCACAAGTGTAGGGGATCGCAACATTCTTCGCGGGTAAGTTAACCCAATTTCTTGATTCAACACAAGGGGAGCCAAAGAATATTTATAAGCTTTAACAGTTGAGTTGTAAATTCAACCGCACCTCAAAGGTACTTGCTTGGCAACGAAATATTAGTATCAACGGTGATATGGAAGTGATGATGGCAACGTAAATAATAGTGGCAAAGCAACAAAAGTAAAACGGTGAAAGTAAAGCAACTCGTAACTAAGGAGATGGATGGTTGGTCATGGATGAGAGATATCATGTATTTAACTTGGGGCAAGGCACATAGAAAAGTGATCGTCTAGGCATATATCAAACATTAGGCATGTATCCCAAGGTAGTCGTGCGTGCTTGCAATAAGAACTTGCACAACATCTTTTGTCCTACCATCCCGCTATCAACGGGGCCAAAAGGAACTTATGGAGATTAAGGTGCTCCTGTCAAAGAGCACCGGAACAAAGCATTAGCAATCAATGGATACATGGAATCCTCAAACTGTAGTCTATCCCCTTTGGTGTCCCAAGCTGTCACCATTGGGATCGCCGGTTCTGGACTATAATAGGTGCATACAATTAATAAATAAGATCTAGAACACAAATATATTCATGAAAACATAATGAATTCAGATCTAAAATCATGGCACTCGGGCCCAAAGTGACAAGCATTAAGAGTAACAAGTAGTAGCAAAGATGATAAACACCATAGTAGATGATAGGCAACATGCCCCCAACAATCCGACGAACTATTACATGATCTAACACATCCAATATCTACCATCCCCTTCACCTACAGCAGGGAATTACTCACAGATGATGGGGGAAGCCATGGAAGGGTGATGTAGTGGTGATGGTGATGATGATGGCGACGATTTCCCCTCTTCGGAGGCCAAAGCAGCCTCGAGATTAGCTCTCTCGGTGAAGAACTGAGGGTGGCGGCGACTCCGCGTCGAGAACTTGCAAAACAACTTCTATTCTCGGATTTCTGTGTCACAGGTAAAAATAGGAGCCAAAGTAGGACACTAGAGGGGGTGGACCCCACCCAGGCGTCCTCCTGGCGCGGCGAGGGGGCAGGCCGCGCCCACAGGTCGCCTGGAGGCCCTATGGCTCCCCTCTCGCCCATCTTCTAGCCCAAGGTTCCTCCCATTGCATGTATTTTCTCTATTTTTATGGGAATTATCCGGGACATCTAAATATCCATTTTCCTGCGCACAAGAAAACCATACATGTAGCTCTGCTGAAAACAACATCAGTCCGGGTTAGTTTCATTCAAATCATGCAAGAATTAGGCCAAAACAATAGCAAAAGTGTTTGGAAAAGTCGATACATTTGAGACGTATCAACACGTGATATCTCTCGATGGAGAATACCATTACACCTAATGCCTGCATGTAATGATCTGCAAATTGTAAGAGAAATTGGATATACCAAATTATATATATACATATATATATATATGTGTGTGTGTGTGTGTGTGTGTGTGTGTGTGCATAGTCGTACGAGAAAGTCTATGATATATATATGATTGGTCGTACGAGAAATTCTATTATATATGCATAATGTCTACAGTATGTAATAGCATAAAATATGTGTGAAATGAAAAAGAGTTAAATGGAAAAAAAAATGAAAATAAAAAATAAAGCATAAAACCAAAAAACATAAACCCATAAACCCCTAAAGCCCTAGTCCCGGTTGGTGGCACCTACCGGGACTAAAGGTCCCAGCCCCCGATGCGCGCTATCTGCCATGTGGTGGGACTTCTAGTCCCGTTTTGTGGCCATCGAGGAGTAAAGGGGGGGGGGCTTTAGTATCTAATTATTAGTCCCGGTTTGTGAACCGGGACTAAAGGTCCTTCCCAACCGGGACGAGAGCCCTGTTTTCTACTAGTGCATGTGTTTCATGCTATGGTTAGATTATTCTTAATTCTAATATTGTACTTGCGGATGGTTGCAAGAGTGGGTGATCATAAGTAGGTTGTTAGTTTAAGTAAGAACAACACCTTAGCACTGGTCCACCCACATATCAAATCATCAAAGTAGCAAACATGAATCAATTTAATATGATGAATATGACTATACAGAAATTCCCATGTGTCCTCGGGAGCGTCTGCTTTATATAAGAGAACTTTGAGGTGTGTCCTTTGCTATAAAAAGGATTGGGCTACCTTTCTACACCTTTGCTACTATTGTTACTTGTCACTTGTTACGAATTATCTTGCTACAAAATTATCTATCCCTGTTACTTACAGAACTTGCACAGAATTCCTTGCTGAAAACTACTTATTATTTCCTTGTGCTCCTCGTTGGGTTCGACACTCTTACTTATCGAAAGGACTATGATTGATCCGTTATACTTGTGAGTCATTAGTGGTTGAGTCTAGTTGAGAAAAATATCTTCATATTAGCAGCAATGACACCCTCACCAACCTTTGGAATGCTAGCCATGATGACATACCAAAGGTTGTTGTCAATGGCTTCGAGATGCATCCACATCTTGTTCTTCCAATAGGGGTAGTCGTTTCATTGAAGATAGGGCATGCAGCAGAGACCTTGATTATCCTTGTAGTCGACATAGCTAAAACTCCAGGTGGTTAAACCTAAATACAGAACAAGGGAGTACCTTGCTCTAATACCAATTGAAAGTGCTAGTTATCGACTAGAGGGGGTAATAGGCGACTTTTATGAAAAGCTTCGAAACAATAAATGTCTTCAAAATGAGCAGAAACGAACCAAGAATAGATAGGAATAACAGTCAAGTATCTTGGCATGGCATGCAGTGTTATGAAGACATTTTGACATGTACATCATAGCCATCATACAAACAGAAGTGTATAAAACAGAAACTACAGTAGTGCGAAGATAAATGCAGATCAGATGAATGTATTCGAGGAATGTCTTCACACTAGAGAAATCAAGCAATGGCTTCGAAGTGCACATTTGTAAGTAAAGGAGTAAGAAGATAGAACCACTTTACTTGGGATTTTTTGGAACAGTTCCACTTGCTGTGACAACTGTACGTCTGGTTGGGGAGGCTAAGATTCAACTCAGAAGACCTCGTCTTCAAATTGTTCCCCTTGATCCAAGGTCGTTTAGACCTCGCCCAATAAATTAGGTAAGTCTTGAGGGGAGACTTCCGAAACCAGCACAAACTCGGCCACTCGGCTATCCATAATGACCCTTGGGTGTTCTAGACCACGACACCTAACCATCTCAAAGATCACAGTCTTCAAGTGTAACAAGTCTTCGGTTCACTCAGAACAGAAAGACTTCAGTGATGCTCAAACACTCTCTCTCTAGGTGTTTGGGTTTATCCTTGAAGGATAGATCTCTCTCTCTCTCTTAATGTCTTCAAGGTAGGTTGCTCCAAAACGACAATAGCCGTATCTAACACCGAGTAGACACCAACTTATGGTGGAGGGGTGGTCTATTTATAGCCAAGAGGAAACCCGACATGATATGACCGAAATGACCCTGGGTCAATGGCCAACTGACACGTGTTCCAACGGTTGGATTTCCAAGACTCGCGCGACAACATTTCTTGGGCTACAAGCAATGCCGACAAAACCAACTCTGGAAGAGACTTTCTCTCATTTTCTTCACCCAAAGCCATATGTATTTTGGGTTGAGCATCACGTTAGCATCTGACATCGATCACCTTGACCCCATTTAATAGTACGGTGGTTCCTCTGACTGAGGAAAGAAGAAACAAAACAGCCGAAAGACTTTGTCTTCACATTTCATTATTTTCAAGCGCTTATCTTCGCGTACCACCAATGGCTTCGACCATCATTGATGCCTTCAAACATTTTTAGGGGTCGTCTTTGACGGTTAAAGAAAATCTCTAGGGACTTCTATCAAGGTTAACATGTGAACTCTCACAAACACATTAGTTCCTCAACCATTTTTTTTCTTTGATACGTCCCAAACATATCTATAATTTATGCTTGCTCCATGATCTTTTGGGTGACATTGTTATATGTTTTGCTACACTTTTATATCTTTTTACACATATTTGGACTAACCTACTAACTCAGTGCACCCAGTGTCAGTTTCTGTCTGTTGATGTCTTTTTCTGCAGGGGCTTTTACCCAAATTTCCAGAGCCCTAAAAATCCCGAGAAATACATATAAAAATCAGCGTGACGGAAGCTTCCAGATCACCGAAGATGGGCTAGAGGGGAGCCAGGGGATGCCCAGGCGGCCACCCTGCGCGGCCTGGCCCCTGGCCGCGCCCACATGCCGCCTGGGTGGCCCCCACCTCCTCTAACGCCCTCCTTTGGCCTATATTTACCCCTATGATTGGAAACCCTTCCACGATATCCAGAATCGCGAATTTCTCCATCGTTCCGCCGCCGCAGCGCTTCCGAGATCGGGAGCTTCACGAGACCTCTTCCCGGCACCCTGCCGGAGGGAGGATTAACCTCCAGGAGCTTCTCCACCACCATTGACACTTCCCGGACATGTCGTGAGTAGTCCTCCTTGGACCATGAGTCCATGAACAGTAGCTATGTGATGTCTTCTCTCCAATCTTGTGCTTCGATGATTAGCCCTTGTGAGCTGCCCTACATGATCAAGGCACCTATGTAATTTTCCTGCTATTGGTATGCTTGGTTTTTTGGGATCCGATGGATTATGAGATTATGTTCAGATTGTTATGAGTTATATATTTGATTATCCTTTTATATTATGTTCTTTAGTGATTCATGCATGTTCTCCATTGCTCTTTATTGCTTTGGCCGAGTAGTAGATTGTAACTCCAAGAGGGAGCGTTGCATGATTGTGGGTTCATGCCCCCTGATGTCTAGCTTGAGTGACAGAAACATGAGACTAGGGGATGTGTTGTTGTCACCAGGGAGAAAACAACGGTTCTTGTGACCACGGTTGCAAGGATTGTTTACCTTACGCGTAGTTCGTTAATGCAGTTGTCCATTGCTTTGAGTTTACACTTTGGGTGGGGCTCGCAACTTAACACCAGCGAGATGTTCTGGATAGATATCTCAAGGTGGATGATTAGTAAGTAGATGCTGATGAATAAACGGTCTACTTGTCTTGGCGTACTGCCCATTACTATTCAGCCTCTAACTTTCAGGTAGCATAATTAGCATTGTGGTGCGTTTATAATTCTGTCAATTGTCGAGCTGTAATTTGTTTACCCATGCATAGTTGTTTATCGTCTTCTGGGAGAGAGACATCACTAGTGAACATCATGTGACTCAGGTCCATATCACCACCATTGCTTACACCTCCATCATTTACTACTTTCATTTACTTTTCTGTTACAATCACTATCACCATTCCCGCTTGTATTTTGATCCTTTGCAAACTACAAGGCCGGAGAGATTGACGACCTCTCTGTACTCGTTGGGAGCAAAGTTATTTGTTGTGTGTGCAGGTCCACATATTCTGCTAGCGCTAGGGCACCACACACCTACTTTTTGATCCTCGGAGTCCTCTTGGTTGGATAAACCTTACAGACTTCGTGTAAGGGAAACTTACTGCTGACTACATCTCCACCTTCAACTTGGGGTAACCAACAAGGGGCGAGAAGTATATTCGTCAACTCTTCATCATTCTTCAATACTCCGAAACCAACAAGTGGTGGCACTGTGGCACGAGATGCACTTACACTACCCCGACCCTGGAGTGCAAATAAACCTTGCAGCTACGGTAGCTAGCGGAGGACATCCCTAGATAGTGCACCAACAAACGCATGTGTTGTGCTTATGTGAAGATGAGAAAGGAGGCTCGGGGGAGAAGAAACAGTATGTTGACGAGATGTGATGCGATAATGATAAGGTAGAAAAAGGTATATGCATGCATTGCGTCAATGAGACACGCGTCCATCACACAAGGCGGCTGGCGTGTGGTTGCTTATAGTTATTTGGAATATATAATTACCCACAACTTGACTATCAACCCCTCTCCCAAAACTCTTATCTTCCATGCCCGGTTCAACGCCTTGCCCCTCCCACCGCCTCCACTGCCATCTTCATCATGTCTATGGTGCCCTCGCAATACTGCTGCTCCAGATTTTGAGCAACACCCTATCCTCACTCCCTTAAGGTACACCCACTCGGTGTCGTACCGCAAGGTGATCCGAGTCAGTACACATCATGGGACTACTGGAGGAAGTGCCAATAATTGTGAATCTGCGTGAGCATCGTGTTACTTTGCCTAAATTGAATATGGTAATTACATTCCATGTATGTGAAAATCTATTGTCTTCTCACTTCTAGTGTTTTGGTAATTGTGGACTAATTACGGATGGAACAAGAGCACTTATATCGGTAGAGAAATAGCATGGACCTTGCTTACTATCTACATGAGAAATAGATTTATGATTTATTTTCCTGTGTATTTGACATGTTCATAGGGGTTTTATTACATGACTTGGGCACTTTTCTTTTGACAACTTATGTTCTCTTATGGCTTCTAGAATTTGGGGGACGGATTCTAGAGTTTGGGAACAGGTTATAGAATAAGTTGGGGAGAGGGTAGCTTATTTTGGCAGCCACCAAACAATTGTGCCTTGATGACACTAAAATTTGAACATGGTACATTCTCATGACCTTCAAATTTATTAGCAATTCCATATATGCTTTCTTGGTTTTTGTTTTCTTTGTAGGCAGAAAAAGAATAGTTGGGAAGAAATCTAGGCCTCGTGATGGTGGGCAATATGATCCTTACATACTAGATCTATTACATAGAGATAATGTTTATTTTGACAGTTTCTTTCATTCCAAATATAGCGCTCTAGGTGTTTACCAACTATTGTGGTCCTAGTAAGTGACAAAGTAAACAACTATTGTATTCCAAATGAGATATGAATGCCCAATGGGTGATTACAAAAAGTGATAGGCATTTAAAGCTTGTGGCAGTGTATAATTTTGGCAACTATTAATTTCTATCCAAATATAGTGCTCTAGGTATTTACCACATTGATAGGGTCTATATATAGGCCATAATTAATACTTGAGTAAACATAATTTGTCTTAAAAGGAATTGGCACCACCCTACGCGATAATCCCTTCCTCTAGTATACTTTGATGATGTCACCTCGTTGCTGCACCACGTCAATCTCTCTCTCCTATCTACAAAAACTCCCTCCTGCGAATGCCCTCACATGTGGCATTGACGCGGTGTGGTAGGGCGGTGATAGCATCACTAGAGACTGGAGCAAGGAATTATCTTGAGGGTGGTGCCAATTATTTTTGATGGACAATTATGTTCGCTCAAGTATTAATTATGCTCTATATATAGACCCTATCAATATGGTTCACACCTAGAGTGCAATATTTGGATATAAATTAATAGTTGCCAAATTTATACACGGCCTCCAAGCTTTAAATGCTTATGGATATAGCTAAGCACCTATTAAAAATTCATATCTCGCTTCAAATACAATGGTTGTTCAGTTTCTCCCTTACCGATACCACAGTGCTTTCATGGAAGAAAATACCAAAATCATTAGTATTTCCATGTAATAGATCTAGTATGTAAGGATCACACTCCCCACCATCATCACACCTATGTTTCTACCCGGTTACTCTTTTTCTACCTGCAAGGACATAAAAACCAAGAATAAATGTAAGCAAGCATTCTCTTAGCACATTGATCCTTGCAATGCTAACAAATTTGAAGGTAATCCACAAGTAACATGTTCCATTTTTTGTGTCATCTAGGCTGAGTCTTTCATGGATGCGAAAATTAGTTATGCTCTCACCACCTTATTCTACAAGTCGAATGGGTGTATATCAGCCCCGTTGAGGGAGTCCGAAATTAAGGGGTCCTCGGGTAGTTGGCTTACTATGAAGAGGTCGGCCTGATGGGTTGTGCTTATGATGGGCCGGGATGTGCAATCGTCTCGTATTCAAGGAGGAGAACCCCGAAGACTGGTGTGGCAACCAAGTAAAATTAGATTAAGTCAGTTCCATGTAACCCTAGGACCTTCCGGTGACTATATAAACCGGGGTCCTCGTGCATGTAGGCGGATTATCTCACCTAGGGTTTAGCATACAAGATCTCGAGATAGACTTTGTAATCATCATCCACATCAATATAATCAAGCGGGACGTAGGGTTTTACCTCCTCAAGAGGGCCCGAACCTGGGTAAATATTGTCTCCCCCTTTCTCGTGCAACCCATCAATCCAAGGTCCATAGTTTGGGACTCCCTACCCGAGATTGGCCGGTTTTCACGCTGACATTGGTGCTTTCATTGAGAGTTCCACTGATTGGATCGTCGAAGGATCAAGGGTGCGCCTAGTCATTAGCGAAGAGATCATTAACACAGACGTCTTCGTCTTCGGATAAATCTTTGCCTCCAAAAGCATGGTTCTACATGCGAATCCGGCTGGCCACCTCGGCCTCGTCGAGAACTTTGCCCCCGGTCAGGAAGTCAGGTTCGGGAACCTAGTGTTCATCGTTGACCCCGGGGGAGATCTTGCCTTAACAAGACTCTTATCTCCTCTCGAGGAACTTGCGATCCCTGACACTTTGGCATCGGGAACCGCGGACCTCACCATCGGGACTGCCTTCGTCCGCACCTCGGCTCTACAGCTCTGCGAGGTGAACACACCAGAGCGCAGCTTGACCGAGAACACTCTGGAAGCAATCTCGAATGCCACCAGGGGATCAACAACACGGATTGAACCCGAACAATCAAGCAGTGCAAGCCCCGCTGAAATACCCATGTTACATAAGCTACTATATCAGATGCAAGTCACGGGGATGACGAACGACCAAGTTACAGTCTATAACCAGATCAGACTTAGACCCGACGGCAGAGAAATCTATATCCCGCCCATTACGCACGTGACAAAGATTGTTGATTGCCCGCGCACGCCCCCCCCCCCACACATCAATCACCTGATCCGAGGACGGTCTATGACCCGGTCAGTGATCTTTCGGACTTATCCAACAGTCCAGAAAATCTATCTCGCCCTCACAACGCGTAGGGGCCAGCGGCAGGCCCAGCACGTGACCTAGTCAAGAACACGTCTATCGAAGTTTCCTGCCCGCAAATCATGGGAATCCAAAATCTTTCCCCACCCACCCCACATACTAAGAATAAAATGGAAGCGTACGGCTCTCCGGGCACGTACGAAGTCACGCACAATCCACGGGAATCAGTACACCACTTTTGAGCGAGATTCCTCCTTGGTAACAATACCGGAGGCCTTGACGAGCAGGATCTTATTCACACTTTCGAGCAGCATTGCCACGATGAGGGTATCCTCAACGCCCTCTCCCGTCGCTGGATTCAATCCTTCACCGAGCTGTCGAGCATAGTTCTCAAATATTGCGCTAGGGAAAGTACTTTGCAAATTCAGCAAATGTGTAACGACCCTAGCCTCGCCAGACCAATCTGGACAAGATGCACACCCTCGGTTATGAGACCGGTCGCAATTGGAAACTCGACAAAAAGAACTCGGACGTGGGATAAATTGGTTCTCGACTTACTACTGGACGAGCCATGCCACATACATTCCGCCCCGCCTGAATCAAGCTCCACCCATAACCTTAGAGCATGCTGGGTCCTTAGGCAGGTCGCAAAAAGCGGAGAGACTATCCTCATAGTGACACCAACGGAGTGACGGCCAATGGCACCTCCGAATACAACCAAAGAGATCTTAACGATCTATGAGACATTCACATCTAATGGTCAAAGAAAGAGAGCCTTCCGGGAGCTCCATCAAATCCATCATGTAGCAGCGGCAAACCCATGGTCGAACACACCTATCACATTCGATCAAGAAGATGAGCCAACAACCAGCACGGGATGGGCACCTGCCTCCCAACTCCTAAACCCCATAGTCGATGGCTTCAGACTCAACAAGGTCCTGATGGACGAGGGCAGTGGCCTCAACCTCATTTACGAGGACACGCTTAAAAAATGCAGTTCAACCGATATAGAACCGAGCCGAGCACAACCACCTTCTGGGGTATCATCCCCGGAAGAGAGCCAGTTGCACAGGACGAGTAGCACTCGACGTCGTGTTCAGCACACCCGATAATTGCAGATCCGAGGAGCTACTCTTTCATATCGTCCCTTTCCAAAGTGGTTACCACGCACTATTGGGGCACGAAGCCTTCACATGGTTCCAGGCCATACCACATTATGGGTACATAAAACTCAAAATGTCAGGGCCGAACGGAGTGATCACGGTAAAAAATAACATCAAAAGAGCCCTTCGGGCCAAAAACAAAATGGTTTCCCTCACCCTGGAAGTACTGGCAGAGACCCACACCGCAGAAGAACTCACGACATTGCGTGACGTGGTGGACAAAACTGACATGATCCTCGACAAGTGGCCCAAGTCCACATCCTTCAAACTGGCCGACGAAATAGTCAAATTCCACGTACACCCAACGGACCCCACTAAAATAGCGTCAATCGGGGCACAACTCGAGCCCGAAATTGACGAAGCACTACGCGCTTTCAACGTGAAAATTGGGACATATTTTCCTGGCACCCATCAGACATGCCAGGAGTCCCTCGGGGGCTGGCAGAGCACAGCCTGAACATAATAGCCGGTTTCAAACCCATCAAACAGGCCTTGCACCAATTTTCTGAACCTAAATGCCAAGCTATGGGTGAAGAGCTCGCTAAACTGTTGGAAGCTGGTTTCATCAGGGACACTAAACACCCTAACTCGTTAGCAAACCTGGTCATGGTACCAAAGAAGGATAAATCCTGGCAGCTATGTGTCAATTTTAAAGACCTAAACAAAGCCTGCCCCAAGGATCCCTTTCCGTTGCACCTAATAGATCAAATTATTGATGCCACAGCTGGTCATGATTCCCTATGCTTCCTTGATGCCTACTTCGGATACCATCATATCATAATGAAGGAATCCGATCAGACACCAACCGCATTCATAACACCCTATGGGCCATTCTATTTTAACACAATGTGCTTGGGGAAACAAATCGGAAAAACAGTAGAGGCATATGTAGACGATGTGGTCGTCAAGACGAGACACGTCAACCAGCTGGTGGATGACCTCGGGGAGACCTTTGCCAATTTATGGAAGTACGACATGCGACTTAATCCGGATAAATGTGTCTTTGGCGTCCCCACCGATAAACTCCTTGGATTTATTGTATCGCAAAGAGGAATCAAAGCAAATCTGCCCAAAATACGAGCATTGTCACAACTCGCAATACCAACAGAGCTACAACACGTCCAAAAGATGGCAGGCTGCATGGCGTCCCTAAGTAGATTTATGTCTCGTCTAGGGGAGTGATACGCCCCAAACGTATCTATAATTTCTGCTTGTTCCATGATCTTTTGGGTGACGTTGTTATATGTTTTGCTACACTTTTATATCATTTTACACATATTTGGACTAACCTACTAACTCAGTGCACCCAGTGCCAGTTTATGTGTGCTGATGTCTTTTTTTGCAGGGGCTTTTACCCAATTTTCCGAAGCCTGAAAAAATCCAGAAAAATATATATATAAATCAGCGAAACAGAAGCTTGGGGATCACCAAAGGAGGAACAAAGGGGGGCTAGGGTCCTCCCAGGCGGCCTGCTGGCGCGGCCTGGCCCTAGGCCGCGCCAGGAGGTCGCTTGGGTGGGCCCCACCTCCTCCGGTGCCCTCCTTTGGCCTATATTTAGTGTTCCGTGAGGAAACCCTCACAAAATATCCAGAATCGCGAATTTCTCCATCGTTCCGCCGCCGCAGCGCTTCCGAGATCGGGAGCGTCAGGAGACCTCTTCCCGGCACCCTGCCGGAGGGAGGATAGACCTCCGGGAGCTGCTCCACCATCATGGACGCCTCCCGGATGTGTCGTGAGTAGTTTCCCTTGGACCATGAGTCCATGACCAGTAGATCTGTGATGTCTTCTCTCCAATCTTGTGCTTCAATGATTAGTCCTTGTGGGCTGCCCTACATGATCAAGGCATCTATGTAATTCTCTTGCTATTGCTATGCTTGGTTCGTACGGATCCGATGGATTATGAGATTATGTTCAGATTGTTATGAGTTATATATTTGATTATCCTTTTATGTTATGTTCCTTAGTGATTCATGCATGTTCTCCGTTGCTTTTTATTGCTTTGGCCAAGTAGTAGATCGTAACTCCAAGAGGGAGTGTTATGCATGATTGTGGGTTCGGGCCCCATGATGTATAGCTTGAGTGACAGAAGCATGAGACTAGGGGGTGTGCTTGTTGCCACCAGGGAGAAAACAACGGTCCTTGTGACCAAGGTTGTAAGGATTGTTTACCTTACACATAGTTCATTAATGCAGTTGTCCATTGCTTTGAGTTTACACTTTGGGTGGGGCTCGCAACTTAATACGGGAGAGATGTTCTGGATAGATATCTCAAGGTGGATGATTAGTAAGTAGATGCTGATGAATAAACGGTCTACTTGTCTCGGCGTATTGCCCATTACTATTGAACCTCTAACTATCAAGGAGCATAATTAGCATTGCGGTGCGATCATAGTTCTGTCAATTGCCCGACTGTGATTTGTTTACCCTAGCATAGTTGTTTATCGTCTTTTGGGAGAGAGACATCACTAGTGAATGTCATGTGACTCTGGTCCATATCACCATCATTGCTTACACCTCCATCATTTATCGTTTCATTTACTTTTCCGTTATAATCACTATTACCTTGCCACTTATGTTTTGATCCTTTGCAAACTACAAGGCCAGAGAGATTGACAACCTCTATGTACTCATTGGGAGCAAAGTTATTTGTTGTGTGTGCAGGTCCACGTGTTCTGCTAGCGCCAGGGTGGAAGACACCTACTTGTTGAGCCTAGGAGTCCTCCTGGTTCGATAAACCTTACAGTCTCCGTGTAAGGGAAATTTGCTGCTGACTACATTTCCACCTTCCACTTGGGGTCCAACGAGGGGCGAGAAGTATATACATCACCTCGTCATCAGGGAGAAGGCCCTGCCACTGTATCGGTTGCTGAAGAAAATCAAAGATTTCAAGTGGACCAATGAGGCCACAACGGCTTTGGAGGACATCAATGCGATATTATCCAGCAACCCCATACTAGCAGCACCCTTCAAAGGGGAGCCGATTTTGCTATACATCTCGGCCACCAACCAAGTCGTGAGCACAGTACTCGTCGTAGAACGAGAAGCCGAGGCCAACAACTATGGATTCAATGGATGGTCTACTACGTATCCGAAGTTCTCACCCCATGCAAAACCAGGTACCCACACTACCAAAAGATCGCCTATACAATGTTCATGACATCACGGAAGCTTCGACACTATTTACACGAGTGTGCGGTCACTGTGACTTCAGAAGTTCCGCTAAACGATATTATAAACAATAAAAATACCATTGGTCGAATAGCAAAATGTGCCATCGAGCTCCTGCCTTTTGAGATCACCTACAAACCTCGACGGTCCATCAAATCTTAGGTCCTCGCCGGTTTCGTGGCTGAATGAACCGAGGCCAAACTCACCAGAGAATATATCACTTATGCTCATTGGACCATCTATTTCAACGGGTCCAAAACTCTCACTCGACCGGGGGATGGAGTGATTCTCACACCACCCACCGGGGATAATGTTCGGTACGTGCTACAGATCATGTACGCCAATTCAAACAATGTAGCCGAATATGAAGCCCTGTTACACGGTCTTCGAATGGCAGCCTCAATGGGCATTCAACAACTCGAGGTGCGAGGAGACTCTAATCTCGTCATTTCACAAACCAACGGCGAATTCGATGCAAAGAATCCAAAAATGGCGATTATAGAAACCTCGTCCTCAAAATATCATCATGATTTGAAGGATTAGAGTTCCACCATGTCTCAAGAGACAACAACCAAGCAACGGACGTTCTCGCCTGCTTAGGTGCAAAGCGTGACCCTGTCCCTAGCAACATCTTTCTAAAGATGATGTTCAAGCCATCCATAGTATGGCAAGACGAGACGGCCAGCACAGCGGCTGATGGTGGTACCACGAGTGACCGAGCATGACGATCAAGTCATCAACGGGTCTTCAATCGAAGAAATGCCCTCGGCCCATGAGGTCATGGCCATAATTGCACCATGGACCGAACCCTTCCTTGCTTATCTATTACGCAAGGAGCTGCCCGATAACCCAACCGAGGCGCGACGTATCATACGCCGATCAAAGACTTATAAGATCCACGAGGGCAAGCTATATAAAAAGAGCACCACATGAGTACTCCAGCGGTGCATATCCGAGGAAGAAGGAAGGCAGCTTTTTGCCGAGGTACACGCCGTATGGGCAGTCACCATGCAATAGCTTGGGCCCTGGTCAGGAAGGATTTTCAAGCCGGATTCTATTGGCCAACGGCCCGAGAGGACGCCCACGCACTCGTTCAGTGTTGTACGGGGTGTCAACTCTTTGCAAACCAAAGCCACATGCCCCCAACAGCTCTTCGAACTATTCCGGTTACTTGGACTTTTGTGGTCTAGGGTCTGGATATGGTCGTCCCACTTAAAGGGGGGACCAAGAAAAATAAATACCTCCTGATTATGGTTGACAAATTTACCAAATGGATCAAGGCAAACCGGTCACCTCGGCCAAGGATAAACCAGTAATCAAATTTATCTCCAGCGTAGTACACCGTTATGGCGTTCTACATAGTATAATAACAGACAAAGGATCCAATTTCACCGCCCAGGAGGTAAAAGATTGGTGCACAAACTTGGGCATAAAGCTTGATTATGCCTCCGTATACCACCCGCAGAACAACGGACAACTCGAAAGAGCCAACGGGCTCATCGTGAGCGGTATTAAACCCAGGTTGGTCCGCTCCCTTCAAGACTCCGATTGCCGATGGGTGGAGGAGCTCGACTCCATGCTATGGGGTTTGCGCACCACCCCGAATCGATCCACAGGGTACACCCCCTTCTTCATGGTGTATGGGGCCGAGGCAATCCTCCCTAGTGACATTATACACGACGCACCTCGGGTGCGCATTTACGATGAAAAAGAGGCCGAATTAGATCGACAAGATGACTTAGATGCATTGGAAGGCGAGCACGACATAGCTCTGGCCCGATCAACTTTCTATCAACAACATGCTCAACGCTATCAGAGCAGATAAGTCCGGGAAAAGACATATATAATGGGAGTACTCGTCCTATGCCTCTCTGAGAAGAAGAAGCATAAACTTCACCTTAAGTGGGAGGGCCCTTTCATAATTGATGAAATCTTAATAGGAGGGGCTTATCTCCTGCGCAGATTGATACGTCTCAAACGTATCTATAATTTTTGATGGTTTCATGTTGTTATCTTGTCATCTTTGGATGTTTTATGTACCTTTTATATCTTTTTTGGGACTAACTTATTAATTCAGTGCCAAGTGCCAGTTCCTGTTTTTCTGTGTTTTTGGCTCTTTTCAAATCTGATTTTGGAACGCAGTCCAAACGGAATAAAATCCCCGAAATAAATTTTTCCCGAACGGAAGAAGATCAGGGGGCTTGAGGGCCAAGCCAGGAGAGCTACAGGGGTCCCACAAGCCCTGTAGCCGCCACCAGGGGGCGGCGGCTAGCAGGCTTGTGGCCTCCCTGGCGCCCCCCTGACCTAGCTCCTTCGCCTATATATTCCCTAAAATACAGAAAAAATCAGGGAATCCACGAAAACACTTCTCCGCCGCCGCAAGCTTCCGTTTCCGCGAGACCTCATCTGGAGACCCTTCCCGGTGCCATGCCGGAGGGGACTTTGGAGTTGGAGGGCTTCTACATCAACATCATCGCCCCTCCAATGACTCGTGAGTAGATCACTTCAGACCTACGGGTCCGTAGTTAGTAGCTAGATGGCTTCTTCTCTCTCTTGGATCTTCAATACAAAGTTCTCCATGATCTTCATGGAGATCTATCCGATGTAATCCTCTTTGGCGGTGTGTTTGTCGAGATCCGATGAATTGTGGATTTGTGATCAGATTATCTATGATATATATTTGAGTCTTTGCTGATTTCTTATATGCATGATTTGATATCCTTGTAAGTCTCTTTGAGTCTTGGGTTTTGTTTGGCCAACTAGATCTACGATTCTTGCATTGCGAGAAGTGCTTGGTTTTGGGTTCTTACCGCATGGTGACCTTTCCGAGTGACAGTAGGGGCAGCAAGGCACACATCGTGTAGTTGCCATCAAGGGTAACAAGGTGGGCTTTGTCGTAGATATGAGATTGTCCATCCACATCATGTCATCTTGCTTAAGGCGTTACTCTGTTCTTTTGGACTTAATACACTAGATGCATGCTGGATAGCGGTCGACGTGTGGAGTAATAGTAGTAGATGCAGAAAGTATGGGTCTACTTGTTTTGGACGTGATGCCTATAGATATAATCATTGCCATAGATGATGTCACGACTTTGCGCGGTTCTATCAATTGCTCGACAGTAATTTGTTCACCCACCGTCTACTTGCTTTCATGAGAGAAGCCACTAGTAAACACTACGGCCCCCCGGGTCTATTCACACCTATCGTTTCCACTTTCGTTTTTTACTTTGCTTTGTTACTTTGTTGCTTTCAGTTCTCACTTGGCAAACAATCTATAAGGGATTGACAACCCCTTCATAGCGTTGGGAGCAAGATTTTTGTGTTTGTGCAGGTAGTTGTGATACTCCTTCACTGGATCGATACCTTGGTTCTCAAAACCGAGGGAAATACTTACCACCGATGTGCTACATCACCCTTTCCGCTTAGAGGGAACACCAACGCAAGGCTCCAAGGCCACGGGGAAATCCTTTCCATATTTTCCTAGGAAGTCCCTAAAGGCGTAGCCGTAGTAGAAGGATTCCTGGTGCCGTTGCTGAGGAATATCAAGACAAGAACAGTCTCCCATCAGCACGTGTTTCTGGCGCCGTTGGAAGGTCTTTTCTTGAAGTAGCAGAAGTATTTCTGGCGCCGTTGCCGGGGAAGGAGAGATCTATCCAAGTAGGTCTCACAAACTCATCTCTTGCATTTACTTTTTTGCCAGTTGCCTCTTGTTTTCCTCTCCCCCACTTCACATTTGTCGTTTTCATTTGCCTTTCTCTTTTGCCTTTCTCCTTTACCGTTTTCTTTTGCTCTTTTGCCTTTTTGCCGTTTTCCTTCGCCGGTTTTCTTGCTGGCTTGTGTGCTTGTTTGTTTGTTGAAGTCATCATGGCTGAAAACACCAAACTTTGCGACTTCTCGAGTACCAATAATAATGATTTTATTAGTACTCCGATTGCTCCCGCCACTAGTGCGGAATCATATGAAATCAACGCAGCTTTGCTGAATCTTGTTATGAAAGAGCAATTCTCTGGCCTTCCTAGTGAAGATGCCGCATCCCATCTCAATACCTTCATTGATCTTTGTGATATGCAAAAGAAAAGAGATGTGGATAATGACGTGATTAAGTTGAAGATTTTTTCCTTTCTCGTTGCGAGATCGCGCAAAAACTTGGTTTTCTTCTTTGCCTAAAAATAGTATCGATTCTTGGGATAAGTGCAAAGATGCCTACATATTCAAGTATTTTCCGTCGGCTAAGATCATCTCCTTACGTAACGATATCATGAATTTCAAGCAACTTGATCATGAACACGTTGCACAATCTTGGGAGAGGATGAAGCTTATGATTAGAAATTGTCCCGCTCATGGCTTGAGTTTGTGGATGATTATACAAATCTTTTACGCTCGCTTGAATTTCGCTTCTCGCAATATCTTGGACTCCGCCTCAGGTGGAACGTTCATGGAAATCACGTTAGGAGACGCTACAAAACTCCTAGACAATATCATGACCAACTACTCTCAGTGGCACACTGAAAGGTCAGCTGCTAGCAAAAAGATACACGCTATAGAAGAAATTAACTCGCTTAGTGCTAAGATGGACGAGTTGATGAATTTGGTTGCTAGTAGAAACGCTCCTTTAGATCCTAATGACATGCCACTATCTTCCTTGATTGAGAATAGCAACGCTAGTTTGGACGTGAATTTTGTTGGTAGGAACAATTTTGGCAACAACAATGCTTTTAGAGGAAATTATGTTCCTAGGCCTTTCCCTAGTAACTCCTCTAACAATTATGGCAATTCCTACAACAACACTTATGGAAATCACAACAAATTACCCTCTGATTTAGAGAGTAATATCAAAGAGTTCATCAACTCTCAAAAGATTTTCAATGCATCCATAGAGGAAAAACTACTCAAAATAGACGATTTGGCTAAGAGCGTTGATAGGCTGTCTTGTGATATTGATGCTTTGAAAGTTAGATGCGCTCCTCCCAAGGTCAACTTGGATGAAACTTTAAAAGCTGTGCGTGTCTCCATGAATGAGAGCAAAGAAAGAACCGCCCAAATTCGCGCTAGGCATGAATGGTTTAAAAGGGTGCGTTCTAGTGATGCAAATCATGAAGATCTTAAAGTGCTTGGTGTGACTCCTCTTGAATCTTTGTTTTCACGTGTCAATCCTATTGATGAAGGGGCTGCATATGAATCCACTTTGGTTGAAAAATGCCCCAATGATTCGGAGTCAACCCATCTTGATGATAAAGGTGTGGAGAGTGGAGTAGAAGAAATCAAAATTTTGGGTAGTAATGAAACTCCCACTTTGGATTTCAAGGAATTCAATTATGATAATTGCTCCTTGTTTGAATGCATTTCTTTGATGCAATCCATTGCAAACTCTCCACATGCCTATAGCCAAAGCAAAGCCTTTACCGCACATATCGTAGATGCTATGATGAAATCTCTTGAAGAGAAGCTCGAACTAGAAGTCTCTATACCTAGAAAACTTCATGATGAGTGGGAACCTACTATCAAAATCAAGATCAAAAACTATGAGTGCAATGCTTTGTGTGATTTCGGTGCTAGTGTTTCTGCGATTCCAAAGTCTTTATGTGATATTCTTGGTTTTCATGAGATTGAAGAGTTTTCTCTTAATTTGCATCTTGCGGATTCTACTGTCAAGAAACCCATGGGAAGGATCGATGATGTTCTTATTGTTGCAAATAAGAACTATGTACCCGTGGATTTCATTGTACTTGACATAGATTGCAATCCTTCATGTCCCATTATTCTTGGTAGACCTTTCCTAAGGACTATTGGTGCTATCATCGATATGAAGGAAGGGAATATTAGATTTCAATTTCCTATAAAGAAGGGCATGGAGCACTTTCCTAGAAAGAAAATAAGATTGCCTTATGAATCTATGATGAGGGCTACTTATGGTTTGAGCACCAAAGATGACTATACGTGATTCCATCACCTCTTGCCTAGATAAGGGCGTTAAACAATAGCGCTTGTTGGGAGGCAACCCAACGAATCTATCCTTTTTCTTTCTATTTTGTGTTTTCCACACTTTTATAATTCTGTTATGATTGTGTTTTTTGTGTTTTTTGCGTTTGTGCCAAGAAAAACCGTTATGATTAGTCTTGGGGATGATCGTTTGTCATGCTGGAAAAGACAAAAACTTTCTGCTCACGAAAAGAATTTTCGTTTTTTTCTGTAATATATTTTGAGTTGATTATTTTGGCTGCTGATTTCTACGAAAATTATTCAGACTGTAGTAATTTTTCAGAAGTTTTGAAGTACCACAAGTATACGAAGTATACAGATTGCTACAGACTGGTCTGCTCTTAACAGATTCTGTTTTTGTTGTGTTGGTTGCTTATTTTGATGAAACTCTGGATAGTATCGGGGGGTATTAGCCATGGAAGATTGAAAATACAGTAACCCAACATCAATATAAGTAGAATTTAAGTTTGCTACAGTACCTAAGGAAGTGGTGGTTTGCTTTCTTATACTAATGTCATCACGAGTTTCTGTTTAAGTTTCGTGTTGTGAAGTTTTCAAGTTTTGGGTGAAGTTCTTATGGACAAAGAGATAAAGAGTGGCAAGAGCTAAAGCTTGGGGATTCCCAAGGCACCCCAAGAGATTCAAGGATGTCGTAAAAGCCTAAGCTTGGGGATGCCCCGGGAAGGCATCCCCTCTCTCGTCTTCAATCCATCGATAACGTTACTTGGGGCTATATTTTTATTCACCACATGTTATGTGTTTTGCTTGGAGCGTCTTGTATCGTAGGTGTCTTTTATTTTTGTTGTGTCACAATCATCCTTGCTGCACACCTAGAGAGAGAGACATGCACTCACCGTGATTTTGTCGAGCTTCACTTATATCCTTTGGTAGACAATTCAGCTCACATGTGCGTCACTTATATCTTTTGAGCTAGTTGATTTTGCTCTATGTGCTTCACTTATATATTTTAGAGCACAGCAGTGCGTGGCTTGGTAGTTGATCTATGCTTTCAAAGTAGTATCAAAAGGGGTAGTTATCCAAAGGGATACAAAAACTTCCACCTTCATGTGCATTGAATAGTTAGAGAAGTTTGATTCATCTCAATTAGTTTTGAGTTGTGGTTTTGGTAATATTGAAGTTATGCTAGTAAGGTGTTGTGGATCTAGAAATACTTGTGTTGAAGTTAGTGATTCCCGTAGCATGCACGTAAGGTCAACCTACCAACCCTTCCCCTAGGAGTATGCGTTGAATGCTTTGTTTCGATTACTAATAAAACTTTTGCAACAAGTGTATGAGTTCTTCATGACTAATGTTGAGTCAATGGTTTAGATGCACTTTCACCTTCCACCATCACTATCTTCTTAGTGTCGTGCAACTTTCGCCGGTGCACAAAACCCACCATTAGCCTCCCTCAAAACAGCCACCATACCTACCTACTATGGCTTTTTCAAAGTCATTCCGAGATATATTGCCATGCAACTACCACCATGACATGTGCCAACACTTCTACATTGCCATTGCATGATCGTAAGATAGCTAGCATGATGTTTCCATTAATGTGTATGCCATGCTAGATCATTGTCACGGTACACTACCGAAGGCATTCCATATAGAGTCATCGTTGCTCTAAGTTTTGAGTTGTAAGTGTGATGATCATCATTGATGGAGCATTGTCCCATCTGAGGAAATAAAAGAGGCCAAAGATGCCCACCAAAATATATATATATATATATATATATATATATATATATATATATATATATATAAAAGAGGCCAAAGAGCCCACCCAAAAAAATGAAATGAGAGAAAAAGAGAGAAGGGACAATACTACTATCCTTCCACACTTGTGCTTATTAAGCACCATGATCTTCATGATTGAGAGTTTCTCGTTTTGTCACCACCATATAGCTAGTGGGAAATTTTCATTATATAACTTGGCTTGTATATTCCAATGATAGGCTTCCTCAAATTTTCCTTAGGTCTTCGTGAGCAAGCAAGTTGGATGCACACCCACTAGTTTTCTTTAAGAGCTTTCACATACTCTTAGCTCTAGTGCATCATTTGTATGGCAATCCCTACTCAATCACATTGATATCTATTAATGAGCATCTCCACAGCTCATTGATATGCCTAGTTAATGTGACCATCTTCTCCTTGTTTGTCTTGCAACCTCCACCACACTCCACACCACTTATAGTGCTAAAACCACGGCTCACGCTCATGTATTGCGTGAGAGTTGAAAAGGTTTGAGAAAGTAAAGGTGTGAAAACAATTACTTGGCCAATACCGGGGTTGTGCATGATTTAAATTCGTTGTGCAATGATGATAGAGCATAGCCAGACTATATGCTTTTGTAGGGATAACTTTCTTTTGGCCTTGTTATTTTGAAAGTTCATGATTACCTTGCAAGTTTGCTTGAAGTATTATTGTTTCCACGTCAATAGCAAACTATTGTTTTGAATCTAATGGATCTGAACATTCACGTCACATAAGAGGAGTTACATAGGACATCTATGCTAGGTAGCATGAAAGCATCAAAAATTCATTCTTTATCACTTCCCTACTCGAGGACGAGCAGGAGTTAAGCTTGGGGATGCTTGATACGTCTCAAACGTATCTATAATTTTTTATGGTTTCTTGCTGTTATCTTGTCATCTTTGGATGTTTTATGTACCTTTTATATCTTTTTTGGGAATAACTTATTAATTCAGTGCCAAGTGCCAGTTCCTTTTTTTGTGTGTTTTTGGCTCTTTCCAGATCTGATTTTAGAACGGAGTCCAAACGGAATAAAATCCCCGAAATAAATTTTTCCCGAACGGAAGAAGATCAGGGGGCTTGAGGGCCAAGCCAGGAGAGCTACACGGGGCCCACAAGCGCTGTAGCCGCCACCAGGGGGCGGCGACTAGCAGGCTTGTGGCCTCCCTGGTGCCCCCCTGACCTAGCTCCTTCGCCTATATATTCCCTAAAATACAAAAAAAATCAGGGAATCCACGAAAACACTTTTCTGCCGCCGGAAGCTTCCGTTTCCACGAGATCACATCTGGAGACCCTTCCTGGTGCCCTGCCGGAGGGGACTTTGGAGTTGGAGGGCTTCTACATCAACATCATCGCCCCTCCAATGACTCATGAGTAGTTCACTTCAGACCTACGGGTCCGTAGTTAGTAGCTAGATGGCTTCTTCTCTCTCTTGGATCTTCAATACAAAGTTCTCCATGATCTTCATGGAGATCTATCCGATGTAATCCTCGTTGGCGGTGTGTTTGTCGAGATCTGATGAATTGTGGATTTGTGATCAGATTATCTATGATATATATTTGAGTCTTTGCTGATTTCTCATATGCATGATTTGATATCCTTGTAAGTCTCTCCGAGTCTTGGGTTTTGTTTGGCCAACTAGATCTATGATTCTTGCATTGGGAAAAGTGCTTGGTTTTGGGTTCTTACCGTGTGGTGACCTTTCCCAGTGACAGTAGGGGCAGCAAGGCACACATCATGTAGTTGCCATCAAGGGTAACAAGGTGGGCTTTGTCGTAGATATGAGATTGTCCATCCACATCATGTCATCTTGCTTAAGGCGTTACTCTGTTCTTTTGGACTTAATACACTAGATGCATGCTGGATAGCGGTCGACGTGTGGAGTAATAGTAGTAGATGCAGAAAGTATGGGTCTACTTGTTTTGGACGTGATGCCTATAGATATAATCATTGCCATAGATGATGTCACGACTTTGCGCGGTTCTATCAATTGCTCGACAGTAATTTGTTCACCCACCGTCTACTTGCTTTCATGAGAGAATCCACTAGTAAACACTACGGCCCCCGGGTCTATTCACACCTATCGTTTCCACTTTCGTTTTTAATTTGCTTTGTTACTTTGTTGCTTTCAGTTCTCACTTGGCAAACAATCTATAAGGGATTGACAACCCCTTCATAGCGTTGGGAGCAAGCTTTTTGTGTTTCTGCAGGTACTTGTGATACTCCTTCACTGGATCGATCCCTTGGTTCTCAAAACCGAGGGAAATACTTACCACCGCTGTGCTACATCACCCTTTCCGCTTCGAGGGAACACCAACGCAAGGCTCCAAGGCCACGGGGAAATCCTTTGCATATTTTCCTAGTAAGTCCCTAAAGGCCTAGCCGTAGCAGAAGGATTCCTGGTGCCGTTGTTGAGGAGTATTAAGACAAGAACAGTCTCCCGTCAGCACGTGTTTCCGGCGCCGTTGGAAGGTCTTTTGTTGCAGTAGCACAGATCCAAAGACAACCGCCTCGAGCCGAACCCGTGGAATCCAGCTCGCCTTCGGCGTTTTTACGGCAATACCACTATCATCACCCCCTTTTTTCCGTCACTTTCTTTTTCGTGCATCACCCACATTTTTTATCTTTTCCTATAATTAGCTATTCTCGAGACATGTTCGGCTTAACCGAACACCCTCGGACATTTACCAGATTATCCGCGTTAAACAGAATGATCAAGTAGCACATGTGGACTTCTTAAAGAAGTTGTTCAATATATTTTTTACACCTACTTGTTCATGTATACATCGTGAAATAAAAACATCGATTCTTGCCATTTTATGCATCAATTGGACTTAGGATTTTAGCAATGCTGGGTTGGCTCACTTTTGTGCTTACTCTCTACGTTCCTGATGTATTCGGCTAGAGGGTAAATGGAGCATCGCTGCGATTGTTACTTCCGGTTCACCAGGACACGTACCGCAGACGGGTAAAGCCAAAAGCTAGCACTTCTTGATATACAACTTGATCGGCTAGGACGATGCCCACCTATTCGGCAATTTCGTATAATAAAACCGCTGGCCATGTTTAGCGTATAAACAGCCATACGGACTACAAATCTATGTAGCAGCCCTAGAAAAAGGAACCCATTAAGGAACTATCTTTCTGGAATATGTTTCTTATGCTCAGTCGTAATATGGCATAATCCACCCGTATAACTTGTTTATGTTAGTACCACATGGCGGGATTACCTAGTATTGGAAATTTGATTGCTACCTTTGCAGGATACAAAGTACAAAAAACTGCCCAATTTATAACAGGGGAGGTAGAAGTCGATGGCCAGTTAAAGATAGAATTTCAAAATATGGAGGGAAGTGACTTAACACAGAAAATATCATTACACACGATTACACACTTGGTGATTGATCTAGTTGATCTATTATAGTATCTAACGCGCAGTCCTCCTGTGACAAGCGAGCCGCGGGCATCACCTGGTCGTATACCAGATGTGGAGGGATCTCCTTCCCATCTGGTCCCATTGGTCCAACTCGGGCCATGTGCTCGAGATCTAGGCCGGTAAAGCGAGTCTTCACCATATCCCACGCCTCCCAAGCTCCTTATCAACAGGCCAAGGTCTTCCATAATTCAAAGCAATTGCGGGCTCCTCTAAATTGCTCGGCAAGATCGGCCATCCCTTGTGGAGGGTTTTGGTTCGGACATAAAGTTCGGACCATACTCCGCATAGCCTTCCGCACATGCTCATGCACAATGGATAGTTCCTTCAAGAGGTCCCCCCAAAGGAGGTGGTCTTCTCTTTAGGACGCCCAGTCAAAAGACCTAATCTAAAAGAGGAACAAATTTTCACGATCAACATAATAAAAGTTGGATCATTCCCAGGTCAGAGCTTTACTTACAAAGCATACCGCTTTTCAATTTCTGGTTCTCTTCTCGACTTTGCGCCAATTGAAATTGTTGTTTTCTTCGCGGCAACGCCTCAGTACGCGTGATACGTCTCAGACGTATCTATAATTTTTGATGGTTCCATGCTATTATCTTGTCAACTTTGGATGTTTTATATGCATGAATATGCTATTTTATATCTTTATGGGACTAACCTTTTAACTCACTGCCAAGTGTCAGTTTCTGTGTTTTCGTGTTTTTGGCCCATTTTCAGACGGAGTCCAAATGGAATGAAACTTTACGATGATTTTTTTGGACCAAAAGAGACCCCCGAAGCTTTGGAAGAAGGCCAGAAGAGCCACGAGGGGGTCACAAGCCCTGACGCCGCCACCACCCCCTAGGTGGCGCAGGGCAGGCTTGTGACCTCCTCGTGGGCCCAACCGACGTAATTCCACCGCCATAAATTCCTATAAATTCAGAAACCCCCAAAAAGATACCTAGATCGGGAGTTCCGCCGCCGCAAGCCTCTGTAGCCACCAAAAACCAATCTGGAGCCCGTTCCGGCACCCTGCCGGAGGGGGAATCCATCTCCGGTGGCCATCTTCATCATCCCGACGATCTCCATGACGAGGAGGGAGTAGTTCTCCCTCGGGGCTGAGGGTATGTACCAGTAGCTATGTGTTTGATCTCTCTCTCTCTCGTGTTCTTGGGATGTCTTGATCTCGATGTACCATGGGCTTTGCTACTGTAGTTGGATCTTATGATGTTCTTCCCCCTCCCCCTCTTGTAATGAATTGAGTTTCCCCTTTGGAGTTATCTTATCAGATTGAGTCTTTGAGAACACTTGATGTATGTCTTGCACGTGTCTATCTGTTGTGATCAACTTGCGGGTTTGTGACATTTGGAACCTATGCATATGGGTTGGCACACGTTTGATTCATGTGACTACTCGATGTATGTTTTGGTGATCAACTTGCGGGTTTGTGACATTGGTAACCTATGCATAGGGGTTGGCACACGTTTTGACTCTCCGGTAGAAACTTTGGGGCACTCTTTGAAGTTCTATGTGTTGGTTGAATAGATCATTCTGAGATTATGTGATGCATATCGTATAATCATGCCCATGGATACTTGAGGTGACAATGGAGTATCTAGGTGACATTAGGGTCTTGGTTGATATGTATCTTAAGGTGTTATTTTACTACGGACTCTTGAATAGATCGATCGGAAAGAATAACTTTGTGGTGGTTTCGTACCCGACAATAATCTCTTCGTTTGTTCCCTGCTATAAGTGACTTTGGAGTGACTCTTTGTTACATGTTGAGGGCTAGTTATATGATCCAATTATGTTATCATTGTTGAGAGAACTTCACGAGTGAAAGTATGAACCCTAGGCCTTGTTTCCACGCATTGCAATACCGTTCGTGCTCACTTTTACCATTTGTTACCTTGCTGTTTTTGTAATTTTAGATTACAAAAACCTATATCTACCATCCATATTGCACTTGTATCACCATCTCTTCGCCGAACTAGTGCACCTATACAACTTACCATTGTATTTGGTGTGTTGGGGACACAAGAGACTCTTTGTTATTTGTTTGAAGGATTGCTTGAGAGAGACCATCTTCATCCTACGCCTCCCGCGGATTGATAAACCTTAGGTCACCCACTTGAGGGAAAATTGCCACTATCCTACAACCCTCTGCACTTGGAGGCCCAACAACGTCTACAAGGAGAAGGTTGCGTAGTAGACATCAAGCTCTTTTCTGGCACCGTTGCCGGGGAGGTTAGCGCTTGAAGGTATATCTTTAGATCTTGCAATCGAATCTTTTTGTTTCTTGTTCTTTTGCTAGAAAACTAAAAAAATGGAATTGAGGATGCCTCATATGCTCCATCTTTTCAATGTCTTGCGTGAGCATGATGGGAAGGAAAATTGTGCTCAAATGCTGAAAGAAGAATTACATAGAATGCTTGGCATAGAATATGTGAATGATGAGCATGATTGCAATGTTCTTAGCATGAATTATTTGAATACCCATGATGCTAATGATATGCAAAGCCACAAGCTTGAGGATGCTATATTTTATGAAGATGATCTTTTTAGTTCTTCCACTTTAAATGATCAAAATTATTTTGATGAAAGCATGCCCCCTATCTATGATGATTATTGTGAGGATACTTATGCTATAAAGAAGAGGGATGATAAAGCTTGTCATACTTTCGAAAACCCCTTTGCTAAACCTTGCTTTTTCATTGTGGATGCAATTTGTAGTGCTCAAGTTTTTTACGATACTCCCACTACTATTCTTGAGAATAGATTTCCTTATGTGGAGTGTTGTAAAATTTCTATGCTTGTAGATCATGAAAATAAAGCTTTAGGTGCTGGTTATATTGTTGAATTCATTCATGATGCTACTGAAAATTACTATGACAGAGGATCATATGCTTCTACTTATTGCAATAGTATCAAGCTTCCTCTCCATATGTTGAAATTTTTGAAGCTATGCTTGTTTTGCCTTCCTATGCTAGTTGATTCTGGCTCCAATAAATTGTTTGATCACAAAATCCCTATGCATAGGAAGTGGGTTAGACTCAAATGTGCTAGCCATTTTCTCCATGATGCTCTCGTTGTGTTTCAATCCTTACCTTTTACGTGAGCATCATTGAAATCAATGCCTAGCTAAGGGTGTTAACCGATAGCGCTTGTTGGGAGGCAACCCAATGAATAAATTTTTCTTTGATTTTTGCTTCCTGTTTTGTTTTCTCCACACCAACAAAATTTTGTTATGATTGTGTCTTTTGTGTTTATTTTTATGTTTGTGCCAAGCAAAACCGTTATGATTAGTCTTGGTGATGATTGTTTGATCATGCTGGAAAAAGACAGAAACTTTCTTCTCATGAAAAGAACTTAATTTTTATTCTGTAAGAGCTTTTGAGTTCATTCTTTTTGCTGCTGATTTCTATGCAATTTCTTCAGACTATCGTAATTTTTCAGAGTTTTTGAAGTACCAGAAGTATAGAGATTGCTACAGACTGGTCTGCTGTTAACAGATTCTGTTTTTGTTGAGTTGGTTGCTTATTTTGATGAAACTATGGATAGTATCAGAGGGTACTAGCCATGGAAAAGTGAAAATACAGCAACCCAACACCAACATAAGTAGAATTTAAGTTTGCTACAGTACCTAAGGAAGTGGTGATTTGCTTTCTTATACTAATGATATCACGAGTTTATGTTTAAGTTTCGTGTTGTGAAGTTTTCAAGTTTTGGGTGAAGTTCTTATGGACAAAGAGATAGAGAGCGGCAAGAGCTCAAGCTTGGGGATGCCCAAGGCACCCCAAGTTGATTCAGGGATGCCGTAAAAGCCTAAGATTGGGGATGCCCCGGGAAGTCATCCCCTCATTCGTCTTCGATCCATCGGTAACGTTACTTGGGGCTATATTTTTATTCACCACATGTTATGTGTTTTGCTTGGAGTGTCTTCTATCGTAGCAGTCTTTTATTTTTTTGTTGTGTCACAATCATCCTTGCTCATCACCTAGAGAGAGAGACATGCACTCACCATGATTTTGTCGAGCTTCACTTATATCCTTTGGTAGACAACTCAGCTCACATGTGCTTCACTTATATCTTTTGAGCTAGATACTTTTGCTCTGTGTGCTTCACTTATATCTTTTAGAGCACAGTGGTGCGTGGCTTGGTAGTTTATCTATGCTTTGAAAGTAGTCTCAAAAGGGGTAGTTATCCAAAGGGATACGAAAACTTCCACCTTCATGTGCATTGAATAGTTAGAGAAGTTTGATTCATCTCAATTAGTTTTAAGTTGTGGTTTTGGTAATATTGAAGTTATGCTAGTAAGGTGTTGTGGATCTAGAAATACTTGTGTTGAAGTTAGTGATTCCCATAGCATGCACGTATGGTGAACCTCTATGTGATGAAGTATGAGCATGATTAGTCTTTTGATTGTCATCCTTTGTGTGGCGGTCGGGATCGCGCGATGGTTTATACCTACCAACGCTTCCCCTAGGAGTATGCGTTGAATGCTTTGTTTCGATTACTAATAAAACTTTTGCAACAAGTATATGAGTTCTTCATGACTAATGTTGAGTCCATGGTTTAGATGCACTTTCACCTTCCACCATCACTATCTTCTTAGTGCCGTGCAACTTTCGCCAGTGCACAAAACCCACCATTAGCCTCCCTCAAAACAGCCACCATATCTACCTACTATGGCTTTTTCAAAGTCATTCCGAGATATATTGCCATGCAACTATCACCATGACATGTGCCACCACGTCTACATTGCCATTGCATGATCGTAAGATAGCTAGCATGATGTTTCCATTAATGTCTATGCCATGCTAGATCATTGTCACGGTACACTACCGAAGGCATTCCATATATAGTCATCGTTGCTCTAAGTTTTGAGTTGAAAGTGTGATGATCATCATTGATGGAGCATTGTCCCATGTGAGGAAATAAAAGAGGCCAAAGAAGCCCACCAAAAAAAAGAAGAGGCCAAAGAGCCCACCAAAAAATATATAAACAAATGAGAGAAAAAGAGAGAAGGGACAATGCTACCACTTTTCCACACTTGTGCATATTAAGCACCATGATCTTCGTGATTGAGAGTCTCTCGTTTTGTCACCACCATATAGCTAGTGGGAAATTTTCATTATATAACTTGGCTTGTATATTCCTATGATGGGCTTCCTCAAAATTGCCTTAGGTCTTCGTGAGCAAGCAAGTTGGATGCACACCCACTAGCTTTCTTTAAGAGCTTTCACATACTCTTAGCTCTAGTGCATCATTTGTATGGAAATCCCTACTCATTCACATTGATATCTATTGATGAGCATATCCATAGCTAATTGATATGCCTAGTTAATGTGATAATCTTCTCCTTTTTTGTCTTACAACCTCCACCACACTCCACACCACTTATAGTGCTAAAACCATGGCTCACGCTCATGTATTGCGTGAGAGTTGAAAAGGTTTGAGAAAGTAAAGGTGTGAAACAATTACTTGGCCAATACCGGGGTTGTGCATGATTTAAATTCGTTGTGCAATGATGATAGAGCACAGCCAGACTATATGCTTTTGTAGGGATAACTTTCTTTTGGCCTTGTTATTTTGAAAGTTCATGAGTACCTTGCTAGTTTGTTGGAAGTATTATTGTCTCCACATCAATAGCAAACTATTGTTTTTAATCTAACGGATCTGAACATTCATGTCACATGAGAGAAGTTACAAAGGACAACTATGCTAGGAAGCATGCAACATCAAAAATTCATTCTTTATCACTTCCCTACTCGAGGACGAGCAGGAGTTAAGCTTGGGGATGCTTGATATGTCTCCAACGTATCTATAATTTTTTATGGTTCCATGCTATTATCTTGTCAACTTTGGATGTTTTATATGCATGAATGTGCTATTTTATATATTTTTTGGGACTAACCTATTAACTCAGTGCCAAGTGCCAGTTTCTGCTTTTTCGTGTTTTTGGCCCATTTTCAGACGGAGTCCAAATGGAATGAAACTTTACGATGATTTTTTTTGGACCAAAAGAGACCCCCAAAGCTTTGGAAGAAGGCCAGAAGAGACACGAGGGAGTCACAAGCCCTGACGCCGCCACCACCCCCCTACACTACAGGAATCAGCTATTTTGCCTACATGTATAATCTTTCTCGTTAGCAAATCCTCGGGGTTCACGGCAAACGGTTACTTTGCCGTCATGGGCAGACGGAAAAAAAATACTATCATCAAAAATAAAAAAAAGTAGACGGCAAAAAAATACACACGGCAAAATAAAGTTTTGCCGTCAATTATTTGGCCAGATAACGACAAAGGTAGCATTTTTGCCGTCTTCTTATGCGCGGGCTGACGGCAAAAGTCTATGCACGTCTGCGTTTAACGGGCCTAAACAGACACATGATTTGCTGTCTTTTATTTGGGCCAGCTGACGGCAACAAATAAATCTTTGTCGTCTCATGCTCTACTCCGAAGCCGGCAACGAGTGAAAAAAAAACCAGCCACCCCGGCCCAGATCGAAAACTGCTCCCCGCACCTCACCACTCGTGACTTATCCTCTCGCGCACAGGTTCCACCACTAGAGGTCACCACCGCCGGCCTCCCTTGTCGCCGCCACTGGACTCCCCGCCGGTCGCCACCTCCGGCCTCCCTAATGGCCGCCGCCGACGTTCTCCGCTCCCCTCCCGCCCCACCATGAGTGAGGGGACCGGCCAGTTCACGCCTCCCCACAGGTCGCAGCCCGGCCCTCTCCTCTCCTCTCCAGTCGCCGCGAGCCTCCGAGCCGCCACCGGTGACCTCCCCGGCTGCCGCCGCCTCCCTGCCAGTCGTCCCACCGCCGGTCACCGGTCGCCGTGCCGCCCAAGGATCCAAGCCGGGGCTGCGGTCTCCCCATTCTCACGTTGCAGGTCAGTCCAATTCTGTTGAGTTCAGGGTACGATCCCTCCCCATTCGCCTCCATGCTCAGGTGCTATTCAGGTCAATGGAAGGGAAAACATAGGTTTAGTGTTCTTCTACACCTGCATGTTGAGAGGAATGCAGTAGGAAATCAGACCACATAGGAAAACATAGGTGCTATTCAGGTCAATGCAGTAGGAAAACATAGGTGCTATTCGCCTCCATGCTCAGGTGCTATCCATCACATGAAAAAATATCCCACTTCATCGAACCTTCTGTCTATTGATGTGGCTTGGACAAATCACTTCATCGGAACGAGAATGTCAGCATCATTTCTGTTGGTTTTCTGCCAAGTATTCTGCAATCTTTAATTGATGGCCAACACCTGAATCATCAAATATAGAAACTAAGTATACACTCCTCTTCATATTTCCTTGTGAATGTCCCATGCTACCGAATTCATGTGATACAAATAGTTTGGCATTCCTAAATGGTGGTGCTTATTTTCTAAATGGTGGTGCTTATTTTAACATTGGAAGACATGACACTCCAAATTGTATCGTATTTCTCTAAAGTACTTACACAATTAGTATACATGATAGTAGATGATTCTTAACAATTCCAAAGTTAGGTTTGAGATGGTCTGGCACTAAATTTGTTACGAAACAACATGTCTCAACTATTCCTTTGAACAGGGCCACCTTTTCTTCTCAATTACATCAACTTTTTAACAGATTTTGTTTTACTTTCTTTTTCTAGGAACCTTAATAGAACATATTATTTTGTGGGTTCTTTTTTCTTACTTATTTTCTTTAGGTTAGATATTGAACTGCAAGATGATGTTGTTGATGTTGTTTATTAGATTGTTGTGTTAGTGCTGATGTTGGTTGTGCCGGTGATTTTCATGTGCAGGGATCTTCTCTTCGTCTCGAGGAGCACCGTCGGTCCCATTGTCGTTGCCCTCGTAGTTTGACTTCTGCCTCTACAGTCTAGGTGTGAGCTCGACTATCATCTCCCCCCTTCCCTATTTGCTCTGTTCCGTCGTCATCTAATGCATCTAGAGTTTTCTATCATGTCAAGTCTCGTAACCTAGGCGTCTCCCGTTCGAAAGGGCGGCACCTCTAAATATGCATGTATTTGCATATTTATAACCGTCATCCTTTCGAATTGTCCACGTTATCCATGGACAGCCCGAGTACGTGTAGATTGGGTTACGTTTCCCGTGCTCTCTACTTTCGTTCGAGGCAAATTTCGTCAGCACCACCTCGTTGTTCTCCGGGTACACATTCTCTCGGCTTGTTGTTGAGACGTGTACCAAGAGAACAACGGGGAGGTGCTGTTAAAATTTTGCCTTTGACCGGAGTAGAGCACGGGGAACGAACCCAATCTACACGTACTCGGGTGGGATTAGGACCCATCTTTAGCTATTAGAGATAGGATTGAATCCATGAATGCTCGTTTCCCTTTTGTATGATAAAACATAAAACTATGGCGTAAATAATATGACAAAAGTAATTAGTTATGTATCTACATGTAATTACATTATATCTAACTTGATGAATCTGAAAAAATACCTGTATTGTTAGTGCAAGTAGCGCTATGGATGATCATGAGTGGATGTACACTGGCCACCCTAGTCAGGTTGGCATGATCGCTGAGTGGGTTGACAAGACCAATAAATTCATAGAGGCAACATTTGCTAGTGGCAAGAGAAAAATTTGGTGTCCCTGCTTGCAGTGCAAAAACTATAAAGAACAGACAAAGAAGATGATGTCTTTACATCTGCAGAAGCATGGGTTTAAGCCTGGGTATAAACGGTGGACCTTTCACGGTGAGACTGGACATAGCAGAGAGGAGGTCGTCCGTCGGCACACCGACGATGACAGTACCGGGATTGATGTCATGGTAGCTGACTTCAACGATGCACGTGATGCGGGATCAGATGAAGAACCAGAGGAGTCCGCGAGGGCATTCTTAGAAATGTTGAATTCGTCACAACAACCTCTTCACGACTACACAGATCAATGCCAGTTGGATGCCACCGGACAAGCAATTGTTGGAATTATGCCCTAGAGGCAATAATAAATGTATAGTTATTATTATAATTCCTGTATCAAGATAATAGTTTATTATCCATGCTATAATTGTATTGAATGAAGACTCATTTACATGTGTGGATACATAGACAAAACACCGTCCCTAGCATGCCTCTAGTTGGCTAGCCAGTTGATCGATGATAGTCAGTGTCTTCTGATTATGAACAAGGTGTTGTTGCTTGATAACTGGATCACGTCATTGGGAGAATCACGTGATGGACTAGACCCAAACTAATAGACATAGCATGTTGATCGTGTCATTTTGTTGCTACTGTTTTCTGCGTGTCAAGTATTTATTCCTATGACCATGAGATCGTATAACTCACTGACACCAGAGGAATGCTTTGTGTGTATCAAACGTCGCAACGTAACTGGGTGACTATAAAGATGCTCTACAGGTATCTCCGAAGGTGTTAGTTGATTTAGTATGGATCAAGACTGGGATTTGTCACTTCGTGTGACGGAGAGGTATCTCGGGGCCCACTCGGTAATACAACATCACAAACAAGCCTTGCAAGCAATGTAACTTAATGTAAGTTGCGGGATCTTGTATTACAGAACGAGTAAAGAGACTTGCCGGTAAACGAGATTGAAATAGGTATGCGGATACTGACGATCGAATCTCGGGCAAGTAACATACCGAAGGACAAAGGGAATGACATACGGGATTATACGAATCCTTGGCACTGAGGTTCAAACGATAAGATCTTCGTAGAATATGTAGGATCCAATATGGGCATCCAGGTCCCGCTATTGGATATTGACCGAGGAGTCTCTCGGGTCATGTCTACATAGTTCTCGAACCCGCAGGGTCTGCACACTTAAGGTTCGACGTTGTTTTATGCGTATTTGAGTTATATGGTTGGTTACCGAATGTTGTTCGGAGTCCCGGATGAGATCACGGACGTCACGAGGGTTTCCAGAATGGTCCGGAAACAAAGATTGATATATAGGATGACCTCATTTGATTACCGGAAGGTTTTCGGAGTTACCGGGAATGTACCGGGAATGACGAATGGGTTCCGGGAGTTCACTGGGGGGGGCAACCCACCCCGGGGAAGCCCATAGGCTTTGGGGAGACACACCAGCCCTTAGTGGGCTGGTGGGACAGCCCCAAGGGGGCCTATGCACCAAGAATAAAGAATCAAAGGAAAAGAAAAAAAAGAGGGAAGAAGTGGGAAGGGAGGGGGACCCCTCCCACCAAACCAAGTCCAACTTGGTTTGGGGGGGAGTCCTCCCCCCCTTGGCTCGGCCGACCCCTTGGGGGTCCCTTGGACCCCAAGGCAAGGTCCCCCTCCCTCCTCCTATATATATGGAGCTTTTAGGGCAGATTTGAGACGACTTTCTCACGGCTGCCCGACCACATACCTCCATAGTTTTTCCTCTTGATCGCGTTTCTGCGGAGCTCGGGCAGAGCCCTGCTGAGATGAGATCATCACCAACCTCCGGAGCGCCGTCACGCTGCCGGAGAACTCTTCTACCTCTCCGTATCTCTTGCTGGATCAAGAAGGCCGAGATCATCGTCGAGCTGTACGTGTGCTGAACGCGGAGGTGCCGTCCGTTCGGTACTAGATCGTGGGACTGATCGCGGGATTGTTCGCGGGGCGGATCGAGGGACGTGAGGACGTTCCACTACATCAACCGCGTTCTCTAACGCTTCTGCTGTACGATCTACAAGGGTACGTAGATCACTCATCCCCTCTCGTAGATGGACATCACCATGATAGGTCTTCATGCGCGTAGGAAAAATTTTGTTTCCCATGCGACGTTCCCCAACAGTGGCATCATGAGCTAGGTTCATGCGTAGATGTCTTCTCGAGTAGAACACAAAAGATTTTGTGGGCGGTGATGTGCGTTTTGCTGCCCTCCTTAGTCTTTTCTTGATTCCGTGGTATTGTTGGATTGAAGCGGCTTGGACCAACATTACTCGTACGCTTACGAGAGACTGGTTTCATCGTTACGAGTAACCCCCTTTGCTCAAAGATGACTGGCAAGTGACGGTTTCTCCAACTTTAGTTGAATCGGATTTGACCGAGGAGGTCCTTGGATGAGGTTAAATAGCAACTCATATATCTCCGTTGTGGTGTTTGCGTAAGTAAGATGCGATCCTACTAGATACCCTTGGTCACCACGTAAAACATGCAACAATAAAATTAGAGGACGTCTAACTTGTTTTTGCAGGGTATGATTGTGATGTGATATGGCCAACGATGTGATGTGATATATTGGATGTATGAGATGATCATGTTGTAATAGAAATATCGACTTGCATGTCGATGGTACGACAACCGGCAGGAGCCATAGGGTTGTCTCTATACTAACGTTTGTGCTTGCAGATGCGTTTACTATTTTGCTAGGATGTAGCTTTAGTAGTAATAGCATAAGTAGCACGACAACCCCGATGGCAACACGTTGATGGATGATCATGGTGTGGCGCCGGTGACAAGAAGATCGTGTCGGTGCTTTGGTGATGGAGATCAAGAAGCACGTGACGATGGCCATATCATGTCACTTATGAATTGCATGTGATGTTAATCCTTTTTTTGCACCTTATTTTTCTTAGAACGACGGTAGCATTATGAGGTGATCTCTCACTAAAATTTCAAGACGAAATTGTGTTCTCCCCGACTGTGCACCGTTGATATAGTTCGTCGTTTCGAGACACCACGTGATGATCGGGTGTGATAGACTCAACGTTCACATACAACGGGTGCAAAACAGTTGCGCACGCGGAACACTCGGGTTAAGCTTGACGAGCCTAGCATGTGCAGACATGGCCTCGGAACACATGAGACCGAAAGGTCGATCATGAATCATATAGTTGATATGATTAGCATAGGGATGCTTACCACTGAAACTATACTCAACTCACGTGATGATCGGACTTGGGATAGTGTAAGTGGATCATGAACCACTCAAATGACTAGAGAGATGTACTTTTTGAGTGGGAGTTTAGCATATAATTTGATTAAGTTGAACTCTAATTATCTTGAACATAGTCTAAGTCCACTTTGAATATATTTGTGTTGTAGATCATGGCTCACGCAAGTGTCATCCTGAATTTTAATACGTTCCTAGAGAAAGCTAAGTTGAAAGATGATGGAAGCAACTTTGTAGACTGGGCTCGTAATCTTAAGCTAATCTTACAAGCTGGAAAGAAGGATTATGTCCTTAATGCTGCGCTAGGAGATGAACCACCCGCTACGGCTGATCAGGATGTTAAGAACGCTTGGTTAGCACGTAAGGAGGACTACTCAATAGTTCAATGTGCAGTCTTGTATGGCTTAGAACCGGGACTTCAACGTCGCTTTGAGCGTCATGGAGCATTTGAGATGTTCCAGGAGTTGAAGTTTATCTTTCAGAAGAACGCCCGGATCGAGAGGTATGAGACCTCCGATAAATTCTATGCTTGCAAGATGGAGGAAAACTCGTCTGTCAGTGAACATGTGCTCAAAATGTCTGGGTACTCAAACCGTCTAGCTGAACTGGGGATTGAACTCCCGCAAGAAGCTATCACTGACAGAATCCTTCAATCACTGCCGCCAAGCTATAAAGGCTTTGTGTTGAACTACAACATGCAAGGGATGAACAAGTCTCTCGGCGAGTTGTTTGCGATGCTGAAAGTCGCAGAGTCTGAACTCCGTAAAGAGCATCAAGTGTTGATGGTGAGCAAGACCACTAGTTTCAAGAGAAACGGCAAAGGCAAGAAGGGCAATTCGAAGAAGGGCGGCAAGCCTGTTGCCAATCCGCCGAAGAAACCCAAGGCTGGACCTAAGCCTGAAACAAAGTGCTTCTATTGCAAGGGTATGGGTCACTGGAAGCGCAATTGCCCCAAGTATCTGGCAGATAAGAAGGCGGGCAAAGAAAAATCAGGTATATTTGATATACATGTTATTGATGTGTACTTAACCGGCTCTCGTAGTAGTGCCTGGGTATTCGATACCGGTTCTGTTGCTCACATTTGCAACTCGAAGCAGGAACTGCGGAATAGACGAAGGCTGGCGAAAGACGAAGTGACGATGCGCGTAGGAAACGGTTCCAAGGTTGATGCAATCGCCGTCGGCACAGTGTCACTTCAACTACCATCGGGATTAGTGATGAACTTAAATCATTGTTATTTAGTGCCTGCGTTGAGCATGAACATTATATCTGGATCTTGTTTATTGCGAGACGGTTACTCTTTTAAGTCTAAGAATAATGGTTGTTCTATTTCTATGAGTAACATCTTTTATGGACATGCACCGAATGTGAGAGGATTGTTCATATTGAATCTTGATAGCGATACGCATATACATAACATTGAGACCAAAAGAGTTAGAGTAAACAATGATAGCGCCATATTTTTGTGGCACTGCCGCTTGGGTCATATTGGTGTAAAGCGCATGAAGAAACTCCATGCTGATGGACTTTTGGAGTCACTTGACTTTGATTCACTTGACACGTGCGAACCATGCCTCATGGGCAAGATGACTAAGACTCCGTTCTCCGGAACAATGGAGCATGCAAGTGACTTGTTGGAAATCATACATACCGATGTGTGTGGTCCAATGAGCGTGGAGGCACGCGGCGGATATCATTATTTCTCACCTTCACTGACGATTTAAGTAGATATGGTTATGTCTACTTGATGAAGCACAAGTCTGAAACATTTGAAAAGTTCAAGCAATTTCAGAGTGAAGTGGAAAATCATCGTAACAAGAAGATCAAGTTCCTACGGTCTGATCGTGGGGGTGAATATCTGAGTTTTGAGTTTGGTACTCACTTAAGACAATGTGGAATTGTTTCGCAGTTAACACCGCCTGGAACACCACAGCGTAATGGTGTGTCCGAACATCGTAATCGTACTTTGTTAGAGATGGTGCGATCTATGATGTCTCTTACTGATTTGCCGTTATCATTTTGGGGTTATGCATTAGAAATAGCTGCATTCACTTTAAATAGGGCACCATCGAAATCCGTTGAGACGACACCATACGAACTGTGGTATGGCAAAAGGCCAAAGTTGTCGTTTCTTAAAGTTTGGGGATGTGATGCTTATGTCAAAAAGCTTCAGCCTGAAAAGCTGGAACCCAAAGCGGAAAAGTGCGTCTTCATAGGTTACCCAAAAGAGACAGTTGGGTACACCTTCTATCTCAAATCCGAGGGCAAAGTGTTTGTTGCTAAGAACGGAACTTTTCTCGAGAAGGAGTTTCTCTCGAGAGAATTGAGTGGGAGGAAGATAGAACTTGACGAGGTTGTCGAACCTCTCATCCCTCTGGATGGTGGCGCAGGGCAAGGGGAATCCTCTGTCATTGCGACGCCGGTTGAGGAGGAAGTTAATGATGATGATCATGAAACTCCAGTTCAAGTTTCTGTTGAACCACGCAGGTCGACGAGATCACGCGCTGCTCCAGAGTGGTACGGTAATACCGTCTTATCAATCATGTTGTTAGACAACAATGAACCTGCAAATTATGAAGAAGCAATGGTGGGCCCAGATTCCAACAAATGGCTACAAGCCATGAAATCCGAGATAGGATCCATGTATGAGAACAAAGTGTGGACTTTGGAGATACTACCTGAGGGCCGCAAGGCTATTCAGAACAAATGGATCTTTAAGAAGAAGACGGACGCTGACGGTAATGTGACCGTTTATAAAGCTCGACTTCTGGCAAAGGGTTTTTCACAAGTTCCAGGAGTTGACTACGATGAGACCTTCTCACCCGTAGCGATGCTTAAGTCCGTCAGAATCATGTTAGCAATAGCTGCATTTTTCGATTATGAAATCTGGCAGATGGATGTCAAAACGGCGTTCCTTAACGGTTTCCTTAAGGAAGAGTTGTATATGATGCAACCCGAAGGTTTTGTCGATCCTAAAAATGCTGACAAGGTGTGCAAGCTCCAGCGATCCATTTATGGACTGGTGCAAGCATCTCGGAGTTGGAACAAACGCTTTGATGAGGTGATCAAAGCATTTGGGTTTATACAAGTGGTTGGAGAATCTTGTATTTACAAGAAAGTGAGTGGGAGCTCTGTGGCGTTTCTAATATTATATGTGGATGACATATTACTGATTGGAAACAACATAGAACTTTTGGAGAGCATAAAAGGTTACTTGAATAAAAGTTTCTCTATGAAGGACCTAGGAGAAGTTGCTTACATTCTAGGCATTAAGATCTATAGGGATAGATCGAAACGCCTGATAGGACTTTCACAAAGCACATACCTTGATAAAGTTTTGAAGAGGTTCAAAATGGAACAGTCCAAGAAAGGGTTCTTGCCAGTTTTACAAGGTACGAGATTGAGTAAGACTCAGTGCCCAACAACTAATGAAGATAGAGAGCATATGCGCTCCATCCCCTATGCTTCAGCCATAGGTTCTATCATGTATGCGATGTTGTGCACTAGACCGGATGTAAGCCTGGCCATAAGTATGGCAGGTAGGTTCCAGAGTAATCCAGGAGTGGATCACTGGACAGCGGTCAAGAATATCCTGAAGTACCTGAAAAGGACTAAGGAGATGTTTCTCGTGTATGGAGGTGACGAAGAGCTCGCCGTAAAAGGTTACGTCGATGCAAGCTTTGACAGAGATCCGGACGACTCTAAGTCACAAACCGGAGACGTATTTATTCTTAATGGGGGTGCGGTAAGCTGGTGCAGTTCCAAGCAAAGCGTCGTAGCAGATTCTACATGTGAAGCGGAGTACATGGCTGCCTCGGAGGCGGCTAAGGAGGGTGTCTGGATGAAGCAGTTCATGACGGATCTTGGAGTGGTGCCAAGTGCACTGGATCCGATAACCTTGTTCTGTGACAACACTGGTGCCATTGCCTTAGCAAAGGAACCAAGGTTTCACAAGAAGACCAGACACATCAAACGACGCTTCAACCTCATCCGCGGCTACGTCGAGGAGGAGGACGTAAATATATGCAAAGTGCACACGGATCTGAATGTAGCAGACCCACTGACTAAACCTCTTCCACGGCCAAAACATGATCGACACCAGAACTGTATGGGTGTTAGATTTATTACAATGTAATTCACATGGTGATGTGAGGGCTAGATTATTGACTCTAGTGCAAGTGGGAGACTGTTGGAATTATGCCCTAGAGGCAATAATAAATGTATAGTTATTATTATAATTCCTGTATCAAGATAATAGTTTATTATCCATGCTATAATTGTATTGAATGAAGACTCATTTACATGTGTGGATACATAGACAAAACACCGTCCCTAGCATGCCTCTAGTTGGCTAGCTAGTTGATCGATGATAGTCAGTGTCTTCTGATTATGAACAAGGTGTTGTTGCTTGATAACTGGATCAGGTCATTGGGAGAATCACGTGATGGACTAGACCCAAACTAATAGACGTAGCATGTTGATCGTGTCATTTTGTTGCTACTGTTTTCTGCGTGTCAAGTATTTATTCCTATGACCATGAGATCGTATAACTCACTGACACCGGAGGAATGCTTTGTGTGTATCAAACGTCGCAACGTAACTGGGTGACTATAAAGATGCTCTACAGGTATCTCCGAAGGTGTTAGTTGATTTAGTATGGATCAAGACTGGGATTTGTCACTCCGTGTGACGGAGAGGTATCTCGGGGCCCACTCGGTAATACAACATCACACACAAGCCTTGCAAGCAATGTAACTTAGTGTAAGTTGCGGGATCTTGTATTACGGAACGAGTAAAGGGACTTGCCGGTAAACGAGATTGAAATAGGTATGCGGATACTGACGATCGAATCTCGGGCAAGTAACATACCGAAGGACAAAGGGAATGACATACGGGATTATACGAATCCTTGGCACTGGGTTTCAAACGATAAGATCTTCGTAGAATATGTAGGATCCAATATGGGCATCCAGGTCCCGCTATTGGATATTGACCGAGGAGTCTCTCGGGTCATGTCTACGTAGTTCTCGAACCCGCAGGGTCTGCACACTTAAGGTTCGACGTTGTTTTATGCGTATTTGAGTTATATGGTTGGTTACCGAATGTTGTTCGGAGTCCCGGATGAGATCACGTACGTCACGAGGGTTTCCGGAATGGTCCGGAAATGAAGATTGATATATAGGATGACCTCATTTGATTACCGGAAGGTTTTCGGAGTTACCGGGAATGTACTGGGAATGACGAATGGGTTCCGGGAGTTCACCGTGGGGGCAACCCACCCCGGGGAAGCCCATAGGCTTTGGGGAGACACACCAGCCCTTAGTGGGCTGGTGGGACAGCCCCAAGGGGGCCTATGCGCCAAGAATAAAGAATCAAAGGAAAAGAAAAAAAAAGAGGGAAGAAGTGGGAAGGGAGGGGGACTCCTCCCACCAAACCAAGTCCAACTCGGTTTGGGGGGGGGGAGTCCTCCCCCCCTTGGCTCGGCCGACCCCTTGGGGGTCCCTTGGACCCCAAGGCAAGGTCCCCCTCCCTCCTCCTATATATATGGAGCTTTTAGGGCAGATTTGAGACGACTTTCTCACGGCTGCCCGACCACATACCTCCATAGTTTTTCCTCTAGATCGCGTTTCTGCGGAGCTCGGGCGGAGCCCTGCTGAGACGAGATCATCACCAACCTCCGGAGAGCCGTCACGCTGCCAGAGAACTCTTCTACCTCTCCGTCTCTCTTGCTGGATCAAGAAGGCCGAGATCATCGTCGAGCTGTACGTGTGCTGAACGCGGAGGTGCCGTCCGTTCGGTACTAGATCGTGGGACTGATCGCGGGATTGTTCGCGGGGCGGATCGAGGGACGTGAGAACATTCCACTACATCAACCGCGTTCTCTAACGCTTCTGCTGTACGATCTACAAGGGTACGTAGATCACTCATCCCCTCTCGTAGATGGACATCACCATGATAGGTCTTCGTGGGCGTAGGAAAATTTTTGTTTCCCATGCGACGTTCCCCAACAGCAATGTCTATGAAGACCCAGTTCAACATGAGCAGAGATAACTTTGATTCAATGATGACATCTTGGGGCCGCTCTCTCCCTGAAGGGCACAAACTTCCTAAAAGTTGGTACGAAGCGAAGAAAACCCTACGTGCACTTAAGATGCCGTATGAGCAGATACACGCTTGCCCAAACGGATGTGTCTTATTTACGAAAGAGTATGCAGATGACAAATACTGTGTCAAGTGCGGCTCCTACAGGTATACCGAGAGAGTCCTCCCTGATGGTACGAAGAAGCATACCAAATTCCCCGCAAATGTTCTTCGGTATCTTCCAATCCTGCCAAGACTTCAACGCCTTTACTTGAACGAAGATACGGCCTTACAGATGGTATGGCACAAATATGGGATAAGACGCGACAAGGATGATCATGGGAGACCAATGTTGATACATCCATCTTGTGCCCAAGCATGGAACAATTTCTATCGATTACATCCTGAGAAAGCAAAAGAGGCAAGGAATCCACGAGTCGCCATCGGACTGGATGGGTTCAATCCGTTTGGTTTTGTCTCAAAGACATATAGTTGTTGGCCTGTGTTTGTTGTTCCCCTCAACCTCCCCCCAGGCGTCCTAATGCAACGCAAGCACATATTCCTATCATTGATAATTCCAGGGCCCAAGTATCCGGGAAAGAATATAAATGTGTACCTCCAGCCACTGATAGATGAATTGAAAGAAGCTTGGGTGAATGGGATACAGACATACGACGCTGCTAGCAAGAAGAACTTCAATATGCATGTTTGGTACCTATACTCAATGCATGACCTACCGGTGTTTTCACTTTTCATGGGGTGGTCTGTGCATGGGAGGTTCCCATGCCCTAGATGCAAGGCAAACCTTCAGTGTCGTTGGCTGCAACATGGTCGCAAGTATTCTTGCTTTGATTTCCATAGACAACATTTGTTGCCTGACCATCCATTCAGACAAGACAAGAAGAACTTCATGAAAGGTCAAGTTGTCGAACACTCGGCACCACCTGAGATGATGGGTGAACAAATTCGTAATCAACTAGATGCTCTCGAGCCTGATCCCATCCATCCAGGGTATTTCTTGGGATATAATGAAGAACATGCCTGGACTCATAGGCCATGCTTCTGGGATCTCCCCTACTTCCATCAGCTCGAGCTTCCACATAACATTGATGTAATGCACACTGAAAAGAATATCGCCGAGGCCATTTTTGGCACATTGTTCAACATTTCTGAGAAGACGAAGGACAATACTAAGGCTAGACTAGATGTGATGAAGCTATGTGATAGACCCGAACAAAACTTGCGGCAACGCATGGACCAGAAGAAATGGACGACGCCACGGGCTAGGTTTGTTCTTACAAGGGAACAAAAGAAGGAGATACTCATGTGGTTCAAAACTTTGGTGTTCCCTGATGGGTATGCAGCGAATCTAATGAGGGCAGTGAATCTTGATAAATTGAAGCTCAACGGGTTGAAGAGTCATGATTGGCACATATGGCTTGAGCGGTTAATGCCGGTGATGATTCGAGGCTATATCCCTGAGGATGATTGGGAAGTATTGGCAGAGCTTAGCTATTTCTTCCGTGTTCTTTGTGCTAAAGAAGTATATCCTACTGTGATAGATGACATGGAAAAACGGGCACCCGAGTTGCTCTACAAGCCAGAGAAGATATTTCCACCAGGCTTCTTTAATCCGATGGAACATATGATTTGACACCTGCCATCTGAGGCAAGATTGGGTGGCCCTGTGCAGAACCGTTGGTGCTATGGACTTGAGAGAATGCAAAAGACTCTTCGAGCTAAATTTAGAAATAAAAGTAGAATTGAAGCATCCATAGCCGAGGCATTCTTGGCGGAAGAGGTGACAAACTTCACGACATCACGCTATGGGGCCAATATTCCAAGCTTGCATAATGCAAAGTCTCGTTACAATACCGGAGACCCCAAACATGAATCCACCCTCAGCCTCTTCAAAGGGCAACTCAGACATGTGGGTGCTTCTGGTTCAAAGAATCTGGATGTGAAAGAGTGGAGCTTGCTTACGTTGTATATCCTCACCAACATAAAAGAAGTGCAGCCATACATTGAGTAAGTGATTGGTACATCATGTAACACTTACTCATATGTTTGTGTCTAACTCTGCTCATTTCTCATTGCTCAGTGATTTCGTTGCTCAATTCCCAAATGGAGGGGTCGAACATGATTCACTCGAAGAGTATGAGCTTCTTGCTGGCAACGGAGACGACAATTACGGTTTCATTTCTTGGTTCAAAGGAAAGGTATATATACTTCTTATTATGGAAGAACCTAAGTTGGTATTACGTGCGACTAATTCACCGATCCTTCTCTCTTAAACTTGTAGGGCACATCAATATTGGACAACAAGTTGAAACAAGTTGCTAATGGCTTTGACTATAAGGTCAGTACGTTCGAGGGATACAACATCAATGGATATCACTTCCGCACACATGAGAAAGAGGAACGTCGGGCCGTTCTAAAATCAAGAAACACAGGAGTGTTGGCTATTTGCAATGGAGTTGAGTATTATGGAAGACTTGATGAAATATATGAACTGCATTACTTTGGGGAAAATCCTCCAAAAGTCATTGTCTTTAAATGCCATTGGTTCGATCCGGAGAAGGTTAGGCGGACAGATGATATTGGGCTAGTTGAAATTCGACAAGACAGCAAATTAGAATGCGAGGATGTCTATATTGTGGCTCAACAAGCGACACAAGTTTTCTATCTCAAGTGCGCATGTCAAAAGAAGGCGCATCTTAAGGGTTGGCATGTCGTGTATGATGTGTCGCCACATGGTAAACAATGTTCTCCCAGTGAATAGGATTATCAACCTCGCATCAACCCTGACACATATGATGGAGAATTCTTCCAAGAAGAACATGGGCCTAGAGGCCGTCGCAATATCCATGCATCCATGGAAGTACACATTGATAGTGATGATGACGAAGAAGAAGAAGAAGAAGAGGAAGAAGAGGAAGAAGAAGAAGAGGAAGAAGAAGAGGTTACAAACATGGAGGACATTTCATGCTTGAGCGGTTACGTCAAGGCATTGCCAATGATAGTGATGATGATGGCCAACACTCTGACGACATATTTGACGACACGTGTGATACTGATGCTGACGAGGAAGCGGAAGAGGAAGAAGAAGAGCCGGATTGTGATCCAGATGATCCCGACTATTCTTAGTTGTAATGTTGATTTTGTACTAGTTGCTTTACCATGACCCCGAACATGTTGTAATGTTGAATTTGCAATATTTTGAACTTCTGTTTATTTGTTTGAACTATAAAGTTGTATTTGTGCTATAATCGCCTTAATTAGTAATTCTCATTTGTGATTTTTTTTTGAACTTATGCTTATTTATTTGAATTGTACTATTGTATTCGTATTAATTGCTTTACTATTTGTTGTAGCAGGTGAGTTAAGCATGGTGGGACCGCATAGGAAAAGGACAGCTGCTAGTGCTCCGGTGTGACAGCCCGATGCCGACGTTCCAGAAGATTCCCTTTCCTTTCCGTTTTCGTCGCGTGTCTGTTTTATTTTGTCGCATCATCATCGCATCATTCGCATCACCTATATTGCATCGGCATCTCCGTTGCCACCAGTTTTCAAAATTTGCATCCGTTGTTAGTTGCCGGTTCGCGTCGTTGTCCTTTCTGAGCCCGACCGCACACGCACGCGCCCGCGGCACCGTCGAAACCCTGTTTAAAAGTGTGTGTTAAACTTTCTCTGATCGAGGTGAAACTTGGCATGTGGTCGTGAGTAGTTATAGCTAGGCCGCCTGCCGAAATTCGTCGCGATCGGAGACCGTCTGGTACCCGAACGGTCGCCCGTAGCGGCACCGTATTCGGTCTACCGTCGGATGTCTGTCGGTGTTTTAAAATCGCGTTGCCGCGCTGCCCGTTTCCCTCTTGTCTCCGGTTAACCGCTCTACACAGCCCACTAGTTCCACCTAGCCACTTCCTCCGTTCGTGGTCATCGGATCGCGATCGGACGGACGAGGTCCACCCCACCATAGACCAACCCTTTATAAGCTCCACCCCCTAGAGAGAGCCCTCTCACTTGACTAGGGTTCCCCCTAGCCGTTTTTGCAGCCACCCCCCTAGAAATCCCCACCTGCTAGCCCACACCCTTCAAATCCCGAAGTCCCAAGCTCCATAGCCTTTCTCAGCCTTCGGATCTGAGATATGGGGCTCAGATTCGCCCAAAATCCCACCTACCGGACAATGTCCACCCAAGTGGACAATGTCCGGGCGACCGCAGGAGATCCTCCCTGCTCCCGAGCTCCTCTTCCCATGGATGCCCGCACCAGCAGTCCCGAGCCCCGAGAGCGGCGGCACCTCCTCCCTCCGACCGCCTCAGTGTCGTCGGCCCCCGCAGTAGCTCGCCGGAGCGCCATCGCCGACTGGAGCCGCCGCCGCTGGACCCCCACATCGCCATGGCGCCTCCTGTTGCAGCCCTCGGCCAGAGCCGCGCGTCCTCCGCCCGCGAGTTCGTCGACAGCCGCCGAGCGCCATGCCCTTCCCTGTCGGCCGGATCCGGACCGATCCGGTCCGGGAGAGCCCCTCCCCGCCGGAGCCTCGCCCCACCTCGGCCTGGAGCCAGCAGCCGCCGCCGCTGCAACCTCTCCTCGTCGGGAGGAGGAGGCGACGAAGGAGCACGACGCTCCAGCGCCTAGGCCTCCCTCGCGCTGCGCTCAGCTGGGCCCCGAGCGGCCCAGTCCAGGCAATCCCGCAGCCGGCCCAAGCCGGCAGCCCCTCCACTGCCCGACCTGCCCAGCTGGCCACGAGACCAGGCCGGCCCAAGGCCAGGTCGGCCTCCCTACCGCCACACCGGCCCAGTCTGCTCCAGCCTCCTCACCAGGCCGATCCGAGCCGGCCCAAAGGTGAGGCTATACCCCGCCCCAGCGCATTTTTTATTATGTTGCGCATGCTGCAGGCCCGTTAGTAATATAGATGATTTTCGGAATTGTAATTAAATTCCAGAAAAATATGACGATATTAAACGCGCGTATCTTTTAGCCCGTAAGTCGGAACGAGGCGTATTTTATATGGTTTTGGGGTAGTTTTGCAAGTAGAACGCGATTTCACAACTTGCATATTTGTTTGATTTAGTTTAGCGTGCCTAGTGCCTAGTTTTACATGCTGTCTTGATAGGTTTATTGCCCGTAGTTTTTTTCGCGCGTGTCCGGGTTGTTCTTATGCCGTAGAATAAAAGTCCATGTTTTAGGGACCATTTTCTACGTATTTTAGAGCGGTCATTGATATTTTTGCGTGTAGGGATTTGCCGGTAGTTTTTTTCCCGTGTATAGGTTATCTTTCCCGCATTTTCGTGTGGCATTAATTTGTTGCGCAACCCCACATATTTTATATGTTTCCGGGGTGGGATTTTTCTATGCAATTAGTTTTAGCTTTTGAGTAAGTTAGTTCATGCGATATTTTGCCGTGATGCCCTTTTGTCTATGTCGTAGGATTTATTCCGTGCTCCGTTTGATTAAGTTGTCAACTAGAGAGTTGATCTTGGATGTTTTGTTTAGCCCGTGGTATTTTTAGTTGCAATAGAAATGCATGTTTAGGTGTGTTTTGCTTGCTCTCAACTTGCTAGAAATAGTGCTGTTTTAGAGGACCTGAAATATTTCTAAGTCTGGAATCTGTTATATTTTGTTGATGTCTTGTCTTGCTTGCATCTTGTGATGTGTAGCTCTTTTGAGGTTGGTCCAATGGAGTTAGTCGTACCCCTTGTGTTTCTATAGCATGATGTGAAGTCTCATGCCATTTGGAGTCCTGTATCTATTGGTTTTGCTGCTGTCAATATAGCTTCAGATCGAAAACTGCACTTTCATGAGGTGTTATTTTCACTAAGTCTGAAATAGTGTGTGAGATGCCATTTTGTGTCTTCTTTCCCTAGTGTTCCTTGCTGCTATGCTAGTTGTTGTTAGTTGTTCGTAGTAGTGCTTCTTGCCCTTTTTCGTGCCATGCCTTGCTTGAGCATATCGGAGTTGTGTAGCCGTAGTTGTGGGGCGTAGAAAATGCTATGTGACTGATTTTGGCAGATTATAGTGTTTTCTCGTTTTGCTCGTAGAGGTGGATACGTAGCTCCGTTGTGATCGTGTCCTACATGAAACTTGCTTAGAATCTCGTGTAGTTTCATGTTCTCTTGCTGCTTGTATGTTTTGAAGTGCTTGTGACCGTCGTTGCACACATATTGCATTCATGCCATCATATCTTGCGATGCTTGTAACTTTTGACCCGTAGCTCCGTTGGACATGTTCTTTATGTGTAGATTTCTTGTCTTGACGCGTAGAATCACGTGAACCTATTTGTCTTGTTGTTTAACAACCAGTTAAATGTGTTAGTTCAGATCTGGACAGAATTGTAAATTAACATGTGAGGTCGTCTCGGAGATGCTATATGTCATTTCCGACCTCATTTAAAATGTCTAGATAGGTAGTTTAATTTCCGCTTCACCTCTTGCATGTATGACAACATTAATATTGCCGAGTATCTAATCGGGATAGACCTGAATAATTAACGTGGAGTTTCGTCAATATGCAACTCGTTGCATATTAAACTTCACTTAATGTGTAGCTTTGATTGTGTGGAATTGTCATGCCTTGCATTAGACCATTCATGCATAATTTGTGTTGTTGCACCGTGTGGTGAATTTCGTGTGTTGATTTGTGTTTCTGGTTTGCGTCGTCTCGATAGAGTTCCGCAAGCGTGCCTGATGTGAGGACCCGTTCGACTACATCGGTTTGTCTGCTTCACGGAGGCATTCTTCTTCCAAGCGGGATCTCAGGCAAGATGATCATTTCCCCAGATACCATTACTATCATTGCCATGCTAGTTTTATCGCTTCTATCGACTATGTCTCGTTGCCTACCACATGTTAAATACCAGCCTCTCAACAATGCCATGATAACCTTCAACCTGTTCGACCTAGCAAACCACTGATTGGCTATGTTACCGCTTGCTTATCCATGTTGTTAGTGTTGCTAGTTGCAGGTGCAGATGCTTCCATGTGAAAGCATGGGTTCCTTGTTATATCACCATATTAATGCTATTTAATTTAATGCACCTATATACTTGGTAAAAGGTGGAAGGCTCGGCCTTTCTAGCCTGGTGTTTTGTTCCACCTTTGCCCCCTTAGTTTCGGCTACCGGTGTTATGTTCCATAAACGAGCGCTCCTAACACGATCGGGGTTGTTATGGGGACCCCCTTGATAATTCGTTTTAGATTAAAGCTGGTCTGGCAAGGCCCAACATTGGTTTTACATTTGCCCAACATAATAATTTGATAATACTGAAATGCATAGGGAGTTAGCGCTACCCGAGGAGTAATTTTACATAAACAGGAGGGGCCAGTGCTGATGGTGTTGGTCCCAAACGGTCTGCCTGCGGGGCCACCGCGAGGAAACTCGAGGTTTGGCACTCGTAGCTAGTTCCATCCGTCGTGTCCTGAGAACAAGATACGCGGCTCCTATCGGGTTCGTTGACACGTCAGGCGGCCTTGCTGGATTAGTTTTACCTTTGACGAGATATCTTGTGCATCGGGATTCCGGTGATGCTTTGGGTAATCTCAGAGTTGAGGTTTTCCACTAGGGAATCCGATGAGATCGCGAGCTTCGTGATTGAGGATTTCTATGCGGCTTGTGGTAATTTGTGATGGACTAGTTGGAGCACCCCTGCAGGGTTAAATCTTTCGGAAAGACGTGCCCGCGGTTATGTGGCAACGTGGAAACTTTGTTTAACACTGGTTCTAGATAACCTGAAGTTAACTTAAGTAAAATATGCCAACCGTGTGCGTAACCGTGACTGTCTCTTTCGTGAGTTCCTTCTCCGATCGAGGACACGGTGGGGTTATATCTGACGTAGGTAAGTGTTCATGATCATTCATTTGATCATCAGTAGTCACGCCCGCTATGCGTAGATCTTCCCCCCTCTTATTTCTGGTACTCGCAAGTTTAGCCACCAAACATATGCTTAGCCGCTGCTGCAACCTCACCACTTAACCTTACCTCACCCATTAAGCTTTGCTAGTCTTGATACATTTGGAAATGAGATTGTTGAGTCCCCTGTGGCTCACAGATTGCTACAACACCAGTTGCAGGTTCAGGTAAAGGTTACTTGACGCGAGCGCGTTGATTGTTCATTTGGAGTTGCTTCTTCTTCTTCTTCTTCTTCATCGATCTAGGATGGGTTCCAGGCCGGCAACCTGGGATAGCAAGGATGGACGTCGTTCTTATTTTTCTCGTTTGCTTTCGTCCGTAGTCGAACCCTGCTCTTACTCCTGATGTTTATGTAATGTACTGATGTGACTCTGATGTAGCTTGTGGCGAGTGTAAGCCAACTCTATATATATCTCTTCTTTTCAGTACAAGTACTTGTAACGATATCCATTCTTGCGACACGACGAGATGCGCTTCTATCCCTGACGAGGCCCTCGTGCTAAATTGAGGATAGGGTCGCATCTTGGGCATGACATCCGGCAGATAAGGTCCCACTCAAGATAGCGAGAAATCTGATCACTAGTTTTCTCGCCGATCCTCCTTAGGCACCCTCCCATGCTCAGCCTCATCGAGGAAGAGGTCGAGTAAAAGGTGGACGTGGAGGAAAGGGTAAGATAAATCCGGTCCGGCCTTCCTCGCCACCACCTGCCGCGGCACCGCCTGAGGAGGTGAGGTTGGAGGAGCCGGTGTCTCACTCCCCCTTTCCCGAGGACGAGCCGGTGTCTCACTCCCCCTTCCCGAGGACGAGCCGATGTCTCACTCCCCCGTGCGTGAGGACGTGACAATGTCTCACTCCCCCGTGCATGAGGACGAGATGATGTCTCACTCCCCCGTGCCTGAGGACGAGATGATGTCTCACTCCCCCGTGCCTGATGACGACGAGGAGGAGGATGATGGTTTAATTGCAGTTCTTGAGGGTCAGACTGTGTTCCTGCGTGGTGCATCAAGTCTCCCAAAACGAGGGGAATCTGTCGAGCAGAGGCCATGCATTACTCCATATGGAGTAAGGTAACTAACTTTGGCTTCCCATTTTTCTACCTTCATTGTATGCAACAATTGCTCATAACTTTTGCTTCTCATTATGTAGCACTTGGACAGAAGCTGGTGATGAGGCGTCGGGTAAGTGCCGACACGTGAACGGCGTCATTGGGATCCTCCTTAAGAAGCATTTCCCTGGCATGGTTACTTTTCCAGGGGAGGGCAACGTTCCGGAGGTAGCACGAACTTGGGAACACTACAAAGCCTTTGAGGATGTTGGTACATTCAACAAGATTGAGGTTCACAACAAAGCCGAGCGGGTCTTTGACTAAATTTGGGTAATCATTAAGTTTAATTCACACTTTTATATGTAAGACATAGCTAGTTAATTTCTAATCTCGTTTGATCTCACGTGTATTTGAAGGATTTCTATAGATGAGAGGATGAAAAGTTGGAGGAGGCACAAGTGAATGTCAACATTCACTGTAAGAAGCTTGTGCGCAATATGTTCTATGATGCGCGCATTATTGCCGTCCGTTCTTATAAGGCGTCTAAGGGCTATAAGATGGCTACTAAGACACCGGCTATGAAAATCTTTCTTACGAAGGAGGAGTACATGCAGGTAAATAAATCATGTTCATCCTTTTTATTTCCTCAACTGTTTGGCACTCAATTTCTTTTTGATGTATATGAGATGCAAATTATCAATTAGGTTACTCCTAGATGGTGTGTCAATAAGGGCGAGTGCTGCGAGCAGATTGTGGACTACTGGTGTTCTAAAGAGTATACGTTGAAACACATAGATTACAAAAATCGGCGAAACGCAATGAAAGATCCAGCACACCATCAAGGAAACTTGAGCCTTAAGGGATTCACGAAACGTTGGGTATATCTTTCCTCCCATCAATTTGTTCTACATAAGTTCTTTCTTGTCATACATGTTGCCAATTAATCCTTGTGATGAATTCCTAATCATGTTGGTTTGGTTGCAGGCGGCTCACCACAAAGTGGAGGAGCCCAACCTTTTCATTGGTTATGCTTTGTCCCATAAGGCATCATTCAAAAAAGCCACGCCTTACGATCTGTCTGACACATCGTCTGCGTACACCAGCCAGACCGCCTACAATCGGCTGACCAAAGTTAGAGAGGTGGCAACAAAGTTGAGAGGGCCCGACTATGATGTGGCATCGGAGCCCCTTGACCACGAGTTGGTTATGATCGCTGGAGAGGGGAAGAAACATGGCAAGGAGGCTATTGCAGGAGACATGTTCCCTAGGTCGTCCACTCGCACTCTAGCTGAGCACAAGGCTCGGCTAGGTCTCCCAAAATCTTTTGTATGTGAACGCGCGACTCCGGCAAGGGCCGAGATGGAGGTATTCTATACAAGTCCGTCTACATATGCGTTTTATAATTCTTACATAATGTTGGATTTGAAGATGCGATTGTGATGCCATATTTTGTAGTGCCTACTCGAGGAGAAGTTGATAGTGGAGAGGCAACGGGCGGCTGCGGAGAGGGCGGCCAAGAGGGCAGAGGAGAGGTGACTGACGGCTGAGGAAAGGACGATGGAGAGAGCGGAGGAGAGGCGACTGGCTGATGAGAGGGCATAGCAGACGGTGTGGGCACAAAATACTCAAAACTTTCAGATGTTTACGGTTAGTTCCTTAATAGCCAAGCACAATTCCTTAATAGCCAACACATCTAGTCTTTTACTATCGGTGCTTAACTTGCACCGCTCTTAACATAATTTGCAGGCTTATTGTACCCAGTATGGTATGCCCGCTTTCGAATTTTTTGCCCTTACTCCGCGTTCTACGGTTAGTTAACTAAAATATTTGCAAGGATCATTATTGCATTTCTTAGTCCAAGTGTCATTCTAACCATGTAATACTTCATGCAGCATCCATCGACCAATGGATCGAATAATGTTGGATCTTCACATGCTCATGCTCTTGGCAATAACCTTGATGGTTCTCCGCATCTTTGAGATCTGCTATGGTTAGTGCCTCCATATCTCATTTACAAGTAGAGACCACTTGATATCTTCATGATTACGAGACCACTTGAAGCTATGTATTTGACCCATTTGAACCCATAGAATGACATAGCAGAATTGTTAATATGCTCTAATTGTTAATATCATGTCCTTGTTTTTCTCATATATGATAAACATGAATAGCTATCCCTAAATATTAATAAAGGAGAAAACATATAAGTAACTAATGTGTGTGCAGAAATGGCTTGATTATGTGCAACCTATAATTTTTAGAAGGGTTGATTATTTCTGCTATTTGTTTCACCTGCAACGATCAGTCGAAACAGATTCAGCAAATCATGTCTTCACATGGCATATAGTCATGCAGAGACCCACTTGCATTTTAGCCGGAATATCTAAAACTTTCAAGATAGCACATAGTCTATATTATCTTCCTGCAGTACAATAATATTGTAATGAGAAAAGCAAAACAGAATATCTAAAACTTTCTAGCATATAGTCTATATTTACCTAAAACTTTCTAGCATATAGCATATAGTCTAAAACTTTCCTGCAGTACAATAATATTGTAATGAGAAAAGCAAAACAGATAGCACATAGTCTATATTTACCTTGAAATTTTCTAGCTTTGGTGACACAAACATTGGATCCATTTTGGGGTATATTCCACTAGAATTAAACTCTGGAAAGCAAACCAAAGTTATAACTTGATCTTGAATTGAAGTTTGTTCTATGACCAACATTGGGTCTGCTCTTAGCACGATTGGCCTTCCACCAATCCAGTCTAGCAAAAAAGAACATATACTACGTAAGAACTACTGGAATTAAAAAATAATTTGATATACAGCAGAATCACTGAGTAAAAGAAAAAACTTCAAAGGAGTGATAGAATAGTAGATAGATATCCTTCAGGAGAAGCCTAGATAATCAGCATACCTTGTTTTGCACGGAAAAACAGTTTTCTGTGTGTTCTGTTAATAAAGGAGGAAATAATTTAATAATCTCCTTGGTTCTACCTTGAAATAACATAAGATAACTCTGTAGTGTCAGAAAAAACACCAGGCCCACGGCTTCATCAATAATTTAATAATCTCCTTGGTTCTACCTTGAAATAACTCTGTAGTGTCAGAAAAAACAGCATGAAAAGCAGCATGACTTCGGTCACAGCAACAACCGTTGATAACTCTGTAGTGTTGCATTTGAAGAATTTGTTTTGGGGAACATGCCTTTAGTAGTTTGCTCATGTAGTTATCTACTAAATCTATGTCCCTTCTCTCACTATCTTAAAAAAATCCCATTTCATAATCAAGGAAACATTTTCAAAAATAATCAATAAAATAGCACATTAGTCTGTGCACATGTCATCTGATTATCAATGGATCGAGATGTTAGCCCTGATTAGCGTTGGAAAGCAGCAGAGACGGGTTCAGCGACAACTCTGGTCGTAGCGCTGAACCCCTGCGATCCACCAAGAAACTTTGCCATGATCATGTAAAAATGAGGGAGAAAATTAATTCTCTTTATGTACTACGTTTACACTATTGTTTTTTCTGAAAAAATCAGGCGCAGACCAACTCCTGACTAACATATCATGTGATCATTAGAGTTTGGCCATTCCATCAGTTGATGCAATACAATAGCTAAACAAAAACTAACGCATGTAAGTAGGTGTTGTGCGTCAACTTTTAAGGTATGAGACAATTTAATTACGGTTGCAGGACAATGGAACAAGAAATCATACCAGGGGTCGAAGTACAATGTTTGAAACAAAGTGACGATCAAAGATGATCACGTGCCAATCCATGATGCCGCTCGGCGCTCGATGCCTCCAGTCGCTCACTTTCCTCGCCGAGTCACATAGTCCAGCACATAGTTGCTTGCTCTTACATGGTTTCTCATCGCCGCATCTGGTGCCTATCGACATTGTGTGCCAATGGTCCGAGCAGGATAGAGGGTGCCTATCAAGGTGCAGCCTAGCTAGCGAGCGGAATCACGGGTAGAGTTTCCTTGATTAACAGCGGGCTGGGTGCAACCGTGCATTGATGTGTCTTTTTCTTTTCTTTTGATGAACAAAAATGCCCACTACGGAGAGCAAAGTTTTCATCCGCCACCAAAAATTGCTAAGCGTACTTTGGGTGAGGTTAGTTGTTATATTAACCGTTAGATCTAAATGAATGAGTTAATCATGAGGCTGTAATTACTTTGATAGTATTATGTGTACATTAGATGGGGTGTGTTTAGGGAAGAAAACATTCGCTTGTTTAATAGTAGTATAGATTCAGCAGTGTTCTGACAGGAACAAACCTCCTGTATCTATTAGTCCATCCAGCTAGTACTGCATATAAATGTTCAAAATCATTATCAATCTATTCCTACTTGTAATGAAACATGTCCGATCACCATGCAGTTGCCAGTTATATTTTTTATTTGTGAGTCTTCCTGCTTGAAGATTTTCTATGTGTTCCTCAAATTTTATTGTGTGCCAAGAACTGGATAACATTTATTTATTGTGTGCCAAAATCTGACATATGTGCATGACTTCATCTTGTAGGTTGTCATACGGATGTTCTTTGGACTACGATATTGACATGAAGACATTTATCGTAATGCCAAATTTTATGTAGTAATGACAAATATTATGACATGGATTATATATATGATGTTATATATATGATGTATATATATGTAGTAATGCCAAATATTATGGATGTTATATATATGATGTATGGATTATGGATGTGTTATATGCTGTATGGATTAAGGATGTTATATATATATGATGTATGGATTATGGATGTTATATATGTGATGTATGGATTATGGATGTTATATATGTGATGTATGGATTATGGATGTTATATATATGATGTATGGATTATGTTATATATATATATATATATATATATATATATATATATATATATATATATACATATGTTGTATGGATTATGTTATATATATGTATATATGTTGTATGAATTATGTCTATTTTGCTGTCATGTACAGGCTAGGAAGACGGCAAAAAATAGACCATATTTTGCTGTCATGTACAGGCTAGGAAGACGGCAAAAAATAGACCATATTTTGTTGTCACGTACAGGCTAGGAAGACGGCAAAAAATAGACCATATTTTGCTGTCATGTATAGGTTAGGAAGACGACAAAAAAGGCTAACGTCGTCTCTTAGTTAGGCCATTCCGTCTTCTGACCATTTTTTTGCCGTCTACCAAAGTAGCTAACGGCAACATAATTCCACTGACGGCAAATATTTTGTTGTCTGTTGTCCCGGTCGCTGACGGCAAAGACGCCCTTTGCGGGCACATGGTCTGACGACATTCTTTGCCCTCATGGGCTGACGGCAAAAATTTTGCCGACTGTAATTCGCTCTTTGCCATCTGTAGCGTCCTGACGGCAAAATGCTCGATTCCTGTAGTGCTAGGTGGCGCAAGGAAGGCTTGTGACCTCCTCGTGGGCCCAACCGACGTAATTCCACCGCCATAAATTCCTATAAATTCAGAAACCCCCAAAAAGATACCTAGATCGGGAGTTCCGCCGCTGCAAGCCTCTGTAGCCACCAAAAACCAATCTGGAGCCCGTTCCGGCACCCTGCCGGACGGGGAATCCATCTCCGGTGGCCATCTTCATCATCCCGACGATCTCCATGACGAGAAGGGAGTAGTTCTCCCTCGGGGCTGAGGGTATGTACCAGTAGCTATGTGTTTGATCTCTCTCTCTCGTGTTCTTGAGATGTCTTGATCTCGATGTACCATGGGCTTTGCTACTATAGTTGGATCTTATGATGTTCTTCCACTCCCCCTCTTGTAATGAATTGAGTTTCCCTTTGGAGTTATTTTATCACATTGAGTCTTTGAGAACACTTGATATATGTCTTGCACGTGTCTATCTGTTGTGATCAACTTGCGGGTTTGTGACATTTGGAACCTATGCATATGGGTTGGCACACATTTGATTCATGTGAGTACTCGATGTATGTTTTGGTGATCAACTTGCGGGTTCGTGACATTGGGAACCTATGCATAGGGGTTGGCACACGTTTTGACTCTCCGGTAGAAACTTTGGGGCACTCTTTGAAGTTCTATGTGTTGGTTGAATATATCATTCTGAGATTATGTGATGCATATCGTATGCATATCGTATAATCATGCCCACGGATACTTGAGGTGACAATGGAGTATCTAGGTGACATTAGGGTCTTGGTTGATATGTATCTTAAGGTGTTATTTTACTACGGACTCTTGAATAGATCGATCAGAAAGAATAACTTTGTGGTGGTTTCGTAGCCGACAATAATCTCTTCGTTTGTTCCCCACTATCAGTGACTTTGGAGTGACTCTTTGTTACATGTTGAGGGCTAGTTATATGATCCAATTATGTTATCATTGTTGAGAGAACCCCACTAGTGAAAGTATGAACCCTAGGCCTTGTTTCCACGCATTGCAATACCGTTCGTGCTCACTTTTACCATTTGTTACCTTGCTGTTTTTGTAATTTCAGATTACAAAAACCTATAGCTACCATCCACATTGCACTTGTATCACCATCTCTTCGCCGAACTAGTGCACCTATACAACTTACCATTGTATTAGGTGTGTTGGGGACACAAGAGACTATTTGTTATTTGGTTGCAAGATTGCTTGAGAGAGACCATCTTCATCCTAAGCCTCCTGCAGATTGATAAACCTTAGGTCACCCACTTGAGGGAAAATTCCTACTGTCCTACAACCCTCTGCACTTGGAGGCCCAACAACGTCTACAAGGAGAAGGTTGTGTAGTAGACATCAACGCGCTGACCGGCTTCAAGCTGGGATTCGGCATACTGTTGAGCTTCTCGAGAGGCATCCAGATCCTTTTGCATTTAGCCTATTGATTCACTTGCCATAGCAAAAAAAATTGGCTATTAATATATATATATTAAGAAAATCCAGCATACTACAAATCAACTCCCTTACTATGGGCTTCTCTAGTAAATTTCTTCACATCTTCTAGCTCGGCCCTACTGGCATTTAAATCGGCCTGGCTTTGATGGAGATCTTTGGATAAACTCTCTTTTTCCTGCTTCAAAGCCCGCAAATTGAAAAAGTACTTATTGACGACCCTTAATTCAGCCGTCCCGACCAAATTAAGGCTCGGGGGCTACTGGTTTTGAAATTTTGTTCGGATATTATAAAGTTGATAACTTATCTGCAGGTGGGCACACACTTGCCCAACCACTTCTTTTAGGCCGGCTCGCGCGGCTCCGAGGTACGCATCAGACGAATTAAGAGCATTAAACTCTTGTTCGGAAAATAAAGGATGACATAGAGCCTCCTTCCGCTGCCGATAATTCATGGCACTCTCATATTTGGAGTTCGTTACCGACAATCCGCCCGAACACTCGGGGATCGGACCCGCATTCATCACTCCGGCGCTCACCGACGCGTCGGGGTTTGGTTGACTACCTAATACCTCGACACCGTCCTCGGGCGGGGATGGTTACGCACATCTCCTACATTGATCGATCAAGGGCCATGAAAGTATGGAAGGAAAGATATCTTCGTAAGGAATATAAGTCAGTCCATACACCTTTTTATCGGTGGAGCAGCAGATGGGTTTTCTCCCGCCACCCTTTGTTCGGGAATTCTGTCCTTGTTCGACAGAACCCCCACCAATCTTGTCCGGGGAGTAGTCCGGCGAGCGCTTCAATGACCCCTAGGATCAATCCCTCGTTGGGCCATTGTTTTTCTCTTACTCCTCGAAGAGGGAAGGGGACTGGGGTTGTCGGCTACAAGGGTTACCCTCTATTCGTCAACTCCATCCTGGTAAAACACCCCTTCTTTGAAAGTGATCGAAAGCTCCGGGTCTTCATGAAACCAGGGATCGTCGTCGCGGGCATAGTCCTCGGACCAAGGCTGCAAGGAAGGGGTAGCAGTTATAAATCAACCAATAAAGGGCGTGAATGCCCTAAGCTTTGAACATTAGCACACTTACGTATTTGACGGGTTTGTATGTTGAATAGCCTTCCTTGGTGAAGGGGTGGTTAAAACCTTCTTTTCCCCCTTTGAAGAGATCGGCTAGGATGGCCGCTAAGGCTTTCTCGTCTTTCGGTCCTAGCCTTCTAGACCGAGTGGAATCGCTCGTCCCGCTGTAGCACCATAAGGGATGTGTGTGTTGTTGGAGCAGCTAGACGCACCGGGTAATCACTGCGGTCATCACATCAACGTTGGTTAGCCCGCAATGAGCAAGCACCTTGACTTTAGCGGATAGTTGTTCTACTTCAGAACTCTCCTCTTGGGAGAGACTCTTCGGCCTCCAGCTATAACGTTTTTTCAAAGGCTCTGTGGAGTATTCGGGAAGGCCCCTACGAATTGGATTGAACAGGGGAACATACTCGATATAAAATCACTCTGAGGGCCACTCGCCGAGTTCCTTCTTCGGTGTCCCAATTGGGTATCCGGTGGCGACTATACGCCACACTTCGGCTCCGCCCACTTCCCGGATTGTTGTCCCTCTGGCTTGAAGAACGACGCAGAAATACCTTCTCCAAAGATCAAAGTGGGTTTTACAACCCAAGAACATCTCGCATAAGGCCACAAAGCCTGAGATATGGAGGATAGAACCAGGAGTGAGGTTGTGCAGCTGCAGCCCATAAAATTCCAATAAACCCCTTAAGAAGGGGTGAATGGGGAATCCCACCCCTCGCAGCAGGAAGGGAACAAGGCAAACCCGTTCTCCCCCGTGCAGGGAAGGGAAGCTCTGTGCAAAGGCCTTCCTATCAATGGAGGCCAGACAGGCGTGAGTGGGTGCGAGATCCGATTGGGGGGAGATATCACTTTGTTTCGAGTTCATGCAAGCGGAGGAGGGAGACAGACCAACTCGCCCAATCTCTTGGAAGGGGACCAAGGGGGCGCGAAGAGGAACCAGCCATGATTCTAGGAGTGTTAAGAGCTCTAGGGTTTCTTGGTGAGGCGGAGATGCAATGGGGACCTCGAGACAGATTTTGATCTGTTTATAAAGGGTGCTACCCCCGCTTATTATAAGGAGCGGTTCTGTCCAGGATTGTCAAAGGTGTCTTCCTCTACAAAAGCACGCGAGAATTGAGAAATATTGTTAATCTTTGTGCAGAATTAAATGTTGTGGGCCCCGCAATGCTTAGGTAATTGTGAGCCAGCTGAAGAACAAGACCATCATTTCTTGTTCGGAGGAGGCGAAGGAACTCGCCTTGCAAGCCGAACACTTTGGGCGTGATAACCCAAAAGTATAGGGGATCACAACAGTTTTCGAGGGTAGAGTATTCAAACCAAATTTGTTGATTCGACACAAGGGGAAGCCAAAGAATATTCTCGAGTATTAGCAGTTGAGTTGTAAACTCAACCACACCTGAAAGACTTAGTATCTGCAGCAAAGTATCAGTAGCAAACTGGTGTGATAGCAACAGTAGTAGCGGTAACAGTAGCAGCAGTGATACGAGTAGTGGCAGAGTAACAGTAGCAGCAGCGACAACAATAGCGACAAAGTAACGTAGCAAGGACCAGTAGGAAAAACTCGTAGGCATTGGATAGGTGATGGATAATTATGCCGGATGACATTCATCATGCAACAGTTATAACACGGAGAGATATGCAACTAGCTCCAGTTCGTCAATGTAATGTAGGCATGTATTCCGTATGTAGTCATACGTGCTTAGGGAAAAGAGCTTGCATGACATCCATTGTCCATCCCTCCCGTGGCAGCGGGGTCCTAATGGAAACTACGGGATATTAAGGTTCTCCTTTTAATAGAGAACCGGAACAAAGCATTAGCATTTAGTGAATACATGAACTCCTCATACTATGGTCATCTCCATGAGTGGTTCCGGCTATTGTCACACCGGGGTTGCCGGCTCATAACACATAGTAGATGACCACAACTTGCAAGATAGGATCAAGAACACACATATATTGGCGAGAACATAATAGGTTCAGATCTGAAATCATGGCACTCGGGCCCTAGTGACAAGCATTAAGCATGGCAAAGTAGTAGCAACATCAGTCTCAGAACATAGTGGATACTAGGGAACAATGCCCATCAAAACTAACTCGATTACATGATAGATATCATCCAACCCATCACCGTCCAACAAGCCTACGATGAGATTACTCACGAACGCTAAAGAGCATCATGGAATTGGTGATGAAGGAAGATTGGTGATGACGATGGTGACGACCTCCCCTCTCCCGAACCCAGAACGGACTCCAGATCTTCCCTCTAGAGGAAGAACAGGTGGTGGTGGCGCCTCCGTATCGTGAAACGTGATGAACTCTTCTCCTTGATTTTTTTTTCAGATGAAAGGGACTAAATAGAGATGGAGTTGGAGGCGGCGGAGCTCCGAGGGCCCCACAAGCGTGTTAGGCGCGGCTAGGGCGGGCACGCGCCTGGTGGGCTTCTGGGCTCCTCGCTCCACTCCTCCGGTTGATTCTTGCACCGGTATTTTTTATATATTCCACAAAAAATCCTCGTAAATTTCCAGGTCATTCCGAGAATTTTCTTTCTGCGCAAAAACAACACCATGGCAATTCTGCTGAAAACAGCGTTAGTCCGGGTTAGTTTCATTCAAATCATGCAAATTAGAGTCCAAAACACGGGCAAAGGAGTTTGGAAAAGTAGATACGACGGAGACGTATCAACTCCCCCAAGCTTAAAGCCTTGCTTGTCCTCAAGCAATTCAATTGACAAACTGAAAGAGACAAAAGAAAAACTATTACAAACACTGTTTGATCTTGTTGTTGTAATTATGTCTAACTCATATTCAGATTTTCAGCAAGATCAAAAGCAAACCACATAAGCAATGACATTTAGGTCTCAGGAGGAACTCATATCAATGACATAATCAACTAGCGAGCAATAATAATAAGTTTCAAACGTCAACACTTCAATCAAAACAATCATGAAGCAGTATGAACAAATTGTATCTCGCTAGCTCTTTCTGAGACTGCAAAACATAAATGCAGAGTACCTTCAAAGACCAAGGGCTGACTGAACATTGTAATTCATGGCAAAGAAGATCCAGTCATAGTCATACTCAATAACAATTAAAAGCAAAGCATATAAATGACAGAGATGCTCTCTAATTGGTGCTTTTATAAGAAGAGGATGACTCAACAGAAACATAAATAGATAGGCCCTTCGCAGAGGGAAGCATTGATTTGCAGAGGTGCCAGAGCTCAAGCTTTGAAGACAGAGATAAATAATTTTGGGTGGCATGCTTTCATTGTCAACGCAATGACCAAGAGTTTTCACCATCTTCCATGCTACACATGCTATAGGCGGTTCCCAAAAAGAAAAGTAAAGTTTTGACTCCCCCACCACCGATCAATTACACTCCACGACTAGCTGAATACTCAGGTGTCGTCCATACCAACAACAATCCAGGGGGTGTACTGAGGGTGCCACTGTTGTGTGAGCTCCTTTGGCTCCCACTGATAAACTAGCGTCTAGTACTCGACTGGTAGCTCGGGCACGGGCGCCTGTGGTGGTTCTATGCCCCAATATGCGTAGATGTCCGAGGGCATAATAATGTACCTGCCTAGATGAAGATTGAACAAAGAAGGAGCAGGCAAAGTAATAGTCTCACGAGTAACCTGACTAAATAACAGGTTATGAATCATCCTCTTATTTATATCTTTATCAACAAAGTCATGGCGAACCATGCTATCATAATCTAGATATCTCTCAGGAAGAAGAATCTCTTCTTCCTCGTGTAGTCTGATAGGTATCTCAAAATGTCTGGCAAGACGGGTAGCATAGATACCTCCATAAACAACGCCTTTAGAACGGTTCGTGTTCAACCGTTGAGCCACTATAGCGCCCAAGCTATAAGTTTTATCATTATAAAGGGCTTCGTGCAAAACCGCAAGATCTGGGGAGCTAAGGGCCCCAGCTTTCCCATGGCCAATCAAACATTTTCCCACGAATAATGAGAAGTACCGAAGCACGGGAAAATGTATGCTAGCAGCTCTAGCGCAAGACACTCCTCTCTCCTCTCCTACAGCAATAGTATCTACGAAAGCCTCCAAGTCCCGTGGACGAGGTTCATGAATATCCCCAACATAAGGTAATTTGCAAACATTGCAAAAATCCTGAAGTGACATGCGCTGGGGGGGGATCATATAACTTGAACTCAACCATAGCAGGACTCTTCCTTGGATAGAAATTAAAGCTTTGCACGAAAATATTAGTGAGGAGGAGGTATTGCAGACACTTTTCTACGGGACGCAAAAGGCAGAAAATAGGAGAAACTAAAGCTAAATCTATCATTTTTCTTCTAAGCAACCGAAGGTAAAGGTTTGGAACAGAGGGATGTGACTTTCAGATTCATCCATCATGGTCATCAAAAGAAATCCGTCAATGAGGTTGATCAAGTCTCCTTGACAAACTTTTTCGAATCGCGTAAAAACGGAGAATTTTCGAATAGTCACTAGGTTACCTCAATGGGGATGTGCATATCCCCAACAAGCAAATCATACTTCATCTTAACAGTAGGTATAGGGCATTTGAAGCTCCTAGTAAGAATCGATGAAGTTTTTCAATAGCATTGATGCAATGTACTCGATATTGTTTCTTCGGAAAGTGCATCGTATGCTCATTACCATTGACGTGGAAAGTGACATTGCCTTTGTTGCAATCAATAACAGCCCCTGCAGTGTTTAAAAAGGGTCTTCCAAGGATGAACGCCATTGCATCATCCTCGGGAATATCCATAATAACAAAGTCTGTTAAGATAGTGACGTTAGCAACCACAATAGGCACATCCTCGCAAATACCGATAGGGAAAGCAGTTGATTTTTCGGCCATTTGTAGAGAGATTTCAGCGGGTGTCAACTTATCCAGTTCAAGCCTACGATAAAGAGAGAGAGGCATAACACTAACACCGGCTCCAAGATCGCAGAAAGCAGTTCTAACGTAGTTGCTTTTAATGGAGCAAGGTATAGTGGGCACTCCGGGATCACCTAGTTTCTTAGGAGTTCCACCCTTGAAGGTGTAATTAGCGAGCATGGTGGAAATCTCAACCTCAGGTATCCTCCAATTATTAGTCACAATATCCTTCATGTAATTAGCATAGGGAGACATTTTGAGCATATCTGTCAAACGCATTTGCAGAAAGACAGGTCTAATCATTTCAACAAATCGCTTAAAATCCTCATAATCCTTTTTCTTGGATGGTTTAGGAGTAAAGGGCATGGGTTTCTAAACCCATGGTTCCCTTTCTTTACCATGCTTCCTAGCAATGAAATCATTCTTATCGTATCTCCTATTCTTAGGTTGTGGGTTATCAAGATCAACAGGTTCAATCTCCACATCCTTATCATTGCTAGGTTGAGCATCTTCATGAGCATCACTATCGATATTATTATTAGGCTCATGTTCATCACCAGATTGTGTTTCGGCATCAGCAACAGATACATCATTTGGATTCTCAGGTGTAACAGCAACAGGGTTGCTAGCCCGTAGGTTCCTATCATCTTTCTTTTTCTTTCTAGGATGACTAGGTGCCTCGGTGCTAACTCCTTGAGAATCTTGTTCAATTCTCTTAGGATGACCCTCAGGATACAAAGGTTCCTGGGTCATTCTACCGCCTCGAATGACGACTCTGACAGAATTGTCATTCAACTCATTGAGCAAGTAATTTTGAGCCTTAAGTACTTGTTCTACTTGAGTAGTAACCATAGAGGCATGTTTACTCAAAAGCTTAAGATTATTGACGTTTCTGTCCACACAAGCACTTGAATGACTAAGCATATGAGCATTCTGTTCCAATTGTCTGCTAACATAATCATTGAAACTTTGTTGTTTGGCAACAAAGTTATCAAATTCATCTAGGCATAAGCTAGTAGGTTTATCAAAAGGAATATCACTCTCATTGAATCTACGAATAGAATTTACCTCTACTACCTGTGTCGGGTTATCAAGACCATGGATCTCTTCGATAGGTGGTAGATTTTTGACATCTTCAGATTTAATGCCTTTCTCTTTCATAGATTTCTTAGCTTCTTGCATATCTTCAGGACTGAGGAATAGAATACCTCTTTTCTTTGGAGTAGGCTTCGGAGGTGGTTCGGGAATAGTCCAAGCATTCTCATTGCACAAGATATTATTTAATAGGATCTCAGCTTGTTCTACAGTTCGTTCCCTAAAAACACAACCAACACAACTATCTAGGTGGTCCTTAGAAGCATCTGTTAGTCCATTATAGAAGATATCAAGTATTTCATTCTTCTCAAGAGGGTGATCAGGCAAAGCATTCAGTAGCTGGACAAGCCTCCCCCAAGCTTGTGGGAGAATCTCTTCTTCAACTTGCGCAAAGTTATATATTTGATTCAAGGTAGCTTGCTTCTTATGGGTAGGAAAAAAATTTCCAGAGAAGTAGTAGATCATATCCTGGGGACTACGCACAGAACCAGTAGCAAGAGAAGTGAACCAAGTCTTAGCATCACCCTTTAGCGAGAAAGGAAACAGCTTAAGGATATAGTAGTGGCGGATCTTTTCCTCACTAGTGAATAGGGTGGCTATATCGTGCAGCTTAGTAAGATGTGCTACAACCATTTCAGACTCATAACCATGAAAAGGATCAGATTCGACCAAAGTGATTAACTCAGGGTCGACAAAGAATTCATAATCCTTATCAGTGACAAAGATAGGCGAAGTAGCAAACTTCGGGTCGTATTTCATCCTAGCGTTCAAAGATTTTTCTTTCCACTTGCACAGTAATTTCTCAATATCATAGCTATCCTTACAATCAAGAAAGTCCTCAGCTATCTCTCCCTCCATAACATAACCCTCAGGCTTATCAGGCAATTCATATCTAGGAGAGCTAGTTCTAAGAGGTGAAATAGTAGGTTCTACTTCAATAATCTCAGCAGTTTGAGAAGTATCATCACATCTAGCGGCAACTCTAGCAATTTGTGCATCTAGGAATGCACCTAGTGGCAAAGCAGTATCAAGCAAAACATCATCACAAGCATCATGGACAGCAGAAGTAGCATCATCAAGCACAGGTGATAACCCACAAGTATAGGGGATCGCAAGGGTTTTCGAGGGTAGAGTATTCAACCCAAATTTATTGATTTGACTCATGGGGAAGCGAAAGAATATTCTCAAGTATTAGCAGCTGAGTTGTCAATTCAACCACACCTGAAAGATTAGTATCTGCAAGCAAAGTATCAGTATCAAAGTGGTATGATAGCAACGGTGCCAGAAAAAGGTCTGTTGACGGCAGACTATTCCTGACTTGTTGTATCAATGGCGCCAGGAAAAGGTCTTGCAGCAGGTAACAGCAAAGTAACAAGTAACAGCAGTAGTGACAGCAGTAGCAAGTAACAGCAGTAGTGACAGCAGTAGCAAGTAACAGCAGTAGCAAGTAACAGTAGTAGCGGCAAAGTAACGTAGCAAGGACCAGTAGTAAAAGACTCGTAGGCATTGGATCGGTGATGGATGATTATGCCAGATGTGATTCATCATGTAAGAACTATAACACGGAGAGATAAGTAACTAGCTCCCATTCGTCAATCTAATGTAGGCATGTATTCCGTATCTAGTCATACGTGCTTAGGGAAAAGAACTTGCATGACATCTATTGTCCATCCCTCCCGTGGCAGCGGGATCCTAATGGAAACTACGAGATATTAAGGTTCTCGTTTTAATAAAGAACTAGACCAACGCATTAACACTGGGTGAATACATGAACTCCTCATACTATGGTCATCTCCGGGAGTGGTTCCAGCTATTGTCACTCTGGGGTTGCCGGGTCATAACACATAGTAGGTGACTACAACTTGCAAGATAGGACCTAAAACACACATATATTGGTGACAACATAATAGGTTCAGATCTGAAATCATGGCGCTCGGGCCCTAGTGACAAGCATTAAGCATGGCAAAGTAGTAGCAACATCAATCTCAGAACATAGTGGATACTAGGGATCAATCCCCGTCAAAACTAACTCGATTACATGATAGATCTCATCCAACTCATCACCGTCCAGCAAGCCTACGATGAGATTACTCACGAACGATGAAGAGCATCATGGAATTGGCGATGGAGGAAGGTTGATGATGACGTTGGCGATGATTTCCCCTCTCCGGAGCCCAGAACGGACTCCAGATCTGCCCTCCAGATGAAGAACAGGAGGTGGCGGCGCCTCCGTATCGTAAAACGCGATGAATTCTTCTATGTGATTTTTTTTTCGGGCGAAACAGAATATATAGAGCTGAGATTGGAGGTGGTGGAGCCTCGTGCGCCCCACAAGCCTGCCAGGCGCGGCCAGTGGGGGTGGCCGCGCCACCTGGGCTTGTGGCCCACTGGCTCACCTCCTCCGGTGGATCTTTGCACATGTATTTTTCATGAATTCCAGAAAAATTCTCCATAAATTATCAGGTCATTCCGAGAACTTTTGTTTCTACACAAAAACAACACCATGGCAATTCTGCTAAAAACAGCGTTAGTCCGGGTTAGTTCCATTCAAATCATGCAAATTAGAGTACAAAACAAGGGCAAAAGTGTTCGGAAAAGTAGATACGACGGAGTCGTATCAACTCCCCCAAGCTTAAAGCCTTGCGTGCCCTCAAGCAATTCAGTTGACAAACTGAAAGATACAAAAGAAAAACTTTGACGAACTCTGTTTGATCTTGTTGTTGCAACTATGTCTAACTCATATCCAGAGTTTCAGCAAGATCACAAGCAAACCACATAAGCAAATGACATCTAGGTCTCACGGTAAACTCATATCAATGGCACAATCAACTAGCGAGCAAATAATAATAAGCCTCAAATGTCAACACTTCAATCAACACAACATGAAGGAGTGCGAACACATGGTATCTCGCTAGCTCTTTCTGAGACTGCAAAACATAAATGCAGAGCACCTTCAAAGACCAAGGGCTGACTAAACATTGTAATTCCTGGCAAAGAAGATTCGGTCACAGTCATACTCAACACAGTTAAAAGCAAAGCGTAAAAATGACAGAGGTGCTCTCTAATTGGTGCTTTTATAAGAGGAGGATGACTCAACAGGAACATAAATAGACAGGCCCTTCACAGAGGGAAGCATTGATTTACACAGGTGCCAGAGCTCAAGCTTTGAAAACAGAGATAATAATTTTGGGTGGCATGCTTTCATTGTCAACGCAATGACTAAGAGTTCTCAACATCTTCCACGCTACACATGCTATAGGCGGTTCCCAAACAGAAAAGTAAAGTTTTGACTCCCCCACCACCAATCAATCACACTCCACGGCTAGCCGAATCCTCGGGTACCGTCCATACCAACATCAATCCTCGGGGAGTTTTGTTTGCAATTATCTTTTCGATTTGAGCATGGAATTGGGAATTCCAATTAACGTCCCCTTTCTCGTGAATGATAGTGAATAAACACATATCAAGGATAACACGCCTAGCATGGAAGATACTAATAGCCCCCTGTCACTACATGAGCGGTTCGGGCATGCAAAACAGATTATTTCTTGAAGATTTAGAGAGTGGCACATGCAAATTTACTTGGAACGGCAGGTAGATACCGCACATAGGTAGGTATGGTGGACCCATATGGAACAACTTTGGGTTTATGGAAGTGGATGCACAAGTAGTATTCCCGCTTAGTACAAGTGAAGGCTAGCAAAAGACTGGGAAGCGACCAACTAGAGAGCGACAACGGTCATCAAAATGCATTGAGATTAACTAACACTGAGTGCAAGCATGAGTAGGACATAAATCACCATGAACATGAATATCATAGAGGCTATGTTGATTTTGTTTCAACTACATGCGTGAACATGCGCCAAGTCAAGCCACTTGAATCATTCAAAGGAGGATACCATCCTATCATACTACATCATAGTCATCTCAACATTCATGTTGGCAATCAAGACAAACCATTATAAGCTCCTAGCTAAGTAAGCATGGCATAAGCAACTATGATCTCTAAGTTGTCATTGCAAACATGTTTCTCTCACAACAAAGCTGAATCAGGCATGATGAGCTAGTCATATTTACAAAAACAAAATAGATTGAGTTCATACCAGCTTTTCCAGGCTCAGTCACTTCATCATATATCGTCATTATTGCCTTTCACTTGCACGACCGAATGATATGAACAATAATAGGAGTGCTCGTGCATTGGACTAAAGCTAGAATCTGCAGGCAAACACAAAGGAGAAGACAAAGTAATATGGCTCTTTGAAAGCTAAACAGGTATGCATGCAAGAACCACTAAACATTGTAACCATGGTCTTCTACCTTGACCCAAAGAAAAAGAAAACTATTTACTCGGGAAAGCTCCCAACAAGCAAAAGAAGAAAACAAAATCTTTTTGGTCTTTCTCAAACTAGACAAACACACGAAAAGAAAACGAGAAAAAGAAAATAAACTAGCATGGATGATACAGTGGCAAAGTGTGAACACCGAGGAACAAAGTGAAAGCATAAGCAAGAATGTAAAGTCGGTGAGAAACACGTACACCCCCAAGCTTAGGCTTTTGGCCTAACTTGGTCTACTCCCAAGGAGGGAAATAACCAGCTCCGGTGTACTCCGGAGTGGACTGAGGATGCCAGTGTTGTGTGAGATCCTCTGGCTCCCATTGATAAACTGGCGTCTGGAACTCGACTGGTGGGTCGGACACGGGCACCTGTGGTTGGGCTAAGCCCCAATATGTGTAGATGTCCGAGGGCATAATGATACGTCTCCAACGTATCTATAATTTTTGATGGTTTCATGCTATTATCTTGTCAAACTTTGGATGCATTGCATGACTTTTCTATATTTTTTGGGACTAACTTATTAACTCAGTGCCAACTGCCAGTTCCTATTTTTTCCATGTTTTTGACCCCTTTCAGAGGAGGATTTTGAACGAAGTCCAAACGGAATAAAACTTCCGAAAAGAATTTTTCCAGAACGGAAGAAGATCGGGAGACTTGAGAACCAAGGCAGGGGGTCCTCAGGGGCCCCACAAGCCCTCATGGCATGGCTAGGGGGGCCCACGCCGTCCAGGATTGTGGGATCCCTGGGCCACCTCTGCCCTAGGTTTTGTGCCTATATATCCCCAAAAATTCCACAAAAAATGAGGAGATCATCGAAAGTACTTTTCCGCCGCCGCAAGCTTATGTCTCCGCAAGATCCCATCTGGGCATGTTCTGGTGCCCTGCCGGAGGGGGGATTCGTATATGGAGGGCTTCTTAATCAACACCATGACCTCTCCGATGATGCATGAGTAGTTCACCATAGACCTACGGGTCCATAGCTAGTAACTAGATGGCTTCTTCTCTCTCTTGGATCTACAATACAAAGTTCTCCATGATCTTCATGGAGATCTATCCGATGTAATCTTCTTTTGCGGTGTGTTTGTCGAGATCCGATGAATTGTGGATTTATGATCAGATTATCTACGAATCTTATTTGAGTTTCTTCTGATCTCTCTTATGCATGATTTCATATCCTTGTAATTCTCTTCGAGTTGTGGGTTTTGTCTGGCCAACTAGATCTATGATTCTTGCAATGGGAGAAGTGCTTGGTTTTGGGTTCATACCGTGCGGTGACCTCACCCAATGACAGAAGGGGTAGCGAGGCACGCATCGTGTTGTTGCCATCAAGGGTAAAAAGATGTGGTTTTCATCATTGGTTTGAGATTATCCCTCTACATCATGTTATCTTGCTTAAGGCGTTACTCTGTTCGTCATGAACTCAATACAATAGGTGCATGCTCGATAGCGGTCGATGTGTGGAGCAATAGTAGTAGATGCAGAAAGTATCGGTCTACTTGTCTCGGACGTGATGCCTATATGTATGATCATTGCCTTAGATATCGTCATGACTTTGCGCGGTTCTATCAATTGCTCGACTGTAATTTGTTCACCCACCGTGATATTTGCTATTTTGAGAGAAGCCTCTAGTGAACACTATGGCCCCCGGGTCTACTCCACACCATATTTTCAGCCTTACACTTTTTACTTCTTTGCACTTTCCGCCTTCAGATCTCACTTTGCAAAAAATCTTGAAGGGATTGACAACCCCTTTACAGTGTTGGGTGCAAGCTCTTTTGTGTTTGTGCAGGTACTCTGGACTTGACGAGATTCTCCTACTAGATTGATCCCTTGGTTCTCAAACTGAGGGAAATACTTACTGCTCATGCGCTGCATCACCCTTTCCTCTTTAAGGGAAAAACCAATGCAAGCTCAAGAGACGACAGAAGGATCTCTGGCACCATTGCCAGGGAAGTACTTTTGTTGATGTAGCAGAAGGATTTCTGGCGCCGTTGTCGGGGAGAATCAAGTCAAGAATAGCCTCTCGTCAACGTACCAATTTCGGGTGCCGTTGCCGGGGAGGATCAAGTCAAGAACTCATCCAAGTAAGTGTCACAAACTCATCTCTTGCATTTACTTTGTTTGCCAGTTGCCTCTCGCTTTCCTCTCCCCCACTTCACAATTTGCCTTTTTTCGTTTGCCTTTTTCGTTCACCCTTTTTCGCTCGCTTGCTTTCTGTTCGTCTGTGTGGGGTAGTCTACCTGTCCTCATGACTAGATCCACCACTTCGAATGATACTCCCGAGAGCGAAGTTCTCAATTTCAAACAAATTGAGGAAGAAAACTTAAAGGACGCTTGGTATAGGATTTGCGATGCTCAGACTAGATCTACTCATAAGCAATCCACTACCGTCCTGCTTCGCAGTTTTTATGTGGGTGTTTCTCCTTGGAATAGGTATATTCTTGACACCATCGTAGGTGGAAATTTCTTAGGTAGCCATACCGTTGATTCTTACGGAGCTGTGATAAATTTGGTGGGCTCACCCCCACTCATGGTTAATGGAATTACCTTAACTCTGGAACATGTGATGCGTAGGCTGGACGTCATTGAAAATAAAGTTGCTACGATCGAACTCATTGAGAATTTGGATAAAAAGATCCACAATCAAATCACTCAGTACGGATCCAAGGTGGGAATGGTTTTGAAAAATTTAAAGGAGAAGGAACCCACAGTTAACGAAAAACTAGGTCATGATTGGCAAACTAGAGGATGTTATAACCAGCTTGGGTCCTGCTTTTGCCGCTATGCAGAATACTCCAAATTTTGCCCACAATAAAATCACCAAGTCTGTCTTTGTTCCTAAAAGTAGTGGTGAATCATCCAGCAAGAAATACGAAAACCTTAAGATGATAAGAGATCACACCACTTATGGTTTGAGCACCAAAGACGACGATACGTGATTCTATCGCTTTTTTGCCTAGCTAAGGACGTTAAACAATAGCGCTTGTTGGGAGGCAACCCAATGAATTTATCTTTTTCTTTCTGTTTTGTTGTGTCCACACCATCATAATTATGTTGTGATTGTGTTTTTTGTGTTTCTTTTTGTGTTTGAGCCAAGCAAAACCTTTATGATTAGTCTTGGTAATGGTTGTTTGATCCTCTGGAAAAAGACAGAAACTTTTCGCTCACGAGATGTTTTTTCATTTTTAATAAGAAAGAGCTTTTGAGTTGATTCTTTTTGCTGCTGGTTCATATGCCTTTTTACCAGGCAGTCGTAATTTTTAAGATTTGTTTAGGTACAATAAGTATACGAAGTATACAGATTGCTACAGACTGGTCTGTTTTTGACAGATTCTGTTTTTGTTGAGTTGGTTGCTTGTTTTGATGAAACTATGGTTAGTATCGGGGGGTACTAGCCATGGAAAAGTGAGAATACAGTAGCCCAACACCAATATAGATAGAATTCAAGTTTGCTACAGTACCAAAAGAAGTGGTAGTTTGTTTTCTTGTGCTAATGTTATCACGAGTTTCTGTTTAAGTTTTGTGTTGTGAAGTTTTCAAGTTTTGGGTGATGTTCTCATGGACAAAGAGATAAGGAGTGGAAAGGGCTCAAGCTTGGGGATTCCCAAGGCATCCCAAGCCAAATTCAAGGACACCAAAAAGCCTAAGCTTGGGGATGCCCCGGGAAGGCATCCCCTCTTTCGTCTTCAATCCATCGGTAACATTACTTGGAGCTATATTTTTATTCACCACATGATATGTGTTTTGCTTGGAGCGTCTTGTATCGTAGGAGTTTTTTCTTTTTGTTGTGTCACAATCATCCTTGCTGCACACCTTTTTGAGAGAGAGAGACATTCACTCATCGTGATTCTTGCTAGAATGCTCATAGTGCTTCACTTATATCTTTTGAGCTAGATACTTTTGCTCTATGTGCTTCACTTATATCTTTTAGAGCACGGCGGTGCGTGACTTGGTAGTTGGCTTATGCTACGAAAGTAGTCCCAAATATGATAGGTACCCAAAGAGGATACAAAAACCTCCAATCTTCATGTGCATTGAGTAGAAAGAGAAGTTTTGATTCCTCACAATTAGTTTTGAGACGTGGATTTGGTAATATTAAGAGCTATGTTAGTAGGGTGTTGTGAATCTAGAAATATTTGTGTTGAAGTTAGTGATTCCCGTAGCATGCACGTATGGTGAACCGCTATGTTAGGAAGTCGGAGCATAATTGATCTATTGATTGTCATCCTTTGTATTGAGGTCGGGATCGCGCGATGGTTAACACCCCTAGGAGTATGCGTTTAGCACTTTGTTTCAATTACTAATAAAAACTTTCGCAACAAGTATGTGAGTTCTTCATTACTAATGTGAGTCCATGGTATAAATGCACTTTCACCTTCCACCATTGCTAGCCTCTCTAGTGCCGCGCAACTTTTGCCGGTACACAAACCCACCATATGACTTCCTCAAAACAGCCACCATACCTACCTACTATGGCATTTTCATAGCCATTCCGAGATATATTGCCATGTAGCTCCCACCGTTCCGTCTCATGACATGTGCCGTCACTCTCATATTGCCATTGCATGATCGTAAGATAGATAACGAGATGTTTCAATGTCATACGCCAAGCTAGATCGTTGCACATCCCGGTACACTGCCGGAGGAATTTCCTATAGAGTCATTTCTAAGCTTTGAGCTGTGAGTAAATAAAAGTGTGATGATCATCATTATTAGAGCATTGTCCCATGTGAGGAAATAAAAAAAAAAAGAGGCCAAAGAGCCCAAAAATTAAAAAAATAAAAGAGAAAAAAAGAGGCCTAAGAGCCCAAATAAAAAAAGAAAAGAGAGAAAAAGAGAGAAGGGACAATGCTACTATATTTTTCCACACTTGTGCTTCATAATAGCACCATGTTCTTCATGATTGAGAGCTTCTTGCTTTGTCACTATCATATGCTAGTGGGAATCTTCATTATATAACTTGGCTTGTATATTCCAATGATGGGCTTCCTCAAAATTGCCCTAGGTCTTCGTGAGCAAGCAAGTTGGATGCACACCCACTAGTTCTCCTTTTGAGCTTTCACATACTTATAGCTCTAGTGCATCCTTTGTATGGCAATCCCTACTCATTCTCATTGATATCTATTAATGGGCATCTCCATAACCTTTTGATACGCCGAGTCAATGTGACCATCTCCTCCTTTTTGTCTCACAACCACCACCATAGTCTATTCCACCTATAGTGCTATATCCATGGCTCGCGCTCATGTATTGCGTGATAGTTATAAAAAGTTTGAGAAAGTAAGAGTGCAAAAACAATTACTTAGCCAATACTAGGGTTGTGCATGATTTACATTAGTTGTGTGAGGCTGATGGAGCATAGCCAGACTATATGATTTTGTAAGGATAACTTTCCTTGGCCTTGTTATTTTGAAAGTTCATGATTACCTTGTTAGCTTGCTTGAAGCCTTATTGTTTTCATGTCAATAGCAAGCTATTGTTTCGAATCTTACGGATCTGAACATTCATGTCACGTGAAAGAAGTTGCAAAGGACAACTATGCTAGGTAGCATTCCACATCAAAAAATCATTCTTTATCACTTCCCTACTCGAGGACGAGCAGGAGTTAAGCTTGGGGATGCTTGATACGTCTCCAATGTATCTATAATTTTTGATGGTTTCATGCTATTATCTTGTCAAACTTTGGATGTTTTGCATGACTTTTATATATTTTTTGGGACTAACTTATTAACTCAGTGCCAAGTGCTAGTTCCTGTTTTTCCACGTTTTTGACCCCTTTCAGAGGAAGATTTAGAACGGAGTCCAAACGGAATAAAACTTCCGAAAAGATTTTTTCCGGAACGGAAGAAGATCGGGAGACTTGAGAACCAAGGCTGGGGGTCCTCAGGGACCCCACAAGCCCTCATGGCACGGCCAGGGGGTCGTGCCGTCTAGGCTTGTGGGCTCCCTGGGCCACCTCTGCCCTAGGTTTTGCGTCTATATATCCCCAAAAATTCCAGAAAAAATCAGGAGATCGTCGAAAGTACTTTTCCGCCGCCGCAAGCTTCTGTCTCCGCAAGATCCCATCTGGGGCACGTTCTGGTGTCCTGTCGGAGGGGGGATTCGTATACGGAGGGCTTCTTCATCAACACCATGACCTCTCCGATGATGTGTGAGTAGTTCACCATAGACCTATGGGACCATAGCTAGTAACTAGATCGCTTCTTCTCTCTCTTGGATCTTCAATACAAAGTTCTCCATGATCTTCATGGAGATCTATCTGATGTAACCTTCTTTTGCGGTGTGTTTGTCGAGATCCGATGAATTGTGGATTTATGATCAGATTATCTATGAATCTTATTTGAGTTTCTTCTGATCTCTCTTATGCACGATTTCGTATCCTTGTAATTCTCTTCGAGTTGTGGGTTTTGTTTGGCCAACTAGATCTATGATTCTTGCAATGGGAGAAGTGCTTGGTTTTGGGTTCATACTGTGTGGTGACCTCACCCAGTGACAGAAGGGGTAGCGAGGCACGCATCGTGGTGTTGCCATCAAGGGTAAAAAGATGGGGTTTTCATCATTGGTTTGAGATTATCCCTCTACATCATGTCATCTTGCTTAAGGCGTTACTCTGTTCGTCATGAACTCAATACACTAGATGCATGCTGGATAGCGATCGATGTGTGGAGTAATAGTAGTAGATGCAGAAAGTATCGGTCTACTTGTCTCGGACGTGATGCCTATATGTATGATCATTGCCTTAGATATCGTCATGACTTTCCGCGGTTCTATCAATTGCTCGACTGTAATTTGTTCACCCACCGTGATATTTGCTATTTTGAGAGAAGCCTCTAGTGAACACTATGGCCCCGGGGTCTACTCCACACCATATTTTCAGCCTTACACTTTTTACGTCGTTGCACTTTCCGCCTTCAGATCTCACTTTTATAAACAATCTTGAAGGGATTGACAACCCCTTTACAGCGTTGGGTGCAAGCTCTTTTGTGTTTGTGCAGGTACTCTGGACTTGACGATATTCTCCTACTGGATTGATACCTAGGTTCTCAAACTGAGGGAAATACTTACTGCTCCTGTGCTGCATCACCCTTTCCTCTTCAAGGGAAAAACCAACGCAAGCTCAAGAGACGACAGAAGGATCTTTGGCACCATTGCCAGGGAAGTACTTTTGTTGACGTAGCACATAATAATGTACCTGCCTGCATGAAGATTGAACAAAGAAGGAGCAGGCAAAGTAATAGTCTCACGAGTACCCTGACTAAATACCAGGTTATAAGTCATCCTTCTATTTATATCTCTATCAAGAAAGTCATGGCAAACCATGCTATCGTAATCAAGATATCTCTCAGGAAGAAGAATCTCTTCTTCCTCTTCCAGTCTAATAGGTATCTCAAAGTGTCTGGCAAGACGGGTAGCATAGATACCTCCATAGACAATGCCCTTAGAATGGTTCATGTTCAACCGTTGAGCTACTATAGCGCCCAAGCTATAAGTTCTATCATTATAAAGTGCTTCGCGCAAGACAGCAAGTTCTGGGGAACTAAGTGACCCAGCTTTCCCATGGCCAATCAAACATTTTCCCACAAATAATGAGAAGTATCGAAGCACGGGAAAAATGAATGCTAGCAGCTCTAGCACAAGACACTCCTCTCTCCTCTCCTACAACAATCTTATCGATGAAAGCTTCCAAGTCCCGTGGACGAGGTTCATGAATATCCCCAACGTAAGGTAATTTGCAAACATTGCAAAAATCCTAGAGTGACATGCGCTGGGGGATATCATAAAGTTTGAACTGAACAATAGGAGGATTCTTCCTCGGATAGAAGTAAAAGCTTTGTACGAAGATATTAGTGAGGAGGAGGTATTGCGGACACTTATTTTCAACGAAGGCGGTAAGGCCTGCGTTCTCCACCAAGTGATAAAAGTCCTCAAAAATTCCAGCGGCGCATAAGAACACGTCGCTTGGCCACTCGCACGCTCGAGCTTCTGCGACTCGAGGGACCAGATACTTGGGCTTCTTCTCAGTCCCATCATCCTTGGGGTCACGGCTTGACGAGCCTCTTAAGAACCTCCTCATCTTTTCCCTTTTCTATTTCTGAAATTTTTAGTAATTCTAAGGAAAAGTGAACAAGGCTCAACTAAACTCGTAGCAACTACTCCAACTAGTGCCTAGAGGCCATATTACGCATCAAAACTACTTGGGACCAGCTAAAATTAGCATGCAAAGCTCAAGAACATGGTCACCAAGGCAACAAAAATACGTGAAGTATAAGGCACTAGAGCAAAAACTAATTGGACCAATGGAGGAGTCGCTTACCAAGGAGTAATTTCCCCAAAACAGTTTGGAGAATGGTGCTTTGAGCAAAGAGATCGAAAATCCCAGCAAGAGGAGCAAGAACACGGGTTTGATCTGCGAAACGATTTTTTCTGGAGGTAGGAAAACCATATGAGAGCAAGAATGAGTGGAGGGGATACCTGTGGGCCCCACAAGCCTGGGTGGCGCGGCCAGGGGGGTGCCAGCGCCCCTTGGCTTGTGGCCCACAGGTGCAGCCCCCACACAAGCTCTTCGTCTCAGTATTTTTCAAAAAATCCAGAAAAAATCATACTTGATTTTCAGGACGTTCGGAGAACTTTTATTTTCGGGGTACTTTTCTACCGGACGCTAAAACAGAAAATAGGGAATACTAAACTAAATCTATCATTTTTCTTCTAAGCAACCGAAGGTGAAAGCTTAAAACAGAGGTTTGTGACTCCTTGATTCATCCATCTCATGGTCATCGAAAGAAATCCGTCAATGGGGTTGATCAAATCCCCTCGACAAAACTTTTCGTATCGCAAAAGAGAACGGAGAATTTTCGAATAGTCACTAGGTTACCTCAATGGGGATGTGTATCTCCCCAACAAGCAAATCATACTTCATCTTGACACGAGGAATAGGGCATTCAAAGCTCCCAATAAGAATCGATGAAGTTTTTTCGATAGCATTGATGCAATGTACTCGATATTGTTTCTTCGGAAAGTGCACCGTATGCTCATTACCGTTGACATGGAAACTGACATTGCCATTGTTGCAATCTATAACAGCCCCTGCAGTGATTAAGAAGGGTCTTCCGAGGATGACATCCATGGCATCGTCCTCGGGAATATCCAAGATAACAAAGTCTGTTAAGATAGTGACGTTAGCAACCACAACAGGCACATCCTCGCAAATGCCGATAGGGAAGCAGTTGATTTGTCGGCCATTTGCAGAGAGATTTCAGTGGGTGTCAACTTATCCAGTTCAAGTCTACGATAAAGAGAGAGAGGCATAGCACTAACACCGGCTCCAAGGTCGCATAAAGCAGTTCTAACGTAGTTGCCTTTAATGGAGCAAGGTATAGTGGGCACACCCGGATCACCTAGTTTCTTAGGAGTTCCACCCTTGAAGGTATAATTAGCGAGCATGGTGGAAATCACGACCTCACGTATCATCCTCTTATTAGTCACAATATCTTTCATGTACTTATCATACGGAGACATTTTGAGCATATCTATCAAACGCATTTGCAGAAAGACATGTCTGATCATTTCAACAAAGCGCTCAAAATCCTCATCATCCTTTTTCTTGGATGGTTTGGGAGGAAAGGGCATGGGTTTCTGAACCCATGGTTCCCTTTCTTTACCATGCTTCCTAGCAGCAAAGTCATTCTTATCGTATCTTCTATTCTTAGGTTGTGGGTTATCAAGATCAACTGGTTCAAACTCCACATCCTTATCATTGCTAGGTTGAGCATCATCATGAACATTACTATTAAAATTATACATAGGCTCATGTTCATCACCAGATTGTGTTTCAGCATCAGAGACAGAGACATCGTTTGGACTCTTAGGTGTAGCAGCAACAGGGTTGCTAGCGTGTAGGTTCCTATCATCTTTCTTCTTCTTTCTAGGATGACTAGGTGCATCAGTGCTAACTCCTTGAGAATCTTGTTCAATTCTCTTGGGATGACCCTCAGGATACAAAGGTTCCTGGCTCATTCTACCGCCTCTAGTGACGACTCTGACAGAATTGTCATTCAACTCATTGAGCAAGTCATTTTGAGCTTTAAGTACTTGTTCTACCTGAGTAGTAACCATAGAGGCATGTTTACTCAGAAGCTTAAGATCATTGACGCTTCTGTCCACACAAGCACTTAAATGACTAAGCGTACGAGCATTCTATTCCAATTGTCTGCTAACACAATCATTGAAACTCTGTTGTTTGGCAACAAAGTTATCAAATTCATCCAGATATAGGCTAGCAGGTTTATCAAAAGGAATATCACACTCATCAGACCTACGCAGAGAATTTACTTGTACTACCTGTATCGGGTTATCGAGACCATGGATCTCTTTGATAGGTGGTAGATTTTTGACATGTTCAGATTTAATGCCTTTCTCTCGCATAGATTTCTTGGCTTCTTGCATATCTTCAGGACTGAGGAATAGAATACCTCTTTTCTTCGGAGTTGGCTTAGGAGGTGGTTCGGGAATAGTCCAAGCATTCTCATTGCACAAGATATTATTCAATAGGATCTCAGCTTGTTCTACAGTTCGTTCCCTAAAAACACAACCGGCACAACTATCTAGGTGGTCTTTGGAAGCATAGTAAGTCCATTATAGAAGATATCAAGTATTTCATTCTTCTCAAGAGGGTGATCAGGCAAAGCATTCAACAGCTGGATAAGCCTCCCCCAAGCTTGTGGGAGACTCTCTTCTTCAGCTTGAGCAAAGTTGTATATTTCCTGCAAGGCAGCTTGCTTCTTATGGGCAGGGAAATATTTTTCAGAGAAGTAGTAGACCATATCTTGGGGGCTACGCACACAACCAGGAGCAAGAGAAGTGAACCAGGTCTTAGCATCATCCTTTAGCGAGAAAGGAAACAACTTGAGGATATAGTAGTGGCGGATCTTTTCCTCACTAGTGAATAGGGTGGCTATATCATGCAGTTTGGTAAGATGGGCTACAACCGTTTCAGACTCATAACCGTGAAAAGGATCAGATTCGACCAGAGTGATTAACTCAGGGTCGACAGAGAATTCATAATCCTTATCGATCACAAAGATAGGTGAAGTAGCAAACTTCGGGTCGTATTTCATCCTAGCGTTCAAAGATTTTTCTTTCCACTTGCGCAGTAATTTCTCAACATCATAGCTATCCTTACACGCAAGAAAATCCTCAGCTATCTCTCCCTCCATAACATAACGCTCAGGCATAACAGGCAATTCATGCATATCAGGAGAGCTAGTTATAGCATGCAAAATAGCAGGTTCTACTTCAATGGCATCAGTAGTTTCAGAAGTATCATCACATCTAGCAGCAACTCTAGCAATTTGTGCATCAAGGAATGCACCTAGTGGCAAAGCAGTATCAAGCATAGCATCATCAGGCATAGTATCAAGCATAGCATCATCAGGCATAGTATCAAGCATAGCATCATCAGGCATAGTATCAAGCATAGCATCATCAAGCACAGGCGACATATCAAGATTTCTAGCAGGAGGTGATGTCGCAAACTTACTCATAACTGAAGATGAATCAAGTGCAGAGCTAGATGGCAGTTCCTTACCTGTCCTCGTAGTTGAGGGAAAGACTTTAGTTCTTGGATCTATCGGATTCCTCATAGTGACCAGCAGACGTAAATACCAAGTAAGTCAGAGAATATAGTTGTGCCTCCCTGGCAACGGCACCAGAAAATAGTCTTGATAACCCACAAGTATAGGGGATCGCAACAGTTTTCGAGGGTAGAGTATTCAACCCAAATTTATTGATTCGACTCAAGGGGAAGCGAAAGAATATTCTCAAGTATTAGCAGCTGAGTTGTCAATTCAATCACACCTGAAAGATTAGTATCTGCAAGCAAAGTATCAGTAGCAAAGTGGTATGATAGCAACGGTGCCAGAAAACAGGTCTGTTGACGGCAGACTATTCCTCACTTGTTGTATCAATGGCGCCAGAAAAAGGTCTTTTGGCAGGTAACAACAAAGTAACAAGTAACAGCAGTAGTGACACCAGTAGCAAGTAACAACAGTAGTGACAGCAGTAGCAAGTAACAGCAGTAGCGGCAAAGTAACGTAGCAAGGACCAGTAGTAAAAGACACGTAGGCATTGGATCGGTGATGGATGATTATGCCAGATGTGATTCATCATGTAACATCTATAACACGGAGAGATAAGTAACTAGCTCCAATTCGTCAATCTAATGTAGGCATGTATTCCGTATCTAGTCATACGTGCTTAGGGAAAAGAACTTGCATGACATCTATTGTCCATCCCTCCCATGGCAGCGGGGTCCTAATGGAAACTACGGGATATTAAGGTTCTCCTTTTAATAAAGAACCGGACCAACGCATTAACACTTGGTGAATACATGAACTCCTCATACTATGGTCATCTCCGGGAGTGGTTCCGGCTATTGTCACTCCGGGGTTGCCGGGTCATAACACATAGTAGGTGACTACAGCTTGCAAGATAGGATCTAAAACACACATATATTGGCGACAACATAATAGCTTCAGATTTGAAATCATGGCACTCGGGCCCTAGTCACAAGCATTAAGCATGGCAAAGTAGTAGCAACATCAAACTCAGAACATAGTGGATACTAGGGATCAATCCCCGTCAAAACTAACTCGATTACATGATAGATCTCATCCAACTCATCCTCGTCCAGCAAGCCTACGATGAGATTACTCACGAACGGTGAAGAGCATCATGGAATTGGTGATGGAGGAAGGTTGATGATGACGATGGCGACGATTTCCCCTCTCCGGAGCCCAGAACGGACTCCAGATCTGCCTTCCAGATGAAGAACAGGAGGTGGCGGCGCCTCCGTATCGTAAAACGCGATGAATCCTTCTCCGTGATTTTTTCCGGGTGAAACAGAATATATAGAGCTGAGATTGGAGGTGGTGGAGCCTCGTGGGCCCTACAAGCCTGCCATGCGCGGCCAGGGGGGTGGCCGCGCCACCTGGGCTTGTGGCCCACTGGCTCACCTCCTCCGGTGGATCTTTGCGCAGGTATTTTTCAGTAATTCCGGAAAAATTCTCCGTAAATTTTCAGGTCATTCTGAGAACTTTTATTTCTGCACAAAAACAACACCATGGCAATTCTGCTGAAAACAGCGTTAGTACGGGTTAGTTCCATTCAGATCATGCAAATTAGAGTCCAAAACAAGGGCAAAAGAATTCGGAAAAGTAGATACGACGGAGACGTATCAACAGGCGACACATCAAAATTTCTAGCAGGAGGTGGTGTCGAAAACTTACTCATAACTGAAGGTGAATCAAGTGCAGAGCTAGATGGCAGTTCCTTACCTGTCCTCGTAGTTGAGGGCAAGACTTTAGTTTTTGGATCTCTCGGATTCCTCATAGTGATCAGCAGACGTAAATCCCAAGTGACTCAGAGAATAGAGCTATGCCTCCCCGACAACGGCGCGAGAAAATAGTTTTGATAACCCACAAGTATAGGGGATCGCAACAGTTTTCGAGGGTAGAGTATTCAACCCAAATTTGTTGATTCGACACAAGGGGAAGCCAACGAATATTCTCGAGTATTAGCAGTTGAGTTGTCAATTCAACCACAGCTGAAAGACTTAGTATCTGCAGCAAAGTATCAGTAGCAAAAGTGGTGTGATAGCAACAGTAGCAACGGTAACAGTAGCAGCAGTGACAGCAGTAGCGGTAGAGTAACAGTAGCAGCAGTGACAGCAGTAGCGGTAACAGTAGCAGCAGTGACAGCAGTAGCGGCAGAGTAACAGTAGCAGCACCGACAACAATAGCGACAAAGTAACGTAGCAAGGACCAGTAGGAAAATCTCGTAGGCATTGGATCGGTGATGGATAATTATGTCGGATGACATTCATCATGCAACAGTTATAACACGGAGAGATATGCAACTAGCTCCAGTTCGTCAATGTAATGTAGGCATGTATTCCGTATGTAGTCATACATGCTTAGGGAAAAGAACTTGCATGACATCTATTGTCCATCCCTCCCGTGGCAGCGGGGTCCTAATGGAAACTATGGGATATTAAGGTTATCCTTTTAATAGAGAACCGGAAAAAAGCATTAGCACTTAGTGAATACATGAACTCCTCATATTATGGTCATCTCCGGGAGTGGTTCCGGCTATTGTCACTCCGGGGTTGCCAGGTCATAACACATAGCAGGTGACTACAACTTGCAAGATAGGATCAAGAACATACATATATTGGCGAGAACATAATAGGTTCAGATCTGAAATCATGGCACTCGGGCCCTAGTGACAAGCATTAAGCATGGCAAAGTAGTAGCAACATCAATCTCAGAACATAGTGGATACTAGGGAACAATGCCCATCAAAACTAACTCGATTACATGATAGATCTCATCCAACCCATCACCGTCCAACAAGCCTACGATGAGATTACTCACGAACGGTGAAGAGCATCATGGAAGTGGCGATGAAGGAAGGTTGGTGATGATGATGGCGACGATCTCCCCTCTCCGGAGCCCAGAACGGACTCCAGATCTGCCCTCCAGAGGAAGAACAGGTGGTGGCGGCGCCTCCGTATAGTAAAACGTGATGAACTCTTCTCCTTGATTTTTTTTCCGGACGAAAGGGACTAAATAGAGCTGGAGTTGGAGGCGGCGGAGCTCCGAGGGCCCCACAAGCCTGCTAGGCACGGCCAGGGGGGCGCACCTGGTGGGCTTGTGGGCTCCTCGCTCCACTCCTCCGGTTGATTCTTGCGCCAGTATTTTTTATATATTCCACAAAAAATCCTGGTAAATTTCCAGGTCATTCCGAGAACTTTTATTTCTGCGCAAAAACAACACCATGGCAATTCTACTGAAAACAGCGTTAGTCCGGGTTAGTTCCATTCAAATCATGCAAATTAGAGTCCAAAACAAGGGAAAAAGAGTTTGGAAAAGTAGATACGACGGAGACGTATCAGGGCCTAATCATCCGAAGACTTTACACATCGGCGTTGAAGGCTAGTTCGAGGGCTACCGAGGGAGTCCAGAATTAAGGGGTCCTTAGGTAGTCGGCTTACTATGAAGAGGTCGGCCTGATGGGCTGTGCCTATGATGGGCCGGGCTGTGCGATCGTCTCGTATTCAAGGAGGATAACCCCGAAGACCTGCGTGGCAACCAAGTAAAAGTATATTAAGTCGGTTGCATGTAACCCTAGGCCCTCCCGGTGACTATATAAACTGGGGGTCCTCATCCATGTAGGCTGATTACCTCACCTAGGGTTTAGTGTACACGGTCTCGAGGTAGACTCTGTAATCATCATCCACATCAATATAATCAAGCGGGACGTAGGGTTTTACCTCCTCAAGAGGGCTCGAACCTGGGTAAACATTGTCCCCCCTTTCTCCTGCAACCCATCAATCCAAGGTCCACAGTCCGGGACCCCCCGAGATCTGCCGGTTTTGACGCCGACACCCGTGAAGATGGGAACCTCATGGATTGGTCTCGCGTGGTTCGCGACCAACCTGGCAATGTGCAGCATAGATACCTTGCCTACGTGTCCAAGATCATGCCCCTCCTTGAGTGCCATACATATATCTTTGTCAAGAACAAGACCACAAGATGTAGATCTTTGTGAAGACTATCACCGACAAGATCATCACTCTAGAGAGAGGTTGATCTGCAGCATCAACAACAAGTCCAATATCTCCTCAATAATGGGCTTCCACCCGGTAATACCATCCCGATGGCTTGCCTCCCACGGGTGTCGTGAATCCTACCAATGACCAGATCGCTGGGGGCACGTGATAGGACGACTCTGGGGGTGGCACCATAGGAATGCGACAACGAGACGTCGGGGGAGTGAGTTGGCACACATGCACGACTTCCCTTGGCGGGCAAGTTGGATGCCTCCTCGCGCTATGTAGGCTTTCTCCCGCATATGATCCACTTGGCGACACGCGCTACAGTAGTAGACGCAGAATTCAACATTGCCGACGGATGGGACGTGCGCCCGCTCCCTGCAAGATGGCCCGGCACAATGTGTTGTTCGCCTCTACAGCGCGCTCATCCCAACTTCAAAACAACCCCATTTACACCTTCATATCTAAGGTGGCCACCCCTTGCAACTATAAAAAAGGATCCCATGTTCTCTAGATCACTTTTGGACCCTAGCAAAACATATATGTAATCCATAACACATTGCCTATTCCAAGGCCTGAGCAAGCCCCGAGAACGGAATTAGTGCACCTGTAACTTTATTCAACCGATCTAGGAGGGTGAACAGCTTTTTTGCATTTCTTTTATTGTGATCGGCCGTTTTATGAACATTTTAAAAAAAATTTAGGAACATCTTAAATTGATTGGCGTTGAACAGTGAAACTCTGGAACTTCGTTTTAGAGCAAGTCTATAAACCCGTTTACATGATAATTTTGCTTATGTGAAGGGATGAAAAAGTAGGAGGAGTGCGTTTTTATGCAAGTATACGAGTTTCTAGGTAGATGTAATAAATAAATGTGAAAAAAGAGAGATGAGAAAATGCTCTTAGGGGGACGGCAGTCGTTGCTGCCTTGCTTCCCGTTTGTATACAATGGTGGCTGATTACCTTTTTTTTTTTGGGACCGCTCACCAAGGCGGCCTTGCCTGAAGAAGTTGGCCGCGGTGGTGATCGATTTAAATCTCTCTGAATAAGATTTCAGCACATTTCTCTTTCAAAAGAACAATTCTGAATGACTGACAACACACGAATAAGATGACCGAAATGCAATCAACTGAACTTTGTTATTTGAGCTTTGATGATTATCGGGATCAGCTTCTGTTACAGGCAACAGAAGGATCAGGAGGAAACACGCACTCCTGCCAATGTTATTTTGACTGTGTTATAAAAAAAAATTAAAATCAACGAATCAGCAGCAAACTAAAGAAAACAAGTCGAGCGGTAATGTCGATCGATCCCTCCCTATCTGAATTTTTTTTTTAACTTAAAAAACCGCGATGCAGAAACTCCAGGAGAACAAGCTCATCTCCTTCGCAGCGTCGCCACCTCCCCCCCTCTTCGGTTGTGTGAGCAGCAGCAGAAAAGAAAACCAAAACCAAGAAGCCTCGCCGTCGGTCACAGAGCGTTGAGCGTCTGCGTGATGTCCTGGAAGATCCTCAGCCTCTTCCCCACCTTCTCCTTCACCGCCGCCGGGCTGGTGTCGCAGCAGCTCGCCGGAGGAGCCGCCTTTGCTGACGGCTTGCCGACATTATTGCAGTTCTCGTCCTCGCCGAGGACCGGGGCCAGGACGGACGCGACGAGGGCCTCGTCGAACGCGCTGTGGTCCGGGAGCTCCGGCCACCTTTCCTCGGCGGTGAGCGACTTCCTCCTGCCGTTGTTGTTGTTGTTGTCCTGGTTCTTGTCGGCCTCCTTGTTGCCGCTCTGCTGCTCCTCCTTGGTCTTCTCCCCGGCTGCCTTGTCCATGGCGGTGCCGGACCGCGTCCTCTTCAGGTTGCCCATGGGATCGTGGTGCATCTGCGTCGGAGGCTTCTGCTGCGGCAGCTGCTGCAGCTGGCGCGGCGCGTTCTGCGGTGGCTTGGCGGCCAGCGGCGGCATGCGGTGCGAGTAGAACGGCTGCGCGTCGATGTTGAGGTTGGCCTGCTGCTGCTGCTGCTGCTGCTGTTGCAGCGCGGCCATCTTCTTGCCCGCGGCTGCCGCGCCAGGGCCGGCGTTGTTCTCGTCGGCGAAGTGGTCGCGCGGCTGCGGGGCAGGCGGGGGCAGCAGGTGGTCGATGCACGGCTGCGGCTGCCAGATGCTGGAGGGGGAGCCGAGCATGAGCGCGTCGAAGAGCCACTTCTTGTCGACGAGGTTGTCGACGGCGCCGGCCCATCCGGGGCGGCCGACGAGCTTGACCTCGAGGTCGCGGAGCATCTCCTGCGCGCGCTCGTAGGCCTTGAGGTGGGAGTCGGCGCCGCGGAGGCCGTCGACGCCGGCGGGGCGCACCTGCTTGAGCACGTCCTTGGCCTCCAGCACCCGTCCCTGCTTCATGAGGCAGATCCCCAGGTTGCACATCTTGTTGTTGTCCGGGCCGATGACCAGCGCCCGCCGGTACGCCCCCTCCGCCTCCGTGTAGTTCTCCTTCTGCATCAGCGCCCACCCCAGGTTGCCCTGCGCAACCACAATCAAAACAAAATCGAGTCATTATTTATTACACCATCCATTGCTACTTGCCATTTCGGGGGCCGCTCGATCTGGATTGAATTTGAAATCTTCATGGATCACCAGACGAGGGAGGGGGAGAGAGAGGGAGAGAGGGGCTTACGAGGAGCCTGGTGGCCTCCTGCTCGAGGGTGACCTGGAACTTGCGGCCCTGGGAACGGGCCGTCTTGGTGCGCTTGCCGTTGAAGGCGTGGCCCTGGTGGATGAGCTGGAGCTTGTGCTTGAGCAGCGAGATCTGGTCGTCCAGCCGCCCGCACCTCTGCACCAAACCCAAGCCCAAATAACCGAATTAAAAAATCGAGCCCTCCGCGTCCCGACGGATCTAGTCTAGCACTGCCGGATTTGAAATTCGAAGTTTGAAAAGGCGGAGGGGTGGGTGGTAATGGTATACCTTGTAGAGGTCGAGGAGGATGTTGTCGAGCGACTCCTGCGCCTGGTCGGAGCAGCGGCTGCGGAGCGACTTGATGGCCTCGATGGCCTCCTCGGCGCGGTTCTGCTGCTTCATCACGATGGCCATGTCCTTGAGCGCGCTGTCCACCCTGTCGCCGGCGTTGATCGCGCCCCAGAACAGCGCTATCGCCTTCTCCGGGTCCTTGTCCACAAGCTGCCGTCCATCACCACCGTCAGCCCCGTCCAACAACAAATTCAAAAAAAAAAAAAAACGAAAGCAAACAAGAGAGCAAGGCTCCCGCAGAGCACGAGGACGCACCTGGACGCGCTTGGCGCGGACGTAGGGCGTGTCGCCGACGGGGACCTTGTGGGCCACATGGAAGGAGTCGGAGTGCGTGCGCAGCATGGACGACGCCGCCGGCTTGACGGGGGAGCAGGGCGCGGACTTGGTCGGCCGGAGCACGCCTCCCACTCCGCCCATGCCGCCGGCGCCGGCGAGGCACTGGTCGAGCTGGTGGTTGTGCTGCGGGTGCATCATGGCGGCTCCCTACTAGATCAGATCGGATCTCCTCCGCGAGGACGGATTTGATTTGGATGGCGAGGGGGCGGAGGGAGGCGGCGCAGGAACGCTTTGGGGGAGGGAGGGAGGCATTGGATTCGATTATGCCGAGGAATATATACGAATCCCGCCGCCCGTCCGACCGTTGGAGGATTAGGCTAGCCGTTCGGCCAACTAGCCGTTGGGGGTCCTCGCCCGCCCTCTCCCGGGCCGGATGGCAGGCCTCGCCGCGGCCCGTTTAGCCGTGAATTGATGTAATGAACGCCTTATCTCTTAACCAACCTCGTTCGGCCAGCACGGCAGGGCCCACCTGGCAGGCCGCGGTTGCTCTCCTTCCGTCCTTCGCGTGTCGTTTGAATCAGACCGCCTCGCCTCGTCGGCGCCGGGCGCTCTAGCTAGCCGCCCATCGCCGCGAGCTGCCACTGTTTTGCGTGCAGCGGCCCGCCTCCGCCGCCGTTGCGGCGCGGAGGCCGCGGGATGTGCCTTGTTTGTGTTATGGTGGGGCGCCGTTTTGGCGTCGTACTGTTGGCCGCGGCCGTTTGACGCTCACCCGTGAGTTGTTCGACGGAATGCCCGAGCGCAGCAAGGCTGTGCGATCGCGTTTTCCGCATGCCAAGCTCCAATGCCATGGAAAATGGATGTTTTAGGGAGTGTTTTGCCGCTGAAACGGGCTATGCTGAATGATTGCGCAACTATGCAGCGGTGAGTTGGTTATACACACACAACCGTGAGGATGGCCGAGCTGATGCAGGCATGCGGCGATGAGCGTACTGAATCTTCAGTTATGTTGGTTGCAGGGTGTCTCCGAATCGGAATGACGCTTTCGGATTCAGATCCGGATTGACTGGCTCGGAAGCGCGTGAGACGGAAAAAGCATTATTAACTTTGCACCATGTAAGTGGTACAAACTTTTAATTACGACCACCTGTACAGTTCCGTTGGATTCTGGTAACGTAAATCTTCATGTGCTCTGCAATAATGGTGCCTGTCGTACACGATGAGTGTCAAGTGTGCTGAATCTTCAGTTATGCTAATTGCAGGGAGACTTGATACCGGAATAATGCGTGCGAAGCCGGATCGGGGGTAAGTGGTAACGTAAATCTTGGTGTGCTCATCAATAATGTAGTCATATACAATGAGTGCCAAGTGTGCTGAATCTTCGGTTATGTTGGTTGCAGGGCGTTTCCGTATCGGAATAACACGTGCGAAGTTGGAAAACGGATATGGCTGGTGCAAAGCACGTGAGCCGGAAAAGGCAATTACTTTGCAGCCTGTAAGTGGTGCAAACTATAATCAAGCTCTTCTGTGCCGTTCCCGTAGACTACGGTAACGTAAATCTTGATCTGTGCTGCAATAATGGTGTCTGTCGTACACGATGAGTGTCAAGTGTGCTGAATCTTCAGTTATGCTAATTGCAGGGAGACTTGATACCGGAATAATGCGTGCGAAGCCGGATCGGGGGTAAGTGGTAACGTAAATCTTGGTGTGCTCATCAATAATGTAGTCATATACAATGAGTGCCAAGTGTGCTGAATCTTCGGTTATGTTGGTTGCAGGGCGTTTCCGTATCGGAATAACACGTGCGAAGTTGGAAAACGGATATGGCTGGTGCAAAGCACGTGAGCCGGAAAAGGCAATTACTTTGCAGCCTGTAAGTGGTGCAAACTATAATCAAGCTCTTCTGTGCCATTCCTGTAGACTACGGTAACGTAAATCTTGATCTGTGCTGCAATAATGGTGTCTGTCGTACACGATGAGTGTCAAGTGTGTTGAATCTTCAGTTATGCTAATTGCAGGGAGACTTGATACCGGAATAATGCGTGCGAAGCCGGATCGGGGGTAAGTGGTAACGTAAATCTTGGTGTGCTCATCAATAATGTAGTCATATACAATGAGTGCCAAGTGTGCTGAATCTTCGGTTATGTTGGTTGCAGGGCGTTTCCGTATCGGAATAACACGTGCGAAGTTGGAAAACGGATATGGCTGGTGCAAAGCACGTGAGCCGGAAAAGGCAATTACTTTGCAGCCTGTAAGTGGTGCAAACTATAATCAAGCTCTTCTGTGCCGTTCCCGTAGACTACGGTAACGTAAATCTTGATCTGTGCTGCAATAATGGTGTCTGTCGTACACGATGAGTGTCAAGTGTGTTGAATCTTCAGTTATGCTAATTGCAGGGAGACTTGATACCGGAATAATGCGTGCGAAGCCGGATCGGGGGTAAGTGGTAACGTAAATCTTGGTGTGCTCATCAATAATGTAGTCATATACAATGAGTGCCAAGTGTGCTGAATCTTCGGTTATGTTGGTTGCAGGGCGTTTCCGTATCGGAATAACACGTGCGAAGTTGGAAAACGGATATGGCTGGTGCAAAGCACGTGAGCCGGAAAAGGCAATTACTTTGCAGCCTGTAAGTGGTGCAAACTATAATCAAGCTCTTCTGTGCCGTTCCCGTAGACTACGGTAACGTAAATCTTGATCTGTGCTGCAATAATGGTGTCTGTCGTACACGATGAGTGTCAAGTGTGCTGAATCTTCAGTTATGCTAATTGCAGGGAGACTTGATACCGGAATAATGCGTGCGAAGCCGGATCGGGGGTAAGTGGTAACGTAAATCTTGGTGTGCTCATGAATAATGTAGTCATATACAATGAGTGCCAAGTGTGCTGAATCTTCGGTTATGTTGGTTGCAGGGCGTTTCCGTATCGGAATAACACGTGGGAAGTTGGAAAACGGATATGGCTGGTGCAAAGCACGTGAGCCGGAAAAGGCAATTACTTTGCAGCCTGTAAGTGGTGCAAACTATAATCAAGCTCTTCTGTGCCGTTCCCGTAGACTACGGTAACGTAAATCTTGATCTGTGCTGCAATAATGGTGTCTGTCGTACACGATGAGTGTCAAGTGTGCTGAATCTTCAGTTATGCTAATTGCAGGGAGACTTGATACCGGAATAATGCGTGCGAAGCCGGATCGGGGGTAAGTGGTAACGTAAATCTTGGTGTGCTCATCAATAATGTAGTCATATACAATGAGTGCCAAGTGTGCTGAATCTTCGGTTATGTTGGTTGCAGGGCGTTTCCGTATCGGAATAACACGTGCGAAGTTGGAAAACGGATATGGCTGGTGCAAAGCACGTGAGCCGGAAAAGGCAATTACTTTGCAGCCTGTAAGTGGTGCAAACTATAATCAAGCTCTTCTGTGCCATTCCTGTAGACTACGGTAACGTAAATCTTGATCTGTGCTGCAATAATGGTGTCTGTCGTACACGATGAGTGTCAAGTGTGTTGAATCTTCAGTTATGCTAATTGCAGGGAGACTTGATACCGGAATAATGCGTGCGAAGCCGGATCGGGGGTAAGTGGTAACGTAAATCTTGGTGTGCTCATCAATAATGTAGTCATATACAATGAGTGCCAAGTGTGCTGAATCTTCGGTTATGTTGGTTGCAGGGCGTTTCCGTATCGGAATAACACGTGCGAAGTTGGAAAACGGATATGGCTGGTGCAAAGCACGTGAGCCGGAAAAGGCAATTACTTTGCAGCCTGTAAGTGGTGCAAACTATAATCAAGCTCTTCTGTGCCGTTCCCGTAGACTACGGTAACGTAAATCTTGATCTGTGCTGCAATAATGGTGTCTGTCGTACACGATGAGTGTCAAGTGTGCTGAATCTTCAGTTATGCTAATTGCAGGGAGACTTGATACCGGAATAATGCGTGCGAAGCCGGATCGGGGGTAAGTGGTAACGTAAATCTTGGTGTGCTCATGAATAATGTAGTCATATACAATGAGTGCCAAGTGTGCTGAATCTTCGGTTATGTTGGTTGCAGGGCGTTTCCGTATCGGAATAACACGTGCGAAGTTGGAAAACGGATATGGCTGGTGCAAAGCACGTGAGCTGGAAAAGGCAATTACTTTGCAGCCTGTAAGTGGTGCAAACTATAATCAAGCTCTTCTGTGCCATTCCCGTAGACTCTGGTAACGTAACTCCTGATCCGCTCAGCAACAATTGTGTGGTATACGATGATTGTCATGTGTGCTGGATCTTTAGTTATCCTGATTGCAGGGGTTTTCCGTATCGGAAATAACACGTGTGAAGCCAGATCGGGGATGGCTGGCGCAAAGTTTGTAAGACGGAAAAAGCATTAATTTTTCAGCATGTAAGTGGTACAAACTTTAATTATGTTTACCAGTGCCAGTCCGTTAAATTTCTGGTAACGTAATTCTTGATCCGCTCTGCAATAATGGTCTCGTGTCGTATACGATGAGTGTCAAGTGTGCTGGATCTTCAGTTATTCTGATTGCAGGGCGTTTCCGTATCGGAAATAACACGTGTGAAGCCAGATCGGGGATGGCTGGCGCAAAGTTTGTAAGCCGGAAAAGGCATTAATTTTTCAGCATGTAAGTGGTACAAACTTTAATTATGTTTACCTGTGCCATTCCGTTATATGCTGGTAATGTAATTCTTGATCCGCTCTGCAATAATGGTCTCGTGTCGTATACGATGAGTGTGAAGTGCGCTGGATCTTCAGTTATGCTGATTGCAGGGTGTTTCTGTTACGGAACAACATGTACCGACCTGGATCGGGGATGAGCGGCGCAATCCAGGTGAGCCCGAAAAAACATTTACTTTTTAGCATGTAAGTGGTACAAACTTTAATTATGCTCACCTGTGCCGTTCCGCTAGATTTTGGTAATGTAATTCTTGATCTGCTCTGAAATAATGGTCTCGTGCCGTACACAATGCAGTGTGGTTTTGCACCATTTTGTTTATTCCTCATTGCTTGAATACAAACTTATTGCATCTCATCTGATGGATTTGCATATAACGGATCTCATGAGGCTCTTTCGTCGCCATGTATAAGAATAAGACTTGACCGATGGGAACTAGAGATCTTGAGTGTTAGGCGTACTGAAAGATTTAGTTATGCTTATTGCAGGGTGTTTCCCTATTGCGCAAAGCTCGTGAGCTGGGAAAGGCATTAACTACGCAGCATGTAAGTGGGACAAGCTTTAATTATGCTCGACTGTGCCGTTCCGTTAGACTCTGGTAATGTAACTCTTTATCTGCTCTGCAATAATGGTGTCGTGTAGTATACGATGAAGTTTGGTTCTACACTGTTTTGTTTTCTTCCTCATTGGTTGAGTATAAATTTGTTGCATCTGGTCTGGACTCTAAAAACGTCTTATAAAAAGTTACAGAGGAAGTAGCATATAAGGATCCCCATCAGGCTCTTTTGTCGACATGTATAAGGAAAAAAAAAACGACCGAGGGGAACTAGCACCCGTGCCATTTCTTTTAATTAGAAGAAACTACCATGAGCAGTATCCGGGTGGGCTGGGAAGGCACTTGTGCCTCTAACCAACTGAGTGGCACTCAGTTCTCATAGCCATGTATAAGAATGTCATTGTTCTATGCAACTCGTTTTCATGATACAGTTGTAGCTCTAGAGTCATCTCTATGTGCACCAAAATCTCTGAGCAAGTTGCATGTATTGTGGTTGTGTTGGATTTGTATGCCTGACATGACTGATGTGATGTAGACATGTTGACAACCCTGATACAGTGCTAAATAGCTTATAAAGCTAATGACTAAATGCACATTAAAGTTAGGTTCAGCATGGGTATGTATTTATTGTCTTTGCAGGGTGGCGCTTGCTGGTATTCTGTACCATAGCGATGGCTTACTCTGCCTTTGACCCGCCGTATGGAGAGCACAGATGACACACAAAAGGAGCAATGTTTTCGTATTCTGTCATCCTTATATAGTTACTGAATTTTCATATGGTTTTTGTATTAAAACATTCCCCTGTATCACTACCTCATATGCAGATGTTGTTAACATGATACAGAAGAAAAAAGAAAATTAGTATCATTCTCATCATCATTTTGCCTCGATAAAATTAATGGAAGGATGCCTTAAGTGACATATCTGACGTTCGCAAGACCGAAAAACATGCAATTTGCTACATTTTAGCTGCACTTACAACCCTGTCAATATTGAGACTACCTTTAACTTGTGTTTCATGGAGCTTTTGCTCAGGCTCAAGACTTTTTGGACATGTTTCCAGGTTTTTTATTGAAAGCGCTTGTTTGTTCTTTTTGTCTATCAAGTAGTATTAGTCTTAGGAGAAATTGTGCTTCTCTAAATCTATTATATGGGTTCAAAGTAATGAACTACCTGTGCTCCCTCTTAATAGTATGGTCAGACAAGAACAATGGTTAACTGTCTCTCAGTTCAATTGAGATGATAAGTGTTTGGAGGAGCTGCATGCACAGAGATGAAGGCATTCTAGTCAAACCGGATAAGGATAATGTATGCAAACAAAATTATGTCCATGCCACTGTAAAGTTCCTGAACTTTTGGTCTCAAATCATTGTGTGATTATGCTTTCCCGTATTTCTTATGTGTATTTCCGGGGCCCTTCCATTATTCAACTACCAAACATACCCTGTAGCTAATAAATACTATGTATTTATTTCTTATAAGTGGATTCTCATAAGGTCCACCTGTACTCAACTCAAAATGAGTTTGTCTAGCAGTAGTTAATAAAGGACAATTGACTAACAGGTAAGGGTGGCATATGTGTATTATTTGTATTAGCTTGCAGATGTATCAACCTGACCAAACATTTGTATGTAGCTAAATCTGTAGATCTGGGGTATTAGTTTATTGTTCTTTCAGTCTTTTAGTTTCAATTGGTTATACTACTATGTTTAAATCTAAGTTGTATCGTAAAGCTTGATCTTTTAATGCAACCTACCGTTCAATGCCACATACCGATAGCCAGTGTCAGTAAATAGTTGTACACAGTAAAACCCATTAGCCGTGGGCAACGCCATATGCTGATACACTGCTTGCGCATTGTAATTTGTAACTAGTTCTCCACGAACTCAATCAAGTTAGGATACATGGAGTTTTGATGGATTCTTTCTCTGCAGAAAGCCACAACCAGTGGAAGCTGCAGGGATATCCGATGCTAGCTTTTGTGATAGAAGCACCGAGAAAAAGGAACTCAGAAAGCACTGTAAGCATGAAGAATTTCCAACTTGTGCTCTAATGCTCTTATGTCGATTTGTACATGAAGTGCTTTTAATAGTGGAAATTTGATATGGTTAGTGCTCTAGAGCAACAAGCACTAGGCATCTAGAGTTCTAATAAACATAGGTTACTGCTGAAGTATTTAGACTGCCCACCTTTGCTAAAAGGACGAGCTTTGGAGTAAACTAATTGTTTCATGGGAAAACATGCTGTCGAGGTTCACGGTAAGCCTCATGGTTTTTTCACGAGTCCAAATATGTGACGCATGGTGATCAGGATCACTTTATGCCTTCATTCAAATGACAAAAGCATTGTGTCTGCTGACTTTTGTTTGACCTGTCATTTGGCGTTATGAACATTGGTCTAGGACAGTGGGACTAGATAGTATTTTTTTTTTCTACCCTTGATGTTTTAGTTGTTTGAAGACAGTCAAAGTCTCTGGTAGTGGAGGACTAGTGTTGGAAGGTTTTCTTGTCTGTTCAACGAACAATCATCCACTTGAAGGCTGAAACATTGTGTGTTACAGCCAGAAGATCACATATTCAATGATTCTTGGGCCAAATTTAAAAGCAGTCACTTAGTTCGCCAAATTTCTAACTGACCAACCTGATCCTTGCGTTTGCAGCATTACACTAGCTGCCTGCTTGGTAAAACAAGAGTTCACAGTCCGCGGAAGGCAAAAGGAAACTGCTGGTCTGCTCCTAGCTAGCTAGTGAATTTGGGTTGAAGTTCCGGAGACCAACACCACACCTAACCTAATAATAGGCGATTGGATGGAAGAATGCAAGGACTGGTAGGTAGGAGGAGGATGCCATGGGGAGTTTGGAGCTTTATGCAGGCATACAAGGGGCATGTAGGTTGGAGGAAACAAAGAGGGAGTTGGGGGAGAGGAGTCATGGATAAGTGCTGTTCGTGCTTGCGCCATGTGGTGTGGGGGCTGGCTAATCGGCCTTGGCCATGCCTCCCTGGAAGAGATAACAGCAAAAGGGTGTCCTAGACCTACCTCCCTCCTCACCTTCTTCTTTCCCTCCCCCCCCCCCCCCCCCCTAACCTATAACTGTCCAGCTTGCAGAATGGAGGATTCTTCCACCACAAGTGTGTGGCTGAGAAGTGGAAGGTAGAGCTACTGCACATAACCAGACACCACTCCTCAACTAGACAACTAAGAGCCATTTCTCTACCTTCCTCTTGCCGGCCTTCATGCTTTCTAGAACTAATGCCTACTAAAATTTATTAACAACTAAAGGGGCAAGGCTTATGGGTTTTGTTTAGGGATTGCACTTTTTTTGCTAGTCATGGGCGGACTATGGTACAAACGGAGATGGTTTACTTGGTTAATTTGATGGACCAAAAGAATAGCTATTTGAGTGTATTATTATATCTGTGGGTAACAAAATGGTGGGACGCCAAACTTGATTTATGGCCAACCAGCTTATTTCTAGTTAGAAACCGTAATGACGACTAGTTATTGATAGCTATATATGCAATAAAGAAGTTTGGTGTCTGATAAATCTAACTTTCTGGTTTGCATGGTGGGCAGATTGGTCCATGCACCCTTATTCCACCCTGTTGAGATGCAGGTATTTTCAAGATAATCTTCTTATTACAGATTTAGCATTAGCCTTGTGCTGAAAAAGTGATACAACCATCCCCTAACATGTTCTGAAATACCCATTAGTTTTTAGTATGTGAACACATATTATCTTAAAAAAAAATCTAAGGCAGAAACCAAGTCGGCTTAAATGAAAAGTGGAGAAATTTGGAGTTAGATCTGGGGTTGTAATCACCCAGTTCTTGCAACAAAGGAATTATGTGGACGATATAGGAAGCATGGCCATTTCATGTAGAGGACCATTGTGGAGTGTGAAGTCCCAATCATTCTGGCCCCAACTGAAGCAAATGGTTAGGGATATTTCCTCCCCTTGCACCCAACCAACTATGGTCCATAGTTTGGTAACCATCCCAAAAGAATATATTAGGTAGGCAAATATTATGTAAGCCCATCTGGATTTCATCATGGATATGTAAGTCCCTCCTAACATGGAACAATTAAATGGTCCACCTCAGCAAGTCATAGCTTCATCTGCCTAAAATCCTCAGAATGTTATGTCCACAGCCTTCTTACCGCGGAGTGAATCCTAAGCTGTAGAAAATTCAGCGTATTCATATTAATATACGTTCTCCATGAATCCTAAGCTGTAGAAAATTCTGCGTATTCATATTAATCTACGTTCTCCATGAGCAAACGGCAAAGCACATGTGATCATAATTGATGATGTCATTATTAAGCACCACTGATAACGTTATCTTTTGCCATGTGGATTAGCCTATAATCTATTGCCATGTGGATTATCCCATATAAATATGATATCCAGGAGATCTGGGTTGCTACAGAAAGAAATAGGAAGCAGTTGCGGGACTAGTAGGTTTGGTGAATTTCTTAATTTAGGGTTGACCAAGCAGCTCAACTAACCAATATTAGAGCTAGAATACAAAACAGAAATGCTTCATATGAAAGTAGCTTCATTCATCGGACTATGGGCAAATTGGCAGGAGCTATGATTGTGCAAAACAGACTATACTATTAGGCAAAAACAAAGAAAAAAGACGGTGGGTGGGCAAAAGAAAATCCGTTTGAGCAGCGTCAGATACCTGTTCCGCCTCATCCTGTTTTATTATTGAAGAATAAACAAGGAAAAGGGGGTGTATGATGAGGGTGCTTCCATTTGTTAACACCTCATCATGTTTGCATTATGCACATTGGCTTGTTAAATCAGGAAACGGTAAGATGATTGGGGCTCGTGAGATCAGGGCTGGTTTGTTTTATCGAAAATATACATGAATGATCCGTATACAACTAATTCTGTCATATACTAGTGTATATATACAGCAGATCACTGTCATGTTGACATAATTGTTTTGGAGAATCAAAACAACCCCCATAGCCCGCAGACGACACCGTGTAGGTCCCTGCATCTCAGCCACAGCTCACAAGAGGTCCTTAGAAAATGGCTCGGGGAATAATCTCCAACGTGTCACATGTTGTTTATCTAACTGAAGTTGTTGTCAGACGGATTATCGTCGAGGATTTGTCTTGCAGAAAGAAAGATTGAGGTTGTATCTGATCTCGCCGATCGTCGCTGCGGATCATTTACTTGTAGATAGAATTGGTTGGAGACCCCTGCCCTGAGTTTTTGTGTTGCACGAGGAGTTTTAGGCAGGGGCAGCATCAGCACTCAACGGAAAGAGACTTGTAGGGGGATGGATGGACCTAATAATCCCCCACAAACAAATTAGGAAGAGGGGGGCATCACGGGGTGGTGGATGCGGTTAGTTAGTTTGCTGTTAAAACCAGAAGGAACGAAGGCGCCAAGAGGGTAGGCAGGGGAGGCTTACCTCACTTTACACCTACCTGTGAATCGGGCAAGTAGGCACGGCAGGCACACAAGGGAGCTGAGCTGAGCTGAGCTGAGCTTGTGTGTCCTGTGGCCTGTGGCTGGCTGGCTGGCTGTGTCGTTGTTGCCTTTCTATCTTCCTCTTTTTGTGCGCGTAATAAACTGGTAAACAAACAAACCGGCGGTGTGATGAGTTGAGGTGAGGTGAGGTCATGGCCTGGGGTAGAGGGGAGGGGAGGGGAGGGGGAGGCCTACCAGTACCAGCCTAACCTTTTTGCCACCAACTCAGCCTCTAGAAGACCTTCTTCCCCGATCCAGTCAAGTGCACTGCCGCCTATAAAGATCCAGCCTCCTCCTCACCCACCCCTCCCCGTGCGTCCCAGTAGCACTAGCACCCAACAACAACACCAACTTCCACTCCTGCAAACCCCAACCCAACCCAACCCAACCCACCACCGAGAAGCACGAGGAAGAAAGCGGACGGTGTCATCGGCGGCGGACCATCTAAAGCGATGGGGAGGTCGCCGTGCTGCGAGAAGGCGCACACCAACAAGGGCGCCTGGACCAAGGAGGAGGACGACCGGCTCACCGCCTACATCAAGGCGCACGGCGAGGGCTGCTGGCGCTCCCTGCCCAAGGCCGCCGGCCTGCTCCGCTGCGGCAAGAGCTGCCGCCTCCGCTGGATCAACTACCTCCGCCCCGACCTCAAGCGCGGCAACTTCAGCCACGAGGAGGACGAGCTCATCATCAAGCTCCACAGCCTCCTGGGCAACAAGTAGGTCCATCCAAATCATTCATTTTTTCCAACGCCACACGATAGCATATCGTAGCAAGTAGCAACGATGAATGGACGATCATCCTCTGTTGTGCTACATGCATAGGCAGCTCTGACATGTGTTGTTTCTGCTTGGCGCGCGCAGATGGTCCCTGATAGCCGGGAGACTGCCGGGGAGGACGGACAACGAGATCAAGAACTACTGGAACACGCACATCCGGAGGAAGCTGACGAGCCGGGGGATCGACCCGGTGACCCACCGCGCGATCAACAGCGACCACGCCGCGTCCAACATCACCATATCCTTTGAGTCGGCGCAGAGGGACGACAAGGGCGCCGTGTTCCGGCGAGACGCCGAGCCCGCCAAGGCAGCAGCAGCGGCAGCGGCGATCTCACACCACGTGGACCACCATCACCGTAGTAACCCCCAGCTTGACTGGGGCCAGGGGAAGCCGCTCAAGTGCCCGGACCTGAACCTGGACCTGTGCATCAGCCCCCCGATCCACGAGGACCCCATGGTGGACACCAAGCCCGTGGTGAAGAGGGAGGCCGGCGTCGGCGTCGGCGTCGGCGTGGTGGGCCTCTGCTTCAGCTGCAGCATGGGGCTCCCCAGGAGCTCGGACTGCAAGTGCAGCAGCTTCATGGGGCTCCGGACCGCCATGCTCGACTTCAGAAGCATCGAGATGAAATGAGCAGAGCAGAGCAGAGCACCCCCTCTCTTCTCTGCTCTTCTCTCCCCTGTCTGTGACGTGGAGATATTGGTTTAGCCTGTAGGTGAAAATACAGCGAGCGAAAGAGAGAGAGATGCAGGAAGGAGAAAGAATGATGATCTTGCCGGCGGTGCCCTGTTTCGGCAAGATCTTCTTCTTCTTCCGATGCTCTCTTGCTGCTCCATTTTGTTTGCCCCGTTGTAAAAAAAGAAAAATTACCGTTTGACTAATCATGAGCAAATAAGGCCCTGTTTGGTTTCAAATAAGTCATCAACTTATAAGTTAAAAAGTGTAAAATAAAATGACTTATTTTGCTAAACAGACCCAACTTATAAGTCATCCCAACTTATAAGTCATAAGTTGCTTCACCCCAACTTAAAACTTATAAATCACCCATTTTTGCATGAAAAGGTGACTTATAAGTCAGATGACAACCAAACAGGCGTGACTTATAAGTCACTGGTTTTAAGTCACCTGATTTATAAGTAGGTGACTTATTGAAACCAAACAGGACCTTATGGAAACCAAACAGGGCCTAATACCCTGGTGCTGTCGTGAAGGTGACCATTCTTTTGGCAGGAGAGCAGAGGAGATGGCACGCCAGATTCAGTGTGGGCGTTGATCTCGAGACCGGGGCAGTGAACCTGAACCTGAAGCGGGCAGAGGCAGAGCCTGAGCGCGTGGGCGCATGTGAGCGTTGCCTAATCCTGCATCCACGGCAGCTCGTGACACGCTTTGCGACCTGCTTTCTTTTCGACGCCCTGTGGTGTGCCTGCATACATACACAACCTTTTTCTCGTTTCTTTCGTTTTGCTAGCGTGTGATTGCTCGAAAAATACAAGTCCATGTCAATATCTTTGCATGCTGTCAATAAACAAAAAGAAAAGAGCTTCTGTAGCCTTTGCTCGTGATTGACTAGTAAACAAAAAGTAATCTGGTCTTGCCATATCCGTACGCAAGTGGTTAGGGTCAGGACTGTGTGCAGATGTGTAGCCAGGTGTTGGTGATAGATAATCGTGGTTACTGCCGTTAATGGACTGTCAGCTAACCACGGCAAGAAAGAGAGAGAGAAAGAAAGGAGGAAGGAAGGACAGGAAGGTGACAAAGGGACAAGGGAACCATTTTAATACCACGGGGCTTGCTAGTAGTTAGGTAAGGCCGTCCCAGACACCAATCTAATCTAATTGTAAACATTTTTCTATTCGGCATCGGGCAACCAACAACTCACTCACTCGGCCGAGTCCAGTCAGCACCCCCTCCTCGTCGTCATCATCATCCCGTCCGCAGTCGAGTCGAGTCTGCCGGCGAGGCCATGGGCCGGGGCCGCACCCGAAAGAAAGGCAGCGGGTTTTGGACGGACGCTAGCTGGGGTGGGTCCGTGGGTAGGCAACTTGCGCCGTGATACTGCACTGCCGCGCCTCCGTCACGCATGAATGAACGGCGGCGTTGGTGTGGCGGCGGCGCGCGGTGGTAGCTCGGCCTCGGTGGGTTAGAGCACGCGATTCATTTCGTCCATCCATATGGCGGGTGTCTGTTTGGGTCTTCGTGGACAAAAACAAAATCAAACGCGTTGATTTAAATAGATGCATGTTCGTTTTTCTGCGTTTGTGATTCATTTTAGATTTAAATTTAAACCGGCGTCCGCGCACGTGGGACGAACACGCTCGACGTTTGTAAGATGCCCGTCCATCAATGGCACGCATCCATTATTTCTAGCCAAAATTTTCCGCCACCCTTTCCCACGCGCGACGTTCGTAAGATGCCCGCCCTACCCGCCCGTCAGTGGCACGCATCCATCATTTCCAGCCAAAATTTTCCGCCACCCTTTCCCGTGCGCGCCATGGACGACGCCGCCGCCGACCTTGCCTCCCCTCACTACGTCGGGAGCCGCGGCGGGGCGAAAAGGGCCTACGCCGGCCAAGAAGAAGAAGGTGCTGACGCTCGCGGAGCGTGTCGAACAATCGTTTAGGAGGAAAAATCGTCGGCATCAGCAAGAAGCCAGGAACAAGGTTGCGGCCGCGTCCATCCTTGCCGCCACATTAGAGAAAGAGTCCAACCTCGTGAAGAACAGTCAGCTTGTTCGCGAGGCCACGAGGCAGACCCTGCTGATACTAGGGTTAAACCCTAGGCACCACGGGCTCGTCGCTGCCGGTGCTCATCGCCCCTTCGTCATCAATTTTCGAACTCGTCGTGCATGTCCTTCACGCCGGCGGCGCACGGCTTCCAGCGGCACCACCTGCAGACCTTTCGTTTGTCCTACTTTATGGGCTCCTATTTACGGAGGTGAGCATGGTCGCATGTGGCACTCCAGCTCCCGCGGACATCGACCTCAACGCTATGCCTGTGAGCGGTGGATCGTCCTCCGGGTGCGTAGAAACGGCCTCGCGAGCTCGCCGTCGATGCCATTTGAAACGCTCACAACCTGTCCGACGGAATGGCAGGTGCGGAAGACAAGGCCAACTGTGTGTTCATGGTGGGCCTCATCTTCGAAGGTGGTGGCGGTGGCATCCTTTCGATCCCGATGAGATGCAAAGGCAAGATGGCATGGGGTACTCATTTGGTGAAGGCATGGCCAACCCCATCATGGAGGACCAACTCGGTTTGGGCAACTCTTTTTCGCTAGATCATGAGTTGCCGAATGACTATGGTCTTGATGAAGAGGATGATGAAGTGAACACCGATGAAGAGTCATTGTTCGATGAGCTTCCCGCCCAAGCCAATGGCAAGAAGAACAAGTGGACCAAAGCATACACATAAAATGAGGGCAAACTCTTTTGTAAATGTTGGAGAGACATTGACCAAGATCCCAAGATAGGCCTAGTGATCCATACCGCGGTGTGTGGGCATGACAACAACCGAGATGACATGGCCGAACTACATTCTCATTTTGTGTGCTGACATGTGTCCTGGCCCGCTGATAAGTGCGTCCAGTTTGAAAACTGCATATTCTTTTGGTAGGCTGGCATATGTATGCCGGCCGCTGACTTATAGCTGGCGTGAACTCTTCACATTGGCATGGTAACCGACATGACCTATGACCATGAGATATTTTAGCATTAAAAATAAAAAATGAATTGTCGTATTGGACACACAATCGATTCATTTATAAAAAAGACGAATGAGCCAACATAAATGAACGAAATACGGATCAACCATGGTATATTTGGATCGTGCAGTTGGAGTTGTTGTTAGTTCGGGTTGCCGTGGTCGCAGTCGGGCCAGCGGTTTTCTTTTTTTTCTTTTTAAACATAGTACAAACGCAAGCACTCATATACACACGCATACATTCACCCCTATGAACGCATACACGCACACCTTATCCCTATGGACACCTCCGAGAGACTAAGCCGACATATCATCTTGAGATTTACGAAGTCATCGTAGGCGCCTCGTCGTCGACGGGAATGTCTCATTCCACTGAAAACGTATCGTCGGAAATACTGAAATAAATTCAGAAATAATATAAGCATCAGGATTTGAACTCTAATGAACTGAAAATACCACTGTCCCTCCAACCATCCAATCATAAGTTGGTTTGCAGGCCAAGCGGTTTTACTGTTCCCAACGATAAGAAGGGAAGGGATCGCGGTGGGTGATGGATGCGGCGTCTTTTTCTTTCTCTGCTAATGTTGTGTCGTGCGCCGCCGCTGTCGCAGTGCTCGTGCTTTTTTCTTTTATATATAACAATATATAGATAGATAGAAATATCGTACGTCGTTTTTGTTGTAAGCCAAGGCGCTGCCTGTGTGTGTCGTCACGTCCGTCCATGGTGTGGGGAGCAGTGTGGTTTTCAGCTGTAGGAGAAAGTGGGGTTCCATTTCTTCCACTCAGGTGAACGGATCAGGAGTGGCAGCAGGTGGTTTCCATACAGTCCCAGATAATATTGCTGTCGTGTAAAGGCGAAAGCTCTGCATCCCGAGTCACCCGAGGTGACCGGTAAAATTGGGTTTGCTCAGGCAACTGCTTCGAAAAAGTTTTCCTATCAATCTGGAGCCATTGATTCGGTCTCATCCTATGAAAATGCATCTCTGCACCGGGCTTATCAGCTCCTGGCTACAGTAAATTCAAAAAAAAAAATACTCCTTCCGTTCTAAAATAAATGTCGCTCATTTAGTATAAAATTTGTAAGATATTTAGTTATAAATTAACGACAAACAACATTTATTTTTAAAGAGAGCGAGTATTTCTTTTGCACGGAAGATGTTCGAGTGGTTGAGGTCCTTGTAAAATTTCATCCTCTTGAGACATCTAAGGAGCTCATGGCAAAAAAAAGAACAAAATTCGATCTAAACAATGTGCCACGTATCCGGTTTTTTTGTGTCAGGTGCTCTTCGAAACTTCAGACTGCATCAAATTTTACACGGTCATCACGTACAATAGCATCTTGCTTGAAAAAAATGTTTTTTTAAATCTACTTTTAGTGATTTTTTTTTCATTTTGGCCGGGCTCATATGAACCTGGGAGCTGAAAGGCCGCTCTCTATGATCCGAACGAGTTCCAAGCCAATCTTTTGTCATCTTTGAAGGTGCATTTGCTAGTTTGAAAGAAGCTGGATCCGGATGAGAATAATGATATACTTATGTTTGATGCTACGTTTTGCGGAGACTCAATTGGGAGCACATAATAGTACCCCTCCGTAAATTAATGTAGTGCACAGAGATAGTATTTGACATGGATGGTCGATCATCCGCACGCGAGTGCACGTCCTTGTCGCTCTACATATGCACTCTTGAAATTGGTTTTGATCCCGTTTTATAAGTAAAGCATCGAACCAGAGTTCACGGTCGAACAATACGATATGATGGAACGGACCCCTTACAAAACAGATCGAAAGATAAAACATGAACTTAAAACAAGCCTAATACTTTGTTGATGACCGAACAAAGATCCCTGCGCTCAATGAAAACGTCCCCAGGATGGTGACTACGCGAAGCGTCACCACTGCCGAATCGGAGATCAGACAAAGGTTTTCATCGTAAGCCCTCACACAGAAACGAGATTCACAACACCGTCTTCAAGAAGCAAGCAGCACCCACGGGTGCCACCAAGAGGAGTCTCGGTCACCACGCCAACGAGGGTCAACTTGTCCACCCAGATCCTGGCCCTGCAAGAGCAGGTCTGACCCTCCCGTCATACATTCATAGTCGCACACACGACCAAAAGATGAAGCCACCACCGCCACCACGATGCCCGTTGCGAAGCCAAACTTGGAGTCCGCCATCTGAGACCACCGTCATGGCCTCCATGCCCCTGGGCATCATCGACCATCCACGTCAAGACCATCCAATCATAGTTGTAAGAGTTAAAGGGACCACCTTCCACTCCAAGCACTGCATCAACCATCGAATTTGGATCAGCACCACCACTCTAGGAAGTGCCGACGCCTCTATCCCCAGTCGATCCTGTTGAACCGGGGAGACACAACCTAGTGACTACCGATGGCCACTGCCGAGTACGCTCGAACGTCACCATGTCCATGGACATTGGTGTCATTCCATATGATGGTACAACAACGCCCGTAGAGCAACCCTCGGACCGATGCCACATCAAGCACCAAGCAAGAAATGCACAACGCAAAGACATCCAACGTGGACCAAGTCAACCCCTCATAGCCAAACGCTACCGGGCATCATCCACCACCACAGCCGCGGCAACATACCGATGCCAATCCTCGGGCCGCCGGCCGCCGGCCGCCGGATCTCGTGCCAGCCACTACCCACTAGACCCGGCCCGCGCTCTGTGTATGCACTCAATTTTCTTCTTTTCAAAGCCTCAGCCATAGAGCGATCCATCTACCGTACGTACCCAGTTTATATTCACCTAGTGGGAGAATGAGAAACCGTGGACCTGAATCCGCCAACCCCCCGTGGTACATCACGGTATTGTAACACACTACCACCAATACTTAACACTAATGCTTCGTTCCTGGAAACATCTGGATTCGGTTAACTTTTAACAGCGATGTTCCTCGCAACGAGAAAATATTAAGGAACAAAAACGAGTCATGGAAAAAGACATGAAATGCTTTGGCAGGTGCAAAGCTAGTTCCCACTAGCTTCTGGCTACCACATCACGGTCCAAACGGGTAACAACATAATAATACACACTACTTGGTTAATTATATAATCAGATTACCTCGGTGAATCTCAACTTCAGATTTCCATCTCCGCTGGCTGCCTTATCTGCCGACGGTAGAATCTATACTTTCCACCGAAAGGAAACTGCCAAGCCATGCCGGCCACCAGGAATATCTCTCTCTTCGTTAGTTGCCTCCGTTTTCGCCATTTTTTTTTTTGGAGATAGAAATGGTGATGTGATCGTGTTCTCCTTGTCTTGAAAATGCCTTCGTACTAGCAATCAAGAAAGCAGTTAAAGAATAACTAGCAATCTACTCCCTCTGTTCATAAATGTAAGTCTTTTTAAAGATTTCATTACGGACTATATAGGTATAGTAGCTAGATTTATTCATTTTATTCTGTATGTGGTTCATAGTAAAATCTTAAAAAGACTTATGTTTGAAAGTGAAGGGGGTATCATTCATGTATAGCTTTGGTTCCATGGACCGGAGGTGCGTACGGGAGATGGGATTGAATGCCATGGAAGAGCACGGTGCTGGTCTGAGCTGAAAGCTTATGGTGGTGGATAGGTTAGGAGCAGAGGGTCGGGTTGGTAGCCGATCACCGTTTATTAATTCCCGACTAGGAGAGGTACGCTGCTCCCGTTCTAGTAATTGATAATTAGTTGAATCGTCCTTGGTTCTTAGTAGATTAGACTAGTAGCTTGATTGGTTCCCATTAACAATGAGTACTTGCATTGGGGGCCCTAGTTTAGCTTGGGAGTAAGTAATGTGGATCCATGTCGGCAATTTCTGATCCCACACCCCACTGAGTAGTTCGCCATTAAACAAAACAACGAGTACTGATTACCGGTACAATTTCCTTTTCTTCTTCTGGTTGTTGTGAGAAGCACATGCAAGGCAATAGGCAAGCAGCACTACCAGAAACCCAACATTTCTTCTGCTGAGAAAGCTTCATAATTTGAGAAAAGTATTTTTTTTCGCACCTCAACTTATTGCCAAGTGTAGTTTTCGTCCCTAATTTTTTTTTACAATAATGTGCACCATCGAGGCCGGGAGCAAATATTTTGTTTGACAATGGAGTAAATATTTTGTAATCTAATTCATATGTTAGAGTTGTTCCTCTGTTTTTGGTGAGAGTTTTGTGTAATCTATAATCCAAAAATAAATGGTATTTCAAAAATAAAAGAGGAAGGTTCCTTCAGAAGGGGGGTGGTGGTGGTGGACGGTTTTCAATTTGTACTTGATCCAAGTATCCTATGACCTTGAAACAGTTGACCCACAAAGTCATATGTATATGTTGATATACATACTATGAACAGCAAAATACGTGCAAAGAAGTAACCACACAACATTATGCTCTGGAAATCAGAAATGAGGCAAGTACATGAAGTCACCAACCAAAACATTTTCACCTTGTTGTGTTATTCTGTAGAGGCATGTGCATTTAAAAAAAAGGAAGCATTGTCCCGGCCTCTGCATCGAGTGATGCATGCAGCTTTTTATGAAACCAGTCTGAACCAAGTACAAAGCGGTCTTAAAAAAATAAAAGATACAAGGCGTCTATCTCGCCGCAACCGATAATGGAAATAGTGACTTGTCAAATTTATGGCATCTTGTCATGCTTTGTCTTTTGCAAACCAATTGTTTTCATATTGCCATATGTGTCATCATTTTGTGAGTTTGCGTGTACTTTGAAAATCTTATAAAGGTGTGCTAATTTCGTCTCATTTATTGTGAGAGTTGTTTGCATGATAATCTCTAGTCAAAGAAGAGTTTTATTACAAAAATGAGTAGGTATCTATCGAGAAAAAGAAAAGAAACGGAAGAGATGTCGATTTTGGTTCCATCCATCTATATATCCTATGACCTCGAAACAGTTGACGCACAAAGTCATATGTATATGTTGATGTATACCATCAATGGAATACATGTAAATAAGGCAACACATATCAGTATCCTCCGAAAATCGGAGATGATTGGCAAGTTACATCAAGTCACCTTGTCCATGCTGTACCAAGTTGAACCTAGCGCCGTGGAGAAGAAGATGATCCCTCTCCTCCATGATGCATGCATGGACCAAGCCGTTTTTAGGACCGTGCATGTATGCAGCTTGTGCATCTTCCTTTTGTTATGACTAGCTACGTATATAGCAAGTCGTTGTATTCCTAGCAGCTGGCGACTGCCGTTGCTTCCACGAACACTACTGTATATGCTAGTCTACCAGCTACTTGCAGACGTGCACTCCAACATAACATGAAAAATGAAAGTCAAAATATATACCCGGCTGCTACAGAATGCTCTGTGAAGGCGTTGACACGCATTACTTATTTTTTCCTGGCGACTCAGGGGCTGGCTATTCTATACGAGTACAATACTGTATGCCTGTACCGGTGCATGTATATGCAGCAGTCTACATATATATAGCCGAAGATGAGAGTACATATACGCGGGGTCCTTTTCTGGTGCCTACCTACCCACCGTCGCCATTTTTGGGCCGTTCGGTAGGTACCCCATTTTATGTCAATCCATCCACAGTTTGTTAGTAGTTTGTTATATTTTGCGTGTTGTATATGACTGGTTGGACTAAAATACAACGTTGGAATCATATGCGTCACGGTATCCGGCCCAGGCGGTTGCGTATTTCCATGCATCCGTGGTGGATATGTAGTTTATACGTGCAGATATCAAGATATACATACGTAGTTTATACGTGGTGGAGTACTTAGCCGTCGGAGATTGATTGGGATCATATGGAATAATCATGTGTTCATACTTGCTGTCGTGTTGAGTGGTACATACTCGTATATGCTACTATTGTTAGTATTGTATAAGCGGGGTACAAATGACATCACCAGACACCAGCTAGAGTTAACTTTTCTCTAACGGAAAATTATACTCCACGTATGGTGTCTGGCTATTTGTAGGCTTGACCATCAAATGATTAAAAAAACACCCGAATTTTTGTTGCTAGCAATTTCGAAAAAAAAGAGAGTAATTGACTGGCAACTAGCTGTGTTTTAGGCCATTGTTTAAGGCCAGTGCTAGGCGCCGGCGCGCCGGCCCGAGGGCTAGCGTCGGTCGCGCAGCAGCCGTCGGATCAGGGCCCCTGACGGCCTAACCGTCAGATCTGCTCGCGCGAGCCCCCATCGTCCGTCATCCTCGCACGCGCTGTTGTTCCAACACGCGCCTCACCCCCACCGACGCCCCAGCACGCGTCGACCGCCTCGCCTGCGCCGACGCCCCAGCACGCGCCAACCGTCTCGCCTCGCCTCCTCACCGCTGGTCGCCCTCACCGTCGGTCGCCGCCAGTCGTCGCCTCGGCCGCCCGTCGAAAGCACCATGGATGCAGCCCGTCGGTCTTCACCTCGTTTTGATCGCATCTCACCACCTGTGTTGCAAACGCTGGATAAAAAGTTTCGACCGTGTGTAGAAAAAGCTTCAACCGTTAGAAAAAACTTCAACCAAAAACTTCACGAGGAAAAGTTGCAAACGTTGACAGAAAAATCTTCAACCGTGTATGAAAAAAGTTTCAAACGCCGCTCTGACTGCAGCATCTCGCGTGGTCACTCCTCAAAAGTTTCAACCGTGTATAGAAAAGCTTCAACCGTTGAAAAAAGCTTTAACCAAAAACTTCACGAGGAAAAAGTATGATTTGCCTTGCAGCTTTTTATATGTATGATTGCAGCTTTTTTAATCAACGGTTGAAGCTTTTTTAAATAGCCGTTGCAACAATTTTGAGTGACGTTTTGTAAACACTTGTATACGTGCGCCCCGTCCATGGCGGGCAGACGACGAGGACGACGGGCGAAAGCTAGATCCGGCGATGCGGACGGTCGACGGTGGCGGGAACTGGCGATTCAGGCGGGTCGACAGAGGCAGGGACCGACGCAGCAACGGCGGCGGCGCAGGGGCGCGCGGATGATAGGGCGCAGCGCGCGAGCCGTTCGAGATGGGGAGGAAATCGTGGATCGTTCAGGATGAGGCGCAGCGCGTGAGCCGTTTGAGATGGGGAGGAAATCGTGGATCGTTGAGGAGGCGCGAGATCAACGACGCGCGTGTGTCCGGCCGAAGCGTTCCGCCGGCGCACGGACGGAAAACGTTTCCCATTGTTTAATACATATTTTTGCTGGACAATATCCACTGCTTTGAGTTGTTTGATTTTCTCTTGTCAGCCTCTCTAGCTCCCACTTATTCATGTATATATGATCCCACGTACGTGCAGTGTATTCTGGTAGTTGCCAAGATTAAATGGAGGCCATGATTCAGCTCCCAACTGTACCTCTGTGCAAGTGTGAGGATGGTGACACAGGGATTCCCTCTTGGGTAGGTAGGCAGGTGCCAACGACGCTCCAAGCAGTTGAGCATCGCTTCATCATCTCATTGCCGTGTTTGTTATCTGGTGTTTGTTTGTTGTGGTTGTTGCACGCCCTTGAGTGTAATTTGCGCACGTACTTGTCCATTTTCATTGATTGGTGTCGGTACGATCAGGCTGTCTGAATTGAGAGATTAGACAGTCAGGATAAGTACCGGTAGAAATAATGTGCGTGTGACGTCCGTCTTTGTCATGACACAATATACATATGAGGTGTGCTTCGGTATACCCTTCATAAAAGTATAAAGGAGAACGTATATCCATCTCGTATTATACACTACCGGCCGCTGTATGTATGCAATACGAGGTGGGTATATGTATGTCTTCTTATAGTATAAAGAAGTACAATAGTATACAATACAAGATGGGTATACGTTCTTCCTTCTACGTTTTGTTGGAGGAGGTGTGTGTACCAAAGCAAAAGTGTATACATAAACAACAACTATGGAAGAGCTCCCAAACAAGAGCACGTATTGAGAGGAGACACAAATATATATGATCTGCAGCTATGTAGCTGGGAAACGGAGGATAGGCGGATTGACTCGTCCATCTTGGGGTGCATATGTTTGAATTGGAGTTCAAACACTAGTAGAAAAAGGCTTATTTATTCCATTTTCGGAGTTGTCGCTCTACCCAATTTACCTGGTAGGAGAATGAGAAACCGTGAACTCAAATCCACGGACAGTATTGCAACTTTACTACATTACTGTTTCATCATTGGAAACATCTTTTTTGAGAAAGGAAATATATTAATATCCAAACATCATTGGAAATATCTGCATTGGGTTAACTTTAACAGCCATGTTCCTCACAAGAAAGAAATATAATAAGGACCAAACAACGACGGAAGAGGACATCAATTGGTTTGGCAGGCGCAAAGCTAGTTCCCACAAGCACATCACTGTCCAAACGGGATTAATCTCGGTGGAGCTCAAATTCAGATTTCTATCTCTGCTGGCTGCCGTATCTGCCGATGGTAGAATCTACATTTTCCACCGAAAGGAAACTGCCAAGCCATGCCGGCCATCACGTGGATAACTCTCTTTGTTTTAGTTACTTTCGTTCCTGTAAAAAAGAATCGGTAGAAATGTGTTTTTTTAGGAAACAGCAGCAAAGCCAATGCTCTCGTTCTCTATCATGTATGGCTTTGGCACCATGGACCGGAGCCCGGAGGTGGGATTGAATGCCACGGCCGAGCAGGACGGTGATGTGAGCTGGAAGATTAGGATGGATAGGGGCAGAGGGTTGAGTTGGTAGTCAAACCCCATTTATCAATAGTGGGGGCTTTTGTCAGGCAATGGAAAGTGCTGTGTTCGGACGTCCAGGATGCGCTTCTTCTTCGATGTTTAAGGCTCCTGAACCATCATATAGGGGAGTTGATTAGGATTGCATGATAGCCGTGTTGGTACAGTGAAGGAGCGTTTTGATGCTATTGTTGCATATTTCTCTGATTCCTCTCTTTGCCATGTCAAATGATTTGTAATAGAGCTTAAACTAGCTGTACTTTATCCGTTTGTTTCTCCGGTTGCTACCTCAGTCTGTCCGTCGAGGCTGATATTTTTGGATGATGTGCTTTGACTTGACTTTAATAAAGTTGGGGCTGAGGGGAGACCCCTCTCATTTAAAAAAAAGTACACCGCTCCTTTTAATTAAAATAGTTATTGATCGTTCCTAGTTGGAAGGCTGAGACAGTCTTTATTACTCGAATTATTTGTCGTATAAATGAAAGGGTGCTTGGATACGTTTTAGTCCGATGACTAAAAGTAGTGGAACTTGCTAGCCTAACCCATGTTTGGATCCAAATACTAAAGAGACTAAAATAAAGTTAATGAGCATTTATTATCCTCCAAACCCTCCAATCCAGAACTCGCATGTGTTAAAAGAGAGGAGTTAAATAAGGAGAGAGAGGACTAATTCACATTTTAGTAGGAGGTCTTCTTCGGTACAACCCCCCCCCCCTAAACGTATAAGGGCAGTATGGTCATTGCACGTTCTGTACCGTATATGTCGCGCCGTCCGCCCGCCCGTCGTACGCCCGCCCGCCTGTCGTACGCCCGCCCGTCCGTCGTACATACGCCACGTCACCCACGCGTCGGCGGTTTGGCTGAAAAAAAACCTAACTTCGTCACGCCCGACTCCGCCGTCGCGACTCCGCCGCCGCGACACTGCCGCCGCGATCTCGCCGACGTGGCTCCCCCCCACACGTCTCCGCCGACGCCGCGAGTCCAGCACACGTCGCCTCCGCCGCCGACGTCTCGTCTCCGCCGCCGCCAGTACGCCGCCGCACACATCTCCACCGGCGACGTGACCCTCTCCCTCCGCTTCGACGCCGGCGGTTGCAGTGACCGACGTGGCACCGACGTTGAACGATGTCGATCAACCCTTCGACGACGAATAGTAAGTTTTTTCATTGAATCCATACAATTTTTCACGATTTCATTGTACATTGATACAATACCTATTGAAAGGTTTATTAATAGATCAAGACAACACCGGATATGCTGGCGATGACTCTAGTAGTGATGATGAATCTTTGTCGTTGAATGCAAATAAATCACTCGGACACAACTATATGAGTCAGGCTGAATCATATAGTGGTAATGTAAGTGTTGTGTACGTTGACTATAAATAATGAAAATATAAGTTATTACATTAACACTTGCAATTGCTATTGAATTTAAATAGGTGCATGCTAATGATGACAATGACGATTATCACAGCGATGATCAATCTTATGTTAAAGTGGAACCCAGGTATGTTTTAAATATGTTGTTGTATTATTATTAACATACAAATTGTATTACCACTTACACTTTTGAATCTGTACAGAGAAATACCGATGGTGACGCTGAGACGAGAACCTTACATGATGTCAATGATGTCAATGATGACAATAATGAGGATGATAACAATGATGAGGATGGTGATAATGATGAGGATGATGATAATGATGAAGATGATGAAAATGATGAGGATGATGAGAATGCATCTAATGAAGGAAATATGAGCGAAGTAAGTTATATTACATGTTCAAATTACTCATGAAAACTAACATATCAAAAGACCGACGAACATGGTGATATGTCTTATTTTGCAGGGGGTGTTGATGGTTCTAATGGGAACGATGAGCATGTTGGCGATCTTGATTTTGACCTTGACATCAGCTATGATGAATATTAGCAAGAGACATTGGATAGGCATTGGGAAGTCTTGGCCAAGACATTCAGGTCAGAAGGAGAGGTGTACATGTTCTATAACCACTACGCCAAAGATCGTGGATTCAGTATCAGGAGGGACTTGAAAAGATTTGGAAAAGGTTCCCAAAAAGTTTTATGCATGAGGAGGTATCTCTGTTCCAGGGCAGGAAAACGACAGGCAAAATTTTTAACCATGGAAGGCCGGACCCGCAGACTGAGACCGGAGAGTCGATGTTTCTGTGAAGCCCATTTAAAAGTGAAGCTTGATAGAAAGAGTGGACTTTGGTATGTCAGTAGTTTCTTCGATGATCACAGCCATGTTCTTGCAAAACCGGACGAAGTCCCTTTCCTACGGTCTCACAATGTAATCAAAGATTTCCAGAAAGCAGAGATTTTAGCTATGGCAGGAGCTGGGATAAGAAAGCATATCATTTTTGATAACTTTGTCAGCAGGTACGGTTCGTACGCTAAGACAGGGTTTGGAAGGACGAAATTGTATAATATGTGCTACAGGGAGAAGATGAAACTGCTTGTCCAAGGTGATGCTGACACTGCTATAGGAATCATGTTGGCTAGAAAGGACAAGGATCCGGATTTCTTCTTTGAGCATACCGTTGACGCTGAAGGTTGGGTGAACAACCTGTTCTGGTGTGATTCGCAATCACGTCGGAATTATCTTGACTATGGTGATGTCACTATGTTCGACAGTACGTACAAGATGAATAGGTATGGAATGCCATTTATCCCTTTTGTTGGTCTCAACAATCACCGTTGCACTACGGTTTTTGCATGTGCCATTGTTTCAGATGAGACTGAAGGTACGTATGTTTGGCTGCTAGAACGTTTTTGAAAGCTAACTGCCAGAAGAAGCCCTAGTCTGTAATTACTGATGGAGATGCAGCGACGATAAGGGCTATTAGGAAGGTGCTTCCTGACGTGTGGCATCGTCTATGTTCATGGCATATTGAAAAAACATGCAGAAACACCTCCATCACAAGCCATTGAAGGAATTCAGGTCACTCTTGTACTACGCCACCACACATGCAGTTTTCGAGGAGAGATGAGCCACGTTTGTTCAGAAATGGCAGACGGAGAAAACAAAAACATGGCTCCATAGGATGTACAGGAAGAAGAAGCTTTGGGCTGCATCATATTTGTCTGGTGGGTTATTTCTTGGTATGTGTAGTAATCAGAGGAGCGAGAGCCTGAACTCATGCCTGCACCTACATCTGGACTACGGTATGACAATTGTTGATATGATTGTACACTATGAGAATTGCATCATGCGCCTGCGCGAGAATGAATCGCATGACGATTGCGTGGCCTCACAGACTCTACCAGTAACAGTGACTCAGTGTAAGACCATTGAGGTGTTTGCTGCCAAAGCATTCACGAAGGCGAACTTTTACATCTTGTAGGAAGATTTAAAAAAGGTACATCAGCTTGAGGTAATTGATAGATTAAGAGGAGCAGACAGTCACAGATTCGTGGTTACTTGGAAAAATAACAGGGATCATAGGTTTAATGTGGACTACGCACCAGGTAACTCTGCAGAAACTATAAAGTGGAGTTGTCGGAGTATGACTCGCAAAGGCCTTCCTTGCAAGCATATTCTTCATGTTTTGAATGCACTCAACTTACCTGCAATACCTAAGTGTTGTATCCTGCGACGGTTCACGAAGAAAGCAAGATCTGGATTGCCCGTGAAGCGCACCAGCGATCTGTTTTCATGGGGTTGGACGGGTAAGGAGACCAGAGCTAGATATAGTACGTTGAGCAGTGTATCTGCAGAAGCTGCTCATATCGCATGTCATAACCCATTCTTATTCGACAAGATGCTGGCAGCAATGAAAGAAGTTATAGCGAATAAGGACATCTTGAATAATGAAGAACCCAGTCAGCAAAGCTTTGTGAGTAATGATGAATTTCAGCCTAAGAAGAATCATATTCTTATTCGTGATCCAGTGAAGGTGTCCACCAAAGGGGCACCTAAACAGAATATTAGAGGTCAGGGTAAGAATGCTCGTGAGGTGACCAAAAATGGAAGACCAAAAGCATTTAATGAGAAAAGCGGACGTCTATGTAGACTATGCAGACTTTCAGGTCATAACAAGGCCACTTGCAACCAAAATCTAGAGTACGTATATGTTTGTTATTATACTTATGTTGTTTCGTTTCGGTAACTATTTTTTTATAACCTATAATTTATTTCATACAGTAATTGGGGTTGAAGACAGAAGCGGTGTTATTGTAATCTTTAGATTTTTATATCTACAATAATATTGTGTTACATAAGACAATATGTATATGTTTTTCTTGTTATTTAAGATAATACGTATTTTATATAAGACAATACTACGAGCACTTCAGCCGACATCGATTGTGCTATTTTAAAAATGCAAAATGCATGTACCGACGTCATGACGGCGCTGTGTGTTCTGGGTGAAAACTCGTCGCATCGACCGCATGCGTCGACGTCACGCGGGAGCAGTTAACCCCGTCGCCCCGACTGCGCAGGGCCGCCGACCCCGTCGTTTCTGGGCAAACAAACGTCGCGCCGACTGCATCCCTCGACGCCACGAGAACGCAGAATGACGTTGGTTTTTTCGTGCAAAAAAAAGACGTCGCTGGGACTGCATGCGTCGACGTCACGCGGGGGCCGTTGACCCCATCGTTATTCGGCCTAAACCCGTCGCACCGACTGCATGTCCCGACGCCGCGCGAACGCAGAAAACGTCGCGCCGACTGTATGCACCAGAACATAGCACAGTTGATAGAATTTTCAACAACAAAACGTAATATTTATATATTACTAAAACTATATAATTACTATTACGTATAAAATGTTTAAATACAAAATATGATAAAATCATCTACTCCCGTAGTAAACTCAAACACACATGAATCTCCTCTGATGTCATCTATTTCTTTCTCCTTGCAATCCTAATAACTATGTCTTTAATTTCCCCAAGTGTGTTCTTCAAAGCAAAAATCAATTGCCCTATCATTAGCTCCCTCGAACCATCAATTGATCTCTGCAAAGCAACCCACAAATTATTTTAGTCCACTATAAATGTTCATAGTAAAGAGTACTAATATTAGTTTTGTATCTGTGAAAAAGATCGATCCCATGTATCGCCATTCCAATTTTTAAAGCAATGAAGAACAAATAATCCACATGAGTTCCTGATACATGTAATTAACAATAAATAATTATGCATCACACACATATAATACATCAACGTTATATTCAACTACATACTCACCCATCTTCTTGTTGAGGCATGTCGTAGGTTTTAATAGGCCATGTGGATACATCCGGATACTGCACAGATCCGGTTGCATTTGTTTCTGAAATATCTGCTCCAATTTCTCTTCTCTAAAAATAGAAATAAAACACAAGAAACTTTCAATAAATAATGTAAACACACGATGGTTCCGCAATGCAAATATGTATTAAAACCTACCAAGTCCTCAACGAGTTTTCTAGTTGTACTATCAAGTTCTTTTCCCATCAACGAGTCTAGAACCTGGAACTCTTCCTTTTCCTTATGCATGACGACCGTAACCCAATGGGTGTTATCCTTGTTGAGAGCCATATAAAACCAACTACATCAACTCCTTGATTTTTAATCCAAAAATAGATAACACATCATCATGCCCTATTGAAATAAGGCCTTTACTACCAGCTGACTCTTGAACCATGATTTTTTTATGCCGATTGTAGCCTTGGATCAAAAAGTAAAGTAAAAATTCACGCATCTTAACGGACGGCATTTGTAACATGCCTTGCAAATCCATTTCATAAAACGTAAATTTTTGACTTGCTGAAAGTTTATCAACAAGACTAACCCACTTCTCAACAGAACATGAAATCACAACGTCGATTTCCATCCTTCATAATTTAAACAATTTGTCACGTACGAGACAATTTACTTGATATTTCAATAATAACATGAACATTATAAACATACTTACCCAATTATAATTCCGATGAACGAAGAACAGACGGACGAACGATGAAGGCTGCGTCGACGCACTGACGTACGGTCAATGCCGACTGCGACGGACGGTGAAGAACGACGGCGGACGGACGGACGACTGACGGCGGACGGATGGTGACGGTGATGGACGGCGACGCGCGAACGGACGGGCGACGGCCACGGTGACGGAGTTGTGATGGCGCGGCGTCGGGAGGGATGGAGGGCGGCGAGATGACGTCGGCGTACGACAAAGCGTCGGCGGGGGGGGGGGGGGAGGGGGGGGGGGGTGGCGAGACCACGACGGTTGCAGAGCGAGGCATCGGGGGCAAGGCGGCGGCGAGATCACGTCGCTCTAGCTAGGGTATGCAACATCACTAATCCCCGCCGTCGTGGGAAAACAATATCACGACGTCGGGCGTATTTTTTTTATTTTTTCCCATATGAATAGTTGCAAGTCTCCTACATAAAATCTTTCCATATGAATTTGCAAGTCCCTTTCATGAATTTTTTTCATTTTTTTCCATGCTTCACGATGAACTTCACAAGGCGGCACGTCAAATTTTAGAATTTTCTGACAATCCGTGCTTTTTTTATGAATTTCCATTCAAAAACTGGCACAAACAGATGTCGGGCGTGACGCAACGTGTGTTTGGTCTCTGATTTCGTTGAAATTTTGGGTGACATCATTGCAAAGTTTGGTGAATTTCATGAATGCATGCATGTACTTCATGTGCAACCCATGGGTGTCGGTATGAACGGAAGGGGTGCTACAACGCCATCTTGCAACTACCCTTCATGAAAAAATTTCATTTTTTTTCCACGCTTCACGATGAACTTCACAAGGCGGCACGCCAAATTTTAGAATTTTCTGACAATCCTTCCCTTTTTATGAATTTCCATTCAAAAACCGGCACAAACAAATGCCGGACGTGACGCAACGTGCGTTTGGTCTCCGATTTCTTTGAAATTTTGCGTGGCATCATTGCATGTCCATTCTCAGGTGCCGGCAAAAGTTGGATGAATTTCATGAATGCATGCATGTACTTCATGTGCAACCCATGGGTGTCGGTATGGACGGAAGGGGTGCTACAACGCCATCTTGCAACTACCCTTCATGAAATTTTTTCATTTTTTTCCACGCTTCACGATGAACTTCACAAGGCGGCACGTTAAATTTTAGAATTTTCTGACAATCCGTGCTTTTTATGAATTTCCATTCAAAAACCGACACAAACAGATGCCGGACGTGACACAACGTGCGTTTGGTCTTTGATTTTGTTGAAATTTTGCGTGGCATCGTTGCATGTCCATTATCAGGTGCCGGCAAAAGTTGGGTGAATTTCATGAATGCATGCATGTAATTCATGTGCAACCCATGGATGTCGCTATGGACGGAAGGGATGCTACAACGCCATCTTGCAACTACCCTTCATGAAATTTTTTCATTTTTTTCCACGCTTCACGATGAACTTCACAAGGAGGCACGTCAAATTTTAGAATTTTCTGACAATCCGTGCTTTTTTTTATGAATTTCCATTCAAAAACCGGCACAAACAAATGCCGGATGTGACGCAACGTGCGTTTGGTCTCCGATTTCGTTGAAATTTTACGTGGCATCATTGCATGTCCATTCTCAGGTGTCGGTAAAAGTTGGGTGAATTTCATGAATGCATGCATGCACTTCATGTTTAAGAAAAATTATAAGTTATTTATATATTATTTAAGAAAAATTATTTAAAATAATTTCATGAATGTTTATATCGTTTAAGAAATTTTTTACGTCTTAATATAATTTCATGAATGTTTATATCGTTTAAGAAATATTCGAAGTTATTTTATTTTCTTCATTGTAAATTTAAATATTTAGTTAACTAATGTAAACAATTTAAATATTTCAAATAAATAATAATAATAATAACAATGTAAACCATGAATTTAGATTCATAATAAACTTTGATAAAATTTCATAGTTTCCGATTACATTCGAACATAATTAAAAAACTAAAAATAAAATTTAATTAAACATTACTAAATTCTAAAAATCCTAACCTAATCGGAGTCGAGGTAGACGACGGCGGGCCCGTCCACCGCGCCTTCGCCGTCCCCGCTGTCGTCGTCGTCGTCGTCGGAGCTGTTGGCGAGAGCGTCCTAGTCTACGTCGTCGCCATCGCCGACGGGCGGCGGGTTTGCCGCCGCTGCCGCCGTCGCCAGGATCGCCGCCGCGATCTCCGCCTCTTCCCTCGCCGCCGCTGCCGCCGTCGCCTGCGCCGCCCTCATGGCGACGAGTAGCCCCGGCGAGTCGTCGGGGTCGCCGTCCTCGCGGAGGACGAACTGCTCCGGCGGCACCTCGTACTCCGCCGGGACAGCCGGGGCCGCCAACGGGGCCGCCGGAGGTGGGTGGGGGATCGCCGCCTGACGGCGACGCAGGACGCCCTTGCCACTGCCGCCGCCGCCTGCCGGCAACGCCTGATGACGTCGTTGTAGTTTTTCCTGTCCCAGAAGGCATGTCGGCCGTGGGTGCTGTAGCGGCCGCCGGGGTGGACCCGGAGCTGCTCCGGCGTCGCGGGGTTTGTCAGCGTCGGATAGCCGTCCTTGCAAATCCTCCAAGGTTTTGCAAGGCGGCAGCCCGACGGGACGAGGAGGCCGATGTTGAACAGCTCCTGCGTCAGCGGCTTGTCGAGGCTTTGGGGCCAGTTGCTCTCCGGCGCGCCGCCGCCGCCGGCATGGTCTATCACCGGGTCGTCGGAGAACGGGGAAGGGAGGAAGAGAGCTTCGGGGCGACGGGGACCTGCGGCGGAACGACGAAGAGCGGGGGAGAGAAGGAGAGCAGGGGAGCGACGGGTGTGCCGACGTGCCGCGGGACGACGGGTATATATAGCGCCGCGACGGGAGGGGAGGCGACGGGGCAGCTGGCCGGCGTAACTCCCCTGGAGTGAATGCGCGTCGCCTCGGGATCCGTCGAACCAACGGGCCAGCGGCGACGGCCTTGGGAACCGATGCGACTGGGCTCTGACGACGGGGCCGCCATTAACGTCGTCGCCTCGGGAGCCGTCGAACCAATGGGTTAATGGCGGCATCTGACGACGCTGACGCGGTGGTTAATGGCGGCGGCTTCGGGAACCGACGCGGCGAGCTGGCGACGCGTTGGTTAATGGCGGCGGCTTCGGGAACCGACGCGGACTGGCGACGCAGTGCGGGATTAATGGTGGCGGCGTCGGGAACCGACGTGAACTGACAACGCAGCGCGGAATTAATGCCGTGGTCTCGGGAATCGACGGATTGACCGCAGTCAGACCGACGTGGTGACGCCACGTCGCAGCGGGTGGGACGCGGGTACGACGCGTATACCGGGCTCCTGTACGTCGCCGTTTCGTCAGCTGGCGCCCGTCGGGCTGACGCGCGTACGTCGGGACGGGGGAAAAGACAATCCTGCCCTTTGTTACGAAGGGGTATCGTTCAATCTCAGCCGTCCTTGTGTTTGGGGGTTGTACGGAAGAAGAAGTGTTTTAGTAGGGGTACCCCTGACTAAAAGATTTTAGCCTCAAGACTAGTTTTAGCCTCTCTTTAGTCACGGATGCTTGGAACTTTAACCTCTTTAAGAGAGACTATATTTAATCAGACTAGTTTTAGTCCCTTGGATCCAAGCACCCTCTGAATGTATTTAGACACTGCTTATTGCTTAAGTAGATGTGTTTGGACAGGAGGAAGTACAAGATTAGAGTAGCTAGATTGGACCTCATTACCAATGAGTAGTTGAGTTGGGGCCCTAGTTTAGCTCGGGAATAATGTGGATCCAAGTCGGCAATTCTAATCCCACGCCCCACTGTGTAGTTTGCCATTATCGGTACCATTTACTGGAAAGGAATATCGGTACCATTTCTTTTTCTCCTTGCATGGTTGTTGTGAGGAGAAAATGCCAGACAATAGGCAAGCAACACTCCAAGAAACCCAACGTTTCTTCAGCAGATAGACCTTCATAATTTGAGGTAAGTGTTCTTTTCACACCTCAACTTACGGAGAAGTTAGTTTTTCATCCCTATTTTTTTCTGAGTTCTATAATAAACTCACCGCAATTCGCATCGTCATTTACCAAAGTTGGGAGCAAAGATTCTTGTTCGATAATGGACTAAATATTACATTATCTGTCTAATGGATATGTGAAAGTTGGTCCTTTGTTTTGGTGAGAGTCGTGTGATAACAATCTGTAGTCAAAAAACAAATGCTACTTTTTTTTTTTGCGAATGAAAAAAAAATGCTACTTAAAAAAGTAATATTTCTAATCCCACTTTTGCTTCGGTACAACCCCCTCCCCCACAAAACGTATAAAGGATAATGTATATCCACCTCATATTGTATACTATAGGCCGCCATACGTATATCCACCTCGTATAGTATACGTATGACGGTCTATAGTGTACAATACGAGGTGAGTATACATTCTCCTTTATACGTTTTGTGGGGGAGGGGGTTGTACCAAAGCACACGTCTTCTAATCCATCAAACTATTGTATGACCTCGAAACAGTTAAAGCACAAAGTCATGTTGATACATGCCATAAACAATAAAAGAGGTGCAAATAAGATTTTTCCTTTCTAGAGATTGCAGGAAATCCATGAATTCACTAAGGGGAAGATGTGGGATGGCCAAACTGTACAGCGGTAGCAAGCCCACTTCGAAGGAACAAAGACAAGTGAAGTAACACTAGTGGAAAACGGGCCTTTGGCCTAGAGCCTTTAGTCCCGGCCTCCATCTGGGCCGGGACTAAAGGCCCGGCCACGTCGTCCCAAAATCGCAATGCCGTCCACGAGGCTTTGATCCCGGTCCGTAAGGAGCCTTTAGTCCCGGTTTAAGACACAAACCGGGACTAAAGGGCTACGCGATGTGCAGCCCGCATGTGCGCCACCTTTAGTCCCGATTTGTGTCTCAAACCGGGACTAAAGTCATGTGCCTATATATATTGGCCACAGCCCCCCTCTTCCCTCTTTCTTGCATTTTTCTTGGATGGAAGAGTGTGGGTGTGTGCTAGCTCTCCATTTTTCTTGGATGCACTAGAGGTGTTTGTTGAAATGTGTGTTAGAGCGATGCCGCTTCAGTTCACCGAACACAACTACGATATGAGATGCCCGAGCCACGCTTAAACCTCTTCCTCTTTATTTCTACTTATTCTAAAAGGTTAGCAACTATATTTCCTCGTTTAGACCGTGCGATACTAATTTTTAGGATCGTGATTGTATTTGATATATTGTCGTATAATGTAGATGAGCCATCCATGGATGTACGGTGATCGACGCACAACCGCTTACAGAGAAGGCATGCATTCTTTTCGAGATGCAGCCGATGCGAACAAGCATGGTGGTGGCTATATGTTTTGTCCATGTGTTGAATGTCGGAATGAGAAGGATTACACTTCCTCAAGAGTAATTCAGAGCCACCTGCTTCGGTCCGGTTTTATGTCGGGCTATAATGTTTGGACCAAGCACGAAGAAAGAGGGGTTATGATGGAAGACGACGATGAAGAAGAAGAGAATGATGATGACAACTACCGATCTATGTTCCCTGAGTATGCTGATACCGCAATGGAAGACAATGAAGAAGAAGATCAGGATGAAGAACGGGAACCAGATGAGCCCGCTGATGATCTTGGCCGGGTCATTTTGGTGCACGGCGAGGTTGCGACAAAGAAAAGGAGAGGTTGCAGTTCGAGCAGATGTTATAGGACCACAACAAATTGTTGTACCCAACTTGTGAAGATGGCCAGAAGAAGCTGGGTAGCACACTGGAATTGCTGAAGTGGAAGGCAGAGACCGGTGTGACTAACTCGTCATTCGAAAAGTTGCTGGTATTGATGAAGAAGATGCTTTCAAGAAAGAACGAATTGCCCGCTAGCACGTACGAAGAAAAGAAGCTTGTCTGCCCTCTAGGATTAGACGTGCAGAAGATACATGCATGCCCTAATGACTGCATCCTCTACCGCGGTGAGAAGTACGAGAATATGGATAAATGCCTGGTATGCACTGCATTGCGGTATAAGATCAGAAAAGATGACCCTGGTGATATTGAGGGCGAGCCACCCAGAAAGAGGGTTCCTGCCAAGGTGATGTGGTATGCTCCTATAATACCACGGTTGAAACGTCTGTTCAGAAATAAAGATCATGTGAAGTTGTTGCGATGGCACATGGAAGATCGTATGAAAGACGATAAGTTGAGGCACCCCGCTGATGGTATGCAGTGGAGAAAAATCGAGAGAGAGTTCCCGAGATTTGCAGGTGACGCAAGGAACTTATGGTTTGGTCTGAGTACAGATGGCATGAATCCTTTTGGGGAGCAGAGTTGTAGTCACAACACCTGGCCCGTTACTCTATGTATCTACAACCTTCCTCCTTGGTTGTGCATGAAGCGGAAGTTCATTATGATGCCAGTGCTTATCCAAGGTCCAAAGCAACCCGGCAACGATATTGATGTGTACCTAAGGCCATTAGTTGATGAACTTTTACAGTTGTGGGCCGAACCAGGTGTACGTGTGTGGGACAAGCACAAACAAGAGGAATTTGACCTTCGAGCGTTGCTTTTCGTAACCATCAATGATTGGCCTGCTCTTAGCAACATTTCAGGACAGTCAAACAAGGGATACAATGCATGCACGCACTGTTTGGATCAGACAGAAAGTATATATCTGGACAAATGTAGGAAGAATGTGTACCCGTACAATCGTCGTTTTCTTCCGCCCAAGCATCCCTTAAAGAAAAAAAAGGCAAGCATTTCAATGGCAAGGCAAAACCCCGGAGGAAGCCTATCATCCGTACTGGTGCTGAAGTATTTGATATGGTCAAAGATTTAAAAGTAATCTTTGAAAAGGGTCCTGGCAGCCAACCTGTTCCTAACGGCCCTGATAAGCGCGTACCCATGTGGAAGAAGAAATCTATATTTTGGGAGCTACCCTACTGGGAAGTCCATGAGGTCCGCTCGGCAATCGACGTGATGCACGTGACGAAGAATCACTGCGTGAATATTCTAGGCTTCCTGGGCTTGTATGGGAAGTCAAAAGATACACCGGAAGCACGGGAGGACCAGGAACGTCATAAAGGAAGAGATGGCATGCATCCAGGGCAGTTTCAAGGGCGTGCCAGCTACGCTCTTACTAAGGAAGAGAAGGAAATCTTATTTGAAGTCCTTTTCAGTATCAAGGTCCCGACTGGCTTCTCGTTGAATATAAAGGGAATCGTAAATATGAAAGACAAAAAATTCCAAAACCTAAAGTCTCATGACTGCCACGTGCTTATGATGCAATTGCTTCCGGTTGCATTGAGGGGAATTCTACCGGAAAATGTTCGCCTGGTAATTGTGAAGGTACGTGCATTCCTCAATGCAATTTCTCAGAAGGTAATCGATCGAGAAAGTCTATCAGGGTTACAGATTGATGTGGTCCAATGTCTGGTCAGCTTTGAGTTGTTGTTCCCGCCATCCTTCTTCAATATAATGACACACCTCCTAGTTCACCTAGTCGAAGATATTAGAATTCTCGGTCCTGTTTTTCTACACAATATGTTCCCCTTCGAGAGGTTCATGGGAGTCTTAAAGAAATATGTTTGTAACCGTGCTAGGCCAGAAGGAAGCATCTCCAAGGGCTATGGAACAGAGGAGGTCATTGAGTTTTGTGTGGACTTTATTCCTGACCTTAAGTCGATTGGTGTTCCTGAATCTCGGTATGAGGGTAGGCTGACAGGAAAAGGCACACTAGGAAGGAAAGCAAAAGTATGTATGGACGGGCATTTTTTCTCTCAAGCACACTACACAGTTCTACACAATTCCACCGTGGTGGCTCCGTATATCGTGAGACACAAGAATATTCTACGCTCCGAAAACCCGGGGAAGGCTGACTCTTGGATTAAAGGGGAACACGAGAAGACTTTCGACAGTTGGTTGCAGACACATCTCATGAATGACGACACTGTTGGAGATCAGTTGTACTGTTTGGCCAGGCCACCATCTTCGACTATATGTACTTTCCAAGGGTATGGGATAAATGGGAATACATTTTACACGGTTGCCCAAGATAAAAAGAGCACCAACCAAAATAGTGGTGTCCGCTTTGATGCAACAGACGAGAATAGGCACTGTTTGGAAACATATTATGGGTACATAGAGGAGATATGGGAACTTGACTATGGACCTACTTTTAAGATCCCTTTGTTTGGTGCAAATGGGTGAAGCTGACAGGAGGCGGGGTAGTTGTAGACCAAAAATACGGCATGACAACAGTGGATCTCAACAATCTTGCGTACATGGACGAACCATTTGTCCTAGCCAATGATGTCGTTCAGGTTTTCTATGTGAAGGACATGTCTACAAAAACGAGAAAAAGAAATCAGCAAAAGAAGATATCGTCCGATGAGCCAAAACGCCACATAGTTCTTTCAGGGAAAAGAAACATCGTGGGAGTAGATGACAAGAGAGACATGTGAGTAGATTATAATAAGTTTCATGAAATTCCGCCCTTAAAAGTGGAAACTGACCCAAGCATCCTACTGAATGATGAAGATTCTCCATGGCTACGACCCAGAAGAAAACAAAAATAATAGATAGGAATATTGGTGCAATAATGTAATAATGTATTAAACCTTTTATGTAATGCATGTATGGAATGTACTAAACCTTTTAGTTTTGAATTATTTATTCAATTTCAAACACTTTTCATTATCATAGTTTTGTCAAATTCTCAAATATGCAAAAAGAATTTTAATAAACATAGTTTTTAATTGAAAATAACAAAATAGTTAATAGTTTGGATAGTCAAAATAATTAATTTTGAAAATAGAGAATAGTTTTGAATTATTTATTCAATTTCAAACACTTTTCATTTTCATAGTTTTGTCAAATACTCAAATATGCAAACAGATAACTATTTATATTCTCAAATATGCAAAAACCAATAAAATAAGAAAACAGAAAATAGGCCTTTAGTCCCAGCCCGTACCACAGACCGGGACTAAAGGACCGAAGCAACCCTGCGACGACATTGATGTGTACCTAAGGCCATTAGTTGATGAACTTTTGCAGTTGTGGGCCCACCAGGTGTACGTGTGTGGGATGAGCACAAAGAACAGGAATTTGACCTATGAGCATTGTTGTTCGTAACCATCAATGATTGGCCTGCTCTTAGTAACATTTTAGGACAATTAAACAAGGGATACAATGCATGCACACACTGTTTAGATAAGACTAAAGGTACATATTTGGGAAAATTTAAGAAGGTTGTCTACGTGTTATGTCATCAATTTCTTCCGACCAATCATACCGTAAGAAAGAAAGGCAAGCATTTCAACGATGAGGCAGATCACCGGAAGAAGCCTAACCTCCCTACTTGTGATGAGTTATTGGCTATGGTCCAGGATTTGGATCGAATAGTAATCTTTGGAAAGGGTCCTCGCGGTCAATCTGTTCCGAAAGACGACGTTACCGGACACGTGCCCATGTGGAAAAAGGAATCTTTATTTTGGGAGCTACCCTATTGGAAACACCTAGAGGTCTGGTCTTCAATCGACGTGATGCACGTGACGAAGAATCTTTGCGTGAACCTGCTAGGCTTCCTGGGAGTGTATGGAAAGACAAAAGATACAACAGAATCACGGGAGGAGCACAAACGTATGAAAGACCCATACGACAAGAAGACTGATAAAGTGCGTCAATACTTAAGCAGCTACGCTCTTACCAAAGCAGAGAAGGAAATCTTTTTTGAATGCCTGAGCAGTATGAAGGTCCCCGCTGGATTCTCGTCTAATATAAAGGGAATAATAAATATGGCAGAGAAAAAATTCCAGAACCTGAAGTCTCATGATTGCCACGTGATTATGACGCAGTTGCTTCTGGTTGCATTGAGCGGCTTCTATCGGAAAATGTTCGATTACCCATTGTGAAGCTATGTGCATTCCTCAATGCAATATCTCAAAAGGTAATCGATCGAGAACTTTATATGATGTGTACTAATGTATTAAACTTTATGTGATGTATTAAACTTTATGTGATGTGTACTATGAAGTGCATCTAGTTTTTTCCATAACCCTCTCAACTTTTTAGCACATGCTATGTGTGTAAAATGATGATTCCATGCCAGGTTTCAACATTTTCAGAGTTCATTCGTAGTGCTTTTCAATTTTAGGGTCAACTAGCTCAACAAAAATAAGTAAATGCACGAAAAATACCAAATGAAGTAAGAAATTATTGAAAATTTGTGATGTGCCTTTGAGTGGAGCATTTTGAACACACAAAAAGTATGGAGTTTAAATAAGTTCAAAAAAATGAAATCCCTTTCTAAGAGATGAGTTCTCGTTCGAAACCCTCATACTTTGAGAGAGATTGTCCGTTTTGTACACAAAGTGCATCCAGTTTTTGTCGTAGCCCTCTCAACTTTTTAACACATGCTATGTGGGTGAAATGATGATAGCATGCCAATTTTCAATATTTTCAGAGTTCATTTGTAGTGCTTTTCAATTTTAGGGTCAACTAGCCCAAAAAAACAAAAGTAAATGCACGAAAAATACCAAATTAAGTCAGAAATTGTTGAAATTTTGTGATGTGCCTTTGAATGGTGCATTTTAAACACACAAAAAGTATGGAGTTCAAATAAGTTCAAAAAATAAAATCCCTTTGTAATAGATGAGTTCTCGTTCGAAACCCTCATACTTCGGGAGGGATTGTCTGTTTTGTACACGAAGTGCATCCAGTTTTTGTCGTAACCCTCTCCACTTTTTAGCACATGCTATGTGGGTGAAATGATGATACCATGCCAACTTTCAAAATTTTGAGAGTTCATTTGTAGTGCTTTTCAATTTTAGGGTCAACTAGCTCAAAACAAATAAGTAAATGCATGAAAAATACCAAATGAAGTCAGAAATTGTTGAAATTTTGTGATGTTCCTTTGAATGGTGCCTTTTGAACACACAAAAAGTATGGAGTTCAAATAAGTTCAAAAAAATGAAATCCCTTTGTAACAGATGAGTTCTCGTTCGAAACGCTGATACATCAAGAGAGATTATCCGTTTTGTACACGAAGTGTATCCAGTTTTTGCCGTAACCCTCTCAACTTCTTAGCACATGCTATGTGCGTGAAATGATGATACCATGCCAACTTTCAACACATAGTTCATTTGTAGTGCTTTTCAATTTCACGGTCAACTAGCTCAAAAAAACTAAATGCACGAAAAATACCAAATGAAGTCAGAAATTGTTGAAATTTTGTGATGTGCGTTTGAATGGTGCATTTTGAACACACAAAAAGTATGGAGTTCAAATAAGTTCAAAAAAATAAAGTCCATTTGTAACAAATGAGTTCTTGTTCGAAACCATGATACTTCGAGAGATATTGTCCGTTTTGTACACGAAGTGTATCCAATTTTTGCCGTAACCCTCTCAACCTTTTAGCACATGCTATGTGGGTGAAATGATGATACCATGCCAACTTTCAACATTTTCAGAGTTCATTTATAGTGTTTTTCCATTTCAGTGTCAACTAGCTCAAAAAAATAAGTAAATGCACGAAAAATATCAAATGAAGTCAGAAATTTCATAAAGTTTTTTTGTTAAACTATTTAATAGAAAACAAAAAAAGAGTCAACTAAAAAGAATCAACTAAAACATTAACTAAAATTAATGAATTAAGAATAATTTACTAAAATTTTCAAAGTGCTTATTTGTTAGAAAGAATCAAGTAAAACATTAACTAAAAAGAAACAAAAAAAAGATCAACTCAATAGAAAACTAAAATAGAAGAGAAAAAAATATTGAATAGCAAATAATTAAAATATAAACTAGGACTAAAAATTATTAAAGTAAAAAAACAAATGTCGCCTATTGGGCCATCACGACTTGCATACGACTAGAAACCCTACCCGACAGGTGGGCCAGAATGAAGGCCCGCGGGCCCAATAGGCTCAACAGGCAGCGAGATGAGAGTTAGGCCCACATGCCTTCAATGGAGAGAAGCTCAATTGAGCAAGGCGCGACAGTGCTTATAATGTTGGAAATATGCCCTCGTAGCAATAATAAATTAGTTATTATTATATTTCTTAGTTCATGATAATCGTTTATTATCCATGCTATAATTGTATTGATTGGAAACACAATACTTGTGTGGATACATAGACAAAACACTGTCCCTAGTAAGCCTCTAGTTGACTAGCTCGTTGATCAAAGATGGTCAAGGTTTCCTGGCCATAGGCAAGTGTTGTCACTTGATAACGGGATCACATCATTAGGAGAATCATGTGATGGACTAGACCCAAACTAATAGACGTAGCATGTTGATCGTGTCATTTTGTTGCTACTGTTATCTGCGTGTCAAGTATTTGTTCCTATGACCATGAGATCATATAACTCACGGACACTGGAGGAATGCTTTGTGTGTATCAAACGTCGCAACGTAACTGGGTGACTATAAAGATGCTCTACAGGTATCTCCGAAGGTGTTCGTTGAGTTAGTATAGATCGAGACTGGGATTTGTCACTCTGTGTGACAGAGAGGTATCTCGGGGCCCACTCGGTAATACAACATCACACACAAGCCTTGCAAGCAATGTAACTTAATGTAAGTTGCGGGATCTTGTATTACGGAACGAGTAAAGAGACTTGCCGGTAAACGAGATTGAAATAGGTATGCGGATACTAACGATCGAATCTCGGGCAAGTAACATACCGAAGGACAAAGGGAATGACATACGGGATTATATGAATCCTTGGCACTGAGGTTCAAACGATAAGATCTTCGTAGAATATGTAGGATCCAATATGGGCATCCAGGTCCCGCTATTGGATATTGACCGAGGAGTCTCTCGGGTCATGTCTACATAGTTCTCGAACCCGCAGGGTCTGCACACTTAAGGTTCGACGTTGTTTTATGCGTATTTGAGTTATATGGTTGGTTACCGAATGTTGTTCGGAGTCCCGGATGAGATCACGGATGTCACGAGGGTTTCCGGAATGGTCCGGAAACGAAGATTGATATATAGGATGACCTCATTTGGTTACCGGAAGGTTTTCGTGCATTACCGGAAAAGTTTCGGGCTCATCGGTAGTGTACCGGGAGTGCCGGGAGGGATGCCGGGGACCATCGGGAGGGGTGTCACGCCCCAAGGGGTCTCATGGGCTATGGGAAGAGATAAACCAGCCCCTAGTGGGCTGGAATAAGTTCCCACTAAGGCCCATAAGGTTTGAGAAGGAAAAAACACAAGGTGGAAAGAGTTTCCAAGTGGGAAGGTGGAATCCTACTCCAACTAGGATTGGAGTAGGACTCCTCCACCTCCAATTTCGGCCAAACCTTGAGGGTTTGAGGCTGCCTCTTCCCTCCCCCTCCCTCCTATATATACTGAGGTATTAGGGCTGATTTGAGACAACTTTTGCCACGGCAGCCCGACCACATACCTCCACGGTTTTTCCTCTAGATCGCGTTTCTGCGGAGCTCGGGCGGAGCCCTGCCGAGATTAGATCATCACCAACCTCCGGAGCGCCGTCACGCTGTCGGAGAACTCTTCTACCTCTCCGTCTCTCTTGCTGGATCAAGAAGGCCGAGATCATCGTCGAGCTATACGTGTGCTGAACGCGGAGGTGCTGTCCGTTCAGCACTAGATCGTGGGACGGATCGCGGGACGGTTCGTGGGACGGTTCGCAGGGCGGATCGAGGGACGTGAGGACGTTCCACTACATCAACCGCGTTTCTTAACGCTTCTGCTGTGCGATCTACAAGGGTACGTAGATCGGAAATCCCCTCTCGTAGATGGACATCACCATGATAGGTCTTCGTGCGCGTAGGAAAATTTTTGTTTCCCACGCGACGTTCCCCAACAGTGGCATCATGAGCTAGGTTCATGCGTAGATGTCTTCTCGAGTAAAACACAAAACTTTTTGTGGGCGGTGATGTGCGCTTTGCTGCCCTCCTTAGTCTTTTCTTGATTCCACGGTATTTTTGGATTGAAGCGGCTTGGACCGACATTACTCGTACGCTTACGAGAGACTGGTTTCATCGCTACGAGTAACCCCGTTGCTCAAAGATGACTGGCAAGTGACAGTTTCTCCAACTTTAGTTGAATCGGATTTGACCGAGGAGGTCCTTGGATGAGGTTAAATAGTAACTCATATATCTCCGTTGTGGTGTTTGCGTAAGTAAGATGCGATCCTACTAGATACCCATGGTCACCACGTAAAACATGCAACAACAAAATTAGAGGACGTCTAACTTGTTTTTGCAGGGTATGCTTGTGATGTGATATGGCCAACGATATGATGTGACATATTGGATGTATGAAATGATCATGTTGTAATAGTTAATATCGACTTGCACGTCGATGGTACGGCAATCGGCAGGAGCCATAGGGTTGTCTTTAAACTAACGTTTGTGCTTGCAGATGCGTTTACTATATTGCTAGGACGTAGCTTTAGTAGTAATAGCATGAGTAGCACGACAACCCCGATGGCGACACGTTGATGGAGATCATGATGATGGAGATCATGGTGTGACGCCGGTGACAAGAAGATCGTGCCGGTGCTTTGGTGATGGAGATCAAGAAGCACATGATGATGACCATATCATGTCACTTATGAATTGCATGTGATGTTAATCCTTTTTGCACCTTATCTTGCTTAGAACGACGGTAGCATTATGAGATGATCTCTCACTAAAATTTCAAGACGAAATTGTGTTCTCCCCCACTATGCACCGTTGCGACAGTTCTTCGTTTCGAGACACCACGTGATGATCGGGTGTGATAGACTCAACGTTCACATACAACGGGTGCAAAACAGTTGCACACGCAGAACACTCGGGTTAAGCTTGACGAGCCTAGCATGTGCAGACATGGCCTCGGAACACATGAGACCGAAAGGTCAAGCATGAATCGTATAGTTGATATGATTAGCATAGAGATGCTTACCACTGAAACTATTCTCGACTCACGTGATGATCGGACTTGAGATAGTTGATTTGGATCATGTACCACTGAAATGACTAGAGAGATGTACTTTTTGAGTGGGAGTTCTTAAGTAATATGATTAATTGAACTAATTGTCATGAACATAGTCTAATGGTCTTTGCGAATTACGATGTAGCTTGCGCTATAGCTCTACTGTTTTTATATGTTCCTAGAGAAAATTTAGTTGAAAGTTGATAGTAGCAAACTTTGAAGAGGATTGTCCTTGTTGTTGCGCAGAAGGCTTATGTCCTTAATGCACCACTCGGTGTGCTGCACCTCGAGCGTCGTCTGTGGATGCTGTGAACATCCGACATACACGTTTCTGATGACTACACGATAGTTCAGTGCAAAATACTTAATGGCTTAGAAGCAAGGCACCGAAGACGTTTTGAAACGTCATGGAACATAAGTGATGTTCTAAAGAGATGAAATTGTGATTTCATGCTCGTGCCCTTGTTGAGAGGTATGAGACCTTCGACAAGATTCTTTGTCCACAAAGTAAAGGAGAAAAGCTCAATCGTTGAGCGTGTGCTCAGATTTTCTGAGTACGACAATCACTTGAATCAAGTGGGAGTTAATCTTCCAGATGAGATAGTGATGGTTCTCCAAAGTCAGTGCCACCAAGCTGTGAGAGCTTGGTGATGAACTATAACATATCAAGGATAGATACAATGATCCTTGAGCGATTCGCGATGTTTGACACTGCGAAAGTAGAAATCAAGAAGGAGCATCAATAGTTGATGGTTTGTAAAACCACTAAGTTTCAAGAAAGGCAAGGGCTAGAAGGGATACTTCATGAAACGGCAAAACAGTTGCTGCACTAATGAAGAGACCCAAGATTAAACCCAAACCCGAGACTAAGTGCTTCTGTAATGAGGGGAACAGTCACTGAGGCGGAGCAACTCTAGATACTTGGTAGATAAGAAGGTTGGCAAAAGTCGAAAGAAGTATATTTGATATACATGATGTTGATGTGTACTTTACTAGTACTCCTAGTAGCATGAGGGTATTGGATACCGGTTCGGTTGCTAAGTGATTAGTAACACGAAATGAAAGCTACGGCATAAACGGAGACTAGCTAAAGGCGAGGTGACGATACGTGTTGGAAGTGTTTCCAAGGTTGATATGATCAAACATCGCACGCTCCCTCTACCATCGGGATTGGTGTTAAACCTAAATAATTGTTATTTGGTGCTTGCGTTAAGCATGAACATGATTGGATCGTGTTTATTGCAATACGATTATTCATTTAAAGAGAATAATGGTTACTCTATTTTCTTGAATAATCACCTTCAATGGTTTATTGAATCTCGATCGTAGTGTTACACATGTTCATGATATTGGTGCCAAAAGATACAAGGTAATGATGATAGTACCACTTACTTGTGGCACTGCCGCTTGAGTCATGTTGGTATAAATTGCATAAAGAGGCTCCATGCTGATGGATCTTTATACTCACTTGATTTTGAATCACTGGTGACATGCAAATCATACCACATGAGCAAGGCCTTGTTTTCATTGAGATGAAATAAGATAGTAACTTGTTGGAAGTGATACATTTTGATGTATGCAGTCCAATGGGTTCTGAGGCACGCAGTGGATATCATTATGTTCTTGCTTCAATGACGATTTGAGTAGATACTAGAGTATTTGCTTAATGAATCACAAGTCTGAAATATTGAAAAGTTCAATTCTGTTTCGGAGTGAAGTTTGTCATAACAAGAGGATAAACTGTCTACGATATGATCATAGAAATGAATATCTGAGTTACGAGTTTTGGTACGCAGTTAAGACAATGTGGAAATTGTTTCGCAGTTCATGCCACCTAGAACATCATAGTGTGATGATGTGTCTGAACGTCATAGCCACACACTATTTGGTATGGTGCATGCTATGATGTCTCTTATCGAATTACCACTATCGTTTATGGGTTAAGCATTAGAGACAACCGCATTCACTTTAAATAGGGCACCACGTATTTCCGTTGAGATGACACAGTATAGACTGAGGTTTAGAGAAATCTAAACTGTCGTTTCTTGAAAGTTTGGGGTTTCGACACTTATGAGAAAAAGTTTCAGCTGATAAGCTCAAACCCAAAGCGGATAAATGCATCTTCATAGGATATCCAAAGCAGTTGGGTACATCTCCTATCTCAGATCCGAAAGCAAAGTGTTTGTTTCTAGAAACGGATCCTTTCTCGAGGAAAGGTTTCTCTCAAAAGAATTGAGTGGGAGGGTGGTAGAACTTGATGAGGTTATTGAACCATCACTTCGACCAATGTGTAGCAGGGCGCAGGAAGTTGTTCCTGTGGCGCCTACACCACTTGAAGTGAAAGCTGATGATGGTGATCATCGAGCATCGGATCAAGTTACTACAAACCTCGTAGGTTGACAAGGTCGCGTACTACTGCAGAGTGGTACGGTAACCCTGTCTTGGAGGTCATGTTGTTGAGCAACAGTGAACCTACGAGTTATGAAGAAAGCAATGGTGGGCCCGAATTCCGACAAATGGCTGGAGGCCATGAAATCCGAGAGAGGATCCATGTATGAAAACAAAGTGTAGACTTTGGAAGAACTACTTGATGGTCATAGGACTATTGAGTAACGATGGATCTTTAAAAGGAAGACAGACGATGATGGTGATAAGTCACTATTAAGAAAAGCTCGACTTGTCGCAAAGATGTTTCCGACAAGATCAAACAGTTGACTATGATGAGACTTTCTCACTCGTAGCGATGCTAAAAGTCTGTTAGAATTATGTTAGTAGTTGCTGCATTATTTATGAAATATTGCACATAGGATGTAAAAACATTGTTTCCTCGATAGTATCCTTGAGAAAACATTGTATGTGATACAACCAGGAGGTTTTGTCGATCCTAAAGATACTAGCAAGTATGCAAGCTCCAGCGATCCTTCAATGGACTGGTGCAAGCATCTCGGAGTTGGAATATACACTTTGATGAGATGATCAAAGATTTTGGGTTTGTACAAGGTTTATGAGAAACTTGTATTTCTGATGCAGCAACTATAGAATTTCTGATGAGTGTATGTGGTTGACATATTGTGGATCAGAAGTAATGTAGAATTTTTGTAAAGCATACAAGGTTGTTTGAAAGGAGTTTTCAAAGGAGTACCTGGATTACGCTACTTGAACGTTGAGCATCTAAGATCTATGGAGATAGATCGAAAGCGCTTAATAGAAGTTTCAACAAGATGCATGCCTTGACAAGTTTTTGAAAGAGTTCAAAATAGACCAGCAAAGAAGGAGTTCTTGGTTGCATTGTGAGGTGTGAATTTGAGTAAGACTCAAAACCCGACCACGGCAGAATAAAGAGAATAGACGAAGGTCGTCTTCTATGCCTTAGCCGTAGAATCTAAAGTATGCCATGCTGTGTACCGCACCTGAAGTGTGCCTTGACTCAAAGTATGTTGAGAGGTACAGAGAGTGATCCATGATTGAATCACTAGCAGCGGTCGAAATTTATCCTTAGTAACTAATGGACTAAGGAATTTTTCTCGATTATGGAGGTGGTTAAAGAGTTTGTCGTAAAGGGTTACGTCAATGCAAGCTTTGACACTAATCCGGATAACTATGAATAGTGAAACGGATTCGTATAGTAGAGCAGATATTTGGAGCATTTCCGAATAGCACATAGTAGCAGCATCTATAAGATGACATAAAGATTTGTAAAGAACGCACGAATCTGAAAGTTTCAGAACCGTTGACTAAAACCTCTCTCACGAGCAAGACGTGATCAGACCCCATAACTATATGGGTGTTGGATTCGTTGGAATCACATGGTGATGTGAACTAGATTATTGACTCTAGTGCAAGTGGGAGACTGTTGGAAATATGCCCTAGAGGCAATAATAAATTAGTTATTATTATATTTCTTAGTTCATGATAATCGTTTATTATCCATGCTATAATTGTATTGATTGGAAACACAATACTTGTGTGGATACATAGACAAAACACTGTCCCTAGTAAGCCTCTAGTTGACTAGCTCGTTGATCAAAGATGGTCAAGGTTTCCTGGCCATAGGCAAGTGTTCTCACTTGATAACGGGATCACATCATTAGGAGAATCATGTGATGGACTAGACCCAAACTAATAGACGTAGCATGTTGATCGTGTCATTTTGTTGCTACTGTTATCTGCGTGTCAAGTATTTGTTCCTATGACCATGAGATCATATAACTCACGGACACCGGAGGAATGCTTTGTGTGTATCAAACGTCGCAACGTAACTGGGTGACTATAAAGATGCTCTACAGGTATCTCCGAAGGTGTTCGTTGAGTTAGTATAGATCGAGACTGGGATTTGTCACTTTGTGTGACAGAGAGGTATCTCGGGGCCCACTCGGTAATACAACATCACACACAAGACTTGCAAGCAATGTAACTTAATGTAAGTTGCGGGATCTTGTATTACGGAACGAGTAAAGAGACTTGCCGGTAAACGAGATTGAAATAGGTATGCGGATACTAACGATCGAATCTCGGGCAAGTAACATACCGAAGGACAAAGGGAATGACATACGGGATTATATGAATCCTTGGCACTGAGGTTCAAACGATAAGATCTTCGTAGAATATGTAGGATCCAATATGGGCATCCAGGTCCCGCTATTGGATATTGACCGAGGAGTCTCTCGGGTCATGTCTACATTGTTCTCGAACCCGCAGGGTGTGCACACTTAAGGTTCGACGTTGTTTTATGCGTATTTGAGTTATATGGTTGGTTACCGAATGTTGTTCGGAGTCCCGGATGAGATCACGGACGTCACGAGGGTTTCCGGAATGGTCCGGAAACGAAGATTGATATATAGGATGACCTCATTTGGTTACCGGAAGGTTTTCGTGCATTACGGGAAAAGTTTCGGGCTCATCGGTAGTGTACCGGGAGTGCCGGGAGGGGTGCCGGGGACCATCGGGAGGGGTGTCACGCCCCAAGGGGTCTCATGGGCTATGGGAAGAGATAAACCAGCCCCTAGTGGGCTGGAATAAGTTCCCACTAAGGCCCATAAGGTTTGAGAAGGAAAAAACACAAGGTGGAAAGAGTTTCCAAGTGGGAAGGTGGAATCCTACTCCAACTAGGATTGGAGTAGGACTCCTCCACCTCCAATTTCGGCCAAACCTTGAGGGTTTGAGGCTGCCTCTTCCCTCCCCCTCCCTCCTATATATACTGAGGTATTAGGGCTGATTTGAGACAACTTTTGCCACGGCAGCCCGACCACATACCTCCACGGTTTTTCCTCTAGATCGCGTTTCTGCGGAGCTCGGGCGGAGCCCTGCCGAGATTAGATCATCACCAACCTCCGGAGCGCCGTCACGCTGCCGGAGAACTCTTCTACCTCTCCGTTTCTCTTGCTGGATCAAGAAGGCCGAGATCATCGTCGAGCTGTACGTGTGCTGAACGCGGAGGTGCTGTCCGTTCAGCACTAGATCATGGGACGGATCGCGGGACGGTTCGTGGGACGGTTCGCGGGGCGGATCGAGGGACGTGAGGATGTTCCACTACATCAACCGCGTTTCTTAACGCTTCTGCTGTGCGATCTACAAGGGTACGTAGATCGGAAATCCCCTCTCGTAGATGGACATCACCATGATAGGTCTTCGTGCGCGTAGGAAATTTTTTGTTTCCCATGCGACGTTCCCCAACATATAAAGCACTGCGAGCGCCCCTCGCTAGGCGAGGTGGGACTAAAGGTTGCCCTGCGTCACCCCGGAGCCAGCCCAGGTCTTTAGTCCCGGGTGGAGCCACGACCCGGGACTAAAGTGTTGGGGAACGTCGCATGGGAAACAAAAATTTTCCTACGCGCACGAAGACCTATCATGGTGATGTCCATCTACGAGAGGGGATGAGTGATCTACGTACCCTTGTAGATCATACAGCAGAAGCGTTAGAGAACGCGGTTGATGTAGTGGAACGTCCTCACGTCCCTTGATCCGCCCCGCGAACAATCCCGCGATCAGTCCCACGATCTAGTGCCTAACGGACGGCACCTCCGCGTTCCGCACACGTACAGCTCGACGATGATCTCGGCCTTCTTGATCCAGCAAGAGAGACGGAGAGGTAGAAGAGTTCTCCGGCAGCGTGGCGGCACTCCGGAGGTTGGTGATGACCTTGTCTCAGGAGGGCTCCGCCCGAGCTCCGCAGAAACGCGATCTAGAGGAAAAACTATGGAGATATGTGGTCGGGCAGCCGTGAGAAAGTCGTCTCAAATCAGCCCTAATTGCTCCATATATATAGGAGGAGGGAGGGGGGGCCTTGCCTTGGGGTCCAAGGACCCCCAAGGAGTCGGCCGAGCCAAGGGGGGGAGGACTCCCCCCCCCCCCAAACCGAGTTGGACTTGGTTTGGTGGGAGGAGTCCCCCTCCCTTCCCACTTCCTCCCTCTTTTTTTTTTTTCCTTTGATTTCTTATCCTTGGCGCATAGGCCCCTTTGGGGCTGTCCAACCAGCCCACTAAGGGCTGGTGTGTCTCCCCAAAGCCTATGGGCTTCCCCGGGGTGGGTTGCCCCCCCCGGTGAACTCCCGGAACCCATTCGTCATTCCCGGTACATTCCCGCAAACTCCGAAAACCTTCCGGTAATCAAATGAGGTCATCCTATATATCAATTTTGTTTCCGGACCATTCCGGAAACCCTCGTGACGTCCGTGATCTCATCCGGGACTCCGAACAACATTCGGTAACCAACCATATAACTCAAATACGCATAAAACAACGTCGAACCTTAAGTGTGCAGACCCTGCGGGTTCGAGAACTATGTAGACATGATCCGAGAGACTCCTCGGTCAATATCCAATAGCGGGACCTGGATGCCCATATTGGATCCTACATATTCTACGAAGATCTTATCGTTTGAACCTCAGTGCCAAGGATTCGTATAATCCCGTATGTCATTCCCTTTGTCCTTCGGTATGTTACTTGCCTGAGATTCGATCGTCAGTATCCGCATACCTATTTCAATCTCGTTTACCGGCAAGTCTCTTTACTCGTTCCGTAATACAAGATCCCGCAACTTACACTAAGTTACATTGCTTGCAAGGCTTGTGTGTGATGTTGCATTACCGAGTGGGCCCCGAGATACCTCTCCGTCACACGGAGTGACAAATCCCAGTCTCGATCCATACTAACTCAACGAACACCTTCGGAGATACCTGTAGAGCATCTTTATAGTCACCCAGTTACGCTGCGACGTTTGATACACACAAAGCATTCCTCCGGTGTCCGTGAGTTATATGATCTCATGGTCATAGGAACAAATACTTGACACGCAGAAAACAGTAGCAACAAAATGACACGATCAACATGCTACATCTATTAGTTTGGGTCTAGTCCATCACATGATTCTCCTAATGATGTGATCCCGTTATCAAGTGACAACACTTGCCTATGGCCAGGAAACCTTGACCATCTTTGATCAACGAGCTAGTCAACTAGAGGCTTACTAGGGACAATGTTTTGTCTATGTATCCACACAAGTATTGTGTTTCCAATCAATACAATTATAGCATGGATAATAAACGATTATCATGAACTAAGAAATATAATAATAACTAATTTATTATTGCCTCTAGGGCATATTTCCAACAGTCTCCCACTTGCACTAGAGTCAATAATCTAGTTCACATCACCATGTGATTCCAACGAATCCAACACCCATATAGTTATGGGGTCTCATCACGTCTTGCTCGTGAGAGAGGTTTTAGTCAACGGTTCTGAAACTTTCAGATCCGTGCGTTCTTTACAAATCTTTATGTCATCTCACAGATGCTGCTACTACGTGCTATTCGGAAATGCTCCAAATATCTACTCTACTATACGAATCCGTTTCACTACTCATAGTTATTCAAATTAGTGTCAAAGCTTGCATTGACGTAACCCTTTACGACAAACTCTTTAACCACCTCCATAATTGAGAAAAATTCCTTAGTCCGTTGGTTACTAAGGATAAATTTTGACCTCTGCTAGTGATTCAATCATGGATCACTTTCTGTACCTCTCAACATACCTTGAGTTAGGGCACACATGAGATGCGGTACACAGCATAGCATACTTTAGATTCTACGGCTAAGGCATAGAAGACGACCTTCGTCTATACTCTTTATTCTGCCGTGGTCGGGTTTTGAGTCTTACTCAAATTCACACCTCACAACGCAACCAAGAACTCCTTCTTTGCTGATCTATTTTGAACTCCTTCAAAAACTTGTCAAGGCATGCATCTTGTTGAAACTTCTATTAAGCGCTTTCGATCTATCTCCATAGATCTTTGATGCTCAACGTTCAAGTAGCGCAATCCAGGTACTCCTTTGAAAAACTCCTTTCAAACAACCTTTTATGCTTCACAGAAATTCTACATTACTTGTGATCAACAATATGTCAACCACATATACTTATCAGAAATTCTATAGTGCTCCCACTCACTTCTTTGGAAATACAAGTTTCTCGTAAACCTTGTACAAATCCAAAATCTTTGATCATCTCATCAAAGTGTATATTCCAACTCCGAGATGCTTGCACCAGTCCATTGAAGGATCACTGGAGCTTGCATACTTGCTAGTATCTTTAGGATCGACAAAACCTTCTGGTTGTATCACATACAATGTTTGCTCAAAGAAACCGTTGAGAAAACAATGTTTTGACATCCTATGTGCAATATTTCATAAATAATGCATCAACAACTAACATAATTCTAACAGACCTTTAGCATCGCTACGAGTGAGAAAGTCTCATCATAGTCAACTGTTTGATCTTGTCGAAAACATCTTTGCGACAAGTTGAGCTTTTCTTAATAGTGACTTGTCACCATCATTGTCTGTCTTCCTCTCAAAGATCCATCTTTACTCAATAGTCTTATGACCATCAAGTAGTTCTTCCAAAGTCTACACTTTGTTTTCATACATGGATCCTCTCTCGGATTTCATGGCTTCCAGCCATTTGTCGGAATCTGGGCCCACCATCGCTTTCTCCATAACTCGTAGGTTCACTGTTGCTCAACAACATGACCTCCAAGACAGGGTTACCGTACTACTCTGCAGCAGTACGCGACCTTGTCGACCTACGAGGTTTGTAGTAACTTGATTCGAAGCTTAATGATCATCATCATCAACTTCCACTTCAATTGGTGTAGGCGCCACATGAACAACTTCCTGCGCCCTGCTACACACTGGTTGAAGTGATGGTTCAATAACCACATCAAGTTCTACTACCCTCCCACTCAATTCTTTTGAGAGAAACCTTTCCTCGAGAAAGGATCCGTTTCTAGAAACAAACACTTTGCTTTCGGATCTGAGATAGGAGATGTACCCAACTATTTTGGATATCCTATGAAGATGCATTTATCCGCTTTGGGTTCGAGTTTATCAGACTGAAACTTTTTCACATAAGTGTCGAAGCCCCAAACTTTCAAGAAACGACAGTTTAGATTTCTCTAAACCTTAGTCTATACTGTGTCCTCTCAACGGAAATACGCGGTGCACTATTTAAAGTGAGTGCGGTTGTCTCTAATGCATAACCCATAAACGATAGTGGTAATTCGATAAGAGACATCATAGTATGCACCATACCAAATAGTGCGTGGCTATGACGTTCAGACACATCATCACACTATGATGTTCCAGGTGGCATGAACTGCGAAACAATTTCCACATTGTCTTAACTGCGTACCAAAGCTCGTAACTCAGATATTCATTTCTATGATCATATCGTAGACAGTTTATCCTCTTGTTACGACAAACTTCACTCCGAAACAGAATTGAACTTTTCAATATTTCAGACTTGTGATTCATTAAGTAAATACTCTAGTATCTACTCAAATCATCATTGAAGTAAGAACATAATGATATCCACTACGTGCCTCAGCACCCATTGGACTGCATACATCAAAATGTATCACTTCCAACAAGTTACTATCTAGTTTCATCTCAATGAAAACAAGGCCTTGCTCATGTGGTATGATTTGCATGTCACTAGTGATTCGAAATCAGGTGAGTACAAAGATCCATTAGCATGGGGCCTCTTCATGCAATTTATACTAACATGACTCAAGCGGCAGTGCCACAAGTAAGTGGTACCATCATCATTAACTCGTATCTTTTGGCACCAATATCATGAACATGTGTAACACTACGATCGAGATACAATAAACCATTGAAGGTGAATATTCAAGAAAATAGAGTAACCATTATTCTCTATAAATGAATAATCGTATTGCAATAAACACGATCCAATCATGTTCATGGTTAACGCAAGCACCAAATAACAATTATTTAGGTTTAACACCAATCCCGATGGTAGAGGGCGCGTGCGGCGTTTGATCATATCAACCTTGGAAACACTTCCAACACGTATCGTCACCTCGCCTTTAGCTAGTCTCCGTTTATGCCGTAGCTTTCATTTTGTGTTACTAATCACTTAGCAACCGAACCGGTATCCAATACCCTCATGCTACTAGGAGTACTAGTAAAGTACACATCAACATCATGTATATCAAATACACTTCTTTCGACTTTTTCCAGCCTTCTTATCTACCAAGTATCTAGAGTTGCTCCGCCTCAGTGACTGTTCCCCTCATTATGGAAGCACTTAGTCTCGGGTTTGGGTTTAATCTTGGGTCTCTTCATTAGTGCAACAACTGTTTTGCCGTTTCACGAAGTATCCCTACTAGCCCTTGCCTTTCTTGAAACTTAGTGGTTTTACAAACCATCAACTATTGATGCTCCTTCTTGATTTCTACTTTCGCAGTGTCAAACATCGCGAATCACTCAAGGATCATTGTATCTATCCTTGATATGTTATAGTTCATCACGAAGCTCTCAAAGTTTGGTGGCAGTGACTTTTGGAGAACCATCACCATCTCATCTGGAAGATTAACTCCCACTTGATTCAAGTGATTGTCGTACTCAGACAATCTAAGCACACGCTCAACGATTGAGCTTTTCTCCTTTACTTTGTGGACAAAGAATCTTGTTGGAGGTCTCGTACCTCTTAACAAGGGCAAAAGCATGAAATCACAATTTCATCTCTTTAGAACATCACCTATGTTCCGTGACGTTTTACAACGTTTTCGGCGCCTTGCTTCTAAGCCATTAAGTATTTTGCACTGAACTATCGTGTAGTCATCAGAAACGTGTATGTCGGATGTTCATAGCATCCACAGACGACGCTCGAGGTGCAGCACACCGAGTGGTGCATTAAGGACATAGGCCTTCTGCGCAGCAACGAGGACAATCCTCGGTTTTACAGACTCAGTCTGCAAAGTTTGCTACTATCAATTTTCAACTAAATTTTCTCTAGGAACATATAAAAACAGTAGAGCTATAGCGCAAGCTACATCGTAATTCGCAAAGACCATTAGACTATGTTCATGACAATTAGTTCAATTAATTATATTACTTAAGAACTCCCACTCAAAAAGTACATCTCTCTAGTCATTTGAGTGGTACATGATCCAAATCCACTATCTCAAGTCCGATCATCACGTGAGTCGAGAATAGTTTCAGTGGTAAGCATCTCTATGCTAATCATATCAACTATACGATTCATGCTCGACCTTTCGGTCTCATGTGTTCCGAGGCCATGTCTGCACATGCTAGGCTCGTCAAGCTTAACCCGAGTGTTCCGCGTGTGCAACTGTTTTGCACCCGTTGTATGTCAACGTTGAGTCTATCACACCCGATCATCACGTGGTGTCTCGAAACGAAGAACTGTCGCAACGGTGCACAGTCGGGGAGAACACAATTTCGTCTTGAAATTTTAGTGAGAGATCACCTCATAATGCTACCGTCGTTCTAAGCAAGATAAGGTGCATAAAAGGATTAACATCACATGCAATTCATAAGTGACATGATATGGCCATCATCACGTGCTTCTTGATCTCCATCACCAAAGCACCGACACGATCTTCTTGTCACCGGCGCCACACCATGATCATCCATGAACGTGTTGCCATCGGGGTTGTCGTGCTATTCATGCTATTACTACTAAAACTACATCCTAGCAAAATAGTAAACGCATCTGCAAGCACAAACGTTAGTATAAAGACAACCCTATGGCTCCTGCCGGTTGCCGTACCATCGACGTGCAAGTCGATATTTCTATTACAACATGATCATCTCATACATCAAATATATCACATCACATCATTGGCCATATCACATCACAATCATACCCTGCAAAAACAAGTTAGACGTCCTCTAATTTTGTTGTTGCATGTTTTACGTGGTGACCAAGGGTATCTAGTAGGATCGCATCTTACTTACGCAAACACCACAACGGAGATATATGAGTTGCTATTTAACCTCATCCAAGGACCTCCTTGGTCAAATCCGATTCAACTAAAGTTGGAGAAACCGTCACTTGCCAGTCATCTTTGAGCAAAGGGGGTTACTTGTAACGATGAAACCAGTCTCTCGTAAGCGTACGAGTAATGTCGGTCCAAGCCGCTTCAATCCAACAATACCGCGGAATCAAGAAAAGACTAAGGAGGGCAGCAAAACGCACATCACCGTCCACAAAAACTTTTGTGTTCTACTCGAGAAGACATCTACGCATGAACCTAGCTCTGATACCACTGTTGGGGAACGTCGCATGGGAAACAAAAATTTTCCTACGCGCACGAAGACCTATCATGGTGATGTCCATCTACGAGAGGGGATGAGTGATCTACGTACCCTTGTAGATCGTCCAGCAGAAGCGTTAGAGAACGCGGTTGATGTAGTGGAACGTCCTCACGTCCCTCGATCCGCCCCGCGAACAATCCCGCGATCAGTCCCACGATCTAGTACCGAACGGACGGCACCTCCGCGTTCCGCACACGTATAGCTCGACGATGATCTCGGCCTTCTTGATCCAGCAAGAGAGACGGAGAGGTAGAAGAGTTCTCCGGCAGCGTGACGGCGCTCCGGAGGTTGGTGATGACCTTGTCTCAGCAGGGCTCCGCCCGAGCTCCGCAGAAACGCGATCTAGAGGAAAAACTATGGAGATATGTGGTCGGGCAGCCGTGAGAAAGTCATCTCAAATCAACCCTAATTGCTCCATATATATAGGAGGAGGGAGGGGGGGCCTTGCCTTGGGGTCCAAGGACCCCCAAGGAGTCGGCCGAGCCAAGGGGGGAGGACTCCCCCCCCCAAACCGAGTTGGACTTGGTTTGGTGGGAGGAGTCCCCCTCCCTTCCCACTTCCTCCCCCTTTTTTTTCTATTCCTTTGATTTCTTATCCTTGGCGCATAGGCCCCTTTGGGGCTGTCCCACCAGCCCACTAAGGGCTGGTGTGTCTCCCCAAAGCCTATGGGATTCCCCGGGGTGGGTTGCCCCCCCGGTGAACTCCCGGAACCCATTCGTCATTCCCGGTACATTCCCGGAAACTCCGAAAACCTTCCGGTAATCAAATGAGGTCATCCTATATATCAATCTTCGTTTCCGGACCATTCCGGAAACCCTCGTGACGTCCGTGATCTCATCCGGGACTCCGAACAACATTCGGTAACCAACCATATAACTCAAATACGCATAAAACAACGTCGAACCTTAAGTGTGCAGACCCTACGGGTTCGAGAACTATGTAGACATGACCCGAGAGACTCCTCGGTCAATATCCAATAGCGGGACCTGGATGCCCATATTGGATCCTACATATTCTACGAAGATCTTATCGTTTGAACCTCAGTGCCAAGGATTCGTATAATCCCGTATGTCATTCCCTTTGTCCTTCGGTATGTTACTTGCCTGAGATTCGATCGTCAGTATCCGCATACCTATTTCAATCTCGTTTACCGGCAAGTCTCTTTACTCGTTCCGTAATACAAGATCCCGCAACTTACACTAAGTTACATTGCTTGCAAGGCTTGTGTGTGATGTTGCATTACCGAGTGGGCCCCGAGATACCTCTCCGTCACACGGAGTGACAAATCCCAGTCTCGATCCATACTAACTCAACGAACACCTTCGGAGATACCTGTAGAGCATCTTTATAGTCACCCAGTTACGCTGCGACGTTTGATACACACAAAGCATTCCTCCGGTGTCCGTGAGTTATATGATCTCATGGTCATAGGAACAAATACTTGACACGCAGAAAACAGTAGCAACAAAATGACACGATCAACATGCTACATCTATTAGTTTGGGTCTAGTCCATCACATGATTCTCCTAATGATGTGATCCCGTTATCAAGTGACAACACTTGCCTATGGCCAGGAAACCTTGACCATCTTTGATCAACGAGCTAGTCAACTAGAGGCTTACTAGGGACAGTGTTTTGTCTATGTATCCACACAAGTATTGTGTTTCCAATCAATACAATTATAGCATGGATAATAAACGATTATCATGAACTAAGAAATATAATAATAACTAATTTATTATTGCCTCTAGGGCATATTTCCAACATAAAGCCCCTCGTTTCCCGCCTCCTCGCCTGCCGAAAAGGGGTCTTTAGCCCCGGGTCGTGGCTAGACCCGGGACTAAAGGGTATCTTTAGTCCCGGTTCGAGCCCCGACCCGGGACTAAAGCTCCACCTATATTAGCGGGAGTTGGAAATTTCCAACCCAAATCGTCATTTCAATCTTTCTTCCTCCTCTCGCTCGACTGCAGCACCGGACGAACTGCTCGACGCCGCCAGGCTGCGCGCCGTCGTCGTCGCCCTTCCGTCCTCATCGCCGTCGCCGTCCTCCTCGCCGGCGCCGTAGCCCTGCCGTCCTCCTTGCTGTCGTCGTTGCCGTCGCCCCGCCGTCCTCCTCATCGTCGCGCCCTGCCGTCCTCCTCGCCATCGTCGTCGCCTTGCCGTCCTCCTCGTCGTCGTCGTCGCCCTACCTTCCTCCTCGATCCAACACCCCCTGTCGCCGATGAGCCTCTCTCCTCTCCTCTCTTGATCGATCGTCGACATGCATGCATGCTTATGTAATTTTGTACGTATATAGATGCTTAATTAGTGTTTTTTAGATTATTTCTTAATTTTGCTATTGTATATGCTTAAGTGTTATTTGTAGAATATTTGGTGAATTTAGGGTTAGGTAGGTTAGTGTTAAATAGGTTATTTGTGTTATTTTTGTGTTATTTAAATTTGTGTTATTAGGGTTAGGTAGTTAGTGTTAATTAATAGGTTATTGTTAGTTTAGGGTTATGTAAATTTCAGTAAGTTAGTTTAGGGCCTTTTAGTTTAGGTCACAGTTAGTGTTTAAGCATATACAAATCTACAATCTACAAATATCACTTAAATCACTACAAAAATCACTTAAGCATATAAATTAGTGTTAATTAGGTTTGTGTTAGCTAGTTTAGGGCTATGTAAATTTAAGTAAGTAGTTTAGGGTCGGTCCATGGCTTCATCATTACCTGGTAGTAACAGACGCATGCGCTATCAAGCTCTCGAATAGAATAATTCTTTTTTGGTACAAAGTTCAACAAAGTCCTTCCAAATAGAGATATTCGGATGGCTCTTTTTGAACTGCGTACCAAAAAGCTAATTATCCTATTCGGGTTTCCGTTACAAAACAACTTTATAAAGCTTCAGAGCATCATGCTCCTATTACTACTAGGTAATGATGAAGTCATGAATTATTTAGTTAGAATTATTTAGTTAGAATTTATTTGCAAATAGAAATAGAATTATTTTAGTTATAATTTATTTGCAAATAGAGATAGAATTATTTTACTTAGAATTATTTAGTTAGAATTATTTAGTTAGAATTTATTTGTAAATACAAATAGAATTATTTTGCATCATATATAGTTTGTTAGTTTATTAGTTAATCAAATGTTCGTTTTTTGCAGAACTATGGATCCACATATCAGGAACCTCGAAGAGGAAGAACTTCTCGAAGATATAATCAAAGACGGACCCGATGTTGAACCAGCTGAATCTCCGTCGTCATATCTAAACCCCTCCGGAGATGGAATGGAGGTCAACCGACACGAAGATGAAGCCGATGGGGGCAGGAGATAGCTCCAATGACGGAGAAGGTGATAGCTCCACTGATGGAGAAGCCGGTGGAGAAATAATAAAGTCCGGCGAGGTATACATATGAAGTTCGACAATCACTTGTAATATGTGAAAAATATTGGAGATAGCTCTATATTGTATACATATACATTCATTTGACGAATGTTTCTCCCTCTTAGGCCTCCACATCGAGCAAAGCTACGAAACGAGGCCCGACTAAAAAGTTGGATGCACGGACGCATTACACCTTTGAGGTGATATTGCCTACGAGCGAACCCAAACTTCCTAAGAATGCTGCTGACACATTCAATAAACAATGCGGAGTTCTCGTTAGGGATCGCGTCCCGATCAGCGTTCGGGAGTGGAACAAGCGCAAAGGGGTAGCCGATAGTGACTATGTCGCCAAAAGGTACGAAGATAATCTTTGGAATGATCTCATGTCACATTTCAACCTGCCAGAATGTGAGAATGAAGACGCCGCAAAAAAAACTGAGGGCCAAAGTCAAGCAGTGGACTCTAAAGAAGATGGCCGAACTGTTCCGTAGCTGGAAGAAGAAGCTATGGAAAAACTATCAGAAGACAAAGAAAGTGCCAGTATTCGAGGGGTATCTAGCCAAGCAGGCGAATCACTGGAAGACATTTCAAGAGTACAAGGAGTCAGAAGATACCAAGGCATTATCACAAAAGAACAAGAAAAATGCCGACAAGAAGAAATATCACCACACGATGGGGCCAGGGTGCTATGAGACTGCCATCCCAAAGTGGGATAAGAAAGAGCAAGATCTGCTAGCTAAAGGCATCATACCTGAACCCATCCGTGATGAGTGGGAATTGAGAGCAAGAAATTGGTTCCTTGCGCATGGTGGTTCGTACGACGAAGAAACAGGGGACCTCATCTGGAGTGAAAAAGATAGTTCACTGCAGATAGAGAGAAAGATTTGCTCACACTGGTTCTCGGCAATGACGAACATGGAGGACGAACGCGAGGCTTCGGTCCTTCTTACCCGTGATGGCTTGGGTTTGCCAGAGACCAAGACACTTACAGAAGCCGAGCAAGAGCAAAGAAGCGACAACAGGATGAGGAGAATGACAAGTTCAACCAGTTGCTTGCCAGGCTTAACGAGCAATAGAAGCAGATTGATGAGCTTAGAGGAGTAGCGCGCCAGGAAGATCCTGCACTTGATTTTACCGGCGCCCCATCTAAGCGGAAAAGCAGCGTGGCTGAATCTGAGGCCCCGCCCGACGATGCACGAAGAATGATAGAGGGCGGTCCCGGCTACCCCGTGGATGGAATCAAGGAGTCAACATCATGTGAACTCCATTAGAAATTCAAGAACATATCCATGAAGGTGGCCGTCGGACAAGCTTTACCTTCTGGCCCTGATGCACGCTGGCATGGCCGTGAGATTCCAGCTGGCTTTCCTAAAGTCGGGGTCGATGAAATCATGGCGGGGTTTCATGATATGGAGCTCGACATAGCTGGACCCGAAGATGAGAGGACACTTGGAGAAGTACTGGGTGGAGTCATCCTATGGAAGAAGAACTACATCAAGCTTCCAGGCTCGGCCCCAAGGACAACACCGCCTCCGAGTCGTCGCAGGTCACCTACACCTCCATCACCTCCAAGCCCTCCACATGACGACGGCCAACACAACACGAGTCCATCTCGATCACCGCCGCCGGACTTGGGTCGTCCGTCTCCGCCGCCGCTCGCTAAGGATACTAAGTGGAAGCGTGCCAGCAAGAACGCTCCGTGGATGAGTTCTAAGCGACGGAGCTCCCCAAAGCGCAAACTTTCGTCCCTCCCAAAGGTACCTCATGCTAATCTTCCTATCAGACCTTCACGATGCGCAGATGAAAAAGAAGGAACCCGAGCCCCGCCCGGAATACACCGAGAAGCAAATAGCATTTGCAAAATACTTCACGACCCTTCCATCACAGTATGACTTACACCATAAGCCTGATGACTATACACGCACATAGCAGAAGGAAGTGAAAAAGAGAAGATCACGTGCAAGTGCAAGTGGGAGCAAATCAAGTTCAACTACAAGCAAGAAAAAATCAGACGTTCCTCACCTTGGACAACAGGCCAAACAGTCGATCCCACCCCTCAGGGTGTTAACCGAGAATGTCCCCCCTCCGGTGCAAGCGCAAGATTTCGAATTAGCAAAGAAGTGGGTGGCTGAATGGGGTATCCCGGTTGAAGACATTCTGGCTTCCCAAGACGACAGGTTACCCAAGGCTGTGGTAGCCCCTAAGCTACAGTATGTCATGGGAGCGCCTTTGGTGAGCAAATATGATCTCCCAACAAATATGTGTTTCTTGCATACATGGTACTTAAGTGAATCAAAGAATGGGAGAATGATGATCGTGGTGAGTGTCCCACGGGAGTACTACGGCCGCCCCGAAGAAATCCATATCGACTTTGATGAACTCTTCCAGATGTACAACGGCGACGCCCTCGACAAATCGCTTATGAGTTGCTATTGTGTGTAAGTTTTTCAATTCGTTGTCTACATATAACTTGTTTAGTTATTTCAATTCATTGTCTATATATAACTTGAACTCTATTATGCAGAATGAAGATTCTGGATTGTAAAAGTAGGAACATCCTAAATATTGGGTTTATTGACCCAGATAAAATACATATAGCAACGCTAATTGATAAACCCAAGGAGACGGAGGAAAACCTTCTAAGGTTTCTAACAGATCAAAATTTCTGTGACCACATACTGTTTCCATACAACTTCAGGTGAGGGTCTTTACTCTGTTGTGTCCATTCACTTATAAGTGTAATTGATAAGTTACTGACACACACACATATATATATACATGTGCAGCTACCATTGGATTCTGTTGGACATTCAAATTGATAAGGGAAGAGTTGATGCCTTCGACCCATTATCGAGACCCTTGGAACAGTTCCAAAGCGTGCAGGACATGCTCCAAGGGTAATTTCAATCATTCTTGTGCTCTATCGGTCTCTTTCGATGATTTTCTCATATATCAATTAATGAAAAACTTAGCAAATCATTTTCCTTGTCGGGCAGGGTTTGGAAGCGGTTCAAGTGCGTGACTCCCGGCATCGAGCATGATAAGCTGACCTTTAGAGCGGCTCAGGTAAGTAGTAGTATGATATACTTCTATTTTCAATACATTTATGATGCTAGATTATTATTTTTAGTATATATATTCTATTCTCGTAAAGTGCGACCAGCAGCCACGGGGGACGCATCTATGCGGATAATATGTTTGCGAGACCATTCGCACGTTTACCTCTGAGCACAAGGATTAGAGATACGACGTAAGCAATGAACATTCACACCTCTATTTTTACCCGTCATTCTTTGTTATCATGATTGATATTCATATGCATCTCCTCTTCTTATATAGTACACGGCCATGAGGGAGAAGTACCTACCAGAACAACGCGCGATTGCTGTTGCAGAGGAGCTTGCGACCTTTTTGAGGACGGAAGCTATAGATGACAAAGGACGATTTACTGTAGCTAGGGGCCATTACTGATGTTGGTCCATGTAATGGAATAGACGGGCTCTAGTCCCGATAATTCATATCTCCATATAATTGTATATATATGCTCTCTTGTAAGATAAGTTAATCTTATATATATATGCATAAACATGTATATTTAGAATTATATGAAAACTAATTCCCGAACACCAAACGAGGCATCACGTTAATCTCCCGAACACCTAAACCCTAAAACCCTAAAATAATCAAAATCTGCAGAAACTCTTTAGTCCCGGTCTGTGTTAAGACCCGGGACTAAAGGGCCTGCCCCTGAGGGCGCTCTGAGGCGCCCACGTGTAGCACCTTTGGTCTCGGCTTGGAACAGGGCTGGGACTAAAGGTTAGGCCTTTAGTCCCGCCTCTTTGGTCCCGGTTGGTGAACCGAGACTAAAGCCCCTTACGGGCCGGGACTATAGGCCCTATCCCCACTAGTGTAACACAAGAGCACTACACCCGCAAACACCTAAGCCTACTCACCCCAATGAAGGTGGTGGCAGCCCGCTAACCCCCGATTCCCTGCTTCCTCTATATGTGCAAAGAAGTCATCGCTGTTGAAGCCGTAGATCGACTAGGCATAGATGGATCCGGTGAAACCTTTTACTCACCTAATCCCGAGCCCGAGGAACTCCCTGCTCCGGCCATCGGTGCCGGTGTAGTCGTCGGAGACGCGAGAGGAAGGTGTTGTCGTGGGTGGTGCTTCCCGTGAGCACAGCGCTAAACCCTAGATCGAAAGGGGATTTAGGTGGGGAGTCTGGCAGCACGGTGAACCTCGTACCGTGCGCCCCGGCCCCCACCACTTTATTTATAGCGCAGGTCACACGGCCCACCAACCATAACGGGTTGGGCGCCTCCGATCAGGGCGCATAGATCAAGGGCCCGGTGGGCCGTTGGGCCCACGCGGAAGAGATCAACCTAACATTCTCCCCCTTGATCTCAACTTTCACTTTGACTTTATACTTTTATTTGTTCCATCACATATAGGCGTGTAGAGCATGTCTCATCGTCACAGCTTAATTGCCGATAGAATCATACAGCCACAACACACCTTTTGTTTTGAAACAAATTCATTTACTTCTGGGCCTCTTATTATCTAGGAATCATAGGCTTTCCATCAAACCCTTGCCGGCTAAGTGTTTCTTGAACACACTGGGTGGTAAGCCTTTCGTTAGCGGATCCGCAAGCATATACTTCGTACTTATATGCTCGAGACTTATAGTTTGATCCTGGATTTTATCTTTCACAACATAATACTTTATATCTATTGTCTTGGCAGCATTGCTGGACTTGTTGTTGTGAGCATAGAATATTGCGGGCTGGTTGTCGCAGTATATCTTTAGTGGCTTGTGGATACAATCTACCACTTTCAAGTCGTCTATAAATTTCTTTAGCCATATCACCTGCCCGGTGGCTTCAAAACATGCTATGAACTCTGCTTGCATCGTAGACGATGCAACTATGGTCTGTTTAGAGCTTTTCCATGAAATAGCCCCCCCTGCGAGAGTGAACACGTACCCAGATGTGGATTTTCTATCATCTCTATCTCCCGCAAAATCGGCGTCTGAGTACCCTTTTATCTCTAATGAATGAGATCGCCTATATGTCAGCATGATTTCCTTTGTGCCTTGCACATAACGAAAGCTTTCTTTGCCATCTTCCAGTGCTCTTGACCTGGATTTGCTTGATATCTACCGAGTACTCCGGTGATAAAAGCTAAGTCAGGGCGTGTGCACACTTGTGCGTACTGTAAACTTCCAACAGCCGAAGTATACTGTATTGTTTTCATTTCATTGAGCTCGTACTGATTCTTGGGATATTGATATTTCCCAAAACTATCGCCCTTGACTATGGAGTAGGTGTGGCTTTGCTCTTATGCATATTATACTTTTGGAGAACTTTCTCTAAATATGCTTTCTGTGAGAGTCCTAAGACTCCATTCTTCCTGTCTCGGTGAATTTCAATGCCCAAAACATATGAAGCTTCACCAAGGTCTTTCATATCGAAGCGTGAGGATAAAAACTTCTTTGTCTCTTGTAGTAGACCAATACCATTGCTTGCAAGCAAGATATCATCCACATACAAGATTAGGAAAATATATTTCCCATGTTTAAACTTAGCATAAATGCAATTATCCTCAACATTTTCTTGGAATCCAAATCTTTTAATGGTATCATTGAACTTGATGTACCACTGTCTAGAGGCTTGCCTTAGCCCATAAATGGATTTCTTTAGACGGCAACCTAGATCTTCCTTGCCTTCCATGATAAAACCCTTGGGTTGTTTCATGTAGACATCTTCTTCTAAATCACCGTTTAGAAACGCCATCTTTACATCCATTTGATGCAGCTCTAAATCAAAATGAGCAACTAGTGCCATTATGATTCTGAAGGAATCCTTACAAGAGACCGGAGAAAAGGTCTCATTGTAATCTATCCCTTCTCTTTGTGTAAATCCTTTTGCCACAAGTCAGGCTTTATACTTGTCTACATTCCCATTAGAGTCATACTGTGTTTTGTAGACCCATTTGCAGCCTACTGTCTTTGCTCCTTTAGGAATAATCTCTAAGTCCCAAACATGATTGGAACTCATCGATTTCATCTCATCTTCCATTGCATCTATCCATTTTGATGAGTGAGGGCTTTTAATGGCCTCCTCATATGTGGTGGGATCACCTTCCATATGAGCCATTTCTGTGTTGTATACTTTATAATCAGTAGAAATAGCAGGTCTTCTTGTTCTATTAGACCTTCTAAGTGCCTCATTGTCGGGCACACTTTCTACTATTTCTTGGTGCACTTCCAATTCATGATCAACAACGGGTTCAGTCGGCTCCTGAAGGACAGGTTCCGGGTCTTCTCCCGCAGTTGTCATGGTTGGAGTTACAGCGGGTAGTGAGAAAAATGGCTCTTGAATCATCGGAATGGGTGCATGCACCCTTTTCTCCTCAAATTCAATTTTCCGAGCTACCCGGCTCCCCCTCATCATCTCGTCCTCTAAGAAGACAGCATGTCTCGTTTCCACAAACTTTGTGTATCTGTATGGACAGTAGAAACGAAAACCTTTTAACCTATCAAGGTAGCCAATGAAATGGCAACTCACTGTCTTCGGGTCTAACTTTCCAAGATTTGGATTAAACATTTTGGCCTCAGCAGGACATCCCCACACTCTTAAGTGTTGTAGGGATGGCACTCTTCCTGTCCAGAGCTCGTGCAGTGTTTTGGGCACCGACTTGCTTGGAACTCTGTTGAGAATGTGAGTGGCGGTTTTAAGCGCCTCCATCCACAATCCCAACGGAAGGTCTGAATAGCTCATCATGCTGCGTACCATATCCATGAGAGTACGGTTACGCCTTTCAGCTACTCCATTTAGTTGAGGCTCACTCGGCATGGAATACTGGGCAACAATTCCAGTCTCTTGCAAGAATTTTGAAGAAGGTCGAGGGACTTGGCCATATGAAGTGTGTCGACCGTAGTACTCCCCCCAACGGCCAGACCTCACTATCTTAATCTTTTTATCAAGCTGATTTTCAACTTCAGCTTTGAATATTTTGAATTTATCCAATGCTTCATGTCGGTCTTTGATTGGATAAATGTAACCAAAGCGGGAGTAATCATCTGTGAACGTTATGAATGAATCATAACCATCCACACTTTTCACCGAAAACAGTCCACAAATATTAGTGTGGAAAATTTCCAGTGTTCCTGTGCTTCGGTTTGCTCCTTTCTTTATCTGTTTTACATATTTTCCTTTAATGCAATCCACGCATTGTTCTAAGTCAGAGAACTCCAACTTTGGAAGAATTTCATTTTTGATTAATCTTTCTATTCTCCCCCTGGAAATATGGCCCAATCGACAGTGTCATAGTTTCGAGGAGTCGTGAGTTCTTTTTCTTTTCTTTTGATCGTTGTTCGACGAAGTACTTTGTTCACTCACATTCAACACATAGGGCGCTTTTTCACATAGCGATAATAAATAAAGCTCATCATGTAGAAATGCATCCCCAACATAATCATTATGAGACCAAATGGCACATTTGCCATGTCCAAAGAAACATTGATAATCGTCTTTGTCTAAACAGGAAAAACTTATTAAGTTCCTATTACATGAAGGTACGAAAAGCACATCCCTAAGTAGAAGTTTGAAACCATCGGCTAGCTCCAAGGAGACGTCACCCACAGCTTCAACTTCGGCTTGGACACCGTTCGCAACTTCAATTCTTCTTGAATTTCTTGGCAAAGTTATCGTCGAACTGAATCCCTGTAAAGAATTTGCAACATGAACAGTTGCTCCTGAGTCAATCCACCAAGTAGATTTCATAAACTTTGTATACAAGGATTCATTAACAAAAGAAACTATATCTTTACCTCTCTTAGCCATGAAGGTCTTTAGAAAAACAGGGCAATCCTTCTTGTAGTGCCCTTTCTCCTTACAGTGGACGCAAGTTTCCCTGTCCACTGGAATGTGCCTATGGTGATAATGGACATGAGCTTTGCCATTGCCATTTCTATTGCCCTGTGGCTTGGAGGGAGAATCTTTGTTAGGCGGAAAGCCCTTCTTCTTTTCCTTCACATAGTTAAGAGAGCCACCATGTGAGGCCTTAATCCTCTCCTCCTCTTCTGTGCACATTGCGATGACCTTTTCAATGTCCCAAGTCTCGGGTTGCATGTTGTAGTTGACTACAAAGGTCTCGAACTCCTTAGACAACGAAGCCATCACCAGGTGGACAAGGAGAGCTGGTTTTATCTCCAGATCCGCATCCATTGGTTTGAGCTTAGCCGCCGTGTGGCTCATCCTAAGGATGTGCTCCCTTATGCCATGGCCACCACCATGGTAGCTCTTTGTCACCAGTTGTTTGATCAACTGGGTGGCATACGTCTTAGAAGAGCGAGTAAACTGACTCTTTATCTTGTTCAGCATTTCTTTTGCCGTAGGGCAATCAGCAATTGATCCCACGATAGTGGTCTCAATGGTGTTCTTTATAAACGCCAAGCACTTCTTGTTGGCATTTAACCATAGCCTGTTGCTGATGGAGTGGGACATCACCTCTTTTTCATAATTTGCTTGCTTTTTGTCCCAACTCTCATCATCCTCATCAGCCTCTCTGACTGGGTCTGCAGGTGTAGCTGGTTGTGGTTCCTCCAGAACCCAGTCCACCTCTGCAATGCAGAGAGCCATGTCCACCTTCTTCCTCCACTGAGAGTAGTTGTCCCCCCTGAGTGTCGGAATTTCCTTGAGACAGCTCATCAGATGGAAACCTCCTGAAATCACCAAATAAGCGAAGTCAGTACGACAATCATATGCATTAAATAACGTTGGTTAAAATAATCATATAATTGCCTATGCATATTAATCTACATTACCGTTGGGCAAATGATAGAAATCAGTGCATCATTTTGCAATATGCAATATGACCGTGTAATTAAACAACGTCGGTCACAATAACAACATGATCATATTCCATATTGCTTTTAGCAGCGGAAAATGTGAAATAAAATTTCATGTGCCTCTTAACTTTACAGAAAATAATTCTGACATTTAAAATAAAATTCATGAACTTTATTAACGCTTTTATAAAATTCATGAACTTTTCTTTTCTGAGAAAACTATTTTATTCACAAAATACTTTCTACTTTTCTTTACGGAAAAATTATATAAAAATTCTGTGAATATTCACAGAAACTTTGAACATTTTTAATTTCTATTTTTGCAAACATATTTTCATATAAAAATGTCTAGAACACACTTTTAAATCTGCCTAAAAAGACAGAAACATAAAATCCCTTAAAACGAAAAGGGCCGGCCTAGGCCTGCCCGTCTCAGGCTGGCGCCCTCTAGCATGCAGCCGCCTCTATCCCCCGGCCAGGCGCTGGCGCCCCGCGACCTGGGCCGACCTATGGGCCCGAGCCGCCGTGGCTCCTTCGGCCTGGCCTGGGCCGGCCTGCCTCCCGCCGGCCTTAGAGGCCCGAGCTGGCTAGGGTTTCGGCTCTAGAGGATCCTGACCGTCCGGATGAATCCGACGCCCCCCCCCCCCCCCGCGCCCCTCGCTTGAACAAAACGTGGATGAACCGGCACGGGGGGCAAACCCTAAGTCATTCTCCCCCAGCCTGTCGCTCTCTTCTTTCTGCCCGACGGCTCCTCTCGTGTGGGTGGCCGCCGGCCGTGGCGGCCGAGCGCTCCGTGCCGCGCGTTGTCTGCCCCGCCGAGGAGGAGGCCGTAGGCCTCTCTTCTTTTCGAGTTCGCTACTGTGTGCGTGCCAGCCACCGCCCGCTCGTCCCGCGCGCCTGTGTGCGTGCCAGCCACCGCCCGCTCGTCCCGCGCGCTCCTCGCGCGGCGGCCACCATGCCCCGTCGAGGTGGGTTGACATCTGGCCGCCTCTCCACTTCCCCCTCATGCGGAGGTTCTTTGCCCGCCGGAGGGCTCTGGCGATGGCCGCCGGCAGCGGCGACCTGCGGTCCCGCGCCGCGCACGCCGGCTAGATCTCCCTCTCCCGTGGTTGTTCCATGCCGTAGTCGTGGCCTTCCCCTCGCCGGCTGTGCACACGCCTTGCGGTGGGTGCGCCGCCGTCGAGCGGTCGGCTGCGGTTCGTTTTCTTTTACCTTAGACCACCACAACCGAGAACCATGGCCCTGGTTGCGTGACTCTACGGCGCCGCCTCCGTCCCCTTTGCCGGCTGCGAGAGCACCTCTAGGGTGAACGCGCCGCCGTCAAACGGTTCGGTAGTGGCGCCCTTTGCCTTTGTTTTTCATCGTTCCCCCCTCTCTTTTTTGTTGTCTTTTGTCGGTTTCAATCCGATCTTCTTTTTGTTTTTCCTTTCGGATCTTGATCCGTACTTAGCCCCCGAGGGGGTAGGTTCTTCTTCCCCGCACCTCGGGTTGCCGATGCGTGTGGGGATCGAGAGGAACAGGCGCGGCCTTGCGGCGGCGCTTCTTTTCCGACGAGGCCGTAGCCATCCTCGGTGCCTTGCCCATCTAGGGTTCGTAGGGGTAGGGGAAAATGCTTTCTTTCCTTTGTACCGAATAAATCTCTGTCTAGTGGCTCTGATACCAATGTTGAAGTCGTAGATCGACTAGGCATAGATGGATCCGGTGAAACCTTTTACTCACCTAATCCCGAGCCCGAGGAACTCCCTGCTCCGGCCATCCGTGCCGGTGTAGTCGTCGGAGACGCGAGAGGAAGGTGTTGTCGTGGGTGGTGCTTCCCGTGAGCACTGTGCTAAACCCTAGATCGGAAGGGGATTTAGGTGGGGAGTCTGGCGGCGCGGTGAACCTCGTACCGTGCGCCCCGCCCCCCACCACTTTATTTATAGCGCAGGTCACAGGGACCCAACAACCATAACGGGTTGGGTGCCCCCGATCAGGGCGCATAGATCAAGGGTCCGGTGGGCCGTTGGGCCCACGCGGAAGAGATCAACCTAACAATCGCACGACATTATGGTCGGAAAAACAGAGATGATTAGCGAGTACATCAATTCTCCAACCAAAAAAAATCACCTTGTTATTGTGTCATTTTGTGGAGGCATGTGGATAACATGTCAAATGTTGTCATCTTGTCTTGGTTTATCTTTTGTTGGCCTTTATTTTTTCATCTTTTGTGTTGTTTCTGGAAACTTTTGTAATAAACTTTTGTCGAAGTGCCTCATCATTTCGTGAGGTGGCAATGCAAGCTTTTATTCTATATGGATTATAAGACTTCCATTATCTGATATGGATGTGATAATTTTTCTCTTTTTTCATTAGAGTTGTGTGATAAGTTTTAGTCAAAGACGAAATTATATTTCAAAAAGAAAAGGGGAAAGAGTTTTGAGGAAAAGAAAAAGGAGGAAGGGGTGTCAATTTCTAGTCCATCCAACTACATATGTATCCTATGACCCCGAAACAGTTGACACACAAAGTCATGTATTGTATATGTTCATAGATACCATGAACAATGAAAGACGCGCAAAGGGAGCATGGCACAACATTACGCTCTCAAAATCAGAGATGATGGGCAAGTACATCAAGTCATTGTCTCCATTATGTACCAAGTTGAACTAGCGCACTCCAACTAAAAAAAGGGTTGAAATCGTGCACTAATATGCCGTGAACAAGAAGAAAATCTCTCTTCTCCATGATGCATGTACCAAGCCGGTTTTAGGACCGTTTATGCATCTTCTTGTACAGTTTTCCTTCTTTATGGCTCCATGGCCATTTCGTTTCTTTTATCCAAAGCATGCCGTTGTATTCCTGTCTAGCAGCTGGCGACTGCCGTTGCTTCCACGAACACTACTATATAAGATAGTCTACTACTACTTGCAGACGTGCACTCAGATACAGTATAAAAGAGAACACGTCTGCTACATGAATGCTCTGTGGAGACGTTGACCCACAGTATATTTTTCTAGCAAGTCAGGGAGCTATACGATACGAATATACATGTATTGATACATGCATACGCAGCAGATACGCAGAGGAAATATATATACACGGGGTCATTTTCTGGTGCCCACCTACCCACAGTTCATTACAGCGATGATCACTAGCCAGGTCACCAGTTTTGGGTGGTTCGATAGGTAATAGGTACCGTCCGGAAGCAATCAAAGCCCCATCCCTTCCATGTCGATTGATCCACTTCTTTTTTCTGTTAGTTTGTTATATCTTTCCCGCACATAAAATACGGCGTAGATACGTCGTATCCGGCCCCAGCAGTTAAGTATTTCCACGCATGCGTGGACATAGTTTTTTAGGTTGAGAAAGTGTGGATATACTGTAGTTTATATGTGCAGACATTGAGGTCATATATATACATACTTAGCCGTCAAAAATTGTGTGTAATAATAATCGAGTACTTGCTGTCGTGTCGAGTAGCATATACCCCCGTGCCGTTACGTCATACTCCTATATAGCTTGAATTAACATTTCTCTGATAGGAAAGTATAGTCTACGTAGGCTGAGTATTTTTAGGTTTGACCACCAAATAATTTACGTGCACTCCACCCATTCATTTCATGTATGAGCCCATCGTACGTGCATGTCTCTGTGCACTGTATTCTGGTGGTTGCCAAGATTAATAGAGGCCATGATTCAGCTCCCAACCAGTGTGCAAGTGTGAGGATAGGGACACAAGGATTCCCTCTTTGGTAATGGTAGGTGGGCAGGTGCCAACAGCGCTCCAAGCAGTTGAGCATCACTTCATCGTCTCATTGCCGTGTCTGTTATCTGTTGTTTGTTGTGGTTGTTGCACGCCCTTGAGTGTTTGTTTCTTAAACCGCGCACGTACTTGTTCAGCGTCATTAAGTGGTGCCGGTTAATCGATTGAGATTGGGGTCCGTTAATTGGGATGAGACCGTGCTGATGCTGATTCCGTTACGCCAGTACATCTATGGTGACGATGCAAATGAAGTTTTTTTCGATGAAGGGTCTTTTTAATCGGGCATATCCCTTTTCATTAATTTCTTAATGAAAATACAAAGTTCACGACCAACATCAAGCAGAACAAGGAGGAAGGAAATCGAGCTAGGGAGGCGAGTTGAAGCATTGCCAGGAAACCCACTACGGATGCTCGATTCGGAACTTCCATTGCGGGGTGAAAACCTGAAAACATTATTACAATCCTAATCAACATAGAAAATGGGGCAGAGTTCTACGCAACAGCAAAAGGAATTAGATTGTCTAGGTCTCTAGGATACTCAAACATACACAACAACCAGGTAATAAATCCCCAGCAGGACGCCATCACCAAATTGGGGTCGAAAGTAAAATGCATCGTCCCAGCACATTCTTCAGCCCCTTTTCAGCAGCTTTGTCCTGAGCCTAGCGTCGCCGTTGGGGGCTGCATCTGCCGAGCAAGAATCGAGGCTTCTTTCATCAGTAACCGAACACCTCCCAGCTGGAACACATCCTTATCAGCGCCTTTGGGAAGTCCTGCCCAATATAACATGAAAGAGCAAACATTGAAAACAGCCTCCAAAGAAGGACGAACAACATTGAAAACAGCCTCCAAAGAAGAACTCATATATATCGGAATAAAATATGCAGCCATGCAATAGGAAACGGATAGACGGATATTACAGACTCATCGATCTTAGGGTGCACGTGCAACATGCTGTTTGGATTGGAGATCATGATCGTCGTCGAACGGCAAGAGTCTACTAGAGTACATCCCGGGTGAAAGTCATTCATCAGGACAAGCAGGAAGAGAAGGACATTCTTACTGTCCACTACTGCAAGTCTGCAAAGCCAAAACGTGAACAGCTAAGAGGGCAAATGATTGACTTTTTCCTTATCTAAGCCTTGCACGGTATATTTTCTACACTGGTTTGCCTAAGGCTGGGGGGCACAGACCCCGGGCCTTGTTCGGTTAATCCCTCCCAGGAGGGGATTGTAGAGGATTGAAGAGGATTTAAATAAAATTTAATATCCCTCGCAATCCCCTTCAAATCCTTTTAAATCTGAAGGAACCAAAAAGCCTCAGACTTGTACTCCGTACTAAGCTCCGCCGCTGCATGTCCTTCTGGTTGGAACATCGGCCGTGATTGATTTGGTTGTTGGCTCCCAATCATTCACTCACCCACTCACGCACATTAGCTGCCGGCTCTGTGATCGCATCCAGAAACTCTGCATAGCTGCATGCTGCCGCCAGAACCTGCTGCACGTTCACACACAGTCGACCAGGAGCTGATAAGGTTATTCTTCTATTACTATGAGTGTGTTTTGTTTGCGTGCAACATTTGGGTCAGGAGAACGAGCCAGCCTAACTGGGCTTGGTTGAGAAAAACGGTGCAAAAACCGACGTAGGCATGTTATCCGTGGACATGGTATTCTTATATCATGATGGATGTGTTTGTTTGCGTGCAACATTTGGGCCACGACATGGACAATTTTCTTCTTCTTAATTAACCGATGGGACAACTCACCGTTTCAAAATAAAATATGCAACAAATAATCCGACAAAATAATTTGTTCAAGTGAAAATTTAAACGATTTTGCTAAAACTCATTCCAATGAGGAACAAATTGACCTCATTCACTTTTTCATGTATGACATCTTTTCTGTTTTTTTCTTTTTTATGTAGCAGTTGTAACCTAAGTGACACGGCTCGCAATTGCAACCCGTGATATCCAATTGCAAACGTTTATGCTAAGGTTAGTAGTTGCAACCGACTCGACACGACCGCAACTGCAAGACGTAAGGCGCGAACGGAACCTGCTTTTTCTCAATTTTTTTGTTGTAGTAGTTGCAGCTGCAGTGACACGGCTGCAACTGCAACCAAGCACACCCAACCGTAACCGCAACAAGCGGGGTGATGGAGTGCGTCTTTTTTCTTTTTTTCTATTTCTATGTAGCAGTTGCAACCTAACCGACACGGCTGCAACTGCAACCTATCCTACCCAACTGTAAACGCTTGTGTTAAGGTTAGTAGTTGCAATCGACTCGACACGACCGCAACTGCAAGACGTAAGGCGCGAACGGAACCTGCTTTTTCCCAATTTTTTTGTTGTACTGGTTGCAGCTGCAGTGACACGGCTGCAACTGCAACCAAGCACACCCAACCGTAACCGCAACAAGCGGGGTGATGGAGTGCGTCTTTTTTCTTTTTTTCTATTTCTATGTAGCAGTTGCAACCTAACCGACACGGCTGCAACTGCAACCTATCCTACCCAACTGTAAACGCTTGTGTTAAGGTTAGTAGTTGCAATCGACCCGACACGACCGCAACTGCAAGACGTAAGGTGCGGATGGAACCTGCTTTTTCCCAATTTTTTTGTTGTACTGGTTGCAGCTGCAGTGACACGGCTGCAACTGCAACCAAGCACACCCAACCGTAACCGCAACAAGCGGGGTGATGGAATGCGTCTTTTTTCTTTTTTTCTATTTCTATGTAGCAGTTGCAACCTAACCGACACGGCTGCAACTGCAACCTATCCTACCCAACTGTAAACGCTTGTGTTAAGGCTAGTAGTTGCAATCGACCCGACACGACCGCAACTGCAAGACGTAAGGTGCGGATGGAACCTGCTTTTTTTCCTTTTTTTGTTGTACTGGTTGCAACCGTAGTGACACGGCTGCAACTGCAACCAAGCACACCCAACCGTAACCGCAACAAGCGGGGTGATGGAGTGCGTCTTTTTTCTTTTTTTCTATTTCTATGTAGCAGTTGCAACCTAACCGACACGGCTGCAACTGCAACCTATCCTACCCAACTGTAAACGCTTGTGTTAAGGCTAGTAGTTGCAATCGACCCGACACGACCGCAACTGCAAGACGTAAGGTGCGGATGGAACCTGCTTTTTTCCTTTTTTGTGTTGTACTGGTTGCAACCGTAGTGACACGGCTGCAACTGCAACCAAGCACACCCAACCGCAACCGTAACGAGCGGAGTGATGGAGGGCATCCCTCAATCTATCATAACATACCATAGAAAAAAAAAGTAAATGAGACCAGATTATATCTCATCTAGATGAGTTCTAGCCACTCCCAAATTTAAATCAATTAAACAATATCTTTCAGCTATCTGCCAATAATGCTCAGTGAGATTCTCCTTCCTCTGATGATGGGAGGTCCGTTCTTCTATCTTTCGGTACACATTTACAAATCTTATTGTACCCACCCAAGTGAACACACCAGGAATACCATGTGGTTTCCGTACTGCCTTTTTTTTTCTATCGAGCAAAGGTAAAAGCTCTACCTCACGAGTCAGCTAAGATAATTGATTATTAGGTTTAACATTTATTAGATTTTTTATAATGATCAGACAACATTATTTAAATTGAATAAATCGTAGATAAGTTATATATTGTATAAAGGGTTCCCATATGTCTCTACTATAAATTTTTTGGGACAGGGCATGGAGATGGAGGAACTACCGATTTTGAGTATCTTGAATTGATATTACAGATCGATCAAAAATAAGAGTACCCGTGCAAGTTCTTATCCCTCTGCGCACGTACCCGGTTTACCTGGTGGAAGAATGAGAAACCGCGAACCCAAATCCATCAGCGGTATCATAGAATATTATATTACCGTTTCATCACTAGAAACATTATATTGGTTAACTTTAACAACGATGTTCCTCGCAAGATGGAAATATAGTACTCCTAAGGAACAAAAGGAGTGATGGAAAAATACATCAATTACTTTGGCATGGGCAAAGCTAGTTCCCACTCAGATTAAGATTTCCATCTCCGCTGGTTGCGTTATCCGCCGATAGTAGAATCTCTCCTTAGTTACTTCCCTTTTCGTAAAACAAGAAATTTGTAAAATTTTATTACTTAATTGCTAGTAGTATGCTAGAGTTGTGATATTGTTTTCTTGTCTGGAATGTCTTCGTAACATTCAAGCAAGAGTAAAAAGAATAACCAACAAGTAGCAAGCTAATCATGTATGGCTTTGGTGCCATGGACCGGAGGTGCATACAGTGTTCCGAGCTAAGAGCTTAGGATGGATAGGAGCATAGGTCTGGGTTGGTAGCCAATCCCCATTTATCAATTCTTGACTAGGAGAGGTACACCGCTCCCTTTTAATTGATAACTACTCACTCTGTCCCATAATATATGAGTTTTTTTTACACTACACTAACGTCAAAAACTCTTATATTATGGGACGGAGGAAGTAATAGATTGTCCTTAGTTGCAAGGCGGGAAGGTCTTTATTACTCCCTCCGGTCCATATTAATTGTCGCGGTGCTTTACTAGTACAACTATAGTACAAAGTTATATTAAAGCACCGATAACTAATATTGATCAAAAGGAGTACTATATTAGACTAGCTAGATTGGTTTCGATTAACAATGAGTACTTGAGTTGGGGCACTTGATTTAGCTCGGGAGTAATGTGGATCCAAGTCAGCAATTTCTGATCACATGCCTCCACTGAGTAGTTTGCCATTCAACAATACAATGAGCAATGATTTATAGATACCATTTGTTTTCTTCCTCCTGGTTGTTGTGAGAGCACATGTAAGCCAATAGGCAAGGAACATTCCAAGAAAACCTAACAATTTTCAGTAGAGGAGGTTTGTAATTTAAGATATATGTTCTTTTTGCCCCTCAACTTATTGTGAAATATAGTTATCATCCCTAAAGCAATTCCCAACATGTTTAGCCATGCGCAATATCATTTCCAGAGGTTGCGAGCAAAGCTTTTCTTTTATAATGGAGTAATAAACTTACATCGTGTAACTAAAATGTCATCTTTTGTGTTGTTTCAGGTAAGTTTTGAGTAGTAAACTTATGGCAAAGTGACTCATCATTTTGTGAGGCAGCAAAGAAAGCTTTTATTTTCAAGAGAGTTGTGTGCTAATGTTTAATCAGATAAGAAATGCTATTTCAAAAAGGGGGGGATGTTTCTGTTGAGGAAAATAAAAGGGTAGTATATGACCTACAAATAGTTGATGCGCAAAGTCATATGTATATGTCCATAGATTCCATGAACAAACAAACACGTGTAAAGGGGGGCCTCACACAACATTATGCTCTGAAAATCAGAGACGAGTGGAAATTGCATCAAGTCACCGTCTCCATGATGTCCCAAGCTGAACTAGTGCACTCCTACTAAACAGGATGTTGAACTAGTGCACTACTGGGCCGTGAACAAGAAGAAAATCTCTTTTCTCCATGATGCATGTACCAAGCCGGTTTTAGGACCGTCTATGCGTCTTCTTGTACAATTGTCCTTCGTTATGGTTCCATAGCCATTTCTTTTCTTTTATCCAAAGCATGCCGTTGTAATTTGCACAACAGGGTGCAGTACTGCAGAGGATTTCAACCCGTTGTATTCCAATCTACTCCATTCGTTTCTAAATATATATGTCTTTCTAAAGATTCAACTACAGACTACATACGGAACAAAATGAGTGAACTTATACTTTAAGTTATGTCTATATACATTCATATATAGTTCTTTAAAAAACAAATATTTAGGAACGGATGGAGTAGCAGTTAGAGAATGCCGTTTCAGGATCAGTACCATATATAATAACATATAAAAACACTATGAAATATTAAACAAAAAAACACGGCTGCTACATAATGCTCCGTGCAGACGTTGACATACATTATTCTTTTCCTATGAAAGTCAGGGAGATATATATACCATATGAATATACCTGTATCGGTACATGTTTACGCGACAGATACTCAGAGAAAATATTTATACACGGGGTCCTTTTCTGGTGCGTAATATACCTACCCACTATTCATTACAATTATACGTAATAGTTTTGGGCGGCTCGGCAGGTACCGGAGGCAACCAAAACCCCATTCCATGTCGACCAATCCACATTTTTCGATATAAAGTTTATTATCTTTCGTACGCATTGCATGCAACTGATTGGACGTACTCCCTCCGTTCCTAAATATTAGACATTTTAGAGATTACACTATAAACTATATACGGATGTACATAGACATATTTTAGAGTATAGATTCACTCATTTTGCTTCGTATATAGTCTCCTAGTGAAATTCCTATATGGTCTTATATTTTAGAACGAAGGGAGTAGAATACTGCATAGATGTGTGCGTCACCGTATCTGACCCGGCGGTTGCATATGACCCCGGCGGTTGCATATTTCAATGCATGCGTGGATATTGTATTTTGTTGTTGAGAAAGTGGAGTTAATTTATACGTGCAAACTAATATTGAGGTTATATACATACTTAGCCGTCGGAAATCAATCAGGATCTTGTGAAATGATCTAGTGTTCATACTAATTGGTATAAATACTCGTGCTGTTTAGTTAGAAAAATTGTAAGTGGGGTACAACCGTACGTCATCATCTTGAATTATCTTCTTTATATAACAGGAAATTATAATCGACGTTCATACGGTGGCTGAGTATTTGTAGGCGCTTGACCATCAAATAATATATACTCCACCCATGGTCCCTGTGCACTGTATTTTGGTGGTTGGCAAGATTGATGGAGCCATGGAGGTCGTGATTTAACTCCCAACGTGTGTGCAATTGTGAGGATGGTGACGCAAGGATGCCGTCTTGGGTAGGTAGGCAGGTGCCGTCAACGCTCCAAGCAGTTGAGCGGCACTTCATCATCTCATTGCGGTGTTTGTTATCTGGTGTTTGTTGTGGTTGTTGCACGTCTTTGAGCGTTGTTTCTTAATTTGCGCACCTACTTGTGCTGTTTTATTAATGGGTGTTGGTTAAAATATTAAGAACCGTCAATTGAGATGAGACTATTCATAATGAAGAGTAACATAGAGTAGTAATATACATATGTTACTAGTCTAAGTTACTACCTTCATAGTGGATAGTAACATAGGGTAGTAACATTGAGCCTTTCATTTATTAGTCCATAGACTCATCTTGCCTTGGTATGCGCTATGTTACTCCTAGTATGAGTAACATGCTAAGTTACTCAATTTTCCTCTCTTCTCATTAATTAGTTGCCACATCATATTTCTTGCTTAGATGGCATCTATGTTACTATAGATGTTACTTCCATTGTGGGTAGTCTTATACCGTCCTGATCCTGATCGATACTGTCAGGATAAGTACTAGCTGACGTGAGCGTCTTTGCATGACAGTACATCTGTACATCAATAATGTAGAGCCATGCAAATGAAGTGAATGGTCAGATCGAATAGGTAGGCGTCGACGGGACGCGTTCTTGTCGCGACTAGAAACCCTAGTTGTCGTCAGGAGAGCCCCTTCGCTTCGTTCCTACGACGGCTCCCCTCCGCACCGGCGACCTCGGTCGTCGGTGGTGAGGGGATCGCCGGATCTACTTGTGTTGATCGTGTTGCTTTAGGTTATGTCCTAGTAGTTTTAGTTTTATCGGCTGTTCATCGTCTTCGCTTCGGAGGCAGCGATGGTGGCATTGAATGAAGAAGGTTCAAATCTTTTTTCAACGAGGCAATCGATTCTATGATTGGGTATGAATTTAAAAATTGTTTGTTCAAGCAAAGATGGTGTGCGCGGCGGCGTCATCCTCGTGGTGGACCTGTGTCCTTGGGCATCGTTGTTGCGATGGTGCTTGCTCCAACGCAGTTGTGGAACTTGGGAGGCAGTCCAGGAGCGGTTGTGAATTGTGGTCTGCATCGACGACATGTAAAAAACGGAACGTGTGCTGGGTTCATGGTTGATGGATGACATGTATGGTTTCCTCCTTCAGCGTCTTAGTCGTGGTGGGGTGCCAGATCTGGAGATCGATGACGTGTCCGGAGGGCCCCTGGGGGCTTTGGGGTCGCTAGAACGCGAACCGTGCTCGACTTGGTTGCTGGCTCGACCTCACTCACTCACGCTGCGCACACTATTTGTCGGCTCTGTGAAGTGTAGATCCCGATCTCTCGATCGCACGCACAAACAACCAGTCTACCGATCAGGTTATCCTCCTATCAGGGAACACGAGGCCAGAAGTGGCATGCCGCCGGTTCGAACCGAATCGGTCGACGCGTGTTCGAAGAGAGAAATAAACACCTGGCGCCTTCGCCACTGCTCACTAGAGATGCGTGCGTGCATACATGTCACGCAGCGACAACAACTTTCCGACCTCGACACTTCCGGCCTGCGGGACATGCCAATAACGGCAGAAAAGTGAAGTGTACACGACACAACGTTCACCGGAGCGGCGGACCTCTTTTTTCTTCCATGGTTGCATTCTACCCTGCCAGGGGCGATTGATTTTTCTACTATAATAATGATTGTTATAGCTAAAAAATTTTCATTTCATATGAACTTGCCCCCTTCATGTATAAACTTGCCCTCCTATGCTTGCATGCTGGCTCCCTCCCCTGCCCGTTTCCCCCTGTAGTCCCTCAGTGCAAACTGATGCTGCTCCCGGACTCCTCGTGGCAGCGACCGGTTAGGAATATAGCCTGAGCAGAAAACTAATCTACCGGTGGAGGTAGCAGTTTGATTTGACACTATCAAATACCCCCTCTGTTTGTAACTATAAGTCTTTTTAAGAATTTTATTAAAAACTACATACGAAACAAAATGAATAAATCTACATTTTAAAGTATGTCTACATACATTCGTATATACTTCATTCATCTTAATTTTTTGGTTTTAGCTTTTTCTAGAAATGAATGTATCTAAATACTAAACTTTGACTAGATGCATTTATATTTAAACAAATCTAAGATAAGAAATTTGGGACGGAGGAAGTAGTTCGTAATGAGACCTCTAAAAAGATCTTATATTTAGGAACGGACAAAGTACTATCCAAGGTCGGGTCGCGAAAAGAAAATTAGCCGATGTAAGTGTCATGCTGCTGCCTGTACATGTATATATATGCATCCGATACTTGATAGGTAAACGTCACCCTCTTCTCATCCGGTTGATCTCGTTTCCTGATTTCACAAATTGTTTGAATCAGGGCATGTACGAATTGATGGATGGAGCTAATAATATATTTTTTGGATTAACTCAAGGCGTATGCAAAATAATGAAACGAATTGGGCCACAACTCCATCATCATCCCCACCGACGACACTCAAACTAACCACATATGTTTGGGCCACGCTATCTGGACGTGTCGTGCCATTGTGGGCCTGAATTGGTCCGTCGAACAGTCTGGACATACTTTTTCTCGCAAAGTGAAAGCAAACGGAAAGGGAGGGGAACTTTGCAATAGTCCGGACAACAACCACGTAGGATTCCGACATCCCCGACCCGCTAAAACCGCCCTCTCGGTCTCATTTTCTTTAATTCCGTCCGTTCTTCCCTCTTACTTTGCGCATGCGCCCTTCTCGTCCAACACGGTCGTTGTACCTCTCCGATCGGCACACATGCATTGGCGGATCTTCGGACCCAGCCGCGACACACCCGCCCGCCTTTTAGGACGGTGGCGTCTACCTAGGACCTATCTGCGTATAGGTACAGTTCCTTCCTCCCTCGTCGACATTGTACATGGGGCACACCAGTCCGGGTAGATGTTCGGTCAAATGCCATTGAGCTTACTTTAGAAGGACATGTCATTTTTCTAGACTACGATGGGGTACACTACAATTGATAAATGAGTTTTTGTGTGATGCGTGGTTGGCGTATCTGTGAAATTCGTAGGCAGGAGCAGATGGAAGATCTTTTAGCGGCATGCACATCATCCAACAACGCAATGTGCGTTGCCGTGATGTACCATAAGATAGAGGGATGGTCATTTAGGCAGCACATACAATGTTCCATGAAGCTGGAAGTGCAATATGTATAGGATAACATGATCAGTCCATGAAAAACTTGTCGACATCTGGATAAACTCACTGAATTTGATCTATTGTTATACTAGACTTATTTGCAGGCTATGTATGAATAATTTGTGTTCGCCAAGTCGATATGATTGTGTAACAACGCTTGACGTACTCAAGTGTGAGTGCGTGACCCTTTAACCTCATCGGCCAGCTGGCCAAGCGATCCTCTGGAAAAACAGATAAATGTTGCTTAATTGTGGATGTGCCAATCTAGCTACCCCGCGTTGCCTAAAGTTTTCAACAAGGGTTCAGTCGTTCATGTATATTAATGGAACAAGTTATTGCAATCACGCATAACAAGCTTCGCCACAGAAGTGTGGTCTGTGCAAAACATATTTGATCGTCTCGCTCCAACCTAGAAACAGATAACAATCAAAGTGTAATCTTGGATCTCATGTCATTGTACGTGTTAATAGGCACTATATGAGCGATGAGATATGTAAAGAAGTCGTCACATAGGTTCAACATTATGCTTTGGAAATAAAGAGCTGATTTGAAACTCCAAGTATATCAAGTCACCAACAAAACCTTTACCATATTATTGGGGGTTTCTTTCAGTGGTCTCTATTAATTAACTTTAGTACTTTACGTGTTGGCATATCCATTTTGTCCTAGAATATCACATAAACTAAAATATTTTAGAATGCGTGTTTTGCCAAGAAGTTGACTAATGTGCTACTTATAAAGGTTGGAGTTAATGATTAGTTCACACGTGTGATCAATAACATTCACCAACAAACAAATGCATGCCTACCTACATGTGGGACTAGCAGCCTTCAAAGAAACAAAAAGAAACGAATGTAGTTCTACTCACGCATGGAACCTTACACAAATATAGAAGTAAACTACTATTTGTATGTGGGACCAATACTTATAGAAGACACGAATAACAAATGCAGAAATGTGACTTGAACTCCAAATTATGCTCTTGCTTTTAGTCTCTCTCCCTATCCAAGTTCTTTCGGTCCTATATCCAATTTTATGGCGCCGCCCGCCCCGGGCGACTCGGGAGGAACCCAGCCGCCACCGGCCAGCCACCCTTCCTCCGGTTTACCTCGCGTCGCCATCGCCGGAGGGCCGGCTGGTGAAGCCGTGTCGGACCCTATGATGGCAGCGGTGGGGCTGGTCTCCCCCTCTCCGCCCACCCGACCTCCTAACTGCCCCACCCCAGATCCGCTCCTGGTGGTGGGCCCCCCCTCCCCAGCGGCTCCCCGGTGGCCTCTTCCAGCTGCTGCCACGGGTGGCCTCGCCGCCGCTCCTGGGGCACTATCCCCATCTGCTCAGATTGGTTCTCGGGCCTCCCCAGCCGGTTGTGGTGCCATCTCCCTCGGTCTGGCAGCGCAGCGACGACGCTAGCCCATGCACGTGTTGGGGAACGTCGCATGGGAAACAAAAATTTTCCTACGCGCACGAAGACCTATCATGGTGATGTCCATCTACGAGAGGGGATGAGCGATCTACGTACCCTTGTAGATCGTACAGCAGAAGCGTTAGAGAACGCGGTTGATGTAGTGGAACGTCCTCACGTCCCTCGATCCGCCCCGCGAACAATCCCGCGATCAGTCCCACGATCTAGTACCGAACGGACGGCACCTCCGCGTTCAGCACACGTACAGCTCGACGATGATCTCGGCCTTCTTGATCCAGCAAGAGAGACGGAGAGGTAGAAGAGTTCTCCGGCAGCGTGACGGCGCTCCGGAGGTTGGTGATGACCTTGTCTCAGCAGGGCTCAGCCCGAGCTCCGCAGAAACGCGATCTAGAGGAAAAACCGTGGAGATATGTGGTCGGGCTACCGTGGAAAAGTCGTCTCAAATCAGCCCTAAAACCTCCGTATATATAGGTGGGAGGGAGGGGGCCTTGCCTTGGGGTCCAAGGACCCTCAAGGGTGTCGGCCGAGCCAAGGGGGAGGACTCTCCCCCCCCAAACCGAGTTGGACTAGGTTTGGTGGGAGGGAGTCCTCCTCCCTTCCCACCTCCTCCCTTTTTTTTTCCTCTTGATTTTTCTTCTCTTGGCGCATAGACCACTTGTGGGTTGTCCCACCAGCCCACTAAGGGCTGGCGTGTCTCCCTCAAGGCCTATGGGCTTCCCCGGGGTGGGTTGCCCCCCCCCCCCCCCGGTGAACTCCCGGAACCCATTCGTCATTCCCGGTACATTCCCGGTAACTCCGAAAACCTTCCGGTAATCAAATGAGGTCATCCTATATATCAATCTTCGTTTCCGGACCATTCCGGAAACCCTCGTGACGTCCGTGATCTCATTCGGGACTCCGAACAACATTCGGTAACCAACCATATAACTCAAATACGCATAAAACAACGTCGAACCTTAAGTGTGCAGACCCTGCGGGTTCGAGAACTATGTAGACATGACCCGAGAGACTCCTCGGTCAATATCCAATAGCGGGACCTGGATGCCCATATTGGATCCTACATATTCTACGAAGATCTTATCGTTTGAACCTCAGTGCCAAGGATTCGTGTAATCCCGTATGTCATTCCCTTTGTCCTTCGGTATGTTACTTGCCCGAGATTCGATCGTCAGTATCCGCATACCTATTTCAATCTTGTTTACCGGAAAGTCTCTTTACTCGTTCCGTAATACAAGATCCCGCAACTTACACTAAGTTACATTGCTTGCAAGGCTTGTGTGTGATGTTGTATTACCGAGTGGGCCCCGAGATACCTCTCCGTCACACGGAGTGACAAATCCCAGTCTTGATCCATACTAACTCAACTAACACCTTCGAAGATACCTGTAGAGCATCTTTATAGTCACCCAGTTACGTTGCGACGTTTGATACACACAAAGCATTCCTCCGGTGTCAGTGAGTTATATGATCTCATGGTCATAGGAATAAATACTTGACACGCAGAAAACAATAGCAACAAAATGACACGATCAACATGCTACGTCTATTAGTTTGGGTCTAGTCCATCACGTGATTCTCCCAATGACGTGATCCAGTTATCAAGCAACAACACCTTGTTCATAATCAGAAGACACTGACTATCATTGATCAACTGGCTAGCCAACTAGAGGCATGCTAGGGACGGTGTTTTGTCTATGTATCCACACATGTAAATGAGTCTTCATTCAATACAATTATAGCATGGATAATAAACTATTATCTTGATACAGGAATTATAATAATAACTATATTTATTATTGCCTCTAGGGAATAATTCCAACAGTCTCCCACTTGCACTAGAGTCAATAATCTAGCCCTCACATCACTATGTGAATTACATTATAATAAATCTAACACCCATACAGTTCTGGTGTTGATCATGTTTTGGCCGTGGAAGAGGTTTAGTCAGCGGGTCTGCTACATTCAGATCCGTGTGCACTTTGCATATATTTACGTCCTCTTCCTCGACGTAGTCGCGGATGAGGTTGAAGCGTCGTTTGATGTGTCTGGTCTTCTTGTGAAAACGTGGTTCCTTTGCTAAGGCAATGGCACCAGTGTTGTCACAGAACAAGGTTATTGGATTCAGTGCGCTTGGCACCACTCCAAGATCCGTCATGAACTGCTTCATCCATACACCCTCCTTAGCCGCCTCCGAGGCAGCCATGTACTCCGCTTCACATGTAGAATCTGCTACGACGCTTTGCTTGGAACTGCACCAGCTTACTGCACCCCCATTAAGAATAAATACGTATCCGGTTTGCGACTTAGAGTCGTCCGGATCTGTGTCAAAGCTTGCATCGACGCAACCTTTTACGGCGAGCTCTTCGTCACCTCCATACACGAGAAACATCTCCTTAGTCCTTTTCAGGTACTTCAGGATATTCTTGACCGCTGTCCAGTGATCCACTCCTGGATTACTCTGGAACCTACCTCCCATACTTATGGCCAGGCTAACATCCGGTCTAGTGCACAGCATCGCATACATGATAGAACCTATGGCTGAAGCATAGGGGACGGAGCGCATATGCTCTCTATCTTCATCAGTTGCTGGGCACTGAGTCTTACTCAATCTCGTACCTTGTAAAACTGGCAAGAACCCTTTCTTGGACTGCTCCATTTTGAACCTCTTCAAAACTTTATCAAGGTATGTGCTTTGTGAAAGTTCTATCAGGCGTTTTGATCTATCCCTATAGATCTTAATGCCTAGAATGTAAGCAGCTTCTCCTAGGTCCTTCATAGAGAAACTTTTATTCAAGTAACCTTTTATGCTCTCCAAAAGCTCTACGTTGTTTCCAATCAGTAATATGTCATCCACATATAATATTAGAAACGCCACAGAGCTCCCACTCACTTTCTTGTAAATACAGGATTCTCCAACCACTTGTATAAACCCAAATGCTTTGATCACCTCATCAAAGCGTTTGTTCCAACTCCGAGATGCTTGCACCAGTCCATAAATGGATCGCTGGAGCTTGCACACCTTGTCAGCATTTTTAGGATCGACAAAACCTTCGGGTTGCATCATATACAACTCTTCCTTAAGAAAACCGTTAAGGAACGCCGTTTTGACATCCATCTGCCAGATTTCATAATCGAAAAATGCAGCTATTGCTAACATGATTCTGATGGACTTAAGCATCGCTACGGGTGAGAAAGTCTCATCGTAGTCAACTCCTGGAACTTGTGAAAAACCCTTTGCCACAAGTCGAGCTTTATAAACGGTCACATTGCCGTCAGCGTCCGTCTTCTTCTTAAAGATCCATTTGTTCTGAATAGCCTTGCGGCCCTCAGGTAGTATCTCCAAAGTCCACACTTTGTTCTCATACATGGATCCTATCTCGGATTTCAAGGCTTCTAGCCATTTGTTGGAATCTGGGCCCACCATTGCTTCTTCATAATTTGCAGGTTCATTGTTGTCTAACAACATGATTGATAAGACGGGATTACTGTACCACTCTGGAGCAGCGCGTGATCTCGTCGACCTGCGTGGTTCAACAGAAACTTGAACTGGAGTTTCATGATCATCATCATTAACTTCCTCCTCAACCGGCGTTGCAACGACAGAGGTTTCCCCTTGCCCTGCGCCACCATCCAGAGGGATGAGAGGTTCGACAACCTCGTCAAGTTCTATCTTCCTCCCACTCAATTCTCTCGAGAGAAACTCCTTCTCGAGAAAAGCTCCGTTTTTAGCAACAAACACTTTGCCCTCGGATTTGAGATAGAAGGTGTACCCAACTGTCTCTTTTGGGTAACCTATGAAGACGCACTTTTCCGCTTTGGGTTCCAGCTTTTCAGGCTGAAGCTTTTTGACATAAGCATCACATCCCCAAACTTTAAGAAATGACAACTTTGGCCTTTTGCCATACCACAGTTCGTATGGTGTCGTTTCAACGGATTTTGATGGTGCCCTATTTAAAGTGAATGCAGCTGTTTCTAATGCATAACCCCAAAATGATAACGGCAAATCAGTAAGAGACATCATAGATCGCACCATCTCTAACAAAGTACGATTACGACGTTCGGACACACCATTACGCTGTGGTGTTCCAGGCGGTGTTAACTGCGAAACAATTCCACATTGTCTTAAGTGAGCACCAAACTCGAAACTCAGATATTCACCCCCACGATCAGACCGTAGGAACTTGATCTTCTTGTTACGATGATTTTCCACTTCACTCTCAAATTGCTTGAACTTTTCAAATGTTTCAGACTTGTGCTTCATCAAGTAGACATAACCATACCTACTCAAATCGTTAGTGAAGGTGAGAAAATAACGATATCCGCCGCGTGCCTCCACGCTCATTGGACCACACACATCGGTATGTATGATTTCCAATAAGTCACTTGCACGCTCCATTGTTCCGGAGAACGAAGTCTTAGTCATCTTGCCCATGAGGCTTGGTTCGCACGTGTCAAGTGAATCAAAGTCAAGTGACTCCAAAAGTCCATCAGCATGGAGTTTCTTCATGCGCTTTACACCAATATGACCTAAGCGGCAGTGCCACAAAAATATGGCGCTATCATCGTTTACTCTAACTCTTTTGGTCTCAATGTTATGTATATGCGTATCGCTATCAAGATTCAATATGAACAATCCTCTCACATTCGGTGCATGACCATAAAAGATGTTACTCATAGAAATAGAACAACCATTATTCTCAGACTTAAAAGAGTAACCGTCTCGCAATAAACAAGATCCAGATATAATGTTCATGCTCAACGCAGGCACTAAATAACAATGATTTAAGTTCATCACTAATCCCGATGGTAGCTGAAGTGACACTGTGCCGACGGCGATTGCATCAACCTTGGAACCGTTTCCTACGCGCATCGTCACTTCGTCTTTCGCCAGCCTTCGTCTATTCCGCAGTTCCTGCTTCGAGTTGCAAATATGAGCAACAGAACCGGTATCGAATACCCAGGCACTACTACGAGAGCCGGTTAAGTACACATCAATAACATGTATATCAAATATACCTGATTTTTCTTTGCCCGCCTTCTTATCTGCCAGATACTTGGGGCAATTGCGCTTCGAGTGACCCATACCCTTGCAATAGAAGCACTCTGTTTCAGGCTTAGGTCCAGCCTTGGGTTTCTTCGGCGGATTGGCAACAGGCTTGCCGCTCTTCTTCGAATTGCCCTTCTTGCCTTTGCCGTTTCTCTTGAAACTAGTGGTCTTGCTCACCATCAACACTTGATGCTCTTTACGGAGTTCAGACTCTGCGACTTTCAGCATCGCAAACAACTCGCCGGGAGACTTGTTCATCCCTTGCATGTTGTAGTTCAACACAAAGCCTTTATAGCTTGGCGGCAGTGATTGAAGGATTCTGTCAGTGATAGCTTCTTGCGGGAGTTCAATCCCCAGCTCAGCTAGACGGTTTGAGTACCCAGACATTTTGAGCACATGTTCACTGACAGACGAGTTTTCCTCCATCTTGCAAGCATAGAATTTATCGGAGGTCTCATACCTCTCGATCCGGGCGTTCTTCTGAAAGATAAACTCCAACTCCTGGAACATCTCAAATGCTCCATGACGCTCAAAGCGACGTTGAAGTCCCGGTTCTAAGCCATACAAGACTCACATTGAACTATTGAGTAGTCCTCCTTACGTGCTAACCAAGCGTTCTTAACATCCTGATCAGCCGTAGCGGGTGGTTCATCTCCTAGCGCAGCATTAAGGACATAATCCTTCTTCCCAGCTTGTAATATTAGCTTAAGATTACGAGCCCAGTCTACAAAGTTGCTTCCATCATCTTTCAACTTAGCTTTCTCTAGGAACGTATTAAAATTCAGGATGACTGACGCGTGAGCCATGATCTACAACACAAATATATTCAAAGTGGACTTAGACTATGTTCAAGATAATTAGAGTTCAACTTAATCAAATTATATGCTAAACTCCCACTCAAAAAGTACATCTCTCTGGTCATTTGAGTGGTTCATGATCCACTTAGTCTATCCCAAGTCCGATCATCACGTGAGTTGAGTATAGTTTCAGTGGTAAGCATCCCTATGCTAATCATATCAACTATATGATTCATGATCGACCTTTCGGTCTCATGTGTTCCGAGGCCATGTCTGCACATGCTAGGCTCGTCAAGCTTAACCCGAGTGTTCCGCGTGCGCAACTGTTTTGCACCCGTTGTATGTGAACGTTGAGTCTATCACACCCGATCATCACATGGTGTCTTCAAACGACGAACTGTAGCAACGGTGCACAGTCGGGGAGAACATAATTTCGTCTTGAAATTTTAGTGAGAGATCACCTCATAATGCTACCGTCGTTCTAAGCAAAATAAGGTGCATAAAAGGATTAACATCACATGCAATTCATAAATGACATGATATGGCCATCATCACGTGCTTCTTGATCTCCATCACCAAAGCACCGGCACGATCTTCTTGTCACCGGCGCCACACCATGATCATCCATCAACGTGTTGCCATCGGGGTTGTCGTGCTACTTATGCTATTACTACTAAAACTACATCCTAGCAAAATAGTAAACGCATCTGCAAGCACAAACGTTAGTATAAAGACAACCCTATAGCTCCTGCCGGTTGCCGTACCATCAACGTGCAAGTCGATATTTCTATTACAACATGATCATCTCATACATCCAATATATCACATCACATCGTTGGCCATATCACATCACAATCATACCCTGCAAAAACAAGTTAGACGTCCTCTAAGTTTGTTGTTGCATGTTTTACGTGGTGACCAAGGGTATCTAGTAGGATCGCATCTTACTTACGCAAACACCACAACGGAGATATATGAGTTGCTATTTAACCTCATCCAAGGACCTCCTCGGTCAAATCCGATTCAACTAAAGTTGGAGAAACCGTCACTTGCCAGTCATCTTTGAGCAAAGGGGGTTACTCGTAACGATGAAACCAGTCTCTCATAAGCGTACGAGTAATGTCGGTCCAAGCCGCTTCAATCCAACAATACCGCGGAATCAAGAAAAGACTAAGGAGGGCAGCAAAACACACATCACCGCCCACAAAAACTTTTGTGTTCTACTCGAGAAGACATCTACGCATGAACCTAGCTCATGATGCCACCGTTGGGGAACGTCGCATGGGAAACAAAAATTTTCCTACGCGCACGAAGACCTATCATGGTGATGTCCATCTACGAGAGGGGATGAGCGATCTACGTACCCTTGTAGATCGTACAGCAGAAGCGTTAGAGAACGCGGTTGATGTAGTGGAACGTCCTCACGTCCCTCGATCCGCCCCGCGAACAATCCCGCGATCAGTCCCACGATCTAGTACCGAACGGACGGCACCTCCGCGTTCAGCACACGTACAGCTCGACGATGATCTCGACCTTCTTGATCCAGCAAGAGAGACGGAGAGGTAGAAGAGTTCTCCGGCAGCGTGACGGCGCTCCGGAGGTTGGTGATGACCTTGTCTCAGCAGGGCTCCGCCCGAGCTCCGCAGAAACGCGATCTAGAGGAAAAACCGTGGAGGTATGTGGTCGGACTGCCGTGGAAAAGTCGTCTCAAATCAGCCCTAAAACCTCCGTATATATAGATGGGAGGGAGGGGGCCTTGCCTTGGGGTCCAAGGACCCTCAAGGGGGTCGGCCGAGCCAAGGGGGAGGACTCTCCCCCCCCCCCAAACCGAGTTGGACTAGGTTTGGTGGGAGGGAGTCCTCCTCCCTTCCCACCTCCTCCCTTTTTTTTCTTTTCCTCTTGATTTTTCTTCTCATGGCGCATAGACCACTTGTGGGCTGTCCCACCAGCCCACTAAGGGCTGGTGTGTCTCCCTCAAGGCCTATGGGCTTCCCCGGGGTGGGTTGCCCCCCCCCCCCCCGGTGAACTCCCGGAACCCATTCGTCATTCCCGGTACATTCCCGGTAACTCCGAAAACCTTCCGGTAATCAAATGAGGTCATCCTATATATCAATCTTCGTTTCCGGACCATTCCGGAAACCCTCGTGACGTCCGTGATCTCATCCGGGACTCCGAACAACATTCTGTAACCAACCATATAACTCAAATACGCATAAAACAACGTCGAACCTTAAGTGTGCAGACCCTGCGGGTTCGAGAACTATGTAGACATGACCCGAGAGACTCCTCGGTCAATATCCAATAGCGGGACCTGGATGCCCATATTGGATCCTACATATTCTACGGAGATCTTATCGTTTGAACCTCAGTGCCAAGGATTCGTATAATCCCGTATGTCATTCCCTTTGTCCTTCGGTATGTTACTTGCCCGAGATTCGATCGTCAGTATCCACATACCTATTTCAATCTCGTTTACCGGCAAGTCTCTTTACTCGTTCCGTAATACAAGATCCCGCAACTTACACTAAGTTACATTGCTTGCAAGGCTTGTGTGTGATGTTGTATTACCGAGTGGGCCCCGAGATACCTCTCCGTCACACGGAGTGACAAATCCCAGTCTTGATCCATACTAACTCAACTAACACCTTCGGAGATACCTGTAGAGCATCTTTATAGTCACCCAGTTACGTTGCGACGTTTGATACACACAAAGCATTCCTCCGGTGTCAGTGAGTTATATGATCTCATGGTCATAGGAATAAATACTTGACACGCAGAAAACAGTAGCAACAAAATGACACGATCAACATGCTACGTCTATTAGTTTGGGTCTAGTCCATCACGTGATTCTCCCAATGACGTGATCCATTTATCAAGCAACAACACCTTGTTCATAATCAGAAGACACTGACTATCATTGATCAACTGGCTAGCCAACTAGAGGCATGCTAGGGACGGTGTTTTGTCTATGTATCCACACATGTAAATGAGTCTTCATTCAATACAATTATAGCATGGATAATAAACTATTATCTTGATACAGGAATTATAATAATAACTATATTTATTATTGCCTCTAGGGCATAATTCCAACAGCACGGTGTCGGTCGACGCGCTGCAGGGGGCATGGATGGGCTGAGATGGGCGGACGTGCGGTGATGGCCGAAGGCGACGGTCCTAGGGTTCCTCTTGCGCCAAGACAAAGATCTTCCTGATGCCTGTACTTTCCGATCTGGCCGGAGTGGCGGGTTCCGAAAGGCTCCGCCATCGAACTTCCATGGGCGTGTTATGCTTGGAGATTGCTGGATCGGGTGGAATTCGGTCGTTCCCATTGGTTCTCCGTTAAGTAGGGAGTGGTGTGAAGCTCTGCTATCTGTTTCCATCAAGAGATATTTTACTCTATGGTAAAGTCAGAGGGAGAGAATGTCATGAAAGCCGAGATTGAAGGACTAGTAATGGTGATTGTAGCCTACGCATTGAGGAATCTGCTTGGAGTTTCGGGATTCATATCAGTGGTATGTAAGTGGGGGCGACATCACAGGTGAAGTTGAAGGTCCTACCTTTCAAGGTGAAAATCCATGGTCTGGCCTTAATTGGTTGTGCCTGGCAATGGCCTTGTTGAAGATATTGTTTTGAGAGCGGGGATTATCTCGAGGGTGAAAACCCAAGATTTACGATCGGGCGGCGACGGTGCAGTGCACAGTTTCCTTCTTGGAGGCGTCATTTTTGGAGTACTTGGACGTGACGTGTTGTCTTGGTGGTGGTTGTGCTGCTAGTGCAAGTACTAAAACTTTGTAGCGGGAATTTTCTTTTTTAGCTTCTTCTTCTTTTTTGGCTGTGTGCATCCATCAGGCCATTAGGACATTGAGTTGTATCCAAAAAAAAGGAGTGAATAAGTTGTATTTCTAAAGCGAGGTAGATCGTGTCCCCCTACCAGTTGATCCATGATATTCAGTCAACTTAGTATGTCTATTCTCATATATTTCAACATTCAAAGCATATGTTCGTTCATTTTAACAATGAAATACGCACAAAGCCTGTAAGACACAAATGTATTATGACAACTTGTTATATTGGCCTAATTCCTAGTATTTATAGTTTCGTAGCAATGCATGGGCATTATGATAGTATAAGGAAAGTTAGCATATCTCGTGCGTACTAGGGGTCATTTCGTGGACCGTTTGAGCAACTTGTACAACACTTGTCCGAGAGCAATTTATTTTGTTTTGACAAGTGACTTCTTTCTTTTACCCAAAGCATGCCATTGTGTCGTATCTTAGCTAGCAGGTGGCGACTACCGTTGCTTCCAGGAACATTGCTAGCCAGCCAGCTGGCTAGTCTACTACTTGTAGACGTGCACTCCAACATAGTAACAGAGAAATATATGAAGGCGTTGACACAACATTATAACTAGACACAGCCCGGCTGCTACAAAATGCTCTGCCAAGCCGTTGACACAACATAATTTCTTACCTACCAACTGAAGGGGCTTTATGAACATACCAATATACTTGCATACATATGCAGCAGAATCATGTACCAGAGAAAAATAATGTACCTATACGTGAATGTACATACATATGCATGGGTCCTTTTCTGGTGCCTACCTACCGTTACATCACTCACTCCACGTTGCCAACATATCCGTATTCGGTAGGTGGCATGATGAACCTGTTAAGCCCCACGTTACCATTGCCAATTCCGTCTCGATCCGCGTTTTATAATTTGTTATCTTCGGCGGTGCGACTGATTGAGCTAGAATACGGTATATGTATGCGTCACTGTATCCCCTGGAGCTAATCCATACGCAAGTGTTGATATACTCCGACGACTAGTAAGTAGTTAATCAAGTGTACTTTTCTACTTAATTAGCCGTCGGAGTCACAACCGATCCTGGGGAATAATCAAGTGTTCATACTGATATGTGCGGTCATGTCGAGTGGTATCATGTCGTTAGGAGAAAAATAAGCAAGGTGTACAATATAATCGATGTGGACTGGAAATAACTTTGGTCTACCCGAAAAGTATATATGATCCATATGCCTGAATCATTCACATTGTAGCTAGGTATTTTTGGCATCTACCCCCTAGTGAAAATTTAATGTATTACGATAGATCAACAACAAATATTCAGTGCGAATGCTAGAATTCCACTACTCTTTGTGTGAGTGCGCGCGCGCACCACGACTCCCTAACCCTCCGGCTCCGGTTGGCAGCATTACCCCAATCCCTAACCCTCCATGAGTGCATTGCCTCTACCAAATAACTCTTACTCCCGCCTCAACATGATCCTCACCTTCCTGTCATCGCGGGCTCTGGATCGTAATCACCTTCAACGCTATGAAAATGGAAGTGGAAGATGAGTTTTTCTTTCTGTAGAGAAAATTCAACGGTTGGCCAATTAAATAACAATTAACTATCTAAGAGTGAGTAGTGGTGGTATTCAAAGTGCTTAAGATGACAATTTCATGTCAATTACCGTAAAATGTCACATCAGGAGGACTTGCTTTGAGGAGGGCTAGACATCTGCCAGCAAGATGAAGATTGCATCTATGATTCTAGACCTAGGACAGGATTAATGACTCAACCGGCGGGAAGGTACTTGGTGTGCTCGAGACTGCGTTCTTTGTAACATGACCTTGTAATAGCTAAGAGGGTGTTTGGATACGTTTTAGTCCCATGACTAAAAGTAAGGAGACTAAAACTTGCTAGCCTTCCCCATGCTTGGATCCAAGTACTAAAGAGACTAAAATCAAGTTAATGACCATTTATTATCCTTCAAACCCTCCAATCCAGAACTTGCATGAGAAGTTAAATGAGGAGAGAGAGGATTAATGCACATTTTAGTAGGGGTACCCCTGACTAAAAGATTTTAGCCTCAAGACTAGTTTTAGCCTCTCTTTAATCAGGGGTGCTTGAAACTTTAGCCTCTTAAAGAGACTACTTTTAGTCAGACTAGTTTTAGTCTCTTGGATCCAAGCATCCTCTAAGTCTCTACCAAACCTTCTCCTCCAAGTGTCAATAAACGCCGAGATGATCATTTCATAAAAAATATGCCCTGACTTTCTTTTCTTAGTTTCTCGATAGTTCCCCATTAATCTCGGCCCTGTGCACTATATTTTGGTAGTTGCCGAGATTAATGGAGGCCATGATTCCGTGCCCTACCTGTGCGCAATTGTGAGGGTAGTGACACAAGGATGCCCTCTGAGGTAGGTAGCAAGGTGCCAACAACGCTCCAAGCAGTTGAGCATGACTTCATCATCTCATTGTCGTGTTTGTTATCCGGCGTTTGTTTGTTGTGGTTGTTGCATACCTTTAACCTTTGTTTCTTAAGTTTCACAAGTACTCGTTCAATTTCATCGATTGGTGTCAGTTAAAAGATTAGTGTGTCCATTGATTGCGATTGCACCTTCCCAATGTTGTCACGATAAGCATTAGCAGTGAATAATACTCCCTCCAGTTCATAATAAGTGTCGTAGTTTTGAATTAAGGTTGCTTAGTTCAAAACTATGACACTTATATTTTGAATTGAAGGAAGTAACAAGAGCAACTCCAACGAACGACTCATTTCATCCGTCGCCGTTCGTTTAGGTCCGTACGGAGAAAACTGATGGCCCAACGCGTTCATCCATTGTCAAAACGCGTCCACTTCGCGTCCGCGCCGACCCATTTCCCGTTCAAATTTGGGACTGAAATGCGTCGGTTCGGACGCGAGCGCCCTGTCGGTGTCAACCCCAACCACCGGCAGTCAACTTAATTTATGACGGCCACCCTCCACGGACCCACACGCCAGCGGCAGCGGTCAGCCTTTTTTTAATCCGAGCGTGCGGTGGGTTCGGCCTCATCTGCTTTCAGAACCCACCCATCCCCATCTCGCCACCTCGTCAGCGACCAAACCCTAGCACCGAGTGCCGGCTCCTTCCAAAACAAGGACAAGGCCCCCATCTAGCCACGCGCGATCTCCACGCCGGCGTCTTCCCGCCGGCCTCGTCAGTGTGTCATCGTCTCGGTGCACCAAACGCGATGGCACTAGGAACACCGCGTCCCGCTGCCGTACTTCGATGTCACCCTCCCGTACCACTGGCATTTGGATCTGCAGAGGATATCCTGAACCCTGTGCAAAAATAAAAAATGAGACCCTATCTCACAAAAAAAATAAACTAGCATGTTTTTATAACGTATATATATCTTATAGATTTTTTAAAAAGGTATACTTATCACTAATCCCGCAGAATGACGTCAAGGACACAGAACGGCGGCGACTAATCACTAATCCCACGTACGAGCTAATTACTGGAGGAGACAACACACAGGCGAGTAGGTTAGCCCCACTCTGACCACTAGTGGGCTTTACATAGGCCTTTTTTCTTTTTCCATATTTCACGTTGAGGAAATAAAGGGGGCCTAGTATTACGCTAATTCTATACTACCTGCTGCATGGCCACTCGATCGTTGGCTGCCACTGCTCGCTGGGACCACCTATATGGCGCTTCAGGCGCAACTAGGGGAACGGACGCCTGCAGCGGTCTCTTCGTGGGCCGGCCCATATTAAACTCGTTGGTTATTAAAATATCGCAAAAAGTTCACGGAATTTTCAAAAAGTTCAGATTTGCAAGAAAAATTCAATGGTTATGAAGAAAAGTTCAACGACTTTTGGAAATATGTACATGAATTTTCAGAAACTTCACAGAATTCAAAAAAAAAAATCATCGATTTTGAAAAAAAGTTCATCAATTTTTAAAAATAGTTCACTGATTTCGAAAAAAGTTCATGAATTTTAAATTATTTTAATCAATTTGCAAAAAAGTTCATCGATTTAAAAAAATCAACGATTTTCAAAAAAGTTCACCGATTTAAAAAAAATCACGAGCTAAAATAGTTCACGGGCTAAAAAAGTATAATAAGGAATTTTTAAATGGACCGGCCCATTGCGGAGTGCTGCAGGGGGCGGTTAGCACATTTTGCCTTTAACCGGCGCGTGTAGCGCTAAATAGATTTTGCCCTGCTAGCCTCCTGCAGTCCAACTCCAGCGCGAGCACGGAACAGGCCCAATAACACGGTTAGGCTTTTTAGTACTAGGCCTATGTACAAAAGGCCCCCCTTGAATATTGGGCCTTGTGTAGGCCCCACTTTCAGAACCACTGTGGGCCCGGTCCTACGGCCATGGTGCGGCCGGTGCGGATGCACATGGAGGAGGTGAGTCGTCGCCGGCGTCTGCTGACTCCGGAGGAGCGGGTCAACCCTGCTTACGCGGCCGACTCCCCCACTCGTTGCTTTGGTTCGCGGTCGAGCACGAGGAGCAGCGCTGGCACGGCATGCGCGACGTGCATCCAGGAGGCCCTCCGCCGCCCCCGCCCGTCATTAGCGAGGAGGACCAGGAGGCGCTGTCAGTTGTTCTCAGCGAGAGCGAGGAGGAAGAGTGGTGCAAGGCCGACGAGGAGGAAGTGGCATACGAGGCGCGGCTCGTGGAGGCCATCGTGCTGTCCGTCGCTGGTGGTTGCGTCGTGCCACCTCCGCTGAAGACCAAGCCACGGAGCCGTAACGAAAGGTCTACCAGTGAACTGGCTGCCTCCGCCAGTGGGTCAGCGCGCTGCCCATCTGGTTGGACGCGACGCCGGAACAAGAGGAAGCCGACCTCCTCCACTGGAAGTCGCATCAACTGTCGATGGAGCGCGTCGAAGGCCGTCGACAGATTGCACTGGAGAAGGAGCTGGAGGAGGAACGACGGAAGAAGGAGGAAGAGGAGCGCGTCCGTGCTGCGCTGTCATCGCCACCAGCACAGCCTGCGCCGGCGGGACAGATGACGAAGGCGCAGTCAGCCACGCTCTGCAACACGATGTTCCCTTGGGTCGGCCCTGTGCCTACGCTGGTTGACCTCACCGGCCACGACGACAACGACGACACCGCCTAAGGCTGCCTCGTAGTTTAGGTTTTATTTATGTTTAATTAATGTAATAGGGACGCGTGGACTCTCGCCGGCCTCCGTAGCCAGCTTTTAATGTTTAATTAATGCTTGTTTATTATTTTTGGAAATGCTTTATTTTCTTTTCACGTGCCGGCAAGAATGACTCGGATCAGCGTTGGACGCATGCGCCGACCCAAACGCCGAAGCGGACGTTGGTGTTCGCCGGACCGACCCAAACAGACAAAAAGCGGACAAAATGATCGTCCGTTTGGATCTACCGGTTGAAGTTGCTCTAATGTGCGTGCGGCCATCTTCTTTGTCATAACTATATAGCAACAACAATCATGCAAATGAACTGCATGCTCCAGATACGATGAAGACGTACAGCTTAGTTTGCGGGCATTGGAAAGCAAGACGAAAGGGATATATGTGTTCTATCAAGTGTTTAAGAATAAAACTATACGTGAAGTCGAGCTATTTTGCATCTGAACATGCATTCAAATAGCAACTAAGAAGGACTGTAAGAGGATTTTGATTTTGTTTGTATTCCTAATGTAAGACATGGTGGATCAATCCTGGATATGCGGTGGAAACTACTAAGCTAGAGTATGGAGGTGTAAAAGGAATTTTCGATGCAACGAAAATGGTATAAAGATACACAGACCATGTGAAAGGAAGATAAGGACTACCCTTAACCCGAAGAAGGATTACGAAAACAAATACTAGACAAAAATATTTCATCTGTAGGTCAATGACCAAAGTATCATCCACTTCCTATAGTATCTATCACTAATATACCCGTTTTTTTATAAGGAGGTAACGAGCCCCCGGCCTCTGCATTAATCGATGCATGTAACCATTAAAAATGGGAAGAATTTTATTTTCCGGCCTCTGCATCAACTAGGGATGCATACAACCATATTAGTATGAATACCAAGATAAACATGGTCTTCAGAATTTTTTTAAATGACTATCAAGATATTTCTTCATAAGTAGTTCCACCACACATCAAACTTGATCCTCAATAAATGGGGGGAAATCCCTGTGCATCACCTGTCAATTCTAGAAATTGAACTCAGGTTGTTAGTCTGCACAACCGCATGCCCAACCACTGAGCCGAGGCTCTCTTTGCATCACTAATATACCCAATAGTTCTGAGCGAAACGAAAAGGATTTTTGATCAATTATCCCCACGCAAGGTCAAGGACAGGAGCCACAAATATACATATCAGGATAAGATATATGCAGCCATGCAGTGTAATCAGATAGGCAGGTAGACTCATTGATCTTGGGGCGCAGCTGTTCGGATTAGGGATGATCATCGTCGTCAAAAGCCGATAGGTTTTTTTCCACTGTTTTGACCCACGAGACGAAAAAAATACACAGAATGAACTCGATCTGAAAGTTTTTCACAATCTGACCCTTTTCGAAACGCCAGAACCCGTGGTGTTGCAGACGAATAAGAAAACGCCAGTCCAGCGGACGTTGCAGGACATGTGTGCAACGCGAGTCTATTGGACGATGCAGGCCTTATGTGAAACGCCAAGGACGCTCACGTTTCTAGGGGGCTATGAAACTGCCCAGCGCCCGCCCCTTCGCCCACCTCCTCTTCTTTCCTTCTTCCTCTCCACGAAAAAGCTCTCCCTTCTCCTCCAGACCCCCCCTTCGATCTCCCTCCTCCCCCAACCGTTTTGTTGGTTCTTTGAGGCAAATCGAAGAGGCCGGTAAGCTCCTCCAATCCCTCCAATTAGTTTTTGCAATGACTTTTTATGTGTGTAGCTTTTTCTTGCACTAGGTGTACGTATGTTTTGAAGTAAAATTTATTTTGTGATTGTTAATAGGTGTAGTTTATGGTGTCTCTAGGTGTATTTTTTTGGTGGCTATAGGTATAACCTAGGTTTTGTTCATATTATTCGCATTAGGTTTATGCCTAGGTTTAGTTCATATTATTCGAAGAGGCCGGTAAGAATTTTGTTCATATTATGTAGGATGTTTCAGCCGGATAAATATCCGGGTCTTGATGAGTACTACGAGCAGAAGCATCGTGCGGTGCTAGTTGAAAGAGGAGATGTAATTATGATGTTGTTGATGATTATTTTTCTATATTTCATAATTTTTATATTGTGACAAGTTGAGTCAACTAACAAATTATGTGTTTGTTTGTTTAGGTTCCTCCACTACTTCGTTTGAGGGGGCACAACCCGAATGTAACTCTTTTATATGACCCTCGTTACGAGCCTTATTTTAGAAGAATGGATCTTCTTCAATTTGTGCTCAACTTTAAAGGCACACCACCATGGTTGAACGCCACGGCCCTAACCGCACTTACGGACCGTTGGAGGCCGGAGACACACTCTTTTCACCTTCCTCTTGGTGAGATGAGCATAACCTTGGAGGATATTGCTATGATCACCGGGCTTCCTATCGAGGGCAGGGATCTTACAGGGAAGGTTAAGTCAGATGGGTGGCGACAACGGGTTGCAGCATTGGTTGGTGTTGAACCCGAGCCATGGACTGATGAAAGTAGGAAGGATCCTAGGTCATCCGGTGTGTTGTTCTCTTGGATACATAGACATTTTCGCAGGTGCCGAAAGGATGCTAGTCCGGCTGTTGTGGAGAGGTTCGCTAGAGCTTATCTCTGGAATCTTTTGACCCAAGTGGTGTTTCCGGAGGGCACTGGGGACACAGCCTGATGGATGTTCTTGGATCCTCTTCGTGACTGGGATGTTAAGTGGAGTTGGGGTTCGGCGGCACTAGCCTTCTTGTACCGTCAGGTATGGCTTAATATCATGCATTTTCATTTTATTCAATGGGATATGATGCATTTTCATTATATGAAATGGGTATATGTTGCATTTTCATTTTATTAAATCTGTAGTTGGATGGAGCATGTATGAGGACTAAGCTGACGTCCAGTCTTGGAGGTTTCGTCTGGGCCCTATAGGTTTGGATGTGGGAGCGTATCCCTGTTGGCCGGAACTTCAGCCTTGCTCCGGAAGAACCCTGGAAGTACCCGTTTGATGGGGATGAGGAGCGATACCCCACTATCTCACACACATGGGGTAATGTCCAATGGACGAGTATCGCGGCTATGGGGCGGTATAAGGCATACATAAGCGAGCTTGACATGCTAACTTACGAACAGGTAAATGCTTTATCAAATTTGCTGATTTTTTTTTATGGATGGTCGAGTGACTTGTTGTTATGTAGGTAAATTGGAGGCCATACACGGTACTTAGGCAGTTCCCTCTGAGTAACATGTGCCTTCATGACCAACATCTTTGGCGTGTGCGGTGCCTGATGATATGCTTTTATGCGGTGGAGTGGCATCTTCCTCATCGTGTTTCAAAGCAGTTCGGAGTACAACAACGCACCCCGCCGGATTACGTAGAGACAAGTGTGAAGCTACATAAGTGAGTATTTTGTATCACGTCTTTCTCCTGTTGATCAATGTCTAACACGAAAAAATGAAACTGATATAGTATTCTAATGCTTTGTAGGACAAACCGGCAAAGCAATAAGACTGTCATCAATTGGGAGGAGCACCACATGAGTTGGGTGGACATGTGGAATGCTCAGAGACAACATCGAGTTGAAAATGATCAAACACCCGACACTGACGAGGAGGCATACTTAAGGCATTTGGAGTGGATGCGTACAGAGTACAGAGTTATCCATAAGGCTGCCTGGACTCGTTCCGATTGCTTGGACTTACTGCCGAGTGAGGCTGCTGATGCTGCATTCAACAATTCAATTAGGGAGACAGTTGGAGCGCATCTTGACTATGGTCTTCTCCATGACCGAGTGGTACGTCCCTCCTTTAAAATATGAATAAGTGTCATTTATTCGTGGGTGGTATGTCACATGTGTTTTATCCAGGGCACAGAGCTATGAAGATGTATCAACGATAGTAATGTGGTCCTTCGTCGTGTCCCATGTCCACAAATGGACGGGCTTGTTAGAACTACTCTGCAGGTTTGATGCCTTGTTAACCTTTGTTTTGTCGTACTTTTGTTAGCATATTAACATGTCATTATCTTTTCCTTGCGCAGAAGGTCGTCAATCGTTGTCGCACACTAGCGGCTTTATTTTCTTGCCACGGTGTTTCGTCCATCGATGTGAGGGCACGTGCGCAGTACATGATGGATGTGCGGTCTTTCGCTCGTCCGTCTGCCAGCCGTCCACGGTCCTCTTCCGTTCGTCCGTCTTCGAGTCGAGCACGTGCTTCTTCTAGCCGAGCACATGTTGAGGAGATTGAAGAAGAAGCGGAGTCAGACAACGATGTCGCGGATCCGGACTTCATTGAGTTTGGGGCTTCGCAGATGGAAGATGCTCCGCAGCCAAGTCAACCCACTCAGGCGACGGAAGAAACACGTCGAGCTAGCTCAAGGAACATCCGACGTCCTGGCTGGCAGAATACTCCAGAGGGCTACGTCACTAAGGGCAAGATGGCTGCCAAGAGAGGGAGGAAATGGAGTATGAACTAGTGTCATGTCATGCTAGTATGAACTTGTCTTATGGAGTTTTATGTAGTTTCAAGTTTGAGGTATGAACTTGGGTTATGGACTTTTACGTAGTTTGAAGTATGAACTTGTCTTATGGAGTTTTATCTAGTTTCAAGTTTGAAGTATGAATTTGGCTTAAGTACTTTGAAGTATGAACTGTGAACTAGTGAATTTGTCTTATGGAGTTTTATGATGTTTCAAGTTTTATGAACTAGTGAACTTGTCATGTCATGCTACTTATACTTTTGATATGCGGATGGTTGAATGCTATGGTATGGAAAGTGTTAGTTGGAATCAAAATATGTACTAGAACAAACTAGCAAGTTGGAACATCTACTAACTTCATATTGTGTGTAAGTTGGAAACGTGTTGACAGTTTCTGGTCTAAAGAAACGCCAAGGTCTCTGGCATTTCTGAGGTGGGCTGCAACGCCAAGAAGGCTGGCATTTCTACGGTGGGCTGCAACGTCACGGTGGACTGACGTTATGGTGGTGTCAGGAAACGCTTCGCTAGACTGGCGTTTCGTAGTGGGGCAGAAACGCCACAGCTTATGGCGTTTTAAAAAGGCTTAGATCGTGAAATCCTTTCAAACCAGGTTTATTTTATGCACAATTTTTTCAAAAAGGTTAAAATAGTGAAAAAAATCCCGCCGATAGTCGAGGATACACCCGTGTCACCCGGAGGCTTTCACCAGGACCACGAGGAAGAGAATGACGTTCTCACAGTTCACTACTCCGTCAAAGAGCGTGCGCCACCGTCCGTGTTGCTGGCCGGCCGTCACACCACACCCTGGCCCGGGGCTACTTCTGTGGTCTAGGCGTCTAGCTAAGTAGCTATATAAACCGTGATCGATTTGAGCGGCGGAGCCAGGTTAACATTGGGCCCCGGCTTGCTTCAGCGCTACAGTGATCAACAATGTAAAACATTGCTAAAATCACTAAAGTAGATGAAGAATTTCAATGCCAAGACTCGGATCCAGGCCTAGGCCTGGATGTAGCTCGGCCACTAATCGATTTGGTTGTTCCTAATGATTCACTCATCCACTCACGCATACTAGCTGCGTGCTCTGTGATGAGTACATAACGCATTTGCATCTTAACCCAGCCTCTCGATCGAACGCAGAGACTCTGTCTGTATGGTGCCACTGAAACCTGTCGGTCAGGTTATCCTCCTCTCCATATGGCACCGAACAAAAGCGGCAGTATGCCGGTTTGTCGAATCGATCTATCGACGCTGCTTGGCAGAGAGAAACAATTGGCTATTTCGAGCCAATAATTTAGAAGGTGTTGTATCTTGCAAGAAGTTCACATAAATGATCTGGGCTACCGCAACTTTCAGACCTCAACACCTCCCAAGAAGTTACAGTCCTAAATGATCTGAACCACCGAAGCAACGGTCACTGCATGCGTTGTTCCTACACTACGTATATGGAAGTGTCTGTCCACATGCGTGCTTGATTCAATTTTTTTCAATAATATATACTTTATTACTTAAAAAGTTTAAACATTACATCCTGCTTCTGCGTACATGTGATTGATTCAAATATAGAAACGGTTTTCTCTTCCATGATTACCAGTCATTATTTTCTCAAGTAATATAAGAGCATCTAAAGACTACAACCCCTGACATCAAATCCGTGCCTTCGAACGCCCATCAACAGATAGTAACCGGTCACGTTTTAAATTTATTCCTCTACATCCGGATACCTAATATTCAAAACCTTAAATTCATACAAAGTATGTAAACGGGAAATTCCAGCGTAAATCAACCTATACTATCCTAGTCCTTATTGAAGATGTCCACTATCCCCGTGTCCGGCTCCGGGTACATGGCCCGCAACCTCAACTCCGGCTCCTCCTCTGCCCGCTCCATTGCTGAATATGGTGAAATTCAGTGATTTCGGTTTTCATGTTGGCTAAATGACCAAAATTACCACATGAATTTGATTGAAATCAGATCGACTATTTTGAAAAAAAAGGTTCATTGAATTATGTGTACAACTTAAACTACAGAAATATTTTAACCTGAAGGCACTTATTTCAGTAGGTACGGGAATTAATAAAAAAATAGAAATTTCACTGACTTTGTCACGTCCGTAAAGTCAATTTTATCTTGTGTTTTTCTTTCCATTTCCTTCGTAACTTCTTTCTGTTATATCTTCCGCCGCTGAATGCACATTTTTACTGCCCTACTGGCAGTGACTCTGCTGGAAGTCATGGAAAGGAAATTGTAGGTGATTACACAAATAAAGCAGCTACACTTCATGTCCATCACGTACAACCGAGGTCTCCCCAAGGTCGTCGCGTTCAGTCTTACTCTTGACAGCAAGGTCTGATTGAAGGAATCCGTTTCGGACGTTTAGGACTTGCTACAAGGGCCGTTCTTCCTGATCGTTCCATACATGGATCCGGAGGCACTCGCTTCATGAATCTCAACCAGAACACATGCATTCTACCGCCGATCAGGCGATCACTTCTCCATGGTGACAGACCTAGGAATATGGCAGGTCCCAGGGCGTCCACGACCATCTTCAAGTATTGTAGCTACAATGTCGCGCTGTAGCTATGATAAACGAAGAAAATGGTCTTCACGCCCCACGCAGTCGCGTGGGCTACTTGGGGCCTACATCCGCCTCTGCTTCTCCATATCCAACAACACATTGGCGATTTTGAGACCTTCCCTAGATAGACACAAGGTCTACACATGAATAATGCAACCACATATGTCACACTCCTTCCCCATTGCCTCATATTCCCATCTGACATATGGACATTATGTCCAACTCAAATTGCATTGATGAGCCCAACGTGCCCATCGAAGCGATATTAGACTAATTAATAGTGTTGTGTAACGCAACTTCCATGATTGCATTTTTAGAAGAGAAAGCTTCCTTATTAAGCTGTCTCAGTAATTGCTGATTTTTTCTGTGTGAAATTACCTGCTTCTAGCAAACAAATGTGTGCATTAATTGTGATGGATATTGGTGAGTGAGTAGGTCGTGGTGATGCTGCTTGATGTGCACTGCAGTGTTGGGCATGTCGATGTATATGATAGTGTAACGCCGCTTGGTTTGCCCAAATGCACGTGTGCTCGCTCCCATAGGTTGGTGGCTACCCTCCAGCCTATAAAAGAGGCCAACTCACTTAATTATCTAGCTAGCAAGTGAAAACATGGCAAGGTTAATGTTGTACGTGCACATGAATGTTGCCGTCCGCTGCACAAGGGTTTTAAGAAGTTTTTTTTAACTAAAAATCGATTGTAAACATACTTAAATGCCCAACCATATATCATGAATGTTAAGATTGCTGTGAACAACCATGCCGTAAAAAGTAATGATGAGAATTTAAAGGCGATGGGAAAGGCAATGCTTGACAAGTTTGATAAATACTGGGATAGTACGTACGCGTAGAATGACAATGACAGTGCAAAAAACAAAAGAAAGGTGAAGAACAATGTTATGGTCATTGCAACCATTCTTGATCCGAGGTTTAAAATAAAACTTGTTGACTACTATTTTAAGCAGTTGTATGGCAGAGACAAAGGCATGCGTGAGGCAGAAGACATCAAATCAGAGTTTTTTGATCTGTATACTACCTATGAGGTGGAAAATCGGCAAAGGGAGGCGGCCAACAGCAATGAACAGAGTGCAAGTTCTACTAGGCAACAAGCTACATCTATGTCCACGATGAGTGGGTTTCAGTCTTTCTTGGAGGAGACAAATTCAGAGCCATGTCAGTCTGAAATTACCAGCTATCTTGAAGACAAAACTCATCCCATGACTGATCCAAATTTTAGATTAGTTGATTGGTGGAGACTGAATGCTCATAGGTATCCTGTTATTGCAATGATGGCAAGAAAGTTTTTAACTGTACCAGCAACCAGTGTCTCTTCAGAGTCAGCTTTCTCTACAGGAGGTAGAGTTCTCGATGACTACCGTAGTTCTCTGCGCCCAAAAATGGTTGAGGCACTTGTTTGTGCTGCGAGCTTCATAAAAGGATCAAAAAGTAACAACGGCCGTAAGTTTACATTTCAGTTCTCTCTATCTTTTTGTCATACTTTGTACACTTGACACTTGAGTGAAATATTTAACGTAATATCATTTATGTTTGCAGCAAGATGACAGTGATGACCATGTGGAATTCATACCATTTCCTGATCCTTGTGGGGGAAGCAACTAATGGAAGCCATCTTCTTTTGATCAGTGTGATCTGTGATGTTTCTAGACAGGAGTACAACACGATTTTGCTTGTGCTGCTACTTGTTTCTTCGTCACCTTTAATTTTGGAGCCCTTTTTTTTATTAAAACTGTGTTTGTGAGTTATCTCAACTGTTATTTGACATATGTTATTGTTCAGTCGAGTGACTGCTATGAATTATCAAGTATCAAATATTCATTTTGTTTTCCTGATGTTTGATGGAAGATTGGATGTCTACGGTAATGCGTGTCAAATATTCAGATCATGTATGCAAATGCACGTCGTGTTGCGTGTGCATAGTCTGTAGCCCTGTACCATATTGCTGCTTGCTTGCTTGGATAGATTATTTCTTCATGCTATAGATTATCATAGCTTTAATTGGTACTTATGCATGTATGTACAACTTAGGGTGTCATTACCAAAGTTTTCTTAACGATCTTAACGAGCAGCTCGTGAACGCTCGCGAGCACATAACGAACAAAGCCAAACAATTATTTTTGCTCGTTATCCTTAACGAGCTTAATGATCCAAGCTTTAACAATCACGATCTAAATGAGCCGAGCCTTAACGAGCCAAGCAGCTCGTTAGTCAAGGCCTAAGTGTCATCACAGTCCGGTTTCCCATCGTTTCCTCGTTTGTCAAATCTCGCAAAGCATTGGTCGGATGGATGTAATAGTTGCTCCTGATTTAGATCAAACTCACAACCTATCAAGTGGGGTTAGCCGGATGGATTTAAATCTTACTCCATTTAGAAGAAAAACAAGGTCCCCAAGGATTTTGTGTAATAACTGCTTCCCCGCTGCTTCCCAATCCCATCACACATACCATGGATGTCTCTCCTTTCAACTCAGAAAATGTTTCCAAACTGTGCATCAATCTCCGTCTAGAAAAGAAAACTAGTGTGCGTGCTGACTGCATGAGTGATGCCACTGCTGCATTGTGGCCAATTTATATGATTGTAGAACACTAGGTCGGCGCAAGTTCCTGGATGTATGCCCCTATATATATTGGTAGCGAATGGCTCTTGCGACCCTTCACCCTATAAAAGAGGGCCAACCTGAGACGGTCTAGCTAGGAAGGGAGCGAAAGAACGTGGGGGAATTGTTAGTCTCTTACTTTGTGAATTTGCTGATATATATAATCTATACTGGCAAGATGCAATTTATGGTTGCTTTTCTCTTTTTCCTTCTGCCTGAACCCACATGCATGCTGATGATTTGGTCACACATGTGCTCCCACTCACGAGAACATTATTAAATTGATCTTCAAGCAGCGTGCATGCTTTATCTAAATACAGTCAGCTGCAGGCATGACCAAAATTCAGTTTGTACCCTCCACAGACTATAGAGAAAGCGGCATGCATAACTAGACCACTTTGGTTCGCACAATTCCAAAAACATGTAAATACAACAAACTTTGGAGTTCTATTTCATGCCGTATTTAATTTCACTAAATCAAGTGGATGACTCACTACAACATTTCAAAGTTAGTTGTATTTTTCCATTTTCTTTACACCCCTGACGTGCAGGATTGCTGACACCGTGTGTACCTTATGTGCACAATTGCCATGACCGTCCAAGTCTTTGAGCTTCATTCCGGCAAATAGAGCTTCATCGAGATACTTGGGCCTACCCTTTCAGTTTGGCAAGTAAAGAAGATGAACTTCCAATTCCTGCAGGACCAAGTGGCCGAAAAATTGGTCATTTAGGAGGGGTAAAACATTTCGATCACTAGCTGATACCCACGCGTGGTTGCGGGAATATTTATACGAACATATTCCAATGCGATTCATTGTACGAAACATGACTATTTAAAGTAATACTATAAAAACTTAAACTAAAAATACATCTAATTTATTACGTTTGATTACTATATAGGTGTTAATATTTATTAAATATAAATAGCATAATAAAACAAAAAATCTCATGAATTTTTTATGTAGAGATGCATGTTTTATGATGAAGTGACATGCTTGCCTGTTAAGGGACATATGTTAGTGAGGGTACGCCTTTTTTCATGCATGGTGTGCGACTATGTGGCATGCTTGCATGTTGAGAGAAGTAGTTAGTGAAGGCTAGTTATTTAGATATAGAAGTGACAAAATGGATCAGTTAATTAGAAATTCTTAAAATATTCATTCAACCAAAGTAAAGGGAGTGACTATGCTTGAGTTTCAACCAAATATTTCCTACCACTATCCAAAATTTGGTATGCTTTACATGCCCATAGGGTGACCAACACCACAGAGGTCGGTTGCTGGTTGTCAGTGCTAGGGAAGCAGGCACGATTCTAGGTGGGACGAGGGGGGCTAGACCCCCTAACAAATTGATTTTTCTACTATTATAGTGGTTGTTGTGGTTAATTTTTTTACTTCATATGAATTTTACCTATTCCATGAACAAACTTGTCCCCCTTATTCTTGCATGCTCGCTTCGTCCCTGTAGGGAAGGTGACGCACCCGGCACAGGGAAGCCCAACAGTGGCTTGTGCACTCAGCCTGAAGTGTGCTGCCCCAATGGAACCGCATAGCCACACAGGACCTGTTCGTCATCTGTGTGGTTGTTCGTCGTCGTTAGTGTTCGTGACGGCTAGGCGTTGATGGAGACACGATGAATCCGACGTACTGGGATCAAGGGTGGCATACTGAAGCAAGCCCCAAATAAAATTAAACTCTAGGCACAGAAAGGTTCTATGGTAATCCTCCTTCCCCGTTGCTTCCCAATCCCATTACGTATCGATTCTCCTAGTACTAGAAGAATAAAAATCCAATGCCAAATGGTTTGCTCTCGTTTCGAACTCGAAAATGTTTCCGAGTTGTGCATTAATATCGATCTGTGTCTAGAAAAAAGAAAAGCGTGCCCGCATGCTATTAGTGAGTGAGTGAGTAGGTCGCCGACTCTTGGTGATGCATTGACGCTGCTATTGCATTGATGGGAAACTAAATCCGGACAGTTGTATGTGGACGTTTTACGGGCTGATGCACATGAGGACGCAACTAATCTAAGCTGGAGCTCAAATGAGTGAGTGAGTAGGTCGCCGACTCTTGGTGATGCATTGACGCCGCTACTGCATTGTGGTCGGTTTATATGATTGTGTTTCCCATGTGTGCCCCTATAACCTATATATGTTGGTGACGAATGGCACGACCCTTCAAGTATAAAAGATGGCCAACCAGCTGAGACGGCCTAGCTAGCTAGCGAGTGAAAACGTGGGAGAGTGTTGGTCTCTTGCTTTGTGAATCTTCTCTCCGTGGTTTCTTCTCTCTCGTTGTGCCTGAACCCACATGCTGATGAATTACTAAGACGTTTTCCTCACACGGCAACAGAATTATATTGACCTTCAAGCTGGGTGCATCGTTCATCTAAACGCAGTCAACTGCATGCAGGATCAAAAGTAAGAAGACACCATTCACGCATTATTCCAGTCGTACCTTGTGTCATTGTACAGACTTAAGATAAAGCGACTGACTTGCATAACTAGTCCACTTCGATTTGAGATAAAGCGGCTAGCATGCATAACTAGATCATTTCGATTCGCATGATTCCAAAAACATTGTAATACAATTGATAGAGGCAAAGTCGTCCCCGTCTTTTGATGTGATGGTGGTTAATTATCGTTTTTGGTGGAGTAGGCTTTAACGATCCGACTACGAACGTGTGAGGATGTCGTGCCTTAGCAATCGCTAAACCAACCCTGAGAGGTTATTGATCACGCCGGAGCACGATCAACCTGATCATCTGTTTCCTGCACGCAAACGAAGAACAAGCAAGAAACTAAGATTGCAATCTGTATATTGTGAATATAAGAGGAAAGCTTTATTGTTGAAGGTGGGGTTTTGTGACGTCTTTGTCCGGTCATGGAACACGAACGAAGAAGGCGAAGTTGCAGCTATGACGAACTTGTAATCTAAACAAATTCAAGTCTAAACGGTGCCCTAAAGGTTGTATATATGAGGGAACAGAGAGGGATTTTCGTGACCCTTGGAGGAGGTGTCCGAAAATGACCCTAAACTCGATTTTCCCACACATACAGGCTCTAAAAACAGATTATAATATGGTATTTCGAAATTACATGGTCCTAGCCCAAAAAAAGGTGGCGCAACACCTATAATAGCATATGGGCGAAATTTACAAAGGGGCGTCTTGAAAATTTTGTCCAAGCCTTCATGCTCTCCTTACGGTGGCTTCAAAGTGCGAAAATCATCAGTGAAAACTTCATTGTTGTTTCCCGCGCATGCACCTTCTTCTCCATGCTTGATCCTGCTCCAACGGATATCTTTCTTGTCCATTCTTCATTCACAAATACAACAAAAGTATCTAACTTAGCCAACATCATATGTTCATGAACATTAGAAGGATTTCCAATAAACGAAAGTACCTGGTAATTCAATTGGCGTGCGCGAGCTCCAATAACTGCTCCAGTATCTATAGCAACTGGGGACTGTGGGTGTAATAATGGTATTGATGTCCTCATCAACAATAAACTTTGGAATTCTATATCATGACATATTAAATTTCACCAAATCAAATGGACTAGGCATCATTTCAAAGATTGTTGTATTTTTCATCGTTTGCATTCCATACGTGTAGCCACTATTCCATGACCGTCTATGTCTTTCAGCACGTCAAGTTGATGTTCTTTTCATGTGTTATCAGCCACTTTGACAGCAAAATGAATATATTAAGACAGGCAACCATGAATTATCAAGAAAAAGACTGGCAGCGATGATGCATGCAGATGTGGTCGGTAAGCATAGTGTAGCCTTACCAAGAATACAAAGGATGGTCGGCAAACAAAGTCTATGTCTGGGCATAGCTTTGGGCTTGCATGTCCTCTTTTTTTATCCAAAAATTATAAAACAATGGTTCTACGGCAATTATAAATATAAAATTATGTTACAGAAATTACAAGCCTTCACAAAGGCCTCTGAATCTTACAAGGCTACCATATACCAGTTGTAGGGGCAACAATCCATTAAATTACAAATTATTATCTATCCACTGCCTGAAGTGCAGGAGATGCTTTTCCTTTATTTTGAGTTGTAATAAATTGAGATCCTGCTTAAGGAAGTATCTCCACCTTGATATGTCTGTTGTTGTACTCTGAATATTTTCGCATTTTATTAAATCCAAATATTCCAGCATCCTAAAATTGCAATCTCTGTGGTGTATTTTTTATGTAAGTGTTCTGCTGCTTGCATCAGTTCTTTATAAATAGATGTTTCCCTCTTCATTGCAGAGAGTAATGAAGCCCAGCACTGTTGTGCAAAGCTACAATCCCACAATAGATGCATGACAGTTTCTTCAGCATTCTAAGTGCAATTAGGACGGAAAGGATTTTCCAAGTGCATTCATTTTCTCTTTAGCATGGCTCGAGTATTGATTCTTTCATGTGCAGTTAGCCAGAGGAAGATCTTGTGTTTCAGCCTACTTTTTTCTTTTCCAGATTAGTTTGAAGATTGGATGCTCCTCTGTGTGTACCCACTAGTGGGGACGGGGCCTTTAGCCCCGGTCCGTAAGGGGTTTAGTCCCGGTTCACCAACCGGAACTAAAGGGGCGGGACTAAAGGCCTAACCTTTAGTCCCGGCCCTGTTACAAGCCGGGACTAAAGGTGCTCCACGTGGGCGCCTCGTAGCGCCCCACGGGCAGGACCTTTAGTCCCTGTTCGTTACACGGACCGGGACTAAAGAGTTTCAGCTTTTGCTTATTTTTTGGTTTTTTTTCGAATGAAACTATTTTTGGGTTTTAGGGTTTTAGGGTTTAGGTGTTCGGGAGATTAACGTGATGCCTCGTTTGGTGTTCGGAAATTAGTTTTCATATAATTTAAATAAAAATAATTATGCATATATATATATATATATATATATATATATATATATATATATATATATGATTAACTTATCTTACAAGCGAGCATATATATATATATATAATTATATGGAGATCTGAATTATCGGGACTAGAGCCCGTCTATTCGATTACATGGACGAACATCAGTAATGGCCCCTAGCTACACTAAATCGTCATTTGTCATCTATAGCTTCCGTCCTCAGAAAGGTCGCAAGCTCCTCTGCAGCAACAGCAATCACGCGTTGCTCTGGTAGGACCTTCGTCCTCATGGCCGTGTACTATATAAGAAGAGGAGATGAATATGAATATCAATCATGATAACAAAGAATGGCGGGTAAAAATAGAGGTGCGAATGTTCATTGCTTACGTCGAATCTGTGATCCTTGTGCTCAGAGGTAAACGTGCGAATGGTCTCGCAAACATAGTATCCGCATAGATGCGTTCCCCGTGGCTGCTGGTCGCACTTTACGAGAATAGAATATATATAATCAAAATAATAATCTAGCATCATAAATTTATTGAAAATAGAAGTATATCATACTACTACTTACCTGAGCCGCTCTAAAGGTCAGCTTCTCAGGAAAGTTACCGGGAGTCACGCACTTGAACCGCTTCCAAACCCTGCCCGACAAGGATAATGATTTGCTAAGTTTTTCATTAAATGATATATCAGAAAATCATCGAAAGAGATCGATAGAGTGCAAGAATGATTGAAATTACCCTTGGAGCATGTCCTGCAGGCTTTGGAACTGTTCCAAGGGTCTCGATAATGGGTCGAAGGCATCAACTCTTCCCTTGTCAATTTGAATGTTCAACACAATCCAATGGAAGCTGCACATGTATATATATGTGTGTGTGTCAGTAACTTATCAATTACACTTATAAGTGAATGGACACAACAAAGTAAAGACCCTCACCTGAAGTTGTATGGAAACAGTATGTGGTCACAGAAATTTTGATCTGTTAGAAACCTTAGAAGGTTTTCCTCCGTCTCCTTGGGTTTATCAATTAGCGTCACTATATGTATTTTATCTGGGTCAATAAACCCAATATTTAGGATGCTCTTACTTTTACAATCCAGAATCTTCTTTCTGCATAATAGAGTACAAGTTATATATAGACAATGAATTGAAATAACTAAACAAGTTATATGTAGACAACGAATTGAAAAACTTATAGACAATAGCAACTCATAAGCGATTTGTCGAGGGCGGAGCCATTGTACATCTGGAAGAGTTCATCAAAGTCGATATGGATTTCTTCAGGGCGGCCGTAGTACTCCCGTGGGACACTCACCACGATCATCGTTCTCCCATTCTTTGATTCACTTAAGTACCATCGATGCAAGTAACGCATATTTGTTGGGAGATCATCTTTGCTGACCAAAGGCTCTCCCATAACAAACTGTGGCTTAGGGGCTACCACAGCCTTGGGTAACCTGTCGTCTTGGGAAGCCAGAACATCTTCAACCGAGACACCCCATTGAGCCGCCCAGTCCTTTGCTATTTCAAAAGCTTGCCCCTGCACCGGAGGGGGAACATTCTCGGTTAACACCTTGAGGGGTGGGATCGACTGTTTGACCTGTTGTCCAAGCTGAGGAACGTCTTATTTTTTCTTGCTTGTAGTTGAACTTGATTTGCTCCCACTTGCACTTGCACGTGATCTGCTCTTTTTCACTTCCTTCTGCAATGTGCGTGTATAGTCATCAGGCTTATGGTGTAAGTCATACTGTGATGGAAGGGTCGTGAAGTATTTTGCAAATGCTATTTGCTTCTCGATGTATTCCGGGCGGGGCTCGGGTTCCTTCTTTTTCATCTGCGCATCATGATGTTCCTTTGCTATCCTGGCGTTTTCCTCGGGGGTACGACCATAAGGTCTGATAGGAAGATTAGCATGACGTACCTTTGGGAGGGGCGACCGTTTGCGCTTTGGGGGGCTCCGTCGCTTAGGAATCGTCGGCGGAGCGTTCTTGGTGGCACGCTCCCGCTTAGTATCCGGAGCGGGCGGCGGCGGAGACGGACGACCCAAGTCCGGCGGCGGTGATCGAGATGGACTCGTGTTGTGCTGTCCGACGTCATGTGGAGGGCTTGGAGGTAATGGAGGTGTAGGTGACCTGCGACGACTCGGAGGCGGTGTTGTCCTTGGGGCCGAGCCTGGAAGCTTGATGTAGTTCTGTTCCATAGGATGACTCAACCCAGTACTTCTCCGAGTGTCCTCTCATCTTCGGGTCCAGCTATGTCGAGCTCCATATCATGAAACCCCGTCAGGATTTCATCCACCCCGACTTTAGCAAAGCCAGCTGGAATCTCACGGCCATGCCACCGTGCATCAGGGCCAGAAGGTAAAGCTTGTCCGACGGCCACCTTCATGGATATGTTCTTGAATTTCTAATGGAGTTCACATGATGTTGACTCCTTGATTCCATCCACGGGGTAGCCGGGACCGCCCTCTATCATTCTTCGTGCATCATCGGGCGGGGCCTCAGATTCAGCCACACTGCTTTTCCGCTTAGATGGGGCGCCGGTAATATCAAGTGCAGGATCTTCCTGGCGCGCTACTCCTCTAAGCTCATCAATCTGCTTCTGTTGCTCGTTAATCCTGGCAAGCAACTGGTTGAACTTGTCATTCTCCTCATCCTGCTGCCGCTTCTTTGCTCTCTCTCGGCTTCTGTAAGTGTCCTGGTCTTTGGCAAACCCAAGCCACCACGGGTAAGAAGGATCGAAGCCTCGCGTTCGTCCTGCATGTTCGTCATTGCCGAGGACCAGTGTGAGCAAATCGTTCTCTCTATCTGCAGTGAACTTTCTTTTTCCCTCCTTAATTTCTTTCACTATCCTTTTCCAATTCTCCCTGGGTATCCTAAGACCGTCACTGCAGATGAGGTCCCCTGTTTTTTCGTCGTACGAACCACCATGCGCAAGGAACCAATTTCTTGCTCTCAATTCCCACTCATCACGGAGTGGTTCAGGTACGATGCCCTTATCTAGCAGATCTTGCTCTTTCTTATCCCACTTTGGGATGGCAGTCTCATAGCCCCCTGGCCCCAGCTTGTGGTGATATTTCTTCTTGTCGGCATTTATCTTGTTCTTTTCTGATAATGCCTGGGGATCTTCTGACTCCTTGTACTATTGAATGCCTTCCAGTGATTCGCCTGCTTGGCTAGATACCCCTCGAATACTGGAACTTTCTTTGTCTTCAGATAGTTTTTCCATAGCTTCTTCTTCCAGCTACGGAACAGTTCGGCCATCTTCTTTAGAGTCCACTGCTTGACTTTGGCCCTCAGTTTGTCTGCTGCGTCTTCATTCTCACATTCTGTCAGGTTGAAATGTGACATGAGATCATTCCAAAGATTATCTTTGTACCTTTCGGCGACATAGTCACTATCGGCTGCCCCTTTGCGCTTGTTCCACTCCCGAACGCTGATCGGGACGTGATCCCTAACGAGAACTCCGCATTGCTTCTTGAATGTGTCAGCAGCATTCTTAGGAAGCTTGGGTTCGCCCGTAGGCAATATCACCTCAAAGGTGTAATGCGTCCGTGCATCCAACTTTCTAGTCGGGCCTCGTTTCGTAGCTTTGCTCGATGTGGAGTCCTAAGAGGGAGAAACATTCGTCAAATGAATGTATATGTATACAATATAGAGCTATCTCCAATATTTTTCACATATTACAAGTGATTGTCGAACTTCATATGTATACCTCGCCGGACTTTATTATTTCTTCACCGGCTTCTCCACCAGCTTCTCCATAAGTGGAGCTATCACCTTCTCCGTCATTGGACCTATCTCCTACCCCATCGGCTTCATCTTCGTGTCGCTCGACCTCCATTCCATATCCGGAGGGGTTTAGATATGACGACGGAGATACAACTGGTTCAATGTCGGGGCCGTCTTTGATTATATCTTCGAGAAGTTCTTCCTCTTCGAGGTTCCTGATATGTGGATCCATAGTTCTGCAAAAAACGGACATTTGATTAACTAATAAACTAACAAACTATATAAGAGGGGTTGGAAACTTCGAAGTGTCGTTTTATATAGGAGGACCTTTAGTCCCGGGTCTTGGCTAGAACCTAAACTCTAAAATACGAGCCGGACGGAGCCCAGTCCCGGACACTTAAGCATATACAATAGCAAAATTAAACTAGTTCTATTAATTTTCTTGCTAAAAATAAACTATTAATACTTAAGAATATACAATAGCAAAATTAAACTATTAACACTTAAGCATATACAATATCAAAATTAAGCAATAATCTAAGAAACACTATTAACACTTAAGCATATACACTATACAATAGCAAAATTAAATGACAAAAAAAATATTTCTTCTTCTTGTAACCCTAAACTAATTTTTCCTCTTCTTCTATTTCTCCTCTTCTTCTACTTCTTCTTCTATTTCTACTTCTCCTCTTCTTCTACTACTTCTCCTCTTCTCTTTTTCTACTTCTCCTCTCCTCCTCTTCTAATTTTTTCTCTTCTTCTACTTCTCCTCTTCTTCTATTTTTCCTCTTCTTCTCCTCTCCTCCTCTTCTTATTCTCCTTTTTCTTCTTTTCTTCTCCTCTTCTTCTTATTTTCCTTTTTCCTAATTCTACATATTACTAACCCTAATAATCTAGCACAAACCTAATAACAATAGGAATTAAATGACAAAAAAAATCTTTTTCTTCTTTTGTTCCCTTTTTCTTCCTTTCTTCTCCTTTTTCTTCCTTTCTTCTCCTTTTTCTTCCTTTCTTCCCTTTTTCTTCTTTTCTTCTCCTTTTTCTTCTTTTCTTCTCCTTTTTCTTCTTTTCTTCTCCTTTCCTTTTTCTTCCTTTCTTCTCCTTTTTCTTCCTTTCTTCTCCTTTTTCTTCTTTTCTTCTCCTTTTTCTTCCTTTCTTCTCCTTTTTCTTCCTTTCTTCTCCTTTTTCTTCTTTTCTTCTACTGACCGGAGTGTTGGGGAGGAGGGGGCTTACCGGCCGGAGGTGTCGACAGCGCGCGGCGAGCAGGACGGCGGCGCGCGACGAGGAGGGCGGCGCGCGGCGAGGATGACGGCGGCGGCGAGCAGGACGACGGCGACGGCGAGGAGGACGGCAGGGGGCGGCGAGGAGGATGACGGCGATGGCGAGGAGGACGGCAGGCGGCGGCGAGCAGGACGGTGGGCAGCCTGACGGCGTCGTCGAGTTCGTCGCTGTGCCGCGCCGGGCAGGAGAACGAGGAAGAAGGAGAGAAGGAAATGCGATTTGGGTTGGAAATTTTCTAACTCCCGCTTATTTAGGTGGATCTTTAGTCCCGGTTCGGGGCTCGATCCGGGACTAAAGACCCCCTTTAGTCCCGGGTGGAGCCACGACCCGGGACTAAAGGCCCTTTTTCGGCAGACCAGAAGGCGGGAAGCAGGGGCCTTTAGTCCCGGTTAGAGCCACGCACCGGGACTAAAGCCCCTCCTCGACAGGCGACATGCGAGGGGCTATTAGTCCTGGTTTTAGACAAAAGCCAGGACTAAAGTGTCGCCTATATAAACCCTCGCCCCTGCCCACCATATCCCCTGGTTTTTGGTTGTTGAAGTGTGACCATGCCATGCTCTTGCCACTCTAGTTCATGCACATGACGTGTTCGATGAAATGCCCGAGCCACTCTACTTAAGCTTTCTCCTCTCCAAGCTCGACTTCCAAGCTCCATTTTCCTTAATATTTGTCTAGGTTTGGCCGTGCACCAACTGCACAAGTGTTTTAAAAGGTTAGCTACTTCATCCTTTCATTTGTCACTGCTAGTGTAGCTCATTTCAAATGCTCAAATTAACTTCTTAGAGTCTGCACATGCGTAGGGTGTCGTCCCGTGCCCATCCTCACCATTGTCGATCGCCCCGTGCCGATCTCGTCGCGAGCACCACCGTGGTGAGCCTCTTGTTCTTATCTTCTTTTTAAAAGAAAAAAATCTTACTTGTATGATTTAAATACATACTTGTATAAATTACTCACTTTCATTATATTTTGTTATTATATAGTGCGGTGGTTTTGGTATCCGCCTCCGTCGGCCCTCGTCCTCTCTATGATTCGGATGTGGTATATATTATCTTTTATAACAATTTGTTTTATTTAGTGTTTATGACAATTATGACGACCAACGTGACATATATTTTTTAATCTAGGAGGTATGTGAACCGTAAATTCCAACCCACATAGAAATTCTTGTCGAGAAGTTAAATTTGGTTGAAAAATAAAACAAATACTTGAAGAAAAAATTGAAAATAATTGAGGATAAGAATATGGAACTGGAGTTGCATGTCGCCGATGTCATCGATGATCGCAAGATGAAGATCGATGCGATGCGGTTGAAGATGGACGCAATGCGGTTGAAGATGGATGAAATGCGCTTGAAGATTAGGAATATTAGAAAATATGCCATTGATAAAGAGGCTTGGTATCATTATGTTGTTGGGTCAATTGTTACCTTAGTTGCGATTTTGATCGCATTTTTTGTTTTACTTAAATGTTTTACATAGTTGTATGTTGTTTTATGAGAGAACTTTATGTATTTATTTTTTGCAATAATAACATTTGATCACTACTGTTCTTTGGCTTTAATGTGATGATGAACTTTTATTAATTTGGTCATATGTTCTGCAATGGTTTTTTGATATATTTAATTTCATAATAGAGATGAATCGCCAATGATAATATTTGATTTCATAATATGGTTTTTTGAACTTATTTGAACTCCATACTTTTTGTGTGTTCAAAATGCACCATTCAAAGGCACATCACAAAATTTCAACAATTTCAAACGAGAACTCATCTCTTACAAAGGTTTATTAAATTATTTTTTTGTGTATTTGAGAATTTGACAAAACTATGAAACTATTGAAATTTATTACATTCCATACATGCATTACATAAAAGGTTTAATACATTATTACATTATTGCACCAATATTCCTATCTATTATTTCTGTTTTCTTTTGGGTTGTAGCCATGGAGAATCTTCATCATTCAGTAGGATGCTTGGGTTAGTTTTCACTTTGAAGGGCGGAATTTCATGAAACTTATTATAATCTTCTGACATGTCTGTCTTGTCATCTACTCCCACGATGTTTCTTTTCCCTGAAAGAACTATGTGGCGTTTTGGCTCATCGAACGATATCTTCTTTTGCTGATTTCTTTTTCTCGTTTTTGTAGACATGTCCTTCACATAGAAAACCTGAGCGACATCATTTGCTAGGACAAATGGTTCGTCCATGTACGCAAGATTGTTGAGATCCACTGTTGTCATGCCGTACTTTTGGTCTACAACTACCCCGCCTCCTGTCAGCTTCACCCATTTGCACTGAAACAAAGGGATCTTAAAAGTAGGTCCATAGTCAAGTTCCCATATCTCCTCTATGTACCCGTAATATGTTTCCAAACAGTGCCCATTCTCGTGTGTTGCATCAAAGCGGACACCACTATTTTGGTTGGTGCTCTTTTTATCTTGGGAAACTGTGTAAAATGTATTCCCATTTATCTCATACCCTTGGAAAGTACATATAGTCGAAGATGGTGGCCTGGCCAAACAGTACAGCTCATCTCCAACGGTGTCGTCATTCATGAGATGTGTCTGCAACCAACTGCCAAAAGTCTTCTCGTGTTCCCCTTTAATCCAAGAGTCAGCCTTCCCCGGGTTTTCGGAGCGTAGAATATTCTTGTGTCTCACGATATACGGAGCCACCACGGGGGAATTGTGTAGAACTGTGTAGTGTGCTTGAGAGAAAGAATGCCCGTCCATACATACTTTTTCTTTCCTTCCTAGTGTGCATTTTCCTGTCAGCCTACCCTCATACCGAGATTCAGGAACACCAATCGGCTTAAGGTCAGGAAGAAAGTCCACACAAAACTCAATGACCTCCTCTGTTCCATAGCCCTTGGAGATGCTTCCTTCTGGCCTAGCACGGTTACGAACATATTTCTTTCAGACTCCCATGAACCTCTCGAAGGGGAACATATTGTGTAGAAACACAGGACCGAGAATTCTAATCTCTTCGACTAGGTGAACTTGGAGGTGTGTCATTATATTGAAGAAGGATGGCGAGAACAACAACTCAAAGCTGACCAGACATTGGACCACATCAATCTGTAACCCTGATAGACTTTCTCGATCGATTACCTTCTGAGAAATTGCATTGAGGAATGCACATACCTTCACAATTGCCAGGCGAACATTTTCCGGTAGAATTCCCCTCAATGCAACCGGAAGCAATTGCGTCATAAGCACGTGGCAGTCATGAGACTTTAGGTTTTGGAATTTTTTGTCTTTCATATTTACGATTCCCTTTATATTCGACGAGAAGCCAGTCGGGACCTTGATACTGAAAAGGACTTCAAAGAAGATTTCCTTCTCTTCCTTAGTAAGATCGTAGCTAGCACGCCCTTGAAACTGCCCTGGATGCATGCCATCTCTTCCTTTATGACGTTCCTGGTCCTCCCGTGCTTCCGGTGTATCTTTTGACTTCACATACAAGCCCAGGAAGCCTAGAATATTCACACAGAGATTCTTCGTCAGGTGCATCACGTCGATTGCCGAGCGGACCTCATGGACTTCCCAGTAGGGTAGCTCCCAAAATATAGATTTCTTCTTCCACATGGGTACGCGCTTATCAGGGCCGTTAGGAACAGGTTGGCTGCCAGGACCCTTTCCAAAGATTACTTTTAATTCTTTGACCATATCAAATACTTCAGCACCAATACGGATGACAGGCTTCCCCCGGGGTTCTGCCTTGCCATTGAAATGCTTGCCTTTTTTCTTTAAGGGATGCTTGGGCGGAAGAAAATGACGATTGTACGGGTACACATTCTTCCTACATTTGTCCAGATATATACTTTCTGTCTGATCCAAACAGTGCGTGCATGCATTGTATCCCTTGTTTGACTGTCCTGAAATGTTACTAAGAGCAGGCCAATCATTGATGGTTACGAAAAGCAACGCTCGAAGGTCAAATTCCTCTTGTTTGTGCTCGTCCCACACACGTACACCTGGTTCGGCCCACAGCTGTAAAAGTTCATCAACTAATGGCCTTAGGTACACATCAATATCGTTGCCGGGTTGCTTTGGACCTTGGATAAGCACTGGCATCATAATGAACTTTCGCTTCATGCACAACCAAGGAGGAAGGTTGTAGATACATAGAGTAACGGGCCAGGTGCTGTGACTGCAACTCTGCTCCCCAAAAGGATTCATGCCATCTGTACTCAGACCTAACCATAAGTTCCTTGCGTCAGCTGCAAATCTCGGGAACTCTCTCTCGATTTTTCTCCACTGCCGACCATCAGCGGTGTGCCTCAACTTATCGTCTTTCATACGATCTTCCATGTGCCATCGCAACAACTTCGCATGATCTTTATTTCTGAACAGACGTTTTAACCGTGGTATTATAGGAGCATACCACATCACCTTGGCAGGAACCCTCTTCTTGGGTGGCTCGCCCTCAATATCACCAGGGTCATATTTTCTGATCTTATACCGCAATGCAGTGCATACCGGGCATTTATCCATATTCTCGTACTTCTCACCGCGGTAGAGGATGCAGTCATTAGGGCATGCATGTATCTTCTGCACGTCTAATCCTAGAGGGCAGACAAGCTTCTTTGCTTCGTACGTGCTGGCGGACAATTCGTTCTTTCTTGGAAGCATCTTCTTCATCAGTACCAGCAACTTTTTGAATGACGAGTCAGTCACACCGGTCTCTGCCTTCCACTTCAGCAATTCCAGTGTGCTACCCAGCTTCTTCTGGCCATCTTCACAAGTTGGGTACAATAATTTATTGTGGTCCTGTAACATCTGCTCGAACTGCAACCTCTCCTTTTCTGTGTCGCAACCTCGCCGTGCATCAGAAATGACCCGGCCAAGATCATCAGCGGGCTCATCTGGTTCCCGTTCTTCATCCTGATCTTCTTCTTCATTGTCTTCCATTGCGGTATCAGCATACGCAGGGAACATAGATTGGTAGTTGTCATCATCGTTCTCTTCTTCTTCATCGTCGTCTTCCATCATAACCCCTCTTTCTCCGTGCTTGGTCCAAACATTATAGCCCGACATAAAACCGGGCCGAAGCAGGTGGCTCTGAATGACTCTTGAGGAAGTGTAATCCTTCTCATTCCGACATTCAACACATGGACAAAACATATAGCCACCACCAGGCTTGTTCGCATCGGCTGCATCTCGAAAAGAATGCACGCCTTCTTTGTAAGGGGTTGTGCATCGATCACCGTACATCCATGGATGGCTCATCTGTGTTATACGACAGTATATCAAATACAATCACGATCCTAAAAATTAGTACCGCACGGTCTAAACGAGGAAATATAGTTGCTAACCTTTTAGAATAAGTAGAAATAAAGAGGAAGAGGTTTAAGCGTGGCTCAGACATCTCATATCGTAGTTGTGTTCGGTGAACTAAAGCGGCATCGCTCTAACACACATTTCAACAAACACCTCTAGTGCATAAAAAAAAGTGGAGAGCTAGCACACACCCATAATCCTTCATGCAAGAAAAATGCAAGGAAGAGGGGAGAGGGGGGCTGTGGTATATATAGGCAGAGGACTTTAGTCCCGGTTTGAGACACAAACCGGGACTAAAGGTGGCGCACATGCGGGCTGCCCACCGCGTAGCCCTTTAGTCCCGGTTTGGGACACGAACTGGGACTAAAGGCTCCTTACGGGCCGGGACTAAAGCCTCGAGGAAGGCATTGAGAATTGGGGCGACATGGCCGGGACTAGCAGGCCGGGACTAAAGGGTCCCGGCCAAAGGCCCGTTCTCCACTAGTGACCCTTAGACTGCTATACATTTGTATGGAGGAGTAATCCGGGTTCTGTCCACCAAGTCCCCATTGATCCTTTCACTATTGTAGGAATGCCTAGCAGTGATGAGCGCCAAATGGCCAACACTAGCGGGTCAGGCTTCTAGGGGCGTCCACCACTGACCTTCTTCCACTGCTACAATGTCATCAATGGCGGACGGGCGCCCGCCATTGTTAGAGCTTGTTCAGTGGCGGGCAGTGCTACATGCCCGTCATTGGTATATGTTATTAGTTGTGGTGGGCGGTACTTACCACCCGCCACAGCTACCTCCTCAGCTTCAAGTCATTCCAACACCTGATACACACTACAGGATACAAATAACCACATTACAACATACAACTAACATAAATGATCATACACATTACATTTAACATAACAATAGTCTAAACTTCATATAAATAGATGTACGCATTAGTGTACAATAGCTCATGTCCCATCATTAGTACATATACGTACATACAAGACCTCATGATAACAACAATACTATAATGACAATGAGTTCGATAAAGATAATAAAATTCTTTACTCGACCACTTGTCCACACGGTCTTGCATACTTCATAGTTGAATTTCTCTTTGCGAACGTAATTGACATAGTGACCCTTAACTTCTCTGCGAATGTAGTTGGCATAATGATCCTTAACTTCTTTTTTAGTCGTATATCCTTTGTAGCAGCTGTTTTGTAACTCTCCACTTGCTCCTTGCATATCTTCCATGGATCATAAATTTCAGGATTCCTTCCGGTGTACACCACATACCAATTTCACTTCATATATGTAAATAAATAAAGAGGCCAACAAGTCAATTTCATAGTTATCCAATCGTATAGAGCAAAGTCACATCATAGTCATCATAGCATCGTAGACGATACAAATCATCACATTGCACAGTTCATTAGTAGTTCGGAAGCAAAAGTTTAGCTCCATCATAGCAACTTACAAATTTAGTTCACAAGCATCGATCATTAAACAATTTGACATTTAGATATAATATTTAGAAAAAAGAACACCGGTACGTTTGATAGAAATTAGACATATTGAATGCCAGAAATTAAGCAAAATGGAACTTAATCCATGCTTCCCAAAAACATTGGCACTCACTATGAATACACCCGCATCATGAAAAAACTAGTGTACCATATGCTCATCCATATGTAGTACATTTTGTGTAGAACATGCATTCAATTTTAAGACATTCACTTATGAAGATTCATTTATAAAAGTATTTAGAACACTATTTTAGTAATCTAAACGCTTTTATATTAGTTTAAAGAGGGAGTACATCATATAACAAATTTTAGCTATTGTAATAAAATGTTGTACGGGATTTTTATCCATATGTTATACTATATTTTAACTACACTAACAAAATGTTGTACTAGATTTTATCCATATTTTCTACATTTTAACTACACTAATAAAATATTGTACTAGAGTTTTATCCATATCTTGTACATTTAACTACACTAATAAAATGTCGTATGAATATTTCTATCCATATGAAGCCCATACCGCAAGTAACCATTAACAAAGAGAAGGGAGGTGTGTTTACCGGGTCGTAGTGGAACGGCGGGCTGGACGAGGCGAAGGTCGATGGCGGAGGCATCAACGGACGGCGAGTTCAAGAGAGACGCGGACGACGTTGGATGTAGAGGAAGGCACGAGAGACGAACTTCGAGGCAGGGACGGACGTCACGGATGACAGGGAAGATTAGCTCCTTGACGCCGATCTAGGAGGTGGATAGCTACCTTGCAGGTGGCGATGGACGACGCCACGATGCTGGTGGTGGCGAGAGAGGAGGGAGAAAGAGTGTGAGTTTAGAATCAGATCCGACTACCATGGAGGGGGGGTAGGTAAGGTGTTGTATAACAAAGACGGGCACATGACGCGGTCCGCCACCCTAGTATAAGCATGGGAGGTGGTTACGTGACCAAATATAGTTGTGGCGAGCGATTAGCAGAACCCTATTTCAAAACACTTGGCGCGTGGGTGCCCAAATATTGTTGTTGCGAGTTCAAAATGCCGCCGCCACAAGTGTTGATGTGAACTGTGGCGGGCACCGATCTGCACCCGCCACAGTAGCTTGCGAGCCGGGCACGAATTGGAAAACGCAAAGTTGTAGCAGGTTTTCTTGGCCGCCCGCCACAGCTACCTGTGTAGCACTTGCGGGCAAGTTTTGGCGCTCTCCACTGTTTGCTTTCAAAATTAGCAGTGGCGGGTGCCCTGCATAGCCCACCACTAACGGGGGTTCACCTATAAGCTCTTTCCCAGTAGTGTTTCCAGAAAGGTCAAGTTGGGGTATCACGCTTCCTAGCTGGTTAACTTGATTGAAAGCTTCAATGGATAAAGGAAAATGGAAATGTTCTATCCAATCATGAGTATCACAGAACTGTTGGAAAAATATTTCATTATCAATTGCAAAAGAATGTAGCTCTCAAAATTTGTGTTGCGGTGATTCTTCTTTCCATTTATCTTGCCAGAAAATAGTGGTGTACCCTGATATGATTTTGCAGGTGTTGGTAGGTTCAAACTCACTTAGGAGTGCAATGTGAGCTTTCCACTAGAAAGATCCTTCCAAAGCATTGGTAGGAGTACTATGTTGATAGTATTGTTCATAAGAAGAGCCTTGTAGTGAGTTGCAATATCAAGAATGCCAAGAAAATCTTGCATTTTTGGCTTACAAATCATCCAAGCTATTAGGGTTGTACCTTTGTATTCTATCCCATATTTCCTCCACAAGAAGTTTATCAAGTATTTGTTAAGTTGTTCAACAACACAAGCTGGCAATGCTAGTGAACTCATGAAGAAAATTGGAAGTGCAGCAAAAACTAACTTGATGAGAAGAACTCTCCAATCATAAGATAGTAACGTTGAGCATCCAGAGAGTCTTTTTTCAATCATGTGCATGATTGGGTTAATGTCCTCAATTTTTGGTCTTGAAGTGTTCATGGGAAGGCCTAGATATGTGAATGCAAAATTTCCTTTCTTGCATCCCACCATGGATAGCATACAGGGCAAATGTGTTTCAGGCACATTGATTGGTACTAGGATGGACTTATCATAATTGACTTTGAGTCAAGTGAAGGCAGCAAGATGCATGAGGAAGTTTTTGATATGAGCAATTTGGACACGACTGGAAGGTAGCACCAGAATAGTGTCATCATCATATTGATTTACTAGAAATTATGGGCATGCCTAGCTTACAATGGGTAGTTCAATTAACTTGTCCTTCATGGCATCCTGAAGGATGGATTGCAATAAGTTAGCTGCAAATACAAATAAAATAGAAGATAGGGGACTTCCCTACCTTACTCCTCTATTGCAAAAGAAAACTTTTCCTGACACTCTATTAAGAACTACTGAAGAACTGTCTGGTGAAAAGGTCATCCTGATCCAATTAATCCTTTTTTCTCTCCAAAACCTCTTGCATTCCGAGTTGCTGTAATAGACTTATGCTCAATGAGGTCAAAATCCTTTCCAAAATCAAGCTTGAGAACCACATTTGGTTTCTTTGATTGGTGACATTGGTGCAAATACTCAAATTCCCAGCCAAGACAGTCTTGAATTGATCTACGTATGATGAAACCATATTGATTTGCATACACCAGCTTGAGAACTAATGCTTGCAATCTGCTTGCTAAAAGCTTTGTGATAATTTTTATGGTGCAATTCACAAGAAAATTGGGCCTGTAATCACTAGTGTTTAAGGACTGTCCTTTTTTGGAATAAGAGTGCTGAAGGAAGCATTTATGCTCTCCAAAACTATTTTCCCTCTTGAAAATCTTCAGTCAATTTGTGAAAATCATTGGTCAATATGTTCTAGCAAGCTTTTATAAAGTCCACATTAAATCCATCTACCCATGAGCTTTATCTGAAGGAAGTTTCTTAACTACATCATCAATTTCTTCTTTTGTTAAAGTCTTCTCGAGTTATTCGAGACCATCAACCCTCTGAATTAGATCAGTCAAATCAAGAGGATTATAAGTATCAGTAAAGTGTCCTAATCTTTCCTTCAATGCTCTCCAAATGGCTGCAGCCTTAGAGTGGTGCTCTGAGTGCACATTGCCCATTTCACCTTGAAGAGTTTTGATGAAGTCGTTTCTATATTTGATGGATGCCTTTGCTTGAAGGAATTGAGAGTTTTCATCACCAAATTTGACCACTCTAATGGTATCTCTGTGTCCACAATTGATTATCTGATAAGAAAGCATTTTCAGAAGGTGTTCCTTGAGAAAATCTCTGGCATTGATTTCAGCTACACTAAGGTCTCTCAATTCTTCAAATAAATCTCACATAAAAATAGTGGCATTTATGGCTTTGATAATTGCAGATACATTTGAGAGATTTTTGCTCTAGATATTAAGACCCTTTCTCAATCTTTTGAACTTAGTAGTTATTAATTTGGCACATTTATCTTCATGTGCTGGCTGACTTCAGATGCTCTGAGCAATTTCTTTGAAATTATGATGTTCCAAACAAAAGTTCTCAAACCTGAAAATTTGGGCTTTTGGAATTGCATGCCCTCTTTGCATGACCTCTTTGCAAATGTCTTTCCTTGTTTGTATGCACTGGTGTTAGCTATGTGCTTATTACTTTTGCAAAGGCTAGGTGTGTGTTTATTGTGTTTGTATTCTCTTCATGCTTCATTTTAAGTTAATGAAATCCAACATTTTTCAAAAAAGGAGTAGAGCAGGAAATATTAGTAACGATATGAAGTAAGTAACATAATTACCCGCACCTACACTACACAACATGAATCTTTTCATCGGGGCTATGGTCAGTTGGTGATGGATTGACCGGGGCTCGTCTCCCTCGCCCAAGATCCATGTCCGGAGGCCAGAAGTCCTTTGCATCGTCATCTTATCAGGTTGCCACTAGCATGGGGTGGGGGATCATGACTAGGAGGGCATGCGACTCGCTTCGCCTCTCCATGGATTGAGGGCCTACCCACAAGGAATCCTATCATTGCCCAAATCAGAAGGTGGACAGGGGTAGTCATGTCTGGAAGGTAGTCATAACCATGGGGGCCATGGACGCCTCCCTCTTGTATCACTACAGGAATCAACTTCTTTGCCGTCTGCCATCACAAACGGCAAAGAGTAAATCCCGGACGGCAAAGAGAATACCACACACGGCAAAGAATCTCACGGCTAGCAAAATTTTGCATCAGCCTACGACGGCATCGTACCTTCTTTGTCGTATGTCTCCCCAAAAGCGGACGGTAAAGAGCTTTGCCATCAGCTTTTCATAGGAGCAGTCGGCAAAGTGCTCGAGACGGCAGCCGGCAGGCGTTGCCTCCGTTAGGGGTTAACGGAGGCTTTGCCGTCTACCTCCCCCTCTTCTTTGCCGTCTGCCCCCCCCCCCCCCTCTTCTTTGCCGTCAGCCTCCCCCCTCTTCTTTGCCGTATGCCTCCTCCTCCTCCCCCCCTTCACTCTTTGCCGTCTGCCTCCTCCTCCTCCCCCCCTCCTCTGTGCCCTCTTCTTTGCCGTCTGCCCACCCTGGAAGCAGACGGCAAAGAGCCTATATAGACACCCCAGGATGCACAGCTGGGTGCCATGTGGCACCTTTGCCGTCTGCCAGCTGATGGGACACGTCTTTGCCATCAGCTGGCACACGACAAAGAGCCCATATAGTACCTGTTTTTTTGTTTTATATTATTTCACAGCACACACACACACACACACACGTATATATATATATATATATATATATATATATATATATATATATATATATATATATATATATATATATATATATATATATTTGACAGCACATTTATATAATTCACCACACATATATGATATATAGTTCACCACACATATACTTGCCATAACATATATAAATAATTCACCACACATATATGATATACATATAAATCAATGTACATCCCCATATATCGAAAGAACCAACATACAAAGTATTGCACTGTTTATCCATATATAAATATACATATAGTTCGACATTGTTCATCAACTCAAATGAAAACTAGATGATATACATATAAAGTTCATCCATCGACATTGTTCAACTCCATGAATGCCAGCTTCCATGCATGTAGTATATCCAATCTGCAAAAATGTGAATAAGAAAGTCAGAAGAAGAACAAAATATGATGTTTTTGAGCTAATTATGTCATTTTAGCGGAAAACAAGCTAAGAATATAATATTCATGAGCTAACCAAGGTTCTTATGCCATTTTTAGCTTATTATGGCATTTTGGAGCTAAATGGGTTAATTATGTCATTGTTGGGGAAATTAAAGCAAGGATAATATGAAAGAGGAGAAGAAAGAGGAGGAGGAGGAGATGAATAAGAAATCAAGAAGAAGGAGGAGAAGGAGGAGAAGGAGGAGGAGGAGAAGGACTAGAAGGTCCTTGGCCTTCTCCTCCTCCTTCTCCTTCTTCTCTTCTTCTTCTTCTTCTTCTTCTTCTTTCTTTTCATTTTCCTATTTCTTCTCCTCTTGTTGGAGATAAATTACCTAATTATGTCTTTTTGGAGCTATATGGGATAATTATACCATTTTAGAGGAAACCAAGCTAAGAATATAATATTCATGAGCTAACCAAGGTTCTTATGCCATTTTGAGCTTATTATGGCATTTTGGAGCTAAATGGGCTAATTATGTCATTGTTGGGGAAATTAAAGCAAGGATAATATGAAAGAGGAGAAGAAAGAGGAGGAGGAGGAGAAGAAGAAATCAAGAAGAAGGAGGAGGAGGAGGAGGAGGAGAAGGACTAGAAGGTCATTGGCCTTCTCCTCCTCCTCCTCTTCCTTCTCCTTGTTCTCTTCTTCTTCTTCTTCTTTCTTTTCATATTTCCTGTTTCTTCTCCTCTTCTCCTCTTGTTGGAGCTAAATTACCTAATTATGTATTTTTGGAGCTAAATGGGCTAATTATCCCATTTTACAGGAAAACAAGCTAAGTATATAATATTCATGAACTAACCAAGGTTCTTATGCCATTTTGAGGTTATTATGGCATTTTGGAGATAAATGGGCTAATTATGTCATTGTTGGGGAAATTAAAGCAAGGATAATATGAAAGAGGAGAAGAAAGAGGAGGAGGAGGAGAAGAAGAAGAAATCAAGAAGAAGGAGGAGAAGGAGGAGGAGAAGAAGGACTAAAAGGTCCTTGGCCTTCTCCTCCTCCTCCTCCTCCTTCTCCTTCTTCTCTTCTTCTTCTTCTTCTTCTTTCTTTTCATTTTTCCTATTTCTTCTCCTCTTCTCCTCTTGTTGGAGCTAAATTACCTAATTATGTCTTTTTGGAGCTATATGGGCTAGTTATACCATTTTAGAGGAAAACAAGCTAAGAATATAATATTCATGAGCTAACCAAGGTTCTTATGCCATTTTGAGCTTATTATGGCATTTTGGAGCTAAATGGGCTAATTATGTCATTGTTGGGGAAATTAAAGCAAGGAGAATATGAAAGAGGAGAATAAATAGGAGGAGGAGGAGAAGAAGAAGAAATCAAGAAGAAGGAGGAGGAGGAGAAGGACTAGAAGGTCCTTGGCCTTCTCCTCCTTCTCCTTCTCCTCCTCCTCCTCCTCCTTCTCCTTCTTCTCTTCTTCTTCTTCTTCCTCTTCTTCTTTATTTTTATTTTTCCTATTTCTTCTCATCTTCTCCTCTTGTTGGAGCTAAATTACCTAATTATGTCTTTTTGGAGCTAAATGGGCTAATTATCCCATTTTAGAGGAAAACAAGCTAAGTATATAATATTAATGAGCTAACCAAGGTACTTATGCCATTTTGAGGTTATTATGGCATTTTGGAGCTAAATGGGCTAATTATGTCATTGTTGGGGAAATTAAGGCAAGGAGAATATGAAATAGGAGAAGAAAGAGGAAGAGGAGAAGAAGAAGAAGAAATAAAGAAGAAGGAGGAGAAGGAGGAGGAGGAGAAGGACTAGAAGGTCCTTGGCCTTCTCCTCCTCCTCCTCCTCCTCCTCCTCCTCCTTCTCCTTCTTCTCTTCTTCTTCTTCTTCTTTATTTTTATTTTTCCTATTTCTTCTCCGCTTCTCCTCTTCTTGGAGCTAAATTAGCTAACTATGTCTTTTTGGAGCTAAATGGGCTAATTATCTTATTTTAGAGGAAAACAAGCTAAGTATATAATATTAATGAGCTAACCAAGGTTCTTATGCCATTTTGAGCTTATTATGGCATTTTGGAGCTAAATGGGCTAATTATGTCTTTTTGGAGCTAAATGGGCTAACTATGTCATTGTTGGGGAAATTAAGGCAAGGAGAATATGAAAGAGGAGAAGAGAAACTTACCGTAGTGGTCATCAAGGAGGAGAAACACCTGGAGAAGGGTCGTGCGATGCCGCTCGGGAGTTATTCTGCAGAATAGATATTTTGCAATGTCTCAGTTAGCATGATGACACTCAATTATTAATACTAGTTTATAATGAAACTCATCGTGCCAATCGAAGAGAAGACGGGCATCGGCGGAGGGACTTGACCGCTCTTCTCGCACAGACCCTGAAGAGTGGGTCGTATTAGTTAGTAATGAAACAGACATTACACACTAATGTGGAAAAAAAACTTACCACAAAAATCTCGTACAGGGGCCGTTGACCCGCCTCATTCTGGGACCTCTCCTCCTCAATCAATCGTGCCGTGGTCTGGTCTCTCTCATCAAGAGCAGCCTGACTTGCCAATCTCTCTTTCTCAAGAGCAGCCTCAAGAGCAGCCTGACTTGCGAATCTCTCTTTCTCAAGAGCAGCCTGGTTTGCCAATCTCTCTTTCTGAAGAGCAGCCTGAAACACCATTCCTCGTTACCATAGTAATGATCTATGGTGACACACATAATGAAATGGATGAAAGTGTTCTTAGTCCGTACAACTAACCTCGATGGCAAGATCGACTAGCCATGGACGACGCATTATCTCAGGACAGCTGCTCGACTGGCGCGCCTTGATCTCCGGGAGAGTGAGTGGACAACTCATTATCCCATCTCCAATGGCTATCGAGCCATGGGGCCTCCCACCACCAGATATCATCACCAGCTCTGGATCCAAAGGTTCCTGGCTAGGGTTAAAGTCATCCCTTTTCGTAGCCTTCCCCGTGTCCCTATATGCCACGAGCTTCTGGTGGGATGATATGTTGGTGAAGTTATTGGGATCATCCAGGTCAGACTCACAGAATGCCTTCGCCTTCTTGTACGAGGCAGTATGGGCCATGCCATAAAGGTCGTACAAGTGTGTCATCTTCGTATTATTGTGATACGCCTAAAAGAGAGGAACAAACTATTAGCATCAAGAATGAATTGCATGAATCATGAAGCAAATCACATACCCAGTTTCGTCCGAACTGAAGTAAGTTGGCGCTGCCTTGATGGTGTGGCACACCAACCATTTGGCTACGCCGATCCTTCGCATTCTCGTGGACGGCTCGCCAGCTGCCTGTGCACCACTCATCAACCAACGCCTCCCAACAATCCATCTTATCTGCACACCATCTCGGGGGCACCTGTAAGTTATTAGAAAGAATTTTCAGCGCTACGCCTATGAATGAAATCAATAAAACTACGTAGAAGGACTTAAGAATAGGTAATTACCTTCATGTATTGCTCCTTCTTCAGAAACTTTCCGCGGCAATCCTTCTTCTGCTTCTTAATACCACGCGTGGCATAGTAATCTCGAATAGCCTGCGGCCGAGCCTCGTGGCGCAAGTTCTGTAGTAACCGCCTACACTCGGCTTCGAGAACCCTGGCCGCCTCCTCCTCATATCCATCCTCACACCTATAGAAGGTCTGCAATCAAACGTGAAAACACCGATTAGTACAATAATTAGCTATATTGTTAATTTTAGATTATGTAAAAGGATTATTTACCCAAAAGCTCTTGATCACCATCTCGGCCCTCGTGTGGCACAAGACACCATCTATAATCTCCTCCGGCGGGGCCTGCGCAGCCTGGTAGTGCTCCCAGGAAAATCCTAGTGTAGGAACCTGACCCTCACCAGGCAACGTGACAAACCCCAGAAAATTTGTCCGGCAAAGCACACCAAGTATGGAGTTCGGCCTGCGGACTCCAAGAGGGTGTACCCATCCCCTGCAGTATGATAAGGTCAACGCATTAGATATTTGAACAAACTTGAAGGCAAAAGCTAAAAAAAGAGTAAATGTACTTACCTATCTCCTTCAGGTTTAATCACCGGCCTCTGCTCGCAGGTAGCCGGCGCGACCGGGAGACGTGTACTACCACGCTTGTACACGGTGGCCCCGTCCACCTACACATCGCCATCACTATCCGTAAGCTCATCCCCGCCATCCCCGCCCCCTGAGCCACCCGGACCCTCGGTCCAATCCGGCAACTCGGTACGATCCGGCCAGGTCTCCCATCTGGGCCTCTCCACGTCGGGTGAAGCCTCCGGAACCGTAGTCTCGTGGGCTGAATGCACCTCGACCCGAGGCTGCTCCTGGACCGGAGTCTCATGGGACGAATGCCCGTCAACACGAGGCTCCTGGAACGGAGTCCGCGTAGCCTCCTCCGCAAATGGGTCGACCATAGTAGTCCTATGCTCAGGTAAATGAGCTGGTGGTGGTGGCAAGGACGGCTCAACAGTCCTCCTGGATCTTCCGCGGCCACCACCTCTCCCTGTACCCTTCCCCTTCTTCCCTACCCGACCAGCACCTCTCCCAGTGGGCAATGCCGCCGACGAAGAAGAACCCACGGGTGGTGTCGACAGACTATCTGCCAAGGCTCTACGGAGAGATAGGGGTGGAAGGGAAGTACCTCCCCTCGTGCGGGCGCCTGGGAAGAACCCGTCGAGCGATTTGGACCAGCGCCCACCATCTTTCCACACCTGGTGACCTGTCATGATAAAGATTAAAAGAAATTAGTACAACATAAAAAATTGAATAACTGACATGAATAATAATATGTACATGAATAATAAAGATTAAAATATATATAATTTAAGTTGTGATCTTACAAACTAATAATCATCATCAATAAATGCATCATCATCATCACTATCACGCATGTCTTCATGAATGACGTGCTCATCGGGTTCAACGGCGTGAAGTTGTGAAAGGCCTTCCTTTAATCGTTGAAGCATTGACAGGTCATCCGCATCAGTAACCTCTACGAGTTCCAGGTCTTCTGGTTCCGGCTCAGGGCTGGAGTCGGATTCATTGTCGCTGTCTACTTCCATGTTCTTGGGTGAAGCACGGCGATTCTTGAAACATTTCTTGGAAAGACGTGTTTCTTGGAAGAATTCTCCATCATATGTGTCTGGGTTAATGTGAGGTTCATAATCCTGTTCATTTGGGAGAGGTGATCTGACATGTGGTGGCACTTCATAAACAACATACCAACCTTCCAGATTCTTATCCGTTTGGCATGCCCACGGTAGATAGAAAACTTGGGTCGCCTGTTGAGCCGTAATATAGACATCGGGAACATCTAAATGGGTGTTTGGATTGATTTCGACTAGTCCTATATGTTCATGAGTCCTTCTAGTCTTCTTTGGCTGGAACCAATAACATTTGAAGACTACGACGTTCGGTGGGTTTTCACCATAGAACTGAAGTTCATAAATTGCTTCAACTCTTCCATAATACTCGATAACACCTTCGCCGATAGCAGAGACACCACAATTTGTAGATTTCCGGTCGGGCATAGATAGCTCTTTGCCAAAGGTACGAAAGAGATACCCATTGATGTTGTATTTCTCAAATGAACGGACCTTATAGTCAAAACCATTAGTGACTTGTCTCAATTCGGCGTCCATAGACTCTGAATTAGCCTACAAGTTTAATACGAAACGAGTGTTGCATTAGCTGCAAGTTAGACCAAGAAATGAAATGGTCCATTATTGATAATTACCGTTTGTTTGAACCAAGAGATGAAACCGGGATAGCCGCCTCCTGTCTTTGACAGAAGCTCATACTCTTCGACGGAATCATTTTCGATCACCGCTCCATCCGAGAATTTGGCGACGTAATGGCTGTTTGAAATATCCGGGAATAAGAGCAGTTCAAATGAATTAGAAGTTACGGGAAAATGTATCGAGAACTCACTCGATGTACGGCCGCACTTCTGTTAGGTTGTTGAAGATATACAACGAAATGTTCCGCCATTCTTCGACATCCAACGCTATTGGTTTCGAAGCCCCGGCTGGTGCGAGCTTCCCTTTGAATAGGCTGAGGTTGGACCCACCTTTTTTAGGGTCTGCATCATTGTGCCGAGGCTTCGGATTATGCAAATGATGATTTTTGGTTTCGTAGTGTGCTGTCACAAAGTTTGCCACCTCCTCAGTAATGAATGCCTCAGCCATCGATGCTTCAATTCTATGCTTATTTTTACATTTAGCTCGAAGGGTCTTTTGCATCCTCTCAATTGCATAGCACCAACGATCTTGCACGGGCCCACCCAATCTTGCCTCGGTCGGTAGATGTAAAATCAAATGCTGCATTGGATTAAAGAAGCCCGATGGAAAGATCTTCTCTAACTTGCACAACAACTCTGGTGCAAACTCCTCCATGTCTTCTACCACGCTAGGCGACAATTCTTTCGCACAAAGAACACGGAAGAAATAGCTCAGCTCTGCCAGTACTAGCCATTCATCCTCAGGAATAAACCCGTAACAACACCGGCATTACCCGCTCTAGCCATATGTGCCAATCATGACTCTTGAGACAAAAGATTTTTAATTTTTCAAGACTCGCTCCCCTCTTTAGATTCGCTGCATACCCATCGGGGAACATCAAGTGCATTTTGACCCACAAGATAATTTCCCTCATAGTTGGCCTTCCAAGATTGAACCAGGCCTTTGGCTTCGACCACTTCTGCTTTCCTTTGCCTTCTCGCATGTTTTGTAATGGTCTATGACATAGTGTCTCTTGATCGACTCTAGCCTTAATATTATCCTTTGTCTTCCCATCTATGTCGAACAATGTACCAAAAATAGCCTCTCCGATATTCTTTTTAGTGGGCATCATGTCGATATTGTGTGAAAGAAGGAGGTCTTTGAAGTAAGCCAGATCCCGGAAGCATGGCTTGTGAGTCCAGGCGTGTTTTGAATTATACCCCTTGAAATACCCTGGATGCTCTGGATCAGGCTCGAGGGCGTTTAACTGATCCAGGATCTGTTGGCCTATGAACGCAGGTGGTGCCAAGTTTTTGACAACTTTACCTTTGGTAAAGTTCTTCTTGTCTTTTCTGAACTGATGGTCAGGATCCAGGAACTGTCTATGCCAGTCAAAGCAAGAATACTTCCGACCCTCCTGCAACCAATGAAACTGAAGAGCTGCCTTGCATTGGGGGCACGGGAACCTTCCATGCACAGACCATTCAGAGAATAGCGCATACGCTGGCAAGTCATGCATAGAGTACATGTACCACACATGCATTTTGAAGTTTTCTTTTCTAGCGGCATCGTATGTCTTGACCCCATTATCCTAAGCTTCTTCAATTCATCCTTAAGTGGTTGCAGGTACACATTCATATTCTTCCCCGGATAATTGGGTCCTGGAATTATCAACGTCAGAAATATGTTCTTTATTTGCATAATCTGCCCGGGGGGGATTGAGTGGAATGACAAATACAGGCCAACAACTGTATTGGGTTGCCGTCATGCCGAAGGGATTAAAACTATCCGTGGCGGCGCAGACTCGAGGATTCCTTGGATCTGCCGCTTTATCCTGATGCAATCCGTCGAAATGTTTCCACGCTTCCCCATCTGATGTGTGTACCATCATCTTATTCCCATCCGCATCTAGTTCGGCTCTTTTGCCCAATTTGTGTCATGTCATCTGTCTGGCTGTCTCTTCGACCATGAAAATACGTTGAAGTCTTGGTACGATTGGCATATACCGAAGAACACTAACAGCGATTTTGGTCTGCCTCTTCTCACCCATACCGTTGTCTACCACAAGATACCTGCAAGACTCGCAATTCGGACAATAGTCCAAGTGTGCATACTCCTTCCTAAATAAGACACATCCTTTCTCACATGCATCTATCTTCTCATAGGGCATCTTAAGTACACGAAGTATTTTGTCCGACTGGTACTGGTTTGCAGGCATGACATGGCCTTTGGGTAGGAAGCGTTCAAATAGTGTCATCATCGCGTCGTAGCATTCTCTTCCCAAGTTGAACTGAGCCTTCAGAGCCATTACTTGTGCAATTGCATCCAGCTGACAGAGCTCAGTGTGCTCATGGAGAGGACGTTTTGAAGACTCCAACATTTCATAAAAGGCCTTTGCAGATTCCTCCATCTCATCTTCCGAATCTCGAGCATCATCAAAGTCTTGCACCATGTCTTCGATCCAGGTACCATGCTCGTCCGTGCGACGACGGACCACCTCAGCTCTTGTGCGTTGTATAGACTCACCATGAAATGTCCACACCGTATAATTAGGCTTAAAACCCTCCTCTGCAGGTGTTTAATCATTACAGCCTCTGACGTCTTTTATAGTTGTCGCATCCAGGACAGGGACAATAGTTTCTTTCCTGGTCATTTGTGAATGCGGCTTTCACAAATTCCTTTGTTTTTACAAACCATTCTTTCGTCATCTCTTTCTGACTAGGGTGACCGGTATACATCCACGCACGATCACTCATCTTGTGTAGCTACTAAAGACAGAACAAATATATTTATATATAATTTAGCATTTATATTCATCGGTTAATCAGGTTCGCCATTTTTATTACGCCCAGGCAACCTACACGCTAATAGGTAAAGATAGGTCCTAATCCCACCCGAGTATGTGTAGATTGGGTTCGTTTTCCCATGCTCTACTCCGGATCCAACGCAAAATTTTGGCAGCACCTCCCCGCTGTTCTCCTGATACACGTCTCCGCAATAAACAGAGAGGATGTGCATCCGGAGAACAACAGGGAGGCACTGACGAAATTCCGCATCAGGTCCAGAGCACAGCATACGGGAAAACGAACCCAATCTACACATACTCGAGCTGTCCATGGATAATGTTGGACAATTCGAAAGGATGACGGTTATAAATATGCAAAGACATGCACATTTATAGATGTCGCCCTTTCAAACGGGAGACGCATACTGGTCACGCATACTGATAAATTAATTTAATTACCTAAATCTAGAAAGTTTCATCCGGAAACCGAGCCACGGTAAATGAAGGGGCGGGGAGGAGATGAAATTTGTACTGACCCACGAATGCAGGGGCGGAGCTCGTACAACGCATGGGCAGGTCTTCGCACAGCAGACCTCACAGCGACGAGACAACTATCACATGTAAATCCACCCGATCAACACAAATATTCTAATTATGTCATTTTAGAGGAAAACAAGTTAAGAATATAATATTCATGAGCTAACCAAGGTTTTTATGCCATTTTGTAGCTAAATGGGCTAATTATCTCATTGTTGGGGAAAATAAGGTCAGGAGAATAAGATAGAGGAGAAGAAAGAGGAGGAGGAGGAGAAGAAGAAGAAATCAAGAAGAAGGAGAAGGAGGAGGAGGAGAAGAAAGAGGAGGAGAAGGTATTCTTCTTCTCTTCTTCTCTTCTTCTTCTTTTCTTCTTCTTTTCTTCTTCTCCTTCTTATTTTTGTCTTCTCCTCCTCCTCTTCTTCTTCTTCTTCTTCTTCTTCTTCTTCTTCTTCTTCTCTTCTTCTTCTTCTTCTTCTTCTTCTTCTTCTTCTTCTTCTTCTTCTTCTTCTTCTTCTTCTTCTCCTCCTCCTCCTCTTCTCCTCTTCTCCTCCTCCTCCTCTTCTTCTTCTTCCTATTCTTTCTATTAAGCTAACTAACTAACTAACCTAACTAACCAAGCTAACTAAACCTATCGCTAAACCTAGATAGCACTAAACAGCAAAAAAAAGAATCTACCACTAAGTAACTAAAAAAGAATCTAGCTACCACTAAATACCAAACAATAAAAAATCAACTTCTTCTTCTTTTTTCTCTTCTTCTCCTTCTTATTTTTTTCTTATTCTCTTCTTCTCTTCTTCTTTACTTCTTCTCCTTCTTATTTTTTCTTCTCTTCTTCTTCTTGTTCTTCTCCTTCTTATTTTTTTCTTCTTCTCTTCTTCTTCTTCTTCTTCTTCTTTTTCTTCTCCTCCTCCTCCTCCTACTCCTCTTCTTCTTCTCCTCTTCTCGTCCTCCTCCTCCTCCTCTTCTCCTCCTCCACCTAACTAACCAAGCTAACTAACTAACCTAACTAAAACTACTAACCTAACTAAATCTACCACTAAAACTACTAACAGTAATCTAGCTACCACTAATTAACAAAACAAAACTAAATCTGTAAATTAGCAAAAAAAGAAAAAAAATGACTCAGCGGAGGGGTGCGGCCGGGGAGGAGGAGGGTGCGGCGGTGGAGGAGACGGCGGAGGTGGTGGATGGGCATGGAGAAGGGGTGAGCTCCGACGGCGGTGGTGGAGGAGGAGGTCCCGGGGAGGAGGAGGGGGCGTGGTGGAGGAGGGGGCGCAGGGAGGAGGGGGCGCAGGGAGGCCGGAGGAGGGCGCAGGGAGGCCGGAGGAGGAGGGGGCGGCGGCGCAGGGAGGCCGGAGGCCGGAGGAGGGAGGAGGAGGGGCGCAGGGAGGCCGAAGGAGGAGGGGGCGGCGGCCAGGGAGGCCGGAGGCTGGAGGAGGAGGGGGCGCAGGGAGGCCGGAGGAGGAGGGGGCGCAGGGAGGCCGGAGGAGGGCGCGGCAGCGGTGGTGGTGTCGGGGGTGAGAGAGAGGGGTGTGAGGGTGACCGTTAGGGGTGAGAGAGAGGCGCGTGGGGGTGGGGCTAACGGCCGTTAGGGGGGCACCCTCTTTGCCGTCCGCCTCCCGACGGCACAGAGGAGAAAAGCGGACAACAAAGAGAGAGGCTGTTAGGGGGGAGAGAGGGGCTGCGGGGTGGGCCTCCCATGCTCTTTGCCGTCTGCCTGAATGCTCTTTGCCGTGAGCTGGCAGACGGCAAAGAGATGGCTGATGGCAAATAGTATCTTTGGCATCAGCCTGCTCTTTGCCGTCTGGTTTTTGGTAGCTGATGGCAAAGAGGGTCTTTGCCATCAGCCAGCAAACGGCAAAGAAGCAGCAGATGGCGAAAAACTGTTTTCCAGTAGTGTATGATGGTTGGGAGCGTGTCATTAGGGATGCATGCCCTGGCTACATTTCATTTGTGGTAGGATGGGACCACCGTAAGGCTTGTCCATAGCCAGATATGACTGTGGCAATAAGCGACGTTCGATCTTGAGATTCCAATGTGTTGTGATGACTTCCTGTGGTGGTTGATGTAGGTGAAGTATTTTGGTGGTGCAGGGCTCTTGGGGACCGGGTGTTGGGGCGTCAACCCCGGTGTTGTGTTGCACGTTTAGCTCTCGGTAAGTGGCATGTGATCCCGACAAGCAGGTTGTCATCGATGGGGGTATTTCCTACTCCAGATCTGGAGTTTCCCCTTCATCGTGGTTGGTCCGCACCAGGGGCCATGGTGGCACAAACCCTTTTACAAGGAGCATGGAGAAAGCGTCATGCCCTAACATCGATGATGACGATGTTTCAGGTGTCTTGACCCTCTTGAAGGTCATGCATTGACTTCCCTCCCCATCCTTGTTAGCCGTCACTCAAGGTGAAAATCATCGTCCTTCTTGGGTAGACAGGGGGTATCACGTCCCTCACATTGATGTGTGTCGATGATCCCCGGTTGTGGTGGTGTGTGCGGTTTGTCTTGGACCTACATTCGGCACCACCTTGGCTCCGACCATGGCTAGTGTCTCGTTTGTACCTACCTTCTACACGTGACATGGAGCGCCCTTCAGCCCCACCTTCGCTCTGATGGCTACCAGACATATCTACACCACCTTTTACATGCAATGACATCCTTTCACTTTCATTTCTGCATGTCTGCATGGTGAGCACTCCTCGAACCGGAGCGAGAGGGTAGAGGGAATTCTGCAGCATATTGATGTTGATCATGTGATAAAATCCCATGCTTTACAGGTGGTGCATGGTTGCATGTCTTCATTCGCCTTGGGTGTGTTTTGAAGTAGTCCGACCCCTCATGTACTTCTTTTTGGCGACATGTTGGAGGCGCCTAACTTTGCAGTTTTGGTGCTTCAAACTATAAGAAATGAACTTTCTGTGGCTATGGTACAAACACGGCAAGATCTTGGCCCTGTGATCAAACTGTGCTGGAGCATTTGCATTCATGCAAGCATGTGGGGCGGGAGAATAAACCGAAATATAAATGATCTACAAACTAACCACTAGGCACATTAATACTCCATTCATTTCTTTATGTAAGGTGTATTGTTTTCGACAAGGTGAACAAGGCACATAATTCTACATAATTTAGGACAAAATTAACCTTGGCTAAATCGTTAGTGCCAAGTAAATCATTTAGGTTAGGAAAGGGAGAGATGCACAGAATCAAGAGAGAGATATATTTTCCTTTTTTCTATATAAGAAGAGATACATGCAATCGAGAGAGATACTTTCCTTTTTTGAAGGCTAAAAAGGGAATTTTGAGGAATTAGAAAAAATGCACCTTACATTATGGAATTTTATCAATAAACAAATATACCTTATGTAAAGGAATGGAGGGAGTATCTGGTTATCACCTTTAATTTGGTGAGACATCCATCACAAGATTTCACTTGGATAAGTTCCGATAAAAGAACTGGACTCTATTACCAGAATTATTGTACTTGGCATCAAATTAATACCGAAGTTGCCACTATGCTGATATCAAAGTTGCCACGTTGTAACCTTGGTACCAATGCGTGACAACATAGAAAAATTAGATGGCAAGTTTAAACCCCAAAAACTTGTTAAAACATAGCAACAAGAGGATCTCATCGCCACAAAGCTAAGCCAACCATTGAAGACCTATCGTAAATTCAAGTAGCAAGTTAAGCATTAATACCATTGTTGTTGTCACATCTGCATGCATGCATAACCTCACGCTATAATGTGCTATATTGGAGTACCTCCCTTCGTTCCAAATATATGTATTTTTAAAAGTTTCATTATGGATTATACTCAGATGTATATGAACATATTTTAAAATGTAGATTCAACTATTTTAATTTGTATGTAGTCGTTAATGAAATTTTGAAGAAGAAGTATATTTAAAAATACACGGGAGTAGTAATCATCCAGGTAGGGGGGAGAGGGCCTTCCTGACACATGACCGAAGCCCACACATGCGTTTGAAGATATCGTCTCTGTGCTTATGCATACATTCCTAGTATAGCAAGCTATAATTAGAGGGTCCTCAACAATAGCCCAAAATTCATTCCGGGCACCTCCCGTTACCACATGTTTGGCTTGTGTCCGGCCGGCCATCCTCCAACGACAGTGCACACCGGCTCACCATGGCGTCGCCGTCGCCAAGGCATGGGTGCATGCTCCGCGCGGAGGTGTTCATATGTATATTCCTCGCCGTAGCACCGTTCAGCACGCCGATCGGTGTCAACTACGGCACCAAGGGTGACAACCTTCCATCGCCGGCCAAGGTTGCTGCATTCCTCGTGACCCGCACAAACATTGACCGTGTAAAGCTGTTCGACACCAATCCGGACGTTGTTCGGGCCTTCGCCGGCACGGGCATCTCGGTAATGGTCACCGCAGGCAATGGCGACATCCCTGGCCTCGCCACCCAGAACGGCGCCGATGCATGGGTCGCTACCAACATCGCGCCATACTACCCCGCCACAGATATATCCCTCGTCGCCGTGGGCAACGAGATCATGGACACGGCCGACAAGAATCTCATCAGCAACCTCGTCTCCGCCATGCAGACGCTCAAGGCCGCGCTCGTCACGGCTGGCTACGGCAAAATCCGTGTTTCCACGCCAAGCTCACTCGGCATCCTGGTTGACTCCCAGCCGCCGTCCGCGGCTCGGTTTCGCGACGTCTGGGACGTTGCCATCTTCACGCCGATGCTCCAGTTCCTCCAGAAGACCAAGTCCCCGCTCATCGTGAACACGTACCCGTACTTTGGGTACAACGGTGACACGCTGCCGTACGCACTGGCGCGGCCGAACCCTGGCGTGCTAGACGCGGGTACGGGCATCACGTACACGAGCATGCTCGAGGCACAACTTGACTCGGTGTACTCGGCGATGAAGAAACTTGGGTTTGAGGACGTGGAGATCCTCGTGGGGGAGACCGGGTGGCCGACTAAGGCCATGGACGGGCAGATCGGCGTGAGCCCGGCTGACGCGGCGGAGTACAACAGATATCTCATCCGCGCGGTTAGCTCCGGGTCAGGCACACCGCTCATGCCAAAGCGGAGGTTTGAGACGTACATATTCGCGCTCTTCAACGAGGACCTCAAGCCCGGGCCCGTCGCCGAGCGCAATTTCGGGATGTTCCAGCCGGACTTCACGCCGATGTATGACATTGGCATCATGAAAGATCCGGTGAGCACGTACAGGCCTTGCCGATGACGAGCACAAGCACGCTGGTTTTCACACGCACAATGCAAGTTGTTCTGACGCACGCCGGTGTGTAATGCAGGTCAAAACAGCACCGGCGCCAGCGTCGGTCGTCCCAGCGGCGCAGCCGAAAATGGCAGCAACGCCTATGGCCGCCACAGCTCATGCCTTGGAGGCCTCGGCGCCTACGGAGGCCAACGGCTCGAACAGCGCCAAGGGTTCCGCGCCTGCATCTCCAGCTTCGTCCAAGGAATCGACCAATGGCAGGACGCCGGTGCGTGCCCGGATGCTAGCTGACGCCTGACGGTCCACTTCTCTCTGATTTTATCAGGAAACTTGCATCGATGGAATTTGATGTGTGCGAGGCTGCGCTTTGCAGGAGGAAGCGGAAGGAGGCGATGCTCAGCCATCGGCGAAGAGCGAGCCGTCGGAGGCAGCAGCCAAGGTACGCTCAATTCATCGGTCGACCTCCATGCATGCATGGTGCATTCGATCTCAACAGCAGCTAATTGGTCGTTGCTTTGTTCAACTTGGCCAGGGTGGTGACGGCGAGGAAGAAAACAGTGGGAAAACCAAACCCAAAGAAGAAAGTGCAACGCCGCCGGCGGCCGAGGCTGCTTCGAAAGCCACAAACTTTCTTTCTCCTATCCTCTGCATGCTTGCAGTTGCGCTGTGTCTAACTTTCCATGTCTAATCTTCCGTCTCTACACTTTAGCTGGACATGTAATAATTAAACTAATAACGGTGCTAGACAGAAGCACTTTACGGAAAGACAACAAAAAAAGATTACCCTCCTACCCCACGTCTTCCGAGCAAGGCTATCATAGAAATGCACTTCTTTTCTAAACGGAGGTGCCAAAATTACCCAACTAATTTATAAAAAACCAGACAAAAACCAACACAAACCAAGCACAGACAAACTACTCACATGAAAATCAATACAAACGAAGCACATATGAACTACTTTACATGACATGAACCTCACAACCCATAGGCAGCCCGCCAAACTCTCCAAATACATATCTACAAACCCCAACACTTGTACTACACCAAGTGACCCTGGCGTGAACAACTCGATACAAGACATCAGGCACTTTCCAACTCACAACGACAACCCAATCCAAGAGTACGAGCTGGAAGACCGTATCATACATCACGCAGCGAGAGACGCCTTGTCTTTGGGCCACTATTGCCTTTGTCCACCTTCATTTGTTTGTCTGTAATTAGTGTCTTCGTGGGGAGGCAAGCAATCGACCTATCCAAACTAGGTTTAGCAACCTCCACGCTCGCTAGCAAGTCACAAAGTTTTTTCGTGAAGAGTGCATCTAGACTTGGAGTAGGTGCAACACAAGTGGCTCAATAGTCATGCCACTCACATGCATCACCTGCTCGATGGTTGCAGACGAGGGAAGGACATCAACATCTAAAACTTCACGCTCCACAACACCAAGGGGTAGGCTGCCTAATGACTGACAAGGCTTCACGGAGGTGATGAGGATACCAGGTCCACCTCCGAAGCCTGAAGAGAGCCCAACTTGAATTGCTCCATCAACAGAGGCGAAACAGGTTTTCCACACAACACATGTAACTCGGGCATGATCTGCAGCACCATAGACACAACCAAACACCAAAGGCACAACCTCGACGAAGGTCTTACCTTCAAAGTTCGGCAACACAAGGGGCATCGAATTAGACACAACACGCAGCCAACAACAGACTCAACCATGAGAGTTCGTGCAAAAGGGAGCCTTTGCAGAGGAGTCTCTGTGCGCTCTAGAAAGCTGCCAACACATACCAAGCAGCCTTTGAAGGAGTCAGCGACCTCACGAAGCGACTTAGGGCATGTTTGGTTCATGACTAACTTCGCCACAACTAACCTTAGGCAAAGTGTGGCTGTCATAAAAAGTGTGGCTAACAAAGTGGACACCACAAGTGTGGCAAGATTTGGCAAAAAATTAAGTGTATGACATGTGGACCATATAACTAGAAAAGTGTGGCAAGCCACAAGTGTGGCAATGAACCAAACACATGCCTAAGGTATTGTGGCATGACTAAGGTTAGGCATGACAACCTTAGGCTGGGAACCAAACAACCCCTTAGTTTTCTTCTCCTCCTGAGAGGAAGTAATGCAGTGAAGATCAGAGCCTAGCAATTTCACATGCACCGCAAAAGCAGACTAGAACGTCACATCCGCCGGGACCAAAGTCAGAGCAACCAACAAGAAAGGTGAGAGATCACGATAAAGAGTCTTCATGTTGGACGAGACCTCACGTATCTCATAAGTTGATGGAGTTACAACAATTGAAGCCCAAGAATGAATCAGCGGTCGGGCGGAACTTGGAGAAGGCGGCGACTGCACCAGCTTGCAGCCATCCCGTGCATAGTGTCCCGAGTGGAAGCATCGGTTCCACCGGATCGTATCCCTCCATCCGACCGCTCGGGCCAATAGAAAATGGTCCATTTGTCTCGTTTCAGAGCCTCATTAGCTCCGGTTTCGAAACTGAGACTAAAGGATCGGGACTAAAGCCCGAAACCGTTAGTTCCAGTTTCTTTATCAATCGGGACAGAAGGGCCTTCACGTGGTCTCTGCGGGAAGCCCAGACAGGAGGGCCTATAGTCCTGGTTGGTAATGCCAACTGAGACAAGGAGGTGGTTTTTTTTGGATGGGGGGTGTTGGGGTTTTGGAGGGCTAATTTAGGGGTTTCATATTGTGTTATTAGCTAGCTAATAGAGAGAAGTGTCATCTCTTTCTCCATGATGTAGAAGTAACGACTTTAGCAAGTTATCCTCGGTCTCTTAGGTATTGTGGCGTACCGACCATTCATTTACAACATCTGGGCTAATGAACCCAACGTCGAAGATTCATCCACACATGAATCTAATCCGATTTCCTTCCCCCAATGATATAATAACCAATCATGATCATAATACCAAATCATCATGATAATCATGATCAACATCATCATCATATTAATATAAAACTCTTGCATCACTATACCTAATAATCATCATAGTCATTACCACCGACACTATTTAATCATCATTTTCGTCAATGAGACATCATATATATAACAAAAGCTGCTCACTAGTCATAATCACAACTCCTCCTCATCATCATCATCAACTATAACACATTGTAGCACATAATAACACATTGTACCTAGAACATCATAATCATGAATAGAGAAGTGACCAAATTAATAGAAATTCATCATCACATTAAAGCCAAAGTACAGTAGTGACCAAAATAAATACATAACATTCTTACATAGTTCTCATTATTGAACAACATGTAGCTCTCTAGAGCATCTAATTAGAACATACATTGAAACTACTAAATTTAAATGCAACAAGAAATGCGATCATAACCACAACTAAGGTACAAATTGATCCAACGGCATAATGATACCAAGCCTCAGTATGAATGACATATTTTCTAATGTTTCTAATCTTCAAGCACATTGCATTCATCTTGATCTTGTGATCGTCACGCACATCGGCAACATGCAACTCCAATATCATATTCTCCTCTTCAACTCTTTGTAATTTTTCTTTCAAGTTATTGTTTTCTTTTTTAACCAAATTTAACTTTTTGGCAAGAATTTGTATGCCGGTTCGAATTTCCGGTTCACATACCTCCTAGATAAAAAAAATCTATGTCACGTTGGTCGGCATAATTGTCAAAAACACTAAATAAAACAAATAGTTATAAAAAATAATATATACCACATCCGAATCATAGACAGGACGAGGGCCGACGGAGGCGGATACCAAAACCATCGCACTATATAATAACAAACAATAATAGAAGTAAGAAAATTACACAAGTATCTATCTAAATCATACAAGTAAGAACTTTTTTCTTCTAGAAAGAAGATAAGAAGAAGAGACTAACCACGGTGGTGCCGACGCCGAGATGGGCGCGGGCGATCGACGGCGGTGAGGACGGGGACGGGACACGGACGGACCGCCAAAGCTACACAAAACTAGAGGAAAATGGAGCTTGGACAAGGATCTTCGAGAGGAGAAAAATTAAGTGTGGCTTGGGCATTTCATCAAACACCTCATGTGCATAGGAGGTGAGCTAGAGCACCACAAAGCTCTCCCACGTCCGGCCAAAAAAATAGAGAAGTGCACTGCTCTGCTCGCGGGCAGGGGGTATATATAGGCCGAGCATTGGTCCTGGTTTGTGGGCAGAACCGAGACTAAAGTTCAACATAGGGTCCCGGTTCCAGCCTAAAACCGGGACCAATGGTTGTGGGCCAGGAGCGAGGCACATTCGTCCCGGTTCGTGTCTGGAACCGGGACCGAAGGTGACAAACGAACCGGGACAAATAGCCCACGAGGCCCGGCTGGCGCCCTGGCCTCACGAACCGGGACCTATGCCCACATGGGTCCCGGTTCGTGAGTGAACCGGGACTAATGAGATTTCATCAAGTGGACCAAAGCCCTCTTTTCTACTAGTATCGATGGCCTTTTCCAAAGCAATGGAAACACATATTCATCAGCAATGCTAGCATCCGAGGAAGCTGCTGAGGCATGGAAGCAAAAGGTGATGGAGGTGCATGTCCTGCACGGCGGGGTTGATAAATCTCCAACGTATCTATAAGTTTTGATTGTTCCATGCTATAATATTATCATTCTAGGATCCTTTTGGGACATTTATTTGCAAATTCATATGAGTTTTGAGCACTAACCTATTAACCCAGTGCCAAGTGTCGGTTGCTGTTTTTGGCTTTTCAGTTTTATAGTACCAAATGTAGTCCAAAAAACCACAAATTTTTTTGATGTTTTTTTTCTAGACCAAAAGAAGACCTGAAAGCTTTGGGAGAAGTTCGGGGGGGGGGACATGAGGGCCCCACGATCCAACAGGACGCTCCCGGGGAGGTGGTCGCGCCCTGTTGGATCGTGGGCCCCTCGTGGCTCTCCCGACCCCATTATCCGGCTTATAAATTCTCATATTCCCCCCAAAAAAAACTAGGGGAACCCCGGAAAGAAATTTTTCTGCTATCGCAAGTCCCTCTTCCGTCGTTTGCCCATCTAGAGCCATGTTCCGGTGCCCTACCGGAGGGCGGATCGATCACAGAGGACCTCTACATCATCCTTGTTGCTCTCATGGTGATGTGGGAGTACTCTACCACACACCTACAGGTCCATATCTAGTATCTAGATGACTCTCTATCTCTATCTCTATGTTCTTCAATACAAAATTCGTCGCATCTTCAAGATGATCTATTCGATTGAATCACTTTGTGTGGTGCGTTTGTTGGGATTCGATGGATTGTGGGTTTATGTTCACATTATTCATGAAAAATATTTAAGTCTTCTTTGAATTATATTATTCTTATTTGCATTATTATTATATCTTCGTAAATCTTTTTGATTTATTGATTCTTTTGGCCAACTACATTAATCTTTCTTCAGTGAGAGGGGTGTGTTGTAATGGGTTCAATCTGAAGGTGCTCTATATCCCAATGACAGAAAGGGACAAGACATGTCTTTGTATTGTTGCTGCTAAAGATAAAATGATGGGATTGATTCATATTAATTGGATTCTCTTTGTCTACATCATGTCATTGTTCTCCAAGCATTACTCTGTTTTACTTAATACTCAAGATGCATGTTGGATAGCGCTCGATGGGTGAAGTAATAGTAATAGGTGCAAGCGGAAGTCGGCCTATTTGCTTATGAACATGATTTCTATATACACATGATCATTGTTGTGAATAAATATCGCATACTATGCACTTTTCTATCAATTGCCCAACAGTAATCTGATTACCCACCGTATGACTACTTCGAGAGAGATACCACTAGAGAACACTATGGCCCCCGGGTCTATTCACATATAAATTTATAAACGTTATTATTTCCTCGTTGTATTTTATTATTTGTATTTATGATTTATATTTAATATATTTAAACTATCTATCTACACTACTTATCTGCTTGCATGTAACGAGTTCAAGAGGATTGACGACAACCCTCTTGCCCGTGTTGGATGCAAATGTTTTCTCTTTTGTGTGTAGGCGATGAAGATGGGGTTGTGTGTGGTCCTCCTTTTGGTTCGATAGCCCTGGTTCTCACTGAGGTAAAATATTTATCTATATTGTGATGCATCGCATGTTCTTCTTCATGGAAAACCCAACACAGATCACAATTATCATCAGGGATTTCTCGCGCCGTTGCGGGGGAGTATCACCGACCTACCATCAAGTACCTTTGCAAAAATTATCTTTAACATGTTATACTTTTTATTTGTTGTTATATCTTCCTTTCTATAAAAATCAAAAATACAAAAACAAATATCTTTCCTATTTTATTTTTTTGCATCTTTTACTTGCTAGTTTGCTTGCTTTGCTTGTTACTTTGCTTGCTAGGTCATCGTGTCTCAAGATAGATTCTACAATATCTCTTATTACCAAAGGATGAAGAAAATAGAAAAGCTTCATGAAAACTTTTATGACATGACCTCACAATATGAGCATAATAAATTCTTTGCTCCTGAATTAAGGAACACCAACATTGCTAGACACTATTAGTAAACAACTTTATAAGGTCAATAAGGAAGTATCTAATCTCCAATCGCAGTTTTAGCAAACTAAAAAACTGATAGGAAAGATATGTGATAAGCAAACTACTCTAGTAAATATAGGATGTCCGCTAAACCGGGATCTTTCCCCTTTAATAATCATGATGAAGATCTTAAAATGATTGGTACTTATCCTATTGAATATTTGTCTACTAATATGGAAGTAGATGATAAAGAGACTTGAGATGAGTCAACTCTAGCTAGAAGTCGTCCCATATATTCGGAGGGTGATAATTCAAATGAAAAAGCTGAAAAAAGTGGGTTTGGAGAGGTCAAAACTTTAACTAGTGATGTTCCCACTATCTTGGATTATAAGGACTTTAATTATGAGAGATACTCTTTAGTAGAATGTATTTCCTTTTTGCAATCCATTATTAGCTCACCCAATGCTTATGAACAAAACAAGGCTTTTACTAAACATATAGTAGAAGCTATGGTAAAAGCCTATGATGAGAAACTTGAGCTAGAAGTATCCATTCCTAGAAAGTTGCATGATGAGTGGGAACCTGCTATTAAAATTAAGCTCAAAGATTATGAATGCAATGCTTTTTGTGACCTAAGTGCTAGTGTCTTAGCTATACCTAAATCTTTATGTGATGTACTTGGTCTCACCGATACACATGAGTATTCACTTAATTTACATCTTGCAGAATTTACTATTAAGAAACCTTTGGGAAGAATAAATGATGTTCTTATAATTGCTAATAGAAATAATGCGCTTGTAAATTTCATAGTTCTAGATATTTAATGCAATCCATCTTGTCCAATAATACTTGGGAGACATTTTCTACAAACTATAGGTGCAATAATTGATATAAAAGAGGGAAACATAAGGATCCAATTCCCATTAAAGAAAGGGATGGAACACTTCCGTAGTAATAAAATAGAACCACCTTAGGAGTATATCATGAGGGATACTTATGAGTGGAGTCTCAAAGATGAAAACAGTTGAATCATATGCATTATGACACGTAGGGGCGTAAAACAATAGCGCTAGTTGGGAGGCAACCCAATAGTTATGTTATTTTTCCTGTTATACTTTATGTTTGTGTGTGATAACATGATTATTTCTACTATAATGATTGTGTTTTTATGTTTAAATTAGTGTTTGTGCCAAGTAAAGTATTTGGGATAATGTGAATAATAAGTAGAATTGATACGGCGCAAAAATAAAAACTTTTGCATCCAGTGCAGAATTTCTTTGATTTTACCGGAACTTATTTTTTAACTATTTTTTTACAAAGTATTGTTGTACAAATTCCTCAGGTTTTCCTATTTTTCCAAATTTTTGGAATTACATAATTAGAGTGTCTTTTCTGATCACTACACACTGTTCTGTTTTAAACAAATTCTGTTTTTGCTTGCATAGTTTGCTTGTTTTGATGATGTTATGGATTATATCTGGGGTTATAAGTGATGGAATAGTTAGAATACAATACCTTATGCAAAAGTAAAATATGAATCAATTTATAACAGTATGTAATGTTTATGCTTCGCCTATCTTACCAACGATCTCATGAGTTTTCTGTTGAGTTTTGTGTGCTGAATTTTTTATGTTTTGGGTATTATCATGATGGATGAAGGAATAAGGAGTAGCAAGAGCCTAAGGTTCGGGATGCCCAAGGAACCCCAAGATAATATTATAGGAAGTCCCAAACATCTAAGCTTGGGTATGCCCCGGAAGGCATCCCCTCTTTCGTCTCAATCCATCGGTATATGTCACTTAGAGCTATATTTTTATTCATCAGATGATATGAGTTTTGCTTGGAGCGTCTTTTTCTTTAATTTTCTTTAATTTTAATTTACCACAATCATTGTTTTCTGAACAAACCTACTTGATATAGATACATGTTCATCATGATTTGATAGAATACTCTATGTGCTTCACTTATATCTTTTAAGCTTAGTACTTTACTTGTATCTTTTAGAGCGCGGTGGCGTGTAGATTTTATAGAAATAATTGCACTCTCGTTCTTCACTTATATTTATTTGGGAGTTAAAAATAGTGATGATAATTTGCATGGGTTATAAGACTAGTTCAAAAATAATAGGTATTGAGGGAGTGCATAATCAAACCACATGTAGCACATAAAAAAGAAATTATGGGTTAATGATATTGACGTGGTAATATGAAAGGTTGTGAGTGCATGGTTGTTGGTTAGTAAAAATATCGATAGTTAAAGGATGATAATTTTCTATTCATCTAAATATTGGTCATGGCATGATGATGATTTGTGAGCATTCTTATTCTTCGCTGAAATCCTGCTGTTGTTTAGGTCGGGGACGCATGATGGTTAACTCCTACCAACCTCCTCCCTAGGGGCATGTAAGTACTACTTTGCTTTGTGAGAGCTAATAAAATCTTGCAATAAGTATGTGAGTTCTTTATGAATAATGTGAATCCATGGATGTACGCACGCTCACCTTCACATATTTTGCTAGCCTCTTCGATACCGTGCATTGCACGTTCTCACCTCGAGCATTGATGCGAATTTGGCCGGTGCATCCAAACCTCGCGACATGATACGCTTTGTCGCGCATAAGCCACCTTATGAGGGTGTTTGGTTCGGCTTCCAGCCAGCTTCCGTCTACCGGCTTCTAAACCAAAAGCTCCTATTTAGGGGCTTCCGGTTGCAGGTGTGGCTTTCGGCCTTGTCACAGCCGCAGCCGAAAGCCACAGCTGCAGCTGGAAGCCCCTAAATAGGAGCTTTTGGCTTCGAAGCCGGAAGCCGGAAGCTAGCTGAAAGCCCAACCAAACACCCCCTATATCTATCTGAAAACAGTCATCATACCTACCTATCATAGCATTTTCATAACCGTTCCCAGATATATTATCATGCAACTTTCACTGTCACATCATATGAGTTGTACACCCATTTTCATATTGCTTTGCATGATCATGTAGCTAACATAGTATTTATGACAAAGTCATCGTTCATCATTATCATACATATTACGCTAGATCATTGCACATCCTAATACACTACCAGAGGCATTTATATAGAGTCATATTTTTTGTAGTTTTTCAAATGAAGTTATATGTAAATAAAAATGTGATGCTATCCATTATTAGGGCACTATCTGAGTGAGGAAAAAATGAGGGAGACAATGATTCCCCCACAAGTCGGAATGAGATTCCAGACGAAAATAAATTAAAAAAGAAAAATAAAAAGGAAAAAGGGAAAGAAAAATAGAAAGAAAAAAGGGGAAAAGAAAAAGGGAAAAAAGAAATAAATGAGAGAAAATGAGAAGGGACAGTGCTACTACCTCTTTTTTCACACTTGCGCGTCAAAATGCCACCATGTTTTCATACAGAGAGTTTCATTTTTGTCACTTTCATATCCTAGTGAGGATTTTTTTTAAATAAAATTTGGATTGTATATTCCGATCACGGGCTTTCTCAAATGTCTGAGGTCTTCAAGAGCAAGCAAGTTGGATGCACACCCACTTAGCTTGAGTCGAGCTTTCTTACACTTATAACTCTAGTGCATCCATTGCATGACAATCCTTACTCCTCAATACTTTTCCTTTTTTCGTTGATTCGTATTTTTAAAATGTTTTATTTATTAAATCATACGTTCAAATCTCGAACAATTGGGTTTCTCGCCTCGAGATCTTCAAAACTAGACCCCATGTTGATAGGTTTTGTCGAACTTTTTTTTCACAAAAAAATAGGACGGAAAAAAAGGATGGGGAAAATCAGGCCTCTCGCGACAGAAAAAAACAAAAAACTTGTCTTCCCGTTCGCGAGAGGCACAATCGTACCTCTCACGAAGGCAAAACCGTGCCTATCGTGAAAAAAAAATGGAAACATGTTTTTCCTATTTTCGAGAGACATGGTTGTGCCTCTCGCGAAGGCAAAACCGTCCTTCTCGTGAAAGCAAAACCATACCTCTCATGAAAAAAAGAAACACGGTTTTTTCCTTTTCCAAGAAGCACGGACGTGCCCCTCGCAAAAGCAAAACCATGGCTTTCGTAGAATCAAAATCGTGCCTCTGAAAAACAAAAAATGTATTTTCCGTGCAAAAATAAATTGAAATTTTGTTTTCGTCGAAAAACTAAGAAAGACCGATGAAAAACTGAAACACCAAAAAACGGAAAAAACAATCTAAAAAGTCAAAAATGCGTGCGAGAAAATAATAAAAAGTAAAAAACGTTCAGATCATGACACGTGACAACGACTGAGAACGCGCCAAGTAACGGCGCGTGGGAGTGATCGGTGGTAGGCTCCCGAAGGAGTTTCGCTAACTAGTTGCACTCCACTCCTTTGCACAGGGTGTGCCCTCAGATCGGCCCATTAGTAGCGCAGTATAGCGAGCGGGAGGGTAAATAGTTACATTGGAGTGAGTCTTGTAGCGTGCCGCTAATGCCAGAATTCGACGCTGCAATAGAAATTTAAATCTGATTATTTTTATAAAAGCAAGAACAATGTATATTTCCTAGAATATTTTAGAAAAGGATGAACATTTTTTCAAATAACGGACATATTTTTAACACGGATTTTTCCAAATTACAAAAACAAAATTTCAAAACATTTGACATTTTTAACACGGCAAATGGAAACATTTTTAAACTCCCAACTATACTTTCAGAACATTATCATTTTTTGAAATTTCTGGCTATTTAAAAAAATTGAAACATTTTGAAACTTCAAAAAAATTAAAACGTGAATACTTTTTGAAACGGGAACAATTTTTGAAATGGGAACATTTGTTGAATAGTTGTGGAATTTCGAAGCACAAATATTCCAAAATTTTATTTTTCATAAACACAAACTATTTTTTGAATAAAAGAACATTTTTTTGAAAAGGAAAATATTTTTCAAGTTTGTGAACAAATTTTGAAAACAGGAACTTTTGTATAAAAATGCGAAATTTTTTCTAAATATGAAGAATTTTAGCAATACTCAAACATTTTATGAAATTTCCAGAACAATTTTTGAATTTGTGAACACATTTTTGAAAAATCGAACATTGTTTAATTTCCTCACAAGTTTTGAAAACAAAAACATTTTCTGAATACAACGAACATTTTTTGAATCTTTTAAAATACATTTAAAATTTTGGAACATGTGTTGTAAAGAAGTGAACAAATTTTGAAGTACAAAAACTTGTTGCGAATTTCTGAACAAAATTGGAAAAAAGAAACGAAATCTGGAAAAATGAACAAATTTATGAAATATGAATATTTTAAATTCCGGAATTTCTTTATAAAATTAAATAAAGTTAAAAAGAAAAAATTTAAGAAAATTAAATAAAGAAATGAAAAGAGAACAAAGAAAGAAACAGAAAGAATAGAAAAAAAGGGACAGAAAAATTAAAACGAAAGATAAAAAATAAAATGTAAACTGGCTAAAAAACTTCTAGAATGTTTCCAAAACCAGTATAAACCAGCTGGGAATCCCAAATCGCTCGCTAGTCGTCATCCCTTTGCGATTCCTCAACATTTTGACGTAGAATGCTCAAATAGGGGTTTCCGGGAATTAGTCCTATAACGGCTATTTGGCGTGGGTAGGCCGGCCCATTCGCATATTTCCTGTTCGACCTCACGAGGATTATTTTTTATGGGTTTAGCTCCTATTTGAAGCTAGCAACAACCCCTCAAAAAAGATTTGAAGCTAACAACAAATAGTCTAGCATTCTCATAGGGAACACTCGAGCAGGATTTGTTTCCTGTTTTATTAGTTTCAGCTGATTTTTTGAGAACTCCAAAATTATATGAAACTTATTTATTTAGAAAATCAAGACTTTTAAAAAATTGGAAAAGAGGAGATTTTTGTCAAAACAATGTTGAACATTTCTTAAAAACAGTGGACATTTTATAAAGATGGTAATTTTCTCAAACTTGAACATTCATAACTTTTTTTTGAAGTACACTCAAATTTAGGAATACCTCAAAAAGAAAAAAATGGTAAAAACAACAAAAAACAGAAAAAATGAATAATATGACAGGGATAAAAAAGGAGAGCATATTCATAGGAACATCTGAATAATAACAATGTCTCAGGCCAAACACTACCAAAGGGGAGAACAGGATTTGCTGGTTTTTTCAGCCTCTTATCCATTTCGATAGTTTTAAGTAGTTTTTTCATTCATAAATAGGAAAGTGCTAGAAAAAACTGATAGATTGACATGAAAATACACACAAAACCAAAAAAAAAGCAAACAAAAACAGGCAAGGGAACCTTCGACAAGCCGTATACTATCCTTCATATGGGTTGGCATATTACCAAAATGCTGCGAGTGGAAGTAGGAATGTATTCAACAAGGCGCTAGTATCTAGAAGCCAACCACATCTCTCCCCGCGTCATAGAAACATTTACGAGGAATTTGTCTTGTATGAAACCTAATATATTTTGAGTGATATATATATATATATAGAAACTCTATTCATCACCCAGGGTGCAAAATAGTTTATTCTTCACCCGAGATAATCTTACGATCAATTTACAAATAAATTACATTTGAAATACAATTATTTACATTTATATTGAATCACTATGTAAAATTTGACAAAACAAAAACAAAAATATAGGTCACAAGACCAAAAAAATTGAGTTTATTGTATTTTTTGCACTATTTTTGTATGGTCGTAATTTTTACGTGATATAAAATATTTCTACATTAATTATATTTTTTGTGGTCTCTTTTTACGTATAAAATAAGACAAAATTTACGAAACGTGAAATTACGGTGCATTGATGTTAAAATAGAGGGGGCTAAAGAATAATTATTCCTCACCCAGGGTGACGAATAGCACGACCCTCTCTCTCTCTCTATTCATCACCCAGGGTACAGAATAAATTATTCTTCACCCGAGGTAATTTTACGACCATTTCATAAATAAATTAAATTTGAAATGAAAATAAATACATTTATATTGATTAACTACGAAAAATTTCACACAAGAAAACAAAAATATAGGTCATAAAACCAGGAAAATCGCATTTTCTATATAATTTACACTATGTATTTTTTACGTGACATAAAATATTTTTTACGATGACTATATATTTTTTACGGTCTCTTTTTACGTTTGACATAAGATTAAAATTTAAGAAACGTAAAATTACGGTGTATTGATGTGAAAATAGAGGGGGTGAAGAATAACTATTCTTCACTCCAACCAAAACTAGAGTGTTTTTCTTTCAAGTTAGTGAACATTTATTATTCTATTTTGGAACTTTTGCAACGCACGATCAGATTGATGGTATACTTACATATAGTTACATATTGTTTGTGGAGAAAGTATGTGTTGGGAGTCATAAATTTGTAAATTATTATTATCTCATTTCTAAATCTGTGACAACTTCGATTATTATGGTATATACTGAAAACATATCAAAATAGTTTGGTCTATGCCAAATTGGAGTGTAACTTAATTTCATATCATATTTACCATAGTATCAATATCATACAAACAAAAAATGGTACAAACCAAGCCATGTAAACCGAATAAACTGAATGCACGGGATCATTCGTTCAGGTGTGGACTGATCCACTAATTGATTTTCCGTTTGAGTTGCTGCAATCAGGTTGTACGTCCGAGTTGCCGCGATCACATGTTTTCCTTTATCTTTAATTTGTACATATTTTGAAATATTCTATTACATATATGTAAAATTTAGTTTACTTAAATGCTTTCGATCATTTATCATGCATTTACAAAAAAATATGCGAAGTAAAAAAAGTATTCACTCTATTTGAAAAAAATGTTTGTGATATTTCAAAAATGTACACACGTTTATAAAAAAAAGTTCGTGATATTGTTTGAATTTTCAACATTGTAAAAACATTTACATATTTTACGATTCAAACAAATGTACATGAGATTTCAAAGAAAATATTCAAGCTTATTTTAAAAAAAGTTTATAACCTTTTTTGAAATGTTTGCGTATTTTCAAAAATATATTGACTAGAATTAAAATAAATCTTTGTGAAATTTAAAAATATGTTCTAACACTTAGCAAGTGTTTAAAAGGTTGAAAAATGAGCATGACATTTATGAAAAAGTTGAATGCACGTTAATAAATGTGCACTGTGTGTTAAAAAAGGGTTGAACATGCATTTAACAAATGTTCAATATGTATTTGAGAAAAATCTTCAACATGTGTCTCAATTTTTTTTAACCTATATACGAAAAATGTTCTAGGTGCTTGAAAGAAATCGACATGTCTTCTTGAAAATGAAGAAAAAAAACTACTATAAAAACACATATAAATAAAAACACACACAAAAAGATTCTCAAACAGTACAAACTGGTCCATAGAAGCGTCCCAAGACCACTCCAGGAAAGCTACAATATTGGTCGGTCGGTGTCTTAAGGGAGCCATTACTATCATGAGCTGTATTATTATCACATAGACATACAGTACTGCATGCACGCGGCGCCGGTGTGCTAGCGTCACCCCCTAACAGTGGCGGAAACAAGCCTAGGGCAAATAGGGCTATAGCCCTAGATGTAGTGGCAATAGTCTTTATAATATCTTTCTATAAAATACAAAAAATCTGTAAAGTACATCAGCCAAGCTAATTTAGTCCTAGTCGTAACCCTATGCTAATTCCACCCCATGCCCCCTAACTTATTGGGTGTCACATAGGCTCTCATGGAAGAAGGCTTGGTTCATTTTTTTAATCAGTACAAGCAGTTAAACCCGAAGCTATGGCTATTTGAACTCATTGACGAGGTTCTAGGGGCAAGGTGGTGCGTCTCTTGATGATGCTCTAGGTCATATGGTGAGCTAGGAGGAAAGCGATCCATGAACAACACTTTTAGAGTCCATTGTCGACTTTCGCTTGCATTCGGTGTTTCCTGGCTGATATTGAGATGATACCGGAGAAGAAGGGCAATGTTATGGTCAACAATAATGACGTGTTTGCCCAATATGGAAGGCACCTATTATGAAAAGTGTTAAAGTCAATGTTGAGAGTGGTAGCGACCGAGCTCGAATGAAAGGCGTCGTTAGTGTTGTGTGGAGAAACTCAGATGATCATTACCTAGGATCTTCGGCGGTGGTGATTATTGAGGGGCTAACGGACCCAGCTATACTTGCAGCGTTGCATGCAGTGAAGCTTTATTTCTTGCCTTTTGATCTGAAGGTCATAAAGCTGCACATAGCTACTGACCGTCGTGCTTACGAAGTGACTGTCAAAAGGTTATTGGCAAAGAAGGCTAGGTTCCAAGATGTTTATCTTCGTCATGAGCATAGAGAATGCAATGCATAACCTCATAGTTTGGTTAAAGTTAATATAATTTTTGGCAAGGGAAAGGAAACAATTGCGGCTTCTACAATTTTTTGTGAATAATTATTGATCATCTTTTACGACATGTGCCAACTCTATTGAGGTTGTTCCTAGTAACAAAGGTAAAGGAAAAAATGGGAGGTGTTATTCTAGTTTCTGCACCTTTTAAAGATCATGTGTTGTGAAAACCTCCCAAGATGATTACATCAAGATCAATGTCGATGACAGTTATATGGAGAGTATTAATGCCATAGGTGTGTGTGGGGTTGCTAGAAACTCATCTGGTCAAGTTATTATTTCCTCGTGGGACTTTCTTGGTCAATGTACCAGCGTGAATAAAGCTAAGCTCCGTGCATGTCTGGCGGGCCTTTATATCGGCATTACCCTTCACCAATCCATTATTCTAGAGGCTGATTGTATTTTTGTTTGTTCTTTCCTTGTAAATGAGAAGCTTGATAGGTCTCCTCTCGTCGATCTGAAGAGAGAAGCCTTGAATATATCCTTGTTGATCAAGAATTTTAAAATTGAGAAAATTAATCGGCTAGCCAATGGAGTGGCTGACGAAATTGCGAAGTACAACTTTATTAGTAAATCTGATGGTATTCTTCTTAATAGTGTTTGGTCCTGCATGGTGAATTTTGTAACGAACTGATTGTAATACTTTTTAAATTAATTAATACTAACAAAAAAGCCCGTGCATTGCAACGGAAGGAAACGATACAACACGCGCCTAACTCAATAATAATGACCCAGACCTAAATAGATCCATGTCCTTTATTTGAACATGGCATCACATCTATGCTCTCTCTCTCTCCATAAGATGAACGTGAACTTACTTTTTTCCATGCGATATTTTGTCGAGGCATGCATACGTGGTTATTAATGGTTTCTTTTCTCTTCAACCAGATTTTGATGAGGTGTTTATTTGCAACACAGATCAGCCTCGGTACGAAAAAAAGATGGATTGTGCTCTATTGATTAAAATTACACAATAAATAAAATAAAACAAAATGTTAAATCGGAAAAATAACATCATATTCACATTGTGCACATCTCTTTTGATTAAAATTACACCAGAAATACAATTTTAAAAATGTTAAATAGATAACATAACATCATATTCTGATTCTACACCTTTTTAATCAAATTTCATATATAGTAATTTAAAATTGGAGTTACGGTTTAAAATATGTGACTTTTTAAAAGTATTTGTCACTTATAGTTGAACTGTGGATTAATTAATAGAAACTGTAGGGGGGTTTCTAAAAATAAATTAAAAAATATATTTTTAACTTATGCCCGAACGGCAGGTTTATTTCATGAAAATGGAAGGGGCTTTCTACAAAGATCCAAAATTGATTCATTTTTGTCACTTAAGTCTGGATTGCGGGTTGATTTGGGAAAAAAACGCAGTTTTTTTTGTTTGTAAAATGAACGATGAACGATCAGAAGCACTACTCGTTTTATTATTAGGTAAAGATATGAGGTGTTTTCTCAGATAAAAAAAAGGTGTTGCTTCTTTATAGAGTGGGTGTGGCTTATCTCACCTCCACGTGTAGCTTGTACCAAATTGAACGTTGTTCAATAAAATTATATGATGATCTATGAAATATAAACATGAAGTACTGCGCATGGAGCACTTCACAAAAATAATTGCATACGAGCATTGGCCCATTTGATTCATACGTGTTGCGATGCCATGCATGCTTCAGTACGGCCACTTGTGTACAGTTAGTTTTCTGCTCACTATGGTGTATGGCCCGACGGCATCAAATAGAAAAGAGGCCTTCTACATGGAGCTCCTAGCGCTCAAGCCTCCGTCGGGAGAGAAATGGCTCGTTTGCGGGTGATTCCAACCAAATCAACGGAGGTAGAGAAAAAAAAATCAAAACTTCAACATAAATAGGATCAATAAATTTCGTGAAGCTATGTACGAGGGAGAGCTCAAAGAGATTCACTTGCAAAAACGTTCGCTTGGAGCAACGAGCGTCAAAATCCAACTCCTGCCATGCTTGATTCCTTTTGCAACTAGGAATGGAATATATCCTTTGATGGTCACATCCTTCATGCTCTATCTTACTCCCTCTTGGACCACTGCGTGCTTCTGCTTGCTCAAGACCTTGGACCAAAATGCCCAAGCACCTTCCGTTTTGAAAACTTCTGGTTACCAGTGGCTGGTTTCCGTCAAGTGATGCAAAAGGCTTAGGATGCCCCTTTAAACCACTCTGAGTCGTGTCGGGTGTTATTTCATATGATTCAGAAAACAACTTTCACATTGAAGTGTTGGAGCAAGCGGCTCTTCTCGGATGCGAAGATTCGGCTGCATATGGCCCTCCAAGTTATTCTACATTTGTACACTGCCCTCGATAACTGCCTGCTCTCGCTAGAGGATCACCGGCCTTCGTGCGGGGTTAAAAGGAATATTATAGGGCTGTGAGGGCTAGTTAGAGCTAGAAAAAAAAGCAGCGTGTCACGATTAGAAATCTCAAAGAAGGAGACACCAAATATAAAATTCTTCCATTTAAGAGTCAATGCGAGAAGAAGAAAAAAAATCATCCATAGATTGAAGATTGTCCCTAGATTGGTCACCTCGCACGATGTAAAAAAAGGGTGGCTTGGGACCATTTCAAGACGATTCTACAGAAGGGCACAAGCCAGTCTCGAGACTTCAACTTGCAGGCTTTGCAGTCTGAGCACAGGTCTGGGAGGTAGTTTTACTAAGGAGGACGTTGTGGCTACCATTTCACAACTACGAGGTTCAAGGCCCCTAGCCCATATGAGTTCACATGTTCCTTCTTAAAATCATGTTGGGAGATCATTAGGGTTGATATGACGAGTGCTATCAACTCATTTTCAAATATGCACACCGCCAACCTGCATTGGCTAAATTCGGCAAACATTGTGCTTCTACCGAAGAAAGAAGGGGTGGAGGATATTTCAGAATTTTGTCCCATCAATATGAACCATGCCTTCGCTAAGCTAATCGCCAAGATTTTGGACATGCGTTTGGCGGCATTCATGAATGGTTTTGTTTGGAGGCCCCAAAGTGTATTCATCAATCCGAGAAGCATCCATGACAACTTCATGTTTGTCCGTGGCTTATATATATATAAGACGCCTTCACCACACCAATCTCCAGCTCTTTTCCTCAAGCTAGATAACAAAAAGACTTTTGACTCATTCTACTGGGACTACTTGTTGGACTTATTGCAATGATGGGGCTTGCCTACTAAATTCAGAGTTTGGATTGCGGCTCTTTGGGCCTCGTCTTTGTCGAGAGTGCTTCTGAATGATATACCTGGAGACCAAATTAAGCTCAGGAAGGGCTTACGCGAGGGGTACCCTCTCTCTCCTTTGTTATTCGTCCTGGTCAATGACCCCCCCGTAGCAACTACCTGCCAAACTAGAGATCAAGGCATCCTACATCGGTTGAGAGGTTGTGCTACATGCATGGGAACATCTCTTTATGCGGACGAAGCGAGCATCGTTGTCTCTCCCATCAAAGAAGATATTCAGGAACTAACAAAGATTCTCGCGGATTTTGGGGATGTAAGGGGTCTGGTTTCTAATCCTCTTAAAAGCATCGCCGCCTCAATCTGTTGGGGCAATTTGGATCTTGATTATATTCTTTAGAGCTTCCCGCCCACGAGGGTTGGATGTCTTTTGCGCTATATATCTGGGCCTCCCACTTTCCACACATAGCCTGGACAAGGCTGATTTCCAATTCCTTGTGGACAAAGTGGTAGCTAGACTTCCACCCTGGCAAGGGATAAATATCAACTCGGGGGGCGAGACTACACCGGTCAAATCGGTCTTGACATCTCTTGTGATCTACCACATCACCGCACTTGAGGTGCCTCATGGAACAAAATAAAGTATAAACAAGATTCAACAAGCCTTTCTTTGGGAGGGACCAGGTCAGGTGTCGAGAGGTAAATGGAAAGTGAACCGGAAAATGGTCTATCACCATACAAATCTTGGACTCCTGGAATCCTGGATATTGACAACTTCGCGCATGCCCTTAGACTGCGATTACTCTGGTTTGCTTGGGTCTACCCACAGAGGGCTTGGGTCGGCCTTGAAATACCATATGATGATGATGAGAAATACCACTTTTATGCCGCGACAACAATTACCGTAAGAGATGGCAACAAATCAAGCTTCTCGCACTCTCCTTGGCTCCGGGGACTAAAGTCAAAGGATATTTCTCAGCGCATCTTCGCCCTTTTCCAAACACACACAAACTACTGTGTCGCTAGGTCCATGCAGAACAACAAATGGGTTAGGCACATTAACATGCATGATGGGCTCTCCGTTGCTCTAATACAACAATTTTTGACCTTTGATGCAAATGTCAAGAGATCCATCTATCACCGGACAACACTGATCACATCTGGATGAAGTTCACCACGAATCGGTGCTATTCTGCCGTCACCGCTTACCGGATGTACTTTGCGGGATTGATTAAGTCGGACATGCCACGTTTGGTTTGGAAGATCTGGCCCCTCTCAAGGTTAAGTTCTTTTCATGGCTCATTCTTCAGTATAGAATTTGGACGGCGGACAGATTGCTTCACAGAGGTTGGCCAAAATGTGTTCTTTGCTAACTCTGCAAAACGGAACCGAAATCAGCTGCTCATCTCATGTTCAAATGTCGTTACACTATTATAGTTTAGAACATGGTCTACGACTGGTTGGGAATACAATTGGCTACTCCGTGTTGGAGCAATATACAGTCTTCCAGGTAACGGTGGACCTCAGATGATGGTATGCCAACAAACTTCAGGAAGGCAAACAACTCTCTGTAGATGCTCATATGCTGGGAAATTTGGAACGAAAGAAACGCTAGGATTTTCCGTTCGAAGGCTTCCCTTCCTTTGAGGGTGGTCGCAACGATTAAGGAGGAGGCAAAGACTTGGGTTATCGTCGGGACTAGATTCTTGGTCAACTTAATTCCGAGAGAGTGATCCTATTTCCGGACATGGGTGGTCCTGTAACCTTTATAAATATGTCATACTCCTTCTTATTCAATGAAATGAGGCAAAACATTTGCCTTCGTTTAAAAAAAACTTATGTACAGTTGCTGGTCCCATTTTTAAGACGAGAGCATATATACTCGTCTCCACGTCTATCACCATGGCTGGTACTTTTCAAATAGTAGACGGAAAATTGCACCCATGCATGCATTGCTCCATGCATACATATTTTCTCAACATATGTATTTACTCATGTGTTGTATATTAGTAAGCTCGTTGTTTGATTACAACTCTATTTTCTTTTGCTATCCATTAGGAAAATTGCAGTACATAATCATGTCCTACTACACTGATGCATCACTCTACCGAACTAAAAATGTTGGAGCAGCAAACAACACAAAATATCCACTGATCTCCACCGAATTCCATGTCCTTGGTCCATCTGTTCAAAACTGTTGCTACGTCTATCCACATAGTAGCAACCAGAATGAATCTGCCTTGGACGGGAAACATTTGGTCGTGACATTTGTCGCACGAGCAATCTGAAGCACTGTTAGAGTTGTGTCGAATATTGTGTACACGTTAGGTTACAGTTGGACTCTGAGTAGTATTGTGTTTAGACAGGATATGGGGTCGTGTCCTATCTTAGGCCTCTCATATATAGCGGGGCTAGACACACGATGTAACCTATGACAACATAATAGCAAGGATGTGCAGGGGGAGCCGGCGGCGTGTGCCGGCACCCAAGGCGGCGAGGGTGCGATATTGTGAAGGTGTCACGGGAGAAGCGCCCGTAGTCATGCCCCGGGAATGTAGACATATCGGTGAACCTCGTTAACAAATCTCGATGTCGTGCTCGTGTGATTGCTTGATCCTCGGATAATTGACGGTGTGCCTCGAACTTATTCTAACACGTGGTATCATGAGCTAGGTTGTTCGAGGTTGTTGGTCTAGAGGAGGAAGATTCAATGTCGTGATCATCGTCGGCTAGCAGCGGATGCAAGCGATCAGAAGACATCGTCGGATCCAAGAGAGCAATCAGGAGGCGCGTGTGCATGACAGCGTGAGGTAGCACCATGCGAGACGTGCGGCGATCAGATCGATCGGGCGAGCGTTTTGCAGCAACATCATCGACTTATGGGCAGGTGTCGTATTTCTGGGCGAATTTCCCGGCGAGGCTCGGACCCGATGCGCGCGCGTGCATCGTTGCAGTGATGGATGTCCAGGCTTAGGTGTGCGTGAAGCCAGCTAGGCGATGTTGGAACCGCAGCCCTCCCTCACTCTCGGCTAGAGGTAGAAGAAGACACAAGACACAAGATTTTCCGGGCCGGCGCACGAACGCCGCCGTGGGCGCACGAACACCCCAATCCTTTGTTGTATTCACAGGCTACATCACGGCTCGCCATTACAACTGAGGAGTACAATGGCTTTTATAGGCCGGGAACACACATCCACTAGAGCACGTACTCCATCCTTGCGCTACCCACGCCACGATGCCAACGAACTCCGACTCAGTCTCCCTATACACACGTACGCAGCTCACCTGCATGCACTAACAGCCTCAATGTACATCCGGCTTTGTAGCTAGCCAAGACGTAGCACCCACGGACTCTCCCTGGTGATCCGGTCATCCGATCGTGAGCCCGGATTTCTCGTCCGCACAACCTCGACGTCAGGTTACTTCGCTGCGCCTGCTGCATACTACGTCGCCATCCGACTACAAGCCACGAGCACACACACTACACGTGTATGCACACCTACGGCGTTGCGTCCCGCACGTCCCGCGCGCACTCGACGCGCCCGACGAGCCCGACTGCACCAGATGCCGTGGCTTATTCCAACAGGCGAGCCGACCGAGTCGGGCGCCGTCGTGCGGCCGAGGGACTCTACCACACGCGCGGCTGGAACAAGGCGGGAAGGCCCAAGCTATGGGCACTGTTGCTAGTTCGCTGGAGATGTTGATACGTGTGTGAGCTGCGTACAGCTGAGTTTTGTTTGAAGAAAAAAGAGGACCGGGTCCTCGTGTACGATTCGGAAGCAGGCAGCAGATTGATTAAGCGGAATCAAAAGAAATTCATTGATTGATGTGCATCCGTTGGAAGGCAGGGACGGGACAAAGCAAATACTAACGAGCATCGGGAGTTGAGCCTAGAAGTTGCACCACGTGAAAGCCAAAATTGTTTGGTTAAATTGCTATTAGTACTGGGAGGTGAGGACGTGGTTTGCTTCATGTACTATTGCATCGTGAGAAGTTCAGGTGGCATAATAGGGATGCTTGAAGGTGCTGCCGAAAGTCATGTAAGCTAAGATGAAATTATCATGTGATGGGTGAAAATTCGTGAAATATGATCTGGAAGCCTGGAGCGGGTCGTTTAGCCGGACAAGGTCGGCTTGGTCGGACTAGTTAGTCTGATAGATCAACGCGGGTCGGTTGGTACAGAAGACGGTGGTAAGATCGGCGATGACGACATAGGAGCGTGATGCTGATGGTGACCGACTTCTGGGTGTGGAAACACGCGGCACGGGCTCTAGGGCTTGTGTGGGTTCGACAAGACTGGCGCGGGGTTGATTCAAGACGGTGCACATGTGAGCCTGAAGTCAATGGGGCGAGGGTGGACTGATCATCTATCATGGAGTCATGTTGAAGGTGGAGATGGATTGAGGGGCTACGGTGTAAGGATCCAGAGAATCGAAGCCTATTTAGCAGGGAAAAAAGCGAGTGACACGCAATTCGGACTGGAGCCCAGTGGTCTGATGGAAGCGTGAAACTCGTCATCGGTCGGTGATGATCGGTGGTACTCTGCAGTGGGGGTTGAGTGGTGTGGGTTCGCGACCCTTGAGACTCGACCGGGACAGCGGAGGCTCGACGCGGTAATAGCGGAGAGGCGTGCGCATGGAGATGGGCCAGGGCTCTGGTGGTCATACATGTGGTGAGACATCTGCGAATTTGACTCGGGATGGCTACAAGCAATGATGAAATTCCTTCAAGATTCAGACAAACGATCAAGGAACAGCGGTGATGTTGAGTTCAGGTAACTCTTATGTGCGACCCCAATATGAGTTGTTCACTTTCACGCAGGTCAGTGATCGGTGTGTGATGGTGTTGGATACTCTGGAAGTTAGGAGCGCAACTAGAGTAATGTGGAGCTTAATGTCGTTTGAGCGTTGACTATGGTCAGGAAAAGAAGGAACTACAAGTTGCAAGGTGGAGTCACATGGAGTCTTTAGAGTAGCAGCGGTGCTTATGGATAAGCTCAAGTCCAATGTATATGGAAGTTTGACGCACAGATGAATTCAAGGTGGTGGAGAATATTCGCCAACGTGAAGTTTGTTAGAGTTGTGTCGAATATTGTGTACACGATAGGTTACAGTTGGACTCTGAGTAGTATTGTGTTTAGACAGGATATGGGGTCGTGTCCTATCCCATGCCTCTCATATATAGCGGGGCTAGACACACGATGTAACCTATGACAACATAATAGCACGGATGTGCAGGGGGAGCCGGCGGCGTGTGCTGGCGCCCAAGGCGGCGAGGGTGCGGTATTGTGACGGTGTCACGGGGAGGAGCGCCCGTAGTCATGCCCCGGGGATGTAGCCATATCGGTGAACCTCGTTAACAAATCTCGGTGTCGTGCTCGTGTGATTGCTTGATTCTCGGATGATTGTCGGTGTGCCTTGAACTTATTCTAACAAGCACACCCTGCAAAACAACAAGTGTTGCCAAGCACATAACTAAACTATGGATGCCGTCGTAGTTCTTTCTAATTTGGTGCTGCATCACAAGCTTAGCATGCCTCATGATCTTATCCCCTTCCTCTCGATTTGTCCGACCTTGTGATGACATCTCGTGTCATGGAATTAATATGGATCAACGCAAGGCACAAAGAACAGGAGTGTCACACCGTGTTTCCCGCTGCTTCCCAGTCCCATCACAAGTACACATGGCTTCCCAATCTCAGAGAGAACCATTCCACTGTGTAATACACCTTTCTAGTTTGTCTTGCAGAGAGAAAGTTCTCCCATGTTGTGCCAATAGGACCAATAGGATACGATCTTTGTTGTTGCCTAAGTGTTTCTAGAAGTGAAAATGCAAGCATGCATATGTGCATTGTGGCGTGAGTAGTACATTAATCGTGGTGATGGATTGTGGCCAGTTATGCCACTATATATGGTTGTGTAACGCTCAGTCCAAGTATATACTTGTGTGCCCCTAAATGCGCTGGTAGGTGGTAGCAACCTTTCAGGCATCAACCTATAAGATGACTCGACCTCAACCGTCCTAGCTAGCTAGGGAGTGTAAAACATGGAAATTCTCAATTTCTTGGCTCATATTCAACGTATATACCCTAGAAAATAATGTCCTTATTTGTCTCAAGTGGCGTTTAATTTAGATGCGCCCATGCTCTCTTTTGTCCCGTAACAAATTCGGCCTAGTGCATCGTTTCGACCCGTGAGTAGTTTTTTTAGGTCCTGCGACTTAATTAATTTTCAGGAAAACACATATTTTTCAAACGTCCGTAAATCTTAAACCATGTGTCGGGTTGCGACAAGTTATATATATAACTTGGCTAGAATTTTGCGTAGATTAATATTTTACAACTGGCATGCATGTTTGAAGTTGTTTGACCTGCTGTTTGCATAGATTTGTGTGCTGTCCTATTAGGCTAATTATTTCGTAGATAATTATGTGTGCATCCGATTTGCTCAAAGCCCGTAGGTAAAATGTTCATGTTGTTGCAGCCCCTTGCCAGGTATTTTAAAAATAGTTGTTCTTTCATTTTCATGTAGGTGGCATTAATAGTTTGCTATGTCGTGTTTAGGACATATTCTCGCGCATATGAGTGGCATTAGTTTTTATTTTTCATCCCACATATTATATATGTTTTCAGGGTAGAAAAATCCGTAGAATTTAACTGTGCATTTAGTTTTGTCTTCCGGGTAAGTTAGCATGTATGATATTTTGCCATGATGTCCTTTTGTTTATTTTGTGGGATTTATTTCGTGCGTGATATGATTTACTTGTGAACTAGAGATATGCCCTTGAACATGCATGTTAGCCCCTGGTAATTTTGGTTGCTATAGAAATCCATGTTTAGGTGTTGTTTGCTTGTTGCCAACATGCTATAAAATAGTGTTGTTTTAAGATGCTGAAATATTTCTAAGTCCAAGTTCTGTTATATTTTATTGTTGTCTTGCCATGAGTTTTGCTAGTGATCTACAACTCCTTTGGGGTTGGTGCAATGGAGTTAATTGTAGTGCTTAAGATTCTCTAGCATGTTGTAGAGTTTCATGCCATTCGGTGCCCTGTAGCATATAGTTTTACTACTGCCAATATGCCTTATGGTTGAAGACTGCACTGTCAAAAGTGTTATTTTCACTAAGTCTGAAATTGTGTGCTAGTTGCCATTTTGTGAGTTCTTTTCGTAGTGATACATGCTCCCATGCTAGTTGATTTTAGTAGGGGGTTGTTTTGCATCTTGACCACTACTATCTCATGTCTTGTTTGAGCATTTTAGAATTATGTAGCTTGTTGTTGTAGGGTGTAGAAAATGTCATGTTGCGGTTTTGGGCAAATTGTAGATATTTCTCGTTTAGCTTGTTTTTGTTGAACCGTTGCTTCGTTTTGATCGTGTCCTATATGAAACTTGCTTAGAATCTCGTGTAGGTTCATTTTATCTTTCTGCTTGTATGGTTAGGAGTGCTTGTGACTGTCATCCACATAGATATGGCATTCATGGCATCATATCTTGCGGTGATCATATCTTTTGAATCGTAGCTCTGATCAAATGAACTATATATGTAAACCAACTAGAATGACGTGTAGAATCATTTGTTTCACCTCTTGCCATGTTTAACAACATTTAATATTACCACGTAAATAAACGGGAGTGAACTAATTAATTAAATGTGGAGTTCCATCAATATGAAACCCTTTGCATATTGAGCTTCACTTAATGTGTAGTGTTTGCGTGATGTGAATTGTCGTGCCATGTCTTGCATATTTGAAACTGCTCATGCATCATATGTGTTGTGCATCGTTTCGTGCATGTGCTGTGGTGAATATCGTGTGTTGATACTTGTTTTCGGTTTGCTTCGTCTTGATAGAGTTCCGCAAGCATGTCGAATTGTGAGGATCCGTTTGATACTTTGGTTCATCTGCTTCACGGAGTCGTTCTTCTTCCAAGCGGGATCTCAGGCAAGATGATCATTTTCCTAGTTACCATTACTATCATTGTCATGCTAGTTATCTCGTTTCTTTCCTTATGTCTCATTGTCTACCACCTGTTATATGCCAGCCTTTCAACATCGCCATGAAACCCTCAACCTGTTCACAACCTAGCAAACCACTGATTGGCTATATTATCGCTTGCTTAACCATGTGTTAGCGTTGCTAGTTGCAGGTGCAGTTGCTTCCATGTGATAACATGGGTTCCTTGTTATATCACCCTATTAATGCTATTTAATTTAATGCACCTATATCCTTGGTAAAAGGTGGAAGGCTTGGCTTTCTAGCCTGGTGTTTTGTTTTACCTTTGTCACCTTAGTTTCGGCTATCGGTGTTATATTTCATAAATGAGCGCTCCTAACATGCTTGGGGTTTTTATTGGGACCCCCTAGATTCTCGTTTTGGGATAAAGCTCGTCTGGCAAGGCCCAACATTGGTACTATATTTGCCCAACATAATAATTCTATTAATACTGAAAAACATAGGGAGTTAGCGCTATCCGAGGAGTAATTCAACATAATACAGGGAGGGCCAGTGCTGATGGTGCTGGTCCAAACTAGAGTCGTTTGCGGGGCCAACCTGGGGCAACTCGGGTTATGTCTGTCAGGCCATCGTACGTTGTGCTTATCCGCCGTGTCCTGAGAACGAGATACGCGGCTCCTATCGGGATTGTCGACACGCTGAGCGGCCTTGCTGGACTTGTTTTACCTTTCTAGAGCGCCTTGTGCGAGGGATTCCGAGGATGCTTTGGGTTATCTCGAGGTTGAGGTTTTCCAACGAGGAGATCACGGGTTTCCCAGATCGAGGTCATTCCGTCGCAGGGTGTGGTAGCTGTCACGCGCAAGATGCGACCCTATCCTCAATTTGGCACGAGGGCCTCGTCAGGGATAGAAGCGCATCTCGTCGTGTTGCAAAAATGGATATCGTTACAAGTACATGTACTGAAAAGAAGATATATATATATATAGAATTGGCTTACACTCGTCACAAGCTACATCAGAGTCACATCAGTACATTACATAATCATCAAGAGTAAGAGCAGGGTCCGACTACGGGCGAAAACAAACGAGAAAAGGAGAACGACGTCCATCCTTGCTATCCCAGGCTGCCGGCCTGGAACCCATCCTAGATCGATGATGAAGAAGAAGAAGAAGAAGAAGAAGCAACTCCAAATACACAATCAACGCGCTCGCATCAAGTAACCTTTACCTGCACCCGCAACTGGTGTTGTAGTAATCTGTGAGCCACAGGGGACTCATCAATCTCATTTCCAAAGGTATCAAGACTAGCAAAGCTTAATGGGTGAGGCATGGTTATGTGGTGAGGTTGCAACAGTGGCTAATCATATATATATGGTGGCTAACTTACAAGTACAAGAAATAAGAGAGGAAAGATCTACGCATAACGGACGTGTCTACTGGTGATCAAATGAATGATCCTGAACACCTACCTACGTCAGACATAACCCCATCATGTCCTCGATCGGAGAAGGAACTCACGAAAGAGACAGTCACGGTTACGCACACAGTTGGCATATTTTAATTAATTAACTTCAAGTTATCTAGAACCAGTGTTAAACAAAGCTTCCATGTTGCCACATAACCGCGGGCACGGCTTTCCGAAAAGATTTAACCCTGCAGGGGTGCTCCAACTAGTCCATCACAAATTACCACAAGCCGCATAGAAATCCTCAATCACGAAGCTCGCGATCTCGTCGGATTCCCTAGTGGAAAACCTCAACTCTGGGATTACCCAAAGCATCACCGGAATCCCGATGCACAAGATATTTCGTCAAAGGTAAAACTAATCTAGCAAGGCCGCCCGACGTGTCGACGATCCCGATAGGAGTCGCGTACCTCGTTCTCAGGACACGACAGATGAGCTAGACGTCGGGATCGCTAAACCTCCGGGTGACCAGAGGGGCGCCGGACATCGCTCAAGTGGGGCCAACACTCATGAGGAGCATTGGCCCGGGGGTTGATTAAATTTCCTCGGGTTAATTACTCCCTATGCAGTTCATTAGTTATTAGGCAAATGTAGTACCAAAGTTGGACCTTGCCAGACCAGCTTTAATCTAAAACGAATTATCAAGGGGGTCCCCATAACAACCCCAATCGTGTTAGGAGCGCTCATTTATGGAACATAACACCGGTAGACGGAAACTAAGGGGGCAAAGGTGGAACAAAACACCAGGCTAGAAAAGGCCGAGCCTTCCACCTTTTACCAAATATATAGGTTCATTAAGTTAAATAGCATTAATATGGTGATATAACAAGGAACCCATGCTTTCGCATGGAAGCATCTGCACCTGCAACTAGCAACGCTATCGACAGGGTTAAGCAAGCAGTAACATAGCCAATCAGTGGTTTGCTAGGTCGAACAGGTTGAAGGTAATCATGGCATTGTTGAGAGGCTGGAATTTAACATATGGTAGGCAACGAGACATAATCGATAGCATCGAAATAACTAGCATGACAATGATAGTAATGGTATCTGGGGAAATGGTCATCTTGCCTGAGATCCCGCTGAGAAGAAAAAACGACTCCGTGAAGCAGACGAACCGATGTAGTCGTACGGGTCCTCACAATCCGACACGCTTGCGGAACTCTATCGAGACGAAACAAATCGGAAACAAGCATCAACACACAATATCCACCACACGATGCAAGACACATATGATGCATGAACGGTCTATTGCAAGGCATGACAATCACAACAATCAAACACTACACATTAAGTGAAGCTCGATATGCAACGAGTTGCATATCGACGAAACTCCACGTTTAATTATTTACTTCACTCCCGTTCAGGTATACGGCTATATTAAATGTTGTTAAACATGGCACGAGGGTGAAGCACAAATTAATCTACCTAGCTAGGCATTTTAAATGAGACCGGAAACGACATATAGCATCTCCGAAATGACCCCACGTGTTAAATCTTAATTCTGTTCAGATTTGTCCTAATCACATTTTAGGTTTGTTAAACGGCAAAAACAAAGTAGTTCACGTGATTCTACTCGTCGTTCTGCTCCATTTACATATATGGCTCATCTCCAACGGATCTACGGTTAAATAACTACGACCTAAACCGTCTTAACACGGCACGACACGCAAAACGAGGTAAACACAAAGGTTAATGGTTTTTATCATGCATGAGAGTTGGAAAATATTAATCTACACGCAATTCTACACGTTCTACATATATGACTTGTTGTGTTCCGACGCACGGTTTAAAAGATACGGCATTTTAAAATCATGCTATTTTTCTGAAATTAGCAAAAAAAAACCTGGAAATGAAGAAAAAAAAAATCGCAGGATGTAAAAACAAAATCTACAAAAGGCTGAATTGCACCATAGTGCGGCAGCCCAAGATTGGATCAGGCCCAAGTGCCCATGTATGCAAGATTTAAGGGGAAAAAAAATGAACTTACGCAAGGAAAATTAAAATTGGTCTAACTGGGATTCGATCACAGGACATCAATGTTGTGCCGGAGATTTGGCTGCGCTAGCCAACTGAGCTAGCATCCGCATAATGGTTGAACGAGTTCCAATACTAAGTAACCTACGTGTGCCAGGACGGATCTGGAAAGAAAAAGCAAAGATGCGGCCATGGCTGGACGAGCTCACTATGAGGCCATAGGAGAGGACGGCGAGTAGGGCACTGAACAAGTCAAGGCGGAGGTCCGTCGTGGCCGTGGAGGTCCATTCCGACCAGAACGGGGTGGAGCCGACCCACAACGACGGCGGAGCATGCTTGAGGTTGTCCATGGCGCGCAAGGGCGAGCTCGTGCCGGATCCGGCGGCCACGAGGTGACGCAGCTCCAGCAAGGCTCCGAACCGGCCGGATCCGGGCAACGACGACGCGGACAACCCTCAAGAATGGAGCTGCTACGAGGTCCATGGCAGCGACTTGGCTCGGGGCTTGGGGGGGGGGAAGCGCTGGGCATGGGGTCGGTCAACGGCGCGCTCCCGGCGAGCTTCGTTCCTGCTGGCCCTCATGCCTGTCGTTCGTGTCACGCAGAAACAGAGAGAGGGAGAGATGAGAAATTAGACAGAGAGAGAGAGAGGTCGAACAGAGGGAGATAAGAGAGAAGACACTGGGCATCAACTTGACCTGGTGCTGCTGATCGACGCGGCTGCACAACGCGCTCGGGGCATGAGCGAGCTCCATTGGCCGGCGCGCAAGACGAGGGACGCGGTGGGGGCACAGGAGAATTTTGGATCCGGGCAACTCGAGAGAATGGGTGGCGGCGGCGCTGGACAGGGGAGTTTCATCTGCTTAAATAGCTAGCGGAATTTCGAGCTTGATCCGGACCCTCTGATTTGATCGGACGATCGAGAATAAATAGGCGGAGGAGTTCAATTGCAAAACTGATGACGGTTTAGGGTAAAACGGGGTTGATCCGGATCCAACGGTTACGACCGCCGGGTTTGGGTTTCGGGAGGTCTTCGAACTAGGTTGCGCGTAGGGCCGGTGCACTGTGTAGAGTGACTAGGCGGAGATGAGAGGGAGAACGGGCACCCGGCAATGTAATTTTAAAACACCAAAAAACGTCCGACGATAGACCGAATACGGTGCCGCTACGGTCGACCGTTCGGATACCAGACGGACTCCGATCGCGACGAAATTCAACAGGCGACCTAGCTATAACTAAACACGACCGCATGCCAAGTTTCACCTCGATCAGAGAAAGTTTACAACACACTTTTAAAACAGGGTTTTGACGATGCCGCGGGCGCGTGCGTGTGCGGTCGGGCTCAGAACGGACAACGACGCGAACCGACAACTAACAACGGATGCAAGTTTTGAAAAAACTGGCGGCAATGGGATGCCGATGCAATGCTGATGATGCGCATGATGCGATGATGATGCGACAAATGAAAATACCCACACGACAAAAACGGAAAGAAAAGGGGAATCTTCTGGAACGTCGGCACCGGGCTGTCACAGCAGCTTGTGATGGACTAGTTGAAGCACCCCTGTAGGGTTAAATCTTTCGGAAAGTCGTGCCCGCGGTTATGTGGCAACGTGGAAACTTTGTTTAACATCCAGTTCTAGAAAACTTGAAGTAAACTTAACTAAAACTTGCCAACTGAGTGCGTAACCATGATTGTCTCTTTCGTGAGCTCCTTCTCCGATGGAGTACACAGTTGGGTTATGACTGACGTAAGTAGGTGTTCAGGATCATTCTTTTGATCATCAGTATAGTTCACGTCCGCTATGCGTAGTTCATCCCCCTCTTATTCTTATACTCGTAAGTTAGTCACCTCAAATAAATGCTTAGTCGCTTGCTGCAGCCTCACTACTTAACCTTACCTCATCCATTAATCTTTTCTAGTCTTGAAACCTTTGGAAATGAGATTGTTGAGTCCCATGTGGCTCACAGATTACTATAACACCAATTGCATTTCCAAAGGTGTTATTTGACGCGAGCGCATTGATTGCTCATATGGAGTTTCTTCTTCTTCTTCATCATCGATGTAGGATGGGTTCCAGGCCGGTAGCCTGGGATAGCAAGGATGGACGCCGTTCTTTTATCATTTGTTTTCGTCCGTAGACGAACCCTGCTCTTCTTCATGATGATTGTATGTATTGTACTGATGTGACTCTGATGTAGCTGTGGCGAGAGTAAGCCAATTTCATATACTCATCTTTTCAGTACATGTACTTGTAACGATATCCATTCTTGCAATATATGCATATCTATCCCTGTCGAGGCTCTCGCGCCAAAATAAGGATAGGACCGCATCTTGGGCGTTACAGTAGGTGACTCACTACGCCATCGATGCAGCCGACTGAAACACGCGTCGTTTGGAGAACGACCGCGACAGTTCTTGGGAAATAGAGACAGAAAAATACACATTGAGACAGAGAAGATACATATGACATGTGGGACCACATAGTTAGTGGGGGCAGAAAGTTATCCTGATCGGGATTGTTATCTTCCCAACCGGGCAAACCAGTTTCTACATGTCTAGGGTTGGGATTGACCGGGATCAGAAAGTGTATGGTGTCAATTACAGGGATAGAGAGGTTAGAGTTTGATTAAGACGAGCTGTATGAATTCAAGGTTTCAAACAGACTTTATGATGCAAAGCTTTTGCCTCCGTTTAAAAAAAACTTGTGTAATTTTTAAGGAGAGAGGACACCCGTCTCCTCGTCTATCACCACAGCTGGCACTTTTCAAATAATATATAGAAAAAAGTGCACCCATGCATGCATTGCTCCATGCATACATATTCGATCAACATATGTATTTACTCATGCGTTGTATTATAGTAAGCCGGTTGTTTGATTACGACTATTTTCTTTTGCTATCCATTAGGAAAATTGCAGTACAGAATCATGCACTACTACACTGATGCATCTCTTTACCGAACTAAAAATGTTGGAGCAGCAAACAACACCTAATCTCCACTCTCCACTGAATTCCAAGGCCTTGGTCCATCTGTGCAAACTGCTGCCACATCTAAATAGTGACCAGAATGAATCTGTCTTGGACGGTAAAACCTTTGGTCGTGACATTTGTCGCGGGAGCAATTTGAAGCACACCCTGCAAAACAACAAGTGTTGCCAAGAACATAACTAAACTATGGATGCCATCGTAGTTCTTCCGAATTTGGTGCTGCATCACAAGCTTAGCGTGCTTCCTGATCTTATCCCCTTCCCCTCGATTTGTCCGACCTTGCGATGACATCTCGCGTCATGGAATTAATATGGATCAACGCAAGGCTCAAAGAAGAGGAGTGTCACACCGTGTTTCCCACTGCTTCCCAGTCCCATCACAAACACACATGCCTTCCCAATCTCACAGAGAACCGTTCGACTGTGTAATACACCTTTCTAGTTTGTCTTGCAGAGAGAAAGTTCTCCCTCCCATGCTGTGTCAATAGGACCAATAGGATACGATCTTTGTTGTTGCCTAAGTGCTTCTAGAAGTGAAAATGCAAGCATGCATATGTGCATTGTGGCGTGAGTAGTACATTGATCGTGGTGATGGATTGTGGCGAGTTATGCCACTATATATGGTTGTGTAACGCTCAGTCCATGTATATACATGTGTGCCCCTAAATACATTGGTAGGTGGTAGAAACCTTTCAGGCATCAATCTATAAGATGACTCGACCTCAACCGGCCTAGCTGGCTAGCCAGTGTAAAACATGGCAATTCTCAACTTCTTGACTCATATTCAATGTATATATCCTAGAAAATCTGTCATTGTTTGTCTCCACACAGGCGATTCTTGGAAGCTTTGCTTAAATAAAAAATAGATTGACTAGTGTATGGATGATCATAGTGTGAAATGGACATGTGGTACCTGACAACTCCTTAGTATGACAAATCTTGCACAAAATCCTAGCAGTTTTTTGGTTCCACTTGTTTAGATTTCTTTATTTTATAGGAACTATATATGATAGCTGACCATACTTAATGCATGTGTAAATGGAACAAAGGGATAAAAAGGAGGGAAAACGCTAAATTTAATGGGTCCAACTATGTCACATCTAGATATGAGATAATACCTCACATCTAATTATGACATCATCCCATATCAGCAGGTAAATAAAGCCCATCTCTTGTCCGTTGTTTCTTTGTATTGATTTCGCGTCTCTCTCGTCAGCGTGAGTGCCCAGCCCACTTAGCACCCTGCTCATGGGTCTGGGCCATGATTCACCTCGTGGATCTTCGTTGGCCATATTTTACCACATGAAAAAAATCAGCATGCATGCATCAATCAAGTGTTTGTTTGGTAAATTTTAAAAATGATAAATATGACACACACGTATGCACTAGATGGACATTTTATAAACACATGATGAATATTGTATAAAACGTGATGAGAGATTTCAGCAGACAACCGAGAACCCTAACCGCCACTCGTCGTCTACCCTTTTGTCGCCACCAGGGCGCGACCCCGGGGAGGTTCTGATTGAGGTTGCACTGAGAAGGTGGTCGAGGGATACTATGGATGGTGAAGGTCATGAGAGCTTGAGTGAACCTTCTATAGGTGCTGCTTGGTGGCAGCATTGGTGAAGCCACTGGCGGAATGAGGGGTAAAACACGACAATCTTCAACGGCGGTTTGGCATGGCTAGGTCATCAGATAAAAAGGCATCGGTGCATGGTCCTAGACAGCGACGAGCTCCTCAGACCGGTCATGTGTGCAATACCGTTGGCAATTTGTTTAAGGTTTTCTTTAGGAAGTCTCTGTGTTTGGTTTGGGATGACGAGGCATGGTCCTAGACGGCGACGAGCTGTCTAGACCAAGTGTAGGAATAATATCCTCTCCGCCCTATCCCTATTCAGTGGGTGAACTTATTATTGGCGAAGGGCATGTGAAGTTATGTCTCCGACGGGTCTTTCGGGATCCGGCCAGTTTAGGTTTCTGATGGATTCATTTGGATCTGGCCGACTTTCATGGTCTTTGGAGTTTCTACATTATCTTATTGACATTTTCTTCTCTGGTGTGGTGATTAGCCTCGAAGATCACGCCTGCTGGGATCTCCTAGTCTGCATCGATGACTTTCTCACCACTGCTTCTACAAGTTACTGGCTTTAAAAACAAATCTGCTCGTGGATGTTGGAGGAAGAAGAATTTTGGCACTCCCATGAATTTGAATGTAATTTTATTTTTCTATGAGGGTTGTTTTGTAAAGATATGTGATACTTAGTATATGTTTGTAGGCTACGGATGCTACAAGTACTTTGTAATTAATCAGTAGCTACTATTTTATGCTTTTTAATACTAGCTTTCATCATACTATAAGATTATGAATGCCTAAAATCGTAATTAGAGAGAAAGAGTTCAAGTTAGTTCTCAGGGGCCAAAATTTATTTTGATAAAGAACATTTCATTCAATTGATAAATCAAGTTGATATGAGCATGTTAAAAAAAAGGTCCAGCCACCGCATAACATGATGCACACAACCAACATGTCCAACACAACAAAAAACAAATGATTGTCTACATCAATAATCACAAAGATCCGGCCTAAGGTGGTGTAAATAATATTCGAAGATTACAGTGTCATCTATGAAGGGGAAAAAGCTCTCTGGCCGCATGCTCCACGATAGACCAACGGACCATCGCGTACATGCATAAATAACCTTCCCAAGAGATGACACATATTTATTATTAAACACCACATCATTTCTGATAAACTACAATGCCCAACATAATGAAGCCGACATCACAAGAATATGTGGATGGAGTTGGTTGTCAATACCATGCAATCAACTATTAATATGTACTATATGTGGTGGGTAAAAAGTTGAAGCTACTTGAACAATGGCCAACACTCCAGGAGCAAATTCACACTAGAAAAAAAGGAGTGTTTAATAGACTCGTCATCTTGGCAAAAGACGCATATCTTTCAACCTTGCTAATTATGGCCTGCCAGGTTATCTTTAGTTAAGATCACCACTGTATACGAAAACCAGAGGGACATCTTCAATCAAAGAGGTATTTTGAGCTTCCACAATTTATTGTTATCAACTTAGACATTGGTTTGGGCCATTGCGCCGTACAAGGACTTACAAATTTCATGGAAACTCGTCCGGTTTGTTCGACAGCTGAATGTGTTCCACATGTGTAGCAATACATTCCACTCTGGTTGTCCGGCCCTAATAGGTTCTTATGAAAAGAAATATTAGGACTTCTTTGTCCGAAAACCTAAGCGACCGTGACAAACTTATGTATCCACCAATAGTTTGCTATAAACTGATCCGTCAAATTTTTGTGGGGAAATTTGTTGCATCCATACATTAAAAATTCTACATCAAATCATACACTAGGGTAAAATAGTTCAGACTATGTTGGCATTACGCCAACAATATATGCTAAGATAGATGGATCAAGATGGAACGTGTTTAACACCAACATCTATTTTGAACAAGGGCTTTATTTGACTACTATAGCTAGTTTTAAGAGACTAGGGATGTACAACATTTTGGTTCCACAGTTGACATCGACAAGGACACTCACATGTAGTGACTACTTTGAACGCAAGGTAAGAAAATGATGAAGTTTGATTTTCTAGTGAGTTCCGCGTCGATGCAACCCCCTCACTAATCTTTACCTATAATAATAAAGCACCCATCGCTTCTACACGCTCATTGTCGTGCATTTTTGTAAAAAAAAGTCCCTTGCACTTTTTGATAATTGAGCCCATAGTATTTGTTTAAGTGGATATAAGAAAAGTTCATGTTTTTTATGAATTAACCCCTAAATTTGTTAGAATCCAATCCACTCTCCTTTTTTCAGTATAGTCGCAGGATGTCCTCCAACGCGGAGCAAAAGACATGTGCACGCGAGGCGAGGAGGAGGTGTGGTAGTAGGTGGCAGGGCCGGTGCTCGGTGGACAGGTGAGCGCCCTTGCGTACGAGTGCGGACATTAGAGGTGGTTGAACGGCCTGACGTCAGGCAACGAAAAGAGAAGAAGGGGTGGCTACATGCGCAAGGTGGCGTGAGGGAGCCGCAGGTGGGCGATTGCTGCCATTGCCGGAGGCAACATCTTGGTCATGATTCCGCCTAATGACATTCTTTTTTCTTCATGTTGTGCGTCTTTTCTATTCATGTTTATTAGTTTATTCATTTTTTTTGTTTTTCTATTTCTATTTTCTTTGTCATTTTCTTAAAATTGTGAACGTCTAAAAATCCATGAGCATTTTTTTAAACCCATGAACATTTTTTTAAAATCACGAACCTTTTTTAAATCCAAACATTTCTTTTCAAATCTTTGACTTTTTTTAAATCTTAAAGTTTTCTTCAAATCCGTAAACTTTCTAAATTTTGCAATCTTTCCCGGAATTCATGAAATTACTGGCCAAAATCAAGAACTTTTCTCAATTTTGTTAACACTTTTCAAATTTCATGAACTTTTTTCATACTGATGAAAATGAAATGGCCTCCACTCATGAACTTGTTTTCATTTGCTTAAACTCGTCAGTTATTTTATAAAAATTGTACAGAAATATAAAAATTGATTCTTTCATAATTTCTCAGAATATCATTTTTTTCAGATTTCTGAATATTTTTCGAAAATAGTAACATTCTATAAAACTCTGAACAAACTATGTCAATGCGAATATTATTTTTCCAATTTTTTTTATTTTATCCTAAAAATGTGAACATTCTTTGAATTTTCGAACATTGATTAATAAAAATGGAAAGATAATAAATAGTATTTGTTTTAGTAAGGCTGAATATTTTCCGAATTTTTATAACATCTTCTAATAAATAATAAAAAATTAAAATTTCTGAACAATTTTGATGAATATTCAGACGAAAATTTTGAAATTATAAATATTTGCATTTATAGAAAGTAGGAATAAAACAATAAACAGAAAACAATAAAATGTCAAAGAAAACAAAAAAGGAAAGAAGAAAACAGAAAAAGGAAAATATGAGAGAACATAAAAAGAAAAAGAAAAAACGCTATTCAGGAAACCCCTAGAAGTATTCCCCAAACTAGAAAAAACTAGTTGGGAAGCTCGGTTTTCTAAATCCGGGGATGCTACTTTTAGGAAAAACATATTGCTGGTTTTTTGTTTGATTATATGTGAAATTTTCAAATTCATAAACTTTTTCCATATCCATAACCTTTTTCAAAATCCACAGGCACTTGGGCCGGCCTAACCAATTTTTCCTTTTGCCTTTTTTCTTGTTCTTCTTTTTTAATTAATTCATTTTTCTCAGTATTGAAATTTATCATTCTTTTTCAAATTTGCTTAAAATATTGAAGTAACAATTTTAAGTAACACTTTTAAATTATCATCTTTTAGAAATTCCCTCAATTATTTAGTAGATGCTTTAAATAAGCATATATTGTTTTTAATTTCATTGCTTTCTATTTATTAGTCATGTTAAAAACTTAATATAATTGTTTTAAGAGCCTACTTAAATTATGAATTTAAATACTTTTTCCTTCGAATTTGGCTTGGATGCCTACCATGGGCATGCCCACCTACTTACAAAAGTTATGGTCATTTCATGAATATTCAAAAAATATCATGTTCAATGTAGGGTGTGTGGGTAGGCTAGAAGGCTCCGTTAGAAAGCATCTTGTTTCTCAACAAGTGTCAAATGACCTCAATTTGTGTCGCAACTTGTATACGGTGTCGGAAATCATTAAAACCAACTATAGATGTCTACCATCGCATCCATCTGCATGCAAAAGTTGGGGTCAATTTTCTATAGCCAGGAAAACCACGAGTTGAAAGGAGTGTGCAAGACTAGGCTAGACTGATGCATTCGAGAATGTAATTTATACAATGTTTAATTCTTTTGTTTACAGCACTTATTACAATTATAATAAGCAGGTTACATAAAAGACACATTTTGTTGATTATTTGTCGAGAACGCAAAATAGTTCTTATGAAATCCATCATAAAACTGGATAGAAGCATAAATAAGTAGACCTGGGTCCTTGAATGATCCATCTATCCGCTATTCTGATACATAAATTTGATGTAGATAAAATTTTATAAGCGCACTTTTTGTATTTCCATAGACTCACACCACACAAAACAAGAATTTTTCAATATTTATGATTTCATATTCTTGTTACATATTTAAAAATTCTATCATTATCAATCAATATAAACATTTTCTATGTCCTAACCATTCTTGATTTTTTTCAACAATTTTAGATTTGCAAATTGTGTATGAAAATTTTACGTACTTGAACAGTTTTCCAAAAGATTTAAGAAATTCCAACAATTAATAAAATTGTGAACACAAGTTGCAAATCGTATATTTAAAAGTAAACTTAATCAATATTTTTGGAAACACACACATTACTGAAATTTGTGAACAAGAAAATTAAATTTTTTAACATTTGTAAAAATACCAGAACATTTTGTTAACATTGCAAACAATATTTGAAAAACAGAACATTTTTGGCATTCCAAGCAATATTTATATTTTTCAACAGGTTTAAAAAATAATAATAAGGTTAAAAACAATAAGAAAGTATTGACAAAAATGAAAAATAAAAGAAAAAATGCGTAAGCCTTGGCGCAGCTAAGCGACGTCGTCTCTCCCGTCGGGCGCCTGTTGGGATGGCCCAAGCGCTTGTTGATTTATAAAAAGTTCATTGATTTTGAAAAATCATGTTCACGGGTTTGAAGAAATTCTAAAACTTTCCAAAAAATGGATAAAAGTTGCAACAAATAGTTTGAAATATTGTAAAATATTCACAAACTTGAAAACTAATTCACAGTACGATTATATATTTTTTAGATATTCATGCAGTGAAAAAAGGGAAAGTAAAATGTAATATGTCCCCAACTTGATCTCTCAAACAGAACCTTTAGACTGTGTAATAAGCCTTTCTAGTTTGCGTTTTGTAGAGAAAATTCTCCCATAAAGTTCTCGCATGTTGAGCCAATAGGACCAATAGTATGCGATATTTGTTATTGCACAAGTGCCTCTAGAAAATGTAATCATGCAGATGTATGTGATGGTGGTGAGTAGTACACTGTCGTGCTGATGGACAGTGGCCAGTTATACCACTATATATGGTTACTAGTTGTTGGGGCGCGCCCAGGGCGCGCCATCTGAGGGGCATATGGGCGGTGCCAGGTGGATGAACGGCCTTTTTCACTTCCATTTTTTAATCTGATAGCAACACATGTACATGCAATTCTCGATTGACTTATTATATTGGAACATCATGCGAGGAAGAAACTGAAATGCCATGTCATCACATGCAAGCATCGACAGGAGTATTTTGCTGTTTGGCAACATAAGATATATCAATAGAAATGGCGTGGATGTCGGCCGCGGCGGCGACGGCAGGCCCTTGATGCTTCCGCGTGCTCGCCTCGTCCTCCATGCGCTTCATCACCCGATGCGCATAGCCGATGATTCACCACACCCTTGCCAGTCTATACATACAACACATCAAGGAGCGATCGAGCACACTATAACAGAAACATGTACATTCAGATGAGCTCCACGATCTACCGCATTAGCTCGCCGTCGTGGACAGCGATAACCCTCTTGAAACACGTCATCAACGGAGGCGAGGGAGATGTTGAGCTTGGTCTGGAGGTCCCTGATGGCAGCCATTGTCCTCTCGATGGCAAATGGCTTAGCACCGTTGGTGTCCTGGCTCCTCAGCTTCCCTGCCTGCAAATGTGTTCCACTTCATATCTTTGGCATGACTCGTTCTGAACTTCTAATGATTATATATAAATTCTGAAAGAAGCGAGTGTGCTCGACTGAACGTACCCTGACTTCAGGCTCTCCTTGTGACTCTGGAAGAGCTGGAATGGCTCCAGCGAAGCTTCATAGACGCCGACTTGCTCGTCGACGGCGTCACTCTAGACACCAACTGTCTATGTATAAGATAGCAATGATGAATGCTACAATCTACCTTCTACTTATATTCTGTAAATCAGTTTTCTCAAATCAGATGTCAAAAGCATTAGTCCTTAATTTTAGGCCTCTTCATTTTTTTTCAGAGCTTCCATAGGAAAGAGCCAACAATTAGGAACAAAAGGAAATACTGGTCAAGATAGGAAACCTGCCTCCGGTTCTTCTTTTGCTGGAAGGACTTTTCCTCGGCAAGCATCTGTAACACTGGTTATAATAATTTCAGTTCTCAAAGTTACATGTCGCCGCCATCAGTGATGAGGCATGTGTTAGGGAGCGAAGTTACCAACACGCTGATCAATAGAGCATTGTGTTATAATACACAAATACAACAAAATAAACAAATAAATGCAATAGCAGTATAGCGTGTTTTTCGAGAAACAGGAATGTGACATCACAAATTTTCAGCTTACAACAGAATACTTCGTGTTTCAGGCGTTTGAGTATGATCGCACAATTTAAATTAGCGAGTATCTAGTTCATATAAGATGTTAGAAGATATTACAAAGCTCATCTACTGCATTATCAAGAGGTTCAGATATAGCTGCACACCAAGAGAGAAGTTATTAGATAAATATTTTACATGGTGGCATAAGTATCTTGAACACCAAACATAAAGAAGAAAAGCCATGAGAACACCGTTTAGTTTTTGTACCTTCTTATCCAACAAACATTCCAATATGAAGCATTTGATTTCTACTCCATGGTCAAACTATAATCTTCCCTAGATAGAAATAGCAAGGGAGAAACAGATAACATGTGTTTTTAGTATTAGTGCAACCAAGTTACTCAGATAAACCAGCAAGTAATTCATCTTATCTCCACTCAGGCCAAATATCATACCAAACCAGCAAGTAATTCATCTTATCTCCCATCAGGTCAAATATCGTAACAAACCAGCAAGCAATGCATCTTGTAGTTACCTCGTACCCTTTGTTCTGACAAACTGAAGACTATCAGACACTTACATCTCCACCACACCAAACCGAATCAGAGAATGGATAGGCAAGGGCGCCAAACCTCCGAACACCCACTTATGAAAGGTCAGGTTGGTGTGGAAGAACTTGGGGTGCACACAGACCGACGCGGTTGTGCCGCGGTGTCTTCAACAGTCGGAGTTGTGCACCACGCTACCCTTGCACCCCCAGAGCACCGCCACCCGCAGCAACCGATTTAAAATGTTTTTATGTGCATGCGAGCATTGTCAACACTGTTCAAGGGCAGATGGAAACCATATATCAATAACCACATATGAAAGAAATCATGCAAGAAAAGCATTGATCAGGTCCAATTCAATAACCTGGAAGCTATCACAATCTACAAGATCTCCTAATGCAATTCTCTTCTCATAATCCACCATTGGACCATCTGTGGAACATCTGCACAGTTTGAGACAGTAATCAGGTTTATTCAAATGCCTTCAGCAGAAAATAAAAAGGGCTCCAAGCATAAAAGCGTAATGGAAAATGAAACCCTTAACCGGATCAGCCGATAACCAAATGAATTGGCATATGGAAGAGGCTTCAATATCATTGAATGAGAAGAATTATATGCTAAATTTATAAATAAGTGAGATGAATATTATAAATTAATTGGAGCTAAGTCTCCAACTTAGAGAAAAGTAGACGCAAGCTCCAAACCTATCCTATGAAAAAGACATCAAGCTAAGTAACTAAGCTAAAATTCTACCATTTCTCATCGCAAGTGCCAAACCTTTTAACATAATAGTCGGATGGTTTAGTTTTGCTTGGTCAGGTTTGCCTTTAAATCAATTTAACACTATAAAATGACCCAGAATAGTCTAATGCCCCAGAGACTTTTTCATTTGCTGGCAGTGGAAGCTGGTTAAGTAGCATTCAAATTAAAGGGAAGAGGATGTGAGCATTAAGAAGGTGAGAACATATCCTCCAATTCACAGATTCACTTATTTTCGTCAGCAGCGATATGTTCCTCAGCTTCTCCGAACAACATGTGACATGAATGTATGATTAAATATCATGAGACGAAACAACACATAAACCATACAGTGTAGATCAGTAGAAGATCATCGAAAAAGAAAAAAAGAAAGAAGGAGAAGAAAAAGAAAGTGAATAGCTAAAATCAAAGGACCAAACACTCAACAAACAACTAAAATACCCCAACAAAAATCCAAAGGAGCAGCAAAAGGAAGAACAAATCAGAACAGAAATAGGAGAAGTCAATCATATAAAGGGTATGAAAGAAATTAGCCAACTACTTGTAGACAATAACATATTGGATATCCTCTTGCTCTTGTAAGGAAGTTGCTAATCTAGGATTAAGAATCAACATTTCGATGGAAAACCGAAAGAGAAGCGTGGATCTTACCTTGCCAAATGAAGCGTGGATCTAATCCTTGCTAATCTAGGATTAAGAATCAACATTTCGCCCCCACTCTCTCATGACGCCAGTGAAGAACATGCCCCTGGGAAGCTCCAGTTTCAATTCAACAATTAAACCATCAGTTGCAAAAGTCAAATAATCCATGCTCGATTTTGAAGCTAGCAGTCTATCCAACAAATGGGTCCCCCATCTGTAGCGCATCTGAGACCGGGCAAACCAACCGGCATTGGGATCTCGCGGAAACCACGGAGGCTGGGGATGGAAGAGACGAACCGTGGAACTCGCGGAGGCTGGGGACCTCGTTAGTGCCGGCCTTCCAGAAGCAAAGAAAGTCGAGGGATCGACCACGGCCACCAACGCCGGCTAAGCCGCCGGTCATCACCATGCGACGCAGACGAGGCGCGGTGGAGACGAGCAACATGAGGAGGCGGTGGTTGTTCTCCCCTCCCGCTTGGTTTGATCTGGACGGCGGGAGCACCGCGTCTCCCAGGCTGCCGCCTCGCTCGGAGAAGATGCCGCCGGAGGAAGATGCGAACGAGAGATAGAGAGAGGATAGGTTGTGTGTGGTGGTAGAGAACGTGGAGTGTTTGGGTTGGGTTGCGTACAGAGGCCTTTTACTTCCTTCATAAGATTTCTTTCTTTTTTTCATCGCTGCATACAGTAAAGCCTCGCCGACGTGGATAGCGTCAGCGTTCGCCCCTTCTGCGTAGCTTATTGTGTTTGATGTGGCGCTCGGTCCTAGTACATACATGTGTCCCCATAAAAACGTTGTTAGGTGGTAGCAACCTTTCAGACACCAACATGTAATGATGACTCTGACCTCAACTGGCTTATCTAGCTAGGCAATGAAAAATATGGCAAAGTGTATATTCTCAACTTCCTGACTCATATTCAACATATATACCTTAAAAATCCTGTCATCGTTTGTCTCCACGCTGGTGATTTACATAGGATTAGATTGACTACCGTATGGATGATCATCGTGTGAAATAGAGATGTCGTTCCTGACAACTCCTTATTATATATGGAAAATCTTGCACAAAACCGTAACAGTCTCATGATTCCGTTTGTTCAGATTTCTTCAGTTTATAGAGACCTAGATATGATAGCTGACCATACATACTTAATGCATGTGTAAATAGAACAAATGGATAAAAAAAAGGACAGAGTTGTGTAAACTGAGGGTTAAGATAATGATATAGGAAGGTATCCACAAACGGGTCCTTTGGATAATATGTCCAAGGACTCTAAAGTAACAACACACATGGATGCACGCACGCACGTATGCAAACACACACACAGAGTACGCACCAACATCTAATCAACACATGCAACGCTTTGTGAGAGAGAGGTCTGATATGTCCATTTTACATCATGCTTTCATGTTAATATTTATTGTTTTTTGGGCTGTTATATTACTTGTGGTACGATATTTATGCCTTTTCTCTCTTATTTTGCAAGGATTATTTGAAGAGGGAGAATTCAGGCATCTGGAATTCTGGACTCGAAAAGGAGCAAATCATAGTCCACCATTCTGCACATCTCCAAATGCCCTGAAAAGTTACGTGGATTTTTTCTGGAATATATTAAAAATACTGGGCGAAAGAACTACCGGAGGGGGGCCACCAGGGCTCCACAAGCCCCCACTCCGCCACCACCCCCTGGTGGCGCAGGGCAAGCTTGTGGGCTGCCTGGCGGCCCACTAGCTCCCCCCTTTTGCTATATGAAGGTTCTGGTCTGAAAAAAAAATCAATAGGGAGCTTTTTTGTGTTTTCGCCGCTGCCACGAGGCGGAACTTGAGCAGATCCAATCTAGAGCTCCGGCAGGACGATCCTGCCGGGGAAACTTCCCTCCCGGAGGGGGAAATCGTCGCCACCGTCATCACCAACACTCCTCTCGTCTGAGGGGAGGCATCTTCATCAGCACCATCTCCTCTCCAACCCCTAGTTCATCTCTTGTAACCAATCTTCGTCTCGCAACTCCGATTGGTACTTGTAAGGTTGCTAGTAGTGTGGATTACTCTTTGTAGTTGATGCTAGTTGGATTACTTGGTGGAAGAGTTTATGTTCAGATCCTTGATGCTATTCATTACACCTCTAGTCATGATTATGATTATGTCTTGTGAGTAGTTACTTTTGTTCCTGAGGACATGGGATAAGTCATGCTGATAATAGTCATGTGAATTTGATATTCGTTCAGTATTTTGATATGCTGTACGTTGTTTTTCCTCTAGTGGTGTTATGTGAACGTCGACTACATAACACTTCACCATATTTGGGCCTAGAGGAAGGCATTGGGAAGTAGTAAGTAGATGATGGGTTGCTGGAGTGACAGAAGCTTAAACCCCAATCTATGTGTTGCTTCGTGAGGGGCTTATTTGGATCCACTAGTTTAATGATATGGTTAGACTTTGTCTTAATTCTTCTTTTGTAGTTGCGGATGCTTGCGAGAGAGGTTAATCATAAGTGGGATGCTTGTGCAAGTAAGGGCAGTACCAAAACTCCGGTCCACCCACATATCAAACTATCAAAGTAACGAACGCGAATCATATTTACATGATGAAACTAGCATGACAGAAATTCCCGTGTGTCCTTGGGAGCGTTTTTCCTCCTATAAGACATTGTTCAGGCTTGTCCCTTGCTAGAAAAGGGATTGGGCCACTTGCTGCACCGTTGCTACTACTTGTTACTTGTTACTCTATGTTTCACCTCGCTACACAATCACTTGTTACCGCTACTTTCAGTGCTTGCAGTTATTACCTTGCTGAAATCCATTTATCAAAGCCTTCTGCTCCTCGTTGGGTTCGACACTCTTACTTACCGAAAGGACTACGATTGATCCCCTATACTTGTGGGTCATCAAGACTCTTTTCTGGCGCCGTTGCCGGGGAGTGAAGCGCCTTTGGTAAGTGGAAATTGGTAAGGAAACATCTATATACTGTGCTGAAATTTATTGTCACTTGTCACTATGGAAACTGTTACTTTGAGGAGTTTGTTCAGGGTATCTTCACCACGAACGGAAGCACGAGGAGTTGCTCCTCAACCTGAGGTACCTACTGAAAATATCTTTTATGAAATTCCTTCGGGTATGCTTGAGAAACTGCTCGCTAATCCTTTCACAGGAGATGGATCTTCACATCCAGACTTGCATCTAATCTATGTAGATGAAGTTTTTGGTTTATTTAAGCTTGCAGGTTTGCCCGAGGATGAGGTAAAGAAGAAAGTCTTTCCTTTATCTTTGAAGGATAAGGCGTTGACATGGTATAGGCTAGGTGATGATAGTGGATCATGGGGCTACAATCGGTTGAAATTGGAATTTCATCAAAAGTTCTATCCTATGCATTTAGTACATCGTGATCGGAACTTTATTTATAACTTTTGGCCTCGTGACAGGGAAAGCATAGCTCAAGCTTGGGGGAGGCTTAAATCAATGCTATATTCATGCCCCAATCATGAGCTCTCGAGAGAAATCATCACTCAAAACTTTTATGCTCAGCTTTCTCATGAAGATCGTACCATGCTTGACACTTCTTGTGCCGGTTCTTTGATGAAGAAGGATATTGATCACAAGTGGAATTTATTGGAGAGAATCAAACGCAACTCTGAAGATTGGGAGCTGGAGGAAGGTAAGGAGTTAGCTATGAATTTCTAGTTTGATTGCGTTAAATCTTTTGTTGAGACAAACACTTCTAGAGATTTTAGCGCTAAGTATGGACTTGACTCTGAGATAGTAGCTTCTCTATGTGAATCTTTTGCTGCTCATGTTGATCTTCCCAAAGAGAAGTGGTTTAAATGTCATCCTCCTATAGAAAGCAACATAGCCAAAACCAATCTAGTTGAGGAGAAAATCATAGCTTTTAGTGATCCTGTTGTTCCTTGTGCTTACCCTGAGAAACCACCATACCCTGCTAGGATAAAGGATTATTCTAAAGCTCCAACTGTGATACGTAGGGGTTACATTAGACCACTTGCACCCCCTGAAGAGATTAGAGTTGAACCTAGTGTTGCTATTATCAAAGATCTCTTAGCCGAAGACATAGATGGGCATGTTATCAAATTCTGTGAGGACTCCGCTAGAATTGCTAAACCTCACGCGAAAGACAAACACGGACCTGTAGTTGGCCTGCCCGTTATTTCTGTTAAGATAGGAGATCACTGTTACCATGGTTTATGTGATATGGGAGCTAGTGTTAGTGCAATACCCCGTTCTCTATATGATGAAATCAAAGATGAGATTGCACCTGCTGAGTTAGAACCCATTGATGTCACTATTACGCTAGCTAATAGAGACACTATTTGCCCTCTGGGAATTGTGAGAGACGTAGAAGTCCTGTGTGGTAAGACGAAGTATCCTACTGATTTCCTCGTCCTTGGTACTGTACAAGATAGCTTTTGTCCCATCATATTCGGTAGACCCTTTCTCAAGACTGTCAATGCTCACATTGATTGCATTAAGCAGACTGTCACAGTAAGTTTCGAGGGTGTGTCTCATGAATTTAACTTCTCCAAGTTTGGAAGACAAACCCATGAAAGAGAGTCGTCTGGTAGAGATGAAACCATTGCTCTTGCCTCTATTGCCGTACCTCCTACGGATCCTTTAGAGCAATATCTGCTTGAGCATGAAAATGATATGCATATGGAGGAGAGAGATGAGATAGATAAAATTGTCTTAGAACAATATCCTATTCTCAAGAATAATCTGCCTGTTGAACTGCTTGGGGATCCTCCCCCACCAAAGGGTGATCCTGTGTTCGAGCTTAAACAGTTCCCTGATACTCTTAAGTATGCCTATCTTGATGAGAAGGATATATATCCTGTCATTATTAGTGCTCTCCTCTCAGAGCGTGAAGAAGTTACTAAAAACTCCGAGGAAGCACCACGCTGCTATTGGATATAATCTTGATGATCTTAAGGGTATTAGTCCTACTCTATGTCAGCACAAGATTAAAACCGATCCTGACTTTAAACCAGTTGCTGATCATCAAAGGAGATTAAATCCTAAGATGAAAGAGGTCGTTAGAAAAGAAATATTAAAGCTTCTGGAAGCAGGAATCATTTATCCCGTTGCTCATAGTGATTGGGTAAGTCCAGTACATTGCGTAACTAAGAAGGGAGGTATCACCGTCGTTCCTAATGATAAGGATGAACTAATCCCACAAAGGATTATTACCGACTATAGAATGGTGATAGACTTCCGGAAACTGAACAAGGCAACCAGGAAAGATCATTATCCTTTGCCGTTCATCGACCAAATGCTAGAAAGGCTATCAAAGCACACAATCTTCTGCTTTCTAGACGGTTATTCAGGTTTCTCGCAAATACCTGTTGCACAATCTGATCAAGAGAAAACCACTTTCACCTGCCCTTTCGGTACCTTTGCCTATAGACGTATGCCTTTTGGCTTATGTAATGCACCTGCCACCTTCCAAAGATGTATGATGGCTATATTCTCTGACTTTTGTGAAAAGATTATCGAGGCTTTCATGGATGACTTCTCCCTTTACGGGTCTTCCTTTGATGATTGCCTCAGCAACCTTGATCGAGTCTTACAGAGATGAGAAGAAACAAACCTCATCTTGAATTGGGAGAAGTGCCACTTTATGGTTAATGAAGGTATCGTCTTAGGACACAAAATCTCTGAAAGAGGCATTGAAGTTGATAAGGCTAAGGTTGATGCAATTGAGAAATGCCTTGCCCCACAGATATCAGAGGTATACGAAGTTTCCTAGGTCATGCTGGTTTCTATAGAAGGTTCATTAAAGACTTCTCTAAGATTTCTAGGCCTCTTACCAACCTCTTGCAGAAGGATGTTCCTTTTGTTTTTGATGAGGATTGTGAGGAAGCCTTTGAAATACTTAAGAAGGCTTTGATAACCACACCTATTGTTCAACCACCTGACTGGAACTTGCCCTTTGAAATCATGTGCGACGCTAGTGATTATGCTGTTGGTGCTGTTCTAGGACAAAGAGTTGACAAGAAGTTGAATGTCATTCACTACGCTAGTAAAACTCTAGACAGTGCCCAAAGAAACTATGCCACTATGGAGAAGGAATTTTTAGGAGTCGTGTTTGCATGTGAAAAGTTCAGATCTTATATAGTTGACTCCAAAGTCACTATTCAGTCTGATCATGCTGCTATTAAGTACCTCATGGAGAAGAAGGACGCTAAGCCTAGGCTGATCAGATGGGTTCTCCTGCTACAGGAATTTGGTCTGCATGTCGTTGACGGAAAGGGCGCTGATAACCCTGTAGCAGATACCTTGTCTAGGCTAGAGAATGTCCTTGATGACCCACTACCAATTGATGATAGCTTTCCTGATGAGCAATTAAATTTGATCTGCACTTCACTTAGTGCACCGTGGTATGCTGATTATGCAAACTATATCGTAGCCAAATACATACCACCCAGTTTCACCTATCAACAAAAGAAGAAATTCTTCTTTGATTTGTGACACTACTTTTGGGATGATCCTCACCTTTATAAGGAAGGAATAGATGGTGTTATTAGACGTTGTGTGCCTGAACATGAACAGGGACAGATCCTGCAGAAGTGTCTTTCCGAAGCCTATGGAGGACACCATGCTGGAGATAGAACTGCCCATAAGGTATTGCAATCAGGTTTCTATTAACCCACTCTCTTCAAGGATGCCCGTAAGTTTGTCTTGTCTTGTGACGAATGCCAAAGGATAGGGAACATCAGTAAGCGTCAAGAGATGCCTATGAACTATTCACTTGTCATTGAACTATTTGATGTGTGGGGCTTTGATTATATGGGACCCTTCCCGAATTCCAATGGGTACACTCATATCTTAGTTGTTGTGGATTACATTACTAAGTGGGTAGAAGATATCCCCACTAAAAATGCTGATCACCACACCTCTATTAAGATGCTTAAAGAAGTCATATTCCCAAGATTTGGAGTCCCTAGATACTTGATGAGTGATGGCGGTTCACACTTCATTCATGGTGTTTTCCGCAAGATGCTAGCTAAGTATGATGTCAACCATAGAGTTGCATCTCCTTATCATCCTCAGTCTAGTGGTCAAGTTGAGTTGAGTAATACGGAGATCAAGTTGATCCTACAAAAGACCGTCAATAGTGTTGGGGAACGTCGCATGGGAAACAAAAATTTTCCTACGCGCACGAAGACCTATCATGGTGATGTCCATCTACGAGAGGGGATGAGTGATCTACGTACCCTTGTAGACCGTACAACAGAACCGTTAGTGAACGCGGTTGATGTAGTGGAACGTCCTCACGTCCCTCGATCCGCCCCGCGAACAATCCCGCGATCAGTCCCACGATCTAGTACCGAACGGACGGCACCTCCGCGTTCAGCACACGTACAGCTCGACGATGATCTCGGCCTTCTTGATCCAGCAAGAGAGACGGAGAGGTAGGAGAGTTCTCCGGCAGCGTGACGGCGCTCCGGAGGTTGGTGATGACCTTGTCTCAACAGGGTTCCGCCCGAGCTCCGCAGAAACGCAATCAAGAGGAAAAACCGTGGAGGTATGTGGTCGGGCTGCCGTGGAAAAGTCGTCTCAAATCAGCCCTAAAACCTTCGTATATATAGGTGGGAGCGAGGGGACCTTGCCTTGGGGCTCAAGGAGCCCCAAGGGGGTCGGCCGAGCCAAGGGGGGAAGGTCTCCCCCCCAAACCGAGTTGGACTTGGTTTGGTGGGTGGGAGTCCTTCCTTCCCTTCCCACCTCCTCTTTTTTTTTTCTCTTTGATTTTTCTTCCAATGCGCACAGGGCCCTTTTGGGCTGTCCCACCAGCCCACTAAGGGCTGGTGCGCCACCCTCAAGGCCTATGGGCTTCCCCGGGGTGGGTTGCCCCCCCGGTGAACTCCCGGAACCCATTCGTCATTCTCGGTACATTCCCGGTAACTCCGAAAACCTTCCGGTAATCAAATGGGGTCATCCTATATATCAATCTTCATTTCTGGACCATTCCGGAAACCCTCGTGATGTCCATGATCTCATCCGGGACTCCTAACAACATTCGGTAACCAACCATATAACTCAAATACGCATAAAACAACGTCGAACCTTAAGTGTGCAGACCCTACGGGTTCGAGAACTATGTAGACATGACCCGAGAGACTCCTCGGTCAATATCCAATAGCGGGACCTGGATGCCCATATTGGATCCTACATATTCTACGAAGATCTTATCGTTTGAACCTCAGTGCCAAGGATTCATATAATCCCGTATGTCATTCCCTTTGTCCTTCGGTATGTTACTTGCCCGAGATTCGATCGTCAGTATCCGCATACCTATTTCAATCTCGTTTACCGGCAAGTCTCTTTACTCGTTCCGTAATACAAGATCCCGTAACTTACACTAAGTCACATTGCTTGCAAGGCTTGTGTGTGATGTTGTATTACTGAGTGGGCCCCGAGATACCTCTCCGTCACACGGAGTGACAAATCCCAGTCTTGATCCATACTAACTCAACTAACACCTTCGGAGATACCTGTAGAGCATCTTTATAGTCACCCAGTTACGTTGCGACGTTTGATACACACAAATTATTCCTCCGGTGTCAGTGAGTTATATGATCTCATGGTCATAGGAACAAATACTTGACACGCAAAAAACAGTAGCAACAAAATGTCACGATCAACATGCTACGTCTATTAGTTTGGGTCTAGTCCATCACGTGATTCTCCTAATGACGTGATCCAGTTATCAAGCAACAACACCTTGTTCATAATCAGAAGACACTGACTATCTTTGATCAACTGGCTAGCCAACTAGAGGCTTGCTAGGGACAGTGTTTTGTCTATGTATCCACACATGTAAATGAGTCTTCATTCAATACAATTATAGCATGGATAATAAACGATTATCTTGATACATGAATTATAATAATAACTATATTTATTATTGCCTCTAGGGCATAATTCCAACAGTCTCCCACTTGCACTAGAGTCAATAATCTAGCCCTCACATCATCATGCGAATTACATTGTAATAAATCTAACACCCATACAGTTCTGGTGTTGATCATGCTTTGGCCGTGGAAGAGGTTTAGTGAGCGGGTCTGCTACATTAAGATCTGTGTGCACTTTGCATATATTTCCGTCCTCTCCTTCGACGTAGTCGCGGATGAGGTTGAAGCGTCGTTTGATGTGTCTGGACTTCTTGTGAAACCGTGGTTCCTTTGCTAAGGCAATGGCACCCGTGTTGTCACAGAACAAGGTTATTGGATTCAGTGCGCTTGGCACCACTCCAAGATCCGTCATGAACTGCTTCATCCAGACACCGTCCTTAGCCGCCTCCGAGGCAGCCATGTACTCCGCTTCACATGTAGAATCTGCTACGACGCTTTGCTTGGAACTGCACCAGCTTACCGCACCCCCATTAAGAATAAATACGTATCCGGTTTGCGATTTAGAGTCGTCCGGATCTGTGTCAAAGCTTGCATCGACGTAACCTTTTACGGCGAGCTCTTCGTCACCTCCATACACGAGAAACATCTCCTTAGTCCTTTTCAGGTACTTCAGGATATTCTTGACCGCTGTCCAGTGATCCACTCTTGGATTACTCTGGAACCTACCTGCCATACTTATGGCCAGGCTAACATCCGGTCTAGTGCACAGCATTGCATACATGATAGAACCTATGGCTGAAGCATAGGGGACGGAGCGCATATGCTCTCTATCTTCATCAGTTGCTGGGCACTGAGTCTTACTCAATCTCGTATCTTGTAAAACTGGCAAGAACCCTTTCTTGGACTGTTCCATTTTGAACCTCTTCAAAACTTTATCAAGGTATGTGCTTTGTGAAAGTCCTATCAGGCGTTTTGATCTATCCCTATAAATCTTAATGCCTAGAATGTAAGCAGCTTCTCCTAGGTCCTTCATAGAGAAACTTTTATTCAAGTAATCCTTTATGCTCTCCAAAAACTCTACGTTGTTTCCAATCAGCAATATGTTATCCACATATAATATTAGAAACGCCACAGAGCTCCCACTCACTTTCTTGTAAATACAAGATTCTCCAACCACTTGTATAAACCCAAATGCTTTGATCACCTCATCAAAGCATTTATTCCAACTCCGAGATGCTTGCACCAGTCCATAAATGGATCGCTGGAGCTTGCACACCTTGTTAGCATTCTTAGGATCGACAAAACCTTCGGGTTGCATCATATACAATTCTTCCTTAAGGAAACCGTTAAGGAACGCCGTTTTGACATCCATCTGCCAGATTTCATAATCGAAAAATGCAGCTATTGCTAACATGATTCTGACGGACTTAAGCATCGCTATGGGTGAGAATGTCTCATCGTAGTCAACTCCTTGAACTTGTGAAAAACCCTTTGCCACAAGTCGAGCTTTATAAACGGTTACATTGCCGTCAGCGTCCGCCTTCCTCTTAAAGATCCATTTGTTTTGAATAGCCTTGCGGCCCTCAGGCAGTACCTCCAAAGTCCACACTTTGTTCTCATACATGGATCCTATCTCGGACTTCATGGCTTCTAGCCATTTGTTGGAATCCGGGCCCACCATTGCTTCTTCATAATTTGCAGGTTCATTGTTGTCCAATAACATGATTGATAAGGCGGGATTACCGTACCACTCTGGAGCAGCACATGGTCTCGTCGACCTGCGTGGTTCGACAGAAACTTGAACCGGAGTTTCATGATCACCATCATTAACTTCCTCCTTTGCCGGCGTCGCAACGACAGAGGTTTCCCCTTGCCCTGCGCCACCATCCAGAGGGATGAGAGGTTCGACAACCTCGTCAAGTTCTATCTTCCTCCCACTCAATTCTCTCGAGAGAAACTCCTTCTCGAGAAAAGCTCCGTTTTTAGCAACAAACACTTTGCCCTCGGATTTGAGATAGAAGGTGTACCCAACTGTCTCCTTTGGGTAACCTATGAAGACGCACTTTTCCGCTTTGGGTTCCAGCTTTTCAGGCTGAAGCTTTTTGACATAAGCATCACATCCCCAAACTTTAAAAAACGACAACTTTGGCCTTTTGCCATACCATAGTACATATAGCGTCGTCTCAACGGATTTTGATGGTGCCCTATTTAAAGTGAATGGAGCTGTTTCTAATGCATAACCCCAAAACGATAACGACAAATCGGTAAGAGACATCATAGATCGCACCTTCTCTAATAAAGTATGATTACAACGTTCGGACACACCATTACGCTGTGGTGTTCCAGGCGGTGTTAACTGTGAAACAATTCCACATTGTCTTAAGTGAGCACCAAACTCGAAACTCAGATATTCACCCCCACGATCAGACCGTAGGAACTTGATCTTCTTGTTACGATGATTTTCAACTTCACTCTGAAATTGCTTGAACTTTTCAAATGTTTCAGACTTGTGCTTCATCAAGTAGACATAACCATATCTACTCAAATCGTCAGTGAAGGTGAGAAAATAACGATATCCGCCGCGTGCCTCCACGCTCATCGGACCACACACATCGGTATGTATGATTTCCAACAAGTCACTTGCACGCTCCATTGTTCCGGAGAACGGAGTCTTAGTCTTCTTGCCCATGAGGCATGGTTCGCACGTGTCAAGTGAATCAAAGTCAAGTGACTCCAAAAGTCCATCAGCATGGAGTTTCTTCATGCGCTTTACACCAATATGACCTAAGCGGCAGTGCCACAAAAATATGGCGCTATCATTGTTAACTCTAACTCTTTTGGTCTCAATGTTATGTATGTGTGTATCGCTATCAAGATTCAATATGAACAATCCTCTCACATTGGGTGCATGACCATAAAAGATGTTACTCATAGAAATAGAACAACCATTATTCTCTGACTTAAAAGAGTAACCGTCTCGCAATAAACAAGATCCAGATATAATGTTCATGCTCAACACAGTGCACTAAATAACAATGATTCAAGTTCATAACTAATCCTGATGGTAACTGAAGTGAAACTGTGCCGACGGCGATTGCATCAACCTTGGAACCATTTCCTACGCGCATTGTCACTTCATCTTTCGCCAGCCTTCGTCTATTCCGCAGTTCCTGTTTCGAGTTGCAAATATGAGCAACAGAACCGGTATCGAATACCCAGGCACTACTACGAGAGCGGTTAAGTACACATCAATAACTTGTATATCAAATATACCTGATTTTTCTTTGGCCGCCTTCTTATCTGCCAGATACTTGGGGCAATTGCGCTTCCAGTGAAACATACCCTTGCAATAGTAACACTCCGTTTCAGGCTTAGGTCCAGCTTTGGGTTTCTTCGTCGGATTGGCAACAGGCTTGCCGCTCTTCTTTGAATTACCCTTCTTGCCTTTGCCGTTTCTCTTGAAACTAGTGGTCTTATTCACCATCAACATTTGATGCTCTTTACGGAGTTCAGACTCTGCGACTTTCAGCATCGCAAACAACTCGCCGGGAGACTTGTTCATCCCTTGCATGTTGTAGTTCAACACAAAGCCTTTATAGCTTGGCGGCAGTGATTGAAGGATTCTGTCAGTGATAGCCTCTTGTGGGAGTTCAATCCCCAGCTCAGCTGGACGGTTTGAGTACCCAGACATTTTGAGCACATGTTCACTGACAGACGAGTTTTCCTCCATCTTGCAAGCATAGAATTTATCGGAGGTCTCATACCTCTCGATCCGGGCGTTCTTCTGAAAGATAAACTTCAACTCCTGGAATATTCAAATGCTCCATGACGCTCAAAGCGACGTTGAAGTCCCGGTTCTAAGCCATACAAGACTGCACATTGAACTACTGAGTAGTCCTCCTTACGTGCTAACCAAGCGTTCTTAACATCCTGATCAGCCGTAGTGGGTGGTTCATCTCCTAGCGCAGCATTAAGGACATAATCCTTCTTCCCAGCTTGTAAGATTAGCTTAAGATTACGAGCCCAGTCTACAAAGTTGCTTCCATCATCTTTCAACTTAGCTTTCTCTAGGAACGTATTAAAATTCAGGGTGACTGTCGCGTGAGCCATGATGTACAACACAAATATATTCAAAGTGGACTTAGACTATGTTCAAGATAATTAGAGTTTAACTTAATCAAAATTATACACTAAACTCCCACTCAAAAAGTACATCTCTCTAGTCATTTGAGTGGTTCATGATCCACTTACACTAGCTCAAGTCCGATCATCACGTGAGTTGAGTATAGTTTCAGTGGTAAGCATCCCTATGCTAATCATATCATCTATATGATTCATGATCGACCTTTCGGTCTCATGTGTTCCGAGGCCATGTCTGCACATGCTAGGCTCGTCAAGCTTAACCCGAGTGTTCCGCGTGCGCAACTGTTTTGCACCCGTTGTATGTGAACGTTGAGTCTATCACACCCGATCATCACGTGGTGTCTCGAAACGATGAACTGTAGCAACGGTGCACAGTCGGGGAGAACACAATTTCGTCTTGAAATTTTAGTGAGAGATCACCTCATAATGCTACCGTCGTTCTAAGCAAAATAAGGTGCATAAAAGGATTAACATCACATGCAATTCATAAGTGACATGATATGGCCATCATCACGTGCTTCTTGATCTCCATCACCAAAGCACCGGCACGATCTTCTTGTCACCGGCGCCACACCATTATCTCCATCAACGTGTCGCCATCGGGGTTGTCATGCTACTCATGCTATTACTACTAAAGCTACATCCTAGCAAAATAGTAAACGCATCTGCAAGCACATACGTTAGTATAAAGACAACCCTATGGCTCCTGCCGGTTGCCGTACCATCGACGTGCAAGTCAATATTATCTATTACAACATGATCATCTCATACATCCAATATATCACATCACATCGTTGGCCATATCACATCACAAGCATACCCTGCAAAAACAAGTTAGACGTCCTCTAATTTTGTTGTTGCATGTTTTACGTGGTGACCACGGGTATCTAGTAGGATCGCATCTTACTTACGCAAACACCACAACGGAGATATATGAGTTTTCTATTTAACCTCATCCAAGGACCTCCTCGGTCAAATCCGATTCAACTAAAGTTGGAGAAACCGACACTTGCCAGTCATCTTTGAGCAACGGGGTTACTCGTAGCGATGAAACCAGTCTCTCGTAAGCGTACGAGTAATGTCGGTCCAAGCCGCTTCAATCCAACAATACCGCGGAATCAAGAAAAGACTAAGGAGGGCAGCAAAACGCACATCACCGCCCACAAAAACTTTTGTGTTCTACTCGAGAAGACATCTACGCATGAACCTAGCTCAAGATGCCACTGTTGGTGAACGTCGCATGGGAAACAAAAAATTTCCTACGCGCACGAAGACCTATCATGGTGATGTCCATCTACGAGAGGGGATGAGTGTGTTGGAATTATGCCCTAGAGGCAATGATAAATATAGTTATTATTATAATTCCTGTATCAAGATAATCGTTTATTATCCATGCTATAATTGTATTGAATGAAGACTCATTTACATGTGTGGATACATAGACAAAACACTGTCCCTAGCAAGCCTCTAGTTGGCTAGCTAGTTGATCAAAGATAGTCACTGTCTTTTGATTATAAACAAGGTGTTGTTGCTTGATAACTGGATCACGTCATTAGGAGAATCACGTGATGGACTAGACCCAAACTAATAGACGTAGCATGTTGATCGTGTCATTTTGTTGCTACTGTTTTCTGCGTGTCAAGTATTTATTCCTATGACCATGAGATCATATAACTCACTGACACCGGAGGAATGCTTTGTGTGCATCAAACGTTGCAACGTAACTGGGTGACTATAAAGATGCTCTCCAGGTATCTCCGAAGGTGTTAGTTGATTAGTATGGATCAAGACTGGAATTTGTCACTCCGTGTGACGGAGAGGTATCTCGGGGCCCACTCGGTAATACAACATCACACACAAGCCTTGCAAGCAATGTAACTTAGTGTAAGTTGCGGGATCTTGTATTACGGAACGAGTAAAGAGACTTGCCGGTAAACGAATTGAAATAGTTATGTGGATACTGACGATCGAATCTCGGGCAAGTAACATACCGAAGGACAAAGGGAATTACATACGGGATTATATGAATCCTTGGCACTGAGGTTCAAACGATAAGATCTTCGTAGAATATGTAGGATCCAATATGGGCATCCAGGTCCCGCTATTGGATATTGACCGAGGAGTCTCTTGGGTCATGTCTACATAGTTCTCGAACCCGCAGGGTCTGCACACTTAAGGTTCGACGTTGTTTTATGAGTATTTGAGTTATATGGTTGGTTGCCGAATGTTGTTCGGAGTCCCGGATGAGATCACGGACGTCACGAGGGTTTCCGGAATGGTCCGGAAACGAAGATTGATATATAGGATGACCTCATTTGATTAGCGGAAGGTTTTCGGAGTTACCGGGAATGTACCGGGAATGACGAATGGGTTCCGGGAGTTCACCGGGGGGGGGGCAACCCACCCCGGGGAAGCCTATAGGCCTTGAGGGTGGCACGCCAGTCCTTAGTGGGCTGGTGGGACAGCCCAAAAGGGCCCTATGCGCCTAGGAAATAAAATCAAAGAGAAAAAAAAAGCGGAGGTGGGAAGGGAAGGAAGGACTCCCACCCACCAAACCAAGTCCAACTCGGTTTGGGGGGGGGGGAACCTTCCCCCTTGGACTCGGCCGACCCCCTTGGGGCTCCTTGAGCCCCAAGGCAAGGTCCCCTTCCTCCCAACTATATATATGGAGGTTTTAGGGCTGATTTGAGACGACTTTTCCACGGCAGCCCGACCACATACCTCCACGGTTTTTCCTCTAGATCGCGTTTCTGCGGAGCTCGGACGGAGCCCTGCTGAGACAAGGTCATCACCAACCTCCGGAGGGACGTCACGCTGCCGGAGAACTCTTCTACCTCTCCGTCTCTCTTGCTGGATCAAGAAGGCCGAGATCATCGTCGAGCTGTACGTGTGCTGAACGCGGAGGTGCCGTCCGTTCGGTACTAGATCGTGGGACTGATCGCGGGATTGTTCGCGGGGCGGATCGAGGGACGTGAGGACGTTCCACTACATCAACCGCGTTCACCAACGCTTCTGCTGTACGATCTACAAGGGTACGTAGATCACTCATCCCCTCTCGTAGATGGACATGACCATGATAGGTCTTCGTGCGCGTAGGAAATTTTTTGTTTCCCATGCGACGTTCCCCAACAGTGGTATCAGAGCTAGGTTCATGCGTAGATGTCTTCTCGAGTAGAACACAAAAGTTTTTGTGGGCGGTGATGTGCGTTTTGCTGCCCTCCTTAGTCTTTTCTTGATTCCGCGGTATTGTTGGATTGAAGCGGCTTGGACCGACATTACTCGTACGCTTACGAGAGACTGGTTTCATCGCTACGAGTAACCCCGTTGCTCAAAGATGACTGGCAAGTGTCGGTTTCTCCAACTTTAGTTGAATCGGATTTGACCGAGGAGGTCCTTGGATGAGGTTAAATAGCAACTCATATATCTCCGTTGTGGTGTTTGCGTAAGTAAGATACGATCCTACTAGATACCCATGGTCACCACGTAAAACATGCAACAACAAAATTAGAGGACGTCTAACTTGTTTTTGCAGGGTATGCTTGTGATGTGATATGGCCAACGATGTGATGTGATATATTGGATGTATGAGATGATCATGTTGTAATAGAAATATCGACTTGCACGTCGATGGTACGGCAACCGGCAGGAGCCATAGGGTTGTCTTTATACTAAAGTTTGTGCTTGCATATGCGTTTACTATTTTGCTAGGATGTAGCTTTAGTGAAAAAAGTTCTGCTCCCTTAGATCGTCATTTTCCTCCTCAAGTTTCAAAACTCTATGGCAAAGCTCCTGCTTACTCTCCTACAAGAATCGAGAAGGGATATACAAGGTCTTAGGCTTCTTCCTATGGTCAGGGAGGCTTAACTTCTTGAACTCCACATGGGTGTTTGCAGGTTGAGGTAGAGGAGCCTCCTCTTCATTGGAACTCGTTTGCTCCTTCCCTTTGGGTTCATAGTCCTCTTCCTCATTAGTGGTCCAGCCATATGGTTCCAAGTCCCCATAGACCTTGGGGTTAGCAAGGTAGTCAGCCACATAGCTCTCTCCCTCTTAATCTTGAGAAGACATCTTGACCTAGATCTGCGGCAGAACAAGCTCGAAACGAAAACAGAGGAAAACTGCACGATACGGAGATCAAAACCTTCGGGCGACTATATATTGATTTTTTCTGGGCCAGAAGGAGTCCTCCACAAGAAAACAGAGTCCGGGAGGCACACGAGGTGCCCACAAGCTTGCCCACCGCCACCAGGGGTGGTGGCGGAGTGGGGGCTTGTGGCTGCCTCGTTCGCTCTCCGGACTGCATTTTATTTTTCTAATTTTCCAAAAATTCCAAAGTGAGGAAATTTCCTATTGAAAAAGTATCGGAGTCCAATTTCTTGCCGAAACAGATACATCTTCGTTTTCAAGGTCTAAAACAGGCTGATAAACATCCCTTATGTACTCCTCTGGAGTTATGACATTGATGATATTGGTCTCAACATTTATGGGAGTACCAGAGATGTAATGCTTGATTCTTTGACCATTTACCACTCTAGGAAAATTTCCTTCCGTGTTATTGATTTTGATGGCACCGGAACGATATACTTCCTCGACAACATAGGGACCTTCCCATTTAGAGAGAAGCTTGCCTGCAAAGAATCTCAAACGAGAATTGTATAGCAAGACATAATCACCTACATTGAACTCTCATTTCTGTATTCGTTTGTCGTGCCATCTCTTAACCTTTTCTTTGAACAACCTGGCATTCTCGTATGCCTGGGCTCTCCATTCATCTAACGAGTTGATATCAAACAACCGCTTCTCACCGACAAGTTTGAAATCAAAGTTGAGCTCTTTGATTGCCCAATAAGCTTTGTGTTCCAGCTCAAGAGGTAAATGACAGGCCTTACCGTAAACCATTTTATACGATGACATGCCCATGGGATTCTTATAAGCAGTCCTATAAGCCCATAGTGCATCGTTAAGTTTGCTAGACCAGTTCTTTCGAGATCTATTTGTTGGAATTATGCCCTAGAGGCAATAATAAATATAGTTATTATTATAATTCCTGTATCAAGATAATCATTTATTATCCATGCTATAATTGTATTGAATGAAGACTCATTTACATGTGTGGATACATAGACAAAACACTGTCCCTAGCAAGCCTCTAGTTGGCTAGCCAGTTGATCAAAGATAGTCAGTGTCTTCTGATTATGAACAAGGTGTTGTTGCTTGATAACTGGATCACGTCATTAGGAGAATCACGTGATGGACTAGACCTAAACTAATAGACGTAGCATGTTGATCGTGTCATTTTGTTGCTACTGTTTTTTGCGTGTCAAGTATTTGTTCCTATGACCATGAGATCATATAACTCACTGACACCGGAGGAATACTTTGTGTGTATCAAACGTCGCAACGTAACTGGGTGACTATAAAGATGCTCTACAGGTATCTCCGAAGGTGTTAGTTGAGTTAGTATGGATCAAGACTGGGATTTGTCACTCCGTGTGACGGAGAGGTATCTCGGGGCCCACTCGGTAATACAACATCACACACAAGCCTTGCAAGCAATGTGACTTAGTGTAAGTTACGGGATCTTGTATTACGGAAGGAGTAAAGAGACTTGCTGGTAAACGAGATTGAAATAGGTATGCGGATACTGACGATCGAATCTCGGGCAAGTAACATACCGAAGGACAAAGGGAATGACATACGGGATTATATGAATCCTTGGCACTGAGGTTCAAACGATAAGATCTTCGTAGAATATGTAGGATCCAATATGGGCATCCAGGTCCCGCTATTGGATATTGACCGAGGAGTCTCTCAGGTCATGTCTACATAGTTCTCGAACCCGCAGGGTCTGCACACTTAAGGTTCGACGTTGTTTTATGCGTATTTGAGTTATATGGTTGGTTACCGAATGTTGTTCGGAGTCCCGGATGAGATCACGGATGTCACGAGGGTTTCCGGAATGGTCCGGAAACGAAGATTGATATATAGGATGACCTCATTTGATTACCGGAAGGTTTTCGGAGTTACCGGGAATGTACCGAGAATGACGAATGGGTTCCGGGAGTTCACCGGGGGGAGGGGGCAACCCACCCCGGGGAAGCCCATAGGCCTTGAGGGTGGCGCACCAGCCCTTAGTGGGCTGGTGGGACAGCCCAAAAGAGCCCTATGCGCATTGGAAGAAAAATCAAAGAGAAAAAAAAAGAGGAGGTGGGAAGGGAAGGAAGGACTCCCACCCACCAAACCAAGTCCAACTCGGTTTGGGGGGGGGGGGAGACCTTCCCCCCTTGGCTCGGCCGACCCCTTTGGGGCTCCTTGAGACCCAAGGCAAGGTACCCTCTCTCCCACCTATATATACGGAGGTTTTAGGGCTCATTTGAGACGACTTTTCCACGGCAGCCCGACCACATACCTCCATGGTTTTTCCTCTAGATCGCGTTTCTGCGGAGCTCGGGCGGAGCCCTGCTGAGACAAGGTCATCACCAACCTCCGGAGCACCGTCACGCTGCCGGAGAACTCTCCTACCTCTCCGTCTCTCTTGCTGGATCAAGAAGGCCGAGATCATCGTCGAGCTGTACGTGTGCTGAACGCGGAGGTGCCGTTCGTTCGGTACTAAATCGTGGGACTGATCGCGGGATTGTTCGCGAGGCGGATCGAGGGATGTGAGGACGTTCCACTACATCAACCGCGTTCACTATCGCTTCTGCCGTACGGTCTACAAGGGTACGTAGATCACTCTATTGGGGAACGTCGCATGGGAAACAAAAAATTTCCTACGCGCACGAAGACCTATCATGGTGATGTCCATCTACGAGAGGGGATGAGTGATCTACGTACCTTTGTAGATCGTACAGCAGAAGCGTTAGTGAACGCGGTTGATGTAGTGGAACGTCCTCACGTCCCTCGATCCGCCCCGCGAACAATCCCGCGATCAGTCCCACGATCTAGTACCGAACGGACGGCACCTCCGCGTTCAGCACACGTACAGCTCGACGATGATCTCGGCCTTCTTGATCCAGCAAGAGAGATGGATAGGTAGAAGAGTTCTCCGGCAGCGTGACGGCGCTCCGGAGGTTGGTGATGACCTTGTCTCAGCAGGGCTCCGCCCGAGCTCCGCAGAAACGCGATCTAGAGGAAAAACCGTGGAGGTATGTGGTCGGGCTGCCGTGGAAAAGTCGTCTCAAATCAGCCCTAAAACCTCCGTATATATAGTTGGGAGGGAGGGGACCTTGCCTTGGGACTCAAGGAGCCCCAAGGGGGTCGGCCGAGTCCAAGGGGGAAGGTCCCCCCCCCAAACCGAGTTGGACTTGGTTTGGTGGGTGGGAGTCCTTCCTTCCCTTCCCACCTCCTCTTTTTTTTTTCTTTTCTCTTTGATTTTCTTTCCTAGGAGCATAGAGCCCTTTTGGGCTGTCCCACCAGCCCACTAAGGACTGGTGTGCCACCCTCAAGGCCTATGGGCTTCCCCGGGGTGGGTTGCCCCCCCGGTGAACTCCCGGAACCCATTCGTCATTCCCGGTAACTCCGAAAACCTTCCGGTAATCAAATGAGGTCATCCTATATATCAATCTTCGTTTTCGGACCATTCCGGAAACCCTCGTGACGTCCGTGATCTCATCCGGGACTCCGAACAACATTCAGCAACCAACCATATAACTCAAATACGCATAAAACAACGTCGAACCTTAAGTGTGCAGACCCTGCGGGTTCGAGAACTATGTAGACATGACCCAAGAGACTCCTCGGTCAATATCCAATAGCGGGACCTGGATACCCATATTGGATCCTAGATATTCTACGAAGATCTTATCATTTGAACCTCAGTGCCAAGGATTCATATAATCCCGTATGTCATTCCCTTTGTCCTTCGGTATGTTACTTGCCCGAGATTCGATCGGCAGTATCCGCATACCTATTTCAATCTCGTTTACCGGCAAGTCTCTTTACTCGTTCCGTAATACAAGATCCCGCAACTTACACTAAGTTACATTGCTTGCAAGGCTTGTGTGTGATGTTGTATTACCGAGTGGGCCCCGAGATACCTCTCCGTCACACGGAGTGACAAATCCCAGTCTTGATCCATACTAACTCAACTAACACCTTCGGAGATACCTGTAGAGCATCTTTATAGTCACCCAGTTACATTGCGACGTTGGATACACACAAAGCATTCCTCCGGTGTCAGTGAGTTATATGATCTCATGGTCATAGGAATAAATACTTGACACGCAGAAAACAGTAGCAACAAAATGACATGATCAACATGCTACGTCTATTAGTTTGGGTCTAGTCCATCACGTGATTCTCCTAATGACGTGATCCAGTTATCAAGCAACAACACCTTGTTTATAATCAGAAGATACTTACTATCTTTGATCAACTGGCTAGCCAACTAGAGGCTTGCTAGGGACAGTGTTTTGTCTATGTATCCACACATGTAAATGAGTCTTCATTCAATACAATTATAGCATGGATAATAAACGATTATCTTGATACAGGAATTATAATAATAACTATATTTATCATTGCCTCTAGGGCATAATTCCAACAGTCTCCCAGTTGCACTAGAGTCAATAATCTAGCCCTCACATCATCATGTGAATTACATTGTAATAAATCTAACACCCATACAGTTCTGGTGTTGATCATGCTTTGGCCGTGGAAGAGGTTTAGTCAGCGGGTCTGCTACATTAAGATCTGTGTGCACTTTGCATATATTTCCGTCCTCTCCTTCGACGTAGTCGCGGATGAGGTTGAAGCGTCGTTTGATGTGTCTGGACTTCTTGTGAAACCGTGGTTCCTTTGCTAAGGCAATGGCACCCGTGTTGTCACAGAACAAGGTTATTGGATTCAGTGCGCTTGGCACCACTCCAAGATCCGTCATGAACTGCTTCATCCAGACACCGTCCTTAGCCGCCTCCGAGGCAGCCATGTACTCCGCTTCACATGTAGAATCTGCTACGACGCTTTGCTTGGAACTGCACCAGCTTACCGCACCCCCATTAAGAATAAATACGTATCCGGTTTGCGACTTAGAGTCGTCCGGATCTGTGTCAAAGCTTGCATCGACGTAACCTTTTACGGTGAGCTCTTCGTCACCTCCATACACGAGAAACATCTCCTTAGTCCTTTTCAGGTACTTTAGGATATTCTTGACCGCTGTCCAGTGATCCACTCCTGGATTACTCTGGAACCTACCTGCCATACTTATGGCCAGGCTAACATCCGGTCTAGTGCACAACATTGCATACATGATAGAACCTATGGCTGAAGCATAGGGGACGGAGCGCATATGCTCTCTATCTTCATCAATTGCTAGGCACTGAGTCTTACTCAATCTCGTACCTTGTAAAACTAGCAAGAACCCTTTCTTGGACTGTTCCATTTTGAACCTCTTCAAAACTTTATCAAGGTATGTGCTTTGTGAAAGTCCTATCAGGCGTTTTGATCTATCCCTATAGATCTTAATGCCTAGAATGTAAGCAACTTCTCCTAGATCCTTCATAGAGAAACTCTTATTCAAGTAATCCTTTATGCTCTCTAAAAACTCCACGTTGTTTCCAATCAGCAATATGTCATCCACATATAATATTAGAAATGCCACAGAGCTCCCACTCACTTTCTTGTAAATACAAGATTCTCCAACCACTTGTATAAACCCAAATGCTTTGATCACCTCAGCAAAGCGTTTGTTCCAACTCAGAGATGCTTGCACCAGTCCATAAATGGATCGCTGGAGCTTCCATACCTTGTTAGCATTCTTAGGATCGACAAAACCTTCGGGTTGTATCATATACAACTCTTCCTTAAGGAAACCGTTAAGGAACGCCGTTTTGACATCCATCTGCCAGATTTCATAATCGAAAAATGCAGCTATTGCTAACATGATTTTGTCGGACTTAAGCATCGCTACGGGTGAGAATGTCTCATCGTAGTCAACTCCTTGAACTTGTGAAAAACCCTTTGCCACAAGTCGAGCATTATAAACGGTCACATTGCCGTCAGCGTCCGTCTTCCTCTTAAAGATCCATTTGTTCTGAATAGCCTTGCGGCCCTCAGGTAGTACCTCCAGAGTCCACACTTTGTTCTCATACATGGATCCTATCTCGGACTTCATGGCTTCTAGCCATTTGTTGGAATCTGGGCCCACCATTGCTTCTTCATAATTTGCAGGTTCATTGTTGTCTAACAACATGATTGATAAGACGGGATTACCGTACCACTCTGGAGCAGCACGTGGTCTCGTCGACCTGCGTGGTTCGACAGAAACTTGAACCGGAGTTTCATGATCATCATCATTAACTTCCTCCTCAACCGGCGTCACAACGACAGAGGTTTCCCCTTGCCCTGCGCCACCATCCAGAGGGATGAGAGGTTCGACAACCTCGTCAAGTTCTATCTTTCTCCCACTCAATTCTCTCGAGAGAAACTCCTTCTCGAGAAAAGCTCCGTTTTTAGCAACAAACACTTTGCCCTCGGATTTGAGATAGAAGGTGTACCCAACAGTCTCTTTTGGGTAACCTATGAAGACGCACTTTTCCGCTTTGGGTTCCAGCTTTTCAGGCTGAAGCTTTTCGACATAAGCATCACATCCCCAAACTTTAAGAAACGACAACTTTGGCCTTTTGCCATACCACAGTTCGTATGGTGTCGTCTCAACAGATTTTGATGCTGCCCTATTTAAAGTGAATGCAGCTGTTTCTAATGCATAACCCCAAAACGATAACGGCAAATCGGTAAGAGACATCATAGATCGCACCATCTCTAATAAAGTACGATTACGACGCTCGGACACACCATTACGCTGTGGTGTTCCAGGCGGTGTTAACTGTGAAACAATTCCACATTGTCTTAAGTGAGCACCAAACTCGAAACTCAGATATTCACCCCCACGATCAGACCGTAGGAATTTTTCTTGTTACGATGATTTTCCACTTCACTCTGAAATTGCTTGAACTTTTCAAATGTTTCAGACTTGTGCTTCATCAAGTAGACATAACCATATCTACTCAAATCGTCAGTGAAGGTGAGAAAATAACGATATCCGCCGCGCGCCTCTACGCTCATCGGACCACACACATCGGTATGTATGATTTCCAACAAGTCACTTGCACGCTCCATAGTTCCGGAGAACGGAGTCTTTGTCATCTTGCCCATGAGGCATGGTTCGCACGTGTCAAGTGAATCAAAGTCAAGTGACTCCAAAAGTCCATCAGCATGGAGTTTCTTCATGCGCTTTACACAAATATGACCTAATCAGCAGTGCCACAAAAATATGGCGCTATCATTGTTAACTCTAACTCTTTTGGTCTCAATGTTATGTATATGCGTATCGCTATCAAGATTCAATATGAACAATCCTTTCACATTAGGTGCATGACCATAAATGATGTTACTCATAGAAATAGAACAACCATTATTCTCTGACTTAAAAGAGTAACCGTCTTGCAATAAACAAGATCCAGATATAATGTTCATGCTCAACGCAGGCACTAAATAACAATGATTTAAGTTCATCACTAATCCTGATGGTAACTGAAGTGAAACTGTGCCGACGGCGATTGCATCAACCTTGGAACCATTTCCTACGCGCATCGTCACTTCATCTTTCGCCAGCCTTCGTCTATTCCGCAGTTCCTGTTTCGAGTTGCAAATATGAGCAACAGAACCGGTATCGAATACCTAGGCACTACTACGAGAGCCGGTTAAGTACACATCAATAACATGTATAACAAATATACCTGATTTTTCTGTGGCCGCCTTCTTATCTGCCAGATACTTGGGGCAATTGCGCTTCCAGTGACCCATACCCTTGCAATAGTAACACTCCGTTTCAGGCTTAGGTCCAGCTTTGGGTTTCTTCGTCGGATTGGCAACAGGCTTGCCGCTCTTCTTTGAATTACCCTTCTTGCCTTTGCCGTTTCTCTTGAAACTAGTGATCTTATTCACCATCAACACTTGCTGCTCTTTACGGAGTTCAGACTCTGCGACTTTCAGCATCGCAAACAACTCGCTGGGAGACTTGTTCATCCCTTGCATGTTGTAGTTCAACACAAAGCTTTTATAGCTTGGCGGCGGTGATTGAAGGATTCTGTCAGTGATAGCCTCTTGCGGGAGTTCAATCCCCAGCTCAGCTAGACGGTTTGAGTACCCAGACATTTTGAGCACATGTTCACTGACAAACGAGTTTTCCTCCATCTTGCAAGCATAGAATTTATCGGAGGTCTCATACCTCTCGATCCGGGCGTTCTTCTGAAAGATAAACTTCAACTCTTGGAACATCTCAAATGCTCCATGACGCTCAAAGCGACGTTGAAGTCCCGGTTCTAAGCCATACAAGACTGCACATTGAACTATTGAGTAGTCCTCCTTACGTGCTAACCAAGCGTTCTTAACATCCTGATCAGCCGTAGCAGGTGGTTCATCTCCTAGCGCAGCATTAAGGACATAATCCTTCTTCCCAGCTTGTAAGATTAGCTTAAGATTACGAGCCCAGTCTACAAAGTTGCTTCCATCATCTTTCAACTTAGCTTTCTCTAGGAACGTATTAAAATTCAGGATGACTGTAGCGTGAGCCATGAACTACAACACAAATATATTCAAAGTGGACTTAGACTTTGTTCAAGATAATTAGAGTTTAACTTAATCAAATTATTTGCTAAACTCCCACTCAAAAAGTACATCTCTCTAGTCATTTGAGTGGTTCATGATCCACTTACACTAGCTCAAGTCCGATCATCACGTGAGTTGAGTATAGTTTCAGTGGTAAGCATCCCTATGCTAATCATATCATCTATATGATTCATGATCGACCTTTCGGTCTCATGTGTTTCGAGGCCATGTCTGCACATGCTAGGCTCGTCAAGCTTAACCCGAGTGCTCCGCGTGCGCAACTGTTTTGCACCCGTTGTATGTGAACGTTGAGTCTAATACACCCGATCATCACGTGGTGTCTCGAAACGACGAACTGTAGCAACGGTGCACAGTCGGGGAGAACAAAATTTCGTCTTGAAATTTTAGTGAGAGATCACCTCATAATGCTACCGTCGTTCTAAGCAAAATAAGGTGCATAAAAGGATTAACATCACATGCAATTCATAAGTGACATGATATGGCCATCATCACGTGCTTCTTGATCTCCATCACCAAAGCACCGGCACGATCTTCTTGTCACCGGCGCCACACCATGATCTCCATCAACGTGTTGCCATCGGGGTTGTCGTGCTACTCATGCTATTACTCTCAAGTGGAAATTAGACAAGCTCAAGACTGCTCCAACAACACCACCATCACCACCAAAGGAAGACGACTAAGCATTGGTATGGGCAATCCCCTTGGCTTCTGCCAAGCTTGGGGGAGTTGCCCTGGTATCGTATCACCTCTATATCTTTTGCTTTTACCTTTGTTTTAGTTCTTTCCTTTTCAGTTTTTATTTCTTCTTTTAGAGGAATAAGTCTTTAGTTGTTAGTTTGAGTCTTTTGCTTTTGTCTCTCCCCCGTTGTATTCGAGCTTACAAGCTATATAATAAAGAGTATCTTAGTCAAGGGCTTTGCTTTGTGCCATGATCAAAAAGTATGAAAAGAACGATAGCATGAAAGATCATGAGACGATCTTATGGAAAGTGGTAACTTCACTTATGACACGTATGATGATTGAAACTTGTTGAGAATAAATCAACATAGACCTCGGTCATTGTTGCAATTAATAAGAAGTAATAAGGAAAGAGAGATTCACATATAAATATATCATCTTAGACACTTTTTATAGTTGTGAGCACTCACCAAACTATTACATGCCTAGGAGTAGATGTTGGACAAGGAAGACAACATAATGAATTGTGTTTGCTTGGTTCCAAACAATGTTATATGATTAGAGATCCCTTAGCATGTGACGATTGCTTCCACCTCTTATTAGCCAAAACTCCCGCACCAAGTAGAGATACTACTTGTGCATCCATAAACCTCCACCCAGTTTTGCCATGAGAGTCCACCATACCTACCTATGGATTGAATAAGATCCTTCAAGTAAGTTGTCATCGGTGCAAGCAATAAAAATTGCTCTCTAATATGTATGATCTAGTAGTGTGTGGAAAATAAGATTTGTCCGAACCTGTGATGAGGAAGACATAAAAGCGACAGACTGCATAATAAAGTTCTTTATCACAGGAGGCAATATAAAGTGACGTTCCTCCGCACTAAGAGGACACGCATTCAAACCTCAAAAACGCATGACAACCTCTGCTTCCCTTTACGAAGGGCCTATCTTGTACCTTTACCTTTTGCCCTTGTAAGAGTCATGGTGATCACCACCAATTCCCTTTTTGCCTTTGTCTTGGCTACCGTCACATGTTTGGGAAAGATCTACATTCATATATCAACTTGGAGTTGAGTACTTATGCTTTATTGTTGTTGACTTTACCCTTGAGGTAAACCGTTGGGAGGCAAAACTATAAGCCCCTATCTTCCTCTGTGTCCAGCTGAAACTTTGACACCATGAGTACCACGTGAGTTGTAACAATTGTGGAAAACAAAAGACATGATTGAGTATGTGGGTTTGCCTTACAAGCTCTTATTTGACTCTTTCTGATGTTGTGATAAATTGCAATTGCTTCAATGACTATGGACTATTGTTGGTTACTTCTCGGTCAGGTTTTTGCTTCATGCTTTGCTTTGTGAAGGAATTGTTACTTTTCCATAAGAATCTTTATGATATATTGTTGTCCTATGTGTGATCATGATGCCCTCATGTCTGTATTATGTTTTATCGACACCTTCGTCCCTCAACATGTGGACATGTTTATGGAACTTGGTTTTCGCTTGAGGACAAGCGAGGTCTAAGCTTGGGGGAGTTGATACGTCCATTTTGCATCATGCTTTCATGTTGATATTTATTGCTTTTTGGGCTGTTATATTACTTGTGGTACCATATTTATGCCTTTTCTCTCTTATTTTGCAAGGATTATTTGAAGAGGGAGAATTCAGGCAGCTGGAATTCTGGACTGGAAAAGGAGCAAATCCTAGTCCACCATTCTGCACATCTCCAAATGCCCGGAAAAGTTACGTAGATTTTTTCTGGAATATATTAAAAATACTGGGCGAAAAACTATCGGAGGGGGGCCACCAGGGCTCCACAAGCCCCCACTCCGCCACCACCCCCCTGGTGGCGCAGGGCAAGCTCGTGGGCCGCCTGGCGGCCTACTAGCTCCCCCCTTTTGCTATATGAAGGGTTTTGGTCTGGAAAAAAAATCAATAGGGAGCTTTTTCGTGGTTTCGCCGCCGCCACGAGGCGGAACTTGAGCAGATCCAATCTAGAGCTCTGGCAGGACGATCCTGCCGGGGAAACTTCCCTCCTGGAGGGGGAAATCGTCGCCATCATCATCACCAACACTCCTCTTGTCGGAGGGGAGGCATCTTCATCAACATCTTCATCAGCACCATCTCCTCTCCAACCCCTAGTTCATCTCTTGTAACCAATCTTCGTCTCACAACTCCGATTGGTACTTGTAAGGTTGCTAGTAGTGTTGATTACTCTTTGTAGTTGATGCTAGTTGGATTACTTGGTGGAAGAGTTTATGTTCAGATCCTTGATGTTATTCATTACACCTCTGGTCATGATTATGATTATGTCTTGTGAGTAGTTACTTTTGTTCCTGAGGACATGGGATAAGTCATGCTGATAATAGTCATGTGAATTTGATATTCGTTCGGTATTTTGATATATTGTATGTTGTTTTTCCTCTAGTGGTGTTATGTGAACGTCGACTACATAACACTTCACCATATTTGGGCCTAGAGGAAGGCATTGGGAAGTAGTCAGTAGATGATGGGTTGCTGGAGTGACAGAAGCTTAAACCCCAGTCTATGCGTTGCTTCGTGAGGGGCTGATTTGGATCCACTAGTTTAATGCTATGGTTAGACTTTGTCTTAATGCGAGAGAGGTTAATCATAAGTGGGATGCTTGTCCAAGTAAGGCCAGTACCCAAGCGCCGGTCCACCCACATATCAAACTATCAAAGTAATGAATGTGAATCATATGAACATGATAAAACTAGCATGACAGAAATTCCCGTGTGTCCTCGGGAGCGTTTTTCCTCCTATAAAACTTTGTTCAGGCTTGTCCCTTGCTACAAAAGGGATTGGGCCACTTGCTGCACCCTCGCTCCTACTTGTTACTTGTTACTCTTTGCTTGCTACGTTTCACCTCGCTACACAATCACTTGTTACCGCTACTTTCAGTGCTTGTAGTTATTACCTTGCTGAAATCCGTTTATCAGAGCCTTCTGCTCCTCGTTGGGTTCGACACTCTTACTTATCGAAAGGACTACGATTGATCCCCTATACTTGTGGGTCATCAAGGTCCGAGGCGGGCGGCCTAGAACCCTGGCCGCCACTAGGGCTGGGCATTCGGTCTAACCGAACCGATCGGTTTGGTTTTCTAAAATGAAAAGATTTTCGGTTTTTCAATCTTACAAACCGAACGGTCCTAGCACACTTAAGGAACCGACCTTTTTTCAAACCGAAACTTCGGTTCGGTATACGGTTATGACCGAATCCTTAAGCTCAGGCGCAACAATACATCTTTCTTTAGCCTTTCACAATGCCACACGTTCCAATACTGTTGTATGGCTAGCTGCTAGCTTTATAGTGTTGCCCACGGTGCCTTTCTCAATAGCTCATCGAGGTGGTACTAAACTAAAAGCTGATACTGTGCAACTGTGTATTTTATATGGGCCGATCGTTGTACTACTTTTGGGTCAAACCACACTAGTACGTGAGAAAAACTAAGATAATCATAGTAACAAGCTATGACCTTGAGACCTGGGCTGGGCTCGGGCTGCCAGGATAAGGAATGGAAGGAGGAAGGAGGAATGTCTTTTCGGGTATCTCGGCTCTTTCGGTTAACGAAGTCTAAAAACCGTAATTGGCACATGTATTTCGGTTTTGCAGATTCAATGACCGAAATAGGAATCGTAATTTTCGGTTTTGGTCTATTCGGTTTCGGTACCGATTCTTTCGGTTCGGTATGTCGGTTCTCGGTTAATATGCCCACCCCTAGCCGCCACCCTATGCCTACCCTTCTCGTAGCTGCCAAGGCGTGACCCCAAGGAGGTTTTGATCAAGGCGGCCTACTAAGGAGGTGATTATGGGCTATTGTGGATGTCGAAGGAGATGGCAGCTCGAGTGATGGCCTTAATTGGCGGTGCTCGACGACGGTGTTGGTGAAGCCGGCAGTGGTATGAGGGACTCAACAGGATAATCTTCAACGGCGGCCTGACATGGCCAGGTCACCGGAGAAGAGGGCATCATTGCATGGTGCTGGATCACAGCGACCTCCTCAGACCAGATTTTGTGTACAACGACATGTGCATTTTGTTTTGGTTTTCTTCAGGAAGTCTTCATGTTTGGTTTGGGATGGCCGACCCCCTCCCTCGGTGTAGGAATAATATCCTTCATTCCCTGTCCTCATTCATTTGGTGAGCTTAGCACTAGCAAAGGATATGTGGAGTTGTGTCTCCGGTGGGTCTCTCGGGATCTCACCAGATTAGGTTTCTAGTGGATTCGTTTGGACTTGGCCGACTTTCATGTTTCTACATGACATTATTGGTGTTTTCTTTTCTGGGGTAGTGATTTGCGTGACAGGTCGCGGCTATCGGCATCTCCTGGTTTGCATCGATGACTTTGAGGCCACTACTTCTACAAGCTCTTGGGTTTAGAAAAAATGTGCCCCATCGAGGCAGCGACCCAATCAAGCTATGTTCATGGCGTGCCGCTGGTAGATGCGGGAGGAAGAAGAACCCATGGATATGGATGTAATGTTATTCTTCTGTAAGTGTGTTTTTGTAAGGATGAGTGAACTTATTATATGGTCGTAGCCTTTGATACAAAAAAATAATACTCTGCTAAGGATGGTACAACTACTCTGTAATTAATAAGTAGCTACTGTTTTATGCTTTTTAATGCTAGTAGCTTTCATCCTATGATATGATTGGCTAAATAGTAATTAGAGAGGGAGATGGAGAGGGAGAGTTGGTTCTTACGGCCAATACTATTGTCTACATGCTTTAACCAGTAGGGTTTCAAAACACCACCAAACTGGTTCATGCTCAGGAAAACTAAAGCTACCAGCACATCTAATTTTTTACTTAAAAGTCATCTTTCCTCCGATAATCTGCTATAAAATTATCCCATACAATTTTCTAGGGAAATCTACCGCGTTCTTACATTAAAAAATCTATATCAAATCATACGACTGGTTACAACAGTTCAGACCATCTTGACATTACAACAACAATATATGCCAAGATAAATAGATCAATATTTAACATGTTTAACACCAACATCTCTTTTGAACAAGGCTAAGTTTGGCTACTATATATACCTAGTTTTAAGAGACCTCCTTTGATGGTGTTCGATTCACATTGCTTTCAACATCAGCCCTCCTAACAGCATAAACACGTTATTTGGGACGTGGTTAAAGGGGGTTGACTTTGGATTGGCACAGCTTACTCATGTGGGAACCTGTGCATTACTTTGGGCTACATGGAACTGCAGAAATGATTTAGTGTTTAACAGATATAGCTCTATCAATTTTTTGCAGGTTATCTTTAGGGTTACTGCCTTGATCCGCACGTGATCATTACTCACTTCTGCGGAAGCTAGGGAGCCTTTGGTTACTGGGTGTGTCCGCTGGGAGATGGTATCTCAGGGTATCTTCAACCGGTTTGGATGGCGACACAATAATAGGATAGGTGGCTAGTCATATAGATCTATTATCATAGCCGGTTGTGGCGCGAATGACGCTTTGTATCTTTGATTTCTTTTCATAAACTTGATGTACTTGATTCGAACAGGTTTGTCTTTGCTTAAATAAAAGGCTGCATGCATCACTCGATGCAGAGGCCGGGCGACGCCTCCTTTTCAAAAAAAAGAGACCTCCTTTGAATTATATGATCATGCTTACACTTTATGTCTATAGGGACGTACATCATTTCGGCTGCAGAGTTGATATCGATAAACTTGGGGCACGCACATATAGTGACTGCTGTGAAGCAAGGTAAGACAATGATGAAGTTTGATTTGTTAATGTGTTGGACAGGTGGATGGCTGTGTATCTGTTCCCAAGTATAATTGACAAACAAAAAACTAAAACATCATTTTTTTATTTTTTTATTTAGAAAAGGAGGAATACCTTCCGCCTCTGCATCAGCATGATGCATACAACCCCTTTATTAAAAACAGAACACAAATAGTCCGCAATGTCGCATAGTCTTCGAAATAGCAAAACAAAATAATAAAGCAAAAGTGCCACAACCGGCAAAATAGGCCTAGATGCCTAGCCATCTATCCTATTAGTGGACTGCCATCCAAACCGGTTGTACATATCCGGCGCTACCATCTGCCACCGGATAGACCCAGTAACTAAAGGCTCCCTGGTCCCCGCAGGAGTGAGTAACGACCATGTATGGATCAACGCCGATGCTTTGTGTAGTACCTGCAAAAAAATCATATGTGTTTGTTTGTTAAAAACTATGTCATTCTTGCAATTTCATATGGTCCAAAGAAGTGCACAAACCCCTATACGAATGTGCGCAACATAAATCTTGTCAACTCCATCGAGCCACGTTCCAAATAACGTGTCAATGCTTTCTGGAGGCATAATATTAAAAGGCAATACGAACTGTCTGCCATAGAATTTTTACAAGTGTACATTGGAGAAAAAGGTGTTTGATGCTTTCCTCATTTTCACAAAAGCTACATCGTGTATTCTCTCCCCAATTACGTTTCACCAGATTATCCTTAGTTAGAATCACCTTTTTATGCATAAACCACATGAAGACCTTGATTCTTAAGGGTGCTTTGACTTTCCAAATATGAATAGATTTGAGGATAATTAATATATCAATAATATTAGCATACATCGATTTCACTGTAAAAATACCATTAGATGTAAGTTTCCATTGTATTCTATCAGAATCGTCTGATAATTATACACCCATGAGTCTCCTCGCTAGGTGTAGCCAGGACTCCCAGCGATGGCCTATCTGTTGGAAATATGAGAAAATTTACCCTAGGATTTTATTAACAAAAAATCTAGGGAAAACATGACTATCATAAAATAGACGAAACTAGGCAGGCAATATATAGATGAGATGACAAAAGACGTGTGCACATATGATCTAAAAGAGAACATATATAGAGCCATTCTAGGTAAATAAAACATAATATAAAAGGATGAGCAGAAACGGAATATATCTAGAAGAGAAACTAGAGCAAGAAACTGCGGCAGGAACTCAAAGAGAAAGAACACGAGCACGTACTGAATTGCCGCGCTAGTAGGGTTGGTGTTGGCATTGTCGTTGGCCATGTTACCGAAGAGGTGGTCGACGTCGGGGAAGAAGTCGTCGTCCGGGAAGAGATCGTCGGTGTCCGTGATGGAAGCCAGTAGTCGCGCTGAGCGCTCACCAAAAACCTTATCGCCCTTCTCCCGTACAGGACTTGAAGAGACGGAGTTTCGAAGGCCTACTATCCCGACATACGGTGCACGCCGCAAGTCGGGATGGGGAAGAACGTAGCAGCAACACAGAGAAATGGAACCGGTGGTGAGAGGAGATTCTGATGCGCTTCTCTGGAGAGGAGCGACCTCTCTTTTATAGACGCAAGAGAAGGAGGCGAGAGGCCAGTGATGGGAGCCGAAGAGAACGAGGGAGACGAAACGAACATACAGCAGCCGAAGGATGCAGCGTTCGTCTTCAATATCCACTACAGCAAAAATGTTCAGCTTCCGAGTGACCTTTCGTATACCAGTCGTGCATGGCAAAAATTTAGTTCGGCTCGGCTCATTCCCGCAACCCGCGGCACGTCTTGACGAGGCGGACGGCGGGGGAGGAGCGCACGTGTATGTCTCTCTTGTTCTCAAGCTCATACATGTGTGAAAACATCCTCCCTTATAAGGAGGTCCAACTCCCACTAAACTATCAATGCGGGACTAAACATTTCCACCTCTTGCCTTGCACAAACGGGCTCCCTGGGCCTCTGAGATTTATTAGGAATTTCTGAAATTATATATTGGCTGGCCCAAAATAGATAAAAATTCCAGCACTATCAACGCTGGTCTAAATTGAATATTTAGAGGATTTGACTGTAAAATTGTGGCGATGTATACTTCCTTACGTTGCACAATATTATACACCGCTGGATATTGGGTGGCTAAAGGCGTCTTCCCCAACCACATATCCTCCCAGAATCTCGTTCCCTCAACATTTCCAATAATGAATTTAGTTCTATGGAAAAAAGGCATCTCTCACTTTCATCAACCCTTTTTAGAATGATGAATCATTGTGTCTAACGTTGACCTGGGTTAGGCTCTTAGATTGAAGGTACTTATTACGCAACACTTGTACCCACATCCCTTCTGTCTCTACAGATAGCCTGGACAACCATTTACTGAGCAGACATTTGTTTTTTACCTCTAAATTCTCAATCCCCAGACCTCCTTGGTCCTTGGACCAACTAATAATGTCCCATTTAGCTAGTATGTATTTCTTTCTATCTTCATCACTCTGTCAAAAGAAACGGGATCGATAGAAAACCAACCTTTTGCGTACCCCTACCGGTACCTTAAAAAAGGACAAGAGGAACATTGGCATACTTGTAAGAACCGAGTTAATCAGAATTAATCGTCCTCTGTATGACAATAGCTTACTCTTAGAGCAGCTTAGCTTTTTCTCAAAGCGTTCCCCCATGCAATTCCATTCTCTATTGGAAATCTTTCGATGAACTAAAACATCATTATTGAATAGATTGATAGTTGGCCATAGTGGCAACGGCAAGATGGTTCAACATATTTTACGTAATTCACTTATCCTCGTACATGCTAAGGAAAAGTAAATCAATATTTTCAGGTCGGACAAGCAACCGGAAAGGAGCGTAGTGCAATGCACGGCTCTACCAAATTTTACATCCTTAATAATCCTTGAAGAACGAGCAGACTCGAGCCTCCTTATACACCTTCCCTGGCCTGCAGAAGTAGCCTTGCTCCGGAGCACAGTGCGAGTTGTTGGAGCAGACGCAAAGTCCTTCAATGGCGCAACGCTTTTTAATGATGCTGGGACTCCCATTGATACCGAGAACCTGGTCAGTCCACTCGTTGGAGAAGAGCCCCTCGGGGTCGTACCTATGTTTCACCCTAAGAAACTCATGGACTTTTGGGTACTTTGCGATGGCACCATCGAAGGCGAAATTGCGGCTCTTGCCCCAGTGTGGGACGCCCCCATACTTGCGCAACGCCATCTGCTCAATCTCGTCCACCACGTCGGCGTGCGCACGCGGCATGCCTTCGGTGTGGCTCCGGTAGTAGATGATGTCGACGCCGATCGAGTCCTCCGGCTTGCCAAGATAAGCGGACGACGCCTTCAAGTATCGTAGGAGCACACCTATCCTGGCGTCGACAGCAGAACAAAACAGGTCCGGCTTGAGGTCCCGGAGACGTTTCATGTCGGCGACGAATGCCGGTGCCCTGGACAGCGGGATGCTGAAGCCGGAGTTGTCGAAGAAGGAGCCTCGGATGCGCGGGTCCCAGGCGCAGGAAGTGAGGAGGCCATCCTCTGGGCTATTGAGGCACGTGCCGGACGCCTGGATGCGGTGCTGGTACCCCACCACCGGGTATCCCGTGAAGGAGACGCCGTCGTTGGTGAATACATTCAGCCGCTCCGTCGCAGCCTGCTGCTGCTGCGCCGCCTCGCACCGGGCGGTGTCAGTGCCATTCTCCTGCAGCCGCTCTTCGGCGGCTCTTGCATCGATGAGTTCGCGGGTGGGGCTGATGCGAAAAAGGGGCAAGTCGTAGAGGCCATTGCCCGGGGTCGAGACGTCGACGCGGTCGTCCTGGCGGTAGATCACCTTGCCCTGGTGCGGCAGCCACGTCATGTCGCCGTACTCATGAAGATGCCCCCACCGGACCACCTGCTCTTGGAAGTCGGAGTCGTCGCGCTTCACGAGCGTCACCGACCGCTTGAACAACGGCTGCATGGTCAGAGTGACATGAGAGATGACGCCGAGAACCCCAAGGGAGACCTTCGCGGCGTCAAGGTCCGGGTGGTCTGCCCCGAGCTCCCTCACTACGGCGAACCCCTGGCTGGCCGGCGCCGGAGTCACGATCCTCAGCCCGACCACGTACTCGTGCGCGCCGCCTCCCTTTCCCCACAGCGAGCTCCCGTGCGCCCCCGTGCTCAAGAGCCCCCCGATGGTCAGGCCGTGCCAGTACGGCGAGTGCGGCAGGGACAGCCCCGCAGCGGCGGCGGCTTCGACCAGGTCCCGGAGGAGCATGCCGCTCTCCACCGTCATGAGCCGCTTCGCGGCGTCGATGCACACCGTACGGTTGAGCCGCGCCGTGCTTATGATGGTGCCGTCGTCGCCGCCGGGGCACGCCAGCTTGGGAATGCTGTGGGAGTGCTTGGTGGCCACCCTCACCTTCTGTTTTGTGGACGCCACGGCTGCCACGGCCGCGACGAGCTCCTGCTCGGTCCGCGGGTAGGTGACCTTGGCCGCGCGGCAGATGGTGCGGTCCGTGAAGGAGCCGTACGTGTTGGTGATCGTGCAGTTGGACGTGCCATGCGTGCACATCACCGGGTCAGGCGGAGGGCTGCAGCCGGCGAGCTGCAGGAGGACTCCTAGTGAGAGAACCACCAGCAGGCTTTCCATTGCTGTTTTTTGGCCTCGTGACATCGATTTTTCTCTTGACTGGATGCCTGTACTACAGCCTGGGGTTGTGGCCAATAGAGGCAAGCTAGGCCTTAAATAGAGACAAGCTAGGTCAAGGTCTCGCGGCATGGTGCATGCATGCATAAACTTGAGCAATTACATTAAGGAACAAGGCTGTAAAAAATAGAATAATATATATTTGTTGAGTTGAATGAGAGAGAAGAGGAGAGAGATGAGAAACAGACTCTTCGTGAAGAGCCACCTCTAGCACGTGCTCCTATGTGCTTTGTGAGAATTAAAGGTGGGTCATATATCTTATAGTCTATCTTATAGTCTATCTTATAGCTACCTTATACAATAGTTAGTTATAAAAGAGTACTACTTTTATCATATATGACCCACCTTTCATTCTCACAAAGCACCTAGGAGCACGTGCTAGAGCTGGCTCTTCACGAAGAGTCCGCTTCTTTCTTTCTCCTCTTTTCTCTCAGTCAACTCAGCAAAAATATAGTATTTTAATTCTTACAGCCTGCTGACTGTACCTTATTGTACTTGTTCTTATGTTACTCTTAGTATTAGTAACTACCTAAGTTACTCAATTTCTCCCTTTTCTCATTAATTAGTTTCCACATCATTTCTTAGTTAGGTGACATCTATGTTACTACCTATGTTATTCTCATTGTGGGTAATCTAACTTCGATCCTAGTCACTATAGAGTTTAACTTGGCCAATCGAGCGTCTTTCCCTTATATAAGAGCATCTCCAGCCGCACATAGCAAATATGATTCCCTAAACATACATGGATGCCCCGGTCAGTGACCGAGTCTGTCCTTTATATGTTCATTTGGGCAGTTATATTTCTCGTTTTCTTTCTCGAATGTCTGGTCACTTGTACGTGATTGATGAAGAGGAAGAGAAAGAAAGAAAAAAATTGAATAAAGAAAAAGAAAAAGATGGTCCGGGGTGGGGTCACGTCCTACGTAGAGGACTGACCGGGCGCGCTCGGACGCGTCTGCAAGCCTTCATATCCTTCCTATATTTGAGATGTATATGAGGGTTCGCGGGCAGCTCGGACGTATAGGCAGTGGCGGTTTCAGACCCCATGTAGGTAGGACCTTCGCTTGAGGCGTGCTAGGGAAATCCTTCGTTCACTGTAGAATAAAGTACACTATACATCACTGTAGCATACTATAGATGCAAGTTGCCTAAGACATTGTGTGATGGTAGGTCCGCTACTGTGTATAGGGATGGCCACGTCCGGTTGGATCTTTTTTTTCCTTCTTCCTCCTGTGCGGTCATTGTTCGAATGCATCCGTAAACATGAGGGATTATTTCAGATGTCCGGTTGTATATGCTCTAAACCTTGTGGGTTTTTAAACGAGTACGACTTCAATATAATTAAGTGAAGCTAGTTGTGCGCAGAGTAACGAATGAACGCAAGAAGTACCATCTTAGTAATTTACTACAGTACATATATGCATCCGAGCTAAAGGGCTTGTGTCGCTAAAAAACATGGTCAACAAGGTTAGCTGTCTTTATTGCAAAAAAAAAAAAAAGGTTAGCTGTCTTTTTCTGGGTGGTTGCAGGTCAAGGCTTCGAACTTAAAAGGAACAAGACGTTTTAGTCAACTCTGTGTTAGCGTAATTGTGTGGTTTTTCATTCATCTAGCTGGGAAAATATATACTTCCTCCGTTCCTGAATACAAGATGTATTATTTTTCGTGTAAGTCACCATTTAAATGTTTGACCATGATTATAAAAGAAACTATAACAATATAAAGAAGGCATACATCCGGCTTCAGATTACAGGAGCCCTTAACAGTTGACACTACAACATTAAATTTACATGTATGCCCCAAAATTCCATCACCAGGATTTTCCTGAGGGCTAAAGGGCTTGTATCGCCAAAAACCTTGTCACCAAATGTTATCCTGTCTTATCTCGGTGGTTACAAGTCAAGGCCTCAAAGTCAAAGAAACAAAAAAACTCTATGATGGCATAATTGTGTGTTTTTTCATCCATCTGGCTAAAAGTTTGTTTTTTAGAAAGAAGGCATCTAGCCAACTTTAAATAAACAGATCCCTGAACAGTTGTCATTACAATATCAAAACTACATGTGTGTCACATACTTTTGTTCGTTAGCCGGATTTTCCTCAAGGCTAAAGGGCTTGTATCACTAAGAACTTCATAAACAACTTTATCATCTAAGTTGGCTATCTTTTATGGGTAGTTGCAAGACAATGCTTCAAAATAAAAAAAAAGGTCTAATCGGATATGTGTTAGCGTGATTGTGTGGTTCCCACCTATCTATCCGGAAAAATATATATAAAAGAGGCAGCCATCCGGCTCTAGATTACTGAGCCCTTAACAGTTGACATTACAACATGAAAATTACACGTATCCCACAAGATTCCATCACCAGGATTTTTCTAAGGGCTAAAGGGCTTGTATCGCCAAAAACTTCGCCACCAATGCTATATTGTCTTTTCTGGGTGGTTGCAAGTCAAGGCCTCTCGAAGTCGAAGAAAAAAAATCCTATGCGCGGGTTAGGGCACATCATAAATCTTGTAACTAGGACCAAAGTTTTCTTCAAAAAGGTGGTTTTCGTTTGATGTATGCATTCCTTTTATAGGGCCTTGTTGAATAATGTGATGAAGATGGTTGTTTGCATTGCTCAAGGCTTGGGTAATCCTCCTTTTGGAGAAAAAAATGTGTGGGTTTTCTTCCATCTGACTGAAAGTTTTTTTTTGAAAGAAGGCATCTACCGAGCTTTAAAATAAGAAATCCCTTAACAATTGACATTAAAATATCAAAATTACATGTATGTCACATAATTTCATTAGCCCGATTTTTCCTAAAGGCCAAAGGGCTTGTATCACTAAGAACTTCATCAACAACCTTACCCTCTAGGTTGGCTATCTTTTATGGGTGGTTGCAGGTCAATGCTTCGAAATCAAAAAATAAAAGGTCCAGTCAACTATGTGTTAGCGTGATTGTGTGGTTCCAACCAATTTAGGTAAAAGTTTTTTTGTCAGAAAGAAGGCATACATCTGGCCTTTAAACAAAAGGTCCACTTAACGTTTGATATTACAATATCAATATTTCATGCATGTCACAAAGTTTCATTGGCAGGGTTTTCCTAAGGGCGGCTAAAGGACCCGTGTCATCAAAGCTTCGTGAACAATGCCATCCTCTAGATTGGGTGTCTTTTCTAGGTGGTTACAAGTCAAGGCTTAGAAATGAAAGAAACAAAAATGTCGAGTCAAATCTATATTAGCAGAATTGTACGATTTTCCATCCATCTTGCTGAAAGTCTTTTTTAGAAAGAATACATCAACCCGACTTTAAATGAATGGAGTCATTAACCATGACATTTCAACATCGAAATTGCATATATGACACAAAAATACCTGAGCAAGATTTTCTTAAGGGCTTAAGGCTTGTAATTGTATAGAAACTTCATCTACAACATTATCGTGTAGGTTGGCTATCTTATTTGGGTGGTTGCAAGTCAAGGCCTCGACGTTAAAGAAATGGAACATGTAACCAAATATGTGTTAGCGTAATTGTGGGACAGTCGCCAGGCTTCAAATTAATGAAGCCCTTAAAAGTTGACATTACAACAAATCAGAAAGAAAAGAAAGCTGCGAGATACGAAGGCGCTAACGAAGCATCAACAAAGATGCCGATTACAACATGCATAATATAGTCTCAAAATACATGCATCATGAACTATAGTTTCATATTTTATTCAATTCATAGCTTCATTGTTTATATTCTTTTCTACTCCTTCCGTTCCTAAATATAAGTCTTTTTAGAGATTTCACTAGAGAACTACATACAAATGTATATAGATATATTTTAAAGTATAGATTCATTCATTTTGTTTCGTATGTAGTCACTTAATGAAATCTCTTAAAAGACTTATATTTAGAAACGGAGGGAATATAAACTTGGTCAAACATAGAGATGTTGGACATTTGAGAAACTTTATACACCAAATATTTTGGATAGAGGAAATACTACCTAATTAAATTTAAAAAGGATGGCTAGCACGCATGCAAAAAAGGATGACTAACATGAGAACTTATAGCCTTAGTCCTTATCCAATAAGGTGGCGTTCTGAAGGTCAGTTTGACCTCTTCTAGTTTTGGTGATTGACATGGTTCGCGCCTTGGCTTGATTTGTACCTGAGTTAACGGTTAATCCGACTTGATGGATATCACCACTTTTAATATGACTCACCAAACTCATTCTGGTCTTGCAGTGTTGGTCTCTATGTTTCATACGACCTCACAAACACGTTTTTTCCTAGTCTTCGACGCACTTCATAGAATAACTTTGGAGAACTTCCTTAGAAACAATGGTGATGTGTATATTAGAGAAACCAAATGTACACGTGATTCATATGTCACAGTTTAGGCATACAAAGGCCCTTGTTCTCACCATCTATCTGATATGATGTGTAATCGAACTATTTGTGGCAGCAATTCTGTGTTTCGTATGTGCCACCTTATCACCCAGAACGCCGCGTTTATTACTCTCCATTCCTCTGGGCCTGCTAGGCGTGTGTGACTCAGGGTGGGACTCATGACAACAAAAAGGATATGAGCTGAAAATGTTAACAGTAGCAAACAGCATCGTCTGATCTCAAGTGAATTCCAAGTCCATTTGCAAACTGTTGTATGCTCGCCTGCCCGGCAGCAACTAACTTGTTGGGTACTGCCGTGTGGAAACCTTCCCGTGAGACATACAATAACAACCAAATATTCGTTGGTTGTAAATAACATCTTATATTATGAAATGGAGGGAGTGCAACCTTTCTTATTTGCATAATGAAGGTGTTGGAACTAATCTTGTTATTAGTACTAGGTTTAGTTATTTGTTTTTGTTGAGCCATGCATGCCGTCGTGTCCAGCTACTAGACTGCGGGTGTGTACTCACGTGAAGATGAGTTAATGTGTGTACACACAAGTTAGTAGTGGGATTAGGTGAGTTAGTTAGTAGCAGCAAGAGAATAGGTCTAAGTGCATGCGTGAGTGGATTTATGACTCAACTGGTGTGCATTGCATGTTGGACGAGTCCCATGCGTCTCGAGAGATTCCAGGAGATGGATTAGTTGGGTTAGTTGCCGTGCATGGCAGCTCAGTTGTGTGCGTGAGGTTAGCCTTTTATGTATAAGTATTGCTTGAGTTAATGAGAAAAACAGGTCGTGAGGGCTGGGAAAAACACAATGTAGTCTCTTATTCTACCAAGGAGAAGTGTGCCTCTCGTGCAAAGCAATGGCTGGTCTTCTCCTTGGTTGTGTGCGTGTGTGTAGAGTTTCTTACATGTGTGTGTGTTATGTTCTTGAGAAAACCTTGAGAGGAGAGGTTGCGAGGAACACGAAGCGGCGCTGCAACGAGGGCGGCGCCAACATTTGGTATTCAGAGCCTTGTCGATCCGAAGCGGTGGCGGTGCGACAGACTCCATGTGAGGAGGCCGTTGGCGGCGCAAGTTGGACGCCGTTGGCGGCGTGATGCTGCTAGCGGCTGGTGCGTGTCTTCATCATCGTCGAGCTGCGTCACGAGTGGTGGAGAAAGGTATGTTGTCCGGTAAGTTGAGTCGCCGGCGGCAAGAAGGTGATGGCCATGGAGTGGAGGCCATTGCCTTAAGGAGTTCCATGTCCGAGTCGGCGATAAGGTGTGTCATCATCGGTAACATGGAGGCAAGTCACCGGCGAGTTGCGGCACCGGTGACGAACATGGAGGCGGGTCACCGGCGAGTTGCGGCACCGGTGACGAACATGGAGGCGAGTCACCGACGAGTTGCGGAAGCGGTGGCACACATGCGGCAACGAGCGTGCAATGGCGGCACACTCATGGTGAAGGCATAAAAGGTGTGGCTCTCATCGAAGCAAGCGGCAACGACGACAATCGGCGTGACAAGATGGCATTGGCGGCCGTCTCCGTGTTGCACCAGCGACATCGACAACCACGGGCTTCAAGAGAGAACTAAGTTAACAAGGTTAAGAAGGTGAATGTTGGAACTAATCTTGTTATTAGTACTAGGTTTGGTTATTTGCTTTTGTTGAGCCATGCATGCCGTCGTGTCCAGCTATTAGACTGCGGGTGTGTACTCACGTGAAGATGAGTTAATGTGTATACACGCAAGTTAGTGTAGTGGGATTAGATGAGTTAGTTAGTAGCAGCAAGAGAATAGGTCTAAGTGCATGCGTGAGTGGATTTATGACTCAACTGGTGTGCCTTGCATGTTGGACGAGTCCCATGTGTCTCGAGAGATTCCAGGAGATGGATTAGTTGGGTTAGTGGCCGTGCATGGCAGCTGAGTTGTGTGCGTGAGGTTAGCCTTCTATGTATAAGTATTGCTTGAGTTAATGAGAAAAGGAGGCCGTGAGGGCCGGGAAAAATACAATGTAGTCAGGGCCGGCCCACAAGGCGGGGCAACGGGGCGACCGCCCCGGCCCTGTGGGAGGTAGGGCCCGGCCCAGGTATTACTATAGTCCATCACATAGGTAAACTACATCGATCTCCCAGGCATGCGATCTCCTCCAGTCTCGGCTCCGCTCCAGTCTCCTCGCCTCCTTCCCCAATTTCTCCAATCCGAGAGAAAAGCGTCGCCGCTCTCGTGCACTTCCTCGAGGCGCTGTTCCCGTACATCCATTAATGGAGATCAACGATGCTATTTGCTTCCCCAATCATCTCTCTTTCCATCCTCAATGTTCCCCATCAAGTAGACGTTGGGGCCTTGGAGGAATCACCGCATCAGAGATGGTACGTCTCACTCCTCCCCCTAATTGATTAATTAGTACTCTTTTGATTCGCTGTTAAATAGCCCGGCTCCCCGGCTCCAATTCTTCTCTTCCTAGTTCTTACTCTTCTGTTTGCTTGTTTTTCAAAGTCTTCAAAGCTCCACAAGCAGCGAAGCAGAATTGAGGGGATCTGGTTGTGCCACTTGGGAACGAGGAAGCAAAGATGTCCGTTTTCTGTTTGCAGACCCTGATCACAAGGGATGAGAAGGGGGCGACGGGGAATGAGTGTGCAGCCTTGCAGATCTGGGAAGCTACACCAACAATTCGACGGCAGATCAAGCCCTATGCCCATATTCAGGTGCTCCCGTTCTTTGTATTGACTGCTTTTCTACAGTTGTTTGGTGACATGTCTTCTAAAAAAAGTTTATTAGGAGATTCCTAATGCAAAATCAGTAACTGTAGTTACTGATTACTCAATTGTCTGTTTGGTGACTGATCCCAAACAATTCGATCAGTGACTTCATGAGTAATCAGTAATGCAAAATCTGTTTGGTGACTGTTTTTCTGGGATTCTGCCTGTTCATCTCTTTATTTACTGTACCAGTCACTGTAGCATCAGCTGAACGTAGTTTCTCAAAGTTAAAGCTGTTGAAAAACTATTTGAAATCATCAATGTCATACGAAAGTTTGAATGGACTTGCTACTTTATGCATTGAGAAAGACAAGTTGGATGAAATAAATATTGATGTGGTTATTGATGAATTTGCTTCTAGAAGTGTTAGGAGAAACAATAAGATATGATCATCAATTCATCATATTCAGGAAGCTTTGAGATGTTTTCATCGGGTGAAGACATCAAGTGAGGAATCTTTGGAGAGAATATAAACTAATGTAAGTTCTCGTGCATTAACATTATATCTCATGGTAACACATGCCTCAAGCTGCTATCAGCTTTGACAAGGTTTTCTGTTTTGTAGGTGAGATGGTCTTTTTGTGCCACTTAGAATAGCGGTCTTTTGTAGAAGTAGAACTATATATAATGTTTCCATACAACGATGATGTAGTTCTATTGACCATTACGAATAAATAATTTGTGGCTTGTATTTTTTTGTGACCATCAATCTATGCTATGTACTGAATTACTTCTGAAATATAATATATTTGGTTTTTTTTGTCCATAAGGGCCCAATTTTGTTGTCTCGTCCCAGGGCCTCAAATATGTATGGACCGGCCCTGAATGTAGTCTCTTGTTCCACCAAGGAGAAGTGTGCCTCTTGTGCAAAGCAATGGCTGGTCTTCTCCTTGGTTGTGTGCGTGTGTGTAGAGTTTCTCACATGTATGTGTGTTATGTTCTTGAGGAAACCTTGAGAGGGAAGGTTGCGAGGAACACGAAGCAGCGCTGCAATGAAGGCGGCGCCAACACGAGGGAGTACAACCTACGAAACAACAATTCGATGCATATGCGGATAAATACGGGTATATACTATCCGGCTCTAATGAACGCAATGTCCGTATCCTCGCTCCCCACTTTTTCCTGATTTGCCAAATATTGCCATAAATTTCTGATTGACCGCACTAATTTCGATCAGCTCAAGTGACAACTGTGAAATATGTTGCACCTCCTTCCCCACTGCTTCCCAATCCCATCATATGCTCATTTCAGGTTTAGATTTTGTGATGATAAAGGTTTTTCCGAGTTCTGCCAATGGGCGTTGTCGCTATATACTCTATAGAAAGAACGGCCAACCTGAATCACGAACGTACCTAGCAGTGAAGCATCAGACTACAGATTTTTGCTATGTATCAGACTAGTCCCTGGTCATTCGAAAGGAAGCATGCAAATCGTTGGATCCACCAGCAAACTCCCCTGTCCGAGTCAATTTGCATGCAGATTTGGGATTATTAGGATTAATATCTTTCCTGACAATTTCTTCCAGAAATCAAGGCATCGTTGCCTCCTAAAATGAGGACCTTGCTTCCTCATTTTGTTTGTTTCCAATCACGAGAACCATTGCTTCCTAAAAATTGCTTCCAAATAGGATCATTGGTTCCTAAAAAATTATTTGGTTTGAAGTTTTCAATCATAAGGATTATTTTTGTTTGTTTCCTATATACCCCATGTTGTTTTTTTCCATTTTTAATTATGCCCCTAATTACGCCTCGCTAATTTCTCCGTTGACCTGCTTCCCTGATGTGCATGCTTCTAGTAAGTGCTTCCGTTAATTACTCCATATGCTTTTTACACATCTCCAAACTACTCCAGGAAATTGATGCATGATGTTGCATACAGTTCATTTCCATTTGAACGAATGTATGCTTCCTTTCACTGCATATTTTGTTTCAATAGTGGACGATCTTGCTTCGGTTTGAAATAGATTTGTGTTCACATAACAGGATATTTTCCGTAATGACATCTGTTCTCACGTAACTTATTAGAATTGCACTTCTTTCAAGCACGTTAATTTTTTGTTTCCATTGACTACAAAATTGCTTCCAATCAAATAGTAATTTGCTTCCATCTAAGAAGAAAAATCATTTTGGTAAACATCACTCTTTTGTTTGCATCGTTAGAGAGTTATTGTCGACCAAACATTAGTTTGTTTCCATCAAAAGAGGAAAACAGTTGCACTATCACAACAATACAAAGTTCAAACGAACTAGACGTTTGATTTCGTGGAAAAAATATATATGCTTCATAGTTCCAGCAAACAAACAATTTGAATTGAACACATGCTCAAACAAACTGAGCTATCTTGGCGTAGGAGCATGCATCACTCGTCTATGTTCGTCTATGTTCTTCAAACTGCAGTAAATGTTTCTTCCAACGAGGTTGTGCTTCCAATGATATATCCAAACCACATGTGAATTAGTTGAAGAAAAAATCTGTTCAACAGAAGCAATAAAAGATTTAAATCACATGTGAATTGGAACCAAGATTACAACAAAAGCAATAAACGATATATCCAAATCACATGTGAATTGGAAGCAAGATTACAAGAGAAGCAACACTATAGATAACTAGTTGTTAAAATCAGGGGCGAACGGTGCCCTGCAATACCTATGATTTCGAGATGGAGCTCTCCGAATAGGGACAAAGCGTTGGACCTTCTGCAAGTTCTCCGGCTGGTACATCGGATGGCAAAGTGGCGATTCAGTCGATGGGTAACAATGGCGAAGCCCGAACCGCTGTTGAGGATGGGGCCTCGACCACCTAATGTCGCGGCACCACACGTCTGATGTCACCACGGGTGCACCATCGGAGAAGATGTGGCGGGGAAGAGCAGGGGAAGAGAACTGGCCGATGAGGTCGCCGTGCTACTCGATGACGAAGGGAGATAGAGGCGGGTGCATGCGAGGCGTTGGTAGAAGGGGATCTGGGCCATGGGCGCCCGAGCGTGCGACGTGGAACTGCTCTGGCGAGCGAGAGCCGGCGGCGGAGTCGCGATGCGGCGGCGGCGGCGGACCAGCGGATCTGGCGAGCGAGAGCTGGCGGTGTGGCGAACGATCTGGAAAGCGCTCGGGCGTTGCGGGCGATAATGGACGAAGCAGAGTTGGGGCCCGACTAATAAATGCGAGGGGATTACGCGCGGATTTGACGTTCGGTTTTTTTTAACCCATACGAAATCTGGAGCGCCAATTGTGTAATGAATCAACGTGCTGCGACGGGTGTGACGCTGAAATCTCTTCAGACTAGAGATCATAAGCGTTTCCCTTTCTTTTTGCTCTCATTATGGCAGAACCACCTACATGTTTGCACGCACATGTCCCCTCTTGCGGAAATATATTTCTTTTCTTGATAGAACTCATGGCAACAGATTTAAATTGGTCTTCATGCAGCATGAGGCCACGCTTGGATCAGTTTAATTTATATTACTGGCCACTGAGCAAATTGGACCCAGGCATGCAACTTCCACAAGCGTATTTAAAAGGAAAACGGTGATCCAAACAGTGCCTGAATTACCTTCTGTCTGCAATTCGTTGCGTACATGATCAGAATTCAGAAGACACGATGGCCCCACACATTGCTCGAGTTTCTACCTAGTTCAGCCTTCACAGGGTAAGAGATCCGCATGCTCAGGCATCTCTAGCCGATCCTCAAAAAACAAAGAAATATACGGCTAAGTAAATCTTAGCGAAGTATTTTTACTTTAATCAGTTTTAGTCGTTTCTAGCCAATTCGTTAAATTTAACGGAGTAAAGTAAAACTTATAATTGGCTTACATATTTCATCGGACACTTTAATTTGCATGTCCGCTACGGCGGCAGCGGGACTACTAGAAAAGAGGGCTTTGGTCCAAGGTCTGAAATCCCATTAGTCCCGGTTCACTCACGAACTGGGACCTATGGGGGCAACGGTCCCGGTTCGTGAGGTCAGGGCGTCGGCCGGGCCTCATGGGCCATTGGTTCCGGTTCATATCACCCCTTTGGTCTCGATTTCAGACACGAACTGGGACGAATAGGCCTCGCTAGTGGTGGCAACCGTTTGTATCCCCTTTTAGTCCCGGTTGATGGCTCAACCCGAGAATAAAGGTCCAAAAGGTTCGCCTCCCGCATTGTTTCGAGCGATGAAAAGTACAAACCGAAGCAGAGTTTCGTCATTTCTTTGTTTCGTCTCCTCTCTCGCTCTCCTCTCTTCTTCCCCTCTCTTCTTCCCTTCTTTTCTTCCCTTCTTTTCTTCCACCATGCCAACCACTCGCTACGGACAGGTGCTCGCACATGGCACGATCGAACTCAATGTCGTGTACACGAACGACAACGCCATGGTGTCGGGTTTTCTTTCCTATTTCGAGGAAGGGCTTCAAGAGACGGAGGAGAATGAAAATTTCATGGGGTTTGATCTAGAGTACATGGCCAATCAACAAGGTGTTGTCGTCATCCAACTATGTTTAAAGAGAAATGTCATGGTCTTCCAATGGGCAAGGTAAGTTTTGAGGCTTTTTTTGATCCAAGGTTATGAAAATTGTGTTGGAAATATGCCCTAGAGGCAATAATAAAATGGTTATTATCATATTTCCTTGTTCATGATAATCGTCTATTGTTCATGCTATAATTGTATTAACAGGAAACAGTAATACATGTGTGAATAAATAGATCACAGTGTGTCCCTAGCAAGGCTCTAGTTGGCTAGCTCGTTGATCAATAGATGATCATGGTTTCCTGATCATGGGCATTAGATGTCATTGATAACGGGATCACATCATTGGGAGAATAATGTGATGGACAAGACCCAATCCTAAGCATAGCACTAGATCGTATTGTTCGTATGCTAAAGCTTTTTCTAATGTCAAGTGTCTTTTCCTTCGACCGTGAGATTGTGCAACTTCCGGATACCGTAGGAGTGCTTTGGGTGTATCAAACGTCACAACGTAACTGGGTGACTATAAAGGTGCACTACAGGTACCTCTGAAAGTGTCTGTTGGGTTTGTACGAATCGAGATCGGGATTTGTCACTCCGCGTGGCGGAGAGGTATCTCTGGGCCCACTCGGTAGAACATTATCATGAGCTCAATGTAACTAAGGAGTTAGTCACACGATGACGTGCTACGGAACGAGTAAGGAGACTTACCGGTAACGAGATTGAACAAGGTATAGGTATACCGACGATCGGATCTCGGGCAAGTTCTATACCGACAGACAGAGGGAATTGTATTCGGGATTGATTGAATCCTTGACATCGTGATTCATCCGATGAGATCACCGTGGAGCAAGTGAGAGCCACCATGGGTATCCAGACCCCGTTGATGGTTATTGGCCGGAGAGGTGTCTCGGTCATGTCTGCCTGTCTCCCGAACCCGTAGGGTCTACACACTTAAGGTTCGATGACGCTAGGGTTATAGGGAATTGTTATACAATGTTACCAAAAGTTGTTCGGAGTCCCGGATGAGATCCCAGACGTCACGAGGAGCTTCGGAATGGTCCGGAGGTAAAGATTGATATATAGGATGGATGGTTTTGGACACCGGAAATGTTTCGGGCGTCACGGGTAATGTATCGGGACCACCGGGACCACGGGAAATGGTCCCGGGGGTCCACCGGGAGGGGCCACCAGCCCCAACAGGTAGCATGGGCCAAAAGAGGGAGGGAAACCAGCCCAAAGTGGGCTGGTGCGCCTCCCACAAGGAGGCCCAAGGCGCAGGAGGTGGAGAGGGGGGAAACCGTAGGCGCTGGTGGGCCTAAGGCCCACCTAGGGGTGCGCCACCCCCTCCCCGTGCCCTGGCCGCCACACCTCCCATCTGGGGGGGGGGCTGCTGCACCACCTAGGGTGGGAACCCTAGGGGTGGCACCCCCTTCCCCTCCTCCTATATATAGTGGGGGATTTGGGGCTGTTTTGCACACAATTTTCCATCTCCCTCGGCGCAGCCCTACCCCCTTCTTCCTCCTCTCCCACAGTGCTTGGCGAAGCCCTGCCGGGAGACCTCGTCTCTCCATCGACACCACACCGTCGTGCTGCCGGAGATCTTCCCCAACCTCTCCCTCCTCCTTGCTGGATCAAAATGTGGGAGACGTCACTGGGTTGCACGTGTGTTGAACGCGGAGGTGCCGTGGTTCGGCACTAGATCGGAATCACACCGCGATCTGAATCGCCGCGAGTACGACTCCATCAACCGCGTTCTAGCAACGCTTCCGCTTAGCGATCTTCAAAGGTATGAAGATGCACTCACCCCTCTCTCATTGCTGGTCTCTCCTAAAGATCAATTTCTATTTAGTTGTAGTTAAACAATTTTCCTTGTTGCATATTGGCAAAACCATGGGAGAACATATATATATATATATATGTCATAGATAATTTAGGGTTTCTTCATTAATTCATAGGACATGACAATTGCATAGGATAGCAATATTTTCCATTTGAATCGTAAAGATCAATTTCTCTTAAGTTGTAGTGAAACAATTTTATTTGTTGCATATTGGCAAAACCGTGGGAGAACATATATATACGTCATAGTTGATTTAGGTTTTCTTGATCAATTCATACGATATGAAAATTGCATAGGATAGCAGTATGTTCCATTTGAATTCTAAAGATCAATTTCTCTTTAGTTCTAGTGAAACAATTTTCCTTGTTGCAGCAATATGTAACATTTGTTCCATTTTAATTTGTTGTTGCTGTAGTAGTGACAAGCATTGTACAGAACTCATGGACTTCCTTCACAGCGGCATACATTTTGCTAGTGTTGATATAAGGAACGACAAGCTCAAGATGAGGCACAGCTTCGGTATTGAGATACCAGCTGACTGCCACATTGTTATCCAAAACAAATTGAGGCTTGAACTTGAGAGGACTTCGATGACTCATATGGCAGTTGCCTTGATCGACGAGGAGTACGCTGATATGAAGACTAAATTCCCAAAGTATCAGCATAAAAAGTGGGATAGGACCCCACTTGACGGTATCAACATTGAGTATGCACCAAACGATGCATACGTTTCATACGAGTTGTACTGCAAGATTCGAATCATGAACTATGGCCAGCGTCACCTCGCACCAGCACCAGCGCCACCAGTTTGGGGACTTTCTGATTCAGACGAGTAGTGTTCACAACAGCGAACACTTGTATATATATCTGTGCTAGCTATTATTATGTACTGCTTGGACGAGTATTATTATGTACTGCTTGACCAATTTATGTCGAGTTTATGTTTGTGCCATTAGTTTCTAAATTTGAATGGTTTAAGCCTTTCTAACTTCATTTGCTACTTTTCTTGGTATCATGCATTTCGATCACATATATAGCATGCTTCATTTGCTGGTACAAACTAATGACCTGAAATTCAAAAGCGTTAAAAATGAACTGCATCCAATTTGTCCGTTCTGTAACAGATGAGTTTTCGTATGAACCCCTAATACTTCGAAACAGATTGTCCATTTTGTACACGAAGTGCATCCTGTTTTTTCCGTAACCCTCTCCACTTTTTAGCACATGCTATGTGGGTAAAATGATGATACCATGTCAACTTTCAACCTTTTCAGATTTCATTTGTAGTGCTTTTCAATTTGAGGGTCATTTAGCTCAAAGAATGAACTAATAGCAAAAAGAATGAACTAGATAACTTTTATGAAACTCTAATAGCAGAAAAGAATGAACTAACAATAATCAATTAAATATTCTGTTATGATCAACTAAAACAAAACTATAATATTCTTCAATGGCAAAAATAATCAACTAAAAAGCTTATATAAAACTCTAATAGCAAAAATAATCAACTAAAAAGATTTTATAAACCTCTAGTATTTTTGACACTAAAATTATATAAAATTTATGCAACTAAAATTATCAAAGTATTTTTTGTTTAAAACATTAGTAGCAAAAACCATTTTCATAAAGTATGTTTTTGTTAGAAACTTTAATAGCAAACTAAAATAACAAAATCTGTTTTTGATTAAAACACCCATTTAAAATAACCTATAAATTACCAAAATAATCCTCTCAACTTTTTAGCACATGCTATGTGGGTGAAATGATGATACCATGCCAACTTTTAACCTTTTCAGATTTCATTTGTAGTGCTTTTCAATTTCATGGTCATTTAGCTCAAATAATCAGTAAACGCATTAAAAGTATCAAATGAAGTTAGAAAGGGTTGAAAATTGATGATGTGGCTTTGAATGGTTCATTTTGAACACACAAAAAGTCTCGAGTTTAAATAAGTTGAAGAAATGAAATCCCTTTGCAACACATGAGTTTTCGTATGAAAACCTAATACTTCAAAAGAGATTGTCCGATTTGTACACGAAGTGCATCCAGTTTTTGCCGTAACCCTCTCAACTTTTGAGCACATGCTATGTGGGTGTAATGATGATACCATGCCAACTTTCAACCTTTTCAAGTTTCATTTGTAGTGCTTTTCCATTTCAATGTCATTTAGCTCAAAGAATCAGTAAATGCATGAAAAATACCAAATGAAGTCGGAAAGGATTGAAAATGGATGGTGTGGCTTTGAGTGATGCATTTTGAACACACAAAAAGTCTGGAGTTCAAATAAGTTGAAGAAATGAAATCCCATTGTACCAGATGAGTTTTCGTATGAAACCCTCATACTTTGAAAGAGATTGTCCGATTTGTACACGAAGTGCATCCAGTTTTGGCCGTAACCCTCTAACCTTTTAGCACATGCTATGTGGGTGAAATCATGATACCATGCCAACTTTCAACCTTTTCAGAGTTCATTTGTAGTGCTTTTCAATTTCAGGGTCATTTAGCTCAAAGAATAAGTAAATGAATGAAAAATACCAAATGAAGTCACAAATGGTTGAAAATTGATGATGTGGCTTTGAATGGTGCATTTTGAACACACAAAAGGTGTGTACTTCAAATAAGTTGAAGAAATGAAATCCCTTTGTAACAGATGAGTTTTCGTATGAAACCGTGATACTTCGAAAGTGATTGTCCGATTTTTACACGAACTGCATCCAGTTTTTTCCGTAACCCTCTCAACTTTTAGCACATGCTATGTGGGTGAAATCATGATACCATGCCAACTTTCAACCTTTTCAGAGTTCATTTGTAGTGCTTTTCAATTTCAGGGTCATTTAGCTGAAAGAATAAGTAAATTAATGAAAAATACCAAATGAAGTCAGAAAGGGTTGAAAATTGATGATGTGGCTTTGAATGGTGCATTTTGAACACACAAAATGTCTGTACTTCAAATAAGTTGAAGAAATGAAATCCCTTTGTAACAGATGAGTTTTCGTATGAATCCCTGATACTTGGAAAGAGATTGTCCAATTTGTACACGAAGGGCATCTAGGTTTTGCCTTAACCCTCTCAACATTTTAGAACATGCTATGTGGGTGAAATGATGATACCATGCCAACTTTCAACCTTTTCAGGTTTCATTTGTAGTGTTTTTCAATTTTAGGGTCATTTAGCTCAAAGAATGAGTAAATGCATGAAAATACCAAATGAAGTCAGAAAGGGGTGAAAATTGATGATGTGGCTTTGAATGGTGCATTTTGAACACACAAAAAGTGTGGAGTTCAAATAAGTTGAAGAAATGAAATCCCTTTGTAACACATGCGTTTTCGTATGAAACCGTCATACTTGGAAAGAAATTATCCGATTTGTACACGAAGGGCATCCAGTTTTTGTCGTAACCCTCTCAACTTTTAGCACATGCTATGTGGATGAAATGATGATACTATGCCAACGTTCAACGTTTTTAGAGTTCATTTGTAGTGCTTTTCAATTTCAGTGTCATTTAGCTCAAAGAATGAGTAATTGCATGAAAAATACCAAATGAAGTCAGAAAGGGTTGAAAATTGATGATGTATATCTTTGAATGATGCATTTTGAACATACAAAAAGTCTGGAGTTCAAATAAGTTGAAGAAATGAAATCTCTTTGTAACAAAAGAGTTTTCATATGAAACCCTGATACGTCAAAAGAGATTGTCCAATTTGTACATGAGGTGCATCCAGTTTTTTCCTTAACCCTCTCAAATTTTCCGCACATGCTATGTGGGTGAAATGATGATACCATGCCAACTTTCAACCTTTTCAGAGTTCATTTATAGTTTTTTTTTCAATTTCACGATCAATTAGCTCAAAGAATAAACTAATAGCAAAAAGAATGAAGTAAAAATAATCAACTAAAAAGAATCAACTACAACATTAACTATAAAGAATCAACTAAAAAGAATCAACTAAAATTATAAAAGTGTTTATTTGTTAAAAAGAATCAAGTAAAACATTAACTAAAAAGAATAAAAAAATATCAACTCAAAAGAATTTTCGTAAAGTTTTTTTGTTAAAATATTTAATAGAAAAGTAAAATAAAAGAGAAAAAAATGTTTAACAACAAAGAATTAAAATATAAACTAGGACTAAAAATTATTAAAGTAAAAAAATGCCACCTACTAGGCCATCACGGCGTGCATACGACAAGAAACCCTAGAAGCTAGGTGGGCGAGGATGCAGGCGAGCACAATGTCTAGTAGGACCACAGGGCAGAGAGAGTGCGTTTAGGACCGTAGGCCTGTGTTTGAGAGGAGCTCGAGAGGGTTGGCGCAGCGGGGCTTATAAACCACGTTCAGCTCCTCTCAACTAGCGAGGTGGGACTAAACATTTGGTTGCGGCATCACCCCCTTTAGTCCCGGTTTGGGGCTCCAACCGGGACTAAAGGCCGCCCTTTAGTCCCGGTTCGAGCCACTAACCGGGACTAAAGGCCTCTGCTTCCCTCCATTTGGCCTACCCAAATGAGCTTTAGTCCCGGTTAGATCCCCTAACCGGGACTAAAGGTCCACATATATAAGTTGGTCGATGGAATTTTTCCAATCACCCAGTTCCTTCTTCCTCTTCTCGCTTGACTGCACCGACGACCACCTCGACGCCGCCAGGATGCCCGACCACGCCGTCGCCGACACCCTATTGTCCCCGAGCCCGCTGACCATCGCCGACGCTGGACCTCCTCGCGCGCCCTCCTCTCCGTCGCCGAGGACGCTCCTCTTTGTCGCCGGCCTCCACAGCTAGCTCCATCCCCGGGCCCCCTGTGAGATCCTCCTGTCACCACCATCGCGCCCACACCATCGTCGACCTCGTGCCCCCGCCGTCATTGCGGGACCCCTCCCAGTGCCATCGCCTCCGTGCCCTCCCCCGGGCCTCCTCATCGTCGCCGCACCCTCCCCCTCCGGTGAGAAGTATGGCATTGGTTGTTGCTGTTGACAGATTCAGATTCGGGGTTGTACTAAGACTGTTACAGTCTAATCTACGGTTTACTGAAAATGCAATTAGTGTTCTATCTCACCATGTTTTAATTAGTGTTCAAGTCAAGAAAAGTGAAGACAATGTTGACTTTTGACTAAATGTGCTCTGTTTTTTTAGATGAGATGTATGAGATGTTTTGTGAAGATGAGATGAGATGTTTTGTGGAAATGTGAGAGAGATGAGATGAGATGAGATAATTTCTTTTAGGTTTTTTTAGATAGAGAAACAAATGTTAAAATTTGCATGTGCTCTGGCCTTTTTGTTGCATAATGAGATTAGATGAGATGAATCCCCGACGATCGTCGGAGGAGTCCTCGATGATCGCTGGTGAGGAATCTCCGATGATGGTCGGAGGAGTCCTCGACGATCGCCCGTGAGGAGTCCCTCACGATCGTCGAAGGAGTCCCCGATGGTCGTTAGAGGAGTCACAGACGATCGCCGGTGAAGATTCCCCGACGATCGCCTGTGCAGAGTCCCCGACGGTCATCAGAGGAGTCCCCGACGGTCGTCAGAGGAGTCTCCAACGATCGCCGGTGAAGAGTCTCCGACGATCGCCGGTGAAGAGTTCCCGACGATCATCGGTGAGGAGTCCCCGACGATCGCCGGTGAAGATTCCCCGACGATCGCCGATGAGGAGACCCTCACGGTCATCATAGGAGTCCCCGACGGTCATTAGAGGAGTCCCCGACGATCGCCGGTGAAGAGCTCGTGACGATCGCCGATGAGGTGTCTCCGGCGGTCGTCGAAGGAGTCCCCAACGGTCGTCGGAGGAGTGTACTCTCCTAAAAGTATAACCCTAATAACTTCGACATGAGGGGGGACGTCGTGAGCCCCCCCCCCGGTTAAATGACAATACTGAAACATTTCCCTCTCACCAAGTTAATTAAAACATTTCCCTTTTCTTATTGTTCTTAATTTTGTGCATTATTCTTAATTTGCAGATACTATGGATCCAATACACGATAGAGACAAATATCACGAAGACACGATGCATGGTGTCATCCGCGGGGATGATTTTATTGTTGGCGATGTCACCAATTAGTTTCTGAACGACTCCGACGAGGAAGAAGAGTTTCTCAACACAGGAGGTAGAAGCTCCGGTGAGGTAGATGCCCATGCCTCACGCAAGGGAGGACTCAGTGGCTCCAATGAGGGAGAAGCCGACGGCTCCGGCGAGGTGCATATATATATTAGTAAATTAATCCTCTGTTGTCTATATACGTATATTAATGCTCTTTCTTCTTTTAGTCCTCCGGATCGAGCAAAACTTCAGTACGGACGAAACGAGACCCAACCAACAAGATGGATGACGGTGAGAGGTACAGGGTCGAAAGAGTCTCAAAAGGCGGGCAAGCGATTGCTCCCACAGATGTAAAAAAAATTTGTGAAGACATGCGGAGTTGTTGTTAGGGACCACATCCCTATCACCACTCGAGAATGGCTTAAGCCAAGGGAGGAAGGAGTCTCATATGTCGGCACAGTAGCCAAAGAAAATCTTTGGAGAAAGCTCATTCTTCATTTCATCCTGCCGGCGCCAAAGGTGGATCCAGATGAGGAGGAGCCAACTGAGGAGGAAATGAAGAGGCGAAAAGAGGCCCTAGAGAAAAAAGTCAAGGAGTGGGCTCTTAAGAAGATGACTGATCTATTCAGGGGCTGGAAAAAAAGAGGAAGGAGTCAAGGAGTGGGCTCTTACGAAGTACGATAAACAATACTCATAACTTTATTTTATTGCCAATAATTGTGTTTGGTTTCATTGATATATATTGACCCATTTTTTAAATTAAATCGAACGGTTGCGAGACGGTCTTCTACCACATGAACGCGTACGAGCAATTCAAGAGTAAATTGCCGGATTCTTTGATGCAGAGGTCCTAGATCTGAAGGGAGAATACTATTGCCCCCGGTTGAAGTGAAATGTTAAAGTGTAAAAGAGATGCATATGTGCATGTAACTCGTGTCTACCTTTTGTAATATGTTCGACAAAGCACGACGAATGAGATGTTGTAATATATTTGTGACGATGATGTGCAATATAGTTGTTTCTTTATTATTGTGTATATACCATTCAATTTAATGCAAAACACAAATTTAAAAGTGCCCAAAACAAATAAATGGGAAAATAGCAAACAAAAAAGGGTCAGCAAAATAGCCCCCATCCAATTTATGCAAAACCCTAAACCCTAAAAAGTGCTAAAAAAGGCAACGGAGCAATAGCCCCTGTTCGTAATAAGAACCGGGACTAATACCCCTCCCCCCTCGCTCCCAGCCCCGTCACGTGGAGGACCATTAGCCCCGGTTAGGGGCTGAACCGAGGCTAGCATTAGTTCCGCTTTTATGGTCCCGGTTCCTGAACCGGGGCTAAGGGCCCAAACGAACTGGGTCTGAAGCCTATATTTCTGCTAGTCGACAAGGTGGAGCCATGGAACGTGAAGCTAGGGTGGGTCATCGAGCACCTCATAGGTCGTCTCGTGATCGTGATCCACCCTGCCTACTCAAGGCGGGCTTTGTCGTCCCCCAGCACCGAGACCCGTCGCCTTGCTGGCTTCCTCCTGAGGTCCCGTTCGGTTGTTGGAAACCCCATCCCCACAGGTAATCAACACGCGCAGGGATTTGATGAATCCCCTCGTGTCACCCATCCTCTGCCAACCCCTTCTCCGCAGATCCCCACAATCCCTTTGTCTTATATTCTGTTCGGTTACACCCTTTCATCTGCAACACTTGTCACTGAAAACTGTAGTGCAACTACAGGAAGCTAGCTAACACACTATCAGTTAACACTTTGCCACTAAAAAATGACCTGATGTAGCTCAACATAGTAGCAGTTTTCATGAAGCAAAAAACACAGGTTTGATTTAGGGTTTAGCAATCACACCAGATTCTACTCATCAACGAAAGAGTCAATGCTGAATTATTTAATTGTGTGCATTTGCTAGCAGCCACAACAACAACAACAAAAAAAGTCATGCCTCTTGCAATCGCTCAAGACGTCATCAGATTACACATCGGACAATACACCATGGGATCAAGTTAGAGCACATCGCCTCAATGACTGTCCTATCGGCGTCCAACAGTGGTTCCTAGCAAAACATTTGATAGGCCAGACGGAAAGTGTCCATTCAATGTTGATGATGCTGGTCATGAATTCCTCCACAAACATGGCCACTGCACATGAGCTCTTCATTCCTGCATAAGTACAGCATCAAAGAATGCATAGTGCGTAAATAATACAGGTAGTTCAATATTGTCGTTGCCATCCATTCCTTTGTGTAAAGTGTATTTTTTGTATGGTGACATGGGTACAAAATTAAGAAAAAAATGGATGGAAATATCAAATTAATTAGGACAGTGTGTTCAAGTGTGTGGATGTTTGTATTCAATCTTTACATGATATTAGTCATCTACATCACCGTAATCTTGACCCATCACGCATGATCATGATCAATTGAACCTGACTATCACCAGTCAACAGAAATATGTTTAAAGAAGACTATATGAAACCAAACTTTCTTTCCATTGTCAGCTAACACATCATTAGACATGCATTTAAATGAATTTATTTCATTTTGGCTAAACTCCAGCCGCTTTTTCCCAATTCGCACTTAGTCAAAATTTGAACAACACATTTTGCAAAACAGTGACTCTATTTGAACTTTGGTTATAAAAACTTCATACAGCAAACAATTTAAACATGAAAACAGCATGTAAATTATTTACGGAAATGTCTTAACAGAAATGATAAGTGGATCCATTTCGGCACAACGCCATGAAAATACAACCTGTTGTACAGCGAGGCCAAAGTGAAAATAAAGACATCTAGTTATGGCATATAATGTGCACGCTGAACACCATTTTTTAGATGGACTACTCTCTGCATAAATTCCCAGTGGAAGTGCTCAGCAAGCTGAATAACAATACCATGAGCAGCATATACTTCCTTTCAAGATCTTCTTCTGCGGATTTTTGCTCTAACAAAAGGGCTTCGTTACTTATGCACTACTACTACTACTACTACTGTGCAAATACCGTAGCAAGATAAATCAAATCCTTAATCTCTTGTAGACTTAGTTCATGAAATATTTGTCATGTATTATTTACTTATTTTAATTCAGGCTATAACAACACATTTTGCAGTTGTTATATTACAGTAGCAATGAGCAGGCCAAACAACAATTGATAAAAACAAATAAGGGAGCTTCATGTGAGTACCTGAGTTATTCCATTTTTGCTCTCAGCCACATAAGAGCGGTCTCCGGTCTGGCACTCATGAAAATCTCTCGGTTCTCGGGGATCTTGAACACCCGAAAAGCCTTGACTTCTTCCTCGGGTGTGATATCCATTGTTTTCAGCAGATCAATGCAATTTTTGATAGAGTACTCGTCCACAACCCTTGGCTTGTTCCTCTCATCTTCCACCTGCTTCGCCCTTATTTCCAAGTACTTCTCCATCATTGCAGCCACATCGCTATTCGCCCCCCTCCGCCTCTTTGGTTCTTTTTCTTGTCCATTTCTTGAGGGTGCTGTAGCTAAACTTGGTTGCGTTTGATGGGGCTCCATAGCAATATTTTCTTGCACGAACACCTCCTCAACATCTTCATCAATCTACACCCTTTCTTCTCCAAGATTCTCACCATTGGCTGATGGTTCTCCTCCAATATTATCACCATGGTATGATGTTTCTCCATGATTCTCGCGAAGATACTCACCAGCTCCTCCCAGATTCTCGAGTTGTGCTTGGGTTGAGTACTGTGATGACTCGATAGATGTGAAGTTGTATGTCCCTTCAGTAGTTTGGCCTACAAGTTAAAGTGACAATCGAATATAAGATTTCAAAATAAAAGACTGAACAAACATAAAACAATGACATGAGTATATGAATGAAGTTGATAACTGACCATCATGCAATTCTCCCAAAGCGTCAAAAAGAGGGAAACCTTTTGTCTTGAACTTTCCAGCTTTAGGGTGTGACTACATAGTTGACAAAAACAATGAGATTAGAGCATGCAACAAAGCAATGAAATGTTTAGTGAATAAAAATGACATTCTTACTATGATAATGTTTTTCCAAAGTGGTGGATCTGCTGGAATCTTGCACTGCTGGTCATCCCATGAAACACCGGTTTGCTTCCTTATCTCTTTAATCATCCTATAATCTCTTTTCAACTCTTTCTCCTTTTCTTGGATCTTCTTCTTCTCGTACCTAGCATATGGATTCTTCTGGTGGAATTTCTTCACTATCTTATTCCATGCTTCAGAGCTCCATCCATTTTGACCCTTGTGTTCAGGTGTAGCATGCTCACGAAGCAAGTCCACGAGATCTTTCTCAAGGCTTGCATTCCATTGTGCTCTATCTTCTGCATTCCACGTATCATGTTAATGTACCTTTTTCTATCTTAACTATTTTCACATAGCTAGAGAAATATTTAAGATTGTACAAGAGCTAGTTTATTACCTTTTGAAGACCCTCTCGTCCTCTTTTCCACACTCCCTGTAGGGGGTGACACTCTATGCCTTTCGGCAACTTCTTTCATGAGGTTCAACCTTGGTGATCCTCGAGCAGTCATCATAATGATTTCTGGACAAAACAAGTATCCAAGTGACTATTTATAACATGAGATGAAAGTAAAATAAGTTTCAAAGTGACAAATTATTACAAGCTTTATTGTTCCCTAAGGTTGCCGCTGATAATCTGCCCACATTTGATGAGCAATTGCATCCCTAAGGTTATCGCCTTCATGGTTGACTTGATGATTTTGAGGATTGTCACCATCAGGAAGATCCACAAAATTCATGGGGGATATGTTGTTTGGTTGATTATCTAACCAACGCTCATCTCCTTGGTGAGATCGAATGATGTTATGTAAGATTGCTACTGCTGCTGGAAGCTTGACTTGATTCTCTATTCGATGATGTGTACCCACTTTCAGAATTGGGAACCGCTTCTTCAAGACTCCCAATGCCCGTTCGATATGATTTCATAACACGGCATGCCGATGATTAAAGAGCTCCCTATGATTTTGGGGTCGACGGCGACCGCGTGCAAACTCCTTGAGATGGTACCGAACACCACTGTACGGTGCCAAGACGTAAGGAGTGTTGGCATAACCGCCATCAACCAGATAAAACTTGCCCGGAGGTACTTGAAACCCATTGTTAAGTGCTGAGCGAAGAACTCTAGCATCAGTCGCGGATCCCTCCCAAGCACAAGAAATGAAGGTGAAGTTTAAGTCGCGGTGACATGGTGAAGATCTCGTGGACTTGCTTCGTGAGCATGCTACACCTGAACACAAGGGTCAAAATGGATGGAGCTCTGAAGCATGGAATAAGATAGTGAAGAAATTCCACCAGAAGAATCCATATGCTAGGTACGAGAAGAAGAAGATCCAAGAAAAGGAGAAAGAGTTGAAAAGAGATTATAGGATGATTAAATAGATAAGGAAGCAAACCGGTGTTTCATGGGATGACCAGCAGTGCAAGATTCTAGCAGATCCACCACTTTGGAAAAACATTATCATAGTAAGAATGTCATTGTTATTCCCTAAACATTTCATTGCTTTGTTGCATGCTCTAATCTCATTGTTTTTGTCAACTATGTAGTCACACCCTAAAGCTGGAAAGTTCAAGACAAAAGGTTTCCCTCTTTTTGACGCTTTGGGAGAATTGCATGATGGTCAGTTATCAACTTCATTCATATACTCATGTCATTGTTTTATGTTTGTTCAGTCTTTTATTTTGAAATCTTATATTCGATTGGCACTTTAACTTGTAGGCCAAACTACTGAAGGGACATACAACTTCACATCTATCGATTCATCACAGTACTCAACCCAAGCACAACTCGAGAATCTGGGAGGAGCTGGTGAGTATCTTCGCGAGAATCATGGAGAAACATCATACCATGGTGATAATATTGGAGGAGAACCATCAGCCAATGGTGAGAATCTTGGAGGAGAAAGGGTGCAGATTGATGAAGATGTTGAGGAGGTGTTCGTGCAAGAAAATATTGCTATGGAGCCCCATCAAACGCAACCAAGTTTAGCTACAGCACCCTCAAGAAATGGACAAGAAAAAGAACCAAAGAGGCGGAGGGGGGCGAATAGCGATGTGGCTGCAATGATGGAGAAGTACTTGGAAATAAGGGCGAAGCAGGTGGAAGATGAGAGGAACAAGCCAAGGGTTGTGGACGAGTACTCTATCAAAAATTGCATTGATCTGCTGAAAACAATGGCTATCACACCCGAGGAAGAAGTCAAGGCTTTCCGGGTGTTCAAGATCCCCGAGAACCGAGAGATTTTCATGAGTGCCAGACCGGAGACCGCTCTTATGTGGCTGAGAGCAGAAATGGAATAACTCAGGTACTCACATGAAGCTCCCTTATTTTTTTTATCAATTGTTGTTTGGCCTGCTCATTGCTACTGTAATATAACAACTGCAAAATGTGTTGTTATAGCCTGAATTAAAATAAGTAAATAATACATGACAAATATTTCATGAACTAAGTCTACAAGAGATTAAGGATTTGATTTATCTTGCTACGGTATTTGCACAGTAGTAGTAGTGAATAAGTAACGAAGCCCTTTTGTTAGAGCAAAAATCCGCAGAAAAAGATCTTGAAAGGAAGTATATGCTGCTCATGGTATTGTTATTCAGCTTGCTGAGCACTTCCACTGGGAATTTCTGCAGGGAGTAGTCCATCTAAAGAACGGTGTTCAGCGTGCACATTATATGCCATAACTAGATGTCTTTATTTTCACTTTGGCCTCGCTGTACAACAGGTTGTATTTTCATGGCGTTGTGCCGAAATGGATCCACTTATCATTTCTGTTAAGACATTTCCGTAAATAATTTACATGCTGTTTTCATGTTTAAATTGTTTGCCGTATGAAGTTTTTATAACCAAAGTTCAAATAGAGTCACTGTTTTGCAAAATGTGTTGTTCAAATTTTGACTGAGTGCGAATTGGGAAAAAGCGGCTGGAGTTTAGCCGAAATGAAATAAATTCATTTAAATGCATGTCTATTGATGTGTTAACTGACAATGGAAAGAAAGTTTGGTTTCATATAGTCTTCTTTAAACATATTTCTGTTGACCGGTGATAGTCAGGTTCAATTGATCATGATCATGCGTGATGGGTCAAGATTACGGTGATGTAGATGACTAATATCATGTAAAGATTGAACACAAACATCCACACACTTGAACACACTGTCCTAATTAATTTGATATTTCCATCCATTTTTTTTCTTAATTTTGTACCCATGTCACCATACAAAAAATATACTTTACACAAAGGAATGGATGGCAACGACAATATTGAACTGCCTGTATTATTTACGCACTATGCATTCTTTGATGCTGTATTTATGCAGGAATGAAGAGCTCATGTGCAGTGGCCATGTTTGTGGAGGAATTCTTGACCAGCATCATCAACATTGAATGGACACTTTTCGTCTGGCCTATCAAATGTTTGGCTAGGAACCACTGTTGGACGCCGATAGGACAGTCATTGAGGCGATGTGCTCTAACTTGATCCCATGGTGTATTGTCCGATGTGTAATCTGATGACGTCTTGAGCGATTGCAAGAGGCATGACTTTTTTTGTTGTTGTTGTCGTGGCTGCTAGCAAATGCACACAATTAAATAATTCAACATTGACTCTTTCGTTGATGAGTAGAATCTGGTTTGATTGCTAAACCCTAAATCAAACCTGTGTTTCTTGCTTCATGAAAACTGCTACTATGTTGAGCTACATCGGGTCATTTTTCAGGGGCAAAGTGTTAAATGATAATGTGTTAGCTAGCTTCCTGTAATTGCACTACAGTTTTCAGTGACAAGTGTTGCAGATGAAAAGGTGTAACCGAGCAGAATATAAGACAAAGGAATTGTGGGGATCTGTGTAGAAGGGGTTGGCAGGGGATGGGTGACACGAGGGGATTCATCAAATCCCTGCGCGTGTTGATTACCTGTGGGGATGGGGTTCCCAACAACCGAACGGGGCCTGAGGTGGGTGCAATGGCCTCGAACCTGTGCCTAGAATACACTGCGCCACAGCTGCTGCCCCGGATCTACATGGACGGCGCCGCGCTGAGGATGTGCACGGATGGTGATAGTGATATACGTTCTCTTCTACGTGCAGGTCTCCTCTGTCATGAAGACCGGCGGCACATATTGGGCGTGCCTAGACGCTCTCTCCGTTGCACCGCTCCTATCGGGAGGCCTAGATGACACAGGGCGCAAGTTACTTGGGAGTTGGGACGGCTTCCGTGCTCCGGAGGACGGTCATCAACGGGCTCTACGGACGCCTCCTCTTAGGCATGTGTACATAGGTTTCTTTGACCATACTCGGAGTATTATATAGTACTTACTCCGTCCTAAAATAAGTGATTCAACTTTGTATTAAAGTTAGTATAAAATCAAGTTGTTTTTAAGTCACTAATTTTAAGAAGGAGGAAGTAGTATCATGAATATGATACTGTTGTATGATACTACTTTCATAATGCATAGTACCATAAATTGATATCATAGATGATCTCATTTATTAACATGCATGACACATACTCCCTCCGGTTCAGTATGTAGGGCTTACTAAGAGCAAGTACAATAAGAGGGTGTTTATTTCCAGGGACTTTTTGGTGTAGGTCTAAAAAAGTCCCTTTTAGTCCCATGTGAAAGAAACAGGAGGGACTTTTAGGGACTAAAAGGGGGTATTTGGCACTAAAGAAAGAAGTCCCTATGGGAGAGACTTTTTAGGCCTTTTTTGGCTCTTTTCCCAACAATGCCCCTAGTTTTAGCATGTCATTTAATAACTTCTAGTATATTACTAGGGGTAACATGGTCTTTTTGCATGTCACTTAATGACCTTTAGTCCATGTTTAGTCATTGGAAAGAAACGGGTAGGGACTAGAGACTTTTTAGTTGGGACTAAAAAAAGTCCTAAGACTTTTTAAAGAAACAAGACCTAAGATACAGTCAGCAGGCTGTAAGGATTAAAATACTGTATTTCTGCTTAATTGGATGAGAGAGAAGAGGAGAGAGAAGGGAAGCAGACTCTTCGTGAAGAGTCAGCTCTAGCACGTGCTCCTAGATGCTTTGTGAGAACGAAACGTGGGCCATATATGATAAAAGTAGTACTCTTTTATAGGTAACTATTGTACAAGCTAGCTATGCCAGCAGTTGGCTATACTATTAACCATGCTCTAACAAACGCAGCGCGACTAAGATGAATGACTAGTGGCTGCGGGAGATCAACGTGATGTGTTCCTTTCCTCCAATCAACGTATAGTTAGTATCTTTCTGATTAATTAGCCTATTAACAAGGGGCAAGCTAACAGACTACGAGGCCCACGTCTCATGCATGGAACCTATTAACAAGGGGCAAGCGAACAGACTACGAGGCCCACGTCTCATGCATGGAACCGTTTTCACACCACCGAACAAGTTGGGGCTGGGTGCGGAGGGAGTTAATATAGGGGGGAGAGAAGGGCATTTCTAGAGATTAGTTACTCCCTTCGTCATGGTTTAGGCCCTGTTTGGAACCACAATAGATTATAATAATTTTAATTATGAAGATAGATTATATAATCTGATTTATAAAATAATCTAGGTGGGCATGTTTGGAGGCTAGATTATATAAACTATAATCCAGGTTTAACATTGCATAATGACCTGTCTGTCCTCTCTTCTGTCCTCTTTTTTTTAAAAAGAGGAGAGTGACGGTGGCAGAAATGTAATTATCTCCAACTTTACAAGGATAATGGGTCATTAGCAATCCATAATCTGATTTTAGCTGGGGTAGAGTAGATTGTGTGTTTTTAATAATCTGTTCATCTAGTTTTGATAATCTACATCATAATCTGTCATGTTTCGAGACATAATCGATTATAAAAACTCGATTGTATAATCTGGATGGTTCCAAACAGGGCCTTAGAAGGCACGCTTGACAAATCTCTCCGACCAAGGTAGTCACCGATTGGTTGTGAGATGTAGCAGGTGTAGATGCTAATGCGCCTAATCAACTGAGAAAATACTAGTACTAATCAAATTGGGAGGGCACATGCATGAGTAGTACTAGTACTAATTAATAGGAGTAATTACTTCCGCGCCTTAAACCTTGTCTATTTTGGAAACACGTGCAAATTTAATTGTGCCTTCTAAACCGTGACGGAGGGAGTAGGAGAATTAAATGAGTACGGGCCTTATTCCTAAACCAAATCGGAACAAATAGATTTTCTATTAAGCCCTATACATCGGACCGAAGGGAGTAGTAGCATATCATTTAACATGATACGGTATCTACCTATTTTACTTTAACCCTCTCTCTTTTCTTTAATTGTTTAACACATCAACATGTTTGCTAGTCCCAAATACATGATACTACCTAAGTGTTGGGGAACGTCGCACGGAAACAAAAAAAATCCTACGCGCACGAAGACCTATCATGGTGATGTTGATCTATGAGAGGGGATTTCCGATCTACGTACCCTTGTAGATCGCACAACAGAAACGTTAGTGAACGCGGTTGATGTAGTGGAACATCCTCACGTCCCTCGATCCGCCCCGCGAACCGTCCCACGAACCGTCCCGCGATCCGTCCCACGATCTAGTGCCGAACGGACGGCACCTCCGCGTTCAGCACACGTACAGCTCGACGATGACCTCGGCCTTCTTGATCCAGCAAGAGAGACGGAGAGGTAGATGAGTTCTCCGGCAGCGTGACGGCGCTCCGGAGGTTGGTGGTGATCTGATCTCGGCAGGGCTCCGCCCGAGCTCCGCAGAAACGCGATCTAGAGGTAAAACCGTGGAGGTATGTGGTCGGGCTGCCTTTGAAAAGTTGTCTCAAATCAGCCCTAATTGCTCCATATATATAGGAGGAGGGAGGGGAGGCTTGCCTTGAGGCTCAAGGAGCCCCAAGGGCTGCGCACCAAGGGGAGGAGGAGTCCTCCTCCAATCCTAGTCCAACTAGGATTGGAAAGTGGAGTCCTTCTCTCCTTTCCCACCTCTTTTTTTTCTTTTCTCTTTGATTTTCTATCCTTGGCGCATAGGGCCCTCTTGGGCTGTCCCACCAGCCCATCAAGGGCTGGTGCGCCACCCCCAAGGCCTATGGGCTTCCCCGGGGTGGGTTGCCCCCCCCCCCCCCCCCCCGGTGAACACCCGGAACCCATTCGTCATTCCCGGTACATTCCCGGTAACTCCGAAAACCTTCCTGTAATCAAATGAGGTCATCCTATATATCGATCTTCGTTTCCGGACCATTCTGGAAACCCTCGCGGCGTCCGTGATCTCATCCGGGACTCCGAACAACATTCGGTAACCAACCATATAACTCAAATACGCATAAAACAACGTCGAACCTTAAGTGTGCAGACCCTGCGGGTTCGAGAACTATGTAGACATGACCCGAGTGACTCCTCGATCAATATCCAATAGCGGGACCTGGATGCCCATATTGGATCCAACATATTGTACGAAGATCTTATCGTTTGAACCTCAGTGCCAAGGATTCATATAATCCCGTATGTCATTCCCTTTGTCCTTCGGTATGTTACTTGCCCGAGATTCGATCGTCAGTATCCGCATGCCTATTTCAATCTCGTTTACCGGCAAGTCTCTTTACTCGTTCCGTAATACAAGATCCCGCAACTTACACTAAGTCACATTGCTTGCAAGGCTTGTGTGTGATGTTGTATTACCGAGTGGGCCCCGAGATACCTCTCCATCACACGGAGTGACAAATCCCAGTCTCGATCCATACTAACTCAACGAACACCTTCGGAGATACCTGTAGAGCATCTTTATAGTCACCCAGTTACATTGCGACGTTTGATACACACAAAGCATTCCTCCGGTGTTAGTGAGTTATATGATCTCATGGTCATAGGAACAAATACTTGACACGCAGAAAACAGTAGCAACAAAATGACACGATCAACATGCTACGTCTATTAGTTTGGGTCTAGTCCATCACGTGATTCTTCTAATGACGTGATCCAGTTATCAAGCAACAATACCTTGTATGTAATCAGAAGACCCTGACTATCTTTGATCAACTGGCTAGCCAACTAGAGGCTTGCTAGGGACAGTGTTTTGTCTATGTATCCACACATGTATATAAGTCTTCATTCAATACAATTATAGCATGGATAATAAACGATTATCTTGATACAGGAATTATAATAATAACTATATTTATTATTGCCTCTAGGGCATAATTCCAACAGTGTCCCACTCGCACTAGAGTTAATAATCTAGCCCTCACATCATCATGCGAATTACATTGTAATAAATCTAACACCCATACAGTTCTGGTGTTGATCATGCTTTGCCCGTGGAAGAGGTTTAGTGAGTGGATCTGCTACATTCAGATCCGTGTGCACTTTGCATATATTTACGTCCTCCCCTTCGACGTAGTCGCGGATGAGGTTGAAGCGTCGTTTGATGTGTCTGGTCTTCTTGTGAAACCGTGGTTCCTTTGCTAAGGCAATGGCACCCGTGTTGTCACAGAACAAGGTTATTGGATTCAGTGCGCTTGGCACCACTCCAAGATCCGTCATGAACTGCTTCATCCAGACACCCTCCTTAGCCGCCTCCGAGGCAGCCATGTACTCCGCTTCACATGTAGAATCAGCTACGACGCTTTGTTTGGAACTACACCAGCTTACTGCACCCCCATTAAGAATAAATACGTATCCGGTCTGCGACTTAGAGTCGTCTGGATCTGTGTCAAAGCTTGCATCGACGTAACCCTTTACGGCGAGCTCTTCGTCACCTCCATACACGAGAAACATCTCCTTAGTCCTTTTCAGGTACTTCAGGATATTCTTGACCGCCGTCCAGTGATCCACTCTTGGATTACTCTGGAACCTGTCTGCCATACTTATGGCCAGGCTAACGTCCGGTCTAGTGCACATCATTGCATACATGATAGATCCTATGGCTGAAGCATAGGGGACGGTGCTCATATGCTCTCTATCTTTATCAGTTGCTGGGCACTGAGTCTTACTCAATCTCGTACCTTGTAAAACTGGCAAGAACCCTTTCTTGGACTGTTCCATTTTGAACCTTTTCAAAACTTTATCAAGGTATGTGCTTTGTGAAACTCCTATCAAGCGTTTCGATCTATCCCTGTAGATCTTAATGCCTAGAATGTAAGCAGCTTCTCCTAGGTCCTTCATAGAGAAACTTTTATTCAAGTAATCCTTTATGCTCTCCAAAAACTCTACGTTGTTTCCAATCAGCAATATGTCATCCACATATAATATTAGAAACGCCACAGAGCTCCCACTCACTTTCTTGTAAATACAAGATTCTCCAACCACTTGTATAAACCCAAATGCTTTGATCACCTCATCAAAGCGTTTGTTCCAACTCCGAGATGCTTGCACCAGTCCATAAATGGATCGCTGGAGCTTTCACACCTTGTTAGCATTCTTAGGATCGACAAAACCTTCAGGTTGCATCATATACAACTCTTCCTTAAGGAAACCGTTAAGGAACGCCGTTTTGACATCCATCTGCGAGATTTCATAATCGAAAAATGCAGCTATTGCTAATATGATTCGGACGGACTTAAGCATCGCTACGGGTGAGAATGTCTCATCGTAGTCAACTCCTTGAACTTGTGAAAAACCTTTTGCCACAAGTCGAGCTTTATAAACGGTCACATTGCCGTTAGCGTCCGTCTTCTTCTTAAAGATCCATTTGTTCTGAATATCCTTGCGGCCCTCTGGTAGTACTTCCAAAGTCCACACTTTGTTTTCATACATGGATCCTATCTCGGACTTCATGGCCTCCAGCCATTTGTTGGAATCTGGGCCCACCATTGCTTCTTCATAATTTGCAGGTTCATTGTTGTCTAACAACATGATTGACAAAACGGGATTACTGTACCACTCTGGAGCAGCACGTGGTCTCGTCGACCTGCGTGGTTCGATAGGAACTTGAACCGGAGTTTCATGATCATCATCATTAACTTCCTCCTCAACCGGCGTCGCAACGACACGGGTTTCCCCTTGCCCTGCGCCACCATCCAGAGGGATGAGAGGTTCGACAACCTCATCAAGTTCTATCTTCCTCCCACTCAATTCTCTCGAGAGAAACTCCTTCTCGAGAAAAGCTCTGTTTTTAGCAACAAACACTTTGCCCTCGGATTTGAGATAGAAGGTGTACCCAACTATCTCTTTTGGGTAACCTATGAAGATGCACTTTTCCGCTTTGGGTTCCAGCTTTTCAGGCTGAAGCTTTTTGACATAAGCATCACATCCCCAAACTTTAAGAAACGACAACCTTGGCCTTTTGCCATACCACAGTTCGTATGGTATCGTCTCAACGGATTTTGATGGTGCCCTATTTAAAGTGAATGCAGCTGTGTCTAATGCATAACCCCAAAACGATAACGGCAAATCGGTAAGAGACATCATAGATCGCACCATCTCTAATAAAGTATGATTACGACGTTCGGACACACCATTACGCTGTGGTGTTCCAGGCGGTGTCAACTGTGAAACAGTTCCACATTGTCTTAAGTGAGCACCAAACTCGAAACTCAGATATTCACCCCACGATCAGACCGTAGGAACTTGATCTTCTTGTTACGATGATTTTCAACTTCACTCTGAAATTGCTTAAACTTTTCAAATGTTACAGACTTGTGCTTCATTAAGTAGACATAACCATATCTACTCAAATCGTCAGTGAAGGTGAGAAAATAACGATATCCGCCGCGTGCCTCCACGCTCATCGGACCGCACACATCGGTATGTATGATTTCCAATAAGTCACTGGCACGCTCCATTGTTCCAGAGAACGGAGTTTTAGTCATCTTGCCCATGAGGCATGGTTCGCACGTGTCAAGTGAATCAAAGTCAAGTGATTCCAAAAGTCCATCGGTATGGAGTTTCTTCATGCGCTTTACACCAATATGACCTAAGCGGCAGTGCCACAAAAACATGGCGCTATCATTGTTAACTCTAACTCTTTTGGTCTCAATGTTATGTATATGTGTACCACTATCAAGATTCAATATGAACAATCCTCTCACATTGGGTGCATGACCATAAAAGATGTTACTCATAGAAATAGAACAACCATTATTCTCTGACTTAAAAGAGTAACCATCTCGCAATAAACAAGATCGAGATATAATGTTCATGCTCAACGCAGGCACTAAATAACAATTATTCAAGTTCATAACTAATCCCGATGGTAACTGAAGTGAAACTGTGCCGATGGCGATTGCATCAACCTTGGAACCATTTCCTACGCGCATCGTCACTTCATCTTTCGCCAGCCTTCGCCTATTCCGTAGTTCCTGTTTCGAGTTGCAAATATGAGCAACAGAACCGGTATCGAATACCCAGGCACTACTACGAGAGCCGGTTAAGTACACATCAATAACATGTATATCAAATATACCTGATTTTTCTTTGGCCGCCTTCTTAGCAGCCAGATACTTGGGGCAATTGCGCTTCCAATGACCCATACCCTTGCAATAGTAGCACTCTGTTTCAGGCTTAGGTCCAGCTTTGGGTTTCTTCGTTAGATTGGCAATAGGCTTGCCGATCTTCTTTGAATTTCCCTTCTTACCTTTGCCGTTTCTATTGAAACTAGTGGTCTTATTCACCATCAACACTTGATGCTCTTTACGGAGTTTAGACTCTGCGACTTTCAACATCGCAAACAACTCGCTGGGTGATTTGTTCGTCCCTTGCATGTTGTAGTTCAACACAAATCCCTTATAGCTTGGCGGCAGTGATTGAAGAATTCTGTCAGTGATAGCCTCTTGCGGGAGTTCAATCCCCAGCTCAGCTAGACGGTTTGAGTACCCAGACATTTTGAGCACATGTTCACTGACAGACAAATTCTCCTCCATCTTGCAAGCATAGAATTTATCGGAGGTCTCATACCTCTCGATCCGGGCGTTCTTCTGAAAGATAAACTACAACTCCTGGAACATCTCATATGCTCCATGACGCTCAAAGCGACGTTGGAGTCACGGTTCTAAGCCATACAAGACTGCACATTGAACTACTGAGTAGTCCTCCTTACGTGTTAACCAAGCGTTCTTAGCATCCTGGTCAGCCGTAGCGGGTGGTTCATCTCCTAGCGCAGCATTAAGGACATAATCCTTCTTCCCAGCTTGTAGGATCAACTTAAGATTACGAGCCCAGTCTACAAAGTTGCTTCCATCATCTTTCAACTTAGCTTTCTCTAGGAACGTATTAAAATTCAGGGTGATTGTCGCGTGAGCCATGATCTACAACACAAATATATTCAAAGTGAACTTAGACTAAGTTCAAGATAATTAGAGTTTAACTTAATCACATTACTTGCTAAACTCCCACTCAAAAAGTACATCTCTCTAGTCATTTGAGTGGTTCATGACCCACTTACACTAGCTCAAGTCCGATCATCACGTGAGTTGAGTATAGTTTCAGTGGTAAGCATCCCTATGCTAATCATATCGGCTATATGATTCATGATCGACCTTTCGGTCTCATGTGTTCCGAGGCCATGTCTACACATGCTAGGCTCGTCAAGCTCAACCCGAGTGTTCCGCGTGTGGAACTGTTTTGCACCCGTTGTATGTGAACGTTGAGTCTATCACACCCGATCATCACGTGGTGTCTCGAAACGACGAACTGTAGCAACGGTGCACAGTCGGGGAGAACACAATTTCGTCTTGAAATTTTAGTGAGAGATCACCTCATAATGCTACCGTCGTTCTAAGCAAAATAAGGTGCATAAAAGGATTAACATCACATGCAATTCATAAGTGACATGATATGGCCATCATCACGTGCTCCTTGATCTCCATCACCAAAGCACCGGCACGATCATCTTGTCACCGGCGCCACACCATGATCTCCATCAACGTGTCGCCATCGGGGTTGTCGTGCTACTCATGCTATTACTACTAAAGCTACATCCTAGCAAAATAGTAAACGCGTCTGCAAGCACAAACGTTAGTTTAAAGACAACCCTATGGCTCCTGCCGGTTGCCGTACCATCGACGTGCAAGTCGATATTATCTATTACAACATGATCATCTCATACATCCAATATATCACATCACATCGTTGGCCATATCACATCACAAGCACACCCTGCAAAAACAAGTTAGACGTCCTCTAATTTTGTTGTTGCATGTTTTACGTGGTGACCATGGGTATCTAGTAGGATCGCATCTTACTTACGCAAACACCACAACGGAGATGTATGAATTGCTATTTAACCTTATACAAGGACCTCCTCGGTCAAATCCGATCAACTAAAGTTGGAGTAACCGACACTTGCCAGTCATCTTTGAGCAAGGGGGTTACTCGTAGCGATGAAACCAGTCTCTCGTAAGCGTACGAGTAATGTCGGTCCAAGCCGCTTCAATCCAACAATACCGTGGAATCAAGAAAAGACTAAGGATGGCAGCAAAACGCACATCACCGCCCACAAAAACTTTTGTGTTCTACTCAAGAAGACATCTACGCATGAACCTAGCTCATGATGCCATTGTTGGGGAACGTCGCATGGGAAAAAAAATTCCTACGCGCACGAAGACCTATCATGGTGATGTTCATCTACGAGAGGGGATTTCCGATCTACGTACCCTTGTAGATCGCACAGCAGAAGCGTTAGTGAACGCGGTTGATGTAGTGGAACGTCCTCACGTCCCTCGATCCGCCCCGCGAACCGTCCCATGATCCGTCCCACGATCTAGTGCCGAACGGACGGCACCTCCGCGTTCAGCACACGTACAGCTCGACGATGATCTCGGCCTTCTTGATCCAACAAGAGAGATGGAGAGGTAGATGAGTTCTCTGGCAGCGTGACGGCGCTCCGGAGGTTGGTGGTGATCTGATCTCGGCAGGGCTCCGCCCGAGCTCCACAGAAACGCGATCTAGAGGTAAAACCGTGGAGGTATGTGGTCGGGCTGCCTTTGAAAAGTTGTCTCAAATCATCCCTAATTGCTCCATATATATAGGAGGAGGGAGGGGAGGCTTGCCTTGAGGCTCAAGGAGCCCCAAGGGCTGCGCACCAAGGGGAGGAGGAGTCCTCCTCCAATCCTAGTCCAACTAGGATTGGAAAGTGGAGTCCTTCTCTCCTTTCCCACCTCTTTTTTTTCTTTTCTCTTTGATTTTCTATCCTGAGCGCATAGGGCCCTCTTGGGCTGTCCCACCAGACCATCAAGGGCTGGTGCGCCACCCCCAAGGCCTATGGGCTTCCCCGGGGTGGGTTGCCCCCCCGGTGAACACCCGGAACCCATTCGTCATTCCCGGTACATTCCCGGTAACTCCGAAAACCTTCCGGTAATCAAATGAGGTCATCCTATATATCAATCTTCGTTTCCGGACCATTTCGGAAACCCTCGTGACGTCCGTGATCTCATCAGGGACTCCGAACAACATTCGGTAACCAACCATATAACTCAAATACGCATAAAACAACGTCGAACCTTAAGTGTGCAGACTGTGCGGGTTCGAGAACAATGTAGACATGACCCGAGTGACTCCTCGGTCAATATCCAATAGCGGGACCTGGATGCCCATATTGGATCCCACATATTCTACGAAGATCTTATCGTTTGAACCTCAGTGCCAAGGATTCATATAATCCCGTATGTCATTCCCTTTGTCCTTCGGTATGTTACTTGCCCGAGATTCGATCGTCAGTATCCGCATACCTATTTCAATCTCGTTTACCGGCAAGTCTCTTTAATCGTTCCATAATACAAGATCGCGCAACTTACACTAAGTCACATTGCTTGCAAGGATTGTGTGTGATGTTGTATTACCGAGTGGGCCCCGAGATACCTCTCCGTCACACGGAGTGACAAATCCCAGTCTCGATCCATACTAACTCAACAAACACCTTCGGAGATACCTGTAGAGCATCTTTATAGTCACCCAGTTACGTTGCGACGTTTGATACACACAAAGCATTCCTCTGGTGTCAGTGAGTTATATGATCTCATGGTCATAGGAACAAATACTTGACACGCAGAAAACAGTAGCAACAAAATGACACGATCAACATGCTACGTCTATTAGTTTGGGTCTAGTGCATCACGTGATTCTTCTAATGACGTGATCCAGTTATCAAGCAACAACACCTTGTATATAATCAGAAGATCCTGACTATCTTTGATCAACTGGCTAGCCAACTAGAGGCTTGCTAGGGACAGTGTTTTGTCTATGTATCCACACATGTATATAAGTCTTCATTCAATACAATTATAGCATGGATAATAAACGATTATCTTGATACAGGAATTATAATAATAACTATATTTATTATTGCCTCTAGGGCATAATTCCAACACTAAGTTACTCTCACTATGGTCAGCCTTAGCGCGGGTTAATAGGTGTTTTGCTGATGTGTCACACTAGTTAATGATGAGAGAGAGTAGAGTTGTATCTTACTCCCTTCGTCTCACTTTACAAGTTCGGCATATGTACCTAGGTCGTCAATTTGACCAACTTAATGAAAGACATATACAAAAAAAATATCACTAAAAACTTTAGATGTTCTATTTTCTAAAGATATAATTTTTATGTTAAACAAATATTTTATATAAGTCAAATTGACGATCTAGCTACACGTGCATGACTTCTCAACTGTGACGGAGGGAATAGCTAAGATACAACATTTACACGCCACCATAGATAAAACTGGTTAATAGTTCAATCACGTCTATACATTAGCATCAGATCATTAAATTTAAAGACAATATATAAGAAACAATGCATTGGTCGAGTAGTCTCTTAAGTTATTAATGCTTTTATAATAACATGCTCAAAAACGTTGCATTGGCACATGCCTTAAACCTATGCGACGAGCACGGCGTGGTGTCGGGGCAAGCCCCCCACGCCCTTGTCCCTCTTGAGCGATCCTAGCAAGGCTCCCCGACGGAAAGGACCACCTACGGGTGAAGACCGCATGCACCGAGTTGATGAATCCAGGGACAAGATGCTGTAGGGGAACATGTTGTGGAATTCACACACAACGATTCCAACAACGACTTGACAAAGACGAGCTTTTTGTCAAAGGAGGATGTACCCGGACCAGGGCCGGCCCATAGGGCGGGGCAACGGGGCGACCGCCCCGACCCCGTGGGAGGTAGGGGCCTCGGCCGAGGTATTACTACAGTCCATCACATCGGTAAACTACATCGATCTCCCAGGCCTGCGATCTCCTCTAGTCTTGGCTCCTCTCCAGTCTCCTCGCCTCCTTCCCCAATTTCTCCAATCCGAGAGAAAAGTGTCGCCGCTCTCGTGCACTTCCTCGAGGCCCTGTTCCCGTACATCCATTAATGGAGATCAACGATGCTATTTGCTTCCCGAATCAACTCACTTTCCATCCTCAATGTTCCCCATCAAGTAGACATTGGGGCCTTGGAGGAATCACCGCATCAGAGATGGTACGCCTCCCTCCTCCCCCTAATCGATTAATTAGTACTCTTTTGATTCGCTATTAAATAAGCCCGGCTCCCCGGCTCCAATTCTTCTCTTCCTAGTTCTTACTCTTCTGTTTGCTTGTTCTTCAAAGTCTTCAAAGCTCCACAAGCAGCGAAGCAGAATTGAGGGGATTTGGTTGTGCCACTTGGCAACAAGGAAGCAAAGGTGTTCGTTTTCTGTTTGCACACCCTGAACACAAGGGATGAGAAGGGGGAACGGGGAATGAGTGTGCAGCCTTGCAGATCTGGGAAGCTACATCAACAATTCGACGGCAGATCAAGCCATATGCCCATATTCAGGTGCTGACGTTCTCTGTATTGACTGCTTTTCTGCAGTTTTTTGGTGACATATCTTCTAAAAAAGTTTATTAGGAGATTCCTAATGGAAAATCAGTAATTGTAGTTACTGATTACTCAATTGTCTGTTTGGTGACTGATCCCTGATACGTCCATTTTGCATCATGTTTTCATGTTGATATTTATCGCTTCCTTGGCTGTTATTTCACTTCACGGTACTATTCTTATGCCTTTTCTCTCTTATTTTACAAGGTTTACATGAAGAGGGAGAATACCGGCAACTGGAATTCTGGCATGAAAGTGGAGCAAAGTTGAGATACCTATTCTACGCAACTCCAAACGTCGTGAAAATCAACGGAGATTTTTCCCCAATATGTAAAAAATACTGGGCCGAAGAAGCGCCTGAGGGGCGTGAGGGGGTGGTCACAAGCCTGCACGGCGCGGTCACCCCCCAGGGCGCGCCATGGGGGCTTGTGGGCACCCTGCTGGCTCACTTGCCACCCTCTTTTGCTATATGGAGGGTTTCGTCCAGAAAAAAAAATCATACGTGAGCTTTTTCGGGGTTGCCCCGCCGCCACGAGGCGGAACTTGAGCAGAACCAATCTAGAGCTCCGGCAGGACGATCCTGCCGGGGAAACTTCCCTCCCGGAGGGGGAAATCACCGCCATCGTCTTCATCAACACTCCTCTCATCGGAGGGGACTCGTCACCATCAACATCTTCATCATCACCATCTCATCTCCAAACCCTAGTTCATCTCTTGTAACCAATCTCGGTCTCGCGACTCCGATTGGTACTTGTAAGGTTGCTAGTAGTGTTGATTACTCTTTGTAGTTGATGCTAGTTGGATAACTTGGTGGAAGAGTTTATGGTTAGATCCTTGATGATACTCATTACACCTCTGATCATGAATATAATTATGCTTTGTGAGTACTTACTTTTGTTCCTGACGACATGGGATAAGTCATGCTAATATAGTCATGTGAATTTGGTATTCATTCGGTATTTTGATATGTCGTATGTTGTTTTTCCTCTAGTGGTGTTATGTGAACGTCGACTACATAACACTTCACCATTATTCGGGCCTAGAGGAAGGCATTGGGAAGTAGTAAGTAGATGATGGGTTCCTGATTGCAATCTCTGGCGATGGCTAGACGAATGCTGATGACAACAAACCTTCCCCGGCAACGGCGCCAGAAGAATGCTGCTAGCACTCCCCGGCAACGGAACTAGAAGAATGTTGTTGATGGCCCACCAACACATGGGTTCGCAGCAGTTTTCGAGGGTAGAGTATTTGACCCAAATTTATTGGTACGCCAGGCAAGAGGTGAGAGAATACTCTCGAGTATTAGAAACTAAATTTGTCAGATGCAACCACACCTGAAAGATTAGTATCTGCAAGCAAAGTAGTAACAACAAAGTAATATGATAACAACGGTGTCAGAAACGATCTGTTGACGACACTATTCCTAACGATTGTATCAATGGCGCCAAGTTGCCCGTCGACGGAAATTGTCAGTTCCCGTCAACGTCCAACGAACCAAAATTGTAGCAGGTAGCATCAGTGTAACAAGAAATAGCAGCGGCAAGGAACAACAATAGTGACATCAGTAGCAAGTAGCAACAGTAGCAAGCGATAGTAGTAGCAATAGTAGCAGCAGAGCAAGACAAGTAACAGCAGTAGCAACAGTAGTAGCAGCAGCAGAGTAAGACAAGTAACAACAGTACGACAAACTCGTAGGCAATGGATCGGTGATTTGTTTGGATGATATTCATCATGCAACAGCTATAACATGGAGAGATATGTGGCTAGCTCCCGTTCGTCAATGTGATGTTGGCATGCATTCCGTGTGTCGCCATACGTGCTTAGGGAAAATAACTTGCATGACATCTATTGTCCATCCTTCCCGTGGCTGCGTGGTCCAAAAGGAAACTACGGGATAGTAAAGTTCTCCTTTTAATAAAGAACCAGACCAAGGCATTAGCACTTGGTGAACACATGAACTCCTCAAACTATGGTCATCACCGGGAGTGGTTCCGGTTATTGTCACTCCGGAGTTGCCGGATCATAACACATAGTAGGTAACTACAACTTGCAAGATCGGATCTAAAACACACATATATTGGTGACAACATAATAATTTCAGATCTGAAATAATGGCACTCCGGCCCTAGTGACAAGCATTAAGCATGGCAAAGTAGTAGCAACATCAATCTCAGAACATAGTGGACACTAGGGATCAATCCCCACCAAAACTAACTCGATTACATGATAGATCTCATCCTACTCATCACCGCCCAGCGAGCCTACAAATAGATTACTCACGAACGACGAAGAGATTCATGGAATTGGAGAGGGAAGAAGATTGATGATGACGATGGCGACGATTTCCCCTCTCCGGAGCCCAAGACGGACTCCAGATCTTCCCTCCAGATGAAGAACAGGTGGTGGCGGCGCCTCCGCACCGAAAACGCGACGAAAACTTCTCTTTTTATTTTTTCTGGAACGAAAGGGGACTTATAGACCTGAGATTGGGGGCGGCAGAGCCGTGTGGGCCCCACAAGCCTGCCCACCGCCACCAGGGGGTGGTGGCAGAGCCAGGGCTTGTGGTCCACTGGCCCACCCCTGGAGGTGGAACTTGGCACATATATTTTTCTTATTTTCCAAAACTGCTCCCCGTAAATTTTCAGGACGTTTGGAGAACTTTGATTTCTGCACAAAAATAACACCAAGGCAATTCTGCTGAAAACAGCGTCAGTCCAGGTTTGTTCCATTCAAATCATGCAAATTAGAGTCCAAAACAAGGGCAAAAGAGTTTGGAAAAGTAGATACGAAGGAGGCGTATCAACTCCCCCAAGCTTAAAACCTTGCTTGTCGTCAAGCAACTCAGTTGACAAACTGAGAGAGAAAGAAAAACTTTGACAAACTCTGTTTGATCTTGTTGTTGCTACTATGTCTAACTCATAACCATAATTTCAGCAAGATCACAAGTTAACCACATAAGCAAATGACATAAAGGTCTCACTGTAAACTAATATCAATGGCATAATCAGCTAACGAGCAAATAATAATGAGTTTCAAATACCAACACTTCAATCAAAACAAGCATGAAGCAATATGAATAGGTGGTATCTCGCTAGCTCTTTCTGAGACCGCAAAACATAAATGCAGAGCACTTTCAAAGATCAAGGGCTGACTAAACATTGTAATTCATAGCAACGAAGATCCAGTCATAGTCATACTCAATATCAATCAAAAGCAAAGCATAAAAATGACAGAGGTGCTCTGTAATTGGTGCTTATATAAGAGGAGGATAACTCGACAGGAAAATAAATAGACAGACCCTTCGCAGAGGGAAGCATCGATTTGCAGAGGTGCCAGAGCTCAAGCTTGAAAACATAGATAATAATTTTGGGTGGCATGCTTTGATTATCAACGCAATGACCAAAAGTTCTCAATATCTTCCATGCTACTCATGCTATAGGCGGTTCCCAAACATAAAAGTAAAGTTTTAACTCCCCCACCACCAATCAATCACACTGCATGGCTAGCCAAATCCTCGGGTACCGTCCATACTAACATCAATCTGGGGGGAGTCTTGTTTTACAGTTATGTTTTCGATTTAAGCGTGGAACTGGGCATTCCAATTACTGGCCCCTTTCTCGTGAATGACTGTGAATAACCACATGTCGAGGATAACACTTCTAGCATGGAAGATACCAATATCCCCCTGTCAACACATGAGCGGTTCGGGATGCAAAACAGATTATTTCTTGAAGGTTTAGAGAATGGCACATGCAAATTTACTTGGAACGGCAGGTAGATACCGCAAATAGGTAGGTATGGTGGACTCTCATGGAAAAACTTTTGGGTTTATGGAGGTGGATGCACAAGCAGTATTCCGCTTAGTACAAGTGAAGGCTAGCAAAAGACTGGGCAGCGACCAACTAGAGAGCGACAACAGTCACCAAGATGCAATGAGTTTGACTAACATTAAATGCAAGCATGAACAGGATATAAATCACCATGAACACGAACATCATAGAGGCTATGTTGATTTTGTTTCAACTACATGCATGAACATGCGCCAAGTCAAGCCACTTGAAACATTCAAAGGAGAATACCATCCTATCATACTACATTATAGTCATCTAAAAATCTATGTTGGCATTGAAGACAAACCATTATAGGCTCTCAGCTAAATAAGCATGGCATCTGAAACTATGATCTCTAAGTTGTCATTGCAAACATGGTTCTCTCACAACAAAGTTAAATCTGGGTCGACAAGCTAGTCATATTTACAAAAACAAAATAGATAGAGTTCATACCAGCTTTTCAGTCTCAGTCACTTCATCATATATCATCATTGTTGCCTTTCATTTGCACGATCGAACGATGAAAATGATAAGAAGCGCAATGGACTAAGCTGAATCTGCAGGCAAACACAAAGGAGAAGACATGGCTCTTTGAAAGCTAAACATGTAAGCATGTAAGAACCAATAAACATTGTAACCAATATCTTCTACCTTGACACAAAGAAAAAGAAAACTATTTACATGGGAAAGCTCCCAACAAGCAAAAGAAGAAAGAAAAATCTGTTTGGATTTTCTCAAAAGGACACAAAACAAGAAAACGAGAAAACGAAAAGAAACTAGCATGGATAATACAGTGATAAAGTGTAAACACTGGCTAACAAAGTGAAAGCATAAGTATGAATGTAAAGTCGGTGAGAACACGTACTCCCCCAAGCTTAGGATTTTGGCCTAGCTTGGTCTACTCCCAAGGTGGGAAATAACCAGCTCCGGGATACTCTAGAGCAGACTATGGATGCCACTGCTGTGTGAGCTCCTCTGGCTCCCACGGATAAACTGGCGTCTGGTGCTCGACTCGTGGCTCGGCCACGGGCGCCTGTGGTTGGGCTAAGCCCCAATATGCATAGATGTTTGCGAGCATAATAGTGTACCTGCATGCATGAAGATCGAACAAAGAAGGAGCAGGCAAAGTAATAGTCTCTCGAGTACCCTGACTAAATACCAGGTTATAAATCATCCATCTACTAGCATCTCTATCCAGAAAATCATGGCGAACCATGCTGTCATAATCCAGATATCTCTCAAAGAGAAGCATCTCTCCTTCCTCTCCTAGTCTAATGGGTATCTCAAAGTGTCTGGCAAGACAGGTAGCGCAGATACCTCCATAGACGACACCCTCGGAACGGTTCAGGTTCAACCGTTGAGCTACTATAGCGCCCAAGCTATAAGTCTTATCGTTATAAAGGCCTTCGCGCAAAACCGCAAGGTCTGGAGAACTAAGTGATCCAGCCTCCCCACGGCCAATCAAATATTTTCCCACAAATAGTGAGAAGTACCAAAGCACAGGAAAATATATGCTAGCAATTCTAGCGCGAGACACTCCTCTCTCTCTCCAACAACAATAGAACCAATGAAATCCTCCAAGTCCTGTGGACGAGGGTCACGGATATCCCCAACATAAGGTAATTTGCATATATTGCAAAAGTCCTGCAGCGTCATGCACTGGGGGACATCGTATATCATGAACTCAACCATGGGAGGATTCTTCCTCGGATAAAAGTTGAATCTTTGCACGAAAATATTGTTCGGAGGAGATATTGTGGGCACTTATCTTCAACGAATGCAGTAAGACCTGCGTTCTCCATCAAGTAATAAAAGTCTTCATAAAGTCCAGTGACACGCAAAAATTCATCACTTGGCCACTCGCACGCTCGAACTTCTGTGACTCGAGGGACTACGTACTTGGGGTGGTTCTTCTCGTCCTCCTTGGGGTTACGGCTTGAAGAGCCTCTCAAGAACCTCCTCATCGTTTCCCTTTTCTAGCTTTGAAAAATTCTGAAATTTTTAGAGACTTCGAAAGAAAAGTGAATAAGGATTAACCCAACTTGTATCAACTACTCCTACTAGTGCCTAGAGACCGTATCACGCGCTAAAACTTCTTGGGACCAGCTAAAATCAACTTTTCAAGCTCAAGAACATGGTCACCAAGGTAGCAAGAATTCGCGAAGGATAAAGCACTAGAGCAAAAACTAATTGGACCAATGGAGGATTCACTTACCAAGGAGTAATTTCCCCAAAACGGTTCGGAGAATGGTGCTTTTAGCAAGGAGATCGAAAATCACAGCCAAATGAGCAAGAACACGGGTTTGAGCTGTGAAACAATTTTTTCTAGAGGTGGAAGAAGAGGCTGAGAGCTGGAATGAGTGGAGGGGGTGCCTGTGGCCCCCACAAGGTTGCACCCCGCCACCAGGGGGGTAGGTGGCGGTGGCAGGACTTGTGGCCCATTGGTCTGGGGCCCAGGCCAGCTCTCAGGCCCAGAAATTTTCAAAAATTCCAGAAAAAATCATACTAAATTTTCAGGACCATCGAAGAACTTTTATTTTCGAGGTATTTTTCTCCAGGATGCTAAAACAGAAAACAGGAAAAACTAAACTAATTCTAGCATTTTTCTTCGAAGAAAAAGAAAAAGAAAGCTTAAAATAGAGGTATGTGACTCCTTGATTCATTCGTTCCATGGTCATCGAAAGAAATCCATCAATGGGATTGATCAAGTCCTTATGACAAAACCTTCTCGAATCGCAAGAGAGAACGGAGAATTTTCGAATAACCACTAAGTCACCTGAATGGGGATATGGATCTCCCCAACAAGCAAATCATACTTCATCTTGACACGAGGAATAGGGCATTCAAAGCTCCCAATGAGAATCGATGAAGTCTTTTCGATAGCATTGATGCAATGTACTTGATATCGTTTCTTCGGAAAGTGCACTGTGTGCTCATTACCGTTGACATGGAAAGTGACATTGCCTTTGTTGCAATCTATAACAGCCCCTGCAGTGTTTAAAAAGGGTCTTCCAAGGATGATAGCCATGGCATCGTCCTCGGGAATATCCAAGATAACAAAGTCTGTTAAGATAGTGGTATTAGCAACCACAACAGGCACATCCTCGCAAACGCCGATAGGGAAAGCAGTTGATTTGTCGGCCGTTTGCAGAGAAATTTCAGTGGGTGTCAACTTATCCAATTCAAGTATACGATAAAGAGAGAGCGGCATAACACTAACACTGGCCCCAAGGTCACATAAGGCAGTTCTTACGTAGTCTCCTTTAATGGAGCAAGGTATAGTGGGCACTCCGGGATCACCAAGTTTCTTAGAGTTGTGGAAGACTCTCTTCTTGGAGTTGAGCAAAGTTGTATATTTCCTTCAAGGCAGCTTGCTTCTTATGGACAGGGAAATATTTCTCACAGAAGTAATAGACCATCTTCTGGGGACTACGCACACATCCAGGAGCAAGAGAGGTGAACGAGGCTTTAGCGTCATCCTTTAGAGAGAAAGGAAACAACTTAAGGATATAGTAGTGGCGGATCTTCTCCTCATTAGTGAAAAGGTTGGCTATTTCGGATAGTTTGGCAAGATGGGCTATGACCGTCTCAGACTCATAATCGTGAAAAGGATCAGATTCGACTAGAGAGATTATCTCAGGGTCGACAGAGAATTCATAATCCTTATCGGTGACAAAGATAGGCGAAGTGGCAAACTTCGAGTCATTTTTCATCCTAGCTTCCCGAGATTTTTCCTTCCACTTGAGAAGTAATTTCTCAACGTCAGAGGCATCCTTACACGCAAGAAAATCCTCAGCTTCTCTCCCTCCATAACGTAACCCTCAGGTATATCAGGCAATTAATATCTAGGAGAGCTAGATCTAGCAGGAGCAAAAGCAGGTTCTATCTCAATAGTATCGGCAGTTTTAGAAGCATCACGAGCATTGGCAGTAACTCTAGCAATATGAGCATCAAGGAACACTCCTAGTGGAACATCAGGCAAAGGAGTATCTCTAGCAGTATCAAGCATAGCATCATCAGGCAAAATAGCATCTCTAAGATCATCAGGCAAAGCAGTATCAGGCATAGCATCTCTAGCAGTATCAGGCAAAGCAGTATCAGGCGTAGAATCTCTAGAAGTATCAGGAAAAGCAGTATCAGGCATAGTATCAAGCATAGCATCTCTAGTAGTAGCATCATAAGCATCATCAAGCACATGCGACATATCAAGATTTCTAGCAGGAGGTGATGTCGCAAACTTACTCATAACTGAAGGTGAATCAAGTGCAAAGCTAGATGGCAATTCCTTACCTCCCCTCGTAGTTGAGGGCAAGACTTTGGTCTTCGGATCCTTCAAATTCTTCATAGTGATCAGCAGATATAAATCCCAAGTGACTCAGAGAATATAGCAATACCTCCCCGGCAACGACGCCAGAAAAATGTTGATTGCAATCTCTGGCGATGGCTAGAGGAATGCTGATGACAACAAACCTTCCCCGGCAATGGTGCCAGAAGAATGCTGCTATCACTCCCCGGCAACGGAACTAGAAGAATGTTGTTGATGGCCCACCAGCGCGTGGGTTCGCCTCAGTTTTTGAGGATAGAGTATTTGACCCAAATTTGTTGGTACGCCAGCCAGGAGGTGAGAGAATACTCTCGAGTATTAGCAGCTGAATTTTTCAGATTCAACCACACCTGAAAGATTAGTATCTGCAAGCAAAGTAGTAACAGCAAAGTAATATGATAACAACGGTGTCAGAAACGATCTGTTGACGGCAGACTATTCCTAACGATTGTATCAATGGCGCCAAGTTGCCCGTCGACGGAAATTGTCAGTTCCCGTCAACGTCCAGCGAACCAAAATTGTAGCAGGTAGCAGCAGTGTCACGAGCAATAGCAGCGGCAAGGAACAACGGTAGTGACAACAGTAGCAAGTAGCAACAGTAGCAAGCGACGGTAGTAGCAACAGTAGCAGCAAAGCAAGACAAGTAACAGAAGTAGCAACAGTAGTAGCAGCACAAAGCAAGGCAACTAACAGCAGTAGGACAAACTCGTAGGCAATGGGTGGGTGATTTGTTTGGATGATATTCATCATGCAACATCTATAACAGGGAGCGATATGTGGCTAGCTCCCGTGCATCAATGTGATGTAGGCATGCATTCCGTGTGTCGTCATACGTGCTTAGGGAAAAGAACTTGCATGACATTTATTGTCCATCCCTCCCGTGGCAGCGGGGTCCAAAAGGAAACTACGGGATATTAAGGTTCTCCTTTTAATAAAGAACCGAACCAACGCATTAGCACTTGGTGAACACATGAACTCCTCAAACTATGGTCATCACCGGGAGTGGTTCCGGTTATTGGTAACAACATAATAATTTAAGATCTGAAATCATGGCACTCGGGCCCTAGTGACAAGCATTAAGCATGGCAAAGTAGTAGCAACATCAATCTCACAACACAGTGGATACTAGGGATCAATCCCCATCAAAACTAACTCGATTACATGATAGATCTCATCCTACTCATCACCGCCCAGCAAGCCTACGAATAGATTACTCACGAATGACGAAGAGCTTCATGGAATTGGAGAGGGAAGAAGGTTGATGATGACGATGGCGACGATTTCCCCTCTCCGGAGCCCAAGACGAACTCCAGATCTGCCCTCCAGATGAAGAACGGGTGGTGGCGGCGCCTCCATATCGAAAATGCGACGAAAACTTCTCTTTTTATTTTTTCTAGGACGAAAGGGGACTTATAGACCTGAGATTGGGGGCGGCAGTGCCGTGTGGGCCCCACAAGCCTGCCCACCGCCACCAGGGGGTGGCGGAGCCAGGGCTTGTGGCCCACTGGCCCACCCCCTGAGGTGGAACTTGGCGCAGATATTTTTCTTATTTTCCAAAACTGCTCCCCGTAAAATTTCAGGACGTTTGGAGAAGTTTGATTTCTCCACAAAAATAACACCAAGGCAATTCTGCTGAAAACAACGTCAGTCCAGGTTAGTTCCATTCAAATCATGCAAATTACAGTCCAAAACAAGGGCAAAAGAGTTTGCAAAAGTAGATACGATGGAGACGTATCAGTTGCTAGAGTGACAGAAGCTTAAACCCTAGGATGCGTTGCTTCGTAAGGGGCTGATTTGGATCCACTAGTTTAATGCTATGGTTAGAGTTTGTCTTAATTCTTCTATCGTAGTTGAGGATGCTTGCGAGAGGGGTTAATCATAAGTGGTATGCTTGTCCAAGTAAGGGCAGTACCCAAGCGCTGGTCCCCCACATATCAAACTATCAAAGTAACGAACGCGAATCATATGAACATGATGAAACTAGCATGACAGAAATTCCCGTGTGTCCTCGGGAGCGTTTTTCCTCCTATAAGACTTTGTCCAGGCTTGTCCCTTGCTACAAAAAGGATTGGGCCACTTTGCTGCACCGTTGCTACTTTTGTTACTTGTTGCTTGCTACGAATTATCTCACCACACAATCACTTGTTACCGAGAATTTCAGTGCGTGCAGATTTTACCTTGCTGAAAACCACTTGTCAGATCCTTCTGCTCCTCGTTGGGTTCGGCACTCTTACTTATCGAAAGGACTACGATTGATCCACTATACTTGTGGGTCATCAAGACTCTTTCCTGGCGCCGTTGTCGGGGAGTGAAGCGCCTTTGGTAAGTGGAACTTGGTAAGGAAACATTCATATAGTGTGCTGAAATTTATTGTCACTTGTCACTATGGATACTAATCCTTTGAGGGGATTGTTTGGGGTATCTTCACCTCGAACGGAAGCACAAAGAGTTTCTCCTCAACCTGCTGCACCTACTGAAAATATTTGCTTTGAATTTCCTTCGGGTATGCTTGAGAAACTGCTGGCTAATCCTTTTACAGGAGATGGAACATCACATCCAAACTTGCATCTGATCTATGTAGATGAAGTTTGTGGTTTATTTAAGCTTGCAGGTGTGCCCGAGGATGAGGTCAAGAAGAAGGTCTTTCATTTATCTTTGAAGGATAAGGTGTTGACATGGTATAGGCTATGTGATGGTACTGGATCATGGGACTACAATCGGTTGAACTTGGAATTTCATCAAAAGTTTTATCCTATGCATTTAGTACATCGTGATCAAAATTATATTTACAATTTTTGGCCTCGTGATAGAGAAGCATTGCTCAAGCTTGGGGGAGGCTTAAATCAATGTTATGTTCATGCCCCAATCATGAGCTCTCGAGAGAAATTATCATTCAGAACTTCTATGCTCGGCTTTCTCATGATGATCGCACCATGCTTGACACTTCTTCTACCGGTTCTTTTATGAAGAGAGATATTGACTTCAAGTGGAATTTATTGGAGAGAATTAAACGCAACTCTAAAGATTGGGAGATTGAAGAAGGTAAGGAGTCAGGTATGAATTTCACGTTTGATTGCGTTAAATCCTTTGTTGAGACAAATACCTTTAGTGATTTTAGCGCTAAGTATGGACTTGACTCTGAGATAGTAGCTTCATTGTGTGAATTCATTGCTGCTCAAATTGATCTCTCCAAAGAGAAGTGGTTTAAATTTCATCCTCCTTTAGAAGTCAATGTAGTTAACCCCACTCCAGTTGAAGAGAAAGTCATTGCCTATAATGATCCTGTGGTACCCAGTGCTTACATTGAGAAACCACCTTTCCCTGTTAGGATAAAGGATCATTTTAAAGCTTCAACTGTGATACGTAGAGGCTATATTAGAACACCTACACCCCGTGAGAAAATTAGAGTTGAACCTATCATTGCTATTATCAAATATCTTCTGTCTAAGGAAGTTGAGGGACATAATATTCACTTTTGTGAAGATGTTGCTAGAATTGCTAAACCTCACGCTACAGACAACCATAGGCCTGTTGTTGGCATGCCTGTGGTTTCTGTTAAGATAGGAGATCATTGTTATCATGACTTATGTGACTTGGGTGCTAGTGTTAGTGCAATACCTCAATCCTTATACGATGAAGTCAAAGATGAGATTGCACCTGTTGAGATAGAACCTATAGATGTCACTATTCAGCCTGCCAATAGAGATACTATCTACCCTGTGGGAATTGTTAGGGATGTTGATGTCTTGTGTGGTAAAACGAAGTATCCTGCTGATTTCCTCGTTCTTGCTACCGCACAAGATAGCTTTAGTCCCATCATATTTGGCAGACCTTTTCTCAATACCGTCAATGCTTATATTGACTGTGAGAAGCAAACTGTCACTGTTGGCTTTGAAGGAGTGTCACATGAGTTCAATTTCTCTAAGTTTGGTAGACAACCTCATGAAAAGGAGTTGCCTAGTAGGGATGAAACTATTGCCTTAGCCTCTATTGTCGTGCCTCCTAGTGATCCCTTAGAGCAATACTTGCTTGAGAATGAAAATGATATGCATATGGATGAAAGGGATGAGATAGATAGAGTTGTCTTAGAACAATATCCTATCCTTAAGAATAACTTGCCCGTTGAACTGCTTGGGGATCCACCCCCACCAAAGGGTGATCCTGTGTTCGAGCTTAAACAGTTGCCTGATACTCTTAAGTATGCCTATCTTGATGAAAAGGAGATATATCCTGTTATTATTAGTGCTAGCCTCTCAGAGCAGGAAGAAAAGAAGTTACTAAAAACTCCGAGGAAGCACCATGCTGCTATTGGATATACTCTTGATGATCTTAAGGGCATTAGTCCTACCCTATGCGAGCACAAGATTAAAATTGATCCTGATTTCAAACCAGTTGTTGATCATCAAAGGAGATTGAATCCTAAGATGAAAGAAGTAGTGAGAAAAGAAATACTAAAGCTCCTGGAAGCAGGTATCATTTATCATGTTGCTCACAGCGATTGGATGAGTCCGGTGCATTGCGTCCCTAAGAAGGGAGGCATTACCGTTGTCCCTAATGATAAGGATGAATTGATCCCATAGAGGATTATTACTGGCTATAGGATGGTGATCGATTTTAGTAAATTGAATAAAGCCACTAGGAAAGATCATTACCCTTTTCCTTTTATCGACCAAATGCTAGAAAGGCTGTCCAAACACACACACTTCTGCTTTCTAGACGGTTATTCTGGTTTCTCCCAAATACCAGTTGCACAATCTGGTCAGGAGAAAACCACTTTCACCTGCCCTTTCGGTACCTTTGCTTATAGACGTATGCCTTTTGGCTTATGTAATGCACCTACCATCTTTCAAAGACGTATGATGGCTATATTCTCTGACTTTTGTGAAAAGATTGTTGAGGTTTTCATGGATTACTTCTCCGTTTACGGGTCTTCCTTTGATGATTGCCTCAGCAACCTTGATCGAGTCTTACAGAGATGTAAAGACACCAATCTTGTCTTGAATTGGGAGAAGTGCCACTTTATTGTTAATGAAGGCATCATCTTAGGACATAAAATTTCCGAAAGAGGTATTGAAGTCGATAAGGCTAAGGTTGATGCAATCGAGAAAATGCCATACCCCACAGATATCAAAGGGATAAGAAGTTTCCTTGGTCATGCTGGTTTTTATAGAAGGTTCATTAAAGACTTCTCTAAGATTTCTAGGCCTCTTACCAATCTCTTGCAAAAGGATATTCCTTTTGTCTTTGACGACGATTCTGAGGAAGCCTTCGAAATACTTAAGAGGGCTTTGATAACTACACCTATTGTTCAACCACCTGATTGCAACTTGCCTTTTGAGATCATGTGTGATGCTAGCGATTATGCTGTTGGTGCTGTTCTAGGGCAAAGAGTTGACAAGAAGTTGAATGTTATTCATTATGCTAGTAAAACTCTAGACAGTGCCCAAAGAAATTATGCCAACTACGGAGAAGGAATTTTTAGCAGTCGTGTTTGCATGTGAAAAGTTCAGGTCTTACATAGTTGATTCCAAAGTCACTATTCACACTGATCATGCTGCTATTAAGTACCTTATGGAGAAGAAGGACGCTAAACCTAGACTTATCAAATGGGTTCTCTTGCTACAAGAATTTGATTTGCACGTTGTCGACAGAAAGGGTGCTGATAACCCAGTAGTAGATAACTTGTCTAGGTTGGAGAACGTTCTTGATGACCCACAACCTATTGATGATAGCTTTCCCGACGAGCAACTGAATGTCATCAATACTTCACGTAGTGCACCGTGGTATGCTGATTATGCAAACTATATCGTCGCCAAATATATACCACCTAGTTTCACGTACCAGCAAAAGAAGAAATTCTTGTTTGACTTGAGACACTACTTTTGGGATGATCTTCACCTTTAAAAGGAAGGAGTAGATGGTATTATTAGATGTTGTGTACCTGAACATGAACAGGGACAGATCCTACAGAAGTGTCACTCTGAGGCTTACGGAGGACACCATGCGGGAGATAGAACTGCACACAAGGTATTGCAATCAGGTTTCTATTAGCCCACTCTCTTCAAGGATGCCCGTAAGTTTGTCTTGTCTTGTGACGAATGTTAAAGAATAGGTAATATTAGCAAACGTCGGGAAATGCCTATGAACTATTCACTTGTCACTGATGTTGGGGAACGTCGCATGGGAAACAAAAATTTTCCTACGTGCACGAAGACCTATCATGGTGATGTCCATCTACGAGAGGGGATGAGGGATCTACGTACCCTTGTAGACCGTACAGCAGAAGCGTTAGAGAACGCGGTTGATGTAGTGGAACGTCCTCACGTCCCTCGATCCGCCCCGCGAACAATCCCGCGATCAGTCCCACGATCTAGTACCAAACGGACGGCACCTCTGCGTTCAGCACACGTACAGCTCGACGATGATCTCGGCCTTCTTGATCCAGCAAGAGAGACGGAGAGGTAGAAGAGTTCTCCGGCAGCGTGACGGTGCTCCGGAGGTTGGTGATGACCTTGTCTCAGCAGGGCTCCGCCCGAGCTCCGCAGAAACGCGATTTAGAGGAAAAAACCGTGGAGGTATGTGGTCGGGCTGCCGTGGAAAAGTCGTCCTAAATCAGCCCTAAAACCTCCGTATATATAGGTGGGAGGGAGGGGGCCTTGCCTTGGGGTCCAAGGACCCTCAAGGGGGTCAGCCGAGCCAAGGGGGGAGACTCTCCCCCCCCAAACCGAGTTGGACTAGGTTTGGTGGGAGGGAGTTCTCCTCCCTTCCCACCTCCTCCCTTTTTTTTTTCTTTCCTCTTGATTTTTCTTCTCTTGGCGCATAGACCACTTGTGGGCTGTCCCACCAGCCCACTAAGGGCCGGTGTGTCTCCCCAAGGCCTATGGGCTTCCCCGGGGTGGGTTGCCCCCCCCCCCCCCCGATGAACCCCCGGAACCCATTCGTCATTCCCGGTACATTCCCGGTAACTCCGAAAACCTTCCGGTAATCAAATGAGGTCATCCTATATATCAATCTTCGTTTCCGGACCATTCCGGAAACCCTCGTGACGTCCGTGATCTCATCCGGGACTCCGAACAACATTCGGTAACCAACCATATAACTCAAATACGCATAAAACAACGTCGAACCTTAAGTGTGCAGACCCTGCGGGTTCGAGAACTATGTAGACATGACCCGAGAGACTCCTCGGTCAATATCCAATAGCGGGACCTGGATGCTCATATTGGATCCTACATATTCTACGAAGATCTTATCGTTTGAACCTCAGTGCCAAGGATTCGTATAATCCCGTATGTCATTCCCTTTGTCCTTTGGTATGTTACTTGCCCGAGATTCGATCGTCAATATCCGCATACCTATTTCAATCTCGTTTACCGGCAAGTCTCTTTACTCGTTCCGTAATACAAGATCCCGCAACTTACACTAAGTCACATTGCTTGCAAGGCTTGTGTGTGATGTTGTATTACCGAGTGGGCCCCGAGATACCTCTCCGTCACACGGAGTGACAAATCCCAGTCTTGATCCATACTAACTCAACTAACACCTTCGGAGATACCTGTAGAGCATCTTTTAGTCACCCAGTTACGTTGCGATGTTTGATACACACAAAGCATTCCTCCGGTGTCCGTGAGTTATATGATCTCATGGTCATCGGAACAAATACTTGACACGCAGAAAACAGTAGCAACAAAATGACACGATCAACATGCTACGTCTATTAGTGTGGGTCTAGTCCATCACATGATTCTCCTAATGATGTGATCCCGTTATCAAGTGACAACACTTGCCTATGGCCAGGAAACCTTGACCATCTTTGATCAACGAGCTAGTCAACTAGAGGCTTACTAGGGACAGTGTTTTGTCTATGTATCCACACAAGTATTGTGTTTCCAATCAATACAATTATAGCATGGATAATAAACGATTATCATGAACTAAGAAATATAATAATAACTAATTTATTATTGCCTCTAGGGCATATTTCCAACAGTCTCCCACTTGCACTAGAGTCAATAATCTAGTTCACATCACCATGTGATTCCAACGAATCCAACACTCATATAGTTATGGGGTCTGATCACGTCTTGCTCGTGAGAGAGGTTTTAGTCAACGGTTCTGAAACTTTCAGATCCGTGCGTTCTTTACAAATCTTTATGTCATCTTATAGATGCTGCTACTACGTGCTATTCGGAAAGCTCCAAATATCTACTCTACTATACGAATCCGTTTCACTACTCATAGTTATTCGGATCAGTGTCAAAGCTTGCATTGACGTAACCCTTTACAACAAACTCTTTAACCACCTCCATAATCGAGAAAAGTTCCTTAGTCCATTAGTTACTAAGGATAAATTTCCACCGCTGCTAGTGATTCAATCATGGATCACTCTCTGTACCTTTCAACATACTTTGAGTCAAGGCACACATCAGGTGCGGTACACAGCATGGCATACTTTAGATTCTACGGCTAAGGCATAGAAGACGACCTTCGTCTATTCCTTTTATTCTGCCGTGGTCGGGTTTTGAGTCTTACTCAAATTCATACCTCACAACGCAACCAAGAACTCCTTCTTTGCTGATCTATTTTGAACTCATTCAAAAACTTGTCAAGGCATGCATCTTATTGAAACTTTCATTAAGCGCTTTTGATCTATCTCCATAGATCTTTGATGCTCAACGTTCAAGTAGCGCAATCCAGGTATTCCTTTGAAAACTCCTTTCAAACAACCTTGTATGCTTTACAGAAATTCTACATTACTTCTGATCCACAATATGTCAACCACATATACCTATCAGAAATTCTATAGTGCTCCCACTCACTTCTTTGGAAATACAAGTTTCTCATAAACCTTGTACAAACCCAAAATCTTTGATCATCTCATCAAAGTGTATATTCCAACTCCGAGATGCTTGCACCAGTCCATTGAAGGATCACTGGAGCTTGCATCCTTGCTAGTATCTTTAGGATCGACAAAACCTTCTGATTGTATCACATACAATGTTTGCTCAAGGAAACCGTTGAGAAAACAATGTTTTGACATCCTATGTGCAATATTTCATAAATAATGCATCAACAACTAACATAATTCTAACAGACCTTTAGCATCGTTACGAGTGAGAAAGACTCATCATAGTCAACAGTTTGATCTTGTCGGAAACATCTTTGCGACAAGTCGAGCTTTTCTTAATAGTGACTTATCACCATCATCGCCTGTCTTCCTTTTAAAGATCCATCTTTACTCAATAGTCTTATGACCATCAAGTAGTTCTTCCAAAGTCTACACTTTGTTTTCATACACGGATCCTCTCTCGGATTTTATGGCTTCCAGCCATTTGTCGGAATCCGGGCCCACCATCGCTTTCTCCATAACTCGTAGGTTCACTGTTTCTCAACAACATGACCTCCAAGACAGGGTTACCGTACCACTCTGCAGTAGTACGCGACCTTGTCGACCTACGAGGCTTGCAGTAACTTGATCCGATGCTTGATGATCAACATCATCAGCTTCCACTTCAATTGGTGTAGGTGCCACAGGAACAACTTCCTGCGCCCTGCTACACACTGGTTGAAGTGATGGTTCAATAACCTCATCAAGTTCTACTACCCTCCCACTCAATTCTTTCGAGAGAAACCTTTCCTCGAGAAAGGATCCGTTTCTAGAAACAAACACTTTGCTTTCGGATCTGAGATAGGAGATGTACCCAACAGTTTTGGATATCCTATGAAGATGCATTTATCCGCTTTGGGTTCGAGCTTATCAGACTGAAACTTTTTCACATAAGTGTCGAAGCCCCAAACTTTCAAGAAACGACAGTTTAGATTTCTCTAAACCTCAGTCTGTACTGTGTCATCTCAACGGAAATACGCGGTGCCCTATTTTAAAGTGAATGCGGTTGTCTCTAATGCATAACCCATAAACGATAGTGGTAATTCGATAAGAGACATCATAGCATGCACCATACCAAATAGTGCGTGGCTATGACGTTCAGACACATCATCACACTATGATGTTCCAGGTGGCATGAACTGCGAAACAATTTCCACATTGTCTTGACTGCGTACCAAAACTCGTAACTCAGATATTCATTTCTATGATCATATCGTAGATAGTTTATCCTCTTGTTACGACGAACTTCACTCCGAAACAGAATTGAACTTTTCAATATTTCAGACTTGTGATTCATTAAGTAAATACTCTAGTATCTACTCAAATCGTCAGTGAAGTAAGAACATAATGATATCACTGCGTGCCTCAGCACCCATTGGACTGCATACATCAAAATGTATCACTTCCAACAAGTTACTATCTTATTTCATCTCAATGAAAACAAGGCCTTGCTCATGTGGTATGATTTGCATGTCACTAGTGATTCGAAATCAGGTGAGTACAAAGATCCATCAACATGGAGGCTCTTCATGCAATTTATACTAACATGACTCAAGCGGCAGTGCCACAAGTAAGCGGTACTATCATCATTAACTCGTATCTTTTGGCACCAATATTATGAACATGTGTAACACTACGATCGAGATTCAATAAACCATTGAAGGTGATTATTCAAGAAAACAGAGTAACCATTATTCTCTTTGAATAATCGTATTGCCATAAACACGATCCAATCATGTTCATGCTTAACGCAAGCACCAAATAACAATTGTTTAGGTTTAATACCAATCCCGATGGTAGAGGGAGCGTGCGATGTTTGATCATATCAACCTTGGAAACACTTCCAACATGTATCGTCACCTCGCCTTTAGCTAGTCTCCGTTTATGTCGTAGCTTACATTTCGTGTTACTAATCACTTAGCAACCGAACCGGTATCCAATACCCACATGCTACTAGGAGTACTAGTAAAGTACACATCAACATCATGTATATCAAATACACTTCTTTCGACTTTTGCCAGCCTTCTTATCTACCAAGTATCTAGAGTTGCTCCGCCTCAGTGACTGTTCCCCTCATTACAGAAGCACTTAGTCTCGGGTTTGGGTTTAATCTTGGGTCTCTTCATTAGTGCAGCAACTGTTTTGCCGTTTCACGAAGTATCCCTTCTAGCCCTTGCCCTTCTTGAAACTTAGTGGTTTTACAAACCATCAACTATTGATGCTCCTTCTTGATTTCTACTTTCGCAGTGTCAAACATCGCGAATCGCTCAAGGATCATTGTATGTATCCTTGATATGTTATAGTTCATCACGAAGCTCTCACAGCTTGGTGGCAGTGACTTTGGAGAACTATCACTATCTCATCTGGAAGATTAACTCCCACTTGATTCAAGCGATTGTCGTACTCAGACAATCTGAGCACATGCTCAACGATTGAGCCTTTCTCCTTTACTTTGTGGACAAAGAATCTTGTCGGAGGTCTCGTACCTCTTAACAAGGGCACAAGCATGAAATCACAAATTCATCTCTTTAGAACATCACTTATGTTCCTTGACGTTTTACAACGTTTTCGGTGCCTTGCTTCTAAGCCATTAAGTATTTTTGTACTGAACTATCGTGTAGTCATCAGAAACGTGTATGTCGGATGTTCACAGCATCCACAGACGACGCTCGAGGTGCAGCACACCGAGTGGTGTATTAAGGACATAAGCCTTCTGTGCAGCAATGAGGACAATCCTCGGTTTTACAGACTCAGTCTGCAAAGTTTGCTACTATCAACTTTCAACTAAATTTTCTCTAGGAACATATAAAAACAGTAGAGCTATAGCGCAAGCTACATCGTAATTCGCAAAGACCATTAGACTATGTTCATGACAATTAGTTCAATTAATCATATTACTTAAGAACTCCCACTCAAAAAGAACATCTCTCTAGTCATTTGAGTGGTACATGATCCAAATCCACTATCTCAAGTCCGATCATCACGTGAGTCGAGAATAGTTTCAGTGGTAAGCATCTCTATGCTAATCATATCAACTATACGATTCATGCTCGACCTTTCAGTCTCATGTGTTCCGAGGCCATGTCTGCACATGCTAGGCTCGTCAAACTTAACCCAAGTGTTCCGCGTGCGCAACTGTTTTGCACCCGTTGTATGTGAACGTTGAGTCTATGACACCCGATCATCACGTGGTGTCTCGAAACGACGAACTGTAGCAACGGTGCACAGTCGGGGAGAACACAATTTCGTCTTGAAATTTTAGTGAGAGATCACCTCATAATGCTACCGTCGTTCTAAGAAAAATAAGGTGCATAAAAGGATTAACATCACATGCAATTCATAAGTGACATGATATGGCCATCATCACGTGCTTCTTGATCTTCATCACCAAAGCACTGGCACGATCTTCTTGTCACCGGCGTCACACCATGATCTCCATCATCATGATCTCCATCAACGTGTCGTCATCGGGGTTGTCATGCTACTCATGCTATTACTACTAAAGCTACGTCCTAGCAAAATAGTAAACGCATCTGCAAGCACAAACGTTAGTTATAAAGACAACCCTATGGCTCCTGCCGGTTGCCGTACCATCGACGTGCAAGTCGATATTTTCTATTACAACATGATCATCTCATACATCCAATATATCACATCACATCATTGGCCATATCACATCACAAGCATACCCTGCAAAAACAAGTTAGACGTCCTCTAATTTTGTTGTTGCATGTTTTACGTGGTGACCATGGGTATCTAGTAGGATCGCATCTTACTTACGCAAACACCACAACGAAGATATATGAGTTGCTATTTAACCTCATCCAAGGACCTCCTCGGTCAAATCCGATTCAACTAAAGTTGGAGAAACCGACACTTGCCAGTCATCTTTGAGCAACGGGGTTACTCGTAGCGATGAAACCAGTCTCTCGTAAGCGTACGAGTAATGTCGGTCCAAGCCGCTTCAATCCAACAATACCGCGGAATCAAGAAAAGACTAAGGAGGGCAGCAAAACGCACATCACCGCCCACAAAAACTTTTGTGTTCTACTCGAGAAGACATCTACGCATGAACCTAGCTCATGATGCCACTGTTGGGGAACGTCGCATGGGAAACAAAAATTTTCCTACGCGCACGAAGACCTATCATGGTGATGTCCATCTACGAGAGGGGATGAGTGATCTACGTACCCTTGTAGACCGTACAGCAGAAGCGTTAGAGAACGCGGTTGATGTAGTGGAATGTCCTCACGTCCCTCGATCCGCCCCGCGAATAATCCCGTGATCAGTACCACGATCTAGTACCGAACGGACGGCACCTCCGCGTTCAGCACACGTACAGCTCGACGATGATCTCGGCCTTCTTGATCCAGCAAGAGAGACGGAGAGGTAGAAGAGTTCTCCGGCAGCGTGACGACGCTCTGGAGGTTGGTGATGACCTTGTCTCAGCAGGGCTCCGCCCGAGCTCCGCAGAAACGCGATCTAGAGGAAAAACCGTGGAGGTATGTGGTCGGGCTGCCGTGGAAAAGTCGTCTCAAATCAGCCCTAAAACCTCCGTATATATAGGTGGGAGGGAGCGGGCCTTGCCTTGGGGGTCCAAGGACCCTCAAGGGGGTCGGCCGAGCCAAGGGGGAGGACTCTCCCCCCCCCCAAACCGAGTTGGACTAGGTTTGGTGGGAGGGAGTTCTCCTCCCTTCCCACCTCCTCCCTTTTTTTTTCTTTCCTCTTGATTTTTCTTCTCTTGGCGCATAGACCACTTGTGGGCTGTCCCACCAGCCCACTAAGGGCTGGTGTGTCTCCCCAAGGCCTATGGGCTTCCCCGGGGTGGGATGCCCCCCCCCGGTGAACCCCCGGAACCCATTCGTCATTCCCGGTACATTCCCGGTAACTCCGAAAACCTTCCAGTAATCAAATGAGGTCATCCTATATATCAATCTTCGTTTCCGGACCATTCCGGAAACCCTCGTGACGTCCGTGATCTCATCCGGGACTCCGAACAACATTCGGTAACCAACCATATAACTCAAATACGCATAAAACAACGTCGAACCTTAAGTGTGCAGACCCTGCGGGTTCGAGAACTATGTAGACATGACCCGAGAGACTCCTCGGTCAATATCCAATAGCGGGACCTCGATGCCCATATTGGATCCTACATATTCTACGAAGATCTTATCGTTTGAACCTCGGTGCCAAGGATTCGTATAATCCCGTATGTCATTCCCTTTGTCCTTCGGTATGTTACTTGCCCGAGATTCGATCGTCAGTATCCGCATACCTATTTCAATCTCGTTTACCAGCAAGTCTCTTTACTCGTTCCGCAATACAAGATCCCGCAACTCACACTAAGTCACATTGCTTGCAAGGCTTGTGTGTGATGTTGTATTACCGAGTGGGCCCCGAGATACCTCTCCGTCACACGGAGTGACAAATCCCAGTCTTGATCCATACTAACTCAACTAACACCTTCGGAGATACCTGTAGAGCATCTTTATAGTCACCCAGTTACGTTGCGATGTTTGATACACACAAAGCATTCCTCCGGTGTTAGTGAGTTATATGATCTCATGGTCATAGGAACAAATACTTGACACGATCAACATGCTACGTCTATTAGTTTGGGTCTAGTCCATCACATGATTCTCCTAATGATGTGATCCCGTTATCAAGTAACAACACTTGCCTATGGCCAGGAAACCTTGACCATCTTTGATCAACGAGCTAGTCAACTAGAGGCTTACTAGGGACAATGTTTTGTCTATGTATCCACACAAGTATTGTGTTTCCAATCAATACAATTATAGCATGGATAATAAACGATTATCATGAACTAAGAAATATAATAATAACTAATTTATTATTGCCTCTAGGGCATATTTCCAACAATTGAACCATTTGATGTTTGGGGCTTTGATTAGATGGGACCTTTTCCAAAATCCAACGGGTATACTCACATCGTAGTTGTTGTTGATTATGTCAGTAAGTGGGTAGAAGCTATCCGCACTAGTAGTGCTGAACACAACACTTCTATCAAGATGCTGAAAGAAGTTATCTTCCCTAGATTTGGAGTCCCGGCCCTAGATATCTAATGACCGACGGTGGTTCACACTTCATTCATGGTGCTTTCCGTAAAACGCTTGCTAAGTACGATGTCAACCATAGAATTCCGTCTCCCTATCACCCTCAGTCCAGTGGTCAAGTAGAGCTAAGTAATAGAGAGATTAAACTGATTCTGCAAAAGACTGTCAACAGGTCTAGAAGGAATTGGTCTAAGAAGCTCGATGATGCACTGTGGGCTTATAGAACTACCTATATGGATCCCATGGGCATGTATCTGTACAAAATGGTGTATGGGAAAGCATGTCACTTACCTCTTGAGCTAGAGCATAAAGCTTATTGGGCAATCAAAGAGCTCAACTTTGATTTCAAACTTGCTGGTGAGAAGAGGTTATTTGATATTAGCTCGCTTGATGAGTGGAGAACTCAGGCATATGAGAATGCCAAGCTATTCAAAGAGAAGGTTAAGAGGTGGCATGATAAGAGGATACAAAAGCGTGAGTTCAATGTAGGTGATTATGTCTTTCTATATAACTCTCGTTTAAGATTCTTTGCAGGCAAACTTCTCTCTAAATGGGAAGGTCCCTATGTTGTTGAGGAAGTATATTGTTCCGGTGCTATCAAGATCAACAACACGGAAGGTAATTGTCCGAGAGTGGTAAATGGGCAGAGAATCAAGCATTATATCTCAGGTACTCCCATAAATGTTGAAAGCATATCATAAATACCATAACTCCGGAAGAATACCTGAGGGACATTTATCAGCGTGTTTCAGTCTCCAAAAACGAAGAGGTATGTGATTCAGTAAGAAAACTGGGTCCAAAACATTCCCCATAGGAAATTTTCTCCGTTTTGGAATATTCAAAAAAATACAAAAATTGGAAGTAGTCCAGAAAGTGCGCGAGGAGGCGACAAGCCTGCACGGCGCGGGCCCACCCCCTGTCCGCGCCGTGAGGGCTTGTGGCCACCTCGTGCGCCTACCGGACTCCGTTTTCGTGCATGGTACTCCTTATGGTCTGAAAATAATAATTATATATACTTCCGTTTGGTCTGACCCCTGCATCACGCAGATTTCCTCTGTTTTTCGTTTCGAGCCTGTTTTCTGCCGCACATCTAGGTCAAGATGTCTTCCCAAGAATCTGTAGGGGAGAACAACCTCCGTCAAATCTATGGAGAAGTTCATGCTGATCTGAAAAGGATGGAGGTCATGGAGGCTAAGGAGAGGCTACCTAAAGAAATCAAGGGCAAGGCTAAGGAGAAGGATCAGGTATGGGACGAAGTGCAATCTGTGCTCAACAAAGAAGAAGTTGAAGATGTGGATTTACTCCAACCTTACCTCCACCTACTATCTCCATCTTTGATTGAACTCTTGAGGTTCTGTGAAACAACTCGTGCTCGCAATACTTGTCTCACTCATGAAGTTGTTTTGCTGGAAAAACATATCACAGATCTCCAAAATATAAATCAAAGACTGATGGCCCGCTTGGAATCAAAGGTTGCAACTCCACCACCATCACCACCAATGGAAGACAACTGAGCATTGGTATGGGCAATCCCCTTGGCTTGTGCCAAGCTTGGGGGAGTTGCCCCGGTATCGTATCACCATCACATCTTTTTGCCTTTACCTTTGTTTTAGTTTTCTTTTTCAGTTTTCTTTTTCTCTAGTAGTTTAAAAGTCTTAGTGTTTTAGTCTTGAATTTTTCTTTGTGTCACCCCCGATGTATTCTTGCTCGTGAGCCATATAATAAAGAGTGTCTTAATTGAAGGGCTTTGCCTCTTGCCATGATCAAAAGAGTGAGAATAGAACAAAAGCATGAAAGATCTTGTAATGGTCTTATGGGAAGTGATGGCTTCACATATGAAAAGAATGAGGATTGAATCTTCTTGAGGGTAGGAAAACGTAGACCTTGGTCACTGTTGCAATTAATAGGAAGCGATAAGGAAGGAGAGGTTCACATATAAATATATCATCTCTGACGCCATCTATGATTGTGAACACTCACTAAACTATTGCATGCCTAGAAGTAGAAGTTGGACAAGGAAGACAACATAACGAATTGTGTTTCCTTGGCTCTGAACAATGCTATATGATTAGAGATCCCTTAGCATGTGATGATTGCTTCCTCCTCATATTAGCCAAAACTCCCGTACTAAGTAGAGATACTACTTGTGCATCCATAAACCTTCAAACCAGTTTTTCCATGAGTGTCCACCATACCTACCTATGGATTGAATAAGATCCCTCAAGTAAGTTGTCATCGGTGCAAGCAATAAAAATTGCTCTCTAACATGTATGATCTATTAGTGTGTGGAAAATAAGCTTTATACGAACCTGTGATGAGGAAGACATAAAAGCGACAAACTGCATAATAAAGTTCTTTATCACAGGAGGCAATATAAAGTGACGTTCCCTCGCACTAAGAGGACACACATCCAAACCTCAAAAGCGCATGACAACCTCTGCTTCCCTCTGCGAAGGGCCTATCTTGTACCTTTACTTTTTGCCCTTGAAAGAGTCATGGTGATCTTCACCAATTCCTTATTTTGCCTTTGTCTTGGCTACCGTCACATGCTTGGGAAAGATCTATATTCATATGTCAACCTGGAGGTAGGTATCCATGAATTATTATTGTTGACATTAACCTTGAGGTAAGCAGTTGGGAGGCAAATATAAGCCCCTATATTTCTCTGTGTTCATCTGAAACTTTGATCTCATGAGTGCCACGTGAGTTGTAGCAATTGTAGAGAACGAAAGAATGGTTGAGTATGTGGATTTGCTTTACAAGCTCTTACTTGACTCTTTCTGATGTTGTGATAAATTGCAATTGCTTCAATGAATAAAGACTACCGGTTCTTACTTCTCGGTAAGGTTCTTGATCCATGCTTTACTTTGTGAAGGAATTATCACTTTAGCATGAGAGATTATATGTTGGTATTGTTGTTCTGATCTTGATCATGATGCATGCATGTTCGTATCTTGTTTTGTCGACACCTCTCTCCCTAAACATGTGGACATATTTATGGAGCTAGGCTTTCGCTTGAGGACAAGCGAGGTCTAAGCTTGGGGGAGTTGATACGTCCATTTCGCATCATGTTTTCATGTTGATATTTATCGCTTCTTTGGTTGTTATTTCACTTCACGGTACTATTCTTATGCCTTTCCTCTCTTATTTTACAAGGTTTACATGAAGAGGGAGAATACCGGCAACTGGAATTCTGGGCTCAAAGTGGAGCAAAGTTGAGATACCTATTCTGCGCAACTCCAAACGCCGTGAAAATCAACGGAGATTTTTTACCAATATATAAAAAATACTAGGCCGAAGAAGCGCCAGAGGGGCGCCAGGGGGTGGCCACAAGCCTGCACGGTGCAGCCACCCCCCAGGCCGAGGCATGGGGGCTTGTGGGCACCCTGCTGGCCCACTTGCCCCCCTCTTTTGCTATATGGAGGGCTTCGTCCATAAAAAATCAGACGGGATCTTTTTCGTGGTTTCGCCGCCGCCACGAGGTGGAACTTGAGCAGAACCAATCTAGAGCTCCGGCAGGACGATCCTGCTGGGGAAACTTCCCTCCCGGAGGGGGAAATCGTCGCCATCGTCATCACCAACACTCCTCTCAACGGAGGGGACTCGTCACCATCAACATCTTCATCAACACCATCTCATCTCCAAACCCTAGTTCATCTCTTGTAACCACTCTCTGTCTCGCGACTCTGATTGGTACTAGTAAGGTTGCTAGTAGTGTTGATTACTCTTTGTAGTTGATGCTAGTTGGATTACTTGGTGGAAGAGTTTATGTTCAGATCCTTGATGCTACTCATTACACCTCTGATCATGAATATGATTATGCTTTGTGAGTAGTTACTTTTGTTCCTGAGGACATGGGATAAGTCATGCTAATAATAGTCATGTGAATTTGGTATTCGTTCGGTATTTTGATATGTTGTATGTTGTTTTTCCTCTAGTGGTGTTATCTGAACGTTGACTACATAACACTTCACCATTATTTGGGCCTAGAGGAAGGCATTGGGAAGTAGTAAGTAGATGATGGGTTGCTAGAGAGACAAAAGCTTAAACCCTAGTTTATGTGTTGCTTCGTAAGGGGATGATTTGGATCCACTAGTTTAATGCTATGGTTAGACTTTGTCTTAATTCTTCTTTCGTAGTTGCGGATTCTTGCGAGAGGGGTTAATCATAAGTGGGATGCTTTTCCAAGTAAGGGCAGTACACAAGAGCTGGTCCACCCACATATCAAACTATCAAAGTAACGAACGCGAATCATATGAACATGATGAAACTAGCATGACAGAAATTCCCATGTGTCCTCGGGACCGTTTTTCCTCCTATAAGACTTTGTCCAGGCTTGTCCCTTGCGACAAAAGGGATTGGGCCACTTTGCAGCACTGTTGCTACTTTTGTTACTTGTTGCTTGCTACGAATCATCTCACCACACGATCACTTGTTACCGACAATTTCAGTGCGTGTAGAATTTACCTTGCTGAAAACCACATGTCAGATCCTTCTGCTCCTCCTTGGGTTCGGCACTCTTACTTATCGAAAGTACTACGATTGATCCCCTATACTTGTGGGTCATCAATCCTAAACAATTCGATCAGTGACTTCATGAGTAATCAGTAATGCAAAATCTGTTTGGTGACTGTTTTTCTGGGATTCTGCCTGTTCATCTCTTTATTTACTCTACCAGTCACTGTAGCATCAGCTGAACATAGTTTCTCAAAGTTAAAGCCGTTGAAAAACTATTTAAAATCATCAATGTCACAGGAAAGATTGAATGGACTTGCTACTTTATGCATTGAGAAAGACAAGTTGGATGAAATAAATACTTGTGTGGTTATTGATGAATTTGCTTCCAGAAGTGTTAGGAGAAACAATAAGATATGATCATCAATTCATCATATTCAGGAAGCTTTGAGATGTTTTCATGGGGTGAACAAATCAAGTGAGGAATCTTTGGAGAGGATATAAACTAATGTAAGTTCTCGTGCATTAACATTATATCTCATGGTAACACATGCCTCAAGCTACTATCAGCTTTGACAAGGTTTTCTGTTTTGTAGGTGAGATGGTCTTTTTGTGCCACTTAGAATAGCGATCTTTTGTAGAAGTAGAACCATATATAATGTTTCCATACAACGATGATGTAGTTCTATTGACCATTACGAATAAATAATTTGTGGCTTGTATTTTTTTGTGTGACCATCAATCTATGCTATGTACTGAATTACTTCTCAAATATAATATATTTTGTTTTTTTGTCCACATGGGCCCAATTTTGTTGTCTCGCCCCAGGGCCTCCAATATGTATGGACCGGCCCTGACCCGGCCTTTACATATGGATGATGCATGCAGTCAGATTATTAACTATTTACAAAGTCTTTATAAAGTACGGTTTTTTTACATCTGTGTCCCTCATTCCTTAGATCTACTCATTCATCCCCATGCTCTTAACATTTCCTCATTTTTACCCACTTCCTTGTCGAAAACCCTCACAAATGGTCACACCGGGGGATGACGTCGGGTCAATGGTTTGATCGTTAACTACTAACGAGTGGGTCCGCATTGGACCTGTCAACCGTTGGACGCGACGAGCGAGTCCGGCCCGCCCTATTTTCGGCCACAAGAATGCCGAACGGACGCATACGCGCTTTCTCCTCGTCCTCTTCAGGGACGCGTGGCGGCCTTCCAACTACCCCTACGTCCCAAAGTAAATACGCACGCGTGGCGGGCCCCGGTCGTCAGCCACCCATGTTCGGGTCGTCGTCCTTCTTTAAGTGGAAACTCGTGGAGCGGCTAGTCCACTACAGTTTCCAGCCTTCCAAAGCGAAGCCTGCCCCCTTCACCGCCGGTAGGATCTGAAAACCTAGCCCGCCGACGACAAACCCTAGCGAGTAGCCACCATGGGCATCTTCTCAAGGGTCGGCTCGAGCACCGGCAAGAACAAGGACAAGGCCCCCGTCGCCCCTTGGTGCGCGCTACTGATGTCCCACAAGCGTATGGGATCGCAGCAGTTTTCGAGGGTAGAGTATTCAACCCAAATTTATTTGTTCGCACGACGGGAAGCGAAAGAATATTCTCAAGTATTAGCAGCTGAATGTGTCAGATCCAACCACACCTGAAAGATTAGTGTCTGCAAGCAAAGTATGAGTAGCAAAGTAGTATGATAGCAATGGTGCCAGAAACGATCTGTTGACATGCCAGACTATTCCTAACTGTTGTATCAATGGCGCCAGCACGTGGACGGGGATTATTCTTAAGAACAATGCTTCTCCGTCTACGGATCCAACAAAGTCTTGCAACAAGTAGCGGTGGAGCGGCAAGGAACAACAGTAGCAGCAGCAGCAAAGTAACAAGTAATAGCAGCAGCAAAGTGGCCCAATCCCTCTTGTGGCAAGGGACAAGCCTAGGCAAAGTAATGTAGCGAGGACCAGTAGTAAAAGACTCGTAGGCAGTGGATCTGTGATGGATGAGTATGACAGATGTGATTCATCATGTAACAGCTATAACACAGAGAGATATGTAACTAGCTCCCGTTCATCTATCTAATGTAGGCATGTATTCCGTATGTAGTCATACGTGCTTAGGGAAAAGAACTTGCATGACATCTATTGTCCGTCCCTCCCGTGGCAGCGGGGTCCTAATAAAACTACGGGATATTAAGGTTCTCCTTTTAATAAAGAACCGGACCAACACATTAACACGCGGTGAATACATGAACTCCTCATACTATGGTCATCTCCGAGAGTGGTTCCGGCTATTGTCACTCCGGGGTTGCCGGGTCATAACACATAGTAGGTGACTACAACTTGCAAGATAGGATCTCAAACACACATATATTGGCGACAACATAATAGGTTCAGATCTGAAATCATGGCACTCGGGCCCTAGTGACAAGCATTAAGCATAGCGAAGTAGTAGCAACATCAATCTAGAACATAGTGGATACTAGGGATCAATCCCCGTCAAGAACTAACTCGATTACATGATAGATCTCATCCAACTCATCACCGTCCAACAAGCCTACAATGAGATTACTCACGAACGATGAAGAGCATCATGGAATTGTCGATGGAGAAAGGTTGATGATGACGATGGCAACGATTTCCCCTCTCCGGAGCCCGAAACGGACTCCAAATCTACCCTCCAGATGAAGAACAGGATGTGGCGGCGCCTCCGTATCGCAAAACACGATGAAACCTTCTCTCTGATTTTTTTCCAGGCGAAACAGAAGATATAGAGCTCAGTTTGGGGGTGGTGGTGCCACGTGGGCCCCACAAGCTTGCACGGCGCGGCCATAGGGGGTGGCCGCGGCCTGTGGGCTTGTGGCCCACTAGCACGCCCCCTCAGGTCGATCTTTGCGCAGGTATTTTTCTTTTCTTACAGAAAAAATCTTCGTAAATTTTCAGGACATTCCGAGAACTTTTATTTCTGCACAAAATCAACACCATGGCAATTCTGCTGAAAACAGCGCCAGTCCGGGTTAGTTCCATTCCAATCATGAAAATTAGAGTCCAAAACAAGGGCCAAAGAGTTCGGAAAGGTAGATATGACGGAGACGTATCAACTCCCCCAAGCTTAAAGCCTTACTTGTCCTCAAGAATTTCAGTTGACAAACTTTGACGAACTCTGTTTGATCTTGTTGTTGCAACTATGTCTAACTCATATCCAGAATTTCAGCAGCATCACAAGCAAACCACGTAAGCAAATGACATCTTGTTCTCACGGTAAACTCATATCAATGGCATAATCAACTAGCGAGCAAATAATAATAAGCCTCAAGTGTCAACACTTCAATCAAAACAACATGAAGCAGTATGAATAGATGGTATCTCGCTAGCTCTTTCTGAGACCACAAAACATAAATGCAGAGCACCTTCAAAGAACAAGGGCTGACTAAACATTGTAATTCATGGCAATGAAGATCCAGTCATAGTCATACTCACCACAGTTAAAAGCAAAGCATAAAAATGACAGAGGTGCTCTCTAATTGGTGCTTTTGTAAGAGGAGGATGACTCAACACGAACATAAATAGACAGGCCCTACGCAGAGGGAAGCATTTATTTGCAGAGGTGACAGAGCTCAAGCTTTGAAAACTGAGATAATAATTTTGGGTGGCATGCTTTCATTGTCAATGCAATGACTAAGAGTTCTCAACATCTTCCACGCTACACATGCTATAGGCGGTTCCCAAACAGAAAAGTAAAGTTTTGACTCCCCCACCACCAATCAATCACACTCCACGGCTAGTCGAATCCTCGGGTACCGTCCATACCAACATCAATCCTGGGGGAGTTTTGTTTGCTATTATCTTTTCGATTTGAGCATGGAACTGGGAATTCCAATTACCGGCCCCTTTCTCGTGAATGATAGTGAATAAACACATATCGAGGATAACACGCCTAGCATGGAAGATACCAATAGCCCCCTGTCACCACATGAGCGGTTCGGGCATGCAAAACAGATTATTTCTTGAAGATTTAGAGAGTGTCACATGCAAATTTACTTGGAACGGCAGGTAGATACCGCACATAGGTAGGTATGGTGGACTCATATGGCACAACTTTGGGTTTATGGAAGTGGATGCACAAGCAGTATTCTCGCTTAGTACAAGTGAAGGCTAGCAAAAGACTGGGAAGCGACCAACTAGAGAGCGACAACAGTCATCAAAATGCATTGAGAGTAACTAACATTGAGTGCAAGCATGAGTAGGACATAAATCACCATGAACATGAACATCAAAGAGGCTATGTTGATTTTGTTTCAACTACATGCGTGAACATGCGCCAAGTCAAGCCACTTGAATCATTCAAAGGAGGATACCATCCTATCATACTACATCATAGTCATCTCAACATTCATGTTGGCAACCAAGACAAACCATTATAAGCTCCTAGCTAAGTAAGCATGGCATAAGCAACTATAATCTCTAAGTTGTCATTGCAAACATGTTTCTCTCACAACAAAGCTGAATCATGCATGATGAGCTAGTCATATTTACAAAAACAAAATAGATCGAGTTCATACCAGCTTTTCCAGGCTCAGTCACTTCATCATATATCGTCATTATTGCCTTTCACTTGCACGACCGAATGATGTGAACAATAATAAGCGTGCTCGTGCATTGGACTAAAGCTAGAATCTGCAGGAAAACACAAAGGAGAAGACAAAGTCATATGGCTCTTTGAAAGCTAAACAGGTATGCATGCAAGAGCCACTAAACATTGTAACCAATATCTTCTACCTTGACCCAAAGAAAAAGAAAACTATCTACACGGGAAAGCTCGCAACAAGCAAAAGAAGAAAAAGGAAATCTTTTTGGGTTTTTATCAAACTAGACAGACACACGAAAATAAAATGAGAAAAAGTAAATAAACTAACATGGATGATACAGTGGCAAAGTGTGAACACCAACGAACAAAGTGAAAGCATAAGCAAGAATGTAAAGTCGGTGAGAACACGTACTCCCCCAAGCTTAGGCTTTTGGCCTAAGTTGGTCTACTCCCAAGGAGGGAAATAACCAGCTCCTGGGTACTCCGGAATGGACTAAGGATGCCACTGCTGTGTGAGCTCCTCTGGCTCCCACTGATAAACTAGTGTCTGGTACTCGACTGGCGGCTCGGGCATGGGCACCTGTGGTTGGGCCAAGCCCCAATATGCGTAGATGTCCGAGGGCATAATAGTGTACTGATACGTCTCCAACGTATCTATAATTTTTGATGGTTCCATGCTATTATCTTGTCAACTTTGGATGTTTTATATGCATGAACATGCTATTTTATATCTTTTTTGGGACTAACCTATTAACTCAGTGCCAAGTGCCAGTTTCTGTTTTTTCCGTGTTTTTGCGCAATTTCAGACGGAGTCCAGATGGAATGAAACTTTACGATGATTTTTTTGGACCAAAAGAGACCCCTGAAGCTTAGGAAGAAGGCCAGATGGGCCACGAGGGAGTCAAAAGCCCTCACACCGCCACCCCCCCCCCCCCGATGATGGCGAGCAGGCTTGTGACCTCCTCGTGGGCCCAACTGACGCAATTCCACCGCCATAAATTCCTATAAATTCATAAACCTTCAGAAAGAAACCTAGATCGGGATTTCCGCCGCCGCAAGCCTCTGTAGCCACCAAAAACTAATCTGGAGCCCGTTCCGGCACCCTGCCGGAGGGGGAATCCATCTCCGGTGGCCATATTCATCATCCTGGCGATCTCCATGACGAGGAGGGAGTAGTTCTCCCTCGGGGATGAGGGTATGTACCATTAGCTATGTGTTTGATCTCTCTCTCTCTCTCGTGTTCTTTAGATGTCTTGATCTCGATGTACCATGGGCTTTGCTACTATAGTTGGATCTTATGATGTTCTTCCCCCTCTCCCTCTTGTAATGAATTGAGTTTCCCCTTTGGAGTTATCTTATCGGATTGAGTCTTTAAGAACATTTGATGTATGTCTTACACGTGTCAATCTGCTGTGATCAACTTGCGGGTTTGTGACAATTGGGAACCTATGCATATGGGTTGGCACACGTGGATTCATGTGAGTACTTGATGTATCTTTTGGTGATCAACTTGCGGGTTCGTGACATTTGGAACCTATGCACAGGGGTTGGCACACGTTTTGACTCTCTGGTAGAAACTTTGGGGCACTCTTTGAAGTTCTATGTGTTGGTTGAATAGATGATTCTGAGATTATGTGATGCATATCGTATAATCATGCCCACGGATACTTGAGGTGACAATGGAGTATCTAGGTGACATTAGGGTCTTGGTTGATATGTATCTTAAGGTGTTATTCTAGTATGAACTCTATGATAGATCGACCAGAAAGAATAACTTTGTGGTGGTTTCGTACCCGACAATAATCTCTTCGTTTGTTCCCCGCTGTTAGTGACTTTGGAGTGACTCTTTGTTGCATGTTGAGGGCTAGTTATATGATCCAATTATGTTATCATTGTTGAGAGAACTTCACTAGTGAAAGTATGAACCCCAGGCCTTGTTTCCACGCATTGCAATACCGTTCGTGCTCACTTTTACCATTTGTTACCTTGCTGTTTTTGTAATTTCAGATTACAAAAACTTATATCTACCCTCCATATTGCACTTGTATCACCATCTCTTCGCCGAACTAGTGCACCTATACAAGTTACCATTGTATTAGGTGTGTTGGGGACACAATAGACTCTTTTTTATTTGGTTGCAGGTTGCTTGAGAGAGACCATCTTCATCCTAAGCCTCCTGTGGATTGATAAACCTTAGGTCACCCACTTGAGGGAAAATTGCTACTGTCCTACAACCCTCTGCACTTGGAGTCCCAACAACGTCTATAAGGAGAAGGTTGCATAGTAGACATCATGTACCTGCCTGCATGAAGATTGAACAAAGAAGGAGCACGCAAAGTAATAGTCTTACGAGTACCCTGACTAAATACCAGGTTATAGATCATCCTTCTATTCATATCTCTATCAATAAAGTCATGGCGAACCATGCTATCGTAATCTAGATATCTCTCGGGAAGAAGAATATCTTCTTCCTCCTCCAATCTAATAGGTATCTCGAATTGTCTAGCAAGACGAGTGGCATAGATACCTCCATAGACAACACCCTTAGAACGGTTCAGGTTCAACCGTTGAGCTACTATAGCACCCAAGCTATAAGATTTATCGTTATAAACGGCTTCGCGCAAGACCGCAAGATCTGGGGAACTAAGTGACCCAGATTTCCCACGGCCAATCAAACATTTTCCCACAAATTGCGAGAAGTACCGAAGCACGGGAAAATGTATGCTAGCAGCTCTAGCGCAAGACACTCCTCTCTCCTCTCCTACAACAATTGTACCGATGAAAGCTTCCAAGTCCCGTGGACGAGGTTCATGAATATCCCCAACGTAAGGTAATTTGCAAACATTGCAAAAATCCTGAAGTGACATGTGTTGGGGGATATCATAAAGTTTCAACTCAACCATAGGAGGATTCTTCGTCGGATAGAAGTTAAAGCTTTGTACGAAGATATTGGTGAGGAGGAGGTATTGCGGATACTTATCTTCGACGAAGGCGGTAAGTCCTGCGTTCTCCACCAAGTGATAAAAGTCCTCATAAATTCCAGCGACACGTCAGAACACGTCGCTTGGCCACTCGCACGCTCGAACTTCTGCGACTCGAGGGACCAAATACTTGGGCTTCTTCTCACTCCCATCATCCTTGGGGTCACGGTTTGACGAGCCTCTTAAGAACCTCCTCATCTATCCCTTTTCTATCTCTGAAAATTTCTGAAATTTTTAGTGATTCTAAGGAAAAGTGAACAAGGCTCAACGTAACTTGTAGCAACTACTCCAACAAGTGCTTGAGACCATATTACGCATCAAAACTACTTGGGACCAACTAGAATCAGCATGCAAAGCTCAAGAACATGGTCACCAAGGCAACAAAAATACGCGGAGTATAAGGCACTAGAGCAAAAACTAATTGGACCAATGGAGGAGTCACTTACCAAGGAGTAATTTCCCCAAAACAGTTCGGAGAACGGTGATTTGAGCAAAGAGATCGAAAATCCCAGCAAGAGGAGCAAGAACACGGGTTTGAGCTGCGAAACAATTTTTTCTGGAGGTAGGAGAAGTGGATGAGAGCAAGAATGAGTGGAGGGGGTGCATGTGGGCCCCACAAGCCTGGGTGGCGCGACCAGGTGGGTGCGAGGGCTTGTGGCCCATTGGTGTGGCCCCCAGACAGACTCTTTGTCCTAGAACTTTCCAAAAATTCCAGAAAAAATCATACTTGATTTTCATAGCGTTCGGAGAAATTTTGATTTTCGGGGTACTTTTCTACCGGATGCTAAAACAGAAAACAGGGAAAACTAAACTAAATCTATCATTTTTATTCTAAGCAACCTAAAGTGAAAGCTTGGAAAAGAGGTTTGTGACTCCTCGATTCATCCATCTCATGGTCATCGAAGGAAATCCGTCAATGGGGTTGATCAAATCCCCTCGAAAAAACTTTATTGAATCGCAAAAGGAGACGGAGAATTTTCGAATAGTCACTAGGTCACCTCAATGGGGATGTGTATCTCCCCAACAAGCAAGTCATACTTCATCTTGACACGAGGAATAGGGCATTCAAAGCTCCCAATAAGAATCGATGAAGTCTTTTCGATAGCATTGATACAATGTACTCGATATTGTATCTTCGGAAAGTGCACCGTATGCTCATTACCGTTGACATGGAAAGTGACATTGCCTTTGTTGCAATCTATAACAGACCCTACAGTGTTTAAAAAGGGTCTTCCGAGAATGACAGCCATGGCATCATCCTCGGGAATATCCAAGATAACAAAGTCTGTTAAGATAGTGGTGTTAGCAACCACAACAAGCACATCCTCGCAAATGCCAATAGGGAAAGCAGTTGATTTGTCGGCCATTTGCAGAGAGATTTCAGTGGGTGTCAACTTATCCAGTTCAAGTCTATGATAAATAGAGAGAGGCATAACACTAACGCCGGCTCCAAGATCGCATAACACAGTTCTAACGTAGTTGCCTTTAATGGAGCAAGGTATGGTGGGCACACTGGGATTGCCTAGTTTCTTAGGAGTTCCACCTTTGAAAGTGTAATTGGCAAGCATGGCGAAGATCTGAAGATCAGGTATCCTCCTCTTATTAGTCACAATATCTTTCATGTACTTAGCATACGGAGACATCTTGAGCATATCAATCAAACGCATCTGCATAAAGACATGTCTGATCATTTCAACGAAACGCTCAAAATCCTCATCATCCTTTTTCTTGGATGGTTTGGGAGGAAAGGGCATATGTTTCTAAACCCACGGTTCCCTTTCTTTACCGTGCTTCCTAGCAGTGAAGTCATTCTTATCGTATCTTCTGGTCTTAGGCTATGGGTTATCAAGATCAACACTAGGTTCAATCTCCACATCCTTACAATTGCTAGGTTGAGCATCATCATGAACATCACTATTGATATTATCATTAGGCTCATGTTCATCACCAGATTGTGTTTCAGCATCAGAGACAGAGGCATCGTGTGGACTCTCAGGTGTAGCAGCAACAGGGTTGCTAGCGTGAAGGTTCCTATCATCTTTCTTCTTCTTTCTAGGATGACTAGGTGCATCAGTGCTAACTCCTTCAGAATCTTGTTCAATTATCTTAGGATGACCCTCAGGATACAAAGGTTCCTGGGTCATTCTACCGCCTCTAGTGACGACTCTGACAGAATTGTCATTCAACTCATGGAGCAAGTCATTCTGGGCTTTAAGTACTTGTTCTACCTGAGTAGTAACCATAGAGGCATGTTTACTCAGAAGCTTAAGATCGTTAATGTTTTTGTCCACACAAGCACTTAAATGACTAAGCATACGAGCATTCTTTTCCAATTGTCTGCTAACAAAAACATTGAAACTGTGTTGTTTGGCAACAAAGTTATCAAATTCATCCATGCATAAGCTAGCAGGTTTATCAAAAGGAATATCACTCTCATAAAACCTACGCAGAGAATTTACTTCTACTACCTGTATCGGGTTATCAAGACCATGGATCTCTTCGATAGGTGGTAGATTTTTGACATCTTCAGATTTAATGCCTTTCTCTCGCATAGATTTCTTGGATTCTTGGATATCTTCAGGACTGAGGAATAGAATACCTCTTTTCTTCGGAGTTCTCTTAGGAGGTGGTTCGGGAATAGTCCAAGCATTCTCATTGCACAAGAAGTTGTTCAACAGAATCTCAACTTGTTCTACAGTTCATTCCCTAAAATCACTACCGGCACAACTATCTAAGTGGTCTTTGGAAGCATCGACAAGTCCATTATAGAAGATATCAAGTATTTCGTTCTTCTCAAGAGGGTGATCAGGCAAAGCATTCAGTAGCTGGATGAGCGTCCCCAAGCTTGTGGGAGACTCTCTTCTTTAGCTTGAGCAAAGTTGTATATTTCCTACAAGGCAGCTTGCTTCTTATGGGCAGGGAAATATTTTTCAGAGAAGTAGTAGACCATATCCTGGGGGCTACACACACAACCAGGAGCAAGAGAAGTGAACCAGGTCTTAGCATCATCCTTTAGCGAGAAAGGAAACAGCTTGAGCATGTAGTAGTGGCGGATCTTTTCCTCACTAGTGAAGAGGGTGGCTATATCATGCAGTTTGGTAAGATGGGCTACAACCATTTCAGACTCGTAACCGTGAAAGGGATCAGATTCGACGAGAGTGATTAACTCAGGGTCGACAGAGAATTCATAATCCTTATCGGTCACAAAGATAGGCGAAGTAGCAAAATTCGGGTCGTATTTCATCCTAGCGTTCAGAGATTTTTCTTTCCACTTGCACAGAAGTTTCTCAACATCATAGCTATCCTTACACGCAAGAAAATCCTCAGCTATCTCTCCCTCCATAACATAGCGCGTATCAGGCATAACGGGCTTAGTAGCAGGTTCTACTTCAATAGTATCAGCAGTTTCAGAAGTATCATCACATCTAGCAGCAGCTCTAGCAATATATGCATCAAGGGCACCAAGTGGCAAAGCAGTATCAGGCATATCATCATCAGGCATAGTATCTAGCATAGCATCATCAGGCATAGTATCAAGCATAGCATCATCGAGCATAGTATCTAGCATAGCATCATGGGCAGCAGAAGTAGCATCATCAAGCACAGGCGACATATCAAGATTTCTAGCAGGAGGTGGCATCACAAACTTACTCAAAACTGAAGGTGAATCAAGTGCACAGCTAGATGACAGTTCCTTACCTCTCCTCGTAGTGGAAGGTAGGATTTTAGTTCTTGGATCTTTCGGATTCCTCATAGTGATCAGCAGACGTCAATCCCAAGTGACTCAGAGAATATAGTTGTGCATCCCCGGCAACGGCGCGAGAAAAAGCCTTGATGTCCCACAAGCGTATGGGATCGCAGCAGTTTTTGAGGGTAGAGTATTCAACCCAAATTTATTTGTTTGCACGACGGGAAGCGAAAGAATATTCTCAAGTATTAGCAGCTGAATGTGTCAGATCGAACCACACCTCAAACATTAGTGTGTGCAAGCAAAGTATTAGTAGCAAAGTAGTATGATAGCAACGGTGCCAGAAACGATCTGTTGACAAGGCAGATTATTCCTAATTGTTGTATCAATGGCGCCAGCACGTGGACGGGGATTATTCTTAAGAAGAATGCTTTCCCGGCTATGGCTCCAACAAAGTCTTGCAACAAGTAGCAGCGGAGCGGCAAGGAACATCAGTAGCAGCAGCAGCAGCAAAGTAACAAGTAATAGCAGCAGCAAAGTGGCCCAATCCCTCTTGTGGCAAGGGACAAGCCTAGGCAAAGTAACGTAGCGAGGACCAGTAGTAAAAGACTCCTAGGCAGTGGATCGGTGATGGATGAGTATGACGGATGTGATTCATCATGTAACAGCGATAACACGGAGAGATATGTAACTAGCTCCCGTTCATCAATCTAATGTAGGCATGTATTCCGTATGTAGTCATACGTGCTTAGGGAAAAGAACTTGCATGACATCTATTGTCCATCTCTCCCGTGGCAGCGGGGTCCTAATGGAAACTACGGGATATTAAGGTTCTCCTTTTAATAAAGAACCGGACCAATGCATTAACACGCGGTGAATACATGAACTCCTCATACTATGGCCATCTCCGGGAGTGGTTCCGGCTATTGTCACTCCGGGGTTGCCGGGTCATAACACATAGTAGGTGACTACAACTTGCAAGATAGGATCTAAAACACACATATATTGGCGACAACATAATAGGTTCAGATCTGAAATCATGGCACTCGGGCCCTAGTGACAAGCATTAAGCATAGCCAAGTAGCAGCAACATCAATCTAGAACATAGTGGATACTAGGGATCAATCCCTGTCAAGAACTAACTCGATTACATGATAGGTATCATCCAACTCATCACCGTCCAGCAAGCCTACGATGAGATTACTCACGAACGATGAAGAGCATCATGGAATTGTCAATGGAGAAAGGTTAATGATGATGATGGCGACGATTTCCCCTCTCCGGAGCCCGAAATGGACTCCAGATCTGCCCGCTAGATGAAGAACAGGATGTGGCGGCGTCTCCGTATCGCAAAACGCGATGAAACCTTCTCTTTGGTTTTTTTCCAGGTGAAACGGAAGATATAGAGCTGAGTTTGGGGGCGGTGGTGCCACGTGGGCCCGACAAGTCTGCACGGCGCGGCCATAGGGGGTGGTTGCGGCCTGTGGGCTTGTGGCCCACTGGCACGCCCCCTCAGGTGGATCTTTGCGCAGGTATTTTTCTTTTCTTCCAGAAAAAATCTTCGTAAATTTTCAGGACATTCCAAGAACTTTTATTTCTGCACAAAAACAACACCATGGCAATTCTGCTGAAAACAGCGCCAGTCCGGGTTAGTTCCATTCAAATCATGCAAATTAGAGTCCAAAACAAGGGCAAAAGAGTTCGGAAAAGTAGATACGACGGAGACGTATCAGCTATCCCCGCGGTCGTCTTCCGTCCGCCTCGGAAGCGAATTAGCATTCCAGTGCACCAGGCGAGGTGCCACTGGGAGCACCGCATCCGTCTCCGCTACCCCCACGTGGTCCTGCCACATGGCTGACACTTCAATCCGGAGGGGATCCCAACGCCGGCGGTGCACAGTCGGTGAGGGCTCATGCGGAGGAGGTGAGGCACCGGTGACACCAACTCACGCGTGAGCAGTGGCTCAACCTGACTTACGTTGAAGACTCTCCCGATTGGGAGGTGTAGTTTGCATTTGAGCATGCGGAGCAGCACCGGCGTGGCGTCCGTGATGTTCGGGCTGGCACCCTGCCGCCCCTCGTCGTACGTGATGAGGACCAGGAGGCGGAGGTCGCATACCAGGAGGCGCTCGCAACCGTGCTACGTGAAAGGAAGGAGGAAGAGCAGCGCGATGAGGATGAGGAGGAGGCGGTTTATACCAAGCGCGGATGGCGGAGGCAATTGCACTCTCCGCTACTGGCGACTGTGTCGTGCCTCCGTTATCCCCATCGTTTCCCGCTAGGCTCAAGCCGGCGCTGAACGCCCTCAAGCCCCGCGATTACATATGGGAGGGGGTGGTGCACGAGTGGGTGAGTGTGCCACCCGTGTGGATGGGGGCGACGCTGGAGCAGGAGCGCATCTACTTGGAGCACTAGCGGCACCAGCACCTACGGGCGGAGCGTGAAGAGGGTAAGCGGCTCGAGGAATGGGTGAAGGACGCCGAGGCAGAGGAGGAGTAGCGCCGTGTCGAAGCCCAGGCAGTGGTGGTGCAGCCACCGACAGACGATCTCCCCATCGCCTAGGAGATGGGTTCCCCTGGGCTGGCCCGACGCTGACCCTCGTCGACCTTACCGGGCCCGACGACAATGACAAGGATGCCTTGGGGAGCGCCCCTCCTTGTTTTTATTTTAGTTTTAATGTTTTTAGTTAGATATCATTTTACTTACTGCATGTCAGACTTGTGAACTATCGCCGACCTGTGTAACTGACAGTAATGTTTAATTAAAGTTAATGCATGATGATGTGGAGTGGTGTGATGTTTGAATTTGATGTTATGTGATAGAAACAGGAGCACTTATTGTTGATGTAATCAAATCGCAGACCATTTTTAATAGAAATCATTATAAAAATAGTTGAAAATTTCAAAAATAAGTTCAGATCCTTCTCAAATATTAGGCATATGCATGTTAAATATAGGATCCATCTCCAATATGAGATCATTTTGAAAAACTATGACATGCTTAAGCACGAAATTTGAATTTGAACTAACCTTTGAATTATAAGCAACATTCGAAATCCAATGCTCTATGATGTGATGGCGTAATGATTTTGAATTATTACACATGTTAGATGATCAATTCGATGTATCTACGTAGTCATGAGAAATATGGCATGGTGATGAGCTCTGAAGTTAGGATAAGAAGACCATTTTTAATAGAAAACATTATAAAAACAGTTTAAAATTTCAAAAATGAAAAATTAAGTTCAGATCCTTCTCAAATATTAGGCATATGCATGTTAAATATAAGGTTTGTATCCAATATGAGATCATTTTTAAAAACTATGACATGCTTAGGCATGAAATTTGAATTTGTACTAACCTTTAAAATAATAAGCAACATTCGAAGTCAACAACTCTATGATGTGATGGTGCATTGATTTTGAATTATTACACATGTTAGATGATCAATCCCATGTATGTGCATAGTAATGAGAAATATGGCATGGTGATGAGCTCCGAAGTTAGGATAAGAAGACTAATTTTAATAGAAATCAGTATAAAAACAGTTTAAAATTTCAAAAATGAAAAAATAAGTTCAAATCCTTATCAAATATTAGGCATATGCATGTTAAATATAGGGTTCATGCCCAATATGAGATCATTATGAAAAACTATGACACACTTAGTCGTAAACTCTAGCTTGAATCCCATGCAACCTCGTTCATGATAGCTATGTTTTGTGATAGTTTTTTCATGAAAATACCCACAGACAAGGTTTTTTATTTTTTCCAGCAACTCACTCACATAAAACGATGATGGGTGCAAGTTCCATATTTTTTTGATTTTTTGAATTAGTTCTCCTCATTTGAACTTGGCAATGGTAGCTCACCTCACAAAATGTTTCTTTTCATAAAAATGTCCCGAAACCAAGTTTATATTTTTTATGGTAACTATGTCTTATAAAATGACGAACCGCAAAGGTTTCCTATTTTTTGATTTTTTTAATTTTATTAAGGTTATTTGAAAGTTGGTCAAACCTAAAATAACCCCGTTCACCAGCTCAAAACCCCGCAGCATCTCCCCGAACCCTAGCGTCCAACTACAGTCGTCCGATCATATCCTAGCGTCAAGCGACAACCCTCAGATACGATCTTCTAGAAGGAATTCGGGGGAAGGATGCGTGCAGTCTCCATCCCGTTGGATCACATGGACGGCTCCGCACCGTTGGATCGTTGGGCGCTCCGTGAGAGGGTGGTTATGCTCGTCCACTCGTCTCTCTCTCTCTCTCTCTCTCTATCTATCTCTCTCTCTCCCTCTCCCCCTCTCCCTCTCCCCCCTCTCCCCTCCCTCCCTCCCTCCATCCCTCCCTCTCTCTCTCTCTCTCTCTCTCTCTCTCCCTCCCTCCCTCCCTCTCTGAATTGACAAAGTGCTCTCATATAGGATAAATATTTCGTACGATCGGGTGTAGTTACTTTTTATTTTGTTTGGTATGTGGTAGATAGTATCTATCATATCGGAGAGTATGTACGCATAGTATATAGTATATAAAAATATTTAGATAGTATATATACTATTTTTTAGTAGTATGTACCATATTTTTAGCATACTCATTTTTACGTACAAATATGTACGTATTTCATAATATTATAAAAACTATGGATTAACTTTTTTTCATATAATATACTTTTTTAGTATCTTATATATAGTATGTGAACATACTCAAAGTGACAAATTAGTATATATACTACCACATGATAGTATATAAGACATGGAAGTAACCACATCCGGTAGTAGAAAGTATATATATTTACCTATATATATATATGTATAGGACAAATTTTATCTACCACCGGTGGTAGTTACCAGCACTTGTGTTTTGTATGTTGTATGTAGTACCTATCAAATCGGAGAGTATCTAGTATATAATCATGTTTAGGTAGTATATATACTATTTGTTTGGTAGTATGTATCATATTTTGTGTATGCTCTTTTTTACATACAAATATATGTGTATTTCACAAATATAATAAAAACTATGGATCAACTTGTAATTTTTTCATGTAACTCACTTTGAAAAATCTTATATATAGTATATTAACATAATAGGAATGATAAATTAGTATATATGCTCCCGCGTGGTAGTATATGGAACACGTGGGGTAACTACTCCTGGGTGGTAGGATGTATTTTCATATATATATATATATATATATATATATATATATATATATATAAATTGCTGATTTTTTTGTCAAAAGAGGGTGACAAAACATGGAGACTGAGAACCGATCCTTTTTTTGGTATTGCTGAGAAAAGTTGTAAGGGTATAATTTTTAAACAAGTATGAACAAACAGGTCACATCGACTAAGAAAAAAAATGTAAGTGATGGCAATATGATGAAAACAGCGGTGGAGCTTTTAGAAAGCAAGTAAAAAAAGAATGCATTACACAGAACATAGGACTCCTAAGAAACCCAGGCTAGTCAATGCAGCTCCGGGGGAAACCCTAGATCCATGTGATCAGATGAAGGCGATGCCTTAGCGTCGTACCCCTCTCAAGGGTTTTGTCTTCGGAGCGGGGCATCGGCAAGAGGGACATGTGGAAGATGGTGGTTGTTGGCGTCAAGGCTTATGTGGCAATGATGGCGAAGGCGAGCGAAGTCGGAGGAGTGGTAACTGTTGTGGTAGTCGACTCTGCTCCGGCGTGTCCGTGCGATTACCTCGGGTTGTTTTGTTGTGATGAAGTCAGAGTTGCGGCGGCGGGGCTCCTATGGCAACAATGACATGCAGCAGATGGTATGTTCGGTGGTCTTCCATGGCGTCGCTCGTGCATAGTTCTCCTTCGTAGTTCTACATCTAAGACTGAGTTTCGCTGTCTTCAGTGTGGGTGGTTGGGTCTGGCAGGGGTTTGCTTGTGTTTCTAAAAATCATCTACAGTGAGGATGGGGTTGAGGTCAGTCTTCGACGAAGTTGGAGTCGCTTGCTCGGAGTTTAGGAAGGGCGATGAAGCATGTTGGGGAGAGGTGATGACGATGACATCTGAGTGTATCTTGATGAGGCCCTATTTGTTGAGGTGTGTGTGGGATATCAATTGTGTGCCGTTTGGCGGTTTGTGACGGTTTTAGTCTAGTGTCTGTAATTAATCAGACAACTCTCTTCTACTTAATTAATGGATGAGATAAATATTTTGCCTTCGTTTCGAGAAAAAATGGGTTGCCCCGATCAGGATGAGTCGAGATGATTTAACCTTTGTTCGATCTCTAATAATCTTTGGTAATGCAAATCCTAGAAGTGTTCGGTAATGTTCGACACATGGGAGACCTTATTTGGATCCACGCCCCCTTCCATATCCGGCTCCCATCTTTTCTGTCACTTGGCAAATCTTGCGATGAAACAACGTGATTTATTATCCTTTTTAAACGAAGGTAAACAATTTGTCTCGTCTCATTAATTAGGAAGAGAATACATAGTATAGATAACAATAAACATACAGAATTACTCCCGAGGCTCTAAACTTGATGGCCCGTTCACAGCCAACACTCAAAGGCTCGCCTCGGACTTGATCATGTAGATGATCCTCGAAGACAAGTATGGATGGTACTGACAGTTTGGACGACACTTAAGGGACAACAAGACAGTAGCGGAGCCATAGAATGGCCAGGATGGGCAGCTGTCCATCCTGAATTTAAGTATCAGCCATTATACTATAAAAATAGATAAAATAAATAGATAAAAATAAATCTGTATGAGAGTATATGGACTATTGGTCCAGTGGATTGGGTCCGCCAGTACAACAAGATAATGTCACGCCTCCTTCCCCATCGCCTTCCAATCCGATCACGCATACACATGGTCATCAGCTCTCATTTCAAAGAAAAAAGTCCCTAAAAGTGCTATGATTTGCTTCTAGAAAAGATAAGCAAGCGTGGATGCTGATGGTGAGTGAGCGAGTAGGTCACTGGTGATGCACTCAAGCTACGTACTCCAGCATTGGGGACGCTTTATAAGATTGTGTAACACGCTCGCCAGTTCAACTACTTGTGTGGATGGCATTATATATGTTAGGGGCGAGTTGCACGACCCGTCAACCTATAAAAGGTGTCGTGCTTGAATTGAGTTGTGTTATCTACATATCGCTAGCAATTCCAGTACAACCTCCATCCGACACACTATCAGCACCATCGAACTCCGATCCACGTGCGTATTATGCATGTACTCCTACGAAAATCCTCAACCGCAAAGCTATTCCGTTTTGCTCACACGATGTTATCTTGGCAGCAAAATCCGGTTAATCTTAAAGCAGCGTGCATGCTATATCTATATGTAGTCAGCTGCAGACAAGATCAGAACTCACAAGACACCATCCATGTGTTCCAGTTTGTACCTTGTATATAGGCTTTAGAGCGAGCGACCTGCATAAGGGCATTTCTAACCAATCCTTTAAAAGTAAAGTGAGTATCCGGCAAAGTAAAGTTAGTAGAGTAAAATATCACTTCATTAACAATTGTCGCACCTAGTCGATCACTTATATTTAGTGAAGTAAAAATAAAATTGTATAGATTTTCTATCCTAATTGCATGAATTTCAAACACAACAAAATATATATCGTTAAAACATTCAAATTAAAACATACATTGCATAATGTCATAACATATAGTTTCATCATCGTGTTTTTCAAATTGAAATATGCAAAGTTCACCTAACAAACACCACTTCAAACACAATGTCTGATCCAAAATCACCACAAACATATCATGTACTCCCTCCGTTCTTAAATATAAGTCTTTTAAGATATTTCGCTAGGAGTCTACATACGGAACAAAATAAGTGAATCTACACTCTAAAGTATGTCTATATACATCCGTATATAGTCCACTAATGAAACCTCTTTAAAGACTTATATTTAGGAACAGAGGGAGTATATGTTGTGGATCCAGCCAAATAATATCATGCACCACCACCACCACTCAAACGAGGTGCTCGGCAAAGAAAACATCACCACCACCACCGCCATCCTCTCCTCAACCATCACCGCAACCATCTCTCGGCCACCACCATCACCACCTCGGCACCTCCATCACCGCCACCACCCCCTCGGACACCCGCATCACCATCATCACCATCTCGGCATTTCATCGAACACTTGGCGGCCATGACCCTTGATGCCTGCTGTGGCCGCCGCTCGCACCAGATCAGTGGCCGTAGGGGGCGTCGAAGTGGTTGGTCGTGCCATCGTCCTTGGACAAGGCTGCATTGTGGCATTCTTCTTGTTCTTCGCGGCTGCCTCCGTGAGGGCCTATGTCGTTGTCATACGCTTTCGAGCCTGTTTGGTTGCGGCAAGAGCGGCGGGAGGGTGGCGAATCTTGGTCAGGGAGGCAGTCACCACCCCATAGGCCATTTTCATTGTTGGAGGGGGAGCTTGGACCCGATGGGTTTTTTTTCATCCGCAAAGTTTTCTTCGGCGCAGGCTATGACATGTGGTTGGTTTCCGGTGATGGTGGCCATTGATGTGTGGGAAGGGACCGGCCTATCAATTCCGGCTGGAGAGACGGTCATCTGTGGCGGTGGCGGGGTGTGGTGGCGGTGGGAGAATGAGAGGCGTCACTCTCACACGGTCGTGGCAGGAGTGAGCATATTTAGGGAGATCGGGAGGGATTTTAGGCAGTGAACATATTTACTCCCTTATAGCTTTAGTACTTCGACTAGGTGTGACGTAAGAAAGAAAAACCAAAATTATCCTCCCTTACGGATGGATAGTGGATCGGTTATAAATGCCCTAACCACCTCCACTTTGATTCATATGATTTGAAAAAACATGGAAATACAACAAACCTTGAATTGGTATATCACGACATACCTTTTTCGTATCCATATCACGTCATACTTAACTTAACTAAATCAAATGGATATTCACGGCACCAATTCAATGGTCACAGAAATGAGGATGGAGTATTTCTTTTTTAATATAGTACAAACATATACGCGTATATATAAGCACATATATTCATATTTATGAACACACACAGGCATGAACAACCTATCCTTATGAGCATCTCTGAGAGACAGAACCTACGTATCATCTTAAGATTAGTGTTCTTATCGCAAAGCGGAGGCTAGAATTACAAGCACCAACGGAATGCCGCTCTTGCCAGCTTCTTTTCTTCGACTTCACTTCCTACCGTTTTGATTTCATGTTTTTTTACTTTTCTTTCCAGATTTTTTGTCATGTTTTTTTTTCTTTTTTTGCCATGAAATACAAATTGTTTTCTGCACCTCGTAACAACTCACTGGGAATCGTTGGAACAGATTCTTCGAGAAACAAGGCAGATTGCAGATAGACTTTACTAGAGAACACGTATGTGCTCCATAATCTGTATACATAGCCATATCAATAGTGAGGTGTCATCTAAAGAGTTCATATAGGGCCATTGGTACGTTCTACATACCACACGACCACTATTCATATCTGTTCTGGACATGAGAACCACAATCACTCTCTCCATCGAGTCTCACCGGAAAATATGGTATCCTACATTTGATTCCTAATTCTACTGAATTGGTATTGAATGTGTCACACAGATGTGATCTAGATCGACTCGAGGCTTATACATGTAAGAGCATCTTCAACAGCATTTTTATATTTACACTCACTTGCTATTTTATAAATTTTGGTCAAAAAACCTTTCCAACAGCCTTTGTATAAGTGGCTCCCCACCAATTTTTTTTACAAAGCTTGCTATATTTGCATCCGTACTTTGCATATTTGCCAACCAAAGGCCACTTTATAAATTATTAGCAAGCCTCACTTTGTCTCTTTGACAGGTGGGTCTGTGTACTAGTGTGTGTAGTGTGTGTGTGTTGTGTGTGTGTGTGTGTATGTGTACTTATAGGCGTGTGTGCTGCATGTGTATGTGTATACACGTGCGTGCTGCATGCGTACGTGTGTGTACCTGCGTGTACGCGTGTGTGCTGCATGTATACGTGTGTGTACGTGTGTGTGCTGCATGTGTACGTGTGTGTGCTCCATGTGTGTAAGTATACGCGTGTGTGCATGTGTAAGTGGACGCGAGTTATGCTAGTATACATATACATGTACGTATGGTAGTGTCAATGTTTCTATATATGACGAACTGTTCCATGTCATTGTGCGTTTTGTGCAAATATAGCAATCCAATATACAAAGGCTACAAAAGCAAAAAATATGTTGGCTTCGTAAACTTTTTCTTTCCTCTTGTTATAAAAAGTTTTTAGAAATCCAATATACATAAGCTGTTGGATATGCTCTACCTTCTTCGCAGTTGCCTTCCAATCACGTCCCACATCATGGTCAACTCAACTACTCGATCACGTCCTTGCATTCAACATGATCATCAGAACACTATTAAGCTATGTTTAATTATAGTAATAATGTGATACGTCTTTCAGGATTGCATTTGAGTCGAGAAAATTTTCCCAGGTTGTGTGCCAATGCTGGTGATTTATTTGTTCATATATCTGCTCCTTGGAAGAAAAGCAAGTGCTTTATCCGAAACAGAAACAAAAAAGCAAGTGTCAATTGTTATATCAATATATATGGCCGTGTCCGCTTGGCTTAAGCGTGGGCATATCGTAGCTAGTTGGTGGCAACCCTCCAATAATTGTAAAGATGGCCAACTGGCCTCGCTAGTTACTCCTACCTAGCAAGTGAAAATTAATTATGCTTTTTGGCTGTGCTTATTAATGCAGTTGCTTGCTTATCTCTGACAAAGGTCCTAAACATCCATTTATTTAAGTGCGGAGGGAGTAGATCATATATTAACCCACATGAACAAATAAGTATTACCATCACACATAACCAACTTTTGCACGCAGGATGTGTTTGACCCATGACATTAATAATTAGAGTGTAGACTTCAAGCTTGTGTAGCAAATGCATATACCCCCTCCTTCACACGGAGGGAGTATTTGCTTGTGTTTCTACACAGCCTCTATAGTGATGGTGGGGTCGAGGTCTGTCTTCGACGAAGTTGGAGTCGCTTGCTCGGAGTTTAGGGAAGCGATGACCCATGTTGGGGAGAGGTGATGACCATGATGTCTTGAGTGTATCTTGATGAGGCCCTCCTTGTTGAGATGTGTGTGGGATATTGTTTGTGTGTCGTTTCGCGGTTTGTGACGGCTTTATTCTGATTTTTAAACTTAATCCAAAAACTTTCTTCTAGTTAATTAATGAATGAGACAAATATTTTGCCCTCATTTAAAAAAAATGGGTCGGCCGGTCAGGACGAGTCGACATGATTTAACCTTTGTTTGATCTCTAATAATCTTTGATAATGCAAATCCTAAGTGTTGGGTAATGTTCGACACATGGGAGACCTTATTTAGATCCATGCCCCCCTTCCATATCCGGCTCCCATCTTTTCTATCACCTGGCAAATCTTGCGATGAATCAACGTGATTTTCTTCTTTTTGAGACGATGGTAAATACTCCTTCCATCTTAAAATAGTTATCTTAGATTTGTCTGCATATGAATGTATCTACTCATGTTTTAGTATTTAGATACATTTATTTTTAAATAAATTTAAGACAAAAAAATTGAGACAAATGGAGTACTTTGTTTCATAGTATCGGATAAGAATAAACAGAGAGAATTACTCCCGTGGTGGGAAAGATTCTAAACTTGAAGCCCCGGCCACGGCAAGACTCAAAGGCTCGCCTCGGACTTGATCATGTAGATGATGCTCGATTGTAAGGAATGCTTGTACTTACAGTTTGGACGGTACTCAAGGCACAGCAAGACACTTTCACGCCTCCTTTCCCATTGCCTCCCAATCCGATCACGCACACACATGGTCATCAACTCTCATTTCAAAGAAAAAAAAAACCCCGAGATGTGCAATGATTTGCTTCTGGAAAAGATAAGCAAGCGTGGGTGCTGATGGTGAGTGAGCGAGTAGGTCACTGGCGACGCTTTAGAGCCCGCTTGGGATGGATGTAAATATATACACCTCTATTTATTTTACAAATGTATATTACTGGTCACATATAGATTTTGGAGACGAAAACCGGTTGAATGCAGACGAAAACGCTAAACCAAGCAGGGCCTTATAAGATTGTGTAACACGCTCGCATATTCAACTGTGTGTGTGGGTGACACTATATGTTTGTTAGCGGCGAGCTGCCCGAGCCCTCAACCTATAAAAGATGTCCAGTACAACCTCCGTCCGACACACTATCATCACCATCCAACTCCCATCCACGTGCGTATTACGCATGTACTCTTACGAAAAGTATCGGACGCAAAGCTATTCCGTTTTGCTCACACGTGTTACCTTGGCAGCAAAATACGGTTAATCTTCAGCCAGCATACATGCTACTCCCTTCGTTTTTAAATATAATTTTTCTAAATTTTTTACTGAGAGGATACATATGGAACAAAATAAATGAATTATTTTAAAATATGTTTATATACATCCATATGTACTTTCCTGATAAAAAAATTATATTTAAAAACGAAGAAAGTATATCTATGTGCACTCAGCTCCAAACAAAATCACAACTCACAAGACACCATCCACGCGTTCCAGTTTGTACCTTGTACATAGGCTTCAGAGCAAGCGAGCTGCATAAAGGAATTTCTAACCAATGCTTTAAAAATTAAGGAAGTGTCCGATAAAGTAAAGTTAGTGAAGGAAAATTTACTCCACTAAGGATAGTTGCACCTAATCCGAGACAGATAGAAGCGGGACGTAAAGCAATAACACGAAATGCACGTCGTGGTGGAAAAATATGGGTATGTATATTTTCCGACAAACCGGTTACACTAAGACCCATGCAAACACGTATGGGTTCGGAAAAGGGGTCCCCGAATATTGGGTAGCGGGTAGCCATTGTGGATTTTTTTTTGATCCAACTGTCAGTGACACGTTGCCATTGCAGTTCAAAATGGATTGGTGAATCGGGGTTCTACTGTTTAAGATTTAAAAAGTCAATATTAATTCTTATGGAACTTCTATTTAAAAACAGATTAGCCATATTCATCTTCTCTAATCTCCAGGTTCTTTTCAGATTACTGATTAATGATGGGTTGCCATCATCTTTCAAATCTGCGATCCCCTATATTTAGTAAAATAAAAATAAAAAATGTGTAGATTTCGTATCCTAGCCGCATGAATTTCGAACACAATACAATATATATCTTTAGAACATTCAAATTAAAACATGCATAGTATAACCGTCATAACATATAGTTTCATCATCGTGTTTTCGAAATTAAAACATGCACAGTTTATCTAAAAGACATCTTTTCAAACACAATTTTTAATTCAAGATCACCACAAACATAGCATGGATCGACCAACCAATGGCATGCACCACCACTCAACCAAGGTGCTTGGCGAAGAAAACATCACCACCACCACAACCATCCTCTCGTCCACCATCAACACCACCATCTTTCAACCACCACCATCACCACCAACACCCTCTCAGCCACCTCCATCACTACCATCACCATCTTCGCATTTCATCAAACACTTGGCGGTCACGGCTCTTGTTGCGGCTGTGGACGCACCCTGCGCCTGAGCAGTGGCCGTAGGGGGCGTCGGAGTGGCTGCACGTGTCGTCGGCCTTGGATGAGGCGCCATTATAGCCTTCCTTTTCTTCTTCTTTGTGGTCGCCTCGGCGAGGGACGCCACCGTCGTTAGGCTTTCAAGCTCTTTTGTCTACTGCAGGAGCGGCGGGACGGTGGCGAGCCATGGCCGGAGAGTCGATCGCCACCCTGGAGTCCATTGCCATGGTTGGAGGAGGAGCTTGGACCCGGTGGGGTTTATCAACCCGAAAGTTTTCTTTGCCGTGGGCTGCGGCGTGTGGGTGGTCTCTGACGACAATGGACAGGGAGATGTGAGAAGGGACCGGGTTATCAATTCCGGCCAGAGAGACGGTCGAGGCAGGAGACAGGGGGCGCGGGGCGGGTGAAACAGTGGTGCCACTTTTACTCGGCCGCGGGGGGGGGGGGGGGGGGGGGGGGAGGTGAGCATATTTAGGGAAATTGGGAGGGATTTTAGATGGTGGAGTATAAAGTTTACTCCCCTATAGATTTTAGTACTTCGGCTAGGTCCGCTGTAACAAAGAAAAAACGAAATTATCCTCCCTTATGACCGGGTAGGGGATCGGTTAGAAATGCCCTAACCACCTCCACTTTGATTCACATGATTTGAAAAACATGGAGATATAATAAACTTTGAATTGATATACCATGGCAGAGCCAATTTTTTGCGCATCCATATCACGCCATACTTAACTTCATTGAATCAAGTAGATATTCACTGCACCATTTCAATTGCAGTTAACCACAAAAATGAGGATGGAGTATTTCTCCTCTTTTTTAACAGAGTACAAACACAACCGCTTATATATACGCATATATATTCATCCTTATGAACGCACACATGTATATATAACCTACATTTATGAGCACCTCTAAGAGATTGAGCCAGCGCATCATCTTACGATTGGTGTTCTTATCGCAAAGCGGAGGCTAAAATTATATGCACCAACGGACAGCGGCTCTTGTTATCTTCTCTTCTTCAACTTCACTTCCTACCATTTTGATGTCATATTTTTTTATACTTTTCTTTGCGGATTTTTTTCATGTTTTTCCTTTCTTTTTTGCCGCGCAATACAAATTGTTTCTGCTCCTTGTAACAACTCACTCGGAATCACTGGCACAGATTCTTCGAGAAACAAGGCAAACCGCAGGTAGACTTTACTAGAGAGCACATGTGCGTGCTCCATAGTCCTTATATATAGCCATATCAATAGTGAGGTGCCTTCTATAGAATTCATATAGCACTTTTTGTATCTGTTCTGGACACGGGAACCACAATCACTCTCTCCATCGAGTCTCGTTAAAAAAATCTGATATCCTACATTTGATCCCTAATATACTAATACACTAAGCTCCCTATTTTTAGAGGTCACACAATCAATTGAGGTTTCCAAGTTAAAATTGGGTCACTCGATTTTGACCAAATCAATAGTTTCTCAAGGAGCTCTCTCATTGTATTTTTTATTACTCCCTAATTTTAGAGGTCTCATAATAAATTGAGACTGAAATTTTAAATTGGGCACTCATTTTTGACCGGGTCACTAATTTCTTAAGGATCTTTCTCATTTCATTCCTTTAGTTTCACTATGCTCCTTAATTTTGAGCTCTCCTATTCGATTGAGTGTTTTCAATTTATTCGGTTCATACTTTGATGGTCTCAACGACTTTTTTTCAAACAAACTACATCAGCCAACTTATAAAAAAGTGTAAACATATGATACTATAGCAACAGTATATTACATGCAGTCATTGACCTAGAAAATTTAGCCACATAAATATGGTTGATTAGCAGGTAACCCGGAATCATGCCTCGAAAGGCCCCCATGACTCCACACTATAAACAAATATGAAACATACTTCATCATCTTCAAAACTCGCCAACCTAAATACTCCATCGGCTCGAAAATATAAGGTGTATTAGTTTTTGAAAAGACAAATTTATTAAACTTTGACTAAATTCATTTCATTATAAAGCTACTGGCACTGATTTCGTATATTTATTTACAAATTTTGTGAAACTTAAAGAGGTTTGACTTTTTCAAAACAAACGCACCTAATGTTTTGAAATGGAGGGAGCGATTTTCTAATGAAAATTCAATAACACAAAGGGTGCAACAAAGCATGCCCAACCCTTCTAGTTCTATTGAATTGCTAGTGAATTGGTCACACATAGGTGATCTAGGTCGACTCGAGGCTTATACATGAGTGATGCAACATATATGTGTCACACCTCCTTCCCAATCACATCCCAGCAGATATCAAGGTCAACTCAACTGCTCACGCCCTTGCATCCAACATGAACATCGGAGTATTATTAAGCTATTATTAATTATAATGATGGCGTGATACGTCTTTCAGGATTACATTTTGAGCCTAGAAAGTCTTCCCAGGTTGTGTGCCAATGCTGGTGATTTGTTAGTTCATCTATGTGCTCGTTGAAAGAAAAGCAAGTGCTTTATACATAACATAACAAAGGAGGTGTGTGCAGATGGTGAGTAAGTAGATGCGTCGTGTTGTAGTTTGTGCTAGTTGTCATGTCAATATATATGGTCGTGTCTAGTTGGCTCGAGTGTGGGCGTGCCCTACCTTGTTGATGGCAACCCTTCAATAATTGTAAAGATGGCCAACAGGCCTAGCTAGTTACTCCTAGCAAGTGAAAATTAATGGTGCTCTTTGGTCGTGCTTATTAATGTACTCATTCATTGTTCTATAACAAAGGTACATACTAGACATCCACTTATTTAAGGGCGGAGATAGTAGACCATATCTTAATCCACGTGAACAAAAAAATTACAATCACCCATAACCAACTTTTCCCCACATGATGTGTTTCATCCATGAAATTGAGAATTAGAGTGCGGATTTCAAGCTTGTGTAGCAAATGCATATACCCCGTCCATCCCACAGAGGGGGTATTTACTTTTAGCCATGCACATTAATTTTTTCCTTTTACGGGCCTCGAGGTTTTTCTTTATCGCATGTGAAAGTCTGCAATTGTCTCTACGTACAGTAGCTTTACCTATGTGTTGTTTCACAGCCAGAAAAAACTTTCCTCCCAATGACATGTGCTTCCATATTAATCTTGTACTGACATAGAGTGAGACGGATGCCTTTGAGATTATCAAGAGTCCAATAGTAGCTCGGTGCTTCCTTAGAGTTTTAAGTAATCTCTTTTCTTCATGCTCTAAAAGGTTAGCACTAATAATAACATGATATATCTTCTTCTCATCAAGATAAGCATATTTTAAAGTATCGAGTAATTTTTTTAGCTCAAACATGCGATCTTCTTTAGGTGGAGGAGGATCCCCTGAAATGTCAACAGACAAGTTGTGTTTAGAATAAGTGTTTGTCTAAAGAATATTTCATCTATTTTATTTTTTTCATTCATATGCATATCATTCTCATGGTCTAGCAAATATTGTTCTAATGGATCAGTAGGAGGCACAACAATTGAAGCAACACCAATTATTTCATCCTTACTAGAATATTTTTTCTCATGTGGTTGTTTACCAAAATTTGAGAAATTAAGTTCATGAGACAGATCACCAAAGCTTACTTTAACCTTCTGGTAACACAATTAGTTTGAGCACTAGCGGTATTCAATAAAGGTCTACCAAATATAATGGGACAATACCTATCTTGTAGTGAACCAAGTACTAAGAAATCAGTAGGGTACTTAATTTCTCCACACAAGACTTCAACATCTCTAACAATCCCAAGTGGTGAAGTAGTGTCTATGTTTGCAAGTTTAATAGTGACATGAATATATTCAATCTCGGAGGGTGCTATGTCATTCCTAGTTTGTTGATATAAGGTAAAAGGCATGGCACTAAGACTAGAACCCATGTCACATAAGCCATGATAACAATGATCTTCAATCTTAACAGAAACAACACGCATGACAACAACTAGTTTACTTTTATCTAACTCATGTTGCTTGTTTCTAAAAGGTTTTGCAATTCTAGCGGCTTCATCACAGAAGTAAATAACATGTCCACCAATATTATTAGATAGGAGATCTTTAACCAAAGCAATATTAGGTTCCAATTTTATTTGTTCAGAAGGTTTAGGTTTCCTAATATAATTTTTGTTAACCAGAGTTGCAGCTTTAGCATGTTCCTTAATTCTAATAGGAAAAAGTGATTCTCAATATAGGCAGTAGGCACAACTAGATCAACATGGTAAACAACTGTTTCTTCTTTAACTTTGATAGATTCTGCTAATAATTTTTTCAATAGGTGGATGAAATTTAAACCACTTAGCCTTAGGGAGATCAACTTAAGTAGCAAATGATTCACAGAAAAAAGCTACTATCTTAGATTCAAGTCCATATTTATTGCCGAACTTATGAAAAATATGAGTTTCCATAAAATATTTAACAGATCAAATTCAAACTTTATACCTGACTCGTCGAGTTCCCAATCTTCAGAGTTTCGTTTAATTCTTTCCAGAATATCCCATTTGAATTCAATAGTTCTCTTCATGCACGAGCGAGTGGAAGAAGAATCGAGTATTAATTGATCATCATGAGAAATCCAAGTATAAAAGTTTCGTATAATCATTTCTCTTGAATGCTCATGGTTGGGTCAAGTGTGCATTATACATTTAAGCCTCCCCCAAGCTTGAGGGGTGTTTTCTCCTTCACGAGGCCAGAAATTATATATATAGTTCTGATCACGATGAACTAGATGCATAGGATAAAACTTCTCATGAAATTCCAGCTTCATGCGATTTTAGTCCCAGGATCCAATATCATCCAATCACTAGTGGGGACGGGGCCTTTAGCCCCGGCCCGTAAGGGGCTTTAGTCCCGGTTCACCAACCGGTACTAAAGGGGCAGGACTAAAGGCCTAACCTTTAGTCCCGGCCCTGTTACAAGCCGGGGCTAAAGGTGCTCCACGTGGGCGCCTCGTAGCGCCCCAGGGGCAGGCCCTTTAGTCCCGGTTCGTTACACGGACCGGGACTAAAGAGTTTCAGATTTTGCTTATTTTTGGGTTTTTTTTTTGAATGAAATTATTTTTGGGTTTTAGGGTTTTAGGGATTAGGTGTTTGGGAGATTAACATGATGCCTCGTTTGGTGTTCGGGAATTAGTTTTCATATAATTTAAATAGAAATAATTATGCATATATATATAAGATTAACTTATCTTACAAGCGAGCATATATATATATATACAATTATATGGAGATCTGAATTATCGGGACTAGAGCCCGTCTATTCGATTACATGGACGAACATCAGTAATGGCCCCTAGCTACACTAAATCGTCCTTTGTCATCTATAGCTTCCGTCCTCAGAAAGGTCGCAAGCTCCTCTGCAACAGCAATCGCGCGTTGCTCTGGTAGGACCTTCGTCCTCATGGCCGTGTACTATATAAGAAGAGGAGATGAATATGAATATCAATCATGATAACAAAGAATGACGGGTAAAAATAGAGGTGTGAATGTTCATTGCTTACGTCGAATTTGTGATCCTTGTGCTCAGAGGTAAACGTGTGAATGGTCTCGCAAACATAGTATCCGCACAGATGCGTCCCCCGTGGCTGCTGGTCGCACTTTACGAGAATAGAATATATATAATCAAAATAATAATCTAGCATCATAAATGTATTGAAAATAGAAGTATATCATACTACTACTTACCTGAGCCGCTCTAAAGGTCACCTTCTCAGGCTCGATACCGGGAGTCACGCACTTGAACCGCTTCCAAACCCTGCCCGACAAGGATAATGATTTGCTAAGTTTTTCATTAATTGATATATCAAAAAATCATCGAAAGAGACCGATAGAGCGCAAGAATGATTGAAATTACCCTTGGAGCATGTCCTGCAGGCTTTGGAACTGTTCCAAGGGTCTCGATAATGGGTCGAAGGCATCAACTCTTCCCTTATCAATTTGAATGTCCAACAGAATCCAATGGAAGCTGCACATGTATGTATATATATATATATGTCAGTAACTTATCAATTACACTTATAAGTGAATGGACACAACAGAGTAAAGACCCTCACCTGAAGTTGCATGGAAACAGTATGTGGTCACAGAAATTTTGATCTGTTAGAAACCTTAGAAGGTTTTCCTCTGTCTCCTTGGGTTTATCAGTTAGCGTCGCTATATGTATTTTATCTGGGTCAATAAACCCAATATTTAGGATGTTCTTACTTTTACAATCCAGAATCTTCATTCTGCATAATAGAGTACAAGTTATATATAGACAATGAATTGAAATAACTAAACAAGTTATATGTAGACAACGAATTGAAAAACTTACAGACAATAGCAACTCATAAGCGATTTGTCGAGGGCGTCGCCATTGTACATCTGGAAGAGTTCATCAAAGTCGATATGGATTTCTTCGGGGCGGCCGTAGTACTCCCGTGGGATACTCACCACGATCATCGTTCTCCCATTCTTTGATTCACTTAAGTACCATCTATGCAAGTAACGCATATTTGTTGGGAGATCATCTTTGCTGACCAAAGGCTTTCCCATGACAAATTGTGGCTTAAGGGCTACCACAGCCTTGGGTAACCTGTCGTCTTGGGAAGCCAGAACATCTTCAACCGAGACACCCCATTCAGCCGCCCACTTCTTTGCTAATTCAAAATCTTGCCCCTCCACCGGAGGAGGAACATTCTCGGTTAACACCTTGAGGGGTAGGATCGACTGTTTGGCCTGTTGTCCAAGCTGAGGAACGTCTGATTTTTTCTTGCTTGTAGTTGAACTTGATTTGCTCCCACTTACACTTGCACGTGATGTGCTCTTTTTCACTTCCTTCTGCAATGTGCGCGTATAGTCATCAGGCTTATGGTGTAAGTCATACTGTGATGGTAGGGTCGTGAAGTATTTTTCATATGCTATTTGCTTCTCGGTGTATTCCGGGCGGGGCTCGGGTTCCTTCTTTTTCATCTGCGCATCATGATGTTCCTTTGCTATCCTGGCGTTTTCCTCGGGGGTACGATCATAAGGTGTGATAGGAAGATTAGCATGAGGTACCTTTGGGAGGGGCGACCGTTTGCGCTTTGGGGGGCTCCGTCGCTTAGAAATCGTCGGCGAGCGTTCTTGGTGGCACGCTCCCGCTTAGTATCCGGAGCGGGCGGCGGCGGAGACGGACGAACCAAGTCCGGCGGGGGTGATCGAGATGGACTCGTGTTGTGCTGGCCGACGTCATGTGGAGGGCTTGGAGGTAATGGAGGTGTAGGTGACCTGCGACGACTCGGAGGCGGTGTTGTCCTTGGGGCCGAGCCTGGAAGCTTGATGTAGTTCTTGTCCCATAGGATGACTCCACTCAGTACTTCTCCGAGTGTCCTCTCATCTTTGGGTCCAGCTATGTGGAGCTCCATATCATGAAACCCCGTCATGATTTCATCCACCCCGACTTTAGCAAAGCCAGCTGGAATCTCACGGCCATGCCAGCGTGCATCAGGGCCAGAAGGTAAAGCTTGTCCGACGGCCACCTTCATGGATATGTTCTTGAATTTCTGATGGAGTTCACATGATATTGACTCCTTCATTCCATCCACGGGTAGCCGGGACCGCCCTCTATCATTCTTCGTGCATCGTCGGGTGGGGCCTCAGATTCAGCCATGCTGCTTTTCCGCTTAGATGGGGCGCCGGTAATATCAAGTGGAGGATCTTCCTGGCACGCTACTCCTCTAAGCTCATCAATCAGCTTCTTTTGCTCGTTAATCCTGGCAAGCAACTGGTTGAACTTGTCATTCTCCTCTTCCTGCTACTGCTTCTTTGCTCTCTCTCGGCTTCTGTAAGTGTCTTGGTCTCTGGCAAACCCAAGCCACCACGGGTAAGAAGGACCGAACCCTCGCGTTCGTCCTCCATGTTCGTCATTGCCGAGGACCAGCGTAAGCAAATCTTTCTCTCTATCTGCAGTGAACTTTCTTTTTCCCTCAATTTCTTTCACTATCCTTTTCCAATTCTCCCTGGGTATCCTAAGACCGTCACTACAGATGAGGTCCCCTGTTTCTTCGTCGTACGAACCACCATGCGCAAGGAACCAATTTCTTGCTCTCAATTCCCACTCATCACGGAGTGGTTCAGGTACGATGGCTTTATCTAGCAGATCTTGCTCTTTCTTATCCCACTTTGGGATGGCAATCTCATAGCCCCCTGGCCCCAGCTTGTGGTGATATTTCTTTTTGTCGGCATTTATCTTGTTCTTTTCTGATAATGCCTGGGCATCTTCTGACTCCTTGTACTCTTGAAATGCCTTCCAGTGATTCGCCTGCTTGGCTAGATACCCCTCGAATACTGGCATTTTCTTTGTCTTCAGATAGTTTTTCCATACCTTCTTCTTCCAGCTACGGAATAGTTCGGCCATCTTCTTTAGAGTCCTCTGCTTGAATTTGGCCCTCAGTTTGTCTGCGCGTCTTCATTCTCACATTCTGGCAGGTTGAAATGTGACATGAGATCATTCCAAAGATTATCTTTGTACCTTTCGGCGACATAGTCACTATCGGCTGCCCCTTTGCGCTTGTTCCACTCCCGAACGCTGATCGAGACGTGATCCCTAACGAGAACTCCGCATTCCTTCTTGAATGTGTCAGCAACATTCTTAGGAAGCTTGGGTTCGCCCGTAGGCAATATCACCTCAAAGGTGTAATGCGTCCGTGCATCCAACTTTCCAGTCGGGCCTCGTTTCGTAGCTTTGCTCGATGTGGAGGCCTAAGAGGGAGAAACATTTGTCAAATGAATGTATGTGTATACAATATAGAGCTATCTCCAATATTTTTCACATATTACAAGTGATTGTCGAACTTCGTATGTATACCTCGCCGGACTTTATTATTTCTTCACCGGTTTCTCCATCAGTGGAGCTATCACCTTCTCCGTCATTGGACCTATCTCCTGCCATCGGCTTCATCTTCGTGTCGGTCGACCTCCATTCCATATCCGGAGGGGTTTAGATATGACGACGGAGATTCAGCTGGTTCAACGTCGGGGCCGTCTTTGATTATATCTTCGAGAAGTTCTTCCTCTTCGAGGTTCCTGATATGTGGATCCATAGTTCTGCAAAAAACGGATTCTCTTAACCTTTGTACCAAAAAAGAATTATTCTATTAGGAACTCCGTTCCAAAACAACTTTAGTCCCGGGTCGTGGCTCCACCCGGGACTCCTAGATTTCTGCATAGTATTCAAAGTAGGAGTACTTTTCCAATTTGAGCATTCAATAAGCAAAACCAAATCGTAAAATGAAGTAGTATTCAAATTAGCATGCATTCAATTATAAGCAAATACATCATCTCTTTTGTCCGTATATCGTCGAATATTATCACTAATACTCCTTGAATACTATCATACATATAGCATCACTGATACATCTAGAACCGTAGCGCCCGACGGGTATCGGCGCGGGCGGTGGACACCCAAAGAGAAGGAACCATCACAGGATCATAGCTCCAGTGAGATCCCCGAAGAACCTGCCAGGTATGCTCGAACATGCCCTCCAACGCAACCATGTAGCGACGGACGTGCTCATACTCCTCGCTGACACGGTGACGTACCACCTCCGCAGTGTCCGGAAGCCTCGGCACCCTCACTGGCCCACGCGACCGCCACTAAACAAGGATCGGGTCAACGACGGGCTGGCTCCTCACCAACCTACGCCCCCAGAAGGTAGCACCTCCCAATACCAGCCGGGCGGAGCCCAGTCCCGGACAGGGCCCCTCTGATCAAGCAGGTGTCCTCCGCCGAGTCGACGACGAGGATGCGGGATAGGCATCGTAAAATGAACTAAAAAAATAAACTAGTTCTATTAATTTTCTTGCTAAAAATAAACTATTAACACTTAAGCATATACAATAGCAAATTTAAACTATTAACACTTAAGCATATACAATAGCAAAATTAAGCAATAATCTAAGAAACACTATTAACACTTAAGCATATACACTATACAATAGCAAAATTAAATGACAAAAAAAATATTTCTTCTTCTTGTAACCCTAAACTAATTTTTCCTCTTCTTCTATTTCTCCTCTTCTTCTACTTCTACTTCTCCTCTTCTTCTACTACTTCTCCTCTTCTCTTCTTCTACTTCTCCTCTCCTCCTCTTCTAATTTTTTTCTCTTATTCTACTTCTCCTCTTCTTCTATTTTTCCTCTTCTTCTCCTCTCCTCATCTTCTTATTCTCCTTTTTCTTCTTTTCTTCTCCTCCTCTTCTTATTTTCCTTTTTCCTAATTCTAAATATTACTAACCCTAATAATCTAGCACAAACATAATAACAATAGGAATTAAATGACAAAAAAATCTTTTTCTTTCTTTCTTCCCTTTTTCTTCTTTTCTTCTCCTTTTTCTTCCTTTCTTCTCCTTTTCTTCCTTTCTTCCCTTTTTCTTCTTTTCTTCTCCTTTTTCTTCTTTTCTTTTCCTTCCCTTTTTCTTCCTTTCTTCTCCTTTTTCTTCCTTTCTTCTCCTTTTTCTTCCTTTCTTCTCCTTTTTCTTCTTTTCTTCTCTTTTTTCTTCTCTTCTTCTACTGGTCGGAGTGTTGGGGAGGAGGGGGCGGGGGGCTTACCGGCCGGAGTTGTCGACGGCACGCGGCGAGGAGGACGGCGGCGGCGAGGAGGACGACGACGACGGTGAGGAGGACGGCAGGCGGCGGCGAGCAGCCTCACGGCGTCGTCGAGTTCATCGATGTGCCGCGCCGGGTAGGAGAACGAGGAAGAAGGAGGGAAGGAAATGCGATTTGGGTTGGAAATTTTCTAACACCCGCTTATATAGGTGGATCTTTAGTCCCGGTTCGTGGCTCGAACCGGGACTAAAGACCCCCTTTAGTCCTGGGTGGAGCCACGACCCGGGACTAAAGGCCTCTTTTCGGGCAGACCAGAAGGCGGGAAGTAGGGGGTCTTTAGTCTCGGTTGGAGCCACGCACCGGGACTAAAGCCCCTCCTCGGCTGCACGATAAGTTTAGTCCCACCTCGCCCAGCAAGGGGGACTAACACTTGTTTATAAGCCCTGTCGCAGCTTCTCCATCGAGTTCCTCTTTAAAGCAAGCTTACGGGCCTAAACTCACTGAAAATTGAAACTATATTCGAAATTATGGAGAAAATTCAACCTGAATTCAAAGTAAGTTCACTTTGAATTTAGGTTGAATTTTCTCTATAAATTCTCATATAGTTTCAAAAAAAATTCTATTTTCATATTTAATAATTTTGACTATCCCAACTATTATCTATTTTTTTATTTTCAATTAAAAACTATGTTTATTAAAAATTCTTTTTGCATATTTGAGATTTTCTCTACAAATTCTCATATAGTTTCAAAAAAAATACTATTTTCATAATTAATAATTTTGACTATCCAAACTATTATCCATTTTGTTATTTTCAATTAAAAACTATGTTTATTAAAAATTCTTTTTGCATATTTGAGAATTTGACAAAACTATGATAATGACAAGTGTTTGAATTTGAATAAATAATGCAAAACTATTTTCTATTTTCATAATTAATAATTTTGACTATCCAAACTATTATCTATTTTGTTATTTTCAATTAAAAACTATGTTTATTAAAAATTCTTTTTGCATATTTGAGAATTTTAACTTTTTTTTTGAGCTAGTTGACCCTGAAATTGAAAAGCACTACAAATGAACTCTGAAAATGTTGAAATTTGACATGCTATCATCATTTCACCCACATAGCATGTGTTAAAAAGTTGAGAGGGCTACGACAAAAACTGGATGCACTTCGTATACAAAACGGACAATCTCTCTCGAAGTATGAGCGTTTCGAACGAGAACTCATCTATTACAAAGGGATTTCATTTTTTTGAACTTATTTGAACTCCATAATTTTTGGGTGTTCAAAATGCACCATTCAAAGGCACATCACAAAATTTCAACAATTTCTGACTTCATTTGGTATTCTACGTGTATTTACTTATTTTTTTGGGCTAATTGACCCTGAAACTGAAAACACTACAAATGAACTCTGAAAATGTTGAAAGTTGGCATGCTATCATCATTTCACCCACATAGCATGTGTTAAAAAGTTGAGAGGGCTACGACAAAAACTGGATGCACTTTGTGTACAAAACGGACAATCTCTCTCGAAGGATCAGCGTTTCGAACGAGAACTCATCTCTTACAAAGGGATTTCATTTTTTTGAACTTATTTGAACTCAATACTTTTTGTGTGTTCAAAATGCACCATCCAAAGGCACATCACAAAATTTTAACAATTTCTGACTTTATTTGGTATTCTTCGTGCATTTAATTTTTTTCGAGCTAGTTGACCCTGAAATTGAAAAGCACTACAAATGAACTCTGAAAATGTTGAAAGTTGGCATGCTATTTTTTTTCACCCACATAGCATGTGTTAAAAAGTTGAGAGGGCTACGACAAAAACTGGATGCACTTCGTGTACAAAACAAACAACCTCTCTCGAAGTATCAGCGTTTCGAACGAGAACTCATCTCTTACAAAGGGATTTCATTTTTTTGAACTTATTTGAACTCCGTACTTTTTTTTTGTTCAAAATGCACCATTCAAAGGCACATCATAAAATTTCAACAATTTCTGACTTCATTTGGTATTCTTCGTGCATTTACTTATTTTTTTTGAGCTAGTTGACCCTGAAATTGAAAAGCACTACAAATGAACTTTGAAAATGTTGAAAGTTGGCATGCTATCATCATTTCACCTAGATAGCATGTGTTAAAAAGTTGAGAGGCTACGACAAAAACTGGATGCACTTCGTGTACAAAACGGACAATCTCTCTCGAAGTATCAGCGTTTCGAACAAGAACTCATCTCTTACAAAGGGATTTCATTTTTTGAACTTATTTGAACTCCATACTTTTTGTGTGTTCAAAATACACCATTCAAAGGCACATCACAAAATTTCAACAATTTCTGACTTTATTTGGTATTCTTCGTGCATTTAATTTTTTTCGAGCTAGTTGACCCTGAAATTGAAAAGCACTACAAATGAACTCTGAAAATGTTGAAAGTTGGCATGCTATCATCATTTCACCCACATAACATGTGTTAAAAAGTTGAGAGGGCTACAACAAAAACTGGATTCACTTCGTCTACAAAACGGACAATCTCTCTCGAAGTATTAGCGTTTCGAACGAGAACTCATCTCTTACAAAGGGATTTCATTTTTTTGAACTTATTTGAAATCCATACTTTTTGTGTGTTCAAAATGCACCATTCAAAGGCACATCACAAAATTTCAACAATTTCTGACTTCATTTGGTATTCTTCGTGCATTTACTTATTTTTTTGAGCAAGTTGACCCTGAAATTGAAAAGCACTACAAATGAACTCTGAAAATGTTGAAAGTTGGCATGCTATCATCATTTCACCCACATAGCATGTGTTAAAAAGTTGAGAGGGCTACGACAAAAACTGGATGCACTTTGTGTACAAAACGGACAATCTCTCTCGAAGGATCAGCGTTTCGAACGAGAACTCATCTCTTACAAAGGGATTTCATTTTTTTGAACTTATTTGAACTCCATACTTTTTGTGTGTTCAAAATGCACCATCCAAAGGCACATCACAAAATTTTAACAATTTCTGACTTTATTTGGTATTCTTCGTGCATTTAATTTTTTTCGAGCTAGTTGACCCTGAAATTGAAAAGCACTACAAATGAACTCTGAAAATGTTGACAGTTGGCATGCTATTTTTTTTCACCCACATAGTATGTGTTAAAAAGTTGAGAGGGCTACGACAAAAACTGGATGCACTTCGTGTACAAAACAAACAACCTCTCTCGAAGTATCAGCGTTTCGAACGAGAACTCATCTCTTACAAAGGGATTTCATTTTTTTTGAACTTATTTGAACTCCGTACTTTTTGTGTGTTCAAAATGCACCATTCAAAGGCACATCATAAAATTTCAACAATTTCTGACTTCATTTGGTATTCTTCGTGCATTTACTTATTTTTTTTTGAGCTAGTTGACCCTGAAATTGAAAAGCACTACAAATGAACTTTGAAAATGTTGAAAGTTGGCATGCTATCATCATTTCACCTACATAGCATGTGTTAATAAGTTGAGAGGGCTACGACAAAAACTGGATGCACTTCGTGTACAAAACGGACAATCTCTCTCGAAGTATCAGCGTTTCGAACAAGAACTCATCTCTTACAAAGGGATTTCATTTTTTGAACTTATTTGAACTCCATACTTTTTGTGTGTTCAAAATACACCATTCAAAGGCACATCACAAAATTTCAACAATTTCTGACTTTATTTGGTATTCTTCGTGCATTTAATTTTTTTCGAGCTAGTTGACCCTGAAATTGAAAAGCACTACAAATGAACTCTGAAAATGTTGAAAGTTGGCATGCTATCATCATTTCACCCACATAACATGTGTTAAAAAGTTGAGAGGGCTACAACAAAAACTGGATTCACTTCGTGTACAAAGCGGACAATCTCTCTCGAAGTATTAGCGTTTCGAACGAGAACTCATCTCTTACAAAGGGATTTCATTTTTTTGAACTTATTTGAAATCCATACTTTTTGTGTGTTCAAAATGCACCATTCAAAGGCACATCACAAAATTTCAACAATTTCTGACTTCATTTGGTATTCTTCGTGCATTTACTTATTTTTTTTGAGCTAGTTGACCCTGAAATTGAAAAGCACTACAAATGAACTCTGAAAATGTTGAAAGTTGGCATGCTATCATCATTTCACCCACATAGCATGTGTTAAAAAGTTGAGAGGGCTACGACAAAAACTGGATGCACTTTGTGTACAAAACGGACAATCTCTCTCGAAGTATCAGCGTTTCGAACGAGAACTCATCTCTTACAAAGGGATTTCATTTTTTTGAACTTATTTGAACTCCATACTTTTTGTGTGTTCAAAATGCACCATTCAAAGGCACATCACAAAATTTCAACAATTTCTGACTTCATTTGGTATTCTTCGTGCATTTAATTGATTTTGAGCTAGTTGACCCTGAAATTGAAAAGCACTACAAATGAACTCTGAAAATATTGAAAGTTGGCATGTTATCATCATTTCACCCACATAGCATGTGTTAAAAAGTTGAGAGGGCTACGACAAAAATTGGATGCACTTCTTGTACGAAACGGACAATCTCTCTCGAAGTATGAGCGTTTCGAACGAGAACTCATCTCTTACAAAGGGATTTCATTTTTTTGAACTTATTTGAACTCCATACTTTTTGTGTGTTCAAAATGCACCATGCAAAGGCACATCACAAAATTTCAATAATTTCTGACTTCATTTGGTATTCTTCGTGCATTTACTTATTTTATTTGAGCTAGTTGACCCTGAAATTGAAAAGCACTACAAATGAACTCTGAAAAGGTTGAAAGTTGGCATGCTATCATCATTTCACCCACATAGCATATGTTAAAAAGTTGAGAGGGCTACGACAAAAATTGGATGCACTTCGTGTACAAAACGGACAACCTCTCTCGAAGTATCAGCATTTCGAACGAGAACTCATCTCTTACAAAGGGATTTCATTTTTTTGAACTTATTTGAAATCCATACTTTTTGTGTGTTCAAAATGCACATTCAAAGGCACATCACAAAATTTCAACAATTTCTGACTTCATTTGGTATTCTTCGTGCATTTACTTATTTTTTTGAGCAAGTTGACCCTGAAATTGAAAAGCACTACAAATGAACTCTGAAAATGTTGAAAGTTGGCATGCTATCATCATTTCACCCACATAGCATGTGTTAAAAAGTTGAGAGGGCTACGACAAAAACTGGATGCACTTTGTGTACAAAACGGACATTCTCTCTCGAAGGATCAGCGTTTCGAACGAGAACTCATCTCTTACAAAGGGATTTCATTTTTTTGAACTTATTTGAACTCCATACTTTTTGTGTGTTCAAAATGCACCATCCAAAGGCACATCACAAAATTTTAACAATTTCTGACTTTATTTGGTATTCTTCGTGCATTTAATTTTTTTCGAGCTAGTTGACCCTAAAATTGAAAAGCACTACAAATGAACTCTGAAAATGTTGAAAGTTGGCATGCTATTTTTTTTCACCCACATAGCATGTGTTAAAAAGTTTAGAGGGCTACGACAAAAACTGGATGCACTTCGTGTACAAAACAAACAACCTCTCTCGAAGTATCAGCGTTTCGAACGAGAACTCATCTCTTACAAAGGGATTTCATTTTTTTGAACTCATTTGAACTCCGTACTTTTTGTGTGTTCAAAATGCACCATTCAAAGGCACATCATAAAATTTCAACAATTTCTGACTTCATTTGGTATTCTTCGTGCATTTACTTATTTTTTTGAGATAGTTGACTCAGAAATTGAAAAGCACTACAAATGAACTTTGAAAATGTTGAAAGTTGGCATGCTATCATCATTTCACCTACATAGCATGTGTTAAAAAGTTGAGAGGGCTACGACAAAAACTGGATGCACTTCGTGTACAAAACGGACAATCTCTCTCGAAGTATCAGCGTTTCGAACAAGAACTCATCTCTTACAAAGGGATTTCATTTTTTGAACTTATTTGAACTCCATACTTTTTGTGTGTTCAAAATACACCATTCAAAGGCACATCACAAAATTTCAACAATTTCTGACTTTATTTGGTATTCTTCGTGCATTTAATTTTTTTCGAGCTAGTTGACCCTGAAATTGAAAAGCACTACAAATGAACTCTGAAAATGTTGAAAGTTGGCATGCTATCATCATTTCACCCACATAACATGTGTTAAAAAGTTGAGAGGGCTACAACAAAAACTGGATTCACTTCGTGTACAAAACGGACAATCTCTCTCGAAGTATTAGCGTTTCGAACGAGAACTCATCTCTTACAAAGGGATTTCATTTTTTTGAACTTATTTGAAATCCATACTTTTTGTGTGTTCAAAATGCACCATTCAAAGGCACATCACAATATTTCAACAATTTCTGACTTCATTTGGTATTCTTCGTGCATTTACTTATTTTTTTTGAGCTAGTTGACCCTGAAATTGAAAAGCACTACAAATGAACTCTGAAAATGTTGAAAGTTGGCATGCTATCATCATTTCACCCACATAGCATGTGTTAAAAAGTTGAGAGGGCTACGACAAAAAATGGATGCACTTTGTGTACAAAACGGACAATCTCTCTCGAAGTATCAGCGTTTCGAACGAGAACTCATCTCTTACAAAGGGATTTCATTTTTTTGAACTTATTTGAACTCCATACTTTTTGTGTGTTCAAAATGCACCATTCAAAGGCACATCACAAAATTTCAACAATTTCTGACTTCATTTGGTATTCTTCGTGCATTTAATTGATTTTGAGCTAGTTGACCCAGAAATTGAAAAGCACTACAAATGAACTCTGAAAATATTGAAAGTTGGCATGTTATCATCATTTCACCCACATAGCATGTGTTAAAAAGTTGAGAGGGCTACGACAAAAATTGGATGCACTTCTTGTACGAAACGGACAATCTCTCTCGAAGTATGAGCGTTTCGAACGAGAACTCATCTCTTACAAAGGGATTTCATTTTTTTGAACTTATTTGAACTCCATACTTTTTGTGTGTTCAAAATGCACCATGCAAAGGCACATCACAAAATTTCAACAGTTTCTGACTTCATTTGGTATTCTTCGTGCATTTACTTATTTTATTTGAGCTAGTTGACCCTGAAATTGAAAAGCACTACAAATGAACTCTGAAAAGGTTGAAAGTTGGCATGCTATCATCATTTCACCCACATAGCATATGTTAAAAAGTTGAGAGGGCTACGACAAAAATTGGATGCACTTCGTGTACAAAACGGACAACCTCTCTCGAAGTATCAGCGTTTCGAACGAGAACTCATCTCTTACAAAGGGATTTCATTTTTTTGAACTTATTTGAAATCCATACTTTTTGTGTGTTCAAAATGCACCATTCAAAGGCACATCACAAAATTTCAACAATTACTGACTTCATTTGGTATTCTTCGTGCATTTACTTATTTTTTTCAGCAAGTTGACCCTGAAATTGAAAAGCACTACAAATGAACTCTGAAAATGTTGAAAGTTGGCATGCTATCATCATTTCACCCACATAGCATGTGTTAAAAAGTTGAGAGGGCTACGACAAAAACTGGATGCACTTTGTGTACAAAACGGACAATCTCTCTCGAAGGATCAGCGTTTCGAACGAGAACTCATCTCTTACAAAGGGATTTCATTTTTTTGAACTTATTTGAACTCCATACTTTTTGTGTGTTCAAAATGCACCATCCAAAGGCACATCACAAAATTTTAACCATTTCTGACTTTATTTGGTATTCTTCGTGCATTTAATTTTTTTCGAGCTAGTTGACCCTGAAATTGAAAAGCACTACAAATGAACTCTGAAAATGTTGAAAGTTGGCATGCTATTTTTTTTCACCCACATAGCATGTGTTAAAAAGTTGAGAGGGCTACGACAAAAACTGGATGCACTTCGTGTACAAAACAAACAACCTCTCTCGAAGTATCAGCGTTTCGAACGAGAACTCATCTCTTACAAAGGGATTTCATTTTTTTGAACTTATTTGAACTCCGTACTTTTTGTGTGTTCAAATGCACCATTCAAAGGCACATCATAAAATTTCAACAATTTCTGACTTCATTTGGTATTCTTCGTGCATTTACTTATTTTTTTTGAGCTAGTTGACCCTGAAATTGAAAAGCACTACAAATGAACTTTGAAAATGTTGAAAGTTGGCATGCTATCATCATTTCACCTACATAGCATGTGTTAAAAAGTTGAGAGGGCTACGACAAAAACTGGATGCACTTCGTGTACAAAACGGACAATCTCTCTCGAAGTATCAGCGTTTTGAACAAGAACTCATCTCTTACAAAGGGATTTCATTTTTTGAACTTATTTGAACTCCATACTTTTTGTGTGTTCAAAATACACCATTCAAAGGCACATCACAAAATTTCAACAATTTCTGACTTTATTTGGTATTCTTCGTGCATTTAATTTTTTTCGAGCTAGTTGACCCTGAAATTGAAAAGCACTACAAATGAACTCTGAAAATGTTGAAAGTTGGCATGCTATCATCATTTCACCCACATAACATGTGTTAAAAAGTTGAGAGGGCTACAACAAAAACTGGATTCACTTCGTGTACAAAACGGACAATCTCTCTCGAAGTATTAGCGTTTCGAACGAGAACTCATCTCTTACAAAGGGATTTCATTTTTTTGAACTTATTTGAAATCCATACTTTTTGTGTGTTCAAAATGCACCATTCAAAGGCACGTCACAAAATTTCAACAATTTCTGACTTCATTTGGTATTCTTCGTGCATTTACTTATTTTTTTGAGCAAGTTGACCCTGAAATTGAAAAGCACTACAATAGAACTCTGAAAATGTTGAAAGTTGGCATGCTATCATCATTTCACCCACATAGCATGTGTTAAAAAGTTGAGAGGGCTACGACAAAAACTGGATGCACTTCGTGTACAAAACGGACAATCTCTCTCGAAGGATCAGCGTTTCGAACGAGAACTCATCTCTTACAAAGGGATTTCATTTTTTTGAACTTATTTGAACTCCATACTTTTTGTGTGTTCAAAATGCACCATTCAAAGGCACATCACAAAATTTTAACAATTTCTGACTTCATTTGGTATTCTTCGTGCATTTACTTATTTTTTTTTGAGCTAGTTGACCCTGAAATTGAAAAGCACTACAAATGAACTCTGAAAATGTTGAAACTTGGCATGCTATCATCATTTCACCTACATAGCATGTGTTAAAAAGTTGAGAGCGCTACGACAAAAACTGGATGCACTTCGTGTACAAAACGGACAATCTCTCTCGAAGTATCAGCGTTTCAAACGAGAACTCATCTCTTACGAAGGGATTTCATTTTTTTGAAGTTATTTGAACTCCATACTTTTTGTGTGTTCAAAATGCACCATTCAAAAGCACATCACCAAAGTTCAACAATTTCTGACTTCATTTGGTATTCTTCGTGCATTTACTTATTTTTTTTGAGCTAGTTGACCCTGAAATTGAAAAGCACTACAAATGAACTCTGAAAATGTTGAATGTTGGCATGCTATCATCATTTCACCCACATAGCATGTGTTAAAAAGTTGAGAGGGCTACGACAAAAACTGGATGCACTTCATGTACGAAACGGACAATCTCTCTCGAAGTATTAGCGTTTCGAACGAGAACTCATCTCTTACAAAGGGATTTCATTTTTTTGAACTTATTTGAACTCCATACTTTTTGTGTGTTCAAAATGCACCATTCAAAGGCACATCACAAAATTTCAACAATTTCTGACTTCATTTGGTATTCTTCGTGCATTTACTTATTTTTTTGAGCTAGTTGACCCTGAAATTGAAAAGCACTACAAATGAACTCTGAAAATGTTGAAAGTTGGCATTCTATCATCATTTCACCCACATAGCATGTGTTAAAAAGTTGAGAGGGCTACGACAAAAACTGGATGCACTTCGTGTACAAAACGGACAATCTCTCTCCAAGTATAAGCGTTTCGAACGAGAACTCATCTCTTACAAAGGGATTTCATTTTTTTGAACTTATTTGAACTCCATACTTTTTGTGTGTTCAAAATGCACCATTAAAAGGCACATCACAAAATTTTAACAATTTCTGACTTCATTTGGTATTCTTCGTGCATTTACTTATTTTTTTTTAGCTAGTTGACCCTGAAATTGAAAAGCACTACAAATGAACTCTGAAAATGTTGAAACTTGGCATGCTATCATCATTTCACCTACATAGCATGTGTTAAAAAGTTGAGAGCGCTACGATAAAAACTGGATGCACTTCGTGTACAAAACAAACAACCTCTCTCGAAGTATCAGCGTTTCGAACGAGAACTCATCTCTTACAAAGGGATTTCATTTTTTTGAACTTATTTGAACTCCATACTTTTTGTGTGTTCAAAATGCACCATTCAAAGGCACATCACAAAATTTCAACAATTTCTGACTTCATTTGGTATTCTTCGTGCATTTAATTGTTTTTGAGCTAGTTGACCCTGAAATTGAAAAGCACTACAAATGAACTCTGAAAATGTTGAAAGTTGGCATGCTATCATCATTTCACCCACATAGCATGTGTTAAAAATTTGAGAGGGCTACGACAAAAACTGGATGCACTTCATGTACGAAACGGACAATCTCTCTCGAAGTATGAGCGTTTCGAACGAGAACTCATCTCTTACAAAGGGATTTCATTTTTTTGAACTTATTTGAACTCCATACTTTTTGTGTGTTCAAAATGCACCATTCAAAGGCACATCACAAAATTTCAACAATTTCTAACTTCATTTGGTATTCTTCGTGCATTTACTTATTTTTTTGAGCTAGTTGACCCTGAAATTGAAAAGCACTACAAATGAACTCTGAAAAGGTTGAAAGTTGGCATGCTATCATCATTTCACCCACATAGCATGTGTTAAAAAGTTGAGAGGGCTACGACAAAAACTGGATGCACTTCGTGCACAAAACGGACAATCTCTCTCGAAGTATCAGCGTTTCGAACGAGAACTCATCTCTTACAAAGGGATTTCATTTTTTTGAACTTATTTGAAATCCATACTTTTTCTGTGTTCAAAATGCATCATTCAAAGGCACATCACAAAATTTCAACAATTTCTGACTTCATTTGATATTCTTCGTGCATTTACTTATTTCTTTTGAGCTAGTTGACCCTGAAATTGAAAAGCACTACAAATGAACTCTGAAAATGTTGAAAGTTGGCATGCTATCATCATTTCACCCACATAGCATGTGTTAAAAAGTTGAGAGGGCTACGACAAAAACTGGATGCACTTTGTGTACAAAACGGACAATCTCTCTCGAAGTATCAGCGTTTCGAACGAGAACTCATCTCTTACAAAGGGATTTCATTTTTTTGAACTTATTTAAACTCCATACTTTTTGTGTGTTCAAAATGCACCATTCAAAGGCACATCACAAAATTTCAACAATTTTTGACTTTATTTGGTATTCTTCGTGCATTTAATTTTTTTCAAGCTAGTTGACCCTGAAATTGAAAAGCCCTACAAATGAACTCTGAAAATGTTGAAAGTTGGCATGCTATCATCATTTCACCCACATAGCATGTGTTAAAAAGTTGAGAGGGCTACGACAAAAACTGGATGCACTTCGTGTACAAAACGGACAACCTCTCTCGAAGTATCAGCGTTTCGATTGAGAACTCATCTCTTACAAAGGGATTTCATTTTTTTGAACTTATTTGAAGTCCATACTTTTTGTGTGTTCAAAACGCACCATTCAAAGGCACATCACAAAATTTCAACAATTTCTGACTTCATTTGGTATTCTTCGTGCATTTACTTATTTTTTTGAGCTAGTTGACCCTGAAATTGAAAAGCACTACAAATGAACTCTGAAAATGTTGAAAGTTGGCATGCTATCATCATTTCACCCACATAGCATGTGTTAAAAAGTTGAGAGGGCTACAACAAAAACTGGATGCACTTTGTGTACAAAACGTACAATCTCTCGCGAAGTATCAGCGTTTCGAACGAGAACTCATCTCTTACAAAGGGATTTCATTTTTTTGAACTTATTTGAACTCCATACTTTTTGTGTGTTCAAAATGCACCATTCAAAGGCACATCACAAAATTTTAACAATTTCTGACTTTATTTGGTATTCTTCGTGCATTTAATTTTTTTCGAGCTAGTTGACCCTGAAATTGAAAAGCAGTACAAATGAACTCTGAAAATATTGAAAGTTGGCATGCTATTTTTTTCACCCACATAACATGTGTTAAAAAGTTGAGAGGGCTACGACAAAAACTGGATGCACTTTGTGTACAAAACGGACAATCTCTCTCGAATTATCACCGTTTCGAACGAGAACTCATCTCTTACAAAGGGATTTCATTTTTTTGAACTTATTTGAACTCCGTACTTTTTGTGTGTTCAAAATGCACCATTCAAAGGCACATCACAAAATTTCAACAATTTCTGACTTCACTTGGTATTCTTCGTGCATTTACTTTTTTTGAGCTAGTTGACCCTGAAATTGAAAAGCACTACAAATGAACTCTGAAAATGTTGAAAGTTGGCTTGCTATCATCATTTCACCCACATAGCATGTGTTAAAAAGTTGAGAGGGCTATGACAAAAACTGGATGCACTTCGTGTACAAAACGGACAACCTCTCTTGAAGTATCAGCGTTTCGAACGAGAACTCATCTCTTACAAAGGGATTTCATTTTTTTTGAACTTATTTGAACTCCATTCTTTTTGTGTGTTCAAAATGCACCATTCAAAGGCACATCACAAAATTTTAACAATTTCTGACTTCATTTGGTATTCTTCGTGCATTTACTTATTTTTTTTTGAGCTAGTTGACCCTGAAATTGAAAAGCACTACAAATGAACTCTGAAAATGTTGAAACTTGACATGCTATCATCATTTCACCTACATAGCATGTGTTAAAAAGTTGAGAGCGCGACGACAAAAACTGGATGCATTTCGTGTACAAAACGGACAATCTCTCTCGAAGTATCAGCGTTTCGAACGAGAACTCATCTCTTACAAAGGGATTTCATTTTTTTTGAAATTATTTGAACTCCATACTTTTTGTGTGTTCAAAATGCACCATTCAAAGGCACATCACAAAATTTCAACAATTTCTGACTTCATTTGGTATTCTTCGTGCATTTAATTGTTTTTGAGCTAGTTGACCCTGAAATTGAAAAGCACTACAAATGAACTCTGAAAATGTTGAAAGTTGGCATGCTATCATCATTTCACCCACATAGCATGTGTTAAAAATTTGACAGGGGTACGACAAAAACTGGATGCACTTCATGTACGAAACGGACAATTTCTCTCGAAGTATGAGCGTTTCGAACGAGAACTCATCTCTTACAAATGGATTTCATTTTTTTGAACTTATTTGAACTCCATACTTTTTGTGTGTTCAAAATGCACCATTCAAAGGCACATCACAAAATTTCAACAATTTCTGACTTCATTTGGTATTCTTCGTGCATTTACTTATTTTTTTGAGCTAGTTGACCCTGAAATTGAAAAGCACTACAAATGAACTCTGAAAAGGTTGAAAGTCGGCATGCTATCATCATTTCACCCACATAGCATGTGTTAAAAACTTGAGAGGGCTACGACAAAAACTGGATGCACTTCGTGCACAAAACGGACAATCTCTCTCGAAGTATCAGCGTTTCGAACGAGAACTCATCTCTTATAAAGGGATTTCATTTTTTTGAACTTATTTGAAATCCATACTTTTTCTGTGTTCAAAATGCACCATTCAAAGGCACATCACAAAATTTCAACAATTTCTGACTTCATTTGATATTCTTCGTGCATTTACTTATTTCTTTTGAGCTAGTTGACCCTGAAATTGAAAAGCACTACAAATGAACTCTGAAAATGTTGAAAGTTGGCATGCTATCATCATTTCACCCACATAGCATGTGTTAAAAAGTTGAGAGGGCTATGACAAAAACTGGATGTACTTTGTGTACAAAACGGACAATCTCTCTCGAAGTATCAGCGTTTCGAACGAGAACTCATCTCTTACAAAGGGATTTCATTTTTTGAACTTATTTAAACTCCATACTTTTTGTGTGTTCAAAATGCACCATTCAAAGGCACATCACAAAATTTCAACAATTTCTGACTTTATTTGGTATTCTTCGTGCATTTAATTTTTTTCGAGCTAGTTGACCCTGAAATTGAAAAGCACTACAAATGAACTCTGAAAATGTTGAAAGTTGGCATGCTATCATCATTTCACCCACATAGCATGTGTTAAAAAGTTGAGAGGGCTACGACAAAAACCGGATGCACTTCGTGTACAAAACGGACAACCTCTCTCGAAGTATTAGCGTTTCGATTGAGAACTCATCTCTTACAAAGGGATTTCATTTTTTTGAACTTATTTGAAATCCATACTTTTTGTGTGTTCAAAATGCACCATTCAAAGGCACATCACAAAATTTCAACAATTTCTGACTTCATTTGGTATTCTTCGTGCATTTACTTATTTTTTTGAGCTAGTTGACCCTGAAATTGAAAAGCACTACAAATGAACTCTGAAAATGTTGAAAGTTGGCATGCTATCATCATTTCACCCACATAGCATGTGTTAAAAAGTTGAGAGGGCTACGACAAAAACTGGATGCACTTTGTGTACAAAACGGACAATCTCTCTCGAAGTATCAGCGTTTCGAACGAGAACTCATCTCTTACAAAGGGATTTCATTTTTTTGAAATTATTTGAACTCCATACTTTTCGTGTGTTCAAAATGCACCATTCAAAGGCACATCACAAAATTTCAACAATTTCTGACTTCATTTCGTATTCTTCGTGCATTTAATTGTTTTTGAGCTAGTTGACCCTGAAATTGAAAAGCACTACAAATGAACTCTGAAAATGTTGAAAGTTGGCATGTTATCATCATTTCACCCACATAGCATGTGTGAAAAAGTTGAGAGGGCTACGACAAAAACTGGATGCACTTTGTGTACAAAACGGACAATCTGTCTCGAAGTATTAGCGTTTCGAACGAGAACTCATCTCTTACAAAGGGATTTCATTTTTTTGAACTTATTTGAACTCCATACTTTTTGTGTGTTTAAAATGCACCATTCAAAGGCACATCACAAAATTTTAACAATTTCTGACTTTATTTGGTATTCTTCGTGCATTTAATTTTTTTCGAGCTAGTTGACCCTGAAATTGAAAAGCAGTACAAATGAACTCTGAAAATATTGAAAGTTGGCATGCTATTTTTTTTCACCCACATAACATGTGTTAAAAAGTTGAGAGGGCTACGACAAAAACTGGATGCACTTTGTGTACAAAACAGACAATCTCTCTCGAATTATCACCGTTTCGAACGAGAACTCATCTCTTACAAAGGGATTTCATTTTTTTGAACTTATTTGAACTCCGTACTTTTTGTGTGTTCAAAATGCACCATTCAAAGGCACATCACTAAATTTCAACAATTTCTTACTTCACTTGGTATTCTTTGTGCATTTACTTTTTTTGAGCTAGTTGACCCTGAAATTGAAAAGCACTACAAATGAACTCTGAAAATGTTGAAAGTTGGCTTGCTATCATCATTTCACCCACATAGCATGTGTTAAAAAGTTGAGAGGGCTACGACAAAAACTGGATGCACTTCGTGTACAAAACGGACAACCTCTCTTGAAGTATCAGCGTTTCGAACGAGAACTCATCTCTTACAAAGGGATTTCATTTTTTTGAACTTATTTGAACTCCATACTTTTTGTGTGTTCAAAATGCACCATTAAAAGGCACATCACAAAATTTTAACAATTTCTGACTTCATTTGGTATTCTTCGTGCATTTACTTATTTTTTTTTGGGCTAGTGGACCCTGAAATTGAAAAGCACTACAAATGAACTCTGAAAATGTTGAAACTTGACATGCTATCATCATTTCACCTACATAGCATGTGTTAAAAAGTTGAGAGCGCGACGACAAAAACTGGATGCACTTCGTGTACAAAACGGACAATCTCTCTCGAAGTATCTGCGTTTCGAACGAGAACTCATCTCTTACAAAGGGATTTCATTTTTTGAACTTATTTGAAGTCCATACTTTTTGTGTGTTCAAAACGCACCATTCAAAGGCACATCATAAAATTTCAACAATTTTTGACTTCATTTGGTATTCTTCGTGCATTTACTTATTTTTTTGAGCTAGTTGACCCTGAAATTGAAAAGCACTACAAATGAACTTTGAAAATGTTGAAAGTTGGCATGCTATCATCATTTCACCCACATAGCATGTGTTAAAAAGTTGAGAGGGCTACGACAAAAACTGGATGCACTTCGTGTACAAAACGGACAATCTCTCTCGAAGTATAAGCGTTTCGAACGAGAACTCATCTCTTACAAAGAGATTTCATTTTTTTGAACTTATTTGAACTCCATACTTTTTGTGTGTTCAAAATGCACCATTCAAAGGCACATCAAAAAATTTCAACAATTTCTGACTTCATTTGGTATTCTTCGTGCATTTACTTTTTTTTTAGCTAGTTGACCCTGAAATTGAAAAGCACTACAAATGAACTCTGAAAATGTTGAAAGTTGGCATGCTATCATCATTTCACCCACATAGCATGTGGTAAAAAGTTGAGAGGGCTACGACAAAAACTGGATGCACTTCGTGTATAAAACGGACAATCTCTCTCGAAGTATCAGCGTTTCGAACGAGAACTCATCTCTTACGAAGGGATTTCATTTTTTTGAACTTATTTGAACTCCATACTTTTTGTGTGTTCAAAATGCACCATTCAAAGGCACATCACAAAATTTCAACAATTTCTGACTTCATTTGGTATTCTTCGTGCATTTACTTTTTTTTGAGCTAGTTGACCCTGAAATTGAAAAGCACTACAAATGAACTCTGAAAATGTTGAAAGTTGGCATGATATCATCATTTAACCCACATAGCCTGTGTTAAAAAGTTGAGAGGGCTACGATAAAAACTGGATGCACTTCGTGTACAAAACGGACAATCTCTCTCGAAGTATCAGCGTTTCAAACGAGAACTCATCTCTTACGAAGGGATTTCATTTTTTTGAAGTTATTTGAACTCCATACTTTTTGTGTGTTCAAAATGCACCATTCAAAGGCACATCACCAAAGTTCAACAATTTCTGACTTCATTTGGTATTCTTCGTGCATTTACTTTTTTTTTTGAGCTAGTTGACCCTGAAATTGAAAAGCACTACAACTGAACTCTGAAAATGTTGAAAGTTGGCATGCTATCATCATTTCACCCACATAGCATGTGTTAAAAAGTTGAGAGGGCTACGACAAAAACTAGATGCACTTCGTGTACAAAATGGACAATCTCTCTCGAAGTATCAGTGTACAAAACGGACAATCTCTTTATTTGAACTGAAGACTTTTTGTATATATATGTGGTCGAAATGCATGATACCAAGAAGTTAGAAAGGGCTAAACCATTAAAAAGTAGCAAATGAAGTTAGAAAGGGCTAAACCATTCAAATTTGGAAACTACAATGACACAAACAGAAACTAGACATATATAAATTGGTCCAAGCAGTACATGATACTAGTCCAAACAGTACATAATAATAGCTATCATAGATATATATATTCGAGGTGACGCTGGCCATAGTTGACGACTCGAATCAGAATGTCCACCTTATTCGAGGTGACGCTGGCCATAGTTGACGACTCGAATCTTGCGGTACAACTCGTATGAAACGCATGCATCTTTTGTTGCATACTCAATGTTGATGTGATCAAGTGGGGCCTTCTCCCAAAGTTTGTGCTGATACTTTGGGAAATTGGTCTTCATATTACCATATTCCTCGTCGATCAAGGCAACTGCCATATGAGCCATCGAAGTCCTGACATGTCGAAGCCTGAATACCGTTTGGAGATCAATGAGGCAACCAGTTGGTATCTCAATACCGAAGCTGTACCTCATCTTCAGCTTGTCGTTCGTTATGTCAACGGTAGCAAAAGTGATGCCGCTGCGAAGGAAGTCCATGAGTTCTGGACAATGCTTGTCACTACTGCAACAGAAACAAATTTAAATGGAACAAATGTTACATACTGCTGCAATAAGGAAACATGTTTCACTACAACTAAAGAGAAAATTATCTTTAGGATTCAAATAGAACATATTGCTATCCTATGCAATTTTCATATCCTACGAATTGATCAAGAAACCGTAAATTAACTATGACATATATATATATATATATATATATATATATATATATATATATTCTCCCACGGTTTTGCAAATATTCAATAAGCTAGACATATTGCATATTGCTATCCAATGGAACCTAGAGAGATCACTATAGCTATCCAATGGAACCTAGAGAGATCACTAGCTATATGCAATTTTCATGACTATGACATATCATATTGCTATCCAATGGAACTTAGAGAGATCACTAGCTATATGCAATTTTCATAACCTTGGATCAAAGAACACCGCATAAAATTGTATCACTACAACTATGATTTCAATGAAACATATTGAACCAATCAGATTTTTCAGGTTGTGGAACACTATTCCAATCAGATTGTGTTCCCTCCAACTAATCAAAATTGTTTCACTGCAACTATTTGAAGCGAACCAACTATGATTCCAATGGAACATATTAAACACTAGTTGATACTAATACGATTTTTCAGATTATGGAACACTATTCCAATCAGATTGTGTTCCCTTCAACTAATCAAAATTATTTCACTATAACTATTTGAAGCGAACCAACTATGATTCCAATGGAACATATTAAACACTAGTTGATTCTAATACGATTTTTCAGATTATGGAACACTATTCCAATCAGATTGTATTCCCCTTCAACTAATCAAAATTGTTTCACTACAACTATTTGAAGGGAACCAACTATGATTGAAACAAATAAACTTGCAATGTCATTACCTTGGATCAAAGAAAGCCTCAAAACTTACCTCGCCCATTGGAAGATCAAGACATGGTGTGCGAAACATAGTTGGATGACGGCAACACCGCGTTGATCGGCCGTGTACTCCAGATCAAGCCCCAAGAACTTCTCATGATCCACTGCGGCGTCAAGCCATCGTTCCTTCAACTGTCCAAGAAAATACGGCACCTCGCTGCTCTCGTTCGTGTACACGACATCGAGCTTGGTCTTGCCATGTGCGAGCACCTCTCCAAAGCGAGTTGGCATGGTGGAAGAAGAGAAGGGAAGAAGAGAGGGGAAGCGGGAGAGGAAGAAGAACAGAGAAAGAAGGGCGATGCGACACAGGCTCTGCTTCGGTTGTGGTTTTGTGAAGCGGGATGCAAACCGTTTGGGCCTTTAGTCCCGGGTTGAGCCACCAACCGGGACTAAAGGGGGAGACCAACGGTTGCCACCACTACGGCAGGCCACGTGTTAGGCCTTTAGTCCCGGTTTGAGCCACCAACCGGGACTAAAGGGGGATACGAACGGTTGCCACCACCACTGCCCACCGCGTAGCCCTTTAGTCCCGGTTTGGGACACGAACCGGGACTAAAGGCTCCTTACGGGCCGGGACTAAAGCCTCCAGGGAGGCATTGAGAATTGGGGCGACGTGGCCGGGCCTTTAGTCCCGGCCCAGAGGCAGGCCATGACTAAAGGGTCCCGGCGAAAGGCCCGTTTTCCACTAGTGAATAGCCTATACCACATCAATGTTTGTCCCTCCAAAGATAAAGGGATGCAGGCGGAGCCCAGCGAGGACGGGTGGATTCCGCTTATGATGATAGAGATGTGCGCTCGCCGTCGACTACGAAGGAATACGAAGGCGCTCCGGCTTGATATTGAGCACTCGAAGCATGAGGCGAAGGAGGCAACATGGGAGGTGACTCAGGTCACGAAATTGAAGCAGTCGTAGGACTGGGTCGTCCGCCGAATAAAAGGGGTTGATCGTCCTCTTCGACTCCAACTCCAACGACGGTGATGAACACAACTCCACCTCCTTCGGCGATGACAAAGATCTTCCATCACCCAGACTTCGACCCAAGACGCCTAAAGCTGGGTCGGCAACCGGAAAGACAAAGTCCCGACACGGAAGTGGTGATACCGCTCCTCCTCCTAAATTCTATATCATTTTTAGCTGTTGAAGTTTAAGAATTTGTCCGACGACGAACTCCGATGATCTTTTGGATGACGTAAAGTTCATTTACGGCATTTGGTTGTCCGTTTGCAGTTGGTTTTGTTGTCTCTTGTTTGATCATGTAGAGTAACTCGTCACTTTACATGTGTAGTATGAATATAGCATGCCAGATATGATATACGCGGATGTGAAGAGAGAAATATCAAGAACATCCGATCAGTTCTGGACAGGGACCCACAATCACTCTCTCAGTTAGAGTCTCATCGCAAAGTCCCGTGTCCTCTATTTGATCCCTTCTACAGAATTGGCAGTGAATGGGACACACAGAGATGTGATCTAGATTGACTCGAGGCTTATACATGAGTGATACAACGGAATGCGTCACACCTCCTTCCCAAATGCCTCCCAATCACATCCCAGATATCATGGTCAACTCAACTGCTCACGTACTTGCATCCAACATGATCATCAGAGCACTATTAAGCTATTATTAATTATAGTAATGTCGTGATACGCCTTTCAGGATTGCATTTTGAGCCGAGAAATTTTTTCTAGGTTGTGTGCCAATGTTGGTGATTTGTTTGTTCATATATCTGCTCCTTGGAAAAAAAAGCAATTGCTTTATCCAAAACAGAACAAAAAAGCAAGTGTGTGTGCGTGGTGAGTGAATAGCTGTGTCGTGTTATAGTGATGTGCCAGTTGTCATGTCAATATATATAACCGTGTCCGCTTGGCTTAAGTGTGGGCATAAACTAGCTAGTTAGTGTCAACCCTTCAATAATTGTAAATATGGCCAACTGGCTAGCTATTCCTTGCTAGCAAGTGAAAATTAATGGTGCTTTTTGGCTGTGTTTATTAATGCAGTCGCTTGCTTTTTTTCTGACAAAGGTATTAACTATCCACTTATTTAAGGGCGGAAGAAGTAGATCATATGTTAACCCACATGAACAAAGTATTACACTCACACAAACCAACTTTTGCATGGAGGATGTGTTTGATCCATGACATTGATAATTAGAGTGTAGACATCAAGCTTGTGTAGCAAATGCATACACCCCCTCCCTCCCAAGGAGGGAGTATTTACTTTTTGCCCGACTCTTCATCCCTTTAAATTGATTCCGGCATCACTCTAGATGTGGGGATCACCCTCCTGGCATCACCTTATATATAAAGCGGGGGGGTCCTTATTTGGTAGTAGATCACGACATCAGCCTCGATGCGGCGGCCGATCCAGCATGCCTCGGTCCACACCACTGGACTGGGATAGCCATGCGCATCACATTTTTTCCTTTTGCGGGGCCACATAACTTTTCTTTATCGCACCTGAAAAGGTACCAATCATCTCTACGTAAAGTAGTGTGTTGTTTCAAAACCAAAAAACTTTCCATCCAACCACTTGTGATGGTCCCCTCAACTTTCTAGTCGAGGACCGACAAAAATGTTTATAATGCAGCCCTCGTGCAAAAACAATAAAAACTCATCTCGCACGATGAATTGCATGTATAAAGTTATCTCACAAAATTAATATTTGGGTTTGTTAACATGTGGGGATCATCCTAAATATCTTTGGCCAATGCAACCAAAAGATCGATCTGATGGAAGAGACTAGGCAATACATTTATACGTCAACACTCTCCCTTATATGTGGCTCCCCGAGGTCTAAACATGGACCAAAAGTGGGTTGCAAATTTATTTCGCCATCCGGGTCTTGAACTCAAGACGTCCTATCTTTGATACCATGTAGAATTGCATGCCCTAGCCAATTCGACCAAAAGAATGATCGGATGAAAGAGACTAGGAAAAACATTTATACATCAAGAAACCTCACCCCCATGGTTTAGAAGACTATGTTGCCCTTTGAAATTGGGGGAGGGGTAAATTTTAATCTTCATTATTGTTCTGTAAGAAATGAAAAACATTTCATGATGTCATGTACCTTGGAATAAATGTCATCTATTTGTTGATAAAGAGAATCTTCGGATGAATTTATATACATACATATATAAAACTGACTAAGCTAACGACTTCCTCAGAATTTTGATGCTCTGTGTCAGCTCTCTCATAGATTGCCACATATTTACACTAAAATGTTGTGTGCATCAATGCAACGCATGTAACAAATTCAAGAACTGCTCAAGGTAAGCGATGAGATCCGTCCACTTCATTGGGCAAAAAAGCGCCTTTTTTCTTCTTCCATCTCTTCCTCACGCAGCAGCGATGGAAGAAATCAATGGCAACACCGCAGCCACGGTCAAGAAAAAAGGAGCATAAACGCTGCAACGGTGCATCAACATTGGCCTCTCCACCATTTCTCCTTTGAATCATCCTGGGTCTCGGCTCTCCCGTGCTCTCCGGACGGTCATACGAGGTAGCCCTGGCCTCCAACGCCTACTGGTGGTGTTCCGCTATGGCCTACTTCCTCGTTGCCTCCTAATCCATGAATCCTACATATGGTCATCAACTCGGCCCTCGTATAATAGTAACACTTTAAGATTTACATCTTGCGCAGAGGAAGTTTTCCCAAATTGCATGTGGATGGTAGTGAAGTGATTCGTTTGTGCACCTACCTATTTCTAGAAAAAGAAAGCGAGTGAGTGTGCATAGTGATAAGTGAGTTAGTCGGAGTGATAATGTTATACCGTATTGTGTCGCCATCATATCAACACATATATTGTGTAGCAGTCAGTCAGTCAGCTCAAGTAAGTGCATATATATCCTTGATTTTGTGGCGACGCCCTTCGGCCTATAAAACACGGTCGACCAACCTAGCTAACTGGTGTGAACATGGCTGCATAAGGTTTAGTAAAATTTCTATAAATCAGGGGAGTTCATATATTAACTACACAAATATTGAAAAGCCGCGTAGCCAACTTCGTCATGTGGGGTGGAGTTGCTCCCTTCATCACACTACTGCTATTCTCTAGTTTTGTTGTTGATTGTTTTTTGAATAGCTAACCACTTATGCCAACCGTAAACACCATCACTCCTCTTGTTCGTACCTAAAAAATGATGGTCAAAGTGTAGCCTTCAGGCTTGTGTGATCATTTCCCAAAACAAAAAGTATTTGACACAAAATTCTGGGTCTCAAGCTTTAGGGGTTGACTAATAATCGTCCAAAAACATGAACTGTAGCGGACAAAAAGGCATTGGTGTGCTATGAAATTGGCATCAATCCAAACAACAACCAAACCCAAAAAACAAATAATTGTCGTGGTGTATCACGAGTTTCATCCACAAGTTTTCAGAATAATTAGTTGCCGCATGTTTATTAACATGTCCTTTTCACCATCATTTTTACGGCAAATAAAATTCAAGGCAAATGATGATGAAGCCACATACGCCTAACCAAGCATATTAGGGGTAGCAGGTTGACTACTTCCAAAATCTCATTAACTAGTTAATAAATGAATTTGCATATGGTGCTCTTGCCGGTGTTCTCATTTGGGTTTTCATATGGATCATGCTAGCCAGATTAGAAAACAAACAATAGACACACAATATTGTTGGCATCCCGTGTGATGATTCTCGAGTGTGGAAATGATGACAGGTTGAAAGCACCTGCATAAATTCTAGACGAAATTACCTTTAACAAGAGTAAGGTGACATACCCAAAAAAGGCAACTGCATGATCAGCTAGTACTAATTAACCCAAACAGCAAAAATGATGATTTGTCAGGCTGATACGTAAGGCTTGCAGTAACAATTTGTACCAATTCAAGCGCCGGAAGAACAGAAAAAACAGCTTACATGTCATCAAGAAAGCAACAAAATTCATATACGAATGACAAAACTAAAGCGCTAAAAAAAGAATAGATCATGCAATGGAATACAACATAAAGCACCCTAAAAGTTTTGATTGACAGAACGAATGCTTACCACATTCAGTGATCATGTTTCCCCCTGGCTCCATCCACTATAGCAGCCTTCTCTACCTCAGTCTCAGCAACATAATTCATCAATTTTTGCTTCCTCAAGTGGCCGAAGATCATCCTTTGTATATTTGACCGAGACCATCCTCGTTTGTCATCGCTTCAATATTATATGTTCTTCCCACCACTCGCAAGAACCTACAAGATTAACATCTACAAGTGATCAGCTAACAAAGATAAAACTGGAAGGATAAATTGAAGATATAGGCTACAACACAGCCGTGACTTTCAAATAAATAATAGTTCATTATATATGGCAAGGATCCAATTGAAAGTGAAACGATTGTAGAAGACAGATCACACAATTCCATTTTGGACTCAGACTGAATAGCAGCCTAACAAAGAATCTGGATGTTACAACAAAACTGCAACTGAATATCACCAAAAATTCAGATACTGAAGATTGTGCTCTTTGCTCGACACGTATGTTGGTATAAGTTGCAGAACTATGGAGATAATAAATTGATGATTTTTTTTGTCAAAACAGAGTGACAAAACATGGAGACATAGAACTTTCCACTTTTTCTTTTGGTATTGCTGGGAAAAGTTGTAAGGGTATAATTTTTTAACAAATATGAACAAACATGTCTCATCAACTAAGCTAAAAATGTAAAAAAAAGTCTGTATTACATAGAACATAGGACTCCAAAGAAACCCAGGCCGGTCGATGCAGCTTCAGGGGAAACTCTAGATCCATGTGAATGGACAAAGGCGACGCCTTAGCGTCGTAGCCCTCTAGAGGGTTTTTTCTTTGGAGTGGAGCATTGGCAAGAAGGACACGTGGAAGATGGTGGTTGTTGACGTCAAGTCTTATGTGGCAACAATGGCGAAGGCGAGCGAAGTCGGAGTGTGGCAACGGTTGTGGTAGCCGGCTCTTCTGCGACGTCTTCATGTGATTACCACGGTTTGTTTTGTTGTGGTGAAGTTAGAGTTGCGACAGCGGGGCCCCTCTGGCAACAGTGACAGGTAGCAAATTGTTTGTTCAGTGGTCTACCATGGTGCTAGTCATGCATGGTTCTCCTTCGAAGCTCTCCGTCCGACACGGAGTTGCGTAGGTAGCTGGGTCTTGAACGGGCCTGCTTGTGTTTTCATACAGCCTCTACGGTGAGGGTGGGTCGAGGTTCGTCTTCGGCGAAGTCGTAGTCGCTTGCTCGGAGTTTAACAAGGGCGATGACGCATGTTGGGGAGAAGTGATGACGATGGCGTGTGAGTGTATCTTGATGAGGCCCTCCTTATTGAGGTGTGTGGGGGGTATCACTTGTGTGCCGTTTGATGGTTTGTTACGGTTTTAGTTTGGTTGCCGTAATAAACCTGACAACTTTCTTCTGCTTAATTAATGGATGAGATAAAAAATTGCCTTCGCTTCGTAGAAAATGCGCCTTGTTCGACCAAGATGACTCGAGATGATTTACCCCTTGTTTGGTTTCTAATAATCTTTGGTAATGCAAACCCTAAAAGCGGTTGGTAATGTTCGACAAATGGGCCACCCACAGCCTATTCTTATTTGGATCCACGCCCGCCCACGCCACCACCCCACCCCATATCCAGCTCCCATTGTTTTGGTCATTTGGTGAATCTTGCGATGAATCAACATGATTTATTTTTCTTTTTAAACAAAGGAAAAAACTTTATCTTGTCTCATTAATTAAAAAGAGAATACATAGTATCGGGTAAGAATAAACGGAGAGAATTACTCCTGAGGTGGGAAAGGCTCTCCATGGCCAAGATGCAAAGTCTCTTTCCTCGGACTTGATCATGTAGATGACCCTCGATGGCAAGGAATAGTGGTACTGACAGTTTGGAGCAAACTCAAGGCACGCCAAGACACTGTCACGCCTCCTTCCCCATTGCCTCCCAATCCTATCACGCATACACATGGTCATCAGCTCTCATTTCAAAGAGAAAAAAATCCCTAAATGTGCAATGATTTGCTTCTAGAAAAGAAAAGCGTGGGTGATGATGATGAGTGAGCGAGTAGGTCACCGATGATGCACTCATGCTATGTACTCCAGCATCGTGGATGCTCGCCGATTTAACTGTGTGTGTAGGTGACATTATGTATGTTAGCGGCGAGCAATATACCCCTCAACCTATAAAAGATGTCCTGCTTGAATTGAGTTGTGCTATATACATACCACGAGCAATTCCAGTACAACGTCCATCCGACACGCTATCAACACCATCCAACTCTGATCCACGTGCATATCTATGCATGTGCTCCTATAAAAAACGTCGGAGGCAAAGCTATTATATTTTGCAAGTGGATAGCACCATTTCAATTGCAGTTAACCACAAAAATGAGGATGGAGTATTTCTCTTTTTTAACAGAATACAAACACAACCGTTTATATATACGCATATATACGTTCATCCTTATGAACGTACACACGTACGTATAACGTACCTTTATGAATACCTTTGAATGACTGACCCTGTTTGGTTAGAGTTAGTTTGAGCTAGTTGGAGCTCAAATAACCTTAAAGTATTCAAACATGAGGGTTAGATTGAAGCTAGTTGCATCTAATCCATCCAAAAAACTATCCCATCCAAGATGTGCTAATTTGAGCTAGTTCTCATGGGTCCACTAAAACATCACTTTTGTCTCTCTATCCCACCAGCCAAGAGGTGCTAATTGGAGCTAGTTTTCATAGGGCCCACTGAAAAATCAATTTTCTCTCTCCATCAAGTGCATATTGTCAATCTAACCCTCTCATCCAAACACCTCTTTGGCTAAAGTTAGTTTAGGGTTAGTCATGAGCTAGAAACTAACTCTAACCTATAGCTAAGTTAGAGTATCCAAACAAGGCCACTGAGTGAACACATCTTCTATTCTTAAATAGTTGCAACCCACTACATATTTTTCCTTATCATGCAACCATGTCACATCATGAATTCATGCATTTAGTCATAAGTACTTATTTTTCCTCCACTACCTATTTTTCCTTCTCATGCAACCATGTCACAATGTCGCATCATCAAGTCATGCATTTAGTCATAAGTACTTATTTTTCCTTATGTACTTATGCCACATCATCAAGACATGCATGTGATCATAAGTCTTCTATTCTTAAACAGTTGCAACCCAGTACCTATTTTTCCTTCTCATGCAACCATGCCACATCATCAAGTCATGCATTTAGTCATAAGTACTTATTTTTTTCCTCCACTACCTATTTTTCCTTCTCATGCAACCATGTCACAATGTCGCATCATCAAGTCATGCATTTAGTCATAAACACTTATTTTTCCTCATGTAATTATGCCACATCATCAAGTCATGCATGTGATCATAAGTCATAATGCGTGCACTAATCGACACATTGTTTCAGTAATTTTTGTTATAGGCATAAGCGGTATATATTTTAAAGCAAATGTATGTAGATCATGTTACACTTTTTTACGCATCTTTTGTCATATGCTTCATATGAGTTATTGTTTCTAAAATATAAAACGAGAGCAATCCTTATATTTTTTTAGCAATAGTTTTTGATTTTTAACATTTGTTTATCATGTTTTCCGCAGCAACGCGCGGGGCATCATCTAGTTATATTAACATTGATGTTCCTATCTAAAGCGGAGGCTAGAATTACATGCACCAACACACAGATGATCTTGTCATCTTCTCTTTTCCGACTTCACTTTCTACCATTTCGATGTCATGTTTTTCATAGTTTTCTTTGCGAACTTTTTGTCATGTTTTTCTTTTCTTTTTTACCGTGCAATACAAATTGTTTCTGCTCCTTGTTACAACTCACTAGGAATTACTGGCACATATTCTTGGAGAAACAAGACAAATTGCAGATAGAATTGACTAAAGAGCCCATGTGCGTGCTCCATAGTCCGTATATATAGCCATATCAATAGTGAGGTGCCATCTAAAGAATTCATATAGCACTTTACGTATCAGTTCCGGATGACACTATATATGTTAGCGGCGAGTTGCATGACCCTCAATCTATAAAAGATGTCCTGTTAGAATTGACTTGTGCTATATACATACCACGAAAATTCCAGTACAACGTCAGTCCGACACACTATCAACACCATCTAACTCCGATCCACTAGTAGAAAATGAGTCTTTCGGCTGAAGCAGAAAAGACTATTAGCCCCGGTTCAAACTAAAACCGAGACCAATGCCACGCATTGGTCCCGGTTCAGTTTGCCAGGTCATTGGTCCCGGTTCGGTTCTTATTAGTCCCGGTTCGGGGCAAAAACCGGGACTAAAGATTCAGCGACTGCCACGTGGCGTGCCGCGGAGCATTAGTCCCGGTTTTTGGCCAGATCCGGGACTAGATGGTAGGCTTTTAGTTTCGGTTTTAGACAAAAACCGGGACTAAAGTGATGTCTATATATACCTTCGCCCCTGCCACCCTCTCCTCTGTTTTTTGGTTGTTGATGGTATTGAAACTAGAATAAAGAGATGTGTGGATCTAGCTATTAGTTACTTATATCCAATTGTCTAAATGTAAGCTCTGACTTCCAAACACCGCGAGCCTTGGCGGTGAACCGTTTCCAAGCCCTCCAAAGAAAAGGAAATGAATAAAGGAGTTCTATATTAATTCCTTGCTATCAGGAAATGAACGAAAAGTTGCCGATATAGTGCCATAATGATTGAAATTACCTCTGAAGGCATTCATGCATGTTCGCCCATTCAGTGAGGGGTGTGCGTTTCGGGTCCATGACTTTTACTTGTCCCTCGTTAGGTACAATGATTAACAGAATAAAGTGGAACCTGCGCACGCATAACGAGTCAATTATACACTTATAATTACATCGAGTAAGCGAAAATAGAATGTGTGTAGTAACACTCACTTAAAGTTGTAAGGAAATAGTATTTCCCTTTTGGTACTTAAAAACCTTAACCCTTGTACCAAGTTATTCTCTGTCTCGCGGGGATTCGTTGCGAGACATTGGTGATGAATGAAATATGGGTCAATGAACCCAATGTCATATATTTGTCCTTTTTTGCATTCGAGAATCTTCATTCTGCAAAATTAATATAGCGATGAGTAAGATTATACATGCAGCAACGAGGTGAGTAAGACTTAATGACATAAATTAATAATACTTACAAACCATATGCACTAATGATAGATTTGTCGAGGGTGTCTTGTTTGTATAACTGAAATAATTCATTGAATTCAATCATTAGCACGCTATCTCCTTGCCCAAAATGCTCGTTTTTATATGCACAGTAGATCCAGCTTTGTTGTTCAGCACATGCTCGTATGTACCAGTCATGCAATCTTCGCATTTTTATTGGTAGCTCGTTGACTAACTCAGGTTTGACGAGAGGAGCCCTGTACCGGTACACGTATGTTATGTCAGCGAATTCCTGCATATGGTTTAAGTACTCATCAATAGACATGCCATGAGCCTTGGACGCTTCTCCGTATAGTGCAACAAACTCCAGATCGATACCAGTTGATTCATCATTCCTCTGCTCGACCGCAGCTCCGCTCGAGCACACCTTTGTATAGGAATAAACTCTGAGCGGCGGGCACGATTGATTTTTCTGTTGTCCGAGTTGGGAAACTGATTTCCCGTTGGACGTACTACTCTTCAACCATTCCTTTTTTTCCTGAGCCGACTTCAGAATAGAGCGTTCATAGTCTGCTCGCAACGGTGATGGGGGTCTGCAAGGGTTTTCAGCATTTTCACGCACACGACGTGATCTTCTGGGGTGACCGGGAACTCCGGCTCTTTCTGCTTCTTCTTGTTAGCCATGTTAGCCATCCACTGTTGATGTTGGGCGTCTGCCCTCTTAATATTGTGCTCTCTAGTATAGTCCCAAGGTCACTTCTCCATATCCTTATGAGGTACTTTTGGGAGGGGGGACAACTTACATTTCGATGATCGGAACCCCTTTCTGCCGCCACTATGAGCGGTGGTACGTTTCCACTTTTTACTCTAATCCTGAGTGGACGGAGACGGCTGATTTCGGGTTTTCCACAATAGAACCTGAACCATAACCCGAAAAACGAATAGTCAAGAAATGAGAACCAAACCCTTACCCGATACCCGATACCCGAATTACCCAACAATTCGGGTAATTCCGTTCGGTTCGGGTTCGGGTACCCAAACGCCCAGGGTGAGTGGAGACAGCTGATGCGGCGGTGGAGACGACTACGCTAGAGACTAGTGAGGCGGCGAAGACGACGGTTGCGCTGGAGACTGGTGAGGTGGCGAAGACGATGGTTGCGCTGGAGACTGGTGAGGTGGAGGCAAAGAAGCATTAGTGCTCTGAGGAGAAGGTGGTCTTGGCGGTCAATTTGGAAGCAAGATGTCCTCCTTCGGCTATACAATGGTTTGTTTCTTGACTTCTCCAAGTTGAGTCAAATCCTTATCTTCACCTGCAGGGTGGTCGAGCTTCAGCTCCTCATAATCTTTCATCACTTCATCCACCGCGACGACAGCGTACCCTTCTGGCACCGGAGAGCAATACCAAGTTGGATTATGTCCAATTGGTACGGCCATGCCGACCGCCACTGTCAACCTTAAGGTAGCAACTTTCACCTCTAGCTCATAAGGTGTGCTCTCTGTGATATCATCCACTGGGTAGCGACGAGGAGGATCCGTCATGAATGCATCATCACCATCATCCTGGAGCTGCGTGGAAGCGACGCTGCTTTTCCGATTCGATGCAGCTTCTATCATGAGCAGCTAAGATTGGCCGCTACCTTGCTGTCTGTCGATTTGATCTTGATGCAGCTGCTTTATTGCTTCTTCTATATTACGCAGCCGGTCTACAGTAGCCGCTTTCTCGGCTGCCTCCTTTTCCTTTCTCCTCTGATGGCTTCTATCGGGAAATCTCTTCCTTTCCTCGAAAAACGGAAGCATCCACGGCGGGGAGCCTGGTAAGCCTCGTGCTCACCCTTTGTGTTCATCATTCCCAAGGGCGCGTGTGAGCTCGTCGTTCTCTCTATCAGGAACGAATCGTCCCTCTTCAACATCCTGTACTGCACGTCTAATGTCCTCGATGGGTAGGGGATTAGCTTTGTGTCTTTGGTTATATATTGCCTTCCCTTCGTCGTCCAACAAGCCCCCATGCCCGTAAAACCAGTTTCTTACCTGTTCGAGCCATCTTAAGGGGCCTGGAGTGATATTTTTTCCAAAAATGATGCTTCAAGTGCTTCCCACTTAGCCATGTGACCGTCGTAGCCACCAGGCCCCATAATATGGTGGTACTTCTTCTTACCTGCATTCGTCTTATTTATTGCACACTTTTCAAGATGTCCTCCGATTTCTTGTACGCCACAAATTCGGTCCAGTAGTCTTTTATCTTCTCATAGCCGTGATCGAAATCTGGAGTCTTATCTTTCAAGATAAATTCCTGGTGCAATATTTTTTTCCAGACCGTGAATAGATCGGCCATCTTCTTAAGAGCCCACTCCTTGAATTTTTTCTCTAGGGCCTCTTTTCGCCTCTTCATTTCCTCCTCATTTGGCTCCTCCTCATCTGGATCCAGCTCTGGCGCCGGTAGGGTGAAATGAAGCATGAGCTTTCTCCAAATGTTTTCTTTGGCTGCTGTGCCGACATATGTGACTCCTTCCTCCCTTGGCTTAATCCATTCTCCAGTGGTGATAGGGTTGTGGTCCCTAACAACAACTCTGCATGCCTTCACAAACTTCTGCTTTACATCTGTGGGACCAATTGGTTGCCTAGCATTTGAGACTGTTTCGATCTTGTACCTCTCACCGTCATCCATCTTCTTGGTTGGGCCTCGTTTCGTCCATACTGAAGTTTTGCTCGATCCGGAGGACTAAGAAAGAGCGTTAATATATGTATATAGCAGAGGATTAATTTATTAATATATATATGCACCTCGACGGAGCGGGCGGCTTGTCCCTCGTCGGCTTCTTCCTCATTAGAGCCGCTGATTCCTCCCTCGCCTGAGGCGTGGGCATCTACCTCACCGGAGCTTCTACCTCCTGCGTTGAGAGACTCATCTCCCTCGCCGGACTCGTTCAGAAACTGATTGGTGACATCGATATCGCCAACTAAAACATCATCCCCGCGTATGACACCATGCATCACGTCTTCCTGATATCCGTCTATGCCGTGTATTCGATCCATAGTATCTACAAATTAATTAAACATAAAAAACTAAATTAACTAACCACTAAAACTCCCGCTTATATACTTTGAATAATCCACTTAGTTAATGCATCATCGAATAATCCACTTAATATTATCGAAATATAATCTGGAATACATAAATAATACATCTCTCGAATACAGTAATACATCGAATAATATATAACTGATCAACCAACAAAGAGCCGTCGTTGTACTGAGACGCGGGCGGTGGACACCCAAAGAGCAGGGACCATCACCAGATCATAGCTCGGGTGAGATCCCTGAAGAACCAGCCAGGTACTGGAGAACCTGGCATCCAACGCCTCCATGTAGCGACGGACGTGCTTGTCCTCCGCCCTGAAATAGCGACGTACCTCCTCCTCGGGGACCGGCACCCTAGGAACCGAAAGTGGTTGATACGTCTCCAACGTATCTATAATTTTTGATGGTTTCATGCTATTATCTTGCCAAACTTTGGACGTTTTGTATGCCTTTTATATATTTTTTGGGACTAACTTATTAACTCAGTGCCAAGTGCTTGAGAATTTTAAACCCTCAGAGGAGAATTTTAAACGGAGTCCAAATGGAATAAAACCTGCGGAATGATTTTTTTTCCATAACAGAAGACATGCGGGAAACTTGAGAAACAAGGCAGGAGACCTCGGAGGAGGTATAAAGCCCACCAGGCCCGGCCTAGGGGGGGAGGGACTAGCAGGCTTGTGAGCTCCCCGTGGCTCCCCTGCCCTAGGTTTTCCGCCTATATATTCCCAAAAATCCCAGAAAAAATCAGGAGATCATCGAATGTACTTTTCTGCCACCGCAAGCTTCTGTCTCCGCAAGATCCCATCTGGGGCACGTTCTGGTGCCCTGCCGGAGGGGGGACTCCGATACGGAGGGCTTCTTCATCAACACCATGACCTCTCCGATGATGCGTGAGTAGTTCACCATAGACCTACGGGTCCATAGCTAGTAGCTAGATGACTTCTTCTCTCTCTTGGATCTTCAATACAAAGTTCTCCATGATCTTCATGGAGATCTATCCGATGTAATCTTCTTTTGCGGTGTGTTTGTCGAGATCCGATGAATTATGGATTTATGATCAGATTATCTATGAATCTTATTTGAGTTTCTTCTGATCTCTCTTATGCATGATTTCATATCCTTGTAATTCTCTTCGAGTTGTGAGTTTTGTTTGGCCAACTAGATCTATGATTCTTGCAATGGGAGAAGTGCTTGGTTTTGGGTTCATACCGTGCGGTGACCTCACCCAGTGATAGAAGGGATAGCAAGGCACGCATCGTGTTGTTGCCATCAAGGGTGAAAAGATGGGGTTTCATCATTGGTTTGAGAGTATCCCTCTACATTCTTGGGATAAGTGCAAAGATGCTGATATATCCAAGTATTTTCCGCCGGCTAAGATTATCTCTCTCCGTAATGATATCATGAATTTTAAGCAACTTGATCATGAATATGTTCCACAATCTTAGGAGAGGATGAAATTGATGATCAGAAATTGTCCCGCTCATGGCTTGAGTCTTTGGATGATTATACAAATCTTTTACGCTGGCTTGAATTTCACTTCTAGAAATATCTTGGACTCCGCCTCAGGTGGAACGTTCATGGAAATCACATTAGGAGAAGCCATGAAACTCCTAGACAATATCATGACGAACTCCTCTCAGTGGCACACTGAAAGTTCACCTACTAGTAAGAAGGTACACGCTATAGAAGAAATTAACTCGTATGCATGAGTTAATGAATTTGGTTGCTAGTATAAGTGCTCCTTTAGATACTAATGATATGCCCTTGTCTTCCTTGATTGAGAGTAGCAACGCTAGCCTGGACGTTAATTTTGTTGGTAGGAATAATTTTGGCAACAACAATGCTTTTAGAGGAAACTATGTTCCTAGGCCTTTTCCTAGTAACTCCTCTAATAACTTTGGCAACTCCTACAACAATACTCATGGAAATTACAATAGATTACCCTCTGATCGAGAGAGTAATATCAAAGAGTTTATCAACTCGCAAAAAAAATTCAATCCGTCCATAGAGGAAAAACTACTCAAAATTGACGATTTGGCTAAGAACGTTGATAGAATGTCTCGTGATTTTGATGCTTTGAAAGTTAGATGTGCTCCTCCCAAGATCAATATGGATGAAACCTTAAAAGCTATGCGTGTTTCCATTAGTGAGAGCAAAGAAAGAACCGCCCAAATTCGTGCTAGACATGAATGGCTTAAAAAGGCGTGTTCTCGTGATAAGAATCACGAAGATCTTAAAGTGCTTGGTGTGACTCCCATTGAATCTTTGTTTTCCGGTGTCAAACCTAATGATGATGGGGCTGGATATGAATCCACTTTGGTTGAAAAACGCCACAATGATTCGGAGTCCACCTATCTTGATGCTAAAAGCATTGAAAGTGGAGTAGAAGATATTAAAACTTTGAGTAGTAATGAAATTACTACTTTGGATATCAAGTAATTCAATTATGATAGTTTCTCCTTGATTGAATGCATTTCCTTGATGCAATCCATGCTAAACTCTCCACACGCTTATAGCCGAAACAAGGCCTTTATCGATCATATCGTCGAAGCTATGATAAAATATCTCGAAGAGAAACTTGAATTGGAAGTCTCTATCCCTAGAAAGCTTCATGATGAGTGGGAACCTACTATCAAAATCAAAATCAAAAACTATGAATGCAATGCTTTGAGTGATTTGGGTGCTAGTGTTTCCGCGATTCCAAAGTCTTTATGTGATGTTCTGGGTTTTAATGAGCTTGAAGAGTGTTCTCTTAATTTGCATCTTGCGGATTCTACTGTCAAGAAACCCATGGGAAGGATCAATGATGTTCTTATTATTTCAAATAGGAACTATGTACTCGTGTATTTCATTGTGCTTGACATTGATTGCAACCCATATCCCCTATTATTCTTGGTAGACCTTTCCTAAGGACTATCGCTGTTATCATCGATATGAAGGAAGGGAATATTAGATTTCAATTTCCTTTTAAGAAGGGCATGGAGCACTTTTCTAGAAAGAAAATAAGATTGCCTTATGAATCCATGATGAGGGCCACTTATGGTTTGAGCACCAAAGACGATGATACGTGATTCTATCGCCTTATGTCTAGCTAAGGGCATTAAACAATAGCGCTTGTTGGGAGGCAACCCAATGAATTTATTTCTTTTTCTTTCTGTTTTGTTGCGTCCACACCACCATAATTCTGTTATGGTTGTGTTTTTTGTGTTTTTTGTGTGTTTGAGCCAAGCAAAACCTTTATGACTAGTCTTGGTGATGGTTGTTTAATCCTGCTGGAAAAAGACAGAAACTTTTCGCTCACAAGATGATTTTTCATTTTTATTCAGAAATAGCTTTTGAGTTAATTATTTTTGCTGCTGCTTTATATGCCTTTTTCCCAGGTAGTCGTAAGTTTTCAGAATTTCTGAGGTACCAGAAGTATATGAAGTATACAGATTGCTACACACTGGTCTGTTTTTGACAGATTCTGTTTTTGTTGAGTTGGTTGCTTGTTTTGATGAAACTATGGATAGTATCAGGGGGTACTAGCCATGGGAAAGTGAGAATACAGTAATCCAACACCAATATAAATAGAAATCAAGATTTCTATGGTACCTAAAGTGGTGGTAGTTTGTTTTCTTGTGCTAATGTTATCACGAGTTTCTGTTTAAGTTTTGTGTTGTGAAGTTTTCAAGTTTTGGGTGATGTTCTCATGGACAAAGAGATAAGGAGTGGAAAGAGCTCAAGCTTGGGGATGCCCAAGGCATCCCAATCCAAATTCAAGGACACCAAAAAGCCTAAGCTTGGGGATGCCCCGCGAAGGCATCCTCTCTTTCGTCTTTAATCCATCGGTAACATTACTTGGAGCTATATTTTTATTCACCACATGATATGCGTTTTGCTTGGAGCGTCTTGTATCTTAGGAGTCTTTTCTTTTTGTTGTGTAACAATCATCCTTGCTGCACACTTTTTGAGAGAGACATGAACTCATCGTGATTTTGCTAGAATGCTCATTGTGCTTCACTTATATCTTTTGAGCTAGATAATTTTGGTCTACGTGCTTCACTTAGATCTTTTAGAGCACGGCGGTGTGTGACTTGGTAGTTGGCTTATGCTATGAAAGTAGTCCCAAAGGTGATAGATACCCAAAGAGGATACAAAAACCTCCATATTCATGTGCATTGAGTAGAAAGAGAAGTCTTGATTCCTCTCAATTAGTTTTGAGACATGGATTTGGTAATATTAAGAGTTATGTAAGTAGGATGTTGTGAATCTAGAAATACTTGTGTTGAAGTTAGTGATTTCCGTAGCATGCACGTATGGTGAACCGCTATGTTAGGAAGTCGGAGCATAATTGATCTATTGATTGTCATCCTTTGTGTTGAGGTCGGGATCGCGCGATGGTTAACACCTACCAACCCTTCCCCTAGCAGTATGCGTTTAGCACTTTGTTTCGATTGCTAATAAAAACTTTCGCAACAAGTATGTGAGTTCTTCATGACTAATGTGAGTCCATGGTATAGATGCACTTTCACCTTCCACCATTGCTAGCCTCTCTAGTACCGCACAATTTTCGCCAGTGCACAAACCCACCATATGCCTTCCTCAAAACAGCCACCATACCTACCTACTATGGCATTTTCATAGCCATTCTGAGATATATTGCCATGCAACTCCCACCGTTCCGTCTCATGATTTGTGCCGTCACTCTCATATTGTCATTGCATGATCGTAAGATAGCTAGAGAGACGTTTCAACGCCATACGCCAAGTTAGATCGTTGCACATCCCGGTACATTGCCGGAGGCATTTCCTATAGAGTCATCGTCGTTCTAAGCTTTGAGCTGTGAGTAAATAAAAGTGTGATGATCATGATTATTAGAACATTGTCCCATGTGAGGAAATAAAAAAAAGAGGTCAAAGAGCCCAAATAAAAAAAATAAGAGGCCAAGAGCCCAAATTAAAAAAAAGAGAAGAGAGAAAAAGAGAGAAGGGACAATGCTACTATCTTTTTCCACACTTGTGCTTCATAATAGCACCATGTTCTTCATGATTGAGAGCCTCTTGTTTCGTCACCACCATATGCTAGTGGGAATCTTTATTATATAACTTGGCTTGTATATTCCAATGATGGGCTTCCTCAAAATTGCCCTAGGTCTTCGTGAGCAAGCAAGTTGGATGCACACCCACTAGTTATCCTTTTGAGCTTTCACATACTTATAGCTCTAGTGCATCATTTGTATGGCAATCCCTACTCATTCACATTGATATCTATTAATGTGCATCTCCATAGCCCTTTGATATGCCGAGTAAATGTGACCATCTCCTCCTTTTTGTCTCACAACGACCACCACACTCTATTCCACCTATAGTGCTATATCCATGGCTCACGCTCATGTATTGCGTGATAGTTACAAAAAGTTTGAGAAAGTAAGAGTGCGAAAACAATTACTTGGCCAATACCGGGGTTGTGCATGATTTACATTAGTTGTGTGAGGATGATGGAGCATAGCCAGACTATATGATTTTGTAGGGATAACTTTCTTTGGCCTTGTTATTTTGAAAGTTCATGATTACCTTGCTAGTTTGCTTGAAGTATTATTGTTTTCATGTCAATAGCAAACTATTGTTTTGAATCTTACGGATCTGAACATTCATGTCACATGAAAGAAGTTGCAAAGGACAACTATTCTAGGTAGCATTCCACATCAAAAATTCAGTCTTTATCACATCCCTACTCGAGGACGAGCAGGAGTTAAGCTTGGGGATGCTTGATACGTCTCCAACGTATCTATAATTTTTTATGCTTTCATGCTATTATCATGCCAAACTTTGGATGTTTTGTATGCCTTATATATATTTTTGGGACTAACTTATTAACTCAGTGCCAAGTGTTAGTTCCTGTTTTTTCCGTGTTTTTGACCCTTTTCAGAGGAGAATTTTAAACGGAGTCCAAACGAAATAAAATTTGCGAAATGATTATTTTGATAACAGAAGACATGCCGGAGACTTGAGAACCAAGGGAGGAGACCTCGGAGGAGGTCACAAGCCCACCAGGCCCGGCTTAGGGGGCGGGCCTAGCATGCTTGTGAGCTCCCCATGGCTCCCCTGCCCTAGGTTTTCTGCCTATATATTCCCTAAAATCCCATAAAAAATCACAAGATCATCGAAAGTACTTTTCCGCCGCCGCAAGCTTCTGTCTCCGCAAGATCCCATCTGGGGCACGTTCTGGTGCCCTGCCGGAGGGGGGATTCGTATACGGAGGGCTTCTTCATCAACACCATGACCTCTCCGATGATGCGTGAGTAGTTCACCATAGACCTACGGGTCCATAGCTAGTAGCTAGATGGCTTCTTCTCTATCTTGCATCTTCAATACAAAGTTCTCCATGATCTTCATGGAGATCTATCCGATGTAATCTTTGTTTGTGGTGTGTTTGTCGAGATCTGATGAATTGTGGATTTATGATCAGATTATCTATGAATCTTATTTGCGTTTCTTCTGATCTCTCTTATGCATGATTTCATATCCTTGTAATTCTCTTTGAGTTGTGGGTTTTGTTTGGCCAACTAGATCTATGATTCTTGCAATGGGAGAAGTGCTTGGTTTTGGGTTCATACCGTGCGGCGACCTCACCCAGTGACAGAAGGTGTAGCAAGGCACGCATCATGTTGTTGCCATCAAGGGTAAAAAGATGTGGTTTTCATCATTGGTTTGAGATTATCCCTCTACATCATGTCATATTGCTTAAGGTGTTACTCTGTTCGTCATGAACTCAATACACTAGATGCATGCTGGATAGCGGTCGATGTGTGGAATAATAGTAGTAGATGCAGAAAGTATCGGTCTACTTGTCTCGGACGTGATGCCTATATGTATGATCATTGCCTTAGATATCGTCATGACTTTGCGCGGTTCTATCAATTGCTCGACAGTAATTTGTTCACCCACCGTGATATTTGCTCTTTTGAGAGAAGCCTCTAGTGAACACTATGGCCCTTAGGTCTACTCCACATTATATTTTCAGCCTTACACTTTTACTTCGTTGCACTTTCCACCTTCAGATCTCACTTTGCAATCAATCTTGAAGGGATTGACAACCCCTTTATAGCGTTGGGTGCAAGCTCTTTTGTGTTTGTGCAGGTACTCTGGACTTGACGAGATTATCCTACTGGATTGATACCTTGGTTCTCAAACTGAGAGAAATACTTACTGCTCATGTGCTGCATCACCCTTTCCTCTTCAAGGGAAAAACCAACGCAAGCTCAAGAGACGACAAAAGATCTCTGTTGCCATAGTAATGGCCCCCGCGACCGCCACCGAAGAAGCTCCGGATCGACGATGGGAGCCCGATTCCATGCCAAGCTGCGTGTCCCGGAAGGTAACTCCTCCCTGTGCGAGCCCGGCGGAGCCCAGTCCTGCACATGCTGGCGCCTATCAAGCAGGTGGTCGCCACCGAGTCCATGACGAGGATGCGGACCGGGCATCCTATGTCCTAGTATTTAAATTCCTACTATTTAATAAACTTTTCTAAACTTGTACTTCCTTCGTTCCAAAATATAAGACATTTTAAAGATTTCATCAGAAAACTACTTACGGAGCAAAATGAGTGAATCTATACTCTAGAATACGTCTAACGGATTCTCTTAAACTTTAAGGGATTTAACAAAATGGCGACATTCCGGATGTGCAGAAAATGATCCATATTTTCCTGATTTCATCTACCCTTCTATATGTCACATTGTCTACTGTCAAAGGATTCAAGAAAACCATGACTTCATCGTTACCTGGTAGTAATAGGCGCATGATGCTATGAAGCTTTACAAAGTTGTTTTGTAACGGAATCCCAAATAGGATAATTAGCCTTTTTGTACGCAGTTCAAAAAGAGACATCCGAATATCGGTATTTGGAAGGACTTTGCTGAACTTCGTACCAAAAAGCGAATTATCCTATCAGGAACTCCGTTCCAAAACAACTTACGAGAGCTTCGTAGCATCATGCGTCTATTACTACCACGTAATGATGAAGCCATGGATTTCTTCAATACTTTGATAGACAACGTGACATATAGAAGCTAGCTAGCTATGTTACATAGATGAGATCAGAAAAAAAAATTGGATCAACTTGTGCACATACATAATGTGGCATTTTTTATAAATCCAATTATTATTAAAGGACTAAGAGAATCTATTGTCTACATATATATACTAATTAATTCCAAATACATAACAAACTTTTGCACTAATAACCTACTTAACCTAAACTAACAATAACCTAACCAAAATCTAACCAAAATCTTTTTTTTCACTAATAACCTACTTAACCTAAACTAAGTACAATAACCTATTTAGCACTAAACTAACTAAATTAACCTAATGACCTAAACTAACACAGCCCTAAACTAACCTATTTGACCTAAACTAACACTAATTAACAGAAGAGCCCTAAACTAACCTATTTAACACTAACTAACACCTATTTAGCACTAAGCTAACTAAATTAACCTAATATATATGCAATAAAATGAAAAAAAAGGCAAAAAAAGAACTTACGGTGGGGATCGAGGAAGGCACCGGCGGTGGGGAAGGGGGTGGCGCCGCGGTGGTGGCGCCGGTGATGAGGAAGGGCCGGACGGAGTTGTGGGGGAGGCGGTGGCCGTGGGGATTTGTCGGAGGGCGTGTCGGCGAGGCGTCGGAGGGCATCGCGGCGTTGGGTTGGGGCGGCGCGGTGCCGATCGGAGACGGGGGCAGCCTGCAGGTGGCGACGCCGCCGACGACGACGACGAGCATCCTGGAGGCGTCGGGGGCAGAGAAAGAAAGAACTGGAAATGGATTCGTCAAAATTGTAACTCCCGCTTATATACACTCCCCTTTAGTCCCGGGTTGGGGCTAGAACCAGGACTAAATACCCCCCTTTAGTCCCGGGTCTAGCCATAAACTGGGACTAAAGGCCCTTTTTCGGCAGGCCGAGAGGCGGGAAACGAGGGCCTTTAGTCCCGGGTTGGGGCTAGACCCGGGACTAAAGGGGGCTTTAGTCTTGGTTCTAGCCCCAACCCGGGACTAAAGGCGTCGGGTTGGCACCAGCGCAGGACACGGCCATGTTTAGTCCCACCTTGTCGAGCGAGGGGCGCTTGCAGTGCTTTATAAGCACCGCTACGCTAGCTCTTTCGAGCTCCTCTCTCAAGCAGGCTTACGGTCCTTGAATTTTCTCTATAAATTTGAAGTTATTTTCAAAAAAAAATCCATTATTTTTGTTTTTTTTTGCTTTAATTTTTTCTATTTTTCTACTTACACCAAAATATTTAGTTTTCAAATTTGAATAGTTTAAATTTGAATTCTTTGAAATTTATGAATAACTTTACTTTCATTCTTTCCTATAAAAGATTTTTTTTCTCTTTTATTTTATTTTTCTATTAAAGATTTTAACAAAAAAACTTTATGAAAATTCTTTTGAGTTGATATTTTTTTGTTTCTTTTTAGTTAATGTTTTACTTGATTCTTTTGAACAAATAAATACTTTGATAATTTAAATTGATTATTTTTAATTCATTCTTTTTTGTTAATGTTATAGTTAATTATTTTTAGTTGACTCTTTTTTTGTTTTCTATCAAAGATTTTAACAAAAAACTTTATGAAAATTCTGACTTCATTTGGTATTTTCCGTGCATTTACTTTTTTTTAGCTAATTGACCCTGAAATAGAAAAGCGCTACAAATGACCTTTAAAAATGTTGAAAGTTGGCATAGTATCATCATTTCACCCACATAACATGTGCTAAAAAGTTGAGAGTGTTACGACAAAAACTGGATGCACTTTGTGTACAAAACGGACAATCTCTTTCGAAGTATCACAGTTTCGAACGAGAACTCATCTCTTACAAAGTGATTTCATTTTTTTAACTTATTTGAGCTCCATACATTTTGTGTGTTTAAAATGCACCATTCAAAGGCACATCATAATTTTTTAACAATTTCTGACTTTATTTGGTATTTTTCGTGCATTACTTTTTTTAGCTAATTGACCCTCAAATTTAAAAGCACTACAAATGAACTGCGAAAATGTTGAAAGTTGGCATGGTATCATCATTTCACCCACATAGCATGTGCTAAAAAGTTGAGAGGGTTACGACAAAAACTGGATGCACTTCGTGTACAAAACGAACAATCTCTTTCGAAATATTAGGGTTCGAACGAGAACTCATATGTTACAAAGAGATTTCATATTTTTGAACTTATTTGAACTCCATACTTTTTGTGTGTTTAAAATGCACCATTCAAAGGCACATCATAAATTTTCAATAATTTCTCACTTCATTTGCTATTTTTCGTGCATTTACTTATTTGTTTCAGCTAATTGACCTTGAAATTGAAAAACACTACAAATGAACTCTGAAAATGTTGAAAGTTGGCATGGTATCATCATTTCACCCACATAGCATGTGCTAAAAAGTTGAGAGGGTTACGAGAAAAACTGAATGCACTTCGTGTATAAAATGGACAATCTCTTTCGAAGTTTAATACATTAGTACACATCACATAAAGTTTAATACATTACATAGATTTATATTTCGATCCCTTGCCTATGATCGCTTTGGCCGTAACCATGGAGCATCTTCATTATTTAACAGGATGCTTGGGTCAATTTTCACTATGAAGGTCGGAATTTCATCAAACTTATTAGAATCTGCTCACATGTTTGTCTTGTCCTCGATCCCCATGATGTTTCTTTTCCCTGAAAGAATTATGTGACGCTTTGGATCATCGTCTGATGTATTCATTTGCTTTTTTTTTCTTTTTTCGGTTTGGAGGACATGTCTTTCACGTAGAAAACCTAAGCTACATCATTGGATAGGACGAATGGCTCGTCTGTGTAACCAAGATTCTTGAGATCAACTGTTGTCATTCCGTAAAGCTGGTCTACCTTTACCCCTTCTCCATTCATGTTCACCCAACTACACCAAAACAAAGGGACCTTAAAAGTAGGTCCATAGTCAAGTTCCCATATCTCCTCTATATAACCATAGTATGTGTCCTTTTTCCCATTCTCCTCTGTTGTATTATAGCGGACACCACTGTTTTGGTTGGTGCTCTTTTTATCTTGGGCGGTCGTGTAAAATGTATTCATGTTTATCTCGTACCCTTGGAAATGTAATACAGTCGAAGAAGGTGACGTGGCCACCAAGTAGAGTTGATATCCAACAGTGTTGTCATTCATGAGACGTGCTCGCAACAAACTGCCGAAAGTATCCATGTGGTTTTCTTCAATCCAGGAGATAGCCTTCCCCGGGAACTCGGAGCATACAAAATTCTTGTGTTCCTCGATATACAAAGCCACAAAGGTGGAACTTTTTAGAACTGTGTAGTGTGCTTCAGTGAAAGAATTCCCGTCCCTACATATCACTGCTTTCTTTCCTAGCGTGCCTTTTCCACTCAGTCTCCCCTCATGTCGCGATTCAGGAACACCAATCGGCTTAAGGTCATGAAGAAAGTCTACACATAACCCAATGACATCCTCTATTCCATAGCCCTTGGAGATGCTCCCTTCTGGCCTAGCACGGTTATAACATATTTCTTTAAGACTCCCATGAACCTCTCGAAGTACCAAGAATGGAAATCTCGTCGACTAGGTGAACCAGGAGATGCGTCATAATATTAAAGAAGGACGGCGGGAACACCAACTCAAAATTGACAAGACATTGGACCACATCCTTCTATAGCCTTTCCAGACAATCTCGATCGATTACCTTTTGAGATATTGCATTGAGGAATGCACATAGCTTCACAATGGGTAATCGAACATTTTTCGGTAGAAGCCCCCTCAATGAAACCGGAAGGAACTGCGTCATGATCACGTGGCAATCATGAGACTTCAGGTTCTGGAATTTTTTCTCTGCCATATTTGTTATTCCCTTTATATTAGACGAGAAGCCAACGGGGACCTTCATACTTCTCAGGCATTCAAAAAAGATTTCCTTCTCTGCTTTGGTAAGAGCGTAGCTGCTGAAGTATTGATGCTCTTTATCAGTCTTCTTGTCGTATGGGTCTTTCATACGTTGCTGCTCCTCCCGTGCTTCTGTTGTATCTTTTGTATTCCCATACACGCCCAGGAAGCCTAGCAGGTTCACACAAAGATTTTTAGTCATGTGCATCACGTCGATTGAAGACCGAACCTCTAGGTGTTTCCAATAGGGTAGCTCCCAAAATAAAGATTTCTTTTTCCACATGGGCACGTGTCCGGTAACGTCGTCTTTCGGAACATATTGACCGCCAGGACCCTTTCCAAATATTACTATTTGATCCAAATCCTTGACCATAGCCAATAACTCATCACCAGTAGGGAGGTTAGGCTTCTTCCGGTGATCTGCCTCACCGTTGAAATGCTTGCCTTTCTTTCTTATGGGATAATTGGTCGGAAGAAATTGACGACACCCCAGGTAGACAACCTTCTTAGATTTTTCCAAATATGTACCTTTAGTCTTATATAAACAGTGCATGCATGCATTGTATCCCTTGTTTGACTGTCCTGAAATGTTACTAAGAGCAGGCCAATCATTGATGGTTACGAACAACAATGCTCGTAGGTCAAATTCCCGCTGTTTGTGCTCATCCCACACACGTACACCTGGTTTGGCACAACTGCAAAAGTTTATCAACTAATGGCCTCAGGTACACATCAATGTCGTTGTCGGGTTGCTTCGGTCCTTGGATGAGCATTGGCATCATAATGAACTTCCGCTTCATGCACAACTAAGGAGGAAGGTTGTAGATACATAGAGTCACGAGCCATGTGTTCTGATTGCAGCTCTGCACCCCAAAAGGATTCATGCCGGTTACGCTAAGACCCACGCAAACACGTATGGGCTTGGAAAAGGGGTCCCCCGAATATTGGGTAGCGGGTAGCCGTTGTGGATTTTTTTGATCCAGCTGTTGGTGACACGTTGCCATTGTAGTTCAAAATGGATTGGTGATTCGGGGTTCTACTATTTAAGATTTACAAAGTAAATATTAATTCTTCTGGAACTTCTATTTAAAAACAGATTAGCCATATTGATCTTCTCTAGTCTCCACATTCTTTCATGATTACTGATTAATGATGGGTTGCCATCATCTTTCAAATCTGCGATCCCCTATAATTAGTTAAAAAAATTGTGTAGATTTTGTATCCTAGCCGCATGAATTTCAAACACAATACAATATATATCTTTAGAACATTCAAATTAAAACATGCATAGTATAACTGTCATAACATATAGTTTCATCATCGTGTTTTCGAAATTAAAACATGCACGGTTCATCTAAAAGACATCATTTCAAAACAATTTTTAATTCAAGATCACCACAAACATAGCATGGATCGACCAACCAATGGCATGCACCACCACTCAAACAAGGTGCTTGGCGAAGAAAACATCACCACCACCACAACCATCCTCTCTTCCACCATCAACACCGTCATCTCTCAGCCACCACCATCACCACCACCACCCTCTCAGCCACCTCCATCACTAACATCACCATCTTGGCATTTCATCGAACACTTGGCGGTCATTACCCTTGTTGCGGCTGCGGACGCACCCTGCGCTTGAGCAGTGGCCATAGGGGGCGTCGAAGTGGCTGCACGTGTCGTCGGCCTTGGATGAGGCACCATTGTGGCTTCCTTTTCTTCTTCTTTGTGGTCGCCTTGGCGAGGGACTCCACCGCCGTTGTAGTCTTTCAACCTCTTTTGGCTGCGACAGGAGCGGCGGGACGGTGGCGAGCCATGGCCGGAGAGTCGCTCACCACCTGATACGTCTCAAATGTATCTATAATTTTTGATGGTTTCATGCTGTTATCTTGTCATCTTTGGATGTTTTATGTACCTTTTATATCTTTTTTGGGACTAACTTATTAATTGAGTGCCAAGTGCAAGTTCCTGTTTTTTCTTTGTTTTTGGCTCTTTTCAGATCTGATTTTGGAACGGAGTCCAAACGGAATAAAGTCCCCGAATTGATTTTTTCCCGAACGGAAGAAGATCACGGGGCCTGTGGGCCAAGCCAAGAGGGCTGCAGGGAGCCCACAAGCCCCCACTCCGCCACCAGGGGGAGGCGGCGGTGGGCAGGCCTGTGGCCTTCCTGGCGTCCCCTGACCTAGATCTTGCGCCTATATATTCCCTAAAAATCAGAAGAAAAAAAACAGGGGAGCCACAAAAATACTTTGCGCCGCCGCAAGCTTCCGTTTCCGCGAGATCTCATCTGGAGACCCTTCCCGGCGCCCTGCCGGATGGGACTTTGGAGTTGGAGGGCTTCTTCATCATCATCATCGCCCCTCCAATGACTCGTGAGTACTTCACTTCAGACCTACGGGTTCGTAGTTAGTAGCTAGATGGCTTCTTCTCTCTCTTGGATCTTCAATACAAAGTTCTCCATGATCTTCATGGAGATCTATCCGATGCAATCTTCTTTGGCGGTGTGTTTGTCGAGATCCGATGAATTGTGTATTTGTGATCAGATTATCTATGATATATATCTGAGTCTTTGCTGATTTCTTATATGAATGATTTGATATCCTTGTAAGTATCTCCGAGTCTTGGGTTTTGTTTGGCCAACTAGATCTATGATTCTTGCAATGGGAGAAGTGCTTGGTTTTGGGTTCTTACCATGTGGTGACCTTTCCCAGTGACAGTAGGGGCAGCAAGGCACACATTGAGTAGTCGCCATCAAGGGTAACTAGGTGGGCTTTGTCGTTGATATGAGATTTCCATCTACATCATGTCATCTTGCTTAAGGCGTTACTCTGTTCTTTTGGACTTAATACACTAGATGCATGCTGGATACCGGTCAACGTGTGGAGTAATAGTAGTAGATGCAGAAAGTATCGGTCTACTTGTTTTGGACGTGATGCCTATAGATATAATCATTGCCATAGATATCGTCACGACTTTGCGCGGTTCTATCAATTGCTCGACAGTAATTTGTTCACCCAGCGTCTACTTGCTTTCATGAGACAAGCCACTAGTAAACACTACGGCCCGCGGGTCTATTCACATCTATCGTTTACACCTCCGCTTTTACTTTGCTTTGTTACTTTGTTGCTTTCAGTTCTCACTTTGCGAACAATCTATAAGGGATTGGCAACCCCTTCGTAGCGTGGGGAGCAGGTTCTTTGTGTTTGTGCAGGCACTTGTGATACTCCTTCACAGGATCGATACCTTGGTTCTCAAAACTGAGGGAAATACTTACCACCGCTGCGCTACATCACCCTTTCCGCTTCGAGGGAACACCAACGCAAGGCTCCTAGGAAGTCCCTAAAGGCGTAGCCGTAGCAGAAAGATTCCTGGTGCCGTTGCTGAGGAGAATCAAGACAAGAACAGTCTCCCGTCAGCACGTGTTTCTGGCGCCGTTGGAAGGTCTTTTGTTGCAGTAGCACCACCCTGGAGTCCATTGCCACGGTTCGAGGAGGAGCTTGGATCCGGTGGGGTTTTTTCATCCCCAAAGTTTTCTTTGGCGCGGGCTGCGGCGTGTGGGTGGTCTCTAACGACAATGGCCAGCGGGATGTGAGAAGGGACCGGGTTATCACTTCCGGCAAGAGAGACGGTCGCGGCAGGGAGTGGTGGTTGCAGAGGCAGGAGACAGGGGCGCGGGGCGGGTGAAACAGTGGTGCCACTTTTACTCGGACGCAGGGGGTGGGGTGAGCATATTTAGGGAGATTGGGAGGGATTTTAGATGGTGGAGTATAAATTTTACTCCCCTATAGCTTTTAGTACTTCGGCTAGGTCCGCTGTAACAAAGGAAAACCGAAATTATCCTCCCTTATGGCCGGGTAGGGGATCGGTAAGAAATGCCCTAACCACCTCCACTTTGATTCACATGATTTGAAAAACATGGAGATATAATAAACTTTGAATTGATATATCATGGCACAGCCAATTTTTTGCCCATCCATATCACGCCATACTTAACTTCACTGAATCAAGTAGATATTCACTGCACCATTTCAATTGTAGTTAACCACAAAAATGAGGATGGAGTATTTCTCCTCTTTTTTAACAGAGTACAAACACAGCCGCTTATATATATGCACATATATTCATCCAATGAACGCACACACGTATATATAACCTACACTTATGAGCGCATCATCTTACGATTGTGTTCTTATCGCAAAGCGGAGGCTAAAATTACATGCACCAACGGACATTGGCTCTTATTATCTTCTCTTCTTCAACTTCACTTCTTACCATTTTGATGTCATGTTTTTTTATACTTTTCTTTGCGGATTTTTGTCATGTTTTTCTTTTCTTTTTTGGCATGCAATACAAATTGTTTCTTCTCCTTGTAACAACTCACTCGGAATCACTGGCACAGATTCTTTGAGGAACAAGGCAAATCGCAGGTAGACTTTACTAGAGAGCACATGTGCGTGCTCCATAGTCCTTATATATAGCCATATCAATAGTGAGGTGCCGTCTAAAGAATTCATATAGCACTTTTTGTATCTGTTCTGGACACGGGAACCACAATCACTCTCTCCATCGAGTCTCGTTAAAAAGTCAGATATCCTACATTTGATCCCTAATATACTAATGCACTAAGCTCCCTATTTTTAGAGGTCTCACAATCAATTGAGGTTTCCAAGTTAAAATTGGGTCACTCAATTTTGACCAGATCAATAGTTTCTCAAGGAGCTCTCTCGTTCTATTTTTTATTACTCCCTAATTTTAGAGGTCTCATAATAAATTGAGACTGAAATTTGAAATTGGGCACTCATTTTTGACCGGGTCACTAATTTCTTAAGGATCTTTCTCATTTCATTCCTTTAATTTCACTATGCTCCTTAATTTTGAGCTCTCCTATTCGATTGAGGTTTCCAGTTTATTCGGTTTATACTTTGATGGTATCAACGACTTTTTTTCAAACAACCCACATCAACCAACTTATAAAAAAGTGTAAACATATGATACTATAGCAATAATATATTACATGCAGTCATTGACATAGAAAATTTCACCATATAAATATGGTTGATTAGCAGGTAACCCGGAATCATACCTCAAAAGGCCCCCATGACTCCACACTATAAACAAATATGAAACATACTTCATCATATTCAAAACTCGCCAACCCAAATACTCCATCGGCTCGAAAATATAAGGTGTATTAATTTTTGAAAAGACAAATTTATTAAACTTTGACTAAATTCATTTCATTATAAAGCTACTGACACTGATTTGGTATATTTATTTACAAATTTTGTGAAACTTAAAGAGGTTTGACTTTTTCAAAACAAACGCACCTAATATTTTGAAATGGACGGAGCGATTTTCTAATGAAAATTCAACACACAAAGGGCGCAGCAAAGCAAGCCCAACCCTTCTAGTTCTACTGAATTGCCAGTGAAGGCTTATACATGAGTGATTTAACAGAATGTGTCACACCTCCTTCCCAATCACATCCCAGCAGATATCAAGGTCAACTCAACTGCTCACGCCCTTGCATCCAACATGAACATCGGAGTACTATTAAGCTATTATTAATTATAATAATGGCGTGATACGCCTTTCAGGATTACATTTTGAGCCGAGAAAGTCTTCCCAGTTGTGTGCCAATGTTGGTGATTTGTTAGTTCATCTATCAGCTCGTTGAAAGAAAACAAGTGCTTTATACAAAACATAACAAAGCAAGTGTGTGCAGATGGTGAGTAAGTAGATGCGTCGTGCTGTAGTTCTGTGCCGGTTGTCATGTCAATATATATGGCCGTGTCTGCTCGGCTCGAGTGTGGGCGTGCCCTACCTTGTTGATGGCAACCCTTCAATAATTGTAAAGATGGCCAACTGGCCTAGCTAGTTACTCCTAGCAAGTGAAAATTAATGGTGCTCTTTGGTCGTGCTTATTAATGTAGTCATTCATTGTTTTATAACAAAGGTACATACTAGACATCCACTTATTTAAGGGCGGAGATAGTTGACCATATCTTAATCCACGTGAACAAAAATATTACAATCACCCATAACCAACTTTTCCCCACATGATGTGTTTGATCCATGAAATTGAAAATTAGAGTGCGGATTTAAAGCTTGTGTGGCAAATGCATGTACTCCGTCCATCCCACAGAGGGGGTATTTACTTTTAGCCATGCGCATTACTTTCTTCCTTTTACGGGGCCTCGAGGTTTTTCTTTATCGCATGTAAAAGTTTCCAATTGTCTCTACGTATAGTAGCTTTACGTATGTGTTGTTTTAGAGCGAGGAAAAACTTTCCTCCCAATGACATGTGCTTCCATATTAATCTTCTACTGACATAGAGTGAGACGGGTGCCTTGGAGATTATCAAGTGTGCAATAGTAGCTTGGTGCTTCCTTAAGTTTTAAGTAAACTCTTTTCTTCATGCTCTAAAAGGTTAGCACTAATAATAACATGATATATCTTCTTTTCATCAAGATAAGCATATTTTAAAGTATCGGGTAATTTTTTTAACTCAAACACGGGATCTTCTTTAGGTGGAGGAGGATCCCCTAAAATGTCAACACGCAAGTTGTGTTTAGAATAGGTGTTTGTCTAAAGAATATTTCATCTATTTCATTTTTTTTCATTCATATGCATATCATTCTCATGGTCTAGCAAATATTGTTCTAATGGATCCGTAGGAGGCACAACAATAAAAGCAACACCAATTATTTCATCCTTACTAGATAATTCTTTCTCATGTGGTTGTTTACCAAAATTTGAGAAATTAAGTTCATGAGACAGATCACCAAAGCTTACTTTAACCTTCTTGGTAACACAATTAGTTTCAGCACTAGCGGTAGCCAATAAAGGTCTACCAAATATAATGGGACAATAAATGTCTTGTAGTGAACCAAGTACTAAGAAATCAGTAGGGTACTTAATTTCTCCACACAAGAATTCAACATCTCTAACAATCCCAAGTGGTGAAATAGTGTATATGTTTGCAAGTTTAATAGTGACATGAATATGTTCAATCTCGGAGGGTGCTATGTCATTCATAGTTTGTTGATATAAGGTAAAAGGCATGGCACTAAGACTAGAAACCATGTCACATAAGCCATTATAACGATGATCTTCAATCTTAACAGAAACAACACGCATGACAACAACTAGTTTACTTTTATCTAACTCATGTTGCTTGTTTCTAAAAGGTTTTGCAATTCTAGCGGCTTCATCACAGAAGTAAATAGCATGTCCATCAATATTATTAGATAGGAGATCTTTAACCAAAGCAATATTAGGTTCCACTTTTATTTGTTCAGAAGGTTTAGGTTTCCTAATATAACTTTTGTTAACCACAGTTGCAGCTTTAGCATGTTCCTTAATTCTAATAGGAAAAGTGATTTCTTAATATAAGCAGTAGGCACAACTAGATCAACATGGTAAACAATTGTTTCTTCTTTAACTTTGATGGATTCCTCTAATAATTTTCTAATAGGTGGATGAAATTGAAACCACTTCTCCTTAGGGAGATCAACTTAAGTAGAAAATGATTCACAGAAAGAAGCTACTATCTTAGAGTCAAGTCTATATTTATTACCGAACTTATGAAAAGTATCAGTTTCCATAAAATATTTAACATGATCAAAGTCAAGCTTTATACCTGACTCTTTACCTTTGTCGACTTCCCAATCTTCAGAGTTTCGTTTAATTCTTTCTAGAATATCCCATTTGAATTCAATAGTTCTCTTCACGCACGAGCGAGTGGAAGAAGAATCGATTATTAATTGATCATCATGAGAAATCCAAGTATAAAAGTTTCATATAATCATTTCTCTTAAAAGTTCACGGTTGGGTCAAGTGTGCATTATAGATTTAAGCCTCCCCCAAGCTTGAGGGGTGTTTTCTCCTTCACGAGGCCAGAAATTATATATATAGTTACGATCACGATGAACTAGATGCATAGGATAAAACTTCTCATGAAATTCCAGATTCAAGCGATTTAAATCCCGTGATCCAATATCATCCAATAGCCTATAGCACATCAATGTTTTTTCCTCCAAAGTTAAAGGGGTGCAGGCGGAGCCCAGCGAGGATGGGTGGATCCCGCTTCTGATGATAGAGATTGGCGCTCGCCGTTGACAGCGAAGTAATACGAAGGCGCTTCGGCTTGATATTGAGCAGTCGAAGCAGGAGGCGAAGGAGGCGGCATGGGAGGTGACTCGGGTCGCGAAGTTGAAGCAGTCATAGGACTGAGTCGTCCGCCGAATGAAAGGGGTTGATCGTCCTCTTCGACTCCAAATCCAACGATGGCGACGACCACAACTCCACCTCCTTCGGCGATGACAAAGATCTTCCATCACCCAGACTTTGACCCAAGACGCCTACAGCTGGGCCAGCAACCGGAAAGACAAAGTCCCGACACGGAACTGGTGATCCCGCTCCTCCTCCTATATTCTATATCATTTTTAGCTGTTGAAGTTTAATAATTTGTCCGATGACGAACTCCAATGATCTTTTGGATGACGTAAAGTTCATTTGCGTGCATTTGGTTGTCCGTTTGCAGTTGGTTTTGTTGTCTCTTGTTTGATCATGTAGAGTAACTCGTCACTTTACATGTGTAGTATGAATATAGCATGCCAGATATGATATACGCGGATGTGAAGAGAGAAATATCAAGCACGTCCGATCAGTTCTGGACAGGGACCCACAATCACTCTCTCAGTTAGAGTCTCATCAAAAAGTCCTGTGTCCTCTGTTTGATCCCTTCTACAAAATTGGCAGTGAATGGGACACACGGAGATGTGATCTAGATTGACTGGAGGCTTATACATGAGTGATGCAACGGAATGCGTCACACCTCCTTCCCAAATGCCTCCCAATCAAATCCCAGATATTATGGTCAACTCAACTGCTCACGTACTTGCATCCAACATCATCATCGGAGCACTATTAAGCTATTATTAATTATAGTAATGTCGTTATACGCCTTTGAGGATTGCATTTTGAGCCGAGAAATTTTTTCCAGGTTGTGTGCCACTGTTGGTGATTTGTTTGTTCATATATCTACTCCCTGGGGAAAAAAGCAAGTGCTTTATCCAAAACAGAACAAAAAAAGCAAGTGTGTGTGCATGGTGAGTGAATAGGTGTGTCGTGTTACACTGATGTGTCGGTTGTCATGTCAATACATCTAATTGTGTCCGCTTGGCTTAAGTGTGGGCATGCCCTAGCTAGTTAGTGTCAACCCTTCAATAATTGTAAATATGTCCAACTGGCTAGCTACTCCTTGCTAGCAAGTGAAAATGAATGGTGCTTTTTGGCTGTTTTTATTAATGCAGTCACTCGCTGTTCTCTCACAAAGGTATTAACTATCCACTTATTTAAGGGCGGAGGAAGTAGATCATACGTTAACCCACATGAACAAAGTATTACAATCACACAAACCAACTTTTGCATGAAGGATGTGTTTGATCCATGACATTGATAATTAGAGTGTAGACTTCAAGCTTGTGTAGCAAATGCATACGCCCCGTCCCTCCCACAGAGTGAGTATTTACTTTTTGCCCGACTCTTCATCCCTTTAAATTGATTCCGGTATCACCCTAGATGTGGGCATCACCCTCCTGGCATCACCTTATATATAAAGCGGGGGGCCTTCTTTGGTAGTAGATCACGACATCAGCCTCAATGTGGCGGCCGATCCAGCATGCCTTGGTCCACACCACTGGACTGGGATAGCCATGTGCATCACATTTTTTCCTTTTGCGGGGCCTCATAACTTTTCTTTATCGCACCTGAAAAGGTACCAATCATCTCTACGTAAAGTAGTGTGTTGTTTCAAAACCAAAAAACTTTCCATCCAACCACTTGTGATGGTCCCCTGAACTTTCTAATCGAGGACCGACAAAAATGTTTATAATGCAGCCCTGGTGCAAAAACAAGAAAAAACTCATCTCGCACGATGAATTGCATGTATAAAGTTATCTCACAAAATTAATATTTGGGTTTGTTAATTAACTCAAGACGTCCTATCTTTGATACCATGTAGAATTGCATGTCCTAGCCAATTCGACCAAAAGAACGATCGGATGAAAGAGACTAGGCAAAACATTTATACATCAAGAAACCTCACCCCCATGGTTTAGAAGACTATGTTGCCCTTTGAAATTGGGGGAGGGGTAAATTTTAATCTTCATTGTTGTTCTGTAAGAAATGAAAAACATTTCATGATGTCATGTACCTTGGAATAAATGTCATCTATTTGTTGATAAAGAGAATCTTCGGATGAATTTATATACATACATATATAAAACTGACTAAGCTAACGACTTCCTCGGAATTTTGATGCTCTGCGTCAGCTCTCTCATAGATTGCCCAAATGTTGTGTGCATCAATGCAACACATGTAACAAATTCAATAACTTCTTGAGGTAAGCGATGAGATCCTACCACTTCCTTGGGCAAAAAAGCGCCTTTTTTTTCTTCTTCCATCTCTTCTTCACGCAGCAGCGACGGAAGAAATCAGCGGCAACACCGCAGCCACGGTCAAGACCAAAGGAGCAGCAACGCTGCAACAATGCATCAACATTGGCCTCTCCAGCATTTCTCCTTTGAATCATCCTGGGTCTCGGCCATCGCATGCTCTCCGGGCGGTCATACGAGGTAGCCCTGGCCTCCAACACCTCCTGGTGGTGTTCCGCTATGGCCTACTTCCTCGTTGCCTCCTAATCCATGAATCCTACATATGGTCATCAACTCGGCCCTTGTATAATAGTAACACTTTCAGATTTACATCCTGCGCAGAGGAAGTTTTCCCATATTGCATGTGGATGGTAGTAAAGTGATTCGTTTGTGCATCTACCTATTTCTAGAAAAAGAAAGCAAGTGAGTGTGCATAGTGATAAGTGAGTTGGTCGGAGTGATAATGTTATACGGTATTGTGTCGCCATCATATCAATACATATATTGTGTAGCAGTCAGTCAGTCAGCTCAAGTAAGTACATATATATCCTTGATTTAGTGGCGACGCCCTTCGGCCTATAAAACATGGTCGACCAACCTAGCTAACTGGTGTGAACATGGCTGCATAAGGTTTAGTAAAATTTCTATAAATCAGGGGAGTTCATATATTAACTACACAAATATTGAAAAGACGCGTAGCCAACTTCGTCATGTGGGGTGGAGTTTCTTCCTTCATAACACTACTTCTATTCTCTAGTTTTGTTGTAGATTGTTTTTGAAATAGCTAACCACTTATGCCAACTGTTAACACCATCACTCCTCTTGTTCGTACCTAAAAAATTATGGTCAAAGTGTAGCCTTCAGGCTTGTGTGATCATTTCCCTAAACAAAAAGTATTTGACACAAAATTTTGGGTCTCAAGCTTTAGGGGTTGACTAATACTCGTCCAAAAACATGAACTGTAGCGGACAAAAATGCATTGGTGTGCTATGAAATTGGCATCAATCCAAACAACAACCAAACCCAAAAAAAAATTGTCGTGGTGTATCACGAGTTTCATCCCCAAGTTTTCAGAATAATTAGCTGTCGCATGTTTATTAACATGTCCTTTTCACCATCATTTTTATGGAAAATAAAATTCAAGGCAAATGATGATGATGCCAGATACGCCTAACCAAGCATATTAGCGGTAGAAGGTTGACTACTTCCAAAATCTGATTAACTAGTTAATAAATGAATTTGCATATGGTGCTCTTGCCGGTGCTCTCATTTGGGTTTTCATATGGATCGTGCTAGCCGGGTAAGAAAACAAACACGAGACACACAATATTTTTGGCATCCCGTGTGATGATTCTCGAGTATGAAATTGACGGCAGGTTGAAAGCACCTGCATAAATTCTAGACGAAATTACCTTTAGCAAGAGTAAGGTGACATACCCAAAAAAGGCAACTGCATGATCAGCTAGTACTAATTGACCAAAACTGCAAAAATGATGATTTGTCAGGCTAATACGTAAGGCTTGCAGTAACAATTTGTGCCAATTCAAGCGCCGGAACAACAGAAAAAACAGCTTACATGCCATCAAGAAAGAAACAAAATTCATATACGAATGACAAAACTAAATCGCTAAAACAAGAATAGATCGTGCAATGGAATACAACATCAAGCACCCTAAAAGTTTTGATTGATAGAACGAAGGCTTACCACATTCAGTGATCATGTTTCCCTCGGGCACCATCCACTGTAGGAACCTTCTCTACCTCAGTCTCAGCAACATAATTCATTGATGACCCACAAGTATAGGGGATCAATCGCAGTCCTTTCGATAAGTAAGAGTGTCGAACCCAACGAGGAGCAGAAAGATCTGACAAGTGATTTTCAGCAAGGTAAAATCTGCAGGCACTGAAATTGTCGGTAACAAGTGATTGTGTGGTGAGATGATTCGTAGCAAGCAACAAGTAACAAAAGTAGCAACGGTGCAGCAAAGTGGTCCAATCCCTTTTGTAGCAAGGGACAAGCCTGGACAAAGTCTTATAGGGGAGAAAACGCTCCCGAGGATACACGGGAATTTCTGTCATGCTAGTTTCATCATGTTCATATGATTCGCGTTCGTTACTTTGATAATTTGATATGTGGGTGGACCGGCGCTTGGGTACTGCCCTTACTTGGACAAGCATCCCACTTATTATTAACTCCTCTCGCAAGCATCCGCAACTACGAAATAATAATTAAGACAAAGTCTAACCATAGCATTAAACTAGTGGATCCAAATCAGCCCCTTACGAAGCAACGCATAAACTAGGGTTTAAGCTTCTGTCACTCTAGCAACCCATCATCTACTTACTACTTCCCAATGCCTTTCTCTAGGCCCAAATAATGGTGAAGTGTTATGTAGTCAACGTTCCCATAACACCACTAGAGGAAAAACAACATACAACATATCAAAATACCGAACGAATACCAAATTTACATGACTATTATTAGCATGACTTATCCCATGTCCTCAGGAACAAAAGTAATTACTCACAAAGCATAATCATAATCATGATCAGAGGTGTAATGAGTAGCATCAAGGATTTGAACATAAACTCTTCCACCGAATAATCCAACTAGCATCAACTACAAAGAGTAATCAACACTACTAGCAACCTTACAAGTACCAATCGGAGTCGTGAGACGGAGATTGGTTACAAGTGATGAACTAGGGTTTGGAGATGAGATGGTGCTGATGAAGATGTTGATGGAGATGAGTCCCCTCCGATGAGAGGAGTGTTGGTGATGACGATGGCGACAATTTCCCCCTCCGGGAGGGAAGTTTCCCCGGCAGGATCGTCCTGCCGGAGCTCTAGATTGGTTCTGCTCAAGTTCCGCCTCGTGGCGGCAGCGAAACCACAAAAAAGCTCCCTTCTGATTTTATCCTGGACGAAACCCTCCATATAGCAAAAGAGGGGGGCAGTGGGCTGCCCACAAGCCCCCCTGGCGCGGCCTGGGGGGTGGCTGCGTCGTGCAGGCTTGTGAGCACCCCCTGGTGCCCCTCCGGCACTTCTTCGGCCCAGTATTTTATAAATTGGGAAAAAATCTCCGTTGATTTTCACGGCGTTTGGAGTTGCGCAAAATAGGTATCTCAACTTTGCTCCACTTTCAGGCCAGAATTCGAATTGCCGGTATTCTCCCTCTTCATGTAAACCTTGCAAAATAAGAGAGAAAAGGCATAAGAATAGTACCGTGAAGTGAAATAACAGCAAAACAAGCGATAAATATCAACATGAAAACATGATGCAAAATGGACGTATCATTCATCAATTTCTGCTTCCTCAAGTGGTCGAAGATCATCCTTTGTATATTTGACCGAGACCATCCTCGTTTGTCATCGCTTCAATATTATATGTTCTTCCCACCACTAGCAAGAACCTAAAAGTTTAACATCTGCAAGTGATCAGCTAACAAAGATAAAACTGGAAGGATAAATTGAAGATATAGGTTACAACACAGCCGTGACTTTCCAATAAATAAAAGATCAATATATGTGGTAAGGATCCAATTGAAAGTAAAATGATTGTAGAAGAAAGATCACGCAATTCCATTTTGGACTGAGACTGAATAGCATCCTAAAAAAGAATCTGGAGGTTACAACAAAACTGCAACTAAATATCACCAAAAAATCAGATACTGAAGATTATGCTCTTTGCTCGACGCGTATGTTGGTATAAGTTGCAGACCTATGGAAATAATAAATTGATAATTTTTTTTGTCAAAACAGGGTGACAAAACATGGAAACATAGAACTTTCCACTTTTTCTTTTGGTATTGCTGAGAAAAGTTGTAAGGGTATAATTTTTTAACAAATATGAACAAACAGGTCTCATCAACTAAGCAAAAAAGTGTAAAAACAAAGTCCGTATTACATAGAACATAGGACTCCAAAGAAACCCAGGCCGGTCGATGCAGCTTCAGGGGCAACTCTAGATCCATGTGAATGGACAAAGGCGACGCCTTAGCGTCGTAGCCCTCTAGAGGGTTTTTGTTTGGAGTGGAGAATTGGCAAGAGGGACACGTGGAAGATGGTGGTTGTTGACGTCAAGTCTTATGTGGCAACAATGGCGAAGGCGAGCAAAGTCGGAGTGTGGCAACGGTTGTGGTAGTCGACTCTTCTGCGGCGTCTTCATGCGATTACCATGGTTTGTTTTGTTGTGGTGAAGTCAGAGTCGCGACAGCGGGGCCCCTACGGCAACAGTGACAGGTAGCAAATGGTTTGTTCAGTGGTCTACCATGGTGCTAGTCATGCATGGATCTCCTTCGAAGCTCTCCGTCCGACACGGAGTTGCGTAGGTGGCTGGGTCTTGAACGAGCCTGCTTGTGTTTTCATACAGCCTCTACGGTGAGGGTGGGTCGAGGTTCGTCTTCGACGAAGTCGTAGTCGCTTGCTCGGAGTTTAACAAGGGCGATGACGCATGTTGGGGAGAAGTGATGACGATGGCGTGTGAGTGTATCTTGATGAGGCCCTCCTTATTGAGGTGTGTGGGGGTATCGCTTGTGTGTCGTTTGATGGTTTGTTACGGTTTTAGTTTGGTTGCCGTAATAAACCTGACAACTTTCTTCTGCTTAATTAATGGATGAGATAAAAAAATTGCCTTCGTTTCGTAGAAAATGCGCCGGCCCGACCAAGATGACTCGAGATGACTTACCCTTTGTTTGGTTTCTAATAATCTTTGGTAATGCAAACCCTAAAAGCGGTTGGTAATGTTCGACAAATGGGCCACACACCGCCTATTTTTATTTGGATCCACGCCCGCCCACCCCCCCCCCCCCCCCACCCCACCCCACCCCACCCCATATCCAGCTCCCATTTTTCTGGTCATTTGGTGAATCTTGCGATGAATCAACATGATTTATTTTTCATTTTAAACGAAGGAAAAAAAAACTTTATCTTGTCTCATTAATTAAAAAGAGAATACAAAGTATCGGGTAAGAATAAACGGAGAGAATTACTCCCGAGGTAGGAAAGGCTCGCCACAGCCAAGATGCAAAGGCTCTCCTCGGACTTGATCATGTAGATGACCCTCGATGGCAAGGAATAGTGGTACTCATACTTTGGACCAAACTCAAGGCACGACAAGACACTGTCACGCCTCCTTCCCCATTGCCTCCCAATCCTATCACGCATACACATGGTCATCAGCTCTCATTTCAAAGAAAAAAAATCCCTGAATGTGCAATGATTTGCTTCTAGAAAAGAAAAGCGTGGGTGCTGATGGTGAGTGAGCGAGTAGGTCACCGATGATGCACTCATGCTATGTACTCCAGCATCATGGACGCTCGCTGATTTAACTGTGTGTGTAGGTGACACTATGTATGTTAGCGGCGAGTTTCACGACCCCCCAACCTATAAAAGATGTCCTGCTTGAATTGAGTTGTGCTATATACATACCACGAGCAATTCCAGTACAACGTCCATCCGACACCGCTATCAAGACCATCCAACTCTGATCCACGTGCGTATCTATGCATGTGCTCCTATAAAAAAGCGTCGGAGGCAAAGCTATTCTATTTTGCAACTGGATATTCATTGCACCATTTCAATTGCAGTCAACCACAAAAATGAGGATGGGGTATTTCTCTTTTTTTAATAGAATACAAACACAACAGTTTATATATACGCATATATACGTTCATCCTTATAAACGTACACACGTACGTATAACGTACCTTTATGAATACCTCTGAAAGACTGGCCTTGTTTGGTTAGAGTTAGTTTGAGCTAGTTGGAGCTCAAATAACATTGAAGTATTCAAACACGAGGGTTAGATTGAAGCTAGTTGCATCTAACCCACCCAAAAATACTATCCCATCCAAGATGTGCTAATTGAAGCTGGTTCTCATGGGTCCACTAAAAATTCACTTTTCTCTCTCTATCCCACCAGCCAAGAGGTGCTAATTGGAGCTAGTTCTCGTGCGGCCCATTGAAAAACCAATTTCTCTCTCCATCAAGTGCATATTGTCAATCTAACCCTCTCATCCAAACACCTCTTTGGCTAAAGTTAGTTTAGAGTTAGTCATGAGCTAGAAACTAACTCTAACCTCTAGCTAAGTTAGAGTATCCAAACAAGGCCAGTGAGTGAACACATCTTCTATTCTTAAATAGTTGCAACCCACTACCTATTTGTCCTTCTCATGCAACCATGTCACATCATGAAGTCATGCATTTAGTCATAAGTACTTATTTTTTTCCTTCACTACCTATTTTTCCTTCTCATGCAACCATGTCACAATGTCGCATCATCAAGTCATGCATTTAGTCATAAGTACTTATTTTTTCTCATGTAATTGTGCCACATCATCAAGTCATGCATGTGATCATAAGTCTTCTATTCGTAAATAGTTGCAACCCATTACCTATTTTTCCTTATCATGCAACCATGTCACATCATGAAGTCATGCATTTAGTCATACGTACTTATTTTTTTCCTTCACTACCTATTTTTCCTTCTCATGCAACCATGTCACAATGTCGCATCATCAAGTCATGCATTTAGTCATAAGTACTTATTTTTCCTCATGTAATTATGCCACATCATCAAGTCATGCATGTGATCATAAGTCTTCTATTCTTAAATAGTTGCAACCCACTACCTATTTTTCCTTCTCATGCAACCATGCCACATCATCAAGTCATGCATTTAATCAGAAGTACTTATTTTTTCCTCCACTACCTATTTTTCCTTCTCATGCAACCATGTCACAATGTCGCATCATCAAGTCATGCATTTAGTCATAAACACTTATTTTTCCTCATGTAACTATGCCACATCATCAAGTCATGCATGTGATCATAAGTCATAATGCGTGCACTAATCTACACATTATTTCACTAATTTTTGTTATAGGCATAAGCGGTATATACTTTAAAGCAAATATATGTAGATCATGTTACACTTTTTTACGCATCTTTTGTCATATGCTTCATATGAGTTATTATTTCTAAAATATAAAACGAGAGCAATCCTTATATTTTTTAGCAATAGTTTTTGATTTTTAACATCTGTTTATCTTGTTTTCCGCCGCAACGCCCGGGGCATCATCTAGTTATATTAACATTGATGTTCCTATCTAAAGCGGAGGCTAGAATTACATGCACCAACACACAGATGCTCTTGTCATCTTCTCTTCTCTCACTTCACTTTCTACCATTTCGATGTCATGTTTTTCATAGTTTTCTTTGCAAACTTTTTGTCATGTTTTTCTTTTCTTTTTTGCCGTGCAATACAAATTGTTTCTTCTCCTTGTTACAACTCACTAGGAATCACTGGCAGATATTCTTGGAGAAACAAGACAGATTGCAGATAGAATTGACTAAAGAGCCCATGTGCGTACTCCATAGTCTGTATATATAGCCATATCAATAGTGAGGTGCCATCTAAAGAATTCATATAGCACTTTTCGTATCAGTTCCGGATGACACTATATATGTTAGCAGCGAGTTGCATGACCCTCAATCTATAAAAGATGTCCTGCTTGAATTGACTTGTGCTATATACATACCACGACAATTCTAGTACAACGTCAATCCGACACACTATCAACACCATCTAAGTCTGATCCACATCACCGGTATGAGTCTTTCGGCCGAAGCAGAAAAGACCATTAGCCCCGGTTCAAACTAAAACCGGGACCAATGCCAGGCATTGGTCCCGGTTCAGTTTTCCAGCTCATTGGTCCCGGTTCGGGGCAAAAACCGGGACTAAAGATCCAACAACTGTCACATGGCGTGCCGCGGAGCATTAGTCCCGGTTTTTGGCTAGAACCGGGACTAAATGGTAGGTTATTAGTTCCGGTTTTAGACAAAAACTGGGACTAAAATGCTGTCGATATATACCTTCGCCCCTGCCACCCTCTCCTCTGTTTTTTGGTTGTTGATGGTATTGAAACTAGAATAAAGAGATGTGCGGATCTAGCTAGTAGTTACTTACATCCAATTGTCTAAATGTAAGCTCTGACTTCCAAACACCCCGAGCCTTGGCGGTGAACCGTTTCCAAGCCCTCCCAAGAAAAGGAAATGAATAAAGGAGTTCCATAGTAATTCCTTGCTATCGGGAAATGAACGAAAAGTTGTCGATATAGTGTCATAATGATTGAAATTACCTCTGAAGGCATTCCTGCATGTTCGCCCATTCAGCGAGGTGTGTGCATTTCGGGTCCATGACTTTTACTTGTCCCTCGTCAGGTACAATGATTAACAGAATAAAGTGGAACCTGCGCACGCATAGCGAGTCAATTATACACTTATAATTACGTCGAGTAAGCGAAAATAGAATGTATGTAGTAACACTCACTTGAAGTTGTAAGGAAATAGTATTTCCCTTTTCGTACTGGAAAACCTTAACCCTTGTACCAAGTTATTCTCTGTCTCGCGGGGATTCGTTGCGAGACTTTGGAGATGAATGAAATATGGGTCAATGAACCCAATGTCATATATTTGTCCTCTTTTGCATTCGAGAATCTTCATTCTGCAAAATTAATAGAGCGATGAGTAAGATTATGTTGGAAATATGCCCTTGAGGCAATGATAAATAGTTATTATTATATTTCCTGTTATAAGATAATCATTTATTATCCATGCTATAATTGTATTGAATGAAAACATAGATACATGTGTGGATACATAGACAAAACAATGTCCCTAGCATGCCGCTAGTTGGCTAGCCAGTTGATCAAAGATAGTCAAGGTTTTCTGACTATGTGCAAGTGTTGTCACTTGATAACTGGATCACATCATTAGGAGAATCATGTGATGGACTAGACCCAAACTATGAACGTAGCATATTGGTCATGTCATTTTATTGCTATTGTTTTCTGCGTGTCAAGTATTTATTTCTATAACCATGAGATCATATAACTCACTGGCACCGGAGGAATACCTTGTGTGTATCAAACGTCGCAACATAACTGGGTGACTATAAAGGTGATCTACAGGTATCTCCGAAGGTGTCTGTTGAGTTAGAATGGATCAAGACTGGGATTTGTCACTCCGTGTGACGGAGAGGTATCTCGGGGTCCACTCGGTAATACAAAATCACACACAAGCCTTGCATGCAATGTGACTAAGTGTAAATCACGGGATCTTGTATTACGGAATGAGTAAAGAGACTTGCCGGTAACGAGATTGAAATAGGTATGCGGATACTGTCGATCGAATCTCGGGCAAGTAACATACCGAAGGACAAAGGGAATGACATACGGGATTATATGAATCCTTGGCACTGAGGTTCAACAGATAAGATCTTCGGAGAATATGTAGGATCCAATATGGGCATCCAGGTCCCGCTATTGGATATTGACCGAGGAGTGTCTCGGGTCATGTCTACATAGTTCTCGAACCCGCAGGGTCTGCACGCTTAAGATTCGATGATGTTTTAGTATAGTTGAGTTATATGTGTGGTTACCGAATGTTGTTCGGGGTCCTGGATGAGATCATGGACGTCAAGAGGGTTTCTGGAATGGTCCGAAAACGAAGATTGATATATAGGATGGTTTCATTTGGTCACCGGAAAGTTTCGGGCATTACCGGCAGTGTACAGGGAGTGACGAATGGGTTCCGGGTGTTTACCGGGAGGGGCCCACCCACCCAAGAGTGAGCCCAAGACCCTAGGGTGCGCACCAAGTCCTTAGTGGTATGGTGGAGTCAGCCCAAGATGGCTATGGCGCCACATGTAAAAATATGAAAGGAAAATAAGAAAAAAAGGAAAGAGGGAGTGGGAAGGAAGAGGGGGACTCCTCCTTCCCAAACCGAATTGGAGGAGGAGTCCTCCTCCTCCCTGGCGGCCGGCGCACCTTGGGGACCTTGTGCCCCAAGGCTAGCCCCTCCCCTCCTCCTATATATAGTGGTGGTTTAGGGCTTTTTGAGACACAACTTTGCCACGTGCAACTCTAGCCTATTCCACATAGTTTTACCTCTAGATCGGATTTCTGCGGAGCTCGGGCGGAGCCCTGCAGGAGTAGATTATTACCACCACCGGAGCACCGTCACGGTGCCGGAGAACTCATCTACTTCTCCGTCTTGCTTGTTGGATCAAGAAGGCCGAGATCATCGTCGAGCTGTACGTGTGCTGAACGTGGAGGTGTCGTTCGTTGGGCTCTAGATTGGGAAGGATCGTGGGACGGATCGCGAGACGGTTCGTGGGACGGATTGTGGGACGGTTCGAGGGATGGATCATGAAGACATTCCACTACATCAACCGCGTTTCTTAACGCTTCCCGCTAAGCGATCTACAAGCGTACATATATCTAATCTCCTCTCGTAGATGCACATCACCATGATAGGTCTTCGTGTGCGTAGGAAAATTTTGTTTCCCATGCAATGTTCCCCAACAGTGGCATCATGAGCTAGGTTCATGCGTAGATGTTATCTCGAGTAGAACACAAAAGGTTTTGTGGACGGTGATGTTCGATTTGCTGCCCTCCTTAGTCTTTTCTCGATTCGGAGGTATTGTTGGATTGAAGCGGCCCGAACCGACATAACTCGTACGCTTACGAGAGACTGGTTTCATCGATTGACATGCAACCTCGTTGCATAAATATGACTGGCGGGTGTCGGTTTCTTCAACTTTAGTTGAATTGGTTTTGACCGAGGCAGTCCTTGGAGAGGTTAAATAGCAATTTGCACATCTCCGTTGTGGTTTTTGCATAAGTAAGATGCGATCATACTAGATACCCATAGCAGCCACGTAAAACATGCAACAACAAATTAGAGGATGTCTAACTTGTTTTTGCAGGGTATGCTCGTGATATGATATGGCCAATGATGTGATGTGATATATTGGATGTATAAGATGATCATGTTGTACTAGTTAATACCGACTTGCACGTCGATGCTACGGCAACGGGCAGGAGCCATAGGGTTGTCTTTAAACTAACGTTTGTGTTTGCAGATGCGTTTACTATATTGCTAGGTCGTAGCTTTAGTAGTAATAGCATAGATAGAACTACAACCTCGATGGCGACACGTTGATGGAGATCATGGTGTGGCGCCGGAGACAAGAAGATCATGTTGGTGCTTAAGTGATGGAGATCAAGAAGCACAAGATGATGGCCATATCATGTCACTTATGAATTGCATGTGATGTTAATCCTTTTATGCACCTTATTTTGCTTAGAACGGCGGTAGCATTATAAGGTGATCTCTCACTAAAATTTCAAGACGAAATTGTGTTCTCCCCGACTGTGCACCGTTGCGACAGTTCGTCGCTTCGAGACACCACGTGATGATCGGGTGTGATAGACTCAACGTTCACATACAACGGGTGCAAAACAGTTGCACGTGCGGAACACTCGGGTTAAACTTGACGAGCCTAGAATGTGCAGACATGGCCTCGGAACACATGAGACCGAAAGGTCGAGCATGAATCGTATAGTTGATATGATTAGCATAGAGATGCTTACCGCTGAAACTATTCTCAACTCACGTGATGACCGGACTTGAATTAGTGAATTTGGATCATGTACCACTCAACTGACTAGAGAGATGTACTTTTTGAGTGGGAGTTTATTAGTAATTTGATTAATTAAACTCTAATTATCTTAAACATAGTCTAAGTCCACTTTGCAAAATTTGTGTTGTAGATCAATGGCTCATGCGACAGTCACCCTGAATTTTAATACGTTCCTAGAGAATGCTAAGTTGAAAGATGATGGAAGAAACTTTGTAGACTGTGCTCGTAATCTTAAGTTGCTCCTGCAAGCTGGGAAGAAGGATTATGTCCTTAATGCTGCGCTAGGAGATGAACTACCCGCTACGGCTGACCAAGATGTTAAGAACGCCTGGTTAACACGTAAGGAGGACTACTCAGTAGTTCAATGTGCAGTCTTGTATGGCTTAGAGCCGGAACTTCAACGTCGCTTTGAGCATCATGGAGCGTATGAGATGTTCCAGGAGTTGAAATTTATCTTTCATAAGAATGCCCCGATCGAGAGGTATGAGACCTCCGATAAATTCTATGCTTGCAAGCTGGAGGAGAATTCGTCTATCAGTGAACATGTGCTCAAAATGTCTTGATACTCAAACCGTCTAGCTGAGCTAGGGATTGAACTCCCGCAAGAAGCTATCACTGACACAATTCTTCAATCACTGCCACCAAGCTACAAGAGCTTTGTGTTGAACTATAACATGCAAGGGATGAACAAGTCACCCGGCGAGTTCTTCGCGATGCTGAAAGTCGCAGAGTCAAAACTTCGGAAAGAGCATCAAGTGTTGATGGTCAATAAGACCACTAGTTTCAAGAGAAACAGCAAAGGCAAGAAGGGTAACTCCAAGAAGAGCGGCAAGCCTGTTGTCAGTCCGACGAAGAAACCCAAGGTTGGGCCTAAGCCTGAAACTGAGTGTTATTATTGCAAGGGACTGGGTCACTGGAAGCGCAACTACCCCAAGTATTTGGCTGATAAGAAGGCGGCCAAGGAAAAATCAGGTATATTCAATATACATGTTATTGATGTGTACTTAACCAACTCTCGTAGTAGTGCCTGGGTATTCGATACCGGTATTTGCAACTCGAAGCAGTAACTGCGGAATAAATTAAGGCTGGCGAAGGATGAAGTGACGATGCGCGTGGGAAATAGTTCCAAGGTTGATGCAATCGCCGTTGGCATAGTTTCACTTCAGTTACCATCAGGATTAGTTATGAACTTAAATAATTGTTATTTAGTGCTTGCGTTAAGCATGAACATTATATCTGGATCTTGTTTATTGTGAGACGGTTACTCGTTTAAGTCAGAGAATAATGGTTGTTCTATTTCTATGAGTAATATATTTTATGGTCATGCACCCAATGTGAGAGGATTGTTCATATTGAATCATGATAGTGATGATACACATATACATAACATTGAGACCAAAATATGTGGAGTTAACAATGATAGCACCATGTTTTGTGGCACTGCCGCTTAGGTCATATTGGTGTAAAGTGCATGAAGAAACTCCATTCCGATGGACTTTTGGAGTCACTTGACTTTGAATCACTTGACACGTGCGAACCATGCCTCATGGGCAAGATGACTAAGACTCCGATCTCCGGAACAATGGAGCGTGCAAGTGACTTGTTGGAAATCATACATACCGATGTGTGCGTTCCGATCAGTGTGGAGGCGTGATACGTCCATTTTGCATCATGTTTTCATGTTGATATTTATCGCTTCTTTGGCTGTTATTTCACTTCACGGTACAATTCTTATGCCTTTTCTCTCTTATTTTGCAAGGTTTACATGAAGAGGGAGAATGTCGGCAACTGGAATTCTGGCCTGAAAGTGGAGCGAAGTTGAGATAGCTATTCTGCGCAACTCCTAACGCCGTGAAAATCAACGAGGATTTTTTTCCGGATTTATCAAAAATACTGGGCCGAAGAAGTGCCAGAGGGGCGCCAGGGGTTGGCCACAGGCCTGCACGGCGCGACCACCCCCCCCCCCAGGTCGCGCCATGAGGGCTTGTGGGCAACCTGCTGGCCCACTTGCCCCCCTCTTTTGCTATATGAAGGGTTTCGTCCAGGAAAAAAAATCAGGGAGGAGCTTTTTCGTGGATTCGTCGTCGCCACGAGGCGGAACTTGAGCAGAACCAATCTAGAGCTCCGGCAGGACGATCCTACCGGGGAAACTTCCCTTCCGGCGGGGGAAATCATCGCCACCGTCATCACCAACACTCCTCTCATCGGAGGGGACTCGTCACCATCAACATCTTCATCAGCACCATCTCATCTCCAAACCCTAGTTCATCACTTGTAACCAATCTCCATCTCGCGACTCCGATTGGTACTTGTAAGGTTGCTAGTAGTGTTGATTACTCTTTGTAGTTGATGCTAGTTGGATTACTTGGTGGAATATTTATGTTCAGATCCTTGATGCTACTCATTACCTCTCTGGTCATGAATATGAATATGCTTTGTCAGTAGTTACTTTTGTTCCTGAGGACATGGGATAAGTCATGCTGATAGTAGTCATGTGAATTTGGTATTCGTTCGGTAATTTGATATGTTGTATGTTGTTTCTCTTCTAGTGGTGTTATGTGAACGTCGACTATATAACACTTCACCAATATTTGGGCCTAGAGGAAGGCATTGGGAAGTAGTAAGTAGATGATGGGTTGCTAGAGTGACAGAAGCTTAAAACCTAGTTTATGCGTTACTTCGTAAGGGGCTGATTAGGATCCACTAGTTTAATACTATGGTTAGACTTTGTCTTAATTCTTCTTTCATAGTTGCGGATGCTTGCGAGAGGGGTTAATCATAAGTGGGATGCTTGTCCAAGTAAGGGTAGTACCCAAGCGCTGGTCCACCCATATATCAAACTATCAAAGTAACGAACAGGAATCATATGAACATGATGAAACTAGCATGACAGAAATTCCCTTGTGTCCTCGGGAGCGTTTTTCCTTCTATAAGACTTTGTCCAGGCTTGTCCCTTGCTACAAAAGGGATTGGGCCACTTTGCTGCACCGTTGCTACTTTTGTTACTTGTTTCTCGCTATGAATCATCTCACCACCCAATCACTTCTTACCAATAATTTCAGTGATTGCAGATATTTCCTTGCTGAAAACCACATGTCAGATCCTTCTCCTCCTCGTTGGGTTCGACACTCTTACTTATCGAAAGGACTACAATTGATCGCCTATACTTGTGGGTCATCAGGACTCTTTTCTGGCGCCGTTGCCGGGGAGTGAAGTGCCTTTGGTAAGTGGAACTTGGTAAGGAAACATTCATATAGTGTGCTGAAATTTATTGTCACTTGTCACTATGGAAACTAATCCTTTGAGGGGCTTGTTCGGGGTATCTTCACCTCAAACAGAAGCACAAAGAGTTTCCCCTCTACCTGCTGCACCTACTGAAAATATTTTCTTTGAATTTCCTTCGGGTATGCTTGAGAAACTGCTAGCTAATCCTTTTACACGAGATGGAACATCACATCTAGACTTGCATCTAATCTATGTAGATGAAGTTTGTGGTTTATTTAAGCTTGCAGGCTTGCCCGAGGATGAGGTCAAGAAGAGGGTCTTTCATTTATCTTTGAAGGGTAAGGCGTTGACATGGTATAGGCTATGTGATGATACTGGATCATGGGACTACAATCGATTGAAATTGGAATTTCATCAAAAGTTTTATCCTATGCATTTAGTACATTGTGATCGGAATTATATTTATAACTTTTGGCCTCGTGACAGAGAAAGCATCGCTCAAGCTTGGGGGAGGCTTAAATCAATGCTATATTCATGCCCCAATCATGAGCTCTCGAGAGAAATTATCATTCAGAACTTCTATGCTCGGCTTTCTCATGATGATCGCACCATGCTTGACACTTCTTGTACCGGTTCTTTTATGAAGAGAGATATTGACTTCAAATGGAATTTATTGGAGAGAATTAAACACAACTCTGAAGATTGGGATCTTGAAGAAGGTAAGGGGTCAGGTATGAATTTCACGTTTGATTATGTTAAATCCTTTGTTGAGACAAATACCTTTACTGAATTTAGCGCTAAGTATGGACTTAACTCTGAGATAGTAGCTTCATTGTGTGAATCCTTTGCTGCTCATATTGATCTCCCCAAAGAGAAGTGGTTTAAATATCATCCTCCTTTAGAAGTCAATGTAGTTAAACCCACTCCATTTGAAGAGAAAGTCATTGCCTATAATGATCCTGTTGTTCCGAGTGCTTACATTGAGAAACCACCTTTCCCTGTTAGGATAAAGGATCATTCTAAAACTTCAACTGTGATACGTAGAGGCTATATTAGAACACCTACACCCCCTGAGAAAATTAGAGTTGAACCTAGCATTGCTATTATCAAAGATCTTCTGTCCGACGATGTTGAGGGACATAATATTCACTTCTGTGAAGATGCTGCTAGAATTGCTAAACCTCACGTTAGAGACAAACATAGGCCTATTGTTGGCATGCCTTTGGTTTCTGTTAAGATAGGAGATCATTGTTACCATGGTTTATGTGACGTGGGTGCTAGTGTTACTACAATACCTCAATCCTTATACGATGAAATCAAAGATGAGATTGCACCTGTTGAGATAGAGCCTATTGATGTCACTATTCAGCTTGCCAATAGAGATACTATCTGCCATGTGGGAATTGTTAGGGATGTTGAAGTCTTATGTGCTAAAACGAAGTATCCTGCTGATTTCCTCGTTCTTGCTACCGCACAAGATAGCTTTTGTCCCATCATATTTGGCAGACCCTTCCTCAATACTGGCAATGCTCATATTGATTGTGAGAAGCAAACTGTCACTGTTGGCTTTGAAGGTGTGTCACAAGAGTTCAATTTCTCTAAGTTTGGTAGATAACCTCATGAAAATGAGTTGCCTAGTAGGGATGAAACTATTCCCTTAGCCTCTATTGTCGTGCCTCCTACTGATCCCTTAGAGCAATACTTGCTTGAGCATGAAAATGATATGCATATGGATGAAAGGGATGAGATATATAGAGTTCTCTTAGAACAATATCCTATCCTTCAGAATAACTTGCATGTTGAACTGCTTGGGGATCCACCCCCAGCAAAGGGTGATCCTGTGTTCGAGCTTAAACAGTTGCCTGATACTCTTAAGTATGCCTATCTTGATGAGAAAGAGATATATCCTGTTATAATTAGTGCTAGCCTCTCAGAGCATGAAGAAAAGAAGTTACTAAAAACTCTAAGGAAGCACCGTGCTGCTATTGGATATACTCTTGATGATCTTAAGAGCATTAGTCCTACTCTATGTCAGCACAAGATTAAAACTGATCCTGATTTCAAACCAGTTGTTGATCATCAAAGGAGATTAAATCCTAAGATGAAAGAAGTAGTGAGAAAAGAAATACTAAAGCTCCTGGAAGCGGGTATTATCTATCATGTTGCTCATAGCGATTGGGTGAGTCCGGTGCATTGCGTCCCTAAGAAGGGAGGCATTACCGTTGTCCCTAATGATAAGGATGAATTGATCCCACATAGGATTATTACTGGCTATAGGATGGTGATCGGTTTTAGGAAACTGAATAAAGCCACTAGGAAAGATCATTACCCTTTGCCTTTTATCGACCAAATGCTAGAAAGGCTGTCCAAACACACACACTTTTGCTTTCTAGACGGTTATTCTGGTTTCTCCCAAATACCAGTTGCACAATCTGATCAGGAGAAGACCACTTTCACCTGCCCTTTCGGTACCTTTTCTTATAGACGTATGCCTTTTGGCTTATGTAATGGACCTGCCACCTTTCAAAGATGTATGATGGCTATATTCTCTGACTTTTGTGAAAAGATTGTTGATGTTTTCAAGGATGACTTCTCCGTTTACGGGTCTTCCTTTGATGATTGCCTCAGCAACCTTGATCGAGTCTTGCAGAGATGTAAAGACACCAATCTTGTCTTGAATTGGGAGAAGTGCCACTTTATGGTTAATGAAGGCATCGTCTTAGGACATAAAATTTCTGAAAGAGGTATTGAAGTCGATAAGGCTAAGGTTGATGCAATCGAGAAAATGCCATACCCCACAGATATCAAAGGTATAAGAAGTTTCCTTGGTCATGCTGGTTTCTACAGAAGGTTCATTAAATACTTCTCTAAGATTTCTAGGCCTCTTACCAATCTCTTACAAAAGGATATTCCTTTTTTTGACGATGATTGTGAGGAAGCCTTCGAAATACTTAAGAGGGCTTTGATAACTGCACCTATTGTTCAACCACCAGATTGGAACTTACCTTTTGAGATCATGTGTGATGCTAGCGATTATGCTATTGGTGTTGTTCTAGGGCAAAGAGTCGATAAGAAGCTGAATGTTATTCACTACGCTAGTAAAACTCTAGACAGTGCCCAGAGAAACTATGCTACTACAGAGAAGGAGTTTTTAGGAGTCATGTTTGCATGTGAAAAGTTCAGGTCTTACATAGTTGATTCCAAAGTCACTATTCACACTGCTCATGCTGTTATTAAGTACCTCATGGATAAGAAAGACGCTAAACCTAGACTTATCAGATGGGTTCTCTTGCTACAAAACTTTGATTTGCACGTTGTCGACAGAAAGGGTGTTGATAACCCAGTAGTAGATAACTTGCCTAGGTTGGAGAACGTTCTTGATGACCCACAACCTATTGATGATATCTTTCCCGATGAGCAATTGAATGTCATCAATGCTTCACGTAGTGCATCGTGGTATGCTGATTATGCAAACTATATCACTGCCAAATACATACCACCTAGTTTCACGTACCAGCAAAAGTAGAAATTCTTGTTTGACTTGAGACATTACTTTTGGGATGATCCTCACCTTTATAAGGAAGGAGTAGATGGTGTTATTAGACGTTGTGCACCTGAACATGAACAGGGATATATCCTACACAAGTGTCACTCCGAGGCCTACGGAGGCCACCATGCGGGAGATAGAACTACACACAAGGTATTGCAATCAGGTTTCTATTGGCCCACTCTCTCAAGGATGCCCGTAAGTTTGTCTTGTCTTGTGACGAATGTCAAAGAGTAGGTAATATCGGTAAACGTCAGGAAATGCCTATGAACTATTCACTTGTCATTGAACCATTTGATGTTTGGGGCTTTGATTATATGGGACCTTCTCCAAAATCCAACGGGTATACTCATATCCTAGTTGTTGTTGATTACGTCACTAAGTGGGTAGAAGCTATCCCCACTAGTAGTGCTGATCACAACACCTCTATCAGGATGCTGAAAGAAGTTATCTTCCCTAGATTTGGAGTCCCTAGATATCTAATGACTGACGGTGGTTCACACTTCATTCATGGTGCTTTCCGTAAAACGCTCGCTAAGTATGATGTCAACCATAGAATTGCGTCTCCCTATCACCCTCAGTCCAGTGGTCAAGTAGAGCTAAGTAATAGAGAGATTAAACTGATTCTGCAAAAGACTGTCAACAGGTCTAGAAAGAATTGGTCTAAGAAGCTCGATGATGCATTGTGGGCTTATAGAACTGCCTATAAGAATCCCATGGGCATATCTCCGTACAAAATGGTGTACGGTAAAGCATGTCATTTACCTCTTGAGCTAGAGCATAAAGCTTATTGGGCAATCAAAGAGCTCAACTTTGATTTCAAACTTGCCGGTGAGAAGAGGTTATTTGATATTAGCTCGCTTGATGAGTGGAGAACTCAGGCATATGAGAATACCAAGTTGTTCAAAGAGAAGTTCAATGTAGGTGATTATGTCTTGCTATATAACTCTCGTTTAAGATTCTTTGCAGACAAGCTTCTCTCTAAATGGGAAGGTCCCTACGTTGTTGAGGAAGTATATTGTTCCGGTGCTATCAAGATCAACCACACGGAAGGTAATTGTCCGAGAGTGGTAAATAGGCAGAGAATCAAGCATTATATCTCAGGTACTCCCATAAATGTTGAAAGCAATATTGTCAATACCATAACTCCATAAGAATACCTAAGGGACACTTATTAGCCTGTTTTAGACTCCGAAAACGAAGAGGTATGTGATTCGGTAAGAAAACAGAGTCCAAAACTTTTCCAGTAGGAAATTTTCTCTATTTTGGAATTTTTGAAAAAATACAAAAATTGGAAGTAGTCCGGAAAGTGCGCGAGGAGGCGACAAGCCTGCACTGCGCGGGGCCACCCCTTGGTCGCGCCATGAGGGCTTGTGGCCACCTCGTGCGCCTTCCGGACTCCGTTTTCGTGCAGGTACTCCTTCTGGTCTGAAAAAAATCATTATATATACTTCCGTTTGGTCTGACCCCTGCATCACGCAGATTTCCTTTATTTTTCGTTTTGAGCCTGTTTCTGTTGCAGATCTAGATCGCCATGACTTCCCCAAAAGCTCCGAAGGACAAGATCTTCGAGAATTTCATCAATCCCTACCTCACGGCAGTGCTGCAACACCCTCAATCTATCGAGATGCGTGAGGGGATGTTGCACATCCGTGATGTTGAGGGGCCTAAGAAGACCGGAAGCATGGAGATGAGGCTCGAAGCAATGGAGCAACAAGTCTTCAAGTGCCAAGGGATGGTGGAGTGTGGACTCAACGCCAACCATATGATGATCACGGAGTTCACCAACAAGCACGGGATTGATGCCAATGACATTGGGAAGCATCTCTCCAGGCTCTATGACAGGATTGATCAACTCCAGGCCCAGATCTATGACCTGCAGAACCAAAACTGTGAGTATGAGTATAGATTTAAATCAATACGGTTGGCTACAGATTTGAGGATTACGGAGACTCGTTCATCTTTCCATGATGGAGCACCTATGCCTTGGAAGACGGAGTATCAAACTCATGTTGCAACAACTCCACCATCACCACCAAAGGAAGACAACTGAGCATTGGTATGGGCAATCCCCTTGGCTTGTGCCAAGCTTGGGGGAGTTGCCCCGGTATCGTATCACCATCACATCTTTTGCCTTTACCTTTGTTTTAGTTTTCCTTTTCAGTTTTCTTTTTCTCTAGTAGTTTAAAAGTCTTAGCGTTTTAGTCTTCAGTTTTTCTTTGTGTCACCCCCGATGTATTCGAGCTCGTGAGCCATATAATAAAGAGTGTCTTAGTTGAAGGGCTTTGCCTCTTGCCATGATCAAAAGAGTGAGAATAGAACAAAAGGATGAAAGATCATGTAATGATCTTATGGGAAGTCATGGCTTCACATATAAAAAGAATGAGGATTGAAATTTGGTGAGGGTAGGCAAACATAGACCTTGGTCATTGTTGCAATTAATAGGAAGTGATAAAGAAGGAGAGGTTCACATATAAATATATCATCTCTGACACCATCTATGATTGTGAACACTCACTAAACTATTGCATGCCTAGAAGTAGATGTTGGACAAGAAAGACAGCATAATGAATTGTGTTTGCTTGGCTCCGAACAATGTTATATGATTAGAGATACCTTAGCATGTGACGATTGCTTCCACCTCATATTAGCCAAAACCTCCCGCACCAAGTAGAGATACTACTTGTGCATCCATAAACCTTCAAACCAGTTTTGCCATGAGTGTCCACCATACCTACCTATGGATTTAATAAGATCCCTCAAGTAAGTTGTCATCGGTGCAAACAATAAAAACTGCTCTCTAATATGTATGATCTATTAGTATGTGGAAAATAAGCTTTATACGAACCTGTGATGAGGAAGACATAAAAGCGACAGACTGCATAATAAAGTTCTGTATCACAGGAGGCAATATAAAGTGACGTTCCTCCGCACTAAGAGGACACGCATCCAAACCTCAAAAGCGCATGACAACCTCTGCTTCCCTCTGCGAAGGGCCTATCTTGTACCTTTACTTTTTGCCCTTGAAAGAGTCATGGTGATCTTCACCAATTCCTTATTTCACCTTTATCTTGGCTACCGTCGTATGCTTGGGAAAGATTATATTCATATGTCAACTTGGAGGTAAGTATTCATGAATTATTATTGTTGACATTACCTTTGAGGTAAGCAGTTGGGAGGCAAAACTATAAGCCCCTATCATTCTCTGTGTCCAGCTGAAACTTTGATCTCATGAGTACCACGTGAGTTGTAGCAATGTAGAGAACGAAAGAATGATTGAGTATGTGGATTTGCTTTACAAGCTCTTATTTGACTCTTTCTGATGTTGTGATAAATTGCAATTGCTTCAATGACTAAAGGCTATTGGTTGTTACTTCTCGGTAAGGTTCTTGATCCATGCTTTACTTTGTGAAGGAATTATCACTTTAGCATGAGAGATTATATGTTGGTATTGCTGTTCTGATCTTGATCAGGATGCATGCATGTTCGTATCTTGTTTTGTCGACACCTCTCTCCCTAAACATGTGGACATATTTATTGAGCTAGGCTTTCACTTGAGGACAAGCGAGGTCTAAGCTTGGGGGAGTTGATACGTCCATTTTGCATCATGTTTTCATGATGATATTTATCGCTTCTTTGGGTGTTATTTCACTTCACGCTACAATTCTTATGCCTTTTCTCTCTTATTTTGCAAGGTTTACATGAAGAGGGAGAATGCCGGCAACTGGAATTCTGGCCTGAAAGTGGAGCAAAGTTGAGATACCTATTCTGTGCAACACCAAACACCGTGAAAATCAACGAGGATTTTTTTTCCGGATTTATCAAAAATACTGGGCCGAAGAAGTGCCAGAGAGGCGCCACGGGTTGGCCACAAGCCTGCACGGCGCGGACACCCCCCAGGCCGCGCCATGAGGGCTTGTGGGCAACATGCTGGCCCACTTGCCCCCCTCTTTTGCTATATGAAGGGTTTCGTCCAGGAAAAAATCAGGGAGGATCTTTTTCATGGATTCGCCGCCGCCACGAGGCGGAACTTGAGCAGAACCAATCTAGAGCTCCGGCAGGACGATCCTGCCGGGGAAACATCCCTCCCGGAGGGGGAAATCGTCGCCATCGTCATCACCAACACTCCTCTCATAGGAGGGGACTCGTCACCATCAACATCTTCATTAGCACCATCTCATCTCCAAACCCTAGTTCATCACTTGTAACCAATCTCCGTCTCGCGACTCCGATTGGTACTTGTAAGGTTACAAGTAGTGTTGATTACTCTTTGTAGTTGATGCTAGTTGGATTACTTGGTGGAAGAGTTTATGTTCAGATCCTTGATGCTACTCATTACCTCTCTGGTCATTAATATGATTATGTTTGTGAGTAGTTACTTTTGTTCCTGAGCACATGGGACAAGTCATGTTGATAGTAGTCATGTGAATTTGGTATTCGTTCAGTAATTTGATATGTTGTATGTTGTTTCTCCTCTAGTGGTGTTATGTGAACGTCGACTACATAACACTTCACCATTATTTGGGCCTAGAGGAAGGCATTGGGAAGTAGTAAGTAGATGATGGGTTGCTAGAGTGACAGAAGCTTAAACCCTAATTTATGCGTTACTTCGTAAGGGGGTGATTTGGATCCACTAGTTTAATGCTATGGTTAGAATTTGTCTTAATTCTTATTTCGTAGTTGCGGATGCTTGCGAGAGGGGTTAATCATAAGTGGGATGCTTGTCCAAGTAAGGGCAGTACCCAAGCGCTGGTCCACCCACATATCAAACTATGAAAGTAACGAACGTGAATCATATGAACATGATGACACTAGCATGACAGGAATTCCCGTGTGTCCTCGGGAGCGTTTTTCCTTCTATAAGACTTTGTCCAGGCTTGTCCCTTGCTACAAAAGGGATTGGGCCACTTTGCTGCACCGTTGCTACTTTTGTCACTTGTTGCTCGCTACGAATCATCTCACCACACAATCACTTGTTACCGATAATTTCAGTGCTTGCAGATATTTTCTTGCTGAAAACCACTTGTCAGATCCTTCTGCTCCTCGTTGGGTTCGACACTCTTACTTATCGAAAGGACTACGATTGATCCCCTATACTTGTGGGTCATCAAGGCGCGCGACGGATATCGTTATTTTCTCACCTTCACTTACGATTTGAGAATGTATGGATATATCTACTTGATGAAGCACAAGTCTGAAACGTTTGAGAACTTCAAGCAATTTCAGAGTGAAGTTGAAAATCATCATAACAAGAATATCAAGTTCCTACGGTCTAATTGTGGGGGTGAATATCTGAGTTTCGAGTTTGGTGCTCACTTAAGACAATGTGGAATTGTTTCACAGTTGACACCGCCTGGAACACCACAGTGTAATGGTGTGTCCGATCGTCGTAATCGTACTTTGTTAGAAATGGTGCGATCTATGATGTCTCTTACCGATTTGTCGTTATCATTTTGGGGTTATGCATTAGAGACAGTTGCATTCACTTTAAATAGGGCACCATCAAAATTCGTTGAGACGACACCATACTAACTATGGTATGGCAAAAGACCGAAGTTGTCGTTTCTTAAAGTTTGGGGATGTGATGCTTATGTCAAAAAGCTTCAGCCTGAAAAGCTGGAACCCAAAGCGGAAAAGTGCGTCTTCATAGGTTACCCAAAGGAGACAGTTGGGTACAACTTCTATCTCAAATCCGAGGGCAAAGTTTTTGTTGCTATAAACGGAGCTTTTCTTGAGAAGGAGTTTTTCTCGAAAGAATTTAGTGGGAGGAAGATAGAACTTGATGAGGTTGTCGAACCTCTAGTCCCTCTAGAAGGTGGCGCAGGGCAAGGGGAAACCCATGTCGTTGCGATGCCGGTTGAGGAGGAAGTTGATGATGATGATCATGAAACTTCGGATCAAGTTCCTATCAGACCTTGCAGGTCGACAAGATCACATACTACTCGTGAGTGGTACGGTAATCCTGTCTTATCAATCATGTTGTTAGACAACAATGAACCTATGAATTATGAAGAAGCAATGGTGGGCCCGGATTCCAACAAATGGCTCGAGGCCATGAAGTCCGAGATAGGATCTATGTATGAAAACAAAGTGTGGACTTTGGAAGTATTACCAGAAGGTCGTAAGGCTATTCAGAACAAATGGATCTTTAAGAAGAAGACAGACGCAGACGGTAATGTGACCATTTATAAAGCTTGACTTGTGGCAAATGGTTTTTCACAAGTTCAAGGAGTTGACTACGATGAGACATTCTCTTCGGTAGCGATGCTTAAGTCCGTCCGAATCATGTTAGCAATAGCTGCATTTTTCGATTATGAAATCTAGCAGATGGATGTCAAAAGGGCGTTCCTTAAACGGTTTTCTTAAGGAAGGGTTGTATATGATGCAACCCGAAGGTTTTGTCGATCCAAAGAATGCTAACAAAGTATGCAAGCTCCAACGATCCATTTATGGACTGGTGCAAGCATGTCAGAATTGCAATAAGCACTTTGATGAGGTGATCAAAGCATTTGGGTTTATACAACTGGTTGGAGAATCTTGTATTTACAAGAAAGTGAGTGGGAGCTCTCTGGCGTTTCTAATATTATATGTGGATGACATATTTTTGATTGGAAACAACGTGGAGTTTTTGGAGAGCGTAAATGATTACTTGAATAAAAGTTTCTCTATGAAGGACCTAGGAGAACCTGCTTGGATTATAGGCACTAAGATCTATAGGGATAGATCGAGACGCCTGATAGGACTTTCACAAAGCACATACCTTGATAAAGTTTTGAAGAAGTTCAATATGGAACAGTCCAAGAAAGGGTTCTAACCAGTGTTACAAGGTACAAAATTGAGTAAGAATCAGTGCCCTGCAACTGCAGAAGATAGAGAACAAATGAGTTCCGTCCCCTATGCTTCAGCCATAGGTTCTATCATGTATGCAATGTTGTGCACTAGACCAGACGTCGGCTTGGCCATAAGTATGGCAGGAAGGTTTCAGAGTAATCCAGGAGTGGATCACTGGACGGCAGTCAAGAATATTCTGAAGTACCTGAAAAGGACTAAGGAAATGTTTCTCGTTTATGGAGGTGACGAAGAGCTCATCGTAAAGGGTTACGTCCATGCAATCTTTGACACCGATCCAGATGACTCTAAGTCGCAAACCGGATATGTATTTATTCTTAATGAGGGTGCGGTAAGCTGGTGCAGTTCCAAGCAAAGCATCGTAGCAGATTCTACATGTGAAGCGGAGTACATGGCTGCCTCGGAGGTAGCAAAGGAGGGTGCCTGGATGAAGCAGTTCATGATGGATCTTCGAGTTGTGCCATTGCTTTAGCAAAGGAACCAAGGTTTCACAAGAAGACCAGGCACATCAAACGATGCTTCAACCTCATCCGCTACTACGTCAAAGGAGAGGACGTGAATATTTGCAAAGTGCACACGGATCTGAATGTAGCAGACCCGCTCACTAAACCTCTTCCACGGGCAAAACATGATCAAAACCAGAACTGTATGGGTGTTAGATTTATTACAATGTAAATCGCATGGCGATGTGAGGACTAGATTATTGACTCTAGTGCAAGTGGGAGACTGTTGGAAATATGCCCTAGAGGCAATGATAAATAGTTATTATTATATTTCCTGTTACAAGATAATCGTTTATTATTCATGTTATAATTGTATTGAGTGAAAACATAGATACATGTGTGGATACATAGACAAAAAAATGTCCCTAGCATGCCTCTAGTTGGCTAGCCAGTTGATCAAAGATAGTCAAGGTTTTCTGACTATGTGCAAGTGTTGTCACTTGATAACTGGATCATATTATTAGGAGAATCATGTGATGGACTAGACCCAAACTATGAACGTAGCATATTGATCGTGTCATTTTATTGCTATTGTTTTCTGCGTGTCAAGTATTTATTCCTATGACCATGAGATCATATAACTCACTGGCACCGGAGGAATACCTTGTGTGGATTAAACGTTGCAACATAACTGGGTGACTATAAAGGTGCTCTACAGGTATCTCCGAAGGTGTCCGTTGAGTTAGTATGGATCAAGACTGGCATTTGTCACTCTGTGTGACTGAGAGGTATCTCGGGGCCCACTCGGTAATACAACATCACACACAAGCCTTGCAAGCAATGTGACTAAGTGTAAGTCACGAGATCTTGTATTACGGAACGAGTAAAGAGACTTGTCGGTAACGAGATTGAAATAGGTATGCGGATACCGACGATCGAATCTCGGGCAAGTAACATACCGAAGGACAAAGGGAATGACATATGGAATTGTATGAATCCTTGGCACTGAGGTTCAACCGATAAGATCTTCGGAGAATATGTAGGATCCAATATGTTCATCCAGGTCTCGCTATTGGATATTGACCGAGGAGTGTCTCGGGTCATGTCTACATAGTTCTCGAACCCGCAGGGTCTGAACGCTTAAGGTTCGATCATGTTTTAGTATAGTTGAGTTATATGTGTGGTTACCGAATGTTGATCGGAGTCCCGGATGAGATCAAGGACGTCACGAGGGTTTACGGAGTGGTCCAGAAACGAAGATTGATATATAGGATGGTTTCATTTGGTCACCGAAAAGTTTCGGGCATTACCAGAAGTGTACTAGGAGTGACGAATGGGTTCCGAGTGTTTACCGGGAGGGGCCCACCCACCCGGGAGTGAGTCCAAGTCCCTAGGGTGGCGCACCAAGTCCTTAGTGGGCTGGTGGAGTCATCCCAAGAGGGCTATGGCGCCACATGTAAAAATACCAAAGGAAAAGAAAAGAAAAAGGAAAGAGGGAGGTGGGAAGGAAGAGGAGGACTCCTTCTTCCCAAACCGAATTGGAGGAGGAGTCCTCCTCCTCCCTGGCGGCCGGCGCACCTTGGGGCCCTTGTGCCCCAAGGCTAGCCCCTCCCCTCCCCCTATATATAGTGGTGGTTTAGGGCTTTTTGAGACACAACTTTGCCACGTGCAACTCAAGCCTATTCCACATAGTTTTACCTCTAGATCGGATTTCTGCGGAGCTCGGGTGGAGCCCTGCAGGAGTAGATCATCACCACCACCGGAGCGCCGTCACGCTGCCGGAGAACTCATCTACTTCTCCGTCTTGCTTGCTGGATCAAGAAGGCCGAGATCATCGTCGAGCTGTATGTGTATTGAACGCAGAGGTGTCGTCTGTTCGGCGCTAGATTGGGACGGATCGTGGGATGGATTGCGAGACGGTTCGTGGGACATATCGTGGGGCGGTTCGAGGGACGGATCGTGAAGATGTTCCACTACATCAACCGTGTTTCTTAACGCTTCCCGCTGATCAATCTACAAGGGTACGTAGATCTAATATCCTCTCGTAGATGGACATCACCATGATAGGTCTTCGTGTGTGTAGGAAAATTTTGTTTCCCATGCAACGTTCACCAACGGATTATACATGCAACAACGAGCTGAGTAAGACTTAATGACAAAAATTAATAATACTTACAAACCATAGGCAATGGTGATAGATTTTTCGAGGGTGTCTTGTTTGTATAACTGGAATAATTCGTCGAATTCAATCATTAGCACGCTATCTCCATGCCCAAAAGGCTCGTTTTTATATGCAAAGTAGATCCAGCTTTGCTGTTCAGCACATGCTCGCATGTACCAGTCATGCAATCTTCGCATTTTTATTGGTAGCTCGTTTACTAACTCAGGTTTGATGAGAGGAGCCCTGTATCGGTACACGTATGTTATGTCAGCAAATTCCTGCATATTATTTAAGTACTCATCAATAGGCATGCCATGAGCCTTGGCCGCTTCTCTGTATAGTGCAACAAACTCCGGATCGATACCAGCTGTTTCATCATTCCTCTGCTTGACCCAGCTCCGCTCAAGCACACCTTTGTATCCGAATACACTTTGAGCGGGGAGCAAAATTGATTTTTCTGTTGTCCGAGTTGGGCAACTGATTTCCTGTTGGACGTACTACTCTTCAACCGCTGCTTTTTTGCCTGAGCCGACTTGAGAATAGAGCGTTCATAGTCTGCTGGCAACGGTGGCGTGGGATCTACAAGGGTTTTCAGCATTTTTCACGCACGCGGAGTGATCCTCTGTGCTGATCGGGAACTCTGCCTCTTTCGGCTTCTTCTTGTTAGCCATGTTAGCCATCCACTGTTGATGTTGGGCGTCTGCCCTCTTAATATTGTCCTCTCTAGTATAGTCCCAAGGTCTCTTCTCCATATCCTTATGAGGTACTTTTGGGAGGGGCCACAACTTACATTTTGGTGATCGGAACCCCTTTCTGCCGCTACTATTAGGGGTGGTACGTTTCCGCTTTTTGCTCTGATCCTTAGTGGACGGAGACTGTTGACAGGGCGGTGGAGATTCAGCCTGGGCATTCGGGTATTTTGGTTATTTCGATTCAGGTAGTTTGGTTTATGGGTAATTCGGGTATTCGAAAATGGGAACCAAAATTATTTCTGTCAAAAAAATACCCGAACCCAAATTACGCAAAATTTCGGTTCGGGTAATTCGGGTACCCAAAATATTCTGAGCATACATCAACTTTTGATATGAATAACTCGGATAGTATAGGTATTTTTGGTAATATGAGTATTTTAGTTAGTATGGGTAACAAGTTAGTGTAATAATAGCATGAAAATTCTGGACAGTATGAATAATTTGGGTAGTATGGGTATTTCGGGTTTTCCACACTAGAACCCGAAAACCGAATAGTCAAGAAATGAGAACTGAACCCTTACCCGATACCCGAATTACCCGACAATTCGGGTAATTCGGTTCGGTTCGGGTTCAGGTAGCGGGTTCGGGTACCCAAACGCCCAGGGTGAGTGGAGGCGGCTGATGCGACGGTGGAGACGGCTGCGCTGGAGACTGGTGAGGCGGCGAAGACGACGGTTGCATTGGAGACTTGTGAGGTGGCAAAGACGACGGTTGCGCTGGATACTAGTGAAGTGGAGGCGAAGAAGGATTTCTGCTCTGAGGAGTCAGTGGCCTTGGCGGTCAATTTGGAAGCAAGATGTCCTCCTTCGGCCATACAACGGTTTGTTTCTTGACTTCTCCAACTTTAGTCAAATCCCTATCTTCACCTCCGGGGTGGTCGAGCTTCAACTCCTCATAATCTTTCATCACTTCATCCACCGCGATGACAGCTTACCCTTCTAGAACTGGAGAGCAATGCCAAGTTGGATTATGTCAAATTGGTACGGCCATGCCGACCGCCACCGTCAACCTAAAGGTAGCAACTTTCACCTTTAGCTCACAAGGTGTGCTCTCTGTGATATCATCCACTGGGTAGCGACGAGGAGGATCCGTTGTCAGTGCATCATCACCATCATCCTAGAGCTGCGTAGAAGCGACGCTGCTTTTCCGATTCGATGCAGCTTCTATCATGAGCAGCTGAGATTGGCCGCTACCTTGGTGTGTGTCGATTTGATCCTGCTGCAGCCGCTTTACTGCTTTTTCTATATTACGCAGCCGGTCTACAGCAGTCGCTTTCTCCGCTGCCTCCTTTTCCTTTCTCCTCTGATGGCTTCTATCAGGAAATCTCTTCCTTTCCTCGTAAAACGCAAGCATCCACTGCGGGGAGCCTGGTAAGTCTCGTGCTCACCCTTTGTGTTCATCATTCCCAAGGGCGCGTGTGAGCTCGTCGTTCTCTCTATCGGGAACGAACCCGACCTCTTCAACATCATGTACTGCACATCTAATGTCCTCGATGGGTAGGGGATTATCTTTGTGTCTTTGGTTATATATTGCCTTCCCTTCTTCGTCCAACAAGCCCCCATGCCCGTAAAACCAGTTTCTTCCCTGTTCAATCCATCTTAAGGGGTCTCGAGTAATATTTTTTTCCAGAAATGATACCTCAAGTGCTTCCCACTTAGCCATGTGACCGTCGTATCCACCAGGCCCCATAATATGGTGGTACTTCTTACCTGCATTCGTCTTATTTATTGCACACTTTTCAAGGCATCCTCGGATTTCTTGTACTCCACAAATTCGGCCCAGTAGTCTTTTATCTTCTCATAGCCGTGATCGAAACCTGGAGTCTTATCTTTCAAGATAAATTCCTGGTGCAATCTTTTTTCCAGACCGTGAATAGATCGGTCATTTACTTAAGAGCCCACTCCTTGAATTTTTTCTCTAGGGCCACTTTTTGCCTCTTCATTTCCTCCTCATCTGGATCCACCTCTGGCGCCGGCACGGTGAAATGAAGCATGAGCTTTCTCCAAAGGTTTTCTTTGGCTGCTATGCCGACATATGTGACTCCTTCCTCCCTTGGCTTAATCCATTCTCGAGTGGTGATAGGGATGTGGTCCCTAACAACAACTCTGCATGCCTTCACAAACTTCTGCTTTACATCTGTGGGAGCAATTGGTTGCCCGGTGATGACCTACAAGTGTAGGGGATCTATCGTAGTCCTTTTGATAAGTAAGAGTGTCGAATCCAACGAGGAGCAGAAGGATCTGACAAGTGGTTTTCAGCAAGGTATTCTCTGCAAGCACTGAAATTGTCGGTAACAGATAGTTGTGTGATAAGATGATTCGTAGCAAGTAGCAAGTAAGAATAGTAACAAAGGTGCAGCAAAGTGGCCCAATCCCTTTTGTAGCAAGGGAAAAGCCTGGACAAACTCTTATAGGAGGTAAAGCGCTCCCGAGGACACGCGGGAATTTCTGTCAAGCTAGTTTTCATCATGTTCATATGATTTGTGTTAGCTACTTTGATAGTTTGATATGTTGGTGGACCGGTGCTTGGTTGCTGCCCTTACTTGGACAAACCTCCCACTTATGATTAACCCCTCTCGCAAGCATCCGCAAGTACGAAAGAAGAATTAAGACAAAGTCTAACCATAGCATTAAACTAGTGGATCCAAATTAGCCCCTTACGAAGCAACGCATAAACTAGGGTTTAAGCTTCTGTCACTCTAGCAACCCATCATCTACTTACTACTTCCCAATGCCTTCCTCTAGGCCCAAATAATGGTGAAGTGTTATGTAGTCTACGTTCACATAACACCACTAGAGGAAAAACAACATACAACGCATCAAAATATCGAACGAATACCAAATTCACATGACTACTTATAGCATGACTTATCCCATGTCCTCAGGAACAAAAGTAACTACTCACAAAGCATAATAATATTCATGACCAGAGAGGTATTGAATAGCATCAAGGGTCTGAACATATAATCTTCCACCGAGTAATCCAACTAGCATCAACTACAAAGAGTAATTAACACTACTAGCAACCTTACACGTACCAATCGGAGTCGCGAGGCGGAGATTGGTTACAAGAGATGAACTAGGATTTGGAGATGAGATGGTGTTGATGAAGATGTTGATGGTGATGAGTCCCCTCCGATGAGAGGAGTATTTGTGATGACGATGGCGACGATTTCCCCCTCCGGGGGGAAGTTCCCCCGGCAGGACGACCCTGCCGGAGCTCTAGATTGGTTCTGCTCTAGTTCCGCCCCATGGCGGTGGCGATTCCTCCCGAAAGCCTTCTCCTGATTTTTTCGGAACGAAACCCTCCTTATAGCAAAAGAGGGGGGCCAGAGGGTCAACATGGAGCCCACAAGCCCCCTAGGCGCGGCCAAGGGGTAGGTCGTGCCTAGCAGGCTTGTGGCCTCCTGCTGGCTCCCCTCTGGTACTTCTTCGGCCCAATATTTTTTATAAATTCCAAAATAAATCCTCGTTTATTTTCACGGCTTTGGGAGTTGCGCAAAATAGGTATCTCAAACTTGCTCCTTTTTCAGGCCAGAATTCCAGCTGCCAGTATTCTCCCTCTTAATGCAAACCTTGCAAAATAAGAGACAAATGGCATAAGTATTGTACCGTGAAGTGTAATAACAGCCCAAAAAGTGATAAATATCAACATGAAAGCATGATGCAAAATGGACGTATCACCCGGCATTTGAGACTGTTTCGATCTTGTACCTCTCACCGTCATCCATCTTCTTGGTTGGGCCTCGTTTTGTCCGTACTCAAGTTTTGCTTGATCCGAGGGCTAAAAGAAAGAGCGTTAATATATGTATATAGCAGAGGATTAATTTATTAATATATATATATGCACCTCGACGGAGCGGTCGGCTTGTCCCTCATCGGCTTCTTCCTCATTAGAGCCGATGATTCCTCCCTCGCCCGAGGCGTGGGCGTCTACCTGACCGGAGCTTCTACCCCCTGTGTTGAGAGACTCATCTCCCTCGCCGGACTCGTTCAGAAACTGATTGGTGACATCGATATCGCCAACTAAAACATCATCCCTGCGGATGACACCATGCATCACGTCTTCCTGATATTCGTTTATGTCGTGTATTGGATCCATAGTATCTACATATTAATTAAACATAAAAAACTAAATTAACTAACCACTAAAACTCCCGCTTATATACATCAATAATCCACTTAGTTAATGCATCATCGAATAATCCACTTAATATTATCGAAATATAATCTGGAAAACATAAATAATACATCTCTTGAATACAGTAATACATCGAATAATATATAACTGATCAACCAACAAAGAGCCGTCGATGTACTGAAACGCGGGCGATGGACACCCAAAGAGCAGGGACCATCACCGGATCATAGCTCGGGTGAGATCCTTGAAGAACCTGCCAGGTACTAGAGAACCTGGCATCCAATGCCTCCATGTAGCGACTGACGTGCTCTACCTCCTCCTTGAAACGGCGACGCACCTCCTCCTCGGGGGCCGGCACCCTAGGCACCGAAAGTGGCCCCCGCGACCACCACCAAAGAAGCTCCGGATCGACCACGCGAGCCCGATTCCTCGCCAAGTTGCACGCCCCGGAAGGTAACTCCTCCCAGTGCCAGCCCGGCGGAGCCCAGTCCCGCACATGCTGGCGCCTATCAAGCAGGTGGTCGCCACCGAGTCGACGACGAGGATGCGGGCCGGGCATCATATGTCCTACTATTTAAATTCCTACTATTTAATAAATTTTTCTAAACTTGTACTCCCTTCGATCCAAAACATAAGACATTTTAAAGATTTCATCAGAAAACTACTTACGGAGCAAAATGAGTGAATCTATACTCTAAAATATGTCTAACGGATTCTCTTAACCTTTAAGGAATTTAACAAAATGGCGACATTCTTAATGCGTAGAAAATGATCCATATTTTTCCTCGTCTCATCTAACCTTCTATATCTCACATCATGTACTGTCAAAGGATTCAAGAAAACCATGACTTCATCCTTACCTGGTAGTAATAGGCGCATGATGCTATGAAGCTTTACAAAGTTGTTTTGTAACCGAATTCCTAATAGGATAATTAGCTTTTTGGTACGCAGTTCAAAAAGAGCCATCCGAATATCGGTATTTGGAAGGACTTTGCTGAACTTCGTACCAGAAAGTGAATTATCCTATCAGGAATTCCGTTCCAAAACTACTTTTGAGAGCTTCATAACATCATGCGTTTATTACTACTAGGAAATGATGAAGCCATGGATTTCTTCAATACTTTAACAGACAACATGACATATAGAAGCTAGCTAGCTAGGTTACATAGATGAGATCAGAAAACATTTGGATCAACTTATGCACATACATAATGTGGCATTTTTGATAAATCCAATTATTATTAAAGGACTAAGAGAATCTATTGTCTAAATATATATACTAATTAATTGCAAATACATAACAAACTTTTGCACTAATAACCTACTTAACCTAAACTAACAATTAACCAAAATCTTCTTTTTTGCACTAATAACCTACTTAACATAAACTAAGTACAATAACCTATTTGGCACTAAACTAAATAAATTAACCTAATGACCTACACTAACACAACCCTAAACTAAGCTATTTGACCTAAACTAACACTAATTAACAGAAGAGCCCTAAACTAACCTATTTAACACTAACTAACACCTATTTTTCTACTTATAGCTAAATATTTAGTTTTCAAATTTGAATAGTTTAAATTTGAATTCTTTGAAATTTGTGAATAACTTTACTTTATTCTTTGCTATAAAAGATTTTTTTTTCTCTTTTATTTTAGTTTTCTATTAAATATTTTAACACAAAAACTTTATGAAAATTCTTTTGAGTTGATATTTTTTTGTTTCTTTTTAGTTAATGTTTTACTTGATTATTTTTAACAAATAAACACTTTGATAATTTAAATTGATTATTTTTAATTCATTCTTTTTAGTTAATATTTTAGTTGATTCTTTTTAGTTGACTCTTTTTTTTCTATTAAAGATTTTAACAAAAACATTATGAAAATTCTCACTTCATTTGGTTTTTTTTGTGCATTTACTTATTTATTTTTTTGAGCTAATTGACCCTGAAATTGAAAAGCACTACAAATGAACTATAAAAATGTGGAAAGTTGGCATAGTATCATCATTTCACCCACATAGCATGTGCTAAAAAGTTGAGAGGGTTACGTCAAAAACTGGAACCACTTCGTGTAAAAACGGACAATCACTTTCGAAGTATCAGGGTTTCGAACGAGAACTCATCTGTTACAAAGAGATTTCATTTTTTTTGAACTTATTTGAACTCCATAATTTTTGTGTGTTCAAAATGCACCATTCAAAGGCACATCATAAATTTTTAACAATTTCTAACTTCATTTGGTATTTTTCGTGCATTTACTTTTTTTAGCTAATTGACCCTGAAATTGAAAAGCACTACAAAAGAACTCTGAAAATGTTGAAAGTTGGCATGGTATCAACATTTCACCCACATAGCATGTACTAAAAAGTTGAGAGGGTTATGACAAAAACTATATGCACTTCGTGTACAAAATGGACAATCTCTTTCGAAATATCACGGTTTCGAACGAGAACTCATCTGTTACAAAGAGATTTCATTTTTTTAACTTATTTGAACTCCATACTTGTTGTGTGTTCAAAATGCACCATTCAAAGGCACATCATAAATATTTAACAATTTCTGACTTCATTTGGTATTTTTCGTGCATTTACATATTTTTTTTCAGCTAATTAACCCTGAATTGAAAAGCACTACAAATGAACTCTGAAAATGTTGAAATTTGGCATGGCATCATCATTTCACTCACATAGGATGTGCTAAAAAGTTTTGAGGGTTACGACAAAAATTGGATGCACTTCGTGTACAAAACGGACAATCTCTTTCGAAGTACCACGGTTTCGAACGAGAACTCGTGTGTTGATACGTCTCCAACGTATCTATATTTTTTATGGTTCCATGCTATTATCTTGTCAAACTTTGGATGTCTTGTATGCCTTTTATATCTTTTTTGGGCCTAACTTATTAACTTAGTGTCAAGTGTCAGTTCCTATTTTTTCCCTGTTTTTGACCCTTTTCACAGGAGGATTTTAAACGGTGTCCAAACGGAATAAAACTTCCGAAAAGATTTTTTTTCGGAACAGAAGATACGCACAGGACGTGAAAACCAAGGCAGAAGCTACCAGGGGACGCCACAATCCCCCTAGGCGCGGCCAGGGGGGCGCACCTAGCAGGCTTGTGGGACCCCTGTGGCCCGTCTGCCCTACCTCTTCCGCCTATAAATTCAGGAAAAATCCAAAACTGCGCGAGAGATCCACGAAAATACTTTTCCGCCGCCACAAGGTTCTGTCTCCGCAAGATCCCATCTAGGGCACGTTCTGGTGCCCTGTCGGAGGGGGATTCGGATACGAAGGGCTTCTTCATCAACACCATGACCTCTCCGATGATGCGTGAGTAGTTCACCATAGACCTACGAGTCCATAGCTAGTATCTAGATGGCTTCTTATCTCTCTTGGATCTTCAATACAAAGTTCTCCATCACCTTCATGGAGATCTATCCGATGTCATCTTCCTTTGCGGTGTGTTTGTCGAGATCCGATGAATTGTGGATTTATGATCAGATTATCTATGAATCTTATTTGAGTTTCTTCTGATCTCTTATATGCATGATTTCATATCCTTGTAATTCTCTTCGAGTTGTGGGTTTTGTTTGTCAACTTGATCTATGATTGTTGTAATGGGAGAAGTGCTTGGTTTTGGGTTCATACCATGCGGTGACCTCACCCAGTGACAGAAGGGGTAGAGAGGCACGCATCGTGTTGTTGCCATCAAGGGTAAAAAGATGGGATTTACATTTGGTTTGAGTTTATCCCTCTACATCATGTCATGTTGCTTAAGGCATTACTCTGTTCGTCATGAACTCAATACACTAGATGCATGCTGGATAGCGGTCGATGTGCAGAGTAATAGTAGTAGATGCAGAAAGTATCGGTCTACTTGTCTCGGACGTGATGCCTATATGTATGATCATTGCCTTACATATCGTCATGACTTTGCGTGGTTCTACCAATTGCTCGACAGTAATTTGTTCACCCACCATAATATTTTCTATTTTGAGAGAAGCCTCTAGTGAACACTATGGCCCCCGGGTCTACTTCACTTCATATTTTCAGCCATACACTTTTACTTCGTTGCACTTTCCGCCTTCAGATCTCACTTTGCAATCAATCTTGAAGGGATTGGCAACCCCTTTATAGCGTTGGGTGCAAGCTCGTTTGTGTTTGTGCATGTACTCTGGACACTTGGCTTGATTCTCCTACTGGATGGATACATTGGATCTCAACTGAGGGAAATACTTACTACTCCTGTGCTACATCACCCTTTCCTCTTCAAGGGAAAAACCAACGCAAGCTCAAGAGGCCGCCGGGGAATTCTGGCGCCGTAGCAGAAGGATTTCTGGCGCCGTTGCCGGGGAGGATCAAGTTCTAGGTGAAGTTCATCCAAGTAAGTGTCGCAAACTCATCTCTTGCATTTACTTTTTTGCCTCTCGTTTTCCTCTCCCCCGCTTCTGAAAAACAAAAATTTACAAAAATATTTGCCTTTTTTCGTTTTCCTTTTTCGTTCGCCCTTTTCTCTCGCTTGCTTTCTGTTCGCTTGTGTGCTTGTTTGCTTGCCGAAGTCACCATGACTGAAAACACTAAACCTTGTGACTTCTCGAATACTAATAATAATGATTTTCTTAGTACTCCGATTGCTCCCGCCACTAGTGTGGAATCATATGAAATCAATGCTGCCTTGTTGAATCTTGTTATGAAAGAGCAATCCTCCGGCCTTCCTAGTGAGGATGTCGCATCCCATCTTAGTACCTTCATTGAGCTTTGCGATATGCAAAAGAATAAAGATGTGGATAATGATGTGATTAAATTGAATCTGTTTCCTTTCTCATTGCGAGATCGAGCAAAAACTTGGTTTTCATCTTTGCCCAAAAATAGTATTGATTCTTGGAACAAGTGCAAAGATGCTTATATATCCAAGTATTTTCTTCCGGCTAAGAGTATCTCTCCCCATAATGATATCATGAATTTTAAGCAACTTGATCATGAATATGTAGCACAATCTTGGGAGAGAATGAAATTGATGATTATAAATTGTCCCGCTCATGGCTTGAGTCTTTGGATGATTATACAAATCTTTTACGATGGCATGAATTTTGCTTCTAGAAATATCTTGGACTCCGCCTCAGGTGGAACGTTCATGGAAATCACATTAGGAGAAGCCACGAAACTCCTAGACAATATCATGACAAACTACTCTAACTGGCACATTGAAAGGTCACCTACTAGTAAAAAGGTACACGCTATAGAAGAAATTAACTCGTTGAGTGCTAAGATGGATGAGTTAATGAATTTGGTTGCGAGTAGAAGTGCTCCTTTAGATCCTAATGATATGCTCTTGTCTTCCTTCATTGAGAGTAGGAATGTGAGCTTGGACGTAATTTTGTTGGTAGGAATAATTTTGGCAACAACAATGCTTTTAGAGGAAACTATGTTCCTAGGCCTTTTCCTAGTAACCCCTCTAATATCTTTGGCAACTCCTACAACAATACTCATGGAAATTACAAGAAATTACCCTCTCATCTGGAGAGTAATAACAAAGAGTTTATCAACTCGCAAAAGATTTTCAATGCGTCCATAGAGGAAAAACTATTCAAAATTGACGATTTGGCTAGGAGCGTTGATAGAATGTCTAGTGATATTGATGCTTTGAAAGTTAGATGTGCTCCTCCCAAGATAAATATGGATGAAACTTTGAAAGCTATGCGTGTTTCCATGAATGAGATCAAAGAAAGAACCGCCCAAATTCGTGCTAGACATGAATGGCTTAAAAAGGTGTATTCTCGTGATAAGAATCACGAAGATCTTAAAGTGCTTGGTGTGACTCAAATTGAATCTTTGTTTTCTTGTGCCAAACCTAATGATGATGGGGATGGATATGAATCCACTTTGGTTGAAAATGCCCCAATGATTCGGAGTCCATCTATCTTGATGTTAAAAGCATTGAAAGTGGAGTAGAAGAAATCAAAAGTTTGAGTAGTAATGAAACTACTACTTTGGATTTCAAGGAATTCAATTATGATAGTTGCTCCTTGATTGAATACATTTCCTTGATGCAATCCATGCTAAACTCTCCACACGCTTATAGCCAAAACAAGGCCTTTACCGATCATATTGTCGATGCTATGATAAAATCTCTTGAAGAGAAACTTGAGTTGGATGTTTCTATTCCTAGAAAGCTTCATGATAAGTGGGAACCTACTATCAAAATCAAAATCAAAAACTATGAATGCAATGCTTTGTGTGATTTGGGTGCTAGTGTTTCCGTGATTCCAAAGTCTTTATGTGATGTTCTAGGCTTTAATGAGATTGAGGAGTGCTCTCTTAATTTGCAACTTGCGGATTCTACTGTCAAGAAACCCATGGGAAGGATCAATGATGTTCTTATTATTGCAAATAGGAACTATGTACCCGTGGATTTCATTGTGCTTGACATTGATTGCAATCCTACATGCCCTATCATTCTTGGTAGACCTTTCCTAAGGACTATTGGTGTTATCATCGATATGAAGGAACGGAATATTAGGTTCCAATTTCCTTTAAAGAAGGGCATGGAGCATTTTCCTAGAAATAAAATAAGATTTCCTTATGAATCCATGATGAGGGCTACTTATGGTTTGAGTACCAAAGATGATGATACGTGATTCCATCACCGTATGCCTAGCTAAGGGCGTTAAACAATAGCGCTTGTTGGGAGGCAACCCAATGAATTTATATTTTTCTTTCTGTTTTGTTGCGTACACACCATCATAATTCTGTTATGATTGTGTTTTTTGTGTTTCTTTTTGTGTTTGAGCCAAGCAAAACCTTTATGACTAGTTTGGTGTTGGTTGTTTGATCCTGCTTGAAAAAGACAGAAACTTTTCGCTCACGAAATTATTTTTCATTTTTATTCAGAAAGATATTTTGAGTTGATTCTTTTTTTTGCTGGCTGATATGCCTTTTTCCCAAGATGTCGTAAGTTTTCAGAATCTTTGAGGTACGAGAAGTATACAAAGTATACAGATTGCTACAGATTGGTCTGTTTTTGACAGATTCTGTTTTTCTTGTATTGGTTGCTTGTTTTGATGAAAGTATCGGGGGGTACTAGCCATGGAAAAGTGAGAATACAGTAATCTAACACCAATATAAATATAAATCTAGATTGCTACAGTACCTAAAGAGGTGGTAGTTTGTTTTCTTGTGCTAATGATATCATGAGTTTTTGTTTAAGTTTTGTGTTGTGAAGTTTTCAAGTTTTGGGTGATGTTCTCATGGACAAAGGGATAAAGAGTGGAAAGATCTCAAGCTTGGGTATGCCCAAGGCATCTCAAGCCAAATTCAAGGACACCAAAAAGCCTAAGCTTGGGGATGCCCCGGGAAGGCATCCCCTCTTTCGTCTTCAATCCATCGGTAACATTACTTGCAGCTATATTTTTATTCACCACATGATATGTGTTTTGCTTGGAGCGTCTTGTATCGTAGGAGTCTTTTCTTTTTGTTGTGTCACAATCATCCTTACCGCACACCTTTTGAGAGAGACACGCACTCATCGTGAATTTTCTAGAATACTCATTGTGCTTCACTTATATCTTTTGAGCTAGGCAATGTTGCTCTATGTGCTTCACTTAGATTTTTTTAGAGCACGGCGGTGCGTAACTTGGTAGTTGGCTTGTGCTATGAAAGTAGTCCCAAAGGTGATAGGTATCCAAAGAGGATACAATAAAACTTCCATCTTCATGTGCATTGAGTAGAATAGAAGTTTGATTCCTCTCAATTAGTTTTGAGACGTGGATTTGGTAAGATTAAGAGTTATGTTAGTAGGGTGTTGTGAATCTAGAAATACTTGTGTTGGAGTTAGTGATTCCCGTAACATGCACGTATGGTGAACCGCTATGTTAGGAAGTCAGAGCATAATTGATCTATTGATTGTCATCCTTTGTGTTGCGGTCGGGATCACGCGATGGTTTACACCTACCAACCCTTCCCCTAGGAGTATGCGTTTAGCACTTTGTTTCGATTACTAACAAAAACTTTCGCAACAAGTATGTGAGTTCGTCATGACTAATGTGAGTCCATGGTATAGATGCACTTTCACCTTCCACCATTGCTAGCCTCTCTAGTACCGCACAATTTTCGCCAGTGCACAAACCCACCATATGCCTTCCTCAAAACAGCCACCATACCTACCTACTATGGCATTTTCGTAGCCATTCTGAGATATATTGCCATGCAACTACCACCGTTCCGTCTCATGACTTGTGCCTTCACTCTCATATTGCCATTGCATGATCGTAAGATAGCTAGCGATATGTTTCAACGTCATATGCCAAGCTAAATCGTTGCACATCCTGGTACACTACCGGAGGCATTTCCTATAGAGTCATCATTGGTCTAAGCTTTGAGCTGTGAGTAAATGAAAGTGTGATAATCATCATTATTAGAGCATTGTCCCATGTGAGGAAATAAAAAAATAGGCCAAAGTTGCCCACAAAAAAAGAGAGAGATATGGAAAGAGGCCAAAGAGCCCAAACAAAAAAAGGAGAGAGAAAAAGAGAGAAGGGACAATGCTACTATCTCTTTCCACACTTGTGCTTCATAATAGCACCATGTTCTTCATGATTGAGAGTCTCTTGTTTTGTCACCACCATATGCTAGTGGGAATCTTCATTATATAACTTGGCTTGTATATTCCAATGATGGGCTTCCTCAAAATTGCCCTAGATCTTCGCGAGCAAGCAAGTTGGATACACACCCACTAGTTCTCCTTTTGAGCTTTCACATACTTATAGCTCTAGTGCATCCTTTGTATGGCAATCCCTACTCATTCACATTGATATCTATTAATGGGCATCTCCATAGCCCTTTGATATGCCGAGTCGATGTGACCATCTCCTCCTTTTTTGTCTCACAACCTCCACCACACTCTAATCCACCATAGTGCTATATCCATGGCTCACTCTCATGTATTGCGTGAGAGTTGAAAAAGGTTTGAGAAAGTAAGAGTGTGAAAACAATTACTTGGCCAATATTGGGGTTGTGCATGATTTAAATTAGTTGTGTGAGGATGATGGAGCATAGCCAGACTATATGATTTTGTAGGGATAACTTTCTTTAGCCTTGTTATTTCGAAAGTTCATGATTACCTTGCTAGTTTGCTTGAAGTATTATTGTTTTCACGTCAATAGCAAACTATTGTTTTGAAACTTACGGATCTGAACATTCATGTCACATGAAAGAAGTTACAAAGGACAACTATGCTACGTAGCATTTCACATCAAAAATTCAGTCTTTATCACTTCTCGACTCGAGGACAAGCACAAGTTAAACTTGGCGATGCTTGATACGTCTCCAACGTATCTATAATTTTTTATGGTTCCATGCTATTATCTTGTCAAACTTTGGATGTTTTGTATGCCTTTTATATCTTTTTTGGGACTAACTTATTAACTCAGTGCCAAGTGCCAGTTCCTGTTTTTCCGTGTTTTTGACCCTTTTCAGATGAGGATTTTAAACGGTGTCCAAACGGAATAAAACTTCCGAAAAGATTTTTTCCGGAACAGAAGATACGCACGGGATGTGAGAACCAAGGCAGAAGCCACCAGGGGACGCCAAAAGCCCCCTAGGCGCTGCTAAGGGGGCCGCGCCTAACAGGCTTGTGGGCCCCGTGTGGCTCGTCTGCCCTACCTCTTCCGCCTATAAATTCAGGAAAAATCCAAAACTGCGTGAGAGATCCACGAAAATACTTTTCCGCCGCCGCAAGCTTCTGTCTTCGCAAGATCCCATCTGGGGCACGTTCTGGTGCCCTGTCGGAGGGGGGATTCGGATACGGAGGGCTTCTTCATCAACACAATGACCTCTCCGATGATGAGTGAGTAGTTCACCATAGACCTACGGGTCCATAGCTAGTAGCTAGATGGCTTCTTATCTCTCTTGGATCTTCAATACAAAGTTCTCCATGATCTTCATGGAGATCTATCCGATGTAATCTTCCTATGCGGTGTGTTTGTCGAGATCCGATGAATTGTGGATTTATGATCAGATTATCTATGAATCTTATTTGAGTTTCTTCTGATCTATGATATGCATGATTTCATATCCTTCTAATTCTCTTCGAGTTGTGAGTTTTGTTTGGCCAGCTTGATCTATGATTCTTGCAATGGGAGAAGTTCTTGGTTTTGGGTTCATACCGTGCGGTGACCTCACCCAGTGACAGAAGGGGTAGCGAGGCACGCATCGTGTTGTTGCCATCAAGGGTAAAAAGATGGGATTTACATTTGGTTTGAGTTTATCCCTCTACATCATGTCATGTTGCTTAAGGCATTACTCTGTTCGTCATGAACTCAATACACTAGATGCATGCTGGATAGCGGTCGATGTGCGGAGTAATAGTAGTAGATGCAGAAAGTATCGGTCTACTTGTCTCGGACGTGATGCCTATATGTATGATCATTGCCTTACATATCGTCATGACTTTGCGTGGTTCTATCAATTGATCGACAGTAATTTGTTCACCCACCGTAATATTTTCTATTTTGAGAGAAGCCTCTAGTGAACACTATGGCCCCCGGGTCTACTTCACTTCATATTTTCAGCCATACACTTTTACTTCGATGCACTTTCCGCCTTCAAATCTCACTTTGCAATCAATCTTGAAGGGATTGGCAACCCCTTTATAGCGTTGGGTGCAAGCTCGTTTGTGTTTGCGCAGGTACCCTGGACACTTGGCTTGATTCTCCTACTGGATTGATACCTTGTTTATCAAGTGAGGGAAATACTTACTGCTCCTGTGCTGCATCACCCTTTCCTCTTCAAGGGAAAAACCAACGCAAGCTCAAGAGGCCGCCGGGGAATTCTGGCGCCGTAGCAGAAGGATTTCTGGCGCCGTTGCCGGGGAGGATCAAGTTCTAGGTGAAGTTCATCCAAGTAAGTGTCGCAAACTCATATCGTGCATTTACTTTTTTGCCTCTCGTTTTCCTCTCCCCCGCTTCTGAAAAATAAAAATTTACAAAAATATTTGCCTTTTTTCGTTTGCCTTTTTCGTTCGCCCTTTTCTCTCGCTTGCTTTTTGTTCGCTTGTGTGCTTGTTTGCTTGCCGAAGTCACCATGAGTGAAAACACCAAACTTTGTGACTTCTCGAATACTAATAATAATGATTTTCTTAGTACTCCGATTGCTCCCGCCACTAGTGCGGAATCATATGAAATCAATGCTGCCTTGCTGAATCTTGTTATGAAAGAGCAATTCTCCGGCCTTCCTAGTGAAGATGCCGCATCCCATCTTAATACCTTCATTGAGCTTTGCGATATGCAAAATAATAAAGATGTGGATAATGATGTGATTAAATTGAATCTTTTTCCTTTCTCGTTGCGAGATCGAGCAAAAACTTGGTTTTCATCTTTGCCCAAAAATAGTATTGATTCTTGGAACAAGTGCAAAGATGCTTATATATCCAAGTATTTTCCGCTGGCTAAGATTATCTCTCCCCGTAATGATATCATGAATTTTAAGACACTTGATCATGAATATGTTGCACAATCTTGGGAGAGAATGAAATTGGTGATTAGAAATTGTCCCGCTCATGGCTTGAGTCTTTGGATGATTATACAAATCTTTTACGCTGGCTTGAATTTTGCTTCTTGAAATATCTTGGACTCCGCCTTAGGTGGAACGTTCATGGAAATAACATTAGGAGAAGCCACGAAAATCCTAGACAATATCATGACAAACTACTCTCAGTGGCACACTGAAAGGTCACCTACTAGTAAAAAGGTACACGCTATAGAATAAATTAACTCGTTGAGTGCAAAGATGGATGAGTTAATGAATTTGGTTGCTAGTAGAAGTGCTCCTTTAGATCCTAATGATATGATCTTGTCTTCCTTGATTGAGAGTAGAAATGTGAGCTTGGACGTTAATTTTGTTGGTAGGAATAATTTTGGCAACAACAATGCTTTTAGAGGAAACTATGTTCCTAGGCCTTTTCCTAGTAACCCCTCGAATAACTTTGGCAACTCCTACAACAATACTCGTGGAAATTACAATAAATTACCCTCTGATCTAGAGAGTAATATCAAAGAGTTTATCAACTCGCAAAAGATTTTCAATGCGTCCATAGAGGAAAAACTAGACAAAATTGGCGATTTGGCTAGGAGCGTTGATAGAATGTCTAGTGATATTGATGCTTTGAAAGTTAGATGTGCTCCTCCCAAGATCAATATGGATGAAACTTTGAAAGCTATGCGTGTTTCCATGAATGAGATCAAAGAAAGAACCGCCCAAATTTATGCTAGACATGAATGGCTTAAAAAGGCGTGTTCTCGTGATAAGAATCACGAAGATCTTAAAGTGCTTGGTGTGACTCAAATTGAATCTTTGTTTTCTTGTGCCAAACCTAATGATGATGGGGATGGATATGAATCCACTTTGGTTGAAAAATGCCCCAATGATTCGGGGTCCATCTATCTTGATGTTAAAAGCATTGAAAGTGGAGTAGAAGAAATCAAAAGTTTGAGTAGTAATGAAACTACTACTTTGGATTTCAAGGAATTCAATTATGATAGTTGCTCCTTGATTGAATACATTTCCTTGATGCAATCCATGCTAAACTCTCCACACGCTTATAGCCAAAACAAGGCCTTTACCGATCATATTGTCGATGCTATGATAAAATCTCTTGAAGAGAAACTTGAGTTGGAAGTTTCTATTCCTAGAAAGCTTCATGATAAGTGGGAACCTACTATCAAAATCAAAATCTTACGGATCTGAACATTCATGTCACATGAAAGAAGTTACAAAGGACAACTATGCTAAGAAGCATTCCACATCAAAAATTCAGTCTTTATCACTTCCCGACTCGAGGACGAGCCGGAGTTAAGCTTGGGGATGCTTGATACGTCTCCAACGTATCTATAATTTTGATGGTTCCATGCTATTATCTTGTCAAACTTTGGATGTTTTGTATGCCTTTTATATCTTTTTTGGGACTAACTTATTAACTCAGTGCCAAGTGCCAGTTCCTGTTTTTTCCGTGTTTTTGACCCTTTTCAGAGGAGGATTTTAAACGGTGTCCAAACGGAATAAAACTTCCGAAAAGATTTTTTTTCCGGAACAAAAGATACGCACGGGATGTGAGAACCAAGGCAGAAGCCACCAGGGGACGCCACAAGCCCCCTAGGCGCGGCTAGGGGGGCCGTGCCTAGCAGGCTTGTGGGCCCCGTGTGGCTCGTGTGCCCTACCTCTTCCGCCTATAAATTCAGGAAAAATCCAAAACTGCGCGAGAGATCCACGAAAATACTTTTCCGCCGCCGCAAGCTTCTGTCTCCGCAAGATCCCATCTGGGGCACGTTCTGGTGCCCTGCCGGAGGGGGATTCGGATACGGAGGGCTTCTTCATCAACACAATGACCTCTCCGATGATGCGTGAGTAGTTCACCATAGACCTACGGGTCCATAGCTAGTAGCTAGATGGCTTCTTCTCTCTCTTGGATCTTCAATACAAAGTTCTCCATGATCTTCATGGAGATCTATCCAATGTAATCTTCCTTTGCGGTGTGTTTGTCGAGATCCGATGAATTGTGGATTTATGATCAGATTATCTATGAATCTTATTTGAGTTTCTTCTGATCTCTTATATGGATGATTTCATATCCTTGTAATTCTATTCGAGTTGTGGGTTTTGTTTGGCCAGCTTGATCTATGATTCTTGCAATGGGAGAAGTTCTTGGTTTTGGGTTCATACCATGCGGTGACCTCACCTAGTGACAGAAGGGGTAGTGAGGCACGCATCGTGTTGTTGCCATCAAGGGTAAAAAGATGGGGTTTACATCATTGGTTTGAGTTTATCCCTCTACATCATGTCATCTTTCTTAAGGCGTTACTCTATTCGTTATGAACTCAATACACTAGATGCATGCTGGATAGCGGTCGATGTGTGGAGTAATAGTAGTAGATGCAGAAAGTATCAGTCTACTTGTCTCGGACGTGATGCCTATATGTATGATCATTGCCTTAGATATCGTCATGACTTTGCACGGTTCTATCAATTGCTCGAGAGTAATTTGTTCACCCACCGTAATATTTGCTATTTTGGGAGAAGCCTCTAGTGAACACTATGGCCCCCGGGTCTACTTCACTTCATATTTTCAGCCTTACACTTTTACTTCGTTGCACTTTCCGCCTTCATATCTCACTTTGCAATCAATCTTGAAGGGATTGACAACCCCTTTATAGCGTTGGGTGCAAGCTCTTTTGTGTTTGTGCAGGTACTCTCGACTTGACGAGATTCTCCTACTGGATTGATACATTGGTTCTCAAACTGAGGGAAATACTTACTGCTCCTGTGCTGCATCGCCTTTTCCTCTTCAAGGGAAAAACCAACGCAAGCTCAAGAGACGACAGAAGATTTCTGTCGCAAAGCACATAGCGATCTAGATATGTGTGCACAACAGCTCGAAACGAAAACACAGGAAATTTGCGTGATACGAGGATCAGACCTTTCAGGAGAATATATAATGATTTTTTCCGACCAGAAGGAGTACTCCGCAAGAAAACGGAGTCCGGGAGGCACACGAGGTGGTCACAAGCCTCCCAGGCGCAGCAAGGGGGTGGCACGCGCCTGGCAGGCTTGTCGCCTCCTCATGCGCTTTCCGGACTACTTTAAATTTTTCTATTTTTCTAAAAATTCCAAAACGGAGAAAAATTCCTACTAGAAAAGTTTTGGAGTCGGTTTACTTACCGAAACACATACCTCCTCATTTTCGGAGTCTGAAACAGGCTGATAAATATCCCATATTTACTTCTCCGGAGTTATGGTATTGATAATATTGCTTTCAACATTTATGGGAGTACCTGAGATATAATGCTTGATCCTTTGCCCATTTACCACTCTCAGACAATTACCTTTCGTGTTGTTGATCTTGATGGCACCGGAACGATATACTTCCTCAACAATGTAAGGACCTTTCCATTTAGAGAGAAGCTTGCCTACAAAAAATCTTAAATGAGAACTATATAGCAAGACATAATCACCTACATTGAACTCACGTTTTTGTATCCTTTTATCATGCCACCTCTTAACCTTTTCTTTGAACAACTTGGCATTTTCATATGCCTGAGCTCTCCATTCATCAAGCGAGCTAATATCAAATAGCCTCTTCTCACCAGCAAGTTTGAAATTAAAGTTGAGCTCTTTGATTGCCCAGTAAGCCTTATGCTCTAGCTCAAGAGGTAAATGACATGCTTTACCGTAAACCATTTTGTACGGAGACATTCCCATGGGATTCTTATAAGCAGTTCTATAAGCCCACAGTGCATCATCGAGCTTCTTAGACCAATTCCTTCTAGACCTATTGACGGTCTTTTGCAGAATTAATTTAATCTCTCTATTGCTTAGCTCTACTTGACCACTGGACTGGGGGTGATAGGGATATGCAACTCTATGGTTGACATCATACTTAGCAAGCGTTTTACGGAAAGCACCATGGATAAAATGTGAACCACCATCAGTCATTAGATATCTAGGGACTCCAAATCTGGGGAAAATAACTTCTTTAAGCATCCTGATAGAGGTGTTGTGATCAGCACTACTAGTTGGGATAGCTTCTACCCACTTAGTGATGTAATCAACAGCAACTAGGATATGAGTATACCCGTTGGATTTTGGAAAAGGCCCCATATAATCAAAGCCCCAAACATCAAATGGTTCAATGACAAGTGAATAATTCATAGGCATTTCCTGACGTTTACCGATATTACCTATTCTTTGACATTCGTCATAAGACAATACAAACTTACGAGCATCCTTGAAAAGAGTGGGCAATTAGAAACCTGATTGCAATACCTTGTGTGCAGTTCTATCTCCCGCATGGTGTCCTCCATAAGCCTCGAAGTGACACTTCTATAGGATCTGTCCCTGTTCATGTTCAGGTACACAACGTCTAGTAATTCAATCTACTCCTTCCTTATAAAGGTGAGGATCATCCCAAAATTAATATCTCAAATCAAAGAAGAACTTCTTCTTTTGCTGGTATGTGAAACTAGGTGGTATATATTTGGCAACGATATAATTTGCATAATAAACATACCACGGTGTACTACGTGAAGTATTGATGACAATCAATTGCTCATCAGGAAAGCAATCATCAATAGGTTGTGGGTCATCAAGAACATTCTCCAACCTAGACAAGTTATCTGCTACGGGGTTCTCAGCACCCTTCCTATCGACAACATGTAAATCAAATTCTTGTAGCAAGAGAACCCATATGATAAGTATAGGTTTAGCGTCTTTCTTTTCCATGAGGAACTTAATAGCAGCGTGATCAGTGTGAATAGTGACTTTGGGATCAACTATGTAAGGTCTGAACTTTTCACATGCAAACAGGACTGCTAAAAATTCCTTTTCAGTAGTAGCATAGTTTCTTTGGGCACTGTCTAGAGTTTTACTAGCATAGTGAATAACATTCAACTTCTTATCAACTCTTTGTCCTAGAACACCGCCAACAGCATAATCACTACCATCACACATGATTTCAAAAGGTAAGTTCCAATCAGGTGGTTGAAGAATAGGTGCAGTTATCAAGGCCTTCTTAAGTATTTCGAAGGCTTCCTCACAATCATCGTAAAAAACAAAAGGAATATCCTTTTGCAAGAGATTGGTAAGAGGCCTAGAAATCTTAGAGAAGTCTTTAATGAACCTTCTATAGAAACCAGCATGACCAAGGAAACTTCTTATACCTTTGATATCTGTAGGGCATGGCATTTTCTCGATCGCATCAACTTTAGCCTTATCGACTTCAATACGTATTTCAAAAAAACTATGTCCTAAGACGATGCCTTCATTAACCATAAAGTGACACTTCTCCCAATTCAAGACAAGGTTGGTATCTTTACATCTCTGCAAGACTCGATCAAGGTTGCTGAGGCAATCATCGAAAGAAGACCCGTAAATGGAGAAGTCATCCATGAAAACCTCACCAATCTTTTCACAAAAGTCAGAGAATATAGCCATCATACATCTTTGAAAGGTAGAAGGTGCATTACATAAGCCAAAAGGCATACGTCTGTAAGCAAAGGTACCAAAAGGGAAGGTGAAAGTGGTTTTCTCCTGATCAGATTGTGCAACTGGTATTTGGGAGAAACCAGAATAATCGTCTAGAAAGGATAAGTGTGTATGTTTAGACAGACTTTCTAGCATTTGGTCGATAAAAGGCAAAGGGTAATGATCTTTCCTAGTGGCCTTGTTCAATTTTCTAAAACCGATCACCATCCTATAGCCAGTAATAATCCTATGTGGGATCAATTCATCCTTATCATTAGGGACAACGGTAATACCTCCCTTCTTAGGGACGCAATGCACCGGACTCACCCAATCACTATGAGCAACAGGATAGATAATACCTGCTCCCAGGAGCTTTAGTATTTGTTTTCTTACTACCTCTTTCATCTTAGGATTTAATCTCCGTTGATGATCGGCAACTGGTTTGGAATCAGGATCGGTTTTAATCTTGTGCTGGCATAGAGTGGGACTAATGCCCTTAAGATCATCAAGAGTATATCCAATAGCAGCACGGTGCTTCCTCGGAGTTTTTAGTAACTTCTTTTCTTCATGCTCTGAGAGGCTAGCACTAATTATAACAGGATATATCTCTTTTTCATCAAGATAAGCATACTTAAGAGTATCAGGCAACTGTTTCAGCTCGAACACAGGATCACCCTTTGGTGGGGGTTGATCTCCAAGCAGTTCAACACGCAAATTATTCTTAAGGATAGGATATTGTTCAAAGATAACTCTATCTATCTCATCCCTTTCATCCATATGCATATCATTTTCATGCTCAAGCAAGTATTGCTCTAAAGGATCAGTAGGAGGCACGGCAATAGAAGCTAGGGCAATAATTTCATCCTTACTTGGCAACTCTTTTTCATGAGGTTGTCTACCAAACTTGGAGAAATTGAACTCATGTGACACACCTTCAAAGCCAACAGTGACAGTTTGCTTCTCACAGTCAATATGAGCATTGACAGTATTGAGAAAGGGTCTGCCAAATATGATGGGACAAAAGCTATCTTGTGTGGTAGCAAGAACGAGAAAATCAGCAGGATACTTCATTTTACCACACAAGACTTCAACATCTCTAACAATTCCCAAAGGGCAGATAGTATCTCTATTGGCAAGCTGAATAGTGACATCAATAGGTTCCATCTCAACAGGTGCAATCTCGTCTTTAATTTCATCATATAAGGATTGAGGTATTGCACTAACACTAGCACCCACGTCACATAAACTATGATAACAATGATCTCCTATCTTAACAGAAACAACAGGCGTGCCAACAACACGCCTATGTTTGTCTCTAGCATGTGGTTTAGCAATTCTAGCAGCATCTTCACACAAGTGAATATCATGGCCATCAACATTGTCGGACAGGATATCTTTGATAATAGCAATGCTAGGTTCAACTCTAATTTTCTCAAGGGGTGTAGGTGTTCTAATGTAGCCCCTACGTATCACAGTTGACACTTTAGAATGATCATTTATCCTAACAGGGAAAGGTGGTTTCTCAACATAAGCACTGGGAACAATAGGATCATTATAAGCGATGACTTTCTCTTCAACTGGATTGGGTTTAACTACATTGACTTCTAAGGGAGGATGATATTTAAACCACTTCTCTTTAGGGAGATCAATATGAGCAGCAAATGATTCACAGAATGAAGCTACTATCTTAGAGTCAAGTCCATATTTAGCGCTAAAATCACAAAAAGTATTTGTTTCAACAAAGGATTTAACGAAATCAAACTTGAAATTCATACTTGACTCCTTACCTTCATCAAACTCCCAATCTTCAGAGTTGCGTTTAATTCTTTCCAATAAATTCCATCTGAAGTCAATATCTCTCTTCATAAAAGAACCGGTACAAGAAGTGTCAAGCATGGTGCGATCATCATGAGAAAGCCGACCATAGAAGTTCTGAATGATAATTTCTCTCGAGAGCTCATGGTTGGGGCATGAATATAACATTGATTTAAGCCTCCCCCAAGCTTGAGCGGCGCTTTCTCTGTCACAAGGCCAAAAATTATAAATATAATTCCGATCACGATGTACTAGATGCATAGGATAAAACTTTTTATGAAACTCCAATTTCAACCGGTTGTAGTTCCATGATCCAGTATCATCATATAGCCTATACCATGTCAATGCTTTATCCCTCAAAGATAAGGGAAAGACCTTCTTCTTGACCTCATCCTCGGGCAAACCTACAAGCTTAAATAAACCACAAACTTCATCTACATAGATTAGATGCAAGTCGGGATGTGATGTTCCATCTCCTCTAAAAGGATTAGCCAGCAGTTTCTCAAGCATACCCGAAGGAAATTCATAGCAAATATTTTCAGTAGGTGCAGCAGGTTGAGGAGAAACTCTTTGTGCTTCCGTTCGAGGTGAAGATACCCCGAACAAGCTCCTCAAAGGATTAGTTTCCATAGTGACAAGTGACAATAAATTTCAGCACACCATATAAATGTTTCCTTACCAAATTCCACTTACCAAAGGCGCTTCAATCCCCGACAACAGCACCAGAAAAGAGTCTTGATGACCCACAAGTATAGGGGATCTATCGTAGTCCTTTCGATAAGTAAGAGTGTCGAACCCAACGAGGAGCAGAAGGATCTCACAAGTGGTTTTCAGCCAGGTATTCTCTGCAAGCAGTGAAACTATCGGTAACAGAAAGATGTGTGGTAAGATGATTCGTAGCAAGTAGCAAGTAACAAGTAGCAATGGTAACAAAGGTGCAGCAAAGTGGCCCAATCCCTTTTGTAGCAAGGGACAAGCCTGGACAAACTCTTATAGGAGGTAAAGCGCTCCTAAGGACACACGGGAATTTCTGTCAAGCTAGTTTTCATCATGTTCATATGATTCGCGTTCGCTACTTTGATAGTTTGATATGTGGGTGGACCAGTGTTTGGGTGCTGCCCTTACTTGGAAAAACCTCCCACTTATGATTAACCCCTCTCGCAAGCATCCGCAACTACAAAAGTAGAATTAAGACAAAGTCTAACCATAGCATTAAACTAGTGGATCCAAATCAACCCCTTACAAAGCAACGCATAAACTAGGGTTTAAGCTTCTGTCACTCTAGCAACCCATCATCTACTTACTACTTCCCAATGCCTTCCTCTAGGTCCAAATAATGGTGAAGTGTTATGTAGTCGACGTTCACATAACACCACTAGAGGAAAAACAACATACAACGCATCAAAATATCGAACGAATACCAAATTCACATGACTACTTATAGCATGGCTTATCACATGTCCTCAGGAACAAAAGTAACTACTCACAAAGCATAATTATGTTCATAACCAGAGAGGTATTGAATAGCATCAAGGATCTGAACATATAATCTTCCACCGAGTAATCCAACTAGCATCAACTACAAAGAGTAATCAACACTATTAGCAACCTTACAAGTACCAATCGGAGTCGCGAGAAGGAGATTGGTTACAAGAGATGAACTAGGGTTTGGAGATGAGATGGTGCTGATGAAGATGTTGATGGTGATGAGTCCCCTCCGATGAGAGGAGTGTTGGTGATGACGATGGCGATGATTTCCCCCTCTGGGAGGGAAGTTTCCCCGGCAGGACGACCCTGTTGGAGCTCTAGATTGATTCTGCTCAAGTTCCGCCTCGTGGCGGCGGCGATTCCTCCTAAAAGCCTCCCCTTGATTTTTTCTGGAACGAAACCCTCCTTATAGCAAAAGAGGGGGGCCAGAGGGCCAACTGGGAGCCCACAAGCCCCCTAGGCGCGGCCAGGGGAGTAGGTCGCGCCTAGCAGGCTTGTGGCCTCGTGTTGGCTCCCCTCTGGTACTTCTTCTGCCCGGTATTTTTTATAAATTCCAAAATAAATCCTCGTTCATTTTCACGGCTTTTGGAGTTGCGCAGAATAGGTATCTCAAACTTGCTCCTTTTTCAGGCCAGAATTCCACCTGCCGACATTCTCCCTCTTCATGTAAACCTTGCAAAATAAAAGAGAAAAGGCATAAGTATTGTACCGTGAAGTGTAATAACAGCCCAAAAAGCGATAAATAGCAACATAAAAGCATGATGTAAAATGGACGTATCATTGCTCCTCCCGTGCCTCTGTTGTATATTTTGTATTACCATACACGCCCAGGAAGCCTAGCAGGTTCACGCAAACATTCTTTGTCACATGCATCACGTTGATTGAAGACCGGACCTCCACGTGTTTCCAATAGGGTAGCTCCCAAAATAAAGATTTCTTTTTCCACATGGGCAGGTGTCCGGTAACGTCGTCTTCTAGAACAGATTGACCGCCAGGACCCTTTCCAAAGTTTACTATTTGATTCAAATCCTTGACCATAGCCAATAACTCATCACCAGTAGGGAGGTTAGGCTTCTTCTGGTGTTCTGCTTGCCTTTCTTTCTTATGGGATGATTGGTCGGAAGAAATTGACGACACCCCAGGTAGACAACCTTCTTAGATTTTTCCAAATATGTACCTTTAGTCTTATCTAAACAGTGCGTGCATGCATTGTGTCCCTTGTTTGACTGTCCTGAAATGTTACTAAGAGCATGCCAATCATTGATGGTTACAAATAGCAATGCTCGTAGGTCAAATTCCCGATGTTTGTGCTCAACCCACACACGTACACCTGGTTTGGCACAACTGCAAAAGTTTATCAACTAATGGCCTTATGTACACATCAATGTCGTTGCTGAGTTGCTTCGATCCTTGGATGAGCACTGGCATCATAATGAACTTCCGCTTCATGCACAACCAAGGAGGAATGTTGTAGATACATAGATTCACGGGCCAGGTGCTATGACTGCAGCTCTGCACCCCAAAAGGATTCATGCATTCTGTACTTAGACCAAGCCATAAGTTCCCTGGGTCATCTGCAAAGTCCGGCCACTCCCTCTCGTTTTTCCTCCACTGCGACCCATCTGCGAGGTGTCTCAACTTCCCGTCTTTCTTACGCTCGCCTTTGTGCCATCGCATCAACTTGGCATGCTCATTGTTTCTAAACAGACGTTTCAACCATGGTATTATAGGAGCATACCACATAACCTTAGCAGGAACCTTCTTCCTGGGGGGCTCGTCATTGCCCTCAACATCACCAGGGTCATCCTGTCTGATCTTGTACCGACATGCAGTGCATACCGGGCATTTGGCCATATTCTCGTACTTCTAACCGCAGTACAGGATGCAGTCATTAATGCATGCATGTATCTTCTGCACATCTAATCCAAGAGGGCAGATGGCCTTCTTTGCTTCGTACGTAGTCTCGGGCAATTCGTTATCCTTTGGAAGCTTCGGCTTCAATATTTTCAGTAGCTTCTCAAATCCCTTGTCAGATAAACCAGTTTTTGCCTTCCATTTCAACAGTTTCAGTGTGGTACCGAGCTTTGTGCTGCCATCTGCGCAATTTGGGTACAGCAACTTTTTATGATCCTTTAGCATGGCCTCCAACTTTAGCTTCTCCTTGTCTGTATCGCATTGTCTCTTTGCATCATAAATGACCCGACCAAGACCATCAATGGGCTCATGTGATGCCGGTTGTTCTTCACCTCATTCTTCTTCATTGTCTTCCATTGCAGTATCACCGTATTCTTCAGTGAACATAGGATAGTTATCATCATCATCTTCTTCTTCATTGTCTTCCATCATAACCCCTATTTCTCTGTGCATGGTTCAACAAATATATGTGGGCATGAAACCTCTCTGAAGCACGTGGCCTTGAATGGTTTTTGAGCTAGAGTACTCCTTCACGTTTTGACAGTCAACACATGGACAAGGCATAAAATTATCCAATTTGTTTGCCTCAGTCACATCGATAAATTTATGCAGGCATGCAATAAATATGGAACCGCGTCGTTCGTCATACATCCATCGCTTCCGTGCATCGATCTGCATCATACATGAATACTGAAATAACCACCGTACATGGACACATGCAATATTTTTGTATCAATTACAGATGAAAAGGATAAGGTTGCTAACCTCGGTCGAGGATACCATTTTGTGTGAACTTAAGTGTGACTCGGGCATTAGTCCCGGTTCGTAATGTACTCTGAAGTGCTTCGGTCATCGTACATCCATTGGAGGTTCATCTGTATTATGAAATTAAGTATATCAAAAACCATTGCAGAACATCATGAATAGAGAAATGAACAAATTAATACAGGTTCATCATCACATTAAAACCAAAGCACAGCAGTGATCAAATGTTATTATTGCAAAAATAATTACATAAAGTTCTCTCATAAAACAACATACAACTATGTAAAACATTTAAATGCAACAACAAATGCGATCAAAATCGCAACTAAGGTAACGGTTGACCCAACAGCATAATGATACCAAGCCTCTTTATCAATGACATAATTTCTAATATTTCTAATCTTCAAGCGCATTTCATCCATCTTCAACCGCATTGCATCCATCTTCATCTTGCGATCATCGACGACATCGGCAACATGCAACTCCAGTTCCATATTCTTCTCCTCAATTATTTTCATTTTTTTCTTCAAGTAATTGTTTTCTTTTTCAACCAAATTTAACTTATCGACAAGAATTTCTATGTGGGTTGGAATTTCCGGTTCACACACCTCCTAGATTAAAAAATATATGTCACGTTGGTCGTCATAATTGTCATAAACACTAAATAAAACAAATAGTTATAAAAGATAATATATACCACATCCAAATCATAGACAGGACGAGGGTCGACGGAGGCGGATACCAAAACCATCGCACTATAAAATAGCAACAAATAATGAAAGTAAGTAATTTATACAAGTATCTATGTAAATCATACAAGTAAGAAAAAAATTCTTTTAAAAAGAAGATAAGAACAAGAGGCTCACCACGGTGGTGCTCATGACGAGATCGGCGCGGGCGATCGACAATGATGAGGACGGGCACGGGACGGCACCCTACATATGTGCAGAATCTAAGAAGTTAATCTGAGCTCAAATTTTGCATCTAAATCAAAATAACTCCCACATACACTCCTACACTAAAACCCACAAACCACTCTACTTCTTGAGCATTTGAAATGAGCTAAACTAGCAGTGAGAGATGAAAGGATGAAGTAGCTAACCTTGTAGAACACTTGTGTAGTTGGTGCATGGCCAAACCTAGACAAATATTGAGGAAAATGGAGCTTGGAGGTCGAGCTTGGAGAGGAGAAAGCTTAAGTAGTGTGGCTCAGGCATTTCATCGAACACCTCATGTGAACGAAATAGAAGGGTGGCAAGAGCATGGCATGCATACCTCAACAGCCAAAAAACAGAGGAGAGGGTGGGCAGGGACGAGGGTATATATATAGGCAAAACTTTAGTCCCGGTTTTTTTCTAAAATAGGGACTAATAGCCTACCATTTAGTCCCGGTTCTGGCCACAAACCGGGACTAATGCTCCGCGACACGCCACGTGGCAGTCGCTGGATCTTTAGTCCCGGTGTTTGCCCCGAACTGGGACTAATGAAACGAAATGAACCGGGACTATTGCCCTCGCAACTTGAACCGGGACCAATGCCTGGCATTGGTCTCGGTTTTAATTTGAACCGGGACTAATGGTATTTTTTGCTCCGGCCAAAAGACCCATTTTCTACTAGTGGTATAGCTTGGACTCGGCCCGTAGAAAATTTACGATGGCTCAAAAAACTCTCTCCATCGCTATTTATGTGGTTTCACCGCTCAGATAGGGGTCAAACCTTATCTACCTCCGCCGCCGCTCCGTTGCGGTTCCCCTCCCCCTCAGCCCCAATTTCTTGCCGCCGGCGAGCCAAAAAAAGCCCTAGCGACCCTTCCCGGCCCATGGACGGCCACGGAAGTGGTTGGGATGACGTGAAGTGCCGCCGCCGTCGCATCTCCGATGGCGCACGCAAGGGGGGCGCGGAAGTGGCTCAACTATGGGAGCCGGCCGCCGCCGGCTTTCTAACGCCACTAGCTCGACGAGTACGAGCGCGAGCCCGTGGTCCGTCGCCGCGCCTCCTCCAGCTCCTGTGCCGTGGGGAGCTCGTCTGCGGGCACCTCGGGCTTGCGGCTCACTCCGGTCAAGAAAGAGCCAAAGGAGCTCGGGTCGCTCGCCGTCAAGCTCGAGGCCTACGCGGACCCGCCGCGTCGAGGTGTCATCGGCCCCAAAGACTACCTCCCCCCGAGCCAGGAGGACCACCTCAAACGCGTCATCATGGAATGCTCGACGAGGGAGGAGGAGGATGTCGACGCGCGCCGCCGCCATGAGCTCGAGTTCGAGGAGATCTTCCTGGAGTAGGGCATCGCGGCGTCGCGAGACGAACATGCGCATCATGAAGGCCGAGCAGGCCAAGGTCTGGCTCGACCTAGACTTCGACGAGGATTGAGCTCTTCTGGATCCTCCCTCGCGTTGACGCCGCCGCACCCGTCATTTATGGTAGCCTAGGTTTGGGTACATTGCACGGTCGACAGATCCCCCCCCCCAAACAATTATCTATGATGTACTATGATGAACAACTATCTACAATGTAGTATGATGATCAACTATGTATGATGATATGTTGCAAGTTTCTCCCACGGATGTTTTTTTTTAATTTACAATTTCATATATCGGGGTCTGATTTGCAGCGCACAAATTTGCCCCACAAATATGACCTGCAGCGAACTATAAAGACGTTTTCTGAATACGACTTTTACGGTGTCTGTTAGAGATATTCTTTTTTTTTTGAAAGATGTTAGAGATATTCTTACCTTAACAGCAAAATCCGGTTATTGTATGTGCGGTCAGCTGGAGACAAAATCACAACTCAGAAGGCACTATCCACGCGTTCCAGTTTGTACCTTGTATAGGCTTTAGAGCAAGCAAGCTGGCCATTTCTAACCTATCCTATAAAAGTTAAGCGAGTGTCCGGCGAAGTAAAGTTAGTGGAATAGAAAACTACTCCACTAACAATAGTCGCACCTGTATTTAGTGAAGTAAAAATAATATTGTATAGATTTTGTATTATAACCGCATGAATTTCAAACACAACATAATATATATCCTAAAAACATTCAAATTAAAACATGCATAGCATAACCGTCATTACATATAGTTTCATCATCATGTTCTTCAAATTAAAAGATGCAAAGTTCACCTAGACAATGTCTGACCCAAAATCATCACAAACATAGCATGTATATGTTGTGGATCGAGCCAAACAATGCCATGCACCACCACCACTCAAACGAGGTGCTCGACGAAGAAAACATCACCATCACCACCACCATCCTCTCGTCTACCATCACCGCAACCATCTCTCATCCACCACCATCACCACCTCGGCGACCTCCATCACCATTACCACCCCCTCGGCCACCTTCATCACCATCATCACCATCTCGGCATTTCATCAAACACTTGGCGGCCACGACCCTTGTTGCTCGTTGTGGCCGCCGACCGCAATCAGTGGCCATAGGGGGCGTCGAAGTGGCTGCCCGTGCCGTCGTCCTTGGACAATGTGCCGTTGTGGCATTCTTCTTCTTCTTTGCGATCGCCTTGGCGAGGACCTACGACGCCGTCGTAGGCTTTCTAGCTCGTTTCGTTGTGGTAGGAGCGATAGGAGGGTGGCCAGTCGTGGTCGGAGAGGCGGTCACCACCCCTAGAGGCCATTTCCGTGGTTGGAGGGGGAACTTTGACCCGGTGGGTTTTTTTCATCCGCAAAATTTTCTTCGGCGCGGGCTATGGAGTGTGGTTGGTTTCTGGCGATGGTGGCGTTGATGTATGAGAAGTAACCGGACTATCAATTCTGGAAGGAGAGACGGTCATCTGTGGCGGCGGCGGGGCGTGGTGGCTGCGGAGGCGGGAGAGAGGGCGGCGCGGGGTGGGAGAAAGAGAGGCACCACTTTCACTTGGCCATGGAGGGAGTGAGCATATTTAGTGAGATTGGGAGGCATTTTGGGCACTGAAGATAAATTTTACTCCCTTATAGCTTTAGTACTTCGGCTAGGTGCGTCGTAAGAAAGAAAAACCGAAATGATTCTCCCTTACGGATGGATAGGGGATCGGTTATAAATGCCCTAACCACCTCAACTTCGATTCACTTGATTTGAAAAAAATGGAAATACAACAAACTATGAATTGTTATATCATGTCATATCTTTTTTTCCATCCATATCACGTCATACTTAACTTCACTAAATCAAGTGGATATTCACTTCACCATTTCAATGGTCCACAGAAATGAGGATGGTGTATTTTTTCTTTTTTAACATAGTACAAACACAAACATTTATATATACGCACATACATTCATCTTTATGAAGACACACACGCATGAACAACCTACCCTATGCGCATCTATGAGGGAATGAGCCAGCATATCATCTTAAGATTGGTGTTCTTATTGCAAAGCACAGGCTAGAATTACATGCACCAGCAGGAATCCGCTTTCGTCATCTTCTTTTCTTCGACTTCACTTCCTACCGTTTTGATGTCATGTTTTTTTTTACTTTTCTTTGCAGATTTTTTTGTCATGCTTTTCTTTTATTTTATTTTCATGAAATACAAATTGTTTCTACACCTCGTAACAACTCACTAGGAATCGTTGGAACAGATTCTTCGAGAAACAAGGCAGATTGCAGGTAGACTTTACTAGAGGGCACATATGTGCTCCATAGTCCATACTCCATATATATAGCCATATCAACAGTTTTTTTTTTTTGAACAATCACCGGGGAGGAGTGGATCCCCACCTGTATATATTACTCGAAAGGTCCAAGGGGGAAGTTACTTCACAGGTTACAGCGAGAGGATAGGTATAGGCGCCAAGAGACGGCAGCCTCCCTACGTACTGGGTCCTTAAACCTAAAGGCCAAAAGCATGAAATCCGAGATAATGCTCCGAAGAGTATCTAGGCGTGTGTGTCGTTCATTGCGGAAGACACGAGCGCTCCTGGAGTCCAACATTTTTGATAGTATGGCTAGGACTACAGTAGGCCAAATGTTGATGTCAAGGCCGACCGGTGTTGTAGTAGCCCAAAGAAGGTCGATGGAGTGAGGTTGCTTCAGCCCCAAGAGGGACCACACCTGTATCGTGGAAGGGCAAAGGATGACGACGTGCGCTGGTCCTCATGGGTGAGTGCGCACCGCGGGCAGACCGAGTCAGCGGTGATGGTCTCACGGTGTAAGTTTGCCATCGTGCTCAACCTGTCATGGTAGAGAAGCCAACCGAAGATGTTGACCTTGATAGGTGCCTTGGAGCTCCAAATGTACCCTGCGTTGAGACCAATCTAGTGGATGGAGAAGAGCAACGAGTAGGCGCACCTCGAGGAGAAGGAGGAGTCGTGGTTGAGGAACCTATCGTCGTTGGTGGCAACATCCCGCAACAGAGATAAAACAGACATAAGCTCTACAGAAGCAACATTGCTTAGGCGGCTTCGCAGAGTAGCGAGTTTGATCCTGAGAAGACAGGGGTTTGATCCTGTTGGTAATAAGTTTGGCGATCGCCTTGGGAGGGCATTTTTGCAGAGATATGGGTCTGAACCTATCCGAAATTCTAGCACAGTCTTTTTGGGGGAGGAGGATCATGTGGGCCTCGTTGAAGCGCTCAACGTCCACTCGCAAGTTGGCGAAGTCATCGAAAAAGGGGGGGATTGTTTGCTTGATGTTTTGCCAGAATTTTCGGTAGAAACCCGGTCAAGGCCCGGGCTTGCATTCACGTTCATCTCGAAAAAGGCATCTTAAATTTCCTGAGAAGAGAAGTTTTCACTAAGTGACGAATTTCTCGTAATTGGGTGGGATAAATGTGAGAGGGTGGAAAAAGCCAAGATGTAATTTTGTGTGTGCCCAGCAGATTGCGGAAGAAGTTGTGGAGGATGATAGCCTTGTCATCATGGGCAGATAACTCGGCCCCATAGTCCTCAAGGACGGCGATGTTGTTTTTGCGGAACCTCTGGGAAGCGGAGACATGGAAATATTTAGAGTTTTCGTCGCCGTCGATGACGGCTTTGACTTTACCCCTTTGCTTCAAGAAGAGAACTTTCTGTCTGATAGCCCGTTGAAGAGAGGTGACGGTGACTAGTCTAAGAGAAGCCTCTGACCGTGACAGGCTTCCCATTTCTTCTAAGCGGTTAATCCTGCCGATGACAAGTTTACAGTCAGTCTCTCGCTGGTGAACATGTCTGAGTTTTTTTTGGCCTAGTGTGTTCGACGGCAGTGGCTAGGGCTAAGTCTGAGTTGATAGCAGTTTGATGATGGGTCCATGCCGCAGTTACAATCTGTTTGCAAGCTGGGTCCAAAAGGATTCAAAGCGAAAGAGGCGGGAGCAAGGGATGTGAGAAGAGACGTTGACGATGAGCAGGACGTGGTCGAAGGCGAAGCGAGTTAGGGAGGAAAAGGTTGTGTTAGGGAACCGGTCTTCTCAAGCTAGGTTGAAAAAAGCTCTATCAAGGCGTTCAAGTGTTGGGTTTAAGCGCTTATTGGATCATGTGAACGTCCTATGGAAAAGGGGGGGCTCAATGAGCTTCAGGTCTGAGATAGCAGTGTTAAACATATCAGCTTCAGAGGAGTGGAAGTTGTTGTTATTTTTCTCACAAGCGAAACAAATTAGGTTGACGTCGCTGATAAGTAACCAAGGAATGGAACTGCTGGGGATATCTGTCTGATTTCGTGTAGGAAGTCGGCTTTGAGAGAGCGCTGAGACGGCGCATAAATATTAGTGATTATTAGGTTTGTGCCGGAGACTGGGCAGGATAAATTTAGAGATGTGGAGAAGAGGCTGTGAGCGTCGTTAGTGAGGGTAAGAACGTGAGAGTTGACTGCACAGAAAATTCCACCGGCAGAACCGATGGCCGGCAGAGATGTGTTTTGGTCTAGAGAGCGCGGTAAGAAGGAATTAATTTTAGGGACGGGGTACTTTCTAGTAGCTTGGTTTCCTGAAGGAGAGCAACAGAAGGTTTAATTGTGACAGGTTCGAAGAAAATATCCTTACATTCATTGACATCCCCGAGACCACGGACGTTCCAGGAAAGAACAGAGAAATTAGACTGATTCATAGGCAAACTTAACTTCACTACTACATTCTAGGGAGCGAAACAGCAAAGAAATACAGAGGACGGGAGATCCACTGGTGCATTGAGTGACTAACCTGGCAATGCACGTAGTAAACAAACTAAAGCTATAGAGAGCACAGAGGGGGCGAGAGATGGGCACGGCTGCAGGTGCGAGGGACCAAAAGCACCCTTCCCAAGGGCGCGCTCGCCTATCAATAGCGAGATGTCATCTAAAGACTAAAGAGTACATATAGGGGGATTCATACGTGCTATGTACCACACGATCACTATTCGTATCTGTTCTGCACACGGAAACCACAATCACTCTCTCCATCGAGTCTCACTGAATAATCTGGTATCCTACATGTGATCCCTAATTGTATTGAATTGGCAGTGAATGGCTCACACAGAGGTGATCTAGATTGACTCGAGTCTTATACATGAATGATGCAACGAAATGTGTCACACCTCCTTACCAAATCCCAATTGCCTCCCAATCACATCCCAGATATCATGGTCAACTCTAGTCACGTCCTTGCATCCAACATGATCATCAGAGCACTATTAAGCTATTAATAATTATAGTAATGACGTGATACGCCTTTCAAGATTGCATTTCGAGCCGAGAAATCTTCCCACGTTGTGTGCCAACGTTGGTGATTTGTTTGTTCATATATCTACTCCTTGGAAGAAAAGCAAGTGCTTTATCCGAAACAGAAAAAAAAAACAAGTGTGTGTGCCTGGTGAGTGAATAGGTGTGTCGTGTTGTAGTGATGTGCCGGTTGTCATGTCAATATATATGGTCGTATCCTCTTGGCTAAGTGTGGGCATGCCCTAGCTAGTTGGTGGCAACCCTTCAATAATTAAAAAGATGACCAAACTGGCCTGGCTAGTTAATCCTAGATAGCAAGTGAAAATTAATGGTGCATTTTGACCGTGCTTATTAATGCGGTCGCTCGTTGTTGTGTGACAAAAGTACTCACATACTCTCTCCGTTTCTTTTTACTCCGCGTATAAGATTTGATCAAAGTCAAACAACATAAATTTTGATCAAAATTATATTCATATATTATATTAAAATTATATAGTATGAAAATACATCTCATGGTGCATCTGATAATATTGATTTTATGTTGTGAATGTTGATATTTTTCAGTATAAAGTTAGTCAAACTTTACAAAGCTTGACTTTGACTAAACCTTATATGTAAACTAAAAAGAAAAAGAGGGAGTACATATTTAAGGGCGAAAGGAGTAGATCATATGTTAACCCACATACATATTCTGTCAGCATATGTACCCTCGTCGTTTTTGTTTACTTCGAACTAGATAATTACATGTGTGTTGAAACAAAATATAAATATTCAATACGTTGGCCATGATTTACCTGCCTATATTAATATAATTGCATAATAATTTATTAAATTATCCCCTTGATTTACCTATCTAAATAAAATTTAGGATTTTATTGGATAATCATTTATTTGGTAATAATTTGTTAGCTTATCAAAGAAAACATAATTTTGTTTGCTAAGTCAATGTGTATGTAAGGTTGGACCAAGCGTTCTGCCTCATAGGAAATGGGACCTTACGTCTTTTTTCAGTAATAGAGATATAAGTTTTTTTCTTACACCTAATTTTTTAAGTTTGACCAAATTTAGTGAAAAATATTAATATTCACAATATCAATCATTATCATTGCAGACATCATGAAATATATTTGTATACTGTACATATCTAATATTACACATGTTGATATTATATAAAATATATATTTGGTCAAACTTTATTGAATCCAGTCAAACATAATATTCTCACAAAAAGAAGTCAAACATAATATGCAGAGTAAAAATGGAGCGAGTATTTGCTCATCTGATGTACATTAATAAGCACTTCTACGTTTTTTACCAAACCGGCACTTATACGTGTATTTTTTTTTCTTTTATTATCCATTCAAAAAAGTACTTCCTCCGTAAACTAATATAATAGTGTTTAAATCACTATTTTAGTTATCTAAACACTCTTATATTAGTTTACAGAGGGAGTACAAAATATCATGGGACTAAAGAGATGTGTATCTCTAATAGATTGAAAATGTTGGAGCAACAAGCAACACCTAATCCCAACTGAATTTGAACACTCTGATCCATTTGTGCAAAACTTGTTGTTGCGCCTGGAGGCTAGAATAGCAAGCAATTTCATAGAAACTTGGACCGGAATTCGATCGAGGTACACAACACAACATCAATTTGATGCACTCCCTGTAAAATAACAATACTCAGAGCATCTCTAGCAGACACTGTAAAAACGCGACCTGCAAACGTGTTTTACAGTTCGACGAAGTAGGATTTTGCAGGGCAAAATATTGCGTTGCAGAACAGACCCTGTATATGAAACTGTAAAATTTGAAAAAGAAAGTATTCACGGGAAGCAACTACTACATCATTCATCAAGCATAGCATGGTTCTTGCAAAAACTACATCAGTTCTTCATCAAACTATATTAGTTCGTCATACTACTACTAGGTAGGGGGATATGCGGGCCCTGCAGTGTACCCGAGCCAATACTACCAAAAACGACGGGTGTGGCGGCGACGACGCGGGGGAGGAGCCGGAAGATTTTAATCCTTGTCGGAGGTGGAGTCGAGGTCGATCCAGATCTTGTCCTGCTCGGCCTTCAGGACGCACAGGTCCGCCTCCTTGGACGTGCTCGCCTGCGACGCCGTGACCCCTTGCTCGAGGAAGATCTGCTCGATATCGAGCTTGCGGAGGTTGTGTGTGGCGTCCTCCGCCGCCTCCCTCACCGAGCGCTCCATGATGGCGCGCATGAGGTGATCCTCCTGCCCCGGGAGGAGGTAATCCTCGGGGCCGATGACCCCTCCACACAGCTCGCCAGTGTCGTCCTTGAGCTTGAAGGCGAGCGGCCCGAGCTCCTCCGCCCTTCTCTTCACCGGAGTTATGGTCCGCGAGGACGAGGCGCCCATGGACGAACTCCCAGCAGCAAAAGAGTCGGGGGAGCCGATGCATCGAGACGCGAGCTCGTGCTCGTACTCCTCGAGCTCATGGCATTCGAAAGCCAGCGGTGGCCGGAGGCCATACTTCAGCCACCTCCGGGATCCCTGCTTGCATGTGGCGTCGGAGACGCGGCGGCAACGGCGCTCGGCGTCATCCCTTCCATTTTCGTCGCCATCCATGGTCGGGACAGCCTGTTGGTGGTTTTTTTGGCTCGCTGGCGGCGAGAAATTAGGGCGGAGTGGGAGTTGAATCGCGGCAGAGCTGCGACGGCGGAGGTTAGGGTCCGACCCATAAACGCGTTGTAAAATCGTATATATGCCGGCTCGAGGGGTCTTTTTGTGGGCCGTGATAAAATTTTTACGGGCCGGACGTGCGCTACGGGGTCTGTTCTGACCACTAAAACAGGCCGAACCCGTATACTCGCCGGAATTTTGTGGGTTCAAACCTTTTACGGGGTCTGTTAGAGATGCTCTCACTGCTGAACACGGGTGACTATGGACACCATACGATCAAGGCTCTGATTGGTGTTGCACCAAAACTTCAACTAGCCTCCTCCTCCTCCTCCTCCTCCTCCTCCTTTTTTCCGGACAAGACGGATTTTATGATGAATTCTCGAATCATGAAACTAATTTGGATCAATTCAAGACACATATACGTAATGTGTCACGCCTCCTTCCCCAATGCTTCTCAATCCCACCATACTTCATAAACGGCCGGGTCGGCAGAATCGACTTAATTCTCTCTCTGTGTGTGTGCATCTACTCAAGACGCATATATATAGGGATTGACTATTCGTCACCCTAGATAAGGAATAGTTATTCTACACCGCCTCTATTTTCATATCAATGCATCATAATTTTACAATTCATAAATTTTGTCTTATTTCATATGTAAAAAAAAAGACCATAAGAAAATATATATATACCATAAAAAACCCTAAATGTGCAATGATAAGCTGGTGTGGTCAACAACTAGAGGTTCTAGTCCATAACTTTCCATTTGTTTTGGTTTTCACACGCATCATGTTAGCTAGATTAAAAAAAATAAGAGCCACAAGAGGGGAGATGTGATATTATTTCTAGCTCATGTGTTGATTCTTGAGTTCAAAAATAAAGACAAGTCAAAAGCACCAACATTATCAGGTAAAATCACTATATATCAACATAATAAACTACTAACAAACATTTGTGTCAAATCAAGCGCTAGATAAAAACTCAAATGCTTGGCTTTAAAAATTATGATTTGTCAGCTAGTTCAAATGCCTAGCTTATATACTAGCAACTTGTGCCAAATCAAGTGCTAGAAGAACAACAAAAGACCAGCTCGCGCGTGGTAGCGACTCACTGAGACATTGGACTAGAAATGTTTGGATCAAGACACACGAGCGCACACACATAGCAGCAACAGATCGAGGTATTGACAGGACGGGATGATTGGTCAGGCAATACCAATAGGCTTTGTTTGCTGAGCCCAACTGCACTTGCTACCACTCAATGAGCACGGATCACGCAGCTAGTACATGCTATTACCGGAGCTCTCCTAATCCGTTCAAGGCGCAAGACACGCCTCTCCGAGCCTAGTCCGTGAGCACAACATCCTTGTCGGAGAGCTTGGGATCTTCATCTTTCAGTCGATTTGAATCATGGAAACAAATGATGTGCCAGGATGCGTAGCACCTACTTCCTCGTTGCCTCTTAATCCATGCATCACATTTATGATCATCAACTCAGCTCTTGTGCAATAATAACACTAGAGGGTTTGCACTTTTGCGATGATGGTGATGAGTGAATAGGTGAGCCCGACTGCCGGATGATGTTGCATTGCATGTGCCTCCAGTCATGTCGATGTATATAATTGTGTAATGATCAATCAGCTCAAGTAAGTGAATATATGTCCCTGGTTGGTGGTGACCCCTTCCACCTATAAAAAACGACCGACCGACCTAGCTAGCTGGTGAGTAGAGAACATGGCTGCACAAGGTTTCATAGAAGTTCTGTAGAACGAGTGAGTTGATATAGCCAACTTCGCTATGTGGGGTGGAGTTCCTCCTTGCGAAAAAACATCGCTCTACTCTCTTCTTTCTTGTTGATTGTTTGAAATAGCTAAGTGCTTATGCCAAGCGATGACACCATCGCTCTTCTCGTCGGTACATAAAAAGATGAAAATCAAAGTGTAACATTGAAGCTTATGTGATCATTTCCCGAAACAACAAATATTTGGCTACAAAATTTGGGTCTTCAGCTTTAGGAGTTGACTAATATTGTTCAAAAAACATGAACTACAGCGGACATAAATACATTAGTATGCTATAAGAAATTGGCATCCATCCAAACAGTGACCAAACCAAGAAAAAATCAATATTTGTCTTGGTAGGATGAGTTTCATCCACGAGTTTTCAGAATAGTTAGATGTCACATGTTTATTAGCAATTTAGCACGTCAGGTTGTGTTTCACCGGCCTTTTGATGGCAAATAAAATGTTAACGCAGATGATGATGATGATGCCAATGAATTGGTTGCAAGATCCTTATGGATAGTCTACCCCAACTTGTTTTGTTATTATTGTTGTTGTTGTTTGTGATGATGATGACGCCAGATATGTGTCACCAAGCGTAATGGCAGTAGCAGGTTGGATGCTTCCAAAATTTGATTAAGGCCTTGTACAATGCTAGATGCTTAGGAAGGTGCTTAGAAAAATAAACTAATTTTTTTTAAAGCATCAGTGTCTATTTCTACAGGAGAGACACCTAACTAAGTGTCTACCATATACAAATAAGCACCGGTGTTTAAAAAAGCCTAATTTATTTCTCTAAACATCTCCCCTAAACACCTTGCATTGTACAAGGCCTATAACTAGTTAAAGATGAATTTGCGCATATGGTTCTTGCTGGTGTTCTCATTTGGGTTTTCGTATGCATCATGCTAGCCTGATTAGAAAACAAACAGGAGACACAAGATCTTGTTGGAACCTGTATGATAATTCTCTAGTACGAAAATGACGACAGGTTGAAAGCACCGGCATAAATTCTAGACGAAATTACCTTTAGCAAAAGTAAGGCGGCATACCAAAAAGACCAACAGCATTATCAGCTAGTACTAATTAACCCAAACTGCTGATTTGTCAGCCTGTTCAAATTTAGAAGCATTTAACAGGATATTGGGAGTTGGAGTAAAAAAAAACACTCCACCAAGACTTTTAGGGCATTAGCTAGGTGCACGGTAAGAGAGTAAAACCAAATTTTTACTCCCTTGCGGCCTTTTAGGGGATTAGTTAGAAAAGCAGTAACACCATCACTCCTGTTGTTCGTACCCTAAAGAAATGATGATCGAAGTGTAACCTTCAAGCTTGAGTGATCATCAAAAAACATGAACTGCAGCAGACAAAAAGGGATTGGTGTGTTAAGAAATTGGCATCCATCCAAACAACAACCAAACCCAAAAAATTGGATATTTGTCTTGATGTAGGACGAGTTACACAAGTTTTCAGAAAAGTTAGCTGCCGCATGTTTATTAGCATGTCCTTTTCACCGGCCTTTTGACGGCAAATAGTATTTCAAGGCAAATGATGATGATGCCAAATACGCCTGACCAAGCATATTAGCAGTAGCAGGTTGGCTGCTTCCAAAATCTGATTAACTAGTTAACAAATGAATTTGCATATGTTGTTCTTGCTGGTGTTCTCATTCGGGTTTTCATATGCATCGTGCTAGCCAGATTAGAAAACAAACAGGAGACAGGTTGAAAGCACCAACATGAATTCTAGACAAAATTACCTTTAGCAAAAGAAGGTGACATACCCAAAAAAGGCAACAGCATTATCAGCTAGTACTAATTAACCCAAACTGCAGAAATGATGATTTGTCAGGCTGATACGCAAGGCTTGAGTAACAATTTGTGCCAATTTAAGCACCCGAAGAACAGAAAAAACAGCACAAGCCATCAGGAAAACAACAAAATTCATATACGAATGACAAAACTAAACCGCTAAAACAAGTTCAGATCGTGCAATGGAAAGCAACACAAAGCACCCTAAAAGTTTTGACTGACAGAACGAAGGCTTAGCACATTCAGTGATCATGTTTCCCTCGGGCACCATCCACTGTAGCAGCCTTCTCTGCCCAAGTCTCAACAACATAATTCATCAATTTCAGCTTCCTCAAGTGGCCAAAGATCATCCTTTGTATATTTGACTGAGACCATCCTCCTTTGCCATCACTGCAATATTATATGTTCTTCCCACCACTCGCAAGAACCTAAAAGTTTAACATCTACAAGTGATCAGCTAACAAAAATAAAACTGGAAGGATAAACTGAAAATACAGGTTACAACACAACAGTGACTTCCAAATAAATAAAAGGTCAATATAGATGGTAAGGATCCAAGAGAAAGCAAAACGATTGTAGAAGAAAGATCAAGAAATTCCATTTTGGACCCTGCGACTGAATAGCATCCTAACAGAGAATTTTGATGTTACAGCAAAACTGCAACTAAATATCACCAAAAATTCAGATACTGGAGATTATGCTCTTTGCTCGACGTGTATGTTCGTATAAGTTGCAGACCTATGGAGATAATAAATTGATGATTTTTTTCTTGTCAAAACAGTGTGACAAAACATGGAGACTGAGAATTGTTCCTTTTTTTTCTTTTGGTATTGCTGAGAAAAGCTGTAATGGTATAATTTTTGAACAAGTATGAACAAGCATGTCTCATCAACTAAGCAAAAAATGTAAGTGATCGCAATCTAATGTAAACACCAGTGGTGCCAGTGGTGCTTTCAGAAAGTAAGTGAAAAAGGGCTGTATTACATATAACATAGGACTCCTAAGATTCAGAGTTATAAAAAGAAGAGTAGAATAGACATTAACGGAAGCAAGCTATGATAAACATTAGCGAAGAGCTATACCATATGAGTATATAGATTACAGAAAGCTGTTCTTCTATTTCAGCTCTGGACATATTCTGATGTCATCGGCACATTACCAGACCCATGAGAACTAGAACTGTTGACAGGCACAGTGCGCTGAGCGAAACTGAGCAACTGCTTGCGCTGATACTCATTTGTGTGAGGAAGGCTGGCACGCAACAGCTCCACTGGTGTTTCCCTGCTTATCACAGCTGCAGCAGCAGGTTGCATTTGCACTGTATGAACCACAGTATCGAATTTACTCATGCAATACCCCATAAGCAGCCCGAAGAAGGCATCAAATGATGCCTGCCATAGAGCTCGGTTCTGCATGCTGTAGGCAGAGGCCACATGTTGATCAGTAAGAAGCTCTGTAGCTCTGTCCAGTACAGACTTTATGATGACAGAAGCCCCATCGCCAGCAGCATATCCCAGAGGTCGAAGAGGTGGTTGCTGTGACGAACACGCAACAGCTGCAAGACAAGCACTGAGCCCACTCAAGTCCATCCGAACAACACAGGTGGATACGGTACTTACAAGTTTAGTTGTGGTCCCAGCTATGCTGCTATCAGAGGGCAAATTGGCGAATATAAATCTTAGATGCCGGAAAACTGCCATGCAAACTATCCTTGCCAGCTCGCTGCCTGAAGTAACAAGATCAATATAACGAGAAAGTAATTTCCGACCCTTCGGAAGAGATACTATGCGGAGAAACACTAGATCATCATTTGGCAACAGAGATGCATCCTTATTAGGTGTGAGTGGATCAACTAATTGCAGTGATTCTGCCAGCTGCTCGAGAAGAGCCTGTCTTCTGTTTCTCAGTTGCAAACCACCATCTGGCTGTTGACTGAAGTGAAGCAAACGATCAATATCATCCACATCCAGTAGTAGGCAAAGGCCATCTTCAATTGTGATTCTAGCAGCCAGCATCGGCTCTTGGTCAAGAGATTTTGAAGCAGATTTTTCAGTAGTGCTATCACTTGGTTCAGAGGCTTCTTCAACATCAAGGAGCGGACGGGGCCTGCGGATGGAAGAAAATGGGAGCCTCCCAAGAGCATCAACCTGAAGATACGCATGTGGTTCATCCTTACTGCGTGCACGAGATGATGGATCTCTGATCAAGGTTGGACAGAAGTAGTGCCTCAGTTGTGCTCCTGCTGATTTTCTGGACAAACAAGCTTGATGATAATAATCATCAATATATGGATCGGTGATCTGAGTGGCAGCTTTCTGCATCCTTGCGATGTTCTCAATTTCTTCAGTGGACATGTACTTGGATCTGAACCGCTGCCACCTATTGTCCATTCTCATATTGGCAGGCTCAAAACCTTGGGGAGGATAGCGTGGGCCATGCCTTCCATGGTGTAACATCGATCTTGCTCTGGGATCACTCAAGTCAGGCATAACAAAATTTGGATCAAATCTACCCATCATTTGTGGTGAAGGATGCCGAGGACCAAACATCTGCACATTTTGTGGTGGAGAGTGTTGGGCACCAAGCATCTGGGCATGTAGTTGTGAGAACTGGGGTGGAGAGTGTTGAATTGGGAGCATTCCATTTTGTTGACGGGGTGGCGGCATTTGAGGTGGCATAAATCCATTTGGATGCTGCATCAAAGCTGGTGGAAATCTGCTGCCATTCCCACGAATCAGTTCAATATTATTGTATTGCGGCTCTTGGTGAGGATATGATGACATTCTCTGCAAAGGAGATGGCCTTGGTCCGAGAATAGGTTCAATAGGATTATACTGAGCATCTTGTTGCGGGGATGAGGATGTCCTCTGAAGTCTGGAGTCAGCAAACTGGTCTGAATGGGGTGGTTGAGACCACCAGTTTTTGTTGTCCAGCCGTTGTTCAGCGTCCAATGCAGGCTGTTTAGGCCAGTATGATGATTCAGCCTCTTGTGTCCAGTCAGCAGAGGAAGCTATAAAGCACAGAATTATAATAAAATGATTAAACAAATAAAAATGATGTTAATGTGTATAGCACTCAACAAAGCAACAAGACAACAAAGAATTTGTTTTCATTAGTTAACCCAAGATTTGCCTTCAAACAATGACAGACTGGCAGTAGCAGCCATATTATAGTAATTACATTGGCCAGACATAAGACATAACAAGCCAAGTTAAGTACATCATGATAAGTGTAGCTGTGGCAGCAAGTTGAAAGAATTTAGAGAATATCTCTTAAGCATTTGCAAACATGCTCTAACAGCATGCATAATGCAGCAAACATATCCTTCAAAGACAGAAAGGAAATTAAAACATAAAAGCATATTTCCTCAAAAAAAAGAGTAAATCAGCATTACTCACTTTGTCCAGGTAACGATCCCCCACGACTAACTATTCCTGATTGCTTTGGTTTGTTAACAGTTCTGGACAGCTGAAATTGTAAATAAATAAATCAGCCTCACCAACAAACAGGAATAAATGAAACACGGCAAGCGTGCAAATTAGTTACACGTTAATTTTGGTAAAACAAATGAGAGCTCATGTGACTATATCAGTATAATCTTATAATATACATCCGATAATCTTAAATGCACTATGTACCAAAGAATCAAACCTTTGAGAATGCCCCGGCAAGATCATCAACACCAGTAAATGAACCTACACCTTCGTCCTGCAGAAGCAAAGCTTGACCAATGAGCTGTTGATCTTCCTATACAACAGAAAAAAAAAAACTTTTGCAATCTTTTAAGGTGATAAGAAATTCAGTGGGACAGCATTCTCAGATCATTCCTAAATGCATGTTCGGGATCCAACTGTTAGTGGAAAATAAACAGAAACTGGAGGGAATGAAGCATGCAGTACACACAACTTGTAATGGTTTCTACCTTAAGTCAGAACTGAAACTTGCTTGTGTATAGTTAGGACTGCATTCAACGTAAGCTTTCTAATTTTTCCAGGATATGCAAGGAGGATTTCCAACCATAGCTGTATACACTTTACAGAGTTAACTAATAGTTCAAAATAGATACGCCAACTTCCTCAGTTTAAGCGGATTGTTTTCTGAATCATGATAGCATTAGTAACCCCAGGCTTTTGACCAATATACACGGAAACAGTTAGCAATCACAAGAGACAATGCCAGCTTTTCCCAGTTTACATAACAATGTATATTCCTATTTGCCTATTTGGCCGCATGTGTATACCTATAATGAAATTGGTTGCATACTTTGCATCCTCTATCAGGCTCCTGATGGCATGAACCAAACTGAAAACAAGGGCTAGAACAGATTGATCCAAAATTAAGATATAATTTCTAAGAGAAAGTCTCCTTGTGCTCTGAAGTCCACAGGGAGTTTGCGACCCTTGTGATATAGAAGGAAACCTCACAATGCTATCTCAATGCACAAGTTACCTATTTGGCACATCATCTCACAAACATAACGGCTATCCACTGTGGGTTTTTATTATTTTTTGAAAAGAAAGACCAAAAGGCGCACAATGGGTCACGTCAAAACAGAAGAGCTGTCCTCCATTCTACCATATATCTTACCTCCAACATATCCCTTCCATAATTAGGAGTGTATTCTTCGTCACCGGGCCCAACAAAACCAGCATCACCAGCATCATCATCATCCAATCCACCTAGCTCAACCTCCTCCAAGACATTGTTACCAAAGAAAGCATACTGTGATGCATCAAATTTGGTATCACCTGCACAGGAATAATGTAAGAACCCAGCAACAATAACTGATGCTATAGGAGAAGAAAGCAATATAAAAATACTATATCGAGAACATTCAATGAGAACAGTGTTAGACTAAGGCTGCATTTGGCATTGCAGTTGACTGTGATAACCCGTTAACCAGCTTCTGCCTGTTTTAGTGTTTGTTGAGTTCTACCCTCTTTTAATACTTTCATTTATGCCTTAAACTGCTACAGCAGATTATAAAATAAGCACAGCACAACACAGTTCAGCAACCGCAACCTGAGCCTAAAGCAGCTACAGGCGGGCTCCGCAATAGAACACGGTTATGAGATGTTAGTCATATACATCATGCAGAAGTTAGGCTATCACCAAAAGAAGCAATTGAAACTGCAAATGTAGATATAAGTAAGCTCATCCCACCACAGTGATTGAATTCAATCAATGCCGCAGATTTTCGCTACCCGTAAAAGTGTGGGAACAGAAGGTTAACCTGTTGCAGAAGAGAAGCAGAGGTGCCAAACTGCGGTGCTTCAGTGAGAAGCACCCACGTGCATGATATAATCCCCCTTCTTAAACAGATGTGGTTTTACAATAGTTTTGACAAATTAGGCGTACTCTAAATGATAAATGCAGGGAGTATAATTCAATTGATGCTGCAGATTTTCTGCTAGACATGGAAGCATGGGAACAGAAGAATTCTTAGAACAAATAACGACAATCTTTATTGATTCGCTCGCTCCACCGCAGAGCTAACCCAAAACACGGTGGGCACCACCGGACCAGGACTTAATTCCAGCAGGTGACATTAGCTTAACTCACAAGCATGGCCAAACAATTAACAAAATCAGCCCCGTATCCCAGAGAATAACATGGTATAATCTCAGCTAATTTATTTCAAGATGAGCTTTATCAGTGTCACTTTTCAAAAAATAAAGATAAAAAAGTTTGGTTCAATCCAATCATCATTATCACAAACTAATCCCTCTGAACATTCTACTTTCATCAGGGGAATACATAAAAAATAAACTAATCAAAAGCAAAACTGACTAGTCACCTGGCTCCATAGCGCGGGGGTTCCTGAACCCCCAAAATTCCTTGAAAACAAGCTGAGATCTCGAAGAGCAGAGCCGAGCCGAACCGTGAAGAGGCTCCGCTAGCACGAGGCGAGGCAGCGAGCAAATCCGTGGCTAGCTGCATGGAGCGAGAACGGGTCGAGTTCGATTTGCTGGCAGCAGAGGAAAACACAAACCCCAGAAGAGCCGCGCTAGGGCTTCCTTACCAACACAGCCTGGATGGATCTCCCGTCCGCTCCGAGCCAATCGAGCAGAGGAGACGCGGGGGAGGAGGAGGGGGAGGGGAGACTCCCGGGCGTTGCGCTTCCGCGGGAGGGGGTGGAAGGCCGGACGGCGGCGGCGGCAGCGGCGGCGGCGCGGGCCGCTGTAGGGCTCGGCCGGCGGCGGGGGGATGGTGGAAGAGGAGGAGATTGGGAGACGTCGTCGTGGAACGGCAGAAGCAGGTTGTGCTCGTTACCAATCGTGGCTTTTCTTTCCTTTTTTTTTTTCTTTCCACCGCGAAGGGCCCAGAAGCAGGAGGAGAACACCCCATGTATTGCAACGAGGACCATGAAAGAGAGATACTTTACATCTATGACCTTCTATCTGTCGCATAAAGGCCCCTGGACTTAAACATAAGAAGCAATCTAGTCCGGTCCTCTCGACTGTGTTGTTGTCGAAGAAGTAGGGCCATATCATGTCTCCGAACTACTCCATCATGGAAGCACTCACGGCATCTCCAACTCTGTCCGCAAATTTGCTTCGATGTCCATCCGCGGACAAGGGGGACCACTCCGTGGACATGGATGTCGCAGTCGACCATCCGACACTGTCTGCATAGATTTCAAGCTATGCTTCGACTTAGCGGACAATTTTTTATGCAACTGGATGATATTCGTCAAAGTTCGAACAGAAAATAGCATAGATCATCCATACATAGCATGCAAGTACAGCAATGTTTCAAATTCGATGTCCAACAAGTTTTTCAACGGATCATGTCGTCCCACACATACCATCCCTTCAGCTTCATCCAACAGTGTGTAGTAAATGACCGTCCATCTATCATGTGGTAAACCACGACAACGCGTAGGGGCTATACAACATGAATAGAAACATTGAATGGATGAATGATTCAATCAACGTACAAGTTGAGGAAGAAGAGGCAAAAACTTACAATCTCCTTCCCTAACGCGCGCAATGGCCATTTTGCCTTCTGTTGAGCAACTACGTGACTAAAGTTGGTAAAAGATCATGGCGCCTCATGTTTGGTTTTGGTAATTAATGACAATCTCTATGGACTAATGGTTGCTTTGAGTTATACTTTAAGGTTTGTTCATAGGAATTGATTGAAGACCATAAGTTCGTTTCAAGGTTATAACAAGGAGATTATGTGTCATCAAGGTGTTATTCAAGGAATTATTCACAGATTGGTCATGTGAGAGTTCATTCTATTGCAAACATGTCTTGAAAAAGAAAATTGTCTGAATATTCATGTTTACCTTCAAGACATTATCTTTATAAAGAGAGAAGATAAGATACAAGATTGATTAATAGTAAGGCAAAGAATGATTCAAGTTGATCAACACACAAAAGCATATAAGATGTACCAAATGGGATGAAGTGATCCCATGGTATGGTAAGTATTTATGTGGGGTCAGGTACCTTTTTATGGGCTTACATCAAAAGCAATATCTCATACAACCCATGGAGGATGACATGAAGTGATGATCGTCGTCAAGATTGCAGTATGCAAGCTCAAGTGGAGCATCACGAAGAGATTATGCTCGAAGCTTGTCATCCATTCTCCTGATAATGGACATATGAGATTTCCTTAAGAGATCTCATCCATAGTTGAGTATGGGGAGCAGTTTACTAGTCTTCATCGAACCAATGCAATCAACAAAGGTGGTCCAACTTGAGGAGGTCAAAATTGTCATAATCTAGCTCAAGTGGACTATGCACAGGGCAATTTATTGACCTTGATATGTTTGCTATTTTACCGGTCTCATTGTGTTTGTTGGGAGACTGGGTTATGGGATTAATAATCGTACTATCAAGAGGGGCTCTCGAATGAGTAGCTTGATCGTATCGTTCGTAGAGCTCAAACCATTGCATTCTTCGCATCATTATCTTTCTTGGTTATTGTTTCTCTTTTCCATTTGTGAGTTTTGAGCTTATGGTCTTCGTCGTGACAAGCTCAGGTTCATCAAAAATGGATTTTTTATGCATCCACTTTGCGTTTTCAGTGTTGGAAATTTTGTCGGTTCATATTTGGGAAGGTTATCTTCCTTATCATATTGTCATTTATTCTACGTTGTCGTTGTTGGATAGTATTTGTTGTCATCTAGCAAACTAGCTTGAGTTTTCTGATTTTGGAGTCCATTTGCAAAACTTATGACATTTTTTGTCTTGCTTGTTTCATATGTTTGCTTGGGCTATTTTTGCAGCACTCAGGCGGTAGTACCTCTCTAAGCGGTACTTGCACTATGGACTTGTTGGGGAACGTCGCATGGGAAACAAAAATTTTCCTACGCGCACGAAGACCTATCATGGTGATGTCCATCTACGAGAGGGGATGAGTGATCTACGTACCCTTGTAGATCGTACAGCAGAAGCGTTAGAGAACGCGGTTGATGTAGTGGAACGTCCTCACGTCCCTCGATCCGCCCCGCGAACAATCCCGCGATCAGTCCCACGATCTAGTACCGAACGGACGGCACCTCCGCGTTCAGCACACGTACAGCTCGACGATGATCTCGGCCTTCTTGATCCAGCAAGAGAGACGGAGAGGTAGAAGAGTTCTCCGGCAGCGTGACGGCGCTCCGGAGGTTGGTGATGATCTTGTCTCAGCAGGGCTCCGCCCGAGCTCCGCAGAAACGCGATCTAGAGGAAAAACTATGGAGGTATGTGGTCGGGCAGCCGTGAGAAAAGTCGTCTCAAATCAGCCCTAAAACCTCCGTATATATAGGTGGGAGGGAGGGGAGGAGGCAGCCTCAAAACCTAAAGGTTTGGCCGAAATTGGAGGTGGAGGAGTCCTACTCCAATCCTACTTGGAGTAGGATTCCACCTTCCCACTTGGAAACTCTTTCCACCTTGTGTTTTTTCCTTCTCAAACCTTATGGGCCTTAGTGGGAACTTATTCCAGCCCACTAGGGGCTGGTTTATCTCTTCCCATAGCCCATGAGACCCCTTGGGGCGTGACACCCCTCCCGATGGTCCCCGGCACCCCTCCCGGCACTCCCGGTACACTACCGATGAGCCCGAAACTTTTCCGGTAATGCACGAAAACCTTCCGGTAACCAAATGAGGTCATCCTATATATCAATCTTCGTTTCCGGACCATTCCGGAAACCCTCGTGACGTCCGTGATCTCATCCGGGACTCCGAACAACATTCGGTAACCAACCATATAACTCAAATACGCATAAAACAACGTCGAACCTTAAGTGTGCAGACCCTGCGGGTTCGAGAACTATGTAGACATGACCCGAGAGACTCCTCGGTCAATATCCAATAGCGGGACCTGGATGCCCATATTGGATCCTACATATTCTACGAAGATCTTATCGTTTGAACCTCAGTGCCAAGGATTCATATAATCCCGTATGTCATTCCCTTTGTCCTTCGGTATGTTACTTGCCCGAGATTCGATCGTTAGTATCCGCATACCTATTTCAATCTCGTTTACCGGCAAGTCTCTTTACTCGTTCCGTAATACAAGATCCCGCAACTTACGTTAAGTTACATTGCTTGCAAGGCTTGTGTGTGATGTTGTATTACCGAGTGGGCCCCGAGATACCTCTCCGTCACACGGAGTGACAAATCCCAGTCTCGATCTATACTAACTCAACGAACACCTTCGGAGATACCTGTAGAGCATCTTTATAGTCACCCAGTTACGTTGCGACGTTTGATACACACAAAGCATTCCTCCGGTGTCCGTGAGTTATATGATCTCATGGTCATAGGAACAAATACTTGACACGCAGAAAACAGTAGCAACAAAATGACACGATCAACATGCTACGTCTATTAGTTTGGGTCTAGTCCATCACATGATTCTCCTAATGATGTGATCCCGTTATCAAGTGACAACACTTGCCTATGGCCAGGAAACCTTGACCATCTTTGATCAACGAGCTAGTCAACTAGAGGCTTACTAGGGACAGTGTTTTGTCTATGTATCCACACAAGTATTGTGTTTCCAATCAATACAATTATAGCATGGATAATAAATGATTATCGTGAACTAAGAAATATAATAATAACTAATTTATTATTGCCTCTAGGGCATATTTCCAACAGTCTCCCACTTGCACTAGAGTCAATAATCTAGTTCACATCACCATGTGATTCCAACGAATCCAACACCCATATAGTTATGGGGTGTGATCACGTCTTGCTCGTGAGAGAGGTTTTAGTCAACGGTTCTGAAACTTTCAGATCCGTGCGTTCTTTACAAATCTTTATGTCATCTTATAGATGCTGCTACTACGTGCTTATTCGGAAATGCTCCAAATATCTACTCTACTATACGAATCCGTTTCACTACTCATAGTTATCCGGATTAGTGTCAAAGCTTGCATTGACGTAACCCTTTACGACAAACTCTTTAACCACCTCCATAATCGAGAAAAATTCCTTAGTCCATTAGTTACTAAGGATAAATTTCGACCGCTGCTAGTGATTCAATCATGGATCACTCTCTGTACCTCTCAACATACTTTGAGTCAAGGCACACTTCAGGTGCGGTACACAGCATGGCATACTTTAGATTCTACGGCTAAGGCATAGAAGACGACCTTCGTCTATTCTCTTTATTCTGCCGTGGTCGGGTTTTGAGTCTTACTCAAATTCACACCTCACAACGCAACCAAGAACTCCTTCTTTGCTGGTCTATTTTGAACTCTTTCAAAAACTTGTCAAGGCATGCATCTTGTTGAAACTTCTATTAAGCGCTTTCGATCTATCTCCATAGATCTTTGATGCTCAACGTTCAAGTAGCGTAATCCAGGTACTCCTTTGAAAACTTCTTTCAAACAACCTTGTATGCTTTACAGAAATTCTACATTACTTCTGATCCACAATATGTCAACCACATATACCTATCAGAAATTCTATAGTGCTCCCACTCACTTCTTTGGAAATACAAGTTTCTCATAAACCTTGTACAAACCCAAAATCTTTGATCATCTCATCAAAGTGTATATTCCAACTCTGAGATGCTTGCACCAGTCCATTGAAGGATCACTGGAGCTTGCATACTTGCTAGTATCTTTAGGATTAACAAAACCTTCTGGTTGTATCACATACAATGTTTGCTCAAGGAAACCGTCGAGAAAACAATGTTTTGACATCCTACGTGCAATATTTCATAAATAATGCATCAACAACTAACATAATTCTAACAGACTTTTAGCATCGCTACGAGTGAGAAAGTCTCATCATAGTCAACTGTTTGATCTTATCGAAAACATCTTTGCGACAAGTCGAGCTTTTCTTAATAGTGACTTATCACCATCATCGTCTGTCTTCCTTTAAAAATCCATCTTTACTCAATAGTCCTATGACCATCAAGTAATTCTTCCAAAGTCTACACTTTGTTTTCATCCATGGATCCTCTCTCGGATTTCATGGCTTCCAGCCATTTGTCGGAATCTGGGCCCACCATCGCTTTCTCCATAACTCGTAGGTTCACTGTTGCTCAACAACATGACCTCCAAGACAGGGTTACCGTACTACTCTGCAACAGTACGCGACCTTGTCGACCTACGAGGTTTGTAGTAACTTTATTCGAAGCTCAATGATCACCATCATCAGCTTCCACTTCAATTGGTGTAGGCGCCACAGGAACAACTTCCTGCGCCCTGCTACACACTGGTTGAAGTGATGGTTCAATAACCTCATCAAGTTCTACTACCCTCCCACTCAATTCTTTCGAGAGAAACCTTTCCTCGAGAAAGGATCCGTTTCTAGAAACAAACACTTTGCTTTCGGATCTGAGATAGGAGATGTACCCAACTGTTTTGGATACCCTATGAAGAAGCATTTGTCCGCTTTGGGTTCGAGCTTATCAGACTGAAACTTTTTCACACAAGTGTCGAAACCCCAAACTTTCAAGAAACGACAATTTAGATTTCTCTAAACCTCAGTCTATACTGTGTCATCTCAACGGAAATATGCGGTGCCCTATTTAAAGTGAGTGCGGTTGTCTCTAATGCATAACCCATAAACGATAGTGGTAATTCGATAAGAGACATCATAGTATGCACCATACCAAATAGTGCGTGGCTATGACGTTCAGACACATCATCACACTATGATGTTCCAGGTGGCATGAACTGCGAAACAATTTCCACATTGTCTTAACTGTGTACCAAAACTCGTAACTCGGATATTCATTTCTATGATCATATCGTAGATAGTTTATCCTCTTGTTACGACGAACTTCACTCTGAAACGGATTTGAACTTTTCAACATTTAAGACTTGTGATTCATTAAGTAAATACTCCCGTATCTACTCAAATCATCAGTGAAGTAAGAACATAATGATATCCACTGCGTGCCTCAGTACCCATTGGACTGCATACATCAAAATGTATCACTTCCAACAAGTTACTATCTTAATTTCATCTCAATGAAAACAAGGCCTTGCTCATGTGGTATGGTTTGCATGTCACTAGTGATTCGAAATCAGGTGAGTACAAAGATCCATCAGCATGGAGCCTCTTCATGCAATTTATACTAACATGACTCAAGCGGCAGTGCCACATGTAAGTGGTACTATCATCATTTAACTCGTATCTTTTTGGCACCAATATTATGAACATGTGTAACACTACGATCGAGATTCAATAAACCATTGAAGGTGATTATTCAAGAAAATAGAGTAACCATTATTCTCCTTAAATGAATAATCGTATTGCAATAAACACGATCCAATCATGTTCATGCTTAACGCAAGCACCAAATAACAATTATTTAGGTTTAACACCAATCCCGATGGTAGAGGGAGCGTGCGACGTTTGATCATATCAACCTTGGAAACACTTCCAACACGTATCGTCACCTCGCCTTTAGCTAGTCTCCGTTTATACCGTAGCTTTCATTTCGTGTTACTAATCACTTAGCAACCGAACCGGTATCCAATACCCTCATGCTGCTAGGAGTACTAGTAAAGTACACATCAACATCATGTATATCAAATACACTTCTTTCGACTTTTGCCAGCCTTCTTATCTACCAAGTATCTTGAGTTGCTCCGCCTCAGTGATTGTTCCCCTCATTACAGAAGCACTTAGTCTCGGGTTTGGGTTTAATCTTGGGTCTCTTCATTAGTGCAGCAACTGTTTTGCCGTTTCACGAAGTATCCCTTCTAGCCCTTGCCTTTCTTGAAACTTAGTGGTTTTACAAACCATCAACTATTGATGCTCCTTCTTGATTTCTACTTTCGCAGTGTCAAACATCGCGAATCGCTCAAGGATCATTGTATCTATCCTTGATATGTTATAGTTCATCACGAAGCTCTCTCAGCTTGGTGGCAGTGACTTTGGAGAACCATCACTATCTCATCTGGAAGATTAACTCCCACTTGATTCAAGTGATTGTCGTACTCAGACAATCTGAGCACACGCTCAATGATTGAGCTTTTCTCCTTTACTTTGTGGACAAAGAATCTTGTCGGAGGTCTCGTACCTCTCAACAAGGGCACGAGCATGAAATCACAATTTCATCTCTTTAGAACATCACTTATGTTCCGTGACGTTTCAAAACGTCTTCGGTGCCTTGCTTCTAAGCCATTTAGTATTTTGCACTGAACTATCGTGTAGTCATCAGAAACGTGTATGTCGGATGTTCACAGCATCCGCAGACGACGCTCAAGGTGCAGCACACCGAGTGGTGCATTAAGGACATAAGCCTTCTGCGCAGCAATGAGGACAATCCTCTTCAAAGTTTGCTACTATCAACTTTCAACTAAATTTTCTCTAGGAACATATAAAAACAGTAGAGCTATAGCGCAAGCTACATCGTAATTCGCAAAGACCATTAGACTATGTTCATGACAATTAGTTCAATTAATCATATTACTTAAGAACTCCCACTCAAAAAGTACATCTCTCTAGTCATTTGAGTGGTACATGATCCAAATCCACTATCTCAAGTCCGATCATCACGTGAGTCGAGAATAGTTTCAGTGGTAAGCATCTCTATGCTAATCATATCAACTATACGATTCATGCTCGACCTTTCGGTCTCATGTGTTCCGAGGCCATGTCTGCACATGCTAGGCTCGTCAAGCTTAACCCGAGTGTTCCGCGTGCGCAACTGTTTTGCACCCGTTGTATGTGAACGTTGAGTCTATCACACCCGATCATCACGTGGTGTCTCGAAACGAAGAACTGTCGCAACGGTGCACAGTCGGGGAGAACACAATTTCGTCTTGAAATTTTAGTGAGAGATCACCTCATAATGCTACCGTCGTTCTAAGCAAAATAAGGTGCATAAAAGGATTAACATCACATGCAATTCATAACTGACATGATATGGCCATCATCACGTGCTTCTTGATCTCCATCACCAAAGCACCGGCACGATCTTCTTGTCACCGGCGCCACACCATGATCATCCATCAACGTGTTGCCATCGTGGTTGTCGTGCTACTTATGCTATCACTACTAAAGCTACAGCCTAGCAAAATAGTAAACGCATCTGCAAGCACATATGTTAGTATAAAGACAACCCTATGGCTCCTGCCGGTTGCCGTACCATCGACGTGCAAGTCGATATTTCTATTACAACATGATCATCTCATACATCCAATATATCACATCACATCGTTGGCCACATCATATCACAATCATACCCTGCAAAAACAAGTTAGACGTCCTCTAATTTTGTTGTTGCATGTTTTACGTGGTGACCAAGGGTATCTAGTAGGATCGCATCTTACTTACGCAAACACCACAACGGAGATATATGAGTTGCTATTTAACCTCATCCAAGGACCTCCTCGGTCAAATCCGATTCAACTAAAGTTGGAGAAACCGACACTTGCCATTCATCTTCGAGCAAAGGGGGTTACTCGTAACGATGAAACTAGTCTCTCGTAAGCGTACGAGTAATGTCGGTCCAAGCCGCTTCAATCCAACAATACCGCGGAATCAAGAAAAGACTAAGGAGGGCAGCAAAACACACATCACCTCCCACAAAACCTTTTGTGTTCTACTTGAGAAGACATCTACGCATGAACCTAGCTCATGATGCCACTGTTGGGGAACGTCGCATGGGAAACAAAAATTTTCCTACGCGCACGAAGACCTATCATGGTGATGTCCATCTACGAGAGGGGATGAGTGATCTACGTACCCTTGTAGATCGTACAGCAGAAGCGTTAGAGAACGCGGTTGATGTAGTGGAACGTCCTCACGTCCCTCGATCCGCCCCGCGAACAATCCCGCGATCAGTCCCACGATCTAGTACCGAACGGACGGCACCTCCGCGTTCAGCACACGTACAGCTCGACGATGATCTCGGCCTTCTTGATCCAGCAAGAGAGACGGAGAGGTAGAAGAGTTCTCCGGCAGCGTGACGGCGCTCCGGAGGTTGGTGATGATCTTGTCTCAGCAGGGCTCCGCCCGAGCTCCGCAGAAACGCGATCTAGAGGAAAAACTATGAAGGTATGTGGTCGGGCAGCCGTGAGAAAAGTCGTCTCAAATCAGCCCTAAAACCTCCGTATATATAGGTGGGAGGGAGGGGAGGAGGCAGCCTCAAAACCTAAAGGTTTGGCCGAAATTGGAGGTGGAGGAGTCCTACTCCAATCCTACTTGGAGTAGGATTCCACCTTCCCACTTGGAAACTCTTTCCACCTTGTGTTTTTTCCTTCTCAAACCTTATGGGCCTTAGTGGGAACTTATTCCAGCCCACTAGGGGCTGGTTTATCTCTTCCCATAGCCCATGAGACCCCTTGGGGCGTGACACCCCTCCCGATGGTCCCCGGCACCCCTCCCGGCACTCCCGGTACACTACCGATGAGCCCGAAACTTTTCCGGTAATGCACGAAAACCTTCCGGTAACCAAATGAGGTCATCCTATATATCAATCTTCGTTTCCGGACCATTCCGGAAACCCTCGTGACGTCCGTGATCTCATCCGGGACTCCGAACAACATTCGGTAACCAACCATATAACTCAAATACGCATAAAACAACGTCGAACCTTAAGTGTGCAGACCCTGCGGGTTCGAGAACTATGTAGACATGACCCGAGAGACTCCTCGGTCAATATCCAATAGCGGGACCTGGATGCCCATATTGGATCCTACATATTCTACGAAGATCTTATCGTTTGAACCTCAGTGCCAAGGATTCATATAATCCCGTATGTCATTCCCTTTGTCCTTCGGTATGTTACTTGCCCGAGATTCGATCGTTAGTATCCGCATACCTATTTCAATCTCGTTTACCGGCAAGTCTCTTTACTCGTTCCGTAATACAAGATCCCGCAACTTACGTTAAGTTACATTGCTTGCAAGGCTTGTGTGTGATGTTGTATTACCGAGTGGGCCCCGAGATACCTCTCCGTCACACGGAGTGACAAATCCCAGTCTCGATCTATACTAACTCAACGAACACCTTCGGAGATACCTGTAGAGCATCTTTATAGTCACCCAGTTACGTTGCGACGTTTGATACACACAAAGCATTCCTCCGGTGTCCGTGAGTTATATGATCTCATGGTCATAGGAACAAATACTTGACACGCAGAAAACAGTAGCAACAAAATGACACGATCAACATGCTACGTCTATTAGTTTGGGTCTAGTCCATCACATGATTCTCCTAATGATGTGATCCCGTTATCAAGTGACAACACTTGCCTATGGCCAGGAAACCTTGACCATCTTTGATCAACGAGCTAGTCAACTAGAGGCTTACTAGGGACAGTGTTTTGTCTATGTATCCACACAAGTATTGTGTTTCCAATCAATACAATTATAGCATGGATAATAAATGATTATCGTGAACTAAGAAATATAATAATAACTAATTTATTATTGCCTCTAGGGCATATTTCCAACAGGACTACCGCTCCTACTGCCTCTTGGAAAGTACCTTATGTGCACCTTTCGGTTGCCTAAAATTTGATAGCAGAAGTGGCATGCGCGGTACTAGCTACCACTTATTTCTACCGCTACTAGTACCACTTGTTTTTTAGGGGTGTGCAAGTTTCTGTTGCCCATTCAGCATTCACGGTACTTAAGCGGTAGTTAACGAGTAGTACCGCTTTACTGCGGACTGGGCATAACGGTTGGATTCGAGACCCACCTATTTAAGGGGGGTTTCTGATACGTTTCCAACGTATCTATAATTTTTGATGGTTTTATGCTATTATCTTGTCAAACTTTGGATGTTTTGCATGCTATTTTTATATCTTTTTTGGGACTAACCTATTAACTCAGTGCCAAGTGCGAGTTTATGTTTTTTTTCATGTTTTTGACCCTTTTTCAGACGGAGACCAAATGGAATGAAATTTTACGATGATTTTTTTGGACCAAAAGAGACCCCCGAAGCTTTGGAAGAAGGCCAGAAGAGCCACGAGGAAGTCACAAGCCCATGAGGCGCGGCCTACCCCCCGGTCGCACCGTGCGGGCTTGTGACCTCCTCGTGGGCCCAACTGACGCAATTCCACCGCCATAAATTCCTATAAATTCAGAAACTTCCAGAAATAAACCTAGATCGGGAGTTCCGCCGCGGCAAGCCTCTGTAGCCACCAAAATCAATCTGGAGCCCGTTCCGGCACCGTGTCGGAGGGGGAATCCATCTCCGGTGGCCATCTTCATCATCCCGGCGATCTCCATGACGAGGAGGGAGTAGTTCTCCCTCGGGGCTGAGGGTATGTACCAGTAGCTATGTGTTTGATCTCTCTCTCTCTCGTGTTCTTGAGATATCTTGATCTCGATGTACCGTGGGCTTCGCTACTATAGTTGGATCTTATGATGTTCTTCCCCCTCTCCCTTCTTGTAATGAATTGAGTTTCCCCTTTAAAGTTATCTTATCGGATTGAGTCTTTGAGAACACTTGATGTATGTCTTGCACGTGTCTATTTGCTCTGATCAACTTGCGGGTTTGTGACAATTGGGAACCTATGCATATGGGCTGGCACACGTGGATTCATGTGAGTACTCGATGTATGTTTTGCTGATCAACTTGCGGGTTCGTGACATTGGGAACCTATGCATAGGGGTTGGCACATGTTTTGACTCTCCGGTAGAAACTTTGGGGCACTCTTTGAAGTCCTATGTGTTGGTTGAATAGATGATTCTGAGATTGTGTGATGCATATCGTATAATCATGCCCACGGATACTTGAGGTGACAATGGAGTATCTAGGTGACATTAGGGTCTTGGTTGATATGTATCTTAAGGTGTTATTCTAGTACGAACTCTTGAATAGATCGATCAAAAAGAATAACTTTATGGTGGTTTCGTACCCGGCAATAATCTCTTCGTTTGTTCTCCGCTATTAGTGACTTTGGAGTGACTCTTTGTTGCATGTTGAGGGCTAGTTATATGACCCAATTATGTTATCTTTGTTGAGAGAACTTCACTAGTGAAAGTATGAACCCCAGGCCTTGTTTCCATGCATTGCAATACCGTTCGTGCTCACTTTTGTTACTAGTTACCTTGCTGTTTTTGTAATTTCAGATTACAAAAACCTATATCTACCATCCATATTGCACTTGTATCACCATCTCTTCGCCGAACTAGTGCACCTATACAACTTACCATTGTATTGGGTGTGTTGGGGACACAAGAGACTCTTTGTTATTTGGTTGCAGGGTTGCTTGAGAGAGACCATCTTCATCCTACGCCTCCCGCGGATTGATAAACCTTAGGTCACCCACTTGAGGGAAAATTGTTGTTGTCCTACAAACCTCTGCACTTGGAGCCCCAACAACGTCTACAAGAAGAAGGTTGCGTAGCAGACATTAAGCATTTTTCTGGCGTCGTTGCCGGGGAGGTTAGCGCTTGAAGGTATATCTTTAGATCTTGCAATCGAATCTTTTTGTTTCTTGTTCTTTCGCTAGAAAACTACAAAAAAATGGAATTGAGGATGCCTCATATGCTCCATCTTTTCAATGTCTTTCGTGAGCATGATGGGAAGGAAAATTGTGCTCAAGTGCTGAAAGAAGAATTACATAGAATGCTTGGCATAGAATATGTTAATGATGAGCATGATTGCAATGTTGTTAGCATGAATTCTATGAATACCCATGATGCTAATGATATGCAAAGCCACAAGCTTGGGGATGTTATATTTGATGAGGATGATCTTTTTAGTTCTTCCACTTTGAATGATCAAAATCATTTTGATGAAAGCATGCCCCCTATCTATGATGATTATTGTGAGGATACTTATGCTTTAAAGAAGAGGGATGATAAAACTTGTCATACTCTCGAGAACCCCTTTGCTAAACCTTGCTTTTTCATTGTGGACACAATTTGTAGCGCTCAAGTCTTTTACGATACTCCCACTACTATTCTTGAGAATAGATTTCCTTATGTGGAGAGTAGTAAAATTCCTATGCTTGTAGATCATGAAAAGAAAGCCTTAGGTGTTGGTTATATTGTTGAATTCATTCATGATGCTACTGAAAATTACTATGAGAGAGGATCATATGCTTCTACTTATTGCAATAGTATCCAGCTTCCTCTCCATGTGTTGAAATTTTTGAAGCTAAGCTTGTTTTGCCTTCCTATGCTAGTTGATTCTTGTTCCAATAAATTGTTTGATCACAAAATCCCTATGCATAGGAAGTGGGTTAGACTTAAATGTGCTATCCATATGCTCCATGATGCTCTCGTTGTGTTTCAATCCTTACCTTTTACGTGAGCATCATTGAAATCAATGTCTAGCTAAGGGCGTTAAACGATAGCGCTTGTTGGGAGGCAACCCAATGAATTTATTTTTGCTTTTTGCTTTCTGTTTTGCTTTTTCCACACTTTCATAATTCTGTTGTGATTGTGTTTTTTGTGTTTCTTTTTTTGTTTGGGCCAAGCAAAACCTTTATGACTAGTCTCGATAATGGTTGTTTGATCCTGCTGGAAAATGACAGAAACTTTTCGCTCACGAGATGATTTTTCATTTTTATTCAGAACGAGCTTTTGAGTTGATTCTTTCTGCTGCTGGTAGATATGCTTTTTGCCCAGGCCGTTGTAGTTTGTCAGATTTTTTGAGGTACCAAAAGTATACGAAGTATACAGATTGCTACAGACTGGTCTGTTTTTGACAGATTCTGTTTTTGTTGAGTTGGTTGCTTGTTTTGATGAAACTATGGTTAGTATCGGGTGGTACTAGCCATGGAAAAGTGAGAATACAGTAGCCCAACATTAATATAGGTAGAATTCAAGTTTGCTACAGTACCAAAAGAAGTGGTAGTTTGTTTTCTTGTGCTAATGTTATCACGAGTTTCTGTTCAAGTTTTGTGTTGTGAAGTTTTCAAGTTTTGGGTGATGTTCTCATGGACGATGAGATACGGAGTAGAAAGAGCTCAAGCTTGGGGATGCCCAAGGCATCCCAAGCCAAATTCAAGGACACAAAAAAGCCTAAGCTTGGGGATGCCCCGAGAAGGCATCCCCTCTTTCGTCTTCAATCCATCGGTAACATTACTTGGAGCTATATTTTTATTCACCACATGATATGTGTTTTGCTTGGAGCGTCTTGTATCGTAGGAGTCTTTTCTTTTTGTTGCGTCACAATCACCCTTGCTGCACACCTTTTTGAGAGAGAGAGACATGCACTCATCGTGATTTTGCTAGAATGCTCATAGTGCTTCACTTATATCTTTTGGGCTAGATACTTTTGCTCTTGTGCTTCACTTATATCTTTTGAGCTAGATACTTTTGCTCTTATGCTTCACTTATATCTTTAGAGCACGGCGGTGCGTGATTTGGTAGTTGGCTTATGCTATGAAAGTAGTCCTAAATGTGATAGGTACCCAAAGAGGATACAAAAACCTCCATCTTCATGTGCATTGAATAGGAAGAGAAGTTTTGATTCCTCTCAATTAGTTTTGAGACGTGGATTCGGTAATATTAAGAGTTATGTTAGTAGGGTGTTGTGAATCTAGAAATACATGTGTCGAAGTTAGTGATTCCCGTAGCATGCACGTATGGTGAACCGCTATGTTAGGAAGTCGGAGCATAATTGATCTATTCATTATCATCCTTTGTGTTGAGGTCGGGATCGCGCGATGGTTAACACCTACCAACCCTTCCCCTAGGAGTATGCGTTTAGCACTTTGTTTCGATTACTAATAAAAAACTTTCGCAACAAGTATGTGAGTTCTTTATGACTAATGTGAGTCCATGGTATAGATGCACTTTCACCTTCCACCATTGCTAGCCTCTCTAGTGCCGCGCAATTCTCGCCGGTGCACAAACCCACCATATGTCTTCCTCAAAACATCCACCATACCTACCTACTATGACATTTTTATAGCCATTCCGAGATATATTTCCATGCAACTCCCACCGTTCCGTCTCATGACTTGTGTCATCACTCTCATATTGCCATTGCATGATCGTAAGATAGCTAGCGAGATGTTTTTACGTCATACGCCACGCTAGATCGTTGCACATCCCGGTACACTGCCGGAGGCATTTCCTATGGAGTCATCATCATTGTGATCTTTGAGCTGTGAGTAAATAAAAGTGTGATGATCCTCAGTATTAGAGCATTGTCCCATGTGAGGAAAAATAAAAATAAAAGAGGCCAAAGAGCCCAAAAACAAAAAAAGAGAGGCCTAAGAGCCCAAATAAAAAAAGGAGAGAAAAAGAGAGAAGGGACAATGCTACTATCTTTTTCCACACTTGTGCTTCATGATAGCACCATGTTCTTCATGATTGTGAGCTTCTTGCTTTGTCACTACCATATGCTAGTGGGAATCTTCATTATATAACTTGGCTTGTATATTCCAATGATGGTCTTCCTCAAATTTGCCCTAGGTCTTCGTGAGCAAGCAAGTTGGATGCACATCCACTAGTTTTCTTTTTGAGCTTTCACATACTTATAGCTCTAGTGCATCTCTTGTATGGCAATCCCTACTCATTCACATTGATATCTATTAATGGGCATCTCCATAGCCTTTTGATACGCCGAGTCAATGTGACCATCTCCTCCTTTTTGTCTCACAACCACCACCACACTCTATTCCACCTATAGTGCTATATCCATGGCTCGCGCTCATGTATTGCGTGATAGTTATAAAAAGTTTGAAAAGTAAGAGTGCAAAAACAATTACTTGTCCAATTCTGGGGTTGTGCATGATTTAAATTAGTTGTGTGAGGATGATGGAGCATAGCCAGACTATATGATTTTGTAGGGATAACTTTCATTGGCCTTGTTATTTTGAAAGTTCATGATTACCTTGCTAGTTTGCTTGAAGTATTATTGTTTTCATGTCAATAGCAAACTTTTGTTTCGAATCTTACGGATCTGAACATTCATGTCACGTGAAAGAAGTTGCAAAGGACAACTATGCTAGGTAGCATTCCACATCAAAAATTCGGTCTTTATCACTTCCCTACTCGAGCACGAGCAGGAGTTAAGCTTGGGGATGCTTGATACGTCTCCAACGTATCTATAATTTTTTATGGTTTCATGCTATTATCTTGTCAAACTTTGGATGTTTTGCATGCTATTTTATATATTTTTTGGGACGAACCTATTAACTCAGTGCCAAGTGCCAATTTCTGTTTTTTTCGTGTTTTTGACCCTTTTTCGCACAGAGTCCAAATGGAATGAAACTTTATGATGATTTTTTTTGGACCAAAAGAGACCCCCGAAGCTTTGGAAGAAGGCCAGAAGAGCCACGAGGAAGTCAGAAGCCCATGGGGCGCGACCTACCCCCCTGGTCGCACCGTGCGGGCTTGTGACCTCCTCGTGGGCCCAACTGATGCAATTCCACCGCCATAAATTCGTATAAATTCAGAAACTTCCAGAAAGAAACCTAGATCGGGAGTTCCGCCGCCGCAAGCCTCTGTAGCCACCAAAAATCAATCTGGAGCCCGTTCCGGCACCCTGCCGGAGGGGGAATCCATCTCCGGTGGCCATCTTCATCATCCTGGCGATCTCCATGACGAGGAGGGAGTAGTTCTCCCTCGGGGCTGAGGGTATGTATGAGTAGCTCTATGTTTGATCTCTCTCTCTCGTGTTCTTGAGATGTCTTGATCTCGATGTACCGTGGGCTTTGCTACTATAGTTGGATCTTATGATGTTCTTCCCCCTCTCCCTTCTTGTAATGAATTAATTTTCCCCTTTGAAGTTATCTTATCGGATTGAGTCTTTGAGAACACTTGATGTATGTCTTGCACGTGTCTATCTGCTCTGATCAACTTGCGGGTTTGTGACAATTGGGAACCTATGCATATGGGTTGGCACACGTGGATTCATGTGAGTACTCGATGTATGTTTTGCTGATCAACTTGCGGGTTCGTGACATTGGGAACCTATGCATAGGGGTTGGCACACGTTTTGACTCTCGGGTAGAAACTTCGGGGCACTCTTTGAAGTCCTATGTGTTGGTTGAATAGATGATTCTGAGATTGTGTGATGCATATTGTATAATCATGCCCACGGATATTTGAGGTGACAATGGAGTATCTAGGTGACATTAGGGTCTTGGTTGATATGTATCTTAAGGTGTTATTCTAGTACGAAGTCTTGAATAGATCGATCAGAAAGAATAACTTTATGGTGGTTTCGTACCCGACAATAATCTCTTCGTTTGTTCTCCGCTATTAGTGACTTTGGAGTGACTCTTTGTTGCATGTTGAGGGCTAGTTATATGATACAATTATGTTATCTTTGTTGAGAGAACTTCACTAGTGAAAGTATCAACCCTAGGCCTTGTTTCCACGCATTGCAATACCGTTCGTGCTCACTTTTGTTACTAGTTACCTTGCTGTTTTTGTAATTTCAGATTACAAAAACCTATATCTACCATCCATATTGCACTTGTATCACCATCTCTTCACCGAACTAGTGCACCTATACAACTTACCATTGTATTGGGTGTGTTGGGGACACAAGAGACTCTTTGTTATTTGGTTGCAGGGTGTGAGAGAGACCATCTTCATCCTACGCCTCCCGCGGATTGATAAACCTTAGGTCACCCACTTGAGGGAAAAAATGCTACTGTCCTACAAACCTGTGCACTTGGAGGCCCAACAACGTCTACAAGAAGAAGGTTGCATAGTAGACATCAGTTTCTTCCCCATCGGTTCTTATCATTTGAGCTCGTTTTTCCCCTTCATTGTGGACCATCTTTGAGCTTGTTATATCTCAATCCATCCAACGATTCTTGCTCCTTCTCGAGGGAAAATAGAGAGAAGATCTAGATCTATGTTTCCACCAATCACTTTCTCCTCTAAGTGAGGGGGACCCCTTGGATCTAGATCTTGGAGTTCTTTGTGTTCTCCTTGTTTTTCCTCTCATATTTCTCCATCGCTTTTTTGTTGTGGTTGGATTTGATAGTGAGGGACTTGTTCACTTCGTGTGTTCTTGCCATTGCAATAGTTGCATCGGTTTGAGTTCTCCACGTTGACACGTGGAAGTGAAAACTTAAGAAGTTTATTACTCTTAGATATTTGGGCATCCTATATCTTGTGCCTCTCGGGTGCTTTGGGCGCCCTAGCTGGTTTGTGGTGTCGAGGAGGTCAATCATTGTGGTGTAAAGCTTCGAGCAAGCGTAGGGTCTCCAATTAAATTGTGGAGATTGCCCCGAGCATTTTGTATGGGTTCGGTGACCGCATCGAGGGGTTGCCAATTGTACGGGTTCGTGACCGCCCCAAGGGTCACCATTGTATGGGTTTGGCGACCGCCCTCAAGGGCCCCTTAGTGGAATCATGACATCTTGCATTGTGGTGGTCCTAGTGACATTGTAGGGAGCATTGTGCCTCCACGCTGCTCTAATGGAGATTAGCATCCGCTAAGGTCTAAACTTGGGATACATCATCGTCTCCATGTGCTTCGGTTATCTCTTACCCGAGCCATTTACTTGTGCGCTTAATTTGTGATGGCCATAGTGATTCATGTTATATATCTTGCTATCACATAGTTGTTTATCTTGCTTAGCATAAGTTGTTGGCGTAAATAGTTGAGCCTATTGTATTTAAGTTTTGTGCTTCACAAAACAAATGCTAGTTTTATTTTGTATTTGTTCAAGTCTAAATCATAATTATTTTAAAGTGCATATTCACCCCTCTCTAGGCGACATCCACGTCTTTTCACATGCTGATGATGGTTTGGATGGTGTAGCATCAAAACGATAACGATCTCACATTACGACCATGGATGATGTGCATGTCATAGGACACAATGTGCTTTCGTTCGTGAAACAGTTCATGCACTTGCTGCCAGAAGCCCCCCACCCCCTCTGCTCCTCCCTACGAAAGGCACGACTACGGCTAACCACACATCACGCAACAACTCATCCTCCATGGCCAAGTATCTCGCCATCCTTCTTACTCCGACAAAACGACATGGCGTCCGAAAATAAACTCAATGGCATTTGACTGAACACCTGTCATGTGTGGTAGCCGCCATTGAGGTCGTCGACGGGGTGACAGATTGTACTTGGGTACAAACGGCCCCAGGGTGGACATCGCCGAAAAAAGGCAGGCGGGCGCGTCGATGCTGGTTGCGAATGTCCGACAACAATGGGGACAGAAGGTATATCGGCTGCGGCCGAGGTGAAGGGTGCAGATGGAAAATAATGGGCAGAAGTGGTGGAATGAAAGAAAATGGGTACGAGAGGACAGATTTAGTGGGTCCGGGGTGTTAGAGTCTACGGACTCTCGCAACCCTCCAACTTTATCTCCACTTTGCTAGAGAAAAAGTGTTCGAATCACCAAACGAACCGATACACGCCCATGTTTGATGGCTTGCGTGGTCTAGATTGCCTGTCCGGACGTATGCGGGCGGTTTGAGCGTCGACGCTGGAAATGCCCTTAGCACACAATTTCCTGACCGCCACCATGGGTTGGATGGAGGCATTGCACCTTTGCGGCTTTGTGACGCCCTCGGCTTAATCGTACGCTAATCATACACGCAAATGCGTACGATCAAACCCAAGGACTCACGGGAAGATATCACAACACAACTCTAGACACAAATAAAATAACATCAGCTTCATATTACAAGCCAGGGGCCTCGAGGGCTAGAATACGAAAGCTCGATAAACACACGAGTCAGCGGAAGCAACAAATATCTGAGTACAGACATAAAACAACATGGGGTGCCTTAGAGAAGGCTAGCACAAAAGATACAACGATCGAACGAGGCGAGGCCTCCTGCCTGGGAACCTCCTAACTACTCCTGATCATCAGCGGCCTCCACGTAGTAGTAGGCACCGTCGGGGTAGCAGTCGTCGGCGGCGGGGACCTCCATCTCCTGGGCTTCATCATCTGGTCGCAGCAAACGGATCAAGGGGACAAGGGGGGGGGGAGCAAAACAGCGGTGAGTACTCATCCAAAGTACTCGCAAGTCTTACATCAGAACTATTCTAATTATGCACCAGTATCAAAGAAGGGGGTTATATGTGGACTGACTGCAGCAATGCGAGAATAGAGAGGGAAGGCCTAGTCCTATCGAAGACTAGCATCTTCAGGGTCTTGCAGCAATAGACGAGAGTAGAACAGGGGGGTAAAACAATAATAGTCATATTGTTACAGCAATAATAAAGTGAGGTCACGCCTAAAGATCCTCCCTCGACTCCCTGCGAGGAAGCAATCCCGAGGCAAACTAATTCCAGTTTAAGTAACAATTGTAGTTGTATAAGATCGGGGCACAACTCCAAGTCGTCCTGTAACCGTGGACACGGCTATCCGAATAGTTAATTTTCATCCCTGCAGGGGTGCACCACATGTCCCGTCACGCTCGATAACACTCTGGCCGGACATACTTTTCTGGGTCCTGCCCGGCCTCGGAATATCAACACGTCGCAGCCCCACCTAAGACTAATCAGAGAGGCCAGCCCGCCGGTCTAAATCCTAAGCACAAAGGGTTCATGGGCCCAGTTCCCCTTCACGCTCTTGCACGTGGCGTGGGCGGCCGACGTCAGTCCTAGCATCCCTTAATCACAAGCGCGATGCATCTCGGGACCACTCGGGCGCGCGCCGCTACATTACTCGCATCTGAAAAGCTTCGGCTGATACCGCGACGCCGAGTACCCATAATTCTTCCCGCGTAGCCGGTTAGTGCGAAAAGGTCTCCGACCAACCCAGATCAAATACCCAAATCCATTAGCATTTTAATTAGGCCAACAACACAGTCTCACGGGAATCCACCCGTCTCACAACTAATCACCAATGATCCCAGTAACATGGTCGAGTAACTGTGTGGTCGTAACATCGGGGGGAATCCGAGGTATCACCCTCGTTGGATTCCGAACGATGTACCCGTCAAGGTGGGCTTAGAGGAATCACCCTCGGGGGTCCCACACTCGCGGGGTTGCACGACAGAGACGTCATCGGGAATGGTGAAAGAGGAATCACCCTCGATAACCACGACCGACTAGCTATACTACAGAGATATCATCAGGAGTACTTAGCGAGGTGTCACCCTCGGTACCCGATAGTATCTCTGTAGCGTCGTACAACAAGGGGGGGGGAGGTGAATGTGCTGTGTCGGGTCTGGCTCGTCGATCAGAGATCGAGATTTGAAAACAAGCGGGGCAACTGATCTACGGGGTCAGAGGGGATGACTGCTCCACCTATACTAAGCATATTAAAGGTACAGGACTGAAAGTAGCAGTTCATAAAAAATAGGCTATGCATCAGATATAGGAGCTAACTACAACAGTAGCAAAATACTAATGCAAGCAGTAGGAAGAAAGACATAGGCGATATAGGAATGATCAAGGGGAGTTTGCTTGCCTTGCTGCTCTGCGGCAAAGGACTGATCGGCAGGGTCGTAGATGTACCCGGCAGCAGCGTCAGTCTCGGGGTCTACCGGTAAGAAGAGGGGGAAGAAACAATAAATAATAGCACCGATGCAACACAAAGCATGACATGGAAAGATGCAGGCTAGACATGAGCTAACGCAGCAACATCCGTCATAGACGGGTCGGAGAATATCTGACGATATTTTCCGGGTCTCGGGCTACTACCGGTTATACTGGAAACGATGGAAAAGTTCACATCTCATACATACATACATACGCATCTAATACAACATTTGTTTTTTTTTCTCTCAAAACTCTCAACACTCATCTCTCTGTTAACTTAACAAAGAGAGAGAACTCTCTCTAACTCCACCTAGAAGAACACAAACTTCAAATCCTCCTACCGGAGTCCACCGTCGACGGATCGAGGCCCCGTTTGCCGGAACGGAACCGGGACGTCGAGGAGAACGACAAGGTGGGAGGAGCCCGAGGAGGGGCTCACCGACGGTGACGTGACGGCCCGGTGAAGCCGGAGTTCGCACGAAGGTGACGGTGGAGACGGCGTGGAGGCGGTGACGGTGACGATGGTGGTGATGTGCCGGCGAGGGGGAGCCGGTCGGATCCGGCGAGATGATGATGTCTCCCTGCCCGGTCTCTCCCGGACCGAGCGGGAGATGGCCGACGGGGGGGGGGGGGGGCGGGGCTCGTCGCGGGGAGGAGGAGGCCGAGGGGCGGCTCAACGGAGGAAGGGCTGCTCGCCGGCGGGGGGGGGGGAAGGAAGGCCGCCGGCGGGAGGAAGGAGGAGGATGGATCTGGGAGAGGAGGCGCACGGGCGAGAGGGAGACCGTGGTGGGGGGGCTGCTCGCCGGCGGGGAGGGGAGGCGCGCCGGCCAGGGAGGGGCGCCGGCCGAGGCGGGCGAGGTGGAGAGGAGGGAGGCGACGGGATGTGGAGGGGGGTCGTGTCTGTCGTGGGAGGGAGAGGGAGGCGGGTCGTGGGAAGGGGCGGTCTGGCGTGGGGTGAGGGGGACGTCTCGTGGGCAGGGAGAGAGTCACGAGAGGGAGGGAGCGTCGGTGGGTGGGGTGGGCCCCCCCCCACGAGGGGGGTGGCTGGCGGCGGCGCACAGGGGGGGGGGGAGGGAGCTGGCGTGGGGGGGGGGGGGGTGGCGGCTCCCTCGCCAGGGAGCTAGGGTTTGGCCGGTTGGGCCCTTTTTTGGCCCAGCTGGGCCAAGGGGTGGGGTTGCTTTCTCTTTTTTTTTTGATTTGTTTTGTTTTGTTTTACCTTTTCCCTTTTTTATTATTTCTTTCTTTCAATTTTCTTTTCTATCTTTTATCATAATTATTTTTTTTAATACTTTCATTTACAATTTATTATACCTAATTTTAATTCTTTCTTTCATAAACATAATCTTTTAAAATTTGTAATGAACTTATAAAGTACTTTACTTTTGTTTTCAAATTTGAAATCCGGACAAACTCGAATCAACGCGGGTCTGAGATGGAAATTCGATGACGTGGCATCATTAGCGGTTGATCACTGTAGCTTAATTACAATCACTACTGTAGCAAAAGTCGAGGATGTCACAATTCTCCCCTACTAACAAGAATTCTCGTCCCGAGAATTAAGAGGTAGAGGGAAAGAGCCCGGGGTATTCATCATGAAGATGATCCTCGCGTTCCCAAGTGGCTTCATCTTCGTAGTGATTTGACCACTGCACCTTAAGGAACTTGGTGACCTTGCGACGAGTCTTACGTTCAGCTTGATCGAGAATGCGGACCGGATGCTCTTTATAAGAGAGGTCTTGTTGTAGCTCAAGCATATCATGATCCACTGCTCGAATAGGGTCCTTGAAGCAGCGACGGAGTTGAGAAACATGGAAGACATCGTGAACCTGAGAAAGGTTCGCCGGCAGTTCCAATTGATAAGCCACTCTTCCACGCCTTTCGAGAACAGTGAAAGGACCAATATAACGAGGAGCTAACTTGCCCTTGATTCCGAAATGGTGTGCACCTCTCATTGGTGTGACACGGAGATAAGCCTTTTCACCAGGTTGATAGACCATATCTTGATGATGACGGTCATACTGACTCTTCTGACGAGACTGAGCAGCCTTCAGATTCTCATGAATAATGCGGACTTGATCTTCGGCATGTTGAATAATATCCGGTCCGAAGAGTGATCGTTCCCTAGTTTCTGACCAATTCAGAGGAGTCCGACACCTTCGCCCATACAATACTTCGAAAGGGGCCATCTTCAGACTAGCTTGATAGCTACTGTTGTAAGAGAACTCGGCATACGGGAGAGATTCCTCCCATTTCTTACTGAAAGAAATGACACAAGCTCGAAGCATGTCCTCGAGAATTTGGTTGACTCGTTCAACTTGTCCCTGGGATTGAGGATGAAATGCAGTGCTGAAGGACAGATGAGTCCCCATAGCCTTCTGAAAACTTTCCCAGAATTTTGAAGTGAACAAGCTGCCACGGTCCGAACTGATTACCAACGGAATACCGTGAAGTGAAACAACTCTGGACATATAAAGATCTGCCAGTTGACTAGCATTAATCGTTTCTTTGACGGCCAGGAAATGTGCAACTTTGGACAGTCGATCAATGACGACAAGAATAGCATCATTACCTTTCTGAGACCTGGGAAAACCAGTGACAAAGTCCATTTCAACATGGTCCCATTTCCACTCAGGAATAGAGATAGGCTGCAGAGTTCCAGCGGGCTTTTGGTGTTCTGCTTTGATACGCCGGCATATATCACATTCTGCCACATAGCGTGCAATGTCTTGTTTCATATTGGGCCACCAGAATCTTTGCCGGATGTCTTGGTACATCTTGGTACTACCCGGGTGAATAGACAATGGTGTGTCATGAGCTTCTTCCATCACCTTCCCAATCATCCTGAGATTTTCCTTCTTATTTGGGACGAATAGGTGACCCTTGAAATACAAGGCGCCACCTTCATCAACAGTGAAAAAGGAGGTTTTACCCTTCGCAATATAGCTCTTAATCCTGTCGACGTCATCGTCAAAGTCCTGTATATTCTTTATGGAGCTCACAAGATCTGGTTCAACCACTAGGTTACTGAGGGAACCCTGATTAACAACACGAAGGTTCATCTTTTGATACTCTTCAGGAGGAGGAACAAGGTAACCCTGAGGAACAATGTGGAGGTTCAGCTTACGGAATTCCTCTTGCAGACGATCGTGAACCTGATGAACCTGGAGGTGGTTGCAGTATGACTTGCGACTTAAGGCATCAGCCATTACGTTAGCCTTGCCAGGGGTATATGATATACTACAGTCAAAATCTGCTATACGCTCCATCCATCTTTGTTGAGGCAGGTTCAGCTCCGGTTGAGTGAACAAGTACTTCAGACTTTGATGGTCGGTGTAGATTTCACAGCGATTACCGACAAGGTATTGTCGCCATTCCTTCAATGCATGAATGACTGCGGCAAGCTCGAGATCATGAACTGGGTAGTTCTCTTCATGAGCACGCAGTTGACGTGAAGCATAAGCGATCACCTTGCGATCCTGCATTAGGACACAACCTATTCCTTGACGAGAAGCATCACAGTATATGACGAAATCCCTTTTCGTATCTGGAGGATCTAGTACTGGAGCGGACGTCAGTTTGTCCTTGAGTGCCTGGAAACTTCCCTGACATTTATCAGTCCATTCATACTTAACACCTTTGTGAAGCAGGTTGGTTAAGGGCTTCGCAATCTTGGAGAAGTTCTCGACGAATCGACGGCAATAGCTGGCGAGTCCGAGAAAACTTCTGACTTGCTTGACATTCTTCGGGGGAGTCCAGTCAAGAATAGCTTTAATTCGTTCGGGGTTGACCGCAATACCATCCTTGGAAATCACATGACCAAGGTAAGTTACTTCGTCTAGCCAGAACTCACATTTGGAATACTTCGCATAGAGTTTATGCTCCCGAAGCTTATCCAGTACAAGACGAAGATGTTCAGCATGCTCTTCTTTGTTCTTCGAAAACACCAGAATATCATCCAGATATACCACGACAAATTTGTCGAGGTAGTCCATGAATATATAATTCATCAATCGAGAGAAGGTTGCCGGTGCATTGGTTAAGCCGAAGGACATGACGGTGTACTCGTATGATCCATATCGAGTAACAAAGGCGGTCTTTGGAATATCCTCCTTGCGAACACGGATCTGGTGGTATCCCAATCTCAAGTCGAGCTTAGAGAAAGCGGTGGAACCAGCAAGTTGATCATACAAATCATTTATCCGCGGGAGAGGATATTTGTTTTGAATAGTGGCCTGGTTGATAGGACGATAGTCTTGAACCAATCGATTTGTCCCATCCTTCTTCTTAACGAAGAGAGAAGGTGCTCCCCAAGCGGAGGAACTCGGGCGGATGAAACCCAGACGGAGCGAGTTGTCAATTTCTTGCTTAAGTTCAAGGAGTTCATGTGGTGGCATTTTATAAGGACGCTTGGCAATAGGAGTGGTACCGGGTACCAAGTCAATGACAAACTCGACAGCTCGAGCAGGGGGAATCCCCGGAAGTTCTTCTGGAAAAACATCTTGGAATTCTCGGACCACTGGTATGTTTTCAATCCCTTCAAGAGGCGACGCATTTAATGCATTCAAAGCATACAGCCGTGCCTCAGCATTACGGACGAGATGAGCATGGTAGCTTACTAGTTCATCTGAAGGGTGTAGGAGGTGGATGGTTTTGGTGGCACAAACGATCGATACCGTATGAGCTTTCAACCAGTCCATCCCCAATATGAGATCAATGTTGGATGACTTTAGTAGGATGGGGTTGGCAAGGAATTCTAATCCTTCAATTTCAACTGGAACATGGGGGCAAACCACAGAGGTGCGGCATTCGCCCCCAGGGGTGTTTACCACTATCGGGATGTTCATCTCTTCGCTCCTAATGTCATGCATGTATGCAAAATTTTCCGACATAAAGGAATGCGATGCTCCTGTATCAAACAATACAGAAGCAGGTACTAAGTTAACAGAAGTGTACCCATCACGGTAGTAGGCTGGTCTTGAGCTTGACCCATATCAATGTTGTTGGACTGACCACGAACATAAGCAGGCTTAGTGTTGAAGTTGCGGTTCTGGTTGTTGCCACGGCCAGTTGCGGGAAGTGCCAGCTGATTCTGATTCTGCCTGCAGTCTCTAGCACGGTGACCTGGACGGCCACACTTGAAGCACAGCCCGTCCTCAGGACGGGAAGGAGGAACTCGAGGCGGTGGAGCTGGAAGCCTCGGCTGCCTAGGTGGTGGAGGAGGCAGGCGAGATGCAGCATAGGACGGCCTCGGAGTAGGAGCAGGTGCATGGTACATGTTGTTGGGAATCCAGATCTTCCGCTTCTGTGCAGATGAGCCCGAAGATGAGCCCATGTCACGGTTGCGCTTGCTGCTATCTTTGTATTCCTGCAGACCAGTCTCAACCTGAATAGCCTTGTTCATGAGGGTGGCGAAATCAGCATAGTCCTGAACGAGGAGTGTCAGCTTGATATCAGGGTGGAGGCCTTCACGGAACTTCTCCTGCCTGCGTGCATCAGTCGCAATGTCTTCTTCAGCATAGCGAGATAATTCCAGAAATTCCCGCTGATAAGCATCCACAGTCTTGTTGCCCTGGACCAAGTTGCGGAACTCACACTTCTTCCGGTCCATGATTCCCTGGGGAATGTATCGAGCACGGAAAGTAGCCTTGAACTCTGCCCAAGTGATGATAGTTCCATCGGGCTGAGAGCGCCTGTGGCTGTCCCACCATTGAGCAGCGGGACCCTTCAGAAAGTAGGCGGCAAAGTTGACATAGCTCGCCAGGGGCACATTGGCAGACTCCAGCTCATAAGAAATGTCACGGAGCCAGTCATCAGCATCTAGAGGCTGAGTTGAGCTGCGGTAGATTGCAGGGTTGAGACGGCAGAAGTCTTGAAGTGTCACGCCTTGTGGTTGGTTCATGTTCGGCCTTTGGAACTGATCCATGAGCCCTTGCATAAACTGGCGGTTCAGCTCAAACTGTTGGATCATCCCCGCCATATACTCAGGAGGCGGGGCTGGTGCATCGTTGGCAGGGCCACGCGGGCGGCCAACTGGTCTAACCATCCTGTTAAATATTTAGCAGGGGTAGTTTAGCTTAAAGTAATTGAAAGGAATCGCACGCATTCATGACGTAATCAAGCATAATGAAAGGGAAATGCGATAGATACTCCATAGTAGTTGAGTTCGACATACAGACCCATACATAAGTTCGATTACATACTAACGATTAAAAACTCGAAATTTGGCGATAGCCCGGACGCATTTGACGATACCCTGGACTCACTAGGCGGCACGCAGGCACGCGGTGGAAGAGTACCACAACGAGATGTAGCGATAAGGCTACATCAACCTCGGAGAGGACGATCGAATCCTGGTAGCTGGCGGTGATAGAAGGTAGGGACAGGACCCTGTGTCCCGTTGTGACTCTGGTGAGGGTACCGCATCCAGTCGAGCAGCTGAGGTCCAAGTGCAGGGGTTCTACCCCCAACATCAGTCCACTCGAGAGCTGATGGTAGCTCTGTCCTGCTCGGCTCGCGGATGCGCATAGGTGGAACCCTCGGACAGTGTGATGGCTGCAGCTCTGTCAACGCATCGTAAAGACGAGCGCGCGTAGCATACAACTCCACAGTCAGAGGTCGGAAAGCACGATCCATTGCCTCAGTGTACTGCACCAGAATCTGCGCGTCGTAGCGACGCGTCACGTAGGGGGCGCAGACAGCGACGTAGGAACGGTCGCTGCGCTCCCGGACGTCAGAAGCGTAGGCAGTGAGATCAGACCCAGTCTCATCCCCAGCAGGAGCATGCGGGATGTATCTGAAAGGGCTCTCCTCCAGGTGAGGGTACGCTCCACGGAGACGGGTGATGGCGATGTAGGCCGCATCATGGACGGCCATCTCGACCGACACTCCAATACCACAGAACACGTGGCGCTCGAGGGTCTCGCCGCCCCTCTGGTCGAAGATGCGAACCTCAGCCTGGTACTGGTACTGGTTGTACTCGCGGAAATCCTCGAACACAGTGTACTCGGGGTACCAGCGATATCCCAGCCTGGTCAGGAGATCGACCAAAATGGCCGGGAACCCAGTCGTCTCAGTGGCCTGTGTCAGGCGCACGTGCTGCCTTGCGGGACGCATCTGAAAATAAGATTGACGGATGTCAATGACAGTGTGTGTAATACATATTCAGGAGAAAAAGAGTAGATAGTCCAACGCTCCGGATTGATGTGATTCGAGAACCTAATGTTAGAGTTAGTAAAATCTTTGACCCGAAAGAGAAGAGAAAGTAGAGCCCAGAGTATAGGAAAGGAGTAAAAGATACTAATACCACCCAATTGAGATGTGGGCCCGTAAGCCACAACATCAGTGTTAGTAAAGTTTTTCAAACACTAGACTCAACTTCGGCCAAGGAGTTGATAAGGGGGCTACCTACAGGCAGTTGGCTCTGATACCAACTTGTGACGCCCTCGGCTTAATCGTACGCTAATCATACACGCAAATGCATACGATCAAACCCAAGGACTCACGGGAAGATATCACAACACAACTCTAGACACAAATAAAATAACATCAGCTTCATATTACAAGCCAGGGGCCTCGAGGGCTAGAATACGAAAGCTCGATAAACACACGAGTCAGCGGAAGCAACAAATATCTGAGTACAGACATAAAACAACATGGGGTGCCTTAGAGAAGGCTAGCACAAAAGATACAACGATCGAACGAGGCGAGGCCTCCTGCCTGGGAACCTCCTAACTACTCCTGATCATCAGCGGCCTCCACGTAGTAGTAGGCACCGTCGGGGTAGCAGTCGTCGGCGGCGGGGACCTCCATCTCCTAGGCTTCATCATCTAGTCGCAGCAAACGGATCAAGGGGACAAGGGGGGAGCAAAACAGCGGTGAGTACTCATCCAAAGTACTCGCAAGTCTTACATCAGAACTATTCTAATTATGCACCAGTATCAAAGAAGGGGGTTATATGTGGACTGACTGCAGCAATGCGAGAATAGAGAGGGAAGGCCTAGTCCTATCAAAGACTAGCATCTTCAGGGTCTTGCAGCAATAGACGAGAGTAGAACAGGGGGGTAAAACAATAATAGTCATATTGTTACAGTAATAATAAAGTGAGGTCACGCCTAAAGATCCTCCCTCGACTCCCTGCGAGGAAGCAATCCCGAGGCAAACTAATTCCAGTTTAAGTAACAATTGTAGTTGTATAAGATCGGGGCACAACTCCAAGTCGTCCTGTAACCGTGGACACGGCTATCCGAATAGTTAATTTTCATCCCTGCAGGGGTGCACCACATGTCCCGTCACGCTCGATAACACTCTGGCCGGACATACTTTTCTGGGTCCTGCCCGGCCTCGGAATATCGACACGTCGCAGCCCCACCTAAGACTAATCAGAGAGGCCAGCCCGCCGGTCTAAATCCTAAGCACAAAGGGTTCATGGGCCCAGTTCCCCTTCACACTCCTGCACGTGGCGTGGGCGGCCGACGTCAGTCCTAGCATCCCTTAATCACAAGCGCGATGCATCTCGGGACCACTCGGGCGCGCGCCGCTACATTACTCGCATCTGAAAAGCTTCGGCTGATACCGCGACGCCGAGTACCCATAATTCTTCCCGCGTAGCCGGTTAGTGCGAAAAGGTCTCCGACCAACCCAGATCAAATACCCAAATCCATTAGCATTTTAATTAGGCCAACAACACAGTCTCACGGGAATCCACCCGTCTCACAACTAATCACCAATGATCCCAGTAACATGGTCGAGTAACTGTGTGGTCGTAACATCGGGGGGAATCCGAGGTATCACCCTCGTTGGATTCCGAACGATGTACCCGTCAAGGTGGGCTTAGAGGAATCACCCTCGGGGGTCCCACACTCGCGGGGTTGCACGACAGAGACGTCATCGGGAATGGTGAAAGAGGAATCACCCTCGATAACCACGACCGACTAGCTATACTACAGAGATATCATCAGGAGTACTTAGCGAGGTGTCACCCTCGGTACCCGATAGTATCTCTGTAGCGCCGTACAACAAGGGGGGGAGGTGAATGTGCTGTGTCGGGTCTGGCTCGTCGATCAGAGATCGAGATTTGAAAACAAGCGGGGCAACTGATCTACGGGGTCAGAGGGGATGACTGCTCCACCTATACTAAGCATATTAAAGGTACAGGACTGAAAGTAGCAGTTCATAAAAAATAGGCTATGCATCAGATATAGGAGCTAACTACAACAGTAGCAAAATACTAATGCAAGCAGTAGGAAGAAAGACATAGGCGATATAGGAATGATCAAGGGGAGTTTGCTTGCCTTGCTGCTCTGCGGCAAAGGACTGATCGGCAGGGTCGTAGATGTACCCGGCAGCAGCGTCAGTCTCGGGGTCTACCGGTAAGAAGAGGGGGAAGAAACAATAAATAATAGCACCGATGCAACACAAAGCATGACATGGAAAGATGCAGGCTAGACATGAGCTAACGCAGCAACATCCGTCATAGACGGGTCGGAGAATATCTGACGATATTTTCCGGGTCTCGGGCTACTACCGGTTATACTGGAAACGATGGAAAAGTTCCATGTTTGCTATGCTAGGGACGCGTGACAGACGAACGGGCCGTGTATCCGGGTTCGTCTCGCTTTGCTGATCAACTTTCATGTTGAAATTATTTCGATCTGACTTACGGATTATTTAATATTAATTTTCAAAGTTTTAATAATTATTTAGGAATTAAAAACAGATTTAAAAGATTTAATAAAATTTCATTATGACATCATCGCGATGTCAGGCTGACATCAACATTTGACCGGTCAACTGACCAGCGGGTCCCGAACGTCATAGGCACAAGTTTTTATTTAGATTAAATATTTATTAATCAGATTAATTCAACGAGGGACCCACGTGTCATACTCTAATTATGTTAATTAATTATTTTAACTAATATATCTATCTATTTATTTATTTAAGAAAAACATTAATTTTTATAATTTATATTAACTCTCGCGTGGGGCCTCCTTGTCATAGACAGCGGGTGCATTGGCCCCACCGGTAAGTGGCCTAAGGTTATTTTCTCATTTATTTTTATTAGATACCTAACCGTGCAAATACCGTATTCCTCTAAATATCCATATACGCAAATACATACATCACATCTCATACATACATACATACATACGCATCTAATACAACATTTGTTTTTTTTTCTCTCAAAACTCTCAACACTCATCTCTCTGTTAACTTAACAAAGAGAGAGAACTCTCTCTAACTCCACCTAGAAGAACACAAACTTCAAATCCTCCTACCGGAGTCCACCGTCGACGGATCGAGGCCCCGTTTGCCGGAACGGAACCGGGACGTCGAGGAGAACGACAAGGTGGGAGGAGCCCGAGGAGGGGCTCACCGACGGTGACGTGACGGCCCGGTGAAGCCGGAGTTCGCACGAAGGTGACGGTGGAGACGGCGTGGAGGCGGTGACGGTGACGGTGACGATGGTGGTGATGTGCCGGCGAGGGGGAGCCGGTCGGATCCGGCGAGATGATGATGTCTCCCTGCCCGGTCTCTCCCGGACCGAGCGGGAGATGGCCGACGGGGGGGGGGGGGGGCGGGGCTCGTCGCGGGGAGGAGGAGGCCGAGGGGCGGCTCAACGGAGGAAGGGCTGCTCGCCGGCGGGGGGGGGGGGGGGGGGAAGGAAGGCCGCCGGCGGGAGGAAGGAGGAGGATGGATCTGGGAGAGGAGGCGCACGGGCGAGAGGGAGACCGTGGTGGGGGGGCTGCTCGCCGGCGGGGAGGGGAGGCGCGCCGGCCAGGGAGGGGCGCCGGCCGAGGCGGGCGAGGTGGAGAGGAGGGAGGCGACGGGATGTGGAGGGGGGTCGTGTCTGTCGTGGGAGGGAGAGGGAGGCGGGTCGTGGGGAGGGGCGGTCTGGCGTGGGGTGAGGGGGACGTCTCGTGGGCAGGGAGAGAGTCACGAGAGGGAGGGAGCGTCGGTGGGTGGGGTGGGCCCCCCCCACGAGGGGGGTGGCTGGCGGCGGTGCACAGGGGGGGGAGGGAGCTGGCGTGGGGGGGGGGGGTGGCGGCTCCCTCGCCAGGGAGCTAGGGTTTGGCCGGTTGGGCCCTTTTTTGGCCCAGCTGGGCCAAGGGGTGGGGTTGCTTTCTCTTTTTTTTTGATTTGTTTTGTTTTGTTTTACCTTTTCCCTTTTTTATTATTTCTTTCTTTCAATTTTCTTTTCTATCTTTTATCATAATTTTTTTTAATACTTTCCTTTACAATTTATTATACCTAATTTTAATTCTTTCTTTCATAAACATAATCTTTTAAAATTTGTAATGAACTTATAAAGTACTTTACTTTTGTTTTCAAATTTGAAATCCGGACAAACTCGAATCAACGCGGGTCTGAGATGGAAATTCGATGACGTGGCATCATTAGCGGTTGATCACTGTAGCTTAATTACAATCACTACTGTAGCAAAAGTCGAGGATGTCACAGGCTTATAGGTTTTATCGAAGGTTAGCAAGGATTTGTTGAGCTGGGCGGTAGAGTACTTTCGCCATGATCCAGTTGTCCTTGACCACCTTGTCTTTCGAGGGTAGGTGTTAATTCTGGGTAATGTAGTTGTCGAACCTTGAAGCAAGAGTTGACAAAAAAGAATGATAGTATAGGATGCGTTACATGTAAAAAATGATGAATATGTATGTACAATACAAGAACACATGAGGCAATTTACCCAAATTGCTATAATTAGACGAAACCAAATCCACCGCACTGAAAGTGATGATAGAACTCGACAAAGTTGTGATGGAACCCTATATATATGTATGACACATGGATGATCTTCAAGAAATAAATTGGCACGGCATAAAAATGATTATGAATCTAAGAAAGGATTTTAACAACTTAGGTTAACCCCAGCGGGAGTCGCCAAGAGGACGACATCGGGCAACGAGGGGGCGTCTGTCGTCCAACCGTAGTCATCAAAATTGGACAGTGGTCTATGACGAGTCGTGTGCAAGACGAACCGAAAGGGAAAAGATGTGAGTAGGACACATGGGTTAAGGGGATATGTGGTGCAAGTAAATGTGGACGAGAAGGGCATCCGGACTCCCCTAAACCCCCAATTTGACGTCGACTTGAGGGAATCAAAATTATAATTTTATATGATATACTGCTAACTAAAACCAAGACACTTATTTCAGAATTAGGGGGGGGGGGGGTACTAGTTAGGGGTTCGGGCCTTTTTCCCCTCACGGCCAGTGAGAATTCGATCTAGTGGAGTTGGGGAAGGGAGGGCCATTTTCTCTTCTGTTTTGAGAAAGCCAAATAGGAAGGGAAAAAAGATAGAAGGGGCAGAGAGCCAATTCTGCAGCCTTTCCTTTTCTGCATTTTTTTAGGGGGGGGGGGGGGGGGCAAATAGATGGGGGAGAAAAAGGAAGTGGCCGAGAGGCGGCGACGTAGAGTGCACGAGCAAAGCCTTCAATCAACAAAAGGATAAGAAAAGAGTTGGCGTCCGTCGTAGTTGAGGTGACCAACTGTTTTTGTCACAAGCATATGTGTGCACGCCTGACTACTTTGCTAGGGTCTCGTGTGCACGCTTAATATACGGCCGTGCACGTGCACGCATATGCGATCGATATTCCGTGCCGGTATTCAAAATAGCTCGGTGCCAACCGGCCAGATTTGAACAGCTAAAAAGTACTCTAGTGCAAGTGGAGGTGCTGCCAGATGTGCAGAAATAATAAACAAAGCAAAAGCATATTGGCCAGTAATTAAATTTTCCCCAGTTTTATCAAGTGGTCAACAGAGATAAGAAAATTCAACGATAATAGGGCCTCTGACGTGTAACAGGGCACCGCCTCCAGTAACTTATCAGTTCATGTATCAATGCATCATCACACAAAAATAATACTGGCACAAAGTGGCGCAATTTTGTAATCGTATACCATGGCGGGGTCGAAAGCAACAGCATAGTCACATGAGATTATCATGAACCAAAGTGAAGTGGCATACCAAGAAAGCACCAGCATTCTCAGGTCACATCATAAGGACCGGATATGAATTGACATTGCAACAAACACAGCAGCACTATCCAGTGAGATTCACGTGAAGCCATATGGCACATGAAACCACAGCTTCAGAAACTATGGTCTGCCAGCTTCTGGTTAACTATCTGCGGGCACGCAAGGAGCAGATGACGGATAAATAAATTTGCGCAGGTTCAAACGCTGGAAATGGAAAATGAGATCCCTGGACCATGAGCCATCAAGAAAACAAGGCAATTCATTTACGAATGACTTCGATATCTTGTTAAAGCGGTTCAAATAAAGTTATGGAACGTAACAGGTGACACGCTAAAAGGTTTCGGCTGACAGAATGAAGATATAGCACATCCAGTAATTAGGTGTCCTTCGGGCCACTCTTCTTTGCCGCCTCTGCCGCGGCCTTCTCTGCCTCAATCTCCGCAACATATTCATCGATTTCAGTCTCCTCAAGTTGCCGAAGGCCATCCTTCTTTGTCATCACTGCGATCTCGATGTTCTTCCCGCCACTCTCAACAACCTAAAAGGTTTTGTCATCTATTAGTGCTTGCAGAACGGAAAGAAAATTGGAAGGATAAACTTAAGTTATAGTGCACATCATATGTTCTGATGTCCATAACATTTTATTTTGACAAATAGTAAAGAATAAGGTTAGTGTCAAGGACACAAGAGAAAAGATCAAGCAATTCCATACGGATCCTGACCATCCTAGAATAGATAATCGATGCTGAAAATCAGATTGAAACTAAATACCATCCCTATTGAGGAATTTAAATGATGGACATTATATGTTCTAGCACTACACATACTAAATTCAGTATGTATACTTGGTATAACCATACAAGTTCCAGATCCATGAAGATGAATTGGTGAATTATAGCCCATCTGGCACACACGCATGGAAGCTCATGGCAAAAGAGAACTGTTCTTCAGAAATGTTGCAAAAGCTAAAAGTACAGATGCGGCCTATATTTCACATAAATATGGCAAACGATACAGACTGGTCTCATTGATTGACTCAGCAAATAAAGCAGCTAGCACACTAATGAAAGCAGAGTGGTATTTCCGAAGTGCAAGTTTATAAGGAACTGCTAGATTAACATCATTCCCCAAGATTCTGTTATGAAGAATATTCAAACAAACACTCATTAAATTTGGGGCTATGCATACATACTCTCTTGATAGTTGATACAGAGAGCAAGCCAGATGATGGACCACAGACATCTGACAATTGCATGATAGACTTCGAGTTGCATAACATCCAGGAAACAAGGATAGATAGAAAGCCCCACGTTTGCTCAATTCGGAACTCAACTTAAGTTACAGTTTTCTTAATAGAATGGAGTGAATCAGACAATGTAAATTCAATATTCACAGAGGCCTAAGCAAGCTTATCGGCACAACTAAAAGGAGCTGCACCAGGAGTAGCTATGTAAATGCCTCGTCATAAGTACCTGTCACAATTCCTCATTTTCACCTCCATTCCACTAAACATAAGAATGCTACGACAAAGAAAACACCACATCTATGAGTGGCAAGCAAGGCCTTTCAGTTCACTCAGCAGTCAACACCCACCAGTACTTTTCAGCATTTGTTTGGCAAGCCTGCCCCTCAGTTGCTAATTTAGTTTGAAGCTATACTCTTATTGTGGCATGACAAAAATCAAGTAAATCTAAGTATATAAGAGAATAAGAGATTCTACGCATCATCACATTTCCAAAGGCATCTCAAATACTGTGTGCTTGATAAATTAATCCTTGCTCAGAACGGAGTGAATCAGACAGTGGTAAATTCAGTATTCACAGAGGCCTAAACAAGCTTCTCAGCACAACTGAAAAAAGCTGCACCAGGAGTAGCCATGTAAGTGCCTCGTCATAAGTACCTGTCACAATTCCTCATTTTCACCTCCATTCCACTAAACATAAGAATGCTACGACAAAGAAAACACCACATCTATGAGTGGCAAGCAAGGCCTTTCATTTCACTCAGCAGCCAACACCCACCAGTACTTTTCAGCATTTGTTTGGCACGTCTGCCCCCCCCCCCCCCCAGTTGCTAATTTAGTTTGAAGCTATACTCCTATTGTGGCATGACAAAGATCAAGTAAATCTAAGTATATAAGAGAATAAGAGATTCTACACATCATCATATTTTCCAAAGGCACCTCAAATACTGTGTGCTTGATAAGTTAATCCTTGCTATACGGAATGGAGTGAATCAGACAGTGGTAAATTCAGTATTCACAGAGGTCTAAATAAGCTTCTCGGCACAACTAAAAAAAGCTGCACCAGAGGTAACTATGTAAATGCCTCGTCATAAGTACCTGTCACAATTCCTCATTTTCACCTCCATTCCACTAAACATAAGAATGCTACGACAAAGAAAACACCACATCTATGAGTGGCAAGCAAGGCCTTTCATTTCACTCAGCAGCCAACACCCACCAGTACTTTTCAGCATTTGTTTGGCACGTCTGCCCCCCCCCCCCCCAGTTGCTAATTTAGTTTGAAGCTATACTCTTATTGTGGCATGACAAAGATCAAGTAAATCTAAGTATATAAGAGAATAAGAGATTCTACACATCATCATATTTTCCAAAGGCACCTCAAATACTGTGTGCTTGATAAGTTAATCCTTGCTATACGGAATGGAGTGAATCAGACAGTGGTAAATTCGGTATTCACAGAGGTCTAAATAAGCTTCTCGGCACAACTAAAAAAAGCTGCACCAGAGGTAACTATGTAAATGCCTCGTCATAAGTACCTGTCACAATTCCTCATTTTCACCTCCATTCCACTAAACATAAGAATGCTACGACAAAGAAAACACCACATCTATGAGTGGCAAGCAAGGCCTTTCATTTCACTCAGCAGCCAACACCCACCAGTACTTTTCAGCATTTGTTTTAGCACGTCTGCCCCCAGTTGCTAATTTAGTTTGAAGCTATACTCCTATTGTGGCATGACAAAGATCAAGTAAATCTAAGTATATAAGAGAATAAGAGATTCTACACATCATCATATTTTCCAAAGGCACCTCAAATACTGTGTGCTTGATAAGTTAATCCTTGCTATACGGAATGGAGTGAATCAGACAGTGGTAAATTCAGTATTCACAGAGGTCTAAATAAGCTTCTCGGCACAACTAAAAAAAGCTGCACCAGAGGCAACTATGTAAATGCCTCGTCATAAGTACCTGTCACAATTCCTCATTTTCACCTCCATTCCACTAAACATAAGAATGCTACGACAAAGAAAACACCACATCTATGAGTGGCAAGCAAGGCCTTTCATTTCACTCAGCAGCCAACACCCACCAATACTTTTCAGCATTTGTTTTAGCACGTCTGCCCCCAGTTGCTAATTTAGTTTGAAGCTATACTCCTATTGCGGCATGACAAAGATCAAGCAAATCTAAATATATAAGAGAATAAGAGATTCTACACATCATCATATTTTCCAAAGGCACCTCAAATACTGTGTGCTTGATAAGTTAATCTATGCTATACAGAATGGAGTGAATCAGACAGTGGTAAATTCAGTATTCACGGAGGTCTAAATAAGCTTCTCGGCACAACTAAAAAAAGCTGCACCAGGAGTAGCTATGTAAATGCCTCGTCATAAGTACCTGTCACAGTTCCTCATTTTCATCTCCATTCCCTTAGACATAAGATTGCTACAACAAAGAAAACTACCACACCTATGAGTGGCAAGCAAAAGCCTTACAGTTCACCCAGTACACCCCAGTGCTTTTAAGCACTAGTTTGGCATGTCTAATGTTCAGTTGCTATTAACTTTGATTTGAAGCAATACCCATATTATGGCATGAAAAAGATCAAGCAAATCCTTAGTTGAGTAAAGAAAGTATAAACTATTTCATTCACTGTCACATTTCCAAAGGCAACTCAAATACTTGTGCACTTGATCAGTATCCAGTTAGCTGAACACATTTACAGCTAACGAGCTACTTGCCCTGGATCTTGCTAGGAACACCAGCATCAGAAATAATCAGAGTAACCATGAACCCATTAAATCACCTAACGTCAGATGAAAGGTAGAAACCAAGGCCTATTGTGTGCTACTACCAAGGTTTATTCCTGGAGCATGTTAAGTACGCTCTACGAGCCTATGGTCACCATTCAACAGGAGAGATGTGACCTTCATAAAATGACGAATCAAGCAATTGAGAATTTCGCATAACATGTAGTGCAAATTGAGGTCTATTCTGTTGGATATAAAACTAACGAGAAGAAATTGAAGGATAAATACCTCTAGAAGGGCTCGGATGGTGAGCTTGATGGTCTCCTTGCCGGAGGTGTCCTTGTAGTTCTTCTCCAGGAACTCCCTCATGGAGTTGGAGTTCCTCCCCGTGGCGTTGGCCTTCCAGGCGGAGAAGGTGCCGGAGGGGTCGGTCTGGTACAGGGCGGGCTTGTCCGTGTACGGATCGAAGCCGACGATGAGGGTGGAGAGGCCGAAGGGGCGGACTCCGCCGCTCTGGGTGTACTTCTGCTGCAGGCCGGCGATGTAGCGGGTGATGTACTCGACGGTGACGGGGTCCTCGACGGTGAGGCGGTGGCTCTGGCACTCGACGCGCGCGCGGTTGATGAGCACCCGCGCGTCCGCCTTGAGCCCCGCGCACGCCAGCGCGACGTGCGTGTCCAGGCTCGCGATCTTCCGCACGGACCTGCGGAGCCGGCGAGATGAGATCTGCGGGCCGGAAGGCGAGGGGAGGAGGAGGGAGGGGAACGGCGGGTGAGGGGGGTCGCTGGTACCTGGAGTCCTGGAGCTTGGGGGTGGACTTCTTCTCGACGCCGAGGACGACGGTGTCGGTGCCGCGGACGCCGACGGCGGCGTTGCCCTTGCGGACGGCCTCGAGGGCGTACTCGACCTGGAAGAGGTGGCCGTCGGGGGAGAAGACCGTGATCGCGCGGTCGTAGCGGGCCATCGCCGGCGGCCGGTCGGTGAGGCTTAGGGTTTGGTTTGGGCTTCCCGGCGGCGGAGGTGGTGGTGCCTTGGCTGGGTTGCTCGATTGTGTGCTCGGCGGCTTTGGGGGAGGGAGAAGTGGTGTTTCGGGTTGGGCTTCGGTGTTTACTTGGGAAAGAAGAAGAAGGCCTAGGTGTGATGGTATGGGCCCATTCCGTGACAGAGTACACGACCTGTATCAATCAGTCCGTTGCTTATAGTAATTATTAAAACAACACAAAAATAAAAAATCTTCTACTTCCTCCGTCTCAGTTTATAAGTCCCACACGTGTACCTAGATCGTTAATTTGACCAACTTAATAATAAACATAAATTATAAAAAATATATCATTAAAAACTTTAGATATTCTGTTTTCTAATGATATAATTTTTATATTAAATAATAGATTATATATATGTCAAATCGACGATCTAGATACACGTGCGCATCTTCTAAACTGTGACGGAGGTAGTATATCGAAACACCCCGGTCCTCATGTTTTTTACAACTAAAGTTGTCATTTATGAAAAGAAAAAAAACAATTGAAACTTATCATTCGAAAATGAAGTTGACATGCTTGACAACACATCCTCGCGTCATTAAATTTGTCATAAAAATATATTCGGAGTTGTCATGTGTTGGTGCCACATGCATGACACTTATCAGGGTCCAAACGGAAAGATTTGCGGAATATTTGGTTCATAATTTCAGTGGATCAGCCACTTCTTAAATAAATTGGAAGGACTAACACGGATTTTTTTTCTTCTCTCGGGAGCATATGCTCCCCAATGGATGGTAAAATCAAAATAAAATTATAAAATTCTGATTTTCTTTTGTAGATGTTCATATTAGTTTAAGAAGTCTGCTTGACAATTTTCATGTCATCTGGGATAACCATGCTTGGTCAGTGAAAAAAAACAAAGTTAAGTGTAACATTCGGAGGTAACAGTTGGTGTTTAATTTTTTTATTTGCACAGGTCAAAATGCTTTAATTTTTTCCTGAAAATTTGCATGTACTAATTGGGTATGACAATGAACACGTGTATTTTTAACTTTTTTTTATAATTGTAAAATTCATTTTTAGCACGCAGAAGCATGTGCTCTCTAGAACCAAAATTGATTTCGTGGCAGCACCACCCTTTTAAAACACATTAGCCCCGTGCATCCTCTCACCACCGGCAGAAAAGAAGCACCAGCATGGGACACTGTAGCACTAGTATAATACACACAACAATCAATACAAAAATCTTCTCTATATACATGTGTAGGTTGATTAATATTTCCTCCGTCTCAAAATAAGTGTCATTTTATACTACCGCTAATATAAAATTAAGACACTTATTTTGAGACGGAGGGACTAGATAACACAAAATTACGCCGCTAGTAAAGGCCCGCCGAAACATTGCATTATAACACACATTATCTTCCATATGTGCAGACAAATAATACTTTTTTATGAGATCCAACAACACCAACGATGTAAAGAATCACGCCAAACCATAGTAGTCAAATTTCAATCTCTACACTAGAACAAGAGGCAAATTGACCGTGAAGACACACATGTGTCCATGTTACAAGAATAAATGTTATTGCCGTTGTTGTTGTTCTTTTAGAGAAAAAAGGGTTACACCTCCTGGCTTCTAGATAAAGGTTATAAGATGTAACAAAAAACACTACACTTGAGTTGTCATATTCCACACCTGAACGGCGAGGGAGCGAGCAAGCGAGCAGCGCGACCCCCATTCCGTCCCCTCGCCCGCCAGGCGTCACTCCGACACCGACGTCCGCCTCCTCCCGTCGCCCGCCACTCCGACGACGTCGACCACCCTCTCCATGGTTTCGAGCCCCGCCTTGGTGTCTGCGCTGCCCTGCAGAAACGGAGATCGACTTGTAGTCTTCGATCTGGGCATCTCCTCCGACAACAACTCGCTCGGCTGCAACGATGCCAACGAGATCTCGTGAAGCTTGCGTTGTGGGGAGGGCGTAGCCAGAACGCCGACGGTGCAAGACGGGGTCGGAGGCAGCCACAAGCCGTGGGCGTCGGCCCCCCTTCCAAGAGATCCCTCTAGAGGCGCGGAAACTATCGGGAGCTGCAGTCGTGGCCGTGCCCCCTTCCCCGCCCTCCCCACCACGCGTGATGTCGTCGGACATGGAGGGCCTCTGCTTCCGCTGCCTGCGGGAGGGGCACTTTCGGTGAGACGGTGTCGTGGGTATAAGCCTGACAGTAGATGTGTAGGGTACGAAAAGGATGGGCAGAGTCCCAGCTACGGCGAGGTTGTATGAGTTCAGGCCCCTCTACGGTGGAGGTAATAGCCCTACGTCTCAGTGCTCTGGGAGCTTGTTGTCGAGTGGAATATGAAATACAATGATTTGCTAACCCCTGCACCAGCGGGGGAGGGTGGCTTATATAGAGTGCGCTGCCCTCCACAACGGTTCCGGTACAGGGGTGGAGTAGTGGCGATTGAATGCGTACGTTACAGGTAACGTACGTCCTAAATGCTAATAAATGCACCGGGAAACGTACGACCGTTTCCCTCCAGGGGGGTTACGATGTTCCGAGTGACATCCAGTCGGTTAGTTGGATGTTCTCCGAATGCAAGTCTCCGACTGGATGGTCGAGGACCTGTTACCGACTGGACGATGGGGACTCCTTAATTCAGTCAGAACTGACTAAGGGTCTTGTCCCTTATGAGGGGTAGTCCTTGGGTAGGACTTACAGGGCAGGCCCATGACCCTACCCTAGGACTATAACCCCATCATTAGTCCCCGAATGGATTGGGGTTGGAACGACGAAGCGATGCTTGAAGTTTGGATCCGACTGGAATGGATGTGACTTTGGCGTTGCTTGCCTCGATCCATTTTATCTTCTCTGACCCAACGATCCGAGTGGAAATCTTTGTGGAACAAACTGTCGGAAACCGAGTGCTTCCAGGGTATCTCTTGACGTGACCAGTCAACTGACAGCGGCGGATTTTCCGGGATCCTCAAATTTCGGTTTCCGCGCGCTTAGCGGGGATGACGCTAGCGCGCTCGAGTAGCGCCTGACGCCTCGATTCTAGCGCCTTCAACTTCTCCACTGATATCGCCGCGGTCGGTCGGGGGATAAGGTTTCGGGGCCACCTGCCAGCGACCCAGCCGGAACCTTACTTAAGTCCCAGCGGCAAGGGTTTTTCGTTATGCCCGCCGGATCTTTTGCCTTTGCTTCGTCCTCCTCGCCGCCTCCAGCGCACCTAACCTCTCCACTCCTCCTTCCCCTCCGCGGATTCGCAGCTTCCGCCATGACCAAGGGTCAGACCAGCAAGATGGAGGCGAGGAAGAAGAAGAGGAAGGCGGCGGCTCCTGCTCAGCGGCGGCAGCGGCCGTTGCCGGCGGGGTGGATCCAAGGCGACTTCCTCCCCTCCACGGTGACGGAGGGGGATCTACTGCAGCTGGTGGAGCACGGGATGATCGTGCACAAGTCTTGGAGGCTGCCGGCGGAGAATGAGGTCGAGCCGGCGCCTCGGGAGGGGGAGCGCGTCCTGCTGCTCAGCCATGTCTATCGAGGTTTCTCTCTGCCCCCGCGTCCTTTCTTCAAGGGCATTATGAACCACTTCGGGGCACAGCTTCACCACTTTCCCCCGAATGCTATTGCCCATCTCTCTGCTTTCATAGTTATGTGCGAGTGCTTCATCGGCCGCCCTCCCCATTGGGGGTTGTTCAAACATATATTCTCTGCTAGATCTCAAACTATCAAACGACTCAGCCAGTCGGATGATAAAACGCATCTTCTCCAACTCTGCGGAGGCTTAGGTTTCCAGAAAAAGAGTCGGAGTAGTTATCATGCTCTTCAGCTGAGTGAGTCGGTTAGGAACTGGCAGTCGACGTGGTTCTACTGCCAAGACGTTGCCTGCCCGAATGCCTCGACAGGGTTGCCTCCTTTTAGCTTAGATCGTCCCGCTCCACCTAAGCAGCTCGCGCTCACGAAGGCAGAGAAGATCGACATCCAGCCCCTGGTCGACGCACTCGTAGACGTCGTCAGAAGGGGAGTCACCGGCATGGATTTGCTGGAGACTTTCCTTGGTCGGCGCATACAACCACTGCAGGCTCGCGACCACGCCATGTGGCACTACATGGGGCCCGAAGACTCCACTCGGACCAACGTCTTGAGCGTGACCGAGGAGAAGGTGGCGCCGTGGGTGCTCCAGATCACAGGCGCCTGTGAGAACCCCAGAGGGTCTCGGCGAGTGAGGGCTTTCAGCGCGGACAATCCTCCTCCGAACCAGGTGAGTACCATTTGTCGAGTGCACGTATCTGTTTTAGTTTTATCGCTTTCTTGAATCTCTGCCTGTCGTTTGATGTCGCCGACTGTATTTCACGCAGAAGTGGACCAACTGGTTTTCTCCTGTCTCGAACGGGAACCCGGACGAGGAGGAGGAAGAAGGCAGCTAGGAGGGCAGTGTGGAGAGCGGCGAGTATGTCTCTGACAGTGGGGAGACGGAGGAGGAGTCTGGTGAAGAAGAGGAGGATGACGAAGAGCAGGACTCGCCGCCTCCGCTGCCAGAGCACCGGACCAAGCGCCGACATGAACCTGTGGTTCCCTCGGCCCCTCCGGCATCCTCGAGTGCTCCGCCTGCTGCTCCCGTGGTTCCGAGTGCTCGGAGCGCCAAGAGGGCCAGGGACGTTGCTGTCGAGTCCGTGGGTCAGCCTTCCAAGGTGGCCAAACCGAGTGGGTCTAAACCTCAGAAGGCTTTGCCGCGGATAAGGGTCGTCGTTCCCGTCACCTCGACGTAAGTGTCCTGTTCCTCTAACTTCCTCTGATATCCGATTGGACTGTTGTTTTATTGGTCGAATGAATTTCATTCGACATGGTTGCCACCTCTGCCACCTCTCCGGCGTGCCAGGAGGATGATCCCATGGACGCGGACAACGTCGTCTCGTCCCAGCCAGGTGCGTTGTAGCGATTCCGCGAGTTTTATATTATCGCATCGCGGATTCTGTCTTTGGTCTTGCCCCTTCCTTTTTCTGAGATCCCGCGCCGTTCGGTCCGGCAGGGGCGATTTATGTGGATGAGGGTGACCAAGGGAGACCTGAGCAAGCTGCGGAGCCTGTCCTTGAGGCTACCCCGCCAGTTACTGCTCTCGCCGCGGTCGTGCCGCCGACTGAGGCGATGCCGCCGACTGAGGAGGCGATGGTGGCTGCTGAACCGACTGGAATGGGCCTTGGGATGCCCAAGGAGCCTCCAACGATGCCAGGCCCATCAAATGTCGAGTTCAACATCGAACACCTCCTGGAGGATCAGGTGGGAGCGGCCAAGGGAGCCATGGTGCAGGCAGAGCTGATGGCGGGAGAAGCCAAGAAGGCGTACGACTCCATCGCCTCACTGTACCAGCGCAGCTTGGAGCTGCGGGACGATATCCGAGTAAGTAGTCTAGTAAGTATTTGCTTTTCTCTTGTTTCTCTTGTAACCGACTGGGTGTGCTCGGAGACCGTATGATGTTTGCAATGGGTTCACTCTGAGTAAACCCAGTGGGTGTAGTCCCCGAGACTTCTGTCGAGTGCTTGCACCGGCAGTTGTCTTTATGCATATTGTCTCTGACTTAGTCATATTCGTAAATAATATGGTCGACTGCTAACAGTTGGGGCACTTGGAGTGCACCTACTGTAAGAGTCTCCGAGAGTAATTTTACTCAGGTCGGGTGGTATTAGCCTTGTAGGCGTAAGTGTTGTGATGAATCTCAATAGGGCGGACCTGTTTGAGTTGCATGCCAGTGGGGTCACTCTCAGTGAACCCACTGGGTGTAGTCCCCAAGACCGCTGTCGACTGCTTGCGTCGGCAGGGGTCTGAAGAACTTAGACTTTGTATTGTTGGATTTGTCTGATCGTCTCTTGGCGCTGACTGGCAGAAAACTTGCGAGATGGGGACAGCATATGAGACTCTGAGGGCAGAAAAGGTGCAATTTGCTGGTGAGCTGGATGCGACACTGATTGCAATGGCTGGAATGAAGGAAGTGCCGGCGGAACGAGAGAAGTCGTTGGAGCAGGCTCGTGAAGTGAACAAAGCGCTGACTGCTGAAGTTGAGAAGATGGGGAAGCAAAGGTCCACGCTGATGGGACAAATGGATGTGCTGAACAAAGGGTGTATAGCGCAGGAGAAATACGTTAGTGACTGGGCTCGGCAGATGATGACGCGTCTGGGTGGTAAGTCCTGTTTTTCTGAGTGCTTGTGGTACGTACGTTACACTCGGCGTTGATTGTTTGCTTGCCCTGTGTTTGCATATTTTTGTGTGGACGCTGAAGCTGAAGCAACTGACGTGGAGCGGTCGATTCGCGAGAACATTCCACTCGGCGAGGACGCCAATCGAGACCTGCTCGCAGCGCACATTCGCGTGGGCAAAGTTGGTCCTTTCATCGGTCGACTGAGAGAAGTCTTCGGCCGGATCGACAAGGAGCTTTGGCCAGAAGATGAGTCGCAGCAGGAGATGGAAAACTTGATGAGTCGACTGGAGGAGGTCCCCAACCGAGTGCAGTCATGGAAGAAATCTGCGGCTCGCTGTGGTGCAGACGTTGCTCTATCTTTGGTCCGAGTGCATTGCAAGGAGGTGCGCGCGGAGAAGCTGAAGGCGTTGAAGGTCGCCAACACGGAGAAACTTCGATTCGAAGACTTCATGGAAACCTTCCTTGAAAGTGCCACCCGCATCGCCGACGGAATCGACCTGGACACCTTCGTGGAGCCCTCCAGTCCTGGCGCCAATCCAGACGACGCGTAAGAAAACTTTATCCTCGGTATGCCGAGTGTTGATTTGTAAGAAACTTTGGCCACTGCTGTTGGCCGTCACATTCTTGTTTCGGTGTGGGTAAGCTTGATCCACACCGAGCCACTATCTTTGTTTGAACCTTGAATCGAATCCTTTGCTCTTCTGTTGCAATTTTGACTCGAGTTTTTGTTTGGCATTTCTTGGTGAAGCCAAAGGCAAACATTCGGAACATGTCAGTTGTCTTGACATCTGCATGAGCCTCATTGAGGGTCCGTAGAATTTCCGATTGGATCTGTATGATCACCGAGTGGATCGGTAGGATCGCCGAGTGGATCGGTAGGACGTACTCGGAGGTCAAAGAGTACTATGGCGATACGGGATCGCAGCTAGGTTGTCGAGTGCGACTATCAGGTCGCACTCGGGGCGATTTTGTACTGATGTAGTTGTCAGTTGTTTTGACGTCCACATGAGCCTCAATGAGGGTCTGCAACTCCTGTAGTTGTCAGTTGTTTTGACCTCCACATGAGCCTCAATGAGGGTTTGCAACTCATGTAGTTGTCAGTTGTTTTGACATCCACATGAGCCTCAATGAGGGTCTGCTACTCATGTAGTTGTCAGTTGTTTTGACCGCCACATGAGCCTCAATGAGGGTCTGTTGAGTTCCCGAGTGTACCTGTAGGATACAGTCGGAGGCATGCGGGTGCTTAGGCGATTCTGGATCGCAGCTAAGTCCCTGAGTGTGACGTTAAGTGCACACTCGGAGAAAGTTAATACTTAGGCGATTCTGGATCGCAGCTGAGTCCCCGAGTGTGACGTTAAGTGCACACTCGGAGAAAGTTAATACTTAGGCGATTCTGGATCACAGCTAAGCCCCCGAGTGTGACGTTAAGTACACACTCGGAGAAAGTTAATACTTAGGCGATTCTGGATCGCAGCTAAGTCCCCGAGTGTGACGTTAAGTGCACACTCGGAGAAAGTTAATACTTAGGCGATTCTGGATCGCAGCTAAGCCCCCGAGTGTGACGTTAAGTGCACACTCGGAGAAAATTAATACTTAGGCGATTCTGGATCGCAGCTAAGTCCCCGAGTGTGACGTTAAGTGCACACTCGGAGAAAATTAATACTTAGGCGATTCTGGATCGCAGCTATGTCCCCGAGTGTGACGTTAAGTGCACACTCGGAGAAAGTTAATACTTAGGCGATTCTGGATCGCAGCTAAGTCCCCGAGTGTGACGTTAAGTGCACACTCGGAGAAAGTTAATACTTAGGCGATTCTGGATCGCAGCTAAGTCCCCGAGTGTGACGTTAAGTGCACACTCGGAGAAAGTTAATACTTAGGCGATTCTGGATCGCAGCTAAGTCCCCGAGTGTGATGTTAGGTGCACACTCGGAGAAAGTTAATACTTAGGCGATTCTGGATCGCAGCTAAGTCCCCGAGTGTGACGTTAAGTGCACACTCGGAGAAAGTTAATACTTAGGCGATTCTGGATCGCAGCTAAGTCCCCGAGTGTGACGTTAAGTGCACACTCGGAGAAAGTTAATACTTAGGCGATTCTGGATCGCAGCTAAGTCCCCGAGTGTGACGTTAAGTGCACATTCGGAGAAAGCTAATACTTAGGCGATTCTGGATCGCAGCTAAGTTTTTTTTTTGAGACCGGAGTTTGCGACCGCGGAAGAACTTTGAACCTGCAAAAAACTCAATCTGCTTTATATTATTTCACCAATACTTGTTCTTTACATTGCTTCAGTCGACGGTCACGTGTAGAAGCGCTTCAGGAGATCTCCGTTCCATGCTCGCGGCTCGTCTGTCTCCCTGTCGACGTTGTAGAGTCTGTATGCTCCATTGTTCAGCACCTTGGAGATGATGAAGGGTCCTTTCCAGGCAGGAGCCAACTTGTGAGGTCTTTGCTGATCCACTCGGAGCACCAGGTCGCCTGCTTGAAACGTACGACTCCTGACATGTCGCGCGTGAAAACGCCGCAGATCTTGTTGATAAATGGTTGAGCGAGTCAGTGCCATCTCGCGCTCCTCCTCTAGAAGGTCCACTCCGTCTTGCCTTGCTTGTTCTGCTTCAGCTTCTGAGAAGAGTTCGACTCGTGGAGCATTGTGAATTAAGTCACTCGGAAGGACTGCTTCTGCTCTGTAGACGAGGAAGACCGGTGATCGCCCTGTAGATCTGTTCGGGGTTGTGCGAAGACCCCAAAGCACTGAAGGTAGCTCGGTGACCCATGCGCCAGCGGCATGTCCCACCTCTCGCACGAGTCGGGCTTCAAACCTTGCAGAATAAGTCCGTTCGCCCGCTCTGCTTGTCCATTGGACTGAGGATGCGCCACGGAAGCAAAATCCACTCGGATACCTTGGCTTGTACAAAAACCTTTGAATCTGTCCGAGTCAAAGTTTGTCCCGTTGTCCATGATTATGCTGTGAGGTACACCGAATCTGGAGATGATGTCCCTGACAAACTTGACGGCTGTTGAGGCGTCGAGCTTCTTGATGGGCTTGGCTTCGATCCATTTCGTGAACTTGTCGACTGCCACCAACAGATGTGTGTATCCCCCTTGGCCTGTCCTAAATGGATCGACTGTATCTAATCCCCACACTGCGAACGGCCAGACAAGAGGGATTGTCTTTGTTGGGGAACGTCGCATGGGAAACAAAAATTTTCCTACGCGCACGAAGACCTATCATGGTGATGTCCATCTACGAGAGGGGATGTGTGATCTACGTACCCTTGTAGACCGTATAGCAGAAGCGTTAGTGAACGCGGTTCATGTAGTGGAACGTCCTCACGTCCCTCGATCCGCCCCGCGAACTGTCCCGCGATCAGTCCCACGATCTAGTGCCGAACGGACGGCACCTCCGCGTTCAGCACACGTACAACTCGACGATCATCTCGGCCTTCTTGATCCAGCAAGAGAGACAGAGAGGTAGAAGAGTTCTCCGGCAGCATGACGGCGCTCGGGAGGTTGGTGATGATCTTGTCTCAGCAGGGCTCCGCCCGAGCTCCGCAGAAACGCGATCTAGAGGAAAAACCGTGGAGGTATGTGGTCGGGCTGCCGTGGAAAAATCGTCTCAAATATGCCCTAAAACCTTAGTATATATAGGGGGAAGAGGGGGAGCCTTGCCTTGGGGCTCAAGGAGCCCCAAGGGGGTCGGTGTTGGAAATATGCCCTAGAGGCAATAATAAAATGGTTATTATCATATTTCCTTGTTCATGATAATCGTCTATCGTTCATGCTATAATTGTATTAACAGGAAACACTAATACATGTGTGAATGAATAGATCACAATGTGTCCCTAGCAAGCCTCTAGTTAGCTAGCTCGTCAGTCAATAGATGATCATGGTTTCCTGATCATGGACATTGGATGTCATTGATAACGGGATCACATCATTGGGAGAATGATGTGGTGGACAAGACCCAATCCTAAGCCTAGCACTAGATCGTATTGTTCGTATGCTAATGCTTTTCTAATGTCAAGTATCTTTTCCTTCGACCGTGAGATTGTGCAACTCCCGGATACCGTAGGAGTGCTTTGGGTGTATCAAACGTCACAACGTAACTGGGTGACTATAAAGGTGCACTACGAGTACCTCCGAAAGTGTCTGTTAGGTTGGCACGAATCGAGATCGGGATTTGTCACTCTGTGTGACGGAGAGGTATCTCTGGGCCCACTCGGTAGAACATCATCATGAGCTCAATGTGAATAAGAAGTTAGTCACACGATGACGTGCTACGGAACGAGTAAAGAGACTTACCGGTAACGAGATTGAACAAGGTATAGGTATACCGACGATCGAATCTCGGGCAAGTTCTATACCGACAGACAAAGGGAATCGTATACGGGATTGATTGAATCCTTGACATCGTGGTTCATCCGATGAGATCATCGTGGAGCTAGTGGGAGCCACCATGGGTATCCAGACCCCGCTGATGGTTATTGGCCAGAGAGGTGTCTCGGTCATGTCTGCCTTTCTCCCGAACCCGTAGGGTCTACACACTTAAGGTTCGATGACGCTAGGGTTATAGGGAATTGTTATACGAGATTACCGAAAGTTGTTCGGAGTCCCGGATGAGATCCAGGACGTCACGAGGAGCTCCGGAATGGTCTGGAGGTAAAGATTGATATATAGGACGGATGGTTTCGGACACCGGAAGTGTTTCGGGCATCACCGGTAACGTACCGGGACCACCGGGACCACCGGAGGTGGTCCCGGGGGACCACCGAAGGGGGGCTGCGACCCCAAGAGGTAAGATGGGCTAATTGGGGGTGGGAACCAGCCCCTAGTTGGGCTGGTGCGCCTCCCCAATCAGCCCATGGCGCAGGGGAAAGGAAAAGAGGGGGGGGGGGGAACCCTAACTCAGGTGGGCCTTAGGCCCACCAGATGGGTGCGCCACCCCTCCCCCTTGCCCTGGCCGCCACCCCTTCCCCATCTGAGGGCTGCCGCACCCCTTAGGGGTGGGAACCCTAAGGGTTGCGCCCCCTCCCTCTCCCCCTATATATAGATGAGGTTCGGGGCTGTTTGAGACACGGTTTTAATCTCTCTCTCGCAGCCCTGCCCTCTCCCTCCTCCTCTCTGCCGGTGCTTGGCGAAGCCTTGCCGGGAGACCTCGTCTCTCCACCAACACCACGCCGTCGTGTTGCTGGTCCTCTTCCCCAACCTCTCCCTCCTCCTTGCTGGATCAAGGTGCGGGAGACGTCACCGGGCTGCACGTGTGTTGAACGCGGAGGTGCCGTTGTTCGGCACTAGATCGGAATCGCTGCGAGTACGACTCCATCAACCGCGTTCTAGCAAACGCTTCCGCTTAGCGATCTTCAAAGGTATGAAGATGCTCTTACCCCTCTCTCGTTGCTGGTCTCTCCATAGGAAGATCTGAACATGCGTAGGAAATTTTTTGAATTTATGCTACGTTACCCAACAGTGGCATCCGAGCCTTGTTTTCTATGCGTAGATTCTATGCACGAGTAGAACACAAAAGTTGTGGGCGATGGTTTGTCAATTTGCTTGCCGTTACTAGTCTTATTCTTTTCCGGCGGTATTGTGGGATGAAGCGGCCCGGACCGACCTTACACGTACTCTTACGTGAGACTGGTTCCACCGACAAACATGCACATCGTGCATAAAGGTGGCTAGCGGGTGTCTGTCTCTCCTACTCTAGTCGGATTGGATTTGATGAAAAGGGTCCTTATGAAGGGTAAATAGCTTTGGCATATCATCGTTGTGGCTGTCACGTAGGTAAGAAGGCGTTCTTGCTAGAAACCCAAATCAGCCACGTAAAACTTGCAACAACAATTAGAGGACGTCTAACTTGTTTTTGCAGGGTTTGACATGTGATGTGATATGGCCAAAGTTGTGATGTTGCATGTATGATGTATGAGATGATCATGTTATTGTAATAGGTTTCACGACTTGCATGTCGATGAGTATGACAACCGGCAGGAGCCATAGGAGTTGTCTTAATTTATTGTATGAGATGCAACGCCATGTGCTTGCTACTTTTACTTCATTGCTAACGGTTAGCTATAGTAGTAGTGATAGTAATAGTTGGCGTGACGACTTCACGGAGACACGATTATGGAAATCATGGTGTCACGCCGGTGACGATGATGATCGTGCGATGCCTGAAGATGGAGATCAAAAGAGCAAAGATGATAATGGCCATATCATGTCACTATATGATTGCATTGTGATGTTTATCATGTCTTACATCTTATTGCTTAAAACGACGGTAGCATAATAAGATGATCCCTCCTAAAATTTCGAGAACGTATTCCCCTAAGTGTGCACCGTTGCGAAGGTTCGTTGTCTCGAAGCACCACGTGATGATCGGGTGTGATAGATTCTAACATTCGCATACAACGGGTGTAAGCCAGATTTACACACGCAAAACACTTAGGTTGACTCGACGAGCTTAGCATGTACAGACATGACCTCGAATACAAGAGACCGAAAGGTCGAACATGAGTCGTATGGTTGAATACGATCAGCATGAAGTTGCTCACCATGGTGACTAGTCCGTCTCACGTGATGATCGGACACGGGTTAGTCAACATGGATCATGTATCACTTAGATGACTAGAGGGATGTCGATTTAAGTGGGAGTTCATACTTAATTTGATTAAATGAACTTAATTGTCATGAACTTAGTCTAAAAGCTGTCTTTATAAATATTGTAGATGTCCAACGTCAACCTCAACTTCAACGCATTCCTAGAGAAAAACAAGCTGAAAGATGATGGTAGCAACTGTGCGGACTGGGTTCGCAACCTGAAGCTCATCCTTGAAGCAGCTAAAAAGGCTTATGTCCTTAATGTGCCGCTAGGTGACCCTCCCGCTCCTGCAGCAGCGCAGGACGTTCTAAACGTCTGGCAAGCGCGAAGTGATGACTACTCTCTGGTCAGGTGTGGCATGTTATACAGTTTAGAAACGGGGCTCCAAAGACGTTTTGAGCAACACGGGGCATATGAGATGTTCCAAGAGCTGAAGCTAGTATTTCAAGCTCATGCCCGTGTCGAGAGATATGAAGTCTCCGACAAGTTCTTTAGCTGTAAGATGGAGGAGAACAGTTCTGTCAGTGAGCACATACTCAAAATGTCTGGGTTACACGGTCGTCTGACTTCACTTGGAGTCGAACTTCCGGATGATGCTATCATTGACAGAATCCTCCAGTCTCTCCCACCAAGCTATAAAGGCTTTGTGCTTAACTACAACATGCAAGGGATGGAGAAAACCATTCCCGAGTTGTACTCGATGCTCAAGTCTGCAGAAGTAGAAATCAAGAAGGAGCATCAAGTGTTGATGGTCAACAAGACCACTAGTTTCAAGAAAGGCAGGGGTAAGAAGAACTTCAAGAAAGACGACAAAGTTGTTGCCGCGCCCGGTAAGCCAGATGCCGGGAAGAAGAAAAAGAACGGACCCAAGCCTGAGACTGAGTGCTTCTACTGCAAGGGAAAAGGTCACTGGAAGCGGAACTGCCCCAAATACTTAGCGGACAAGAAGGCCGGCAACGTTAAAGGTATATGTGATATACATGTTATTGATGTGTACCTTACCAGCGCTCGTAGTAGCTCCTGGGTATTTGATACCGGTGCTGTTGCTCACATTTGCAACTCAAAGCAGGAACTGCGGAATAAGCGGAGGCTGGCCAAGGACGAGGTGACGATGCGCGTCGGGAATGGTTCAAAGGTCGATGTGATCGCCGTCGGCACGCTACCTCTACATCTACCGTCGGGATTAGTTTTAAACCTTAATAATTGTTATTTAGTACCAGCTTTAAGCATGAACATTGTATCAGGGTCTTGCTTAATGCGAGACGGCTACTCATTTAAGTCAGAGAATAATGGTTGTTCTATTTATATGAGTGATATGTTTTATGGTCATGCTCCGCTGGTGAATGGTTTATTCTTGATGAATCTCGATCGTGATGTTACACATATTCATAGTGTGAGTACCAAAAGATGCAAAGTTGATAACGATAGTCCCACATACTTGTGGCACTGCTGCCTTGGTCATATCGGCGTTAAGCGCATGAAGAAGCTCCATACTGATGGACTGCTAGAGTCTCTTGACTTTGAATCATTTGACACATGCGAACCGTGCCTCATGGGCAAGATGACTAAGACTCCATTCTCAGGAATAATGGAGAGAGCCACCGACTTATTGGAAATAATACATACTGATGTGTGTGGTCCAATGAACGTTGAAGCTCGCGGTGGTTATCGTTATGTTCTCACTCTCACCGATGATTTGAGTAGGTATGGGTATATCTACTTGATGAAGCACAAATCTGAGACGTTTGAAAAGTTCAAGGAATTTCAGAGTGAGGTTGAGAATCAACGTGACAGAAAGATTAAATGTCTGCGATCTGATCGTGGAGGAGAATATTTGAGTCACGAATTTGGCACACACCTAAGAAAGTGTGGAATCGTTTCACAACTAACGCCGCCTGGCACACCGCAACGCAACGGAGTGTCTGAACGTCGTAATCGCACCTTATTAGATATGGTACGATCTATGATGTCTCTCGCCGACTTACCGCTATCATTTTGGGGATACGCATTAGAAACTGCAGCATTCACTTTAAATAGGGCACCGTCTAAATCCGTTGAGACGACACCGTATGAACTGTGGTTTGGCAAGAAACCCAAGTTGTCGTTTCTTAAAGTTTGGGGCTGCGATGCTTATGTGAAGAAACTTCAACCAGAAAAGCTCGAACCCAAAGCGGAGAAATGCGTATTCATAGGATACCCTAAGGAAACTATTGGGTATACCTTCTATCTTAGATCCGAAGGTAAAACCTTTGTTGCCAAGAACGGATCCTTTCTAGAGAAAGAGTTTCTCTCGAAAGAAGTAAGTGGGAGGAAAGTAGAACTTGATGAGGTAATTACACCCCCTCTCGAACAGGAAAGTAGCGCAGCGCAAGAAGTTGTTCCTGTGGTGCCTACACCGACTGAAGAGGAAGTTAATGATGATGATCATGAAGCTTCGGATCAAGTTACTACTGAACCGCGAAGGTCCACAAGGGTACGCTCCGCACCAGAATGGTACGGCAACCCTGTGATGGAAATCATGTTGTTAGACAACGGTGAACCTTCGAACTATGAAGAAGCGATGGCGGGCCCGGATTCCAACAAATGGCTTGAGGCCATGAAATCCGAGATAGGATCCATGTATGAGAACAAAGTATGGACTTTGGTGGACTTGCCCGATGAACGGCGAGCCATAGAAAATAAATGGATCTTCAAGAAGAAGACTGATGCAAACGGTAATGTAACCGTTTACAAAGCTCGACTTGTCGCAAAGGGTTTTCGACAAATTCAAGGAGTTGACTACGAAGAGACTTTCTCTCCCGTAGCGAAGCTGAAATCAGTCCGAATCATGTTAGCAATTGCCGCCTTTTATGATTATGAGATTTGGCAAATGAACGTCAAGACAGCGTTCCTTAACGGGAATCTTAAGGAAGAGTTGTATATGATGCAACCAGAAGGTTTTGTCGATCCTAAAGGTGCTAACAAAGTGTGCAAGCTCCAGCGCTCCATCTATGGGCTGGTGCAAGCATCTCGGAGTTGGAACATTCGCTTTAATGAGGTGATTAAGGCGTTTGGGTTCATACAGGTTTACGGAGAAGCCTGTCTGTACAAGAAAGTGAGTGGGAGCTCTGTAGCTTTCCTCGTACTATATGTGGATGACATATTATTGATGGGGAATAATATAGAGATGTTGGAGAGCATAAAGGCCTATTTGAACAAGAGTTTTTCAATGAAGGACCTTGGAGAAGCTGCATACATATTAGGCATCAAGATCTATAGAGATAGATCAAGACGCCTCATAGGTCTTTCGCAAAGTACATACCTTGACAAGATACTGAAGAAGTTCAATATGGAAAACTCAAAGAAAGGGTTCTTGCCAGTTTTGCAAGGTATGAGATTGAGTAAGACTCAGTCGCCGACCACGGCAGCAGATAGAGAGAAGATGAGTTCTGTCCCCTACGCTTCAGCCGTGGGCTCTCTAATGTATGCCATGCTGTGTACCAGACCTGATATAAACCTTGCGATAAGCTTGGTAGGGAGGTACCAAAGTAATCCCGGTGCAGAACACTGGACAGCGGTCAAGAATATCCTTAAGTACCTGAAAAGGACTAAGGAAATGTTTCTCGTTTATGGAGGTGACGAAGAGCTCGTCGTAAAGGGTTACGTCGACGCTAGCTTCGACACAGATCCGGATGACTCTAAGTCACAAACCGGATACGTATATGTGTTGAATGGTGGGGCAGTGAGCTGGTGCAGCAGCAAGCAAGAAGTCGTGGCAGCATCTACATGTGAAGCGGAGTACATAGCAGCTTCAGAAGCGGCTCATGAAGGAATTTGGATGAAGGATCTCATCACCGACCTTGGAGTGGTTCCAAGCGCGTCGGGTCCTATGACACTCTTCTGTGATAACACTGGAGCCATTGCCAAAGCCAAGGAGCCCAGGTTTCACCGGAAGACGAAGCACATCAAGCGCCGCTACAACTCCATCCAGGACCATGTCCAAACTGGAGTAATAGATATTTGTAAAGTACACACAGATCTGAATATTGCAGACCCGTTGACTAAACCTCTTCCACGAGCAAAACATGATCAACACCATGATGCTATGGGTGTTTGATACATCACAATGTAACTAGATTATTGACTCTAGTGAAAGTGGGAGACTGTTGGAAATATGCCCTAGAGGCAATAATAAAATGGTTATTATCATATTTCCTTGTTCATGATAATCGTCTATCGTTCATGCTATAATTGTATTAACAGGAAACACTAATACATGTGTGAATGAATAGATCACAATGTGTCCCTAGCAAGCCTCTAGTTAGCTAGCTCGTCAGTCAATAGATGATCATGGTTTCCTGATCATGGACATTGGATGTCATTGATAACGGGATCACATCATTGGGAGAATGATGTGGTGGACAAGACCCAATCCTAAGCCTAGCACTAGATCGTATTGTTCGTATGCTAATGCTTTTCTAATGTCAAGTATCTTTTCCTTCGACCGTGAGATTGTGCAACTCCCGGATACCGTAGGAGTTCTTTGGGTGTATCAAACGTCACAACGTAACTGGGTGACTATAAAGGTGCACTACGGGTACCTCCGAAAGTGTCTGTTGGGTTGGCACGAATCGAGATCGGGATTTGTCACTCTGTGTGACGGAGAGGTATCTCTGGGCCCACTCGGTAGAACATCATCATGAGCTCAATGTGAATAAGAAGTTAGTCACACGATGACGTGCTACGGAACGAGTAAAGAGACTTACCGGTAACGAGATTGAACAAGGTATAGGTATACCGACGATCGAATCTCGGGCAAGTTCTATACCGACAGACAAAGGGAATCGTATACGGGATTGATTGAATCCTTGACATCGTGGTTCATCCGATGAGATCATCGTGGAGCTAGTGGGAGCCACCATGGGTATCCAGACCCCGCTGATGGTTATTGGCCAGAGAGGTGTCTCGGTCATGTCTGCCTGTCTCCCGAACCCGTAGGGTCTACACACTTAAGGTTCGATGACGCTAGGGTTATAGGGAATTGTTATACGAGATTACCGAAAGTTGTTCGGAGTCCCGGATGAGATCCAGGACGTCACGAGGAGCTCCAGAATGGTCCGGAGGTAAAGATTGATATATAGGACGGATGGTTTCGGACACCGGAAGTGTTTCGGGCATCACCGGTAACGTACCGGGACCACCGGAGGTGGTCCCGGGGGACCACCGAAGGGGGGCTGCGACCCCAAGAGGTAAGATGGGCTAATTGGGGGTGGGAACCAGCCCCTAGTTGGGCTGGTGCGCCTCCCCAATCAGCCCATGGCGCAGGGGAAAGGAAAAGAGGGGGGGAACCCTAACTCAGGTGGGCCTTAGGCCCACCAGAGGGGTGCGCCACCCCTCCCCCTTGCCCTGGCCGCCACCCCTTCCCCATCTGAGGGCTGCCGCACCCCTTTGGGGTGGGAACCCTAAGGGCTGCGCCCCCTCCCTCTCCCCCTATATATAGATGAGGTTCGGGGCTGTTTGAGACACGGTTTTAATCTCTCAATCGCAGCCCTGCCCTCTCCCTCCTCCTCTCTGCCGGTGCTTGGCGAAGCCTTGCCGGGAGACCTCGTCTCTCCACCAACACCACGCCGTCGTGTTGCTGGTCCTCTTCCCCAACCTCTCCCTCCTCCTTGCTGGATCAAGGTGCGGGAGACGTCACCGGGCTGCACGTGTGTTGAACGCGGAGGTGCCGTTGTTCGGCACTAGATCGGAATCGCTGCGAGTACGACTCCATCAACCGCGTTCTAGCAAACGCTTCCGCTTAGCGATCTTCAAAGGTATGAAGATGCTCTTACCCCTCTCTCGTTGCTGGTCTCTCCATAGGAAGATCTGAACATGCGTAGGAATTTTTTTCAATTTATGCTACGTTACCCAACAGTCGGCCGAGCCAAGGGGGGAAAGTCTCCCCCCCCCCAAACCGAGTCCAACTTGGTTTGGTGGGTGGAGTCCTTCTTCCCTTTCCCACCTCCTCCTTTTTTTTCTTTTCTCTTTGATTTTCTTCCTATGGCGCATAGGGCCTTCTTGGGCTGTTCCACCAGCCCACTAAGGGCTGGTGTGCCACCCCCAAGGCCTATGGGCTTCCCCGGGGTGGGTTGCCCCCCCGGTGAACTCCCAGAACCCAATTGTCATTCCCGGTACATTCCCGGTAACTCCGAAAACCTTCTGGTAATCAAATGAGGTCATCCTATATATCAATCTTCGTTTCCGGACCATTCCGGAAACCCTCGGGACGTCCGTGATCTCAGCCGGGACTCCGAACAACATTCGGTAACCAACCATATAACTCAAATACGCATAAAACAACGTCGAACCTTAAGTGTGCAGACCCTGCGGGTTCGAGAACTATGTAGACATGACCCGAGAGACTCCTCGGTCAGTATCCAATAGAGGGACCTGGATGCCCATATTGGATCCTACATATTCTACGAAGATCTTATCGTTTGAACCTCAGTGCCAAGGATTCATATAATCTCGTATGTCATTCCCTTTGTCCTTCGGTATGTTACTTGCCCGAGATTCGATCGTCAGTATCCGCATACCTATTTCAACCTCGTTTACCGGCAAGTCTCTTTACTCGTTCCGTAATACAAGATCCCGCAACTTACACTAAGTCACATTGCTTGCAAGGCTTGTGTGTGATGTTGTATTACCGAGTGGGCCCCGAGATACCTCTCCGTCACACGGAGTGACAAATCCCAGTCTTGATCCATACTAACCCAACGAACACCTTCGGAGATACCTGTAGAGCATCTTTATAGTCACCCAGTTATGTTGCGACGTTTGATACACACAAAGTATTCCTCCGGTGTTAGTGAGTTATATGATCTCATGGTCATAGGAACAAATACTTGACACGCAGAAAAACAGTAGCAACAAAATGACACGATCAACATGCTACGTCTATTAGTTTGGGTATAGTCCATCACGTGATTCTCCTAATGACGTGATCCAGTTATCAAGCAACAACACTTTGTTCATAATCAGAAGACACTGACTATCTTTGATCAACTGGCTAGCCAACTAGAGGCTTGCTAGGGACAGTGTTTTGTCTATGTATCCACACATGTAAATGAGTCTTCATTCAATACAATTATAGCATGGATAATAAAAGATTATCTTGATACATGAATTATAATAATAACCATATTTATTATTGCCTCTAGGGCATAATTCCAACAGTCTCCCACTTGCACTAGAGTCAATAATCTAGCCCTCACATCATCATGCGAATTACATTGTAACAAATCTAACACCCATACAGTTCTGGTGTTGATCATGCTTTGCCCGTGGAAGAGGTTTAGTCAGCGGGTCTGCTACATTCAGATCCGTGTGCACTTTGCATATATTTACGTCCTCCCCTTCGACGTAGTCGCGGATGAGGTTGAAGCGTCGTTTGATGTGTCTGGACTTCTTGTGAAACCGTGGTTCCTTTGCTAAGGCAATGGCACCCGTGTTGTCACAGAACAAGGTTATTGGATTCAGTGCGCTTGGCACCACTCCAATATCCGTCATGAATTGCTTCATCCAGACACCCTCCTTAGCCGCCTCCGAGGCAGCCATGTACTCCGCTTGACATGTAGAATCTGCTGCGACGCTTTGCTTGGAACTGCACCAGCTTACCGCACCCCCATTAAGAATAAATACGTATCCGGTTTGCGACTTAGAGTCGTCCGGATCTGTGTCAAAGCTTGCATCGATGTAACCTTTTACGGCGAGCTCTTCGTCACCTCCATACACGAGAAACATCTCCTTAGTCCTTTTCAGGTACTTCAGGATATTCTTGACCGCCGTCCAGTGATCCAGTCCTGGATTACTCTGGAACCTACCTGCCATACTTATGGCCAGGCTAACGTCCGGTCTAGTGCACAACATTGCATACATGATAGAACCTATGGCTGAAGCATAGGGGACGGTGCGCATATGCTCTCTATCCTCATCAGTTGCTGGGCACTGAGTCTTACTCAATCTCGTACCTTGTAAAACTGGCAAGAACCCTTTCTTGGACTGTTCCATTTTGAACCTCTTCAAAACTTTATCAAGGTATGTGCTTTGTGAAAGTCCTATCAGGCGTTTTGATCTATCCCTGTAGATCTTAATGCCTAGAATGTAAGCAGCTTCTCCTAGGTCCTTCATAGAGAAACTTTTATTCAAGTAATCCTTTATGCTCTCCAAAAACTCTACGTTGTTTTCAATCAGCAATATATCATCCACATATAATATTAGAAACGCCACAGAGCTCCCACTGACTTTATTGTAAATACAAGATTCTCCAACCACTTGTATCAACCCAAATGCTTTGATCACCTCATCAAAGCGTTTGTTCCAACTCCGAGATGCTTGCACCAGTCCATAAATGGATCGCTGGAGCTTGCACACTTGTTAGCATTCTTAGGATCGACAAAACCTTCGGGTTGCATCATATACAATTCTTCCTTAAGGAAACCGTTAAGGAACGCCGTTTTGACATCCATCTGCCAGATTTCATAATCGAAAATGCAGCTATTGCTAACATGATTTTGACGGACTTAAGCATCGCTACGGGTGAGAATGTCTCATCGTAGTCAACTCCTTGAACTTGTGAAAAACCCTTTGCCACAAGTCGAGCTTTATAAACGATCACATTGCCGTCAGCGTCCGTTTTCCTCTTAAAGATCCATTTGTTCTGAATAGCCTTGCGGCCCTCAGGCGGTACTTCCAAAGTCCACACTTTGTTCTCATACATGGATCCTATCTCGGACTTCATGGCTTCTAGCCATTTGTTAGAATCTGGGCCCACCATTGCTTCTTCATAATTTGCAGGTTCATTGTTGTCCAACAACATGATTGATAAGATGGGATTACCGTACCACTCTGGAGCAGCACGTGGTCTCTTCGACCTGCGTGGTTCGACAGAAACTTGAACCGGAGTTTCATGATCATTATCATTAACTTCCTCCTCAACCGGCGTTGCAACGACACAGGTTTCCCCTTGCCATGCGCCACCATCCAGAGGGATGAGAGGTTCGACAACCTCGTCAAGTTTTATCTTCCTCCCACTCAATTCTCTCGAGAGAAACTCCTTCTCGAGAAAAGCTCCGTTATTTGCAACAAACACTTTGCCCTCGGATTTGAGATAGAAGGTGTACCCAACTATCTCTTTTGGGTAACCTATGAAGACGCACCTTTCCGCTTTGGGTTCCAGCTTTTCAGGCTGATGTTTTTTGACATAAGCATCACATCCCCAAACTTTAAGAAACGACAACTTTGGCCTTTTGCCATACCACAGTTCGTATGGTGTCGTCTCAACGGATTTTGATGGTGCCCTATTTAAAGTGAATGCAGTTGTTTCTAATGCATAACCCCAAAACGATAACGGCAAATCGGTAAGAGACATCATAGATCGCACCATCTCTAATAAAGTACGATTACGACGTTCGGACACACCATTACGCTGTGGTGTTCCAGGCGGTGTCAACTGTGAAACAGTTCCACATTGTCTTATGTGAGCACCAAACTCGAAACTCAGATATTCACCCCCACGATCAGACCGTAGGAACTTGATCTTCTTGTTACGATGATTTTCAACTTCACTCTGAAATTGCTTGAACTTTTCAAATGTTTCAGACTTGTGCTTCATTAAGTAGACATAACCATATCTACTCAAATCGTCAGTGAAGGTGAGAAAATAACGATATCCGCCGCGTGCCTCTACGCTCATCGGACCACACACATCGGTATGTATGATTTCCAACAAGTCACTTGCACGCTCCATTGTTCCGGAGAATGGAGTTTTAGTCATCTTGCCCATGAGGCATGGTTCGCACGTGTCAAGTGAATCAAAGTCAAGTGACTCCAAAAGTCCATCGGCATGGAGTTTCTTCATGCGCTTTACACCAATATGACCTAAGCGGGAGTGCCACAAAAATATGGCGCTATCATTGTTAACTCTAACTCTTTTGGTCTCAATGTTATGTATGTGTGTATCGCTATCAAGATTCAATATGAACAATCCTCTCACATTGGGTGCATGACCATAAAAGATGTTACTCATAGAAATAGAACAACCATTATTCTCTGACTTAAAAGAGTAACCGTCTCGCAATAAACAAGATCCAGATATAATGTTCATGCTCAACGCAGGCACTAAATAACAATGATTCAAGTTCATAACTAATCCTGATGGTAACTGAAGTGAAACTGTGCCGACGGCGATTGCATCAACCTTGGAACCATTTCCTACGCGCATCGTCACTTCATCTTTCGCCAGCCTTCGTCTATTCCGCAGTTCCTGTTCCGAGTTGCAAATATGAGCAACAGAACCGGTATCGAATACCCAGGCACTACTATGAGAGCCGGTTAAGTACACATCAATAACATGTATATCAAATATACCTGATTTTTCTTTGGCCGCCTTCTTATCTGCCAGATACTTGGGGCAATTGCGCTTCCAGTGACCCATACCCTTGCAATAGTAACACTCTGTTTCAGGCTTAGGTCCAGCTTTGGGTTTCTTCGTCGGATTGGCAACAGGCTTGCCGCTCTTCTTTGAACTACCCTTCTTGCCTTTGCCGTTTCTCTTGAAACTAGTGGTCTTATTCACCATCAACACTTGATGCTCTTTACGGAGTTCAGACTCTGCGACTTTCAGCATCGCAAACAACTCGCCGGGAGACTTGTTCATCCCTTGCATGTTGTAGTTCAACACAAAGCCTTTATAGCTTGGCGGCAGTGATTGAAGGATTCTGTCAGTGATAGCCTCTTGCGGGAGTTCAATCCCCAGCTCAGCTAGACGGTTTGAGTACCGAGACATTTTGAGCACATGTTCACTGATAGACGAGTTCTCCTCCATCTTGCAAGCATAGAATTTATCGGAGGTCTCATACCTCTCGATCCGGGCGTTCTTCTGAAAGATAAACTTCAACTCTTGGAACATCTCAAATGCTCCATGACGCTCAAAGCGACGTTGAAGTCCCGATTCTAAGCCATACAAGACTGCACATTGAACTACTGAGTAGTCCTCCTTACGTCCTAACCAAGCGTTCTTAACATCCTGATCAGCCATAGCGGGTGGTTCATCTCCTAGCGTAGCATTAAGGACATAATCCTTCTTCCCAGCTTGTAAGATTAGCTTAAGATTACGAGCCCAGTCTACAAAGTTGCTTCCATCATCTTTCAACTTAGCTTTCTCTAGGAACGTATTAAAATTCAGGATGACACTCGCGTGAGCCATGATCTACAACACAAATATATTCAAAGTGGACTTAGACTATGTTCAAGATAATTAGAGTTTAACTTAATCAAATTATATGCTAAACTCCCACTCAAAAAGTACATCTCTCTAGTCATTTGAGTGGTTCATGATCCACTTACACTATCCCAAGTCCGATCATCACGTGAGTTGAGTATAGTTTCAGTGGTAAGCATCCCTATGCTAATCATATCAACTATATGATTCATGATCGACCTTTCGGTCTCATGTGTTCCAAGGCCATGTCTGCACATGCTAGGCTCGTCAAGCTTAACCCGAGTGTTCCGCGTGCGCAACTGTTTTGCACCCGTTGTATGTGAACGTTGAGTCTATCACACACGATCATCACGTGGTGTCTCGAAACGACGAACTGTAGCAACGGTGCACAGTCGGGGAGAACACAATTTCGTCTTGAAATTTTAGTGAGAGATCACCTCATAATGCTACCGTCGTTCTAAGCAAAATAAGGTGCATAAAAGGATTAACATTACATGCAATTCATAAGTGACATGATATGACCATCATCACGTGCTCCTTGATCTCCATCACCAAAGCACCGGCACGATCTTCTTGTTACCGGCGCCGCACCATGATCTCCATCAACGTGTCGCCATCGGGGTTGTCGTGCTACTCATGCTATTACTACTAAAGCTACATCCTAGCAAAATAGTAAACGCATCTGCAAGCACAAACGTTAGTATAAAGACAACCCTATGGCTCCTGCCGGTTGCCGTACCATCGACGTGCAAGTCGATATTATCTATTACAACATGATCATCTCATACATCCAATATATCACATCACATCGTTGGCCATATCACATCACAAGCATACCCTGCAAAAACAAGTTAGACGCCCTCTAATTTTGTTGTTGCATGTTTTACGTGGTGACCATGGGTATCTAGTAGGATCGCATCTTACTTACGCAAACACCACAACGGAGATATATGAGTTGCTATTTAACCTCATCCAAGGACCTCCTCGTTCAAATCCGATTCAAATAAAGTTGGAGAAACTGACACTTGCCAGTCATCTTTGAGCAACGCGGTTACTCGTAGCGATGAAACCAGTCTCTCGTAAGCATACGAGTAATGTCGGTCCAAGCCGCTTCAATCCAACAATACCGTGGAATCAAGAAAAGACTAAGGAGGGCAGCAAAACGCACATCACCGCCCACAAAAACTTTTGTGTTCTACTCGAGAAGACATCTACGCATGAACCTAGCTCATGATGCCACTGTTGGGGAACGTCGCATGGGAAACAAAAAATTTCCTACGCGCACGAAGACCTATCATGGTGATGTCCATCTACGAGAGGGGATGTGTGATCTAATTACCCTTGTAGACCATACAGCAGAAGCGTTAGTGAACGCGGTTGATGTAGTGGAACGTCCTCACGTCCCTCGATCCGCCCCGCGAACCGTCCCGTGATCAGTCCCACGATCTAGTGCCGAACGGACGGCACCTCCGCGTTCAGCACACGTACAACTCGACGATGATCTCGGCCTTCTTGATCCAGCAAGAGAGACGGAGAGGTAGAAGAGTTCTCCGGCAGCGTGCCGGCGCTCCGGAGGTTGGTGATGATCTTGTCTCAGCAGGGCTCCGCCCGACCTCCGCAGAAACGCGATCTAGAGGAAAAACCGTGGAGGTATGTGGTCGGGCTGCCGTGGAAAAATCGTCTCAAATCAGCCCTCAAACCTCCGTATAAATGGGGGGAAGAGGGGGAGCCTTGCCTTGGGGCTCAAGGAGCCCCAAGGGGGTCGGCCGAGCCAAGGGGGGGAAGGTCTCCCCCCCCAAACCGAGTCCAACTTGGTTTGGTGGGCGGAGTCCTTCTTCCCTTTCCCACCTCCTCCTTTTTTTTTTCCATTTGATTTTCTTCCTATGGCGCATAGGGCCTTCTTGGGCTGTCCCACCAGCCCACTAAGGGCTGCTGTGCCACCCCCAAGGCCTATGGGCTTCCCCGGGGTGGGTTGCCCCCCCGGTGAACTCCCGGAACCCATTCGTCATTCCCGGTACATTCCCGGTAACTCTGAAAACCTTCCGGTAATCAAATGAGGTCATCCTATATATCAATCTTCGTTTCCGGACCATTCCGGAAACCCTCGTGACGTCCGTGATCTCATCCGGGACTCCGAACAACATTCGGTAACCAACCATATAACTCAAATACGCATAAAACAACGTCGAACCTTAAGTGTGCAGACCCTCCGGGTTCGAGAACTATGCAGACATGACCTGAGAGACTCCTCGGTCAATATCCAATAGCGGGACCTGGATGCCCATATTGGATCCTACATATTCTACGAAGATCTTATCGTTTGAACCTCAGTGCCAAGGATTCATATAATCCCGTATGTCATTCCCTTTGTCCTTCGGTATGTTACTTGCCCGAGATTCGATCGTCAGTATCCGCATACCTATTTCAATCTCGTTTACCGGCAAGTCTCTTTACTCGTTCCGTAATACAAGATCCCGCAACTTACACTAAGTCACATTGCTTGCAAGGCTTGTGTGTGATGTTGTATTAACGAGTGGGCCCCGAGATACCTCTCCGTCACACGGAGTGACAAATCCCAGTCTCGATCCATACTAACTCAACTAACACCTTCGGAGATACCTGTAGAGCATCTTTATAGTCACCCAGTTACGTTGCGACATTTGATACACACAAAGTATTCCTCCGGTGTTAGTGAGTTATATGATCTCATGGTCATAGGAACAAATACTTGACACGCAGAAAAAAAGTAGCAACAAAATGACACGATCAACATGCTACGTCTATTAGTTTGGGTCTAGTCCATCACGTGATTCTCCTAATGACGTGATCCAGTTATCAAGAAACAACACTTTGTTCATAATCAGAAGACACTGACTATCTTTGATCAACTGGCTAGCCAACTAGAGGCTTGCTAGGGACAGTGTTTTGTCTATGTATCCACACATGTAAATGAGTCTTCATTCAATACAATTATAGCATGGATAATAAACGATTATCTTGATACAGGAATTATAATAATAACCATATTTATTATTGCCTCCAGGGCATAATTCCAACAGTCTTCAACGCAGATGTTGGCTTGTGTGACTTGTTGGAGTAGAACTTACAGCCCTCACATCGGTCGACCATATCTTTAGCCATCTCGTTTGCCTGCAGCCAGAAGAAACTAGCCCTGAATGCCTTGGCGACGATTGCTCTCGAAGAGGCGTGATGACCGCAGGTTCCTGAGTGAATATCTTCCAGGATTAGCTACCCCTCCTCTGGGGAGATGCATCGTTGAAGAACGCCTGAAACGCTTTCCTTGTACAATTGGGCATCAATGACAGTGAATGATTTTGACCTGCGGACTATCTGCCTGGCCTGGACTTCGTATTCTGGTAGTTCCTGCCTCAGGATATATGCAATGACCGGCACAGTCCAATCGGGGATGACAGCAAGAATCTCCATGACCAGATCAACCACAGCAGGTACATCGACTTCAGTCGGATCTGTTGAACTCTTTGGTTGTACTGGTTCCTCTGTAAAAGGATCTTCTTTGACTGAGGGAAGGTGGAGGTGCTCGAGGCATACGTCACTCGGGACTGGTCTCCGAGTGGATTCGAGTTTTGCCAACTCATCAGCTACTTGGTTCTTCAGTCCCGGAACATGGTGAAGTTCTAGACCTTCAAACTTCTTCTCAAGCTTCCTCACTGCATTGCAGTATGTGGTCATGGTGGGGTTCCTGACGTCCCACTCTTTCATCACTTGATTGACCACCAAATCCGAATCGCCGTAGACCATCAGGCGACGGACGCCGAGTGAGATGGCCATGCGCAACCCGTAGAGGAGAGCTTCATACTCTGCCTCGTTGTTGGAGGAATCGAAGTGTATCTATAGCATGTACTTGAGTTTGTCGCCCTTTGGCGATATGATCACAACGCCAGCGCCGGAGCCATTCAACATCTTGGACCCATCGAAGAACATTGTCCAATGGGCCGAGTAGATGTGGGTCGGTTGCTGTTGTTCTACCCATTCTGCTATGAAGTCAGCCAGAGCTTGAGACTTAATAGCTTTCTTGGCCTCGAACTTGATATCGCAGTACAGCATCTCCATTGCCCACTTCGCCACTCGGCCTGACGCATCTCGATTGTGGAGAATTTCCGACAACGGAGCATCAGAAACGACAGACACCGAGTGGTCTTGGAAATAATGGGCCACCTTCTTCGCAGTCATGTAGATCCCGTAGATAAGTTTTTGGTAGTGGGGATACCTCTGCTTGGAAGGAGTCAGGACTTCGGAGACGTAGTACACTGGCCGCTGAACTTTATATGATTTGCCTTCTTCTTCTCGTTCGACTGTAAGAACAGTACTGACGACTTGATTTGTAGCCGCGATATACAGAAGAAGGGGCTCTTTACTGAGCGGTGCAGTAAGAACTGGCTGGGTGGAAAGTAGGACTTTGAGGTCGTCGAATGCGACTTGGGCTTCGTCTGTCCACTCGAAAGTATCTGATTTCTTCATGAGTCGGTACAGAGGAAGCGCTTTCTCGCCAAGTCGACTCATGAACCTGCTCAAAGCCGCTAGGCAACCTGTGAGCCATTGAACATCGTGTATTCTGACCGGCCTCTCCATTCGGACGATGGTCTGTATAAGCCTGACAGTAGATGTGTAGGGTATGAAAAGGATGGGCAGAGCCCCAGCTACGGCGAGGTTGTATGGGTTCAGGCCCCTCTACGGTGGAGGTAATAGCCCTACGTCTCACTGCTCTGGGAGCTTGTTGTCGAGTGGAATATGGAATACAATGATTTGCTAACCCCTGCACCAGCGGGGGAGGGTGGCTTATATAGAGTGCGCTGCCCTCCACAACGGTTCCGGTACAGGGGTGGAGTAGTGGCGATTGAATGCGTACGTTACAGGTAACGTACGTCCTAAATGCTAATAAATGCACTGGGAAACGTACGACCATTTCCCTCCACGGGGGTTACGATGTTCCGAGTGACATCCAGTCGGTTAGTTGGATGTTCTCCGAATGCAAGTCTCCGACTGGATGGTCGAGGACCCGTTACCGACTGGACGATGGGGACTTCTTAATTCAGTCGGAACTGACTAAGGGCCTTGTCCCTTATGAGGGGTAGTCCTTGGGTAGGACTTACAGGGCAGGCCCATGACCCTACCCTAGGACTATAACCCCATCATTAGTCCCCGAATAGATTGGGGTTGGAACGACGAAGCGATGCTTGAAGTTTGGATCCGACTGGAATGGATGTGAGTTTGGCGTTGCTTGCCTCGATCCATTTTATCTTCTCTGACCAACGATCCGAGTGGAAATCTTTGTGGAACAAACTGTCGGAAACCGAGTGCTTCCAGGGTATCTCTTGACGTGACCAGTCAACTGACAGCGGCGGATTTTCCGGGATCCTCAAATTTCGGTTTCCGCGCACTTAGCGGGGATGACGCTAGCGCGCTCGAGTAGCGCCTGACGCCTCGATTCTAGCGCCTTCAACTTCTCCACTGATATTGCCGCGGTCGATCGGGGGATAAGGTTTCGGGGCCACCTGCCAGCGACCCAGTCGGAACCTTACTTAAGTCCCAGCGGCAAGGGTTTTCCATTATGCCCGCCGGATCTTTTGCCTTTGCTTCGTCCTCCTCGCCGCCTCCAGCGCACCTAACCTCTCCACTCCTCCTTCCCCTCCGCGGATTCGCAGCTTCCGCCATGACCAAGGGTCAGACCAGCAAGATGGAGGCGAGGAAGAAGAAGGGGAAGGCGGCGGCTCCTGCTCAGCGGCGGCAGCGGCCGTTGCCGGCGGGGTGGATCCAAGGCGACTTCCTCCCCTCCACGGTGACGGAGGGGGATCTGCTGCAGCTGGTGGAGCACGGGATGATCGTGCACAAGTCTTGGAGGCTGCCGGCGGAGAATGAGGTCGAGCCGGCGCCTCGGGAGGGGAGCGCGTCCTGCTGCTCAGCCATGTCTATCGAGGTTTCTCTCTGCCCCCGCGTCCTTTCTTCAAGGGCATTATGAACCACTTCGGGGCACAGCTTCCCCACTTTCCCCCGAATGCTATTGCCCATCTCTCTGCTTTCATAGTTATGTGCGAGTGCTTCATCGGCCGCCCTCCCCATTGGGGGTTGTTCAAACATATATTCTCTGCTAGATCTCAAACTATCAAACGACTCAGCCAATCGGATGATAAAACGCATCTTCTCCAACTCTGCGGAGGCTTAGGTTTCCAGAAAAAGAGTCGGAGTAGTTATCCTGCTCTTCAGCTGAGTGAGTCGGTTAGGAACTGGCAGTCGACGTGGTTCTACTGCCAAGACGTTGCCTGCGCGAATGCCTCGACAGGGTTGCCTCCTTTTAGCTTAGATCGTCCCGCTCCACCTAAGCAGCTCGCGCTCACGAAGGCAGAGAAGATCGACATCCAGCCCCTGGTCGACGCACTCGTAGACGTCGTCAGAAGGGGAGTCACCGGCATGGATTTGCTGGAGACTTTCCTTGGTCGGCGCATACAACCACTGCAGGCTCGCGACCACGCCATGTGGCACTACATGGGGCCCGAAGACTCCACTCGGACCAACGTCTTGAGCGTGACCGAGGAGAAGGTGGCGCCGTGGGTGCTCCAGATCACAGGCGCCTGTGAGAACCCCAGAGGGTCTCGGCGAGTGAGGGCTTTCAGCGCGGACAATCCTCCTCCGAACCAGGTGAGTACCATTTGTCGAGTGCACGTATCTGTTTTAGTTTTATCGCTTTCTTGAATCTCTGCCTGTCGTTTGATGTCGCCGACTGTATTTCACGCAGAAGTGGACCAACTGGTTTTCTCCTGTCTCGAACGGGAACCCGGACGAGGAGGAGGAAGAAGGCAGCTAGGAGGGCAGTGTGGAGAGCGGCGAGTATGTCTCCGACAGTGGGGAGACGGAGGAGGAGTCCGGTGAAGAAGAGGAGGATGACGAAGAGCAGGACTCGCCGCCTCCGCTGCCAGAGCACCGGACCAAGCACCGACATGAACCTGTGGTTCCCTCGGCCCCTCCGGCATCCTCGAGTGCTCCGCCTGCTGCTCCCGTGGTTCCGAGTGCTCGAAGCGCCAAGAGGGCCAGGGACGTTGCTGTCGAGTCCGTGGGTCAGCCTTCCAAGGTGGCCAAACCGAGTGGGTATAAACCTCGGAAGGCTTTGCCGCGGATAAGGGTCGTCGTTCCCGTCACCTCGACGTAAGTGTACTGTTCCTCTAACTTCCTCTGATATCCAATTGGACTGATGTTTTATTGGTTGAATGAATTTCACTCGACAGGGTTGCCACCTCTGCCACCTCTCCGGCGCGCCAGGAGGATGATCCCATGGACGCGGACAACGTCGTCTCGTCCCAGCCAGGTGCGTTGTAGCGATTCCGAGAGTTTTATATTATCGCATCGTGGATTCTGTCTTTGGTCTTGCCCTTTCCTTTTTCTGAGATCCCGCGCCGTGCGGTCCGGCAGGGGCGATTTATGTGGATGAGGGTGACCAGGGGAGACCTGAGCAAGCCGCGGAGCCTGTCCTTGAGGCTACCCCGCCAGTTACTGCTCTTGCCGCGGTCGTGCCGCGGACTGAGGCGATGCCGCCGACTGAGGAGGCGCTGGTGGCTGCTGAACCGACTGGAACGGGCCTTGGGATGCCCAAGGAGCCTCCAACGATGCCAGGCCCGTCAAATGTCGAGTTCAACATCGAACACCTCCCGCAGGATCAGGTGGGAGCGGCCAAGGGAGCCATGGTGCAGGCAGAGCTGATGGCGGGAGAAGCCAAGAAGGCGTACGACTCCATCGCCTCTCTGTACCAGCGCAGCTTGGAGCTGCGGGACGATATCCGAGTAAGTAGTCTAGTAAGTATTTGCTTTTCTCTTGTTTCTCTTTGTAACCCACTGGGTGTGCTCGGAGACCGTATGATGTTTGCAATGGGTTCACTCTGAGTGAACCCAGTGGGTGTAGTCCCTGAGACTTCTGTCGAGTGCTTGCACCGGCAGTTGTCTTTATGCATATTGTCTCTGACTTAGTCATATTCGTAAATAATATGGTCGACTACTAACAGTTGGGGCACTCGGAGTGCACCTAATGTAAGAGTCTCCGAGAGTAATTTTACTCAAGTCGGGTGGTATTATCCTTGTAGGCGTAAGTGTTGTCATGAATCTCAATAGGGCGGACCTGTTTGAGTTGCATGCCAGTGGGGTCACTCTCAGTGAACCCACTGGGTGTAGTCCCCGAGACCGCTGTCGACTGCTTGCGTCGGCAGGGGTCTGAAGAACTTAGACTTTGTATTGTTGAATTTGTCTGATCGTCTCTTGGCGCTGACTGGCAGAAAACTTGCGAGATGGGGACATCATATGAGACTCTGAGGGCAGAAAAGGTGCAATTTGCTAGTGAGCTGGATGCGGCACTGATTGCAATGGCTGGAATGAAGGAAGTGCTGGCGGAACGAGAGAAGTCGTTGGAGCAGGCTCGTGAAGTGAACAAAGCGCTGACTGTTGAAGTTGGGAAGATGGGGAAGCAAAGGTCCACGCTGATGGGACAAATGGATGTGCTGAACAAACGGTGTATAGCGCAGGAGAAATACGTCAGTGACTGGGCTCGGCAGATGATGACGCGTCTGGGTGGTAAGTCATGTTTTTCCGAGTGCTTGTGGTACGTGCGTTACACTCGGCGCTGATTGTTTGCTTGCCCTGTGTTTGCAGATTTTTGCATGGACGCTGAAGCTGAAGCAGCTAACGTGGAGCCGTCGATTCGCGAGAACATTCCACTCGGCGAGGACGCCAATCAAGACCTGCTCGCAGCGCACATTCGCGTGGGCAAAGTTGGTACTTTCATCGGTCGACTGAGAGAAGTCGTCGGCCGGATCGACAAGGAGCTTTGGCCGGAAGATGAGTCGCGGCAGGAGATGGAAAACTTGATGAGTCGACTGGAGGAGGTCCCCAACCGAGTGCAGTCATGGAAGAAATCTGCGGCTCGCTGTGGTGCAGACGTTGCTCTGTCCTTGGTCCGAGTGCATTGCAAGGAGGTGCGCGAGGAGAAGCTGAAAGCGTTGAAGGTCGCCAACACGAAGAAACTTCGATTCGAAGACTTCATGGAAACCTTCCTTGAAAGTGCCACCCGCATCGCCGACGGAATCGACCTGGACACCTTCGTGGAGCCCTCCAGTCCTGGCGCCAATCCAGACAATGCGTAAGAAAACTTTATCCTCGGTATGCCGAGTGTTGATTTGTAAGAAACTTTGGCCACTGCTGTTGGCCGTCACATTCTTGTTTCGGTGTGGGTAAGCTTGATCCACACCGAGCCACTATCTTTGTTTGAACCTTGAATCGAATCCTTTGCTCTTTTGTTGCAATTTGGACTCTAGTTTTTGTTTGGCGTTTCTTGGTGAAGCCAAAGGCAAACATTCGACTCATGTGGATGTCAAAACAACTGCCCCAACTGTCGTGGGTATAAGCCTGACAGTAGATGTGTAGGGTACGAAAAGGATGGGCAGAGTCCCAGCTACGGCGAGGTTGTATGAGTTCAGGCCCCTCTACGGTGGAGGTAATAGCCCTACGTCTCCGTGCTCTGGGAGCTTGTTGTCGAGTGGAATATGGAATACAATGATTTGCTAACCCCTGCACCAGCGGGGGAGGGTGGCTTATATAGAGTGCGCTGCCCTCCACAACGGTTCCAGTACATGGGTGGAGTAGTGGAGATTGAATGCTTACGTTACAGGTAACGTACGTCTTAAATGCTAATAAATGCACCGGGAAACGTACGACCGTTTCCCTCCAGGGGGGTTACGATGTTCCGAGTGGCATCCAGTCGGTTAGTTGGATGTTCTCCGAATGCAAGTCTCCGACTGGATGGTCGAGGACCTGTTACCGACTGGACGATGGGGACTCCTTAATTCAGTCGGAACTGACTAAGGGCCTTGTCCCTTATGAGGGGTAGTTCTTGGGTAGGACTTACAGGGCAGGCCCATGACCCTACCCTAGGACTATAACCCCATCAGACGACACCAAGCCCATCGTCTTATTCAGGTGTGGTCTGGAGAGGCACGGCTCCAGGGATGCAAATGACCGCGCATCCCTTCCTCAGAGGTGGAGCTCAAGCGGCTGGCGGTGGCCATGGTGGCGGAACGTGTCTCGGGCAGGCGGGCTCCTTCTTACATCGCGGCTCTGCACCAACCTTCGCCGGCGCTCCTGCGCCGGTGAACTCCTGGCCCCGCCTCCCTGTTGCTCGTATACTTGCATCGTATACAGTCACTGTTGCTCGTATACTTGCATCTAGAAGAGAAGAGGAATTGAAGAGAGCTGAAGAGATAGCAAGAAGGAAACATGAGGTAGCACAGAAGAAATCTGAGCTTGCAGAGACAAGAAGAGTGGCTGCATTGGAGAGAACTGCCAAGAAGAAAGAAGAAGCAGAATTAAACAAGGAGGTTTAAGGTGAGACCAGAAAAATTATTGAAGACACAAAGAAAACAATAGTTGCTAAGAGGAAAGAAAACCAAGAAGCAAAGAGAAGAGCTACAACTGAGAAGGGGGCACAAAAGAGGGCAGAGAGGGAAGCAACTGCTGCAAAAAAAAAGAGCAAAAGAAACTTGCTGCTGCACACAAGGCAAAAGAGAAAAGACTTGTCGCCGCATAAAAAGAAGAGGGGAAGAGACTTGTTGCTGCACAAAAAGAAGAGGAGAAGAGACTTGATGTTACTAAAAGAGAAGCACATAAGAAGGTTGATGTTGCACACAGGGCCGGTCCTGAGATTTCAGGGGCCCGGGGCGAAACTCAAACTCGGGGCCCCTTACATAAACATCATCACAATAAAAATGTCAGATGCTTGAAATTATCAATGGCGTCAATCGTTTTTTTCTAAAGAAGAACCTAAGGCGAAGACTGGAGTGACGTAGCCGACCGCGACACCTAGGCGAAGCCCATGATGTTGCTCGCAGCGGGTAGTCGCTTGTAGCGCTAGACTATAAAGTATCATGTTCGCATGGCTAAGACCTAACCAGTTCGCTTGATCTTTATTATTAATTAGCTCCTTTCCTAATAAAAATGGGTAATTGAAAACTTCATAATTAGTTGTTGATGTTTGTAACTCCTACAATTCATTCTACTTCTGTAGTTTTATAGGCACAAATTAATCTATCTAATGTTAAAAAAGAGCCATTGACTAACCAAGCACAATAATCAAAATTAGATACAAATAGCAAGCTAACCTTTTTCGTTGCACCATCGCCGCTCATGCTTAATCATGCAGGTGCGACCAGCCGGCCGGCCGGCCATACGCAGTGCACGTGTGCAGCTCTGGATCATTACCCCTTCACACCTTTTATCGATCAACTGTTTGCAACTTAATCAGGCGCTCAACGTTGGGGCGATATTGATTGGTAGGGAATCGCGGAACGTGCGTCAGTGCATATGCTAGAAGGACATGGAGACTAGATCACCGGGGAAAGGAGTTGCGGACTCCATCGGCGACTCGACGCCGGCGCATCACGAGTTCGCTTCTCCACCTGCGACTCGCGATCGCGGCCAGTCGATCAGGGAATATGCGACGGCGCCTACTGTCTAGGGCAACCAACTGCTGCTACCAGTCTATCTGGGCCCATGGGCTACCTGCCTACGCACCACATTTTGGGGGCCCCTGGATCTCGGGGGCCCGGGGCGGCGGCCCCCCTGCCCCTCCTCAGGGCCGGCCCCGGTTGCACAGGAGAGAATTATGGCAATTGCAGAGAGATCAAAGGAGCAAAGGTTGGCTGAAAAATAAATCTAGCCAAAATGAATCTGAATGTCCAAGAAAGGCTGCCAAATCATCAAGGTTTGATATATTTAAGTAGGTTGTAGGACATGAAGTGTTTGGTACCTTCCTGATCATACTTTTTGTGTTATTGATATGATCATGCATGGTGCCAATTTGCTTGTGATTGTAAGAAAGTACTGCTAGAATCTATTTTGGTTATGTATGGATGACGGAGGATGGGCATTACTTTTTCTCAGTTTTAAATCTCTTTTACTGAACTTATTCTCAGTACTGCAAGAATCTATTGCAAATATATTGATAACATGCATCATTGCATCTCTTGTAGTGAACATATCATAGATAGATAGATAAATAGGTTCAAGATAGGCATAGACACCATTATATGACATATCAACCATTACATGACACTGAATACACATTTACCTAGCACTACTACATCATATCATCTACTAACTAACACCATTTCAAAAGACCAAAAGTAGCATCTTGACCACATCAGCAATGCAACATTACTAACATCTTGAGCATCACCCCAAAAATAAACCTCTTCACCACTTCATTTCCTTCACTTCTTCAACATCAACACAACAACAACAAGACCTAGCACCACCACTGCAGCAAACAACATCTTCATGAGCTTCACAAGCTTCCTCCCTAACATCATGAGTGCAAATGCTTGCTGCCTGCTCATCCCACAACTTGCTTCCTTCTTTGCAAACTTGTTGGACCTACTGATGGGTGCATTCATCTGCACCAGTTCCTGTGCAGCAGCCAGTTGGTCCCTCCGTTCCTCTGCCCCACCAATGGCATCCATAGCGGCATCACCGACGAGGTAGTGTTTGTCAACAAGGTACTCGTCATACTCCAACTCCCAACGCCAAAAATCGCGAGAAACCTATCCCAAATTTGGGGAAGCAAGAGGTCAAAAACTAGCATCTTTCCATTGAAATCGAAGACAAAGCATACAAAAATCAAAGATAAAGCATCCAAAGCATCAAAAACTACCCCCATGGGTGCGGCATGTGTAGAAGATCCACCCGTCGTGCTTCTCAGTGTAGGTTAATATACATGTGCACCTTCTGCTTGCAGCTTGGGCAACATATCAGGGGCAGCGCCATTGCCCTGCGGCTGACGGCGGCGGTGGAGGAGCTTGGGGCAGACATGAGCTGAGAACGACGAGAGAGAGGAGTGGTGGCGGGCGAGACAGAGGAGCGACAGGATTGAAGAAGAGCAGCGGGATTGAGGATTAGGGATTCCTGCTATTTTACACTTGACCTCTCCATAAAAGATTGGCCTAATCGAAGCTGAGAACGTGGCGGTCAACAAGTGGTCAAATGAGCCTGTACGCACCGCATACGAGCAACAGTGATCGGATTTTCACGTCACATCGTATATAGTGATCGTAAAAGCCATATTCTAAAGTTGGATGACCGTATTGTGCTTCCATGTCAACTGCAAGGACCGTGAGTGTATTTATCTCTAAAATATAAATCAAATATAATGGTGGGCTTCTTCAGACCTCATTCAGCTCAAAATCCGCCCATGAAGCCAATTTGAATGCTCTAACTTTTGCGAAGCTGGAATCTATTGTATCCAAGACTAGTGTTTTCAAAGATAGTCTTTTCGGAATTTCAAAATCACTATGTGTGCTCGTCGTATGAACAACTCTCGACTAGAGAGTATTCTTAATAATGCGATAAGAGTATAACATAACAATTTTTTTGAATGTAGGTTTAGTTGGTCTCCATGGAGCGAGACCTAGTCCTATTTGGGGAGGCCTCTGGTAGTTTGGATGGACATAGCTCTGTCGGTTCAGGTTGTAATGCAACTCCTCGCACTTGACTCTAAAATGACTTAGGCTATTGAAAGGCCCAAAAACAATAGTATTCTTCCCTTGAGTTCATTCAAGTGAGAGTATATGTCCATGGGGCTAAGAGAAGGGGTCCCTTGACAAATGATCAAGGTTGCGCAAGGTGATGATAGGTATATTGGTAAATCTGTATCCACGAGTTCATGAAGTATTCAAAGGTGGGGGTCTATAGTCCATGGTACATCAATCATTTCCACCCATGTATGAATGGGCCTTTGGCTAGTTGGGCTCATTTAGATTTGGGCTCAGTTACTTCTTGCCTTAAATATTGACTTTGACATTTCATTTTGGTTTCCCTTTTTATTTGTTGACCATGATAATTTGCTTGGCCTTTTATTTAATTTTTTGTGGTTTTGATTGTTTTTTAAACACAATACAGATGAAAACATTCACGTACGCACACATGCATTCATTTTTATGAACATACACATCCACATCATGTCCCTATCATCTTGAAATTTATGAAGTCATAGTAGACATCTAGTCGTCGAGGGGAATTCTCCTCGGATTGAATGTGTATCGTCGAAAATTGTGAAATAAATGCGAGCGCCAGGACTTGAATCTTGATGGACTGGGATAACACAGTTTCTCTAACTATCCAACCGTATGTTGGTTCGCGATAGTTTGGATTGCTTACCACATGTGTCATGTGGTTGCTAGGACTTCCATTAATCCGGCCGAACCTTGTTAATTGAGTTGGATATTTCTTGACCATTTTAGACCTTATTAAGAGCATCTTCAACAACAGCGTAAAAAATCCGCGTCCAATAAATTTTTAGCGCGCCACTGTAGCACTTTTAAAACGCGGGGACGGAAGCATCTCCAATAGACACGCGCTAATGCGGCGCCCAATCCACCCCGGTCCAGCGACCCACCCACAGCAGCTCAGAGTTTGCTGCGCGCGCAAGCCGGCACACCAAATATGCTGCCCGCGATAGCGTTTTTAAGCGCGTGCCCAAAAATTTTTAGCGCGAGCACAGTTTTGCAGCGCCTGTTGGAGCTGTTCGGCGCCAAAAAACGAATCTTTTAACGCGCGGTGTAGTTTTGGGGCGTCTGTTGGAGATGGTCTAACCGGCTTGAACCGTGTTGAAAAAAAAAACCCGGCTTGAATTTTTGTTGACGAGCCATAGTTGCATATTACGTACGTTACTTGCTCTTTAATTTCAAGCTACATTTTGTAGAACATGAGCCATGCATGAGACGTAGGCGTCCAAACTTTGGCTAGCGCAGCTGAATGCACGTCCACAAGGCACCAAAGGCGCAGGCGGCAACTTTGCTCGTTTATTATCTTGCGGGTCCAAGATGAGTTCCAGACCATGGACGAATTCCACTTCGGGCTCCCAATCTCCTCTGCCGGATTCCGATAAGTTTCCTGCCAAGAAGCATCCCAATCCTCTCAATGCCAAGCAACAACATCAACATGTGGTGGGGGTCGCTGCTGCTGCTCGCGGCGGCGGTGGCGGTGGCTGCCGCTGAGCCGCCGTCGACGCTCGCTGGCCCGTCGCGGCCGGTGACGGTGACGCCGCGGGAAAACAGGGGCCACGCGGTGGACCTGCCGGACACGGACCCCCGGGTGCAGCGCCGGGCCACGGGCTGGGCTCCCGAGCAGGTCGCCGTCGCGCTCTCCGCCGCTCCCACCTCTGCCTGGGTCTCCTGGATCACCGGTAAGCTTTTTCGCCGGACTCTGATATTCGTGGACTGGATGGCAAGGCATTGATTCTTGGTTCCGCAGGGGAATTCCAGATGGGCGGCACCGTGAAGCCGCTGGACCCCCGCACGGTCGGCAGCGTCGTGCGCTACGGGCTCGCCGCCGACTCTTTGGTTCGCGAGGCCACCGGCGACGCGCTCGTGTACAGCCAGCTCTACCCCTTCGAGGGCCTCCACAACTACACCTCCGGCATCATCCACCACGTCCGCCTCCAAGGTGACCGCCATCGCTCGCTCATCCCCTGCTCCACAACCACAATCTCCTTTTGTATTTGTGCAGGTTTTCCAGCAGACGTGACGTGACTGAGACCTGCATGCAGGGCTTGAGCCTGGGACCAAGTACTACTACCAGTGCGGCGACCCGGCCATCCCGGGGGCGATGAGCGCCGTCCACGCGTTCCGGACGATGCCGGCGGCGGGGCCGCGGAGCTACCCGGGGAGGATCGCCGTGGTGGGAGACCTCGGGCTCACGTACAACACCACCTCGACCGTGGACCACATGACGAGCAACCGGCCGGACCTGGTCGTCCTCGTCGGCGACGTCAGCTACGCCAACATGTACCTCACCAACGGCACCGGAACGGACTGCTACTCCTGCTCCTTCGGCAAGTCAACGCCCATCCACGAAACCTACCAGCCGCGCTGGGACTACTGGGGAAGGTACATGGAGCCGGTGACGTCGAGCACGCCGATGATGGTGGTGGAAGGGAACCACGAGATAGAGGAGCAGATCGGCAACAAGACGTTCGCGGCCTACCGCTCCCGGTTCGCGTTCCCGTCGGCGGAGAGCGGGTCCTTCTCCCCCTTCTACTACTCCTTCGACGCCGGCGGGATCCACTTCATCATGCTCGGCGCCTACGCCGACTACGGCAGGTCAGGGGAGCAGTACAGATGGCTGGAGAAGGACCTGGCGAAGGTGGACAGGTCGGTGACCCCCTGGCTGGTGGCCGGCTGGCACGCGCCATGGTACACCACGTACAAGGCTCACTACAGGGAGGTGGAGTGCATGAGAGTGGCCATGGAGGAGCTGCTCTACTCCCACGGCCTCGACATCGCCTTCACCGGCCATGTATGTATATATCGATCACACCCTCTGGCATTGACACCTCCATTCTCCGGACATTGGCAAGGAACCGAGAGTGATCGCTTGCTTGCTGGCTGTCATGCTGCAGGTGCACGCGTACGAGCGCTCCAACCGGGTGTTCAACTACACGCTGGACCCGTGCGGCGCCGTGTACATCTCGGTGGGCGACGGCGGGAACCGGGAGAAGATGGCCACCACCCACGCCGACGAGCCGGGGCACTGCCCGGACCCGCGGCCAAAGCCCAACGCCTTCATTGCCGGCTTCTGCGCCTTTAACTTCACGTCCGGCCCGGCCGCCGGCAGGTTCTGCTGGGACCGGCAGCCGGACTACAGCGCGTACCGGGAGAGCAGCTTCGGCCATGGCATCCTCGAGGTACGAACTAGGAAAAGAGAATTCTGACCAGCTAGATATATAATACTCCTTTCGTTTGTTTTTAGTCTCCATATAAGATTTGATCAAAGTCAAGTGATACAAAGTTTGACCAAATATATATCAAAAGATATCAACATCTATAATACTAAATCTATATGCTATGAAAATTAGTATCATGATGCATCTACTAATATTAATTTTATATTATATAAATGTTGATATTTTATTCTATAAATTTAGTTAAAGTTTATGAAGTTTGACTTTGATCAAATCTTATACGGGGACTAAAAGAATCGGAGGAAGTATATGGTTGGGTTGACCGATGAGACGATGAAATTTGTTTCACGCAGGTGAAGAACGAGACGCACGCTCTGTGGAGATGGCACAGGAACCAGGACCTGTACGGGAGCGCCGGAGATGAGATTTACATTGTTCGGGAGCCGGAGAGGTGCTTGCACAAGCACAACTCGACCAGGCCCGCACACGGTCCGTAAAAATGGCAACTACAGACGGTTCGCCCAAGCCGGAGATTAACTGTTCTACCACTACTGGAGTATATCGCCCCGTGCAATAATGGCAACTATAGACGGTTCGCCCATGCGTGGAAATAAAAATAGATGTGGCCAGGTCTCAGCCGAGTGAATACTATCTTCGTCATAGTTTATTTGTCATCTTCGTATTTTGCATCAAAATTTAACCATGATTTAACTGACAATATGTTAATGCATCATTGTTTTTATGACATGCATTAATAATTTTTTAATTAAATCCATGGTCAAAAATTATGCCAAACTACTAATAAGGGGACCAATAAATCAGGACAAAGACACTGACATGTAAGAAAGAAAAAATATACACTCAATGTAAAATCTCACCAATATTGCATCGATTGAAACATAATCAAGTGCCAGTCAAATGAGATTTGGCAAAACTGAATAAAAAGAGTAATGCTACATCTACAAAGGTTTACTTAAAGATTTTACGTACAAACTGATGTGTAGGATTGTGATTGATAATTGGAAGATGAGGGGCCCCACCCTCACTGAAAATTAGGGGAGAGAGAAGAATTAGTTTAAAAGGTTAAGTAAACCTTTGCAAGTCTTTGTAGGTCTAGCATTATTGAAATAAAAATGGCATAATCATCCTACATCTACGTGCAAAGTACTAATTCCTACATTTCCTACATAACCTTCCTAACTAAGTTATATATCCCCACCTTAATTTCACGCGGATGGGGCTGTCCTCACCCTATCTAACCAATCCTAAATTTCTCCATTAACTTTTACGTAAAATCCGTATTCAAAATTTACGTAGATATAGCATGCTTCAAAATGACCCGCGCTAGGTGTTAGCTGCCTGTTACAAGAAGATAATAAACCGCATCATCTACCGTTGGATTGCATCTGTACACATCGTTGGATCACTTGGCGTCCTTCCTGTCCTTTGCAAATCACAATCCCTCCTCTGTTCGCCTTGCAAGTTGAAACACAACAAAACCCCTATGCCCCCTCCCACCTCCTCGTCTCCAACATACCCAGGGGTTTGGTCGCTGGTGTAGATGCCATCGTTGCTCGGACACAAATAGCAAGTTCATTGCATCGTTTGGGTGGCTTTGCTGCACTAGTGCTCCAGTGCACCACCGACGACGCTTGTGGAGCACCCGGTGGTCTTGTTCTTTGTAGCAAACTTGCAGCATCTTAACAGCAACAAGACTTGCAACACGGGCGAGGCTGCGTTGACCGACTCACATCATCTCGGTGGTCTCGATTGCATCATTTGGTGGCCCGTTCACACTAGAACGCGATCAGCTCGCAACACATGAAGTTTGGTGGATGAGCTTGCAACGACCACCAGCTATGGCAATAGTGGCGACAGCACAGGTAGCATGCATTGTGGGTGCTCCTCGATGGTTGCCTTGCATCATTACGGTACCCAAAGGTTACATGTGTGATGAATCGGCCTGGCAAGCATGTTTGTTCTCCTCCCTAGTTGCATCACAAGAGTGGCAGCTCGGGAGTTTCCTCGCAACGGAGTTCTCGGGGGAAGAAAGAAATATGACTAAGGGATGTGTGGATGAGGATAAACATAAAACAACAAGGGGAAAGCAAACACCGGGGGGGGGGGGAGGGGGACTAGTTGTAGAATTCCTTTATGAAACAATGGACCAGTTACAAAAAGTGGACATGGAGAGATTGGCGCCCGACCATCTGATTAAGAACCCATCTGATTACGGGCATGAAGGCGGAGGACGCCCACACAAGATCAGTCGGTTGAAGGGAATAATTTCCCATGAAAATACCAACTAAAACAGCTCAGAACAACTTGTTATGTCGAATCTTTTCTTTGCAGATGATAGCTTTGCTTTTTTCTAAAGCTTGAGGATGATAGCTTTGTTTTTTAAAAGCTTCAGTTGACGACCAGACCTTGGCAATCAAACAAACCTTGGATCTATTTGAGAGGGGGTCGGGTCAATTGTTGAGTAGTAACAAATGCTCCATCATATTCGATGATGTTGCCCGACTAAGGTCCAACAATGCACTAAAAATATTTTGGAAGTCCAAACTTCCATTTTTGAGGGCAAGTATCTTGGTCTTCACACTTGAGAAGACGGAATTAAATATTATGATTTCCAGTCGATCATGGAGAGATTCATCCTATGAAAGAAATACATATCGCATACAGACAAGGAAGTACATGTCAAATGGCATACATGCCATATAGTTTACATTATGGGTTTCATCAAGCGGACTCTTAACTTTTGCGAAAAGTATGAGCGTCTACTTTTAGTGGGGCAACGAAGAAGGGTGACACAAAGCGCATTCAGTATCATGTGAACAAAATGTTAAGCCTAATGATCGGGTGGAATTGAATTATGTCATATGAAACTCTTCAACCAAGCGTTTTTAGCAAAACAATTGGATTTTGTGATATGAAACTCTTCAACAAAAACTTTTTAGCGAAACAATGATGGTGGCTATTACAAAGACTTGATAGCATATGTGCAAGTGCCAAAATCAAAATATTATCCGAATGGGGAACTTCTGGATACAAATTTTTTCTTCTGATGCCTCATCTATTTGGTGTGACATTGAATTTCGGCTCGAGTTGGTAGGAAAGGGTCTCATTTGAGTTTTTCTTTCGATGCCTCATCTATTTTGTGTGCCTCATCTATTTGGTGTGGCATTGAATTTGGACTCGAGTTGTTAGGAATGGGTATAATTTGAGTAGTGAAAAATGATAGGAATATCGCGGTAGATAGACATGAAAAATAAGTATGACGGCAATGACAAGATTCGAGATGTGAGTTGCTTGTCTTCAAGAATCGACCTTATTCTGACTCTTGCCACTCTCTCCGTTTCGATGCACAAGACATGTGTGTAGTTTCGATCGTTGATTTGACTACCTACAAGTGTGCTATGTCATGAAAAGCATAACTTTGTCAAGAAAAGCATATGGATTCATATGGAAATATACTTTCTAAATATATAAATTTTATTACAAATAATGTATATCTAGCCAGTTAAATAGATGAACGAGAACTACACTCATGCCTCATGCATCGGGGCGGAGAGAGACAATCAGCTGGTTTAGGTTAGAGACCTTTTATAGTACATCTAGTCAACATGTGTTGTTTATTTTTATAATTAGATGGTCCAGATTAATATACTACACCTAATATCCGGTATTATATTGAGTGGTTAGGGTTTATTTTGGGTAGTTCCCTGTTTATCAGTCCGCGGAAATATTTCCTCTTAATACAAGTGGGACGGATCGCGGGATGGTTCGTGGGACGGTTCGCGGGGCGGATCGAGGGACGTGAGGACATTCTACTACATCAACCGCGTTTCTTAACGCTTCCTGCTGTGCGATCTACAAGGGTACGTAGATCCAAATCTCCTCTCATAGATGGACATCACCATGATAGGTCTTCGTGTGCGTAGGAAATTTCCTCATCCCCATTGACGGTGTTCTGGACTAGGGTCGGACCAAGAACCCCATGAAAATTTACTAATGAGTCATTTCGGATAGTACGTCATACATACAAAAGAGATTTCACAAGACTTGGAACACAACACAAAGACTTTTCTTCATCGATGCAGCCAATGAAGACTCTTGTTATGCTATGTTTGTCGTATATTATATAAGCCGATGCTAGACTAGTCAATAGACGATGGATACATAGAATCATAATCCGATCCATCTAAGGTTTAGTTCTTCTAATCTCGTGATAGATCGACACAGTAATGCCGTACACTCATTAATATAATCAAACATGACGTAGGTTTTACCTCTTCGAGATGGCCCAAACCTGGATAATTATTGTTCCTGTGTTTTCCTATATTTCATTGATTCAAAGATCCACAGCTCGAAACCCTACCCGCTATCTTCCAATTGCTCCTTGCCATGGGCATCTACGTCCATCATGGTCGCCTCTGCAACGCTGCAGAGCGTTCAAGTGTATAGGCCCCAGGCCGTCGCTCTCACCATGTCCCCCGTGCCGCGGCCTCTCATTTTGTGACACCCCGGTAAATTAAGCTAGTAAACCTTTGCTAATTGTGTCACGTCACCGGGATTACTATTGGTAATCTCGCGTAGTTTTAAACCGATCCAAGTTTAAATTTAAAATAAAATCAAAACAAGAAAAGTTTTCGAATGCGAAAAAAATAAATGTCAAGAGAGTTATAAAAGTTCCCTAATAAATTATAAAAGTAAATCGGGCATTCTTAAAATTATTTAAAACCCCTATGTATTTAAAACATAAACTATATACGGATAATAATAGCTAAAAGAAATAATAATAAAAAAGGCCTCCCTAGCCAAGTTGGGCCAATTGACCCAAAACAGCCCACCCACACGATCTAGGGTATAAAACCCCCAATTCCTAAACCCTAGCGCCCCTCACCTCAGTCCCACTCCTCCCAGCCGCCGCCGGGGCACTCTCCCCATCGAGCGCCCCCACCCATACCGAATCCCCCGGTCCCTAGGCCCTCGTGGGCCTTTCTCTCTCTCGCTCCCGTCACCCACCTCCCCTCGCCAGACGGGACCGAGCCCCGATTCCCCTCGTCACCCCCTGGTTTCCCGTTGCCCGTTCCCCCCGAGAGAGCTCCCCAGTGCCCCATCTTTCCCCTCGTCTTCCTCCCGACGCTCGTCTCCCTCCTAACGCCCAGCGCCGCTCGCCTCTCCCCTGGTCTCGTTCGCCCCACCCCTGCCTCCCAGACCCCCTAGACCGGCCGAACCCTCCTTACCCCACGTCGCCTCGCGCCGCCGCCTCCCCTCTCACAACTCATCGGCGCCCTCACCTCCCCCCTCGCGCTCCTGCGCCTCAGCCGCCGCGCCTCACCGGCGCCTCCTCCAGCCGTCACCAGGCCGGCTTCCTCCCGCCGCGCCTTCCTGCGCCGCGACGCTGCCGGTGCCCCGCCGTCGCTCTCCCAGCCACCGGGACCGACCCTGGTGGTCCCCTTACCGGATTCACCTCAACCGCGGATCGCCTCCACCGGACCTCTCCGTCGCCACTCCCCCGAGCCTCCCCGAGCCCATTTTTGCACATCTACAGGGCTCGGTGAGAACACCCCTCTCCTTCCTTTCCCCGCTCCGGTTCCGTTCCGACACTTATCATCCCGTTCCAGCGCCGACGATTCCCTATTGGAGGAGGTGGATTTTGCCCCTCTCTCACAGAGAGGTACAGAGGGTTGGAAATGTTAGATAGAAGAAAATGAAAATAAAGAGATATGTATGTATGTATAGATGTGCATGTATGTATGTATTATGTATGTGTGTATGTATTGTGTATGCATGTATGTAGAAGAAAGAAAATACGTTATGTTTATGAATGAAGGTAAATAGATGTGTGTGATTTGTGTGTGTAGCCATTGAGCCATTGCCATATGGGGCCAACCCCCCACTCCCACTGACAGGGAGGCCCCACACAAACCTTGTTAAAATAATAATTAAAATATAAGTAAAAATAAATATAAAAATATATATGTGTTTTTATTAATAAAATAAATAAATAAATAATTATATTATTTAATTAATTAGTTAATGAATTAGATAGATAAATGAGTAATCTGTTAATATAGATAAATGTTTATCCTATTAGAGTATGACCGTAAGTCAGATCAAAATATTTTTAACATGAAAGTTGATCAGCAGAACGAGATGAACCAGTATACATGGTCCATTCGTCGGTCGCGCGTCCCTAGCATAGCAAACGTGGAACTTTTCCATCATTTTCAGTCTGACCGGTAGTAGCCAAAGACCCGGGAAATATCATCTGATATTCTCCGGACCCATCTATGACGGATGTTTCTGCGTTAGCTCATGCCTAGCGTGCATATTGCCATGTCATGCTTAGTGTTGCACCTGTTGATATTACTTATTGTTTCTCCCCCTCTTCTTACCGGTAGACCCCGAGACTGGCGCTGCTGCCGGGTACACCTACCCTCCCGACGACCAGCCATTTGCCGCAGAGCAACAAGGCAAGCAACCCCCCCCCTTGATCATTCCTATATCGCCTATTCTTTCTTCCTCATGCTTGCATTAGAATTTTGCTACTATTGTAGTTAGCTCCTATATCTGATGCATAGCCTATTTTGATGAACTGCTACTTTCAGTACTGTACTTTTAATCTGCTTAGTATAGGTGGAGCAGTCATCCCTTGTGACCCCTTAATCTAGTTGCCCCGCTTGTTTTCAAGTCTCGATCCCTGATCGACGAGCCAGACCCGACACAACACTTACACCCCCTTAGTTGTGCGAGATAATATCGGGTACCAAGGGTGACACCTCGCAAAGTACTCCTGATGATATCTCTGTAGTACAGCTAGTCAGTCATGGTTATCGGGGGTGATTCCTTTTTCACCATTCTCGACGATGCCTCTGTCGTGCAACCCCTCAAGTGTGAGACCCTCGAGGGTGATTCCTCTAGGTCCACCTTGACGGATACATCGTTCAAAATCCAACAAGGGTGATACCTCGGATTCCCCCTAATGTTTCTACCACACAGTTACTTGACCATGTTACTGGGATCTTTGATGAATAGATGTTAGGCGGGTGGATTCCCGCGTGTTTGTGTCGTTGGCTTAATTAAAATGATAATGGATTTGGGTATTTGATCTGGGTTGGTCGGAGACCTTTTCGCACTAACCGGCTACACGGGAAGAATTATGGGTACTCGAGGTCACGGTATGAGCCGAAGCTCTTCAGACGTTGGCGATGTAGCGGCACGCGCCCGAGTGGTCCCGAGATGCATCGCTCTTGTATTAAGGGGTGCTAGGACTGACATCGGCCGCCCTCGCATCGTGCAAAAGCACGGAGGGTAAGTGGGCCCACGACCCCTTTGTGCTTAGGAGTTAGACCGGCGGGCTGGCCTCTCTGCTGAGCTTAGGTGGGGCTGCGACGTGTCAATATTCTAAGGTTGGGCATGACCTAAAAAAGTGTGTCCGGCCAGAGTGTTATCGAGCGTGACGGGAAACTTGGTGCACCCCTGCAGGGATGAAAATTAACTATTCGGATAGCCGTGTCCACGGTTACAGAACGACTTGGAGTTGTGCCCTGATCTTATACAACTACAACAATTACTTAACTCGAATTAGTTGCCCCGAGATTGCTTCCTCGCAGGGAGTCGAGGAAGGATCTCTGGGCGTGACCTCATATTAATATTGCTGCGACAATATGACTAATATTTGTGCTACCTTGCTCTACTCTCGTCTATTGCTGCAAGACCCGTGAAGATGCTAGTCTTCGATAGGACTAGGCCTTCTCTCTATTCTCGCATTGCTACAGTCAGTCCACATATAAACCCCTTCCTTGATACTGATGCATACTTAGCTTAGTCCTGATGTAAGTCTTGCGAGTATTTTGGATGAGTACTCACCGTTGCTTTGCTTCCCCTTTGTTCCCTTGATCTGTTGCTGCGACCACATGATGGAGCCCAGGAGATGGAGTTTCCTGCCGACGCCTGCCACCCCGATGGTGACTTCTTCATGGAGGCTGCTGAAGACCAGGAGTAGTTTAGAAGGTTCCCAGGCAGGAGGCCTCGCCTCGTTCGATCGTGTTTCTTTTGTGCTAGCCTTCTCTAAGGCACCCCATGTTTTATGTGTGTACTCAGACATTTGTTGCTTCCGCTGACTCGTGTGTTTATCGAGCTTCTGTATTCTAGCCCTCGAGGCCCCTGGCTTGTAATATGAAGCTTGTATTCTTTTATTTGTGTCTAGAGTTGTGTTGTGATATCTTCCCGTGAGTCCTTGAGTTTGATCGTACGCATTTGCATGTATGATTAGCGTACGATCAAATCGAGGACGTCACACATTTCCTCCATTCAGCACCGTCGCAGTTGCTCGTTGCCATGGGAAACCACCTCCATCATAGTCGCGCCTCTGCACCGCTACGGAGCGGCAAATCATAGTAGTGTACAGGCCCTAGGTGTTGGGGAACGTTTCATGGGAAAGAAAATTTTTCCTACGCACACGAAGACCTCTCATGGTGATGTCCATCTACGAGAGGAGATTTGGATCTACGTACCCTTGTAGATCGCACAGCAGGAAGCGTTAAGAAACGCGGTTGATGTAGTGGAACGTCCTCACGTCCCTCGATCCGCCCCGTGAATGGTCCTACGTACCGTCCCGCGATCCAATCCGATCTAGCGCCGAACGGACGACACCTCCGCGTTCAGCACACATACAGCTCGACGATGATCTCGACCTTCTTGATCCTACAAGCAAGACGGAGAAGTAGATGAGTTCTCCGGCAGCGTGACGATGCTCTGGTGGTGGTGAGGATCTACTCCTGTAGGGCTCCCCCGAGCTCCGCAGAAATACGATCTAGAGGTAAAACTATGGTGTCTAGATCTGAGTTGCACGTGGCAAAAGTTGTCTCAAATCAGCCCTAAATCACCACTATATATAGGAGGGAGGGGAGGAGGCTTTCCTTGAGGGCCAAGACCTTAAGAGTGCGCCGGCCCAGGGAGAGGAGGATTCCTACTCCAATCCTACTCCTACTAGGATTGAAAAGTGGAGTCCTTCTCTTCCTTCCCACCTCCGCTTTTTTTCTTTGGTTTTCTTTCCTTGGCACCAAGGCCCTTTGGGCTGTCCCACCAGCCCACTAAGGGCTGGTGCGCCACCCCTAGGGCCATTGGGCTTCCCCCGGGTGGGTTTCCCCCCTCCTGGTGAACTTCCAGAACCCATTCGTCACTCCCGGTACAATGTCGGTAATGCCCAAAAACCTTCCGGTTACCAAATGAAGTCATCCTATATATCAATCTTCATTTCTGGACCATTCCGAAAACCCTCGTGACGTACGTGATCTCATCCGGGACTCTGAACAACATTCAGTAACCACATATATATAACTCAACTATACTAAAACAATGCCAAATTTAAGTGTGCACACCGTGCGGGTTCGAGAACTATGTAGACATGCCCCAAGGGACTCCTCAGCCAATATCCAATAGCGGGACCTGGATGCCCATATTGGATCCTACATATTCTTCGAAGATCTTATCGGTTGAACCTCAGTGTCAAGGATTCATATAATCCCGTATGTCATTCCCTTTGTCCTTCGGTATGTTACCTGCCCGAGATTTGATCGTCGGTGTCCGCATACCTATTTCAATCTCGTTACCGGCAAGTCTCTTTACTCGTTCCGTAATATAAGATCCCGTGACTTACACTTAGTCACATTGCTTGCAAGGCTTGTGTGTGATGTTGTATTACCGAGTGGGCCCCGAGATACCTCTCTGTTACAGAGAGTGACAAATCTCACTCTTGATCCATACTAACTCAACGGACACCTTCGGAGATACCTGTAGAGCATGATACGTCTCAAACGTATCTATAATTTTTGATGGTTTCACGCTGTTATCTTGTCATCTTTGGATGTTTTATGTATCTTTTATATCTTTTTTGGGACTAACTTATTAATTCAGTGCCAAGTGCCAGTTCCTGTTTTTTCTATGTTTTTGGCTCTTTTCAGATCTCATTTTGGAACGGAGTCCAAACGGAATAAAATCCCCGAAATGATTTTTGCCCGAACGGAAGAAGATCATGGGGTAGGCCAAGCCAGGTGGGCTCCAGGGAGCCCACAAGATCCCACTCCGCCACCAGGGGGGAGGCGGCGGTGTCAGGGCTTGTGGCCTCCTTGGCCGCCCCCTGACCTAGATCCTTGGCCTATATATTCCATAAAATATAACAAAAAATGAGGGGAGCCTCGAAAATACTTTTCCGCCGCCGCAAGCTTCCGTTTCCGCAAGATCTCATCTGGAGACCCTTCCCGGCACCCTGCTGGAGGGGACTTTGGAGTTGGAGGGCTTCTTCATCATCATCATCATCGCCCCTCTAATGACTCGTGAGTAGTTCACTTCAGACCTACGGGTCCGTAGTTAGTAGCTAGATGACTTCTTCTCTCTCTTGGATCTTCAATACAAAGTTCTCCATGATCGTCATGGATATCTATCCGATGTAATCTTCTTTGGCGGTGTGTTTGTCGAGATCCGATGAATTGTGGATTTCTGATCAGATTATTTATGATATATATTTGAGTCTTTGCTGATTTCTTATATGCATGATTTGATATCCTTGTAAGTCTCTCCGAGTCTTGGGATTTGTTTGGCCAACTAGATCTATGATTCTTGCAATGGGAGAAGTGCTTGGTTTTGGGTTCTACCATGTGGTGACCTTTCCCAGTGACAGTAGAGGCAACAAGGCATACATTAAGTAGTTGTCATCAAGGGTAACAAGATGGGCTCTTTCGTTGATATGAGATTGTCCGTCTACATCATGTCATCTTGCTTAAGGCGTTACTCTGTTCTTTTGGACTTAATACACTAGATGCATGCTGGATAGCGGTCCACGTGTGGAGTAATAGTAGTAGATGCAGAAAGTATCGATCTACTTGTTTTGGACGTGATGCCTATAGATATAATCATTGCCATAGATATCGTTACGACTTTGCGCGGTTCTATCAATTGCTCGACAGTAATTTGTTCACCCACCGTCTACTTGATTTCATGAGAGAAGCCACTAGTAAACACTACGACCCCCGGGTCTATTCACATCCATCGTTTACACCTCTGCTTTTACTTTTCTTTGTTACTTTGTTGCTTTCGGTTCTCACTTGGCAAACAATCTATAAGGGATTGACAACCCCTTCATAGCATTGGGAGCAAGCTTTTATATTTGTGCAGGATCTTGTGATACTCCTCCACTGGATTGATACCTTGGTTGTCAAAGTAAGGGAAATACTTACCACCACTGTGCTACATCACCCTTTCCGCTTCGAGGGAACACCAACGCAAGGCTCCAAGGCCACGGGGGAAATCCTCTGCATACTTGCCTAGGAAGTCCCGTATGGCGTAGCCGCAGCAGAAGGATTCCTGGTGCCGTCGACACGACTATTCTTGGCGCCGTTGCAAGGGAAGCACAACTAACATCAGAAGTATTTCTGGCGCCGTTGCCGGGGAGGAGAGATCCAAGTAGGTCTCACAAACTCATCTCTTGCATTTACTTTTGTTGCCAGTTGCCTCTCGTTTTCCTCTCCCCCACTTCACATTTGCCGCTTTCATTTGCCTTTCTCCTTCGCCGTTTTCTTTCGCCTTTGCCGTTTTCCTTTGTCGGTTCTATTGCTTGCTTGTGTGCTTGTTTGTTTGTTTGTTGAAGTCATCATGGCTGAAAACACCAAACTTTGCGACTTCTCGAGCACTAATAATAATGATTTTATTAGTACTCCGATTGCTCCCGCCACTAGTGCGGAATCGTATGAAATCAACGCAGCTTTGCTGAATCTTGTTATGAAAGAGCAATTCTCTGGCCTTCCTAGTGAAGATGTCGCATCCCATCTCAATACCTTCATTGAGCTTTGTGATATGCAAAAGAAAAGAGATGTGGATAATGACGTGGTTAAGTTGAAACTTTTTCCTTTCTCGTTTCGAGATCGCGCAAAAACTTGGTTTTCTTCTTTGCCTAAAAATAGTATCGATTCTTGGGATAAGTGCAAAGATGCTTACATATCCAAGTATTTTCTGCTGGCTAAGATCATCTCCTTACGTAACGATATCATGAATTTCAAGCAACTTGATCATGAACACGTTGCACAATCTTGGGAGAGGATGAAGCTTATGATTAGAAATTGTCCCGCTCATGGCTTGAGTTTGTGGATGATTATACAAATCTTTTACGCTGGCTTGAATTTTGCTTCTCGCAATATCTTGGAATCCGCCTCAGGTGGAACGTTCATGGAAATCACGTTAGGAGATGCTACAGAACTCCTAGACAATATCATGACCAACTACTCTCAGTGGCACACTGAAAGGTCGCCTGCTAGCAAAAAGGTACACGCTATAGAAGAAATTAACTCGCTTAGTGCTAAGATGGACGAGTTGATGAATTTGGTTGCTAATAGAAACGCTACCGTAGATCCTAATGACATGCCACTATCTTCTTTGATTGAGAGTAGCAACGCTAGTTTGGACGTGAATTTTGTTGGTAGGAACAATTTTGGCAACAACAATGCTTTTAGAGGAAACTATGTTCCTAGGCCTTTTCCTAGTAACTCCTCTAACAATTATGGAAATTCCTACAACAACACTTATGGAAATCACAACAAATTACCCTCTTATTTAGAGAGTAATATCAAAGAGTTCATTAACTCTCAAAATATTTTCAATGCGTCCATAGAGGAAAAACTACTTAAAATAGGCGATTTGGCTAAGAGCGTTGATAGGATGTCTTGTGATATTGATGCTTTGAAAGTTAGATGCGCTCCTCCCAAGGTCAACTTGGATGAAACTTTGAAAGCTATGCGTGTCTCCATGAATGAGAGCAAAGAAAGAACCGCCCAAATTCGCGCTAGACATGAATGGTTTAAAAGGGTGCGTTCTAGTGATGCAAATCACGAAGGTCTTAAACTGCTTGGTGTGCCTCCTCTTGAATCTTTGTTTTCGCATGTCAAACCTACTTATGGAGGGGCTGGATATGGATCCACTTTGGTTCAAAAACGCCCCAATGATTCGGAGTCCACCTATCTTGATGATAAAGGTGTGGAGAGTGGAGTAGAAGAAGTCAAAATTTTGGGTAGTAATGAAACTCCCACTTTGGATTTCAAGGAATTCAATTATGATAATTGCTCCTTGTTTGAATGCATTTCTTTGATGCAATCCATTGCAAACTCTCCACATGCTTATAGCCAAAGCAAAGCCTTTACCGCGCATATCGTAGATGCTATGATGAAATCTCTTCAAGAGAAGCTCGAACTAGAAGTCTCTATACCTAGAAAACTTCATGATGAGTGGGAACCTACTATAAAAATCAAGATAAAAAACTATCAGTGCAATGCTTTGTGTGATTTGGGTGCTAGTGTTTCCTCGATTCCAAAGTCTTTATGTGATATTCTTGGTTTTCATGAGATTGAAGAGTGTTCTCTTAATTTGCAGCTTGCGGATTCTACTGTCAAGAAACCCATGGGAAGGATCGATGATGTTCTTATTGTTGCAAATAAGAACTATGTACCCGTGGATTTCATTGTACTTGACATAGATTGCAATCCTTCATGTCCCATTATTCTTGGTAGACCTTTCCTAAGGACTATTGGTGCTATCATCGATATGAAGGAAGGGAATATTAGATTTCAATTTCCTTTAAAGAAGGGCATGGAGCACTTTCCTAGAAAGAAAATAAGATTGCCTTATGAATCTATGATGAGGGCTACCTATGGTTTGAGCACCAAAGATGACTATACGTGATTCCATCACTTTTTGCCTAGCTAAGGGCGTTAAACAAAAGCTCTTGTTGGGAGGCAACCCAACGAATCTATCTTTTTTCTTTCTGTTTTGTGTTTTCCACACTTTAATAATTCTGTTATGATTGTGTTTTTTGTGTTTCTTTTTGCGTTTGTGCCAAGCAAAACCGTTATGATTAGTCTTGGGGATGATCGTTTGGTCATGCTGGAAAAGACAGAAACTTTCTGCTCACGAAAAGATTTTTCGTTTTTTTTTTCTGTAAGAGCTTTTGAGTTGATTCTTTTTGCTGCTGATTTCTACGCAAATTCTTCAGACTGACGTAAATTTTTCAGAATTTTTGAAGTACGAGAGGTATACGAAATATACAGATTTCTACAGACTGGTGTGCTGTTAAGAGATTCTGTTTTTGTTGTGTTGGTTGCTTATTTTGATGAAACTATGGATAGTATCGGGGGGTATTAGCCATGGAAGATTGAAAATACAGTAACTCAACATCAGCATAAGTAGAATTTAAGTTTTCTACAGTACCTAAGGAAGTGGTGGTTTGCTTTCTCATACTAATGTTATCACGAGTTTCTGTTTAAGTTTCGTGTTGTGAAGTTTTCAAGTTTTGGGTGAAGTTCTTATGGACAAAAAGATAAAGAGTGGCAAAAGCTCAAGCTTGGGGATGCCCAAGGCACCCCAATAGATTCAAGGATGCCGTAAAAGCCTAAGCTTGGGGATGCCCCGGGGAGGCATCCCCTCTCTCGTCTTCAATCACGGAACAGTAAAGCTTCATAGGGTCTTTCTGTCCAGGTGCAGGTAGTCCGCATCTTCACAGACATGTCTATTTCACCGAGTCTCTCTCCGAGACAGTGCCCGTCGGTAACGTTACTTGGGGCTATATTTTTATTCACCACATGTTATGTGTTTTTCTTGGAGCGTCTTGTATCGTAGGAGTCTTTTATTTTTGTTGTGTCACAATCGTCCTTGCTGCACACCTAGAGAGAGAGACATGCACTCACCGTGATTTTGTCGAGCTTCACTTATATCTTTTGGTAGACAATTTAGCTCACATGTGCTTCACTTATACCTTTTGAGCTAGATACTTTTGCTCTATGTGCTTCACTTATATCTTTTAGAGCGCAGCGGTGCGTGGCTTGGTAGTTGATCTATCCTTTGAAAGTAGTCTCAAAAGGGGTAGTTATCCAAAGGGATACGAAAACTTCCACCGTCATGTGCATTGAATAGTTAGAGAAGTTTGATTCATCTCAATTAGTTTTGAGTTGTGGTTATGGTAATATTGAAGTCATGCTAGTAAGGTGTTGTGGATCTAGAAATACTTGTGTTGAAGTTAGTGATTCCCGTAGCATGCACGTATGGTGAACCGCTATGTGATGAAATCTGAGCATCATTAGTCTATTGATTGTCATCCTTTGCGTGGCGGTCGAGATCGCGCGATGGTTTATACCTACCAACCCTTCCCCTAGGAGTATGCGTGGAATGCTTTGTTTCGATTACTAATAAAACTTTTGCAACAAGTATATGAGTTCTTCATGACTAATGTCGAGTCCATGGTTTAGATGCACTTTCATCTTCCACCATCACTATCTTCTTAGTGCCGTGCAACTTTCGCCGGTGCACAAAACCTACCATTAGCCTCCCTCAAAACAGCCACCATACCTACCTACTATGGCTTTTTCAAAGTCATTCCGAGATATATTGCCATAAAACTACCACCATGACATGTGCCACCACGTCTATATTGCCATTGCATGATCGTAAGATAGCTAGCATGATGTTTCCACTAATGTCTATGCCATGCTAGATCTTTGCCACGGTACACTACTGAAGGCATTCCATATAGAGTCATCGTTGCTCTAAGTTTTGAGTTGAAAGTGTGATGATCATCATTAATGGAGCATTGTCCCATGTGAGTAAATAAAAGAGGCCAAAGAAGCCCACCAAAAAAAAGAGGCCAAAGAGCCCACTAAAAACAATAAAAAGAAATGAGAGAAAAAGAGAGAAGGGACAATGCTACCACTTTTTCCACACTTGTGCATATTAAGCACCATGATCTTCATGATTGAGAGTCTTGTTGGGTAACGTAGCATAAATTCAAAATTTTGCTACGCACATTCAGATATTCCTATGGAGAGACCAGCAACGAGAGAGGGGTAAGAGCATCTTCGTACCTTTGAAGATCGCTAAGTGGAAGTGTTGCTAGAACGCGGTTGATGGAGTCGTACTCGCAGCGATTCCGATCTAGTGCCGAACAACGGCACCTTCGCGTTCAACACACGTGCAGCCCGGTGACGTCTCCCACACCTTGATCCAGCAAGGAGGAGGGAGAGGTTGAGGAAGAAGACCAGCAACACGACGGCGTGGTGTTGGTGGAGAGACGAGGTCTCCCGGCAAGGCTTCGCCAAAGCGCCGGCAGAGAGGAGGAGGGAGAGAAGCAGGGCTGCGAGAGAGAGATTAAACCGTGTCTCAAACAGCCCCGGACCTCATCTATATATAGGGGGAGAGGGAGGGGGTGCAGCCCTTAGGGTTCCCACCCCTAAGGGGTGCGGCAGCCCTCAGATGGGGAAGGGGTGGCGGCCAGGGCAAGGGGGAGGGGTGGCGCACCCCTCTGGTGGGCCTAAGGCCCACCTAAATTAGGGTTCCCCCCCTCTTTTCCTTTCCCCTGCGCCATGGGCTGAGTGGGGAGGCATACCAGCCCAACTAGGGGCTGGTTCCCACCCCCACTTAGCCCATCTTACCTCTTGGGGTCGCAGCCCCCCTTCGGTGGTCCCCTGGGACCACCTCCGGTGGTCCCGGTGGTCCCGGTACGTTACCGGTGATGCCCGAAACACTTCCGGTGTCCGAAACCATCCGTCCTATATATCAATCTTTACCTCCGGACCATTCCGGAGCTCCTCGTGACGTCCGGGATCTCATCCGGGACTCCGAACAACTTTCGGTAATCTCGTATAACAATTCCCTATAACCCTAGCGTCATCGAACCTTAAGTGTGTAGACACTACGGGTTCGGGAGACAGGCAGACATGACCGAGACACCTCTCTGGCCAATAACCATCAGCGGGGTCTGGATACCCATGGTGGCTCCCACTAGCTCCACGATGATCTCATCGGATGAACCACGATGTCAAGGATTCAATCAATCCCGTATACGATTCCCTTTGTCTGTCGGTATAGAACTTGCCCGAGATTCGATCGTCGGTATACCTATACCTTGTTCAATCTCGTTACCGGTAAGTCTCTTTACTCGTTCCGTAGCACGTCATCGTGTGACTAACTCCTTAGTCACATTGAGCTCATGATGATGTTCTACCGAGTGGGCCCAGAGATACCTCTCCGTCACACGGAGTGACAAATCCCGATCTCGATTCGTGCCAACCCAACAGACACTTTCGGAGGTACCCGTAGTGCACCTTTATAGTCACCCAGTTACGTTGTGACGTTTGATACACCCAAAGCACTCCTACGGTATCCGGGAGTTGCACAATCTCACGGTCGAAGGAAAAGATACTTGACATTAGAAAAGCATTAGCATACGAACAATACGATCTAGTGCTAGGCTTAGGATTGGGTCTTGTCCACCAGATCATTCTCCCAATGATGTGATCCCGTTATCAATGACATCCAATGTCCATGATCAGGAAACCATGATCATCTATTGACTAACGAGCTAGCCAACTAGAGGCTTGCTAGGGACACATTGTGATCTATTCATTCACACATGTATTACTGTTTCCTGTTAATACAATTATAGCATGAACGATAGACGATTATCATGAACAAGGAAATATGATAACAACCATTTTATTATTGCCTCTAGGGCATATTTCCAACAGTCTCCCACTTGCACTAGAGTCAATAATCTAGTTACATTGTGATGTATCGAACACCCATAGCATCATGGTGTTGATCATGTTTTGCTCGTGGAAGAGGTTTAGTCAACGGGTCTGCAATATTCAGATCCGTGTGTACTTTACAAATATCTATCACTCCACTCTGGACATGGTCCTGGATGGAGTTGTAGCGGCGCTTGATGTGCTTCGTCTTCCGGTGAAACCCGGGCTCCTTGGCTATGGCAATGACTCCAGTGTTATCACAAAAGAGTGTCATAGGACCCGACGCGCTTGGAACCACTCCAAGGTCGGTGATGAGCTCCTTCATCCAAATTCCTTCATGAGCTGCTTCTGAAGCAGCTATGTACTCCGCTTCACATGTAGATGCTGCCACGACTTCTTGCTTGCTGCTGCACCAGCTCACTGCCCCACCATTCAACACATATACGTATCCGGTTTGTGACTTAGAGTCATCCGGATCTGTGTCGAAGCTAGCATCGACGTAACCCTTTACGACGAGCTCTTCGTCACCTCCATAAACGAGAAACATTTCCTTAGTCCTTTTCAGGTACTTAAGGATATTCTTGACCGCTGTCCAGTGTTCCGCACCGGGATTACTTTGGTACCTCCCTACCAAGCTTATCGCAAGGTTTATATCAGGTCTGGTACACAACATGGCATACATTAGAGAGCCCACGGCTGAAGCGTAGGGGACAGAACTCATCTTCTCTCTATCTGCTGCCGTGGTCGGCGACTGAGTCTTACTCAATCTCATACCTTGCAAAACTGGCAAGAACCCTTTCTTTGAGTTTTCCATATTGAACTTCTTCAATATCTTGTCAAGGTATGTACTTTGCGAAAGACCTATGAGGCGTCTCGATCTATCTCTATAGATCTTGATGCCTAATATGTATGCAGCTTCTCCAAGGTCCTTCATTGAAAAACTCTTGTTCAAATAGGCCTTTATGCTCTCCAGCATCTCTATATCATTCCCCATCAATAATATGTCATCCACATATAGTACGAGGAAAGCTACAGAGCTCCCACTCACTTTCTTGTACAGACAGGCTTCTCCGTAAACCTGTATGAACCCAAACGCTTTAATCACCTCATTAAAGCGAATGTTCCAACTCCGAGATGCTTGCACCAGCCCATAGATGGAGCGTTGGAGCTTGCACACTTTGTTAGCACCCTCAGGGTCGACAAAACCTTCTGGTTGCATCATATACAACTCTTCCTTAAGGTTCCCGTTAAGGAACGCTGTTTTGACGTCCATTTGCCAAATTTCATAATCATAAAAGGCGGCAATTGCTAACATGATTCGGATTGATTTCAGCTTCGCTACGGGTGAGAAAGTCTCATCGTAGTCAACTCCTTGAATTTGTCGAAAACCCTTTGCGACAAGTCGAGCTTTGTAAACGGTTACATTACCGTTCGCATCAGTCTTCTTCTTGAAGATCCATTTATTTTCTATGGCTCGCCGGTCATCGGGCAAGTCCACCAAAGTCCATACTTTGTTCTCATACATGGATCCTATCTCGGATTTCATGGCCTCAAGCCATTTGTTGGAATCCGGGCCCGCCATCGCTTCTTCATAGTTCGAAGGTTCACCGTTGTCTAACAACATGATTTCCATCACAGGGTTGCCGTACCATTCTGGTGCGGAGCGTACCCTTGTGGACCTTCGCGGTTCAGTAGTAACTTGATCCGAAGCTTCATGATCATCATCATTAACTTCCTCTTCAGTCGGTGTAGGCACCACAGGAACAACTTCTTGCGCTGCGCTACTTTCCTGTTCGAGAGGGGGTGTAATTACCTCATCAAGTTCTACCTTCCTCCCACTTACTTCTTTCGAGAGAAACTCTTTCTCTAGAAAGGATCCGTTCTTGGCAACAAAGGTTTTACCTTCGGATCTAAGATAGAAGGTATACCCAATAGTTTCCTTAGGGTATCCTATGAATACGCATTTCTCCGCTTTGGGTTCGAGCTTTTCTGGTTGAAGTTTCTTCACATAAGCATCGCAGCCCCAAACTTTAAGAAACGACAACTTAGGTTTCTTGCCAAACCACAGTTCATACGGTGTCGTCTCAACGGATTTAGACGGTGCCCTATTTAAAGTGAATGCTGCAGTTTCTAATGCGTATCCCCAAAATGATAGCGGCAAGTCGGTGAGAGACATCATAGATCGTACCATATCTAATAAGGTGCGATTACGACGTTCAGACACTCCGTTGCGCTGCGGTGTGCCAGGCGGCGTTAGTTGTGAAACGATTCCACACTTTCTTAGGTGTGTGCCAAACTCGTGACTCAAATATTCTCCTCCACGATCAGATCGTAGACATTTAATCTTTCTGTCACGTTGATTCTCAACCTCATTGTGAAATTCCTTGAACTTTTCAAACGTCTCAGATTTGTGCTTCATCAAGTAGATATACCCATACCTACTCAAATCATCGGTGAGAGTGAGAACATAACGATAACCACCGCGAGCTTCAACGTTCATTGGACCACACACATCAGTATGTATTATTTCCAATAAGTTGGTGGCTCTCTCCATTATTCCTGAGAATGGAGTCTTAGTCATCTTGCCCATGAGGCACGGTTCGCATGTGTCAAATGATTCAAAGTCAAGAGACTCTAGCAGTCCATCAGTATGGAGCTTTTTCATGCGCTTAACACCGATATGACCAAGGCGGCAGTGCCACAAGTATGTGGGACTATCATTATCAACTTTGCATCTTTTGGTACTCACACTATGAATATGTGTAACATCACGATCGAGATTCATCAAGAATAAACCATTCACCAGCGGAGCATGACCATAAAACATATCACTCATATAAATAGAACAACCATTATTCTCTGACTTAAATGAGTAGCCGTCTCGCATCAAGCAAGACCCTGATACAATGTTCATGCTTAAAGCTGGTACTAAATAACAATTATTAAGGTTTAAAACTAATCCCGACGGTAGATGTAGAGGTAGCGTGCCGACGGCGATCACATCGACCTTTGAACCATTCCCGACGCGCATCGTCACCTCGTCCTTGGCCAGTCTCCGCTTATTCCGCAGTTCCTGCTTTGAGTTGCAAATGTGAGCAACAGCACCGGTATCAAATACCCAGGAGCTACTACGAGCGCTGGTAAGGTACACATCAATAACATGTATATCACATATACCTTTAACGTTGCCGGCCTTCTTGTCCGCTAAGTATTTGGGGCAGTTCCGCTTCCAGTGACCTTTTCCCTTGCAGTAGAAGCACTCAGTCTCAGGCTTGGGTCCGTTCTTTTTCTTCCTCCCGGCATCTGGCTTGCCGGGCGCGGCAACAGCTTTGCCGTCTTTCTTGAAGTTCTTCTTACCCCTGCCTTTCTTGAAACTAGTGGTCTTGTTGACCATCAACACTTGATGCTCCTTCTTGATTTCTACCTCTGCAGACTTGAGCATCGAGTACAACTCGGGAATTGTTTTCTCCATCCCTTGCATGTTGTAGTTAAGCACAAAGCCTTTGTAGCTTGGTGGGAGAGACTGGAGGATTCTGTCAATGATAGCATCATCCGGAAGTTCGACTCCAAGTGAAGTCAGACGACCGTGTAACCCAGACATTTTGAGTATGTGCTCACTGACAGAACTGTTCTCCTCCATCTTACAGCTGAAGAACTTGTCGGAGACTTCATATCTCTCGACATGGGCATGAGCTTGAAAAACTAGCTTCAGCTCTTGGAACATCTCATATGCCCCGTGTTGCTCAAAACGTCTTTGGAGCCCCGTTTCTAAACTGTATAACATGCCACACCTGACCAGAGAGTAGTCATCACTCCGCGCTTGCCAGACGTTTAGAACGTCCTGCGCTGCTGCGGGAGCGGGAGGGTCACCTAGCGGCGCATTAAGGACATAAGCCTTTTTAGCTGCTTCAAGGATGAGCTTCAGGTTGCGAACCCAGTCCGCATAGTTGTTACCATCATCTTTCAGCTTGTTTTTCTCTAGGAATGCGTTGAAGTTGAGGTTGACGTTGGACATCTACAATATTTATAAAGACAACCTTTTAGACTAAGTTCATGACAATTAAGTTCATTTAATCAAATTAAGTATGAACTCCCACTTAAATCGACATCCCTCTAGTCATCTAAGTGTTACATGATCCATGTTGACTAACCCGTGTCCGATCATCACGTGAGACGGACTAGTCAGCATGGTGAGCAACTCATGCTGATCGTATTCAACCATACGACTCATGTTCGACCTTTCGGTCTCTTGTATTCGAGGTCATGTCTGTACATGCTAAGCTCGTCGAGTCAACCTAGGTGTTTCGCGTGTGCAAATCTGGCTTACACCCGTTGTATGCGAACGTTAGAATCTATCAGACCCGATCATCACGTGGTGCTTCGAGACAACGAACCTTCGCAACGGTGCACACTTAGGGGAATACGTTCTCGAAATTTTAAGAGGGATCATCTTATTATGCTGCCGTCGTTCTAAGCAATAAGATGTAAAACATGATAAACATCACAATGCAATCATATAGTGACATGATATGGCCATTATCATCTTTGCTCTTTCGATCTCCATCTTCAGGCATCGCATGATCATCATCGTCACCGGCGTGACACCATGATCCCCATCATCATGATCTCCATCATCGTGTCTCCGTGAAGTCGTCACGCCAACTACTACTATCACTACTACTATAGCTAACCGTTAGCAATGAAGTAAAAGTAGTAAGCACATGGCGTTGCATCTCATACAATAAATTAAGACAACTCCTATGGCTCCTGCCGGTTGTCATACTCAACGACATGCAAGTCGTGAAACCTATTACAATAACATGATCATCTCATACATCATACATGCAACATCACAACTTTGGCCATATCACATCACATGTCAAACCCTGCAAAAACAAGTTAGACGTCCTCTAATTGTTGTTGCAAGTTTTACGTGGCTGATTTGGGTTTCTAGCAAGAACGCCTTCTTACCTACGTGACAGCCACAACGATGATATGCCAAAGCTATTTACCCTTCATAAGGACCCTTTTCATCAAATCCAATCCGACTAGAGTAGGAGAGACAGACACCCGCTAGCCACCTTTATGCACGATGTGCATGTTTGTCGGTGGAACCAGTCTCACGTAAGAGTACGTGTAAGGTCGGTCCGGGCCGCTTCATCCCACAATACCGCCGAAAAGAATAAGACTAGTAACGGCAAGCAAATTGACAAACCATCGCCCACAACTTTTGTGTTCTACTCGTGCATAGAATCTACGCATAGAAAACCTGGCTCGGATGCCACTGATGGGTAACGTAGCATAAATTCAAAATTTTCCTACGCACATTCAGATCTTCCTATGGAGAGACCAGCAACGAGAGAGGGGTAAGAGCATCTTCGTACCTTTGAAGATCGCTAAGCGGAAGCGTTGCTAGAACGCGGTTGATGGAGTCGTACTCGCAGCGATTCCGATCTAGTGCCGAACAACAGGGGTAAGAGCATCTATTTTGAAGTCCTTCAAAAACTTGTCAAGGCATGCATCTTATTGAAACTTTCATTAAGCGCTTTTGATCTATCTCCATAGATCTTTGATGCTCAACGTTCAAGTAGCGCAATCCAGGTATTCCTTTGAAAACTCCTTTCAAACAACCTTATATGCTTTACAGAAATTCTTCATTACTTCTGATCAACAATATGTCTACCACATACACTTATCAGAAATTCTATAGTGCTCCCACTCACTTCTTTGGAAATACAAGTTTCTCATAAACCTTGTATAAACCCAAAATCTTTGATCATCTCATCAAAGTATATATTCCAACTCCGAGATGCTTGCACCAGTCCATTGAAGGATCACTGGAGCTTGCATACTTGCTAGTATCTTTAGGATCGACAAAACCTTCTGGTTGTATCACATACAATGTTTGTTGAAGGAAACCGTCGAGGAAACAATGTTTTGACATCCTACGTGCAATATTTCATAAATAATGCATCAACAACTAACGTAACTCTAACAGACCTTTAGCATCGCTATGAGTGAGAAAGTCTCATCATAGTCAACTGTTTGATCTTGTCGAAAACATCTTTGCGACAAGTCGAGCTTTTCTTAATAGTGACTTATCACCATCATCGTCTGTCTTCTTTTAAAGATCCATTTTTACTCAATAGTCCTATGACCATCAAGTAATTCTTCCAAAGTCTACACTTTGTTTTCATACATGGATCCTCTCTCGGATTTCATGGCTTCTAGCCATTTGTCGGAATCTGGGCCCACCATCGCTTTCTCCACAACTCGTAGGTTCACTGTTGCTCAACAACATGATCTCCAAGACAGGGTTACCGTACCACTCTGTAGTAGTACGCGACCTTGTCAACCTACGAGGCTTGTAGTAACTTGATCCGATGCTTGATGATCACCATCATCAGCTTCCACTTCAATTGGTGTAGGCGCCACAAGAACAACTTCCTGCGCCCTGCTACACACTGGTTGAAGTGATGGTTCAATAACCTCATCAAGTTCTACTACCCTCCCACTCAATTCTTTCGAGAGAAACCTTTCCTCGAGAAAGGATCCGTTTCTTAGAAACAAACACTTTGCTTTCGGATCTGAGATAGGAAATGTATCCAACTGTTTTGGATATCCTATGAAGATGCATTTATCCGCTTTGGGTTCGAGCTTATCAGACTGAAACTTTTTCACATAAGTGTCGAAGCCCCAAACTTTCAAGAAACGACAGTTTAGATTTCTCTAAACCTCAGTCTATACTGTGTCATCTCAACGGAAATACGCGGTGCTCTATTTAAAGTGAATGTGGTTGTCTCTAATGCATAACCCATAAACGATAACGATAATTCGATAAGAGACATCATAGCATGCACCATTCCAAATAGTGTGTGGCTATGACGTTCAGACACATCATCACACTATGATGTTCCAGGTGGCATGAACTGCGAAACAATTTCCACATTGTTTTAACTGCGTACCAAAACTCGTAACTCAGATATTCATTTCTATGATCATATCGTAGACCGTTTATCCTCTTGTTACGACGAACTTCACTCCGAAACAGAATTGAACTTTTCAATATTTCAGACCTGTGATTCATTAAGTAAATACTCTTGTATCTACTCAAAACGTCATTGAAGTAAGAACATAATGATATCCACTGCGTGCCTCAGCACCCATTGGACTGCATACATCAAAATGTATCACTTCCAACAAGTTACTATCTTGTTTCATCTCAATGAAAACAAGGCCTTGCTCATGTGGTATGATTTGCATGTCACTTGTGATTCAAAATCAAGTGAGTATAAAGATCCATCAGCATGGAGCCTCTTCATGCAATTTATACCAACATGACTCAAGCGGCAGTGCCACAAGTAAGTGGTACTATCATCATTACCTCGTATCTTTTGGCACCAATATCATGAACATGTGTAACACTATGATCGAGATTCAATAAACCATTGAAGGTGATTATTCAAGCAAATAGAGTAACCATTATTCTCTTTAAATGAATAATCGTATTGCAATAAACATGATCCAATCATATTCATGCTTAATGCAAGCACCAAATAACAATTATTTAGGTTTAATACCAATCCCGATGGTAGAGGGAGCATGCGACGTTTGATCATATCAACCTTGGAAACACTTCCAACACGTATCGTCACCTCGCCTTTAGCTAGTCTCCCTTTATGCCGTAGCTATCATTTCGTGTTACTAATAACTTAGCAACCGAACCGGTATCCAATACCCTCATGCTACTAGGAGTACTAGTAAAGTACACATCAACATCATGTATATCAAATATAATTCTTTCGACTTTTGCCAGCCTTCTTATCTACCAAGTATCTAGAGTTGCTCTGCCTCACTGACTGTTCCCCTCATTACAGAAGCACTTAGTCTCGGGTTCGGGTTTAATCTTGGGTTTCTTCATTAGTGCAGCAACTGTTTTGCTGTTTCACGAAGTATCCCTTCTAGCCCTTGCCTTTCATGAAACTTAGTGGTTTTACAAACCATCAACTATTGATGTTCCTTCTTGATTTCTACTTTCGCGGTGTCAAACATCGCGAATCGCTCAAGGATCATTTGTATCTATCCTTGATATGTTATAGTTCATCACGAAGCTCTCACAGCTTGGTGGCAGTGACTTCGGAGAACCATCACTATCTCATCTGGAAGATTAACTCCCACTTGATTCAAGCGATTGTCGTACTCAGACAATCTGAGCACACGCTCAACGATTGAGCTTTTCTCCTTTACTTTGTGGACAAAGAATCTTGTTGGAGGTCTCGTACCTCTTAACAAGGGCACAAGCATGAAATCACAATTTCATCTCTTTAGACCATCACTTATGTTCCGTGACGTTTCAAAAACGTTTTCGGCGCCTTGCTTCTAAGCCATTAAGTATTTTGCACTGAACTATCGTGTAGTCATCAGAAACGTGTATGTCGGATGTTCACAGCATCCACACACGACGCTCGAGGTGCCGCACACCGAGTGGTGCATTAAGGACATAAGCCTTCTGTGCAGCAACGAGGACAATCCTCAGTTTTACAGACTTAGTCTGCAAAGTTTGCTACTATCAACTTTCAACTAAATTTTCTCTAGGAACATATAAAAAACAGTAGAGCTATAGCGCAAGCTACATCGTAATTTGCAAAGACCATTAGACTATGTTCATGACAATTAGTTCAATTAATCATATTACTTAAGAACTCCCACTCAAAAAGTACATCTCTCTAGTCATTTGAGTGGTACATGATCCAAATCCACTATCTCAAGTCCGATCATCACGTGAGTCGAGAATAGTTTCAGTGGTAAGCATCTCTATGCTAATCATATCAACTATACGATTCATGCTCGACCTTTCGGTCTCATGTGTTCCGAGGCCATGTCTGCACATGCTAGGCTCGTCAAGCTTAACCCGAGTGTTCCGCGTGTGCAACTGTTTTGCACCCGTTGTATGTGAACGTTGAGTCTATCACACCCGATCATCACGTGGTGTCTCGAAATGAAGAACTGTCGCAATGGTGCACAGTCGGGGAGAACACAATTTCGTCTTGAAATTTTAGTGAGAGATCACCTCATAATGCTACCGTTGTTCTAAGCAAGATAAGGTGCATAAAAGGATTAACATCACATGCAATTCATAAGTGACATGATATGGCCATCATCATGTGCTTCTTGATCTCCATCACCAAAGCACCGACACGATCTTCTTGTCACAGGCGCCACACCATGATATCCATCAACGTGTCGCCATCGGGGTTGTCGTGCTACTCATGCTATTACTACTAAAGCTACATCCTAGCAAAATAGTAAACGCATCTGCAAGCACAAACGTTAGTTTAAAGACAACCCTATGGCTCCTGCCGGTTGCCGTACCATCGACGTGCAAGTCGATATTATCTATTACAACATGATCATCTCATACATCCAATATATCACATCACATCATTGGCCATATCACATCACAAGCATACCCTGCAAAAACAAGTTAGACGTCCTCTAATTTTGTTGTTGCATGTTTTACGTGGTGACCATGGGTATCTAGTAGGATCGCATCTTACTTACGCAAACACCACAACGGAGATATATGAGTTGCTATTTAACCTCATCCAAGGACCTCCTCGGTCAAATCCGATTCAACTAAAGTTGGAGAAACTGACACCCGCCAGTCATCTTTGAGCAACGGAGTTACTCGTAGCGATGAAACCAGTCTCTCGTAAGCGTACGAGTAATGTCGGTCCGAGCCGCTTCGATCCAACAATACCGCGGAATCAAGAAAATACTAAGGAGGGCAGCAAAACGCACATCAACGCCCACAAAAACTTGTGTGTTCTACTCGAGAAGACATCTACACATGAACCTAGCTCATGATGCCACTGTTGGGGAACGTCGCATGGGAAACAAAAAATTTCCTACGCGCACGAAGACCTATCATGGTGATGTCCATCTACGAGAGGGGATGTGTGATCTACGTACCCTTGTAGACCGTACAGCAGAAGCGTTAGTGAACGCGGTTGATGTAGTGGAACGTCCTCACGTCCCTCGATCCGCCCCGCGAACTATCCCACGATCTAGTGCCGAACGGACGGTACCTCCGCGTTCAGCACACGTACATCTCGACGATGATCTCGGCCTTCTTGATCCAGCAAGAGAGACGGAGAGGTAGAAGAGTTCTTCGGCAGCGTGACGGCGCTCCGGAGGTTAGTTATGATCTCGTCTCAGCAGGGCTCCGCCCGAGCTCCGCAGAAACGCGATCTAGAGGTAAAACCGTGGAGATATGTGGTCGGGCTGCCGTGGCAAAAGTTTTCTGAAATCAGCCATAATACCTCAGTATATATAGCAGGGAGGGGGAGGGAAGAGGCAGCCTCAAACCCTCAAGGTTTGGCCGAAATTGGAGGTGGAGGAGTCCTACTCCAATCCTACTTGGAGTAGGATTCCACCTTCCCACTTGGAAACTCTTTCCACCTTGTGTTTTTTCCTTCTCAAACCTTATGGGCCTTAGTGGGAACTTATTCCAGCCCACTAGGGGCTGGTTTATCTCTTCCCATAGCCCATGAGACCCCTTGGGGCGTGACACCCCTCCCGATGGTCCCCGGCACCCCTCCCGGCACTCCCGGTACACTACCGATGAGACCGAAACTTTTCCGGTGATCAAAACAGGACTTCCTATATATCAATCTTTACCTCCGGACCATTCCGGAGCTCCTCGTGACATCCTGGATCTCATCCGGGACTCCGAACAACATTCGGTAACCAACCATATAACTCAAATACGCATAAAACAACGTCGAACCTTAAGTGTGCAGACCCTGCGGGTTCGAGAACTATGTAGACATGACCCGAGTGACTCCTCGGTCAATATCCAATAGCGGGACCTGGATGCCCATATTGGATCCTACATATTCTACGAAGATCTTATCGTTTGAACCTCAGTGCCAAGGATTCATATAATCCCGTATGTCATTCCCTTTGTCCTTCGGTATGTTACTTGCCCGAGATTCGATCGTCAGTATCCGCATACCTATTTCAATCTCGTTTACCGGCAAGTCTCTTTACTCGTTCCGTAATACAAGATCCCGCAACTTACACTAAGTCACATTGCTTGCAAGGCTTGTGTGTGATGTTGTATTACCGAGTGGGCCCCGAGATATCTCTCCGTCACACGGAGTGACAAATCCCAGTCTCGATCCATACTAACTCAACGAACACCTTCGGAGATACCTGTAGAGCATATTTATAGTCACCCAGTTACGTTACGACGTTTGATACACACAAAGCATTCCTCCGGTGTCCGTGAGTTATATGATCTCATGGTCATAGGAACAAATACTTGACACGCAGAAAACAGTAGCAACAAAATGACACGATCAACATGCTACGTCTATTAGTTTGGGTCTAGTCCATCACATGATTCTCCTAATGATGTGATCCCGTTATCAAGTGACAACACTTGCCTATGGCCAGGAAACCTTGACCATCTTTGATCAACGAGCTAGTCAACTAGAGGCTTACTAGGGACAGTGTTTTGTCTATGTATCCACACAAGTATTGTGTTTCCAATCAATACAATTATAGCATGGATAATAAACGATTATCATGAACTAAGAAATATAATAATAACTAATTTATTATTGCCTCTAGGGCATATTTCCAACACTTAATGCGTAGAATGTAAGCAGCTTCTCCTAGGTCTTTCATAGAGAAACTTTTATTCAAGTAATCCTTCATGCTCTCCAAAAGCTCCAAGTTGTTTCCAATCAGCAATATGTCATCCACATATAATATTAGAAACGCCACAGAGCTCCCACTCACTTTCTTGTAAATACAAGATTCTCCAACCACTTGTATAAACCCAAATGCTTTGATCACCCCATCAAAGCACTTATTCCAACTCCGAGATGCTTGCACCAGTCCATAAATGGACCGCTGGAGCTTGCATACTTTGTTAGCATTCTTTGGATCGACAAAACCTTCGGGTTGCATCATATACAACTCTTCCTTAAGAAAACCGTTAAGGAACGCCGTTTTGACATCCAGCTGCCAGATTTCATAATTATAAAAGGCAGCTATTGCTAACATGATTCAGACGGACTTAAGCATCGCTACCGGTGAGAACGTCTCATCGTAGTCAACTCCTTCAACTTGTGAAAAACCCTTTGCCACAAGTCGAGCTTTATAAAAGGTCACATTACCGTCTGCGTCCGTCTTCTTCTTAAAGATCCATTTGTTCCGAATAGCCTTGCGGCCTTCAGGTAGTTCTCCCAAAGGCCACACTTTGTTCTCGTACATGGATCCTATCTCGGACTTCATGGCCTCGAGCCATTTGTAGGAATCCGGGCCCACCATTGCTTCTTCATAATTCACAGGTTCATTGTTGTCAAACAACATAATTGATAAGACAGGATTACCATACTACTCAGGAGCAGTATGTGATCTTGTCGACCTGAGAGGTCCGATAGGAACTTGATCCGAAGTTTCATGATCATCATCATCAACTTGCTCCTCAACCGGCGCCGCAGCAACAGGGGTTTCCCCTTGCCCCGCGCCACCATCTAGAGGGATTAGAGGTTCGACAAGCTCATCAAGTTCTATCTTCCTCTCACTCAATTATTTCGAGAGAAACTCCTCAAGAAAAGCTCCGTTTTTAGCAACAAACACTTTGCCCTCGGATTTGAGATAGAACGTATACCCAACTGTCTCTTTTGGGTAACCTATGAAGACGCACTTTTCGGCTTTGGGTTCCAACTTTTTAGGCTGAAGCTTTTTGACATAAGCATCACATACCCAAACTTTAAGAAACGACAATTTTGGTCTTTTGCCATACCACAGTTCGTATGGTGTCATCTCAATGGATTTTGATGGTGCCCTATTTAAAGTGAATACAACTGTCTCTAATGCATAACCCCAAAACGATAACGGCAAGTCGGTAAGAGACATCATAGATCGCACCATCTCTAATAAAGTACGGTTACGACGTTCGGACACACCATTACGTTGTGGTGTTCCAAGCGGTGTCAACTGTGAAACAATTCCACATTGTCTCAAGTGAGCACCAAACTCGAAACTCAGATATTCACCCACACGATCAGACCATAGGAACTTGATCTTCTTGTTACGATGATTTTCAACTTCACTCTGAAATTGCTTGAACTTTTCAAACATTTCAGACTTGTGCTTCATCAAGTAGACCATATCTACTCAAATCGTCAGTGAAGGTGAGAAAATAACGATATCCGCCGCACGCCTCCACACTCATTGGACCGCACACATCGGTATGTATGATTTCCAACAAGTCACTTACAAGCTCCATTGTTCCGGAGAACGGAGTCTTAATCATCTTGCCCATGAGGCATGGTTCGCACGTGTCAAGTGAATCAAAATCAAGTGACTCCAAAAGTCCATCGGTATTGAGTTTCTTCATGCGCTTTATACCAATATGACCTAAGAGGCAGTGCCATAAAAACATGGCGTATCATTGTTAACTCTAACTCTTTTGGTCTCAATGTTATGTATATGTGTATTATTGCTATCAAGATTCAATATGAACAATCCTCTCACATTGGGTGCATGATCATAAAAGATATTACTCATAGAAATAGAACAACCATTATTCTCTGACTTAAATGAGTAACCGTCTCGCAATAAACAAGATCCAGATATAATGTTCATGCTTAACACATGCACTAAATAACAATTTTTTAAGTTCATAACTAATCCTGATGGTAACTCAAGTGAAACTGTGCCGACGGCAATTGCATCAACCTTGGAACCATTTCCCACACGCATCGTCACTTCATCCTTCGCGAGCCTTCGCTTATTCTGCAGTTCCTGTTTCAAGTTGCAAATATGAGCAACAAAACTGGTATCGAATACCCAGGCACTACTATGAGAGCTGGTTAAGTACACATCAATAACATGTATATCGAATATACCTGATTTTTCCTTGGCCGCCTTCTTATCAGCCAGATATTTGGGGTAGTTGCGCTTCCAGTGACCCATACCCTTGCAATAATAACACTCCGTTTCAGGCTTAGGTCCAACTTTGGGTTTCTTCGTCGGATTGGCAACAGGCTTGCCGCTCTTCTTGGAATTACCCTTCTTTCCTTTGTCGTTTCTCTTGAAACTAGTGGTCTTATTCACCATCAACACTTGATGCTCTTTACAGAGTTCCGACTCTGCAACTTTCAGCATCGCGAATAACTCGCTAGGTGACTTGTTCATCCCTCGCATGTTATAGTTCAACACAAAGCTCCTGTAGCTTGGTGGAAGTGATTGAAGAATTCTATTAGTGATAGCCTCTTGCGGGAGTTCAATCCCCAACTCAGCTAGACGGTTTGAGTACCTAGACATTTTGAGCACATGTTCACTAATAGACGAATTCTCCTCCATCTTGCAAGCATAGAATTTATCAAAGGTCTCATACCTCTCGATCTGGGCGTTCTTGTGAAAGATAAACTTCAACTGCTGGAACATCTCAAATGCTCCATGACGCTCAAAGTGACGTTGAAGTCCCGGCTATAAGCCATACAAGACTGCACATTGAACTACTGAGTAGTCCTCCTTATGTGTTAACCAAGCGTTCTTAACATCTTGGTCAGCCGTAGCGGGTGGTTCATCTCCTAGCGCAGCATTAAGGACATAATCCTTCTTCCCAGCGTGCAGGAGCAACCTAAGATTACGAGCCCAGTCTACAAAGTTGCTTTCATCATCTTTCAACTTAGATTTCTTTAGAGACGTATTAAAATTTAGGGTGACTGTCGCGTGAGCCATTGATCTACAACACAAATATTTCAAAGTGGACTTAGACTATGTTCAAGATACTTAGAGTTTAACTTAATCAAATTACTTGCGGAACTCCCACTCAAAAAGTACATTTCTCTAGTTATTTGAGTGGTACATGATCCAAATTCACTAACTCAAGTCTGATCATCACGTGAGTTGAGAATAGTTTCAGTGGTAAGCATCTATATGCTAATTATATCAACTATACGATTCATGCTCGACCTTTCCGTCTCATGTGTTCCGAGGCCATGTCTACACATGCTAGGCTCGTCGCTTAACCCGAGTGTTCCGCGTGTGCAACTATTTCGCACCCGTTGTATGTGAACGTTGAGTCTATCACACCCGATCATCACGTGGTGTCTCAAATCGACGAACTGTAGCAACGGTGCACAGTCGGGGAGAACACAATTTCGTCTTGAAATTTTAGTGAGAGATCACCTTATAATGTTACCGTCGTTCTAAGCAAAATAAAGTGCATAAAAGGATTAACATCACATGCAATTCATAAGTGACATGGTGATACGTCTCCAACGTATCTATAATTTTTGATGGTTTCATGCTATTATCTTGTCAAACTTTGGATGTTTTGCATGCCTTTTATATATTTTTTGGGACTAACTTATTAACTCAGTGCCAAGTGCCATTTCCTGTTTTTCCATGTTTTTGACCCCTTTCAGAGGAGGATTTTGAACGGAGACCAAACGGAATGAAACTGCCAAAAAGATTTTTTCCGGAACAGAAAAAGATCGGAGAGCTGGAGAATCAGGGCAGGGGCCACCAGGGACCCCACAAGCCCTCATGGCGCGGCCAGGGGGGCCCGCGGCCCCCTGGCTTGTGGGCTCCCTGAGGCCCCTTTGCCCTAGGTTTTGCGCCTTTATATTCCCTAAAAATCCCAAAAAATTAGGAGATCATGGAAAGTACTTTTCCGCCGCCGCAAGCTTCTGTCTCCGCAAGATCCCATCTGGGGCACGTTCTGGTGCCCTGCCGGAGGGGGGGTTCAGATACGGAGGGCTTCTTCATCAACACCATTGTTGGGGATATTATCTGCGACATGACCCGCCCTAGTTGGGCCGGGTCACCAAGTGGGCGAATCATCCTTTGGTGATGCAAGCCTTGGCCCAGAGGGCCCAGGAGCCGGATGGCGGTTCAAGATCTACACAAACGATAGGCCATCGAGGAGCTTTCCAGCCTTGGAAAGCACGACGACTTAGAGATAAAGGAAACCACGATCTATACCGTGGTTGGGACTCTTGTAAACCCTAAGGCCTCGACCTATATATAAAGGCGAGTCCCGGGGAGGATAGGGCAGGTTAGAAATCATCGAGAGCTAGGTCAGGCGAGTTACGCCCTCCTTGTAATAGAAACACCATCAATACAACACAAAGCAGGACGTAGGCTTTTACCTCCTCACGAGGGGCCGAACGTGGGTAAATCTGAGTCCCGCTCCCGTTCAAACCCCTTTGAGTCGCCACCAAGGTGCGATGGCTCCATCATTAAGTCCTTTCACTAGGACATCTGCCGTGACAAAACCACAACAGTTGGCGCCCACCGTGGGGCCTACGCATGGTGGAGTTGAGTTCTTGAAGGGAGCCCTATCAGGGTCAGGGAGCTACGCGGCGGGGCTCATGACCCGGAGCCGCCGCGAAAAGTACTACATCGACAACTCGCTGTGGGGGCCCGAGGCCGATTCAATGAATCCGGCTACAGAGTCCCCTTCGGCAAGATCAACATCTTCATCGGCATAGTCGGTGCACCCATGCCCGAGCCGGACATCTCCACCGACACTGTCGAGCCGGCCAGGTGTGTCCATCCCGTCGCACTGCCAAGCCTGACGCGCCCGGTTTTCGTCGGCTTCACGCAGGGAGCTGATGAGCCGGAGCGATCGGCGACTCAGGAGACTACGCCGGTCAACACTGACGATGAGTCATCCATGGGCGACACAGGTTCAATCCAGTCTCTGCACGAGGGCTGCCTCAGAGATCTGTCGCTGGCGATGGATCCCGAAGTCCTTGACCGGACCCGCCGTCAGATCGCCGTATATACGGCGGGGGAAATACAGTCCTAGCAAAACCCTGCAGGCAACAACGAGGCTGGCGAACCATCGAAGAGCCCAGCTGCGGTCCTGGTGGACCTGTCGGCGGAGATAACAAGGATCATGGCTACCCCAGTGATGGTAGAAAACCAAGGAACAATAAACGCCGAGTTGGCAAAGCTGCGAGACGAGATGGCGAAGGCCCAGCGAGATGCGGAGGCAGAAGCCACCAGGATTGAGACTCGGCAAGCTCAGATCACTGCGGAGACGGCCCGCTTGAACACCGAGAACTGGCGACTTGAGAGGCATCAGCGCGCGTCAGACGCTGTCCATCAAAGGAGGCACCAGGGGCGTTTACCCCCCGATATGAACCCTACCCACCTCTTCGACACTCTCCGCACCCCCGGGGCAGGAACCGTTCCAGGGGGAGGGCCGGCTCAGCCGCCAAACCCGTCGCTTCAGCCGGCAGATGGTCGCGTGCCCCGTTTCCAGACGCCTCAGGGCCACTTTTCCAACCCCATGGACAACGTGCTCGCTGCGACTCGCCACTTAGAATCTCTACCGATTTATGGCAACACCCGACTGAAATAGAAGCGAGAAACGCCGTTGAGATGTTGAAAACGGCAGTGGTCCAGAATGCGCAATTCTCACACAGCCTCGATCGGCCGCACTCCACCCCCCAGGCGAGCCACACCAGAAGCCGGACGGAGGACCAACCCACCATAACCAGCGGACCGCGACACCTACCTCAAGTTAACCCGCCTGACCATCGAGACCCTCCTGTCCGCAACACCTTTGGGGCGACAGGCCAGGATCACCAGGACATCCAAACCCGCCCAGCGCCACTTAGCGGAGGCGGCAGACAAGTAGGGGTGCCATGCTTGGCCCCTGCCCTACGCAACGAGTGGATGCCGAAGGACTTTAAAGGACCAAGGAAGGTGCCCAACTACACCCCGAACCTCGAGCCGGCATCATGGGTTGAGAGTTACGAACTTGCAATGGACATGCTCGACGTAAGTGAAGCAGTCTGTGCGAGGTACTTTACAATGATGCTCGAAGGGATGGCGCGCACTTGGTTGAAAAACCTGCCACCCAACTCCATCTAGACTTGGGCTGAACTGAAGGAACGTTTCATCCAAAACTTCCGGGGAACTTGCAAACGCCCGATGATGATCGTCGACTTACAGCATTGCGTTTAGCGCCCCGATGAGTCGGCCCACCACTGGACGCGGCGGGTTGCGGAAGTCATCCACTCGTCAGACGGCATCACGGCGGCTCAAGCCGTGCTGATCCTGGAGCAAAACTGCCACTATGAGCCCTTGGTACAGAAGCTGGGGCGACTCAAGTGCAAGGTCCAGGATATGGGCGAATTGATGGACACCCTCACTCGATACGCCAAAGTAGACGACACTAAAGATCCAGGAGAGGACGACAGCAAGGCCAACTCGCCGAGGAAAGGCGAGTCATCCAAAAATCACTCCTGGTTTCAGGGACGCGCCCACCATAATCATGGTGGAAATGGCAAGAGAAGGCAGCAGGAAGGATCTACGGACTTCGTCGCCAACACCAATGCTATCAATGGCAATCAGCGCCAGAAGAAGAGGGGTTACAGTGGCAAGAAGCCACGCAACTATAACGAGATACTGAAGGGCCCCTGCCCACATCATGCCACGACGGAAGGACCGGCAACTCACTCTTGTGAAGACTGCTACGTAATGCAGGAATTTTGGGCGGAGGCACTCAAAAAGGGCCAAACCGGTGACCAGAGCGAGCGGCAGGAACAGTTCGGTGCGCCTAATCAACGTCAGAACCCGTTCGGCGGTTTTCACGAACCAGGGGCCCAGGGCGGCTCGCAACCAAGCAGTGGCCAGTACCCTGTGCATAACCAGCAACGGTATAACCCGCCCGGAGTGTTTCAGCAGCCACCCCCGCAGGGGGATCCCCAGGGGCAAGATGATAATGGCGGATTCCGCAGCAATCCCAAACAATTAAACAGCGGACAATACCACGTGTTCACCACCAGTGCGTGTAAGCGAGACAAGAAGGTGAAGCACAAGACGTATAGCGTGTCCGAGCCGGCACTCCCTAGGTACCTCCACTGGTCTGAGCAGACTATCTCGTGGAGTAGGGAGGATCACCCGCCCAGAATCGACAACCCCGGCGACTTGGCATTGGTCGTGGCTCCCCAAGTCGGGGGATATACCCTTTCAAAGGTTCTTATGGATGGTGGCAACAACATCAACATATTATATTTCGACACCTTTCGAAGGATGAACCTCTTGGAGAAAGACCTAATGCCGTCAACCACGGTATTCCATGGTATCGTCCTGGGTAAGTCGGCATATCCAATTGGGCGGGTCAAACTTAATGTGGTTTTTGGTACATCATCCAATCACAGGAGCGAGTCACTTATATTCGAGGTGGTCAAGCTAAAGAGCCCTTATCATGCGTTGTTCGGGCTGCCGGCTTACGCCCGGTTCATGGCTCGCCCCTGCTATGTCTATCTTAAACTCAAAATGCATGGCCCTAAGGGACCCATCACGGTCGATGGTGATAGGAGGATAGCAAAGGAGTGTGAGGAAGGAGACGCGGCTTACGTAGAAATCGCCTGTGCTGCAGAAGAACTCAAGTATCACCAAGCCAATGTTGACCCGGCGGATATGTCACCTCTCAAGAAGCCAACGAATGATGCCGAGCCGCTCCTCAAGTTCAAGCCGACGGATGACACTAAGATGGTGGACTTTAATCCTGGAGATTCATCCAAGCGGTTCACTATCAGGGCGGGTCTGGATCCCAAATAGGAAAGCACGCTCATCGAATTCATGCGTGAGAATCGGGACATCTTCGCATGGAAACCTTTTGACATGCCTGGTGTACCGAGAGAATTTGCTGAGCACCATCTTAAAGTTGACCCTAAAGCAAAGCCGATTCAACAATATCTTCGCAGGTTTAATGAGGAGCGACGCAAGGCAATCGGAGAAGAAATCGCCCGTCTTTTGGCCGCCGGATTTATCGTTGAGGTCTTCCACCCTAAATGGTTGGCTAACCCGGTCCTGGTGGTAAAAAAGAATGGCACTTTCCGCATGTGCATCGACTACACCGACCTCAACAGGGCTTGCCTAAAGGATCCTTTTGCCCTTCCCCGCATTGATCAAATCATTGATTCGGCTGCGGGCTGCGAGCAGTTGTGTTTCCTGGACGCCTACTCCGGATATCACCAAATCAAGATGGCTGTGGAAGACGAGGAGAAGATAGCTTTCATAACCCCGTTTGGGCCTTTTTGCTATGTATCCATGCCGTTTGGGCTCAAGAGAGTTGGGGCGACTTACCAGCGCTGTATCCAAAACTGTCTCCGCGGCCAAATCAGACGCAATGTTCACGCTTACGTTGATGACATCGTGGTTAAATCTCGCAAGAAGGAGACGCTCTTGGAGGATCTCAAGGAAACTTTTGACAATCTGCGGGTGTATCAGATGAAGCTTAATCCCACCAAATGTGTCTTTGGCGTTCCCGCAGGAAAGCTGTTGGGTTTCTTGGTGTCCGAACGCGGCATTGAGGCCAACACGGACAAAATTGAGGCAATCACTTCGCTCGGGAAACCAACGAATATTAATCAAGTTCAACGCATGGCGGGTCGTATTGCGGCCCTGAGTCGCTTTATAAGCCGCCTCGGGGAGAAAGCCATCCCCTCTATCAGTTGCTTAAGAAAGATGGTCGTTTTGTTTGGACGGATGAGGCCAATGAAGCTTTTGAAGCTCTGAAGCAGTACCTGGTTAACCCGCCGGTTCTGGCCGCCCCGACTGAAAAGAAGCCTATGCTTTTATACATCACGGCGAATACCAAGGCGGTGAGCGTGGCAGTGGCTGTCGAACGAAAGGAAGAAGGAAAGGAATACCCGGTACAACGCCCAGTGTATTTTATCAGCGAGGTGCTAACCCTCTCCAAACAACGTTACCCGCATTGGCAGAAGTTGGTTTATGGGGTCTTTATGGCGAGTCAGAAGCTCAAACATTATTTCCAAGAACATCCTATCATGGTGGTTAGCTCCGCCCCTCTTGGGGACATCATCCAGAACCGAGAAGCAACAGGGCGAATCGCCAAATGGGCGATTGAGCTTGGGCCGCACCACGTGCGGTATGCGCCTCGCACAGCTATCAAGTCCCAGGCATTGGTCGACTTCATCAATGATTGGACCGAGTTGCACATTCCGGAAGATAGGCCTGATATCACGTACCGGACTATTTAATTTGATGGGTCTAGGCAATTGGAAGGCTCGGGGCTGGCGTGGTGTTAATTTCACCACAGGGAGACAAGTTCTGTTATGTTCTCCGACTCATGTTCCCGTGTACCAATAACGCTGCGGAGTATGAAGCCCTGCTTCATGGTTTGCGACTCGCCAAGGAGATGAACCTCACACGCGTTAGATTTGGGCGATTCCGATCTGGTGGCTCAACAAGTTTCAGGTACATGGGATTCCCGGGACCCCCTGATGGCAGCTTACAGAAGGGTTGTGTCTGATGTGGCGGGTCATTTCCATGGTTATCAAGTCGATCATATTGACCAGCGACTCAACGAAGCAGCTGATGCCCTCTCGCGTCTCGGCTCGCAACGTAAGTCGGTTCCTCCTAATGTCTTTCTGGATATTCTGCATAATCCTTCTGTGAGACTGCCCTCGGAAGAGGAGTTGGCGATACCAGATCCTGAGTCCCAGTTTGTGGCGGCTCTCTGTGTTACACCGGATTGGGTTCTTCCCTACTTGGTATACCTCACACGAGGCGAGTTACCTTCTGATGAGGTGTTGGCCCGTCAAATCGTTCGTCGGAGCAAATCCATGGTCATCATCAACGGCGAGTTATATAAGCGGAGTACTTATGGGGTATTTCAAAGATGCGTTTCTTCTGATGAAGGGTGCGTAATTCTGAACGAAATCCATGCCGGAGATTGCGGGCATCATGGCGGGTCACGTTCCCTGGTTTCCAAGGCGTCCCGACATGGATTCTTTTGGTTGACGGCTCATGCGGAATGCAGAAGAGATAGTTCGTCGATGTGATGGCTGTCAACGTTTTGGACGACAGGCTCATGTGCCGGCTCAAGAACTAAGGATGATTCCTATCACTTGGCCTTTCGCGGTCTGGGGGTTAGATATGGTTGGTCCTTTTAAGATGTCATCCAATAAAAAAACTCATCTACTGCTGGCGGTTGATAAATTCACCAAGTGGGTCGAAGCAGAGCCTGTTGGCAGCTGTGATGCAGAAACGGCCGTCAAATTCTTGAAAAAGTTGATATTCCGGTTTGGATACCCACACAACATTATCACTGATAATGGTACCAATTTATCACAAGGGGCGATGCAGAGCACATCCGGCTTGATTCGTCTGCGACCGCTCATCCACAATCTAATGGGCAGGCAGAACGGGCGAATCAGGAAGTACTACGAGGAATCCAGCCCCGACTTATGGTTCCCCTGGAGCGCACTCGAGGGTGTTGGGTTGAGGAGTTGCCTTCGGTATTATGGAGCATTTGAACCACCCCGAATCGTTCTATGGGTTTTACTCCTTTCTTCCCGGTGTACGGAGCAGAAGCCGTTCTTCCCAGTGACATTAGGCAAGACTCACCTAGAGTCGCCGCTTATGTGGAACATGATAATGAGTTGGCACGACAGGATTCTTTGGATGCTTTGGAGGAAGCACGCGATTTGGCTGCCTCCCGATCAGCTATCTATCAGCAAGATTTGCGGCGTTATCATAGCCGTCGGGTCAAGAGCCGAGCTTTTCAGGAGGGCGACTTAGTGCTCCGTTTGATCTAAGATCGCACTGGCATGCATAAGTTGTCACCACCATGGGAAGGACAATTTGTCGTCAGCAAAAACCTTCGCAACGGGTCATACTATTTGATGGATCTCCGGCCTGATCGGCCAACCACGGAGGCTGAGTCAACTCGCCCCTCGAACATAGCCTATCTGCAGCCTTACTACACTTGAGCTATTGGCTCCGTTTTTTCCTCTCTCTCTTCCATCTTTCACGATTGTAAGTCTCTCATTTATATAAAGCAATAAAGTTGATACCAACGAATTCTGGGTTCTTCCTACCACTTCATCTTCTTGAAAGCATGGATCTTTATTGTTCGTCGATAAGTCGCCCAAACATGAACGCTATCAATACCAGAGAGCATAAGTCGCCATGTTGCACATATTACAACACTGGGTATCGATAAGCCAAAGAGGATCAAGTCGCTACACGCGCACGATTCAAACATGGGCGCCTTATATGATTCTGAGGATTAGGCCGGCTTACTTGGGGGCTATCGGCCCCAAGTCGTTTTGTGGTAAGAGCGTATACGCTTCTACAATCCTATGACCGGTCTTTCCCCTAATCATAGGTCACTTGGGGGCTTCCTCTCACTGAGATCAGCCTAACTACCCATTTGGCTAGCGAAAAATTACCGCACTACAAATGGTTATACTGGACTGTGTGTTGGCCAAATCGCCATATGGACCCATGAACTCTTGGCGAGTCAATCCACTATTTGGACCCTGAACTCACCTTGTTTAAAACATGCATGGTACCGGCTAGCGCCCCACATGGAAAATAGAGAAACCATTGGTTCATTGAACCTGCTTGATACGTCTCAAACGTATCTATAATTTTTGATGGTTTCACGTTGTTATCTTGTCATCTTTGGATGTTTTATGTACTTTTTATATCTTTTTTGGGACTAACTTATTAATTCAGTGCCAAGTGCCAGTTCCTTTTTTTTCTGTGTTTTTGGCTCTTTTCATATCTGATTTTGGAACTGAGTCCAAACGGAATAAAATCCCCGAAATGATTTTTTCCCGAACGGAAGAAGATCAGGGGGCCTGTGGGCCAAGCCAGGAGGGCTCCTGGGAGCCCACAAGCCCCCACTCCGCCACCAGGGGGAGGCGGCGGTGGCAGGGCTTGTGGCCTCCCTGGCCGCCCCCTGACCTAGATCTTTGGCCTATATATTCCCTAAAATACAGCAAAAAATCAGGGGAGGCTCGAAAATACTTTTCCGCCGCCGCAAGCTTCCGTTTCCGCGAGATCTCATCTGGAGACCCTTCCCGGCGCCATGCCGGAGGGGACTTTGGAGTTGGAGGGCTTCTTCATCATCATCATCGCCCCTCCAATGACTCGTGAGTAGTTCACTTCAGACCAACGGGTCCGTAGTTAGTAGCTAGATGGCTTCTCTCTCTCTTGGATCTTCAATACAAAGTTCTCCATGATCTTCATGGAGATCTATCTGATGTAATCTTCTTTGGCGGTGTGTTTGTCGAGATCCGATGAATTGTGGATTTGTGATCAGATTATCTATGATATATATTTGAGTCTTTGCTGATTTCTTATATGCATGATTTGATATCCTTGTAAGTCTCTCCGAGTCTTGGGTTTTGTTTGGCCAACTAGATCTATGATTCTTGCAATGGGAGAAGTGCTTGGTTTTGGGTTCTACCATGTGGTGACCTTTCCCAGTGACAGTAGGGGCAGCAAGGCACACATTAAGTAGTTGCCATCAAGGGTAACAAGATGGGCTCTGTCGTTGATATGAGATTGTCCATCTACATCATGTCATCTTGCTTAAGGCGTTACTCTGTTCTTTTGGACTTAATACACTAGATGCATGCTGGATAGCGGTCGACGTGTGGAGTAATAGTAGTAGATGCAGAAAGTATCGGTCGACTTGTTGTGGACGTGATGCCTATAGATATAATCATTGCCATAGATATCGTCACGACTTTGCGCGGTTCTATCAATTGCTCGACAGTAATTTGTTCACCCACCGTCTACTTGCTTTCATGAGAGAAGCCACTAGTAAACACTACGGCCCCCGGGTCTATTCACATCCATCGTTTACACCTCCGCTTTTACTTTGCTTTGTTACTTTGTTGCTTTCAGTTCTCACTTGGCAAACAATCTATAAGGGATTGAAAACCCCTTCATAGCGTTGGGAGCAAACTTTTGTGTTTGTGCAGGATCTTGTGATACTCCTCCACTGGATTGATACCTTGGTTCTCAAACTGAGGGAAATACTTACCACCGCTGTGCTACATCACCCTTTCTGCTTTGAGGGAACACCAACGCAAGGCTCCAATGCCACGGGGGAAATCCTTTGCATATTTGCCTAGGAAGTCCCTAAAGGCGTAGCCGCAGCGGATGGATTCCTCGTGCCGTCGACATGACTATTCCTGGCGCCGTTGCCAGGGAAGCACAGTTGACATCAGAAGTATTGCGCCGTTGCCGGGGAGGAGAGATCAAGATATATCCAAGTAGGTCCCACAAACTCATCTCTTGCATTTACTTTTGTTGCGAGTTGCCTCTCGTTTTCCTCTCCCCCACTTCACATTTGCCGTTTTCATTTGCCTTTTTCCGTTCGCCCTTCTTCCGCTTGCTTTCTGTTTGCTTGTGTTACCATGTGCCTTCTTTTAGCTTGCATCTTTGCTTTCTAAAAATCCATTGATATGTATCCTCACCCACTAGCTAATCTCTTTAAGAGACCCACTTATGTGGAACGAATTGCTAGTGAGTTGAGGGTAGTTGACTATCTTTATGGCGTTTTGCTTGAAATGTGTGAATCTGAAAATTGTGATGAAGAAACTTATGAATTGATTCACGAGAGCTCCTTGGATGAAAAGCATGATTGCAATGGTTTCACTATAAATTCTATTAGTGACAATCATGCTAACAATATGGAAAACACTAAGCTTGGGTATGCTAGTTTTTCTTTATCCACCACTTGTTGCAATAATCATGATTGGGGTGATGATCTTTCTTATGATCTTGAAAATTTGTTCAAACCTCATGATGAATATGATATTTGCAACAATATTGAAAGTGGGATTGGAGAAGTCATGACTTTGGTTAATGACAATCCCACTATTTTTGAAAAACGTCAACTTTGCATGCATGTGGATCATGAAAAGAATATCCCACTATTACTATGAGAGAGGATCATATGCTTCTACTTATTGCAATAGTATCAAGCTTCCTCTCCATATGTTGAAATTTTTGAAGTTATGCTTGTTTTGCCTTCCTATGCTAGTTGATTCTTGCTCCAATAAATTGTTTGATCACAAAATCCCTATGCATAGGAAGTGGGGTAGACTTAAATGTGCTAGCCATTTGCTCCATGATGCTCTCGTTGTGTTTCAACCCTTACCTTTTATGTGAGCATCATTGAAATCAATGCCTAGCTAAGGGCGTTAAATGATAGCGCTTGTTGGGAGGCAACCCAATGAATAATTTTTTCTTTGTTTTTTGCTTCCTGTTTTGTTTTATCCACACCATCATAATTATGTTATGATTGTGTTTTTTGTGTTTCTTTTTGCGTTTGTGCCAAGCAAAACCGTTATGATTAGTCTTGGGGATGATCTTTGGTCATGCTGGAAAAGACAGAAACTTTCTGCTCACGAAAAGAATTTTCGTTTTTTTGTTGTAAGAGCTTTTGAGTTGATTCTTTTTGCTGCTGATTTCTACGCAAATTTTTCAGATTGTCGTAATTTTTCAGAATTTGTGAAGTACCAGAGGTATACGAAATATACAGATTGCTACAGACTGGTCTACTGTTAACATATTCTGTTTTTGTTGTGTTGGTTGCTTATTTTGATGAAACTATGGATAGTATCGGGGGGTATTAGCCATGGAAGATTGAAAATACAGTAACCCAACATCAGCATAAGTAGAATTTAAGTTTGCTACAGTACCTAAGGAAGTGGTGGTTTGCTTTCTCATACTAATGTTATCACGAGTTTCTGTTTAAGTTTCGTGTTGTGAAGTTTTCAAGTTTTGGGTGAAGTTCTTATGGACAAACAGATAAAGAGTGGCAACAGCTCAAGCTTGGGGATGCCTAAGGCACACCAAGAGATTCAAGGATGCTATAAAAGCCTAAGCTTGGGTATGCCCCGGGAAGGCATCCCCTCTCTCGTCTTCAATCCATCGGTAACGTTACTTGGGGCTATATTTTTATTCACCACATGTTATGTGTTTTTGCTTGGAGCGTCTTGTATCGAGGAGTTTTTTATTTTTGTTGTGTCACAATCATCCATGCTGCACACCTAGAGAGAGAGACATGCACTCACCGTGATTTTGTCGAGCTTCACTTATATTTCTTGGTAGACAATTCAGCTCACATGTGCTTCACTTATATCTTTTGAGCTAGATACTTTTGCTCTGTGTGCTTCACTTATATCTTTTAGAGCGCAGCGGTGCGTGGCTTGGTAGTTGATCTATGCTTTGAAAGTAGTCTCAAAAGGGGTAGTTATCCAAAGGGATACGTAAACTTCCACCTTCATGTGCATTGGATAGTTAGAGAAGTTTGATTCATCTCAATTAGTTTTGAGTTGTGGTTTTGGTAATATTAAAGTTATGCTAGTAAGGTGTTGTGGATCTAGAAATACTTGTGTTGAAGTTAGTGATCCCCGTAGCATGCATGTATGGTGAACCACTATGTGATGAAATCTGAGCATCATTAGTCTATTGATTGTCATCCTTTGCGTGGCGGTCGGGATCGCGCGATGGTTTATACCTACCAACCCTTCCCCTAGGAGTATGCGTTGAATGCTTTGTTTCGGTTACTAATAAAACTTTTGCAACAAGTATATGATTTCTTCATGACTAATGTTGAGTCCATGGTTTAGATGCACTTTCACCTTCCACCATCACTATCTTCTTAGTGCCGTGCAACTTTCGCTGCTGCACAAAACCCACCATTAGACTCCCTCAAAACAGCCACCATACCTACCTACTATGGCTTTTTCAAAGTCCTTCCGAGACATATTGCTATGCAACTACCACCATGACATGTACCACTATGTCTACATTGCCATTGCATGATCGTAAGATAGCTAGCATGATGTTTCCATTGATGTCTATGCCATGCAAGATCATTGTCACGGTACACTACCGAAGGCATTCCATATAGAGTCATAGTTGCTCTAAGTTTTGAGTTGAAAGTGTGATGATCATCATTAATGGAGCATTGTACCATGTGAGGAAATAAAAGAGGTCAAAGAAGCCCACCAAAAAAAAGAGGCCAAAGAGCCCACCAAAAAAAAATAATTAGAGAAAAAGAGAGAAGGGACAATGCTACCACTTTTTCCACACTTGTGCATATTAAGCACCATGATCTTCATGATTGAGAGTCTCTCGTTTTGTCACCACCATATAGCTAGTGGGAAATTTTCATTATATAACTTGGCTTGTATATTCCAATGATAGGCTTCCTCAAAATTGCCTTAGGTCTTCGTGAGCAAGCAAGTTGGATGCACACCCACTAGTTTTCTTTAAGTTCTTTCACATACTCGTAGCTCAAGTGCATCATTTGTATGGCAATCCCTACTCATTCACATTGATATCTATTGAAGAGCATCTCCACAACTCATTGATATGCCTAGTTAATGTGACTATCTTCTCTTTTTTTTGTCTTGCAACCTCCACCACATTCCACACTATTTATAGTGCTATAACCATGGCTCACGCTCATGTATTGCGTGAGAGTTGAAAAGATTTGAGAAAGTAAAGGTGTGAAACAATTACTTGGCCAATACCGGGGTTGTGCATGATTTAAATTCGTTGTGCAATGATGATAGAGCATAGCGAGACTATATGCTTTTGTAGGGATAACTTTCTTTTGGCCTTGTTATCTTGAAAGTTCATGATTACCTTGCTAGTTTGCTTGAATTATTATTGTTTCCACGGTAACAACAAACTATTGTTTTGAATCTAATGGATCTGAACATTCACGTCACATAAGTGGAGTTACAAAGGACATCTATGCTAGGTAGCATGAAAGCTTCAAAAAATCATCCTTTATCACTTCCCTACTCGAGGACGAGCAGGAGTGAAGCTTGGGGATGCTTGATACGTCTCAAACGTATCTATAATTTTTGATGGTTTCACGCTGTTATCTTGTCATCTTTGGATGTTTTATGTACCTTCTATATCTTTTTTGGGACTGACTTATTAATTCAGTGCCAAGTGTCAGTTCCTGTTTTTTCTGTGTTTTTGGCTCTTTTCAGATCTGATTTTGGAACGGAGTCCAAACGGAATAAAATCCCTGAAATGATTTTTTCCTGAACGGAAGAAGATGAGGGGGCGTGTGGGCCAAGCCAGGAGGGCTCCTGGGAGCCCACAAGCCCCCACTCTGCCACCAGGGGGAGGCGACGGTGGCAGGGCTTGTGGCCTCCCTGGCTGCCCCCTGACCTAGATCTTTGGCCTATATATTCCCTAAAATACATCAACAAATCAGGGGAGCCTCGAAAATACTTTTCCGCCTCCGCAAGCTTCCGTTTCCGCGAGATCTCATCTAGAGACCCTTCCCGGCGCCCTGCCGGAGGGGACTTTGGGGTTGGAGGGCTTCTTCATCATCATCATCGCCCCTCCAATGACTCGTGAGTAGTTCACTTCAGACCTACGGGTCCGTAGTTAGTAGCTAGATGGCTCCTTCTCTCTCTTGGATCTTCAATACAAAGTTCTCCATGATCTTCATGGAGATCCATCCGATGTAATCTTCTTTGGCGGTGTGTTTGTTGAGATCCGATGAATTGTGGATTTGTGATCATATTATCTATGATATATATTTGAGTCTTTGCTGATTTCTTATATGCATGATTTGATATCCTTGTAAGTCTCTCCGAGTCTTGGGTTTTGTTTGGCCAACAAGATCTATGATTCTTGCAATGGGAGAAGTGCTTGGTTTTGGGTTCTACCATGTGGTGACCTTTCCCCGTGACAGTAGGGGCAGCAAGGCACACATCAAGTAGTTGCCATCAAGGGTAAAAAGATGGGTTTTTATCATTTGTTTGAGATTATCCCTCTACATCATGTCATCTTGCTTAAGGCGCTACTCTGTTCTTATGGACTTAATACACTAGATGCATGCTGGATAGCGGTCGACGTGTGGAGTAATAGTAGTAGATGCAGAAAGTATCGGTCCACTTGTTTTGGACGTGATGCCTATAGTTATAATCATTGCCATAGATATCGTCACGACTTTGCGTGGTTCTATCAATTGCTCGACAGTAATTTGTTCACCCACCGTCTACTTGCTTTCATGAGAGAAGCCACTAGTAAACACTACGGCCCCCGGGTCTATTCACATCCATCGTTTACACCTCCGCCTTTACTTTGATTTGTTACTTTGTTGCTTTCAGTTCTCACTTGGCAAACAATCTATAAGGGATTGACAACCCCTGCATAGCGTTGGGAGAAACATTTTGTGTTTGTGCAGGATCTTGTGATACTCCTCCACTGGATTGATACCTTGGTTCTCAAACTGAGGGAAATACTTACCACCGCTGTGCTACATCACCCTTTCCGCTTCGAGGGAACACCAACGCAAGGCTCCAAGGCCACGGGGGAAATCCTTTGCATATTTTCCTAGGAAGTCCCTTAAGGCGTAGCCGTAGCAGAAGGATTCCTGGTGCCGTCGACACGACTATTCCTCGCGCAGTTTCCAGGGAAGCACATCTGACATCACTGCTTCACCGAAGCTTGAATCGCGCCTGATCAGCCGGTCTAAATACTTGAGCTTTTTTATAAAAAAAGTCTCCCTGGGGTAGCACTTGAGTTTGTCTAACTCGTCCTATCCTGTCACGACTTCAATGAGCCGACGAAATTTTTACTCTCACCTTCCTGGCACTGCCACAAGGTTTCACATATTTATAAGACTCTCCGGATCTTGTCGAGCCGGGTTTTCTGCATATAATTCGCCAGAACACCTTGAGTTGGTTATTATTTATTATCATCCATTACTCATTGAGATGGTTTGATGCATTTTTTTGTTAGCCCAACAGGTTGGTGATCAAAATCTTTACTGACACGGCGGGTCAAGCATCATAGGCGGCCCAAGGGCGGCACAAGGTTTTTTAAGGATCACAGAAGAGTTCCGCAACAGGCATAAGCAAGGGATTGTTTTCTACAATAACCTATTACATGGCTCGGATGGCCAAATCAGTAAGATTTATTCTGCTCGTGCCTCCGGGTCAACTTGCCCTGAGCTCTGGCCGACTTCAAGTTGTAAATCGCCCAGTACTCAATTACACTTGGATAGAGCGGCAAATTCGTCTTCATCATTCAAAAATGCCGAGAGATCCGCCTCCAAATCAAAAGGGTTTTTGGGCCGACGAGGAGTCAAGTTGGTTGTCACAAAGGTTGGACGGTTTACTTTCTTGTTCTTGTCGTCATAGGCGGCTTGGTACTTTGACAAATCCAAGCTTGCTTCTAGCTGAGTCGCCACCGAGCATGATTCCCTGACGACGCGCTTATAATCATCTTGAGTAAATTCTGACTCGTCTTCCTTGAGCTGTGGGAAGCCTGCTGCTACTTCTTCGGGTTTCAGTTCCGGAGCATATGCCAAACACCGACTCAACGTAGTCAGCGCCCCTTTCCGGGCGGCTGATCGGGTCAGCTCACCTATCTGAGGCGGAACGGTGGATAAGCAGCCAAGCATCTTTTTGATTGATGTGATTGGTTCCTTGGCGCTCATCAGTGCCTTCACAGTCAGCACGCTCCGAGTGTACAGCTGCTCAGTTAGTGTGTAAATCGCCTTTAACTTCAAGGTACAGTCGTCCTGAAGGTTGGCGGCTCTCGGACCTACGTGAGAGACAATAATGGTTAGTACTTTTTTCACATTAATTTTTTCTTTTAAAAGATACAAAACCATGGATTGCTTCTTACCAAAGATGGCCTGTGTCATGTTGGAGATATGTTTCTTTAAACCGGTCAGCTCTTGTTGCACGGCTCCCAGTTTTGTTTCTGCCATTTCCGCTCGCTTTAGCGCGGTGGCCTGATCAGCTTGAGACTTCTTGTTGGCGGCTTTCAGCTTTTCCATATCAGCTAAGATCGCCTGGTATTTTTCTTCTGCTTTAGCCCGCGCGTCTTGCTGGTCGGCTAAACTTTTCCTTAAGTCGCCCAACGTTGACTCAGCTTGGGCGAGAGATTCCTGTCAACATATTATCAAGGGAAAAGTCTCAGAATTATTGCAAGCAACACCCCTGATACTTGGGGGCTAATGTATAATTTTTTAGACAAAATTATACCACAATCAAGACCCGGCTCATCTATCAAAAGATGACCCGGCCCTTGGGGGTTACAGGTCAAAAGTTTTTCTACATCAAGACTCGACTCATCTTTCAAAAGATGACCCGGCCCTTGGGGGTTACAGGTCGAAAGTTTTTCTACATCAAGACCCGGCTCATCTTTCAAAAGATGACCCGGCCCTTGGGGGTTACAGGTCGAAAGTTTTTCTACATCAAGACCCGACTCATCTTTCAAAAGTTGACCCGGCCCTTGGGGGTTACAGGTCGAAAGTTTTTCTACATCAAGACCCGGCTCATCTTTCAAAAGATGACCCGGCCCTTGGGGGTTACAGGTCAAAAGTTTTTCTACATCAAGACCCGTCTCATGTTTCAAAAGTTGACCCGGCCCTTGGGGGTTACAGGTCGAAAGTTTTTCTACATCAAGACCCGGCTCATCTTTCAAAAGATGACCCGGCCCTTGGGGGTTACAGGTCGAACATTTTTTCTACATCAAGACCCGGCTCATCTTTCAAAAGATGACCCGACCCTTGGGGGCTAATGAGGAGGGTATGCATTAAGGCGTACCTCATGTTTACTCTTCATCATATGGAGCAGGTTCTTCTCCATTTCATAACTCGTTTCTAGGCGACTTGCGAAGCCGGAGCAGAGCTCATCAAACTCAAGTTTTTCATACTGGGAAAGTTTGGCCTTGGAAATCTCATGTTTGCTGGAAGGATGGGACGATGTTGATACATGCTTCGATAATATTGCCGAAGCCGGCTTAGAGAAGCCAGTACCAGTAATGACCACAGCGTCAGGATCTTCACCCGCCTTCAACGGACTTGGCGGGTTGGGCGCTTCCATGCTTTCCTTGGGAGAACTTGAAAGGTCAACTCGGTCATCAGATATATCTTTTGCCGGGTCAACGCGAGCCGGTGCTGGGTTTTCTTTAAGTCCTGGAGCCGGAGTGGAAGTTGAGCCACCAGTTTTTCTTTTCTTCGCTTGCGCTCTAAGGAAAAGAGGGAAATGCTTAAAGCAAGCATCATTATCATCAAGAAGGACATAAGTATTATAAGGACTTACCCTTGTACGCGAATCATTGGTGGAAGGGCCGACATCACCGAGTCACCCGATGAAGGGGGAGAAGTCTGCAAAAGTAATATCTCGAAATGTGAGCGAGTTACAAATGTGATCTAAAAGAAAACGAAGATGGACATTGATAGAGGATACCTCATTTTGCCGTTTCTTGGTAGGGGTTTTTGCTGGTAACCCGAACACCAAATCGCCTGAGTGGCTTCGAGTCTTCCGAAAGGAAGCGTGTTGCGCCTTCTTCAAGAGGAAATTAGGGTCCAGACAAGCATTCGGGTGAGACATGGGAACTTTCCCACAAACCCGCCTGGCCGGCTTAGGCGAAGGAGAAGATGAGTCGGAAGAAATAGAAATTACCTCTACGGCGTCATCCTGGCTTTCATTATCATCATTCTATACATTGGGATGCACAGATATAAGCACAAATTAGAGCAAAGGGCGCCAAGACAAAGAAGATAAAATTTTACCTCTGAAGACGCCTCGCCAACTTGGGATTCGTCCACATCAGACGATTCGGCGATGGCGGTTTTGTTTTTAGCCTTGGTTTTCTTCTTTGGAGGCGGTCCGGCTTGCTTCATGGCAATCTTTTTCGGCCTTTTTGACCAGAATCGGTCGCCTTTCTGAGGTGGGATTGTCATTATGCAAGTCAGAGTCCGAGTAAGTCGGAAAAAGTGAACCAAGGGTGGGTTAAATTATTTACCTTAGGAGCCGGGTTAATCTTGCAGAATGGTTTAAGCCCTATCTGGCTGCACTTGGCCAAGGGCTCGCCGGTTAGCTTCTTGATGATGCTCACAATGTCTTCCTCTGTGAGTGCTATGCGGAAGTAGCATTGGGGATGGTCCAAAGTACCATCAAACTCACACATCAAGCCATCTCGGCGACTCAAGGGAAGGATGCGCCATTCCACCCAGCAGCGGATCAGATCAACTCCAGTAAGACCGTTGTTTGTTAAGGATCGTAACTCGGATAGCAGTGGAATGAAATCCGACTCCTCCTCTTCGGTGAGCTTGTATGGAAGTTTGAAGTTTGTGGGCAGACGTTCCTTCCTGTAGCCGAGGAGTTTGTTTTCACCCGGAGGGGAAGTGTCCCGGCAATAGAACCAAGACTCGCCCCAGCCTTTGGGGTGGCTAGGCATGGCGAGTGATGGGAATGAGCTATCCATGTGTCGTTGAACATTAACACCTCCAAGTTCTAAGCTAGGGCCGTTGGAGAACTCGGTCTGGCGATTAAAATTGAAGAAGTACCAAAACAAAGGGACTGATGGTTCCATTCGCAGGTAAGCTTCACAGAATACTTGAAACTGGCACATGTTGCTGATCGAGTTGGGGCCCAGGTCTTGGAGACGGACGTTCATGAAGGCCATAGCGTCTCTGAGGAACTTTGATCCTGGCGGCTTAAACCCCTGTTCAAGGTGTTCAGCAAAAACAACTATCTCCCCTTCCTTCGGGTTGGGAATCTCGTCGCCTAGTCCAGATCGCCATCCGATGACTTCCTTCGGGTACAGATTCCCCGTTTTCACACAATCATTGAGGAAGGCGTCATCAACTTTAGTCGGGAGCCAATCGGCCTTGAAAACGGCAGCCATAGCTACAGAGGAAAAGGTCATGGGTAAGATAACCCGCCTAAAACTTGTTGAAGTGGCTAGGAGAATCCTTCAACTCGCCGAATACTTGTCGAGTGGCTAAAAACATCTATTAACTCGCCAATAAGGGACCAGATTTTGGCACAAGGGCGACTTAAGAATTTCCTTTTGTTTAGGGAAGACGTCTCAGGGCATCAAAGATGTGCAGTAAAATGATGAAGTGCGGATCTATAAACAGGTTTCTACACAGCACGCAGTGAAATATAGATCTACGAACAAGTTAAATGAACGGAAAAGGGCGTGGATAAGGTGAAATAGGCCATGGCTAGGGTAAATACAGTGAGGGTGATCTGACCGAAGCCCTTTTGGTTCCTCAAACAGGAGATAATCGATTGAGGATATGGTCGATGCTACCGTGCCTATTACTACTACGAATCAATCAACATATGTGGAGGCGTTCGAGGTGTTCTAAGAAATCGGCAGATGACGAACATCGAGGAGCTAAGATCTATTTATAATGGTGAAGGACTGACTTGATAATGGCGTTTGGAAGCGACCGTGGGAGATCCGCGGTGAATGTTGCGTCCTTGGTTGGCTCGGAGATGCGTCGGACGCGGTGGCCGGTGACGAAGTTCCTCGGGCGGCGACCGAGTTCTTGGTGCGGTCGCGAGGAAGAAGAGGCAGACGAAGTGAGTAGGTGGAGATGCTTTTCATTCCCTTTCCCGAGCCTATTTAATGGGACGGGCGCTGGAATCGAGGCGCCTCGAGCGGGAACCGAAAAGACAAGTTAAAGGTTCGCAATAATAGCGCCAAGATTTTCGGGATATCTGTGCCGCGAGATCCGTTGGGGATTGCGTCATCATTTTTCTGAGATTAAAGGGATAAGATGATGTCATCAAGAAATGGTTCGGCGACTTGGATATTTCTATGAAGGATGGCGGCTTAAGCGTATGATGCATAAAAGGAGCGGAATGAGCCGCCCCTAAACTAGGTAAGGGTTTATTGGCCTGAACAGGTTCAAGTCAATCTGGGGCCTAATGTTGGGGATATTATCTGCGACATGACCCACCCTAGTTGGGCCGGGTCACCAAGTGGGCGACTCATCCTTTGGTGATGCAAGCCTTGGCCCAGAGGGCCCAGGAGCCGGATGGCGGTTCAAGATCTACACAGACGATAGGCCATCGAGGAGGTTTCCAGTCTTGGAAAGCACGGCGACTTGGAGATAAAGGAAACCACGATCTGTATCGTGGTTGGGACTCTTGTAAACCCTAAGGCCTCGACCTATATATAAAGGCGAGTCCCGGGGAGGATAGGGCAGGTTAGAAATCATTGAGAGCTAGGTCAGGCGAGTTACGCCCTCCTTGTAATCGAAACACCATCAATACAACACAAAGCAGGACGTAGGCTTTTACCTCCTCACGAGGGGCCGAACCTGGGTAAATCTGAGTCCCGCTCCCGTTCAAACCCCTTTGAGTCGCCACCAAGGTGCGATGGCTCCATCATTAAGTCCTTTCACTAGGACATCTGCCGTGACAAAACCACGACAACCATGACCTCTCCGATGATGCGTGAGTAGTTCACCATAGACCTACGGGTCCATAGCTAGTAACTAGATGGCTTCTTCTCTCTGTTGGATCTTCAATACAAAATTCTCCATGATCTTCATGGAGATCTATCCGATGTAATCTTCATGGAGATCTATCAGATTATCTATGAATCTTATTTGAGTTTCTTTTGATATCTCATGCATGATTTCATATCCTTGTAATTCTCTTCGAGTTGTGGGTTTTGTTTGGCCAACTAGATCTATGATTCTTGAAATGGGAGAAGTGCTTGGTTTTGGGTTCATACCGTGCGGTGACCTCACCCAGTGACAGAAGGGGTAGCGAGGCACGCATCGTGTTGTTGCCATCAAGGGTAAAAAGATGGGGTTTTCATCATTGGTTTGAGATTATCCCTCTATATCATGTCATCTTGCTTAATGCGTTACTCTGTTCGTCATGAACTCAATACACTAGATGCATGCTGGATAGCGGTCGATGTGTGTTGTAATAGTAGTAGATGCAGAAAGTATCGGTCTACTTGTCTCAGACGTGATGCCTATATGTATGATCATTGCCTTAGATATCGTCATGACTTTGCGCGGTTCTATCAATTGCTCGACAGTAATTTGTTCACCCACCGTGATATTTGCTATTCTGAGAGAAGCCTCTAGTGAACACTATGGCCCCCGGGTCTACTCCACACCATATTTTCAGCCTTACACTTTTTACTTCGTTGCACTTTCCGCCTTCAGATCTCACTTTGCAAACAATCTTGAAGGGATTGACAACCTCTTTGAAGCATTGGGTGCAAGCTCATTTGTGTTTGCGGAGGTATTCTGGACTTGACGAGACTCTCCTACCGGATCGATACCTTGGTTCTCAAACTAAGGGAAACACTTACTGCTCCTTTGCTGCATCACCCTTTCCTCTTCAAGGGAAAAACCAACGCAAGCAAGTCTCCGTCAACGTGTCAATTTCTGGCGCTGTTGTTTGAGAAGTAGCACATGATATGGCCATCATCTTGTGCTTTTTGATCTCCATCACCAGAGCACCGACACGATCTTCTTGTCACCCGCTCCACACCATGATCTCCATCATCATGATCTCCATCAACATGTCGCCATCGCGGTTGCCGTGCTACTTATGCTACTACTACTAAAGCTACGTCCTAGCAATATAGTAAACGCATCTGCAAACACACACGTTAGGTTAAAGACAACCCTATGGCTCCTGCCGGTTAACGTACCATCGACGTGCAAGTCGATATTAACTATTACAACATGATCATCTCATACATCCAATATATCACATCACGTCATTGGCCATATCATATCACAAGCATACCCTGCAAAAACAAGTTAGACGTCCTCTAATTTTTTGTTGCATGTTTTACGTGGCTGCTATGGGTATCTAGTATGATCGCATCTTACTTACGCAAAAACCACAAGGAGACGTGCAAATTGCTATTTAACCTCTCCAAGGACCGCCTCGGTCAAAACCAGTTCAACTAAAGTTGGAGAAACCGACACCCGCCAGTCATCTTTATGCAACGAGGTTGCATGTCAATCGATGAAACTAGTCTTTCATCAGCGTATGAATAATGTCGGTCCGGGCCGCTTCAATCCAACAATACCACTGAATCGAGAAAAGACTAAGGAGGCAGCAACTCGAACATCACCGTCCACAAAACCCTTTGTGTTCTACTAGAGATAACATCTACGCATGAACCTAGCTCATGATGCCACTGTTGGGGAACGTTGCATGGGATACAAAAAATTTCCTACGCACACGAAGACCTATCATGGTGATGTCCATCTATGAGAGGAGATTTGGATCTACGTACCCTTGTAGATCGCACAGCAGGAAGCGTTAAGAAACGCGGTTGATGTAGTAGAATGTCCTCACGTCCCTCGATCCGCCCCGCGAACCGTCCCACGAACCATCCCGCGATCCGTCCCACGATCCGATCCGATCTAGAGCCGAACGGACGACACCTCCGCGTTCAGCACACGTACAGCTCCACGATGATCTCGGTCTTCTTGATCCAGCAAGCAAGACGGAGTAGTAGATGAGTTCTCCGGCAGCGTGACGGCGCTCCGGTGGTGGTGAGGATCTACTCCTGCAGGGCTCCGCCCGAGCTCCGCAGAAATATGATCTAGAGGTAAAACTATGGTGTCTAAATATGAGTTGCACGTGGCAAAACTTGTCTTCAATCAGCCCTAAATCACCACTATATTTAGGAGGGAGGGGGAAGAGGCTTGCCTTGAGGGCCAAGCCCTCAAGGGTGCGCCGGCCAAGGGAGAGGAGGAGTCCTACTCCAATCCTACTCCAACTAGGATTGGAAAGTGGCGTCCTTCTCTTCCTTCCCACTTTCCTTTTTTTTCTTTGGTTTTCTTTCCTTGGCGCCAAGGTCTTCTTGGGCTGTCCCACCAGCCCACTAAGGGCTGGTGCATCAACCCTAGGGCCATTGTGCTTCCCCCGGGTGGGTTGCCTCCCTCCTGGTGAACTTCCGGAACCCATTCGTCACTCCCATCCTATATATCAATCTTCGTTTCCGGACCATTCCGAAAACCCTCGTGACGTCCGAGATCTCATCCGGGACTTCAAACAACATTCGGTAACCACACATATAACTCAACTATACTAAAACATCGCCAAACTTAAGTGTGCAGAGCCTGCGGGTTCGAGAACTATGTAGACATGCCCCGAGGTACTCCTCGGTCAATATCCAATAGCGGGACCCGGATACCCATATTGGATCCTACATATTCTACGAAGATCTTAATGGTTGAACCTTAGTGTCAAGGATTCATATAATCCCGTATGTCATTCCCTTTGTCCTTGGGTATGTTACTTGCCCGAGATTTGATCGTCGGTATCCGCATACCTATTTCAATCTCGTTACCGGCAAGTCTCTTTACTCGTTCCGTAATACAAGATCACGTGACTTACACTTAGTCACATTGCTTGCAAGGCTTGTGTGTGATGTTGTATTACCGAGTGGGCCCCGAGATACCTCTCCGTTACACGGAGTGACAAATTCCACTCTTGATCCATACTAACTCAAAGACACCTTCGGAGATACCTGTAGAGCACCTTTATAGTCACCCAGTTACGTTGTGACGTTTGATGCACACAAGGTATTCCCCGATGTCAGTGAGTTATATGATCTCATGGTCATAGGAACAAATACTTGACACGTAGAAAACAATAGCAATAAAATGACACGATCAATATGCTACATTCATAGTTTGGGTCTAGTCCATCACATGACTCTCCTAATGATGTGATCCACTTATCAAGCAACAACACTTTGCACATAGTCAGAAAACCTTGACTATCCTTGATCAACTGGCTAGCCAATTAGAGGCTTGCTAGGGACATTGTTTTGTCTATGTATCCACACATGTATCTATGTTTTCATTCAATACAATTATATCATAGATAATAAACAATTATCTTGAAACAAGAAATATAATAATAACTGTTTATCATTGCCTCTAGGGCATATTTCCAACACTAGGCCTCTGCCACACCCAGTCCTGCGGCCTCCCCTTGCCCAGCCCAACCGATGATTCCCTCGTAAAGTTGCAATCACGGTTGTCGGTACCATGAGACAGCGTCGAGCTCACAACTGCAGGTATTTTAAGTTAATTGCAGGTATTTTAAGTTAATTGTAAGAAGATATCAGTCTTTAGCACCATGTAATGAATCAGTAACACAGTTCATGCATGTCATAGTTCATCCTCTGTTTCCCACTTCATCATTTATCCTCTCTTGTCTTTTTTAAACCTGTTTCTATAAGTTATTTCTCCCCTACCTCATCATTTATCCTATATGAAACTTTTCATCATTTATCCTCTCTTGTCTTTTTTAACTTTTTATAGTTTTCTTTTATTTATCTCATCATTTATCCTATGTGTAACTCCTAACATAGCATCATTGTAGGTGTCTTACTTTTTTTTAAACATGGTCCCTCAGGGTTACACATAGCATCATTGTAGGTGTCTTACTTTTTTTCAAACATGGTCCCTCAGGGTCCGATTCGATAAAAAAGATCACCCGATTAATAAACGAAAAACCGGATTAAAATCGTCACTATACGCCCGCAAAAACAAGGCACACAAGACAACCTACACAAAAAACGCACACACGCCGCCAAAAAGAAAAGCACCGTCGAGGTTGCAATCCGACATCATCATCATCACATTGACGACCACCTATGTAGCCTCCACCGCAGAGGCCTGCGTCGGTCAATGTCAAACAATCCACCACACACACGTCATCGACGACCAGGCAGCTCCGACTCCGTCGACGAGTATTGTAGGATAAAAAGCACCGGACCGATGCCCTCATATATAATATAATTGCGATTTAGCAGGTATATATATATATAAAATGTGCTATGTCATGAAAAGCATAACTTTGTCAAGAAAAGCATATGGATTCATATGGGAATATACTTTCTAAATATATAAATTTTATTATAAATAATGTATATTTAGCCAGCTAAATAGATGAACGAGAACTACACTCATGCCTCATGCAGGGGGGCGGAGAGAGACAATCAGCTGGTTTAGGTTAGAGACCTTTCAGAGTACATCTAGTCAATATGTGTTGTTTATTTTTGTAATTAGATGGCCCAGATTAATATACTACACCTAATATCCGGTAGTATATTGAGTGGTCAGGGGTTATTTTGAGTAGTTCCTTGTTTATCAGTCCGCGGGAATATTTCCTCTTAATACAAGTGGATGGCACCGATTGACGGTGTTCTGGACTGGGGTCGGACCAAGAACCCCATGACGATTCATTAATGGGTCATCTTGGATAATACGTGATGCATACAAAAGAGATTTTATAAGACTTGAAACATAAGATAAAGACTTTTCTCCATCGACGTAGCCAATTAAGACTCTTGTTATGCTATGTTTCTGGTATATTATGTAAGTTGAGGCTAGGCTAGTTAATAGACGATGGATACATAGAATCATTATCCGATCTATGTAAGGTTTAGTTCATCTAATCTCGTGATAGATCGGCTCTGCAATCGTCGTACACTCATTAATACAATCAAATAGGACGTAGGGTTTTACCTCTTCGAGAGGACCTAAACCTGGGTAATTATTGTTCCTATGTTTTCCTGTATTTCATTGATTCAAAGATCCACAACCCGAAACCCTACCTGATATCTGCTGATTGCTCGTCACCATGGGCATCTACGTCCATCGTAGTCGCCTTCGCAATGCTGCGGAGCGGCAGAGCGTGCAAGTGTATAGGCCCCAGGCCGTCGTCGCTCTCACCGTATCCCCGTGGTGCGGCCTCTCATTTCCTCCGTTCGGCACCGTCGCAGTTGCTCGTCACCATGGGCGGCTACCTCCATCATAGTCGCGCCTCTGCACCGCTACGGAGCGGCAGAGCATAGTAGTGTACAGGCCCTAGGCTGCTGCCCTCATCCCGTCCTGCGGCCTCCCCCTGCCTAGCCCGACCGATGATTCCCTCACAAAGTTGCAATCACAGTTGTCGGTGCAATGAGACAACGACGAGCTCCCAACTGCAAGTTTTTTAAATTAAATGCACGAAAATACCACTCTTCAGTACCAAAGTTAAATGCATGAAAGTAATGAATCAGTAACATAGTTCATGTATGTCACAGTTCATCGTTTATCCTCTCTTCCCCATTTCATCATCTTGTCTTTTTCAAACTTTTTTTATAAGTTATTTCTCCCCTACCTCATCATTTATTCTATATGAATCTTTTTTTATAAGTTATTTCTCCTATTTATTCTATATGAAACTTCTCATCATTTGCCCTCTCTTGTCTTTTTTTAATCTATTTTTATAAGTTTTTTTCCTCTATCTCATCATTTATCCTACATGTAACTCTTAAAAAAGATCTTTGTTAGTGTCCTTAGATTTATTTTTTAAATATGGTCCCACAGGGTCGGCTTCATTAAAAAGGCCCGACTCATTAAACAAGATTCCTTAGATTTATTTTTTAAATATGGTCCCACAGGGTCGGATTCATTAAAAAGGCCCGACTCATTAAACAAGATCGTCCGATTAATAAACCAAAAACCTGACTAAAATCGTCACAAATACGTCCGTCAAAATAAGACACACAGAACGATCTGACAACCTACACAAAAACGCACACATGCCGCCAAGAAGAGCGTCATCGAGGTTGCAATCGGACGTCGTCATCATCACATCGACGACTACCGATTAGCCGCCGGCAGCTTCCATTCTGTCAAACGAGCATTGTAGAATACAAAGCGCTGGCCGGTGCCCTTATAATTTTGATTTAGCAGGAATGTAAAAAAGCAGGGAAGAGAGAAGGCCAAGATGCCGCACTGGCCTGGCCAGAGACGCCGCCTTCTTCCCGGCCATTCTCGAGAACCATGCACATCCGACTTGGTGGACTCGAGATCTTACAAGCTGCATATATTATTCACTGGTAAATCCATGGACATTTTTCACTGAAAAGCAGCGCGTTGCATGCATTATGCTACGTACAGCGGCGACGCGCCGGCGGGTGCGCGCGCGCGCCACGTTTTATTACATTCCCTGACAGGCAGCGAGTGGGTGGGTACATGGTAATTAAGATACTAGTACGGCTTGTCGGCGCCATGGACGGGCCGGGGATGGAGCTCGCGCGCGGGGCGTCTGCCCTAGCATTCCCTCTGGCAGGTGCAGCGCCTGAGGTGGCAGTAGCCGGCCGTCCAGTGCGCGCCGTGCTCGCTGACGCAATTCCTGGCGCAGCTCTTGTCCGAGAAGCACGGGAAATGGTGGTGCTGGCTCTTCCCCGTGCAAATCCGCGCCTCCGCCACGCCGACGCCGCCGTCGCCGCCGTCGTCTGAAAAAACATGTCCCGGTGGCCGGCCACAAGCGTTAGACCATAACAATAAGCAGCAGCAAATCATAATAAGTTTGGGAGCGCCCGTTCGGGCTTAATTACGTACAGGACGAAAGCAGGAGCAGCACCAGCAGCGCCGCGCACACGGTCGCCTTCGTCTTGAACTCCATTGGCTTCTGTGGGTGTAGGTAGTAGATAGGTGGATGGAGCAAAGCTAGAGCTTCTGATCAAGGCGACCGTGTGTTCTCTGTTGTTGTTGTTGCCAGGAAGAGAAGCTCTCTACTTATATAGGGGGTTTGGGCCGGAGGAGGACGCTGCCGTGCTTGCATGCAGGTGCGTTCGTGGCAGGCATCCTGCATGTAGCGTCGCCACCTGTCGGGCTGGAAGGCCGTGTTGTTCAGCTGCTTGTTCCAACTCAGCGTGCGTCTGGATGCTTTGGGACGAGAGGAGTCGCCCCTTTGGACGCAAGAATTTGAACCGAAGTTCTCTTGTGAGTTGTGACGAAGGGGCGTTGGACTACGAGATGATCGATGGTCTCGAAACTGTCAAGTGCCTGGTCGCAAAAAGGGTCTATACGTACATGGAGGTCTCGGAAGGCTGCGCCGCTCGAGCCGATCGATCCGCCCGTTTCAACTCTATCCAATCCAATCCAATCCTTTAAAAGTTAAGAGGATTCAACGAAGTAAAGTTAGTGTAGATTTTTTTTACTCCTTCAATGATGTCTTTATATGCTCTTATTTAAAAAAGTATCTTTATATTAGTTGAACAAAATTGAAACTGTGTAAACATTATTTTCTAGCCGCATGAATTTCAAACACTATGCAATATACTTCCTCCGTTCTTAAATATAAGTCTTTTAAGATATTTCACTAGGAGTCTATATACGAAACAAAATGAGTGAATCTACAAATCTATATACATCCGTATATAGTACACTAGTGAAACCTCTTTAAAGACTTATATTTAAGAACGGAGAGAGTATATCATAAAAATATTTGATTTAAACACGTGGGAGAAGGAGGGGCGCGCGCGGGATGAGCGTATTTAGAAAGCAAAGATTGAAGTGTGTTTTCGACGATGGAAGATAATTTTACTTGTGTAATATGTTTAGGGGATCGACTAGACGTGGTGTAAGGTAAGAAAACCGAATTTATCCTTCCTTACGGTCGAATAGGGGATCGGTCAAAGTTGTTCTGAAGTGCAACATCGATGCCGCATTGCAAGCCAGACAAAAACTTGCTGACAATCTTCAGAAAAAGCAGTCTTACAGATCTGATAACAAGGTAAGCATGCAGTGAACGAAATTACATGTGTTCCCACATGAAAATGCATGCATGCCATCTGATCGAAGTATTGGCCCGACAGAGGCCGGCCGAGGCGATCTTCCATCGTCTAAACGAGTGCGTGCGTGCACTTGACCCTGGGATCACTCTCGAAGTCTCGATCGATCCGTGGTCCTACCGGCGGGCAGAGCTTGCCTGGCGCGCGCTGTCCTGCATGCAAGCCCAGGCCGGCCGTGGACGAGCCACGCGCCCAGGGCAGCTCGCCGAGATCTACTACCTCGGCGGCCGCCCTACCTGCCCGCCGACTACCAAACGCTCTCGTGCCCGGTGCCCTGGCAACCTGGCATGCATGCACCGCCGCAGCCAGAGGCGAACACTGTCTCGTGCGTATATACCTGGGCGCCGCATGCACCGAGGCCGCCACGTGAACGACATCGATCACGCGGCACGCCACGCGGCCAGCCTCTCCGCCACGATGCATGCATGCATGCATGCTGCTTCCAGTCCATGCACGACCGCCTCCGAGCTCATGTGTATATATAAAGCTGCTATCACCAATCCGCATATAGCTACCCACAGCATACACACGATCGACTCCACCAGCCACTGCCAGAGACGTAGTACGTAGCTAGCACAAAGTTCAGACCGCTCCCAGCCCGGCCGCTCAGCATGTGGACCAAGAAGGTGGCGACGCAGGTGGTTTTGGTCCTGCTCCTCCTCCTCATCGCACGTACGTGTTAATTCATTTGTTCCCTCGCCATTTTCATCAGATTACACACACAGTTTGTATATATTACTATGCCATGTATGTACATGTCGACGTACGTTTGACAAACATGAACGGATCGGATGGATGGATGCAGAGGAGGCGGCGGTGCCGGGGGCGGAGGCGAGGATCTGCCGGCGGCGCAGCGCGGGGTTCAAGGGGCCGTGCGTGTCGAACAAGAACTGCGCGCAGGTCTGCATGCAAGAGGGATGGGGCGGCGGCAACTGCGACGGGCCCCTGCGCCGGTGCAAGTGCATGAGGCGGTGCTGATCGTAGCTGCAATGGCAGCTGCTCCTCACCGTACGTCAGCTAGCCAGCCCATGGAACCATACGCTTGTGTACCTACTTGAATCGAATGTGTGCCTGTGTCCCCCTTCTACGTATCATCGTATGTACTCCACTAGCCAGCTACTGCATCTCGATCGATGCATCCATGGGCGGGCTACGATATAATAATGTATAAGAATAAAAACGTACGGTTCATGTTCCGTTCCTTTGTCACTGTTATAAGTTTGCAAAGTGTCGATCAATAGTCCGGTCGTCTCGATGTTGGAGTTATGCTTGTGGCCACGTTGATCGAGGTTTCCTAAGAGCAACTTTAATGGAGGGCGATTTCGTCGGCCTTTTGTTCGTTTGGATCGACCGCTCCGTCCTATTTTAGACATTGATCGATAGCGCTCCGTTCTATTTTAAACATGGGTCTATCCGTTCTATTTTAAACATGAAACATGGGTCGGTAGCGCGTTCAACGCGCCGATTCATATGTGCCGACGTGACCGGCTAGTCGTTCTAATTTGCATAGAATGAATCAAATAACATAATTTGAATCGAATAAAATAGCATAGTTATTACAAGCCAAATAAAAGTAACACTTTTCACATAGTTTTGCAAACGAATAAAAGAAACAACATGAGTTCACATATGCTCAACCTTATCATTTTGCAGGGTTTTTCAATCACGCATGTCTTAAAATTAGGTGAACTGTTTAAACGTTGTCGTTCCTTCATGCGCAAGTACAACATTCTCACCCTAAAACTGACACCCTATCATACAGACGTTCCGAACGCTCGTCTTCTACGATTATATTATGCATGATCATACAAGCAGTCATCATCTCTCACCGTTTCTGCGTGCTTCAAGCGCTTGTCTTCTACGATTATATTATGCATGATTACGATTATATTATGCATGATCATACAAGCAGTCATCATCTCTTACAGTTTCTGCGTGCTCCAGGTACAGGATACCTAATGATGCCCCATTGAAATTGTAAAACACCAAAAGGCACGTTCGACATCCTTCCTAGCACTCTCTTGTTTTTGAATAAATCTTTTCCTCTTCTCTCCGACAGGGTTGGGTATTGTCTTGACAATAGTGATGCACTGAGGATAGATACCGTCATCCAGGTAGTATCCTTTGTCGTAGTTGTGGTCGCTGACAGTAAAGTTCACCGGTGGGTTGTTGCCTTCGGCAAGCCTATCAAACACCGACGAGCGCTGAAGCACGTTGATATCATTGTGTGATCCGGCCATGTCAAAGAAAGAATGCCAGATCCAGATATCTACAGATGCCATGGTCTCTAGTATGACAGCGCAAGCCCTGACATGGTCCTTATACTGTCCTCGTCAAGCAGAAGGGCGGTTCTTTCATTTCCAGTGCATGCAGTCTATGCTATCAAGCATCTTTGGGAAGCCCTGCTGGTATTCATCGCCAACAAACGGGCTGTATCTTCAGCAGTCGTCTCTCTCAAGTACTCAGGGACAAACACAACAATAACATCCTTGCAGAACTTATACAGGGACTTTAGACAAGTAGACTCGTTTATACGGACGTACTCGTCAATGAGATCACCGGACACTCCGTATGCAAGCAATCGGATGGCGACAGTGCATTTCTGAGAAGAGAAAAAAACTATCTTGCCAACGGCATCCTCTTTGCACTCGAAATAGTCATCATAACCGAGCATTCCATCTCTAATACGATTGAAAAGATGCCTACTCATACGGAAACGACGACGGAATTTCTGATGTTTAAACAACAGGTTTGTTGTATCAAAGTAGTCCTTTCAAAAAAGGAAATGCCCGCTCTCTCGGTTGCGATTCAACGCCGGAAGGTGGCCCGGAATGGAGCCACGGAACAACGATTGCTGGTTGTTGAGGTGGTGATGGACCAACAAGACAACCAATATCTCCTCCTCGTCATCGAACGACGAATCGTCGGAGTCGCAAAGGAAATTATGAAAAAAGAACTCGTCGGCGGAGTCCATTTTGTACCTTGGAAAACTGTCGAACAGCTTGCGGGCGTCGACGAAGGAGACGGCCGGCAAAGGGAGTCGCGACACGCACGGACCAGCTAGCTGCCCTGTCGCCGTCTGACGAGTGGGCCGGCGTCCGACGAGCGTGTCGGTGAGGACCTGGCCGGGCGGCGAGGCGGCTTCTTGGTCGGGGCAGGCTGTGTGGTGCGGGCATGGGGTGGGAAGCAGTCGGCTCCCCGACGGCAAGACGGCGACGTCGGGCGACGTGGGAGTGGGCGGTGTTGCTCGGCGGATGTGGAGGCGCCGACAGCTGGCAGAGTCGTCGGCAAAAATGGGCGGCGACGTCGGCGACGAAGGAGGCACGCGAGGTTGGATGGCGGGAGGCCAATGTGCCACCGACCAGCGGGCCCGGGGGAGGAGAAGGCGAGCGTGTGCGCGTCCATCGCGTGTTCGCGCCGACGTAAATTTGGCTCAAAAATAGGCCGGGAATGGATTGTCTGCGGACGAAAACCGAACGCGCGTCCGTTTGGATCGACGAGTTGGGCCGCCTTTTGTGTCCACGCCGATCCAAACGGACGGCGGCGGACGAAATGGATCGTCCTATTGAAGTTGCTCTACCAGGCTATCATGTTGGATAGAGAAAAATATGTTTTTATCCTAAGTATAGACTGGTATACATTTGGTCCTCAAGTCTCAAAACTGGATAAGTTTGGTCTAAAACGAGATTAAGCAGGTCGACCGGGTTTAACTGATGAACAGTAAATAAAAAAAACAACAAGTTTAGTTGATGAACAGTAGATTCTAAAAACAACAAAGTTTAAGTGATGAACAGTAAATAAAAAAATAGCAAAAGAATTCAGAAAAATCTGAATTTCGGTGGCCATCAAGATGCTTGGGTGCGTGCGTGAAAATTGGCCTTGGTCTCGTGTTTCAACAACATTTGAGGAGCTCGTGGCGAAAAATATAATATTGGCTGTCAAAATTTGCTTTTTTGGTTGTCAAAATTTGCTTTTTGTCACAAAATTTAAGATTTCTTAAAATTTATTTCCTATTGTTTTAATTAACTGTTCACGGTCAAACCTCATCAACATGGTCAAACTCGGTCAAAGGCCGGTCAAGTGTATAAAATCTGGTTTTGAGACTTGAAGGATCAAATCTTTACCTAATAACAAAGGGGGCTGCTACGCATTCACCGGCGGATGTTTTAGTAAACATCTTCCACCTGGAGGGCCGTCCGATCTACGCGCACCCGTCCGATCTGCTCCGGGCTGGCACCACATAATTCCGGAAACGACGGTTGAGTTGTAGAAACTTTCGCTTTGTTGCAAGAAAATAAACTTTGAACCCGTTAATTCCTGGAACAACGGCCGAGTTTCAGAAACAATTCGCTTGTTGCAGGATTTTTTTTCTTCGTCTTTCTATAACATAGGTACTTTTACGGAAGAATTTTTTGTAACAAAGGTCATGTTTCAGGAATTTTTGCAACAAAGGTTAGGTTGCAAAATTTTTTGCAATGTTCATGACGCGGCTGGCGGCGACCGGATGGCCGGCCGGCGTCGGGGCCGAGCGGCTGGCGGCGTGAGAGGGTGCGGGGAGGGGAGGGCCCCGGCATCGGGGGCGGCGGCGCGGCTGGCAGGGTCGAGTGGCTGGCGGCGCGAGAGGGTGGAGGAGGGGAGGGCCCCGACATCAGGGGCGGCGGCGTGGCTGGCAGCGACTGCGGAAGGTCGCCGGCGTCGGGTCGAGCGGCTGGTGGCGCGGGGGTGGGGGAGGATGGAGGCAGGCGACGGCCGGCGGCGCCGCCTGTCACCGCCGAGAGGCTACTGCTTTAAGGGATTCAGATTCAGATCCTGCAACATAAGAGCTGTTGCGGTGCGTGAACCGCAACAAGTGGTAGGTTGCGTAAATCATAAGCAGATAAGTCCCACGTGTCGCACGGACGAAGCGGCAGATGCCTACATGCGATCCGCCGGCTGGAGGTCAGAATTTCCCATAATAAAGAGGCTATCGCTTCCGTCGGAAAACCCACCGAGGTGATTTTACAGAAAAGCCCTTACTGTTTATGACATTAAACTCGTAGTATATATTAAATATTTTTTTAAATACTCATATCTTTTAAACCGTAACTCCAAATTTAACATATTATACATGGAATTTGATTAGAAAAATATGTAGAATTTAAATATGATATTATTTTATTTGTTAAACGTTTAATAAAAATACTATCTAGGGTGCAATCTTAATAAATAAGTCATTATTCGTCTTTCTTCATACCGGTACTCATCCGGGTTGGGGATGAACACGTCAACAAAATCAGGATTAGAGATGAAATTGAAGGTCACTTGATCGATTCTTTGTACGTATTAAATCTACATGCAAGCCGTGTTAAAATAGAAGACCTGTGAAATTTTGAACTGCATTTTTGTAGGATAAGACCATCTTTATTTGTATCGTAACTATAAATTCTCAAATTATAGACATTTTTTATAAATTAAGAGCGTGTGCCGTGTGATATTTCTTTCTCCCGTTGCAACGCACGGGCTCTTTTGCTATGTATACCAAAAAATATTGAGGAACAAAGTCTATACTTTTGAAAAACTTGAGAGACAAAAACATACTTTTCTCTATTGGATAACACATTGGGGGATGTTCTTCTAGAAACGCAGAAGAAATCGCTCACAAAACGTACGCATTGGAAAGACAAATTTTGAGACTGCATCCATATAAGCATCTTGGAAAGACAGATTTAAGATTAGGGAAGTCTTTAGAGACACTCTTCATTGGAAAGACAAATTTTAAGAACTCTTCATTGGAAAGACAAATTTTAAGAACTCTTCATTGGAAATTCAAATTTTAAAACTACATCCATATGAGCATCTTGAAAGATAAATTTTAAGACTAGGGAAGTCCTTATAAACACACTTCATTGGAAAAACAAATTTTAAGACTCTATCCATATGAGCATCTTGAAAAGACAAATTTGAAGACCGGAGAAGTCTTTATAAACACATTTCATTGGAAAACTAATTTTGAGACCCCATCCATATGGGGAGAGGATCCCCGTATGGGATGTTGTCCAAGTAGATGTGGGATGTTGTCAAAGGATTATAATACCAAGACTCTGCAAACAACCTAATGCATCGGCCCGACGAACGTATCGAACCCACAACAGAGGATCAACCATAACCAATGAGTGCCAAACTAAACACGAACCTAGACTAGAAGATCCGCCACGGATGGTCGAAACGATTAGCGGGTTGGGAGGTTGGGGAGGCATCATTGCTTCCGCATTGAGCAAAGTTGAACCAAGACCACACCAAGAACCTGAAGCTCGCCGCAAGACAACGACAACTATGATAGCGTCTTGAGCATGCACGGATGTCACCCAAAGAGCAATCAAAGAGAAAGACATGAAGAATAATGCAACCAGCACAAAAGGGGCCTCAACTTCCATCTTCATCTGACCAAGCAAGGAGAGCCTTGAACGTTGGTCATGTAGTCGCCACCCAACACCCGCAAGAAGAGGTGTCCTATGAGAATGAAGTGCTCCGGGGAGGAGCACACCCCACTAACCCGCCTTCGGAAGGAAGAATCGTAACCACACCAAGGGATAGTCGAACTCACGAGGGGGAAACAGATGGCCGCCCTATGGCGCCAAAGGCACTGCCGTCGAGCCCCAAAGAACACCACCGAACAACCATCGTCGATTCCAAGCTAGTCGCACCACCTCCACCACACCACCACTGGTCCCTCTGGCTAGTCATTGCTCCAAAAATGATGCCAATAAGAGGAGAACGACAGAGTGCGTCGCCATCGTCCGATCTGAGAGAGCACAGATCTAATGTTTCCCTCGGAGCACGAGATGGTAAGGAAGAGAAGCACATCACCACATCAACGCCTTCAAGAAGGCAACGATCCCCACAGACACCACTGCTGCCGGCTTCGACCATGGTCAGAGACTGACTTTCGCCTGACATCGTCCTCCACTCCACAAACCAAATGAGCTGGACCCACCATCGGCGGCTTAACCGAATGTAAGGCCCCGTACACGCCCGTCGGCGGTCATTACTCCTGATGGGATCTAGACTGGCCTGACATATCAATACTAGTCTTTTCTGCGTACTTTGTCCTCACTCATGCGCACCCGGGATCAACTTTTCGGTCGGTCACTCATCCTAGAGTAGTCTATCATCCCTAATAAGCTAGGCTATCACATACACCACCACTCAGAGGAACCGACGTCTTCGTCGGGCCACATGAGCGTTCTCTCTTGGCTCAAATGTCTGTGCATCTAGTTCAGTACATGTTCCATGCCGTGTGCCACGATGGGTCACAAACGTCATGAACAACATGGTCGCACACCTGTCCGCAAACATCCATGTAACCATGAGGGTCGGCTGTGATACCAACTTGTAAGGCCCCGCCGGCGGTTGTTACTCCTGACGGGATTTAGACTCGTCGACATATTAATACTAGTCTTTTCTGCGCACTTCGTCCTCGCTCATGCGCACCCAGGATCAACTTCCCGGTCGATCACCCATCCTAGAACTACTCCAAGCTAGGATGGTAAGGAAGAGGAGCACATCACCACATCAACGCCTTCAAAACAGAAGGAATAAAGATCAAGGGCGGGTCAGCTTTGGTTACCTTGGGCGCCGGGTTGATCTTGCAGAAGGGCTTAAGGCCGACTTGGCCGCACTTTCCTGCGGGCTCGCCGGTCAGTTTTTTGATGATGGCGACGATGTCTTTCTCCGTTAATGCTTTGTGAAAGTAGCATTGGGGATGATCCAGAGTGCCGTCAAATTCACACATTAGACCATCTCGGCGGCTCAGAGGAAGAATCCGCCATTCGACCCAGCAGCGGATCAGGTCAACCCCGGTAAGACCATTATTCGTCAAGGATCTCAGTTCAGACAAAATTGGGATGAACTCCGACTCTTCTTCCTCGGTGAGCTTGTCGGGGAGCTTGAAGTTAACCGGAAGGCGGGTTGGCCTGTAGCCCAGAAGTTTGTTCTCACCAGCAGGGGGCGTTTCTTTACAATAAAACCAAGATTCACCCCAGCCCTTGGGATGGCTAGGCATGGTGAGTGAAGGAAAAGGACTGTCCCTACCGCGTTGGACGTTGACACCGCCGAGTTCCAAACTGGGGCCGTTGTGGAATTCCGTTTGGCGATTCAGATGGAAAAAGTGCCAGAATAGGGGAACGGAAGGCTCGATCCGCAGATAAGCTTCACAAAGGACTTGGAACTGACTCAAGTTGCTTATGGAATTGGGTCCCAAATCCTGGAGTCGGACATTCATGAAGGTCAAAGCGTCCCTAAGAAATTTGGATCCGGGCGGCTTAAAACCCCGTTCCAAGTGTTCCACAAAGACTACTATTTCCCCTTATTTGGGGTTGGGGAGGTCTTCTCCCAACCCGGTGCGCCATCCAATGACATCTTGAGGATCCAAACAGCCGGCTTTCACGTAATTAGCTAGAACAACATCATCAACTTTGGTAGGAAGCCAATCGCTCTTGAAAACGGCACCCATGCTACAAGTAGGTAAAAGTATGGTATTACATATCTCGAACATCTACTGTGTGAATCGGGATCAGTTCATATTCACCCGCCAGACTAAGAGGCCGGGTTAGGTTGATGTGGCGACTTGTCGAAGCAGGGCTATTTGCAAAGGCAATATTACTGTGAGTGGTAAGGTCTATTCGTTCCGAAGCACTAAGGGGGGGATGAAGGTTACAAACAATTTTTTACAAACAGTGAATGAGGAATGGATCTGCCGAACAGATATAAGACCTACGATTATGGCTGAGCATGAACAATATATTATCAGGTAATGCCCCTCGTTTGGAGAAGGTATTGTGTTCAGAAAATCACAAGAACAGCGAATGGTTAAAATTATTCGAAGCACCGGTTAGCCTAGCAGCGCTCGGACTCATGGATTCGAGGGAGATAAACGACTACGAGCGGAAAGCTTCTAAGCTACGGCAATGGCGAAGATGCGAGCAAAGAATAAACCTACTCCTAAGAGGGGGAACGAGGACCTAACCTGATGCTCTCGGTCGAAGAAGACCGGCGGTGACGAAGATTGCCGGGGAAGCGTGGGGGTCCCGACGAACGAAGAGGCCTTCGGCGGCGGCGGAGCTCGGGGCAAACAGCGAGGTTGTCGATGATGGTGCGATGGACAATAACGGCGGACGGATTGACCAAGGTACGGAGCCTGACGACGGCGATGGCTTGCGGGCGGCGCTGGAGCTCCTCGAACGGGGGCGAAGGTTGCGGCCGGCGGCGAAACCCTCGGGAAGCGGTGCGGTTTTCTGTCGCGATAATGGGGGGGACTGACGAGACTGGTAGGTGGCCAGTGTCAGCCCTGTCCCTTCCACCTATTTATCAGGACGGGCGCTGGAATCGAGGCGCCGTGAGCGGGAACCGTTTGGGAATAAAAGATTCGCCATGATGACGTCCGAAAATTTTGGGATAATGATGCGCTAAAAGATCCGTTGGGATTGTGTTAAATTTCCCAAAAATCGAGGGCTAAGGAAGGTGCTGACGGGAAATGCGTTGGCGGCTCAAAGATTTTTCCAGTACCGGTTGGTGAGTTAAAATTTCTGGCGTATGGAGGAACACGAAGGAGTGAATCACCTTCCACTAAAACAGAAGCATTGGCATGAAGATTCAAGTCAATTTGGGGCCTAATGTTGGGGATATTGCTTATTAAGTGACCCGCCCAATATGGGCCGGGTTACTAGTAAGGCGATTCATCCTTTGGGGCTAGTAGGGCCTCCGCCTGGGCGGTTCAAGGCCGCAGGATGGTTATGATTTATGGAAGGTCTCTGGGTTTTGCAAGACGGCGACTCAGAGATCGCGGTGGTCACGATTTGTAAAGAGGAGGGGACTCTTGTAAAACCCTAAAGCCTCGACCTCTATATAAAGGCGAGTTTGGAGGGGGATAGATAGGTTAGAAATCACCGAGTGCTAGGTAAGGCGAGTTACGCCTTTCTTGTAATCGAATCCACATCAATACACACCAAGCAGGACGTAGGCTATTACCTCCACGCGAGGGGCCGAACCTGGGTAACCCGCCGCGTTCCTCCTGTTCAACCCCTTTGAGTCGCCACCAAAGTGCGATGGTTCCCATACTAAGTCCTTTCACGAGGACATCTGCCGTGAAAAAACCACGACAGTTGGCGCCCACCGTGGGGCCTACGCACGGTGGAGTTGAGTTCTCAAAGGGAGCGCTACCAGGGTTTGGGAGTTATGCGACGGCGTTCATGACTTGGAGCCGACGCGGCATAGCCTACATCGACAACCAACGATGGGGACCTGAAGCAAATTCTCTCGAATCAGGCTACAGGGTCCCCTTCGGCAAGATCAACGTCTTCATCGGCATGATCGGGTCATCTGTTCCTGAGCCGGACATCTCCTCCGACATCGTCGAGCCGGCCAGGTACGTTCATCCAGTCATAACACGGAATCTGACCCACCCGGTCTTTGTGGGGTTCACGCAGGGGTCGGAGGAGCAAGATCACGCGGCGGCTCAGGAGGTTACCCCCATCAACTCCGACGATGAATCATCCATGGGCGATTCAGATTCCATCCAGTCCCTCCATGGAGACGGTCTCGGAGGCTTGTCATTGGCCATGGATCCGGAAATCCTCGATCGAACCCGCCGCCAGATCGCCATCTACATGGCTGGGGCGACTGAACCCGCACAGAACCCCGCCGGAGGCGATGGGACCGGCGGGACATCCAGAAGTGCTTCAGCAGTCCTGGTGGACTTAGCGGCGGAAATCACGAGACCAATGTCAACCCCCCTCACGCCAGAGAACCAAGAAGAGATAAACGCAGAGTTCGCAAAGCTGAGGGAGGCGGTGGCAAAGGCCCATCAGGATGCTGAGACGGAGTCCGCCAGGATGCAAACTCGACAAGCCCAGATTACGGCCGAAAGGATGCGATTGAACACCGACAACTGGCGGCTTGAAAGAAAGCAACGCTCGTCCGACGCCGTCCATCAGCGGAGACACCAGGGTCGCCTGCCCCATGATCTCAATCCGACTCGCCTGTTCGACACTCCCCAAACACCCGGGATGGGAGCCGCCCCAGCAGGAGGACCGGGCCGCCCTCCTAACCCGCCGATTGAGCCGACTGAGGGTCAAATTCCTCGTTTCCGTACCCCTCGAGGCCACTTCTCTAACCCGGTGGATAACGTGCTTGCCGCAACTCGCCATCTGGAGTCTCTTCCGATCCACGTTAACACCCCAGCTGAGATCGAAGCAAGGAACGCCATCGAGATGTTGAAAACGGCAGTGGTCCAAAACGCGCAGTTCTCGCATAGCCCTGAGCGATTACACTCCACCCCCCAGGCGAGCTATACCAGGAGTAGGCCGAAGGATCAGCCAGCCATAAACAGTGCCCCGCACACTTCCCGCAGGACAACCCGCCCGAGCAGAACCCGCCGGGCAGAGGTCCACCCAACATTCAAGAGGCTCAGACTCCTCCCGCGGGGACCGGAGGGCGAGTTGGGGTGCCCTGCTTGTCCCTAGCCCTTCGAAACGAAAGAATGCCCAAGGATTTCAAAGGACCAAGAAAGGTGCCTAATTACACACCAGATCTCGAACCAACATCTTGGATCAAGGGCTATGAGATCGCCATGGACATGCTCGACGTAAACGAGGCGGTTTGCGCCAGATATTTCACCATGATGCTCGAGGGATCGGCGCGCACTTGGTTGAAAAACTTACCCCCCAATTCTATCCAGTCCTGGGCCGAGCTGAAGGAGCGTTTCATCAAAAACTTCCGGGGAACCTGTAAACGGCCGATGACGATCGTCGACTTGCAACACTGCGTACAACGCCCGGATGAGTCGGCGCACCATTGGTCGCGGCGAGTCGCAGAAATTATCCATTCATTAGATGGCATCACGGCAGCACAAGCTGTGCTTATCCTCGAGCACAACTGCCACTATGAACCGTGGTCCAGAAATTGGGGCGACTCAAACGGAAAGTTCAGGATATGCGCGAGCTGATGGATACCCTCACTAGGTACGCCGAGGACGATGATACCAAGGATCCCGGCGAGGATGGTAAGGGTAACTCGCCCAAGAAGGGCGATTCAACCAAAAACCACACCCGCCTCCAAGGCCGCAACCGTCACAACCAGGGGACCAACGGCAAGCGTAGGCCATAGGAGGAGCCCTCGGATCTGGTTGCCAACACCAACGCCAATGACGGCAAAAAGAAGAATCGAGGCTTCAGTGGGAAAAGGCCGCGTAATTATGAAGAGCTACTCAAAGGCCCTTGCCCGCACCACGCCACGGCCGACGGCCCGGCGGGCCACTCTTGGGAGAACTGTTTCATGATGCGAGAATTTTGGGCCGAGGCAATCAAGAAGAGCCAAAGCGAAGATCCGAACCGTCGCCAGGACCAACTCGCCGCGCCCAACCAAAGGCACAACCCCTTCGGCGGTTTTCCCGAACAAGAGGCACAGGGGGGCCCGCAGCCAGGCGGCGGCCAGTACCCGGTGCACCACCAACGGCGGTACAACCCGCCGGGAGTTTTCCAGCAGCCGCCCCCACAGGAGGCTCCGCAGGACCAGGATGACCACGGGGGCTTCCGCAACAATCCTAAACAGCTAAGTAATGGGCAGTACCATGTTTTCACCACTAATGCTTGCAGGCGTGATAAAAAGGTAAATCACCGGGCGTACAGCGTAATTGAGCCGGCAATTCCCAGATATCTCCACTGGTCCGAACAGACCATAACATGGAGCAGAGAGGATCACCCGCCGAGAATAGATAACCCGGGCGACCTGGCATTAGTCGTGGCTCCCCAAGTGGGGGGCTACAATCTGTCGAAAGTACTAATGGATGGCGGCAGCAACATTAATATCCTATACTTCGACACCTTCCGGAGGATGAATCTATTGGAGAAAGACTTGATGCCTTCAACCACGGTCTTCCACGGCATCGTCCCGGGCAAATCGGCTTATCCCATAGGCCGGGTCAGGCTCTCAGTAGCGTTTGGAACTGCGCAGAATTACAGGTCGGAGTCTCTGGTCTTCGAGGTGGTCAAACTGAAAAGCCCGTACCATGCGCTGTTCGGGCGACCGGCTTACGCTCGCTTCATGGCCCGCCCGTGCTACGTCTTCCTCAAGCTCAAAATGCCTAGTCCTAAAGGACCCATCACGATTGACGGAGATAGAAGAATCGCAAAGGAGTGTGAGGAAGGAGACGCGGCCTATGCGGAAGTCGCCTGCGCGGCGGAAGAGCTCAAAAACCATCGGGCCAATGTTGACCCGGCAGACATGTCACCACTCAAGAAGCCGACTACAGATTCCGAGTCGCCCCTCAAGTTCAAACCAACGGATGACACGAAGACAGTCGACTTCGTCCCTGGCGATTCATCCAAGCAGTTTACCATTGGGACGGGTCTGGACCCCAAATAGGAAAGCGCGCTCATCGAATTCATTCGTGAGAATCGGGAAATCTTCACATGGAAGCCCTCTGACATGCCGGGTGTACCGAGAGAATTCGCTGAGCACCATCTTAATATTGATCCAAAATGCAATCCTGTCCAACAATACCTTCACAGGTTTAACGAGGAACGACGGAAGGCGATTGGAGAGGAAGTCGCCCGTCTTTTAGCCGCCGGGTTCATCGTGGAAGTCTTTCACCCCAAATGGCTAGCTAACCCGGTGTTAGTACTCAAGAAGAATGGCACGTTCCGTATGTGTATTCACTATACGGACCTCAACAGAGCTTGTCCCAAGGATCCTTTCGCTCTTCCCCGCATCGACCAAATCATTGACTCGGTGGCGGGATGCGAACGATTGTGCTTTTTGGACGCCTATTCAGGTTATCATCAGATCAAAATGGCTGTGGAAGATCAGGAGAAGACGGCCTTCATAACCCCCTTCGGGGCCTTTTGCTATGTGTCCATGCCGTTCGGGCTCAAGAGCGCAGGGGCGACTTACCAACGCTGCATCCAGAATTGTCTTCATAACCAAATTGGCCGCAACGTCCATGCCTATGTTGACGACATTGTGACCAAGACCCGCCGGGAGGAGACACTTCTGGAAGACCTCAAGGAAACCTTTGAGAATTTACGGGCATATCAGATGAAGCTAAATCCTACCAAGTGCGTTTTCGGTGCGGGAAAACTACTAGGTTTCTTGGTATCGGAGCGCGGCATCGAGGCTAACCCGGACAAAATTGAAGCGGTTACTTCCCTCGGCAAGCCGACGAATGTTAATCAAGTTCAGCGATTGGCGGGTCGCATTGCGGCTCTCAGTCGTTTCGTGAGCCGCCTCGGAGAAAAGGCGATTCCTCTTTATCAATTGTTGAGAAAGTCCGACCGATTCGTATGGACAGATGAGGCAGACGAGGCATTTCAGGCCTTGAAACATCAATTGGTTAACCCGCCGGTCCTGGCGGCCCCGACTGAAAAGGAGCCTATGCTCCTGTGTATCGCCGCGAATTCCAAAGCGGTCAGCGTGGCTGTGGTCGTCGAAAGAAAGGAGGAAGGAAAGGAATACCCGGTGCAACGCCCGGTGTACTTTATCAGTGAGGTGTTAACTCTTTCCAAACAGCGATACCCACATTGGCAGAAACTGGTCTATGGGGTGTTCATGGCGAGTCGAAAGCTTAAACATTATTTCCAGGAACACCCAATCACCGTGGTCAGTTCCGCGCCCCTCGGTGACGTCATCCAAAACCGGGAGGCAACAGGGCGAATCGCCAAATGGGCAATAGAGCTTGGGTCGCATCACATACAATATACCCCCCGCACGGCCATCAAGTCCCAGGCACTAGTTGATTTCGTTAACGATTGGACGGAGCTTCAGGCTCCGGAAGATCGGCCTAACCTTACCTATTGGACTATTTATTTTGATGGATCCAGGCAGTTGGAGGGCTCGGGGCAGGTGTGGTGTTGATATCCCTTCAAGGAGATAAGTTCTGCTACGTTCTCCGGCTCATGTTCCCTTGCACAAATAATGCGGCCGAATATGAAGCTCTGCTTCACGGTTTGCGACTGGCAAAAGAGATGAACCTAACCCGAGTCAGATGCTTTGGGGATTCAGATTTGGTGGCGCAACAGGTTTCGGGCACCTGGGACTCTCGAGATCCTATGATGGCGGCTTACAGGCGAGCTGTATCTGACATGGCGGGCTATTTTCATGGGTACCAGGTTGATCATGTTGATCGGCGACTCAACGAAGCAGCTGATGCCCTCTCGCGACTCGGCTCACAGAGAAAACCGGTCCCCCCTAATGTTTTCTTGGATGTCTTGCATAAACCGTCTGTGACTGTACCCACGGAGGAGGAGTTGGCGATACCAGATCCCGAGTCTCAGCTTGTGGCGGCTCTCCATGTCACTCCGGATTGGGCTCTTCCTTATCTGGCTTATCTCGCTCATGGCGAGTTACCCACTGACGAAGTTTTGGCTCGCCAGATCGTTCGACGTAGCAATTCCATGGTCATCATTAATGGCGAGCTATATAAACGAAGTGCTTCAGGGGTCTTTCAGCGGTGCGTTTCTTCCGAGGAAGGATGCATAATCCTAAATGACATCCATTCTGGAGACTACGGGCATCACGCCGGGTCACGTTCTTTGGTATCAAAAGCTTTTTGACATGGTTTCTTCTGGTTGACGGCTCATGCAGATGCAGAAGATATAGTACGGCGGTGTGAGGGGTGCCAACGATATGGGAGACACGCTCATGTGCCGGCTCAAGAATTGAGGATGATTCCCATTACTTGGCCTTTCGCGGTCTGGGGGCTGGACATGGTCGGTCCCTTTAAGATGTCCTCCAACAAGAAAACTCACTTATTGGTGGCGGTTGATAAGTTCACTAAATGGGTTGAGGCGGAACCTGTTGGGGCTTGCGATGCAGAGACTGCGGTCAAATTTCTGAAAAAGCTAATTTTCCGTTTTGGATATCCACACAGTATTATCACGGACAATGGTACTAACTTATCCCAAGGAGCGATGCTGGATTTCTGTCGCCGTGAACATATCCGGCTTGATATTTCTGCAGTTGCTCACCCGCAGTCAAACGGGCAAGCAGAGCGGGCGAATCAGGAAGTCCTACGAGGGATTAAACCTCGCCTCATGGTTCCCCTGGAAAGAACTCCAGGGTGTTGGGTTGAGGAACTACCTTCGGTGTTATGGAGCATCCGGACCACCCCGAATCGATCCACGGGGTTCACCCCTTTCTTTTTCGTCTATGGAGCAGAAGCTGTCCTTCCTACCGACATAAGACATGATTCTCTCAGAGTCGCCGCATATGTGGAGCAAGATAATGAGTTGGCGCGTCAGGATTCCTTGGATGCCTTGGAAGAGGCGTGTGACTTAGCGGCGGCTCGTTCAGCTATCTATCAGCAAGATCTGCGGCGTTATCATAGTCGCCGAGTTAAGAGTCGCGCTTTCCAGGAGGGCGACTTGGTACTTCGTCTGATACAAGATCGGACAGGCATGCACAAGCTCTCGCCCCCTTGGGAAGGGCCTTTCGTCGTCAGCAAGAACCTCCGCAATGGCTCTTACTACTTGATGGATCTTCGGCCTGATCGACCGACTACACAGGCTGAGTCAACTCGCCCTTGGAATATTGCCCATTTGCGGCCTTACTACACTTGAGTTCTTAAAAACTCCATGCTTTGTAAGTTTTTCAGTTTCATTATGAAGTAATAAAATGTTCCCCGACTTGGGGGCTTCTTCCTTAAAAAGAGCAATTTGTGTCATCCTGTTGCGACCTTATGAGCCGACAGAATATGCATTTAGGGTGGGTGCACGAGCTTTCTGACTCGCCTCCCCCTGTCGCGACCGTATGAGCCGACGAAACCTGCATTTAGGGTGGGTGCACGAGCTTTCTGACTCGCCTCCCCCTGTCGCGACCGTATGAGCCGACGAAAACTGCATTTAGGGTGGGTGCACGAGCTTTCTGACTCGCCTCCCCCTGTCGCGACCGTATGAGCCGACGAAACCTGCATTTAGGGTGGGTGCACGAGCTCTCTGACTCGCCTCCCCCTGTCACGACCGTATGTGCCGACGAAACCTGCATTTAGGGTGGGTGCACGAGCTTTCTGACTCGCCTCCCCCTGTTGCGACCGTATGAGCCGACGAAACCTGCATTTAGGGTGGGTGCATGAGCTTTCTGACTCGCCTCCCCCTGTCGCGTCCGTATGAGCCGACGAAACCTGCATTTAGGGTGGGTGCACGAGCTTTCTGACTCGCCTCCCCCTGTCGCGACCGTATGAGCCGACGAAACCTGCATTTAGGGTGGGTGCACGAGCTTTCTGACTCGCCTCCCCCTGTCGCGACCGTATGAGTCGACGAAACCTGCATTTAGGGTGGGTGCACGAGCTTTCTGACTCGCCTCCCCCTGTCGCGACCGTATGAGCCGACGAAACCTGCATTTAGGGTGGGTGCACGAGCTTTCTGACTCGCCTCCCCCTGTCGCGACCGTATGAGCCGACGAAACCTGCATTTAGGGTGGGTGCACGAGCTCTCTGACTCGCCTCCCCCTGTCACGACCGTATGAGCCGACGAAACCTGCATTTAGGGTGGGTGCACGAGCTTTCTGACTCGCCTCCCCCTGTTGCGACCGTATGAGCCGACGAAACCTGCATTTAGGGTGGGTGCATGAGCTTTCTGACTCGCCTCTCCCTGTCGCGTCCGTATGAGCCGACGAAACCTGCATTTTGGGTGGGTGCACGAGCTTTCTGACTCGCCTCCCCCTGTCGCGACCATATGAGCCGACAAAATTACTCGTGTTATGATTTAATCTTGGAGATTTTTATCCTTACTGCATGTTCGCTGAAACTATTTGTAGTTCTTTTGTTTTCACAGATAATGTGTTCAAGGTTTCATCCTTGGCGGATTAAGCATTGCAGAAGATTCTTATAAGGACTAACAAAATATTTCAAACCGCCTCAAAAGCGGTATAAGGGTTTTTCTTGCAGAAGACGTCATCGAAAGATAGTACTGACTATTACATGGCTCTTGGGCCAAATTCAAGAAAAGTCTACTCCGCTAAGTCCTGGCGTGAGCTCTGACCAGTTCCGATTTGTAAATCGCCCAAGACCCAATTGCACCTGGACAAAGAAGCAAAATCGTCTTCATCGGTAAAGATTGATGCCAGGTCTGTTTCCCAGTCGAAGGGATTCTTGGGTCGCCGAGGAATTAGGTTGGTCACCACGAAGGTTGGCGGGCTGATTTTCTTATTCTTACCGTCGTAAGCCGCCTGATACTTCGTTAAATCAAGACTGGCGGCGAGTTGAGTTGCAGCCAACCGAGAATCCTGGACAACTTTCTGGTAATCCTCTTCCACGAATTCCGAGCCATCGTCTTTGAGCTGAGGGAAGCCGGCGGCTACTTCTTCCAAATTAATCTCCGGAGCATACGCTAAGCAGCGACTCAGGGCCGTCAGGACGTCTTTCCGGGCGGCTGACCGAGTTAACTCGCCAATTTGGGGAGGAAGTGTGGACAGACATCCAAGTACTTTCTTGATGGAAGTAATCGGCTCTTTTGCGCCCATTACAGCTTTGACGGTCAACACACTGCCTGTGTACAGTTGCTCTGTCAGTGTATAGATCGCCTTCAGCATCAACACACAGTCTTCTTGCAGGTTGGCGACTCTTGGACCTGGAATTTGATAAATCGGTAACTTAACGTCAGAGATTTGGCCCAAAGGAGGGGATAAGGTTGGAGATTTACGTAAGGCTTACCGAAGATGGCTTGCGTCATGTTAGTGATATGACGCTTTAAGCCGGACAACTCCTGTTGGACAGTCGCCAGCTTTGCTTCAGCTTTTTCTGCTCTCTTCAAAGCCGCGTTTTGGTCAGCTTGAGTTTTTTCTAACTCGGCTTTGAGCTTTTCCAATTCAACCAGAGCCAATTTGTATTTATCTTCCGACTGAGTTCGGGCATCTTGTTGATTAGCCAAATTTTTCCTTAAGTCGCCCAGCTGTAGTTCGGTCTGGGCAAGGTTTTCCTATTTAAAAAAAAGTTTAAAACAAAGACAAGTCTCAGAATTATTGCAACGCAATACCCCTGACACTTGGGGGCTAATGTATAATTTCCCTTGAGAAATTATAAAGAAATCGAGACCCGACTCATCATTTTACTGATGACTCGGCCCTTGGGGGTTACTGGTCGCGAAGCTTTTTAAAGACCCGGCTCATCTTTTACTGATGACCCGGCCCTTGGGGGTTACTGGGAATAATATAGAGTATAAAGTTTACCTCATGTTTGTCGTTTAACATCTTCAGCAGATTTTTCTCCATCTCATAGCTCGCTTCCAGGCGACTTGCGAAGCTAGAACAGAGTTCTTTAAACTCCAGATTTGCATAGTCAGAAAGCTTCGCCTTGGAGAGCCCAGACTCGGGGATTGCTTGAGAGGAGGATGCTACGTGTTTGGTCAGAACTGTCGCCGCCGGCTTGGAAAAGCCAGAACCAGTAATGACTACAGCATCTGGGTCATCCGCTGTAGCCAATATGATTGGCGATTCAGGGGTGTCCGCTGTTCCTTTCGGCGACTCAGGAAGATCCACTTGAATTGCCGGCTCAGCGTGACCCGGATCCTCTTGAGTCGGAGTTGATTTCCTTGGAAGTTCGGAAGTTGCGTCAGGGATTGATCCACTGGTTTTCCTTTTTTTGGCTTGTGCCCTAACCAAAGGAGATAAACGTGTTAAGGAATTGAAAAAGATCATTACTCTCAAAAAGTCAAGGCAAAAGACTTACCCCGGAACTCGAATCATTGGTGGAAGTGTTGACATTGCTGAGTCGCCGGAAGAAGGGGGAGAATTCTGCAGGAATTATACATTAATAATGCAGGCGGGTTGCAGATATAATCCAAAGCAGCACGAACAATGATTGTTCTTCTACAAAAAAGGTACCTCGCTTGTTTTTCTTTTGTTTGTTGCTGGCAAGCCAGATATTAGATCGCCGGAGTGACTTCGTGTCTTCCGGTTTGAGGCGTGCTGTGTTCTCTTCAATAAGAAATTTGGGTCCAAATGGGCATCTGGATGTGAGAAGGGGACTTTCCCACATATTCGCCGGGCCGGCTTAGGCGGGGAAGGAGATGAATCGGAGGAAACGGAAATTACCTCAACGGAGTCCTCTTGGCTTTCGTTATCTTCATTCTGTTACAAGAAGAATGGGAGATATGAATAAGAGGTCAAAAGTAATAGGTGGCGAGTGAAAAGGGGACGGATTTGTACCTCTGAAAGTGCGTCGCCGGCTTGAGATTCGTCGACTTCAGATGGCTCGGCCGCAGCAGATTTACCTTTGCCCTTGTTTTCCTTGGAGGGCGGCTTAGGAGCCTTCATGGCTTGCTTTTTAGGTCTCCTAGACCAGAACTTGTCGCCTTTCTGAAAAGATATATGGCATGAAGTTATAATGACAATAAAACAGAAGGAATAAAGATCAAGGGCGGGTCAGCTTTGGTTACCTTGGGCGCCGGGTTGATCTTGCAGAAGGGCTTAAGGCCGACTTGGCCGCACTTTCCTGCGGGCTCGCCGGTCAGTTTTTTGATGATGGCGACGATGTCTTTCTCCGTTAATGCTGTGTGAAATTAGCATTGGGGATGATCCAGAGTGCCGTCTAATTCACACATTAGACCATCTCGGCGGCTCAGAGGAAGAATCCGCCATTCGACCCAGCAGCGGATCAGGTCAACCCCGGTAAGACCATTATTCGTCAAGGATCTTAGTTCAGACAAAATTGGGATGAACTCCGACTCTTCTTCCTCGGTGAGCTTGTCGGGGAGCTTGAAGTTAACCGGAAGGCGGGTTGGCCTGTAGCCCAGAAGTTTGTTCTCACCAGCAGGGGACGTTTCTTTACAATAAAACCAAGATTCACCCCAGCCCTTGGGATGGCTAGGCATGGTGAGTGCAGGAAAAGGACTGTCCCTACGGCGCTGGACGTTGACACCGCCGAGTTCCAAACTAGGGCCGTTGTGGAATTCCGTTTGGCGATTCAGATGGAAAAAGTGCCAGAATAGGGGAACGGAAGGCTCGATCCGCAGATAAGCTTCACAAAAGACTTGGAACTGACTCAAGTTGCTTATGGAATTGGGTCCCAAATCCCGGAGTCGGACATTCATGAAGGTCAAAGCGTCCCTAAGAAATTTGGATCCGGGCGGCTTAAAACCCCGTTCCAAGTGTTCCACAAAGACTACTATTTCCCCTTCTTTGGGGTTGGGGAGATCTTCTCCCAACCCGGTGCGCCATCCAATGACATCTTGAGGATCCAAACAGCCGGCTTTCACGTAATTAGCTAGAACAGCATCATCAACTTTGGTAGGAAGCCAATCGCTCTTGAAAACGGCACCCATGCTACAAGTAGGTAAAAGTATGGTATTACATATCTCGAACATCTACTGTGTGAATCGGGATCAGTTCATATTAACCCGCCAGACTAAGAGGCCGGGTTAGGTTGATGTGGCGACTTATCGAAGCAGGGCTATTTCCAAAGGCAATATTACTGTGGGTGGTAAGGTCTATTCGTTCCGAAGCACTAAGGGGGGGATGAAGGTTACAAACAGTTTTTTACAAACAGTGAATGAGGAATGGATCTCAGGGCTCGGGGCAAACGGCGAGGTTGTCGATGATGGTGCGATGGACAATAACGGCGGACAGATTGACCAAGGTAAGGAGCCTGACGACGGCGATGGCTTGCGGGCGGCGCTGGAGCTCCTCGAACGGGGGCGGAGGTTGCGGCCGGCGGCGAAACCCTCGGGAAGCTGTGCGGTTTTCTGTCGCGATAATGGGGGGACTGACGAGACTGGTAGGTGACCAGTGTCAGCCCTGTCCCTTCCGCCTATTTATCAGGACGGGCGCTGGAATCGAGGCGCCGTGAGCAGGAACCGTTTGGGAATAAAAGATTCGCCATGATGACGTCCGAAAATTTTGGGATAATGATGCGCTAAAAGATCCGTTTTGATTGTGTTAAATTTCCCGAAAATCGAGGGCTAAGGAAGGGGCTGACAGGAAATGCGTTGGCGGCTCAAAGATTTTTCCGGTACCGGTTGGCGAGTTAAAATTTCTGGCGTATGGAGGAACACGAAGGAGTGAATCACCTTCCACTAAAACAGAAGCATTGGCATGAATATTCAAGTCAATTTGGGGCCTAATGTTGGGGATATTGCTTATTAAGTGACCCGCCCAATATGGGCCGGGTTACTAGTAAGGCGATTCATCCTTTGGGGCTAGTTGGGCCTCAGCCTGGGCGGTTCAAGGCCGCAGGATGGTTATGATTTATGGAAGGTCTCTGGGTTTTCAAGACGGCGACTCAGAGATCGCGGTGGTCACGATTTGTAAAGAAGAGGGGACTCTTGTAAAACCCTAAAGCCTCGACCTCTATATAAAGGCGAGTTTGGAGGGGGATAGATAGGTTAGAAATCACCGAGTGCTAGGTAAGGCGAGTTACGCCTTTCTTGTAATCGAATCCACATCAATACACGCCAAGCAGGACGTAGGCTATTACCTCCACGCGAGGGGCCGAACCTGGGTAACCCGCCGCGTTCCTCCTGTTCAACCCCTTTGAGTCGCCACCAAAGTGCGATGGTTCCCATACTAAGTCCTTTCACGAGGACATCTGCCGTGAAAAAACCACGACAGTTGGCGCCCACTGTGGGGCCTACGCACGGTGGAGTTGAGTTCTCAAAGGGAGCCCTACCAGGGTTTGGGAGTTATGCGACGGCGCTCATGACTTGGAGCCGACGCGGCATAGCCTACATCGACAACCAACGATGGGGACCTGAAGCGAATTCTCTCGAATCAGGCTACAGGGTCCCCTTCGGCAAGATCAACGTCTTCATCGGCATGATCGGGTCATCTGTTCCTGAGCCGGACATCTCCTCCGACATCGTCGAGCCGGCCAGGTACGTTCATCCAGTCATAACACGGAATCTGACCCACCCGGTCTTTGTGGGGTTCACGCACGGGTCGGAGGAGCCAGAGCACACGGTGGCTCAGGAGGTTACCCCCATCAACTCCGACGACGAATCATCCATGGGCGATTCAGATTCAATCCAGTCCCTCCACGGAGACGGTCTCGGGGGCTTGTCATTGGCCATGGATCCGGAAATCCTCGATCGAACCCGCCGCCAGATCGCCATCTACATGGCCGGGGCGACTCAACCCGCATAGAACCCCGCCGGAGGCGATGGGACCGGCGGGACATCCAGAAGTGCTTCAGCAGTCCTGGTGGACTTAGCGGCGGAAATCACGAGACTAATGTCAACCCCCCTCACGCCAGAGAACCAAGAAGAGATAAACGCAGAGTTAGCAAAGCTGAGGGAGGCGGTGGCAAAGGCCCATCAGGATGCTGAGACGGAGTCCGCCAGGATGCAAACTCGACAAGCCCAGATTACGGCCGAAAGGATGCGAGCAGAACCCGCCGGGCAGAGGTCCACCCAACATTCAAGAGGCTCAGACTCCTCCCGCGGGGACCGTAGGGCGAGTTGGGGTGCCCTGCTTGTCCCTAGCCCTTCGAAACGAAAGAATGCCCTAGGATTTCAAAGGACCAAGAAAGGTGCCTAATTACACACCAGATCTCGAACCAACATCTTGGATCGAGGGCTATGAGATCGCCATGGACATGCTCCACGTAAACGAGGCGGTTTGCGCCAGATATTTCACCATGATGCTCGAGGGATCGGCGCGCACTTGGTTGAAAAACTTACCCCCCAATTCTATCCAGTCCTGGGCCGAGCTGAAGGAGCGTTTCATCAAAAACTTCCGGGGAACCTGTAAACGGCCGATGACGATCGTCGACTTGCAACACTGCGTACAACGCCCGGATGAGTCGGCGCACCATTGGTCGCGGCGAGTCGCGGAAATTATCCATTCATCGGATGGCATCACGGAAGCACAAGCTGTGCTTATCCTCGAGCACAACTGCCACTATGAACCGTTGGTCTAGAAATTGGGGCGACTCAAACGGAAAGTTCAGGATATGGGCGAGCTGATGGATACCCTCACTAGGTACGCCGAGGCCGATGATACCAAGGATCCCGGCGAGGATGGTAAGGGTAACTCGCCCAAGAAGGGCGATTCAACCAAAAACCACACCCGCCTCCAAGGCCGCAACCGTCACAACCAGGGGACCAACGGCAAGCGTAGGCCACAGGAGGAGCCCTCGGATCTGGTTGCCAACACCAACGCCAATGATGGCAAAAAGAAGAATCGAGGCTTCAGTGGGAAAAGGCCGCGTAATTACGAAGAGCTACTCACAGGCCCTTGCCCGCACCACGCCATGGCCGACGGCCCGGCGGGCCACTCTTGGCAGAACTGTTTCGTGATGCGAGAATTTCGGGCCGAGGCAATCAAGAAGAGCCAAAGCGAAGATCCGAACTGTCGCCAGGACCAACTCGCCGCGCCCAACCAAAGGCACAACCCCTTCGGCGGTTTTCCCGAACAAGAGGCACAGGGGGCCCGCAGCCAGGCGGCGGCCAGTACCCGGTGCACCACCAACGGCGGAACAACCCGCCGGGAGTTTTCCAGCAGTCGCCCCCACAGGGGGCTCCGCAGGACCAGGATGACCACGGGGGCTTCCACAACGATCCTAAACAGCTAAGTAATGGGCAGTACCATGTTTTCACCACTAATGCTTGCAGGCGTGATAAAAAGGTAAATCACCGGGCGTACAGCGTAATTGAGCCGGCAATTCCCAGATATCTCCACTGGTCCGAACAGACCATAACATGGAGCAGAGAGGATCACCCGCCGAGAATAGATAACCCGGGCGACCTGGCATTAGTCGTGGCTCCCCAAGTGGGGGGCTACACTCTGTCGAAAGTACTAATGTATGGCGGCAGCAGCATTAATATCCTATACTTCGACACCTTCCGGAGGATGAATCTATTGGAGAAAGACTTGATGCCTTCAACCACGGTCTTCCACGGCATCGTCCCGGGCAAATCGGCTTATCCCATAGGCCGGGTCAGGCTCTCAGTAGCGTTTGGAACTGCGCAGAATTACAGGTCGGAGTCTCTGGTCTTCGAGGTGGTCAAACTGAAAAGCCCGTACCATGCGCTGTTCGGGCGACCGGCTTACGCTCGCTTCATGGCCCTCCCGTGCTACGTCTACCTCAAGCTCAAAATGCCTGGTCCTAAAGGACCCATCACGATTGACGGAGATAGAAGAATCGCAAAGGAGTGTGAGGAAGGAGACGCGGCCTATGCGGAAGTCGCCTGCGCGGCGGAAGAGCTCAAAAACCATCGGGCCAATGTTGACCCGGCAGACATGTCACCACTCAAGAAGCCGACTACAGATTCTGAGTCGCCCCTCAAGTTCAAACCAACGGATGACACGAAGACAGTCGACTTCGTCCCTGGCGATTCATCCAAGCAGTTTACCATTGGGACAGGTCTGGACCCCAAATAGGGAAGCGCGCTCATCGAATTCATCCGTGAGAATCGGGACATCTTCGCATGGAAGCCCTCTGACATGCCGGGTGTACCGAGAGAATTCGCTGAGCACCATCTTAATATTGACCCAAAATGCAAACCTGTCCAACAATACCTTCGCAGGTTTAACAAGGAACGACGGAAGGCGATTGGAGAGGAAGTCGCCCGTCTTTTAGCCGTCGGGTTCATCGTGGAAGTCTTTCACCCCAAATGCCTAGCTAACCCGGTGTTAGTACTCAAGAAGAATGGCACGTTCCGTATGTGTATTGACTATACGGACCTCAACAGAGCTTGTCCCAAGGATCCTTTCGCTCTTCCCCGCATCGACCAAATCATTGACTCGGTGGCGGGATGCGAACGATTGTGCTTTTTGGACGCCTATTCAGGTTATCATCAGATCAAAATGGTTGTGGAAGATCAGGAGAAGACGGCCTTCATAACCCCCTTCGGGGCCTTTTGCTATGTGTCCATGCCGTTCGGGCTCAAGAGCGCAGGGGAGACTTACCAACGCTGCATCCAGAATTGTCTTCATAACCAAATTGGCCGCAACGTCCATGCCTATGTTGACGACATTGTGATCAAGACCCGCCGGGAGGAGATACTTCTGGAAGACCTCAAGGAAACCTTTGATAATTTACGGGCATATCAGATGAAGCTAAATCCTACCAAGTGCGTTTTCGGCGTACCTGCGGGAAAACTACTAGGTTTCTTGGTATCGGAGAGCGGCATCGAGGCTAACCCGGACAAAATTGAAGCGGTTACTTCCCTCGGCAAGCCGACGAATGTTAATCAAGTTCAGCGATTGGCGGGTCGCATTGCGGCTCTCAGTCGTTTCGTGAGCCGCCTCGGAGAAAAGGCGATTCCTTATCAATTGTTGAGAAAGTCCGACCGATTCGTATGGACAGAGGAGGCAGACGAGGCATTTCAGGCCTTGAAACATCAATTGGTTAACCCGCCGGTCCTGGCGGCCCCGACTGAAAAGGAGCCTATGCTCCTGTATATCGCCGCGAATTCCAAAGCGGTCAGCGTGGCTGTGGTCGTCGAAAGAAAGGAGGAAGGAAAGGAATACCCGGTGCAACGCCCGGTGTACTTTATCAGTGAGGTGTTAACTCTTTCCAAACAGCGATACCCACATTGGCAGAAACTGGTCTATGGGGTGTTCATGGCGAGTCGAAAGCTTAAACATTATTTCCAGGAACACCCGATCACCGTGGTCAGTTCCGCGCCCCTCGGTGACGTCATCAAAAACCGGGAGGCAACAGAGCGAATCGCCAAATGGGCAATAGAGCTTGGGTCGCATCACATACAATATACCCCCCGCACGGCCATCAAGTCCCAGGCACTAGTTGATTTCGTTAACGATTGGACGGAGCTTCAGGCTCCGGAAGATCGGCCTGACCTTACCTATTGGACTATTTATTTTGATGGATCCAGGCAGTTGGAGGGCTCGGGGGCAGGTGTGGTGTTGATATCCCCTCAAGGAGATAAGTTCTGCTACGTTCTCCGGCTCATGTTCCCTTGCACAAATAATGCGGCAGAATATGAAGCTCTGCTTCACGGTTTGCGACTGGCAAAAGAGATGAACCTAACCCGAGTCAGATGCTTTGGGGATTCAGATTTGGTGGCGCAACAGGTTTCGGGCACCTGGGACTCTCGAGATCCTATGATGGCGGCTTACAGGCGAGCTGTATCTGACGTGGCGGGCTATTTTCATGGGTACCAGGTTGATCATGTTGATCGGCGACTCAACGAAGCACTTGATGCCCTCTCGCGACTCGGCTCACAGAGAAAACCGGTCCCCCCTAATGTTTTCTTGGATGTCTTGCATAAACCGTCTGTGACTGTACCCACGGAGGAGGAGTTGGCGATACCAGATCCCGAGTCTCAGCTTGTGGCGGCTCTCCATGTCACTCCGGATTGGGCTCTTCCTTATCTGGCTTATCTCGCTCGTGGCGAGTTACCCACTGACGAAGTTTTGGCTCACCAGATCGTTCGATGTAGCAAGTCCATGGTCATCATTAATGGCGAGCTATATAAACGAAGTGCTTCAGGGGTCTTTCAGCGGTGCGTTTCTTCCGAGGAAGGATGCATAATCCTAAATGACATCCATTCTGGAGACTGCGGGCATCACGCCGGGTCACGTTCTTTGGTATCAAAAGCTTTTCGACATGGTTTCTTCTGGTTGACGGCTCATGCAGATGCAGAAGATATAGTACAGCGGTGTGAGGGGTGCCAACGATATGGGAGACAGGCTCATGTGCCGGCTCAAGAATTGAGGATGATTCCCATTACTTGGCCTTTCGCAGTCTGGGGGCTGGACATGGTCGGTCCCTTTAAGATGTCCTCCAACAAGAAAACTCACTTATTGGTGGCGGTTGATAAGTTCACTAAATGGGTTGAGGCGGAACCTGTTGGGGCTTGCGATGCGGAGACTGCGGTCAAATTTCTGAAAAAGCTGATTTTCCGTTTTGGATATCCACACAGTATTATCACGGACAATGGTACTAACTTATCCCAAGGAGCGATGCTGGATTTCTGTCGTCGTGAACATATCCGGCTTGATATTTCTGTAGTTGCTCACCCGCAGACAAACGGGCAAGCAGAGCGGGCGAATCAGGAAGTCCTACGAGGGATTAAACCTCGCCTCATGGTTCCCCTGGAAAGAACTCTAGGGTGTTGGGTTGAGGAACTACCTTCGGTGTTATGGAGCATCCGGACCACCCCGAATCGATCCACGGGGATCACCCCTTTCTTTTTGGTCTATGGAGCAGAAGCTGTCCTTCCTACCGACATAAGACATGATTCCCTCAGAGTCGCCGCATATGTGGAGCAAGATAATGAGTTGGCGCGTCAGGATTCCTTGGATGCCTTGGAAGAGGCGCGTGACTTAGCGGCGGCTCGTTCAGCTATCTATCAGCAAGATCTGCGGCGTTATCATAGTCGTCGGGTTAAGAGTCGGGCTTTCCTGGAGGGCGACTTGGTACTTCGTCTGATACAAGATCGGGCAGGCATGCACAAGCTCTCGCCCCCTTGGGAAGGGCCTTTCGTCATCAGCAAGAACCTCCGCAATGGCTCTTACTACTTGATGGATCTTCGGCCTGATCGACCGACTACAGAGGCTAAGTCAACTCGCCCTTGGAATATTGCCCATTTGCGGCCTTACTACACTTGAGTTCTTAAAAACTCCATGCTTTGTAAGTTTTTCAGTTTCATTATGAAGTAATAAAATGTTCCCCGACTTGGGGGCTTCTTCCTTAAAAAGAGAAATTTGTGTCATCCTGTTGCGACCTTATGAGCCGACAGAACATGCATTTAGGGTGGGTGCACGAGCTTTCTGACTCGCCTCCCCCTGTCGCGACCGTATGAGCCGACGAAACCTGCATTTAGGGTGGGTGCACGAGCTTTCTGACTCGCCTCCCCTTGTCGCGACCGTATGAGCCGACGAAACATGCATTTAGGGTGGGTGCACGAGCTTTCTGACTCGCCTCCCCCTGTTGTGACCGTATGAGCCGACGAAACCTGCATTTAGGGTGGGTGCACAAGCTTTCTGACTCGCCTCCCCCTGTCGCGACCGTATGAGCCGACGAAACCTGCATTTAGGGTGGGTGCACGAGCTTTCTGACTCGCCTCCCCCTGTCGCGACAGTATGAGCCGACGAAACCTGCATTTAGGGTGGGTGCACGAGCTTTCTGACTCGCCTCCCCCTGTCGCGACCGTATGAGCCGACGAAACCTGCATTTAGGGTGGGTGCACGAGCTTTCTGACTCGCCTCCCCCTGTCGCGACCGTATGAGTCGACGAAACCTGCATTTAGGGTGGGTGCACGAGCTTTCTGACTCGCCTCCCCCTGTCGCGACCGTATGAGCCGACGAAACCTGCATTTAGGGTGGGTGCACGAGCTCTCTGACTCGCCTCCCCCTCTCGCGACCGTATGAGCCGACGAAACCTGCATTTAGGGTGGGTGCACGAGCTTTCTGACTCGCCTCCCCCTGTTGCGACCGTATGAGTCGACGAAACCTGCATTTAGGGTGGGTGCATGAGCTTTCTGACTCGCCTCCCCCTGTCGCGACCGTATGAGCCGACGAAACCTGCATTTAGGGTGGGTGCACGAGCTTTCTGACTTGCCTCCCCCTGTCCCGACCATATGAGCCGACAAAATTACTCGTGTTATGATTTAATCTTGGAGATTTTTATCCTTACTGCATGTTCGCTGAAACTATTTGTAGTTCTTTTGTTTTCACAGATAATGTGTTCAAGGTTTCATCCTTGGCGGATTAAGCATTGCAGAAGATTCTTATAAGGACTAACAAAATATTTCAAACCGCCTCAAAAGCGGTATAAGGGTTTTTCTTGCAGAAGACGTCATCGAAAGATAGTACTGACTATTACATGGCTCTTGGGCCAAATTCAAGAAAAGTCTACTCCGCTAAGTCCTGGCGTGAGCTCTGACCAGTTTCGATTTGTAAATCGCCCAAGACCCAATTGCACCTGGACAAAGAAGCAAAATCGTCTTCATCAGTCAAGATTGATGCCAGGTCTGTTTCCCAATCGAAGGGATTCTTGGGTCGCCGAGGAACTAGGTTGGTCACCACGAAGGTTGGCGGGCTGATTTTCTTATTCTTACCGTCGTAAGCCGCCTGATACTTCGTTAAATCAAGACTGGCGGCGAGTTGAGTTGCAGCCAACCGAGAATCCTTGACAACTTTCTGGTAATCCTCTTCCACGAATTCCGAGCCATCGTCTTTGAGCTGAGGGAAGCCGGCAGCTACTTCTTCCAAATTAATCTCCGGAGCATACGCTAAGCAGTGACTCAGGGCCGTCAGGACGCCTTTCCGGGCGGCTGACCGAGTTAACTCGCCAATTTGGGGAGGAAGTGTGGACAGACATGCAAGTACTTTCTTGATGGAAGTAATCGGCTCTTTTTCGCCCATTACAGCTTTGACGGTCAACACACTGCCTGTGTACAGTTGCTCTGTCAGTATATAGATCGCCTTCAGCATCAACACACAGTCTTCTTGCAGGTTGGCGATTCTTGGACCTGGAATTTGATAAACCGGTAACTTAACGTCAGAGATTTGGCCCAAAGGAGGGGATAAGGTTGGAGATTTAGGTAAGGCTTACCGAAGATGGCTTGCGTCATGTTAGTGATATGACGCTTTAAGCCGGACAACTCCTGTTGGACAGTCGCCAGCTTTGCTTCAGCTTTTTCTGCTCTCTTCAAAGCCGCGTTTTGGTTATCTTGAGTTTTTTCTAACTCGGCTTTGAGCTTTTCCAGTTCAACCAGAGCCAATTTGTATTTATCTTCCGACTGAGTTCGGGCATCTTGTTGATCAGCCAAATTTTTCCTTAAGTCGCCCAGCTGTAGTTCGGTCTGGGCAAGGTTTTCCTATTTAAAAAAAAGTTTAAAACAAAGACAAGTCCCAGAATTATTGCAAGGCAATACCCCTGACACTTGGGGGCTAATGTATAATTTCCCTTGAGAAATTATACAGAAATCGAGACCCGGCTCATCATTTTACTGATGACCCGGCCCTTGGGGGTTACTGGTCGCGAAGCTTTTTAAAGACTCGGCTCATCTTTTACTGATGACCCAGCCCTTGGGGGTTACTGGGAATAATATAGAGTATAAAGTTTACCTCATGTTTGTCGTTTAACATCTTCAGCAGATTTTTTCTCCATCTCATAGCTCGCTTCCAGGCGACTTGCGAAGCCAGAACAGAGTTCTTTAAACTCCAGATTTGCATAGTCAGAAAGCTTCGCCTTGGAGAGCCCAGACTCGGGGATTGCTTGAGAGGAGGATGCTACCTGTTTGGTCAGAACTGTCGCCGCCGGCTTGGAAAAGCCAGAACCAGTAATGACTACAGCATCTGGGTCATCCGCTGTAGCCAATATGTTTGGCGATTCAGGGGTGTCCGCTGTTCCTTTCGGCGACTCAGGAAGATCCACTTGAATTGCCGGCTCAGCGTGACCTTGATCCTCTTGAGTCGGAGTTGATTTCCTTGGAAGTTCGGAAGTTGCGTCAGGGATTGATCCACTGGTTTTCCTTTTTTTGGCTTGTGCCCTAACCAAAGGAGATAAACGTGTTAAGGAATTGAAAAAGATCATTACTCTCAAAAAGTCAAGGCAAAAGACTTACCCCGGAACTCGAATCATTGGTGGAAGTGTTGACATCGCTGAGTCGCCGGAAGAAGGGGGAGAATTCTGCAGGAATTATACATTAATAATGCAGGCGGGTTGCAGATATAATCCAAAGCAGCACGAACAATAGTTGTTCTTATATAAAAAGGTACCTCGCTTGTTTTTCTTTTGTTTGTTGCTGGCAAGCCAGATATTAGATCGCCGGAGTGACTTCGTGTCTTCCGGTTTGAGGCGTGATGTGTTCTCTTCAATAAGAAATTTGGGTCCAAATGGGCATCTGGATGTGAGAAGGGGACTTTCCCACATATTCGCCGGGCCGGCTTAGGCGGGGAAGGAGATGAATCGGAGGAAACGGAAATTACCTCAACGGAGTCCTCTTGGCTTTCGTTATCTTCATTCTGTTACAAGAAGAATGGGAGATATGAATAAGAGGTCAAAAGTAATAGGTGGCGAGTGAAAAGGGGACGGATTTGTACCTCTGAAAGTGCGTCGCCGGCTTGAGATTCGTCGACTTCAGATGGCTCGGCCGCAGCAGATTTACCTTTGCCCTTGTTTTTCTTGGAGGGCGGCTTAGCAGTCTTCATGGCTTGCTTTTTAGGTCTCCTAGACCAGAACTTGTCGCCTTTCTGAAAAGATATATGGCATGAAGTTATAATGACAATAAAACAGAAGGAATAAAGATCAAGGGCGGGTCAGCTTTGGTTACCTTGAGCGCCGGGTTGATCTTGCAGAAGGGCTTAAGGCCGACTTGGCCGCACTTTCCTGCGGGCTCGCCGGTCAGTTTTTTGATGATGGCGACGATGTCTTTCTCTGTTAATGCTGTGTGAAAGTAGCATTGGGGATGATCCAGAGTGCCGTCAAATTCACACATTAGACCATCTCGGTGGCTCAGAGGAAGAATCCGCCATTTGACCCAGCAGCGGATCAGGTCAACCCCGGTAAGACCATTATTCGTCAAGGATCTCAGTTCAGACAAAATTGGGATGAACTCTGACTCTTCTTCCTCGGTGAGCTTGTCGGGGAGCTTGAAGTTAACCGGAAGGTGGGTTGGCCTGTAGCCCAGAAGTTTGTTCTCACCAGCAGGGGACGTTTCTTTACAATAAAACCAAGATTCACCCCTGCCCTTGGGATGGCTAGGCATGGTGAGTGAAGGAAAAGGACTGTCCCTATGGCGCTGGACGTTGACACCGCCGAGTTCCAAACTAGGGCCGCTGTGGAATTCCGTTTGGCGATTCAGATGGAAAAAGTGCCAGAATAGGGGAACGGAAGGCTCGATCCACAGATAAGCTTCACAAAGGACTTGGAACTGACTCAAGTTGCTTATGGAATTGGGTCCCAAATCCTGGAGTCGGACATTCATGAAGGTCAAAGCGTCCCTAAGAAATTTGGATCCGGGCGGCTTAAAACCCCGTTCCAAGTGTTCCACAAAGACTACTATTTCCCCTTCTTTGGGGTTGGGGAGGTCTTCTCCCAACCCGGTGCGCCATCCAATGACATCTTGAGGATCCAAACAGCCGGATTTCACGTAATTAGCTAGAACAGCATCATCAACTTTGGTAGGAAGCCAATCGCTCTTGAAAACGGCACCCATGCTACAAGTAGGTAAAAGTATGGTATTACATATCTCGAACATCTACTGTGTGAATCGGGATCAGTTCATATTAACCCGCCAGACTAAGAGGCCGGGTTAGGTTGATGTGGCGACTTATCGAAGCAGGGCTATTTCCAAAGGCAATATTACTGTGGGTGGTAAGGTCTATTCGTTCCGAAGCACTAAGGGGGGGATGAAGGTTACAAACCGTTTTTTACAAACAGTGAATGAGGAATGGATCTGCCGAACAGATATAAGACCTACGAATATGGCTGAGCATGAACAATATATTATCAGGTAATGCCCCTCGTTTGGAGAAGGTATTGTGTTCAGAAAATCAAAGGAACAACGAATGGTTAAAATTATTCGAAGCACCGGTTAACCTAGCGGCGCTCGGACTCATGGATTCGAGGGAGATAAACGACTACGAGCGGAAAGCTTCTAAGCTACGGCAATGGCGAAGATGCGAGCAAAGAATAAACTTACTCCTAAGAGGGGGAACGAGGACCTAACCTGATGCTCTCAGTCGAAGAAGACCGGCGGTGACGAAGATTGCCGGGGAAGCGTGGGGGTCCCGACGAACGAAGAGGCCTTCGGCGGCGGCGGAGCTCGGGGCAAACGGCGAGGTTGTCGATGATGGTGCGATGGACAATAACGGCGGACGGATTGACCAAGGTACGGAGCCTGACGACGGCGATGGCTTGCGGGCGGCGCTGGAGCTCCTCGAACGGGGGCGGAGGTTGCGGTCGGCGGCGAAACCCTCGGGAAGCGGTGCGGTTTTCTGTCGCGATAATGGGGGGGACTGACGAGACTGGTAGGTGGCCAGTGTCAGCCCTGTCCCTTCCGCCTATTTATCAGGACGGGCGCTGGAATCGAGGCGCCGTGAGCGGGAACCGTTTGGGAATAAAAGATTCGCCATGATGACGTCCGAAAATTTTGGGATAATGATGCGCTAAAAGATCCGTTGGGATTGTGTTAAATTTCCCAAAAATCGAGGGATAAGGAAGGTGCTGACGGGAAATGCGTTGGCGGCTCAAAGATTTTTCCAGTACCGGTTGGCGAGTTAAAATTTCTGGCGTATGGAGGAACACGAAGGAGTGAATCACCTTCCACTAAAACAGAAGCATTGGCATGAAGATTCAAGTCAATTTGGGGCCTAATGTTGGGGATATTGCTTATTAAGTGACCCGCCCAATATGGGCCGGGTTACTAGTAAGGCGATTCATCCTTTGGGGCTAGTTGGGCCTCCGCCTGGGCGGTTCAAGGCCGCAGGATGGTTATGATTTATGGAAGGTCTCTGGGTTTTGCAAGACGGCGACTCAGAGATCGCGGTGGTCACGATTTGTAAAGAGGAGGGGACTCTTGTAAAACCCTAAAGCCTCGACCTCTATATAAAGGCGAGTTTGGAGGGGGATAGATAGGTTAGAAATCACCGAGTGCTAGGTAAGGCGAGTTACGCCTTTCTTGTAATCGAATCCACATCAATACACGCCAAGCAGGACGTAGGCTATTACCTCCACGCGAGGGGCCGAACCTGGGTAACCCGCCGCGTTCCTCCTGTTCAACCCCTTTGAGTCGCCACCAAAGTGCGATAGTTCCCATACTAAGTCCTTTCACGAGGACATCTGCCGTGAAAAAAACCACGACACCACTGCTGCCAGCTTTGACCATGGTCAGAGACTGACTTTCGCCTGACATCGTCCTCCACTCCACAAACCAAACGAGTTGGACCCACCATCGGCCGCTTAACCGAATGTAAGGCCCCAGACACACCCGCCGGCGGTCGTTACTCCTGATGGAATCTAGACTGGCCCGACATATCAATACTAGTCTTTTTTGCGTACTTTGTCCTCACTCATGCGCACCCGGGATCAACTTTCCGGTCGGTCACTCATCCTAGAGTAGTCTATCATCCCTAATAAGCTAGGCTATCACATACAGCACACTCAGAGGAACCGACGTCCTCGTCGGGCCAGAGGAGTGTTCCCTCTTGGCAGAAACGTTTGTGCATCCAGTCGAGTACATGTTCCATGTCGTGTGCCACGACGGATCACAAACGTCATGAACAACATGGTTGCACACCTGTCCGCAAACATCCATGTAACCACGAGGGTCGGCTGTGATACCAACTTGTAAGGCCCCGCCGGCGGTCGTTACTCCTAACGGGATTTAGACTCGCCGACATATTAATACTAGTATTTTCTGCGCACTTTGTCCTCGCTCATGCGCACCCAGGATCAACTTCCCGGTCGATCACCCATCCTAGAACTACTTCAAGCTAGGCTATCACATACACCACCACTCAGAGGAACCGACGTCCTCGTCGGGCCACAGGAGCGTTCCCTCTTGGAACAAACGTCTATGCATCCAGTCGAGTACATGTTCCATGCCGTGTGCCACGACGGGTCACAAACGTCATGAACAACATGGTCGCACACCTGTCCGCAAACATCCATGTAACCATGAGGGTCGGTTGTGATACCAACTTGTAAGGCCTCGCCGGCGGTCGTTACTCCTGACGGGATCTAGACTGGCCCGACATATTAATACTAGTCTTTTCTGCGCACTTTGTCCTCGTACATGCGCACCCGGGATCAACTTCCCAGTCGGTCACCCATCCTAGAACTACTCCAAGCCGAGCACGCTTAACCTGGGAGTTCTCTTTGAATGGGCTCCCAGAAAAGAAGGAATTCCTTATTGATATGAGTAGTCTATCATCCGTACTAAGCCAGGCAATCACACCGAACCACCGCCATGAGCCGCATGTCGAGCTCCACACATAGTCGTGCCCCCGAGACGAGCTTCCACCATGTCATCGAGCATGAGCTATCCTAATGCCTTGATGTTGGTTGAGAAGGTCCAAACCAGCACGGGCGCAGATCTAGCGACTCATGGGCTGGACGCACTCCACCGAAACCTTCGGACGGCGAGCACCAGAGCCAGTAGCAGTCGTGCCGCATAGAGTGTAACATCCCAAAATTATAAAATTTTGGAATGTTAAAAATAATTATTAGATTGATTTTTGTTTGTTTGAGTGATTAAAACTTGAGTGAAATTTGAAACTTTTCAAAACTTTTGAATGAGAGGGAATGAAATGACTTTCCCCTGCTCCGGTAAATTCAAATTCAACGAGTTAAAAACAATGAGAGAAGATGACATGACTTCTTCAACTATAAAGAATTTGAATGGAGCTGGCATTTGAATTTCCTTCGATTTTAATTTGCAAATTCTATTTTCCCTCCACTCAAGAAATGCCGGGGAATAATATTCTGTCAAACAGAAAAGAGAGGAGGAACATGACCCTCCAAAGCCAGGGGCATTTGTTGAAGTATTTTGAGCCAAGAAAACAAAATTTAATTGAGAAAATATTTGCAAAAAGAAAATAAAGCATTTAGGGGATTTTGTGAAAAAACATTTTTAAAAAGTTTTTATTTTTGCCTTGGAAAAATGTTAATCGAGTAGAGGATATTTTTCTGATTTTTTTGGTATATAATACCCTATATTAATTATTTTTGTTCGTTGCCTTTTTATTTGTTTTAGTTTCTGTTTCTGAAAAAGACTAAAAACAGGAAACGTTTTTTTAAAAAGGAAACCGCCGCGGGAGGCATTTAAGTGTTTGGGCCGAATCCCACCTTAGCCGGGATCCGAGATCCTTTCGGATCGGCCGACCGCCCCGAGCCCCCCAGCTCCCCTCTCCCTGCCAGTGGGACCCCACCGCCCGAACCCACCCTGAGTCGGCCAGCTCCTTCCTCCCGTCCCTCTCTTTCCTTACAGCACCCCGAGCTCCTTCCTTACCTCACCAGAGCCGACCCCCTCTCCCCGGATCTCCCTGCCCCTTCCCTCCCGAGCGCCCCTCTCCCCCTATAAATACTCCCTCCGCACGCCGCACCCCGTTCCCCACCTCGCCACGCCGTCCCGCCGCCCCAAGCCGCCCTTCTGCACCTCGCCGGAACACCCGAGCTCGGCCTACTCCGGCCGCTCCACTGCACCGCCCCGACATCGCCGCACCTCCCCGACGCCACCAACGCGCCCGCCGTCCTCGCCCGCATTGACTGGAGCTTTCGCCGCCGCCGGAGACCCTCTGGAGCGCCTCCCACGTCCACACCCGAGCCGCCGCCGCCGTCAAGCCCTTGCCGGAGAACTCCCACGCCGGTGAGCACCCCATCCCCTCTCCGTAGCCGTTGGATCCTAAATACACGATGTAGATTAGATCACGATACCCTTTCGGTCTTCTAAACAAAACCGCGCCGGTTTTTATTCACTTAACTATTAGCCAGAGAGTTTTATGTTAGGTTTCGGCCGTTTGCTAGTTCGTCTCGCAACACACATCCCCGCAGCAAATCAGTGAGCGCCACGTGTACCCCCTGTCCGTTAGCATCTGCTTTTCTTTTTTTTGTTTAGTTCCAAAAACAGAAAAGTTTCAATTTTGTTTTGAGCATAGCTTTTGATCCCGAAGTCCAATGAGGTTGATTCTTTTTCCAGTAGATCCCAATTTTTCTATAGTTTTTAAAAACATATAATTTGTCTATGTTTGAAACTTCCAAATTTGAAATAGATCAAATTTAGTTTAAACCTTGTTTTGCTTATTCCAGGAGTTTAAAAAATGATTTTGAGTTGATTCTTTTTGCTACTGCTTTCTAGTGATTATATCTTACTGTGGTAGAAGTTTCAAGTTTTTTTTAAATAGTTTTACTTGGGTTTTTAACAGAAACAAGTTTCTGCCTTAGGGACGTGTAGTGCATTCTTTCACTTAGGCCATAGCAACTTTTACTTGTGATGTTATCTTTACTTGTTGTTTGATTGTGGTGCTTATGGTGTGTATTTGTTTGTATCGGTAGATCACACGGAGTGCGAAGCTTGTTACTTAGAAGCGCTCGATCAAGACAACTATCATCAAGGCAAGTCACTTTGATCATACTATCACCTATGTTTTATGCATCGTAGTTCTACCATCCTATGCCCAATTGCATGCTGAGTAGGTACTTGGAAATTTTAGTATAGATTGTAGTATCATGTGGTAGGCACACAACAACCCCGATACTTGGCCCCGGGACGACAAATTTCATATTGCTATGCTTGAGTAGACGGGATTTCGGTTGAGTGCATAACACGAGTGATGTGAGGTTGATTAAATAATCAAGACCGGTTAAGACAAGACTTTTCAAGACCTCGGACGCAATGCAACTCTCGGTGAAGGACGGTTGATCGGCTCCCTGGAGAAACCAGTGGATGACCCGGGATGCTGGGGACGGCCATGACATCCTGCGGAAAGCTTCACCCAGGCTCAAAGAGACGGACGGATATTTTCAAGACCCAAGGCTTACCTGCACAGCCACAAGTCATTATGGGCTCTGGCTTGGTTGGATAACGCGGCGACTCTGGACAGGCGGTGCTAGCAGATGTAGAAGAACGGTAGGAATGGATGGGCACCGACAGGGATTCAGAGGGACCCGTTGAAAGACCATGTTTTGATCATGCGGTCTTCAAACACCCTGAAGTGCGAGGACATACACGGAGGCGATCAAATCTTGTGGGGAACGTGTGCAAAACTCTGCAGAGTACTCAAACCTAATCGATTAGCCGTGTCCACGGTCATGGACAACTTGAGCCAAAGGAACTGAAGTTATCCGGATTTCTCAACACCATTAAATATATTTGATGAGGGTAATTATTGACAACTCGGGTACGAGAAGTGGTTGGCGGAACCATCTCGTTAACAACCAACAATGTAGTAACATTTTGCTTTTAGCCCTCACTTGTTGTAGGAGAAAAATTTGCTTTACGCTAAAACTTACAACCCCACCTGCCATATATGCATATAGTATAGATGACATTTTACCCCTCTCTTATGTGACTTGCCGGCATATTCAATATGCTGACCTACACGGCTGCAACGTCTTATGTTGCAGATATTTTTCTTCGACGAGTAAGAGTACGATTCAGGGTTACGGTCTACACTCAACTTGCCGTTGGTGTTTATTGGGACTCCACTCCCTTGACTGCTTTCCCTGAGATATTTAAGGTATATATCAGTTTTACGCTATTTCCATGTGATTGCACTTTGATATATACATTGATGTACTGTGTGTGCCAGCATACTGATCCATGGATGGCACAGATACACAGAGGCTTGACTCGTCTTGAGTCGGGTCGCTACATAGAGATCCAAACTGGCTGTGGGGAAAAGCAGCCACGCACCTCCGTTCTTCATTCATCACCCGTTACCGAGCACCATCGGCACACGCGGAGGACCCCTGCCATCGAGCACCTCCTAGCACCCCCACCACCGAGCACCGAAACATTGCCGCTGACGAAGTCGAGCAACACCACTACACCCATGGCCCACATAGGCGAGCTAGAAGAAGCTAGCGAGCAGAGGATGGGGGTCGCCCCCCTTCCCATCGAGGCCAGCCAGGACAAAATACCGAGACAGGGAGTCCACCGGATCTTCCCATCACGCTTGGATCCACCGCCGAAGGAGCCACTCACCGGATCAGGGCCCTTGGCCACCAAATTTGCGCCACCACATGTGTGGAGACATCGCCGGAGGAGCCACCCATCGGATACGCGCCCTTGTCGCCAAACAGGGCGAGGAAGTGCCTTCCCGCCACAAGGCACGCCAAGCACCTCCGCCTGTGCAGCCTCGCCGCGCCTCCTCAAACACGAGCAACCGTGCTAGCGCGCGCCCGGCCAAGCACCTACTCGAGCGAAGTAGCCCGCGCCGCCCAGTCAGAGCAGGAGGATGACAATGCCCTACCGCCGCCGAGTCGCACGGGCTTATCCTCGTGGCTCCCGCCAGCGACAGCGAGAGAATGAAGGGATCGACGGGGGGTGTTCCTGGCGGCGACTAGGTTTCGCTCCCGGGCCGCCCACGGGAGCGAGACGGGAGAAGTCTCCCAGCTTGAATTGACGTTACCCGGAAAAACAAATTTAAGACAGGGAAGTATTTACACACACACTTCATTGGAAAGACAAATTTTAATACTGGGAAAGTCTTTACACACACATTTCATTGGGAATCCAAATTTTGAGAATCCATCCATACACTACTAGAATAAAGCTTTGTCCTGATGGCTTAAACTATGCCGACGGCCTATGTCGGCATAGATCGCACTATGCCGACGGCTGACGGGTGACCGTCGGGTAGAAAAGCCGTCGACATACACAAAGGTATCACTACTAGGGAAAAGCCTAGCAATAGCGTGGGTATTAGGTGTATCAGTAGCGTGGGCTCCCGCGCTACTGATACGGCGTTACAGCTAACCTGTAGCAGTAGCGCGTGTTTGCCCGCGCTACTGCTAGCTGTGATAGCAGCAACGCTGGTTGTAGACGCGCTACCGTTAAATAGCAGTAGCGCCTACTCTACTACCGCGCTACTACTATTAATTTCAAAAACAAAAAAGAAATCTCCGGCGCTGAAGGGGATCTGAAGGGGAGCATCCGAATCCATCCATTTCTGGCGCTGGATTTCAACGGCGATGACCACCAACATCTTGGGGCGACGGCGACATGCTGCAAGCTCCTATCCATGGCAAAACGAGAGAGGAGAGACCATGAGAGGGAGAAGGAAAAGAGAAGGAGGACGAAGAGGCTGATGGGGAGCTCGCCTATGGTGGTGCTCCGGCGGAAGCAGTGGCCGGTGAGGCCCAGCATGAGGAGAGGCGGCGCGGAGCTTGGGGACGACCATGGCTCTCTCGTACAGTTCGTTCAAAAAGAGAGAGAAGGGAGATTAGAGAGATAATGGGAATTACGGAAGAGAGATGAGGAGAAGAGGGCTCCGGCCTTGAGGTCCTTGGGATGGCGGGGTTGTGTCGGAGAGCACTCGGCGGGGCGGTCCGCCAGAAGAGGAGGAAGGCGACTCGGGTGTGGCCTGCTGGGCGCTCGTGAGCTTGGCGGTCGGGCGTAGCGCGAGGGCGGGGAGGAGGCTCGATGCAGCGGATCGGAGGGACGGAGGGATTTGGGGGAGAGTGACATGAGAGAGGAGGGATTTGGGGGAGGAGATGAGAGAGGAGGGATTTGGGGGAAGAGCTCGGGGGCACAGTGAAAGCCACTTAGTAGTAGCGTGGGTTTTAAATTTTTACCCCGCGCTACTACTGTTACACGTCCTAGGAGGGATAGTTGAGAACACTTAGTAGTAGCGAGGGTTAAAAACCCGCGCTACTACTATCAGCTTAGTAGTAGCGAGGGGTCAAAACCCGCACTACTATTAAGAACCAGTAGCAAGGGGTAAAAACCCGCGCTACTAGTAAGTGTTTGTCTATAAGCTTTTCCCTAGTAGTGTATGCCTACATCCCGTGTCGGCATAGGAAAGATGTCGGCATAGGTCAAGCTATACCTACGATGGTCGTCGGCACATGTCAAGCTATACCTACGATGGCCGTCAGCACAAGGATGTCGTGGGCGTACTCGTGGGTCCGGCGACCCGGCGATAGACAGCTGGTTGACGCCGTTAAACGTACACCAACGGCTCTAACGGCGGTCGTCGGCATAGCAACGCCATGTGTCTCCACCTGGTAGTCCCCTCGGGCGGACATCTATGTCGTCGGCCGTCGGCGGCATATATATTATATGATTATCATTTTTGGTCATTTCTATTTTTTTGAAATTAAAATTTGGTTAATTTAAATATGACTTATCTTAACATAAACATATGTACTTTATATATCAATTTAGGGTAGAATTTTCCATAGATTATGAATATGTAGTTTGTATTTGTTTTCGAGTATGTAGTAATGTGACCTTGTGTATTTTTGCATATAGGTCCATATACTATAGAAAATGCAATAATTAATAATTGCATCTATTTTTACATGTTTTTAATAAAAATACTAAAATAATTCTGTTGCTATAATATGTTCTCTAATTTGAACAAACTTAAGAAATGTTTGCTTCAGATTTACACAAAACATCCTCTTGTTTTGAGTTTTTGTATTTTTTTTTCATTCTTTGTGAAACTAGACAAATTTTAAATCTATATCCATCGGAGGGTGTCCCTATGGGCTCACCTATCACAACTAGTTCAAAAGGTCCATCGGTCAATGCCCATCCGGTGAAAGTCAAAGGCCTAGAACACCTGGTCAACGGGGCTATGGTTAGTTCGGTCAGGGGGGCTTTCGAGGATAGCAATGACACCGAAACATCGTCCCGGGTCCTTTGCATGTCCTAAAGGGTGGTGGTAGGTTCAAAACCCCGTTGTTCGGCTATGGGGTGCGACCCCCCACACGGACGACGGTAACACTATGGTAACGTTCGTCGGTTTTGTTGTTGCGTGAATGTTTCTAAAGAGTGTGAGCATGGAAAATTCATGAATTTTTAAACCTGTAGAGACATGTGATGCAAGTTGTGTGGTATTTTTTCATAATTTAAAAAGATGGCTAAGTATATTAATAGACTACTGTTCATGGATTGTTCTTCACATGTCTACGAGTGTGGCCGGGGGGCTTCTAGGGGTAGCTATGCCACCAGATCTTGCGGTGCTTCCTCTTCTATGTGTGAAAGTGACGTGGCATGCGTAGACGCCCGTCGCTGGGCTCCGGGGTATAGCCACGTGATACATCCCAAACGTATCTATAATTTCTGCTTGTTCCATGATCTTTTGGGTGACATTGTTATATGTTTTGCTACACTTTTATATATTTTTACACATATTTGGACTAACCTACTAACTCAGTGCACCCAGTGTCAGTTTTTGTCTGCTGATGTATTTTTTTTGCAGGGACTTTTACCTAAATTTCCAGAGTCCCAAAAATCCCGAAAAATATATATATAAATCACCAAGACGAAAGCTTACAGCGCACCAAAGATGGGCCAGAGGGGAGCCAAGGGCTGCCCAGGCGGCCTGGCCCCTGGCCGCGCCCACAGGTCGCCTGGGTGGGCCCCACCTCCTCTTACGCCCTCCTTTGGCCTATATGTCTCCATCGTTCCGCCGCTGCAGCGCTTTTGAGATCGGGAGCGTCAGGAGACCTCTTCCCGGGACCCTGCCGGAGGGAGGATTGACCTCCGGGAGCTTCTCCACCGCCATGGACGCTTCCCGGACATGCCATGAGTAATCCTCCTTGTACCATGAGTCCATGACCAGTAGCTATGTGATGTCTTCTCTCCAATCGTGTGCTTCAATGATTAGCCCTTGTGAGCTGCCCTACATGATCAAGGCACCTATGTAATTTTCCTGCTATTGCTATGCTTGGTTTGTTGGGATCCGATGGATTATGAGATTATGTTCAGATTGTGATGAGTTATATATTTGATTATCATTTTATATTATGTTCTTTAGTGATTCATGCATGTTCTCCATTGCTCTTTATTACTTTGGCCGAGTAGTAGATTGTAACTCCAAGAGGGAGCGTTATGCATGATTGTGGGTTCATGCCCCCTCATGTCTAGCTTGAGTGACAGAAACATGAGACTAGGGGATGTGTTGTTGCCACCAGGGATAAAACAACGGTGCTTGTGACCACGGTTGCAAGGATTGTTTACCTTACACAAAGTTTGTTAATCCAGTTGTCCGTTGCTTTGAGTATACACTTTGGATGGGGCTCACGACTTAATACCAGCGATATGTTCTCGATAGATATCTCAAGGTGGATGATTAGTAAGTAGATGCTGAAGAATGAATGGTCTACTTGTCTTGGCATACTGCCCATTACTATTGAGCCTCAAACTTTCAAATAGTATAATTAGCATTGTGGTGCGTTCATAGTTCTGTCAATTCCCCAGCTATAATTTGTTCATCCAAGCATAGTTGTTTATCGTCTATTGAGAGAGAGACATCACTAGTGAACATCATGTGACTCAGGTCCATATCACCACCATTGCTTACACCTCCATCATTTACTGCTTTATTTACTTTTCCGTTGCAATCACTATCACTATTCCCGCTTGTGTTTTGATCCTTTGCAAACTACAAGGCTAGAGAGATTGACAACCTCTCTGTACTCGTTGGGAGCAAAGTTATTTGTTGTGTGTGCATGTCCACGTCTTCTGCTAGCGCCAGAGCAGCGGACAGCTAGTTGTTGATCCTCGGAGTCCTCCTGGTTCGACGAACCTTACCGTCCCCGTATAAGGGAAGTCTGCTGCTAACTACATCTCCACCTTCGACTTGGGGTAACCAGGGGGCGAGAAGTATATCCATCAACTCGTCATCACCCCCTGCACAGATTTTGCTGGCTCTGTTAAGATTTGGGCCCGTTCCGGTCAGCTCTATTACTGTGTGGCGTTCGACGTGGGGTGTGGGTCATGGCCCATCTGGTTCGCTGTAGGACGGTGGTCCACGATGGCGGTCTGGTCTGGCTTGAGTTGCGATCAACTATTTCTTTCATCGGATTTTGCAACAATGTGGTGGCGGTGATGGAGTGCGGATCGTGGGAAACTTTGGAAGGCTTGTTGTGGTAGCAGGGGTGACCTTGAGTGGCTTGGGTTGTGGGACGGCTTGGGCCACGGCCGATGGCCTCCTTCATCCTCCTAGCGGGGGTGGTTGCGGTGTGGTGGTGACGCTTGCCCGACGTTTTCGGGTGGCGACGACGATCTTCAAGCACAGGTGCGCGTTGACTCACTATTGTAGATTGGAGGTGTAGCCCTCGATGGTGGTGCAGCGGGGTGGACGATTTGTCACGATCCAACAAAGTAGTAGTTGGGTGCTTGGCGGCCGGCGATCGACTACCCCCAGGTGGTTGGAGGTGTCGGTTGTCATGGGGGCACCCTGTCTAGATCAGGTCTTGCCGGGTCTGATGACGCGACCGCTTCCTCTCCCGGTAACACTTGTTGGCAGTTGGCCGGTCGCGCATGATGGATGCTAGGGTAGGGTTTGACTTGGTCCCCTGTCGGGGACTGGGTCTTTCTATGTCCATGTTGAGGTGGAGACTCATAGGTTGGTTGGGGTTGTGATGTTTGTTGTGTATCCCTTGCAACGGCGCCAGAAATAGTTGTGTCGACGGCACCAGGAATCCTTCAGCTACGGCTACGCCTTAAGGGACTTCCTAGGGAAGTATGCAAAGGATTTCCCCCGTGGCCTTGGAACCTTGCGTTGGTGTTCCCTCGAAGCGGAAAGGGTGATGTAGCACAGCGACGGTAAGTATTTCCCTCAGTTTGAGAACCAAGGTATCAATCCGGCGGAAGAGTATCTCAAGATCCTGCACAAACACAAAAGCTTGCACCCAACGCTATGAAGGGGCTGTCAATCCCTTATAGATTGTTTGCCAAGCGAGAACTGAAAGCAACAAAGTAACAAAGCAAAGTAAAAGCGGAGATGTAAACGATGGATGTGAATAGACCCGGGGGCCGTAGTGTTTACTAGTGATTTCTCTCATGAAAGCAAGTAGACGGTGGGTGAACAAATTACTGTCGAGCAATTGATAGAACTGTGCAGAGTCGTGACGATATCTATGCAATGATTATTTCTATAGGCATCACGTCTGAAACAAGTAGACCGATACTTTCTGCATCTACTACTATTACTCCACACATCGACCGCTATCCAACATGCATCTAGTGTATTAAGTCCATAAGAACAGAGCAACGCCTTAAGCAAGATGACATGATGTAGAGGGATAATCTCAAACCAATGATAAAAACCCCATCTTTTTACCCTTGATGGAAACTACTTGATGTGTGCCTTGCTGCCCCTACTGTCACTGGGAAAGGTCACCACATGGCAGAACACAAAACCAAGCACTTCTCCCATTGCAAGAATCATAGATCTAGTTGGCCAAACAAAACAAGACTCGGAGAGACTTACAAGGATATCAAATCATGCATATAAGAAATCAGCAAAGACTCAAATATATATCATAGATAATCTGATCACATGTCCACAATTCATCGGATCTCGACAAACACACCACCAAAGAAGATTACATGGAATAGATCTCCATGAAGATCATGGAGAACTTTGTATTGAAGATCCAAGAGAGAGAAGAAGCCATCTAGCTACTAACTACGGACCCATAGGTCTGAAGTGAACTACTCACGAGTCATTGGAGGGGCGATGATGACGATGAAGAAGCCCTCCAACTCCAAAGTCCCCTCCGGCAGGGTGCCGGGACGGGTCTCCAGATGAGATCGCGCGGAAACGGAAGCTTGCGGCGGCGGAAAAGTATTTTCGAGGCTCCCCTGATTTTTTGCGGAATATTTGGGAATTTATAGGCCAAAGACCTAGGTTAGGGGGCGGCCAGGGAGGCCACAAGCCTGCCCACCGCCGCCTCCCCCTGGTGGCGGAGTGGGGGCTTGTGGGCTCCCTGGAGCCCACCTGGCTTGGCCCAAAAGCCCCGTGGACTTCTTTCGTTCAGGAAAAAATCATTTCGGGGTTTTTCTTCCGTTTGGACTCCGTTCCAAAATCAGATCTGAAAAGAGTCAAAAACACGGAAAAAACAGGAATTGGCACTTGGCACTAAATTAATAAGTTAGTCCCAAAAAGATATAAAAAGGTACATAAAACATACAAAGAAGGCAAGATAACAGCGTGAAAACATCAAAAATTATAGATACGTTTGAGACGTATCAAGCATCCCCAAGCTTAACTCCTGCTCGTCCTCGGGTAGGGAAGTGATAAGAATGAATTTTTGATGCTTTCATGCTACCTAGCATAGGTGTCCTTTGTAATTCCTCTTATGTGACGTGAATGTTCAGATCCATTAGATTCAAAACAATAGTTTGCTACTAATGTGGAAACAGTAATAATTCAAGCAAACTAGCAAAGTAATCATGAACTTTCAAAATAACAAGGCCAAAAGAAAGTTATCCCTACAAAAGCATATAGTCTGGCTATGCTCTATCATCATTGCACAACGAGTTTAAATCATGCACAACCCCGGTATTGGCCAAGTAATTGTTTCACACCTTTACTTTCTCAAACATTTTCAACTCTCACGCAATACATGAGTGTGAGCCATGGTTATAGCACTATAGATGGTGTGGAATGTGGTGGGGGTTGCAAGACAAAAAGGAGAAGATGGTCACATTAACTAGTCATATCAATGAGCCGTGGAGATGCTCATCAATAGATATCAATGTGAATGAGTAGGGATTGCCATACAAATGATGCACTAGAGCTACAAGTATGTGAAAGCTCTTAAAGAAAACTAGTGGGCGTGCATCCAACTTGCTTGCTCACGAAGACCTAAGGCAATTTTGAGGAAGCCTATCATTGGAATATACAAGCCAAGTTATATAATGAGAATTTCCCACTAGCTATATGGTGGTGACAAAACGAGAGACTCTCAATCATGAAGATCATGGTGCTCAAAATGCACAAGTGTGGAAAAAGTGGTAGCATTGTCCCTTCTCTCTTTTTCTCTCATTTTTTTGTGGGCTCTTTGGCCTCTTTTTTTATGGGCTTCTTTGGCCTCTTTTATTTCCTCACATGGGACAATGCTCCAATAATGATGATCATCACACTTTCAACTCAAGACTTAGAACAACTATGACTCTATATGGGATGCCTTCGGTAGTGTACCGTGGCAATGATCTAGCATGGCATAGACATCAATGGAAACATCATGCTAGCTATCTTACGATCGTGCAAAGGCAATGTAGACGTGGTGGCACATATCATGGTAGTAGTTGCATGGCAATATATCTCGGAATGACTTTGAAAAAGCCATAGTAGGTAGGTATGGTGGCTGTTTTGAGGAAGGCTAATGGTGGGTTTTGTGCACCGGCGAAAGTTGCACGGCACTAAGAAGATAGTGATGGTGGAAGGTGAAAGTGCATCTAAACCATGGACTCAACATTAGTCATGAAGAACTCATATACTTGTTGCAAAAGTTTTATTAGTAATCGAAACAAAGCATTCAACGCATACTCCTAGGGGAAGGGTTGGTAGGTACAAACCATCGCGCGATCCCGACCGCCACGCAAAGGATGACAATCAATATACTAATCATGCTCAAACTTCCTCACATAGTGGTTCACCATACGTGCATGCTACGGGAATCACTAACTTCAACACAAGTATTTCTAGATCCACAACACCTTACTAGCATAACTTCAATATTACCATAACCACAACTCAAAACTAATTGAGATGAATCAAACTTCTCTAACTATTCAATGCACATGAAGGTGGAAGTTTTCGTATCCCTTTGGATAACTACCCCTTTTGAGACTACTTGCAAAGCATAGATCAACTACCAATCCACGCACCGCTGTGCTCTAAAAGATATAAGTGAAGCACATAGAGCAAAAGTATCTAGCTCAAAAGATATAAGTGAAGCACATGTGAGCTGAATTGTCTACCAAAAGATATAAGTGAAGCTCGACAAAATCACGGTGAGTGCATGTCTCTCTCTCTAGGTGTGCAGCAAGGATGATTGTGACACAAAAAAAGACTCCTACGATACAAGACGCTCCAAGCAAAAACACATAACATGTGGTGAATAAAAATATAGCCCCAAGTAACGTTACCGATGGATTAAAGACGAGAGAGGGGATGCCTTCCCGGGGCATCCCCAAGCTTAGGCTTTTATGGCATCCTTTAATCTCTTGGGGTGCCTTGGGTATCCCCAAGTTTGAGCTCTTGCCACTCTTTATCTTTTTGTCCATAAGAACTTCACCCAAAACTTGAAAACTTCAGAACACGAAACTTAAACAGAAACTCGTGATAACATTAGTACAAGAAAGCAAACCACCACTTCCTTAGGTACTGTAGCAAACATAAATTCTACTTGTGCTGATGTTGGATTACTGTACTTTCAATCTTCCATGGCTAATACCCCCCCCCCCCCCCCCGATACTATCCATAGTTTCATCAAAATAAGCAACCAACACAACAAAAACAGAATCTGTTAATAGCAGACCAGTCTGTAGCAATCTGTATGTTTCGTATACCTCTAGTACTTCAACAATTCTGAATAATTACGATAGTCTGAAGAATTTGCGTAGAAATCAACAGTAAAAAGAATCAACTCAAAAGCTCTTACATAAAAAAATGAAAATTCTTTTCGTGAGCAGAAAGTTTCTGTCTTTTTCAGCGTGACCAAACGATCATCCTCAAGACTAATCATAACGGTTTTGCTTGGCACAAATGCAAAAAGAAACACAAAAACACAATCATAACAGAATTATGAAAGTGTGGGAAACACAAACAGAAAGAAAAACGATAGATTCGTTGGGTTGCCTCCCAACAAGCGCTTTTGTTTAACGCCCTTAGCTAGGCAATCAATGATGCTCTCACAAAAGACAAGAATTGAAGCACAACGAGAGAATCCTAAAGCATGTGAAAATCACATCTAAGTCTAACATACTTCCTATGCATAGGCATTTTATAGGAAAACAAATTGTCAAGACAACCAATAGCTGCCATATGCAAGGAAGAAGAAAGAGACAAGACAAATCTCAACATCACGAGAGGTGATTTGGTAACATGAAAGTTTCTACCAAAATATTTTCCTCTCTCATAGCAATTACATGTGGGATCATATTCGAATTCAACAATGTAACTATCACAAAGTATATTCTTTTCATGACCCACATGCATGCAAAGTTGACGCTCTTCAAAAATAGTTGGATTGTCATCAACCAAAGTCATGACTTCTCCAATCCCACTTTCAATATTGTTGCAAATATCATATTCATCTTGAGGCTTTAACAAATTTTCAAGATCATAAGAAAGATCATCACCCCAATCATGATTATTGCAACAAGTAGTGGACAAAGCAAAAGTAGCATCCCCAAGCTTAGGGTTTTTGCATAATTTTAGCATGATTATCACTAATAGAATTTATAGTGAAACCATTGCAATCATGCTTTTCATCCAAGGAGACCTCGTGAATCACTTCATGAATTTCTTCCTCACAATTTTCAGATTCATGCATCTTACGCAAAACTCCAAAGAAATAGTCAATTGCCCTCAACTCACTAGCAATTTGTTCCACACGAGTGGGTCTCTTAAAGAGACTAGCAAGTGGATGAGGATCCATATCACTAGATTTTCAACAAGCGAAGATGCAAGCATATTGAGGGCACATGGCACACAAGCGAACAGAAAGCAAGCGAGAGAAAAGGGCGAACAAAAAAAGAAAAAGAAAACGGCGAAGGAGAAAGGCAAATGAAAACGGTAAATGTGAAGTGGGGGAGAGGAAAACGAGAGGCAACTGGCAACAAAAGTACATGCAAGAGAAGAGTTTGTGAGACCTACTTGGATAGATCTTGATTTCTCCTCCCTGCCAACGGCGCCAGAAACACTTCTGATGTTTCATGTGTATCCCTTGCAACGGCGCCAGAAATAGTTGTGTCGACGACACCAGGAATCCTTCAGCTACGGCTACGCCTTAAGGGACTTCCTAGGCAAGTATGCAAAGGATTTCACCCGTGGCCTTGGAGCCTTGCATTGGTGTTCCCTCGAAGCGGAAAGGGTGATGTAGCACAGCGACGGTAAGTATTTCCCTCAGTTTGAGAACCAAGGTATCAATCCGGCGGAAGAGTATCTCAAGATCCTACACAAACACAAAAGCTTGCACCCAACACTATGAAGGGGTTGTCAATCCCTTATAGATTGTTTGCCAAGTGAGAACTGAAAGCAACAAAGTAACAAAGCAAAGTAAAAGTGGAGATGTAAACGATGGATGTGAATACACCCAGGGGCCGTAGTGTTTACTAGTGGCTTCTCTCATGAAAGCAAGTAGACGGTGGGTGAACAAATTACTGTCGAGCAATTGATAGAACTGTGCAGAGTCGTGATGATATCTATGCAATGATTATTTGTATAGGCATCATGTCGACCGCTATCCATCATGCATCTAGTGTATTAAGTCCATAAGAACAGAGTAACGCCTTAAGCAAGATGACATGATATAGAGGGATAATCTCAAACCAATGATAAAAACCCCATCTTTTTACCCTTGATGGCAACTGCTTGATGTGTGCCTTGCTGCCCCTACTGTCACTGGGAAAGGTCACCACATGGCAGACCCCAAAACCAAGCACTTCTCCTATTGCAAGAATCATAGATCTAGTTGGCCAAACAAAACCCAAGACCCGGAGAGACTTACAAGGATATCAAATCATGCATATAAGAAATCAGCAAAGACTCAAATATATATCATAGATAATCTGATCACAAGTCCACAATTCATCGGATCTCGACAAACACACCGCCAAAGAAGATTACATCGGATAGATCTCCATGAAGATCATGGAGAACTTTGTATTGAAGATCCAAGAGAGAGAAGAAGCCATCTAGCTACTAACTACGGACCCGTAGGTCTGAAGTGAACTACTCAAGAGTCATTGGAGGGGCGATGATGATGATGAAGAAGCCCTCCAACTCCAAAGTCCCCTCCAGCAGGGTGCCGGGAAGGATCTCCAGATGAGATCTCGCGGAAACGGAAGCTTGCAGCGGCGGAAAAGTATTTTCGAGGCTCCCCTGATTTTTTACGGAATATTTGGGAATTTATAGGCCAAAGACCTAGGTCACGGGGCGGCCAGGGAGGCCACAAGCCTGCCCACCGCCGCCTCCCCCTGGTTGGGGAGTGGGGGCTTGTGGGCTCCCTGGAGCCCACCTGGCTTGGCCCAAAAGTCCCGTGGACTTGTTCCATTCGGGAAAAAATCATTTTGGGGTTTTTCTTCTGTTTGGACTCCGTTCCAAAATTAGATCTGAAAAGAGTCAAAAACACGGAAAAAACAGGAACTGGCACTTGGCACTGAATTAATAAGTTAGTCCCAAAAAGATATAAAAAGGTACATAAAACATACAAAGAAGGCAAGATAACAGCGTGAAAACATCAAAAATTATTGATACGTTTGAGACATATCAGGTGGCGACCACGAGTTTTGGCATCGGTGTTGAGTTGTGGAGGACGTCGGAGCTTTCCGACAAGCTCCATGGTGGCAGTGGTGCCTTCACCTCTTGGATGTGTAGGCAACAAGGGTGTAGGAGCGGGAGGCTTTGGCCTGACGCTCACTATGGTGGTGATTGGGGTGCATCCTGGTGATAGTGGTGAATTCCCGAGCAAAAGCTTCGCGCTTGGCGCTAGTGAGGGCGACGACCCTGGGTGTCATTTCCTTCTTAAAGGTGCAGTCATGGGTTTCGTTCAGGTATCAGGGCTCCGGGTGAATACTCTTGTTTGTTTTCAGGCTCGGCAATGGCGACGCATTACGTTGTCACCTTCCTAGGGACGTTGTCCTGGAGTTGTGTTGTAGTCGGTCGGTCCTAGGCGATGTATTAGGCTAGCTCTAGGTTTCTTCATGTATCTTTCGATCGCTTTGTAAGAGTTATCTCACCATTTTGTATCGTTCGGTTGTTTACTATTTGATCTTGTCTCTTTATATATGAATCTCAGACATCCGGCTAGTTTCACAACAATGAAAAGTCTAAATATGCTTATTTCACGGGATGCTACAGATATCCATAGCTTGCATACCTGGTTGGATGTTGTAATTGTAAGAGAAATATGAAGGGATTAGTGGAATCGTTGTTGTAATACCATGCAACATGAACAAAGAAGGAAGGATCAACAGAATCATTGGTGTAATACGATGCAAGAGGAACAAAAAAGGAAGGATTGGCGGGATCGTTATTGCAATACCATGCAAGATGAACAGAGGGTTTGGTGGAATCGTTTTTGTATTGCTGAGCCTCGTGGACATATATATAGATTACATAAAACCTTCTTAGAATAAAAGACAAGCTAAATATATCCTACGCTATCTTATATTTTCATAACAACCATGATACTCTAACAATAATCTTTGTTTAATCTAAGATATGCTGATGTTGTAACCTTTATTTAATCTAAGATATATTTAGTGTGCAAACTTCACAAGGATGTTGTAATCTTTGTTGGGTCAATGTTTTCCCATGACAACCCTAGTTCACATACTCCCTTCGCTTCTTTTTATTCCGCGTGTTAGATTTGTGTTAAGCAAACTTTAATATATCAACATCTACAATACCAAATATATATACTATGAAACTACATTTCATAAACAATCTAACAATATTGGTTTGACATTGTGAATGATGATATTTTTTTAGATGCTAGGTCAAAGTAGATATACTTTGATTTCGGAAAGAATTTATATGCAAACTAAAAATGACCGGAATAAGTACCTTGTAGAATGTTACAGTCTTTGATTAATAGGTATTTCCGAGTGATAGGCTACCATGTCAACGAGCGGGTGTTGTAATTTCTGTTCAGTTTGTGTTTTATCTTTTCTAAATCATGCAAGATAAATCATGATAAAATTGTCAATTATTTGGAATTTAATTAACCAGATAGGAATGTTGTAATCTCAACGTTGTCAGTGTGTTTTCTAGTTAATGGGTAGTGTTCTCCTACATAACTAGTAAAAAACAATTAACCTTTGTATTGCTGAACAAATTTTGCAAGAGATTTTTTATGGTATATCGTACTACAGAATGTGATAGGTATTATTAAGTTTATCTGATGGTCAGCACTGAAGAGCCAGGTGTTTCAAATATGTTGGGTATGTTGGAAATATGCCCTAGAGGCAATAATAAATTAGTTATTATTATATTTCTTTGTTCATGATAATCGTTTATTATCCATGCTATAATTGTATTGATTGGAAACACAATACTTGTGTGGATACATAGACAAAACACTGTCCCTAGTAAGCCTCTAGTTGACTAGCTCGTTGATCAAAGATGGTCAAGGTTTCCTGACCATAGGCAAGTGTTGTTACTTGATAACGGGATCACGTCATTAGGAGAATCATGTGATGGACTAGACCCAAAACTAATGAACGTAGCATGTTGATCGTGTCATTTTGTTGCTATTGTTTTTCTGCGTGTCAAGTATTTATTCCTATGACCATGAGATCATATAACTCACTGGCACCGGAGGAATGCCTTGTGTGTATCAAACGTCACAACGTAACTGGGTGACTATAAAGATGCTCTACAGGTATCTCCGAAGGTGTCCGTTAAGCTAGTATGGATCAAGACTGGGATTTGTCACTCCGTGTGACGGAGAGGTATCTCGGGGCCCACTCGGTAATACAACATCACACACAAGCCTTTCAAGCAATGTGACTTAGTGTAATTCACAGGATCTTGTATTACGGAATGAGTAAAGAGACTTGCCGGTAAACGAGATTGAAATAGGTATGCGGATACTGACGATCGAATCTCGGGCAAGTAACATACCGAAGGACAAAGGGAATGACATACAGGATTATATGAATCCTTGTCACTGAGGTTCAACCGATAAGATCTTCGGAGAATATGTAGGATCCAATATGGGCATCCAGGTCCCGCTATTGGATATTGACCGAGGAGTCTCTCGGGTCATGTCTACATAGTTCTCGAACCCGCAGGGTCTGCACACTTAAGGTTCGGCGATGTTTTTTGCGTATTTGAGTTATATGGTTGGTTACCGAATGTTGTTCGGAGTCCCGGATGAGATCACGGACATCACGAGGGTTTCCGGAATGGTCCGGAGACGAAGATTGACATATAAGATGACCTCATTCTATTACCGGAAAGTTTTCGGCATTACCGGGAATGTACCGGGAGTGACGAATGGGTTCCGGATGTTCACCGGGGGGGCAGCCCACCCCGGGGAAGCCCATAGTCCTTAGGGGTGCCGCACCAGCCCTTAGTGGGCTGGTGGGCAGGCCCAAGAAGGCCCCTGCACAGGAGAGAAAGAAAATCAAAGAGAAAAAAGGGGAAGTGGGAAAATAGAGAAGGACTCCACCTTCCAATCCTAGTTGGACTAGGATTGGAGGAGGAATCCTCCTCCTCCCACTTCGGCCGACCCCTTGGGGCTCCTTGAGCCTCAAGGCAAGGTCCCTCCCCTCCCTCCTATATATACTGAGGTATTAGGGCTGATTTGAGATAACTTTGCCACGGCAGTCCGACCACATACCTCCACGGTTTTTCCTTTAGATCGTATTTCTGCGGAGCTCGGGCGGAGCCCTGCTGAGATAGATCACCACCAATCTCTGGAGCGTCGTCACGCTGCCGGAGAACTCATCTACCTCTCCGTCTTTCTTTCTGGATCAAGAAGGCCGAGATCATCGTCGAGCTGTACATGTGCTGAACGCGGAGGTGTCGTCCGTTCGGCACTAGATCGGAGCGGATCGTGGGACGAATCGCGGGACGGTTCGGGGGGCGGATCGAGGGGCGTGAGGACGTTCCACTACATCAACCGCGTTTATTAACACTTCCTGCTGTGTGATCTACAAGGGTACCTAGATCTGAAATCCCCCTCGTAGATGGACATCACCATGATAGGTCTTCGTGCGCGTAGGAAATTTTTTGTTTCCCATGCGACGTTCCCCCAACAGTGGTATCAGAGCGAGGTTCATGCGTAGATGTTATCTCGTGTAGAACACAAAAGTTTTTGTGGGCGGTGATGTGTGATTTTCTGCCCTCCTTAGTCTTTTCTTGATTCCGCGGTATTGTTGGATCGAAGCGGCTCGGACCGACATTACTCGTATGCTTACGAGAGACTGGTTTCATCCCTACGAGCAACCCCGTTGCTCAAAGATGACTGGCGAGTGTCGGTTTCTCCAACTTTAGTTGAATCGGATTTGACCGAGGAGGTCCTTGGAGAGAGGTTAAATAGCAATTCATACATCTCCGTTGTGGTGTTTGTGTAAGTAAGATGCGATCCTACTAGATACCCATGGCAACCACGTAAAACATGCAACAACAATTAGAGGACGTCTAACTTGTTTTTGTAGGGTATGCTTGTGATGTGATACGGCCAACGACGTGATGCATATATTGGATGTAATAGATGATCATGTTGTAATAGTTAATATCAACTTGCACGTCGATGGTACGACAACCGCAGGAGCCATAGGGTTGTCTTTAAACTAACGTTTGTGCTTGCAGATGCGTTTACTATATTGCTAGGATGTAGCTTTAGTAGTAATAGCATGAGTAGCACGACAACCCCGATGGCGACACGTTGATGGAGATCATGATGATGGAATCATGGTGTGACGCCGGTGACAAAAAGATCGTGCCGGTGCTTTGGTGATGGAGATCAAGAAGCACATGATGATGGCCATATCATGTCACTTATGAATTGCATGTGATGTTAATCCTTTATGCACCTTATCCTGCTTAGAACGACGGTAGCATTATGAGGTGATCTCCCACTAAAATTTCAAGACGAATTTGTGTTCTCCCCGACTGTGCACCGTTGCGACAGTTCGTTGTATCGAGCCACCACGTGATGATCGGGTGTGATAGACTCAACGTTCACATACAACGGGTGCAAAACAGTTGCACACGCAGAACACTCGGGTTAAACTTGACGAGCCTAGCATGTGCAGACATGGCCTCGGAACACAAGAGACCGAAAGGTCGAGCATGAATCATATAGTTGATATGATTAGCATAGAGATGCTTACCACTGAAACTATTCTCGACTCACGTGATGATCGGACTTGAGATAGTGGATTTGGATCATGTACCACTCAAATGACTAGAGAGATGTACTTTTTGAGTGGGAGTTCTTAAGTAATATGATTATTGAACTAATTGTCATGAACATAGTCTAATGGTCTTTGCGAATTACGATGTAGCTTGCGCTATAGCTCTACTTTTTTTATATGTTCCTAGAGAAAATTTAGTTGAAAGTTGATAGTAGCAAACTTTGCGGACTGAGTCTGTAAAACTGAGGATTGTCCTCGTTGTTGTGCAGAAGGCTTATGTCCTTAATGCACTAGTCGGTGTGCTGCACCTCGAGCGTCGTCTGTGGATGTTGTGAACATCCGACATACACGTTTCCGATGACTACGCCATAGTTCAGTGCAAAATACTTAATGGCTTAGAAGCAAGGCGCCGAAGACATTTTGAAAACGTCACAGAACATAAGAGATGTTCTAAAGAGATGAAATTGTGATTTCATGCTTGTGCCCTTGTTAAGAGGTATGAGACCTCTGACAAGACTCTTTGTCCATGAAGTAAAGGAGGAAAGCTCAATCGTTGAGCGTGTGCTCAGATTGTTTGAGTACGACAATCGCTTGAATCAAGTGGGAGTTAATCTTCCAGATGAGATAGTGATGGTTCTCCAAAGTCACTGCCATCAAGCTGTGAGAGCTTCGTGATGAACTATAACATATCAAGTATAGATACAATGATCCTTGAGCGATTCGCGATGTTTGACACTGCGAAAGTAGAAATCAAGAAGGAGCATCAATAGTTGATGGTTAGTAAAACCACTAAGTTTCAAGAAAGGCAAGGGCTGGAAGGGATACTTCGTGAAACGGCAAAACAGTTGCTGCACTAATGAAGAGGCCCAAGATTAAACCCAAACCCGAGACTAAGTATTGCTTCTATTATGAGGGGAACTGTCACTGAGGCGGAGCTACCCTAGATGCCTGGTAGATAAGAAGGCTGGCAAAGTCGAAAGTAGTATATTTGATATACATGATGTTGATGTGTACTTTACTAGTACTCCTAGTAGCACGAGGGTATTGTATACCGGTTCGGTTGCTAAGTGATTAGTAACACGAAATGAAAGCTACGGAATAAACGGAGACTAGCTAAAGGCGAGGTGACGATACGTGTTGGAAGTGTTTTCAAGGTTGATATGATCAAACGTCGCATGTTCCCTCTACCATCGGGATTGGTGTTAAACCTAAATAATTGTTATTTGGTGCTTGCGTTAAGCATGAACATGATTGGATCATGTTTATTGCAATACAATTATTCATTTAAAGAGAATAATGGTTACTCTATTTGCTTGAATAAACACCTTCAATGGTTTATTGAATCTTGATAGTAGTGTTGCACATGTTCATAATATTGGTGCCAGAAGATACAAAGTAATAATGATAGTACCACTTAGTTGTGGCACTGCCACTTGAGTCATGTTGGTGTAAAATGCATGAAGAAGTTCCATGCTGATGGATCTTTGTGCTCACTCATTTTTGAAACGTTTGAGACATGCAAACCATACATGTTGGTATAAACGCATGAAGAAACTCCATGCCGATGGATCGTTTGGATTCATTTGATTTTGAATCACTTGAGACATGCAAATCATGCCACATGAAACAAGAGAGTAACTTGTTGGGAGTAATACATTTTTTGGATGTGTGCGGTCCAATGAGTGCTCAGGCACGCAGTGGATATCGTTATGTTCTTACTTCACTGACGATTTGAGTAGATACGGGAGTATTTACTTGATGAATCACAAGTCTGAAATATTGAAAAGTTCAAAGCTGTTTCAGAGTGAAGATCGTCGTGACAAGAGGATAAACTGTCTACGATGTGATCATAGAGATGAATATCTGAGTTACGAGTTTTGGTACGCAGTTAAGACAATGTGGAAATTGTTTCGCAGTTCATGCCACCTGGAACACCATAGTGTGATGATGTGTATGAACGTCATAGCCATGCCCTATTATGATATGGTGCATACTATGATGTCTCTTATCGAATTACCACTATCGTTTATGGGTTATGTATTAGAGACAACCGCATTCACTTTAAATAGGGCACCGCATATTTCCGTTGAGATGACATAGTATAGACTATGGTTTAGAGAAACTTAAGCTGTCGTTTCTTGAAAGTTTGGGGCTGCGATGCTTATGTGAAAAGGTTTCAGTCTGATAAGCTCAAACCCAAAGCGGATAAATGCATGTTCATAGGATATCCAAAACAGTTGGATACATCTCCTATCTCAGATCCGGGAGCAACGTGTTTGTTTCTAGAAACGAATCCTTTCTCGAGGAAAGGTTTCTCTCGAAATAATTGAGTAGGAGGATGGTGGAACTTGATGAGGTTAGTGAATCGTCACTTCAACCAGTGTGTAGCAGGGCGCAGGAAAATGTTCCTGTGGCGCCTACACCAATTGAAGTGGAAACTGATGATGGTGATCATTGAGCTTTGGATCAAGTTACTACAAAACTCGTAGGTCGACAACGGTTGCGTACTACTACAGAGTGGTATGGTAACCCTGTCTTGGAGGTCATGTTGTTGAGCAACAATGAACCTACGAGTTATGGAGAAGCAATGGTGGGCCCGGATTCCGACAAATGGCTGGAGGCCATGAAATTCGAGACAGGATCCATGTATAAAACAAAGTGTAGACTTCGGAAGAACTACTTGATGGTAGTAAGACTATTAAGTAAAGATGGATCTTTAAAAGGAAGACAGACGATGATGGTGATAAGTCACTAGTAAAAAAAGCTCGACTTGTCGCAAAGATGTTTTCGACAAGATCAAAGAGTTGAATGTGATGTGACTTTCTCACTCGTAGCGATGCTAAAAGTCTGTTGGAATTATGTTAGTAGTTGCTGCATTATTTGTGAAATATTGCACATAGGAAGAAAAAACATTGTTTCCTCGATGGTTTCCTTGAGGAAAGATTGTATGTGATACAATCAGAAGGTTTTGTCGATCCTAAAGATACTAACAAGTATGCAAGCTCCAGCGATCCTTCTATGGACTGGTGCAAGCATCTCAGAGTTGGAATATATGCTTTGATGAGTTGATCAAAGCTTTTGGGTTTGTACAAAGTTTATGAGAAACTTGTATTTCCAAAGAAGTGAGTGGGAGCACTATAGAATTTCTGATAAGTACATGTGGTTGACATATTGTTGATCAGAAGTAATGTAGAATTTCTGTGAAGCATAAAAGGGTTGTTTGAAAGGAGTTTTTCAAAGGAATACCTGGATTGAGCTACTTGAAGGTTGAGCATAAAGATCTATGGAGATAGATCGAAACGCTTAATAGAAATTTCAACAAGATGCATGCCTTGACAAGTTTTTGAAGGAGTTCAAAATAGATCAGCAAAGAAGGAGTTCTTGACTGTGTTGTAATGTGTGAATTTGAGTAAGACTCAAAACCCGACCACGGCAGAATAAAGAGAATAGACAAAGGTCGTCTTCTATGCCTTAGTCGTAGACTCTAAAGTATGCCATGCTGAGTACCGCACCTGATGTGTGCCTTGCAGCAAGTCTGTTAAGAGGTACAAAGAGTGATCCAGGATTGAATCATTGATCAGCGGTCAAAGTTATCCTTAGTAACTAATGGACTAAGGCATTTTTCTCGATTATGGAGGTGGTTAAAGAGTTCATCGTAAAGGGTTACGTCGATGCAAGCTTTGACACTAATCCGAATAACTATGAGTAGTGAAACGGGTTCGTATATTAGAGTAGATATTTGGAGTATTTCCGGATAGCACGTAGTAGCAGCATCTATAAGATGACATAAAGATTTATAAAGAACACACGGATCTGAAAGTTTTAGAACTGTTGACTAAAACCTCTCTCACGAGCAATACGTGATCAGACCCTAGAACTATATGGGTGTTGGATTCGTTAGAATCACATGGTGATGTGAACTAGATTATTGACTCTAGTGCAAGTGGGAGACTGTTGGAAATATGCCCTAGAGGCAATAATAAATTAGTTATTATTATATTTCTTTGTTCATGATAATCGTTTATTATCCATGCTATAATTGTATTGATTGGAAACACAATACTTGTGTGGATACATAGACAAAACACTGTCCCTAGTAAGCCTCTAGTTGACTAGCTCGTTGATCAAAGATGGTCAAGGTTTCCTGACCATAGGCAAGTGTTGTTACTTGATAACAGGATCACATCATTAGGAGAATCATGTGATGGACTAGACCCAAAACTAATGAACGTAGCATGTTGATCGTGTCATTTTGTTGCTACTGTTTTTCTGTGTGTCAAGTATTTATTCCTATGACCATGAGATCATATAACTCACTGACACCGAAGGAATGCCTTGTTTGTATCAAACGTCACAACGTAACTGGGTGACTATAAAGATGCTCTACAGGTATCTCCAAAGGTGTCTGTTGAGTTAGTATGGATCAAGACTGGGATTTGTCACTCCGTGTGACGGAGAGGTATCTCGGGGCCCACTCAGTAATACAACATCACACACAAGCCTTGCAAGCAATGTGACTTAGTGTAAGTCATGGGATATTGTATTACGGGACGACTAAAGAGACTTGCCCGTAAACGAGATTGAAATAGGTATGCGGATACTGACGATCGAATCTCGGGCAAGTAACATACCGAAGGACAAAGGGAATGACATACGGGATTATATGAATCCTTGGCACTGAGGTTCAACCGCTAAGATCTTCGGAGAATATGTAGGATCCAATATGGGCATCCAGGTCCCGCTATTGGATATTGACCGAGGAGTCTCTCGTGTCATTGATACGTCTCCATCATATCTACTTTTCCAAACTCTTTTGCCCTTGTTTTGGACTCTAATTTGCATGATTTGAATGGAACTAACCTGGACTGACGTTGTTTTCAACAGAATTGCCTTGGCGTTGTTTTTGTGCAGAAATGAAAGTTCTCGGAACATCCTGAAAATTTACGGAGAATATTTCTCGAAAATATGAAAAATGCCTGCACAAAGATCCACCGGAGGGGCTGGGCCAGTGGGCCACAAGCCCTGTAGCCGCCGCCCCCTGGTGGCGGCTACCAAACTTGTGGGGCCCACGTGGCTCTGCCGCCCCCAAACTCAGCTCTATAAATTCACTTTCGTCCCAAAAAAAATCAAGAGAGAAGATTTCGTCGCGTTTGCGATACGGAGGCGCCGCCACATCCTGTTCTTCATCTGGAGGGCAGATCTGGAGTCCGTTTTGGGCTCCGGAGAGGGGAAATCGTCGCTATCGTCATCATCAACCTTCTTCCCTCTCCAATTCCATGAAGCTCTTCATCGTTCGTGAGTAATCTATTCGTAGGCTCGCTGGGCGGTGATTAGTAGGATGAGATCTATCATGTAATCGAGTTAGTTTTGACGCGGATTGATCCCTAGTATCCACTAAGTTCTGATATTGATGTTGCTACTACTTTGCCTTGCTTAATGCTTGTTACTAGGGCCCGAGTGCCATGATTTCAGATCTGAAATTATTATGTTGTCACCAATATATGTGTGTTTTAAATCCGATCTTGCAAGTTGTAGTTACCTACTATGTGTAATATCCGGCAACCCCGGAGTGACAATAACCGGAACCACTCCCGGTTATGACCATAGTTTGAGGAGTTCATGTGTTCACGAAGTGCTAATGCGTTGTTCCGGTTCTTTACTAAAAGGAGAACCTTAATATCCCGTAGTTTCCTTTTGGACCCCGCTGCCACGGGAGGGATGGACAATATATGTCATGCAAGTTCTTTTCCCTAAGCACGTATGACGACACATGGAATGCATGCCTACATCACATTGACGAACGGGAGCTAGCCACATATCTCTTCGTGTTATAACTGTTGCATGATGAATGTCATCCAAACAAATCACCGACCCATTGCCTACGAGTTTGTCCCACTGCTGTTGTTACTTGTTTTGCTCTGATGCTGTTACTATTGTTGCTGCTGCTGTTACTTGCTTTGCTCTGTTGCTGTTACTACTGTTGCTACTTGCTACTGCTGTCACTACTGTTGTTTCTTGTCACTGCTGTTACTTGTTACACTGCTGCTACCTGCTATAATACTTTTTCTCGCGCCGTTGACGGGAAAGAATATTTTCCGTCCACGGTCAACTTCTGGCGCCATTGATACAATCGTTAGGAATAGTCTGCCGTCAACAGATCGTTTCTGGCACCGTTGTTATCATACTACTTTGCTACTGATACTTTGCTTGCAGATACTAATCTTTCAGGTGTGGTTGAATCTGACACATTCAGCTGCTAATACTTGAGAATATTCTTCCATTTCCTGTCGGGCGAACCAACAAATTTGGGTTGAATACTCTACCCTCGAAAACTGCCGCGAACCCACGCACTGGTGGGCCATTGCAAGACAATTGCTAATTGTTGAGCAACGGGGAGCAGTTCTGGCTCCGTTGTCGTGGAGGCATCAAGTCAGGAACTCGTCAACAACATTTCTCTAGTGTCGTTGCCGGGGACTGCTAGCAGCATTTTTTCTAGCGCCGTTGCCGGGGAAGGGATTGCTATATTCTCTGAGTCACTTGGGATTTATATCTGCTGATTACTATGAAGAATCTGAAAGATCCAAAAACCAAAGTCTTGCCCTCAACTACGAGGGGAGGTAAGGAATTACCATCTAGCTCTGCACTTGATTCACCTTCAATTATGAGTAAGTTTGCGACACCACCTCCTGCTAGAAATCTTGATATGTCGCTTGTGCTTGATTATGCTTATGATGCCATGCTTGATACTCCTTTGCCTGATGATGCTAGAGATGCTATTTTGCCTGATGATGCTATGCTTGATACTGCTAGAGATACTGCTTTGCCTAATATGCCACTAGGAGTATTCCTTGATGCTCATATTGCTAGAGTTACTGCCAATGCTCGTGATGCTTCTGAAACTGCCGATACTATTGAGATAGAACCTGCTTTTGCTCCTCCTAGATCCAGCTCTCCTAGATATGAATTGCCTGATATACCTGAGGGTTATGTTATGGAGGGAGAGATAGCTGAGGATTTTCTTGCGTGTAAGGATGCCTATGACGCTGAGAAATTACTTCTCAAGTGGAAGGAAAAATCTCTGAAAGCTAGGATGAATTACGACCCGAAGTTTGCCACTTCACCTATCTTTATCACCGATAAGGATTATGAATTCTCTGTCGACCCTGAGATAATCTCTCTAGTCGAATCTGATCCTTTCCATGGTTATGAGTCTGAGACGGTCGTAGCCCATCTTACCAAACTACGCGATATAGCCACCCTTTTTACTAGTGAGGAGAAGATCCGCCACTACTATATCCTTAAGTTGTTTCCTTTCTCTCTAAAGGATGACGCTAAAGCCTGGTTCACTTCTCTTGCTCCTGGATGTGTGAGTAGTCCCCAGGATATGGTCTATTACTTCTGTGAGAAATATTTCCCTGCCCATAAGAAGCAAACTACCTTGCAGGAAATATACAACTTTGCTCAACTCAAAGAAGAGAGTCTCCCACAAGCTTGGGGGAGGCTCATCCAGCTACAGAATGCTTTGCCCGATCACCCTCTTAAGAAGAACGAGATACTTGATATCTTCTATAACGGACTTACCGATGCTTCTAGAGACCACCTAGATAGTTGTGCCGGTTGTGTTTTTAGGGAACAAACTATAGAACAAGCTGAGATCCTTCTGAATAACATCTTGATCAACAATAATGCTTGGACTATTCCAGAACCACCTCCTAAGCCAACTCCTAAGAAAAGAGGTATTCTATTCCTCAGTCCCGAAGATATGCAAGAAGCCAAGAAATCTATGCAAGAGAAAGGCATTAGCTTTGAAGATGTCAAAAATCTACCACCTATCGAAGAGATCCATGGTCTCGATAACCCGATACAAGTAGTAGAAGTGAATTCTCTCCGTGTGTTTGATGAGAGTGATATTCCTTTTGACAAACCTGCTAGCCGATGCTTTGATGAATTTGACAACTTTGTTGCCAAACAACAGAGTTTCAATGATTATGTTAGCAGACATTTGGAACAAAGTACCCGTATGCTTAGTCATTTAAGTGTTTGTGTAGACAGAAATGTCAATGATCTGAAGCTTCTGAGTAAACATGCCTCTATGATTACTACTCAGGTAGAACAAGTACTTAAAGCTCAAAATGACTTGCTCAATGAATTAAGTGACAACTCTGTCAGAGTCATTACTAGAGGAGGCAAAATGACTCAGGAACCTTTGTATCCTGAAGGCCATCCTAAGAGAATTGATCAAGATTCTCAAGGAATTAATGCTGATACACTGAGTCATCCTAAGAAGAAGAAGGATGATAGAAACCTACATGTTAGTTCACCAAATATTGTCACACTTGAAGAACCAAATGATATTTCTGCGTCTGATGCAGAAACACAATCTGGTGATGAACATGAACCTGGTGACAATATGGACAGCGATGTTCATAATGAGGCTCAACCTAGCAATGATAAGGATGTGGAGATTGAACCTACGGTTAATCCTGATAACCCACAACCTAAGAGATACAATAAGAATGACTTCGCTGCTAGGAAGCATGGTAAAGAAAGGGAGCCATGGGTTCAGAGACCCATGCCCTTTCCTCCTAAGCCATCCAAGGAAAAGGATGATGAGGATTTTGAGGGCTTCGTTGAGATGATAAGACCCGTCTTTCTGCAGATGCGGTTAATTGATATGCTCAAAATGTCTCTGTATGCCAAGTACATGAAAGATATTGTGACCAATAAACGGAAGATACCAGATCTTGAGATCCCCACCATGCTTGCCAATTACACTTTCAAAGGTGGAACTCCTAAAAAACTTGGTGATCCTGGAGTGCCCACTATACCTTGCTCCATTAAAAGAAACTACGTAAGAACTGCCTTATGTGACCTTGGAGCCGGTGTTAATGTTATGCTGCTCTCTCTTTATCGTAGACTTGAACTGGATAAGTTAACACCCACTGAAATCTCCAAATGGCCGACAAATCAACTGCTTTCTCTATCGGCATTTGCGAGAATGTGCCTGTTGTGGTTGCTAACACCACCATCTTAACAGACTTTGTTATCTTGGATATTCCCGAGGATGATGCCATGGCTGTCATCCTCGGAAGACCCTTTTTAAACACTGCAGGGGCTGTTATAGATTGCAACAAAGGCAATGTCACTTTCCGCATCAACGGTAATGAGCATACATTGCACTTTCCGAAGAAACGATATCAAGTACATTGCATCAATGCTATCGAAAAAACTTCATCGATTCTTATTGGGAGCTTTGAATGCCCTATTCCTTGTGTCAAGATGAAGTATGATTTGCTTGTTGGGGAGACACATATCCCTATTGAGGTGACTTAGTAGCTATTCGACAATTCTCCATTTCCTCTTGCGATTCGAAAAGGCTTTGTCATGAGGATTTGATCAACCCCATTGACAGATTTCTTTCGATGACCATGAAATGGATGAATCAAAGAGTCACATACTCTGTTTTAAGCTTTCACTTTCTGTTGCTTAGAAGAAAAATGATAGATTTAGTTCAGTTTTTTCCTGTTTTCTGTTTTAGCGTCCCGGAGAAAAATACCCGGAAAATAAAAGTTCTCCGATGGTCCTAAAAATCTAGTATGATTTTTTGTGGAATATTTGAAAAACACTGGGACTGAGAGCTGGCCTGGGGGCCACACCAGTGGGCCACAAGCCCTGTAGCCGCCACCCCCTGGTGGCGGCTACCAAGCTTGTGGGGCCCACAGGGACCCCCTCCACTCATTCCAGCTCTCATCCTCTTCTTCTACCTCCAGAAAAAATTGGTTCGCAGCTCAAACCCGTGTTCTTACTCATTTGGCTGTGATTTTCGATCTCCTTGCTCAAAGCACCATTCTCCGAACCATTCTGGGGAAATTACTCCTTGGTAAGTGACTCCTCCATTGGTCCAATTAGTTTTTGCTCCAGTGCTTTATCCTTCGCGTATTCTTGCTACCTTGGTGACCCTGTTCTTGAGCTTGAAATGTTGATTTTAGCTGGTCCCAAGTAGTTTTAGCGCGTGATACGGTCTCTAGGCACTAGTAGGAGTAGTTGCTATGAGTTGGGTTAATCCTTACTCACTTTTCTTTCGAAGTCTCTAAAAATTTCAGAATTTTTCAGAGCTAGAAAAAGGAAAATATGAGGAGGTTCTTGAGAGGCTCTTCAAGTCGTAACCCCAAGGAGGATGAGAAGAACCACCCCAAGTACATGGTTCCTCGAGTCATAGAAGTTCGAGCGTGCGAGTGGCCAAGTGATGAATTTTTGTGCGCCGCTGGGCTTTATGAAGACTTTTATTACTTGGTGGAGAACGCAGGTCTTACCGCGTTCGTTGAAGATAAGTGCTCACAATACCTCCTCCTCACCAATATTTTCGTTCAAAGCTTCAACTTTTATCCGAGGAAGAATCCTCCCTAGTTGAGTTCATGTTATACGACATCCCCCAGTGCATGACACTACAGGATTTTTGCAATGTATGCAAATTACCTTATGTTGGGGATATTCATGACCCTCGTCCACGGGACTTGGAGGATTTCATAGGTACTATTGTTGTTGGAGAGGAGAGAGGAGTGTCTCGCGCTAGAATTGCTAGCATATATTTTCCTGTGCTTCGGTACTTCTCATTATTTGTGGGAAAATGTTTGATTGGTCGTGGGGAGGCTGGATCACTTAGTTCTCTAGACCTTGCGGTTTTGCGCGAAGGCCTTTATAACGATAAGACTTATAGCCTAGGTGCTATAGTAGCTCAGCGGTTGAACACAAACCGTTCCAAGGGTGTCGTCTATGGAGGTATCTATGCTACCCGTCTTGCCAGACACTTTGAGATACCCGTTAGACTGGGGGAGGAAAGAGAGATGCTTCTTCCTGAGAAATATCTGGATTATGACAACATGGTTCGCCATGATTTTCTGGATAGAGATGCTAGTAGACGGATGATTTATAACCTGGTATTTAGTCAGGGTACTCGAGAGACTATTACTTTGCCTGCTCCTTCTTTGTTCGATCTTCATGCAGGGAGGTACACTATTATGCCCTCGGACATCTACGCATATTGGGGCTTGGCCCAACCACAGGTGCCCGTGCCCAAGCCGCCAGTTGAGTACCAGACGCCAGTTTATCAGTGGGAGCCAGAGGAGCTCACACAGCAGTGGCATCCACAGTCCGTTCCGGAGTATCCCGGAGCTAGTTATTTCCCGCCTTGGCAGTAGACCAAGCTATGCCAAAAGCCTAAGCTTAGGGGAGTACGTGTTCTCACCGACCTTACATTCATGCTTATGCTTTCACTTTGTTAGCCGGTGTTTACACTTTGCCACTGTATTATGCATGCTAGTTTATTTTCGTTTTCTTGTTTTCTTGTTTTGTGTCCTTTTGAGAAAACCCAAAAAGATTTTCCTTTCTTCTTTTGCTTGTTGGGAGTTTTCTCGTGTAAATAGTTTTCTTTTTCTTTGGGTCAAGGTAGAAGATATTGGTTACAATGTTAGTGGCTCTTGCATGCATACCTGTTTAGCTTTCAAAGAGCCATATTACTTTGTCTTCTCCTTTGTGTTTGCCTACAGATTCAGCTTAGTCAAATGCACAAGCACTCTTATTATTGTTCACATCGTTCGATCGTGCAAGTGAAAGGCAATAATGATGATATATGATGAAGTGACTGAGACTGGAAAAGCTGGTATGAACTCTATCTATTTTGTTTTTGTAAATATGACTAGCTTGTCGTTCCAGATTCAGCTTTGTTGTGAGAGAACCATGTTTGCAATGACAACTTAGAGATCATAGTTTCTGATGCCATGCTTAATTAGCTGAGAGCTTATAATGGTTTGTCTTGAATGCCAACATAGATTTTGAGATGACTATGATGTAGTATGATAGGATAGTATTCTCCTTTGAATGATTCAAGTGGCTTGACTTGGCGCATGTTCATGCATGTAGTTGAAACAAAATCAACATAGCCTCTATGATGTTCGTGTTCATGGTGATTTATATCCTGTTCATGTTTGCACTCCATGTTAGTCAAACTCATTGCATCTTGATGACTGTTGTCGCTCTCTAGTTGGTCGCTTTCCGGTCTTTTGCTAGCCTTCACTTGTACTAAGCGGAATACTGCTTGTGCATCCACTTCCATAAACCCGAAAGTTTTTCCATGAGAGTCCACCATACCTACCTATTTGCGGTATCTACCTGCCGTTCCAAGTAAATTTGCATGTGCTATTCTCTAAACCTTCAAGAAATAATCTGTTTTGCATGCCCGAACCGCTCATGTGGTGACAGTGGGCTATTGATATCTTCCATGTTAGGCGTGTTATCCTCGACATGTGTTTATTCACTATCATTCACGAGAAAGGGGCCGGTAATTGGAATGCCCAGTTCCACGCTTAAATCGAAAACATAACTGTAAAACAAGACCCCCCCCCCCCCGGATTGATGTTAGTATGGACGGTACCCGAGGATTCGGCTCGTCGTGGAGTGTGATTGATTGGTGATGGGGGAGTTAAAACTTTACTTTTCTGTTTGGGAACCGCCTATAGCATGAGTAGCGTGGAAGATATTGAGAACTCTTGGTCATTGCGTTGACAATGAAAGCATGCCACCCAAAATTATTATCTCTGTTTTCAAAGCTTGAGCTCTGGCACCTCTGCAAATTAATGCTTCCCTCTGTGAAGGGCCTTTCTATTTATTTTCCTGTTGAGTCATCCTCTTCTTGTATAAGCACCAATTAGAGAGCACCTCTGTCATTTTTATGTTTTGCTTTTGATTGATATTGAGTATGACTATGACTGGATCTTCGTTGCTATGGATTACAATGTTTAGTCAGCCCTTGATCTTTCAAAATGCTCTGCATTTATGTTTTGCAGTCTCAGAAAGAGCTAGCGAGATACCACTTATTCATATTGCTTCATGCTTGTTTGATAGAATTGTTGGTATCTCAAACTCATTATTATTTGCTCGCTAGCTGATTATGCCATTGATATTAGTTTATCGTGAGACCTTTGTGTCACTTTCTTATGTGGTTAACTTGTGATCTTGGTGAAATTTTGGTTATGAGTTAGACATAGTTGCAACAACAAGATCAAACAGAGTTTGTCAAAGTTTTTCTTTCTCTTTCAGCTTGTCAACTGAGTTGCTTGAGGACAAGCAAGGTTTTAAGCTTGGGGAGTTGATACGTCTCCATCGTATCTACTTTTCCAAACTCTTTTGCCCTTGTTTTGGACTCTAATTTGCATGATTTGAATGGAACTAACCTGGACTGACGTTGTTTTCAGCAGAATTGCCTTCGTGTTGTTTTTGTGCAGAAATGAAAGTTCTCGGAACGTCCTGAAAATTTACGGAGAATATTTCTGGAAAATATGAAAAATACATGCGCAAAGATCCACCGGAGGGCATGGGCCAGTGGGCCACAAGCCATGTAGCCGCCGCCCCCCTGGTGGTGGCTACCAAGCTTGTGGGGCCCACATGGCTCTGCCGCCCCCAAACTCAGCTCTATAAATTCACTTTCATCCCAGAAAAAATCAAGAGAGAATATTTCGTCGCGTTTGCGATACGGAGGCGCCGCCACATCCTGTTCTTCATCTGGAGGGCAGATCTGGAGTCCGTTTTGGGCTCCGGAGAGGGGAAATCGTCGCCATCGTCATCATCAACCTTCTTCCCTCTCCAATTCCATGAAGCTCTTCATCGTTCGTGAGTAATCTATTCGTAGGCTCGCTGGGCGGTGATTAGTAGGATGAGATCTATCATGTAATCGAGTTAGTTTTGACGCGGATTGATCCCTAGTATCCACTAAGTTCTGATATTGATGTTGCTACTACTTTGCCTTGCTTAATGCTTGTTACTAGGGCCCGAGTGCCATGATTTCAGATCTGAAATTATTATGTTGTCACCAATATATGTGTGTTTTAAATCCGATCTTGCAAGTTGTAGTTACCTACTATGTGTAATATCCGGCAACCCCGGAGTGACAATAACCGGAACCACTCCCGGTGATGACCATAGTTTGAGGAGTTCATGTGTTCACCAAGTGCTAATGCGTTGTTCGGTTCTTTATTAAAAGGAGAACCTTAATATCCCGTAGTTTCCTTTTGGACGCCGCTGCAAGTTCTTTTCCCTAAGCACGTATGATGACACACGGAATGCATGCTTATATCACATTGACGAACGGGAGCTAGCCACATATCTGTCCGTGTTATAATTGTTGCATGATGAATGTCATCCAAACAAATTACTGACCCATTGCCTACGAGTTTGTGCCACTGCTGTTGTTACTTGTTTTGCTCTGCTGTTGTTACTACTGTTGCTGCTGATGTTACTTGCTTTGCTCTGCTACTGTTACTACTGTTGCTACTTGCTACTGCTGTCACTACTGTTGTTCCTTGCCACTGTTGTTACTCGTTACACTGCTGCTACCTGCTACAATACTTTTTCTCGCGCCGTTGATGGGAAAGAATATTTTCCGTCCACGATCAACTTCTGGCGCCATTGATACAATCGTTAGGAAGAGTCTGCCGTCAACAGATCGTTTCTGGCACCGTTGATATCATACTACTTTGCTACTGATACTTTGCTTGCAGATACTAATCTTTCAGGTGTGGTTGAATCTGACACATTCTGCTGCTAATACTTGAGAATATTCTTCCACTTCCTGTCACGCGAACCAACAAATTTGGGTTGAATACTCTACCCTCGAAAACTGCCGCGAACCCACGTGATGGTGGGCCATTGCAAGACAATTGCTAATTGTTGAGCAACTGGGAGAAGTTCTGGCTCCATTGCCAAGGAGGCATCAAGTCAGGAACTCGTCAACAGCATTTCTCTAGTGTCATTGCCGGGGACTGCTAGCAGTCATGTCTACATAGTTCTCGAACCCGCAGGGTCTGCACACTTAAGGTTCGACGATGTTTTATGCGTATTTGAGTTATATGGTTGGTTACCGAATGTTGTTCGTTGTCCCGGATGAGATCACGGACGTCACGAGGGTTTCCGGAATGGTCCGGAGACGAAGATTGATATATAGGATGACCTCATTTGATTACCGGAAAGTTTTCGGCATTACCGGGAATGCACGGGGAGTGACGAATGGGTTCCGGATGTTCACCGGGGGGCAGCCCACACCGGGGAAGCCCATAGGCCTTAGGGGTGCTGCACCAGCCCTTAGTGGGCTGGTGGGCAGGCCCAAGAAGGCCCCTGCGCAGGAGAGAAAGAAAATCAAAGAGAAAAAAAAGGGGAAGTGGGAAAATAGAGAAGGACTCCACCTTCCAATCCTAGTTGGACTAGGATTGGAGGAGGAATCCTCCTCCCCCCACTTCGGCCGACCCCTTGGGGCTCCTTGAGCCTCAAGGCAAGGTCCCTCCCCTCCCTCCTATATATACTGAGGTATTAGGGCCGATTTGAGACAACTTTGCCACGGCAGCCCGACCACATACCTCCACGGTTTTTCCTCTAGATCGTATTTCTGCGGAGCTCAGGCGGAGCCCTGCTGAGATAGATCACCACCAACCTCCGGAGCACCCTCACGCTACCGGAGAACTCATCTACCTCTCTGTCTCTCTTGCTGGATCAAGAAGGCCGAGATCATCGTTGAGCTGTACGTGTGCTGAACGCGGAGGTGCCGTCCGTTCGGCACTAGATCGGAGCAGATCGTGGGACGAATCGCGGGACGGTTCGTTGGACGGTTCACGGGGCGGATCGAGGGACGTGAGCACGTTCCACTACATCAACCGCGTTTATTAACGCTTCCTGTTGTGCGATCTACAAGGGTACATAGATCTGAAATCCCCCTCGTAGATGGACATCACCATGATAGGTCTTCGTGCGCGTAGGAAATTTTTTGTTTACCATGCGACGTTCCCCCAACAGGGTAGTATTAAGTTTTATAGAATACAATGGGTAGTATCAATTTGATGGGTAATATTAAGTTGATCTATGCTCAAGTGAGAAACAATGGTTCGTGTTCTGAACCATGAAGCTGAGATATCCGTCGATGCATGAGGAGTACACGGTTCCTCCTCCAGTCTCACATTCCTACACATAGTAGGAGAACCAGTGCAACAACAAGAAAGAAGGCCCCCTCGTTGCTCCTCACGAGCGACACGAGCGGCGACCCAAGCCACCAGCGACAGCCGCTTCTCCGTTGTCTCCCCCCCCCTTTGCCGCCGCTGGAATGGGCCACTGGGCAAAGCCCGTGTGACAGCGGTGGCGGCGGGGCTTCCTCCTCGCTGCGGCGGCGGTGGCTGGCTTGTGTAGCAACGGCGTGTGGTCGCCGCAATCTCGGCGCCGGTGGACTCGAGCTCATCTTCTCCGGTGGGGCGGTGGATCTGGGGGCCTTGCGCCCGGATCTCGTGGCGTGCCAGCGGGGACGGCCTGCTGCAGCGCCCTGACGATGTGGGGTGGTGGCCCGTGCTTGGGCCGATCTGGTCTGGTGCGGGTTTGGCAAGGGTGAGGCCCGCAAGACTCCGGCGGGTGTGCGGGCTCGGCTTGAACGCCGGCTGGCTCATATCCGATGGCCAAGAAGTGGGGACGGCACGACGGTGGCTCGCATCGGCTAGGTGCGGTGAGGCGCGGCTGAGATGGCGCATCCGCTAGCGAGATCCGTGTCCTGCGATGGCATGCGCGGGAGGTTCATCTAGTGTGGAGCTACGACGGGAGGGTCCAGCGTGGAGCGCATGGTGGAGGGGCTCCAGCGGCTTGTACGGCACTCGGGCAGCGGCTTTGGGAGTCTGGCGGCAAGATTGTGCTGCAGTGAGGTCGCATGGCGAGGCGAGGGAAGGTTGTTGCTGCTCCGTCATCTCGGCATCCCGGCGTGGTGGAGGACTACAGGTGGAGGGGCTTGAGTGACCTGTTTAGCGCTCGAGCAGCGGCTTCGACCGCGAAGGGCGCGACCGGTGTGTGTCTGTGCGGTCTGGCATCGCGTGGACACCCCTGGGGTGCGCGTATCGGAGGCCCATGGTTACGAGGAAGTGTGTTCCGGTGGCGTGTCATGCAGATCCGGTGTCCGGCCGTCGACGGTCTCTGCATGGTGCGGCTGGCTGTGACGGATCCTGGTGCTTCTTCGTTCATGGGTAGCTTCGATGGTGGGGATGTTTGGTGGGCTTGTCGATGCCAATGCGGGATGATGTGCGGTTGAGGTGGTGTGGAGCTGGGTGAAAACCATGTCTTGGCCTTGTGTCGTGACCAGCGATGGCGGCGGCTGTGGTCGTTGTTGACCTTCTTGGAGGCATCGTTGCTTCGTTCTCCCACCCCTCCTGCGCGGATCTGGCTAGTTCGGCCACTCTGAGGGAAACCTTGATCTATGATCTGACGATGGCGGCACCTTGGCATCATATTCCATGTTGAGGGCTTCGTCTTGGGAGCTTGGCGTCGGCGAGCGGGACCGGTGGTTGGCGGTCGGCGGCGGGTGTGGCATCCAGGCTTTTGGGGCAACGATGATGGTGGGAGTGATGTGGGCAACGCGGCAATGATTGCGGTAGTCGGCTCTTCTTCAGCGTGTCCACGGTTTTGTCTCGGTTTGTTTGTTGCTATGAAGTTGAAGCTGCAGCGACAGGGCCCTGTGGTATACGATGACTTGCTGCAGGTAGCCCGTTCAGTGATCTCCTGTGGCACCAGCCGTGCCTAGTTTTGTCCTATAGAATTCTTCGTCGGAGTCGGAGTTGCGTCGTATTGACATGGGTGGTTGAGATTTTGACATAGATCTTCATGCAGCTTCACGTGTCGTCTTCAGTGTGGGTTAAGTCGACGATCGCCTACGGTGGAGTCGGAGTCGTTTGCTCAGAGTGTAGGGATGGCGAGGACACCTCTAGGAGAGGAATGATGACGATGACACATGTGTGTTGTCTCGTCGAAACCCTCTTTGAAATGGTGTGCGTGGACTTTTTTATGTGTGCTGCTCAACGATTGTAACGATTTTTGCCTAATTTTCCATAATTAACTGGATAACCTGATTTTCGCTAGGTTTTTTCTAATTAACTAGCAACTTTTTTCTTCTTAATGAACAGGATAACTGCCATTTAAAAAACACATAGTAAGAGTTCCTCTCCTCGACCATCTAGTTATTGACTTCAGAGCTCGTGTCATTTGTCCACCGAGTAAAGATGGTTGTCTCAGACTGTGAAGGACCTGACTCTGACTCCCTGTGCACTCTTTCAATTTTATTTTATGTCCAATATATCTTATTGTACTATATAGCACCACCAGGTTAGGGAAATCCGATATAATCATCAAAACTGGGACACCGCCTTCTGAATTCAGCTCAAATCACCCCCTCGTTAAAAAATCTTCTGAGTTCATACTACAATATGTATTCATGTTTATTTTATACTCCCTCCGGTCTATTTTAGTATGCACATAAGTTCTATCTGAAGTCAAAATACTTCTAATTTGACCAAACTTATAGAAACAAGTATTAACACTCACAATATCAAATCAATATCATTATATTCATTATAGAATGGAGTTTCATATTATATATATTTGGTATTGTAGATGTTGATATTTTGAACATAATTTTGATCAAACTTTGCAAAGTTTGACTCGACACAAATCTTATGTGCGGAGTAAAAAGGACCAGAGGGAGTAAAACAATAATCCAAAATAAGAAATTGACTAATATATTTGTATTTAATACAAACTTTAATGTTTGTTTGTACATTTACAATTATAATTTTAGAACTGGAGTATCACAACTACTCATTTGTTTGGTATAGACAATAATCCAAAGTACAATGATTAATTTAGGTTGTTTTATTTATATTTTACAATAACATCTATTTGTTCTAAAAACGCATGTTTAGGTAGGTATGTATATTTCATTTTGCCAAACTAGCCTGGTCAAAACTCACACAATGATGGAAATTTGCAATGCACGTGACAATAAGTCCTTTAGTTCATCATTCCATAAATATAGTTTTCAAAGTAACATGTTCTAGGGTTGAAAATATAATATGCAAGTGTGCTCTTAGTCATTTGCTCATTTATATTGTCCATTGCTAGCACCCTTCAGATAACCCAATAAGGGGATCTAGTGTATGAGATTTTAGGTTCATATATAGAATTCTAGAATGTTCTCTGTTTAGTTCGGGTGTAACTTTTTCAATTGGTTTTTAGCTGGAATGTTGAAAAAGTGGTGATGATCTATTAGTACTCTTGTGCTTCATTGTTCAGTAGTTTTAACACCCATAGACATCCCATTGAATGACTTCACATAAATATAATCATGGGTAGCTTTACTTAATCAAATTATAGTTACATCGTTTGTCAAACATGGAATAATCCAGTCCGAGGGATCATCAGACCATCGAACAAGAAGTTTTATTCAAATAACTATGGTTATGTACCTCATGACTCATGAGCAGCACCGTTAATTTCTCTACTCAGTGTTTGAATTTGATCTTCCCTATTAAAGTTCCTGCTCCAGTCAGACATTTCTACATAGAGTACGAGTTCCTCTTCTCAACCATCTTGCTGTTGACTACAGAGCTCATGTCATTTGTCCACCGAGTAAAGATGGTTGTCTCGGACTCTGAAATACCTGACTCTGACTCCCTGTGCACTCTTTCAGTTTTATTTTATGTCCAATATATTTTATTGTGCTATACCACTACCAAGTAAGGGAAATCTGATATAATCATCAAAATTGGGACACCGCCTTCTCAATTCAGTTCAAATCAACCCCTCGTCAAAAAATCTTTTGAGTTCATTTTGTACTCCCTCTAGTATTTTTTAGTATGCATACAAATTCTATTTGAAGTCAAAATACCTCTAATTTGACCAAACTTATAGAAAAAATATTAACATTCACAATATCAGATCAATATCATTAAATTAGTTACAGAATGTAGTTTCATATTATATATATTTGGTATTGTAGATGTTGATAGTTTTTAGCATAATTTTGGTCAAACTTTGCAAAGTTTGACTCGACACAAATCTTATATGCGGAGTAAAACTGGGACACCGCCTTCTGAATTCAATTCAAATCACCCCCTCGTCAAAAAATCTTCTGAGTTCAGACTACGATATGTATTCATGTTTATTTTGTAAAACAATAATCCAAAATATGAAATTGACTAATATATTTGTATTTAAGACAAACTTTAATATTTGTTTGTACATTTACAATTATAATTTTAGAACTGGAGTATCACAACTACTCATTTGTTTGGTATAGAAAATAATTCAAAGTACAATGATTAATTTAGATTTGTTTTATTTAAATTTTACAATAACATCTATCTGTTCTAGAAATGCATGTTTAGGTAGGTATGTATATTTCATTTGCATGTTTAGGTAGGTATGTATATTTCATTTTGCCAAACTAGCCTGGTCAAAACTCACACAATGATGGAAATTTGCAATGCATGCGAAAATAAGCCTTTTAGCGATATGTATTCATTCCATAAATATTTTTTTCAAAATAACATGTTCTAGGGTTGAAAATATAATATGCAAGCGTGCTCTTAGTCATTTGCTCGTTTTTATTATCCGTTGCTGGCACCCTTTAAATAACCCAATAAGAGGGGGCATACACTTTTGTTCCTGGTTGTATATGCATCCTATATGAGGATTTTTGTGGTCAAAATAGCTCTGAAGTATTTTTAGATTAAACTTGACTTTGTTTTGCATTAGTATATAAATTTTCACGAAAAGAAGTCAACATTAACTTCTGGATAAAAAAGACAAAATTTATTTGCTATTATAGGTCACTATTCACATTATTTTGACCGAAAATTTGTCTTTTCTAAAATGAAATCAAATTGTAATTTTAGTTTTGTGGATTTTTTTACAAATATAATGGAAGGTCAAGTTTATTTCAAAATTGTTTTCATAATTTTTAAACTTTTTGTTGATTTGCTAAATTTCTTTGGCATATAGGATGTATATACACCAAGGTTCCAAAAGTTCCCTTCCAATAAGGGGATCTAGTGTATGAGATTTTAGGTTCATAGAGTTCCAGAATGTTCTGTGTTTAGTTCGGATGTAACTTCTTCAATTGGTTTTTAGCTGGAATATTGACATAGTGGTGATGTAACTTCTTCAATTGTTTTTTAGCTGGAATATTGACATAGTGATGATGATCTATTCGTACTCTTGTGCTTCATTGTTCAGCAGTTTTAACATCCATGGACATCCCATTCAATGACTTCACATAAATACCATCATGGGTAGCTTTATTTAATCAAATTATAGTTACATCGTTTGTCAAACATGAAATAATCCAGTCCGGGGGATCATCAGACCACCGAACAAGAAGTTTTATTCAAATAACTATGGTTAGGTACCTCATGACTCATGAGCAATAACTATGGTTAGGTACCTCATGACTCATGAGCAACACCGTTAATTTCTCTACTGCAGTGTTTGAATTTGATCTTCCCTATTAAAGTTGCGGTATCTAAACATTCTGCATCGATAGCCGTCGTCCAGTACCATCATTGAAGTGTACCCGTGAAAAAATATTCTGCTTCTACCACATTGCATCCAAGAGAATTAGCGAGCAGCAAACCATCCCTCATTGTCATTGCCTCCGACGTACTACCATCTGTGGCATATGGTACATATGAACATTGTGCCGCCAAAAGTCCATCTTTGTGAATATCTTGTTTAGGTAAACTTACGTCAAGCAGATCTAAAGTCAAATGTCGAACTAAAATGATGGGAGTATGTGGTTCTGAACTCAAATTTGGTAGAAGTAGTGTCTGAAAAAAAAAAACATTTCAGAGCCAAACAAGGGTGATGTGGTCGAATCACTGGTTCTTCAATGGACTCTAGCCATCAGTTTGGCAACTTACTGCATACTATGCTAGGGGGTAGGTAGATCCAGCAACAAAAATCCCTAGCGTAACATGGAAAACACTACTAGATCATATGCAAGTAGGTCTTGGCATGCGATAAGCTGACTACACTGTACAACATTCAGAAGCCTGCCCGAAGCACGGCTGGTGTGCGAAGAAAACAGGTCACGAAAGAGTGGTGTCAAATCCATAGACAACAGAGCAGACCAAGCAGCCTACTGAATTTCCTCATCCCATTTCTCCTTGGGTATCTCACCAGAGTCAGTGATCAGCACCTTCTTCCTGGGCTTGCCGCTGTACGTCCCTGCGCCCCCTTCGATGGCGTAGACATAATCCATTCCCTGAATCACCCTGCCAAAGACTACATGCTCCCCATCCAACCTGTAGCGCTTGCCATTTCAGAAGTCGCAGGTTGGTCAATGCCAAGTTGAGTGCAGACATATGGTGTAATCGAACTTACCAGCCTGTCTTGATTGTGGTTATGTAGAACTGGGATCCGTTGGAATCAGTTCCAGAATTTGCCATAGCAACAACACCTGTAAGATTACAAGGTAGAGCTCCAACTTCAGAAACAGGGTATTCAAATTATGAGGTATTTAAAACAAGGCAGAACATGCCGAAAGAATATTTAAGAACAAACACCACGTAACAGAGTGTAGTGATGCACACAAGCATATATACATCCACTTCCAGCTCTATTTTCAGTACTCAACTAGGTCAGAATGTAGCTTTTAAGAACATGTTAACACTGACAAACCCCACTAGGTGTATTTTGCATACTTTCAATTTTGTAATGTACTGGTCAATCTTGCCGTATGAGAGATGAGACATTATAGGAGAAAAAAGGATTTTGCAGGCGTACTAGTGCGTTAGCACACCCAAAGGTGCTTAGTGGACAATACATGCGGCTCTCAACGATCAAGGCTTTACGCTACTGTCTCACTGGAACTTGTTTCGTCGCCAGATGTAGTGTTTACCGGCTACAATGATGCACCAAGGCCTGATCAGTTCAATCTGCTATCGGCTTAAGGCTGGGAAAACAGTCGCCACAGCTAAGGAGACGGCATTTTTTTTCTTTGATACATTTAATATTTATCTAAAACAATCTCAAACACATTTGCTTTTAATACTAAAAGTATGAGGGAGTTCTGAAGGTAATATTTATCTGAGATAATCTCAAACAAATAGTTCGCTTTGACATCATCCATGCAAACCTCATACAATACACCAGTACCTATGGAGGCCTGAACGAAACAAAAAATAGCCTATGTAGGAACTTAGCCAGTGGGCTACACAAAATAGATGAGAGTTGTATTCCTAGAAGGTAAGCGCGTTACTAAGTTGGTATGTAACTAAAGGCAAAGTTAAAACTGAACAGAAAATAGGAATTCCTGGTTGCACATCTGACCTGGATGTGTGTGTTTCACACTGAAATTCTCATCTGGGAAGGTGCCTCCATATATAGACTCGCTTGATTTCCCATCACCTCTAACTATGTCACCACCCTGAATCATGAAACCTGGGATGATTCGATGAAACGGTGTTCCTTTATAGTGAAGAGGTTTACCCTTGGGCCCATCACCCTTTTCACCTGCAATAATGAACAAAGTACAATATGAAAAATCATCTCAGGCAATTCAAAGAAGACAACATGCAAACAATTCAAGGAAGAACAATACCTGTACAAAGGGCTCTGAAATTTTCTGCAAAATCAAGGAATAAAAATTATTAGTACAAAATAAACTTCATAAAGGAAAGATAATATTCCTGTATATTACTAAATAGTTCCATTGGCAAGATATTTGAAGGCTAGAAGACAGTTAGGATAGTTCATCAGTCGATGCCCCTTTTTCCTTACTAACAACCACAGACATCTTAACAAAATGGAATGAAAAATTGCAAACAGGCAGACAAGGTATAGGCATGCACATGGATTAAGAGTCCAAGGACCAGTCAAGACTAGTCTACGAGTCTCAACTCCAGGACTGACTACAGTTCAGTGTTGACTAGTCCATGAGTCGCAACTTCAGTGTCGACTAGTGTCAATTAGTCACGCTTCGTCTATGAGTCTCAACCTCAGAACGACTCATCAACTCGTAAACCTTGGGCATGCATCATTTCACATCAGTCTTCCTCCACTAAACTACTGAGAACTATAAACATCCAATGAATTTCCAGTTTTCCCTATCTTATAGGATCTAAAAAGGAGCACAAGACCACATCACAGATAGCTTTTTCTGCGAAGATATAATTTCACAACAGGATAATCGTGCAATCTTTGACAGTTTGACTAGGTCGTTATCCCCATAGAGTTATACGCTTCAATAGGAAAATAAAAGCATTAGGAGGAAGAGAGAAAGAGGGCGTGAAAATACCAACTGTTTTTGGCACAACTTCCCCATAAAGACCGATGACAATTCTACCTGTAACAACAGGCCACACAAGAATTAGGGCAGCCAGAAGATGGTTGTTAAGATCATTAATATGTGGTGTTACAATGCAAGTTCCAGCGCGACATCAGAAGAAGAAGGATGTTATGAGAGAAAGATATACCTATATTTTGGCCATCAATTTCCACGTCCAGGTATACCCTGTGAGTAACTGCTGGTAACAGAACATATGCAGCCCTCTGTCCAACATGAAAAGTTAAAAATGGTAAATGTTTTGCAATCCTGAGTCATCGGCTCATCACCTCGCTAGTCACCGCTACCAACAAGGCAACCATGGTAATCATGAAACGGAAAAAAGTTCCGCATCACGAAGCCGCTACCGAACAAGGCAAGAATTGCACTACGTATAGACATACACATTGAGAATGGAGCAGGGAGATCTAGTCCGATTCCGCCTTATCGACACTTCTGAACTACGACGGAGCACGGGACGGCCGCACCAGATTCAGGCCTGTTTGTACGGCACAACCGAACCATACCAACCATTGGAAGCTCCCGGAATGGGGAGGTGCGGGAGCCGTACCTGGCTACGGAGGTAGGAGGAGAAGGCGAGGTAGAGCACGACGCAGGCGAGGAACCCGACGGCCGCCTTCCGCAGCATCGCGAACCCCGAGGTGGCCGGGGGCTTATCTCATCAAAGATCGCCGCGAGCCCGGCGCGAATCTGCTCGCCGTTTCCGGTGGGGGATTCGCGGCGGAGGCGAGATCGGCGACGGAGCAGAGACACACCCCTCCTCCGCTTCGGTAGAACAGGCCTAGACTTCTGCAGGTTCCCGAGTACACTGTAGTACACTTGCGTGGGCCGATGAGCCGGGTGAAGGCCCTAGCCCGCAAAGTAAAGGAACGGTCCATCCAGAAATGATATGCAAATCTCTACTATTAAAGGGGATCTGTCGTCGTCGTGATGGTTCGACCAGCGATCCCCCTTTAGCGCTAAACCTTCCATCGATTTCTTCCACCCCCTCGTTCGCTGCTGCTCCCCCCACCCTCCTCGTACTCGTATTCGTGTGAACCCACGATGGCATCCCCCCATCCCCACTCACCCCGACCCCTTCCTCGAGGGCGAACCGCTCCTCTCGCGCAGCCCCCCGCCGCCGCACACGCCCCCGCGCCGCTCGGTGCCGCCGCCGGCCCTCTTCGTCGCCGCGCCCTCTCCCTCCCCGCCGGCCCTCCGCGAGTGGGACACGCCCCGCGCCGCTCGACACTGCGCGGAGGAAGGCCCCGCCGGAGATCTCGTCCATGGCGGCGACGAAGGCGTCGAGGTCGGCCAGGAGGGGCTCGGCGAGCGTGAGCGCATCGGGGGTGGGGGAGGCGGGGGTGGCGGTGAAGAGGAGCGCGCGGGGCGAAGAGCAGGTCGTGCGCGCGAGGAGGCCCTGGGAGAGGCGCGAGAGGTTGGTGGGGGATGAGGGGTCAGAGGGGGCCGGGTCGGCGAGGACGAAGAAGGAGGAGTGGCCGCGGAGGCGGAGGCGGCGGAGCATGGAGAGGAGCGCGGCCGAGATCGAGCAGCTGGTACAAATCCGATGCAGCCATGCAGGCTCAGATCTCACACGCCCTCCATCGATGGGAGGACCGCCAGACGGAGCACATCGTCACCGCCGCACGTTCGTCCTCCTCCGCAAGCGGTCCTCTGCCCCTCCCCTCTTCTCCCCACAGGATAGCCAACGGCCCACCTTGTACATGAGTCATGGAGGGGTAGCTGACAGGTATGAGGAGATCCACCAGAGGCAACCTGAATCATTTTATTTTGTCTTGCCATCGGCTACTTTGAAGAGTGGGGCATCCTGACGTTTTTCAACCTTCTCTTCTGTTGTAGTAGGTGGTGAAGAACGAGGGGTGGGAGGGACTCTACGGCGGCATGATACCCTCGCTCGTCGGCACTGCGACCTCTCACGTTCAGTTCGCTGTTTGCTAGATTCACCGATGACATGCCTTGTTTTTCTTCTTCTTCTTACTTTACGGTAAGGTCTGCCTTGAATTTGAGATGCTTTACATGCTTCTCCATTCTTTGGGTAATTCTTATTATTTGTGCATATCTATCATTGACCTCATGCATCCGAATTGTCTTTTCCTGGACATAATTGTTGTAAGCTCATCCTTGTTCTAAAAGGTCATGGTTATGATGTTGAGTTTTTTGTGCTTTTGATTCAACTAATTTAAGCAGATAAACCGATGCTTCGCATGCTCGTCTCTTAATTGCATGCATGAGGGGTCTGCAATTGTGATATTTATTGCCTGAGACACCCCAAGTTCAATTGGACAACAAATGTCTTTAATTAGGATCCACTTTATTCCTACAAGTTGAAGTGGTAAAGACCGTTTCCTGCACGTGTTCCACTACTGTCCTATATATACAGCAAGCAGCAGCATGAAAACCACCGGATCGTACAGAGCAGAGCACACATTAGTACATGACCGGCAGCAACAAGGCCTCCACATACAAGCTCTCTTGTTGCAATTGGTGAGAGAAGTTTTAGTGAGGGAACCAGTAACGACCATGAGATGCAGCGGAGATGCAGCGGACACTGATGGAGCTTCTTATTCATTTAGATGGATTTGATGAGCTTGGCAAGGTAAACTAACATCAAGTTTTTTCCTTCTCTAGATGCCTTTATGCCATATATGCGAAGGAATGGATTCAACCAAAGTAATTTGCTTGCTTCAATGTCTGTGTGTGTGTGTTGCGCTCTAGCTTTCCTGGTCTCGGGGAAAGTATGTGTTTCGACATAAATTCTGCAGATTAAATTTGTCGCTCATCTTTGCTTCATTTCTTTTATGAATTTTGTGGATGCGGATTTACATACATTTTATTTAACTCCCTTTTCTAACATTACACATTTTTGCTCTCGGGGGAAGTATATGTGTTTCGACATGAATTTTGCAGATTCAATTTATTGTTCATCTTCGCTTTATTGCTTCTATGAATTTTCTGGATGTGGATACTGGATACGCTTAACATTTTTTTAGTAGGAAAAAAAATGAGGCATGTAGGGTTTGTTCTGTCTCTTTGTTCACATGCCATCCTGTTTGTCTAATAGGCTTGAATTCTTATGATTTCTTTTTTACTACTAGGCTTGTTTTATTTTATTTTGGGAAAACCCCATGAATTTTCCTAACCCGATACATCATGATCACTGATGTCGAGAAGGGTTAATCATCCCAATCAAGGTGAGTAAAATCGATCGCCTCTTTTGGTGCTTATGCAATTGGGAATGGTTTTACTCATGGCTTGAGTGGCTTTGGTTCAGTGGAGAACACGGTTTATTTGCACTTCCTGGAATATAATTATCATCTGTGATTTTGCTATGTATTAACTATGACTTGACTGACTTCAGGTCAGTAACATTGATTAGTCTGATGTATTATGCATGACCATGGGAAGACATTGTTTTGCATGATATAATTAGTGTGATGGTACAGTTACCCCTATTCATCCGACGCCATAATGGCCTTTATCTTTGTGGGTGCTTTAGGTTGATTTCTTCAAGCAGTGGAAGATGGATTGTGAGATTTGCCTATGCCCTTAGTAGCTTACAAATTTTGACCTTACTTCACTTTTCTGTTACTATATTTGCATCTATTCATGAAGGATGGTCATTTGGTTAGAAGTATAAACTTTTGCAATCAGCACACGACTCATCCTATTTATCTTACAACGTGAGGTTCACATTGGTTGTTTCTCTTCATGGTGACTCAGCTTTACCAGTGTCACTTTCAGCTTGATGGTCATGAATCAAATGTGACTTCCTATCTAATTACGTTTAACTTCAACGGTTGTTTTTTTAACAATTGCTTATTATTCAGATTGTCTTTGATAGTTGGTGTTGGAGCATATATCTCCATATGTGGTTTTGGTACTTGATGACAATTCCTATGGACTAATGGTTGCCTTAAGTTACATTTATAGGATTTGTCCATGGGCACTTCTTGAAGTCCATCTGTTGGGTTCAAGGAGTTTATATGATGACCAAGATGGTATTCAAGGCATTATCCAAAGAATGGTCATAGAGACACATGGTTGATCAAGATCTCAGACAAAGAGTAAATCAAGATGATCAACACACAAAGCGTACAAGATGTACCGAGAGGGATCAAGTGATCCCATGGTATGGATTTGTCCATAGGCACTTCTTGAAGTCCATCTGTTGGGTTCAAGGAGTTTATATGATGACCAAGATGGTATTCAAGGTATTATCCAAAGAATGGTCATAGAGACACATGGTTGATCAAGATCTCAGACAAAGAGTAAATCAAGATGATCAACACACAAAGCGTACAAGATGTACCGAGAGGGATCAAGTGATCCCATGGTATGGTAAGCATTGTCCATTACGTGTTTGTGTACTAACCCATGGTCTTCGTGAGAGTTCTATGTGGGGGTTAGGTGTGTTTCCATGGGCTTGTGTCAAAGGGAAGATCTCATACAACCCATGGAGTATGACGTCAAGTTGTGATCGTCATCAAGATTGTGGTGTGCAAGTTCAAGTGGATCAGCACGAAGATAGCATGCTTGAAGCTTGCCGTCCATTATGGTGGCAACGGACTTGTGAAGATATGCTGAAGAGTGGCTCACCCATAGTGAGTATGGGGGAGCAATCAACTAGTCTTCATCAAGCCAACACAATCAAGAAAGGTGGTCCATCTTGAGGAAACCAAGATCATCATCATCTAGCTCAAGAGGATGAGGTGCAAGGTATATGTTTGCCCTTGATAGGTTTTCTGGTTAGGATAGATTGCTGATTCTATCAAGGGGGGCTCTCAAGTGAGTAGCTTGATCGTATCGTTCGTTGAGAGCTCAAACCATTTGCATCCTTGCATCATACTTCTTGGTTCTTATTGGGTGTTTCTCTTTGTGAGTTTTAGAGCTTATGGTCATCTTCATGACAAGCTCGAGTTCATCGAAAACGGAGTCCATATGCAACTACTATGATGTTTTCGATGTTGGAGTTATTGCCGGTTCTTCATTCTTAGAGGACTCACATCTTTATATCATTGGCATTTTCATAACCGCATGGTCTTAAGATTTGCATAGCCCTTGTCGTCCTGAATCCAACAAGCTTGGGTTTGCTCGATTCGGAGCTCGTATGCGAAAGTTATGGCTGTTTCAGTGGCGAGCGGTAGTACCACTGGACCTAGCGGTAGTACCGCTAGAGTTGGCGGTAGTACCGCTGGCACAAGTGGTAGTACCGCTGGCTGGCGGTAGTACCGCCCCTGGTCAGCGGTAGTACCGCTCCAGGAGCTTAGTACCGCCTGCCCAGCGGTTGTTCGTGGACGGACCTTTTTGCGAAGACTTTCTTGGCGGTGGTAGTGCCGTTGCACTACCAGGGGCCCAGCGGTAGTACCGCTGGAGTGCCAGCGGTAGTACCACTGCAGCCAGCGGTGGTACCGCTAGCTGGCGGTAGTACCGCTGGAGTGCCAGCGGTAGTACCGCTGCAGCTCGGGCAGAAAGTGGGGGTAACGGTGTGATTCCTTCCCCCACTATATAAAGGGGGTCTTCTTCCCCCTTGGTCTTATCCATCCGTTGAGCTCTTATTCTATCTCCATTGTTGACATTCTTAGAGCTTGATTACTCTCAATCCCTGCAATGATTCTTGCTTGTTCTTGAGGGAAAAGAGAGAGGAGATCTAGATCCACATCTCCACCAATCACTTTCTCCTCTATGTGAGGGGAACCCCTTGGATCTTGATCTTGGAGTTCTTTATGAGCTCCTTGTTCTTCCTCTCATATTTCTCCATAGCTTTTGTTGTTGTGAAGGGATTTGAGTGTGAGGGACTTGACCACTTCGTGTGTTCTTGCCATTGCATTAGTTGCATCGGTTTGAGTTCTCCACGGTGATATGTGGAAGTGAGAAGTTGAGAAGCTTGCTACCTTTGGTACTTAGTACCCTTGATATTGTTCTTCGTGGATGCTTTGGCGTCCTAGAAGCTTGGTGGTGTCTCGGAGCTCAATCATTGTGGTGTGAAGCTCCGGGAAGCGTCGGGGTCTCCAATTAGGTTGTGGAGATTGCCCCGAGCAATTTGTACGGGTACCGGTAACCGCCCCCAAGGGTTGCCACGTGTACGGGTTCGGTGACCGCCCCCAAGGGTTGCCATTTGTACGGGTTCGGTGACCGCCCTCAAGGGTCCCTTAGTGGAATCACGGTATCTTGCATTGTGCGAGGGCGTGAGGAGATTACGGTGGCCTTAGTGGCATCTTGGAGAGCATTGTGCCTCCACACCGCTCTAACGGAGATTAGCATCCGCAAGGGTGTGAACTTCGGGATACATCATCGTCTCCCCGTGCCTCGGTTATCTCTTACCCGAACCCTTTACTTATGCACTTTACTTTGTGATAGACATATTGTTTATTGTAATATATCTTGCTATCACTTAGTTGTTTATCTTGCTTAGCATAAGTTGTTGGTGCACATAGGTGAGCCTAGTTGTTTGTAGGTTTTGTGCTTGACATATTAAACGTTAGTTTTATTCCGCATTTGTTCAAGCCTAAACCTTAACTATTTTAAAGCGCCTATTCACCCCCCCCCCTCTAGGCGACATCCACGTCCTTTTCAATTGGTATCAGAGCGAGGTTTCTCTTTATCAGGTTTAACCACCTAGAGAGTAAGGATGTCGACTAGGGGTTTAGGATTCACTGACACTCTTAGCTTCGATGGCACAAATTTTGATGTTTGGGTAATTCGCATGCTTAATCACTTTAGGGTCATGGACCCAAATTTAGAGCGAATTGTAGATATGGGTTTTTCTCCTCCAAAGGATTCTCAAAGTATATCTTTAGAGGATGAGAAAAACTCTTATCTCAATGCTCAAGCTTCTAATGTGCTTTTTGATGCTTTGAGCAATGTAGTTATATTTCAACTCATGCCATTCCGGGATGCTCATGAGTTGTGGACAAAGCTTCAAGACAAATATGGTGTGTCCAAGATTTGCAGGGATGATTGTTCTCCCTCCACCTCCGGTCGTGTGGTCTTCTCAACTTCATCTACTTCACCTACATGTGGATTGCCACAAGGTAATGATATGGTGAGTAGTGGTGACCATTGCAATAATGAAAGTGGGTTTATTGTTGATGATCCCTCATCACTATATTATTGCAATGCTTCATCTTTGGGCGTTAACACTTCGAGCACTCTAAATGTTTCACATGCTTGTGTTGATAGTCCGTGCATATCATGTAAAAACTGCCTGTCTAAGTCTCATGATGATATGCCTCCTATATCTTGTTGCCATGATAAAAATGTATATATTTCCTCGAGTTGTTGTGCTAATAATGTAGAGGAAATTCATCACTCCATGGAACAAGATGTGTCCTTGAATGATTCTTCAAGGGATCCTACATCATCATCTATTGTGACTCACTTTTGCCTTATGGCTAAGGCTTCAAAGGTATCTCCTACTTTGAATTCCAATATATCTCATGATGATGATGTTGATGATAATGGGGATGAGGATAATGATAAAGAGAGTGATAATATTGCATCCTTAAAAATTAAGGGTGAAATGATTTTTAAATCTCTTTATAAGAATAAACTTGCTTGTTCCAACTTCTTGGAAATCATGTCTATTGCCACTGAGGGCAAGAAATACATTGAGGAGTTGGAAGCTCATCTTGAGGAGCATGAGGCCACCATTGAGACAATGCAAGGTCATGAGCGTGATTACGCTAATGAGATCGCAGAGCTATCTCAAGCTCTTGATAATGAACAAACCACCAAGGAATCTCTTGAGGAAACCTTTGCTCCAGAATTATCTAGATTAAAGGGATCCTATGATAGAGCTCTCGTGGTGGCTAATGATTTTCGAACTAAAAATGATAAGCTTCAAGTTGCTCATGCTAAACTCCTTGAGGACTATGAGCACCTCGGAAATGGCTCAAGGGCTATTAAGAGCTCGCTCATCGAACTCACCGAGTCTCATGCTCAACTTGAAGCTTCATATTCTAAAGAGCTTGCCAAGGTGCCTTCTCCTCTTATTGCTATTAATGATGCTTGTGCTACTAACTCTACTTATTGTGAAGCATCCATTTTAAAGGAGAATGTTGAGCTAAGGGCTCAACTTGAGTTGCTATCTAGCAATTATGGGAAATTGGAAGAAAGCCATGTAATGCTCACAAGCTCTCATGATGATCTTCTAGCATCCCATAATGTGCTAAAATTAGCTCATGAGGCTATTACTACCAAGGTAACATCGAGTGAGCCTCATGTGGACATTAGCACTACGTCTAGTCAAAAAGCTATATTGCCATGTGCTAGTCCTTGTAATTCATCTACTCATAATGTTGCTACATCTTATGATGAATTACTTTCCATGCCTTGTTGCTCTAACAATGAAGCTTATACTTCCTCTAGTACTTGTGTTGATACTAACCATGTAGAGGAAATCAAAGAGCTCAAGGCCCAAGTCACTTCCTTGAAGAAAGACTTGGAAAAGAGTCATGAAGGGATGTCCACACTCAACAATGTCTTGTGTGGACAAAAATCCCCGAATGATAAAAATGGACTTGGATTCAACTCCAACAAGAAGAAGAAGTCCAAAAGCTTCAATAAGAAGGGCCAAGAACAAGTCAAGAATTTGGCCAAGATTATTTGCTTCAAGTGCAAAATTGAAGGGCACCATGTTAGATCTTGCCCACTAAAGAAGAAGCCCCAAAGTCACAAGCAACAAGGGAAGAGGCCACAAGTGCACTCACATACTCAACTACAAGTTGAAGAAAGGCCCCTTCCCAAGAAGACCCAATCCAACACTCCTCATGTTGAGAAATCAATAGGGAAGAAATTAAAGGGTAGATGTTGCTACTTATGTCGTCAGAAGGGTCACTTCGCTTCTTCTTGCACGAGAGGTAATTTATCCAACCCAATCATTATTGATGATATCTATTCTCTTGGGAAGGATAAGGTTGGCAATGTGTTTGCCAAGTTTGTTGGTACTCAAAGTGGTGTCAAGAAAAGTACCATTTGGGTTGCCAAGCCTATTGTGACTAACCTCTTAGGACCCAACGTGGTTGGGGACCAACAAGCTCAAACTTGATCAATAGGTGAATATGGAGGACATTAGAGACTCGGATACATAATGAAGAATTAAGGGGTCTTCATCATTCATATTATCTCAAGCCAAGTCATTTGGATTATCGAGTTTCTATCTTATATCCAATGTGCCTCCTTACGGTAACTTGTACTTAAACTATTTACATTGTTAGCTGCTTGCCCCTTTTGCATGTTGTGGTTTTGTACCTTGCATGTGTTTGTATATTTTGTGCTTCCAACTTGCTTATCTTGAGTAAGCGAATATGTGTATGTTGGTTTGCATATCATGTTCATGTGAGTCTTCTATTGAGCCTTATTGCATCTTGTTTGTATCGTTGATTGGCTCTTGTGAGAGATTAATGGATTATTTCACTATGGGGGAGTGATGTGCTTTGCACACCTCACGATCCTATAAATGTGTATACATGGGGAATACCACTTAGTATTGATATTTCAAGATTATCTAGTTTCTATGTGGTATGTCTTACTCATGAGAAATTCAATTTCTAAATGGTCCATTAATTATCTCTTGTTGGTTTTTCGTTTGCCACTTGTTAATATTGTTGGGTTATCACATTATGGGGGAGTAATATGCTATGTGCATATTACAAACCTAGAGAATGTGTACATTTGAGGTATTGCCACTTAGTGTTGATATTGGAAATTATCTTGTTCCTAGGTGGCATGTTTGCTCTACAAGTGTCATTTGCTTGCATTTTATGGGTAAAGATGATCTTGGATATATTTGCGATCTACCAATGAGTATCATTTCCAAAATACTCCTTGTCCTTGACAATTGGTATTCCCATCACGTGGTAGGAATTGCTAATCGTCTTTACATTGGATCTTGTGTTTCGTTTGTCTTCCTTGCCTCTTGTGAATCTATTTTAACTTGTCTAGTGTTTTTATAAATATAGACAAAGTGATGATCCCATCTTGTGCATTTTGTATTTAAATGCAAATTCTATATAATGCACAACCCTTGGGGGAGCTATCCTATTTTCTTTAGAACACTCTCTTTATACGCCCATCATAAAATCTTTTGATCCCCATCAAGTGTATGTTGATGGGAGGCAAGTCTTGCTCTTTATGATGCTTTGTGCCATCATGAAAATTAGTCGAGGGTTTGGTTTGTTGGAACCTAGCTCTCTTTTGGAAACTAGATACCTCGTGTTTGTTTTCCTTCAATTGGTATCTTGTTTCCTTTTTATTTGGCATGTGTCAATGGATATCTCATGCCTTGTTGAATATTTTAATTGATATCCCTCAAGTGATAGTTTTTCATTTGCTATCTTATTATCACTTGATACCTTGTCTTTTGGTATCTTATCAACTATATGTTGATTGGATTCTTGAAAGCCTTGAGCATGCATATTTACTATATGTATTTCCTTTGGCATGCTTTCTTTCTTTGACCCAATATATAGGGGAAACTTCACCTTGTCATAAAATGGCTAACGTGTGCATGAAATTCAAATTCATATTTATTTGCACATTTGTATGTGGAGTTTGTCCTATGTATTGTCGGTTTTTCTAACTCTTTGGTCCCAATGAGTTTGGGCACCATTTTGTTTGTTTTGTTGTTCCAGGAACAATTGGAGATGCATTGGATGCTCGGCTCACCTATAAGTAAGGTGTTGAGACCATGTGATTGTTGGAGCCAAGTTAGGATGATCAAAGAACGACTATCTACTACATCAATCCAATGTTGTCTCGGTAACAAGTATCTACTTCATGCATTCTTTTCTTGCAAAGGCGCCCCTGTCTTTTCTTTGCAGGGTGCATCATGGCATGAATCTATTGATTCGTTCTTGTAGTACTTGTTTCCTCTCTCAAAGCATCCTAACGATGATGTCTTATTACTAGTTGGGATGTCTTTGATGTTTGTATGTTGGAAGTTCATATTGTACAATAAGAAAATATTAGGCCATGTGCTATGCTTCCAAGCAAAAGATCTTATTGATATATTTATGACTTCCTTTTGGATATCTAGTTTGTTCCTTCTTGTAACCATTTCGTATGTACATTTTTCTTTGTGGATATATATCATCATGATTGTCTTCTACTTAGAATCTTTTACACATGAGAGAAGTTACATCTCTAATTGATATCCACTTTTCTTTTATGTCCACCGTTGCATTTCCTTTTTCAGTTTTGGTGGCTTCGTGAAAGGATTTGTCTTGAGTGCGTATCTTATTTTCCTACATCTTGATGCACTCTTTGGCCGTGAAGATTATTTTTCCTCATGCCTGTCTTGATGAGAGTTTTGCCATTTCAATTGGTATCCCTCCTCTCTTGACAAGGTTATTATTTCCTATCTTCACCATGGGTTGTCACAAGCGTTGGTTCTTATTTTGTTTAATAGTAAGCTTGTGAACCCATTTTCTAGTAGGTGTGTGTGGGAATGATATATCTTGCACTTTGTGTCCCATTTCATCAAGACTATGTTGATGAGTAATGTTCATCCTTATCTTAGTCTTCTCAAGTGCCTTGCCATGACTCACACACATTATTTTGGTTGAGCCTAATCTTAAGTTGCTTCTTTTACATATTGCTCAACCACTTGTTTTGTGCAAGAGATTTTCTTATTGTCTCATCTTTCTTCTTGCACCCTTGTGTGTTTTTATTAATTTTGGGGGAGCAACGATCCTATTTTGTGCACTTGTATCATATACAAAAATCTCTTATTAGTGCACAAATCATGGGGAGCTTCTCTAGTTTTGATAAAACACTCCGTTGCTTTTATCATAATATCTTTTATTCATGTGGTTCGAAGGACCATATGATTGTTTGTTCCATCTGGTATCTTTTGATTGCTTGCCTCTATTTTGGTATGTCCTTGTGGCATACGATTCCTTTATTTGCAATCTTTGGGTCCTCAATATAGTTTGTTTTCCTCCAACTACTTATCATTGTATTTGTGTATTTCTTTGCACTCATTTGCTCAGAAGTACACACTTTTTGGAGGACCACCAAGTATATTGGCTTTCTAAACTTTTCGTCCATTTTGGCAATCGATGCCAATGGGGGAGAAGTTTAGAGAGTTTAGTTTACTTTGGATATGTTTAGAGGGGTTTGCTTTTATTGCGTAAGCATTTACATCTTGCACGCATGCATTATTGTTTTGTATGTGTGCGGTTGGTTATGCTTATTTCCTTATATAAACTCTCTTGAAGTAGTTGTCATCAATTACCAAAATGGGGGAGATTGTTGGAGCATATATCTCCATATGTGGTTTTGGTACTTGATGACAATTCCTATGGACTAATGGTTGCCTTAAGTTACATTTATAGGATTTGTCCATAGGCACTTCTTGAAGTCCATCTGTTGGGTTCAAGGAGTTTATATGATGACCAAGATGGTATTCAAGGCATTATCCAAAGAATGGTCATAGAGACACATGGTTGATCAAGATCTCAGATAAAGAGTAAATCAAGATGATCAACACACAAAGCGTACAAGATGTACCGAGAGGGATCAAGTGATCCCATGGTATGGATTTGTCCATAGGCACTTCTTGAAGTCCATCTGTTGGGTTCAAGGAGTTTATATGATGACCAAGATGGTATTCAAGGTATTATCCAAAGAATGGTCATAGAGACACATGGTTGATCAAGACCTCAGACAAATAGTAAATCAAGATGATCAACACACAAAGCGTACAAGATGTACCGAAAGGGATCAAGTGATCCCATGGTATGGTAAGCATTGTCCATTACGTGTTTGTGTACTAACCCATGGTCTTCGTGAGAGTTCTATGTGGGGGTTAGGTGTGTTTACATGGGCTTGCGTCAAAGGGAAGATCTCATACAACCCATGGAGTATGACGTCAAGTTGTGATCATCATCAATGGTTGATCAAGATCTCAGACAAAGAGTAAATCAAGATGATCAACACACAAAGCGTACAAGATGTACCGAGAGGGATCAAGTGATCCCATGGTATGGTAAGCATTGTCCATTACGTGTTTGTGTACTAACCCATGGTCTTCGTGAGAGTTCTATGTGGGGGTTAGGTGTGTTTCCATGGGCTTGCGTCAAAGGGAAGATCTCATACAACCCATGGAGTATGACATCAAGTTGTGATCGATTCGGAGCTCGTATGCGAAAGTTATAGCTGTTTCAGTGGCGAGCGGTAGTACCGCTAGAGTTGGCGGTAGTATCGCTGGCACAAGCGGTAGTACCGCTGGCTGGCGGTAGTACCGCCCCTGGTCAGCGGTAGTACCGCTCCAGGAGCTTAGTACCGCCTGCCTAGCGGTTGTTCGTGGACGGACCTTTTTGCGAAGACTTTCTTGGCGGTGGTATTGTTGTTGCACTACCAGGGGCCCAGCGGTAGTACCGCTCGGGCCAGCGGTAGTACCGCTGGAGTGCCAGCGGTAGTACCGCTACAGCCAGCGGTGGTACCGCTAGCTGGCGGTAGTACCGCTCGAGTGCCAGCGGTAGTACCGCTGCAGCCAGCGGTAGTACCGCTGGAGCTCGGGCAGAAAGTGGGGGTAACGGTCTGATTCCTTCCCCCACTATATAAAGGGGGTCTTCTTCCCCCTTGGTCTTATCCATCCGTTGAGCTCTTATTCTATCTCCATTGTTGACATTCTTAGAGCTTGATTACTCTCAATCCCTGCAATGATTCTTGCTTGTTCTTGAGGGAAAAGAGAGAGGAGATCTAGATCCACATCTCCACCAATCACTTTCTCCTCTATGTGAGGGGAACCCCTTGGATCTTGATCTTGGAGTTATTTTTCAGCTCCTTGTTCTTCCTCTCATATTTCTCCATAGCTTTTGTTGTTGTGGAGGGATTTGATTGTGAAGGACTTGACCACTTCGTGTGTTCTTGCCATTGCATTAGTTGCATCGGTTTGAGTTCTCCACGGTGATACGTGGAAGTGAGAAGTTGAGAAGCTTGCTACCTTTGGTACTTAGTACCCTTGATATTGTTCTTCGTGGATGCTTTGGCGTCCTAGAAGCTTGGTGGTGTCTCGGAGCTCAATCATTGTGGTGTGAAGCTCCGGGAAGCGTCGGGGTCTCCAATTAGGTTGTGGAGATTGCCCCGAGAAATTTGTACGGGTACCGGTAACCGCCCCCAAGGGTTGCCACGTGTACGGGTTCGGTGACCGCCCCCAAGGGTTGCCATTTGTACGGGTTCGGTGACCGCCCTCAAGGGTCCCTTAGTGGAATCACGGCATCTTGCATTGTGCGAGGGCGTGAGGAGATTACGGTGGCCTTAGTGGCATCTTGGGGAGCATTGTGCCTCCACACCGCTCTAACGGAGATTAGCATCCGCAAGGGTGTGAACTTCGGGATACATCATCATCTCCCCGTGCCTCGGTTATCTCTTACCCGAACCCTTTACTTATGCACTTTACTTTGTGATAGACATATTGTTTATTGTAATATATCTTGCTATCACTTAGTTGTTTATCTTGCTTAGCATAAGTTGTTGGTGCACATAGGTGAGCCTAGTTGTTTGTAGGTTTTGTGCTTGACATATTAAACGTTAGTTTTATTCCGCATTTGTTCAAGCCTAAACCTTAACTATTTTAAAGCGCCTATTCACCCCCCCTCTAGGCGACATCCACGTCCTTTTCAATTGGGTTCCAGCTACGTACACAACATTGCACTCCGAATTTGAGAGGGGCTAATAGAACTGTTGTGTGGCTATTCTTTTAATTATATTTCTGGGACAGCTTCAATCAAGAAAGTGTCTCAAACAGCCAGGAGTCTAGGTGCAGCTGGCTTTGTTGTTGCTGTAGAAGATAGTTACCCAGGGACAAAGTTTGATCATGTGCCTGTCAATATTCCTGGGATTCTCATCACAGATGTCACCAAAACAAAGGTATTTTATCTCCAATGGAGCCTATTGTGCAGATATGTACGGACAAACACCATTTGTAAAAGTAGATGCGACTTGTACTACAAGCGTGAAGTAGATCAGCCTGTTTATTTGTTTTCTCAATAAGCGACTTAGAAGCTAGAATAAAAAAAGTTAACATACAACAGAATTGTTCTCAAATATCAAAACTAACTTGCAGGTACTTCCAGAGCAGTAATGTGGACCGTACCATGTATGCACTACTGCTATTGTAGGATGACATTGCAAATGAGAAAATTTGTTTAAAGTACCCATGCATGTTAAGTTCTATAATGTTTTTCTGATACAGCACAATGACATTAATTTTGGCCATGTAGGATCTTATAGACTACTACAACTCTTCTACAACAAGAGACTGGGCCACCGCTCCCCTCGATCCATCGGCCGCGCCTGATCCCGTGCGATCCGCTCCCCGCCGGCGCGGTAGAGATCCACATGGAGGCCAGTGAAGTTGACTACCAAAGTTCTTGGTATGATTCAGGCTTCTGTTATTTTACTATTTGGATGAGCATATGAGTGCATACGAAAGATTGACGCCGTACTTTGGCAACCCATAAGGTTGTTTATCATGAAGCTACTTGAACTTTTCTTATGCTCTAGGCCAACTATTGTGCTGGTCCGACATAGTGAAGGTAATACTCAATCTATTATTTTTTTTGTCTTGCCTTAAAGAACTGATACCCTTCTAGATCTTATCAATTATTTTGAATGCTTTGTATACCATGTGCTTCAATTTTTGGTTTAATCGTGTTAAAGCAAGAAAAACATTGCTCATGGCTGAGTCCATCCTCTGCATTGAAGGGGTGCAAATTTTACCAGTCATAAAATGATGTTAAAATAGATCTTTACTTTGTGCTGCTAAAAATTCAGGAGCATGTGGATTTTCCATAACAAATTGATACAAGTTAACATCTCTGATGATATTTAGTACTGTCAGCCATTGGTGTGTTTTCCCTAATTAATAATTGTTTCATGGTGCTATTTAGGTTATGCTCCAGCGAAAAATGACTTCCTCTTCAAGAGAGTACGCATAATTCCTGTCCTATAATGTTTGTTTTTTCGAAATTCTAGGGACGGATTAAGGAGGGGTGTTCGGATATATTCTATCATACTTTCTGCACAATGTTTTCTTCTAAAAATATTGGACACTGTTTGGATAATCTTTTAAAACTTAATTTCCTTTATTTCTTTCACTTTCAGAGGCTACAAAGTTTCATTTTCGGTAAGTCATATCTCCTCATCTGTCAATTACACTGCCTACTGCCCATAAGTTAAAATGTCAAAATTGAAGTGCTCAAAATAGAAAGTGAATATTGAATACAGATATACTGATGCAACACTCAAGAGGGAAGTCTGCACTTGTTTTCTGTTCTACAAGAAAAGGTGCACAAGAAGCAACACAATGCCTCTCACAAACTGCAGGGTCTCTTGGCTATTCAAATCCATTCATGAAATCTATGCAGCAGTATGAACATCTACGAGAGGCTTCCTTAACCTGTAGTGACAAGCAGCTACAGTCTTGTATCGTACATGGAGGTCATGTTGAATCTTGTTCTCTGGAACATGACCTTCCTAATTTTGCTACCAATTACAGTGTTTTTGTCTTCTTATCTGGACACTCATGTTAGGTGTTGCCTAAATTTACACTAACATAGTCGTATTTCCAAATTTCAGTTGGTTTCATAATGGTGGTCTTTGCTTAAAGGATCGGAGTCTTGTTGAGGGGCTTTTCCTGAAGGGTGATCTTCAAATTCTATGCACGACAAATACTTTGGCACGGCATCAACTTACCTTCACATACAGTAGTGATGAAGTCGGCACAATTTTTGTGAGAACTTTTTTTAATGTGAAAGCATTTCTACCAACTTTTTTTAATGTGAAAGCATTTCTACCTACCCTCTGATCTTTTTTATGATATTTTCTGATTTTTATACATTTCGTAGCAACAAAGAGAAGGGATCTTATGTAGAATATGAGAGATCCATGGTTCTTCAGGTATGCTACTAAGTCTCAGTTGCTCCTGCAAAATAACATCTTAACAAACAAAGGATATGCACCACCAAGCATTTATTTGCTATGCATTTTTTTCCTTCCAGCCTAATATACATGTTGCCTAAGGTGTTTTGACTTGCTTACCTGATTAATAAATGAAAATAATAATAATAGACAGGTTAACAAATTTAGCTCAGGCCTTGTTAATATCCATATAATTATATGTGAACTATCCTTTGAATAACATAAGTTGGTTCTGACTTTGTTCCCGCAAATGATCGGATATGCTAAATTATTTTTCATGTATACAAGGATTTGGTTATCCTGTAATGCATTGTCGTATTTATTTAAAGTTATTTACATTTTGTAATTCAATAGGGGTCGACAGAGAGGAGGCGCGGCCCAGGATCGGACCCGGAGTTGTGTATCTTGAGGATTGCTGGAAGCCGTGCCTTGATGACATCCATCCTGCTTGGCTGCTGGCTTTTCGCCTTGTGTCGTTCTTGCTTATGGCTTCGGTGATTATCTATGATGTTATTGTCGATGGGTGGACCGTCTTCCTTTACTACACTCAGTAAGCTACTTCATCTTTCCTCGTGTTACTGCCTCTAAAGCAAATTGTCCATTTCAAGTAATATTCATAAAATTATTTGATTCTGTTTGTTCTCTACATTTGATAGGTGGACCTTCTTGCTTGTCACCCTGTACTTTGGGGTATGTTTTTTGCTACAATAAACTTATTTATGACCACTTATTCGTGCTTACACATGAGAATGACAACAACATATTCTGCCAAAAATTGAAACATTGCCAATATGATTTTTGTTTTGTTTTGTATAACATGCAATTTTTTGTATTGTGCATGCTTGCTCATTGCCTATTTTGTTGGCACTTACTAGGTGCTACCTCTAACGTGCACCTTTTTCATCTTTAGCTTGGCTCGGTGCTTTCGGTTTATGGATGTTATCAGTACGCTTGCAAGACGGATAAATCTGATGCAGACCATGGTTCTTATATCATTGCTCCCACGGAGGAAAGTACATACAACAATTCCATCAAAAGTTCTTGTTTGAATAAAACACATGATGGTCGGGAAATTGCGGGATTTTGGGGCTACCTGTTTCAGATCATGTTTCAGGTAACTCGTCATATACACTTGAGTACAAAGTACACATGATTTTCTGAGTTTTAATTGTTGAACAGTAGGTGTGTTGTGATTGATGCAAAAAAACATAATCTGAAAGTGTAATTGCTTGACATGTAATTCTTCTACATTATTGTAGCTATTCGCTTAACTAAAAGCATTATGAACTGTGGCCGGCTGATGAACGGTGATGATTACAGGTTTGGTGTTTGTTGCCCACCCAATTTTGATCTGCTTGTTTTCAGACAAATGCAGGTGCTGTGATGCTTTACAGGTATGGTGTTTTGGTTCATTCTGTACCCTTTTCTTGCGTGGAATCAATACCAATGAGTTTTGTGAGTTTTCAATCAGAGATTTTACAAACTGTATTCTCTTGAACCTTTTATCATACTAAGGTTATTATGTGATGAGATACTGTAAAAGAAGAGGTTATTCCGTGAGGCATGCAAAAGAAGGGTCAGGGAATAAGATTAGGCCATTAGGATCCTCGGATCAGATCGAAACCAGGGAAATCATCACGAATGCACACATATACTGTAAAAAAGGATTGTAAGTAGTAAATTGAGAGTTTTGGAGTTCCCCGTAGTTGCATAAAAAATGTGCAGCTTAGTATTTAAGTTATCCATCCATTTCCTCCAACATCTATCCATTTCCTCTGCCTCTGCCGTGCCGCCGCCGCCGCTCGCTCGTCGCCGATCTGACTTGACTCGACTCACCCGAGAACAACACACACACACCAAGCGAGCGAGCGCCCCCCCCCCCCCAGTCGGCTGCTCTCCTGCCTGCCTGCAAGGTACCCCGCCGACCCTTGTCACTTGTCACCAACGGCCTGGAGAAGATCCAGGCTCAACTGCAGCCTGGACCCAAGTTTCTTGCACTTCTCTGTCTCTTTTATCGGCGAGGATCTTCCACGGTAGTAGGTTTGAGGTTAATTTCATTCATGGTGACCCCTGACCCTCATCTGCTCCGAAAGATGAAGAAGATAGCCAAGCCGGGCTTTCATACAGAGCCACACGCGTGCTGTCATGAACTTCCCTGCAACTTGGCCCTCTCCTGAACTTTCAGCTTTTACAAAATTTAGTCCAGCTTGGCCCTCTCCTCAACTTTCAGCCTTTATAAAATTTTAGTCCAGCTTGGCCTCTCCTGCAGTTACAGTTTCTATGAAATCGTGAGACTCGAGCTCTTGTCTTATGTTCAGGCAGACTAGAGTGCGGCGCCGCCTTGCTGAATGTTCCTGCAAGCTTGACGAGGACTGCTGACACCATAGCAACCGAGGATAATGAGCTGGTGTTGCCTCCCAAGAGCCAAGAAGCATCAGCACAATCTCTACTCCCACAGACAACAGGAGATTCTTCACTCCAATACCAGCATAAGCGGTAAGACTTCTCTTTCCGTTGCGAAATTTACTGCACCATCGTCCGACAGAGTTTACGGATTTATTGTTATGAATTTGTGATGCCTTCAGCCCTTCATGCAGTATTCTTCCATCAGTTAGTTTTTTGTTCCCACACAACTACAATTTTTTTAATAAGGAAAATATACCCCCGGCCTCTGCATCTCGACTATGCATGCAGCCATACACAACTACAGATATGCCGAAGCTTAATGTTCATGTTTACGCTTTACTTATCATTCTTCAACAAAAGTTTGGAGAAATAATTAACGACACGTCCTTACCGAGTGTTGCTGCTTTCAGGCATTTCGGCCAAGGTGGATTCGGGACAGTATATAAGGTGACATTTTCATCTCCCTATTATGTGGGAACTGCTCTCTCAAACTTGTTTGCTCGAATCTGGCTGATCAGTATATCCATGTTCCAGGGAACCCTACAAAACAAGCAAGACGTCGTAGTCAAGGTTCTCTCTGCCGAATCCAGACAGGGCATCAGAGAATTTTTGACAGAAATTGATGTTATCAGCAATGTGAAGCACCCTAACCTGGTCGAATTGATCTGCTGTTGTGTTGAAGCAGATAATCGCATTTTGGTGTATGAGTACCTAGAAAACAACAGCCTCAACCGTGCACTGCTGGGTATGAACCTATTATTATGTGACTATATTAACATGATCATTTTCTTTGTGACTTGACAGTTTACCTTGTGCGTCCACAGGTTCTACCAGCGATCCTGGTAATTTTACATGGAGCGTAAGGTCTTTCATATGCATTGGTGTTGCTAGAGGTCTTGCATACGTGCATGAAGATATTAAATTGTACTCCATCATACTAAATTCTGAATTAGTTTAGTTTTAGTTTCGGAGTACTTAATATCAAGTACTTCCATGGGGCTATCATGACGTGATCTTCAAGGAGACGCAATTTGCAGCATTTTGATGGTTGGGTATTGTTTATAATGGATCATTGTAGACCAAGTACCATTTGTAGTCATGTATGTACCATCGCTCTGACATCTACGTTGTCTAATCAGTTAGTGTAACTGAAAGTGCGTTATATCGACTAGAGGGGGGTGAATAGGAGATTTTTAGAATTTCATCACTGGGGAAATTCCTTTTGAGGAAATTCCTCACTGATGACTAACTTACAGCGGAAGCAGTAAAGGATCAGACGTGCAAACGTTCACACCAGCAGTATTTCAGAGTGAAGAATGTGAAAACAGATCGCACAGTAAGCAGGCACGTAGAATACAGATGATGATTAACTATTGTGAAGAATTTTGGGTTGAGGAAATTCAGAGAAAGTCTTCAGCAAATTCTTCAAACAGTCACAGTGAAAGTCATCAACACATAATACAGAGAAAGTAAAGAGTTGAGGGATTAGAACCTGATTCTCAGAGACGACAGTCGTTGATGACCCAGTTCCAACTGCTGTGACAGTTGTACATCTGGTTTGGAGCGGCTTGGTATTGAAACCAAAGGACACCCAATCCCGGGACACACAGTCCCTACCGTATTCTCCTTGAGCTAAGGACACACAGTCCTCGCGCCAACACTCGTGGTAAGTCTTCAGGGCAGACTTCCAAACCCTCACAAACTCAGTCACCCGGCGATCCACAATTGACTGCTAGATTGCTCTAGACCATGACGCCTAACCGTCTGGAGGATGCACAGTCCTCAAAGGTAAAAGGCTTCAGTCCCACACAGGAACAACTTCTTCAGTGATGCTCAATCACTAGGTTTGGTTTGTGGTTTCGGTGGGTGGTGTATTTCCTCACTGATGAATTACTCTCGAAGGCTCTGAGGAATTTGGGTTGCTCTTATGACAAGTGTCAGTTTCTAACGGAGCAGCCAACCAGCTAGTGGTTGTGGGGGGCGGCTATTTATAGCCTGGGAGCATCCCGACATGATTTGACACTAATGCCCTTAAATAATATGACCGTTGGAGTGGATAAGACCAGTGACTTGGCGTGGTTATCGAAACGGTCGGGACCCTCAACTGTGAGAGTCCTCATGTCACTCATATTCCTCACTTGAGGCTTTTGGTAGGATTTGGCTTGGGTTGAGCATCATGAGGAAATCCATTCCATAGTGTTACTTTGACCCCCTTTAACAGTACGGTGTTCCTATTCATCAAATGCAAAGAAAGTAAAACAGAAAACGTAAATCTTCACGCTTCAATTTCTTCAGAACGATTTTCTTCAGGAACCACCGATCTTCTCAATATCAATATCTTCATGAGGAATATCCATTTCATCGCAGATTCCTCGCGATTCATTTCTTCAGCTTCAGACCAATTTCTTCAACTGAAGACATATATTTTTAGGGGTCGATATTCTTCAAATATCTCAAACTCCTCAATGACTTATAGATCCTGTGTACACTTACAAACACATTAGATACTTAACCTATAAGTCTTCAAACCACCAAAATCACTAAGGGGCACTAGATGCACTTACAATCTCCCCCTTTTTGGTGGTTGATGACAATTAGGTTAAGTCTTCAACAGGGATCAAAAATATGAAGTGTAAATACTCATTTGAGGAATTTGAAGACAAGATTCATAGAGACTCCCCCTGAAGATGTGCATACCTTGAGGATTTAGCTTTTATAGCTAATGCACATTGATGATTTATATCATGGAGATCTCCCCCTGAATCTTGTAAATCATGCATACATATAGCATATCATATGAAGAAAATGAAGATGCATGATGGCAAATGGTATCTGACGAATTCCAGCATGCGTGCATTAAACTTGTGGAATAAGCATGCGAAGAAAAACGTTCAAAAGCGTCAGAGTACCATCGGGCTTAAGTTACAACTCATTACATAAAAACTTCAGAAGAGCAAAGAGTTTGTAACTTAAATATAGTTCATAAGCCCCAAAAATAAATCCCGTTTGAAGACTAACTCTCAAGTTTCTCCCCCTTTGGCATCAAGTGACAAAAAAGGGACAAACTGAGGACTAACGCCCGTGAAGACTTCATTTCTTGGCGGTTGATGAAGATCCTTGACGCTTCTTGGGTCTAGTCTTCTTCCTTGGGCCTGTTGCGGTGTCGAGTTGTTCCTCATCAGACTCAGCGGTGCGGAATGAAGAGAAGGAGCTGTCTTCAAGGCCTGGCACTAGAATGGGCCTGAACTTCTTCTTGGGAGGCCACGACCAGTCAAAGTCCTGCTCAAAGTTCATTTCTTCAAGCTCAGTCTGGGTCTTCAGATGTGCAAGTGTAGCCCAGGTGCGATCAAAAACCTCATGCATATAGTGATAATTAATCTTCACAGAGTTCTGGGTTTCAGTAAGGGTTTTCAAAATGGCACCAAACTGGCGTTTGACCCATTTGTGGTTGTGATCCACCTTCTGATGAAGACTGAGGAGAAGCTCTCTGGTGTTTAGCACGCGAGGAGGAACAGGGCTGGGTGGACGAGTCTCAGTATCGTCCCATGAAGAATAAGCGTCTGGTTCTTTAAACTGGCCATCAAGGGGCCTGCTGCCTTCGTCAATCACAGACTTTCCTTTTCCCTCAATCGGCTCGAAAGTCTTCTTGTTGACCCGGATAGGAGGCATATAACCAACTTGGTTTTGGAAATCAGCGTGGAAGTTGATGCTTGTCCTTGTCCTGAGGAATCTCATGATCCATGGTGCATAAATCTTGTGATCATAGGGGCACATTGCATTCTCAGCCAAAGTCCTCAAGAAGAAATCATGGATATTCATAGGAATACCGTGAATGATGTTGAAGAGGATATTCTTCATGAGGCCTACAACATCTTCTTCATCGTCCTGGCCTTTGATTGGCGCGAGCACACTGCAGAGACTGCGGTAGACAGACCGGGGTGTGTACTTGAGCTCATGGACGAGGAATGTGGTTCTTGAGGGTTTGCCTGCAGCCAAAGGCTTCATGAGGACTTCCATCATTCCATTTGGCAGCTCACGCTCACCATAAAGCTTCACTGCCCCGTCTGAAGGAATTGGTACGGGCAGTTCTCTGAGGAGTTCAGAAGCGGGAGCCCTATAGTGAGTGTTTTGGGTCATCCAGTCGAACACCCAAGTGTTGATGTCATCAGCGTTGCCAGAGATGTGCAGAGTTGCATAGAACTGAAGAATAAGTTCACTATTCCAGTCTGATATATCTGAGCACATAGGGAGCAAACCTGCATCGTGGAGTACACTGAGGACTGGTTCCATGCAGGGTATTGCTTCAAGCTCATCATGAGGAATGTGCCTGTGCTGGAATATCTTGTTGCGTCCACAGAGCACAGAAGCATAGTAGTTCATCTGAGTCCTTGTCCAAAACTTCAGATGCCTCATTTGAGGCTTGTCATAAGGGTTCTCTCCGATGAAATACATGTGTTCCTCAAAGAAATCTTCTTTCTGAAACTTTGGCCGCTTCGAGAATGGCTGGCGCTAAACTGGCTTGATATTGTGCTGAGGAATGGGAGGGGAAACAACCATGGCAGTCTCTGGGTTGAGCACAGTGAAGTCATTGTCAGGGGCGGGAACATTTTCTTCAGCATTTTCCTCAGGTTGAGGAATTTCATCAGCTGGTATTTCTTGCTCTGGCTGAGCTTCAGGCTGAGGAATTTCTGCTTCCTTCTCATCTTGAAGAGTTTGGTCAGCCTGTTCAGAGTGAGGAGCCTGCTCAGAATGGACATTTTCTTCAGCTTGTCTTTCTTCAGCTGGCTTTGTGGCAGAAGCAGATTCATCAGCTGCTGCAGCTGAAGCTTGAGCAGTCTCTGTCTGAGGAACATGAGGTTTAGGACTGTCATCAATCTGGATCTCCTCATCAGTATGTTCCTCAGAGGCAACATCCTTCATTTCCTCATCTGCCCTTGTAGTTTGGTCACCAATGACGACCATTTCATATGAAGGTGCAACATTTAGAGGCACCGGGTCCAGAGGGGCAGATTCTTCAGTTTCCTTGAGGCGCTTTGCCTCAATCTTTTCTTCTGCTGAGGAAGCTTTTCTCTTCTTTGCTTCCTTCTCAGCAGCTCTTGTCTTCTTCGCGTCTGATGCAGACGGGATTATCTTCTTCACCTTTGAAGCTTTTGGTGAAGGTGTTCTTTCTGCAGATTCTTCAGCTGGTAGTGAGGAACCAGCTGGAACAGAGTCATCAGCCTGCTTTGATGAAGCAGCTGGATCAGGAGCAGTTGCATCAGGGGTTGCAGTTTCATCAGTAGCGGTCTCGGTGTTGATTTCTTCAATGGCCGGCTCATCAGCACGGCGCTCTTGGTGTTGTTCCTCAGCTTGAGGAATTTCCTCCTCATCAGGAGATGCATCTTCTGGCTGCTCAACCAGGGGCTGAGGAGTTGGTGCTGGTGGTGGGTGTCGTTTGTTGTAGTCATCAACAACACTAGTGGCTATCTTGATGAAATTGCGCTTGATGCTTTTGCGGTCTGACAGTTTGTCACACTTGTCAGTCAAGACTTGTAGCTCTTTCTGGGTTGACACCAGTGCTTCAGGCGTCAGCTTGAGGAGATTTTGCCTGAGGAATTTCTCCTTTTTGGCCTTTGCAACCTTTGCCTGCCTGGCCTTCTGTTCCTTCCACTTGGCTTCATTTATGAAGGTGGCCACCATGTGGCTGACGCCAGGAGGAAGTTTCAAATCATCAATAGGTGTGTTTGGGTCTTCATACCATACATTGATGAAGTCGAGGAGGACCTTGGGGTCCATGGCCAGAGGAATAGCACTGCCTCATGCTTGTGCTACCCTTTCTTGCTTGTTTCTTATGATGGCTTGCAGGGTTTCATTGTCATAGTCATCACTTCTCTCTGATCCAGACGGGACTGCGATGATTTTGTTGGGGCTGGGTAGAGGTGCAGGTTGAGCAGTTGTCAAAGTCTTCACAAGGGGTGTTGAAGACTTTGTCTCCGAGCTAGTTGCAGCTGGGAGTGAGGAGCTGGAGCTGGCTGTCGTAGGCTTTACGACATTCTTCTGTACTGGCTTTGAAGGTCGAGCTGAGGATTTTGGCGCTGATGGTTTTGGTGTTGAAGGTTTTGGAACCGAGGGTTTTGGAGCTGAGGATTTTGTGACAGAAGCCTGTGCAGACTTCTCTTGAGGCTTTGGAGCCTTTGGCTTTGTTGGCACAGACTGCGGTTGAGGAATCTCTGAGCCTGAGGTTTCTGTTGCTGAGGAATGAGCAGCACCGGAGGCAGCAGTTGAGGATTCATTAAATTTCTTCACTGCAGCTTCTGCTTGCCTCTTGAGCTTGGCCAGATGCTTTTCTTTCTCTTCTGGGTAGTCATCAATTGTCATGAGACTTGAGGGATGTGCTACTTGATGATCCTCAAGTGGGGCCCTTCTGCCAGGAGGCTTCAAAGCGAATTTCTTCGCATATTTTGGAGTCACAAACCTGTACTCCTTCCACTCCTTTGCCCATCTGCGCTCAATTTTGTGCAGCCTAATCTTTCTCTTGGCCATTGTCTCAGTTCTTCATCAGGCGTGCAATAGTCCATGTATATGTCCTCAGGAATATCAGCAGCTGTGTTCTGCTCCAGTTTCTTTCCTCCCTTCTGTTTCCTCTCTTCCTCCATTTTCTTCAGACGAGGAATTTGCTGATGATTTTGAACTCTTGAGGATTCTGATGAGCCTTGAAGAGTTTCTTCCAAAAACGCTGCAAATGAGTTAATGTGATGAGAACCGAGAGATTCATCAGCTGACATGTGTGTACCTGTGAACAGAGTATAGTTGCGAGGTATTTGGAGAGGTCATATGCGTTCTCAGATTTGAAGAAAATGAAAAAGTTTGACAGTTTGAGGAATATAAGCAGTGGTTGAGGAATTTGTCTAAGCACACTGTTCTTGGGTTCCAGAGTTGTACAGATCCGAAAATTCGCACAATTGAGGAATCTCGTGAAAATCTTAGATGCTTAGCTAGTTCATCAGTGATTGCGGTAATAGGTAGTGATTGAGGAATCATCATGTGTGCATCGTATCTTGAGAAAAATAGATTTCACATGGGAGAGGTAAAATTTCAGAACTAATCTGCTGTAAAAATGGGGTATATTTACCCTAGAAGGTGCGAGCGAAGAACACAGAAAGTGGTGTTGGAGAGGCTCTTCGGTGGAGTGTCCAATGCACCCTAACTTGGCAGCAGAGGACGTCTACGGCGGCGGTGGACGTAGATGGTCCGACTCCGGCATGATCCTGGCGACGAAAAGGTCGAGGCAGTGAAGCTGTTCCTCACCGGCGACAAGACTACCAGCGGTGGCGCTAGGGTTCGGTGGAGTGTGCTGTGGCAGGAGAGCGATGAGGCGAAGAAGATGATACCGAGGGGGATAAGGACATATTTATAGCCCGAAAGTTACTGTTTGGCGCGAAAGTTTCGGACCAAATAGCCCCTGCCTCTACGTCTCCGCAGGACACGTGTAGCTCCCGTACGATGCGGTGGAGATAGTGGAGATCGTGGTTATCCGATCGTGGGAAGTGGGGGTTCAGTTACTGTTCTTTTAAAGAAAACAATTTTTGAAGATTTGAGGATTTTCGTTACAAAATCATCAGCTGACAAGGATGCAGTGAGGATTTGGAACAAAGTTTCAAGTAGAACGCATATGAAGAATTGAATAGACTGGATAAGTATAGCATAGAGGGAAAGTGGGGTCCGATCACATTCACTTAGCAGAAACATCAACTTGAAGAAATAGCAATAAGTGAATGATGTTGAGGACTAGAAATCACAGTCTACCTAGGCAAATGAAAGTCATCAAGTGTTTTTGAAGATTTTCTAATAGATTATCACAATGAAGAACAACTGTTTTGAAGAAAAATGTATTGTGAGGAAATTGATCATTTGAGGAAAATCAACTTGAGAAATTTCACATTGGGCGGTGGCGTTACCCACCATATAAGAATGTTGATTACAGACGCTGCGTACAATTGTCGTAGGGCCGTGAGAATCAATTTCTTCGTTAATTTCTTCACATTCAGAGTGACTTTCTTCATCAGTTGAAGAAAATCGTTTCATCATGTGTTGCACATCTAAGTCATCAACTTTGCATAAGTGTTAGGATGTGTGCATGTTTTTACAAAACATTTGTAGATTCTAAGATATTTAGCTCACACCGCAACTTGCAAAACCTTTTCTCATCCAAGGGCTTAGTGAAGATATCAGCCAGTTGATCATCAGTCTTCACATGGTCGATGAGGATATTGCCCTTGAGGACATGGTCCCGAAGAAAATGATGACGAATCTGGATGTGCTTGGTCTTCGAGTGCTGTACTGGGTTATATGCAATCTTGATAGCACTCTCATTGTCACAGTAGAGAGGCACATTCTTCATGTTGATGCTGTAGTCCTTGAGGGTTTGCTTCATCCATAGTAATTGAGCACAGCAAGAACCAGCAGCAATGTACTCAGCTTCGGCAGTGGAGAGTGATACGCAGTTCTGCTTCTTTGAGGACCAGCAAACTAGTGATCTTCCGAGGAAATGGCATGTGCCTGAAGTTGACTTGCGATCCACACGGTCACCAGCATAGTCTGAATCAGAATACCCTACCAGATGAAGATTGGAGCCCTTGGGATACCATAATCCTAGTGTTGGTGTGTGAGCTAAGTATCGAAGAATATGTTTCACAGCCTTATGGTGTGATTCCTTCGGTTTTGCTTGAAAACGTGCACACATGCAAACACTAAGCATTATATCTGGCCTAGATGCACATAGATACAATAAAGAGCCAATCATAGAACGGTATACCTGCTGATCGAAGTCTTTACCATTTTCATCAGTGCCGAGGTGGCCGTTGGTAGGCATCGGAGTCTTGGCACCTTTGCATTCGTGCATGTCGAATTTCCTCAGAACATCCTTGAGGTATTTCTCCTGTGATATGAAGATTCCATTGCTTTGTTGACGAATTTGAAGACCTAAGAAGAATTTCAGCTCCCCCATCATGGACATCTGATATTCTTCACTCATCATGTAGGCAAATTCATCACTATATCTTTTGTCAGTACAGCCAAATATGATATCATCAACATATATTTGACATACAAACAGCTCATTATCATAAGATTTTGTGAAAAGAGTTGGATCGAGTGAACCAGGTTTGAAGCCTTTCTTCATGAGGAATTCCTTCAATGTATCATACCATGCCCTAGGGGCTTGCTTGAGGCCATACAGAGCCTTTTTGAGTCTGAAGACTTTGTCTGGATTCTTTGGATCCTCAAAACCTGGGGGCTGAGCAACATATACTTCTTCCTCAAGCTTACCATTGAGGAATGCACTTTTCACATCCATTTGATATAAGGTGATGTTATGATGATTAGCATAAGCAAGTAGAATTCGAATAGCTTCAAGTCTAGCAACAGGTGCAAAAGTTTCATCGAAATCTATTCCTTCAACCTGGGTGTAGCCTTGGGCTACAAGTCGTGCCTTGTTCCTCACCACTTGACCGTCCTCATCTTGCTTGTTTCGGAAAATCCACTTGGTGCCGATGATGTTGAGCTTTCGAGGATCTGGTCGTTTGACGAGCTCCCATACGTCATTCAGCTTGAATTGAAGAAGTTCGTCTTGCATGGCTTGGATCCACTCCGGTTCCAGAAAAGCCTCAGCTACTTTTGAGGGTTCTGTGATGGATACAAAGGAAAAGTGCCCACAAAAGTTAACTAAGAGTGGAGCTTTTGAGCGAGTGAGAGGACCTGGCGCATTGATGTCGTTGAGGATTTTGTCAAGTTCTACTTCATTTGCAATCCTCGGATGAGCTGATTGAGGATTTTGTCTAGGCTGAGGAAGTGGGGCTGTTGCAATTTCCTCAGGAGCATCTTCTTGGTTTTTATCAGCGATGGGAATTATTTCTTCACCAATTTCCTCAATAGGGACAATGTCTTCAGTAGGCTTAAGCTTGATTGCTTCCTCAGGAGACAGCTTATCTGGATCAGAAGGCAATTGCTCTCTTTGCGAGCCATTAGTTTCATCGAACCGCACATCTACAGTCTCAACAACTTTGTTGTGATAGTTGTTGAAGACTCTGTAGGTGTGCGAGTCCTTTCCATAACCGAGCATAAAACCTTCATGTGCTTTAGGTGCAAATTTTGAGCTATGGTGAGGATCTCTAATCCAGCATTTTGCACCGAAGACTTTGAAATAACTTACATTGGGTTTCTTGTCAGTGAGGAGTTCATATGAGGTTTTCTTGAGGAATTTGTGAAGATATACCCTGTTGATGATATGACATGCAGTGTTGATTGCTTCAGGCCAGAAGCGACGAGGAGTCTGATATTCTTCAAGCATAGTTCTTGCCATTTCAACCAGAGTCCTGTTCTTCCTTTCGACGACACCATTCTGCTGAGGAGTATAAGGAGCAGACAATTCGGAAGTAATACCAAGTTCATTAAGATAATCATCAAGACCAGTGTTTTTGAACTCGGTTCCATTATCACTCCTGATGTGTTTGATCTTGATGCCAAAGTTCGTCGAGGCCCTTGAAGAAAATCGTTTGAAGATTTCCTGCACTTCAGTTTTATACACTATGATATGCACCCAAGTGTATCTGGAATAATCATCAACTATGACGAAGCCATATAAAGATGTTGCATTGGTTAGTGTGGCATAGTGAGTAGGTCCAAATAAATCCATATGAAGCAATTCGAATGGACGTGTAATAGTCATGATGGTTTTAGAGGGATGCTTGGATCTGGTCATTTTTCCAGATTCACAAGCACCGCAGAGATGGTCCTTGAGGAATTTGACTGATTCGATGGCGATGACACGCTTCTTCTTTGCAAGCGTGTGCAAATTCCTCATGCCTGCATGACCTAGTCTTCGGTGCCTCAGCCATCCTTCTGAGGTTTTTGCTAGTAAGCAAGTGGCTGGTTGAGGACCTGTAGAGAAATCGACAATGTACAAATCCCCTCTTCTTACACCTTCGAAGACTTTGGATCTGTCAGATTCCATGATGACTACACATCTATATCTACCAAAGATAACAATCATATCAAGATCACAAAGCATCAAGACTAACATGAGGTTAAAACCAAGGGATTCAACAAGCATCACTTTGTCCATATGCCTATCCTTGGAAATAACTACTTTGCCAAGTCCAATACCTTGCTTTTACCTTTGTCAGCATATGTGATTTGCTTCAGAGGTGATGGAGTTAGTGGCATATTCATCAGTAGGCTTTTATCACCAGTCATGTGATGTGTGCAGCCACTATCGAGAACCCACTCAGTATTTTTGGGTTTGTCATCCTGCAGATGAATTAGTACAGCTTACCATCTCATATGCTTCAGATTTGAAGAATATGATACTAATTTCATCAGTTCAGTAATTTCATCATAACAGGAATGTAAGGACGTGTGAAATATTTCTATTTCATCAATCATTAGCTTGCGTCCTATCAAGCATTTCTTCAGGTCTCCAGCAAATTCTTCAGATGATGATTTTCATCTGGAGACCTGACCTGCAGAAGTGATTAGTTTGATTTCTTCACCACCCACATCTGAAGGGGTGGCAAAGCATTCATCATCCTGCGAGCACCATATGAGAAAGGTGGCATTGAAGCTAATGCACTTCTTTTAGCAGTAGGGGGGTTAAAGTACTCATATGAGTATGCAGAGAACTGGTTTGAGGATTTATGAACATAATGATTTGAGGAGTAGCGCTCATATTCATATTCCTTGTAGTTTCCCTGCATGTTAGACGCATAAGCACGGGTACGAGCATAGTTTTTACCAGTTGAGGATTTTGATCCTCTTGAAGATTTTGGTCCTCCTGAGGAATTTGATCTGGGGTTCAGATTCTTCAGAGGTGGTGTCATGAGGACATTCACTTGAAGATTTTCAATACAACTTTTAGGAACCCAGATTTTCCTCAGAGGAGGGCCATTCCTGCAGTTAGTTCCAACATATCTAGCAAATACTTCACCAGATTGATTTTTGAACAGTTAGTTGGAGTCAAATGACTCATCCGAGGAATAGGATAATTCACATGAGAAGCCAGTTAGATTAGATGGATCAAAAGGAGGCCGAGTAGCAGCAACCCATGAGGTTTTGGGATACTGCTCAGGTTTCCAATAAGTTCCATCTGCATTTAATTTCCTCTCAAAGGCAATTCCTTCTTTCCTCGGGTTCCTGTTCAAGATCAGCTTTTTGAGCACATCACAAAGGGTTTGGTGTCCTTTGAGGCTTTTGTACATGCCTGTCACGTACAATTCCTTCAACCCTGCATTTTCATCAGTAACATTTGTGTTTTCCTCAAGTGAGGAAATAGACACAACAGGTGCAGTTGAAGAATTTGTAGCATTTGATGATTCTGGTGAGGAATTAGCAGTTTCTCGTTCAATGCATTTAAGACATGGAGGAATAAATTCAACTAGACTAGCACTGATCTGTTGAGCTAGTAATGAATCATTTTCCATGCGAAGATCATCATGAGACATCCTCAGTTTCTCAAGATCAAGCTTCATTTGAAGAAATTCGTAGGAAAGCTTCTCATGATCAGTGAGGAGAGTATCATAACGATCCTGAAGAATATCAAATCTGGACTGAAGATTTTTCATGTCATCAGCGAGGATTTGATTAAGATTCATTTCATCATTCAACAGATCATCACTTTTGTCTAGCAGTTTTTGAAGCTTTTCCATAGCAGTTTGTTGTTTAGTGGCAATGATAGCAAGTTTACTGTAACTGGGTTTCTTATAATCATTATGTTCACAGTCACTTGAATCAGAGGAGGAGGCATCATTTGATACCTTTGAACCTTTTGCCATGAAGCAATAGGTTGGAGCGATGTCATCAGCATAGTCATCAGTATGGATGGTGCAATCATTTTCTTCAAGATTGAAGATTGACTTGCTGACAAAAGTGGTTGCTAGTGCAAGACTAGCCTGTTCGGATTCTGAGTCTTCTCCAGAGCCTTCTTCTTCATCACATTCCTCTGATTTTGCCTTGGAATCCATTTCCTTGCCAATAAGTGCCCGAGCCTTTCTGAAGCTAGTCTTCTTGTGTGAAGAGGACTTTGAAGATGAGGATTTTGAAGATTTCTTCTTCTTCTTTGAGTCATCAGAACTGTCATCCTTGTATTTCTTCTTCTTCGATTCCTTTCCCCAGCGGGGACAATCAGCAATGTAATGACCTGATTTCTTGCACTTGTGACAGGTCCGTTTCTTGTAGTCCTCAGATGCAGATTCTGATTTCCTCATGTCTCTTCTTGATGATTTACCGAACTGACCTCGGCGTGTAAGTCTCTGGAATTTCCTCACAAGCATTGCGAGCTCCTGTCCAAATTCTTCAGGGTCACAACTGATGTCATCTGTTTCTTCTTCAGATGAGGAAATTGCTCTAGCCTTCAGTGCACGTGGTCTGGAATAGCTTTGTCCATATAGATCTCTCTTTTCTTCTTGCTGGAATTCATGAGTATTTAGCCTTTCAAGAATATCAGCTGGATCTAGCATCTTGTAGTCTGGTCTTTCTTGAATCATCAGAACTAGAGTGTCAAATGAAGGATCCAAGGATCTCAGCAGTTTCTTCACAACTTCGTGATCAGTGATGTCTCGAGCTCCCAGTGCTTGCAGTTCATTTGATATATCAGTGAGGCGATCAAAGGTGTCTTGGCAGCATTCATTGTCATGTCTCTTGAAGCGATTGAAGAGATTGCGAAGAATATCAACACGAGAGTCACGCTGGGTTGATACTCCTTCATTTACCTTGCACAGTCTCTCCCAGATCAGTGTTGCAGAGCCCAAAGCACTTACTCTTCCAAACTGGCCCGGGCTCAGATAGCCACAGATGATGTTCTTCGCTTGAGAATCAAGTTGCTTGAATTTCTTCACATCAGCTGCAGAGACACTAGCAGAAACGATGGGGATGCCATTTTCCACAATATACCAGAGATCATTGTCAATAGCTTGTAGATGCAGTTGCATTTTGTTCTTCCAGAAAGGAAAGTTCTTCCCTTCGTAGGTGGGACATGGTGCAGTCACCTTGAACATGCCTGCAGTCGACATAACTAAAACTCCGGGTGGTTAAACCAAAATCACACAGAACAAGGGAGTACCTTGCTCTGATACCAATTGAAAGTGCGTTATATCGACTAGAGGGGGTGAATAGGAGATTTTTAGAATTTCATCACTGAGGAAATTCCTTTTGAGGAAATTCCTCACTGATGACTAACTTACATCGAAAACAGTAAAGGATCAGACGTGCAAACGTTCACACCAGCAGTATTTCAGAGTGAAGAATGTGAAAACAGATCACACAGTAAGCAGGCACGCAGAATACAGATGATGATTAACTATTGTGAAGAATTTGGGGTTGAGGAAATTCAGAGAAAGTCTTCAGCAAATTCTTCAAACAGTCACAGTGAAAGTCATCAACACATAATACAGAGAAAGTAAAGAGTTGAGGAATTAGAACCCGATTCTCAGAGACGACAGTCGTTGATGACCCAGTTCCAACTGCTGTGACAGTTGTACATCTGGTTTGGAGCGGCTTGGTATTGAAACCAAAGGACACCCAATCCCGGGACACACAGTCCCTACCGTATTCTCCTTGAGCTAAGGACACACAGTCCTCGCCCAACACTCGTGGTAAGTCTTCAGGGCAGACTTCCAAACCCTCACAAACTCGGTCACCCGGCGATCGACAATTGACTGCTGGATTGCTCTAGACCATTATGCCTAACCGTCTGGAGGATGCACAGTCCTCAAAGGTAAAAGGCTTCAGTCCCACACAGGAACAACTTCTTCAGTGATGCTCAATCACTAGGTTTGGTTTGTGGTTTCGGTGGGTGGTGTATTTCCTCACTGATGAATTACTCTCGAAGGCTCTGAGGAATTTGGGTTGCTCTTATGACAAGTGTCAGTTTCTAACAGAGCAGCCAACCAGCTAGTGGTTGTGGGGGGCGGCTATTTATAGCCCGGGAGCATCCCGACATGATTTGACACTAATGCCCTTAAATAATATGACCGTTGGAGTGGATAAGACCAGTGACTCGGCGTGGTTATCGAAACGGTCGGGACCCTCAACTGTGAGAGTCCTCATGTCACTCATATTCCTCACTTGAGGCTTTTGGTAGGATTTGGCTTGGGTTGAGCATCATGAGGAAATCCATTCCATAGTGTTACTTTGACCCCCTTTAACAGTACGGTGTTCCTATTCATCAAATGCAAAGAAAGTAAAACAGAAAAAGTAAATCTTCACACTTCAATTTCTTCAGAACGATTTTCTTCAGGAACCACCGATCTTCTCAATATCAATATCTTCATGAGGAATATCCATTTCATCGCAGATTCCTCGCGATTCATTTCTTCAGCTTCAGACCAATTTCTTCAACTGAAGACATATATTTTTAGGGGTCGATATTCTTCAAATATCTCAAACTCCTCAATGACTTATAGATCCTGTGTACACTTACAAACACATTAGATACTTAACCTATAAGTCTTCAAACCACCAAAATCACTAAGGGGCACTAGATGCACTTACAGTAACCATGGACTGAGAGCTGAGACTGGTGTTGAATTTTGATATGCGATGACATCTCCAGGGTGATGATGCCTTTTCGTGTTTGATCTTTTCTTTACATACTACAACCACCGTAGCACTAAGCATCTTTTCAAGATTATGGAGGATAGTTCTGTTTCTTGCCTTTCCTATTTGATCTGTGTTTTTATCGGGATGAATTACTAGAGGTAATGTGCCTTGGTGGTGTATGTGTATGTGTATCTTTATGTCCATACTGTGTCAGACTTAATGTTTTTGTTAAATTTCATGATTTGTATTCTGTTACTATCCCCTCCATTCCATATTGCCAGTCTTCTATTTCCGGCATGCAAGGCATAGGATGGATAAGGGCCCATTTGGTTTGAAGGTGGGGGATGGGAGTTTAGGGGCGAGGAGATTAAAAGTCATTGGTTAGAGATTGGGAGTTAGAGTGAAGACTTAATGTTTTTGTTAAATTTCATGGTTTGTATTCTGTTACTATCCCCTCCATTCCATATTGCCAGTCTTCTATTTCCGGCATGCATGGCATAAGATGGACAAGGGCCCATTTGGTTTGAAGGTGGGGGATGGGAGTTTAGGTGCAGGGAGATTAAAAGTCATTGGTTAGAGATTGGGAGTTAGAGTGAAGAGGGAAATGATGTGATTAGCAAACTCAAAATCTATATCTCTACTATTAAAGAAAAATATGTCATAGTTGTGATGGTTCGACCATCCTCTCACCCCCTTAATCGCTTGCAGAAAAAAAGAATTATAAAAAAGGAAAACACAATAGGAGTCTCACCCCTGAACGCATCTCCCACGCTCTAACCTCATTGATCCCCTCACCCATATTCGAGTCTACCTCGTGCGAAAACCGCCACCCCACACCCCACTCTCCTCGCGTTGCCCCACGCTACACGAGCGCCATCGTCCCGTCGACAGCCCTCCCCATAACCCAACCTCCCTTCCATTCCCAACCACCTCACCATGCCTCCCGTCGTGGCGACACAAGGCGTTGCGCCTCCTTCCTTCACGCGACACAAACTGATGGATCTCTCTGGCTCCGTCCTCCTCCATAGCGAGGCGCCGGACCACGCGCCTTCCTCCTCGAGACACAACCAGATAGATTCCCACCTTGGCCTTCCATTATAATTGTTGTTTTATGTGTGTGCAGCTGGTCGAGAGAAGAAAGATGTTGCATTCTTGGTCTGAAGTTTCCTTTTTTACGGGTTACTCTGCAATGATGTGCACTATTCTCGAGTACACTGTGGTATTTTGATAAAGGATCGGAAGCCAGTGTGCTGCATTTTGCAGGTGATTTTTTTCCAGGGTAGCATGCCATGCTTCTTGCCATACTGGTGGCATTAAGAGGTCGCTACTTGTGATGTGCATTTAAATGATGTCAAGAAGACTTGATTTGATGCATCTAACTCAATATATCAGAAAATGAATATTGAATAATCGCATCATATGCAGATTCCTCGTGCTCTCATTCCATGTTATATATGCTTTTCTCCTGAAGTTTTCATCAACTTCGCTCTGTCCATTGGTATCAAGTTAGGGAGAAAGATGACATTCTGTCTTCTTCCAATGAGCAAGGCTGATGAACAGAATGGATGTACATGTTTTTTTCTTGGGGGACGCAAGTAGAAAGTTGTTTCTATGTCTTCTTCCATGAAGAGGGTTTTTTCTTCTTCCATGAAGAGGGTGCTTAAGGAGACACAACACGTGGATACACATATTGTTGACACGCGGCCTCTAAGAATTTAGCTTTTTCTTCCATGATTTTTCAAGTTCAAAAATATATTCACATTGGTTGTTGAAGAGGGAAGAAACGAAAGAAATAGTCAATGTCACTACATGAGTTAAAACCACATGCCATCATATTTCACATAAAATTCCAAATCAGCACCATCTTTTGACCAATGTGTTTGAATATCTTTTGTTAACCCGTTGCAACGCACGGGCATTCAACTAGTAGAGTATACTAGTACAAATGCATGTGCGTTGCACCGGACGAAAAATTCGTCCAACGAGCTCTTCCTCAAACCTCCATGTGTAGTTAACTCTACCGGGAGAAGGGGACACATTATAAGCAGGTAAAACTTTGCTCTTCTACAAACTACAACAAAAGATTATGGAAAGTTTATTAATCCAATTATTCAATACTTCCTCCGTTCCTAAATATAAGTCTTTCTAGAGGTTCAACTAATGAACTATATACGGGTGTATATAGACATACTTTAGAGTATAAATTTATTCATTTTGCTTCATATGTAAACACCTAATGAAATATCTTAAAAGACTTATATTTAGGTACGGAGGGAGTAGAAGATAACGGTACAGTTGTGGGTAATGGAACATACACATTCTATATATTACCCTGATTTTTTAATTTGGAGGCGATTGACAAAAGAAATTTTAGATAAACATGACCATTTTGTGTAAGCAAAATAACACAAATAACAGGAAGAAATAGGATACAGAGATTACCACAATGTGAGTACACAATCTGACTTCATCTACCAAGACTAATAGTTGTTCTCTTTTAGTGATAATCTTCTATCTGGGAGAGTTGCAGACTTGTTCGTAACAAAGAAAAAATATTTTTTCTGAATCATTAATTCTATGCACCACGTATCATTCAAATAGGAATATGCAGCACTACGATTGAAGAATAGTGAACCTGACCGAAAAGCTTGGATGAGTCATAGTTTTGGGGCTAGAGTACCTCCATGAACCCACATCATAACCATATTATGTCATTCAGTAATCGAGCAGTCTGGTTGAATCCATCATAATCGATGTCCTTGTTGTTGGGTCCATGCCTTCCCGCCTAGAGGGACCCCATCCTGATAGAAGTTTTCGCCGTTGAATTCATGCCTTCCCGCCTACACGACAACACGCTGATATGAAGTTCTGGATAATATACTCTTAGAGTGACATTTTTCTTTCAAAAATATTAACCAAGTAACCCTAAATCTAAATGCAGAGTTGCAGAATATACATAAACAAAGCATATTCTGATCACATGTCTATTTAAACAAATCATTTTTCATGTAAAAAGTCTATTTCGATAAAATAACAATTTTTGCTGAGTACAATAGTAAAACCATCTTACAGTTTCATCAGTTTTTTAAAAGCACAAATGTAAAACTGTGTTCGAATTGAAATCATATCTCTGTTTATCAGAAAATCAAACTCTCATATCACAATGTTAGCACAAAATTAGTTTGAGTACCCAGAGTTCATCATATCACTACCTTCTAGAAGTACCTACTGCCTGGCCGCAACCCCTTCATTACGTCGTCGAAGATGAACCCAGGGCGGCGCCACCCGAAATTGTCGTTCGCCGCTGCTTGTACGTCCTCGTGTCTGCTGGCATGTCTCCTCATTCCTCCTCAGGGCGGCCGAGCAACCCGTACCTAAGAGAATGCATATAACATTCAAACAGTCAGGATGTTTCTTTTGTCTTCTGTAAGAGATGAAATCAAGCCATCAACTCATTGTGACAGATTCTACCGCATTTTTCACACACATCAAGGGGTTGTACGAATAGTTACATGCTACTCAAATATTTGTGCATGTCACAAGGGAATATACATACGATTCATTACTACACTATCGTAGGAATCCTTGAAGCCTAGTCAAGGTGCCTCTTGTTTTTTTTTTCTCCAAAAGGGGTAAATGGAATGATAACAACTTGCAGCGTCATAGGGAGCACTTCCCTGATTCCCCCGGGATGAAAAGCCTAATGATTATTCTGCACCTGTGGAATGTGAATAAAATTACAGATGTTAAAATCATCATGAAGAAGCTATGCAATCTGTAAAATGAAATACAATGCTTTAAAATGGCCTTATTTTTGTAGGAAAGATCGTTGCAATCAGTGAATTGGTACATAGACATACAAAGACGTGATATTGCCATGAATGATTCAGAAAATTGTGGAGTCCCTTTATAAACTACTTTCTGTATCTTTTATGAGAAGTGGCTCCCGACCAACAACTGAAGAAGAACACTATGAGTGCATCACAGGAAAATTATACAGGCAAGTAACTGCAATACGCATACCTTATTCACTGCTTGGTTTGCCCTGTTTAACTGGACAGCTGAGTTATTGGCCTTACGAGGAGCAATATTGATCACAACGTCATCATCCAATTCTTCTTCGGAAGGATCATCTGTTTCTTCCATTTGGAGATCATCCAAATCTTCTTCAGGACTTTCTGTTGTTTCTTCCATTCGCAAATCATTGTCGGAATCAGAGGGTTCTGTCTCGGTATCACAGGGTTTTGCCTCAGCATCAGAGGGGTCTGTCTCAGCATCTCCTTTCTGCACTTCCGACGAAATGATTTGCTTAGTGTCCTTCTCAAAGAGCTTACTCATCACATAATTCATGATGTTGCGCTCCGTCTGAAACGCAACACGATTAAGAACAACAACATATTCTTCATTGGCTTTCTCAGGAGGTCCACAGTGCTCCTCACAACCGCAGAAATGAATTGGGTAGGAAGGGATTTCAATATTTCTGAAACTATATTTGTGCTTTCCACTACCTTTAAAGGGCAAAGGTTTTAGCTGTAAAAACAGATCCTTGGTTAGGAGAACACATGTCAATGTAATAATTGACATATTAGATAATCATTTCGGTAGGAAATGCACAACTGCTATTTTGATCAATATACGGCATGATACACTACTCTCTTACCCTTGTCTCTTTTGTCATAACCACAGTTACAAAACAAGATGTTTACCTAATATCTAAAGATGACTTCATACTGAATTGCTATTTCTTATTCAAAACCTGATCTTAGCAATTACACTAGCTTAGTTTGGCTCATATTCCGTTAAAATGAACATGATTCAGGCATCAGGTCAGCCTTATGAAAAAAGCAAGTACGGTGTCATGATCATGCTATTAATCATCATGAGGAATGGCATACTGCTACTTGCATAGTCATAACTATTTGCAGTCTTGCACGAATTAAAGAAACTACATAATGCACGATTTGAAAGATTCACTAAAATAGTCAAACCAAAGAAGTATGCAACACAGAGAGACAACTCACCTTCCTCAATCTCGGGAAGTAGATGTTAACCTTTGAAGTTTCCAAAGCATGCTTCTCCAGCTTCCGCTTCTCCTTCTCCTCCTGCTTGTCCATATCATCTTTCGCAGGCATTTCTTGAGCAGCTGTCGCCGCCGCCGCGGCTTCCTGCTCCCATTCTCGCTTCAGTCGGACGAGGTAGTGCTCCTTGGCCTTCTCAAGTTTAAGCTTCCCTCCTTTCCATTTGCACCCATTGTACTACACACAGATCAACATCGTATCAGAAATCCTCTGTGCAGCCACAGAACAAGACAGCAAACAACTATTGGAGGGCCAAAATCTCGTTCATCTCCACTAAAGGCGCTAATTTGGACGAACGGATAGAATCAACAAGCCCCAATCTGCTACTATTAACAAAGATGGTTGGTTGGATGGGGTGGCGGATGCTTACGGTGGAGAAGAGCTTGGCCAGGGCCTTGTGGGAGGGGCATTGGAAGTCGACGTAGGCGAAGCTGCTACGCGAGAAACGGAAGAATGGATCCCATCCCATCCACCCGTCCCCAACCCTTCCGAAGAACCCAGACGCCGGTCCCACCACCACTCACCTGGATCCGGATGCTGCCGTCGTTCCCCGCATCCAGCCCATGCGTCGTGGCCACCCTGTGCAGACGCGCTCGATCGGATCGAGCGAGAGAGCCACCTGCCGCACGCTCGCTGACCCGCCTTGATCTGGAATGATATGGAGGATTTTGGATTGTGGATTTGAGGCGTCGCTGTCCCTCGCCTCGCTCACGCCCGCCGTGACGCGTCGTCCGGCGCGACTCCTGGGCCGTTGACCCCGCTCAAAGTAGATCCCCCTCGAAGTCGAGCCGCCGGCGCGCCAGTGACTACTCCGCCGACGGATCCGTGCGACGAGGGGAGGAGGAGAAGTGGGGAGCCGGGTAGGGGGTAGGAGGAGGAGGAGGAGGGGCGGACTCTGTCGCGCAGCCGACGAGATGCGTCGGAGTGACGCTGCTCAGGGAGGGTTTTTTTTAAAACGAATCGTTTTCTCCCAATTACAGAAGGACCACGGGTTGAATACCTAGAAGAGGAGGGGATTTTATGCAAAAGTGCCGACGACGGACGACAGAACCGCTCCGCGCTTTATTATTACTAGCAGACATGCCCGTGCGTTGCAGCAGAAAAAAAATCACCCCCTTATACGTATTGGACGATATGTGTAATAGGCATTTCCAAAATAACTAATATAGAGAATGTATTAATTAATATTGCACAATAAGCTTTATTGTGAAAAGTAACATGCAAAATAATAGCATATTTGAAATCTTCACTTTTTTCTGAACGATTTTCATATATAACATGTTAGATTTGAAGTTAGGATTTAAAAGATATCAATGTTTTAAAAGCATTTGAATTTACACAAAAAATGAAGCAATAGGAAAGGAAAAACAAGAAAGTAACATGCAAAATAATAGCATATTTGAAATCTTCACTTTTTTCTAAACGATTTTCATATATAACATGTTAGATTTGAAGTTAGGATTTAAAAGATATGAATGTTTTAAAAGCATTTGAATTTACACAAAAAATGAAGCAATAGGAAAGGGAAAACAGGAAAGTAACATGCAAAATAATAGCATATTTGAAATCTTCACTTTTTTTCTGAACGATTTTCATAAATAACATGTTAGATTTGAAGTTAGGATTTAAAAGATATAAATAGTTTAAAAGCATTTCAATTTACACAAAAAATGAAGCAATAGGAAAGGAAAAAGAGGCGAGCGCTAGAGTCAAACTGAGGTCGATTGGTGATGCAGCAAGCCGTCGTGCGTGTGTCACTCGGCTAGGCACGTGATTGTGTTGAAACAGAGATGACACTTTATATATACCAGGTTAAACGAATCGTTTTTTGTTTTCTCCACTTAAAAAGGGAGTGCGGGTTGAATACACAAAACGTCAGGGGCTTTTTTGCAAAACCACCATGACGGACGGCATAACCGCTGCGCGCTTTATTATTAGGGGATATATATATATATATATATATATATATATATATATATATATATATATATATGACAAATTTTATCTACCATCGGTGGTAGTTACCACCACTTCCGTTTTATATGTTGTATGTAGTATCTATCAAATCGAAGAGTATGTATGTGTAGTATGTAGTATATAATCATGTTTAGGTAGTATATATACTATTTTTTTGGTAGTATGTATCATATTTTGTGTATGCTCCTTTTTACATACAAATATATACGTATTTCACAAATATAATAAAAATTATGGGTCAACTTCTAAATTTTTCATATAACTCATTCTGAAAAATCTTATATATAGTATATGAACATAATAGAAACGATAAATTAGTATATATACTCCCACGTGGTAGTATATGGAACATGTGTGGTAACTACCCCTGGGTGGTAGGATGTATTTTTCCTATATATATATACTAGCACAAATGCTCGTGCGTTGCAACGGGAGAAAAATAAAAAATAAAAAAAGTGTAGTCCATTGGTAAAAACGCGCGTGGATACTGTCAAAAAAAGACACGTACATAAGGTCTTAGATTATAAAATATGTACAAAGAAAGAACCTAGTGCAAGTATATCATGTCCAAAGATTATAACATTTTCCAAATATTGATGCTTAAGTTAACATGTGACAATACAAATAGTCGGTACAAAATAAAGATAAATATTGATTAGCATTTTATCCTAAATAGTATTTTTAAAAATATTTAATATGTAAAATAACAAAATATTCAAACTCTACACATTTTTCTAATCAAGTTTCATATATAACATGTTTAAATTGGATTTACGGTTTAAAAAATATTGTTATTTGAAAATACATATTTATTCTGAATGGACTTCGAGGTTATTAACGCATATGTGAGGGGTGTATGTAAAAAAATTAAAAAATGATTCGCACTGAATGTAATTTGGACCGCGGGTTATTTAGCACGAAAGTAAGAGGGTTTTGTGTAAAATGTGAGAAAAACGGTTCGACCTCACTTAAAAACGTACCGCGGGTTAATTATAGGAAACTACAGGAGTGTTTTTGCAAAAATGACGCGACGGACGCCAGAAACAGTGTGTGCTTTATTATTAGGGGAGACTAGGACAATGTCCGTGCGTTGCCACGGAAAAAAGAAATAATTCATTTAGTTTTCTCGCAACCCTCAGTTCATTTGTAAGTTCAACCGTGAGTTGTCGCACATGAAAAGGCATGTTGTCTCTTCTCCATGTGTCGTTCTACTATTGGCTCATCACGAATGAAATCTCCATTATCAATCCTTCTCCTTGGTCGTACTCTCATTTTTCTTTTCAAATATTATCTCTCCCTAATAATAAAGCGAACATATAGCAAATAATTGGTTGCCCGATTCTTTCCTTCGACCGTCCATCCAATCTGCAAGAATTAAGGGTGTAAAACATATATATAGCAAACATGGAAGATACTCTGATACAACAAAGGTGTGTATGGTATGTCATATATGACAATGCACAATGATATCCCTGAATCACATATGACAGTATACAGATATATCTTGAACTCAAATGAAAATAGGAACTCATCACTGGTAACTCCATTTGGAATTGAGTTGCCAAGCGTAATGCATGAATAAACCATATTAGCATCCAAGTCAACAGTTTCAAAAGGAGCTGCATATAGTGCATGTAAGCTATTAATCTCACATGAGGTATCAAACAACTCCTAGGAGTGCTCATTTACTCACAAGTAAAGGAACCCAAAACTATCCGCCACCAAAAGAAGACCTTTCTCGATGTTTAAGTCCATTCCGTATATCATGCGCCAAGTGCTTGGACCCTGTTAAAAGCAACAATCAGGGTTGATTAAATCAAGCCCAAAGTGGATGCAAAAAGAAAAAAAAGAAAACAATGCAAACAAATGTTTGCCTAACACAGCACAAGAAGCGTTGAGATAAGATTGAAATGCAATATAAGCTTGATCAGATAGCAATGGAGATAACTTACACTCCAACCATCTGGGTTGAGATTTAACAAGGGCGAGCCAATTCCAGTGTCCAAGTCTGTGCTGCTGATAGTCCCATCAGAAGAAGCTGTGTATAGCACTCCATCATTTGCAGTGTCAAACCTGAATAAGATCATATCAAGTTGCCATATTTCATCCTTGGATAAGGGAACGAATAATAGCCATCAAGCTAAAGCTCTTACTTCATACTGTTCACAATGTAGGAGTGCACAGAATCATAAGTAATCTTCTCATGCAGCTTAACATAATCCCAATTCCCCATCATGGAGTAGCAGCTTCTAAAAATTCTGAATTCATAAGTGTTTCATATGTTAAATACTTCTCATTTCAAATTAAGTATCTTCCATGAAGTTAGTTTATAGCCCGGACTATATAAGTAAATCGATTGCCTGCAAGGCTGCAATTCTAGGCTAAGCTAAACTTTGGAACCCCATCACGAACCCTTTTGAGAACTGGAATGCAAGACCACATCTGGTTTTGGGAGACCAACAAACTAAAACTTTGCTAAAAACGATGTCTGCTTATGAATTGAATAAAACATTGCTAAAAACGATGTCTGCTTATGAACTGAATAAAAGAACAGCTTTGCAGTTTGGTGGCAGACAGAGAAACACATATGTGAACAAGGGCAAGTTCATTTCATCGGCCTTGTTAGTGATTTGGCTTTCAAGGGGCTACATACCTCTGCTATAGCCACCGTTAGCGATTTATAGTTTGACAAGAAGATTTAGGCTATGGCCATGGATCCATGGTGGAGCAGTTTTGTCTGCACAGAAAGAGGAACAACAGGGAGGGCATGAGGTGCTCAAGAAGGGAGTGCCCGAGGCGGGCGTGCCGGTCCTGGCCGTCGTGCTGAGGGCCTGCGGCGGGGTGGTCCTGGCCGTCGTGCTGGGGGCCTACGGCGGGTGTGCTGGTCCTTGCCGCCGTGCTGGGGGCTTGAGGCGGGGCGGTCCTGGCCGCCATCGACCGCCATGGCGGGGCGCGGCTCAGGCCGGCATCGAAAGGAGAAGAAGGCGAGGGGGCGACGAGAGATGAGGTGGGAAGAGGGAAGGGACATACCTGCGCCGTCGCCGGCTGCCTGGTTGCGTGCTAGGTCGCCGCCGCCAGGACCTCCCCGAGCTCCCTCGCCTCCTCGCCGGAAGCCGACGGCCGACATCCTCCTGCGCCCGTACGCCACCCCTCTCAACCTGGCCTCCTCATCCTCCTGTGCCCGTACGCCATCCCTCCTCGCACCCGCATGCCGCCCCTTCGGCCTCACGTCATCGCCGACAAGGCGCCCTCCCGTCGCCTCGCGCGTCTTCTCGGTCGGGGCCCTATATTCGGAGGAAAACAAATCTCGCCGGGTCTGAGCACGGATCGAAGGAAGGTGCGAGAGAGGGGGAGAGAGAGAAAGAGGAGATGGGGTCAGGAGAGGAGGGGGCGTACCTGAGCGAGGGGCCGGCGGCGGTGGCGACCTCACCTTGCCACCTCGACGCCGGTGACCCCCGTCGGTGAGGATCTCCTCCAGTCCGCCGACAAGGGCGCCGCCACTCACCTTCTCCTGCACCGACGCGGCTGGAAGAGGATAGATCAAACAAAGGATTTCGACTGAAAAAATTACAGATGCAGGGGCTTTCTTGCAAATATGAAACGTTTTTCCACATATCCCTCACTTAATCAGGGGCTGTGGGTTGAATGCTCGAAAACGGAGGAACTTTTTCGCAAAACAGCCACGACGGACGACCAGAAAACGTATTTGCTTTATTATTAGGTCGAGATATAAGTAACGAAAGGCCAGTGCGTTGCAACGCGAGAAAAAAATTAATAGTCTTTGATGATCTGGACCACATTTTGATGCATCGCCAAAATATACTACCACCCTTAATTCCGTGAAATCATGAAGATTCTTTTAACACGTGCACAAATTTGAAGCTGTGATGCTTTTTTCAAATTCGTGAACACTTGTATAATTTTTCGAAAATCAAGAACATTTTTAGAATGGAATTAATGGGAATTTTATACTATTTACAATTTTTTCAAGAAAATCTTGAATTGGCGAACGTATCTAGAATCAACGAACATTTTTTTGAAATTAGTACAACAATTTTGGAAATTACCGAACTGTTTTGATTTAAGTTTTTTTTTTGAACTCAATGAACATTTTTCAGATTCATGATTATTTTTTGAATCGGCGAACATTTTATGAATGAATAAACTATTTTATAAGCCACCAAGAGTTTTTGAATTTTAAGGATATTTTTATTTCATTCACATTTTTTGAATTGGCGAAATTTTGTTAAATTTCGTTAAAATTTTCTAATAGAAGAATTCTTCTAAAATTTATGTACATTTTTTGAGTTCCTGTGCATTTGTTTAATATTTTGGATATTTTTTGAATGAGCAAAATAAATTGAATTCACACTTTTTATGATTTATTGAACATTTTGTTTAATGAATCCCACTTTTTATTCTCGGATTTTTTTAAAGTCATAAACTCTTAAAAATAGAAAAAACACAAAATAAAAACATATAAAAAAGACATGGGCCGGCCAGACGTATGGAATGCATCTTCGCCAGCACACAGAACACTGTATAAGAGGTCGCTACTGCATGGGCCGGGCCAGACAAGGGATTCCCCTGTGTGAAACTTTTTTCTCTCACTTATAGATGACGTTGACGGATAATGTTTTTGCAACTTTTGGGGGAATTTTCAAATGTACCGTCCGAAGCAAATAGCTCCTTTATTATTACGTATACATATAAACAAATTTATGGATATTCCACTAATGCGTTTTCTAAATCAGATGTACTGAACTAAACAATGACACATTTTACACATTTTTGAATCGGGGCAGTGTGTTTTCATATGGTTGTTTATTCATTTTCGTTTGTACGTAGTCTATACCGAAACACCCAAAACACCGTATATTTGTGAACAGAGAAAGTATAAAGCTGTTTTAAAACGAAAATGTTCTAGTAAAAAAGCAATGTTGTTTTTGTTTTTTGGCCAAAAAAAGAAAAGAAAAGTGGCTTCTCTAACATCTTAGGGATGAAATCTTTAGAATATTTACCAAGAGGAGTACAAAGGAAAACTAATACTTCCTGTGTCCCAAAATAAGTGTCTCAACTTTATATTAGCTCTAGTATAAAATTATATTTAGTTTGAGACACTTATTTTAAGACGGATGGAGTATATGGTTGGATGCTCAAGAGGATGGTGATGCATGAGTCTATGAGCGAAAATTGGGCCGACGCTACTGGGAGACGAGGACGTCGGTCCCGTGGCGCCGACCGCGTTCCTATCCCGCCGGTGCCGACGAGCGGTCGTGCGCGCCGCGAGGAGATCGAGCGCCGCCTCCGCCTCCTCCCCGACGACCTATACTACAACGAAAGGTGCGCCGCCGACTCCACCCTCTCGGACACCTGGCTCAGGGACGAGCACGACGTCGTCAGCAACGGCGACGACGACGACACCGGCGGCCAGTGAAGACGGCGACTGCGACGGCAACGACGGACTTTTTTTTTATATTAATTATGTCAAACTGGGCCGTTTTGTGGCCGTGAAAACTGGGCCGTTTTTAATGTTAATATTATTATATTTTAGGTTTTTTAACTGCTTTTATTTATTTTTAGTTGAGTTTTTTTATTTTTTAATCAAGTCCAACGCGACATGACTAGGGGTGCGGCCGCGTGGTGGGCGCACACACGACCCAATCGACAGAGGCGGACATGGGCATTGCTGTCTCAAACGGACAAAATCCGGTCAAATCGGATGCCCATTTAGGGTCGTGCAGTGGAGTTGGCCTTAGGCACCATACTGCGAGAGTGGGGTTGGACCTTGACACGAGGCGCCAGTCTGATAGTATGTGTGCGTCTTTAACTTAAACGTTACATAGTGTAATATGGCGTCTGCCAGTTGAGCCGCACATAAAAAGGTCAGTTGAGTGAATTTTTTTAAAGCGTGACTCAGTTTGTAAAATAATATTTTTTTAAAGCATGACTCAGTTTGTGAAATAATTTTATGCATGATCAATTGTGTGCATTTTGCCTATAAGCACAGACAAATGAGTCAAGCCAAGCGTGCCGGTCTGATCCATCGGACTGACGCGACACATGCGTGCACCGGTGAGACTCCACCGATCGTGCCACGAAACGACACTGCGGCCGTCTATGTGTGCCTCTCCAGCCGCACTCGAACCAGACAGACACCGACTGTTTTGGACGGATGGTATGCATGCTAGCTGGTCCCGTCTGCGTTCGAGATTTGCACATAACGGGGACAAAGCAATGACCGGTCAGGCATCAGGTTCAGGCGCCGTACGTACGTACCAAAGACCGTCATCTTCATCGGAAACGGACTGAGCCACATGTAGTAGTAGCTAGTACAGCCTACAGCTTACAGAGGCGTGCTGGCTTGAGTAGCTACAATTAACATGGAGAACCCAGACGGCTTATCAGACCGGGGCCATAGACGTCCCGATCGGGCTGATAAGATATGCACTCAGAGGCAGCTAAGCTGCGGCAAGCGGTCGACGCCGATAGCTCACCGCGAACGGATAGCCCTAGCTTGCCGTCGACTTGAGTGTCAGACGTATGACTCCCTGCTGCTTGATTACCCAGCAATTATCGAACGGAGTTGCGTGCGGTTAAGAGATTCTGTTCATCGCTCGATTAGGATTAGGAATAGCTGGATGATTGGTAGCTGCTTCGTGCTCACATGTAGTACCACCACTCCGGTTCATGTCTGGCGGCGATCGATCGAGTGTTGTGTTATCAACCAATTAGTTACTATAGAACGGGCAGGACTATTGGAATGCTCGAGGGGTGGTCTTAGCTATCGCGAGAACTGAGTCATCCACTCTTTATGTTATTGATTGAAAGAAAAGAAAAGGAAGAAAAAATGTCTGCTCACCAGCTAGCAGCTAGGGTTCATACCGTGACGGTCACCGTACACAAGTTTTCTTTGGATCCATCCATTCGTTGTCTCTGTGAGTCTTGCACTCGAAGGGACGTGTGATGTGCGCGTGGGTCTGTTGCCAGCAGCATATACAGGCTGCAAATGAAAGAAAAAGGATGTTTTCAACGTGGAAGTAGCCAGGCCACTAGCAGGACAACGTAAAAGGATGTGTTGCAATCTCATCTGAAGAGGCGGATGCACATGCGGGAGATCTTTTCTTGCTAGGCGGGTGAACGAGACCATCTATCTATCGATGGCTTTAGCCGGATCACGTCCTACCGATCGTGATCCACTCATCCACTACAGTATGTCTGAAAATTACGATCGTGGGTGGCAAGCGGCTTCCGGAGCACCGAAAGGGCGCACTTCTTCTTCTTCTTATTATTATTATGAAGAACGCCCGGCAAAGCGAGGGGCGGTTTGCTGCCTGGTGAGATCAAAATCGTCTGCATTTGTTTGTCCCGACGTCCGCGCCGTCTTCCGGACAGTCGCCGTCAGTGGCCACTTTCTATCTCGAGCAGGAGTAAATTTAAAACTCGGGAGACTTTGGCTGTATTTTGGACATTTGATCTGACCGCGGGGGAGACAGCTTCGCTGGTATTGCTATCTTTTAAGTTTTAGTTTGGCCGGTCCTGGCGAGAGCTAGCGCCAGATTCTTGCAAACCATGGGTTGTTGAGGCTCAGGCAGGTTGTCAACTTGGGGTGCATTTGCAAAGATGGAACTCCGGTCAGCCGTTGGTTTGCAAGTGGCGGCTGCTGCATCCTCGGCGATTCATCAGTCCCGCGTCCTGTCGCGCCGGGATACGTTTTTTCTTAAACAAAGACAAAAAAAATTGCCTCATCGATTAATTAAAAAGAAAAAAAATACTCTGTTAATTTATGAAGAACCAGATGAAAATCGATACACACACCCTCAAAGTTATACTCACAAAGCATAAAACAGTACGATCACTTAGACAGCCTGTCCAATGCTTCCAACACCTAACAACCATTGCTCTCAATACCTACACAACACATCCAAACCCACAACACAAACCCAAAAAATGAAATCCACGGTGACGACACCAGAGTCATAGCACTATCCATCATGAATCGAGGACGCCTTTCCTTTGGTGTTACACTTCTTACCGTTGCTCATGTTTGATTTCTCCTTCAAGAAACAACCATTAGTCTTGTTGTAGTTGCGGACGTAGTTGTTGTCAACCAAGTGGCTGGAAGATGCCAACACACCGTCCTCATCAATAGCCTCAAGCATAGGAACCTCAGGTCCATAGGACTCGGACGCCTCCAGATGCACACCTGACAAAGATGAATCATGCCCCTCACACGAAGTCACTGATGAGTCCACCTTCATACTCTCGTGTTAGACTCAAACATAGCTCCCTGAGCCCAGGCATGATCTGCAGCACCAGAGCTCACTGGAAGACAACGTAGGAGGCGAGGTAGACGTCAATGATGAATTGACTCCACCGTGAGGGAAGAAACAACCAAATAACTCCACCCCCCTTGTCCTCCGCATAGAAAGCACCTGACACACAAGGAGGATTAGATGTTGGAGTGGTCTGCAACATAACTGGTATAAAGGAGAGTCTACTCAAAACAGTCTTGGCTCGCTCCAAAAAACTCCCAACTCACGCCATACAACCTTGCAATAGCACAGTCTGATCAGCGAGAGCAGCCTACAACATCACCTCGAACTGGGATACGTTTTCGTTGATCACATCCCTTGGGCTGACCCGGCAGGTGCAATCGCTGTAGATTATGCATTTTCTGTATTCATCTTTTCGTTGGAAATGGATTAGTGTTTGATAAACTTGCTGGTTTGGGACTTGGCGTGGTGCTTTTGTTTTTGAGCAAGGACTTGGGTGGTGCTGGTAGTGGCCAAGTTGCCTTCTCTTGCGTGGACAAATTTTTCGTTTGACCTTTTTACCTAACAAATTTGGGAAATGATCTTATTTTTAAAAGAAAAAAAATCAAACCTGGTTTCTTTTGATGACGCCAGCATTCGTAACGTTTGATTTGCATGAAAAACGTAAAGATTCCTGACATCTGATACGAGATTGCATGACTGGTCGATCCATTGACTCTCTAACGTGATAAAGGGTTAGACATCAGGGACTAAAGCACCACATCCTGAACAAATTGTAGGATTTCCAGTGCAATTACCTCGAAGAAAAATGAAAAAGAGGAAACGGCAAAAGGCGAGGCAGACCCGTGTGCCGACTCGACCGGGCCATGATACCATGATCGGTAGTTCAGCACCAGGGCCCTCCATTCTCACACGGTGCTCCGCACGACGGACCTGCATAAATATGCCACGGTGGTCCTCTTGCACTTGCAACTTTGCAAGACACAGATTAGCTCTTCGTTTGTCAGCATTTTTAGGCCGACTCTGGGCTGGGAACGGGCGAGTATTCTCCAGCACCAGCTTTTACTCTAGTCAGGTGATCCACCTGCTTCCTTTTCCTCAACAGCAGTGACGGAGTCAGGATTTCAACATGACCGTTGATAGAAGGAGCCAAATACATACTCCCTCTGTTATGAGAGCATCTTCAACAGACGCGCTTCGCGCCGCGCCTAAAAAACAAGTTTGCAGGACGCTGGGCGATTAGTTTTGCGCGTCGCGCAACGCTGGCTCCAGCAGTAGCGCTGGTTTGCAGCGCGCGCGCTCCGCTCCAGCAGCGCGCAAAAATGCAGCGCGCGCGCCGCTGCAGCAGCGCCCAAAATGCAATGTGAAACATTTATCAAAATGCAATAACATGCGAAATTTAACACAAACAAGTAGATGGTCATCCCCACAAGTTCATCCAACCAAGTTCAAAATACAAGTTCATCCAACAAAGTTGAACACATCAATCATCTTCCTCGTCGTCTTCCTCTTCTTCCGAAGACGATTCTTGCGCCTTCGAAGATGAATCTTCCTCCCTAACCTCATCACGCACCGCATCACGTGTAGCTCCAACGGTCTTGGCAATATCTTCAACGGCATTTTCATGGGTATGTGTGTGAGGCACATCGAAAGACATTCCACCCATGGTCGGAGGTGCACCCATGCCGCCCATGAGAGAAGCAAAACTCATGCCACCCATGCCTCCCATAGCGTTGGAGGGTGCTCCAAAGCCACCCATGGCGCCGAAGCCACCGCCACCCATGCCGCCAAGGACACTGCCACCCATGGCTCCCATGGCGCCGAGGCCCATGCCTCCCATGGCGCCGAGCCCACCGCCACCCACGCCGCCAAGGCCACCGCCACCCATTGTGCGGATCATGGCTCTTTTTTGAATCAACACTTCTTCACGGGCAAGGTTGACATATTCCTTTTGCGCATCATTGAACAAAGATGTGTCCAAGAAGAACAAGTGCTTTTCCCATTCCAACAACTTAGCTCGCTCCTCCATGCCCACCTTCTCTCCTCCAATGCCGCTTTTCTCTCCTCGGCGGCCACCCTCCTCTCCTCGGCCGCCAACCTCCTCTCCTCGGCCGCGGCATCTTGGTTCCTTGCCATTTTCCTCACCTCGTTGGCTTCTTTTCTTGCCTTCACAATAGCTTCCATAGCATTTGTGAGCTCATCATCTCCTTTCCTCTTCTTCTTTTCGGTTTTGTCCTTCTTGCACCCATCCGGTCGTTTTGGTTTCGAGTATGAAACCGAGTTGGGTGTGGGGCTTCTCTTGCCGGCATCCGTTGATGCATCATCCTCCTCATCATCATCATTCAACTCAATTGTGCGCTTGCGTTTGTTGCTCAAATGCAAATCATCCAAATCTTCACGCTTCTTCCATTTCTCATCATCCTTCAACACTTCGTAGCAATGAGGCAAGGTAAAGATTTTTCCTTTCTTGATCTTGCCCTTCTTGGTTGTCCTCGTCTCTTCTTTGAACAAGTTTTGGGCAATGTTGTACTACAAGAAAAACAAAACAAGTTAGCACTTCTCACACCAAAAACAAGTATGATGAACATGTATGAGATGCCACTTACTCTATCATCCTCATTTGTGCCACTTGGGTTAAGCTTGTCAACTGCCTTCTGTGCGGCCGCCCACTTTTGACAATCCGAGTTGATTGTCGACCATCGGGACCGAAGTGATCTCTCGGAGCGGTCTATTCCACTCACGTTCTGAGCATCAAAGTGTTCTTTCATTCGCCCCCAATAAGCATCTCTACTTTGATCACCTCCAACGGATGGATCCCTCGACACTTGCAACCAAGTATTGCATCGTAACTTGTCATCGTTGGTGGTGTAATTGCCCGCTCTTCCTTTCGGCGCCTCGGTAATGCCCTCACCCTCCTCGTCCACCTCAAACTCATGGTCGTCCAAATGGATGTCATTGGTTTGAGACCAATGCGAATTGTTGGACCCAACACCCATAGTTGACATGTATGCATCATCGTTGAGACTACAAAGTTTTGTGACAATGCAAATAAGCTATCTATATGATGATGCATTGAAAAAAAACAAGAAAATTAAAGTTGGAATTCTTTTCACCTTGGAGGCATTTCATCAAACACGTGGTGCGCGTCCGCCGCCGGCTCAACGAGTGAGCTCGCCGGCGCTTCGGTAGACGCCGCGCCCGGTCGGCGCATTGCAACCTTCTTCTTCGGCTTCGACGGTGCGGCGGCGGCACGGGACGGCGCCGGCGCGACGCCACCCGCCGGCGTGGTCGTCCGCAGCGGCAAGAAGAGGCTGCGCGCGAGGCCGACGGTCGGCGGAGCTCCGGCGGCGGCGGCGGCGCCAGCACCAACGGCGGCCGCGCTAGGGTTTTCGGCGGAGGCGGCGGCGGGGGGGGGGGGGGGTCACGGCTCTACCGCGGGGTCAGCGGGGCGCCGGTGTGCGCGTCCATGGTGGCCGGGGCGCTGGCGCTGGCGCGCGCGGGAGAAAGGAGGAAGAAAGGGAGAGTTCGCGCGCGCTCGATTCTGCCGCGTGCCGAAGTGAGCGCCCGAAATACGCAGCCCGGGATGGGGCTAGGACCAGCGTGCCCAAATCGTTTTAGCGCGCGCGCGATTTTAGCGCGCCCGCTGGAGCTGTCCGCTGCGTTGCGCGCGCGCTATATTAGCCTTTTTTGCCGCGCGGCGCTAGTATAGCGCGGCTGTTGGAGATGCTCTAAAATAATTGTCTCAACTTTGTAATAGCTCTAGTATAAATTGTGATAAGTTTAAGACACTTATTTTAGGATGAAGGAAGTATATATTTATTTATACATGTTAAATATACACTATATACTTTAAGTATCGTCGATCATGGGCTGGGGGGTGAGGGGAAGGGGGTGGCAAAATTGACAAAAATGACCCCTGAAGCGAAAGAACTCACAGAGTGAACCTTCGGAAGAAAGATTTCACGCGTCTGACCCTTTTGTGTGGCGCCCGACACCTAGGCGTCACACTACACTGTGTGACGCCTAAGCGTTCGGCGCCACACAAACGGCCACGCTGGACAGGCCGGCCCCACCCCTACATAATGCGACGCCTAAGCCTCAGGCGTTGCACACTCTGCAGTGTGACGCCGAGCGCTTAGGCGCCACACTGTGACTTAGTCTCGCATCGCATAGTTGAGCCCCATGAGCAGCTCGCCATGCGGAGAAGCTGGGCAAGGCAGCGGCCATCGCGTCCATGTGCGTGCACGTGGAGGCGACGCAGCGGCCGTTCACGGGCGAGGTGGTGCAGGCGCTGAAGCGGCTCCCTGGGCGGCGGCGCCACACCCATGGAGGAGGAGGGGGAGTCCCCGTGGAACGACGACGGCGGGAGCTGCTCGTGGAACGGCGACAGCGACGCGCCGTCCTGGCCGCGCGTCCCCGGGGCGCCTCGCCCGGGCGTGGTCGCGGGCTACAGCTCGGACCCCGCGGAGGAGTCGGCGGCGGCGGCGGCGCAGCGGCCGTTCATGGGCGAGGTGGTGCAGGCGCTGAAGCTGATCTACAGCGGCGGCGGCGGCAACGACGAGACCTGCAGCGGCGACCTGGGCGGTGGCGCCACGCCCACGGAGAAGGAGGGGGAGTCCCCGTGGAACGACGGCGGCGGGAGCTGCTCGTGGAACGGCGACAGCGACGCGCCGTCCTGGCCGCGCGTCCCCAATGCCTTCTTCATAGACGCGCCCTCCCGTCCGTCCGTCGCAATGGCCGTGCCCCGCGCGTCCGCGGCGGTGCTGTTGGCGGTCGTTGCGTCGCTCGCCTGCCTCGCCTTCGCGGAGCCGCCGCCGAGCGAGTGGTTTGCGCTGCTGGCGTTCCTCACGGCCACGCCGCACGAGCGGAAGCTCGGCTGGAACACCTCCACGCCGGCCTGCGCCTGGGTCGGGGTCACGTGCGACGCAGCCCAATCCACCGTCCTGCAGCTGCGCCTCCCGGGGGTCGGCCTCGTCGGCGCCATCCCACCGGCCACCATCGCCCGCCTCCCCAACCTCCAGGTCCTGTCGCTCCGCTCCAACCGCATCATCGGGACCATCCCCGACGACTTGCTCCAGCTCTCCAGCCTCTGCGCCATCCCCGGCGGCAGCGACGAGCCCGGGGCGGTGTCTAACAAGAAGAGGAAGCTCTCAGGCGTGGAACGGCGACAGCGACGCGCCGTCATGGGGCTCAACTATGCGATGCGAGACTAAGTCACAGTGTGACGCCTAAGCGCTCGGCGCCACACTGCAGAGTGTGTAACGCCTGAGGCTTAGGCGTCGCACTATGTAGGGGTGGGGCCGGCCTGTCCAGCGTGGCCGTTTGTGTGGCGCCGAACGCTTAGGCGTCACACAGTGTAGTGTGATGCCTAGGTGTCGGGCGTCACACAAAAGGGTCAGACGCGAGAAATCTTTCTTCCGAAGGTTCACTCTGTGAGTTCTTTCGCTTCAGGGGTCATTTTTGTCAATTTTGCCGAAGGGGTAGGGGAGGCCCGGTCTCCGTCCATGCTCAACAGCGATGCAATTAAATTCCTTCGAACAATTTTTCAGTAGCAAAATGCGGACGAAGCATGAAACAACAGCCTCGAATTGAACGTCACGTCTTTGACCTAAACCAAACCGTGCCTTTCAAACATTATAATCCGCGAGCGAGGAGAAACCAACCAGTTTCGTGCTGCTAAACTACATCTAGTACATCTTTTCACATGCATCTCTCCACAACTCGAGTACTACGTGCGTAGCCAGCCACGGGTCGGCTGTGCGTGTGGGTTCGCTACGTACTCCCTTTATTTTAAAAAATAAATGTTTTAATTTTGTATTAGTTTTAACGTAAAATTATACTTTCAATCCACTCCAAAGGTTTGAGATATTTATTTTGGGACAAAGGGAGTACTCTGCAGCGCAGAGTCGACGGGTCGGACATATATCTGCGCATTGATGAACAAACCAAGAAGATCAATCAATGATACAGCATGCATGCTTTCAATCCACTCCAAGTTTCACACGCTTGGCATACTGGGCGTGTTAATGTTGGTACCGTATGTACCAACACTCCAAGTCTACGGTCCCAACAAGTTTCCGCACTTCTTTTATGCAGAAAAAAAGGAGCAAGTCCCTATTGCACAAGCTACTACTCTCTCCGTTTCTTTTATAAGATGTATTTATTTTTTGATAAAATTAGACAATGTAAAGTACATTATGATTACATCGGTAGTCCTTAAAAAAAATACCTCTCCCCTGATTTTATGCATCTATTCTTGTAAAGACGAAAAGAAAAGTATGTCCCTATTAATTGCGTGTATCTCTTACGTCTCTAGCCTACATGATTTAATCGCCGCGAATCAATGATTTAGCCAAGGTTAATTTCGCCCTAACATATGTAGTTATATGTCTTGATCATCATGATAAAAATAATACACCTTACAAAAAGAACCAAAGGGAGTATTATCAATCAAGTGCATGTATCATGTTGATCGATCTATCAAATTTGTGTTATTTTTGTATCTGCTCGTTCCTAACTACAAGTCTTCGTAGAGATTTCATTAGAGACTACATACGGAGCAAAATAAATAAATAAATAAATACTTTAAAATATGTCTATATACATATGAATGTAGTCCGTAGTGCAATCTTTAAAAAGACTTATATTTCAGAACGGAGGGAGTACATCACATGCCTCGTGCTCTCATGTTAGTGTTGCCGCCGGGACGTCAGGGCCGGCGCTGAGAGCAACTCCAAACGGATGCACAATTTGTCCGTGTTTTGTCTGTTTGTGTCGGTGCGTCCGTCCCATTTTTTGTTTGGTCGGTCATGCGCCCAACATGCCGACCCAACTTTCGTCTGCGTGGCAGGTTTGCGGTCAATTTTTGGTCGCTTTGTCGAGAACCACATAAAATTTAATTCTAGTTTAACAAATGTTCAATACAAAACATTGCATAGTCCAAGGACTACATAAATATCTCATGTTTAACATTAAATTGTTTCAAATACATATAAAATAAAAGGTTGTCGATACATCAATTGGTTACCCACATGGATCCACATATGCTCAACAAAATCATTTTGCAGCTACACGTGAGTTTTCCAATCACGTATCTTATGATGAAACTCGACGAACTGTGTAAACATTGTTGCTTCTCCATGCTCAGGCATAGCATTATCATCCTGAAACTAAAACCCTTGATCACACACACGTTTTGACGCTTATCCTCTACGATCATGTTATGCATGATCACACAAGTTGTCATCACTTCTCATAACTTTTTGGTGCTCCAAGTTCTAGCAAGATACCGAACGATATTCCATCAAGATTGAAGAAGGTCAAAGGCACACTCTACATAATTTCTAACACTCTCTTCCTCTTGGGCAAATCACTTTCTTTTCCCTCCTACATGGTTGGAGATTGTCTTCACGAGAGTAGACACTGTGGATAGACACCATCAACTAGATAATATACATTGGTGTATTGATGGCCATTGATCTCAACATTGACCTCTAGGCAATTGCCTTCTGCCATCCTAGCAAATATTGGAGAGTACTGAAGCACATTGATATCATTGTGAGATCCGGCTATGTCGAAGAAAGAGTGCCAAATCCAAAGATCTTGGAAAGCCACGGTCTTAAATATGATAGTGCAGGCTCATACATGGCCCTTATATTGGTCCTGCCAAGAAGAAGGGCAGTTTTTTCCACTTTCAGCGCATACAATCTATGCCACCAAACATCCTCGGGAACCCCGTGCTAGCATTCATCGTCGGCAACCGTGTTGTATCAACAACAGTTGGCTATCTTAAGTACTCGGGCCCAAACACAACTCTGACAGCTTTGCAAAACCTATACACGGACTCAAGGAATATGGACTCGCTTATCCGGAGATATTCATCATTGAGCTCAACGGGAACTCCGTATGCAAGCATCCGAATGACATCAATGCATTTCTGATAAGAGGAGAAGCCAATCTTTCCAACGGCATCCGTCTTGCACTCGTAATAGTTATCGTACTCCACCACCCCCTCCTGAATAAGGTTGAACACATGCTTAGCCATATGAAAACGGCATCGAAACATGTGATGTTTGAAGAACGGGTCTGGGGTCTCGAAGTAGTCCTTCCACAGTAGGAAATGGCCACTCTCCCGGTTGTGATCCAATGCCGGTGCGTGCCCCGGTATGGAGCCCCTAAACAAGGACCTCTCCATACTTAGGTGGTCATGAACGACCAACGCAGATGCCACAATCTACTCATCATTGGAAAAGAATCATCTGAATCACAAAGAACGTTATAGAAAAAACTCATCGTCAGAGTCCATTTGTACCTTGCAGTCAAACGTCGAGCAGCTTGCGGGAGTCGTGGAAGAATCCGGCTGGTGAGGGGCCTTGCGCCCCATCGAGACAAAGTAGCAGAGCTGGCGGCGGCGACGATGGACGAGGCTGTCGGGAGGGTGAGTCTATGGGCGGATGGCTGGCGCAACGACGAAAGTGGGCGTCGAGGGGGGGGGGGGGCAGGCGGGCAGGCGGGTGAGTTGGAGGCGAAGGAGGAAGATGAGACTCGCGTACGTGTCACCGATTGACGGACCAGGGAGAAGAAAAGGGCGGGCGATGCGGGTGTTTGTTCCGTATCCGCACCAACACAAATGCGGCTTAAATTTGGCCCTGAAATGAGTCGCGGGCGCACAAAAATGAACGCGCGCGTGTTTTAATCGACACGTTGGATTGTGTTTGTGTCCGCGGCAACCCAAACAGACGACAACAAATGAAATGGATCGCCCGGTTAGATTTGCTTTGAGGAGAGGCGGGAGGGGCGGCCGCCTCGGACCCTCTAAAGCAAAGGGCCCCCGCTCAGATATGTGTGAGCAATTCTACGGTTCTACAAGATTGACAACCGCTCACTGGAGACGCCATGAAGCTATGAAAACTGTTCGATCTGTTCCGTGGAAGAAGAAGACCGAAACATTATTTTTCTGTAGTTGCTGGGCATTGGCCTTTTTCTTTCTTCTGGTAGTTTGGTGGGTCGGCTCTAAAGAAAACTGGCCATAGATCACACTAGGCTAGTTGGAACAATCATGCAAAAAACGTTCGAGTAATTGAATTGAAACAACTACGTTGGAGCAATCCCCTTTGTATAAAAAATGCAATTCCCCATTTTTAGTTGGAAAATGGCGGTGGGTCACACGGTCAGCTCTTGTTCAAAAATGGCCGTGTGACACACAATCAGCTCCAGTTCAAAATTACCTGTTGAGCAGAATTAGCAATTCCCTTTAGTGAATTGGAGTAAATCCCATTACAGTTTTTTTAATCTAGTTTTGATTAAATGGTTGATTATACATTTTATGTCATAGAATTTTCTTTGCTATCTGTTTAACCATACCAAAAGTACAGTTCATTGGTCATTGCGACCGCCATATTTTACATAAAGTATGTCTCTTATTCTCTTTCCGTGGATAACAATACTACCTTACAACTAAGAATGTTAGATTTTGTTTTCAAATAGTATATTTAAATTAACTGACATTGATATCATTTTTATGCATTTAGTTGTTTATTTATACATTTTATTTCTGTATATATTGATTATCTTGATGATTATATTAAAGGGTCCGTATTTGAGTTTCACCTTCGAAATCTCAGGACCGGGCCTGCGTGCCGCGGCAGTACTCATCGGCTGTTGCGCGCTAGCAAAATCTCCATCTCCCCACGATTAGTTGCTATAGAGGCTGTGAATAGCGGATGCCAGCGATTCCAAATAGTGCAAAGTTCAAGTAAGTTGTGTACTGCTACTATTGTTGCTTGAGTTGTGCATCGGATCTTGATTTGAATTTTTGTGGCGTGGTGAACACGTCCTGTATCTATGTTTGTAAAAAAGCATTCAGATTTTATTTCTTGGCTTTGGAGTTTTAGTTTAGATATGTTATTTGTCCGCATCAGCTCATGATTTTGTTTTGCTACGGTGAAAGTGTTGTTGTAGATTTGTCGCCTGAAGGATCTCACACTCTCGCTCAGCTCTCTTTCCCACGTATAGTCATACTCGTCTCAAACGCCTCGGCTGACCGTGAGGTCATTGATCGGTCATAAAAAAATCGATTCAGCCAACCCTCTTGAACCGGTCTTAATCGTCTCGCCTGACACCCCCCCAATCCCCTCATATCCAGCCTGAATATGGGGCGGATATGGGATGGCCCGGGCATGCCCGGGTGGCAAGCCCGGTCTATCACCGGCCCCACACTGCCACACAAAAAATCCCATCTGGCTCATCGCTCTCAAATTCTAGCTCATTCACTTTCTTTTCTCGCTTTGTCCTCTCCTCTCCCCGCATCGATTCCGATCGAATCTCTCGCAATTGTCGAACTCCGACAACCGCTCTAATGACGACCTAGATCCGGACTATGGGCTTGAACTCCGCATCGCCTTGGAGCGGTCCAAGGTGGAGACCGGTGGCAGCTCCGGATCTGCAGCCTCGCCACTCCCACGCTGACGTAGCTCGGACGTCGGTGCTGGCCCCTCTCAGCCCGTGTGTAGCTTCGACATGCGGCATGCGCAATCCGCCCATCCCCTACGACATCCCATGCCCACGTCGCCTGCTGCTCCCCTCATGTTGGCAACGGTGGGTGCTTGTGCACATCCAGCTGGCCCGGACGCGCACGCCAGAATTAGCAGCGCACGCCGCCCGCCGCAAGCGACAGCGACAAAGGGAGAAGTGTTGGGTAATGTAGCATAAATTCAAAATTTTCCTACGCCATATTCAGATCTTCCTATGAAGAGACCAGCAACGAGAGAGGGGTGAGTACATCTTCATACCTTTGAAGATCGCTAAGCGGAAGCGTTGCTAGAACACGGTTGATGAAGTCGTACTCGTGGCGATTCAGATCGCAGTGTGATTCCGATCTAGTGCCGAACCACGACACCTCCGTGTTCAACACACGTGCAGCCTGGTGACGTCTCTCACACCTTGATCCAGCAAGGAGGAGGGATAGGTTGGGGAAGATCTCCGGCAGCACGACGGCGTGGTGTCGATGGAGAGACGAGGTTTCCTCGCAGGGCTTCGCCAAGCACCGTGGGAGAGGAGGAAGGAGGGAAGCAGGGCTGCACCGAGAGAGATGGAAAACTGTGTGTCAAACAACCCCAACACCCTCTGTATATATAGGAGGAGGGGAGGGGGTGCGCCACCCCTAGGGTTCCCACCCTAGGTGGTGCGGCAGCCCTCCCAGATGGGAGGTGCGGCGGCCAGGGCAGGGCAAGGGGGCGGGGCCCTAGGTGGGCCTTGGGCCTCTCCAGCGCGTAGGGTTTGCCCCCTCTCCTCTTAGGTTGCGCCTTGGGCTCGGTGTGGAGGTGCACCAGTCCACCTAGGGGCTGGTTCCCTCCCACACTTGGCCCATGTAGCCTCTCGGGGCTTGTGGCCCCTCCCGGTGGGCCACCGGAACCCTTCCGGTGGTCCCGGCACTTTGCCGGTGGTGCCCGAAACATTTCCGGCATCCAAACCCATCCATCCTATATATCAATCCACTAGTGGAATTCAGAATTTTGCCGTCTGCTGACACATGGCAAAGGTACTCTTCGCCGTCAGCTGTCACAGTGCTGACGACAAAGAGGTGGATGATGGCAAAGGTTTATTTTGCTATCGGCCACCTCTTTGCCGTCCGCTGGCGGACGGCAAAGAAGCCCTATGCCGACGGCAAAGCGCCCCCCCCAAACGGCCGAAACCCCACCCCACCCACCACGCCCCTTTGCCGTCTGCCTAGGACTCCTTTGCCTTCTGCCTGCGAGCAAGGCGGACGGCAAAGGGGACGGCGGCCCACCAACCACACATAACGACTTCCCCCACCCGATGCCTCCCCCACCCCGCCCCTTTGTCGTCTGCCTGGGACTCCTTTGTCGTCTGCCTTGGAGCATGGCGGACGGCAAAGGGTGTTGGGGAACGTCGCAAGGGAAACAAAAAATTTCCTACGTGCACGAAGACCTATCATGGTGATGTCCATCTACGAGAGGGGATTTCCGATCTACGTACCCTTGTAGATCGCACAGCAGGAAGCGTTAAGAAACGCGGTTGATGTAGTGGAACGTCCTCACGTCCCTCGATCCGCCCCGCGAACCGTCCCACGAACCGTCCCGCGATCCGTCCCACGATCCGTTCCGATCTAGTGCCGAACGGACGACACCTCCGCGTTCAGCACACGTACAGCTCGACGATGATCTCGGCCTTCTTGATCCAGCAAGAGAGACGAAGAGGTAGATGAGTTCATCGGCAGCGTGACGGCGCTCCGGAGGTTGGTGATGACCTATCTCAGCAGGGCTCCGCCTGAGCTCCGCAGAAATGCGATCTAGAGGAAAAACCGTGGAGGTATCTGGTCAGGCTGCCGTGGCAAAAGTTGTCTCAAATCAGCCCTAATACCTCAGTATATATAGGAGGGAGGGGAGGGACCTTGTCTTGAGGCTCAAGGAGCCCCAAGGGGTCGGCCGAAGTGGACGGACGAGGATTCCTCCTCCAATCCTGGTCCAACTAGGATTGGAAGGTGGAGTCCTTCTCTATTTTCCCACTTTCCCTTTTTTTCTTTTCTCTTTGATTTTCTTTCCCTCCTGCGCAGGGCCTTCTTGGGCTTTCCCACCATCCCACTAAGGGTTGGTGCGGCACCCCTAAGGCCTATGGGCTTCCCCGGGGTGGGCTGCCCCCGGTGAACATCCGGAACCCATTCGTCACTCCCGGTACATTCCCGGTAATGCCGAAAACTTTCCGGTAATCAAATGAGGTCATCCTATATATCAATCTTCGTCTCCGGACCTTTCCGGAAACCCTCGTGACGTCCGTGATCTCATCAGGGACTCCAAACAACTTTCGGTAACCAACCATATAACTCAAATACGCATAAAACAACGTCGAACCTTAAGTGTGCAGACCCCGCGGGTTCGAGAACTATGTAGACATGACCCGATGGACTCCTCGGTCAATATCCAGTAGCGGGACCTGGATGCCCATATTGGATCCTACATATTCTACGAAAATCTTATCGTTTGAACCTCAGTGCCAAGGATTCATATAATCACGTATGTCATTCCCTTTGTCCTTCGGTATGTTATTTGTCGGAGATTCGATCGTGAGTATCCGCATACCTATTTCAATCTCGTTTACCGACAAGTCTCTTTACTCGTTCCATAATACTAGATCCCATGACTTACACTAAGTCACATTGCTTGCAAGGCTTGTGTGTGATGTTGTATTACCGAGTGGGCCCCGAGATACCTGTCCGTCACACGGAGTGACAAATCCCAGTCTTGATCCATACTTACTCAACTTACATCTTCGGAGATACCTGTAGAGCATCTTTATAGTCACCCAGTTACGTTATGACGCTTGATACACACAAGGCATTCCTCCGGTGTCAGTGAGTTATATGATCTCATGGTCATAGGAATAAATACTTGACACGCAGAAAAACAGTAGCAACAAAATGACATGATCAACATGCTACGTTTATTAGTTTGGGTCTAGTCCATCACATGATTCTCCTAATGACGTGACCCCGTTATCAAGTGACAACACTTGCCTATGGTCAGGAAACCTTGACCATCTTTGATCAACGAGCTAGTCAACTAGAGGCTTACTAGGGATAGTGTTTTGTCTATGTATCCACACAAGTATTGTGTTTCCAATCAATACAATTATAGCATGGATAATAAACGATTATCATGAACAAAGAAATATAATAATAACTAATTTATGTTGGAAATATGCCCTAGAGGCAATAATAAAAAGGTTATTATCATATTTCCTTGTTCATGATAATCGTCTATTGTTCATGCTATAATTGTATTAACAGGAAACAGTAATACATGTGTGAATAAATAGATCACAATGTTTCCCTAGCAAGCCTCTAGTTGGCTAGCTCGTTAGTCAATAGATGATCATGGTTTCCTGATCATGGGCATTAGATGTCATTGATAACGAGATCACATCGTTGGGAGAATGATGTGATGGACAAGACCCAATCCTAAGCATAGCACTAGATCGTATTGTTCGTATGCTAAAGCTTTTCTAATGTCAAGTATCTTTTCCTTCGACCGTGAGATTGTGCAACTCCCGGATACCGTAGGAGTGTTTTGGGTGTATCAAACGTCACAACGTAACTGGGTGACTATAAAGGTGCACTACGGGTACCTCCGAAAGTGTCTGTTGGGTTGGTACGAATCGAGATTCGGATTTGTCACTCCGTGTGACGGAGAGGTATCTCTGGGCCCACTCGGTAGAACATCATCATGAGCTCAATGGGACTAAGGAGTTAGTCACACGATGACGTGCTACGGAACGAGTAAAGAGACTTACCGATAACGAGATTGAACAAGGTATAGGTATACCGACGATCGAATCTCGCGCAAGTTCTATACCGACAGACAAAGGGAATCGTATACGGGATTAATTGAATCCTTGACATTGTGATTCATCCGATGAGATCATCGTGGAGCAAGTGGGAGCCACCATGGGTATCGAGACCCAGCTGATGGTTATTGGCCGGAGAGGTGTATCGGTCATGTCTGCGTGTCTCCCGAACTCGTAGGGTCTACACACTTAAGGTTCCGTGACGCTAGGGTTATAGGGAATTGTTATACGAGGTTACCGAAAGTTGTTCAGAGTCCCGGATAAGATCCTGGACGTCACGAGGAGCTCCGGAATGGTCCGGAGGTAAAGATTGATATATAGGGCGGATGGTTTCGGACATCGGAAGTGTTTCGGGCATCACCGGTAACGTACCGGGACCACCGGGACCACCGGAGGTGGCCCCGGGGGTCCACCGAAGGGGGGCAACGACCCCGAGAGGTAAGGTGGGCCAAGTGTGGAATGGAACCAGCCCCTAGGTGGGCTGGTGTGCCTCCCCACTCAGCCCGATGCGTGGGGGAGAGAAAACGGGGGGCAAACCCTAAGCCAGGTGGGCCTAAGTCCCACCAGGGGTGCGCCACACCCCACCTCCCCCCGTTGGCCGCCGCACCAGCCCCATCTAGGGCTGCCCCCCCCCCTCCAGGAGAGGGAAACCCTCAAGGGTGCGCAACCCCTCCCTCCCCCTATATATAGTGGGCACTTTTGTCCACTGGAGATTAGACTTCTCCCTCTCCCTCGGCGCAGCCCTGCCCTTCTTCCTCCTCCTCTCCGCCGGTGCTTGGCGAAGCCCTGTCGGGAGACCTCGTTTCTCCATCGACACCACGCCGTCGTGCTGCTGGAGTTCTTCCCCAACCTCTCCCTCCTCCTTGCTGGATCAAGGTGCGGGAGACGTCACCGGGCTGCACGTGTGTTGAACGCGGAGGTGCCGTAGTTCGGCACTAGATCGGAATCGCTGCGAGTACGACTCCATCAACCGCGTTCTAGCAACGCTTCCACTTAGCGATCTTCAAAGGTATGAAGATGCTCTTACCCCTCTCTCGTTGCTGGTCTCTCCATAGGAAGATCTGAATATGCGTAGGAAAATTTTGAATTTATGCTACGTTACCCAACAATTTATTATTGCCTCTAGGGCATATTTCCAACAGTCTCCCACTTGCACTAGAGTCAATAATCTATTTCACATCACCATGTGATTTCAACGAATCCAACACCCATATAGTTCTGGGGTCTGATCACGTCTTGCTCGTGAGAGAGGTTTTAGTCAACGGTTCTGAAACTTTCAGATCCGTGTGTTCTTTACAAATCTTTATGTCATCTTTATAGATGTTGCTACTATGTGCTATTCGGAAATACACCAAATATCTACTCTACTATACGAATCCGTTTCACTACTCATAGTTATTCGGATTAGTGTCAAAGCTTGCATCGACGTAACCCTTTACGACGAACTCTTTAACCACGTCCATAATTGAGAAAAATTCCTTAGTCCATTTAGTTACTAAGGATAACTTTGACCGCTGCCAGTGATTCAATCATGGATCACTCTCTGTACCTCTCAACAGACTTTGAGACAGGGCACACATCAGGTGCAGTACTCAGCATGGCATACTTCAGATTATACGACCAAGGCATAGAAGACGACCTTCGTCTATTCTGTCGGGATCGGGTTTTGAGTCTTACTCAAATTCACACCTTATAACACAACCAAGAACTCCTTCCTTCCTGATCTATTTTGAACTCCTTCAAAAACTTGTCAAGGCATGCATTTTGTTGAAACTTCTATTAAGCGTTTCAATCTATCTCCATAGATCTTGATGCTCAACGTTCAAGTAGCGCAATCGAGGTATTGTTTGGAAAAACTCCTTTCAAACAACCTTTTATGCTTTACAGAAATTTTACATTACTTCTGATCCACAATATGTCAACCACATATACTTATCAGAAATTCTATAGTGCTCACACTCACTTCTTTGGAAATACAAGTTTCTCATAAACCTTGTACAAACCAAAAACTTTGATCATCTCATCAAAGCATATATTCAAACTCCGAGATGCTTGCACCAGTCCATAAGAGGATCGCTGGAGCTTGCATACTTGTTAGTATCCTTAAGACCGACAAAACCTTCTGATTGTATCACATACAATCTTTCCTCAAGGAAACCGTCGAGGAAACAATGTTTTGTCTTCCTATGTGCAATATTTCACAAATAATGCAACAACTACTAACATAATTCCAACAGACTTTTAGCATCGCTACGAGTGAGAAAGTCACATCATAGTCAACTCTTTGATCTTGTCGAAAACATCTTTGCGACAAGTCGAGCTTTTCTTAATAGTGACTTATCACCATCATCGCCTGTCTTCCTTTTAAAGATCCATCTTTACTTAATAGTCTTACTACCATCAAGCAGTTCTTCCAAAGTCTACACTTTGTTTCATACATGGATTCTCTCTCGGATTTCATGGCCTCGAGCCATTTGTCGGAATCCGGGCCCACCATTGCTTCTCCATAACTCGTAGGTTCATTGTTGCTCAATAACATGACCTCCAAGACAGGGTTACCGTACCACTCTGTAGTAGTACGCAACCTTTGTCGACCTACAGGTTTGTAGTAACTTGATCCGAAGCTCAATGATCACCATCATCAGTTTCCACTTCAATTGGTGTAGGCGCCACAGGAACATCTTCGTGCGCCCTGCTACACAGTGGTTGAACTGACGTTTCACTAACCTCATCAAGTTCCACCACCCTCCCACTCAATTCTTTTGAGACAAACCTTTCCTCGAGAAAGGATCCGTTTCTAGAAACAAACATGTTGCTTCCGGATCTGAGATAGGAGATGTATCCAACTGTTTTGGATATCCTATGAAGATGCATTTATCCGCTTTGGGTTCGAGCTTATCAGACTGAAACCTTTTTCACATAAGCATCGCAGCCACAAACTTTCAAGAAACGACAACTTAGGTTTCTCTAAACCATAGTCTATAATGTGTCATCTTAACGGAAATATGCGGTGCCCTATTTAAAGTGAATGCGGTTGTCTCTAATGCATAACCCATAAACGATAGTGGTAATTCGATAAGAGACATCATAGTATGCACCATATCAAATAGGTCGCGGCTATGGCACCATCACACCATGGTGTTCTTGGTGGCATGAATTGCGAAACAACTTCCACATTGTCTTAACTGTGTACCAAAACTCGCAACTCGGATATTCATCTCTATGATCATATCATAGACAATTTATCCTCTTGTCACGACGATCTTCACTCTGAAATTGCTTTAAACTTTTCAATATTTCAGACTTGTGATTCATCAAGTAAATACTCCTGTATCTACTTAAATCTTCAATGAAGTAAGAACATAACGATATCCACTGCGTGGCTCAGCACTCATTGGACTGCACACATCAAAAATGTATTACTCCCAACAAGTTACTCTCTTGTTTCATGTGGCATGATTTGCATGTGTCAAGTGATTCAAAATCAAGTGAGTCCAAACGATCCATCCGCATGGAATTTCTTCATGCGTTTTATACCAACATGACTCAAGTGGCAGTGCCACAACTAAGTGGTACTATCATTATTACTTTGTATTTTTTGGCACTAATATTATGAACATGTGTAACACTACGATCGAGATTCAATAAACCATTGAAGGTGATTATTCAAGTAAATAGATTAACCATTATTCTCTTTAAATGAATAATCGTATTGCAATAGACACAATCCAATCATGTTCATGCTTAACGCAAGCACCAAATAACAATTATTTAGGTTCAACACCAATCCCGATGGTAGAGGGAGCGTGCGACGTTTGATCATATCAACCTTGGAAACACTTATAACACATATAGTCACCTCGCCTTTAGCTAGTCTTCGTTTATTCTGTAGCTTTCATTTCGTGTTACTAATCGCTTAGCAACCGAACCGGTATCCAATACCCTCGCGCTACTTGGAGTACTAGTAAAGTACACATCAACATCATGTATATCAAATATACTTCTTTCGACTTTGCCAGCCTTCTTATCTACCAAGCATCTAGGGTAGCTCCGCCTCAGTGACCGTTCCCCTCGTAACAGAAGCACTTAGTCTCGGGTTTGGGTTTAATCTTGGGTCTCTTCATTAGTGCAGCAACTGTTTTGCCGTTTCACGAAGTATCCCTTCTAGCCCTTGCCTTTCTTGAAACTTAGTGGTTTTACTAACCATCAACTATTGATGCTCCTACTTGATTTCTACTTTTGCAGCATCAAACATTGCGAATCGCTCAAGGATCATTGTATCTATCCTTGGTATGTTATAGTTCATCACGAAGCTCTCACAGCTTGGTGTCAGTGACTTTGGAGAACCATCACTATCTCATTTGGAAGATTAACTCCCACTTGATTCAAGCCATTGTCGTATTCAGACAATCTGAGCACATGCTCAACGATTGAGCTTTTCTCCTTTACTTCGTGGACAAAGAATCTTGTCGGAGGTCCCATACCTCTTAACAAGGGCACAAGCATGAAATCACAATTTCATCTCTTTAGAACATCTCTTATGTTCCGTGATGTTTCAAAAACGTCTTCGGCGCCTTGCTTCTAAGGCATTAAGTATTTTGCACTAAACTATTGCGTAGTCATCAGAAACGTGTATGTCGGATGTTCAGAACATCCACAGACGACGCTCGAGGTGCAGCACACCGAGTGGTGCATTAAGGACATAAGCCTTCTGCGCAGCAATCGAGGACAATCCTCAGTTTTACAAACTAAGTCCCCAAAGTTTGCTACTATCAACTTTCAACTAAATTTTCTCTAGGAACATATAAAAACAGTAGAGTTATAGCGCAAGCTACATCTTAATTCGCAAAGACCATTAGACTATGTTCATGAAAATTAGTTCAATTAATCATATTACTTAAGAACTCCCACTCAAAAAGTACATATCTCTAGTCATTTGAGTGGTACAAGATCCAAATCCACTATCTCAAGTCCGATCATCACGTGAGTCGAGAATAGTTTCAGTGGTAAGCATCTCTATGCTAATCATATCAACTATATGATTCATGCTCGACCTTTCGGTCTCTTGTGTTCCGAGGCCATGTCTGCACATGCTAGGCGCGTCAAGCTTAACCCGAGTGTTCCGCGTGTGCAACTGTTTTGCACCCATTGTATGTGAACGTTGAGTCTATCACACCCGATCATCATGTGGCGTCTCGAAACGACGAACTGTCGCAACGGTGCACAGTCGGGAATAACACAATTTTGTCTTGAAATTTTAGTGAGAGATCACCTCATAATGCTACCGTCGTTCTAAGCAAGATAAGGTGCATAAAGGATTAACATCACATGCCATTCATAAGTGACATGATATGGCCATCATCATGTGCTTCTTGATCTCCATCACCAAAGCACCGGCACGATCTTCTTGTCACCGGCGTCACACCATGATCTCCATCATCATGTTCTCCATCAACGTGTCGCCATCGGGGTTGTCGTGCTACTCATGCTATTACTACTAAAGCTACGTCCTGGCAAGATAGTAAACGCATCTGCAAGCACAAAGATTAGTTTAAAGACAACCCTATGGCTTCTGCCGGTTGCCGTACCATCGACGTGCAAGTCGATATTAACTATTACAACATGATCATCTCATACATCCAATATATCACATCACGTCGTTGGCCATATCACATCACAAGCATACCCTGCAAAAATAAGTTAGACGTCCTCTAATTGTTGTTGCATGTTTTACATGGTTGCCAAGGGTATCTAGTAGGATCACATCTTCCTTACGCAAACACCACAACGGAGATGTATGCGTTGCTATTTAACCTCTCTCCAAGGACCTCCTCTGTCAAATCTGATTCAACTAAATTGGAGAAACCGACACTCGCCAGTCATCTTTGAGAAACGAGGTTGCTCGTAGTGATGAAATCAGTCTCTCGTAAGCGTACGAGTAATGTCGGTCCGAGCCGCTTCGATCCAACAATACCGCGGAATCAAGAAAAGACTAAGGAGTGCAGCAAATCGCACATCACCGCCCACAAAAACTTTTGTGTTCTACTCGAGATAACATCTACGCATGAACCTGGCTCATGATGCCACTGTTGGGGAACGACGCAAGGGAAACAAAAAATTCCTACATGCACGAAGACCTATCATGGTGATGTCCATCTACGAGAGGGGATTTCCGATCTACGTACCCTTGTAGATCGCACAGCAAGAAGCGTTAAGAAACGCGGTTGATGTAGTGGAACGTCCTCACGTCCCTCGATCCGCCCTGCGAACCGTCCCACGAACCGTCCCACGATCCGTCCCACGATCCGTTCTGATCTAGTGCCGAACGGACGGCACCTCCGCGTTCAGCACACGTACAACTCGACGATGATCTCGGCCTTCTTGATCCAGCAAGAGAGACGGAGAGGTAGACGAGTTCTCCGGCAGCGTGACGGCGCTCCGTAGGTTGATCTCAGCAGGGCTCCGCCCGAGCTCCGCAGAAATACGATCTAGAGGAAAAACCGTGGAGGTATGTGGTCGGGCTGCCGTGGAAAAAGTTGTCTAAAATCAGCCCTAATACCTCAGTATATATAGAAGGGAGGGGAGGGACCTTGCCTTGAGGCTCAAGGAGCCCCAAGGGGTCGGCCGAAGTAGGGGGAGGAGGATTCCTCCTCCAATCCTAGTCCAACTAGGATTGGAAGGTGGAGTCCTCTATTTTCCCACTTCCCCTTTTTTTTCTTTGATTTTCTTTCTCTCCTGCGCAGGGGCCTTCTTGGGCTTGCCCACCATCCCACTAAGGGCTGGTGCGGCACCCCTAAGGCCTATGGGCTTCCCCGGGGTGGGTTGCCCCCCCGGTGAACATCGGGAACCCATTCGTCACTCCCGGTACATTCCCGGTAATGCCGAAATTTTCCGGTATTCAAATGAGGTCATCCTATATATCAATCTTCGTCTCCGGACCATTACGAAAACCCTCGTGGCGGCCGTGTTCTCATCCGGGACTCTGAACAACATTCGGTAACCAACGATATAACTCAAATACGCATAAAACAACGCCGAACCTTAAGTGTGCAGACCCTGCGGGTTCGAGAACTATATAGACATGACCAGAGGGACTCCTCGGGCAATATCCAATAGCGGGACCTGGAGTGCCCATATTGGATCCTACATATTCTACGAAGATCTTATCGTTTGAACCTCAGTGCCAAGGATTCATATAATCCCGTATGTCATTCCCTTTGTCCTTCGGTATGTTACTTGCCCGAGATTCGATCGTCAGTATCCGCATACCTATTTCAATCTCGTTTACCGTCAAGTCTCTTTACTCATTCCGTAATACAAGATCCCGTGACTTACACTAAGTCACATTTCTTGCAAGGCTTGTGTGTGATGTTGTATTACCGAGTGGGCCCCGAGACACCTGTCCGTCACACGGAGCGACAAATCCCAGTCTTGATCCATACTAACTCAACGGACACCTTCAGAGATACCTGTAGAGCATCTTTACAGTCACCCAGTTACGTTGTGACGTTTTATACACATAAGGAATTCCTCCGGTGTCAGTGAGTTATATGATCTCATGGTCATAGGAATAAATACTTGACACGCAGAAAAACAGTAGCAACAAAATGATACGATCAACATGCTACGTTCATTAGTTTGGGTCTAGTCATCACATGATTCTCCTAATGATGTGATCATGTTATCAAGTCTCTTTGCTCGTTCCGTAATACAAGATCCCGTAACTTACACTAAGTCACATTACTTGCAAGGCTTGTGTGTGATGTTGTATTACCGAGTGGGCCCCGAGATACCTCTCCGTCACACGGAGTGACAAATCCCAGTCTTCATTCATACTAACTCAGCGGACACCTTCGGAGATACCCGTAGAGCATCTTTATAGTCACCCAGTTATGTTGTGACATTTGATACACACAAAGCATTCCTCCGGTGTCAGTGAGTTATATGATCTCATGGTCATAGGAATAAATACTTGACACGCAGAAAACAGTAGCAACAAAATGACACGATCAACATGCTACGTCTATTAGTTTGGGTCTAGTCCATCACATGATTCTCCTAATGATGTGATCCCGTTATGAAGTGACAACACTTGCCTATGGTGAGGAAACCTTGACCATCTTTGATCAACGAGCTAGTCAACTAGAGGCTTACTAGGGACAGTGTTTTGTCTATGTATCTGATACGTCTCAAATGTATCTATAATTTTTGATGGTTTCATGTTGTTATCTTGTCATCTTTGGATGCTTTGTTTACCTTTTATATCTTTTTTGGGACTAACTTATTAATTCTGTGCCAAGTGCGAGTTCTAGTTTTTCTATGTTTTTGGCTCTTTTCAAATCTGATTTTGGAACGGAGTCCAAACGGAATAAAATCTCCAAAATAAATTTTTCCAGAACGGAAGAAGATCAGGGGGCTTGAGGGCCAATGCAGGAGAGCTACAGGGGGCCCACAAGCCCTATAGCCATCACCAGGGGGTGGCGGCTACCAGGCTTGTGGCCTCCCTGGCGCCCCCCTGACCTAGCTCCTTCGCCTATATATTCCCTAAAATACAGCAAAAACCCGGGGAATCCACGAAAACACATTTCCGCCGCCGCAAGCTTCCGTTTCCGCGAGATCTCATGTGGAGACCCTTCCCGGTGCCCTGTCGGAGGGCACTTTGGAGTTGGAGGGATTCTACATCATCATCATCGCCCCTCCAATGACTTGTGAGTAGTTCACTTCAGACCTACGGGTCCGTAGTTAGTAGCTAGATGGCTTCTTCTCTCTCTTGGATCTTCGATACAAAGTTCTCCATGATCTTCATGGAGATCTATCTGATGTAATCCTCTTTGGCGGTGTGTTTGTCGAGATCCGATGAATTGTGGATTTGTGATCAGATTATCTATGATATATATTTGAGTCTTTGCTGATTTCTTATATGCATGATTTGATATCCGTGTAAGTCTCTCCGAGTCTTGGGTTTTGTTTGGCCAACTAGATCTATGATTCTTGCAATGGGAGAAGTGCTTGGTTTTGGGTTCATACCGTGTGGTGACCTTTCCCAGTGACACAAGGGGCAGCAAGGCACGCATCGTGTTGTTGCCATCAAGGGTAACAAGATGGGCGTTTATCGTAGATATGAGATTGTCCATCTACATCATGTCATCTTGCTTAAGGCGTTACTCTGTTCTTTTGGACTTAATACACTAGATGCATGCTGGATAGCGGTCGACGTGTGTAGTAATAGTAGTAGATGCAGAAAGTATCGGTCTACTTGTTTTGGACGTGATGCCTATAGATATAATCATTGCCATAGATAACGTCACGACTTTGCGCGGATCTATCAATTGCTCGACAGTAATTCGTTCACCCACCGTCTACTTGCTTTCATTAGAGAAGCCACTAGTGAACACTACGGCCCCCGGGTCTATTCACACCTATCGTTTCCACTTTTGCTTTTACTTTGCTTTGTTACTTTGTTGCTTTTAGTTCTCACTTGGCAAACAATCTATAAGGGATTGACAACCCCTTCATAGAGTTGGGTGCATGCTTTTTGTGTTTGTGCACGTACTTGTGATATTCCTTCACTGGATCGATACCTTGGTTCTCAAAACTGAGGGAAATACTTACCGCCGCTGTGCCACATCACCCTTTCCACTTCGAGGGAACACCAACGCAAGGCTCCAAGGCCACGGGGGAATCCTTTGCATATTTCCAAGGAAGTCCCTAAAGGCGTAGCCGTAGCAGAAGGATTCCTGGTGCCGTTGCTGAGGAGTATCAAGACAAGAATAGTCTCCCGTCAGCACGTGTTTCTGGCGCCGTTGGAAGGTCTTTTGTTGCAGTAGCAGAAGTATTTCTGGCGCCGTTGCCGGGGAAGGAGAGATATATCCAAGTAGGTCTCACAAACTCATCTCTTGCATTTACATTTTTGCCAGTTGCCTCTCGTTTTCCTCTCCCCCACTTCACATTTGTTGTTTTCATTTGCCTTTCTTCTTTTCCGTTTTCTTTTGCCCGTTTCACTCTCTCTCTTCCTGCTCGTTTGTGTGTGACATAGTTCATCAATGGCTAGACCCACCACTCCAAACGATACCCCTGAGAATGAAGTTCTCAATTTTAGGCAGAATGAGGAATAAAATATAAAGGACGCTTGGTACAGGATTTGCAATGCTCAAAGTAGATCTACTCGTAAGCAATCCACTACCGTTCTTCTTCGCAGTTTTTATGTTGGAATCTCTCCTTGGAATAGGTATATCCTTGATACCATTGTAGGCGGGAATTTTTTGGGGAGCCATACTGTTGACTCCTATGGAGCTATCATGAATTTGGTAGGCTGACCCCCGCTCATGGTTAATGGAACTACCTTAACCTTGGAACACGTGATGCAAAGGCTTGACGCTATTGAAAACAAAATTGCCACAGTTGAACTTATTGAGGGTTTGGATAGAAAGATCCACAATCAAATTACTCAGTACGGATCCAAAGTGGGAAATGTTTTGAAAAATTTAAGGGATAAGGAACCTATAGTTAATTATTCTTCTAGAATTGGCAAACTAGAAGATGTCATAACCAACTTGGGTTCCGCTTTTGCCGCTGTGCAAAATACTCCAAATCTCACTCTCAAAAAGACCGTCAAGTCTGTTTTTGTTCCTAAAGCTAGTGGTGAGTCATCCAATAAAGATGAAGATCTTAAGATGATAAATGATCACACTACTTATGGTTTGAGCACCAAAGATGACTATACGTGATTCCATCACCTTTTGCCTAGTTATGGGCGTTAAACAAAAGCGCTTGTTGGGAGGCAACCCAACGAATCTATCCTTTTTCTTTCTGTTTTGCGTTTTCCACACTTTCATAATTCTGTTATGATTGTGTTTTTTGTGTTTCTTTTTGCGTTTGTGCCAAGCAAAACCGTTATGATTAGTCTTGGGGATGATCGTTTGGTCATGCTGCAAAAGACAGAAACTTTCTGCTCATGAAAAGAATTTTCATTTTTTTATGTAAGAGCTTTTGAGTGGATTCTTTTTGCTGCTGATTGCTACGCAAATTATTCAGAAGGTCGTAATTTTTCAGAATTTTTGAAGTACCAGAAGTATACGAAATATACAGATTGCTACAGACTGGTCTGCTGTTAACAGATTCTGTTTTTGTTGTGTTGGTTGCTTATTTTGATGGAACTATGGATAGTATCGGGGGGTATTAGCCATGGAAGATTAAAAATACCATAACCCAACATCAGCACAAGTAGAATTTAAGTTGCTACAGTACCTAAGGAGGTAGTGGTTTGCTTTCTTGTACTAATGTTATCACGAGTTTCTGTTTAAGTTTCGTGTTGTGAAGTTTTCAAGTTTTGGGTGAAGTTCTTATGGACAAAGAGATAAAGAGTAGCAAGAGCTCAAGCTTGGGGATGCCCAAGGCACCCCAAGATATTCGAGGATGCTGTAAAAGCCTAAGCTTGGTATGCCCTGGGAAGGCATCCCCTCTCTCGTCTTCAATCCATCGGTAACGTTACTTGGGGCTATATTTTTATTCACCACATGTTATGTGTTTTTGTTTGGAGCGTCTTGTATCGTAGGAGTATTTTATTTTTGATGTGTCACAATCATCCTTGGTGCACACCCAGAGAGAGAGACATGCACTCACCGTGATTTTGTCGAACTTCACTTATATCTTTTGGTAGACAATTCAGCTCACATGTGCTTCACTTATATCTTTTAGAGCGCAGCGGTGTGTGGCTTGGTAGTTGATCTATGCTTTGAAAGTAGTCATGATGACTTCAACAAACAAACAAGCACATAAGCAAGCAAGAAAACTGGCAAAGGAAAACGACATAGGCAAGTGAAAACGACAAATGTGATGTGGGGGAGAGGAAAACGAGAGGCAACTGGCAAAAAAGTAAATGCAAGAGATGAGTTTGTGAGACCTACTTGGATAGATCTCTCCTTCCCCGGCAACGGCGCCAGAAATACTTCTGCTACTGCAACAAAAGATCTTCAACGGCGCCAGAAATATTTGTGTCGACGGCACCAGGAATCCTTTTGCTACGGCTATGCCTTAAGGGACTTCCTAGGCAAATATGCAAAGAATTTCCCCCGTGGCCTTGGAGCCTTGCGTTGGTGTTCCCTCGAAACGGAAAGGGTGGTGTAGCGCAACGGTGGTAAGCATTTCCCTCAGTTTTGAGAACCAAGGTATCGATCCAGTGAAGGAGTATCACAAGTGCCTGCACAAACACAAAGAACTTGCTCCCAACGCTATGAAGGGGTTGTCAATCCCTTATAGATTGTTAGCCAAGTGAGAACTGAAAGCAACAAAGTAACAAAGCAAAGTAAAAGCGGAAGTGTAAATGATAGATGTGAATAGACCCGGGGCCGTAGTGTTTACTAGTGGCTTCTCTCATGAAAGCAAGTAGACGGTGGGTGAACAAATTACTGTCGAGCAATTGATAGAACTGGCAAAGTCGTGACGTCATCTATGGCAATGATTATATCTATAGGCATCACGCCCAAAACAAGTAGACCGATACTTTCTGCATCTACTACTATTACTCCACACGTCGACCGCTATCCAGCATGCATCTAGTGTATTAAGTCCAAAAGAACAGAGTAACGCCTTAAGCAAGATGACATGATGTAGATGGACAATCTCATATCAACGACGGAGGCCACCTTGTTACCCTTGATGGAAACTACTTAATGTGTGCCTTGCTGCCCCTACTGTCAGTGGGAAAGGTCACCACATGGTAAGAACCCAAAACCATGCACTTCTCCCATTGCAAGAATCACAGATCTAGTTGGCCAAACAAAACCCAAGACTCGGAGAGACTTACAAGGATATCAAATCATGCATAAAAGAAATCAACAAAGACTCAAATATATATCATAGATAATCTGATCACAAATCCACAATTCATCGGATCTCGACAAACACACCGCCAAAGAAGATTACATCGGATAGATCTCCATGAAGATCATGGAGAACTTTGTATTGAAGATCCAAGAGAGAGAAGAAGCCTTCTAGCTACTAACTACGGCCCCGTAGGTCTGAAGTGAACTACTCACGAGTCATTGGAGGGGCGATGATGATGATGAAGAAGCCCTCCAACTCCAAAGTCCCCTCCGACAGGGCACCGGGAAGGGTCTCCAGACGTGATCTCGTGGAAACGGAAGCTTGCAGCGGCGGAAATGTATTTTCGTGGATCCCTTGATTTTTTTTCCTGATTTTTAGGGATTATATAGGCGCAAGATCTAGGTCAGGGGCGCTCAGGGAGGCCACAAGCCTGCCCACCGCCGCCTCCCCTGGTGGCGGAGTGGGGGCTTGTGGGCTCCCTGTAGCCCTCCTCGCTTGGCCCACAGGCCCCCTGATCTTCTTCCGTTCGGGAAAAAATCATTTCGGGGATATTATTCCGTTTGGACTCCATTCCAAAATCAGATCTGAAAAGAGCCAAAAACACAGAAAAAACAAGAACTGGCACTTGGCACTGAATTAATAAGTTAGTCCCAAAAAAGATATAAAAGGTACATAAAACATCCAAAGATGACAAGATAACAGCATGAAACCATCAAAAATTATAGATACGTTTGAGACATATCAAGCATCCCCAAGGTTAACTCCTGCTCGTCCTCGAGTAGGGAAGTGATAAAGAATGAATTTTTGATGCTTTCATGCTACCTAGCATAGATGTCCTTTGTAACTCCTCTTATGTGACGTGAATGTTCAAATCCATTAGATTCAAAACAATATTTTCCATTGACGTGGAAACAATAATAATTCAAGCAAACTAGCAAGGTAATCATGAACTTCCAAAATAACAAGGCCAAAAGAAAGTTATCCGTACAAAAGCATATAGTTTGGCTATGCTCTATCATCATTGCACAATGAATTTAAATCATGCACAACCCCGGTATTGGCCAAGTAATTGTTTCACACCTTTACTTTCTCAAACTTTTTCAACTCTCACGCAATACATGAGCGTGAGCCATGGTTATAGCACTATAGATGGTGTGGAATGTAGTGGAGGTTGCAAGACAAAAAGGAGAAGATAGTCACATTAACTAGGCATACCAATGAGCTGTGGAGATGCTCATCAATAGATATCAATTTGAATGAGTAGGGATTGCCATACAAATGATGCACTAGAGCTACGAGTATGTGAAAGCTCTTAAAGAGAACTAGTGGGTGTGCATCCAACTTGCTTGCTCACGAAGACCTAAGGCAATTTTGAGGAAGCCTATCATTGGAATATACAAGCCAAGTTATATAACAAAAATTTCCCACTAGCTATATGGTGGTGACAAAACGAGAGACTCTCAATCATGAAGATCATGGTGCTTAATGCGCACAAGTGTGGAAAAAGTGGTAGCATTGTCCCTTCTCTCTTTTTCTCTCATTTTTTTGGTGGGCTCTTTGGCCTGTTTTTTATTTTTTATTTTGATTTTGGTGGGCTTCTTTGGCCTCTTTTATTTCCTCACATGGGACAATGCTCCTTTAATAATGATCATCACACTTTCAACTCAAAACTTAGAGCACCGATGACTCTATATGGAATGCCTTCGGTAGTGTACCGTGGCAATGGTCTAGCATGGCATAGACATTAATGGAAACATCATGCTAGCTATCTTAGGATCATGAAATGGCAATGTAGATGTGGTGTCACATGTCATGGTGGTAGTTGCATGGAAATATATCTCGGAATGACTTTGAAAAAACCATAGTAGGTAGGTATGGTGGCTGTTTTGAGGGAGGCTAATGGTGGGTTTTGTGCATGGGCGAAAGTTGCACGACACTAAGAAGATAGTGATGGTGGAAGGTGAAAGTGCATCTAAACCATGGACTCAACATTAGTCATGAAGAACTCATATACTTGTTGCAAAAGTTTTATTAGTAATTGAAACAAAGCATTCAACGCATACTCCTAGGGGAAGGGTTGGTAGGTATAAACCATCACGCGATCCCAACCGCCACGCAAAGGATGACAATCAATAGACTAATCATGCTCAGATTTCATCACATAGCGGTTCACCATACGTGCATGCTACGGGAATCACTAACTTCAACACAAGTATTTCTAGATCCACAACACCTTACTAGCATAACTTCAATATTACCATAACCACAACTCAAAACTAATTGAGATAAATCAAACTTCTCTAACTATTCAATGCACATGAAGGTGGAAGTTTTCGTATCCCTTTGGATAACTACCCCTTTTGGGACTACTTTCAAAGCATAGATAAACTACCAAGCCATGCACCGCTGCGCTCTAAAAGATATAAGTGAAGCACATGTGAGCTGAATTGTCTACCGAAAGATATAAGTGAAGCTCGACAAAATCACAGTGAGTGCATGTCTCTCTCTCTAGGTGTGCACCAAGGATGATTGTGACACAACAAAAATAAAAGATTCCTACGATACAAGACGCTCCAAGCAAAAACACATAACATGTGGTGAATAAAAATATAGCCCCAAGTAACGTGACCGATGGATTGAAGACAAGAGAGGGGATGCCTTCCCGGGGCATCCCCAAGCTTAGGCTTTTACGACATCCTTGAATCTCTTGGGGTGGCTTGGGGATCCCCAAGATTGAGCTCTTGCCACTCTTTATCTCTTTGTCCATAAGAACTTCACCCAAAACTTGAAAACTTCACAACACGAAACTTAAACAGAAACTCGTGATAACATTAGTACAAGAAAGCAAACGACTACTTCCTTAGGTACTGTAGAAAACTTAAATTATACTTGTGCTGATGTTGGGTTACTATATTTTCAATCTTCCATGGCTAACACCCCCCGATACTATCCATAGTTTCATCAAAATAAGCAACCAACACAACAAAAACAGAATCTGTTAACAGCAGACCAGTCTGTAGCAATCTGTATATTTCGTATACTTCTTGTACTTCAAAAATTCTGAAAAATTACGACCTTCTGAATAATTTGCCTGGCAATCAGCAGCAAAAATAATCAACTCAAAAGCTCTTACAGAAAAAAAATGAAAATTCTTTTCTTGAGCAGAAAGTTTCTGTATTTTCCAGCATGACCAAACGATCATCCCCAAGACTAATCATAACGGTTTTGCTTGGCACAAACGCAAAAAGAAACACAAAAAACACAATCATAACAGAATTATGAAAGTGTGGAAAACAAAAAACAGAAAGAGAAAGGATAGATTCATTGGGTTGCCTCCCAACAAGCGCTTTTGTTTAACGCCCTTAGCTTGGCAAAAGGTGATGGAATCACGTATAGTCATCTTTGGTGCTCAAACCATAAGTAGCCCTCATCATAGATTTATAAGGCAATATTATTTTCTTTCTAGGAAAGTGCTCCATGCCCTTCTTTAAAAGAAATTGAAATCTAATATTCCCTTCCTTCATATCGATGATAGCACCAATAGTCCTTAGGAAAGGTCTACCAAGAATAATGGGAGATGAAGGATTGCAATCTATGTCAAGTACAATGAAATCCACGGGTACATAGTTCTTATTTGCAACAATAAGAACATCATCGATCCTTCCCATGGGTTTCTTGACAGTAGAATCCGCAAGATGCAAATTAAGAGAACACTCTTCAATCTCATGAAAACCAAGAATATCACATAAAGACTTTGGAATCGCGGAAACACTAGCACCCAAATCACACAAAGCATTGCACTCATAGTTTTTGATCTTGATTTTGATACTAGGTTCCCACTCATCATGAAGTTTTCTAGGTATAGCGACTTCTAATTCGAGCTTCTCTTCAAGAGATTTCATCATAGCATCTACGATCTGCGCGGTAAAGGCTTTGCTTTGGCTATAAGCGTGTGGAGAGTTTTCAATGGATTGCATCAAAGAAATGCATTCAAACAAGGAGCAATTATCATAATTGAATTCCTTGAAATCCAAAGTGGGAGTTTCATTACTACTCAAAATTTTGATTTCTTCTACTCCACTCTCCACACCTTTATCATCAAGATGGGTGGACTCCGAATCATTGGGGCATTTTTCAACCAAAGTGGATTCATATCCAACCCCTCCATAAATAGGTTTGACAGGCGAAAACAAAGGTTCAAGAGGAGACACACCTAGAACTTTAAGATCTTCGTGATTTGCATCACTAGAACGCACCCTTTTAAACCATTCATGCCTAGTGCTAATTTGGACGGTTCTTTCTTTGCTCTCATTCATGGAGACGCGCATAGATTTCAAAGTTTCATCCAAGTTGACCTTGGGAGGAGCGCATCTAACTTTCAAAGCATCAATATCACAAGACATCCTATCAACCCTCTTAGCCAAATCGTCTATTTTGAGTAGTTTTTCCTCTATGGACGCATTGAAAATCTTTTGAGAGTTGATGAACTCTTTGATATTACTCTCTAAATCAGAGGGTAATTTGTTGTGATTTCCATAAGTGTTGTTGTAGGAATTGCCGTAATTGTTAGAGGAGTTACTAGGAAAAGGCCTAGGAACATAGTTTCCTCTAAAAGCATTGTTGTTGCCAAAATTATTCCTACCAACAATATTCACGTCCAAACTAGCGTTGCTACTCTCAATCAAAGAAGATAGTGGCATGCCATTAGGATTTACAGTAGTGTCTCTACTAGCAACCAAATTCATCAACTCGTCCATCTTAGCACTAAGTGAGTTAATCCCTTCTATAGCGTGTACCTTTTTGCTAGCATGCGACCTTTCAGTGTGCCACTGAGAGTAGTTGGTCATGATATTATCTAGGAGTTTTGTAGCGTCTACTAACGTGATTTCCATGAACGTTCCACCTGAGGCGGTGTCCAAGATATTGCGAGAAGCGAAATTCAAGCCAACGTAAAAGATTTGTATAATCATCCACAAACTCACGCCATGAGCGGGACAATTTCTAATCATAAGCTTCATCCTCTCCCAAGATTGTGCAACGTGTTCATGATCAAGTTGCTTGAAATTCATGATATCGTTACGTAAGGAGATGATCTTAGCCGGCGGAAAATACTTGGATATGTAAGCATCTTTGCACTTATCCCAAGAATCGATACTATTTTTAGGCAAAGAAGAAAACCAAGTTTTTGCACGATCTCGCAACGAGAAAGGAAAAAAGTTTCAACTTAATCACGTCATTATCCACATCTCTTTTCTTTTCCATATCACAAAGCTCAATGAAAGTATTGAGATGGGATGCGACATCTTCACTAGGAAGGCCAGAGAATGGCTCTTTCATAACAAGATTCAGCAGAGCTGCGTTGATTTCATACGATTCCTCACTAGTGGCGGGAGCAATCGAAGTACTAATAAAATCATTATTATTAGTGCTCGAGAAGTCGCAAAGTTTGGTGTTTTCAGCCATGATGACTTCAACAAACAAACAAGCACATAAGCAAGCAAGAAAACCGGCAAAGGAAAACAGCAAAGGCAAGTGAAAAAGGCAAATGTGAAGTGGGGGAGAGGAAAACGAGAGGCAACTGTTAAAAAAGTAAATGCAAGAGATGAGTTTGTGAGACCTAGTTGGATAGATCTCTCCTTCCCCGGCAACGGCGCCAGAAATACTTCTGCTACTGCAACAAAAGACCTTCCAACGGCGCCAGAAATAGTCGTGTCGACGGCACCAGGAATCCTTGTGCTACGGCTACGCCTTAAGGGACTTCCTAGGAAAATATGCAAAGGATTTCCCCCGTGGCCTTGGAGCCTTGCGTTCGTGTTCCCTCGAAGCGGAAAGGGTGATGTAGCGCAGCGGTGGTAAGTATTTCCCTCAGTTTTGAGAACCAAGGTATCGATCCAGTGAAGGAGTATCACAAGTGCCTGCACAAACACAAAGAACTTGCTCCCAACGCTATGAAGGGGTTGTCAATCCCTTATAGATTGTTTGCCAAGTGAGAACTGAAAGCAACAAAGTAACAAAGCAAACTAAAAGCGGAGGTGTAAACGATAGATGTGAATAGACCCGGGGCCATAGTGTTTACTAGTGGCTTCTCTCGTGAAAGCAAGTAGACGGTGGGTGAACAAATTACTGTCGAGCAATTGATAGAACGGCACAAAGTCGTGACGTCATCTATCGCAATGATTATATCTATAGGCATCACATCCAAAACAAGTAGACCAATACTTTATGCATCTACTACTATTATGCCACACGTCGACCGCTATCCAGCATGCATCTAGTGTATTAAGTCCAAAAGAACAGAGTAACGCCTTAAGCAAGATGACATGATGTAGATGGGCAATATCATATCAACGATAGAGCCCACCTTGTTACCCATGATGGCAACTACTTAATGTGTGCCTTGCTTCCCCTACTGCCACTGGAAAAGGTCACCACGTGGTAAGAACCCAAAACCAAGCACTTCTCCCATTGCAAGAATCATAGATCTAGTTGGCCAAACAAAACCCAAGACTCGAAGAGACTTACAAGGATATCAAATCATGCATAAAAGAAATCAACAAAAAAACAAATATATATCATAGATATTGTGATCACAAATCCACAACTCATCGAATCTCGATAAACACACCGCCCAAGAAGATTACATCGGATAGATCTCCATGAAGATCATGCAGAACTTTGTATTCAAGATCCAAGAGAGAGAAGAAGCCATCTAGCTACTAACTACGGACCCGTAGGTCTGAAGTGAACTACTCACAAGTCATTGAAGGGGCGATGATGATGATGAAGAAGCCCTCCAACTCCAATGTCCCCTCCTGCAGGGCACCGGGAAGGGTCTCCAGATGAGATATCGCGGAAACGGAAGCTTGCGGCGGCGGAAAAGTATTTTCGTGGATCCCTTGATTTTTTTTCTGGTTTTTAGGAATATATAGGCGCAAGATCTAGGTCACGGGGCGCTCAGGGTGGCCACAAGCCTGCCCACCGCCGCCTCCCCTTGGTGGCGGAGTGGGGCTTGTGGGCTCCGTGTAGCCCTCCTGGCTTGGCCCACAGGCCCCCTGATCTTCTTCCGTTCAGGAAAAAATCATTTCGGAGATTTTATTCCGTTTGGACTCCGTTCCAAAATCATATCTAAAAAGAGCCAAAAACACAGAAAAAACAGGAACTGGCACTTGGCACTGAATTAATAAGTTAGTCCCAAAAAATATATAAAAGGTACATAAAACATCCAAAGATGACAAGATAACAGCTTGAAACCATCAAAAATTATAGATACGTTTGAGACGTATCATGCATCTGCGCCCCGCGCCACTTGCCGATGAGCTCCGCCTGCCACCCCTAGGTTTCGGCCTCAACCCCGCTACTCGAATCCCTCCGTCCGGCACCAGGTGCTCTGTGCCGACGTCCCTCTGCTCCGGCCCAAGGAGGTCGCGTCGCGCCGCCCCGTCGTCCCGCTGCTCCGGCCCAAGGAGGCCGCGCCGCGCCACCCCCTCATCCACCACCGCGCCCTCCTCCTCCCCACGACCCCGTCCTTCACCACTGCGCCGCCCCTCCTCCACCACTACCCCTTCCAACCAGCGCACCGCCTCCTCCCCGCGTCCACTCCTCCTCTACGGTTGTCCTCCCTACGCCGTCCTCATCGCCCGGCCGCCCCCCTCCCGCGAGTCCCTATTTTTTTATTTTTTCGTATAATTTGTTAATTAGGTTAGATTAGTTGTTAATTACCTACTGTTAATTAGGTTAGTTGTTAGTGGTAATGCCCATTCAAATTTTTGATCTTGTTCGTGTTAGTTGTTAGTTTGTAGGTTAGTTAATTAGTAGATTTAGTGGTAGTTTAGTTAGTTGGTATTTTTTTGGTTAGTTCGTAGTTTAGTTAGTTGTTATATTTAGTTAGTTAATTAGTAGATTTTTTATACCCAAGGTCCGACAGCAGACAAGTTTCACTACGAAGCTCCCCTACACTTACCCTAGCTAGCTTATGCGCGGCCATATTACCCGAACGACAAATCCAACTGACCTTGAACTCATCGAAAGAATTAAGGATTGTCTTGATATCTTGTACCCAATGCCCGACAACACACAAGTTCCTATCTGGATGATTAATCTTCACCACCAGTGCCCTGCTATCCAGTTCCAAATGTGCTCGTTGGATGTTAGGACCAACAACCACCTATAGTGCCCTTCTGCACGCCAACGCTTCTACCGCTTCGGGATCAGAAATGCCTGGGAAGAAATGGCTAACAAGAACATCACATTATGATCCCGGAATACTGCCCCACCACCACCGTTTCTTCCTTGCTTCGAGACCGCACCATCGGAGTTTATTTTTACCCATCCATTGATAGGAGGCTCCCATTTGTGGATGGTTTTTGGCTCCGGCTATGACACCCTTGTCTCGTTCGCTGCTTTCCAATCTGATAGTTGCACCTTTAGAAAATCTATTATTTCATGTGGCTGCTGTAGCTTCCGCCCCTCCCTTGTGTTGTTTCTGGCGAGCCATAGCCCGTAAGTAGCCTGTAGCACGAGCTCCTTCTCATGGTCATCAGCGACAGCAATCATTCAAGCAACCAAGACGAGAGAGCCTTCTGGGAGGTCAAATTAACCGGTGGACTAGCCACCATCACGCCCAGCTCCTCTTTCATCCATTGCCAGAATGTGACCTAGTGTTGACTAGTGGTAGATTCTGTTAATTAGTAGATTTAGTAGGTAGTTTAGTGGTAGATTCTGTTTTGTTAATTAGTGGTAGATAGATTCTTTTTTAGTTACTTCGTGGTAGATTCTGTAGGTTAGTTAATTAGTGGGAGGTCAAATTAACCGGTGCACTATGTTGTGGTGTGTGTGCTTCCACCGGACAAAACAATGAAATTTTGAAACATCCCTGTCAACCATAATATTCTCAACAAAAATACTACTAGTACTTCTACTATACGGTGCCATGCGCCACTCGTGCAAGATTGCTTGGACCAGTAAACTCGTTATCGTTCAACCAAACGCTACCGAAAAGATCCACAGAAAAGTTGATTGAGCAGAAGGAAGAAAGTTGTGCTTGGCGTCGATGAAAGAAACGAATCAGAGGGCGTTGTGCGGAGTTGGCTGACCGTGATGTATAGCATGGAGGAGGCGACGATGGTGCGGTAGCGGCTGAGCCACGAGTCAGCGGCGGCGGCGCCGAGAAGCGGCAGCATCGACGCGGCGCCGGACCAGGCATTGACGGCGGCGGCGGCGACCGTGCTCTCCCCGAGCGGGCCGGTCAGGTAGCTGATGAGATTGGAGGAGATGTCGTAGTACGCGAACCCCCGACCCCCCGAACCCCGACGCAACTGACCCTCGACCCCCCACCCCCGACGCCACTCACCCCCGACCCCCGACCCCCGACCCCCGACCCCCGACGCCAATGACACCCAACTCCCGAGCCCCGACACCTCTTCGGCCTCTTGTTGACCGAAAAGACCCCAACCCCCGACGCTAGTGACCCTCGACCCCCCCGACACTGACCCACATAGTTATGATTTAGGTCACATAGTTATGTTAATTATAAAAACATCGTATTTGTGTTGATCGTGTGAATTTCAATGTGCAGTTGTTCGAGACCTCCACGTGCGTTGGATGAGCTCCGCCCTTGTGTTTGTTGGTGAGCACAAATGACTTCTCCTCCTACCCCCTTAATTTGCTCTATCCCGGTCTTCGTGCCATTGAAACTTGCTAGCTATAGGTTTCTTCAATCATGAGTATGCGTGACCAATATGCGTCTCCCGTTCGAAAGGGCGACATCTATAAATATGCATTTCTTTGCATATTTATAACCGCCATCCTTTCGAATTGTCCAACTTTATCCATGGACAGCCCGAGTATGTGTAGATTGGGTTCATTTTCCCATATGATGTGCTCTGGATCCGATGCAGAATTTCGTCAGTGCCTCCCTGTTGTTCTCCGGGTACACATCCTCTCTGCTTATTGCCGAGACGTCTATCAGGAGAACAACGGGGAGATGCTGCCGAAATTCTGCGTCGCATCTGGAGCAGAGCATGGGAAAATGAACCCAATCTACACATACTCGGGTGGGATTAGGACCTATCTTTACCTATTAGCGTGTAGGTTGCATGCACGTAATAAAACTGACAAACTTGATTAGCGTATGAATATAGATAATGAATTATATATTTATTTCTTTTGCCCCCATATTTAGCTAGCCAACATGAGTTATCGTGCTTGGATGTACACTGGTCACCCTAGTCAGAAAGACATGACCCATGAATGGTTAACAAAAACCAGGGGGTTTGTGAGAGCCACATTTGCAAATGGCCAGCAAAAAATATGGTGCCCCTGTCCCAACTGCGACAACTGGAAAAAGCAGACATAGTTTGAAATGGGTAAACTCCTGCAGAAGTGGGGTTTTACGGCTAATTATACGGTGTGGAATTTTCATGGTGAGTCTGACCAACGTGCCAGAGTTGAGGTGATTCGTCGTCGCACCGACGAGCATGGTACCGGGATTGAAGACATGGTGCAAGATTTTGATGATGCTCGGGATTCGGACGATGAGATGGAGGAATCTGCAAAGGCCTTCTATGAAATGTTGGAGTCTTCAAAACGTCCTCTCCACGAGCAGATTGAGCTTTGTCAGCTGGATGCCATCGTGCAAGTAATGGCTCTGAAGGCTCAATTCAACCTAGGCAGAGAATGCTACGACGCGATGATGACGATATTTGGACGCTTTCTACCCAAAGGCCATGTACTGCCTGTACCAGTCAGAGAAAATCCTACGTGTACTTAAGATACATGCATGTGAGAATGGATGTGCCTTATTTAGGCTTGAGTATGCGGCCTTGAACTATTGCCCCATTTCCAATTCTTCCAGGTATATTGTGGTAGACAACGGTATGGGTGAGAAGAATCAGACCAAAATCCCCAATAGTGTTCTTCGGTATCTGCCAATCGTACCAAGACTTCAACATCTTTTCATGGTCGAAGAGACGGACAGACAGATGACATGGCACAAATTGGGCAAAAGAGCCGAACTAGATGCGGATGGGAACAAGATGCCGGTACACACTTCAGATGGTTTTGCGTGGAGGCACTTCGATGCATTACATAAGGATAAATCGGAAGATCCAAGGCAACCTAGAGTTGCCATCAGCACGGATGGGTTCAATGTGTATGGTATGACGGCAGCACAATACAGTTGTTGGCCTCTATTTGTCATTCCACTAAATTTGCCACCCGGAGAGATTAAGAAAAGAAAGAACATTTTCGTGACGTTGATAATTCCAGGGCCCAACTATCCGGGGAAGAATATGAATGTGTACATGAAGCCGCTTAAGGATGAGTTGCAAGAAGCCTGGGATAATGGGATCAAGACCTACGATGCGGCTACCAAAACAAATTTCAAAATGCATGTGTGGTACATGTACTCGACGCATGATTATCCGGCGTTTGCGCTATTCGCTGGCTGGTGTGTGCATGGAAGGTTCGTGTGCACCACATGCAAGGCAACTCTTCAGTTCCGTTGGTTGCAGGCTGGTCGCAAATATTCTTGCTTCGACATGCATAGAAAATTCCTTGATCCTGACCGTAAGTTCAAAAAAGACAAGAAGAATTTCATCAAAGGTAGAGTTGTCAAAAACACTGCACCAGCTGCGTTGACAGGCCAACAGACCCTTGATCATTTAAATGCTCTCGAGCCTGATCCTTTGCGTCCAGGATACTTCAAAGGGTATAATACGGAACACGCCTGGACTCACAAGTCATGCTTATGGGATCTGCCTTACTTCAAAGACCCCCTTTGCCCACACAACATCGACGTGATGCACACTGAAAAGAATATTGCGGAGGCCATTTTGGTACATTGTTCGGCATAGAGGGGAAGTCAAAAGATAATCCTAAGGCTAGAATCAACCTGGGGGCTCTATGTGATAGACCGTTGCAAAACTTGCGACAACGGAAAAGAAAGCAAAGCATAGCGAAGCCAAAGGCATGGTTCAATCTTGAAAGGCCAGCTATGAGGGAAATGCTATTGTGGGTGAAAATGTGGTTGATGTTCCCCGATGGGTATGCTGCGAATCTAAAGAGGGGAGCGAGTCTTGAGAAATTGAAAATATTTGTTCTCAAGAGTCATGATTGGCACATATGGATTGAGCGGGTAATGTCGGTGATGTTGTGTGGCTTTATCCCTGAGGATGAATGGCTAGTACTGGCAGAGCTGAGCTATTTCTTCCGTTCTCTTTGTGCGAAAGAACTATCGCCTGGCGTGCTAGATGAAATGGAAGAGTTGGCGCCGGAGTTGATCTGAAATTAGAAAAGATCTTTCCACCGGGCTTCTTTAATCCAATGCAACATTTGATTTTGCATCTCCCGACCGAGGCAAGAATGGGGGGGGGGCGTTCAAAATCGATGGTGCTACTCAACTAAGAGGATGCAGAAGACGCTTCGAGCTAAGTGTAAAAATAAACGTAGAATTGAAGCATCGATGGCCGAGGCATTCATTATTGAGGAGGCGGCAAACTTCGTGACAGCACACTACGAAGCCAAAAAACATCATTTGCATAACCCGAAGCCTCGGTACAATGATGGCGATCCAAAAAAGTTCGATCCAACCTCAGCCTATTCAAAGGTAAGCTCGCACCATCCGGTGCTTCGAAAGGGAAATCGTTGGATGTCGAAGAATGGCGGACCATTTCATTGTATATCTTCACCAACCTAACAGAAGTGCGGCCGTACATCGAGTAAGTTCTCGGTAAATTATTGTTCCGCAACTTCTAATTGCTTTGAACTACTCTTATTCCCGGATATTTGATATAGTCGATACGTCGCCGAATTCTCGGATGGAGAGGTCATCGAAAAGGATTCCGTCGGAGAGTATGAGCTTCTCGCAAAGCATGGAGGCGACTATCCCGGTTTCATCTCTTGGTTCAAACAAAGGGTAATTAATTACCATTAAGGGCCCATTTGATTTCTTGGTCTAATTTGTGGCTAATGCATCCATTCTTTCGTATTAAACTTGTAGGCTGATGCAGAGTCTATGGACGCCGAGTTGAGACAAGTCGCTAATGGTTTTGACTATAAGGTACGTTCATTTGACAAATACAACATCAAGTGGTATCACTTTCGTACCTTTGACAAAGAGCTATCTATGCCCGACCTAAAGACTACAAATTGTTCTGTCTTTGCTATCGGCAAAGGAGGCACCGAGTAGTATGGAAGAGTTGAAGCAATTTATAAACTTCTATTCTATGGTGAAAACCCACCTACCGTCGTAGTCTTCAAATGTTATTGGTTTGAGCCGAGGGAGACTACAAGGAATCATGAACATATAGGACTAGTCGAAATCAACCAAAACACCCACTTAGATGTTCCCGATGTCTATATTACGGCTAAACAGGCGACACAAGTTTTCTATCTACCGTGGGCCTGCCAAACTGATCCAAATCTCAAAGGTTGGTATGACGTTTATGAAGTGCCACCACATTTTAGACCACCTACCCTCAATGAAGAGGATTACGAACCTCACATTAACCCAGACACATATGAAGGAGAATTCTTCCAAGAAACACGTATGTCCAAGAAATGTTTCAAGAACCCCAGAACATTGAAGTAGACAGCGACAGTGAATCCGTCTTAACCCCTGAGCCCGAACAGGAAGAGCTGGAAGAAGAAGAGGTTACTGCTGCGGATGACCTGTCACTTCTTGACCGATTACATAATGGTGGCCTTCCACATGTTCTTCGTGATAGTGATGATGATGATGCATTTATTGATGATAGTGATGATCATGATGCATTTATTGACCCCGAAGCATATATAGACGAGCACGACTGTTATTAGTTCATGTCAGGTATTCAACTATTATACTATATATAAATTTTGAGTTCATGTTAGGTATTCGATTTTTATTAGTCATGTTGGTATTTATGACGATGATACACTTAAATTATATACATTTTATTACTCATGTTGGTATTTATGTTGTACTAATTTCATTTACTCTTTGTCATGACAGGTGTTGAAAGATGGTGTGAAAGGGTCGAAAGCACTCCGCGGCTCCTTCTTCGTCGGCGGGTGATGGGATGGGTACTTCCATTCCCGCCTCGCCTCTTCAGATAGTGTTGCTCTCTACTATGCAAGGAGCGCCCCCGTGAGAGGAAGTCGACCCCCCGCGAAGCCGAGAGGTACTAAAGGTACACGTTGTATTCATGTTGGTATTTATGTTGTACTCATGTTGTATGCATATTGGTATTTATATACATTTTATTACTCATGTTGGTATTTATGTTGTACTAAAGGTACACGTGGCCGCGGGAGAGGTAGGGCGATGGCTGCCACGCCTCTGAGGTGGAGGCTACACGGTCTCCGCCACCACCCAAGCTGATTCACCTGAGCACAGGACTTCTAGGGTGGATTCGTCTGAGGTGGAGGCTACACGGTCTCCGGTTCATGAGCCTCGGGTCGACGAGCCTTCGACCGATAAGACTCGTGTCCCAGAGGCTTCGTACCAGGCGACTCCGGAGCAAAGCAGGGATGAGGGTACGTCCCAGAGACCCAGTGGGATACCTGGGCTGAGCCAAGTAGCCATGCTGGTAGCAACGAGGAGCTGGGTGAGGGGGCTACCATCTACTAGCGTGGTAGTTCAGGGCTCCTGCTCGTGCCGGCGAACCCTGAGCACAGGTGATCGATTAGGCCAAATGGGGACAAGTAAGTTAATTTACTCTTATTTAACCTTTTGCCTTCATGTTTTCTCAAATATCTAATGTTTTGGCTTTAATTTGTCATACCGTAGGGGTTGGATTGTTGCCAAGGGTGTCCGCAAGCCCAACAGCGTCCTTGGTGTGCTTTGCCGTAAAAACTTCCCAGGGTTTGTTACGTTGCCCGGTCGGGAGCGAGAGGTAGCAATGTCCTGGGAGCACTACTTGGGTGCCCCGGCCCCGCCGGAGGTGGAGATCGACGGTGTTTTGTAACGACCAAACCTCGAAGGATTTGAGTCTCTGTGCTTTACTGTGCTAGTCCCTGGATCGACTCGCTAGCACACACAGTATAGATGAAAACCAGAATAGCAAGTGCATCATTTATAATAACGTATGATCCAGAATTTATAAAATATAACAATCTGCATAGCACTTAGCTAGCTTTATTCTAATAAACAGCGGAAAAGTAGCAGAATAATAACGATGAGTCCCATCATAGCCCACTGGCGATGTTGAGTGAAGACTCGCGACCCTAACGGTACCTTACTCCTCGTCTGAATATCCTGCAACATGATACGTTGCAGCCATATAGGTCAATACTTTGAATGTATTGGCAAGTTGCACAGGAAAAAAAAATATAACAGACCTACATGTATATGCATAGTATAACAAGAGAAAGGCTGATGGTTTTTTTTGCAGAAAGCTGATTTTATCCTCATAGCTACCTAATAGTCAAGTTTTAGTTTGTTTGCTACAATAACTCACATATGGTTGAATTGGCATCTCCAACTCCAACCTATTACCATTATTAAGTTTCCCATCAAATTTTATTAAGTGTGTCATCTGTCAAGATCATCCAACAACTGTAATGGCCTAGCTGCTCAAAATTGTCCATAACCGGGGACACGGCTAATCATGATTAGTTTATACACTCTGCAGAGGTTTGCACACTGTACCCACTAGACCCAACCCGAAGATTGAGACGAAGTCTTTCAGAAGCAGTCACCTCCACCCAACGGCAAGCCGGTACACCTATTTATATCTACATCTGCTAGCTTTGCCCAGGCAAGGTTCCCACAACCTACTCAACTAAGCTAGAGCCCATATAGCTAGTGGTTGCGCACGGAAGCTACTAGTCACTAAGTCTGTCTGATCTTTTTGAACCTGGGCGGCATTCCACTTACATTCAGAGGGTAGAAACCATGATGTTCTTGAAACCACCCAGCAATACCATATCCGCCCAGAGGTGTATTATATCCTGAATTACTACTCAATTTATTTTGTAGTAATCCTCACATAATCTCAATGAATACAGGAACCAATCCCCGTCTACATAGCATAGCAAAACTACAAATACCACAATCTTCAATGACGAGGGATATAGCTCAATAGCATAGCAATAATAATCTTCCTATACATGCATAATTTTCATAGGGTGATAATAATACTACATGCATAGAAAAATAATAGGTAAAGGATGATCAACATGTAACTTGCCTTGATTCTGATTCAGAAAGTCACACTCCTGACAATAGTTTGCGTCGCACTCCGCACAATCTACACGTTGCAAACAATCACACCAATCAATCACCACAATCAAATAACACCAAATAAAATCGTCGGCAATAAAACAACTTGTTTAAAACCAAAGCATAAATAGCATGGCAGCAGGTATAAAATCATCTACATGCTGATACGATGACAACGCAAAAAGAATCAACTAAACCGGATGAACGGTTTGCAAAATATGGCCTCCGGTAGGTTTAAAATAATCTGTTTTAACAAAAAAAATTAATTTTCGTAAAACTGAAAAGTACTGGTTCTAACATGTTCTACTCATCAATACGAGATCACAGGAAAAAGAATTTCCTGAATCGGAGTTACGAGTAAAAAGATAAACGCGTTTCAAAATTATACCGATAATCTGACAAAGCTAAAAACAGATTAAAAAGAGATTGAATTTCGCCCAGAAGCTGTTCATCGGGGTTTGATGAAACGGCTCGTGCGTGCGTTCTCACCACGAACAGCGGGGGAAAACGGGTTGGTCTTGGTGCGTCTCCTCCGTCGGCGCTTCTCCGGTGGCTGTCGGACGAACGACGAAACGAACGGCCGGATGGCGCGAACTCCGGTGAAGCTGTTGCCACTCCGGTGAACTTGGTACTGCAGGGTATCGGCGAACTCGAGGCGGCGGCGGCTTCTACCGTGCACGAGGGAATTGCGCGACGTGCAACAGGACGGATCGGGGCTGTAGCAGCTCCTGGCGACGCAAGGGCTTTGTTCGCGAGCTCGAAGGCGGCTCCTGTGCGCGAGCAATAAGAGGCGGCTTCTACGCGAGGTGAGTCCTGGGCGGTCTCCTCGTCCGGCTCGGGCAAGGGCCCTAGTGCTCGTGGCCACCTGGACAGGAGCCTGCGTGGTCAACGCTGGGGCTCGGTTCCTGGGATGTGCTAGCTGGAGATGTGGCTCGGTGGAGCATGTTGCTCTGGTGGCTGGTGCACGTGGTGCAATGCCCCATCTGGCTCGCTGGAGCTGGCTGGCTGAGCCTGGCTCGGCCTGGCCAGCTGGTGGGCTAGACATTTTTTTTTTAGTAAAAAAAAAAATACAGAGAAAACAAATATATTAAAATAATAACGATAATATACGTATACAAAAATACCTACATATGTATATTAAAACAATCGCATATAGTAATTTATAATTATAGATATATATAGATACATATATTAAAATCTAATATAGGTATATATATATAAGTATAAAATAAATATCCTAATAAATACTAAAGGAAACCTAGTTCCACCTAACGCAAAATTTTGAATTTTTTTTTAATGCAATAGGCCACACAAATAGCATTTAAAAACTTAACTAAAAATAAATTTCGGGCATTATAAAATTTGCGAAACCAAGACGATAACTCCAAATGACATTTTAAATATCATAAACTTTTTATTTCACACGGGAGAAGTCATATTATCTCCACTCAAATAAATTGCCCGAAGTTGCAAAAAGAATAAAATTTTCAGAAGAACAAATAATGCATAAAAATATGAGATGCATATGAATGATCTATTAACATCCGAATTTAGGAAAATTGGGATGTTACATGTTTTGTGCCACACGAGGGCCGACTTGGTGATCCGACAGTTCTGGGTAATTTAGCCTTGGTTAGCTCAGTAAAATGACCTTGGTTAGCTCATTAAACTGACCAATTTAGCTAAAAAATGAAATAATAAGCTCAAAATGGCATAAGAACCTTGGTTAGCTCATGAATATTATATACTTAGCTTGGCTTCCACCTAAATGATATAATTAGCCAATTTAGCTCCAATATGGCTTAATAAGCATAGTTAGCTCCAAAATGACATATTTAACCCAAGTGAGCTCCGAAACGACCTATAGTTAGCTAGGCTTCCACCTAAATGACATAATTAGCTTAGTTAGCTCCAAAATGACCTATTTAATAAAAAATGACCTATAGTTAGCTAAGTTCTCTCCTAAATGACATAATAAGGCTTACGTAGTTGCAATATGACCTATTCCCCCTAACTTAGGTATTAAATGGCCTATAATTAGCTTAGCTAGATCCAAAATGGCTTAATAAGCATAGTTTGCTCCGAATGACACATTTTACCCAAGTTAGCTCCGACCTATAGTTTGCTAGGAATCCACCTAAATGACATAATTAGCTTAGTTAGCTCCAAAATGGTCTATTTAATAAAACATGACCTATACTTAGCTAATTATCCTTGAAATGACATAATTAGCTCCAAAAAGGCATTCTTAGCTAATTTAGCCCGAAGAAGGGGACAAGAGGAGAAGAAAGAGGAAAAATGGAAGGAAGCCAGAAGAAGAAGAAGAGAAGAAGAAGGAGAAGGAGGAAGAAGAAGGAGAAGGAGAAGGAGGAGAGAAGCTCCTTCTCAGAAGGAGGAGAGAAGCTCCTTCTCCTTCTTCTCCTCCTTCTTCTCCTTCTTCTTGTCCTTCTTCTTTTCTTCTTCTTCTCCTCTTCCTTCTCATTATCCTCCTCCTTCTCCTCCTCCTCCTCCTCCTCCTCCTTCTTCTTCTTCTTCTTCTCCTTCTTCTTCTCTTCTTGTTTCTTATCATCTTGCTTCTTATCTTTCTTCTTCTACGTAGGTTATTTTCCCCAACAAAGACATACTTAGCTAATTATCCTCCAAAATGACATAATTAGCATAGTTAGGTAAGAACATCATAAGAACCTTGGTTAGCTCATTAAAATGACTAATTTAGCTCCAAAATGACATAATAAGGTTAAATGGATTAATAATCATAGTTGGCTACAAAATGACATATTTTATCCAAGTTAGCTCTAGAACGACCTATACTTAGCTAAGTTCTCTCCTAAATGACATAATAAGGCTATGTAGCTCCAAGATGACCTATTCCACCTAACTTAGCTATTAAATGGCCTATACTTAGCTAATTTCTCTCCAAAATAACCTATATACTTCTTCATCTAGTATTATTCTTCTAACTTTCTTATTTGTCATTTTGCAGATTACATTCACTTCATGGGAAGCTTGGATTATATTGATGGAATGCTTGAAGATGATTTCTTGTACCATGGCTTCACGGAAGCTTGTATTGAAACTATTGTAGTATATGGATATATATATATATATATATATATATATATATGAAACTTTGTATGCATGTGGATGAAACTGGTGTAGTATATGGTTTGGTACGGATGGAACTTGCATAATATGTATGTACTATGGATGAAAGTTATTTTAATATCGTTATGAGTACGGAAACAAATTTATTTTTGTCAAATATATATTGATGGGGTCATAGTCCTAGGGTAGGGTCATAGGCCTGTCATATAGGTCCTACCCAAGAACTACCCCTCACAAACTACAAGGCCCTAGTCAGTCCCGACTGAATTAAGGGGTCCCCATCATCCAGTCGATAACAGGTCCTCAACCATCCAGTCGGAGACTAGCATTCGGAGGATACCAAGCTAACCGACTGGCTACACTCGGTACATCGTAACCTCTCTGGAGGGAAACTGCCGTACGTTTCCGGGTGCATTTATTAGCATTTAGAGCATACGTTACCTGTAACGTACGCATTCAATCCCCACTACTCCACCCCTGTACCAGAACCGTTGTGGAGGGCAGCGCACTCTATATAAGCCGCCTTCCCCCACTGGTAGAGGGGTTAGCAAATCATTGTATTCCATATTCCACTCGACAGCAAGCTCCGAGAGCACTGAGACGTAGGGCTGTTACCTCCACCGCAGAGGGGCCTGAACTCATACAACCTCGCCGTAGCTAGGACTCTGCCCATCTCATTCGTACCCTACACATCTACTGTCAGGCTTATACCCACGACAGTTGGCGCCCACCGTGGGGCAGGCGTCTAAGCGACTTCCGGCGAGTTTGCGACTACTTCCTTTCGTCATGTCGTCCGGTGGAGATTCGAGCATGGGTCACCAGATCTTCTTCGGCGCTCTCTCCTTCATCGTCGATGATTCGGTGCGGCTTCGGGATGCGCCCCTCGACATCGAAGCGTTTCCCCGTCGCGGGGCTACGCACTTCCGTGCCGGCGCCCGTGGCATTCTTCTTCTCCAGCGGTCGGCTCCGGTGTCGACCTACACTGCCGTCACGTGCCGCGTCAAGCGGTCCCGCCGTTCGCGGCTGCAGCGTTGGGTGCAACACGCCCAGGCGCGCGAGAACGCATCTTCGCAAGTGGCGGTTCTTGAGTCCGTTGTGGTTGCCCCATCGTCCCAGCACTCGGACTCGGTTCCGACTGAGTTTCCTTCCGAGTATGCGGGTCACAGGCCCGCAGCAGAAGTACACATGGCCAACTCCCATGAAGATCCCCGTCAGGCTGGCCGAAATGAGCACGAGATCGGCGAAGCGTCCGGCGCACGTCGTCCACCTCGCCGTTCTGCTAGTCGGCACACTCGGCGGAGCAACGTGGAGCTGTTCCGCACGCCACTCCTCAACTTGGCCGTCGCTGCCAAGATAGCCGATTCCCTCCAGCCGACTGATTCAGAGGCTGGTAGAGGGATCGAGCAGATCCGAGCCCTGTTGCACACGGCGCAACAGCAGTATTCGGAGGTCTTCCAGTCGCACAACCGGATCTATAATAGTTCCCTCCACGCAAATACGCATCGGTCGGTTCACAGCCCTGGTTCCCATCAGCGCCACAGGGGAGGCAGCCGTTCCATGATTCATGAAGATCGTCGCCGCTCACGCACCCCTCCGCGGGGTGGGCCATATGGGTCCCGACATCATGATGATCGGCGTTCAGCCGGCGACACTTACGACCCAAGACCCGACGCAAGAGGACATATCGCCCAGCGAAGAGTCGACAGAGGTCGAGCCCACCGCGATGGTCGCGATACCGACCGTCCGAGTGGAAGCACGGCCACCGTGTGTGGTCCCGAGTGTTTCAGTCGAGCCATCCGTTCGGCTGATATCCCTCCCAACTTCCGATTGGCGACGCGAATTAGCAAGCTCCGAGAGCACTGAGACGTAGGGCTGTTACCTCCACCGCAGAGGGGCCTAAACTCATACAACCTCGCCGTAGCTAGGACTCTGCCCATCTCATTCGTACCCTACACATCTACTGTCAGGCTTATACCCACGACATATATATATATATATATATATATATACTGATTACTGTGAAAAATGATGGATATAATAAGAAATAAAATAAAAAGGGGCTGGTTCCCCCCTTTGCCGTTTGCCCCCACATGGCAAAGGGGGGATGGCAGACGGCAAAGAGGGGAGAGAGAGGGGCTTGGTTGCCCCCTTTGCCGTCTGCCCCCACATGGCAAAGGGGGATGGCAGACGGCAAAGAGGGGAGAGAGAGGGGCTTGGTTCCCCCCTTTGTCGTATGCCCCCACATGGCAAAGGGGGGATGGCAGACGGTAAAGAGGGGAGAGAGAGGGGCTTGGTTCCCCCCTTTGTCGTCTGCCCCCACATGGCAAAGGGGGGATGGCAGACGACAAAGAGGGGAGAGAGAGGGGCTTAGTTTCCCCCTTTGCCGTCAGCCCCCTCATGGCAAAGAGGGGCTTACATTGTGACGTTTGATACACCCAAAGCACTCCTACGGTATCCGGGAGTTGCACAATCTCACGGTCGAGGGAAAAGACACTTGACATTAGAAAAGCTTTAGCATACGAACAACACGATCTAGTGCTATGCTTAGGATTGGCTCTTGTCCATCACATCATTCTCCCAATGATGTGATCCCGTTATCAATAACATCCAATGTCCATGATCAGGAAACCATGATTATCTATTGATCAACGAGCTAGCCAACTAGAGGCTTGCTAGGGACACATTGTGATCTATTTATTCACACATGTATTACTGTTTCATGTCAATACAATTATAGCATGAACAATAGACGATTATCATGAATAAGGAAATATGATAATAACCATTTTATTATTGCCTCTAGGACATATTTCCAACAGTATCCCACTTGCACTAGAGTCAATAATCTAGTTACATTGTGATGTATCGAACACCCATAGCATTGTGGTGTTGGTCATGTTTTGCTCGAGGAAGAGGTTTAGTCAACGGGTCTGCAATATTCAGATCCGTGTGCACTTTACAAATATCTATTACTCCAGTCTGGACATGGTCCTGGATGGAGTTGTAGCGGCGTTTGATGTTCTTGGTCTTCCGGTGAAACCTGAGCTCCTTGGCTATGGCAATGGCCCAAGTGTTATCACGGAAGAGTCTCATCGGACCCGACGCGCTTGGGACCACTCCAAGGTCGGTGATGAGCTCCTTCATCCAAATTCCTTCATGAGCCGCTTATGAAGTAGCTATGTACTCCGCTTCACATGTAGATGCTGCCACGACTTCTTGCTTGCTGCTGCACTAGCTCACTGCCCCGCCATTCAAAACATACACGTATCCGGTCTGTGACTTAGAGTCATCCGGATCTGTGTCGAAGCTAGCATCGACGTAACCTTTTACGATGAGCTCTTCGTCACCTACATAAACGAGAAACATCTCCTTAGTCCTCTTCAGGTACTTCAGGATATTCTTGAGCGATGTCCAGTGTTCCACACGGGATCACTTTGCTACCTCCCTACCAAACTTATGGCAAGGTTTATATCAGGTCTAGTACACAGCATGGCATACATTAGAGAGCCTACGGCTGAAGCGTAGGGGACAGTACTCATCTTCTCTCTATCTGCTGCCGTGGTCGGTGACTGAGTCTTACTCAATCTCATACCTTGCAAAACTGGCAAGAACCCCTTCTTTGAGTTTTCCATATTGAAGTTCTTCAATATCTTGTCAAGGTATGTACTTTGCGAAAGACCTATGAGGCGTCTTGATCTATCTCTATAGATGTTGACGCCTAATATGTATGCAGCTGATACGTCTCCATCGTATATACTTTTCCTAACTCTTTTGCCCTTGTTTTGGACTCTAATTTTCACGATTTGAATGGAACTAACCTGGACTGACGCTGTTTTCAGCAGAATTGCCTTGGTGTTATTTTTGTGCACAAATCAAAGTTCTCCAAACGTCCTGAAAATTTACGGGGAGCAGTTTTGGAAAATATAAAAAATATCAGTGCCAAGTTCGACCTCAGGGGGTGGGCCTGTGGGCCACAAGCCCTGGCTCCGCCACCCCCTGGTGGCGGTGGGTAGGCTTGTGGGGCCCACACGGCTCCGCCGCCCCCAATTCCAGCTCTATAAGATCCCTTTCCTCCCAGAAAAAATAATAAGAGAAGTTTTCGTCGCGTTTGCGATACGGAGGCGCCGCCACCACCTGTTCTTCATCTGGAGGGCAGATCTGGAGTCCGTCTTGGGCTCCGGAGAGGGGAAATCGTCGCAATCGTCATCATCAACCTTCTTCCCTCTCCAATTCCATGAAGCTCTTCGTCGTTCGTGAGTAATCTATTCGTAGGCTTGCTGGGCGGTGATGAGTAGGATGAGATCTATCATGTAATCGAGTTAGTTTTGATGGGGATTGATCCCTAGTATCCACTATGTTATGACATTGATGTTGCTACTACTTTGCCATGCTTAATGCTTGTCACTAGGGCCCGAGTTCCATGATTTCAGATCTGAAATTATTATGTTGTCACCAATATATGTGTGTTTTATATCCGATCTTGCAAGTTGTAGTTACCTACTATGTGTTATGATCCGGCAACCCCGGAGTGACAATAACCGGAACCACTCCCGGTGATGACCACAGTTTGAGGAGTTCATGTGTTCACCAAGTGCTAATGCGTTGGTCCGGTTCTTTATTAAAAGGAGAACCTTAATATCCCGTAGTTTCCTTTTGGACCCCCCTGCCACGGGAGGGATGGACAATAGATGTCATGCAAGTTCTTTTCCCTAAGCACGTATGACGACACACGGAATGCATGCCTACATCACATTGACGAACGGGAGCTAGCCACATATCTCTCCGTGTTATAACTATTGCATGATGAATATCATCAAAACAAATCTCCGACCCGTTGCCTACGAGTTTGTCCTACTTCTATTGTTACTTGTCTTGCTCTGCTGCTGCTACTACTATTGCTACTTCTGTTACTTGTCTTGCTCTGCTGCTGCTACTACTGTTGCTACTGTTGTTACTTGTCTTGCTCTGCTGCTACCGTTGCTACTTGCTATTGCTGTCACTACTGTTGTTCCTTGCCGCTGCTATTGCTCGTTACACTACTGCTACCTGTTAAAATCTTGGTATGCTGGACGTTGACGGGAACTGACAACTTCCGTCAATGCGCCAACTTGGCGCCATTGATACAATCGTTAGGAATAGTCTGCCGTCAACAGATCATTTCTGACACTGTTGTTATCATACTTCTTTGTTGTTACTACTGTGCTTGCAGATACTAATCTTTCAGGTGTGGTTGAATCTGACATATTCAGCTGCTAATACTTGAGAGTATCCTCTCACCTCCTGTCTGGTAAACCAACAAATTGGGTCGAATACTCTACCCTCGAAAACTGCTGCGATCCCATGCGCTTGTGGGCCGTCAACAACATTCTTTTAGTTTCGATTGCCGGAGAGTGCTCACAGCATTCTTCTGGTGCCGTTGCAAGGGGAAGAACAGTTGACATCAGCAGCTTCTCCAAGGTCCTTCATTGAAAAACTCTTGTTCAAATAGGCCTTTATGCTCTCCAACAACTCTATATTATTCCCCATCAATAATATGTCATCCACATATAGTATGAGGAAAGCTAAAGAGCTCCCACTCAGTTTCTTGTACAGATAGGCTTCTCCATAAACCTATATGAACCCAAACGCTTTAATCACCTCATTAAAGCGAATGTTCCAACTCCGAGATGCTTGCACCAGCCGATAGATGGAGCGCTGGAGCTTGCATACCTTGTTAGCACTATTAGGATCGACAAAACCTTTTGGTTGCATCATATACGACTCTTCCTTAATATACCCATTAAGGAATGTTGTTTTGACGTCCATTTGCCAAATTTCATAATCATGAAAAGCGGCAATTGCTAACATGATTCGGACTGACTAGAGCTTCGCTACGGGAGAGAAAGTCTCGTCGTAGTCAACTCCTTGAATTTGTCGAAAACCCTTTGCGACAAGTCGAGCTTTGTAAACGGTCACATTACCGTTTGTGTCAGTCTTCTTCTTGAAGATCCATTTATTTTCTATGGCTCGCCGATCATCGGGCAAGTCCACCAAAGCCCATACTTTGTTCTGATACATGGATCCTATCTCGGATTTCATAGCCTCAAGCCATTTGTTGGAATCCGGGCCCGCCATTGCTTCTTCGTAGTTCGAAGGTTCACCGTTGTCTAACAACATGATTTTCATCACAGGGTTGCCGAACCACTCTCGTGCGGAGCGTACCCTTGTGGACCTTCGTGGTTCAGTAACAACTTGATCCGAAGCTTCATGATCATCATCATTAACTTCCTCTTCAGTTGGCATAGGCGCCACAAGAAGAATTTCTCGCGCTGCGCTACTCTCCGGTTCGAGAGGGGGTGTAATTACCTTATCAAGTTCTACTTTCCTCCCACTTACTTCTTTCGAGAGAAACTCTTTCTCTAGAAAGGATACGTTCTTGGCAACAAAGGTTTTACCTTTGGATCTAAGATAGAAGGTATACCCAATAGTTTCCTTAGGGTATCCTATGAATACGCATTTATCCGCTTTGGGTTCGAGCTTTTCTCGTTGAAGTTTCTTCATATAAGCATCGCAGCCCCAAACTTTTAGAAACGACAGCTAGGTTTCTTGCCAAACCATAGTTCATATGGTGTCGTCTCAACGGATTTAGACAGTGCCCTACTTAAAGTGAATGCCACAGTTTCTAATGCGTATCCCCAAATTGATAGCGGTAAGTCGGTAAGAGACATCATAGATCGTACCATATCTAATAAAGTGCGATTACGACATTCAGACACTCCGTTGCGTTGCGGTGTGCCAGGCGGCGTCAGTTGTGAAACAATTCCACACTTCCTTAGGTGTGTGCCAAACTCGTGACTCAAATATTCTCCTCCACGATCATATCATAGACACTTAATTTTTCTATCATGTTGATTCTCAACCTCACTCTGAAATTCCTTGAACTTTTCAAACGTGTCAGATTTGTGCTTCATCAAGTAGATATACCCATACCTACTCAAATCATCGGTCAGAGTGAGAACATAACGGTAGCCACCGCGAGCTTCAACGTTCATTGGACCACACACATCAGTATGTACTATTTCCAATAAGTCGGTCGCTCTCTCCATTATTACTGAGAATGGAGTCTTAGTCATCTTGCCCATGAGGCACGGTTCGCATGTGTCAAATGATTCAAAGTCAAGAGACTCTAATAGTCCATCAGTATGGAGCTTCTTCATGCGCTTAACACCGATATGACCAAGGCGGCAGTGCCCACAAGTATGTGGGACTATCATTATCAACTTTAGTACTCACACTATGAATATGTGTAACATCACGATCGAGATTCGTCAAGAATAAAACATTCACCACCGAAGCATGACCATAAAACATATTACTCATATAAATAGAACAACCATTATTCTATGACTTAAATGAGTAGCCGTCTCGCATTAAGCAAGACCCTGATACAATATTCATGCTCAAAGCTGGTACTGAATAACAATTATTAAGGTTTAAAACTAATCCCGACGGTAGATGTAGAGGCAGCGTGCCGACGGCGATCACATCGACCTTGGAGCCATTCCCGACGCGCATCGTCACCTCGTCCTTGGCCAGTCTCTCCTTACTCCGCAGATCCTGCTTTGAGTTGCAAATGTGAGCAACAACACCGATATCAAATACCCATGAGCTACTACGAGCGCCGGTAAGGTACACATCAATAACATGTATATCATATATACCTTTAACGTTGCCGGCCTTCTTGTCTGCTAAGTACTTGGGGCAGTTCCGCTTCCAGTGACCTTTTTCCTTGCAATAGAAGCACTCAGTCTCAGGCTTGGGTCCATTCTTTTTCTTCTTCCCGGTATCTGGCTTACCAGGCGCGGCAACGGCTTTGCCGTCTTTCTTGAAGTTCTTCTTACCCTTGCCCTTCTTGAAACTGGTGGTCTTATTGACCATCAACACTTGATACTCTTTCTTGATTTCTACTTCTGCAGACTTCAACATCGAGTACAACTCGGGAATGGTCTTCTCCATCCCTTGCATGTTGTAGTTCAGCAAAAAACCTTTGTAGCTTGGTGGGAGAGACTGGAGGATTCTGTCAATTATAGCGTCATCCGAAAGTTCGACTCCAAGTGAAGTCAGACGACCGTGTAACCGAGAAATTTTGAGTATGTGCTCACTGACAGAACTGTTCTCCTCCATCTTACAGCTAAAGAACTTGTCGGAGACTTCATATCTCTCAACACGGGCATGAGCTTGAAAAACTAGTTTTAGCACTTGGAACGTCTCATATGCATCGTGTTGCTCAAAACGCCTTTGGAGCCCCGTTTCCAAACTGTATAACATCCCACACCTAACCAGAGAGTAGTCATCACTCCGTGTTTGCCAGACGTTCAAAATGTCCTGGGCTGCTGCGGGAGCAGGAGGGTCACCTAGCGGCGCATTGATGTCAGCTATGCTAATGCACAAAAGTCATTCCAATGGCGCCAGAAACAGGTGTGTCGACGGCACGAGGAATCCTTCAGCTGCGGCTACGCCTTAAGGGACTTCCTAGGCAAGTATGCAAAGGATTTCCCCCGTGGCCTTGGAGCCTTGCGTTGGTGTTCCCTTGAAGCGGAAAGGGTGATGTAGCACAGAGATGGTAAGTATTTCCCTCAGTTTGAGAACAAAGGTATCAATCCGGTGGAGGAGTATCTCAAGATCCTGCACAAACACAAAAGCTTGCTCCCAACGCTATGAAGGGGTTGTCAATCCCTTATAGATTGTTCGCCAAGTGAGAACTGAAAGAAACAAAGTAACAAAGCAAAGTAGAAGCGGAGGTTTAAACGATGGATGTGAATAGACCCGGGGGGCGTAGTGTTTACTAGTGGATTCTCTCATGAAAGCAAGTAGACGATGGGTGAACAAATTACTTTAGAGCAATTGATAGAACCGCGCAAAGTCGTGACGATATATATGCAATGATTATATCTATAGGCATCACGTCCGAAAGAAGTAGACCGATACTTCCTGCATCTACTACTATTACTGCACACATCGACCGCTATCCAGCATGCATCTAGTGTATTAAGTCCATAAGAACAGAGTAACGCCTTAAGCAAGATGACATGATGTAGAGGGATAATCTCAAACGAATAATAAAAACCCCATCTTTTTACCCTTGATGGCAACTACTTGATGTGTGCCTTGCTGCCCCTACTATCACTGGGAAAGGTCACCACATGGTAGAACCCAAAACCAAGCACTTCTTCCATTGCAAGAATCATAGATCTAGTTGGCCAAACAAAACCCAAGACTCGGAGAGACTTACAAGGATATCAAATCATGCATATAAGAAATCAGCAAAGACTCAAATATATATCATAGATAATCTGATCACAAATCCACAATTCATCAGATCTCGACAAACACACCGCCAAAGAAGATTACATCGGATAGATCTCCATGAAGATCATGGAGAACCTTGTATTGAAGATCCAAGAGAGAGAAGAAGCCTTCTAGCTACTAACTACGGACCCGTAGGTCCGAAGTGAAATACTCACGAGTCATTGGAGGGGCGATGATGATGATGAAGAAGCCCTCCAACTCCAAAGTCCCCTCCGGCAGGGCGCGGGGAAGGGTCTCCAGATGAGATCTCGCGGAAACGGAAGCTTGCGGCGGCGGAAAAGTATTTTCGAGGCTCCCTGATACATCTCAAATGTATCTATAATTTTTGATGGTTTCACGTTGTTATCTTGTCTTCTTTGGTTGTTTTATGTACCTTTTATATCCTTTTTGGGACTAACTTATTAATTCAGTGCCAAGTGCTAGTTCTTGTTTTTTCGTGTTTTTGACTCTTTTCAGATATGATTTTGGAACGGAGTCCAAACGGAAGAAAAACCCCGAAATGATTTTTCCCGAACGTAAGAAGACCTCTGGGCTTTTGGGCCAAGCCAGGTGGGCTCCAGCGAGCCCACAAGACCCCACTCCGCCACCAGGGGGAGGCGGCGGTGGGCAGGCTTGTGGCCTCCCTGGTAGCCTCCCGACCTAGGTCTTTGGCCTATAAATTCCCAATTATTCCGCAAAAAATTAGGGGAGCCTCGAAAATACTTTTCCGCCACCGCAAGCTTCCGTTTCCGCGAGATCTCATCTGGAGACCCTTCCCGGCACCCTGCCGGAGGGGACTTTGGAGTTGGAGGGCTTCTTCATCATCATCATCGCCCCTCCAATGACTCGTGAGTAGTTCACTTCAGACCTACGGGTTAGTAGTTAGTAGCTAGATGGCTTCTTCTCTCTCTTGGATCTTCAATACAAAGTTCTCCATGATCTTCATGGAGATCTATCCGATGTAATCTTCTTTCGGTGTGTGTTTGTCGAGATCCGACGAATTGTGGATTTGTGATGAGATTATCTATGATATATATTTGAGTGTTTGCTGATTTCTTATATGCATGATTTGATATCCTTGTAAGTCTCTCCGAGTCTTGGGTTTTGTTTGGCCAACTAGATCTACGATTCTTGCAATGGGAGAAGTGCTTGGTTTTGGGTTCTACCATGTGGTGACCTTTCCCAGTGACAGTAGGGGCAGCAAGGCACACATCAAGTAGTTGCCATGAAGGGTAAAAAGATGGGGTGTTTATCATTGGTTTGAGATTATCCCTCTACATCATGTCATCTTGCTTAAGGCGTTACTCTGTTCTTTTGGACTTAATACACTAGATGCATGTTGGATAGCGGTCGACGTGTGGAGTAATAGTAGTAGATGCAGAAAGTATCGGTCTACTTGTTTTGGACGTGATGCCTATAGAAACAATCATTGCATAGATATCGTCACGACTTTGCGCGGTTCTATCAATTGCTCGATAGTAACTTGTTCACCCACCGTCTACTTGCTTTCATGAGAGAAGCCACTAGTAAACACTACAGCCCCCGGGTCTATTCACATCCATCGTTTACACCTCCGCTTTTACTTTGCTTTGTTACTTTGTTGCTTTCAGTTCTCGCTTGGCAAACAATCTATAAGGGATTGACAACCCCTTCATTGCTATGGGAGCAAGTTTTTGTGTTTGTGCAGGATCTTGAGATACTCCTCCACTGGATTGATACCTTGGTTCTCAAACTGAGGGAAGTACTTACCACCGCTACGCTACATCACCCTTTCCGCTTTGAGGGAACACCAACGAAAGGCTCCAAGGCCACGGGGGAAATCCTTTGCATACTTGCATAGGAAGTCCCTTAAGGCGTAGCCGCAGCTGAAGGATTCCTGGTGCCGTTGCTGAGGAGTATCAAGCAACACTCCTATTTCTCGCGCCGTTGGAAGGTCTTTTGTTGCAGTAGCAGAAGTATTTCTGGCACCGTTGCCGGGGAGGAGAAATCAAGATCTATCCAAGTAGGTCTCACAAACTCTTCTCTTGCATTTACTTTTGTTGCCAGTTGCCTCTCGTTTTCCTCTCCCCCACTTCACATTTGCCGTTTTCATTCGCCTTTCGCCGTCGTCGTTTTCCTTTGCCGGTTTCTTGCTTGCTTGTGTGCTTGTTTCTTTGTTGAAGACATCATGTCTGAAAACACCAAACTTTGCGACTTCTCGAGCACTAATAATAATGATTTTATTAGTACTCGATTTCTCCCGCCACTAGTGCGGAATCGTATGAAATCAACGCAGCTTTGCTGAATCTTGTTATGAAAGAGCAATTCTCTGGCCTTCCTAGTGAAGATGCCGCATCCCATATCAATACCTTCATTGAGCTTTGCGATATGCAAAAGAAAAGAGATGTGGATAATGACGTGATTAAGTTGAAACTTTTTCCTTTCTCGTTGCGAGATCGCGCAAAAACTTTGTTTTCTTCTTTGCCTAAAATAGTATTGATTCTTGGGATAGGTGCAAAGATGCTTACATATCCAAGTATTTTCCGCCGGCTAAGATCATCTCCTTACGTAACGATATCATGAATTTCAAGCAACTTGATCATGAACACGTTGCACAATCTTGGGAGAGGATGAAGCTTATGATTAGAAATTGTCCCGCTCATGGCTTGAGTTTGTGGATGATTATACAAATATTTTATGTTGGCTTGAATTTCGCTTCTCGCAATATCTTGGACTCCGCCTCAGGTGGAACATTCATGGAAATCACGTTAGGAGACGCTACAAAACTCCTAGACAATATCATGACTAACTATTCTCAGTGGCACACTGAAAGGTCGCCTGCTAGCAAAAAGGTACACGCTATAGAAGAGATTAACTCGCTTAGTGCTAAGATGGACGAGTTGATGAATTTGGTTGCTAGTAGGAACACTACCGTAGATCCTAATGACATGCCACTATCTTCTTTGATTGAGAGTAGCAACGCTAGTTTGGACGTGAATTTTGTTGGTAGGAACAATTTTGGCAACAACAATGCTTTTAGAGGAAACTATGTTCCTGGGCCTTTTCCTAGTAACTCCTCTAACAATTATGGCAATTCCTACGGCAACACTTATGGAAATCACAACAAATTACCCTCTGATTTAGAGAGTAATATCAAAAAGTTCATCAACTCTCAAAAGATTTTCAATGCGTGCATAGAGGAAAAACTACTCAAAATAGACGATTTGGCTAAAAGCGTTGATAGGATATCTTGTGATATTGATGCTTTGAAAGTTAGATGCACTCCTCCCAAGATCAACTTGGATGAAACTTTGAAAGCTATGCGTATCTCCATGAATGAGAGCAAATAAATAAACGCCCAAATTCGCACTAGACATGAATGGTTTAAAAGGATGCGTTCTAGTGATGCAAATCACGAAGATCTTAAAGTGCTTGGTGTGTCTCCTCTTGAATCTTTGTTTTCGCATGTCAAACCTACGTATGGAGGGGCTGCATATGAATCCACTTTGGTTGAAAAACACCCCAATGATTCGGAGTCCACCTACTTTGATGATAAAGGTGTGGAGAGTGGAGTAGAAGAAGTCAAAATTTTGCGTAGTAATGAAACTCCCACTTTGGATTTCAAGGAATTCAATTATGATAATTGCTCCTTGTTTGCAAACTCTCCACATGCTTATAGACAAAGCAAAGCCTTTATCGTGCATATTGTAGATGCTATGATTACATCTCTTGAAGAGAAGATCGAACTAGAAGTCTCGATACCTAGATGTAGCGACCCGACTCAAGACGAGTCAAGCCTCTGTGTTTCTGTGCCATCCCTGGATCAGTATGCTGGCACACACAGTACATCAATGTATATATGAAAGTGCAATCACATGTAAATAGCGTAAAACTGATATATACCTTAAATATCTCAGCGGAAGCGGTCAAGGGAGTGGAGTCCCAATAAACACCAACGGCAAGTTGAGTGTAGACCGTAACCCCGAATCGTACTCTTACTCGTCAAAGAACAATATCTGCAACATAAGACGTTGCAGCCGTGTAGGTCAGCATATTGAATATGCCGGCAAGTCACATAAGATATGGGTGAAAAGTAATCATCTACACTATATGCATATATGGCAGGTGGGGCTATAAGTTTTTAGCGAAAAGCAAGTTTTTCTCCTACCACAAGAGAGGGCTAAAAGCAAAAATGTTACTACATAGGTTGGTTGTTAACGAGATGGTTCCGCCAACCAGTTCTCGTACCCGAGTTGTCAATAATTATCCTCATCAAATATATATAATGGTGTTGAGAAATCCAGATAACTTCAGTTCCTTTGGCTCAAGTTGTCCATGACCGTGGACACGGCTAATCGATTAGGTTTGAGTACTCTGCAGAGTTTTGCACACGTTCCCCACAAGATTTGATCGCCTCCGGGTTTGTCCTCGCACTTCAGGGTGTTTTAAGACCGGATGATCAAAACATGGTCTTTCAATGGGTCCCTCTGAATCCCTGTCGGTGCCCATCCATTCCTACCGTTCGTCTACATCTGCTAGCACCGCCTGTCCAGAGTCGCCGCGTTGTCCAACCAAGCCAGATCCCATAATGACTTGTGGCTGTGCAGGTAAGCCTTGAGTCTTGAAGTCTCCGTCCGTCTCTTCGAGCCTGGGTGAAGCTTTCCGCAGGATGACATGGCCTCTCCAGCATCCCGGGCATACACTGGGTTCTCCAGGGAGCCGATAAACCGTCCTTCACCCAGAGTTGCATTGCGTCCGAGGTCTTGAAAAATCTTTTCTTAGTCCGGTCTTGATTATTATATCAACCTCGCATCACTCGTGGTATACACTCAACCGATAACCCGTCTACTCAAGCATAGCATTTAGAAATTGTCGTCCCGGGGCCAAGTATCGGGGTTGTTGTGTTCCTACCACATGATACTACAACTTATACTAAATTTTCCAAGTACCTAGGCAGCATGCAATTGGGCATAGGAGGTGATCTACCATGCATCGAAAACATAGGTAAAATAACATGATCAAAATGACTTGCTGGTGATGTTGACGAAGAAGAATTTCTCGAGAAATAACTTGATAGACTACTCGTCACTCTCCGATGAAATCTATATAGCAAACATATCATTCACATAAGCACTCATACTAGCAATCATTCTAACAATCAAAACAAAAGAGAGAGCGAATAAGAATCCGAAAGAAACTTCAAATAAGACTAGGGAGTCTTCTACTACGTCAAACACTAAATAGTTTTGTCTAACAGAAAATAATAACAAGGAACTAAGATATAAATTTAACTAAGATAAAATAAAGTATTTTTCACAAAACCTTTTGAAAGTATTCCCAAACGGGATTTGAAACAGTGGGGAAACCAATTGCAAGTTACTAAGGAACTAGAATTGATTTCATGAAAACAAATAAAAATAAAATAAAAACTTGTTGCAAAACTACTGTTTCACTAACATAAACAAAACAATAATGTTTCTGAAATAATAAAGAAAATATTTTAAAACAAAAGTAGAAAAGGAATTAGCCGAAATCCTAAAAGAGGTGAAACAGAAATTGTTTCACAATAAACAGTGAGCTAAAATACTCAAACAAATCTGAAATTTTTACCACTGATAAATAAGATCACTAGTGATCAGTACCAAAAGGAATCAAATTAAAAGCTATTTTTCAACTCCTGGAATAGGAAAAACAAGGTTTAAACTAAATCTGATCTAACTTATATTTGAAAATTTCAAACATAGACAAATTATATGTTTTTACAAACTACAGGAGATTTGTGAGCTACCGGAAAAAGAATCAATGTCATTGGACTTCGGGATAAAAAGTTGTGGCCAAAACAAAACAGAAAGTTTCTGTTTTTGTAATTTTTGACAGAAAAACTGAAAACAACTAGCTAGCTATTGGGGTACACGTGGCAAGTTGCTATTGGCTGCGGAGGGTGTTTGTTTCAACGCTTCGGGCAAACGGCCGAAGCTAAGGAAAACCTGCCGGCTAAATCAGAAGTGAAAAAGAACCACTGGTTAACTGCACTAAACCGAAAGGTTACCTAAGAATCTAATCTACATCGTTGCATGAAGATCTAAGGGCTACTAATCAAAGAAGAGAAAATCAGAGAGGGGAGGGAGAAGCTACCTTGACCGGGGCAGTAGCTCCGGCGGGTCACGTCGCCGGCGAGGGAGGGGGATGCTCCGGGGGGTTGGAGCAGATGGGGCGGCGGCGGTGGGGTTCCTCCTCCTCGAGGGAGGCGGCGGCAGGGTGAGAGGGGCTCGGGGCTGCTCCTGGGCGGGGTAGACGGGGGTGGCAGGAGCTTGGGCTGCTGGCGGCGGTGGTGCGGCGGCTTCGGGTGGCGGCGGCGGCGAGGTAGGGTTGGGAACGGGGGCGGTGGAGGGGCAGGGTTTATATAGGCTAGGTGGGGGAGGGATAAGGAAGGGGAGGGAGTAGAATCGGGGAAGGATCCCGGCGACCTCGGGGCTGGCTCGGCCTCGGGCTCGAGTTTAGGAAAGGGAGAGAGGTGGGGGGTGACCGAGCGGGGAGAGGGGTCGGGCGCGGGGCCTACCTGGCGAGAAGAGAAGGGGCGGGGAGAGGGGTCGGTTGGCCGGTTTCTAGGGATTTAGATCCCGGGTAGTGGGGGATCTCGGCCCAGTCAAAAAAACGCTCGGGGCGGCGGCTAGAAAATTTCCTAATATTAAACCTTTTCCGAAACAGAAATATAAAAGCTAATAAAGGGAAATAAATCAAAATATTTATATAGGGTATTATATATCAAAAAATCAGAAAAAGAATCTCTACCCGAATAACATTTTTCCAAAGCAAAATAAAAACTTTAAAAAAAATGTTTTTTCAGAAATTCCCAAATTTGCTTTATTTCTTTTTGCAATTATTTTTGCAAAAGAACTTTGGGTTTTCTTGGCTCAAATATTTCAGAAATTGCCCGCACTTTGGAGGGTCATGTTCCTCCGCTCTTTAGAATGTATTTCCCGACATTTCTTGCACGAAGAAAACGACTGGAAATGCAAAAGAATTCAAATGCAAATATCTCCGTTCAAATTATTTATAGTTGAAGAAGTCATGTCATCTTCTCTCGTTGCTTTTAAAAGATTGAATTTGAATTCACCGAAGAAGGGGAAAGTCATTTTATTCCCTCTCATTCAAAAGTTTCGAAAAGTTTCAAATTTCACACAAGTTTAAATCACTCAGCAAACAAACAAACAATCAATAATAATTATATTAACATTCCAAAATTTATAATTTTGGGATGTTACACTAGAAAACTTCATGATGAGTGGGAACCTACTATCAAAATCAAGATCAAAAACTATGAGTGCAATGCTTTGTGTGATTTGGGTGCTAGTGTTTCCGCGATTCCAAAGTCTTTATGCGATATTCTTGGTTTTCATGAGATTGAAGAGTGTTCTCTTAATTTGCATCTTGCGGATTCTACTGTCAAGAAACCCATGGGAAGGATCGATAATGTTCTTATTGTTGCAAATAAGAACTATGTACCCGTGGATTTCATTGTACTTGACATAGATTGCAATCCTTCATGTCCCATTATTCTTGGTAGACCTTTCCTAAGGACTATTGGTGCTATCATCGATATGAAGGAAGGGAATATTAGATTTCAATTTCTTTTAAAGAAGGGCATGGAGCACTTTCCTAGAAAGAAAATAATATTGCCTTATAAATCTATGATGAGGGCTACTTATGGTTTGAGCACCAAAGATGACTATACGTGATTCCATCACCTTTTGCCTAGCTAAGGGCGTTAAACAAAAGCGCTTGTTGGGAGGCAACCCAATGAATCTATCCTTTCTCTTTCTCTTTTGTGTTTTTCACACTTTCATAATTCTGTTATGATTGTGTTTTTTGTGTTTCTTTTTGCGTTTGTGCCAAGCAAAACCGTTATGATTAGTCTTGGGGATGATCGTTTGGTCATGCTGGAAAATACAGAAACTTTCTGCTCACGAAAAGAATTTTCATTTTTTTCTGTAAGAGCTTTTGAGTTGATTATTTTTGCTTCTGATTGCTAGGCAAATTATTCAGAAGGTCGTAATTTTTCAGAATTTTTGAAGTACAAGAAGTATACGAAATATACAGATTGCTACAGACTGGTCTGCTGTTAACAGATTCTGTTTTTGTTGTGTTGGTTGCTTATTTTGATGAAACTATGGATAGTATCGGGGGGTATTAGCCATGGAAGATTGAAAATATAGTAACCCAACATCAGCACAAGTATAATTTAAGTTTTCTACAGTACCTAAGTAAGTAGTGGTTTGCTTTCTTGTACTAATGTTATCACGAGTTTCTGTTTAAGTTTCGTGTTGTGAAGTTTTCAAGTTTTGGGTGAAGTTCTTATGGACAAAGAGATAAAGAATGGCAAGAGCTCAATCTTGGGGATCCCCAAGCCACCCCAAGAGATTCAAGGATGTCGTAAAAGCCTAAGCTTGGGGATGCCCCGGGAAGGCATCCACTCTCTTGTCTTCAATCCATCGGTCACGTTACTTGGGGCTATATTTTTATTCACCACATGTTATGTGTTTTTGCTTGGAGCGTCTTGTATCGTAGGAGTCTCTTATTTTTGTTGTGTCACAATCATCCTTGGTGCACACCTAGAGAGAGAGACATGCACTCACTGTGATTTTGTCGAGCTTCACTTATATCTTTCGGTAGACAATTCAGCTCACATGTGCTTCACTTATATCTTTTAGAGCGCAGCGGTGCATGGCTTGGTAGTTTATCTATGCTTTGAAAGTAGTCCCAAAAGGGTAGTTATCCAAAGGGATACGAAAACTTCCACCTTCATGTGCATTGAATAGTTAGAGAAGTTTGATTTATCTCAATTAGTTTTGAGTTGTGGTTATGGTAATATTGAAGTTATGCTAGTAAGGTGTTGTGGATCTAGAAATACTTGTGTTGAAGTTAGTGATTCCCATAGCATGCACGTATGGTGAACCGCTATGTGATGAAATCTGAGCATGATTAGTCTATTGATTGTCATCCTTTGCGTGGCGGTTGGGATCGCATGATGGTTTATACCTACCAACCCTTCCCCTAGGAGTATGCGTTGAATGCTTTGTTTCGATTACTAATAAAACTTTTGCAACAAGTATATGAGTTCTTCATGACTAATTTTGAGTCCATGGTTTAGATGCATTTTCACCTTCCACCATCACTATCTTCTTAGTGTCATGCAACTTTCGCCCATGCACAAAACCCACCATTAGCCTCCCTCAAAACAGCCACCATACCTACCTACTATGGTTTTTTCAAAGTCATTCCGCGATATATTGCCATGCAACTAACACCATGACATGTGACACCACATCTACATTGCCATTGCATGATACTAAGATAGCTAGCATGATGTTTCCATTAATGTCTATGCCATGCTAGACCATTGCCACGGTACACTACCGAAGGCATTCCATATAGAGTCATCGGTGCTCTAAGTTTTGAGTTGAAAGTGTGATGATCATTATTAAAGGAGCATTGTCCCATGTGAGGAAATAAAAGAGGCCAAAGAAGCCCACCAAAATCAAAATAAAAAATAAAAAACAGGCCAAAGAGCCCACCAAAAAAATGAGAGAAAAAGAGAGAAGGGACAATGCTACCACTTTTTCCACACTTGTGCGCATTAAGCACCATGACCTTCATGATTGAGAGTCTCTCGTTTTGTCACCACCATATAGCTAGTGGGAAATTTTCGTTATATAACTTGGCTTGTATATTCCAATGATAGGCTTCCTCAAAATTGCCTTAGGTCTTCGTGAGCAAGCAAGTTGGATGCACACCCACTAGTTCTCTTTAAGAGCTTTCACATACTCGTAGCTCTAGTGCATCATTTGTATGGCAATCCCTACTCATTCACATTGATATCTATTGATTAGCATCTCCACAGCTCATTGGTATGCCTAGTTAATGTGACTATCTTCTCCTTTTTGTCTTGCAACCTCCACTACATTACACACCATCTATAGTGCTATAACCATGACTCACGCTCATGTATTGCGTGAGAGTTGAAAATGTTTGAGAAAGTAAAGGTGTGAAACAATTACTTGGCCAATACCGGGGTTGTGCATGATTTAAATTCGTTGTGCAATGATGATAGAGCATAGCTAGACTATAAACTTTTGTAGGGATAACTTTCTTTTGGCCTTGTTATTTTGAAAGTTCATGATTACATTGCTAGTTTGCTTGAATTTTTATTGTTTCCACGTCAATAGCAAACTATTGTTTTCAATCTAATGGATCTGAACATTCACGTCACATAAGAGGAATTACAAAGGACACCTATGCTAGGTAGCATGAAAGCATCAAAAATTCATTATTATCACTTCCCTACTCGAGGACGAGCAGGAGTTAAGCTTGGGGATGCTTGATACGTCTCAAACGTATCTATAATTTTTTATGGTTTCATGTTGTTATCTTGTCTTCTTTGGTTGTTTTATGTACCTTTTATATCTTTTTTGGGACTAACTTATTAATTCAGTGCCAACTGCCAGTTCCTATTTTTGACTCTTTTCAGATATGATTTTGGAACAGAGTCCAAACGGAAGAAAAAACCCCAAAATGGTTTTTTCCCGAACAGAAGAAGCCAGTGGGGCTTTTGGGCCAACCAGCTCGGCTCCAGGGATCCCACAATCCCCCACTCCGCCACCAGGGGGAGGCGGCGGTGGGCAGGCTTGTGGCCTCCCTGGCCGCCTCCTGACCTAGCTCTTTGGCTTATAAATTCCCAAATATTCCGAAAAAATCAGGGGAGCCTCGAAAATACTTTTCCGCAGTCGCAAGCTTCCGTTTCCGCGAGATCTCATCTGGAGACCCTTCCCGGCACCCTGCCGGAGGGGACTTTGGAGTTGGAGGGCTTCTTCATCATCATCATCGCCCCTCCAATGACTCGTGATTAGTTCACTTCAGACCTACGGGTCCGTAGTTAGTAGCTAGATGCCTTCTTCTCTCTCTTGGATCTTCAATACAAAGTTCTCCATGATCTTCATGGAGATCTATCCGATGTAATCTTCTTTGGCGGTGTGTTTGTCGAGATCCGATGAATTGTGGATTTGTGATGAGATTATCTATGATATATATTTGAGTCTTTGCTGGTTTCTTATATGCATGATTTGATATCCTTGTAAGTCTCTCCGGGTCTTGGGTTTTGTTTGGCCAACTAGAGCTATGATTCTTGCAATGGGAGAAGTGCTTGGTTTTGGGTTGTACCATGTGGTGACCTTTCCCAGTGACAGTAGGGGCAGCAAGGCACACTTCAAGTAGTTGCCATCAAGGGTAAAAAGATGGGTTTTTTATCATTGGTTTGAGATTATCCCTCTACATCATGTCATCTTGCTTAAGACGTTACTCTGTTCTTATGGACTTAATACACTAGATGCATGCTGGATAGTGGTCGACGTGTGGAGTAATAGTAGTAGATGCAGAAAGTATCGCTCTACTTGTTTCGGACGTGATGCCTATAGAAACAATCATTGCATAGATATCGTCACGACTTTGCGCGGTTCTATCAATTGCTCGACTGTAATTTGTTCACCCACCGTCTACTTGCTTTCATGAGAGAAGCCACTAGTAAACACTATGGCCCCCAGGTCTATTCACATCCATTGTTTACACCTCCGCTTTTACTTTGCTTTGTTACTTTGTTGCTTTCAGTTCTCACTTGGCAAACAATCTATAAGGGATTGACAACCCCTTCATAGCGTTGGGAGCAAGTTTTTGTGTTTGTGCAGGATCTTGAGATACTCCTCCACTTGATTGATACCTTGGTTCTCAAACTGAGGGAAGTACTTACCACCGCTACGCTACATCACCCTTTCCTCTTCGAGGGAACACCAAGGCAAGGCTCCAAGGCCACGGGGGAAATCCTTTGCATACTTTCCTAGGAAGTCCCTTAAGGTGTAGCCGCAGCTGAAGGATTCCTGGTGCCGTTGCTGAGGAGTATCAAGCAACACTCCTATTTCTGGCGCCGTTGGAAGGTCTTTTGTTGCAGTAGCACGGCTACGCCTTAAGGGACTTCCTAGGCAAGTATGCAAAGGACTTCCCCCGTGGCCTTGGAGCCTTGCGTTGGTGTTCCCTTGAAGCGGAAAGGGTGATGTAGCACAGCGACGGTAAGTATTTCCCTCAGTTTGAGAACCAAGGTATCAACCCAGTGGAGGAGTATCTCAAGATCCTGCACAAACACAAAAGCTTTCTCCCAACGCTATGAAGGGGTTGTCAATCCCTTATAGATTGTTTGCCAAGTGAGAACTGAAAGAAACAAAGTAACAAAGCAAAGTAAAAGCGGAGGTGTAAACGATGGATGTGAATAGACCCGGGGGCCGTAGTGTTTACTAGTGGCTTCTCTCATGAAAGCAAGTAGATGATGGGTGAACAAATTACTGTCGAGTGCAATCTCTGGCGTTAGCTACACGAATGCTTATGACAACAAACCTTCTCCTGCAACGGCACCAGAAGAATGCTGAAAGTACTCCCCAGTAATGAGACTAGAAGAATGTTGTTGACGGCCCACCAGCGCGTGGGTTGGCAGCAGTTTTCGAGGGTAGAGTATTCGACCCAAATTTGTTGATCGCCTAAAGGAGGTGAGAGAATACTCTCGAGTATTAGCAACTGAATTTGTCAGATTCAACCACACCTGAAAAATTAGTATCTGCAAGCATAGTAGTAACAACAAAGTAGTATGATAACAACGGTGTCAGAAACGATCTGTTGACGGCAGACTATTCCTAACGATTGTATCAATGGCGCCTCTGTTTCCGCGTTGACGGAAGTTGTCAGTTCCCGTCAACGGCCAGGGAACCAACAGTGTAACAGGTAGCAGCAGTGTAACAAGCAATAGCAGTGGCAAGGAACAGCAGTAGTGACAGTAGTAGCAAGTAGCAACAGTAGCAAGCGACAGTAGTAGCAGCAGAGCGAGACAAGTAACAGCAGTAGCACAAACTTGTAGGCAATGGGTCGGTGATTTGTTTGGATGATATTCATCATGCAACAGCTATAACACGGAGAGATAAGTGGCTAGCTCTCGTTCGTCAATGTGATGTAGGCATGCATTCTGTGTGTCGTCATACGTCCTTAGGGAAAAGAACTTGCATGACATCTATTGTCCATCCCTCCCGTGGCAGCATGGTCCAAAAGGAAACTACGGGATATTAAGGTTCTCCTTTTAATAAAGAACCGGACCAACGCATTAGCACTTGGTGAACACATGAACTCCTCAAACTATGGTCATCACCGGGAGTGGTTCCGGTTATTGTCACTCCGGGGTTGCCAGATCATAACACATAGTAGGTAACTACAACTTGCAAGATCGGATCTAAAACACACATATATTGGTGACAACATAATAATTTCAGATCTGAAATCATGGCACTCGGGCCCTAGTTACAAGCATTAAGCATGGCAAAGTAGTAGCAACATCAATCTCAGAACATAGTGGATACTATGGATCAATCCCCATCAAAACTAACTCGATTACATGATAGATCTCATCCTACTCATCACCGCCCAGCGAGCCTACGAATAGATTACTCACGAACGACGAAGAGCTTCATGGAATTGGAGAGGGAAGAAGGTTGATGATGACGATGGCGACGATTTCCCCTCTCCGGAGCCCAAGACAGACTCCAGATCTGCCCTCCAGATGAAGAACAACTGGTGGCGGTGCCTCCGTATCAAAAACGCGATGAAAACTTCTTTTTTTATTTTTTCTCAGACGAAAGGAAACTTATAGAGCTAGAGTTGGGGGCGGCAGGTGCCTGTGGGCCCCACAAGCCTGCCCACCGCCACCAGGGGGTGGTGGCAGACAAGGGGCTTGTGGCCCACTGGCCCACCCCCTGAGGTGGAACTTGACGCAGATATTTTTGATATTTTTCAAAACTGCTCCCCGTAAATTTTCACGACGTTTGGAGAACTTTGATTTCTGCACAAAAATGACACCAAGGCAATTCTGCTGAAAACAGCGTCAGTCCAGGTTAGTTCCATTCAAATCATGCAAATTAGAGTCCAAAACAAGGGCAAAAGAGTTTGGAAAAGTAGATATGATGGAGACGTGTCGTCGAGAATTGATAGAACCGCGCAAAGTCGTGACGATATCTATGCAATGATTATATCTATAGGCATCACGTCCGAAACAAGTAGACCGATACTTTCTGCATCTACTACTATTACTCCACACATCGACCGCTATCCAGCATGCATCTAGTGTATTAAGTCCATAAGAACAGAGTAACGCCTTAAGCAAGATGACATGATGTAGAGGGATAATCTCAAACCAATGATAAAAACCCCATCTTTTTACCCTTGATGGCAACTACTTGAAGTGTGCCTTGCTGCCCCTACTGTCACTGGGAAAGGTCACCACATGGTACAACCCAAAACCAAGCATTTCTCCCATTGCAAGAATCATATATCTAGTTAGCCAAACAAAACCCAAGACTCGGAGAGACTTACAAGGATATCAAATCATGCATATAAGAAATCAGCAAGACTCAAATATATATCATAGATAATCTGATCACAAGTCCACAATTCATAGGATCTCGACAAACACACCACCAAAGAAGATTACATCAGATAGATCTCCATGAAGATCATGGAGAACTTTGTATTGAAGATCCAAGAGAGAGAAGAAGCCATCTAGCTACTAACTACGGACCCGTAGGTCTGAAGTGAAGTACTCACGATTCATTGGAGGGGCGACGATGATGATGAAGAAGCCCTTCAACTCCAAAGTCCCCACCGGCACGGCGCCGGGAAGGGTCTCCAGATGAGATCTCGCGGAAACGGAAGCTTGCGGCGGCGGAAAAGTATTTTCGAGGCTCCCCTGATTTTTTGCGGAATATTTGGGAATTTATAGGCCAAAGATCTAGGTCAGGGGGCGGCCAGGGAGGCCACAAGCCTGCCCACCGCCGCCTCCCCCTGGTGGCGGAGTGGGGGCTTGTGGGCTCCCTGGAGCCCACCTGGCTTGGCCCAAAGGCCCCCTGATCTTCTTCCGTTCGGGAAAAACTCATTTCGGGGTTTTTCTTCTATTTGGCTCCGTTCCAAAATCAGATCTGAAAAGAGTCAAAAACACGGAAAAAACTGGGACTCGCACTTGGCACTAAATTAATAAGTTAGTCCCAAAAAAGATATAAAAGGTACATAAAACAACCAAAGAAGACAAGATAACAGCATGAAACCATCAAAAATTATAGATACGTTTGAGACGTATCATGCATCAAGGGCATAAGCCTTTTATCTGCCTCAAGGATGAGCTTCAAGTTGCGGACCCAGTCTGCATAGTTGCTACAATCATCTTTCAGCTTGTTTTTCTCTAGGAATGCGTTGAAATTGAGGTTGACGTTGGCCATCTACAATATTTATAAAGACAACTTTTAGACTAAGTTCATGACAATTAAGTTCATTTATTCAAATTAAGTATGAACTCCCACTTAAATCGACATCCCTCTAGTCATCTAAGTGATACATGATCCATATTGACTAACCCGTGTCCGATCATCACGTGAGACAGACTAGTCGTCATGGTGAGCAACTTCATGTTGATCGTATTCAACCATACGACTCATGTTCGACCTTTCGGTCTCTTGTATTAGAGGTCATGTCTGTACATGCTAAGCTCGTCGAGTCAACCTAAGTGTTTCGCGTGTGTAAATCTGGCTTACACCCGTTGTATGCGAACGTCAGAATCTATCACACCCGATCATCACATGGTGCTTCGAGACAATGATCCTTCGCAACGGTGCACACTTAGGGGAATACGTTCTCGAATTTTTTTAAAGAGGGATAATCTTATTATGCTACCGTCATTCTAAGCAATAAGATGAAAAACATGATAAACATCACATGCAATCATTTAGTGCATGATATGTCCATTATCATCTTTGCTCTTCCGATCTCCATCTTCAGGCATCACATGATCATCATTGTCACCAGCATGACACCATGATATCCATCATTGTGTCTCCGTGAAGTCGTCACGCCAACTACTACTACTACCACTACTATAGCTAACCGTTAGCAATGAAGTAAAAGTAGTAAACACATGGCGTTGCATCTCATACAATAAATTAAGACAACTCCTATGGCTCCTGCCGGTTGTCATACTCATCGACATGAAAGTCGTGAATCCTATTATAGTAACATGATCATATCATACATCACACATGTAACATCACAACTTTGGCCATATCACATCACATGTCAAACCCTGCAAAAACAAGTTAGGCGTCATGTAATTGTTGTTGCAAGTTTTAACGTGGCTGATTTGGGTTTCTAGCAAGAACGCCTTCTTATCTACGTGACAGCCACAACGATGATATGCCAAAGCTATTTACCCTTCATAAGGACCCTTTTCATCAAATCCAATCCGACTAGAGTGGGAGGGACAGACACCCGCTAGCCACCTTTATGCACGGTGTGCATGTCTGCAGGTGGAACCTGTCTCACGTAAGCGTGCGTGTAAGGTCGGTCCGGGCCGCTTCATCCCACAATACTGCCGGAAAAGAATAAGACTAGTAGCGGGAAGCAATTGACAAATCAGTGCCCACAACCTTTTGTATTCTACTCGTGCATAGAATCTACGCATAGAAAACCTGGCTCGGATACCACTGTTGGGTAACGTAGCATAAATTCAAAATTTTCCTACGCCATATTCAGATCTTCCTATGGAGAGACCAGCAACAAAAGAGGGGTGAGTACATCTTCATACCTTTGAAGATCGCTAAGCGGAAGCGTTGCTAGAACGCGGTTGATGGAGTCGTACTCGCGGCAATTCAGATCGTGGTGTGATTCCGATCTAGTGCCGAACCACGGCACCTCCGCGCTCAACACACGTGCAGCCCGATGACGTCTCTGTTGGGGAACGTCGCATGGGAAACAAAAATCTTCCTACGCGCATGAAGACCTATCATGGTGATGTCCATCTACGAGAGGGGATGAGTGATCTACGTACCCATGTAGACCGTACAGCAGAAGCGTTAGTGAACGCGGTTGATGTAGTGGAACGTCCTCACGTCCCTCGATCCGCCCCGCGAACTATCCCGCGATGAGTCCCACGATCTAGTGCCGAACGGACGGCACCTCCGCGTTCAGCACACGTACAGCTCGACGATGATCTCGGCCTTCTTGATCCAGCAAGAGAGACGGGGAGGTAGAAGAGTTCTCCGGCAGCGTGCCGGCGCTCCGAAGGTTGGTGATGATCTCGTCTCAGCAGGGCTCTGCCCGAGCTCCGCAGAAACGCGATCTAGAGGGAAAACCGTGGAGGTATGTGGTCGGGCTGCCGTGGAAAAGTCGTCTCAAATCAGCCCTAAAACCTCCGTATATATAGGTGGGAGAGGGGGGACCTTGCCTTGGGGCTCAAGGAGCCCCAAGGGGGTCGGCCGAGCCAAAGGGGGGAAGGACTCCCCCCCAAACCGAGTCCTACTTGCTTTGGTGGGTGGAGTCCTTCTTTCCTTTCTCACCTCCTCCTTTTTTTTCTTTTCTCTTTGATTTTTCTTCCAATGCGCATAGGGCCCTTTTGGGCTGTCCCACCAGCCCACTAAGGGCTGGTGCGCCACCCTCAAGGCCTATGGGCTTCCCCGGGGTGGGTTCCCCCCCCCCCCCGGTGAACTCCCGGAACCCATTCGTCATTCCCGGTACATTCCCGGTAACTCCGAAAACCTTCCGTAATCAAATGAGGTCATCCTATATATCAATCTTAGTCTCCGGACCATTCCGGAAACCCTCGTGACGTCCGTGATCTCATCCGGGACTCCGAACAACATTCGGTAACCAACCATATAACTCAAATACGCATAAAACAACGTCGAACCTTAAGTGTGCAGACCCTGCGGGTTCGAGAACTATGTAGACATGACCCGAGGGACTCCTCGGTCAATATCCAATATAGGATCCAATATAGGTAGAATATATAGGATCCAATATGGGCATCCAGGTCCCGCTATTGGATATTGACCGAGGAGTCTCTCGGGTCATGTCTACATAGTTCTCGAACCCGCATGGTCTACACACTTAAGGTTCGACGTTGTTTTATGTGTATTTGAGTTATATGGTGGTTATTGAATGTTGTTCGGAGTCCCGGATGAGATCACGGACGTCACGAGGGTTTCCAGAATGGTCCGGAGACGAAGATTGATATATAGGATGACCTCATTTGATTACAGGAAAGTTTTCGGCATTACCGGGAATGTACCGGGAGTGATGAATGGGTTTCGGATGTTCACCGGGAGGGACCAGCCCACCCGGGGAAGCCCATGGGCCTTAGGGGTGCCACACCAGCCCTTAGTGGGCTGGTGGAACATCCCAAGAAGCCCTATGCGTAGGAGAAAGAAAATTCAAAGAGAAAAAAAGGGAGAAGTGGGAAAGTGGAGAAGGACTCCACCTTCCAATCCTAGTTGGACTAGGATTGGAAGGGGAGGACTCCCCCCCTTGTTCGGGCAAACCCTTGAGCCCCAAGGCAAGGCCCCTCCCCTCCCACCTATATATACAGAGGTTTTAGGGCTGATTTGAGACAACTTTTCCACGGCAGCCCGACCACATACCTCCACGGTTTTTCCTCTAGATCGCGTTTTTGCGGAGCTCGGGCGGAGCCCTGCTGAGATTAGATCACCACCAACCTCCGAAGCGCCGTTACGCTGCCGGAGAACTCATCTACCTCTCCGTCTCTCTTGCTGGATCAAGAAGGCCGAGATCATCGTCGAGCTGTACGTATGCTGAACGCGGAGGTGTCGTCCGTTCAGCACTAGAACGGAGCGGATCGTGGGACGGATCGCGGGACGGTTCGTGGGACGGTTCGCGGGGCGGATTGAGGGACGTGAGGATGTTCCAGTACATCAACCGCGTTTATTAACGCTTCTGCCGTGCGATCTACAAGGGTACGTAGATCGGAAATCTCCTCTCGTAGATGAACATCACCATGATAGGTCTTCGTGCGCGTAGGAAAAATTTTGTTTCCCATGCGACGTTCCTCAACGGTGGCATCAGAGCTAGGTTCATGCATAGATGTTATCTCGAGTAGAACACAAAAGTTTTTGTGGGCGGTGATGTGCGATTTGTTTCCCTCCTTAGTCTTTTCTTGATTCCGCGGTATTGTTGGATCGAAGCGGCTCGGACCGACATTACTCGTACGCTTACGAGAGACTGGTGTCATTGCTACGAGCAACCCCGTTGCTCAAAGATGACTGGCGAGTGTCGGTTTCTCCAACTTTAGTTGAATCGGATTTGACCGAGGAGGTCCTTGGAGAGAGGTTAAATAGCAATTCATACATCTCCGCTGTGGTGTTTGCGTAAGTAAGATGCGATCCTACTAGATACCCATGGCAACCACGTAAAACATGCAACAACAATTAGAGGACGTCTAACTTGTTTTTGCAGGGTATGCTTGTGATGTGATATGGCCAACTACGTGATGTGATATATTGGATGTATGAGATGATCATGTTGTAATAGTTAATATCGACTTGCACGTCGATGGTACGGCAACCGGCAGGAGCCATCGGGTTGTCTTTAAACTAACGTTTGTGCTTGCACATGCGTTTACTATATTGCTAGGACGTAGCTTTAGTAGTAATAGCATGAGTAGCACGACAACCCCGATGGCGACACGTTGATGGAGATCATGATGATGGAGATCATGGTGTGACGTCGGTGACAAGAAGATCATGTCGGTGCTTTGGTGATGGAGATCAAGAAGCACATGATGATGGCCATATCATGTCACTTATGAATTGCATGTGATGTTAATCCTTTATGCACCTTATTATTCTTAGAACGACAGTAGCATTATGAGGTGATCTCTCACTAAAATTTCAAGCCCAAATTGTGTTCTCCCTGACTATGCACCGTTGCGACAGTCCTTCGTTTCGAGACACCACGTGATGATCGGGTGTGATAGACTCAACGTTCACATACAACGGGTGCAAAACAGTTGCACGCGCGGAACACTCGGGTTAAACTTGACGAGCCTAGCATGTACAGACATGGCCTCGGAACACATGAGACCGAAAGGTCGAGCATGAATCGTATAGTTGATATGATTAGCATAGAGATGCTTACCACTGAAACTATTCTTGACTCACGTGATGATCGGACTTGAGATAGTGGGTTTGGATCGTGTACCACTCAAATGACTCGAGAGATGTACTTTTTGAGTGGGAGTTCTTAAGTACTATGATTAATTGAACTAATTGTCATGAACTTAGTCTAATGGTTTTTGCGAATTACGATGTAGCTTGCGCTATAACTCTACTGTTTTTATATGTTCCTAGAGAAAATTTAGTTGAAAGTTGATAGTAGCAAACTTTGCGGACTGAGTATGTAAAACTGAGGATTGTCCTCGTTGCTGCGGAGAAGGCTTATGTACTTAATGCACCACTCGGTGTGCTGCACCTCGAGCGTCGTCTCTGGATGTTGTGAACATCCGACATACACGTTTCTGATGACTACGCGATAGTTCAGTGCAAAATACTTAATGGCTTAGAAGCAAGGCGCCGAAGACGTTTTGAAACGTCACGGAACATAAGAGATGTTCTAAAGAGATAAAATTGTGATTTCATGCTTGTGCCCATGTTAAGAGGTATGAGACCTCCGACAAGATTCTTTATCCACGAAGTAGAGGAGAAAAGCTCAATCATTGAGCGTGTGCTCAGATTGTCTGAGTACGACAATTGCTTGAATCAAGTGGGAGTTAATCTTTCAGATGAGATAGTGATGGTTTTCCAAAGTCACTGCCACCAAGCTGTGAGAGCTTCGTGATGAACTATAACATATCAAGCATAGATACAATGATCCTTGAGCGATTCGCGATGTTTGACACTGCGAAAGTAGAAATCAAGAAGGAGCATCAATAGTTGATGGTTAGTAAAACCACTAAGTTTCGAGAAAGGCAAGGGCCAGAAGGGATACTTCGTGAAACGGCAAAACAGTTGCTGCACTAATGAAGAGACCCAAGATTAAACCCAAGCCCGAGACTAAGTGCTTCTGTTATGAGGGGAACGGTCACTGAGGCGGAGCAACTCTAGATACTTGGTACATAAGAAGGCTGGCAAAGTTGAAAGAAGTATATTTGATATACATGATGTTGATGTGTACTTTACTAGTACTCCTAGTAGCGCGAGGGTATTGGATACCGGTTCGGTTGCTAAGTGATTAGTAACACGAAATGAAAGCTATGGTATAAACGGAGACTAGCTAAAGGCGAGGTGACGATAAGTGTTGGAAGTGTTTCCAAGGTTGATGTGATCAAACGTCGCACGCTCCCTCTATCATCGGGATTGGTGGTAAAACCTAAATAATTGTTATTTTGTGTTGAGCATGAACATGATTGGACCGCGTTTATTGCAATACGATTATTCATTTAAAGAGAATAATAGTTGTTATATTTGCTTGAGTAATTACCCTCAATGGTTTATTGAATCTCGATCGTAGTGTTACACATATTCATAATATTAGTGCCAAAAGATACAAAGTAATAATGATAGTACCACTTAGTTGTGGCACTGCCACTTGAGTCATGTTGGTATAAAATGCATGTAGAAGCTCCATGCTGATGGATCTTTGTACTCACTCATTTTTGAAACGTCTGAGACATGCAAACCATACATGTTGGTATAAATGCATTAAGAAACTCGATGAGAGATGGATCGTTTGGACTCGCTTGATTTTGAATCACTTGAGGCATGCAAAACATGCCACATGAAACAAGAGAGTAACTTGTTGGGAATAATACATTTTTGATGTGTGCAGTCCAATGAGTGCTAAGGCACGCAGTGGATATCGTTATGTTCTTACTTCACTTACGATTTGAGTAGATACAAGAGTATTTACTTGATGAATCACAAAGTCTGAAATATTGAAAAGTTCAATTCTGTTTCAGAGTGAAGTTCGTCGTAACAAGAGGATAAACTGTCTACGATATGATCATTGAGATGAATATCTGAGTTACGAGTTTTTGTACGCATTTAAGACAATGTGGAAATTGTTTCGCAGTTCATGCCACCTGGAACACCATAGTGTGATGATGTGTCTAAACGTCATAGCCACGCCCTATTTGATATGCTGCATACTATCATGTCTCTTATCGAATTACCACTATCGTTTATGGGTTATGCATTAGAGACAACCGCATTCACTTTAAATAGGGCACCGTGTATTTCTGTTGAGATGACACAGTATAGACTGAGGTTTAGAGAAAGCTAAGTTGTCGTTTCTTGAAAGTTTGGGGCTATGATGCTTATGTGAAAAAGGTTTCAGTCTGAGAAGCTCGAACCCAAAGCGGATGAAAGCATCTTCATAGGATATCCAAAACAGTTGGATACATCTCCTATCTCAGATCCGGAAGCAAAGTGTTTTTTTCTAGAAACGGATCCTTTCTCGAGGAAAGGTTTCTCTCGAAAGAATTGAGTGGGAGGGTGGTAGAACTTGATGAGGTTATTGAACCATCACTTCAACCAGTGTGTAGCAGGGCGCAGGAAGTTGCTCCTGTGGCGCCTACACTAATTGAAGTGGAAGCTGATGATGGTGATCATTAAGCATTGGATCAAGTTACTACAAACTTCGTAGGTCGACAAGGTCGCATACTACTACAGAGTGGTATGGTAACCCTGTCTTGGAGGTCATATTGTTGAACAACAATGAACCTACGAGTTATGGAGAAGCAATGGTGGGCCCGGATTCCGACAAATGGCTGGAGGCCATGAAATTCGAGAGAGAATCCATATGTGAGAACAAAGTATAGACTTTGGAAGAACTTGATGGTCGTAGGACTATTAAGTAAAGATGGATCTTTAAAAGGAAGACAGACGATGATGGTGATAAGTCACTATTAAGAAAAGCTCGACTTGTCGCAAAGATGTTTTCGACAAGATCAAAGAGTTGACTATGATGTGACTTTCTCACTCGTAGCGATGCTAAAAGTCTGTTAGAACTATGTTAGTAGTTGCTGCATTATTTGTGAAATATTGCACATAGGAAGTCAAAACATTGTTTCCTCGACGGATTCCTTGAGGAAAGATTGTATGTGATACAATCAGAATGTTTTGTCGATCCTAAGGATGCTAACAAGTATGCAAGCTCCAGCGATCCTTCAATGGACTGGTGCAAGCATCTCGGAGTTGGAATATACACTTTGATGAGATGATCAAAGATTTTGGGTTTGTACAAGGTTTATGAGAAACTTGTATTTCCAAAGAAGTGAGTGGGAGCACTATAGAATTTCTGATAAGTATATGTGGTTGACATATTGTTGATCAGAAGTAATGTATAATTTCTGTGAAGCATGAAAGGTTGTTTGAAAGGAGTTTTTAAAGGAATACCTGGATTGAGCTACTTGAACGTTGAGCATCAAGATTTATGGAGATAGATCGAAACGCTTAATAGAAGTTTCAACAAGATGCATGCCTTGACAAGTTTTTGAAGGAGTTCAAAATAGATCAGCAAAGAAGGAATTCTTGACTGTGTTGTAAGGTGTGAATTTGAGTAAGACTCAAAACCCGACCACGGCAGAATAAAGAGAATAGACGAAGGTCGTCTTCTATGCCTTAGCCGTAGACTCTAAAGTATGCCATGCTGAGTACCGCACCTGATGTGTGCCTTGCAGCAAGTCTGTTAAGAGGTACAGAGAGTGATCCAGGATTGAATCACTGATCAGCGGTCAGAATTATCCTTAGTAACTAAATGGACTAAGGAATTTTTTCTCGATTGTGGAGGTGGTTAAAGAGTTTGTCGTAAAGGGTTACGTCGATGCAAGCTTTGACACTAATCCGAATAACTATGAGTAGTGAAACGGATTCGTATAGTAGAGTAGATATTTGGAGTATTTCCGAATAGCACGTAGTAGCAGCATCTATAAGATGACATAAAGATTTGTAAAGAACACACGGATTTGAAAATTTCAGAACCATTGACTAAAACCTCTCTCACGAGCAAGACGTGATCAGACCCCAGAACTATATGGGTGTTGGATTCGTTGAAATCACATGGTGATGTGAACTAGATTATTGACTCTAGTGCAAGTGGGAGACTGTTGGAAATATGCCCCAGAGGCAATAATAAATTAGTTATTATTATATTTCTTTGTTCATGATAATCGTTTACTATCCATGCTATAATTGTATTGATTGGAAACACAATACTTGTGTGGATACATAGACAAAACACTGTCCCTAGTAAGCCTCTAGTTGACTAGCTCGTTGATCAAAGATGGTCAAGGTTTCCTCACCATAGGCAAGTGTTGTCACTTCATAACGGGATCACATCATTAGGAGAATCATGTGATGGACTAGACCCAAACTAATAGACGTAGCATGTTGATCGTGTCATTTTGTTGCTACTGTTTTCTGCGTGTCAAGTATTTATTCCTATGACCATGAGATCATATAACTCACTGACACCGGAGGAATGCTTTGTGTGTATCAAATGTCACAACATAACTGGGTGACTATAAAGATGCTCTACGGGTATCTCCGAAGGTGTCCGCTGAGTTAGTATGAATGAAGACTGGGATTTGTCACTCCGTGTGACGGAGAGGTATCTCGGGGCCCACTCGGTAATACAACATCACACACAAGCCTTGCAAGTAATGTGACTTAGTGTAAGTTACGGGATCTTGTATTACGGAACGAGCAAAGAGACTTGCCGGTAAACGAGATTGAAATAGGTATGCGGATACTGACGATCGAATCTCGGGCAAGTAACATATCGAAGGACAAAGGGAATGACATACGGGATTATATGAATCCTTGGCACTGAGGTTCAAACGATAAGATCTTCGTAGAATATGTAGGATCCAATATGGGCATCCAGGTCCCGCTATTGGATATTGACCGAGGAGTCCCTCGTGTCATGTCTCCATAGTTCTCGAACCCGCAGGGTCTGCACACTTAAGGTTCGACGTTGTTTTATGCGTATTTGAGTTATATGGTTGGTTACCGAATGTTGTTCGGAGTCTCGAATGATATCACAGACGTCACGAGGGTTTCTGGAATGGTCCGGAGACGAAGATTGATATATAAGATGACCTCATTTGATTACCGAAAAGTTTTCGGCATTACCGGGAATGTATCGGGAGTGACGAATGGGTTCCGGATGTTCACCGGGAGGGACCAGCCCACCCGGGGAAGCTCGTAGGCCTTAGGGTTGACACACCAGCCCTTAGTGGGCTGGTGGGACAGCCCAAGAAGCCCTATACGCAGGAGAAAGAAAATTCAAAGAGAAAAGAAAAAAAAGGGTGAAGTGGGAAAGTGGAGAAGGACTCCACCTTCCAATCCTAGTTGGACTAGGATTGGAAGGGGAGGACTCCCCCTTGGTTCGGCCGAACCCCTTGGGGCTCCTTGAGCCCCAAGGCAAGGCCCCTCCCCTCCCACCTATATATACAGAGGTTTTAGGGCTGATTTGAGACAACTTTTCCACGGCAGCCCGACCACATACCTCCACGGTTTTTCCTCTAGATCGCGTTTCTGCGGAGCTCAGGCGGAGCCCTGCTGAGATTAGATCACCACCAACCTCCGGAGCGCCGTCACGCTGCCAGAGAACTCATCTACCTCTCCATCTCTCTTGTCGGATGAAGAAGGCCGAGATCATCGTCGAGCTGTACGTGTGCTGAACGCGGAGGTGCCGTCCGTTCGACAATAGATCGGAGCAGATCGTGGGACGGTTCGTGGGACGGTTCGTGGGACGGTTCGCGGGGCGGATCGAGGGACGTGAGGACGTTCCACTACATCAGCCGCGTTTATTAACGCTTCTGTTGTGCGATCTACAAGGGTATGTAGATCGGAAATCTCCGCTCGTAGATGAACATCACCATGATAGGTCTTCGTGCGCGTAGGAAATTTTTTGTTTCCCATGCGACGTTCCTCAACACAAACCTTAAGTGTGTAGACCCTACGGGTTCGGGAATCATGCACACATGACTGAGACACTCTCCGGCCAATAACCATCAGCGGGATCTGGATACCCATGGTGGCTCCCACATGTTCCACGACGATCTCATCGGATGAACAACGATGCCAAGGATTCAATCAATCCCGTATACAATTCCCTTTGTCTGTCCGTATAAAACTTGCCCGAGGTTGGATCGTCGGTATACCTATACCTTGTTCAATCTCGTTACCGGTAAGTCTCTTTACTCATTCCGTAGCACGTCATCATGTGACTAACTCCTTAGTCACATTGAGCTCATGATGATGTTCTACCGAGTGGGCCCAGAGATACCTCTCCGTCACACGGAGTGACAAATCCCGATCTTGATTCGTACCAACCCAACACACACTTTCGGAAGTACCCGTAGTGCACCTTTATAGTCACCGAGTTATGTTGTGACGTTTCATACACCCAAAGCACTCCTACGGTATCCGGCAGTTGCACAATCTCACGGTCGAAGGAAAAGACACTTGACATTAGAAAAACTTTAGCATACGAACAACACGATCTAGTGCGATGCTTAGGATTGGGCCTTGTCCATCACATCATTCTCCTAATGATGTGATCCCGTTATCAATAACATCCAATGTCCATGATCAGGAAACCATGATCATGTATTGATCAACGAGCTAGCCAACTAGATGCTTGCTAGGGACACATTGTGATCTATTTATTCACACATATATTACTGTTTCCTGTCAATACAATTATAGCATGAACAATAGACGATTATCATGAACAAGGAAATATGATAATAACCATTTTATTATTGCCTCTAGGGCATATTTCCAACAAGAAGGAGCAGTCATGCGTCGCCGCCGCAGGACCGAGGCGGAGCCCGACGAGGACGCCTCGTAGTCGCTTACGACCACGGGGACAGACGTGCGGTGGCTCCGCTGGAAGAACGCCAAGGCGCTCGGGATTGCCATTGAGAAGTCTGAGCGCAAGGCGGCGGAGGCAGCAGCCGAGGCGGCTCAGCTCGCTTAGCTCAAGCGGTAGCAGGAAAGTAAGGTCCGGCGGCTAAAAGGGCTCGTCATCCTCTCCAATGACGACGACAGTGACCACGGCTCCTCATCGGACGACACAGATGATTCCGCACCAACCGTCGACTCCTATACCTGCGTCGACGACCCGAAGGGCAAGGGCCAGCGAGGAAGTGGTCAATGTGTGCCGTCTTCATCTTCATTTTCAAGATTTTAGTAGTCTAGTTTAAATTTGTTTGTTGTTTATGTGAATTGTATGAACTGTGGCGATCTTTTGAACATCAAACGATGATCTTTTGGTGATTGGAATATGCATTCATGTGTTCGATTCTCTATTTCTGGTTGATATACATTCTTTCTATCTATGTTGTGTGTTAAGATGGATATGACAGATCGGATATAAGATACACAGATGTGGATAACACGATTGATGAAGTGCTCGATCGTGTCCGCGGGCGTTTGAGGATTTGTAGATCTTCATTGTAGATGCTCTTACATGCATGAGTCGATGCATATGACACATGAGCACACTCGTTTATCCATAATGCCACATGAGTTGGGTTTGGTTAGAATTGCATAGATATCACGCACGACGATTGTGGACAATTTTCTCCCTATAGCAGCGTGGTTTTTGTGTGTGTACGTGTGTGGTTGTACAAGATTACGTACGTACGTCGCGATCGTACACAATGGTACCACGTGACAGTGATTGCACTCATGGCTCGCGCGGGCATCCGCTTGCGGTTTCCATTGACACCGACCGCTAAATCGGCGTTAAAATCATGAGATCTTTAGCTTGACCAAATTTGCGACGACGATTTATTTTCTTATTAGAAAAACGGACACGTGGGATTTTTGTACTATATTATACTCAAGAGAACAGGATTAGTATTTTATTGCATTTATTCATTGATTTTAATATAGCTTATCACTTATGTAAACGTAAGTTTTGCATTAGGACAGAATCGAGGAGGCCATGCCACACGACGACGTCGATCCACAGGCCGACCGACGTAAAAGCTTAAAACATCTATAGCCGGAATTTATGAATCTCGTTCCTTAAATAGTGTGCGGATGTATCTTTTATTTATTCGTTTATACAGTCATATTCTTTAAAAAAAATCATATGTTCGATCACTTACACATGATTGACAAAGAGAAAGAGAAAAAAAAAACAATGAACCGAGATGAGGTCGCGTCCTATGTGACGGATTGATCAGACGCGTCCGAATACGTCCTCAAACCCTCATATCCTCTTCATATTTGAAAGTGATACGAGGGTTCGTAAACAACTCGGACATATATAAATGACATGACGGATTCGATTGTGTCATTTTCTTCTATCACTTGTTTGTTCATTGATCGCGCTCGTCCGGACGTATGGAGGGTCATGGGTCCTGGGTGTAGATGCTTATAGGACATGATGCGTCCAGCGTGCCGGTGTGATCCATCGGATGCGTGCGCCGGTGAGGCTCCATTGATCGATCCATGAAACAACAGTGTGGCCGTCCATCTGTGTCCCTCTCGAACCACACCATTTTCCTTCTTTCTTTTTTTGCGGGAACTCTCGAACCACACTTTGACCAGGCAGGCATCGACTGTTTTGGACGTGCTGTGATACGCTGGTCCCATGCTCAAAACAAATCTGCTCGTACAAGACTACTACGTACTTCTATAATACAATTTAGCACGCACACGGAATAGCAAAATAATGGCCGGATGCCAAGAGGGTGATCGTAGAGTAGCACAAGAGATACCGGAATTCTCTTGGTAACGGGACACATGCACATGCACGGTCCACACACCCCACCGCGGATTGATCAGGAAGAAGAATAAGGAAAAGTACTACTTCTAGTAGCACATATCATAACCGCCGTCGTCAACGAAAACAGACTGCAGTAGAGGGTGCACACAGGTTACAGAGGCGTGCCAGCTTTGAGTGGCACCATTTTGAAAACTCGGACGGCTTATCGGACCGGGGCATAGACGTCCCAATCGGATACGCCGCTTGCATGTACGACGTACGTATCTGCATCACGTGCCGGCTAGCAATCAATGGGACAGTGCGCGATGCCGTCAATCAAGTACTCCCTCCGGACATTCTTACTATACGTAGTACTCTGCACATATGCTCATAAGATTTTTCTAGTTTGGCCAACTTTATAAACAATGACATCGTTAGAGCAGCTTCAATGGACGACCCATTTCAATCCGTCGTCCTTTGTTTGGCTTCGCGCGGACAAAATGGATGGCCGAACGCGCTGACCCATTTCCAAAACGCGTCCTTACCGATCCATTTCTGACTCAAATTTAAGACTGAAATGCGTCGGCGCGGACACGAAGCGGACGAACGCGCACCCTCTCTGTGTCCGCATGTGGCCGGCCTCGCCGACTTGTCACACAACCACCCACCCACATCTGCCCGTTTTTTTAATTCGCTGGCCCACCCCACCCACATTTCTTCTATTATTATATTACTACAGTGCTGCTGTCCACTTGCTTCCCGTTGGATGCACGTGCTGATCCATTTAAAAAAGCGGACACGGACATGCCGACGGACGAGCCAAACGGACAAAATGGCCATCCATTTGGGTCGACCCATTGAAGTTGCCCTTAGATATGTCATGTTATTTATAACTTTAATAATGTAGATGTTCAAAATTTCCACATCAATATTGTCAACTTCACAAAGTTATAAAGTAGGCACTGCTACGCATCGGTCGGCCAATCCTTTTAAAAGATCGGCCAGGTCGCTAGCCGCCAGACCTAACGATGTGCATCTTAACTTTTGTGACAGAGATAATGTTGCGAAAACGTGTGTAGAGTTCTTTTTGCAACGGAATTTGTTACATAATATTTTCTGTAACAAAGATCATGTTACGGAAATGTCTGTAGATTATTTTCTTGAAACAGAGTTTGTTATAGATTGTTTTTTACAATAAATATCATGTTGCGAAAATATACATAGACCTTTCTTGTAACAAAGTGGGACGATAAATATTTTTAAAAAATCTACTAGCTCCGCAGCCATTTAAATCTGACAACATCCAACAACCCAACATCGGTTTTACTATCGTAACAAAGAAGTGTTGCAGAACTTTTGCAACAAAGAAAATGTTGCAGAACTTTTGCAACGAAGCTCATACTACAGGAAATTATTTGCAACGCAAGGTGTGTTGCAGATTACTTTTCCTAGTTTTGCGACATTGATGATGTCACATGTTTCTTTTTTTTTGCAGTCAAAGATGTTGCAACAGTAACACTAGCCCGGTTGCCGTCTTTATTTTGCAACTTCGCCATTTTATAGAATTCTTTAGGGGCAGGCACGTGCAGCTTCCGTTGTGTGAGGCGGAGCCGACGATTTCGCGACGCTGGTCCTGGACATGGTTCGTCGTACTGGTTTTCGTTGGGCTCGCACCGCGGCGGAGGCGGCAAGGGGGGTGTGCCTCGTCCGCTTGGGAAGGTTGCGTCGTTTCCTGTCAATACGTGGGCGACGTCGATGGCCACCATTTAGGCCCAGCCAGCCTTGTCGCTCCGCCATAATTGGGGAGGCCATCGTCAACGGAGTTACCTTTTAGTTGATCTGCAATATACCACTTGTTGGGGTTTGATTTTAAAACATGTGACCAATTGCATGAATGAAACTAGCTATAAAAACGCATTAGTGGCGAGGGTTCTAAGGAATAAGGATGAAGGAGAAATGCGGTGCGTGGACGTAATCAAGACGCGTGACAAAACACAGGACGCGGCGGATGTAAAAGAAAAAAATCAATGGGTTGAACACCTGCTTTTCCTTATAAAATTTAATTTCTAATCAATTTTACATACGAAGTAAAAAAAGGACGGTAGGGTCAGATGTGCGCTCCGGGCTGGGTTGAGGCTGAAGCAATAACTGGTCGATTGGTACAGGCGGTTCACATGTACCACTCTGGTTTCCTGTCTGGCGGCGATTGATCGCGTACCACAGTACACAACGCAAAAAGCATTGTCAACCAATTAATTAAGACAGGACGCGACTGACTATTCAAGTGCTCAAGAGTTGTTTTGTCGCCTACGCGTCTTAGGCTGTTAAATATCATAGGTAGTATCATGCATGCCAACTAAGCATTTTTGATGAGGTGACATAGAATTAAATTAAAAAAGAAAGGGTTAAGTATCATATCATGATACCGTATCATATTAAATGATGTGCTACTATGTATCTCGCATGATAATAAATAAATTACACTATGATACTAACATATGATACTATACATTACGGATGTGGTATCATACACTAGTATCATATGCATTACCCACTACAACCAGCCTTACCTTCGAAACTATCTCATTTGTCTTATAATATTAAAAACACATTTATATTATGGGATGGACGAAATAGTACTACTTCGATCATTAGCCAGATATCATAACTTCTATACCTAATAATAAAATAAATAGGTATTATTATTCCGTCGTGTTTTTGCACAAAACCCCTCATATTTCATGGAGAGTCAACTCATAGTTCATAAAAAAGTGTTAACACTTCTCCACACGTTTCATTGGGTTCGTATATTGCAGAGTTACACTGTCACACGCTGAATTCCAGTCCGGAAAAGAAAGCAAACTGCATTGGAAGGAATTAGTAACCCTGATCACCTGGGATAGAAACGAAAGGACAGGGATTTCTTCTACAACCCAAAGCTTCATTAATATTCAGATTATAGATAATAGATGGGGAATAAATCAGGCACGTATCCACTTTATATCATCTCGAAGGCGCTGGATGTCATCGGCAAGATGGTGAAGGTGGACGTGGTCTGCACGTCCAGTGCGGCTACAGGTGGATTGCCGCTCGGGGCGAGCAGGAGCTTGCACAGTGGCTTTCATGACTGTTTTGGTGCTCGCCAACTCGTGGCGGCGGTATGCAGGGCTAGCTGGTATGGCATAATGTAGGCACAGGGGGCTGCGGCTGCCAGCAAGAACGGGGCAGAAACTGTGCCGGGAGAAAATGTGAAGCTGAAATAGGTCATGACAAACATTGTTAGGATACGTCGAAATTTCATGGTCTAAAAATAAATATTTAGCGTAACCTTATTTAATTTTCGTCCGGTGTAACGCATGGGCATTTGTAGTAGTTTAAACATAAAAAAATAGATATTCTTAGTCCGTTATTAATGTTTACAAAAAAGTCCATGTGTTTTCTCTAATCAACCCACACTACGTAAATAAGTTACTTACCAGAAAAATCACACGCCCTAAACAGATCGCATGCATGCAAAGAAAAACCAGAAAATAGAACGGACGCACGACACCACCTCCACGTGATGCAGCTCTTCCTTCTCGACTTCTCTCCAGCGTCGCCGCTGCCGTCCCGACACCCGCCACCGCTCTTTTCTCCTTACCCTTCCAACCAAGCCCAATCTTCTCCGGCGTCTTCCCCAGCCTCCTCCACGTCCAACCTGCTATATCAATTTTGGACAGAGTGAGCACGTGCTACCTGTGTGCTGCCAACGAGCTCGAACTTGGCGGCGCGGCGGCCGCAGTGACGCCCAACAAGGAGCTGCATCCCAACGCAGCTGTTGCAGGCGGAGGAGATGGCCACCCAATCGATCTACCTGGCGACCACGACGACCCGCTCGAGTTCCCTGACTCGGCATCCCCAATGGTCGCGCTGCGAGAAGCGACCTCACCGGCTACCAACGCGTCCGTCCTAGGTCGTCGCGGGATCCAGAAACCACTGAATACTACTACGATTCCCTCGGGAGGCACAATGCGAAGAAGAAATAAGCACAACAACATAGGCAAGTTAGCAACAGAAAAACAAACACATTAGTTGTTCATGATTTATCCTCTCTATATGATTCTTGACCATTCGCAAGTTCAAAGTAGCTTTTCAGAAGGAAAAACTTAAAGACAAGGAATCCATGCCTTCTAAGTTTGAAATTTAAGTGAAAACTTTTGCTTAAGCACCTATTGTGTGTGCTGACGATTAGGCATGTGTGATGAATTTGTGTCTGCTGACGATTAGGCTTGGGATTTTCTGCACCTTTCTCCCCATGCTTGCTTGTTCTGGATTTTGCACCATCAGTTTTCCTCTTATCATTCAGTTTACTTTTCTTTTATTTTCTTTCTTTAGGTATAACTGACTTTGGTCCTACTCATTTTAGGAGCTGTTTGATAACAAGGCCTCATAGTGGAGGAGCGGCTAATGTTACTGTACTTGAACACCAGGATTATCAGGATTTTAACGGCCATTCCGTCATCAAACTCAACACCAACCACAACTGTGTGATGGGTGGGCGTCGCGACCTCACAAGGGCAAAGGTGAACTTCTTTTGCATAGTGTAATATTTCCTTCATCCCACAATATAAGACGATTTTGTAAACTAAAACATCTTGCAAAACAATTTCATATTTAGGCATGACGGGAGTATTCCACTTGGAAGTTGATTCTTCGGAAAAATCCAAAACTACTTGCGCCTTGACTTCTTTGTTCGCTATTGGTGCAAATTTAACGTGTTGGTTTTCGGTCTTTATGGCCAAATTATGAAGGATCAAGTGTTTGCTCAATTATTTGATTAGTAGGCCAGACAAGATGTCATTAATGACCTTCGTGTTGCAACTCGGTTCCTCAAACTGGCTAACCATGGTTCATGGTATCTGGTGTTTGCTTTGGAGTGAAGCTCCCGTTGTGTTTCCTTTGTACTGAAGCTCTCTGTGCAATGCACGGGTAATTTTACTAGTATCTTTTAAACATAATACAAACACAAACATTTATATACATGCGCATACACGTATCTGTATAAACACACGCCAGAGGTCATATCTGGTAACCGTGCATGCATGCATGGTTATACGAGTAGCGACGGGCTAGAATGCGCACAAGAATGGAATGGATGTGTGATGTGCGTGCGCCCGTTGCCATTTTGCAGTTTTGCACCATCAGCATCTCGCACAAGGATGTGTCCAAACGCGGACGAGACGTCGCGTACCCCGCGACGCCAGGATTTTTTTTACTGGGCACTTCCACAGCCATCCTCAATCAGCTTTCAGCTCCACGGCGGCTGGAAGCTATGGAGGAGTGGACGACGGTGCCTTGCCTTCCTTGCCTTCCTTCCTTCCCTGTCTTCCGGAGCACCGAAAGGCCGCACACGTCCAGTCCAGTCCAGTCCAGTCCAGGGGCTCCTACCCGGCGTCGGGTGAGCCAAATCGTCCGCGTTTGTTTGTATGGCTGGACGTGTCCGTGGAGTTAAAAACCCGGGAGACCTCCGCTGTATCCAGACGTCTGATTTGACCGCGGGGCCGCGCAGCGCCGGAGGATGAGGATGGATCGCTATCTCCAATATTTTCCCCGGTCCGGCCGAGAGCTACTCCCACCCGGATAAGAACAAATCTAGCGGACCTTTTATATCATTCATCTTTATCGCGTGTTTACAGTTTATTAAAAACACGTTTTACGGGCTGGCACAGGCTACGATGAAACAGACCTCATACAACCAAACTGTAAAACCAACGAGAGGTATGTCGCTTCGGCGTGCAGACTATAAAAATTTAAATTCGACAATTTGATAGTTTCATCGTCGTAATGGTTCTCTTTCACCGTAAAAAGAACCTCATGCAAAAAAACCACCATCACCTTCGCGACCATCATCACTCGCCACCACCGCCACCCATTCTTTTGCGGCACTGAAGCCATCCGACCTTGCAGCTATCATCCTCCTCTTTAATATCTCTCTCCTTGTCATATGATATGCCATTCGTTGGTGATGTCGTCCATTTTATTATGGTTCATAGTCATGATCTTGTTTTCCTCGACAAAAAGCTTGACCAAGGTCTTGTTCGCCTCGGCAACGACTCTCTTCTCCTCAATGGCAGCCTTGCGCAGCCCGTCTTCCTTGATTATTTGCCACTTTTCTTACTTCTCTAGCGAGTTCTTCCTCAGACAACTCCTTCTTTGCCTTCAATGTCTTGACCACCATCAATTCATTTGATTGCACCATGGTATCTATCTTGTCACGCAAGCTTGATGCCTCTGATTCCCTCTTGATCTTGTCCCTCGCTTTCTTGTTTCAATCCGGCTTATTCTTGTTTCTTGGGCCATCATCATCATCCATCTCACTCACAGAACCTCCTCTTCGATGGGGATTCTTTATCAATCAACTCTCACTTACGGCTATGTTGAAGCAATTTCCAACAATGCTCTAGGTTAAATGACCTACCACGTGAAGCTTTCATGTCCTTATACCTTGCTTTGTGTGACTTTGTCCCACAAAACAAAAACTATGTCAAAATATAACTCATGCTAGGAAACATTTGCAATACAATGTGAAGAATAACTCACATAATCAGATTCAATGATGCCACTTGGAGGTGCATTGCGGACTTGCTCCAAGCAAGCAGCCCAACGGCTATAAACCGGCTTGATCACATCCCAACGACCTTGAAGTGATCTAAAGGTGCGTGATGTTCTATTGAAATACTTTGTCATCATTCAGAAGAACCGGTCCTCTATCCTTTGTCAATACCGCTTCGCGATTTGGTCAGTGCCGATGCACGCATCAAGAGACACAACTTCCCAAGCCTTGATCAAGATTTGATCTTTCAAGTACGTGTAGTTCTTCGATCTTGCACGAGCTTTTGCTTGCTCTTGGTCGAACACCCCATTGTCAACCTCCTCCACCCCATGTTCTTCTTGACTGTGACAGTGCACGCCATCATCCAACTCATTGTAACCGTAATCATCGATCGGAGCTTGATCGATGTCGACCGTGTTGTCGTCCAACAAGTGCACAAACTCGACAGTTGCATCGTGTAAGCTGTCCCTCCAATTACGGGCAATAAGTCGCGAACAAGTGCAATGGCGAATAAAAAAACAAGTAAAGTAATCAAAGTTTCATACCTTGCCCCCATTTCATTGAACATGTTGGAGGCGGCGGCAACAAAGTAGTTGACGAGCATCCTCAGGGCTGCTCTTCCCGGTGTAATGGGGGAGGCCGTTGGCGGGGCAACTCTTTGCGGCCCTCTTCTTGCCCTTTACACCCGTCACCATGCCTGTCTGGGCCGGCGCTGGTCTTCCTGGATTCGCAGTGGCAGCGACGGCGGGCGCACATGCCTTACTGGTGGGGTTGTGGAAGCATCGTCCTGGATGATGACGTCGCCCTGCCGCTTCCGGGTTTTTGCAGTCGAGGCTTGAATGACCACGCCCGCGACATGGTCGACGACGAGATCTGACGGAGGGGTTGGTGCGTGGACGACTTCGACGATCACGGTCAACGGCTCTGATGCTTCCATGGTGGCAACGGGCGGCTGTGGATGGTAGTCTGGAGCGGGCGCAGGGAGATCGATGGAGGCGGAGGGAAGGAAAAGCGGGAACGGCCGCCCGAAAATGTCCCTCACACCAAAAACGCTGCCGGTAGGTGTCAAGCTCGGGTAGTCCTTACAATCCATGAATCTAAAGGTTGAGAACGAAATTTTACGTTGCTTCGTAAAGTTTTTTACAATTCCACCTCAGATACGGGGTGTTTTCAGACCAGTTTTAACATGTAATATCATAAGCTGAAGGTTATTTTACGGGTCGACACAATATGACGGTCTGTTAAAGTTGCTCTAAAGATTCTTGCAAACCACGGGTCGGTCAGGGGTATGGTAGGCTGAGCTGCGTGTTCTATATAAGAAAAACGAGGTGCATGGGAATGTGCGCCTTATTTTTCTAGCAAATGAAGGGCTTTCATCCTTTCCTTTCCAATTTCCATTTCCTACTAAAACCAACCAATTTTAAACGAAGCTACAAGAACCGCTAATCCAAAACTAAAAAGCATCTATCACAGCTACCAGCAAATACCAAAAGCAAGTCCAATCATTCGTGGCGGCAGCGGCGGGATTGCCGTGTGCGTGCTGCCGCGTACGTTTTCGTCGAGGTCGAAAACCACGCACGGGCGTCGTGGTAACGTCAATGTCCCGTGGCTTTGCGTTAGGTCGGGCAAGGGCAACTGTATTAGGGCAGTAGTAGTAGTAGTGTGTTTGACAAACTGTGTGACCTGGATCTGTGTGGACGTCGAACTGGTAGCGCCCAAGTTGGCTTCTCTTCTCCGCCCTTGGACCTGGCCTGGGCTGCGCGGCATCGAAGAATATCATACACAAACCAACATTATTCGGGGCTGAAATTTATCTTTCTCGTTGCTCACATCTCGTAATACTCCCTCCGTTTCTAAATATAAGTCTTTTAAACGATTTCACTAGATGTCTATATATGAAGCAAAACGATTGAATGTACACTCTAAAGTATGTCTATATACATCCGTATGTAGTCCACTAATGAAATCTCTACAAAGACTTATATTTAGGAACGGAGGGAGTATGTTTTAACTTGAAATCTTATGTGGCAACAAAACATCTTTTTTTTTAACATCCTATATTTCTTTTCAGATTTTTATGAAACATAAAAATCTAATTTTTACAAAGTTATTTACTCCCTCCGTTCCTAAATATAAGTCTTTTAAACGATTTCAATAGGTGTCTACATACGGAGCAAAATGATTGAATGTACACTCTAAAGTATGTCTATATACATCCGTATGTAGTCTATTAGTAAAATCTCTACAAAGACATATATTTAGAAACGGAGCGAGTATTAAATATTGATTTTCGTATAATATTCTGCCGCGCGGCACAGTCCGGGCACACCGAGGCCAGGACTGCAGCGCACAGGCTAGAGACCTGGCACTGTTGCCCCGGCCAGAGAGGCGTGCTCCACGCGGTTCCGTCCGCGTCAGAGCATGGATGAAAACTCACCAAAAGCAAAACGTGCAAAAGACCCATTTACTAGCCGACCGGGCCATGATCGGTGCCGGCAGTGGTCGGCAAGATGCAAGAGAGAGGTTCGCTTCGCTTCTCAGCATCCGTCTACACAAGCTCTGTGGAACGAGTATTCTTCAGCAGTAGCTTTTGATCTACTACTGGTTAAAAATGATCTGCTTTCTCTTCGCGGTACAACTCCCTCCATTCTCATTAAAAAAAAGTGGTAAAAGTAGCAAAGAAGGATGGGAAACAATGAAAATGAGCAGCTGTGCCTTTGGGATAGTGTTATATTTCCTCTATATATACCTATACGTTTGTCGTTGGGGGAAATCAGTATAGGTTCTTCTAGCGACAAATATCGTGATACAAAGGGGGTAATGTACAGTTAGGGTTCACAGCTTTGCGCAGCTGGAGTCATAGCAAGATACAGGCCGGCGGTGCGTGTGAGTTTCGTGTTGCTGCCAAGTTGGATGGGGCGGGGCGGTGATACACGTGCATTGATGAACCGGCGAAGAAGGTCGATGATATGAGAGACGGGGACAGAGATACAGATGATCGACGCTTGCTTGCAAGCTACCACAAGTTTCACACGCTGAAGTCCTCAGCCTCCTCCGACCCCCATCCCGGCAGCCCCTGAAGTCCTCAGCCTGCTTCGCGCAGTCGGCTCCGACCGCCGTCACCGCCTTCCGTTGCCATACTCCGCCGACCCCGACGAGCCCATCCAGCCGGCTGCTACTATCCTATGTTTGATGCCTCGGTGAGCCTCTCTCTTTTTATTCCTCTCTGCACATGGAAACATCTAAGTGTTATCAATTCAGCACCCAATTTTTGTTAGGGGCATTATGGATATTTCAACATACAACTCATCCCGTATTCTCAGACTACAATCTCACAAAAGAACTTGACAGATGATTCTAGGGGATGTTTTCGAAAAGTTGATTTTGGAGAATCATAAGCTAAGAAGAATTGGGCCTATAATTTACACCGAACCAAAAAAGCAAGCATGTGAGTGTTAGAACAAATCTGAGGCGTGCAGTCGATCTACTGAAGACCGAACAATCACACGAACACAACACCGAGATTTGTTAAAGAGATTCATCTATATGGCTATATCCCGGTGCTTACCTACGGGCGCTTTTTTTCCATGACACCGCTATAATACCGCACAGTCGTCCGCCCCGGCGCCGGCACAAGCCGCCAGCTCCCCTACGTATCTGTGCTTGTTAGAATAAATCTGAGGCGCGTAGTGATCTACTAAGGACCAAGCAATCACACGAGCACGACACCGAGATTTATTAACGACGTTCACAGATGTGGCTACATCCTTGAAGCCTGATTACGGGCGCTCCTCCCCATGACACCAGTACAATACCGTACCCTGGCCGTTCGGGCGCCGCACAAGCCGCCAACTCCCCTGCATACTTCTGCTATTATATTCGCATATGTTACACCATGTGTTTACCCTCTCATTATATAAGATGTCTGGGGATACAGGTGTTCTAATAGGACACGACTCCTACCTTGTCTACACATAGTCCAAATCCAAGTCCAACTATAACCTAACTTGTACAAATATTAGAGAAAATTCTAACAGTTAGAGAATTTACAGTCGGATTTAGTAAATCCAACCCCTCAAACGCTCATGGACGTGTCTGGTCAGTGACCAGACGTGTCCGTTTTGAGCACCTACTTTTCGTCCGTGCAACCTCACTTCTCACTTTTTTTCCTCATACGTCCGGTCAATTGTACATAATTGATGGAGAAGAAAAGAAAGAAAGAAAAAATGAATAAGAAAAGAGAAAAGATGGTCCGGGGTGGGATCGCGTCCTACATGGCGAACTTCCCGAACATGCCCGGGCGCGTCCGCGAGCGCTTATATCGTCCTCATATTTGAGATGGATATGAGGGATGCCGATTAATCTGAGCGTTTGAAACGGATACGGGGGATCTCGTTAGGTCGTGTTTTGTGACCGATCACTCACAAGATGGCATATATGTCACTGGCCGATCACGAAATTGCGACCCAACAGGGCGCCTCAAACGGGCCTCAAACGTCCGTACTGATCGACACCCCTCATATCCAACCCAAATATGAGGCAGGTATGGGGGCGCCCGGAAATGCCACACAGATCGGACCCGACAGGCTAACCCCACCATAAATTGCACCAAATCCATCCGAAGAACCGTCGGATCCATTTGCTCTTTGTCTCTTCTTCCTCCATCGTGTTGTTCGTCTTGCAGCTCCATTATTGCGTGCGCTCTGCCGACGTTCCTAGCCTCTTCTTCCCCAGCTCTGGTAGAGCAATCATCTATCCCATCCTTGCTATGGGGGATGCCGTCACCGGCCCGGAAGACGTCGCGGTACGTCCGACAACTCTTTGGTTGTGCCTTACGCTGGATGTGTTCGACGCCGATTTTTTTGGGTCAAAATTGAGGGAAAACAATGGATTTCGATGCTTTGTCCGACGAGGAGTATGGACCGACGTAGCTTGATCAAATGATGGAATAGTAGTTCTCTCATTCCTTGGATTTGGACGAAGAAGTGGACATGATCATGGTTATGAGCATTCGAGAGGAAATGGATCGGGAAGTGAAGCATATCCTTAATTTCAAGGGCTCAATCAAAAGGAGAAGAGTGATCAATCATGATAAGGTGTCCGAAGCAAAGCTACTGCAGAAGGACTACTTTGAGACGGACCCAACTTTTTGAATGATCCATAGTTTTGGCATCGTTTTTCGACAACGAAAACCATTGTTATTGCGGATTGTGGATGCAGTGGAGGCACACGATGACTACTTCAAGCTCACAAGGGTTTGTTGCGGTTAACTATCTTTCTCTGCCAAGGAGAAGTGCACGGCTGCTCTAAGAATGCTTGCACTTGGTACAACCACATATGTCGTTTGTGAGATGGTCAGGATGGGGGAGAGCACGTGCCTCAAGACCACTCTCAAGATTACACGCGTTGTGGTCGAGGTGATTGGAGCGGAGTATATGAGAGAACTAAATGCACATGACACACAGAAGTTGTTCGCAATTAGAGAGGAAATAGGGTTTCTAAGAATGTTGGGATCAATTGATTACATGCATCGACAGTGAAGGAACTGCCCCAAAGGTTTATGAGGAATGTATCAAGGTCACATGAGAGAGGCCACCATCATATTAGAAGCGATGTCATCACATGACTTGTAGATTTGACATGCTTTTTTTTGGAATGTCGAATTCTCACAATAACATCAACGTGCTTCAACGAACTCTGGTGTTCACGTGCCTTTGCAATGGGAAATCACCGTCGTGCAACTACACCGTCAACGACCGAGACTACAACATGTGGTACTATCTTGCCGGCGGCATCTATCCTTAGTGGGCTGCATTTGTCAATACAATATCCGAACCAGAGGGCAACAAACAAAAGCACTTCGCAACAGTGCAAGAAGCTTCTAGAAAGGATGTGGAGAGGGTATTCGGAGTGCTGCAAGCTCGTTGGAGAATTGTTCGTGGGACTGCAATGATGTGGGAATCAGAAACTTTGTGGCAGCTCATGACATGTTATTTATTTTACACAATATGATTGTCGAGGATGATTATGATGGTGTAGTGCAAATCAATGTTTTTGAAGTACGTGACGAACAAGTTGAAATCCCAGAAGGTGAAGATGCAGCTCAATTTATAAACTTTGTGTAGATGCATCAGAATCACTGAGATCATGAATACACGCGCAACTATTAAATGGTGTGGTGGAACATATGTGGACACACAGTGAAAATCAAAAGACAGACGCTTGATTGGCATTTCAAATAAATTCGTGTGAACACTATTTATTTTCGATACCAACATTTGTTATTTACATGAGACAATGATATGTTTTCGACATTAATTTGAAAATCCAAATATGAGATATATTGATGTGTGGAACGATTTGTGAGATGTTGTTCAAATGCGTGTGTAGATGTGTTCAACGCATCCGCGGACATACAGGGGCCGGATTTGCTTAAGCCGGACTGTATATGATTTTATATGATTGATTGACTTCAGAGGGACAGCGTCACATAGATATATCATTTGCACCGTGTATATAGCTACTTGCCATGCACGTTGACCAAGTGCTGTCGCTCAATCAATCGAAATTTCCTATTTTATCCTCCGGATTAGATGCCTTGTACTCGCATGTTACTGCTGCCGTACTCTCTGATTATCAAGGCCGTGTTTGTTTCACAAGTTTCGGGACTTTTTTAGTCCCAACTTAAAAGTTCCTAGTCCTTATCCGTTTCTTTTCAGAAACTAAATAGGGACTAGAGGTCATTAAATAACATGCAAAAGACTATGTTACCTTTAATAATGTAGTACTAGTTATTAAATGACATGCTAAAAATAAGGACATTGTTGGAAAAAGTGACAAAAAAGTTCCAAAAAGACCCTCCTATAGGAACTTCTTTAAATAGTCTCAAATACCCTCTTTTAGTCACTAAAAGTCCCTTCTATTTATTTCACATAAGACTTTTTGAAACTTTTTTTAGTCCCTACACAAAAAAGTCACTGGAAATAACCCCCAAGTTGCTACACACTGATAACGTACGCTAGTGCATAGGGTGCTAGCTCTGCCGTCTGTTTGCGTGCCATACGAGTGAACAAACGATGAGAACGAACATCCACTATGCACTATGCAGCATCTATATTATTGACAATTCAAGCACTGTATACGTTATTAGTCTGTTTTTGTGTGTGTTTGGTATATGTTAATAGTCCAATTCTTTGTAGGAATTATAGAGGAAAAAAATTCCTCGACGTCCTGAGAGGCCGTTAAAAAGCTCCCTTTATAAGAATTATAGAGAAAAAAACATTCCTCGAAGCGCCGATGGGCTATTAAAAAGTACCCTTTGTAGGAATTATAGAGAAAAAACATTCTTCCACGCTTTAAGGAGCCGTTAAAAAGCTCTCTTTGTAGGAATTATAGAGAAAAAAACATGCCTCAACGCCATGAGGGACCATTAAAAAGCTTCCTTTGTATGAATTATAGAGAAAAATAACATTCCTCGACGCGTCAAGGGGCTGTAAAAAGCTCCCTTTGTAGGAATTATAAAGAAAAAACATTCCTCAACGCCTTGAGGGGCCATTAAAAAGCTTTATTTGTAGGAATTATAGAGAAAACAACATTCCTCGACGTCGTGAGGGGCCGTTAAAAAGTTCCCTTTGTAGGAATTATAGAGAAAAAAAATCTCGGCGCACCGAGGGGCTCTAAAAAAGCTCCCTTTGTAGGAATTATAGAGAAAAAACATTCCTCGATGCCCTCAGGGCTGTTAAAAAGCTCCCTTTGTAGGAATTATAGGGAAAAAAAATTCCTCGAGGAACCGACAGGCTGTTAAAAAGCTTCCTTTGCAGGAACTATAGAGAATATAACATTCCTCGACGCGCCGATGGGCTGTTAAAAAGCTCCCTTTGTAGAATTATGGAGAAAAAAACATTCCTTTGACGCCCCAAAGGGATGTTAAAAACCTCTCTTTGTAGGAATTATACAGAAAAAAACATTCCTCGACGCTCCGATGGGCTGTTAAGAAGCTCTCTTTGTAGGAATTATAGAGAAAAAACATTCCTCGACGCCCCGAAGGGCTGTTAAGAAGCTCCCTTTGTAGCAATTATAGAGAAAAAAACATTCCTCGACGCCCCGATGGGCTGTTAAGAAGCTCTCTTTGTAGGAATTATAGAGAAAAAAAATTCCTCGAGGCCCCGAAGGGCTGTTAAGAAGCTCTCTTTGTAGGAATTATAGAGAAAAGAACATTCCTCGACGCCCCGATGGGCTGTTAAGAAGCTCTCTTTATACGAATTATAGAGAAGAAAACATTCCTCGACGCCCCGAAGGGCTGTTAAGAAGCTCTCTTTGTAGGAATTATAGAGAAAAAACATTCCTCGACGCCCCGATGGGCTGTTAAGAAGCTCTCTTTGTAGGAATTATAGAGCAAAAGCATTGCTCGGCGCCCCGAAGGGCTGTTAAGAAGCTCTCTTTGTAGGAATTATAGAGAAAAAAACATTCCTTGACGCCCCGATGGGCTGATAAGAAGCTCTCTTTGTAGGAATTATAGAGAAAAAAACATTCCTCGACGCCCCGAAGGGCTGTTAAGAAGCTCTCTTTGTATGAATTATAGAGAAAAAAACATTCCTCGACGCCCCGATGGGCTGTTAAGAAGCTCTCTTTGTAGGAATGATAGAGAAAAAAACATTCCTCGACGCCCCGAAGGGCTGTTAAGAAGCTCCCAAAATAGATCATAGATAATTCTAGCAATTGCCAATATATGGTGAAAACTACATTTACTCCAATCTACCTATTTAGTTGCATGAGTTTTGGTTCAAATTTCAATTTTATTTTTGTGGTGTGATAGATACATCTTACATCATTATCGTAAATTATCAGAATAAGTTTTATCTATTATTCTTTCCGTAAAGAAATAAAAAAGTGTTTAGATCATTATTTTTAGTGATCTAAGCGCTTTTATAGTTCTTTACATAGGAAGTGTTTCCTATTTAGGCTGTCCGTAATGGTAGTATCATATGTAGTATCATGCATGCCAACTAGGTAATTTCGATGAGATGGAATGGAATTAAATGAAGAAAGAGAGGGTTGGGTATCATATCATGATACCGTATCATATTAAATGATGTGCTACTATATGTCTTGCATGATAATAAATGATCCATCCTAGATACTGACATATGATACTATGCATTACGGATGTGGCATCATACGCACTCCCTCCGTCTCGGTGTATAGGTCATCTTAGGTTGTGCACCGTGACCAAGACGGAGAGGAAACAAGAAAAATAATGTGATTTTGCTAATTAATACAATTGCATGCAATGAACTGACCACTGCATGTCTTGCTAGTTAATCTCAAGTCATTAAAAACATACACGGCCCACGTCTCTTATTGGTTGATTCGTTTATTCATGTCAAAAAACAAAAAAAAAACAAAATGAAAGTTAATGCATCGTGCCTAAGTGTTTTGTGATTATTTGGTTTTCGTAAGATGACTTATATACCGAAACAGAGGGAGTATGATAGTACTATATGATACTACCTATTACAACCAGTCTTACCGGAGGGCACATGTTTATGCTCCCTAGAGCCGACCCCCCCCCCCCCCCCCCGACGACCCGGAATGAATGAATATATATAGTAACCGGTCTCGGTACAGTAATAGGGTCAAGTTAAGTTGTCCCGTTTAGGCCTCATTTGGTTAAGGGGGGTTGGGGAGGTTTAGAGAGGAAAATCTCCGGGAGGCCCAGAAACCTCACAAATCCTCAGAGGTTCATTTGATAGGAGGGGTTTGCTTAGCCCAATCTCCTCTGTTCCCTTTCAATATCTTTATATCCATGTGTTTCAAAACCCTCCTGAAGGGACTAGTAGAAGCAAAGCCCCGGAGATTTGAGAGGATTGGATGGAAGAAAGGGATTCACCCAATCCACTAAAATCCCTCCCTCTCAAAACCTTCTAAATCCCCCTTAACCAAACGAGGCATTAAGGATGGAGTGCATTTGACATCTTGGTCTCAATTCCTATGACCAACATCCAACCATTTCCGTCCCAACCTCATTCCATCCATTCACGCACGCTACTCCCCGCCAACGGCAACCAGAGAAACTGATGACACGGCAAAAATCACACAGGAAACGGCAGCATCGTTCACGTCATCATCACAATCACACAAAACAGTAATAAAGAAGGTAAAAAATCACAGTCTCGCGGCGGCCAGTAGTCTCCGTGTTTCACTGTCAATTCACTCCAAAATCACCGCCCGAACAGGGCCAACAAAATCCACAGGATCACCGCCGTCAATGCGTACCCCGACGGAAACTTCCCACCCCTCTCTCCCGCTGCCTATATAATCACCGCTAAACCCCCCATTTTAGCGTGACCCCCCAGGCGAAACGAAAACCCCCATACCATACCATACGCCCGCACGCACCGTCCCACTGACCCGCGGAAAGCACCGCCCCCGCTCCCGCCCTCCCTCCCATACCACCTCCCACACGCGGCCAAAGCCAAAGCAAGCTGTGAAGCCGAGCCGTAGTAGGTAGCGGGTTGTCGTCGTCGGCGGCGATGGTGACGACGGCGCTGGACGCGATGGCGGGGACGGCGTGGGGACGGTGGCTGGGGCTGGTGGCGGCGGTGTGGGTGCAGTGCATCTCGGGCAACAACTACACCTTCTCCAACTACTCCGACTCCATCAAGACGCTCATGGGCCTCACCCAGCTGCAGCTCAACGGCCTCTCCGTCGCCAAGGACGTCGGCAAGGCGTTCGGCCTGCTGGCCGGGCTCGCCTCCGACCGCGTCCCCACCTGGCTCCTCCTCGCCGTCGGCTCCCTCGAGGGCTTCCTCGGCTACGGCGCGCAGTGGCTCGTCGTCTCCAGGGCCGTCGCGCCGCTGCCCTACTGGCAGATGTGCGTCTGCCTCTGCCTCGGCGGCAACTCCACCACCTGGATGAACACCGCCGTGCTCGTCACCTGCATCCGCAACTTCCGGGGCAGCAGGGGCCCCGTCTCGGGCGTCCTCAAGGGGTACGTCGGCCTCAGCACCGCCATCTTCACCGACGTCTGCTCCGCGCTCTTCGCCGACGACCCGGCCTCCTTCCTCGTCATGCTCGCCGTCGTGCCCGCCGCCGTCTGCGCCGTCGCCATGGTCTTCCTCCGCGAGGGCCGCGTGGCCGACTCTGACTGCACCGGTGCGGCCGGGGACGAGGCCGACGCGCGCGGGTTCGCGGCCATCAGCACGCTCGCGGTCGCCATCGCGCTCTACCTCCTGGCGGCCGACCTGACCGGCGTGGGGGGCGGCGGCGGGGTCGTGTCCACCGTCTTCGTGGCCGTGCTGATGGTGCTCCTCGCGGCCCCGGTCGCCGTGCCGGCGTACGTGGGCTGGACGTCCTGGATGAAGTCCCGCAAGGCGGCCAACGCCGACGCGGAGGACGCGGCCGCACCCCTGCTGCTCGACTCGAAGGCGGCGGCGGCGGCGCAGCAGGGCAGCGAGGCGGAGGAGGCGCGCGGGCCCGGGGAGCGGCCGCGGCTCGGGGAGGAGCACACGATAGCGGAGGCGCTGGCGTCGGTGGACTTCTGGGTGCTCTTCTCGTCGTTCCTGATGGGGGTGGGCACGGGGCTGGCGGTGATGAACAACCTGGGGCAGATGGGCGTGGCCATGGGCTACGCCGACGTCTCCCTCTTCGTCTCCATGACCAGCATCTGGGGCTTCTTCGGCCGCATCGCCTCTGGCACCATCTCCGAGCACTTCATCAAGTACGATCCTCCTCCTCCTTCACTCCCCATGATTGCTTTGCTCGCCGCCATTAATTCCCTTCCTGCTGCTACGGTACGACCTCCGTGGTACGGATCTGGGGCCGTATCTATATCTAGCTTGCTCAGGATTGAATCGAACCCCACCACACAATCGCACGTGAACGTTCTTGGCCAAAAATCAATCATCAAACAAAATAAGAAAATAATAATATACTACACGGATGGACGGCGCAGAGATTTCGTAGCTGTTGCTTTCAGATGAGATAATGTGCGGCCTCGGTCGTGTGAGAAGACCACAAGAGATCTCAGATGAATGGGGACCAGCATTTCTTGGGAAATGTATAAAGCATGGCCAATCTTACTACTACTGGATGTAGAATGATTATCGTGCCCTCACTCCGTTCCTGAATATAAATGTATTTTAGAGTGTAGATTAATTCATTTTGCTTAAATATGTAGTGTATAATGAAATCTTTAGAAGGTCTTATATTTAGGAACGGAGGGAATAGTAGTATTATCAATCAAGACTAACTACTACTAGATGTATAGTGAATATCCTCTAAATTGCTAGCGCATTTGAGCACTCAGTCTTTTCGATTTCTTATCACTTTAGCCGAAACTGAACCTATTAAGCAAACCATATTTTGGTTAAAGTTAGAATGAATTGGCCTCGTTGCTATCTTAGGCACGAAGGAGACACCAAAGTGGTGGCCTAGTAGAAGAAAAAGTGAGCGGGAGCTGATTTTTTTAGACAAAAGGCATTCACTGAATCCCTGATTACAGAAGGAAAAGTCCAAATTGTTCAACAAAGCGCTGCAGATATAATACTGAAACTGAAAGTAAAAAACAGCCACAAGCGGTGGGTGGGCGTGGGGATTATTTTATGGATAAAAGCACGCATGAAAGTGCACGTCGACTTCGTGGAGGAATTTGCAACCGCGCCTCGATGTGTGAGTATAGAATTGTCAACTTGTGTAGGTATGTAGTGTGTGGGCTGGGCATGTAGCTCGGGCGCCTTTTACCGGTGGGCGAAGCGTCCCTTTCACGCTTTTACTAGGTAGAAAGGAGCAGATATTTTAAGCCTGATAGCTATTGCCAATTCTGTTTCATAATATGGGTTCAGTTCAGTAGCAGGTGCTGGTTTCTCAGCATTAAGATCGCGTGAATCGTGCCTCCACTTGCTCATGCCTATATTAATGAACCGGTTGGACGAGAGCGCGAGCATGATCTTTTAATCAGTGCGTCCCGTTCTGAAAGAACCTTGTGAAGTTCAGGTTGCTAGTAGTATGAATCTTCGGTGTTTTTTGATCACTAGTACGGTCAAAGTCGATCAGTATGTAAATGAAGATGATGTTTGCAACTAGTACGCACTAGTAATAATCTCTTCATACCATTTTCTGACACTGTCTAGCATTGCGAAACGTCGATCACTGAATGATTTCCTTGCTTTCCAATCATGCAGAAATATGCGTAGTTTTCTTTTCAAAACACCGATCACTGTCAATGGAATCCAGAGACTCAGATTGCTATCATTATTTCTCGCTTTTCGATCATCATTATGTACTTTCCAAAGTGAATGTATATAATGAAGTCAGTCTTTGCAACCTAATCTCTTAATTTCTGTCCCTCAAAAAAAGATCTCTTCATTTCTGTCTCGCAAATAAAAATAAATAATCTGACACTGCCTAACGTTGTGAGACATGACTGAATTTCCAGGACGAGGGCGCTGCCGCGGCCCGTGTGGAACGCGGCGTCGCAGGTGCTCATGTGCGCAGGGTACGTGCTGATGGCGTTCGGCATGCCGGGATCCCTCTTCGTCGGCTCGGTGGTGGTCGGCGTCTGCTACGGCGTGCGGCTGGCGGTCACCGTGCCCACGGCGTCGGAGCTGTTCGGCCTCAAGTACTACGGCCTCATCTACAACATCCTCATCCTCAACCTGCCGCTCGGATCCTTCCTCTTCTCGGGCCTCCTCGCGGGACTCCTCTACGACGCGGAGGCCACCAAGGTGCCCGGCGGTGGCAACACCTGCTCCGGCGCTCACTGCTACCGCCTCGTCTTCGTCGTCATGGCCGCTGCCTGCGTCGTCGGCTTCGGCCTCGACGTGCTCCTCAGCCTCAGGACCAGGCGGGTCTACGCCAAGATCCACCAGGCCAAGCGGGCCAAGAGGTTGGCCGCCGCCGCACAGAGGGTGAGCTAACCTCGCTGCCGCTCTTCTCATGAGAAACTGCACAGTTTACAGCCTTTCAGGCTGAAGAACAGTCCTCTAAATTTTGCGCATCAGTTAAGGGGATGCCTTGATTAAGTGGATACATGCCTTGATTCTTTGGGCAAAGATGGATAGTATAGATTCAATTGGTATACTCATACTCATACGTATGGATGGATGGTATACACTATGGCTATGTGCATCGATCTATGCAAATGCCACCATTTTCTGAAAACAGATTGTGTACTGCCAGGGAAGTTCATAGGCTGCTAGATGGAACTGTTGTTTTTGTTAGGTGAAGTAGAATGCTCCTGCCTGAGAAGGCGTTGGATCGTGTGGCTTTCCAACCCCTTTCAGTTTCGCATGTATCTTGCTGAGAAGGTTGTAAACTAGTACGGAGTACTATGTTGCTGTTTGTAGCCAATTCGGCATTAGATGTCGCAACAATTCAAGTGCATATCTTTTCATCACCCGTGCGTTTCATATTATCTGTGCTCAGCTCAGTACATGGCACGGTGAAGGAATTAAGTGCTTTCAGGATCACATAGCTGATTCCAAGGAAGTGCTGTTTGTGAGCTGCTGAATTCAGTGCTCTGCAGACTGCATCCTTCACCTTCAGTTAAGGTGCATGCTCAACCTTAGCCTGAAGAAGGGTAGATAAAATTGCAGTTGCTGTAGCAGGGAAGGAGTGACTGTGCTTCTGAAACTACATCATGGTTTCACACAAGCCTACTCACTGCTTCCTGGTTTTGCAAGAACCAGCAGCAGCCTGAGGTTGGTGGTGATCTGGAAAATTAACTTGACTCAGTTCCTGGTATGAAGTGAAGTGATTGAGGTATATACTTGATGCTTAAACTAACTTTATCTCAACTATTAACACTTCTGTCTGTCAGATTTTTGCTGTCAGATTTTTTCTCAATTTTTAATATTTGATTTCATTGCAAGGGAGAAATATCTTGTCTCTCCTGTGATGGTTATTAACATGTTTTGATTTTCGAGAAAGATACTAACATGACTGTTTTTTGTCATTATGGCTGAAACTGTGTAAGCTGATTTGACACTGGAGTTGGTAATTCGGTACAAGTGGACACTGACAAGATAAAGAGCTTAATTTTTGGGGTGGTTCATGATGTTAATATGTCGCCCCTGTCATAATCTTCAGAGTTTTTAGCGGCTCACAATGGGTTCAGATATGATTCTGAAGCCTATTTATCGTCATCATTACACCCGTCTAGTCTTAATAAGGTAGTGCTTCACAGGCGCCTCACTATAAAGCACTTGTTGAAATTTCCTCATATATACTTTCAGCAGATTTAAGCACTGAATACTTGAAAATAGAAAACACTTTTACTGAAGTTAGTTCGCTGTGTTTTCTGATGTTGGATTCTATATATACTTGCAATCATTTCCTTGTATGTTTATTGACTTCAGAGACTTCTGTGGTTGTTCACAAAGCTGCATGGTCTGGTCTGATCACTAGAAAAATAAGCGCAGGAAACAGCTAGGCTTGCTCTGTTGGTACTACATGGTCTGGTCTGATCACTAGGAAAAGAAGATCCATCAATCTGCACTTATTGATGCATACTTTTCCGAACTATTTCTCCGTGCCTTGGATTTTTTTTCTCTCCTTGCATTTTACATTTTTGCTCGTCTCATGTCATATCCATTATGGATGCTTATTGATAGCTTCGGGTGAGATGTACCTGCCACCTGGTTTGTCCATCTACTGTACTTGTTGTGTCTGTATTATGCCAAACCTACTGAACCATCTACAATTTAACTTTGTGGGCTATCAGTAGACAGTAGCTGATCATTCTCCTTTTCTTCTGACGACCGTATCTTCCTGGGCCATCCAAAACCTTTACAAATTAAGATATGTATCCCATGTTGCATCCTACTCCTTCAGTTAAGGTCCATGCTGAACCATAACCTGAACAATGTCTGTAGCAGGGAAGGGAGTGACCGTGCCCTTTATTTGGCGAAATGGAGTGACCGTGCTTCTGAAACTAAACGGTTTCGTGCAGGGCTGATTACCGGTTCCTGGTTTCTTAAGCACCAGCAACCTGATATTGGTGGTGATCTGAGAAACCACCTTGATGAATGGATGGTATCTGGAGTGAAATGGCTGTGTATATCTGATGTTCAAAGCAACTTTTTCTCCACCCTTAACATTTCAATTTGTGAAGATTTTTGCTGTGAGGTTTCAAATGGTTTTGAGATAACCGAGTCCCAATTTCTGCTGAATTGTCTTGTCAATGTTCCTATGTTCAACCAACCCTGAATTTCATTGCAAGGGAGAAATATCTTGGCTCTCTGGCTGATATTGACATCCTTCCTTTTGTCTGCAAGAAAGATACTGACATGCCTTCGAGATATTGTGTCGGAAACAGTGAAACTGTGCAAGCTGATTTGACAGATGGTTGGTAACTCGGTACAAGTGGACGCTGACACGATAAAGAGCTTGATTTTTTAGGGTGGTTCATGGTGCTTAGTATCATGCCCCTGTCGTAATCTTCAGAGTTTTTGACGGCTCACAACGGGTCAAGATATTATTCTAAAATGTATTTAATCGTCATCTTTCAGTCCCTTCAGTACAAGCAAGGTACATCACTGGCACTTCACCATAAAGCACAAGTTGGAAAAATATTTGCACCGTCGAAATTCCCTCGCACATACTTTGAGCAGATTTAACACTGACACCGAGGCATGTTGATTGCTAAGTAGAAAATGACAATACTTGGAAATAGACACAACTTTTGCTTACCTTCTTTCTCTGTTTCCTTTTGGGAATACATTTTTTTATGTTGTTGGCTTCTATATACTTTGCAAACAATTACTTTTTTCTTTTGAAGAAGAGGTTAAAACCCCGGCTTATGCATCACTCGATGCATGCAACCATTTTTATTAATCATTTAGCAAATGCAACCATCTTTATTAAATATTTAGCAAAGATCTCACAAGAACATACATCAATCCGTCTAAAGCCATCATTGACACCTATATACTCGATAATGTGAAGTGTTCTCACTTTCTATATCCAAATCTGGTGTCGTCGTCAATCCGTCAGCATAACGTGGGACCAACAGTGGATGCAACAGACCTAAAGCGCACATAACATGGACACGTTTTAGAAACCGTCTATTTCATCGGACCACTGACCCATCTTCATGATAAAGATTCGCATCATCCTTGCCAGTCTGGACATCCGTCGACGTCACCACGACGTCCGACGGTGCCCCTGCGCTCATCCTCCAGGCGCGAAGATTCTAAAAAAAATGTCACGTGTAGCACCTGCCAACCAGGCATGACTCGGCGTAGTACCTGTCGGCCATGCATGACTTGATAGCTCCAACAAAACTTCATGCAAGACGAAGACGTTCGACCTTGTGCCTCTGTCCTCCAGCGCTACTCCACAAACGATGCTGCCAAGAGAGAAACGGCACCATAGTACCGCCATCGTCCGATCTGGAAGATCAGATCCTAGGGTTTCCGTTGAAGCAGTGCCCATCACCAGCAATCGTCAAGGACCCACACAGTGCCCACCACCACTCAGCCCTCAAGGCGACGCCTTCCGAAAGGTCACGGCGTCAAGGACACCGCCGCCGTCCACCAGAGTTAGGGTTTCCACCCGAGAGGCAGGGAGGTGGGAAATGGAGGAGCACACGTAGACCGAAGTCTCCAAGAAGAACAACGGCACCTTTGAGCGTTGTCGGCGACGCAGCCGCCCTGGGCCGACCAACGGGTTTCCCCCAATTTGAATCTCCTCCACTAGCTTCGCCCGCGGCCACGTCGACACTGTCAAGAACCCGCAGGACAGAAGCACACCGACCAGGACTAAAGGACGGCGGCCAGATCAGGCGTCGCCGGCTGCCAGAGCAACCACGCGAGGCCCTGGTCCACCGATGATCCGTCAGCCATCCGACCAAACCACCGACAGGACGCCAGCCCGACCGCTCGCCACAACACGGAGGGGTCCCGCCGGAAGGGCCGCTGTCCCAGATCCAATCGTTTTCCAGTGCAAGGCAGAGCGGCAAGGGGCCCGCCACCGCAGTCTCTGGCTAGGCCACGGGCTTGCTCGACGCCAGCCTCATGCGGCAGCGAGGAAAGGAAGGAGAGGAGGTGTCTACGCCGGCGACGGAAGGGGGGGGGGTCGCTCTTGAGGGACGACGCGGGGGGCTTCCACATGTATAGTGAGCTGGCTGGTTTGCAGACAATTACTTACTCAGGAATCTGCTATTGTAGACCTATAAGTGAAGAGTCTTCTTTCTCGCCATGATGCTGCGTAATGTACTTGCACGAACAATTGCAAGAGAACACATTCCGAATTTAAGTTTCGTCTTAAGAGAAACTAAGCAAATACTCTGGTGAATTCTTTGTTATGTCGGTATTATGTTAATCTGGACTTGGGTTTGATTTTTGGGCAACGCTACGCGTCCACGGGCGGATTATTTTCAATGATCCGCCGCCTTCACAACCGTTTGTTTTGATGCATCTAGCCGATCTCATCCATCCGATCCGCACGCGGGGCTTTGGCCTAATTCCTGAAACGATGCTTGAGTTTCTGAAACAATCGCTTTGTTGCAGTTTTTTTTTCTACGCGCGCGCTTCGGCTGGGTACCCGGTAATTACTGAAACAACGCTCGAGTTTCTGAAACAATCGCTTTGTTGCAGTTTTTTTTCTTCGCGCGCGCTTCGGCTGGGTATCCGGTAATTCCTGAAACAACGCTCGAGTTTCTGAAACAATCGCTTTGTTGCAGTTTTTTTTCTTTGCGCATGTTTCGACGTTTTGTTCGTTTTTATGTTTTGCAACATGTGTATTGTCGCGGAGGAAAATTTTATAACACAGATAAAGTTACACGAAAAGAAACACGCGTCGTATAGAGGAGCCGACGGATCGCACGAGCTAGACTAGATATTTTCTGTAGGGAATATGCATGTGCTATTACCGCAACATCAAGTTTAGCAGACTCATGCGTAGCAACTTTACCTAAGATATTTTTGAAAAGAAACTCAAAAATAAGGAAAAGAGATATTAATATTGTTTGTCTATAATTTAATTCACAAAGCTTGCGTGGTTGTTCACAATGTTATTTGGTCACTGTGAAAAGAAATGCAAGAAACAACCAGGCATTCTCTGCTCGTACCATATGAAGGAGAATAAATTCTATCCATTTCTTGGGCATCGATTGCTTTTAGAAGGGAGTATATTGTTGTCATCTCTTTAGCTGTGGATGGATTTATCATAAAAAAATATAAGGTCAGTTGCCGATCAAAGTCTGCATTTTGCTTCATAGTGACAACTGAGTACTTAACATAAAACCATTTATTAAGCTTTTTTTATTTATATATCCTTTTCTGTAGCTCTGAAGTCCTGCTTGGAGCTCTGGATCATTTTGTTTCTATCCTTTCATTTTGTTGGCTTCATATCATATAGGTTATGGATGCTTACTAATAGCCCCTTCATGAGTTGTGACTAGTTATGGTCTACGTGTGAAAATTATAGATGGCTGAATATTGTGTTGTTGTGTATTATATTGATCTAATCCTTACAGGATATATATAGGAGTACATGTGAGGGGAGAGGGACTTAGAATAGAGGACAAGTCATATACTCCTATGTTGATTTAAACATATTTTATCTTTGTTCCCATCTTTATTTTAAACACAATATGCTTCTAACACTATGTTGCACGAATACTTGGATACGTATCGGATACATGATATGGGGATATGCCCGATACAACAATTTTCTAAAAACATGGATATGGGGATGCGTTTTATATAGATATTACATATATTAACAATTGAAAATATGAAGAAAAAAAAGGAGCTTCTAGGTCAAAGCATGCCTCAATAGGATTACTCCATTTCTTTTCTTGCACTTGGTCCACTTCCACTAATTGGCAGTGGGATTTCCCTGGGTTTGCTGCTTAATGAGTGCATCGACTCTCTCTTGCTCACCTTTCAATTGAACATTAACATTGATAGTTATGTTTTGACATGAACTTGGGAATCTTGAAAAGGTTCGCCTTTACTATTCAGGGGATTTCATGTCGAACGAGGGGTTTCAGGTCTCCAAAACGTATCACAGCAGTATTTCAGGAGTATCAAACATTATTTTCTTTTTTTAACAAAATAAATTAGGAATACTTACAGGATATGTATCGAACAGTATCGGGGCAGTATCCGGATGGATACGGGCGCTTTCTGAAGTATCCGCGCGCAACGTAGGTTATGGTCAATCTACTGCGTACTTGTTCTGTCAGTATTCTGTCAAGCCTTTCTTTACTGAGCCATCTACAACTTAGCTTTGTAGGCTATCAGTTGGTGATCACCCTACTTTTCTTCTGACGACCATATCTTAGTGGGTCATCCAAAACCTTTTGGAATTAAGATATGTATCACATACTCTGTATGTACATTATCAGTTTTTGTTTTCCTCAAGAACTGTTCGCACATCATGAGTTTTTTTTACAGTCACACATCATGAGTTTGCAGGGTCAGCAAGGTTACGGGCACCGGTTGTTTTTATTTACCAGCGGGAAGCGGTAAATCCGGTTACCATCGGTAATTGGATATATCTGCCTTATATTCTCGAAAATCGTTCGAATACAAACTGAATTTGTCAAAATTAAATGTTGAATTTGTCAAACGTTATTGCACAAATGTTTGATTACTACAATTATCCTTTTAGAGGATATTTGTATGCTTACAAATATAAAAAGGTCTACTTCTTTTTGGTCTTTTTGTTGTTAGACGGATCGATTAATTGTTCAAAGCAGAGGACATGATGTCACAATTCATTTAAGAAGAAAATTCATTTCAGGGGACAAGATAGGTTAAGAAAGAATTGGATTATCCTTACGACGTTAAGACAATCATGGAAATTGATCTAGTAATGTGGAAGTTCGAAAGTAAGCACTCACTCATCTCGATGTATAAGTTATCTTACGAAAACCAAATAATCTCAAAACACTTAGATGCGATACATTAACTTTCATTTTGTTTTTTTGTTTTTTGACATAAATAAAGGAATCAATCAATCACAGACGTGGGGCGTGTATGCTTTTAATGACATGAGACTAACTATTAGCACAATATGGAGTGGTCAATTCATTGCATGCAATGGTATTAATAAGCAAATTGATATTAATTTCTCTCGTTTCCTCTTCGTCTTGATCGCGGTGCATAACCTAAGATGACATATACACCAAGACGAAGGGACAAACTATATACACAAGGGAAATTCACTTTGTAATACTTCCTATGCAAACAAATGTAAGACCTTTTAGGTTACTGGACCGGTGACCGAAGATTTGAGTTGCGGTCCAACCCGGGCGAATCGGGGGGAACCCAGCCGCCACCGGCCCCCCACCCCTCCTCCATCCTACCCCACGTCATCGTCGTCGGAGGGCCAGCCGACGAAGCTGCGCGGGGCCCTGGGATGACGGTGGCAGGGTTGTTCTCCCCACTACCCACGTGTCCTCCTGACCCGTCACGCCCTTAGATCCACTCCTGGCGGCAGAGGCGGCCTCCCCAATGGCATCTTCACCTCCTTGCTGCTGTCGCGTGTGGCCTCGCCACAGCTCCTGGCGCGTCGTCCCCGTTCGCCCCGATTGGATCTGGGGCCTCCCCCACGCGGTTGTGGTGCTCCCGGCCATCCCTCCATGGTGGCCGGGCACGCCCTCCTCGCTGCGCCCCCACCCTGACCCCCTCCCTCCTCTCTGGTTTGCTTTGGGTCAACCCCCCTTCGGAGGCGGCCTGGAGGCACCTGGTTGGCGCCCGACGGTTGCTATTTCCCGTAGCATGTTGGCCGGGAGTTCGGCTGCGTGCGAGCCTTCTTCACCATCACCCCCACCCGTATAGGGGCTTCTTTGACCTGGCAGCCAATAGACATGCGTTCCCTTCCAGCGCCTATGGGCGACGGACGTGGCTTCGGATCCGAAGCACCTTGGGAGATGCGCTATCTTCGGCTCTTATGGCTCGCTGGCTCCTTGGCATCTCCGCACCCAACATTGTGTGGGTGCTCTTGTTGTCCGTCCATCCTGACGCATCTTTGGATCCGACACGCCTTGGGAGTTGCGCCCCCCTTTCATCTCGTTTGGCACTTCGGTGCCCCTGCTGCTCCGGTCCTCGTGGCCGTGATATGTGCTCGCATTTAGATCCTGGTTTATTTGGGGCTTCGACCTTCGTCGCATCTGTGTTGCCACTCAATCCGCACAGTCACGCAACTTTGCCCTCCTTTGAAGCTCACACACCTGGCGATGACCGGTGCCTCCTTTGGCATCGGGCGTGCCTTCTCTTCCCATAGTCGCAGTTTCACCCTATGGTCGACTTCCTCTTCTCCGACTTGTGCTCCGACGGCTAGTGATTACTCAGAGTTTGGCCAGGGCGAAATCCATGCATCTCATGCTGGCAGCGGCGAAACCTGCGGGTGTTGTCCCCTTCTTGGAGGCGTTGTCATGGCCATTATCTACGCCCCCCTCCGAACATCAGGGGAGACCATAGATTTTGTTTTCCGGATCGGACAACGAGATGTCTTGGTGTCGTTCTTCTTCGTGAAGGTGTTGTCTTGTTTGCTCGCCGCATCCTCGGTGCTGTTTTTGGAGATGTCGGTCGTCTAGCTGTTAGTTGGATTGTTTCTTCGGTCGGAGAGTTTAACTGTGTTTTCTATGTTTGGGTGGAGTTTCTCATGTCTCTCAGTTTCGTGCATCATGTTCACGCCTCTTGCGTCCGTCTCATGTGTTGTATCATTTATTGTACTCTTTTTAACTTATTCTATCAATAAAATGATACCCAAGCTTTGTATATTCGCGAAAAAGGATATGTGACCTAAAACGTCTTGTATTTGCTTACAGAGTGGGTATCATTTACCAAAACATCTTATAATTTGAAAAGACCCTCAGAGAAGTAGAAAGCTAGTCCTGAGTGCCAAGAAGAGGAGATAAAACCTTAGATACTTCCAATACAGCATGTGACAAGAGGAAGCAGCGAAAAATTTCTAACAAAAAGGAAGGTGTTTTATACACAGGAAGGAACATGAGCATCAAGATTTGGGAGAGATAAATCAGCCAATGCATAGCGCACTAGTTGACCGACACCACTGCAAAAATATGCAGCACAAGTATACTACTAGTATAAAGTTGGTTGCCACCTAGTCATCAGTCCCACCCTCTCTATCCACAAGCAAAAGGCACAAGAATATGATTCTCATCACGTCCTCATCACCTCAAGCTAATTAATTAATTACTCGCCCCAACCGCGTCTTAGCTACAGCGACGACACCAGCAAGGCCACGGCCGCCGCCAGCGCCGCTCTGAGCGCCGCCCCCGCCGTCGTAGCCACAGCGGCGCCGTTCTCGCCGGTCGCCAGGCTCGCCAGTCACGTGTCCGCCGCTACCTGCGCGCCGGCGACGACGTCGCCCGGCCTCGGCAACGGGTCGTTGCTCGACTTGAGGCTGCAAAAGAGAAGCGTACGTCAGCACATGTCAGATCAGAATGCAGTTGGGATTTTGATGGTAGTTGTATGTATTGTATCACACGTGCAGTATTCTTTTCTTTTTTTCCAGCTGGGCTTGGGCTGCTTTCAACGCGACAAGCACTATCCGGGGCGGTGACTGGCAGGTGACCATGCGTACGTGGTGGGGAAGGGACAGAGGCGAAGCTTTTCTTCGATCGACGCTTCTTTTTTGGTCACGAGCAAAAGAGAATGCGTTTTCTGATGAAGCGGATCGTGTCGTGCGCATTGTCCGGCGGTCGTACGTACCTGCTGGAGGCGCCGGCGCGGGGGCAGAAGACGACGGAGTAGGCGGCGGTGCCGGAGTACGCGCAGGTGAAGGTGGAGGTGGCGTCGTCGTAGGCGTAGCTGTAGGCGCGCGGGCAGGCGGCCTTGAACGCCTGCGAGTAGGCGGAGGGGCGGCAGGTGTCCGGCCCGCCGAACGCGCCGCTGCAGCAGTACTCCGGCCGGTCGAACGCCTCGCACGCGCTCCGGCACCCCTCGCCCGCCGGCGCCCTCAGCTCCGCCGGGCACCGCTCGTTGAGGTCCACCAGGCACCCCGTCGCCGGGCACCCCGCCGCGGACGGCTCCACCACCACGGGCACGTTGTACCCGTCCACCAGGCTCACGTCGTAGTAGTCCTCCTTGCCGCCGTCGCCGTCGCCGAGGGTGAACTCGACGAGCGTGGCGGGGGGCGTCGCGCCCGAGCCGTGGCACTCGGCCTCGCCGCTGCCGCAGTCCCCCGTCGCGCACTTGCCGCCCGATGTGCCGTCGAAGGCGCACCCCGTGCGCGCCCAGAACCGGCCCGACCACCCCGTCGGCGCCGCCAGCGACCGCGCCTCCCCGGGGCTCAGCGCGAAGCCCGTCGTCTCCAGCGGCGGGCTGCCCGAGTTGGCCAGCACCCCCGGCCACACCGTGCCGCCGCACCTGTTCGTGAACGTGAACGTCACGCCGGCCGCCGCCACCAGCCCTGCACGCACGCACCATCGATCCATCCATAAGCATAGCAATCCACGCAGAAAACAACACACGTGCGTACAAACACAGACATACACAGCAAGAAAGAAGGAACCATAAATTCGCCATTGCCGATCACACGGTACGGTACCTTGAAGGAACGACACGATGACGAACAGGAGACAAGCGATGATCGAGGAAGACGACGGAGAGACGAACGAAGCCATCGCATGCACGTACGTCGACGGTAGTATATCAATTATGACCGAAACCGAATGCAGAGGTGATCAATTATGGCAAGGTCGGCGCCCGAAATGGCCTGTGGAACGGCGGTTTGGCCTAACTATATAAGGCAAGTAGGGTGGTTAGGGGGAGGAGACCAAAACGACCACTCTGTGTCTGTCTGAGCAAAGCCAGAAGCCAGAGTGGGTTCTACTCCTACTAGGGGTTGGTTGGGCTATGCGTTGGTGTAGCTGTGCAGTACGTGTTTGATCACTCTCGCTCTCTCGCATACATGCCGTTTTATACTAGCTCGCGGTGACGTCAGCAGCCTTTCTTTTTTCCGTCGTGGTTGCTTCTTCTTTTCCTTTTTTCTTTGTGTGTGAAAAAGTTCTTTTTTTTCTTTCCCGCGGAGGCGAGATATGGATAATGTTGGGGGTATTGCTACTTTGCCCTCCTTTCTTTTTTTACTTATGCCATTGCTTTTTGGAAGAAGATAAATCCGTCTTCGCTTTTTTTACATAATGACATTACTTTTAGGGAAGAAGATACGGTTCGTCAAAAGAGATAGGGACACGAGACACGAAGGGAATTCGACATGCTATGCGCGAAAGGGAGGAGCAAATCTCGCTAAAAAGGACGACCCCGTGGTCTTTTTTGCTTGCGGTTTATTGATCGCGAGTTTACCGAGAGTTTCTTAGGTCGAAGTCAGACTTCGAGTTGTGCATATTGCGAAAAGTGCACTGTTCACTAAATTGAAGTCGGCTTTTCTTTGGAGCCGACTAGGATATCGATTGACCCTTTTTGCTTGTCATGTTTTCGTGTCGGTAGAGTTCGATGTAGAGGTCAGGGGCATTCCCCCCTTATTATTATTATTATTATTATTATTATTATTATTATTATTATTATTATTATTATTATTATTATTATTATCTATATTTGTCTTTGTACATGACATCAAGAGCATTAGTTTCTCTTGAAATTGAAGTCAAGAGTAAATAGCCAAGTTCTTGTCCCCTAGGAGTAATCGTTCTTTCTTGCGTATCAAAAGAATGATCTATAGATCTAAGAGTCGTGCATGTGAGGATGAGTGATGAGAGGAGACATAAAGTAGGAAGCTGGGAGGGTGGTGAGAGAAATGAGGGAGGACAGTCAGGGTCGCTGCATGGCTATTCGGATGACTTAACAATGGAGGAAACACCTAATATGGGTACCTACATCCCAACTAGACTTCATTGCCAGCAGGACGGTTTCGGACCTATAAAAGCAGAGTGGGATCTACTAGGGTTGGTTAGGCTAGACGATGCGATGGTCTTGGTAGCTTGTGCAACTGTGCAATACATGCCATTTGGGCTCACTCTCGCTCTCTAACACACACATGCCATTTATGCTAGCTCGCGGTGACATCAGCAACAACCATTTTCATCGTGGTTGGTTCTTCTTTTCCTTGCCCGCGGAGACGAGCGATGATACATATAACGTTTGGGGTATTGCTACTTTCACCTTCTTCCTTTCGCTATTACTAATTCCATTGCTTTTATGAAGAGGATAAATTCTTCTTTGTCTTTAACCTATATACTGCTAGTGCTTTTAGGGAAGAAGGTAAAGTTCGTCAAAAGAGATAGTGACATGAGACATGGGGAATTGACATGATATGCGTGAAAGGGAGTAGCGAAGCACGATAGAAAAGATGACCCGGTGGTCTTTCTGCTTGCGGTTTTATTGATCGTGAGATTAACGAGATTTTCTTTGGTCTAAGTCAGACTCTGAGATGTGCACGCTATGAAAAGTGCACTATTCACTAAATTGGATCTACTTTTATTTGGAGCTGGCTTGGATATCGACGGACACTTTTTATTTGTCACATTTTCATGTATTGTAGGTAAATGGTGTACCTCATGTGTCAAAATGAAAAATTATCGATAGATCTAAGAATCGTGCGTTTGAGGATGGGCGACGAGAGGAGACGTAGAGTAGGAAGATGGGAGGGTGGGGTGAGAAAGGAGGAAGAAGGACAATTGGGATGGATGGATGCATCCTAACTAGACTTCACTACAAACGCCTTTGACATTGGGTCCACAAAAGTGGATGACAATGCTGAGGTCATATGCCGGGTTACAGCGTTGATGGGCATTTTGATGCAGGAGGGAGAATTTTCGAGGGGGGCGGGGGCATGGTTAGGCTAATCCGCTCCCCAACCGAAAGCAATTCTGAAAAGCTATGTAGTAACATAAAGAAATCAGCTAATTATCACCTTAATCCTCTTGAATTCCTAGTTGATTTTGTAATTAGCTTTTTCTTGTATGTACCGCGCAAGTGCACGCTTCTTGCCATGCATGTACGTTCTTTGCATTATCATTGCAATTCTATCCGGAGTATGATTGCATATCCTTCTTTCTATCGGGGTATCACAATTAAATACTATTTGATATATACTGCAAAGTCTTTTTTTAGGTTTTATCTCTTGTTTATCTTAGATTGTGTGCTCGTCAAAAATATAAGCATTCACAAGAAATATCAGTCCACCGATTGTTTGTAAGTTCCAAAACCAAAAATTCAGTTAACCTAGCAAGACACAGCCTCTTAATTAGAAAAGAAGACGAGAAGAATATCTAGCTAGGCCTAGAAGCTAGCTACAATGTTCCGACGACGAGTACCGGCCGGCTGTCCGGCGATGGGTGGATTAATTCTTCAGGCGGAAGCAAACATGAAATGAGAGGCACGAAACGACGTATCCACGAGCGGAGCGCACCGTCGGCAAAGGAGCGAGCGCTTACGCGCGCTCGTCGCGGGGCAGACTGATCGATGCATGCATGCCGTGTAAAGCGCGTGGTGTGATCATCTGCACATCGATCGGATAAGATAGAGATGATGCGCCTCCATTCCATCACCTGGCAGGTAACTTTTGAAGCTTTTCCGTCGTCGTCGTCTTCGTCTTCTCGGCCATGCCACAGGGTGAGAGAAAAGATGGTCCGCGACCGCGCGCTCGTCACCCTCCACCCTTCTCGCGCCGCATTGGCATGCAGTGCAGTGGCCAGTGGCAACGAAGGCGACCCCTTATTTTGGCCTCCTAGCTAGCAACTATCTGGCGATCGATGGATCCCCTTTTGGCATAGTTCCATGTCCCCCTCGGACCATGATCCGTCCGTCCGTCCGTGCGAGCTACTGTCAAGTGTCAACATAGATGCACCTTTGCTTGTGGAGGAGGAGAAACTGATGGCAAATTTGACGGTAGGAGTTCGTTCGAATTGACCTCGATCCAGAGAGACGCCATTGTAGCTAGCCTCGGGGGCACACACCTTTGACCTTTGCTTGCAGAGGAGGAGATCCATCCGACTTGACCTCAAGATATGCCATTCGCATGCAGGTGCATGCACAACACAGGCGATCGAGCTAGGCGGCGGGCGAGGGGTCACGTCAATGCCACGGCGAGGCATGGCCAAGTTGCGCGGCCAAAAGAGGCCAAGTTGCGCCTCTAAAAGAAGGCAATGGGGCATGGGGGCACACATGAATATGCACGGACGGACCAGGCGGAAAGGCGGCAAGATACGGGGAGCCGCCATCGCCATATGCATGGGCCGGGATGCAAAGCGATCCCGATGCGTCTGCCATGCCGGCGCACTGGTCGGCAGCGGCCTTTGCGTCGCGCCCTTGACCCGCCACCGGCCGCGTTGGCCGAGACCGGCCGTTGGTTCCCAGCTCCAGCTGGTTCGCGGGTGACTGGTGGTGGGGAAGGCGATGCCAGGATATCATATCTGTCTCGCTTTCTTTTTCTTGCTTTGGGAATGGCATGGTAGAGTGGAGTGGATGCTAATCCCAACGGGCCCCTCGGGTACGCATACTACCTGAGTGCGCGCGCTGCGTCCTCCCCTTTTATCTACTGTTTGCTTTTGCTGATCTGGGATTGGGTCGATCGTCAAGCGACCAATTCTTTCACTATTTTCTAGCTTTCGCGACTAGTGCTGCTTGGTTCATCTTAGCATTCCCTGCATTTCAGGCTGACCGTAACAGGAGTATCGTAGGTAGGTTGTATAATATATGTCAACTAATCAATTTTGATGCCGTGGCATACAATTAAATGAAGAAAGAGAGGGTTGAGTATCATATCATGATACCGTATCATATTATATGATGTGCTACTATGTGTCTTGCATGGCAATAGATGAAATATCATATGATACTAACATATGATACTATGTATTACGGATGTGGTATCATAGACTAGTATCATGTGCATGATACTAGTATAGTACGATACTATCCATTACAACGAGCCTCAATACTAGGACTTTCCCGGCACCCGCGACCCACAAACTTGTTTAAAGCATCTACCGCCGGATCCCTCCAACGGTATTTCATATGCCCGCGGATGTTTCCGGTTAATGACCTGACAAAAAAAGTGATTTAATCGGATCTCTTATATCATTTCTATATGCTCGGCCTATCCGTGAATCCTTATATCCATCTCAAATATAGAAAGAATATGAGGGCTTGCGAACGCAGCCGGGTACATCCGGTCAGTCTGCCACGTAAGACGTGACCCCACCCCGGACCACCTTTTCCTTTTCTTTATTTATTCTTTTCTTTCTCCCTCTCTTCTTATCAGTCATGTGCAAGTGACCGGACGTATGAGGAACAAAATGAGGAGTGTGACTGCGCGGACGGATAAATAGGAGACACGCGCGATCATTGATCGGGCGTGTCCACGAACGTTTAAAGGGTCATATTTGCTATGTTCGGCTGTAGATGCTCTTATCAACTATACCCCAAGCCCACCGGCCATCGTCCCGAGGGTAATACCCGCCACGCCACCAATTTATACCAACCACGAACAACAACACTTCACACAGATAATTAGCAAATAAACAACGCGTCAGGTCTGTGTCAATGCATCGTTTCTTAGCACGCTAAAAAATGATCCCGAGGAGAGGTAGGTTAGGTCCTAAATTGGCAGGGCTAGGCATCTATTTATAACAATGGGGGCTAGGGTTATGGGGGTCTTGCATCGATTTCGACCGTTCCATCTCGTTCGTACTTCCGGAAACCGAGAGGGGGCTAGCAGGGCGGTTGTGTGCTATGGAGAGGGGGTGTGGGGTAAGAAGAGAGGGAAAATTGCATCTCGGCACAATATTTGAAACACCGAAAAACGTCCGACGATAAACCGATGAAGGTGCCGCTACGGTCGACCGTTCGGGTATCAAACGGACTCCGATTGCGATGAAATTTGGCACGCGTCCTACCTACACTATTTGAAGACTGCACATCAAGTTTCAACCCAATCTGAGAAAATTCTATACACACTTTTAAAAAGAAATATTTTAACGATGCCGCGGGCGCGTGCGTGTGTGGTTGGTCTAAAAACGGTCAACGGCAAAAATGGAGAGAACCCGCAACTACTAACGGATGCAAGTTTGAAAACTGGCGGCAACGGAGTGCCGATGCAATGCAGATGATGTGAATGATGCGATGATGAATGCGACACCCAAACAAATCACATGACGAGAATGGAATAAAAGAGGAATCTTCTGGAGCGTCGGTCTCGGGCTGTCACACATTAGCTCTTTGTGCACCGATCTGTTCTTTGTGGAGGTAATCTTGTAAAGGTGTGGAGCTAGAAGCTTGAGTGGGCCGACTCTGGTCCACTTGTCATGCGAGAAGAGGGTCTTATGCCCATTGCCCAGCGTAATCGAGATGCACGCACGAAAGAGGTTCATGTGTGCCTGGTCACATGGTAACTTCGATCCCACCCACGACCTCTCTGGATCAGTCCATTGCAACCACGGCTACCGGAGACGCAGGGCACGGCTAAATGTCTCCAGGTCCATGATCCCAAGACCGCCCAAATGCCTCGGGCGGCAGACGGTCTACCAGTTAACAAGGGAGTGACCGCCCGATGTCTGAGATTGGTCCTCTTATTGCGAGATGAAGGCCCTGATGATTTTGTCAATCTTTATCACAGTCCCCTTTGAAAGGTTGAGAGCATTGATGTGGAAAGTAGCCATGGCCGTGAGGACAGACTGTGCGAGTGTCACCCTGCCAGGCTTGTTGAGCAATTTTCCTTTCCATCCCGGAAGTCTACCCCTGAATCTATCGATGAAGGGTTGCAGATCAATCCCTTTAAGACGGCGATAATGCAGGGGGAGCCCCAAGTAGCGTCCCGTGATCCTTATTGCACAATATGATCAAAAATATATTGTTGTCGTGCAAGTAACGTGTTGTCATTTAAAAACATATATTTTTTATACTACTAAATAATGTACCGATTTTGAAATAGATTTGTAGCATCAATCACAATGAGAAATCCAAGGGCTAAGATCAGCAGGATTCACCGTATACAGTAGACTGATGTTGCCTTTACTGTTTTTTTCTTTGAGAAAGCCTTTTTTTTAGAAACTTTTGAGAAAGCCTTTTGTGTTCTAGAACATTCGTGTGGCCCTTCGACAAAAAAGAAGCCCACATGTGGTACCTCATGGGCCATATTTGCCACTTGAGCGCATGACGAGTTGAGCCCAGACAAGATTGTTTTGGAGGAGAATGTAGTGAAAAAAGTGTATAGTAATATATATTTCTTATAATGAACCTACTGTTTTTTAGATGGCAACTTACTGTTCTTTGTATGAATATCATTTTTTTGCCGGAGGAATGAATAGTGATTCCTACTCAATTAATGTATTTGCAATTGTATACGGAAGTCTTCTTCCGAGCACGGGCTCAGATGCTCTCGCTCAAGAAAAAAATAAAAATAAATATCTAAAAAAATTAAAAAAAATCAATTTTTTTGTGTGGTAGACAATTTGATGCGTGAGGTTCGACCCAAATTTCATCTTCTTTGGACATATGAGCAGCTTTCAGCAAAAAATACAAATCGGGTCAAAAAATTCGTGCACAATCAACCTTTTTCACAGACCCAGATTTTGTCTTTTTTGCTGAGAGCTGCTCAAATATCCAAATAAGATGAAATTTGGAACGGACCTCACGCATCAAATTATCTACCATTTTTTTTTGATTTTTTAGTATTTGTTTTGATTTGTTTCGTTGGCGCGGGTGCAGATGCACCCGAGAGTCGAAACGCCGCTCTCCATTTCTATATCACTATTTTTTCTTGCTTGACTATTAGTAAATCTTTGACCTTTTTTATTCCTTGTACCAAAATCATTTCATGATATTTTTTGTTAGTCACACTCTAAAATCACATTGTTATATTAAGACGTGCATTGTACATGCATACATACTAGTGTATTCAAAGTGGTCGAGCATGCTTACAAGGAACAGTCGGCAAGGTTGCTTGGTTGCCATTGAGGGAAAAATCATCATTTTGCTTGCTTTAATAGAAGTGGTTCACACCAACTTAACGGTTGATGGCAAATAGGCAAGAAAATGAGTTTGTAAGTGGTATGTAAGCAATATTGATTTGTTCAATGATAAATGAGCAATAGCCGAGCTTGTCAACGGTAAATAGACAATGTCTCATAAACCATTTCATCTGCTTGAAATGGAGGGGTGGTGGTATAATTGAGTATGGTTCAGCAAGTAACCATTGGTAACCATTGGTTGATGGTGTGGTTTTTTTATACGAAGGCAGAAGATTTTCAAGCACGCACTATAGCGTTGTTGCGGAACACCGATGAAAAATCATGTGTTACAACGCACCCGGAGGCAGCGAGGCCAAGTTGCAGGGGGTGTGCGCCGCATCACGAGCCGACAAGGGGCTCCACAAGAATCTAATCAGAACATATAGGATCTTGGATGACAAAACAGATCAAAAAAGAAGATGCATACAGAAAAAAGGTCGAGCGGCTTGCAACTTTGAGCCAAGATTCACGAGAATCAGCTAGTGCCGGAGGCCCATATGGTAGGTGGACACATGCCCGACTGAAACTCCTACAGTGCAGCTGCGCGTGTTAATTGGCAATTTGGCGCCACCTGACAGAGAAGCAGTAACCAACAAGCTCGGCCTCCTTTGCATGCACTGATCCCTCGTGACCCCGATCATGTCTGTCTCGAGATGGGGAACGTCGCCCGAATCTGGCTTGGGATTGTCTGCACTCTGCAGTGCACCATGAGCACTTTAGGGGAAAGTCTGTTTTAACCTTAAACGGTTAAACCTGCTATAGATTTAATCCTGAATTCGGAATCCCAGTAATTCGCACACGAAACTTATCAATCCCGGTATGAATTGAAACCTGAAGCTGTTTGCTGTACCGGAAATCGACGATCCATCCTAGGATCACATGCTAGTCTAACTGACAATGGGGCCATGTGTCCTACTCCTATTAATCTTCTTCCCCAATTTCTTTCTCTTTTTCACTACCGAATCAATACCGATCGAGCAGCAGGCATCCGGCGATTGCAGCGCATGGAAATAGCTGGCACACACGACAACAGGGAGTAGCGAGCACACACAACAACTTAGCATTTCGAAGCAGCACAACACCAAAGCAGGAGGTCGGGGCAATGCAGAGCTAGCTGAAGAGCTATGGAAGGGAAAGATGATGGCACAGATTCGAGCTTAGGAGATTCTGCCACGTGATAAGCTCAGGCAGCCACGCCATGTCGACGGAGGAGAGGAGTGACATGATCGCGAGCCGAACGACAGAAGTTGCTTCATGTCGAATTTGTTTATGCATTTGAATAAACTCTTTAAATAAGGCCGGATTTTGTCCTGGAAATTCAATAGGATCATTCATATTATCAAGTTTAGAGCTGCTGCAACATCCTCACCCTCATCCTCCACGATAATCTTGCACATGATCCCACAACATGTCATCACCTCTCATAAAGTCTTCGGAACCCATTTTTAGCAGGTCCATGAACAACTACAAAACAGGCCTGCCGAACTTCAAATGCCCTCTCGACATCTTTTTTAATTGCTTGTTGTTTGTAGGCAAAGTGAGATTTTTTCTGTCCAACTGAGTTAGAGATGGTGTCGACCAAGGTAGCCCGCAGATGATAGATGTTGTCCAACTGAGTTAGAGATGGTGTCGACCAAGGTAGCCCGCACATGATAGATGTCGTCAAAAACATAGTAGCGGGGTGGACCCCGGGTGAAAGGTTGAAGGTGATGGAGAAGTAGGGTTTTGGCAGGGGTGTGGGTGGAGGTCGGGGTGGTGGAACGGCGGCGAAGGCATGAGAGGAAAAAGAAAGGAGAGAAAATGGGGTGGATGGAAGCGTGGCTTATTAGGGATGATACACTACTCATATCAATAAGAAATTTATTCTTTTTCGGGAGCCCATGAGTGAGGACAAAGTGTGCAAAAAAAACTAGTATTGATATGTGGGGCCAATCTAGATCCCGTCACGAGTAACGACCGCCGACGGGTGTGTCCGGGGCGTTACAAGTTGGTATCAGAGCCGATCCTCGTGGTTTCATGGATGTTTGCGGACAGGTGTGCGGTCATGTTGTCATGACGTTTGTGACTTGTCGTGGCACATGACATGACACATGTACTGCACTGGATGCACAAACGTTTGTACCAAGAGGGAACGCTCATGTGGCTCGACGAGGACATCGATTCCTGTGAATGGTGGGCTTGGAGTAGTTCTAGGATGGGTGACCGACCGGTGACCGACCGGAAAGTTGATCTCTGATGCGCATGAGTGAGGACAAAGTGCGTAGAAAATACTAGTATTGATATGTGGGACTAGGTCTAGATCCCGTCAGGAGTAACGACCGCCGGCGGGTGAGTTGCGGGCGGTTTGAGGGTCAGTGTTGGATGGAAAACCACATCCGGAGCGCACGGTCCGGATAGTCGCGGGCGGTTTGAGGGTCAGCGTTGGATACATGCTCGCGTTGGATGGCAAAACGCGTCCAGACAGTTGCGGGCGGTTTGAGAGTGAGTGTTGGATACATGCTCGTGTTGTATTGAAAACCGCGTTCAGAGCATATGGTCCGGACAATTGCGAGCGGTTTGAGTGTCAGTGTTGTATACTTGCCCGCGTTGGATGGCAAACCGCGTTCGGAGCGCACGGTACAGACAGTTGCGAGCGGTTTGAGGGTCGTTGTTGGATACATGCCCACGTTGGATGGCAAACCACGTCTGGACATTTGCCAACGGTTAGAGGGTTAGTGCTGGATACATGGCCGCATTGGATGGCAGATCGGGTACGGAGCGCAAGGTACTGACAGTTGCGAGCGGTTTGAGGGTCAGTGTTAGATACATATCCGCGTTGGACGACAAACCGCATTCGAAGCGCTTGGTCTGGACAGTTACAGGCAGTTTGAGTGTCATTGTTGGATACATGTCCGCGTTGGATGGCAAACCGCGTCCAGATAGTTGCAGGCGGTTAGAGGGTCATTGTGGGATACATGCCCGTGTTGGCTGAAATACAACGTTCGGAGCACACAGTCCGGACAATTAGAGGCTGTTTGAAGGTTAGTGTAGGATATATGTCCGCGTTGGATGGCAACCGTGTTCGGAGCGCACGGTCCGGACAGTTGCACGGTTTGAGGGTTAGCCTTGGATACATGCCCGTGTTGGATGACAAGCCGCGTTGGAACAATTGTGGCCGGCTGAGGGTTAATTTTGGATACATGCCCGTGTTGGATGACAAGCCGCGTCCGAACAGTTGTGGCCGGTTGAGGGTTAATTTTGGATACATGCCCGTGTTGGATGACAAATTGCGTTCTGACAGTTGGGTTGGTTTGAGGGTGAGTGTTGGATATAGGCCCGCGTTGGATGGCAAACCACGTCCGAAGCGATCCAGACAGTCACGAGCGGTTTGAGAGTGAGTGTTGGATACGTGTCCGCGTTGGATGACAAACCGCGTCCGAAGCACACGGTCCAGATAATTACGGGCATTTTGAGAGTGAGTGTTAAATACATGCCCGCGTTGGATGACAAAACGGTGTCCAAAACGCATGGTTCAGACAAGCCGGTTTGAGGGTTAAGTAGGCGGTTAGAGACGGTTTGAGGATGAATGTTGGAGATGCAGTAAGTGAGTATCAATTAACTACTCTTTTCGTTTCTAAATATAAGTTTTTTAAAGGTTTCACCAAAAGACTACATATGAATGTATGTAAACATATTTTGAATTGTAGATTCATTCATTTTGTTTCGTATTTAGTGCTCTAGTGAAATCTCTAAAAGAGGCTTATATCTAGAAATGGAGGGAGTATTGGTTGCATAGATTAGCATCTGCTTGACTTTTATGCATGCACTATTGCGTCGCTCTTGAGGTAGCGAGGGCAAGTTGCAACTCCCCGTTGCAGGGGATCTGTGCCACATTTAGAGCCGATAAAGAGGTCCGCAAGAATCTAACCAAACATATAGGATCTTGGATTACAATAGAGATCAAAAGAAGAAGAAGATGCGTGAAGGAAAAAAGGTTGAGCAACTTGCAACTTTGAGCCAAGATTCAGCAGAATCTAGAGCCAGAGAACCCATATGTCTTTTTTTCTTTTCTTTTTGCAGGTAGACCCATGAGCTACTGAAACTCCCAGAGTGCAGCTGCGCGCGCTAATTGCCAGTTTGGCACCACCTGACTTGACAAGACAAGCAGTAACCAACAAGATCGGCCACCTTTGCACTGATCCCTCGTGACTCCGATCACGTCTGTCCCGAGACGGGGAGCGTCGCCCACATCCAAGTTGGGATCGTCTGCAGAGCTCATGGTCGACCATGTGATGTGAGAGCAGGAGGCACCGGCCCACCTGCATATATTCACACGTCGCCCCATGCCCCATCGATCACACCCCCACCTGGCCTCTGTTCCCCTCACTCCTCCAATCCGATTAAAAAATGAGAGTACAGTACAAATGGCGAGCTGGTTGCTGCGATCCGGAGGCTCGATTCAAAACTTTTCTCCACTCCACCGCTTGCTTGCTTGCTTGCTAAATCAGACTCGCTACAATAATCTATACATGTGATGCTACGGCCCGAGGTCAAACTGCCGGCTCGATCCGCACATGGCTGTTGCGTTGCATTGCATTGCATGCACCTCGCCGGGCGGTGCCGACGTGCCGTGTCATGGCACTAGCTAGCTAGGACGAAGACAGAAGCGGCCACTGGCGCCCGGCGCTGCTGCCGCAGAGCCACGTGAACACGGCGACCACCGCGATGGCGAAGGGGCTCGGCGCTGAAGACGACGCGTCGCTCGAGCTCGGTGTGTGCTGCCACCCGCTGCCGGCGTCGCGGCTGCGCCCGAGGTAGGAGACGGTGTCGTTGACGTGGGGTAGAGCCGGCGACGGGTTCGTGCTCACCACGGACGACTTGAGGCTGGATTCACCGTCAGAACTGGCAAAGCCGAACATTTTAGTTAGTTAGTACGCACTGCAATAGGTTGGACGTGACAAGGTTTTTTGCTGGACGCCGTCATGCAGCATGAAAACGTACGTATGCATGGACGAAATTACCTGGACATGGCGGTGGGGCAGAAGACGACGAGGTACGCGGCGGTGCCGGAGGCGCAGGTGAAGGTGGAGGTGGCGTCGTCGTAGGCGTAGCTGTAGGCGCGCGGGCACGCGTTCTTGAAGAACATGGAGTAGGCCGACGGGCGGCATGCCTCGGGGCCGCCGGCGAACGCGCCGCTGCAGCAGTCCTCGGGCCGCCCGAACGCCTCGCACGCGCTCTTGCAGGCGATGCCGGCGCCGTCGGGCCCGGCCACCCGCAGGTCCGCCGGGCACGGCCCGTTCAGGTCCGCCAGGCACCCCGTGGCGGCGCACCCCGCGCCGCTGCCGCCCTGCGGGAGCACGGCCATGGGGATGTTGGAGCCGTCCACGAGGCTCACGTCGTAGAAGTCGTTGCCGCCGGAGCCGGCGAGGGTGAACTCCGCGAGCGAGCAGGGCGGCGCCGCGCCCCCGCCGGCGCACTCCACGGCGCCCGATCCGCAGTCGCAGGTGGCGCAGGCGAAGCGCCCGTCGGCGCCCGTGGCGCAGAGGGTGCGCCCCCACATGCGGCCCGACCACGCCGCGGGGGCCTCCACGGCGCGCGACTCCCCCGGCGCCAGCGCGAAGCCCGTGGTCGGTAGCGCTGGCGTGCCCGAGCCGGACAGGAGGCCCGGCCACACCGTGTAGGCGCAGGAGTTGGTGAGCGTGAACGTCGTGGAGAATGCCGCCGAGAAGAGCGAGCTGAGGAAGAGGAGGATGGAGGCGGCGAGCATCAGCGGGCGAGTCCTTGGCGCCATTGCAGCTAGCAGCAACCGGCGAGCTCGAACAGGCGGCGAGTAGCTAGGGTACGTAGGGTTGCGAGAAGAGTTCGGGAGGAGGAGGAGCTCGATGGAGGTAGGGACGGTGGTGTGCGCGCAATGCTGCAATCATGTGTGGCGGCCGGTGTTATAAGAGGAGATGGAGACGGAAGGTGGGGGCGGAGACAGGGGTGGACTTGGACCTGGAGGCTCGTGATGGACGGTGGTGGTGGCGGGGGCGGTCAACAGGTTGTCTTCTACTCCTCTGTGCGCCATGAGAGAGAGAGAGGAGAGCATCGGGCAGTGCCGGTTGTCCGTGTCGCCTGCCAGATTCTTTGTGCTACCACATGGACATGGTGGATTACTCATGAATACTTGCGGTTTTTACTCCGTTTGACAGTTTTCTTTACGTCGTCCCTGCGATCCCGTACGTCTTTGCAGTGGCTTGAAGCGACTAAAAGTTTAAAATGCTCCGTTTGATGAACAGGGTTGATGAGCTAGATTTTTTTTCTTCGGGTCACAAGACGGGAGATGCATCATGCATGAGGATGAGGAGAATCTACCGGGCCGGTCGCTGCATGCGCGCGCTGGCTAGCAGCGTGGGTGGTTTGAGGGGCGCCTGCCAGCGCCAGGGTTCCTCATCGTTCCCGGGACGGACACACCACGGGTGGGTTGGTAGGTTAGTGGGACTCGACTCAAGTGGGTGAAGAATCTCACTGGCGAGCGCCTGCATCCTAATCATATGGAGCTCGCTGCCGACATCCAGTATGGCGCGCGTGCATCGTCACGGATGCTCAGTTCAAAACTTTGATCGCTCGCCTGATCCCACCTCCGTAGCTGACAGACTGAACAGCCAGCTGCATTCTCCTCATGCTAAGCCGCCCTAGCCGGTGCTAACTACTGCCTGACAAGGATAGATAGACAATTTTGTGCCCACTGCCCAGAATTTCACGTACTATCTGTCGACAAGAGTTCTTCTTCCAACTAAAAAAATAGGCAACAGTTTTGTTTCCTCCAAAAATGGTCTTTTTTCTGCTTCGGTAATAAAAATTGCGAGGTTCTGCTTCAGTAATAACTTACAGAGCTAGAAAATTATACTCTACTTTTGCTAAAATAAGTGTCGTTGGTTTGATACAACAATCTTGCTAAATCCCAATCGGCTAAGACTTGGTTATGTTTGAGTCGAGGTTATGTTTTAGTTTTAGCTTTTTTTCCTTTTTACATGTCCTTTGGCTGATACTTGGTTAAGATTCAATCAACTCAGATCTAGCAACATCCTTAATACAAAGTTGTACCTTCGTCTTAAAATAAATGTCGTCGATATGGTATAAAGTAATTAGACTAAAGAGCACGGAGGCTGAAAACGATAGCCTTCTTGGTCGCCCCTAGTACCATGCGACGTAGGCATTCCTGTCGGGTTCGCCTGCCGGGGTCGACAACCCCTCGCCCCCGATCTTTATCGAGCAATGAGGACGTGGAAGGGGGTGAAGGCCACTACAATCTCGTGTTAGGGCATCTCCAACGCTTAAACGAAAAACGCTTGTGCCCCGTTTATAGATAAATCAACAATCGTCATATAACTCGACACCACAACACAACCCCAAACCCAACCCCAAACCACCAGGGGCGGACGCACGTTAAAGGTTGTGGGGGCAGCTGCCTCCACTTGATTTTCACGTCAGCTTATACCCGTCTTGGCTACATTTTGTTTGCCCCCACTCAGCCCAATACTTTGCCCCCGCTCAGACTGATATTTTTTTTTCTTTTCCTAAGCCCATATACTCTAAACTCTATAGTAATATCCCACAATATATCAAGAAATAATGCTCAAGAAACTGGCTACGCCCGAGCCCACCACTAGCTGCGACCAACATAATTATGGTATGACTGCTGATGCATAATTTGATCCAATCGCTGCGACCCACGAACACACAGCCCGTGAAGGCGGCAGGGACCCTTACCTTGCCGGTGAGGCAATCGGTTACCGCGTAGTAGCCGGCTCGCCACCAGCAATCAGTGACTTATCGTGCCCCCTCACCGCGGCCTTGCACGACGACGGCCCATCACAGCTCCGTCACAAATTCCACAATTTCGTCTTGCTAATTAAGATCAAGGTAAGCCGTCATCTAGGAGTTTTTTTCCTACACGTTTTTTTCTCGGTTACAATTTCTGTGTTACAATCTATGTTAATCTCATCAACAATTTACATATGTTATTAGGTGTGTTCGAACACACTTTTTGTAATCTGAAAATTTCAGTATGGAACTTTCTGTCTACAAGTAAAATTGGCTAATTCATACCGACACAGTCCAATTAAATTCGGATAATCTTTTACATCTTCCTAGTTCCCAACACACTGCCTCTTCATGTATGATGTTTGGCAATTCGAAAATTCATTTAAATATTTTGCTCTTGGTATATTCAGAGTTGCAGTGGAATTAATGGAGAGGTTTTACAAATAAATCAACAACCTCCAATATTCGTGAACTAGTTGATTTGATCAAGCTTGCTAGAGATCCAGATAAAAGTAAGAGGATGGCATATTATAATCACGATCAACATGAGGATATAAGAAGAAAGTATTTCATGTGGGGCCTCATCACCCATGTCCTTCAATATTTTCATATCCTCCCTTGGTTTGATAATTATATTTTTCTTGCAGGTTGTGTTTGTCGATGTTCTCTTTTGCAACTTCAGAATAAGATCTTCACATAATGATGTAAGTCATTTTATTTTAAAATGCTAGTTTTCTTTCACTTTATGATGAATTTGGTTATCTAGTGGAGAATGAAGTGATTGTGCCCAGGTTTTAGTTTATATGGATGCTTGCCTCATTTTCTTTTATTCAACACGGATGCTTGCCTTGTTGATTCATCAATATAGTCATACATTCTTGCCCCCTCTCAAGTATTTTCCTGGGTCCGCCCCTGCAAACCACTCCAAGCAAACTACAAGTAGGTAGAAAGGGCATCACTTGAAGTCATTTGGGCCTCACTTGTGAATGAATCACCACTAAGATACAACGCCATGCACGACAACCCGGATGCTCCAAGACGACACCTTAAGGAAGGCACGGCACTGGAACACCGCCACTGCCTGATCCATGGATCCAGGTTTCGCCCGGAGCAACACGAATGACAAAAAGAAACCTCATGACGCTTTCAAAAAGGAGACCGCGATGACAAGCCCTCTACACCTCCAAGACGTAATATAGAAATCCTCGAATTGCCTGTCGCACCACCATCACCGACCGCCGTACAGTGGCCACCACACCGCCCACATGACAATGGCAACCAACCGACACCCGAGCCACGACCTCCGCACATGAGAAACTCGGGTCCCACCACCAAGGCCACCACCCCGACATCCAAGGTCCTAACTCCATCCCCTACGCACGCTTGCGACGATGATGAACTCCTCCCACCAAGCCCGCCGCACCGACATCCATGGCCCTAACTCCATCCCCTTCCCAGGCTTGTAATGACGACAACCAAAGAGATGGCTGGTGCTAGAGCATATTTCTTCATATGTGGTTTTGGTAATTGATGGCAATCCCTATGGACTAATGGTTGCCTTAAGTTATATTCGAAGGATTTGTCCATAGGCATTTCTTGAAGTCCATCTGTTGGTTTCAAGGAGTTTATGTGATGACCAAGATGGTATTCAAGGTATTATCCAAAGAATGGTCATAAAGACACAAGGTTAATCAAGACGAAGTCAAAGGTAAATCAAGTTGATCAACACACAAAGCGTACAAGATGTACCGAGAGGGATCAAGTGATTCCATGGTACGGTAAGCATTGTACATTACGCTTTGTGTACTAACCCATGGTCTTCGTGAGAGTTCTATGTGGGGTTAGGTGTGTTTCCATGGGCTTGAGTCAAGAGGAAGATCACATACAACCCATGAAGGATGACATGAAGTGTGTGCCCCATCCAGCCGGCACCCAACAAAGGAGCTGGCCTAAGGGCAGCGTGCTGAGGGGGTTTGAGTCGTTCCGAAGGTTTTGACATGTTGACTTGTTTCCTTGAGCCTACCTCGGGTCATCCCCCCTACCATGGACTCCATGGGAACAGAACATGAAGCAGCCTAAGTTGCCCATTAATTTTCACTCGATAGATATTCATCATTCCAAAATTCCAAACAAGAGTATCCCATTTCTTGCAGGAGACCAGCCAATCCGACGAGCACCACGCGCGCTCCATAACACATGCGTCGTTCTATGCTCTCGTGCCGACGTGCATTACCTTGCTGCGCTCTCTTCGAGCCTACAGGTTTCGACTACCTCGGCTTGGTGATCTAAGTTGGCTGGATTGTCGACGTCGCGGTTACGTACGCTGACAATGTTCGCATCCAGCAGGGCGAGCGGTGGCAAGGCTTCCCTACGTGTCATGTGCTTCGCTCTTATCGCTGTCATGACCGTCATGGCAATCGTCGCAACTCTCCGGGGTGGCGCATATTGGTATCGATGTTTTCATGGGTGTGTTGACAAGCTTGATCGTGGCCATTGGCATGTGAAACCTGATGTTAGAGCATATTTCTCCATAAGTGGTTTTGGTAATTTAGTATAATTTCTATGGACTAATGATTGCCTTGAGTTATATTCGAAAGATTTTTCTCTATGTACTTCTTGAAGTCCATCTATTGGTTTCAGGGAGTTTATATGATGACCAAGGTGGTATTCAAGGTTTTATCCAAAGATTGATCATAAAGACAGAAGGTTGATCAAGACTAAGTCAAAGAGTGAATCAAGTTGATCAACACTCAAAGCGTACAAGATTAAGCGAGAGGGATCAAGTGATCTCATGGTATGGTAAACATTGTCCATTACGCTTTGTGTACTAACCCATGGTCGTCGTGAGAATTCTATGTGGGGTTAGGTGTGTTTCCATAGGCTTGCATCAAGAGGAAGACCTCATTCAACCCATGGAAGATTGCGGTGTGCAAGTTCAAGTGGAGCATCACGAAAAGATCATGCTTGAAGCTTGCCGTCCATTGCGGTGACAATGGACCTGTGAAGATGTGCTGAAGAGTGGCTCACCCATAGTTAGTATGGAGGATCAATCAACTAGTCTTCATCGAGCCAACGCAATCAAAAAATATGGTCCATCTTGAGGAAGTCAAGATCGTCATAATCTAGCTGAAGTGGACTATGTGCAAGGTATAGGTTTGTCCGTGATAGGTCTTCTGTTTCACCCATCGGTAGTTGGGAGACTGTTTTATAGGATAAATTGTCGTACTATCAAGGGGAGCTCTGAAGTGAGTAGCTTGATCGTATCGTTCGTTGAGAGCTAAAACCATTTGCATCCTTGCAACACCTTTCTTGGTTCTTGTTTGTTGTTTCTCTTCGTGAGTTTTAGAGCTTGTGTTCATCTTTATGACAAGCTCAAGTTCATCGAAAATGGAGTCCATATGTATCTTTTATGACGTTTCCGATATTGGAGTTTTGCCGGTTCTACGTTCATAGAGGTTTCACATCTCTATATCCTTGGCATTTTAATAACTCCATGTTCTTAAGTTTGGATAGTACTTGTCGTGTGCTACTCAACAAGCTTGAATTTTCTCAATTCGGAGCTCGTATGCAAAATTTATGACAGTTTTAGTGTGAGGGTCGTTTTTCTACGTTAAGCGGAAGTACCGCTCGGAGCGGAGTGGTAGAACCGCTGACGCGGTATTGCCGCCCTCCACTTCTTCTTATCTAAGCTCTGTGGCATCTTTGGCGCCTTTGCCCATTTTGAGCGGAAGTAGTGCTGGGGGCGGAGCGGTACTACCGCTGTGGTGGTAGTGCCGCCCACCCCTTCCGGCCTCTCTTCCGCTTAGTTTTTCTCTCTGATGCCTTTGATGCCCTTGATCTTTTTTAGCAGAAGTGTCACTCGGAGCAGAGCGGTACTACCGCTCAGCCAAGCGGTAGTACCGCTGGTGCACCTCGTGTGCACGTAACGGTTGGATCTGGGGGAACCTATCTAACGGGGTCTTCTTCCCAAGTGGTTCCCCATCATTTGAGCTCGTGTTCTTACTCCATTGTTGACCTTCTTCGAGCTTCATAACTCTATCCCTCCAATGATTCTTTTTAGTTTTTAAGGGAAAAGAGAGAGGAGATCTAGATCCACGTTTCCACCAATCACTTTCTCCTCTATGTGAGGGAACCCCTTGGATCTAGATCTGGGAGTTCTTTGTGAGCTCCTTGTTCTTCCTCTCATATTCCTCCATCGCTTTTATTGTTGTGGAGGGATTTAAGTGTGAGGGACTTGACAATTTTGTGTGTTCTTGTCATTGCATTAGTTGCATCGGTTTGAGTTCTCCACGGTGATACATGGAAGTGATAATTTGAGAAACTTATCACTCTTGGGTGCTTGGTACCCTAGAGCTTGTTCCTCTTGGGTGCTTTGGCGCCCTAGAGGGTTGATGGTGCCTCGGAGCTCAATCATTATGGTGTAAAGCGTCGGGCAAGCGTCACGGTCTCCAGTTAGGTTGTGGAGATTGCCCCGAGCATTTGAGGTCACCTCGGAGCCAACATCCATTATGGTGAAGCTTTGTGGTGTTGTTGGGAACCTCCAATTAAGTTGTGGAGATTGCCCCAACCTTGTTTATACGGGTTCGGTGACCATCCTCAAGGGTTCCTTAGTGGAATCATGGCATCTTGCATTCTGCGAAGGCGTGAGGAGATTACGATGGCCCTAGTGTCTTCTTGGGAAGCATTGTGTCTACACACCGCTCCAAACGGAGATTTGTATCCGCAAGGGTGTAAACTTCGGGATACCTCGTCGTCTCCGCGTGCCTCGATTATCTCTTACCCGAGCCCTTTACTTATGCACTTTACTTCGTGATAGTCATATTGTTTCTTGTTATATATCTTGCTATCAGTTAGTTGTTTATCTTGCTTTGCATAAGTTGTTGGTGCATATAGGTCAAGCTACTTGTTTTAGGTTTTTGTACTTGACTAATTAAACGTTAGTTTTATGCCGCATATGTTCAAACATAAACCTTAATTATTTTAAAGCGCATATTCACCCCTTCTCTCCCTAGTCGACATCCACGTCCTTTAACCCGTGCTGTAAACTGAAATATGTCTAGATGTTTCAATTAATTAAGTCAAGAAAATGAGTCCTGCTATGCTTCAATCCTTCACAAAACATATACAAAAATAGGGATATTTTATAATTCATACCTACTTTCATATGTGTGGTGGATCATTCATCAGGACGTATACGCCATACTTTTTGGTAGAGGACCCACAAATAGGCCGACACACTAAGGGCATCTCCAACAGGTTGTTGGTTAGCTTGTTGGTAAAATATGCCATGTCATCAGCCAACACCTTAACATACAACTACTTCAATGATTGTATCTAGTTTGACCAATAAGATGCGAGGTAATAAATAATGTGCTCTCTCATTCTACATTGGAGCTTGTGCAAGTGTGTTGGTTAATTTACATACAACCTTGTTCTCTATCCTCATTTATTGCATGACACATCATCAAAAATTCTATGTGTCAAAGTTACCAACAACTATCTTATAACCATTGGAGATGCCCTAACAAAAACCGATATAGAGCAGGTGCAAAAGTCACTAAAAAATGGGATGGTCTACGAAGTTGCGACCATGGTGTCGTGAATGGAAGCTGCTAACCACTCGATGTATTACCTCCATGTGGTCCAAGGGCAGCGCAGTGTTTTATGTACATGCAGAAGCAGTGTTTTCTGTTTTGAAACAAAGTCTACAAAATTCAACATTTCATTCAAAAGTATTAAATGTTTTTTAAATACCAAATATTTTACAGGTCATGTGAACAATTTTTTAAAGCAGCAACATTTTCCGAAATTACAAAACAAAAACTTGAGAAAGCTGGCATTTTTTGAAATCCACAAAAAGAGCATAAACATTTTCCAAATCAGTAAACAATATTTAATAAAGAACATTTTTTAGAACACAAATAATATGTGAAAAAATAGAAAAAAAGTTGAAATTCTGAAATCGTATATAAAAATAGGAAACATATAAATTATGATATATTTTTTCAAAACAATGTTCATATGATCTAATTTTGAAGCTCTGAACTTTTACAAAATCATGAAAAAAATTGAAATTCTGAACATTTTTTGAAAGAGTAAAGAAACTGTTGAAACTACGAACATTTTTGGAAATCGTTAACAAAAGTGAAAATGCTTAACATTTTGTAAATATAGAAAAATTCATGAAAGCAAGGTCATAAGTTTTTTATATTTGTATATGTTGAACTTTTTTTAAATGCACAACCTTTTCTTTAATATACGAACATTTTTTGAATCTTCGAACAATATTTTAATATTCGAATATTTTCACAAAAATCATGAAAAATCTCTAGAAATTTGGAGAAATTTTTGAAATTACGAACACGTTTAAAAATGAGAACAAAACTCTTAATTATGCATATTATTAGTTTTATAAAATTTGTTCACAAACCTAAATTTTGAAACTCTGAACATTTTTTTAAACACGAACAAATTTTGAAATTCCTATTGAACTCACGAACTTTTTTTAAAAGAGCTGAGAAAATTTTGAAACACCAAACATTTTCGGCTAAACGTGAAAAAAATGAAAAATTCTGAACATTGTGTAAAACGCAAAAATTTCTTTAAAACATGGTCAAAATTTAGTATTTTCAAACATCTTTAGAAAAAAATGAACACTTTTTTCATATATTGAGCATTCTTTAAAATTTATGTTTTTCTTCTAAGGAAATAGAAGTAAAAATCTATACCTAATAATAAAACGGTTATTGCTTTCATCGAAAAACCCACCACATCATTTTTATAAAAAAGCCTCTGTAATTTTTGTTATTCAACCCGCGCTTCATCATTTATCTGCAACGCAAAAGGGAAAAACGATTCGGTGTAAAAATTATAGCCGTACGCATCGCCTCCTCCCGTCGACTCTGGACCACCCTGGCATGTGCCGAGGCCGCCGCCACACCACTCGCCGTCGCGGCCGACCTCAACCGCCACCGCTGCCGATCTCAACCCACCCGCCTCCGCGGCTGTACCTCTCCCTGCTGACTGCCCCCGTTGCGGCGCTCGAGCGCATCGCATCGACCCTGGTCCACCCTGGCATGTGCCCAGGCCGCTGCCACACCACTCGTCGCCCCGGCCGACCTCAACCACCACTGTTGTCGATCTCAACTCACCCGCCTCCGCGGCCTTACCTCTGCCCACTTGCTGCCCCCCGTTTTGACGCTCGAGCACAACTTCTGGATCAAATCAACGCGACAGCTACAGCGACTTGGGATGATGCGTCTGCTCGATGCAGAAAGGCGGCAACGCGCGGATAAAGCGCGTCGGCGTGAAGTACTTGCAGGTGGAGGCGGGCCTCCATGGCTCACACGGGGAACTCCGAGGTTATGGCGCGGCAACGGCGACTCCTTATGGCCAGATAGAGGCGCCTAACCCTTGCTCCCCTCATCGTATCCCCTCCTCCGGCAGGAACTCGTCATCTCGTGAGATCCCCTCCCCATGCCTCCAACCGTATGCCAAGCACCGACAAGAAATTTTGTTTTGTGGGAATTTGTTTGCTGATGAATGAATGTATTAAATGTAAGATTGCATTGTTGTAGAGAGAGAGAATGGAACACCACCTTCAGTTTGTCATCTGATTCCACATTCTCTACCCCATAAGTGAAATAAGATAACAATCCATTGATCAATTCACGTAGCCTCTTTGTTTTGCTTTGCTTGTCCCGCTCAATTTCTCATCATGGTGAAATTGACAATGGACGGGTTGATTTCTCAACAAAATAGGATAGGACTGACTACATTAGTTAGTTAGCTTATTATTTTAATAAATCAAAATGATTATAAAAAGATTAAAAACGTGTGTTATTTTTTTCTCCCGTTACAACGCACGGGTCCTTTTGCTAGTAGAAACAAAAAAGCCAAGAGGCGAACACAAAAAGATGGAAAAACTGTTTAGGAACCTCAGATAGGTGGGCCCAATTTGTTATTGCGTGTGCAATTGGCGTATTATTTGTTGCATTATGCGGTAGGAAATTTAGTACGTTCGTGGAGTAGCGTCAATTAGATGGCAATCACGCATCGGAGATCGTAGGACTGGGCCGGCTCTTATGTCGCGCGCGAGGAATGGAATACTGTAACTCTCGGTACTGACTACTCGTTGCTTGCAACAGGATCTGGTAAGCTTAGTATCTACTTTATTCGTTCCTAAATATAAATCTTCTTAAAGTTTCCAATTTAAGACTACATATGAATGTATATAGACATTTTTTAAAATATAGATTCATTCATTTTGCTTTATAAATATTCTTCAAGTGAAATCTATAAAAAGACTTATATTAAAAGAGGAGGAGGTAACTAGGAAACATGGACTTCATGAACTATACTCAGCGACCTGTTTTCCTGTAGCGAACAGGTTTTTTCCACTATTTTTTCCTTTTCTTCGGTATTTTTTTCTTTCAATTTTTTTTATCATACTATCATTTGTTTCAATATTTTAAAAAAATGATTCCCTTTTCAAATTTATCCATAAAATACAAATATTAGTATTTCCAAAATTACATAGAAATTTTAGAAAAAGCTCGTGTCTCTCAAAATTGCTCAGAATGTCAAAACATAAATATTTTTTCTAAAAGGAGCGCACAAAATTTTGAAAGCACCCTAAAAGACCTGAAAGCTTTGTTTGAAAAGCATGTCATTTTTCTACATCAATTCTTCTCATCATACCAAGTTGTTTTGGTTTTTGACAAGTTTTCCATCTTCTAGAGTTCTGTTGATTAAAAAAGACCGATAAATGGTAGGATGTGTCGCAACTTGGATACGGTGTCAGAAATCGTGCAACCATGACACGGATGCCTACCGTGGGCATGCCCACCAGCTTACAAAAGTTGGGGTCATATTGAACGGAGGGTCTTCACGTAGGCCAGAATACTCCGTCTAAGAGCATATTGTTTCTCCACATTCTTTAAATGGACCCAAAATTTTCCCGTGACCTTATATCACCAATTTAAGGCACCATGCCAAATAGTTTTGGTTTTTGATAATTTGTGCATTTTTTTGCAGTTTTCCCGGTCAAAAAAGACTGATAAATGGACGAACGTGCCACAATTTGGACATGGTGTCAGAAATTGGTCAAACTTGACATGGATTTCTAACATGAGAATGCCCATCTCCTTGCAAAAGTTTAGGCTATTTCATGGATGTCCAGAAATAGACCATATTCAATGAAGGGTATCCGAGTAGGCCAAAAGACTCCGTGTGAGAGCATGTTGTTTCTAGGCACCCTTGTAATGGCCCCAAAACAATTTCATCGATATTTATGACCAATTCAAGGCAGCACGCCTATTTTGGGGGGTTTTTGACAAATTTTATATTTTTTGGAGTTTTCTTGGTAAAAAAGACCGATAAATGTTGGGATGTGTGGAAACTTACATAATGTGTTGGTATTTGTTCAAACTTGACATGGATGCCAACCATGGAATGATCACGTGCTGCTAAAAGTTAGGGTCAATCCAATAATGTCCAAGAAACAACATGTTCAACGTAGTGTGTCAAGATACTCCACAAGACTCCATTCGAGAGCCTGTTCTTTTCCAATATGCGTCAAATGGCCCCAATTTTTTTTGTATCATTTGTATGACCAATATAAGGCACCAGGTCAAGTACTTGTATTTTTTGAAGTTTCCTACTGAAAAAGGTCGATAAATCGTCGGACGTGTCACAATGTGTATACGATGTCGGAAATCTTTCAAAACCAGGCATGTATGCCAAACATGTGCATGCCCACGTGCTTGCAAAAGTTGGGGGTTAGTGCGAAGATTTTCAAAATAACACCATGTTCAACGGAGAGTGTTCACGTAGGCAAGGATCCGTTTGGGAGCACCTAATTTATCGACATCCCTTAAATTTAACAAAAAAATTCATGGCCTCATACGACCAATTAAATGCATCATGCCAAGTTGTTTGAGTTTTCAACAAATTTTGTATTTTCCGGAGTTTTCTTGATTTAAAAAGACCACTAAATGGTCGGATGTGTCGCAACTAGCATACAATGTCAAAAGTCATTCAAACCATTCATGAATGCCTACCATGGGCATGCACACGTGCTCTTAAATGTTGGAGTATTTTAAAGCATGTTCAAAAATAAACCATGTTCAATGGAGGGTGTTCGGGTAGAGAAGAGTAGGATCCGTTCTAAAGCACATTGTTTTTTGACATCCATCGAAGGAACCTAATTTCTTCCACCAGGTTCTATGACCAATTCAAGAAATCTTGCCAAGTTGTTTGAATTTTTTAACAAGCTTTGTATTTCTGGAGTTTCCTTGGTGAGAAGGGACCGATAAATGGCTAAATGTGCGCACGTGCAAACTATGTTGAAAGTCATTCAAAACTGACATGAATGCCTCATATGTCTGTGTCATATCACTGCAAGAAGTTGAGGTCATTTCTTCTTTGTTCAAAAGAACCACCAGTTGGGGTGCATTCGTGAGCATTTAGTTTTTCCTAATTTGGATGCTTTTGTTATTTGTAATTTATGTCATTATCCATCAGCATGAACAAATTGTGTATAATACTTTTACAAAGTAGAACACTTTTTTAAAAAAGTAACAAATTCTGAATAATGGGTGACAATTTTGAACACGGATGGCAAAGTGTGAACGTTTATCAAATTTAAGAACTTTTGTGAAACATAAACATTTTCTTCATTTGGGAACAAAAATTAAAAATGAGTTAATTTTTTGAAATTCTAGAACATTTTTCAAATTGTAAACAATATATAAAACAAGAATAAATTTTGGTATTCCAATTTTTTCAAATGTTTGAGATGGCTTTAACAGTAATAATAAAGTTCGAAACAAAGAAAATTAAATTACCAAAAAAACAAGAAATCGTTAAGCCTTCGCCCAAGTAGGCGACGACATCTCTCCCGTCGGGCTCCTGTTGGGGAAAACCCTATTTACCTTTTATTGCGTCAAACACTCACTATTTCTCACAGACCCGATCGATATAAGTGAATATGGGCCAGCCCATATTAATCATTTAGTTGCCTCTTGCAGATGCCGGTTTTGGAAACCTTCTAGATGGTTCTACGCCAGTTCTACCGGTTAGGATACCTTTTAGATAAACGTTCACGAATCAGTTCTTTTGGCTTTCTTTTCCTTCTGTTTGTTTTTTCCCTTTTCAACAATTTTGAAAGAAGGTTCATTCCTGTTTTCACAAAAAAAATTAAAGAATAGAAGAGAAAATGGAAAAAAGCTAAATGAAAAAACCCATCTAGAAAGCTTCCAGAAACTTCACAAAATCAGATAAACCTTCCTTCCTCTGGGCCGACCCATGATCCAACGCTCCAGGCGCTGATTAAGAAAAACGCAATTCAACCGGCATCTTGTGCCATGCACGCTCGGACAAGACGCAGCGCGCCCGCTTGGACAGGATGATGTATGAGTGGCCTCCTTCTGAATTTATTTTTTATTTTTTCCTTTCTTTTTACCATTAAATAATTTGGTACTAGGAAAAAAACGAAAAAATTAAAAACTCTATTTTTAGATAGATTCCAAAATATTTGTTGGAAATATGAGCAATTTGCCAAACGATTTTATTAAAAGAAAAGCTAGGATAAACATAACCATCATAACTAAGACGGAAGAAGACATGCAATATAGAGATGAAAAGACAGAAGACAGGTGCACATATGATCTAGAAAAAACATATGCATAAACGTTCTATATAGACAAGGTACCATAGGAAGTGATGAGCAGACACGATACATATCTAGAAGAGATACTATAGCAAAAAGTTGCGATAGAAACTGAAAGAATAAGAACATGAGTACGTACTGAGTTGCAGCAGTAGGATTGGTGTTGGCGTTGTCGTTGGCCATGTTACAAGTAGTCGTCGTCCGTGATGAAAGCTAGTAGTCGCGCTGAGCACCCAAAAAACCTTATCGCCCTTCTCCCGTACATGACTCGAAGAGACGGAGTTTCGGAAGAACGTAGCAGCAGCACAGAGAAAAGAACAGGTGGCGAGAGGAACTTCTGATGCGTACTTCTGGAGAGGAGCGACCTCTCTTTGCTCATTCCCGCAACCCGCGTCGTGACGAGGCGGGCGGCGGAGGAGGAGCACGCGCGTATGTCTCTCTTGTTTTCAAGCTCATACATGTGTGGAAACATCCTCCCTTATAAGGAGGTCCAACTCCCACTAAACTAGCAATGTGGGACTAAACATTTTCACCTCTTGCCTTGCATAAATGGGCTGCATGGGCCTTTAGGATTTATTAGAAATTATATATTGGGCTGGCCCAAATAATTAGACAAAATTTCAGCAAGAATTACGAAGCAACAGGTTATAGCCATTGTCCATTGGCCCCATTTCCAAATCAGATTACCCTACTCTATTATCAAATTACCTTTTTTGAGAGAAAAAATACATTTGTACTTATTCATTAGAGGAAAAATATATTGTTATTTTTTGTTGAAGTAACTTACATTTGAACCTTTTTTTAGACGAAGTAAATTACATTTGAACTGAAACAGAGAACAAGTTCAAATGCGCACGAGGCGAATCCTATTTAGCGCCACATGCGTCGGTTTATAGGCAAATTTGCTAACCGGTGCCTGCAGAGCTTTATCTGGGCTCGGCCCATGTTCTTCTTTCTTAGACAAAAAAGAACCCCGCGTTATTGTGATTCAAACCCACAATCTATCGGTCAATAGTGAGATGGCGTAACCAATACAACAACCCGCATTAGCTGCTCATGTATTGCTTCTTGGCCTCTTTCTTCTTTGCTCTTACGTCCTTTCCTTTTTTCTTTTTTTCCTTTTTCACTTTTCACTTTTTTATTTTTTATTTTTCTGTTTTAAATTTTATTCGTCTTTGCTTTCAATTGCATGAACTTTTCCACATTTGGTGAACCTTTTTAAATTATGATGAATTTTTTTTTAATAAATTATGATCAACTTTTTTAAAAATGGATGAATTTTACAAGTTTAATGAACTTTTTTATAAAAGTCAATGATTTTTTCAAAAATAACGATGATTTTTTTCTTCAAAATCAATGAATTTTTATTCAAAATCTGTAAAATAATAATCAAATTCAATGATTTTTTTTGGAAAATGTTAAATTTTTATAAATTTGGATGAATTATTTTTCAAAATTGGTGAACGATTTTAAAATTCGATGAACTTAAAAAAAGTTATTAACATTTTCCAAATTTGATGAACTTTTTTAGAATCAGTAAACATTTTTTGAATTCGGTTGACTTTATAAAAAAATATAAACTATTTTGAAATCTATGAACTTTTTTAAATATCAAATTGTTTTATTTTATTTTCTTGTTTCTCATTGAAGTTCAATGTCATTGAGCCGGCCCAGTATGGGGCGCTGCAGGCGCCAGGAGCGGGAATGGGCGCCTGCAACGCTGCCATCCATTCTATCAGCCAGATTTAAGAAAGGCCTGTCTGGCTGTCTCACCTTCCAACGAAAGCAAAGCAGGCCGGTCGCTTTGGAGAGAGTGGACAGAACACTTGGATTACAGTTTTGGCCCATCTCAGCGTAAACTCCAGAAAATCCGCAAGGAATTCCCGTAGAAAAATAATAAATAAAAGAAACGAGGAGTAGGATGGACAGAATAAATTAATCTTCAGACTTTGCTAATAAAGACTAATCATCAGGCTTTTCCTGACATTTCCTATAAATATACAGATCATCAAACTGCTTTATATGATACTCCCCACTTTTTAAAATGCAAAGTGTTTTATTTTTTGAAAAAGTCAAACTTCTACAAATTTAATCAAGTTTGTAGACAAAAATATTATTGTCTAGAATACCAAATCATTAGCCACTAGATTCACCATGAAATATAATTTTATATTTTATTTATTTAGTATTGTAGATCCTTATATGTTTTGCCATAACCTTGGTCAAACATAGAAACATTAGAAGCGAGGAAAAAAATGGAAACAAGATGTATCATATGTTTAAACATTATTAGGAGCAAGACCAAATGGTAGGAGCACTATTTTTCAAGTCCATGTTTAGACGGCCGACCGGTACAAACTTTGCCGTTGTTTTCATCCCAGCCGACATGTTGGCACCAAGAATAGACGAATAGCATGATGATGACAAAACCTAAACACACATGACATGACCAGCGATCGTCGTAAGCACGTCGAGCTTTTCTTTTCCCAGCCCAACAAGTCACTGAACAATCAGATGCAGACAACCTCAAACCACCGGCTTAATTTGTTAATTAACACACACAAGGACCAAGCCCAACCAACCAATCCATCACCAAGCATGCACCAACCACTAATCCAAGAGAGAATTCCTTATTTGGCCCTTTTTTAAACTCATCTTCCCTATTTGGTCCTAAAAAAAAATTTGTTCCCAATTTAACACCTAAATTTGCTTTTCTTCCCAATTTGACACAAACGTTTGTTCTGTTTGATGTTTCCGTCAGTGAGCTTTTTATTGGACAGAAATACCCCTAGCTAATGTGAGTTAACCATCTTTCTTTTCTTTTTCCCTGGAAGCGACCGAACATTGACTGGAAGCGACCCGACCGCTCCTTATCCAACCAGACGACGAAACCTACCCCGATGGCGGATGGTAATGGGGGCGGCGGCGGCGGCGTGAACTCAGGAGAGGACGAGGCCACGGATTCGGCCGACGGCGCGAGCATGGTTGTGGCCGTCGGCGCGCGGACTGGTGCGGCCGGCGGCGCGACCACAGGTGCGGCCGGCGTCGAGGGCCACGAGATGGCGGTCGGTACGGCTGCGGCCGACGCCGTGGGTGCCTTGGACACGGCTCCGTCCGGCGGCGTGGGCGCCTTGGCCACGGATGCGTCCGGCGGCGCGGGCGCCTTGGCCACGGATGCGTCCGGCGGCGCGGGCGCCTTGGCCATGGCTGCGTCCGGCGGCGTGGGCGCCTTGGCCACGGCTGCGGCCGGCGGCGCGAGCACTGGTGCGGCCGGCGGCGCGACCACAGGTGCGGCCGGCGTCAAGGGCCACGAGATGGCGGCGGGTACGGCTGCGGCCGGCGGCGTGGGCGCCATGGCCACGGCTGTGGCCTGCGGCACGGGCCTGGCTCCAAGCACAACCACGGATGCGGCCACGGGCAAGGCTGCCGCCGGCGGCACGGGGGTGGCTCCAAGCGCGGGCACGACTGCGTCCGTCCGGTGAGTTTCAGCTCCTCTGGTAGTCTGGTTACGGTGGTAGTCTGGTTACAGTGGTTGTCTGGTTAATTATTCTAGCATATTTTGCATTGTGTTGTCCGATGTGCCTTAGGGGCTGTATTCTATTGATTCATGAGAGAAGAGTGAGGCTTGATGCTGTATGAATAAGACTGGTGCATGATTACTGTTTTTTTTGCTTCAATGCTCCGTACCTATGTGGCTGAGAGTATTGTGCCTGAACTTTATACCTATATTTGTGTTCCATATGCAGGATGGATCCAAATTCAAGTTATTTGCTGAAAATTAGATTGGTTGGCAACAAGAGAAATGCTAGGAAAGAAATCAAATGTTTCTATTTTGAGAAGATGATTGATTCTGACTTGACAAATTATAAGGATTTGGTTGAATCAATTGTAGATGAGTACCCGCCAAGATATTTGGAAGTTGCACATGTTCAATACTACGATGATGTTCTGAAAATATTTCCAGAAGTGAAAACTGACCAAGACTTAATGTTTATGTTTGAGAAATTCTCGAAGACAAAGGCTGTCCAAATGTTTATTTCTTATTGTGATCCTGCTGAGCCATATGAGCCTATAACTGAATATTCAAGTGATTTCTTTACCCAAACCGAACACAACATAGAACAAGACGATGATAGTTACCTTCGCAACCCAATTCCTGAGAATGAGCATGTTGGTATTGATGAGGAAAATCTATATCTAGAGAAAGAACCTACACCTCTAAATGTGGTTCTTTTTTTGGATAATGACAAGGACACTGAATATGTTCCCGAGGATGACAGTGAGTATGGCAGCGAGGATGAGTGTGAGATAGAGGAGGATGAGCCTGAAATAGAGGAGGACGAGGAGGTGCATGAGGCAGAGCATGCGCCAACTGTAGAGTACAATAAAAAAGACCCTCCAATGGCCGAAGGTTCCAAGTATCCCAATATGGCTGAGTTTAAGTTGGCCCTTTCTCAGCATGCAGTCAAATATGAATTTGAATACAACATTCAGAAAAGTGCACAACATAGGTTTAGGGCCTATTGTAGAAGAAGGGATGAAGATAAATGCCCATGGAGGATATATGCTTCCACAACAGATGATATGTGCACTGTAGTGGTAATGGTCTAACTCTCATCCTACATTGTTTCATTGTGAACATTGTTTCATTGTTTCATATTGTGTAAGTGTTTGAAACTAATTAATTGTATTCTTGTTTGGTAGGATTGGCTCATTGAAGATGCAACTCTCGGAGCCACGGCATTGCAGCAGAAGCTTAAAGAACATTACAAGGTCAAACTCCATTACAAGAGAGTATATATGGGTAAGCTGCTAGCTTTGAAGCAACTATATGGTGATTGGGATAGCAGCTTTGACAACTTATATAGGTTTAAGGCACAAGTTGAAAGTTGTTCTCCTGGTAGCACAGTGCAGATTGAACATCAAACAATAAATGGTAAAATCAGGTTTAGAAGAATTTTTATTGCTTTGAAACCTTGCATAGATGGGTTCATTAATGGTTGCAGACCATATTTGGCAGTAGATAGCACATTCTTGACGGGAAAGTTTAAGGGGCAGCTGGCTAGTGCTACCGCTGTTGATGGGCATAATTGGATGTATCCAGTTAGTTTTGGAATTTTTGATTCCGAAACAAATGAAAATTGGATTTGGTTTATGCAAATGCTTAGGCAGACCATAGGATCACCAACTGGTTTAGCCATATGCACTGATGCTGGCCAGGCAGTGATGGCAGGGGTAAAAGAAGTGTTCCCAGAGGCTGAACATAGGGAATGTATGTTCCACTTGGTGAGCAATTTCAAGAAGAAGTTCCACGGGAAGGTTTTTGATGATCACCTTTGGGCTGCTGCATACTCATGGAACCCGTATCTGTTTGACAAACATTGGGTTGCAATGGAGGCAGCAAAGCCAGCCGCAACTGCATATATAAAGAAGTGGCACAATAGGCTATGGTCGAGGAGCCAGTTCTCCACAATATCCAAGGTGGACTACGTAACCAACAACTTGGCAGAGTGTTTTAACAATTGGATTAAGCACCACAAGTCCTTGAACTTGGATGACTTCATGGACAAGGCTCGACAGTTATTGATGATCAAGTGGAACGAAAGGAGAACTGTGGGAAAGAAGTTGGATGGACTAATTCTGCCCCACATAATTAAGAAGCTGAATGCAATGACTAGAGAATTAAACTTGGAGGTGGTACAGAGCTCGGAAGAAGTGGCTGAAGTGACCGCATTAGGAGGCAGCGGCTTTAGGTTTGTGGTCAACTTGCAAGAGAGGACATGTTCTTGTAGACAATGGCAAGTTTCTGGCGTTCCTTGCAAACATGCTCTTGCATTCATTACATCACTTAGCAATGCACATATACGGGACTATGTTGACTTGTATTACTCCACTAACAAGTTTAGAGCAGCATATGCCCAACTAATACCCGCTATGCCTGACAAGACCCAATGGCCTAAATCAGATCATGGATTCTTTATGCATCCACCACTTCTAAAAGCCACTGCTGGTAGGCCTAAAACCGAGAGGTATAAAGGCTGTGGCGAGAAGAAAAGAAAATCAGGCCAACACCTATGTCCTATTTGTAAGGGATATGGGCATCATTGGCACAATTGTAAAAAGGGTAACCCAGATGACATCGCTGCAATGTTGGAAGTGAGGTAGTATAGGTTTAATCTTTCTTGTATAATTTATTTTCGAACCAACTGTACATATTGACTGCTTTTCTTATTGCTAATGCAGAGGGCCACCAAAGAAGAAGGTAAAGAGCACCATTGTGCCATATGTGAATGAAGCACCAACTAGGATGTGTTTTCCACCTACGTAAGTCATTTTACATTGAGATCTCTTTTACATTTATGCTCGAGATTCATCCATTGAATTCTAATTAGCTTCTTTCTAACCATAGCCAAATTCTTGAAACTACAACAATAAAGGAAAAGGCTACACCAAAATCTAGTACTGGAACTTTTAAAAGGTAATCAACTAGTCTGATTTCACATGTTATTCATTGTTTTTTCTATTTTGTATCCGTATAACCGCTGCTGCCATACATGCATGATGCAGGTTAAAAACCAGCTCAAGCCAACCAATGCCCAGCGAGAAAAACCTTCCTGTGAAGGCAAAAGCTAAGAAAAAGAAGAAAGATGCCACTGTGATTCCTACTGCGCCACTTGATAGCCCCGCAATGAGTACAAGAAGCAAAACTTTCATCCCCGCTAGCCCTGCAATGAGCACAAGAAGCAAAAGAAGGCTCAGCTTGTGATTCTAATGTGTTCTGTTCATGTACTGTGTCTAATGAGAGGTGCTTCTATGCTTTGCCATGTGATTTTTGTGGACTTTACCTCTCACATACATGATGTAAGTGAGACTAAGTGAAACTGGAGGTGCTTTTGGACCTGATCGTGTGATGTATTTGGACTAGACCTCAACTATGATATAAACTGTAGGATCAGTACTGATATTGCATTGTTATAAAATGTCTATGCATATATATCTTAATTGTGTGTTCAGAATGGTCAAATTCTAGGGGAGGTTCTGCCCAATTTTTTTATTTTTTAAATTACAATCTGTTAAATAAAATGGTTCCATTTTGGATGCTTTCAACGGTTATTGAGCTACTGGTACGTTTTTATTGGCTTAAATATGTCACACACACTAGAGAGTAACTTTTGTTCCCACAATTCATCAAGGGCAAAAGAGTCATTTTACAACCACATTTAACACCGTTAGTGTTCAGATTGCACTACAGGGCCATATTAGGAAGGAAATGAAGTTTAGATGTCAAATAGGGAAAAAAATAATATTTAGGACCAAATAGGGAAGAAGAATTTAAGAAAGGGCCAAATAAGGAATTCTCTCCTAATCCAAGACGAGACTCGTTCCCCTCTCCAACCGCAACACTCACATTCCCACCTTCAGCCTTCAGTGACGACGCAGAAGCTTTGACAGGCTCCTCACACAAGAAGAGACCGAAAGCCTGAAAAACCATCACACCCAGGAGGCGTTCAGCCATGGTCCTTCAGGTCAGATCATGAAATAAATACGCGGTACTACAACCGGACCACGGGGAAAAGGGAGCTCCACATGGTGACCGATCACACCACCTGCAAAATTGTTCAACTCAATTGCTAGCAGCTGCTGTTGCTGCTGCCGAAAATGGAGCTATAGGGTGTTTGAGGGGACCTGGCCCTGCTGCCTGGTGAGGAAAGGAAACAGCAGAGACGGATCATGGAGGCAGCCAGAGGTCCACCAAAGCGACAATGGCGATATATATCCATTCATACCTGGAACATGGCTCTTGCACAAAGCAGGTCGATGATAGGAAAACTACAAAGATCAGCTGGCTAGATCACTCACAATATGCGTCCACATGGAATCGAAGCTGCTGTATGCGGGAAAGCGCAACGGTGTCCCACTCACCAAATCATAGAAGCCAGCAGAGGCTCCGGTCCTTCCATTCCTGAAATGATGTGGAGGGTTCCCATTCATACACGCGATGGGGAAGTTCGTACAAGAATGGGTGTGAACATGCAAAAACAGACGAGTAATGACAGTTAAATGACCAATGGCGCATTTCCTAAAGGAAAACCAGCTCAAAATTCATACCAACAAGTATTGGACACTGAATCAGATTGACCACCAGGGGAAAAATAAAGAAGATGAAAACATGTAATACCTGGGACATTCATAATTTATCTATTAGAATATTATTAATCTCTGCTGCAGTTAAACAGCCACACAGTGGAACGGCATCCCAAGCATGAAAAGCGTGAACTTATCAACTGAGTAGTATAATTTCCAGAAAGAGTCGACCAAACCATGAGCTCATATGCGAGAAAAAGGTAAGGGTCCTGGATTAAGAAATTTTGTCTCACAGTTGAGTGAAATGTAATATACACCTTTCATCCCAAAATAAATATCTTAAGCTTAGTACTCCCTCCATTTCTAAATATAAGTCTTTTTAGATATTTCACTAGGAAACTACATACAGAACAAAATGAGTGAATCTATACTCTAATGTATGTCTATATACATCCGTATGTAGTTTTTTAGTAGAAACCCTTAAAAGACTTATATTTAGGAACGGAGGGAGTACAATTTAATATTAAACAAGTTGAGACAATTATCTTAAAACAGAGGGAGTACATGATACTTCATCCGTCTGGAATTACTTGTCACTAAAATAGAAAAAAATTGATGTATCTAAAACTAAAATACATCTAGACACATTCATTTTTATGACAAGTAATTTTGACGGAGGAAGCACAACATTAACCAAAGAGAACACACGATCATAATTTCACAAAACTACGCCGCCACGAAGCAACTCAAGTTCTGTACCCGCAAGCCTACAAACCCCCTCCATTTTGTTTGAAACCAAAAAAATCCTTTCATATATCTTTTTTTTGCTAGAATATGCACGAGAACGTGCATATCATATTTATAGAAGAAAGGGGGTAATGAGGCCCTCCACAAAGTTTACATCATTATAAGGCTTAGAAAAGCCTCACTCCGCTCACGCTACGCTGCAATAAAAGCAACTACTCGCCACTAGTCCGTCTATATAATCCGCTAAAAAGAACTCCAGGTCATCCTTGAGCAGTTCCGTCGACTTCCATGTGTGACCTTCACGATCAATGTTGCACAATGTTGTTTGAAGTGATGGTATTTTGTCATAAAAAACAACTGCATCGTGATGCTTCCACAATTCCCATAAACATAAAGTGATGATTGCCTTGAGGTTTTTCGGTGTGCAATGGGTCCCCACTCGTGTGAAGCACCATTCTACCAAGTTGTCTTCCATCGTTGGCACCTAGGGGAGCCCCATGACAGTCCAAACCAAGAGCCATAATGTACGTGAAAAACGCAACCAAAACAATGAAGTGTACCTTTTTTATTGCGCTCACGGATTATATCCCGAATAACATTGTAAATTTGGTCAAAAAACATGTGATTCATTTGTGAAACCCAAGCTGCATGTACAGACATTGGACATCCCCCCGCCCCGTGCCGCTCCCGTGAGCAGCCGAGGCGCAACCCTAGCTCCCCACCGCCGCCACCCCACACCTCAAATCTCCCCTTCCTCCTCGTCGCCAGGGGACACCGTCAGGCAAAGCCCGTGCGTGCGTCGGCGGCGGCGGGACTCATCCCTCCCCACGAGACGTTCGGGCGGCGCGGGACGACCAGACTTGTGGAGGCGCGCAGCTCGGTGAGACGGTCGGGCCGGCGGCGACTTGGGGTGGCATCGAGGGGCGGCGCCGGTGCTCTGCTGCACCGGGCGGCGTGAGGTGGCCTTGGCGTGCGGTGCGGCCTTTTGCGAGCCAACGCGGATCTGGCGCGGTTGTGGTCTGGCTTGTGATGGCCGCGTCGGGCGGCTGAGGGTGGGGCGTCGGGGCAGCGTCTTCGGCCCGGGCTCCTAGCGTGGCCTAGGTGTCTCTGTGAAGGTGACGGGCGCCAGATCTGGCCGACTTGGCCGGCTTCGGCTCACCGGCGTTTGCAAGCGGTGAGGTTGGTGGCTCCTGCGTGAGGATGGCGCCGTCGCCGCGTAAGAGGTGTGTGGGACAGCGGGCTTGCGGACCGGTGATGTTGCGCCACCGGTTGCGTGGGGGTGCTCGGTGAGGTGGCTCCGGACGAAAGCCTAGACGCCATGACGTCCGCGGACGTCGTTTTTCCTCCTTGGGGATCATTATGGAGCCTCTCCTTGCCCAACACCTTTGAACCATGGCCATCGGGTGAAAGCCTACGACTCCAATGTGAGTCGGGTGACGGCGTCGTTCTCCACATCGCTCTACCCCCTTGGGGGCATTGCCTTAAGGGTCATTGGCCTCCTTCGTGCTTTCCCGGTACTGGACACACACAACATCGTGGTCGGCAGGTGCCCGACTGGTGATCTGCTTGGCACAACTTCTTGTGTGGTGACGATGGCAGCTTTGGGCGGAGTTGGTTTGCTGCTGAGTTTTGGTAGTCGGTCTCATCCGACGTGTTCGAGGGTTTGCTACACCTCACTTTGCCTTCCTGGAGTCGGAGCTGCTGAGGAGGGGCCTTGCAGCGACGATGACGCGAGGCGGGTGGTCGGTTCTGACGTTGGCTCGGCTCAGGCTCAGTGCTTTTCTCCTACAATGCTCGGCGACAGAGTCAGAGCTGCCCGGTAGTTGGCGCGTGCGGTTGACTGTTTGGCAATGGCCGGCGTGGACCTCGGCGTTTGCTTGCGGTGAGGGCTATATTGATGATCGTCGATGATGGAGTCGGAGTCGCCCTTGGGTAGGTGTGATGACGATGACACCGGGTTGCAGCCTCAATGGTGTTCTCTCCTCGACGACGTGTGTGCGTTCCTTTGCGGGTTGTCAGGTCGTCCTGTGTGTTCTATGTGAACGTGTTGTGGTGGTTTTCATCCGGCTTTCCGTTAATCAACCAGGCAATTCTCTTCTTTATTAATAAGACGAGGCAAAGCTTTCACCTCTGTTTAAAAAAAAGTTGCATGTGCGAGGGTGCCGTTCTAAATGGATCTCATGGTTCTTCATGTGAATAAATACGGAGTAGTACAACCGGGGCAAAATGAGCAAATCTGACCTAAACACAAAATAAATTCACAAAGTAAACTGTTTAAAAAAAAATCACTCGTATAACCGTTTTGTGTGGCGTTCAACAGCAAGACGTCACATTACACTGTGTGGTGTCCTTTTGTTAGGCGCCACATTATGTCTCGACGCCATACAACACAGTATCGGGCGTCACATGGTGTACTGTGACGATGAAGGCAAATGCGCCACAAAAATGGATTACGTGAATGAAATTTTTTCGAAGACGTTTCACTTTGTGAATTTGTTGCATGTTTCGACGGATGGTGTGACCTCTCTGATCATAGCTGACTTAAATTTTCTAAGAGTAGCGCTGTAATTTTCTTTTTTTTAACGGTAGAGACCCCTGGATCACTGCTCACCCTTATGTATATTCCTAATCTTAAATGAAAAAAGCAGAGTACCTACCGGTTTGAATGAAAAAAAGGTTAGGTTTATCCATTTTGCGTACAACCGGACCATAGGGAAAAGGGTCTCTACATGGTGACCGATCACAGGGAAAAGGAGCTCCACATGGTGACCGATCACATCACACCACACCACCTGCAAAATTCAGTTGCTAGCTGCTGCTGAAAATAGGGAGGACCCCCATCAGCTGTTATTGCTCAGGAAACATAAGGGGACCTGATCGACCTGACCTGCCCGCTGGGGAAAGGAAAGGAAACAGGGGAGCCGAATCATGGAAGCAGCCCGAGATCCAAACAGGATGGATGCACCAAAAATGACACCGATATTCATACCTGAACATGGCTCATGCAAACACCCCCCCCCCCCACCCCACCCCACCCCCACTCCACCAAAACAACGAGCGTGCTGGCTAGATCACAGGTTCACAGCGCATCCACACATGGATCGAAGCCGCAGTTATGGCACCGTGCACGGAAAGCGCAATGCCACGACAGTACGTATCACAGTTGGGGGGTCACAGACGCTCAGGGCCTTCCATTCCTGAAACGATGTTGGAGGGTGTGAGCCATGAATATGGGAAGATTCAAAGTTTTCTGAACCACAAAGGAATTATTCAGCAGCATTGCATCCACAACGATAGGGGTGGTACAAGAATTTGTATATTCATGTAGATATGTATAAGCAGACATAAACAGTTAAACAATCATCATGCTATGGCAAATAGTAACGGAACTCTAAATCAGCTATAGGGGCTATAACGGTCTATTAATACATGATACCGTTTAGCGACACCCTGCTGAAAAGACTATATCAGAACTATATCCGGCTATTTAAAACTATGATATTTTTTAGAGGAAAAATGAAAACTAAATACTATATTTTTTCTATTTTTAGAACCCAAAAAAAACCATTCAAAATTTTAACCAAGGTTGGGGGACCATGGCCCCTGCAGGACCAGCCATAGCTCCGCCAGTGATCCATGTCCCGTTGGCATGTGACCGTCGTGAAGGAGGAGGAGGCGCTTGTCCCGCGATGGCCTTCAAGGAGGAGGAGGCGCCCGTCCCGGCGATGGCAACACGATGTTTGGCTTCGCGACGTTGAACATGGCATCGCAATGGGTGCGCGCCGACCCAGACCTCATATTGGCCTAGGCCAAGGATCGATCCAGGACCACCGCGCAAATGTTTGCTCGCCGCCAGATCAACGACTAGCTCTACAAGATCGGGCTGGTCGAGCCCGAGCACGCCGCCCGTCCTCTCGCCAAAAAGGGAAAGGGTTCGGGCCCGACCGTCGCTACCAGCCTACTGCTGCTGATTGTCTATGCAAGGCGGGCATCGCTAGCGTGCAACAGGGCTGTCGATCAGGCCGGATGCCACCCCATGGAGGCTGTTTGTCGTTGGATGGACAATGACGACAACGACAGCAATGACAGACCGAACAACGACGAAGGTGCCTGCAAGGTCACCGTTTGATACCTTGCATGGTTTAATTTTTTAAAATTTTAGTTGAACTTGTTAAATAGTATTCAATTTGCATGTAATATATGGAACTTGCTTAAATTTCGTCCTTTTGTGAAATATTCGTTTGAAATATGGACGGATATTTGGGAGGTGTTTGGTAGGTTGCATCGTTTTGAGGGCCTTTGCATTTGTGATTCAGTTGGACTTACCTGGCGCAGTAAATACGGTTGGAATTATGCCCTAGAGACAATAATAAATATAGTTGTTATTATAATTCCTGTATCAAGATAATCGTTTATTATCCATGCTATAATTGTATTGAATGAAGACTCATTTACATGTGTGGATACATAGACAAAACACTGTCCCTAGCAAGCCTCTAGTTGGCTAGCCAGTTGATCAAAGATAGTCAGTGTCTTCTGATTATGAACAAGGTGTTGTTGCTTGATAACTGGATCACGTCATTAGGAGAATCACGTGATGGACTAGACCCAAACTAATAGACGTAGCATGTTGATCATGTCATTTTGTTGCTACTGTTTTCTGCTGTCAAGTATTTGTTCCTATGACCATGAGATCATATAACTCACTAACACCGGAGGAATACTTTGTGTGTATCAAACGTCGCAACGTAACTGGGTGACTATAAAGATGCTCTACAGGTATCTCCGAAGGTGTTCGTTGAGTTAGTATGGATCGAGACTGGGATTTCTCACTCCGTGTGACGGAGAGGTATCTCGGGGCCCACTCGGTAATACAACATCACACACAAGCCTTGCAAGCAATGTGACTTAGTGTAAGTTGCGGGATCTTGTATTACGGAACGAGTAAAGAGACTTGCCGGTAAACGAGATTGAAATAGGTATGCGGATACTGATGATCGAATCTCGGGCAAGTAACATACCGAAGGACAAAGGGAATGACATACGAGATTATATGAATCCTTGGCACTGAGGTTCAAACGATAAGATCTTCGTAGAATATGTAGGATCCAATATGGGCATCCAGGTCCCGCTATTGGATATTGACCGAGGAGTCTCTCGGGTCATGTCTACATAGTTCTCGAACCCGCAGGGTCTGCATACTTAAGGTTCGACGTTGTTTTATGCGTATTTGAGTTATATGGTTGGTTACCGAATGCTGTTCGGAGTCCCGGATGAGATCACGGACGTCACGAGGGTTTCCGGAATGGTCCGGAAACGAAGATTGATATATAGGATGACCTCATTTGATTACCGGAAGGTTTTCGGAGTTACCGGGAATGTACCGGGAATGACGAATGGGTTCCGGGAGTCACCGGGGGGGGGGGGGGGGGGCAACCCACCCCGGGGAAGCCCATAGGCATTGGGGGTGGCACACCAGCCCTTAGTGGTCTGGTGGGACAGCCCAAAAGAGCCCTATGCGCCATAGGAAGAAAAGTCAAAGAGAAAAAAAAGAGGAGGTGGGAAAAGGGGGAAGGACTCCTCCTTCCAAACCTAGTTGGACTCGGTTTGGAAGGGGAGGGCTGCCCCCCTTGGCTCGGCCGAAGCCCTTAGGGGTCCTTGGACCCCAAGGCAAGGCTCCCCCTCTTCCCCCTATATATACGGAGGTTTTAGGCCTGGTTTGAGACAACTTTATCACGGCAGCACGACCACATATCTCCACGGTTTTACCTCTAGATCGCGTTTCTGCGGAGCTCGGGCGGAGCCCTGCTGAGACGAGATCATCACCAACCTCCGGAGCGCCGTCACGCTGCCGAAGAACTCTTCTACCTCTCCGTCTCTCTTGCTGGATCAAGAAGGCCGAGATCATCGTCGAGCTGTACGTGTGCTGAACGCGGAGGTGCCGTCCGTTCGGCACTATATCGTGGGACTGATCGCGGGACGGTTCGCGGGGCGGATTGAGGGACGTGAGGACGTTCCACTACATCAACCGCGTTCACTAACACTTCTGCTGTACGGTCTACAAGGGTACGTAGATCACGCATCCCCTCTCGTAGATGGACATCACCATGATAGGTCTTCGTGCGCGTAGGAAATTTTTTGTTTCCCATGCGACGTTCCCCAACAGTGGCATCATGAGCTAGGTTCATGCGTAGATGTCTTCTCGAGTAGAACACAAAAGTTTTTGTGGGCGGTGATGTGCGTTTTGCTGCCCTCCTTAGTATTTTCTTGATTCCGCGGCATTGTTGGATCGAAGCGGCTCGGACCGACATTACTCGTACGCTTACGAGAGACTGGTTTCATCGCTACGAGTAACTCCGTTGCTCAAAGATGACTGGCGGGTGTCAGTTTCTCCAACTTTAGTTGAATCGGATTTGACCGAGGAGGTCCTTGGATGAGGTTAAATAGCAACGCATATATCTCCATTGTGGTGTTTGCGTAAGTAAGATGCGATCCTACTAGATACCCATGATCACCACGTAAAACATGCAACAACAAAATTAGAGGACGTCTAACTTGTTTTTGCAGGGTATGCTTGTGATGTGATATGGCCAACGATGTGATGTGATATATTGGATGTATGAGATGATCATGTTGTAATAGATAATATCGACTTGCACGTCGATGGTACGGCAACCGGCAGGAGCCATAGGGTTGTCTTTATACTAATGTTTGTGCTTGCAGATGCGTTTACTATTTTGCTAGGATGTAGCTTTAGTAGTAATAGCATGAGTAGCACGACAACCCCGATGGCGACACGTTGATGGAGATCATGGTGTGGCGCCGGTACTTTGGTGATGGAGATCAAGGAGCACGTGATGATGGCCATATCATGTCACTTATGAATTGCATGTGATGTTAATCCTTTTATGCACCTTATTTTGCTTAGAACGACGGTAGCATTATGAGGTGATCTCTCACTAAAATTTCAAGACGAAATTGTGTTCTCCCCGACTGTGCACCGTTGCTACAGTTCGTCGTTTCGAGACACCACATGATGATCGGGTGTGATAGACTCAACGTTCACATACAACGGGTGCAAAACAGTTGCGCACGCGGAACACTCGGGTTAAGCTTGACGAGCCTAACATGTGCAGACATGGCCTCGGAACACATGAGACCGAAAGGTCGATCATGAATCATATAGATGATATGATTAGCATGGGGATGCTTACCACTGAAACTATGCTCAACTCACGTGATGATCAGACTTGAGCTAGTGTAAGTGGATCATGAACCACTCAAATGACTACGGAGATGTACTTTTTGAGTGGGAGTTTAGCGAGTAATTTGATTAAGTTAAACTCTAATTATCTTGAACATAGTCTAAGTCCACTTTGAATATATTTGTGTTGTAGATCATGGCTCACGCGACAGTCACCCTGAATTTTAATACGTTCCTAGAGAAAGCTAAGTTGAAAGATGATGGAAGCAACTTTGTAGACTGAGCTCGTAATCTTAAGCTAATCTTACAAGCTGGGAAGAAGGATTATGTCCTTAGTGCTGCGCTAGGAGATGAACCACCCGCTACGGCTGATCAGGATGTTAAGAACTCTTGGTTAGCACGTAAGGAGGATTATTCAGTAGTTCAATGTGCAGTCTTGTATGGCTTAGAACCGGGACTTCAACGTCGCTTTGAGCGTCATGGAGCATTTGAGTTGTTCCAGGAGTTGAAGTTTATCTTTCAGAAGAACGCCCGGATCGAGAGGTATGAGACCTCCGATAAATTCTACGCTTGCAAGATGGAGGAGAACTTGTTTGTCACTGAACATGTGCTCAAAATATCTGGGTACTGAAACCGTCTAGCTGAGCTGGGGATTGAACTCCCGCAAGAGGCTATCACTGACAGAATCCTTCAATCACTGCCGCCAAGCTATAAAGGCTTTGTGTTGAACTACAACGTGCAAGGGATGAACAAGTCTCCCGGCGAGTTGTTTGCGATGCTGAAAGTCGCAGAGTCTGAACTCCGTAAAGAGCATCAAGTGTTGATGGTGAATAAGACCACTAGTTTCAAGAGAAACGGCAAAGTCACGAAGGGTAATTCAAAGAAGAGCGGCAAGCCTGTTGCCAATCCGACGAAGAAACCCAAAGTTGGACCTAAGCCTGAAACAGAGTGTTACTATTGCAAGGGTATGGGTCACTGGAAGCGCAATTGCCCCAAGTATCTGGCTGATAAGAAGGCGGCCAAAGAAAAATCAGGTATATTTGATATACATGTTATTGATGTGTACTTAACCGGCTCTCGTAGTAGTGCGTGGGTTTTCGATACCGGCTCTGTTGCTCATATTTGCAACTCGAAACAGGAACTGCGGAATAGACAAAGGCTGGCGAAAGATGAAGTGACGATGCGCGTAGGAAATGGTTCCAAGGTTGATGCAATCGCCGTCGGCACAATTTCACTTGAGTTACCATCAGGATTAGTTATGAACTTGAATCATTGTTATTTAGTGCCTGCGTTGAGCATGAACATTATATCTGGATCTTGTTTATTGCGAGACGGTTACTCTTTTAAGTCAGAGAATAATGGTTGTTCTATTTCTATGAGTAACATCTTTTATGGTCATGCACCCAATGTGAGAGGATTGTTCATATTGAATCTTGATAGTGATACACACATACATAACATTGAGACCAAAAGAGTTAGAGTTAACAATGATAGCGCCATATTTTTGTGGCACTGCCGCTTAGGTCATATTGGTGTAAAGCGCATGAAGAAACTCCATGCCGATGGACTTTTGGAGTCACTTGACTTTGATTCACTTGACACGTGTGAACCATGCCTCATGGGAAAGATGACTAAAACTCCGTTCTCCGGAACAATGGAGCGTGCAAGTGACTTGTTGGAAATCATACATACCGATGTGTGTGGTCCGATGAGCATAGAGGCACGCGGCGGATATCGTTATTTTCTCACCTTCACTGACGATTTAAGTAGATATGGTTATGTCTACTTGATGAAGCACAAGTCTGAAACATTTGAAAAGTTCAAGCAATTTCAGAGTGAAGTTGAAAATCATCATAACAAGAAGATCAAGTTCCTACGGTCTGATCGTGGGGGTGAATATCTGAGTTTCGAGTTTGGTGCTCACTTAAGACAATGTGGAATTGTTTCACAGTTGACACCGCCTGGAACACCACAGCGTAATGGTGTGTCCGAACGTCGTAATCGTACTTTATTAGAGATGGTGCGATCTATGATGTCTCTTACCGATTTGCCGTTATCGTTTTGGGGCTATGCATTAGAAACAGTTGCATTCACTTTAAATAGGGCACCATCAAAATCCGTTGAGACGACACCATACGAACTGTGGTATGGCAAAAGGCCAAAGTTGTCGTTTCTTAAAGTTTGGGGATGTGATGCTTATGTCAAAAAGCTTCAGCCTGAAAAGCTGGAACCCAAAGCGGAAAAGTGCATCTTCATAGGTTACCCAAAAGAGACAGTTGGGTACACCTTCTATCTCAAATCCGAGGGCAAAGTGTTTGTTGCTAAAAACGGAGCTTTTCTCGAGAAGGAGTTTCTCTCGAGAGAATTGAGTGGGAGGAAGATAGAACTTGACGAGGTTGTCGAACCTCTCATCCCTCTGGATGGTGGCACAGGGCAAGGGGAAACCTCTCTCGTTGCGACGCCGGTTGAGGAGGAAATTAATGATGATGATCATGAAACTCCGGTTCAAGTTTCTGTCGAACCACGCAGGTCGACGAGACCACGTGCTGCTCCAGAGTGGTACGGTAATCCCGTCTTATCAATCATGTTGTTGGACAACAATGAACCTGCAAATTATGAAGAAGCAATGGTGGGCCCAGATTCCAACAAATGGCTAGAGCTCATGAAGTCCGAGATAGGATCCATGTATGAGAACAAAGTGTGGACTTTGGAAGTACTGCCTGAGGGCCGCAAGGCTATTCAGAACAAATGGATCTTTAAGAGGAAGACGGACGCTGACGGCAATGTGACCGTTTATAAAGCTCGACTTGTGGCAAAGGGTTTTTCACAAGTTCAAGGAGTTGACTACGATGAGACATTCTCACCCGTAGCGATGCTTAAGTCCGTCAGAATCATGTTAGCAATAGCTGCATTTTTCGATTATGAAATCTGGCAGATGGATGTCAAAACGGCGTTCCTTAACGGTTTCCTTAAGGAAGAATTGTATATGATGCAACCCGAAGGTTTTGTCGATCCTAAGAATGCTAACAAGGTGTGCAAGCTCCAGCGATCCATTTATGGACTGGTGCAAGCATCTCGGAGTTGGAACAAACGCTTTGATGAGGTGATCAAAGCATTTGGGTTTATACAAGTGGTTGGAGAATCTTGTATTTACAAGAAAGTGAGTGGGAGCTCTGTGGCGTTTCTAATATTATATGTGGATGACATATTGCTGATTGGAAACAACGTAGAGTTTTTGGAGAGCATAAAGGATTACTTGAATAAAAGTTTCTCTATGAAGGACCTAGGAGAAGTTGCTTACATTCTAGGCATTAAGATCTACAGGGATAGATCAAAACGCGTGATAGGACTTTCACAAAGCACATACCTTGATAAAGTTTTGAAGAGGTTCAAAATGGAACAGTCCAAGAAAGGGTTCTTGCCAGTTTTACAAGGTACGAGATTGAGTAAGACTCGGTGCCCAGCAACTGATGAGGATAGAGAGCATATGCGCACCGCCCCCTATGCTTCAGCCATAGGTTCTATCATGTATGCAATGCTGTGCACTAGACCTGACGTTAGCCTGGCCATAAGTATGGCAGGTAGGTTCCAGAGTAATCCAGGAGTGGATCACTGGACGGCGGTCAAGAATATCCTGAAGTACCTGAAAAGGACTAAGGAGATGTTTCTCGTGTATGGAGGTGACGAAGAGCTCGCCGTAAAAGGTTATGTCGATGCAAGCTTTGACACAGATCCGGACGACTCTAAGTCGCAAACCAGATACGTATTTATTCTTAATGGGGGTGCGGTAAGCTGGTGCAGTTCCAAGCAAAGCGTCGTAGCAGATTCTACATGTGAAGCGGAGTACATGGCTGCCTCGGAGGTGGCTAAGGAGGGTGTATGGATGAAGCAGTTCATGACGGATCTTGGAGTGGTGCCAAACGCACTGAATCCAATAACCTTGTTCTGTGACAACACGGGTGCCATTGCCTTAGCAAAGGAACCACGGTTTCACAAGAAGTCGAGACACATCAAACGACGCTTCAACCTCATCCGCGACTACGTCGAAGGGGAGGACGTAAATATATGCAAAGTGCACACGGATCCGAATGTAGCAGACCCGCTGACTAAACCTCTTCCACGGGCAAAGCATGATCAACACCAGAACTGTATGGGTGTTAGATTTATTACAATGTAATTCGCATGATGATGTGAGGGCTAGATTATTGACTCTAGTGCAAGTGGGAGACTGTTGGAATTATGCCCTAGAGGCAATAATAAATATAGTTGCTATTATAATTCCTGTGTCAAGATAATCGTTTATTATCCATGCTATAATTGTATTGAATGAAGACTCATTTACATGTGTGGATACATAGACAAAACACCGTCCCTAGCAAGCCTCTAGTTGGCTAGCCAGTTGATCAAAGATAGTCAGTGTCTTCTGATTATGAACAAGGTGTTGTTGCTTGATAACTGGATCACGTCATTAGGAGAATCACGTGATGGACTAGACCCAAACTAATAGACGTAGCATGTTGATCGTGTCATTTTGTTGCTACTGTTTTCTGCGTGTCAAGTATTTGTTCCTATGACCATGAGATCATATAACTCACTAACACCGGAGGAATACTTTGTGTGTATCAAACGTTGCAACGTAACTGGGTGACTATAAAGATGCTCTACAGGTATCTCCGAAGGTGTTCGTTGAGTTAGTATGGATCGAGACTGGGATTTGTCACTCCGTGTGACGGAGAGGTATCTCGGGGCCCACTCGGTAATACAACATCACACACAAGCCTTGCAAGCAATGTGACTTAGTGTAAGTTGCAGGATCTTGTATTACGGAACGAGTAAAGAGACTTGCCGGTAAACGAGATTGAAATAGGTATGCGGATACTGACGATCGAATCTCGGGCAAGTAACATACCGAAGGACAAAGGGAATGACTACGGGATTATATGAATCCTTGGCACTGAGGTTCAAACGATAAGATCTTCGTAGAATATGTAGGATCCAATATGGGCATCCAGGTCCCGCTATTGGATATTGACCGAGGAGTCTCTCGGGTCATGTCTACATAGTTCTCGAACCCGCAGGGTCTGCACACTTAAGGTTCGACGTTGTTTTATGCGTATTTGAGTTATATGGTTGGTTACCGAATGTTGTTCGGAGTCCCGGATGAGATCACGGACGTCACGAGGGTTTCCAGAATGGTCCGGAAACGAAGATTGATATATAGGATGACCTCATTTGATTACCGGAAGGTTTTCGGAGTTACCGGGAATGACGAATGGGTTCCGGGAGTTCACCCGGGGGGGGGGGGGCAACCCACCCCGGGGAAGCCCATAGGCATTGGGGGTGACACACCAGCCCTTAGTGGGCTGGTGGGACAGCCCAAAAGAGCCCTATGCGCGATAGGAAGAAAAATCAAAGAGAAAAAAAAAGAGGAGGTGGGAAAAGGGGGAAGGACTCCTCCTTCCAAACCTAGTTGGACTCGGTTTGGAAGGGGAGGGCTGCCCCCCTTGGCTCGGCCGAAGCCCTTAGGGGTCCTTGGACCCCAAGGCAAGGCTCCCCCTCTTCCCCCTATATATACAGAGGTTTTAGGGCTGATGTGAGACAACTTTGCCATGGCAGCCCGACCACATATCTCCACGGTTTTACCTCTAGATCGCGTTTCTGCGGAGCTCGGGCGGAGCCCTGCTGAGACGAGATCATCACCAACCTCCGGAGCGCCGTCACGCTGCCGGAGAACTCTTCTACCTCTCCGTCTCCCTTGCTGGATCAAGAAGGCCGAGATCATCGTCGAGCTGTACGTGTGCTGAACGCGGAGGTGCCGTCCGTTCGGCACTAGATCGTGGGACTGCTCGCGGGACGGTTTGCGGGGCGGATCGAGGGACGTGAGGACGTTCCACTACATCAACCGCGTTCACTAATGCTTCTGCTGTACGGTCTACAAGGGTACGTAGATCACACATCCCCTCTCGTAGATGGACATCACCATGATAGGTCGTCGTGCGCGTAGGGAATTTTTTGTTTCCCATGCGACGTTCCCCAACAAATACAGGCCAAAAACCATGTTGTGCATATTGTTTGATAGCATGCACGAATGTTGGCTGCATCAGGTACGCGTTGGGATAGTTTGATGCACTATGCGATGTTTGGTTGTGCACAATATAAATTATTAGTAGAGTGCCGGTGCGTTGTCATGGGCCTTAAAAATTAAGAACATTCCTTTTTGTTGATATAGTTATCAGTATTTGATATCAGGTTACTCATACCTTCCTATTCATTGTAGGTTGGTTGTTACTAATTGCATATCAAATTTCACATGTATAGAAAAGATAGCCAATAACATACAAAAAGTCATTAAATCTGGTTCACTTGCAATGTATATTGGTAACATATATTATGACATCTAATGCGAAAAATAAAGAAAGTGGTACAAAAACATAAAACTCTCTATTCTGCATTGGATTACAAAAGAAAGATGGCACATGGATGCCTTTTTATGCTTAAGACCAATCATCTCATTAAAGTATGTCTATTACTATTATCCTTTAACTAATTATAACACATGTAGGATCTTGTTCCCTTATTCCAAGATGCTACAACCACACTTGATTGCGTTACACATCCCTGACAAACTACTACACATAAAATTAGGTACTTGAAACTGTATAGGTTACTTCATCATTTAGGAACTACTGCAACAAAACACATGCCTCCTGCCATTCAAGAACCATGGCAACACAAAATATTTCAACCCTTTCCCACCTACTATTCATAGATTGTACATGTCTCATCTATTTTTCCTGGCTCAAAAGGACCGAGGCCCCTCCAACCTCGCCCAAATTTTAGGATATCTCTTCTTTCAAGGCCATGAAAATAGTCATCTTGTAAGATCATTGGTGATCGTAAATGGCATTTATAGTTACTTGATATTTTCATATACAATATCTAAATAGTAAAGTTTATAACTGCAATACTTTAAAAGAACTAATGTTCCTAGTATCCATAGAGCTAGAATACACAAATACTAATAATTAGATGCATGGATCTCTAATGTTAGATAGCCCCATGTAAATTCCATAAATCTAACACTTGTAAATATTTTGCGTCTAATTTTTTTGCATTAGGCTTTTAACCTAGTGTTTTTAGGAAAAAAATATAGTTTAGTGAATAAAGCAGTGCCCGAGCTAGCATTGTGAGTTGGTTTGTTCTAAAGGGCATGCCAACTTTCACACATAATCAACAATGACCATTTGAGCTAAGAGATTTTGCAAGGGAAAACATATGCAATTCTACACCTGTAGAAAACCTATCACTTTTTAGAATAAATTAAGGTTTGACATTCCACTTTGGCCTATATTTTGTTTAGTATGTATACATGCATGATAATATTGCATTTACAAGTCAGAACTTGGATTATTGGTAGCAACAGTTTTTTTCATAGTAAATTAAATAAGTCAAACTCTAGGCATGAAATTATGTCTTGGTCTTGCTTAACCTATTCAACAAGCTACGATCAGCCATATTGAAGTCCATAAGAAAAAGAGGCGAACATCATGTTCCGCTGAAAAACAACATGTAAAGTTTGTGGATATATGATATTCCTCATTGCAATTAGTGTCACCAAATTTATCATTCCTTGAAAACCATGCATATGTGCAAAAGAAAACAAATATGAGTTCAATGGAGTAAGGAAGGATCAAATGAAAGAATGAATGGATCGCGCACATACCATTCATAAGTTCTTCTTTGGCTGGAAATGGAACCCAGTATGCGCTCTACAGCACCGGATTGCTCCACGGGACCCATCAGCCTCCTAGTCTCCCCCGGTGCCGCCCTCAATATTTTCTATAGCATGTCCGCTCCCACCACTCACATCTTCTCTGCCAGATCAATCACGTAGCCCTATCGATCATATTTCATTTCACCTTACATTACTATTCATGTATCACACGTACACTATTAAACCATGAATATTATTAAAATATAGGAATTGATCTGTAGTACAACAATATCTACTCAACATAATATTTTTTGCAGATTGATTTATATGCTTGCTACAACAATTTTCTACACACCGCCCTCGCACCAGAATCAACTACGGTGTCAGGTCCCTTCTCCCACTGACCACCCTTGTCACAATTTTATGGTACCTATTCTGAATAGTTCTCTTGGTACACCTCTGAAACTCGAGACTGAGAAGAGGCTACCCCATCTAGCTCCCATTGAATAGGAATTGTTGCGACCACAATCTCATGTCCATGATCAAAATTAAGAAGTGTTCTTGGCTTCCATCTTTGGATAAAAACCACTGCTAGAACACCAGGCGGGAAACATTTCGCGGAAGCACCAGGACACAACTTCTACAACTCGGTGGTGGTGGTGGTGGTGGTGCTGGTAGTGGGTGACATTGATCTCGTCGCTTTTCCACTGGATGAGATGTGCGCCTCCTTACCATGAGCTTGCGGCGATGCGCTCGTGGTCCATGTCCTCCATGCCTTATTGGCACATGAAACAGAATGAAGAAACAGTAAGCATGTTTATTCACTAAAAAAATACTATTACATCTAAATATATAACACAATAACGAGAGTTTTAGGGTTCTTTTGTTTATAGTCAATCAACAACAAGGTACAACTATGTTCTTCTTTCATTAGTTGTCATGTTTCTAGCAGTGACAATAATTTTAAGCCACTCGCTATTATAATCTATGAGTGAATCCTCTCGAGCAAACTAACTCGAGCCATATAAGTCTATTTTATTTTTATTTTCCAAAATACCATGTAAAGTCCACTGATAGATGAAAATTTGGAAACTAAACATGTTCTAGGGGACTAACACAGATGATATATGTGACCAACGGAAAGGAATATTTACCACAATCACAACATAAATAAAATTGATCACCATGATGTACGTGGAAAAATCATATGCAACATGCGTCAGACAATTAAAGACAAGAAAATGAAGATATTTGATCGACTCACATTCGCTAAAAACCAGAAAAGGAACACATTGAAATGAACCCTAATACTTACAGATCACGTGTATTACACCAATGAAGATATCCAACAACAAAAATAGATCTGCAGTTCATACTAATACAAAGAAAATATAATGTTGCATGAAAACAATGGTCCCATAGGTGGCTTGGTGACCATGTACACAGAGTGTCTAAAGTCTTTTGACATCAACTTCCCTATGAGTTTCGAGCAGTATATAAGATAATTAGATCATCCGACCACGAGTGTCCAATATAAGAACTTCCCTTTCCCTAGAAAAGTCCGGGGGGATACTTTTCTGCCTCACGCTAGGGATGTTCTACATATATGATAGATGACTCATCCCTCGTGCCTCTTCAGATTTTCATGCACTGGTTAGTTTGTTATCCCAGCTGGCCGCTGGTACCACAAGAATTGTGTGTATACAACCTGTAAGGTTACATAAATGAAAAATAATTAGTTTATTTAACTACATTAGTATGTGTTTTTATTTGAAAAATTATGAAGTTACTGATGATTAAAATTAATACATTTTAGTTCATTATGGATCTGAATTTGGCTATGTACAGAAAGCCCAAATCGAATCCATATATAAGTTTCATGAAATTCCTTATTAATTAACACAACCAAGTTATAGGTAAAAAAATGCAGGTTTAAATACTTCTGCCTATCATCCAAATAAGAAACAGAAAATGCTTCTGACGAAGGGGGACAACACATAATACAACACACTTGATTCATTCAATTATTATAGGTTCAGTTATCATTGATGATAAGTAATGAAGACAATAGAACATTTTGTTGATGGATTGAGAAAATTAATAGATACATACATCCACAGTTGTCCAACAATACATAACTTTTCTAGTCTGGTAAGTGACCCCATGTATAATTTTAATGTTCAACAGAACACCTTTCCATACTGATTTCCACAAATTATAATAACCAACACCACAACCCCCCAAGCACGAACATAAAGTAATTGGATATACCCTGAACAAAAAATATATAGTGAAAACAGAATCAAAAGGCTATGAAGGAGTAGTGTCGACAACATTCATATCTCAAAAATCTTCGCAGCAACATCCTAATGGACCTATCTAAGAATATGGGCAGTACACCATCAAAATGAACAGTTATCAAGCATAATAATTTGTCCTAAGATCATGCTAAATAAGACTAACCTCACATCATATATATGATTTATTTTTGTGCGAAAGCATGTGGATAAGTTTAACACCGCATCTTGGCAACTATTGTGTGATGAGGAATATAATGCTGATCACATAATAAGATGTCCTCGACGACGGTGGTGGCAGCTTCCGTTGTGAGGAGGGTGGCACAATTAGTTGTTCGTGAGCAATTACACACATGGATACAAGACTCCACATGATCCTTAAGACATTCCAACACCCACTATGAAATATTACTCTTGGTTCATGTTGCATGAAAAAAGGGGACACCACAATTAGCCTCTTCATTTACATGGAAGCTCACTTCATGAAAATTTGTACCGTAAATCATGTTTACTACCCAAGAAACTTTGCACCATGTTTCAAATAAGGAGGATAACCAAATGTGGAGGTGAACACGATCTCCAACTCCTACCAACAAATTGAAGTTTTATTGTCCGGGAGACGCCTTTGACAAAGAATATTTCTTTTAGAAATATATATTTAGAAAAGGGTTATTAATGTGGATGGAATAGTAAAAATTCAGTGTCATGTGTGGATAAAGTTTAGGTCTCAGCTCACGAGGAGGAAGTGGTAATAAGCACAAAGATAGATCTGCATGACAAGTAGTATATTTCTCGAAGTATTTGTAGAAATAATATAGTCACATGAAAAAATAGTTCTGCCATGAGTGTTTATGCAATTCTGGGAACTCTAATACAAGTGTATTGCAGTGTTGACATCATTAATTTGTCTCGAAGGTGCCCACATGCTTATTGGACTTTTGAATAATTATAGAAGAAAAGTTATAGAAGCTTCTAAAGCATGTTTACAGAGATAATTTGAGTCACATAGAACTCCATTAGTGCCTATGTTCACTACATCCTTATCTAATATACACGCAAAATCAGGGACAAGATAACCATCTCTCTCTGATGCTTCTTAACCTGTAGAACTCTATTACTACTTAAGTTGATCAGCTAAATCCTTTTGTGTTGTACGTTTTCTCGTTAGTATTTATTTTCAGTGGACCATATGTTGTCGATGCTAATTCCTCCTTCCGTGTTGTTCTTTTCATCACCGGTATTTCTTTTCACCATAATGCTAGACATCAAGTTTTGAAATTAACAAATAATGTATTGCTCTACTTACATCATGATATACTATGCATTGGTTGTAAAGTTCAAAGAACCTTAAAATATTTGTTATACTATATTACATACCAATTTTTACCTTTGAGTGTCTCGTAACTTGCATGGAGCAAATGAAACTATATGTTAACGATGTACACCAAAAAGTACAGTGCTATTGTTTGTTTGATATTCTTGATCATGCATCTTTCAAGGAATGCTTCTGCATGAGTACTTGCACCAAAATAATACATATCACATATTACCGCTAATTGATAGTAATTCTAAGTGAATTCAAAAATTATGAATTTTTAATATCTACAAGACTATAAAAATAACATACATATATTTATTTTACATCTCACACCATGTAGTGATTAATGTTTTCTATTAAGTAATCAGTTATCCATGCAATAATTCAACTCATAAAAACTTTATTTACCTTCTGATTAGTTGATACTTGACAAAGCCACATGCTCCTTACCATGGAAGAGCACGTGCAGTGAATCGGCACAGTTGGCCCCACTGCAACATGAGATGACTACACGAGCATAACAACCCCCAACAAGGCAACATACTTTGTGGGAATCCCGTCAATGTGATTGCTTGCTCGCTATTGGACCTCGTGTGTCATCTAGTCTTCGGAACCATTTACCGTTGAAAACCACAACCCAATGCTTCTTCGTATACACATTGTTCATTTCCCCATATCCTTAGTGGACTTCTCAATGCTTTGCTCAAGATGACATGGAGCCTCTGCTCGGAGTAGTTTGATACCTGGACAACAACACACAATCCACATATCATCATATCACAAGGATAATCTTGGGAAATGAATCCAAGATCTTCCTAGTAAGGTGTACCTATGCGTTGTAATTTCCTTTTTTCTATAAGAAAACCGTGGCGGTGTTGTATATGTTCGTTTGCAGGAGGTGATGTAGGTCAATGCTCGACGATAGGCACGTGTGAGAGGTCTATCTTCTGCTCACGGATCTGCAACAAGGAGACGATGGAACATCCGTAGATATAGCAGAGGGGCACCCCATCATTGGATCTCGTATATGGTAGGGAGCATGGGTCCACGCGTGGTTGGTGGCCTTGAGGAACTGGTTGGTGCAGAGCATAGTGGCTGAGACGCCCGATGCGAGGTACAAATATGATCTAAGAAACATGTACATGGATTACGAATAAGAAAATTAATGGTTATATGAAACATCTAAATTTTTAAGAACCAAATATGATCTAAGAAAGTGACACTTTTGCATGTATCTAATAAAAAATCGATAGGAAAGATAACCTCTCTCACTGAAATGTTACGAGTTCCACTTGTTTGTTTCAATAGAATCCAACACTCAGCCCAGCACATCCCCTATGTCATAGATCAATAGAAGGCAAAAATGGAGCCACATTTAGGTGGCCTTGCTCCTATCATAGTTTGCATAGTAAAAAACTGAGACTACACATGGCTTCCTTTGGATCATCGCATTCTCTGAAATATGGTAGCAACAATTAGAAATATACTTATATATTATTTTTTCACTACTAAAATTCAATGCTCAACACCTCTATCATGGTCCCACTTCATCTTGATAGAGTACCGATCAAGCAACACCAAGTTTAGCAAAACAAACACAATTTGGTCCTTATGTGTTGGATATCTTTTAGGAATAATAGTTAGGAAAGCATCTGAACAAATCTCAGCATTTATAACTTAAAATTAACAGATATACACCCATTTAAAATTAAATGATAATTTCTGTAGCATTCACTTCTCTTGCATCCATAAGAATCCGTGTTATACATCATCTAGATAAAAGGAAACTTAAGGCCCACTGCTCAGACGACAAGGTTTGCTTGAAGCTAAACATCCAAATGCATAGCTAATCATAAACTCAACTATTTGTATTCTAGAGCAAGAATGTATTCATCGATAAGCAACACCGACCATGTTGCTGCCCTTGCCATTGTGGGTACGTTCCTCCAAATCTTCGTCCTCGTCCTGTGACATCCATATGAGAAATAATACCTAGCATGTGAACTCCCACTACTCGGCTCCATCTTGCATGTATGCGAGTGAGATGGATCATAGATTGATCTTGTATGAGATCGAAGAGGAAACCTATGGGGAAAAAAGAAACCCCAATGAATCTTGTATACATACATTTTTGAAGTGCACATGGATGGTTGTGACTGTGCAACAAAAACACATGCTAGCATCCGAGTAGAAGATTTCATGGCCTGGTAGACGACAACTGCTTGTAAGATTGGGCACGGGGAGGATCCCTGGAGTAGACAACAATAGTCCAAAGGTGGCCAGGTAGATGAAGGCCGCGTCAGTCATGTGCTACAAGACAACGACATCAATCAAGGTGATGGCGCAGATGGGCCTACGAAGAAAATGACAGGATCCGGATGGAAAAGTCATGAACTCACAATCCATCAGGGCAACCACCATCTACACCATGATATTAGGGAGAGACATGAGAGGATATGAGGCTGGGAACACATCAGGGAGAGATAAGAAATGGAACGGTAGCGACGCTCTACATGGAAGAAGAAACGGGAGAAGGCTAGCTAGGGATCGAGGAGGGAGAACGTGCTTAGGTCTCAATGCGTGGGTTGTTTCTAGTTTTTTGGTCCATCGGTTATGAGGAAATAGAAAATAATATATGGGGAGGACGTATTGATCATGGAATCATTCTTGTGCTATAAGACGATGACATCAATCAAGACGATGGCACATATGGGACTGCGAAGAAAACAACGGGATCTGGATGCAAAATTCATGAACTCACAATCCATCAGCGGAACCACCATCTACACCATGATGTTGGGGAGAGACACGAGAGGAGATGAGGTGTTGGAGAATATCAGGGAGAGATAAGAAATGGAGCGGTAGCGACGCTCGGCGTGGAAGAAGAAACGAGAGATGGCTAGCTAGGGTCTAGGAGGGAGAACGTGCTTAGATCTCAATGCATGTTTTTTTGGGGTTTTGGTCCATCGGTTCTATGAGGGAATAGGAAAAAAAATCTAAGGGAGGGGGCCAGAACGAACGACTGTTTGTTGATTTGTGTTATCCATCGTTAGAAGGAAAGGGGAGCATAAATAATTGGTTTTGTATATGAAAAGTCTTGATTGCTGTTTACTGATTTGTATATGGAAAGTTTAGATTGTTGATTTGTGTTATCCATCGTTAGAAGGAAAGGTTGGCCGAGCATGGCTGATTGGTTTCGTATATGGTAAGTCTTCGTTACTGTTTTATTTTGCGGGTTATACATACATGAAGTTTAGATTATTGATTTGTGTTATCCATCATTACAAGGAAAGGGTGGCCAAGCATGGCTGATTGGTTCCATATATGTAAAGTCTTCATTTTTTTCTTCTGATTTTGTATATGAGAAGTTTAGATTATTAATTTGTGTTATCCATCATTAGAAGGAAAGGATGGTTGAGCATCGCCGATTGGTTTTGTATATAAGAAGTCTTGCTTGCTATTTTATTTTGCTGGTTTTGTATATGGGAAGTATTGATTGTTGTTTTATTTTGCTGGTTTTTTATATGGAAAGTTTAGATTGTTGATTTGTGTTATCCATCGTTAGAAGGAAAGGGTGGTCAAACATGACTAATTGGTTCTGTATATGTGAAATCTTGATTGTTGTCTTATTAGGGTCTTTTTGTATATGGGAACTGTAGATTGTTCATCTGTATTATCCACCATTAGAAGGAAGGGGTGGTCGAGCATGGTTGATTGGTTTTGTATATGGAAAGTATTGATTGTTGTTTTATTTTTTTGACCTTCCATCAGAAAGAGGGGTATGAGACGAACGACGTACCAACTCCTCCTTTAGGAGTAGAGATACCAACTCCACTTCATCCCGGAAATGCCCTTTGATGAACGGGTGCATTAGTGGACTTCAGAAAATAAACATATTTCTATAGTGCAAAAAAAAGTTGAAAAAATTGTACACACACAAATATACATATAACACGTACAAAAAAAATTCTATAATAATATAGTTTCATACGTGACGTAGACAAAAAAAACAAATACATAAATGAAAATGGGCAAATCTTTTACTACTATTGGCCAATCTTTTATTATTATTGGCCTGGATTTTTTTTTTGTGCAGCTTTCAAATCATAATATTTTTTGATGAAAATTCATAGACCCGTCGTGAATAGGTATAAGTTTTCACAGTTTTTTTCTTTTTGAAATTTGGAAATATTATTTTTGAATCTTTCAAAAAAGGGGAGCCAATGCCCCCGTCCAATAAAAAGTCGCTCCCTAGTTCATCCTAACTACTAACAAATAGCAATACAATTTAAAACTTATATTGTTCAAGAGGGAAAAAGTCATGATGTTGAACTAGCTGTAAGTCCGTCGTCTTCTTCTCTTGTTGTTGTTGCTTGTTCTTCTTCTGTTGCTGTTATCGTTTCTTCTTCTTCATATCCTTGTCTTACCTTTGTTGGCCTATATTGCCTCAGCCTACTCCGTCCTTTAGTTTTTCCAAGCTTCATTGTAAAATGCATCCATGCCATGACCGGAGGTTTCAACATCAGCAACCGTCACACTTCCTCCTATGGCACAAGCTCATTGCAACCTCATTATAGGATCGAGTTATGAAGGATGCAACATGCAAGAACAAGCTTAACATGGGTGAAAAAATGGTGGGCTTCTGGTCCATGATCTTAAATCTACTCTTCAGATCTCCAAATGCCCTTTTCAACCACAAGTCTTTGGCTAGAGTGTGTGAAACTGAACAATTCATGTGCAGTCCTAGAATAGTTTTTGGAAGAGAACTCGTTCAAATGGTACATGATTTTCTAAATTAGAGAAGAAAATAGGGACGACATGCATAGCCAGCATCTCCTAGGTATACCTAGCCATCAGAGATATTAATGCCATTAGGTCGAGCCATGCTGTAAGCAAAAATGTTAGCATCATTAGTTGATCCTTCCCAACCAGCTAACACATATGTGAACTTCATATCAAAGTCAATAGCAACAAGCACATTATGTCTTGTGTACTACTTTCTTCCCCTAAATGATGCAGCTTGTGTCCTCGGCACTCTAGCAGACACATGAGTACAATTCGTTACGCCAATGCAATCCTATGATGGTACGGAACTATGTTATGGTTGTATTAGAACAATACTAGCATATATGAAGGCATGAATTACAAGTAGTGCTCACCTTAAAATACGGGCACCATCTTCGGCTCGTGTGGATCTTGTTAGGAGTTTGTTCGGTTGGTGCATCGATCCTCTCTCCTCTGAGCTCCCCCAACAACATACAAAACTTGCTTGAAATACCTGACAATGATCTTGATCTCCTTAACGTGTCGTGAATAACCCCGAACTTCTAATTATGACCTGCAACATGAAGGAACATGAGAACTTGCTCATCCACAGAGGTGTGGATGCTATCTTGTAGTAGCCCTTTCTTCCTAAAGGTCTCCATAAAAAGTGGTCTTTGCATCTTCACAGCCTCTACGATGTTACAGTTGTAAATGCAATTCAGATTGGCCTATCTCTCCCGATCTTGGATAAACATTGAACCATAACATATGACATGTTCAGCTCTCTTGTGGACCGACGCGAGCCAGACCTGAATCACACTTATGAGTGTTGCTGCCTGAACAACCAACTTCGTCCATTCTCGTCTATAACCTAGGTGGACCGATGGTGCAATGAGCAATGGCTAAATCGACTACGCACCTTACTTAACGTACTAAAGGACGGCCATGGCGCGAATGAAGCGGTGTCGAGGATGATGGGGAGAAGCAGGTCCTGTTGTCGAAGATTGTAGTCGTCGCCGCTGTCGTCATCACTGCTTCTACAGACTAAGTCACCATCAACGACCAAGACAAGAATTGAGACCGAGTTTGTCCTAGCGCTAGAGGTGAGTGAGTAATTGGCGGAGGGTGATGCTACATTTCACGCCATCCTACACCGGCTGATTTCTTTCTCCCGCCATCTTCGCCTCAATTTCCTCTGCACGGTGGCATGCGTCGTGCCCCAAACGCATCCCTAGCAAGCCAGACTCTGGGTTGCTCTAAGGTCCGTGCAGATGCGAGCCAATACTCCAGGTACGGGTTTTTATGGCACCCACTAGTTGCTTGGTGGTGATGCAGGCTACCAAACGTCATCCTTTGTGTACAGGTTTGTATGGCAGCTCCCTATCCGCTAGCCCTTGGGTTTGTTGTGGATGCAGCCGTCCCTGACGGAGTGGACACAGCTGATGTGGCAGCTGAAGTAGTAGGGGTCCTAACAGTGACAAAACTTAAACATACATTGCACGTCGAGCTTTTCTTTTTCCCAGCGTGCACCCAGCCCAACAAGTCACTGAACAATCAGATGGAGACAACCTCAAACCACCAGCCTATAATTAACTAACACACCAGGACCAAGCCCAACCAACCAATCCATCATCACCCACACCAACCACTAATCCTCAAGTGAGACTCGTTCATGTGTCCAATCACAAACCTCACATTTTTATCTGCATACGTATATGATACCCTTCAGCGACGACGCAGGCTTTGACAGTAGATAGAGACCGAAACCACCACACCCAGCAAGCATTCGGCCATGGTACTTATCGTTCAGACTTGAAGGCAAAAAATAAAATAAAAACATGGTCCTTCAGCTAAATAAATATGCAGTACAACCGGACCACGGGAAAAAGGAGCTCCACATGGTGACCGATCACATCACCTGCAAAATTCAGTTCCTGGCTGCTGCTGAAAATGGAGTCGTTGGTTAGAAAGCAGGGAAGGACCGCCCATGGCTGTTTATTGTGCAGAAAACAGGACCTGACCCGCTGGGGAAATGAATCAGGGGAGCCGAATCCCGGAACGAAACGGGATGGACCCATGCACCAAAAATGACAACAGCGATATTCATTCATACCTCAACATTATGGATCGTGCGCCACAGAAAAACAGGCCGATGATGGGAAAACTACAAAGATCAGCTGGTTAGACCACAGTGCATCCACGTGGATGGAGGAAGCTATGGAAAGAAGCCGCTGTTAATGCGCCGTATACCAAAAGTCACACAAGCCCAAGGAGGTCCTTCCATTCCTGAAATGATGTGGAGGGTGTGAGCCATGAACGGGAAGATACAACAAGGCTCCTGAACAACAAATGATTTATTCACCAGCACTGCATCCACAATGATAGGGTTGGTTCGTACAAGAACTGGTATATTCATGTGGACATGCAAAAGCAGACATATAAAAAGTTAAACGACCATCGTGCGTATTTCCTAGAGGGAAATAACTCCAAAATTCATATCAATAAGTGATTCATCCCAGCTAAGGTCAAAATATTTATTTGGCTCGTGACTAGAAAAGGCATTTTAACTAAAGGTAATTTGCTTAAGAGGGGCTGGAAAGGTAATAAGAATGGTGCCTCTTGTGGTCAGGATGAGACTATTATTGACCATTTGTTTTTTACTTCTTCCGTTGCTAGAGGTTTGATGTGGAGCCTGATGAAATGTGCCTTTGATCAAAATTCTACTCCTGATTGCCTCACTGATTGCTTGGGTAGATGGATCAGATTGTTCCCTAAACATGATAAGAAACTTGTTTTGGTTGGTGCAGTTGCTATGTTTTGGACTATCTGAGGATGTAGAAATGACATTATATTTGAAAGAAAAACTATCAATAACCCTTGTGAGGCTGAAGCGTTCGTGGATTGCCGATTGGTCAATTTTGCAGACAAAGGAGCCAGAAACGATGTTGCGGAAGCTGGGAGCAAAGTTAGTCGAGCGAGTAGCAAATGAAGCCTACAGGACGTCGCAAGGGTGGAGGCCGGGAGTTCGTCGGAATGATGGCTGACAGATGGAGATCCTATAGTTTCAGCTGGTAGGTCATGGATCATGTTATGTTTATGTTGATCCTATTGTCTGGCCTCTGGTTCTGGATCATGTTATGTTCATGTTGTGGTCATCGTGCCTCCAGTTTTGTAATTGACCTAGTCCTGGATGTTGGTTGTTGGTTCTTGCGGTTTTCATTTGGTTAACAATAGTTTGTAATCAGACTATGATTTCTTTCAATGAAATCGAAGGGGGTTTGCTAAAAAAAGTGATTCAGAAATCAAGCTGGCTACACACCTAGCATTGGATATCAAAATATAGATTGACCAGCACCGAGAGAATATGTACGCAAGGAAGGAAAAGAAACAATTCTAAAGATACGGTATAAAGATGGAAGCATGTACCTGGGAGATTCATCATCCATATTTTAGAATATTAATCTCTGCCGCAGTTGAACAGCGATGCAGTTAGAGCCTCTCTGTTGCATCTCAAGCATGAAAAACTTGGAGGTTTTTTCTGCAGTCAGCAACTGAGCAGCATAATTTGCAGAAGCAGTCAAGCAAACCATGAGGTCATATGTAAGAAAAACGTAAGGCTCTATGATTTAAGAATTTTTCTCTGATAGACGAGTGAAATGTAATATACATGATACAACATTTAGACCAAAGAGAGTACACGATGCTAATCTCCCAAAACTACTCCACCACAAAGCAACTCAAGTTCTGTACGCGCGCGAGCCTACAAACCCCCCCAGGACACCTGGAACAAAATTACCTCCATGAACCAAGAACCCAACCAAAGATGTAAATCAAAGTTTGCCATGTTTGGGATCAAAAGAAGTCCAGCCAGAGTATGAAAAGAAGCCACTCCATGTATATACAGCACTTGGACATTGTAAAGAAGAACACCGTTAATATTCTTCTCCCACGCATCTCCACAGCACATGTGACCTAATAGTAGCCCTTTGCGCCTCTGGATTGGTACAGCTCCAACCTGATCTTGGCTTCTGGCAACAAGTTCTCTATCGTCGGGTCTTGCATCATGTATGCTTGTTTGGAGGCCCATTCGAGCACCGTGAGGATCTCCGCTTGTGCCAACTCCTCGCTGTCTGGGACATTGTGTGCAATGTAACATACGAGGGTGAGTGCTGCCAGCTGAACCGCCTGCTCGCTGAAATACACGAGCTGAACAAGATGCTTTGCGCCACCCGCATCGACGATTGCTTTGGAATGGTCGACGCGCAGGTAATTGTCCGTGCACACAAACTTGGTAAGGGACATTGCTGCCTCCTTGGAGACATCTGCTTCCCTCTCATCGAGAAGCTTCACCAATGGACCGATGATCCTAGTCTCTGTTGCACGGAACGTTCTGGACAGGCAGCCCAATGAGACAATGCAGGGAATCAGGAGGTCGTCATACTCAGCCTTCTCGACGACGCGTAGGAGCTGGTCAACAACAGCACGGGCGGCAGGAGAGGTTGGTTTAAACGCCGACCGTCGCAGGTCTGAGTTCTGCTCGGCCACACTGCAGATCTCCATGAGCGCCATGGCAGAATTGTATTGCACCTCGCCTTCACCCTTTTCAAGAAGAACCGCAAAGCAGAGAAGAGCCCTTGACTCGGTGATGCTCTTGCAGATAGCGGCATTTCCCTTGGCGAGGTGCCACAGAGCCTTGGCGGCATTTGCCTTCATGTATGCCTTGGTCTCGGGGTCCTCGAACTCCCTGCCCCTTGTAGTCATCCCTGACAGCGATGCATTATGCTGCTTTGACGCGATAGCACCACCGCCGTTACTGCCCTTGCTGCTGCCGCCGTTGGGGTTGGGGTTGGGGTTGGGGTTGGACTTTGAGGCCATGGTGGACTGGACCAAACTGTGCATCTCGTTCTTGGTCTGGGAACCATTTCCAGCAGGGTGCCTCCCCGTGGTATGCTGATGCTGCTCCCCGGCGGCATCGAGCAGGTCGGGCATGCCGTTGTTGTTCTTTTTGTCCATGACGACGGAGTGTATGGACATCTTGGAGGTGATGGCGTACTTGGAGTGCTCCTGCACGGTCTCGAAGGCGAGGTGGCCCACGAGCAGTCGGATGGCGTTGTGCTGCGCGAAGGCGTCCTGGCATTTGGGGTGGTTGGCGGCGAGCTCGGAGATGGCCCAGGCGACCATGGCCTGCACCTTCATGGGGGCGTCCTTGAGCACCTTGGCGAAGGCGGCGCAGGCCCCGGCGAGCACCATCTGCTCGACGCACTCGGGGTCGCGGCCGAGGAGGCCGATGGCGAGCGCGGCGCTCTCCTGCCCCTCGAGGCGGCCCTCCTTGACGAGCCTGAGCAGCGGCGGCACCCCGTCCTCCTCGATGATGAGCTTGGAGTAGCGGTCGTTGTCGCGGGCGAGGGAGACGAGGCTGGCGGCGGCGTCCGCGCGGGCGTCGAGGTTGCCCGTGTAGAGCACGGCGATCTGCTCCCAGATGAGGAAGAGGATGGGCTCGTTCTGCGCGATGGGGGGCAGGCCGATGTGGGCGTCGAAGTCGTCGGCGTCGGCGGCGGAGGCGGAGGCGGAGACGCGGAGCAGCCATGAGAGGTCCCCCGTGGAGTTGTCGAGCTGGTTGGTCATCTTCTTGAAGGAGCCGGCGGGGATGATGGTGAAGACCCGGCGCACGAGGCCGTGGGCGCGGCACTTGTCGACGAGCGCCAGCGCCTTGTCGAGCGCCTTCTCGGTGTCGTCGAAGATGCGGCGCGCGGGGCGCTCGTAGAGGTCGGCGCGGGCGGCCTGGCGGAGCAGGGCCGCCAGCCGCTCCACCTTGGCCTTGAGGTCCATGCACTCCTGCCGGAACGTGTAGGCCTCGTCGGACCACTTGATCACCTGCTCCGCCAGCTGGATCGGCCGCGCCAGGATCTGCTTAAGGTCGTCCATGTCGACGGCCGCTGCTGCCCTGGCTGCGGCCGAGCCGCAATGGGTGGAGGGAGTGAGGGAGGGGGGGTCTAGGCTAGCTACTTACTAGTCCCCGTCCGTCCGTCCGGCGGCCTTCCTCCCTGCCTCCTCCGAATTGGGGGCGGCGGGGTTGGGGGGAGGAGGAGGAAGGGGGGAAGGGGGTGGGTGCCTGCCTGCCGGTGGTGGGGAGTAAATCGGTATCGGTTTTGGTTTTTTGGGGAGGGGTTACTCTACTTGGGCAGGCTTGCGCTGGCTGCGCTGCGTGCGCGTGAGCTGTATCGAACCCGCGCAGCGCACACCACCCACGGGCGGCGTGTTCCCTCCCGGTGATTTTGGCCCCCTGTATCTCCGCCCGCCGACGTCGCGGTGACTTTTGGCCGTTGTCGGTTTTGTCCGCGGGTTTGCGCAGCCCCGCGCCGGGGTCAAATGCCAATGCCATGCCATGCGCCCGGGCGCTGCGGGTGGTTGGGCTCCGGTTCCGCTGGCCGGGTCGTCGCAACGCAGGGGGGCGACGTGGGGATGGTTGGGCGCGGACAGCACGTGGATGGAGCCGTGCGTGCCGTGCCTGCGATGTGGGGGGTGGGGTTGGACTGGATCGTCATCGACGTTCGTCGTCGTCCTAAACACGGGCCGCTCATCCCTGAGATTTTATTTTATTTAGTTTAGCAATGGCATGGCATGGCATGGCATTTTGTTTCTCTTTTTGAGGGGGGTGTGTGGCGTGGCATTCATTGACGCGCATGATAAGTTGGGTGCACCGGCTCGTTTGTCGAGCCTGATTGCGGAGGAGGAGGAGACGAGCAATTGGGGGGAGATGGTCTGTGTCCGGACGCCCTCGTCGTATATGCGCCCGGCATATATAGATTCCAAAGCCGCGAATCCTCCGTCCAACTTATATATTTATATTCCTTTTTTTATAAGTGGTATAAATGACCTGCCAGGCTGCCATATTGGTTAATTATTAATTAATAGGATTTCCGCGAGGAAATAATTAATTATAGGATGAGGGTTTCACGAGGATATGTAGTTTCTACTCCCGACTCACCAGATCAAGTGCACCACGTGAACATTACAATGAAAAATTCTCAAAAAATGTCAACGAATATTGTTGAATGTTCTACTTATTTACCTGTAAATTTCCATGAAGAAAATTCCTAATAATCAAGGGGAAAGAGGTGATCCAAAAATACTACTAAAAATTTCCTAATACTCGAGGGGAAAGAGGTGATCCAAAAATACTACTAAAAATTTCCTAATACTCGAGGGGAAAGAGGTGATCCAAAAATACTACTAGAAATTTTTATTTTGAAACCGAACTATGCTTGAGCCCCGTACTTCATACATAGATGTCATATACTTACTCCGTCACGGTTTAGAAGGCGTGCATGAAAATCCTCTAGAACCTAGGTGGTTATTGATTGGCTCTAAAATGAGTTAAAAAATAGCATTCATACTACACATGTATATAGAAGTAGTACAACAAAATACTAATTAGCTACTAGGAGTAAATGCAATGCGTCTTAAACCTTGTGTGTTGTGGAAATGCCCGCAAACTTAACCGTGCCTTCAAAACCGTGACAGAGATGGTAGAAAAGGAAGTCCAAGTAGGTTGTAAAATTCCGACGGTTTCCCTTTGAAATTGGGATGTAAGAAAACATTCCTCTACTTTTCCATTGCTCCATTCCATTTGAGCTGAACGGACGACAAATGTTGATTAACGAACATTTCCTATCCCTCCACTTTCCCTTTGAGCCAAAAAAGCCTCTCTTTTGTAAATTCTGCTGGAAAGTGTGAAATTAAATTTCCCTGACTTTGATTAGTAGCAATAGGTATTAAAATATTTTAGATTGGAGGTGATGTGGAAAATACTATCATTAAATTTATCATGGGAATAACATTTCTATAATTTATTGCTGAAATATGCCTTTTTAAAACTATGAGGGAATAAACATAGTGGACATAGCATCAGTGTCAATCTCTCACTATCATATTTTATTTTCGGCCAAAACTATCATATGTTCTTTTCCATGAGGATTTTGCAGCGTCACCTGGTGTGGTACTGCAATGATTTGCAGTCTGGAAAATCAATGCCAATCAATGATATTCTTTACTTTCCGATACGAAGATTAAACTTGGATGCATATATTAAAGGTCCAGATTGATTGTACACAACTAGCTATCCCGCCAGCAATGACAGATCGTGGTCCGACTTGAAATATTTTAGAGATTGATTGAAAGACCACGCCACGACCTGTCTCTCCACAATTGGTCAAGGATTTCGATGCTGGTTATATACTCAAAACACCATCCAAAGTAAGTTGCTGCATGATTTATGGAGTAGTGTTTTTCAAACTAAAATTAGGTGTGACATTAGTCAGGGCACATCGGCTCCGTATGCGCCTCCAATTATCGAGTGGAGAAACCGACGCCTTTCCCATCGAATAATACATGGAAGGCAGGTCGTTTTCTACTACAACTAATCAGACACTAGTCGACAGCAAATTGCAGGTGACCCAGCGCCACAATTTGCCTCCTTTTCGATGAGTGGGTGGTAGTGGAAAAGGAAAAGAAAAATACTGCGACTTACTGGTAGCCATTGAATCTACCCAGAGATGACATGCAACAAACATTCGACAAAGCAAATATTCTCTCTGTATGGCCTTCTCTTAATTGAAATGAAATCAGCACTGGCTGCTTTTCGTCAAAAATAAAACTAATATCGGACGAGGGAGTAGTAAAAGTCAAGGTACGTTCGAGCCTTGCAGTGTTTGTTTTGTTTTTTTGTCGCTGGGTGAGCGTGAATGTGTGATTGATCCCACGGACAAAAAGAAAAGAGCCTACGCGACGGCGGTTGCATGTAGAAGCTGTACGTGTCCTCTTCTTTTGTGGAACGTACGTAGGGAAACCGCCATGTTTGTGGTTTGCACGTATCAAGCAGAGGAAACCTTTTTTTAATTCATCCCACTTCGTGAAGACATGAATAAATTGCTGCAGAAGAGGTTGCGACAGCCACAGTACTATACTAATGCAAGGGTCAGGGTCTCTTCATTCTTCAAAACAACTGCCTCCTCATAAAATTTGCTTTCAAACTCCTTCGAAAACCAAACTTATATTAGGTAAACTGGTTCCTACAAGACTACTTTCTAGACTTTGTGAATAAGCCTCAAAATCCCCTTACCTCTGAAAAATCATTAACTAACAGCTCTGCCGCCTTCGTAAAATCTCATTCGTCCTTATCAACAATGGCACGTCAACCTTCTTCTCACTTGACGTTGGGCTCATGTCAACCCTGCTCGTGGAAACCTACCCCGACATCGTCTCGCACTTCACGTGTCCCTATGTCCTAGTATCTCATGTCATGCATAATGGTTACTCGCTACTCTTCGAAACCACCTAACCAATGTGGCTTCTGCCGAGCTTGGCGTCTGTTTTGTCTTTGTTGCAGGATGTTATCATTTGCGATGCGCCCGATGACAAGTTCCTCACCCATGGCTCCTCGTTCACCTTCAGGTGCGCCTACTCACTGCTTTTCTTTAACCATGAGCTCGACTTCAACGTTGGGTACATCGAGGTTCCAAGACACCTATCAAGGTCAAGATCTTTGGTTGGCTCCTTTGTCGTGACAGGCTCAGCACGATGGCGAACTTACATCGCAAGACCATCACTGCAGGCTCGTCTAGCCCTCGTTGCGGCATTTCCCTCGAGTATGTGACACACCTCGCCCTTCTCTACCCATGTGCAGCTCAGGTCTAGTCGTGGCTGGGCCTCCAGGTCCCTCTCACCATCGACCTAATTTGGGATACTCTGACTCCGATTGGCCTCGACACAACATCTGGCTTACCGTCGCCCTTTCCATCCTCTCGATGCTATGGGACTTCAAAAATGCTCGCGTTTTTCGTAACGAGATGCCTCCCCGGTACTATTAGGAATATCATCTCGGATTTTACGCTTTGGATCTTTAGATTTAAGAATGCAATTAGTAGGAAGGGTGTCATGTCTTAGCGCTTGTACATTTTCTTTCAATACAATCAATAATGTAATGTGTAACTCGACTTCGGACCTTTGATCCTTTGAGTAATACATTCAGATGAAGACCCTCTCCTCCGATGATTGTTCAGAAAAGAAACAGCGGAAACTTTAATTTATTGAGGCATGCCCGCGAGAAGGAAAGGGATCGATACAAGTGTCCAGTGACACATCGCTCGGGCTTTTTTTCTTGGAACACATCGCTCGGACTTGTTGGGCGGACAACGACAATGGCCAAAGGCAACACGACGCAACCCAAAAGAATGCTCAGCGCGAGAATATCGAAAGATTAGTCAACGATCATGCAAATAATATTTCGGATCCCTTCGGTTGAGCCGCGATCTTGGCTTCCTCGGGTCTATGCAGGTGTAGTACGACACAAACAAAATGTTGATATTACTATATTAACTAGATTAGATGATTTCTAAAAAAAGAAAAAACTAGAGTACCTTAGAGCATCTACCGTCGGATCCCTGAAACCCGTCTCAAATGTCTGGGTAGTCCGTGACCGGTCACAAAAATCGATTCATCCCTCATGCACATCTCAAATATGAGAACGATATGAGGCTCGCGAACGCGACCAGACGCGTTCGACCAGTCCGCTACGCAGGACATGACCCCACCTTAAACCATTTTTTTCTTTATTTATTATTTCTCTCTCTCTCTCTTCTTCATCAATCATGTGCAAGTAATTGGACATATGAAAATAGGAAACCCGAGGAAGAAAAAATGAATAAAGAAAAGAAAAATGTGGTCCGGGTTGGGGGCGCGTCTTATGTGACGGACTGAACAAACACGTCCGGACGCATCCACGAGCCCTCATATCCTTCTCATATTTAATACACACACGAGGGTTCTTGGACAGACCGAGCATATACGAACGTTATGAGGGGGTCCGATTGGATCACTTTTTTTCCTCTCCTATCCCAACATTGATTTGATGTGTCTGCATATGAGGGGTTATTTAAGGAACGTGGTTGTAGATACTCTAACTTCTTCGTGTGTCATCCACCACAGTTGGGCGGCGACGGCGACCGACCGTGCAGTCACTGATGGGGTCATAGTCCTAGGGTAGGGTCATAGGCCTGCCCTACATGTCCTACCCCAGGACTACCCCACACAAAGGACAAGACCTTAAGTCTGCCCCGACTGAATTAAGGTATCCCCATCATCCAGTCGGTAAAAGGCCCTGTATCATCCAGTCGGTAACTAGCATTCGGAGAACACCAGGCTCACCGACTGGATACACTCGGTATGTCGTAACCTTTTCGGAGGGAAACGGCCGTACGTTTCCGGGTGCATTTATTAGCATTTAGAGCATACGTTACCTGTAACGCACGCATTCAATCGCCACTACTCCACCCCTGAGTCAAAACCGTTGTGGGGGGCAGCGCACTCTATATAAGCCGCCCTCCCCCACTGGTAAAGGGGTTAGCGAATCTTTGTACTCCATATCACACTCGGTAACAAGCTCCGAGAGCACTGGGACGTAGGGCTGTTACCTCCACCGCTGAGGGGCCTGAACTCATACAACCTCGCCGTAGCTAGGACTCTGCCCATCTCATTCGTACCCTACACATCTACTGTCAGGCTTATACCCACGACAGCTGGCGCCCACCGTGGGGCAGGCGTCTAAGCGACTTCCGGCGAGTTTGCGACTACTTCCTTTCGTCATGTCGTCCGGTGGAGATTCGAGTATGGGTCACCAGATCCTCTTCGGCGCTCTCTCCTTCGTCGTCGACGATTCGGCGTGGCTTCGGGAGGCACCTCTCGACGTCGAGGCGCTTCTCCGTCGCGGGGCCACGCACTTCCGTGTCGGTGCTCGCGGCATTCTTCTTCTCCAACAATCGGCTCCATTGCCGTCTTGCACCTTCGTCACGCGCCACAGCAAGCGATCTCGCAGTCCGCGTCTACAACGTTGGGTGCAGCATGCCCGAGCGCGTCAGTTCGCGTCCTCTCAAGTGGCAGTTCTGGAGTCTGTTGTGGTTGCCCCGCGTCCCCAGTGCTCGGGCTCGGTTCCGACTGAGCTCCCTTCCGAGTACGTGGGCCGCGGGCCTGCAACAGAAGTTCACATGGCCAACACCCATAAAGATCCCCATCAGGCCGGCCGGAACGAGCGCGAAGTCGGTGAAGCATCCGGTGCACGCCGTCCGCCTCGCCGTTCTACCAGTCGGCACACCCGGCAGAGCAACGTAGAGTTGTTCCGCACACCTCTCCTCAACTTGGCTGCAGCAGCCAAGATCGCCGATTCCCTCCAGCCGACTGATTCAGAGGCAGGAAGAGGAATCGAGCAGATCCGTGCTCTGTTGCACACGTGCATCAGCAGAATTCGGCAGTTTCCCAGTCGCACAATCGGATCCACAATAGTTCCGTCCATGCAAACACGCATCGGTCGGTTCACAGCCCCGGCTCCTATCAGCACCACAGGGGAGGTAGTCGTTCCATGGTCCGTGAAGATCGCCGCCGTTCGCGCACCCCTCCGCGAGGTGGGCCCTATGGGTCCCGACATCATGATGATCGGCGTTCAGTCGGCGACACTTACGACCCGAGACCCGACGCAAGAGGGCGAATCACCCAGCGAAGAGTCGACAGGGGTCGAGCCCACCGCGATGGCCACGATCTGGATCGCCCGAGTGGCAGCAGGACCATCGTGTCCGGCCCCGAGTGTTTTAGTCGAGCCATCCGCTCGGCTGACATCCCGCCCAACTTCCGATTGGCAGCGGGAATCGGTAAATTTACGGGAGAAACCAAGCCTGAAACATGGCTAGACGACTACCGAGTGGCAGTCCAGATCGGAGGAGGGGACGACCATGTCGCTATGAAGCACCTCCCTCTGATGCTCGACGGCTCGGCGCGAGCTTGGCTGAACTAGTTAGCCCCCTCAAGCATTTACAGTTGGGCAGATCTGGCCCGAGTGTTCATCAGGACCTTTGAAGGGACGTGCAAACGCCCTACAGGCCTTGTGGAGCTTCAGCACTGTGTCCAGAAGCCGAATGAGCCCTTGCGCGACTTCATCCAGCGATGGACAACTCTCTACCACACGGTGGAGAACGTCACCGAGCATCAAGCAGTCTGCGCATTCAAGGCAGGCGTACAGTACAGAGAGTTGTACCTAAAGTTCGGCCGGACAGGCGACATCTCCATGAGCAAGATGATGGAGATAGCAGCTCGTTATGCAAATGGCGAGGAAGAAGACCGCATCCGGAGCGGCAAACACAAGACAGTCGGCGATGCCGACGGAGGTAACACTCGGAAGCAGAAACAGAAAGTTCCACCCACTCCGCAGGCAGAAGCTGCAGCTGTGACCAGCGCCAAGTTCAAGGGCAAAGGGAAAGCGCAGTCTGCCCCCAAGAAGAAGCCGTTCAACAATCCCATCCTGGATCAGCCTTGTCCAATTCACACGAAGATGGACGAAGAAGGCAATCCCATATACGCGAAGCATACCACTCGGCAGTGTCGTCTCCTGATCCAGGGGTTCAGCGAAGGACAACCGAGTGAGAAGAATCCTGAACAAGATGAGGAGGATAAGGAGGATCCGTTCCCCCAAGTCCATGCAACCCTCATGATTTTTGCTGACGTCGAAAGCAAGAGTCGACTGAAGCTAGTGAACAGAGAGGTCAACATGGCCGTTCCGACTGCTCCCAAGTTCCTTAGATGGTCTCAGACTGCGATTACCTTTGATCAGTTGGACCATCCAACGCATGTCCCCACTTCAGGAAGATAGGCTCTGGTCGTCGACCCGGTGGTGGAAGGAGTCCGACTGCGCAAAGTCCTCATGGACGGCGGTAGCGGACTAAACATCATGTACGCCGACACCCTCAAGGGAATGGGCATTCCGATGTCCAGACTCAGCGAGAGCAATATGCAGTTCCACGGAGTCGTCCCCGGGCGGAAGGCCAAGTCACTCGGCCAGATCGCGTTGGACGTCACTTTCGGCTCCGACAAAAACTTTCGCAAGGAGAAGCTCACATTCGAGGTGGTGGATTTCCAGAGCGCTTACCATGCAATTCTGGGCCGCCCGGCGTACGTGAGTTTCATGGCGCGCCCGTGCTATGTGTACTTGAAGTTGAAGATGCCAGGTCCAAAAGGCGTTATCACCATTACCGGCAACCGTCAGCGAGCCGAGGAGTGTCTGCAAGAGGGATCAAGGATCGCCGACCAGTAGATGGTTGTACTCGAGCTCGAAGAGTACAAGAAGACAGTCGACCCTGCCGACTTAATGCGCTCAAAGAAGCCAGCTACTGAGTCCGCGTTCCAGTCGGCGGGAGAGACTAAGAAGGTCAGCATCCACCCGACGGACGAGTCTGCCGCCCCGACGAACATCTCCACCACCCTCGATCCTAAATAAGAAGCCGAGCTCACCCAATTCCTCCGTGAGAACTGGGACATCTTCGCATGGAAACCTTCTGACATGCCGGGTGTACCCAGGGAGTTGGCTGAGCACCGACTGCATGTGGATCCCGTCGCTCGGCCCGTCCGAGAGCGCCTGCGTCGGTCCGCCGCGCACAAGAGGAAGGCAATCGGAGAAGAGGTGGCCAAGCTGCTGGCTGCCAACTTCATTCGCGAGGTTCACCACTCCGAGTGGCTCGCCAATGTCGTCATGGTGCCCAAGAAGGACAAGTCACTCCGAATGTGCATTGACTTCAAGCACCTCAATAAGGTCTGCCCGAAAGACCATTTTCCGCTCCCCCGCATAGATCAAATTGTCGATTCGACTGCGTGATGCGAGCGTTTGTCATTCCTTGATGCCTACTCGGGTTATCATCAGATCCGTCTGTATGGTCCCGATGAGTTGAAAACAGCCTTCATCACCCCGTTTGGGTGCTTCTGCTACATCACTATGCCTTTCGGTCCGAAGAATGCAGGAGCTACCTTTATGCGCATGATCCAAAAATGTCTCCTCGACCAGATCGGTCGCAATGTGGAGGCATACATGGATGATATCGTAGTCAAGTCACGCAAAGGTTCCGACCTGCTGACTGACTTGGCAGAAACATTCGCCAACCTTCGTAGGTACGATATCAAGCTAAACCCAGCCAAATGTTCATTCGGTGTTCCCAGCGGAAAGTTACTCGGTTTCTTCGTTTCCGAACGAGGGATTGATGTTAACCCCGAAAAGATCGGGACCATCGTCCGAATGGATAGGCCGGTCAGAATACACGATGTTCAACGGCTCACAGGTTGCCTAGTGGCTTTGAGCAGGTTCATCAGTCGACTCGGCGAAAAAGCACTTCCTCTGTACCGACTCATGAAGAAGTTAGATACCTTCAAGTGGACAGACGAAGCCCAAGTCGCATTCAACGACCTCAAAGTCCTACTTTCCACCCAGCCGGTTCTTACTGCTCCGCTCAGTAAAGAGCCCCTTCTGCTATATATCGCGGCTACAAATCAAGTCGTCAGTACTGTTCTTACAGTCGAGCGAGAAGAAGAAGGCAAAGCATGCAAAGTTCAGCGGCCAGTGTACTACGTTTCCGTAGTCCTGACCCCTTCCAAGCAGAGGTATCCCCATTATCAAAAGCTTATCTATGGGATCTATATGACTGCAAAGAAGGTGGCCCATTATTTCCAAGACCACTCGGTATCTGTCGTTTCTGATGCTCCGTTGTCGGAAATTCTCCACAATCGGGACGCATCGGGCCGAGTGGCGAAGTGGGCGATGGATATGTTGTGCTGCGATATCAAGTTCGAGGCCAAGAAAGCTATTAAGTCTCAAGCCCTGGCTGACTATAGCAGAATGGGTAGAACAATAGCAACCGACTCACATCTACTCGGCTCATTGGACAATGTTCTTCGATGGGTCTAAGATGTTGAATGGATCTGGCGCTGGTGTTGTGATCATATCGCCAAAGGGTGAGAAGCTCAAGTACGTGCTTCAGATACACTTTGATTCCTCTAACAACGAGGCAGAGTATGAAGCTCTTCTCTACGGATTGCGCATGGCCATCTCACTCGGCGTCCGTCGCCTGATGGTCTACGGCGATTCGGACTTGGTGGTCAACCAAGTGATGAAAGAGTGGGACGTAAGGAACCCCACCATGAAAACATACTGCAATGCAGTCAGGAAGCTGGAGAAGAAGTTTGAAGGTCTAGAACTTCATCATGTTCCAAGACTGAAGAACCAAGCAGCTGACGAGTTGGCGAAACTCGGATCCACTCGGAGACCAGTCCCGAGTGATGTCTGTCTTGAGCATCTACATCTTCCTTCAGTCAAAGAAGATCCCTTCACGGAAGAACCAGTACAACCCAAGAGCGCAACAGATCCGACTGAAGTCGATGTGCCTGCTGTGGTTGATCTGGTCACATAGATTCTGGTAGTCATTCCCGATTGGACTGTGCCGATCATGGCATATATCCTGAGACAAGAACTTCCAGAAGATGAAGTCCAAGCCCGGCAAATAGTTCGCAGGTCGAAGGCATTCACTGTCACTGACGGTCAATTGTACAAGGAGAGTGTTTCAGGCGTCCTCCAACGTTGCATTTCCCCAGAGGAAGGACAGTTGATCCTAGAGGATATCCACTTGGGAACCTGCGGCCATCACGCTTCTTCGAGAGCAATCGTCGCCAAGGCGTTCAGAGCTGGATTCTTCTGGCTGCAGGCTAACGAGATGGCCAAAGCTATGGTCGACCGATGTGAAGGCTGTCAGTTCTACTCCAACAAGTCCCACAAGCCAACATCTGCACTAAAGACAATCCCACTTGTGTGGCCATTTGCAGTTTGGGGATTAGACACAGTCGGACCATTCAAGACAGGCCAAGGAGGCTACACACATCTGTTGGTGGCAGTCGACAAGTTTACAAAATGGATAGAAGCCAAGCCCATCAAGAAACTCGACGCCTCCACAGCCGTTAAGTTTGTCAGGGACATCATCTCCAGATTCGGAGTGCCTCACAGCATAATCACGGACAATGGGGCAAACTTTGACTCGGACAGATTCAAAGGTTTCTGTGCGAGTCAGGGTATCCGAGTGGATTTTGCTTCCATAGCACATCCGCAATCCAATGGACAAGCTGAGCGTGCGAATGGACTTATCCTTCAAGGCTTGAAGCCTCGACTCTTGCGAGAGGTAGGACATGCTGCTGGTGCATGGGTCACCGAGTTACCTTCAGTGCTTTGGGGCCTCCGCACCACTCCAAACCGATCAACGGGGCGATGGCCGTTCTTCCTCGTTTATGGAGCAGAAGCGGTCCTTCCGAGTGACCTGCTTCACAATGCCCCGCGAGTCGAACTCTTCTCCGAAGCCGAAGCGGAACAAGCGAGGCAAGATGGAGTCGATCTTCTGGAGGAGGAACGCGAGATGGCACTCACTCGTTCAACAATTTATCAACAAGATCTGCGACGCTTTCATGCGCGTCATGTCAGGAGTCGCACGTTCCAAGCAGGCGATTTAGTGCTCCGAGTGGATCAGCAAAGACCCCACAAGTTGGCTCCGGCCTGGGAGGGGCCTTTCATCGTCTCCAAGGTGCTGAACAACGGAGCATACATACTATACAACATTCAGAGGGAGACAGATGAGCCGCGTGCATGGAACGGAGATCTCCTCAAGCGTTTTTATACGTGATCGTCGACTGAAGCAGTGTAACGAACAAGTTTTGATGAAATAATATACAGCAGATTCAGAGTTCTTCCGCGGTTGCAGACTACGGTCGCACACAAAAAAAACTTAGCTGCGATCCCGAATCGCCTAAGTATTACCTTCCTCCGAGTGTGCACTTCACGTCACACTCGGGGACTTAGCCGCGATCCTGAATCGCCTAAGTAATAACTTCCTCCGAGTGTGCACTATACGTCGCACTCGCGGACTTAGCTGCGATCCTGAATCGCCTAAGTACTAACTTCCTTCGAGTGTGCACTATACGTCGCACTCGCGGACTTAGCTGCGATCCTGAATCGCCTAAGTACTAACTTCCTTCGAGTGTGCACTATACGTCGCACTCGAGGACTTAGCTGTGATCAAGAATCACCTAAGTAATAACTTCCTTCGAGTGTGCACTATAGTCGCACTCGGAGCCTTAGCTGTGATCAAGAATCACCTAAGTCATAACTCTCTCCGAGGGTGCACTATACGTCGCACTCGGGGACTTAGCTGCGATCCTGAATCGCCTAAGTACTAACTTCCTCCGAGTGTGCACTTCACGTCGCACTCGGGGACTTAGCTGTGATCAAGAATCACCTAAGTAATAACTTCCTTCGAGTGTGCACTATACGTCGCACTCGGGGACTTAGCTGTGATCAAGAATCACCTAAGTAATAACTCCCTCCGAGTGTGCACTATACGTCGCACTCGGGGACTTAGCTGCGATCCTGAATCGCCTAAGTACTAACTTCCTCCGAGTGCGCACTTCACGTCGCACTCGGGACTTAGCTGTGATCAAGAATCGCCTAAGTACTAACTTCCTCCGAGTGTACACTATACGTCGCACTCGGGGACTTAGCTGTGATCAAGAATCACCCAAGTAATAACTCATTCGAGCGTACACTACAAGTCCCACTCGGAGACTTAGACGTGGCCAACAATCACCTAAGTCTTAATCTTCTCCGAGTACGCACTAAGTGTTGCACTCGAAACAACATTCAAACAAAAGACTAAAGGTTTTCATTCCGATTCCACAAGTTTAGCAACGATAATTGACTCGGTGCAGATCAAGCTTACCCGCACCGATTTAAAAGTACGATAGCCAACAGGAGTGGCCAGAATATCTTACAGGCAAACACTCGGCATACCGAGGACAAAGTTTTATCACACGTCAGCTGGGCCGGCGCCAGGAATGGAGGGCTCCACAAAAGTGTCCAAGTCGATTCCATCAGCGATGCGGGTAGCAGTCTCAAGGAACGTCTCCATGAAGTCTTCAAATCGAAGCTTCTTCGTATTGGCGACCTTCAATGTCTTCAGCTTATCTTCCCGCACCTCCTTGCAATGGACTCAGACCAAGGACAACGCAACGTCAGCACCGCAACGCGCTGCCGATTTCTTCCACGATTGCACTCGGCCCGGAATCTCCTCCAGTCGCCCCAACAGGGTCTCCATCTCCTGCCGCGACTCGTCTTCTGGCCAAAGTTCCTTGTCAATGCGGCCGATGACTTCTCTCAGTCGGTTGATGAAAGGACCCACTTTGCCTACGCGGATATGCGCCCGGAGCAGATCCCGGTTGGCGTCCTCGCCGAGTGGCACATTGTCCTTCATGGACCGCTCCACAGCCGCAGCTTCAGCTTTAGCGTCACCGCAAAAGTCTACACCAAACGAGCAAGCAAACAGTAAAAACCGAGTGTTCGTCACACGGTCCAACCACTCGACAAAGCATAAGACTTACCAGCCAGACGAGTCATCATCTGGACAACCCAGTCGTTGACATACTTCTCCTGAGCTGTCCATCGTCTGTTCCGAACGGCCACCTGATTGTGCAGTTCAGTCCTTTGTTTCTTCAGTCTCTCCACCTCCGCCATCAACACCCTGTTTGCCTCCAGCGCCTCCTCCAAGGACTTCTCTCGTACTTCCAGTGCACTCTTCATGCCGGCCATGACGAGCATCGCAGCTTCCAGTTTACCAGCATACTGGTTCCTCTCATCCCTCAGGGCCTCATAGGCCGTTCCCATCTCACAAGTTTTCTGCCACCAACAAACAAAGGGTAATCAGCAAGTTTCTCAATACACAGTATAAGTTCTTCAGACCCCTGCCGACGCAAGCAGTCGACAGCGGTCTCGGGGACTACACCCAGTGGGTTCACTAAGAGTGACCCCACTGGCATGCACCTCAAGCAGGCCCGCCCTATTGAGATGCATGTTTTCACCTACGCCTCAGAGGCCAATACTACTCGACCTGCGCGCAACTTACTCTCGGAGACTCTTACCGCAAGAGCGCTCCGACTGCGATAAGTACTCGCACTCGGAAATCCTATCTACGGACACAACCAACCTGAAGACAAAATGTATAAAGACAACTGTCGGTGCAAGCACTCGACAGAAGTCTCGGGGACTACACCCACTGGGTTCACTCGGAGTGAACCCATTGCAAAAACAATACCACCCACTGGGTTACAGGAGAAAAGTAAATACTTACTAGACTACTTACTCGGATGTTGTCGCGCAGCTCCAAGCTTCGCTGGTACAGGGCCGCAACGGAGTCGTAAGCCCTCTTGGCTTCTCCAGCCATGAGCTCCGCCTGCACCATGGCCCCCTTGGCCGCTCCCACCTGCTCCTCTGGAAGACACCGGATGCTGAATTCAACATTCGACGAACCGGGAATCGTGGGAGGTCCCTGGGGCATCCCAAGATCCACCCCAGTCGGCTCCTCCCCCACCGGCACCGGTTCAGTCGGTGGAGGCGCTTCGGTCGGCGGAGCGTCGGCGACAAGGGTGGCAGCAGGAGGAGCAGCCTCAGGGACTGGCTCCGGGATAGGCTCCACGGCGGGGTCGGCTCTTCCCTGGTCGTCCCCTTCCAGGTGAATCGCCCCTCACAAGCCGAATGGCACAACGACTCAGAAAAAGAAAGAATGGTGCAGTCTACAGAAATAAAACACCCGACTCTCCTACAACATACCTGGCTGGGATGAGACAACGTTGTCCGCGTCCATGGGGTCGTCCCCTTGGTGGGCCGGAGAAGTTGTAGAAGTGGCGACCCTGTCGAGTGAAGTCCATTCGACTTATAAAATAGGAGTTCACTCGGACAACAGAAAGAGCCGAAAGTTAGATTCACTTACGTGGAGGTGACGGGGATGGCAACCCTCATCCGCGACAGAGCTTTCCGGGGTTTGGGCCCACTCGGCCTAGGCGCCCTGGAAGACTGGCCCGCGGGCTCATCGGCTGCGTCCCTGGCCCTCTTGGTGCCTCGAACACTCGGAACCACCGGGGCAAGAGGCGGAGCACTCGACGACGCAGGAGGAGCTGAAGGGACGGCAGGCTCGTGCCGACGTTTGCTCCGAGGCTCTGGCTGCGGAGGTGGCGAGTCTTTCTCTTCGTCCTCTTCCTCTTCCTCGCTGTCCTCCTCCTCCGACTCCCCGCTGTCGGAGACGTACTCGGCACTCTCCACGCTCCCCTCCTGGCTACCTTCTTCCTCCTCCTCCTCCGGATTCCCGTTCGAGACGGGTGAGAACCAGTTGGTCCACGCCTGCATGAAGTTCAGTCGGAAACATCAGACATCACACGGAGATATAAATAAAAGACAGGAATTGATACAGTTCAATGCACTCGGCTCATGTCACTCACCTGATTCGGTGGAGGGTGGTCCGCGCTGAAAGGCGTCACTCGGCGAGCTCCTTTGGGGTTCTCACAAGGACCCGTGATTTGGAGCACCCACGGGGTCACCCTCTCCTCGGGTACGCCCACCACGTTGGTCCGAGTGGAATCCTCGGGCCCTGTGTAGTGCCACATAGCGTGATCGCGAGCCTGCAACGGCTGGATCCGCCGACCCAAGAAGACTTCCAGCAGGTCTATGCCGGAGACCCCCTTCCTGACAACATCCACAAGTGCCTCGACCAAAGGCTGGATGTCGTTCTTCTCGGCTTTTGAGAGCGCGAGCTGCTTAGGTGGGGCGGGCCGGTCTAGACTAAACGGAGGCAGCCCGGTCGACGCATTCGGACAGGCTATGTCCTGGCAGTAGAACCACGCCGACTGCCAGTTCCTAACCGACTCGCTCAACTGGAGGGCAGGATAGCTGCTCCGACTCTTCTTTTGAAACCCTAAACCCCCACAGAGCTGGAGGAGATGCGTCTTGTCGTCCGACTGACTAAGTCGTTTGATGGTTTGAGAGCGGGCGGAGAAGATATGTTTGAATAAACCCCAATGGGGGGGGGCAACCGATAAAACACTCGGACAAAACGATGAAGGCAGAAAGGTGGGCGATGGCATTCAGAGGGAAGTGATGGAGTTGAGCACCAAAGTGATTCATGATGCCTTTGAAGAAGGGATGCGGGGGCAGAGAAAAACCTCTGTGAACATGGCTGAGGAGCAAGACGCGCTCCCCCTCCCGTGGCGCTGGCTCGACCTCGTCGTCCGCCGGCAGCCTCCAGGACTTATGCACGAGCATGCCGTGCTCCACCAGCTCCAGCAAGTCCCCCTCCGTCACCATGGAGGGGAGAAAGTCTCCCTGGATCCACCCCGCTGGCAACGGCCGCTGCCGCCGCTGAGCAGCCGCCGCCTTGTTCTTCTTCTTCCTCGCCTCCATCTTGCTGGTCTGACCTTTGGTCATGGCGGCAACGGCGAGCTCTCGAGAAGGAGGAGAAGGAAGGAGTGTATGAGCGCAGGAGGTGGCAAGGAAGACGGAGTAGGCGGGAGCGAAAGATTCGGCGAGCGTAACCGAAGGGTCTCGTCGCCCAGAGTTAAATAGAGCACCGACTGGGTCACTGGCGAGCGGGCCCGAAATTTGATCCGCCCAACCAGCCGCGGCGATATCAGTGGAGGAGTTGAAGGCGCGAGGATCGAGGAGTCAGGCGCTACTCGAGCGCGCTGACGTCGTCCCCGCTGAGCGCGCGGAACCCGAAATTTGAGATCCTGGAAAATCCGCCGCTGTCAGTTGACCGATCGCGTCAAAAGATGCCGTGGAAGCACTCGGTTCCCGACAGTCTGTTTCGCAAGCACTTCCACTCGGAGCGTTGGTCGAGAGAGATAAAATGGATAGAGGCAAGCAACGCCCAAGCCGAACCTAGTTCAGTCGGATCTGAACCTCAAGCACCGCTTCTACGTTTCAACCCCAATCCATTCGGGGACTACTGATGGGGTCATAGTCCTAGGGTAGGGTCATAGGCCTGCCCTACATGTCCTACCCGAGGACTACCCCACACAAAGGACATGACCTTAAGTCTGCCCCGACTGAATTAAGGTATCCCCATCATCCAGTCGGTAAAAGGCCCTGTATCATCCAGTCGGTAACTAGCATTCGGAGAACACCAGGCTCACCGACTGGATACACTCGGCACGTCGTAACCTTTCCGGAGGGAAACGGCCGTACGTTTCCGGGTGCATTTATTAGCATTTAGAGCATACGTTACCTGTAACACACGCATTCAATCGCCACAACTCCACCCCTGAGTCAGAACCGTTGTGGGGGGCAGCGCACTCTATATAAGCCGCCCTCCCCCACTGGTAAAGGGGTTAGCGAATCTTTGTACTCCATATCACACTCGGTAACAAGCTCCGAGAGCACTGAGACGTAGGGCTGTTACCTCCACCGCTGAGGGGCCTGAACTCATACAACCTCGCCATAGCTAGGACTCTGCCCATCTCATTCGTACCCTACACATCTACTGTCAGGCTTATACCCACGACAGTCACAGCAGGGAATCCGCATCCCATTTGGTAGAGCAACTCTGGTAGACCCCGCGTCCCGCCCCGACCCGATTCGAAAAATAACCATCAAAATGCGGGTCAGGACGGAAAAACCTGCCCGAGCAGACACCGCATCCCGCCCCGGCATGCAAAAAAATTTGGGGGGCGCGGCAAAATCTCGACCCCAACCCGCGTATTCGCGAGTTTCTCCCTCGCCGCTGTGGTGCCCTGCATATAAGCGGAAGCGGTTGGTGGGGGGACATTTCAGTGCGCGCTTTCCCCCACCAACCACCTCCCCTCTCCTCCCTCGCGCCGTCACCACCCCGCCGCCCAAGATTCCGTCGAAAGCAGCCGACGGGAGTTCACCGAAAGGCCGCCACACGCACTAGGCCTCCCCCCTGCGCCGGCGGGTCGCGGGATTTGCGGACCTTCATCGCGGGGCCGTCGGATTTGGCTTTTGCCGGCCGTCGGTGGCTGCGCCAAGCGATGGAGTGGTCGGGGAGCATGTCCCCCAGCCCCGGCAAGGGCGCATCACCGTATGCTGGGACAGGTTCGTCCTCCCGACGCCGTCGACGATTTGCGGGCATGGATTCGTTCGGTCGTTCACCGGGCTCGGTGCTCGCGCAGCGGCTCTGTGGCTCGCCGTTGCCGCTCATACATTATGTTGTTAAAAAAGCAAAGAAACGCATTATGTTGGATCAAATTAAGGTTTTCCAGATCGAGAAAAGTTGCGTGAGATCAGACCCCGCAAAACCGACCCGTAAAACGGTTGCAGTCGAACCTACTCGATCGGTCGATCCCCCCTCTATCTCTCTCCGTCTCTTGGACGTAGGGCGAGAGGAAAAGGATGGACGCAAGTTGTGCCTGGATGGACCGCTGAAAGGGACGAGGTAGACAGAGACAAATCAAATCCGACCGCTGAAATGCTCGCTGGTAGTAGTGCTACCAGAATAGCCAAGGATTAGTCAATGATCAGGCAGTCTTCTTCTAGACCCTTCCATTAAGCCGCGACCCCGTCTCGATCCTGTCCATGCAGGTGAACAAAAGCGATCATACCATCGTTAATTTCGCTTTTCATCTTTGGATGGGTTCCATCGCTGATTTACCACCGGATTGTTAATGACATCTTGCGTTCTTGTTGGAGTATGAACTGTTACAGAATTTATTCGTGCGGCCCAGTCTAGAGTCACAGTTATTGCAGCATCGACCGTTTTACCACCATCTATCTGAATGAACACATCTGGTCCAGCGTCGGCCGGTTCAGAGCAGAGAGTAGTAAAGATTAAGCTCGGCCATCGTCTGCCCCTGGTCAATGCGTGTGGCCGTGTGGGCAGCCAGCCAATGGGTCGACGGGAGCAGCGGAAGACTTCCGGGGTCAAGATGGCGCCGCACACCAGACACCAACTCCGCACATGCCAGCGCCAGCGGACGACCGGGCCGGCAGAGCAGCCCGTTGATCTCTTCTTCTCTCTTCTCTCCGATCGCCCAGCAGCTGCATGCGAGCACGTTTCCATTTTTAAAGGCGCTGCCGGCGGGTCGTGCGCTTGATGAGTAGTACAGTACTTACGTGGGCACGGAATGCTGTCCGCGTCGCTGGCCGGGGGAGGAGGATAAATACTGGATCGACGACGGTGCCGGGGAAGACGGCGATGTTAGCGGCCGGGGATGTCGCCAATCATCCGAGGTCGGCCGAGGTGGATGAATCGGACAAAGTGGGGAGCGGGAAGGCGGCGCCGTTGAGCAGACCATTTCACACTAGAGTTTGTTTCATTATTTCAGCATAAGATTAATATTCCTTTTTTAGGGTTTCTTTTTTCTCAGGCGGAAATTCCGAGAATCGGAATTCTTAACCTCTTGTACAATGCAAGGTGTTTAGAAAGAATGTTTAGAGAAATAAATCAGATTTTTTTAAACACCGGTGCTTGTTTGTATAGGATACATGTTTAGTTAGACGTTTCTTATGTAGAAATAGGCACTCATGATTCACAAAATTGAGACTTATTTTTGGAAGTACCCCTAACCACCTAGCATTGTACAACAGTGCAAGGTCTAAAAAGGTCTAAAAAGGTGTATTTGCTACTTTCTTCGTTCCACCATATTTATCATGGTTCCATCATACCTGTCGTGGTTTTAGTTTAAATTTTAAACTAGAACCATGACAAGCCTTTTTTTTTCTAGTGATTTTCAGCCACTATATTTTCAAGGAAACGTTTTCCATTGACTCCGAATCATCAATAGCCTTTTGGTTTTATTATGGTGCAATCAAGAAAAGACTTCAACCCAACTTCAAGGTTTCTCGAGTCAAGTAAACATGACATCTGCAATACCATGTCTTTCCAATTCTTTCATTTCTGAAACATTGTATATGAAGCGGCGCATCATCAAAGCACACAAAGAAAACATTGACTCAGACCCATTGAAAAGGTGAATTTTCTTTTCCTTATAATACATTTAGACAAACTTTACATTTTCCTTATCCAAATATTTTTCACAAAATTGTAAATGGAAGATGCTAGTAAAACCTTATGGATTTCAAAATCATGCATAATACAGCAACCCTCCCTTCCTAACGCAAGTCATGAGGAATTTCCAATCGGTCGTTCAAAAATAAATTATTAAAGTGTTCAATTTTTTTTATCAAAACTATATTTAGATCGGATAATAAACTTGAGCCTGAGCTCGCCTCCACCTGTTTGGGGAAAAAATGGAAACAACATAGCAAGCGGTACAGAAATTTTCATTTTCTACAAGAAACATGTGTGTGTGTTCTAATTACATGCATATTTGATAAGCAAATGTCGTTTGTAGTGCTCCCTCCAAAACATTAAATAAGAACTAGAAAACATTTAACATCCACATATATGCAGCATTTTTCTCATGGAGATCCAAATAACATTAAGGGTTTGTTTGTCTCGTGAGATTCTGAAGATGTATGAATAAGAAAAGTGGAAAATAAGATACTCCATCCGATAATACGGATCGGAGGGAGTAGTGATGTATTTTTTTGACAAACAATATGATAGTGATATGTGTGTGACACTGATGATTAGGAAACACAAGAAATATGTAAACTTGCGTGTTTGGATCACATAGTTGAAAAAACACGAAACAAATCATACAAAACAAAGTCAAACCAAAATCATGCCACATGAAAATGCATAATTATGATGCTATTATGCAATAATATTGACTTCAGCCTCGTAAGTAGATATTAAGAAAAAACACCGGTAGATCGTAAACCTTCCTCTACTTTTCCCGTGCTCCATTCATTTTAGCCAAACCGACAAATAATGCTGCCTAAATAACATTTCTTACCCTTTTGCTTTTTCTTTGAGCCAAACAAGTCTTAATAATACTCCGTCTTTTATAAATCCTGCTAGAAAGCGTGTGGTTAAACTTCTCTAACTTTTTTGTCGAGAGTAAGCTGCTACTTGTGAGTTGCGTTGTGTTTTTTTTCCGAAGAGGAAGGGTGAAGCAATATAGTAGCGGTAAGTATTTACCTCAGTGAAAACCAAGGTTTATTTAACCAATAAAAGAGTCAACGAAAACTCTCGCAACACCCACACACACAAAATCAAACGCTTGCACCCAAAGCGGGCAAGATGGTTGTCAATCCTCTTGAGCTCGTTACTTGCAAGAATCAATTCTGATAGGGATAGATTTATAAATAGTAAAAGTAAATAATTATAGCAAGGTTTTTAAGTTTCTAACAATATGATTAAATAGATCCGGGGGACATAGTTTTCACTAGAGACTTCCCTCTCTAAAGTAAAGCATACGATGGGTAGATAAATTATTATTGGGCAATTGAGAGAAAAGCACATAGTTATAATGTTATTCATGGCAATGATCATGTATATAGGCACCACGTCCATAAACAAGTAGACCCAAACGGTTCTGCTTGAGCAATATGAATAAACCTAACATTTTATCCTTAATGGCAACAATAATAATATGTGTCTTATCCCCTTCTGTAACTATGATATAGAGCATCGCAAGGTTGAATCCACTACACCACTCCCACTGAAGATAAATCAATCGAGTTGGCCAAACCAAACAGATAGATCTGAGAGAAATACAAAGATATAATAATCACGAATAATAAAGTTTAGAAAATATTGAATTCCTTTCGATGAATAATTTGATCATAAACCCACAATTCATAGGATTCGAACAAACACACCTCAAGAGAAGGTTATATCAGATAGATCACCGGGGGAATCGCATAGAACATGGTATTGAAGATCAAAGAGAGAGAAGAAGACATATAGCTACTAGCTATGGACACGTAGGTCTGTGGTGAACTATCCACACATCATCATGGAGGCAACAAGGTTGATGTAGAAGGCCTCCGTGATCAATTCCCCCTTCGACAGGGTACCGGAAAAGGTCTCCAAATGGGATCGCGGTGGAACAGTGGCATGCGGCAGCGAAACAAGTGTTTTGTGTGGCTCTCTATTGGTTTGAGAATATTTAAGGATATATAAAAGTGGAATTAGGCCAGGAAGACACACGGGTGGGCCACAAACTCGGGGGTGAGCCCTACCCCTTCTGGTCTTCTGGTCTCCTCCCGAAGTTTCTAGGATCTGTTTTGGTCCCAAAAAATCACTCTAAATTTTATCTTGTTTGGACTTCGTTTGATATTGATTTTCTAAAAAAAATCAAAAACACGCAAAAACCAGGAACTCGCACTCGACACTGGGTTAATAGATTAGTCTTAAAAATAGTGTTAAATAGCATATGAAGTATCCAAGATTGATAATATAATAAGATAAAACAATTAAAATTTATAGATATGTCAAAAACGTATCATAATGGCATGCCATATTTTTTATAGAAGAGGAAGACATAATAATTACAAGAAACTTGTTGGAGATGGGGACATACCCACAAGTCAAACCCAATCAACAGCTCACCACCTAGATACTTAGGATACCCTCTCACAAAACGATGTAGACTATATCTCGCCATGGGCAGCCCGGCCCGACCCAGCCCGAAAAAGCCCGACCCGACCCGACCTTGCCCACGGGTCGGGCTCGGGCCTGATAATCAAGCCCGATGGTCGAGCCGGTCCGGGCCCGGGCCCATGAAAATCTGCTTTTACGCCTACGTCGGGCCGGGTCGGGCTTCTTTGGGATCGGGCCGAGCCTGGGCCCAAAAATTAGGCCCGGTGGTCAGGTCGGGCCGGGCTCGGGCCTGGGTTTTGTACCGCATTTTTTAGGCCCGGCCTCAGCCCGAGATATGGCGAGGTATAGTGTAGACCACTGCCAACACTACATGCATGTCTCCATTTTGCAATTTCTTCGAGGATCAAGCTTTTGATCGGTCTGTTGAACACCCTTGCATTGCATTGCTTCCTGGGGCCATGCCACAAGAATGGTTAGCGTGTCAAAACCATGAACTTTGCATAAGCAATTTAATTAATTAGAAAAACCTAATCGATAGCCTGCTACTTATACTTCTTATTTTTACTTTGATTTACACTTTGACTTTCGTTACCTCTCCCTTAGTGTACTCAGAATCTTGAAGGGAAGAATGACTAGAAGACTTCTACACCATAACTTCCTTCCTTGGCTGACTACCTGGCCTTCAAGAAACTAGAAGAACTTTAATAATTCACGAGGAACATACTTTAATAATTTATAATGATCTCTCCGAACAGGCACAATCTTACCGCCAAATGTACGTCCCTTCTATTAAGAAGACCTCCCACCCATGAGGCTTATCCAAAGGATGTTTTTTGTCCTCCATAAGCTTTGCCTCTCCCGCAACCACCAGTTGATGAAATCATCATGTTGTTCTGGCATTTGCATGTTCAAGTTTAGGGCACCTAGGCATCCATCCCAAACCTCCCTCGCGTACACACTGTACCAAAATGTGATCGACATTATCCTCATCTTGCAAGCATGTATAAGGGGATGGCTGATCTTGTAGGCCACGTTTTGCATGCCTATTCGATGTCCACAACCGATGTTGGGCCGCCATGTTGGAAATATGCCCTAGAGGTAATGATAAATAGTTATTATAATATTTTCTGTTTAAAGATAATCGTTTATTATCCATACTATAATTGTATTGAATGAAAACATAGATACATGTGTGGATACATAGACAAAACAATGTCCCTAGCAAGCCTCTAGTTGGCTAGCGAGTTGACCAAGGATAGTCAAGGTTTTTTTGACTATGTGCAAGTGTTGTTGCTTGATAACTGGATCACATCATTAGGAGAATCATGTGATGGACTAGACCCAAACTATGAACGTAGCATATTGATCGTGTCGTTTTATTGCTATTGTTTTGTGCGTGTTAAGTATTTATTCCTATGACCATGATATCATATAACTCACTCACACCGGAGGAATATCTTGTGTGCATCAAACGTCACAACGTAACTGGGTGACTATAAAGGTGCTCTACAGGTATCTCCGAAGGTGTTTGTTGAGTTAGTATGGATCAAGACTGGGATTTGTCACTCCGTGTGACGGAGAGATATCTCGGGGCCCACTCGGTAATACAACATCACACACAAGCCTTGCAAGTAATGTGACTAAGTGTAAGTCACGGGATCTTGTATTACGGAACGAGTAAAGAGACTTGCCGGTAACCAGATTGAAATAGGTATGCGGATACCGACGATCGAATCTCGGGCAAGTAACATACCGAAGGACAAAGGGAATGACATACGGGATTATATGAATCCTTGGCACTAAGGTTCAACCGATAAGATCTTCGGAGAATATGTAGGATCCAATATGGGAATCCAGGTCCCGCTATTGGATATTGACTGAGGAGTGCCTCGGGGCATGTCTACATAGTTCTCGAACCCGCAGGGTCTGCACACTTAAGGTTCGGGGATGTTTTAGTATAGTTGAGTTATATGTGTGGTTACCGAATGTTGTTCGGAGTCCCGAATGAGATCATGGACGTCACTAGGGTTTCCATAATGGTCCGAAAATGAAGATTGATATATAGGATGGTTTCATTTGGTCACCGGAAAGTTTTGGGCAATTCCGGCAGTGACGAATGGGTTCTGGGAGTTCACCGGGAGGGGCCCACCCACCCGAGAGTGAGCCCAAGGCACTAGGGTGGCGCCTCAAGTCCTTAGTGGGCTGGTGGATTCAGCCCAAGGGGTCCATGGCGCCACATAAAGAAATACCAAAAGAAAATAAAAAGAAAAAGGGAAAGAGGGAGGTGGGAAGGAAGAGGAGGACTCCTCCTTCCCAAACCGAATTGGAGGAGGAGTCCTCCTCCTCCTAGTGCTGGAGAACCCTTGAGGGCCTTGTCCCTCAAGGCAAGCCCCTCCCCTCCCTCCTATATATAGTGGTGTTTTAGGGCTGATTTGAGACAACTTTTGCCACGTGCAACTCAACCCTAGACCACATAGTTATACCTCTAGATCGGATTGCTACGGAGCTCGGGCGGAGCCTGATGACCCACAAGTATAGGGGATCAATCGTAGTCCTTTCGATAAGTAAGAGTGTCGAACCCAACGAGGAGCAGAAGGATCTGACAAGTGGTTTTCAGCAAGGAAATATCTGCAAGCACTGAAATTATCGGTAACAAGTGATTGTGTGGTGAGATGATTCGTAGCGAGAAACAAGTAACAAAAGTAGCAATGGTGCAGCAAAGTGGACCAATCCCTTTTGTAGCAAGGGACAAGCCTGAACAAAGTCTTATAGGAGGAAAAACGCTCCCGAGGACACACGGGAATTTCTATCATGCTAGTTTTCATCATGTTCATATGATTCGCGTTCGTTACTTTGATAGTTTGATATGTGGGTGGACCGACACTTGGGTACTGCCCTTACTTGGATAAGCACCCCACTTATGATTAACCCCTTTCGCAAGCATCCGCAACTACGAAAAAAGAATTAAGACATAGTCTAACCATAACATTAAACTAGTGGATCCAAATCAACCCCTTACGAAGCAACGCATAAACTAGGGTTTAAGCTTCTGTCACTCTAGCAACCCATCATCTACTTACTACTTCCCAATGCCTTCCTCTAGGCCCAAATAATGGTGAAGTGTTATGTAGTCGACGTTCACATAACACCACTAGAGGAAAAACAACATACAACACATCAAAATACCGAACGAAAACCAAATTCACATGACTACTATTAGCATGACTTATCCCATGTCCTCAGGAACAAAAGTAACTACTCACAAAGCATAATCATATTCATGACCAGAGAGGTAATGAGTAGCATCAAGTATTTGAACATAAACTCTTCCACCATGTAATCCAACTAGCATCAACTACAAAGAGTAATCAACACTACTAGCAACCTTACAAGTACCAATCAGAGTCGCGAGACGGAGATTGGTTACAAGTGATGAACTAGGGTTTGGAGATGAGATGGTGCTGATGAAGATGTTGATGGTGATGAGTCCCCTCTGATGAGAGGAGTGTTGGTGATGACGATGGCGACGATTTCCCCGTCTGGGAGGGAAGTTTCCCTGGCAGGATAGTCCTGCCGGAGCTCTAGATTGGTTCTGCTCAAGTTCCGCCTCGTGGCGGCGGCGAATCCATGAAAAAGCTCCTCCCTGTTTTTTCTGGACAAAACCCTTCATATAGCAGAAGAGGGGGGCCAGTGGGCCAGCAGGCTGCCCACAAGCCCCCTAGGCGCGGCCAGGGGGTGGCCATGCCTAGCAGGCTTGTGGCCACCTGCTGACGCCCCTCTGGCGCTTCTTAGGCCAGTATTTTTTATAAATTCGGAAAAAAAATCCTCGTTGATTTTTACGGCCTTTGGAGCTGCGGAGAATAGGTATCTCAAACTTGCTCCACTTTCAGGCCAGAATTCCAACTGCCGGCATTCTCCTTCTTCATGTAAACCTTGCAAAATAAGAGAGAAAAGGCATAAGTATTGTACCGTGAAGTGAAATAACATCCCAAGAAGCGATAAATATCAACATCAAAACATGATGCAAAATGGATGAAAGGATCGATATGGTTGACTAGAGGGCGGGGTGAATAGACAACGACCACTTTTTAATTAGACTTAGCAAGTTAAGGTAAACAACATATGGGTTCACAAATATTACGACAATGAGGTGAACCCTAATGAAGCTAACAACGAGAGCTATTAAGACAAGTAAGATATAGACAACAACATAAGCATACACAAAGTAAAGGTTAGAGATAACCACAAGTGGAACCGATGGAGACGAGGATGTGTTACCGAAGTTCCTTCCCTTTGACGGGAAGTACGTCTCCGTTGGAGCAGTGTGGAGGCACAATGCTCCCCAATAAGCCACTAAGGCCACCGTATTCTCCTCACGCCCTCGCACGATGCAACGTACCGTGATTCCACTATAGGTTCCCTTGAAGGTGGCGACCGAACCTTTACAGACAAGGTTGGGGCAAACTCCACACAAAGCTTGGAGGCTCCCAACAAGACCACGAAGCTTCACCACAATGGAATATGGCTTCGAGGTGACCTCAACCGTCTAGGATGCTCAAACACCCAAGAGTAACAAGATCCGCAAGGGATTGGTGGGGGAATCAACTTTTCTCTTGGTGGAAGTGTGGATCTAGGCCTTCTCAACCAATCCCTAAAGAATCAACAAGCTTGATTGGCTAGGGAGAGAGATCGGGCACTTTTGAGCTTAGGGAGCAACAATGGAGCTTGGGAGGGTAAGAGATAAGGTTCCACAGCTAGAAAAACCCTTTATATAGTGGGGGGGGGGAAATCCAACCGTTTTCCCCACTCTCTGCCCGAGCTCCAGCGGTACTACCGCTGGGCCCCTGGTAGTGCAAAGGCACTATCACCGCCAAGAAAGTCTTCGCAAAAAGGTCCGTCCACGTACAACCGCTAGGTAGGCGGTACTAAGCTCCTGGAGCGGTACTACCATTGACCAGGGGCGGTACTATCGCGAGCTAGCGGTACTACCGCTGGCTGCAGCGGTACTACCGCTAGCACTCCAGCGGTACTACCGCTAGGGCTAGCGGTACTACCGCTTGGCCCAACGGTACTACCGTTGGGGGACCATTTTGCAAAGAGGAAAGAAACACAGAGGCGGGAGCCGCTCCAAAGATGCAGGTAAGGGAAAATATGTGAAGTGTGCGTGTGCAAAGATTGATTCCACCCAAACCTTTCCACTACGGTTCCCCTCTTAATAGTACGGCTTTCCTATGACTCAAATAAAGAGAATCATAGAGAACGCCGTGCTTCTGTTCCATGAACGAGGAGGCGAGTCGTCTTGTGCCGTTGACGTGTGTTATCTGAAACCTTAACACACACGGTTAGTCCTTTACGGTACTGTCATCAATCACCAAAATTACTTAGGCATAAACTATGCCCCAACAATCTCCCTCTTTTTGGTGGATTGGTGACAATACCGGATTTGCACAGAGAGTAATATGAGAACAAGACGATAGAGATATATGACAATACGGGGCATATGACTCACAACATATGATGGAAATAAATCTCACATAAGTTCATGTCTCACAAACGATAGCAAACTAGAAGCAAACCAAGTTCGAAGCAAAACACGAAAGAAAGCAAAGCAAAGCAAAGTTCGACTCTGAAAGCAAATCCAGCTCCTAGACTCTCTCCCCCTTTGGCACAAGACACCAAAAAGGGGCACACCTAACGCCACAGGTGGTTACTCCTCATCCTCAGCATCGCCAGACTCGTCGGTACCCTCCGGATCGTCCTGGTCCTCCTCTTCCTCCTCATCGCCAGACCACTGGTAACCTTGAGCCTCCATCCAAGTAGCCTCTGGAGTGATGTCGTCCTCTGATCCGCTGGAGATGTCAACATTAAGAGTCCTTAGGACACGCTTGTGCCTCTGGCGATTCTCCTTCTGAGCCACGTGTGTCTGGTACTGGCCCTTACCCTGCATACAGAATAGAGTCTTCATCTTATCCTGCAATTTGATGGCCCAAGATGGCATGGTAGAAGGGCGGGACTGAGAGGCGGTTCCTCTGTCAGCGGCAGTTTCTGTGTCAGTGTCCATGTGCTGAGAGGAGGTTGATGGGTTGGCCCATTTATCCTTGACGTGAAGCTTGACAGGATCGTGCACAATATAGTCAGCCTGAATGTATAACTCCTCCTGCGGATAGGTGTCCTGCCACTTCTGATGGATATAAGCGAACAGATAGGGCCCGTAGATGGGAACCTTGCGCATCATGATGCAGTTCCAGAGCTCAGTGAACATCACATCAGAAATATCAAGAGGGGCAGACTCCTTAGTCATAGCCTCCTCACAGAGCAGCAGCATCTCAGCCAGAGAGCCATGAACCTCGTCGAAGTTGCCAATGCGAGGGAAGAGGGTGTTGCAGAAGATCCGATGCATGATGTCCAAATGCTTGGGGAGCACACCCTTCTTCACATAGAGTTGCTGCAATCTGTCCTTGGCGGGGGCCCTATCAGTGGGAGTTGCAGCATGAGGACGCGACCCAAGTGGAGTGTCAGCTCCCTGACACTCAACCTTGAGGAAAGCCATGAATTCACGCCAGGTACCAGTCATCTTCTGAGTCCCAGTCATCCACACCATGGAGCGCTCGTCATCTGGAGAGAAGTGAACCGTGACATAGAACTGGGCAACAACATTGGGGTCAAAGTCTGTCTTGAAAGTGATGATGTCCTTGATGCCCAGTTTGTCAATCAGAGAAAGAGCATCACCAAAGTAGTCCAAGTTCCGCTGAAGATGAGCTAGGTCAATCCACTGAACGGGGACAAAGTTCTTCTTGAAATTCATGACAATATCACGGAAGATCCTGCAGTGATCTCTTGCCCAAACATGCTCAACATTCTTGATCACAGCCCGCTCTTGGAGATAATGGTTTTGAGTGCGGAACCGCAGAAAGTCCTTAGGGGGCATTGTGCGGACATTGATCCCCTTGTCCTTGTGCGCGGTCTTCTTGAAGGCCTGCTTTTTGGGTTGCAGACCTGAAGTGGTGCAGCCCTCTGGAGCCTCTGGGTTGCGATAATGCTTTGACTGTGTGTCCCGTGAGGGGTTCGAACGGCGAGCACCACCTGTGACACAAAACACACACCGAAAAGGAGCGACAAAAAGAGTCAAGGCAATGAACTAGGAAAGGCAGAAAAGTAAACACTCATTGTCAAGCACATGAAAAGAATACACAGTGAATCCTCCTGGCGGTAGTACCGCTACCCCTGGCGGTAGTACCGCTGGAGTTTGATTTTCAGATCTGACAGATAAAATAGACCCCATAGATATGGCTACACGAATTTTACGAGGGGCATGGGCTGTGTATGAACAGTAAGAACTCCACCACAGCCCTACTCACATGAGGATCACAAGTACCACCGAAATAAGTACATGCCTAGGCAAGAGAGAGCAAGTTTTAGATCTAATCCAAACCTAGTTCAAGTGCTTGATCTAAAACATGTAAATCCTAGGGCATGGCAAAATAAACAGCAAAGATTCATAGGACCTACACTCCCCTCAAATATCTCCTTCATGCCATCCAAGAACAAGGCACAAGATCAAAGACATGGATCCAAACCACCAATGCTCCTAACCCTAGAACAAGAACATCAACCAAGAGAAGAAGGGGAGGAGCTTTACCGGGATTCATGGCCCTTGGAGGAGGAAGGAGAAGTGGAGCAAACCCTCCAATCCAACGGAGAGAAAGAGCTCCACGAATAGAGATCAAAATAGGGGGATTTCGGGGTTGGGGAGGGAGGAGCCGCGAGGAAGAAGAAAGACCAGGGAAACACGGGCTCCCCCTCCTTTATATAGCCCAAGGGGTACGGGCGAGCGGTAGTACCGTTGTGGTCCTGGCGGTAGTACCGCTACCTGGCGGTAGTACCGCTGGATGCAGCGGTAGTACCGCTGGGGTCCTAGCGGTAGTACCGCTCCCCCTGGCGGTAGTACCGATCCCCCTGAGACAGCCCTAAAGAAATTTCTAGGTACGTCGTGGTAGATTGGGATTCTGGCGGTAGTACCGCTATCCCTAGCGGTAGTACCGCTGGGGCCAACCGGTAGTACCGCTACCCCTGGCGGTAGTACCGCTACCCCTGGCGGTAGTACCGCTGCAAATGTCACAAGGGACCTAGGAGAAGAGAAGAACGTGGGCAAATGACAAGTAAGTGGAAAAAGAAGATAGCACCAGAAATATATACTGACTTGTCATTTTATATCCTTTCTTCGATATGAGAGAAAGGTGGGGGGGGGTGAGGCCACCTATGTTTGAGACAACGGTATGACACCGCGAAGAATTATCCTTGGGTTCATGACCAATGCTCGTCTTTGAAGCACAAGTGCCATTTGACAATGGCTAAAGTGAAATACTAGATTGATTTATGCATAATGTGGGGAGGGAAAGTTCATTGAGAGAACAACACTCCTCCTATGTCCATGCCTACATCTAGACCAAGATAGAATGCAAAGTGAGGTGCAACATGCCTAGCTTCAATCCACATTATTTGAATCAATGATATTTAGCTCATGCCTTAACTCCCGGAACCTTGCTTCATCTAGAGGCTTAGTGAAAATATCTGCAAGTTGCTCTTCAGTGTGGATGAAGTGAACCTCAATATCACCTAGCTTGATATGTTCACGAATGAAGTGATGGTGAATATCAATATGTTTGGTTTTGCTATGTTGCACTGGGTTGAGGGAAATCTTGATAGCACTTTGATTGTCACACAGAAGAGGAACTTTGTCACAAGTGACACCATAATCCTTTAAAGTTTGCCTCATCCATAGCAATTGTGCACAACAACTTGCAGCGCCACATACTCAGCTTCGGTGGATGATAAAGAGACACAATTCTGCTTCTTTGACGACCAACTTATCAATGAGCGACCAAGGAATTGGCATCCTCCAGACGTTGACTTCCTCTCCACACAATCTCCTGCCCAATCTGAGTCAGAATAGCAAACTAGATTGAAGTTTGCTCCTTTGGGATACCAAAGGCCAAAGTTTGGGGTATGAGCCAAATATTGAAAGATTCGCTTAACAACCATGTAATGACTTTCTTTTGGTGCGGATTGAAACCGTGCACATATCCCTACACTCAACATAATATCCGGTCTAGATGCACAAAGGTAAAGGAGGGATCCAATCATGGAGCGATATACCTTTTGATCCACTGCTTTTCCATTGGGATCACTGTCAAGCTTGCATCTTGTTGGCATGGGGAATTTGACCGGTTTGACATCTTCGAGCTCGAACCGTTTGAGCATAACTTGAGTGTACTTGGCTTGTTTGATGAATGTCCCTTCTAGACCTTGTTTAATCTCGAACCCGAGGAAGAACTTCAACTCTCCCATCATGGACATCTCAAACTTCTCAGTCATTAGTGCAGCAAATTCTTCATTGAAGGAAATGTTAGGAGAGCCAAAGATAATATCATCAACATATAGTTGGCATATGAACAAATCCCCTTTAACCCTCTTAGTAAAAAGAGTGGGATCTATCTTCCCAATTTCAAACCCACGTTCTTGTAACAACTCAGTAAGATACTCATACCATGCACGTGGGGCTTGTTTAAGGCCATAGAGTGCCTTATTAAGTTTGTACACATGATTGGGGAGCTTGGGATGTTCGAATCCCGGGGGTTGTTTGACATAGACCAACTCATTTAAAGGACCATTAAGAAATGCCCTTTTCACATCCATTTGTTGTAATTTGAAGTTATGATGAGAGGCAAATGCAAGCAACATGCGAATAGATTCTAGACGAGCAACAAGGGCAAAGGTTTCACCGTAGTCGATACCCTCGACTTGGGAGTAGCCTTGTGCCACCAATCTAGCCTTGTTTCGAATCACAATCCCATTGGCATCTTGCTTGTTCTTGAATATCCATTTGGTCCCGATGACATTATGTTCCTCCGTTGGTCTAGGCACTAAATCGCAGACTTGGTTGCGCTCGAAGTTGTTAAGTTCTTCATGCATGGCCATAAGCCAATCCTCATCATCGAGCGCTTCCTGTACCTGTTGAGGTTCACAATACGAAACAAACGCGTGATGCTCACAATAATTCCAAATCTGTTGACGGGTGGATACTCCCCTTTTCAAACTGCCAAGTACATTCTTCATAAGATGTGACTTGACTCTCAGCTTGTTCGCAATCTTGGCTGCTCGACGCTCCAAGAGTTCTTCATTAGATAACGGGGGAGCATCGACTTGTTTACTTTGCTTGCCCTTGCGTCTTGAGCCGGCTGTTGGTGCTGCAGAAGGGAATTGTGAGACAGTCTCCTGATCATCTTGTCCTTCGACTTGAGCATGTTCACTAGTTTTTCTTGTATTTGTGGTTGCTCTTGATCTTGATCTTGTGCTTCTACTTGGTCTAGATCTCGTGATTGCACTTGATCTTGATCATGAGCAGGTTCGGAGTCTTGGGAGAGTGCTTGAATATCCTGAGACACTTCATCATTGTTGGGCAATTTATCTTGACCTTGAGCTTGTTCATTTTGTTGAGAGTCTTCTCTCTGTTCATCGGAAGCGTGTGGGACTTGTGGAGGTGATGGCTCCACTTGAGTAGAGCATTGTCCTTCTCCTTCGGCCACAAGGGGTTCCTCAATGGGGAGTGTTTGACCAATCCCCATTCTTCTTATGGCTTGGGGAGGAATTTCATCACCTACATCACAAAGACCACTTTGCTCCACTTGGGAGCCATTATTTTCATCAAACTCCACGGTACACGTCTCCTCAATGAGTCCGGTGGACTTGTTGAGGACACGGTAAGCATGAGAGTTTGTAGCATAACCAACAAAGATGCCCTCATGTGCTCTAGAGTCAAATTTAGCTAACCGTGCACCTTTCTTGAGAATGAAACACTTACAACCGAATGTTGGAAATATGCCCTAGAGGCAATAATAAATTAGTTATTATTATATTTCTTAGTTCATGATAATCGTTTATTATCCATGCTATAATTGTATTGATTGGAAACACAATACTTGTGTGGATACATAGACAAAACACTGTCCCTAGTAAGCCTCTAGTTGACTAGCTCGTTAATCAAAGATGGTCAAGGTTTCCTGGCCATAGGCAAGTGTTGTCACTTGATAACGGGATCACATCATTAGGAGAATCATGTGATGGACTAGACCCAAACTAATAGACGTAGCATGTTGATCGTGTCATTTTGTTGCTACTGTTTTCTGCGTGTCAAGTATTTATTCCTATGACCATGAGATCATATAACTCACTGACACCGGAGGAATGCTTTGTGTGTATCAAACGTTGCAACGTAACTGGGTGACTATAAAGATGCTCTACAGGTATCTCCGAAGGTGTTAGTTGAGTTAGTATGGATCAAGACTGGGATTTGTCACTCCGTGTGAACGGAGAGGTATCTCGGGGCCCACTCGGTAATACAACATCACACACAAGCCTTGCAAGCAATGTAACTTAGTGTAAGTTGCGGGATCTTGTATTACGGAACGAGTAAAGAGACTTGCCAGTAAACGAGATTGAAATAGGTATACGAATACTGACGATCGAATCTCGGGCAAGTAACATACCGAAGGACAAAGGGAATGACATACGGGATTATATGAATCCTTGGCACTGAGGTTCAAACGATAAGATCTTCGTAGAATATGTAGGATCCAATATGGGCATCCAGGTCCCGCTATTGGATATTGACCGAGGAGTCTCTCGGGTCATGTCTACATAGTTCTCGAACCCGCAGGGTCTGCACACTTAAGGTTCGACGTTGTTTTATGCGTATTTGAGTTATATGGTTGGTTACCGAATGTTGTTCGGAGTCCCGGATGAGATCACGGACGTCACGAGGGTTTCCGGAATGGTCCGGAAACGAAGATTGATATATAGGATGACCTTATTTGGTTACCGGAAGGTTTTCGTGCATTACCGGAAAAGTTTCGGGCTCATCGGTAGTGTACCGGGAGTGCCGGGAGGGGTGCCGGGGACCATCGGGAGGGGTGTCACGCCCCAAGGGGTCTCATGGGCTATGGGAAGAGATAAAACCAGCCCCTAGTGGGCTGGAATAAGTTCCCACTAAGGCCCATAAGGTTTGAGAAGGAAAAAACACAAGGTGGAAAGAGTTTCCAAGTGGGAAGGTGGAATCCTACTCCAAGTAGGATTGGAGTAGGACTCCTCCACCTCCAATTTCGGCCAAACCTTTAGATTTTGAGGCTGCCTCCTCCCCTCCCTCCCACCTATATATACGGAGGTTTTAGGGCTGATTTGAGACGACTTTCTCACGGCTGCCCGACCACATACCTCCATAGTTTTTCCTCTAGATCGCGTTTCTGCGGAGCTCGGGCGGAGCCCTGCTGAGACAAGATCATCACCAACCTCCGGAGCGCCGTCACGCTGCCGGAGAACTCTTCTACCTCTCCGTCTCTCTTGCTGGATCAAGAAGGCCGAGATCATCGTCGAGTTGTACGTGTGCTGAACGCGGAGGTGCCGACCGTTCGGTACTAGATCGTGGGACTGATCGCGGGATTGTTCGCGGGGCGGATCGAGGGACGTGAGGACGTTCCACTACATCAACCGCGTTCACTAACGCTTCTGCTGTACGATCTACAAGGGTACGTAGATCACTCATCCCCTCTCGTAGATGGACATCACCATGATAGGTCTTCGTGCGCGTAGGAAAATTTTTGTTTCCCTTGCGACGTTCCCCAACAGTGGCATCATGAGCTAGGTTCATGCGTAGATGTCTTCTCGAGTAGAACACAAAAGTTTTTGTGGGCGGTGATGTGCGTTTTGCTGCCCTCCTTAGTCTTTTCTTGATTCCGCGGTATTGTTGGATTGAAGCGGCTTGGACCGACATTACTCGTACGCTTACGAGAGACTGGTTTCATCGTTACGAGTAACCCCCTTTGCTCAAAGATGACTGGCAAGTGACTGTTTCTCCAACTTTAGTTGAATCGGATTTGACCGAGGAGGTCCTTGGATGAGGTTAAATAGCAACTCATATATCTCCGTTGTGGTGTTTGCGTAAGTAAGATGCGATCCTACTAGATACCCTCGGTCACCACGTAAAACATGCAACAACAAAATTAGAGGACGTCTAACTTGTTTTTGCAGGGTATGATTGTGATGTGATATGGCCAATGATGTGATGTGATATATTGGATGTATGAGATGATCATGTTGTAATAGAAATATCGACTTGCACGTCGATGGTACGGCAACCGGCAGGAGCCATAGGGTTGTCTTTATACTAACATATGTGCTTGCAGATGCGTTTACTATTTTGCTAGGATGTAGCTTTAGTAGTAATAGCATAAGTAGCACGACAACCCCGATGGCAACACGTTGATGGATGATCATGGTGTGGCGCCGGTGACAAGAAGATCGTGCCGGTGCTTTGGTGATGGAGATCAAGAAGCACGTGATGATGGCCATATCATGTCACTTATGAATTGCATGTGATGTTAATCCTTTTATGCACCTTATTTTGCTTAGAACGACGGTAGCATTATGAGGTGATCTCTCACTGAAATTTCAAGACGAAATTGTGTTCTCCCCGACTGTGCACCGTTGCGACAGTTCTTCGTTTCGAGACACCACGTGATGATCGGGTGTGATAGACTCAACGTTCACATACAACGGGTGCAAAACAGTTGCACACGCGGAACACTCGGGTTAAGCTTGACGAGCCTAGCATGTGCAGACATGGCCTCGGAACACATGAGACCGAAAGGTCGAGCATGAATCGTATAGTTGATATGATTAGCATAGGGATGCTTACCACTGAAACTATTCTCGACTCACGTGATGATCGGACTTGAGATAGCGGATTTGGATCATGTACCACTCAAATGACTAGAGAGATGTACTTTTTGAGTGGGAGTTCTTAAGTAATATGATTAATTGAACTAATTGTCATGAATATAGTCTAATGGTCTTTGCGAATTACGATGTAGCTTGCGCTAGAGCTCTACTGTTTTTATATGTTCCTAGTGAAAATTTAGTTGAAAATTGATAGTAGCAAACTTTGCAGACTGAGTCTGTAAAACCGAGGATTGTCCTCGTTGCTACGCACAAAGCTTATGTCCTTAATGCACCACTCGGTGTGCTGCACCTCGAGCGTCATCTGTGGATGCTGTGAACATCCGACATACACGTTTCTGATGACTACACGATAGTTCAGTGCAAAGTACTTAATGGCTTAGAAGCAAGGCACCGAAAACGTTTTAAAACGTCACGGAACATAAGTGATGTTCTAAAGAGATGAAATTGTGATTTCATGCTTGTGCCCTTGTTAAGAGGTACAAGACCTCCAACAAGATTCTTTGACCACAAAGTGGAGGAGAAAAGCTCAATCGTTGAGCGTGTGCTCAGATTGTCTGAGTACAACAATCACTTGAATCAAGTGTGAGATAATCTTCCAGATGAGATAGTGATGGTTCTCCAAAGACACTGCCACCAAGCTGTGAGAGCTTCGTGATGAACTATACATATCAAGGATAGATACAATGATCCTTGAGCGATTCGTGATGTTTGACACTGCGAAAGTAGAAATCAAGAAGGAGCATCAATAGTTGATGGTTTGTAAAACCACTAAAGTTTCAAGAAAGGCAAGGGCTAGAAGGGATACTTCGTGAAACGGCAAAACAGTTGCTGCACTAATGAAGAGACCCAAGATTAAACCCAAACTCGAGACTAAGTGCTTCTGTAATGAGGGGAACAGTCACTGAGGCGGAGCAACTCTAGATACTTGGTAGATAAAGAAGGCTGGCAAAAGTCGAAAGAAGTGTATTTGATATACACGATGTTGATGTGTACTTTACTAGTACTCCTAGTAGCATGAGGGTATTGGATACCGGTTCGGTTGCTAAGTGATTAGTAACACAAAATGAAAGCTACGGCATAAACGGAGACTAGCTAAAGGCGAGGTGACGATACGTGTTGGAAGTGTTTCCAAGGTTGATATGATCAAACGTCGCGCGCTCTCTCTACCATCGGGATTGGTGTTAAACCTAACTAATTGTTATTTGGTGCTTGCGTTAAGCATGAACATGATTGGATCGTGTTTGTTGCAATACGATTATTCATTTAAAGAGAATAATGGTTACTCTATTTTCTTGAATATTCACCTTCAATGGTTTATTGAATCTCGATCGTAGTATTACACATGTTCATAATATTAGTGCCAAAAGATACGAGTTAATGATGATAGTACCACTTACTTGTGGCACTGCCGCTTGAGTCATGTTAGTATAAATTGCATGAAGAGGCTCCATGCTGATGGATCTTTGTACTCACCTGATTTCGAATCACTAGTGACATGCAAATCATACCACATGAGCAAGGCCTTGTTTTCATTGAGATGAAATAAGATAGTAACTTGTTGGAAGTGATACATTTTGATGTATGCAGTCCAATAGGTACTGAGGCACGCGGTAGATATCATTATGTTCTTACTTCACTGATGATTTGAGTAGATACAGGAATATTTACTTAATGAATCACAAGTCTGAAATGTTGAAAAGTTCAAATCCGTTTCAGAGTGAAGATCGTCGTAACAAGAGGACAAACTGTCTACGATATGATCATAAGAAATGAATATCTGAGTTACGAGTTTTGGTACACAGTTAAGACAATGTGGAAATTGTTTCGCGGTTCATGCCACCTGGAACATCATAGTGTGATGATGTGTCTGAACATCATAGCCACGCACTATTTGATATGGTGCATACTATGATATCTTTTATCGAATTACCACTATCGTTTATGGGTTATGCATTAGAGACAACCACACTCACTTTAAATAGGGCACCGCGTATTTCCGTTGAGATGACACAGTATAGACTGAGGTTTAGAGAAATCTAAACTGTCATTTCTTGAAAGTTTGGGGCTTCGACACTTATGTGAAAAAGTTTCAGTATGATAAGCTCGAACCCAAAGCGGACAAATGCATCTTCATAGGATATCCAAAACAGTTGGATACATCTCCTATCTCAGATCCAAAAGCAAAGTGTTTGTTTCTAGAAACGGATCCTTTCTCGAGGAAAGGTTTCTCTCGAAAGAATTGAGTGGGAGGGTAGTAGAACTTGATGAGGTTATTGAACCATCACTTCAACCAGTGTGTAGCAGGGCGCAGGAAGTTGTTCCTGTGGCGCCTACACCAATTGAAGTGGAAGCTGATGATGGTGATCATTGAGCTTCGAATCAAGTCACTACAAACCTCGTAGGTCGACAAGGTCGCGTACTGCTGCAGAGTAGTACGGTAACCCTGTCTTGGAGGTCATGTTGTTGAGCAACAGTGAACCTACGAGTTATGGAGAAAGCGATGGTGGGCCCAGATTCCGACAAATGGCTGGAAGCCATGAAATCCGAGAGAGGATCCATGTATGAAAACAAAGTGTAGACTTTAAAAGAACTACTTGATGGTCATAAGACTACTGAGTAAAGATGGATCTTTAAAAGAAGACAGACGATGATGGTGATAAGTCACTATTAAGAAAAGCTCGACTTGTCGCAAAGATGTTTTCGATAAGATCAAACAGTTGACTATGATGAGACTTTCTCACTCGTAGCGATGCTAAAAGTCTGTTAGAATTATGTTAGTTGTTGATGCATTATTTATGAAATATTGCACGTAGGATGTCAAAACATTGTTTTCTCGACGGTTTCCTTGAGCAAACATTGTATGTGATACAACCAGAAGGTTTTGTCGATCCTAAAGATACTAGCAAGTATGCAAGCTCCAGTAATCCTTCAATGGACTGGTGCAAGCATCTCGGAGTTGGAATATACACTTTGATGAGATGATCAAAGATTTTGGGTTTGTACAAGGTTTATGAGAAACTTGTATTTCCAAAGAAGTGAGTGGGAGCACTATAGAATTTCTGATAGGTATATGTGGTTGACATATTGTGGATCAGAAGTAATGTAGAATTTCTGTAAAGCATACAAGGTTATTTGAAAGAAGTTTTCAAAGGAGTACCTGGATTACGCTACTTGAATGTTGAGCATCAAAGATCTATGGAGATAGATCGAAAGCGCTTAATAGAAGTTTCAACAAGATGCATGCCTTGACAAGTTTTTGAAAGAGTTCAAAATAGACCAGCAAAGAAGGAGTTCTTGGTTGCGTTGTGAGGTGTGAATTTGAGTAAGACTCAAAACCCGACCACGGCAGAATAAAGAGAATAGACGAAGGTCGTCTTCTATGCCTTAGCCGTAGAATCTAAAGTATGCCACGCTGTGTACCGCACCTAAAGTGTGCCTTGACTCAAAGTATGTTGAGAGGTACAGAGAGTGATCCATGATTGAATCACCAGCAGCGGTCGAAATTTATCCTTAGTAACTAATGGACTAAGGAATTTTTCTCGATTATGGAGGTGGTTAAAGAGTTTGTCGTAAAGGGTTACGTCAATGCAAGCTTTGACACTAATCCGGATAACTATGAGTAGTGAAACGGATTCGTATAGTAGAGTAGATATTTGGAGCATTTCCGAATAGCACGTAGTAGCAGCATCTATAAGATGACATAAAGATTTGTAAAGAACGCACGAATCTGAAAGTTTCAGAACCGTTGACTAAAACCTCTCTCACAAGCAAGACATGATCAGACCCCATAACTATATGGGTGTTGGATTCGTTGGAATCACATGGTGATGTGAACTAGATTATTGACTCTAGTGCAAGTGAGAGACTGTTGGAAATATGCCCTAGAGGCAATAATAAATTAGTTATTATTATATTTCTTAGTTCATGATAATCGTTTATTATCCATGCTATAATTGTATTGATTGGAAACACAATACTTGTGTGGATACATAGACAAAACACTGTCCCTAGTAAGCCTCTAGTTGACTAGCTCGTTAATCAAAGATGGTCAAGGTTTCCTGGCCATAGGCAAGTGTTGTCACTTGATAACGGGATCACATCATTAGGAGAATCATGTGATGGACTAGACCCAAACTAATAGACGTAGCATGTTGATCGTGTCATTTTGTTGCTACTGTTTTCTGCGTGTCAAGTATTTATTCCTATGACCATGAGATCATATAACTCACTGACACCGGAGGAATGCTTTGTGTGTATCAAACGTCGCAACGTAACTGGGTGACTATAAAGATGCTCTACAGGTATCTCCGAAGGTGTTAGTTGAGTTAGTATGGATCAAGACTGGGATTTGTCACTCCGTGTGAACGGAGAGGTATCTCGGGGCCCACTCGGTAATACAACATCACACACAAGCCTTGCAAGCAATGTAACTTAGTGTAAGTTGCGGGATCTTGTATTACGGAACGAGTAAAGAGACTTGCCAGTAAACGAGATTGAAATAGGTATACGGATACTGACGATCGAATCTCGGGCAAGTAACATACCGAAGGACAAAGGGAATGACATACGGGATTATATGAATCCTTGGCACTGAGGTTCAAACGATAAGATCTTCGTAGAATATGTAGGATCCAATATGGGCATCCAGGTCCCGCTATTGGATATTGACCGAGGAGTCTCTCGGGTCATGTCTACATAGTTCTCGAACCCGCAGGGTCTGCACACTTAAGGTTCGACGTTGTTTTATGCGTATTTGAGTTATATGGTTGGTTACCGAATGTTGTTCGGAGTCCCGGATGAGATCACGGACGTCACGAGGGTTTCCGGAATGGTCCGGAAACGAAGATTGATATATAGGATGACCTCATTTGGTTACCGGAAGGTTTTCGTGCATTACCGGAAAAGTTTCGGGCTCATCGGTAGTGTACCGGGAGTGCCGGGAGGGGTGCCGGGGACCATCGGGAGGGGTGTCACGCCCCAAGGGGTCTCATGGGCTATGGGAAGAGATAAAACCAGCCCCTAGTGGGCTGGAATAAGTTCCCACTAAGGCCCATAAGGTTTGAGAAGGAAAAAACACAAGGTGGAAAGAGTTTCCAAGTGGGAAGGTGGAATCCTACTCCAAGTAGGATTGGAGTAGGACTCCTCCACCTCCAATTTCGGCCAAACCTTTAGGTTTTGAGGCTGCCTCCTCCCCTCCCTCCCACCTATATATACGGAGGTTTTAGGGCTGATTTGAGACGACTTTCTCACGGCTGCCCGACCACATACCTCCATAGTTTTTCCTCTAGATCGCGTTTCTGCGGAGCTCGGGCGGAGCCCTGCTGAGACAAGATCATCACCAACCTCCGGAGCGCCGTCACGCTGCCGGAGAACTCTTCTACCTCTCCGTCTCTCTTGCTGGATCAAGAAGGCCGAGATCATCGTCGAGTTGTACGTGTGCTGAACGCGGAGGTGCCGTCCGTTCGGTACTAGATCGTGGGATTGTTCGCGGGGCGGATCGAGGGACGTGAGGACGTTCCACTACATCAACCGCGTTCACTAACGCTTCTGCTGTACGATCTACAAGGGTACGTAGATCACTCATCCCCTCTCGTAGATGGACATCACCATGATAGGTCTTCGTGCGCGTAGGAAATTTTTTGTTTCCCTTGCGACGTTCCCCAACACCGAATACCCGGAAGTACTTGAGATTGGGTTTGTTTCCAGTTAGAATCTCATACGGAGTCTTGTTCAAGCCTTTGCGAATATAGAGCCGATTGGATGCATGACATGCTGTGTTGATGGCCTCTGCCCAGAAGTTATATGGAGATCTGAATTCTGCCATCATTGTCCTTGCAGCATCTATCAAGGTCCGGTTCTTCCTTTCTGCCACGCCGTTTTGTTGAGGGGTATATGGTGCAGAATATTGGTGTTTTATTCCCTCATCACCTAGAAACTCATCCAAGGTGTAGTTCTTGAACTCGGTGCCGTTGTCACTTCTAATCATCAAGATCTTTGCTTCATGTTGACGTTGGGCTTCATTAGCAAAGTTGATGACAGTTTGTTGAGTTTCACTCTTCTTTTTGAAGAAATATACCCAGGTATATCTTGAGTAGTCGTCAACGATCACCAAGCAATACTTTCTGCCTCCAAGACTATCAAATGATGGAGGACCAAACAGATCCATATGGAGAAGCTCCAATGGCCTCTTAGTGTAGATAAGAGTCGTTGGACGATGAGCCGTTTCATGAATCTTTCCTTCAATGCAGGCACTGCAAACACGATCTTTAGCAAAACTCACATTTGTTAGTCCACGAATATGGTCCCCTGTCAGAAGGCTTTGCAAAGATCTCATATTGACATGAGCTAAACGGCGATGCCAAAGCCAGCCCACATCAAATTTAGCCATTAAACATGTCGCGGTCTTAGTGGGTCGCTTTGAGAAGTTCACCACATAAAGACCATTTTCGACATATCCAACATAGGCTACTTTAAGAGTCTTGCTCCTCAGGAGGACCACAGTATCAAGATTAAAGAATGTGGAAAAACCCATAATTGCGAGTTGACGAACCGAAAGTAAATTGTAGGCAAGTGACTCAACAAGCATGACCTTCTCAATAGATAAATCTTGAGAGACGACCACCTTACCAAATCCGAATACCTTTGACGAGGATGCAATGGCGAATTGGACATGGGTGGGCATAGATGGAGAAGGATGCACATCCACCACTAAGTCCTTGCTTCAGGTCATATGATTTGTTGCTCCACTATCGAGCAACCATGACACCCCACCGGAAGCAAACTCCTGCAATAGATCAAGGCTTGGTTTTAGGTACCCATTTTTTAATGGGTCCTTTCATGTTAGAGACAAGGGTCTTAGGAACCCAGATAGCCCATTCAATATGCTCATCGTAGGAACTAACAAATCTGGCATAAACATGCCCATCACTAGCTTTAGTAGGAATGACATAAGACATAAGAAGAATTAAGTTTGTCGGCTGTGTTAGTAGGAATGGTTTTGCCCTTCTTGAGGTTTCCATAGTCCACCTTGTTCCTGTTCACCTTCTGAGTCCCCTCACCCTCTTTGACAAAGATGTCCATGAGGGTAGGAGATCGTTTGTTCCTGTTCCTCCTTTTACCTTTTGACATGGAGGTAAGTCCAAGTCCCTCCTTTCCTACAACACCTTTTTGAGTGCTCAAGAGGTCGTTCAGGCTCTTCTCACCTTGTATGCATGCCACAAGGCCCTTCTCAAGTTTCTCCTTTAACTTGGCATTTTCCTCCACAAGATGTACATGCTCACAACAGGGATTAGTTTCACAAGCATTATCAATTAACACAAAGGGAGGACAAGTAGAGATCTCCTTGGTAAGCTTTGCTTGGAGTTGATCATGAGACTCTTTCAGAGAGAAATGAGCACCTTTCAAGACCTTGTGGGCCTTGTTGAGTGTGTCAAACTCCTCCTTGAGTCTGTCATGGCCAACCCCAAGAGCATACTTTTCAGACTTAAGCATACGGGTAAGAACAACATCATGATCTAGTTTCTTTTGCATTTTAGTGCAATCATCGTTGTATGACTCCTCAAGAGCCAAACGAAGAGTGCGCTCCTTTTCTAGAGCAAGAGATAATTCAGCAATTTCATCGGCATAGTCACGACTGTGTCCGTGAAGCTCGGAGATGGTCTCCTCATGAGACTCAATGAGGTCAGTGGCCTCACCCAGTTGTTCCAAGAGAGCAACAAAGTGCTTCTTGGATTCTCCCTTAATAGTGCACAGAAACTTGTCAAGATCATGCTCATTAAGTTCCACAACATCACTATCATCAACACAGTTTAACAATGAAGGAGCAGTAGCGATGTTGGTCTTAATGATGGGAGTTACCTGATTGATACCGTTTGCCATGAGGCACTTGGTGATGTGGTTCTCGTTGGGGGCGTTGAAAAGAGAAACCTTCTGGGGAGAGGTAGTGGCAATAGCAACAGTTGACGTTGCCACTATATCATCATCATCATCATCATCGGAAGGGTACTCTTCAAGGGCCACCATCCCTTTTGGGTGAGGTTTCTTCACAAAGTTGTTCTTGATGGGGAATGATTTGGTTTTGTCTTTGCGAATGAGCTTGCCCCCGTTGTCTTCCCTTTTCTCATAGGGACATTCGGCCACGAAGTGACTCACGTTACCATAGTTATAACATGTCCTTACTCGTTGTTTGGGTTTGAATCCACTCGAGTTGTTGTTGGTGAAGGTGGGTCTTGAGTTCCTCTTGTTGCCCCAGAATTGCCTTGATGCAAGAGCCATGTGCTCATGATAGGCATACTTCGTGTCTTCAGGGCAGCTCTCTTCTTCATCATCCTCTTCTTCTTCTTCAGGCATTGCTTTTGCTTTCAACGCAAGGTTGGGTGAAGTTGTCTTTGAGCGAACACGAGCAAGTGCATTGTTGGCTGTTTCGTTCATGGTTGACATTGCAATGAATTCATCCAACACCTCACTGGAAGACAAGGAGTGGAAGTCTGGCCGCTGACGAATGACGGATGACATGGCTTTGTTGAAAGGCATGATGGCTTTGAGAAACTTGCGCTTGACCCATGTATCATCCACATCCTTGCTCCCATGATCCTTGAGTGCCACATCAATAGCAGTCACCCTCCGATAGAGATCACGAGGGTCCTCGTCTTCCTTCATCACAAACTCATCGGCCTTATCAAGTATCACTTCATAGTTGGATCATTGAATGCTTGAGCTTCCCTTATACAACACCATAATATGCTCCCAACAATCCTTGGCCAATGTGAAGGGATGCAAGTGAGGAAGATCTTCAGGTGGCACTGCGGACTGGAGAATGAACAAAGCGGAGTGATTGTATTGGTTGTCTGCATCTTCTCTTGGTGTGAGGTTGCTTGGATCATGAGGATAATATCCTTGTTCGATGATTCTCCACAAGTTTGTTGAGTTGTGATTCAAATGAGACTTAATAGAAAATACCAAGTTAGCAAAGTCACCTTTTACAAGCTTAGGAGGAGGACCAACAGGATTAAGACGCGGTGCGGGAACGGATCCTCCATAGGCCATGGGGGGTGGAACTGAGGCATATGTTCCAGTCCCATCCTTTTCGTGAGATGAGGAAGGTCGCATACCTTTAGCCGCTTCCTTAGAGGAGTTGGCCTCCGAATCGGTGATGGTGGGTTTAACCACTATAGCCGGTTCGGGAGAACTTTTAAATCCCTCAATTAACTCTTTAAGCATGGTCTTGACTTCGTTCGTCAAGGACGTATTGAGGGCGGCCATAGCCGTATTCAAGTCGCCCCTTGTGACCGAAGTCAAGTCCATGGCCTCGGGTTGCCCATGGTTAATTCCCTCTTCGCCTTCCATACTCTTCGGGTGGTTAAACCCTTAATAAAGAGACGTGGCTCTGATACCAATTGAAAGGATCGATATGGTTGACTAGAGGGGGGGGGGGTGAATAGACAACGACCACTTTTTAATTAGACTTAGCAAGTTAAGGTAAACAACATATGGGTTCACAAATATTACGACAATGAGGTGAACCCTAATGAAGCTAACAACGAGAGCTATTAAGACAAGTAAGATATAGACAACAACATAAGCATACACAAAGTAAAGGTTAGAGATAACCACAAGTGGAACCGATGGAGACGAGGATGTGTTACCGAAGTTCCTTCCCTTTGACGGGAAGTATGTCTCCGTTGGAGCGGTGTGGAGGCACAATGCTCCCCAATAAGCCACTAAGGCCACCGTATTCTCCTCATGCCCTCGCACAATGCAAGGTACCGTGATTCCACTATAGGTGCCCTTGAAGGCGGCGACCGAACCTTTACAAACAAGGTTGGGGCAAACTCCACACAAAGTTTGGAGGCTCCCAACAAGACCACGAAGCTTCACCACAATGGAATATGGCTTCGAGGTGACCTCAACCGTCTAGGATGCTCAAACACCCAAGAGTAACAAGATCCACAAGGGATTGGTGGGAGAATCAACTTTTCTCTTGGTGGAAGTGTGGATCTAGGCCTTCTCAACCAATCCCTAAAGAATCAACAAGTTTGATTGGCTAGGGAGAGAGATCGGGCACTTTTGAGCTTAGGGAGCAACAATGGAGCTTGGGAGGGTAAGAGATAAGGTTCCACAGCTAGAAGAACCCTTTATATAGTGGGGGAAAAATCCAACAGTTTTCCCCACTCTCTGCCCGAGCTGCAGCGGTACTACCGCTGGCTGCAGCGGTACTACCGCTGGGCCCCTGGTAGTGCAAAGGCACCATCACCGCCAAGAAAGTCTTCGCAAAAAGGTCCGTCCACGTACAACCGCTAGGCAGGTGGTACTAAGCTCCTGGAGCGGTACTACCGCTGACCAGGGGCGGTACTACGGCTAGCTAGCGGTACTACCGCTGGCTGCAGCGGTACTATCGCTAGCACTCCAGCGGTACTACCGCTAGGGCCAGCGGTACTACCGCTGGGGGACCATTTTGCAAAGAGGAAAGAAACACAGATGCGGGAGCCGCTCCAAAGATGCAGGTAAGGGAAAATATGTGAAGTGTGTGCGTGCAAAGATTGATTCCACCCAAACCTTTCCACTACGGTTCCCCTCTTAATAGTACGGCTTTCCTATGACTCAAATAAAGAGAATCGTAGAGAACGCCGTGCTTCTGTTCCATGAACGAGGAGGCGAGTCGTCTTGTGCCGTTGACGTGTGTTATCTGAAACCTTAACACACACGGTTAGTCCTTTACGGTACTGTCATCAATCACCAAAATTACTTAGGCATAAACTATGCCCCAACAATGGACGTATCAACTCCCCCAAGCTTAGACCTCGCTTGTCCTCAAGCGAAAGCTAAGCTCAATAAATATGTCCACATGTTTAGGGAGAGTGGTGTCGACAAAACAGAATACGAACATGCATGCATCATGATCATGATGCGAACAACAATACTAACATATAATCTCTCATGCTAAAGTGATAATTCCTTCACAAAGTAAAGCATGGATCACGAACCTTATCGAGAAGTAACAACCGATAGCATGTAGTCATTGAAGCACTTGCAATTTATCACAGCATCAGAAAGAGTCAAATAAGATCAAAGTACTCAATCATCCTTTCGTTCTCTACAATTGCTACAACTCACGTGGTACTCATGAGATCAAAGTTCCAGCTGGACACAGAGAAAGATAGGGGCTTATAGTTTTGCCTCCCAACTGCTTACCTCAACTTTAATGTCAACAATAATAAATCATGAATACCTACTTCCAAGTTGACATATGAATATAGATATTTCCGAAGCATATGACGTTAGCCAAGATAAAGGCGAGATAAGGAATTGGTGAAGATCACCATGACTCTTTCAAGGGCAAAAAGTAAAGGTACAAGATAGGCCCTTTGCAGAGGGAAGCAGAGGTTGTCATGCGCTTTCGAGGTTTGGATGCGTGTCCTCTTAGTTCGGAGGAACATCACTTTATATTGCCTCCTGTGATAAAGAACTTTATTATGCAGTCTGTCGCTTTTATGTCTTCCTTATCACAGGTTCGTACAAAGCTTATTTTCCATACACTAATAGATCATACATATTAGAGAGCAATTTTTATTGCTTGCACCGATGACTACTTACTTGAGGGATCTTATTCAATCCATAGGTAGGTATGATGGACACTCATGGCAAGACTGGGTTGAAGGTTTATGGATGCACAAGTAGTATCTCTACTTGGTGCGGGAGTTTTGGCTAATATGAGATGGAAGCAATCGTCACATGCTAAGGGATCTCTAATCATATAACATTGTTCGAGACCAAGCAAATACAATTCATTATGTTGTCTTCCTTGTCCAATATCTACTTCTAGGCATGTAATAGTTTAGTGAGTGTTCACAATCATAGATGGTGTCAGAGATGATATATTTATATGTGAACCTCTCCTTCCTTATCACTTCCTATTAATTGCAACAATGACCAAGGTCTACGTTTGTCTACCCTCAACAAGTCTCAATCATCATTCTTCTTATATGTGAAGCCATCACTTCCCATAAGATCATTACATGATCTTTCATGCTTTTTGTTCTTTTCTCAATCTATTGATTATGGCAAGAGGCAAAGCCCTTCAACTAAGACACTCTTTATTATATGGCTCACGAGCTCGAATACATCGGGGGTGACTCAAAGCAAACTCAAGACTAAACACTAACACTTTTAGTCTACTAGAGAAAAAAACTGAAAAGGAAAACTAAAGCAAAGGTAAAAGCAAAAGATGTGATGGTGATACGATACTGGGGCAACTCCCCCAAGCTTGGAAAAAGCCAAGGGGATTGCCCATACCCATGCTCAGTTGTCTTCCTTTGGTGGTGATGGTGGTGGAGTTGTTGAAGAGGTCTTGAGCTTGTTTAATTTCCACTTGAGCACAAAATTATGCTCCCTCAGATCATCATTTTCCTCTTCAAGCTTCAACACCCTTTGGCATAATTCCTGCTTACTCTCCTACAAGAAAAGGGAAGGGATAAATAGAGTCTTAGGCTTCTTCCTTGAGTCAGGGAGCCTCGACTTCTTGAACTCACATGCGTGTGTCCAGGTTGAGGTAGAGGAGCCTCCTCTTCATCGGAACTTGTTTGTTCCTTCCCCTTGGGATCATAATCTTCTTCCTCATCAGTGGTCCAGCCATAAGGATCCAAGTCCCCATAGACTTTGGGGTCAGCAAGGTAATCTACCACATAGCTTTCCCCTCTGAATCTTGAGAAGACATCTTGCCCTAGATCTGCGGCAGAAAACAGGCTCGAAACGAAAAACAGAGGAAATTTGCGTGATACAGGTGTCAGACCTCATGGGAGAATATATAATGATTTTTTCCAGACCAGAAGGAGTACTCCGCACGAAAACGGAGTCCAGGAGGCACACGAGGTGGCCACAAGCCCCCCAGGCGCGATCAGGGGGTGGGCCCGCGCCTGGCAGGCTTGTCGCCTCCTTGCGCACTTTCCGGACTATTTCCAATTTTTGTATTTTTTCAAATATTCCAAAACGGAGAAAATTTTCCACTGGAAAAGTTTTGGGCTCTGTTTTCTTACCGAATCACATACCTCTTTGTTTTCGGAGTCTGAAACAGGCTGATAAATGTCCCTTAGGTATTCTTCCGGAGTTATGGTATTGATGATATTGCTTTCAACATTTATGGGAGTACCTGAGATATAATGCTTGATTCTCTGCCCATTTACAACTCTCGGACAATTATCTTCCGTGTTGTTGATCTTGATAGCACCGGAACGATATACTTCCTCAACAATATAGGGACCTTCCCATTTAGAGAGAAGCTTGCCTGCAAAGAATCTTAAACGAGAGTTATATAGCAAGACATAATCACCTACATTGAACTCACACTTTTGTATCCTCTTATCATGCCACCTCTTAACCTTCTCTTTGAACAACTTGGCATTCTCATATGCCTGAGTTCTCCATTCATCAAGCGAGCTAATGTCAAATAACCTCTTCTCACCAGCAAGTTTGAAGTCAAAGTTGAGCTCTTTGATTGCCCAATAAGCTTTATGCTCTAACTCAAGAGGTAAATGACATGCTTTACCATACACCATTTTGTACGAAGACATGCCCATGGGATTCTTATAGGCAGTTCTATAAGCCCACAGTGCATCATCGAACTTCTTAGACCAATTCTTTCTAGACCTGTTGACAGTCTTTTGCAGAATTAGTTTAATATCTCTATTGCTTAGCTCTACTTGACCACTGGACTGAGGGTGATAGGGAGACGCAATTCTATGGTTGACATCGTACTTAGCAAACGTTTTACGGAAAGCACCATGAATGAAATGTGAACCACCGTCGGTCATTAGATATCTAGGGACTTCAAATCTAGGGAAAATAACTTCTTTAAGCATCCTGATAGAAGTGTTGTGATCAGCACTACTAGTGGGGATAGCTTCTACCCACTTAGTGACGTAATCAACAGCAACTAAGATGTGAGTATACCTGTTGGATTTTGGAAAAGGTCCCATATAATGAAAGCCCCAAACTTCAAATGGTTCAATGACAAGTGAATAGTTCATAGGCATTTCCTGACGTTTACCGATATTACCTACTCTTTGACATTCGTCAGAGGACAAGACAAACTTACGGGCATCCTTGAAGAGAGTGCGTGATACGTCTCAAACGTATCTATAATTTTTGATGGTTTCACGCTGTTATCTTGTTAACTTTGGATGTTTTGTTTACCTTTTATATCTTTTTTGGGACTAACTTATTAATCCAGTGCCAAGTGCCAGTTCCTGTTTTTTCTGTGTTTTTGACTCTTTTCAGATCTGATTTTGGAACGGAGTCCAAACGGAATAAAATCCCCAAAATAAATTTTTCGAGAACAGAAGAAGATCGGGAGGCTTGAGGGCCAAGGCAGTGGGCCCACAGGGAGCCCACAAGCCCTGTTGCCGCGGCCAGGGGGGAGGCTGCGTCAACCAAGCTTGTGGCCTCCCTGGCGCTCCCCTTCCCTAGGTCTTTGGCCTATAAATTCCCTAAAAATCCAGAAAAAATGAGGGCATCCACGAAAACACTTTTCCGCCACCGCAAGCTTCCGTTTCCGTGAGATCTCATCTGGAGACCCTTCCCAGTGCCCTACCGGAGGGGACTTTGGAGTTGGAGGGCTTCTACATCAACATCATCGCCTCTCCAATGACTTGTTAGTAGTCTACTTCAGACCTACGGGTCCATAGTTAGTATCTAGATGGCTTCGTCTCTCTCTTGGATCTTCAATACAAAGTTCTCCATGATCTTCATGGAGATCTATCCGATCTAATCCTCTTTGGCGGTGTGTTTGTCGAGATCCGATGAATTGTGGACATGTGATCAGATTATCTATGAATTATATTTGAGTCTTTGCTGATTTCTTATATGCATGATTTGATATCCTTGTAAGTCTTCGTTTCCACTTTCACGTTTACTTTGCTTTGTTACTCTTTGCTTTCAGTTCTCACTTTGCAAACAATCTATAAGGGATTGACAACCCCTTCATAACATTGGGTGCAAGCTCTTTGTGTTTGTGCAGGTACTTGTGAACGCTCCTCCTACTGGATTGATACCTTGGTTCTCAAAACTGAGGGAAATACTTACCGCCGCTGTGCTACATCACCCTTTCCTCTTCAAGGGAACACCAACGCAAGGCTCCAAGGCCGCGGGGAAATCCTTTGCATATTTGCCAAGGAAGTCCCTATAGGCGTAGCCGCAGCAGCAGGATTCCTAGTGCCGTTACTAGGGAAGGTCTGTTGTCGCAGTAGTAGAAGGATTTCTGGCGCCGTTGCCGGGGAGGAGATCTATCCAAGTAGGTGTCACAAACTCATCTCTTGCATTTACCTTTTTTGCCAGTTGCCTCTCGTTTTCCTCTCCCCCACTTCACATTTGCCGTTTTCATTTGCCTTTCTCCTTTGCCGTTTTCATTTGCCTTTTGCCAGTTTTCTTGCTTGCTTGTGTTCTTGTTAGTTTGTTGAATTCATCATGGCTGAAAACACCAAACTTTGCAACTTCTCGAGTACCAATAATAATGATTTTATTAGTACTCCGATTGCTCCCGCCACTAGTGCGGAATCGTATGAAATCAACGCAGCTTTGCTGAATCTTGTTATGAAAGAGCAATTCTCTGGCCTTCCTAGTGAAGATGCCGCATCCCATCTCAATACCTTCATTGAGCTTTGCGATATGCAAAAGAAAAGAGATGTGGATAATGACGTGATTAAGTTGAAACTTTTTTCTTTCTCGTTGCGAGATCGGCAAAAACTTGGTTTTCTTCTTTGCCTAAAAATAGTATCGATTCTTGGGATAAGTGCAAAGATGCTTACATATCCAAGTATTTTACGCCGGCTAAGATTATCTCCTTACGTAACGATATCATGAATTTCAAGCAACTTGATCATGAACACGTTGCACAATCTTGGGAGAGGATAAAGTTAATGATTAGAAATTGTCCCGCTCATGACTTGAGTTTGTGGATGATTATACAAATCTTTTACGCTGGTTTGAATTTTGCTTCTCGCAATATCTTGGACTCCGCCTCAGGTGGAACGTTCATGTAAATCACGTTAGGAGACGCTAGAAAACTCCTAGACAATATCATGACCAACTACTCTCAGTGGCACACTGAAAGGTCACCTGCTAGCAAAAAGGTACACGCTATAGAAGAAATTAACTCGCTTAGTGCTAAGATGGACGAGTTGATGAATTTGGTTGCTAGTAGAACTGCTCCTTTAGATCCTAATGACATGCACCTATCTTCCTTGATTGAGAGTAGCAACGCTAGTTTGGACATTAATTTTTTTGGTAGGAATAATTTTGGCAACAACAATGCTTTTAGAGGAAACTATGTTCCTAGGCCTTTTCCTAGTAACTCCTCTAACAACTATGGAAATTCCTACAACAACAATTATGGAAATCACAACAAATTACCCTCTGATTTAGAGAGTAATATCAAGGAGTTCATCAACTCTCAAAAGATTTTCAATGCATCCATAGAGGAAAAACTACTCAAAATAGACGATTTGGCTAAGAGCGTTGATAGGATGTCTTGTGATATTGATGCTTTGAAAGTTAGATGTGCTCCTCCCAAGGTCAACTTGGATGAAACTTTAGAAGATATGCGTGTCTCCATGAATGAGAGCAAAGAAAGAACCGCCCAAATTCGCGCTAGGCACGAATGGTTTAAAAGTGTGCGTTCTAGTGATGCAAATCACGAAGATCTTAAAGTGCTTGGTGTGACTCCTCTTGAATCTTTGTTTTCGCGTGTCGAACCCATTGATGAAGGGTCTGGATATGAATCCACTTTGGTTGAAAAACTCCCCAATGATTCGGAGCCCACCTATCTTGATGATAAAGGTGTGGAGAGTGGAGTAGAAGAAATCAAAATTTTGGATAGTAGTGAAACTCCCACTTTGGATTTCAAGGAATTCAATTATGATAGTTGCTCCTTGTTTGAATGCATTTCCTTGATGCAATCCATTGCAAACTCTCCACATGCTTATAGCCAAAGCAAAGCCTTTACCGCTCATATCGTAGATGCTATGATGAAATCTCTTGAAGAGAAGCTCGAATTAGAATTATCTATACCTAGAAAACTTCATGATCAGTGGGAACCTACTATCAAAATCAAAATCAAAAACTATGAATGCAATGCTTTGTGTGATTTGGGTGCTAGTCTTTCCGCGATTCCAAAGTCTTTATGTGATATTCTTGGTTTTCATGAGATTGAAGAGTGTTCTCTTAATTTGCATCTTGCGGATTCTACTGTCAAGAAACCCATGGGAAGGATTGATGATGTTCTTATTGTTGCAAATAAGAACTATGTACCCGTGGATTTCATTGTACTTGACATAGATTGCAATCCTTCATGTCCCATTATTCTTGGTACACCTTTCCTAAGGACTATTGGTGCTATCATCGATATGAAGGAAGGGAATATTAGATTTCAATTTCCCCTAAAGAAGGGCATGGAGCATTTTCCTGTAAAGAAAATAAGATTGCCTTATGAATCTATGATGAGGGCTACTTATGGTTTGAGCACCAAAGATGACTATACGTGATTCCATCACCTTTTGCCTAGCTAAGGGCGTTAAACAATAGCGCTTGTTGGCAGGCAACCCAACGAATCTATCCTTTTTCTTTCTGTTTTGTTTTTTCCACACTTCCATAATTCTGTTATGATTGTGTTTTTTGTGTTTCTTTTTGCGTTTGTGCCAAGCAAAACCGTTATGATTAGTCTTGGGGATGATCGTTTGGTCATGCTGGAAAAGACAGAAACTTTGTGCTCACGAAAAGAATTTTCATTTTTTTTATGTAAGAGATTTTGAGTTGATTCTTTTTGCTGGTGATTGCTACGAAAATTCTTCATATTGTCGTAATGTTTCAGAATTTTTGAAGTAACAGAAGTATATGAAGTATACAGTTTGCTACAGACTGGTCTGCTGTTAACAGATTCTGTTTTTGTTGAGTTGGTTGCTTATTTTGATGAAACTATGGATAGTATCGGGGGGGGGGGGGGTATTAGCCATGGAAGATTGAAAATACAGTAATCCAACATCAACGTAAGTAGAATTTAAGTTTTCTACAGTACCTAAGGAAGTGGTGGTTTGCTTTCTTATACTAATGTTATCACGAGTTTCTGTTTAAGTTTCGTGTTGTGAAGTTTTCATGTTTTGGGTGAAGTTCTTATGGACAAAAAGATAAAGAGTGGCAAGAGATCAAGCTTGGGGATGCCCAAGTCACCCCAAGTTGATTCAAGGATGTCGTAAAAGCCTAAGCTTGGGGATGCCCCGGGAAGGCATCCCCTCTTTCATCTTCAATCCATCGATAACGTTACTTGGGGCAATATTTTTATTCACCACATGTTATGTGTTTTGCTTGGAGCGTCTTGTATCGTAGGAGTCTTTTATTTTTGTTGTGTCACAATCATCCTTGCTGCACACCTAGAGAGAGAGACATGCACTCACCGTGATTTTGTCGAGCTTCACTTATATCCTTTGGTTAGACAATTCAGCTCAGATGTGCTTCACTTATATCTTTTGAGCTAGTTGCTTTTGCTCTATGTGCTTCACTTATATCTTTTAGAGCACAACGGTGCGTGGCTTGGTAGTTGATGTATGCTATGATAGTAGTCTCAAAAGGGGTAGTTATCCAATGGGATATGAAAACTTCCACCTTCATGTGCATTGAATAGTTAGAGAAGTTTGATTCATCTCAATTAGTTTTGAGTTGTGGTTGTGGTAATATTGAAGTTATATTAGTAAGGTGTTGTGGATCTAGAAATACTTGTGTTGAAGTTAGTGATTCCCGTAGCATGCACGTATGGTGAACCGCTATGTGATGAAGTCTGAGCATGATTAGTTTATTGATTGTCATCCTTTGTGTGGCCGTCGGGATCGCGCGATGGTTTATACCTACCAACCCTTCCCCTAGGAGTATGCGTTGAATGCTTTGTTTCGACTACTACTAAAACTTTTGCAACAAGTATATGAGTTCCTCATGACGAATGTTGAGTCCATGGTTTAGATGCACTTTCACCTTCCACCATCACTATCTTCTTTAGTGTCGTGCAACTTTTGCCGGTGCACAAAACCACCCATATAGCCTTCCTCAAAACAGCCACCATACCTACCTACTATGGCTTTTTGAAAGCTATTCCGAGATATATTGCCATGCAACTACCACCATGACATGTGCCACCACTTCTACATTGCCACTGCATGATCATAAGATAGCGAGCATGATATTTCCCTTGATGTTTATGTCATGCTAGATCATTGTCATGATACACTACCGAAGGCATTCCATATAGAGTCATCATTCTCTAAGTCTTGAGTTGTAAGTGTGATGATCATCATTGATGGAGCATTGTCCCATGTGAGGAAATAAAAGAGGCCAAAGATGCCCACCAAAATAAAAATAAAAACAAAAAAGAGGCCAAAGAGCCCAACAAAAAAATGATGAGAGAAAAAGAGAGAAGGGACAATGCTACCACCTTTCCACACTTGTGCATATTAAGCACCATGATCTTCATGTTTGAGAGTCTCTCGTTTTGTCACCACCATATAGCTAGTGGGAAATTTTCATTATATAACTTGGCTTGTATATTCCAATGATAGGCTTCCTCAAAATTGCCTTAGGTCTTCGTGAGCAAGCAAGTTGGATGCACACCCACTAGTTTTCTTTAGGGCTTATTCCATCTGTGCCCCCCAATTCCTTAGTTGTGTTCAGTTTTCCCCACGCTTCAAACTTTTGCTCACTTTTCCCCACTCCCTTAGCTGAAACTCTCACAAATGTTCATAATAGGCGTTTGCCGTCTTGGCCGTTAACTGACTTGTGGGGCCATGTTGGACTCTGTTGACTCTGGCTGTGGCTTCGCTGGTTGGGCCGTGTTTGTGTTCATAGGATGGGCCCGTTAGTTTGTTGGTAATAAATTAAAAAAGCCTACTATCGATGGATGCAGCCTGCTATGCATGCTCGGCTTTGGCATCAATGTAGCCTGCTATGCATGCGAACACCGCCACGCACGCATCTAGTGACCTAGACCTAAACGCATGCATGCACGCCGACACGCACACAACGATCTGTGCCGCACGGTTGCCGGTGGATTCAGTCGCTCTGCAACGTCGTTTCACGCGTCGCAGGCATACGTGCCGGTGGCAGAAGGGGCAGGCTGCACGCACGCTGGCGTCCATATGTCGAGGCATCGGTTCACGCCGCACGGCTGCCGCTCGATTCAGTTGTGCCGGTGGCAGAAGGGGCAGAGCACGCAGAAGGGGGAGGCAGGCAACCGCCAACGCAGAGCATGCAGAAGGGGAAGGCAGGCAGCCGCCAATGCAGAGCATGTAAAGCATGCTCGCTTCGATTCATGTTCACACATTGATGATCGCATCGGTTCATGCACGCACTGAGTCACGATCTACGCCGTTTGCGCGTGTACCCACTTCGTCTCCCCCGGCTATTTAAACTGTCCTTCATTGCCTCTTCTTCTACAGATCCATCTGCGCCTCCCACTTCTCTTCTTCCCCCAAAAGCCAAAGCCGTTCCACTCAGCGAAGCGTTCAAGATGCAGTACAACGGGCCGACGTTCCAAGAGCCTCCCACCGTGCCGGAACGGCGATACCCCGCCAACGTCGTCGTCGAGGCATATTGAAGCCGGCGGCGAAGAAGACGGTGAAGCCGGCGGTTAAGGTGAAGACAACGGTGAAGACATGGCGGCGTTGCCCTAGCTACCCTATCTACTATGTAGTGTGAGTTTGGTGTGTGTGTTGCCCGACCTAGCTACCCTATCTATGCATGTAAGGTTAATTATTATTAGCTATGTAAGAACTTATGTTGCCCTAGCAATTGGTGTGTCGTGTTATATGTAAGAACTTATGTTTCCCTAGCAACCCTATCTAAGTTAAGTTATGTGTGTTATATTAATGCTTTGTTATGTTTGTATTTTGTTCGTCCCAAGTTTAGACACGGCTAGTTGGCGTGGGAAAAATTAACCAAACTAACTCAAAATGATGTGTTTATAGATGCCTTCTAAAAATAAGAACATATTGTACATTTGTACACGGCTTTGGTTTGCTGAGAGCTCTGTATTTTTTAGGTATTCCAAGAATACTTTGGTTTTCAGAAATATTGAAGTATCAAATACTTTGAGATGTTTGGCTTTAGTCAAAAGTGTAGTTTTATATACTTTAATCCCTACTTTAATATGTAGAAAACTACACTATGTTTGAAGTATATAAAAAAGAGGGTTGGACCTCTTTTTCCAATCATGAAGTATAAATTACACTATGTAGAAAACTACACTATGTAGAAAACTACACTTTGAGATGTTTGGCTTTAGTCAAAAGGATAAATGAGGGACCCATAAAGGAAAGTAAAAAACATTCCTCAATGAGATAGAAGAGATTGGGCAATCAAATTAATGAAAAAAGCAATCAGAAACAAAAAAGAACAAATCCATCGTTCCTAAACAAAAAAAGAAACATCGCTTGTTTCTGGGCCTCATTTATCCTTTGTGGGCCTATTGCAGCTTGATTCTCTTTGGGCTCGCGAACTAGGTTTTTTTCTAGCAGAACTGACGAACTCGAGGACAAAAGTTTGGCAAGTGCGAGAGAGAGGAGATGAACTTGATGTATATCCCTTGTGCTGCTCAAGTACTGCTTACTGTCATCTGACGAGCTAGGGTATGATTCAACACTCGAGGTTATTAGCTAACAAAATAATCCTATCATTGAACTGGTAGTTGTCTTTTGTCGAAACTGAAAGTGTCGAAACTTAACAGTAAACTGCATACATTCAGAGATCGACAGTTGCACTAAATAGAGTTGCATTTGAGATAAACAGACGAGGATTGCTAAACAGTGGCAACAAAAGTAGACAAACATCTCTAACGAGAGATGGCCATCAAGTAAAAAATTCCTAGAGCAAGTATTCCTAAAGCTATCAGATTGGATTGCTTCTTCAACTCAATCAGCTGCTTGAAGTTCTTGTTCATCTTCTTCAATTTCGTCTTCAGTTCGACATCTACCACCGTCGGGTATTCCGGACGCGCTGCTGCTGCCGGAGCGGCACTGTCATGGGGCAGATTGAACTCGCGGATTGCATTCCCCCTCGAATCCAGCAAGCCCAACCCTTGAAGCCTCTGGATGTAATCATCCATCCACTCGAAATGGTGGCATTTCTTCACGATCTGAAAACGAAATCATGTAACCTAAATCCAAATCTGATAGATTTTTTGAGAAATTAGAGATAAAGGATGCGAGGAAAACTCAGATCTAACCTGCCCCTCCGGCTTGCTCTCGCATTTGACGAACTCGCGCCCAAAGTTCCCATTCTTCTCCTCCTTCAAAGTCAACCGCTTCAGTGGCACAGTTTGTGGGCAGTCAGTGCATCGAGTCATCGGCACTGGACCATACACCGCCACGTGGAACGGGGGGCTGACAAGGAGGTCGACATATTGCCCGAGAGGAAGAAACAGAGGAATTGGTCGAGAGGAAGAAGAAGGAGAAGATGGGGAAAGAAACAGAGGAATTGCTCGATCTGCTCGATGCCCTTGTCTGCCAGATGGAGAAGAGGAGAAGGGGAAGCTATATTGACGATTTGCCACATTGTATTTTGCAGTTTGAATATTTGAACCAACTCTTAACACTGACATGTGGTGGTCATGTGCGAAAAATACAATTTCATATGTAAAGTGGGGCAGATCGTAAAAACCCGAGAAGGAAAGTGCAGTAGCCAATCAGGATGCATCACGCGGATCGCGCATGCCTGCCCCACATCTGACGGGTGGTGTTTGGCGCTTGGTAGGATCCGACGGCGGACGTTTGACGCTAGGGTTTGGAGCATTTCTACGGGGTTATGAGCGAGTCAACGGGGTTATTAGGGTTTGACCATATTTCAAATGGCCATAACTAAATTAGAAAAAATCGCAAAAATATAAAACAAACGTAGTTCGTCCGTTTATGAGACCTAGTTACCATAAAAAAATATAAACTCGGTATAGGGGCGTTTTTTTGAAAAATCATTTTTTGAAGTGATTTGTCAAAATCAAGTTCAAATGTTTTTTAAAAAAATCAAAATGTTGTAATTCTTGCGCACATAGCCGTCATATGTGACAAGGTTATGAGAAAAAAATATAAACTTGGTGTAGGTCATTTTGATGAAAGAAGGCTTCACACAAATGAGCTATCACCTATGAACATGTTCAGAGTTTGTAGAATAGGGAGAGAGGGTTTAGGGTTTGAAAAAAAACAAAATAATTCAAAAAAAATCAGAAAAATCTCCATAGCTTCATTTTGGAGTGAATAAGAAGGATCTGAACTTACGTTTTCATTTTCATATCTAAAACGTGTTATTTGACGGTTTTGAATTAAAAACATATTTTTCAAAAAGAATGTAGTAATATGAATATTAATCAATAAATAGCGAGACTTTTTTTTTACCCTATATATATGGAACAAGTGTTAATAAAAATATATATGTCTCATTTAGGGAAGGTAAAAAAAACTTGATTTCAAATAGGGCTGTTTACCCTAGCTTTCGAGCTCGTTTCTAGCACATTTCTCATTCGGACTGTTCACCTAGGAATATTGGACTTCAAATGCTCGATCAAATACACCGCACAGAGCAATGAACCTCCAATGTTCAACTTCAACTTTGGCTCGAATCCAAATTTTGGCCCAAATTCAAATATTGATTTAAATTCAATTTTTGATGGAAATTTGAATTCTGACTCAAATAAGGAACCAAAGTAGAAGCAACATTACTACAACTTGTGCCAACATTATTACAACTGATGCCAACATTATTACAGTAGCTCAAATCTACCAAGTTTTAAGATGCCAACATCTTAATACAAGTCTACCAAGTTTTAAGCGACCGACTCGCCCTCAAATTGACAACACAAACATTTCCCAACAACTTAATTCAAATTTTTGACTTGCTCCTTGTGTTTGCAGCTGGCTTCACCGTCTTTCTCCTGGTTTCCCTAGTTGAGATGCTCTTTTCTTTCAGACTCTTGTTGCTTTTGATCTTGGGCTTTACTTGGTGTTTTCCTCGTGGAGGTGCTGATGAAGTAGTTCCACTCGCCGAGCACTTGACGACCATTTGACGGTCATCTATGGGTTCAGTAATCTTTAAAGGCACAATTGGAAAAATTACCCCCTCCTCTTCCTCTCTTATAGCTTCAAAACCATCAAAGGCCATGGTTTCAAAATCTTCTGCTTCTTCATCTCTTGGCCTTTTCTCCCTAGAGCTGGTAAATAAAATTATAAGCCATAGGCAAAAAAGAGAACAAATGCAAACAAAAGGGTAGCTGCATTCTACAAAGGGTGCAAACACATACCAAGATGCTTCATTTGCTGCTGCGTTCTCCAGTGCTTCATTTGCTGCTGCATTCTCCACTGCATCTTCAGTCTCCATTGCTGCTGCATTCTCCTCAGCATTGGATGCTGTCCATCTTTCTTCCTCTCCAAATGATGCATCCACTGCATTGGTACAAAGCCGAGCAATATGCCCCAGAACTCCACATTTTTTGCAAGCACGCTTCTTTGGTAGACGACCCTCCTCACCTGCTCTAATCCTCTCGTTCCTTGGTCTTCCTGGTGGTCTAGTAATGACAGGAGCGTAGAGTTTGAACCCTGGATCTACTATGTTCCATTGATCTTTCCCCAATAGTGCAGGCACATTATCAGCATAAGCAGCCATAAATTTGGCAACAGAGAAATACTCAGAGCAATATTGATCAACTTCACCATCTGCACCCCCGATAACGTTCATCAGATGTAGGGCATGTATGCATGGCTTCCCATGGATCTGCCATTGCCTACAAGTACATTCTCTAGTACTTAGGTTCACAGGATACCTCCATACCCTATTTTTAGTGTCAGTATAGGTAACCTCTCCCTCATATGTACCAGATCGAATACATTTCATCTTCAGTCCTCTTGCCTTCAAGTGCAATGCCTTAATCAGTGATGGGAGCATTTGATGACCAACATATTGTGTTTCTGCAATTATTTTGCGAAGAGCCATCTTTATCATGATCATTTGCCTCATCTTGTCAAATGCTTGCCACAACAAGAGCCCTTTCACTGACTTGAACTTCGAATTGAAGCATTCTGCAAGGTTACTAGTCACATAATCTACTTTGCAGATTTCGTTGAATTTGCTTCTTGACCACACCTTACGATGATGTGCATCCATGTACTCCTTCACAAGAGGATTTTGAGCATACAACACTCTCAAATGGTGTTCATGCTTCCTTTTGCTGCATGTGTATGATGCTGGCCATAAGTTCTCATCATAAACTTTACCTTTGAACTTCTTTTTGAAATTATCGCTAGGTGTCGCATACATTCCCTATGCTCCATCCAGGGAATACAATTTCCACTGCACTCTCTAAACCCTTGCAAGCATCTGTGTGTATAGCTAAACCTGGGGGTGTGCCTATATTGTTGCGCAACTGCTGCAGAAACCAGACCCAACTTTCCTCAGACTCTGCCTCCACCACACCAAATGCAACTGGGAATAGCCAGTTGTGTCCATCAACTGCAGAAGCTGATACTAGCTGTCCTCTCCATCTTCCAGTCAAATGTGTAGCATCTACAGCCAAATAGGGCCTGCAACCATCTAGAAACCGCTGCCAGCAAGCCTTGAAACAAACAAAAGCCCTTCTGAAGCACTCCTTCTGAAATGACTTCCCTTTTATTTTGAATTGAACTGTATGCTTGTCAATCTCTACAACACTCCCTGGACTTTCCATCTCCACTTCAGCTTTGAAAGTGTAAAGCAGCTGAAAACTGTCATTCCATTGACCATTAATTCTGTCAAGAGCCTTTTCCCTAGCATTGAAAATTCTCATGTAAGGAATTTCTATCTTGTACTTCTCAAAAAGCTTCCCATGGAGTGCTGTTGGACCAAGTCTAGGTTCTTCTCTCAGCCAATCCAATATAGCATATGCTACCCACCTAGTTTTTGCTAGCTTGGTTTTGGCCTTTCCCCTCCCCCTCCAGGTGGACATGTGTGCTTGTGTGGGTTTTTCTTTATCTGAAACAAAATAAAAGGGTAAAAAATAGTTAAGAAACCTTACTCAACAATCTGAAACTAAATTACTAACTGAACTTGGATTACCTGAATATATTTGCTCTTTCTCATACGAGATGCATGCAACTTCCACCTACACCTAGGATATGGACAAAAAATTGTGAACCTTGCTAGCTCACTCCTTTTAATCTTATATGTGTTTTCAGATATAATGCACCATGTTTTCACTGCATTCCGACAGTCAACCATTGATTGGAAAATGGTACCTACACTAAGCTCAGGTTTTTCCCTGTTCCACTCAATTGTTGGCATGTCATCACCAACGTATTCATCCTCGATTAAGCTTTCCATGTTCTCCACCTTCTCTTCATCGTCAGTGTCATCAAACCTAGCTTGGCTGATGGGCTCCTCCATATATTCGTCATCCACTGTTTGCTGACTGGCTACATCGACCAGTTCAGGAAACATCATCTCGTCTTCATCATCATTTGTAGGCACTGCCTCGTCAGGTTCTGCATCCTCTTCTACACCAATTGCAGAAGGTACACGAGAAGCAGCAGCTGAATCGGAACCAGAATTGGCAGCAGGCATGTTGTGGCTCCATGAACCACTTGCTTTACTTGGTGTCGACCTACAAGGAGTGCCGGGGTGCTGGCTATTAGCATAGAGAGATGATGTCTGAACTCCCTTCCCCTTCACCCGTTCTGCGCGTGGCTGAAGCACATCAATTTGGAGTTCACCGAATCGGCAGCCAGCAATCCCAGCAAAAAGCAATGGCATATGATCGTCGCAAGTTAGTGGGAGAAATCTTTGCTCGTCACTGCTGAAGTAATTCAGTTCAACAACATCGGCATCACTCCAGGGATAGGTGTTTCTGAGCTCAGCTTGCAAATCTTTGAAAGATATGCTAGTTTCTACCACTTTGGGATAGAAAAATGATGAAATCAAATGCGGTTTAGTACCACGCAGCACACTAGTTTCCATTCTAATCGCCAGCCGGAAAGCCAACGCGGGATCAATCCTATTTTGTTGAAGGAAATAAAGGCTTCAGTTAGCCGGGTAAAATCGAGCACAAATTCGAACGATTCAAGCAAACAGAAGTTAAATACGGCCTACAATACGACTTAGAACGTCAATTCGAGAGGAAACAATGCTTACCTAGGTTTAATCCATGAATTATCAGCCGCGGATTCGACCCAATCCTCTCCACGGTCGACTGCATTCCGGGCGTCCTCACTCAACATCGCTATGTAATCCTAGATGGGGAGGTGGGCTATATCTGGCGGAGACGCGGCGTCGCCGACGAACGGAATAGGGGCATAGGGTGGAGGAAACAACTGCGGTGGACGCGGCACGACGCCGGCGGAGGGGGCAGGGCGGCGCGGTGCAGTGTGGCTTGTCTAGATCTGTTTCAGATTCAGACAAGCTGCCCAATACGTGTCTCCTTGCGGTCCCACCCGTCAGCAAGCAACAATCAGACGAAGACTCGGCCCCACTCGTCAGCAATTAACGGTCAATGGATGGTCAAGACGACAAACGACCGCTATGAGCATTTGTGGGAGTTTCAGCTAAGGAAGAGGGGAAAAGTGAGCAAATGTTTGGAGCGTGGGGAAAAGTGAGCACAACTAAGGAACCAGGGGCACTAATTTAAATATCCCTTTTCTTTAAGAGCTTTCGCATACTCTTAGCTCTAGTGCATCATTTGTATGGCAATCCCTACTCATTCACGTTGATATCTATTGATGAGCATCTCCATAGCTCATTGATATGCCTAGTCAATGTGACCATCTTTTTCTTGTTTGCCTTGCAACCTCCACCACACTCCACACCACTTATAGTGCTAAAACCATGGCTCACTCTCATGTATTGCGTGAGAGTCGAAAAAGTTTGAGAAAGTAAAGGTGTGAAAACAATTACTTGGCCAATACCGGGGTTGTGCATGATTTAAATTCGTTCTGCAATGATGATAGAGCATAGCCATACTATATGATTTTGTAGGGATAACTTTCTTTTGGCCTTGTTATTTTGAAAGTTCATGATTACCTCGCTAGTTTGCTTGAATTATTATTGTCTCCACGTCAATAGCAAACTATTGTTTTGAATCTAATGGATCTGAACATTCACGTCACATAAGAGGAGTTACAAAGAACATCTATGCTAGGTAGCATGAAAGCATCAAAATTCATTCTTTATCACTTACCTACTCGAGGACGAGCAGGAGTTAAGCTTGGGGATGCTTGATACGTCTCAAACGTATCTATAATTTTTGATAGTTTCACGCTGTTATCTTGTTAACTTTGGATGTTTTGTTTACCTTTTATATCTTTTTTTGGGACTAACTTATTAATCCAGTGCCAAGTGCCAGTTCCTATTTTTCTGTGTTTTTTACTCTTTTCTGATCTGATTTTGAAACGGAGTCCAAACGGAATAAAATCCCCAAAATAATTTTTTCCAGAACGGAAGAAGATCAGGAGGCTTGAGGGCCAAGGCAGTGGGCCCACAGGGAGCCCACAAGCCCTGTTGCCGCGTCTAGGGGGGAGGCCGCGGAAACCAAGCTTGTGGCCTCCCTCGCGCTCCCCTGCCCTATGTCTTTGGCCTATAAATTCCCTAAAAATCCAGAAAAAATGAGGGCATCCATGAAAACACTTTTCCGCCGCCGCAAGCTCCCGTTTAAGCGAGATCTCATCTGGAGACCCTTCCCGGTGCCCTGCCGGAGGGGACTTTGGAGTTGGAGGGCTTCTACATCAACAACATCGCCTCTCCAATGACTCGTGAGTAGTGTACTTCAGACCTACGGGTCCGTAGTTAGTATCTAGATGGCTTCTCCTCTCTCTTGGATCTTCAATACAAAGTTCTCCATGATCTTCATGGAGATCTATCCAATGTATCCTCTTTGGCGGTGTGTTTGTCGAGATCCGATGAATTGTGGATTTGTGATCAGATTATCTATGAATTATATTTGAGTATTTGCTGATTTCTTATATGCATGATTTGATATCCTTGTAAGTCTCTCCGAGTCTTGGTTTTGTTTGGCCAACTAGATCTACGATTCTAGCAATGGGAGAAGTGCTTGGTTTTGGGTTCATACCGTTTGGTGACCTTTCCCAGTGATAGAAGGGGCCACAAGGCACGCATCATGTTGTTGCCATCAAGGGTAACAAGATGGGCTTTTATCGTAGATATGAGATTGTCCATCTACATCATGTCATCTTGCTTAAGCCGTTACTCTATTCTTTTGGACTTAATACACTAGATGTATGTTGGATAGCGGTCGACGTGTGGAGTAATAGTAGTAGATGCAGAAAGTATCAGTCTACTTGTTTTGGACCTGATGCCTATAGATATAATCATTGCCTTAGATAACGTCACGACTTTGTGCGGTTTTATCAATTGCTCGACAGTAATTTGTTCACCCACCGTCTACTTGCTTTCATGAGAGAAGGCACTAGTGAACACTACGGCCCCCGGGTCTATTCACAACTATCGTTTCCACTTTCACGTTTACTTTGCTTTGTTACTCTTTGCTTTCAGTTCTCACTTTGCAAGCAATCTATAAGGGATTGACAACCCCTTCATAACATTGGGTGCAAGCTCTTTGTGTTTGTGCAGGTACTTGTGAACGCTCCTCCTACTGGATTGATACCTTGGTTCTCAAAACTGAGGGAAATACTTACCGCCGCTGTGCTACATCACCCTTTCCTCTTCAAGGGAACACCAACGCAAGGTTCCAAGGCCGCGGGGAAATCCTTTGCATATTTGCCAAGGAAGTCCCTATAGGCGTAGCCCCAGCAGCAAGATTCCTGGCGCCGTTACCAGGGAAGGTCTGTTGTCACAGTAGCAGTGGGCCAATAGAAACCTGATTGCAATACCTTGTGTGCAGTTCTATCTCCCGCATGGAGTCCTCCGTAGGCCTCGGAGTGACACTTCTGTAGGATTTGTCGATGTTCTTGTTCAGGTACACACCGTCTAATAACACCATCTACTCCCTTATAAAGGTGAGGATCATCCCAGAAGTAATGTCTCAAGTCAAAGAAGAATTTCTTCTTTTGCTGGTATGTGAAACTAGGTGGTATATATTTGCCAACGACATAGTTTGCATATCAGCATACCATGGTGCACTACGTGAGGCATTGATGACATTCAGTTGCTCATCGGGAAAGCTATCATCAATAGGTTGTGGGTCATCAAGAATGTTTTTGAACCTAGACAAGTCATCTGCTACTGGGTTATCAGCACCCTTTCTATCGACAACGTGCAAATCAAACTCTTGTAGCAAGAGAATCCATCTGATAATTCTAGGTTTAGCGTCCTTCTTTTCCATGAGGTACTTAATAGCAGCGTGTTCAGTGTGAATAGTGACTTTGGAATCAACTATGTAAGACCTGAACTTTTCACATGCAAACACGACTGCTAAAAATTCCTTCTCCGTAGTAGCATAGTTTCTTTGGGCACTGTCTAGAGTTTTACTAGCATAGTGAATAACATTCAACTTCTTGTCAACTCTTTGCCCTAGAACAACACCAACAGCATAATCACTAGCATCCCACATGATCTCAAAAGGCAAGTTCCAATCAGGTGGACGAACAATAGGTGCAGTTATCAAAGCCCTCTTAAGTATTTCGAAGGCTTCCTCACAATCATCGTCAAAGACAAAAGGAATATCCTTTTGCAAGAGATTGGTAAGAGGCCTAGAAATCTTAGAGAAGTCTTTAATGAACCTTCTATAGAAACCAACTTGACCAAGGAAACTTCTTATACCTTTGATATCTGTGGGGTATGGCATTTTCTCGATTGCATCAACCTTAGCCTTATCGACTTCAATACCTCTTTCAGAAATTTTATGTCCTAAGACGATGCCTTCATTAACCATAAAGTGGCACTTCTCCCAATTCAAGACAAGATTGGTGTCTTTACATCTCTGCAAGACTCGATCAAGGTTGCTGAGGCAATCATCAAAGGAAGACCCGTAAACGGAGAAGTCATCCATGAAAACCTCAACAATCTTTTCACAAAAGTCAGAGAATATAGCCACCATACATCTTTGAAAGGTGGCAGGTGCATTACATAAGCCAAAAGGCATATGTCTATAAGCAAAGGTACCGAAAGGGCAGGTGAAAGTGGTCTTCTCCTGATCAGATTGTGCAACTGGTATTTGGGAGAAACCAGAATAACCGTCTACAAAGCAGAAGTGTGTGTGTTTAGACAGTCTTTCTAGCATTTGGTCGATAAAAGGCAAAGGGTAATGATTTTTCCTAGTGGCTTTATTCAATTTCCTAAAATAGACCACCATCATATAGCCAGTAATAATCCTGTGTGGGATCAATTCATCCTTATCATTAGGGACAACGGTAATGCCTCCCTTCTTAGGGACGCAATGCACCAGACTCACCCAATCACTATGAGCAACAGGATAGATGATACCTGCTTCCAGGAGCTTTAGTATTTCTTTTCTCGCTACTTCTTTCATCTTAGGATTTAATCTCCTTTGATGATCAGCATCTGGTTTGAAATCAGGATCAGTTTTAATCTTGTGCTGACATAGAGTAGGACTAATGCCCTTAAGATCATCAAGAGTATATCCAATAGCAGCATGGTGCTTCCTCAAAGTTTTTAGTAGCTTCTTTTCTTCATGCTCTGAGAGGCTAGCACTAATAATAACAGGATATATCTCCTTTTCATCAAGATAAGCATACTTAAGAGCATCAGGCAACTGTTTAAGCTCGAACACACGATCACCCTTTGGTGGGGGTGGATTCCCAAGCAGTTCAACAGGAAGTTGTTCTTAAGGATAGGATATTGTTCTAAGACGACTCTATCTATCTCATCCCTTTCATCCATATGCATATCATTTTCATGCTCAAGCAAGTATTGCTCTAAAGGATCGGTAGGAGGCACGGCAATAGAAGCTAAGGCAATAGTTTCATCCTTACTAGGCAACTCCTTTTCTTGAGGTTGTCTACCAAACTTGGAGAAATTGAACTCATGTGACACACCTTCAAAGCCAACAGTGACAGTTTGCTTCTCACAGTCAATATGAGCATTGCCGGTATTGAGAAAAGGTCTACCAAATATGATGGGACAAAAGCTATCTTGTGCGGTAGCAAGAACGAGGAAATTAGCAGGATACTTCGTTTAACCACACGAGACTTCAACATCCCTAACAATTCCCACAGGACAGATAGTATCTCTATTGGGAAGCTGAATAGTGACATCAATAGGCTCTATCTCAATAGGTGCAATCTCGTCTTTGATTTCATCATATAAGGATTGAGGTATTGCACTAACACTAGCACCCACGTCACATAAACCATGATAACAATGATCTCCTATCTTAACAGAAACCACATGCATGCCAACAACAGACCTATGTTTATCTCTAGCGTGAGGTTTAGCAATTCTAGCAGCATCTTCACAGAAGTGAATATTATGTCCCTCAACATCGTCGGACAAAAGATCTTTGATAATAGCAATGCTAGGTTCAACTCTAATTTTCTCAGGGGGTGTAGGTGTTCTAATGTAGCCTCTACGTATCACAGTTGAAGCTTTAGAATGATCCTGTATCCTAACAGGGAAAGGTGGTTTCTCAATGTAAGCACTGGGAACAACAGGATCATTATAGGCAATGACTCTCTCTTCAACTGGGTCGGGTTTAACTACATTGAATTCTACAGAAGGATGATATTTAAACCACTTCTCTTTGGGGAGATCAATATGAGCGGCAAATGATTCACACAATGAAGCTACTATCTCAGAGTCAAGTCCATACTTAGCGCTAAAGTAACAAAAATTATTTGTTTCAACAAAGGATTTAACACAATCAACCATGAAATTCATACCTGACTCCTTACCTTCTTCAAGCTCCCAATCTTCAGAGTTGCATTTAATTCTCTCCAATAAATTCCATCTGAAGTCAATATCTCTCTTCATAAAAGAACCGGTACAAGAAGTGTCAAGCATGGTGCGATCATCATGAGAAAGTCGAGCATAGAAGTTCTGAATGATAATTTCTCTCGAGAGCTCATGATTGGGGCATGAATATAACATTGATTTAAGCCTCACCCAAGCTTGAGCGATGCTTTCTCAATCACAAGGCCAAAAATTATAAATATAATTCCGATCACGATGTATTAAATGCATAGGATAAAACTTTTGATGAAATTCCAATTTCAACCGATTGTAGTTCCATGACCCAGTATCATCACATAGCCGATACCATGTCAACGCCTTATCCTTCAAAGATAAAGGAAATACCTTCTTCTTGACCTCATCCTCGGGCAAACCTGCAAGCTTAAATAAACCGCAAACTTCATCTACATGGATTAGATGCAAGTCTCGATGTGATGTTCCATCTCCTGTAAAAGGATTAGCCTGTAGTTTATCAAGCATACCCGAAGGAAATTCAAAGCAAATATTTCCAGTAGGTGCAGAAGGTTGAAGAGAAACTCTTTGTGCTTCCGTTCGAGGTGAAGATACCCCGAACAAGCCCCTCAAAGGATTAGTATCCATAGTGAAAAGTGACAATAAATTTCAGCACACTATATGAATGTTTCCTTACCAAGTTCCACTTACCAAAGGCGCTTCACTCCCCGGCGACGGCGCTAGAAAAGAGTCTTGATGACCCACAAGTATAGGGGATCAATCGTAGTCCTTTCGATAAGTAAGAATGTCGAACCCAACGAGGAGCACAAGGATCTGACAAGTGGTTTTCAGGAAGGAAATATCTGCAAGCACTGAAATTATCGGTAACAAGTGATTGTGTGGTGAGATGATTCGTAGCGAGCAACAAGTAACAAAAGTAGCAACGGTTTCAGAAAAGTGGCCCAATCCCTTTTGTAGCAAGGGACAAGCCTGGACAAAGTCTTATGGGAGGAAAAACGCTCCCAAGGACACACGGGAATTTATGTCATGCTAGTTTTCATCATGTTCATATGATTCGCGTTCGTTACTTTGATAGTTTGATATGTGGGTGGACCGACGCTTGGGTTCTGCCCTTACTTGGACAAGCATACCACTTATGATTAACCCCTTTTGCAAGCATCTGCAACTACAAAAAAAGAATTAAGACATAGTCTAACCATAGCATTAAACTAGTGGATCCAAATCAGCCCCTTACGAAGCAACGCATAAACTAGGGTTTAGGCTTCGGTCACTCTAGCAACCCATCATCTACTTACTACTTCCCAATGCCTTCCTCTAGGCCCAAATAATGGTGAAGTGTTATGTATTCAACGTTCGCATAACACCACTAGAGGAAAAACAACATACAACACGTCAAAATACCGAACTAATACCAAATTCACATGACTACTATTAGAATGACTTATCCCATGTCCTCAGGAACAAAAGTAACTACTCACAAAGCATAATCATATTCATGACCAGAGATGTAATGAGTAGCATCAAGGATCTGAACATAAACTCTTCCACCAAGTAATCCAACTAGCATCAACTACAAAGAGTAATCAACACTACTAGCAACCTTACAAGTACCAATCGGAGTCGCGAGACGGAGATTGGTTACAAGTGATGAACTAGGGTTTGGAGATGAGATGGTGCTGATGAATATGTTGATGGTGATGAGTCCCCTCCGATGAGAGGAGTGTTGGTGATGACGATGGGGACGATTTCCCCCTCCCGGGGGAAATTTTCCCCGGCAGGATCGTCGTGCGGGAGCTCTAGATTGGTTCTGCTCAAGTTCCGTGTCGTGGTGGCGGCAAATCCATGAAAAAGCTCCTCCCTGATTTGTTTCCGAACGAAACCCTTCATATAGGAGAAGGGGGGGCAGTGGGCCAGTGGGCCAGCAGGCTGCCCACAAGCCCCCTAGGCGCGACCAGGGGGGTGGCCGCGCCTAGCAGGCTTGTGGCCACCTGCTGGCGCCCCTATGGCGCTTCTTCGGCCCAGTATTTTTTATAAATCCGGAAAAATCCTCGTTGATTTTTACGGCGTTTGGAGTTGCGCAGAATAGGTATCTCAAACTTGCTCCACTTTCAGGCCAGAATTCCAGCTGCCGACATTCTCCTTCTTCATGTAAACCTTGCAAAATAAGAGAGAAAATCCATAAGTATTGTACCGTGAAGTGAAATAACAGCCTAAGAAACGATAAATATCAACATGAAAACATGATGCAAAATGGACGTATCAGAGCCGTGCAGGAGTAGATCATCACCACCACGGGAGCGCCGTCACGCTGCCGGAGAACTCATCTACTTCTCCGTCTTGCTTGCTGGATCAAGAAGGCCAAGATCATCGTACAACTGTATGTGTGCTGAACACAGAGGTGCCGTCCGTTCGGCGCTAGATCGGAACGGATCATCGGACGGATCGCAGGATAGTTCATGGGACAGTTCGAGGGACGTGAAGATGTTCCACTACATCAACCGCGTTTCTTAACGCTTCCTGCTATGCGATCTACTGATGGCCTACAAGTATAGGGGATCTATCATAGTCCTTTCGATAAGTACGAGTGTCGAACCCAACAAGGAGCAGAATGATCTGACAAGTGGTTTTCAACAAAATAATATCTGCAGGCACTGAAATTATCGGTAACAAGTAGTTGTGTGGTGAGATGATACGTAGCAAGTAACAAGTAACAAAAGTAACAACGGTGCAGAAAAGTGGCCCAATCCCTTTTGTATCAAGGGACAAGCCTGGACAAAGTCTTATAGGAGGAAAAACGCTCCTGAGGACACACGAGAATTTCTGTCATGCTAGTTTTCATCATGTTCATATGATTCGCGTTCGTTACTTTGATAGTTTGATATGTGGGTGGATTGGCGCTTGGGTACTGCCCTTACTTGGACAAGCATCCCACTTCTGATTAACCCCTCTCGCAAGCATCCGCAACTACGAAAGAAGAATTAAGACAAAGTCTAACCATAGCATTAAACTAGTGGATCCAAATCAGCCCCTTACGAAGCAACGCATAAAGTAGGGTTTAAGCTTCTGTCCTCTAGCAACCCATCATCTATTTACTACTTCCCAATGCATTCCTCTAGGCCCAAATAATGGTGAAGTGTTATGTAGTCGACGTTCACATAACACCACTAGAGGAAAAACAACATACAACACATCAAAATATCGAACGAATACCAAATTCACATGACTACTATTAGCATGACTTATCCCATGTCCTTAGGAACAAAAGTAACTACTCACAAAGCATAATCATATTCATGACCAGAGAGGTAATGAGTAGCATCAAAGATCTGAACATAAACTCTTCCACCAAGTAATCCAACTAGCATCAACTACAAAGAGTAATTAACACTAGTAGCAACCTTACAGGTACCAATCGGAGTCGCGAGACGGAGATTGGTTAGAAGTGATGAACTAGGGTTTGGAATGAGATGGTGCTGATGAAGATGTTGATGGTGATGAGTCCCCTCCGATGAGAGGAGTGTTGGTGAAGACGATGACGTTTCCCCCTCCGGGAGGGAAGTTTCCCTGGCAGGATCGTCCTGCCGGAGCTCTAGATTAGTTCTGCTCAAGTTCCGCCTCGTGGCGGCGGCGGCTCCTCCCAAAAGCTTCCTTCTGATTTTTTCTGGGACGAAACCCTTCATACAGCAAAAGATGAGCGCCAGAGGGGCAACAGGGGGCCAACAAGCCACCCAGGCCCGACCAGGGGGGTAGGCCGGGCCTGGCAGGCTTGTGGCCTCCTGGTGGCGCCCCTCTGGTACTTCTTCCGCCCAATATTTTTTATAAAATCCAAAATAATTCCCCGTTGATTTTCACGGCTTTTGGAGTTGCGCAGAATAGGTATATCAAACTTGCTCCTTTTTTAGACCAGAATTCCAGCTGCCCGCATTCTCCCTCTTCATGTAAACCTTATAAACTAAGAGAGAAAAGGCATAAGTATTGTACCGTGAAGTGAAATAACAACACAAAAAGCAATAAATATCAACATGAAAGCATGATGCAAAATGGACGTATCATCTACAAGGGTACGTAGATCCAAATCTCCTCTCGTAGATGGACATCACCATGATAGGTCTTCATGTGCGTAGGAAATTTTTTGTTTCCCATGCAGCGTTCCCCAACAGTGACATCATGCGCTAGGTTCATGCGTATATTTTATCTCGAGTAGAACACAAAAGATTTTGTGGACGGTGATATTCGATTTGCTGCCCTCCTTAGTCTTCTTTCGATTTGGCGGTATTTTTGGATTGAAGCGGCCCGGACCGACATAACTCGTACGCTTACGAGAGATTGGTTTCCTCGATTGACATGCAACCTCGTTGCATAAAGATGACTGGCGGGTGTCGGTTTCTTCAACTTTAGTTGAATTGGTGTTGACCGAGGTGGTCCTTGGAGAGGTTAAATAGCAATTTGCACATCTACGTTGTGGTTTTTGCGTAAGTAAGATGCGATCATACTAGATACCCATAGCAGCCACGTAAAACATGCAACAACAAATTAGAGGACGTCTCACTTGTTTTTGCATGGTATGCTTGTGATATGATATGGCCAATCACGTGATGTGATATATTGGATGTATGAGATTATCATGTTGTAATAGTTAATATCGACTTGCACATCGATGCTACGGCAACCGGCAGGAGCCATAGGGTTGTCTTTAAACTAACGTTTGTGTTTGCAGATGCGTTTACTATATTGCTAGGACGTAGCTTTAGTAGTAATAACATAAGTAGCACGAAAACCTCGATGGCGACACGTTGATGGAGATCATGGTGTGGAGCCGGTGACAAGAAGATCATGCTGGTGCTTTGGTGATGGAGATCAGGAAGCACAAGATGATGGCCATATCATGTCACTTATGAATTGCATGTCATGTTAATCCTTTTATGCACCTTATTTTGCTTAGAACGACGGTAGCATTATAAGGTGATCTCTCACTAAAATTTCAAGACGAAATTGTGTTCTCCCCGACTATGCACCATTGCGCCAGTTCGTCCTTTCGAGACACCACGTGATGATCGGGTGTGATAGACTCAACGTTCACATACAACAGGTGCAAAACAGTTGCACACGCGGAACACTCGGGTTAAGCTTGACGAGCCTAGCATGTGCAGACATGGTCTCGGAACACACGAGACTGAAAGGTCAAGCATGAATCATATAGTTGATATGATTAGCATAGAAATGCTTACCACTAAAACTATTCTCAAGTCACGTGATGATCGGACTTAGGTTAGTGAATTTGGATCATGTACCACTCAAATGACTAGAGAGATGTACTTTTTTGAGTGGGAGTTTAGCAAGTAATTTGATTAGTTAAACTCTAATTATCTTGAACATAGTCTAAGTCCACTTTGAAATATTTGTGTTCTAGATCAATGGCTCACGCGATAGTCACCCTGAATTTTAATACGTTCCTAGAGAAAGCTAAGTTCAAAGATGATGGAAGCAACTTTGTAGACTGGGCTCGTAATCTTAAGTTGTTCCTGCAAGCTGGGAAGAAGTATCATGTCCTTAATGCTGCGCTAGGAGAATAACCACCCGCTACGGCTGACGAAACGCTTGGTTAACACGTAAGGAGGACTACTCAGTAGTTCAATGTGCAGTCTTGTATGGCTTAGAACCGAGACTTCAACGTCGCTTTGAGCATCATGGAGCATTTGAGATGTTCCACGAGTTGAATTTTATCTTTCATAAGAGTGCCCAGATCGAGAGGTATGAGACCTCCGATAAATTCTATGCTTGCAAGATGGAGGAGAATTCGTCTATCAGTGAACATGTGCTCAAAATGTCTGGGTTCTCAAACCGTCTAGCTGAGCTGGGGATTGAACTCCCGCAAGAGGCTATCACTGACAGAATTCTTCAATCACTGCCAGCAAGCTACAAGAGCTTTGTGTTGAACTATAACATGCAAGGGATGAACAAGTCACCTGGCGAGTTATTCGCGATGCTGAAAGTCGCACAGTCAGAACTTCGTAAAGAGCATCAAGTGTTGATGGTGAATAAGACCACTAGTTTCAAGAGAAACGGCAAAGGAAAGAAGGGTAATTCCAAGAAGAGCGGCAAGCCTGTTGCCAATCCGACGAACAAACCCAAGGCTGGACCTAAGCCTAAAATGGAGTGTTATTATTGCAAGCGATTGGGTCACTGGAAGTGCAACTGCCCCAAGTATTTGGCTGATAAGAAGGCGTCCAAGGAAAAAGCAGGTATATTCGATATACATGTTATTGATGTGTACTTAACCAGCTCTCGTAGTAGTGCATGGGTATTCGATACCGGTTCTGTTGCTCATATTTGCAACTCGAAACAGGAACTGCGGAATAAGCGAAGGCTGGCCAAGTATGAAGTGACGATGCACGTGGGAAATGGTTCCAAGGTTGAGGCAATCGCCATCGGCACAGTTTCACTTCAGTTACCATCAGGATTAGTTATGAACTTAAATAATTATTATTTAGTGCCTGCGTTAAGCATGAACATTATATCTCGATCTTGTTTATTGCTAGACGGTTACTCGTTTAAGTCAGAGAATAATGGTTGTTCTATTTCTATGAGTAATATCTTTTATGGTCATGCACCCATTGAATCTTGATAGCGATGATACACATATACATAACATTGAGACCAAAAGAGTTAGAGTTAACAATGATAGTGCCATGTTTTTGTGGCACTGCCGCTTAGGTCATATTGGTGTAAAGCAGATGAAAAAACTCCATTCCGATGGACTTTTGGAGTCACTTGACTTTGATTCACTTAACACGTGCGAACCATGCCTCATGGGCAAGATGACTAAGACTCCGTTCTCCGGAACAATGGAGTGTGCAAGTGACTTGTTGGAAATCATACATACCGATGTGTGCGGTCCGATGAGTGTGGAGGCACGCGACGGATATCGTTATTTTCTCACCTTCACCGACGATTTGAGTATATATGGTTATGTCTACTTGATGAAGCATAAGTCTAAAACGTTTGAGAAGTTAAAGTAATTTCAGAGTGAAGTTGAAAATCATCGTAACAAGAAGATCAAGTTCCCACGGTCTGATCGTGGGGGTGAATATCTGAGTTTCAAGTTTGGTGCTCACTTAAGACAATGTGGAATTGTTTCAGAGTTGACACGCCTGGAATACCACAGCGTAATGGTGTGTCCGAACGTTGTAATCGTACTTTATTAGAGATGGTGTGATCTATGATGTCTCTTACCGATTTGTCGTTATCCTTTTGGGGTTATGCATTAGAGACAACTGCATTCACTTTAAATAGGGCACCATCAAAATCCGTTGAGACGACACCATACGAGTTGTGGTATGGTAAAAGACCAAAGTTGTCGTTTCTTAAAGTTTGGGGATGTGATGCTTATGTCAAAAAGCTTCAGCCTGAAAAGCTGGAACACAAAGCAGAAAAGTGTGTTTTCATAGGTTACCCAAAAGAGACAGTTGGGTATACCTTCTATCTCAAATCCGAGGGCAAAGTGTTTGTTGCTAAAAATGGAGCATTTCTTGAGAAGGAGTTTCTCTCGAAAGAATTGAGTGGGAGGAAGATAGAACTTGATGAGGTTGTCGAACCTCTAATCCCTGTGGATGGTGGCGCAAGGCAAGGGGAAACCCATGTCGTTGCGATGCCAGTTGAGGAGGAAGTTGATGATGATGATCATGAAACTTCGGCTCAAGTTCCTATCGGACCTCGCAGGTCGACAAGATCGCGTTCTACTCCTGAGTGGTATGGTAATCCTATCTTATCAATTATGTTGTTAGACAACAATGAACTTGCGAATTATGAAGAAGCAATGGTGGGTACGGATTCCAACAAATGGCTGGAGGCCATGAAGTCCGAGATAGGATCCATGTATGAGAACAAAGTGTGGACTTTGGAAGTACTACCTGAAGGCCGCAAGGCTATTCAGAACAAATGGATCTTTAAGAAGAAGACGGACGCAGACGGTAATGTGACCGTTTATAAAGCTCGACTTGTGGAAAAGGGTTTTTCACAAGTTCAAGGAGTTGACTATGATGAGACGTTCTCACCGGTAGCAATGCTTAAGTCCGTCCAAATCATGTTAGCAATAGCTGCATTTTTCGATTATGAAATCTGGGAGATGGATGTCAAAACGGCGTTCCTTGATATTATATGTGGATGACATATTGCTGAGTGGAAACAATGTGGAGTTTTTGGAGAGCATAAAGGACTACTTGAATAAAAGTTTCTCGATGAAGGACCTCGGAGAAGCTACTTACATTCTAGGCATTAAGATCTATAGGGATAGATCGAGATGCCTGATAGGACTTTCACAAAGCACATACCTTGATAAAGTTTTGAAGAAGTTCAAAATGGATCAGTCCAAGAAAGGGTTCTTGCCAGTATCACAAGGTATAAAATTGAGTAAGACTCAGTGCCCAACAACTACGGAAGATAGAGAACAGATGAGTTCCGTCCCCTATGCTTCAACCATAGGATCTATCGTGTATGCAATGTTGTGCACTAGACCAGAGGTCGGCTTGGCCATAAGTATGGCAGGCAGGCTTCAGAGTAATCCAGGAGTGCATCACTGGACGGCGGTCAAGAATATTCTGAAGTACCTGAAAAGGACTAAGAAAGTGTTTCCCGTTTATGGAGGTGACGAAGAGTTCGTCGTAAAGGGTTACGTCGACGCAAGCTTTGACACCGATACGGATGACTCTAAGTCGCAAACCGGATACATATTTATTATTAATGGGGGTGCGGTAAGCTCGTGCAGTTTCAAGCAAAGCGTCGTAGCAGATTCTAACTGTGAAGCGGAGTGCATGGCTGCCTCGGAGGCAGCAAAGGAGGGTGTCTGGATGAAGCAGTTCATGACGGATCTTGAAGTTGTGCGGAGCGCACTAAATCCAATAACTCTGTTATGTGACAACACTGGTGCCATTGCTCTAGCAAAGGAACCAAGGTTTCACAAGAAGACCAGACACATCAAACGACGCTTCAACCTCATCCGCGACTACGTCGAAGGAGAGGACGTGAATATTTGCAAAGTGCACACGGATCTGAATGTAGCAGACCCGCTGACTAAACCTCTTCCACGGGCAAATCATGATCAACACCAGAACTGTATGAGTGTTAGATTTATTACAATGTAAATCGCATGGCGATGTGAGGTCTAGATTATTGATTCTAGTGCAAGTGGGAGACTGTTGGAAATATGCCCTAGAGGCAATGATAAATAGTTATCATTATATTTCCTGTTTAAAGATAATCGTTTATTATCCATGCTATAATTGCGTTGAATGAAAACATAGATACGTGTGTGGATACATAGACAAAACAATGTCCCTAGCATGCCTCTAGTTGGCTAGCGAGTTGATCAAGGATAGTCAAGGTTTTCTGACTATGTGCAAGTGTTGTTGCTTGATAACTGGATCACATCATTAGGAGAATCATGTAATGGACTAGACCCAAACTATGAACGTAGCATATTGATCGTGTCGTTTTATTGCTATTGTTTTCTGCGTGTCAAGTATTTATTCCTATGACCATGAGATCATATAACTCACTGACACCGGAGGAATACCTTGTGTGCATCAAACGTCACAACGTAACTGGGTGACTATAAAGGTGCTCTACAGGTATTTCCGAAGGTGTCCGTTGAGTTAGTATGGATCAAGACTGGGATTTGTCACTCTGTGTGACGGAGAGGTATCTCGGGGCCCACTCGGTAATACAACATCACACACAAGCCTTGCAAGCAATGTGGCTAAGGTAATTCACGGGATCTTGTGATGAAACACAAGTCCGAATTATTGAAAGGTTCAAGTAATTTCAGAGTGAAGTTGAAGATCGTCGTGACAAGAGGATAAAATGTCTACGATATGATCGTAGAGATGAATATCTGACTTGCGAGTTTGGTACACAATTAAGATAGTGTGGAAAATGTTTCACAACTAATGCCACCTGGAACACCATGGTGTGATGGTATGTGTGAACATCATAGCCATGCCATATTGTCTATGGTGCATACTATGATGTCTCTTGTCGAATTACCACTATTGTTTTTGGGTTATGCATTAGAGACAACCGCATTCACTTTAAATAGGGCACCACGTAATTCTGTTCAGATGACACCGTATGAACTATGGTTTGGAGAAACCTAAGCTGTTGTTTCTTAAAAATTTGGGGCTGCGACGCTTATATGATAAAGTTTCAGCGTGATAAGCTCGAACCCAAAGCGGATAAATGCATCTTCATAGGACACCCAAAACAGTTGACTATATCTCCTGTCTCATATCCGGAAGCAAAGTGTTTGTTTCAAGAAACAGGTCCTTTCTCGAGGAAAAGTATCTCTCGAAAGAATTGAGTGGGAGGTTGTGGAAACTTGATGAGGTTATTGAACCGTCACTTCAACCATTATGTAGCAGGACGCGGGAAGTTGTTCCTGTGGCGCCTACGCCAATGGAAGTGGAAGTTGATGATAGTGATCATGAAGCTTCAGATCAAGTTACTACAAACCTTGTAGGCCGGCAAGGTCACGTACTACTCCAGAGTGGTACGGTAACCCTGTCTTGGAGGTCATGTTGTTGGAGAACTATGAACCTACGAGCTATGGAGAAGCGATGGTGGGCCCAAATTCCGACAAATGGCTGGAGGCCATGAAATCTGAGAGAGGATCCATGTATAAAAACAAAGTGTAGACTTTGTAGAACTACTTGATGGTCATAAGACTGTTAAGTACAAATGGATCTTTTAAAGGAAGACAGATGATGATGGTGAAAGTCACTATTTAAAAAACTCGACTTGTTGCAAAGAATTTTCCGACAAGTTCAAAGAGTTGACTATGATGAGACTTTCTCACTCGTTGCGACGCCAAGAGTCTGTTGGAATTATGTTAGCAGTTGTTGCATTATTTATGAAATATTGCACATAGGATGTCAAAACATTGTTTCCTCGACGGTTTCCTTGAGGAAAGGTTGTATGTGATACAACCAGAAGGTTTTGTTGATCCTAAGGATGTTAACAAATATGCAAGCTCCAGCGATCGTTATATGGACTGGTGCAAGCATCTCGGAGTTGGAATATACCCTTTGATGAGATGATCAAAGCTTTTGGGTTTATACAAGGTTTATGAGAAACTTGTATTTCCAAAGAAGTGAGTGGGATCACTATAGAATTTCTGATAAGTATATGTGCTTGACATATTGTTGATCGGAAGTAATGTAGAATTTCTGGAAAGCATAAAGGGTTGTTTGAAAGGAGTTTTTCAAAGGAAAACCTGGATAGAGCTACTTGAACATTGAGCATCAAGATCTATAGAGATAGATCAAAACGCTTAATAAAACTTTCAATGAAATGCATGCCTTGACAAGTTTTTGAAGGAGTTCAAAATAGATGAGCAAAGAAGGAGTTCTTGGTTGTGTTGTAAGATGTGAATTTGAGTAAGACTCAAAGACCGACCACGACAGAAGAAAGAGAAAGGACGAAGGTCGTCCCCTATGCCTTAGCCGTAGGCTCTATAGTATGCTATGCTGTGTACCGCACCTGATGTGTGCCTTGCCATGAATCTGTCAATGGGTACAGAAGTGATCCAGGAATTAATTACTCGACAACAGTCAAAAGTTTTAGAGTGTTATGTTGTGTACCACACCTGATGTGTGCCTTGCCATGAATCTGTCAAGGGGTACAGAAGTGATCTAGGAATGGATTACTTCACCCTTGAATAATACTCCCTCCGTTCCTAAATATAAGACCTTTTAGGGATTCCACTATGGACTATATACACATGTATATAGGCATATTTTAGAGTGTAGATTCACTCATTTTTGCTCCGTATGTAGTCTATAGTGGAATCTCTAAAAGGTCTTATATTTAGGAATGGAGGGAGTATATACAGTCTAATTACCGATAAAAGCAACGGTTTATAGGTGCATGCGAGTAAAGTTACACAGAGCAGGCCAACTTATAAAATTATAACCAAAGTACTAACGAAGGCACGTTACATTAATGACAAGCCTTCACACGGACATCTACGAAACCCAAATAGGAAAAAGTATTCGCTCTCCATCCACACCCATGCTTCACTCTCAGCCATAAAAGTCTCATCCTCCCTTGATCACAAAGGAATGACCTCCGAGTACGTCTCCATTGCATGTTTTAGTGGAAATATCAGGTGATTAGACTATGTTAATTTCGTTGGGAGTTGCCACTAGTGAAAGTATGAAGCCTAGGCCTTGTTTCTCACCATTGCTACACCGTTTGTGCTACTTTTGTCACCTTCTACCTTGCTGTAATTTTTTATTACAGATTTATATTACCTTGCTTTGCCACACCTATCACCCATATCCTACCATCTCTCCGCCGAACTAGTGCACCTATACAATTTACCATTGTATTAGGTGTGTTGGGGACACAAGAGACTTCTTGTTTCTTAATTGCAGGGTTGCTTGAGAGAGACCATCTTCAACCTCTACTTCCGTGAGTTCAATAAACCTTAGGTCATCCACTTGAGGGAAATTGCTTCTGTCCTACAAACCTCTGGGCTTGGAGACCCAACATAGTCTACAAGAATAAAACCGTGTGTAGAAATCAAGATACCAGAAGAATTTACTAAGCGGAAGTGGGAGCGGCACAGGTGGGCGGTAGTACCGCTGGAGCGGTACTACCGCTCCCCTCTCGGCGGTACTTCCGCCCAAAGATAGAAAACACCCCATGATGCCATGGAGAAAAGATAAGCGGAAGAGAGGCCGACAGGGTAGGGCAGCAGTACCGCCAGAGCGGTACCACCACTCTGCCCGAGTGGTACTTCCGCTTCAGAGAGAAAACCTACCCACAACTATCATAACTTTCGCATACGAGCTCCGAATCAAGCAAACTTAAGCTTGTTAGATTCACGACGACAACGAAGAAATCTTAAGAACATGTAGTTGTGAAAATGCCAATGATATAGAGATGTGAAACCTTTATGAATGAAGAACCGGTAAACACTCCAATCATCAAAAACATCATAGAAGATGCATATGGACTCCGTTTTCGATGAACTTGAGCTTGTCATGAAGATGACCATAAGCTCTACAACTCACAAAGGGAACCACCAAACAAGAACCAAGAAATATGATGCAAGGATCCAAATGGTTTGAGCTCTCAATGAACGATATGATCAAGCTACTCACTTGAGAGCCCCCCTTGAAAGTACGACAATCTATCCTAAAATAGAAAAGCTACCAAGGGCAAACCTATATCTTGCACATAGTCCACTTGAGCTACAATATGATGATCTTGACTTCCTCAAGATGGACCACCTTTATTAATTGCGTTGGCTTGATGAAGACTAGTTGATTGCTCCCCCATACTCACTATGGGTGAGTCATTCTTCAGCACAGCTTTACAAGTCCATTGCCACCACAATGGACGACAATCTTCAAGCATGATATCTTCGTGATGCTCCACTTGAACTTGCACACCGCAATCTTGATGGCGATCACCACTTGACGTCATCCTCCATGGATTGTATGAGATCTTCCTCTTGACTCAAGCCCATGGAAACACACCTAACCCCACATAGAACTCTCACGAAGACATGGGTTAGTACACAAAGCATAATGGACAATGATTAACGTACCATGGGATCACTTGATCCCTCTCGACACATCTTGTATGCTTTATGTGTTGATAAACTTGATTTACTCTTTCTCTTAGTCTTGATCAACCTTGTTTCTTTATGACCAGTCTTTGGATAAAACCTTGAATGCCACCTTGGTCATCATATAAACTCCTTCAAACCAACACATGGACTTCAAGAAGTGTCTATGGACAAATCCTTTGAATATAACTTAAGGCCACCATTATTCCATAGGGATTGTCATTAATTTCCAAAACCACGCATGGAGAAATATGCTCTAACAACTGACGTCGGTAAAGGCCGTTAGTGAAAGCATGAGGCCAGGGTGGCCGAGGTACAATAGGAGCTCAAGGATGCTCTCACTAAATGAGAGGCCCTTGAGCAAAAGAGTAAGGATCGGGCCTCTGAGCTGACCTCATTGACGTTGGTGATCCAAGAAGCACGGGTGGAGGCGCACGTCCACCAAAAGGATCTTTGTCAAGCCAAGCTTATTGCGGATGGTAAGCCCTACTTATTGCAATGTGTCTTCGGTGGTAACTAATTCACATTGCTCACACAAGTGTGGCATTCCTCAGGAGATTTTGAGGATCTTCCGAGGAGTGCGACAAACGCGGCAAGTTGCTTTTCATCCCGGGAGGGGGATGACGAGTTGAGGTTGTTTCAGGCGCAATTTCAAGCCCTCGAGCACCCTCTCCTCTTTACTGATCAGATGAAGCAGCTGATGGAGTTGCATCGGATGGCGGAGACGGCAATGAAGGACCTCTACGTCATGCTATAGCCTTTGGACACATTGCCGAGCAACTGCTTTGGCTTGATGCAGAAGTTGTGCGACGCCGCGCCCTGGATTGGCATCCTGAAGCGCTCCGTATGCATCGAGGGGGCTCAAATGGCCTTTGCAAAGACCATGGTGCACTGGATGAAGATTAAGCCGACCGAGATGGCCACCGGACCCCGGCCTACCGGGAAGGAGCATAGGCGCCCCAAGCAATACTTCCCCATCGTAATAGATCGTGCTCGGGCAATAGAGGCCCCGTGTCCAAAGGGTGTAATTTATGAGTGAGCATACTATCATGTATCATATGACGGTTAAACTCTTGTGTTTTTATGAAGTTGTTGCTCTTCATGGTATATCACACTTTGTTTTGTTTATTTTGACTCATGCGTGGCCGTTTTAATCTGAAAGTTACCAGTCGTTGGTTTCAGCTCCCTTGTAGATGCTACAAGGGGTGTTTTGACCTCCGCACTATGACCCTTAGCCGATGTCTCGGCGCCCAGAGGTGGTAGTGTGTAAGGGAACAAGGCAATCAGACTATGCTGTTGTTGGGGAACGTTGCATGGGAAACAAAAAATTTCCTACACACACGCAATACCTATCCATGGTGATGATCATCGACAAGAGGAGAGATTGAATCTACATACCCTTGTAGATCGCTAAGAGGAGGCGTATATAACACGGTTGATGTAGTGGAACATCTTCTCTATCCAAATCACAATCCGTCCCGCGATCTCATCATGAACCGTCCTGCGATCCCATCACGGTCCATCCTCATCTAGTGCCGAATGGACGACACCTCCGCGTTCAGCACACGTACAGCTTGATGACGGTCACCGCCTTCTTGATCCAGCAAAAGGTGCAGAGAGGTAGATGAGTTCTCTAGCATGGCGTGCTGGCGGCGGTGGTGGAGCTGATCCGGCAGAGCTTCGCTAAGCTATACCGAACAGATCTAGAGGAGAACAGATCTAGAGGAAGAAGAGGGCAACACATGGCAATTAGGGTTAGGGTCTGCCCTCAAAATCCCTCAATATGTATAGGAGGAAGGGGAGAGGAGGCAGCCTTGGCCCCTAATCCAAGGAGGTTTGGCCGAACCAAACAAGAGAGGAATCCACGTCCCACAAGGGAGGTGGAATCCTATTAGGACCCCTTCCTAATTTGGCCCTTTTTGCCTTTTTCCTTTATCCTTTTTGCATGGGCCCTTAGTGGCTGGTTTGTCCAGCCCACTAGGGGCTGGTGCACCACCTCTAAGGCCCATGTGCGCCCCCCGGAGTGGGTGGCCCCCTACCGATGGTCCACCGGAACCCATTCGTCACTCCCGGCACACTGTCGGAAATGCCCGAAACCTTTCCGGAAACCAAAACGGGACTTCCTATATATCAATCTTTAACTCCGGACTATTCGGAGCTCCTTGTGATGTCCAGGATCTCATTCGGGACTCCAAACAACCTTTGGTCACCAACACACACAACTCAATAATACCGAAACGTCACCAAACCTTAAGTGTGCAGACCCCGCGGGTTCGAGAACTATGTAGACATGACCTGAGACATTCTCCGGTCAATAACGAATAGCGGGATGTGGATGCCCATATCGGCTCCTACATATTCTACGAAGATCTTTATCGGTTGAACCTTGATACGTCTCCAACGTATCTATAATTTTTGATGGTTTCATGCTATTATCTTGTCAAACTTTGGATGTTTTGCACGCCTTTTATATATTTTCTGGGACTAACTTATTAACTCATTGCCAAGTGTCAGTTCCTTTTTTTTCCTTGTTTTTGACCCCTTTCAAAGGAGATTTTGAAACATAGTCCAAACGGAAGAAAATCCCCGAAAAGATTTTTTTCGTAACGGAAGAAGATCGGGAAGCTTGGGAGCCAAGGCAGGGCAGCCTCAGGGGCCCCACAAGCCCCCACCCCGCGGCCAGGGGGGTAGGCCGCGGCCCACAGGCTTGTGGCCCCCCTGAGCTCCCTCTGACCTAGGGGTTGCGCCAATATATTCCCAAAAAATCCCAAAAAAATCAGGAGATCATCGAAAGTACTTTTCCGCCGCCGCAAGCTTCTCTCTCCGCAAGATCCCATCTGGGGCACGTTCTGGTGCCCTGCCGGAGGGGGATTCGGATACGGAAGGCTTGTTCATCAACACCATGACCTCTCCGATGATGCGTGAGTAGTTCACCATAGACCTACGGGTCCATAGCTAGTAGCTAGATGGCTTCTTCTCTCTCTTGGATCTTCCATACAAAGTTCTCCATGATCTTCATGGAGATCTATCCGATGTAATCTTCTTTTGCGGTGTGTTTGTCGAGATCCGTTGAATTGTGGATTTATGATCAGATCATCTATGAATCTTATTTGAGTTTCTTCTGATCTCTCTTATGCATGATTTCATATCCTTGTAATTCTCTTCGAGTTGTGGCTTTTGTCTGGCCAACTAGATCTATGATTCTTGCAATGGGAGAAGTGCTTGGTTTTGGGTTCATACCGTGCGGCGACCTCACCCAGTGACAGAAGGGGTAGCGAGGCACACATCATGTTGTTGCCATCAAGGGTAAAAAGATGGGGTTTTCATCATTGGTTTGAGATTATCCCTCTACATCATGTCATCTTGCTTAAGGCGTTACTCTGTTCGTTATGAACTCAATACACTAGATGCATGTTGGATAGCGGTCGATGTGTGGAGTAATATTAGTAGATGCAGAAAGTATCAGTCTACTTGTCTCGGACGTGATGCCTATATGTATGATCATTGCCTTAGATATCGTCATGACTTTGTGTGGTTCTATCAATTGCTCGACAGTAATTTGTTCACCCACCATGATATTTGCTATTTTGAGAGAAGCCTCTAGTGAACATTATGGCCCCCGGGTTTACTCCACACCATATTTTCAGCCTTACACTTTTTACTTCGTTGCACTTTCCGCCTTCAGATCTCACTTTGCAAACAATCTTGAAGGGATTGACAACCCCTTTGAAGCGTTGGGTGCAAGCTTGTTTGTGTTTGCGCAGGTACTCTGGACTTGACGAGACCCTCCTTCTGGATCGATACCTTGGTTCTCAAACTGAGGGAAATACTTACTGCTCCTGTGCTGCATCACCCCTTCCTCTTCAAGGGAAAAACCGACGTAAACCAGAGAAGTAACAAGAATAATTCCTAGCGCCAAGGAAGGACTTTTGTTGCCGTAGCAGAAGGATTTCTGGCGCCGTTGCCGGGGAGGATCAAGTCAAGAGCTCATCCAAGTAGGTGTCGCAAACACATCTCTTGCATTTACTTTGTTTGCCAGTTGCCTCTCGTTTTCCTCTCCCCCACTTCACTTATTTGCCTTTTTTCGTTTGCCTTTTTTGCCCTTTTCTCTTGCTTGCTTTCTGTTCGCTTGTGTGCCATGTGCCTTCAATATGCTTGCATCTTCGCTTGCTGAAAATCTAGTGATATGGATCCTCATCCACTTGCTAATCTCTTTAAGAGATCCAATTATGTTGATCCAATTGCTAGTGAGTTGAGTGCACTTGACTATCGTTACGGAGTTTTTCTTGAGATGCGTGAATCTTAAAATTGTGAGGAAGAAATTAATGAAGTGATTCACGAGGGCTCCTTGGATGAAAAGCATGATTGCAATGGTTTCACTATAAATTATATTAGTGACAATCATGCTAAGAATATGCAAAACCCTAAGCTTGGGGATGCTAGTTTTGCTATGTACAATACTTGTTGCAATGATCATGAGTGGGGCGATGATTTTTCTTACGATCTTGAAAACAAAAATTAAGCCTCATGATGTATATGATATTTGCAATATTATTGAAAGTGGGTTTGGAGAAGTCATGACTTTAGTTGATGATAATCCCACTATTTTTGAAGAGCGTCAACTTTGCATGCATGTGGATCATGAAAAGAATATCCTATGTGATAGTTACATTGTTGAATTCGAATATGATCCCACATGTAATTATTATGAGAGAGGAAAATATGGTGGTAGAAACTTTCATATCACTAAATCACCTCTCGTTATGTTGAGATTGCTATTGTCTCTTTCTTCTTCCTTGCATATGGTAAATGTTGGTTGTGTTGACAATCTGTTTTCCTATAAAATGCCTATGCATAGGAAGTATTTTAGACTTAGATGTTATTTTCACATGCTTTATGATGCTCTCGTTGTGCTTCAATTCTTGTCTTTTGTGTGAGCATCATTGAATTATCAATGCCTAACTAAGGGCGTTAAACAATAGCGCTTGTTGGGAGGCAACCCAATGAATTTATCTTTTTCTTTCTTTTTTGTTGCATCCACACCATCATAATTCTGTTGTGATTGTGTTTTTTGTGTTTCTTTTTATGTTTGAGCCAAGCAAAACCTTTATGACTAGTCTTGGTGAGGGTTGTTTGATCCTGCTGGAAAAAGACAGAAACTTTTCGCTCACCATATGATTTTTCATTTTTATTCAGAAAGATATTTTGAGTTGATTCTTTTTTCTGCTGGTTTATATGCGTTTTTCCCAGGCAGTCGTAACTTTTCAGAATTTTTTAGGTGCGAGAAGTATACGAAGTATACAGATTGCTATAGACTGGTCCGTTTTTGACAGATTCTGTTTTTGTTGAGTTGGTTGCTTGTTTTGATGAAACTATGGTTAGTATCGGGGGGTACTAGCCATGGAAAAGTGAGAATACAGTATCCCAACACCAATATAGATAGAATTCAAGTTTGCTACAGTACCAAAAGAGGTGGTAGTTTGTTTTCTTGTGCTAATGTTATCACGAGTTTCTGTTTAAGTTTTGTGTTGTGAAGTTTTCAAGTTTTGGGTGATGTTCTCATGGACAAAGAGATAAGAAGTGGAAAGAGCTAAATCTTGGGGATACCCAAGGCATCCCAAGCCAAATTCAAGGACACCAAAAATCCTAAGCTTGGGTATGCCCTGGGAAGGCATCCCCTCTTTCGTCTTCAATCCATCGGTAACATTACTTGGAGCTATATTTTTATTCACCACATGATATGTGTTTTGCTTGGAGCGTCTTGTATCTTAGGAGTCTTTTCCTTTTGTTGTGTCACAATCATCCTTGCTGCACACCTTTTTGAGAGAGAGAGAGACATGCACTCATCATGATTTTGCTAGAATGCTCATAGTGCTTCACTTATATCTTTTGAGCTAGATACTTTTGCTCTTTGTGCTTCACTTATATCTTTAGAGCAAGGCGGTGCGTGATTTGGTAGTTGGCTTATGCTATGAAAGTAGTCCCAAATGTGATAGGTACCCAAATAGGATGCAAAAACCTTCATATGCATGTGCATTGAGTAGAAAGAGAAGTTTTGATTCCTCTCCATTAGTTTTGAGACATGGATTTGGTAATATTAAAAGCTATGTTAGTAGGGTGTTGTGAATCTAGAAATACTTGTGTTGAAGTTAGTGATTCCCGTAGCATGCACATATGGTGAACCGCTAAGTTAGGAAGTCGGAGCATAATTGATCTATTGATTGTCATCCTTTGTGTTGAGGTCGGGATCGTGCGATGGTTAACACCTACCAACCCTTCCCCTAGGAGTATGCGTTTAGCACTTTGTTTCGATTACTAATAAAAACTTTCGCAACAAGTATGTGAGTTCTTCATGACTAATGTGAGTCCATGGTATAGATGCACTTTCACCTTCCACCATTGCTAACCACTCTAGTACCACGCAATTCTCGCCGGTGCACAAACCCACCATATGCCTTCCTCAAAACACACACCATACCTACCTACTATTTCATTTTCATAGCCATTCCGAGATATATTGCCATGCAACTCCCACCGTTCCGTCTCATGACTTGTGCCGTCACTCTCATATTGCCTTTGCATGATCGTAAGATAGCTAGCGAGATGTTTCAACGTCATACGCCATGCTAGATCGTTGCACATCCCGGTACACTGCCGGAGGCATTTCCTATAGAGTCATCATTGTGAGTTTTGAGCTGTGAGTAAATAAAAGTGCGATGATCATCATTATTAGAGCATTGTCCCACGTGAGGAAATAAAAAAAAGAGGTCAAAGAGCCAAAAAAAAAAGAGAAAAGAAAAAAGAGAGGCCTAATAGCCCAAATAAAAAAAAGAGAAAAAGAGAGAAGGGACAATGCTATTATATTTATCCACACTTGTGCTTCATAATAGCACCATGTTCTTCATGATTGAGAGCTTCTTGCTTTTTCAGTACCATATGCTAGTGGGAACCTTCATTATATAAGTTGGCTTGTATATTCCAATGATGGGCTTCCTCAAAATTGCCCTAGGTCTTCGTGAGCAAGCAAGTTGGATGCACACCCACTAGTTTTCCTTTTGAGCTTTCACATACTTATAACTCTAGTGCCTCTCTTCTATGGCAATCCCTACTCATTCACATTGATATCTATTAATGGGCATCTCCATAGCCTTTTGATACGCCGAGTCAATGTGACCATCTCCTCCTTTTTTGTCTCACAACCACCACCACACTCTATTCCACCTATAGTGCTATATCCATGGCTCACGCTCATGTATTGCGTGATAGTTATAAAAAGTTTGAGAAAGTAAGAGTGCGAAAACAATTACTTGGCCAATTCCGGGGTTGTGCATGATTTACATTAGTTGTGTGAGGATGATGGAGCATAGCCAGACCATATGATTTTGTAGGGATGACTTTCCTTGGCCTTGTTATTTTGAAAGTTCATGATTACCTTGCTAGTTTGCTTGAAGTATTACTGTTTTCATGTCAATAGCAAACTATTGTTTTGAATCTTACCGATCTGAACATTCATGTCACGTGAAAGAAGTTGCAAAGGACAACTATGCTAGGTAGCATTCCACATCAAATATTCATTCTTTATCACTTCCCTACTCGAGGACGAGCAAGAGTTAAGCTTGGGGATGCTTGATACGTCTTCAACGTATCTATAATTTTTTATGGTTTCATGCTGTTATCTTGTCAAATTTTGGATGTTTTGCATGCCTTTTATATATTTTCTGGGACTAACTTATTAACTCAGTGCCAAGTGCCAGTTCCTGCTTTTTCCATGTTTTTGACCCCTTTTGAAACAAAGTCCAAACGGAAGAAAATCTCCGAAAAGATTTTTTTCGTAACGGAAGAAGATCGGGAAGCTTGGGAGCCAAGGCAGGGGAGCCTCAGGGGCCCCACAAGCCCCCACTCCGTGGCCAGGAGGGTAGGTCGTGGCCCACATGCTTGTGGGCCCCCTGAGCGCCCTCTGACCTAGGGGTTGCGCCTATATATTCCCTAAAAATCCCAAAAAAGATCAGGAGATCATCGAAAGTACTTTTCCTCCGCTGCAAGCTTCTGTCTCCGCAAGATCCCATCTGGGGCACGTTCTGGTGCCCTGCCGGAGGGGGATTCGGATACGGAGGGCTTCTCCATCAACACCATGCCCTCTCCGATGATGCGTGAGTAGTTCACCATAGACCTACGGGTCCATAGCTAGTAGCTAGATGGCTTCTTCTCCCTCTTGGATCTTCAATACAAAGTTCTCCATGATCTTCATGGAGATCTATCCGATGTAATCTTCTTTTGCAGTGTGTTTGTCGATTTCCGATGAATTGTGGATTTATGATCAGATTATCTATGAATCTTATTTGAGTTTCTTCTGGTCTCTCTTATGCATGATTTCATATCCTTGTAATTATCTTCGAGTTGTGGGTTTTCTCTGGCCAACTAGATCTATGATTCTTGCAATGGGAGAAGTGCCCGGTTTTGGGATCATACCGTGCGGTGACCTCACCCAGTGACAGAAGGGGTAGCGAGGCACGCATCGTGTTGTTGCCATCAAGGGTAAAAAGATGGGGTTTTCATCATTGGTTTGAGATTATCCCTCTACATCATGTCATCTTGCTTAAGGCGTTACTCTGTTCGTCATGAACTCAATACACTAGATGCATGCTAGATAGCGGTCGATGTGTGGAGTAATAGTAGTAGATGCAGAAAGTATCGGTCTACTTGTTGTTGGAATTATGCCCTAGAGGCAATAATACATATAGTTGTTATTATAATTCTTGTATCAAGATAATCGTTTTTTATCCATGCTATAATTGTATTGAATGAAGACTCATTTACATGTGTGGATACATAGACAAAACACCGTCCCTAGCAAGCCTCTAGTTGGCTAGCGAGTTGATCAAAGATAGTCAGTGTCTTCTGATTATGAACAAGACGTTGTTGCTTGATAACTGGATCACGTCATTAGGAGAATCACGTGATGGACTAGACCCAAACTAATAGACGTAGCATGTTGATCGTGTCATTTTGTTGCTACTGTTTTCTGCGTGTCAAGTATTTATTCCTATGACCATGAGATCATATAACTCACTGACACCGGAGGAATACTTTGTGTGTATCAAATGTCGCAACGTAACTGGGTGACTATAAAGATGCTCTACAAGTATCTCCGAAGGTGTTAGTTGAGTTAGTATGGATCAAGACTGGGATTTGTCACTCCGTGTGACGGAGAGGTATCTCGGGGCCCACTCGGTAATACAACATCACACACAAGCCTTGCAAGCAATGTGACTTAGTGTAAGTTGCGGGATCTTGTATTACGGAACGAGTAAAGAGACTTGCCGGTAAACGAGATTGAAATAGGTATGCGGATAGTGACGATCGAATCTCGGGCTAACATACCGAAGGACAAAGGGAATGACATACGGGATTATATGAATCCTTGGCACTGAGGTTCAAACGATAAGATCTTCGTAGAATATGTAGGATCCAATATGGGCATCCAGGTCCCGCTGTTGGATATTGACCGAGGAGTCTCTCGGGTCATGTCTACATAGTTCTCGAACCCGCAGGGTCTGCACACTTAAGGTTCGACGTTGTTTCATGCGTATTTGAGTTATATGGTTGGTTACCGAATGTTGTTCGGAGTCCCGGATGAGATCACGGACGTCACGAGGGTTTCCGGAATGGTCCGGAAACGAAGATTGATATATAGGATGACCTCATTTGATTACCGGAAGGTTTTTGGAGTTACCGGGAATGTACCGGGAATGACGAATGGGTTCCGGAAGTTCACCGGGGGGGGGGGGGGGCAACCCACCCCGGGGAAGCCCATAGGCCTTGAGGGTGGCACACCAGCCCTTAGTGGGCTGGTGGGACAGCCCAAAAGGGCTCTATGCGCCATACAAAGGAAAATCAAAGAGAAAAAAAAAGGGAGGTGGGAAGGAAGGGAAGGACTCCCACCCACCAAACCAAGTCCAACTCGGTTTGGGGGGGGAGCCTTCCCCCCTTGGCTCGGCCGACCCCCTTGGGGCTCCTTGAGCCCCAAGGCAAGGTCCCCTCCCTCCCACCTATATATACGAAGGTTTTAGGGCTGATTTGAGACGACTTTTCCACGGCAGCCCGACCACATACCTCCACGGTTTTTCCTCTAGATCGCGTTTCTGCGGAGCTCGGGCGGAGCCCTGCTGAGACAAGGTCATCACCAACCTCCGGAGCGCTGTCATGCTACCGGAGAACTCTTCTACCTCTCCGTCTCTCTTGCTGGATCAAGAAGGTCGAGATCATCGTCGAGCTGTACGTGTGCTGAACGCGGAGGTGCCGTCCGTTCGGTACTAGATCGTGGAACTGATCGCGGGATTGTTCGCGGGGCGGATCGAGGGACGTGAGGACGTTCCACTACATCAACCGCGTTCACTAATGCTTCTGCTGTACGATCTACAAGGGTACGTAGATCACTCATCCCCTCTCGTAGATGGACATCACCATGATAGGTCTTCGTGCGCGTAGGAATTTTTTTGTTTCCCATGCGACGTTCCCCAACACTTGTCTCGGACGTGATGCCTATATGTATGATCATTGCCTTAGATATCGTCATGACTTTGCGCGGTTCTATGAATTGCTTGATAGTAATTTGTTCACCCACCGTGATATTTGCTATTTTGAGAGAAGCCTCTAGTGAACACTATGGCCCCCGGGTCTACTCCACACCATATTTTCAGCCTTACACTTTTTACTTCGTTGCACTTTCCGCCTTCAGATCTCACTTTGCAAACAATCTTGAAGGGATTTACAACCCCGTTGAACCGTTGGGTGCAAGCTTGATTGTGATTGTGCAGGTACTCTGGACTTGACGAGACCCTCCTTATGGATCGATACCTTGGTTCTCAAACTAAGGGAAATACTTACTGCTCCTGTGCTGCATCACCCTTTCCTCTTTAAGGGAAAAACCGACGCAAACCAGAGAAGTAACAAGAAGAATTCCTAGCGCCAAGGAAGGACTTTTGTTGCCGTAGCAAACCTCTATGTCAAGGATTTAGTTAATCCCGTATGTTGTTCCCTTTATCCTTCGGTATGTTACTTGCCCGAAATTCGATCATCAGTATCTCTATACCTAGTTCAATCTCGTTACTGGCAAGTCTCTTTACTCGTTCCGTAATACAAGATCCCGTGACTAACTTCTTAGTCACATTGCTTGCAAGGCTTGTTGTGATGTTGTATTACCGAGTGGGCCCCGGGATACCTCTCCGTCATACGGAGTGACAAATCCGAGTCTTGATTCACGCCAACCCAACAGACACCTTCGGAGATACCTGTAAAGCACCATTATAGTCACCTAGTTACGTTGCGATGTTTGATACACACAAGGTAATCTTCCGCTGTCCGGGAGTTGCATGATCTCATGGTCATAGGAACAGATACATTGACATGCAGAAAACAGTAGCAATAAACTGACACGATCATATGTTACGTTCATAGTTTGGTTCTTTTCCATCACATCATTCTCCTAATGATGTGATCCTATTATCAAGTGACAACACTTGCCCATGGCTAGGAAACCTTGACCATCTTTGATCAACGAGCTAGTCAACTAGAGGCTCACTAGGGATAGTGTGTTGTCTATGTATCCACACATGTATTAGAGTTTTAAACCAATTCAATTCTAGCATGTATAATAAACGATTATTATGAACAAGGAAATATAATAATAACCAATTTATTATTGCCTCTAGGGCATATTTCCAACAACGGCTTTAGCGCTTTCACTTAGCCATAAGAGATTGACTGCAGGGGCTAGTGACTGCCCCCTAGTGTCTTGTGATGTTCGGGTATGCTGAGGATGAAATCATTATCAGTTGGTTTGTGTGAATACAAACCCTTCATATAACACGACGTAACCTCCATCAATTTTTAGTTTAACACTTGTCACCAGATCGCCGACCAGTTCTCGCTTATTCTGACAATCAGTTTTCGGCTTTCTCCACCGAGGTACTTAACCACGTGAGTTAGAAGTACAATCAGAGTGGTTATCCCTTTACCCTCCTAGCCGAACATGCGGAACATAAGAGGGTAAACACAGGAGCCGAGCAACCCAACTATTGACCCAAGACATAATACGGCACCGGTTCATATAGTCTAATATGAGAGACGCCGATTACATAAGATAAAATAGTGCTTAAATGATGCTTGGGCAAGTTTTAAGGTCGAGCCCCCGGTCAATTAGCCGAGCGCATCCAAGGGAAAGATGTACCAAACTAGTTTGTTTTGGTGTCGAAGAGCGGAAAAATTTTATGCAACCTATATGACTGCAATAGGACCGTAAAGAATGGTCTTTATTTTCAGTGAACTCATGACGTCTAACCGTACAATCCGAACTGCCAAAGTAACTGTTACACATACTTGATACGTCCATTTTGCATCATGAATTATCATTGATATTTGTGTTATTCTTATCCATTATTCCCTATTATCATACAATTCTTATGTCCTTTCTCTCTGAATATGCAAGGTACATCACAAAGAGGGGAATATCTGGAAACTGGAATTCTGGACAGGGAAACCGAGAAAAAGACAGAAAAATCAACATGCTCCAAAGGACCTAAAATTTCACGGAGATTTTTTCTGAAATATTTAAGAATTATCGGGCCAAAATATTCTAGAGGGGCAACCTGTTGGCCCCAAGAGAACATGGCGCGACCACCCCCGACCGTGCCCTGATGCCTCGTGGGCCCCCAGCTGGACCTGTGATATCCCTCTTCTCCTATATGGTGTGTTTTGAACTAGAAAAATCATAAGCAACCTTTCGGGATGAAGCGTCGCTGCCTCGAGGCAGAAACCTGTGCAGAGGCCCTTTTGCTCTCCGAGAGAGATTCTCTCGGGGAAACTTCCCTCTGGGAGGTGGAAATCGAAGCCCTCGTCATCACCAACACTTCCTCCTTCATGGGAGGACCAATCTTCATCAACATCTGCACCAGCACCATCTCATCTCCAACCCTAGTTCATCTCTTGTATTCAATCATTTTCTCAAAACCTTAGATTGGTACCTGTGGGTTACTAGTTGTGTTGATTACATCTTGTAATTGATGCTTGTTGGATTACTTGGTGGAACGTATTATGTTCAGAGCCTTAATTATTATCATTACACCTCTGATCTTGAACATTTTGATGAGGTGTGAGTAGTAACTGTTGTTCCTGAGGACATGGGAGAAGTCTTGTTATAAGTAATCATATAAAGTTGGTATTCATTCGATGGTTTGATGATATTTATGTTGTTACTTCTCTTAGTGGTGTCATGTGAACGTCGACTATATGATATTTCACCATGTGATGAGCCTAAGGGAAGTCATTGTGGAGTAACAAGTAGATGATGGATTGCGAGAATGACAGAAGGTTAAACCCTAGTTTATGCGTTGCTTCATGAAGGGCTGATTTGGATCCATGATGACCCACAAGTATAGATGATCAATCGTAGTTCTTTCGATAAGTAAGAGTGTTGAACCCAACAAGGAGCGGAAGGAAATGACAAGCAGTTTTCAGCAAGGTAATTTCTGCAAGCAATGAAATAGTGGTAACAAGTTGTTTGGTAGCAAGATAATTGTAACAAATGACAAGTAGCAATAGTAACAATAAGTGTAACGAGATAGCCTAATCTTTTGGTGACAAAGGACATGCCAGAACGGTTTCTTATAATAGACACTCCTAGATCCGATCTCAACATCACCCTCTCTCCTGTCCGATCTGCGTTGGTTACTCTTCATCCAAGGCTAGGAAGGATCCAAGAATCCCCCTTGATCAGCCCGAGTCTAGGAGCAGTCTCAGTCGCAGGTCTGGACGGGAGCGTCAGGCAATATTCCGGTGGATATCGCCGGAAGAGAAACGAAACCCTAGGGTTTTTTGCCTAGGGGAAAACATGTACATAGCAAGTCGTTATCTTTTTAGTTTTTTTTGAGACATCATTATCTTTTTAGTACTCCCTCCGTACCTAAATATAAGTCTTTTTAGAGTTTGCACTAGGAAACTACATACAGATGTATATATACATACATTAGAGTATAGATTCACTCATATTGTTTTGAATGTAGTGTCATAGTGGAATCTCTAAAAAGGACTTATACTCCCTCCGTTCCTAAATATAAGTCTTTTGAGATTTCACTAGGGGACTACATATGAAGCAAAATGAATGAATCTACACTTCAAATTATGTCTATATACATCCGTATGTAGTCTTCTAGCGAAATCTCTAAAAAGACTTAGGACTTGCTTGGTTCGTTGTTTTGGGGCCCAATACACCGGTAAAATATACCCTTGTAAAATAAAAATGGATGGGCCTTGCGTTGATGCTTGGAATGCCGTCTTTGGATTGTAATTTTTACACCAATTTTCCTATTTATACCCCTAACAGGCCGGTATTCGCTACAGACCATTGTCCATCATTTTCCCCACCTCCCTCTTGCTCGAAACCTGGATCGAGCGACGTGTCGGACGGATCCAGCGAAGGGACGAGGAAGGACTGACCCGGAGGGTGCGTGAGGCCTCAGCGGCGGCGGACCCGACGACGGCGACGGGGCCATGGGTGTGCAGCGCGGGCGGGAGAGGCAGTCGGTGACAACGCAGCGGAGCGGCTAGGGCGACTTCCACGAGGACGACACGGTCTCGTAGAAGGACGGTGCGACAGACATGGCCCGCGGCGGGGCATCCCCACGGCCCGCCACGCGTCCGCTCGGCCCACCCACTTGGACGACACGTCGTGGAGCCGCATCCCACGCGATATCTCCCCAATGCATCGTCGACGGCGGCCTGCACAGCGGCGGCAGCATCCGGGCTCGGCTCCTTCCGCGAGTGAGGGGATTCGGATCGCGATTGTGCTTGTTTACACACGTGGCGATCATTTTACAACCGGATTGAAAATACCATCCTACCGAGTGTATTTGATTGGAGACAAGTATAATACGAATGTAAAATATTACAGGGGTGGCATAAAAACTACATTTCAAACAGGGTCTTATATTTAATCACGGAGAAAGTATTTAGGAACGGAGGGAGTAGTACACATACACTATGCTATGGTTTAGCCCAACTTCCCATTCCCCAGCCCACCTATGACTCAGCCCAACTTCCAGGAATCGAGCCAGCACGCAGCTCGCGCTTCGTCCAGGTCCCGCCCACTCCTCTCGTCAGTTCAGCGCTCGTTCGCGGCCAGCTAGGAAACGCGCCGCCGCCCCGCCGCCCCTATCATAGGCAGCGTCAACCTCCTCCGCCCGTTCTCGGCTCGCCCTCGTGCACGCAGGCGCTCCTCAGCGCGCGCGTGGACGGCAGCCGGCAGGAGTCTCGCAGCATCGCAGGCGCCGGACGGCAGTGGCAACAGTCATTGGCTGCAGCGCTTTGGTTGGCTGGCAGAAGCGGAGGCGCCGGCCGGCCGGAGATAGGGTTCGTCTCGCGCAGCCGCACGCCGCCAAGCCCAGTGACGTAGTGAGGAGGCCGCGACCCATCGCCGCATCCAGCGCATCCGCTGTCGGAGGGCCAAGACGCAAAGGTTTAATCCCCAATTGTTTGCCTCTGTTACTCTGTAGTTCTATTGCTTTTTTTAATATAGTTTAGTGTTGATTACTGTTTGTCTGCTACTTCATGTAATTTTAATTGACCTAGTGTCAGTTACAATTTCCTTACAGATTTGGAAATGAAGAGGAAGACTGTGAATATGCATGATTTTTATGCAAGCAGTTCAGTTATTCCTCCCCCTGCTGGTGTCGAACCTGGAATTGCCCCTGCTAATGTGACTGCAAATCCCCTTCCCTTAATTGCTGCGAGCACAATCCCTCCTCCTGAAGCTGAACCCCCAAATGAGGAGAGCAATGGTACCACATCTGATGAGAGTACGAACCAACCAAGGCAGCCTATACTAGAAATTCATCCAAGTCAACTTATTCACGATCCAGGACATACAATACCATTAGAAGATTATGAAAGGGCAAAGCATGGTAAAATTCGACTAACTGCATCATTGGATTGTATGAGGTATCTCATAGCACAAGGGGAAGCTTTCCGTGGGCATGACGAATCCTCCACTTCCATCAACATGGGCAATTTCAGGGAGTTATTGGACTGGTATAAGGACAAGAAGGAAGATGTGAAGGAGACATTTTATAAGGGGGCAGGAGATGCACAAATGGTTTGTTCGGACATCCAAAAGGATCTTGCTGCATGTTGTGCAATAGAGGTAACCAAAGTTATTAAGAATGAAATTGGAGAGAAGAAGTTCTCGATACTTATTGATGAGGTTAGAGATTGCTCAATAAAAGAGCAAATGGCAGTGATTGTGAGGTAACACATGCCATTTTTTTAGTGTTGTTTTTAAAATACTAATAATGTTCACTAATCTGATTTCTTGATGCATGTAGATTTCTTGATGAGCACGGGGAGCTCCAGGAAATATTTCTTGCAGTTAAGCACCTCACTGATTGTACATCTGCTGGAAAGAAGCTTTGGTTGATGTGTTGGACTATCATGGTTTGCAAATTTCTAGGCTACCTGGACAGGGTTATGATGGGGCTTCAAATATGAGAGGGGAATTCAATGATTTGCAAAAAATGGTTAGAGTTGAAGCTCCATATTCATTTTATGTCCGTTGCTTTGCTCACCAGTTGCAGTTGGTGGTCGCCAGTGCTGCTCAATGTTGGTAGAGGCTAGGGTTCTACCAGGTCTCGGACGTAGGTTGTAGGGGTGGAAGTGCGGGCTGCGAGGTTGGGACGCCGGCGCCGGCGGTTGGGCGCCGTCGCGGCGTGAGAGAGAGAGAGAGAGAGGCGGCTAGGGTTTGGGGCTCTCGTCTCCTGAGGGAGACGACAACAGAATATACTATTTATTGTCTGATTAATATCGAAGGGGTACATGTGTTTATAAAGGAGGACAGCCTCCACTAAACCCTAGATAACTTGGACTCTAACTTGGACTCTAATATAACTTGGACTTCTAAGATAGGTAAGATAACTTGGGCTAAGCCCGTAATTAACCCTGCCCATTGGGCCTCCTCCGTTGGTACGTTGTACCGGTCATAACATCTCTCCCCGCCTTCTCAAACAGCTCGTCCTCGAGCTGAACATCTGGAAACTGCTGGCGGAAATCGTCGAGCTTCTCCCAAGTCGCTACTCCTCTGGCAGGCCGGTCCATTGTACCAAGACATGCCAGACGCCGCGACGCTCCTGCGCCTGTAGCACCTTCGCCACCTGTGCGGAAGTTGGAAGGAGGCGGCCATCCGAAGTAGGAGGAAGGGCCGGTGTCGCTGCAGGAGGGTCCCCGCGGTAGGCCTTCAGTAAGCCGACATGGAAGACATCGTGGAGGCGAGAACCAGCTGGCAGCTCCACGCGGTATGCGAGTGTGCCGACACGCTCCAGCACACGAAAGGGACCAGCGTAGCGAGGTCCCAATTTGCGCTTGGAGCGCGGGTCCAGAGACTGCGTGGTCCTGTGGAGGAGGCGCAGCCACACCCAATCGCCCACCGCGAACTCCACCTCGCGATGATGAGCATCGTAGTACTTCCGAGCCAGCTGCTGTGCTTGGAGAAGACGCTGGCGTGCCTCAGCCAGAATGTCGTCGCGGGTGCGGAGTAAGTCGCCCGCCGTCTCGGACCGAGCCGTCCCAGGCTCGTAAGGGAGCATCGCCGGAGGTGGGCGCCCGTAGACCACCTCGAAAGGCGTGGTGCGCAGGGCGGAGTGATAGGAGGTATTGTAGCAGTACTCCGCCCACGCCAACCAGTCCACCCAAGCTCGTGGACGATCACCAGTAACACAGCGCAGGTACATGGCGATCACCTTGTTGACCACCTCGGATTGGCCGTCTGTCTGAGGGTGGAATGTCGTGCTCATGCGGAGCTTCACGCCCGCCAGTCGAAAGAGATCCCGCCAGACATGTCCCGTGAACACGGGATCACGATCGCTGACGATGGACGAGGAAAACCGTGGAGGCGGACGATGCCGTCGAAGAAGGCCCGTGCCACGGAGGCGGCTGTATATGGATGACCCAGGGCGATGAAGTGCGCGTACTTGGAGAAGCGGTCAACCACCGTGAGGATGACGGACTTGCCGCCCACCTTGGGAAGGCCCTCGATGAAGTCCATGGAAATATCCGTCCACACTTGGGAGGGTACGTCCAGCGGCTGCAGTAGACCCGCGGGTCGTAGTGTCTCCGTCTTGTTCCACTGGCACGTCACGCACGACCGCACCCAGTTGCGGACCATCGCGCCATCACCGGGGATGTAAAAATCAGCACGGAGACGATGGAGAGTCTTCTGCACGCCCTCGTGCCCTGCAGAGTGCGCCAAGGTCAGGACCTGTTGGCGCAGGTCGCCATGGTCGGGCACGAAGATGCGGCGGCCATGTAGGAGTAGCCCCTCGTCCAAGCGCCAGAGCGCGTCCAACTCGCCGGCGTCAAGGCGCTGGCGCAGGCCCTGGGCGTCCACGGCCGTCGAAGTTGCCCGGCGAATGTCGTTGATGAAGGCGAAAGATGGCCCGGAGCGAATGCACATGATAGTGCCAGCCATGGCGACGTCCTCCGCGACATCCTCAGTGTCGCGGCGGGACAAGGCGTCGGCGACCGTGTTGAGACGGCCGGGGCGGTACTCAACGGTGAAGTCGAAGCCAAAGAGCTTGCTGATCCACTGGTGTTGCAGAACTGTGGAGAGGCGCTGGTCCAGCAAGAACTTGAGGTTGTAGTGGTCCGTGCGCACACGGAATGACCGGCCCCAAAGATAAGGCCGCCAGTGGCGTACCGCCTGAACCAGCCCAATAAGCTCGCGCTCGTAGGCCGCGAGCTTGTGATGGGGAGCGGCGAAGGGGCGACTGAAGAAGGCGAGCGGTCCCTCGTCCTGGTGAAGGACGGCGCCGAAGCCGATGCCAGAGGCGTCGTAGTCCACGATGAAGGGCATATCAAAGTCCGGCATCTGGAGGACGGGTCCCGTCGTGAGCGCCCGTTGGAGAGCCTCGAATGCCGTAGTCGCCTCCTGGTCCCAGGAGAAGGCGTCGCGTTGAAGGAGACGCGTCAGTGGCGCGGCGATGAGGCCGAAGTCCCGGGTGTACTTCCGGTAGTAGCCGGCGAGGCCCAAGAAGCCGCGGAGCGCTCGCGGTGACCGCGGGATCGGCCACGCGGCGACGGCGGCGACCTTGTCCGCGTCCATCGCTACCCCGTCCGCCGAGATGACGTGCCCCAGGTACGCGACGGAGGTCGTGCCGAACGAGCACTTCGAGCGCTTGAGGTGAAGACGATGCGCTCGAAGCTCGTTGAAGATGATGGCCACATGTTGTAGATGCTCCGCCCAAGATGCACTGTAGATGAGAATGTCATCAAAGAAAACAAGCACAAAGCGGCGCAAGTATGGGCTGAGCACGTCGTTCATCAGGGCCTGGAAGGTCGCCGGCGCGTTGGAGAGGCCGAACGGCATCACCAGGAACTCGAAGTGGCCATGGTGAGTGCGGAATGCCGTCTTCTCGATGTCGTCAGGGTGCATGCGCACCTGATGGTAGCCCGAGCGAAGGTCGAGCTTGGTGAAGAAGCGCGCTCCGTGTAGCTCGTCCAAGAGCTCATCCACGACTGGGATGGGGAACTTGTCCTTGGACGTCAGGGCGTTGAGGGCGCGGTAGTCGATGCAGAAGCGCCATGTGCCGTCGGACTTGCGCACAAGGAGCACCGGGGCGGAGAACGGCGATGTCGAAATCCGGATGATGCCCTGCGCGAGCATGACCGCCACCTGATGCTCGAGCTCGTCTTTCTGCAGTTGAGGGTACCGGTGCGGACTCACGGCTACAGGTGCCGTGTCCGGCAGCAGGTGGATGCGGTGGTCACAGGGCCGCACGGGAGGGAGGCCCTGTGGCTCGTCGAAGATGTCGCTGTGCTGCTGCAGGAGGTCGGCCAGGAGGGGATGCGCCTCGTCCAGTGCGGACGCCATCAACTGGAGCTGTGGAGTCACGGCGCCGGAGCCGCCGATGCCTGTCCACTGAACGCGGCAGCCGCCCTCGCGCCAGAAGATGAGGGACAGCACATCGAGGTCCTTCAGGATGGGGCCGAGAGTGGACAGGAAGTCGATGCCGAGGATGAAGTCGTAGCAGCCCAGGTCGATGCCGACGCAGTCGATGGAGAACGGCTCATCGCCGATGAGGACGGGAACCTGCCGCGCCACCCCCTGGCAAGCAAGGCGGTCCCCGTTGGCGACGGTGATGCTGAACTTCTCCGAGCCCGTCGGTTGGAGTGCGAGGCGACGCATGGCGTCCCCGGACATGAAGTTGTGCGTCGAACCCGTGTCCACGAGAGCGGTTAGACGCTCCCCGTTGATCGTCAACGGAAGCAACATCGTCTTTGCCGTCTTGATGCCAGCCATGGCATGAAGGGAGACGACGAAGGCGGTCGCGTCGACCGGCCCGTAGGTCGTGACGTCGGCCTCAGAGAGTGTGGTGGCGTCGAGCTCCGCGGTGAGGGCCTCCACCTCCGCGTCGTCGACGGTCTCCAAGTAGAACAGGCGGGCGCACGTATGACCCGGCGCATACGGCTCGTCGCAGTTGAAGCACAGGCCCTTGCGGCGCCGCTCGAGCTGCTCGGCCGACGTCAAGCGTCGGAAGGTGCATGTCGGCGCGGGGGCAGCCGCCGTAGCGGCCGGCAGGGCGGGGCGTGTCGGGGTGGCGGCCGCCAGGGCGGGGCGGGTCGGGGAACGCGTGCCGCAGCTCGGGAACGCCTGCTGCAGGGCGTTGGCGCGCTGCTCGTACGCGCGTGCGTAATACATGGCCGTCTGCAGGTCCTAGGGGTCGCGCATCTCGACGTCGATGCGGATGTGGTCGGGAAGGCCGCCGACGAAGAGCTCGGCGCGTTAGTGAGCCGTGACGTCAGGCGCATGGCAGGCCAACGTCTGGAAGCGGTCGGCGAAGTCCTGCACCGAGGTGGTGAAGGGAAGGCGACCGAGCTCGGCCAAGCGGCTCCCACGTATGGGGGGGCCGAACCGGAGGAGACACAGGTCGCGAAAGCGCTCCCATGAAGGCATCCCGCCCTCGTCCTGCTCGAGGGCGTAGTACCAAGTCTGGGCGGCGCCATGGAGGTGGTAGGAGGCGATCCACGTGCGGTCGGACGCCATGGTCCGCTGCCCCTGAAAAACTGGTCGCACTGATTGAGCCAGTGCACGGGGTCGACGGTGCCGTCGTAGGTGGCGAACTCCAGCTTGGTGAAGCGGGGTGGCTGCTGCACGTGTGGCGAGGCCGCGTAGGTGCCCTCGTGACGGCCCAGCGCGGCGGAAGGAGAGTGTTGCGGCACCACGGAGCTCCCGGCGTACGAATCAGTGTACCCGCCGAACCCCCCGAAGGTGGGGGCGGGTGGCTGCAACACCGTCGGCTGTAGTGGCGCCGTCGTGTAGGGCGGCGTGTCCATCCACGTCGGTAGCGGGGACGGCGACGGCGGCCACCGGACCTGGGTGATCGGCAGGCCCTGGGGCACGACAGTCGCCGGGGGCGGTGGCGCGAAGGGCGCCGCCGACGGAGGCGGTGGTGGCGGGGTTGCGTACGGAGCCTGGAGGAGAGTCCGGAGGTTCAAGACCGCCAGGTTGAGGTCGCGGATCGCCGAGGACATCTCCGCCGGGGAGAGGACGGGGGCGGGTTCGGCCGCTAGGGCCGCGGGACCGGAGGCGGCCGGACCTGAGGTGGCCGGCAGCGTTGAGTGGTGCGGCGGCGGGGGCTGCTGTGAGGTGGCGGGAAGGTCTTACAAACTCATCGAACCCAAGCTACCTGATACCAAATTGGTAGAGGCTAGGGTTCTACCAGGTCTCGGACGTAGGTTGTAGGGGTGGAAGTGCGGGCTGCGAGGTTGGGGACGCCGGCGCCGGCGGTTGGGCGCCGTCGCGGCGTGAGAGAGAGAGAGAGAGAGAGAGAGAGAGGCGGCTAGGGTTTGGGGCTCTCATCTCCTGAGGGAGACGACAACAGAATATACTGTTTATTGTCTGATTAATATCGAAGGAGTACATGTGTTTATAAAGGAGGACAGCCTCCAGTAAACCCTAGATAACTTGGACTCTAACTTGGACTCTAATATAACTTGGACTTCTAAGATAGGTAAGATAACTTGGGCTAAGCCCGTAACTAACCCTGCCCATTGGGCCTCCTCCGTTGGTACGTTGTACCGGTCATAACAAATGTAGTCCTGCTATTGCTCATTTCTTCAACTATTTTCCCTTGATGTGACTCGGGTTTGTTCATCTTGCAATAGGAAAGATGTATTACTTGCTAAACATCAAGACGAATTGTTAGATTTTATAGAGAATGAAAAGATTTCAGCCGGAACCGGGTTGCATCAAGAATATAGCATAACAAGACCAGGAGATACTCGTTGGGGCTCATATCTCAGAACCTTGCTTCGTATATTCACAATGTGGAATTACGTGGTGGATTTGCTAGGTATTGTAGTGGTTGATCCTCGGGAACACACATGTCAAGGTGGAGCTTCAAATTTGCTTATTAAGATGGAATGCTTTGAACTTGAGTTCATCATGTTGTTCTTAATAAACTTGTTGAGCACCACAAATCATCTATCACAAGCTTTGGAAAGGAAGAATCAAAATGTTGTTGAAGCCATGCGTTTGATCATGGATGTGAAAGAAAGCTTGCAAGACATGAGGGACAATGGGTGGGAGTCTTTAGTCAACCAAACCAAGAACTTTTGTGAGGCACATGACATTGATGTGCCAAATATGGATGATCTTGTTGGAGCTATGGGTCAATCTGTTCGATCTAAGAATAAGGTGACTCAACTTCACTATTACAAGGTTAGCATATTCAATGTTGCCATTGATGCAACTGTCACAGAGATGGATCATCGATTCAATGAAGTTTCCACCGAGTTATTGGATTGTATGTCTTGTCTTAATCCAACAAAAAACTTCTCAAAGTTTAATGTTGAAAAACTTATTTGGCTTGCTGAAATTTATGCTGAAGACTTTACAGAAGCTGACCGGTTGTTGCTAAGAGGTGACCTCCCAAGATTCCTTAAGAACATTAGGAGAAGTGAGGACTTTAATGGATGCCGAGATGTGTCCACACTTGCTCGATTGATGGTTCAAACAACAAAACACACGTCTTTCCAGTTGGTATATCGCCTCCTTGAGTTGGCACTGATTCTTCGTGTGGCAAATACATTTGTTGAGCAAATATTTTCGGCAATGAAGACCATCAAGAGAGATTTGCACACTAAGCTATCAAATGAATGGCTAAATGATTTAATGGTATGCTATTGCGAAAAAGAGATATTCAGAAGCATTCATGATGATCAAATCATGATAGAATTCCCGAAAATGAGGGATCGTAAAGGACATTTGCGTGATGAGTTTAATGTGATTTCTTAAAGGTATATGTCAGCTTTACTAGTGTTAATAGTCAACATTGGATGCCTTAATATTGTATCAATAATAATTGTGCTAATTTGGACAGATGGCTTGTGGCTGGTCACTTGGGCATACATTTTTATATTTTGGTTTGGAGGTGTTCTACCATAGCATTAGTAAGAAGCGACACTGTATCATTGTTTTGGTCTTTTAGTTGTTGCTTCTCTAGTACTTTATGTATTTGTGTGTGAATTGTATCAAACTTTGTGGTATGGTCAAACATGTTACTAGTATTGGTCTTAGAAGACTTCATGTCATTTTGAGCACATTTTTGGCAGATATTGGTTGTTTAAATTGGCAATACTAAATTAGTTAAAGTGTTGATATTTTTCAAAAAATCTAGCAAAATTCCAGCAAGTTCCCAATAGTAATATGAGAAATTTTGAGCTTATTGGGGCGAAAGGATTAGCAAATAATGGCTATTTTGCTAGGCAGGTTCAAAATTTGTTTTTCCCCCAAAAAAAATCAAGTAAATACCACATCTTACCAGTAGTTCTGGGAATTTTGAGCTTATTTGGACAAAAGGATGGGCAGAATGTGGCTGTTTTGCTTGACATATCCAAATTTTAGTGTAAAATTTGATATTTTTCAAAAGATCCAGAAACGTTTCAGTAATACTACATGTCTCGTGTAGTAATCTGGGAAATTTTGAGCTTATTTGTGTTAGGAAAGCAACTTATCTGTATTGAAGGCCCAAGGGGCATATATATTACACATGACTTGAGGTGCAAGGAAAGTAAACATAGACTAATAAGGACTCCTAGACTAATACTAATAGACTAATAAGGACTCCTAGACTAATACTAATAATTCCTAACACCCCCCCCCCTCAAAAGCAAAGTCTATGCAATAGCATTGCATTTGAAGAAGTGTAATACTAAAAAACAATGATAATCCAAATCCGCGTCTTGAGAGTGTCGTCGTAGCATGAAGAGTCTTCAAAACTTGTCGAGTCGCCGAAGAAGAGAACGAAGAGATGGCACATCAGATGTATACACCACATCTCTTGAAGATACAAGATAAGTATCAAGAGAAGATGGGTTGTCAAAAGAAGATGGCACATCAAGAGAATAAAGCATTGTGCAGAAAATCATAGTCCACGGTGAAAGAAGCTCGGCGGATAAGGCACGATGGACGTAGATCGACAATGCAAAAGAAGTCCAGAAAATCCTATAGAAAACAACAAGGACAAGTAGGCCACAAAAGTTGCATAGAAAGAATCAGGACCGGAGAAAGGCTGACGGACTAAGGTATGGTGAACTCGCATGGCAGGAGAAAACACAAAATATCAACGGATTTGGTGGACGCAGCGGAAAATATAGAAAAACTAGAAAACACACACTAGATTAGGGATGATGGCAGCGGAAGAGAAAAAATAATATCATGGCGAAGGGAATAGCAGTAGCACGCAAGCTAGACGTGCGGGAGCAGAACATGCAATCGGGAGCTAGGCAGTACACGCCACGACAAGGTAGCATGCAGCAGCAAGCAACACATGTGTAGCAGAGGCAGCGGTGGCCAATAGCATCATGTAGCAACATGAGCAGCACCACGTAGCAGTAGTTTTTTTTGTTTTGCTATTTTGAAAAAAAATTTAAGAATCACGTCGGGACAGGAGAATCCGGCGAAAAGACGGGATCCAGCAGGGCGGTGGCTCGATCTGGCGGGATTAGGCGGCGGTAGCGACGGGGATGGGATCCAGCAGGGTGCCCGTGCCTTGATCTGGCGGGATCAGGTAGCGATGGGGACTGCAGCCAGCAGGGCGCCCGTGCCTCAGGTAGCGATGGGGACGGGAGCTAGTGCCCGCGCCTCAGGTAGCAATGGGGACGGGAGCCAGCGCCCGCGCCTCGATCTGCGGGATCAGGTAGCGATCTGGCGGGATCAACGTTGGCCCGCGCTTGGTGTGACGAGAGGCGGCGGCGATATCCAGTACCCACGAGCGACGCGGCAGGGGGTTGATGTTGACGCGATGGATCCAGTAGGTTGCCTCGATCTGGCAGGCAGCCAGGAGAGGCGGTAGAGAGATCCACGCAGCCAGGAGCAACGCGAGCGGGACTCAGATGCCAGATGGACGAGACGGATGGCGACTGCGGGGAGACGAGATTGGATCGAAGCACCAGTTGCGCGTGCGAGAAAAAAAACCTAACACTCTAATACCATGTTAGGAAAGCAACTTATCTGTATTGAAGGCCCAAGGGGCATATATATTACACATGACTTGAGGTGCAAGGAAAGTAAACATAGACTAACACTAGTAGAAAAAGGACCTATTGTCCCGGTTCGTGAGGGCCATTTGTCCCGGTTTTTGAACCGGGACTAAAGTGTCGGTACTAATGCCCTAAACCTTTAGTCCCGGTTCTTGCATAAACCGGGACAGATGGGCCTCCACGTGGCCGGTGCGGCGAGCCCAGGCAGGAGGCCCTTTGGTCCCGGTTGGTGGCACCAACCGGGACCAATAGGCATCCACGCGTCAGCATCTCAGGTGCTGGGTTTTTTTTTGAAAGGGGGGAGGGTTTGGGGGTTTTGGGGGGTTAATTTAGGTGTTTCATATATTGTGTTAGCATGCTAATTAATAGATAGAAGTGTCCTTTCTTATCTCCGTGCTTGGTCGACGCTACGTACTATACGTATCGAGAGGACTAGACACACTAGCTAGTTAAGCAAATGAAGGAAACAGAAGATCGTCATGAACAAATGCATACAAAGAGAAGTGATATCGACCATCTCTCCTTCTCTCAGAGATTGGTTGAACAACAAGTTCTCATATATCTATCCGACGCTACTGGCTACATATATACAATATAAGTATCTTTTACAATATAATCTCCTAATTAAAATTGAACGCATCAAGGTCCACATAGTATTCTCCGTCTTTAGCGATCACGTGGTCAAGAAAGAATGCCGCCAATTCCTCTTGAATTCCTCGCATACGATCTGGTGCTAGGAGTTCATCTCGCATCCGAAATATCTAATTTGAAGAAGGGGGTCAATACATATATATGAATAAATGAAACTGAACAGAAATGATGGTAATAAAATAAAATTGTGAATATAATTATTTACGCACTTCATATTGTTTCTCGGAGTAGCCCCGCTCACAGGTCGTGTGGCGGATGGACTCGCAAATGCAGTATCCACAGTAATTAGTCCCTTCTTCCTGCCACAACCACTTTACAAGAAACAGAGGTCAATCAAACTGATAATTAGCAAGCATGCTAAATGGTATTGATGATACTAGCGCTTCAATCACTAGGAGATGCATGGAACACATATGCTACTATAGTACTTACTTTCGGGTGTCTAAACTGCAGCTTCTTTCGCAGTCCTCGAGTTTTTGAGGTGAATTTACTCCAAACCCTGCCAGACAAAGAAAAAAATTACTTGATATTAGGAAATGAACAAATTGAAGTTGCCGATATGGTGCGATAATGATAGATTTAACTTACTTCTCTAGAATTTCAGTCATGTCCGCGTACTTCTTGGGATCTTTTCGTCTCGAGTCTAAGACGGTTACTAGTCCCTGCTCAAGCGTAATCTCTAGGAGAATATAGTGGAACCTGCGCACACATGCATAACTCATCAATTACATTACTATAACCTCGACTAATAAGGGAAACCGAATATGCACAAGATAGTAACACTCACTCGAAGTTGTAAGGGAAGGGTATTATAGCTTTGTTTTGGTTTAATATAAACGATTGTAGCAGCTTGGCCTCGGTATCTTTGGCCTGAAATTTAACCATATATGCATCTATGAGATTTGTGTTAATGAACCCAATATCACCGATTTGTCTTTTCTTCAATTCGGCGATCTTCAATCTGCATAATATAGTGAGAATAATTAAAGATACATGCAATGAAAGAGCTGACCTATATATAGAGACTTAATGACACAAGTAGTACTACTTACAGGCAGTAGCAAGTGATCATTAACTTATCGAGGGCCTTTAGATTGAAAAACTCGAAGAACTCCTCAAATGGAACATTCAACAGATCAATTCTAACGAGGTCATGCTCCTCTTTAACTCTGAGCGTCAAAATATTCCTCCTCTCACACTCTCTGCAGGTTTTCATATACCAATCATGGAATCTTCGCATCATCGTTGTTAGAGATTTTTCATCTTTGACGAGAGGCTTCCCATACACGTATCTGTGTTCGTCCACCTCCAAGAAATCAAAATGTGCATCGTCGGGCAGGTAATCTCCAAGATCGTTATAACCGGGCACCATCCCGCCCGGATGATTCACGACGATGCTAGACACCTGGAGCGGGGGCAACGATCGGTTCGCTTGTTCGCCGAGCTGGGCAACTTTTTTCCCAAATCGTCGTTCTGCTAACCTTTGAGCACCGACAGTACTTCCCGACCGCTCCGCTTCGATAAATGACTTTGTAAGAATGCGCTCATAGTTATCTTTCACCGGAGACTTTGGTGGTTTCGTCAGGGTAGCCAGAGTACGCTTCGATTTTACTGCATCTATCTTCTCCTCCGGAGGTGGATTTTTCTTTGCTTTGACCCCTTCAAAGAAGTTGGTCACTTCGGCTTGCACGATCTTCGCGTTTTCCTCCTGGCTCCTCTCGTATGGTAACTTCTCTTGAGTCTTCAGAGAAGGACCGTATCTGTATTGCCTGCCTCTGGCTGTACTGCTAGACGTCGGAGCAGACGGAGCGGCTGCGGCTGTCTTTCCTTTCTTACGAGGCGGAGGAGAAGGACGACGCGTCGGAGGAGCCGGAGCGGCGGCGGGTCTCTTCCGCCCTTGTTGACGAGGCGGAGAAGCTGGCTGCTCGGGCGCGCCGGCATAGGCGGAGAAGGAGGCGGAGTGCCGCCACGTGCCGGAGAAGGAGGCTGAGTGCCCTGATCACTCGCCGGAGGAGGCGGAGGAGGAGGCGGAGTGCCCTAACTCGCCGGAGGAGGAGGAGGAGGCGGAGGCGTCCAGCCGAATCTCCCCTTCACCCGTAGGGTGGTCAAGCTCAAGGTCCTCAAATCCGTCTGTTATTTGATCCACCATCACCCTAGCATATCCTTCTAGAATCGGCTGGCCGTGGTAGGTTGAGCCAGGTTCATTAGGTATAACAGAGCCAACAGCCGCCTTGACTTTCAATGTCATCCATCGCGTCATAAGGTGGCAATGTTGAGACTCTGTGATAGCATCCACGGGGTAGCCAGTGAAGACAGGCTCCAGCTGCTGAGTCTGCTCGGTGGAAGCCACGCTGCTTCTCCGCTGAGATGGCAGGGTAGCTTCAGGGGAAGCTTCGGCACGTCATTTGCTGTGATCTGCTTCTCGTTCCTCTAGCCCTTATACCCTTTCGTGCAGCGCCTGCAGTTGGCTATGCTCCACTTTCTTCCTCCTCTCCTGTGTTTTGTAACCCCCTGCATCTGGAAACCCAGCGTTCCACGGAAGGGAGCCTGGCGTGCCTCGTGTCCGTCCAGGGTGCTCAGGATGCCCGAGGACCATTGTGAGCTCGTCCTTCTCAATGTGTGGAACGAACGTCCCTTCCTGTGCTGCGGCGATATAGTGTCGAAGCTTCCTGACGGGTATTCGCAGTTGCTCTTCCATCCAAACGCACTTCCCTGATACAGGGTCCAAGGTTCCGCCAACCCCGAAGAACCAAGTCCGGCAACGGTCTGGCCATCTCAATGTCTCTGGTTCGACCCCTTTAGCAATCAAGTCATTCTCAGCCTTGTCCCAGAAAGGTCGGGCTTTGAGGTAACCACCTGACCCCGTGCGATGGTGATGCTTCTTCTTCGCAGCATTTTTCTTGTGTGTCGCTGACATCTTCTTACTCTTTTCCGATGTCTTGTGGGCCACAAATGCGGGCCATTGATCTCTGATCTTCTCAAACCGGCCGGTGAATGCTGGTGTCTCTTCTTTGTCGACAAACGTTTTCAGCTCATTCTTCTACCTCCTGAATAGTTCTCCCATCTTCTTAAGAGCATGAGACTTGATCAATTCCTCTTTAACTTGCTTCTCTGGATCCTCCTCTGGCGGTAGGGTGAAATTTGCCTTAAGCGTTGTCCAAAGATCTTCTTTCTGCATATCGGAGACATAAGACGTCGGCACCTCAGGGTCTTCCTTCTTTGGCTTTAACCATTGTTGGATACTGATCGGGATCTTGTCCCTAACAAGAACCCCGCACTGAGCACGAAATGCATCCCTTGTCCGGATGGGTTCAATCGGCTTGCCATCGCGCGCGATTGCTGTGATCTCAAACCTTTCATCCGAGCGCAACTTTTTCTTCGGGCCTCGTTTCTTTACCGAAGTTGAGCTCGATCCGGAGGGCTAGAGAAAAAAGAAGAAAGACGAGAGTTAATTAATATGTGTACATATGAAAACAATGAACGCATCAATTAACTAGTCAGCACGGGCTTAACTAATATATATATACCTGGCCGGACTCGGTTCGGTCACCGGAGCCGTCATCACGGTCTCCTTCTTGTACCTCCATTGGGTCACTGGAGCCATCATGAACATAGCCCTCTTCTTGTACCGGCATTAATGGGTCACTGGAGCCATCATGAACATAGCCCTCTTCTTCACCGGGTCCTTCCTGACCATCAGCGTCGTAGAGAAACGACGCAACGACATCACTTCCTTGTGCGATTATCTCCCCCAACATCGCTTTTGTTGCTTCATCTCGGGAGTGATCCATAGTTTCTACAAATATTTACAATATGTCAATTATTATTCAAACATGGTACAGATGGATATATATTAGTGGTAAACGTAGAACTAGCTAGCTAATCACAATAAGGAATCATGTTAGTGGCCTTGACGCTGCTTCTCTAGGGTTTGGGGTGGCCTAGACAACGCTTCAAGGGTTTGGGGTGGCCTCGACACAACGCTTTAAGGGTTTGGGTGGCCTCGACGACAACGCTCTTTTAACTTGGTAAATTTGGGTGGCCTCGAGAGAGTTTGTCGGGTAGGGGCGTGGCGGGAGGGGGTAGGAGACCAACATCGTTTTTTCTCTAGGGTTTGAGTGTCCTCGAGAGTTTTGGTCGAGCGAGAGGGCCGAGGGGGGTGCTCCCGTGGTATAAGTTATCACGGTCGGGAGTGGGTATATATATCGACCGCCCCGAATGTCGAAGTTATCCGGGAGGGGGTTATATCGACAACGACGCGACATACATATACATGGGAAAATAATGTTATCGGGGAGGGGGTATATCGGTACCCCCCCTCGTGTTGAAGTTCGATCATGGAGGGGGTATATCGACAACAACATACCCGATAAAAAATAAGAAGACAAAAGAAGAAATAAAAAGAGGAGAAGAAGAAAGGAATAGAAGAGAAGCAATCGAAGAAAAAAAAAGAAAAAAAGGAAATTTCTATTTTTCTTCTTCTTCTTTCTCCTCTATTCCTTTCTTCTTCTCCTCTTCTTTTTCTTTTTTTCCTCTTCTTATTTATTTCTCCTCTTCTTCCTCTCCTCTTCTTCTCCTTTCTTCCTCTTCTTATTTCCCTTTTTCTCCTCTCATTCTTTTTTTTCTTCTTGCTTTCCTAGCTAGATATTTAAATTTTTTCTAAAAATTAAAATAACCTAAAATGTACTAAATCTAACTTTTGCATATATGAACATATGACAAAGAACATACAAACATATATACATTTTTATAAAAAAACAAAAACATCATATTCTATAAAAAATCATATACATATAATCTGAAGAAAAAAAACATCATATTCTATAAAAAAATCATCATATATATGAACAAAAACAATTATCACATATATTAGAAAAACAGGGGAGGGCGCCGCCGGACCAAGGTGAGGAGGGGCAGGGGCGCGGGGTCGGGGCAGGGCGGCGAGCGGCAACGGCGACGGCGTCGGGGCAGGGCCGGGGCGGCAAGCGGCGCGACGACGACGGCGTCGGGGCAGGGCAGCGAGCGGCGACGGCGTCGGGCGAGGGCGCGGGCGACGGCGTCGGGGCAGGGCGGCGAGCGGCGACGGTGTCGGGCGAGGGCGCGGGCGACGGCGACGAGGAGCAACGTGGGGGCGTCAGGGCGGAGAAGAAGTGGTTTTTGCAGAAACTGCTAAGTGTTTCTTATATACCCAAGGCATTGGTACCGGTTCGTGGCACCAACCGGTACCAATGCCCCCCTTTAGTCCCGGTTGGTGCCACCCACCGGGACCAAAGGTCACTTTTCAACAGCCCAATGGACGGGAGGCGGCGGCCTTTGGTCCCGGTTGGTGGCACCAACCGGGACTAAAGGGTGGGCATTGGTACCGGTTGGTGCCACGAACCGGTACCAATGCACCCCCTTTAGTCTCGGTTGGTGCCACCAACCGGGACCAAAGGCCCGTGTGATGCCCGCGTCGCGGCCAAAGTTGGCGCGCAGTGGTTTATAAGCCCCACTGCCGCACCCCTCTCGAGCTCCTCTCCACTGCAGGCTTACGGGCCTACTTCCTACTGCTTTGCCTGATGGGTCTTCTGGGCCTACTGCGGGCCTGAATCCTGGCCCATGGATGGGTTTCTAGTCGTATTCATGCCGTGGTAGCCGAGCTGGTGGCAATTTTTTTATTTTTCCCAGTTTTTTTGTTTTCTTTTTTGCTTTATTTATTTTGTTTTGTTTCTACTTACAACAAAATACTTATTTATTTTATTTTATTTTGTTTATAATTACTTATTAATTTTATTTTATGATAATTCTTTTCGCTATTGAAGTTTCTAACAAAACAATTTCTTTATGAAAATTCTTTTTGCTTTTAATGATTTTGAACAAAAAATACTTTGATAATTTTAGTTGAATGAATTTTATATAATTTTAGTTTCAATAATACTTGAAGTTGCTTATAATGTTTTGAACAGAAAATACTTTGATAATTTTAGTTTAAATTTTTTTATTTATGTTATTAAAAAAAATTGTTTCTACTTATCTATTTTATTAAACTTTATATTATTTTGTTTCAAATTACTTATTTATTTTATTTTGTTTTGTTTCTGACTGCATATGTTATTTTTCATGCATTTACTGATTATTTTGAGCTATAAGACCATGAAATTGAAAATCATTTGAAATAAACTCTGAAAAGGTTCCAAGTTGGCATGGTATCATCATTTCACCCACATAGCATGTGTAAGAAAGTAGAGAGACTTACGGCAAAAAACTGGATGCACTTCGTGTACAAAACAGACAATCTCCTTCGAAGTATCACGGTTTCATACGGAAACTCGTCTGTTACAAAGGGATTTCATTTTTGTTGAACTTATTTGAACCCCCTTGTTTTTCTATGTTCAAAATGCACCATTCAAAGCCACATCATCAATTTACAACCCTTTCTGATTTCATTTGTTATTTTTCATGCATTTACTGATTATTTTGAGCTATAAGACCATTAAATTGAAAAGCATTTGAAATGAACTCTGAAAAGGTTCCAAGTTGGCATGGTATCATCATTTCACCCACATAGCATGTACAAGAAAGTAGAGAGGCTTACGACAAAAACTGGATGCACTTCGTGTACAAAACAGACAATCTCCTTCGAAGTATCAGGGTTTCATACGGAAACTCGTCTGTTACAAAGAGATTTCCATTTTTTCGAACTTATTTGAACCCCCTTGTTTTTCTGTGTTCAAAATGCACCATTCAAAGCCACATCATCAATTTACAACCCTTTCTGACTTCATTTGTTATTTTTCATGCATTTACTGATTATTTTGAGCTATAAGACCATGAAATTGAAAAGCATTTGAAATGAACTCTGGAAAGGTTCCAAGTTGGCATGGTATCATCATTTCACCCACATAGCATGTGCAAGAAAGTAGAGAGGCTTATGGCAAAAACTGGATGCACTTCGTGTACAAAACGGACAATCTCTTTCGAAGTATCAGGGTTTCATACAGAAACTCGTCTGTTACAAAGGGATTTCAATTTTTTGAACTTATTTGAATTCCCTTGTTTTTCTGTGTTCAAAATGCACCATTCAAAGCTGTAAGACCATGAAGTTGAAAAGCATTTGAAATGAACTCTGAAACCAAAGTACATACATAGTTCTCCAGAGCATTAAAACCAAAGTACATACATAGTTCTCATTGAACAACATATAGCTCTCGAGAGCATCTAATTAAACTATACATTGAAATTATGTAAAACATTTCAATGCAAAAAAAATGCTATCATAACCGCAACCAAGGTAACAACTAATCCAACTGCATAATGATACCAAGCCTCGGTATGAATGGCATATTTTCTAATCTTTTTAATCTTCAACCGCATTGCATCCATCTTGATCTTGCGATCATCGACGACATCCGCAACATGCAACTCCAATATCATCTTCTCCTCCTCAATTTTTCTTATTTTTTCCTTCAAGTAATTGTTTTCTTCTTCAACTAAATTTAACCTCTCGACAATAGGGTCGATTGGAATTTCCAGTTCAACAACCTCCTAGATAAATAAAATCTATGTCACATTGGTCGGCATAATTGTCATAAACAATAAATGAACCAAATAGTTATGAAAAGATAATATATACCACATCTGAATCATACACATGACGAGGGCCGACGGGGGCGGATACCAAAACCATCGCACTATATAATAACAAGGAATAATAAAAGTAAGAAAATTAGACAAGTATTTATCTGAAGTCCGAATTTTTTTCTTTCAGAAAGAAGATAAGAACAAGAGGCTCACCACGGTGGTGCTGGCGACGAGATCGGCGCGGGCGATCGACGGTGATGAAGACGGGGCGGGGACGGGGCGTGACGGACCGCTAAATCTAGACAAATCTCGTTGAAAATGGAGCTCGGAGGTCGAGTTTTGAGAGGAGAAAGCTTAACTAGCGTGGCTCGGGCATTTCATCGAACACCTCATGTGCATAGGAGGTGAACTAGAGCACCCAAATGCCCTCCCCTCGCTGGCTTGACAAAAACAGAGCACTGTGGAGTGCTCTGCCGCGGCGGTGGGTATATGTAGGCAAGTTATTTGTCCCGGTTCGTGGCATGAATCGGGACTAAAGCCAACCCTTTTGTCCCGGTTCAAGCCACGAACCGGGACCAATGGTTGTGGGCCAGCAGCGAGGACCATTGGTCCCGGTTCGTGGCTCGAACCGGGACAAATGGTTCCACACGAACCGGGACCAATGCCCACGAGGCCCCGGCCGGCCCCCTGGGCTCACGAACCGGGTCTAATACCCCCCCATTGGTCCCGGTTCTTGAAGAACCGAGACTAATGGGCTGGCCAGGGCCGAACGGTAGCCCTGTTTTCTACTAGTGTAATAAGGACTCCTAGACTAATACTAATAGACTAATAAGGACTCCTAGACTAATACTAATACTTCCTAACAATTTGGACAACAGGATTAGGAGTTAATGAATGGTGTCTACATGTCTAGAGTGTATGGGATTGGGATGGTACGTAATGAACCACTTTCGTTGTTCTGTTTAATACTTATACATATGGCCCAGCTGTTGGAGAAGATGCCAAATAATGCGTTGGTTTAGGCTACTATTTTACAAGATCTCACACGTACTTATGCACACCTCGCTTACTAGTGTTGATTCCTCATCTCTAGATATGGAAATCACACCATATCCTTTACTTCAGCAATGAGTTTCCATCTTTATAATAGCTACACACTTACACATGTAGTAGACTCCACGAAAATTACTTGCTAACACCGTACTGTAAGCTGGCTGCATTTTTTTATGCAGAGAGGGTACTTATACTTGATTTAATAAAAAAATTGGAGCTGGAGAGTACAGTTACGGTTCTAGACTGGACCGTATTCTTATTTCTAGTGTATGTTTCCATCATCATTACAATTCCGTGGAAGCCCATGGCATTTTCCACTGCCATGTGGAGGATTGTGGGATAATGAGTCATTTTAGAAGAGGGTGTTCAAAAAAGATCTCAAAGTAAAGAAGGGTGAACTTTATTGAGAGCAAAGTGGATAACATACAAGATTTGCTTACTAGTTATCCGCAGGTGGAAAAGAGGGAGAAGTAGTTAGCTAAAAGGATTCAATAATATTCCAGTTTATATTAATATTGACTAGAATACCTGAACTTCCAGTCCCTAATACCTCATAATCAGCTGCTAGGTACCTCCAGAACTCCATGAACGGCTACAGAGTATAGGTTAGTAATATTTGTGTTATGTAAAAATTATGCAATAACTTGACTTTCACACTACAATAGAGAAGCTGAAACCAGGGTATATTATATTGTCATTCTGCAAACATAGCCAAACTTGTTGAACTACCGTATTTCTTAGCTTTCATCAGATGCATGCCTGTTACTACTTCTCTAGTCTTACCTATGAATACTCTCTTTAGTTGTCTACTGTAGAAATCAGTGAAGATCTAAATTTCTCCCCTTATATTCTTAAGCAACTATTTGTATCTTATAATATTCACATTGAGAAAACCTGTCCTTGCTTGGATACTCTCACCGAACTTGCTACATAGCTAGCTTTATGTTCAAGTGTACATGCACGTTGCCTACTTCAACAGTACATGTTCATGCGTACTAACTTACATAATATTCACAGTTTAGTTTTCAGTTTTTAGAGCAGATTGGTTTGAGTTTCTAGTTCCTACACCATACCTAGTTCAGATGAAGCTGTCTTTTGTTATACTAACTACCAAATTTTGCTGCACTGCAATTTATTATGATAGGTTGTGATACAGAGACTCCAATGATAGACCGTTGTGCAACTTGATACACCTCCTTACATGGTAGGCCGCTTTGCAACTATGTAGTCCGGTCCTTGGCCAAGTATGTAGTTGAGAAAGGAAACTATGTAACCGGATCTTCTTTTCATGTGGCCTGTAAATGGAAGGCCCAAATTTCGTTGCATTTACTATGTACTCATTAGCTCACCCCATACACACACAACCTACTTAAGAGGCCTTCTGCATATACAATCTACGATGACAAACAAAAACATACCACTGTACCTGATCAACTTGTAGTGGAGCTGATAATTAATTAACACAAATAACAAATACCTGCAGTGGAGCCGCGGCGAAGTGCATGTCCCCAGTTAGTACTCCACTACTCTGCAGACACCTCACTCAGAAGTGCATGTCCCCAGTTACTATGTACTCATAATCAAGTATGCAAGCAATTATTTCACCCTCAACGGTGAGAAAATACCATGTTGATCTATAACAATCCGTGATGGTGGATCCTCATTACAATGGTGCATTACGGTAGTAAAGACCCTCTAGAGAATATAAAAAGAGAGTGCTGAAGCAATGCCCCAGATCAAAATATCAAATAGTACGGTCCAGCTGATTGAAGAGCAAAGTTGTAAAGAAAAATAGAAAATACATCACGATACAATGCTGATTAGGGTTCCGTCTTCCTAAATTTTCCATGGCAACTTGAAGGATTTCAGGCCATGAATGCCTGTATGGCATGCAGTAGCTTGTCAAACAGTTGGAAATAAGCAACTCTGCATCTCTTACAAAATAAGAAGACAACAAAGACCACCCAAAGACCCAGGATAAATCCGGTAGCCAGGCCAAGATAGAAAAACCTCGCCTCTGCTTGATGCTCGTCAAGATCCCCTCCAAATACCTTAGGCCCTGAACAGTTTCTTGAAAGAGGAGGCCCACAGAGGTATTTGTTGCCAATGTATGATGATGCTGGATCAATGAGCGTCTGGAGCTGATTCCCTGTGGGAATTTTTCCTGATAGATTATTGTATGACAGGTTCATCTTGCTTAACATTGTCATTTCTGAGAAACTGGAAGGAATTTCGCCAGATAGTTCATTGTGTGATAGGTCAAGAGACTCCAATGATCCAAGGAATCCGATCTTCTCTGGGATCTTACCGGACAACCGATTATATATAGGAGATGTTCAGGTTCTTCAGATTAACTAGAGATGTTATTTCAGCTGGAATATCTCCAACTAAACTGTTGCAGGACAAGTCAAGACCAACCATAAAAAGGACATTGCTAGTGTAATCAAGGTATTGACCTTTCATCACCACTACTAAGCTATCATCATATTTTGTTACATAGTCCGTCTCAGGGTTTCCTGGCCTTTCCTCACTCCACGGTAAAGGGTTACCATGTGATCGTGTCTGATCCTTGACCATAGCTTTCAAGTTACCCAATGCATGAGGTATTGATCCTGATATTCTGTTATATGCAAGGTCCAGGTATTGCAGGTATCCAAGATGTGTGAGCTCAACTGGAATAGAACCAGAGAACATATTATGCCGCAGCTGGAGATAAGACAAATCTGGCAATTTCTTTGCTATCCATGTCGGCAACTTTCCACCAAATTTGTTATTGGCAAGATCAAGTAGAATCAACTCTGGGAAGCTCTGCAAGGATGAAGGGAATTCACCAGAAAGGTTGTTTTCATTTAAAATTATAGTTTGAGCTCCTGACACCTCTGGACATCGGGGAAATTGTCCTGCTAGATGGTTCTTTGCTAGGTCTAGAACTGACAGTAACTGCAACTGGCAAATGTATGGTGGTATAGTGCCATTGATACTATTGTCAGAAAGCAATAAATCCATGAGGGATGGAGCCTCAGATTGTTGCGGTAGTGGCCCTGATAAAGAGTTTCTGGAAATGTCAAGTTCTCCCAACTGCCTTGGTAGGTGCGATAGAGTGCCAGTGAGGTTATTGGAGCTGAGGTCAAATATTTGCGCTGAAGGCATAAATTCAAGCGTCCTTGGTAACCTGCCACTGATATGATTACAAGATATGTTCAAATATCGAACATTTGAAAATGAGCTTTTTTACAGTACCCTATACTGCTCACAGGGGAGGCAGCGGTATAACACAATCAAACCGTCAATTTTCTAAGGGTACGATGGGCAGAAAAATTAAAAACGTTGTCTTTTCTTTTTATTACCGGCCTAAGCTGTTAGCCCACTTAGACCCACCCTCAAGGCCTGCCCTCGTGGACTTCTCCCTGCCGCGGCTCCTGCTCCTTCTCCGCCCTCGCCTCCCATCGCCATCGCCGGCGCCGCTCTCCCACCCGCCCGTCGCCATCGCCGCCGCCGCTCTCCCACCCGCCCGTCGCCATCGCCGCCGCCGCTCTCCCACCCTCAAGCCCTGCCCTCGTGGACCTCTGCGGCCGCTGCTCCTTCTCCCTGCCGCCGCTGCCGCTCTCTCACAGTAGTCGCATCGTTCTCGCTGTCGCCGCCGCCGCCGCCACTCGACGTAGTTGGCCCGACCTCGTGGACCTCCGCGGCAAGTCCGATATCTTAACCTGGTAAGGACTTCTCTTCTGGCGACCGCTCTCCCACTCTCTAGCCCTCCATAGACAAGCGCCCGCCGAGGTGCGTACGACGGGCGGCCCAGTGTACTCCCCTGTCCCTCCTCCGCAATGCTATTTTTGCCTGGTCCAGTGTATGAATTTTCTTGGTATTTGAAGTTTATTAGGACCTGGAGTAGTTTGACAGGGAATTGCTTCCGTTACCATTCATAATTTCGTGACAACACCTACTGAATTCTACTACTACTGCTCTGAAAGAAAGTCTGAACAAAAGGAAAAAAATAATAGTATTGGTTTTGTTCTATCTTGGCTCCTTCCGAGCAGAAATGGAAGATGGTTAAAAGTAACTACGAGCTGAGGCTTGCAGTGTTATGATCGTTGTCTGCTTTTCAGGCGTCAATGCGCCGACGTCGCAGTCCATGCTGAATTACATCCTCCTGGCGCTTGTCTATGGAGGGATTATGATCAGAAAAAAAGGCATAGAGCGTTGATTGGTCCAGAAATTACCTGATGGTTGACCAATCAAATCCTGCAGTACAATCTGTACTTTTCCATGTGCGAACAATGCTGGGTACCACTCCAAGCATTTTCACCTTAGCATCCTGCAAGCAGAAATAGTGCAGATCAATATGGCCAGTACAATAGAAAATAACTGGGATAATAAAATACACATATTGCTTTTTGACACTCTTTTACTTAAGAGAATTATCTGCTACTCCCTCTGTTCAGAAATAGGTGACATGGTTTTAGTTCAAATTTGAACTTTGAACTCAAACCATGTCATCTATTTTCGACCGGAGCGAGTATGAAACTATCTTTACCTGTACAAATGTTGCAAAACCTGAACTATTCGGGGAACCATTATACAACGCCATGGATGCTCCATTCAATAGTAAGGCGTGTAGTTGGCGATCTTTTCTTTTATGCATATTCCTACTAGTTTGACCTTTGGACAAATCTGCGGATAGTAGTAAATTGTTTCTGCTTAAATCACTCTTCTATGGTGCTGCTTCTGTTGGTGCAAATCAGGAAGTGCTTACTGGAGTATATGTAATGTTTCAGTTTGATTATGTACACAAGCACTGTTACTTATACGTGTTTAAGTTTCACGAGTGGAATTCAAATAACTCAGGTTTGGTTCTTTTTTAATTGCAGGGATTGACATGGAATATGGGAGTGCCACCCTCGAGAACATTGCAGAATATGGCATGGTGATCAGTCAAATTTTTGGCAGCGAAGAAGAAGGTTACAATTACTATAATGCATATGCTCGGTCAAAGGGTTTTGGTGTTAGGAAGGAAGAAGTGACCAGGAAGGTGGACACGAACATATCATTTCGTCGCCTCTATGTCTGTTGTAAAGAAGGATATCGGGCGAGGAAGCACTTCGAAAAAACTGAACGAGTGCGAACTCCTAGGCCGCTGTCACGTTGTGGATATGGCGCCCGGATGGAGATCGAGCTTCGTATGGATAATGGTGAATGGTTTGTAAAAGATTTTGTGGACGAACATAATCATCCACTCGCTAAGCCTGACCAGACAGCTTTCATAAGATCACATCGCGGACTGAGTGATGTGCAAAAGGCTGATGTCATTGAGTATGGAATTGGTGGCCTTCGGACACATCAAAAATGGAAGTAATGGAGAAGGATAGTGGTGGTTACATCAAGGTAGGCTTTATTTCTCGGGACCTGTATAATTTTGTTGCCAAGTACAAGAAGGAAAGGATAGAAGGCCGTGATGCCGAATTTGTACTCCGTTATATGGCAGCCCGAAAATACACAGATGGCGAATTTTTTTCCAAGTACACCACTGATAGTGAAGGACATCAGTTGAACATCTTTTGGGCAGACGCACAGTCTCGGATTGACTATGATGCCTTTGGTGGCGTCGTGATCTTTGATAGCACTTACCGTGTGAACAAATACAACCTGCCATTTGTCCCCTTCATAGGAGTGAATCACCATCGCAGCACAACCGTGTTTGGCTTCGGTATTGTGTCGGATGAGACCGAGGCATCTTTTGTGTGGTTGCTTGAAGCATTTTTGGAGTCAACGAAGCAGAAACATCCTAGATCAGTAATCACCGATGGTGACCATGCGATGGCGAAGGCAATAGCGGCGGTTTTGCCAAACACAGATCATCGGTTGTGCAGTTGGCACATCGAGCAAAACATGATACGAAACCTACGGAAGCAAAAGCTCAAGGACTTTAGGAAATTTGTTTATCACATATGGGATGTCGATGAGTTTGAGAAACGTTGGGTTGAGTTTATGGTGGATTATGATATCTCTGAAAAAGATGCTTGGATTATGAGGATGTACGAGCTGAGGAAGAAGTGGTCTAGGGCCTATACGAAAGGTAGATATTTCCTTGGCATGCAGAGCAATCAGCGTAGAGAAAGCCTAAACTCTAGGCTTCATAAGAATCTGGATAGGAGAATGTCACTTGTTGATTTGCTAGAGCACTCGGATCACTGTTTATCGCGTATCCGCAAGAATGAGGCTGAGTTGGATGCTACAGCTTCGGACACAGTACCATTTACTGAATTAGCAGTTGACCCGCTTGAGAAAAGTGTTGCTCTCATTTATACTCCAGTGATGTTCAAGAAGGTAAAACAACAAATCGAGCAGTTCTCAAAATGGGAAGTAACAGAAGTGACTAAGAATGACGATGTTGTTCTGTATACAGTCGCTCGCAAAGAGAGTAGGCATGTGACGTATGATGTGAGGTTTGACATGGCAGGCCCGTTGCTTCAGAGTGTGAATTGCCGTTGTCTGAAGATGTACTCGGAGGAGATCCCGTGTGCACACACTTTTTCTGTTCTAAAATACCTTGGCTTAGTCAACATTCCTAGGTGTTGTGTCTCGACAAGATGGACGATGGTCGGCAAGTCCGCATTTGACTCAGAGAGGAATGGTAATGTGCACGATTGGTCTGAGCGGATGGATCGATACCATGAACTCCGCAACATTTGTAGTATGTATTTATTCAAAGCTTCAAACAGCCCGGAGATGTCACAGAAGGTGGTGGCTTTTCTCAAGGGTATTATAGCTGAAGGCGAGGAAGACAGTGGGAAAAATGAGGCGGCATCACTGGGCCCTCTTCCAGCATATTTTTCAGGGTCAAACCAAGCATGTCCAGGAAATGTCCGGAATCCAAAAAAAATTAAATCAAAAGGAGCTCCATCCAAGACATCCAACAAGAGGTGGAAGCCCTTTAACGAGATTTGGAAAGAAAAAAATGTTTAGCACAAGTGATGCATCTCCTGGAACTTTTTTTTGGTTGCATTGTGTGACAGAACATTTAGTATGCTTAACAGGTATGACTTTTCAGTACTCCTGTTCTCTCTCTCCATTATCTGTTTTTCATCTTTTTCTAAACGTGATGTCCACTTCTGCATTAGCATAAAGGTGTTTCTAATGGTTTTCGAGGATTACATGTAACTCTAAATGCAAGTAAAGTTGCCCAACATTATGCACTTACGTTAGTGAGGTTTCTCTTGTACCTTCATAATGTCTTATAGTTATAACAGAGGTTAGTCATATATAGATGTAAACAGCCGTTTGTCAGCTAAAACGTTAACTCGCAGAATAAGATTCCACTGTACTAGATATTTGTTTTTCTGATATTATCATGTATTGCAGGTTGACTATGCGTGTACGCCAGAGGAAGTGCAGCAGCATTTTCCTTTTGTTGACCTTCAAGTACTGCATTAGCTAGTCTTCCTGACAGTCTAAAAGACAAGTTGCTGCTTGGTGCCCAGCATAGAGGAAAACTTGAAGATCTGCACACAGCTCTTTACTAGAAGTTTCAGCAGAGGGTGCGCTGCAGCTGTTTCACGAGAGTATTCTTGAAGACAATCGTCGACCAGAGGAAAGCAAGCTCTGAACTATTCCAAAGGACCTTCTGTTGCTGTTGCACTGCTGCCCAGATTTTCTTATGTTGTCGCACTTTTGTTTGCCATGAACTGTTGTATGCATCTCGGCACTTGCTTGTATTGGCAGTATTGCTATCTATGTTGATTTGATCCATTGTGATAATTGCTACACTCGGTGCAGATGTCACTAGACATTCAACTTTTGCTAGTTATAAGTTTGGAAACAATCTAATACTTCATCATACTGACAATGTGATAATCATGCATAGTTAAGAATTAAAATGCATTATTACATACTTGATGAAACATCTCATCTCCTTTTGTTTTCATATCAAGGAGCATTTACCCATATATTTCTTTTTTATTTCTTTTGGGTGTTTTGGCAGTCAGGAAATGGTCAGCAAATGCACTCAAATATGCCCAACCGAAGGGCCTGATACACTCCTCGAAATTGCTATGCCCTACTGCTGTTAATGTGATGTTAACTGCAGCATATTGATATACCCTTTGATGGTCCATGATAGTCGTTAGGGCCCGGAATTTTATTACCAAAATACCATTTTTAACATATAAAAAAAATCTGAATTACAGACAAAACATTAAAAAAACCATTCGAGGACTCGAACCTATGATCTTGAGCATATTACTGCACCAACCAAACCAGCTGAACATATACTTGTGATGTGAATTTTTAGCTATATAATTATTTACTTCACTTCAGGGAGCTTGTAATGAAAAATTACGAAAATTTATTAACTAGGGTCACAAAAAGTAATTCTTTTGTATACATAAGTCGAGTCATAAACATTTAGAGCATATGCAGACGAAAACTACGGTGAATTTCATTGTTTTATGACATTTTATGTATTTTACACTTTTTTTTTTGACAAACTACTAAAATACAAGCCGAACGTGACATACGGTGTTGAAATTTGTTCAAATTTTGCATAGACGACGAGCATGGGCATGCACATGTATTGGCCCAAATTTGTGTGATTTTATGCATGGACAAAAATAGACCAAGTTCATAATAGGCAATTCGGGTACAAGCCGAAAGGTTCAGTCTCTTACCACGTTTTTGTTTTCACTTTCTTCAATTGCTCCAAAAATAATACTAATACATTGTATCATACTGGAAAGAATGGACGCCAAATTTCATTGATTTATGGCATTCTATATATTTTTTATGTATTTTTGAAGTAAAAACACTAAAATACATGTCGAACGTGACGCAACGTGCATACGGTGTAGAATTTCGTTTAAATTGTGCATAGACGACTAGCATGGGCATGCACGCACGTTGCATCACGTCCGGCATCAGTTCTTGGCTGTTTTTGCATACAAATTCACAGAAAAAACACGGATCGTCAGATAATAGAAAAATTTGACGTGCCTTATTGTGAAGTTCAATAGGAAGCGTGAAAAAAATTTAGGTCCGTTTGACAATTGGGAGTAGCAAGATCGCATTGTAACACCCCTCCGTCCATACCGACACCGATGAGTTATACATGATGTGCATGCATGCATGCATGAAATGTACCCAACTTTTGCCGGCACTTGAGAATGCACATCCAATTGTGTCACGCAAAATTTCAACGAAATCGAAGAACAAACGCAAGTTGCGTCACGTCCGGCATCAGTTCTTGGCTGTTTTTGCATACAAATTCACAGAAAAAACACGGATCGTCAGAAAATAGAAAAATTTGACGTGCCTTATTGTGAAGTTCATTAGGAAGCGTGAAAAAAAATAGGTCCGTTTGACGAATGGAAGTAACAAGATCGCATTGTAATTTTTAATGTATTTTTGAAATAAAAACACTAAAATACAAGCCGAACGTGACACAACGTGCATATGGTGTCGAAATTCGTTTAAATTTTGCATATTGTATATTAGATCTATGTATTTTCATAGTTGTAGTACGTTTCTTTTCTCTTTCTTCTATTGGTCCCAAAAATTTTAAAGTACATCATATCATAATGAAAAAAATGGATGCCAAATTTCATTGTTTTATGGCATTATATATATTTTCTATGCATTTTTGATGGGAAAAAACCCTAAAAGAGAGTCACGTACAATTTTAAGAAAAAAGAGAGTCACGTACAACTCTCAGGAAAAAAAAGTTAGGTATAGCTGCCATTATTCTCAGGATAAAATAATAACAGAAGCCACTCTGACGTCCTTATCTAACCCACCCTATTATTAATTAGGGACGGCCATCAATCTAATCTGCCTCCAATTGCCGCCACCACCATTTTCACGTTCTCCTCCAGAAACAGCCATGGAGCATCGTTGTTATCATCCGCCACCAAGGAAAACGCCATCAGGCAATCCACCGCCACCAGGGAATCCGTCGCCACCAGGAATCCGCCGCCATCAGGGAATCCGTCGCCATGCAGTCCGTCGCTCAACCCGCCAGCAACCAATCCGTCGCTTCCAGATAACACACCAGCAGCCAATCCGTCGCTCAATCCGCCACTGCCAGAGAACTGGCCACCAGGCACTCTGCAAGCGAAATCTCAGGCAAAAAGAAACAAAGTAAGGGAATTCAGTACCTGGTTAATAGTACAACAGACTATTTTATTCCATAGATGTGCATAGTACATCAGAGTATTTTTTTATTAGATTTGTATATTAGATCTATGTATTTTCATACGCTAGATGCATATTGGAGCATTATTATTTTCATTGTCGGCCTGCTTCAGTGTCACTGCTGAAAGAGTTCATCAAAATTAGCCCCACCACAAAAATTCAGATATGTTACCAGAAAAGCAGAAAATTAGCCCCACCACAACTAACCCAACGCTCCACTTGACGTCTGGTTGCATCCATCAACCAGCCACCCAGCTGTACACTATAATGCATATACACCCCAAATCCAAAACGCCACTCCTGACTATTTAGTCCTTATTTCATAGTTGTCACATGTGCAATCGAAATTTAGTTGAAGGAACTCTACAGCAAAGACATATGGTTTACTGCTATCATCTTTATTATGTATATAATGCTAATTGATATCTTTTTGATCCAATGATTAGGAAACACAAGCATGTTCCCTTATAGCATATCACAGAGTAATTAAAGAATTCACCGATGACCAAAGAAAAATCATAGCAGATGTGAAGCTAGATGGCTTATTCGAAGGAACATGTGCAGATCTATAGCAGAGCTATACGACCCCACTTGTGACGCCTTCATAATTGATGGGGAACCACTAACCATGACCACTCGGGACGTGGAGCAAATATTTGGTATTCCTGCACGGGGATTCATATGGCTTGAACCTGGAGGAAAAGATGTCAGCCGGATATACAGAGATTTAGAAGCACATGGAGAGCACAGAATAACTTTTGCACAGCTGCAGAAAACCTTAAAAGCACGTATAAAGACAAACGAACATGGGATATATTTTCTCCGACCCTTCATTTTATATTCAATTGGGGTCCTACTGTGTCCAACAACTCAAAGATACGTTAGCTCAACTTATCTACCGAAAGTGGCGACAATGGAAAGTATTAAGGCCACAGACTTTGCAAAGCTCTCGCGTGATCATCTAATGAAGTGCATTATGAAGTATAATGCAGGGCGAAAAGATCCAGAAAGAACAGCACTCCAGGGTACAGTTAACCTTGAGGGGAACCTTCCGTTGCTCCAGGTTAACCCTCATAGTAATCATGTAGATGTACGATTGTATCACAATATGATACAGTGACTAACATCCAAATTTTGCAGTTTTGGTTCTGGGAGAAGCGTCGTCTAGATAGATTAGACAGAACAATTGATTACAGCAAACGAGATACACCACTCGTCCAATACTAGGATGAGCCGAAAGCGCGCAAAGTCTGTGCTATTTTTGATAAGCACGGCCTTGAGGCCGGAGAGGTACATAAATTACGTAACGTTCAGCATTTGTATTTATTCTTCCATATTTTTATTATTAAAATTATAACCAACTGTATCAATTTATTTCAGACCGTACATGACCTGAAAGAGCCTTGGGACGTACCAAGGTCACCGACACCTGAGATGTTTGATGAATTGCCACCAACAAATTCGAAGGTAATTTTTTTATTCTAAAGTTATGTATGTACTTCTTTCTGACCCAATGAGTTCCTAATTTTCTTTATTTTTGGTCTACAGCTGGTGCTGGCGCTTCATGACGCCGTTTTAAGAATGAGAAAAGACTTGATGGAACAGCACCTTCAGACACGTGTACAAATGTTGTGCAAATTCAGACAACTAGAGAAGGAGAATTCAGATATGAGGAACTTGCTATAGACCAACCTGAACGCTAATGTAAGTACCCTACCATTGAAACACACATTTAATCATTCTTTTATTCCTATGTATAAAATAATGACAAGCAAACCCCTATGCAGGACTATTGGGGCCGACCAGAATATGATTACAAGGCCGACGACAAATCTGTTCCCTCGCCCCTTCGTGGGCGTGACTTGGCTTCAGACTTTGATGTAATTTACAAACTATGTTAATTATGTTAGTTAATTTTCACATTTTACAAGCTCCTTCCTGTGACTTGCAGGGTGCTCAGGATCACACCATTATGGAGCACAAGGAGTTTGAAAGAGACTTGCAGGGTGGTCAGGATGACACCACTAGTGAGCACAAAGAGTTTGACAAAGACGATGTCCTAAAATCAGACGTATGTATGTACATTAATTACGTGACTAGCTATTTTTTAACAAACTCCTCCCTCTAACACGCAGGCAACAGGACGTTCTACGGTGACGGGACAAAAGAAGAGACAAAGGAAATCCACTTCTGCAAATAACAAGGATTTTGTTTATTTTGTTGAACCCAAGAGAACTAAAAGATGTAAGATAAATCCTAAAGATGTGAGTGCTCCCAGAATGGGAACGGATGATGCTCCGGATGAGAAGATAATTGAAGAGGTCATTGACTATGTCAATGCATCCCCGTCTTCGAAAGTGTTGGTACAAATTGACGAAATTCATCTCTATCGAGCTGATCTTAGATGCTTGACAGCTCCATGCTTTAAAAGTTTTACAGATGGATGGCTAAAATGCAAGGTATGTGGTAACTTCTTAAATAATAAACAAATTGTTCTTTTCTTTTTCAAATCCTTACTACTTTGTGATTCAGATTTTGGATGCAGCCATAACATGGGTACGTCACATGCGCCCCAAACCAGATATTTGGGCCGACGGAAAGATCTACCTAGAGAGGGCATCAGTTAGCGGTGTGCTAGTCAGAGACGGAAGCGTTGCAAGTTATACCCGTGATCTACAGAACAAAACATGTGCTAGCAATCTTGGCAAAATGTACATTTCCCATGATATGGTACGTCGCACTACCCTAAGTCATTTTCTAAATGGTACAAAACTAATTATGTGTAAATTGCAGGTTGCTCTTCCTGTGAATGTTAAGGATACACACTGGTACGTGTCGGTTGTCAATGCCAAAAAAAGGACAGTGCAAATTCTGGATTCAAAGCTATCAAGAACAAATCAGTTTAAGAAAGCCCACCCGGAACTAGAAAACATGGTACATTTTCTCAATGCTTACATACATACCAAGAGATAATTTTCATATTATGTCTTATATTTCTTAACTTAATGTAGCTCAAAGGCATGCAACTCCATATGGAAGCGGCATTTCGGAATGGTTGCGAAAAACTTGATACTTGGAAGGATTTTGACATCAACACTTGGACAGTTAAAGTTATCAAAAATATACCACAACAGCAAGACAGGTACTGTACACAACAATTAAAACCACACATTTAGTTTTCGTACTAAAAAAGAGTTATAACAATCCATATGATTGCAGCATGTCATGCGGGCTTTTTTCGGTAAAGAACATGGAAAAGTTTACAGGTAATGATCTAGATGGAGCCTACACAGCAGTATGATGTCCACACTTATTTTAACCATATCATTCGCAATTTTACAGCTGTCAAATTAACTCAACCTATTATGCAGGATGACATCCCCAGGTTCAGGAAACAACTCAGCGCCCTCCTAGTGGAGTCTACATTCAACTCAAAAGGACGGCGAAACGGCGAGGAGTAGAAGATAGTCAGAGTCATTAATGAAGGATGAAGAGAGTTGAAAGTTGTTAGAATTTGCTAGTTTTTCTACAATAAAATTAGGATTAATATTTGTTTAAACTTTATGCTCGTATTTTTTATGTTGGGATTGAACTTTAGAAAGTTTTACAATGAATTTTGTGTTTGTTATGTGAATCAGTTCAAACGAATACACGTGTAATTGCATGGACGCATATAGATAGTATTTATGCTTGTGTTTCTTACAGTTGTCGTTAGAAGATGAAAATCTATGCTTCTAGGGGAAATTTATGAGGGGAACAGAAATGGATTTCAGTTCTGACCAGCTTGGTGGTCCAATACCTAAGCTTCCCATCAATATAAGGCTCAATTTAACCGGCTTGGAGCACCAAGATTCAAATACTTCTAAACTTAATGGGTCAATTATTGATTTAAACACTTCTAAACTTAATGGGTCAATTACTGATTTGGAGCACCAGCAAAAATAAATAGTTGTTACCAAACTAGTTTTGTGCATCAAAGCATAACAAAAATGTTAAACTGTAGCAGAGAAGAGTTAGCAAGTACTACCCCCATAAGCATAAATGCTTCAGTACGAGCTTCCTCTGTCTGTGGGACGTGCAAATTCATCTCATCTCCATCAAAATCAGCATTATAAGGGTTACAAACAGACTCATTAAATCTTAATGTTCTCCAGGGCATTATCCTTGCCTGTATTTCAATACAAAAGTAATCAAAGGTTAGACAAATTATTTAGTTCAGCAAGTAATGGTATGGTATGGAGCAATTTGTACCCTGTGTGACATAATTGATATTCTATGCAAGCTTGGTTGTCTGCTGAAGAGGACAATGTCTCCATCTTCTAAATGTCTTTCGACTATACAACCATAATTCAAATCCTGTGCGGCGATCGTTCTATCAGCGTACTTCAAGTGCCTAAATGTAGTCCAGGGCAAAATATGAAAACTGCTTGTTGAAAAGAATCAGAATTTAAAAAAACAAATATATTTTTTTGCGAGAAAAAAAAAAAACAAATACAACTTGCAGCTTTGTTCCATCAGGTTGTATTATAAAATTTGCCCCTGGATGTTTATTTGGTCCATTACGTATACATTGACGCAGCTTCTCTATGTTATAATATGAAACTCGTTCTGGATAAGTCAAGACTCGAGCCATCAAAACAGGAATTTGCTTGAGTATCTCAACAGAAATGCCACTTTGATTAATCGAATATAAGTACTACCAGATTGAAAATGATCACAATGCAAATTGTGCAGCATAAATACAACATCAAATTACTTCTGAGTTTATATAGTCTAATTAAGACTGTGTACAATAACTTATCAATTGAATATCATAACTACAGAACCCTTAGAATCGTGATATTGATAATGCACAAGCCACCAGCCAATACAGGCAGAACAATAGGAAGTCATAAGTCAAACTTATTACTTCAAAATATTCAATTTGTTGCCACAATTTATCTATTTTTAACTCATACCTTGTTAAATCATTATATCCTGAACTGCACTTCATGAAATTGCTCATAAGAGAATGTTCAGAAAAACAAATGAAGAGCTCTGAGTTATCTTACAAAGCAATTCACGGGTGATTCACCTTTATTAAGGGCCTCTTTAATGATTTGATTTGCAGCAACAATATTCTTCAATATGCAAGTAATACTATCTTCATTGCTGCAAGAAGCAAAGACATTACTCTCATTTCAGTGGCACATGGCTATGCTGAAACACTATTATAGAGAACAAACTTCACTACTCAGTACTCAATTAACAGAGCCTAGCAAAATGAGAATTAACCCATGCTCCGAATTCGCCAATCTAACTACTTTGGTACTCCCCAGGAACCAAACAGAATGGATCCACCGCAAGAACAATCTCGCTGATTGTGGGGAGGTGGAGAGGGGGAGCCGGTCGGTACCTGTGGAGAGGACCCCCGGGAGGCGGCGGAGGTGGGGCATGTCGGTGGGGATGGACTGCAGCAGCCACGCCTTGCACAACTCCGCGGCGCCCGCGGACGGCGCCGCTCCCCACAGCGCATCGACGAGGAGGAGGAGCGGGAGCAGGCTCTCTCTGTGCGGCGGAGGGAGGGCGACGCACGCCGGCGGTGGCCGGAACCCTAGTGAGCGCACGAATCCGCGGCGCCCGCGGTCGGCGCCGCTCCCCGCAGCGCGTAGACGACGAGGAGGAGCGGGAGCAGGAGTGGGAGGTGCCGGCGGCGACGAGGCGAAGGGGAGGGAGGGCGACGCACGTTGGCGGTGGCCGGAACCCTAGTGAGCGCACGAATCCGCGGCGCCCGCGGTCGGCGCCGCTCCCCGCAGCGCGGAGACGATGAGGAGGAGCGGGAGCAGGAGTGGGAGGTGCCGGCGGCGACGAGGCGAAGGGGAGGGAGGGCGACGCACGCCGGCGGTGCCCGGAACCCTAGTGAGCGCACGAATCCGCGGCGCCCGCGGTCGGCGCCGCTCCCCGCAGCGCGGAGACGATGAGGAGGAGCGGGAGCAGGAGTGGGAGGTGCCGGCGGCGACGAGGCGAAGGGGAGGGAGGGCGACGCACGCCGGCGGTGCCCGGAACCCTAGTGAGCGCACGAATCCGCGGCGCCCGCGGTCGGCGCCGCTCCCCGCAGCGCGGAGACGATGAGGAGGAGCGGGAGCAGGAGTGGGAGGTGCCGTCGGCGACGAGGCGAAGGGGAGGGAGGGCGACGCACGCCGGCGACGGCCGGAACCGTACTGACCGCGGTGGGGAACGAACTGGGAGGGCCGGATGGGGTGAGATGCGATGGGCTAGTTGGACTGGCCGTTGCGGGCGGGCTGTTTCTTTTTTCCTTCCCACACGACTGTGATGTTTTCTTCCCAAAGTGCCCTTAGCACGTTTATACTGGAGGACTCCACCTGCGCGCGGTGCATGGTCTACTGTCACCCTCGAGCTGGGCAGTACAACTCAATCGCTACCGTTCTTTAATTACGCATTGACGGCTCATATTTCACCCAGGGTACCATAAAAGAGCTCTTGAAAATACAGTCCAAAACCAATCCGGGAGGTCATCAACTATGCTTGCATCAGAAATATCAAGATTAGTAATGTTGCTCTGCCCTTTAAGCCACAAAGGAAACCGAGGTCCAACTTTGCTACGAGGGAAAAAAGCCAGATGCAGTTTAAAGGGAGGAATCCAGTGCGAGTTGATCATCATGTGTAGGGAGTTGTAAGACAAGTCCAGTTCCTCCAAATTCACTAAACTGGTGAAATGTTCTTCCGATATAGAACCACTCAACTGATTGCCATCAAGATACAATTTACTGAGTTTGCCAAGCATGCCCGTTTCAACAGGAATTGATCCTACAAGCCTATTGGAAGAGAGCTCAAGAATGCTCAAATTAGTCAGCTGATTTATCCACTTTGGAATTTCCCCACTGACATTGGTACGAGATAAATCTAGCAACTCTATCTTACTCCATGCGCAATGGGGCAGCCCCTTCAAAACTTCTGAAATGTCTTGGTTGATCTGATTTGACCACAGTGTTAGCACTCTCAAGTTGCAAAGGCTGTTGAGAAATTCGGTTCTTACACCTGTGAGGTAATTGCCTCCTAGTTTGAGTACCTCAAGGGAAGTCATATTTCCCATTGCATCCGGGAATGGTCCCGAAAATTCATTGTTTGTGAGATCGAGGTGCTTGATGGTGCCAACATCCCAGAACCAGTAGGTTGGATTCAAGGTGTCAACCCCAGTGTCTGTTAGATCAAGCATCTCAAGTGATGTGAGGTTAGAACGAGCAAGAGGTGTGTGTGGAAAAACAAGATTGCACTCACGGAGACGAAGGGCTCTTAAATTAGAAAGCATGCTAAGCACTTGAACCCAATCCTCAGCAGCGGTGAGATTCACACCACTCATATCGAGAAACCTTAGCAAAGGGAGACGTGGTAACCACGATATATCCTCGGTGTGCAGTTTATTATCATCACCATAATGCTCATTAGGATTCCAGATGTTGTTGAGGTCAAGATCTTGTAACCTGGAGAGGTTGCCGAGTTGAGGGGCCACCTTCCCGTCGAAATCCATGGAGGAGAGGTTGAGATATACCAAGCTCGGGAGAGAGCCCAGGAATCTTGGTATCGGCACGCCTGCTCCCCCAAGATAGTTCCCACTGAGATCTAGGTGTTCCAAATGATGCAGAACAATCAAGGAAGAACTTATCTCTCCACGCATTCCATGAGAGTTATTGGAGAACACGGGAGCGAACAGATCATCCAAGAAGAAACTGTTGCGGAGGTCGAGCTTGAAAACATGGCCTGTTGTGTTGCTGCACCTGACGCCGCTCCAGAGGCAGCAGTCCTCGACACTCCACGAGGTGAGGAGGCCCTGCGGATCTTTTCTGATGCCGGCTCGAAATGAGAGCAGGGCATCCCTCTCATCTGCGAAGCACCCATCGCGGGCTTGTTGTGCGTACACGGAGTAGGAGGCAGCCATGGTGGCTAGAATGAGCAGGAGGCAGGCTGCAGTTGCATCCATGGATGATGTCTGAGTTTGGCAAATGGGTTGTTAATCTGTGGTTGCTTGGCCAGCCAATCAGTACTTATTCCGAAGAAAGGTAGTAGGATTATGTGACCTTGGTAGGCCAGCCAATCAGGAATAGTAGAAATTGCATGGAAATTTATGTCCCTACAGTACTTCTAAAATTGCTGATTGATGGCAACAGCAAACGCGTCCGCTTACCTTGAATTGACTTGCCGCCAACCTCCTTAAGAATAACCATTACTCCCTGCATGTGTATCTAGGTCGTTAATTTGACCAATTTAATGAAAGGCATATATTATAAAAAATATATTATTATAAACTTTAGATGTTCTATTTTCTAATTATATAATTTTTATGTTAAATAATATATTTTATATAAGTCAAATTAACGATCTAGGTACACGTGCATGCTTTATAAACTGTGACGGAGGGAGTACCTTTTTATTTGCAGGATAGAATAATCATTACCTGCTCATGTCTTCATGTATTATGATATACGGAGTATTATTAATTGATGGCTTAATGTATGTGCGTCAACATGCGGCGGTTAAGTTTTCCTGTTCCCAAACTAAATTGGCGAGCTGAAAACCATCCCTTAAAAGGCCGGTGGCCAATCTTTACTAATAGCATCTCTAGCAGACCCCGTATAAATAATCAAACCCTTATAATTTTTACATTTTACAGTTTTTGTCGAAAATAGTATCCAAAACAGAAACCTTTAAAATGATCCGACCCATAAATGTTTTAAAGGCCACCGAAAATGCATACCCAAAACCCTTATATTTGAAGGTTGGAAGACCGAACCGAGGGAGCCCTGTATACCGGTCAAATCTCATCGAAGCAAACACGCCGCCGTAGAGTTTGCCGGAATCCATTCTAAACTCGCCGGAATTCATCACGGCACATCGAAAAAGACCGCTAGACGCTGCAATCAATCGCCCCGATTCGAATTGGACGAGCTCGACCTTGCCGTGGCATCCCATGACCTTAGCCTGGCCGCCAGAATCCTCCCGTCGGGACAGGCAAAGTGGCATGGCTCGGCCGACACAGCTAGCAACGGAGCAAGGCGCGAACGGCGGAGGCGACGGGGCGTGGCCGGCGGGCATCGGGGTGCGGCCAGCATGGTGATGGGGCGCGGCCGACGGGCGACGGGGCGCGTATCCGAGTTTTACAGTTTTTTTTAAAGTATTTGTTCGGCTGTAGCTAAAATGAATCATTAAAATGCCTTGTTTTGGATCGTATCTCAGTTTTACAGTTTACGATTTTAAGACGTCTGCTAAAGATGCTCTAAGAGAGGAGAAAATACGGGTCTGAGGCACCACAGTCCACAGAGATTGTGTTGTGCTGGGAAGGAAGGAACAGAGCAGACACAGCTAGCTACTTTATACATTTGTGCGACAAGTAATTTCGGACCGAGAAGAAGTGAGTACTACACTGTTTGGTTAAAAGTTAAAACAACCAGCAGCCTTCCACATTCTCAAGCCCTCCATGATATATATGGTTCCAAAGGCCAAAGATCCTCCTGTGTACCAGCATAACCATGGTGTCAAAGTCCTGCTACAGGTTTTTCGGGGCCCCTCTTCTTGCATTGCATGTAGCCACCATTCCTCAGGTCTCCCTGGGAGGAGGGCAGTCCGCGCGCCCCCACCTTAGTCCAAACCTGTGGGCTGTGGCTGAAAAGTGAAAACCATCCTGGTCAATTCGATCTAGGCTTTTTAACTTGAATGCAAGGGAACTAACTCATCGAGCAGCGGTTCGTAAGGGCTTGTGCAGTCACAAATTCACAGCAAACCGACAGTCGATCGTGTCTATTCCTTTGTGCGAATGTACATGTCCTTGTTCATCATCGTATACAGCACACACACACATAACCAAGCAAAATTAGTACTGTACCGGCATATGTTTTGAGAGCGAGTTTTGTAGCAGCTCACGTTGAGTTGATCTGTGGGCAGGTATGATATGGAGTATGATATCGACAAGAAGAACCTGCTGGTCTGGAATTTTTGTCCAAAAGGACCCCCTGTCGAATGAGATTGTCAAAAGAGACCACCTGCGAGTGGAAAGGAGCGAAAGGACCCCCACCCCGGGTGGCGGCAGGTGCGCCAGGCGGCACGTGGCACCTGCCGCCACCGCACGAGGCGGCCGTGGGGCCTGCCGCCACCGCGCCAGGCGGCTGGGGCCCGCCGCCACCAGCTGAGGCGGCCAGCGCCGGATCCCGTTCCCGCCCACTCCTGTCCGTAACGGACAAAGCTGGGTGGGCCCTGCCGCCTCGGGAGCAGGCGGCCAGGGCACTGTTTCCGCGCGGCCGACACTGTTGCTGATTGCGCTGATTTCCGTACGCTGATTCCCAGGCTTATTTCCCGCTCGCACCGACGAAACAGTGGGAATTTTTCCCGCTCTCCACCGACGAAACAGTCAAAATTTACTCCTGCCAACTTGCTCCGGTTCGGACCGTGCAATCCTTTTGAACAAAAATATTGTGCAAGTTGCACGGATGGCTAAGTGCATGGGAGACATATACTACGGATATTTTGTTGGGCCGTGGTTATCCCCCATCCCTCGAACCAAACCAAGATATCCACGCCGGTGAAGGCGGGCGTTTTTTTCCGTGGTTTCACGGGGCTCTCATCTTCGGGTCAGCATTGTTCACCGCGGCGATTTCAGAGGGACTCTTTGTCTCCTGGTCGACACTGTTCGTTACGGTGGTTTCGTGGGGCTTTTATCTCTAGGTCAACATTGTTTACAATAGCGTTTCTTATATTTATTTATAGAGAAAGTATGTTTTAGCTCTCGATCAAATATTTTGGGAGTGAATGTTTGATTGCTATCGCAGGAGTGACACTGCCATGGAATAAAGTAGAAAACATTACTAACTAATCACTTGGTGATGATGCTCTCGTTGGTCGCCATAATATGTAATCTTAATACTTAAAATGCAACTATCATTTACATGAAAGTAAATGATTTTGAATCCTTGTTCGTATAATCACACACAATTCTCTTTCATGGTTCTATAATGATGCTCTTAGTAAAGTTGGTCTTTTTTTTGTATGACGCTTAGAGCTTTGTACTTGTTTCTTCTTTATCTTCTATAATGATCACACACAATTCTCTTTCATGGTTTGAAAAAAAATATCATTTATACAAAAGTAACTACAAGAGTCTTTTAAGAGTTCGTACTACAAGACTACATATGGATGTATATGGACTTATTTTAGAATGTACACGCAATAACGACGGACGAGCAGTGCAATAGTTTCCCGCCTAATTTTCCCGCGTTATTTTCCCGCCAAATTTTCCCGCTGCAGTTTCTCGTTTTCGCGCCCTTTTTTCCCGCGTAGACATCCGGCAGAGCCTATAAAAGGAGGCAGGGAGTGAAACTCTCTTCACCATCAGACAGACTTCAAAGCACCTGCACCTCCATAGTCAGTATGAGTTTGCCTTGTTCGGATCAGAGCATTAGGCCTAGGAAAATGCAGAGTGCAAGCTTGCCTCGGGGGGTGGAAGCAGTTCGATGTTGGTGCGGAGATGTCTGCAAGGTGAAGGAGGTGACAGATTTTTCAGATTGGTTGGGCATGAAGTTTTTCATGTGCGCCAATTATGAATCTGATCCACCCGAATCTATTTATGCGTACTCAGGCCTCTGGTATGCTCAAGTCATCCAGATTATTGTTATTTGATATTATTGTTTACTTGAATCTGATCCATCCTTTAGTCTCCTCCTCCTCTCTGCATGTACTATTGTTGGATTGACACGGAAATGCCGGACTGGGCGGTGACCGAGATCCGTGAAAGAGGTCGCCGTGCATGGGCTAGCTTGGACTTGGAAGAGCGTCGTGAGAAGGCTGAAGCAGAGGAGAAAGCAGAGCAGAAGAAAGAGTGGGAAGATTACTGTGTGGAGCAGAGGGCTTTTCTTGATGAGATGATAAGGAAAAATCAAGAAGAGAAACTTCGGCTGGAGGAGGTTTACAGACAGCGGGAACAGGCCCATGAAGCTGAGAGGGAGAGAAAAAGAGAAAGGGCTCGTGCCGCCAAGGCAGCAGAAGAAGCTGGTGATGGAAAAGGAAAATATCCACGTTGGACTCAGTAGATTTATTTTATTGTATGTTAAGTTGTGTTAGTTGTATCTTAATTTCTGCAAGTTGTATCTTAATTTCGGCAAATTGTATCTTATTTTCAGTAATGTGTATCTTAATTTCCGCAATGAGTATCTTAATTTCAGCTACGTGTATGTTCATTTTATCCCGCCATTTATTTCCCGCCTCGCTTTCCCGCCATTTTATCCCGCGTATAGCTTTGCCGCCATTTTGTTCCCGCCTCGCTTTCCCGCCTTGCTTTCCCGCCCTCGCTTTCCCGCCTCGCTTTCCCTCCTCGTTTTCCCGCCATTAGTTATTCGTCTCGCTCTGCTGCACCTATAAAACCCCCTCCAGACCAAGGTGGGTAAGGAGTGTGCTGAAAATGTCTCATTATCCTTTCGATCGTAGTTTTCATAGTGGTATGTCCGAGTGTCTTCTGCGCTTAGCTAGCAATTTCAAGATAGATAATACAATAGTTTCATGGGACGAACTCATCAGTAGTGACACGCTACTGAATAAGGTTGCCCACGCATTAGCTAGGAAGGGGTGGCCTGCAAGGACATATGAGGAGATTCGGAAAGAACTTCTGCGGTTGAATGAAAGATGGAAGAAGAAAGGCCAACACATACGCGGTGGAGGTGGAGTAAAACATCCCTTCTTATGGATTGACGATAGTGAGGACGAAGACGATATCTTCATGTCGAGTACCAAGAGCGCGTCATCGACGAAGGCCAAGAGCGCATCATCGACGAAGGCCAAGAGTAGCGCTTCGTCAAAGGGCGAGAGCTCTGCATCGTCGAAGGATGACGACGACTTTATGTAGTTTTTTTTATGAACTCTACATCTTAATGTATCTTATTTTATGTATGTTATTTTATGTATGTTATTTTATGAATCTTATTTTATGTATCTTATTTTATGGAAGAAACTTCAAATATATCGAGAACTTTTATCTCATGAAACTACATAGATGTCTTGTACGTACATTTGAAAGTTTGAAACTGACATAGAGAGATGCAATTGTTCGCACACATACATAGATGAATCACCCTATGCGACGACAACCAGCTGCCTTGCCCGACGACCGGAGGGTGACAATCGATCAGGGGGTCTGTGTTCACGAAGACCACGACCGTACTGTCCCTCGTGTTCCTGTGTCTGCGACTCATGCATAGGTGGTGGAGTCTGAAATCCATATTGAGATGATGATTCTAAATTGTAGGTGAATGGTTGTGACTCAGAATTGATGTAAGATGGACCAATAACGTCCTGCCTGAAAAAATCATTTATCATTCCTGGGAGCGTGCATTGAGTATCATGGGTTTCTGTGAGTATTTCTTTCTGTACGCCACGCTGGGTATGTTCATCTTCCCATGATGGATCATTAGTTTCCTGCTCCACGAAAAAATGTTTTTAAAATAAATTGTGTGTAGCAAAAAGATGTGTAAATAGAAGTTATGTAATTGCTTATTATAATTGTACATACCTGACCGCTGTTGTAGCTTTGTGCTCCCTCGCTTGTCTCAGCCCAACGATTCTCCTCGGGCATCCTAATCCCTCGCGTGGGCAGATATGGCTGAGATCCTTGAATGTGTGCGCCATATGCTGTATATGCATCCTGCTCCACGAAATGAGTCTGTTCGGGTGTCGAACCTACATCTGGAGCATTTACCTGTGATGTCTGCCCATGTATTGGTAGAGACGAGTCATGTCGCGGAAGTGTCGGCGTAGTATTACGACCCTCTCCCCACCGCATGGACGACGACGGCGTCGCACTCGGTCTAGCTGACCTCGGTTCCAGAATGTTGTACGCTGCAGTGACAACGTCGTTCTCTGTACCGCATCTCGTAAACCTTGTGCTCACGAATTCGCTAAATTTTTTAAACCACGACTTGCCTTTAGGGTCAATTCCCTGGGCTCGCATTCCTTCCCTCGCCATCGCTTGTACTTGGGTGCAAATATCAATCTGAAAAAAATCGTTGTTCGTTGGTTAAATTGTTCATGAAATGATGGACTTGAATAGCAAGATGTTGATTATTACCGCGGAGTCACGATAGTAAGCTGATGATGTATCCATCCGTCTCTGCAACTGTTCCATATGCGTTGGATGTGTTGGCATCGTAGGTGGTTCACTCGTCAGTCTAGTACGCGTGCTCATGCGATACCAATTATAGTACGCTTCTGTCGTAGTTGCATCGTACGTTCTGCATAAATAAATTAACATTACTAAATTGACATCACATTCTGTATTTTATAAGCACATAATTAAATTAACATTAGTAAAATTACCGTTGCTGAGGCACTATATTTTGTAGAGCTTCATTATTCCACTGATTTATCCATTCAATGTTTTCTGCATTCCAGTCCACACCAGATCTGCCCATATTGCTCATCCTGTAATTATAGATAACAAAAAAAATTCAAGAATAGTTGATGGAATATCTATTTAGCTAGGTCACATCTTACTTATGAGTTTCTTCGTCGATACATCTTGGAACCGGTGCTGGAATATCTTGATATAGACCGAACTGTCTCATGACACGGTCAGGATTATACGGTTCCACAAACCATAGATAGAGTAAATTGCAGCGAGTCATCCAAAAGGCACTATCTCTCACGCATTCCACTGGCATGTGTTGCGAACCAAATACCATATCAATGTACGCCTCAGTCCACGGGTTCCATGTTATTAGTGAGTCGTTAAGAAGCTCAAACTGATCATGGTATATGGGGTAACAATTTTTTGCAATTTTAGTAGACCATTTTTTTCGACCCAGCATCCACCGAGTGGACATAGTTACAACACCCTCACCATAGTTGTACGGGGTTGCGGGTTCTACTATCTGCGGTCGTCCTACAGGTAAGTATTCTCAGGACCACAACTGTAGAAACTCGTAGGAGACACAAAGTAATGGAGCTTTAGATGTGAATGCCGTTTTTTGAGTGGCATCACACAACCCTCGGTATGTGTGAGAAAGCAAAGCAGAACCAAAGCTATATGGTGGATTTTGGGGTAAAGGTTCGTCTACTATCTTTGCGGCAAAATAGATGAGACCAGGCAAAACTACCTCCCCGTGAGAATTAGGAAACATCACACCGAAGAGCCACAAAAAATATGCAAACAAGTGTCTCTTCGTTGTCTTAGGATCAGCATGGGTAGATAAAATTTCGAAGTTAATACGAAGCCAGCTGTGTGGGACACCTCGAGGCGGACCAGAACGATCTGATATGGGCATTTCGAGCCTCAGACAGGCAGAGACATCTGCTGGCCAATTAGGAGAAACTCGTGGATGTACCACTGGCACACCTCTAATTGGTAAAGCTGTGATCATTGACACATCTTTTAGAGTAGGTGCAAGCTCTCCACATCGAAAGTGAAATGTGTGGGTCTCCGGTCTCCATCTATCAACGAGGGATGTCAAAAGGGATGGGTCGGCAGTAAAACTACCTCGACGAGCTGCGATGTTCGCAAAATGTAGGAGTCCATAAGCCTCAAGGTGTTCAAGGAACCGATTCTCTATTGACCAGGGCGTCTTTACAGTTCGAAGCCGGAAGGTCTGAGGAGGATTTTCATGATTTGGATTTATGAAAAGCTGGCAACGGTGGTGGTTGTCGTGATAACCATTCAAAAGCTGGGGCATTTCGGCCATAACCTGCAATCACGATGAAAAAAATTAAATATTCCGAATATTACATCACGATTAAATTAAAATACATATTCCGAATATTACATCACGATTAAATTAAAATACATATTCCGAATATTACATCATGATTAAATTAAAATACATATTCCGAATATTACATCACGATGAAATTATGAATACATAGCATGATTACATATCACGCAGTGTTGTTGTTACGATACGGACACTCCCTACGCGGGTGACCAGCACACCTACATACGCGGCATCGCCTTGGTTCTCCCAACTGGCTGTGGTCCATGTCATTGCGATGACGCCTAGACTAACGTCGTCCCTTGTTGGTTCGCATCAATGCGGGATCTGGAACCCATGTGGTGCCTTCTGGCCATAATTGCTTGTAGTTCGTATGAATGCCCCATGCCCAAAACTCACCGTTCCAAGTGTTGTACAAATTGTGCATGTTGAAGTATGGTGATACGTATGGCTCGATACTAATTTGTTGATCTGCAGCTGCCCGCAATACGTGACTGCAAGGATATCCCAGAAGCTTGGGCTTGTTGCAAGTGCACTCACACGAGGTTGCGCCAAGCGTCACAGCTTGTTTTTTTTCTCCCCTGTGGTGACCCTTCACAAACTTTGCTCGCACACTAACTTCCCATTTATTCCTAAGTGCATCTACCTGCCTGCACCCATGTCTTTGCGACTTCTTTGCTTTGTCATCAAGATGTCTTTGCATCTTCTCAGACCAGGTCTTGTTCAAATCAACTAGTGCCTTGGCAACGGTGACTCTATCTGCAAAGTATGACAGAGTCCGGTTTCAAGTTTCATCAATTAGTGCTGTGATAGGTAGTGCCCTCACCCCTTTAAGAACACCATTGTACACCTCGGACATGTTGCTTGTCATTATACCGTCTCTAGCGTCAGTGTCATGAGACTGCGCCCACTTGTACAAATCGGGACAATTCTCGTTAATCCACTGGCTCAAATTTATTGCTGTTCGACGACCCCTCCGGTCTTCTCTCGCCGGGAGGGATGCGCGCTCGATCTGACCATTGATACCTGCCCAGATAGCATTCATTTTTGCTGTAGTTTTCTGCATGCACATCCTCTTGAATAGCTTGAACCAATCTTTGTTTTTGAATTTCGAATAAAAATTAGCTGCCAAATGCCTCATGCACCACCTTGTCTCCAGATCGGGCCACCCCCAATCTGGATCTTGTGAAGCCTTAATTATCTCAAGCGCGCTTAATAGTCTGGTGTTGCGATCAGAGATGATGCAAACCCCTTCCCGATCTTTGATGACACCCATCTTCAGGCAACACAGGAACCATAGCCAACTATGTTTGTTTTCGCTCTTCACTAGTGCATAGGCAATAGGAAGAAGTTGATTGTTTGCATCAGCTGCCATCGCCACTAAGAGTGTGCCCTTGTACTTTCCAGTGAGAAATGTACCATCAATTGATACAACCGGACGACAATGCTTGAATGCTTGTATAGTCTGGGCGAATGCCCAGAATAAGCGGTCCAGGATTTGCTCGTCCGGGTTCAATGGATTTGGACGTTCTTTCCAGAAAACTTGAGTCCCCCTGTTAGCAACTGAAATCTGATGCAACATTCTAGGGGCAAAAGAGTACGCCTCCTCATAGGTTCCATACAACCTCTGAAATATCTTTTCCTTTGCATGATGAGCCTTGCTATAGCTGACAGGGAAACCAATCAGATCAGATGCAGTTGCACGCAAAGCCCTAATACTAATATTAAGACTTTGCTGCACAATGGTTTGCATCACCTGTGACACATATTCTGCAGTCACGTTGCGGTGCTCTGAAAGAGTGCCGGTTTGCTCACAACCATGTTGCTCTATTTTTGTGACATGCCATGGCTGACATACCCCAGGCTTCTGGCGAGCAATAACTCTTCCGCGGCAACCCGCTTCGCGATGGATGCATATGAGCTTCAACTCCTTTTTATCAGACTGCTTCACTCTATGTTGCCTGTGTATAGCAATTGCATAGCTATGTATTGCTTGTTTAGCAGATTTCTTATCTGGGAAAATCTGTCCAACGGCCAGACTCCCCGCGTCTAGGCCAGCAACAGAGTGAAATTCATTGGTAATGCTCATAACCTGTAAAAACTCTGGGTTGATTGCTGCAGCAACCGCATTCTCAGGAGGAACAACTTCATCATCATCTGATTCCGAAGACGCAGAAGGATGACCATCATCGTCATCATCTAGCGCCTCCGGCAATCCCTCGACATGTTCGCTCATGTCAACGACCGCATACCAATATCCCGTGTCATACACTTGTTGGCCACCTGTTGGTTCCGTTGGGCCGGCGTCGGGGGCTACAGTTATGGCCATATGTTCGCCACCACTTGGTTCCGATGGGCCGGCGTCGGGGGCTACAACTATGGCCAACTCGGCCTCACCGGCACCGCTACTGCACTCGGCGACATCACTGGCAGAAATGAACTCCACATAAACCATGGGTTGTCCATACATGGAGTTATTGGGATTGCTTGCAAAACCCATGTACGACGCCCATGCTCTTTCACCAGTAACCCGTCGCAGAACCCAACGATTTCCTCCCTCAACCACGAAAGCCTTCAGGGTCATTTTTTTTTCCATTCATCGCTGAACTAAACACCGATCGGATGCACCTTCTAACTGCCGCATACTCTACATTAACCATGTCTTTCACTACAACCGTAGTCATCCCGCACCTAGACACATCCACACCAGAAGGACCCTCACGTACGATGTGCCCATAAAACACTAACAAATTTTCCATAGTACCTAACGAGCAGCCATATTTACATCGTTAGTCCATTAAAAATCATATTTTTATATTTACATTGTAATAACAACATCCATTACTTATCTTTTTTACATATAACAATTTAACAACATCCATTACATCTACGCATAATAATTTATATTGTATCATTTATCGTGACACTACATCTATAAAATAAATAGAAGATGAATTACAATATGTCATTCATACCTCTGGTTTAAATAAGGATATCCTTTCGAATATAATATATCACCAGAATAATATCAGCGAATTCCACCTATTTTCATATGAACAAAAATATTACACACATAATTATTTCCGTGCTAGCAAAAGTCTAAAAATACATACTGCATGCATATATATATATATATATATATATATATATATATATATATATATATATATATTCTACGGGGTTGACAAATTATCAAATAAACAAATATATTACACACGCGTCTTGCATGTAATAATACTAATGGAGCTAACATATTATTACATGTTTTTTTATAAAAAATGCTAGTTACATAGGCATTTTCCGGCTCCTTTCTAAATACCAGTTGCATGCAAACACGAACAAATCATCGGTAATATATGAACATAGTCGACCTATTATCACATGAACACAAATATGAACAAAGTCTCATACCTTGATCTTCAACTTAGTAGTTCATATCGCATGACAAAATAGTTTCACAAAAGTGATAATACGCTCCCTAAGACAAAAGAAAACACATACTTAGAAACTAATCAAACAAAATAAAAACATCATGCATGCAAACACGACCAACACAAATGGAAAGCTCTTACCTTGATCTATCTTTTCTTCAACTACAACGTCTTCAAAATAGTTCCACAAAAGTGATAATACGCTCCCTAAGACAAAAGAAAACACATACTTAGAAACTAATCAAACAAAATAAATACATCATGCATGCAAACACAACCAACAGATATGGAAAGCTCTTACCTTGATATATCTTTTCTTCAACTACAACGTCTTCAAAATCTAACTTTAAACCGTCCTAAATCGCCACATAAACATTCATACGGAGTAGCTCTTGAGAGAAAGAGAAGAGAGTGAGAAAGAGAAAGAGAAGAGAGTGACACGGGAGGCAACGGCAGGAGAAGAGAGTGAGAGAGGAGGCAGCGACGCGGTTCGCTTATAAAGAAGAAGTTTCGCACTGTTTCGTCGGTGGAGAGCGGGAAAAATTCCCACTGTTTCGTCGGTGCGAGCGGGAAATAAGCCTGGGAATCAGCGTACGGAAATCAGCGCAATCAGCAACAGTGTCGACCGCGCGGAAACAGTGCCCTGGCCGCCTGCTCCCGAGGCGGCAGGGCCCACCCAGCTTTGTCCGTTACGGACAGGAGTGGGCGGGAACGGGATCCGGCGCTGGCCGCCTCAGCTGGTGGCGGCAGGCCCCAGCCGCCTGGCGCGGTGGCGGCAGGCCCCACGGCCGCCTCGTGCGGTGGCGGCAGTTGCCACGTGCCGCCTGGCGCGCCTGCCGCCATCCAGGATGGGGGTCCTTTCGCTCCTTTTCATTCACAGGTGGTCTCTTTTGACAATCTCATTCGACAGGGGTCCTTTTGGACAAAAATTCGCTGGTCTGGAGGGCGTGACTCTGCTTCAGCGAACGGCGCCGCGAGCTCATGAAGCAGCGGGGCAGCGACTGTCCCTGCATTTCTGCGTGTTGTGGGTGCCAACTGAGCCACGATAAGAAACGGAGGAACGATGCCCAAGATTCGACCTTCCTGGAGAAGATAAACCTTTGGCAGATGCTTTTGTGCCATGATTGGCTCCTTTATTCGTCCTGTAAATGTAATGTAAATATAATAAAAACTGCTTGGTTGGACGGTGGGCGCTTATAGTTAATTAACTTGATGTATGCCTTGTTGTTGATCGTGGCGTAGCCATCGTTAGGGCGTTAGTCCTGGTTAATTTTACATGCACTTGGATTTATACTCTCTGTTTTGAACTGCCTGTTCCTCCATTATGAAATATTGGAATCTTGCTCCCCTATGGCTATGGCCTATGGAGGCGTTTTGAAAGCACAAATCTACAAGGACACCACACTCTGTTTGCACACCACGACGGACCCAGTAACAAATGAATCCTCGCCGTTGGTCTCACGCGGCGCCGTCGACGCGGGCCTTGGTGACGCCGGCGCAGGCGTCGACGAAGTCGCCGTCGATGAAGTCGGTGGACAGCACCTGCAGCTTTCCGCCGAGGCCCCTGGCGAAGGCCTGGGCGATGAAGAAGCGCGCGAAGCGGTGGATGCGCCGGGTGACCGGCTCGACGAGCAGCACCGGGTTGTCGGTCTGCGGCGTCAGCGTGTTCTCCACCCGGTACAGGTGCCTCCGGGCGGCCGCCGGGTCGGGCTGCTGCCCGAGCGACGCGAGGTTGCCGTCCAACTTCTTCTCCGGCAGGTCCGTGTTGATCCAGTTGTCCCGCAGGTAGCCCGCGCTCCACAGCGGCCCGCCGCGCGCCGGCGCCGGCGAGTTGCGCGGCTTCCACACGCAGATCACCCGCCGCGGGAGCAGCTCCGCGACGGTCCTGCGGAACACGGCGTCGTCCTGCGGGATCAGGTGCTCGCCCAGCCGCTCCGCCAGGTACTTGGCGAACTCCGGCGGGTCCTCGTGGCCGAACTCGGTGCGCACCTCGAGGACGAGCACCTCCGCGACGGTCTCGGCCAGGAACCGCCGCACGTCGTCGATGACGACGTCGACGGTGTAGCTCGCCACGAGCGGGCCGTGGCAGACGCGGCGGTCCTTCTGGACGCGGACGTCGAGGAGGCGGCAGCCCGTGGCGAGCTGGTCGTAGACGGAGAGCGACTGGCACTGCGCGAAGGGGCGGGTGATGAAGGGCACGCCGATCTCGGCCGTGGCGGAGTTGTGGGTGCCCGGCCACACCACCTGGTGCACCCGCAGCCGCTCCGGCCCGAGCTCCGCCATCCACGTCTTGCGGTCCGCCGGCCGGTGGCCGGACCCTGGGAAGTCCTGGCCCGAGGCCGACAGGCGCCTGGCCAGCGCCTGCTGCTGGCTCGCCACGTCCTTGACGCGGTTGACCTGCCCCGAGAAGAAGGCGCCTATGGCGGCCATCCTGCCCGCGCTAGCTAGCTCTGACGAGCTCGAGATGACTGTGTCTATTGGAGATGTATATGGCTAATGGCTGGTTCGTTGTGAGCTGGGATGCTGGATCGGGTCGCGCGCCGGCTAGGAGGAGGAAGCGAGGCGTGTTGTTTGTTGGCCTGGCCGGACTGTGACAGGCGACCTGGCTAGCTCCGATCTGGCCAAGTTGTACTACGTCTACGTCGTTGCGATCGTCGAGCTCGATGTGGATTGGTGGACATGGACATGGCCTCGGAGTTGGAGATATATATGCATGGTTGACCGACTCTGGCAGAGCTCCGCATGGCAAACGTGGTGAGCAAAGTACTCCGCATGACCGACTCGGAGTGGAGTACATATGATTATCTTAGAGCTCGATCGGGTCCATGGGGCGGGGCGAGGAGGAAGAGAAGCGCGTCCCATGCAATGCATTGGTTGGTGTGTGACTGACTGCCGTTGGCCGTTGGCCGTTGGGTAGGTGTTGTGCTAGCTAGTGGCAGCATTTCTCTTTGCAACTTTGTTCGCCACGCACCAACGGAGGGGCTTCCTTCAACGGACGGGAGGATTTTAAACGAGCTCAAGGAGTCACACAACACCCCACCAAGCTACAAACATGCAAAGGCAAAGCCTTTTTAGAGAAAAAAAAAAGGAGCTCGAATCAATTCCGACTCTCAACTAAATTCGAATCCACTCGATCGATCCGTTGATCCGACCAAATCCAAGAGGGAAGTTTATTTTATTTTACTAATGAATTAGCCCATGCGTTGCAGACTTATTTTAGTCTGACTAAAAATAGTCTCTTTAAGAGGTTAAAGTTTCAAGCACCCCTCACTAAAGAGAGGCTAAAACTAGTCTTGAGACTAATATTTTTAGTCAGGAGTACCCCTACTAAAATATGGATTAGTCCTCTTTCTCCTTATTTTTTTTTTCGGAGACTCTCTCTCCTCATTTAACTCCTCTCCTTTTACACAAACGAGTTCTGAATTGAAGGGCTTGGAGGATAATAAATGCTCATTAACTTGATTTTAGTCTCTTCAGTATTTGGATCCAAGCATGGGTGAGGCTAGCAAGTTTTAGTCCCACTAATTTTAGTCATGGAACTAAAACGTATCCAAGCACCCTCTAAGTATGACACGAGACTTCAGTAGGTCTAAGTCCTTTATTTAATATACATGACATTTCATCTATGTTTTTTATTTATTCTTCTCCCACTCTCGTTGTTGACTCTAGCCTCAGTGTTCACACAACCACAACACGTTTGAATGTTGTCAATCTTAATACGTCTCCCTTTCGGTGTAGGATGATAAATCATTTTTATGAGATTTTGACGAGGCGTGCATGCGTGGTTATAGATATTTCTTTTCGTTTCTCATCTTGGTTTTGCCGAAGTGTTCATTTTAATTTGGATCGGCCTCAGTATGAAAGAAAAATTGATCATATGTTGTTGATTAAGATTTCATTATAAATAGCATTTTAATGGTTAACGGGTAAAGTACTATCATATTTAGATTCTATATATTTTCTAATCAACTTTTATATATAACATGTTAAATTTGGAGTTAGGGATTAAAAGATATGAATTTTTGAAAAATCACTTAATATATATTGCGGGTTGATTACCAGGAAATTGAGGGGGTTTTATAAAAATAGTATGATGGACTAAAAATATATATTTTGCTTATTAGTAGGTATAGATAGATTATTTTATTCTGTAGGGAAAAGGGAGATTGTATAAGAGGTATAGTAACACTGCTAGTCACAAAATTTACATTTGATGTTCAATTCAGTGCTAAAACTTGTAAAATACATCGTTTTAGTCATATAACTTGCATTTACGTGCACATACGGTCAGAAATTTGGTATGGCTTCATATGATCTGCTGGTATGGCATACCTGCCCCATTGTTAGTCTCTGATTCCGCCCGACGAGCGTGCGCGTCTTTTTGCAGAAAACACCCTAGGCCATTTACTAAGTACGGAAAAGAGACCATGATGATCCATTTACTATTTACGAGAAATAGCCCGCTCCTCTGCTTCTACATGCTCGTTCTCCCGTCGGTTACGCGACAGCTTCGAAGGTGTGGGCCGGATGTCGGAGCCCGCATTGGAGCTGCCCGCACGGAGGAGGCGCGTGAGGTCGAGCCCGACGACTAGGACCCGCTGGACCTGGAGCCACCCGAGCTGGACCTCGAATGATTGTCGCCGGAGTCTGTACCGATGTTGCCTAGCGGTGGAGCAGAGTCGTCGTTGTTGCACTGAGTGCAGTGGAGATCCGCACGGGCAAGAACTTGCGAACTATGTCGTCGTGGATTGGTTGCAAGTAACATAGTAGGTGGTGCTATGTGTCAACGACCGACCAATGTGTTTATGAAGGGAATGGGCAATGATGGGAAGACCCAATAGCAGGAAGCACCAGTGGTGGGAAAGTATCAATGGCGTGTCATCACTCACCACCTCTATATGCCAGTACGGGCGGCGAAACATAGAAAGAGATGATACAGTAGTGTTAGCTGATTTACCTAAAAAACAAGAGATGGATTACATGTTGAGAAGTTTGTCCTTATCCCACTGGCTATGCACACATCAGGTCCTGCGAGCCCTAGGCAACAACATGTTTTTGATTTTCGGTTTTAGTTTTCTCAAAATGTATCATGAGAAAGAGCTGAAACCATACTTATGAATAATTTTGTGTATAAATTTTAATTTTTTGTGATAACTTTGAAAATAATTTGGTCCATAAGGGTCTATTTTCCAGGTCATCAAGGTCTACTTTCTGTAAATAGTAAATAGTTGAGGGTGTTTTCTGCAAAATAGGCATGCACATGCCGCACCGGGTGCAATCAGAGGCTGATAGTGGGCAAGGTATGCCACACCATCAAGTCATGTGAAGCCAGATGGGATTTCTGACCGTATGTGCACAAAATACAAGGTATATGACTGCAATGATGTATTTTGTAAGTTCTAGCATTAAACTGAACATGAGACGCAAGTTTTGTGACTCATAATGTTATTACCTCATTGTATAATTTATTATGGGGACACAATGTCATTTATACAAAGTTTCATAACCTCCTCAATTCCAGACCCTAATCACACCGTGATGCGGGGAGTGCGATGACCATACACAACAAGGCCCTTGTGGCTCACTTTGTTTTATCCGCATCTCACTAGATTGATCACCATATCATTACTCTCTGACGTAAGCAGCTGAATTTCTTGTACCAGTGCCATATGGTTAGACTGGTCACGGGTTGTTGCCTTGATTGTGCTCCCTCAGTTTTTAAATATAAATCTTTTTAAAAATTTCATTACAAACTACATATGAATGTATATAGACATACATTAGAATATAGATTCACTTAGTTTGCTCCATATGTAGTTCGTAATAAAATCCCTAAAAAGACTTATATTTAGTAATGGAGGGAGTAGAAGCCACCTCCGACATATCCAGCTCGATTATGATGGGCATATCGTGCACTGCTGAGCGAACGCCACACCTACCTTGCAAGCAATGAGTTCGGCTTCTAAGGCATTATCACATGTGAATGTTAGAAAAAACACCATTTGAGGGCTTTACCATGGCTCACTAGGAAACACCTAAATCTGAAAGTTATCTAAAAAAAACTCCTCTGCATACAATGAAGATGATTGCGCCTGTGTCATGGACAACTTGTGCTTTATCATGTCGATGTGCGGATACTGTTGGATGCACAATGAGGAATTGATGTACCCATGGAGGAACTTGTGCGCTGCTTTTGTAGGCGGGGGTCTTTGTCATGTACGATCTCATTCTTTACATGCCAAATTCGCTAGCCCGTCATCAACAGTGCCATCCTCGAGAATTCTAGCAAGGGCACCATCAAATAGTCTCTCAGATGGAGCGCCGACCATCCGATATCCTGCTAGTTGTGAAAAACACACGCGCGTGTCCATGATAAGGCGATATCCAAACTGAAATGTGAAGTTGCCGGATTGCTCCGGTGCCCAAGCAAAAGAGTATGTTTCATCACCCGCGATGAGAACCTTATCTCGGAGATAATGCTGACGTCCACCACAAGAAAATGGCGTTGGAACATGTCTATACACCACATCCCCTCCTCACCGATGAGCTCATCCAGCCGTTGGAGCCTACAAGTGCCTTGTCGATTTCAAAGCTTTCTCGAGTGCTCGGGAGGTTTTAAACACGGTTTTATCCTAGTATGTTTTTTTATATCGACTTCATCTACGTATCTAGTGATTAGTTGAACTTAGATCATCTCTATTATTCCTAGAATGCACAAGAGGGATATATAGGGATGTATTTACAAATTAGCCGAAGTCCATTGTGCTCTCTTGTAGGAGAAGTGGGAAGTGGGTTTGCTTGGGAACATGGAGTTAGTGAGCTTGAGCTTAGATGCACCTTTTGCTACAGTAAATTCTCTAAAAAAAATCTTCTTTAAAGATACTGATCTTTTTAACAACAAACATTGATGTGTATTTCACATGCATGCAAATTTTTGAGGTGGGATGACATTTATGGAGGTCCATGCAAAAAAATCGATGGTCCAAGAAGGCTGTTTTTGAAAGCATTTTGTAACATCGACACATTTTTTTGTCGATATCTCCATGAATGTCATCTCGCCACAAAATTTGCACGCATGCGAAACACACATCAATATTTGTTTTCAAAAAGTCCTAAATTTTTTTCCTGAATTGTTTTAGTATTTTGTTGGATTTTACTATAGCGAAAGGGTGCAAGTGAGCTGGAGGTGACAAGAGTACTTTCATTTTTCTTGGACACTACATAGGCTGAACAATCGTTCATATAGCATAGGACTTGATGTTAGTCTGGAAGTGCATTGTAATTTCTGTACCAGCAACGGAAGAAAGAGGAGCTACTATACACCGTGCCCGCCACGAAACGTACGTGATCGCCTCTACTACCTTGGCCGTCACGAAATTCGGTAGCGATCCAGCTGTTTGGGCCGGCCCATATAGATGCATACATATATGCCCCTGCCTGAGCGATTTGCATCGGCTATTCTACGCGTAGAATAGGAGCCTCCGCCGCCACCGCGCGCGCCACCTTGCTCCTCCGATCGGTTCCTCCCCGCCGGTGACACAATATGTCGTCGGAGACCGCCCCCGAGGCGGAGCTCTCCACCGCACTCTCCGCCGCCACCGTCAGCAACAAACAACGGAAGAGGGACACCAGGAAGGCCGAGAAGGCGGCCAAGCGCGAGCAGCAGAAGCCCGCCGCCGAGGACCCCTCGCCCGAGAAAGAGCAGAAGCCCTCCGCCGAGGACGACCCCTCGGCGGGCAACTACGGCGACGTACTCCCCGTCCCCGGGGAGATCCTCCCCGCGGCGGTCCCCTACGGACCGTGGGCCGAGATCGGCCACCTCGACAGGGCCTCCGTCGGCCGCTCCGTGCTGGTCCGCGGGACGGCGCAGGCGGCCTACTGCGGGTCCAAGACCAAGAAGGTGGCCTTCCTCGAGCTGCGGCAGGGGATGAGCACCGTGCAGTGCGTGCTCGCCGGCAGCGCGCAGATGGCGCTCTTCGCCTTGTCCCTCCCCAAGGAGTCGGTCGTCTTCGTGGAGGGCGCCGTCGCCCTCCTCGACAAGCCCCTCAGATACACCACGGTGCAAGAGGTCTCTGATGACTGCTCGAGTTGTCAGCTGACATACAGACTACGTACATGAGTTATTTTGTGATCCCCGTTTGATGGCCTGCAGGTGGAGATTCAGGTCAGGAAGCTCTACTGCGTCAGCAGGGCCAAACCGAAGCTGCCGATCAGCGTCGAGGATGCCGGACGGAGTGCTGAGGAGTTTGCAATGGCTGAAGCAGTATGTCAATCCGCGTATTTGCTTTTGTTGCTGCAAGCCTCCGATGATGGTACTTGGGTTCAGCTGATGGGTTCTTGTATGTTTTGCAGAACGGGGTGCAGCTTCCCCGCGTTGGTCAGGACACACGCTTGAACCATCCGGCTATTAATCTCCGAACACCTGCAGTGCAAGCCATTTTCCGTATAAAGCATCAAATTGAACACGTCGGTATTTGTTCTTGCTTTTAGGACTGCTGCTATCACAGTGATGTCAGTCATCTTTTTGGGTGGTTGTTTAGATCGATTTAGTGATCTTAATGTGATGCCTGCAATTAATGCATGCCATAAGTTCTGTCTGATTACACTAATGTCAGATTGGGTTTTAAATTTAACATTCTACATCGAATATGGATTTGTCAAGCCAATGCATATGCTTTTACAAAAATCGTTTTGTGAAGGCTCAAGGCATATATTTTATATGCATTCCTGCAACATGTAATGTATTTTTCCAGCGGGTTAGTAAATCTTTACCATTGTTTGATACTCGCAGAAATTCAGGGAATATCTATCGTCAAGAGATTTTATTGGGATCCACACTCCAAAGCTGATTTCAGGGTCAAGTGAAGGTGGAGCAGCGGTATTCAAACTTGAATATAAGAATGGCAAGACTGCTTGTTTAGCACAATCCCCTCAGCTGCACAAGCAGATGGCAATCTGCGGTGGGCTTCGTCGTGTATTTGAGGTTGGACACATATTTCGAGCCGAAGACTCCAACACACATAGGCATTTGTGTGAGTTTGTTGGTATGGATGCTGAAATGGAGATTATGAGACACTACTTTGAGGTAAGGAAGTTTGGTAAAGCGCTCTTCATTTACAAACACGACAATGACTAAACTTATTTCTTTAAACAGGTTTGTGATATTGTGGATGGATTCTTTGTAGAATTGTTCAGACACTTGAATGAAAATTGCAGGACGGCACTTGAGGCAGTTAATAGGCAGTATCCATTTGAACCACTGAAGGTAAAATATTTGTTGCTTCTTGCTTGGTGGTTTCAATTATGTTACAATATCTGGGTCTTGTAGCTGAAAATAGCGACTCACATTGTGTTAATTCCTGCAGTACCTAGAGAATACCTTGAGGCTCAGTTATGAGGAAGGAATACAAATGTTGAAGGTACAAACATGTAGCTGTTTGATTGCCACCCTGATGTTTTTCTCTCATCATTTGAATTTTATGCTGTTTTCGTGCAGTATATAATTGCTACTTCAACTCTACTGTACACAGCCTGATGTATGACATTATAAGAAAATAAATTTTTAAACATTGGTGATTTATTTGCTTTGCAGGAAGCTGGAACAGAAGTTGAGCCTATGGGTGACCTCAACACTGAAGCTGAGAGAAAACTTGGTCAGCTTGTTAGGGAGAAGTACGTAGAAGTGTACACACTGCTATGGTTATGTTTATTTCATCATCTTGTCTTTTTTATTAACTCCATTCGCTCTTGCTGTAATATTTGTAGGTATGACACTGATTTTTTCATTCTCTATCGGTATCCTTTGGCGGCACGCCCCTTCTACACCATGCCTTGTTATGAAAACCCAGCTTACAGCAACTCTTTTGATGTCTTCCTTCGAGGTGAGCACTGGAATTTCTCAATCTGTACCTGGTACTATTTATTTATTTTTGAGCTGGAACCTGGCAGTGGTATGATAGTATAATGGAAGTATAATGGTCTTGATTTCCAGTTGTACAAGCAGCAGCAATTGTTTCTTTGCATCGAATTTGCTGAACAAACTTTGCATTTTTCTGCTTATGATAGGCGAGGAAATAATTTCCGGAGCACAAAGAATACATGAACCCGAGCTGCTGGCCAAACGTGTGGCTGAGCATGGAATCGACAAGAGTTCTATCAAGTCATACCTGGAATCATTTAGGTATGTTCATCCACACTCCGTGTCCGTGACCATTTAGTGTTGCAATACCTATCATGTAGTTCTATTTGTTAGGTCTCTGTCTCTTGATGTGATTGTCATTTGACAAAATGCTTATTGTTGCAGCTACGGCACACCTCCTCATGGCGGGTTTGGGATCGGGTTGGAGAGGGTGGTGAAGCTGTTCTGCGGACTGGACGACATCCGAATGGCATCGCTTTTCCCTCGTGACCCGCAGAGGCTGAGCCCATGATCTCTCTTCCTCTAAGAGCGAGCCTGGTCCATGCTTATTAATTCTAGCTGTGATGACCTTCTTGATGCTTCTATTACCTATACCTTTCAAGCAATGTTCTGCTGTTAATGGTTACGAAACTGTCACTTTGTTGTGGGTAGAAGTAGGAGAGTTTCGATAGCAGATCAAAGACTTAAGCATGGAGAAGTTTGCTGATAATTGAGAATCAATAGTTAATTGAAGAAGGTTTGCAGTAATTCATTCAGTTCACATGTTGAAGTTGCCAATTAACTCCTCTGTGCATCGCCTCATGAAACCGGAAAAGTTCAGGCAAGGCGTGATTTTCAGCCGTTGCTAGAAAAAAATGTTGTGTTTTTCTTAGAAACTGTAGTGGGAGAAATAATTGTACAATATATGCATGCCGACTTCAATGGTGAACACAACAAGTGGTAGTAGCATTGCATCCAGCACATGCTTTATTTACAAGTGCTAGTTGCCCTCTGCACTCTCCTTCCCCGTTTCATTTCTGCAACAAGAATGAATCCGTAGTTGTACAGCTTTAGCAGTGTTGTTAAATTCTGATGTCAGCCGTCACTAGCTTCCGCCTCGCGAGACGCTAGGGTTCGTCGTTGCTGTGTGTTGATTTGTAGGCTTGGAGTCATAAGTCCACCATTCAGCATACGAGGAGAGGTGTCTACTATCCCTATAAAAATATGGAAGGACAAATCAAAATCATCTTATAGACTCTAATGGTCTAAAAATCAACAAACTCTAATGGTCTAAAATCTCCTAATGTTGAGCGTGCTAATGAAAACTCTGATCGCACCGATCAAAAATAATCCCCCATACCGCTTCGTCTCTCCTTCTAATCCCTCACATCGTAAAAAAAAAAAAAAGCATCCACATGATACTTCTCTCTTGCCGGCACCAACCCCTCAGCCGCGCCCGAGATATTACCCTCTCAGCCGCCTCTCGCACCAGCTGCTCAGCCCTGCGGCACCCCTGCGCACATTTTATTTCGAGTGAATTCCGTTTTTTACCCTGTAGTTGTACATTTATGACACATATTACCCCATTTAATGAAACTTCTATCGAAATATCAGATTTTGGTGACTTTTAACACGGTATTTCCTCAGATTTACATTTTTCTTGTTTATGTTAGATAGAATCGGCATGTTGCGTTAATGATTCGTAGAAAAATCTGTAAAGATCAGAGGACATCGTTGACGATCATGTCCAGACTTTTCTTATCCATCTGTTTCATTCCTCGTCATCGTTCATATATTTTTGGACCCTGGACGTCACCTCACACCTTTTCTGATGGACACGCATCACGAAACGAGTGTCCAAAGCTTCCAAAAAGGGTATTATAGACGAATTTCCACTTGATGGGGTAATTAGAGTCAGAAGTGTACAACTACAGGGTAAAAAGCGAAATTCACTCTTTTATTTCAGAGCTACATTTTTGCTATTACAATATGATACAACTGAAATTAAAATACATCAAACTATTAAAATAAAGCTACATTAAACTACTGGAATAAAGATACAACAGGTTCAGAATTTTCTAAATATTATCATAGAATTCTAGCTAGTGAGTCTAGCACATATATTTTTCTTTCCCATCACGAGCTTCTTCTGCCGCGTGGGCCTCATGAGTTCTTTTTTTCTTTCTCTGCCTATTTGCCTCACGAGTCTCCTTTTGTTGTCGTTTCTCCTCCCCCACGCGACGTCCATCTTTCTGTTTTTTCTTCAGTAAATGTGAAAGAAACGGTTGTGCCCGTCATAGTATTCTTTTAACAATCTCTCTCTCTCTTGCTTTGTTTTCTCCTCTGCTGTCGTCTTTTCGCGTCGCACTTCCCTATATAAGCTATCCCATGCATGTTGACTTCTTTTATGAATCTCAGTCGTTGTCCAAAAGCTATCATCTTTATGTCATTCCAACAGTAGTACATGCAGAGAGACGAAGACGATTATAACAAAAATAAGACTGTTAATGTAAAACTAAAAAAACAATAATATGTCTATTCATAATGGATAAAACATACCGGAGGCTTGTCATCCAAAGAAATAGATATGGTTGGATCTTCCCCATAATTGATACACATGAAAAACTTAATGCCCAATCAATCAAAAAATAATTTCAAAATAATTGGAGAAAAGAGGAGGATGGAGGAAGAGCTTCGATTTTTCAAACTTGATTTTGCAAAAATGGTGGCTGAGAAGGAGGAGGCTATTAGTCAGCTTGGCAGTGCTAGGTTGGCTATTAGTGATCTGAAAGAGGAGATTGAGAAGAAGAAGTTGGCAGATCATTCTTCCACCAATCTACATCAGGTACTCAGGGCGAAGGTAGAGAAGGAGAGCGACCAGCTTGTGCTAGAGAGAGACCAAATGAAGGAAGAGAAAAAAAAGCTGGAGCACATCATTTCTGATATGATGAAACAGAACCATGGCTATAAGGACAAGGTGAAGAAGTTGATAGACCATTCTTCCACCAATCTACATCAGGTAATCAGGGCGAAGGCAGAGAAGGAGAGGGACCAGCTTGTGCTAGAGAAAGACCAAATGAAGGAAGAGAAGAAAAAACTGGAGCACATCATTTTTGATATGATGAAACAGAACCATGGCTATAAGGACAAGGTGAAGAACTTGAAGGAGATCTGTGATGAATTTTAAGTATGTAATGGTTGAATTTGTATTGAACTATCCAGTACTAGAATTTGTATTGAATTATCCAGCAGAACTATCCAGTAGTTGAACTATCCAGCACTAGAATTTGTATTGAATTATCCAGCAGAATTATCCAGTAGTATCAGTAATTATCCAGCAGAATTATCCAGTAGTATCAGTAATTATATTTTTTAACTAAGCTCATGCAGACATAGTGCAGACACATTACAAATTAAAACATAGTGCAGACATATTACAAATTAAAACATAGTGCAAACAAAGTCCGACATAGTACACATTAAAACATAATGCACACATATTAGAAATTAAAACGTAGATTGACACATTATGTAGCTTCTGAGTTATTTATTCCTCGTCCACCCCTTCGGCCTCGACTGCCACGATCACCTCTTGCTACTGTTGTCGCACCCGTCGATGTGGAAGCACCGTCTTTGTTCAGGTCGGGGCCAATATTTCATCCTATGTCCATAAGCCGCGCAGAGCAAACATGCTCTGGTTGCTCCACCAACTTCAGATTGGTCCATGTCGTTTCTGATGCGATTTACCTTACGTATGCCCGTGCTAGTTCGTCGAAGTCCAGGATCCGGGATGTATACTCTCTCACCATCAATAACCTTGTTGAAATTGCCGATGACTCTAAACCCTGTCATCTCACCTCTCCAGGCATTGAGTACTGCCTCTTCTGAATAGTACGGAGACACGAAGGAGATACTGCCTAACTCAATCTGGCCACAGGCAGCCAACACATGTGAGCAAGGCACGTGCAACAACTGCGGTTTGTTGCATGTACACTCGCAAGTTGGATAAAATTCCGTTCCAATTTTAACCTCATGCTTCTTCACCTCATTTGCAGAACCAAAACCATCAGTAGGAAGCTGAACCTCATACCTCCTTTCCTGATTACCTATGAGCGTGACAGTGTGCTTTTTTGCTTTTTTTATCTTCTGATCCATGTACTCCATGACACGGCTACAATAAGGTGTGTTCTGATTAACTGCAATATGCTTCTTTGCTAACTCGTGCCTTTCTCTGAAATATCTCAAAGTCACCCGGAATACACCCTTCACAATAGCTGTCAGTGGCAATGTTCTATTCCCTCTAAGTACAAAGTTATACACCTCTTTAAGATTGATTATCATGTGGCCATACCCGGCTCCATGGGTGTCATCCAGCAAAGACCAATTCACTCGAGGGTCTTTCTCTATCCACTCAGAAAAATTCTTTATTGCCCTGCCCTTCTTTCTCTTGATATTAGGAGGGTCAATTAATGGCAAGTCACAAAGACCTATTGGCTCCTCTAGCTCCGCGATGAGTGCTATTAATTTAACCTGGTCTTTTTCCATTTTCTTCCTAGCAGGGACCTGCTTCTTAGTAAACTCATCTAGTTTTGACCAAATAAATTCGTATTTGCGCTGCTGGTTCTTCTTGCATAACTTTTTGAACAAGTTCATCAACCGTTTGTTTCTGAACTTTGAGAAAAAATTTGCACCTAGATGGCGCATGCACCACCGGCTTTGCAAGTCCTTCCAAGGTGTTGGCTCGTTAGCTGTTGGATTACTTAGTCTCTTCACGACCTTTAATATACCAGGATGTCTGTCATGAATGACACACACGTTTGGTCGGTCCTTCACGATCGCAATTTTAACTTGCCAGAAGAACCATACCCAGCCTAGAAAGTTCTCGCCCTCCACAAATGCCATGGCTAGTGGGATGATTTGGTTGTTCTCGTCCACATCAATAGCACTAAGGATTTGCCCTTTGTACTGACCAGTCAGGAATGTTACCATCCACAAACATCACAGGAGGACAATGCCGGAAAGCTTCGATGCACAAACCGAAAGAGAAGAATACTCGTTTCAACACCTTGTAATCTGGTATAAAAATTTGGTTCCATTTATTTCAGAAAATTAATTTCACTTACATAATTAGTTTTCCCTCAATTGGAGATACACATTACACTCAGTCAATTGTAATACTATGTTTCACCCGTTTTAAAAAACTGATTTCACTCGTTCCAAAAGATAGATTTCACACATTTCACTAGTTTCAGAAAACAAATCACACTCATTTACAAAAGATATATTTGTAACTAGTTATTTCAGCGAGATATGTACTGAAAAATATGAAATTACTTTCCTGAAATCTATTGCAATGTGGTGTTGCAAGTTGTGAAACTAAATTCGAATAAGTAAATTTCAAATAAGCAAAATTTAAGTTTTGATATGATTGAAATAGAAAAACTTAAATTAATTTAAATATATTCTACAGATCACATGTTCAGGATTTTGAATATATATATATATATATATATATATATATATATATATATATATATATATATATATATATATATATATAAACTCTATTCATCATCCAGGATGCAGAATAATTTTACGACCATTTCATAAATAAATTAAAATTAAAATGCAAATAGATACATTTATATTGATTAACTACGGATAATTTGCCATAAGAAAACAAAAATATAGATCATAAGACCAGAAAAATCGTATTTTTATGTATAATTTACATTATTTTTTATGTTTGTAATTTTACGTGACATACAATATTTTTTTACAGTGACAATTTATTTTTTTACGGTCTCTTTTTACGTATGAGATAAGATTAAAATTTAAGAAACATAAAATTATGGTGTATTAATGTGAAAACAGAGGGGTGTGAAGAATAACTATTCCTCACTCAGGGTGACGAATAGCATGACTCTCTCTCTCTCTCTCTATATATATATATATATATATATATATATATATATATATATATATATATATATATATACTAGCAAATATGTCTGTGCGTTGCAACGGAAAAAACTATTAGATTATGCAGGTGTGGTAGATATAAAAAAGTATGATTTCATAAACAAAAAATATGATGATCATCGTGATTTGATTCTTTAAGACGTCACAACATAATATTTTATGGCTGAGCAAACTGCATTTACGGACCCTGTCTGAGCTATACTGATGAATGATGTGCCTCTACTTAACTTAGCGTAGCGGTGCTTACGATAACCAGTATTCTGGTACGAGAATAAACATAATTGTATACAAAACTAACCCATAAAAAGGTGTATCAATTTGGTTGGGCTCAGCGTTGTACAAAACACGAAAACCTTTTTTTGCCTAACGCGAGGGACTAAAAAATTTATAAAACGACCTCCAGTGGTCTTGTAATAAAACCTTTATGTAAGCGACGTTTAGTTTTGTTCATTATTTACGGATGTGTTTTAATTTTTGCGAACATTTTCTAAAAATAGATGGAGATGTTTTTCAAAATTCCTGAATATGCTTTGAATACCGGATCATTTTTATTTTTTTTGAACATTTCTTACTTCATGAAAAATTATTTGTGATTTTTTTATAATGTGTGAGCAATTTCTGAACTCATGAACTTTTTATGATTTTCCGAATATTTTTCTGAATTCACAAATGGTTTATCATTTTCCTACTTTTTTTCAAACTCGGGACTTTTTGATATGAAAGGATCTAAATAAAATCATGAAATGACCTTTACAGATATCCTGATAAAACCTTTACGTAAGCGACAGTTCGTTTTGTTCATTATTTATGGATGTGTATTAATTTTTATGAAGATTTTCTAAAAGTTGATGGACAAGCTATTCAAATTAATGAATATGTTTTGATTACAGGATAATCTTATACAAAAATCATGATCATTTAGTATTTCATTACAATTTATTTGTAATCCTGATTTGTTTTATAATATATGTAAGCAATTTTCGAACTCATGAATATTTTATGACTTTTGAATATATTTGTCGAATACCCTTTTTGACTTACGAGTGACATTGGTGGATAATTTTAGCCAACTATGAAGGCAATTTAAATGACGGACGACCAGAAACCGTATTTGCTTTATTATTAGATATATATATATATATATATATATATATATATATATATATATATATATATATATATATAGAAACTCTATTCATCACCCAGGGTGTAGATTAAATTATTCCTCACTCGAGGTAATTTTACGACCATTTCATAAATAAATTAAATTTAAAATGCAAATAGATACATTTATATTGATTCATTACAAAAATTTGACATAAGAAAACAAAAATATAGGTCATAAGACCAGAAAAATCACATTTTATGTATAATTTGCACTATGTTTTTGTGTTTGTAATTTTACGAGAAATAAAATATTTTTTTACAGTGACTATATATTTTTTTACGGTCTTTTTTTACGTATGAGATAAAATTAAAATTTCAGAAACGTAAAATTACAGTATATTGATGTAAAAATAGAGCGGGGTGAAGAATAACTATTCCTCATCCAGGATGACGAATAGCTTGTAATTTTCATATTAATGCACTGTTATTTTTCGTTCCGTAAATTTTGTTTTATTTCATACATAAAAATAGACCGTAGATTAGGAAAAAGAGACTTTGCAATAAAACTATGAATCTCATTTTTCTCAATACATATCTATACCTAATAATAAAGCGATTATTGCTTCCGTCGAAAAACCCATCACGATATTTTTATAAAAAAGCCTCTGTAATTTTTGTTATTCAACTCGCGCTCCATCATTTATCTGCAACGCAAAAGGAAAAAACGATTCGCTGCAAAAATTATACCCGTACGCATCGCCTCCTCCCGTCGACCCTAGGCCACCCTGGCCTGTGCCCAGGCCGCCGCCACACCACTCGCCGCCGCGGCCGACCTCAACCGCCACCGCTGCCGATCTCAACCCACCCGCCTCCGCGGCTGTACCTCTCCCCGCTCACTACCCCCGTTGCGGCGCTCGAGCGCATCGCGTCGACCCTGGTCCACCCTGGCCTGTGCCCAGGCCGCTGCCACACCACTCGCCGCCGCGGCCGACCTCAACCATCACTGCTGTCGATCTCAACCCACCCGCCTCCGCGGTCGTACCTCTGCCTGCTTGCTGCCCCCGTTTCGGCGCTCGAGCACAGCTTCTGGATCAAATCAACGCGATAGCTACATCGACTTGGGATGATGCGTTTGCTCGATGCAGAACGGCGGTGGCGCGCGGATAAGGCGCGACGGAGCGAAGTACTTGCAGGTGGAGGCGGGCTTCCATGGCTCAAACGGGGAACTCCGAGGTTATGGCGCGGCAACGGCGACTCCTTATGGCCAGATAGAGGTGCCTTACCTTGCTCACCTCAATGTATCCCCTCCTCCGGCAGGAACTCATCATCTGGTGAGATCCCCTCCCCATGCCTCCAACCGTGTGCCAAACACCGGCAAGAAATTTTGTTTTATGGGAATTTGTTTGCTGATGAATGAATGTATTTAATGTAAGATTGCATTGTTGTAGAGAGAGAGAGAATGGACCACCACCTTCAGTTTGTTATCTGATCCCACATTCTCTACCCATGAGTGAAATAAGATAACAGTCCATTGATCAATTCAGGTAGCCTCTTTGTTTTGCTTTGCTTGTCCCGCTCAATTTCTCATCATGGTGGAATTATCAATGGACGGGTTGATTTCCCAACAAAATAGGATAGGACTTACTACATTAGTTAGTTAGCTTATTATTTTAATAAATTAAAATAATTATAAAAATTAAAAACGTGTGATATTTTTTTTCCGTTGCAACGCACGGGCCTTTTACTAGTATATATACATAGGGGTCATTGAGTAGCAAACTAATTCCGAGCGGTCGGAGCTAGCTCGACATGGCGCCGGCAATGCCGGTTTGGTTCGTCTCCCTGGCCGTACTCGGTGCCATGTACCTTTCCGCCACCTGCCTCCGCCTCGTCGTCCACCTTGCCCTCTGTCTCCGCCGTCCCATCGACCTTCGCCGCCACTACGGCTCGTGGGCGGTCGTCACCGGCCCAACCACGGGACTGGGGAGATCCATGGCCATGGAGCTCGCCCGCCGTGGCATCAGCCTCTTCCTCCTCGACCTCGACGCAGCGAACCTTCAATCCGTCTCGGCCGACATCCACGCGGCCCACCCCAGAGTGGAAACCAAGACCGTGGTCTTCGATCTCTCTCTCGTCGGCACCGCCGCCGGCGACTAGGCGATGCGGCGGATCAAAGAGGACATAGAGGGGCTGGACGTGGGGCTACTGGTGAACAATGCCGCCGTGAATCGGCCCGGCGCGCTTTACGTGCACGAGGCGGACGGGGATCGGCTGGCAAGGATGGTGCTGGTGAACGTGATGGCGCTCACGGAGGTGACGGCGGCGGTGCTGCCCGGGATGCTGGAGCGGGGGAGGGGCGCCATTGTCAACGTCGGGTCGGGGTCCACCGTGGCCGTGCCCTCCTTCCCGCTCTACACCGTCTACAGCGCCACAAAACGGTACGTGCAACACCTGACGCGGTGCCTCAACGTGGAGTACAAGCAAAAGGGCATCGACGTGCAGTGCCAGGTCCCGTTCTACGTGCACACCGGCATGCTGTCGCCGGCAATAAAGGCGACGATGAGATTCCCGGCGTTCGTGGCGACCGCCGACGCGTACGCCCGGGACGCGGCGCGGTGGATCGGCCACGGCACGCTCTGCGTGCCCGACGCGTCCCAGCAGCTGCAGTGGTTCCTCGCCGGCCTTGTCCCCGACGCCGTTCACGACTGGTACCGCCTCCGGCAGCATCTCAAGCACAGGGCCATCCTCCGGCCGAAGCTCATGTGATCGTCAATTCGTCAGACGTACTTGAACATTCATGCATGCATCGCTAGCCGATCTAGACCAATCACGTGGAGGCAGTTTAAAATCATGCATATGTGCATTCCCGATCAAATTTCGACCAACTAAAATATTTTAAAGCGTGACATATTAATGGTTATGGCGATGGTGCACTTTGGATAAACGAAAATAAAACCGGAAAATGCATATGTCGCTGGGTCTATTTCTGTCTAATTTTTTAAAATTACACTTTGCCTATGATGTATACTATTCCCCCGGTATCAAAATGATAATGTCAAAAATTATCTTACATTTTGGTGTAACGGAGGTAGTAATTAATAAGGGGTTGCTACGCATCCATCGGTGGATATTTACTAAACATCCACCATCTCCACAACCGTTCGATCTTGTGTGTATCCATCCGATCCACTCCTGAACTTAATTCCTGAAACGACGATCGAGTTGCAGAAACAATCGCTTTGTTGCAAAAAATATATTTTAGATCTGTTAATTCCTGAAACAACGATCGAGTTTCAGAAACAATTGATTTGTTGCAGAATTTTTTTTCCTTCGCCTTTTTGCACCATAGGTACTGGTGCGGAACTTTTTTTTTTGCAACAAAGGTCATATTGCAAAAAACTTTTACAACATAGGTTAGGTTGCAGAATTATTTTTTTCGTCATAGATACTGTTGTGTCGTATTCCTACAACAAGACATTCATTGCAAAAAAATCTTACAACACAGATGATGTTGCAGAAAAAAATTCTTCCTCCGCCTGACACATGTATGATGATGCGCTCGCTCGCTCTTGTTTCTGACGGCTCGTCGACGCAGGGTCCGGCGCCCGGCGACTCGAAGCGGTTCTGTGGCGTGGTGCCGCCGACGACGCTTGTCTTCCTCGCGTTCGTGTTCGTCGCCGGCTCCACGCTCACAAGCTGCAATTTCTGAATAGTTTCTGTACACTAACTCATGTACTTACATATGCCTTCAAGCACAAGCGGCGACCCCGATACCCCCAGCAAGGTGACCGAGCACCGGCAGTCGCTGACCAGAGAGCAGGAGAAGCTCGCCGCCGAGGTTGAGTTCAGAACTTCAGATAGATAGGTAGATGCACGAGAATGAGATACCTTTTTTCCTTTTACTCCTGTTTATCTAAGATCGGACGATCAGGCATATAATTGTTTGTAATTAATATTGGAAGTGCAATCGGAAATCACGCCACCGGGGGAGCTAACAACGCCGCCGGTGGAAGAAGCCCCTGACATCTGCGAGGTCAGTCAGTCAGTCAAAGACACATTGATTTCAGTTTCAGAAATCAGAACATTTGCTGAACAATCATTGCTGGCAGAACCAGTGCAGGCCTCCGGGAATAAATCTCCATCACGAACATCCAGTTCCACACGCGGCCTCTGGCAAGGGAATTCAGCGCCGGGAACCGACGAGCTGGGAGGGATTCGATTTTCTGAGCTGCCGTCCGCGCCCCTCCCGCTGCTCGAGCCCGAGCGTAGCAGGGCCGGTGGCTGCCTCCACCGGCGCAAGGGGCGAGGGAGGCGAGGCTTCGGTGGCAGGTTGGCGGCGGAGATGGTCTCCCCCGGACCGGATCGGGGCGGCGGCGGCGGAGATCGAGGCAGAGGGCAGCGCGGTATAGGCGGCGCTTGGGGCCGGCGAGTGGAGTTGACCATGGGCGAGCGCGCATCCGACGGCCGCGCCTTCGCGCCTCACTTCCTGCTCCTCCTCTCGTCCGGCGATAAGCCCCCCCCCCCCCAGCTCCCTCGCCGGAAACCGCCGCCGACGGGAAGGATTCGCCACTGGCAGCCACGAGTGGTGAACCAATTTAATTAAACGGCAATGGTTCCGGGGTGCTTTACGAAAAACCGAAACGTTTTTAACTTAAAAATGAAGTGCGGGTTGAATTGTTAGAAGCGGAGGGACCTTTATGCAAAAATGACGACGACGTACGGCAGAAGCACTGCGTGCTTTATTAATAGGTAAGATGAGTTAGGTACGATGTGGCCTGGCTGTGAAGGTCGCCGCCATCGGCAGTTCGGCGTGAATCAGTTTGGCAGCAAGGGTAAGGTGTGGCTATAGTCGTTGGTGCGCGGGCGGTGGTTGTTGAAATGGAGGTCTAGCTAGGAAGATTCTCGCGAGAACGGTGTACCTTGATCCATAGCTTTGTTTTTGGAGGTAGCTTTGTCATAAAAGTCAACGTTGACAATGACCGCTGAAACAAAGAAGGGATTAAGGCAAGGGGACTCTATATCTTCACTATTATTCAACCTAGTAGCGGATATGTTGGCCATTATGATTGACCAGGCTAAGCAATACGGACAAATTGAAGGTGTAGTCTCACATCTAGTTGATGGGGGACTATCAATCCTTCAATATGTAGAAGATACAATCCTTTTTATGGAACATGATTAAGAAAAAGCCGTGAATCTGAAATTAATATTATCAGCTTTCGAACAGCTATCGGGGTTGAAAATTGATTTCCATAAAAATGAATTGTTTTGTTTTGGCGATGCTCAGGACGCAGCTGCTCAATATGTCGAGTTATTCGGATGTGAGCAAGGACAATTCCCTATTAAGTATTTGGGTATACTAATACATTATAGGAGATTAACGAATGTCGAATGAAAACACGTCGAAGAGCGTCTGCAAAAAAGACTCGCGAGTTGGAAAGGAAAAATACTATCCCTTGGAGGAAGATTGGTGCTCATAAATTCAGTACTATCTAATATGGTACTGTATATGATATCTTTCTTCAAATTGCCAAAATGAGTCTTACATAAACTGGACTACTTTCGATCGAAATTCTTTTGGCAAGGGGATAGTGAGAAAAAGAAGTATCGACTCGCTATATGAAACGTCGTATGCCGACCAAAAGATCAGGGTGGACTGGGGATCCATGACCTAGAAGTTAAGAACTTAGCCTTCTTGGGTAAATGACTTTGTAAGCTACTTACAGAGCATGGGGTCTGGCAAACAATCCTTAAACGAAAATATGTAGGCACAAAACCGTTATCACAGGTACAGTGAAGACCTGGTGACTCACATTTTTGGGCCGGTCTAATGGCGACTAAGAAGCATTTCTTTCGCTTTGAGGTATTTAAGATTAAGGACGGTTCGGAAATTAGATTCTGAGAGGACAAATGGTTAGGGAATAACACCCTCCGCGAACAATATCCGGCTCTATACAATATTGTGTGACACAAAGGTGCTACGCTTGCCTCCGTGATGCAAGTATCACCACCGTCTGTGACGTTCAGACGGGATTTAATTGGTGCGAGACTACAGTCTTGGAATGCATCGTTGACATGTCTGGCCTCGGTTCAGCTGTCACAAGGTACCGGTGAGTTTCGGTGAAAGCTATGCAACCATGTGAAATTCTCAGTCGATTCCATGTATAGGGCACTAACACAGATTGAAGTGCCGGTCGGTAATAATAAAAAAAAAAATGACGCATGAAGGTTCCACTAAAACTAAAAGTATTTACGTGATATCTTTGGAAAGGGGTCATTTCAACTAAAGATAACCTAGTCAAACGTAACTGGCAAGGAAATACAAAATATGTGTTCTGTCCTCATGCAGAGACAATAAAACACGTATTCTTTGAATGCCAGTTTGTAAGGTCTATTTGGTCAGCTATTCATATGGCTTCCAACTTGTATCCACCTACTTTAGTAGTCAATGTTTTTGGTAACTGGTTATTCGGGATAGATACTAAGTTTAGAACCATTTTATGGGTAGGAGCGCTTGCCGTTATATGGTCGCCATGGCTTAGTAGAAATGATAAGGTTTTCAATGATATAAATTATTCCCGACTGCAGGTTATCTTCCGATGCACAGGTATACTACGTTCGTTGTTCACATTACAACTGACGGAGTTTCGCGACCTTTTTATGAGGGCTTCTGTGCCATTGGAGAAAGTGGTGAGGTATGTTTTTACCCCACATGGATGGCAGCATGATCTACGGATAGGTCCTCTATAGCCAACGGCGATTTATCCACTAGATTGTATTACGTTGGTTGTTGTTTCATTTTTTTCCAGTTTTAACCTATAATTGTGTGCATCTTAGTTATGGAGAGGCCGGATGTAACTTACTTTTTAAGATAATAAAAGCCCTTTATAAAACAAAACAAAAAGCTAGGAAGATTCAGCTTTTCACCGGCAGCGCCTCAACTCTTCATGTATCTCACATTTTGCACTTCCTATTTTCACAGGATAGAGAGAAAAACTAAGGGAAACAGTTTAAAGATGATTCTCAAAAGGAAGATGCACAATGCAGAGATCACGGGCAGCGTCTAGTTCTTCGTACTACTAGTGGTTGGGGCCTTAGAGGGAGAGGAAGCTTTGTGCATATTTCTTTCTTTTAAATAAAGAAAACCTCACCTTCATTTTAAAACAGAAAAAAACTTTCTCACAACACGTGGACATCACATCCATCTTAAAAAGAAAAAGAAAAATATACAATATTTCTCAGAAAAAAACATCACTTTCATCTTTCAAAAATAATCTCAGAAAAAACATTTCTCAAAAGAAAAAATACTATTACTTTCATCCCCAAAAGAATCTTAAAAAGTCAAAAAGTTTCTCACCCGGGCTAACCAACATGCACCACGTGGCCATGCTGGTTGCCGCCCTTCTCCTGCATATTAATCTCTACTATTAAAGGGGATCTGCCGTCGTGATGGTTCGACCAGATCCCCCACCTGGCGATCGATACCCTGTCCCACTCCCTCGCACGATCCAACCTATCGTGCCCACCGCTTCCCACGTTTTCTTCTAAGAAACAGAAAAAAACAGAAACATACACCCCACGTCCCACTCCTCCGTCTCCCCCTCCCCTTCCTCCCGATCTCGTTTTTCTCCTCGCTCCCGGAAAATTGGCCGCCGCCGCCCCTCCCTCTACCTCCATCTTGTGCCGCCCGGTCATGGACCTTGTGCCATGGCCGCCTCCTTTTGCCATGCCCGCAAGGTGGACCTGCACCGCATGTCTAGGACAGGACGGGGCACGGGATCTGCAGCGGTGGAGGCGACTATGGAAGGTGCTTGCAAGAATACCGACGTCACTTGATCTCCACCGGTGTTCCTCCGTCTCCACCGGCGTGGCGGCGGCGGGATTGCGCACACTACCCACGGGTCGCCACCATGCCTCCAGATCCTGTTTAAGCGCTATGAGGAATAGGTGAGAAGTCGGGGGAACCAATATTCTACTTCAAAATATTTCATGGATCTTAACCCACATTGTTTCTCAACATGTGAGTAGGGTTCTCTAATGACAGTACCCACACTGTTGTCATTGTATTTGCTCTCCAGATTGGTGGATTAGAACAAACTCTCTGGAGTAATATATGCTGGTTTCTTTGCAATGAAAACTTATGTTTATTGTTTTTTTTAGTTAGCTATTTTCTCTTCTTTTCTGTCCTTTATTCTTTGGGCACAGGCGAATTGCTGCTGTAGGAGGCTAGGAGCAAGGTTCTTAATCATGGATGTCGGGTTGGTAGCTTATTGTCTTCAGTATATTAGATATAATCAATATATTGGATGATACGCTCCAGTATCGTAGTTCAGAAGTTATTTATAATTTCGAGTTAAGCATATTCAAGTGTGCCATGACTTGCAAGTGTCTCACTGATAATGAAACATGCGTACAACATGCAATTTGTGATATCCTATTCTCATGGGGACTATAAAATACTCCTAGCATATGCAATCCGTAGTACTAGCATATATCATCTCCTTAATCTAAACCGAGAGTACTACGTCATTAACTGAGAATGTGCCATTTTTAAACCACGGGGTCCACCAGACGACCACTATAAAGAACGTTTGGCCGTCCGGCTAGCTCTTCCAGAAGTTTTATATCCTCTGCGGCAGTGAAGCACCATTCATTCCATGCCATCATGAAGCATCTCCATTATGTACTCTCTTACACTTGTCTCCTACTATGCGCCACCGTGCCGGTGAGAGCCGATATCCGGCGTGAAGCTGAAGCACTTGTGAATTGGAAGACTAGCTTGGATGGTGCCGATGAGTCCCTTGCGTCATGGTCGATGGCCAACTCCACCAGCCTCTACAGGTGGACACATATCACTTGCAACCCAGCTGGACTTATGACAGAGCTCAGCCTTAACACAAGTTTGAACGACACACTTGAGAGGTTAGACTTCTCGGCTTTTCCCCACCTGGAAAAATTCATCCTTTAAGGTAACTGTAGTGTTGACCAACTACTGCCCAACATGGAGTGCGGTGCAGGAGCAAGCATGCTTGCCGTGAAGCAAGCTCATGGAAGGAAAAGTGAAAGGTAATACTAATCACTAATGTACTTGTGCATTGTGGATTTCACAAATTTCCTTTGAATCACATGACCTGAGCTGCCTTTCAAACCCTATGTTTCATGAGAGTGGATGTTCTACTGTCGGGTATACTACACGTGAGTTTACAGAAACAAACAAAAAATCATTATCAAACGTGATAAAAAAATCCTGAAAATTTGCGACATGAAACATGATTAAATGTTTTAGGTTGTTGCAAAGTTTTACCCGTGAGGAGCTCTCGAAAAAAAGCATGTACTAAAAACTGCAGAAAACATTGATCAGTGATTTTGTTATGTTTTATGAGAGCTCCTCGGACGTTATTTGTGAAAGCAATTTTACATGTCTTTAAAACATTTGTTCATGTTTAAAACATTTGTGCACGCTTTTGCATCCAGCCGGTAGCCGCATGATGCTAAGCTTCGCTGTTGTTTGCGGCATGATTTAATTTGTCTGTTTTTAGTTGGGAATCAGAGCAGGTGTTTCCGAACGCATGACCAGTGAAGCTAACTCATTCTTCATGGTACATGCACATCAGATCACGTACGATGTGTGTTAAATATGCCTTTCTGTTCAATAGATTTTTCTTGTAGTCCCTGATTATGTGTTGTTTTTGTGTTTCTCTTCTCCGCATGATGTCAAGTGCCATGGCTGATTCAGCATGCAAGATTAGTTTAATAAAAAAACCCTTAGTATTAAAGGGACACCTGCCGATACGATCCCCACCTTCCTCGTTTGATGCCCGCAGCCCGCCTCCTCTTCCACCGCTTGTAAAAAGAACTCATCCCCCACGCGACCCCGTCTCCACTCGAAACAAAGAAAAATTGCCAAAGGTACACACGTCTCACGTCTCGTCTCTCTACCCCTCGCTTCCGTCTATTCTCGCTGCCTTCGATCCCGTATGGATCTTTGGGGAGGAGGAGGATGACTCCGATCCCGTATGGATCTAGGGGAGGAGGATGTTCTTGCTGCCTGTGATCCCATATGGATCTAGGGGAGGAGGATGTTCTTGCTGCCTGTGATCCCGTATGGATCTTTGGGAAGGAGGAGGAGGACTCCGATCCCGTATGGATCTAGGGGAGGAGGATGTTCTTGCTGCGTGTGATCCCGTATGGATCTTTGGGGAGGAGGAGGATGACTCCGATCCCGTATGGATCTAGGGAAGGAGGAGGATGACTCCGGTCCCGTATGGATCTAGGGGAGGAGGATGTTCTTGCTGCCTGTGATCCCATATGGATCTAGGGGAGGAGGATGTCTCCAATCCCGTGCCTTCTGCCCGTCGTGAAAGAGAGAGAGCTAGGAGAGAGGTAGGACCGCAGAGACGGTGCGGGGCTAATTGCTTTGTTCTTTCTTTCTTTTACTTGAACATCTGCAACTTTCCTTTACTCCGTCTTCATCAAGGAAAATATGCACCTGCTGCATCATAGTAAAAAAACAGGGTATGTTGATTTGTACCATTTTCGTATTACTGTGAATTCATTAGAACCCCGATTCACCGTAGTTACATGCTACTGCCACAATGCGTCAAGCAGAGACTGTCCTAGGCATTGGCTGATGGGTCTCGCAAGATGATCACGCTCGCACAAAAGTATAGATCATATGCCTCTCTTTCAAAAAAACTGTGTAGGTCAGATGCGAGCGCAAATGAACGAATGGAAGCTTGATATAAATATTGTATTAATTACTATTGTTATAACGATTGCATGAAAGGGGCCCTAAATTTTATTTCGCCACGGCCCCCAAAATCTCAGAGCCGGCCCTGAGTCTCGACCGCCGTCGTGCTTGCCTCGGCATCCCACGCGAATATGAATTCAATAGAGGTGCGGGCGTGGCGGAGACACACATGGCGACGGCGTAGGGGATGGCGCGGCCTCGTCTCCTAGGTATGTTGTCCATCCATGTCTGCTAATTTCCGTTCTTGGTATTATTTTATGCTGATACAAATACTCATGTTGATTATTGCTGGCAATTTCTTTTTGCACACAATTAAGCTTTTTAGTAGTACAGAGTGAACACCAGGAATATAAATAGTTTCAGGAATTACATATATTTGTAAGATGCTTCGAATAGTCGACATCACTGAATTGTACATCTAAAATTCATTTGCATAAATTAACTGAAGCCTGTTACAAATTTTGTATCATATCCAGGTTAAGTTTAGTTCATATATGCCATTCAGTGAGCTTTGGTCGACCATTCTTTTTTCCTATATTGTTCGTGATCTCATTATGAACAAAAATCTCAGTTTTCATTTGGGTCGTCTTAATGAAATAGCCATTGTACTTGAATGCAAAATAAGTTCAAAGTAGGCTATTCATAGTCATATTTCCATATTTTTAGTTCTAATGTCTTTTGTATTTGTACAGTATTGGGCGCGTACATACAATATGTTAACTTATGCAGAGGAGAAGTGCCCCATCACTCGAGGCTAGGTACAGCCTAATATTATTGTGCAACATTATCCGGTATGGACCATGTCTTACAAGATTAAACTTGGAATTTTGCTTCGGTTTCAAAATTTTCTTTAATGAAATTTTCATGCCTTTGTTTGTTTTGAAAAAGCCATGATTTTACCACAGAATGAAAAGTTCATGTGTAGTCGTAGTAGCAGTACTTTAGCATTTAATGGTGTTCACACGAATAGAAATTTGGCTGCCAAGATCTCATGTAAGCAAAAATAAATATTGCCTCATTGTTTGTCGTTTGTCTCGTTGTGGTCATAGTGTATTTTAAGGCCATATAACTTTGTATCGTTGGGAATTGCATATTCACATGTATGTATAGAGACTAACATTAAGTTTGTTTCAGCCTTTGGGTCTACTGGAAAGTTCCTGGTACTCGGAATATTTTATCACATCATGGGGGAATAAAAAACCAAAAAAATCCTAGACATATAAATAGTTTGTTGTAAATCCATTAAACATCGCCTACTAGGAGTAATATCAAAGGCTCTTCTCTCCTTCTATCCAGAAGATCAGGCCGGAACCCTAGCTATCTAGCCCGACGCCATGGCGACCATAGGAGGACCTGAACCCGGCCATGGATGGCGCGGATCAAATCCACAGGAGGTGGATCCTCCAAGACCTACCTCCCCCCATGCATTTTTCGGTATAAAAGGTTGATCACTACACAACAGTTGTGTTTCTTTGGGTTTTGGTGTCTGATTTTATCATGTCTTTTTGCCAGGCACTGGATTTTGTGGTGAGCGAGGCAAGAAGGTGTAAGATGCGGTTAATATTGTCACTATGTAATAACTGGGAAGATTATGGAGGGAAGGCACAGTATGTAAGATGGGGCAAGGAGGCTGGCGTGGATCTTACTTCTGACGATGACTTCTTCTCTGATCCAACACTTAAAGGGTACTACAAAGCTTTTGTTGAGGTAAATTTCTGGTTCCTTACCTCAGATAGCCATAGGAAATGGGTTCTTGATATCTATCATGCTGCGTGACCAATGGAAATCATAATATGCTTAGCTATATGAAATGACACCAGCAAATTGTTATTGCTAATTGAGGTGTACTTAGGTAGACCCACCCCCCTCCACAAAACATAGAAGGGCAACGTATACCTACCTCGTACTTTACACTACAGGCCGTCGTACGTACGTAATACGAGGTGGGTACAATGTGAGGTAGGTACGACGGTATGTTAGTGTACAATACGAGGTGGGTATACGTTTCCCCTTCTACGTTTTGTGTCTAAGTGTTGCTAATTTTATTTTGCCATCTCTGAATTATGTAGTACTGTATTCCTGTTATACCAGAGTTCCAATACTGTGCATATGTTTCCTTTGTTTAGGCTGTTTTGTCAAGAATAAACACAATCACAAATGAGGCCTACAAAGACGATCCTACTATCCTTGCCTGGGAGATGATTAACGAGCCGCGTTGCCCTTCAGATCCATCATGCGATACGCTGCAGGTCCTTTATTGTGGTCTTATTTTTGTGAACTTCTATGTTCCATGTATGTTTGTCCACTATGCATTTTGAAGAAATTTGGTTCTTGTAGGCATGGATAGAAGAGATGGCATCTTACGTGAAGTCTATAGATACTAGATACGGTGCACCTGGTGGAGATTGGTATTGAAGGGTATTATGGTCCGTCTACTCCAGAACTCTTGCTCATCCACCCAGATGATTATTTAGGGCATGTTGGAACGGATTTTATCAGGAACCATCAAGCACTGGGAATTGATTTAGCTTGAGTTCATATTTATTCAGACACTTGGTAAGTCCTCATGTCTGATCCCACATAACATATACAGATGAGTAGCTATAGCGGCTGAATTAAACCATTCACAGAAATACGGAATTTACTATCAGGGCTGAACTTAGGACTTTTTGCTATGTTGTCTGACTCAACAGAGGAAAGACACATTCAGTTTGTGAACACTTGGATGCAACAACATATTGATGATGCAGCCAACTTGCTGGCCATGCCCATTGTGATCGGGGAGTTCGGATTACCACTGAAGGACGACAAGTTTGAAAACGAGTTCCGCAAAACTTTCATGCAGACAGTGTACAACAATTTATTGGGCTCTTGGGAGAGTGGAATGGTTGGAGGAGGCTGCCTTCTATGGCAGCTCTTCCCTGAAGGTGCAGAACACATGGATGATGGTTATGCAGTTATTTTTGCAAAATCACCATCCACATTCAACCTACTTGCAAATCACTCATGGAAGCTAGAATGTTGAGAGCATGCTGCTTCCCCTTCCCCTGCTACGGCTCCGTTCGGTATACAGGAATGTCGCAGGAACTTTTAAAGGACCAGTTTCCGTAGGAACTTTTAAAGGATCAGTTCAGTATACATGGTTTTTGAAGCCAAGATTTTATTGTAAAGTGGAATGCCTTGTGTATATCATCTACCCTAATAGCTGCAATCTGGTTCAAAAGAACGTGATACCATGAAAAAAGGTAGAGATTGAATTGTGCAATAAAAATTTACCCCTCCATCCTGCGGATATTATATTTGTGGCATTTTGTTTCCATTTTATGTACGTATTTGTTTGTCATATTTGCATATGCAAACAAAGTCACATTGAATGGTATCCTCCATCTTGTTAGTTCAACGAAAGAAACATTGTTATGTTGTCCCGTGGCAACGCGCGGGCATTTAACTAGTGTGTTTAATATCTAAATCTTGTGGCATTTGCAAAATAAAATAAAATAAAATATTTATTGCAAGCCACTGAAGAGATGCAAATATTGAAGCGGTCGGGTTTTCAGCACGTAAAATAGAGGAGGATTAGAGAATTCACACCTGGATTTGTCAAATTCCCCTCTTATATGCCCGGAAGTGTTTTCATAGACATCGCTCGCCCGTCCTTTACATGGGCTGCCACATTCACATATTTTAAACGCGGAGCCTCAAATCTATGCGGCCCATGCACTTCGATCATACAACACGACTTTTCCAAATGGAACCGTTCGAAATAAAGCAAAGTAAATCATAGTTTAACATTTCGGACATGTCAAAATGGAATTCGTGTCTCATTGCTGGTCGGATCACTAGTCAGACGCCATCGATTCCGCCTGCTCCAAGGCCATCCGTGTGTCCTGCTCCGCCTGCATCCTTGCCACATGCTCCACTATTGCCGCACCCGCGCTTGTCACCTCGTATACCCAACTCTCGTTGATCTACTTCTTTTCTTCGCAAGTCATTTCTTTGCACGCTCATCCAAGAGGGTGTCATCCGTCAATGTGATCTTGGCATCCTCCCTGTTTGGTGCGAGTTGCAAGCTCTCCTTTTCAAGCTCAATCTCTCCAAATGTCTTGGCCTTCTCGACCTCCCATTTGATCACTATCTCTTGCTTCTCCAACTCGATCTTCTCCCTCTTAATTTGTAGACTCTTCTCCGCCCTCTTCCGGTCCCAATCAATCCTCTCATTTTTCGCATCCAACATGAGCTTGTACCACTCATCTTTCTTGTTCTCCCTCGCGGAAAAAATGCCCATCAATATGGAGGACATTTTTGTTGTTGCAACATCACGGGAGGCCTTACCTTCTCCCATTTGTTTCCCATGACTTGTCGGTTATCCTTCGACACAGTAGTTCTTCCATTATCAACGACAATATTGTCTTCTTCATCGTTCAAATGAATTGATTGGTGGGAGCTTGATTCATCATTCCTCTGCTTTCCTTCCTTGAGATCGGCCACAAGTTCTGTCCACTTTGGCACTCCATTCTTCTTCGTTTCGTGATACAAAGTGGCATCCACCGCCGTATAGCAAACAACATATGTATGAGCACGAGAATGCAAACACAAGAAGAATATGAAAATATTGACAAGATGAAGCAATTGAGCTTACGTGAGTTGTATGCCACTCCCATCCCACTTTGAGGGTGTTTGATCACTTGTAAGTAGTATCCAATGTACTTGTTCACTTCCCCTTGAATGATCATCCATCAATGTTGGAGAGATGCCACTTTGCGGTTGGTCATGATAGGGTGCGGCTCCACATATTCCTTTCGGACATGATACTACTTCCATATCTTCTCCCAATACTTGGTCCCCTTTTACTTGGTGCCGCATATTGGATCCATTATTATGTCCAACCAAGTTTTGACCAACAAGATGTTCTCAAAAGATGAGAATGCCGGACCACTTGCCTTCATCGTCTTTGCCTTCTTCTTCTTCTTGCTTGGTTTGGGATCAGATGTTGTCCCAACTTCAAATGCGGTACCCCCCCCCAAATTCATACTCCATTTGGGCTAGACCTTGATTGTCATTGGTCATGTCCGAAATGAACACTATGTAAATAGTCATGGTTTGCAAGCATTCATCATACACAAAATGAACTAGCGGTTTATGCGAAACATTGAACATGCCATATGCAAAATTGATTGTACATGAGCAACAAAACATATCGACTCTTGTTCTTTCATTTTGTCAAACATGTCCTGGGCAGCCCTTGCAACGCCATTGCCCATGCTCATTCGTGCATGAACGAGCCACGACAACTTACATACGCCCACCGTCCGCACCTGCATGGACGGAAAGCTCTCCGGAATGGCCGAACCAGCCATCGGATCCACCTCTGTCTCAACATGGTCCGATGGCACAATCTTCATCTGGCAGACGGATGGACGCGGTCAGATGTTATGACCGCCGGGGGGCAACTACTCGTCCATGTCTACACCTCCCTGTGCCACCATCGCTGCTTTCCCTCTCCGGTGTCGGTGTCACCCGCATCCTCTGGGCAAGGTTCTCCATCTTGCATGACGAAGCCGAGGACGAGACGCCGACGGACGTGGCGGATGTAGACTCTGTCGCTACGGTCGGGGACGGGTTGGACGACATCTACGACGACGGAGCGGGGCTAGTGGTGAGGATGGGGAGCAAAGATGGCGGACGGTGAGGGTTCGGGCATGGGAAAAGATTGAGGGTGGGAGGAGGAGGAGGAGGAAGGGTTTGGTGGTTTGATGCAAATTATGGTGAGGTCAGGCTTTCACGTCTGACGTGGCGGATGCTCCTAGGCATGCCGAGACACCCCATATCAGCCCCATATTTGAGTTGGATATGAGGGGTATCGGTACACCCCGGATATTTGAGGCCCATTTAAGAAGTCGATTTTTGTGACAGGTCAATGACCACACCGTTCGACCGAACATTTGAGGCAGGTTTGGGCACCCGGCTGTAGATGTCGTAGGCCAACTCCAATGCTAGTCCTCAAACTGATGTGTTTTCTGCATTTTGTCAGTTTGAGGCGGAAAAACAAATGACCATGTCCGCTTTGGGCAGTCGGTTGGTCGGTGCAGCAAAGGCGCAACCGCATCGGACATCATAATTTTTTTGAAATAGGCGGTCGTGCATTTAAAAAACACACACATAGAACATAATTAAACATTAATATAAACATAAAACACTTCAGCTGGTCGGTGGACACTCATTTACAAATAACTTAAAAATTAAAAAAACAAAGATAGTCGCCGCCGCCATGGTCATCCTAGATGCCGCCGTCATCTTTTGGTGTCATCGTCCTTGTCGTCATCTATGGTTGATATTTACTATGCAACTTTATTCTTGTAGACGTTTTGGGCCTCCAAGTGTAGAGTTTTGTAGGACAATAATAAACTTCCCTCAAGTGCATGTCCTAAGATTTATCAATCCGTGGAAGACATAAGATGAAGATGGTCTCTCTCAAACAACCTTGCAATCAAATATAAGAAATTTATTGTGTCCCCAACACACCAAATACAATGATAAATTGTATATGTGTACTAGTATGGCGAAGAGATGATGATACAAGTGTAGTATGGATAGTAAATATAGGTTTTGTAATTTTAAAATATAATAGTGAGTAGAACGAAATATCAATGCTTGGAAGTAAGGCCGAGGGTTCATACTTTCACCAGTGCAACCACTAAACAATGCTAACATAATTAAATCATATAACCACCCCTCAACGTGCGATAAAGATTCACTCCAAAGTTCTTATCTAGCGGAGAACATGAGATGAAATTGTTATAGGTAGTAGAACCACCTCAAAGTTATCCTTCCGATCAAAGTATTGAGCCATTCATATCAGTGCCACAAACATCCTGAGTGTTCATACTAGAATAACACCTATGATATGCATCAACCAACTCTAATGTCACCTAGATACTCTAATGTCACCAGAAGTATCCATGACTCGACTATTCAACATGCATTAAACGACCTTATATTCGTCATATTCAATCCACGCAAAGAACCTCAAAGAGTACCCTCAAGATTTCTATCGGGGAAAGTAGGACAAGAACGTGTATGAATTGATATTCATAGATCACCCCCAATCTCGCCATGGGAATGTGGAAGTTGATTACCATAACATATATCAAGTGAATCAATAGAACACCCAATTGTCAACACGGGTATCCACATGTAAGATATATATCAAGTGTTCTCAAATCCAATCCAACATAAAAAAACTCAAAGGGAAAGGCTCAATTCATCACATCAAGATAGCAAGGAAATAACTCCATATGATCCAACTATATTAACAATGCCCGTGATACATCAAGACCGTGCCAGCTCAAGAACGAGAGACAGAGAGAGAGAGAGAGAGAGAGAGAGAGAGAGAGAGAGAGAGAGAGAGAGAGAGAGAGAGAGATCAAACACATAGCGACCGGTACATACCATCAACCTGAGGGTGAACTACACCCTCCTCGTCATGGAGACCATCCGTATGATGAAGATGGACTCATGTGATGATTCCCCCTCCCGTAGGGTACCAGAACAGGGCTCCACATGAGATCTCTTCGAAACAGAGGCTTGCGGTCACAGAGCGAAAGTTCTAGGTTAATTTTCAGGGGTTTCTGAATATATAGGATTTTCAGTGTTGGAATCAAGCTAGGAGGTGCCACAAGGGGCCCACAATGTATCTGAGCGCATCCACCCCTGGGCCCATATGGGTCTTATGGTACCCCTCGAAGCTTCCTCGGTCCCTTTCTTTCCAAAAAAATTATCAAAAAGTTTCGGACGATTCTGAGAACTTTTATTTTCTACATAAAAACAACACCATGGTAATTCTACTGAAAACATTGTGAGTCCGGGTTAGATTCAATAAATCACATAAAAGTGCATCAAAAGTATTGTAAACAGGGGTAAATATGGCATGAATACTTCATAAATTATTGATACGTTGGAGATGTATTGGCATCCCCAAGCTTAATTCCTACTCGTCCTCGAGTAGGTAAATGATAAAAGAAGTAATTTATGATGTGTGAATGCTAACATACTGTATAATTTTGATCAATGATAATTCCACCCACTTTTCTAGCATCATAACCAACAACTATTTATCATAAAAATCATCATGATAGAATAGCAATAAATTCACATGTCATGGTTCAAACAATGCATTCTCTTGAAACTTAACAACCTATGTTCTTAGTCATTAAACAATTTCAATGCATCCTATTTTCAGCAAAGTCTAAGTGAGAGCTCCACATACTCAATTAGCGTATATGAAAAGGACGTGGATGTCGCCTAGAGGGGGGGGGGTGAATAGGCGCTTTAAAATAGTTAAGGTTTAGGCTTGAACAAATGCGGAATAAAACTAACGTTTAATATGTCAAGCACAAAACCTACAAACAACTAGGCTCACCTATGTGCACCAACAACTTATGCTAAGCAAGATAAACAACTAAGTGATAGCAAGATATATTACAATAAACAATATGCCTATCACAAAGTAAAGTGCATAAGTAAAGGGTTCGGGTAAGAGATAACCGAGGCACGGGGAGACGATGATGTATCCCGAAGTTCACACCCTTGCGGATGCTAATCCCCGTTAGAGCGGTGTGGAGGCACAATGTGTTGGAAATATGCCCTAGAGGCAATAATAAATTAGTTATTATTATATTTCTTAGTTCATGATAATCGTTTATTATCCATGCTATAATTGTATTGATTGGAAACACAATACTTGTGTGGATACATAGACAAAACAGTGTCCCTAGTAAGCCTCTAGTTGACTAGCTCGTTGATCAAAGATGGTCAAGGTTTCCTGGCCATAGGCAAGTGTTGTCACTTGATAACAGGATCGCATCATTAGGAGAATCATGTGATGGACTAGACCCAAACTAATAGACGTAGCATGTTGATCGTGTCATTTTGTTGCTACTGTTTTCTGCGTGTCAAGTATTTGTTCCTATGACCATGAGATCATATAACTCACGGACACCGGAGGAATGCTTTCTGTGTATCAAACGTCGCAACGTAACTGGGTGACTATAAAGATGCTCTACAGGTATCTCCAAAGGTGTTCGTTGAGTTAGTATGGATCGAGACTGGGATTTGTCACTCCGTGTGACGGAGAGGTATCTCGGGGCCCACTCGGTAATACAACATCACACACAAGCCTTGCAAGCAATGTGACTTAGTGTAAGTTGCGGGATCTTGTATTACGGAACGAGTAAAGAGACTTGCCGGTAAACGAGATTTAAATAGGTATGCGGATACTGACGATCGAATCTCGGGCAAGTAACATACCGAAGGACAAAGGGAATGACATACGGGATTATATGAATCCTTGGCACTGAGGTTCAAACGATAAGATCTTCGTAGAATATGTAGGATCCAATATGGGCATCCAGGTCTCGCTGTTGGATATTGACCGAGGAGTCTCTCGGGTCATGTCTACATAGTTCTCGAACCCGCAGGGTCTGCACACTTAAGGTTCGACGTTGTTTTATGCGTATTTGAGTTATATGGTTGGTTACCGAATATTGTTCGGAGTCCCGGATGAGATCACGGACATCACGAGGGTTTCCGGAATGGTCCGGAAACGAAGATTGATATATAGGATGACCTCATTTGATTACCGGAAGGTTTTCGGAGTTACCGGGAATGACGAACGGGTTCCGGGAGTTCACCGGGGGGGGGGGGGCAACCCACCCCGGGGAAGCCCATAGGCCTTGAGGGTGGCGCACCAGACCTTAGTGGGCTGGTGGGGCAGCCCAAAAGGGCCCTATGCGCCTAGGAAAGAAAATCAAAGAGAAAAGAAAAAAAGGAGGTGGGAAGGGAAGGAAGGACTCCCACCCACCAAACCAAGTCCAACTCGGTTTGGGGGGGGAGCCTTCCCCCTTGGACTCGGCCGACCCCCTTGGGGCTCCTTGAGCCCCAAGGCAAGGTCCCCTCCCTCCCACCTATATATACGGAGGTTTTAGGGCTGATTTGAGACGACTTTTCCACGGCAGCCCGACCACATACCTCCACGGTTTTCCCTCTAGATCGCGTTTCTGCGGAGCTCGGGCGGAGCCCTGCTGAGACAAGGTCATCACCAACCTCCGGAGCGCCGTCACGCTGCCGGAGAACTCTTCTACCTCTCCGTCTCCCTTGCTGGATCAAGAAGGCCGAGATCATCGTCGAGCTGTACGTGTGCTGAACGCGGAGGTGCCGTCCGTTCGGTACTAGATCGTGGGACTGATCGCGGGATTGTTCGCGGGGCGGATCGAGGGACGTGAGGACGTTCCACTACATCAACCGCGTTCACTAACGCTTCTGCTGTACGGTCTACAAGGGTACGTAGATCAATCATCCCCTCTCGTAGATGGACATCACCATGATAGGTCTTCGTGCGCGTAGGAATTTTTTTGTTTCCCATGCGACGTTCCCCTTCAGTGGCATCATGAGCTAGGTTCATGCGTAGATGTCTTCTCGAGTAGAACACAAAAGTTTTTGTGGGCAGTGATGTGCGTTTTGCTTCCCTCCTTAGTCTTTTCTTGATTCCGCGGTATTGTTGGATTGAAGCGGCTCGGACCGACATTACTCGCACACTTACGAGAGACTGGTTTCATCGCTACGAGTAACTCCGTTGCTCAAAGATGACTAGCGGGTGTCGGTTTGTCCAACTTTAGTTGAATCGGATTTGACCGAGGAGGTCCTTGGATGAGGTTAAATAGCAACTCATATATCTCCGTTGTGGTGTTTGCGTAAGTAAGATGCGATCCTACTAGATACCCATGGTCACCACGTAAAACATGCAACAACAAAATTAGAGGACGTCTAACTTGTTTTTGCAGTGTATGCTTGTGATGTGATATGGCCAACGATGTGATGTGATATATTGGATGTATGAGATGATCATGTTGTAATAGAAAATATCGACTTGCACGTCGATGGTACGACAACCGGCAGGAGCCATAGGGTTGTCTTTATAACTAATGTTTGTGCTTGCAGATGCGTTTACTATTTTGCTAGGATGTAGCTTTAGTAGTAATAGCATGAGTAGCACGACAACCCCGATGGCAACATGTTGATGGAGATCATGATGATGGAGATCATGGTGTGACGCCGGTTACAAGAAGATCGTGCCGGTGCTTTGGTGATAGAGATCAAGAAGCACATGATGATGGCCATATCATGTCACTTATGAATTGCATGTGATGTTAATCCTTTTATGCACCTTATTTTGCTTAGAACGACGGTAGCATTATGAGGTGATCTCTCACTAAAATTTTAAGACGAAATTGTGTTCTCCCCGACTGTGCACCGTTGCTACAGTTCGTCGTTTCGAGACACCATGTGATGATCGGGTGTGATAGACTCAACGTTCACATACAACGGGTGCAAAACAGTTGTGCACGCGGAACACTCGGGTTAAGCATGACGAGCCTAGCATGTGCAGACATGGCCTCGGAACACATGAGACCGAAAGGTCGAGCATGAATCGTATAGTTGATATGATCAGCATAAAGATGCTTACCACTGAAACTATTCTCGACTCACGTGATGATTGGACTTGAGATAGTGGATTTGGATCATGTACCACTCAAATGACTAGAGAGATGTACTTTTTGAGTGGGAGTTCTTAAGTAATATGATTAATTGAACTAATTGTCATGAACATAGTCTAATGGTCTTTGCGAATTACGATGTAGCTTGCGCTATAGCTCTGCTGTTTTTATATGTTCCTAGAGAAAATTTAGTTGAAAGTAGATAGTAGCAAACTTTGCAGACTAAGTGTGTAAAACCGAGGATTGTCCTCGTTGCTGCGCAGAAGGCTTATGTCCTTAATGCACCACTCGGTGTGCTGCACCTTGAGCGTCGTCTGTGGATGCTGTGAACATCCGACATACACGTTTCTGATGACTACACGATAGTTCAGTGCAAAATACTTAATGACTTAGAAGCAAGGCGCCGAAAACGTTTTAAAACGTCACGGGACATAAGTGATGTTCTAAAGAGATGAAATTGTGATTTCATGCTTGTGCCCTTGTTAAGAGGTACGAGACCTCCGACAAGATTCTTTGTCCACAAAGTAAAGGAGAAAAGCTCAATCGTTGAGCGTGTGCTCAGATTGTCTGAGTACGACAATCGCTTGAATCAAGTGGGAGTTAATCTTCCAGATGAGATAGTGATGGTTCTCCAAAGTCAATGCCACCAAGCTGTGAGAGCTTCGTGATGAACTATAACATATCAAGGATAGATACAATGATCCTTGAGCGATTCACGATGTTTGACACTGCGAAAGTAGAAATCAAGAAGGAGCATCAATAGTTGATGGTTTGTAGAACCACTAAGTTTCAAGAAAGGCAAGGGCTAGAAGGGATACTTCATGAAATGACAAAACAGTTGCTACACTAATGAAGAGACCCAAGATTGAACCCAAACCCGAGACTAAGTGCTTCAGTAATGAGGGGAACAGTCGTTGAGGCGGAGCAACTCTAGATACTTGGTAGATAAGAAGGCTGGCAAAAGTCGAAAGAAGTATATTTGATATACATGATGTTGATGTGTACTTTACTAGTACTCCTAGTAGCATGAGGGTATTGGATACCGGGTTGCTAAGAGATTAGTAACACGAAATGAAAGCTACGGCATAAATGGAGACTAGCTAAAGGCGAGGTGACGATACGTGTTGGAAGTGTTTTCAAGGTTGATATGATCAAACGTCGCACGCTCCCTCTACCATCGGGATTGGTGTTAAACCTAAATAATCGTTATTTGGTGCTTGCGTTAAGCATGAACATGATTGGATCGTGTTTATTGCAATACGATTATTCATTTAAAGAGAATAATGGTTACTCTATTTGCTTGAATAATCACCTTCAATGGTTTATTGAATCTTGATCGTAGTGTTACACATGTTCATGATATTGGTGCCAAAAGATACGAGTTGATGATGATAGTACCACTTACTTATGGCACTGCCGCTTGAGTCGTGTTGGTATAAATTGCATGAAGAGGCTCCATGCTGATGGATCTTTGTACTCACTTGTTTTTGAATCACTAGTGACATGCAAATCATACCACATGAGCAGGGCCTTGTTTTCATTTGAGATGAAACAAGATAGTAACTTGTTGGAAGAGATACATTCTAATGTATGCAGTCCAATGGTTGCTGAGGCACGCAGTGGATATCATTATGTTCTTACTTCACTGACGATTTGAATAGATACAGGAGTATTTACTTAATGAATCACTAGTCTGAAATATTGAAAAGTTCAATTCCGTTTCAGAGTGAAGTTCGTCGTAACAAGAGGATAAACTGTCTACGATATGATCATAGAAATGAATATCTGAGTTACGAGTTTTGGTACGCAGTTAAGACAAATGTGGAAATTGTTTCGCAGTTCATGCCACCCGGAACATCATAGTGTGATGATGTATGTGAACGTCATAGTCATGCACTATTTGGTATGGTGCATGCTGTGATGTCTCTTATCGAATTACCACTATCGTTTATGGGTTATGCATTAGAGACAACCGCATTCACTTTAAATAGGGCACCGCGTATTTCCGTTGAGATGACACAGTACAGACTGAGGTTTAGAGAAATCTAAACTGTCGTTTCTTGAAAGTTTGGGGTTTCGACACTTATGTGAAAAAGTTTCAGTCTGATAAGCTCGAACCCAAAGCGGATAAATGCATCTTCATAGGATATCCAAAACAGTTGGGTACATCTCCTATCTCAGATCCGAAAGCAAAGTGTTTGTTTCTAGAAACGGATCCTTTCTCGAGGAAAGGTTTCTCTCGAAAGAATTGAGTCGGAGGGTAGTAGAACTTGATGAGGTTACTGAACCATCACTTTAACCAGTGTGTAGCAGGGTGCAGGAAGTTGTTCCTGTGGCGCCTACACCAATTGAAGTGGAAGCTGATGATGGTGATCATCAAGCATCGGATCAAGTTACTACAAGCCTCGTAGGTTGACAAGGTCGCGTACTACTACAGAGTGGTACGGTAACCCTGTCTTGGAGGTCATGTTGTTGAGCAACAGTGAACCTACGAGTTATGGAGAAAGCGATGGTGGGCCCAGATTCCGACAAATGGCTGGAAGCCATGAAATCCGAGAGAGCATCCATGTATGAAAACAAAGTGTAGACTTTGGTAAAACTACTTGATGGTCATAGGACTATTGAGTAAAAATGGATCTTTAAAAGAAGACAGACGATGATGGTGATAAGTCACTATTAAGAAAAGCTCGACTTGTCGCAAAGATGTTTTCGACAAGATCAAACAGTTGACTATGATGAGACTTTCTCACTCGTAGCGATGCTAAAGGTCTGTTAGAATTGTGTTAGTTGTTGATGCATTATTTATGAAATATTGCATGTAGGATGTCAAAACATTGTTTTCTCGACGGTTTCCTTGAGCAAACATTGTATGTGATACAACCAGAAGGTTTTGTCGATCCTAAAGATACTAGCAAGTATGCAAGTTCCACTGATCCTTCAATGGACTGGTGCAAGCATCTCGGAGTTGGAATATACACTTTGATGAGATGATCAAAGATTTTGGGTTTGTACAAGGTTTATGAGAAACTTGTATTTCCAAAGAAGTGAGTCGGAGCACTATAGAATTTCTGATAAGTATATGTGGTTGACATATTGTGGATCAGAAGTAATGTAGAATTTCTGTAAAGCATAGAAGGTTGTTTGAAAGGAGTTTTCAAAGGAATACCTGGATTGCGCTGCTTGAACGTTAAGCATTAAAGATCTATGGAGATAGATCAAAAAGCGCTTAATGAAAGTTTCAAGAAAATGCATGCCTTGACAAGTTTTTGAAGGAGTTCAAAATAGATCAGCAAAGAAAGAGTTCTTGGTTGCGTTGTGAGGTGTGAATTTGAGTAAGACTCAAAACCCGACCACGGAAGAATAAAGAGAATAGACGAAGGTCGTATTCTATGCCTTAGCCGTAGACTCTAAAGTATGACATGCTGAGTACCGCACCTGATGTGTGCCTTGACTCAAAATCTGTTGAGAGGTACAGAAAGTGATCCATGATTGAATCATTGATCAGCGGTCAAAGTTATCCTTAGTAACTAAACAGACTAAGGAATTTTTCTCGATTATGGAGGTGGTTAAAGAGTTCGTCGTAAAGGGTTACGTCGATGCAAGCTTTGACACTAATCCGAATAACTATGAGTAGTGAAACGGATTCGTATAGTAGAGTAGATATTTGGAGCATTTCCGAATAGCACGTAGTAGCAGCATCTATAAGATGACATAAAGATTTGTAAAGAACGCACGGATCTGAAAGTTTCAGAACCGTTGACTAAAACCTCTCTCACGAGCAAGACGTGATCAGACCCCATAACTATATGGGTGTTAGATTCGTTGGAGTCACATGGTGATGTGAACTAGATTATTGACTCTAGTGCAAGTGGGAGACTGTCGGAAATATGCCCTAGAGGCAATAATAAATTAGTTATTATTATATTTCTTAGTTCATGATAATCGTTTATTATCCATGCTATAATTGTATTGATTGGAAACACAATACTTGTGTGGATACATAGACAAAACACTGTCCCTAGTAAGCCTCTAGTTGACTAGCTCGTTGATCAAAGATGGTCAAGGTTTCCTGACCATAGGCAAGTGTTGTCACTTGATAACGGGATCACAACATTAGGACAATCATGTGATGGACTAGGCCCAAACTAATAGACATAGCATGTTGATCGTGTCATTTTGTTGCTACTGTTTTCTGCGTGTCAAGTATTTGTTCCTATGACCATGAGATCATATAACTCACTGACACCGGAGGAATGCTTTGTGTGTATCAAACGTCGCAACGTAACTGGGTGACTATAAAGATGCTCTACAGGTATCTCCGAAGGTGTTCGTTAGGTTAGTATGGATCAAGACTGGGATTTGTCACTCCGTATGACGGAGAGGTATCTCGGGGCCCACTCGGTAATACAACATCACACACAAGCCTTGCAAGCAATGTGACTTAGTGTAAGTTGCGGGATCTTGTATTACGGAACGAGTAAAGAGACTTGCCGGTAAACGAGATTGAAATAGGTATGCAGATACCGACGATCGAATCTCGGGCAAGTAACATACCGAAGGACAAAGGGAATGACATACGGGATTATATGAATCCTTGGCACTGAGGTTCAAACGATAAGATCTTCGTAGAATATGTAGGATCCAATATGGGCATCCAGGTCCCGCTGTTGGATATTGACCGAGGAGTCTCTCGGGTCATGTCTACATAGTTATCGAACCCGCAGGGTCTGCACACTTAGGGTTCGACGTTGTTTTATGCGTATTTGAGTTATATGGTTGGTTACCGAATGTTGTTCAGAGTCCCGGATGAGATCACGGACGTCACGAGGGTTTCCGAAATGGTCCGGAAACGAAGATTGATATATAGGATGACCTCATTTGATTACCGGAAGGTTTTCGGAGTTACCGGGAATGTACCGGGAATGATGAATGGGTTCCGGGAGTTCACCGAGGGGGGGGGGGCAACCCACCCCGGGGAAGCCCATAGGCCTTGAGGGTGGCGCACCAGCCCTTAGTGGGCTGGTGGGGCAGCCCAAAAGGGCCCTATGCGCCTAGGAAAGAAAATCAAAGAGAAAAGAAAAAAAAGGAGGTGGGAAGGGAAGGAAGGACTCCCACCCACCAAACCAAGTCCAACTCGGTTTGGGGGGGGGGGCGGAGCCTTCCCCCTTGGACTCGGCCGACCCCCTTGGGGCTCCTTGAGCCCCAAGGAAAGGTCCCCTCCCTCCCACCTATATATACGGAGGTTTTAGGGCTGATTTGAGATGACTTTTCCACGGCAGCCCGACCACATACCTCCACGGTTTTTCCTCTAGATCGCGTTTCTGCGGAGCTCAGGCGGAGCCCTGCTGAGACAAGGTCATCACCAACCTCTGGAGCGCCGTCACACTGTCGTAGAACTCTTCTACCTCTCCGTCTCTCTTGCTGGATCAAGAAGGCCGAGATCATCGTCGAGCTGTACGTGTGCTGAACGCGGAGGTGCCGTCCGTTCGGTACTAGATCGTGGGACTGATCGCGGGATTGTTCGCGGGGCGGATCGAGGGACGTGAGGACGTTCCACTACATCAACCGCGTTCACTAAGGCTTCTGCTGTACGGTCTACAAGGGTACGTAGATCAATCATCCCCTCTCGTAGATGGACATCACCATGATAGGTCTTCGTGCGCGTAGGAATTTTTTTGTTTCCCATGCGACGTTCCCCTTCACAATGCTCCCCAAGATGCCACTAAGGCCACCGTAATCTCCTCACGCCCTCGCACAATGCAAGATGCCGTGATTCCACTAAGGGACCCTTGAGGGCAGTCACCGAACCCGTACAAATGGCAACCCTTGGGGGCGGTCACCGAACCCGTACACGTGGCAACCCTTGGGGGCGGTTACCGGTACCCGTACAAATTGCTCGGGGCAATCTCCACAACCTAATTGGAGACCCCCGACGCTTCCCGGAGCTTCACACCACAATGATTGAGCTCCGAGACACCACCAAGCTTCTAGGACGCCAAAGCATCCACGAAGAACAATATCAAGGGTACCAAGTACCAAAGGTAGTAAGCTTCTCAACTTCTCACTTCCACGTATCACCGTGGAGAACTCAAACCGATGCAACTAATGCAATGGCAAGAACACACGAAGTGGTCAAGTCCCTCACACTCAAATCCCTCCACAACAACAAAAGCTATGGAGAAATATGAGAGGAAGAACAAGGAGCTCACAAAGAACTCCAAGATCAAGATCCAAGGGGTTCCCCTCACACAGAGGAGAAAGTGATTGGTGGAGATGTGGATCTAGATCTCCTCTCTCTTTTCCCTCAAGAACAAGCAAGAATCATTGGAGGGATTGAGAGTAATCAAGCTCTAAGAATGTCAACAATGGAGGTAGAACAAGAGCTCAACGGATAGATTAAAACCAAGGGGGAAGAAGTCCCCCTTTATATAGTGGGGAAAGGAATCAGACCGTTACCCCCACTTTCTGCCCGAGCTCCAGCGGTACTACCGCTGGCTGCAGCGGTACTACCGCTGGCCCCTGGTAGTGCAACGGCACTACCACCGCCAAGAAAGTCTTTGCAAAAAGGTCCGTCCACGAACAACCGCTAGGCAGGCGGTACTAAGCTCCTGGAGCGATACTACCGCTGACCAGGGGCGGTACTACCGCCAGCCAGCGGTACTACCGCGAGGGCCAGCGGTACTACCGCCAACTCTAGCGGTACTACCGCTAGGTCCAGCGGTACTACCGCTCGCCACTGAAACAACCATAACTTTCGCATACGAGCTCCGAATCGAGCAAACCCGAGCTTGTTGGATTCAGGACGACAAGGGCTATCCAAACAACGAATGGAAATCTTAAGACCATGTGGTTATGAATATGCCAAAGATATATAGATGTGAGTCCTCTATGAATGAAGAACCGGCAAAAACTTCAACATCGAAAACATCATAGTAGATGCATATGGACTCCGTTTTCGATGAACTCGACCTTGTCACGAAGATGACCATAAGCTCTAAAACTCACAAAGAGAAACACCAAACAAGAACCAAGAAGTATGATGCAAGGATGCAAATGGTTTGAGCTCTCAACGAATAATACGATCAAGCTACTCACTTGAGAGCCCCCTTGATAGTACAACAATCTATCCTAAACAGAAAACCTATCAAGGGCAAACCTATACCTTGCACCTCGTCCTCTTGAGCTAGATGATGATGATCTTGGCTTCCTCAAGATGGACCACCTTTCTTGATTGTGTTGGCTTGATGAAGACTAGTTGATTGCTCCCCCATACTCACTATGGGTGAGCCACTCTTCAACTTATCTTCACAAGTCCATTGCCACCACAATGGACGGCAAGATTCAAGCATGATATCTTCGTGCTGATCCACTTGAACTTGCACATCGCAATCTTGATGATGATCACAACTTGACGTCATTCTTCATGGGTTGTATGAGATCTTCCCTTTGACGCAAGCCCATGGAAACACACCTAACCCCCACAAAGAACTCTCACGAAGACCATGGGTTAGTACACAAATACGTAATGGACAATGCTTACCATACCATGGGATCACTTGATCCCTCTCGGTACATCTTGTACGCTTTGTGTGTTGATCATCTTGATTTACTCTTTGTCTGAGATCTTGATCAACCATGTGTCTCTATGACCATTCTTTGGATAATACCTTGAATACCATCTTGGTCATCATATAAACTCCTTGAACCCGACAGATGGACTTCAAGAAGTGCCTATGGACAAATCCTATAAATGTAACTTAAGGCAACCATTAGTCCATAGGGATTGTCATCAATTACCAAAACCACATATGGAGATATATGCTCTAACAGTATAGTCTTATATGATTGCTAATACTCAAAGCATATTTTTAGGACCAACAACATCCATCGAACATAGAGAAAGATAGGGGCTTAATGTTTCGCCTCCCAACGCACTTATCATAAAGATAATTGTCAACAGTACTGACTCGTGATCAAATATATTTGACTGGATATGTATGCCTGGATCTTTCCCCACTACATGATGCTTGCCAACTAATAGATTGAGGTTGGAATAAGAAGTTGACTCAACATGAAAATCCAATAACATGAAAGTAAATAGATTGTCCATAGGCAGAGGGAAGTAGCGATTTGCAGATGTGCCAAAGCTCATTGCTTAAAACAGAGATGAATATATTTTTCCTGGTGTGCCTTTCCTATCAATGTTACGACAAGGGATTTCAATATCTTTCATGCTAATCACATTATTGACGGTTTCCAAAGAGAATTGAAATTTTACTCCCCCTCAACCGTTCAAACAAATTACGTGGCTAGCTGTACCCACAAGAGCCCTCCAAACAATCAACTTTCGAGGTGGAGTTCTTCTTTATTTATATTTGTATTACTCACGACCGGGCATACTTTTTACAAGCCGCTCTCGTGCAATGACTAGGGAATAAACACTCATTATGAGAATAACCCGCTTAGTATGGAAGATACTGATCGCCGTGATCACTCCATGGGTGGTAAAGCCACAAAAAACATATGTTTATTTGAAGGTTTTAGAGGTGGCGTATGCTAATTTACTTGGAATGGCAGTGAAATACCATATATAGGTGGACTCTCATGGAAGAAAATTAGCTCAAGGATTTTGATACACAAGTAATATTTCTACTTAGTACGAAGTTTTGGCTACTAGAAGGTTCCAAAAAAAACACCACACGTTGGAGGATCCATAGCGAAATAACTTATAAGCAAATATACCCAAACATATGTAACGTCCCAAAATTCTAAATTTTGGAATGTTATAATAAATAAATAATTAGGATTGTTTGCTTGGAAGTTGTGTGATTGATTTTGTGAAACTGAGTGGAATTTGAAAGTTTTTGAAAAATTAATGAGAAGGAATAAAATGACTTCCCCAAGACTTTCAATTTTTAATCCCCATTCAATTTTGAGTTTGAATCCTTCCAAAACCCACTGATAAACAAATAAAATGAGAGTAGGAAAATGACACTCCAAAATTAGAGACAATGTTTTGATTCAAATTTTAAAATAGAAACTATTTGTAATTTATTTTAAATTCAAATTCCTTTTCCTTTTGGAGTTATAGCAAAAATGATTTTTATAAAATATTTTATTTGGCCCTGAAAATAGGATCATGTTTTAGAAAATTTTATTCTGAATTTTTGATATATAATATGGCTATATAAAGTATTTATTTATTTTGTTTATTTCTTTTTCTTTGCTGTTTTTTAAAATAGGAAATACTAATCATGATGGACACTATCCATCCGGAATTAAAGAAAAATTCTGGACGACGCACATGCTCGCAGCCGGCCCGACCTTTTGGCCCATAAGATGTGTCTCTTTCTTCGCTTATTTCGTCTATATTTAGTCTCATATTACCTAGCCTTTGACTTTAAGCCTTCCTTTCACCTATAAATATAGACTCATGGCAGCACCCAAAAAAATCATTCCATTCAGGTTAAATCAATCTCTTAGTTTGACATGTTTTATAAAATGAAAACATTTTCTTCTCTTCAATGGGAATTCTAGAAATCGTCTCATGTTTGAAGATTGTCTCTTCGCTGCATTCTAAAGATATTCTTTTTGTATTTTCCTTTTATACTTCAATATTTTATTATTCTTAACTAGTATTTCTAGATTAATATACGGTACAGTATTTAGATTATTAACTAGTCTTTTTATTTACACATTAGTAGTAGAATTCTTTTATAAATAGTTATTTTTCTTTCTAATGCAACTTGATCTTGATTTTTAAATAGCCATAATTGTTTACTCGTATATCCTAATTAGATGAAACCAACGTCGAGAGTTTCGTCTTAATCCCATCCATCTAGTGAACTTATCACATCAATTTTTTGAAAATTTCAAATTTTGAGATTTGTATTCAAACTTCTTTTGATCATATATTTTTATCCATAAGTCCGTTTCTGACGAACCCAATTGCGTCAGATTCGTATCGAAGTAATATTTTCACTTGTGTTGTTAGTGTTATCATTTCAACATATAATTTGATCATACTCATATTTCTCTATTATTAGTCCCCAAAAGTGTTTACACACTTTTCTAAGCTGATTCAATGTCATATTGAATCACTTGTATCTTTTGCTCCGTTATTTTAAGTGTACTGATCCTTTTTGCTACATATTCATATTGATCTCCTATATCCAGTAGTATCATTAGTTTCAAACTTGGAACCTTTCAAATTTGAGCGATTCAATTTGAATTTCAAATAAATTAAATAGTTTCTATTTTAAAATTTGAATCAAGACATTGTCTTTGATTTTGGAGTGTCATTTTCCTCCTCTCATTTTATTTGTTTATTCAGGTTTTAAAACAATTCAAACTCAAAATTGAATAGGGATTCAAATTGAAATTTTTTGGAAGTCCTTTAATGCCCCCTCATTAAATTTTCAACAAGTTTAAAATTCCACTCAATTTCACACAATCAATCACACAACATCCAAGCAAACAATCCTAATTATTTATTTAATACTATAACATTACAAAAATTAGAATTTTGGGATGTTACAAACAACCATCCTTAAAATGAATCTCGTCCTCGAGATTCGAAGAGACTAGAAAGAAAGGCTTAGGCTCTGGGGTCTTCTAAAAAATCCATCTGTCATCACAAGATCTGGGGTGTTACCAGCCTTAGAAGCATGGTTACGGTTCCAACCAAACTCATGTATTCCATCCTTTGGGTTGTCAATGTTCGTGTTCTCACCTCTTCGGTATGAATCGTGCGTTGATCAATCATAGCTTCTTTCAAGTTTCTTCCTTCGTGAGGGTAGTGCTTGATCTTTATTAATCCTGAGGTCTGTGGTTTGTAGGCCCACCTCAACACTTGTACGATTTTAACTCATCCTAGCATTCCATATTCCAGCATTACACCGCCTTTAAATCTAATGGTGTTTTCGTTCCATCGTACCCTTGGGGTAACCATCATATAAAGTAGGGCCCCGAACTTATTTTTGTCCAGACTTCAATCTGTGGAGCACATTTTCCTTTTCATTGATCTGTTTTCCAATAAAGGTATCATATTCAATCCTTTATTTCATCCTTAATCACTTCTCGAAATTCCAATTTCAGAGAGTATTCTATTACAAATGATGCCATCAACATAGTTTGATACGGTCCAACATTACCTTCACATGTGTTCATTTATCTAGACTCCTTGGAATGCACGGTACCTTCTTTTTTCCTTAGTTCCTCTGGTTTTACCGGTTACTACCACACTTAAAATGAAACTAGTCATCAACCCGTGCAGTTGCACGGGCTAGTTTAGTTCATTCCAATTTTGTATGAATATCAAATAAGTAGTTAAGCATTAGGTTGTCTATGGGTGATTTTCTGTATAAGTTATTGGGCAACATGTTAGTTCTCCACGTAAAGAATATATTGCTTTGCATTATTGTGTAACCATGTATTGCGTTGCATTATTGTGTACTCACATCAAGGTTGAGGACGGGTACTTCGTAGTTACAATGTTACACCTACATTGTCCACATCAACTATTACAAAGATCAGCGTGCATATAGTGGGTGTGTTTGATAATTTTTTAATTCCAAATACCATGCTCTGTGTCCCGGATCTACTTTCAATTTTCAGAATGAATTACCATGCAGATATATTTCATACACAAAAGAAAACATTACATGTCCTACGTTAGAGGAACATTTCAACGGTAAAAGGGAACTTTTAAATACTAATGGTCTAACTCTAACCATCCAAATAACCAAACACTCATTAAAAAATTATGTTCTGGGATTAAGACAAAATGCAACATTTCTTACAGTGTTACGCTCATGTAATACAAAAGCAAGATGACAATTCAATGGGTCTCATGAAGTCTTCAGATGCAATAATAGTTGAAGCAATGACTATAATAACAAAACATAAACATATTTAACAAAATAGAACGGAACATCCTGGCAACCTATCCGGATGCAGATGCTCTCGCAGCAGCCGTCTCGTGCGCTCGCCACGCCTCTTGTGAACCCGTGCACACGTGATCTTCCTCATCCTTATCTTTTTGAGTGAACACTGTTCAACCATTCGTTTCTTCCCTAATCCACGGAGCCTGTCCATCTCTTCTCTATTCCCTCTTCTTTGAAACTGATTGGATCTCGCCGGTGGGATTTCTCCGTGCTACTCCGGTGATGCTGCGATGGTTTGCTGTCGTGCTACGAGCAGATGCTGCGACGTCGGCTCGGGCTTCTCCGGTGATGCTGCGGTGGTCGCCTTCATGCTGCGAGTCGATGTTGCGATGGTGGTATGGCTACTCCGAAGATGTTGTGATGGTCGTCGTTGTGCTGCGAGCAGATGCTGCGACGGCTGCTCTGGCTTCTCCGGCGATGCTGCGAGCAGATCCTGCGATGGCGGCTCGGGCCGAACCGATGTGCGACGACGGCTATGGCTACTCCGGCGATGATGTGATGGCCGTCGTTGTGGATGCTGCGACGGCGGCTCGGGCCGAACCGATGTGCGACGACGGTTGTGGCTACTCCGGCAATGCTGCGATGGTAGACGTCATGCTGCGAGCCGATGTTGCGAGCCGATGTTGCGACGACGGCTATGGCTACTCCGGCGATGCTGGAACGGCGCCGCCGTGCTACAAGCCGGTGCTACGACGACGACTCGATGACGTGCTGCGATGCGGTTATGGTTTGGGCTGCTCCGACGATGCTGCGAGCTGCTGCTAGGAGTGGTGCTGAGACGCGTTGTGAGGAAGACGAAGTCCGTCTTTGCGTTTTTCGTGCGCAAGGAAAAAGTGTGTGAAAGAAAAAAGAAGAGATCGAACGGTTGCACTCAAACCCATCATACGGTTATTGAGACGGCTGTTATTTTGTCTTCTACATCCGCCTGCCGCGCCTAGCAGCCGGCATCTCTTTTTTCCATGTGTGTGTCCTCTTATGTTTATTTACTTATTACAGCCGAGGAGAATCGATCTTGTTTCATAGGTGCATGTGTGCACCTCCAGCCAAGGAGAATCCACCAAACTACCTTTGAGATCAATCAAGTGTTGTTATGTCTCGCCCGGAAGTAATCAACGAGTAAATCAGAAGCACTGGTGTAGCTGCAGTGATCGTGCGGAGAGGGAGAGATTAAGAAGCTTTATATCTGCGTAGGATTAGGGATACATCAGTTTTTTTTCTGAACAATTTGCTTGCTTTAATTTTTTTTGCGGATGACTTTAAGGATGGCAATGGGTAGGGTATGGGGCGGGTAGAGCAATATCATACCCATACCTGTATAGTCGGCGGGTAGAAAACTCTATCCATACCCGTACCCACGGGTACAAAACTCTACCCACATCCATACCCGACGGATACGCATACCCGTTGGGTACCCAACGGGTAGATTAAATTATACACGAGTATACATTCATTGATAGCGCATTTGACAAAAATATAATTATCACAATTTAGAAATAAGTCTCATACTCATAACGCATAAGTCAACAACAGCATTCGATCAAGTCACATGAAAAAATAACATAGGTTCGCAAGCTCACCACATACTTAAAAAGATAACATCCGACGAGTAATAAATAATAAACATCCATGGCACCAATCACCCAACACAAACAGCAGCTAGCAGTCAAAAGCTAGCACAAAATGCAGCTACAGCAGATAGTAGACACGATCCGCCAGCACATCAACTTCTGAGTAATTGCAGATTGGGGAAATTTGGGTGGCGAGGGGATTACGGAGATGTTTTGACAGAGCTATGACCTATTGCCTGGAGTGTGGAGACGAGAAGATCATGTGGCCTCGTGGGCTGCTTCTTACTATTTCCTATTGGGATGCATACGTGAAACTCCACTGGTCCACCTGTCAGTATAAATGGATAGGATACGGGTATACCATGGGTATAGAACGATATACGTGCCCTATCCACGACTTGACGGGTAGGATATGAGTACTATCCATGGATATAAAAGAGTACCCATACCCTACCCATACGGGTCGAATACCCGCGAATACCCGTACCCACGGTTAAAATTGCCATCCTTAGGTGGCTCGCTTTACTTTTTAAATAGCCATATTACGTACCTATCTCTATTGAGAAGATACGTGCTAATTTCTTTAGGCCTTATGTTTCCTTTTTTCCTGAACAACTTGATCGCTTTACCTTTTGATAGGCAGACTACGTACCTATCTTTTTTTTGGGAGATATATTACATACTACCTAGCTGACTTGAAAGTTAATATCAGTTCATAAAAAAAATCAGTTTTTTTGAGACATTTATGCTTCCCTTTTATCACCGGCGGAGCCAGGATTTCAACATAGGAGGGGCGAAGAACACATTGAAACACACAAAAGACATAACATAAAACTATTTAAAGTCTTGAATATTGTAGTGTATCAAAGATGTAATAGTATAAGCTTTACAACAACAAAAAATACATTTCTACTAGTTTGAACGAAGATCTACGCTCCCAGCCGGTCGATCGAACAAATCAATAATCTCATTAACATTGAACTTTGCAGTTGTTTCCTTTCCAATGTATACAACCATGTAATGTCGAAGAAAATCATCACCCATTTTAATTCGGAGACGCGTTTTGATAACCTTCATTGCTGAAAAAGCTCTCTCCGCAGTTGCAGTTGACACCGGGAAAGTGATGATCAATCGCAATAATCTATCAACCATTGGATACACAGAAGTTTTACCTGTTTTATGCAATGCAACGGTCAAATCAGCAAGTGATGACGAAGATTTCAGTTCTGGATGGTTGTGAGCATTTAACTGATAGTGTGGAAGTTGTGACTCCAGATGGGCCTACTCTTGACTAGAAAAATCCGCTGGATAAAGTTTTTCCACAAGCCTGCAAATCTTTGACATGTCAAATGACTCATGCCTTGGATCCAGTGATGCGCAGAGTGTTATCAGCTCTGTAGTGTGAACACTAAAACGATCATTTAGCTCCACCAATTGTTGATCGATCGCCACATTAAACACATCAGCTTTGTAGTGGTGAAGCACAATGATGTTATTATGTTTATTCCGAGACTTAGTAACATCAACATACCTGCAAATTACAAATACAATATATGTGTTAATAAAGCAGGTGTGATTAATATATTATTCTATTATACAAATAGAGGAAAGGGACGTACTTGCGACTCATATCAGGGATCTCAACTTCGTGCTTCGTACAAAAGTTCTTAACCTCCTCTATGAGAGGTTCCCATCCTTCTTCTCTTAGATCAGCGAGGAGCACCTTAGTATTCGATAGTGTATCTAATGCATTCAAAATGTCCAAAGATTTCTTTTGGAGTGCTTGGCATAAGACATCTGTGATTTTTATAATCCTCTCCATGAGGTGCAAAATGAAAACAAAATCAAAAGAAACAATTATCCTTAGGGCGCCTCCAGCATCTCCACGGGAATATTTTGTGACCGAACGATCATTCGCTATACTTCGCAGGACTGTAACTGTAGCACCAAACATCTTCCTTAAGCTCTGAATTGACTTGAAGTGTGAACTCCATCTAGTATCTGTTGGTCTGTAAAGAGCCTATCTGGTTTGCCCCTTTTCCCGTATGAAGCTCCCCGAGTTCAATTTCACGTCCAATCTCGGTGGCTTGGTTTGATAGTAACTCATCATTGCGTTTAGGTGAAGCACTAACAACATTTATGACAAAATTGGCATGTTGAAAAAAATTATGCACTTCATGTACCTCTCGAGAAGATGCAACAAGGGCCAATTGAAGTTGATGCGCCATACAATGAATGTAGTATGCATAAGGGGACTCCTTCAAAATTAAAGCCTTCAATCCATTCCACTCCCTTCGCATATTTTTCACCCCGTCATAGGCTTGACCTCTGATATCTTCCACATTTAAATTGTTATCTGCTAGGATAGCACAAATTGTCTCCTTGAGAGTCAATGCAAGAGTGTCATTCGATCACATGAATGACATCAACGAAACGCTCCTGTATAAACCCTTCAGTGTCGGGAAACCGGAGGACCAATGCCATTTGCTCTTTTTTGGATTCATCGCGAGCTTCATCAACCATTATACAAAATTTGCTATCACCTATTTCTTCTCTAATTGTTCTTTGCACCTTCCGAGAAAGTATACTAAGAATTTTCTGTTGAACAAAATGGGATGTGTACTTTGCATTTCCAGGAGCATTTTCCAAGACAACATCTTTCACCTCCTTGTTATAAGAAGCCAAAAGTTTTACCAGTTCAAGGAAATTACCCTGGTTAATGGATCCTGGAGATTCATCATGGCCTCTAAAAGCACAAGCCTGGAATGTTAACCACCTGCATCATATCATATAATTGTTTTGTTAGGATACTACAACATATAGAATATTTTAAATATTCTAACAAAAGATGGAAAAAAATATTGCTTACCGGATAGAGTCAATTGTAACTTTGAGCCTTAGTCTTGCATCTAAAATTGTTTTTGCAGATGCTTTCACAAACACCTTATCGATATGAGTCATGTTGTTTTTAAAATTTTCATAACAACGAACCGAGAAGTTATGGGCTGAACCAGCATTACCCACATGAGTTAAAAAAGCACACTCTTTTCCGTTATTCACCTTCTTCCACCTATCAAAGCCCAATACAGTAAATGTTTCTGAGCCGCATTTCCCAATTGGCTTTCTTGAGAAGAGGAAACAATGGAAGCAATATGCACGCTTTGTGTAAGGTGAAAACTCGAGCCATTCAAAATCCTTGAACCAACTGTACTGGAAACGCCGACGATGTTTTTGTGGATCATCATTATATGGATACTCTCTCATGTATGGCATGTGTTGACCTTCAGAAATATAGAATTGTCATGCTTCATTTTGCTTCTCAAGAGGAAGTTCCCAAATCTGTTTGCGCTTTCCAGGGTCTCGCTCAAACGGTGTGCTTCTGATTCTTTGTTGTTCTAGAACTTCCACAGATGCCTCAATATTTTGCTTAGGGGATGGCATATCAACTGAACTAAGATTGGTGGCATTATGACCAATGGGTTGATCTATGGTATCTACCATCATGGTTGCATTTGCATTTTCAACTGTAGAGTTTGTAGTAATTGGCTCGAAAAAATTACTTATGAGTGGTGTCTTCCTCTTCCTCATGACCTATGGAGTTCTCACGTTACTAAAAAACAAATACGTAATATGTATGAACCTGTAGACAGTAGCCATTGCAATGAAAGTAAAGAAAAGCCATACCAAGTTCCCAACGACAGCAGCCATCCAAGACTCCAAGAGATCAACGATAGCAGCAGTTTCATTACATTTACCTCTGGGCTGTGACTGTCTAGCAGCGTTGTCCGGCGACGGGCGGACTGGTGGAGCACGGTGGACGGCGGCGCAATGTTGTCAATGCCTCAATGGAACCCTAGGGCTAGCGGCCAGTTCCCCATCGCGTCACAGAGAAAAGCTACGTACGTGATTCCTGGAACGATACATGCAGCCTGGTGGCTTCCTTCCCTTGTTGGCTGTTGCGTTTTGGGCTTGAGAGTAATTAAGCCCATATACATATATTATAGCCAGATGATTAAGCCCATAATATTAATACTAGTCCCCTCTACAGTTAGTTGGGGGGCGAACCATGGGGGGGGGGTCTGGCCCCCACTCACCCCCCCATTCCCTCCGCCACTGCCTTTTATTGCTCAGAAATCATAACAATACAGGGATCATAGGGATTGATAAGCCACAAGTGACGCCCCAGGGGAAGCTGAAAAGCATGAGAGGCAACTAAACTAGCATCCATAACTGAACTAGAGACAACAGTAGAAAAACTACAAAGATTAAAATTGATACATCTTTTTGAAATCTCACGGATGATTGAGCAATTCACCCCTCCCTTCTTTTCCACAACATCCTTCAGCAGTTGCTTGTTATTATTTGCAATAGCTATCTGGATCCTCAGCAAGACATTGAGCTTCACGGCAAGCAATTGCATCCAGGATTTTTGCATCCACCATCCAGGTTTTTTGCATCCACCAAACCCGGCAGAACGAGTGCAGAGGAACCCAAGTACAAGCCATGAGTGTTTCTGCAGATAGCTGATACAACGCCCAGTGATCCGTCCTCCGAGCTCTTGCCAACACATGTGATGACGGTCCTCCCCACCCGCTGGTCATTTTCCCTAGTCCCATGTCCCCTCATTGCATGCGAGACTGGGTTTGCATTTGATGATTGAGCATAGAGTAGCTTGTGGTTGGACACATTTATCTCCTCAATAAAGATTTGGATGAATCCATTGGTTGCCATTGGGCTGTGAAAGATTTCTTCATGAATTACTTTGCGCCTCGCAGTCCAAATAGCCCATAAAGTGATCACCAACTTTGTGAACTTATCATGTGACAACATTCACTAGTGGAAAACGGGCCTTTGGCCTGGACCCTTTAGTCCCGGCCTGCCTCTGGGCCGGGACTAAAGGCCCGGCCACGTCGCCCCAATTCCCAATGCCTCCCTCGAGGCTTTAGTCCCGGCCCGTAAGGAGCCTTTAGTCCCGGTTCGTGTCCCAAACCGGGACTAAAGGGCTACGCGGTGGGCAGCCCGCATGTGCGCCACCTTTAGTCCCGGTTTGTGTCTGAAACCAGGACTAAAGTCCTCTGCCTATATATAGCACAGCCCCCCTCTCCCCTCTTCCTTGCATTTTTCTTGGATGGAGGATTGTGGGTGGGTGCTTGCTCTCCACTTTTTTTGATGCACTAGAGGTGTTTGTTGAAATGTGTGTTAGAGCGATGCCGCTTCAGTTCACCGAACACAACTACGATATGAGATGCCTGAGCCATGCTTAAACCTCTTCCTCTTTATTTCAACTTATTCTAAAAGGTTAGCAACTATATTTCCTCGTTTAGACCGTGCGGTACTAATTTTTAGGATCGTGATTGTATTTGATATACTGTCGTATAACACAGATGAGCCATCCATGGATGTACGGTGATCGACGCACAGCCGCTTACAGAGAAGGCGTGCATTCTTTTCGAGATGCAGCCGATGCGAACAAGCATGGTGGTGGCTATATGTTTTGTCAATGTGTTGAATGTCAGAATGAGAAGGATTACACTTCGTCAAGAGTCATTCAGAGCCACCTGCTTCGGTCCGTTTTTATGTCGGGCTATAATGTTTGGACCAAGCACGGAGAAAGAGGGATTATGATGGAAGATGACGATGAAGAAGAAGAGAACGATGATGACAACTACCAATCTATGTTCCCTGAGTATGCTGATACCGCAATGGAAGACAATGAAGAAGAAGATTAGGATGAAGAACGGGAACCAGATGAGCCCGCTGATGATCTTGGCCGGGTCATTTCTGATGCACGGCGAGGTTGCGACACAGAAAAGGAGAGGTTGCAGTTCGAGCAGATGTTACAGGACCACAACAAATTGTTGTACCCAACTTGTGAAGATGGCTAGAAGAAGCTGGGTAGCACACTGGAATTGCTGAAGTGGAAGGCAGAGACCGGTGTGACTGACTCGTCATTCGAAAAGTTGCTGGTACTGATGAAGAAGATGCTTCCAAGAAAGAACGAATTGCTCGCCAGCACGTACGAAGCAAAGAAGCTTGTCTGCCCTCTAGGATTAGACGTGCAGAAGATACATGCATGCCCTAATGACTGCATCCTCTACCGCGGTGAGAAGTACGAGAATATGGATAAATGCCCGGTATGCACTGCATTGCGGTATAAGATCAGAAAAGATGACCCTGGTGATATTGAGGGCGAGCCACCCAGGAAGAGGGTTCCTGCCAAGGTGATGTGGTATGCTCCTATAATACCACGGTTGAAACGTCTGTTCAGAAATAAAGATCATGCGAAGTTGTTGTGATGGCACATGGAAGATCGTATGAAAGACGATAAGTTGAGGCACACCGCTGATGGTCGGCAGTGGAGAAAAATCGAGAGAAAGTTCCCGAGATTTGCAGCTGACGCAAGGAACTTATGGTTAGGTCTGAGTACAGATGGCATGAATCCTTTTGGGGAGCAGAGTTGCAGTCACAGCACCTGGCCCGTTACTCTATGTATCTACAACCTTCCTCCTTGGTTGTGCATGAAGCGGAAGTTCATTATGATGCCAGTGCTTATCCAAGGTCCAAAGCAACCCGGCAACGATATTGATGTGTACCTAAGGCCATTAGTTGATGAACTTTTACAGCTGTGGGCCGAACCAGGTGTACGTGTGTGGGACGAGCACAAACAAGAGGAATTTGACCTTCGAGTGTTGCTTTTCGTAACCATCAATGATTGGCCTGCTCTTAGTAACATTTCAAGACGGTCAAACAAGGGATACAATGCATGCACACACTGTTTGGATCAGACAGAAAGTATATATCTGGACAAATGTAGGAAGAATGTGTATCCGTACAATCGTCGTTTTCTTCCGCCCAAGCATCCCTTAAAGAAAAAAGGCAAGCATTTCAATGGCAAGGCAGAACCCCGGGGGAAGCCTGTCATCCGTATTGGTGCTGAAGTATTTGATATGGTCAAAGATTTAAAAGTAATCTTTGGAAAGGGTCCTGGCAGCCAACCTGTTCCTAACGGCCCTGATAAGCGCGTACCCATGTGGAAGAAGAAATCTTTATTTTGGGAGCTACCCTACTGGGAAGTCCATGAGGTCCGCTCGGCAATCGACGTGATGCACCTGACGAAGAATCTCTGCGTGAATATTCTAGGCTTCCTGGGCTTGTATGGGAAGTCAAAAGATACACCGGAAGCACGGGAGGACTAGGAACGTCATAAAGGAAGAGATGGCATGCATCCAGGGCAGTTTCAAGGGCGTGCCAGCTACGCTCTTACTAAGGAAGAGAAGGAAATCTTCTTTGAAGTCCTTTTCAGTATCAAGGTCCCGACTGGCTTCTCGTCGAATATAAAGGGAATCGTAAATATGAAAGACAAAAAATTCCAAAACCTAAAGTCTCATGACTACCACGTGCTTATGACGCAATTGCTTCCGGTTGCATTGAGGGGAATTCTACCGGAAAATGTTCGCCTGGCAATTGTGAAGGTATGTGCATTCCTCAATGCAATTTCTCAGAAGGTAATCGATCGAGAAAGTCTATCAGGGTTACAGATTGATGTGGTCCAATGTCTGGTCAGCTTTGAGTTGTTGTTCCCGCCATCCTTCTTCAATATAATGACACACCTCCTAGTTCACCTAGTCGAAGAGATTAGAATTCTCGGTCCTGTGTTTCTACACAATATGTTCCCCTTCGAGAGGTTCATGGGAGTCTTAAAGAAATATGTTCGTAACCGTGCTAGGCGAGAAGGAAGCATCTCCAAGGGCTATGGAACAGAGGAGGTCATTGAGTTTTGTGTGGACTTTCTTCCTGACCTTAAGCCGATTGGTGTTCCTGAATCTCGGTATGAGGGTAGGCTGACAGGAAAAGGCACACTAGGAAGGAAAGCAAAAGTATGTATGGACGGGCATTCTTTCTATCAAGCACACTACACAGTTCTACACAATTCCACCGTGGTGGCTCCGTATATCGTGAGACACAAGAATATTCTACGCTCCGAAAACCCGGGGAAGGCTGACTCTTGGATTAAAGGGGAACACGAGAAGACTTTCGGCAGTTGGTTGCAGACACATCTCATGAATGACGACACCGTTGGAGATGAGCTGTACTGTTTGGCCAGACCACCATCTTCGACTATATGTACTTTCCAAGGGTATGAGATAAATGGGAATACATTTTACACGGTTGCCCAAGATAAAAAGAGCAACAACCAAAATAGTGGTGTCCGCTTTGATGCAACAGACGAGAATGGGCACTGTTTGGAAACATATTACGGGTACATAGAGGAGATATGGGAACTTGACTATGGACCTACTTTTAAGATCCCTTTGTTTCGGTGCAAATGGGTGAAGCTGACAGGAGGCGGGGTAGTTGTAGACCAAAAGTATGACATGACAACAGTGGATCTCAACAATCTTGCGTACATGGACGAACCATATGTCCTAGCCAATGATGTCGCTCAGGTTTTCTATGTGAAGGACATGTCTACAAAAACGAGAAAAAGAAATCAGCAAAAGAAGATATCGTCCGATGAGCCAAAACGCCACATAGTTCTTTCAGGGAAAAGAAACATCATGGGAGTAGATGACAAGACAGACATGTCAGAAGATTATAATAAGTTTCATGAAATTCCGCCCTTCAAAGTGAAAACTGACCCAAGCATCCTACTGAATGATGAAGATTCTCCATGGCTACGATCCAGAAGAAAACAGAAATAATAGATAGGAATATTGGTGCAATAATGTAATAATGTATTAAACCTTTTATCTAATGCATGTATGGAATGTACTAAATTTCAAACACTTTTCATTTTCATAGTATCCATGTAAAAGATGAGTTCTCGTTCGAAACCCTGATACTTCGAGAGAGATTGTCCGTTTTGTACACGAAGTGCATCCAGTTTTTGTCGTAGCCCTCTCAACTTTTTAACACATGCTATGTGGGTGAAATGATGATAGCATGCCAACTTTCAACATTTTCAGAGTTCATTTGTAGTGCTTTTCAATTTCAGGGTCAACTAGCTCAAAAAAAAATAAGTAAATGCACGAAATATACCAAATGAAGTCAGAAATTGTTGAAATTTTGTGATGTGCCTTTGAATGGTGCATTTTGAAGACACAAAAAGTATGGAGTTCAAATAAGTTCAAAAAAATGAAATCCCTTTGTAAGAGATGAGTTCTCGTTCAAAACCCTGATACTTCGAGAGAGATTGTCCGTTTTGTACACGAAGTGCATCCAGTTTTTGTCGTAGCCCTCTCAACTTTTTAACACATGCTATGTGGGTGAAATGATGATAGCATGCCAACTTTCAACATTTTCAGAGTTCATTTGTAGTGCTTTTCAATTTCAGGGTCAACTAGCTCAAAAAACCATTGCAGAACACATGACCAAATTAATACAAGTTCATCATCACATTAAAGCCAAAGAATAGTAGTGATCAAATGTTATTATTGCAAAAAATAAATACATAAAGTTCTCTCATAAAACAACATACAACTATGTAAAACATTTAAATGCAACAACAAACGCGATCAAAATCGCAACTAAGGTAACAATTGACCCAACATCATAATGATACCAAGCCTCTTTATCAATGGCATATTTTCTAATATTCCTAATCTTCAAGCGCATTTCATCCATCTTCAAGCGCATTGCATCCATCTTCAACCGCCTCGCATCGATCTTCATCTTGCGATCATCGATGACATCGGCGACATGCAACTCCAGTTCCATATTCTTATCCTCAATTATTTTCAATTATTTCTTCAAGTATTTGTTTTCTTTTTCAACTAAATTTAACTTCTCGACAAGAATTTTTATGTGGGTTGGAATTTACGGTTCACATACCTCCTAGATTAAAAAATATATGTCACATTGGTCGTCATAATTGTCATAAACACTAAATAAAACAAATAGTTATAAAATATAATATATATACCACATCCGAATCATAGACAGGACGAGGGCCGACGGAGGCGGATACCAAAACCATCGCACTATATAATAACAAAAAATAATGAAAGTGAGTAATTTATACAAGTATGTATCTAAATCATACAAGTAAGATTTTTTTCTTTTAAAAAGAAGATAAGAACAAGAGGCTCACCACGGTGGTGCTCGCGACGAGATCGGCACGGTGCGATCGACAATGGTGAGGACGGGCACGGGACGACACCCTACGCATGTGCAGACTCTAAGAAGTTAATTTGAGCATTTGAAATTGGCTACACTAGCAGTGACAAATGAAAGGATGAAGTAGCTAACCTTTGAAAACACTTGTGCAGTTGGTGCACGGCCAAACCTAGACAAATATTAAGGAAAATGGAGCTTGGAGAGGAGAAAGCTTAAGTAGAGTGGCTCGGGCATTTCATCGAACACGTCATGTTCATGAACTAGAGTGGCAAGAGCATGGCATGGTCACACTTCAACAACCAAAAAACAGGGGATATGGTGGGCAGGGGCGAGGGTTTATATAGGCAACACTTTAGTCCCGGTTCTTGCCACGCCCCGGGACTAAAGGCCCCTGCTTCCCACCTTCTGGTCTGCCGAAAAAGGGCCTTTAGTCCCGGCTTCTGGCACCACCCGGGACTAAAGGGGTGTCTTTAGTCCCGGTTCGAGCCACGCCCCGGGACTAAAGGCCCCTGCTTCCCGCCTTTTGCTCTGTCGAAAAAGGGCCTTTAGTCCCGGGTCGTGGCTACACCCGGGACTAAAGGGGTCTTTAGTCCCGGATTGAGCCCCGAACCGGGACTAAATATCCACCTGTATAAGCGGGAGTTAGAAAATTTCGAACCCAAATCGTCCATTTCTCTTCTTCTTCCTCTCGTTCTCCTGCCCGGCGCGGCACAGCGACGAACTCGACGACGCCGTCAGGCTGCCCGCCGTCCTGCTCGCCGCCGCGTGCCGTCCTCCTCGCCGTCGCGGTCGTCCTGCTCGCCGCCGCCGTCCTCCTCACCGCGTGCCGCCCTCCTCGCCGCGCGCCGCCGTCCTCCTCGCCGTGCGCCGTCTACACCTTCGGCCGGTAAGCCCCACGCCCCCTCCTCCCCAACACTCCGGCCAGCACAAGCAAAGAAGAAAAAGGAGAAGAAAATAAGAAAAAGGAGAAGAAAGGAAGAAAAAGGAGAAAAAGGGAAGAAAAAGGAGAAGAAAGGAAGAAAAAGGAGAAGAAAGGAAGAAAAAGGAGAAGAAAGGAAGAAAAAGGAGAAGAAAGGAAGAAAAAGGAGAAGAAAAGAAGAAAAAGGAGAAGAAAGGAAGAAAAAGGAGAAGAAAGGAAGAAAAAGGGAAGGAGAAGAAAAGAAGAAAAAGGAGAAGAAAAAGGAGAAGAAAAGAAGAAAAAGGGAAGAAAGGAAGAAAAAGGAGAAGAAAGGAAGAAAAAGGAGAAGAAAGGAAGAAAAAGGGAAGAAAGGAAGAAAAAGGAGAAGAAAAGAAGAAAAAGGAGAAGAAAAGAAGAAAAAGGGAAGAAAGGAAGAAAAAGGAGAAGAAAGGAAGAAAAAGGAGAAGAAAGGAAGAAAAAGGAGAAGAAAGGAAGAAAAAGAGAAGAAAGGAAGAAAAGGAGAAGAAAGGAAGAAAAAGGAGAAGAAAGTAAGAAAAAGGGAAGGAGAAGAAAAGAAGAAAAAGGAGAAGAAAAGAAGAAAAAGGGAAGAAAGGAAGAAAAAGGAGAAGAAAGGAAGAAAAAGATTTTTTTTGTCATTTAATTCCTATTGTTATTAGGTTTGCGCTAGATTATTAGGGTTAGTAATATGTAGAATTAGGAAAAAGGAAAATAAGAAGAGGAGGAGAAGAAAAAAGGAAAAAGGAGAATAAGAAGAGGAGGAGAGGAGAAGAAGAGGAAAAATAGAAGAAGAGGAGAGGAGAAGTAGTAGAAGAAGAGGAGAAGTAGAAGTAGAAGAAGAAGTAGAAGAAGAGGAGAAATAGAAGAAGAGGAAAAATTAGTTTAGGGTTACAAGAAGAAGAAATATTTTTTTGTCATTTAATTTTGCTATTGTATAGTGTATATGCTTAAGCGTTAATAGTGTTTCTTAGATTATTGCTTAATTTTGCTATTGTATATGCTTAAGTGTTAATAGTTTAATTTTGCTATTGTATATGCTTAAGTGTTAATAGTTTATTTTTAGCAAGAAAATTAATAGAACTAGTTTAATTTTGCTATTGTATATGCTTAAGTGTCCGGGACTGGGCTCCGCCCGGTTGGTATTTTAGAGTTTAGGTTCTCCTATATAAAATGACACTTTGAAGTTTCCAACCCCTCTTATATAGCTTGTTAGTTTATTAGTTAATCAAATGTCCGTTTTTGCAGAACTATGGATCCACATATCAGGAACCTCGAAGAGGAAGAACTTCTCGAAGATATAATCAGAGACGGCCCCGACGTTGAACCAGCTGAATCTCCGTCGTCATATCTAAACGACTCCGGATATGGAATGGATGTCGAGCGGCACGAAGATGAAGCCGATGGGGCAGGAGATAGGTCCAATGACGGAGAAGGTGATAGCTCCACTGATGGAGAAGCCGGTGGAGAAGCCGGTGAAGAAATAATAAAGTCCGGCGAGGTATACATATGAAGTTCGACAATCACTTGTAATATGTGAAAAATATTGGAGATAGCTATATATTGTATACATATACATTCATTTGACGAATGTTTCTCCCTCTTAGGCCTCCACATGGAGAAAATTTACGAAACGAGGCCCGACTAGAAAGTTGGATGCACGGACGCATTACACCTTTGAGGTGATAATGCCTACGGGCGAACCCAAGCTTCCTAAGAATGCTGCTGACACATTCAAGAAGCAATGCAGAGTTCTCGTTAGGGATCACGTCCCGATCAGCATTCGGGAGTGGAACAAGCGCAAAGGGGCAGCCGATAGTGACTATGTCGCCGAAAGGTACAAAGATAATCTTTGGAATGATCTCATGTCACATTTCAACCTGCCAGAATGTGAGAATGAAGATGCCGCAGACAAACTGAGGGCCAAAGTCAAACAGTGGACTCTAAAGAAGATGGCCGAACTGTTCCGTAGCTGGAAGAAGAAGCTATGGAAAAACTATCTGAAGACAAAGAAAGTGCGAGTATTCGAGGGGTATCTAGCCAAGCAGGCGAATCACTGGAAGGAATTTCAAGAGTACAAGGAGTCAGAAGATGCCCAGGCATTATCAGAAAAGAACAAGATAAATGCCGACAAGAAGAAATATCACCACAGGCTGGGGCCAGGGGGCTATGAGACTGCCATCCCAAAGTGGGATAAGAAAGAGCAAGATCTGATAGATAAAGGCATCATACCTGAACCACTCCGTGATGAGTGGGAATTGAGAGCAAGAAATTGGTTCCTTGCGCATGGTGGGTCGTACGACGAAACAACAGGGGACCTCATCTGCAATGACGATCTTAGGATACCCAGGGAGAATTGGACAAGGATAGTGAAAGAAATTAAGCAGGGACAAAGAAAGATCACTGCAGATAGAGATAAAGATTTGCTCACACTGGTCCTCGGAAATGACGAACATGGAGGACGAACGCGAGGCTTTGGTCCTTCTTACCCGTGGTGGCTTGGGTTTGCCAGAGACCAAGACACTTACAGAAGTCGAGAGAGAGCAAAGAAGCGGCAACAGGATGAGGAGAATGACAAGTTCAACCAGTTGCTTGCCAGGATTAACGAGCAACAGAAGCAGATTGATGAGCTTAGAGGAGTACCGCGCCAGGAAGATCCTGCACTTGATATTACCGGCGCCCCATCTAAGCGGAAAAGTAGCGTGGCTGAATCTGAGGCCCCGCCCGACGATGAACGAAGAATGATAGAGGGCGGTCCCGGCTACCCCGTGGATGGAATCAAGGAGTCAACATCATGTGAACTCCATCAGAAATTCAAGAACATATCCATGAAGGTGGCCGTCGGACAAGCTTTACCTTCTGGCCCTGATGCACGCTGGCATGGCCGTGAGATTCCAGCTGGCTTTGCTAAAGTCGGGGTGGATGAAATCATGATGGGGTTTAATGATATGGAGCTCGACATAGCTGGACCCGAAGATGAGAGGACACTCGGAGAAGTACTGGGTGGAGTCATCCTATGGGACAAGAACTACATCAAGCTTCCAGGCTCGGCCCCAAGGACAACACCGCCTCAGAGTCGTCGCAGGTCACCTACACCTCCATTACCTCCAAGCCCTCCACATGACGTCAGCCAGCACAACACGAGTCCATCTCGATCACCGCCGCCGGACTTCGGTCGTCTGTCTCTGCCGCCGCCCGCTCCGGATACAAAGCGGGAGCGTGCCACCAAGAACGCTCCGCCGACGATTCCTAAGCCACAGAGCACCCCAAAGCGCAAACGGTCGCCCCTCCCAAAGGTACGTCATGCTAATCTTCCTATCAGACCTTATGATCGTACCCCCGAGGAAAACGCCACGATAGCAAAGGAACATCATGATGCGCAGATGAAAAAGAAGGAACCCAAGCCCCGCCCGGAATACACCGAGAAGCAAATAGCATTTGCAAAATACTTCACGACCCTTCCATCACAGTATGACTTACACCATAAGCCTGATGACTATACACGCACATTGCAGAAGGAAGTGAAAAAGACCAGATCACGTGCAAGTGCAAGTGGGAGCAAATCAAGTTCAACTAAAAGCAAGAAAAAGTCAGACGTTCCTCAGCTTGGACAACAGGCCAAACAGTTGATCCCACCCCTCAAGGTGTTAACCAAGAATGTTCCCCCTCCGGTGCAGGGGCTAGCTTTTGAAAGAGCAAAGGATTTGGCGGCTGCATGTGGTGTCTCGGTTGAAGATTTGCTGGCTTCCCAAGACGACAGGATTCCCAAGGCTGTGGTAGCCCCTAAGCCACAGTTTGTCATGGGTGAGCCTTTGGTCAACAAAGATGATCTCCCAACAAATATGTGTTACTTGCATCAATGGTACTTAAGTGAATCAAAGAATGGGAGAACGATGATCGTGCTGAGTGTCCCACAGGAGTACTATGGCCGCCCCGAACAAATCCATATCGACTTTGATGAACTCTTCCAGATGTACAATGGCGACGCCCTCGACAAATCGCTTATGAGTTGCTATTGTCTGTAAGTTTTTCAATTCGTTGTCTACATATAACTTGTTTAGTTATTTCAATTCATTGTCTATATATAACTTGTACTCTATTATGCAGAATGAAGATTCTGGATTGTAAAAGTAAGAGCATCCTAAATATTGGGTTTATTGACCGAGATAAAATACATATAGCGACGCTAACTAATTATCCCAAGGAGACGGAGGAAAACCTTCTAAGGTTTCTAACAGATCAAAATTTCTGTGACCACATACTGTTTCCATACAACTTCAGGTGAGGGTCTTTACTTTGTTGTGTCCATTCACTTGTAAGTGTAATTGATAAGTTACTGACACACACACACACCGATATATATATACATATATATATATATATATATATATATATATATATATATACATGTGCAGCTTCCATTGGATTCTGTTGGACATTTAAATTGATAAGGGAAGATTTGATGCCTTCGACCCATTATCGAGACCCTTGAAACAGTTCCAAAGCCTGCAGGACATGCTTCAAGGGTAATTTCAATCATTCTTGCGCTCTATCGGTCTCTTTCGATGATTTTATGATATATCAATTAATGAAAAACTTAGCACATCATTATCCTTGTCGGGCAGGGTTTGGAAGCGGTTCAAGTGCGTGACTCCCGATATCGAGCATGAGAAGCTGACCTTTAGAGCGGCTCAGGTAAGTAGTAGTATGATATACTTCTATTTTCAATACATTTATGATGCTAGATTATTATTTTGATTATATATATTCTATTCTCGTAAAGTGCGACCAGCAGCCACGGGGAACGCATCTATGCGGATACTATGTTTGCGGGACCATTCGCACGTTTACCTCTGAGCACAAGGATCACAGATCCGACATAAGCAATGAACATTCACACCTCTATTTTTACCCGTCATTCTTTGTTATCATGATTGATATTCATATTCATCTCTTCTTATATAGCACACGGCCATGACGACGAAGGTCCTAGCAGAGCAACGCGCGATTGCTTTTGCAGAAGAGCTTGCGACCTTTCTGAGGACCCAAGCTATAGATGACAAAGGACGATTTAGTGTAGCTAGGGGCCATTACTGATGTTCGTCCATGTAATCGAATAGACGGGCTCTAGTCCCGATAATTCAGATCTCCATATAATTGTATATATATCCTCGCTTGTAAGATAAGTTAACCTTATATATATATGCATAATTATTTCTATTTAAATTATATGAAAACTAATTCCCGAACACCAAACGAGGCATCATGTTAATCTCCCGAACACCTAAACCCTAAAACCCAAAAATAATTTCATTAAAAAAAACCGAAAATAAGCAAAATCTGAAACTCTTTAGTCCCGACCCGTGTAACGAACCGGGACTAAAGGTCCTGCCCCTGGGGCGCTACGAGGCGCACACGTGGAGCACCTTTAGACCAGGCTTGTAACAGGGCCGGGACTAAAGGTTAGGCCTTTAATCCCGCCCCTTTAATCCCGGTTGGTGAACCGGGACTAAAGCCCCTTACGGGCCGGGGCTAAAGGCCCCGTCCCCACTAGTGATTTCTTGCAACTGAAACAGCCATAGGTTTGGTTGAGGAATCTATGTATCTGATAAAGCTTCGACAATATCATCATCCAAAAGAGCCCAGAAAAAATCAGTTGATTTGATTTTGTATGTCTATTATAGCTATCGTGTGGGAGGCCCATGTAAAAGTTGAACTAAATGTGGTTTCTATGTCTGCAACCATAAAAGGATTATGCCCTTTGACTATTTTTTGCCTATGATTATAAGGATTAATCTACACCATAATAATTTGGTCTCACGAGATGAACAACTAGTAAATTCTAATTAACTTGTGATTTTTTTAGAAGTCTCTTATTAGTATAAATACTAGTCATCAACTCGTGCTACTGCACGGCCTAGGAATTTTTGGAAAGTTATAAATTATACATAGAGAGATTTGTAAGTATTATTTTCTCTACAATCTTTTGAAAGTTAGAACACAATATTTATATTAACCTATTTTCTGCTTTGTGCACAATCAAAATTGGTTACACCAATATATATATTTAATAGCTCCTAATTTGTGTAGTTACTAATGACATATGCGGATGTGTTTTCTCTTTTACGTTATTATACATATATCTTCTATGAGTTTTTACTAGCACACATGCCCGTGCGTTGCAAGGACGAGAACAATTGACAACATAACTCTTACCGTATTTATTTGACGCTTATGCTATACTCCATACAATCTTTAATTATTTTTATTTTTTTGAACACTACAATCTTTATTGGGCTGGGGCATAGTCACGTCCGTATTTTTTGGGTAGGCCATTATTAGAACTTATATATACTCCACTTCATTATTATTAGGTCGGGTTTGTTAGATTATCTTTTTTGCCTTTTCTGGGTGGGCCATTGGACGCTTATCGCTCCATTGGTATTTTATAAGGCATGAGCTTTTTTTAAGGATATGTCAAGTTGACGTATCATATCATAGATAGAAGGAACCAAGACGGCTAAATGTTCTTACAACCCACCCATGGCTATGAAAGCCACACAACATTATATTAGCGACTGCTCACCGTCTGTCCACCTATCAACCCTAGAAGGGAAGGAATTGTCCTCTCTCAGGAGCGATGCCGCCTTCCAATTCTGACCCTCGATGTTGATCCGCGTGAGAAGTGCCTCTGCCGATGGCGCAACCCCGTTGAAGATGATGTCATTCCTGTGCCTCCAGAGTGACCATATAACGAGGGTTACGACCGTCCATGTATCCTTCATCAGTCTCGGGTATGGATCCGGGCCAGACCACCACTTTGTAAGCCTATCATCTGGTTGCGGAACCCACTCTTGCTTGCTCCAGTTATTGCCGACCACCATCCACACCTGTCTTGCCAAGACACAACCAATGGTAATTTGATTGATGGTCTCTGGTTCTTAATCTCAGAATGGGCAGGAGGAGGGGTGTGGCATGTGTCTGCGCTGGAGCCTATCCGCCGTCCAACATCTACCCTTCATGGCAAGCCAGACGAAGAACTTGCATGTCGCCGGCGCCCATGATTTCCAAATATGAACTGTGCGTGCAACCTCTTCCCGACGAGCAAAGAAAGCGCGATAAGTTGAATGTGTCGGGAAGGAGCCATTGACCTCCCACATCCACTCAATCTTGTCAGCCACACCCTCCAACAACGTTACATCCTGCATCCGGTCAACCGGCGCGATGAACTGAAGCAACGCCTGAGCAGACATGTTTGGGGAGATCTCATGCCACCAGCCATCCATGATTGCGTGCCTCAGAGTGCACTAAGACACCACATTCTTCTTGGCGACGTTGAAGAGACTTGGCATGAGATCTTGAATGCGCCCCTCCGGCAACCATCAATCGGTCCAGAACACGATCTCTGACCCGTCGCCCACAGAGCACTTGGCAGCCGATCTGTAAATGGCGAGAGACTCTGGCGCCACTTGAATGTTGAATTCCTTCCACGGCCTGCCCTCGTCGGTCCTTGCAAGCCAAGGCCATATTGACCTGAGCACCAAGTTCACCAGTCGTTGGTTAGGCATGCCCCTTTGGCGCGCACACCTTGTCCCATGCCACCACGCAGTGGCCTGCACTCACATCCCTTCTACCTTTCCAAAGAAATGCCTTGCAAATCTTGATAGCAGCCTCCAAAGTTTTTACTACAAGATCAAGCGCCATCATCGCGTGAATGGGCATCGCCGCGAGCGTGGTATTCAACAACTCCAATCTACCCGAGCGGTAAAGGAGTCAGGCCTGCCATGCGGGTAGCCTGTCCGACATTTTGTCCATAATGAATTTCAGTTGGGCTGTCGTTGCCTTCCGCAGCCCAAGGGGGAGCCCAAGGTAGCGACAAGGCCAACCCAACACCTCACAGCTAAACTCCTCCGCAATCAGCTGCCTCTGCTCCTCGTAACATCTGATTGGATGCGTCAAGTACTTAGCCCGGTTGATACGCAAACCCGATGCCATACCGAAATCCTCCAGGACGAGGGAGCAGGCCCATAAGCTGAGACGATCCAGTGCGATAAATGTGATGACGTCGTCGGCAAATATTGAAGTGCGCTGCTTCAAACCGATGGGAGCAAGGGGCGATAAAATGCCGAGCTTGGTCGCGTGCTTGAGGAGAACTTGGATCAGAAGCTGTCTTCTCGGGACTTGTGTCTGAGTCCAACTCAACACTCTGTTCTGTGTAGTCATTCTCACTATCATTAGATCCTGACATCCTGATAGACGAAGCAAGCAGCCAGCAGACTTGTGAAGCAGATATGGAAGAGCAGAAAGGTTGAGCATCATAAAACACATAATTTTTTCAAAAATTTGAACAAAGAAATCCTTAGTTTTAACTTTCTGCAAATCACATTTCGGTAGCACCAAGTTTGAACTTTCGGAGTCACCAAGACACATGAACTTCTTTATAGAAACTTGGTCATCATTTTGGTGGAACGGAAATTGACAACTCGGTCTCACCAAGTTCATTCTCAGGAACCCTAGGTTCAAAATTGGTGGAACCGACTTTTGTAAATTGATGTCAGCGAGATGAGTTCTATGGATGGTTAAACCTAAAAAAATTCGCGTTCGCTAATCTACGGGAACTTCTAGTGGAAGACGGGTTTGCACAAGGTGGCTTATAGAGAAAAATTCCAATGCGCATGAGATTGAATGAGGGAGCGCAAGAGAAAAACGGATCTGTACCCTAACTTGGTGGCAGTCCGACTATGGCGGCGACGGCGGTGAAGATTCTGTTGACGACGGCGATTCCCAGTGGCGTAGATGTTAGGGAAGACAAAGGCAACGACCAGGGGGCTTTCGGGGCAGCTTAGGGCTTGGGAATGAAAAGGTTTTGAGGAACTTATCTCAAAAACTCGTCCGCCAGAATATATACCCTTCCGCTGACGGTGTCCCCGAGATTACAAAATCGGTGTCACCGAGTTCCTCTGTTGTCACTGATAGGAAACTCGGTGTAACCGAGTTGGTGATTTCGGTGGTACCGAGTTGAAAAACTAGCTCAACTTTGGTATTCGGTGGAACCGAGTTTGTGGGGTTGGTTTCACCGAGATTCACAAAGAGGTTTTGGAAGGCAGCCTTTGACGATGCGGAACTCCAAGTGCTCTTTCACACAGAGGGATCGACAAGTGCTTGTTCAAGTTTTGTGATGAAGCATGAATAGAACTTGAGATGAGATAGCATAGATAGCTAGAGGAGGTTCCTAGGCATTATTGTCCATCCAATTGGCAAAAGATAAATCAAGAGCCAAATAACAACAATTGGATGTCCTCGAATGATCAAGAATATGTAGACCCACATGCTCACACAATAAAATGATAAATAAAATATGGTAAGCAAGCACAAACATCCTAGGATCTATCAAGCACTTGGGCGATGGCAAAGTTATCTATATATGAGTATATTGACATAGGAGCCAAGTAAGAATACTTGATCATAGGTCATACTCATCCTTAAGCACAAGTGGGGTTACCAATTTTACATAAGCATGAATGTGTTCATATCCTTAGGAGATGCTTATAATCAAGATTTAGAGTAAAGCTCCCCATTGATATGACATCCCCCTAAGAGGGACAAACTAACCTTGGGTTTTGTCGTAGAAGACATCAAGTAGGTGAAGTAGTGGTGGATGCTCAATGTTGATGAAGATCATCTTGAGTTGGGAGCAATCCTCGTTGTTTCTTACTCTTCTCACCTACATGGGTTAGTCCCAAAGCACGAGGAACATATGCAATAATATATATGGACATGGAGTGAAACACAAATGGGATGATGTCCAAAGATGCATCAATTACCTTGTTCCTTGCTTACCTTTGAGGGAATGTGTGAATCCTTGAACTAGTGCATATGGTTGAGGTTGATTGCAAATAGTTCTTGCCAAAATGAATGAGAGTGAATTTCATTTGCAGAGTCACCCCTCAAGAACTCTCTAGTTCTCCCTCTTGGGAATCCGCATCAACTTTATGGGGATCCTTGGAGTTGTGGTAGCACTAGATGATGTAGTGCTAGAAGTGTCCTTGGGAATCCACTTGACCTTGACTTGGGGTTCTTCTTCAAATAAGTCAATGTCTTCTTCAAGCTTTCCCTTGCCCTTGTGGTATTGTGGTAGAAGGTCATCTTGTGAGCTTGTTCCCTTGGGAGAAGTAGGATCATACTTCTCCTCTTGAGGAACAAACTTAGGAATGGGACATGGACCTTCTTCCCAATCATCGCCGTTGACGTTGAAGTAGCCAACACCTTGTTTCTTCCGATCTCCTCCTTGCTTGCGCACAATTTCCTCAAATTTCTTACTCCGAGCAAGACTCTTGAAGACACCTCTCTCTATAATCCCTTGTCTAGGCTTCGCACATTTGTAGCAGTTTCGTTCACGACTGGACGAAAGCTTCTCATCGTATCTTGAGCTTGAGCTTCTCTCTTTGCCTCTACTCTTGAAGAACTTGTTGAATTTTCTGACCATGAGGCTTATCTCTTCATCAGTGACAAGATTGTCCTTTGAAGTAGAAGGAGAATCACATGAAGCTTAGTAAGCACCGGTTGACTTGTTGTGCAGCTCATCTTTGTCCTTGAGTGACATCTCATGAGCAACAATCCTACCAATGACTTCACTTGGCTTGAGATCTTTGTAGTTTGGCATCATTTGGATCAATGTGCACACGGTGTTATACTTTCCATCAAGAGCTCTAAGTATCTTCTTGATGATGAATTTGTTGGTCATCTCTTCACTTCCTAAGCCGGCAATCTCATTAGTGATGAGAGCTAGCCTAGAGTACATTTCAACTACACCTTCACCATCCTTCATCTTGAACTTGTCAAGCTGACTTTGAAGCACATCCAACTTAGATTCTCTGACAGAATCAGTACCTTCGTGCATATCGATCAAAGTGTCCCAAATTTGTTTTGCATTCTCAGGGTGGCTGACTTTGTTGAATTCTTCGGGGCATAGACAGTTGAAGATGATGTCGCAGGCTTGTGCATTAAGTTGCAACATCTTTAGTTCATCGGTTGTCGCATCATGATCCGGTTCACGCCCTTCTTCAAATAAATCACCTTGCACACCGACACGAATAACAGCCCAAACATGAGGATTAAAGCCAAGAATATTCATTTTCATCTTATGCTTCCAACTAGCAAAATTAGTGCCATCGAAGTATGGACCTCTACGGTGATAATTTCCCTCACTAGACGCCATACTCTCCTAGGTTGTGAAACCAATGCAATGGAGACCAAAGCTCTGATACCACTTATAGGATCGAAAGTATGTCTAGAGGGGGTGATTAGACTACTTGACAAGATATAAATTTAGCCTTTTCCCAATTTTAGTTGAGGGGCAGCTTTGGCAGTTAAGGCAAGTCAAGTACACCCTGCACATGCAGTTCTAAGAGTGTAGGAGTGGAAAGTAAAACATGCGAGTGTAAAGTAAGGGAGTAAGGTACGGAGATCAAACACATGAGGTTGACACGATGGTTTTTGGCATGGTTCCGATAGGTGGTGCTATCGTACGTCCATGTTAGTGGAGACTTGTAAGTGCATCTAGTGCCCCTTAGTGATTTTGGTGGTTTGAAGACTTATAGGTTAAGTATCTAATGTGTTTATAAGTGTACACAGGATCTATAAGTCATTGAGGAGTTTGAGATATTTGAAGAATATCGACCCCTAAAAATATATGTCTTCAGTTGAAGAAATTGGTCTGAAGCTGAAGAAATGAATCGCGAGGAATCTGCGATGAAATTGATATTCCTCATGAAGATACTGATATTGAGAAGACCGGTGGTTCGTGAAGAAAATCGTTCTGAAGAAATTGAAGCGTGAAGATTTACGTTTTCTGTTTTACTTTCTTCGCATTTGATGAATAGGAACACCGTACTGTTAAAGGGGGTCAAAGTAACACTATGGAATGAATTTCCTCATGATGCTCAACCCAAGCCTAATCCTATCAAAAGCCTCAAGTGAGGAATATGAGTGACATGAGGACTCTCACAGTTGAGGGTTTTGACCGTTTCGATAACCACGCCAAGTCATTGGTCTTATCCACTCCAACAGTCATATTATTTAAGGGCATTAGTGTCAAATCATGTCGGGATGCTCCCAGGCTATAAATAGCCACCCCCCACAACCACTAGCTGGTTGGCTGCTCCGTTAGAAACTGACACTTGTCATAAGAGCAACCCAAATTCCTCAGAGCTTTCGAGAGTAATTCATCAGTGAGGAAATACACCACCCACCGAAACCAAAAACCAAACCTAGTGATTGAGCATCACTGAAGAAGTTGTTCCTGTGTGGGACTGAAGCCTTTTACCTTTGATGACTGTGCATCCTGCAGACGGTTAGGCGTCATGGTCTAGAGCAATCCAGCAGTCAATTGTGGATCGCCGGGTGACCAAGTTTGTGAGGGTTTGGAAATCTGCCCTGAAGACTTACCACGAGTGTTGGGCGAGGACTATGTGTCCTTAGCTCAAGGAGAATACGGTAGGGACTGTGTGTCCTGGGACTGGGTGTCCTTTGGTTTCAATACCAAGCCGCTCCAAACTAGATGTACAACTGTCACAGCAGTTGGAACTGGGTAATCAACAACAATCTTCACTGAGAAACGGGTTCTAATTCCTCAACACTTTACTTTTCCTGTATTGTGTGTTGATGACTTTCACTGTGACTGTTTGAAGAATTTGCTGAAGACTTTCTCTGAATTTCCTCAACCCCAAATTATTCACGATAGTTAATCATCATCTGTATTCTGCGTGCCTGCTTACTGTGCAATCTGTTTTCACATTCTTCACTCTGAAATACTGCTATTGTGAACGTTTGCACGTCTGATCCTTTACTGTTTCCGCTGTACATTAGTCATCAGTGAGGAATTTCCTCAGTGATGGAATTCTAAAAATCTCCTATTCACCCCCCTCTAGTCGATATAACGCACTTTCAATTGGTATCAGAGCAAGGTACTCCCTTGTTCTGTGTGATTTTGGTTTAACCACCTGGAGTTTTAGTTATGTCGACTGCAGGCATGTTTAAGGTGACTGCAGCATGTCCTACCTACGAAGGAAAGAACTTTCCCTTCTGGAAGAACAAAATGCAAATGCATTTACAAGCTATTGATAATGATCTCTGGTATATTGTGGAAAATGGAGTTCCCATCATCTCTGCTAGTGTCACTGCGGCTGATGTGAAGAAATTCAAGCAACTCGATTCTCAAGCAAAGAACATCATATGTGGTCATCTGAGCCCTGGCCAGTTTGGAAGAGTAAGTGCCTTGGGCTATGCAACACTGATCTGGGAGAGACTGTGCAAGGTAAATGAAGGAGTATCAACCCAACGTGACTCTCGTGTTGATATTCTTCGCAATCTCTTCAATCGCTTCAAGAGACATGACAATGAAAGCTGCCAAGACACCTTTGATCGCCTCACTGACATATCAAATGAACTGCAAGCACTGGGAGCTCGAGACATCACTGATCACGAAGTTGTGAAGAAACTTCTGAGATCTTTGGATTCTTCATTTGATACTTTAGTTCTGATGATTCAAGAAAGACCAGATTACAAGATGCTTGATCCAGCTGATATACTAGAAAGGCTAAATACTCATGAATTCCAGCTAGAAGAAAAGAGAGATCTATATGGACCAAGCTATTCCAGACCACGTGCACTGAAGGCTAGAGCAATTTCCTCATCTGAAGATGAATACACAGATGATAGCATTTGTGACCCTGAAGAATTTGGACAGGAGCTTGCAATGCTTGTGAGGAAATTCCAGAGATTTACACGACGAGGCCAGTTCGGTAAATCTTCAAGAAGAGACATGAGGAAATCAGAATCTGCATCTGAGGACTACAAGAAACGAACCTGTCACAAGTGCAAGAAATCAGGTCATTACATTGTTGATTGTCCCCGTTGGGGAAAGGAATCAAAGAAGAAGAAATACAAGGATGACAGTTCTGATGACTCGAAGAAGAAGAAGAAATCTTCAAAATCCTCATCTTCAAAGCCCTCATCGCATAAGAAGACTAGTTTCCGAAAGGCTCGGGCACTTATTGGCAAGGAAATGGACTCCGAGGCAGAATCAGAGGAAGGTGATGAAGAAGATGGGTCTGAAGGAGACTCAGAATCTGGACAGGCTAGTCTTGCACTAGCAACCACTTTCGTCAGCAAGTCAATCTTCAATCTTGAAGAAAATGATTGCACCATCCATACTGATGACTATGCTGATGACATCGCTCCAACCGATTGCTTCATGGCAAAAGGTTCAAAGGTATCAAATAATGCCTCCTCCTCTGATTCAAGTGACTGTGAACCTAATGATTATAAGAAACCCAGTTACAGTAAACTTGCTATCATTGCCACTAAACAACAAACTGCTCTAGAAAAGCTTCAGAAACTGCTAGACAAGAGTGATGATCTGTTGAATGATGAAATGAACCTTACCCAAATCCTCACCGATGACTTGAAAAGTCTTCAGTCTAGATTTTATAATCTTCAGGATCGTTATGATACACTCCTCACTGATCATGAGAAGCTTTCCTATGAATTTCTTCAAAGTAAGCTTGATCTTCAGAAGCTGAGGATGTCTCATGATGATCTTCGTATGGAAAATGATTCATTACTAGCTCAACAGATCAGTGCTAGTCAAGTTGAATTTATTCCTCCATGTCTTAAATGCATTGAACGCAAAACTGCTAATTCCTCACCAGAATCTTCAAATGCTACCATTGCTACAAATTCTTCAACTACACCTGTTGTGTCTATTTCCTCACTTGAGGAAAACACAAATTTTACTGATGAAAATGCAGGGTTGAAGGAATTGTACATGACAGGCATGTACAAAAGCCTCAAAGGACATCAAACCCTTTGTGATGTGCTCAAAAAGCAGATCTTGAACAGGAACCCGAGGAAAGAAGGAATTGCCTTTGAGAGGAAACTAAATGCTGATGGATCTTATTGGAAACCTGTGCAGTATCCCAAAACCTCATGGGTTGCTGCTACTGGGCCTCCTTTTGATCCATCTAATCTAACTGGCTTTTCCTGTGAACTATCCTATTCCTCGGATGAGTCATTTGACTCCAACTATAAACTGTTCAAAAATCAATCTGGTGAAGTATTTGCTCGATATGTTGGAACTAACTGCAGGAATGGCCCTCCTCTGAGGAAAATCTAGGTTCCTAAAAGCTGTCTTGAAAATCTTCAGGTGAATGTCCTCATGACACCACCACTGAAGAATCTGAACCCCAGATCAAATTCCTCAGGAGGACCAAAATCTTCAAGAGGATCAAAATCCTCAACTGGTCAAAACTATGCTCGTACCCGTGCTTATGCGTCTAACATGCAGGGAAACTACAAGGAATATGAATATGAGCGTTACTCCTCAAATCATTATGTTCATAAATCCTCAAACCAGTTCTGTGCATATTCATATGAGTACTTTAATCCCCTTACTGTTAAAAGAAGTGCATTAGCTTCAATGCCACCTTTCTCATATGGTGCTCGTAGGATGATGAACGCTTTGCCACCCCTTCAGATGTGGGTGGTGAAGAAATCAAACTAATCACTTCTGCAGGTCAGGTCTCCAGATGAAAATCATCATCTGAAGAATTTGTTGGAGACCTGAAGAAATGCTTGATAGGACGTAAGCTAATGATTGATGAAATAGAAATATTTCACATGTCCTTACATTTTTGTTATGATGAAATTACTGATCTGATGAAATTAGTATCATATTCTTCAAATCTGAAGCATATGAGATGGTAAGCTGTACTAATTCATCTGCAGGATGACAAACCCAAAAATACTGAGTGGGTTCTCGATAGTGGCTGCAAACATCACATGACTGGTGATAAAAGCTTACTGATGAATATGCCACTAACTCCATCATCTCTGAAGCAAATCACATATGCTCATAAAGGTAAAAGCAAGGTATTGGGACTTGGCAAAGTGGCTATTTCCAAGGATAGGCATATGGACAAAGTGATGCTTGTTGAATCCCTTGGTTTTAAACTTATGTCAGTCTCAATGCTTTGTGATCTTGATATGATTGTTATGTTTGGTAGATATAGATGTGTAGTCATCATGGAATCTGACAGATCCAAAGTCTTCGAAGGTGTAAGAAGAGGGGATTTGTACATTGTTGGTTTCTCTATAGGTCCTCAACCAGCCACTTGCTTACTAGCAAAAACCTCAGAAGGATGGCTGTGGCACCGAAGACTAGGTCATGCAGGCATGAGGAATTTGTAGACGCTCGCAAAGAAGAAGCATGTCATCGGCATCGAATCAGTCAAATTCCTCAAGGATCATCTCTGCGGTGCTTGTGAATCTGGGAAAATGACCAGATCCAAGCATCCCTCCAAAACCATCATGACCACTACACATCCATTCGAATTGCTTCATATGGATTTATTTGGACCTACTCACTATGCCACACTAACCAATGCAACATCTCTATATGGCTTTGTCATAGTTGATGATTATTCCAGATACACTTGGGTGCATATTATAGTGTATAAAACTGAAGTGCAGGAAATCTTCAAACGATTTTCTTCAAGGGCCTCGACGAACTTTGGTATCAAGATCAAATATATCAGGAGTGATAATGGAACCGAGTTCAAAAACACTGGTCTTGATGATTATCTTGATGAACTTGGTATTACTCACGAATTGTCTGCTCCTTATACTCCTCAGCAGAATGGTGTTGTCGAAAGGAAGAACAGGACTCTGGTTGAAATGGCGAGAACCATGCTTGAAGAATATCAGACTCCTCGTCGCTTTTGGCCTGAAGCAATCAACACTGCATGCCATATCATCAACAGGGTATATCTTCACAAATTCCTCAAGAAAACCTCATATGAACTCCTCACTGACAAGAAACCCAATGTAAGTTATTTCAAAGTCTTCGGTGCAAAATGCTGGATTAGAGATCCTCACCACAGCTCAAAATTTGCACCTAAGGCACATGAAGGTTTTATGCTCGGTTATGGAAAGGACTCGCACACTTACAGAGTCTTCAACAACCATCACAACAAAGTTGTTGAGACTGTAGATGTGCGGTTCGATGAAACTAATGGCTCGCAAAGAGAGCAATTGTCTTCTGATCCAAATAAGCTGTCTCCTGAGGAAGCAATAAAGCTCAAGCCTACTGAAGACATTGTTCCATCTGAGGAAATTGATGAAGAAACGATCCCCATCGCTGATAAAAACCAAGAAGATGTTCCTGAGGAAATTGCATCAGCACCACTTCCTCAGCCCAGACAAAATCCTCAACCAGCTCATCCGAGGATTGCAAACGAAGTTGAACTTGACAAAATCCTCAACGACATCAATGCGCCAGGTCCTCTCACTCGCTCAAAAGATTCACACTTAGTTAACTTTTGTGGGCATTTCTCCTTTGTATCCATCACAGAACCCTCAAAAGTTGGTGAGGCTTTTCTGGAACTGGAGTGGATCCAAGCTATGCAAGACGAACTTCTTCAATTCAAGCTGAATGACATATGGGAGCTCGTCAAACGACCAGATCCTCGCAAGCACAACATCATCGGCACCAAGTGGATTTTCCGAAACAAGCAAGATGAGGACGGTCAAGTGGTGAGGAACAAGGCACGACTTGTAGCCCAAGGCTACACCCAGGTTGAAGGAATAGATTTCGATGAAACTTTTGCACCTGTTGCTAGACTTGAAGCTATTCGAATATTACTTGCTTATGCTAATCATCATAACATCGCCTTATATCAAATGGATGTGAAAAGTGCATTCCTCAATGGTAAGCTTGAGGAAGAAGTATATGTTGCTCAGCCCCCAGGTTTTGAGGATCCAAAGAATCCAGACAAAGTCTTCAGACTCAAAAAGGCTCTGCATGGCCTCAAGCAAGCCCCTCGGGCATGGTATGATACATTGAAGGAATTCCTCATGAAGAAAGGCTTCAAACCTGGTTCACTCGATCCAACTCTTTTCACAAAATCCTATGATAATGAGCTATTTGTGTGTCAAATATATGTCAATGATATTATATTTGGCTATACTGACAAAAGATACAGTGATGAATTTGCCTACATGATGAGTGAAGAATATCAGATGTCCATGACGGGGGAGCTGAAATTCTTCTTAGGTCTTCAAATTCGTCAACAAAGCAATGGAATCTTCATATCACAGGAGAAATACCTCACGGATGTTCTGAGGAAATTCGACATGCACGAATGCAAAGGTGCCAAGACTCCAATGCCTACCAACGGCCACCTCGGCACTGATGAAAATGGTAAAGATTTCGATCAGCAGGTATACCGTTCTATGATTGGCTCCTTATTGTATCTATGTGCATCTAGGCCAGATATAATGCTTAGTGTTTGCATGTGTGCACGTTTTCAAGAAAAACCGAAGGAATCACACCATAAGGCTGTGAAACATATTCTTCGATACTTAGCTCACACACCAACACTAGGATTATGGTATCCCAAGGGCTCCAATCTTCATCTGGTAGGGTATTCTGATTCAGACTATGCTGGTGATCGTGTGGATCGCAAGTCAACTTCTGGAACATGCCATTTCCTGGGAAGATCACTAGTTTGCTGCTCCTCAAAGAAGCAGAACAGCGTATCACTCTCCACTGCCGAAGCTGAGTACATTGCTGCTGGTTCTTGCTGTGCTCAATTGCTATGGATGAAGCAAACCCTCAAGGATTACGGCATCAACATGAAGAATGTACCTCTCTACTGTGACAATGAGAGTGCTATCAAGATTGCATACAACCCAGTACAACACTCGAAGACCAAGCACATCCAGATTCGTCATCATTTTCTTTGGGACCATGTCCTCAAGGGCAATATCCTCATCGACCATGTGAAGACTGATGATCAACTAGCAGATATCTTCACTAAGCCCTTGGATGAGAAAAGGTTTTGCAAGTTGCGGTGTGAGCTAAATATCTTAGAATCTTCAAATGTTTTGTAAAAACATGCAGACATCCTAACACTTATGCAAAGTTGATGACTTAGATGTGCAACACATGATGAATCAATTTTCTTCAACTAATGAAGAATGTCACCCTGAATGTGAAGAAATTAATGAAGAAATTGATTCTCAGGGCCCTACGACAATTGTACACGGCGTCTGTAATCAACATTCTTATATGGTGGGTACCGCCACCGCCCTATGTGAAATTCCTCAAAATGTGTTTTTCTTCAAAACAACTGTTCTTCATTGTGATGATTTATTACAAAATCTTCAGAAACACTTGATGACTTTCATCTGACTAGGTAGACTGTGATTTCTAGTCCTCAACAACATTCATTTATGGCTATTTCTTCAAGTTGATGTTGCTGCTAAGTGAATGTGATCGGACCCTACTTTCCCTCTATGCTATACTTATCCAGTCTATTCAATTCTTCATATGCGTTCTATTTGAAACTTTGTTCAAAATCCTCACTGCGTCCTTGTCAGCTGATGATTTTGTAACAAAAATCCTCAAATCTTCAAAAATTGTTTCTTTAAAGACACAGTAACTGAACCCCCACTTCCCACGATCGGATAACCACGATCTCCACTATCTCCACCGCATCGTACGGGAGCTACACGTGTCTTGCGGAGACGTAGAGGCAGGGGCTATTTGGTCCGAAATTTTCGCGCCAAACAGTTACTTTTGGGCTATAAATATGTCCTTATCTCCCTCGGTATCCTCTTCTTTGCCTCATCGCTCTCCTGCCACAGCACACTCCACCGAACCCTAGCGCCACCGCTGGTAGTCTTGCCGCCGGTGAGGAAGAGCTTCACTGCCTCGACCTCTTCGTCGCCAGAACCACGCCGGAGTCGGATCATCTTCGTCCGTCGCCGCCGTAGACGTCCTCTGTCGCCAAGTTAGGGTGCATTGGACACTCGAACGGAGAGCCTCTCCAACACTACTTTTTGTGTTCTTCATACGCACCTTCCAGGGTAAATATATCCCATTTTTACAGCAGATTAGATCTGAAATTTTACATCTTCTATGTGAAATCTGGTTTTCCCCAAGATACGATGCACACATGATTATTCGAACACTATATATCACCACAATCATTGATGAACTATGCTAAGCATCTAAGACTATCACGAGATTCCTCAATTGTGCGAATTTTCGGATCTGTACAACTCTAGAACCCAAGAACAGTATGCTTAGGCAAATTCCTCAACCACTGGTTGTATTCCTCAAACTGTCAAACTTTTTCATTTTCCTCAAATCTGAGAACGCATATGACCTCTCCAAATTCCTCGCAACCATACTCTGTTCACACGTACACACATGTCAGCTGATGAATCTCTCGGTTCTCATCACATTAACTCATTTGCAGCATTTCTGGAAGAAACTCTGCAAGGCTCATCAGAATCCTCACGAGTTCAAAATCATTAGCAAAATCCTCAACTGAAGAAAATGGAGGAAGACAAAAAACAGAAGGGAGGAAAGAAGCTTGAGCAAAACACAACTATTGATATACCTGAGGACATTTACTTGGACTATTGCACGCCTGATGAACATGAGACAATGGCCAAGAGAAAAATACGGCTGCAGAAGATTGAACGCCGATGGGCGAAGGAATGGAAGGAGTACAGGTTTGTGACTCCCAAATATGCGAAGAAATTCGCTTTGAAGCCTCCTGGCAGAAGGGCCCCACTTGAGGATCATCAAGTAGCACATCCATCAAGCCTCAAGACCATTGATGACTATCCAGATGAAAAGGAAAAGCATCTGGCCAAGCTCAAGAGGCAAGCAGAAGCTGCAGTGAGGAAATTCCATGAATCCTCAGCTGCTGCGTCCGGTGCTGCTCATTCCTCAGCTGCAGAAACCTCAGGCTCAGAGATTCCTCAAATGCAGTCTGCGCCGTCAAAGCCTCAAGAGAAGTCTGCTCAGACTTCTTTCACAAAACCCTCAGCACCAAAACCCTCATTACCAAAACCTTCAACACCAAAACCATCAGCGCCAAAGCCCTCAGCACCAATCTCCTCAGTATCAAAATCCTCAGCTCCAACCCCAAAGCCTCAAGAGAAACCAGTACCGAAGCATGTTGTGAAGCCTACGACCGCCAGCTCCAGCTCCTCACTCCCAGCTGCAACTAGCTCGGAGATAAAGTCTTCAACACCTCTTGTGAAGACTTTGACAACTGCTGAACCTACACCTCTGCCCAGCCCCAGCAAAATCATCGCAGTCCCATCTGCATCAGAGGGAAGTGATGAATATGATGATGAAACCCTGCAAGCCATCATCAGAAACAAGCAAGAAAGGGTAGCACAAGTATCAGGTAGTGCTATTCCTCTGGCCATGGACCCCAAGGTCCTCCTTGACTCCATCAATATCTGGTATGAGGACCCAAACCCTCCCATTGATGATTTGAAACTTCCTCCTCGCATCAGCCACATGGTGGCAACCTTCATAAATGAAGCCAAGTGGAAAGAACAATAGGCCAGGTAGGCAAAGGTTGCAAAGGCCAAAAAGGAGAAATTCCTCAGGCATAATCTCCTCAAACTTACTCCTGATGCACTGGTGTCAACCGAGGCAGAGCTGCAAGTATTGACTGACAAGTACGCCAAGCTGTCAGATCGCAAAAGCATCAAGAGCAATTTCATCAAGCTAGCCACTAGTGCTGTTGATGACTACAACAAAAGAACCGCACCCCCAGCACCAACTCCTCAGCCCTTGGTTGAGCATCCAGAAGATGCATCTCCTGATGAGGAGGAAACTCCTCAAGCTGAGGAAGAACACCAAGAGCGCCGTGTGGATGAACCGGCCATTGAAGAAATCATCACGGAAACTGCAACTGATGAAATTGCAACCACTGATGAGACTGCTCCTAATCCAGCTACTTCATCAAAGCAGGCTGATGACTCTATTCCAGCTGGTTCCTCACTACCAGCTGAAGAATCTGAAGAAAGAACACCTTCACCAAAAGCTTCAAAGGTGAAGAAGATAATTCCGTCTGCATCAGACGCGAAGAAAACAAGGGCTGCTAAAAAGGAAGCCAAGAAGAGAAAAGCCTCCTCAACAGTAGAAGAGACAGAGGCAAAGCGCCTCAAAGAAACTGAAGAAACTCCTCCTGTGGAACCAGTGCCTCTCAATGTCGCCCCTTCCTATGAGATGGTCGTCATTGAGGACCCAGCTACAAGGGCAGATGAGGAAATGAAGGATGTCGCCTTTGAGGAACACACTGATGAGGAAATTCAGATTGACGACAGTCCTCAACCTCCTATTCCTCAGACAGAGACTGCTCAAGCATCAGCTGCACCAGCTGATGAAACTGCTTCTGCCACAAAGCCAGCTGAGGAAAAACAAGTTGAACATCCTCAGACTGATGAAATTGTACATTCTGAGAAGACTCCTCAAGATGAGGAACAGGCTGACCCAACTCCTCCAAATGAGAAAGAAGTGGAAATTCCTCAGCCTGAGGCTCAGCCAGAGCAAGAATTATCTCCTCAGCATGAAGTACCAGCTGATGAAATTCCTCACCTTGAAGAAAAAGCTGAAGAAAATGTACCCGCCCAAGACAATGAATTCATTGTGCTCAACCCAGAGACTGCCATTGTTGTCTCTTCCCCCATTCCTCAGCAAAATCTTAAGCCAGTTCAGCGCCAACCATTCTCCAAGCGTCCAAAGTTTCAGAAAGAAGATTTCTTTGAAGAACGCATGTATTTCATCGGAGAGAACCCTTATGGCAAGCCTCAAATGAGGCATCTGAAGTTTTGGACAAGGACTCAGATGAACTACTATTCCTCTGTGCTCTGTGGACGCAACAAGATATTCCAGCACCGGCACATTCCTCATGTTGAGCTTGAAGCAATACCTTGCATGGAACCAATCCTCAGTGTACTCCACGATGCAGGTTTGCTCCCTATGTGCTTAGACATATCAGACTGGAATAGCGAGCTCAGTCTTCAGTTCCATGCCACTCTGCACATATCTGGCAACGCTGATGACATCAACACTTGGGTGTTTGACTGGATGTCCCAAAATACTCACTACAAAGCTCCTGCTTCTGAACTCCTCAGAGAACTGCCTGTACCAATTCCCTCAGATGGGGCAGTGAAGCTTTATGGTGAGCGTGAGCTGCCAAACGGAATGATGGAAGTCCTCATGAAGCCTTTGGCTGCAGGAAAACCCTCAAGAACCACATTCCTCGTCCATGGGCTCAAGTACACACCCCGGTCTGTCTACAGAATCCTCTGCAGTGTGCTCGCGCCAATCAAAGGCCATGACGATGAAGAAGATGTTGTAGGCCTCATGAAGAATATCCTCTTCAACATCATTCACGGTATTCCTATTAATATCCATGATTTCTTCTTGAGGACTTTGGCCGACAATGCCATGTGTCCCTTTGATCACAAGATATATGCCCCGTGGATCATGAGATTCATCAGGACAAGGACAGGCATCAACTTCCACGCTGATTTCCAAAACCACATGGGTTATATGCCTCCTATCCGGGTCAACAAGAAGACTTTCGAGCCCATTGAAGGAAAAGGAAAATATGTGATTGAAGAAGGCAGCAGGCCCCTTGATGGCCAGTTCAAAGAGCCAGAAGCATATTCTTCATGGGACGATACTGAGACTCGTCCAGCAAGCCCAGTTCCTCCTCGCGTGCTGAACACGAGAGAGCTCCTCCTCAGTCTTCACTAGAAGGTGGATCGCAACCACAAATGGGTCAAACGCCAGTTTGGTGCCATTGTGAAAACCCTCACTGAAACTCAGAACTCTGTGAATATTAATCATCACTATCTGCATGAGGTTTTCGATCACACCTGGGCTACACTTGCACATCTAAAGACTCAGACTGAGCTTGAAGAAATGGACTTTGAGCGGGACTTTGACTGGTCGTGGCCTCCCAAGAGGAAGTTCAGGCCCATTCCAGTGCCAGACCTTGAAGACAGCTCCTTTTCTTCATTCCGCACCGCTGAATCTGATGAGGAACAACTCGACACAGCAACCGGCCCAAGGAAGAAGACTACCCCCAAGAAGCGTCACGGCTCTTCATCAACCGCCAAGAAATGAAGTCTTCACGGGCATTAGTCCTCAGTTTGTCCCTTTTTGTCACTTGATGACAAAGGGGGAGAAACTCGAGAGTTAGTCTTCAAGCGAGATATTTTTGGGGCTTATAAACTATATCTAAGTTACAAACTCTTGGCTCTTCTGAAGTTTTTATGTAATGAGTTGTAACTTAAGCCCGATGGTACTCTGACGCTTTTGAACGTTTTTCTTCGCATGCTTATTCCTCAAGTTTTAATGCACGCATGCTGAAATTCATCAGATACCATTTGCCATCATGCATCTTCATTTTCTTCATATGATATGTTATATGTATGCATGATTTACAAGACTCAGGGGGAGATCTCCATGATATAAATCATCAATGTGCATTTGCTGTGAAAAGCAAAACCTCAAGATATGCACATCTCCAGGGGAAGTCTCTCTGAATCTTGTTTTCAAATTCCTCAAATAAGTATTTACACTTCATATTTTTAATCCCTGTTGAAGACTTAACCAAATTGTCATCAACCACCAAAAAGGGGGAGATTGTAAGTGCATCTAGTGCCCCTTAGTGATTTTGGTGGTTTGAAGACTTATAGGTTAAGTATCTAATGTGTTTATAAGTGTATACAGGATCTATAAGTCATTAAGGAGTTTGAGATATTTGAAGAATATCGACCCCTAAAAATATATGTCTTCAGTTGAAGAAATTGGTCTGAAGCTGAAGAAATGAATCGCGAGGAATCTGCGATGAAATTGATATTCCTCATGAAGATACTGATATTGAGAAGACCGGTGGTTCTTGAAGAAAATCCTTCTGAAGAAATTGAAGCGTGAAGATTTACGTTTTCTGTTTTACTTTCTTCGCATTTGATGAATAGGAACACCGTACTGTTAAAGGGGGTCAAAGTAACACTATGGAATGAATTTCCTCATGATGCTCAACCCAAGCCTAATCCTATCAAAAGCCTCAAGTGAGGAATATGAGTGACATGAGGACTCTCATAGTTGAGGGTCCCGACCGTTTCGATAACCACGCCAAGTCATTGGTCTTATCCACTCCAACGGTCATATTACTTAAGGGCATTAGTGTCAAATCATGTCGGGATGCTCCCAGGCCATAAATAGCCACCCCCCACAACCACTAGCTGGTTGGCTGCTCCATTAGAAACTGACACTTGTCATAAGAGCAACCCAAATTCCTCAAAGCTTTTGAGAGTAATTCATCAGTGAGGAAACACACCACCCACCGAAACCACAAACCAAACCTAGTGATTGAGCATCACTGAAGAAGTTGTTCCCGTGTGGGACTGAAGCCTTTTACCTTTGAGGACTGTGCATCCTCCAGACGGTTAGGCGTCATGGTCTAGAGCAATCCAGCAGTCAATTGTGGATCGCCGGGTGACCAAGTTTGTGAGGGTTTGGAAGTCTGCCCTGAAGACTTACCACGCGTGTTGGGCGAGGACTGTGTGTCCTTAGCTCAAGGAGAATACGGTAGGGACTGTGTGTCCTGGTACTGGGTGTCCTTTGGTTTCAATACCAAGCCGCTCCAAACCAGATGTACCACTGTCACAGCAGTTGGAACTGGGTCATCAACAACAGTCTTCACTGAGAAACGGGTTCTAATTCCTAAACTCTTTACTTTTCCAGTATTGTGTGTTGATGAATTTCACTGTGACTGTTTGAAGAATTTGCTGAAGACTTTCTATGAATTTCCTCAACCCCAAATTCTTCACGATAGTTAATCATCATCTGTATTCTGCGTGCCTGCTTATTGTGCAATCTGTTTTCATATTCTTCACTCTGAAATACTGCTGTTGTGAACGTTTGCACGTCTGATCCTTTACTGTTTCCGATGTACATTAGTCATCAGTGAGGAATTTCCTCAAAAGGAATTTCCTCGGTGATGAAATTCTAAAAATCTCCTATTCACCCCTCTAGTCGATATAACGCACTTTCAAGACTTCAACCCACGAAGGGTAATGGCTGCGAGAGTCCACGGAGGGCTCCACCCACGAAGAGTCCACAAAGAAGCAGCCTTGTCTATTCCACCACGGCTTCCTCCCACGAAGGACTAACCTTAGTCATGGTAGATCTTCACTAAGTAGGCGATCTCCTTGCCCTTACAAACATCTTGGTTCAACTCCACAACACAAAGTAGGAGGCTTCCAAGCGACACCTAACCAATTTAGGAGGCACCACCCTCCAAAAGGTAATAGATGTGGTAGAACAATGAACTCCTTGCTCTTGTGCTAAAGATAGTCTCCTCAACACAAAATCACTCTCTCACAGAATAGGCATGGGTAGGAGAGATTGTTTTTGTGGAAAGCGGTTTGGGGAGGCTAGAGATCAAGTTTAAAATGATTGGATTGGAATATCTTGGTCTCAACACATGAGTAGGTGCCTCTCGCTCAGAAAATGGATCTGGCAATGAAGTGTGTGTTCTGAGTGCTTCTCCCACGAATGAGAGGTGGGTGAAGGGGTATATATCGGAAGCACACAAAATCCAACCGTTACACCTAAAGTGACAAACTTAGTGACATCGAAGTGGCAAACTCGGTGGTACCGACATGCACTAAAGGCATCAACTTTTGAATCTCGGTGATACCGATATACACAAGTCGGTGGCACCGAAAAAGTGACTAACGGTCACATGAGCAAACTCAGTGACACCGATACTCAAACTCGGAAATTCCGATTTTGTGTACCGAGGCAACCGAAAGTTGGTTACCCAAACTCGATTGCACTGATATGGTTTTCGGTTGCACCATTTGGTGGAAGTGGCTAGAATTCTGTCTCAGGTCAAATCCGGTGGGGCCGAAATGTGAAAGTTGGTGGCACCGAATTTGAGTATGTGGTTTTGGACAGAATTGTTATGTATGAAAAAATGACCGAGTATTTTAGTGGCTAACTTAGAGCATTTGAGCAACCAGTTCATTTTAATACCTCACCCCCTTTAATAGTATTGACTTTCCTATGGACTCAAAAGTGATTTCTCACAAATATAAAATGAAGAGTCTTCTAGCTTAGAGCTTGAGCCAATCCTAATCCGTTCTTGCATCAAGGGGTATATCCACATAAACCTTTAACCAAAGCATCTTTTGATCTTTTCTGAAATATACTTGGATAAACATGTTAGTCGAATGATCCATATGTTGTGACAAATTATCTAAACCACCCTAGGGAGAAATTGTGCTTTCAGTGGCCGGCCGGCGCGGGCGAGCAGTGCGTGATGCCGGCAGGCCAGCAATCTGAGCGACTCGACATAAGCAAGCATGCACGAGCGAGCGGACGAGCTGCGGGCGACCTGCATGGCGAGCGCTAGGCGAGCTTGCACGGGAACTCCAACAGGTCCACGTTATGCATATGGCTATTGCTACGTTGTAGATGGATCTTGATCATGCATACTACTATGTAGGAGTCAAACACATGCGAGATGTGCGGCGAGGATCTCGGGGAATATTCTCATTTATCGCTCAGGTTTGCGGGCTCTGTTCCATTGCAACCGATTTCGGCCTTTAAATCGCAGTTTCCTCGGACCTTATTCGATATTTAAGGGTGTGTTTGGTTGGAGAACCAACTGTCATGGAATGGAATGGTTCCATTCCAGAGGAACGGGTCGGTTCCGTTCTTGTGTTTGGTATGAGCAAAAAAGTGGAACGGGATGGTTCCGTTCCAGTGTTTGGTTGGGTTCTGTTCCTCCTCCCTTTCTCTCCTCCCTCTCTATCAAATCTCTATATCCCTTTCGTGACCAGCAGGTGTAGCACCACTCCACCATGGATCGGGAGCTCGCAGCTCGTGCAATCCCCGTCGCCGAATCAAGCTCTTGTAGCTGGGAATGGACTCCTCAAGCCTCGATCTGTGCAGATCGAAAGAGGAGGAGATGGATCAGCCCTTCTACGCAGATCGAATGAGGGAAGGAGGAGAGGAGAGCTGGCCGGCGGTGTAGAACAGGGGGTCGGCAGCGCTTGATGTGGTGCGGTCGGCGGCGCAACGCTTGTGTCCGGCGGCGCAACATATGGAGGGGGGTGGCGGCGCTGCAGAAGAGGGGCCGCGGCGCTGCAGAGGGAGGAAGGGGAGGGAGGGAAAGGGACGGCGACACAGCAGAAGGGGCCTGGCGGCGCTGCAGAAGGAGGGAGGAGAGGGAGGGAAAGGGTCGGCGGCGCAGCAGAAGGGGGGCGGCAGCGCACATGCGCAGGAGGGAGGAGGAGGTCGAGCGGGGTCGAGCAGGAGGGAGGAGGAGGTCGAGTGGGGAGGAGCGATTCCGCGTGATTCCTCCGATTTGGAGGTCTCAGCGCATTCCTCATATTGGAGGAATATTCTCTTCGCGGGAACGACCTGGTTCCGGTTCCACCTATAAACCAAACGCAGGGACACGCCTCTGGTGCGGGTCCGACCCGTGCCGTTCCACCTAGTGACAGCAACCAAACACACCCTAAGGGTCGCAGTTTTAAGGGGTCTGTGTGCTAGAGATGCTCTTAGAGCAACTCTAGCAGACCCCGTATTCCGCAAAACTGAAAACGTGATTTACAGTTCACGCAGCACGGCCTCTACGGGTTCAAAATAGCCGCAGTAGAACAGAATCCATAACTAAAACTGTAGAATTTGAGAAACTAGTTTCGCGCGAGAAATTAACGCAAAAGCTCGCATGTCATTCATACAAAGCGACAAATCATTCATACATACCATATATTTTTTACATAAAAATCTAGCAGTACACTACCCTACCTTAAAACTAGCCAAAATCAAGCTTGCCGGAGCTCATCGGGTGCAGCAACTGACCTAATCGAGCTTTTCGGAGCTCAATCATCATCAGTGGAGGTGAGGTCGACATAGATATTCTCTTGCTCTATCTTCTCACAAGAAAACTCCTCCTCCTTCTTGTTCAGCGCGAGGGCCTTTGCGAGGCCCTTCTCATAGAGCATGATGTCGATCTCCTCCTATCTTCGGTGGCACTGCAACTCCTCTTCCTCCTCATGCGCAGTGAGTGCAAGAATGGCTGTCAAAATCGCGTCCACCTCCGTGTGGGGGAGGAAATCCTGTGGCCCGACGATGCCACAGGCCCGCCGCTTCAGCTCCGTCTAGGCCCGCGGCTCCCTCTTGACCGCGTGGACCGGGGGGAGGTCCTACGGCTCCCTCTTCACACGGGTGAGCGAGGAATGCAGGCCGATGCCCCAGAGGAGCTGCCTGCACACGAGAAGAGGCGCCCACGACGACGAGAGGCCTTGGTTGGTGTAGAGACGCGTGACCCGCTTTCGCAGTGCGTCGAATGCCACGTGATGACCCACAAGTGTAGGCGATCTATCATAGTCCTTTCAATAAGTAAGAGTGTCAAACCGAACAAGGAGTAGTAGGAAATGACAAGCGATTTTCAGTAAGGTATTCTCTGCAAGCACTGAAATTATCGGTGACAGATAGTTTTGTGGTAAGGTAATTCGTAACGTGTAGCAAGTAAGAAATGTAACAACGGTGCAACAAGGTGGACCGATCCTTTTTGTAGCAAAGGACAAGCCTGTACAAACTCTTATGTAAAGGAAAGCGCTCCCGAGGACACATAGGAATTTATTTCAAGCTAGTTTTCATCATGCTCATATGATTCGCGTTCGTTACTTTGATAATTTGATATATGGGTGGACCGACGCTGGGGTGCTGCCCTTACTTGGACAAACCTCGCACTTATGGTTAACCTCTCTCGCAACTACGAAAGAGGAATTAAGATAAACTTAACCATAGCATTAAACATATGGATCCAAATGAGCCCCTTATGAAGCAACGCATAAGCTAGGGCTTAAGCTTCTGCCACTCTAGCAACCCATCATCTACTTATTACTTCCCAATGCCTTCCTCTAGGCCCAAATAATGGTGATGTGCCATGTAGTCGACGTTCACATGACACCACTAGAGGAGAGACAACATATAACTTATCAAAAATATCTAACGAATACCAAATTCACATGATTACTTATAACGAGACTTATCCCATGTCCTTATGAACAAACGTAACTACTCACAAAGCATATTCATGTTCATAACTAGAAGAGTATTAATAATTATTAAGAATCTGAACATATAACCTTCCACCAAATAAACCAACTAGCATCAAGTACAAGGAGTAATTAACACTACTAGCAACCTACACGTACAATTAGGAGGTTTTGAGACAAAGATCGGATACAAGAGATGAACTAGGGTTTGGAGAGGAGATGGTGTTGATGAAGATGTTGATGGATATTGACCCCCTCTCGATGAGAGGATCTTTGGTGATGACGATGGCTTCGATTTCCCCCTATGGGAGGGAAGTTCCCCCGGCGGAATAGCTCCGCGGGAGCTCTAGATTGGTTCTGTCGAAGTTCCACCTCGAGACGATGGCGCCTTCATATAGTAGAAGATGGGCACCGGAGGCCTGCCAGGGGGCCCACAAGCCTGCAAGGCGCGATGAGTGGGTAGGCCACGCCCCTGGCTTGTGGCTACCTGGTGGGTCTCCTCCGGTATTTCTTTCGCCCATTATTTTTATATATTCCAAAACAATTCTCCATAACTTTTCAGGACTTGGAGTTGTGCAAAATAGGTCTCTCAGATTTGCTCCTTTTTCAGTCCAGAATTCCAGCTGTCGGCATTCTCCCTCTTCATGTAAACCTTGTAAAATAAGAGAGAAAAGGCATAAGTATTGTACCATAATGTGTATTAACAGCCCATAATGCAATATATATTGATATAAAAGCATGATGCAAAATGGACGTATCAACTCCCCCAAGCTTAGACCTCGCTTGTCCTCAAGCGAAAGACGAGATCAATAAATATGCCCAAATGTTTAGAGATGGAGGTATTGATAAAATAAAATATGGACATGAAGGCATCATGATTATGTTTAGAACAACAATACATATTGACATAGAATATCTTATACTAGAGTAACAATTCGTTCACAAGGTAAAGTATGAATCAAGAACTCTATTGAGAACTAACAAACTATGATTTCAGTCATTGAAGCAATTCCAATTTATCACAACGTAGGAAAGAGTCAATATAAGAGCTTGTAAGGCAAATCCACATACTCAATCGTCTTATGGTCTTTCATAATTGCTAACACTCACGCGGTACCTATGATGTCAAAGCTTCAATCGGACACAGAGAAGGATAGGGGCTTATAATTTTGCCTCCCAACTATTTACCTCAAGTGTAATGTCAACAATAATAACTCATGATCACCCACATTTGAGTGGTTATATTTGTCTGGATAATTCCCCGACACATGACGCTTGCCAAAAGATAAAGGCAAGATAAAGGAAATGGTGAAGATCACCACGACTCTTACATAAAGGTAAGTACTAGAAAAGTAAAGGTAACAAATAGCCCTTCGCAGAGGGAACCAGAGGTTGTCATGCGCTTTTATAGTTGGATGTGCAATCCCTTAATGCAAAAGAATGTCACTTTATATTGCCCCTTCTCATAAAGATCTTTATTATGCAGTCCTTCATTTTTATTTCTTCTATATCACAAGTTCATATAAAGTTTATTTTCCTCGCACTAATAAACCACACATATTTAAAGTGCAATTTTTATTGCTTGCACCGATGACAACTTACTTGAAGGATCTTACTCAATCCATAGGTAGGTATGGTGGACTCTCAAGGAAAAACTGGGTTAAAGGTTTTTGGATGCACAAGTAGTATCTCTACTTGGTGCAAGAGTTTCTGGCTAATATATGGTGGAAGCAAGCGACACATGTTGAAGGATATACAACCATATAACTTCTATTCAGAAGTAAGAAAACATAACTCATTATGTTGTCTTCCTTGTCCAACATAAACCTTTTGGCATATGATATTTTAATAAGTGCTCACAATCGCAAAAGAGTTCTAAGATGATATACTTATATGTGAACCTCTCTTTCTTTATTACTTCCTCATAATTGCAACAATGACCAATAGCTATGTTTGTTAACTCACAACAAATTTCAATCGACATACCTTTTATATGTGAGGTCATCACTCCTCGTAAGATCATTATGCATCTTATTTTGCTTTTTATGCTATACTTCTTTCTATTTATTTTTCTTAAGATCATATGGCAAACAAGCAAAGCCCTTGACTCAAAACTACTCTTTATTATATAACTCTTGGACTTTCTTACATAGGGGGAACAAAAGGGAAAGTCAAAACTAGATCACACTAAAACTTTATTCTACTAGATCAAGATATAAATAAAAGGATCGAACGAAGAAAACCAGAAAAGTAAAAAAGGTGTGATAGTGATACGATACCGAGGCACCTCCCCCAAGCTTGGCACAAGCCAAGGGGAATGCCCATATGTAATGCCCCAAGTGTAACATTGCCATATTTGGAAACCTTTCATGTTTGGATCCATGTGGTCATGCTATATGAGAGTTGTGATTTCATGTGGGCATTCCATGTCTTCTACTTTGCATCATACCATTCATTGCATCCATGCCATTTCTTGTGTTGTTGTTGTTGTTGATCCATATGTGTGGTGTGATGAGTGCATGTGGTATGTGATGATGATGTGGTGTTTGCAAGCTTGGGTTTCAAACTATGTTAGTTTTCAAACTAGATCCCAAAAGGCCCCTTCTTGTTTATTCTTTTGAGCTCATGTTTTACTTGCTCCTTTCGTGTTTTAAAAATGTAGATCATTTAGTGCCTTTTCTTGTGGATGTGGAGATGTGGCTAGGGAATTTTAAAACTTTGCTTAAATGGGGTTTTATTTACAAAACATATTAAATTAATTCTCTTTTGTAAATATTTTATTGCTCCAAAAATCATCTTTGTATTTTATTTAATTGGGTCATAATTCCCTTATGACCAGGGTTATTTTATTTTTATTTTTGGAGACCTAGATTTCCCTAGGTGATTTATTTGTTGTGGTATTTGTTTTAAATGGAAAAATCCACTTGGGTTTCTCCGTGTTCTCTCGCGCCAGCGAGGTGGGCCTCCTCCTTCGCGCAGGCCCAGCACCTCTCCTCCTCGCAGCGCAGCCCATCTTCCCCCGTTCCTCTCCTCTTCTGTGACGACGTTGTCGTCCTCGTCTGCTTCCCGTCAGGTCCCGAGAGAGAGAGAGAGTGCGTGCTCCGCCGTCTCACGGACGTCGAGGCATCCCCCTCGCCCCTATTTATTCCCCCTCGATGTCTCGACAGTCTAGGGTTCCTCCTCGCGCCGCCACCTCCTTCTCCTTCCTCCATCTCCCTCTTCCTCCCCCTCGAGAGGTAAGTGTCAGTAAGGTTCAGAGGATAGCCGTCGTCGAATCTGCGTCCCCCTTGTCGCCGGCAGCCTCTCCCCGCGGCGTCAGCGAGCATGGGGCATCTCCCGCCGTTCCGTTCCCGTTGCTAGAGGGGTGGTTCCCTCTCTCTGGCGCTCCCTCCGCGGCGGCTCCGTCAGGCCGGAGCAACACGTTGTCGACCCCACGCCTCTTCGTCCCCTTCTTCCTCTCCGACGTGCCATCCTCCTCTTCGCGACGCGTAGGGTGAGCAAGAACTTGTCCCCTTCCTTTCCTCCTCCTAGCGTAGGTCGTCGTAGCTCTCTGCTGTCGCTGCCGTCGCCGCCGTCTCCATAGTAGGTGCTCGCAGAGCCGTAGATGTGGTGCGCCTCCTGGTGAGCTCCGGCCAGGAATGGATCCTTCGATGATCCCTCTTCCTCCCCGCAAGTTCTCCCGTGCCAATTTGGCCCGTAGCTACACCCGCGTGGTTCCCCTGTTCCGGCCACCGTCGATCTGTAGAAGGAACAGAGGGGGTTACTCAAAAGAGTTACTTCCCCCTCTCTGTTAAGATCCGCAGCGTAGCAGAGTGGTGTATAGGTGGGTTTTGCGCATGGTGGTCATGGGTTCGAGTCCCACAGGCGCCCCCTTTTTAATTTGTGTTTTCGTGGAACAGTAGCTCGACAGGGAAGCTTGGTTTGCTTTGTTTCCCCTCTCTGTCAAACGCAAGGGCAGTAACCCAGTGGTGGAGTGGAGTTGCTGTAGACCAGAGGCTCTGGGTTCGAATCCCAGAGGCTCCTTTTGTTTTTATCACCTATTTTATTTTTTCCTGTGCAATACTTGGGCAGCAAGCTGATGCTCCCTTTAGCTAGAGTTGTGGTGTGGTTATTTTACTGCTTAGGGTGTTGTGCTCATGTATGTGTGTATGCATTGGGTGTATGTGTGTAGGAGAGTACATGCACATGTGTAGTGTATGTGTGTGTAGATGCTGCATGTGTATGTGGGTGTAGTGCGTGTAGTTTGTGTGTGTGTGCACTTGGGAAGAGGTGCATATATGTGAGAGTGTGTGTGTGTGCATGTGGTGGAACATGCATATGTGCAAGAGGGCAGCCCCTCTTGATGCACCTCTTGTACTAGGAATGTGTGTGAGTATGTATTTGTGTGTAGGTGTTCATGCATGTGTGTGTGTGGGCATGAGTGCACATATGCACTTGTGCATGAGGGCTAACCCCTCATGCTTGCCCTTATGTTGATGTGATGGTTTATGAACCTTGTGTGTGTGCATAGGTAGGTATAGGGATGCCATGTATGCTTGATTCACATGTGATATGCTTATAGTGATTTCTAGGTTGATTTTCGAGCTAGCTTTGTGCCTACAAGTTCCATGCAAGTACCATGTATTATATATGATTTTGGGGTACAATCATCCCAAGAATTCACTGGTGGAATCAGATTTCACTTTGGAGCAACTTCATAAACTGTCATTTTTTCTGTCTTGATGCCATGTTTAGAGCTTAGTGTCATGTGGTGTGTTGGCCCTATGAGGATGAATCCTTGATGTGGAAGTAGTGGGTGAACCCCTCTATAACATGGAGTCTTTTTTTATACATAGGAGTTTGTAGGCACTTGTTGTGCCTTGTCAAAGTTGACACTTGGCTGAAATTGTCAGCTTTGTGAAAATCTGTGATTTTCACTGTCTCAGAATCTGCTGTTATTTTCTTCCCTTGTTGTTTTGTTTGCACAAGCTCATGTGTTGGGAATCAGCCCATGCAACCAACTAAGGTTTGTGACCTTTTGGGTTGGTCTAGCTCTCTGTTAAATTTCATGCTCTTTCACTTCCCGTAGATATCATTTTTGGAGGCTGCCAAAATGCTTCAGAGCATAAGCAGCTGGTGAAAATCTGAGATTTTCACTAAGTCCCAGAATTTGTTATTATTGTCCAAGTTTGTGTCCATAGATCTTCCCATGTGTGATTTCTTTGTATAAACTTCTTGCACAGGCTTGTAGAGCTTTTGAATGGCTTTTGCCACATATCTTGTTTGGCACATTTGGGTGGCTGTAGGTACTTTGAATGTTGTCACTACTAGGAAAAGGCCTGCTAGTGGCGCACCTGTTTTGGCTACTAATGGTGCACTATAGGTGCGCCACTAGCATCACGCCATTAGAATTTTTTACTAATGGCGCACCACAGGTGCGCCATTAGTATCTGGTATACTAATGGTGCACCAGGCAGTGCGCCATTAGTATAGCTCATGGTGCGCCATTAGTATGCCTCCCAGGTGCGCCATTAGTATGCCTCTTAGATGCGCCATTAGTATGCCTCCCAGGTGCACCATTAGTATGCCTCCCAGGTGGGCCATTAGTATGCCTTCCAGGTGCGCCATTAGTATGCCTCCCGGGTGTGCCATTAGTATGTCTCCCAGATGTGCCATTAGTATAGCTCATGGTGCGCCACATGTTATACTACCAGCTCTAAAAATATTCAATTATTATCCTCACACCCACAAGAAGGTTCAAGATAAACACATATTACACCACAATGAAAATATGTTTATAAACATGCACATACATTGAACGCATGTTGACAAACAAATTAACCTAGAGGAAGCATAATTTTGACCATCTTAACAATCATCTAGAACACACAAGTCACGCTCATGCAGGGACAGTTCCCTTTTCGTGTCGAAGCTCATCCAGCAGCCCTCGATGCCATAAGTGTACCCTTCGACGCGCATCGGATGATCTCTTGGAGTCCTCTCCTCTCCTGTAGCCTTCTTCAGCTGCTTCGTCGTTTCGGTGTGAACCTCGCGGTGCTGCAGCAGATGCTTGTTCTTGAAGAACTTCTTTCCACAGCCATCCACCGGGCAGATGTGGTGCTCATGCAGGGACAAATCATTCTTCGTGTCGAAGCTCATCGAACAACCCTCGATGCTGCACGTGTACCCTTCGACGCGCATTGGATCATCTCTTGGAGTCCTCTCCTCTCCTGTGGCTTTCTTCGGTTGCTTCATCGTTTTGGTTCTGGTTATGTGCTTACTTTAGTTACCATTGTTACTAAGAATGAAAACATAGCAATCATATGGCCGATGTGTACTGACTTATCAACTAAAGTAAAAAAATAAGTCACATACATGATAGCCTGATTCAAGATCAGTAATAAAAAAGAATATAATCGTGTAATAATTTTCTGAACTAAGATTCATGCTTGTATTTTTTCAGGTGGGTGCACATGGAGAAGACATGCTTGACACGTCCGTTATCCTGGCACATTTGAGTGGAATAAACAACTATAGCTACAAGTATAATTATACCATTGAATCATGGATATGATCACCACAACTGCACAAACTAAAGTCTGCGTTCTGTTTCAGTTGTGCAACCATAATCCATAGTTTCCCCTTGATCCTAGTAAAATAAGGCTACAGCTTTACAAGTTCTGTCACAGGAGAAGTGCTTTTAGTTCAAGTTATTGTAGGCCTGGTGTATTGCATCAATCTGTTCTCACTTGATGACATTCTTACAGTGAGTGTGATAGTTAGAGTCTCCAGAGCAGTGATTTGTAAATAGAATTGTGTCCTTGTCAGAATAAACCGTATCAAGAATTACCCAAACTATTTGTCATTCTAAGGTCTCCCTACTTGGTGTACATAATAACAATATTGACGGGACAACAAGGCGTCAAAGTAAGGCAACTTTGCACAATGTTAAAAATATGAATAACACTCCAGTACACATAATCTGTAACATCTCGCCATATGTCAAAAAGATTCACAAATTAGAATCCAATATGTTATAGGAGTAACTAAAATAAGAGTTGCAGCTCACAAACTTCTGACATTTCTAGTATAATCATATATTGTAATCATAAATTGTGAAATGCATCCATTATATAAACTGGCTAGACCATGCATAAAGTGGCAAACTAACAAGATATATTGGTTGTGAGGTAAGATTACATGGCATAATGGCTGCTGGCATCTTACCCGCTCGTTTACAGAGTTAAGAAGCCTATCCACACCTGCAATGAGACAGATAATGCTCGCATTGGAGATCAATACACCTTTGGGGTCACCAGTAGTTACACTAGTATACATTATAGTGCATATATCTGTCCTTTGATTCACTGGAAGGTCAAATTCTTGGTCACCTGCCTGCAGATAAGATGTCACAAGGAAAGTACATAGTTAATAACTGTGTAGATAAGATCGTCTCAGTAAAATGTTTTTTTACATCAATTGGAAAACTAGAATAGTTGCATCTTTGATCTATTGTAAGTGCGAATGCACTTCGTGATCTAGCACAGGTAGCAAAAATTATCTAAGGATATTTGATCACAGATGGTAACAACAAATGAACAAATAACTTGACAAGTTTGCAGCCAATAACCGTTAGATTCCTTATTTTTGATGTTCCACGAATGAGATTACGTTAAATGTTTGCTCATCCAGTCATTCACTACACTGAGGATACAGTTAGACATAATACTGAAGTGCAGAACTCCACATCATGATGAAATATTCATATTTAAGAAACAATATTCAGAAGAATCAACATACAAAGCTGACAACCTATCTTACCAAAGAAAGGAACTCAGCCCAAGAAAACTGGGCTTGCCTCGGATTGGGCTACCCAAAAAGGGCTTTAGGGATATAAACGACAGTCGATATACTGCTTTGTAGTGTTTCCACTTTCCTAAGTTACCGACCAAATAGGGGTCATTGGGTCAACATGCATCAATGCATCATCCCCCAGGCAAAGGCATGAATACCAAGTATTGAAAAGAGAAGTTCATGGGACTTCGCAAGCATACAAATTCTACATATTATATAAACTGGCTAGACTATGGAAAACATGGCATATTTTAGGAGGATTACAACAAACTAACAAGATATATTGGTACACACATAAAGTGGCAGAACAAAAAACATGCCAACGGACCAACCTCATCAACATTTGATCCCTTGGGATGTGCACATGGTCGAAGCGCAGAACACCATTATCCATGCTGTTATACGCCCCACTGCCAAACTTTCCACCAATATCACCGAGAGTAACGCCAGGAAGAGGAGAGTGGTCATCTAAGCTTCGCAACTGCACAATGAAACCTGAAATATGGATGTACATGAGTTACAGTTTGCAAAGGGAAAGACCACTTAAGTGTCAACCATAAAATGCAGAATGCTTTACCATGTATGCCATAGTCTTTTCCTTCCGTAATGAGACGAGCATAGACAACTGCATGAGTGGAAGCTTTGCCCAAGCCGCCAGACCACCACTGCACATTGGAGAGGGGAAATCATTAACCATGAAAAAGGAGGCCCTTGAGAAATTTTGGATTGCTGAGAAAATATAACTAAGAAAGCAAAATCCTAAAATAAATAAGCAAACTATATAAGCAGGTTTACAAAATGTTACCTTGCTAGAGGTCAGAGTTGGGCTGTGCATAACAAACTCATCGGTACTTGGATCAAATGTGGCAGTTGTCTCAAGACCCTGAACATTTGAACCATGGCCAAGTTCGGTCTCAGCATAGCATCCAATTATTTGGAACTTGTATGCCATTAGCAACCACTTCTTCTGTTGCTCTTCAGTCCCTTGCCCTTTTATGGCAGGAACAAACATGCCCTGCAAAAGAAGCATCGCATTAAGTGTTGTTGCCAATTTGAGAAAATAAGTTAATTTATGTTCCTAGTTGCAGTCATCAAGAGATCAAAGATAATTAAAGCACTCTGAGGACAAGCTTATGAAAACTCATACATGAGGCGTTTGGTACAGCCAACAAACTCCCCTGTACTACCAACATGATTAGCAATACTTGACATTGAACTAGTAAAATGGCAGCGAGAACCCCTGAGAACTGTATTACTCTTATTAGAACTAACGTCGTAGCCTACCGATTATACGGATCGATTCTCAGCCAAAGAGCAACATCAAGCTGAGCTCAGGAACAATTGGGAGCAATGAAAAGAAGTACACGAAGGCAGCAATACCTACACAGTGCACAAGCAACATCCAGGCCCACCATGCCTCCACTGACGATAGCAACGTCGAGCTCGTCATCCCCAGCTCTCACGCCGCCAACCTTCTCCAGGCCACCCTACATGTTTAGGGACACAATCAATCGCGCCTTAGGAACGAAACCTGAACCAATCTAGCGATCCGCGGGCTCTGCACCTAACGCTAGGTCGCCAGCCCCCCTTGGGCCATGGGGACGAGCGGGAGAGGGAGGGAGGGGGGAGGAGAAGGGAAGGAGACTAACCAGGGGCCGCGCGGGGAGGTACCCGACGCCGTCGAGGAGCGCGTCCGACGAGGCTCGCCGCCGACGAGGCGACTGCCGCTGGGAGGGAGAGCAGGAGAAGGGGATCGATACGGGAGAGAGCGAGCTCGACTTGGTTGATACGGGCACAGGGGCTGCGCGGGGACTGGCATGGGGATTTTAGTGGGGGTGATAGCAATGGCGCATCCCCACGGGTGCGCTATTAGTTTTTTTATATAGCAATGGCGCATCCCCAGGTGGTGCGTCATTAGTAGTTTTGCAAAATAAAATTATAGTAGTGGCGCACTGGGTGAGTGGTGCGCCAATACTAGTTAAACTAGTAATGGCGCACTCTGCCCCGGTGCGCCATTAGTACTTTTGCAAAAAAAATAGTAGTGGCGCACCGAGTGTGTGGTGCGCCATTAGTGTCCATCACACTAATGGCACACCTACACATGGTGCACCACTACTATATAGTAGTGGCGCACTACTTGTCTGGTGCGCCATTAGTGTCTATATCATCTATAGCCCTTTTCCTAGTAGTGTGTAGACAAACTGCTATGATGCTGTTTAGGACAGATTGCATGTTTTAGTTGTTTTGAAGCTTGTGTGAGCATTGTTGATGGTGTGCTGTGTTTCTTTGCACCACCCCACTTATATTTGTTTGTTTGATCATGTGGCAACCTGGGAACACGAGAAGAGTGCCATTGGAGTGTGCTTGTGGTGGATTTGAACCGTAGGACTCCATATCTTGTTTCGTAGTTTCCGGTTGATCCGTAGCTCCGTTTTCAACGTTCCTTATATGTTTTTTGCATCGTTTTCTTGTGATGCACCTGTTCATGCCATCTTCATGCATGTTAAGATAGCTTAGTGTGAAGTTCTGTCAAGAAGTTTATCTTCTCATCTCATGCATATGAAAGTGACTAGAATAGTGATGCATGCTTCCTTCTCATCTCATGCATCATATTGTTTGTTGCATCATGTTATGTTGGTGTTCATTGGCTGTTATGTTTATCTTGGGTAGCATCGGGATCGGAGAGCGAGTACGTGGATTCTGGAGAGTACGCGCAGGACGATCAAGAGCAGTTCCAAGCTGAAGACATCACATGCAAGATGATCGTGACCTTGATACCTTATCTAGCTTTGTTATGCTTAGAATCACGTTTCCTTCGATATATGCTCGCTGCCTACCACTTGATAAAAATGCCTCATGTTAATGCCATGAAACCCAAACACCTTCCCCTCCTAGCTAATATTGTTTGGCTAAGTAGGCTTGCTCAGCTTCTAATGTATAGCTTTGCTAGTTGCAGGTGCCACCTGTCTCATGTGATAACATGAGTATTTTGATATCATTATGACTAAACTGTTATTTAATTAATGCACCTATATACTTGGTAAATGACGGAAGGCCTAGCCTTTTGCCGGGTGATTTGTTCCGTTGTTGCCGCCTTAGTTTCGGTTACCGGTGTTTGATTCCATAACTGATCTCTCCTAACACGGTCGGGGGTGTTATGGGGGACCCCCTAGATAAATCGTGTAGTGTCAAGGCTTGTCCGGCAGGACCCAACATTGGTTTAATTTGCTAATCACCTAATAATAAATTGCATAGGGAATAGCTACCCCGAGGAGTTAATCAACAACCCGGGCCAGTGCTCCTCATGAGTGTTGGTCCAAATTGGGCAGACCGCGGGGCCTACACAGAGAAACTTGAGGTTTGGTTCCTGTAGGACTTTCCATCCCTCGTGTCCTCAGACTGAGATACGCGGCTCTTATCAGGGTCGTCGATACGACGGGAGGTCCTGCTAGATTTGTCTTACCTTAGCGATATATCTTGCGTATAGGAATCCCGGTGAAACTTTGGGTCTCCTCAAAGTTGAGGTTTTCCTCTAAGGAATCCGACGAGATCACGAGATTCGTGATAGAGGATTACTTTGCGGCCCGTGGCAGTTTGTGATGGACTAGTTGGAGCACCCCTGCAGGGTTTAATCTTTCGGAAAGCCGTGCCCGTGGTTATGTGGCAAACATGGATAATTTGTTAACATCCGGTTCTAGATAACTTGAATTAACTCTAATAAAACTGCCAACCGTGTGCATAACCGTGACTGTCTCCTTCAAAGACCTCTCTTCGATCGAGAACACGGTGGGGTTATGTTTGATGCAAGTAGGTGTTCAGGATCACTTAGTGATCACCTAGTCTTCGACCGCTCGCGTAGACCACCATAGCAATAACTCTGATCTTCGTAAGTTAGCCACCATATATGCTTAGGATGCTGCAACCTATACACTGAACCTTCCTCACCTAATAACTTGACTAGTTTCGGTACCAAGGTCATCCGATTGCTGAGTCCCCGTGGCTCACAGTTTACTACAACACCCCAACAGGTACAGGTACGCCCGACGCATGAGATCTTGACGGCACGTAGCTGGGGATATCATAGTATTAGGATTGAGGCGTGGTCGTGATCGTGGGCCAGCATGCGGGATATCATAGTCTTTTCCTTGTTTCATGTTGTCCGTAGCGGGACTAACTTGTCTGAATAATTGTGTGGATGTAAACCTTATATATTCTATGTCAGATGGCAAATGTATGCCCTATTTGTCATTCTTTGATTATGTATTGCTATGATTATCTCGCTTGCGAAACGTTTAGATGCGCCTCTTTCCCTTTTGGGGCATCGCCCCCAAAATAGGAAAGGGCCGCATCTTAGTCGTTACACCATAACCATGTGTTGAGTTGTCTTTCTTCGAAGGTAGTGGTGTTGGAGTTGTTGGTGAGGTTGAAAGCTTGTCCTTCGTCTTCCAAGGCATGGGCTCACCATCGTGAAAATATGAACTAGTCTCCGGAATCCTCAAGCCTGTAGGCAAACTCATTTTCTTAAATATGTATTCATACTCACAGTTTTGGTTTTGCAGGTCATAGATCTGGGCTTGGAGGTGCTCAATTTTCTTGTAAATCATGAAGGCGTGATCCCAGAGGTTCTTGGCGTCCAGCTTGTGCTTATGAGTAAACTCCCCGATCATCAGGTGATTAGCATTAAGTCCTCGTTCCACCATCCCTTGGCACTTGAAGACTTGTTGCTCCATTGCTTTGAGCCTTGCCTCCACGCCTCCGCTCTTCTTTGGCCCCTCAACATCACGGATATGCAGCACCCCCTCATGCATCTCAATGGTTTGAGGGTGTTGCATCACCTCCGCAAGGTAGGGGTTGATGACCCTCTCAAATTATTTGTCCTTCAGAGTACTTGAAGACGTCATGTTGATCTAAATTAGTTATAGAAACAGCTCAAAACGAAAACATGAGATATTGTTGAGATACGAAGGTCAAAACCTTCGGGATATTATATAATGAATTTTTGCCAACCCGAAGGAGTCTTCCACAAGAAAAAGGAGTCCGGAGGGTGCACGGGGTGCCATAAACCTGCAGGGCACGACCAAGGGGGTAGACTGCGCCCCCTGGCTTGTCGCCTCCTCGTGCACGCTTCAGATTGCTTTAAATTTTCCTAATTTTTTTTAAATATTCCAAAACTGGTAAAAGTTTCCATTGAAACGTTTTGGAGTCGGTTTGCTTATCGTCGCACATACATATTCCTTTTCGGGATCCGAGACATTCTGATAGTTCTCCCTAATGTACTCCTCCAGAGTTATGGTATTGATAATATTAGTTTCAACATTTATGGGAGTACCTGCTACAGCAACAAAAGTCCTTCCTTAGCGCTAGGAATTCTTCTTGTTACTTCTCTGGTTTGCGTCGGTTTTTCCCTTGAAGAGGAAAGGGTGATGCAGCACATGAGCAGTAAGTATTTCCCTCAGTTTGAGAACCAAGGTATCGATCCAGAAGGAGGGCCTCGTCAAGTCCAGAGTACCTGCGCAAACACAAACAAGCTTGCACCCAACGCTTCAAAGGGGTTGTCAATCCCTTCAAGATTGTTTGCAAAGTGAGATCTGAAGGCGGAAAGTGCAACGAAGTAAAAAGTGTAAGGCTGAAAATATGGTGTGGAGTAGACCCTCGGGGCCATAGTGTTCACTAGAGGCTTCTCTCATAATAGCAAATATCACGGTGGGTGAACAAATTACTGTAGAGCAATTGACAGAACCGCGCAAAGTCATGACGATATCTAAGGCAATGATCATACATATATGCATCACGTCCGAGACAAGTAGACCGATACTTTCTGCATCTACTACTATTACTCCACACATCGACCGCTATCCAGCATGCATCTAGTGTATTGAGTTCATGACGAACAGAGTAACACTTTAAGAAAGATGACATGATGTAGAGGGATAATAGCAAACCAATGATGAAAACCCCATCTTTTTACCCTTGATGGCAACAACACGACGCGTGCCTCGCTACCCCTTCTATCACTGGGTGAGGTTACCGCACGGTATGAACCCAAAATCAAGCACTTCTCCCATTGCAAGAATCATAGATCTAGTTGGCCAAACAAAACCCACAACTCGAAGAGAATTACAAGGATATGAAATCATGCATAAGAGAGATCAGAAGAAACTCAAATAAGATTCATAGATAATCTGATCATAAATCCACAATTCATCGGATCTCGACAAACACACCGCAAAAGAAGATTACATCGGATAGATCTCCATGAAGATCATGGAGAACTTTGTATTGATGATCCAAGAGAGAGAAGAAGCCATCTAGTTACTAGCTATGGACCCATAGGTCTATGGTGAACTACTCACGCATCATCGGAGAGGTCATGGTGTTGATGAAGAAGCCCTCCGTGTGCGAATCCCCCCTCCGGCAGGGCACCAGAACGTGCCCTAGATGGGATCTTGTGGAGACAGAAGCTTGCGGTGGCGGAAAAGTGATTTCGATGATCTCCTGATTTTTTTGGGATTTTTAGGGAATTTATAGGCGCAACCCCTAGGTCAGGGGGAGCTTAGGGGGCCCACAAGCCTGGGTGGCGCGACATATCCCCCTGGTCGCGGGGTGGGGGCTTGTGGGGCCCCTGAGGCTCCCCTGCCTTGGCTCCCAATCTTCTTCCGTTCCGGAAAAAATCTTTTCGGGGATTTTCTTCCGTCTGGACTCCGTTTCAACATCTCCTCTGAAAGGGGTCAAAAACATGGAAAAAACAGGAACTGGCACTTGGCACTGAGTTAATAAGTTAGTCCCGAAAAATATATAAAAGGCATGCAAAACATCCAAAGTTTGACAAGATAATAGCTTGAAACCATCAAAAATTATAGATACGTTGGAGACGTATCAAGCATCCACAAGCTTAACTCCTGCTCTTCCTCGAGTAGGGAAGTGATAAAGAATGAATTTTTGATGTGGAATGCTACCTAGCATAGTTGTCCTTTGCAACTTCTTTCACGTGACATGAATATTCAGATCCTTAAGATTCAAAACAATAGTTTGCTATCAACATGAAAACAATAATACTTCAAGCAAACCAGCAAGGTAATCATGAACTTTCAAAATAACAAGGCCAAAGAAAGTTATCCCTACAAAATCATATAGTCTGGCAATGCTCCATCATCCTCACACAACTAATGTAAATCATGCACAACCCCGATATTGGCCAAGTAATTGTTTTCTCACTCTTACTTTCTCAAACTTTTTTTAACTATCACGCAATACATGAGCTCGAGCCATGGATATAGCACTATAGGTGGAATAGAGTGTGGTGGTGGTTCTGAGACAAAAAAGAGGAGATGGTCACATTGACTCGGCGTATCAATAGGCTATGGAGATGCCCATTAATAGATATCAATGTGAATGAGTAGGGATTGACATACAAAAGGATGCACTAGATCTATAAGTATGTGAAAGCTCAAAAGGAGAACTAGTGGGTGTGCATCCAACTTGCTTGCTCACGAAGACCTAGGGCAATTTTGAGGAAGCCCATCATTGGAATATACAAGCCAAGTTATATAATGAAGATTCCCACTAGCATATGGTCGTGACGAAGCAAGAAGCTCTCAATCATGAAGAACATGGTGCTATCATGAAGCACAAGTGTGGAAAAAATAGTAGCATTGTCCCTTCTCTCTTTTCTCTCTTTTTTTCATTTGGGCTCTTAGGCCTCTTTTTTTTATTTTTGGGCTCTTTGGCCTCTTTTTTTCCTCACATGGGACAATGCTCTAATAATGATGATCATCACACTTTTATTTACTCACAGCTCAGAGATCACAATGATGATGACTCCATAGGAAATGCCTCTGGCAGTGTACCGGGATGTGCAACGATCTAGCATGGCGTATGACGTTGAAAACATCTCGCTAGCTATCTTACGATCATGCAATGGCAATATGAGAGTGACGGCACAAGTCATGAGACAGAACGGTGGGAGTTGCATGGCAATATATCTCGTAATGGCTATGAAAATGCCATAGTAGGGAAATATGGTGGCTGTTTTGAGGAAGGAATTTGGTGGGTTTGTGCACCGGCGAGAATTGCTAGGCACTAGAGAGGCTAGCAATGGTGGAAGGTGAAAGTGCATCTATACCATGGGCTCACATTAGTCATGAAGAACTCACATACTTGTTGCGAAAGTTTTTATTAGTAATCGAAACAAACTGCTAAACGCATACTCCGAGGGAAAGGGTTGGTAGGTGTTAACCATCGCGCGATCCCGACCTCAACACAAAGGATGACAATCAATAGATCAATTATGCTCCGACTTCGTAACATAGCGGTTCACCATACGTGCATGCTACGGTAATCACTAACTTCAACACAAGTATCTCTAGATTCATAACACCCTACTAATCTAGCTCTCAATATTACCGAATCCACGTCTCAAAACTAATTGAGAGGAATCCAAACTTCTCTTTCTACTCAATGCACATGAAGATGGAGGTTTTTGCATCCTCATTGGGTACCTATCACATTTGGGACTACTTTCATAGCATAAGCCAACTACCAAATCACGCACCGCCGTGCTCTAAAAGATATAAGTGAAGCACTAGAGCAAAAGTATCTAGCTCAAAAAATATAAGTGAAGCACTATGAGCATTCTAGCAAAATCACGATGAGTGCATGTCTCTCTCTCAAAATGGTGTGCAGCAAGGATGACTGTGACACAACAAAAATAAAATACTCCTACGATACAAGACGCTCCAAGAAAAACACATATCATGTGGTGAATAAAAATGTAGCTCCAAGTAATGTTACCGATGGATTGAAGACGAAAGAGGGGATGCCTTCCCGGGGCATCCCCAAGCTTAGGCTTTTTGCTGTCCTTGAATTTGGCTTGGGATGCCTTGGGCATCCCCAAGCTTGAGCTCTTTCCACTCCTTATCTCATTGTCCATGAGAACATCACCCAAAACTTGAAAACTTCACAACACAAAACTTAAACAGAAACTCGTGATAACATTAGCACAAGAAAACAAACTACCAGTTCTTTTGGTATTGTAGAAAACTTGAATTCCATCTATATTGGTGTTGGGCTACTGTATTCTCACTTTTCCATGGATAGTACCCCCCGATACTAACTATAGTTTCATCAAAACAAGCAACCAACTCAACAAAGATAGAATCTGTCAAAAACAGACCAGTCTATAGCAATCTGTATACTTCGTATACTTCTGGTACCTCACAAAATCTGAAAAATTACGACGGCCTGGGCAAAAAGCATATCAACCAGCAGCAAAACGAATCAACTCAAAATCTCTTTCTGAATAAAAATAAAAAATCATGTCGTGAGCGAAAAGTTTCTGTCTTTTTCCAGCAGGATCAGACAACCATTACTAAGACTAGTCATAAAGGTTTTGCTTGGCTCAAACACAAAAAGAAACACAAAAAACACAATCACAACAGAATTTTGATGGCGTAGAAGTAACAAAACAGAAAGAAAAAAGATAAATTCATTGGGTTTCCTCCCAACAAGCGCTATTGTTTAACGCCTTAGCTAGGCATAAAAAGCGATAGAATCACGTATCGTCGACTTTGGTGCTCAAACCATAAGTGGCCTGCATCATGGATTCATAAGGCAATCTTATTTTCTTTCTAGGAAAGTGTTCCATGCCTTCCTTAAAGAAAATGTAAATCTAATATTCCCTTCTTTCATATCGATGATAGCACCGATAGTCCTTAGGAAAGGTCTACCAAGAATAATAGGGAAAGTAGGATTGCAATCAATGTCAAGCACAATGAAATACACGGGTACATAGTTCCTATTTGCAATAATAAGAACATCATTGATATTTCCCATGGGTTTCTTGACAGTAGAATCAGCAAGATGCAAATTAAGAGAAAACTCTTCAATATCATTAAAACCCAGAACATCACATAAAGACTTTGGAATCGCAAAAACACTAGCACCCAAATCACACAAAGCATTGCACTCATAGTTTTTGATTTTGATTTTGATGGTAGGTTCCCACTCATCATGAAGCTTTCTAGGGATAGAGACTTCCAATTCAAGTTTCTCTTCAAGGGATTTTATCATAGCTTCGACGATATGATCGGTAAAGGCCTTGTTTTGGCTATAAGCGTGTGGAGAGTTTAACATGGATTGCATCAAAGAAATGCATTCAATCAAGGAGCAACTATCATAATTGAATTCCTTGAAATCCACGGTAGTAATTTCATTACTACTCAAAGTTTTAACATCTTCTACTCCACTTTCAATGCTTTTAGCATCAAGATAGATGGACTCTGAATCATTGGGGCACTTTTCAACCAAAGTGGATTCATATCCAGCCCCATAATCATTAGGTTTGACACAAGAAAACAAAGATTCAATGGGATTCACACCAAGCACTTTAAGATCTTCGTGATTCTCATCACGAGAACATGCCTTTTTAAGCCATTCATGTCTAGCACGAATTTTGGCGGTTCTTTCTTGGTTCGCAATCATGGAAACATGCATAGCTTTCAAAGTTTCATCCATGTTGATTTTGGGAGGAGCACATCTAACTTTCAAAGCATCAACATCACTAGACATTCTATCAACGCTCTTAGCTAAATCGTCAATTCTGAGTAGCTTTTCCTCTATGGACGCATTAAAAATCTTTTGAGAGTTGATGAACTCTTTGATATTACTCTCTAGATCAGAGGGTAATCTATTGTATTTTCCATGGGTATTGTTGTAGGAGTTGCCAAAGTTATTAGAGGAGTTACCAAGAAAAGGCCTAGGAATAATATCAAACCAATGATGAAAAACCCATCTTTTTACCCTTGATGGCAACAACATGATGCGTGCCTCGCTACCCCTTCTGTCACTGGGTGAGGTCACTGCACGGTATGAACCCAAAACCAAGCACTTCTCCCATTGCAAGAATCATATATCTAGTTGGCCAAACAAAACCCACAACTCGAAGAGAATTACAAGGATATGAAATCATGAATAAGAGAGATCAGAAGAAACTCAAATAAGATTCATAGATAATCTGATCATAAATCCACAATTCATCGGATCTCGACAAACACACCGCAAAAGAAGATTACATCGGATAGATATCCATGAAGATCGTGGAGAACTTTGTATTGAAGATCCGAGAGAGAGAAGAATCCAACTAGTTACTAGCTATGGACCCGTAGGTATATGGTGAACTAATCACGCATCATCGAAGAGGTCATGGTGTTGATGAAGAAGCCCTCCGTGTCCGAATCCCCCCTCCGGCAGTGCACCAGAATGTGCCCCAGATGGGATCTTGCGGAAACAGAAGCTTGCGGCGGCGGAAAAGTGATTTCGATGATCTCCTGATGTTTTGGGGATTTTTAGGGAATTTATAGGCGCAACCCCCTAGGTCAGGGTGTTGGGGATATTATCTGTTAATAACCCGCCCTAGTTGGGCCGGGTCACCGAATCAGGCGATTCATCTGAACGTGGTTCGGGCCTTGGCCTGGCGAGGCCCAAAGTTGTGTGGCGGTTTACAATTTCCGGAAGGTCTCCGAGCTTTGGAAGATGGCGACTTGGAGATCGTAGAGGTCACGATTTGTAGGAAGGAAAGTACCCTTGTAAACCCTAGGGATTCGACCTGTATATAAAGGCGAGTCCCGAGGAAGCAGAGGGCAGGTTAGAAATCATCGAGTGCTAGGTTTGGCGAGTTACGCCCTCCTTGTAATCGAAACTACATCAATACAACTCAAAGCAGGACGTAGGCTTTTACCTCCTCACGAGGGGCCGAACCTGGGTAAATCGCCGTATCTCTCCTGTTCAACCCCTTTGAGTCGCCACCAAGGTGCGATGGCTCCAGTACTAAGTCCTTTCACGAGGACATCTGCCGTGACAAAACCACGATAGTTGGCGCCCACCGTGGGGCCTACGCACGATGGAGTTGAGTTCTCAAAGGGAGCCCTACCAGTGTTTGGGAGTCACGCGACGGGGCTCATGACTCGGAGCCGCCGCAGGAAGACCTACATCGACAACCGGCAATGGGGGCCCGAGGCGGATTCTATCGAATCTGGTTACAGGGTCCCCTTCGGCAAGATCAACATCTTCGTCGGCATGATCGGGTCATCCGTGCCTGAGCCGGACATCTCCACCGACATCGTCGAGCCGGCCAGGTACGTCCGCCCAGTAGTGACACCAAATCTGACTCGAACCGGTCTTTGTTGGGTTCACGCAGGGATCGGAGGAGCCAGAGCGCTCGGCGTCCCAGGAAACCACACTAGTCAACACTGATGACGAATCATCCATGGGCGATTCAGATTCAATCCGGTCTCTACATGGGGACTTTCTTGGGGGCTTGTCGCTGGACATGGACCCCGAAGTCCTTGACCGAACCCGCCGCCAGATAGCCATTTATATGGCGGGGGCGAATCAACCCTCGCAAAACCCTACATGAGGCGATGGAACTGGCGAGACGTCTAGAAGCCCGGCCGCTGTCCTGGTGGAATTAGCGGCGGAAATCACAAGGCTGATGGCGACTGCCCTCACGCCAGAAAATCATGAGGAGATAAACGCGGAGCTGGCGAAACTCACAGAGGCAGTGGCAAAGGCTCGTCGGGATGCCGAGGTGGAGTGCGCCAGGATCGAGACTCGGCAAGCTCAAATTGCGGCTGAGAGGATTCGCTTAAATACTGACAACTGGCGGCTCGAAAGACACCAACGCGCGTCCGACGCCGTCCATCAACGGAGACACCAAGGTCGCCTGCCTCATGATCTCAACCCGACCCGCCTGTTCGATACTCCGCGAACCCCGGGGGCGGGAACCGCCCCAGGGGGAGGACCAGGTCAACCGCCTAACCTGCCAGATCAGACAATTGAGGATCGCATTCCCCGATTCCGGACGCCTCAAGGCCACTTTTCCAACCCGGTGGACAACGTCCTGGCTGCAACTCGCCATCTGGAATCTCTTTCGATTCACGACAACACCCCTGCCGAGATAGAAGCAAGGAACGCCATTGAGATGTTGAAGATGGCGGTGGTTCAAAACGCCTAGTTTTCACATAGCCTAGATAGGCTGCATTCCACTCCCCAGGTGAGTTACACCAGGAGTCGGCCAGAGGATCAGCCCGCCGTAAACAGCGGGCCGCCACCCGTCCCTCAGGACAACCCGCCTGATCATTAGAACCCGCCGGGCCGGGATCTCCCGAACATCCAAATCGCCCCGGCCCCTCTCGTCGGGAGCGGTGGGCGAGCGGGGGTGCCATGCTTGGCCCCCGCCCTTCGCAATGAAAGAATGCCCAAAGATTTTAAGGGACCAAGAAAGGTGCCTAACTACACCCCGGACCTTGAGCCGGCATCGTGGGTCGAAAGTTATGAAATCGCCATGGACATGCTCGACGTGAATGAGGCAGTTTGCGCCAGATACTTCACGATGATGCTCAAGGGGTCAGCACGTACTTGGTTGAAAAACTTACCTCCCAACTCCATCCAGACCTGGGCCGAGTTGAAAGAGCGATTCATCAAAAACTTCCGAGGAACCTGCAAACGACCAATGACGATCGTCGATCTGCAGCACTGCGTTCAGCGCCCTGATGAGTCGGCCCACCATTGGTCACGACGGGTTGCGGAAATTATCCATTCGTCAGATGGCATTATGGCGGCTCAAGCTGTGTTGATCATCGAGCAGAATTGCCATTATGAACCCTTGGTACAGAAATTGGGGCAACTCAAGCGAAAGTTCCAAGACATGGGAGAGCTGATGGACACCCTCACTAGGTTTGCTGAAGCGGATGACACCAAAGATCCCGGTGAGGACGGTAAAGCTAATTCGCCCAAGAAAGGCGAGTCATCCAAAAATCATACTCGGTTCCAGGGATGTAACCGCCACAATCAAGGAGCCAATGGCAAGCGAAGGCAGCAAGAGCAACCCTTGGACTTAATCGCCAACACCAACACCAATAGTGGCAACCAACGCCAGAAGAAAAACAAGGGATTTAGTGGGAAGAGGCCGCGTAACTATGAAGAGTTACTCAAGGGCCCTTGCCCACACCATACCACGGCAGACGATCCGGCGACTCACTCCTGGGAGAACTGTTTCGTAATGCGGGAGTTTCGGGCGGAGGCGATCAAGAAAAGCCAAAACGATGACCCGGACCAACAGCGGGAGCAGTTTGCTGCACCCAACCAACGACAGAACCCCTTTGGCGGTTTTCCCAAACAGGGGGCTCAGGGAGGCCCGCAGCCAAGCAGCGGCCAGTATCCGGTGCACCACCAGCGGCGGTATAACCCGCCAGGAGATTTTCAGCAGCCGCCCCCACAGGGGGCTCCGTAGGGTTAGGATGACAACGGAGGTTTCCGCAACAATCCCAAACAGTTAAGCAATGGGCAGTATCACATTTTCACCACCAATGCTTGCAGACGTGATAAAAAGGTGAGTCATCGGGCGTACAGTGTGTCTGAGCCGGCGCTTCCCAGGTACCTCCACTGGTCTGAACAGATCATATCGTGGAGTAGGGAGGATCACCCGCCAAGAGTTGACAACACTAGCGATTTAGCGTTGGTCGTGGCTCCCCAAGTTGGGGGCTACACCCTGTCCAAAGTGCTAATGGATGGTGGCAGCAGCATTAATATCTTGTATTTTGACACTTTCCAAAGAATGAACCTATTGGAAAAGGACCTGATGCCTTCAACCACGGTTTTCCACGGAATCGTCCCGGGCAAGTCGGCGTACCCCATAGGCCGAGTCAGACTCACAGTGGCGTTTGGAATGGCGCAGAATTACAGGTCCGAGTCACTGATATTCGAGGTGGTCAAATTGAAAAGCCCCTACTATGCATTATTTGGGCGGCCGGCTTATGCCCGTTTCATGGCTCGCCCGTGCTATGTTTACCTTAAGCTCAAGATGCCCGGTCCTAAGGGACCAATCATGGTTGATGGGGATAGAAGGATTGCAAAGGAATGTGAAGAAGGGAACGCGGCTTATGCGGCAGTCGCCTGCGCTGCAGAGGAGCTCAAACACCATCGGGCCAATGTTGACCCGGCAGACATGTCACCCCTAAAGAAGCCAACGACAGATGTTGAGTCGCCCCTCAAGTTCAAACCAATGGATGACACTAAAACAATCGATTTCGTTCCCTGCGATTCATCCAAGCAGTTCACCATCGGGACGGGTCTGGATCCCAAATAGGAAAGCGCGCTCATCGAATTCATCCTTGAGAATCGGGACATCTTCGCATGGAAACCTTCTGACATGCCTGGTGTGCCGAGAGAATTCGCTGAGCACCATCTTAATGTTGACCCAAAGGCAAAACCCATCCAGCAGTACCTTCGCAGGTTTAACGAGGAGCGACGCAAGGCGATCGGGGAAGAGGTCGCCCGTCTCTTAGCCGCCAGATTCATCGTGGAAGTTTTCCACCCCAAATGGTTGGCTAACCCGGTTTTGGTACTCAAGAAGAACGGTACCTTCCGTATGTGCATTGATTACACAGACCTCAACAGAGCTTGTCCGAAAGATCCTTTCGCTCTTCCCCGCATCGACCAGATCATTGACTCGGTGGCGGGATGCGAACGATTGTGCTTTTTGGACGCCTACTCAGGATATCACCAGATCAAGATGGTCGTGGAGGATCAAAATAAAACAGCTTTTATAACCCCCTTTGGGGCTTTTTGCTATGTGTCCATGCCTTCTGGACTCAAGAGTGCGGGGGCGACTTATCAGCGCTGCATCCAGAATTGCCTCCGCAGCCAAATCGGTCGCAATGTCCATGCCTATGTCGACGATATTGTGATCAAAACCTGCCAGGGGGAGACGCTACTGGAGGATCTCAAGGAAACTTTCGATAATCTACGGGTATATCAGATGAAGCTGAATCCCACCAAGTCTGTTTTTGGTGTTCCTGCAGGGAAATTGTTGGGCTTCTTGGTGTCTGAGTGTGGCATTGAAGCTAACCCAAACAAAATCGAAGCAGTTACATCCCTTGGAAGGCCGGCAAACGTTAATCAAGTTCAACGACTAGCGGGTCGCATTGCGGCTCTAAGTCGCTTCGTAAGTCGCCTGGGTGAAAAGGCGATTCCTCTTTATCAGTTACTAAAGAAATCTGACCGGTTTGTTTAGACAAATGAGGCAGACGGGGCGCTCGAAGCCTTGAAACGACAATTGGTTAACCCGCCGGTCCTGGCCGCCCCGACTGAGAAAGAGCCCATGCTTCTGTATATTGCGGCAAATTCCAAAGCAGTAAGTGTGGAAGTGGTCGTTGAAAGAAAGGAGGAAGGGAAGGAGTACCCAGTGCAACACCCGGTGTATTTTATCAGTGAAGTGCTAACCCTTTCCAAGCAACGGTACCCACACTGGCAGAAGTTAGTGTATGGGGTGTTTATGGCGAGTCGGAAACTTAAGCATTATTTCCAAGAACACCCTATCATAGTGGTTAGCTCTGCCCCCCTTGGGGACATCATCCAGAATCGGGAGGCAAAATGGCGGATTGCCAAGTGGGCGATTGAACTTGGGCCGCATCACGTGCAGTACACCCCCCGCACAGCCATCAAGTCTCAGGCCTTAGTTGATTTCCTCAATGACTGGACGGAGTTGCAGGCTCTAGAAGACAGGCCTGATCTTACTTACTGGACTATTTATTTTGATGGATCTAGACAACTGGAAGGCTCGGGGCCTGGTGTGGTATTGGTATCCCCTCAAGGAGATAAATTCTGTTATGTCCTCCGACTCATGTTTCCGTGCACTAACAATGCTGCGGAATACGAAGCTTTGCTTCACGGTTTGCGACTCGCCAAGGAGATGAATCTAATGTGAGTCAGGTGTTTTGGCGACTCTGATTTGGTGGTGCTGCAAGTTTCGGGTACCTGGGATTCTCGGGACCCCATGATGGCGGCTTACAGAAGAGCTGTGTCTGACGTGGCGGGTCATTTTCATGGTTATCAGGTTGACCACATTGATTGGCGCCTCAACGAGGCGGCTGACGCCCTTTCACGTCTTGGTTCCCAGCGAAAGCCAGTTCCTCCCAATGTTTTTCTGGATATTTTGCGTAAACCATCCGTGATTTTACCATCGGAGGAGGAGTTGGCAATACCAGATCCTGAGTCTCAGCTCGTGGCGGCTCTCCACGTCACGCCGGATTGGGTTCTTCCCTATCTGGCTTATCTCGCCCGAGGCGAGTTACCAACAGACGAAGTTTCGGCCCGTCAAATTGTTCGGCGCAGCAAATCCATGGTGATCATCAATGGCGAGTTATATAAGCGGAGCGCCTCTGGAGTTTTTCAACGATGCGTTTCCTCCGAACAAGGATGCATAATCTTAAATGACATTCATTCCGGAGACTGTGGGCATCATGCCGGGTCACGCTCTTTGGTGTCAAAAGCATTCCGTCATGGTTTCTTTTGGTTGACGGCTCATGCAGATGCAGAAGATATAGTTCGTCGGTGCGAGGGATGCCAGCGTTATGGACGACAGGCTCATGTGCCGGCTCAAGACTTAAGAATGATTCCCATCACTTGGCCTTTTGCGGTCTGGGGGTTAGACATGGTCGGCCCCTTTAAAATGTCATCCAACAAGAAAACCCATTTGCTGGTGGCGGTTGATAAGTTCACCAAGTGGGTTGAGGCGGAACCTATTGGAGCTTGCGATGCGGAGACAGCTGTCAAGTTCTTGAAGAAGCTGATCTTCCGGTTTGGATATCCACACAGTATCATTACTGATAATGGTACTAACCTGTCCCATGGGGCGATGCAGGAGTTTTGCCGTCGAGAACATATCCGACTTCATGTTTCTGCGGTCGCTCACCCACAATCTAATGGGCGGGCGGAACAGGCGAATCAGGAGGTTTTACGAGGAATTAAGCCCCGACTCATGGTTCCCCTGGAGAAAACCCCAGGATGTTGGGTCGAAGAATTGCCTTCAGTGCTGTGGAGTATCCGGACCACCCCGAACCGGTCCACGGGTTTCACCCCTTTCTTTTTGGTCTACGGAGCAGAAGTCGTTCTTCCTACTGACATAAGGCATGACTCACCTAGAGTCGCCGCATATGTGGAGCAAGATAATGAGCTGGCGCGTCAAGACTCCTTGGACGCCTTAGAGGAGGCACGTGACTTGGCTGCGGCCCGTTCGGCCATCTATCAGCAAGATCTACGGCGTTATCACAACCGCCGGGTTAAGAGCCGGACCTTTCAGGAAGGCGACTTAGTTCTTCGGTTGATACAAGATCGTGCTGGCATGCATAAGTTGTCACCACCATGGGAAAGACCGTTTGTCGTCAGCAAGAATCTTCGCAACGACTCTTATTATCTGGTGGATCTTCGGCCTAACCGGCCAAACACGGAGGATGATTCAGCTCGCCCCAGGAATATTGCCCACTTGCGGCCTTATTACACTTGAGCTCTTAAGCTCTACATTTTGTAAGTTTTTCAGTTTCATTAGGAAGTAATAAAATTAAAATGCTCCCCGACTTGGGGGCTTCCTCATTGAGATCAATTTTGTCATCCTGTTGCGACCTTATGAGCCGACATAATTATTATCATAGGGTGGCGCTTGAGCTTTCTGACTCGCCCCATCCTGTCACGACCTTATGAGCCGACGAAACCATCATTTAGGGTGTGTGCTTGAGTTTTCTGACTCGCCCCATCCTGTCGCGACCTTATGAGCCGACGAAACCATCATCTAGGGTGTGCTCTTGAGCTTTCTGACTCGCCCCATCTTGTCGCGACCTTATGAGCCGACGAAACTATCATTTAGGGTGCGCGCTTGAGCTTTCTGACTCGCCCCATCCTATCGCGACCTTATGAGCCAAAGAAACTATCATTTAAGGTGCGCGCTTAAGTTTTCTGACTCGCCCCATCCTGTCGCGACCTTATGAGCCGACGAAACTATCATTTAGGGTGCGTGCTTGAGCTTTCTGACTCGCCCCATCCTGTCGCGACCTTATGAGCCGACGGAACCATCATTTAGGGTGTGTGCTTGAGCTTTCTGACTCGCCCCATCCTGTCGCGACCTTATGAGCCGACGAAACTATCATTTAGGGTGCACACTTGAGCTTTCTGACTCACCCCATCCTATCGCGACCTTATGAGCCGACGAAACCATCATCTAGGGTGGCGCTTGAGTTTTCTGACTCGCCCCATCCTGTCGCGACCTTATGAGCCGACAAAATTGCTATTTTTTATTTTCCTTCCTGATTCATCTTAAAAATATTTGTCATCATTTATTTGATTTCACATATGTTTTTCAAGCTTAAAACAGGTTGATGATCAAAATCAATTCATCCATGGCGGATTAAGCATTACAAAGAATTTTCAAACGGCGGATCCAGTATTTCAAATCGCCTTAAGGGCGACATAAGTATTCTTTTCGAAAGTATCACAAAAGCAGTACCGATTCCTAAAGGAGACCTATTACATGGCTCTTAGGGCCAAATCAATGAAGTTTATTCTGCTGGCGCCCTTGGATCGTTTTGCTGCGAGCTTTGGCCGACCTCAATTTGCAAGTCGCCCAGTACCCACTTGCACTTGGCCAGAGCCGCGAAGTCATCCTCATCGGTCAGGATTGATGAAAGATCTGCGTCCAAGTCAAAAGGGTTCTTGGGTCGCCGTGGAGTTAAGCTGGTCGTCACAAAGGTTGGCGGGTTGACCTTCTTGTTCTTGCTATCATAAGCAGCCTGATACTTTGATAAGTCCAGACTTGCAGCAAGTTGAGTCGCCGCCAGCCGGGAGTCCTTGACGACACGCTGATAGTCCTCTTCGACGAATTCTGACCCATCATCCTTGAGTTGAGGAAAGCCCGCTGCTACTTCTTCCGGGTTGATCTCTGGAGCATACGCTAAGCAATGACTTAAGGTAGTCAACACTCCCTTCCGGGCGGCTGACCGTGTCAACTCGCCAATCTGGGGAGGAAGCGTGGATAGGCAGCCAAGCATCTTCTTTATGGAGGTTATAGGCTCCTTGGCGCCCATCACTGCTTTAACAGTTAGTACACTGCCGATATACAGCTGCTCTGTCAGCGTGTAAATCGCCTTCAACATCAGCACGCAATCATCCTGAAGATTGGCCGCTCTTGGACCTGTGCAAGGGGTAATGATGATCAGCGACTCAGGATAAAGAGTTATTGGTTTAAACAAAGATCAAAGTTTTGAGTATTTTACCAAAGGCGGCTTGCGCCATGTTTGAGATATGACGTTTCAAGCCAGATAGCTCTTGTTGCACAGTAGCCAGCTTGGCTTCAGCTTTCTCTACTCTTTTTGTTGCAGCATCTTGGTCAGCTTGAGCCCTTTTTAAATCGGCTTTTAGTTTTTCCATCTCAGCTAAGACCAATTGATACTTCTCCTCCGACTTGGTTCGGGGATCTTGCTGATCAGATAAGTTTTTCTTTAAATCGCCAAGTGCTGATTCAGTCTGAATAAGAGTTTCCTGTTGAAGTACATGATAAGGGGCAAGTCTCAAAACTATTGCAAGCAATATCCCTCACACTTGGGGGCTAATGTATAATTTTTTCAGATAAAATTATACAGCATCAAGATCCGGCTCATCTTTTTACTGATGACCCGGCCCTTGGGGGTTACTGGTCAAAAAAAATTCTAAGTGATCAAGACCCAGCTCTTCTTTTTACTGATGACCTGGCCCTTGGGGGTTATTGGTCGAAAGTTTTTCTAAATAATCAAGTCCCGACTCATGTTTTTACTGATGACCCGGCCCTTGGGGGTTACTGGTCAAAAAAAATTCTAAGTGATCAAGACCCGGCTCATCTTTTTACTGATGACCCGGACCTTGGGGGTTATTGGTCGAAAGTTTTTCTAAATAATCAAGTCCCGTCTCATCTTTTTACTGATGACCCGGCCCTTGGGGATTAATGGGGATAATATAATATATAAACAAAGCTTACCTCATGTTTATTTTTTAGCATCCGGAGCAGGCTTTTCTCCATCTCATAACTCGCCTCCAGGCGACTTGCAAAACCAGAGCAGATTTCTTTGAATTCCAGATGTTAATATTCAGAAAGCTTAGCCTTGGAGAGTACAGACTCAGGAATGGTTTGAGAGGATGATGGCACATGCTTTGACAAAACCGTTGTGGCCGGTTTAGAGAAGCTGGTACCAATGATAATTACAGCATCCGGGTCTTCTGCTGTTGTCAATGGACTTGGCTGCTTAGGGGCATTCATTGTGTCCTTGGGCGAGCCAGGAAGATCCATTTGATCCTCAGGCTCGTCTTGATCCGGGTTATCTTGGATCGGCGCTGACTCTTTGATGGGCTCTGAAATTATGATAGGAGTTGACCTGCTGGTCTTCCTCTTCTTCGCCTGTGCCCTAAAAGAGGGAAGAGGCGCATTAAAGAACTGAAAATTTATCACCCTCAGATTCAAAGTAAAATTATCAAAGGACTTACCTAGGGACTCGAATCATTGGCGGAAGTGTCGACATTACTGAGTCGCCAGATTTAGGAGGAGAATTCTGCAAGAATTATACGTCAAAGATATATGCGGGTTACAGATGTGATCCAAAGAAACATGAAGAAGTGTTGTCCATGGGTACCTCATTTGGTTTCCTCTTGTTCTTTGCTGGTAAGCCGGACACCAGATCACCGGAATGACTTCGGGTCTTCCGATTTGAAGTATGTTGTGCTTTCTTAAGTAGAAAATTTGGGTCCAAACAAGCATTTGGATGTGAGAAGGGAACTTTCCCACAAATTCGCCTGGCCGGCTTAGGTGCAGAAGGAGATGAATCGGAGGAAACAAAAATTACCTCTACAGAATCCTCCTGGCTTTCATTGTCTTCATTCTATTCAAGAGAGGCAGAGACATAAATACAAAGTTAACAGTAGCGGATGGCGAGTGAAAAGACGACAGGTTTTTACCTGTGAAGGAGCGTCGCCGACTTGAGATTCATCGGCTTCGGATGGCTCGGCCACAGCAGCTTTGCCCTTGCCCTTGGTTTTCTTTGGGGGCGGCTTAGCTTGCTTCATGGCTGGCCTTTTGGGTTTCTTGGACCAAAATTTATCACCTTCCTAGAATGGCATATGTTATAAAAGGCCACAATTCGAATGAAACATAAGAAGTAAAGACAAAAGGCGGGTTAAAATTGCTTACCTTGGGCGCTGGATTAATTTTGCAGAAGGGTTTGAGGCCGATTTGGCCGCATTTTCCCGCAGGCTCGCCGGTTAGCTTCTTGATGATGGTGACAATATCCTTTTCCGTTAAAGCCGTATGGAAATAACATTGAGGATGATCTAAGGTGCCATCAAATTCGCACATTAGCCCGTCCCGGCGACTCAAAGGGAGAATGCGCCATTCGACCCAACAGCGGATTAAGTCGACCCCAGTAAGGCCGTTGTTTGTCAAACATCTTAACTCGGACAATACTGGGATAAAATATGATTCCTCCTCTTCGGTGAGCTTGTCCGGAAGCTTGAAATTCGTTGGAAGGCGATCTTTCCTATAGCCCAGAAGCATGTTTTCGCCTGTGGGCGAGGTCTCTTGACAACAGAACCAAGACTCGCCCCAGCCTTTGGGATGGCTTCGCATGCCAAGTGAGGGAAACGGGCTATCCCTGCGGCGCTGAACATTTACACCGCCAAGTTCCAGGTTGGGGCCATTGTGAAATTCCGTTTGGCAATTTAACTGGAAAAAGTACCAGAATAAGGGAACTGAGGGTTCCATCTGCAGGTAAGCCTCACATAACACTTGGAACTGGCATAGGTTACTTATCGAATTAGGTCCAAGATCCTGGAGGCGGACGTTCATGAAAGCCATGGCGTCTCTAAGGAACTTTGATCCGGGCGGCTTAAAACCTCGCTCAAGGTGTTCGAGGAAAAAGACTATCTCCCCTTCTTTTGGGTTGGGGAGATCCTCTCCGAACCCGGTACGCCAACCGATAACATCCTGAGGGTCCAAATTGCCCGTTTTCACATAATCTGCTAGTATGGTATCGTCGACTTTGGTAGGGAGCCAGTCACTTTTGAAGATGGTGCCCATGCTACAAAGGAGTAAAGTACGGGTGAATTTACACGCTTGAACATCTACCGTAAGAGGTGAAATAAGTTCATTTGACTCGCCAAGTAATTTATTCATGGACTGAGGAAAAATCTTGACCCGCCATATAAAGATCTGGGTCGGGTTGCTATAGCGACTTACGAAGTTTGGCTACTCACGAGAGTTGTGTCTTAAAGCATCAGAGACATTTGTTCAAAATGGTGAAGTAGGAAGACTACAAACAGCTTTTACGCAATGAGAGGTAAACTATGGATCTACTGGACAGCCAAAAATACATGAGGAAAATGACTAGATACGGCAACTTACTATCAGGATAAGATGATGTTGTTCGTTTGATGAAATATTGCTCTAAGCATGCAAATCAATGGCGGATAAGTGAAGGTATTTAGAGACATTAGCTATCTCGTCGTCATCAATACTAATCAATCAAGGATAGGTAACAGATAGTCGTGAAGGCATCAAGAACATGGCAATGATGAAACTTCGAAAAGGGATGGGGATCTGCTCTTAAATAAGCGGTGACCTAACTTGATGGGTTCGGCCGGAAGTGGTCGACGGCGACAAAGGCTTTTGGGTAGCACGAAAGTCTCGGTCGAGCATGGAGACCTCCGGCGGCGACGAAGTGCCTGGCAATGGCGAGGTGGTCGACGGCGGTGAGATGGTCGATGACAGCGAGCAGCTCGGCCGCGGTAAGGTGCTTGACGGAGACAAGATCTGTGGGCGGCGCCAAAGCTTTCGGGCGACGACAGGAACTGCGGTTGGCGGCGGAGCTCTCAGAAGGCGATAAGGTTTCCTCACTGCGATAATGGGGAGGAGATTGACGAGACTGGTAGGTGGAATGCGCCAGTCCTGTCCCCCCACCTGTTTAACAGGGCGGTCGCTGGAATCGAGGCGCCGTGAGCGGGAACCGCCGAAGGATAAAAAGATTCGCTATAATGGCGCTCCGAAAATTTTGGGATAACAATACCAAAGGACCCGTTAGGATTACGTCAGTCTTCCCGGAATTCAAGGGACAAGAAGATTCCAACGAGAAATGGTTTGGCGATTTAAAGATCTTCCACGACAGATGGCGGGTTAAAGTTTCTGATGTATAAAGAAGGATAAAGGATGAATCGCCTTTAACTGAGCAAGAATATTGGCTTGAAGAGAATTCAAGTCAATCTGGGGCCTAATTTTGGGGATATTACCTGTTAATAACCCGCCCTAGTTGGGCCGGGTCACCGAATCAGGCGATTCATCTGAGCGTGGTTTGGGCCTTGGCCTGGCGAGGCCCAAAGTTGTGTGGCGGTTTACAATTTCCGGAAGGTCTCCGAGCTTTGGAAGATGGCGACTTGGAGATCGTAGAGGTCACGATTTGTAGGAAGGAAAGTACCCTTGTAAACCCTAGGGATTCGACCTGTATAAAAAGGCGAGTCCCGGGGAAGCAGAGGGCAGGTTAGAAATCATCGAGTGCTAGGTTTGGCGAGTTACGCCCTCCTTGTAATCGAAACTACATCAATACAACTCAAAGAAGGACGTAGGATTTTACCTCCTCACGAGGGGCCGAACCTGGGTAAATCGCCGTGTCTCTCCTGTTCAACCCCTTTGAGTCACCACCAAGGTGCGATGGCTCCAGTACTAAGTCCTTTCACGAGGACATCTGCCGTGACAAAACCACGACACAGGGGGCGCTCAGGGGGCCCACAATCCTGGGTGGCGCGGCCTACCCCCTGGCCACGGGGTGGGCGCTTGTGGGGCCCGTGAGGCTCCCCTGCCTTGGCTCCCAAGCTTCCCGATCTTCTTCCATTCCGGAAAAAATCTTTTCTTCCGTTTGGACTCCGTTTCAAAATCTCCTCTGAAAGGGGTCAAAAACATGGAAAAAACAGGAACTGGCACTTGGCACTGAGTTAATAAGTTAGTCCCAAAAAATATATAAAACGCATGCCCATCATTTAAAGTTTGACAAGATAATAGCATGAAACCATCAAAAATTATAGATACGTTGGAGACGTATCAGTACCTGAGATATAGTGCTTGATTCTTTGCCCATTTGCCACCTTCGGATTTGTGCCTTCGACATTGTTGATCTTGATGGCACCAGAACATTATACTTCCATGATAATGTAAGGACCTTACCATTTAGAGAGAAGTTTTCCTACAAAAAATCTTAAACAAGAGTTGTACAGCAAGACATGATCACCTACATTGAATTCACGCTTTTGTATCCTTCTATCATGCCATCTCTTAACCTTTTCTTTAAACAACTTAGCATTCTCATAGGCATGGGCTCTCCATTCATCAAGTGAGCTAATGTCAAATAACCTCTTTTCACCAACAAGTTTGAAATCATAGTTAATCTCTTTAATTTCCCAATAAGCTTTATGTTCTAGATCTAGAGGCAAGTGACATGCTTTACCATAAACCATTTTATAAGGAGACATGCCCATAGGGTTTTTGTAAGCGGTTCTATAAGCCCATAATGCATCGTCAAGTTTCTTAGACCGATTCTTTCTAGATATATTAACGATCTTTTGCAAGATCAACTCAATTTCTCTATTTCTCAATTCTACTTGCCCACTTGACTAAGGGTGATAAGGAGATGTGATACGTCTCCAACGTATCTATAATTTTTGATGGTTTCATGCTATTATCTTGTCAAACTTTGGATGTTTTCTATGCCTTTTATATCTTTTTTGGGACTAACTTATTAACTCAGTGCCAAGTGCCAGTTCCTGTTTTTTCCGTGTTTTTGACCCTTTTCAGAGGAGGATTTTAAACGGAGTCCAAAAGGAATGAAACTTCCAAAAAGATTTTTTTTCGAAACAGAAGAAGATAGGGAAGCTTGAGAACCAAGGCAGGGGGTCTCCAGGGACCCCACAAGCCCCCTAGCCGCGGCCAGGGGGCCAGCGCCTCCGAGGGTTGTCGGCTCCCTGGGCCTCCCCTGTCCTAGGACTTTCGCCTATATATTCCCAAAAATTCCAGAAAAAATCAGGAGATCATCGAAAGTACTTTTCCACCGCTGCAAGCTTCTGTCTCTGCAAGATCCCATCTGGCGCACGTTTTGGTGCCCTGCTGGAGGAGGGATTTGGATACGGAGGGCTTCTTCATCAACACCATGACCTCTCCGATGATGCGTGAGTAGTTCACCATAGACCTACGGGTCCATAGCTAGTAGCTAGATGGCTTCTTCTCTCTCTTGTATCTTCAATACAAGTTCTCCATGATCTTCATGGAGATCTATCTGATGTAATCTTCTTTTGCGGTGTGTTTGTCGAGATCCGATGAATTGCGGATTTATGATCAGATTACCTATGAATCTTATTTGTGTTTCTTCTGATCTCTCTTATGCATGATTTCATATCCTTGAAATTCTCTTCGAGATGTGGGTTTTGTTTGGCCAACTAGATCTATGATTCTTGCAATGGGAGAAGTGCTTGGTTTTGGGTTCATACCGTGCGGTGACGTCACCCAGTGACAGAAGGGGTAGCGAGGCATCCATCGTGTTGTTGCCATCAAGGGTAAAAAGATGGGATTTTCATCATTGGTTTGAGATTATTCCTCTACATCATGTCATCTTGCTTAAGGCGTTACGCTGTTCGTCATGAACTCAATACACTAGATGCATGTTGGATAGTGGTCGATGTGTCGAGTAATAGTAGTAGATGGAGAAAGTATCGGTCTACTTGTCTCGTACGTGATGCCTATATGCATGATCATTGCCTTAGATATCGTCATGACTTTGCGCGGTTCTATCAATTGCTCGACAGTAATTTGTTCACCCACCGTAATATTTGCTATTTTGAGAGAAGCCTCTAGTGAACACTATGGCCCCCGGGTCTACTTCACACCATATTTTCAGCCTTACTCTTTTACTTTGTTGCACTTTCCGCCTTCTGATCTCACTTTGCAATCAATCTTGAAGGGATTGACAACCCCTTTATAGCGTTGGGTGCAAGCTCGTTTGTGTTTGCACAGGTACTCTGGACTTGACGAGATTCTCCTATTGGATTGATACCTTGGTTCTGAAACTGAGGGAAATACTTAATGCTCCTGTGTTGCACCACCCTTTCTTCTTCAAGGGAAAAACCAACGCAAGCCCAACCTCCGTCAATGTGTCAATCTCTGGCACTGTTGTCTGTTACCGGAGCAGAAGAATTTCTGGCGCCGTTGCCGCGGAGGATCAAGTCAAGAACTCATCCAAGTAAGTGTCGCAAACTCATCTCTTGCATTTACTTTTTTGCCTCTTGTTTTCCTCTCCCCGACTTCTGAAAAAACAAAAATTTACAAGAAAATATTTGCCTCTTTTCCGTTTGCCTTTTTCATTTGCCCATTTTTCGCTTGCTTTTTGTTCGCTTGTGTTGCCATGTGCCTTCAATATGCTTGCATCTTCGCTTGCTGAAAATCTATTGATATGGATCCTCATCCACTTGCTAATCTCTTTAAGAGATCCAATTATGTTGATCTAATTGCTAGTGAGTTGAGTGCACTTGACTATCTTTATGGAGTTTTTCTTGAGATGCGTGAATCTGAAAATTGTGAGGAAGAAATTTATGAAGTGATTCACGAGGGCTCCTTGGATGAAAAGCATGATTGCAATGGTTTCACTATAAATTCTATTAGTGACAATCATGCTAAAAATATGCAAAACCCTAAGCTTGGGGATGTTATTTTTGCTATGAGCACTACTTATTGCAATAATCATGATTGGGGTGATGATCTTTCTTATGATCTTCAAAATTTGTTTAAAACTCATGATGAATATGATATTTGCAATGATATTGAAAGTGGGTTTGGAGAAGTCGTGACTTTAGTTGATGATAATCCACCTATTTTTGAAGAGCGTCAACTTGGCATGTGATGACCCATAAGTATAGGGGATCAGTCGTAGTCCTTTCGATAAGTAAGAGTGTCGAACCCAACGAGGAGCAGAAGGATCTGACAAGTGGTTTTCAGCAAGGAAAAATCTGCAAGCACTGAAATTGTCGGTACAAAAGTGATTGTGTGGTGAGATGATTCGTAGCAAGCAACAAGTAACAAAAGTAGCAACGGTGCAACAAAGTGGCCCAATCCCCTTTGCAGCAAGGGACATGCCTGAACAAAGTCTTATAAGAGGAAAAACGCTCCCGAGGACACACGGGAATTTCTGTCATGCTAGTTTCATCATGTTCATATGATTCGCGTTCGTTACTTTGATAGTTTGGTATGTGGGTGGACCGACGCTTGGGTACTGCCCTTATTTGGACAAGCATCCCACTTACGATTAACCCCTCTCACAAGCATCCGCAACTACGAAAGAAGAATTAAGACAAAGTCTAACCATAGCATTAAACTAGTGGATCCAAATCAGCCCCTTACGAAGCAAAGCATAAACTAGGGTTTAAGCTTCTGACACTCTAGCAACCCATCATCTACTTACTACTTCCCAATGCCTTCCTCTAGGCCCAAATAATGGTGAAGTGTTATGTAGTTGACGTTCACATAACACCACTAGAGGAAAAACAACATACAACACATCAAATTACCGAACGAATACCAAATTCACATGACTACTATTAGCATGACTTATCCCATGTCCTCAGGAACAAAAGTAACTACTCACAAAGCATAATCATATTCATGATCTGAACATAAACTCTTCCACCAAATAATCCAACTAGCATCAACTACAAAGAGTAATCAATACTACTAGCAACCTTACAAGTACCAATCGGAGTCGCGAGACGGAGATTGGTTACAAGAGATGAACTAGGGGTTGGAGATGAGATGGTGCTGATGAAGATGTTGATGGTTGATACGTCTCAAACGTATCTATAATTTTTGATGGTTTCACGTTGTTATCTTGTCTTCTTTGTATGTTTTATGTATCTTTTTATATCTTTTTGGGACTAACTTATTAATTCAGTGCCAAGTGACAGTTCCTGTTTTTTTCGTGTTTTTTGACTCTTTTCAGATCTGATTTTGGAACGGAGTCCAAACGGAAGAAAAACCCCGAAATGATTTTTTCCCGAACGGAAGAAGTCCAGGGGCTTTTGGGCCAAGCCAGGTGGGCTCCAGAAAGCCCACAAGCCCCCACTCCGCCACCAGGGGGAGGCGGCGGTGGGAAGGCTTGTGGCCTCCGTGGCCGCCCCCTGACCTAGGTCTTGCGCCTATATATTTCCAAATATTCCGCAAAAAATCAGGAGAGCGTCAAAAATAATTTTCTGCCGCCGCAAGCTTCCGTTTCCGCGAGATCTCATCTAGAGACCCTTCTCGGCGCCCTACCGGAGGGGACTTTGGAGGTGAAGGACTTCTTCATCATCATCATCGCCCCTCCAATGACTCGTGAGTAGTTCACTTCAGACCTACTGGTCCGTAGTTAGTAGCTAGATGGCTTCTTCTCTCTCTTGGATCTTCAATACAAAGTTCTCCATGATCTTCATGGAGATCTATCCGATGTAATCTTCTTTGGCGGTGTGTTTGTCGAGATCTGATCAATTGTGGACTTGTGATCAGATTATCTATGATATGTATTTGAGTCTTTGCTGATTTCTTATGTGCATGATTTGATATCCTTGTAAGTCTCTCCGAGTCTTGGGTTTTGTTTGGCCAACTAGATCTATGATTCTTGCAATGGGAGAATTGCTTGGTTTTGGGTTCTGCCACGTGGTGACCTTTCCAAGTGACAGTAGGGGCAGCAAGGCACACATCAAGCAGTTGCCATCAAGGGTAAAATGATGGGGTTTTTATCATTGGTTTGAGATTATCCCTCTACATCATGTCATCTTGCTTATGGCGTTACTCTGTTCTTATGGACTTAATACACTAGATGCATGCTGGATTGCGGTCGATGTGTGGAGTAATAGTAGTAGATGCAGAAAGTATCGGTCTACTTGTTTCGGACGTGATGCCTATAGAAATTACCATTGCATAGATATCGTCACGACTCTGCACAGTTCTATCAATTGCTCGACAGTAATTTGTTCACCCACCGTCTACTTGCTTTCATGAGAGAAGCCACTAGTAAACACTACGGCCCCCGGGTCTATTCACATCCATCGTTTACAACTCCGCTTTTACTTTGCTTTGTTACTTTGTTGCTTTCAGTTCTCACTTGGAAAACAATCTATAAGGGATTGACAACCCCTTCATAGCGTTGGGTGCAAGCTTTTCTGTTTGTGGAGGATCTTGAGATACTCTTCCGCCGGATTGATACCTTGGTTCTCAAACTGAGGGAAATACTTACCATCGCTGTGTTACATCACCCTTTCCGCTTCGAGGGAACACCAACGCAAGGCTCCAAGGCCACGGGCGGAACCCTTTGCATACTTGCCTAGGAAGTCCCTTAAGGCGTAGCCGTTGCTGAAGGATTCCTGGTGCCGTCGACACAACTACTTCCTGGCGCCGTTGCAAGGGATACACAACAAACAATCAATGGTGACGAGTCCCCTCCGACGAGAGGAATGTTGGCGATGATGATGGCGACGATTTCCCCACTCGGGAGGGAAGTTTCCCCGGCAGGATCGTCCTACTGGAGCTCTAGATTGGTTCTGCTCAAGTTCCGCCTCGTGGCGGCGGCGAAACCACGAAAAAGCTCCCTTCTGATTTTTTTCTGGACGAAACCCTCCATATAGCAAAAGAGGGAGGCAAGTGGGCCAGCAGGATGCCCACAAGCCCCCGTGGCGCGGCCTGGGGGGTGGCCGCGCCGTGCAGGCTTGTGGCCACCCCCTGGCACCCCTCTGGCACTTCTTCGGCCGAGTATTTTTTATAAATTGGGGAAAAAACTCCGTTGATTTTCACGGCGTTTGGAGTTGCGCAGAATAGGTATCTCAACTTTGCTCCACTTTCAGGCCAGAATTCCAGTTGCCGGCATAAGAATAGTATCGTGAAGTGAAATAACAGCCCAAGAGGCGATAAATATCAATGTGAAAACATGATGCAAAATGGACGTATCAACTCCCCCAAGCTTAGACCTCGCTTGTACTCAAGCGAAAGCCGAGCTCAATAAATATGTCCACATGTTTAGGGAGAGAGGTGTCGACAAAACAAAATACGAACATGCATGCATCATGATCAAGCTCAGAACAGCAATACCAACATATAATCTCTCATGCTAAAATGATAATTCCTTCACAAAGTAAATCATGGATCAAGAACCTTACCGAGAAGTAACAACCGATAGCCTTTAGTCATGGAAGCAATTGTAATTTATCACAACATCAGAAAGAGTCAAATAAGAGCTTGTAAAGAAAATCCACATACTCAATCATTCTTTCGTTCTCTACAATTGCTACAACTCACGTGGTACTCATGAGATCAAAGTTTCAGCTGAACACAGAGAAAGATAGGGGCTTATATTTGCCTCCCAACTGCTTACCTCAAGGGTAATGTCAACAATAATAATTCATGAATACTTACCTCCAAGTTGCCATATGAATATAGATCTTTCCCGAGCATGTGACCGTAGCCAAGACAAAGGAAAAACAAGGAATTGGTGAAGATCACCATGACTCTTTCAAGGGCAAAAAGTAAAGGTACAAGATAGGCCCTTCGCAGAGGGAAGCAGAGGTTGTCATGCGCTTTTGAGGTTTGGATGTGTGTCCTCTTAGTGCGAAGGAACGTCACTTTATATTGCCCCCTGTGATAAAGAACTTTATTATGCAGTCTGTCGCCTTTATGTCTTCCTCATCACAGGTTTGTACAAAGCTTATTTTCCACACACTAATAGATCATACATATTAGAGAGCAATTTTTATTGCTTGCACCAATGACAACTTACTTGAGGGATCTTATTCAATCCATGGGTAGGTATGGTGGACTCACATGGCAAAACCGGGTTGAAGGTTTATGGATGCACAAGTAGTATCTCTACTTGGTGCGGGAGTTTTGGCTAACATGAGGTGGAAGCAATCGTCACATGCTAAGGGATCTCTAATCATATAACATTGTTCAGAGCCAAGCAAACACAATCCATTATGTTGTCTTCCTTGTCCAACATCTACTTCTAGGCATGCAACAGTTTGGTGAGTGTTCACAATCATAGATGGTGTCAGAGATGATATATTTATATGTGAACCTCTCCTTCATTATCACTTCCTATTAATTGCAACAATGACCAAGGTCTACGTTTGCCTACCCTCAACCAGTTTCAATCCTCATTCTTTTTATATGTGAAGCCATCACTTCCCATAAGATCACTACATGATCTTTCATGGTTTTGTTCTATTCTCACTCTTTTGATCATGGCAAGAGGCAAAGCCCTTCAACTAAGACACTCTTTATTATATGGCTCACGAGCAAGAATACATCGGGGGTGACACAAAGCAAAACTCAAGACTAAAACACTAAGACTTTACTCTACTAGAGAAAAAGAAAACTTAAAAGGAAAACTAAAACAAAGGTAAAGGCAAAAGATGTGATGGTGATACGATACCGGGGCAACTCCCCCAAGCTTGGCAAAAGCCAAGGGGATTGCCCATACCAATGCTCAGTTGTCTTCCTTTGGTGGTGATGGTGGAGTTGTTGCACCATGAGTTTGATCCTCCGTCTTCCAAGGCATAGGTGCTCCATCATGGAAGGATTAACGAGTCGCCGGAATCCTCAAATCTGCAGCCAATCGTATTGATTTAAATCTATACTCATACTCACAGTTTTGGTTCTGCAGGTCATAGATCTGGCCCTGGAGTTGATCAACCCTATCATAGAGCCTGGAGAGGTGCTTCCCAATGTCATTGGCATCCATCTTGTGCTTGTTGGTGAACTCCGTGATCATCATGTGATTGGCATTGAGTCCACGCTCCACCATCCCTTGGCACTTGAAAACTTGTTGCTCCATTGCTTCGAGCCTCGTCTCCATGCTTCCGGTCTTCTTAGGCCCCTCAACATCACGGATGTGCAACATCCCCTCACGCATCTCAATAGATTGAGGGTGTTGCAGCACTTCCGTGAGGTAGGGATTGATGGCCTTCTCGAAGATTTTGTCCTTAGGAGCTTTTGTGGAAGTCATGGCGATCTAGATCTGCAACAGAAACAGGCTCGAAACAAAAAACAGAGGAAATCTGTGTGATGCAGGGTCAGACCAAACGAAAGTATATATAATGATTTTTTCCAGACCAGAAGGAGTCCCCTGCACGAAAACGGAGTCCGGGAGGCACACGAGGTGGCCACAAGCCCTCATGGTGCGGCCAGGGGGTGGGCCCGCGCCGTGCAAGCTTGTCGCCTGCTCGCGCACTTTCCGGACTACTTCCATTTTTTGTATTTTTTCAAATATTCCAAAACGGAGAAAATTTCGTACTGGAAAAGTTTTGGACTCTGTTTTCTTACCGAATCTCATACCTCTTCGTTTTCGGAGTCTGAAACAGGCTGATAAATGTCCCTAAGGTATTCTTCCGGAGTTATGGTATTGATGATATTGCTTTCAACATTTATGGGAGTACCTGAGATATAATGATTGATTCTCTGCCCATTTACCACTCTCGGAAAATTACCTTCCGTGTTGTTGATCTTGATAGCACCGAAACGATATACTTCCTCAACAACATAGGGACCTTCCCATTTAGAGAGAAGCTTGCCTGCAAAGAATCTTAAACGAGAGTTATATAGCAAGACATAATCACCTACATTGAACTCACGCTTTTGTATCCTCTTATCATGCCACCTCTTAACCTTCTCTTTGAAGAGCTTGGCATTCTCATATGCTTGAGTTCTCCACTCATCAAGGGAGCTAATGTCAAATAACCTCTTCTCACCGGCAAGTTTGAAATCAAAGTTGAGCTCTTTGATTGCCCAATAAGCTTTATGCTCTAGCTCAAGAGGTAAGTGACATGCTTTCCCATACACCATTTTGTACGGAGACATGCCCATTGGATTCTTATAGGCAGTTCTATAAGCCCGCAGTGCATCATCGAGCTTCTTAGACCAATTCTTTCTAGACCTGTTCACAGTCTTTTGCAGAATCAGTTTAATCTCTCTCTTGCTTAGCTCTACTTGACCACTGGACTAAGGGTGATAGGGAGACGCAATTCTATGGTTGACATCGTACTTAGCAAGAATTTTACGGAAAGCACCATGAATGAAGTGTCAACCACCGTTGGTGTTTAGATATCTAGGGACCCCAAATCTAGGGAAGATAACTTCTTTCAGCATCTTGATAGAGGTGTTGTGATCAGCACTACTAGTGGGAATAGCTTCTACCCACTTAGTGACATAATCAACAGCAACCAAGATGTGAGTATACCTGTTGGATTTGGGAAAAGGTCCCATATAATCAAAGCCCCAAACATCAAATGGTTCAATGACAAGTGAATAGTTCATAGGCATTTCCTGACGTTTGCTAATATTACCTATTCTTTGACATTCGTCGCAAGACAAGACAAACTTACGGGCATCCTTGAAGAGAGTGGGCCAATAGAAACCTGATTGCAATACCTTGTGTGCAGTTCTATCTCCCGCATGGTGTCCTCCGTAGGCCTCGAAGTGACACTTCTGTAGGATCTGTCCTTGTTCATGTTCAGGTACACAACGCCTAATAACACCATCTACTCCTTCCTTATAACGGTGAGGATCATCCCAAAAGTAGTGTCTCAAGTCAAAGAAGAATTTTTCTTTTGCTGGTACGTGAAACTAGGTGGTATGTATTTGGCAACGATATAGTTTGCATAATCAGCATACCACGGTGCACTACGTGAAGCATTGATGACATTCAATTGCTCATCGGGAAAGCTATCATCAATAGGTTGTGGGTCATCAAGAACGTTCTCCAACCTAGACAAGTTATCTGCTACTGGGTTATCAGCACCCTTTCTGTCGACAACGTGCAAATCAAATTCTTGTAGCAAGAGAACCCATCTGATAAGTCTAGGTTTAGCGTCCTTCTTCTCCATGAGGTACTTAATAGCAGCGTGATTAGTGTGGATAGTGACTTTGGATTCAACTATGTAAGACCTGAACTTTTCACATGCAAACACGACTGCTAGAAATTCCTTTTCCGTAGTGGCATAGTTTCTCTCGGCACTGTCTAGAGTTTTACTAGCATAGTGAATAACATGCAACTTCCTATCGACTCTTTGCCCTAGAACAGCGCCAACGGCATAATCACTAGCATCACACATGATCTCAAAAGGTAAGTTCCAATCAGGTGGTTGAACAATAGGTGCAGTTATCAAAGCCCTCTTAAGTATTTCGAAGGCTTCCTCACAATCATCATCAAAAACAAAAGGAATATCCTTTTGCAAGAGATTGGTAAGAGGCCTAGAAATCTTAGAGAAGTCTTTGATGAACCTTCTATAGAAACCTGCATGACCAAGGAAACTTCTTATCCCTTTGATATCTGTGGGGTATGGCATTTTCTCGATTGCATCAACCTTAGCTTTATCGACTTCAATACCTCTTTCGGAAATTTTGTGTCCTAAGATGATGCCTTCATTAACCATAAAGTGGCACTTCTCCCAATTCAAGACAAGATTGGTGTCTTTACATCTCTGCAAGACCCGATCAAGGTTGCTGAGGCAATCATCAAAGGAAGACCTGTAAACGGAGAAGTCATCCATGAAAACCTCAACAATCTTGTCAGAGAAGTCAAAGAATATAGCCATCATACATCTTTGAAAGGTGGCAGGTGCATTACATAAGCCAAAAGGCATACGTCTATAGGCAAAGGTACCGAAAGGGCAGGTGAAAGTGGTTTTCTCCTGATCAAATTGTGCAACTGGTATTTGGGAGAAACCAGAATAACCGTCTAGAAAGCAGAAGTGTGTGTGTTTCGATAGTCTTTCTAGCATTTGGTCGATAAAAGGCAAAGGGTAATGATCTTTCCTAGTGGCCTTATTCAACTTCCTAAAATCAATCACCATCCTATAGGCAGTAATAATCCTCTGTGGGATCAACTCATCCTTATCATTAGGGACAACAGTGATGCCTCCTTTCTTAGGAACGCAATGCACCGGACTCACCCAATCGATGTGAGCAACAGGATAAATGATACCCGCTTCTAGGAGCTTTAGTATTTCTTTTCTCACTTCTTAGGATTCAATCTCCTTTGATGATCAGCAACTGGTTTGAATTCAGGATCAGTTTTGATCTTGTGCTGGCATAGAGTGGGACTAATGCCCTTAAGATCATCAAGAGTATATCCTATAGCAGCACAGTGCTTCCTCAGAGTTTTTAGTAACTTATTTTCTTCCTGCTCTGAGAGACTAGCACTAATAATAACATGATATATCTCCTTTTCATCAAGATAAGCATACTTAAGAGTATCAGGCAACTGTTTAAGCTTGAACACAGGATCACCCTTTGGTGGGGGCGGATCCCCAAGCAGTTCAACAGGCAAGTTATTCTTAAAGATAGGATATTGTTCTAAGACAACTCTATCTATTTCATCCCTTTCATCCATATGCATATCATTTTCATGCTCAAGCAAGTATTGCTCTAAGGGATCAGTAGGAGGCACGACAATAGAAGCTAAGGCAATAGTTTCATCCCTACTAGGCAACTCCTTTTCATGAGGTTGTCTACCAAACTTAGAGAAATTGAACTCATGTGACACACCTTCAAAGCCAACAGTGACAGTTTGCTTCTCACAGTCAATATGAGCATTGACGGTATTGAGAAAAGGTCTGCCAAATATGATGGGACAAAAGCTATCTTGAGCGGTAGCAAGAACGAGGAAATCAGTAGGATACTTCATTTTACCACACAAGACTTCAACATCCCTAGCAATTCCCACAGGGCAGATAGTATCTCTATTGGCAAGCTGAATAGTGACATATATAGGTTCTATGTCTACAGGTGCAATCTCATCTTTGATTTCATCGTATAAGGATTGAGGTATTGCACTAACACTAGCACCCACGTCACATAAACCATGATAACAATGATCTCCTATCTTAACAGAAACCACAGGCATGCCAACAACAGGCCTATGTTTGTCTCTAACGTGAGGTTTAGCAATTCTAGCAGCATCTTCACAAAAGTGAATATTGTGTCCCTCAACTTCTTCAAACAGAAGATCTTTGATAATAGCAATGCTAGGTTCAACTCTAATTTGCTCAGGGGGTGTAGGTGTTCTAATATAGCCTCTACGTATCACAGTTGAAGCTTTATAATGGTCCTTTATCCTAACAGGGAAAGGTGGTTTCTCAATGTAAGCACTGGGAACCACAGGATCATTATAGGCAATGACTTTCTCTTCAACTAGAGTGGGTTTAACTACATTGACTTCTAAAGGAGGATGAAATTTAAACCACTTCTCTTTAGGGAGATCAATATGAGCAGCAAAGGATTCGCACAATGAAGCTACTATCTCAGAGTCAAGTCCATACTTAGCGCTAAAGTCACAAAAAGTATTTGTCTCAACAGAGGATTTAACACAATCAAAAGTGAAATTCATACCTGACTCCTTACCTTCTTCAAGCTCCCAATCTTCAGAGTTGCGTTTAATTCTCCCAAATAAATTCCACTTGAAGTCAATGTCTCTCTTCATAAAAGAACCGGTACAAGAAGTGTCAAGCATGGTGCGATCATCATGAGAAAGCCAAGCATAGAAGTTCTGAATGATAATTTCTCTCGAGAGCTCATGATTGGGTGTAGCGACCCGACTCAAAACGAGTCAAGCCTCTGTGTATCTGTGCCATCCCTGGATTAGTATGCTGGCTCACACAGTACATAAATGTATATATAAAAGTGCAATCACATGTAAATAGCGTAAAACTGATATATACCTTAAATATCTCAGCGGAACCAGTCAAGGGAGTGGAGTCCCAATAAACACCAACGGCAAGTTGAGTGTAGACCGTAACCCTGAATTCGTACTCTTACTCGTCGAAGAAAAATATCTGCAACATAAGACGTTGCAGCCGTGTAGGTCAGCATATTGAATATGCCGGCAAGTCACATATGAGAGGGGGGGGGGTAAAATATCATCTATACTATACGTTGTAAGTTTGAGCGTAAAGCGAATTTTCTCCTACAACAAGAGAGGGGCTAAAAGAAAATTATTACTACGTAGTTGGTTGCTAATGATATGGTTCCGCCAACCAGTTCTCATACCCGAGTTGTCAATAATTCCCACATCAATATTATTAATTGTGTTGAGAATTTCGGATAACTTCAGTTCCTTTGGCTCAAGTTGTCCATGACCGTGGACACGGCTAATCGATTAGGTTTGAGTACTCTACAGAGTTTTGCACATGTTCCCCACAAGATTTGATCGCCTCCGTGTATGTCCTCTCACTTCAGGGTGTTTGAAGACCGGATGATCAAAACATGGTCCTTCAACGGGTCCCTCTGAATTCCTGTCAGTGCCCATCCAATCCTACGTTCTTCTACATCTGCTAGCACCGCCTGTCCAGAGTCGCTGCGTTGTCCAACCAAGCCAGAGCCTATAATGACTTGTGGCTGTGCAGGTAAGCCTTGGGTCTTGAAAATATCCGTCCGTCTCTTTGAGCCTGGGTGAAGCTTTCCGCAAGATGTCATGTCACGTCTCCAGCATCGCGGGTCATCCACTGGTTTCTCCAGGGAGCCAATCAACCGTCCTTCACCCAGAGTTGCATTGCATCACGAGGTCTTGAAAAGTCTTGACTTAATCGGTCTTGGTTATTAAATTGTTCTCGCATCACTCGTGATAAACTCTCAACCAGAATCTCGTCTACTCAAGCATAGCAATATGAAATTTGTCGTCCCGGGCCAAGTAACGGGGTTGTTGGGTGCCTACCACATGATACTACAATATGTAACCATAATTTCCAAGTACCTACTCAGCATGCAATTGGGTGTAGGAAGGTGGAACTACCATGTATAGAAAAACATAGGTGATAGTATGATCAAAGTGACCTGCCTGGCGATGTTGACGAAGAAGAATTCCGTTCTCGAGGAATAACTTGATAGACTACTCGTCACTCTCCGATGAAATCTATAACAACCATATCATTCATGTAAGCACTCATACTGGCAATCATTCTAGCAATCAAAACAAAGGAGAGAGCGAATAAGAATCCGAAAGAAACTTCAACTAAAACTAGGAGTCTTCTACTACCTCAAACACTTAATAGTTTTTGTCTAATGAAACTTAACAACAAAATAAAACACTAAAATAGAAAAAATAACAGAAAACAAAATATAAAATAACTAAGATAACAGAAGTAAAATTTACAAAAAAATATTATTTTATAAGTATTTTCAAAATAGGGAATCAAACTAGCAATGCAATCAATTCGCAAGTTAGTATAGAACTAGAATTGATTCCATACAAACAAATAAGAATAAATAAAATAAAATTTTGTTGTTGTTGAAAAGTTACTGGTAAATATCAGAAAACAAAATATAACTTGTCACAATTACAAAAAAAACAAATTAAGAACAACTAATACAAAAGAAATAGCAAGAAAACAAAAAAAGCTAAAACAGAATCTGTTTTGCTTAAAACCCTAAGTTCAGATATCCTAAAAATTCTGAACTTAAACCTACTGATAAATAATATCACTAGTGATCAATAGCAAAAAGAATCAAATTAAAAGCTATTTTTAAACTCCCAGAATAAGCAAAACAAGGTTTAAACTAAATCTGATCTAATTCAAATTTGAAAATTTCAAACATAGACAAATAATATGTTTTTGAAAGCTACAGGAAACTTGTGATCTACTGGAAAAAGAATCAACCTCATTGGATCTCTAGAATAAAAGTTATAGCGAAAACAAAACTGAAACTCTCTCAGTTTCTAAACTAAAACAGATAAAAAGAAAATTGACCTGACGAACAGGGGGTTAGGTGGCAGCTTCTGATTGGCTAAGTTGTGTGAGCTGCGTAGCTAATCCAACAAACGGCCGCAATGTAACTAAAACAGCTCGGCTAAAGTTAAGTGAAATAAAAACGTTTTGGCTTTTCTGACTAAACCGAAAGGGTATCCTCGTTTCTAATCATGCGCGTACAATTAAGATCCGACGGCTACGGGGGTTAGGAGAGAAGGCTCACAGGGGTAGGAGCTCTGGCGAGGCCGAGGCGGAGGGAAGTCGGGGGCGGCGCTCCGGCGGTCTCCGGCGAGGCCTGACGGGTCGGGGAGACGGCGGGGTTCCTCCTCCGGCGATTGGTGGCGGTGGGGAGGCAGCTCGGGGGCCGGGGAAGGAGCAGGGCGTCGGGGAAGCTTCGGTGGAGCTTTGCTCTGGCGAGCTCGGGCAGGGGGGCGGCGAGGCTTGGGCAGGGCGGCGGCGAGGGGGAACGGGCGAGGAGGGGCCGAGGGGGGCTTCGGCTTTTATAGGGAGAGAGGAGGGGGCTCGGAGGGAAGGAGATCGGGGCGGGGTAAGGCAAGTCCGGCGAGGCCGGGGCTGTCGGGGTGAGAGAAGGTAGGGGAGGGAGAGAGAGAAGGAAGGGGAGGTGGGGGATGGCCGGCTCGGGCAGGGGGGCGGACCGTGGGGCCCATGGTCAGCGAGAGGGGCTCGGGGGCGGCTCGGTCGGCTGGCCGAATCCTAAGGGTTCGGTCGGTTGAGAGGGATTGGGTGGGCCGAGGCTATAACGCGCCGAGGGTGCTTTCCTTTAAAAAAAAATATACTGCCCGATTTTGATCTTTTTCAAAAACAGCAAGTAAATAAATATAAAAAGGAAATAAATAAATACCAAATATAGGGGTATTATATACCAAAAATTTCAGAAAATAATTTCCTACTCGTTTATCATTTTTCCAAGACCAAAATAAAAACTTTTTTCAAAATGTTTTTTTTCACAAAAACCCATAAAGGTTTTATTTTCTTTTGTAATTATTTTCTCAATAAAGATCTGATTTTCTTGGCTCAAAATATTTCCAAAATGCCGCTGATTTTGGGAGGGTCATTTTCCTCTGCTCTTTCTTGCTTGCAAGAATTTATTTTTCGGGATATTTCTCGGGGAAGAAAAATAAAGAAGCAAGGGCAAATATTTGAAAGAATTCAAATGCAAAAACTCCGTTCACATTCTTTATAGTTGAAGAAGTCATGTCATCTTCTCTCATTGCTTTTAATTGGATGAATTTGAATTTAACGGAGAAGGGGAAAGTCATCTTATTCCCTCTCATTCAAAAGTTTTGAAAAGTTTCAAATTTCACTCAAGTTTCAATCACTCAAACAAACAAACAATCAATCTAATAATTTTATTAACATTCCAAAATTTGGGATGTTACAAACCTACCACACTTAAAATGAATCTCGTCCTCGAGATTCGAAGGTGCTAGAAAGAAAGGTTAGGGTTTGGGGTCTTCTAACAAATCCAACCTCCGGCAAGGTGGGATGCTACCACACTTAAAATGAGAGATACTGGTCCCTCAAAATTTAGAAATCCTCTCGGGTTTTGGCATCTGACTCTTCCCAGTCTTCATACTAACTCCTCTGGTGAAGCTCTTTCGTTATATTCATAACGTTTCCATCAAAATCGAGGGTTCTTCTGTTGATATAAGCTTCTTCCTTTACTCGGTCTTCTTAACTGACAGTCTCGTGGTCAATTCTAAATAACCTATCGATGATTCTCATGGTGGTCTACCATTTGTGGTTATCCTGCAGAGAGAGGGGTCTTGGTTTCATTCTCACCGTAAAATTTCCTACGCGTGGCAAAAATTTCCATGTACATGGGTTTTCATCATACCATTCTAAGGCTTTAAACCAAAGCATCAAAGGACGTCGTCTCTCTCTATGGGTAAGTCTCTCAGATTTACCATTCCGAATAGCAAGATAAATGATAAGAGTAAATCGTCATGGTTATCAATCCATTCCGCACCCAAATCATTTCTCTGTATAAGGTTTAGTGAATCTCGTATTCTAACACTTGGGCATCTTCACAAGCATTGCAGAATTTCTCTTGTCCACGAATGAAGTTCGGATAATCCATTGGTTCTGCAAGCTGAACAAAACATCTATCGTATCTTCACAACTCTCTGGCTTTCATATGTTCCTAAGAAAACTTTTGCTGATCCATCATAGTTTCTTCCAAGTTTATTTCTTCATAAAGGTGGTGCTAGATCCGTATTAGTCCCGGGGTCTGTGGGTTGCGGACATACTAGGGATTACTACGCCTTTAAATTCCATAGTGTTTCAATCCATCATATTCTTGGGGTAATCATCATATAGTAATAATCCTCGGACTTATTTTTGGTACACACTCCATTCTGTGGGATACTTTCCATTGGTGTGTTTACCATGAAAAGGCATTGGTTCATCCATAAATCATATTCATTTCATAAACAATCCTTTATTACATCCTTAATTTCTTATCAAAAACTCCAATTCAAAAGTACTCTATTACAAATGTTGCCATCCACATTGTTCGGTATGGTCGAGCATTTCTGCCAACATTATTCATTTGTCTCCCTTGGAGATATTTTAGTTCCACTAGAACTTTCCAATGTGCTCCTTGAAATGATCCATCTTTTGCTTCATCATGGTGGTCATGAGCTTCATCTCCATCATATCCGCACGTACCTCACTCAGGTATTCCTGGGTATGACGAAGTCTTGCTTCAAGTATTTCTCCAATCTGACATATGGCTTCCATGGCAGCTGCACGAACAGCATCAAAGAAGGTTGCTCGTGGTACACGTGAAATGAAAAAGTATTGCCCCATAGTCTTTGGACAAACTCCTTTCACATGGTGGAGGTGTACTTCCACATACCAAAGTTCTACTCCACTTTCCATGAATGGGTAGCCTTTGTAGACTGCATCTCCTTCAAGATGAATGTGCTTCATCATGTCCTTCAAGATTTTCGGGTAATCATGATCACTGGTCAGGGTCATGATCGTTTCTGGGCCCTTGAGGAATGACTCGTAGAGAGTTGTCATCTGCAGGTGTCAGTAAATAGGTAGTCAGAGGAATGTATGTGTCTCCTTGGTAATTATGGTACATTCCTACTCAGTGGATACTGTGGGTTTACCGATTACTACCACACTTAAAAATGAATTATACTCATGCCTGCATAGACCATATTTTCTCATATCCTCATAATTGTTCAGAGATCTTTGTTCAAAGAGAAACAACGCATACAGTTTCAACATAGGCAATCATGAGACAATAAATTCCATTTATTCATGATGTTATTACAATCTCAGGGACTTCTGTTACAAAAAAATTTCACTCCATGATCTCATGAAAAACAAGAGTTCTTCATATTACACTAATTGTCGCGGTCAAAACTTAACTACTCCTTTTTAGCTTTCTTCCTTTGTGGACAATCGTTAGCAAAATGTCCTGCTTCCTTGCAACGAAAGCAAATGAGTTCTGACAAGTCTCAAGGCGTCTTAGTGTTTGCTTTTGCTCCTTGGGATTCCGGCTTCCTTCCTGAGCACATGTATTTGTGGTGGCCAAATTCCATACACTTGTAACATCTGACATGACACAGGTCTATATCTACACAGATTTGGCTCTTCCGAGGGTACCTTTTCTTCTTTCCGGACTCCTTTATTTTGGCCAGTTCTTCTATTTCAAGTGGATCAAAATTTTCCGTCGGGAAGTTTCCCAGATACTCTTGGCTTCCCTTCGTGCAATCCTGTGAATAATGTCCTTCTTCTCCACATGAGTAGCATGCACTGGAGAAAAATCTGGTCAGACCTTGTCCATCAGGGTCTTCAATATTTTCGTTCATAACCGGTTCTTCTAGAATCTTCTTCTTGAGGGTTTCCTTCACTGCATCTTTCTGCTGCTTGACAACTTGTTGCACATTGGGTAAATGTGACACTAAGCTGGGTAGTGGGTGGTTCCTTCACAAAGATAACAAGTCACCTAACTGCTTGGGCACTCCTCAGTTGGGTGATTTTCTTCACAATGACTGCATCCATGCTTGTGTTCTTCCTGGGTATGTCCTATTTCTCCACAGATCTTGCATGCACAAGTCTTCTCCTTCGGATTATCATAGCACTTCCGAATGAGACGGGATGTTAACAGAGTGTTCTTGAATTCGACCCAGGTTTCTGCTCCACTACATCCTTGTATGGCATGATGCATTTTCCACCAGATTGCAGCACTTTGTGTAAAGTACTGAAGAGCATGTTCCACTTCATACTTCCTTGAGATCAAGTTGCTCCCGAAGTGTTTCTCCATGTTTTGAATCCATATACCAGCCTCCAGCTGGGTCATTGGTCCAGAGACTACAAGTCCAACTTCATACTCCATCTGGTAGGGTTGAGGTTTTGGGGATGAGACGGGTAAGAGAGAGGGAGATAGACACAATACAAACAATATTTTTGAGAATAGGTTTTAGTTGTGGCCGTCGGAAAACACACACCAATGACGGCTCACAAATCATCGTAACTAACGTGGGTATTTAATTGGGGTTTGGACTTCTAATGGCCATATAAATATTCGAACGCTTCAGGGTCTTCGAATTCTTCGGGTCTTGAGAGTCTTCAATTGGTGTAGTTTCAATTACATGGTGAAGTCCTCTTTACTTTGAAGGGGAGTCGGTTGATCCTTCACGTGGTCAAAGGGGAAAGGGCATTGTCTAACTATTTGAGGTGAGAGAGAACGTTTGATGAAATCATAAGAGATGAGAAGTAAAAGGTGTTCTTGAAAAATAGAAATTTTGAGAGATCCTTTCCTAAGAAATTTCCAGTTTCTAGGGTCACGTCCTACAGTCAACATGTGCTCTGATACCATTTCTGTAGCAACCCGACTCAAAACGAGTCAAGGCTCTGTGTATCTGTGCCATCCCTGGATCAGTATGCTGGCATACACAGTACATCAATGTATATATCAAAGTGCAATCACATGTAAATAGCGTAAAACTGATATATATATATACCTTAAATATCTCAGCGGAAGCAGTCAAGGGAGTGGAGTCCCAATAAACAACAACGGCAAGTTGAGTGTAGATCGTAACCCTGAATTCGTACTCTTACTCATCGAAGAAAAATATCTGCAACATAAGACGTTGCAGCCTTGTAGGACAGCATATTGAATATGCCCGCAAGTCACATATGAGAGGGGGGTAAAATATCATCTATACTTTATGCATATATGGCAGGTGGTGTTGTAAGTTTTAGCGTAAAGAAAATTTTCTCCTACAACAAGAGAGGGGCTAAAAGCAAAATATTACTACGTAGTTGGTTGTTAATGAGATGGTTCCGCCAACCAGTTCTCATACCCGAGTTGTCAATAATTCCCACATCAATATTATTAATTGTGTTGAGAATTTCAGATAACTTCAGTTCCTTTGGCTCAAGTTGTCCATGACCGTGGACACGGTTAATCGATTAGGTTTGATTACTCTGCAGAGTTTTGCACACGTTCCCCACAAGATTTGATTGCCTCCGTGTACGTCCTCGCACTTCAGGGTGTTTGAAGACCGGATGATCAAAACATGGTCTTTCAACGGGTCCCTCTGAATCCCTGTCGGTGCCCATCCAATCCTACCGTTCTTCTACATCTGCTAGCACCGCCTGTCCAGAGTCGTCGCGTTTTCCAACCAAGCCAGAGCCCATAATGACTTGTGGCTGTGCAGGTAATCCTTGGGTCTTGAAAATATCCGTCCATCTCTTTGAGCCTAGGTGAAGCTTTCCGCAAGATGTCATGGCACGTCTCCAGCATCCCGGGTCATCCACTGGTTTCTCCAGGGAGCCGATCAACCGTCCTTCACCCAGAGTTGCATTGCATCACGAGGTCTTGAAAAGTCTTGACTTAACCGGTCTCTGTTATTAAATTGTTCTCGCATCACTTGTGATAAACTCTCAACCAGAATCCCGTCTACTCAAGCATAGCAATATAAAATTTGTCGTCCTGGGCCAAGTAACGGGGTTGTTGGGTGCCTACCACATGATACTACAATATGTAACCATAATTTCCAAGTACCTACTCAGAATGCAATTGGGTATAGGAAGGTGGAACTACCATGCATAGAAAATCATAGGTGATAGTATGATCAAAGTGACTTGCTTGGCGATGTTGACGAAGAAGAATTTCGTTCACGAGGAATAACTTGATAGACTACTCGTCACTCTCTGATGAAATCTATAACAACCATATCATTCATGTAAGCACTCATACTAGCAATCATTCTAGCAATCAAAACAAAGGAGAGAGCGAATAAGAATCCGAAAGAAATTTCAACTAAAACTAGAGTCTTCTACTACCTCAAACACTTAATAGTTTTTGTCTAATGAAACTTAACAACAAAATTAAACACTAAAATAGAAAAAATAACAGAAAACAAAATATAAAATAACTAAGATAACAGAAGTAAAATTTACAAAACAATAATATTTTATCAGTATTTTCAAAATAAGGAATCAAACTAGCAATGCAATCAGTTCACAAGTTAGTATAGAACTAGAATTGATTCCATACAAAAAAATAAGAATAAATAAAATAAAATTTTGTTGTTGTTTAAAAGGTAATGGTAAATATCATAAAACAAAATATAACTTGTCACAATTACAAAAAAAAAACAAATTAAGAACAATTAATACAAAAGAAATAGCAAGAAAACAAAAAAAAAGCTAAAACAGAATCTGTTTTGCTTAAAACCCTAAGTTCAAATATCCTAAAAATTCTAAAATTAAACCTACTTATAAATAATATCACTAGTGATCAGTAGCAAAAAGAATCAAATTAAAAGCTATTTTTAAACTCCCAGAATAAGCAAAACAAGGTTTAAACTAAATCTGATCTAATTCAAATTTGAAAATTTCAAACATAGACAAATAATATGTTTTTGAAAACTACAGGAAAATTGTGATCTACTAGAAAAGAATCAACCTCATTGGATCTCTAGAATAAAAGTTATAGGGAAACCAAAACTGAAACTCTCTCTGTTTCTAAACTAAAGCAGATAAAAAGAAAATTGATCTAACGAACAAGGGGTTAGGTGGCAGCTTCTGATTGGCTAAGGTGTGTGAGCTGCGTAGCTAATCCAACAATTGGCCGCAATGTAACTAAAACAGCTCGGCTAAAGTTAAGTGAAATAAAAACGTCTTGGTTTTTCTGACTAAACCCAAAGGGTATCCTCGTTTCTAATCCTACGCGTACAATTAAGATCCGACGGCTACGGGGGTTAGGAGAGAAGGCTCACAGGGGGTAGGAGCTCCGGCGAGGATCTCCGGCGAGGCCAAGGCGGAGGGAGGTCGGGGGCGGCGCTCCGGCGAGGCCTGAGGGGTCGGGGAGATGGCGGGGTTCCTCCTCCGGCGATTGGTGGAGGTGGGAGGCAGCTCGGGGGCCAGGGAAGGAGCAGGGCGCCGGGGAAGATTCAGTGGAGCTTTGCTCCGGCGAGCTCGGGCAGGGGGCGGCGAGGCTTGGGCAGGGCGCCGGCGAGGGGGAACGGGGCGAGGAGGGGCCGGGGGGCTTCGGCTTTTATAGGGAGCGAAGAGGGGGCTCGAAGGGAAGGACATCGGGGTGGGGTAAGGCAAGTCCATCGAGGCCGGGGCTGTCGGAGTGAGAGAAGGTAGGGGAGGGAGAGAGAGAAGGAAGGGGAGGTGGGGGATGACCGGCTCGGGCAGGGGGGCGGACGGTGGGGCCCATGGTCAGCGAGAGGGGCTCGGGGGCGGCTCGGTCGGCTGGCCGAATCCTAAGGGATTCAGTCGGTTTAGGGGGATTGGGTGGGCCTAGGCTATAACGCGCCCAGGGCGCTTTCCTTTAAAAAAAATATACTGCCCGATTTTGATCTTCTACAAAAATAGCAAGTAAATAAATATAAAAAGGAAATAAATAAATACCAAAAATAGGGGTATTATATACCAAATTTTTCAGAAAACAATTTCCTACTCGTTTATCATTTTTCCAAGACCAAAATAAAAACTTTTTTCAAAATGTTTTTTTCAGAAAAACCCATAAATGTTTTATTTTCTTTTGTAATTATTTTCTCAATAAACATCTGATTTTCTTGGCTCAAAATATTTCCAAAATGCCCCTGATTTTGGGAGGGTCATTTTCCTCTGCTCTTTCTTGCAGGCAAGAATTTATTTTTCAGGGTATTTCTCGGGGAAGAAAAATAAAGAAGCAAGGGCAAATATTTGAAAGAATTCAAATGCAAAAACTCCGTTCAAATTCTTTATAGTTGAAGAAGTCATGTCATCTTCTCTCATTGCTTTTAATTGGATGAATTTGAATTTACCGGAGAAGGGGAAAGTCATTTTATTCCCTCTCATTCAAAAGTTTTGAAAAGTTTCAAATTTCACTCAAGTTTCAATCACTCAAACAAACAAACAATCAATCTAATAATTTTTAACATTCCAAAATTTGGGATGTTACATTGGGGCATGAATATAGCATTGATTTAAGCATCCCCCAAGCTTGAGCGATGTTTTCTCTGTCAATAGGCCAAAAATTATAAATATAATTCCGATCACGATGTACTAAATGCATAGGATAAAACTTTTGATGAAATTCCAATTTCAACCGATTGTAGTCCCATGATCCAGTATCATCACATAGCCTATACCATGTCAACGCATTATCCTTCAAAGATAAAGGAAAGACCTTCTACTTGACCGTTCCGCGTGCGCAACTATTTTGCACCCGTTGTTGAACGTTGAGTCTATCACACCCGATCATCACGTGGTGTCTCGAAACGACGAACTGTAGCAACGGTGCACAGTCGGGGAGAACACAATTTCGTCTTGAAATTTTAGTGAGAGATCACCTCATAATGCTACCGTCGTTCTAAGCAAAATAAGGTGCATAAAAGGATTAACATCACATGCAATTCATAAGTGACATGATATGGCCATCATCATGTGCTTCTTGATCTCTATCACCAAAGCACCGGCACGATCTTCTTGTCACCGGCGTCACACCATGATCTCCATCATCATGATCTCCATCAACGTGTTGCCATCGGGGTTGTCGTGCTACTCATGCTATTACTACTAAAGCTACATCCTAGCAAAATAGTAAACGCATCTGCAAGGACAAACGTTAGTTATAAGGACAACCCTATGGCTCCTGCCGGTTGCCGTACCATCGACGTGCAAGTCGATATTTTCTATTACAACATGATCATCTCATACATCCAATATATCACATCACATCGTTGGCCATATCACATCACAAGCATACCCTGCAAAAACAAGTTAGACGTCCTCTAATTTTGTTGTTGCATGTTTTACGTGGTGACCATGGGTATCTAGTAGGATCGCATCTTACTTACGCAAACACCACAACGGAGATATATGAGTTGCTATTTAACCTCATCCAAGGACCTCCTCGGTCAAATCCGATTCAACTAAAGTTGGAGAAACCGACACCCGCCAGTCATCTTTGAGCAACGGAGTTACTCGTAGCGATGAAACCAGTCTCTCGTAAGCGTACGAGTAATGTCGGTCCGAGCCGCTTCAATCCAACAATACCGCGGAATCAAGAAAAGACTAAGGAGGGCAGCAAAACGCACATCACCGCCCACAAAAACTTTTGTGTTCTACTCGAGAAGACATCTACGCATGAACCTAGCTCATGATGCCACTGAAGGGGAACGTCGCATGGGAAACAAAAAATTTCCTACGCGCACGAAGACCTATCATGGTGATGTCCATCTACGAGAGGGGATGATTGATCTACGTACCCTTGTAGACCGTACAGCAGAAGCGTTAGTGAACGCGGTTGATGTAGTGGAACATCCTCACGTCCCTCGATCCGCCCCGCGAACAATCCCGCGATCAGTCCCACGATCTAGTACCGAACGGACGGCACCTCCGCGTTCAGCACATGTACAGCTCGACGATGATCTCGGCCTTCTTGATCCAGCAAGAGAGATGGAGAGGTAGAAGAGGTCTCCAGCAGCGTGACGGCGCTCCGGAGGTTGGTGATGACCTTGTCTCAGCAGGGCTCCGCCCGAGCTCCGCAGAAACGCGATCTAGAGGAAAAACCGTGGAGGTATGTGGTCGGGCTGCCGTGGAAAAGTTGTCTCAAATCAGCCCTAAAACCTCCGTATATATAGGTGGGAGGGAGGGGACCTTGCCTTGGGGCTCCCCCCCCCAAAACCGAGTTGGACTTGGTTTGGTGGGTGGGAGTCCTTCCTTCCCTTCCCACCTCCTTTTTTTTTCTTTTCTCTTTGACTTTCTTTCCTAGGTGCATAGGGCTCTTCTGGGCTGCCCCACCAGCCCACTAAGGGCTGGTGCGCCACCCTCAAGGCCTATGGGCTTCCCCGGGGTGGGTTGCCCCCCCCCCCCCGGTGAACTCCCGGAACCCATTCGTCATTCCCGGTACATTCCCGGTAACTCCGAAAACCTTCCGGTAATCAAATGAGGTAATCCTATATATCAATCTTCGTTTCCGGACCATTCCGGAAACCCTCGTGATGTCCGTGATCTCATCCGGGACTCCGAACAACATTCGGTAACCAACCATATAACTCAAATACGCATAAAACAACGTCGAACCTTAAGTGTGCAGACCCTGCGGGTTCGAGAACTATGTAGACATGACCCGAGAGACTCCTCGGTCAATATCCAACAGCAGGACCTAGATGCCCATATTGGATCCTACATATTCTACGAAGATCTTATCGTTTGAACCTCAGTGCCAAGGATTCATATAATCCCGTATGTCATTCCCTTTGTCCTTCGGTATGTTACTTGCCCGAGATTCGATCGTCAGTATCCGCATACCTATTTCAATCTCGTTTACCGACAAGTCTCTTTACTCGTTCCGTAATACAAGATCCCGCAACTTACACTAAGTCACATTGCTTGCAAGGCTTGTGTGCGATGTTGTATTACCGAGTGGGCCCCGAGATACCTCTCTGTCACACGGAGTGACAAATCCCAGTCTCGATCCATACTAACACAACGAACACCTTTGGAGATACCTGTAGAGCATCTTTATAGTCACCCAGTTACGTTGCGACGTTTGATACACACAAAGCATTCCTCCGGTGTCCGTGAGTTATATGATCTCATGGTCATAGGAACAAATACTTGACACGCAGAAAACGGTAGCAACAAAATGACACGATCAACATGCTACATCTATTAGTTTAGGTCTAGTCCATCACATGATTCTCCTAATGATGTGATCCCGTTATCAAGTGACAACACTTGCCTATGGCCAGGAAACCTTGACCATCTTTGATCAACGAGCTAGTCAACTAGAGGCTTACTAGGGACAATGTTTTGTCTATTTATCCACACAAGTATTGTGTTTCCAATCAATACAATTATAGCATGGATAATAAACGATTATCATGAACTAAGAAATATAATAATAACTAATTTATTATTGCCTCTAGGGCATATTTCCAACAGTCTCCCACTTGCACTAGAGTCAATAATCTAGTTCACATCACCATGTGACTCCAACGAATCTAACACCCATATAGTTATGGGGTCTGATCACGTCTTGCTCGTGAGAGAGGTTTTAGTCAACGGTTCTGAAACTTTCAGATCCGTGCGTTCTTTACAAATCTTTATGTCATCTTATAGATGCTGCTACTACGTGCTATTCGGAAATGCTCCAAATATCTACTCTACTATATGAATCTGTTTCACTACTCATAGTTATTCGGATTAGTGTCAAAGCTTGCATCGACGTAACCCTTTACGACGAACTCTTTAACCACCTCCATAATCGAGAAAAATTCCTTAGTCTATTTAGTTACGAAGGATAACTTTGACCGCTGATCAATGATTCAATCATGGATCACTTTCTGTACCTCTCAACAGATTTTTGAGTCAAGGCACACATCAGGTGCGGTACTCAGCATGGCATACTATAGAGTCTACGGCTAAGGCATAGAAGACGACCTTCGTCTATTCTCTTTATTCTGCCATGGTCGGGTTTTGAGTCTTACTCAAATTCACACCTCACAACGCAACCAAGAACTCTTTCTTTGCTGATCTATTTTGAACTCCTTCAAAAACTTGTCAAGGCATGCATTTTGTTGAAACTTTCATTAAGCGCTTTTTGATCTATCTCCATAGATCTTTGATGCTCAACGTTCAAGTAGCGCAATCCAGGTATTCCTTTGAAAACTCCTTTCAAACAACCTTATATGCTTTACAGAAATTCTACATTACTTCTGATCCACAATATGTCAACCACATATACTTATCAGAAATTCTATAGTGCTCCCACTCACTTCTTTGGAAATACAAGTTTCTCATAAACCTTGTACAAACCCAAAATCTTTGATCATCTCATCAAAGTGTATATTCCAACTCCGAGATGCTTGCACCAGTCCATTGAAGGATCACTGGAACTTGCATACTTGCTAGTATCTTTAGGATCGACAAAACCTTCTGGTTGTATCACATACAATGTTTGCTCAAGGAAACCGTCGAGAAAACAATGTTTTGACATCCTACATGCAATATTTCATAAATAATGCATCAACAACTAACACAATTCTAACATACCTTTAGCATCGCTACGAGTGAGAAAGTCTCATCATAGTCAACTGTTTGATCTTGTCGAAAACATCTTTGCGACAAGTCGAGCTTTTTTTAATAGTGACTTATCACCATCATCGTCTGTCTTCTTTTAAAGATCCATTTTTACTCAATAGTCCTATGACCATCAAGTAGTTTTACCAAAGTCTACACTTTGTTTTCATACATGGATCCTCTCTCGGATTTCATGGCTTCCAGCCATTTGTCGGAATCTGGGCCCACCATCGCTTTCTCCATAACTCGTAGGTTCACTGTTGCTCAACAACATGACCTCCAAGACAGGGTTACCGTACCACTCTGTAGTAGTACGCGACCTTGTCAACCTACGAGGCTTGTAGTAACTTGATCCGATGCTTGATGATCACCATCATCAGCTTCCACTTCAATTGGTGTAGGCGCCACAGGAACAACTTCCTGCGCCCTGCTACACACTGGTTGAAGTGATGGTTCAGTAACCTCATCAAGTTCTACTACCCTCCCACTCAATTCTTTCGAGTGAAACCTTTCCTCAAGAAAGGATCCGTTTCTAGAAACAAACACTTTGCTTTCGGATCTGAGATAGGAGATGTACCCAACTGTTTTGGATATCCTATGAAGATGCATTTATCCGCTTTGGGTTCGAGCTTATCAGACTGAAACTTTTTCACATAAGTGTCGAAACCCCAAACTTTCAAGAAACGACAGTTTAGATTTCTCTAAACCTCAGTCTATACTGTGTCATCTCAACGGAAATACGCGGTGCCCTATTTAAAGTGAATGCGGTTGTCTCTAATGCATAACCCATAAACGATAGTGGTAATTCGATAAGAGACATCACAGCATGCACCATACCAAATAGTGCATGACTGTGACGTTCAGATACATCATCACACTATGATGTTCCGGGTGGCATGAACTGCGAAACAATTTCCACATTTGTCTTAACTGCGTACCAAAACTCGTAACTCAGATATTCATTTCTATGATCATATCGTAGACATTATCCTCTTGTTACGACGAACTTCACTCGGAAACAGAATTGAACTTTTCAATATTTCTGACTAGTGATTCATTAAGTAAATACTCTTGTATCTATTCAAATCGTCAGTGAAGTAAGAACATAATGATATCCACTGCGTGCCTCAGCACCCATTGGACTGCATACATCAGAATGTATCTCTTCCAACAAGTTACTATCTTGTTTCATCTCAAATGAAAACAAGGCCCTGCTCATGTGGTATGATTTGCATGTCACTAGTGATTCAAAAACAAGTGATTACAAAGATCCATCAGCATGGAGCCTCTTCATGCAATTTATACCAACATGACTCAAGCGGCAGTGCCACAAGTAAGTGGTACTATCATCATTAACTCGTATCTTTTGGCACCAATGTCATGAACATGTGTAACACTACGATCAAGATTCAATAAACCATTGAAGGTGATTATTCAAGCAAATAGAGTAACCATTATTCTCTTTAAATGAATAATCGTATTGCAATAAACACGATCCAATCATGTTCATGCTTAACGCAAGCACCAAATAACGATTATTTAGGTTTAACACCAATCCCGATGGTAGAGGGAGCGTGCGACGTTTGATCATATCAACCTTGGAAACACTTCCAACACGTATCGTCACCTCGCCTTTAGCTAGTCTCCATTTATGTCGTAGCTTTCATTTCGTGTTACTAATCTCTTAGCAACCGAACCGGTATCCAATACCCTCATGCTACCAGGAGTACTAGTAAAGTACACATCAACATCATGTATATCAAATATACTTCTTTCGACTTTTGCCAGCCTTCTTATCTACCAAGTATCTAGAGTTGCTCCGCCTCAGTGACTGTTCCCCTCATTACTGAAGCACTTAGTCTCGGGTTTGGGTTCAATCTTGGGTCTCTTCATTAGTGTAGCAACTGTTTTGTCGTTTCACGAAGTATCCCTTCTAGCCCTTGCCTTTCTTGAAAATTAGTGGTTCTACAAACCATCAACTATTGATGCTCCTTCTTGATTTCTACTTTGGCAGTGTCAAACATTGCGAATCGCTCAAGGATCATTGTATCTATCCTTGATATGTTATAGTTCATCACGAAGCTCTCACAGCTTGGTGGCAGTGACTTTGGAGAACCATCACTATCTCATCTGGAAGATTAACTCCCACTTGATTCAAGCGATTGTCGTACTCAGACAATCTGAGCACACGCTCAACGATTGAGCTTTTCTCCTTTACTTTGTGGACAAAGAATCTTGTCAGAGGTCTCGTACCTCTTAACAAGGGCACAAGCATGAAATCACAATTTCATCTCTTTAGAACATCACTTATGTTCCGTGACGTTTTAAAACGTTTTCGGCGCCTTGCTTCTAAGTCATTAAGTATTTTGCACTGAACTATCGTGTAGTCATCATAAACGTGTATGTCGGATGTTCACAGCATCCACAGACGACGCTCAAGGTGCAGCACACCGAGTGGTGCATTAAGGACATAAGCCTTCTGCGCAGCAACGAGGACAATCCTCGGTTTTACAGACTTAGTCTGCAAAGTTTGCTACTATCAACTTTCAACTAAATTTTCTCTAGGAACATATAAAAACAGCAGAGCTATAGCGCAATCTACATCGTAATTCGCAAAGACCATTAGACTATGTTCATGACAATTAGTTCAATTAATCATATTACTTAAGAACTCCCACTCAAAAAGTACATCTCTCTAGTCATTTGAGTGGTACATGATCCAAATCCACTATCTCAAGTCCGATCATCACGTGAGTCGAGAATAGTTTCAGTGGTAAGCATCTTTATGCTAATCATATCAACTATACGATTCATGCTCGACCTTTCGGTCTCATGTGTTCCGAGGCCATGTCTGCACATGCTAGGCTCATCAAGCTTAACCCGAGTGTTCCGCGTGCGCAACTGTTTTGCACCTGTTGTATGTGAACGTTGAGTCTATCACACCCGATCATCACGTGGTGTCTCGAAACGACGAACTGTAGCAACGGTGCACAGTCGGGGAGAACACAATTTCGTCTTGAAATTTTAGTGAGAGATCACCTCATAATGCTATCGTCGTTCTAAGCAAAATAAGGTGCATAAAAGGATTAACATCACATGCAATTCATAAGTGACATGATATGGCCATCATCATGTGCTTCTTGATCTCTATCACCAAAGCACCGGCACGATCTTCTTGTCACCGGCGTCACACCATGATCTCCATCATCATGATCTCCATCAACGTGTTGCCATCAGGGTTGTCGTGCTACTCATGCTATTACTACTAAAGCTACATCCTAGCAAAATAGTAAACGCATCTGCAAGCACAAACGTTAGTTATAAGGACAACCCTATGGCTCCTGCCGGTTGTCGTACCATCGACGTGCAAGTCGATATTTTCTATTACAACATGATCATCTCATACATCCAATATATCACATCACATCGTTGGCCATATCACATCACAAGCATACCCTGCAAAAACAAGTTAGACGTCCTCTAATTTTGTTGTTGCATGTTTTACGTGGTGACCATGGGTATCTAGTAGGATCGCATCTTACTTACGCAAACACCACAACGGAGATATATGAGTTGCTATTTAACCTCATCCAAGGACCTCCTCGGTCAAATCTGATTCAACTAAAGTTGGAGAAACCGATACCCGCAAGTCATCTTTGAGCAACGGAGTTACTCGTAGCGATGAAACCAGTCTCTCGTAAGCGTACGAGTAATGTCGGTCCGAGCCGCTTCAATCCAACAATACCGCGGAATCAAGAAAAGACTAAGGAGGGCAGCGAAACGCACATCACCGCCCACAAAAACTTTTGTGTTCTACTCGAGAAGACATCTACGCATGAACCTAGCTCATGATGCCACTGAAGGGGAACGTCGCATGGGAAACAAAAAATTTCCTACGCGCACGAAGACCTATCATGGTGATGTCCATCTACGAGAGGGGATGATTGATATACGTACCCTTGTAGACTGTACAGCAGAAGCGTTAGTGAACGCGGTTGATGTAGTGGAACGTCCTCACGTCCCTCGATCCGCCTCGCGAACAATCCCGCGATCAGTCCCACGATCTAGTACCGAACGGACGGCACCTCCGCGTTCAGCACACGTACAGCTCGACGATGATCTCGGCCTTCTTGATCCAGCAAGAGAGACGGAGAGATAGAAGAGTTCTCCGGCAGCGTGACGGTGCTCCGGAGGTTGGTATGACCTTGTCTCAGCAGGGCTCCGCCCGAGCTCCGCAGAAACGCGATCTGGAGGAAAAACCGTGGAGGTATGTGGTCGGGCTGCCGTGGAAAAGTCGTCTCAAATCAGCCCTAAAACCTCCGTATATATAGGTGGGAGGGAGGGGACCTTGCCTTGGGGCTCAAGGAGCCCCAAGGGGGTCGGCCGAGTCCAAGGGGGAAGGCTCCCCCCCCCCAAAACCGAGTTGGACTTGGTTTGGTGGGTGGGAGTCCTTCCTTCCCTTCCCACCTCCTTTTTTTTCTTTTCTCTTTGATTTTCTTTCCTAGGCGCATAGGGCCCTTTTGGGCTGCCCCACCAGCCCACTAAGGGCTGGTGCGCCACCCTCAAGGCCTATGGGCTTCCCCGGGGTGGGTTGCCCCCCCCCCCCGGTGAACTCCCGGAACCCATTCTTCATTCCCGGTACATTCCCGGTAACTCCGAAAACCTTCCGGTAATCAAATGAGGTCATCCTATATATCAATCTTCGTTTCCGGACCATTCCGGAAACTCTCGTGACGTCCGTGATCTCATCCGGGACTCCGAACAACATTCGGTAACCAACCATATAACTCAAATACGCATAAAACAACGTCGAACCTTAAGTGTGCAGACCCTGCGGGTTCGAGAACTATGTAGACATGACCCGAGAGACTCCTCAGTCAATATCCAACAGTGGGACCTGGATGCCCATATTGGATCCTACATATTCTATGAAGATCTTACCGTTTGAACCTCACTGCCAAGGATTCATATAATCCCGTATGTTATTCCCTTTGTCCTTCGGTATGTTACTTGCCCGAGATTCGATCGTCAGTATCCGCATACCTATTTCAATCTCGTTTACCGGCAAGTCTCTTTACTCGTTCCGTAATATAAGATCCCGCAACTTACACTAAGTCACATTGCTTGCAAGGCTTGTGTGTGATGTTGTATTACCGAGTGGGCCCCGAGATACCTCTCCGTCACACGGAGTGAAAAATCCCAGTCTCGATCCATACTAACTCAACGAACACCTTTGGAGATACCTGTAGAGCATCTTTATAGTCACCCAGTTACGTTGCGACGTTTGATACACACAAAGCATTCCTCCGGTGTCCGTGAGTTATATGATCGCATGGTCATAGGAACAAATACTTGACACGCAGAAAACAGTAGCAACAAAATGACACGATCAACATGCTACGTCTATTAGTTTGGGTCTAGTCCATCACATGATTCTCCTAATGATGTGATCCCGTTATCAAGTGACAACACTTGCCTATGGCCAGGAAACCTTGACCATCTTTGATCAACGAGCTAGTCAACTAGAGGCTTACTAGGGACAGTGTTTTGTCTATGTATCCACACAAGTATTGTGTTTCCAATCAATACAATTATAGCATGGATAATAAACGATTATCATGAACTAATAAATGTAATAATAACTAATTTATTATTGCCTCTAGGGCATATTTCCAACAAAATAATCCAACTAGCATCAACTACAAAGAGTAATCAACACTACTAGCAACCTTACAAGTACCAATCGGAGTCGCGAGACGGATATTGGTTACAAGAGATGAACTAGGGTTTGGAGATGAGATGGTGCTGATGAAGATGTTGATGGTGACGAGTCCCCTCCGATGAGAGGAGTGTTGGTGATGATGATGGTGACGATTTCCCCCTCCGGGAGGGAAGTTTCCCCGGCAGGATCGTCGTGCCGGAGCTATAGATTGGTTCTGCTCAAGTTTCGCCTCGTGGCGGCGGCGAAACCACGAAAAAGCTCCCTTCTGATTTTTTTTCTGGACGAAACCTCCATATAGCAAAAGAGGGGGGCAAGTGGGCCAGGCGGGTGCCCACAAGCTCCCATGGCGCAGCCTGGGGGGTGGCCGCGCCATGCAGGCTTGTGGCCACCCCCTCGCGCCCCACTGGCACTTCTTCGGCCTAGTATTTTTTATAAATTGGGAAAAAATATCCGTTGATTTTCACGGCGTTTGGAGTTGTGCAGAATAGGTATCTCAACTTTGCTCCACTTTTAGGCCATAATTCCAGTTGCCGGTATTCTCCCTCTTTATGTAAACCTTGCAAAATAAGAGAGAAAAGGCATAAGAATAGTACCGTGAAGTGAAATAACAGCCCAAGAGGCGATAAATATCAACGTGAAAACATGATGCAAAATGGACGTATCAGCATGCATGTGGATCATGAAAAGAATATTATTTGTGATAGCTATTTTGTTGAATTTGATTATCATCCCACATGTAATTGCTATGAGAGAGTAAAATATTGTGGTAGAAACTTTCATGTTACCAAATTACCTCTCGTTATGTTGAGATTGTTATTGTCTCTTTCTTCTTCCTTGCATTTAGTAACTATTGGTTGTCTTGCCAATTTGTTTTCCTATAAAATTCCTATGCATAGGAAGTATGTTAGACTTAGATGTGATTTTCACATCCTTCATGATGCTCTCGTTGTGCTTCAATTATTGTCTTTTGTGTGAGCATCATTGAATTATCAATGCCTAGCTAAGGGCGTTAAACAATAGCGCTTGTTGGGAGGCAACCCAATGAAACTATTTCTTTTTATTTCATTTTTGTTGCGTCCACTCCATCATAATTCTGTTATGATTGTGTCTTTTGTTTTTCTTTTTGTGTTTGAGCCAAGCAAAACCTTTATGACTAGTCTTGGTGATGGTTGTTTGATCCTGCTGGAAAAAGACAGAAACTTTTCGCTCACGAGATTATTTTTCATTTTTATTCAGAAAGATATTTTGAGTTGATTCTTTTTTCTTCTGGTTGATATGACTTTTTCCCAGGCTGTCGTAAGTTTTCAGAATTGTTTAGGTATCAGAAGTATACGAAGTATAAGATTGCTACAGACTGGTCTGTTTTTGACAGATTCTGTTTTTGTTCAGTTGGTTGCTTGTTTCGATGAAACTATGGATAGTATCGGGCAGTACTAGTCATGGAAAAGTGATAATAGAGTAATCTAACACCAATATAAATAGAAATCAAGATTTCTACAGTACCTAAAGAGGTGGTGGTTTGTTTTCTTGTGCTAATGTTATCACGAGTTTCTGTTTAAGTTTTGTGTTGTGAAGTTTTCAAGTTTTGGGTGATGTTCTCATGGACAAAGAGATAAAGAGTGGAAAGAGCTCAAGCTTGGGGATGCCCAAGGCATCCCAAGCCAAATTCAAGGACACCAAAAAGCCTAAGCTTGGGGATGCACCGGGAAGACATCCCCTCTTTGGTCTTCAATCCATCGGTAACATTACTTGGAGCTATATTTTTATTCACCACATGATATATGTTTTGCTTGGAGCATCTTGTATCGTAGGAGTCTTTTCTTTTTCTTGTTTCACAATCATCCTTGCTGCACACCTTTAGAGAGAGACATGCACTCATCGTGATTTTGCTAGAATGCTCATCGTGCTTCACTTATATCTTTTGAGCTAGATAATTTTGCTCTATGTGCTTCACTTAAATCTTTTAGAGCACGGCGGTACGTGACTTGGTAGTTGACTTATGCTATGAAAGTAGTTCCAAAGGTGATAGGTACCTGAAGAGGATACAAAAACCTCCATCTTCATGTGCATTGAGTAGAAAGAGAAATCTTGATTCCTCTCAATTAGTTTTGAGACGTGGATTTGGTAATATTAAGAGTTATGTTAGTAGGGTGTTATGAATCTAGAAATACTTGTGTTGAAGTTAGTGATTCCCGTAGCATGCACGTATGGTGAACTGCTATGTTAGGAAGTCGGAGCATAATTGATCTATTGATTTTCATCCTTTGTGTTGAGGTCGGGATCGCGCGATGGTTAACACCTACCAACCCTTCCCCTAGGAGTATGCGTTTAGCACTTTGTTTCGATTACTAATAAAAACTTTCCCAACAAGTATGTGAGTTCTTCATGACTAATGTGAGTCCATGGTATAGATGCACTTTCACCTTCCACCATTTCTAACCTCTCTAAGTGCCGCGCAATTTCCGCCGGTACACAAACCCACCATATGCCTTCCTCAAAACAGCCACCATACCTACCTACTATGGCATTTGCATAGCCATTCCGAGATATATTGCCGTGCAACTCCCACCGTTCCGTCTCATGACTTGTGCCATCACTCTCATATTGCCATTGCATGATCATAAGATAGCTAGCGATATGTTTCAACATCATACGCCAAGCTAGATCGTTGCACATCCCGGTACACTGCCGGAGGCATTTCCTTTAGAGGCATCATCGTTCTAAGCTTTGAGCTATGAGTAAATAAAAGTGTGATGATCATCATTATTGGAGCATTGTCCCATGTGAGGAAATAGAAAAAAGAGGCAAAAGAGCCCAAATAAAAAAAATAAAAAAAGAGGCCCAAGAGCGCAAATAAAAAAAGAGAAGGGACAATGCTACTATCTTTTTCCACACTTGTGCTTCATAATAGCACCATGTTCTTCATGATTGAGAGCTTCTTGCTTTGTCAATACCATATGCTAGTGGGAATCTTCATTATATAACTTGGCTTGTATATTCCAATGATGGGCTTCCTCAAAATTGCCCTAGGTCTTTGTGAGCAAGCAAGTTGGATGCACACCCACTAGTTCTCCTTTTGAGCTTTCACATACTTATAGCTCTAGTGCATCCCTTGTATGGCAATCCCTACTAATTCACATTGATATCTATTAATGGGCATCTCCATAGACCTTTGATATGCCGAGTCAATGTGACCATCTCCTCCTTTTTGTCTCACAACCACCACCACACTCTATTCCACCTATAGTGCTATATCCATGGCTCACGCTCATGTATTGCGTGATAGTTATAAAAGGTTTGAGAAAGTAAGAGTGCGAAAACAATTACTTGGCCAATACCGGGGTTGTGCATGATTTACATTAGTTGTGTGAGGATTATGGAGCATAGCCAGACTCTATGATTTTGTAGGGATAACTTTCTTTGGCCTTGTTATTTTGAAAGTTCATGATTACCTTGCTAGTTTGCTTGAAGTATTATTGTTTTCATGTCAATAGCAAACTATTGTTTTGAATCTTACAGATCTGAACATTCATGTCACATGAAAGAAGTTACAAAGGACAACTATGCTAGGTAGCATTCAACATCAAAAATTCAGTCTTTATCACTTCCCCACTCGAGGACGAGCAGGAGTTAAGCTTGGGGATGCTTGATACGTCTCCAACGTATCAATAATTTTTGATGGTTTTTGATGACCCACAAGTATAGGGGATCAATCGTATTCCTCTCGATAAGTAAGAGTGTCGAACCCAACGAGGAGCAGAAGGATCTGACAAGTGGTTTTCGGCAAGGTAAATTCTACAAGCACTGAAATTATCGGTAACAAGTGATTGTGTGGTGAGATGATTCGTAGCAAGCAACAAGTAACAAAAGTAGCAACGGTGCAGCAAAGTGGTCCAATCCCTTTTGTAGCAAGGGACAAGCCTGGACAAAGTCTTATAGGAGGAAAAAACGCTCCCGAGGGCACACGGGAATTTCTGTCATGCTAGTTTTCATCATGTTCATATGATTCGCGTTCGTTACTTTGATAGTTTGATATGTGGATGGATCTGCGCTTGGGTACTACCCTTACTTGGAAAAGCATCCCACTTATGATTAACCCCTCTCGCAAGAATCCGCAACTACGAAAGAAGAATTAAGAAAAAGTCTAACCATAGCATTAAACTAGTGGATCCAAATCAGCCCCTTACGAACCAACGCATAAACTAGGGTTTAAGCTTCTGTCACTCTAGCAACCCATCATATACTTAATACTTCCCAATGCGTTCCTCTAGGCCCAAATAATGGTGAAGTGTTATGTAGTCAACGTTCACATAACACCACTAGAGGAAAAACAACATACAACACATCAAAATATCGAACGAATACCAAATTCACATGACTATTTTTAGCATGACTTATCCCATGTCCTCAGGAACAAAAGTAACTACTCACAAAGCATAATCATATTAATGACCAGAGAGGTAATGAGTAGCATCAAAGATCTGAACATAAACTCTTCCACCAAGTAATCCAACTAGCATCAACTACAAAGAGTAATCAACACTTCTAGCAACCTTACAAGTACAATCGGAGTTGCGAGACGGAGATTGGTTACAAGTGATGAACTAGGGTTTGGAGATGAGATGGTGCTGATGAAGATATTGATGGTGATGAGTCCCCTCCAATGAGAGGAGTGTTGGTGATGACGATGGCGACGATTTCACCCTCCGGGAGTGAAGTTTCCCCGGCAGGATCATCCTGCCGGAGCTGTAGATTGGTTCTAGTCAAGTTCCGCCTCGTGGCAGCGGCGAATCCACGAAAAAGCTCCTCCTTTATATTTTCATGGACGAAACCCTTCATATAGCAGAAGAGGGGGCCAGTGGGCCAGCAGGCTGCCCACAAGCCCCCTAGGTGCGACCAGGGGGTGGCCACGCCTAGCAGGCTTATGGCCACCTGTTGGCGCCCCTCTAGCGCTTCTTCGGCCCAGTATTTTTTATAAATCCGGAAAAAATCCTCGTTGATTTTTATGGCGTTTGGAGTTGCGCAGAATAGGTATCTCAACTTTGCTCCTTTTTCAGGCCAGAATTCCAGCTGCCGGCATTCTCCCTCTTCATGTAAACCTTATAAAAAAGATAGAAAAGGCATAAGTATTGTACCGTGAAGTGAAATAACAGCCCAAGAAGCGATAAATATCAACATGAAAACATGATGAAAAATGGACGTATCAACTCCCCCAAGCTTAGACCTCGCTTGTCCCCAAGCGAAAGCCTAGCTCAATAAATATGTCCACATGCTTAGGGAGAGAGGTGTCGACAAAATAAGATACAAACATGCATGCATCATGATCATGATCAGAACAGCAATACCAACATATAATCTCTCATGCTAAAGTGATAATTCCTTCACAAAGTAAAGCATGGATCAAGAACCTTACTGAGAAGTAACAACCGATAGCCTTTAGTCATTGAAGCAATTGCAATTTATCACAACATCAGAAAGAGTCAAATAAGAGCTTGTAAAGAAAATCCACATACTCAATCATCCTTTCGTTCTCTACAATTGCTACAACTCACGTGGTACTCATGATATCAAAGTTTTAGCTGGACACAAAGAAAGATAGGGGCTTATAGTTTTGCCTCCCAACTGCTTACCTCAAGGGTAATGTCAACAATAATAATTCATGAATACTTACTTCCAAGTTGACATATGAATATAGATCTTTCCCAAGCATATGATTGTTGGGTAACGTAGCATAAATTCAAAATTTTCCTACGCCATATTCAGATCTTCCTATGGAGAGACCAGCAACGAGAGAGGGGTGAGTGCATCTTCATACCTTTGAAGATTGCTAAGCGGAAGTGTTGCTAGAACGCGGTTGATGGAGTCATACTCGCGGTGATTCAGATCGCGGTGTGATTCCGATCTAGTGCCGAACCACGGCACCTCCGCGTTCAACACACGCGCAGCCCGGTGACGTCTCCCGCACCTTGATCCAACAAGGAGGAGGGAGTGGTTGGGGAAGATCTCCGGCAGCATGACGGCGTGGTGTCGATGGTGAGACGAGGTCTCCCGGCAGGGCTTTGCCAAGAACGGTGGGAGGAGGAGGAAGGAGGGGAGCAGGGCTGCGCCGAGGGAGAGAAGAAACGGTGTGTAGAACAGCCCCAAACTCCTCCCTATATATAGGAGGAGGGGAAGGGGGTGCCACCCCTAGGGTTCCCACCCTAGGTGGTGCGGCAGCCCCCCCCCCCAGAGGGGAGGTGCGGCGGCCAGGGCAAGGGGAGGGGGTGGCGCACCCCTAGGTGGGCCTTAGGCCCACCAGCGCCTAGGGTTTCCCCCCCTCTCCACCTCCCGCGCCTTTGACCCCTTTGTGGGAGGCCCACCAGCCCACTTTGGGCTGGTAGCCCTCCACCTTTTGACCCATGTGATGACCCACAAGTATAGGGGATCAATCGTAGTCCTTTCGATAAGTAAGAGTGTCGAACCCAACGAGGAGAAGAAGGCTCTGATAAACGGTTTTTAGCAAGGTAATAACTGCAAGAACTGAAAGTAGCGGTAACAAATGATGATGTAGTGAGGTGAAATGTAGCAAGCGAAAAGTAACAAGTAACAAGTAGTAGCAACGGTGCAGCAAAGTGGCCGAGTCCCTTTTATAGCAAGGGACAAGATTCGCATTTGTTACTTTGATAGTTTGATATGTGGGTGGACCGGCGCTTGGGTAATGCCCTTACTTGGACAAGCATCCCACTTATGATTAACCCCTCTCGCAAGCATCCACAACTACGAAAGAATAATTAAGACAATGTCTAACCATAGCATTAAACTAGTGGATCCAAATCAGCCCCTTACGAAGCAACGCATAGACTGGGGTTTAAGCTTCTGTCACTCTAGCAACCCATCATCTACTTACTACTCCCCAATGCCTTCCACTAGGCCCAAAGATGGTGAAGTGTTATGTAGTCGACGTTCACATAACACCACTAGAGGAAAAGACAACATACAACATATCAAAATATCGAACGAATATCAAATTCACATGACTATTATCAGCATGACTTATCCCATGTCCTCAGGAACAAAAGTAACTACTCACAAAGCAAAATAATAATCATGATCACAGGTGTAATGAGTAGCATCAAGGATCTGAACATAAACTCTTCCACCAAGTAATCCAACTAGCATCAACTACAAAGAGTAATCAACACTACTAGCAACCTTAGAAGTGCCAATTGGAGTCGCGAGGCGGAGATTGGTTACAAGAGGTGAACTAGGGTTTGGAGAGGAGATTTTGCTGATAAAGATGTTTATGGAGATGACTCCCCTCCAATGAGAGGAGTGTTGGTGATGACGATGGCGACGATTTCCCCCTCCGGGAGGGAAGATTCCCCGGCAGGATCGTCCTGTCGGAGCTCTAGATTGGTTCTGCTCAAGTTCCGCCTCATGGCGGCGAAGAATCCACGAAAAAGCTCCACCTTGATTTTTTTTTCTCAGACGAAACCCTTCATATAGTAAAAGAGGGGGCCAGTGGGCCACCAGGGTGCCCACAAGCCGTGCTGCCGCGGCCAGGGGGTAGGCCGCGGCAACCAGGCTTGTGGGCCGCAGCTCCCCTCTGACACTTCTTTCGCCCAGTATTTTTTATATATTCCCAAAAAATTCCACGTTGATTTTCAGGGCATTTGGAGTTGCGCAGAATAGAGGACTCAGACTTGCTCCATTTCCAGTCCAGAATTCCAGCTGCCGGTATTCTCCCTCTTCAAATAAACCTTGCAAAATAAGAGAGAAAAGGCATAAGTATGGTACCACAAAGTATAATAACAGTCCATAAAGCGATAAATATCAACATGAAAGCTTGATGCAAAATGGACGTATCAACTCCCCCAAGCTTAGACCTCGCTTGTCCTCAAGCGAAAACCAAGATCCATAAACATGTCCACATGTTTAGGGATGAAGGTGTCGATAAAACATAATACGGACATGAGGGCATCATGATCACACATAGAACAGAAATACATCATAGAGATTTTTATGGGAAAGTAACAATTCCTTCACAAAGCAAAGTATGAAATAAAAACCTTACCGAGAAGTAGCCAACAACAATCCATAGTCATTGAAGCAATTCAATTTATCATATCATCCGAAAGAGTCAAATAAGAGCTTGTAAAGCAAATCCACATACTCAATCATCTCTTTTGTTTTCCACAATTGTTACAACTCACGTGGTACTCATGGTATCAAAGTTTCAGTTGGACACACAGAAAGATAGGGGCTTGTAATTTTGCCTCCCAACCATTTACCTCAAGGGTAAAGTCAACAATAATAAAGCATAAGTACTCATCTCCAAGTTGATATATGAATATAGATCTTTCCCAAGCATATGACGTTCACCAAGAAAAAGGCTAAATAAGGAATTGGTGAAGATCACCATGACTCTTACAAGGGCAATGTCACAGCCCTAGCTTTCTTTTGTTTGCCAAGCATTCATGCATGCATTATAAAAACTTTGATGTTTAAATAGGAAGTGATCAAAACCCCAAATGTTTTGATCAATTGACAAGAAGGCAATAAAAATTTAATAACTTAAAAGGAACCAGGAAAATGTTCCAAATACTTGGCAAAATAGTGACATAAAATAAATTTGTCAAACCAAAATTCTAGGTCACAGGAACTTTTTGAAAAGGATTTTTGAGTTGACTAAATAGCTATTTGGAATGGAATTATTTTGATTCCTTCTATTTTAAAGTTTCAAAAATGTTCAAACTTTTAGGTGGCATTGTATATTTTTGTCTCTCTCACATAATAACATTTTTTGGGTTTTATATTTGGTCAAACAATTTATTTTAAACCCTAAAAGTAAATACCAGAAAGGAATAAAACAGAAAGGAAAAGAGAGAGAGAGCAAACCTGTCTATCTGTCGCACCTCCTGGCCCAGCCCACGAGGGGGGTCTCCCCTGTCGTCTTCCTCCTCGTACCAGAAGGCAGAGGAGAAGGAAGGCACGGCTCCCCCTCGCCACCTCCTGCTTCCACCTCCTCCATGCGTGCCTGCCTCGTCACCTTCCTCTCCCTTATCTTCGCGCCGCTGAGCCGTCCCAATCTCCTCCTCTCCATTTCTCCCTCTCTCCTTGTTTCCTCTCTTCTCTCGCCTCCGTTGCCGAGCACTGCTCAAGTTCGTCGCCGTCGACCCCGTCCACCCCTCGCCTCCCTGAAGAGCTCTACGGCTCCGCCCCGACGTGATGTTTCTCATAGTCAACAACCCCGAGCTCCAGGGCCTCCACAGCGACGCATCACCGTCTTCTTCCCCTCCGGCCACCAGATCTCGCCGCCGTCGATTCGTCGGTCAGAGAGCCCCTCCAACCTCGCCGATGCCAGGAATGGACCCCCCGTGAGCCGTTGACTCTTTCCCCTCTCCTCCCATGCTCTACCGTGCCCCGTAGCCCGTTCCCCCACCGTGGCCGAACCCTAGCGACCGCTCCGCTCGTCGCCGGCGATGCTCCGGTCCACTCTAGCCCCAGCCGTAGCCCCTGCCAGATCGGGCGCTTCGCCAGCGTCCCGTAGCTGCAAACCGTGCTCGATTTGGACCTCTGTAGCGCAAAATAGCACAACTCCGGCGAGCCCTCCACCGCGGCTCAGTCGCCGGCGACCACTCTCCGGTAGCCGTCGACGTGGCCGACCATTAGCGCTAATTAATTCCCCCACAGACGCTGACAGAGGGCCCCACTAGTGAGTCAAACCTCACTTAGTGCGGGTCAGCGCGGGATTAGTCTTTGGGTCACTGACCAGTGGACCCCACTGGTCAGGATGACCTGGACCCGGCTGGTTGACCTGCTGGCGCAGGGATGACATCAGCCTGACGCAGTAATAGTTTTCTGATTTAATTTAATTCCAGAAAATCGCTAAAACTTGTAAAGATCATAGAAATTAAAATATAACTCTCATGAAAATAATTTGTATATGAAAAATTATCAAAAAAATGCAAGGAATCCATTGGTGGCATTTATACACATGTTTGGACATTTTAACCTTGCTGAATATGACAAATTCACAATAGGCTTATAAAGTATATAATTGGATTTGGAAAATGATTTATATAGATCAAATAAACTTCTTTCAACTTGTGATCACTTGCATAAGATGAAATCAGCATCATGATAACTTGCCATGCTCATGCATCATTGTGAAGCATTTTCCGTGATTAATTTCTTTTGTTTGATGTGTCAATAGACCTTGCGAGATGTAGTTATCACCGGCATCGAAGAATAGCTGTGTTCTTCCGATCAACGGGCAAGCAAAACTCCTTTGAACATTCCGACAAAATCCTATTCTCTCGCTCCTGCTCTCACTTCTATGCATTAGGACAAAATGATTCAATTGATAGTTGTATTACGATAGCTGCACCTATTCCTTTGCATGACCTGATTTTGATCACAGTAAATAGCTAAACCAATGCAACCTAGCATACCTGGTAGATGCTTGAGTCATATGTGCTTTACCCTGTTATGCTTGCTATGCTTAGGTTGAGTTTGGTCCGAGCATCGGAATGATGTATTGGAATGATCATGTCCTATTGATGAGAGTTAAAGATGTGAAACTGTTTTGGTAAAGGTAGCGATGAGAGGCCATGTAGGAGTACATGGTGGGTTGTCTCATTGCCGCCGCAGTTAGGACCTAAGATCTTGTGTTGGTGTTCCAAGACTAGCTACTACCGCACATTGGGTTCCGGTAACTCGACCCCTCTCGGCCTATTAACTACTCTGTTCTCAGTCCAGAAGTTGCAGTTGTTCGAAACGTTCATAGGTTGTGGCACGGCCTGCTAAGTGGATGAACGGCCCAGTCGGGACCGGCTTGGGGCCCTGCTCACATCGTTTGAGGCCATGTTGGAAACCTCGGCCGGACTTCCATTATGGGTTCCAACTCAGATAGGCGACTGTCTTGGGCGTGAGTCTTAGTAGGTTAACGTCCGTGGCCAACTCCCTCGCTGGGCTTCCGCTTGAAGGTTTCCTAGGTGCTAGTTTTATGTGCACTTGGCGATAAGTGGTGGAAGCATGTGTGACGAAGTACACCCCTGTAGGGTAACTATCTATTCGAATAGCCGCGTCCTCGGATATGGACTGCTTGGATACTTAGATGGTTCATAGATAACATTAATGGTTACTCTAAAATGGTCCAGATAAGTGTGAGTGCTATGGATGGCCTTCTCGTAGGATGACAAGAGGGGATCCATGGTGGTCTATTGATGTGATGGTTATGTGGACTTGTGTGCGCTCTCTCATAAGGAGACGAGAGAGATAATAAAACTTTGTTGTAGAATAGGTTAGCCAAAGGTCAAAGCTGGCTTCTCTGCAATAAACCCCACAATTCCGTTCATTGATACTTGATGCATATGTAGTTAGCACTGATGTAAGACTTGTTGAGTACCTTCGTACTCACTTTTGCTTATTTACATTTTCGCAGAATAGACGCTGCTCTCTCTATGTTATCTCTTGACGTTAACATCGATGGTTTAGCTTGGGAACCCAGACAGTGATATGGCTCCTATGGTAGGGTCGTTGTAGCCTTTAGGCTCTTCCAGCCGCTTTTAGTAGATGTTTGTACCCAGACATGTAACTTACGCTTGATGCTTGTATGCTCTGAATGTTGGGTCATGTGACCCCTTCTGTTTGTAACATTAAAGTATGTTGTCTCTTCGAAGTCTATTAAATAAATGATGTGTTGTAGAGTTATGTTGTGATGCCATGTTGTATCTACACATATCGTGCATATTGTGTGTATGCTTGCAATGCATTGGTATGTGTGGGATTCGATACCTAGTTGTGTGCCTTGAGTAGTACTCCATACCGGGAAATGCCTCTTTGTGCTTCCACCGAGCCTTGGTAGCTTGCTACTGCTCCGGACACATTGATTGATCGGCATGTATCCTTCTTGGTTGTTGTGTCTGTCCCCACGGGGAAATGTCACGCGGTGTAATGGAGTCCCTGTAGCTTGCTACGACTCGTCTACACTCGCTGATGACCGACACCTGCCTTGCTGGGTTATGTATGCATGTCCCTGTACGGATGTGCCACTTGGGTTCATAACTAGCCATGTCGACCCAGGTTCTTTGACATATGATTGCTCGCAACATAGTCGTATACGTGAGCCAAAAGACGCAAACGGTCCCGGCCAAGGTAAGGTGGCAACCGGGGTGATTACCGTGCGTGAGGCCACAAAGTGATATGATGTGTACATGCTGGAGTTGTATGGCTTAGGATCGGGGTCCCGACAGCATTGATATCAGAGCTTGACTGCATGTAGGATTACCAAGCCAAAATGGTTGATGTTGAGTCTAGAAAATCTATAGCTATATAAGGGAATTGATTGTGGAAGGGCACTTAAGGCTCTTTTTACTCTTTTCCTCGAGTCACTCTATCCTGAGTCACCTTTTCTTTTCTATGGGGATTAAGGACTAGGTTTTCTTATCTGTCTACTAGGAGGACGAGTTACTGAACCATGGACTTATAGGATGGTTTCTGTGTGTCATTCCTGCTTTCATCAGAATTGTGAGAAGAGATGCCTTTGTTCTTGCTGCACCTCGAATCCATAATATTGAGTAGTTATGTTGCCCAGATCTCCTGAAGGATGCCTCATATTTCATGCCTATACAGTCGTTATGCTGTCCAATTTTCTCTAGGATTGTGGTGTTTAGTGTTCTTTGTTTCTGAACCCTGGATTGTTTCAACAGGATGTTGCGAGTAACCCGGAGTTTTGCTGGCCGTGATCAGAACCATGGAGATGGTAGGGAGGGAGAAGATTCTCTTAATCCGCCTTTGTTGACACAGGTTATGCTAGAAATTGAGAGGAATAAGCATGCCACCAACCGTCTGTTGGAGCACATTGAGCGGAATACAGCATATCAGTGCAATGAGCTAGTATCCATCAGAGACTTCATCAAATTGAATCCACCCACCTTCCATCATTCCATTGAGCCACTAGATGCAGATGATTGGCTCCGAAGTATCAATAACAAGCTGCATTATGCAAACGTGGCTGAAGGAGACAAGGTTACCTATGCCACATATCACCTCGAAGGTTCTGCTAGTCTATGGTGGGAGAACTTTGAGGCTATGCATCCTTGGGGCCAAGTTACTTCATGGAAGGAGTTCTTTGAAGCTTTTCGTGAACATCATATTCCGCAGGCCCTGATAGATCGTAAGCAAGAAGAGTTTTGCAATTTGACTCAAGACAAGTTGGATGTAAATGCTTATAGTCGTGAATTTGGATGCCTTACGCGTTATGCACCAGAAAAAGTATCCACGGATGCCAAGAAGCAATCTAGGTTCAGGAAAGGTCTTAACCCAAGGCTTCATCATGATCTCAATTTGCATGAGTTCATCAGTTTTGATGTCCTTGTGAACAAAGCCATCCAAGTAGAAACAAGCAGAATGACCTACGAGGAATCTCGCAAGCACAACCGTGATGTTGGATCATCTTCAACTTCTATATCCCAGAAGCATAGGATATGGATCCCGAATGTTGTTATCACTCCGAGATATGTACCAAGGCCAACCTATGTGGCGCCTCGTTTGCCGATGCCAAGTGTTCCCCAGGATAATCTCATCAATCAAGCGTTCAACCCAGACCCCCGTCCTATTTTTGGATCATGCTTCAAGTGTAGCAAGCCAGGACACTATTCAAGGGATTGTCCTTTGCGTGGTTTTTTTCCACCTCCTTCAGGAATGGGTGTTGTTCGTTGCAAGCCACCAACCAAGAAGCTCAAGGAAAAGTCAGTTGCTCTAACTCGTGGATGCGCGCACCATGTATCTGCAGAAGAAGCTCAAGATGATGATGATGTCGTGCTTACGACGCTCCTTGTTAATTCTCATCCAGCTTCAGTTCTTTTTGACTTTGGAGCATCTCATTCCTTCATCTCCGAACGTTATGCCTCCTTGCATAACATTGCTTTCGTAGATATGCCCACCCCATTAGTAATTCAGGCTCCAGGTTCCAAATGGCAAACTAATGCAGTAAGTCATGGGAACCAAATCCTTATTGATGGTCTAGTATTCCTTGCTTCCTTGATACCTCTCAAGACTTTAGACATCAATATCATTTCGGGGATGGACTGGTTGATAGCTCATCATGCCAAAATTCATTGTTTCTCTAGATCTGTTCAGCTCACCCATACTTCTGGCCGGTTAGTAAATGTCTCATCTGGTATTTCAAAACGCTAGATATATGCCCTCAATGCCAATCCTCTTCCAGACCTTGAAAACATCCCAGTAGTCCGTGATTTTCCGGATGTCTTTCCAGAGGAACTGCCAGGTGTTCCACCTGACAGAGAAGTAGAGTTTGTCATAGAACTTGTCCCAGGAACTGCTCCAATTGCTAGAAGACCCTATAAGATGTCTCCTCAAGAATTAGCTGAGCTTAAAACCCAACTTGATGAATCCTTGAAGAAAGGTTTCATCCGTCCTAGCTCTTCCCCTTGGGCTTGCCCTGTCCTCTTCGTCAAAAAGAAGGATGGTACGGAACGGATGGTTGTAGATTACCGACCGGTTAATCTGGTCACGATAAAGAACAAATATCCGCTCCCCAGGATCAACGATCTGTATGATCAGCTCGCTGGATCTGCAGTCTTTTCAAAGATGGATTTGAGATTAGGTTATCATCAAATCAAAATTAGGAACGGGGACATTCCTAAGACGGCCTTTGTCACTCGTTATGGCCATTACGAGTACACTGCCATGTCCTTCGGTCTAACCAATGCCCCAGACACTTTCTCCCGCTTAATGAATTCGATCTTCATGGAGTACTTGGATAAATTCGTCGTGGTTTACCTCAATGATATTCTGATTTACTCGAAGAACGAAGAAGAACATGTTGAGCATCTTAGGCTGGTATTGATGAAACTTCGAGAGCACCGCCTTTACGCCAAATTCTCCAACTGTGAATTCTGGTTACCAGAAGTGACCTATCTAGGTCACGTAATCTCGGCAAAAGGTATTGCTGTCAATCCCGAGAGAGTTCAGGCCGTTCTTGATTGGACTCCACCTGAATCGGTGAAACAAGTTAGGAGTTTCCATGTCTTAGCAAGCTATTGCCGCTGCTTCGTCGAGAATTTCTCCAAAATTGCCAAACCTCTAACTGAACTTCTCAAGAAAGATAAGAAGTTCGAATGGACCCCACGGTGCCAGGAAAGTTTTCAGGAGTTGAAAAGACGACTGGCTACTGCCCCGATACTTGTGCCCCCAGATTTCTCAAAGGACTTTATTATCTACTGTGATGCCTCGCGACAAGGACTTGGATGCATTCTTATGCAAGATCGTCATGTGATTGCATACGCATCTCGACAGTTGCGTCCACATGAGGAGAATTATCCAACTCATGATCTGGAACTTGCCGCTGTAGTCCATGCACTGTTAACCTCGCGACATTACCTCCTGGGTAATCGTTGCAAAATATACACTGATCACCAGAGTCTCAAGTATATATTCACCCAACCGGATTTGAATCTCAGGAAAAGACGGTGGGTTGAGTTGATTACGGATTACGATTTAGGAATATCTTACACCCCAGGCAAAGCCAATGTCATGGCTGATGCACTAAGTCGTAAATCCTATTGTAACAACCTCATGTTGCTACAAAAGCAACCACTTATCCATGAGGAATTTCGTAAGCTTAATCTTCACCTTGTTCCTCAAGGATTCCTTTCTACCTTGGTGTCGAAATCGACTCTTGAGGATCAGATCATAGAAGCCCAGAAACATGATACGGGAATTTCCCGGATCAAAGCAACATCGACAAAGGAGTTGTTGGTCATTTCTGGGTAAATGATAAAGGTGTTGTATTCTTTGAGAATCGTTTGGTGGTTCCTAAGAAGCAACAACTTCGTGATTTGATTCTTAAGGAAGCTCATGAATCGCCTCTCACGATTCATCCCGGTAGCACTAAAATGTATCAGGACCTACGCCAGAGGTTCTGGTGGACCCGGATGAAGAGAGAAATCGCTCAATTCATTGCTAATTGTGACGTTTGTCGTCGCGTTAAGGCAGAGCATCAAAGGACTGCTGGCACCCTTCAACCCCTGTCTATTCCCGAGTGGAAGTGGGACAAGGTTAGTATGGATTTTATCACTGGTTTTCCAAAGACCAAGAAAGGGAATGATGCCATCTTTGTCGTCATTGATCGCCTTTCGAAAGTTGCTCACTTCCTTCCAATCCAAGAAAGTATAACTGCTAGTCAGCTAGCATACCTATATATTTCTCGAATAGTTTCTCTTCATGGTGTCCCTCTAGAAATCAATTCTGATCGTGGAAGTCTTTTCACTTCTCGATTTTGGGAAAGTTTCCAAAAAGCTATGGGAACTCATCTTTCGTTTAGCACTGCTTATCACCCTCAGTCAAGTGGTCAAGTAGAAAGAGTCAACCAAATTCTTGAAGATATGCTCAGAGCCTGTGTTATCTCATTCGGAATGAATTCGGAGAAGTGTCTTCCATTCGCCGAATTTGCTTATAACAACAGTTTCCAGTCTAGTCTGGGCAAAGCTCCTTTCGAAGTTCTGTATGGACGAAGATGCCGAACACCATTAAACTAGTCAGAAACCGGTGAAAGACAGTTCTTTGGACCGGATATGATCCAGGATGCAGAAGAGCAAGTTCGCATTATTCGTGAGAATTTAAAAACTGCCCAATCTCGTCAAAAGAGTCAATCTGACCGCCGTCATAAGGAAGTAAGTTATGAAGTTGACGAGAAGGCTTACCTTTGGGTTTCACCTCTCAAAGGTACCCATCGTTTCGGTATCAAAGGCAAATTGGCTCCTCGTTACATTGGTCCTTTCCGTATTCTCACTAAACGAGGAGAGGTTGCCTACGAGCTAGAGCTGCCTCCTCAGCTTTCCAAAGTTCATGATGTGTTCCACGTTTCTCAACTTAGGCGTTGCTTCAAGGGCCCTGTCCGTGAAGTAGACCACAAAACGCTTGATCTCCAAGATGATCTGTCATATCGAGAATATCCTGTTCGTATTCTTGACGAAACCGAGCGTAGCACCCGACATCGCATCATCAAGTTTCTCAAGGTTCAGTGGTCTCATCATTCCGAGAATGAAGCAACCTGGGAGCGCGAAGATCGCCTTCGGCTTGAATACCCCGAACTCTTCCCGACTACCCTAAATCTCGGGACGAGATTCTTGTTTAGTGGGGGTGAGTTGTCACAGCCCTAGCTTTCTTTTGTTTGCCAAGCATTCATGCATTCATTATAAAAACTTTGATGTTTAAATAGGAAGTGATCAAAGCCCCAAATGTTTTGATCAATTGACAAGAAGGCAATAAAAATTTAATACCTTAAAAGGAATCAGGAAAATGTTCCAAATACTTGGAAAAATAGTGACATAAAGTAAATTTGTCAAACCAAAATTCTAGGTCACAGGAACTTTTTGAAAAGGATTTTTGAGTTGACTACATAGCTATTTGGAATGGAGTTATTTTGATTCCTTCTATTTTAAAGTTTCAAAAATGTTGAAACTTTTATGTGGCATTGTATATTATTGTCTCTGTCACATAATAACATTTTTGGGGGGTTTTATATTTGGTCAAACAATTTATTTTAAACCCTAAAAGTAAATACCAGAAAGGAATAAAACAGAAAGGAAAAGAGAGAGAGAGCAAACTTGTCTATTTGTCGCACCTCCTAGCCCAGCCAACCAGGGGGGTCTCCCCTGTCGTCTTCCTCCTCGTGCTAGAAGGCAGATGAGAAGGAAGGCACGGCGCCCCCTCACCACCTCCTGCTTCCACCTCCTCCCTGCGTGCCTGCCTCGTCGCCCTCCTCTCCCTTATCTTCGCGCCGCTGAGCCGTCCCGATCCCCTCCTCTCCATTTCTCCCTCTCTCCCTGTTTCCTCTCTTCTCTGGCCGCCATTGCCGAGCACTGCTCAAGTTCGTCGCCTCGACCCCGGCCACCCCTCGCCTCCCTGAAGAGCTCTACGGCTCCGCCCCGACGTGATGTTTCTCATCGTCAATAACCCCGAGCTCCAGGGCCTCCACAGCGACGCATCACCGTCTTCTTCCCCTCCGGCCACCGGATCTCACCGCCGTCGATTCGTCAGCCAGAGAGCCCCTCCAACCTCGCCGATGCCAGGAATGGACCCCCCGTGAGCCGCTGACTCTTTCCCCTCTCCTCTCATGCTCTACCGTGCCCCGTAGCCCGTTCCCCAACCATGGCCGAACTCCGGCGACCCCTCCGCTCGTCGCCGGTGATGCTTCGGTCCACTCTAGCCCCAGTCGTTGCCCCTGCCAGATCGGGCGCTTTGCCAGCGTCCCGTAGCTGCAAACCACGCTCGATTTGGACCTCTGTAGCGCAAAATAGCACAACTCCGGCGAGCCCTCCACCGCGGCTCAGTCGCCGGCGACCACTCTCCGGTAGCCGTCGACGTGGCCGACCCTTAGCGCTAATTAATTCCCACACAGACGCTGGCAGAGGGCCCCACTAGTGAGTCAAACCTCACTTAGTGCGGGTCAACGCGGGATTAGTCTTTGGGTCACTGACCAGTGGACCCCACAGGTCAGGTTGACCTGGACCCGGTTGGTTGACCTGCTGGTGGAGGGATGACATCAGCCTGACGCAGTAATAGTTTTCTGATTTAATTTAATTCCAGAAAATCGCTAAAACTTGTAAAAATCATAGAAATTAAAATATAACTCTGATGAAAATAATTTGTATATGAGAAATTATCAGAAAAATGCAAGGAATCCATTGGTGGCATTTATACACATGTTTGGACATTTTAACCTTGCTGAATATGACAAATTAACAATAGGCTTATAAAGGATATAATTGGATTTTGAAAATGATTTATATAGATCAAATAAACTTCTTTCAACCTGTGATCACTTGCATTAGATGAAATCAGCATCATGATAACTTGCCATGCTCATGCATCATTGTGAAGCATTTTCCGTGATTAATTTCTTTTCTTTGATCTGTCAATAGACCTTGCGAGATGTAGTTATCACCGGCATCGAAGAATAGCTGAGTTCTTCCGATCAACAGGCAAGCAAAACCCCTTTGAACATTCCGACAAAATCCTATTCTCTCGCTCCTGCTCTCACTTCTATGCATTAGGACAAAATGATTCAATTGATAGTTGTATTACGATAGCTGCACCTATTCCTTTGCATGACCTGATTTGATCACAGTAAATAGCTAAACCAATGCAACCTAGCATACCTGGTAGATGCTTGAGTCATATGTGCTTTACCCTGTTATGCTTACTATGCTTAGGTTGAGTTTGGTCCGAGCATCGGAATGATGTATTGGAATGATCATGTCCTATTGATGAGAGTTAAAGATGTGAAACTGTTTTGGTAAAGGTAGCGATGAGAGGCCATGTAGGACTACATGGTGGGATGTCTCATTGCCGCCGTAGTTAGGACCTGAGATCTTGTGTTGGTGTTCCAAGACGAGATACTACCGCACATTGGGTTCCGGTAACTCGACCCCTCTCGGCCTATTAACTATTCTGTTCTCAGTCAAGAAGTCGCAGTAGTTCGAAACGTTCATAGGTTGTGGCACGACCTGCTAAGTGGATGAACGGCCCAGTCGGGACCGGCTTGGGGCCCTGCTCACATCGTTTGAGGCCATGTTGGAAACCTCGGTCGGACTTCCATTGTGGGTTCCAACTCAGATAGGCGACTCTCTTGGGCGTGAGTCTTAGTAGGTTAACGTTCGTGGCCAACTCCCTCGCTGGGCTTCCGCTTGAAGGTTGCCGAGGTGCTGGTTTTATGTGCACTTGGCGATAAGTGGCGGAAGCATGTGTGACGAAGTACACCCCTGCAGGGTAACTATCTATTCGAATAGCCGCGTCCTCGGATATGGACTACTTGGATACTTACATAGTTCATAGATAACGTTAATGGTTACTCTAAAATGGTCCACATAAGTGTGAGTGCTATGGATGGCCTTCTCATAGGATGACAAGAGGGGATCCATGGTGGTGTATTGATGTGATGGTTATGTGGACTCGTGTGCGCTCTCTCGTAAGGAGACGAGAGAGATAATAAAACTTTGTTGTAGAATAGGTTAGCCAAAGGTCAAAGCTGGCTTCTCTGCAATAAACTCCACAATTCCGTTCATTGATACTTGATGCATATGTAGTTAGCACTGATGTAAGACTTGCTGAGTACCTTCGTACTCACTATTGCTTATTTACATTTTTGCAGAATAGACGCCGCTCTCTCTACGTTATCTCTTGACGTTAACATCGATGGTTTAGCTTGGGAACCCAGACAGTGATCTCGCTCCTATGGTAGGGTCGTTGTAGCCTTTAGGCTCTTCCAGACGCTTTTAGTAGATGTTTGTACCCAGACATGTAACTTCCGCTTGATGCTTGTATGCTGTGAATGTTGGGTCATGTGACCCCTTCTGTTTGTAACATTAAACTATGTTGGCTCTTCGAAGTCTATTAAATAAATGATGTGTTGTAGAGTTATGTTGTGATGCCATGTTGTCTCTACACATATCGTGCATATTGTGTGTATGCTTGCAATGCATTGGTATGTGTGGGATCCGACACCTAGTTGTGTGCCTTGAGTAGTACTCCGTACCGGGAAATGCCTCTTTGTGCTTCCACCGAGCCTTGGTAGCTTGCTACTGCTCCGGACACATTGATTTACCAGCATGTATCCTTCTTGGTTGTTGTGTCTGTCCCCACGGGGAAATGTCACGCGGTGTAATGGAGTCCCTGTAGCTTGCTACGACTCGTCTACACTAGTTGATGACCGACACCTGCCTTGCTGGGTTATGTATGCCTGTCCCTGATCGGATGTGCTGCTTGGGTTCATAACTAGCCATGTCGACCCAGATTCTTTGACATATGATTGCTGGCAACATAGTCATATACGTGAGCCAAAAGATGCAAACAGTCCCGACCAAGGTAAGGTGGCAACCGGGGTGATTACCGTGCGTGAGGCCACAAAGTGATATGATGTGTACATTCTGGAGTTGTATGGCTTGGGATCGGGGTCCCGACAGGCAAAAATTAAAGGCACAAGATAGGCCCTTCGCATAGGGAAGCAGAGGTTGTCATGCGCTTTTGAGGTTTGGATGCGTGTCCTCTTAGTGCGGAGGAACCTCGATTTATATTGCCTCCTGTGATAAAGAACTTTATTATGCAGTTTGTTGCTTTTATGTCTTCCTCATCACAGGTTCGTACAAAGCTTATTTTCCACACACTAATAGATCATACATATTAGAGAGCAATTTTTATTGCTTGCACCGATGACAACTTACTTGAGGGATCTTATTCAATCCATAGGTAGGTATGGTGGACACTCATGGCAAAACTGGGTGGAAGGTTTATGGATGCACAAGTAGTATCTCTACTTGGTGCGGGAGTTTTGGCTAATATGAGGTGGAAGCAATCATCACATGCTAAGGGATCTCTAATCATATAACATTGTTTGGAACCAAGCAAACACAATTCATTAGGTTGTCTTTCTTGTCCAACATCTACTTCTAAGCATGTAATGGTTTGGTGAGTGCTCACAATTATAGAAAGTGTCTAAGATGATATATTTATATGTGAACCTCTCTTTCCTTATTACTTCTTATTAATTGCAACAATGACTGAGGTCTATGTTGGTCTATTCTCAACAAGTTTCAGCCATCATACTTGTTATATGTGAAGCTATCACTTTCCATAAGATCATCTCATGATCTTTCATGCTATCGTTCTTTTCATACTTTTGATCACGGCACAAAACAAAGCCCTTGACTAAGATACTCTTTATTATATAGCTCGCAATCTCAAATACATCGGGGGAGACACAAGGAAAAAGACTCAAACTAAACACTAAAGACTTCTTCCACTAAGAGAAGAAATAAAAACTGAAAAGGAAAGAACTAAAACAAAGGTAAAAGCAAAAGATATAAAGGTGATACGATACCAGGGCAACTCCCCCAAGCTTGGCATAAGCCAAGGGAGTTGCCCATACCAATGCTTAGTTGTCTTCCTTTGGTGGTGATGGTGGTGGAGTCTTTGCCTTTGATTCCAAGAGAGCTATCAATCTTTGATTTATACCTTGGAGATCTGCGACAAGGTTTTCTAGCAAAACAACTTCATGAGAAAGGGAAATATTGCGAGCACGAGTTGTTTCACAAAACCTCAAGAGTTCAATCAAGGATGGAGAAAGCACGTGGAGGAAGGGCTGGAGAAAATCCACTCCTTCAACGTCTTCAAAATTGAACATAGGTTGAACTTCCTCCCTAGCTTGGGTTTTGTCCTTAGCTTTGTCCCTGGCTTCCATGACTTCTACTCTTTTCAGATCATCATCTACTTCTTCATGAACTTGAGGGAGATTATTCTCCCCAACAGATTCCTGAGACATCTTTTCTCTAAATCTGCGGCAGACAACTGGCTCGAAACGAAAACACCGGAAAACTGCGTGATACGGAGATCAAAACCCTCGGGCGTATATATAATGATTTTTTTTATGGACCAGAAGGAGTGCTCCGCAAGAAACGAAGTTCGGGAGGCACACGAGGTGCCCACAAGCCCTGTTGCCGTGGCCGCCTCGTGCGCTCTCCGGACTGCTTTTTATTTTTCTAATTTTCCATAAATTCCAAAATGGAGAAAAAATCCTATTGGAAAAGTTTCGGAGTACAATTACATATCGAAACACATACCTCTTCGTTTTCATGGTCTGAAATAGGCAGATAAACATCCCTTATGTACTCCTCTGGAGTTATGATATTGATGATATTAGTCTCAACATTTATGGGAGTACCAGAGATATAATGCTTGATTCTTTGCCCATTTACCACTCTAGGAAAATTACCTTCCGTGTTATTGATTTTGATGGCACCGGAACGATATACTTCCTCGACAATGTAGGGACCTTCCCATTTAGAGAGAAGCTTGCCTGCGAAGAATCTTAAGCGAGAATTGTATAGCAGGACATAATCACCTACATTGAACTCTCGTTTTTGTATTCTTTTATCGTGCCATCTCTTAACCTTTTCCTTGAACAACTTGGCATTCTCGTATGCCTGGGCCCTCCATTCATCTAATGAGCTGATATCAAACAACCGCTTCTCACCGGCAAGTTTGAAATCGAAGTTGAGCTCTTTGATTGCCCAATAAGCTTTGTGTTCCAGCTCAAGAGGTAAATGACAGGCCTTACCATAAACCATTTTATACGGCGACATGCCCCATGGGATTCTTATAAGCAGTCCTATAAACCCATAGTGCATGTCAAGTTTGCTAGACCAATTCTTTCGAGATCTATAGATGGTCTTTTGTAAGATCAATTTGATCTCCCTATTACTCAACTCCACTTGACCACTAGACTAAGGATGATAAGGAGATGCAACTCTATGGTTGACATCATACTTAGCGAGCATCTTACGGAAAACACCATGAATGAAGTGTGAACCGCCATCAGTCATCAGATATCTAGGGACTCCAAATCTTTGGAAAATGACTTCTTTAAGCATCTTAATAGAGGAGTGGTGATCAGCATTTCTAGTGAGGATAGCTTATACCCACTTAGTGACGTAATCCACAGCAACTAAGATGTGAATATACCCATTGGAACTCGGGAAAGGTCCCATATAATCAAAGCCCAGACATCAAATGGTTCAATGACAAGTGAATAGTTCATAGGCATTTCCTGACGCTTACTGATGTTCCCTATTCTTTGGCATTCGTCACAAGACAAGACAAACTTACGGGCATCCTTGAAGAGAGTGGGACAATAGAAACCTGATTGCAATACCTTATGAGCAGTTCTGTCTCTAGCATGGTGTCCTCCGTAGGCTTCGGAATGACACTTCTGCAGGATCTGTCCCTGTTCATGTTCATGCACACAACGTCTAATAACACCATCTACTCCTTCCTTATAAAGGTGAGGATCATCCCAAAAGTAGTGTCTCAAATCAAAGAAGAATTTCTTCTTTTGCTGGTAGGTGAAACTGGGTGGTATGTATTTGGCTACGATATAGTTTGTGTAATCAGCATACCACGGTGCACTATGTGAAGTGCGGATGACATTCAATTGCTCATCAGGAAAGCTGTCATCAATAGGTCGTGGGTCATCAAGGACATTCTCTAGCCTAGACAAGTTATCTGCTACAGGGTTATCAGCACCCTTTCGGTCAACAACGTGCAAATCAAATTCCTGTAGCACGAGAACCCATATGATTAGCCTAGGCTTGGCGTCCTTCTTCTCCATAAGGTACTTAATAGCAACATGATCAGAGTGAATAGTGACTTTGGAGTCAACTATATAAGATCTGAACTTTTCACATGCAAACACGACTGCTAAAAACTCCTTCTCCATAGTGGCATAGTTTCTTTGGGCACTGTCTAGAGTTTTACTAGCGTAGTGAATTACATTCAACTTCTTGTCAACTCTTTGTCCTAGAACAACACCAACTGCATAATCACTAGCATCGCACATGATTTCAAAGGGCGAGTTCCAATCAGGTGGTTGAACAATAGGTGCGGTTATCAAGGCCTTCTTAAGTATTTCGAAAGCTTCCTCACAATCCTCATCAAAAACAAAAGGAACATCCTTCTGTAAGAGGTTGGTAAGAGGCCTAGAAATCTTAGAGAAGTCTTTAATGAACCTTCTATAGAAACCAGCATGACCTAGGAAACTTCGTATACCTCTGATATATGTGGGGCAAGGCATTTTCTCAATTGCATCAACCTTAGCCTTATCAACTTCAATGCCTTTCTCAGAGATTTTGTGTCCTAAGACGATGCCTTCATTAACCATGAAGTGGCACTTCTCCCAGTTCAAGACGAGGTTGGTATCTTTGCATCTCTGTAAGACTCGATCAAGGTTGCTGAGGCAATCGTCAAAGGAAGAACCGTAAACGGAGAAATCATCCATGAAAACCTCAACAATCTTTTCACAAAAGTCAGAGAATATAGCCATCATACATCTTTGAAAGGTGGCAGGTGCATCGCACAAGCCAAAAGGCATACGTCTATAAGCAAAGGTACCGAAGGGGCAGGTGAGAGTGGTTTTCTCCTGATCAGATTGTGCAACAAGTATTTGGGAGAAACCTGAATAACCGTCTAGAAAGCAGAAGTGTGTGTGTTTAGATAGCCTTTCTAGCATTTGGTCGATAAACGACAAAGGATAATGGTCTTTCCTGGTTGCCTTGTTCAGTTTCGGGAAGTCTATCACCATCCTATAGCCAGTAATAATCCTCTGTGGGATTAGTTCATTCTTATCATTAGGAATGACGGTGATACCTCCCTTCTTAGGTACGCAATGTACTGGACTTACCCAATCACTATGAGCAACAGGATAAATTATTCCTGCTTCCAGAAGCTTTAATATTTCTTTTCTCACGACCTCTTTCATCCTCAGATTTAATCTCTGTTGATGATCAACAACTGGCTTAGAATCAGGATCGGTTTTAATCTTGTGGTGACATAGAGTGGGACTAATACCCTAAAGATCATCAAGAGTATATCCAATAGCAGCATGGTGCTTCCTCAAAGTTTTAATAACTTCTTCTCTTCGTGATTCGAGAGGTGAGCACTAATAATAACAGGATATATCTCCTTCTCATCAAGATAGGCATACTTAAGAGTATCTGATAACTATTTTAGCTCGAACACAGGATCACCCTTTGGTGGGGGAGGATCCTCAAGCAGTTCAACAGGCAGATTATTCTTGAGAATAGGATATTGTTCTAAAACAATTTTATCTATCTCATCTCTTTCATCCATATGCATATCATTTTCATGCTCAAGCAGGTATTGCTCTAAAGGATCCAGAGGAGGTACGGCAATAGAGGCAAGAGCAATGATTTCATCCCTACCAGATGACTCTTTTTCATGGGGTTGTCTTCCAAACTTGGAGAAGTTAAATTCATGAGACACACCCTCGAAACTAATAGTGGCAGTCTGTTTAACGCAATATATATGAGCATTGACAGTGTTGAGAAAGGGTCTACCAAATATGATGGGACAAAAGCTATCTTGTGCAGTAGCAAGGACGAGGACATCAGTAGGATACTTCGTCTTACCACACAGGACTTCTACGTCTCTCACAATTCCCACAGGGTAGATAGTGTCTCTATTAGCTAGCGTAATATTGACATCAATGGGTTCTAACTCAGCAGGTGCAATCTCATCTTTGATTTCATCATATAGGGACCGGGGTATTGCACTAACACTAGCACCCATATCACGTAAACCATGATAACAGTGATCTCCTATCTTGACAGAAACAACGGGCAGGCCAACTACAGGTCCATATTTGTCTTTCGCGTGAGGTTTAGCAATTCTAGCAGAGTCCTCACAGAATTTGATAACATGCATGTCGATGTCTTCAGCTAAGAGATCTTTGATAATAGCAACACTAGGTTCAACTCTAATTTCCTCAGGGGGTGCAAGTGGTCTAATGTAACCCCTACGTATCACAGTTGGAGCTTTAGAATAATCCTTTTTCCTAGCAGGGTAAGGTGGTTTCTCAGCGTAGGCACAAGGAACAATAGGATCACTAAAGTCAATGACTTTCTCTTCAACTAGATTGGGTTTAACTATATTTAGTTCTACAGGCGGATGATACTTAAACCACTTCTCTTTGGGAAGATCAACATGAGCAGCAAAAGATTCACATAGAGAAGCTACTATCTCAGAGTCAAGTCCATACTTAGCGCTAAAATCTCTAGAAATGCCTGCTTCAACAAAAGATTTAACGCAATCAAACTGGAAATTCATACCTGACTCCTTACCTTCTTCAAGCTCCCAATTTTCAGAGTTACGTTTGATTCTTTCCAATAAATTCCACTTGTGGTCAATATCCTTCTTCATAAAATAACCGGTACAAGAAGTGTCAAGCATGGTACGATCTTCATGAGAAAGCCGAGCATAAAAGTTTTGAGTGATAATTTCTCTCGAGAGCTCATGATTGGGGCATGAATATAGCATTGATCTAAGCCTCCCCCAAGCTTGAGCTATGCTTTCCCTGTCACGAGGCCAAAAGTTATAAATATAATTCCGATCACGATGTACTAAATGCATAGGATAAAACTTTTGATGAAATTCCAATTTCAACCGATTGTAGCCCCATGATACAGTATCATCACATAGCCTATACCATGTCAACGCCTTATCCTTCAAAGATAAAGGAAAGACTTTCTTCTTTACCTCATCCTCGGGTAAACCTGCAAGCTTAAATAAACCACAAACTTCATCTACATAGATTAGATGCAAGTCTGGATGTGAAGATCCATCTCCTGTAAAAGGATTAGCCAGCAGTTTCCCAAGCATACCCGAAGGAATTTCATAAAAGATATTTTCAGTAGGTACCTCAGGTTGAGGAGCAACCCCTCATGCTTCCGTTCGTGGTGAATATACCCCGAACAAATTCCTCAAAGGAACAGTCTCCATAGTGACAATTAACAATAAATTTCAGCACAGTATATAAATGTTTCCTTACAAAATTCCACTTACCAAAGGCGCTTCCCTCCCCGGCAACGGCGCTAGAAAAGAGTCTTGATGACCCACAAGTATAGGGGATCAATCGTAGTCCTTTCGATAAGTAAGACTGTCGAACCCAACGAGGAGAAGAAGGCTCTGATAAACGGTTTTCAGCAAGGTAATAACTGCAAGCACTGAAAGTAGCGGTAACAAGTGATGGTGTAGTGAGGTGAAACGTAGCAAGCGAAAAGTAACAAGTAACAAGTAGTAGCAACGGTGCAGCAAAATGGCCCAATCCCTTTTATAGCAAGGGACAAGCCTGAACAAAGTCTTATAAGAGGAAAAACGCTCCCAAGGACACACGGGAATTTCTGTCATGCTAGTTTCATCATGTTCATATGATTCGCGTTTGTTACTTTGATAGTTTGATATGTGGGTGGACCGGCGCTTGGGTACTGCCCTTACTTGGACAAGCATCCCACTTATGATTAACCCCTCTCGCAATCATTCGCAACTACGAAAGAAGAATTAAGACAACGTCTAACCATAGCATTAAACTAGTGGATCCAAATCAGCCCCTTACGAAGCAACGCATAGACTGGGGTTTAAGCTTCTGTCACTCTAGCAACCCATCATCTACTTACTACTCCCCAATGCCTTCCTATAGGCCCAAAGATGGTGAAGTATTATGTAGTCGACGTTCACATAACACCACTAGAGGAAAAGACAACATACAACATATCAAAATACCGAACCAATACCAAATTCACATGACTATTATCAGCATGACTTATCCCATGTCCTCAGGAACAAAAGTAACTACTCACAAAGCATAATCATAATCATGATCAGAGGTGTAATGAGTAGCATCAAGGATCTGAACATAAACTCTTCCACCAAGTAATCCAACTAGCATCAACTATAAAGAGTAATCAACACTACTAGCAACCTTACAAGTACCAATCGGAGTCGCGAGACGGAGATTGGTTACAAGAGATGAACTAGGGTTTGGAGAGGAGATGCTGCTGATGAAGATGTTAATGGAGATGACTCCCCTCCGACGAGAGGAGTGTTGGTGATGACGATGGCGAAGATTTCCCCCTTCGAGAGGGAAGTTTCCCCGGCAGGATCGTCCTGCCGGAGCTCTAGATTTGTTGTGCTCAAGTTCCGCCTCGTAGCGGCGGAGAATCCACGAAAAAGCTCCACCTTGATTTTTTCTTGGACCAAACCCTTCATATAGCAAAAGAGGGGGGGCCAGTGGGCCACCAGGGTGCCCACAAGCCCTGTTGCCGCGGCCAGGCGGGTAGGTCGCGGCAACCAGGCTTGTGGGCCCCTGGCAGCTCCCCTCTGACACTTCTTTCGCCTAGTATTTTTTATATATTCCCAAAAAATTCCACGTTGATTTTCAGGGCATTTGGAGTTGCGCAGAATAGAGGACTCAGACTTTTTCCTTTTCCAGTCCAGAATGCCAGCTGTCGGTATTCTCCCTCTTCAAATAAACCTTGCAAAATAAGAGAGAAAAGGCATAAGTATGGTACCATAAAGTATAATAACAGTCCATAAAGCGATAAATATCAACATGAAAGCATGATGCAAAATGGACGTGTCACCATGCTACCTCTTGGGGCTGGTGGCCCCTCCCGGTGGACCCCCGGGACCATTTCCGGTGGTCCCGGTGGTCCCTGTACGCTACCGGTGACGCCCGAAACATTTCCGGTGTCCAAAACCATTCATCATATATATCAATCTTTACCTCTGTACCATTCCGGAGCTCCTCGTGACGTCCGGGATCTCATACGAGACTTTGAACAACTTTTGGTAACCTCATATAACATTTTGCTATAACCCTAGCATCATCGAACCTTAAGTGTGTAGACCCTACGGGTTCGGGAAGCATGCAGACATGACCGAGACGCTCTTCGACCAATAACCATCAGCGGGATCTGGATACCCATGGTGGCTCCCACATGTTCCGCGCTGATCTCATCAGATGAACCATGATGTCAAGGATTCAATCAATCCCGTATACAATTCCCTTTGTCTGTCGGTATAGAACTTGCCCGAGATTTGATCGTCGGTATACCTATACCTTGTTCAATCTCGTTACCGGTAAGTCTCTTTACTCGTTCCGTAGCACGTCATCCTATGACAAACTCCTTAGTCACATTGAGCTCATGATGATGTTCTACCGAGTGGGCCCAGAGATACCTCTCCGTCACACGGAGTGACAAATCCCGATATCGATTCGTACCAACCCAACAGACACTTTCAGAGGTACCCGTAGTGCACCTTTATAGTCACCCAGTTACGTTGTGATGTTTGATACACCCAAAGCACTCCTACGGTATCCGGGAGTTGCACAATCTCACGGTCGAAGGAAAAGACACTTGACATTAGAAAAGCTTTAGCATACGAACAATACGATCTAGTGTTATGCTTAGGATTGGGTCTTGCCCATCACATCATTCTCCCAATGATGTGATCCCGTTATCAATGACATATAATGTCCATGATCAGGAAACCATGACCATCTATTGATTAACGAGCTAGCCAACTAGAGGCTTGCTAGGGACACATTGTGATCTATTTAGTCACACATGTATTATTGTTTCTTGTTAATACAATTATAGCATGAACAATAGACGATTATCATGAACAAGGAAATATGATAATAACCATTTTATTATTGCCTCTAGGGCATATTTCCAACAGTCTCCCACTTGCACTAGAGTCAATAATCTAGTTACATTGTGATGTATCGAACACCCACAGCATTATGGTGTTGATCATGTTTTGCTCGAGGAAGAGGTTTAGTCAACGGGTCTCCAACATTCAAATATGTGTGTACTTTACAAATATCTATTACTCCACTCTGGACATGGTCTTGGATGGAGTTGTAGTGGCGTTTGATGTGCTTGGTTTTTCGGTGAAACCTGGGCTCCTTGGCTATGGCAATGGCTCAAGTGTTATCACAGAAGAGTGTCATTGGACCCGACGTGCTTGGAACCACTCCAAGGTCGGTGATGAGATCCTTCATCCAAATTCCTTCATGAGCCGCTTCTGAAGCAGCTATGTACTCCGCTTCACATGTAGATGCTGCCACAACTTCTTGCTTGCTGCTGCACCAGCTCACTGCCCCACCATTCAAAACATACACGTATCCGGTTTGTGACTTAGAGTCATCCGGATTTGTGCCGAAGCTAGCATCGACGTAACCCTTTACGACGAGCTCTTCGTCACCTCCATAAACGAGAAACATCTCCTTAGTCCTCTTCAGGTACTTAAGGATATTCTTGACCGCTATCCAGTGTTCCATACCGGGATCACTTTGGTACCTCCCTACAAACTTATGGCAAGGTTTATATCAGGTCTGGTACACAGCATGGCATACATTAGAGAGCCTACGGCTGAAGCATAGGGGACGGTACTCATCTTCTCTCTATCTGTTGTCGTGGTCGGTGACTGAGTCTTACTCAATATCATACCTTGCACAATTGGCAAGAACCCCTTCTTTGAGTTTTCCATATTGAACTTCTTCAATATCTTGTCAAGGTATGTACTTTGCGAAAGACCTATGAGGCGTCTCGATCTATCTCTATAGATCTTGATGTCTAATATGTATGCAGCTTCTCCAAGGTCCTTCATCGACAAGCTCTTTTTCAAATAGGCCTTTATGCTCTCCAACATCTCTATACTATTCCCCATCAATAATATGTCATCCACATACAGTATGAGGAAAGCTACAGAGCTCCCACTCACTTTCTTGTACAGACAGGCTTCTCCATAAACCTGTATGAACCCAAACGCTTTAATCACCTCATTAAAGCGAATGTTCCAACTCCGAGATGCTTGCACCAGCCCATAGATGGAGTGCTGGGGCTTGCACATTTTGTTAGCACCCTTAGGGTCGACAAAGCCTTCTGGTTGCATCATATACAACTCTTCCTTAAGATTCCCGTTAAGGAACGTTGTTTTGACGTCCATTTGCCAAATTTCATAATCATGAAAAGCAGCAATTGCTAACATGATTCGGACTGACTTCAGCTTTGCTACGGGAGAGAAAGTCTCTTCGTAGTCAACTCCTTGAATTTGTCGAAAACCCTTTGCAACAAGTTGAGCTTTATAAACGGTCACATTACCGTTTGCATCAGTCTTCTTCTTGAAGATCCATTTATTTTCTATGGCTCGCCGATCATCGGGCAAGTCCACCAAAGTCCATACTTTGTTCTCATACATGGATCCTATCTCGGATTTCATAGCCTCAAGCCATTTGTTGGAATCCGGGCCTGCCATTGCTTCTTCATAGTTCGAAGGTTCACCATTGTCTAACAACATGATTTCCATCACAGGGTTGCCGTACCACTCTGGTGCGGAGCGTACCCTTGTGGACCTTCATGGTTCAGTAGCAACTTGATCTGAAGCTTCATGATCATCGTCATTAACTTCCTCTTCAGTTGGTGTAGGCGCCACAGGAACAATTTCTCGTGCTATGCTACTTTCCGGTTCGAGAGGGGGTGCAATTACCTCATCAAGTTCTACTTTCCTCCCACTTACTTCTTTCGAGAGGGGGTGTAATTACCTCATCAAGTTCTACTTTCCTCCCACTTTCCGTTCTTGGCAACACAGGTTTTACCTTTGGATCTAAGATAGAAGGTATACCCAATAGTTTCCTTAGGGTATCCTATGAATACGCATTTCTCCGCTTTGGGTTCGAGCTTCTCTGGTTGAAGTTTCTTCACATAAGCATCGCAGCCCCAAACTTTACGAAACGACAACTTAGGTTTCTTGCCAAACCATAGTTCATACGGTATCGTCTCAACGAATTTAGACGGTGCCCTATTTAAAGTGAATGCTGCAGTTTCTAATGTGTATCCCCAAAATGATAGCGGTAAGTCGGTAAGAGACATCATAGATCGTACCATATCTAATAAAGTGTGATTACGACGTTCAGACACTCTCTTGCGTTGCGGTGTGCCAGGCGGTGTCACTTGTGAAATGATTCCACGCTTCCTTAGGTGTGTGCCAAACTCGTGACTCAAATATTCTCCTCCACGATCAGATCGTAGACACTTAATTTTTCTGTCACGTTGATTCTCAAGCTCACTCTGAAATTTCTTGAACTTTTCAAACGTCTCAGATTTGTGCTTCATCAAGTAGATATACCCATACCTACTCAAATCATCGGTGAGAGTGAGAACATAACGGTAGCCACCGCGAGCTTCAACGTTCATTGGACCACACACATCAGTATGTATTATTTCCAATAAGTCGGTCGCTCTCTCCATTATTCCTGAGAATGGAGTCTTAGTCATCTTGCCCATGAGGCACGGTTCGCATGTGTCAAATGATTCAAAGTCAAGAGACTCTAATAGTCCATCAGTATGGAGCTTCTTCATGCGCTTAACACCGATATGACCAAGGCGGCAGTGCCACAAGTATGTGGGACTATCATTATCAACTTTACATTTTTTGGTACTCACACTATGAATATGTGTAACATCACGATCGAGATTCATCAAGAATAAACCATTCACCAGCGGAGCATGACCATAAAACATATCACTCATATAAATAGAACAACCATTATTCTCTGACTTAAATGAGTAGCCGTCTCGCATTAAGCAAGACCCTGATACAATATTCATGCTCAAAGCTGGTACTAAATAACAATTATTAAGGTTTAAAACTAATCCTCACGGTAGATGTAGAGGTGGCGTGCCGACGGTGATCACATCGACCTTGGAGCCATTCCCGACGCGCATCGTCACCTCATCCTTGGCCAGTCTCCGCTTATTCCGCAGTTCCTGCTTTGAGTTGCAAATGTGAGCAACAGCACCGGTATCAAATACCCAGGAGCTACTACGAGCGCTGGTAAGGTACACATCAATAACATGTATATCACATATACCTTTAACGTTGCTGGCCTTCTTGTTCGCTAAGTACTTGGAGCAGTTCCGCTTCCAGTGACCTTTTCCCTTGCAATAGAAGCACTCAGTCTCAGGCTTGGGTCCATTCTTTTTCTTCTTCACGGTATCTGGCTTACCGGGTGCGGCAACGGCTTTGCCATCTTTCTTGAAGTTCTTCTTACCCTTTCCCTTCTTGAAACTGGTGGTCTTGTTGACCATCAACACTTGATGCTCTTTCTTGATTTCTACTTCTGCAGACTTGAGCATCGACTACAACTTGGGAATGGTCTTCTCCATCCCTTGCATGTTGTAGTTCAGCACAAAACCTTTGTAGCTTAGTGGGAGAGACTGGAGGATTCTGTCAATTATAGCATCATCCGGAAGTTCGACTCCAAGTGAAGTCAGACGACCGTTTAACCCAGACATTTTGAGTATGTGCTCACTGACAGAACTATTCTCCTCCATCTTACAGCTAAAGAACTTGTCGGAGACTTCATATTTCTCAACACGGGCATTGCTACTGCAACAAAAGACCTTCCAACGGCGCCAGAAACACGTGCTGACGGGAGACTATTCTTGTCTTGATTCTCCTCAGCAACGGCACCAGGAATCCTTCTGCTACGGCTACGCCTTTAGGGACTTCCTAGGCAAATATGCAAAGGATTTCCCTGTGGCCTTGGAGCCTTGCGTTGGTGTTCCCACGAAGCGTAAAGGGTGATGTAGCGCAGCGGTGGTAAGTATTTCCCTCAGTTTTGAGAACCAAGGTATCAATCCAGTGAAGGAGTATCACAAGTACCTGCACAAACACAAAAAGCTTGCTCCCAACGCTATGAAGGGGTTTTCAATCCCTTATAGATTGTTTGCCAAGTGAGAACTGAAAGCAACAAAGTAACAAAGCAAAGTAAAAGCGAAAGTGGAAACGATAGGTGTGAATAGACCCGGGGGCCATAGTGTTCACTAGTGGCTTCTCTCATGAAAGCAAGTAGACGGTGGGTGAACAAATTACTGTCGAGCAATTGATAGAACCGCGCAAAGTCATGACGTCATCTATGGCAATGATTATATCTATAGGCATCACGTCCAAAACAAGTAGACCGATACTTTCTGCATCTACTACTATTACTCCACACGTCGACCGCTATCCAGCATGCATCTAGTGTATTAAGTCCAAAAGAACAGAGTAACGCCTTAAGCAAGATGACATGATGTAGATGGACAATCTCATGTCTACGACAAAGCCCACCTTGTTACCCTTGATGGCAACTACATGATGTATGCCTTGCTGCCCCTACTGTCACTGGGAAAGGTCACCACACGGTATTAGCCCAAAACCAAGCACTTCTCCCATTGCAAGAATCATAGATCTAGTTGGCCGGACAAAACCCAAGACTCGGAGAGACTTACAAGGATATCAAATCATGCATAAAAGAAATCAGCAAAGACTCAAATATATATCATAATCTGATCACAAATCCACAATTCATCGGATCTCGACAAACACACCGCCAAAGAGGATTACATCGGATAGATCTCCATGAAGATCATGGAGAACTTTGTATTGAAGATCCAAGAGAGAGAAGAAGCCATCCAGCTACTAACTACGGACCCGTAGGTCTGAAGTGAACTACTCATGAGTCATTGGAGGGGCGATGATGTTGATGAAGAAGCCCTCCAACTCCAAAGTCCCCTCCGGCAGGGCACCGGAAAGGGTCTCCAGATGAGATCTCGCAGAAACGGAAGCTTGCGGCGGCGGAAAAGTGTTTTCGTGGATTCCCTCATTTTTTCTGTATTTTAGGGAATATATAGGCGAAGGAGCTAGGTCAGGGAGGCGCCAGGGAGGCCACAAGCCTGCTAGTCGCCGCCCCCACCCCGTGGTGGCAGCTACAGGGCTTGTGGGCCCCCTGTAGCTCTCCTGGCTTGGCCCTCAAGCCCCCTTATCTTCTTCCGTTCGGGAAAAATTTATTTCGGGGATTTTATTCCGTCTGGACTCCGTTCCAAAATCAGATCTGAAAAGAGTCAAAAACACAGAAAAAACAGGAACTGGCACTTGGCACTGAATTAATAAGTTAGTCCCAAAAAAGATATAAAAGGTACATAAAACATCCAAAGATGACAAGATAACAGCATGAAACCATCAAAAATTATAGATACGTTTGAGACATATCAAGCATCCCCAAGCTGAACTCCTGCTCGTCCTCGAGTAGGGAAGTGATAAAGTATGATTTTTTGATGCTTTCATGCTACCTAGCATAGATGTCCTTTGTAACTCCTCTTATGTGACGTGAATGTTTAGATCCATTAGATTCAAAACAATACTTTGCCATTGACGTGGAAACAATAATACTTCAAGCAAACTAGCAAAGTAATCATGAACTTTCAAAATAACAAGGCCAAAAGAAAGTTATCCCTATAAAAGCATATAGTCTGGCTATGCTCTATCATCATTGCACAACAAATTTAAATCATGCACAACCCCGGTATTGGCCAAGTAATTGTTTTCACACCTTTACTTTCTCAAACCTTTTCAACTCTCACACAATACATGAGCGTGAGCCATGGTTTTAGCACTATAAGTGGTGTGGAGTGTGGTGGAGGTTGCAAGACAAACAAGGAGAAGATGATCACATTAACTAGGCATATCAATGAGCTGTGGAGATGCTCATCAATAGATATCAATGTGAATGAGTAGGGATTGCCATACAAATGATGCACTAGAGCTAAGAGTATGTGAAAGCTCTTAAAGAAAACTAGTGGGTGTGCATCCAACTTGCTTGCTCACGAAGACCTAAGGCAAATTTGAGGAAGCCTATCATTGGAATATACAAGACAAGTTATATAATGAAAAATTCCCACTAGCTATATGGTGGTGACAAAACGAGAGACTCTCAATCATGAAGATCATGGTGCTTAATATGCACAAGTGTGGAAAGGTGGTAGCATTGTCCCTTCTCTCTTTCTCTCATTTTTTTGTGAATGGGCTCTTTGGCCTCTCTTTTTTATTTTTTTATTTTGGTGGGCATCTTTGGCCTCTTTTATTTCCTCACATGGGACAATGCTCCATCAATGATGATCATCACACTTTCAACTCAAAACTTAGAGCAACGATGACTCTATATGGAATGCCTTCGGTAGTGTACCGTGACAATGATCTCGCATGGCATAGACATTAATGGAAACATCATGCTAGCTATCTTACGATCATGCAATGGCGAAGTAGAAGTGGTGGCACATGTCACGGTGGTAGTTGCATGGCAATATATCTCGGAATGACTTTAAAAAAGCCATAGTAGGTAGGTATGGTGGCTGTTTTGAGGGAGGCTAATGGTGGGTTTTGTGCACTGGCAAAAGTTGCACGGCACTAAGAAGATAGTGATGGTGGAAGGTGAAAGTGCATCTAAACCATGGACTCAACATTAGTCATGAAGAACTCATATACTTGTTGCAAAAGTTTTATTAGTAATCGAAACAAAGCATTCAGCGCATACTCCTAGGGGAAGGGTTGGTAGGTATAAACCATCGCGCGATCCCGACCGTCACACAAAGGATGACAATCAATAGACTAATCATGCTCAGACTTCATCACATGGCGGTTCACCATACGTGCATGCTACGGGAATCACTAACTTCAACACAAGTATTTCTAGATCCACAACACCTTACTAGCATAACTTCAATATTACCACAACCACAACTCAAAACTAATTGAGATGAATCAAACTTCTCTAACTATTCAATGCACATGAAGGTGGAAGTTTTCATATCCCTTTGGATAACTACCCCTTTCGAGACTACTTTCAAAGCATAGATCAACTACCAAGCCACGGACCGATGTGATCTAAAAGATATAAGTGAAGCACATAGAGCAAAATCAACTAGCTCAAAAGATATAAGTGAAGCACATGTGAGCTGAATTGTCTACCAAAGGATATAAGTGAAGCTCGACAAAATCACGGTGAGTGCATGTCTCTCGTTTTAGGTGTGCAGCAAGTATGATTGTGACACAACAAAAATAAAAGACTCATACGATACAAGACGCTCCAAGCAAGACACATAACATGTGGTGAATAAAAATATAGCCCCAAGTAACGTTACCGATGGATTGAAGACGAAAGAGGGGATGCCTTCCCGAGGCATCCCCAAGCTTAGGCTTTTACGGCATCCTTGAATCTCTTGGGGTGCCTTGGGAATCCCCAAGCTTGAGCACTTGCCACTCTTTATCTCTTTGTCCATAAGAACTTCACCCAAAACTTGAAAACTTCACAACACGAAACTTAAACAGAAACTCATGATAACATTAGTATAAGAAAGCAAACCACCACTTCCTTAGGTACTGTAGCAAACTTAAATTCTACTTATGTTGATGTTGGGTTACTGTATTTTCGATCTTCCATGGCTAATACCCCCCGATACTATCCATAGTTTCATGAAATTAAGCAACCAACACAACAAAAACAGAATCTGTTAACAGCAAACCAGTCTGTAGCAATCTGTATACTTCCTATACTTCTGGTACTTCAAAAAATTTGAAACATTACGACAGTCTGAAGAATTTGTGTAGCGATCAGCAAAAAAAAGAATCAACTCAAAAGCTCTTACGAAAAAAATGAAATTCTTTTCGTGAGCAGAAAGTTTCTGCCTTTTCCAGCATCACCAGATGATCATCCCCAAGACTAATCATAACGGTTTTGCTTGGCACAAACGCAAAAATAAACACAAAAAACACAATTATAAAAGAATTATGAAAGTGTGGAAAACACAAAACAGAAAGAAAAAGGATAGATTTGTTGGTTGCCTCCCAACAAGCGCTATTGTTTAACGCCCTTAGCTAGGCAAAAGGTGATGGAATCACGTATGGTCATCTTTGGTGCTCAAACCATAAGTAGCCCTCATCATAGATTCCTAAGGTAATCTTATTTTCTTTCTAGGAAAGTGTTGCATGCCCTTCTTCAAAGGAAATTGAAATCTAATATTCCCTTCCTTCATATCGATGATAGCACCAATAGTCCTTAGGAAAGGTCTACCAAGAATAATGGGACATGAAGGATTGCAATCTATGTCAAGCACAATAAAATCCACGGGTACATAGTTCTTATTTGCAACAATAAGAACATCATCGATCCTTCCCATGGGTTTCTTGACAGTAGAATCTGCAAGATGCAAATTAAGAGAACACATTTCAATCTCATGAAAACCAAGAATATCACATAAAGACTTTGGAATCGCGGAAACACTAGCACCCAAATCACACAAAGCATTGCACTCATAGTTTTTTATCTTGATTTTGATAGTAGGTTCCCACTCATCATGAAGTTTTCTAGGTATAGAGACTTCTAGTTCGAGTTTCTCTTCAAGAGATTTCATCATAGCATGTACGATATGCGCGGTAAAGGCTTTGCTTTGGCTATAAGCATGTGGAGAGTTTGCAATGGATTGCATCAAAGAAATGCATTCAAACAAAGAGCAATTATCATAATTGAATTCCTTGAAATCCAAAGTGGGAGTTTCATTACTACCCAAAATTTTGACTTCTTCTACTCCACTCTCCACACCTTTATCATCAAGATGGGTAGACTCCGAATCATTGGGGCGTTTTTCAACCAAAGTGGATTCATATCCAGCCCCTTCATCAATAGGTTTGACACGCGAAAACAAAGATTCAAGAGGAGTCACACCAAGCACTTTAAGATCTTCGTGATTTGCATCACAAATTTCCGGTTTAGCTGCCATCTTATTGATTAAGGTGGCCTGCTTGTCAGAAATTTGGCCCACCAATTTTTCAAGGTGAGCAAGCTGAGAATTTAGTGCAAGGAATTCTTTGGCCATGTCATCAACTTTTTTATTCAAACAGGCCATAAAAGAACTTTGCTCTTTTAATTCTCTACGGAAGTAACTATTCTGGTCAAACTAAGAAGACATGAAACCTTTGACACTAGTTTCAATGTCTTCCAATCTTCTGAAATAGTTTGGTGTGGCCATGAGAAAAGGTCTCATACGAACAAGCCCAAGAGCGAGTGAGAAAAAACAGGAAAAGGAAAATGGCAAAAAGGTAAGAGGCAAAAGAAAATGGCAAAGGAGAAAGGCAAATGAAAACGGCAAATGTGAAGTGGGGGAGAGGAAAACGAGAGGCAACTGGCAAAAAAGTAAATGCAAGAGATGAGTTTGTGAGACCTACTTGGATAGATCTGTAGTGCCCCAAGTGTAAACCTTCCCTATTTGGAACCTATTGCAAGTGGGTCCACCTTGTCAGGGATATGATAATATCATTTGTGCCATGACTTCATGTGATGTCCCTTGTATTTTTCTTCCTTGCATGCATGCATGTCATATCATCTCTTCCATGTATCTTTGTGACTTTGTGATTGCAAGGTGGTAGTGATGATGTGGGGTCTTGTGAGTTCTTGTGATGTGGGTGCATATGTGTTGTGGTGAAAAGTAGAAGTGGTAGCGTGGTGTTGGATCTTTGCAAAAACTCTTTGGTTGCAAACCCTCTCTCTCTCTCTTTATTCCCTAGTTGAAATATTTACTTGTTCCTTCCCTGTTTTTAAAATGTCCAATGTTTAGAGAATATTGTGAGGATGATGGAGTGACATATTTGATGTTTTGTTGAGTTGAAATAAGGGTGCAAATATATCCAAAACAGAAACTAAATTGCTGTTTTGCATTTATTCAAGTTGCTCCAAAAATTCCCTTTGTATTTTATTCAATTAGGTTAAATGTTTTCATGACCAGGGGCATTTTTATTTTGTTTTTATCTCCTACAGAAAACCCTGTGTTTATTTTTCTTTTCTCTGGTATTTCTTTTAAAAGGATTTAGTCCACGGAGTTGTCTTCTCTCTATCTGGCGCCTAAGTGGGCTTCCTCCCGCTCTGGTGGCCCATCTTCCCCTCCTCTTCGCAGCACAGGAGCCCAGCTAGCAACCCTCTCTTCTTCCTCCTGACGTCATGCTTGTACGACCGAGTCTCAGCCTCCCGATCGTCCTTGCCTTGATCTTGCGGCTCCAGCTCGTCCCCCGAGGCTCATATAAGCTCTCCTCTCCCTCCCCCAGGTGGCTAGGGTTCCTCCTCTTCTCCCTCCCGCGCCGCCAGAGACCACGAGGTCGTTCCCAACGCCATGAGTAGCTCCGGGTCGAGCTCGACGCCGGCGTAGCACCAACCTCGTCGCCTCCCCGCAGCTGCGCAAGCAAGAGGACCCAGGAGGGGTTCCATTTTTGCGCGGAGCCGGAGCCGGGGCTTCTTCCTCGACGTCCCCGACGTGCACCTCCTTCCTCTGGTTCGGGCGGCTTCTTCCTACGGAGACCAACACCACTTCTTCTTCTTCCACGACGATGTCGTCCTCTCCTCTCCTTCCCCCTCGGTGAGTAGCCGCCGTCCCTTCTCTTTCCTCTCTAGCGAGGCGTAGCTCTAGCTCGTCGCCGAGGTGCTCTGCTCGGGTGCAATGACAACAAACAACGCAGTGGTAGATGAGGTTGTGCCCGTTGCCAGATGCGTCGGTAGGTCCCTTTCGAGGCGGGAATGGATCCCCTGCCGATCCTACTTCACCCCCCGCAGCGTAGTATGGCGTAGGTGGTCGTGGTAGACGCGGCATCTTCCTCTGGTTCGGTCGCCGCCGGCAGATGCTTCGTAGCAGGGAGGTTGTTCTTCAGAGATGCCTCCTCCTCTGTGGCAGTAGCAGTAGCGTAGCGCAGTGGTTGGCATCTTGTGGTTGTTCTCGCGAGGTGCAGGGATCAATTCCCACGGGATACACCTCCCCCTTTTTTCATTTTATCCTGACAGTAGCGTTTGCAGCAACAGTGCAGTTTTACCTTCTTAGCTAACCTTCCCTGTCGAGCTTGAGCATGGTAGCAGGGTGGTTTGCACCACAGGGCAGTACAAGGGGCACTGGGGTTCGAAACCCAGGTCTGCCCTTTTAATTTTCCTTTCTTCCTTGTATTTTTTTTGCCTTGCTATATGCTTGCTACACCTTGTGACTAAACAATAGACATGAGGGTGTGCATCTTCTTTATTTTTTCTTTCATGTCTAACACTTCTATTGTTGATGGCAACATAGGTGGTGTGGTGTATGTGTGTTTATGTGGGCATACATGGTGTTGATGCTTGTGTGTGCATGTAGTTGCTTTGAGTAGAGTTGTGTGGGTTGTTTTATGTTAGTAGGAATGCAGGTCTAGCTTGATCATGTGTGCTGCCCATATTTCTTGTGTAGTGATCTTATAAGTTTTAGAGGAGTGTGTATGTGTGTGTGGAGGGTCTCCCCCTCACCACATATACCTTGTGTGTGTGAGCTTGTTCTAGTGATTATTGCTATCATAACATGTGTAGGTATGTGTTTTGATCAAGAGCATGATGTGCTTGTGGGTGATGTGGAGTAGATGTGTGTGTGAGAAGCATTCCACCTTTGCAAGCAAGCTATGCACCTTCACATGACCATATGTGAGAGGGCATGGTGTTTTGTTTGTGTGGATAGCTTGGTAGAGGTGCTTGTGATGTTGATGTGTTATGACACACATACGTGGGGTCAAAACCCTCATGTAACCATTGGTGTTGTGCACATGAACAAGCATCCATGTAGGAGTTGATCTAGTGAGTGCACATGAGATGTTGCACTATTCACTATATAGGAATCTATGTTGTTTTCCTTCCTAGTTTGTGATCACTTGTTCCAAGCAAGTGCATATGTTTTATATATGGTTTTGGGGTAGAAAGGTCCCAGGAATCCATTGGTGAAATCCTTTTTGCCATTGGAACATTTTCTGCAATAGTCATATTTACATTTTTCTTCTAAGTTTAGAGCTTGGTTCCATGAATTGTGATGTGCTCTTGTATTTGTTTCTTGGTTGTGGTAGTAGAGGGTGACCCCCTCTACCACATGTTGGTTTCAATTCATGATTTGGAATCCATGTGTGCAAATTGTGCCCATCCAAAGTAGGCTTGTGGCTGAAATTCCAGCTTAGTGAAAATATGAGATTTTCACTAAGTCTGAGAATCTGTTTATATTTGCTTCTCCTGTAGATGAGGTTGTGATGGTCATTGTGTTGTGATCTAGCCCTACCTTTCAACTAGAAAGTTGGACCTGATATGTGTGTATAGCTCCGTATAAAATTTCCTGTCATTTGGAGCCCTGTAGGTATTGTTTTGGCTGCTGTCAAAAAGCTTCAGAGCAAAGACAGAAAGTTAGGTGCAGGAATTTTCACTAAGTCCCTGCGATCTGATGGTTTTGGGAAAGTTTGCAGCCTTGTATCTTCCTGTGTTTAATTCCTTTTTTGTGTGATTCTTGCTTTTGCTGGTAGTATTCTTGGCTAGCTACAGCCACATATATTATTTGTCATGGTTGGGTGGATGTAGGTGCTTTGCATGTAGCTCACAAAGTGCTATGATGCAGTTTATGGCAGATTATGTAGTTTTGTCATTTTGAAGTTTGTGAGTGCTTAGTTGATGTTGTGGTGTTCTTCTTTGCTCCACCCCATCCATGATGGTTTTTTTTATGTCTTGGCAACCTGGGAATACCAGATTTGTGCCATTTGAGTGTGTGGTGATGATTTTGACACGTAGGGCTTCATATCTTATTTCGTTGATTCCCGTTGATCCGTAGCTCCGATTGTAATGTTCTTTATATGGTTTTGCATCGTTTTCACGAGACGCATCTGATCATGTCATTCTCATGCATGTAAAAATAGGTTAGCATGCAGTTCTGTCCAGGAACTTGTTTTAACTCCTTAAGCTTGTGTTAGTAATAGAAATAGTGATGCATTCTCATATTAATCTCATGCATCATGTGCTTGTTGCATATTGAGGTGCTGTTGTTCATTGGATGTTATTCTTATGTTGGGTAGCACCGGGATCGGAGAAAGAGTACGTGGATTCGGGAGAGTACGTGCAGGACGATCAAGAACCATTCCAAGCTGAGGATATCACACACAAGATGATATGACCTTGATTCCATCTCTAGACTTGTTATGCTAGTTTACGTTTGCACGTCAATTGCTCGCTGCCTACCACTGAATTAAATTGCCTCCTGATATGCCATGAAACCAGACACTATCCCTTCCTAGCAAAAACTTGAATGGCTAAGTAGGCTTTGCTCAGCTACTAATGTTAGCGTTGCTAGATGCAGGTGCTTTGTCTCATGTGACAACATGAGATTGATATCATTATCTAAATTCTGTTATTTATTTAATGCACCTATATACTTGGTAAATGATGGAAAGCCTAGCCTTTTGTCGGGTGCTTTGTTCCATTATTGCCGCCATAGTTACCGGCTACCGGTGTTTGATTCCATAATGATCGCTCCTAACACGGTCGGGGTTGTTATGGGGACCCCCTTGATAAATTGCGTAGTGTTAAGACTTGTCCGGCAGGACCCAGCATTGGTGTTAATTTGCTAATCACATAATAATCTGCATAGGGAATGATCACCATGAGGATCTTTAATCAACAACCCGGGCTAGTGCTCCTCATGAGTGTTGGTCCAAACTGGTCTGCCTCCGGGGCCACCACAAGGAAACTTGAGGTTTGGTACCTGTAGCTAGTTCCATACGGCATGTCCTGAGACTGAGATACGCGGCTCTTATCAGGGTCGTCGACATGTCGGGAGGTCCTGCTAGTCCTGTCTTACCTTAGCGATATATCTTGCGTATAGGAATCCCGATGAAGCTTTGGTTCACCCCAGAGTTGAGGTTTTCCTCTAAGGAATCCGACGAAATCACGAGATTCGTGATAGAGGATTACTTTGCGGCCCGTGTACGTTTGTGATGGACTAGTTGGAGCACCCCTGCAGGGTTTAATCTTTCGGAAAGTCGTGCCCGCGGTTATGTGGCAACTTGGAATATTTTGTTAACATCCGGTATTAGATAACTTAAACAAAAGCTAATAAAATTGCCAACTGTGTGTGTAACCGTGACTGTCCCCTCGAAGATCTTTCTTCGATCGGGAACACGGTGGGGTTATGAATGACGTAGGTAGGTGTCCAGGATCACTTAGTGATCAAGTATTCACGGTCGATAGTATAGTTCACCTTCATACATGTTCTACGTAAGTTAGCCACCAAATCAAGCTTAGGATGCTACAATCTTAAACACTTCACCTTATCCTGTTGGAAATATGCCCTAGAGGCAATAATAAATTAGTTATTATTATATTTCTTTGTTCATGATAATCGTTTATTATCCATGCTATAATTGTATTGATTGGAAACACATTGCATGTGTGGATACATAGACAAAACACTGTCCCTAGTAAGCCTCTAGTTGACTAGCTCGTTGATCAAAGATGGTCAAGGTTTCCTGACCATAGGCAAGTGTTGTCACTTGATAACGGGATCACATCATTAGGAGAATCATGTGATAAACTAGACCCAAACTAATAGACGTAGCATGTTGATCGTGTCATTTTGTTGCTACTGTTTTCTGCGTGTCAAGTATTTGTTCCTATGACCATGAGATCATATAACTCACTGACACCAGAGGAATGCTTTGTGTGTATCAAACGTCGCAACGTAACTGGGTGATTATAAAGATGCTCTACAGGTATCTCCGAAGGTGTTCGTTGAGTTAGTATGGATCAAGACTGGGATTTGTCACTCCGTATGACGGAGAGGTATCTCGGGGCCCACTCGGTAATACAACATCACACACAAGCCTTGCAAGCAATGTGACTTAGTGTAAGTTGCGGGATCTTGTATTACGGAACGAGTAAAGAGAGATGCCGGTAAACGAGATTGAAATAGGTATGCGGATACTGACGATCGAATCTCAGACAAGTAACATACCGAAGGACAAAGGGAATGACATACGGAATCCTTGGCACTGAGGTTCAAACGATAAGATCTTCGTAGAATATGTAGGATCCAATATGGGCATCCAGGTCCCGCTATTGGATATTGACCGAGGAGTCTCTCGGGTCATGTCTACATAGTTCTCGAACCCGCAGGGTCTGCACACTTAAGGTTCGACGTTGTTTTATGCGTATTTGAGTTATATGGTTGGTTACCGAATGTTGTTCGAAGTCCCAGATGAGATCACGGACGTCACGAGGGTTTCCGGAATGGTCCGGAAACGAATATTGATATATAGGATGACCTCATTTGGTTACCGAAAGGTTTTCGTGCATTACTGGAAAAGTTTCGGGCTCATTGGTAGTGTAGTGGGAGTGCCGAGAGGGGTGTCACGCCCCAAGGGGTCTCATGGGCTATGGGAAGAGATAAACCAGCCCCTAGTGGGCTGGAATAAGTTCCCACTAAGGCCCATAAGGTTTGAGAAGGAAAAAACACAAGGTGGAAAGAGTTTCCAAGTGGGAAGGTGGAATCCTACTCCAAGTAGGATTGGAGTAGGACTCCTACACCTCGAATTTCGGCCAAACCTTTAGGTTTTGAGGCTGCCTCCTCCCCTCCCTCCCTCCTATATATAGTGGGGTTTCAGGGCTGATTTGAGACAACTTTTGCCACGGCAACCCGACCACATACCTCCATGGTTTTACCTCTAGATCGCGTTTCTACGGAGCTCGGGCGGAGCCCTGCTGAGATTAGATCACCACCAACCTCCGGAGCGCCGTCACGCTGCCAAAGAACTCATCTACCTCTCCGTCTCTCTTTATGGATCAAGAAGGCCGAGATCATCGTCGAGCTGTACGTGTGCTGAACGCGGAGGTGTCGTACGTTCGGCACTAGATCGGAGTGGATCGTGGGACGGATCGCGGGACGGTTCGTGGGACGGTTCGCGGGGCGGATCGAGGGACGTGAGGACGTTCCACTACATCAAACGCATTCACTAACGCTTCTGCTGTGCGATGTACAAGGGTACGTAGATCGGAAATCCCCTCTCGTAGATGGACATCACCATGATAGGTCTTCGTGCGCGTAGGAAAATTTTGTTTCCCATGCGACGTTCCCCAACAGTGGTATCAAAGCTAGGTTCATGCGTAGATGTAATCTCGAGTAGAACACAAAAGTTTTTGTGGGCAGTGATGTGCATTTTGCTGCCCTCCTTAGTCTTTTCTTGATTCCGCAGTATTGTTGGATCGAAGCGGCTCGGACCGACATTACTCGTACGCTTACGGGAGACTGGTTTCATCGCTACGAGTAACTCTGTTGCTCAAAGATGACCGGCGAGTGTCGGTTTCTCCAACTTTAGTTGAATCGGATTTGACCGAGGAGGTCCTTGGATGAGGTTAAATAGCAATTCATATATCTCCATTGTGGTGTTTGCGTAAGTAAGATGCGATCCTACTAGATACCCATGGTCACCATGTAAAACATGCAACAACAATTAGAGGACGGTAACTTGTTTTTGCAGGGTATATGCTTGTGATGTGATATGGCCAACGATGTGATGTGATATATTGGATGTATGAGATTATCATGTTGTAATAGTTACTATCGACTTGCACGTCGATGGTACGGCAACCGGCAGGAGCCATAGGGTTGTCTTTAAACTAACGTTTGTGCTTGCAGATGTGTTTACTATATTGCTAGGACGTAGCTTTAGTACTAATAGCATGAGTAGCACGACAACCCCGATGGCAACACGTTGATGGAGATCATGATGGAGATCATGGTGTGACGCTGGTGACAAGAAGATCGTGTCGGTGCTTTGGCGATGGAGATCAAGAAGCACATGATGATGGCCATATCATGTCACTTATGAATTGCATGTGATGTTAATCCTTTATGCACCTTATCTTGCTTAGAACGACGGTAGCAATATGAGGTGATCTCTCACTAAAATTTCAAGACGAAATTGTGTTCTCCCCGACTGTGCACCGTTGCGACAGTTCTTCGTTTCGAGACACCACGTGATGATCGGGTGTGATAGACTCAACGTTCACATACAACGGGTGCAAAACAGTTGCACACACGGAACACTCGGGTTAAGCTTGACGAGCCTAGCATGTGCAGACATGGCCTCGGAACACATGAGACCGAAAGGTCAAGCATGAATCGTATAGTTGGTATGATTAGCATAGAGATGCTTACCACTGAAACTATTCTCGACTCACGTGATGATCAGACTTGAGATAGTGGATTTGGATCATGTACCACTCAAATGACTAGAGAGATGTACTTTTTGAGTGGGAGTTCTTAAGTAATATGATTAATTGAACTAATTGTCATGAACATAGTCTAATGGTCTTTGCGAATTACGATGTAGCTTGCGCTATAGCTCTACTGTTTTTATATGTTCCTAGAGAAATTTAGTTGAAAGTTGATAGTAGCAAACTTTGTAGACTGAGTTTGTAAAACCGAGGATTGTCCTCGTTGGTGCGTAGAAGGCTTATGTCCTTAATGCACCACTCGGTGTGCTGCACCTCGAGCGTCGTCTGTAGATGTTGTGAACATCCGACATACACGTTTCTGATGACTATACGATAGTTCAGTACAAAATACTTAATGGCTTAGAAGCAAGGGGCCGAAGACGTTTTGAAACGTCACGGAACATGAGAGGTGTTCTAAAGAGATGAAATTGTGATTTCATGCTTGTGCCCTTGTTAAGAGGTATGAGACCTCCGACAAGATTCTTTGTCCACGAAGTAAAGGAGAAAAGCTCAATCGTTGAGCGTGTGCTCAGATTATCTGAGTACGACAATCGCTTGAATCAAGTGGGAGTTGATCTTCCAGATAAGATAGTGATGGTTCTCCAAAGTCACTGCCACCAAGCTGTGAGAGCTTCGTGATGAACTATAACATATCAAGGATAGATACAATGATCCTTGAGCGATTCGCGATGTTTGACACTGCGAGAGTAGAAATCAAGAAGGAGCCTCAATAGTTGATGGTTAGTAAAACCACTAAGTTTCAAGAAAGGCAAGGGCTAGAAGGGATACTTCGTGAAACGGCAAAGCAGTTGCTGCACTAATGAAGAGACCCCAGATTAAACCCAAGCCCGGGACTAAGTGCTTCTCTTATGAGGGGAACGGTCACTGAGGCGGAGCAACTCTAGATACTTGGTAGATAAGAAGGCTGGCAAAAGTCGAAAGAAGTATATTTGATATACATGATGTTGATGTGTACTTTACTAGTACTCCTAGTAGCACGAGGGTATTGGATACCGGTTCGGTTGCTAAGTGATTAGTAACACGAAATGAAAGGTGCGGCATAAACGGAGACTAGCTAAAGGCGAGGTGACGATACGTGTTGGAAGTGTTTCCAAGGTTGATATGATCAAACGTCGCACGCTCCCTCTACCATCGGGATTGGTGTTAAACCTAAATAATTGTTATTTGGTGCTTGCGTTAAGCATGAACATGATTGGATCGTGTTTATTGCAATACGATTATTCATTTAAATAGAATAATGGTTACTCTATTTGCTTGAATAATCACCTTCAATGGTTTATTGAATCTCGATCGTAGTGTCACACATGTTCATGATATTGGTGCCAAAAGATACGAGGTAATGATGATAGTACCACTTACTGGTGGCACTGCCGCTTGAGTCAGGTTGGTATAAATTGCATGAAGAGGCTCCATGCTGATGGATCTTTATACTCACTTGATTTTGAATCACTAGTGACATGCAAATCATACCACATGAGCAAGGCCTTGTTTATATTGAGATGAAACAAGATAGTAACTTGTTGGAAGTGATACATTTTGATGTATGCAGTCCAATGGGTGATGCGGCACGTAGTGGATATCATTATGTTCTTACTTCAATGACGATTTGAGTAGATACAAGAGTATTTACTTAATGAATCACAAGTCTAAAATATTGAAAAGTTCAATTCTGTTTCGGAGTGAAGTTCGTCGTAACAAAAGGATAAACTGTCTACGAGATGATCATAGAAATGAATATCTAAGTTACGAGCTTTGGTACGTAGTTAAGACAATGTGGAAATTGTTTCGCAGTTCATGCCACCTGGAACAGCATAGTGTGATGATGTGTCTGAACGTCATAGCCACGCACTATTTGGTATGGTGCATGCTATGATGTCTCTTATCGAATTACCACTATCGTTTATGGGTTATGCATTAGAGACAATCGCATTCACTTTAAATAGGGCACCGCGTATTTCCGTTGAGATGACACAGTATAGACTGAGGTTTAGAGAAATCTAAACTGTCGTTTCTTGAAAGTTTGGGGCTTCTACACTTATGTGAAAAAGTTTCAGTCTGATAAAGCTCGAACCCAAAGCGGATAAATGTATCTTCATAGGATATCCAAAACAGTTGGGTACATCTTCTATCTCAGATCCGAAAGCAAAGTGTTTGTTTCTAGAAACAGATCCTTTCTCGAGGAAAGGTTTCTCTCGAAAGAATTGAGTGGGAGGGTGGTAGAACTTGATGAGGTTATTGAACCATCACTTCAACCAGTGTGTAGCAGGGCGCAGGAAGTTGTTCCTGTGGCGCCTACACCAATTGAAGTGAAAGCTGATGATGGTGATCATCGAGCATCGGATCAAGTTACTACAAGCCTCGTAGGTTGACAAGGTCGCGTACTACTACAAAGTGGTACGGTAACCCTGTCTTGGAGGTCATGTTGTTGAGCAACAGTGAACCTACGAGTTATGGAGAAAGCAATGGTGGGCCCGGATTCTGACAAATCGCTGGAAGCCATGAAATCCGAGAGAGGATCCATGTATGAAAACAAAGTGTAGACTTTGGAAGAACTACTTGATGGTCATAGGACTATTGAGTAAAGATGGATCTTTAAAAGGAAGACAGATGATGATGGTGATAAGTCATTATTAAGAAAAGCTCGACTTGTCGCAAAGATGTTTCCGACAAGATCAAACAGTTGACTATGATGAGACTTTCTCACTCGTAGCGATGCTAAAAGTCTGTTAGAATTATGTTAGTAGTTGATGCATTATTTATGAAATATTGCACATAGGATGTCAAAACATTGTTTCTGTAACATCCCAATTTTTGGAATGTTAATATAATTATTATATTGTTTGTTTGCTTGCTTGAGTGATTGAAACTTGAGTGAAATTTGAAACTTTTCAAAAACTTTTGAATGAGAGGGAATAAAATGACTTTCCCCTTCTCCGGTAAATTCAAATTCATCCAATTAAAAGCAATGAGAGAAGATGACATGACTTCTTCAACTATAAAGAATTTGAACGGAGTTTGTATTTGAATCCTTTCAAATATTTGCCCTTGCTTCTATATTTTTCTTCCGCGAGAAAATACCCCGAAAATAATTCTTGCCAAGCAAGAAAGAGAGGAGGAACATGACCCTCCAAACCGGGGATATTCCTTTGAAATATTTGGACCATAGAACCCAAGGTTTATTTGAAAAATATTTGCAAAAAGAAAATAAACCAATTTAGGGATGTTCTAAAAAACGTTTTTTTGAAGTATTTATTTTGGTAGTGGAAAAATGCCCATCTTTTTGGATTTATTTTTCTGAAAATTTTAATATATTATACCCCTATATTCCAAGTATATTCTGTTTCCTTTTAATCGTATTAATTCCTATTTTAATAAAAAGGGAAAGAGATCTCTTATTTTAGGAATGTACTTGGGCCACGTTAGGAAACCAATCTGGCCCAATCCCACCTTCTTCTTCCTCCTCACGAGCTTCCTTGTGTGGCCATGGCAGAAGCTTCCCAGGAAGTTTCCCTCCCCCGATTTGTGGGCTACACTTCCTTCCCGAGCCTCCCACCACCCCTATAAGAACGCCCCTCCTCTCCTCGTTCCATTTTCCCCACCACCTCACCTTCTCCCTGCTCGTAGCCACGGCGCCACCATCCTCATCTTCTTGTCAAAAACGGAGTACACTAGGTCTCGTGGCGCTTCCCCATCACCACTGTCGAGCCTCTCCAGTGCCCCACCCCCTGCCGTGCTACTCCTCCGCCGATTCCCCACCCCATCTGCGACCTCTCCACCTCGCCGGAGCAGCCACCTCGCCGGAGTTCTTCCTGTGTGTCAGCCACGGTGAGATTCACGAAATCCCGTATTGCAGTTTTTTCAAAAAATTGCAATCTTATAAAATTCATATCTATTAGTCTATAACTCCGAATTAGGTGATTCTTTTTGCGTTGGATCAAAAATTTTATGCAGTTACTGCAGATATATAATTTGTCTATGTTTGGGTTTATAAAAATTGAGTTAGATCAGATTTTAATTAAAGCTTGTTTTGCTTATTCCGGGAGTTTAAAAATAGCTTTTGATTTGATTCTTTTTGCTGCTGCTTCCTATTGATCATATATTTCAGTAGTTTAAGTTTCAATGTTTTTTAAATATTTTTACTTAGGGTTTTAAGCAAAACAGATTATGTTTTAGCCTTTTTTGTTTTCTTGCTATTTCTTTTGTATTAATTGTTCTTAATTTGTTTTTTTTGTAATTGTGACAAGTTATATTTTGTTTTCTGATATTTACCAGTAACTTTTCAACAACAACAAAATTTTATTTTATTTATTCTTATTTGTTTGCATGGAATCAATTCTAGTTCTATACTAACTTGCGAATTGATTGCATTTCTAGTTTGATTTCCTATTTTGAAAATACTTATAAAATAATATTGTTTTGTAAATTTTACTTATGTTATCTTAGTTATTTTATATTTTGTTTTCTGTTATTTTTCTATTTTAGTGTTTTATTTTCAGTTAGAACAAAAACTATATAGTGTTTGATGTAGTAGAAGGCTTCCTAGCTTCTTTGAAGTTTCCTTTGGATTTTTATCTGTTCTCTCTTATTGATTTTTGATTGCATCAAGTTTTATTGCTGTTTGTTAATTGATTGCTAGAATGATTGCTAGTGTGAGTGATTATGTGAATACTATGTTTGATTATATAGATTTCATCGGAGAGTGACGAATAGTTCTATCACGTATTTCCCGAGAACGAAAATGCTTCTTCGTCAACATCACCAGGCAAGTCATTTTGATCATGTTATTTTACCTATGTTTTTGATGCATGGTAGATCACCTTTCTTTGCCCAATTGCATGCTGCCTAGGTACTTGGAAACTTTAGCATAAGTTGTAGTATCATGTGGTAGGCACACAACAACCCCGATACTTGGCCCCGGGACGACAATTTCTTAATGCTATGCTTGAGTAGACGGGTTTTCGGTTGAGTGTATATCACGAGTGATGCGAGGTTGATTAAGTAATCAAGACCGGCTAAGACAAGATTTTCAAGACCTCGGACGCAATGTAACTCTGGTTGAAGGACGGTTGATCGGCTCCCTGGAGAACCCAGTGGGTGCCCGGGATGCTGGAGAGGCCATGTCATCCTGCGGAAAGCTTCACCCAGGCCCGAAGAGACGGACGGAGACTTCAAGACTCAAGGCTTACCTGCACAGCCACAAGTCATTATGGGCTCTGGCTTGGTTGGACAATGTGGCGACTCTGGACAGGCGGTGCTAGCAGATGTAGAAGAACGGTAGGAATGGATGGGCACCGACAGGGATTCAGAGGGACCCGTTGAAAGACCATGTTTTGATCATCCGGTCTTCAAACACCCTGAAGTGCAAGGACGAACACGGAGGAGATCAAATCTTGTGGGGAACGTGTGCAAAACTCTGCAGAGTGCCCAACCTAATCGATTAGCCGTGTCCACAGTCATGGACAACTTGAGCCAAAGGAACTAAAGTTATCTGAAATTCTCAACACCATTATATATATTTGATGAGGGTAATATTGATAACTTGGGTACGAGAACTGGTTGGCGGAACCATCTCGTTAACAACCAACAATGTAGTAACATTTTTCTTTTTAGCCCTCTCTTGATGTAGGAGAAAACTTGCTTTTCGCTAAAAAAACTTATAGCCCCACCTGCCATATATGCATATAGTATAGATGATTACTTTTCACCCCTCTCTTATGTGACTTGCCGGCATATTCAATATGCTGACCTACACGGCTGCAACGTCTTATGTTGCAGATATTTTTCTTCGACGAGTAAGAGTACGATTCAGGGTTACGGTCCGCACTCAACTTGCCGTTGGTGTTTATTGGGACTCCACTCTCTTGACTGCTTCCGCTGAGATATTTAAGGTATATATCAGTTTTACGCTATTTACATGTGATTGCACTTTGATATATACATTGATGTACTGTGTGTGCCAGCATACTGATCCAGGGATGGCACAGAAACACAGAGGCTTGACTCGTTTTGAGTCGGGTCGCTACAGTTTCCTTGACGGTTTCCTTGAGCAAACATTGTATGTGATACAACCAGGAGGTTTTGTCAATCCTAAAGATACTAGCAAGTATGCAAGCTCCAGCGATCCTTCAATGGACTGGTGCAAGCATCTCGGAGTTGGAATATACACTTTGATGAGATGATCAAAGATTTTGGGTTTGTACAAGGTTTATGAGAAACTTGTATTTCCAAAGAAGTGAGTGTGAGCACTATAGAATTTCTGATAAGTATATGTGGTTGACATATTGTGGATCAGAAGTAATGTAGATTTTCTGTAAAGCATGCAAGGTTGTTAGTTTTCAAAGGAATACCTGGATTGCGCTACTTGAACGTTGAGCATCAAAGATCTATGGAGATAGATCGAAAGCGCTTGATAGAAGTTTCAACAAGATGCATGCCTTGACAAGTTTTTGAAGGAGTTCAAAATGGATCAGCAAAGAAGGAGTTCTTGGTTGCGTTGTAAGGTGTGAATTTGAGTAAGACTCAACACCCGACCCCGGCAGAATAAAGAGAATAGACGAAGGTCGTCTTCTATGCCTTGGCCGTAGAATCTGAAGTATGCCATGTTGGGTACCGCACCTGATTTGTGCCTTGACTCAAAGTCTGTTGAGAGGTACAGAGAGTGATCCATGATTGAATCACTAGCAGCGGTCAAAGTTATCCTTCGTAACTGATGGACTAAGGAATTTTTCTCGATTATGGAGGTGGTTAAAAAGTTCGTCGTAAAGGGTTACGTCGATGCAAGCTTTGACACTAATCCGAATAACTATGAGTAGTGAAACGGATTCGTATAGTAGAGTAGATATTTGGTGTGTTTCCGAATAGCACATAGTAGCAGCATCTATAAGATGACATAAAGATTTGTAAAGAACACACGGATCTGAAAGTTTTAGAACCGTTGACTAAAACCTCTCTCACGAGCAAGACGTGATCAGACCCCATAACTATATGGGTGTTGGATTCGTTGGAATCACATGGTGATGTGAACTAGATTATTGACTCTAGTGCAAGTGGGAGACTATTGGAAATATGCCCTAGAGGCAATAATAAATTAATTATTATTATATTTTTTTGTTCATGATAATCGTTTATTATCCATGCTATAATTGTATTGATTGGAAACACAGTGCATGTGTGGATACATAGACAAAAAACTGTCCCTAGTAAGCCTCTAGTTGACTAGCTCGTTGATCAAAGTTGGTCAAGGTTTCCTGACCATAGGCAAGTGTTGTCACTCGATAACGGGATCACAACATTAGGACAATCATGTGATGGACTAGACCCAAACTAATAGACATAGCATGTTGATCGTGTCATTTTGTTGCTACTGTTTTTTGCGTGTCAAGTATTTGTTCCTATGACCATGAGATCATATAACTCACTGACACCGGTGGAATGCTTTGTGTGTATCAAACGTCGCAACGTAACTGGGTGACTATAAAGATGCTCTATGGGTATCTCCGAAGGTGTTCGTTAGGTTAGTATGGATCAAGACTGGGATTTGTCACTCCGTATGACGGAGAGGTATCTCGGGGCCCACTCGGTAATACAACATCACACACAAGCCTTGCAAGCAATGTGACTTAGTGTAAGTTGCGGGATCTTGTATTACGGAACGAGTAAAGAGACTTGCCGGTAAACGAGATTGAAATAGGTATGCGGATACTGACGATCGAATCTCAGACAAGTAACATACTGAAGGACAAATGGAATGACATACGGGATTATATGAATCCATGGCACTGAGGTTCAAACGATAAGATCTTCGTAGAATATGTAGGATCCAATATGGGCATCCAGGTCCCGATATTGGATATTGACCGAGGAGTCTCTCGGGTCATGTCTACATAGTTCTCGAACCCGCGGGGTCTGCACACTTAAGGTTCGACGTTGTTTCATGCGTATTTGAGTTATATGGTTGGTTACCGAATGTTGTTTGGAGTCCCGGATGAGATCACAGACATCACGAGGGTTTCCGGAATGGTCCGGAAACGAAGATTGATATAAAGGATGACCTCATTTGGTTACCGGAAGGTTTTCGTGCATTACCGGAAAAGTTTCGGGCTCATCGGTAGTGTACTGGGAGTGCCGAGAGGGGTGCCGGGGACCATCAGGAGGGGTGTCACGCCCCTAGGGGTCTCATGGGCTATGGGAAGAGATAAACCAGCCCCTAGTGGTCTGGAATAAGTTCCCACTAAGGCCCATAAGGTTTGAGAAGGAAAAAACACAAGGTGGAAAGAGTTTCCAAGTGGGAAGGCGGAATCCTACTCCAAGTAGGATTGGAGTAGGACTCCTCCACCTCCAATTTCGGCCAAACCTTTAGGTTTTGAGGCTGCCTCCTCCCCTCCCTCCCTCCTATATATAGTGGGGTTTTAGGGCTGATTTGAGACAACTTTTGCCACGGCAGCCCGACCACAAACCTCCACGGTTTTACCTCTAGATCGTGTTTCTGCGGAGCTCGGGCGGAGCCCTGCTGAGACTAGATCACCACCAACCTCCGGAGCGCCATCACGCTGCTGGAGAACTCATCTACCTCTCTGTCTCTCTTGCTGGATCAAGAAAGCCGAGATCATCGTCGAGCTGTACGTGTGCTGAACGTGGAGGTGCCGTCCGTTCGGCACTAGATCGGAGCGGATCGTGGGACACATTGCGGGACGGTTCGTGGGATGGTTCACGGGGCGGATCGAGGGACGTGCGGATGTTCCACTACATCAACCGCGTTCACTAACGCTTCTGCTGTGCGATCTACAAGGGTACGTAGATCGGAAATCCCCTCTCGTAGATGGACATCACCATGATAGGTCTTCGTGCGCGTAGGAAATTTTTTGTTTCCCATGCGACGTTCCCCAACATATCCTACCTAATAACTTGACTAGTTATGGCACCAAGGTCTTAGATTGCTAAGTCCCCATGGCTCACGGATTCCTCCACAATACCAACAGGTTCAGGTACCCCAGAGACAGATGATCCCGACGGCACGCAGCTGGCGTGGCAGTACGATGAGGAGACAAACCGCCTGTACGTGAACTATCTAGAAGATTGAGGCGTGGTCGTGATCGTGGGCCTGGAGGCAGGGTAGCATAGCCTTTCTATGTTTTGTAGTCCGTAGCGGAACTACTTTGGTTGTATATATGATGTACTCTGATATATTTATGAGAAGGCAATTGAACCCCTGATTGTCTATCTTTAATATTATGTATGTGTTGTGTTACCTGTTTGCGAGACGCTTAGATGTGCTCCTTTCCAATTCGGGGCCTCGATCCCCATATCGGAAAGGACCGCATCATGGTCGTTACAAGATCTCTCCTTCCCTGGCAACGGCACCAGAAATACTTCTGCTACAGCAACAAAAGACCTTCCAACGGCGCCACAAACACGTGCTGACGGGAGACTATTCTTGTCTTGATTCTCCTCAGCAACGGCACCAGGAATCCTTCTGCTACGGCTACGCCTTTAGGGACTTCCTAGGAAAATATGCAAAGGATTTCCCCGTGGCCTTGGAGCCTTGCGTTGGTGTTCCCACGAAGCGGAAAGGGTCATGTAGCGCAGCGGTGGTAAGTATTTCCCTCAGTTTTGAGAACCAAGGTATCGATCCAGTGAAGGAGTATCACAAGTACCTGCACAAACACAAAAAGCTTGCTCCAAATGATATGAAGGGGTTGTCAATCCCTTAGAGATTGTTTGCCAAGTGAGAACTGAAAGCAACAAAGTAACAAAGCAAAGTAAAAGAAAAAGTGGAAACAATAGGTGTGAATAGACCCGGGGGCCGTAGTGTTCACTAGTAGCGTCTCTCATGAAAGCAAGTAGACGGTGGGTGAACAAATTACTGTCGAGCAATTGATAGAACCGCGCAAAGTCGTGACGTCATCTATGGCAATGATTATATCTATAGGCATCACGTCCAAAACAAGTAGACCGATACTTTCTGCATCTACTACTATTACTCCACACGTCGACCGCTATCCAACATGCATCTAGTGTATTAAATCCAAAAGAACAGAGTAACACCTTAAGCAAGATGACATGATGTAGATGGACAATCTCATGTCTACGACAAAAAGCCCATCTTGTTACCCTTGATGGCAACTACACGATGTGTGCCTTGCTGCCCCCTACTGTCATTGGGAAAGGTCACCACACGGTATGAACCCAAAACCAAGCACTTCTCCCATTGCAAGAATCATAGATCTAGTTGGCCAAACAGAACCCAAGACTCGGAGAGACTAACAAGGATATCAAATCATGCATATAAGAAATCAGCAAAGACTCAAATATATATCATAGATAATCTGATCACAAATCAACAATTCATCGGATCACGACAAACACACCACCAAAGAGGATTACATCGGATAGATCTCCATGAAGATCATCGAGAACTTTGTATTGAAGATCCAAGAGAGAGAAGAAGCCATCTAGCTACTAACTACGGACCCGTAGGTCGGAAGTGAACTACTCACAAGTCATTGGAGGGGCGATGATGTTGATGAAGAAGCCCTCCAAATCCAAAGTCCCCTCCGGCAGGGCACCGGGAAGGGTCTCCAGATGAGATCTCGCGGAAACGGAAGCTTGCGGCGGCGGAAAAGTGTTTTCGTGGATTCCCTGATTTTTCTGTATTTTAGGGAATATATAGGCGAAGGAGCTATGTCAGGGGGCGCCAGGGAGGCCACAAGCCTGCTAGCCGCCGCCCCCCTCGTGGCAGCTACAGGGCTTGTGGGCCCCCTGTAGCTCTCCTGGCTTGGCCCTCAAGCCCCCTGATCTTCTTTCGTTCGGGAAAAATTTATTTCGGGGATTTTATTCCGTTTGGACTCCGTTCCAAAATCATATCTGAAAAGAGCCAAAAACACAGAAAAAAACAGGAACTGGCACTTGGCACTTAATTAATAAGTTAGTCCCAAAAAAGATATAAAAGGTACATAAAACATCCAAAGATGACAAGATAACAGCATGAAACCATCAAAAATTATAGATACATTCGAGACGTATCAGGCATGAGCTTGAAAAACTAGTTTCAGCTCTTGGAACATCTCATATGCACCGTGTTTCTCAAAACGCCTTTGGAGCCCCGTTTCCAAACTGTATAACATGCCACACCTAACCAGAGAGTAGTCATCACTCCGCGTTCGCCAGACGTTCAGAATGTCCTGGGCTGCTGCGGGAGCAGGAGGGTCACCTAGCGGCGCATCAAGGACATAAGCCTTTTTAGCTGCTTCAAGGATTAGGTTCAAGTTGCGGACCGAGTCCGCATACTTGCTACCATCATCTTTCAGCTTGTTTTTCTCTAGGAATGCGTTGAAATTGATGTTGACGTTGGCCATCTACAATATTTATAAAGACAACTTTTAGACTAAGTTCATGACAATTAAGTTCATTTAATCAAATTAGGTATGAAATCCCACTTAAATCGACATCCCTCTAGTCATCTAAGTGATACATGATCCATGTTGACTAACCCATGTCCGATCATCACGTGAGACGGACTAGTCATCATGGTGAGCAACTTCATGCTGATCGTATTCAACCATACGACTCATGTTCGACCTTTCGGTCTCTTGTATTCGAGGTCATGTCTGTACATGCTAAGCTCGTCGAGTCAACCTAGGTGTTTCGCGTGTGTAAATCTGGCTTACGCCCGTTGTATGCGAACGTTAGAATCTATCACACCCGATCATCACGTGGTGCTTCGAGACAACGATCCTTCGCAACGGTGCACACTTAGGGGAATACGTTCTCGAAATTTTTAAGAGGGATCATCTTATTATGCTACCGTCGTTCTAAGCAATAAGATGAAAAACATGATAAACATCACAATGCAATCATATAGTGACATGATATGGCCATTATCATCTTTGCTCTTTCGATCTCCATCTTCAGGCATCACATGATCATCATTGTCACCACCGTGACACCATGATCTCCATCTTCATGATCTCCATCATCGTGTCTTTGTGAAGTCGTCACGCCAACTACTACTACCACTACTACTGTAGCTAACCGTTAGCAATGAAGTAAAAGTAGTAAGCACATGTCGTTGCATCTCATACAATAAATTAAGACAACTCCTATGGCTCCTGCCGGTTTTCATACACATCGACATGCAAGTCGTGAAATCTATTACAATAACATGATCATCTCATACATCATACATGCAACATCACAACTTTGGCCATATCACATCACATGTCAAAACCTGCAAAAACAAGTTAGACGTCCTCTAATTGTTGTTGCAAGTTTTACGTGGCTGATTTGGGTTTCTAGCAAGAACGCCTTGTTACCTACGTGACAGCCACAACGATGATATGCCAAAGCTATTTACCCTGCATAAGGACCCTTCTCATCAAATCCAATCCGACTAGAGTGGGAGAGACACACACCCGCTAGCCACCTTTATGCATGGTGTGCATGTCTGTCGGTGGAACCAATCTCACGTAAGCGTACGTGTAAGGTCGGTCCGGGCTGCTTCATCCCACAATACCGCCGGAAAAGAATAAGACTAGTAGCGGCAAGCAATTGACAAATCATCACCCACAACCTTTTGTGTTCTACTCGTGCATAGAATCTACGCATAGAAAACCTGGCTCGGATGCCACTGTTGGGTAACGTAGCATAAATTCAAAATTTTCCTACGCCATATTCAGATCTTCCTATGGAGAGACAAGCAACAAGAGAGGGGTTAGCGCATCTTCATACCTTTGAAGATCTCTAAGAGGAAGCGTTGCTAGAACGCGGTTGATGGAGTCGTACTCGCGGCGATTCAGATCGTGGTGTCATTTCGATCTAGTGTCGAACCACGGCACCTCCGCATTCAACACACGTGCAGCCCGGTGACGTCTCCCGCACCTTGATCCAGCAAGGAGGAGGGAGAGGTTGGGGAAGATCTCCGGCAGCACGATGTCATGGTGTCGATGGAGAGACGAGGTCTCCCGGCAGGGCTTCGCCAAGCACCGTGGGAGGAGGAGGAAGGAGGGGAGAAGGGTTGCGCCGAGGGAGAGAAGAAATGGTGTGCAAACAACCCCTAACCCCTCCCTATATATAGGAGGAGGGGAGGGGGTGCCACCCCTAGGGTTCCCACCTTAGGTGGTGCGGCAGCCCCCCCCCCAAATGGGAGGTGCGGCAGCCAGGGCAGGGGGAGGGGTGGCGCACCCCTAGGTAGGCCCACCAGCGCCTAGGGTTTCCCCCGCTCTCCACCTCCTGCGCCTTGGGCCCCTTTGTGGGAGGCACACCAGCCCACTTTGGGCTGGTAGCCCTCAACCTTTTGGCCCATGCTACCTCTTGGGGCTGGTGGCCCCTCCCGGTGGTCCCGGTTGTCGTGGTTTTGTCATGGCAGATGTCCTCGTGGAAGGACTTAAAGATGGAGCCATCGCACCTTGGTGGCAACTCAAAGGGGGTGCGCGAAAGCGAGACTTAGTTTTACCCAGGTTCGGCCCCTCGTGAGGAGGTAAAAGCCTACGTCTTGCTTTGTGTAGATTAATGGTGGTTTCGATTACAAGGAGGACGTAACTCGCCTGACCTAGCTCTCGATTCTTTCTAACTCGCCTGACCTTTCCTTGGGACTCGCCTTTATATACAGGTCGAGGCCCTAGGGTTTACAAAGTCCTGCCATCCTACTCTTGGCAGCTTTGCTTATCTCTAAGTCGCCGTGTCCCTCACGATCAGGAGCTTCCTTGACGTTCCATCATCCACATGGTCTGTTTGAACTGCCCTACGACTCCTGGGCCACTGGACGCATAATCAAAGGTGAGTCGCCCCTTTGGTGACCCGGCCCATTAAGAGCGGGTTACCCACAGATAATATCCCCAACATTAGGCCCCAGATTGTCGTGAATTCATTCTTGTCAATAAACTCCCATCAATCTTGGGGCCACTCTCCTCATTTTCCGCCTTCGGCAAACGTTGACCCGCCACCCGTGGTACTTAACCTGAGTCGCCATACAGTATTAAAGGTTGTCGCCTCATCTCCTCGGCTCCAGTCCCAAAGCAGTGTAACTGTCAGCGAATCTTTCGCCCATAATTGCTTATCCCGAAAATCTAGGCGCCATCATTGCGTTTACTGACTTGTCGCCTCGATCTCCGCCTTGACAGCCTCGTTTTCTGTTCCTGCCCTTTAAATAGTAAGAGAAATGGGGGGAGAGAAACCCCGTCACCAACCCCCATCTCATCTTTTCTTCGTCTTCATCTCCGCGCACCGACATCCTGGCACTGTCTCCGAGCTCCAGTGCCCCGGCGTCGTCCCCGGCTCCCGGAGTTTTTCCCCATCGACCGCGACTCTCCGGGCGCCAAGGAACACGAAGCTCCGAGCCTTCGTCCCCGGCAGCGATCTCCTGTGGACACGTACACACCTTCCTCCTCTTAGGGCTAGACCAAGAACGCCATGACCGTAGCTTCCTTGCGAGCCAGCTCCATAATAGGATGAACACCTCGACCTGTTTCAGATCTGTTCCCTGCTCCAGCGATTAGTTTTAGATGGCAACAAGCGTCGGCCATTTTAATCACGTCCTCGTGCCAGTTCAAACCCATGTTCTGTTGACCAACACTGTAGGTGTACTATATGTGTAGTTCATCACCATTACTTCAGGCGATATCCTCTTATTTTAATCTGTCCGTAAATCCATAATTTACCGCATGTCTGTAGAAACATGTGTATTCATCTGTTGAGAATATCTCTAAGGTAAAGAACACTTCTAAGAGTCGCCATTTAACTTCAGCCTTCATGGCAATTTAGTTTTATTACTGTAGCCAAGATGCTCTTTCTTCCAGTCTGGAGGGCGAGTTAGAAAAAACCCCGAAGATATACTCGTAGATCGCCCAAATAACGGGTTGCAATGCACGTCAACTGTTTTGCGAGTTAACAAACCCTTTGCAAACACCATAGGCCCGTACCAGCGGGTTAGAATATTTTGGCGGGTTAACAAAACCTTTGTAAACACCATAGACCCGTACCAACAGGTTAGAATATACTCTAGTCTTTTACTAAGTCGCCCCGTACTCCATTTTTTGTAGTCATGGCTATTACGAGGTGTGATTGGTTGCCAACCAAAGTCGATGATGCCACACTCGAGAAATACGTTAAGGCGGGTCTCCTCGATAGTAAGGAAACTATTGGTTGGAGAACCGCCCCGGGCGAGTTGACTCCCAACCCCGCTCCAGGAGAAGTAGTGATCTTCACCGATTACCTTGAGCGTGGATTCAAGCCGCCTGGGTTAAAGTTTTTCCGAGACGTCCTGCACTTCCTCAACCTCCATCCTCAAGACCTAGGACCCAATTCCATCAGCAATTTATGCCAGTTCCAGGTCTTCTGTGAAGTCTATTTGCAGAGAGAACCCATGATCCCCTTGTTCTGTAACTTATTTCACCTAAACCGCCAGACCAAGTTCCCCAACGATCCCAACCACGAGCTTGGAGGAGTTAACATCCAGAGACGCCGCGAGCGTGGATTCCCGACAGTCCTTTTGCCCAGCCATCCCAAAGGATGGGTCGAGTCATGGTTCTACTGCCGAAATACTTCTCCACCAGGCGAGAACCCTCTTCCAGGTTTCAGAGGAGACCGCTTGCCAATGGATTTCAAATTCCCTGACAAGCTCACCGAAGAAGAAGAGTCGGAGTTTATCCCACTCTTTTCATATCTGAAATTCCTGAACAACAATGGGGTCATCGGGATCGACCTTTCCCGCTGCTGGATAGAATGGAATATCCTTCCCTTGAGCCGCCGCGACGGGTTGATGTATGATTATGATGGCACTTTAGAGCATCCACAGCGTGCCAGTCGCCGCCAACTCTCAGAGAGCGAGATCGTTGGAGTCATTAATAAGCTGACCGGCGAGTCTCTAGAAGAATGCGCCAAGATCGGCCTTAAAGGCTTCTCTCGTGCCAACCCGGTGCCACCAGTAAGAATGTAAGCCGCCACTTGTCTTGTTTATACTTAACAACCTTTGTGGTTAAAGACCTACCTCTGTCTATCAGAAAACCAATGTGTTTTGGCGGAGGGGCCCAAAAACTGTCGCCCCAAAGTCCACCAAGGTGCCAAGCAAGAAGAAGAAAATGGTGAGCAAGAAGAAAACCGCCACAAAAGATTCATCTTTTGTTGGCGACTCTAATGCGGACAAGGCACATTCCGAGGTAAGGCTTTTTCCTTGTCCCTTCTCTATATGTTCCGACTAAAGCTTATGCCATATATCCTTACATGTAGGGCGACGATGATGAGAGCAAGAATGATGCAATCGAGGTAATTTCCATTTTTTCCGACTCACCTTCTTCTTCCCCTCGACCAGCCAGGCGGATCTGCGGAAAAGTGCCCATGTCTCATCCTCGTGCTTATATGGACCCTGATTTCCTTTTGAAGAAAGCAAGATTCACCCCCTCTCGCAAGACCCGTAGTCGCTCTGGCGACTTGATCACTAGACTGCCCGAGAAGACAATCGGTCGAAAACTAACCAGTGAGGTACATCTTTTGTTATATATTTTGCCATGTGAAATATAACTCACCATTTTTGTGAACTTCAAGTCTTTGTCCTATCAGACTTCTCCTCCCACATCTGGCGACTCGGCCATCTCTGCTCTCTGCCGACGATTCGTGTACAAGGGTAAGTCTTCTTTGTTAACCCAAGCTTTCTAAACAATAACATGTGCTTTTAACCTTGGTGCTTTAGTCGCACGGCACAAGCAAAGAGGAGAAAAGCCGGCGACTCTCCTTCTGCACACCAAACATCTGATGCCTTAGGCACGGGCGCCTCTGTTCCTGAGGCTAAAGAGGAGCAAAAGGCGGCTTGCGACATTCCTGCACGCGATATTCCCGACGCCCGGGATGACTCACCCGTCATTTTGAAGGAGACCGCTGGCCAGAGTAACCCGCCAAGCCCTCTCAAGGCGACCGACGATCCAGACATCGTGGTTACCGGCTTTGGCTACTCTATGCCCCCAACTGTCGTGCTCTCCAAACATACTTCAAAGGCAAGTCACCTTTCCCCTGAAGGCTATGCATAACCCCTCAAACTCCCCCAATACGAGAAGCTGGAATTCGACCAGCTTTGCTCCGGCTTCACAAGTCACCTGGAGAAGGATTTTGAGCTGAACAAAAGCCTGCTCCGCCTTATGAGGACCAAACATGAGGTATGCGGATGTATCTTCCTATACTCATTAGCCTTCCAAGGGTCGGGTCATCTTTTGGAAGATGAACCGGGTCTTGCATTAGAAAACTTCAACCTGTAGCCCCCAAGGGTTGGGTCATCTTTTTAGAAGATGAGTCGGGTCTTGCATTAGAAAACTTCAACCTGTAGCCCCCAAGGGCCGGGTCATCTTTTTAGAAGATGAGCCGGGTCTTGCATTTAAAAAACTTCAACCTGTAGCCCCCAAGGGTCGGGTCATCTTTTTAGAAGATGAGCCGGGTCTTGCATTAAAAAACTTCAACCTGTAGCCCCCAAGGGCCGGGTCATCTTTTCAGAAGATGAGCCGGGTCTTGTATGTGGTATGACTTTTTTGATAAAAAACATACAATAGCCCCCAAGTGTCAGGAGTATTGCTTGCAAAAATTCTAAGACTTGTCTCCCCAAATATTATGTGCAGGAGTCTATGGCCCAGAGTGAGGCGGCGGTAGCCGATTTAAAGAAAAACTTGGCTGGTCAACAGGATGCTTACTCCGAGTTGGAGGCTAAATTCCGCTTGCTGCAGGCTGATACGTCTCCAACGTATCTACTTTTCCAAACTCTTTTGCCCTTGTTTTGGACTCTAATTTGAATGATTTGAATGGAACTAACCTGGATTGACGCTGTTTTCAGCAGAATTGCCTTGGTGTTATTTTTGTGCAAAAATCAAAGTTCTCCAAACGTCCTGAAAATTTACGGGGAGCATTTTTGGAAAATATGAAAAATATCTGCGCCATGATCCACCTGAGGGGGTGGGCCAGTGGGCCACAAGCCCTGGCTCCGCCACCCCCCCCCCCCCAGTGACGGTGGGCAAGCTTGTGGGGCCCACACAGTTGTGCCGCCCCCAACCTCAGGTCTATAAGTTCACTTTCGTCCCAGAAAAAATAAAAAGAGAAGATTTCGTCGTGTTTGCGATACAGAGGCGCCGCCACATCCTGTTCTTCATCTGGAGGGCAGATCTGGAGTCCGTTTGGGGCTCCGGAGAGGGGAAAACGTCGCCATCGTCATCATCAACCTTCTTCCCTCTCCAATTCCATGAAGCTCTTCATCGTTCGTGAGTAATCTATTCGTAGGCTCGCTAGGAGGTGATGAGTAGGATGAGATCTATCATGTAATCGAGTTAGTTTTGATGGGGATTGATCCCTAGTATCCACTATGTTCTGAGATTGATGTTGCTACTACTTTGCCATGCTTAATGCTTGTCACTAGGGCCCGAGTGCCATGCTTTCAGATCTGAAATTATTATGTTGTCACCAATATATGCGTGTTTTAGATCCTATCTTGCAAGTTGTAGTTACCTACTATGTTTTATGATCCGGCAACCCCGGAGTGACAATAACCGGAACCACTCCCGGTGATGACCATAGTTTGAGGAGTTCATGTGTTCACTAAGTGCTAATGCGTTGGTCCGGTTCTTTATTAAAAGGAGAACCTTAATATCCCGTAGTTTCCTTTTGGACCCCGCTGCCACGGGAGGGATGGACAATAGATGTCATGCAAGTTCTTTTCCCTAAGCACGTATGACGACACACGGAATGCATGCCTACATCACATTGACGAACAGGAGCTAGCCACATATCTCTCCGTGTTATAGTTGTTGCATGATGAATATCATCCAAACAAATCACCGACCCATTGCCTACGAGTTTGTCCTACTGCTGTTGTTACTTGTCTTGCTCTGCTGCTGTTACTTGTCTTGCTCTACTGCTACTGTTGCTACTACTGTCGCTTGCTACTGTTGCTACTTGCTACTGTTGTTACTAATGTTCTTCCTTGCCACTACCGTTACTCGTTACTTTGCTGCTACTACTTTGCTTGCAGATACTAATCTTTCAGGTGTGGTTGAATCTGACAAATTCAGTTGCTAATACTCGAGAGTATTCTCTCACCTCTTGTTTGGCGATCAACAAATTTGGGTCGACTACTCTACCCTCGAAAACTACTATGATCCCACGCGCTGGTGGGCCGTCAACAACATTCTTCTAGTTTTGATTGCCGGAGAGTGCTAGCAGCATTCTTCTGGTGTCGTTGCAAGGGAAGGTATGCTGTTACGGAGTCCGCATTTTTCTGGCGCCGTTGCCGAGGAGGTATTGCTATATTCTCTGAGTTACTTGGGATTTATATCTGCTGATCACTATGAAGAATCTGAAGGATCCAAAAACCAAAGTCTTCCCCTCACCTACGAGGGGAGGTAAGGAATTGCCATCTAGCTCTGCACTTGATTCACCTTTAGTTATGAGTAAGTTCGCGACATCACCTCTTGCTACAAATCTTGATATGTCGCCTCTGCTTGATGATGCTTATGATGCTATTGCTAGAGATGATATGCTTGATACTATGCCTGATACTGCTAGAGATGATATGCTTGATACTGCTTTGCCTGATACTGCTAGAGATGTTATGTCTGATGATACTATGCTTGATATTGCTAGAGATGCTATGTCTGATGATGCTATGCTTGATACTGCTAGAGATGCTACTTTGCCTGATGTTCCACTAGGGGTATTGCTTGATGCTCATATTCCTAGAATTACTGCCAATGCTCGTGATGCTTCTGAAACTGCCGATACTATTGAGATAGAACCTGTTTTTGCTCCTGTTAGATCTAGCTGTCCTAGATATGAATTGCCTGATATACCTGAGGGTTACGTTATGGAGGGAGAGATAGCTGAGGATTTTCTTGCGTGTACGGATGCCTATGACGCTGAGAATTACTTCTCAAGTGGAAGGAAAAATCTTTGAAAGCTAGGATGAAATACGACCCGAAGTTTGCCACTTCACCTATCTTTATCACCGATAAGGATTATGAATTCTCTGTCGATCCTGAGATAATTTCTCTAGTCGAATCTGATCCTTTCCGCGGTTATGAGTCTGAGACGGTCGTAGCCCATCTTGCCAAACTACACGATATAGCCACCCTTTTCTCTAATGAGGAGAAGATCCGCCACTACTATATCCTTAAGTTGTTTCCTTTCTCTCTAAAGGATGATGCTAAAGCCTGGTTCACTTCTCTTGCTCCTGGATGTGTGAGTAGTCCCCGGGATATGGTCTATTACTTGTGTGAGAAATATTTCCCTGCCCATAAGAAGCAAGCTGCCTTGCAGGAAATATACAACTTTGCTCAACTCCAAGAAGAGAGTCTCCCAGAAGCTTGGGGGAGGCTCGTCCAGCTACAGAATGCTTTGCCTGATCACCCTCTTAAGAAGAACGAGATACTTGATATCCTCTATAACGGACTTACTGATGCCTCTAGAGACCATCTAGATAGTTGTGACGGTTGTGTTTTTAGGGAACGAACTGTAGAACAAGCTGAGACCCTACTGAATAACATCTTGATCAACGATAATGCTTGGACTATTCCCGAACCACCTCCTAAGCCAACCCCGAAGAAAAGAGGTATTCTATTCCTCAGTCCCGAAGATATGCAAGAAGCCAAGAAATCTATGCAAGAGAAAGGCATTAGATCTGAAGATGTCAAAAATCTACCACCTATCGAAGAGATCCATGGTCTCGATAACCCGATACAGGTAGTAGAAGTGAATTCTCTGCGTAGGTTTGATGAGAGTGATATTCCTTTTGACAAACCTGCTAGCCTATGCTTTGATGAATTTGACAACTGTGTTGCCAAACAACAGAGTTTCAATGATTATGTTAGCAGACATTTGAAACAAAGTACTCATATGCTTAACCATTTAAGTGCTTGTGTAGACAAAAGTGTCAATGATCTGAAGCTTCTGAGTAAACATGCCTCTATGATTACTACTCAGGTGGAACAAGTACTTAAAGCTCATAATGACCTGCTCAATGAATTAAATGACAACTCTGTCAGAGTCATTACTAGAGGAGGCAAAATGACTCAGGAACCTTTGTATCCTGAAGGTCATCCTAAGAGAATTGATCAAGATTCTCAAGGAATCAATGCTGATACACCTAGTCATCCTAAGGAGAAGAAGAAGGATGATAGAAACCTACATGCCAGTTCACCAAATACTGTCACACCTGAAGAACCTAATGATATTTCTGCTTCTGATGCAGAAACACAATCTGGTGATGAACTTGAACCTGGTGACAATATGGACAGTGATGTTCATAATAATGCTCAACCTAGCAATGATGAGGATGTGGAGATTGAACCTACGGTTAATCCTAATAATCCACAGCCTAAAAGATACGATAAGAATGACTTTACTGCTAGGAAGCATGGTAAAGAAAGGGAGCCATGGGTCCAGAGATCTATGCCCTTTCCTCCTAAGCCATCCAAGAAAAAGGATGATGAGGATTTTGAGCGCTTCGTTGAGATGATAAGACCCATCTTTCTGCAGATGCGGTTAACTGATATGCTCAAAATGTCTCTGTATGCCAAGTACATGAAAGATATCTTGACTAATAAACGGAAGATACCGGATCTTGAGATCTCCACCATGCTTGCCAACTACACTTTCAAAGGTGGAACTCCTAAGAAACTTGGTGATCCCGGAGTGCCCACTATACCTTGCTCCATTAAAGGAAACTACGTAATAACTGCCTTATGTGACCTTGGAGCCGGTGTTAGTGTTATGCCGCTCTCTCTTTATCGTAGACTTGAATTGGATAAGTTGACACCCACTGAAATTTCTGTGCAAATGGCCAACAAATCAACTGCTTTCCCTATCTGCATTTGCGAGGATGTGCCTGTTGTGGTTGCTAACACCACAATCTTAACAGACTTTGTTATCCTGGATATTCCCGAGGACGATGCCATGGTTGTCATCCTCGGAAGACCCTTTTTAAACACTACAGGGGCTGTTATAGATTGCAACAAAGGCAATGTCACTTTCCATGTCAACGATAATGAGCACACAGTGCACTTTCCGAAGAAACGATATCAAGTACATTGCATCAATGCTATCGAAAAGACTTCATCGATTCTTATTGGGAGCTTTGAATGCCCTATTCCTCGTGTCAAGATGAAGTATGATTTGCTTGTTGGGGAGATACATATCCCCATTGAGGTGACTTAGTGGCTATTAGAAAATTCTCTGTTCTCTCTTGAGATTCGAGAAGGTTTTGTCATGAGGACTTGATCAACCCCATTGACGGATTTCTTTCGATGACCATGAAATGGATGAATCAAAGAGTCACATACCTCTGTTTTGAGCTTTCATTTTCTTTTGCTTAGAACAAAAATTATAGAATTAGTTTAGTTTTTCATGTTTTCTGTTTTAGCGTCCCGGAGAAAAATACCTCGAAAATAAAAGTTCTCTGATGGTCCTGAAAATTTAGTATGATTTTCTCTGGAATTTTTGAAAATTACTAGGCCTGAGAGCTGGCCTGGGGGCCAGACCAGTGGGCCACAAGCCCTGCCACCGCCACCCCCCTGGTGGCGGAGGGCAAGCTTGTGGGGCCCACAGGGACCCCCTCCACTCATTCCAGCTCCCAGCCTCTTCTTCCACCTCCAGAAAAAATTGTTTCGCAGCTCAAACCCGTGTTCTTGCTCATTTGGCTGTGATTTTCGATCTCCTTGCTCAAAGCACCATTCTTCGAACCATTTTGGGGAAATTACTCCTTGGTAAGTGACTCCTCCATTGGTCCAATTAGTTTTTTCTCTAGTGCTTTATCCTTTGCGTATTCTTGCTACCTTGGTGACCCTGTTCTTGAGCTAGAAATGTTGATTTTAGCTGGTCCCAAGTAGTTTTAGCGCGTGATACGGTCTCTGGGCACTAGTAGGAGTAGTTGCTACGAGTTGGGTTAATCTTTATTCACTTTTCTTTCGAAGTCTCTAAAAAATTCAGAATTTTTCAGAGCTAGAAAAAGGAAAAGAAGAGGAGGTTATTGAGAGGCTCTTCAAGTCGTAACCCCAAGGAGGATGGGAAGAACCACCCCAATTACGTAGTCCCTCGAGTCACAGAAGTTCGAGCGTGCGAGTGGCCAAGTGATGAATTCTTGCGCGCCACTCGGCTTTATGAAGACTTTTATTACTTGGCGGAGAACGCAGGTCTTACTACGTTCGTTGCAGATAAGTGCTCACAATACCTCCTCCTCACCAATATTTTCGTTCAAAGCTTCAACTTTTATCCGAGGAAGAATCCTCCCATGGTTGAGTTCATGATATACGATGTTCCCCAGTGCATGACACTACAGGATTTTTGCAATGTATGCAAATTACCTTATGTTGGGGATATCCGTGACCCTTGTCCATGGGACATGGAGGGTTTCATTGGTACTATTGTTGTTGGAGAGGAGAGAGGAGTGTCTCGCGCTAGAATTGCTAGCATACATTTTCCTGTGCTTCAGTACTTCTCACTATTTGTGGGAAAATGTTTGATTGGCCGTGGGGAGGCAGGATCACTTAGTTCTCCAGACCTTGCGGTTTTGTGCGAAGGCCTTTATAACAATAAGACTTACAGCCTAGGTGCTATAGTGGCCGAACGGTTGAACATCAACCGTTCCAAGGGTGTCGTCTATGGAGGTATCTACACTACCCGTCTTGCCAGACACTTTGAGATACCCATTAGACTGGGAGAGGAAGGAGAGATGCTTCTCCCTGATAAAATATCTGGATTATGACAGCATGGTTCGCCATGATTTTCTGGATAGAGATGCTAGTAGACGGATGATTTATAACCTGGTATTTAGTCAGGGTACTCGAGAGACTATTACTTTGCCTGCTCCTTCTTTGTTCGATCTTCATGCAGGCAGGTATACTATTATGCCCTCAGACATCTACGCATATTGGGGCTTGGCCCAACCACAGGTGCCCGTGCCCGAGCCGCCAGTCGAGTACCAGACGCCAGTTTATAAGTGGGAGCCAGAGGAGCTTACACAGCAGTGGCATCCACAGTCTGCTCCGGAGTATCCTGGAGCTGGTGATTTTCCACCATGGGAGTAGAACAAGCTAGGCCAAATGCCTAAGCTTGGGGGAGTACGTGTTCTCACCGACTTTACATTCATGCTTATGCTTTCACTTTGTTAGCCGGTGTTCACACTTTGCCACTGTATTATCCATGCTAGTTTATTTTCGTTTTCTTGTTTTCTTGTTTTGTGTCCTTTTGAGAAAACCCAAAAAGATTTTTCTTTCTTCTTTTGCTTGTTGGGAGCTTTCCCGTGTAAATAGTTTTCTTTTTCTTTGGGTCAAGGTAGAAGATATTAGTTTCAATGTTTAGTGGTTCTTGCATGCTTACCTGTTTAGCTTTCAAAGAGCCATATTACTTTGTCTTCTCCTTTGTGTTTGCCTGCAGATTCATCTTAGTCCAATGCACGAGCACTCTTATTATTATTCACATCGTTCGATCGTGCAAGTGAAAGGCAATAATGATGGTATATGATGAAGTGACTGAGACTGAAAAGCTGGTATGAACTCTATCTATTTTGTTTTTGTAAATATGACTAGCTTGTCGACCCAGATTCAGCTTTGTTGTGAGAGAACCATGTTTGCAATGACAACTTAGAGATCATAGTTTCTGATGTCATGCTTATTTAGCTGAGAGTTTATAATGGTTTGTCTTGGATGCCAACATAGATTTTGAGATGACTATGATGCAGTATGATAGGATGGTATTCTCCTTTGAATGTTTCAAGTGGCTTGACTTGGCGCATGTTCATGCATGTAGTTGAAACAAAATCAACATAGCCTCTATGATGTTCGTGTTCAAGGTGATTTATATCCTGTTCATGCTTGCATTCAATGTTAGTCAAACTCATTGCATCTTGATGACTATTGTCGCTCTCTGGTTGGTCGCTTCCCAGTCTTCTGCTAGCCCTCACTTGTACCAAGCGGAATACTACTTGTGCATCCACCTCCATAAACCCAAAAGTTTTTCCATGAGAGTCCACCATACCTACCTATTTGCGGTATCTACCTGTCGTTCCAAGTAAATTTGCATGTGCCACTCTCTAAACCTTCAAGAAATAATCTGTTTTGCATGCCCGAACCGCTCATGTGGTGACAGGGGGCTATTGGTATCTTCCATGTTAGGAGTGTTATCCTCGACATGTGTTTATTCACTGTCATTCACGAGAAAGGGGCCGGTAATTGGAATGCCCAGTTCCACATTTAAATCGAAAACATAACTGTAAAACAAGACTCCCCCCGGATTGATGTTAGTATGGACGGTACCCGAGGATTCGGCTAGCCGTGGAGTGTGATTGATTGGTGGTGGGGGAGTTAAAACTTTACTTTTCTGTTTGGGAACCGCCTATAGCATGAGTAGCATGGAAGATATTAAGAACTCTTGGTCATTGCGTTGACAATGAAAGCATTCCACCCAAAATTATTATCTCTGTTTTCAAAGCTTGAGCTCTGGCACCCCTGCAAATCAATGCTTCCCTCTGCGAAGGGCATGTCTATTTATTTTCCTGTTGAGTCATCCTCCTCTTTTATAAGCACCAATTAGAGAGCACCTCTGTCATTTTTATGCTTTGCTTTTGATTGATATTGAGTATGACTATGACTGGATCTTCGTTGCTATGAATTACAATGTTTAGTCAGCCCTTGATCTTTGAAAGTGCTCTGCATTTATGTTTTGCGATCTCAAAAGGAGCTAGCGAGATACCACCTATTCGTATTGCTTCATCTTGTTTTGATTGAATTGTTCGTATTTGAAACTCATTATTATTTGCTCGTTAGCTGATTATGCCATTGATATTAGTTTACCGTGAGACCTTTGTGTCACTTGCTTATGTGGTTAACTTGTGATCTTGCTGAAATTACGGTTATGAGTTAGACATAGTTGCAACAACAAGATCAAACAGAGTTTGTCAAAGTTTTTCTTTCTCTCTCCGTTTGTCAACTGAGTTGCTTGAGGACAAGCAAGGTTTTAAGCTTGGGGGAGTTGATACGTCTCCATCGTATCTACTTTTCCAAACTCTTTTGCCCTTGTTTTTGACTCTAATTTGCATGATTTGAATGGAACTAACCTGGACTGACGTTGTTTTCAGCAGAATTGCCTTGGTGTTATTTTTGTGCACAAATCAAAGTTCTCCAAACGTCTTGAAAATTTACGGGGACCATTTTTGGAAAATATGAAAAATATCTGCGCCAAGATCCACGTGAGGGGGTGGGCCAGTGGGCCACAAGCCCTGGCTCCGCCACCCCCTGGTGGCAGTGGGCAAGCTTGTGGGGCCCACACAGCTCTGCCGCCCCAAACCTCAGGTCTATAAGTTCACTTTCGTCCCAAAAAAAATAAAAAGAGAAGATTTCGTCGCGTTTGCGATATGGAGGCGCCGCCACATCCTGTTCTTCATCTGGAGGGCAGATCTGGAGTCCGTTTTGGGCTCCGTAGAGGGGAAATCGTCGCCATCGTCATCATCAACCTTCTTCCCTCTCCAATTCCATGAAGCTCTTCATTGTTCGTGAATAATCTATTCGTAGGCTCGCTGGGCGGTGATGAGTAGGATGAGATCTATCATGTAATCGAGTTAGTTTTGATGGGGATTAATCCCTAGTATCCACTATGTTCTGAGATTGATATTGCTACTACTTTGCCATGTTTAATGCTTGTCACTAGGGCCCGAGTGCCATGATTTCAGATCTGAAATTATTATGTTGTCACCAATATATGTGTGTTTTAGATCCGATCTTGCAACTTGTAGTTACCTACTGTGTGTTATGATCCGGCAACCCTGCAGTGTCAATAACCGGAACCACTCCCGGTGATGACCATAGTTTGAGGAGTTCATGTGTTCACTAAGTGCTAATGCGTTGGTCCGGTTCTTTATTAAAAGGAGAACCTTAATATCATGTAGTTTCCTTTTGGACCCAGCTGCCACGGGAGGGATGGACAATAGATGACATGCAAGTTCTTTTCTCTAAGCACGTATGACGACACGCGGAATGCATGCCTACATCACATTGACGAACGGGAGCTAGCCACATATCTCTCCGTGTTATAGATGTTGCATGATGAATATCATCCAAACAAATCACCAACCCATTGCCTACGAGTTTGTCCTACTGCTGCTGTTACTTGTGTTGCTCTGTTGCTGTTACTTGTCTTGCTCTACTGCTACTGTCGCTACTACTGTTGCTACTTGCTACTGCTGTCACTATTGTTGTTCCTTGCCACTGCCGTTACTCGTTACTTTGTTGCTGCTACTTTGCTTGTAGATACTAATCTTTCAGGTGTGGTTGAATCTGATAAATTCAGCTGCTAACACTCGAGAGTATGCTCTCACCTCCTGTTTGGCGATCAACAAACTTGGGTCGAATACTCTACCCTCGAAAATTGCTACGATCCCACGCGCTGGTGGGCCGTCAACAACATTCTTCTAGTTTCAATTGCCAGAGAGTGCTAGCAGCATTCTTATGGTGCCGTTGCAAGGGAAGGTCTGCTGTTATGGAGTCACAGGCCGATTTAGAAAAAAAATGAAGGCTGACCAGAAATTTTTTGAGAAGAAAGCCAATGCCGACCAAGCCGCCATCTTGAAGCGCGCTGAGCAAGCAGAAGAGAAACTGGAAGCCGCCCAACAGGAGCTGACTGGCTTAAAAAAGCATGTGTCCAATATGACAGTCGCCATGTTTGGTAAGCTTGATCGTTGAACTCTTTTGACTAACCAGGTTGGGATCAAAAATTACCAAATACTTATGTCCCCTTTGCAGGTGCCCGAGCTGTCAATCTGCCAGACGACTGCCTGCTTAAATTGAGAGCCATATACACCTTTGTTGAGCAGCTTTACACCGGAGGCGTGTTATCAATCAAGGCAGTGATGGGCAGTAAGGGACCAATAATGACCATCAACCAAATGATTGGCTTCTTGTCCATGCTGCCTCCTCAAATAGAAGAATTAAAGAGATCGGCCGCCCGAACGGGAGTGTTGAACACCCTGAGTCGGTGCCTAGTGTACGCCCCGGAGCTCAAAACCGAGGAAATAGTCACCGGCTACCCTGAGCTGAAGGTCGATGGGTCAGAATTCACCGAGGTGGATTATCAGCGGACCATCGTAGAATCTCGCTATGCGGCGACTAAACTAGCGGCCAGTTTGGATCTGAAGAAGTATCAAGCTGCCTATGACGAAAACAAAAATAAGGTGACGCCTCCTTCATATCAAATTGCTAGCCTGGTTCCCAGCCGCCCCAAGAATCCTTTTGATCTTGACTTGGACCTGTCTCACTTCCTGGCTGAGGAAGACGAGTTCATCGCCTTGTCCAAGTGTAACTGGAAGCTGGGCGACTTACGAATTGAAGGCGGAGAATGCTCAAGGCAAGGCGACTCGGCGGCGGCCTGACTCGCCCATGGATCCTTTGTTTGCTGGGGAATGATAACCATTTTGGCCATGCGAGCCATGTAATTATCTTGCTAGTGTGTGTGTAACACCAAACATGTTGTATTGTCTTTTGGATAGAACCATTTGTAGTCCTTGAATCCTATGCATGACTCGCCTGCAACTTTTTCATAAACCAAGAAATGGCTCCAAATTTGGCCTGGTATGTTAGGAAAACAGTAGCTAATTTCAGCAACCGCATGTCCAGGAATAAACCAGCCCCCTGGATCATGGCAAGATATAAATCAGCCCCCGGGTTACGGGAAAATATGAACCAGAGCAAGTTTATAATCAAAACAAGTTCAAAGGAAAAATTTATCGACTCAATGAGTTTCAATAGGATAAGACGAGTCTGCAAAACTCTAGTGTTACCCTTAGGAAGCTTTTTGCAAAAAAGCCCCGTTGTTTCAGACCGGCTGATCAGGTGCGAGTCAAGCTTCTGTGAAGCAGGTTCAATGAACCGATGGTTTCTCTATTTTCCATGTGTGACTCTCGCTGGTACCCTTTATGTTTTAACCAAGACGAGTTCAGGGTCCAAATAACGGATTGACTCGCCTTGAGTACATAGGTCCATGTAGCGACTTGTTCAACACATAGTCCAGTATAACCATTTGTAATGCGGTAATTTTTCGCTAGCCAAGAGGGTATTCAGGCTGAACTCAATGAGTGGAAGCCCCCAAGTGACCTACGGTTTAGGAAGAAACCAGGCATAGGATTACATAAGTGTATACGCTCTTACTACAAAAAGACTTGGGGACTAGTAGCCCCCAAGTAAGCCGGTTTACTTCTCAAAAACCATATAAGGCGCCTATGTTTGAACCGTGCGACATGGCAACTTTGGTCCTCTTTGGCTTACCAGTATCCAGTTTTGAAATAAGTGCAGCATGGCGACTTATGCTCTTTGATACTGAGAGCGTCCATGTTTGGATGACTTATAGAACAATAAAGACTCATGCTTTCAAAAGCTGAAACGGCAAAGGACCTCGAAATTCGTGGGTGCCGGCTTTATTGCTTTCATAATTCATGGATTACAAAAAACTTGATAAAAGAAAGAGAGGGAGCTCATGGCTCTATATATAGTAAGGGCGCAGATGGGCTATGTTCCAGGGGCGAGTTGTATCAACCTCCGTAGTTGGCCGATCTGGACGAAGATCCATCAAATAGTATGAGTCGTTCCGAAGATTCTTGCTGACGACAAACGGTCCCTCCCATGGAGGTGATAGCTTGTGCATACCAGTATGATCTTGAATCAAACGGAGCACTAAGTCGCCTTCTTGGAAAGCTCGGCTCGTGACCCGGCGGCTATGATAACGGCGTAAGTCGTGTTGGTAAATCGCCGATCGTAACGCGGTCAAATCACGTTCCTCCTCCAAGGCGTCCAGCGAGTCTTGTCGCGCTGACTCGTTGTCCTGCTCCACGTAAGCAGCGACTCGCGGGGAATCATGTTTGATGTCACTTGGTAACACTGCCTCCGCCCCGTAGACCAGAAAGAAAGGAGTAAAACCCGTGGAGCAGTTTGGAGTCATCCTGATACTCCACAGAACTGATGGCAACTCCTCGACCCAACATCCTGGCGTGCGTTCCAAAGGTACCATGAGTTGAGGCTTAATCCCTCGTAATATTTCCTGATTCACCCTCTCTGCCTGTCCATTAGACTAGGGATGCGCCACCGCGGAAACATCAAGTCGGATATGCTCTCGTGAGCAGAACTCTTGCATTGCACCTTTGGATAGGTTAGTACCATCGTCTGTAATGATACTATGTGGATATCCGAACCGGAAAATTAGCTTCTTCAAGAATTTGACGGATGTATCAGCGTCACAACTGCTAATAGGTTCCGCTTCCACCCATTTGGTAAATTTGTCAACCGCCACCAACAGATGAGTCTTTTTATTAGAAGATATTTTGAAAGGGCCGACCATATCGAGCCCCCAGACTGCAAACGGCCAAGTGATTGGTATCATCCGCAATTCCTGAGCCGGCACATGCATCTGACGTCCAAACTTTTGGCAGCCATCACATCGGCGGACGATCTCCTCCGCATCTGCGTGAGCCGTCAACCAATAAAATCCATGCCTGAAGGCTTTAGAAACCAAGGATCGGGATCCAGCATGATGACCACAGTCGCCCGCATGAATCTCATTGAGGATCATACATCCTTCCTCAGAAGAAACGCATCTTTGAAATACCCCTGAGGTGCTTCGCTTGTGTAACTCGCCATTGTGTATGACCATAGATTTGCACCAGCGGACAACTTGGCGAGCTAGCAGCTCGTCGGCAGGTAACTCGCCTCTGGTGAGATACGCCATGTAGGGAATCGCCCAGTCCGGAGTAGCGTGAGGAGCCGCCACGAGTTGAGATTCTGGGTCTGGTACCGCCAGGTCTTCTTCCGAAGGTAGTTTTACTGAAGGGTTATATAATATATCCAAAAAGACATTGGGAGGAACCAGCTTACGCTGCGAACCAAGGCGGGAAAGAGCGTATGCTGCTTCGTTAAGCCGTCGATCGATGTGATACACTTGATAGCCACTGAAGTGACCCGCCACATCTCACACAGCCCGTCTGTAAGCCGCCATCAGAGGGTCTCGTGAATCCCAGGTGCCAGAAACCTAGTGCGCCACCAGATCAGAATCGCCCAAGCATCTCACTCTCGTGAGGTTCATCTCCTTGGCGAGTCACAAACCATGAAGCAGAGCTTCGTATTCTGCTGCATTGTTAGTACAAGGTAACATGAGTCGGAGGACATAGCAAAACTTGTCACCGTGAGGCGAAGTTATCACCACGCCAGCCCCGAGCCTTCCAACTATCTGGATCCGTCAAAATAGATGGTCCAATATGTAAGATCTGGTCTTTCCTCAGGGATTTGTAACTCGGTCCAATCATTCATGAAGTCCACGAGCGCTTGAGACTTGATAGCTGTCCGAGGCGTATACCGCACCTGATAGGGACCAAGCTCGATGGTCCATTTGGCAATCCGGCCAGTGGCCTCTCGGTTCTGTATGATGTCGCCGAGGGGGGCGGAGCTGACGACCGTGATCGGGTGTTCCTGAAAGTAATGTTTCAACTTTCGACTCGCCATGAATACCCCAAAAACCAATTTTTGCCAATGCGGGTAATGTTGCTTGGAGAGGGTAAGGACCTCGCTGATGAAGTACACCGGTCTTTGGACGGGGTATTCCTTCCCTTCCTCCTTTCGCTTGACCACTACTGCCACGCTGAGTGCTTTGGAGTTGGCCGCAATGTACAGGAGCATAGGTTCTTTGTCTGCCGGAGCCGCCAGCACTGGCGGGTTAGCTAATTGCCGCTTCAAGGCCTTGAAGGCGTCATTGGCCTCATCTGTCCATACGAAATGATCGGTCTTCTTGAGCAGCTGGTAGAGAGGGATGGCCTTCTCCCCAAGGCGACTTATGAAACGGCTCAAGGCCGCGATTCGACCCGCCATGCGATGTACTTGGTTAATGTTGGCTGGCTTCCCAAGCGAAGTAATTGCTTCAATCTTCTCCGGGTTGGCCTCGATTTCTCGTTCTGACACCAAGAAACCCAATAGCTTCCCCGCCGGGACACCAAATATGCACTTGGTGGGGTTAAGCCTCATCTGGTAAACACGTAGGTTGTGGAATGTTTCTTTGAGATCCTCCAAAAGCGACTCCTTGCGGTGAGATTTGACCATGATGTCGTCCATGTAAGCATTGACGTTACGGCCTATCTGGCTGTGAAGCAGTTTTGAATGCAGCGCTGGTAAGTCGCCCCCACGCTCTTGAGCCCAAACGGCATGGACACGTAACAAAAAGCTCCGAACGGGGTGATGAAGGACGTCTTTTCCTGATCTGCCACCGCCATTTTTATCTGGTGGTATCCTGAGTAAGCATCCAAAAAACACAGACGCTCGCAACCCGCTGTCGAATCTATAATTTGATCAATGCGAGGAAGGGCGAAGGGATCCTTCGGGCAGGCTCTATTAACCCGGCGGCAAGGAGCCGGGCTACTTCTTCTCCAATCGCCTTACGACGTTCTTCGTTAAACCTGCGGAGGTACTGCCGTACCGATTTAACTTTGGGGTCAGTATTGAGATGGTGCTCAACGAATTCTCTCGGCACACCCGGCATGTCATAAGGTTTCCATGCAAAGATGTCCCGATTCTCATGGATGAATTCGATGAGAGCGCTTTCCTATTTGGGGTCAAGACCCGCCCCAATAGTGAACTGCTTGGTGGAGTCGCCCGGCGTAAAATCAATGACCTTGGTGTCGTCCGCTGGTTTGAACTTGAGGGGCGGCTCAGAATCGATAGTTGGCCTTTTGAGCGGCGTCATGTATGTCGGGTCGACGTGGGATTGGTGAAATTTAAGCTCCTCGGCCGCGCAGGCTGACTCGACATAGGCCGCATCTCCTTCTTCGCACTCTTGGGCTATTTTCTTGTCGCCGTGGATGGTGATGGGACCCTTGGGTCCAGGCATCTTGAGCTTGAGATAAACATAGCACGGGCGGGCCATGAACTTGGCGTAAGCTGGTCGTCCAAACAGCGCATGATAGGGGCTCTTGATCTTGACTACCTCGAACAAGAGAGACTCGCTCCTATAGTTTGATTCCGTGCCAAAGGCCACATTAAGCTTGACCCGCCCAATGGGGTACGCCGACTTACCAGGCACAATACCGTGGAAAACCGTGGATGATGGCATCAGGTCTTTCTCAAGGAGGTTCATCCGTCGGAAAGTGTCGAAGTACAGGATGTTGATGCTGCTGCCCCCGTCCATAAGGACTTTGGAGAGGGTGTATCCTCCGACTTGGGGAGCCACGACCATGGCTAAGTCGCCAGGGTTGTCGACTCGGAGTGGATGGTCTTCCCGGATCCATGTTATGGGTTGCTCTAACCAGTGAAGGTACCGAGGGAGCGCTGGCTCAGCTACGAAAGTTTTGTGCTTTACCTTGTGATCCCGTTTAGAGGTGTTGGTGGTGAACACATGGTACTGCTCGCTGTTCAACTGTTTGGGATTATTTTGGAACCCGCCCCGGTCCTCCTGCCGCTGGGGGTCTCCTTGCGGGGGGGGGGTTGTTGGAATATTCCTAGTGGGTGGTACTGCTGGTTATGAACTTGGTACTGACCGGCATTGTGCTGCGACCCGCCCTGTGGTCCTTGGTTGGGGAAACCCCCGAATGTGACCTGTCGCGACCCGGACGCACCAGGTTGCTCCTGCCGCTGGCCCTGCTCGCCGCCTTGACTCCTTTCGAGCGGCTCATACCTGACTCCTTACCTTCCTCCAGCTCCCAATCTTCAGAGTTGCGTTTGATTCTCTCCAATAAATTCCACTTGTGATCAATATCCTTCTTCATAAAAGAACCGGTACAAGAAGTGTCAAGCATGGTACGATCTTCATGAGAAAGCCGAGCATAAAAGTTTTGAGTGATGATTTCTCTCGAGAGCTCATGATTGGGGCATGAATATAGCATTGATTTAAGCCTCCCCCAAGCTTGAGCTATGCTTTCCCTATCACGAGGCCAAAAGTTATAAATAAAGTTCCGATCACGATGTACTAAATGCATAGGATAGAACTTTTGATGAAATTCCAATTTCAACCAATTGTAGCCCCATGATCCAGTATCATCACATAGCCTATACCATGTCAACGCCTTATCCTTCAAAGATAAAGGAAAGACTTTCTCCTTTACCTCATCCTCGGGCAAACCTGCAAGCTTAAATAAACCACAAACTTCATCTACATAGATCAGATGCAAGTCTGCATGTGAAGATCCATCTCCTCTGAAAGGATTAGCCAGCAGTTTCTCAAGCATACCCGAAGGAATTTCATAAAAGATATTTTCAGTAGGTACCTCAGGTTGAGGGACAACTCCTCGTGCTTCCGTTCTTGGTGAAGATACCCCGAACAAAATCCTCAAAGGAACAGTTTCCATAGTGACAAGTTACAATAAATTTCAGCATAGTATAAAAATGTTTCCTTACCAATTTCCACTTACCAAAGGCGCTTCACTCCCCAGCAATGGCGCCAGAAAAGAGTCTTGATGACCCACAAGTATAGGGGATCAATCGTAGTCCTTTCGATAAGTAAGAGTGTCGAACCCAACGAGGAGCAGAAGGCTCTGATAAACGGTTTTCAGCAAGGTAATAACTGCATGCATTGAAAGTAGCGGTAACAAGTGATGGTGTAGTGAGGTGAAACGTAGCAAGCGAAAAGTAACAAGTAACAAGTAGTAGCAACGGTGCAGCAAGTGGCCCAATCCATTTTGTAGCAAGGGACAAGCCTGAACAAAGTCTTATAGGAGGAAAAACGCTCCCGAGGACACACGGGAATTTCTGTCATACTAGTTTCATCATGTTCATATGATTCGCGTTCGTTACTTTGATAGTTTGATATGTGGGTGGACCGGCGCTTGGGTACTGCCCTTACTTGGACAAGCATCCACTTATGATTAACCTCTCTCGCAAGCATACGCAACTACAAAACAAGAATTAAGACAATGTCTAACCATAGCATTAAACTAGTGGATCCAAATCAGCCCCTTACGAAGCAACACATATACTGGGGTTTAAGCTTCTGTCACTCCAGCAACCCATCATCTACTTACTACTCCCCAATGCCTTCCTCTAGGCCCAAGTATGGTGAAGTGTTATGTAGTCTACGTTCACATAACACCACTAGAGGAAAAGACAACATACAGCATATCAAAATACCGAACGAATATCAAATTCCCATGACTATTATCAGCATGACTTATCCCATGTCCTCAAGAACAAAAGTAACTACTCACAAAGCATAATCATAATAATGATCAGAGGTGTAATTAATAGCATCAAGGATCTGAACATATACTCTTCCACCAAGTAATCCAACTAGCATCAACTACAAAGAGTAATCAACACTACTAGTAACCTTACAAGTACCAATCGGAGTCGTGAGACGGAGATTGATTACAAGAGATGAACTAGGGATTGGAGAGGAGATGGTGTTGATGAAGATGTTGATGAATATGCCTCCCCTCTGACGAGAGGAGTGTTGGTGATGACGATGGCGATGATTTCCCCCTCCGGGAGGGAAGTTTCCCCGGCAGGATCGTCCTGCCGGAGTTCTAGATTGGATCTGCTCAAGTTCCGCCTCATGGCGGCGGCGAAACCACGAAAAAGCTCCCGATTGATTTTTTTTGGAACGAAACCCTTCATATAGCAAAAGAGGAGGCTAGTGGGCCGTCAGGGAACCCACAAGCTTGCCCTCCGCCACCAGGGGGTGTCGGTGGCAGGGCTTGTGGCGCCCTGGCAGCCCCCCTCTGGTACTTCTTTCGCCTAGTATTTTTTATATAATCCCAAAAAAAATCACGTAACTTTTCAAGGCATTTGGAGATGTGCAGAATAGTGGACTAAGATTTGCTCCTTTTCGAGTCCAGAATTCCAGCTGCCTGAATTCTCCCTCTTCAAATAAACCTTGCAAAATAAGAGAGAAAAGGCATAAATATGGTACCACAAAGTAATATAACAGCCCATAAAGCAATAAATATCAACATGAAAGCATGATGCAAAATGGACGTATCAGAATGCTACCTAGGATAGTTGTCCTTTGCAACGTCTTTCACGTGGCATGAATATTCAGATCCGTACGATTCAAAACAATAGTTTGCTATTGACATGAAAACAATAATACTTCAAGCAACCTAGCAAAGTAATCATGAACTTTCAAAATAACAAGGCCAAAGAAAGTTATCCCTACAAAATCATATAGTCTGGCTATGCTCCATCATCCTCACACAACTAATGTAAATCATGCACAACCGCGGAATTGGTCAAGTAATTGTTTTTGCACTCTTACTTTCTCAAACTTTTTATAACTATCACGCAATACATGAGCGCAAGCCATGGATATAGCACTATAAGTTGAATAGAGTGTGGTGGTGGTTGTGAGACAAAAAGGAGGAGATGGTCACACTGACTCGGCGTATCAATAGGCTATGGAGATGCCCATTAATAGATATCAATGTGAATGAGTAGGGATTGCCATAGAAGAGATGCACTAGAGGTATAAGTATGTGAAAGCTCAAGAGGAAAACTAGTGGGTGTGCATCCAACGTGCTTGCTCACAAAGACCTAGGGCAATTTTGAGGAAGCACATCATTGGAATATACAAGCCAAGTTATATAATGAAGATTCCCACTAGTGTATGGTAGTGACAAAGCAACAAGCTCTCAATCATGAAGAACATGGTGCTAACATGAAGCACAAGTGTGGAAAAAGATAGTAGCATTGTCCCTTCTCTCTTTTCTCTCATTTCTCTTTTTTTTTATTTCGGCTCTTAGGCCTCTTTTTTTCTTTTCTCTATTTTTTTTGTTTTGGGGCTCTTTGGCCTTTTTTTCTCACATGGGACAATGCTCTAATAATGATGATCATCACACTTTTTAGTTACTCAAAGCTCAAAGATCACAATGATGATGACTCCATATGAAATGCCTCCGGTAGTGTACCGGGATGTGCAATGATCTAGTATGATCATGCAATGGCAATATGAGAGTGACGGCACAAGTCATGAGACGGAACGGTGGGAGTTGCATGACAATATATCTCGGAATGGCTATGAAAATGCCATAGTAGGTAGGTATGGTGGCTGTTTTGAGGAAGGAATTTGGTGGGTTTATGCACCGGCGAGAATTGCGCGCCGCTAGAGAGGCTAGCAATGGTGGAAGGTGAAAGTGCATCTATACCATGGACTCAACATTAGTCATAAAGAACTCACATACTTCTTGCAAAAGTTTTTATTAGTAATCGAAACAAAGTGCTAAACGCATACTCCGAGGGGAAGGGTTGGTAGGTGTAAACCATCGCGCGATCCCGACCTCAACACAAAGGATGACAATCAATAGATCAATTATGCCCTGACTTGCTAACATAGCGGTTCACCATACGTGCATGCTACATGAATCACTAACTCCAACACAAGTATCTCTAGATTCACAACACCCTACTAACATAACTTTTAATATTACCGAATCCACGTCTCAAAACTAATTGAGAGGAATCAAAACTTCTCTTTCTACTCAATGCACATGAAGATGGAGGTTTTTGCATCCTCTTTGGGTACCTAGCACATGGGACTACTTTCATAGCATAAGCCAACTACCAAATCACGGACCGCCGTGCTCTAAAGATATAAGTGAAGCACGAGAGCAAAAGTATCTAGCTCAAAAGATATAAGTGAAGCACAAGAGCAAAATTATCTAGCTCAAAAGATATAAGTGAAGCACAAGAGCAAAAGTATCTAGCTCAAAAGATATAAGTGAAGCACAATGAGCATTCTAGCAAAATCACGATGAGTGCATGTCTCTCCCTCTCAAAAAGGTATGCAGCAAGGATGATTGTGACACAACAAAAATAAAAGACTCCTAAGATACAAGACGCTCCAAGCAAAACACATATCATGTGGTGAATAAAAATATAGCTCCAAGTAATGTTACCGATGGATTGAAGACCAAAGAGGGGATGCCTTCCCGGGGCATCCCCAAGCTTAGGCTTTTTGGTGTCCTTGAATTTGGCTTGGGGGGCCTTGGGCATCCCCAAGCTTGAGCTCTTTCCACTCCTTATCTCTTTGTCCATGAGAACGTCACCCAAAACTTGAAAACTTCACAACACAAAACTTTAAACAGAAACTTGTGATAACATTAGTGCAAGAAAACAAACTACCACTTCCTTTGGTACTGTAGCAAACTTGAATTCCATCTATATTGATGATGGGCTACTGTATTCTCACTTTCCCATGGCTATTACCCCCCAATACTAACCATAGTTTCATCAAAACAAGCAACCAACTCAACAAAAACAGAATCTATCAAAAACAGACCAGTTTGTAGCAATCTGTATACTTCGTATACTTATGGTACCTCAAAAAATCTGAAACATTATGAAGGTCTCGGGAAAACGCATATCAATCAGCAGCAAAAATAATCAACTCAAAAGATCTTTCTGAATAAAAATGAAAAATCATATCGTGAGCGAAAAGTTTTTGTCTTTTTCCAGCAGGATCAAACAACCATTACCAAGACCAATCATAAAGGTTTTGCTTGGCTCAAACACAAAAAGAAACACAAAAAACACAATCATAACAGAATTGTGAAAGTGTGGACGCAACAAAACAGAAAGAAAAATATAAATTCATTGGGTTGCCTCCCAACAAGCGCTATTGTTTAACGCCCTTAGCTAGGCATAGTAGCGATAGAATCACGTATCGTCGTCTTTGGTGCTCAAACCATAAGTAGTGTGATCACTTATCATCTTGAGGTTTTTATCTTTCTCGCTAGATGATTCACCACTACTTTTAGGAACAAAGACAGGCTTGGTGATTTTATTGTGGGCAAAATTGGGAGTGTTCTGCACAGCGGCAAAAGTGGAACCCAAGTTGGTTATAACATCCTCTAGTTTGCCAATCCTAGCGGAATCATGATCTAGCTTTTCGCTAACTGTGGGTTCCTTCTCCTTTAAATTTTTCAAAATCACTCCCACCTTGGATCCGTACTGAGTGATTTTATTATGGATCTTTTTATCCAAATTCTCAATGAGTTCAATCGTAGCAACTTTATTTTCAATAGCGTCCAGTCTATGCAACACATGTTCTAGAGTTAAGGTAGTTCCATTAACCATGAGTGGGGGTGAGCCTACCAAATTTATCACAGCTCCGTAAGAATCAACAGTGTGGCTTGATACGTCTCAAACGTATCGATAATTTCTGATGGTTTCATGTTGTTATCTTGTCATCTTTGGATGTTTTATGTACCTTTCATATCTTTTTGGGGGCTAACTTATTAATTCAGTGCCAAGTGCCAGTTCCTATTTTTTCTGTGTTTTTGGCTCTTTTCATATCTGATTTTGGAACGGAGTCCAAACGGAATAAAATCCCCGAAATAAATTTTTCCCGAATGGAAGAAGATCAGGGGGCTTGAAGGCCAAGCCAGGAGAGCTACAGGGGGCCCACAAGCCCTGTAGCCGCCACCAGGGGGCGGTGACTAGCAGGCTTGTGGCCTCCCTGGCACCCCCCTGACCTAGCTCCTTCGCCTATATATTCCCTAAAATATAGAAAAATCAGGGAATCCACGAAAACACTTTTCCGCCGCCGCAAGCTTCCGTTTCCGCGAGATCTCATCTGGAGACCCTTCCCGGTGCCCTGCCGGAGGGGACTTTGGAGTTGGAGGGCTTCTACATCAACATCATCGCCCCTCCAATGACTTGTGAGTAGTTCACTTCAGACCTACGGGTCCGTAGTTAGTAGCTAGATGGCTTCTTTTCTCTCTTGGATCTTCAATACAAAGTTCTCCATGATCTTCATGGAGATCTATCCGATGTAATCCTCTTTGGCGGTGTGTTTGTCGAGATCCGATGAATTGTGGATTTGTGATCAGATTATCTATGATATATATTTGAGTCTTTGCTTATTTCTTTTATGCATGATTTGATATCCTTGTAAGTCTCTCTGAGTCTTGGGTTTTGTTTGGCCAACTAGATCTATGATTCTTGCAATGGGAGAAGTGCTTGGTTTTGGGTTCATACCGTGTGGTGACCTTTCCCAGTGACAGTAGGGGCAGCAAGGCACACATCGTGTAGTTGCCATCAAGGGTAACAAGGTGGGCTTTGTCGTAGATATGAGATTGTCCATCTACATCATGTCATCTTGCTTAAGGCGTTACTATATTCTTTTGGACTTAATACACTAGATGCATGCTGGATAGCGGTCGACGTGTGGAGTAATAGTAGTAGATGTAGAAAGTATCGGTCTACTTGTTTTGGACGTGATGCCTATAGATATAATCATTGCCATAGATGACGTCATGACTTTGCGCGGTTCTATCAATTGCTCGACAGTAATTTGTTCACCCACCGTCTACTTGCTTTCATGAGAGAAGCCACTAGTGAACACTATGGCCCCCGGGTCTATTCACACCTATCGTTTCCACTTTCGCTTTTACTTTGCTTTGTTACTTTGTTGCTTTCAGTTCTCACTTGGCAAACAATCTATAAGGGATTGAAAACCCCTTCATAGCGTTGGGAGCAAGCTTTTTGTGTTTGTGCAGGTACTTGTGATACTCCTTCACTGGATTGATACCTTGGTTCTCAAAACTGAGGGAAATACTTACCACCGCTGCGCTACATCACCCTTTCCGCTTTGAGGGAACACCAACACAAGACTCCAAGGCCTCGGGGAAATCCTTTGCATATTTGCCTAGGAAGTCCCTAAAGGCGTAGCCGTAGCAGAAGGATTCCTGGTGCTGTTGCTGAGGAGAATCAAGACAAGAATAGTCTCCCGTCAGCACGTGTTTCTGGCGTCGTTGGAAGGTCTTTTGTTGCATTAGCAGAAGTATTTCTGGCGCCATTGCCGGGGAAGGAGAGATCTATCCAAGTAGGTCTCACAAACTCATCTCTGGCATTTACTTTTTTGCCAGTTGCCTCTCGTTTTCCTCTCCCCCACTTCACATTTGCCGTTTTCAATTGCCTTTCTCCTTTGCCGTTTTCTTTTGCCTTTTGCCTTTTTGCCGTTTTCCTTCGCCGGTTTTCTTGCTTGCTTGTGTGCTTGTTTGTTTGTTGAAGTCATAATGGCTTAAAACACCAAACTTTGCGACTTCTCGAGTACCAATAATAATGATTTTATTAGTACTCCCATTGCTCCCGCCACTAGTGCGGAATCTGATGAAATCAACGCAGCTTTGCTGAATCTTGTTATGAAAGAGAAATTCTCTAGCCTTCCTAGTGAAGATGCCGCATCCCATCTCAATACCTTCATTGAGCTTTGTGATATGCAAAATAAAAGAGATGTGGATAATGACGTGATTAAGTTGAACCTTTTTCCTTTCTCATTGCGAGATCGCGCAAAAACTTGGTTTTCTTCTTTGCCTAAAAATAGTATGGATTCTTGGGAAAAGTGCAAAGATGCTTACATATCCAAGTATTTTCCGCCGGCTAAGATCATCTCCTTACGTAACGATATCATGAATTTCAAGCAACTTGATCATGAACACGTTGCACAATCTTGGGAGAGGATGAAGCTTATGATTAGAAATTGACCCGCTCATGGCTTGAGTTTGTGGATGATTATACAAATCTTTTATGCTGGCTTGAATTTCGCTTCTCGCAATATCTTGGACTCCGCCTCAGGTGGAACGTTCATGGAAATCACGTTAGGAGACGCTACAAAACTCCTAGACAATATCATGAGCAACTACTCTCAATGGCACACTGAAAGGTCACATGCTAGCAAAAAGGTACATGTTATAGAAGAAATTAACTCGCTTAATGCTAAGATGGACGAGTTGATGAATTTAGTTGCTAGTAGAAACGCTCCTTTAGATCCTAATGACATGCCACTATCTTCCTTGATTGAGAGTAGCAACGCTAGTTTGGACGTGAATTTTGTTGGTAGGAACAATTTTGGCAACAACAATGCTTTTAGAGGAAACTATGTTCCTAGGCATTTTCCTAGTAACTCCTCTAACAATTATGGCAATTCCTACAACAACACTTATGTAAATCACAACAAATTACCCTCTGATTTAGAGAGCAATATCAAAGAGTTCATCAACTCTCAAAAGATTTTCAATGCGTCCATGGAGGAAAAACTACTCAAAATAGACGATTTGGCTAAGAGCGTTGATAGGATGTCTTGTGATATTGATTCTTTGAAAGTTAAATGTGATCCTTCCAAGGTCAACTTGGATGAAACTTTGAAAGCTATGTGTGTCTCCATGAATGAGAGCAAAGAAAGAACCACCCAAATTCGCGCTAGGCATGAATGGTTTAAAAGGGTGCGTTCTAGTGATGCAAATCACGAAGATCTTAAAGTGTTTGGTGTGACTCCTCTTGAATCTTTGTTTTCGCGTGTCAAACCTATTGATGAAGGGGCTGGATATGAATCCACTTTGGTTGAAAAACGGCCCAATGATTCGGAGTCTACCCATCTTGATGATAAAGGTGTGGAGAGTGGAGTAGAAAAAATCAAAATTTTGGGTAGTAATGAAACTCCCACTTTGGATTTCAAGGAATTCAATTATGATAATTGCTCCTTGTTTGAATGCATTTCTTTGATGCAATCCATTGCAAACTCTCCACATGCTTATAGCCAAAGCAAAGCCTTTACCGCGCATATCGTAGATGCTATGATGAAATCTCTTGAAGAGAAGCTCAAACTAGAAGTCTCTATACCTAGAAAACTTCATGATGAGTGGGAACCTACTATCAAAATCAAGATAAAAAACTATGATTCCAATGCTTTGTGTGATTTGGGTGCTAGTGTTTCCGAGATTCCAAAGTCTTTATGTGATATTCTTGGTTTTCATGAGATTGAAGAGTGTTCTCTTAATTTGCATCTTGCGGATTCTACTGTCAAGAAACCCATGGGAAGGATCGATGATGTTCTTATTGTTGCAAATAAGAACTATGTACCCGTGGATTTCATTGTACTTTACATAGATTGCAATCCTTCATGTCCCATTATTCTTGGTAGACCTTTCCTAAGGACTATTGGTGCTATCATCGATATGAAGGAAGGGAATATTAGATTTCAATTTCCTTTAAAGAAGGGCATGGAGCACTTTCCTAGAAAGAAAATAAAATTGCCTTCTGAATCTATGATGAGGGCTACTTATGGTTTGAGCACCAAAGATGACTATACGTGATTCCATCACCTTTTGCCTAGCTAAGGGCGTTAAACAAAAGCGCTTGTTGGGAGGCAACCCAACGAATATATCCTTTTCTTTCTGTTTTGTGTTTTCCACACTTTCATAATTCTGTTATGATTGTGTTTTTGTGTTTCTTTTTGCGTTTGTGCCAAGCAAGACCGTTATGATTAGTCTTGGGGATGATCGTTTGGTCATGCTGGAAAAGACAGAAACTTTCTGCTCACGAAAAGAATTTTCATTTTTTTCTGTAAGAGCTTTTGAGTTGATTATTTTTTCTGCTGATTGCTACGCAAATTCTTCAGACTTTAGTAATTTTTCAGAATTTTTTAAGTACCAGAAGTATACGAAGTATACAGATTACTACAGACTGGTCTGTTGTTAATAGATTCTGTTTTTGTTGTGTTGGTTGCTTATTTTGATGAAACTATGGATAGTATCGGGGGGTATTAGCCATGGAAGATTGAAAATACAGTAACCCAACATCAACATAAGTAGAATTTAAGTTTGGTACAGTACCTAAGGAAGTGGTGGTTTGCTTTCTTATACTAATGTTATCACGAGTTTCTGTTTAAGTTTCGTGTTGTGAAGTTTTCAAGTTTTGGGTGAAGTTCTTATGGACAAAGAGATAAAGAGTGGCAAGAGCTCAAGCTTGGGGATGCCCAAGGCACCCCAAGAGATTCAAGGATGCCGTAAAAGCCTAAGCTTGGGGATGCCCCGGGAAGGCATCCCCTCTTTCGTCTTCAATCCATCGGTAACGTTACTTGGGGCTATATTTTTATTCACCACATGTTATGTGTCTTGCTTGGAGCGTCTTGTATCGTATGAGTCTTTTATTTTTGTTGTGACACAATCATCCTTGCTGCACACCTAGAGAGAGAGACATGCACTCACCGTGATTTTGTCGAGCTTCACTTATATCCTTTGGTAGACACTTCAGCTCACATGTGCTTCACTTATATCTTTTGAGCTAGTTGATTTTGCTCTATGTGCTTCACTTATATCTTTTAGAGCACAGCGGTGCGTGGCTTGGTAGTTGATCTATGCTTTGAAAATAGTCTCAAAATGGGTAGTTATCCAAACGGATATGAAAACTTCCACCTTCATGTGCATTGAATAGTTAGAGAAGTTTGATTCATCTCAATTAGTTTTGAGTTGTGGTTGCGGTAATATTGAAGTTATGCTAGTAAGGTGTTGTGGATCTAGAAATACTTGTGTTGAAGTTAGTGATTCCCGTAGCATGCACGTATGGTGAACCGCTATGTGATGAAGTCTGAGCATGATTAGTCTATTGATTGTCATCCTTTGTGTGGCGGTCGGGATCGCGCGATGGTTTATACCTACCAACCTTTCCCCTAGGAGTATGCGTTGAATGCTTTGTTTCGATTACTAATAAAACTTTTGCAACAAGTATATGAGTTCTTCATGACTAATGTTGAGTCCATGGTTTAGATGCACTTTCACCTTCCACCATCACTATCTTCTTAGTGTCGTGCAACTTTCGCCGGTGCACAAAACCCACCATTAGCCTCCCTCAAAACAGCCACCATACCTACCTACTATGGCTTTTTCAAAGTCATTCCGAGATATATTTCCATGCAACTACCACCATGACATGGGCCACCACTTCTACATTGCCATTGCATGACCGTAAGATAGCTAGCATGATGTTTCCATTAATATTTATGCCATGCTAGATCATTGTCACGGTACACTACCGAAGGCATTCCATATAGAGTCATCGTTGCTCTAAGTTTTGAGTTGAAAGTGTGATGATCATCACTGATGGAGCATTGTCCCATGTGAGTAAATAAAAGAGGCCAAAGATGCCCACCAAAAAAAAAGAGGCCAAAGAGCCCATTCAAAAAAATGAGAGAAAAAGAGAGAAGGGACAATGCTACCACCTTTCCACACTTGTGCATATTAAGCACCATGATCTTCATGATTGAGAGTCTCTCGTTTTGTCACCACCATATAGCTAGTGGGAAATTTTCATTATATAACTTGGCTTGTATATTCCAATGATAGGCTTCCTCAAATTTGCCTTAGGTCTTCGTGAGCAAGCAAGTTGGATGCACACCCACTTGTTTTCTTTAAGAGCTTTCACATACTCTTAGCTCTAGTGCATCATTTGTATGGCAATCCCTACTCATTCACATTGATATCTATTAATGAGCATCTCCACAGCTCATTGATATGCCTAGTTAATGTGATCATCTTCTCCTTGTTTGTCTTGCAACCTCCACCACACTCCACACCACTTATAGTGCTAAAACCATGGCTCACGCTCATGTATTGCGTGAGAGTTGAAAAGGTTTGAGAAAGTAAAGGTGTGAAAACAATTACTTGGCCAATACCGGGGTTGTGCATGATTTAAATTCGTTGTGCAATGATGATAGAGCATAGCGAGACTATATGCTTTTGTAGGGATAACTTTCTTTTGGCCTTGTTATTTTGAAAGTTCATGATTACCTTGCTAGTTTGCTTGAATTATTATTGTTTCCGCGTCAATAGCAAACTATTGTTTTGAATCTAATGGATCTGAATGTTCAGGTCACATAAGAGGAGTTACAAAGGACATCTATGCTAGGTAGCATGAAAGCATCAAAAATTCATTCTTTAACACTTCCCTACTCGAGGACGAGCGGGAGTTAAGATTGGGGATGCTTGATACGTCTCAAACGTATCGATAATTTCTGATGGTTTCATGTTGTTATCTTGTCATCTTTGGATGTTTTATGTACCTTTCATATCTTTTTTGGGGCTAACTTATTAATTCAGTGCCAAGTGCCAGTTCCTATTTTTTCTGTGTTTTTGGCTCTTTTCATATCTGATTTTGGAACGGAGTCCAAACGGAATAAAATCCCCGAAATAAATTTTTCCCGAATGGAAGAAGATCAGGGGGCTTGAAGGCCAAGCCAGGAGAGCTACAGGGGGGCCACAAGCCCTGTAGTCGCCACCAGGGGGCGGCGACTAGCAGGCTTGTGGCCTCCCTGGCGCCCCCCTGACCTAGCTCCTTCGCCTATATATTTCCTAAAATACAGAAAAAATCAGGGAATCCACGAAAACACTTTTCCGCCGCCGCAAGCTTCCGTTTCCGCGAGATCTCATCTGGAGACCCTTCCCGGTGCCCTGCCGGAGGGGACTTTGGAGTTGGAGGGCTTCTACATCAACATCATCGCCCCTCCAATGACTTGTGAGTAGTTCACTTCAGACCTACGGGTCCGTAGTTAGTAGCTAGATGGCTTCTTTTCTCTCTTGGATCTTCAATACAAAGTTCTCCATGATCTTCATGGAGATCTATCCGATGTAATCCTCTTTGGCGGTGTGTTTGTCGAGATCCGATGAATTGTGGATTTGTGATCAGATTATCTATGATATATATTTGAGTCTTTGCTTATTTCTTTTATGCATGATTTGATATCCTTGTAAGTCTCTCTGAGTCTTGGGTTTTGTTTGGCCAACTAGATCTATGATTCTTGCAATGGGAGAAGTGCTTGGTTTTGGGTTCATACTGTGTGGTGACCTTTCCCAGTGACAGTAGGGGCAGCAAGGCACACATCGTGTAGTTGCCATCAAGGGTAACAAGGTGGGCTTTGTCGTAGATATGAGATTGTCCATCTACATCATGTCATCTTGCTTAAGGTGTTACTCTATTCTTTTGGACTTAATACACTAGATGCATGCTGGATAGCGGTTGACGTGTGGAGTAATAGTAGTAGATGCAAAAAGTATCGGTCTACTTGTTTTGGACGTGATGCCTATAGATATAATCATTGCCATAGATGACGTCACGACTTTGCGCGGTCCTATCAATTCCTCAACAGTAATTTGTTCACCCACCGTCTACTTGCTTTCATGAGAGAAGCCACTAGTGAACACTACGGCCCCCGGGTCTATTCACACCTATCGTTTCCACTTTTGCTTTTACTTTGCTTTGTTACTTTGTTGCTTTCAGTTCTCACTTGGCAAACAATCTATAAGGGATTGACAACCCCTTCATAGCGTTGGGAGCAAACTTTTTGTGTTTGTGCAGGTACTTGTGATACTACTTCACTCGATCGATACCTTGGTTCTCAAAACTGAGGGAAATACTTACCACCGCTGCGCTACGTCACCCTTTCCGCTTCGAGGGAACACCAACGCAAGGCTCCAAGGCCACGGGGAAATCCTTTGCATATTTTCCTAGGAAGTCCCTAAAGGCGTAGCCGTAGCAGAAGGATTCTTGGTGCCGTTGCTGAGGAGAATCAAGACAAGAATAGTCTCCCGTCAGCACGTGTTTCTGGCACCGTTGGAAGGTCTTTTATTGCAGTAGCATGGCTACCCAAGAAATTTCCACCTACGATGGTGTCAAGAATATACCTATTCCAAGGAGAAATACCCACATAAAAACTGCAAAGCAAGACGGTAGTGGATTGCTTATGAGTAGATCTACTCTAAGCATTGCAAATCCTATACCAAGCGTCCTTTAAGTTTTCTCCCTCAATTTGTTTGAAATTGAGAACTTCGTTCTCGGGAGTATCATTCGAAGTGGTGGATCTAGCCATTAGGATAGACTATCCCACACAGACGAGCAAAAAGCAAGAGAGAGAAAAAGGTCGAACGAAAAGGGCGAATGAAAAGACGACGAAAAAGGCAAATTGGTGAAGTGGGGGAGAGGAAAACGAGAGGCAACTGGCAAACAAAGTAAATGCAAGAGATGAGTTTGCGACACTTACTTGGATGAGTTCTTGACTTGATCTTCCTCCCCGGCAACGGCACCAGAAATCCATCTGCTACTTCTCAAACAACAGCGCCAGAAATTGACACGTTGACGGAGATTGGGCTTGCGTTGGTTTTTTCCCTTGAAGAGGAAAGGGTGATGCAACACAGGAGCAGTAAGTATTTCCCTCAGTTTGATAACCAAGGTATCGATCCAGAAGGAGGGTATCGTCAAGTCCAGAGTGCCTGCGCAAACACAAACAAGCTTGCACCCAACGCTTCAAAGGGGTTGTCAATCCCTTCAAGATTGTTTGCAAAGTGAGATCTGAAGGCGAAAAGTGCAACGAAGTAAAAAAGTGTAAGGCTGAAAATATGGTGTGGAGTAGACCCCGGGACCCATAGTGTTCACTAGAGGCTTCTCTCGAAATAGCAAGTATTACGGTGGGTGAAAAAATTACTGTCGAGCAATTGATAGAACCGCGCAAAATCATGACGATATCTAAGGCAATGATCTAGCATATAGGCATCACGTCCGAGACAAGTAGACCGATAATTTCTGCATCTACTACTATTACTCCACACATCGACCGCTATCCAGCATGCATCTAGTGTATTGAGTTCATGACGAAGAGAGTAACGCTTTAAGCAAGATGACATGATGTAGAGGGATAATCTCAAACCAATGATGAAAACCCCATCTTTTTACCCTTGATGGCAACAACACGATACGTGCCTCGCTACCCCTTTTGTCACTTGGTGAGGTCACCGCACGGTATGAACCCAAAACCAAGCACTTCTCCCATTGCAAGAATCATAGATCTAGTTGGCCAAACAAAACCCACAACTCGAAGAGAATTACAAGGATATGAAATCATGCATAAGAGAGATCAGAAGAAACTCAAATAAGATTCATAGATAATCTAATCATAAATCCACAATTCATCGGATCTCGACAAACACACCACAAAAGAAAATTACATCGGATAGATCTCCATGAAGATCATGGAGAACTTGTATTGAAGATCCAAGAGAGAGAAGAAGCCATCTAGTTACTAGCTATGGAACCGTAGGTGTATGGTGAACTACTCACGCATCATCGAAGAGGTCATGGTGTTGATGGAGAAGCCTTCCATGTCCGAATCCCCCTCCGGTAGGCCACCAGGACGTGCCCCAGATGGGATCTTGCAGAGACAGAAGCTTGCGGCGGCGGAAAAGTGATTGCGATCGTCCTCTGATTTTTTTGGGAATATTCAGGAATTTATAGGCGCAAGATCTAGGTCAGGGGACCTCCAGGGGCCCCACAAGCCTGCATGGTGCGGCCCCCCTGGCCACGGGGTGGGGGCTTGTGGGGACCCTGGGGCTCTTCTGGCTTGGCCCCCAAGCTCTCCGATCTTCTTCCGTTCCAGAAAAAATCTTTTCGGGGATTTTCTTCCATTTGGACTCCGTTTCAATATCTCCTCTAAAAGGGGTCAAAAACATGGAAAAAACAAGAACTGGCACTTGGCACTGAGTTAATAAGTTCGTCCCAGAAAATAAATAAAAGGCATGCAAAACATCCAAAGTTTGACAAGATAATAGCATGAAACCATCAAAAATTATAGATACATTGGAGATGTATCACCCCTCACGCATCTCGATAGATTGAGGGTGTTGCAGCACTCCCATGAGGTAGGGATTGATGACCTTCTCGAAGATCTTGTCCTTCGGAGCTTTTGGGGACGTCATAGCGATCTAGATCTGCAACAGAAACAAGCTCGAAACGAAAACAGAGGAAATCTGCGTGATACACGGGTCAGACCAAACGGGAGAATATATATTGATTTTTTCCAGACCAGAAGGAGTACTCCGCACGAAAATAGAGTCCAGGAGGCGCACGAGGTTGCCATAATCCCCCCACGCGCGGCCAGGCGGTGGGCCCACGCCTGGCAGGCTTGTCGCCTCCTCGCGCTCTTTCCGGACTAATTCCAATTTTTGTATTTTTTTTAAAATATTCCAAAACGGAGAAAATTTCCTACTAGAAAAGTTTTGGACTCTGTTTTCTTACCGAATCACATACCTCTTTGTTTTTGGAGTCTGAAATAGGCTGATAAATACCCCTTAGGTATTCTTCCGGAGTTATGGTATTAATAATATTGCTTTCAACATTTATGGGAGTACCTAAGATATAATGCTTGATTCTCTGTCCATTTACCACTCTCGGACAATTACCTTTCGTGTTGTTGATCTTGATAGCGCCAGAACGATATACTTCCTCAACAATATAGGGACCTTCACATTTAGAGAGAAGCTTGCCTGCAAAGAATCTTAAACGAGAGTTATATAGCAAGACATAATCACCTACATTGAACTCACGCTTTTGTATCCTCTTATCATGCCACCTCTTAACCTTTTCTTTGAACAACTTGGCATTCTCATATGCATGAGTTCTTCATTCATCAAGCGAGCTAATATCAAATAACCTCTTCTCACCGGCAAGTTTGAAATCAAAGTTGAGCTCTTTGATTGCCCAATAAGCTTTATGCTCTAGCTCAAGAGGTAAATGACATGTTTTACCGTACACCATTTTGTACGGAGACATGCCCATGGGATTCTTTTAGGCAGTTATATAAGCCCACAGTGCATCATCGAGCTTCTTAGACCAATTCTTTCTAGACCTGTTGACAGTCTTTTACAGAATTAGTTTAATCTCTCTGTTGCTTAGCTCTACTTGACCACTGGACTGAGGGTGATAGGGAGACGCAATTCTATGGTTGACATCGTACTTAGCAAGCGCTTTACAGAAAGCACCATGAATGAAGTGTGAACCACCGTCGGTCATTAGATATCTAGGGACTCCAAATCTAGGGAAAATAACTTCTTTAAGCATCATGATAGAGGTGTTGTGATCAGCACTACTAGTGGGGATAGCTTCTACCCACTTAGTGACGTAATCAACAGCAACTAGGATATGAGTATACCCGTTGGATTTTGGAAAAGGTCCCATATAATCAAAGCCCCAAACATCAAATGGTTCAATGACAAGTGAATAGTTCATAGGCATTTCCTGACGTTTACCGATATTACCTATTCTTTGACATTCGTGAAGAGAGTGGGCCAATAGAAACCTGATTGCAATACCTTGTGTGCAGTTCTATCTCCCGCATGGTGTCCTCCCTAGGCCTCGGAGTGACACTTCTGTAGGATGTGTCCCTGTTCATGTTCAGGTACACAACGTCTAATAACACCATCTACCCCTTCCTTATAAAGGTGAGGATCATCCCAAAAGTAATGTCTCAAGTCAAAGAAGAATTTCTTCTTTTGCTGGTATGTGAAACTAGGTGGTATGTATTTGGCAATGATATAGTTTGCATAATCAGCATACCACGGTGCACTACGTGAAGTATTGATGACATTCAATTGCTCATCGGGAAAGCTATCATCAATAGGTTGTGGGTCATCAAGAACGTTTTCCAACCTAGACAAGTTATCTGCTACAGGGTTATCAGCACCCTTTCTATCGACAACGTGCAAATCAAACTATTGTAGCAAGAGAACCCATCTGATAAGTCTAGGTTTAGCGTCTTTCTTCTCCATAAGGTACTTAATAGCAGCATGATCAGTGTGAATAGTGACTTTGGAATCAACTATGTAAGACCTGAACTTTTCACACGCAAACACGACTGCTAAAAATTCCTTTTCCTTAGTAGCATAGTTTCTTTGGGCACTGTCTAGAGTTTTACTAGCATAGTGAATAACATTCAACTTCTTATCAACTCTTTGCCCTAGAACAACACCAACAGCATAATCACTAGCATCACACATGATTTCAAAAGGTAAGTTCCAATCAGGTGGTTGAACAATAGGTGCAGTTATCAAAGCCTTCTTGAGTATTTCGAAGGCTTCCTCACAATCATCGTCAAAGACAAAAGGAATATCCTTTTGCAAGAGATTGGTAAGAGGCCTAGAAATCTTAGAGAAGTCTTTAATGAACCTTCTATAGAAACCAGCATGACCAAGGAAACTTCTTATATCTTTGATATCTGTGGGGTATGTCATTTTCTCGATTGCATCAACCTTAGCCTTATCGACTTCAATACCTCTTTCCGAAATTTTATGTCCTAAGATGATGCCTTCATTAACCATAAAGTGGCACTTCTCCCAATTCAAGACAAGATTGGTGTCTTTACATCTCTGCAAGACTCGATCAAGGTTGCTGAGGCAATCATCAAAGGAAGACCTCTAAACGGAGAAGTCATCCATGAAAACCTCGACAATCTTTTCACAAAAGTCAGAGAATATAGCCATCATACATCTTTGAAAGGTGGCAGGTGCATTACATAAGCCAAAAGGCATACGTCTATAAGCAAAGTTACCGAAAGGGCAGGTGAAAGTGGTTTTCTCTTGATCAGATTGTGCAACTGGTATTTGGGAGAAACCAGAATAACCATCTAGAAAGCAGAAGTGTGTGTGTTTAGACAGTCTTTCTAGCATTTGGTCGATAAAAGGCAAAGGGTAATGATCTTTCCTAGTGGCTTTATTCGATTTCCTAAAATCGATCACCATCCTATAGCCAGTAATAATCCTCTATGGGATCAATTCATCCTTATCATTAGGGACAACGGTAATGCCTCCCTTCTTAGGGACGCAATGCACCGGACTCACCCAATCGCTATGAGCAACAGGATAGATAATACCTGCTTTTAGGAGTTTTAGTATTTCTTTTCTTACCACCTCTTTCATCTTAGGATTTAATCTCCTTTGATGATCAGCAACTGGTTTGAAGTCAGGATCAATTTTAATCTTGTGCTGGCATAGAGTGGGACTAATGCCCTTAAGATCATCAAGAGTATATCCAATAGCAGCACGGTGCTTCCTTGGAGTTTTTAGTAACCTCTTTTCTTCATGCTGTGAGAGGCTAGCACTAATAATGACAGGATATATCTCCTTTTCATCTAGATAAGCATACTTAAGAGTATCAGGCAACTGTTTAAGCTCGAACACAGGATCACCCTTTGGTGGGGGTGGATCCCCAAGCAGTTCAACAGGCAAATTATTCTTAAGGATAGGATATCGTTCTAAGACAACTCTATCTATTTCATCCCTTTCATCCATATGCATATCATTTTCATGCTCAAGCAAGTATTGCTCTAAGGGGTCAGTAGGAGGCACGGCAATAGAGGCTAAGGCAATAGTTTCATCCCTACTAGGCAACTCTTTTCATGAGGTTGTCTACCAAACTTGGAGAAATTGAACTCATGTGACACACCTTAAAAGCCAACAGTGATAGTTTACTTCTCACAATCAATATGACCATTGACAGTATTAAGGAAGGGTCTGCCAAATATGATGGGACAAAAGCTATCTTGTGCGGTAGCAAGAACGAGGAAATCAGCAGGATACTTCGTTTTACCACACAAGACTTCAACATCCCTAACAATTCCCACAGGGCAGATAGTATCTCTATTGGCAAGCTGAATAGTCACATCAATAGGCTCTATCTCAATAGGTGCAATCTCGTCTTTGATTTCATCATATAAGGATTGAGGTATTGCACTAACACTAGCACCCACGTCACATAAACCATGATAACAATGATCTCCTATCTTAACAGAAACAACACGCGTGCCAACAACATGCCTATGTTTGTCTCTAGCGTGAGGCTTAGCAATTCTAGTAGCATCTTCACAGAAGTGAAAATCATGTCCCTCAACATCGTCGGACAGAAGATCTTTGATAATAGCAATGCTAGGTTCAAGTCTAATTTCCTCAGGGGGTGTAGGTGTTCTAGTATAGCCTCTACGTATCACAGTTGAAGCTTTAGAATGATCCTTTATCCTAACAGGGAAAAGTGGTTTCTCAATGTAAGCACTGGGAACAATAGGATCATTATAGGCAATGACTCTCTCTTCAACTGGATTGGGTTTAACTACATTGACTTCTAAAGGAGGATGATATTTAAACCACTTCTCTTTGGGGAGGTCAATATAAGCAGCAAAAGATTCACACAATGAAGCTACTATCTCAGAGTCAAGTCCATACTTAGCGCTGAAGTCACAAAAAGTATTTGTTTCACCAAAGGATTTAACGCAATCAAACGTGAAATTCATACATGACTCCTTACTTCTTCAAGCTCCCAATATTCAGAGTTGCGTTTAATTCTCTCCAATAAATTCCATTTGAAGTCAATATCTCTCTTCATAAAAGAACCGGTACAAGAAGTGTCAAGCATGGTGCGATCATCATGAGAAAGCCGAGCATAGAAGTTCTGAATGATAATTTCTCTCGAGAGCTCATGGTTGGGGCATGAATATAGCATTTATTTAAGCCTCCCCCAAGCTTGAGCGATGCTTTCTCTATCACGAGGCCAAAAATTATAAATATAATTCCGATCAGGATGTACTAAATGCATAGGATAAAACTTTTGATGAAAGTCCAATTTCAACCGATTGTAGTCCCATGATCCAGTATCATCACATAGCCTATACCATGTCAACGCCTTATCCTTCAAAGATAAAGGAAATACCTTCTTCTTGACCTCGTCCTCGGGCAAACCTGCAAGCTTAAATAAACCACAAACTTCATCTACATAGATTAGATCTGGATGTGATGTTCCATCTCCTGTGAAAGGATTAGCCAGCAGTTTCTCAAGCATACCCAAAGGAAATTCAAAGCAAATATTTTCAGTAGGTGCAGCAGGTTGAGGAGCAACTCTTTGTGCTTCCGTTCGAGGTGAAGATACCCCGAACAATCCCCTCAAAGGATTAGTATCCATAGTGACAAGTGACAATAAATTTCAGCACACTATATGAATGTTTCCTTACCAAGTTCCACTTACCAAAGGCGCTTCACTCCCCGGCAACGGCACCAGAAAAGAGTCTTGATGACCCACAAGTATAGGGGATCAATTGTAGTCCTTTCGATAAGTAAGAGTTTTGAACCCAACGAGGAGCAAAAGGATCTCACAAGTGGTTTCAGCAAGGTAAATTATGCAAGAACTGAAATTATCGGTAACAAGTGATTGTGCGGTGAGATGATTCGTAGCAAGCAACAAGTAACAAAAGTAGCAACGGTGCAGCAAAGTGGCCCAATCCCTTTTTTAGCAAGGGACAAGCCTGTACAAAGTCTTATAGGAGGAAAAAATCGCTCTCGAGGACACACGGGAATTTCTGTCATGCTAGTTTTCATCATGTTCATATGATTCGCGTTCGTTACTTTGATAGTTTGATATGTGGGTGGACCGGCGCTTGGGTACTGCCCTTACTTGGACAAGCATCCCACTTATGATTAACCCCTCTTGCAAGCATCCGCAACTACGAAAGAAGAATTAAGACAAAGTCTAACCATAGCATTAAACTAGTGGATCCAAATCAGCCCCTTACGAAGCAACGCATAAACTAGGGTTTAAGCTTCTGTCACTCTAGCAACCCATCATCTACTTACTACTTCCCAATGCCTCCCTCTAGGCCCAAATAATGGTGAAGTGTTATGTAGTCGACGTTCACATAACACCACTAGAGGAAAAACAACATACAACACATCAAAATATCGAACGAATACCAAATTCACATGACTATTATTAGCATGACTTATCCCATGTCCTCGGGAACAAAAGTAACTACTCACAAAGCATAATCATATTCATGACCAGAGAGGTAATGAGTAGCATCAAAGATCTGAACATAAACTCTTCCACCAAGTAATCCAACTAGCATCAACTACACAGAGTAATCAACACTACTAGCAACCTTACAAGTACCAATCGGAGTCGCTAGACGGAGATTGGTTACAAGTGATGAACTAGGGTTTGGAGATGAGATGGTGCTGATGAAGATGTTTATGGTGATGAGTCCCCTCCGATGAGAGGAGTGCTGGTGATTACGATGGCGACGATTTCCCCCTCCGGGAGGGAAGTTTCCCCCGCAGGATCGTCCTGCTGGAGCTCTAGATTGGTTCTGCTCAAGTTCCGCCTCGTGGCGGCGGCGAATCCACGAAAAAGCTCCTCCTTGATTTTTTTCCTGGACGAAACCCTTCATATAGCAGAAGAGGGGGGCCAGTGGGCCAGCAGGCTGCCGACAAGCCCCCTAGGCGCGGCCAAGGGGGGTGGTCGCGCCTAGCAGACTTTTGGCCACCTGCTGGCGCCCCTGTGGCGCTTCTTCGGCCCAGTATTTTTTATAAATCCAGAAAAAAATTCTCGTTGATTTTTACGGCGTTTGGATTTGCGCAGAATAGGTATCTCAACTTTGCTCCTTTTTCACGCCAGAATTCCTGCTGCCGACATTCTCCCTCTTCATGTAAACCTTGCAAAATAAGAGAGAAAAGGCATAAGTATTGTACCGTGAAGTGAAATAACAGCCCAAGAAGCGATAAATATCAACATGAAAACATGATGCAAAATGGACGTATCAGTTTCATGCTATTATCTTGTCAAACTTTGGATGTTTTGTATGCCTTTTATATCTTTTTGGGACTAACTTATTAACTCAGTGCCAAGTGCCAGTTCCTGTTTTTTCCGTGTTTTTGACCCTTTTCAGAGGAGGATTTTAAACGGAGTCCAAACGGAATGAAACTTCCAAAAAGATTTTTTCCGAAACAGAAGAAGATCGGAAAGCTTGAGAACCAAGGCAGGGGTCTCTAGGGACCCCACAAGCCCCCTAGCCGCGGCCAGGGGGCCCGCGCCTCCCAGGCTTGTGGGATCCCTGGGCATCCCCTGCCCTAGGTATTTCGCCTATATATTCCCAAAAATTCCAGAAAAAATCAAGAGATCATCGAAAGTACTTTTCCGCCGCCGCAAGCTTCTGTCTCCGCAAGATCCCATCTGGGGCACGTTCTGGTGCCCTGCTGGAGGGGGGATTCGGATACGGAGGGCTTCTTCATCAACACCATGACCTCTCCGATGATGCGTGAGTAGTTCACCATAGACCTACAGGTCCATAGCTAGTAGCTAGATGGCTTCTTCTCTCTCTTGGATCTTCAATACAAAGTACTCCATGATCTTCATGGAGATCTATCCGATGTAATCTTCTTTTGCGGTGTGTTTGTCGAGATCCGATGAATTGTGGATTTATGATCAGATTATGTATGAATCTTATTTGAGTTTCTTCTAATCTCTCTTATGCATGATTTCATATCCTTGTAATTCTCTTCGAGTTGTGGGTTTTGTTTGGCCAACTAGATTTATGATTCTTGTAATGGGAGAAGTGCTTGGTTTTGGGTTCATACCGTGCGGTGACCTCACCCAGTGTCAGAAGGGGTAGCGAGGCACGCATCGTGTTGTTCCCATCAAGGGTAAAAGGATGGGGTTTTCATCATTGGTTTGAAATTACCCCTCTACATCATGTCATATTGCTTAAGGCGTTACTTTGTTCGTCATGAACTCAATACACTAGATGCATGCTGGATAGCGGTCGATGTGTGGAGTAATAGTAGTAGATGCAGAAAGTATCGGTCTACTTGTCTCGTACGTGATGCCTATATGTATGATCATTGCCTTATATATCGTCATGACTTTGCGCGGTTCTATCAATTGCTCGACAGTAATTTGTTCACCCACCGTAATATTTGCTATTTTGAGAGAAGCCTTTAGTGAACACTATGGCCCCCGGGTCTACTCCACACCATAGTTTCAGCCTTACTCTTTTACTTCGTTGCACTTTCCGCCTTCAGATCTCACTTTGCAATCAATCTTGAAGGGATTGACAACCCCTTTATAGCGTTGGGTGCAAGCTCGTTTGTGTTTGCGCAGGTACTCTGGACTTGACAGATTCTCCTACTGGATTGATACCTTGGTTCTCAAACTGAGGGAAATACTTATTGCTCCTGTGTTGCACCACCCTTTCCTCTTCAAGGGAAAAACCAACGCAAGCCCAGCCTCCGTCAACGTGTCAATCTCTGGCACTGTTGTGTGTTGCCGTAGCAAGATGCAACTATATGATTAACATCATACCTAGCAAGCAATTTACGGAAAGCACCATGAATAAAGTGTGAACCACCATCAGTCATTAAATATTTAGGGACTCCAAATCTAGGGAAAATAACTTCTTTCGACATTTTAATGGAAGTGTTATGATCAACACTTCTAGTTGGAATAGCTTCTACGCACTTAGTAACATAACAACAACAACTAGAATATGAGTATACCCGTTGGAATTTGGAAAAGGTCCCATATAATGAAAACCCCAAACATCAAATGGTTCAATAACTAGAGAGTAATTCGTAGGCATTTCCTGACGTCTACTAATATTACCAATTCTTTGACATTCATCACAAGACAAGACAAACTTACGAGCATCCTTGAAGAGAGTAGGCTAATAAAAACCAGACTGTAATACCTTGTGTGCAGTTCTATCTCCAGTGTGGTGTCCTCCATGGGCCTCTGAGTGGCACTTGTATAGGATATGTCACTGTTCATGCTCACGTACACAACGTCTAATAATACCATCTACTCCTTCTTTATAAAGGTGTGGATCGTCCCAAAAGTGGTGTCTTAAATCATAGAAGAACTTTTTCTTTTGTTGGTATGTGAAACTAGGCAGTGTAAATTTAGCAACGATGTAATTAGCATAATCAGCATACCAAGGAGCATTGCGTGGAGCATTTATGATAGCTAATTGTTCATCAGGAAAGCTATCATCAATAGGTAGTGGGTCATCAAGAACATTCTAGGTTTATCATCTTTCTTTTCCATAAGGTACTTAATAGCAGCGTGATCAGTGTGAACAGTTACTTTAGAATCAACAATATAAGGTCTAAACTTATCGCAAGCAAACACAACTGCTAAAAATTCCTTTTCAGTGGTAGCGTAGTTTCTTTGAGCACTGTCTAGAGTTTTACTAGCGTAGTGGATGACATTTAATTTCTTATCAACTCTTTGTCCTAGAACATCACGAACAACATAATCACTAGCATCACACATAATTTCAAAGGGTAGGTTCCAATCACGTGGTTGAACAACAGGTGCAGTTATCAAGGTTTTCTTAAGAATTTCAAATGCTTCTACACAATCATCATCAAAAACGAATGGAACATCCTTTTGCAAAATATTAGTGAGAGGCTTGGAAATTTTAGATAAGTCTTTAATAAATCTCCTATGAAAACCAGCATGACCAAGGGAACTTCTTATATCTTTAATATTTGTTCGACATGACATCTTTTCAATAGCGTAAACTTTAGCTTTGTCAACTTCAATACCTCTTTCGCAAATTTTGTGTCCCGAGACAATGCCTTCATTAGCCATAAAGTGGCACTTCACCCAATTCAGGACAAGATTAGTTTCTTCACATCTCGGTAGAACTCGATCAATGTTGCTCAAGCAATCATCAAAGTAAGTTCCGTAAATGGAAAAATCATCCATGAAAACCTCAACAATCTTTTCACAAAAGTCAGAGAATATAGCCATCATACATTTTGAAAGGTAGCAGGTGCATTGCATAAACCAAAAGGCATAGGTCTATAAACAAAGGTACCGAAAGGGCAAGTAAAAGTGGTTTTCTCTTGATCCTCTTTTGATACATGTATTTGAGAAAGCCAGAATAACCATCTAGAAAGCAAAAATGTGTATGTTTGGATAGTCTTTCTAGCATTTGATCAATAAAAGGCAGCGGGTAATGATCTTTGCTAGTAGCTTTATTTAATTTCCTGAAATCAATTACCATTCTATATCCTGTAACAATTATTTGCGGGATCAATTCATCTTTATCATTAGGACCAATGGTAAATCTCCCTTCCTAGGGACACAATGAACAGGACTAATCCATCTACTATCAGCAATAGGATAAATTATACTTGCCTCCAGAAGCTTTAGTATTTCATTTCTTACCACTTCCTTCATTTTAGGATTTAATCATCGTTGGTGATCAACAACTGGTTTAGCATCAGGCTCCGTATTGATTTTGTGCTGACATAGAGTGGGACTAATGCCCTTAAGATCATCAAGAGTATATCCAATAGTGGCACGGTGCTTCCTCAGAGTTTTCAGTAATCTCTTTTCTTCATGCTCTGAAAGGTTAGCACAAATAATAACAGGATATATCTTTTTTTCATCAAGATAAGCATACTTCAGAGTATCAGGTAATTGTTTAAGCTCAAACACGTGATCACCCTTGGGTGGAGGAGGATCCCCAAGTATTTCAACAGGTAGGTTGTGTTTCAGAATAGGCTGTTGATCAAAGAAAATCTTATCTATTCCGTTCCTTTCATTCATATGCATATCATTTTCATGGTCTAGCAAATATTGTTCTAATGGATTGATAGGAGGCACAATGATAGAAGCGAGACCAATAATTTCATATTTACTAGGCAATTCTTTGTCATGGGGTTGTCTACGAAATTTAGATTGAACTCATGAGATGCATCCCCAAAACTTACCGTAACCATTTCTTTTTCACAATCAATCTTAGCATTAATAGTATTCAAGAAGGGTCAACTGAATATAATGGGAGAAAAATCATCTTGTGGGGAACCAAGAACAAGAAAATCAGTAGGATACTTTATTTCCCCTCACAAGACTTCAACATCTCTAACAACCCCAAATGGTGAAATAGTATCTCTATTAGCTAGCTTGATGGTGACATCAATTTCCTCTAATTCGGCTGGTGCAATATCATTCATAATTTATTGGTATAAGGTAAAGGGAATTGCACTCACACTAGCACCCAAATCACATAAGCCATGGTAACAATGATCTCCTATTTTAACACAAACAACAGGCATACCAACAATAGGTATACGTTTACCCTTAGTATCAGGTCTAGCAATTCTAGCGGCTTCATCACTGAAGTGAATGACATGCCCATCAATATTATCAACCAAGAGATCTTTAACCATAGCAATATTAGGTTCAACTTTAATTTGTTCAAGAGGTATAGGTGTTCTAGTACAACTCTTACGAACCACACTTGAAGCTTTAGCATGTTCCTTTATCCTAACAGGAAAGGGTGGCTTATCAATATAAGCAGTAGGAATAACAAGATCAATATTAAAAATAATTGTTTCTTCTTCAACTTTAATAGGTTCTACCACTTTAACTTCAATGGGAGGATGATATTTAAACCACTTCTCCTTGGGGAGATCAACATGAGTAGCAAAAGATTCACAAAATGAAGCTACTACCTCAGAGTCAAGTCATATTTAGTGCTAAAATCACGAAAAGCATAGTTGTGTTTAATTATTTACAATAAGTCCCATTTGAATTCAATATATTTCTTCATAAAGGAACCAACACAAGAAGTGTCGAGCATGGTTTGATCATTACGAGAGAGCCGAGCATAAAAATTCTGAATAATGATTTCTCTCGGGAGCTCATGATTGGGACATGAATATAACATTGACTTAAGCCTGCCCAAGCTTGAGCGATTCTTTCCCCTTCACGAGGCCAAAAATTCTAGATATAATTCCGATCACAATGAACTAGATGCATAGGATAAAACTTCTCATGAAATTCCAATTTCAATCAGTTCTAGTTCCATGATCCAATATCATCACATAGCATATACCATGTCAACGCCTTTTCTTTCAAAGATAAAGGAAAGACCTTCTTCTTGACATCATCCTCGGGCAGACCTGCAAGCTTAAACAATCCACAAACTTCATCCACATAGATTAGATGCAAATCAGGATGTAGTGTCCCATCTCCTGTAAGAGGGTCGTTGGTGATGACAATGGCTTCGATTTCCCCCTCCAGGAGGGAAGTTTCCCCGCCGGAATAGCTCCGTCGGAGCTCTAGATTGGTTTGTCGAAGTTCCGCCTCGAGACAACGGCGCCTCATCCCAAAAGGTTTGATATGAATTTTTTCACATCAAAACCCTTCATATAGCAGAAGATGGGCACCGGAGGCCTGCCAAGGGGCCCACAAGCCTGTAGGGCGCGGCCAGGGGGTAGGCCGCGCCCCCTGGCTTATGGCCACCTGGTGGGTCCCTTCGGTATTTCTTTCGCCCATTCTTTTTTTATATATTCCAAAACAATTCTCCGTAACTTTTCAAGACTTTTGGAGCTGTGCAGAATAGGTCTCTCAGATTTTCTCCTTTTCCAGTCCAGAATTCCAACTGTCGGCATTCTCCTTCTTCATGTAAACCTTGTAAAATAAGAGATAAAAGACATAAGTATTGTACCATAATGTGTATTAACAACCCATATTGCAATAAATATTGATATAAAGCATGATGCAAAATGGACGTATCACCACGCACCGCTTCCTCTCGGGGTCGTCGTCGTCGCCGTGGCCCGCCGACCAACTACGAGCCCACATTTCAAGGAGGAGAGGGGAGATTAAACTCGTCGTCGATGAGAAATCAAGAGGGGAATTTTGGGTTGGCGGCGGTGCGCGAATAGGTTTTTACCCTATATCCAAACCGCTAACCCATAGATATACTACACGGGGGGATGGTTTGCAGGTCACTATACGGTCTCTGCTTTGGCTAAAAAAGGGACCAAACCCGTATAGCCGTCATTCTACAGTTCTGGTCGTTTTACAGGGTCTGCTAGAGTTGCTCTTAGAGCATCTCTAGCAGACCCTATAAAAGCTGACCCTTAAAAACTCGTATAAGGGGTAGTGTAAACCGTTTTTACGGTGCGAAATTGTCCCAAACAGAACTGACTCGTAAATGGAACTGTATTCCACTATAGCTCATTTTTTCCTCCCGCCCCCAACGAGCCGTCTACGACCACGACGTGCCTCGCCGTGGTGCCCCGGTTCGCCCCGGCGCCGCCCGTTCCTGGCCATGCATGCAGTGGAGGATCCCTGTGCCGCCCGTCTCCGATTGAGCTAGGCACTTCTCGTGCCCGATTGAGCTCGACATTGCCCATCATCGCGCGTACGTTCCCGTCGTGGCCGCCCGAGCTTCCTCACCCTGCCCCGCTCTTTTCCGGTGCCACCCCGCCCTGATTCAGACCATCGGTGGCCTGCTCCATCCTGCCCGTGGACGGCCTCGTCTCGGCAATGGAGGTCGAGCTGGCTGTAATTCGGACCGGCGCGATAAATTTCGGCGTGTGGCGGCTTCTTCCGACATGCGGTGACGGATTCCGCTGAGTTCCAGATAGATTCTGTCTAGTTCCGCGGCAACGCGTTTGCTCCGACGAGGTTTGACCAGTTTACGGGTTAAGCTGTATACTCCCTCCAAAACTGCACATATAAAGTTTTTGCGGATGAATTTACCATGCCCCCTAAAAAGTTTACGTGTCGAACAAGTTTGTTTTATGGAGTGTGCTCCGCGTTGTTTTTTTAACCGAAACTGTAAACAACTCGTTTTTTACGGATTTGACCAGTTTACGGGTAGACATTATAGCTGGTCAAACGGGCCAGGCTAAACAGGCCGGCCCGCAAGCCCACTGGCACGACATGCCATGTGTCGGGCCCGACAGGACTTAAACGAGCTCGTGCCAGGCTTGCAGCCCGCCTCGGACCGTGCCTGGGCCTGAAGGCTGGGCACGCGGACCGACACGACACGACCCATTTTATATTTTTTTATTTACATATTATATATATAACATATAAAATAGCATAATAGGCTAAAATTAGGCCAAATACTACCTAAAAAGGCCTAAAATCGTGTTTACCGTGTCGTCGGACCGGTCGTTTAGCTTCCGTGCCGTGTCTGGGCTGGGAGGCTGCGCACATGAGCCGGCACGGCACGGTCCGACTAATATTCGTGCCATGCTGTGCCGGACCGGCCCGTTTGGCCAGCTATGATAGACATGCTCTGACCACCATACCTGGCCAAACGGGCCGACCCGTGCTAAACGTGCGTGGCCCGACACGGCCCGCCGAGGCACGTTTAGTAATCGGGCCATGCCGTGCCAGCCCGTGGGCTGTGTCTTCAGGCCCAGGCACGGCCTGGTTACTAAACGGGCCGGTCTATTGCCCGATTAGCAATGCTGGGCTGTACAATTTCAGCCTCATGGGCTTGTTTTTAGCCTATTGGGCTATATATTATGTATATATATATTAAAAATATTTAAAAATATGTAAAAAAAATAAACGGGCCGTGCCGTGCCAGCCCGCGTGCCCAGCCTCCAGACCCAAGCATGGCCCGTGTCGTGCTGTCTTGGCGGGCCGGCCTGTTTAGCCCGGCCCGTTTGGCCAGGTATGCTGACCACGGCCGGATCCCAGCCTCACCACTCCCATCGACGGTGCACGTCAGTCGCAGGCGTAAGCGGTCCGCCGCTTCGCACCATCCGGCCGGGCGGGACCGGACATTTTGCCTGTGCGACACCGGCGCGGCGGCGGCCATCTCGAACCCCCCCCCCCCCCCCCCCCCCCCCAAATCGAGCGTCCCTCTCGGGCCCGTCGTGTGACCCCCGCCCGCCGGCTCGGCGAGGATGGTGAAGATAGTGACGTACAACGTGAATGGGCTGCGACCGCGGGTGGCGCAGCACGGCTCGCTCCGCCGCCTCCTCGACTCGCTCGACGCTGACATCATCTGCTTCCAGGTTCGACCGGTTGCTGACCCCCTTCCTCCCCACCCATCTGTTATTCCAGGGGTCATGCGTCTGAACCCTAGCTCTTAGCTGTCTGTATTCTCCCCGCCGCCAAGATGTTACCACTTCACTCATTGCAGTTCATTCCCATGTACTCTTTATCCTCCATCAAATGCGGGTTCATCAAGTTTGCAGTGTACTGTACTGTCGTGCTTGCTGCTTGATTTCTGCGCGCTGAAATGCAGCGATTTACTAGATGAAGTGGGGTTAAGTTTGTGATTCGATTGAGCTGACCTTGCCGATGTTTGGTGTGCTTTAGGAGACCAAATTGTCCAGGCAGGACTTGTCTGGGGATGTCATAATGGCTGAGGGATACGAGGCCTTCATTTCGTGCAATCGTACGTCGAGAGGGCGCGGAGTGTACTCTGGTGAGTGATTGATTCGAATAGTATGATTGATTGGTTTTTGGAGCATTGTGAGCTGAAGGTGCTGGTTTTCTTCCACATGACACTTTGCTGGTTAGAGCATCTCTAGTAGAACCCTCAAACCCTTAAAACAAAAACCAGTTTTAAGGGTTGAGAATTGCACATTTTTGACACTTTTAAGGGTTGAAAAACAGGGGCAAAGATTAGAACCCTCAAACCCAACCCTTATAACGGAATATTCTTGTTATGTGTTCTGGAATTTTCAGAATTTGAGTACACCAGTGCATATTTACTGAAGATTTGCAGTGGTGGTACCTCGTCTTGCTGGAGCTGGTCGTTGGAGCTGCAGCTGCTCGTCGGGCAGATCGGGCTGCCGTGCGGGTGCAGCTGGAGCGCAGCTGGAGCTGGAGCTGGGCTGCCGTGCGGGGGCGGGGGCGGGGCCGGGCGAGGCAGGCACGGCGGCGGACGGGGGCGCGGCCGGGCGAGGCAGGCACGGCGGCGGGCGGGGGCGCGGCGGCGGCGGAGGCGGGGCCGGGCGAGGCAGGCACGGCGGCGGGCGGGGGCGGGGCCGGGCGAGGCAGGCACGGCGGCGGGCGGGGGCGCGGCGGCGGCGGAGGCCTCCATGGCCGGGCGAGGCAGGCACGGCGTGCGGGGCGGGGGCGGGGGCGGGCGGGGCTGAAGCGGCGGCGGCCTGGGCGGGAGGGGCCGGCGCGGAGGCGGCGGCCAGGGGATCCATGGCGCGGCGGCTGGGACGGGCGGTTTCCCTCCCGCGCTCGAGATGAAAAGGAGTGCGGGTTGGGATTGGGTTTGCCCTCCCAACCCTCACTTCTACAGGCTGCGAGGGCGTTTACAGGTTCGACCTCTAAAATTTTTTACGGGTTTAAGGGTTTAAGGGTTCTAGTCTACGTCGTTTTTTCGACGAAAATTGTAAAAAAGCGGTTATTTTCCAGAATTTAAGGGTTTGAGGGTTCTACTAGACTTGCTCTTAGAGCATCTCTAGTAGAACCCTCAAACCCTTAAAACAAAAACCAGTTTTAAGGGTTGAGAATTGCACATTTTTGACACTTTTAAGGGTTCAAAAACAGAGGCAAAGACTAGAACCCTCAAACCCAACCCTTATAACGGAATATTTCGTTATAAGGGTTGGGTTTGAGGGTTCTAGTCTTTGCCCCAACCCCAAACCTTAAAACTGTCATTTGACATTGCATAATTTTCACAAGACAAACATAATAAACCTTCAAACAAACACGGAAATAAAGATCATTGATGCATGGTTTAATAGTTTTTACATCACACAATCATCATCTTCTCCCTCTCATCGGCACCATCACCAAAAAGTTGCACTTGGCGCCATTTCCTAGACCACTTGCACGTCCATCAAGCACCTCCATTGGAGTCATCCACACCGCCATCGCCACCACCACTCATCGGAGTGTCACCTCGAAGAGTAGAGGACGCACCACGGAATATCCTCTTCCTCTCTGCGATGTCCTCCTTGTAGTCCTTCCACCATTGCAATTGTTCTTCATCCATGTCCTTCTTGGACATCATCATGTGCTCCTTCTCTTCCACCATGAGTTCTTTCCATACCTTTGCCTCTTTCACCTTGATCATCCTCTCCTCCAAGTCGGCCTTGCACTTTGCTTCTTCACGTTTTGCTTCAACTTGTGCAAGCTTGACCTCTTTCTTCTTCTCGGTGATAAGAATCTTCGTCTCCAATATCTTCCTTGTCAATTCCTCTCTTGCCTTCATCATTTGCTCCATCTTCTCCCTTAGGCTTGATGCCTCTCCTTCCATCTTCACCCTTTGCTTGCCCTTCTTGGTTCCCTCGGGCTTGCCCAAGTTCCTCTCCTTCTCCTCATCTTCACTATCATCCATCCTAAGCATTGCCGACTTCTTGGGTGCGGTCTCTTGATCCCTCAACTTCCACTTGTCAAAGGTTTGAAGAATTGCCCAAGCATGCTTAAATGGGAATGGCTTGCCCTTGGAAGCGGCCATCTCCTTGTACCTCATGCCGGCAATTGTCTCCTATCAACCACACATAATCACATAAGAACCCACATAGTACACACACATAATCAAAATAGTGAAGAGATATGTACTCACATAGTCACTCTCCACGGTTCCACTAGGTGGTGCATCCCTCACTTGGTCCATGGCCGCACTCCAACGAGCACAAGCAGGCTTCATCAAATCCCACCGGCCTTGAAGCGACCGGTAACTGCGAGAGAGGAACCCACAATTCTTCGGCTTGATCCTACAATAGTTGTCCTCGATCCTGTGCCAATACCTTTTACCGGTTTGATCGGTGCCGGTGGTTGCATCCATCCCCACAGATGCCCAAGCACGAACCAAGAGGATATCTTCCGCTTCGGTGTAGTTTGTCGACCGCGCGTGTGGGCAGGAAGCGGCGGTGAATGCCTCCTCCCCTATCTCGGCCACCTCCTCCTCGTCATCCCCTTCATCCTCCTCATCTTCTTCAACCTCCTCACCAAAGGGTTCTAGAGGCGGAGCCCCGAGGTCCACCTCCGCGTCTTGAAGGAGGTCCATGAACGAGGTTGGGTTTGCCATTTCCTCGAACACCTCGTGCGCGGCGGGAGAAGGTTCGGCGACGGCGACGACCGGGGCCGCGGGCTTCTTCCGTGCCGCGACCTTCTTCCGCTTCGGGGATGCGCCGGCGGCCTTCGAGGAAGCCCCTCGCGGCCCACGCGAGGAGACCTTCGGTCGGCTCTTCTTCGCGGGGGCGGGCTGGACGGTGGCCGGGGCGGGAGGAGGCGGTGCGAGGCCCGCCCGCCGCCGCTTGGCCCCGACGTGGGTCGCCACCACCACGTCGGCCACGGTGGCCGGGGCGTGCGGGGCGGGGGCGGGGGCGGCCGGGGCTGGCGCGGCGTGCGCGGCGGCGGCCTGGGCGGGCGGGGCGGCTGGTGCGGCGGCGGGCGGGGGTGCGGCGGCGGGCGGGGGATCCATGGCGGCGGGAGGAGCTGGGAGGCGGGCGGTTTTCGCTCCCGCGCTGGAGAGGAACAGGAGTGCGGGTTGGGGGGAGTTTTCCCTCCCAACCCTCACTTCTACAGGCTGCGATGGCGTTTGAGGGTTGGACCTCTAAATTTTTTTACGGGTTTAAGGGTTTAAGGGTTCTAGTAGATGAGACGAGCTTTTCACCGGCTCTAGCTAGAATTGAGCTCGATCTGTGTGCCTCTTCGCATTGCCGATCGAGATGTGTGTAGTGTTTGCGATATACTTTTTGATCTCGTAAGATTCTGATGTCGGTATGTATCTGTTACTTTCGTGTTTCTAGTTTCTACACGGCTCATGGTGATCGTTTAGTTTTCAGAAAAAGATCACCTACACCATCGTGTATGTGTTATATTTGCCATCGACAGTGGCCTGTATTTGCTGACAGTTAGTGCTATATTTGCCATCGACAGTGGCCTGTATTTGCTGACAATTAAACTATTTTGTGCCCACAATGGAAGTATGGTTTAGTGATAATCTTAAACTATTTTGTCACTGGTCCAAACCTCCCATGCATAAATAGGAGCTGCAATCTAACTCCACCTGGAAATCATTACTAATTCTGGGAAACTGACATTGCTTTAGTTGTTTGCGGATAAGAAGTGCACCCATATATTGTTCTTAAGAGAAAGTATGCTACTCGAAGCTGCCATGATTTTCTTTGTTATGCAAGAACAAAAACTTTGCGATTAGAGACAATTTAAATGTTGTTTGTTTTCATGTTCATTGTGTGATTTGTGTTAGGGGTCGAAGTGATATGATGATTGTGTGATGTAAACTATTAAACCATGCATCAATAATCTTCTTTTTCGTGTTTGTTTGAAGGTTTATTATGTTTTTCTAGTGAAAATTGTGATATGTCAAATGACAGTTTTAAGGGTTGGGGTTGGGGCAAAGACTAGAACCCTCAAACCCAACCCTTATAACGGAATATTCTGTTATAAGGGTTGAGTTTGAGGGTTCTAGTCTTTGCCTCTGTTTTTCAACCCTTAAAAGTGTCAAAAATGGCCAATTCTCAACCCTTAAAACTGGTTTTAGATTTAAGGGTTTGAGGGTTCTACTAGAGATGCTCTTAAGTCACTCTGAACCCTTCTTCCCGTGTCATTAATTAATTTATGTATTGCAGGTGTTGCAACGTTTTGCCGGGTGTCATCAGCATTTGCCAGTCAGGATGTTGCTTTGCCAGTCGCAGCTGAAGAAGGCTTTTCTGGATTACAGGGCTCTGCAAAAGACAATAAGATTATTGGGGATTTTGTTCTTGAAATGCCTATGGAAGAGGAAGATCTTGGCGAAATAACAAGAGAGGAGCTGCTCAGGGTGGACAGTGAGGGGCGATGCATCATCACTGACCATGGACATTTTGGTAAGCCGCTTCTTGCCAGTAAAGGAGGACTACATGATTTCCATATGATGTTTCAATGTTCTTTTGTCGCATATGTTCTCTGTTCTCTGTATGTGATGATATTCACTGCACTATCTGTGTAGTTCTTTTCAATATTTACGGCCCATCTATTGGAGAAGATGATGAAGAACGAGTACGTTTTAAGCTACTATTTTACAAAGTATTGCAGGTACTCATGTACATCTCTGTAACTATTGTGCTGATTTCTCGCAGTTTTAATGCCTTAGTGAATGACTTCTCTTAAACTTCTTTCATCTTAACAAAACCTTTCAGAGACGGTGGGAATTTCTACTGGCTCTCGGAAAGAGAGTTTTCGTTGTTGGAGATTTGAATATTGCTCCTAGTTCGATAGATAGGTGTGATGCCCCACCTGGATTCGAGAAGCAAATGTAAGCTCTTGCCCCTTCTCTTTTTATTCCGTTTTGCTCGCACTGCAATTTCGTTCTGTGGCATAAAGGTTTGCTGAGCAGCATAATTAGAAGAAATGAAAATGAAGTACCTAAGATGGCCATTTATTTATCGCAAAGATGTCAACCCATTTCATAAGAAAATTTTGTTGTATATGCTCTTATGATAATTTTCTCAGCGTGATTGAAATTTTGCTATAAGCACCTGTTGTTGTGTGCTATTTTAACTCACGAGCTATTAAAAAATAGGGTAATCCGATTGGTTAAAATCATGAGAAACAATTGTGTCACCCAAACTACAAGATGTTTGAACTGGAATCGCATCAACAAGCTGCATGATACCTGAATTATATATTATTTATCCTTACCTGTAATTCATCTATAATGACCGGCATACCTTGCTGTATGAAGGCTTCAAGCTCAGTAGAAAATGTTAATAGCAGTATTTACAGTGAGGCTGCATACTAAAGTCCATACAAAAGTTTCAAACTAATGGTATCTACTAGGCCACTTGTGATGAATGCGTTAGTCTGCGCTCTTTAGAGTACCGGTTTATATCCTCTGTACTTTCATATGAAGACTTCAAGCTGAGTAAAACGCTGAAAATTGTTGATAACAACCGTTTACAGTCAGATTTCAAACTAATGTTTTATTAGGCTTTCCAGCTGTGTTAAATACATTAATCTGCTCTCTTAGAAGTAAATCTAATCATGGAATCGCTCAGGAATAGTGATAGTTGGTTTATTGTTCTTTTTCTGATTCAAGGTTTCGGGAGTGGCTGAGATCCATGTTGAGAGAACATGGAGGTCCCTTTTTTGATGCTTTCAGATCAAAACACCCTGAAAGGTATCTCGGCTCCTGCTTTTCCTTTGCCAAATATGTGCTACTCTGACTTTTCTTCTCTTAATTTTGTAATAACTTTGTTATAACTTATTACTCCATATCAATGGTGTAAGTACATATTTCACTATTGGCTAAACAATTTCCTCAGAAATGTAAGCACTAGTTTGCACGAATCTGTACTGATTTGCATCTTTAAAAAACTAAATAAAGAAGTTAGTAATTTGCTGAAGTGGTAGGCTGTGAGAGCAGGAAAAATGTTCAATGGGGTCGAATTTATAGTTATATAGGATTATTAAACCTATAGTGGACTCCACGAGAATTATATGCTAACAATGTACTGCATGCTTCCTGCATCTGTTTTATGCAGGGAGGGAGCTTATACTTGCTTCAATCAAGCAGTTGGAGCTGAAGAATTCAATTACGGTTCTAGAATAGATCACATTCTCGTTTCCGGTGTCTGTTTTCATCACTGCAATTCCGTGGAAGACCATAGCATTTTCCATTGCCATGTGGAGGATTGTGAGATAATGAATCGTTTCAGAAGAGGGGATCCTGAAAATAACTCGAAGTAAAGAAGGGTGGAAACTTTTTCTTTCTGAGAGAAAAGTGGATAACATACATGATTTGACTATTGCATTGTGCACAGGTGGAAAGGAGGGAGAAGTAGTAAGCTAGAAGGGTCCGATCATATTCCAGTTTATATGGTACTGAATGGAATACCTGAAGTTCCACTCCATAATACCCCATCATCAGCTGCAAGATATCTCCCAGAAATCCGTGGACGGCAACAGAGCATAGGTGCACAAAATTTATGTCATGTGATATTTTCCAAGCAACAACTTGAATTTTCAACTTTGAGTATACAAGCTGAAACTAAGTATTATATTGTCATTCTGCTAAACATGGCCACAATTGTTGAACTAAAGTGTGCCTTAGCTTCCCATCAGCTGACAAGATCTATAGTTCTTTGCCTTAAAAATTTGTAACCAACTGTCTGTATGATAATAATCATATGGAGGAATTTCTCCTTGGTTGGATGTGGTTACTGAACTTGCTTCAGGATTACGCCTTTTTAATTCTTTTTAACACAAGTGTACATGCACGCTAACCACTTTAATAGTGAGATATGTTTATGCAAATTAACTCCCATAATGTTCACCATTGAGTTTTTGAGTTTTTGGAATAGGTTAATTTGAGTTTCTAATTTATGCACTGTACCAAGTTCAGGCGACACTGTCTGCTCTTCTGCTAAATAGCAAGTTTTGCTGTGCATGTGGTAGGCTGTGATAATACACCTCCTAGATGAGTGGTGGTTTTGAATGTCCATTTGAATTTCGCTTATCACTTGCTAACACAACCACTCATGGCCTTTTGTAACAGTTTGTCAAATGAAAAACTGCCCTACTTTATTACTTGCATGCACTTTGAAAAAATACTGGTTGTAGTGTATAGTACATTATACTGACCAATTATGTTACTTCATCATGCAGTATCTTTCCTCAGTAAAGGGAAAACTTATGAAGTTGAAGATGGCCCAGGTTTAAATATGCCCAGGGATAGAGCCAATGAAAGCTGCTGTAGTGATGACTTGGAAAGCAAAAGTATATCCAAGGAAGAATTGTCAACTGGTATAACCGAGTTTTCTCAAGGTGTTAACATTCCTAGTCCGATGTGTAAGCGGAGGAATCTTGATCATTGGTTAAATGAAGGTTCAAGCGGCAACTCCCAAAATAGCAATGTAACATTACTGGCAGCACATGGTATGAAAGCCTCCTTTTCTGGCACCAAGTCCATGTCAAACAAGAGGAACAAACGTAACTTACCCTCACAGCCTACAATCAAGTCATTCTTTCAAAGACCAGAGACAAAGCCAGGGGATGCCAATATCAGTAGCCTAGTTAGTTCAGTAGATACGGGACCTGCTATGGATGAATCATGTTGTCCAAAAGATGATAGTCTGCCAGAAAATATCCAGTGTACAGCTGCGGTTGATGAAGATCAGGATAACTCAAATATGCCATGTTCACTTTCAACTGATAAGTGTAATGTTGCAACCTTGGAATGGCAGAGAATACAGCAGAGAATGAAGATGACTCTACCAGTTTGCAAAGGACACTGTGAACCTTGCATTCCAAGGTCTGTGAAGAAGGGCTCCAATATTGGTCGCCTGTTCTACGTCTGTGCCCGTGCTCAGGTACTTAACTTCAGAATTTGCTACCCAGTTGTATCAGAGGCAGGGGCAGCCCGGTGCATGTAGCTCCCGCTTGCGCAGGGTCCGGGGCCCGACCACTTTGGGTCTATTGTACGCAGCCTTTCCCTACATTTCTGCAAGAGGCTGTTCCCAGGACTTGAACCCATGCCCTCATGGTCACAAGGCAGCAGCTTTACCACTGCGCCAAGGCTCCCCCTTCACTTTGGGTCATTTGCAGCTGGTTTTCACTAAAGAATCTAATTTAACTTGTGTAAACTCTCTTAGCAATCATCTATAGATACATCGATTGAAATAGCTTTAACGTGATTACAAGTCTGGTGAGATGATTTAAGATATATCATATCCTGTGTTAGATTATACACACAGAAGAAAAGAACGTTTAACATCTAGAATCTAGGATGTATTATATCTGTCGATAGAAACAGTGTCCACATACAAAAGAAAATCTACCAGCACCTGGAGCATTAAAACAATACTGAAACATCACGGTCAATCACTTTAAATAAAGTAAGCTAACCCAGTTGTATCAGAGGAACAGTCATAATATGCTGTGCGCAAATCAAAGCATTCCTGTGGAAGGATGCAAATCGTTGATATTACTGTGACCACCATGTTTCTATATTCACAGGGACCTTCATCAAATCCAGAAGCGAACTGCAATCACTTTCAATGGGCCTCTGTAAAATCTAAAGGGAAGCGTCAATGACAGTTTTTTTGTTTGTCAGTCATTTTTGCTGTTGCCATGCAGGTCAAATGACTCCTTTCAGCAGTTGCTTCAAGTAATATCAGCATTTCCCTAAGAAATGTGCGGGTGCTTTTGTTGGACAATTTAGTTTATGTTTGTGCTAACTTCTGTTTTGTCCCCAGAAGCCCTGGACACTTGTCACTTTGTGCTTCGCATGAGTCTGATGTATCGCCTGCTCCCATGTCGTGAGCAAGATGGTCCTTATTCAGTGCAAATTTCTTTACTAACAAAGGTACATAGTTTATCCTTGTTGAGTTCTAGTTAATTAGATGGTTTTTGTACCCAATACCCCCCTTTTCTTTCTTGAAGAGAAGTAGCCTCCTCCTTTGTTGTAACTTTGAAGTCAAACAAACAAATTGTGACTCTCTGTTGGGTGGATAACGAAATGCCAATTGGAGCCCTCATGTGGTTCTGTTTGTTGAATTCTGGGTTACTTATCTTGAGAATGAGAACATAATCAGGATATTTTCAACTGAAAAGTAATTGCATATATACGTGGAAAAATCAAATGAGCCCAGTTATGTATCAATAAGTTGTGATGTGACTACTTAAAAATAAGTTTTGCTTTGGCTAATGCTGGAGGTATGCACCTAACTCGTGTCAGTATTGTACAATAGTCTTGCTGTTGTGCATCTCTATCAAGAAATAAGTGTCATCCATGAAGGGGGTCTACTGATTCAGTCTATTCAGACGTGTATGCATCAAAGGATATGTATATACTTAATCTCCACCAGGTGGCATGCCACGGCAGGCGCTCATTAGTTTCCTTATTGTTTTTTTAATAATAACATAGGAAGATTTATTCATTTACTCCCTTTGTACCTAAATACTTATAGTTGGGAAGAACTAAATATTTTGACTAGTTCTTCCCAACTACAAGTATTTAGGTACAGAGGGAGTATTATAGAAGAGGCAGCATGCAATCTGCTCATCTGTATTATGTGCACCTGTGTTGATCAGCGAACACCATGTGGAATGAATGGGTTCATGGTCCTTCTTGGCAATGATACGGTGCTGTGCCCACACACGCAGCAGGCGTGGATCACCTAAATTACTCGAAACAACATAGCGCTGGGTAACTGACTCCCGTTGGCAGATGATTACATGAAGCTCCGGTTGGTTTCCCCCCTCCCTCCTCCCCTTCTTTCTCTTCTTGGAGGTAAAATAGAGATGATGATGCTCTTGTTGGGATGGCTGGCTGTGTCCATAGCTGCATAGGTGAATAATGGTGGTGACGATCAGTCGCTGCCTCTGGGAATACAGGACCTGATATATTTTCCTTGTCTAGTGTAGTAGGCTCATCATCGACATGCGCTACAAACATACCAAGAATAACATGGATATTTATTTTCCCATGTATGTTATTTATTCGTGCTAGTGTATGTATTCAGTTGTGGCAACCGGTGCAGTGAAATAGAAACACAATTATGGTAGTTATTTTTTTCGCAAAATAATCTAAGATTTCTCGGAAAGTGGCTATCGGTAGCTTTAAGATATTGTTTTTGAAGTCGCAACATTCATCAGGTCAAAAAGCTTACCTAAGCTTCAATACAGTCCCATTACAGCATAGGCCAAGGATGTTAGTTTTGGTAAATTATTAGAGGTGGACGGTTTTGACTGAATTCACAGAACTACGGTCAAAGTTAGCGATTTCGTAAACACAATTTTTTTGAGACAAACGAATTGTTTTGGGTGGAATATGCTATTGCATCCTGCAAAATTCAGCTCGATTTATCAGGCCGTGAGCGAAACAGTGCCTTGAGCTGCGTGGGCGTTGTATGGGCTTTGCAGATTGTGGGCTGCGTGGGCCTTAAAAGCCCAATCATCGTGACGACTTTATAATCAATAAACCCTCAAACGTAGGCAGATCCGGGTCGCACTCACCGACGAGCCGCCGGCGGCGGCGCAAACTCTGTTTACGGCGAGGAGCCACGCGGGCGGGGGCGGCGCAGCGACTGGAGCGACGGTGACTCCGCGCGGGACGCGACCAGGTTTGCCCCTCTGCTCAGCTCATCGACCCCAACTCTGGAACTCGACGTGTCAATGGTGACTGAATTAGATAGTGTTTCGGTGGACTCGCAGATCCCTCATGTCGTTCGCCGGCGTGTCCGTCGTCGACGGCGGAAAGCACTGCGCCTGCGACACCTCGGCCGTCTACGCCGGCGCGGACAGCGGGTACCACCTGCTCATGGTCAGGGACTACTCGCGCACCAAGGTTGAGTTGCCCACCGGCGAGAGCGCCACCACCGGCCTTTTCACGGTGGGGGAATATGATTGGTACATCGAGTACTACCCCAACGGAGAGAACCCAGACTGCCGGGACTTCGTTTCGCTCTACGTCACGAGGAATACCCTCTACGACGGCGAGGGCGAAGAGGATGTGGAGGCCAAGTTCAGCTTTAGCCTCGTCGACCATGTTGAAAAGCACAAGCCAGTGTACATTCATGGAACCAATAAGACCTGCACCTTCTCCGGCAGTGCCCCCTCCTGGGGCAGCGACAAGTTTGTGAGAAGAGACGTCCTGGAACGATCGCGGGACCTTAAGGGTGACTGTCTCACCATCCGGTGTGATATCATGGTTGTTTGCAAGGATCCCAAAACCGAGGATGCCCCTGACACCCTCTCTGATATGAACCAGCATTTTGGCCATCTCCTTCAAAACAAGGTCGGTGCTGATGTGACATTTGAGGTCGGTGGCGAGACGTTCGCTGCACACCGGTGTGTGCTCGCAGCCCGGTCTAATGTCTTCATGGCACAGCTATTTGGCCCCATGAAGGAGGGCACCGCAACGTCCAGCGTCATACAGATCAAAGACATGGAAGCAAAAGTGTTCAGGGCTCTGCTTAGCTTCATCTACACGGATTCACTCCCCACGATGGAGAAGGACAGCATGGAGGAGGATGAAATGTCGGAAGTTATGGATGAAGGACGAGAAGAAGCAGCAGAGTTTGAAATGTGGCTGCAATGGTTGCAAGACTTGTTTGTGGCGGCAGACAGATACGATCTCCAACAGCTTAAGTTAATCTGTGAAAAGCAGTTGTCCGAGCACATATGTGTGAGCACGGTGACGTCCACACTTGCTCTAGCCGAGCAGCACTGCTGTCACGGATTAAAGGAGGCGTGCTTGAAGTTTATCCAAGTCCAGTCTCCCTCGTGCTTACAAGCAATAATGGCAACTAATGGCTGGGATCATGTATCTGCGACCTATCCCTGGGTTGTGAAGGAGCTCATTGCCAAGCTTGCTTCGAACCAGCGAAAGTAACACCCTGTATATGGTAGGCATGCTCCTTAACACCTAAAGTGGTGCTCTTAGTCTTATGCATATACGGTATCCTCCTTTAGAGAGGACGTAGTCGGTGTGTCTCGTCATGTAATTTGCCTATATGCTGAATATCAATTAAAAAAAATGCAACATATGGGCAAGTTGTCTCTTCATGGAATGGATTAGTCTGTAAATTCAGGCAGGCGTAAGCGTCAACATTGTTCTGCATTGCAGCACTGTCCAACTTCCCTAGCTAGTTAATTACTCCCTCCGTCTCACAATATAAGATCTTATATTGTGAGGTGGAGGGAGTACTAAACTGGAAGAGAGAAAAAAAGATACCGTGTTTTATGGTGTGATATCATGTCTAACACTCTTCCTGTTTGTTTTTCTTTTTTCTTTTGGGAGAATTTCAAACGTGAGAACTATCATTGGCATCAGTCATCTACAGGCAGCTGGCAGAGGCAACCTATCCACATGCCCCTGTTTGTATATCCCCACTGCTCCCCAGTTTGTTAATCAAATTAATTTCACAAAACAAAGTGTTTAATTAAATTAAAAAATGAAGTACTTCTGCTCGTCTGTCTCTATTATGTGCTGACCAGTGGCCACCACGTGGGAATGGAATGGATAATGAACTAATATTTCTACATCTCCGGCAGATGGCCATGTTTGATAGTATCTGGTAGCAGGTCCTTCTCCTGCTACCATCTGGTCTTTACGTCTACATTATTCTGAATTGCGCTTTGGTGATAAAAAAATTGAGGGTATGAACTGAACTTTCTTGTTAAGAAACTTTTAAATTATTGGAAATGAACTGTTTGACCTGCCTTCATCGCGCTATAGTACCTGCCTTCCTGGCAAGGTAGGCATGGCCAGTCAAGTTACTCGAAATAACATAGCACCGAGTAACCAACTGCCGTTGCCATATGATTACAGGGAAGCTCCGGTTGACTGCATGATTCTTTTTCTGTTTTGTTCTGTTAAACGTGCACAGCATGGTCAGGTACTCAGGCGTCGACCTCCATTCTGGTCCGGTCGGCAGCTATTGGATTTACCCGTCTTCGTGGTCTGATTAATAGTTCATTGGTTGGCCTACATGTTCCATCGGTATATCCCCTAATCACTTTCCCATGCCGTTTATCTGGATAATCACTCATATCTACGTGCACAAGCAGCATCATGTATAAAAAGATGCAAATTGAGGTGAGATGCTCACTCGCTCTTGTCTGCCAGTAGACCCATTGGTTTGATTAAAGGATGTAAACCATTCATATTTTACTGTGACCACCTGTGTTTCTATATTTCAGGGACCTTCATCAAATCCTGAAGCTAACACTGGCCACTTTCAGTGGGCTTCTGTAAAATCTAAAGGGGAGCGGCAATGATTTTTCTTAACCATGCAGCGAATATGAATTATTTCAGCCCTTGCTGTAAGTAACATTAGCAATTTCATAAAAAAACTGTGGTGATGCTTTTGTTGGACAATTTCAATTTTTTAATGCTAACTTATGTTTTTGTTCCCCAGTAGCCTGGAGACTTGTCAGCTTGGGTTTCCTCTGAGTCTGATGTATCACCTGCCACCCATGTTAAGAGCTAGGGTTCTCTTTTCGGTGTCGAATCGTTTACCAACAGAGGTACATAGTTTATCCTTGTAGAGTTCTGGTTAGATGGTTACTGTACCCAGTACCCTCCTTTTATTTCTGTTGGAGACAAGTAGCCTCCTTTGTTGTAACTTGTAAGCGAAACCGAAAAAGACTTCTAAGCGAAACAAACCAATTATGGCTCTCTGCTGGGTGGCTAATAAATGGCACCTGGAGCCCTCATGTGGTTCTGTTTGTTGAATTCTGTCCAGCTTATCTTTGAGAACATTATGAGGAGACCTTCCACTGAAGACTAACTGATGTTACAGGTATGCGCGTAAATCATGCCAACATTATATAGTAGTCTTGCTGTTTCACATCTCTATCAAGAAATAAGTGCCATTTGTGAAGGGAGTCTGCTCATAGAGTCTATTTTGGACATATATGCTTCGAAGGATACATATCTATTGAATCTCCACCAGGTGGCATGCCCAGGCAGGCGCTATTTAGTTTCTTATTGCAAAAAGGGTAACATATGGGCGGTTTATTAAAGAGGAAGAAGCATGCAATCGGCTCATCTGTATTATATGCATGATACACCAGTGCTAACCAGCGACCACCACGTGTCCAAGTGGAACGAATGCGTTCATGGTAAGATAGCTCTGCATTTTGAATACTCCCTCCGTTTCAAAATAAGTATCTCAATTTTGTATTAACTTGAATACAAAGTTGTACTAAGCTTGAGACGCTTATTTTGGGACGGAGGGAGTAAACGGGTAGTATGCAATGTTGAACCAAAAAATTCTGTATGTCCAAAAGGAAAAATGATTTGATGGAGATTACCATTTAAAAGTGCCCTAGCGCTCTTTTCGCCATGTGAAGCGCGATTTCCGATATCTGGTTAGCTGATAGTACTTCTTTCCAGTATTTCGCCTTTGCAACTTTGCTCATTATTCTGAATTCTGTCTGTCTAACGGCAATTTTTGAGAGATTTTTAGGGGACTTGCTTGTGCCCCCGCCTGGTCATCTGGCATTGTGCCTACGCATGCTCCCGTTGCCCTCAAGATTCTTTTTCTGTGTCCGTTCCTGGGGTTAAGTTTTTTTTTTTTTTTTTTGAGAAAAACCTGGGGTTAAATTGTCTTTCCATTGCATGAGATGAGGCTCATGCAATGCTTTGGGTGGTGTCAGGGCTTTCGAGCCTTCACTCCTTCTGGGCCATCTGGGAGCTACTGATTGATCTGATCCGTTGCAAAATTGGAGAAAAACCAGAGCTCGTGGTTCATGCTTGACAGGGATCGCACGTCTCAACGCCCTGGCACCTTCTTATCCGTCTATATTTCTTTCCCGGGTGGAAATTTTCGAATGCTGAAATTATTCATGGGCGCCAATCATCTACAGAAATTTGGCAGCTGGCAAATGGGTGGTGTCAGAGTTTGGATATTAGGACATGTACAATGATTGATAAGATAGTCTTATCTTAAATCTTGCATGTAATTTAAAGATGATAAAAAAGAGTCTATAATGAATCATCTCTTAGCCATCTTCTATAATTAGTTATTCCTAAAAACATGATGAGACATATTGTGTTAAAAGATCACCTCTTGTCTTCTCTTAAATAAGATAAAACAAAGCCTTTTTTCGAGTTCTCTCTCCTCCTCATTTATCTTATGTGGCACTTCTAAGATAGCATCATCGTACACGCCCTTACAAGTTGGGTGTTACTCTAATCTTGAGCACAAACGTACCCGCATGAACAGTATTTTTTAAAAAAAAACTAGATCAAAAATATGTTTTGTTTGCCGGATGAACATCAACAAGTTTTCTAATATCTTGTAAAATTTCGCCACGAAAAGACATCTCTAGAGGTGTGTGCCAAAACGTCCACGGATGTCATTTCAAGATAAAAAATTACAGGATGTTAGAAAATTTGTCGATATCTATCCACAAAAAAAAGTCAGATATCGTTTTACTGTTTTAGAATTTCCTATTCATGCGGGTGTATTTGAGCCATTCAAAAATCCTTTTGTGCTGCCTGCCTGGCGGCCAGTCTGCCAGTATTTCACATGCTTTTGTACCATCACTCCCTGCCCTGCAATCTACGGCTTAGATCCGAATCCAGAGAAGCAGCACCCATTTGTTTGCCAGCCAACTCTACCCCATGACCCTAGCTGATCAATGAATTTGGTAGATCTTCTACCAACATTTTTAAAAAAAAACTTTACCCCATGAGGCCACGAGCCCTTCATCTCAAAGTCCTCGTTCACACAACACAATAATTAAGCCCGGACATAAAAAATGAAGACTAATTTGGTTGGATCGGTCTTCTTCTCTGGATAACCGAATAATTCAGAGAGACCTAATTATACAACTCGATGGATTTTTGACACAATTAGCACAATCCTCTATCTTCTCTAGATGTTTATGAGACATTTCTAATTGCACACACCTACTACATACACATGTTGTGTGAACTCTAAATTTTGGTTGCATACGCCTGTTACACATACATGCTGTCTGAATTTTGCTTTCTTAACCTGTACTGTAGTGTACATGGATCTCAGTTGCAGCATGAATTTTGGTCTGTTTGGTGGGGACTAAACACAATCATGTAAACACCGAAGATTAAATAGTGAAGAACCGAGAAGACGGAAATAATTTTGGTCATCAATTATGAAAGACCAAATCTTGGAAGATCGATAAGACCAGATCTAGCAAACCGAGAAGACCAAATGCCCGAGCTTAAGGCAACTCCAATGTCATCCATCAAAACGCCTGTAGATCTCCAGGCACTTTGTGTCATCTAACGCGGTGTATCAAACATCCGTGGTCCGGACATTCCAATTCTCAAAAATTGAAAGCAAAGTTGGGGTAGGTCTGTGGGCGTCCAACACCCCCGACCCACACAAAACACCCCCTCTCTCTCGCTTCGCTCCAATCGCCACTCCACTCTCTGCACCGCATTCATGTCGGTTCAGAGTGGACGAGACCAGTCAGTAGCGCATGCCAGATGAACGACGTGTCATTCACACTGGTGCGGTTATCGAGACGCTTGCTAGCGAATGTGATCGAACGGGGCCGTGGAATTGCCATGAAATCGTGGCCTCGATGGACACACGACTTGCCCAACGTGCTGCCCGCATTACGACAAGCGAGCCTCCAAGGTCTCGGAGGAGAGCTCAGACGAGATGGACATGGAGGACGCGTAGAAGGAGGAGCAGGTGCCCACACCCTGTGTCGGGTTCGACATGTGGCTGGTGGAGGCACAAGCGAAGGAGTAGGTATCACCGGTTTCATGTTCGGGATGCTGCAGCAGAAGAAATGATACAACCTGCAACTCCTCGAGCACCACCGGCTCGCTAGAAGGAGATCCCCAAAAAGTAGGCGAACGAGCAGGTCGTTGCGACAATGCTCGCGGAGAATCTAGGCTTCGTTGATGAGCAACAGTGATGCATGATTCCATGCGCATCACACCCACCATCAGCCGCAAGTGGTGGCAGCTCCGCGTGAGCGAGATAGCATGATCATCTATTTAGGCCTTGTTCGATTACACCCTTTGTCGGGAGAATTGAAGAGGATTTTGGGGGGGGGGGTGACTTGTAGGGGATTCAATCCACTTCAATCCCTGCCAAGACCCCTTCGCAACCCTGTTAACTGAACAAGGTCTCAAGGAGATGGTGGCGGATGCGGACGCGAAGGCGACGATGTAGGCGAGAATCAATAGCTTTGTGTCATTCGTGCCAAGCTGCAACGACTATGAGGTCAGACCCTCTTATTCGGTCGTCGACCTCACCTCCACCGACGACGCCCACGGACATGCAGCGGACTTCGACGAGAAGTAGGATGTGAAACACAAACATGCCCACATCCGACGAAGAGTATGACGCGGGACAAGGACGTGCACGCGTCTGACAAAGAGTATAGGGTTGGTTACTTTTGCTATTAAAAAGTTATTGAAATGGGGTGACGAAGTGGATGTGGGTGAGGGTGGGTGTGGGCCGGTGGGGATTGGGTGGCGGCAAGGTGGGAGCGGAAGCAAAATGAGGTGGGGATTTTTTACTCCGCGAACGGTCAGTCGAGTATATTTAAGAATCGACTCCACTAACGCTTTTTGTGATTTGGTTAGTTCCTGGTTAGAGGAGGTAAACCAAATGTATCCTCTTCTAACGCTTTTATTGGGGATGAGTTAAAGATGGCCTAAGAGCAACTCTAGCCGATCCCGTAAAACTTCGTTGGGACGCTTTTTTCTAGCGGATTTCCAAAACCAGGTTCGGTAAAAATGGTTCGGCCAGTAAAATATTTGCGGAGAGGCCCATAAACCGCCCCCCGATTCCACTATATATGATGGCTCTCTTTTTCCCCTATCCTCCTTCGCCGCTTTTCTTCTACTCTCACGACAGATCGAGCGATCTTCTTCGGCGTTTTGCGATGAGAAGGGGAACCAGAAGCGAGAGGAGATGCCGTGCGCGGTCGACGGGAGGGGTGTCCAAGGGGTGTTGAGTAAATAGGCAATTTTTCGAGTATATTAATCCACGAAATAATAACTAGCATGGCATTGACTAGACTAATGACATACTGATCTTGAGCTAACCTAGCACATACTACGCATATAGTGGATACATCTATGCAAACAAGTAGTACTGCTAAGATAAATACGAACATGAGGATAAACGAGTCATACCCTCCAATCGGCCAGTTGGCCGTAGCAGCGGCGGCGGCGGCAGTATCCTCTGTCGTCTTCTTCTCGGCTTCCTCGCGGAGACGGTCAGCTTCGCTTGGTGAAGACATGGCGATGACGAGGGCGACGCGGACGTAGACGAAGCAGACGGACGAAGGCGAGCAGTCGCGTGATCGCTCCCCAAAAACCTAATCGCCCCTCTCCCGTACAGGAACCGGAGAGGCGAGGTTTCGGAGGCCTGCTCTCCCGTCAACCGTGTACGCGGTAAACGGGACGGAGTCGCCGGCGGCAGCAGCAGTTCAAGGAACGAACGGGTGAGGCAGATGTGATCTAATTTTCGTGACGGCTAGGGTAGGCAATCGCGTGCTTATAAAGGCGGCTGGGTGGAGAGACGTGGGCCGAACCCACGTCCGAGTCGGTAACAGCCACGATCCGACGTCTCGGATCGTGCCTTGTCCGTTACGTATTCTCCGTTCCTGACCGGCAAAAATAAGCGCGTAGGTATGAGCTCGGCTCGGCTCATTCCCGCAACCCGCGGATCGGCGCGTCGTGACGAGGCGTGGCGTGGCGTGGCGAGGCGGGCGGCGGAGGAGGAGTGCGCGAGGGCACCTTCTCTTCTCACTCTCCAATAGCATGTGGAAGAGAGACCCTTATAAAGGGGTCCAAACTCTCCTCCACTAGCGGGGTGGGACTAAACTCCCACCACCTTGTCATGCCACCACCTACATGGGCCCTTGTAGATTTTTCTGAAATTCTCTAATGGGCCTAAGGCCCACCTCCAAATTTCAACAATCCCCCACCAGATCTCAAGGGCACATCGTGTTCCCTCGTTCCAATCACTATTTTAATATACCAGCATTTCAGTGAAGACCTATTAAGGTTGAGCTTCACCTAGAACAAGTAGCTACACTCCTTTACAACTGAACAATGGACTAGCCTTGAATTGTCAGCTTGGCGTAAAGGAGCTTCACCACAAGTCTTACTAGTACTAGACTGCCGAAGGTGACCCCTCGGGTGGAGCATATTAGTCACACTCCTGGCCTATTCATGAGTTTACTAGAGATCACCCAAACCTCATAGACTGTGACCAGCAGTCAAGCACATATAGGTGTGTTCCTCCAAAGATCGCTCTGTAGGATAGCATCTTGCTTACATATAAGCTTTAGAACACATTAAGACAGTAGTCATCCTACCATACAGTATCCGAGAGTATTGCATCTCCAACGGAGTGGGTTAGTAAAGTTACTCTCCTCAGTTCACCACTGGCTTGTTTTCCCAGGTCCTACTTCACGGGATCTCCGATCATATAGGTTGGGTTACTACCATGGCAACTCATGTGGGTCTCATACCCATCTCCCTCGATGCACTATCTATCACAACACGTGATAGCCCTTTAGTAAAGGGATCTGCCAGATTCTTAGCCGTTTGGATATAATCCAACGCTATCACTCCGGAGTTTCTCAAACGTCTGACAGACTTCAATCTCATTCTTATATGTTTGTTGGACTTCATATTGTCCTTTGAACTCTTCACTTTAACAATAACCGTCTGATTATCGTAGTTCATAAGGATAGCCGGAACCGGCTTCTCAACCACAGGTAAGTCCATCAAAAGATCTCGAAGAAATTCTGCTTCAACACGAGATGTGTCTAATGCTGTTAATTCTGCTTCCATTGTCGATCTTGTTAAGATCGTTTGCTTGCAAGACTTCCAGGAAACAGCACCACCCCCAAGAGTAAACATATACCCAGTAGTGGCCTTCATCTCATCAGCATCAGAGATCCAATTCGCATCACTATACCCTTCAAGAACCGATGGGAATCCCGTATAGTGAAGCCCGTGGTTGACAGTACCTTTCAAGTAGCGCATAATTCTTTCAACGGCACGCCAATGAACATCGCCTGGGTTTGCAACAAACCGGCTAAGTTTGCTCACAGCAAACGCGATGTCAGGCCTTGTTGCGCTAGCTAGGTACATAAGTGAACCGATAATTTGAGAGAATCTCAATTGATCTATAGTTGTGCCTTTAAACTTTCTAATAAGCACACTAGGATCATATGGCGTTTGAGAGATCTTGCAGTCTGAATATCCAAAGCGACTCAAAATCTTCTCAACATAGTGGGATTGCAGAAGTGTAATCCCACCCTCATCATCTCTCAACAGCTTGATGTTCAAGATAACATCAGCCACCCCAAGGTCCTTCATCTCAAAGTTTTGAGACAGAAAAGACTTAACCTCCTCAATTACTTTGAGGTTGGTTCCAAATATCAGTATGTCATCAACATACAAGCACAATATAACTCCTTCGCCCCCACCATGGCGATAGTATACACATTTGTCAGCTTCATTAACAACGAAGCCAACAGATGTCAGAGTTGTATTAAACTTCTCATGCCATTGCTTAGGTGCTTGTCTCAGACCATATAAAGATTTCAGCAACTTACACACCTTTCCTTCCTGACCTTCTATCACAAAGCCATCTGGCTGTTGCATATAGATTTCCTCATTTAGCTCTCCATTCAGGAAAGCCGTCTTAACGTCCATTTGATGAACGAGAAGACCATGAGAGGCCGCCAATGAGAGTAGTACTCTAATGGTGGCCAGTCTAGCCACAGGTGAATAAGTATCGAAGAAATCTTCCTCTTCTTTCTGGGCATAGCCCTTGGCCACAAGCCTAGCCTTGTACTTTTCAATCGTACCATCGGGCCTAAGCTTCTTTTTGAACACCCACTTGCATCCCAATGGTTTGCAACCATAGGGACGATCAGTGATTTCCCATGTCCCGTTAGCCATGATGGAATCCATCTCGCTACGGACCGCAACTTTCCAGTAATCAACATCTGGAGAAGCATACGCTTCTGAAATAGAAGTGGGATTATCATCCACGAGGTATACGAAGAAATCATCACCAAAGGTCTTTGCAGTCCTTTGTCTCTTGCCCCTACCATGGGCTTCCTCGTCATCCTCCTCAGGATTTTCATCATGTGTTTGTTCATAATATTCCATAGGAATGGCAGGCTCAGGAGTTATCTCAGATTCCTGTCTAGAAGTGCTTTGCATATCTCTCATGGGAAATATATCCTCAAAGAATGTAGCATCCCTCGACTCCATTATTGTACCGACCTTCACGTCAGGTACCTCAGATTTCACTACTAGAAATCTATAGCCTACGCTATTCTTAGCGTATCCCAAATTAACGCAATCCACATTCTTTGGTCCAAGCTTACGCTTCTTGGGGATCGGTACATTGACTTTCGCCAAGCAGCCCCAAGTACGTAAGTACGAGAGTGTCGTCCTTCTCTTCGACCACTCCTCGTAGGGAGTGACCTCATTATCTTTTGTAGGAACTTTATTCAGGACATGACACGCGGTCAATATAGCCTCCCCCCACCATGCCTTGGATAAACCCGATGTATCTAACATGGCGTTAACCAAATCAGTTAGAGTACGGTTTTTCCGCTCGGCAACCCCGTTTGACTGGGGTGAATAGGGAGGCGTCCTCTCATGAATAATGCCGTGTTCCGCACAAAATGAATCAAATTCGTTTGAGAAGTACTCTCCACCACGATCAGACCGGACTCGTTTAATTTTCTTTTCAAGTTGATTCTCAACTTCTGCCTTATAGATTTTAAAGTAGTGTAGAGCCTCATCTTTAGTATTTAAGAGATACACATAGCAAAATCTAGTGGAATCATCTATCAATGTCATGAAGTATTTCTTTCCACCTTTAGTCAACACACCATTCATCTCACAAAGATCAGAATGTATGAGTTCTAATGGTGCCAAGTGTCTCTCCTCTACAGCCTTGTGAGGCTTGCGAGGTTGCTTTGCTTGCACACACGAGTGGCACTTAGAACCTTTGGCTAAAGTGAAAGTTGGGATTAAATTCAGTTTTGCTAGCCGCGACATAACACCGAAACTTATGTGACAAAGACGTGAATGCCAAACTTCAGATTCATTAACACTCGAATGAATATTGTTCACGACTTTATTACAAAAATCTGCTAGAGAAAGGCGGAACAGACCTCCGCATTCATAACCTTTTCCAACGAAAAGTCCATATTTCGTAACTACTACTTTATTAGACTCGAACACCAACTTAAACCCTTCTCTACACAGAAGGGAGCCACTAACGAGATTCTTCTTGATGGCGGGGACATGCTGCACGTTCTTCAGCTGCACGATCCTTCCCGAAGTAAACTTCAGATCGACCGTGCCAACACCAAGAACAGAAGCACTCGCGCCATTCCCCATCAATACGGACCCGCGACCGGTGGCCTGATAAGAAGAGAACAATGACAAGTCAGCACACACATGAATATTTGCACCCGTGTCCACCCACCAATCGGTGGACTGACAAACTGTAAATACAGTAAGTAAATTACTGTACCCAGATGCACCACTTTCATTGTTGCCCACAATCATGTTTGCAGACTTGGAGTCCTGCGCCGGCTTCTTGTACTTGTTTGGGCATTTGTTCGCCCAATGTTCCTCTGAACCACAAGTATAGCAGCCATCTCCCTTCTTATTCTTCTTGAAGGGCTTCTTCCCCTTCTTCTTGAAGTCGGTATTCTGTTGGACAGAGTTCTTTCCCTTGGGCTTGTGAGAATTGAAGTTCCTCTGATGTACCATATTGGCAGCAGAAGAGCTTTCCACCGCTTTTCTATTGGAGTCCTTTGCTCTCGAGTTCTGCTCAACACTCAGATGGCCGATGATGTCCTCTACTGAGAACTCACGCCTCTGATGTTTCAGAGTAGTAGCAAAGTTCCTCCAGGAATTAGGGAGCTTAGCAATTATACAGCCCGCGACAAACTTGCCCGGCAAATTGCACTTAAGAACCTCAAGTTCCTTAGCTATGCATATTATCTCATGAGCTTGTTCCAAAACAGAACGGTTGTCAACCATCTTGTAATCGTGGAACTGCTCCATAACATACATCTCACTCCCAGCATCGGTGGCCCCAAATTTAGATTCGAGCGCCTCCCACAAGTCCTTGGCAACATGCATATGTAAATATGCATCAACCAGCTTATCTCCGATCACGCTAATGACTGCTCCAAGGAATAGGACGGTGGCCTCCTTAAACATCTTCTCCTGTTCAGGAGTGATAGTTTCCGTAGGAGTGACACCGGCTACCCAGAACACGTTCATAGCCGTGAGCCATAAGGTGGTTCTCGTTTGCCAACGCTTGAAAAAAGTACCGGTAAACTTATCCGGTTTCAGTGCAGCAGCAAAACCATTACTCGAAAAATTCCTACAGACATTAGGTTTTTGGATTGTTGAGTAAATAGGCAATTTTCCGAGTATATTAATCCATAAAATAATAACTAGCATGGCATTGACTAGACTAATGACATACTGATCTTGAGCTAACCTAGCACATACTACGCATATAGTGGATACATCTACGCAAACAAGTAGTACTGCTAGGATAAATACGAACATGAGGTAAACGGGACGGAGTCGCCGGCGGCAGCAGCAGTTCAAGGAACGAACGCGTGAGGCAGATGTGATGGAGAGACGTGGGCCGAACCCACGTCCGAGTCGGTAACGGCCACGATCCGACGTCTCGGATCGTGCCTTGTCCGTTACGTATTCTCCGTTCCTGACCGGCAAAAATAAGCGCGTAGGTATGAGCTCGGCTCGGCTCATTCCCGCAACCCGCGGCGCGGCGCGGCGTGGCGAGGCGGGCGGCGGAGGAGGAGTGCGCGAGGGCACCTTCTCTTCTCACTCTCCAATAGCATGTGGAAGAGAGACCCTTATAAAGGGGTCCAAACTCTCCTCCACTAGCGGGGTGGGACTAAACTCCCACCACCTTGTCATGCCACTACCTACATGGGCCCTTGTAGATTTTTCTGAAATTACCTAATGGGCCTAAGGCCCACCTCCAAATTTCAACAAGGGGTGCTCGGCGATTTGCGAGTGGTTCGAGGGTGAGCCGCCTCGCAAGCATCACAATGATGTTGTGGCCGGGAGCTCCTCCCTCCACCCGTCGGTGGAGGAGTGGCGTTGCGAGCAGGCGCGCACGCAACGCTCAAGCACGGGCGTGGTCAAACTTCCACTGCCTCGTGACCCGCACCTCCGGATGGCAAAAAGGCTTGGTTCGAGGCGAAGGAGGCAACTGCCGCAGAAGATGAAGCTGTAGCGGTGCAGGTGGAGGCATTGTTTGAGGAGTACCAACTCGTCCAAGTCCTCTCCAGCACCCCCATGGAGTATCACCTCCACAACAAGAAGCCGAGCGACAACGACGACGGCGACGAATAGATCTTGTTCAAATTTATACAACAAGAAGCCGAGCGACAACGACGACGACGACGAATAGATCTTGTTTAAATTTATGTTTTAAGTATGAACTCCGTTTTATGCTCGTCCAATCTATGTTTTGTCAAGTAGAACTCCGTTTATGTAGCATGAACTATGTTATGTATAATGAACTCTGGTAATGTTTTAATGATGCGAAATACGAGTTTGAATAAGGGGTATATGTTTGTAAAATCTATTATGTCTCGATGTCTTGCGTGCATAAGTCGTTTTTGGAATATCGTAAGACCAACTTCAATGGAGCGATCCATTTCGTCTGTCGCCGTCCGTTTGGGTCGGCCCGGACACAAAAGTTGACCCAAATGGACGCGGGTCAGCTTGGCTTTCGCCTGACGACCAATTCCCGGCCCAATTTTGAGCCGGATTTGCGTCAACGCGGACACAAGACGGACGGACGCACGCGCCTACTCCTCTCCCCGGGCCCGCCGGTTGGTGGCATCCACCACCATTTCCCCCCATTTCCCAAAAAAAAACCTCCCGCCCACGCGCTCCCACCCCATGCCCGCCATGGACGATGACCTCGACCTCGATGCCATCGCCAACCTCGTTTCCCTCGCCTCATCTGACAAAGGCAAGCCTCGTGCCCCCCCGGAAGGCCGTCGCACCGAAGCCGAAGAAGGTGCTAATGCCCGAACAGCGGGCAAAGGAGTCGGCCAAGAGGAAGGACCGGAGGCGGACGCGAGCCGCGCAGCAGCAGGTCACCAACGCCCGCATCACGGCGGCAACGAGGGAGGCGGTCTACATGCTGGGGTTAAACCCTAGCCAGCACGGTCTCGTCAACACCGTCGTGGCCGCCGCGGTCAACACTGACTCATCCGCCTTCCTTCGGACGATGCTGCCCGACTCGCCCCGCGGGTTGGCTTGCAAACCGGTGCCCGGCTTCCACGTCTACCCGCAGGCCTCCCACCTCTCGGGAGAGTGCTCGCCCGAGGTGAGCATGGTTGTGCCTTCCACGCTCGCGCCCGCGACCATCGACCTCAACGCCACACCGGTGGCCGCTGGCTCGTCAGCCGGAGGCGCGAGGAAACGCGCGCGACAGGCGCCAGCCGACCAGCTGCCGGGCGCGCGCAACCTGTTCGACGGAATGCCGGCCGCCGGCGACGACGGCTAGATGCAGAACATGATCTTCGAGGGTGGCGCGCGGGACGCTGGCTTCAATCTCGACGAGACACAAAACCAGGATGACCGAGGGGCGTTCACGCCGCCCGCTGGCTACAATGAAGATCAAGCCGCCTTCATGCGTGATCAGGTCGGCCTGGACCTGGACGGCTTCCCTCTCGACCATGAGTTCCCTGAAGACTACGGGCTAGAGGAAGAGGGAGAGTGCGACATCGAAGCAGAGCCTTTGTTTGAGGACGAGCTCGCCAACCAAGCCGACGGGTCGAAGCTGAAGTGCAAGAGCAAGCAGACCAAGGCATACACGGCGGCCGAGGACAAGCTTCTTTGCGAGTGTTGGAGAGACATTGGGCAAGACCCCAAGATGGGCGCCGAACAAAATCATTCATCCTTTTGGATTCGTGTTCATCGTGAGTTCCATGAGCGCAAGAAGTTTCCGCAGTACCAAATAGTAAGCGCGCGCGGGTGGGTGTCCATTTCGAAGCGTTGGAGGGTGATCCAACAAGAGTGCAACACGTTTTTTTCTACTCTTGAGAGCGTCAAGCCCGCCCCGTGAGCGGCATCGACGTGCAAGACATGGTATGTGTCGGGGATATACCCCGCAGTGTAACCCGATTTGAAGTGACCTGGCAGGCGACTCATACTTGACCCCACAGGCGACTCAGACAAATTACGAAGGCCCAAGGCCCGACGTACACCCTGACATAAGGCGGCTCATAGAAAGGACAGGAGGTCCGGCTCACAAGAGGAGGCCCAAGAAGAGGAGAGACTCCCTCACAAAGGAAACAAGACCCGGATTAGGATTCAAGAGAGACTAGTCCTATTCCTACTCCTAGTAGGACTCTACATGTAAACTTACCCCTTCCACCTATATAAGGAGGGGTAAGGCGTCCCAAGAGGGACAAGATACACAACTTAGGTCTAGACAAGACAAATCATGAGATAGACAGATTAGACACCCACGAGATTAGAGGTGGCGAGTCTGCACCCTTGTAATCGAGATCATCATCTTCATCAATGAAACACAAGCAAGACGTAGGATTTTACCTCCATCGGAGGGGCCGAACCTGGGTAAACTCGCGTCTCTCGATTCCGACCAACCCCTCTCAAGCCGCCGCATGGTTGCGATGGCCTCACACCTAAGTTCTCTCACGATGACATATGTCATGACAAAACCACGACAGTATGCTAGCAAGCCGCCCTCTTTTTGTATCATCAAGTTTATGCTTTGGGTGTTCGTTTGCATATCATTTTGCCAATATGCTTGCATGAAATACATTTGTAGGCATTCAAGGTCCAACACAATGGTAAGTGCTTCAACCTCTGCCATTGCTTTAGGATGATCAAAGACGAGGAGAAGTTTAAGGCGCAATATGCCGCCCTCAAGTCGCATGGTGGGAAGCAAGCCGTGGAAGCGGTTGGGGACGGCGAGAAGGCTCGGCCGCGGGGGAAGACCAACTCCAAGAAGGAGGATAAGCGGGATGCGGCATCGATCGCCTTGATCGCAACCTTGGAGGGCATGATCACCAAGAAGGACTCAAGGGAGGAGAAGCGCCGGCAAGAAAGAGGAGCAAATGAACGCCTTCTTGAAGATCCAAAGGAGGAGGCTTGACATGGAGGCGGAGAAGCAAGCACAGATGCTTGAGATGGAGGTGGAGAAGCAAGCCAAGATGCTAGAGATCGAGGCCGCCAACGCTAAGACCAAGACCAAAGAAGTGGCTCTCGCGAGCATGATGACTGGGGTGGAGATCATGAAGGTGGATCTCAACACCGTGTCGTCAAGGAAGAGGCCGTGGTTCGAGAAGATGCAGGCCGACATGCTCAAGTTCGACGAGGAGTGATCTATGGCGGCGAGCGCCATCTTTTTTGGATGCCGACAGGTGTGCTGGCATGACCACGAAGGCCGCGATGGCGTGATCGAACTCAAGTCCCACCCTTTTTGTGTGTTGGCATGTCTGCTAGCGGGTTGACGAGTGCGCCAGCATGAACCGTGGTGTTATTTTTTTGAAGCCGGCATTGTATGCCGGCGCTGGCATATGATGCCGGCATGAGACATGGCCGCTGCCATGATCGGCCGTGTACCTTTTTTTTAAAATATTAATTGCGGACATGAAATGGATCGACGTATTGGACGCACTATCCATCTAAATCTAAAACAGGACGGACGTCGGACGACGGTCGATCCAAACGGACAAAAAACAAACAAATTTTGGATCGGTCGGTTGAAGTTGCTCTAAACCATTCTTTTTAAATGAACGTTTACGGGATGCGCTCTAAAGCTGCAACCTATCGCTGTCCTCGTGGCCCTAACCCATCCTCTCATCCTTTTATGAAGAAGAAGAAAAATATCTTGTCCGTCCTACCACTACCACATCCACCTAACGCCAGTCGGACCAACCAACGCACACAAACGCCCAAGAAATAACACGCCACGCTTCCTCCTCCCCGCATCGCCCAGATCCCAGAGCTCCAACAAAATCAACCATGCGCCCATCCACAGCTAGCTAGCCGAGCCGACGCAGTGTGATATTTTTGCGCCATTAATCGATCAATCACCCAGTCCCGACTCCCGAGCTCGAGCTCACGGCGACGACGACGTCGCGCGCGCGTCCAGGTCAGAGCCGTTATTTATAGGAGGATCTGACCATGTCTTCGCCCCCCAATAGCAACGACAGCGGCAAGAAGGACCCGCTGGACGCCATGGGCGCCTTCTTCTCGGCGCAGATGAACCGGCGCAAGCTGGTCACCACGCAGAAGCTGGCCATGTCCGAGCGCTGCACCTCCTGCGGCGACGAGTTCCCCGGCTGCGCCCACCGCCCCGCCGACCGCAAGACGTGGATGTCCGAGCTCGGCCCCGACCGCCTGCGCCTGCACCAGGTGGTCTGGCCGGGCTCCCACGACTCCGCCACCAACAGGATCGGCATCCCCTTCATCACCCGCCCCTTCGCGCAGTGCCAGTCGCTCTCCTGCTACCACCAGCTCGCCCTCGGCTGCCGCCTCCTCGACGTCCGCGTGCAGGAGGAGCGCCGCGTCTGCCACGGCGTGCTCGCCACCTACTCGGTCGACGTCGTGCTCGACGACGTCCTGCGCTTCCTCGCCGAGACCGAGTCCGAGCTCCTCGTCCTCGAGATCCGCACCGAGTTCGGCCGCGACGACCCGCCGGACTTCGCCAAGTACCTGGTCGAGCGCCTCGGGGTGCACCTGATCCCGCAGGACGAGGCGGTCTTCGGCAAGACCGTCGCGGAGCTGCTCCCCCGGCGGGTCATCTGCGTGTGGAAGCCGCGCAAGTCGCCGGCGCCCGGGCGCGGCGAGCTGCTGTGGAGCTCCGGGTACCTGCGGGACAACTGGATCGACACGGACCTGCCGGAGACCAAGTACGAGAGCAACCTCAAGTTCCTCGGCGAGCAGCCGCCGGCGAGGGACCGGCGGTACCTGTACAGGGTGGAGAACACGGTGACGCCGCAGGCCGACAACCCGGTGGTGTGCGTCCGGCCGGTCACGAACCGCATCCGCGGCTACGCGCGCAGCTTCATCGCCGAGGCCTTCGCCAAGGGCCTCGGCGACCGCCTCCAGGTCTTCTCCACCGACTTCATCGACGGCGACTTCGTCGACGCCTGCGCCGGCGTCACCAAGGCCCGCGTCGACGGCGTCGCGTGAACCTCACCGGCGTGCCGTGCATGGGCTTGTCTGCGTAGTAATTAGAGGTGTGGCCGCGCGCGATTAGAGGGGTTCGTTCTCTGTCCTTCGGGCTGTCATTTCGTGGCGTGCAGAGGAGCAGAAGCAGAAGCAGAGTGTGTGTGTACGTGCGCGTCCGGGTGGGCATTCTTTACAGGTAAACTTGGGATTAATGGTGTTGATGATCATGTCAGCGTGTGTGATGTTTTGTACTAGTGGATTGGGGGGTCTGTAAATACAGAGGAGAATTGCATGTGCAAAGGAATAAGCTAAAGTGTTGGTTGTGAATTGTCTGTTCATCTCAACAGAGAAAAGTTTTGAGTAGCCACAAGTAGGATAATTTTCATTCCCACAATAATTTAGAGCAACTTCAACAGAGAGCCACCCATTTTGTTTGCCATGTTTATTTGGATCGCCGCGGACAGAAAAATCAGGCTAACACGCTGACCCAAACGAACACATGTTCGTTTTTCGTCCGTCTACAACTCATTCCAGCCCTAAATTTGAGCGGCATTTGCATCGCCGCGGACACGAAGCAGAAGCGCTCGTCGTCTGCCCGTCTTTTCCCCTCGCCCGCAAGTCGGTGGCACATACACTAGTCGCCTCTTCCTCCTTCGCCTCCAAAAACACTCGACTGCCTTGCCCGACCACCGCCTCCCATCCCCGCCGCCCGCTTTCGACGTTGCCGCCAGCCATCCATGCCACAGACTCCTTCCGGTCGCCTCGTCTCCCTCAGCCGTCGCCAAGCTCTGCCACTTTCTCTCGGCAGGAGGCTCCTCTCCGGCCGGTGTCTTCCACTATGCCCGCAAGGTGCTCGACGCTTTGCCCAAGGTACAAATGGACTCCGATGATGAGTATTTTTTCTACAATGTTCTTTTGGACTCGGATGATTCTTCATCTGATGATGTGGAGATGGTGGCGGCTGCGTTGGTAGTCCACGGCCACGAAAGTATGGAGCGGCCACAGTTTAAGGGCCCCATGACGGGGCACACGCCGAAACTTAATCGCAACCGGGAGAGTGATCATTTCCTACTCTGAAAAGATTAGTTCAGTACCCCAAATTCGCTCTTCAAACTTCACTTGTTCCGTCGCCATTTTCGGATGGCTAGACATGTTCTCAAGTGTATTCTAGAGGGGGTGATTGGTACGATAACTATTTCGAGTGCAAGACGGATGCCCTTGATTGGCTTCTCCTCTTATCAGAAATGCGCTGTTGCCAACGCTCTCCGGTCTTTGCTAGGATGGCAGAAGACAATTGTTCGGAGGTCAATGTTGGGATCAATGAATACTATCTAGCCGACGATATCTATCCACAATAGTATACTCTTGTGAAGGCAATCTCCAATCCTGTAGGAGAGAAGAGAAGAGATTCACCCAAGAGCAAGAGAGTGTTAGAAAAGATGTAGAGCCTGACTTTGGCGTTCTTCAATTTCGATGGGACATCGCTCGATATCCTGTTAGAACATGGAGCACGCAAAAATTATGGAAGGTAATGACAGCTTGTGTGATCATGCACAACATGATCGTAGAAGATGAACGTCCAGAACGTTTGTGTGATCAAGGGCTTGAGTTTTAGGGTGACAATGTTGTGTCTGAGCATGAAGGAGAGGCAATGTTTGCACGGTTCGTCGAGTTTCATCATAAGATGCATGATTAAAATACTCACATACAGCTGCAAAATGATTTGGCTGAACATATGTGAATTCATCTCGGCAACGAGTAGATGTATCCACAACCTTTTCTTTTAAATGTATAGACTATGAGATATTTTTGTAATTCTTAAACTATGCAATATTTTCTATTAAACATTTATTAATCTAGAACATTTGTAATATTTATCAATGCCATAAAAATGACTGTAAGCCCGTCGCGCGGACGAAAAATGAATCGACGTATTAAATCGAGTCATTTATAAAAAAGGACGGACGAGCCGACTCAAACGGATAAAACACGAACAAAACACGCGTCCATTTGAATCGCACGGCTGGAGTTGCTCTTACATGAGTAGCCACTAGCCTGGAGAAAACCTTGATTATATATTATCCACTATCCAGGATGGTTTTCATCAACTCTCTGAAAAAGAAAAAAGGAAATCAGGATGGCTTTCAACTGGCCTTAATGTTCTCTGCTGCTGTTACCATCGAAGTTACTTGCGATCAAGGCAAGCGTTACGGTCCAGCATTTATTCGACGGTGGACAGCTTCTTTTTTTGTGAGATGGACAGCTTCTTTCTACATTAACATCAGATCAGGTCGATTTTCAAAATAAAATAAAATCACATCAGGTCATTTTAAGCTTGTACCTTTGCCTGTTTGATCTTTTTAAAAAAAGGTAACAAAGTTATTATTGTATTTGTGTGCATTTGCTATTTGCAAGTTGCCTGAAAATGCAACTTGCAATCGGTCGATTTGGGAAGAGATAAGATAGCAAGGTGTTTGCGAGCGACGATGCGGCGTCGTTGGTGAAGGAAACTTGATGGTGCAGGAAAAAACCCACTAGTGTAGGGAGGATGTTGGGCTTAGAGGGACAACCAAGGGGCGACAGTAGAGCGTCGAATGTATGGCTTTGGGAAGGCGGGGTGGGGGAGCGCCGGTCACAATGGGGTTTTGGTCGGCATCAGAGTGGGGCTCGGTGATAGGAGGAAGGAGAGACCGAGAGAAGAAGAAGTTGAAGCAATTTGTGTTTTTACACAACTATCGAATAGAGGATCAGAATTTCTCATGGCGAGATTGAGGGTCACGCTCAATGCGAGCGAGCTCAAGCTGGCCAGACGCCGTTTCACTTGGTTTAAAGAGTAGGCCAGGCCGATGCTGGTGCACCTTGACCGTGCCTTCTATGACAACGATTGGGAGCTGACCTTCTGTGGAAGCAACCGCTCGCCACCGCCATGTCGGACCACTGCCTGCTGCTGCTGCTGCTGACGTGCGAGCCGCCGGTTCCGTTTCGAGGCCTTTCGGCCGCACGTGCATGGGTTCCAGGAGGTAGTCGCCGCTGTGTGGAACGCGCCATGCCGGAGCGTGGATGCTTTCGGACGGCTGGCGCTCAAGCTTCGACGATCCTCGGTAGCGCTTCGACAATGGCATCGCTCCCATATGGGTGACACACTACTGCAGGTGCTCTTTGCCCGAGGCGCCGTCCTGTGTCTTGACACGGCGCAGGAGTCCAAGGTGCTAGAGCCCTAGGTTAACATTTGAGAAAGTATAGGCTTTGGTACACCTTCTTATCTAGCCATCCGTTCTTGCATCACGATTCATGCAATCTCTTTTCTCTTTTTTGTTCCTTTCAAATAAAAGAACATATGAACTTCAAACTTTGCAAGATGAAAAAACATTCTAACTAGAATGTGGGAAAAACTTTCAGATTTTTTTCGTGAAAAATACATAGTAAAGAATATATTTTCTACTTTAAAAATCTAACTTTGTATATTTATGTAGGTCGAAAAAATATGTAAGTTTTATCCACATTATCGTAAGAATGTTTTGTTGTCCTATAAAGTTCAAGTTCATATGTTGTTTTCTTTTGAAGAAACAAAAAAGAAAAGAAAATTCATGTAGTAAGTTAGTTGTGTAGAAGGAATCTCAAAGCAACATTAAAGGATAAGGATAAGAGGTGTTCGAAAGTCCGAGCTTAAAAAATCCATGTTCCAGAGCCCAACGAGCCGCAACTGTGCAAGATCCTGAAGTCGTGCATCCCGGGGCTAACTATCATCAAGCGCATCCGTCCCAAGCAATGCTCGTGCGTCACGTGGTTGCACATAGGCGATGCCAATACCAAGTTCTTTCACCAAAAAGCAAGCGCAAGGAGGCGTAGAAATTTCATCGCCTCGTTGCACGACAGCAGCTCCATCGCCACCGACCGGCCGTGCAAGGCCGATGTTGCTGCAAACTATTCCCAACAGCTTGTTGGTGAGCACGATATCGGCCGTGCTCTCGTGGATTGGGATGGACTAGGGATACAATAAGCCAGCCTTGATGAGCTCGAGGTACCTTTCTCGAAGGAGGAGATCCTCGCAGCAATCAAGGTTATGCGTGGAGATCGTGTGCCGAGCCGGACGGCCTCAAAAGGGTCTTCTACAAAGCCATAGTCGCGACAATCTTGCCAGATCTGGTGATAGTGTTGCAACAGCTATACCAGATGAACAGGGCGAGCCTTCACCGCCTCAACACCGCAAACACCATCCTTCTTGCCAAGAAGGAGGACGCGACATCGACGACACACGACAGGACGATCAGTCTTTATGCTCGACATGATTCGTGCGCGTGGCTTTGGTGCAAGGTGGTGCGACTAGATGCCCATGCTACTAGCTACCTCCTCGACACGGGTGCTGATCAATGGGGTGCCCGACCGTACAATCTTCCATCAACGCGGGTTGCGGCAGGGCGACCCGTTGTCGCCTTTCTTCTTCATACTCACAATGGAGCCCCTTCAACGGCTCCTCGACATTGAGGTACATGAAGGGGTGTTGTCGAAGCTCCGTGGCCGATTACCGCACCTACGGAAGTTGCTATATGCCGATGATGTCGGCCTCTTTATCAACCCGGTGAAATAAGACATGGTCACGCTCCACTCCATTCTTACCATGTCTTGGCTAGCATCAATGCTCAAGGTCAACTTCCAGAAGAGTGTAGTCCTCCCAATTCGATGCGAGCAGTTGGACGTACCTGACATCGTGTCCCCTCTCGACGCGGGCGTCGCGATTTTCCCGTGCAAATTCTTGGGCTTGATGTTGTCTTTGCAGGCCCTGCGCAAGGTCGAGGTGCAACCTCTCTTGGACAAGCTTTTCACACGCTTGGCCTGCTGGAAGGCCAAGCTGCTGTCGCAAGCGGGTAGGTTCGTGTTCCTTAACTATGTCCTCTCTGCTCCCACGGTGTACTCGGATGCGATCTACGCCCTACCGGCATGGGTGCGTGATACGTCTCTAATGTATCTATAAGTTTTGATTGTTCCATGTTGTTATATTATCATCCTAGGATACTGTTTGGGGCATGATTCACCAATTTATATTATTATTGAACACTAACCTATTTACCGAGTGTCTAGTGCCAGTTGTTGTTTTCTGCGTGTTTTTTCTTTTCAGTTTTGTAGTACCAAACGAAGTCCAATTGCCACGAAACCTTTTAATGATTTTTTGGACCAAAAGAAGACCTGGAAGCTTCGGGGGGGGGGGGGGGGCTGAAACCACATGAGAGTCCCCAAGGCAACATGGCGCGATGGGGGGGGGGGGGTGGCCGCGCCCTAATGCATTGGCGCCTCCATGTGGCCCCAATTGACCCGATTCCTAATCTATGTGGAGTTCATTGAGGATCTCAGACGTTCTCATGCTTTGGCTTATGATTTGCACCATGATGGATCAAGATCTTGAGAGAATAATTAAAGAGAAGAATTCTACATATGTATTGAAAATAGGATCATGATGAGCTCATATGTTGAGTCATGGATGATTATGTCTTGAAGCAAGTAATTCAAGTGAAGAATCCATTGTGCCTCTCAAGAAACTATGTTGTATCATGAAGACGAGCAAGTTATAGCCAATATGAGATTCATGGAGAACTTGATATGGTCATGGTGAATTGAGATATTGGTAATCATTTATGCAAGCAATGAAGCCTAATAAGAAATCAATAGGGCCTTCAAGACATCAAGATTAATCATGGATCAAAGATAAATGTTGACCAAGATGAAGATCAAAGAGTTAACTCAAAATTGGTAATCACACAAGCGCAAATGATGTACCACATGGGATCTTGTGGTATGGTAAGTAATTGTCAATTGCACTTTGTGTACTAACCCATACTATGTGTTGTCTATGTCTATGAGGGTTAGGTAATTCTCATGGGCTCGCATCAACAGAGAGATTTCAAGTGTCCATGAGAGGATGACATCAAGTGTTCATGATCATGTTTGACAAGGGCAAGTTCAAGATAACCATCCCTAAGGATTACATGCTTGAACCTTGTGGATGTTCACATGATGGACAAGTGAAGATGAATACAAAGCAAGGCTTTCCATGGTGTGTATGGAAGAGCTAATTGAAGACCTCATCAATGTCTTGCCTTCAGCTTGAGCCAAGAAGAAACAATAACATCAAGATCAAGTGAAAGGCCCGACTCAAAGGTATTAGTTCCTTTGACGTTAGTGGTGTGGAGTGATGATCACCGAATAAACATATACTCTCAAGAATGGATTATCGATAGCTATTTAGTGCAACTCTTTTATGATTCTTGAGTTTTAGGGATCCTGCATTATTAATAGGGGATCAAAGTGTTTTGTAATGGACTTTCTCAAGTCAACATCTTCTATACACAATTCCACTCCTATCATATATCCCAAAGTAAAACCGTTAGCCAAAACGGGTTCCCCAAATTCTATGATCAAATCTTTGCGTTTATTGCATCATCTATTTTGTTTTATATTGGGTGGTTCTCTATGTGAGGCCTTGAGCTTTTCAATAGCTACAAAACAAGCCCAAGATCATCAAAATCGGAGTTCGTATGTAAAAGTTACGCATGTTTTACTATTGGTATGCTTGTTGTTTTTCGGCAAGGTTCTGGGAAAAGTTTCGGGCTAAACAAAAAGTTTACGAAAATCTGGCCCAAAGGGAGCCCCGAAGTTCAGGCCCCTCCCGGAAGTTTCGGGGGACAGGCGTTCTGGGCAGGTTCCGGGGCAAGTTCCGGGCTAACCAGAAACTTTACATTGTCTGCCTCAATAGGGAGCCCGGAAGTTCTCGGCAAGCCTAGAAGTTTCGGGCTACATTTTTTTGTGCATAACGGGCAGATTTGGTGGGACACTATATAAGGTATCCTTCTTCCCCAACGAGTCAGAGCTTTTGGATTTGAGATTTCCCCATTGTTTTGAGCTCTCTCCTCCTCCCGCAAGCCTCAAAACTCCAATCCATTTTGGGGAAAACTATCCAATAGATCTAGGGTTCATTTGTTGTCCTCCTCCATTGTTCCTCTCCTCTTTCAACCCTTCATAGCATTACTTGCTTTCGGTGGGATTTGAGCATTCTTGTGGTAAATCCCGAAGAGATTTCTGAGAGTTCTTGAGAGAGATTTCATCCAAGCATACATCCACTCCTCTTGTCTCTTTTGACCAAAGCAATTTGTGATTTGAGCAAGTCTTGAGCATTTCCCCTTTGACCTTGTTACTCTTGGAGGTTGGAGACTCCTAGGCGTAGGAGTGATTCGGTGAGGAATCAACTTGTGATTTGTCCCCCGAAAAGTTTGTGAAGGTTTCTAGGCCACCTCAAGGTCTACCACTAGTGGTTGGGAATCCCCTTCATGGTGATATCTCAAGGAGATAGGGTGAGCCTTCGTGGCATTGGTGTGCCTTCGTGGTAACATCCACCTCTCCAACGGTGACTAGCTTCCCTCCAAGGAAGTGAACATTGGGATACATCCTCATCTCCATGACTTCGGTTATCCCTAACCCTAACTCCTTACTTGTGGTTTACTTTGGTTACTTGAGCGTACATTCACTACATATTGTTGTCCTCATTATATTGTGTTGGCTATTTATGTGCAAAGATTAGTCATTTAGGCCTACACTTTATATCCCGCAATTCATACTTGCTACTATTGATATATCTTGTGCTTAGTGTGAATTGCTAACTTGTGTCATACACTTACATATCTTGTGATATTGCTCAAGTAAGTTTGTGTAACTTACTTGTGCTTGTGAGTAATCTTGTTGTGCTCATCTTAGTAGAACAAGTTGTTGGTGCACGTAGTTGATCCTAGTATATTTAGGATTTGTGCTTGAAAAGTATCCTCTTAGTTTATTTTCGTATTAGGATAAAGCCAAATACGTAGAAGTTTTTAAAATGCTTATTCACCCCCTCTAGGCGACATCATGGTCCTTTCTCTCTCTCTCTCTCTCTCGATCTTCAAGACAATGATCATTGCATCTTCGCTTTGATCTGTCCGATGTAATTCTTTTGTACGGTGTGTTTGTTGGGATCCAATGAATTATGAGTTTATTTTCAGATTATTTATGAAAAATATTTGAGTCTTCTCTGAGTTTTATGATTCTTATTTGCATGATCATCATAGCTTCGGAAATCTATCCGATCTATTGAATTGCTTTGTCCAAGTAGTTTGATATTTCTTTAGTGGTAGGTGTGCATTGTAGTGGGTTCAAACTGGCTAGTTTCTATATCCTAGTGACAGAAAGGGGACAAGTTGCGTCTTTGTGTTGCTACCACTAAGGATAAAATGATGGGGTTTATTCATACTGGTTGAGTTTACTTTGTCTACATCATGTCATTGTTCTCCAAGCATTACTATGTTTTACTTACTCTAGATGCATGTTGGATAGTGGTCAATGGATGGAGTAATAGTAATAGGTGTAGGCAGGAGTCGGCCTATTTTCTTATGGCCATGATGCTTATATATACATGATCATTGCCGTGAAAATCGCATAACTATCCATTGTTCTATCAATTGCCCAACAATAATCCATCATATGTTGCTTTCATGAGAGATGCCACTAGAGAACACTAGGGCCCCCGGGTCTATTCACTTATATATTCAGAAAAAATATAATTTCCTCGCTGTTATTATTTGTTTTTATTTTATTTTGCAAGTCACAACTATCTACAATTATCTACACACCTCATTCGCTTGTAAAAACGAGATCAAGGGGATTGGCAACCCTTTTGTCCGCATTGGGTGCAAGTTGTTTGCTCTTTTGTGTGCAGTCGCTGAAGACGGCTGAGGATTGATATTCCTATTGGTTCAATAACCATGGTTTCCTAATCAAGGGAAATACTTATCCGCATTGTGTTGTGATAACCCGTTCCTCTTCATCAAAAACCCAACACAATATCAGTGCGCAAAGAGATAGACCGCCTACGCCGGGCTTGGCTATGGAGTGGCGGGGAGGTTTGTGTCACGCCCAAGATGCGACCCTATCCTCAATTTGGCATGAAGGCCTCGTCAGGGGTAGAAGCGCATCTCGTCGTGTCGCAAGAATGGATATCGTTACAAGTACATGTACTGAAAAGAAGAGATATATAAATAGAATTGGCTTACACACTCGCCACAAGCTACATCAGAGTCACATCAGTACATTACATAATCATCAAGAGTAAGAGCAGGGTCCGACTACGGACGAAAAAAACGAGAAAAGAAGAACGACGTCCATCCTTGCTATCCTAGGCTGCCGGCCTGGAACCCATCCTAGATCGATGAAGAAGAAGAAGAAGAAGCAACTACAAATGAACAATCAATGCGCTCGCGTCAAGTAACCTTTACCTGTACCTGCAACTGGTGTTGTAGTAATCTGTGAGCCACAGGGGACTCAGCAATCTCATTTCCAAAGGTATCAAGACTACCAAAGCTTAATGGGTGAAGCAAGGTTAAGTGGTGAGGTGGCCGCAGCGGCTAAGCATGTATATATGGTGGCTAACTTACGAGTACAAGAAATAAGAGGGGGAAGATCTACGCATAACGGACGTGAACTACTGATGATCAAATGAATGATCCTGAACACCTACCTACATCAGACATAACCCCACCGTGTCCTCGACCGGAGAAAGAACTCACCAAAGAGACAATCACGGGTACGCACACAGTTGGCATATTTTGATTAAGTTAACTTCAAGTTATCTAGAACCAGTGTTAAACAAAGTTTCCACGTTGCCACATAACCGCGGACACGGCTTTCCGAAAATATTTAACCCTGCAAGGGTGCTCCAACTAGTCCATCACAAATTACCACAAGCCGCATAGAAATCCTCGATCACGACACTCGCGATCTTGTCGGATTCCTTAGTGGAAAACCTCAACTCTGAGATTACCCAAAGCGTCATCGGAATCCCGATGCACAAGATATTCCGTCAAAGGTAAAAATAATCCAGCAAGGCCAAGGTGTGTCGACGAACCCGATAGGAGCTGCGTATCTCGTTCTCAGGACACACCGTCCATGCAAAGTGGACGGGAACCAAACCTCAAGTTGCCCCGTGGTGGCACCGCCGACTGCTAGGTGGGTGGACCAACACTCATGAGAAGCACTGGCCCGGGGGTTGATTAAATTATCCTCGGGTTAATTACTCCCTATGCAGTTCATTAGTTATTAGGCAAATGTAGTACCAAAGTTGGGCCTTGCCAGACCAGCTTTAATCTAAAACGAATTATCAAGGGAGTCCCCATAACAACCCCGATCGTGTTAGGAGCGCTCATTTATGGAACATAACACCGGTAGCCGAAAACTAAGGGGGCAAAGGTGAAACAAAACACCAGGCTAGAAAGGCCGAGCCTTCCACCTTTTACCAAGTATATAGTTCCATTAAATTAAATAGCATTTAAATATGGTGATATGACAAGGAACCCATGTTATCACATGGAAGCGTCTGCACCTGCAACTAGCAACGCTAACAACATGGATAAGCAAGCGGTAACATAGCCAATCAGTGGTTTGCTAGGTCGAACAGTTTGAAGGTAATCATGGCATTGTTGAGAGGCTGATATTTAACATGTGGTAGGCAACGAGACATAATCGATAGAAGCGATAAAACTAGCATGGCAATGATAGTAATGGTATCTGGGGAAATGGTCATCTTGCCCGAGATCCTGCTTGGAAGAAGAACAACTCCGAGAAGCAGTCGAACCAACGTAGTCGAACGGGTTCTCACATTCCGACACGCTTGCGGAACTCTATCGAGATGGAGCAAACCGGAAACAAACATCAACATAGATATTCACCACACGATGCACAACATGATGCATAACCTAATATGATGCATGATCAGTTCATTGATGCAAGGGATGGCATGGCAATTCACCTCACGCAAACACTACACATTAAGTGAAGCTCGATATGCAACGGGTTACATATCGACGAAACTCCACGATTGATTATTTAGTTCACTCCCGACTATTTACACGGCAATATTAACTTGTAGTTAACATGGCAAGGGTGAAGCGACGTTCCTACATGGCATCCTAGTCGGTTAACACGCGGAGCATAGAGCGGAGCTACGACACAAGAGACATGCAACACAAGATTATATGCCATGAATGCGTCATGCATGTAAGTTCAACATCACGGCAAGAAGAGAAAGGAGCAAGTGTCGCCACGGCGAGCGAAAATGAACCAAGGCGGCAAAACTGAAACGATGCCACGACAACGTTCCTATCCCGATAACTCATCGAGATAACGTGTCAACGAATAGGGAGCATGTGCGGGAACGGTAAATAATGATGGGGTGATCCCGGTTACCGGGTTCCCATGTGTTGAGGCACAACATAAGAGGGACAACGTGCAGCGGGCAACATACGGTGCATACATACATTCAACTCATACAACACATACATACGGTTCTCGGTCACGTCTCATCGGTATACCTTCGACGCGTGCGAATCGGAGCGGTTCAGTTCGGTGAAGGGGAACAATGGTCGTCGTGGACGTCGTGGAAGTCGTGGTACCGGTCTCGTCGACGGTAGTCGTTCGCTCGACGTCGTGGTTCTCGGGTCTTCGGCATCGGTAGTCGAACTCGTTTTCCAAAGACGTTCGGGGGTCGTCGAGGACGTCGTTGTCGTCGTGGTACTCGGGTCTCGTCGGATCTATGAAGGAGGGAATGGTGCACGCGGCGACGGCAAGCGGCAGCAACAACTAGTCTAGCAGCAACCTCGGCAAGCAGCAGCTAACAAACTACGACAACTAGCAACGGCAACTACCAACCTACAACAAGAGCAACAGGGACAGTAGGCGGCAGCAGCAACACCATGCGGCAGCACAAGCAACTACAGGCAGGTAACGCAGCACAAACAAACACCAACAACATCGGCTCAGGCTGCAGCTGGCAGCATAGCAGCAACATATCCAACAGCAAGCGGCAGGCAGGCAAACTCAGCCGCAGCAGCAACTCACAGCAACCCGCATCAGCAACGGCAGCTAGCGGGCAGCAAGGCATCAGCAAGCAACAACCAGCAGCACGCAGCAGCAGCGGCATGGGCAGCAGCAAGCTAGCAACAGCTATAGCGGCGACACAGCATACGGAAACAGCAGCTAAGCAGCAACATGCGCGGGGGGGGGGGGACGGCGGCAGCAGGCATGCCGCAGCGACAACAACTACAGGCAAGCGATGGCAAGGGGAAGCAGGAGGTGAGCACGGCTCGGCAGGGGAGAACGGCCATGGCGGCGGCGCGGGGCTGACGGAGAACGGGACGAGGGAGGCCAAGGGCGGCGCAAGCACGGGGTGAGGGAGCACGAGACCAAGGCGCGGGAGGCGGCGGCCATGGCGGCAGGGCCGGAGCTGGCGCGCGGGGAAAGAGGCGGCGCGCAGGGGATGGAGCAGGCGGTGCGGCGGGGGAGCTGCTGCAGGCGCTAGCGGCTGCGGGGAGGCAAGCACGCGGCTGCTGAGGCCGGCCGACGGCGGGGTTGATGTTGGGGAACGTCGCATGGGAAACAAAAATTTTCCTACGCGCACGAAGACCTATCATGGTGATGTCCATCTACGAGAGGGGATGAGTGATCTACGTACCCTTGTAGACCGTACAGCAGAAGCGTTAGTGAACGCGGTTGATGTAGTGGAACGTCCTCACGTCCCTCGATTCGCCCCGCGAACAATCCCGCGATCAGTCCCACGATCTAGTACCGAACGGACGGCACCTCCGCGTTCAGCACACGTACAGCTTGACGATGATCTCGGCCTTCTTGATCCAGCAAGAGAGACGGAGAGGTAGAAGAGTTCTCCGGCAGCGTGACGGCGCTCCGGAGGTTGGTGATGACCTTGTCTCAGCAGGGCTCCGCCCGAGCTCCCCAGAAACGCGATCTAGAGGAAAAACCGTGGAGGTATGTGGTCGGGCTGCCGTGGAAAAGTCGTCTCAAATCAGCCCTAAAACCTCCGTATATATAGGTGGGAGAGGGGGAGCCTTGCCTTGGGGCTCAAGGAGCCCCAAGGGGGTCGGCCGAGCCAAGGGGGGAAGGTCTCCCTGTTGGGGAACGTCGCATGGGAAACAAAAATTTTCCTACGCGCACGAAGATCTATCATGGTGATGTCCATCTACGAGAGGGGATGAGTGATCTACGTACCCTTGTAGATCGTACAGCAGAAGCGTTAGAGAAAGCGGTTGATGTAGTGGAACGTCCTCACGTCCCTTGATCCGCCCCGCGAACAATCCCGCGATCAGTCCCACGATCTAGTACCGAACGGACGACACCTCCGCGTTCAGCACACGTACAGCTCGACGATGATCTCGGCCTTCTTGATCCAGCAAGAGAGACGGAGAGGTAGAAGAGTTCTCCGGCAGCGTGACGGTGCTCCGGAGGTTGGTGATGATCTCGTCTCAGCAGGGCTCCGCCCGAGCTTCGCAGAAACGCGATCTAGAGGAAAAACTATGGAGGTATGTGGTCGGGCAGCCGTGAGAAAGTCGTCTCAAATCTGCCCTAAAAGCCCCATATATATAGGAGGAGGGAGGGGGACCTTGCCTTGGGGTCCAAGGGACCCTCAAGGGGTCGGCCGAGCCAAGGGGGGGAGGACTCCCCCCAAAACCGAGTTGGACTTGGTTTGGTGGGAGGAGTCCCCCTCCCTTCCCACTTCCTCCCTCTTTTTTTTTCTTTTCCTTTGATTTCCTTCTCTAGGCGCATAGGCCCCCTTGGGGCTGTCCCACCAGCCCACTAAGGGCTGGTGTGTCTCCCCAAAGCCTATGGGCTTCCCCGGGGTGGGTTGCCCCCCCCGGTGAACTCCCGGAACCCATTCGTCATTCCCGGTACATTCCCGGTAACTCCGAAAACCTTCCGGTAATCAAATGAGGTCATCCTATATATCAATCTTCATTTCCGGACCATTCCGGAAACCCTCGTGACGTCCGTGATCTCATCCGGGACTCCGAACAACATTTGGTAACCAACCATATAACTCAAATACGCATAAAACAACGTCGAACCTTAAGTGTGCAGACCCTGCGGGTTCGAGAACTATGTAGACATGACCCGAGAGACTCCTCGGTCAATATCCAATAGCGGGACCTGGATGCCCATATTGGATCCTACATATTCTATGAAGATCTTATCGTTTGAACCTCAGTGCCAAGGATTCGTATAATCCCGTATGTCATTCCCTTTGTCCTTCGGTATGTTACTTGCCTGAGATTCGATCGTCAGTATCCGCATACCTATTTCAATCTCGTTTACCGGCAAGTCTCTTTACTCGTTCCGTAATACAAGATCCCGCAACTTACACTAAGTTACATTGCTTGCAAGGCTTGTGTGTGATGTTGTATTACCAAGTGGGCCCCGAGATACCTCTCCGTCACACGGAGTGACAAATCCCAGTGTTGATCCATACTAAATCAACTAACACCTTCGGAGATACCTGTAGAGCATCTTTATAGTCACCCAGTTACGTTGCGACGTTTGATATACACAAAGCATTCCTCCGGTGTCAGTGAGTTATATGATCTCATGGTCATAGGAATAAATACTTGACACGCAGAAAACAGTAGCAACAAAATGACACGATCAACATGCTACGTCTATTAGTTTGGGTCTAGTCCATCACGTGATTCTCCCAATGACGTGATCCAGTTATCAAGCAACAACACCTTGTTCATAATCAGAAGACACTGACTATCATCGATCAACTGGCTAGCCAACTAGAGGCATGCTAGGGACGGTGTTTTGTCTATGTATCCACACATGTAAATGAGCCTTCATTCAATACAATTATAACATGGATAATAAACGATTATCTTGATACAGGAATTATAATAATAACTTCATTTATCATTGCCTCTAGGGCATAATTCCAACAGTCTCCCACTTGCACTAGAGTCAATAATCTAGCCCTCACATCACCATGTGAATTACATTGTAATAAATCTAACACCATACAGTTCTGGTGTTGATCATGTTTTGGCCGTGGAAGAGGTTTAGTCAGCGGGTCTGCTACATTCAGATCCCTGTGCACTTTGCATATATTTACGTCCTCCCCTTCGACGTAGTCGCGGATGAGGTTGAAGCGTCGTTTGATGTGTCTGGACTTCTTGTGAAACCATGGTTCCTTTGCTAAGGCAATGGCACCCGTGTTGTCAGAGAACAAGGTTATTGGATTCAGTGCGCTTGGTACCACTCCAAGATCCGTCATGAACTGCTTCATCCAGACACCCTCCTTAGCTGCCTCCGAGGCAGCCATGTACTCCGCTTCACATGTAGAATCTGCTACGACGCTTTGCTTGGAACTGCACCAGCTTACCGCACCCCCATTAAGAATAAATACGTATGCGGTTTGTGACTTAGAGTCGTCCGGATCTGTGTCAAAGCTTGCATCGACGTAACCTTTTACGGCGAGCTCTTCGTCACCTCCATACACGAGAAACATCTCCTTAGTACTTTTCAGGTACTTCAGGATATTCTTGACCGCTGTCCAGTGATCCACTCCTGGATTGCTCTGGAACCTACCTGCCATACTTATGGCCAGGCTAACATCCGGTCTAGTGCACATCATCGCATACATGATAGAACCTATGGCTGAAGCATAGGGGACGGAGCGCATATGCTCTCTATCTTCATCAGTTGCTGGGCACTGAGTCTTACTCAATCTCGTACCTTGTAAAACTGGCAAGAACCCTTTCTTGGACTGTTCCATTTTGAACCTCTTCAAAACTTTATCAAGGTAAGTGCTTTGTGAAAGTCCTATCAGGCGTTTTGATCTATCCCTATAGATCTTAATGCCTAGAATGTAAGCAGCTTCTCCTAGGTCTTTCATAGAGAAACTTTTATTCAAGTAACCTTTTATGCTCTCCAAAAGCTCTACGTTGTTCCCAATCAGTAATATGTCATCCACATATAATATTAGAAACGCCACAGAGCTCCCACTCACTTTCTTGTAAATACAAGATTCTCCAACCACTTGTATAAACCCAAATGCTTTGATCACCTCATCAAAGTGTTTGTTCCAACTCCGAGATGCTTGCACCAGTCCATAAATGGATCGCTGGAGCTTGCACACCTTGTCAGCATTTTTAGGATCGACAAAACCTTCGGGTTGCATCATATACAACTCTTCCTTAAGGAAACCGTTAAGGAACGCCGTTTTGACATCCATCTGCCAGATTCCATAATCGAAAAATGCAGCTATTGCTAACATGATTCTGACGGACTTAAGCATCGCTACGGGTGAGAAGGTCTCATCGTAGTCAACTCCTGGAACTTGTGAAAAACCCTTTGCCACAAGTCGAGCTTTATAAACGGTCACATTACCGTCAGCGTCCGTCTTCTTCTTAAAGATCCATTTGTTCTGAATAGCCTTGCGGCCCTCAGGTAGTATCTCCAAAGTCCACACTTTGTTCTCATACATGGATCCTATCTCGGATTTCATGGCTTCTAGCCATTTGTTGGAATCTGGGCCCACCATCGCTTCTTCATAATTTGCAGGTTCATTGTTGTCTAACAACATGATTGATAAGACGGGATTACCGTACCACTCTGGAGCAGCGCGTGATCTCGTCGACCTACGTGGTTCAACAGAAACTTGAACTGGAGTTTCATGATCATCATCATTAACTTCCTCCTCAACCGGCGTCGCAACGACAGAGGTTTCCCCCTGCCCTGCGCCACCATCCAGAGGGATGAGAGGTTCGACAACCTCTTCAAGTTCTATCTTCCTCCCACTCAATTCTCTCGAGAGAAACTCCTTCTCGAGAAAAGTTCCGTTCTTAGCAACAAACACTTTGCCCTCGGATTTGAGATAGAAGGTGTACCCAACTGTCTCTTTTGGGTAACCTATGAAGACGCACTTTTCCGCTTTGGGTTCCAGCTTTTCAGGCTGAAGCTTTTTGACATAAGCATCACATCCCCAAACTTTAAGAAACGACAACTTTGGCCTTTTGCCATACCATAGTTCGTATGGTGTCGTCTCAACGGATTTTGATGGTGCCCTATTTAAAGTGAATGCAGCTGTTTCTAATGCATAACCCCAAAACGATAACGGCAAATCGGTAAGAGACATCATAGATCACACCATCTCTAATAAAGTACGATTACGACGTTCGGACACACCATTACGCTGTGGTGTTCCAGGCGGTGTCAACTATGAAACAATTCCACATTGTCTTAAGTGAGCACCAAACTCGAAACTCAGATATTCACCCCCATGATCAGACCGTAGGAACTTGATCTTCTTGTTACGATGATTTTCAACTTCACTCTGAAATTGCTTGAACTTTTCAAATGTTTCAGACTTGTGCTTCATCAAGTAGACATAACCATATCTACTCAAATCTTCAGTGAAGGTGAGAAAATAACGATATCCGCCGCGTGCCTCCACGCTCATCGGACCACACACATCGGTATGTATGATTTCCAACAAGTCACTTGCACGCTCCATTGTTCCGGAGAACGGAGTCTTAGTCATCTTGCCCATGAGGCATGGTTCGCACGTGTCAAGTGAATCAAAGTCAAGTGACTCCAAAAGTCCATCAGCATGGAGTTTCTTCATACGCTTTACACCAATATGACCTAAACGGCAGTGCCATAAAAATATGGCGCTATCATTGTTAACTCTAACTCTTTTGGTCTCAATGTTATGTATATGCGTATCGCTATCAAGATTCAATATGAACAATCCTCTCACATTCGGTGCATGACCATAAAAGATGTTACTCATAGAAATAGAACAACCATTATTCTCAGACTTAAAAGAGTAACCGTCTCGCAATAAACAAGATCCAGATATAATGTTCATGCTCAACGCAGGCACTAAATAACAATGATTTAAGTTCATCACTAATCCCGATGGTAGCTGAAGTGACACCGTGCCGACGGCGATTGCATCAACCTTGGAACCGTTTCCTACGCGCATCGTCACTTCGTCTTTCGCCAGCCTTCGTCTATTCCGCAGTTCCTGCTTCGAGTTGCAAATGTGAGCAACAGAACCGGTATCAAATACCCACGCACTACTACGAGAGCCGGTTAAGTACACATCAATAACATGTATATCAAATATACCTGATTTTTCTTTGCCCGCCTTCTTATCTGCCAGATACTTGGGGCAATTGCGCTTCCAGTGACCCATACCCTTGCAATAGAAGCACTCTGTTTCAGGCTTAGGTCCAGCTTTGGGTTTCTTCGGCGGATTGGTAACATGCTTGCCGCTCTTCTTCGAATTTCCCTTCTTGCCTTTGCCGTTTCTCTTGAAACTAGTGGTCTTGCTCACCATCAACACTTGATGTTCTTTACGGAGTTCAGACTCTGCGACTTTCAGCATCGCAAACAACTCGCCGGGAGACTTGTTCATCCCTTGCATGTTGTAGTTCAACACAAAGCCTTTATAGCTTGGCGGCAGTGATTGAAGGATTCTGTCAGTGATAGTTTCTTGCGGGAGTTCAATCCCCAGTTCAGCTAGACGGTTTGAGTACCCAGACATTTTGAGCACATGTTCACTGACAGACGAGTTTTCCTCCATCTTGCAAGCATAGAATTTATCGGAGGTCTCATACCTCTCGATCCGGGCGTTCTTCTGAAAGATAAACTTCAACTCCTGGAACATCTCAAATGCTCCATGACGCTCAAAGCAACGTTGAAGTCCCGGTTCTAAGCCATACAAGACTGCACATTGAACTATTGAGTAGTCCTCCTTACGCGCTAACCAAACGTTCTTAACATCCTGATCAGCCGTAGCGGGTGGTTCATCTCCTAGCGCAGCATTAAGGACATAATCCTTCTTCCCAGCTTGTAAGATTAGCTTAAGATTACGAGCCCAGTCTACAAAGTTGCTTCCATCATCTTTCAACTTAGCTTTCTCTAGGAACGTATTAAAATTCAGGATGACACTTGCGTGAGCCATGATCTACAACACAAATATTTTCAAAGTGGACTTAGACTATGTTCAAGATAATTAGAGTTCAACTTAATCAAATTATATGCTAAACTCCCACTCAAAAAGTACATCTCTCTAGTCATTTGAGTGGTTCATGATCCACTTACACTATCCCAAGTCCGATCATCACGTGAGTCGAGAGTAGTTTCAGTGGTAAGCATCCCTATGCTAATCATATCAACTATATGATTCATGATCGACCTTTCGGTCTCATGTGTTCCGAGGCCATGTCTGCACATGCTAGGCTCGTCAAGCTTAACCCGAGTGTTCCGCGTGCGCAACTGTTTTGCACCCGTTGTATGTGAACGTTGAGTCTATCACACCCGATCATCACGTGGTGTCTCGAAACGACGAACTGTAGCAACGGTGCACAGTCGGGGAGAACACAATTTCGTCTTGAAATTTTAGTGAGAGATCAACATCACATGCAATTCATAAGTGACATGATATGGCCATCATCACGTGCTTCTTGATCTCCATCACCAAAGCACCGACACGATCTACTTGTCACCGGCGCCACACCATGATCATCCATCAACGTGTTGCCATCGAGGTTGTCGTGCTACTTATGCTATTACTACTAAAGCTACATCCTAGCAAAATAGTAAACGCATCTGCAAGCACATATGTTAGTATAAAGACAACCCTATGGCTCCTGCCGGTTGCCGTACCATTGACGTGCAAGTCGATATTTCTATTACAACATGATCATCTCATACATACAATATATCACATCACATCATTGGCCATATCACATCACAATCATACCCTGCAAAAACAAGTTAGACGTCCTCTAATTTTGTTGTTGCATGTTTTACGTGGTGACCAAGGGTATCTAGTAGGATCGCATCTTACTTACGCAAACACCACAACGGAGATATATGAGTTGCTATTTAACCTCATCCAAGGACCTCCTCGGTCAAATCCGATTCAACTAAAGTTGGAGAAACCGTCACTTGCCAGTCATCTTTGAGCAAAGGGGGTTACTCGTAATGATGAAACCAGTCTCGCGTAAGCGTACGAGTAATGTCGGTCCAAGCGCTTCAATCCAACAATACCGCGGAATCAAGAAAAGACTAAGGAGGGCAGCAAAATGCACATCACCGCCCACAAAACCTTTTGTGTTCTACTCGAGAAGACATCTACGCATGAACCTGGCTCTGATACCACTGTTGGGGAACGTCGCATGGGAAACCAAAATTTTCCTACGCGCACGAAGACCTATCATGGTGATGTCCATCTACGAGAGGGGATGAGTGATCTAGGTACCCTTGTAGATCGTACAACAGAAGCGTTAGAGAACGCGATTGATGTAGTGGAACGTCCTCACGTCCCTCGATCCGCCCCGCGAACAATCCCGCGATCAGTCCCACGATCTAGTACCGAACGGACGGCACCTCCGCGTTCAGCACACGTACAGCTCGACGATGATCTCGGCCTTCTTGATCCAGCAAGAGAGACGGAGAGGTAGAAGAGTTCTCCGGCAGCGTGACGGCGCTCCGGAGGTTGGTGATGATCTCGTCTCAGCAGGGCTCCGCCCGAGCTCCGCAGAAACGCGATCTAGAGGAAAAACGATGGAGGTATGTGGTCGGGCAGCCGTGAGAAAGGCGTCTCAAATCTGCCCTAAAAGCCCCATATATATAGGAGGAGGGAGGGGGACCTTGCCTTGGGGTCCAAGGGACCCTCAAGGGGTCGGCCAAGCCAAGGGGGGGAGGACTCCCCCCCAAACCGAGTTGGACTTGGTTTGGTGGGAGGAGTCCCCCTCCCTTCCCACTTCCTCCCTCTTCTTTTTTTTTGATTTTTCTTCCAATGCGCATTGGGCCCTTTTGGGCTGTCCCACCAGCGCACTAAGGGCTGGTGCGCCACCCTGAAGGCCTATGGGCTTCCCCGGGGTGGGTTGCCCCCCCGGTGAACTCCCGGAACCCATTCGTCATTCCCGGTACATTCCCGGTAACTCCGAAAACCTTCCGGTAATCAAATGAGGTCATCCTATATATCAATCTTCGTTTACGGACCATTCCGGAAACCCTCGTGACGTCTGTGATCTCATCCGAGACTCCGAACAACATTCGGTAACCAACCATATAACTCAAATACACATAAAACAACGTCGAACCTTAAGTGTGCAGACCCTGCGGGTTCGAGAACTATGTAGACATGACCCGAGAGACTTCTCGGTCAATATCCAATAGCGGGACCTGGATGCCCATATTGGATCCTACATATTCTACGAAGATCTTATCGTTTGAACCTCAGTGTCAAGGATTCATATAATCCCGTATGTCATTCCCTTTGTCCTTCGGTATGTTACTTGCCCTAGATTCGATCGTCAGTATCCGCATACCTATTTCAATCTCGTTTACCGGCAAGTCTCTTTACTCGTTCCGTAATACAAGATCCCGCAACTTACACTAAGTCACATTGCTTGCAAGGCTTGTGTGTGATGTTGTATTACCGAGTGGGCCCCGAGATACCTCTCCGTCACACGGAGTGACAAATCCCAGTCTTGATCCATACTAACTCAACTAACACCTTCGGAGATACCTGTAGAGCATCTTTATAGTCACCCAGTTACATTGCGACGTTTGAGACACACAAAGTATTCCTCCGGTGTCAGTGAGTTATATGATCTCATGGTCATAGGAACAAATACTTGACACGCAGAAAACAGTAGCAACAAAATGACACGATCAACATGCTACGTCTATTAGTTTGGGTCTAGTCCATCACGTGATTCTCCTAATGACGTGATCCAGTTATCAAGCAACAACACCTTGTTCATAATCAGAAGACACTGACTATCTTTGATCAACTGGCTAGCCAACTAGAGGCTTGCTAGGGACAGTGTTTTGTCTATGTATCCACACATGTAAATGAGTCTTCATTCAATACAATTGTAGGATGGATAATAAACGATTATCTTGATACAGGAATTATAATAATAACTATATTTATTATTGCCTCTAGGGCATAATTCCCACAGTTGACCTGGGGCTGCGAGCAGGAGGGAGCACGCGGCAGGATGGCGAAGGCCCGACACACGAGATCGAGAGAGGTGGAACGAGGGGAGGACGACGGCGCTTGGGGGAACAACGAGGGAACGAGGCAGAGGGGCTCACTAGGGTTGGCCAGCTGGGCCTTTGGCCTGACAGGCTGGGCTGGCTCCCTCTCCCTACTTTGGGTTTTTCCCCTTTTTATAAACAGAAAAGTCCAACAAAATGAAAAAGGTTTTTAACAAAAATAGAAAAATGCTTTTGGCTCCCTTTGAAAAAAATATACCCCAACTATAAAATAGCTTGGGCATTTTTTAAACAAATAAAAAATGAAACCCTTTTAAGAATTAAAATAAAACCCTTTTAACAAGAGAATAAAATTAAACCCTTTTCTTACAAAAGAATAAAACCAAACCCATTTTATTTAAAGAATAAAATAAAGGCTCTTTAAAGGAGAAAAGAAAAGAGTCTGTTTTAGAAAATAAACAAAGGGAAAAAAATAAAGGAAACCCAAGGGGTTGTCCCCACATTTAATAAAAGGACTTTTATTGAAAAGAAGAAGACGGGCCCTTTTAAATAGGGGTTTAAAACGGGAAACTTTAGCAAATCGCAAAAACGAAATAAGAGGGGAGAGGGGGAGTTCCTATCGCACTAAGACTCGGTGAGCACTCGAAGCACACACACTCGAAACACCACACGCGACAGATGATGCAAGATGCCATGCATGATGCGACGATGCAAACTAAATGATGATGCAACAAATAAAACTAATCACACGACGGAAACGGAATAGAAGGGGGAATCTTCTGGAACGTCGGCATCGGGCTGTCACAACTCTCCTACACTACAAGAGGATCTCGCCCCGAGATCCAAGAATGAAAGGGGGAGAGGATGAGAAAGCAAGAGGTAAAAATTTAGTCGCTTCTTTGACAAATGAGTGACACCAACAATCCTTGAAGGTTGCAAAGAGATGAGGACTGATAAGAGAAACAAGCAAGAATTCAGGGAAAATTTCGGCATCACTTCGGTTGGAAAATGGGACAAAAAATTCGATAAGATGGAAGAAATATACAATATTCACAACCAACAACTAAATATAACAAGGGAACACCATTATCTTGATAGAACAACAAGATTGACCCAAAAGAGCAACATCACAATGCCTCCAGAACAAGAGAATATGAACTAGCTCAAGCGGAAGAAGAGAATGAAGAAAAGAATGAAAACTACTATCTCAAATGAACTTGGCAAGCATCCTTGCAAGAAGAATTGGACGAAGTTGTTGGAAAAACAACAACGAAAAGAACAAGATAGTAGTGGGCTTATGGAAACCTTTCAAGCTAATGAAGTGACAACCAGCCACTAACAGAAACAAGGGTTGATTGGGAGAAACAAGATCTGAACAATTTCTTACACCAAGAGGATACATTGAGAACTTGGATTAATGACAAGCACCATGATAGCACAATCCATAGGAAAATCTTTCGGTGAAGTCCAAACCAAGATAGCTCAATGAATAAATCATGGGTTGAAAATATCTCATGATCATAGAATTGGTGTGTTTAATTATCTCATACTTGAAAGGAAAACTCTTCGAGGCTCCTACACTACAAGAATGCTATAATACCACCTCAAATGATAAACGCATTGAAAATGCAAGAGAAAGAATACTTGAGGCTCTCCAACAAGAATCTTGAAGAACACTTGAGAAAAATCACACCCTTGAAGAATCACCACGACGAGCCTCCGTATGAAAAGGATGATGCAAAGATAAGAAGGATGAAAGAATAAGATTGAAGCATTGCAAGACTTCGATGAAGCTTCACGAAGAGATACTTGAGAAAACTTGGAACTCCGGAAAGAAAAGATAAGAACACTCGAGAAAAAGGAATTGATGTTATGAGGCACTCTGGAAGAAAGATTGAAATCACTATGAACAAGAATAAGAATTATGTTATGCTTATCCTTCATCAAGTTTAATTGATGACAAGCAACGGATTTAGCATACAACTTATTCTTCTAGAAATTATTGAGGAGAGATATGAGCACAACCTAGAAGAATTGTTGCAAGAAACACCAGTGAGAATTGAAATGAACGAGGCAACCATGAATGAATGGAGATACATGAGAATGAAGAGATCATGAGCCACCTGAGAGAAACGCTTGAACAAGCACCGGAATGATTGAGAGACGAACGAAGAGCCAACAATTGAGAAGAATTGAGGATGAAAGCTGAAAGCTGAGAATGAAGAATCTTCTAAAATGATGGCCTTCGGAGGATCGAGAATGAAAACAACTCAGAAAAGCACCGGATAGCAAGAAATAGATTCGCATGATTGGAACAATTCAAGATGATAACAGAAAGGTGAAATGACGAATCTCCAAGAGGACGAACCAAGATTTGAGAGAAACACTCCTTCGGTCTTGAAGCTAAAAATGACGAGGAGAACACCACCAAGAATAACTAAGACACTCCGGAATAAAGAAGAATGCAAGATTGAGCCAAATATGAGAATTAATTCAAATTGATCTTGAAGAAGGAATATGACTGATGAAATTCATACTTATGTCATAGTTGAAAAGATTTAGAGATCTCCAGAAAATTAGAAGAGACATATAAGATCTTGGGAAAAACCTGTGGGTTATGGGCCCACTCAAAGAAACCACCGTTGAAATGATTTCTTAGAAAGAGAGATATTGCACCGGTACAAAGAAAACTAGATGAGGTTGAGCACCTCGAAATTATTAAAGATCTGAAACAAGAAACTCTGAGATATTTTCAACACTTCGGATAGAATAGAGATAAATGCCAACAGAAGACTAGATAAGAATTTCTAACACAAGAGAGAATTTAAAGGATGACACGGATACGATGAACACGGATAACTAAATTGAATTCACCGGAAAAGATAACAATATTGAATAAAGATGAACACGAAGCTCTTGAGAATCTTCACAACGAATCACCGGATAGGACACGGAATACAAGATAGCGGAAGCAACAATGAAAAGAAAAACTCTTGGATGAAAATTGAATCACTGAAGAAAAAGGGTGGGAGGGCGGGGAAAAACAAAGACAACTTGAGACAGATGAGACAACTCCGGAAAGAATTGAGAGAATAATCTGCAAAAAATGGAGAGGATTGAATTCACTTGAAGAGAAGCACACCGGCTGCAAAAGAATTAACATAAAACAACTCCGGTTGACAAGAATTGATATGATAATTTATTGAGCAAAGATTAGGAAAGATCTGAAAATATGAGAACACAGATTAGGAAAGATCTGAAATCACCATTGACATCGTAGCAACTCGCATTACCATATTCCAACAAAATAAAGGGTGAGGCTTATGAAACAAGCCAGAACAAACTCATGAGAAAGATATCGTCTGATATTTTCATGGACAGGATCGCACGGGCTCGATCCTTACAGTAGACATCAAGTGCAAGGCAGTGCACCCGACATACGAAGCGTCCCCGAGTCATAGCAAGCTACAAGGACCCTTTAAGACACAACGAGAACCGCTGTAAGTCGACCGTCAACAAACGAATCCACTATATGTCGAACCCCAACCTAACATCATGCATTTGTTGGAAGATTGTCCTATAAGCAACTACTTGAATTCCCACCTATGAATTCCCGAAATATCTGGTCATGCAATCTGGTACACGGATACAAGGAGTAATATATCACACAACTCCTATACTAACCCGTCACCTGTATCACATCCGTCAACACACAACCAGAATCTCGTACCTTCATCTACAACAGACCCTCGTGATCACAACGATACAAAGTATGGCAGTACTCCTGAACAATCCGCACCAGTACTGGGGACATCGGGGTTATCTCGCCACTACTAGTATTGAAGCAATTACGAACATCCTTCGTTCTGAGATACTAAGAAATCTGAATGATAACGATGTGCTCAAGAATCCCCTGGAGCTCAACTCCCCTGAAACTCAAAGCAGATAGTAGGCACCAAGACAGAACTCCGTCACATCGGCATCATATAGATTCCAAAAATATCCGCGTGATCCTAATTTTTTTTTGAGTGAGAAGAGAAGTAGAATTAAAATATTACGTCAAGATTCCTCACCAGAGCATAGAAGAGGAGAAAAAAGAATCCTACTCTCTGATATATAACTAGACTCAAAGTAGTTTTTCACTAGACTTGACTCGGCCATGTTCGATCAATCAAGGGGGCTCCTAGGTCGGTACTGCTCTGATACCAACTTGTTACGCCTAAGATGCGACCCTATCCTCAATTTGGCATGAAGGCCTCGTCAGGGATAGAAGCGCATCTCGTCGTGTCGCAAGAATGGATATCGTTACAAGTACATGTACTGAAAAGAAGAGATATATAAATAGAATTGGCTTACACTCGCCATAAGCTACATCAGAGTCACATCAGTACATTACATAATCATCAAGAGTAAGAGCAGGGTCCGACTATAGACGAAAACAAACGAGAAAAGAAGAACGACGTCCATCCTTTCTATCCCAGGCTACTGGCCTGGAACCCATCCTAGATCAATGAAGAAGAAGAAGAAAAAGCAACTACAAATGAACAATCACCGCGCTCGCGTCAAGTAACCTTTACCTATACCTGCAACTGGTGTTGTAGTAATCTGTGAGCCACAGGGGACTTAGCAATCTCATTTCCAAAGGTATCAAGACTACCAAAGCTTAATGGGTGAGGCAAGGTTAAGTGGTGAGGTTGCCGCAGCGGCTAAGCATGTATATATGGTGGCTAACTTACGAGTACAAGAAATAAGAGGGGGAAGATCTACGCATAACGGACGTGAACTACTGATGATCAAATGAATGATCCTGAACACCTACCTACGTCAGACATAACCCCACCGTGTCCTCGATCGGATAAAGAACTCACGAAAGAGACAGTCACGGGTACGCACACAGTTGGCATATTTTAATTAAGTTAACTTCAAGTTATCTAGAACCAGTGTTAAACATGACCGCGGACACGGCTTTCTGAAAATATTTAACCCTGCAAGGGTGCTCCAACTAGTCCATCACAAATTACCACAAGCCGCATAGAAATCCTCGATCACGACACTCGCGATCTTGTCGGATTCCTTTGTGGAAAACCTCAACTCTGAGATTACCCAAAGCGTCATCGGAATCCCGATGCACAAGATATTCCGTCAAAGGTAAAAATAATCCAGCAAGGCCAAGGTGTGTCGACGAACCCGATAGGAGCTGCGTATCTCGTTCTCAGGACACACCGTCCATGCAAAGTGGACGGGAACCAAACCTCAAGTTGCCCCGTGGTGGCACCGCCGACTGCTAGGTGGGTGGACCAACACTCATGAGGAGCACTGGCCCGGGGGTTGATTAAATTATCCTCGGGTTAATTACTCCCTATGCAGTTCATTAGTTATTAGGAAAATGTAGTACCAAAGTTGGGCCTTGCCAGACCAGCTTTAATCTAAAACGAATTATCAAGGGAGTCCCCATAACAACCCCGATCGTGTTAGGAGTGCTCATTTATGGAACATAACACCGGTAGCCGAAAACTAAGGGGGAAAAGGTGAAACAAAACACCAGGCTAGAAAGGCCGAGCCTTCCACCTTTTACCAAGTATATAGGTCCATTAAATTAAATAGCATTTAAATATGGTGATATGACAAGGAACCCATGTTATCACATGGAAGCGTCTGCACCTACAACTAGCAACGCTAACAATATGGATAAGCAAGCGGTAACATAACCAATCAGTGGTTTGCTAGGTCGAACAGTTTGAAGGTAATCATGGCATTGTTGAGAGGCTGATATTTAACATTTGGTAGGCAACGAGATATAATCGATAGAAGCGATAAAACTAGCATGGCAATGACAGTAATGGTATCTGGGGAAATGATCATCTTGCTTGAGATCCCGCTTGGAAGAAGAACAACTCCAAGAAGCAGTCGAACCAACGTAGTCGAACGGGTCCTCACATTCCGACACGCTTGCGGAACTCTATCGAGACGAAGCAAACCGGAAACAAACATCAACACAGATATTCACCACACGATGCACAACATGATGCATAACCTACTATGATGCATGATCAGTTCATTGATGCAAGGGATGGCATGGCAATTCACCTCACGCAAACACTACACATTAAGTGAATCTCGATATGCAACGGGTTACATATCGACGAAACTCCACGATTGATTATTTAGTTCACTCTCGACTATTTACACGACAATATTAAATTGTAGTTAACATGGCAAGGGTGAAGCGACGTTCCTACATGGCATCCTAGTCGGTTAACACGCGGAGCATAGAACGGAGCTACGGCACAAGAGGCATGCAACACAACATTATATGCCATGAATGCATCATGCATGTAAGTTCAACATCACGACAAGAAGAGAAAGGAGCAAGTGTCGCCACGGCGAGCGAAAACGAATCAAGGCGGCAAAACGGAAATGATGCCACGGCAACGTTCCTATCTCGATAACTCATCGAGATAACGTGTCAACGAATAGGGAGCGTGTGCGGAAACGGTAAATAAAGATGGGGTGATCCCAGTTACCGGGTTCCCATGTGTCGAGGCACAACATAAGAGGGACAACGTGCAACGGGAAACATACGGTGCATACATACATTCAACTCATACAACACATACATACGGTTCTCGGCCACGTCTCATCGGTATACCTTTGACGCGTGCGAATCGGAGCGGTTCGGTTCGGCGAAGGGGAACAACGGTCGTCGTAGACGTCGTGGAAGTCGTGGTACCGGTCTCGTCGATGGTAGTCGTTCGCTCGGCGTCGTGGTTCTCGGGTCTTCGGCGTTGGTAGTTGAACTCGTTTTCCGAAGACGTCCTGGGGTCGTCGAGGACGTCGTTGTCGTCGTGGTACTCGGGTATCGTCGGATCCATGAAGGAGGGAATGGTGCACGCGGCGACGGCAAGCGGCATCAACGACTAGTCTAGCAGCAACCTCGGCAAGCAGCAACTAACAAACTACGACTACTAGCAACGGCAACTACCAACCTACAGCAAGCAGCAACAGGGACAGTAGACGGCATCAGCAACATCAGGCGGCAGCACAAGCAATTACAGGCAGGCAACGCAGCACAAACAAACACCAACAACATCGGCTCATGCTTCAGCTGGCAGTATAGCAGCAACATATCCAACAACTAGCGGCAGACAGGCAAACTCAGCCGCAGCAGCAACTCACAGCAACCCGCATCAGCAACGGCAGCCAGATGGCAGCAAGGCATCAGCAAGCAACAGCCAGCAGCACGAGCAGCAGCGGCATGTGCAGCAGCAAGGTAGCAACAGCTACAGCGGCGACACAGCACACGACAACAACAGCTAAGCAGCAACATGCGGGGGGGGGGGGACGGCGGCAGCAGGCATGCCGCAGCGACAGCAACTACAGGCAAGCGACGACGAGGGGAACCAGGAGGTGAGCACGGCTCAGCAGGGGAGAACGGCCATGGCGGCGGTGCGGGGCTGACGGAGCACGGGACGAGGGAGGCCAAGGGCGGCGCGAGCACGGGGTGAGGGAGCACGGGACCAAGACGCGGGAGGCGGCGGCCATGGTGGCGGGGCCGGAGCTGGCGCGTGGGGAAAGAGGCGGCGCGCGGGGGATGGAGCAGGCGGCGCGGCGGGGGAGCTGCTGCAGGCGCTAGCAGCTGCGGGGAGGCGAGCACGCGGCTGCTGAGGCCGGCCGACGGTGGGGCTGACCTGGGGATGCGAGCAGGAGGGAGCATGCGGCAGGACGGCAAAGGCACGGCACACGGGATCGAGAGAGGAGGAACGAGGGGAGGACGACGACGCTTGGGGGAACAACAAGGGAACGAGGCACAGGGGCTCGCTAGGGTTGGCCAGCTGGGCCTTTGGCCTGGCAGGCTGGGCTGGCTCCCTCTCCCTACTTGGGGTTTTTTCCCTTTTTAAAAACAGAAAAGTCCAACAAAATGAAAAAGGTTTTTAACAAAAATAGAAAAATGCTTTTGGCTCCCTTTGAAAAAAATATACCCCAACTATAAAATAGCTTGGGCATTTTTTAAACAAATAAAAAATGAAACCCTTTTAAGAATTAAAATAAAACCCTTTTAACAAGAGAATAAAATTAAACCCTTTTCTTACAAAAGAATAAAACCAAACCCATTTTATTTAAAGAATAAAATAAAGGCTCTTTAAAGGAGAAAAGAAAAGAGTCTGTTTTAGAAAATAAACAAAGGGAAAAAAATAAAGGAAACCCAAGGGGTTGTCCCCACATTTAATAAAAGGACTTTTATTGAAAAGAAGAAGACGGGCCCTTTTAAATAGGGGTTTAAAACGGGAAACTTTAGCAAATCGCAAAAACGAAATAAGAGGGGAGAGGGGGAGTTCCTATCGCACTAAGACTCGGTGAACACTCGAAGCACACACACTCGAAACACCACACGCGACAAATGATGCAAGATGCCATGCATGATGCGACGATGCAAACTAAATGATGATGCAACAAATAAAACTAATCACACGACGGAAACGGAATAGAAGGGGGAATCTTCTGGAACGTCGGCATCGGGCTGTCACAACTCTCCTACACTACAAGAGGATCTCGCCCCGAGATCCAAGAATGAAAGGGGGAGAGGATGAGAAAGCAAGAGGTAAAAATTTAGTCGCTTCTTTGACAAAGGAGTGACACCAACAATCCTTGAAGGTTGCAAAGAGATGAGGACTGATAAGAGAAACAAGCAAGAATTCAGGGAAAATTTCGGCATCACTTCGGTTGGAAAATGGGACAAAAAATTCGATAAGATGGAAGAAATATACAATATTCACAACCAACAACTAAATATAACAAGGGAACACCATTATCTTGATAGAACAACAAGATTGACCCAAAAGAGCAACATCACAATGCCTCCAGAACAAGAGAATATGAACTAGCTCAAGCGGAAGAAGAGAATGAAGGAAAGAATGAAAACTACTATCTCAAATGAACTTGGCAAGCATCCTTGCAAGAAGAATTGGACGAAGTTGTTGGAAAAACAACAACGAAAAGAGTCTGTTTTAGAAAATAAACAAAGGAAAAAATAAAGGAAACCCAAGGGGTTGTCCCCACATTTAATAAAAAGGACTTTTATTTTAAAGAAGAAGACGAACCCTTTTAAATAGGGGTTTAAAACAGGAAACTTTAGCAAATCGCAAAAACGAAATAAGAGGGGAGAGGGGGAGTTTCTATCGCACTAAGACTCGGTGAGCACTCGAAGCACACACACTCAAAACACCACACGCGACACACGATGCAAGATGCCATGCATGATGCGACGATGCAAACTAAATGATGATGCAACAAATAAAACTAACCACACGACGGAAACGAAATAGAAGGGGGAATCTTCTGGAACGTCGGCATCGGGCTGTCACAGTTTGCCATGGCGGCCACTACAAGATCACGTGGGGGCGGGTCTGCCGACTGCGGGAGCTTGGTGGCCTTGGTATTGTTGACCTGGAACAGTTCGGCTCGGTGTTGCACTTGAGGTGACTCTGGGCAAAAAGAACCGTGCTGGTGCCATGGTAGGGGCTCCCGGTTTAGGTGGACGCGACTGAGTCACATGTTCGCGGCGGCCAGAAGGAAGACCTACATGCTGCAGTAGGCACTTGCGGGTGACAAATGGATCCAGAACTTATAGGGCACGGTTACCAACATGCTGTTGCAATCCTTTGTCAAGTTGTGGGTGAGCATGCACTCCGCACAACAGATGACCGCAAGCAAACCAGATGTTTTACGGTGGAGGATGACCGACAATGGAATTTACTCTAGAGCCTCAGTTTACAGGTTGTTCTTCATTTGATCCACCACCTATCCATTGCATCTGGAGATTCGGGCGGCGTGGGCGCGTGTTAAATGCCACATCTTCGCATGGCTTCTCTCGCAACGCCAGATTCTGACGGGAGACGACTGCTCGCAAGGAAGTGGCCCAAATCATATTTTTGCCCGCTATGCGTTTGGAACCTTGAGACAGTCACACACCCCTTCGTGTAGTGTCTTTGGGCAAGGGAGCTCTGGACTATGGTGGCGAGCAAGTTCGACATTCATGAAATCAGCCCCGCGGCTTGGGTTGAGCCTGTTGAAAGTGCATCACTGCCCTTAATAGTTTTTGACATCTATGACAATTTCATTTGTGTAACCACATACTCTAGTGTAAACAACACCATCAAAATTAAAGTGAAGCATCGATGGTTCTTCCCCTCTACTCGGAAAAAGGAAAAAGGCACAGTGCCATAATTGTTTTCTTTCCTTCTTGAGTCCCTAGGGCAGACTCACTATTAGGAGGGGGTGCATCATCAAAACATCTCGGAATCAACTTCACATACACATGTGATCTAGCAAAATCAATTCTCAAAATTGGGTTGAATTAGAGGGCGCAAAGTTTCTGCCTAGGTCGGAGCTTCTCTGACGACCGGAACTTCCGAGCACCACAAGGTCCGGGAAGCTTCCGGGCCACCTAGAGAAGCTTCTCTTGTGTGAAATATGTCTGTGTAGGCCGGAAGCTTTCCGGACCCTCATCGGAACTTCCGTCCTCCGGAACTTCTGGGCTACTTCCGGGCCGGCCGGAACTTCCGAGCGCCGGAACTTTCATCCCCATTCTGGCAGCTTCCGGGATACTCCACGGAGGATGCAAACTCTCTATGTAGCTCGGAACCTGCCCGAAACTTGGTCCGAACTTCCGGTGTCCGGAACCTCCGGACTTGGCAGGAATCTGGCCCCAACGGCTGGATTCCATCCCCACCTATAAATAGTCTTCTTATTCCCCACGAAGATGGCGACGACTCCATTTCTCTCTCTCCACCATTTTCAGACCTCGATTTCTTGGAGTTCTCCCTCCTTAGCCAACCAAAGCTCTTGATATTTTAAGGAGTGAAGGAGGAGTGCCTGATCTACACATTGACCAAAGCAAAAGTTGATTCCGAGTTGTTTTCGCGGTGCATCTTGTTACTCTTGGAGGTTGGAGACTCCTAGGCGGTAGGATTACTCCAGCGAGGAATCGTTCATTGTGATTACCCCTGGAAAGTTTGTGATGGTTTGGAGACCACCCCAAGGTCTACCACTAGTGGTTGAGAAACGCCTTCGTGGTGTTGTCTCAAAGAGAGAGTAGGGTGAGCCTTCATGGTGTTGGTATGCCTTTGTGGTAACATCCACCTCTCTAAATGGTGACGTAGCTTCCCTCCAAGGAAGTGAACATCGACATACATCCTCGTCTCTCGGAGTTGCCGTTACCCCTAACCCTATCTCCCTACTTGTGGTTATTTGTCTTTGTGGTATTACTTGTATTACTTGTAATACTTGCGCTTATCTATCTATTTACTTGTTGCCTTGCTTAGTACACATAGCACAACTACCATCTTTTTAATTGTTAGGCTCATTTTCATATTTCGGAATATTGCCTAAAATTGCTAAGTAAGAATTAAAAATTGTAATTGTACCTATTCACCCCCTCTAGGTCCATCTCGATCCTTTCAATTGGTATCAGATCCTCGTGCTCTAATCGTGTGGCTTAACCGCCCTAGAGCAGATGGATAAGAATGGGAACCCGGTGACTGCTCCTCCCCTTGAGGGAGGAGTTTCATCCATGGATGAAAGGAGATCCTTTACTTCTGAAGATCTTGAACGGGCCCTTGCTAATAATAAAGAGGAGCATGATGCTTCTATTGAGGCATTGGTCAAAATGAGGTTGGATGCATTGGGTGCAAAAATTACACCACCGGAGAACCCAAGTGGTGTGTTAAAACAATCAACTGCATCTCTCCCTAATTTGGACTAACAACCTCAAACTTACAACAACACCGGTGTTCCATGGCCATATGCAAAACCTAGAGTGCACAAACCTAACTATAATGCCGGGGGAAACCCTCCTTTACCTAATGACACTACCGATTTTCTTTGTGGAGAGTTGGTATGCAGGATCATCTTACGTTTGCCAACGATGAGATGCTGGAGATCTTGGAGAAAGGTTACGACCCTGTGAACCCCAAGGACCTCACAGTGGGTGAAGTATATGACAAACACCTCAATGACACCATGATCATGCTCATAAGAAACGACATGTCTGACAAGCAGAAAAGGCCTTACATTCACTTATCAAATGCAAATAACTCTGGGATAGCATTTTGATGACCAAGACGGGAACATCCTCTCTTCGTCTTACACAATATGAGATTGCAAAAGGTGCATTACAATATTACTGCATGGATAAAGGAGAGAACCCCAAGCATCTACTTGAGAGATTGATGACACTTGCTGCCGACATAGAATCATATGATTGTGACAAGAGTCAAGATGGATTCAATTTGACCAAACAGTTTCTTGTGGATAAATTCCTAAATGCTATTGCCCCATACCACCATCAAATGGTATGGGGCATAAGGAGAGAACATGGTTTTAAGGACATGTCTCGCGATGATGTCATCCCAACCTTCCAATTATTCAAAGAATCAAAGGCCAACGCTACAAGGCATCTTGCCATGCATGGCTCCTCATTACTCCAAACAAACATTTCCTTGAAGGCCAAACATGTGAAGGATGATGATGTTAGTGAAGAAGAAGAGGAAGTTGAAGAAGAAGGCCATGAAGATGAATCAGATGAGAGGCTCTCATATGAAGACATGTCTTTCTTTGTCAAGAAGTTGAGTGCAAGAAAATTCAAGGGAAGATTCCAAAAGAAGAAAGTAAGGACTTGCTACAATTGTAAAGAAACCAACCACTTCTCAAACGAGTGTCCCTATGAGAAGAGATCAGACAAACCAAGATTTTTGAAGACCTTTGTAAAGAAGAAGTTGCCCAACCCATTAAACTCCAAGTTCAGGAAGAGACATGGGAATGCAATGGTTGCTCAAGATGAATCCGACCCCGGTGATGTTGGGGGTGTTGCAGGCGTAGCCCAAGACACTCAAACCACATTAAGACTGGTCAGCAAAGGTGGTGATGTTGTCACATACAACTACATGAAAGACTACAAAGGTAATGCACACAAATGTCTGATGCCAGAAGGTGTGGTGGAAGATGATGAGGCACATTCATCCTTAGACAAAGTAAAGGTAACTCCACGACCAAACCCTCCTCTATTTTCCTCCACCACATCTAGTGATGAATATCTTGATGCTAAGGATCATGACCATGAAACTGAAATAAGTGATGCTATGTTTTCTAAAATGAAGAAAGTCATGTGCTCCCTCAAAGGAAAGAAACTCATTATGTTTCGTATGCTTATGGAGATGGTGAGTAAGCACACTACTTCAATAATGGAACTCGAAACCCTCATTACCGAGGAAAAGGAGAAATACGAAATCCTTGAGCAGAAAGTCCTATATGAGGAAGCACATAATGACGAATTGTACTTAAAAATAGGTGCAAACATTGATAAGCACACTAAAGAACTTGCCTCTTTGACAAAGATTGAAAATACTTATGAAGTGTTAAAAAGCGACAAGTGTAAGCTTGACGATTCTCATTCCACTCTTTCTAAGGATCATGAGCTCTTATACTTGTCTCTCAAGATAAAGGAATTGGAGCTCGACACTCTTACAAAGAAGTTTGATGAACTCAAGCTTACATATCTTAACATTCTAGGCAAAGTTTACTCCTCTCCTATTAGAAATGTTGATGCTTGTGATACTAGCCCCAGTGGTGACCTAGCTAGTGTTCTTGAAAAGAATCGGTTGGTAAAGACTCAAATTGAAAAAGGGCTCATTTCATGTGCCAAGGACAAAAGAACCTCAATGAGTTGTTGAGCCAACACAAGGAGGTAGTAGCTAAAGAAGGGCTTGGATTTAATCCAAGCTTAAACAGGAATGCAATAATGACACATAAGTCCATAGCTCCCTCAAGGAGATATTTGTGCAAGAAGGGCACAAGGAAAACAAATTGAGAGACGCTGGGAAGGTTGCGAGTAGGAAGGCCACAAGGGGCTAGTTTTCTCCCGACAAGCTAAAAGAATGCATGCCTCCATCATATATGCTATATAAGGCAAAAAATGGAGATGTCTATGCTCAATTTTTTGGTCCTTGAAATGCTTTTCGATTCTATGCAATTTGGGTGACTAAGACTCTTGTTACTAACATGAGAGGTCCCATTGTAAAATGGGTACCTCTAACCAAGGCTTGAAATATGTGTAGGTTGCCTTCTCCGGTGGAGTTAAATGGGTGATTGGTAGTGGATGTACCAATCATATGACCGGAGATGGCACATTGCTCATGGACTTCTTGGAAGCAATTCGACCATTTATGAGCATTGTATTTGGCGGTGGGTCTAAAGGACATGTACTTGGGTTGGGAAAGGTAGCCATCACAAATGACATGTCACTTGCAAATGTCATGCTTGTCCAATACCTTAAATATCACTAACTCTCTGTTCGCCAATTGGCCTCGGTTGGCTATGATACACTTTTTGGACTAACAGATGTGAAAGTCTTTAAGAGAGATACTCTTGAAGTTTCCTTTGTGGGGGAGTTGGATGGTAACCTTTATACGGTTGATTTCTCAAAAGAGAGCACATTCCATGCAACTTGCCTCATGGCCAAGGCCGACAAGGGATGGCTATGGCATCGCCGGCTAGCCCATGTCGGTATGAGAAATCTTCAAGATCTCTTAAAGGGTGACCACATCCTTGGTATAACCAATGTATTGTTTGAGAAAGATCGTGTGTGCAGCGCGGGTAGCAACATCAATCAAAACATCCTCCCAAGAATATTGTATCAAGCTCAAGACCCTTGGAGCTCCTTCATGTGGATCTTTTTGGGCCTCCTTCAAGGGATAGTCTTGGTGGGAAGAAGTATGGGTTTGTCATTGTTGATGATTACATGGGTGCTCTATTTTAAATACAAGGACGAGACAAAGATCACCTTCATTGATTTTGCCAAGCAAGCTCAACGCAAGTTTGACAAACAAATCTTAGAAATAATAAGTGACAATGGATTCGAATTCAAGAACTATACCCTGGAATAGTTTCTCAGCGATGAAGGAATTGAGCATCAATACTCTGCACCATATACCCCACAACAAAATGGGGTATGTGAAAGAAAGAACCACACTCTTATGGAGATTGCAAGAACCATGTTGGATGAGTGCAAGTCTCCCCACAGCTTTTGGGCTGAAGCCGTGAACACCGCATGTCATGCCTCAAATCATCTCTTCCTCCACAAGATCTTGGAGACGACCCCATATGAGCCCATTATAGGAAACAAGCCAAATTTCAAGTATTTCCGGGTATTTGGCTACAAATGTTTCATTCTCAACAAGAAAGAATGGTTAGGGAAATTTCAATCTAAGACAACCGAGGGTATATTTGTTGGATATGGATCAAACTCTCATGCATATAGGATCTACAACAAATCCACCAGATGCGTTGTAGAAACTTGTGACATGGTGTTTGATGAATTTAATGGCTCCCATAGGGAGCAAGTTGATCTAAGTGATGCAGGTGAAGAAGATCCTTCGCAAGACATTTTGACCATGGGTGTAGGTGCTGTCCTTCCAATGGAACATGTTCCCTATGCAAGTGAAGATGAAGACACAAACACCACTCATACTCATGCAACTACTACGCCTTGGCCACAACAAGATCTCATCCCCCAAGTGGAGTCCATAATTAAAGAACAATAAGACGTTCAACGTCAAGTACAAGAACAAGAACAAGTCAATTATCAAGTACAAGACAAAGAACATGCATTTGTCGACATTGATGAAATTGCTGCTGATGATGAACCTCAACAAATGATGCATGAAGATCTTCCTCCACACATTTTTGATCCTTATGTTTAGGATGATGGTGATGGGAACGAAGTTGAACCTCGTGAAACCTTAACCTCCATCATGCGTCGTGTGGCTGGTCGTCTTGACGTTGACCAAATTCTCACCAAGATATCGAAAGGTAGAGTCACTCGTAAACAGTTGACAAACTTTTGTGCTCAATTCTGCTTTGTATCTAGTGTTGTGCCTCTCAAGGCACAAGACGCGTTGATGGACCACGACTGGCTTGTTGCTATGCAAGAAGAGTTGAACAACTTCGAGCGCACCAAGTGTGGTCTTTAGTCGAAAGGACAACTAAGGATCACAATGTCATTGGAACAAAATGGATCTTCAAGAACAAACAAGATGAAAATGGTGTTCTCATCAGAAACAAGACAAGATTAGTGGCACAAGGGTTCTCACAAGTTGAAGGTTTGGACTTTGATGAGACCTTTGCCCCCGTTTCCCATCTTGAATCAATTCGCATTTTACTTGCTTATGTTGCCTTCAATGGTTTTACTTTACACCAAATGGACGTTAAGAGTGCTTTTCTTAACGGTCCTCTTCAAGAAGAAGTATATGTAGCACAACCATCTGGGTTTATTGACTCCTATCACAAAGAATATGTGTACAAACTGCACAAGGCCTTATATGGCCTCAAACAAGCACCTCGTGCTTGGTATGATCATCTTAAGAAGTTTCTACTTGATGATGGCTTTGTGAGAGGGATGATTGGCCCTACTCTCTTCACTAAGAGGGAAAAAGGTGATTTGATCTTGTGCCAAATTTATGTAGATGATATCATTTTTGGGTCACCTAACATCCATTTATGCAAGAAGATTGCGGACTCCATGACAAAGAACTTTGAGATGTCACTGAATATGGATTTGAAATTCTTTCTCGGTTTTCAAATCAAGAATTTGTCTCAAACTAATTATCTAAAGGATATTCTTGCGAAGTTTGGCATGACAAATGCCACTCCATGCAAGGTACCCATGCCAACCACAACTGCTCTTAACGAAGACACAAATGGTATTCCATTTGACCCATCTATTTACCTCTCTATGATTGGATCATTGATTTACCTTTGTGCATCTAGACCAGACATCACGTTAACTGTTGAAATTGTGCTAGATTTCAAGCTTCCCCTAAGGAAAGCCATCATAAGGCTGTTAAGCATATTCTTAGATACCTTGTTCAAACCCCAAGGTTGGGTCTATGGTACCCCAAGGATGCCAAGTTTGATCTTATTGGGTACACAGATGCAGATTGGGCCTGAGACAAGGTGGGAAGAAAGCCCACCTCTGGGGCGTGTCAGTTTCTTAGATGATCCTTGGTAAGTTGGTCCTCGAAGAAGCAAAGTTGTGTCTCCCTATCCACCGCTAAATCCAAATATATTGAAACCGCAAGCTGTGCAACACAATTGGTATGGATGAGGCAAACTTTGAATGACTATGGTATAACCTATAGACATGTGCCTCTACTATGCGACAATGAAAGTGCCATCAAGATTGCTGAAAACCCTAGTGACCACTCTCGCACCAAGCACATTGATATTCGGTATCACTTCTTAAGAGACCATGTGCAAAAGGGTGATATTGACATTGCTCATGTTAGCACGGATATGCAATTTGCTGATATTTTCACCAAACCACTGGATGAACGTAGGTTGTGTCAACTTAGGCGTGAACTTGGTATCTTGGAGCTTGACATCATTATGTGAAATTTTGCACACATGCATACAGTTATGTCATGTCCTATCTAGATGTAGGAATGTGTTTAGGGGGATACACTCAATTCATAAGTTCTCTCACCCTATATGATGCATAAACAAACAAAACACTCTCAAAGTTACTATGTATCACTTTTGTGACTTGGTACTTTAAATGATGGAGTTGTGATGTTGGGCTCAAGGTTAATATCTTCGCAGTCCCAAGTCACATATACCCAAACATGGTGGATCCGTCCACCGCCATCTCTCTCCGAGAGGTTGGACTATCTTCATCTCTCATGTTTTTTTTCTTTGATCTATATCTATATTTGCCCCTGACCTCTACACTCATAATTAGGGCTTTTCTCTTTGATTCGTCTTTCCGTTTTTGCAATGTGAGTGTAGTCGATCTATATGATCAGAGATCAGGTTCTACCTAAGTGTCTCTCATCTTAAAACCTTGTGATATTTCATTTGGTTCACAAGATGCTTCCATCCACATAAATGTTGTTGGGCTTGTGGTGGTATTAGCAGCTTTTGGTCCCTCTCCCTCACGTTCTCGGGCTTTGAGAGAGACCGTGTTCTCTCTGGATAACCTGGAACTTCCGGGATGTGGGCCGGAACTTCCGGACTTGACCGTAAGTTCCGGACGTCATGAGTTTGAGGCACTTAACCGTGGTTAGGTCTTGCCAAAGGGGCATTCCCCCATTTCTTCCCCTTCCCCTCTCCTCCTCTCCTCTTCCTACAACACCCCTCCCCCATCGACGACTTCCAGGCAAGCCGGTAGCCCGTGGAACCTCCGGCATTCCTCCCTTCCATCGTGTTCCCATGGCATCTCGTGTGCTCTTCACCATCGCCATGGAGAAAGGTAATCTAAGAAATTTCTCTGGATTCTCTCTGGATTCACTCCTAGAGATTGTAGTCAAGCTTATGGTATTAGGATAAAATAATCTCCACATTTCTTGTACTGCATCCACCATAGATCTGCGGTACTTCTTTCCTTTCAAATCCATTGCACGAATTATGCGTGTCCTCTCCTTGGATCTGAATGGAGTCGTGCGACCCGACTGGTGCGTGTAACATCCGGGCACGTCGGAACTTCTGGCCTCACTAGGGTTGGCACGTTCGAGCAGGGGCTAATACTTTCGCTGGCCGGAACTTTCGGTCTCTCGAAACTTCCGCCTGCTCGACCTTTCGGCCCATATCCGGAACTTCCGGCCTAAGCAGAGTCCTGTCATATTTTCACGTGATGCGATGCTTTGATTTCCTTTTGAAGCTTGTGCACTTATTCTATCCTCTTTCTATTTCTATCACCTCCTGTCAACAGGTGGTTCTGGCTCGCGTGCACGACCATCCAAGATGTAGGAACAGAAATACAAAGAGAGGGTCAAGAAGACAAAGACTATTGTGTTAGGTCCTAAGAACATGTTTGACTGCCATCCTGAGCTTGATGCTGAGTCCAAAGACCATGACTCCCCTCCTCCTACACCCTCTCACTCAAGGAAGCGAAAGACTGCTTGAAAAAAGGGCAAGCCAGTTCACGTTCATCCTCCTCCTCCCGTGCCCATCTCTATGAAAGAGTTGCCGGCACCGGAGTGGGTTGCTCAGCGCAGGATCAATCCCTTTAATGAAGAACGTGAACATGTGGCTAACTCCAAGTTCTGGACTTTATTATACCAATGCACTTATGATGGGATTTTAAATCAGTTTATCAACAAGTGTCATTCAGAAGAGTATCAACATCTCCCATTTTTACAGGACTCCCACCAACACTGCATATTTTGCGGGGGTACAGAGTATGTTAGTCCAGCTCAACCTTCTTCCTCTCATGAATTTTCAGCATGATGTCTCCACACCTCTTGTGGCTCAGTTTTATGCCATAGTGCATTTTAGGACTGATATACATTGTACTCTTACATGGATGTGTGGTAATGAGAAGTTCTCTGCCCCATTCTCTGTGATGGCTCGTCTTTTGGGCTATGCATGCACTAACACTACTTTTTATCGTGGGTACACGATCCATGCCAAATGGGTCTTTCAGGTTCATCACTTGGCTGAGTTGTACCCGGCTGGTGGACAGGTTGGTTCTTTTGGTGACCTTGTGCCCTTCTATGATATGATGCACCGGACCTTTCGCGAAGTGCTTGCTGTCAAAGTGGGTGACAAAAACAAGATTCCTGGTCATCTCATCAACCTCCTTCACTACACTTGTCACAACTCTGATAAGGGCCCTATTGATATGATGGATTTGATATGGCATGAAATGTACAATGTTGTGATGAACCTCAAGGTACCGATTTATGCTCCCTATATCATTGCCTTGATTGCTGAGATTGCTCCTTACGCATCTGCTGGCCGGCATCTGGCTGCTCACTCCAGTGTTAAGTTGTTGTTTATGAAAGGGAATGCTACCATTAATGTCACGCCCAAGATGCGATCCTATCCTCAGTTTGGCACGAGGGCCTCGTCAGGGATAGAAGCGCATCTCGTCGTTTCGCAAGAATGGATATCGTTACAAGTACATGTACTGAAAAGAAGAGATATATAAAGAATTGGCTTACACTCGCCACAAGCTACATCAGAGTCACAACAGTACAATACATAACATCATGAAGAAGAGCAGGGTCCGACTATGGACAAAAACAAACGAGAAAAGAAGAACGACGTCCGTCCTTGCTATCCCAGGCTGTCGGCCTGGAACACATCCTAGATCGATGAGGAAGAAGAAGAAGCAACTCCAAATGAACAATCAACGCGCTCGCGTCAAGTAACCTTTACCTGTACCCGCAACTGGTGTTGTAGTAATCTATGAGCCACAGGTGACTCAACAATCTCATTTCCAAAGGTATCAAGACTAGCAAAGCTTAATGGGTGAGGCATGGTTAAGTGGTGAGGTTGCAGCAACGGCTAAGCATATATTTGGTGGCTAACTTACGAGTCAAGAAATAAGAGGGGAAGGTCTACGCATAGCGGACGGGAACGACGTTGATCAAATGAATGATCCCGAACACCTACCTACGTCAGACATAACCCCACCATGTCCTCGATCGGAGAAGGTACTCACTAAAGAGGCAGTCACGGTTACGCACACAGTTGGCATATTTTAATTAAGTTAATTTCAAGTTATCTAGAACAAGTGTTAATCAAAGTTTCCACATTGCCACATAACCGCGGGCACGGCTTTCCGAAAAGATTTAACCCTGCAGGGGTGCTCCAACTAGTCCATCACAAATTACCACAAGCCGCATAGGAATCCTCGACCATGAAGCTCGCAATCTCGTCTGACTCCTTAGTGGAAAACCTCAACTCTGAGATTACCCAAAGCATCACCGGAATCCCGATGCACAAGATATTTCGCCAAAGGTAAAACTAATCCAGCAAGGCCGCCCGACGTGTCGACGATCCCGATAGGAGCCGCGTATCTCGTTCTCAGGACAAGACGGATGAGCTAGACATCGGGATCGCTAAAACCCTGGGTGACCAGGTGGGCGCCGGACATCGCTCAGGTGGGACCAACACTCACGCAGAGCACTGGCCCGGGGGTTGATTAACTATCCTCGGGGTCCGGAAAGTCCCTATGCAATTTTATTAGGTTATTAGGCAAATGTAGTACCAAAGCTGGGCCTTGCCAGACTAGATTTAATCTAAAACGAATTATCAAGGGGGTCCCCATAACAACCCCGATCGTGTTAGGAGCGCTCAATTATGGAACATAACACTGGTAGCCGAAACTAAGAGGGCAAAGGTGGAACAAAACACCAGGATAGAAAGGCCGAGCCTTCCACCTTTTACCAAGTATATAGGTGAATTAAATTAAATAGCAGTTAATAGGGTGATATACCAATGAACCCATGTGTCACATGGAAGCAACTGCACCTGCAACTAGCAATGCTAACACATGGTTAAGAAAGCGGTAACATAGCCAATTAGTGGTTTGCTAGGTTGAACAGGTTGAAGGTTTCATGGCATTGTTGAGAGGCTGATATTTAACAGGTGGTAGGCAACGAGACATAATCGATAGAAACGTAAAACTAGCATGTCAATGATAGTAATGGTATCTGGGGAAATGGTCATCTTGCCTGAGATCCCGCTTGGAAGAAGAATGACTTCATGAAGCAGACGAACCGACGTAGTCAAACGGATCCTCACATTCTGACACGCTTGCGGAACTCTATCGAGACAGAGCAAACCGGAAACAAGCATCAACACAGATAATCACCACGGCAAATGCACGATATGAAGCACAACCTAATATGATGCATGATCAGATCAATAATGCATGGGATGGCATGGCAATTCACTTCACGCAAACACTACACATTAAGTAAAGTTCGATAAGCAACGAGTTCCATATCGACGAAATTCCACGTTTAATTATTTAGTTCACTCTCGTTTATTTACACGGCAATATTAAATTGTTGTTAACATGGCAAGGGGTGAAGCAGGCGATTCTACATGTCATCCTAGTCGCTTAACACACATGACTTTGAGTGTTGCTACGGTACAAGAAACATGCAACACAAGAAATTATGCCATGAATGAGTCATGCATGCTGATTCATAACATCACGGGCAAGAAGAGAAAGAAGCATGTGTCACCACGGCGAACAAAAGGGAACCATGGCGGCAAGACGGAACGAAGCCACGGCAACGTTCCTATCTCGATAACTCAACGAGATATCGGTGCCAACGAATAGGGTGCGCGTGCGTGACAAGCCAAACAATGATGGGGTGATCCCGTTTATCGGGTTCCCATGTGTTGGGGGCTCAGCAAAAGAGGGACAACGTTCAACGGGCAACATATATGGCGCAAGCATACTATTACATCTCATACATCACATGCACTCGGTTCACGACAACGTTCCAATGATATACCTTCGAAGCGTGCGTATCGGAGCGGTTCGAGTCATAGTGGTGTGAACATAGGTCGTCGTGGTCGTCGTGGAAGTAGTTGTACACGGGTCTTCAGTGTCGGTAGACGTACACTGCTCCGTAGATGTTCGGGGTCGTCGAAGACGTCGTGGTACTCGGCGAACTTGTCGGATCCACGGTGGCGGGGATGGTGCACGCGGTCTTCGGCGATGTCCCAAAAGGCAGCAGGGCAAGGCAACAATAGCAAGCATCAAGCAGCAACGGCAACAACAAGCAGCGACGGCAGGCCACACAACAGCAACATCGGCTGCAGCATGCAGCAAGCAATAGCAAGCAGCAACAACGAGCACCAGCAGCAAACATCGACAGCAGCATCAAGCATCAACCGGCAGCAGCAGGCAGCACAAGCAAGCAACGCCAGCAGACATCGCTAGCAGCAGCAGGCGGCGACAGCAACAACAGCTAGCAGCAGGAGCAAAGCAGCGACAACAAGCAAGCAGGCAACAACGGCAGTGTCACGCCCAAGATGCGACCCTATCCTCAATTTGGCACGAAGGCCTCGTCAGGGATAGAAGCGCATCTCGTCATGCCGCAAGAATGGATATCGTTACAAGTACATGTACTGAAAAGAAGAGATATATATACAGAATAGGCTTACACTCGCCATAAGCTACATCAGAGTCACATCAGTACATTACATAACCATCAAAAGTAAGAGCAGGGTCCGACTACGGACGAAAACAAACGACAAAAGGAGAACGACGTCCATCCTTGCTATCCCAGGCTGCCGGCCTGGAACCCATCCTAGATCGATGAAGAAGAAGAAGAAGAAGCAACTCCAAATGTACAACCAACGCGCTCGCGTCAAGTAACCTTTACCTGTACCTGCAACTGGTGTTGTAGTAATCTGTGAGCCACAGGGGACTCAGCAATCTCATTTCCAAAGGTATCAAGACTAGCAAAGCTTAATGGGTGAGGTATGGTTAAGTGGTGAGGTTGCAGCAGCGACTAAGCATATATTTGGTGGCTAACTTACGAGTACGAGAAATAAGAGGGGGAAGATCTACGCATAGCGGACGTGAACTACAGATGATCAAATGAATGATCCTGAACACCTACATATGTCAGACATAACCCCACCGTGTCCTCTATCGGAGAAAGAACTCACGAAAGAGACAGTCACGGTTATGCACACAGTTGCCATGTTTTAATTAAGTTAACTTCAAGTTATCTAGAACCAGTGTTAAACAAAGTTTCCACGTTGCCACATAACTGCGGGCACGGCTTTCCGCAAAGATTTAACCCTGCAGGAGTGCTCCAACTAGTCCATCACAAATTACCACAAGCCGCATAGAAATCCTCAACCACGAAGCTCGCGATCTCGTCGGATTCCCTAATGGAAAACCTCAACTGTGAGATTACCCAAAGCATCACCGGAATCCTGATGCACAAGATATCTCGTCGAAGGTAAAACTAATCCAGCAAGGCCGTCCGGCGTGTCGACGATCCCGATAGGAGCCGCGTATCTCGTTTTCAGGACACGAGGGATAAGCTACGCGTACGAGTGCCAAACCTCGAGTTTCCTCGCGGTGGCCCCGTACAGTGCTCTGTTTTGGACCAACACTCATGAGGAGCACTGGCCCGGGGGTTGATTAAAATAGTCTGCGGGTGCCGGCGGGTCCCTATGCAATTTTATTAGGTGATTAGGCAAATGTAGTACCAATGTTGGGTCTTGCCAGACCAGCTTTAATCTAAAATGAATTATCAAGGGGGTCCCCATAACAACCCCGATCGTGTTAGGAGCGCTCGTTTATGGAACATAACACAGGTAGCCGAAACTAAGGAGGGGCAAAGGTGGAACAAAACACCAGGCTAGAAAGGCCAAGCCTTCCACCTTTTACCAAGTATATAGGTGCATTAAATTAAATAGCAATTAAATATGGTGATATAACAAGGAACCCATGTTTTCACATGGAAGCAACTGCACCTGCAACTAGCAACGCTAACACAGGGTTAAGCAAGCGGTAACATAGCCAATCAGTGGTTTGCTAGGTCGAACAGGTTGAAGGTTATCATGGCATTGTTGAGAGGCTGATATTTAACATGTGGTAGGCAACGAGACATAATCGATAGAAACGGTAATACTAGCATGGCAATGATAGTAATGGTATCTAGGGAAATGATCATCTTGCCTGAGATCCCGCTTGGAAGAAGAATGCCTCCGTGAAGCAGACGAACCGACGTAGTCGAACGGGTCCTCACAATCCGGCAAGCGTGCGGAGCTCTATCGAGACGAAGCAAACCGGAAACACAAATCATCATACGGAATTCACCACACGATGCACAACAGAAATGATGCATGAGCAGCTGGATATATGCAAGTCACGGCATGACAATTCACACAATCAAACACTACACATTAATTGAAGTTCAATATGCAACGAGTTGCATATTGACGAAACTCCACGTTAATTTACTTAGTTCTATCCCAATTAAATACACGGCAATATTAAATGTGGTTAAACATGGCAAGAGGTGAAGCGTAAATAAACTATCTATCTAGGCATTTTAAATGAGGTCGGAAATGACATATAGCATCTCCGAAACGACCTCACATGTTAATTTACAATTCTGTCCAGATCTGAACTAATGCATTTAATTAGTTGTTAAACAGCAAAACAAATAGGCTCACGTGATTCTACGCGTCATTTCAAGCAATCTACACATAAAGAACATCTCAAACGGAGCTACGGATCAAAAGTTAAAAGCACCGCAAGATATGATGGCATGAATGCAAAATGTGTGCAAGGACGGCTACGAGCACTTCAAAACATCCAACCAGCAAGGGAAAATGAAACTACGCGAGATTCTAAGCAAGTTTCATGTAGGACACGATCACAACGGAGCTACGGATCCACATTTACGAGCAAAACGAGAAATCACTACAACCTGCCAAAAACAGCCACATAGCATCTTCTACACCCCACAACTACGGGCTACACTACTCCGATTAACTCAAGCAAGGCATTACTCGGAAGAGAGCAAGAAGCACTACTACAAACAACTAACAACAACTAGCATGGCAGCAAGGAACACTAGGAAAATAAGTCACAAAATGGCATCCCACACACTATTTCAGACTTAGTTAAAATTTCACCTCATGAAAGTGCAGTTTTCGATCGGAAGCCATATTGACAGCAGCAAAACCTATATCTACAGGACACCAAAAGGCATGAAAATTTACAGCATGCTAGAGAAACACAAGGGGTACAACTAACTCCATTAGACCAACCTCAAAAGAGCTACAGATCACAAGATACAAACAAGACAAGACAGCAACAAAATATAACAGATTCCAGACTTAGAAATATTTCAGCTCCTCAAAATCAGCACTATTTCTAGCAACTTGAGATCAAGCAAATCACACCTAAACATGCATTTCTATTGCAACTAAAAATACCAGGGGCGAAACAAAACATCCAAGATCAACTCTCTAGTTGACAACTCCGTCAATCGACGCACGGAATAAATCCTACGAATTAAACAAAAGGGCAACATAGCAAAATATCTCGCGAACTAACTTACTCAAAAGCTAAAACTAATTGCACAGAAAAATCCATGGGATTTTTCTACCCCGGGAACATATAAAATATGTGGGGTTTGCATCACAAAATAAAGCCACACTAAAATGCGAGAAATAATCCTAGACACAGAAAATAATCTAGCGGCAAATCCCTAAACGCAAAAATATCAATGACCGCTCTAAAATACGTGGAATAATGGACCCTAAAACATGGGCATTTATCTAAGGCATTCGAGCAACCCGATCTTGCACGAAAAATAAACTATGGCAAAAACATTATAGGCAGCACACGATTCTAGGCATACGACGCGTTAAACGACGTCAAATAAATATGCAAGTTGCAATAACGTAATCTACGTGTGAAACTACCCAAAACCCATATATTACACGTCTCGATCCGACCAACGTATAAAAAGTTACGGGCATTACAATATTTATCTATTCCCTGAAATTAACTAATCCGAAAATAACCTAAATATCTAACGGGCCGAGCTCGGGCGCAATATACTATCTAGCGCAGGGGGCGGGGAATAGTCACCTAATGAGCTCGGCCCAGAACGGAGGTGGGGCGCTGGGCCGGCTGCTGGAGAGGAGCTGGGCCGGCCTGGACGGAGGGGTAACCAGGCCGAAGGGTCGCTGGGAGAAGGCCGCTGCGGTGGCCACGTGGGCCGGCTGCTGGCGCAGGGCCTAGGAGCGCTGGAGGCTGTCGGTCGCCCTCGTGTCGCTCTCCTCAAACCAGGGAACCGGCGGCGCTGGAGCTCGCTATGACGGCCAGCGACAGGGCTTCTGGCAAGGGGGAAGTCGCCCCGGGAGCGCGGCGAGGCAGGGCTGGCCGGAGGGGACCGGATCCGGGGGTTCCCGACCCGGATCTGGCGACGGAAGGCGGCGACAGCAGCTCGCCGGCAGCAGGGACCGCGGCGACGGAAGCACGGGAGCCCGACGGCGGGGTAAGGGGGGTCGACGGTGCAGCAACCGCAGGGCGGCGGCGGATTGCGGCGGCGCGGCAAGGCAGGAGGCGGCCGTGGACGGCGCGGGCGGCGGAGGAAGGCGGCGCAGATGGCTTGGCGGCGACGCACGCGGGAGGAGCTCGGGCCGGAGCTCGGGAAGGGAGGAGAATGGGGGCGGCGGCCAGATGGGCTTCGAGCGGGCTGTGCGCGGGCTCGGGCGGGCCCGGCCGCTGGGGGAGGAGAGAGAGGTGGGAGAGGCAGGTAGGGTTAGGTTTTGCACGGATTTCGAGGTGGAGGAGGGGGCTGTCCAAAAATATGATGGAGGGGGGTATTTATAGAGAAAAGAGGGGCTCGGTTAACCGGAATCGCATTCCGGATCCAACCGCGGGGTCGGATTCGGACGATTCCGAACGCGGGTATGGGTACGCGGCCGTGTAGAGGGGATATCCGGAGACGAGAGGGAGAATGGGCGGCGCGGCAACGATTTTTAAAACACCGACAGACGTCCGACGGTAGACCGAATACGGTGCCGCTACGGTCGACCGTTCGGGTACGAGACGGACTCCGATCGCGACGAAATTTGCCAGGCGGCCTACCTCTATATAAATAATACCGCACGACAAATTCCAGCTCAATGAGAGAAAGTTTTATAGACGCTTGAAAAATAGATTTACGACGGTGCTGCGGGCGCGTGCATGTGCGGTCAGGCTCGGAACGAACAACGACGTTAACCGGCAACTAACAACGGATGCAACGTTTGAAAACTGGCGGCAACGGAGATGCTGATGCAATGCAGATGATGCGAATGATGCGATGATGATGCGACAAAATAAAACAGACACACGACGGAAACGGAAAGGAAAGGGAATCTTCTGGAACGTCGGCATCGGGCTGTCACAGGCAGTGTCACGCCCAAGATGCGACCCTATCCTTAATTTGGCACGAGGGCCTCGTCAGGGATAGAAGCGCATCTCGTCGTCTCGCAAGAATGGATATCGTTACAAGTACATGTGCTGAAAAGAAGAGATATATTGTTACAAGTACATGTACATGTACTGAATTGGCTTACACTCGCCACAAGCTACATCAAAGTTACAACAGTACAATACATAATCATCATGAAGAAGAGCAGGGTCCGACTACGGACGAAAACAAACGAGAAAAACAAGAACGACGTCCATCCTTGCTATCCTAGGCTGTCGGCCTGGAACCCATCCTAGATCGATGAAGAAGAAGAAGAAGAAGTAACTCCAAATGAACAATCAACGCGCTCGCGTCAAATAACCTTTACCTGTACCTGCAACTGGTGTTGTAGTAATCTGTGAGCCACAGGGGACTCAACAATCTTATTTCCAAAGGTATCAAGACTAACAAAGCTTATTAGGTGAGGTAAGGTTAAGTGGTGAGGTTGCAGCAGCGGCTAAGCATATATTTGGTGGCTAAACTTACGAGTACAGGAAATAAGAGGGGGAAGATCTACGGATAACGGACGTGAGCTACTGATGATCAAATGAATGATCCTGAACACCTACCTACGTCAGACATAACCCCACCGTGTCCTCGATCGGAGAAGGAACTCACGAAAGAGACAGTCACGGTTACACACACAGTTGGCATATTTTAATTAAGTTAACTTCAAGTTATCTAGAACCAGTGTTAAACAAAGTTTCCATGTTGCCACATAACCGCGGGCACGGCTTTCCGAAAGATTTAACCCTGCAGGGGTGTGATACGTCTCCGTCGTATCTACTTTTCCAAACTCTTTTGCCCTTGCTTTGGACTCTAATTTGCATGATTTGAATGGAACTAACCCGGACTGACGTTGTTTTCATTAGAATTGCCATGGTGTTGTTTTTGTGCAGAAATGAAAGTTCTCGGAACGTCTTGAAAATTTACGGAGATTTTTTCTGGAATAAAATAAAAATACCTGCGCAAAGATCCACGTGAGTGGGTGTGCCAGTGGGCCACAAGCCCACACGGCGCGGCCACCCCCCTAGGCCGCGCCATGAAGGCTTGTGGGGCCCACGTGGCACCACCGCCCCCAATCTCAGTCCTATATCTTCTGTTTCGCCTGAAAAAAAATCAGAGAGAAGGTTTCACCGCGTTTTGCGATACAGAGGCGCCGTCACATCCTGTTCTTCATCTGGAGGGCAAATCTGGAGTCCGTTTCGGGCTCCGGAGAGGGGAAATCGTCGCCATCGTCATCATCAACCTTTCTCCATCAACAATTCCATGATGCTCTTCATCGTTCGTGAGTAATCTCATCGTAGGCTTGCTGAACGGTGATGAGTTGGATGAGATCTATCATGTAATCGAGTTAGTTCTTGAGGGGGATTGATCCCTAGTATCCACTATGTTCTAGATTGATGTTGCTACTACTTGGCTATGCTTAATGCTTGTCACTAGGGCCCGAGTGCCATGATTTCAGATCTGAACCTATTATGTTGTCGCCAATATATGTGTGTTTTAGATCCTATCTTGCAAGTTGTAGTCACCTACTATGTGTTATGACCCGGCAACCCCGGAGTGACAATAGCCGGAACCACTCCCGGAGATGACCATAGTATGAGGAGTTCATGTATTCACCACGTGTTAATGCGTTCGTCCAGTTCTTTATTAAAAGGAGAACCTGAATATCCCGTAGTTTCCATTAGGACCCCGCTGCCATGGGAGGGATGGACAATAGATGTCATGCAAGTTCTTTTCCCTAAGCACGTATGACTACATACGGAATACATGCCTACATTAGATTGACGAACGGGAGCTAGCCACATATCTCTCCGTGTTATAGCTGTTACATGATGAATCACATCCGTCATACTCATCCATCACCGATCCAATGCCTACGAGTCTTTTACTACTTGTCCTCGCTACGTTACTTTGCCTAGGCTTGTCCCTTGCTACAAGAGGGATTGGGACACTTTGCTGCTCCTGTCACTTTGCCGCTTTCACCTTGCTGCTACTGTTGCTACTGATGTTACTTGTTACTTTGCTGCTTCTACTACCGTTCCTTTCTACTCTGCTGTTACTTGTTGCAAGACTTTGTTGGCGCTAACATCCGGTCAACGTGCCTTTTTCTGGCGCCATTCCTGGGAATTGCCAAAGCTTTTTCTGGTGCCGTTGCTATCGTACTACCTTGCTACTGATACTTTGCTTGCAGACACTAATCTTTCAGGTGTGGTTGAATTGAGAACTCAGCTGCTAATACTTGAGAATATCCTTTAGCTTCCCCTTGTGAGAGAATCAATAAATTTGGGTTGAATACTCTACCTTCGAAAACTGCTGCGATCCCATACGATTGTGGGACATCAGGGTGCTCCAACTAGTCCATCACAAATTACCACAAGCCGCATAGAAATCCTCGATCACGAAGCTCGCGATCTCATCGGACTCCTTAGTGGAAAACCTCAACTCTGAGATTACCCAAAGCATCACCGGAATCCCGATGCACAAGATATCTCGTCAAAGGTAAAACTAATCTAGCAAGGCCACCCGACGTGTCGACGATCCCGATAGGATTCGCGTATCTCGTTCTCAGGACATGACAGATGAGCGACGTGTACGGTGGCCTGATAGAAATCACCCAAGTCTCCCTGGGTTGGCCCCGCACAGTGCTCTGATACGTCTCAAAGGTATCTATAATTTTTGATGGTTTCATGATGTTAGCTTGTCATCTTTGGATGTTTTATGTACCTTTTATATCTTTTTTGGAACTAACTTATTAATTTAGTGCCAAGTGCCAGTTCCTGTTTTTTCTGTGTTTTTGGATCCTTTCAGATCTGATTTTGGAACGGAGTCCAAACGGAATAAAATCCCCGAAATAATTTTTTCCCGAACAGAAGAAGATCAGGGGGCTTGTGGGCCAAGGCAGGAGAGCTACAGGGAGCCCACAAGCCCTGTAGCCGCCACCAGGGGGGCGGCCAGCAAGCTTGTGACTTCCCTGGCGCCCCCCTGACCTAGCTCCTTTGCCTATATATTCCCTAAAATACAGAAAAAATCAAGGAATCCACGAAAACACTTTTCCGTCGCCGCAAGCTTCCGTTTCCGCGAGATCTCATCTGGAGACCCTTCCCGGTGCCCTGTCGGAGGGGACTTTGGAGTTGGAGTGCTTCTACATGAACATCATCGCCCCTCCAATGACTCATGAGTAGTTCACTTCAGACCTGCGGGTCCGTAGTTAGTAGCTAGATGGCTTCTTCTCTCTCTTGGATCTTCAATACAAAGTTCTCCATGATCTTCATGTAGATCTATCCGATGTAATCCTCTTTGGCAGTGTGTTTGTCGAGATCTGATGAATTGTCGATTTGTGATCAGATTATCTATGATATATATTTGAGTCTTTGCTGATTTCTTATATGCATGATTTGATATCCTTGTAAGTCTCTCCGAGTCTTGGGTTTTGTTTGGCCAACTAGATCTATGATTCTTGCAATGGGAGAAGTGCTTGGTTTTGGGTTCTTACCGTGTGGTGACCTTTCCCAGTGATAGTAGGGGCAGCAAGGCACACATCGTGTAGTTGCCATCAAGGGTAACAAGGTGGGCTTTGTCGTAGATATGAGATTGTCCATCTACATCATGTCATCTTGCTTAAGGCGTTACTCTGTTCTTTTGGACTTAATACACTAGATGCATGCTGGATAGCGGTCGACGTGTGGAGTAATAGTAGTAGATGCAGAAAGTATCGGTCTACTTGTTTTGGACGTGATGCCTATAGATATAATCATTGCCATAGATGATGTCACGACTTTGCGCGGTTCTATCAATTGCTCGACAGTAATTTGTTCACCCACCGTCTACTTGCTTTCATGAGAGAAGCCACTAGTAAACACTACGGCCCCCGGGTCTATTCACACCTATCGTTTCCACTTTCGCTTTTACTTTGCTTTGTTACTATGTTGCTTTCAGTTCTCACTTGGCGAACAATCTATATGGGATTGACAAACTCTTCATAGCGTTGGGAGCAAGCTTTTTGTGTTTGTGCAGGCACTTGAGATACTCCTCACTGGATCGATACCTTGGTTCTCAAACTGAGGGAAATACTTAGCACCACTGCGCTACATCACCCTTTCTGCTTCGAGGGAACACCAACGCAAGGCTCCAAGGCCACGGGGGAAATCCTTTGCATATTTTCCTAGGAAGTCCCTTAAGGCGTAGCCGTAGCAGAAGGATTCCTGGTGCCGTTGCTGAGGAGTATCAAGACAAGAACAGTCTCCCGTCAGCACGTTTCTGGCGCCGTTGGAAGGTCTTTTGTTGCAGTAGCAGAAGTATTTCTGGCGCCGTTGCCAGGGAAGGAGAGATCTATCCAAGTAGGTCTCACAAATTCATCTCTTGCATTTACTTTTTTGCCAGTTGCCTCTCATTTTCCTCTCCCCCACTTCACATTTGCCGTTTTCATTTGCCTTTCTCCTTTGCCTTTTTCTTTTGCCTTGTTGCCGTTTTCCTTTGCCGGTTTTCTAGCTTGCTTGTGTGCTTGTTTGTTTGTTGAAGTCATCATGGCTGAAAACACCCAACTTTGCGACTTCTCGAGTACCAATAATAATGATTTTATTAGTACTCCGATTGCTCCCGCCACTAGTGCGGAATTGTATGAAATCAACGCAGCTTTGCTGAATCTTGTTATGCAAGAGCAATTCTCTGGCCTTCCTAGTGAAGATGTCGCATCCCATCTCAATACCTTCATTGGGCTTTGTGATATGCATAAGAAAAGAGATGTGGATAATGATGTGATTAAGTTGAAACTTTTTCCTTTCTCGTTGCGAGATCGCGCAAAAACATGGTTTTCTTCTTTGCCTAAAAATAGTATCGATTCTTGGGATAAGTGCAAAGATGATTACATATCCAAGTATTTTTTGCCGGCTAAGATCATCTCCTTACGTAACGATATCATGAATTTAAGGCAGCTTGATCATGAACACGTTGCACAGTCTTGGAAGAGAATGAAGCTTATGATTAGAAATTGTCCCGCTCATGGCTTGAGTTTGTGGATGATTATACAAACCTTTTACGCTGGCTTGAATTTCGTTTCTCGCAATATCTTGGACTCCGCCTCAGGTGGAACGTTCATGGAAATCATGTTAGGAGACGCTACAAAACTCCTAGACAATATCATGACCAACTACTCTCAGTGGCACACTGAAAGGTCGCCTGCTAGCAAAAAGGTACACGCTATAGAAGAAATTAACTCGCTTAGTGCTAAGATGGACGAGTTGATGAATTTGGTTTCTAGTAGAAACGCTACTGTAGATCCTAATGACATGCCACTATCTTCCTTGATTGAGAGTAGCAACGCCAGTTTGGACGTGAATTTTGTTGGTAGGAACAATTTTGGCAACAACAATGCTTTTAGAGGAAACTATGTTCCTAGGCCTTTTCCTAGTAACTCCTCTAACAACTATGGCAATTCCTACAACAACACTTATGGAAATCACAACAAATTACCCTCTGATTTAGAGAGTAATATCAAAGAGTTCATCAACTCTCAAAATATTTTCAATGCGTCCATAGAGGAAAAACTACTCAAAATAGAAGATTTGGCTAAGAGCGTTGATAGGATGTCTTGTGATATTGATGCTTTGAAAGTTAGATGCGCTCCTCCCAAGGTCAACTTGGATGAAACTTTGAAATCTATGCATGTCTCCATGAATGAGAGCAAAGAAAGAACCGCCCAAATTCGCGCTAGGCATGAATGGTTTAAAACGGTGCGTTCTAGTGATGCAAATCACGAAGATCTTAAAGTGCTTGGTGTGACTCCTCTTGAATATTTGTTTTCGCGTGTCAAACCTATTGATGAAGGGGCTGGATATGAATCCACTTTGGTTGAAAAACGTCCCAATGATTCAGAGTCCACCCATCTTGATGATAAAGGTGTGGAGAGTGGAGTAGAAGAAATCAAAATTTTGGGTAATAATGAAACTCCCACTTTGGATTTCAAGGAATTCAATTATGATAATTGCTCCTTGTTTGAATGCATTTCTTTGATGCAATCCATTACAAACTCTCCACATGCTTATAACCAAAGCAAAGCCTTTATCGCGCATATCGTAGATGCTATGATGAAATCTCTTGAAGAGAAGCTCGAATTAGAAATCTCTATACCTAGAAAACTTCATGATGAGTGGGAACCTACTATCAAAATCAAGATCAAAAACTATGAGTGCAATATTTTGTGTGATTTGGGTGCTAGTGTTTCCGCGATTCCAAAGTCTTTATGTGCTATTCTTGGTTTTCATGAGATTGAAGAGTGTTCTCTTAATTTGCATCTTGCGGATTCTACTATCAAGAAACCCATGTGAAGAATCGATGATGTTCTTATTGTTGCAAATAAGAACTATCGATATGATGGAAGGGTATATTAGATTTCAATTTCCTTTAAAGAAGGCCATGGAGCACTTTCCTAGAAAGAAAATAAGATTGCCTTATGAATCTATGATGAGGGCTACTTATGGTTTGAGCACCAAAGATGACTATACGTGATTCCATCACCTTTTGCCTAGCTAAGGGCGTTAAAGAAAAGCGCTTGTTGGGAGGCAACCCAACGAATCTATCCTTTTTCTTTCTGTTTTGTGTTTTCCACACTTTCATAATTCTGTTATGATCGTGTTTTTTCTTTTTCTTTTTGCGTTTGTGCCAAGCAAAACCGTTATGATTAGTCTCGGGGATGATCGTTTGGTCATGCTGGAAAAGATAGAAACTTTCTGCTCACGAAAAGAATTTTCATTTTTTTCTGTAAGATATTTTGAGTTGATTCTTTTTGCTGCTGATTGCTACGCAAATTCTTAAGACTGTCGTAATTTGTGAGAATGTTTGAAGTAACAGAAGTATACGAAATATACAGATTGCTACAGACTGGTCTGCTGTTAAACAGATTCTGTTTTTGTTGTGCTGGTTTCTTATTTTGATGAAATTATGGATAGTATCGGGGGGTATTAGCCATGGAAGATTGAAAATGCAGTAACCCAACATCGGCATAAGTAGGAAGTGGTGGTTTGCTTTCGCATACTAATGTTATCACGAGTTTCTGTTTAAGTTTCGTGTTGTGAAGTTTTCAAGTTTTGGGTGAAGTTCTTATGGACAAAGAGATAAAGAGTGGCAAGAGCTCAAGCTTGGGGATGCCCAAGGCACGCCAAGAGATTCAAGTATGCCGTAAAAGACTAAGCTTGGGGATGCCCTGGGAAGGCATCCCCTCTCTCGTGTTCAATCCATCGGTAACGTTACTTGGGGCTATATTTTTATTCACCACATGTTATGTGTTTTGCTTCGAGCGTCTTGTATCGTAGGGGTCTTTTATTTTTGTTGTGTCACAATCATCCTTGCTGCACACCTAGAGAGAGAGACATGCACTCACCGTGATTTTGTCGAGCTTCACTTATATCCTTTGGTAGACAATTCAGCTCACATGTGCTTCACTTATATCTTTTGAGCTAGTTGATTTTGCTCTATGTGCTTCACTTATATCTTTTAGAGCACAGCGGTGCGTGGCTTGGTAGTTGATCTATGCTTTGAAAGTAGTCTCAAAAGGGGTAGTTATCCAAAGAGATACGAAAACTTTCACCTTCGTGTGCATTGAATAGTTAGAGAAGGTTGATTCATCTCAATTAGTTTTGAGTTGTGGTTGTGGTAATATTGAAGTTATGCTAGTAAGGTGTTGTGGATCTAGAAATACTTGTGTTGAAGTTAGTGATTCCCGTAGCATGCACGTATGGTGAACCGCTATGTGATGAAGTCTGAGCATGATTAGTCTTTTGATTGTCATCCTTTGTGTGGCGGTCGGGATCACGCGATGGTTTATACCTACCAACCCTTCCCCTAGGAGTATGTGTTGAATGCTTTGTTTCGATTACTAATAAAACTTTTGCAACAAGTATATGAGTTCTTCATGACTAATGTTGAGTCCATGGTTTAGACGCACTTTCACCTTCCACCATCACTATCATCTTAGTGCTGCAACTTCCGCCGGTGCACAAAACCCACCATTAGCCTCCCTCAAAACAGCCACCATACCTACCTACTATGGCTTTTTCAAAGTCATTCCAAGATATATTGCCATGCAACTACCACCATGACATGCGCCACCACTTCTACATTGCCATTGCATGACCGTAAGATAGCTAGCATGATGTTTCCATTAATGTCTATGCCATGCTAGATCATTGTCACGGTACACTACCGAAGGCATTCCATATAGAGTCATCGTTGCTCTAAGTTTTGAGTTGAAAGTGTGATGATCATCATTGATGGAGCATTGTCCCATGTGAGGAAATAAAAGAGGCCAAAGATGCCCACCGAAATAAAAATAAATAAATAAAAGAGGCCAAAGAGCCCACACAAAAAAATGATGAGAGAAAAAGACAGAAGGGACAATACTACCACCTTTCCACACTTGTGCATATTAAGCACCGTGATCTTCATGATTGAGAGTCTCTCGTTTTGTCACCACCATATAGCTAGTGGGAAATTTTCATTATATAACTTGGCTTGTATATTCCAATGATAGGCTTCCTCAAAATTGCCTTAGGTCTTCGTGAGCAAGCAAGTTGGATGCACACCCGCTAGTTTTCTTTAAGAGCTTTCACATACTCTTAGCTCCAGTGCATCATTTGTATGGCAATCCCTACTCATTCACATTGATATCTATTGATGAGCATCTCCATAGCTCATTGATATGCCTAGTTAATGTGATCATCTTCTCCTTATTTTGTCTTGCAACCTCCACCACACTCCACACCACTTATAGTGCTAAAACCATGGCTCACGCTCATGTATTGTGTGAGAGTTGAAAAGGTTTGAGAAAGTAAAGGTGTGAAACAATTACTTGGCCAATACGGGGGTTGTGCATGATTTAAATTCGTTGTGCAATGATGATAGAGCATAGCGAGACTATATGCTTTTGTAGGGATAACTTTCTTTTGGCCTTGTTATTTTGAAAGTTCATGATTACCTTGCTAGTTTGCTTGAATTATTATTGTTTCCACGTCAATAGAAAACTATTGTTTTGAATCTAATGGATCTGAACATTCACGTCCACATAAGAGGAGTTACAAAGGACATCTATGCTAGGTAGCATGAAAGCATCAAAAATTCATTCTTTATCACTTCCCTACTCATCTGGAGACCCTTCCCGGTGCCCTGCCGGAGGGGACTTTGGAGTTGGAGGGCTTCTACATTAACATCATTGCCCCTCCAATGACTCGTGGGTAGTTCACTTCAGACTTACGGGTCCGTAGTTAGTAGCTAGATGGCTTCTTCTCTCTCTTGGATCTTCAATACAAAGTTCTCCATGATCTTCATGGAGATCTATCCGATGTAATCCTCTTTGGCGGTATGTTTGTCGAGATCCAATGAATTGTGGATTTGTGATCAGATTATCTATGATATATATTTGAGTCTTTGCTGATTTCTTATACGCATGATTTGATATCCTTGTAAGTCTCTCTGAGTCTTGGGTTTTGTTTGGCCAACTAGATTTGTGATTCTTGCAATGGGAGAAGTGCTTGGTTTTGGGTTCTTACCGTGTGGTGACCTTTCCCAGTGACAGTAGGGGCTGCAAGGCACACATCGTGTAGTTTCCATCAAGGGTAACAAGGTGGGCTTTGTCATAGATATGAGATTGTCCATCTACATCATGTCATCTTGCTTAAGGCGTTACTCTATTCTTTTGGACTTAATACACTAGATGCATGCTGGATAGCGGTCGACGTGTGGAGTAATAGTAGTAGATGCAGAAAGTATCGGTCTACTTGTTTTGGACGTGATGCCTATAGATATAATCATTGCCATAGATGACATCACGACTTTGCGCGGTTCTATCAATTGCTCGACAGTAATTTGTTCACCCACCGTCTACTTGCTTTCATGAGAGAAGCCACTAGTAAACACTATGCCCCCCGGGTCTATTCACACCTATCGTTTCCACTTTCGCTTTTACTTTGCTTTGTTACTTTGTTGCTTTCAGTTCTCACTTGGCGAACAATCTATAAGGGACAACCCCTTCATAGCGTTGGGAGCAAGCTTTTTGTGTTTGTGCATGCACTTGAGATACTCCTTCATTGGATCGATACCTTGGTTCTCAAACTGAGGGAAATACTTACCACCGCTGCGCTACATCACCCTTTCCGCTTCGAGGGAACACCAACGCAAGGCTTCAAGGCCACGGGGGAAATCCTTTGCATATTTGCCTAGGAAGTCCCTTAAGGCGTAGCCGTAGCAGAAGGATTCTTGGTGCCGTTGCTGAGGAGTATCAAGACAAGAACAGTCTCCCGTCAGCACGTTTCTGGCGCCGTTGGAAGGAGTAGCAGTGGTCGGGGCCCGGAGCTCAGAAGTGTTACCGAGGATCGGGGCGGCGAGGCTCGGTGGAGCCGGTGGGGAAGAGGTGAGGAGGCCGGCGAGGTCGATGGGATGGCTCCGGTGATGCGGGGCGGTGTCGGCGTCGAGGTGCCCCGGGACGGGGCGGATCCGGCGTGGTGGGGCATTGGAGGAGGGAGGCGGCCGGTGAAGGGCCGCCGGAGGGCCGACCGGTTGCTGGAGGAGGGTCTCGGCCGAGGGCGCCGGCGCAGCCCCGGTGCGGCTCCAGTGCGGGGCCGGCGCGGCGTGACGGCGACGCGGACGGTGGCGGTGGGAGGCAGGGAGGAGAGGCGCTCGAGGGGAGATTGGCAGGCCGTGGAGCGATGGGCCGATGGGATCGGGAGGAGAAGCGGTGGGGTACGGTGCGAGGGAGAGATCCCTCGTGGGATTCAGTGAGTGGGGCGACGGGGGAAAGGAGCGACGGGCCAAGGAGGCGCGTGGGGCGCTCAGGAGTGGGATCTGACGAGGGTGGGGTGGCGGTTGGTGGGGAGCGAGGGGGTTTCCCGCGTTCCCTTCTCGCGGCGCATGGGAAATGGGGAGGGGAGCTGTCGCTAGGGTTCCACGGGGCCTTTATACCCCGTGGGTGGAGTGGGCTGGGGGTGGCCGGCTGGGCCACTTTGGCCCAGTTGGGCCAGGCCTTTTGGTTTTTTTTATTTGTTTGTTTTTTTATATAGTTTCTGTTTTAAATATATAGGGGTTTAAAATAGTTTTAAAAATTCCCGATTCATTTTTCTAATTTTATTAGGGAATTTTTATAACTGTCCCGACATTTTTATTTTAACATTCGAAAACTTTTCTCGTTCGACTTATCTTTAAATTTTGAATTTAACTCGGTTTCGACTAATACGAGATCAACGATATAAATCATGGTGACGTGGCATCATTAGCGCGGGATTACTATAGCTTAATTATGTACATTACTGTAGAAAAAGATGAGGATGTCATAGGAGCCTCCCTTAGCCCGCCAGCATGATGTAAGTATTTCCCCCTTATCATCTTTCTTTCTCACTTTCTCAAATTTATTTTCAGCATTGCCCACTTACAAACAACCTAAATTTTGTAGGCATACAAGGCCTTTGTCGAGCTTAGGAATCTCGAGGTGCAGGAGTACTTGAAACACGTGAAGGCAAACGAGGCTTACAACCGTCAGATGATGGCGGTTAGTTTTGCCCTCTTAAAATCAAGCTAAAACTTGCACTTTCATTCCTTCTCACCTTTTAGTTTGCTTGTTTAACTAACATTCAGGCTATGTTGGCATCTTGGACTAACCGCACGGATCCACCACAAATGGGACCCCCACACGTGCCCACGTTCGATGAATGGGTGGCACTAGGCAATCAAACTCCCGTTAGTACATTTTCCTAACTATTGGCAAACTAGTTCTCGTTCATTTGACACTATCATATCATATTTACCCTTACAATCTCTTCTCAAACATGTAGGGGACTCGTGGCTCGACTCCTCCTTCGTCGAGTTCTTTAGATAGCTTTCCTGGCTGATGTCGATGATGATACCCGTGTTGGTGCATGTCGTGTCATACTTTTCATGTTATGTTCTTTAGATGACGATGATGATGCTTGTGTCTCATACTTATGTTCTCACACTTGTGTCCAATAAGTTTCGCCGATGATTATGATGATGATCTTGGTGTGATATGTCATATTTGTGTGTACATTTTGGTGTGATCTTGATGATCTTGAGTTTGAATGTCATATCTGTCATATCTGTCATATTTGTGTGTTGAATTTGAATGAAATGGACAAAACAGAGCATATAAAAAACACAGCAGAACTATGCCGACGGCAAAGCCGTTGGCATAGTATGCCCAGGTGAACCAGTGGCCGACACGTGGCACCTCTATGCCGACAACCAGACCGTCGGCTTAGCGTGATCCCCTATGCCGACGGCCAGGCCGTCGGCTTATAGCTGTTGCCCAGGTGAACCAGTAGCCAACATGTGGCACCTATGCCGACGGCCAGGCCGTCGGCTTATCCCTGCCACGCGTCACCCTGTTATACGGCCGACGCAGTAACGGCGCCATCTCCGACCGTCTCATGAAAAAATGTGTCGAGGGCCAAACTATGCCGACGGCCGTCCGGAAGCCGTTGGCATAGACCTCTATGCCGACGGCTTATCTATACCGACGGTCTGACACAACTACGCTGACGTGATCTACGCCGACGGGTGTATGCCAACGGTGGCCGTCGGGATAGAGTTAGCCCGACGGTAAAGGGCCTATGACGATGGCCTCGGCATAGGGGATAGTCTAGTAGTGCATGGAGGGAGTCAAACGATGTGCGGATGATAGTTTTTGCATGTTTCTCCCCAGCCAATCCCATCTAGAACAAGTGCCGAAAAACAATGCGGACAACCAGACACGTACGTGATATGTCTGCCGTTGTAGTGCACACTATGTAGCATATTAATTAGCGAGCTTGGGTCCTTTGTATATTCTTAGAACCACTATGTGGAGTGGGAGCCTGTTCCAGCTCATCCGACTGATTGTGCTTTCGATGATTTATACCAGCGTTAAATTATAAAGACTTGCTTTGCTTTAAAAAAAGGTACCGGGCCACCGGAAGAAGCTTTTTTACTCTTTCTCCAGGTCCCTTTATTTTGTTTTGTTTTCATATAAGTTTAGCATGTCAAATAAGATATTTTTGATAATTAGAAGTTATAGAATCAATTAAAAATGCATGCATGTTTCTATAATTATCATTACTAGTAAAAATGCTCGTGCGTTGCAACGGAAAAAACAAACTCTCGCACATCTCCAATGATCCATCCGTGTTGCCACTACTTCTCTTTGTATCATCATAGATGGTGGTGACATGTCCATCAATGTGTTGCCACTTTTTCTCTTTGTATCATTGTAGATGGTGGTGACATGTCCATCTATTTTACAATAAACATGACCGGTCTCAAAGCGGTGAGATTGGCCATCACAGTATAACATGCCATGTTGTAGCTACCACGGGCAAATTTAAGGTGGAAAAACTTTGAGGCCCACGCTGCACAAACTTTTAATTCATTGTACTTTTTACTTTGTCAAGAAATGAAATATAGAGGCAGTTGGCAAGCTCCTCTACCAACTTGTATTAATACATTTTAAAAAAAAAACTTTTTTTTGTGGAAGTCATAGGTTTTTATTCCAATATCACACAATTACAATCCTCAGCAACGAGATCGCTGGCGCAAGGAGGAGAGTGGCCCAGCCAACAAGCTGTACTATCTCCACATCGTCCATAATTCGCTAAGCAGTCTGCAACTCTATTTTGATCGCGGGAAACTTTAACAGGAACAAAAACCCTATCACTTAAAAGAAACTTGATCTTCTGGACCATATGACCATAGGCGGATTTATCCAACGAAGCATCCGATAGGGCATTGATAGCAGCAGCACAATCCGATTGCACCATGATTGTAGCTTCGGAATGCTCGGTGGTGAGCTTAATACCCTCAAGAACATCATGTAATTCCGCTTGAAGCGCATCGTTGCAATGGAACAGCTTCCGATACGCAGCAAATATCACCTCACCCGTCCTCGTCCTCAGAATCATCCCCGAGCCAGCTGATCCATCTGTCGCACAATATGAACCATCCACTGACAACGCCACCATTCCAGCCGGAGGTGGAGGCCAAGGTAAACGTGATCTAGGCTTTACAGGCACACAGATTGGTTCCTTAACCACCGGAGATTTTCTTTTAAGAATCCCATCCACACTTCTTGAGATCTGAGTGAAAGTGTTATAATAACTTTGAAGGAAAGAACATGAGACATCTTGCGGAGGAGGATCTTTACGGTGAAGCAATTCATTCCTGACATACCAGGTTCGCCAGAGGACTATAATAATTCTGCTTCGGATGGAGACGTGTGATTCTTCCAGGAGATGAAATAGCCATTCGTTGCCTGTCCATTTGATCGATGATCTGTCCGGAAGAGGCCAGTGATTCCGCATCAAGTCCCAGAAGGAGGCAGCGTTCGGGCATGAAATAAGTGCATGAAAAGAGGATTCTTGTTCCCTGTCGCACAGCCTACATAAACCATTTAGATCAAAGTGCCTTCTCTTTTTCTCAGCGTCTGTAGGCAGGGTACCCGAGGTAACTTGCCAAGCAAAATTCTTAAGTTTAGGGGGAACCTCTGCATTCCACACTAGCCGCCAGATCGGTCTATCCCCAGAGGGGTTTGCACTGGTTGAACTTGGGCAAAACTGATCATAGTGATCGGTCATAGCAACATGGTAAGCACTTTTTACCGTCAACATCCCGGATCTCTCCGAGGGGCATGATATGAAATCCTCACGCATTCTCGGGGAAGTTCTTATCTTTAGGATGGATTCCACATCCGGGTGCCAAAATAATTGTTGAAGCAGCTCCACCTTCCAGTGTCCATGATCATTCAGGAAATCGCTTACTCTGTTCATTCGACAGTTCCTCTTGGGGGTGATCGGTGTGAACGGCGGGCCCCTCGGAATCCATGGATCTCTCCGCACCCTGATATTAGTGCCATTGCCCACCCGCCACAACATACCTTCCTTTATAAGTTCTAACCCATATTCAATACCTCTCCAAACTGCCAATGCATTCCCAGCAAAAACCGTGTCAACTAAATTCCTGTTTGGGTAGTATTTTGCACAAAGGAGTGTTGCACACAGGGAGGTTGGTGTCATCAGTAGTCGCCATGCCTGCTTGGCTAAGAGTGCTTGGTTATAGGCCCTCATATCTCGAAACCCAAGCCCCCCTTGAGATTTTGGAAGGATTAACTTATCCCAAGCAGACCATGCCATTTTTCGTCGGCCATTCTCCACACCCCACCAATATTGACGCATCATTTAGGTGAGATCATCACATACATAAAAGGGAAGCTTGAAAATACTCATGACATAAACTCGTATAGCTTGCGCCACTGCCTTGATCAAAACTTCTTTACTAGCTTGCAAGGCATACCTTTCACTCCAATAGATTAACCTTTTGCTGAGGCTTGATTGTAAAGATTCAAACCGACCTTTATGCATACGACCATCCGACACTAGAAGGCCAAGGTATTTAGCTTCGAACTCCTGTTGTGTTACTTGCAAAATTCCTTTCACCTCATCGACAACCAACGGCGAGCAACTATCCGTAAACAAAATCGAGCATTTTGATGGGTTAATAAGCTGGCCCGTTGCTGAGGCATAAGTACTCAAAACATCCTTGATAATCAATGCTTGATCCGCTGACGCCCGAAAGAAGAGAAGAGTATCATCCGCGAATAGTAAGTGTGATATAGCTGGGGCACCCCGGCAAATTTTCATCGCCTCAAGACCTATTTCCGAAACAGACTCATGGAGGAGAGCAGATAATGCGTCAGCGACGAAGAGAAACAAAAATGAAGATAGTGGATCACCTTGACGAAGACCTCGGGAAGTAGAAAACTGGTTCAAAGATTTCCCATTGAACTTCACTAACAACTTGACAGAGCGCACCGAAGCCATGACCCGGGTAACCCATTCACTAGCAAAACCCCCACTTCAACGAGGCACGTTCAAGGCAGGCCAAAAGTCAAACTCCCGGGTAACCCATTCACTAGCAAAACCCCCACTTCAACGAGGCACGTTCAAGGCAGGCCAAAAGTCAAACTTTTATGCATGAGGTTCACCGTTCATAACAGCGAACAATTTAGTTTCTTCTAATTTATTTGTTCTTTTGATTTCAAATCCTTTCCTTCCTGGGTTAGGACAGCGCAACTTTTTATTTCCTTCATGGATGAAATTTATTCCTTCTCTTGTTTCCTTCTTGGTCTCAAGAATTATTTCTTTTCTCCGAATTTATTTCTTTTTAATTTCAGTTTTCCATCATGGGTGGAATTTTTTTCTTTCCCTTTTCTCCAAAGCTATCCATATTTTAATTCCTTTCCTTCCTGGGCAGAATTTTCCCCTTTCTTGTGCTCAAATAAGAACAAAATTTACTCCTTTCCTTCTTAACTCGTTTTCGTTTTGGGCCAAAGAATTTATTCCTTTCCTTATTATCCTTTTGTAGAAGGAAAGGGGATCCACATCTCGCTCTTAAGGTGGCTTATTGATTTAAAATCATAGTCGTCTATAAATTGATGGGATGGAGTATAAATAAGCGATCTGGGACTACTGAATAACTAAACGGCTCATTTTTTAAGCAAAAATACGAGGTAGCTCGATTGAATTTGGCCTTTATAACTACACCAAAGGCCGTACATTTGATCCTGATATCATGGCCTATCTTTACAGTTGTTTTGTTAATTTATTACTAGTGACAGTGAACGGGCAAAAGTAATTCGTGCTTTATTGTTATGATTAAACATGTACATGCGTTGCAAAAAGTTGACGTGCTTCGCTGCAAAACAAACGTTAATTATCACTACTTAAGCTCGACAGATAGGGGATAAATTTGACAATAACAAAGAATCAATTAACACTAAGATTTATTGGACCGCTAGTTGGAAACTTGTGACATGAATCCTAGTCAACTAATTGGATGAACAAGCTTCTCTTTAGATTACCACAATGATAAGAAAAATATCGTACATGTAATGCTTCTTTTGAGTTACTCACATCAGACAATAAAAATGTGGTATACTTTATCTTAGTCCAGGCATGCATAATTATGTTGCGTCTGCTAATCGTGATGTCCTTGTCGTATAGATGTTCGGACTTCATGTTTTGTTTAATCTCTTGCGCCTCAATTCATAGCTAGACGTAATTTTCTAAGTATATATGTTTTTGCCATGTGTGCCCTAACAAGTTCCCAACAATGATATTCTTAGCCCATTAGGATTCAATTCTTTGTGCTTGTATTATTTCTAAATTTATTTCAGGATTTTCTATGATGCACATTTAGTGGGAGGAAACGTTTCCCTTGATGGTGAAGTGTTTATGATGACTTCGTAAATCTCAAGATGATATGTCGATTCAGTCTCTCAGAGTGCTTATAGGGATGTACATTCAGTGAGGAGAGATGTTTCACTCGACTACGAGGTGTCTATGGTGACTTCGTAAATTTTAATATGATATGTTAGCTTATTCTCTCGAAGATGCTCATAGAAATAGGATATATGTATGTACGTTTATAGAGGTGAGTGTATATGTGTTTATATAAGTGTTTACATCTGTACCGTCTTAAAAAGATTGGATAAGAGAATAAGCATGCTAACACGTCTCCAAGATATTCGCCAAACTTGTACCTTTATTAAAAGAAGGAAAACTGAGCACGTGCATGCCAACAAAGGTAAGAGAAATAAGTTGGCTATGCGGTAATCGCCATCCGTAGATCCTCGCGCACCCGTGCACCGCTGAATCCCCTGCTCCCAAGCGTCATCACCATGGGACCCCCCCTCATTCCCTGCTCCAGTCAGCACCATCACCGCGGAACCCCCTTGCTCCCTCGCACGCTGTGGGGATCTGAGAGTCTAACAACGGCCATGGCTCCTCCGTCGGGATCCCCCAAGCTCCTCCTCCGGCCAGCGCCATCACCGTTGAACCCGCCTCGCTATTTCTGGGAGTCCGACGGCTGTGCCATTGCTCCCCGGCCCAGCTCCATCCACGCGCCGCCAGGAATCAGTCGCTCCAGCACCGACCGCTCTCCTCCTGTGTTCTCGCTCGTTGCTCAAATCTTATCAAGTAAGGCTGGTCATACATGATGCTTTTTCCGATTTCATTCGCCTATCTCCTTTGATCATCGAGGGGCTACCGAATGTGATGGATGGCATCTTTCTTCACATCTCTAGGATAAACATGGCCTCATATCTGACCCCTTTCTTTGTTGGCTTGTTGATTCTGACAATTCCAAACATATATAAGTTGCTATAATTTAATGTAAACGAACAGGGTGGGACTATTTTTAATTAGAGGAGGGCAGCTCGTGCGGTTGAAGTTTGTTTCCGGACCATAACAAAATTATGGCCCATTGACACGTGAAATCATAGAGACATACGAACCGAAACGTTTTAGGCTTTTAGGATGGATGAAATTTTAGTACCACCTCAGTTAGAAAAAAAATTCTACGCGAGATGAAACCAAGAATATCACCTTACTTTATTAGTAGGTATAGATAGTATGCATGTACACTTCATTGTTGTTTTTTTATTGAAAAGTAGGATCACCCCGTACACCCAATGGTAGGCAATAATAATCTCTACCTATATAATAATAAAGCAAATAGGGTTTCTGGTCGTCCGTCATGGCAGTTTTGTGAAAAAATCCCTCCATTTTCAGTTAATCAACCCGCAGTCCTTTCCTAAGTGAAAAAAACGTTTCGTCCGTGCATCTTTGCGGAAACACCCTCCCTCCCCTTCCCCTCCTCCTCCTCCCGGTCGCCCGTCCTCCTCCCTCCCTCCCCTCCCCCTCCTCCCGGTCGCCCCTCCTCCTCGTCCTCCTCCCTCCCTCCCCTCCCCCTCCTCCTCCTCCCGGCCGCCCCTCCTCCTCCTCCTCCTCCCTCCCTCCCCTCCCCCTCCTCCGCCTCCCGGCCGCCCTCCTCCTCCTCGCGGGGATCCGAATCTAATCCTAGCTCAGGTCGATGCGCCCGCGCCTCTTGGCTTCTTCCTCCTCTCTCCCTCACCTCTCTTCCTTCTCTCTCGCAGGAGGCTGCCATGGTCGACCTCAGCCCGGAGCTCTCCGTCGATGGAACCGCCGGCCCCGTTTTCGACCAGATCCGGGCAGGTTGCGCCCGGATCTGCCATTCTTGTGCTTCGTAGGGCATTAGTTTTCCAAATAAGCTCAGATCTGTGGCACATTTGGCCAGATTGGTGGTGGGGCTCGTGGGATGCTGAAGGGAGCAGTTGAACGCACCCCCACCTCAGACCGGCAACTACAGTATGAAGAAAAGAAGGCATGTACATTCCAGATAAATGATTCCGTCGCTGCATTGTAGGTCGAAGATGATCCCTTCCTGCACAAACAGCTCCTCCAGCAGATCCACGTCCTCCTCCTTCAGGCTCAACCATAGCTGCACAGACATTTTCAGTGCCAAGTGAGATATATCTGCCATGCAGATTGTAGAGTGGGACCGAATCGACCACTTCTGGTTGGTCGGTTGCTTGCTACTAACCTTGCTCAGTATTCTGTCATGCAAATCATCCTGGTCGCAAGAATCAAGGCTCATATCGGACACCTCGGACTGGCTGCTACCAACCTTGCTTGGTGCTCTGCCACGCAGATCATCTTGATCATGAGAATAGGAGCTGGGCTTCTTGACGCTGTCCACTTTGGTGGGAATCAGTTTGGGTTGAGTCTTTATGAGCTTCGTCCTGGACAGATATTGATATAGAGCTATGATAAACTGCAGCACAGCAATAATACGAAAATTATGCAAGTGCAATGTTCAAGGGATATGCCTGGTTCCGAAGCGAATGGTAGACAGACTTTCTGGTGTGTTTGACGAACTAGGAGAACAACAACATAGTAATGCAGCTCTTGAGCTGCCACCCTGCAAGCAATAGCCATGTAAACAAACCTACAAATTTGGAAATACTGAAGAATTTTTTGACAGACCAGTGCATCTTAAAGTATGCGTGTAAGCTTCGAGTCATGGTAAGGCACGTGATTTGATTTAGCTGGAGATGAGAAAAGGATAAGTAAAGATGATCATTAATCAGAAAGGTACAATAGTGGTGTAGTTCCGTTTTCTGTTTAGTCTTTGCACAGAGTATTGTTGTATACTTGTACTTGGCACTTACCAGTAGTTAGGGCATTGATAACATTTCCAAGAGCTGAGAGTGATTTGTTGATAAGATGAATTTGGGTGTTGCTGCCTTCTTCTACCTACTGCTATCCCTCCAGGTTCACGATGCAGCAGCGGCTTATCTTGGCTTCACAAGAAGCGATTTTGTGACATCCTCGACTTTTGCTACAGTAATTATTGTAATTAAGCTACAATGATCACCCGCTAATGATGCCACATCATCGAGAATTCCCATCTCAGACCCGCTTTGATTCAAGTCTATCCGGATTCAAAATTTGAAGACAAAAGAAAAGTACTTTATAAGTTCATTACAAATATTAAAAAAAATATAAAAGAAAGAATTAAAAGTATGTATATTAAATTGTAAAAGAAAGTATAATAAAAGAAAGTATTTAAAAAGAAAAATCAGATAGTAAAATAAATAGTGAAAGAAAGGAAAAAAGAAAAAAAAAGAAACAAAACCAACCGGCCCAACTGGACCAAATGGCCCAGCCGGCCTCCCCAACCCCTCTCAAACCCTAGCGCCCCCCCCCCCCCCTGGCGAGGGAGCCTCTGCCTCGCTCCCTCCCTCCCCTTAGCGCCGCCAGCCTCCCCCTCGTGGGGGGCCCCACCCCCACCGACAGCGCCCCCACCTCTCTCTCTCTCTCGTATCCCACTCCCCCCCCCCCACGACTCTCCCTCCCAGCGCCCCCCACGGCAGAGCCGCCCCCTCCCCTGCCCGATCCACCCTCTCCCCTCCCCTCCGCCCCGGCCTCCTTCTCCCGCCGGCGAGCTCCCCCACCGGCCCTCCTCTCCACCCCTCACCCCCGGCCGGCGAGCCCCTTCCCCTGCTCCTCCAACCGCCGGCACCACCCCCCCGTCGGCCGGACCTCCAACACCTCCGGCGGCCGAGGCCCTCCCGGGTTCCTCCCTGGCCGACCGACCCAGGCCAGGGGCCTCCCCCCCCCGCCGCGCCCCCCTTCCTCCCGCTCGGTCCAGGAGGGACTAGGCAGGGAGACCGGCCCCCCTCGGCCCCTTCACCTCACCGGTGAGCTCCTCCTCCACCGGGCCTCCCCTACACCTCTTCCTCGCCGGAGCGACCGTCTTCACCGGCATCACCACCACCGCGCCATCACCGCCGTCACCTCCGCTTCCCGCAAACTCCGGCTTCATCAGGCCGTCCCATCACCGTTGGTGAGCCCCTCCTCGGGCTCCTCCCACCGTCGCGTTCCCCTCACCGTCCCGGTTCCGTTCCGGCAAACGGGACCCCGATCCGTCGACCGTAGTGACCGGTAGGAGGGATTGAAGTTTATGTTCTTCTATGTTGAAGGAGTTAGCAAAGAGACTGTGTGTTATATTTGTTAACAGAGAGAGGGAGATGAGAGTTTTGAGAGAAAATAAAATAAATGATGTATTAGACGCGTATGTATGTATGTATGTATGAGATGCGATGTATGTATTTGCGTATATGGATATTTAGAGGAATACGATATTTGCACGGTTAGGTATCTAAAATAAAATGAGTAAATAGCCTTAGGCCACTTATCGGTGGGGCCAACGCACCCGCTGTCTATGACAGGGAGGCCCCACGCGATAGTTAATATCGGTAATAAAAATATATGTTTTTATTAAATAAGTAAATAAATAGATATAATAATTAATTAATGAGTCAATGAATTAGTTAAATAGATATATTAGTCAAATTAATTAATTAGAATAATTAGAGTATGACACGTGGGTCCCCCACTAAATTAATCTGATTAATTAATAATTAATCTTAATAAAAACTTGTGCCTATGACGTTCGGGACCCGCTCGTCAGTTGACCAGTCAAATGTTGATGTCAGCATGACATCGCGATAATGTCATAATGGAATTTTATTAAAATAGCTAAATCTGTTTTTAATTCCTAAATAATTAATAAAACTTTGAAAAATAATATTAAATAATCCGTAAGTCAGATCAAAATATTTTCAACATGAAAGTTGATCAGCAAAACGAGACGAACCCGGATACACGGCCCGTTCGTCTGTCACGCGTCCCTAGCATAGCAAACTTGGAACTTTTCCTTCGTTTCCAGTCCAACCGGTAGTAGCCCGAGACCCGGAAAAAATCGTCAGATATTCTTCCGACCCGTCTATGACGGATGTTGCTGCGTTAGCTCATGTCTAGCCTGCATCTTGCCATGTCATGCTTTGTGTTGCATCGGTGCTATTATTTATTGTTTCTTCCCCCTCTTCTTACCGGTAGACCCCGAGACTGACGCTGCTGCCGGGTACATCTACGACCCTGTCGATCAGTCCTTTGCCGCAGAGCAGCAAGGCAAGCAAACTTCCCTTGATCATTCCTATATCGCCTATGTCTTTCTTCCTACTGCTTGCATTAGTATTTTGCTACTGTTGTAGATAGCTCCTATATCTGATGCATAGCCTATTTTTGATGAACTGCTACTTTCAGTCCTGTACTTTAAATATGCTTAGTATATGTGGAGCAGTCATCCCCTCTGACCCCGTAGTTCAGTTGCCCCGCTTGTTTTCAAATCTCGATCTCTGATCGACGAGCCAGACCCGACACAACACATTCACCCCCTTCGTTGTACAACGCTACAGAGATACTATCGGGTACCGAGGGTGACACCTCGCTAAGTACTCCTGATGATATCTCGGTAGTATAGCTAGTCGGTCGTGGTTATCGAGGGTGATTCCTCTTTCACCATTCCCGATGACGCCTCTGTCGTGCAACCCCGCGAGTGTGGGACCCCCGAGGGTGATTCCTCTAGGCCCACCTTGACGGGTACATCGTTCGGAATCCAACGAGGGTGATACCTCAGGTTCCCCCCGATGTTACGACCACACAGTTACTCGACCATGTTACTGGGATCATTGGTGATTAGTTGTAAGACGGGTGGATTCCCGTGAGACTGTGTTGATGGCCTAATTAAAATGCTAATGGATTTGGGTATTTGATCTGGGTTGGTCGGAGACCTTTTCGCACTAACCGGCTACGCGGGAAGAATTATGGGTACTCGGCGTCGCGGTATCACCCGAAGCTTTTCAGATGCCAGCAATGTAGCGGCGCGCGCCCGAGTGGTCCCGAGATGCATCGCGCTTGTGATTAAGGGATGCTAGGACTGACGTCGGCCGACCACGCCACGTGCAGGAGCGTGAAGGGGAACTGGGCCCACGAACCCTTTGTGCTTAGGATTTAGACCGGCGGGCTGGCCTCTCTGATTAGTCTTAGGTGGGGCTGCGACGTGTCGATATTCCGAGGCCGGGCAGGATCCAGAAAAGTATGTCCGGCCAGAGTGTTATCGAGCGTGACGGGACATGTGGTGCACCCCTACAGGGATGAAAATTAACTATTCGGATAGCCGTGTCCACGGTTACAGGACGACTTGGAGTTGTGCCCCGATCTTTTACAACTACAATTGTTACATAACTGGAATTAGTTTGCCTCGAGATTGCTTCCTCGCAGGGAGTCGAGGGAGGATCCTTAGGCGTGACCTCACTTTAATATTGCTGCAACAATATGACCATTAATGTGTTACCCCTGTTCTACTCTCCTCTATTGCTGCAAGACCCTGGAGATGCTAGTCTTCGATAGGACTAGGCCTTCTCTCTCTATTCTTGCATTGCTGCAGTCAGTCCACATATAACCCCCTCTTTGATACTGATGCATAATTAGAATAGTTCTGATGTAAGACTTGCGAGTACTTTGGATGAGTACTCACCGCTCCTTTGCTCCCCCTTGTCCCCTTGATCAGTTTGCTGCGACCAGATGATGGAGCCCAGGAGATGGAGGTCCCCGCCACCGACGACTGCTACCCCGACGGTGCCTACTACTACGTGGAGGCCGCTGATGACCAGGAGTAGTTAGGAGGTTCCCAGGGAGGAGGCCTCGCCTCGTTCGATCGTTGTATCTTTTGTGCTAGCCTTCTCTAAGGCACCCCATGTTTTATGTCTGTACTCAGATATTTGTTGCTTCCGCTGACTCGTGTGTTTATCGAGCTTTCGTATTCTAGCCCTCGAGGCCCCTGGCTTGTAATATGAAGCTGATGTTATTTTATTTGTGTCTTGAGTTGTGTTGTGATATCTTCCCGTGAGTCCTTGGGTTTGATCATACGCATTTGCGTGTATGGTTAGCGTACGATTAAGCCGAGGGCGTCACAAGTTGGTATCTGAGCCAGGTTTCGATCCTGGGACCTATGGGTTATGGGCCCACATCTCAATTGGGTGGTATTAGTATCTTTTACTCCTTTCCTATACTCTGGGCTCTACTTTCTCTTCTCTTTCGGGTCAAAGATTTTACTAACTCTAACATTAGGTTCTCGAATCACATCGATCCGGAGCGCTGGACTATCTACTCTTTTTCTCCTGAATATGTATTACACACACTGTCATTGACATCCGTCAATCTTATTTTCAGATGCGTCCCGCAAGACAGCACATGCGCCTGACACAGGCCACTGAGACGACTGGGTTCCCGGCCATTTTGGTCGATCTCCTGACCAGGCTGGGATATCGCTGGTACCCCGAGTACACTGTGTTCGAGGATTTCCGTGAGTACAACCAGTACCAGTACCAGGCTGAGGTTCGCATCTTCGACCAGAGGGGCAGCGAGACCCTCGAGCGCCACGTGTTCTGTGGTATTGGAGTGTCGGTCGAGATGGCCGTCCATGATGCGGCCTACATCGCCATCACCCGTCTCCGTGGAGCGTACCCTCACCTGGAGGAGAGCCCTTTCAGATACATCCCGCATGCTCCTGCTGGGGATGAGACTGGGTCTGATCTCACTGCCTACGCTTCTGACGTTCGGGAGCGCAGCGACCGTTCCTACGTCGCTGTCTGCGCCCCCTATGTGACGCGTCGCTACAACGCGTGGGTTCTGGTGCAGTATACTGAGGCAATGGATCGTGCTTTCCGAGTTCTGACTGTGGAGTTGTATGCTACGCGCGCTCGTCTTTACGATGCGTTGACAGAGCTACAGCCATCACACTGTCCGAGGGTTCCACCTATGCGCATCCGCGAGCCGAGCGGGACAGAGCTACCATCAGCTCTCGAGTGGACTGATGTTGGGGGTAGAACCCCTGCACTTGGACCTCAGCTGCTCGACTGGATGCGGTACCCTCACCAGAGTCACAACGGGACACAGGGTCCTGTCCCTACCTTCTATCACCGCCAGCTACCAGGATTCGATCGTCCTCTCCGACGTTGATGTAGCCTTATCGCTACATTTCGTTGTGGTACTCTTCCACCGCGTGCCTGCGCGCCGCCTAGTGTGTCCAGGGTATCGTCTAATGCGTCCGGGCTATCGCCAAATTTCGAATTTGTAATCGTTAGTCTGTAATCGAACTTATGTATGGGTCTGTATGTCGAACTCAACTACTATGGAGTATCTATCGCATTTCCCTTCCATTTTGCTTAATTACTTCATGAATGCGCGCGATGCCTTTGCAATTACCTTAAGCTAAACTACCCCTGCTAAATATTTAACAGGATGGTTAGACCAGCTGGCCGCCCGCGTGCCCCTACCAACGATGCACCACCCCCGCCTCCTGAGTATATGGCGGGGATGATCCAACAGTTTGAGCTGAACCGCCAGTTTATGCAAGGGCACATGGATCAGTTCCAAAGGCCGAACATGAACCAACCGCAAGGCGTGACACTGCAAGACTTCTGCCGTCTCAACCCTGCGATCTACCGCAGCTCAACTCAGCCTCTAGATGCTGATGACTGGCTCCGTGACATTTCCTATGAGCTGGAGTCTGCCAATGTGCCCCTGGCGAGCTATATCAACTTTTCCGCCTACTTTCTGAAGGGTCCCGCTACTCAATGGTGGGACAGCCACATGCGCTCTCAGCCCGATGGAACTATCATCACTTGGGCAGAGTTCAAGGCTGCTTCCCGTGCTCGATACATTCCCCAGGGAATCATGGACTGGAAGAAGCGTGAGTTCCGCAATTTGGTCCAGGGCAACAAGACTGTGGATGCTTATCAGCGGGAATTTCTGGAATTATCTCGCTATGCTGAAGAAGACATTGCGACTGATGCACGCAGGCAGGAGAAGTTCCGTGAAGGCCTCCACCCTGATATCAAGCTGACACTCCTCGTTCAGGACTATGCTGATTTCGCCACCCTGGTGAACAAGGCTATTCAGGTTGAGACTGGTCTGCAGGAATACAAAGATAGCAGCAAGCGCAACCATGACATGGGCTCATCTTCGAGCTCATCTGCACAGAAGCGGAAGATATGGATTCCCAACAACATGTACTATGCACCTCCTCCTACTCCGCGGCCGTCCCATGCTGCACCTCGCCTGCCTCCTCCACCACCTAGGCAGCCGAGGCTTCCAGCTCCACCGCCTCAAGTTCCTCCTTCCCGTCCTGAGGACGGGCTGTGCTTCAAGTGTGGCCGTCCAGGTCACCGTGCTAGAGACTGCAGGCAGAATCCGAATCAGCTGACATTTCCCGCAACTGGCAGTGGCAACAACCAGAACCGCAACTTCAACGCTAAGCCTGCTTATGTTCGTGGTCAGGCCAACAACATTGATATGAGTCAAGCTCAAGACCAGCCTGCTACCGTGATGGGTACACTTCTCGTTAACTCAGTACCTGCTTCTGTATTGTTTGATACACGAGCATCGCATTCCTTTATGTCGGAAAATTTTGCATACATGCATGATATTAGGAGGGAAGAGATGAACATCCCGATAGTGGTAAACACCCCTGGGGGCGAATGCCGAACCTCTGTGGTTTGCCCCCATGTTCCAGTTGAAATTGAAGGATTAGAATTCCTTGCCAACCCCATCCTACTAAAGTCATCCAACATTGATCTCATATTGGGGATGGACTGGTTGAAAGCTCATACGGCATCGATCGTTTGTGCCACCAAGACCGTCCATCTCCTACACCCTTCAGATGAAGTAATAAGCTACCATGCGCATCTCGTCCGTAATGCTGAGGCACGACTGTATGCTTTGAATGCATTAAATGCGTCGCCTCTGGAAGGGATTGAATACATACCAGTGGTCCGAGAATTTCAAGATGTCTTTCCAGAAGAACTTCCGGGGATTCCCCCCTGCTCGAGCTGTCGAGTTTGTCATTGACTTGGTACCCGGTACCACTCCTATTGCCAAGCGTCCTTATAAAATGCCACCACATGAACTCCTTGAACTTAAGCAAGAAATTGACAACTCGCTCCGTCTGGGTTTCATCCGTCCGAGTTCCTCTGCTTGGGGAGCACCTTCCCTCTTTGTTAAGAAGAAGGATGGGACAAATCGATTGGTTCAAGACCATCGTCCTATCAACCAGGCCACTATTCAAAACAAATATCCTCTCCCTCGGATAAATGATTTGTATGATCAACTTGCTGGTTCCACCGTTTTCTCTAAGCTCGACTTGAGATTGGGATACCACCAGATCCGTGTTCACAAGGAGGATATTCCAAAGACCGCCTTTGTTACTCGATATGGATCATACGAGTACACCGTCATGTCCTTCGGCTTAACCAATGCACCGGCAACCTTCTCTCGACTGATGAATTATATATTCATGGACTACCTCGACAAATTTGTCGTGGTATATCTAGATGATATTCTGGTATTTTCGAAGAACAAAGAAGAGCATGCTGAGCATCTTCATCTTGTACTGGATAAGCTTCGGGAGCATAAACTCTATGCGAAGTATTCCAAATGTGAGTTCTGGCTAGACGAAGTGACTTACCTTGGTCATGTGATTTCCAAGGATGGTATTGCGGTCAACCCCGAACGAATTCAAGCTATTCTTGACTGGACTCCCCCAAAGAATGTCAAGCAAGTCAGAAGTTTTCTCGGACTCGCCAGCTATTGTCGTCGATTCGTCGAGAACTTCTCCAAGATTGCGAAGCCCTTAACCAACCTGCTTCACAAAGGTGTTAAGTATGAATGGACTGATAAATGTCAGGAAAGTTTCCAGGCGCTCAAGGACAAACTGACGTCCGCTCCAGTACTTGCTCCTCCAGATACGAAAAGGGATTTCGTCATATACTGTGATGATTCTCGTCAAGGAATAGGTTGTGTCCTAATGCAGGATCGCAAGGTGATCGCTTATGCTTCACGTCAACTGCGTGCTCATGAAGAGAACTACCCAGTTCATGATCTCGAGCTTGCCGCAGTCATTCATGCATTGAAGGAATGGCGACAATACCTTGTCGGTAATCGCTGTGAAATCTACACCGACCATCAAAGTCTGAAGTACTTGTTCACTCAACCGGAGCTGAACCTGCATCAACAAAGATGGATGGAGCGTATAGCAGATTTTGACTGTAGTATATCATATACCCCTGGCAAGGCTAACGTAATGGCTGATGCCTTAAGTCGCAAGTCATACTGCAACCACCTCCAAGTTCATCAGGTTCACGATCGTTTGCAAGAGGAATTCCGTAAGCTGAACCTTCACATTGTTCCTCAGGGTTACCTTGTTCCCCCTCCTGAAGAGTGTCAAAAGATGAACCTTCGTGTTGTTAATCAGGGTTCCCTCAGTAACCTAGTGGTTGAACCAGATCTTGTGAGCTCCATAAAGAATCTGCAAGACTTTGACGATGATGTCGACATGATTAAGAGCTATATTGCGAAGGGTAAACCCTCCTTTTTTCACGGTTGATGAAGGTGGCGCCTTGTATTTCAAGGGTCGCCTATTCGTCCCAAATAAGAAGGAAAATCTCAGGATGACTGGGAAGGTGATGGAAGAAGCTTATGACACACCACTGTCTATTCACCCGGGTAGTACCAAGATGTACCAAGACATCCGGCAAAGATTCTGGTGGCCCAATATGAAACAAGACATTGCACGCTATGTGGCAGAATGTGATATATGCCGGCGTATGAAAGCAGAACACCAAAAGCCTACTGGAACTCTGCAACCTATCTCTATTCCCGAGTGGAAATGGGACCACGTTGAAATGGACTTCGTCACTGGTTTTCCCAGATCTCAGAAAGGTAATGATGCTATTCTTGTCGTCATTGATCGACTGTCCAAAGTTGCACATTTCCTGGCCGTCAAGGAAACGATTAATGCTAGTCAGCTGGCAGATATTTATATGTCAAGAGTTGTTTCACTTCACGGTATTCCATTGGTAATCAGTTCGGACCGTGGCAGCTTGTTCACTTCAAAATTCTGGGAAAGTTTTCATAAGGCTATGGGGACTCATCTGTCCTTCAGCACTGCATTTCATCCTCAATCCCAGGGACAAGTTGAACGAGTCAACCAAATTCCCGAGGACATGCTTCGAGCTTGTGTCATTTCTTTCGGTAAGAAATGGGAGGAATCTCTCCCGTATGCCGAGTTCTCTTACAACAATAGCTATCAAGCTAGTCTGAAGATGGCCCCTTTCGAAGTATTGTATGGGCGAAGGTGTCGAACTCCTCTGAATTGGTCAGAAACTGGGGAACGATCACTCTTCGGTCCGGATATTATTCAACATGCCGAAGATCAAGTCCGCATTATTCATGAGAATCTGAAGGCTGCTCAGTCTCGTCAGAAGAGTCAGTATGACCGTCATCATCAAGATATGGTCTATCAACCTGGCGAAAAGGCTTATCTTCGTGTCACACCAATGAGAGGTGCACACCGTTTCGGAATCAAGGGCAAGTTAGCTCCTCGTTATATTGGTCCTTTCACTATTCTCGAAAGGCGTGGAAGAGTGGCTTATCAATTGGAACTGCCGGCGAACCTTTCTCAGGTTCACGATGTCTTCCATGTTTCTCAGCTCCGTCGCTGCTTCAAGGACCCTATTCGAGCAGTGGATCACGATATGCTTGAGCTACAACAAGACCTTTCTTATAAAGAGCACCGAGTTCGCATTCTCGACCGAGCTGAACGTAAGACACGTCGCAAGGTCACTAAGTTCCTTAAGGTGTAGTGGTCAAATCACTCTGAAGATGAAGCCACTTGGGAACGCGAGGATCATCTTCGTGATGAATACCCCGGGCTCTTTCCCTCTACCTCTTAATTCTCGGGACGAGAATTCTTGTTAGTAGGGGAGAATTGTGACATCCTCGACTTTTGCTACAGTAATTATTGTAATTAAGCTACAATGATCACCCGCTAATGATGCCACATCATTGAGAATTCCCATCTCAGACCCGCGTTGATTCAAGTCTATCCGGATTCAAAATTTGAAGACAAAAGAAAAGTACTTTATAAGTTCATTACAAATATAAAAAAAAAATATAAAAGAAAGAATTAAAAGTATGTATATTAAATTGTAAAAGAAAGTATAATAAAAGAAAGTATTTAAAAAGAAAAATCAGATAGTAAAATAAATAGTGAAAGAAAGAAAAAAAGAAAAAAAAGAAAAAAAAAGAAACAAAACCAGTCGGCCCAACTGGGCCAAATGGCCCAGCCGGCCTCCCAACCCCTCTCAAACCCTAGCGCCCCCCCCCCCTGGCGAGGGAGCCTCTGCCTCGCTCCCTCCCTCCCCTTAGCGCCGCCAGCCTCCCCCTCGTGGGGGGCCCCACCCCCACCGACAGCGCCCCCACCTCTCTCTCTCTCGTATCCCACTCCCCCACACGACTCTCCCTCCCAGCGCCCCCCACGGCAGAGCCGCCCCCTCCCCTGCCCGATCCACCCTCTCCCCTCCCCTCGCATCTCCCTCCGCCCCGGCCTCCTTCTCCCGCCGGCGAGCTCCCCCACCGGCCCTCCTCTCCACCCCTCACCCCCGGCCGGCGAGCCCCTTCCCCTGCTCCTCCAACCGCCGGCACCACCCCCCCCGTCGGCCGGACCTCCAACACCTCCGGCGGCCGAGGCCCTCCCGGGTTCCTCCCTGGCCGGCCGACCCAGGCCAGGGGCCTCCCCCCCTCCCGTCGCGCCCCCTTCCTCCCGCTCGGTCCAGGAGGGACCGGGCAGGGAGACCGGCCCCCCTCGGCCCCTTCACCTCGCCGGCGAGCCCCTCCTCCACCGGGCCTCCCCTACACCTCTTCCTCGCCGGAGCGACCGTCCTCACCGGCATCACCACCACCGCGCCATCACCGCCGTCACCTCCGCTTCCCGCGAACTCCGGCTTCATCGGGTCGTCCCATCACCGTTGGTGAGCCCCTCCCCGGGCTCCTCCCACCGTCGGGTTCCCCTTACCGTCCCGGTTCCGTTCCGGCAAACGGGACCCCGATCCGTCGACGGTAGTGACCGGTAGGAGGGATTGAAGTTTATGTTCTTCTATGTTGAAGGAGTTAGCAAAGAGAGTCTCTGTTATATTTGTTAACAGAGAGAGGGAGATGAGAGTTTTGAGAGAAAATAAAATAAATGATGTATTAGACGCGTATGTATGTATGTATGTATGTATGAGATGGGATGTATGTATTTGCGTATATGGATATTTAGAGGAATACGATATTTGCACGGTTAGGTATCTAAAATAAAATGAGTAAATAGCCTTAGGCCACTTACCGGTGGGGCCAACGCACCCGCTCTCTATGACAGGGAGGCCCCCCGCGATAGTTAATATCGGTAATAAAAATATATGTTTTTATTAAATAAGTAAATAAATAGATATAATAATTAATTAATGAGTTAATGAATTAGTTAAATAGATATATTAGTCAAATTAATTAATTAGAATAATTAGAGTATGACACGTGGGTCCCCCACTAAATTAATCTGATTAATTAATAATTAATCTTAATAAAAACTTGTGCCTATGACGTTCGGGACCCGCTCGTCAGTTGACCAGTCAAATGTTGATGTCAGCATGACATCGCGATGATGTCATAATGGAATTTTATTAAAATAGCTAAATCTGTTTTTAATTCCTAAATAATTAAGAAAACTTTGAAAAATAATATTAAATAATCCGTAAGTTAGATCAAAATATTTTCAACATGAAAGTTGATCAGCAAAACGAGACGAACCCGGATACACGGCCCGTTCGTCTGTCACGCGTCCCTAGCATAGCAAATTTGGAACTTTTCCTTCGTTTCCAGTCTAACCGGTAGTAGCCCGAGACCCGGAAAATATCGTCAGATATTCTTCCGACCCGTCTATGACAGATGTTGCTGCGTTAGCTCATGTCTAGCCTGCATCTTGCCATGTCATGCTTTGTGTTGCATCGGTGCTATTATTTATTGTTTCTTCCCCCTCTTCTTACCGGTAGACCCCGAGACTGACGCTGCTGCCGGGTACATCTACGACCCTGCCAATCAGTCCTTTGCCGCAGAGCACCAAGGCAAGCAAACTCCCCTTGATCATTCCTATATCGCCTATGTCTTTCTTCCTACTGCTTGCATTAGTATTTTGCTACTCTTGTAGATAGCTCCTATATCTGATGCATAGCCTATTTTTGATGAACTGCTACTTTCAGTCCTGTACTTTAAATATGCTTAGTATAGGTGGAGCAGTCATCCCCTCTGACCCTGTAGTTCAGTTGCCCCGCTTATTTTCAAATCTCGATCTCTGATCGACGAGCCAGACCCAACACAACACATTCACCCCCTTCGTTGTACAACGCTACAGAGATACTATCGGGTACCGAGGGTGACACCTCGCTAAGTACTCCTGATGATATCTCGGTAGTATAGCTAGTCGGTCGTGGTTATCGAGGGTGATTCCTCTTTCACCATTCCCGATGACGCCTCTGTCGTGCAACCCCGCGAGTGTGGGACCCCCGAGGGTGATTCCTCTAGGCCCACCTTGACGGGTACATCGTTCGGAATCCAACGAGGGTGATACCTCGGGTTCCCCCTGATGTTACGACCACACAGTTACTCGACCATGTTACTGGGATCATTGGTGATTAGTTGTAAGACGGGTGGATTCCCGTGAGACTGTGTTGATGGCCTAATTAAAATGCTAATGGATTTGGGTATTTGATCTGGGTTGGTCGGAGACCTTTTCGCACTAACCGGCTACGCGGGAAGAATTATGGGTACTCGGCGTCGCGGTATCAGCCGAAGCTTTTCAGATGCCAGCAATGTAGCGGCGCGCGCCCGAGTGGTCCCGAGATGCATCGCGCTTGTGATTAAGGGATGCTAGGACTGACGTCGGCCGCCCACGCCACGTGCAGGAGCGTGAAGGGGAACTGGGCCCGCGAACCCTTTATGCTTAGGATTTAGACCGGCGGGCTGGCCTCTCTGATTAGTCTTAGGTGGGGCTGCGACATGTCGATATTCCGAGGCCGGGCAGGACCCAGAAAAGTATGTCCGGCCAGAGTGTTATCGAGCGTGACGGGACATGTGGTGCACCCCTGCAGGGATGAAAATTAACTATTCGGATAGTCTTGTCCACGGTTACAGGACGACTTGGAGTTGTGCCACGATCTTTTACAACTACAATTGTTACATAACTGGAATTAGTTTGCCTCGGGATTGCTTCCTCGCAGGGAGTCGAGGGAGGATCCTTAGGCGTGACCTCACTTTAATATTGCTGCAACAATATGACCATTAATGTGTTACCCCTGTTCTACTCTCGTCTATTGCTGCAAGACCCTGAAGATGCTAGTCTTCGATAGGACTAGGCCTTCTCTCTCTATTCTCGCATTGCTGCAGTCAGTCCACATATAACCCCCTCTTTGATACTGATGCATAATTAAAATAGTTCTGATGTAAGACTTACGAGTACTTTGGATGAGTACTCACCGCTGCTTTGCTCCCCCCTTGTCCCCTTGATCCGTTTGCTGCGACCAGATGATGGAGCCCAGGAGATGGAGGTCCCCGCCACCGACGACAGCTACACCGACGGTGCCTACTACTACGTGGAGGCCGCTGATGACCAGGAGTAGTTAGGAGGTTCCCAGGCAGGAAGCCTCGCCTCGTTCGATCGTTGTATCTTTTGTGCTAGCCTTCTCTAAGGCACCCCATGTTTTATGTCTGTACTCAGATATTTGTTGCTTCCGCTAACTCGTGTGTTTATCGAGCTTTCGTATTCTAGCCCTCGAGGCCCCTGGCTTGTAATATGAAGCTGATGTTATTTTATTTGTGTCTTGAGTTGTGTTGTGATATCTTCCCGTGAGTCCTTGGGTTAGATCGTACGCATTTGCGTGTATGGTTAGCGTACGATTAAGCCGAGGGCGTCACAGATTTCCCACATGAATTCGTCTTTGGAGCTGGAACCTCGGCATATCAAGTAAGTTGTGGCGTGTTTAGTCCATTGGGTGCCATTGAAGATGGTTTTTTTCCTGCCGTTGCAATGCACGGGCCCTTTTGCTAGTAATAATAATAACATGTCAACAGGGAGACCTTTCTTGTGCATTAGTTCACTAGTAGAAATTGACCCATTTGTTCCGGTTTCAGAGGCCCATTAGCCTCGGTGTCGGAACCGAGACTAAAGGGTCGGGACTAAAGCCGAAAACCTTTAGTCCCGGTTTGCTTACGAACCGGGACAGAAGGCACTAGTAGAAAAAGGTTCTTTCGGCCGAGGGCCGAAAGACCATTAGTCCCGGTTCAAATCAAAACCGGGACCAATGGCAGGCATTGGTCCCGGTTCGGTTTGCCAGGGCATTGGTCCCGGTTCGGTTCACCTCACTAGTCCCGGTTCGGGGAAAACCCGGGACTAAAGATCCAGCGACTCCCACGTGGCGTGTCGCGGATCATTAGTCCCGGTTTGTGGCACGAACCGGGACTAAAGGAAGGCTATTAGTCCCGGTTTTGGAGAAAAACCGAGACTAAAGTTCTATCAATATATACCGTCACCCTGCTACGACGACAGAAATCCTTCTGTCGTCTCTTGAGCTTGCATTGGTTTTTCCCTTGAAGAGGAAAGGGCGATGCAGCACAGGAGCAATAAGTATTTCCCTTAGTTTGAGAACCGAGGTATCAATCCAGTAGGAGAATCGCGTCAAGTCCAGAGTACGTGCGCAAACACAAAAGAGCTTGCACCCAACGCTATAAAGGGGTTGTCAATCCCTTCAAGATTGATTGCAAAGTGAGATCTGAAGACGGAAAGTGCAACGAAGTAAAACTGTAAGGCTGAAAATATGGTGTGAAGTAGACCCGGGGGCCATAGTGTTCACTAGAGGCTTCTCTCAAAATATCAAATATTACGATGGGTGAACAAATTACTGTCGAGCAATTGATAGAACCACGCAAAGTCATGACGATATCTAAGGCAATTATCATACATATAGGCATCACGTCCGAGACAAGTAGACTGATACTTGTTGCATCTACTACTATTACTCCACACATCGACCGCTATCCAGCATGCATCTAGTGTATTGAGTTCATGACGAACAGAGTAACGCCTTAAGCAAGATGACATGATGTAGAGGGATAAACTCAAACCAATGATGAAAAACCCATCTTTTTACCCTTGATGGCAACAACACGATGCATGCCTTGCTACCCCTTCTGTCACTTGATTAGGTCACCACACGGTATGAACCCAAAACCAAGCACTTCTCCCATTGCAAGAATCATAGATCAAGTTGGCCAAACATAACTCACAACTCGAAGAGAATTACAAGGATATGAAATCATGCATATAAGAGATCAGAAGAAACTCAAATAAGATTCATAGATAATCTGATCATAAATCCACAATTAATCGGATCTCGACAAACAAACCGCAAAAGAAGATTACATCGGGTAGATCTCCATGAAGATCATGGAGAACTTTGTATTGAAGATCCAAGAGAGAGAAGAAGCTCACTAGCTAATAACTATGGACCCGAAGGTCTATGGTGAACTACTCACGCATCATCGGAGAGGTCATGGTGTTGATGAAGAAGCCCTCCGCGCCTAAGGGGCTTGTGGGGTCCCCTGCTGGCCCCTGCCTTGGTTCTCAAGTCTCGCGCGTATCTTTTGTCCCGGAAAAAAATGTTTGCGGAAGTTTTATTGCGTTTGGACACCGTTTAAAATCCTCCTCCGAAAAGGGTCAAAAACATGGAAAAACAGGAACTGGCACTTGGCACCGAGTTAATAAGTTAGTCCCAAAAAAGATATAAAAGTCATACAAAACATCCAAAGTTTGACAAGATAATAGCATGAAATCATCAAAAATTATAGATACGTTGGACACGTATCACACCCCTGCCCACTCTCTCTGTTTTTTGGCTGAAGTGTGCCCATGCCATATGCCACCCTTGCCACTCTAGTTCATGCACTTGATGTGTTCGATGAAATGCCCGAGCCACACTAGTTAAGCTTTCTCCTCTCCAAACTTGACCTCCAAACTCCATTTTCCTCAATAGTTGTGTACGTTTGGTTGTGCACCAACTCCACAAGTGTTTTCAAAGGTTAGCTACTTCATCCTTTCATATGTCAGTGCTAGTTTAGCTCATTTGAAATGCTCAAATTAACTTCTTAGAGTCTGCACATGGGTAGTGTGTCGTCCCACGCCCGTCCTCACCGTTGTCGATCGCCCCGCGCCGATCTCGTCGCGACCACCACTGTGGTGAGCCTCTTGTTCTTGTCTTCTTTTTAAAAGAAAAAAAATTATTACTTGTATGATTTAGATACATACTTGTATAAATTACTTACTTTTATTATTTTTTGTTATTATATAGTACGATGGTTTTGGTATCCGCCTCCGTCAGCCCTCGTCGTGTCTATGATTCGGATGTGGTATATATTATCTTTTATAACTATTTGTTTTATTTATTGTTTATGACAATTATGACGACCAACGTGACATTTTTTTTAATTAGGAGGTAGTTGAACCGGAAATTCCAACCCACATGGAAATTCTTCTCGAGAAGTTAAATTTGGTTGAAAAAGAAAACAAATACTTGAAGGAAAAATTGAAAATAATTGAGGACAAGAATATGGAACGGGAGTTGCATGTCGTCGATGTCATCGATGATCACAAGATGAAGATCGATGCGATGTTGTTGAAGATGGATGCACAACGCTTGAAGATGGATGGAATGCGCTTGAAGATGGATGAAATGCGCTTGAAGATTAGGAATATTAGAAAATATGTCATTGATAAAGAGGCTTGGTATCATTATGTTGTTGGGTCAACTGTTACCTTAGTTGCGATTTTGATTGCATTTGTTGTTGCATTTAAATGTTTTACATAGTTGTGTGTTGTTTTATGAGAGAACTTTATGTATTTATTTTTGCAATAATAACGTTTGATCACTACTGAGCTTTGGTTTTAATGTGATGATGAACTTGTATTAATTTGGTCATTTCTTTATTCATGATGTTCTGCAATGGTTTTTTTGATATACTTAATTTCATAATAGAGATGAACCGCTAATGGATGTACGGTGACCGGCGCACTTCGGAGTACATTACGAACCGGGACTAATTAATGCCCGAGTCACACTAAAGTTCACACGAAATGGTATCCTCTCCGGAGGTTAGCAACATTCTTCATGTGTAATTGATAAAAAAATATTGCATGTGTCAATGTATGGTGGTCATTTCACTATTCATGTATGATGCTAGATCGATGCACGGAAGCAATGGATGTACGACGAACAACGCGCTTCCGGATTTATTGCAGGCCTGCATAAATTTATCGATGTGGCTGAGGCAAACAAAGTGGATAATTTTATGCCTTGTCCATGTGTTGGTTGTCTAAACGTGAAGGAGTACTCTAGCTCCAAAACCATTCATCTCCACTTGCTTTAGAAAGGTTTCATGTCCTCATATTATTGTTGGACCATGCACGGAGAAAGAGAGGTTATGATGAAAGACAATGAAGAAGAAGATGATGATGATAACTATCCTATATTCACTGAAGAACACGGTGATACTACAATGGAAGACAATGAAGACGAAGGAGGTGAAGAACAACCGGTATCAGATGAGCCCGCTGATAGTCTTGGTCGGGTTATTTCTGATGCAAAGAGAGATTGCGATACAGAAAAGGAGAAGCTGAAGTTGTAGGCCATGCTAAAGGGTCATAAAAAGTTGTTGTACCCAAATTGCGAAGATGGCAGCACAAAGCTCGGTACCACACTGGAACTGTTGAAATGGAAGGCAGAAACTGGTTTATCTGACAAGGGATTTGAGAAGTTACTGAAAATATTGAAGCCGAAGCTTCCAAAGGATAATGAATTGCCCGAGACTACGTACGAAGCAAAGAAGGCTATCTGCCCTCTTGGATTAGATGTGCAGAAGATACATGCATGCATTAATGACTGCATACTGTACCGCGGTGAGAAGTATGAGAATATGGATAAATGCCCGGTATGCATTGCAAGTCGGTACAAGATCATGCAGGATGACCCTGGTGATGTTGAGGGCAATGACGAGCCCCACAGGAAGAAGGTTCCTGCTAAGGTTATGTGGTATGCTCCTATAATACCACGATTGAAACGTTTGTTCAGAAACAATGAGCATGCCAAGTTGATGCGATGGCACAAAGACGAGCGTAAGAAAGACGGGAAAAGGTTGAGACACCTCGCAGATGGGTCGCAGTGGAGGAAAATCGAGAGGGAGTGGCCGGACTTTGCAGATGACCCAAGGAACTTATGGCTTGGTCTAAGTACAGACGGCATGAATCCTTTTAGGGAGCAGAGCTGCAGTCACAACACCTGACCCGTGACTCTATGTATCTACAACCTTCCTCCTTGGTTGTGCATGAAGCGGAAGTTCATTATGATGCCAGTGCTCATCCAAGGACCGAAGCAACCCGGCAACGACATTGATGTGTACCTAAGGCCATTAGTTGATGAATTTTTTCACTTGTGGGCCAAACCAGGTGTACGTGTGTGGATGAGCACAAACAACAGGAATTTGACCTACGAGCATTGTTGTTCGTAACCATCAATGATTGTCCTGCTCTTAGTAACATTTTAGGACAGTCAAACAAGGAATACAATGCATGCACGCACTGTTTAGATAAGACTAAAGGTACATATTTGGAAAAATCTAAGAAGGTTGTCTACCTGGGGTGTCGTCAATTTCTACCGACCAATCATCCCGTAAGAAAGAAAGGCAAGCATTTCAACAGTGATGGGGTTATAGTCCCAGGGTAGGGTCATAGGCCTGCCCTATAGGTCCTACCCAAAGACTACCCTTCATAAAGGATAGGGCCCTTAGACAGTTCCGACTGAACTGTGGACCTCCCTTCATCCAGTCGGTGACGGGTCCCCCATCATCCAGTCGGTGATGAGCATTCGGAGAGTATTAATCATTCCGACTGGATTCCACTCTGTACATCGTAACCTCCGTGGAGGGCAACGGTCATACGTTTTCGTACACCATTATTAGCATTTAAGACATACGTTACCGGTACAGTAGGCGTTTATTCACCACTACTCCACCCCTATCCACAGGACCGTTGTGAAGGGAAGCGCACTCTATATAAGCCGCCCTTCTCCACCGGTACAGGGGTTGGCTTTTACTGTAATCCATATTCCACTCGACACTAAGCTCCCAAGAGCACTGAGACGTAGGGCTTTTACCTCCACCATAGAGGGGTCTGAACTCATACAACCTCGCCGTAGCTAAGGCTCTGCCCATCCTTTCGTACCCTACACATCTACTGTTGGACTTATACCCACGACAGTTGGCACCCACCTTGGGGCAGGCGTCTAAGCGACTTCCGGCGAGTTTGCGACTTCATCTTTTTATAATGTCGTCTCGTGGAGACTTGTGCATGGGTCATGAGATCCTCTTCGGCGCACTCTCCTTCATCGTCGATGATTCGGCATGGCTTCGAGACGCGCCTCTCGATGTCGAGGCGCTCCCGAGTCGCGGGGCTACACACTTCCGTGCCGGTGCCCGCGGCGTCCTTCTTCTCCAGCAATCGACTCCGGTGTCGATTTTCGCCCCCGCCACGAGCCGCAACAAGCGGTCCCGCCGTCCGCGGCTCCAGCGTTGGGTGCGACACGCCCAGGCGCGCCAGAACGCGTCCCTTCAAGTGGCGGTCCTCGAGTCGGTTGTGGTCGCGCCGCCGACCCAGTGCTCGGACTCAGTTCCGACTGATTTGCCTTCCGAGTACTTGGGTCGCGGGCCTACAGCGGAAGTTCTCATGGCCAATTCCCATGAAAGTCCCCGCCAGACTGCTCGGAACGAGCACGAGGTCGGCGAGTCATCTGGTGCTCGCCGTCAGCCCCGCCGTTCTGCCAGTCGACGCACTCGTCAGAGCAACGTGGAGGTGTTCCGCACACCCGTCCTCAACCTGGCTGTCGCCGCCAAGATAGCCGATTCCCTCCAGCCGACTGATTCAGAGGCTGGCAGAGGGATCGAGCAGATCCGTGCCCTGTTACACACGGCGCAGCAACAGAATTCAGCGGTCTCCCAGTCGCACAACAGGATCCACAACAGTTATGTTCACGCGAACACACACCGGTCGGTTTACAGCCCCGATTCTCATCAGCGACGCAGAGGAGGCAGCCGTTCCATGAATCCCGAAGATCGTCGCCGTTCACGCACCCCTCCGCGAGGTGGGCCTTACGGGCCCCGACATCATGATGATCGGCGTTCAGTCGGTGACACGTATGATCCAAGGCCCGACGCAAGAGGGTACATGACCGAGAGGAAGGTCGACAGGAGTCGAGCCCACCGCGATGGTCACGAAAGAGACCGTCCGAGTGGAAGCAGGGCCATCGTCTCTGGCCCCGAGTGCTTTAGTCGGGCCATCCGTTCTGCTGACATCCCTCCCAACTTCCGATTGGCGACGGGGATCAGCAAGTTTACAGGAGAATCCAAGCCAGAAACGTGGCTCGACGACTACCGAGTTGCGGTCCAGATCGGTGGCGGAGATGACCAGGTCACCATGAAACATCTCCCCTTGATGCTCGACGGCTCAGCACGAGCATGGCTGAATCAGTTGGCTCCTTCAAGCATCTACAGCTGGGCAGATCTGGCCCGAGTCTTCATCAGGACCTTCGAGGGCACGTGCAAACACCCCGCTGGTCTCGTGGAGCTCCAACACTGTGTCCAGAAGCAGAATGAGCCCCTGCGCGATTCCATCCAGCGCTGGACGACTCTCTACCACACGGTGGAGAACGTCACAGAGCACCAAGCAGTCTGCGCTTTCAGGGCAGGCGTGCGGTACAGGGATCTATACCTGAAGTTCGGTCGGACAGGCGACATCTCCATGAGCAAGATGATGGAGATAGCTGCACGCTAGCAAATGGCGAAGAAGAGGACCGCATTCGAAGTGGCAAGCATAAAGCAGTCGCCGATGGAGATGGGAACAGCACTCGGAAGCAGAAGTGGAAAGCTCCGTCCACTCCGCAGGCAGAGGTAGCAGCCATTACCAATGCCAAGTTCAAGGGCAAGGGGAAGACTCAGTTCACCCCTAAGAAGAAGAAGTTCGGAAACTCCATCCTGGATAAGCCATGCCCAATCCACACGAAGATGGACGAAGAAGGCAACGCCATATTCCCGAAGCACGCCACTTGGCAATGTCGCCTCCTGATCCAAGGGTTCGGCGAAGGGCAGCCGAGTGAAAAGGACAATGAACAGGATGATGAGGACAAGGAGGATCCGTTCCCCCAAGTCCATGCAACACTGATGATCTTTGCTGACGTGGAAAGCAAGAGTCGAATGAAGCTGGTTAACAGGGAGGTGAACATGGCCACCCCGACCAACCCCACGTTCCTCAAATGGTCTCAAACTGCGATCACCTTTGACCAGTCAGATCATCCAGCTCACGTGCCCACCCCAGGGAGGCAGGCTCTAGTCGTCGACCCGGTGGTGGAAGGAGTCCGACTGCGCAAAGTCCTCATGGACGGTGGCAGCGGCTTGAACATCATGTACGCCGACACTCTCAAGGGGATGGGCATTCCGATGTCCAAACTTAGCGAGAGCAGCATGCAGTTCCATGGAGTCGTCCCTGGACGAAAGGCCAAGTCACTCGGCCAGATCGCGTTGGACGACGTTTTCGACTCCGACAAGAACTTCCACAAGGGAAAGCTGACATTCGAGGTGGTGGACTTCCAGAGTGCATACCACGCGATTCTGGACCGTCCGGCGTATGCGCGTTTCATGGCCCGTCCATGTTACGTATATCTGAAGCTGAAGATGCCGGGTCCCAAAGGTGTGATCACTATCACAGGCAATCGGCAGCGGGTCGAGGAGTGTCTGCAGCAGGGGTCGAGGATCGCCGACCAGCAGATGGCTATCCTCGAGCTGGATGAGTACAAGAAGACAGCCGACCCCGCTGACTTGATGCGTTCGAAGAAGCCAACTTCGGAGTCCGCATTCCAGTCGGCGGGAGACACGAAGAAGGTCAGCATCCACCCGACGGACGACACCGCTGCCCCAACGAACATCTCCACCACCCTCGATCCAAAATAGGAAGTCGAGCTCATCCAATTCCTCCGTGAGAACTGGGACATTTTCGCATGGAAGCCCGTTGACATGCCAGGTGTACCCAGGCAGTTAGCTGAGCACCAACTGCATGTGGATCCTGCTGCTCGGCCTGTCCGAGAACGCATGCGGCGGTCCGCTGCGCACAAGAGGAAGGCAATCGGAGAGGAGGTGGCTAAACTTTTGGCAGCCAACTTCATTCGCGAGGTACACCACTCCGAGTGGCTCGCCAATGTCGTCATGGTGCCCAAGAAGGACAAGTCTCTCTGAATGTGCATCGACTTCAAGCATCTCAATAAGGTGTGCCCGAAAGACCATTTCCCGCTCCCCCCATCGATCAAATTGTTGATTCGACTGCGGGTTGCGAGCGTTTGTCATTCCTTGATGCCTACTCGGGCTATCATCAGATCCGTCTGTATGGTCCCGATGAATTAAAAACAGCCTTCATCACCCCATTCGGGTGCTTCTGCTACATCACTATGCCATTCGGTTTGAGGAACGCAGGAGCAACTTTTATGCGCATGATCCAAAAATGCCTCCTTGACCAGATCGGTCGAAACGTGGAGGCGTATATGGATGATATCGTAGTCAAGTCACGCAAAGGTTCCGACCTGCTGACTTGGCAGAAACATTCGCCAACCTTCGTAGGTACGATATCAAGCTCAACCCTGCCAAATGTTCATTCGGTGTTCCCAGCGGAAAGTTACTCGGTTTCTTCGTTTCCGAACGAGGGATCGACGTCAACCCCGAAAAGATCGGGACCATCGTCCGAATGGAGCGGCCGGTCAGAATACATGATGTTCAAAGGCTCACAGGTTGCCTAGCGGCTTTGAGCAGGTTTATCAGTCGACTCGGCGAGAAGGCGCTACCTCTGTACCGACTCATGAAGAAATCATATACTTTTGAGTGGACACATGAAGCCCAAATTGCATTCGACGACCTCAAAGCCCTGCTTTCCACCCAGCCGGTTCTTATTGCCCCGCTCAGTAAAGAACCCCTTCTTCTATACATCGCGACTACAAATCAAGTCGTCAACACTGTTCTCACAGTCGAACGCGAAGAAGAAGGCAAAGCGTACAAGGTTCAGCGGCCAGTATATTATGTCTCCGAAGTCCTGACTCCTTCCAAGCAGAGGTATCCCCATTATCAAAAGCTTATTTACGGGATTTACATGACTGCGAAGAAGGTGGCTCATTATTTCCAAGACCACTCGGTGTTGGTCGTTTCTGATGCTCCTTGTTCGGAAATCCTCCACAATCGAGACGCATCAGGCCGAGTGGCGAAGTGGGCAATGGAGATGTTATACTGCGACATCAAGTTCGAAGCCAAGAAGGCTATAAAGTCTCAAGCTCTGACTGACTTCATAGCAGAATGGGTAGAATAACAGCAACCGACTCACATCTACTCGGCTCATTGGACAATGTTCTTCGATGGGTCCAAGATGTTGAATGGCTCCGGCGCTGGCGTAGTGATCATATCGCCAAAAGGTGATAAACTCAAGTATGTGTTGCAGATACATTTCGATTCCTCCAACAACGAGGCAGAGTATGAAGCTCTCCTTTATGGACTGTGCATGGCCATCACACTCGGCGTCCGTCGCCTGATGGTCTACGGCGATTCAGATTTGGTGGTTAATCAAGTGATGAAGGAGTGGGATGTAAGGAACCCCACCATCACTACATACTGCAACGCAGTGAGGAAGCTCGAGAAGAAGTTTGAAGGTCTGGAACTTCACCATGTTCCGCGACTGAAAAACCAAGCAGCTGATGAATTGGCGAAACTTGGATCCACTCGGAGACTAGTCCTGAGTGATGTCTGCCTCGAGCACCTACACCTTCCCTCAGTAAAAGAAGATCCTTTCACAGAGGAACCAGTACAACCAAAGAGCACAACAGATCCGATTGAAGTCGAAGTCCCTGCTGTGGTGGATTTGGTCATGGAGATTCTTGCTCTCACCCCCGATTGGACTGTGCTGATCATTGCGTACATCCTGAGGCAAGAATTACCAGAAGACGAAGTCCAAGCTAGGCAGATCGTCCGCAGGTCAAAGTCCTTCACCGTCATTGATGGCCAGTTGTACAAGGAAAGTGTTTCGGGCGTCCTTCAACGATGCATCTCCCCTGAGGAGGGATAGTTAATCATGGAAGAAATTCACTCGGGAACCTGCGGCCATCATGCCTCCTCAAGAGCAATCGTCGCCAAAGCATTCAGAGCTGGTTTCTTCTGGTTGCAGGCGAATGAAATGGCGAAGGATATGGTCGACCAATGCGAAGGCTGTCGGTTCTACTCGAACAAGTCACACAAGCCAACATCTGCGCTGAAGACAATCCCTCTTGTTTGCCGTTCGTAGTGTGGGGATTGGATACGGTCGGTCCATTCAGAATAGGCCAAGGGGGATTCACACATCTGTTGGTGGCAGTCGATAAGTTCACCAAGTGGATTGAAGCCAAGCCCATCAAGAAGCTCGATGCCCTTACTGCCATCAAGTTTGTCAGAGACACCATCTCCAGATTCGGGGTATCACACAACATAATCACTGACAATGGCACAAACTTTGACTCGGACAGATTCAAAGGTTTCTGCGCAGGCCAAGGTATCTGAGTGGATTTTGCATGTGTGGCGCATCCCCAAACAAACGGGCAAGCAGAGCGGGCGAATGGACTTATTCTTCAAGGGTTGAAGCCTCGACTCCTGCGAGAACTGGACATGCTGCCGGTGCATGGGTCACCGAGCTGCCTTCGGTGTTGTGGGGCCTCCGCACAACCCCAAATAGATCTACAGGGCGATCCCCGTTCTTCCTCGTTTATGGAGCAGAAGCAGTCCTTCCGAGTGACTTGCTTCACAACTCTCCACGAGTCGAACTCTTCTCCGAACCCGAAGCAGAGCAAGCCAGGCAAGACGGAGTGGATCTTCTAGAAGAAGAGCGCGAGATGGCACTGTCTCGCTCAACAATTTATCAACAAGACCTGCGGCGTTTTCACGCGCGACACGTCAGGAGTCGTACATTCCAACCAGTCGACCTGGTGCTCCGAGTGGATCAGCAGAGACCTCACAATTTGGCCCCCGCCTGGGAAGGACCCTTCATCATCTCCAAGGTGCTGAACAACGGAGCATATCGACTCTACAACCTCGACAGGGAAACGGATGAGCCGCGAGCATGGAACAGAGATCTCCTGAAGCGCTTCTAAACGTGACTGCCGACGGAGGCGATGTAAAGAACAAGTATAATTGAAGTAATACAAAGCAGATTGATTTCTTGCAAATTCAAAATTCTTCCGCGTTGGCAGACTCCGGTGTAAAAAAAATAAAAAATTCGCTCGAGTGCGCACTAAAAGCCGTACTCGGAGACTTAGCTGCGATTCAGAATCGCCTAAGTACAAACTCTCTCCGAGTGTGCACTAAAGGTCACACTCGGGGACTTAGCTGCGATCCAGAATCTCCTAAGTACAAACTCTCTCCGAGTGTGCACTAAAGGTCACACTCGGGGACTTAGCAGCTGCGATCCAGAATCGCCTAAGTACAAACTCTCTCCGAGTGTGCACTAAAAGGTCACACTCGGGGACTTAGCTGCGATCCAGAATCGCCTAAGTACAAACTCGCTCCGAGTGCGCACTAAAAGCCACACTCGGGGACTTAGCTGCGATCCATAATCGCCTAAGTACAAACTCTCTCCGAGTGTGCACTAAAAGGTCACACTCGGGGACTTAGCTGCGATCCAGAATCGCCTAAGTACAAACTCGCTCCGAGTGCGCACTAAAAGCCACACTCGGGGACTTAGCTGCGATCCAGAATCGCCTAAGTACAAACTCTCTCCGAGTGTGCACTAAAAGGTCACACTCGGGGACTTAGCTGCGATCCAGAACCGCCTAAGTACAAACTCGCTCCGAGTGCGCAATAAAATCCACACTCGGGGACTTAGCTGCGATCCAGAATCGTCTAAGTACAAACTCTCTCCGAGTGTGCACTAAAGGTCACACTCGGGGACTTAGCTGCGATCCAGAATCGCCTAAGTACAAACTCTCTCCGTGTGTGCACTAAAAGGTCACACTCGGGGACTTAGCTGCGATCCAGAATCGCCTAAGTACAAACTCTCTCCGAGTGCGCACTAAAAGTCGCACTCGGGGACTTAGCTACGATCCAGAATCGCCTAAGTAAAAAAGCTTCCTTCGAGTGTATCCTAGAGATCCACTCGGAGGCTAAGCAGACCCTCATTGAGGCTCATGTGGATGTGAAGACAACTGACAACTACATGAGTAGCAACTCGCTCCGAGTGCGACCTTACAGTCGCGCTCGGAGGCTTAGCTGCGGTCCAGAAACGCCTAAGTAAAAAGCTTCCTTCGAGTGTATCCTAGAGATCAACTCGGAGGCTAAATAGACCCTCATTGAGGCTCATGTGGATGTGAAGACAACTGACAATTACATGAGTATCAACTCGCTCCGAGTGCGCACTCGGAGACTTCACAACTACATGCTCCACATGTTTGCCATTGGCTTCACCAAGAAACGCCAAACAAAAAACACGAGCCAAAATCGTATCAAATTTTTTTTTTCGCGAAAGAAGAGAAAAATATTTGATTCGAATTCAAAGTTGGGTCAACGATAGTCGGCTCGGTGTAGATCAAGCTTATCCACACCGAACCACGAATGTGACGACCAACAGCAGTGGCCAAAGTTTGATACAGATACCACTCGGCATACCGAGGTAAAGTTTTTCAAGCGCAAGGTAAAGTTTTTCAAGCGTCACCAGGACTGGCAGGCTCGACGAAGGTGTCAAGATCGATCCCGTCTGCGATGCGAGTGGCTGTCTCGAGGAAGGTCTCCATGAAATCTTCGAATCGAAGCTTCTTGGTGTTGGCGACCTTCAACTCCTTCAGCTTTTCTTTGCGAGCCTCCTTGCAGTGCACTCGGACAAGCGATAGCGCCACGTTCGCCCCACAACGAGTGGAAGATTTATTCCACGCCTGCACTCTGTTCGGGACGTCCTCCAACCGAGCCATCAACCCTTCTATCTCCCGCCGGGAATCGTCTTCGGGCCATAGCTCCTTGTCGATCCGGCCGATGACTTTTCTCAGGCGGCCGATGAAAGGACCCACTCTGCCAAGGAGAATATGCGCTCGCAGCATGTCCCGATTGGCTTCGTCACCGAGTGGAACGTTCGGAATAACCGACCGCTCAATGTCAGCTGCTTCAGCCTCAGCGTCCATACAAAAATCTGCAAAGCAAAGACGAGCAAAAAGTAAGCGCACAATGAACTACAAAGTCAGGAAGCACTCGGCAAAAAGCTTACCACCAAGCAGCGCAATCATCTTCCGTGCCCAGTCGCTGACGTACTTCTCCTGCGATATGCACCGACTGTTCATGAACTTCATCTGACCCATCAGCTCGGTTCTTTGCTTGCCCATCTTCTCAATTTCGGCCACCAATGCCTTGTTCGCCTCCCGGGACTCCTCCAAAGAGTTCTCTCGGTCAGCAAGAGCCCCCTTCACACCAGCTAAGTAATTCACAGCTGCCTCCAATTCCGCAGCAAGCTGAATCTTTTCAGCCTTCAGAGCATTGTACGCGGATCCCATTTCGCAAGTCTTCTGCAGATCAGCGCAAAGGGAAGATCAGACACATTCAACAAGGAAAACAATAAAAGCTCAAAGTTCTTCAGACCCCTACCGACGCAAGCAGTCGGCAGCGGTCTCGGGGACTACACCCAGTGGGTTCACCGAGAGTGACCCCACTGGCATGAAGCTTGAACGGGTCCGCCCTATTGAGCTACATGACAAACAGACACGCCTATGGGACTACTATTACCCGACCTGAGTAACACTACTCTCGGGGACTACACCCAGTGGGTGCACTCGGAGTGCCCCCACTGGTACCATTCGGGCAGATCAGCTCTGATCCGATTAGGTCTCGAAAAATGCATATAAAAACAACTGCCGGTGCAAGCACTCGACAGAAGTCTCGGGGACTACACCCACTGGGTTCACTCGGAGTGAACCCACTGCAAAATAATCCTACTGTATCCCAGTATATTGCTTAAACACCCAGTGGGTTACAAGAGGAAAGTAAACACTTACTAGCGCACTTACTCGAATATCGTCCCGGAGCTCCAAGCTTCTCTTGTACAAAGACGAGATGGAGTCGTACGCTCCCTTCGCATCACCCACCATCAACTCCACCTGCACCATGGCCTCCTTGGCGGCTCCCACTTGGTCTTCCGGGAGGCGTCGGGCGTCGTACTGGACGGTCGACGGACCTGGCACGACAGAAGATTCCTTGGGCATCCCAAGCTCCACTCCAGTCGGTTCCGCCGCGAGGGGCACCATCTTAGTCGGCGACATCGTCTCGGTCAGCGGCACGACCATGGTGGGAGCAGCAGCAGAGGGGACAACCTCAAGGACAGGCGACAAAGCTGGCCTTGACCCCTTTGGGCGTCGTCCTCCAGATGAATCACCTCCGAAGGAAGCCCGACTGAACAACAGGAAGTTGTAGAGAAAAGGCAAGATAGAAGGCAGTACTCGCGAAACAGTAACACAAACTCTCAAAGCTGAGGCAACGTACCTTGCTGGGATGTGGCGGCATTGTCCGTGTCCATAGGATCGTCGTCTTGGCGCGGCAGAGAAGTGGCAGAGGTAGCAGCTCTGTCGAGTAAAATCCACTCGACGGATAAGCACGAGTTCAACTAGAGACTGAAGGAAGATGGGAGAACAAGACACTTACGCTGAGGCGACTGGAAGAGTGATCCTCATCCGAGGCAGAGCTTTCCGAGGCTTGGGCCCACTTCGTTTGGCCACCTTGGACGGTTGTTCCGTAGGCTCGGAAGCAGCGTCCCTAGTCATCTTCTCGCTCTGGGCACTCGGGGCCACGGGAGGAGCTGGCAGAGCATTCGGGGCCACGGGAGGAGCTGGCGGAGCATTCGGGGCCACAGGAGGAGCTGGCGAAGCACTCGGGGCCGTTGGAGGAGCCGACGGAGTCGCAGGTTCGTGACGGCGCTTGGTTCGAGGTTCTGATGGTGGAGGTGGCGAGCTCGGCCCCCCAACTTCCCCCTCCTCCTCTTCGGTCTCCTCCTCCGTCTCCCCACTGTCGGAGACGTACTCGACGCTGTCCACGCTGCCCTCCTCTTCCTCAGCCGGATTCCCGTTCGAGACGGGAGAATACCAGTTGGTCCACGCCTGCACAAAATACAGTCGACAACATCAGATGTCAGGCGGTGGTGCAAGAAAAGACGATAAATCTAAGAAGATTGAAAGCACTCGACAAGAGGTGCTCACCTCGTTCGAAGGAGGATTGTCAGCGCGGAAGGGCTTCACTCGCCGGGCTCCTCTGGGGTTGTCGCAGGCGCCTGTGATACCACGGACCCACGCCGTCACAACCTCCCCGGTCACACATTCTGGATGAGTCCGAGTGGAGTCCCCAGGCCCCGCGTAGTGCCACATGGCGTGGTGTCGAGCTTGCAGTGGCTGGATGCGCCGACCCAGAAAAGTCTCCAGCAAATCTGTGCCGGTGACTCCCTTGCGGACGACATCTATCAGCGCTTCGACCAGAGGTTGGATCTGGATCTTTTCCATCTTCGAGAGCGCAAGCTGCCTGGGAGGAGCCGATCGGTCCAGGCTGAAAGGTGGCAGCCCAGTGGCAGCATTCGGACAAGCGACGTCCTGGCAATAGAACCAAGTCAACTGCCAGTTCCTAACTGACTCGGACAACTGAAGAGGGGGGTAGCTACTTTTGTTTTTCTTTTGGAAGCCTAAGCCCCCGCAGAGCTGGAGGATATGGGTTTTGTCATCCGACTGGCTAAGTTTTAGTCTGGGACCTAGCGGAGAAGATGTACTTAAAGAGCCCCCAATGGGGGGGACATCCGATAAAACACTCGCAAAGCACGACGAATGCAGAAAGATGGGCTATCACGTTTGGAGGAAAATGGTGGAGCTGCGCCCTGAAGTGATTCATGATACCTTTGAAGAAGGGGTGGGGAGGCAGGGAGAAGCTCCTGTACACGTGGCTGAGCAGCAAGACGCGCTCTCCCTCCTGCGGCGCCGGCTCCATCTCGCCCTCCGCCAGCAGCCTCCACGACTTGTTGGCGATCATGCCCTGCTCCACCAGCTCCAACAGATCATTCGTCGTCACCGTAGAGGGAAGGAAATCCCCCTCGATCCAACCCGCCGGCACGGCCCGCTGTCGCCGTTGAGCAGGAGCCACCGTCTTCTTCTTCCTCTTCTGCGACTCGAGCTTGCTCGTCTGCCCTTTCGTCATGGTGCAGGCGGTGGATCCACAGAGGAGGAGAGGAAGGAGGAGGCTTGGAGCGCGCAGGGAGCTGCGGGAGAAGCGGGGTGAATGCGAGTAACCGGAGGACCGCAACAAGAAACCCCCGCTGAAGGGACTTAAATAAACTTCCGACTGGGTCACTAACCGGTGGACCCGAAATCTTATCCCCCGACCAGACGCTGCGATATTAGTGGAGGAGATAAAGGCGCGGTAATCGAGGCGGCAGAAACTACTCGATGACGATGTCGTCATCCCCGCTGAGCGCGCGGCAACCGAAATTTGAGGATCCCAGAAAATCCGCCGCTGTCATTTGACCGATCACATCGAAAGATTCCGCGGAAGCACTCGGTCCCTGACGGTTCGTTTCACGGGTATATTCACTCGGATCACTGGTTGAGAGGATAAAATGGATCGAGGCAAACAACGCCGAAGTCACATCCAAACCAGTCGGATCCGTACTCCACGCATCACTCCGTCGTTCCAACCCCGATCCATTCGGGGACTAATGATGGGGTTATAGTCCGAGGGTAGGGTCATAGGCCTGCCCTATAGGTCCTACCCAAAGACTACCCTTCATAAAGGACAGGGCCCTTAGACAGTTCCGACTGAACTATGGACCTCCCTTCATCCAGTCGGTGACGGGTCCCCCATCATCTAGTCGGTGACGACCATTCGGAGAGTATTAATCGTTCCGACTGGATTCCACTCTGTACATCGTAACCTCCCTGGAGGGCAACGGTCATACGTTTTCGTACACCATTATTAGCATTTAATACATACGTTACCGGTACAGTAGGCGTTTATTCGCCACTACTCCACCCCTGTCCACCAAACCGTTATGAAGGGCAGCGCACTCTATATAAGCCGCCCTTCTCCACTGGTACAGGGGTTGGCTTTTACTGTAATCCATATTCCACTCGACACTAAGCTCCCAAGAGCACTGAGACGTAGGGCTTTTACCTCCACAGTAGAGGGGCCTGAACTCATACAACCTCGCCGTAGCTAAGGCTCTGCCCATCCTTTCGTACCCTACACATCTACTGTCAGACTTATACCCACGACAAACAGTGAGGCAGATCACCGGAAGAAGCCTAACCTCCCTACTAGTGATGAGTTATTGGCTATGGTCAAGGATTTGTATCAAATAGTAATCTTTGGAAAGGGTCCTGGTGGTCAATCTGTTCCGAAAAACGACATTACCGGACATGTGCCCATGTGGAAAAAGAAATCTTTATTTTGGGAGCTACCCTATTGGAAACACCTAGAGGTCCGGTCTTCAATCGATGTGATGCACGTGACAAAGAATCTTTGCGTGAACCTGCTAGGCTTCCTGGGCGTGTATGGGAAGTCAAAAGATACAACAGAAGCACGGGAGGAGTAGCAACGTATGAAAGACCCATACGACAAGAAGAGTGATAAAGGGTGTCAATACTTAAGCAGCTACGCTCTTACCAAAGCAGAGAAGGAAATATTTTTTGAATGTCTGAGCAGTATGAAGGTCCCCGCTGGCTTCTCGTCTAATATAAAGGGAATAATAAATATGGCAGAGAAAAAATTCCAGAACCTAAAGTCTCATGATTGTCACGTGATTATGACGCAGTTGCTTCCGGTTGCATTGAGGGGGCTTCTACCGGAAAATGTTCGATTACCCATTGTGAAGCTATGTGCATTCCTCAATGCAATATCTCAGAAGGTAATCGATCGAGAACGTCTGGAAAGGCTACAGAAGGATGTGATCCAATGTCTTGTCAGTTTTGAGTTAGTGTTCCCCCCCCCTCGTCCTTCTTCAATATTATGACGCATCTCCTGGTTCACCTAGTCGACGAGATTTCCATTCTCGGTCCTGTATTTCTACACAATATGTTCCCCTTCGAGAGATTCATGAGAGTCTTAAAGAAATATGTTCATAACCGTGCTAGGACAGAAGGAAGCATCTCCAAGGGCTATGGAATAGAGGAGGTCATTGGGTTCTGTGTAGACTTTCTCCCTGACCTTAAGCCGATTGGTGTTCCTGAATCGCGGCATGAGGGGAGACTGGGTGGAAAAGGCACACTAGGAAAGAAAGTAGTGATATGTAGGGACGGGCATTCTTTCACTCAAGCACACTACACAGTTCTAAAAAGTTCCACCTTCGTGGCTTCGTATATCGAGGAGCACAAGAATTTTGTACGCTCCGAGTTCCCAGGGAAGGCTATCTCCTGGATTGAAGAAGAACACATGGATACTTTCGGCAGTTGGTTGCGAGCACGTCTCATGAACGACAACACTGTTGGAGATCAACTCTACTTGTTGGCCGCATCACCTTCTTCGACTGTATTACATTTCCAAGGGTACGAGATAAACGGGAATGCTTTTTACACGATCGCCCAAGATAAAAAGAGCACCAACCAAAACAGTGGTGTCCGCTATGATGCCACAGACGATAGTGGGAAAAGGACACATACTGCGGTTACATAGAGGATATATGGGAACTTGACTACGGACCTACTTTGAAGGTCCCTTTGTTTCGGTGTAGTTGGGTGAACATGAATGGAGAAGGGGTAAAGGTAGACCCTTTGTACGGAATGACAACTGTTGATCTCAAGAATCTTGGTTACACAGACGAGCCATTCGTCCTAGCCAATGATGTGGCTCAGGTTTTCTACGTGAAAAACATGTCCTCTAGACCAAAAAAGGAAAAAATAAGCAAATGAATACATCATGCGATGAGCCAAAGCGTCACATAGTTCTTTCAGGGAAAAGAAACATCATGGGGATCGAGGACAAGACAGACATGTCAGCAGATTATAATAAGTTTGATGAAATTCCGCCCTTCATAGTGGAATTGACCCAAGCATCCCATTAAATAATGAAGATGCTCCATGGTTACGGCATAAGCGATCATAGGCAGGGGATCGAAATATAAATCTATGTAATGTATTAAACTTTATGTGATGTGTACTAATGTATTAAACTTTATGTGATGTGTACTACCGTAGTAAACTTTATGTGATGTGTACTAATGTATTAAAATCTATGTAATGTATTAAACTTTATGTACTATGTCAGCAGATTGTCCGTTTTGTACAAGAAGTGCATCCAGTTTTTGTCGTAACCCTCTCAACTTTTTATCACATGCTATGTGGGTGAAATGATGATACCATGCCAACTTTCAACATTTTCAGAGTTCATTTGTATTTTTTTTCAATTTCAGGGTCAACTAGCTAAAAAAAGTAAATGCACGAAAAATATCAAATGAAGTCAGAAATTGTTCAAAATTTGTGATGTGCATTTGACTGGTGCATTTTGAACACAAAAAATGTATGGAGTTCAAATAAGTTCAAAAGAATGAAATCCCTTTGTAACAGATGAGTTATCGTTCGAAACCCTGATACTTCGAGAGAGATTGTCCGTTTTGTACACGAAGTGCATCTAGTTTTCGTCGTAACCCTCTCAACTTTTTATCACATGCTATGTGGGTGAAATGATGATACCATGCCAACTTTCAACATTTTCAGAGTTCATTAGTGTTTTTGAATTTCAGGGTCAACTAGCTACAAAAAAGTAAATGCACGAAAAATATCAAATGAAGTCAGAAATTGTTCAAAATTTGTGATGTGCCTTTGAATGGTGCATTTTGAACACACAAAAAGTATAGAGTTTAAATAAGTGCAAAAGAATGAAATTCCTTTGTAACAGATGAGTTATCGTTCGAAACCCTGATACTTCGAGAGAGATTGTCCGTTTTGTACACGAAGTGCATCCAGTTTTTGTCGTAACCCTCTCAACTTTTTATCACATGCTATGTGGGTGAAATGATGATACCATGCCAACTTTTAACATTTTCCATGTTCATTTGTAATGTTTTTCAATTTCAGAGTCAACTAGCTAAAAAAATAAGTAAATGCACGGAAATTATCAAATGAAGTCAGAAATTGTTCAAATTTGTGATGTGCCTTTGAATGGTGCATTTTGAACACACAAAAAGTATGGAGTTAAAATAAGTTCAAAAGAATGAAATCCCTTTGTAACAGATGAGTTATAGTTCGAAACCCTCATACTTCGAGAGAGATTGTCCGTTTTGTACACGAAGTGCATCCAGTTTTCGTTGTAACCCTCTCAACTTTTTATCACATGCTATGTGAGTGAAATGATGATACCATGCCAACTTTGAACATTTTCAGAGTTCATATGTAGTGGTTTTCAATTTCAGGGTCAAGTAGCTAAAAAAAAGTAAATGCACGAAAAATATCAAATGAAGTCAGAAATTGTTCAAAATTTGTGATGTGCCTTTGAATGGTGCATTTTGAACACACAAAAAGTATGGAGTTCAAATAAGTTCGAAAGAATGAAATCCCTTTGTTAAAATCTTAAATAGAAAACAAAATAAAAGAGAAAATTATTAAAGGAAAAAAATATCGCCTATTGGACCATCACGGCGTGCATACGACTAGAAACCCTACACGACAGGTGGGCCAGGATGCAGGCCCGCGAGCCCAACATAGGACCAACACGCAACGAGAGGACAGATAGGCCCGAAGGCCTGCTTTAGAGAGGAGTTCGATGCAGTTGCTGCGGCGGGGCTTATAAACTAGTGCCACCGCCCCTCGCTCGGCGAGGTGGGACTAAACATTTCGCGGGGCTTTAGCCCCGGGTCGTTGCTAGAACCGGGACTAAAGACACCCTTTAGTCCCGGGTCTGGCCACGACCCGGGGCTAAAGACCCTCTCCTTCCCGCCTCTTCGCTTGTTGAAAACTACCTTTAGCCCCGGGTCGTGGGACGATCCGGGACTAAAGGGTGGTCATTAGTCCCGATTCTTCCCACGACCCGGGGCTAAAGCCCGTCCTATATAAGCGGGACTTCGATTTTCCAACCCCCAACATCGCCAGTTTCGTTTTCTTCCTCCTCTCGCTCTCCTGCGCCGCACGCGACGACGATCTCGATGCCTTCAGGCTGCCCCGACGTCCGCCTCGCTGTCGCCTTCGCCGACGCCCGTCGTCCTCCTCGCCGGCATCGGATCTACGCGCGGGCCTATTCTCCCCCGAGGTGAGCCGCCCTCTTCTCCCTCTCCTCCGCGGCCGCGACGAGCTCGACCGCGCGCGCACCATTGCCGCCATGGCCGCCCCTCCCCGAGCCCATCCCCCACCTAGCCACCACCGGAGATGCCCGATCCATCTCTGGCGTAGGAGCCCCGGCCCGCCGCGCCCCGTCCATCTCCGACGTTCGAGCCGTCGGTGCCGTACGTACACACACACTACACACATACTTTGTGAAACACTCTGAAAAAATTATGGTTAAGAAATAAAATTAGTTGATTAGATAGTAAAACAGAAAATTAGGATTATTGTTTTAGGTAATTAAGTGTTCATATTCTTTTAGTTAATTAAGTGTGTCCATATTGTTTTTGGTAATTAAGTGTTTCATATTGTTTTAGTTAATTTAGTTGTTTCAGTTGTTTAGTTTTTTTTTTTTGCAAAAGTTTGATGAGAATTTTGACATTTGCTCCGTATGTAGTTTTCTGATGATATATTTTGGAACGGAAGGAGTGTACATATTTAGAAAATTTTATTAAACAGTAGGAATTTAAATAGTAGGACATATATGATGCCCGGCCAGCATCCTCGTCGTCGACTCGGTGGCGGCCACCTGCTTGATATGCGTCAGTGTGTGCGGGACTAGGCTCTATCGGGCTGGCACTGGGAGGAGTTATCTTCCGGGGCGCGCAGCTTGGTGAGGAACCAGGCTCCCGTCGTCGACCCGGAGCTTCTTTGGTGGCGGTCGCGGGGGCCACATTCGGTGCTTAGGTTGCCGGGACCAGAGGAGGACGTACGTCGCCGTGTCAAGGAGGAGGACGAGCACATCCGTCGGTACATGCAGGCGTTGGATGCCATGTTCGACATGACCTGGCAGGTTCTTATGGGATCTCACCGGAGCTATGATACACTGATGGTCCCTGCTCTTTGGGTGTCCATCGCCCGCGCCTTAGTAGTACGACGACTCTTTGTTGACTGATCACTCGTTATTATTCGATGTATTACTGTATTCGAGAGATGTATTATTTATGTATTCCAGATTATATATTCGATAATATTAAGTGGATTATTCGATGTATATAGTTTTAGTTGTTAGTTAATTTAGTTTTTTATGTTTAATTAATTTGTAGATACTATGGATCCACACGGTAGAGACGAATATCAGAAAGACGTGATGCATGGTGTCATCCGCTGGGATGATATTTTAGTTGGCGATGTCGATGTCACCAATCAGTTTCTGAACGAGTCCGGCGAGGGAGATGAGTCTATCAACACACAAGGTAGAAGCTCCGGTGAGGTAGACGCCCCCGCCTCAGGCGAGGGAGCAATCGGCGGTTCCAATGAGGAAGAAGCCGAAGAGGGAGAAGCCGACCGCTCCGTCGAGGTGCATATATATATGTTAATAAATTAATCCTCTGTTATATGTATACATATATTAACGCTCTTTCTTTTAGCCCTCTGGATCAAGCAAAACTTCAGTACGTACGAAACGAGGCCCAACCAAGAAGCTGGATGACGGTTAGAGGTACAGGATCGAAACAGTCTCACATGCCGAGGAACCAATTGTTCCCGCAGATGTAAAGCAGAAGTTTGTGAAGGCATGCAGAGTTGTTGTTAGGGACCACATCCCTATCACCATTCGAGAATGGATTAAGCCAAGGGATCAGGAAGGAGTCTCATATGTCGGGGAAGCAGCCAAAGAAAACCTTTGGAGAAAGCTCATGCTTAATTTCACCCTGCCGGCGCCAGAGGTGGATCCAGATGAGGAGGAAATGAATAGGCGAAAAGAGGCCCTAGAGAAAAAACTCAAGGAGTGGGCTCTTAAGAAGATGGTCGATCTATTCAGGGGCTGGGAAAAAGATTGCACCGCGATTTTATCTTGAAAGAGAAGACTCCAGATTTCGATCACGGCTATGAGAAGATAAAAGACTACTGGGCTGAATTTGTGACGTACAAGAAATCGGAGGACGCCTTGAAAAAGTTTGAAAAAAATAAGGCGAATGCAGGCAAGAAGAAGTACCACCACATTATGGGGCCTGGTGGCTACGGCGCTAAGATGGCTGAGTGGGAAGCAATTGAGGCATCATATCTGGAAAAAAAATCACTCCAGTGCCCTTAAGATGGATCCCACGAGGAAGAAACTGGTTTTACGGGCATGGGGGCAAGTTGGACAAAGAAGGAAAGGCTAACCAAAGACACAAAGATAACCCCCTACCCATCGAGGAGATTAGACGTGCAGTACAGGATGTTGAAGAGGGACGGTTAGTTCCCGATAGAGAGAACGACGAGCTCACACGCGCCCTTGGGAATAAGGAACACAAAGGGCGAGCACGAGGCTTACCAGGCTCACCGCCGTGGACGCTTGCGTTTTAAACCAGGAAAAAAAGAGATTTCCCGATAGAAGCCATCAGAGGAGAAAGGAAAAGGAGGCAGCTGAGAAAGCGGCTGCTGCAGACCGGTTGCGTAATGTAGAAGAAGTAGTAAAGCGACTGCAGCAGGATCAAATCGAGAGACATCAAGGTAGCGACCAATCTCAGCGGCTAATGATAGAAGCTGCATCGAATCGGAAAGCAGTGTCGCTTCCACGCAGCTCCAGGATGATGGTGATGATGCACCGACGACAAGTCCTCCTCGTCACTACCCAGTGGATGATATCACTGAGAGCACACATTGTGAGCTAAAGTTGAAAGTTGCTAACTTAAGGTTGACGGTGGCAGTCGGCATCCCTTACCAATTGGACCACATCCAACTTGGCATTGCTCTCCGGTTCCACAAGGGTACGCTGTCGTCGCGGTGGATGAAGTGATGAAAGATTATGAGGAGCTGAAGCTCGACCACCCTGCAGGTGAAGATAGGGATTTGACTCAACTTGGAGAAGTCAAATCCCAAACCGTTGTATGGCCAAAGGAGGACATCTTCCTTCCAAATTGGACGCCAAGGCCACCGACTCCTCATAGCAGCGATCCTTCTTCGCCTCCACCTCACCAGTCTCCAGCGCAATCGTCGTCTTCGCCGCCTCACCAATCTCCAGCGCAGCCGTCGTCTTCGCCGCCTCACCAGTCTCCAGTGCAGCCGTCTCCACCGCCGCATAAGCCGTCTCCACTGCCCCGTCAGTTGTCTCCACCGCCCCTCAGCCATCTCCACCGCCCCATCAGCCGTCTCCACCCACTCAGGATCAGAGCAAAAAGCGGAAACAGACCACCTTTAGTAGTGGCGGCAGAAAGGGGATCCAAACACCAAAACGTAAGTTGTCGCCCCTCCCAACAATACCTCATAAGAATATGGTGAAGAGACCTTGGGACTATAGTGGAGAGGACAATATTAAGAGGGCAGACGCCCATCATGAACAGTGGAAGGCTAAAGTGGCTAACAAGAATAAATCGAAAGAGCCAGAGTATCCGGCCACCCCAGGAGAGCACGTCGCGGTAGTGAAATGCTGAAAAACCTTGAAGATCCCCCACCACCGTTGCGACCAGACTATGAACGCTCTATTATCAAGTCGGCTCAAGCAAAAAAGCAGCGATTGAAGAGTAGTACGTCCAACGGGAAATCAGTTGCACAGCTCGGACAACAGAAAAACCAATCGTGCCCCCCGCTCAAAGTGTGTTCCGATACAAATGTGTGCTCGAGCGGAGCTGCGGTCCATGAGAAGAAAGATGAAACAGCTGGCCTCGATCCGGAATTTGTTGCAACCTACGGAGAAGCGGCCAAGGCTCAAGGCATGTCTATTGATGAGTACTTAACCCAAGTGGAGGTATTCACTGACTTAGCATACACCTACCGGTACGGGCATCCTCTGGTCAAACCTGAGTTAGTCAAATATCTACCAACAAAAATGTGAAGAGTGCATGACTGGTACATGCAAGCATGTCATGAATCGGAAAACTGGCTCTACTTAGCATATGAAGACGAGCATTTCGGGACTGGACGAGGCGTGATTATGATTGAATTCGAAGAATTATATCAGTTATACAAACAAGACGCCCTCGACAAAGCTATCATCAATGCCTATTGTTTGTAAGTATTATTAATTTATGTCATTAAGTCTTACTCAGCTCGTTCTTGCATGTATAATCTTACTCATCACTATATTAATTTTGCAGAATGAAGATTCTCGAATGCAAAAGAGGACAAATCTATGACATTGGGTTCATTGACCCATATTACAATCATCACCAAAGTGTCGAAACGAATCCCCACGATACACAGAATAACTTGGTAAAACCGTTAAGGTTTTCCAGTACCAAAAGGGAAATACTATTTCCTTACAACTTCAAGTGAGTGTTATACTATACACACATTCTATTTTCGCTTACTCGATGTTATTATAAGTGTACGTATAATTAATTCGTTATGCGCGCGCAGGTTCCACTTTATTTTGTTAATCATTGTACCTGACAAAGGAGAAGTAATAGTCATGGACCCGAAACACACATCCCTCACTGCATGGACGGACATGCAGGAATGCCTCTAGAAGTAATTTCAATCATTATGGCACTACATCGGCAACTTCTCGTTCATTTCCTCATACCAACAGGAATTAGTATAGAACTCCTTTATTCATTTCCTTTTCTTGGCAGGGCTTGGAAACGGTTCACCGCCAAGACTCGAGGTGATTGGAAGCCAGAGCTTACATTTAAACTAACAAATGTAAGTAACTACTAGCTAGATCCGCGCATCTCTTTATTCTAGTTTCAATACCATTATAATTCTTGATTATGTTTTTGATTGAACTCTGTTCTCGTAAAGTGCTTGAGGCAGGAACACAGGAACAATTTATGTGGATACTATGTTTGCGAGTTCATTCGCCACACGACCCATGAGATGGGCAAAACCCGGGACATAAAAAAAATCAAAGTACGATAAACAATACTCACAACTTTATTTTATTACCATGAATTGTGTTCGATTTCATTGATATATATATTGACCCATTCTTTAAATTAGATCGAACGGTTGCGGGACGGTCTTCTACCACAGGAACGTATACGAGCAATTCAAGAGGAAATTGTCGGATTCTTTGATGAAGAGGTCCTAAATCCCATGGGAGAATACTATTGCCATTCGTCGAGAAAGATACGAAATAATATAGTGTAAAAAAGATGCATTTATGTGCATGTAACTCGTGTGTACATTTTGTAAGTACGTTCGACAAAGCATGCCGGATGAGATGATGTAATATATTCGTGACGATGTGCAAGTTGCTCCTTTATTAGTGTGTATGTGCAATCCAATTTAGTGCAAAACAAAAATAAAAAAATGCCCAAAACAAATAAATGGGGAAATAGGGGGCAGCAAAATAGCCCCATCCAATTTAGTGCAAAACCCTAAACCCAAAAATTGCTCAAAAAACAGCAAAAAAATAGCCCCGGTTCGTAATACGAACCGGGACTAATACCCCTCCCCCTCGCTCCCAGCCCCGCCACGTGGAAGGCCATTAGCCCCGGTTCGGGGCCGAACCGGGGCTAGCATTAGTCCCGGTTGATTAGTCCCGGTTCGAGAACCGGGACTAATGGCCCAACCGAACCGGGGCTAAATGCCCTTTTTCTACTAGTGAGGGACACAACGTGACCGCTGCGGGGAGCCCAGGCAGGAGGGCCTTTAGTCCTGGCTGGTCACACCAACCGGGACCGAACGACATCCACGCGTCAGCATCTGGTCAGAGCTGGGATTATTGTTTCTTTTTGAATGGGGTTTTTTGTAGGGTTAATTTAGTGGTTTCATATTGTGTTAGCTAGTTAATAGAGAGAAGTGTCCTCTCTTTCTCCGTGCATGGGCGACGCTAGTTACTATACATATAGAGAGAACTTGACGCTAGCTAGTATGAATGGCATATTTTTTAATCTTTTTAATCTTCAAGCGCATTGCATCCATCTTGATCTTGTGATCGGCGATGACATCGGTAACATCCAACTCCAATATCATCTTCTCCTCTTCAACTCTTTGTAATTTTTCTTTCAAGTAATTGTTTTCTTTTTCAACCAAATTTAACTTCTCGGCGAGAATTTCTATGTCGGTTGGAATTTCCGGTTCACATACCTCCTAGATTTAAAAAATCTATGTCACGTTGGTCGGCATAATTGTCACAAACACTAAATAAAACAAATAGTTATAAAAGATAATATATACCACATCTGAATCATAGACATGACGAGGGCCGACGGAGATGGATACCAAAACCATCGCACTATATAATAACAACAAATAATAAAAGTAAGAAAATTACATAAGTATCTATCTAAATCATACAAGTAAGAACTTTTTTTAGAAAGAAGATAAGAAGAAGAAACTAACCATGATGGTGCCGGCACCGAGATGGGTGCGGGCGATCGACGACGGTGAGGACGGGGACGGGACAGGACGGACCGCCAAAGCTACACAAATCTTGAGGAAAATGGAGCTTGGACAAGGAGCTTCGAGAGGAGAAAGCTTAAGTGGTGAGCTAGAGCACCACAACGCTCTCCCACGGCTGACAAAAAAACAGAGCAGTGCACTGTTCTCCTCGTGGGCAGGGGATATATATAGGCCAACCATTAGTCTCGGTTTGTGGCTGGAACCGAGACTAAAGGACAACATTTGGTCCCGGTTCCAGCCACAAACCGGGACTAATGGTTGTGGGGTAGGAGCGAGGCCCATTGGTCCAGATTTTTGTCTGGAACCGGAACCGAAGGTGTCGGACGAACCGGGACCAATGGCCCAGAGGTCCGGCACCCTGGCCTCACGAACCGGGACCGATGCTCACATGGGTCCCGGTTCGTGAGCGAACCAGGACTAACGGGATTTCATCAAGTCGACCAAAGCCCTCTTTTCTACTAGTGGTTGTTTCTCTTGCTGTAAAAAAACATGTGGTTTCTCTTGCTGTAAAAAAACATATTGTTTCTCTCTTTTGTTCCAACAGTATGCCTAAACCTCGGGATTTTTCATAGGACTTTTTCAGTATGCCTAAAACAAAAAGAGAAAAAAAAAACCACTGGAACAAGCAGGGGCAAAGGTACGACCCTTGAATTTTATTATCAGAAAAGTCATAGTAGCTTTTGTGCAACAGTGAAGCTACGAGGATTATCTATAGTTTTAAATAGCCCGTTATAGCTTCGCTATGACCCTGCTATAGCCTTTTCAACAGGGTGCCGCTAAATGGTATCATGTACAAATATGCCCGTCATAGCTCTGCTATAGCTGATTTAGAGGCTCGTCGCTATTTGCCATAACCCGCTATTTAAAACACCGATTATCTAGTGTTCCCTCCGAAAAAAGATCACTAAAGTTTTTAGTGATCTAAACGCTCTTATATTTATTTAAGGAGGGAGCACTATATAATACTGCAGCCTTTACTATTCGGCATGTAATCATGGCGGGGGCATTGACTTGACTTGGCTTCCGAAGGTTAGGAGGAAGTGCGTCCTCTGCCTTGGCAATATCAGGTACTTTTGGTGGAAAGTCTTGAGGTGAACGGTGGAAAGCCGACTCAGCAAAGCAAAAGGTGGTCGCCAAGGATAATCAAATATCCCAAGATTATCAACCGATCTGTTGCGACGTGCTCCTCCCAGGTAAATATCCCAAGATCTGTTGGTGTTTCTAACTAGCTCAGTTGCAGCTAATTCATTACTCTCTCCCCAGTCTCCCCATATGCAAGATTCTAAGTACTAACTAGCGGCCATGGGAATACCTTCCTTCTTCAGTTGGCTCGTGGGTAAGTATCCAAACATCCTCAGTCCCGTCATCGACGCCTTTCCCCCCTCGTTGTCGGAGGAGAATGATGAAGAAGAAGAAGAAGAAGCAGAAGGAGAAGAGGAGGAGGAGGAGGAAGAAGAAGACATCATCTACGACAACCTCTACCTTGACATGAATGAAATCATCCATAAATGCTTCGGCCGGAAGAACGGGCAGGTAATTCACATCCCAACCCATGACAATTAATCTGCGTGCAACTGGCCGGTGTCTGCTGATTCTCGCGACTTCTTGAGCTGGCCACCCTTTCATTCGAATTTGCGCAGGTGTACCTGCGGTTTTTCGATCACATGGACCGCTTGTTTCGCCTCGTCAAGCCGAGGAGGCTCCTTTACTTGGCAGTAGGTTCGTGATATCTACACGGATGGAGGATCACTAGATGCAGACAGATATGACCTCTCTTGATTCCTCCTCCCATTTATGCATATCCACCTATACATGTTTGGTTGATTCCAACTGCAGATGGCGTTGCCCCTATGGCCAAGACCAACAAGCTGAGACAGGGGTACTTCAAATCTACCAAGCAAGGCACAGATGCAGTGAGCTCTTAAGTCTTAAGTGTGTTTTATTTTATTTCCTGCATCTCGATCCGAGTGACACCGTAAATGTCACGACCAAGATATTCACCATGTCTTTACCAAAAATAAAAAAAAGAGAGAGACTCAACAGGCATATGTGCTTCATGCGTTCTACCAGGAGGCTGAAGCGGTCCTCTTGACGGAGATATTCAGAGTTCAAGGGAAGGAGGTGCTGCCGCGAGATACGTACGAGTTCGAGGACCGTACTGTCAAGATGCCAGGGACGGAATTCATGGAGACGATATCAATGGTTCTGGAGTGGTTCATCCGTGAACGGTTGAATACTGATCCGGAGTGGAAAGACATCAAGGTTTGCACTTTGTTTTACAACTTGCAGTGCAGTACTGAAGCAGATGGGGGTCATGTTCATCTGTTCCATCTTGACAGTATTGAGATATTTTGTTCGCCTCAAAGCATGCATAGGGGCTGTGAGATTGCTGAATTTTTTCAGGTTGGTAATGCTTGGTGAGTTCATAATGGGTCTTTTTTCTGAAGGTAATACTCTCTGATGCAAACGTTCCTGGAGAAGGGGAACACAAGATCATGTCCTTCATCCGTGCGCAACGGAGCAGAGAAAACTATGATCCGAACACTCGTCATTGTCTGTATGGGCATGTATGGATTTTAACTGCTAGATGTACTTGACCATCTCGGTGTTTAAAGCTTTCTACAGCAACAAACTAGACATTTGAGATATTCACTCCTTGCCAAGATATATACTCCTTATATTACAGTTAATAACTCTGAAAAATTATCACAGGATGCGGATCTGATAATGCTCGCTTTAGCGTCTCACGAAGTCCATATTTCAATTTTGCGAGAGGTCAATCCAAATGGGAGGATACCCGCAAGACTGTATCAGGTTTTGTTCCCCTGACATAATATTACTAAAAGGTTCTCGTTTGGACTACAGGAATAACACCTTGTTATTGCAGTTTGTGAACATATGGGTTCTGAGAGAGTACTTAGAGCTCGAAATGAAGACACCGGGTTGCAAGCAAGATACTGAGAGACTAATAGATGACTTCATCTGTATTTGTTGTTTGATGGGAAATGATTTCATTCCGCGGATTCCATCACTGGAGATACATGAAGTATGGATGTGTGTATGTTTTTAGATTCTAGTAATCCTTTACCATGCTCATTGTTTCCCTGATCTATGTTTAATTTGTCAGTTTGCAGTTGATCTTCTCATTGAAACGTACAAAACAGCCTTCAACAGAATGGGGGGCTATATTGTCAATACAAACAAAGTACCTGATAATTTCCATCTTTTATTTTCATCGATGATCATCCATTGAGTTGTACTTTTACGCAATTGTTTTGCTACTGGAACCAGATCAAAGATAAACATGGTGTGTATCTGGAAGTCTCGAGGTTGGAAAAGTTCTTTCATGAACTGTCCTTGTGCGAAGAGAAAATTTTACTCAAAAGATATGAACTGCAAGAGGTATGTTATCATCCTAGTCAATAGCATTTGCTAGTGCCAATTAGCATTTCCATATGCCTTGTTCTTGAGTTACCTGCAGAAGTTACTGTGCAAGATACAGCGTGAAGCTGCAGGAAATGTATGGAATGAAAGAAACTCTGACAATTTGGTAAGGATTAGTTAATTAAAAAAAATGTGTAGTGGTCTCATTGGTTCTTCTACTCAGGAAGAAAGTTCCGACGGCTCAGACTTGATATCCAAGTCGTTTGTGACACAACGCAGTACTTCTACTTGCAGCTCTAACGAGTATAATGTATGTGAGTTCTATCTATTTTTGCTACAAACTGAGGACCACCTTTCTGATCGATTCCCTATTATCAGGTAAGAAAGAATACCAGGGAGTTGTGGAGAGCAGTGAATGATATTTGTTGCAGTAAGGACGACCTTTTTAAAAACAGAGCCTGCAAACAAGACCATGTTAGTGCCGTATATTGCTACAAATATTTCTTCTGTGTGCAATTTCTCATGTATCAATTGCAGATAGGGCCAGGATGGAAATTCCGCTTCTACAGAGAGAAGCTTGGTGCCCAAACTTCTAATGAAGTTGGAAGGCTGCAGACTGAAATGGTTATGGTTTCCTTTGTTTTTTCGTGCAAATGGAGTTTCATGAGGCTTGGCATGGGGGGATTTTAGATTGGAATAATCTGTTTATTTTTATTCTTACTGATTTCAATTATCTATTTTGCGGGATGAACTCTTCTCATGCGGAATTTAGGTTCAGAAGTATCTAGAAGGATTATGTTGGATGCTTCAATGCTATTTTTCCGAAGTTCCTTCATGGACTTGGTATGAAGAAAACAGATATAAATTGTTCATTTTTTTGTCTATGTATTTTCTTACACACTGCAATTTCATGGCACTGACTTATTATTATGATGTTTGTCCAATGGACCACGAATTTTCATACCATGCTAGGCATATCTGACAGCTCCAGCCTCCAGTATACATGTTCAATAAAAATGTTCCCATCTACGTATGTTCTAAGGTAAATTTCTGTGTTCTTGCAGGTGCTACCCATTCTATTATGCACCTTTCGCATCTGATTTCAATTGTCTGCCTCAGTTCAACATATCTTTCACCATGGACAAACCACTACGACCATTTGACCAGCTCATGGCAGTTTTGCCACCAGAAATGCATGTTTTGTCAAGCGCCCTTCCAAAATGTTACAGCACATTAATAGGCTGTGAAGAATCTACAATACAAATGTTCTATCCATCAGGTAAACAAGTGAAACCATCAAGTATGTTTGTTATATTTGGTTCATAACATCATATTGTTGGTGTACTTATGTCCATGCAATTCTTTTGTCAGTAGAGTTCGAGATTGATACATATGGGAAGCGTTTCTTATCACAAGTAAGTTATTCAAGCATGTGTGCATTAGGTAAACTGAATCAACCCATAATTTCAACCTAATATCAAGTCTTGGTGTGCTTGGTATAGCTAAGTTACACCTTTTAGATGCTAGGTTTATGCAGAAAGATCTTTGATGCTAACTTCCAATGAATAAATCGTGCTAATTTTCATCTGATAAATTGTTTCAGGGTGTTGCAAAGTTGCCATTCATAGATAATAAATTGCTACTCTCAGCCACCAAAATGGTGGAGAAAGACCTCACGGTAAAACAATTGCCTGACATCTTATACTATGAATGCATACTGACTTAAAACCAATGTCGCATAAATCGTAAGTCACATGCATTAGTAGTTTACCTTGTTTACACATTAGTATGATGAGATGAGACGGAATAATGTTCGGCAAGAGAGGATCTTCCTGAGGAACTCACACAGTCTGACAAACAATGAAGCATTTGTGGCATTGTTCAACGGCTATCCACAGAAAAAGCTTCTGATAGACACCAGGTGCTTGAAGTCTGAACTGAACTTAACGAAAACTTGAGGACCTCATCCTGGCGTTAATCTTTTGTTCATAACAATGCAGAAGCGATGCTGAACTTTTTTGTTTTTCCATAGTGAAATCGGAGGATGGTTCTCACCAGATGAGGAGTGTGAAAGCTTGGCCTCAAGAATAGATAAGGAGCAGTGCTTTTACATGCTGATAAGCGAACCAGACATGACGGTGTAAGTTAGCTTCCTCGTGAGCTTATAGTAGTACTCCTATATCATAAATGTAGTCATGCATTGGGAATTTGGGATAGCTCAATGCCGTCCGCATCTTGTGTGTGTATGTTTCATCAGATCAGCAACGTTCTTCAACCCTGAGGCAGTGAAGCTGATCTCAAGACTACTTGACAATGTCATGGTACCCGATAAGGTAGATTCAGATACATAATTTCGACTGATTTGGAGCTTGCTGGATATCTGCAAGACTGCAACTTGTGTATCCATTTCTGCAGACTGTAACTGAAGCCGACATCCGGAAGAGGCCGATGTGGCACACGTACCCGGGGGGTCCAAGGCCAAGAACGCCGCCTGTCCTCACCCACAAAACAAAACCAGAGACTCTGTGGAGGGCGAGCTCGCCTGCGACACCGAGAGAAGAGCACAAGCTCGCCGGGGAGGGGTGGCTAGGACGGGGGAGAGGAAGCGGCCCCGCAGCCGCAGCCACAGCCGAGACACGGCAGATCGGGCCGGCCGCAGCCACAGCCGAGACACGGCAGATCGGGCCGAGCGGCTACGGGAGAGGTTTTCATTGTGTGGACATGGCGCAGAGCCGAGGCAGCCGGTTCGACGGCAGTGATGAGTGGGCAGGAGGAGGAGGAGGAGGCGGCGCGGTGCAGAGGCAGGAGACGGCGGCGCGGCCCGTTGGGTTATGGGCGAGGGGAGGCGGCCGTTGCGGCAGCGGGTCACCCCGCGCGCGTAGCACTAGCACGTAGGGAGTAGATTATTTCAGCCCAGTGCTAAAAAAATAGAGAGTCAATCAATGGTACTATGCAAACGGGATGCTCCAAGTTACTATATATACATCATATTTAAAAAATTAGCTATATGTACTAAAATGATGTAAAAACTTGGTTTTGACATGTACTTTCTTCACTCCTAAATATAAGTCTTTTTAAAGATTTTACTATGAACTACTCGCTCCGTTTCTAAATATAAGTCTTTTAAGATATTTCACTAGGAGTCTACATACGGAACAAAATGAGTGAATCTGTACTAAAGTATTTCTATATACATCCGTATGTAGTTCACTAATGAAACCTCTTTAAATACTTATATTTAGGAACGGAGGGAGTACATATGAAAGAAATTTAATAAATCCATACTCTAAAATATGTCTATGTACATCCGTATGTAGTCCGTATTGAATTCTTTAAAAAGACTTATATTTATCTGTATGTAGTCCGTAGTGAAATCTGTAAAAGTACTTATATTTAGAAACAAAGAAAGTAAATACGTCGCACATGTGGCATGAATACATGACACTTCAAACATTTTTTAGACAAATTTAATGATGTATATTTAGAAACAAACATTTTTTATGACAACTTTTTATTTGGATTGCAAATTTTAGTGTTTTTTTTGGTTTTTTTAATGGCAATTTTAATTGCAAAAGAAATTAGAACCGAATTGTCTCGTGCCACACATGTTTTATTATTTGAGTACTTATTTCATCTGTATAAGGATTTGATTAGACGTATGCTGGACCGAGAAGAAGGGAGCGTGTGGCTTGAGAATTTTCAAAACCGCTCAAAATACTTTTTTTTTAAAAGCCACTGGTGATATGGAGTAGATGACATTTTATTTTCTTCTACTTCTAAGACCAAAGGCCTCCACCTGTGAGGAAAGTGGAAATTAACTAAAAGGAGCGGTTGTCATGCCTCGAACTCACGAACCACGGCTAGCGTAGCCCGTCTATTTCTGAGAATGTTTATATGTGAGAAAACTTTCAAACTTGACCGACTGATTTTCTCTTTCGTTAAGCCGCCTCTTGTTGACACGTGACTGGGTCCACTGCATTTCCTTTGAGCCTTTATTTCCGTAACCTTATCCTTTCCAGATCCAGTTGCGGATTGTCTTCTCCCTCTCGTCTTCTCCCTCTCGTCTTCTCCCAACCGTGGAGCCGCATTCCTGATTGCTTGCCCCCTCCTCCACCCCACCCCTCTCATCCACGTCAGGGACGCAAGCCCGCCACCCAAAGCTCGACACTGCTACAAGCAATTTTTTCTCTATTGTTGCATCCTCATGCCAATCCTACTCCTCCGGCGAGCTCTACCACTCGTCATCCGGCGAAGCAGCCGCTGTTGTTCATCCTCGCGCATGGCAGCAGCCGCTGCTATTGCATCCTCATCATGGACGCACGCACTGATGTTGCATCCTCGCGTATAGCAGCAACCGCTGTTGTTGCATCCTCGTCATGGACACATTCGCTGTTGTTGCTACGGGGCATCTCCTTCAACTTCGGCTAAAATGGAGCTTCATCGCGCCGCCGGTGTAGCGTCGGACCTTCGCCACGACGCTGGGGCTCTAATGAAGCGTCGCTCGGGGCTGCAATGGAGCATCGTTGGTGCTGCAGCACCCTTGGTGCTGCAATGGAGCTTCGACGACGCATCGTCGGGGTCGTTCGGTTGCAATGGAGCACCGTCGATGTTGCATTGGAGCTTCGTCGGAATCGTCGGTCTGCGTTGCCGCTTTGTCTTGCCACTGGGAGTTGCAATGGAGGTTCGTCGGGAGATTTAGGGGGGGGGGGTGTCAATCTGTTTCTTCCATCTTCTTCGCTGCTACAAAGGAGATGGTAGGTGAGAGAAAGGAGAAAGACAACATGAAACGTCCGCTCTGATCGAAACGGGTTATGTGAGCGGGTTATGTGAGCCTAATCACGGTTGTACAGGCAGCTGATCTTTCCCTAAGATCAGCCGGCTGATCCGTAGCAGCCGCCTCGTTTAGTTAACGAAAATTGTATAACATAAGTAATTATGAAAGTTATATTCAAATATTTTTATGTGTCATGAATGTTATACAAGCAATGATTACTAAATAGAAAAATGTTAAATATGAATATCTAGTTAATAATGAAATTTATTTTTACTAAATGTATAATTTTAAATAGTACTTGCTCATTTACAAAATATAAGACATGCATTGTCTTTTTTGATCTTTGTCGCACAACTTTGACTATAATTTTGACTTACTGTATGACTACAAAATTAGTATAAAGGCATATGAAATATAATTGTTTTAGAAGACAAATGCAGTGATACTATTGATACATGTCCAATCCAAGTATTTTGTTAGTATATATTTATGGTCAAAGTCATGCGTCAAGGATCGTGCAAAGTCAAATATGCCTTGTATTATTATATATGGAATTTGATTAGAAAAATATGTAGAATTTAAATATGATATTATTTTATCTGTTAAACGTTCAATAAAAATACTATCTAGGGTGCAATCTTAATAAATAAGTCATTATTCGTCTTTCTTTCATACCAGTACTCATCCGGGTCGGGAATGAACACGTCAACAAAATCAGGATTGGAGATGAAACTGAAAGTCACTTGACTGATTCTTTGCACGTATTAAATCTACATGCAAGCCGTGTTAAAATAGAAGACCTGTGAAATTTTGAACTGCATTTTTGTAGGATAAGACCATCTTTGTTTGTGTCGTAACTGTAAATTCTCAGATTATAGAACATTTTTTATAAATTAAGAGCGTGTGGTATTTCTTTCTTCCGTTGCAACGCATGGGTCCTTTTGTTAGTGAAATATAATTGTTTTACAAGACAAATGCAGTGATACTATTGATACATGTCCAATCCAAGTATTTTGTTAGTATATATTTATGGTCAAAGTCATGCGTCAAGGATCGTGCAAAGTCAAATATGCCTTCTATTATTATATATGGAATTTGATTAGAAAAATATGTAGAATTTAAATATGATATTATTTTATCTGTTAAACGTTCAATAAAAATACTATCTAGGGTGCAATATTAATAAATAAGTCATTATTCGTCTTTCTTTCATACCAGTACTCATCCGGGTTGGGGATGAACACGTCAACAAAATCAGGATTGGAGATGAAACTGAAGGTCACTTGACTGATTCTTTGTACATATTAAATCTACATGCAAGCCGTGTTAAAATAGAAGACCTGTGAAATTTTGAACTGCATTTTTGTAGGATAAGACCATCTTTGTTTGTGTCGTAACTGTAAATTCTCAGATTATAGAACATTTTTTATAAATTAAAAGCGTGTGGTATTTCTTTCTTCCGTTGCAATCGCATGGGTCCTTTTGCTAGTGAAATATAATTGTTTTACAAGACAAATGCAGTGATACTATTGATACATGTCCAATCCAAGTATTTTGTTAGTATATATTTATGGTCAAAGTCATGCGTCAAGGATCGTGCAAAGTCAAATATGCCTTCTATTTTAGGAAGGAGGGAGTACAAATATTTATATACTCATGCCTTATATTTAAATTATACAAAATGACGAATACAAACATTTACGAAATATTTGTGAATATTCACCTGAGTATATTTTTACCAATGACTTATATTAAAAAGTACATAATTTAAGTATCAGACATGGTTGAATATTCATATCAATTGCTTTAATTGTAAATTATGAATATTTATAATTATACAAATATTGAGCTATACAAATATGCATATAATTACTGAATTTTTGTATAATTAAAATAATATTTGGAATTATAACTTAAAACATAGTATTATTTTAAATTATACCGATATTTGTAAAATTAATAAATGTTATTTTCAGTATATGGATATATTAAAATAATACATGAACAATTTTTTTAAATAATTTATTTAGTTTGTATGTATAATATTTATAATACACCAATATCAAAATGTTGTTTCTATTACCAAGATTACAATTTAAATACTTTCTACGAATTTCTAAAATATATACAGGTGAAAAATGGGCGGCACTGACCGCAACCAATTTCAGCTCCACTAGCGCTTTTGTTCTCGTACATTTTGGTTATCCATGTTAGACATCCAAACGTGAAGGGTGGAATGACTACTGGCTTCTTGGTTTGTGGGACACCTAGCGGCAACTCTTTTTGTTTTAATTTTCAATTTCTCCTGACAGGCGGGATCCAGTCATATGTGTGCCCATGTTTAGCATTATGCCAAATTAGCTTGTTGCCAGGTTTGCCATCGTATACGTACACCTACGTACACAGTTACACACAGGCAACTAGCTATACGATAGCTAATACTACAAAAATGGAAAGTCCTCTTCTTAGCTCGAGCTTATATGCACCTTCATAAATTGTAAATTTTAAACAAACTAAACAAATTCAAAAAACTCTGAATTATTTTATGGCAAACATTGGTGTAAGTTTTGAGTGATTGTAAAGTTTCATTACCGAATGACGTGGAAGCTAGGGCAAAACAAAAACCTACACGCTGCTCCACGTGTGTGCATGATTCAGCATCTGCAAGCGGCCGCACACGGCCGGCCATCTCAGGCAACGACTGCGACACGTGTTGTAAAGTTTCGGACTTAGAGAAAAGAGTGGTGGGTTTTGTCGCTTCAAAAATAGGGAAACCTGCCCACCTAGTGTCATCTCCATTCTCCTCTCCACCCTTCAAATCCAACACGAACAGAGAAGAGAAATTCCAAGAATTCTTCGCTTACAAGCACGTTGTTTTCACGACATATGCTTGAAGTGACCCCAATTTTCTTCATGGACTTGTGTCACCAATTCAAGGAACCACGCCAAGTTGTTTCAGTTTTTGACAAGTTTGACATTTTTTATAGTTTTCTCGATGAAAAAAGCCCGATAAATGCCCGAACATGACGCAACTTGCGTAAGGTGTTACCAATTAAATCCACCATGCCGAGATGTTTTAGTTTTCAGTTAATCTTGCATTTTCTGACGTTTTCTACATGAAAAATGGTGAATAATTGGCTAGACATGACACAACTTGCATGCGGTGTCGGAATTCGTTCAAATATGACATGGATGCCTATCATGGGAAATCTCACATGCTAGGGGTCATTTCATGCATGGCCAAAAATATACCAAGTGCAATGAAGGGTGTTCGGGTAAGCGAGAAGGGTTCGTTTGAGAGCACATCTTTTTCATTCAGTCAAATGACACGAATGCTTTTTTCATAAGCTCATATGACCAATTGAAGGTGTTATGCTAATTTGTTTGAGTTTCGACAATTATAGCATTACAAAAAATATATTAATGAAAAGTGGCTGATAAATGGCTGGACGTGACGTAACTTGCATATGGTGTCGGAATTCGTTCAAACCTGGCATGGATGTCTACCATGGGCATGCACACCTATTGGAAAAAAATGCCATTTCATGCATGTGAAAACATAGATCATATTCAATGGAAAATGTTCGGGTAGGTTAAAAGGGTATGTATGAGAGTGGGATTTTTTGGCATCAGTCAATGACCCCAAATGCTTTTCATGAGGTTATATGATCAATACAAAGCAACATGCCAACTTAATTATTTGACTTTCCAGTGATTTTGCATTTTTTGGTGTTTTTAATAAAAAAATGGCCGATAAAAAACATCCACAACTTAAAATGGTTCACGAATTTAAGAAATCACGATTTCAAATAAGTTTTTGAATTTTAAAAAATGGAATAAGTAGGAGAAAGTGAAATAAAAATAAAAGAAAAAACAAACCAAAGCAAAACCGCAAAAAAATTAAAAAACCAAACAAGAAAGCCGCTATGTTATTATTAGGGCGTCTACTATTTGGCGGCATTGGTTAGCGACCTAGCTCGTACCCTACAGCAATCCATTTCACACTCCTTCACAATTTCCAAATATTTGTGAAATTGTAAAAATGTTCATCAATTGACAATATATTGAAGATTTTAAAAATAATTCGCAAATTTGAATAGTACACATTTCCAAAAATGTTTGTGAGTTAAAAAATATTATGATTTTCAAAAAGAAATCCATGATTTGAGAAAATATGTCCACAAAACTGAAAAGGAGAAGCAAAAAAGAAAGAAAGAGAAAATTAGATATATAAATAAAAACTAAAAAAATAAAAGAATAAGACAATAAAAAAAATAAACCTTAAGAATATAAATAAAATATAGTAAAATAAAAAGAATAGTAACTTAGCTTTACGCCCATGCAACTTATCGGTAATCTCACAAAAATGTCTTGTGGCTAGCTTAGGAGTCAATCCACCTGTTTGCTTGCTTAGGTTAGCTTTAGTACCAAATATGTCTGTGCGTTGCAACGGAAGAGGAAATCTTCCAGATTTCAAGTAACCCATCCTCGTTGTTAGCCACCCTCATCGAGTGTGGTCACATTGTCCACTTAATCATGGTGAACATGATCCAACCCAAGGAGATGAATTCGGTCATTACACTTTAGCACGCCTCTTTCATGAATCTTGCAATCCCCGAAACTTGTACTATGCTTGGTGAATGCATCATCCCGGCACGTATACCATTGCAAACGGGCGATGAAAATCAAAACCCGCTCTATGTGTCATCACACATCATTTCTTATATCCAGTTGTTAATCTATACCTACCAATAAAGAGTAGGTAAATGCTTATTGATTCCGGTAATTTCGTTTGTTATTGTACCTAAGGTTGGGCAGCAGCCCTAAGCTCGCGAGTTGAGCAACACAATACTTTATGTTTTCTTTCAAACACATACCTATAGTTTTTGGACACTTCTAACCCATGCATATAGTTCAAATATATTTGAGTTAAATTTAAATGAACTTGAATTGAACTCTTGCAATTTGGGTGAAACTTAATTTTTGGGTCAAGTATAAATCTTAGGCTCTACATAAAAGGTTTCAATATTTTCCAAGCGCAGTCACTATTTCTTTTCTTCTCTTTTTTCCTTCTGTTTATTTTTCTATATTTTTTAAGAAAACTTTATTGTCTGTAAAAAAGAAAAGTAAAGAAGGAGAGGTCGGCCTATGTAAAGGCCCAGTTACAGCTAGTGTGACATCCTCGACTTTTGCTACAGTAAATATTGTAATTAAGCTACGGTGATCACCCCGCTAATTATGCCACATCATCGAGAATTACCGTCGTTGACCCGCATTGAATTTCTATCCGGATTCAGAAATTGAAAACAAAAGAAAAGTATATTTATAAATTCATATTAACTATTAAAGGAAGATATGTATAGAAAGAAAGTATTAAAAATAATAATAATAAAAGAAAAGAAATTAAAAAGAAAAAAAAGGAAATTAGAAAGAGGAAATAATAGAAAAACAAAAACAGAACAAAACAAAAAAAAGAAAAGAAAAGGGACCCCCCTGGCCGACTGGGCCAAAGTGGCCGAGCCGAGCCGGCCCACCCCGCGCCCCTGAAACCCTAGGGCGAGGGAGCCCCCCTGCCTCGCTCCCTCCCCTCCCACTAGCGCCGCCGGCCATATCCCCTCGAGGGGCCCCCTCCCCCAGCGCCCCCCACGTGCCCACTCCTCACCGACACCTCCCTCTCTCTGCCTCTCACCGCTGCCCCAGATCGAAACCCCCACGACCCCCCACGACCGAGCCTTCTCTCGGTACTCCCTTCTCCATCAGCCCCAACCCCACAGCCCCTTCCCCTCCCGTCGGCCCCAGATTCGGCACCCATCCCGTCTACCTCCTCCCGGCGGCCCACCCCCCATCTCCGGCGACCGCCCCTCCCCTCGGCCCCCTCGTCCTCCCTGGAGGTCGGCCCCAACTCCTCCCACGGACCGAGCCCTTTTCCCCCATCGCCCCCTCCTACCACCGCCGACAGCAAGGCCCCGTCGGCTCCACATCCTCCTTCCGGCGACCCGACACTCCCCTGCACACGTCGGCCTCCACCCCAACCGACCCACCCCCGTCGACCAAGCCCCTCCCGTCGGCCTCCCCTGCCTCACCAACCGGCCGAGGCCGGGCCCCATCTCGCCGGCTGGAGCTCCCCGTCGGGCTCCATCCCGGGGCCCCTCTCGACACGACCTCGCCGGCACGTCACCACCGTCATCACCGTCACCGCATCGTCTTCCTCCTCTTCGTCTACTCCGTCTCACGAGAACTCCGGCTTCACCGGGCCGTCTCGTCAACGTCGGTGAGCCCCTCCTCGGGCTCCTCCCACCATCTTGTTCTCCTCGCCGTCCCGGTTCCGTTCCGGCAAACGGGGCTCCGATCCGTCGACGTTTGACTCCGGTAGGAGGAGATGGAGTTGGCTCTCTCCTATGTTGAGTTAGCAGAGAGAACTCTGTGTTGTTTTCTCTGTTGTCTGTTAAGAGAGAGAGATGAGAGTGTGAGAGTTAAATAAAATAAAAACAAATGATGTATTCCGTATATATGAATGTATGTATGTATGAGATGCGATGTATGTATTGCGTATATAGGTATTTGGAGGAATATGATATTTGCATGTTTATATCTTTGTATAAAATCGAGTATTTGGCCTAAGGTCACTTACCGGTGGGGCCAACGCACCCGCTGTTTATGACAGGGAGGCCCCACGCGATAGTTAAAATAAATAATAAAAATAATGTTAATGTTTTTATTAAATAAATAAATAGATATATTAGTTAAAATAATTAATTAGAATAATTAGAGTATGACACGTGGGTCCCCCACTAAATTAATCTGATTAATTAATATTTAATCTTAATTAAAACTTGTGCCCATGACGTCCGGGACCCGCTGGTCAGTTGACCAGTCAACTGTTGATGTCAGCATGACATCATGCTGATGTCATAATAGCTCTTTACTAAATTATTCAAATCTGTTTTTAATTCCTAATTATTGAATAAAACTTTAAAAATTAATATTAAATAATCCGTAAGTCAGATCGAAATATTTTCAACATGAAATTTGATCAGCAGAACGAGACGAACCCGGATACACGGCTCGTTCGTCTGTCACGCGTCCCTAGCATAGCAAACATGGAACATTTCCATCGTTTCCAGTATAACCAGTAGTAGCCCGAGACCCGGAAAATATCGTCAGATATTCTTCCGACCCGTCTATGATGGATGTAGCTGCGTTAGCTCATGTCTAGCCTGCATCTTGCCATGTCATACTTTGTGTTGCATCGGTGCTATTATTTATTGTTTCTTCCCCCTCTTCTTATCGGTAGACCCCGAGACTGACGCTGCTGCCGGGTACATCTACGACCCTGCCGATCAGTCCTTTGCTGCAGAGCAGCAAGGCAAGCAAACCCCCCTTGATCATTCCTATATCGCCTATGTCTTTCTTCCTACTGCTTGCATTAGTATTTTGCTACTGTTGTAGTTAGCTCCTATATCTGATGCATAGCCTATTTTTGATGACCTGCTACTTTCAGTCCTGTACCTTTAATATGCTTAGTATAGGTGGAGCAGTCATCCCCTCTGACCCCGTAGTCCAGTTGCCCCGCTTGTTTTCAAATCTCGATCTCTGATCGACGAGCCAGACCCGACACAGCACATACACCCCCTTCGTTGTACAACGCTACAAGGATACTATCGGGTACCGAGGGTGACACCTCGCTAAGTACTCTTGATGATATCTCTGTAGTATAGCTAGTCGGTCGTGGTTATCGAGGGTGATTCCTCTTTCACCATTCCCGATGACGCCTCTGTCGTGCAACCCCTCAAGTGTGGGACCCCCGAGGGTGATTCCTCTAAACCCACCTTGATGGGTACATCGTTCGGAATCCAATGAGGGTGATACCTCGGATTCCCCCCCCCCCGATGTTACAGCCACACAGTTACTCGACCATGTTACTGGGATCACTGGTGATTAGTTGTAAGACGGGTGGATTCCTGTGAGACTGTGTTGTTGGCCTAATTAAAATGTTAATGGATTTGGGTATTTGATCTGGGTTGGTCGAAGACCTTTTCGCACTAACCGGCTACGCGGGAAGAATTATGGGTACTCGGCGTCGCGGTATCAGCCGAAGCTTTTCAGATGTCAGCAATCATAGTGGCGCGCGCCCGAGTGGTCCCGAGATGCATTGCGCTTGTGATTAAGGGATGCTAGGACTGACGTCGGCCGCCCTCGCATCGTGCAGGAGCGCGGAGGGGAACTGGGCCCATGAACCCTTTGCGCTTAGGATTTAGACCGGCGGGCTGACCTCTCTGATTAGTCTTAGGTGGGGCTGCGACGTGTCGATATTCCGAGGCCGAGCAGGACCCAGAAAAGTATGTCCGGCCAGAGTGTTATCGAGCGTGACGGGACATGTGGTGCACCCCTGCAGGGATGAAAATTAACTATTCGGATAGCCGTGTCCACGGTTACAGGACGACTTGGAGTTGTGTCCCGATCTTATACAACTACAATTGTTACTTAACTGGAATTAGTTTGCCTCGGGATTGCTTCCTCGCAGGGAGTTGAGGGAGGATCTTTAGGCATGACCTCACTTTAATATTGCTGCAACAATATGACTATTATTGTTTTACCCCTGTTCTACTCTCGTCTTTTGCTGCAAGACCCTGAAGATGCTAGTCTTTGATAGGACTAGGCTTTCTCTCTCTGTTCTTGCATTGCTGCAGTCAGTCCACATATAAAACCCCTTCTTTGATACTGGTGCATTTAGCGTAGTTCTGATGTAAGTCTTGTGAGTACTTTGGATGAGTACTCACCACTGCTTTGCTCCCCCCTTGTCCCCTTGATCCGTTTGCTGCGACCAGATGATGGAGCCCAGGAGTGGAGTTTCCTGCCGACGCCTGCCGTCCCGATGGTGTCTTCTACGTGGAGGCCGCTGATGATCAGGAGTAGTTAGGAGGTTCCCAGGCAGGAGGCCTCGCCTCGTTCGATCGTTGTATCTTTTGAGATAGCCTTCTCTAAGGCACCCCTTGTTTTATGTCTGTACTCAAATATTGTTGCTTCCGCTGACTCGTGTGTTTTTCGAGCTTTCGTATTCTAGCCCTCGAGGTCCCTCGCTTGTAATATGAAGCTGATGTTATTTTATTTGTGTCTAGAGTTGTGTTGTGATATCTTCCTGTGAGTCCTTGGGTTTGATCGTACGCATTTGCGTGTATGATTAGCGTACGACTAAACCAAGGGCGTCACAGCTAGGCACTTGCAAGGCCGGCCTTCCTAAGGCCCAGACGGGCTGCCTCGTGCATGATTCAGCGTGTGCGAGCGGCCGCACACGGACCGTCCATCTCAGGTGACCACTGCGACACATGTTGTACAGTTTCGGACTTAGAGAAGAGAGTGGTGGATTTTGTGGCTTCCAAAAATAGGAAAACCTGCCCACCTAGTGTCCTCTCCATTCCCCTCTCCACCCCTCAAATCCAACATGAACAGAGGAGAGAAATCCCTAGTTCGTCATCATCCCGCAACCAGCGCGAGCCCGACCATGACGATGATCCAAGGGGCGAAGCGCGCACATGTGACAAGATCGATGCCACCCACTACCACACGGAGGCGAAGCACAACCAGATTGAATTGACAATGCACTCCTTCAAGGAAATAAGCGAAAGGAGTAGGGGGTGGGTGTCTGTGACCCAAAGGAAGGTGAAGGGGTAGGCAGCTAGCTGCTACGTCTCCTTGGGTTAGAGAAGGTAAACCACTCACCCCTAACCCTCTCCATTTTTCTTGGTCTCGAGCACGTTCATGGTGCATGGGGATTTCGCGGACACGTCGGCGTCATCTACGTCAAAGAGAGGGGAGCCAATAGGGGAGGCGAGGGGGTGCGGGCCATGTGTGTCGCTCGCGTGGAATCCCCCACCATTCACATCTTTTTTTATCTCAATTTTTATGGTAGCGCACCATGAAACAGATGGGAATCCATGTCAATTTTTTGTGTAGCTAATGGCAATTCAGGGGGAGCCGTTTTTAGTGTTTTCTAAGAGCATCTTATTTAGCATTTGGAGGGGGTGGGTTGGTGGTGTGGAGGGTTGTATGTCTTTTTAGGCAATTTAGCTCAACGTTTAGGTACTTATGCAGTATTCCAATTGGTTCGACAAACCTTGGTTTCTTAATAGAGGAAAATACTTACTCGCATTGTGCTGCGATAAACTATTCCTCTTCACAAAAACCCAATGTAGATCACAAGCATAAAGAAGGATTTCTTGCACCGTTGCTTGGGAATATCATCACCAACTATCAAGTAACTTTAGACAAATTATCATTCACTTGTTCCTCTTTTTATTTGCTTTTATATCTTGCTTGTTTCGAAAAAAATCAAATTTACAAAAAATATTTACCTTTGCTTGCTTTGCTTGTCACTAGTTTGCATCTTCGCTCTTTAGTTTACTTGTCCTACTTATTACTTTGCTTGCTCGGTCACCATGCATCAAGATACTACTAAGTTTTGTGACTTATCAAATACTAATAATAATGATTTTATTATTACACCTATATCGCCTACCACTAGTGCGGATGCCTTTGATATAACTGATGCATTGCTGAATCTTGTAATGAAAGAACAATTTTCTGGAAGTCCTAATGAGGATCCCCCTTCTCATCTTAATACCTTTGTTGAACTTTGTGATATGCAAAAGAAAAAGTATGTGGATAATGATATTGTGAAACTAAAATTATTTCCTTTTTTTCTAAGAGATAAATCTAAGGCTTGGTTTTTATCTTTACCGCGTAATAGTATTGGAACACGAGATAAGTGTAAAGATGTTTTTATTGCCAAGTATTTTACTCCTACTAAATTGATCTCCCCTAGAAATCAAATAATTAATTTGAAACAGCAAGATCATGAACATGTTGCACAATATTGGGAGAGTATGAAATTATTGATTAGAAATTACCCTAAGCATGTTTTAAACTTGTGGATGATCATCTAAAGTTTCTATGCGGGACTAAACTTTGTATCTAGAAATCTTCTAGACTGTGTCGCAGGTGGTACCTTAATGGAGGTGACCTTAGGAGAGGCCACCAAACATCTGGACAACATCATGGCCAACTGTTCTCAATGGCATACCAAAAGAGCTCCAACTGGTAAGATGATAAATTTTGTTGAGGAAATCTCTACCTTGAGTAAAAAAGTGGATGCACTCATGAATTTACTTGCTAATAAAAATGCTCATGTTGATCCTAATGACATGCCATTGTCCACTTTGATTGATAAAAATGATAGTTACATTGATGTGAACTTTATCTCGCGAAATAATTTCAATAACAATGCCTATAGGGGTAATTTCAATGCTAGGCCATATCCTAGTAATGTTCCTAGTGGTTATAGAAATTATTACGACAATTCTTATGGAAATCCTTATACCAATAATAAGAAATTATCATCTGATCTTGAAAATACTATTAAATGATTTATTAATTCTAAAATAAATTCAATACTGTGGTAGAGGAAAAGATGCACACACTCAATACTTTGGCTAAGAATATGGATATAATTTCTCTTGATGTAGAAACTCTTAAAAGTAAATATTTTCCACGCAAGCATGATTTTAGTGAAACTATTAAATTTATCCAAATATCTATGAATGAAAGTAGGGAAAGGACCGCTAAGTTGGAAGCTAAGCGGGAATTCCTAGAAAAAGCTCTCCCTCTCGGTTTTTACCAAAACCATGATGAAGATCTTAGAATGATTGGAACTTCTCCTATTGAATATTTATTTATTTATCTGAATGTTAATGATAAATGGGTTGGATATGAGTGAGCTTTAGCTAGTGAGCATCCCGTTTTCTTGGAGGAGGATGATTCTAATGCTAAAACTAAAAAAAGTGGGTTTGGAGAGGTCAAAACTTTAACTAGTGATGTGCCCACTATTTTGGATTACAATGACTTTAATTATGAAATATGCTATTTAATAGAGTGTATCTCCTTGTTGCAATCTATTATTAGCTCACTCAATGCTTATGAATAAAACAAGGCTTTCACTAATCATATAGTGGAAGCAGTGATAAAATCATATGATGAGAAACTTGAAATTGAAGTTTCTATTCCTAGAAAATTGCATGATGAGTGAGAACCTACTATCAAAATAAAGATAAATATATATGAATGCAACGCTTTGGGTGACCTTGGTGCTAGTGCTTCAACAATACCTAAATCTCTATATGATGTGCTTGGTCTCGCTAATATTCAAGAGTGTTCCCTAAACTTGCATCTTGCGGATTCTACCATTAAAAAACCCTTAGGTATAATTAATGATGTTCACATTATTGAAAATAAAAAATATGTGCATATATAATTCATTTTTCTTGACATTTATTGCAATCCTACTTGTCTAATAATTCTTGGAAGACCTTCCCTACGAACTATAGGTGTAATTATTGATATGAAAGGGGGCAACATAAGGTTCACAATTCCATTAAAGAAAGGGATGTAACAACTCCCTAGAAAGAGAATCAAAGCAAATTATGAATCTATCATGAGGTCTACTTATGGATTGAGTGTCAAAGATGACAACACTTGATCATACACATTATGCCTAGCTAGGGGCATAAAACAATAGCGCTTGTTGGCAGCAACCAAACATTTATCTTATTTTTTTTATTTTTTAGTTTCTACTTATGTGTGATTACATGATTATTTCCTCTACAAGTATTGTGTTTTTGTGTTTAAATTAGCGTTTGTGCCAAGTTAAACCTTTCTGATGACTTGTATAATAAGTATAATTGATACGATGCAAAAACAGAAACGTTGACGTCTAGTGCAGAATTTCTCTAATTTTACTGAATGTCTTTTTAAGTTGAATATTTTATGAAGTACTTTCGTACAAATTCCTCAGGTCTTCCTAATGTTTCAGAATTTTTGGAGTTACATAAGCATAGGTTCATTACAAATTACTATAGACTATTCTGTTTTAGATAGATTCTTTTTGTGCTTGCATAGTTTGCTTGTTTTGATGATGCCATGGCTTGTATCAGGGGGTATAAGCCATGGAGGAGTTAGAATACAGTACCTATTATGCAATTATGAAATAATAATAAATTTATAACAGTACCTACGTATTTGTTATGTTGCTTATACGAACGGATCTCATGAAGTTTTGTTGAGTTTTGTATGATTGAAGTTTTCAAGTTTTGGGTGTTATCGCGATGGACAATGGAATAAGGAGCATAAAGAGCCTAAGCTTGTGGATTCCCAAGGAACCCCAAGGTAATATTCTAGGAGTACTCAAGCGTCTAAACTTGGGGATGCCCCATAAGATATCCTCTCTTTCGTCTTAATCCATCGGTATGTCACTTGAAGTTACATTTTTATTCATCACATGATATGAGTTTTGCTTGGAGCGTCGCTTGCTTTAGTTTGATTTTTATTTTTAGATTGCCAAAATCATCTTTTTATCTACACACTAACCTGAGAGAGATACACATCTATCATGATTTGTTAGAATACTATTTGTGCTTCACTTATATCTTTTGAGCTAAACAATTGCTCTAGTACTTCACCTATATCTTTTTGAGCACGGTGGCATGTAGATTTTATAGAAATATTTGAACTCTCGTTCTTCACTTATATTTGTTTGAGATTTAATAAACAATAGAGTTAATTTGCATGGGTCATAAATCTAGTCCAAAAATAATAAGTATCCAATGAATGAAAATCAAAACCATCATGTAGCACACAAAGAGAAATTGTGTGTTAATGATATTGATGTGGTAACATGAAAAAGTTGTGAGTGCATCATTGTTGATTCATAGAAGTAGCGGTATTAATAGGTGTTAATTCCTTGTTTCTTTGAATATTAAAACGGCATGGTGGGGATGTGTGAGCATTTCTATTTGAAATCCTAGTGTTGTTTTGAGTTGGAGTCGTGTGATGGCTAACTCCTCCCAACCATCTCCCTCGGGTCATGTGTCTAGTGCTTAGGTTTGTGATGAAACTAATACAACTTTGCAACAAAAAAATTGGTTCTTCATGACTAATGTGAAACCATGGACATACACAATCTCACCTCCTCATATTCTGTTAGCATCTTCGCTACCGTGCATTGCCCATTTTCACCTCAAGGATCGGTGCGAACTTCGCTAGTGCATCCAAACCCCGTGGCATGATATGATCTATCACACGTAAAACTTTCTTGATCTTCCTCAAAAAATCCACCATACCTACATATCATGGAATTTTCATAGCCATTCCGAGATATATTGCTAAGAAAATTTCACCATTACATAATATGACTAATTCATTCATCATCATATTGATTTGCATGATCATATAGAGCTGACATCGCCTTTGTGGCAAAGCCACCATTATTTACATTGCTGAATACATGTTACACTAGATCATTGCACATCCTGGTACACTACAAGAGGCATTCCTATTGAGTCATACTGAGCTTTCATGAGTTGTAAGTAAATAAAAGTGTGGTGATCATAATTCTTAGAGCATTATCCCCGTGAGGAAAGGATGATGGAGACTACAATTCCCCTACAAATCAGGAAGAGATTTCGGACGAAAAATGAAAAAATGGGGGAAGCCAAATGAGCCCACCATAAGAAAAGAATCAGATAAAAAGAGAGAAGGTACTTTTCTACTATCCTTTACCACACTTGTGCCTCAAAGTGGCACCATGTTCCTCGTGTAGAAAGTCTCATGATATGTCGTTTTCCTATACTAGTGGGACTCATATTATCATTACTATAAACTTGGCTTGTATATTCCGATGACGGACTTCCGCAAATGCTCGAGGTCTTCATGAGCAAGCAAGTTGGATGCACACCCCACTTAACCTCATTCGAGCTTTCATACACTTATACCTCTAGTGCATCATTTGCTTGGCAATCCCTACTCCTCTGTGACAGCCCGATGCCGACGTTCCAGAGGATTCCCTTTTTCTTTCCATTTCTGTCGTGTGTCTATTTTTATTTGTCGCGTCTTCATCGCATCATGCACATCATCTGCATTGCATCGGCATCTCCGTTGCTGTCAGTTTTCAAAACTTGCATCCGTTAGTAGTTGCCGGTTCTCGACGTTGCCCGTTCTGAGTTCAGCTGCACTCGCACGCGCCCGCGACATCGTTCGAAACCCTGTTTTAAAAGTGTGCGTAAAACTTTCTCTAATCAGGGTGAAACTTGGCATGCGGTCGTAATTAGTTATCGCTAGACCGCCTGTCGAATTTCGTCGCGATCGGAGACCGTCTGGTACCCGAACGGTCGACCGTAGCGGCACCGTATTCGGACTACCGTCGGACGTCTCTCGATGTTTTAAAAAAATCATTGCCGCGCCGCCCGTTCTCCCTCTCGTCTCCGGATATCCCCTCTACACGGTCACGTACCCATTCCCGCGTGCGGAACCTTCCGAATCCGACCGCATGGTTGGATCCTGATCGAAATTTCGCTAAACCTAGCCCCCCATTTGTCTATATATAGTCCCCATGTGTATTTTTTTTGGACAGCTCCCTTCCACCTCGGGATCCGCGCCGGAAACCCTAGCCCCCCTCTCTCTCTCTCACCTCCCACCTCCTCCTCGCGCCACCGGGCCCGCGAGCCCACGCGAGGCCCGCCAGGCCCGAGCCGCCGCCGCCGCCCCGATCTGCCTCCCGAGTTCCTCTCCAGCCCCGCCGCCTGCAGATCGCCGCCGCCAGCCCGGCTAGCCGCCGGCCTCCTCCCGATCTCCAGCCCATTCGCCGACGCTGCCCTAGCCCGGTCGCGCCGCCCCATCCCCAGCGCCTCGCCGGAGGGCAGCAACGGTGCCCGGGAGCAGCTCCTCCGCCGCCGCCTTGAAGCCATGCGTTGCCGCGCCAGGCCCCGCCATGCCTCGCGCCGGAGCGCCGCCGCCTTGGCCCCCCCGGTCGCCTGCAGCCTCGCCGGTTGGGATCCCGTCGCCGCCGGTTGCTGGAGGTCCCGACCGCCGCCAGGGTCGAGCCTCGACTCGATCGAGGGAAGGACAACCGGCACCTCCTGCGCCTGGGCCTCGCCTGTGAGTTGTGCCAGCGCTGTGCCTCCCCGCGGCCCAGACCCAGCGTGGGTCGGCCTCGCCTCCCGGCCTAGCTCGCCCCTCTCCCCAAGCCACAGCCTCCACTCCAGGCCAGACCGAGCCGGCCCAAGGTGAGCACCCCCCCAAGCCACTATTCTACGCCCATGCACTCACTTGTTACCTCGCGCCCACCTGTTCGGCCCATTTAGGAATTTTAGGAATTTAATTAATTCCAGTAAATAGACGATATTAGATTGCCCGTTGATTTTATTCCGTAAGTCGGATCGAGGCGATCTTTATATGGATTTGGTGTAGAATTTCGTGTAGTATCCGTTTTCGCAACTTGCATAAATGTTTGATGAGGTTTGACCCACTGTTTGCCTAGGGTAACGTGTCGTCCCCTTAGAATAGAGCCCGTATTTGTTTTTCGCGCAAGAACGGGTTGCTCGTATGCCATAGATAAAATGTTCATGTTTTAGGAACTAATTTTCCATGTGTTTTAGGGCGGTCATTTGTATTTTTACGCGTAGGGGTTTGCCGGTAGATTATTTTCCCGTGTATAGGTTATTTTTCCCGCATTTTCGTGTGGCATTATGTTGTTGTGGAACCCCACATATTTTATATGTTTTCGGGGTAGAAAAATCCATGGGATTTTTTTGTGCAATTAGTTTTAGCTTTTGAGCAAGTTAGTTCGCGCGATATTTTGACGTGATGCCCTTTTGTTTAATTCGTAGGATTTATTCCGTGCTTCGTTTGACGGAGTTGTCAACTAGAGAGTTGTTCTTGGGTGTTTAGACTAGCCCCTGGTATTTTGGTTGCAATAGAAATGCTTGTTTAGGTGTGGTTTGATTGCCCTCAAGTTGCTAGAAATAGTGCTGTTTTGGAGGAGCTGAAATATTTCTAAGTCTGGAATCTGTTATATTTTGTTGCTGTCTTGTCTTGCTTGCATCTTGTGAACTGTAGCACTTTTGAGGTTGGTCCAATGGAGTTAGTTGTACCCCTTGTGTTTCTCTAGCATGCTGTAAATTTTCATGCCCTTTGGAGGCCTGTAGCTATAGGTTTTTCTGCTGTCAATATAGCTTCAGATAAAAAACTGCACTTTCATGAGGTGTAATTTTCACTAAGTCTGAAATAGTGTGTGAGATGCCATTTTGTGTCTTATTTCCTTAGTGATCCTTGCTGTCATGCTAGTTGTTGTTAGTTGTTTGTAGTAGAGCGTCTTGCCCTCTTCCGTGCCATATCTTGCTTGATCATATCGGAGTTGTGTAGCTCGTAGTTGTGGGGTGTAGAAGATGCTATGTGGCTGATTTTGGCAGATTGTAGTGATTTCTTGTTTTGCTCGTAGTTGTTGAACCGTAGCTCCGATTTGAACATGTCCTACATGAAACTTGCTTAGGATCTCGTGTAGTTTCATTTTCGCTTGCTGGTTGTATGTTTTGAAGTGCTCGTGACCGCCGTTGCACACATTTTGCATTCATGCCATCATATCTTGCGGTGCTTGTATCTTTTGATCCGTAGCTCCGTTGGAGATGTTCTCTATGTGTAGATTGCTTGCCTTGACGTGTAGAATCACGTGAACCTATTTGTTTTTCTGTTTAACAACTAATTAAATGTGTTAATTCAGATGTGGACAGAATTGTAAATTCACATATGAGGTCGTTTCGGAGGTGCTATAAGTCATTTCCGACCTCATTTAAAATGCCTAGATAGGTAGTTTAATTACGCGTCACCTCTTGCCATGTTAACCACATTTAATATTGCCGAGTACCTAATCAGGATAGAACTAAATAAATAAACGTGGAGTTTCGTCGATATGCAACTCGTTGCAAATCGAGCTTCACTTAATGTGTAGTGTTTGATTGTTGTGATTGCCATGCCTTGCATTAGATCGTTCATGCATCATATGTGTCTTGCATCGTGTGGTGAATATATTTGTTGATGTTTGTTTTCGGTTTGCTCCGTCTCGATAGAGTTCCGCAAGTGTGTCGGAATGTGAGGACCCGTTCGACTACGATGGTTCGTCAACTTCTCAGAGTTGTTCTTCTTCCAAGCGGGATCTCACGCAAGATGATCATTTCCTCAGATACCATTACTAACATTGCCATGCTAGTTTTATCGCTTCTATCGATTATGTCTCGTTGCCTACCACATGTTAAATATCAGCCTCTCAACAATGCCATGATCACCTTCAACCTGTACGACCTAGCAAACCACTAATTGGCTATGTTACCGCTTGCTTAACCCTATTGTTAGCGTTGCTAGTTGCAGGTGCAGATGCTTCCATGTGAAAGCATGGGTTCCTTGTTATATCACCATATTAAATGCTATTTAATTTAATGCACCTATATACTTGGTAAAAGGTGGAAGGCTCGGCCTTTCTAGCGTGGTGTTTTGTTCCACCTTTGCCCCCTTAGTTTCGTTTACCGGTGTTATGTTCCATAAACGAGCGCTCCTAACACGATCGGGGTTGTTATGGGGACCCCCTTGATAATTCGTTTTAGAATAAAGTTGGTCCGGCAAGGCCCAACATTGGTTCTACATTTGCCCAACATAATAATTTTGTTAATATTGAAATGCATAGGGCGTCATGAACCCGAGGAGTAATTTTACATAAACAAGGGGGACAGTGCTGATGGTGTTGGTCCCAAACGGTCTGCCTGCGGGGCCACCACGGGGAAACTCGAGGTTTGGCACCCGTAGCTAGTTCCATCTGTCGTGTCCTGAGAACGAGATACGCGGCTCCTATCGGGATCGTCGACACGTCGGGCGGCCTTGCTGGATTAGTTTTACCTTTGACGAGATACCTTGTGCATCGGGATTCCGGTGATGCTTTGGGTAATCTCAGAGTTGAGGTTTTCCACTAGGGAATCCGACGAGATCGCGAGCTTCGTGATTGAGGTACCAGACGGTCTCCGATCGCGACGAAATTCGACAGGCGGTCTAGCGATAACTAATTATGACCGCATGCCAAGTTTCACCCCGATCAGAGTAAGTTTTACGCACACTTTTAAAAGAGGGTTTCGAACGATGCCGCGGGCGCGTGCGAGTGCAGTCGAACTCAAAACGGGCAACGTCGAGAACCGGCAACTACTAACGGATGCAAGTTTTGAAAACTGACGGCAGCGGAGATGCCGATGCAATGCAGATGATGTGCATGATGCGATGAAGACGCGACAAATAAAAATAGACACACGACGGAAACTGAAAGAAAAAGGGAATCCTCTGGAACGTCGGCATCGGGCTGTCACATCCTTGCATCAACATCTACTGATGGGCATAACCAAAGCCCATTGGTATGCCTAGTTGTTATGAGACTATCTTCTCCACTTTTACCCCTTTGATATCTACCACCATATTATATTCCACCATATGCTATGTCCATTGGTCACGCTCATGTATTAATTGCATGAATAATAAAATAATTGATTCACTTTGAAAAATTACATCCAAGTGCCTAACTTGGACAACTTGGTGCTTAACATTTGTATTAATGTGGTGAAGACGTGGCCATGCTTTGTTAATATGAAAGATTATGGGGGTAGACATTATTTTGAGATCGTATACTTTGAAATATTGATGATTTTGCTGCTTGTGTTTATAATTATTACTATATTGATGTTTGTTAATTTCATCGTTCCTTAATAAGCATACATGCAAAAGATTACATATGGATATCATGTCACATAAAAAATTCTATTTTTGTCATTTACCTACTCGAGGACGAGCAGGAATTAAGCTTGGGGATGCTTGATACGTCTCCAATGTATTTATAATTTTTATTGTTCCATGCTGTTATATGATCATCTTAAGATACTTTTTGGGTCATAATGCAGCAATTCATATTATTTTTGAGCAATGACCTATTTACCCAGTGCCTAGTGCTAGTTGTTGTTTTCTATTTTTATTTGTTTTTTAGGCTTTTAGTACCAAACGAAGACGAATTGCCACAAAACTTTTTTGACATTTTTTTCTAGACCAAAAGAAGACTTGGAAGCTTTGGGAGGATACCTGAATCCCCATGAGAATCCCATAAGGCAACAGGCCGCGACTAGGAGGGTGAGCATGCCCTGATGCCTTGTTGCCTCCCTATGGCCCCTCTTGCCTCGTTCTCTGGCTTATAAATTCTCATATATTCCATAAACCCTAAGTATATCGACCAAACACTTTTTACGCCATCGGAAGTCTCTGTTCCATGATGACCCCATCTAGAGCTCCGTTCCGGCACTTTGCTAGAGGGGGATCGATCATGGAGGGCCCCTTCATCAACTTGGTGCCCTCGTGATGATGTGTGAGTATTTCACCACAAACCCGCAGGCCGGTAGTTAGTATCTCTCTCTCTCTCTTGATCTTAAATACGATTATCGTCTCATCTTTGCTTTGATCTATCCGATGTAATTCTTTTGTGTGGTGCGTTTGTTGGGATCCGATGAATTGTGGGTTTATGTTCAGATTATTCTTGAAAAGTATTTGAATCTTCTCCGACATTTATGATTCTTATTTGCATGATCATCATAGCTTCGTAAATCTATCCGATCTATTGGATTGCTTTGGCCAAGTAGGTTGAACTTTCTTCAGTGGTAGATGTGCATTGTAGTGGGTTCAACCTTGTGTGTTTCTATATCCCAGTGACAGAAAGGGGACACGATGTGTATTTGTGTTGCTTCCACTAAGGATAAAACGATGAGTTTATATTAATTTTAATTGAGTTTACTTTGTCTATATCATGTCATCGTTTTCCAAGCATTACTCTGTTTTACTTAATACTCTAGATGCATGTTGGATAGCGATCGATGGGTCGAGTAATAGTAGTAGGTGCAAGCAGGAGTCGTCCTATTTGCTTATCGACGTGATGCCTATATACACATGATCATTGCCGTGAAAATCGCATAACTGTCTGTTGTTCTATCAATTGCCCAAGAGTTATTTCTTTACCCACTGTATGTTGCTTTCATGAGAGATTCCACTAGAGAACACTATGGCCCCGGGTCTATTCACTTATTTATTCAGAAAACATATAATTTCCTCACTGTTATGATTTGTCTTTTATTTTATTTTGCAAGTCACAACTATCTATCATTATTTACACACCTTATGCACTTGCAAATAACGAGATCAAGGGGATTGACAACTCTCTTGCCCGTGTTGGGTGCAAGTTGTTTGCTCTTTTGTGTGCAGTCGCTGAAAACGGTTGAGGATTGATATTCCTATTGGTTCAGTAAAACTTGGTTTCTTAGTCAAGGGAAATACTTACTCGCATTGTGTTGCGATAACCCGTTCCTCTTCACGGAAAACCCAACACAGATCTCAAGCTTCAGCCCCTTGGCATGGGAGATCTGGCGCGACATGGCTTTATACTGGAACATTCCCAAGGTGGAGTCCATCCACAATACAGGCCCAGAGTGGGTCTTCTCACTGTTGGACCCCTTGGATGATACGACAAGACTGGTGGTGCTCATGACCATGTGGCGAATATGGCATGTCCACAACGGGATCACACATGCCAAGCCGCCACCCCCTACCAAAGCTTCTAGGCGCTTTTTTCATGGGTTCATCAACTCACTATTGTGCATACATCAACATCCCACAGGTGATCTATAGAAGGGAAAGATGATGGACATTACCTCAGCACAATGCGCCCAAGTGCGCATGAAGACCAAGGCGAACGCGAGATGCCCCCCTGTGCCGGGCTGGGCAAAGTTGAACACGAATGGGAGCTACATCGCAGCCACCGACGCGACGGGTGGTGGCATAATCCTGTGAAATGACAAAAGTGAGATCGTCTATAGCGCATATAGGGAGCTCCGCGCAAGTGATAATGTTCTCGAGATGGAGCTAGTGGCGCGTAGAGAAGTCCTAGAGTTGGACTTATATCGGAGGAAGCTACCGATCGTGGTTGAGATGGATAGCATGGAGGCAGTGGGCATGCTTACATAGTTCATCATGCACTAGTAGAGCCAGATTCGCAAGATAGCTGGTCTCGCTACTAGGGAGATTTCTTTTATTCACTCTACCGTTATCAGAACATTGTTAGTCATGAGTTGGCGGCTTACGACCATAGTACCCCGCATACAACAGTATGGATTGCTTCCGATATGGACTTTGTTGTAAACCTGGCCACGACTGGAAATCCCTCATGAGCTTAATGGAGATGTGATACGTCCCAAGCGTATCTGTAATTTCTGCTTGTTCCATGATCTTTTGCTGACATTCTTATATGTTTTGCTACACCTTTATATCTTTTACACATATTTGGACTAACCTACTAACTCAGTGCACCCAGTACCAGTTCCTATCTGCTGATGTCTTTTTGCAGGGGCTTTTACCCAATTTTCCGAAGTACCAAAAATTCCGAGAAAAATATATACAAAATCAGCGTAATGGAAGCTCCCAGATCATCAAAGATGGGCCACAACGGGGCCAGGGGCCTCCTAGGCGACCTGGCCCTAGGCCGCGCCAAGAGGCCGTCTGGGTGGGTCCCACCTCCTCTGATGCCCTCCTTCGGCATATATTTAGTGCCCCGAGAGAAAACCCTTCCATCACATCCATAATCGTGAATTTCACCATCGTTCCACCGCCACACAGCGCTTCCGAGATCAGGAGCGTGAGGAGACCTCTTCCCGGCACCCTGCCGGAGGGAGGATTGACTTCCGGGAGCTTCTCCACCGCCATGGACGCTTCCCGGACGTGTCGTGAGTAGTCCTCCTTGGACCATGGGTCCATGACCAGTAGCTATGTGATGTCTTGTCTCCAATCTTGTGCTTCAATGGTTAGTCCTTGTGTCCCTACATGATCAAGGCATCTATGTAATTCTCTTGCTATTGCTATGCTCGGTTTGTTGGGATCCGATGGATTATGAGATTATGTTCAGATTGTTATGAGTTATATACTTGATTATCCTTTTGTATTATGTTCCTTAGTGATTCATGCATGTTCTCCGTTGCTATTTATTGCTTTGGCCGAGTAGTAGATTGTAACTCCAAGAGGGAGCGTTATGCATGATTGTGGGTTCATGCCCCTTGATGTCTAGATTGAGTGATAGAAACATGAGACTAGGGGATGTGCTGTTGCCACCGGGGAGAAAACAACGGTGCTTGTGACCACGGTTGGAAGGATTGTTTACCTTACGCATAGTTCGTTAATGCAGTTGTCCGTTGCTTTGAGTTTACACTTTGGGTGGGGCTCACAACTTAATACTGGCGAGATGTTCTGGATAGATATGTCAAGGTGGATGCTTGTAAGTAGATGCTAATGAATAAACGGTCTACTTGTCTTGGCGTACTGTCCATTACTATTGAACCTCTAACTATCAAGTAGCATAATTAGCATTGCGGTGCGTTCATAATTCTGTCAATTGCCCAACTGTGATTTGTCTACCCAAGCATAGTTGTTTATCGTCTTTTGGGAGAGAGACATCACTAGTGAACATCATGTGACTCCGTTCCATATCACCACCATTGTTTACACCTGCATCATTTACCGCTTTATTTACTTTTCCATTGCAATCACTACTACTATTCCCGCTTGTGTTTTGATCCTTCGCAAATTACAAGGCCGGAGAGATTGACAACCTCTCTGCACTCGTTGGGAACAAAGTTATTTGTTGTCTGTGCAGGTCCACGTCTTCTACTGACCAGGACATGAGACACCTACTTGTTGATCCTAGGAGTCCTACTGGTTCAATAAACCTTACAGTCTCAGTGTGAGGGAAAACTTGTTGCTCACTACTGCTACCTCTTGAGCTTGCGTTGGTTTTTCCCTTGAAGAGGAAAGGGTGATGCAGCACAGTAGCAGTAAGTATTTCCCTCAGTTTGAGAACCAAGGTATCAATCCAGTAGGAGTATCAAGATGAGGCACCAATGTACCTGCGCAAAAACAAACAAACTTGCACCCAACGCTATAAAGGGGTAGTCAATCCCTTCACGATTATTTGCAAGGTGAGATCTGAAGGTGGAAAGTGCAATAAAGTAAAAGTGTAGATATGAAAATATGATGTGAAGTAGACCCGGGGCCATAGTGTTCACTACAGGCTTCTCTCATGATAGCAAGTATTATGGTGGGTGAACGAATTACTGTCGAGCAATTGATAGAATCGCGCAAAGTCATGATGATATCTAAGGCAATGATCATACATATAGGCATCACGTCCGAGACAAGTAGACCGATACTGTGTGCATCTACTACTATTACTCCACACATCGACCGCTATCCAGCATGCATCTAGTGTATTAAGTTCATAACAAACGGAGTAACGCCTTAAGCAAGATGACATGATGTAGAGGGATAAATTCATGCAATATGATATAAACCAAGAACTTCTCCCATTGAAACAATTATAGATCAAGTTGGCCAAACGAAACCCACAACTCGAAGATAATTACAAGGATAATAAATCATGCATATAAGAGATCAGAGGAGACTCAAATAATATTCATAGATAATCTGATCATAAATCCACAATTCATCGGATCTCGACAAACGCACCGCAAAAGAAAGTTACATCGGATAGATCTCCATGAAGATCATGGAGAACTTTGTATTGAAGATCCAAGAGAGAGAAGAAGCCATCTAGCTACTAGCTATGGACCCGAAGGTCTATGGTGAACTACTCACACATCATCGGAGAGGTAATGGTGTTGACGAAGAAGCCCTCCGTGTCTGAATCCCCCCTCCAGCAGGGCACCAAAACGGTCCCCAGATGGGATCTTGCGGAGACAGAAGCTTGCGGCGGCGGAAAAGTATTTTTGTGGCTCCCTCTGGTGGTTTTGGATTTTTAGAGAATTTATAGGCGGAAGAAGTAGGGAAAAGGAGCCACGAGGGGGCCACAAGCCTGCTAGGCGCGCCCCCCAGGCCGCGGCTAGGGGGCTTGTGACCTCCCCTGAGGTCCTTTGCCTTGGTTCTCAAGTCCCGTGCGTATCTTCTGTTATGGAAAAAATCATTCCGCAGGTTTTATTCCGTTTGGACTCCGTTTAATATTCTTCTCTGAAAAAGGTCAAAGACACGGAAAAAACAGAAATTGGCACTTGGCACTGAGTTAACAGGTTAGTCCCAAAAAAGATATAAAATAGCATATTTATGCATACAAAACATCCAAAGTTGACAAGATAATAGCATGGAACCATAAAAAATTATAGATACGTTGGAGACGTATCAAGCATCCCCAAGATTAACTCCCGCTCGTCCTCGAGTAGGGAAGTGATAAAGACTGAATTTTTGATGTGGAATGCTGCCTCACATATTTGTCCTTTGTAACTTCTTTCTTGTGGCATGAATGTTCAGATCCATAAGATTCAAAACAATAGTTTACTATTGACATGAAAACAATAATACTTCAAGCATACTAGCAAAGTGATCATGAACTTTTGAAGTAACAAGGCCAAAGAAAGTTATCCCTACAAAATCATATAGTCTGGCTATGCTCCATGATCCCCACATAACGAATTTATATCATGCACAACCCCGGTATTGTCCAAGTAATTGTTTTCGCACTCTTACTTTCTCAAACCTTTTCAACTCTCACGCAATACATGAGCGTGAGCCATGGATATAGCATTATAGGTGGAATAGAGTGTGGTGGAGGTTGTGAGGCAAAAAGGAGGAGATGGTCACATCGACTCAGCGTATCAACGGGCTATGGAGATGCCCATCAATAGATATCAATGTGAATGAGTCGGGATTACCATGCAACGGATGCACTTAGAGCTATAAGTGTGTAAAGCTCAAAAGGAGAACTAGTGGGTGTGCACCCAACTTGCTTGCTCACGAAGACCTAGGGCAATTTTGAGGAAGCCCATCATTGGAATATACAAGCCAAGTTATATAATGAAAATTCCCACTAGTATATGGAAGTGTCAAAACAAGAGACTCTCTATCATGAAGAGCATGGTGCTATTTTGAAGCACAAGTGTGGAAAAAGATAGTAGCATTGTCCCTTCTCTCTTTTTCTCTCTCTTTTTTTGTTTGGGCTCTTTGGACTCTTTTCATTTTTTTGGTGGGAATCTTTGGCCTCTTTTTTTATGTACTCACATGGTACAATGCTCTAATAATGATGATCATCACACTTTTATTTACTCACAACTCAATACTTAGAACAATGATGACTCTATAGGAAATGCCTCCGGCAGTGTACCAAGATGTGCAATGATCTAGCTTAGCGTATGACGTTCAAACATCTCGCTAGCTATCTTACGATCATGCAATGGCAATATGAAAGTGACGACACAAGTCATGAGATGGAACGGTGGGAGTTGCATGGCAATATATCTCAGAATGGCTATGAAAATGCCATAATAGGTAGGTATGGTGGCTGTATTGAGAAAGGTATATGGTGGGGTTTTTTCACCGGTGAAAGTTGCGCGGCACTAGAGAGGCTAGCAGTGGCGGAAGGTAAAAGTGCATCTATACCATGGACTCACATTAGTCATGAAGAACTCATATACTTATTGCGAAAGTTTTATTAGTAATCGAAACAAAGTGCTAAACGCATACTCCTAGGGGAAGGGTTGGTAGGTGTTAACCATCGCGCGATCCCGACCGCCACACAAAGGATGACAATCAATAAATCAATTATGCTCTGACTTACTAACATAGCGGTTCACCATACGTGCATGCCACGGGAATCACTAACTTCAACTCAAGTATTTCTAGATTCACAACACCCTACTAACATAACTCTAATATTACCAAATCCATATCTCAAAACTTAATTGTTAGGAATCAAACTTATCTTACTAATCAAGGCACTTGAATATGGAAGTTTTTATCATATCCTCTTTGGATGTCTATCATATTTAGGACTACTTTCATAGCACACGCCAATTACCAAGTTACTGAGAGAGAGCACTCTCAAAAAGATATAGGTAAAGATCGATAGTTTTTATTTCTTCAAAATATGACACTGTCGTGCTCTAAAAAGATCTAAGTGAAGCACTAGATCAAAGTTATCTAGCTCAAAATATATAAGTGAAGCACATGCGAGCTAAATTGCCTAACTCAAAAGATATAAGCGAAGCTCAATGAGTATTCTAGCAAATTCACGATGAGTGCATGTCCCTCTCAAAAAGGTGTGCAGCAAGGATGATTGCGACAAAACAAAAAGAAAAGACTCCTATAATACACGAAGATCCAAGCAAAACACATATCATGTGGTGAATAAAAATATAGCTCCAAGTAACGTTACCGATGGATTGAAGACGGAAGAGGGGATGCCTTCCCGGGGCATCCCCAAGCTTAGGCTTTTTGGTGTCCTTGATTTTGGCTTGGGATGCCTTCGGCATCCCCAAGCTTAATCTCTTTCCACCCTTTATCCCATTGTCCATGAGAACATCACCCAAAGCTTGAAAACTTCACAACACAAAACTTAAGCAGAAACTCGTGATATCATTAGCATAAGAAAACAAATTACCAACTCTTTAGGTACCGTGGTAAACTTGATTTCTATTTATATTGATGTTAGATTACTGTATTCTCACTTTTCCATGGCTAGTACCCCCCGATACTATCCATAGTTTCATCAAAATAAGCAATCAACACAACAAAAACATAATCTGTCAAAAACAGACCAGTCTGTAGCAATCTGTATACTTCGTATACTTATGGTATCCCAAAAATTCTGAACAATTATTAAAATTAGGGAAATTTGCATATCAACTAGCAGAAAAAAGAATCAACTCAAAAGCTCTTTCTGGGTAGGAATTAAAAATAGTTTCGTGAGCGCAAAGTTTCTGTCTTTTCAGCATGATCAAACAACCATCACCAAAACTAGTCATAAAGGTTCTACTTGGCACAAACACAAAAAGAAACACAAAAAACACAATCATAACAGAATTATGATGGTGTGGACACAACAAAACAGAAAGCAAAAAAGCAAAGATAAATTCATTGGGTTGCGTCCCAACAAGCGCTATTGTTTAACGCCCTTAGCTAGGCATAAGGCGATAGAATCAAGTATCGTCGTCTTTGGTGCTCAAATCATAAGTACCCCTCATCATGGATTCATAAGGCAATCTTATTTTCTTTCTAGGAAAGTGTTCCATGCCCTTCTTTAATGGAAATTGAAATCTAATATTCCCTGCTTCATATCGATGACAACACCAATAGTCCTAAGGAAAGGTCTATCAAGAATGATGGGACATGTCGGATTGCAATCAATATCAAGCACAATGAAATCTACGGGTACATAGTTCCTATTTGCAATAATAAGAACATCATGGATCCTTCCCATAGGTTTCTTAACAGTAGAATCCGCAAGATGCAAATTAAGAGAGCACTCATCAATCTCATTGAAGCCTAGAACATCACATAAAGACTTTGGAATAGCAGAAACACTAGCACCCAAATCACACAAAGCATTGCATTCATTGTTTTTAATCTTGATTTTGATAGTAGGTTCCCACTCATCATGAAGTTTTCTAGGAATAGATATCTCCAACTCAAGTTTCTCTTCAAGAGATTTCAACATAGCATCAACGATATGATCGGTAAAGGCCTTATTTTGGCTATAAGCATGTGGAGAGTTTAGCATGGATTGCATCAAGGAAATACATTCAATCAAAGAGCAACTATCATAATTGAATTCCTTGAAATCCAAAGTAGTAATTTCATTACTACTCAAAGTTTTGATATCCTCTACTCCACCTTCAGTGCTTTTAGCATTAAGATAAATAGACTCCGAATCATTGGGGCGTTTCTCAACCAAAGTGGATTCATATCCAGCCCCATCATCATTAGGATTGACATTAGAAAACAAGGATTCAATAGGAGTCACACCAAGCACTTTAATATCTTCGTGATTCTCATCACATATTTCAGGTTTAGCAGCCATTTTATTGACTAAGGTAGCCTGTTTATCAGAAATTTGGCCTACCAATTTTTCAAGACGAGCAAACTGAGAATTTAACGCAAGGAATTCTTTGGACATATGATGACCCACAAGTATAGGGGATCTATAGTAGTCCTTTCTATAAGTAAGAGTGTCGAACCCACCGAGGAGCAAAAGGATGTGACAAGTGGTTTTCAGCAAGGTAATCTCTGCAAGCACTGAAATTATCGGTAACAAGTAGTTGTGTGACAAGAAGATTCGTAGCAAGTAGCAAGTAACAAAAGTAACAACGGTGCAGCAAAGTGTCCCAATCCCTTTTGTAGCAAGGGGAAAGCCTGGACAAACGCTTATAGGAGGTAAAGCGCTCTCGAGGACACATGGGAATTTCTGTCAAGCTAGTTTTCATCATGTTCATATGATTCGTGTTTGCTACTTTGATAGTTTGATATGTGGGTGGACCGGCGCTTGGGTACTGCCCTTACTTGGACAAGCATCCCACTTATGATTAACCCCTCTCGCAAGCATCCGCAACTACGAAATAAGAATTAAGACAAAGTCTAACCATAACATTAAACTAGTGATCCAAATCAGCCCCTTACGAAGCAACACATAAACTAGGGTTTAAGCTTCTGTCACTCTAGCAACCCATCATCTACTTACTACTTCCCAATGCCTTCCTATAGGCCCAAATAATGGTGAAGTGTTATGTAGTCGACGTTCACATAGCACCACTAGAGGAAAAACAACATACACCACATCAAAATATCGAACGAATACCAAATTCACATGATTACTTATAACATGACCTATCCCATGTCCTCAGGAACAAAAGTGACTACTCACAAAGCATAATCATATTCATGACCAGAGAGGTAATGAGTATCATCAAAGATCTCAACATATAATATTCCACCAAGTAATCCAACTAGCATCAACTACAAAGAGTAATTAACACTACTAGCAACCTTACAAGTACCAATCGGAGTAGCGAGACGGAGATTGGTTACAAGAGATGAACTAGGGTTTGGAGATGAGATGGTGCTGATGAATATGTTGATGGTGATGAGTCCCCTCCGATGAGAGGAGTGTTGGTGATGACGATGGCGAAGAATTCCCCCTCTGGGAGGGAAGTTTCCCCAGCAGGATGACCCTGCCGGAGCTCTAGATTGGTTCTGCTCAAGTTCCGCCTCATGGCGGCAGCGATTCCTCCTGAAAGCCTCCTCTTGATTTTTTTCGGAACGAAACCATTCTTGTAGCAAAAGAGGGGGGCCAGAGGGCCACCAGGGTGCCCACAAGCCCCTTAGGCGCGGCCAGGGGGCCGTGCCTAGCAGGATTGTGGCCTCCTACTGGCTCCCCTCTAGTACTTCTTCGACCCAGTATTTTTCATAAATTCCAAAATAAATCCTCGTTGATTTTCACGGCTTTTGGAGTTGCGCATAATAGTATCTCAAACTTGCTCCTTTTTCAGGCCAGAATTCCAGCTGCCGGCATTCTCCCTCTTCATGTAAACTTTGCAAAATAAGAGAGAAAAGGCATAAGTATTGTACCGTGAAGTGTAATAACAGCCCAAAAAGCGATAAATATCAACATGAAAGCATGATGCAAAATGGACGTATCAACTCCCCCAAGCTTAGACCTCGCTTGTCCTCAAGCGAAAGCCGAATCAATAAACATGCCCACATGTTTAGATAGAGAGGTGTCGACAAAAGAAAATACGAACATGCAGGCATCATGATCATAGTCAGAACAACAATACCATCATATGAACTCTTAGGCTAAAGTAACACTTCCTTCACAAGGTAAAGTATGGATCAAGAGCCTTACTGAGAATTAACAATGGATAGCCTTTAGTCATTGAAGCAATTGCAATTTATCACAACATCTGAAAGAGTCAAATAAGAGCTTGTAAAGCAAATCCACATACTCAATCATCATTCCGTCTTCTACAATTGCTACAACTCACATGGTACTCATGAGATCAAAGTTTTAGTTGGACACAGAGAAAGACATGGGCTTATGGTTTTGCCTCCCAACTACTTACCTCAAGGGTAATGTCAACAATAATAATTCATGAATACTTACTTCCAAGTTGACATATGAATATAGATCTTTCCCTAGCATATGACGTTAGCCAAGATAAAGGCAAAAATAAGGAATTGGTGTAGATCACCATGACTCTTTCAAGGGCAAAAAGTAAAGGTACAAGATAGGCCCTTCGCAGAGGGAAGTAGAGGTTGTCATGCACTTTTGAGGTTTGGATGTGTGTCCTCTTAGTGTGGAGGAACGTCACTTTATATTGCCTCCTGTGATAAAGAACTTTATTATGCAGTCTGTCGCTTTTATGTCTTCCTCATCATAGGTTCGTACAAAGCTTATTTTCCACACACTAATAGATCATACATATTAGGGAGCAATTTTTATTGCTTGCACCGATGACAACTTACTTGAGGGATCTTATTCAATCCATAGGTAGGTATGTTGGACTCTCATGGCAAAACTGGGTTGAAGGTTTATATATGCACAAGTAGTATCTCTACTTAGTGCGGAAGTTTTGGCTAATATGAGGTGGAAGCAATCGTCACATGCTAAGGGATCTCTAGTCATATAACATTGTTCAGAACCAAGCAAACACAATTCATTATGTTGTCTTCCTTGTCCAACATCTACTTCTAAGCATGTAATAGTTTAGTGAGTGTTCACAATCATAGATGGTGTCAAAGATGATATATTTATATGTGAACCTCTCCTTCTTTATCACTTCCTATTAATTGCAACAATGACCAAGGTCTACGTTTGTCTACCCTCAACAAGTTTCAATCAACATTCTTTTTATATGTGAAGCCATCACTTCCCATAAGATCATCACGTGATCTTTCATGCTTTTGTTCTTTTCTCATTCTTTTGATCATGGCATGAGGCAAGGCCCTTAACTAAAACTCTCTTTATTATATGGCTCACGAGCTCGAATACATCGGGGGTGACACAAAGCAAAACTCAAGCCTAAAACACTAAGAACTTTAATCTACTAGAGAAAGATAAAACCAAAAAGGAACGAACTAAGAAAAGGTAAAGGCAAAAGATGTGATGGTGATACGATACCGGGGCAACTCCCCCAAGCTTGGCACAAGCCAAGGGGATTGCCCATACCCGTGCTTAGTTGTCTTCCTTTGGAGGTGATGGTGGTGGAGTTGTTTTGTCCTTTGATTCCAAGAGGGCCATGAATCTTTGATTTATACCTTGGAGCTCTATGATATGTTTCTCCAGCAAAACAACTAAGTATTACAAACACGAGTTATTTCACATAACCTCAAGAGCTCGATCAAGGATGGAGGTAAAAGGTGGAGGTAAGGTTGAAGAAAATCCTCTTCCTCGGCTTCTTCCTTGTTGAGTACAGATTGCCCTTCGTCCAACGCCGGATTCTTCTCCTTACATTTGCCCTTAGTTTGTTTAGGTAGCCTTTCCTTTGACTCCATGACCTCCATTCCTTTCAGATCAGCATTTACTTCTTCATACACTTGAGGGGGATCGTTCTCCCCCACAGATTCCTGAGATGACATCTTGCTCTAAATCTGTGGCAGAAAATAGGCTCGAAACAAAAACAGAGGAAATTTGCGTGATACGAGGGTCAGACCTTTCGGGAGAATATATAATGATTTGTTTCCGACTAGAAGGAGTACTCCGCAAGAAAACGGAGTCCGGGAGGCACACGAGGTGGTCACAAGCCCCCAGGCGCGGCCAGGGGGTGGCCCGCGCCTGGCAGGCTTGTCGCCTCCTCGTGCGCTTTCCGGACTGCTTTAAATTTTTCTATTAATTCAAAAATTCCAAAACGGAGAAAATTCCTACCGGAAAAGTTTTGAAGTCGGTTTCCTTACCGAATCACATACCTCTTCGTTTTTGGAGTCTGAAACAGGCTGATAAATATCCCTTATGTACTCCTCCGGAGTTATGGTATTGATAATATTGCTTTCAACATTTATGGGAGTACCTGAGATATAATGCTTGATCCTCTGCCCATTTACCACTCTCGGAAAATTACCTTCCGTGTTGTTGATCTTGATAGCACCGGAACGATATACTTCCTCAACAATGTAAGGACCTTCCCATTTAGAGAGAAGCTTGCCTGCAAAAAATCTAAAACGAGAATTATATAACAAGACATAATCACCTACATTGAACTCACGTTTTTGTATCCTTTTATCATGCCACCTCTTAACCTTTTCTTTGAACAACTTGGAATTTTCATATGCCTGAGCTCTCCATTCATCAAGGGAGCTAATATCAAATAACCTCTTCTCACCAGCAAGTTTGAAATCAAAGTTGAGCTCTTTGATTGCCTAATAAGCCTTGTGCTCTAGCTCAATAGGTAGATGACATGCTTTGTCGTAAACCATTTTGCACGGAGACATGCCCATGGGATTCTTATAGGCAGTTCTATAAGCCCACAGTGCATCATGGAGCTTCTTAGACCAATTCTTTCTAGACCTATTGACAGTCTTTTGCAGAATTAGTTTAATATCTCTATTGCTTAGATCTACTTGACCATTGGACTGAGGGTGGTAGGGAGACGCAATTCTATGGTTGACATCATACTTAGCAAGCGTTTTACGAAAAGCTCCATGAATGAAATGTGAACCACCATCTGTCATTAGATATCTAGGGACTCCAAATCTAGGGAAAATAACTTCTTCAAGCATCCTGATAGAGGTGTTGTGATCAACACTACTAGTTGGGATAGCTTCTACCCACTTAGTAGTGTAATCAACAACAACTAGGATATGAGTATACCAGTTGGATTTTGGAAAAGGTCCCATATAATCAAAGCCCCAAACATCAAATGGTTCAATGACAAGTGAATAATTCATAGGCATTTCCTGACGTTTACCGATATTACCTATTCTTCCACATTCATCACAAGACAAGACAAACTTACGGGCATCCTTGAAGAGAGTGGGCCAATAGAAACCTAATTGCAATACCTTGTGTGCAGTTCTATCTCCCGCATGGTGTCCTCGGTAAGCCTCGGAGTGACACTTCTATAGGATCTATCCCTGTTCATGTTCAGGTACACAACGTCTAATAACACCATCTACTCCTTCCTTATAAAGGTGAGGATCATCCCATTCAATAAAGAATTTCTTCTTTTGCTGGTATGTGAAACTAGGTGGTATATATTTGGCAACGATATAGTTTGCATAATCAGCATACCACTGTGTACTATGTGAAGCATTGATGACATTCAATTGCTCATCACGAAAGCTATCATCAATAGGTTGTGGGTCATCAAGAACATTCTCCAACCTAGACAAGTTATCTGCTACTGGGTTATCAGCACCCTTCCTGTCGACAACATGCAAATCAAATTCTTGTAGCAAGAGAACCCATCTGATAAGTCTAGGTTTAGCGTCTTTCTTCTCCATGAGGTACTTAATAGCAGCATGACCAGTGTGAATTCTGACTTTGGAATGAACTATGTAAGATCTGAACTTTTCACATGCAAACACGACTGCTAAAAATTCCTTTTTCGTAGTAGCATAGTTTCTTTGGGCACCGTCTAGAGTTTTACTAGCATAGTGAATAACATTCAACTTCTTATCAACTCTTTGTCCTAGAACAACACCAACAGCATAATCACTAGCATCACACATGATTTCAAAAGGTAAGTTTCAATCAGGTGGTTGAACAATAGGCACAGTTATCAAAGCCTTCTTAAGTATTTCGAAGGCTTCCTCACAATCATCGTCAAAAACAAAAGGAATATCCTTTTGCAAGAGATTGGTAAGAGGCCTAGAAATCTTAGAAAAGTCCTTAATGCACCTTCTATAGAAACCAGCATGACCAAGGAAACTTCTTATACCTTTGATATCTGTGGGGCATGGCATTTTCTCGATCACATCAACCTTAGCCTTATCGACTTCAATACCTCTTTCAGAAATTTTATGTCCTAAGACAATGCCTTCATTAACCATAAAGTGGCACTTCTCCCAATTCGAGACAAGGTTGGTATCTTTACATCTCTGCAAGACTCGATCAAGGTTGCTGAGGCAATCATCAAAAGAAGACCCATAAACGGAGAAGTCATCCATGAAAACCTCAACAATCTTATCAAAAAAGTGAGAGAATATAGCCATCATACATCTTTGAAAGGTAGCAGGTGCATTACATAAGCCAAAAGGCATACGTCTGTAAGCAAAGGTACCGAAAGGGCAGGTGAAAGTGGTTTTCTCCTGATCAGATTGTGCAACACGTATTTGGGAGAAACCAGAATAACCATCTAGAAAGCAGAAGTGTGTGTGTTTAGACAGTCTTTCTAGCATTTGGTCAATAAAAGGCAAAGGGTAATGATCTTTCCTAGTGGCCTTATTCAATTTCCTAAAATCGATCACCATCCTATAGCCAGTAATAATCCTCTGTGAGATCAATTCATCCTTATCATTAGGGACAACGGTAATACCTCCCTTCTTAGGGACGCAATACACTAGACTTACCCAATCACTATGAGCAACAGGATAAATAATACCTACTTCTAGGAGCTTTAGTATTTCTTTTCTTACTACCTCTTTCATCTTAGGATTTAATATCCTTTGATGATCAGCAACTGGTTTGGAATCAAGATCGGTTTTAATCTTGTGCTGGCATAGAGTGGGACTAATGCCCTTAAGATCGTCAAGAGTATATCCAATAGCAGCACGGTGCTTCCTCAGAGTTTTTAGTAACTTCTTTTCTTCATGCTCTGAGAGGCTAGCACTAATTATAACATGATATATCTCTTTTTCATCAAGATAAGCATACTTAAGAGTATCAGGCAACTGTTTAAGCTCGAACACAGGATCACCCTTTGGTGGGGGTGGATCTCCAAGCAGTTCAACAGGCAAATTATTCTTAATGATAGGATATTGTTCTAAGACAACTCTATCTATCTCATCCCTTTCATCCATATGCATATCGTTTTCATGCTCAAGCAAGTATTGCTCTAAAGGATCAGTAGGAGGCACGGCAATAGAAGCTAGAGCAATAATTTCATCTTTACTAGACAACTCTTTTTCATGAGGTTGTCTACCAAACTTGGAGAAATTAAACTCATGTGACACACCTTCAAAGCCAACAGTGACAGTTTGCTTCTCACAGTCAATATGAGCGTTGATAGTATTGAGGAAAGGTCTGCCAAATATGATGGGACAAAAGCTATCTTGTGTAGTAGCAAGAACGAGGAAATCAACAGAATACTTCGTTTCACCACACAAGACTTCAACATCTCTAACAATTCCCAAAGGGCAGATAGTATCTCTATTGGCAAGTGATGACCCACAAGTATAGGGGATCAATCATAGTCCTTTCGATAAGTAAGAGTGTCGAACCCAACGAGGAGCAGAAGTATCTAACAAGTGGTTTTCAGCAAGGAAAAATCTGCAAGCACTGAAATTGTCGGTAACAAGTGATTGTGTGGTGAGATGATTCGTAGCAAGCAACAAGTAACAAAAATAGAAACGGTGCAGCAAAGTGGCCCAATCCATTTTGTAGCAAGGGACAAGTCTGGACAAAGTCTTATAGGAGGAAAAACGCTCCCGAGGACACACGGGAATTTCTGTCATGCTAGTTTCATCATGTTCATATGATTCACGTTCGTTACTTTGATAGTTTGATATGTGGGTGGACCAGTGCTTGGGTACTGCCCTTACTTGGACAAGCATCCCACTTATGATTAACACCTCTCGCAAGCATCCGCAACTACGTAAGAAGAATTAAGACAAAGTCTAACCATAGCATTAAACTAGTGGATCCAAATCAGCCCCTTACGAAGCAACGCATAAACTAGGGTTTAAGCTTGTGTCACTCTAGCAACCCATCATCTACTTACTGCTTCCCAATGCCTTCCTCTAGGCCCAAATAATGGTGAAGTATTATGTAGTCGACGTTCACATAACACCACTAGAGGAAAAACAACATACAACATATCAAAATACCGAACGAATACCAAATTCACATGACTATTATTAGCATGACTTATCCCATGTCCTTAGGAACAAAAGTAACTACTCACAAAGCATAATCGTAATATTGATCAGAGGTGTAATGAGTAGCATCAAGGATCTGAACATAAACTCTTCCACAAAGTAATCCAACTAGCATCAACTACAAAGAGTAATCAACACTACTAGCAACCTTACAAGTACCAATCGGAGTCGCGAGACGAAGATTGGTTACAAGAGATGAACTAGGGTTTGGAGATGAGATGGTGCTGATGAAGATGTTGATGGTGACGAGTCCCCTCCGATGAGAGGAGTGTTGGTGATGACGATGGCGACGATTTCCCCCTCCGAGAGGGAAGTTTCCTCGGCAGGATCGTCCTGCTGGAGCTCTAGATTGGTTCTGCTCAAGTTCCGCCTCGTGGCGGCGGCGAAACCACGAAAAATCTCCCTTCTGATTTTTTTCTGGACGAAACCCTCCATATAGCAAAAGAGGGGGGCCAGTGGGCCAGTGGGCTGCCCACAAGCCCCCATGGCGCACCCTGGGGGCGTGGCCGCGCCGTGCAGGCTTGTGGGCACCCCCTGGTGCCCCTCCGACACTTCTTCGGCCCAGTATTTTTTATATATTGGGAAAAAAATCTTCGTTGAGTTTCACGGCGTTTGGAGTTGCGCAGAATAGGGATCTCAACTTTGCTCCACTTTCAGGCCAGAATTCCAGTTGCCGGTATTCTCCCTCTTCATGTAAACCTTGCAAAATAAGAGAGAAAAGGCATAAGAATAGTACCCTGAAGTGAAATAACAGCAAAATAAGTGATAAATATCAACATGAAAACATGATGCAAAATGGACGTATCAACTCCCCCAAGCTTAGACCTCGCTTGTCCTCAAGGGAAAGCCGAGCACAATAAATATGTCCACATGTTTGTGGAGAGAAATGTCGACAAAATAAGATACGAACATGCATGCATCATGATCATGATCAGAACAGCAATACCAACATATAATCTCTCATGGCAAAGTGATAATTCCTTCACAAAGTAAAGCATGGATCAAGAACCTTACCGAGAAGTAACAACCGATAGCCGTTTAGTCATTGAAGCAATTGCAATTTATCACAACATCAGAAAGAGTCAAGTAAGAGCATGTAAATCAAATCCACATAATCAATCATTCTTTCATTTTCTACAATTGCTACAACTCACGTGGTATTCATGAGATCAAAGTTTCAGCTGAACACACAGAAAGATAGGGGCTTATATTTGCCTCCCAACTGCTTACCTCAAGGGTAATGTCAACAATAATAATTCATGGATACTTACCTCCAAGTTGACAAATGAATATAGATCTTTCCCAAGCATCTGACGGTAGCCAAGACAAAGGCAAAATAGGGAATTGGTGAAGATCACCATGACTCTTTCAAGGGCAAAAAGTAAAGGTACAAGATAGGCCCCTCGCAGAGGGAAGCAGAGGTTGTCATGCGCTTTTGAGGTTTGGATGTGTGTCCTCTTAGTGCGGAGGAACGTCACTTTATATTGCCCCCTGTGATAAAGAACTTTATTATGCAGTTTGTCGTTTTTATGTCTTCTTCATCACAGGTTCGTATAAAGCTTATTTTCCACACACTAATATATCATACATATTAGAGAGAATTTTTTATTGCTTGCACCGATGACAACTTACTTGGGGGATCTTATTCAATCCATAGGTAGGTATGGTGGACACTCATGTCAAAACTGGTTTGAAGGATTATGAATGCACAAGTAGTATCTCTACTTGGTGAGGGAGTTTTGGCTAATATGAGGTGGAAGCAATCGTCACATGCTAAGGGATCTCTAATCATATAACATTGTTCAGAGCCAAGCAAACACAATCCATTACGTCGTCTTCCTTGTCCAACATCTACTTCTAGGCATGCAATAGTTTGGTGAGTGTTCACAATCATAGATGGTGTCAGAGATGATATAGTTATATGTGAACCTCTCCTTCTTTATAACTTCCTATTAATTGCAACAATGACCAAGGTCTACGATTGCCTACCCTAAACAAGTTTCAATCATCATCCTTTTTATATGTGAAGCCATCACTTCTCATAAGATCATTACATGATCTTTCATGCCTTTGTTCTATTCTCACTCTTTTGATCATGGCAAGAGGCAAAGCCCTTCAACTAAGACACTCTTTATTATAAGGCTCACGAGCAAGAATACATAGGGGGTGACACAAAGCAAAACTCAAGACTAAAACACTAAGACTTTTAAACTACTAGAGAAAGAGAAAACTGAAAAGGAAAACTAAAACAAAGGTAAAGGCAAAAGATGTGATGGTGATACGATACCGGGGCAACTCCCCCAAGCTTGGCAAAAGCCAAGGGTATTGCCCATACCAATGCTGAGTTGTCTTCCTTTGGTGGTGATGGTGGAGGAGTTGTTGAAGAAGTCTTGAGCTTGTTTAATTTCCACTTGAGCATAAAATTCCGCTCCCTCAGATCATCATTTTCCTCTTCAAGCTTCAACACCCTTTGGCATAATTCCTGCTTACTCTCCTGCAAGAAACGAGAAGGGATAAACAAGGTCTTAGGCTTCTTCCTTGAGCCAGGGAGGCTCGACTTCTTGAATTCCACATGCGTGTGTCCAGGTTGAGGTAGAGGAGCCTCCTCTTCATCGGAACTTGTTTGTTCCTTCCCCTTGGGATCATAGTCTTCTTCCTCATCAGTGGTCCAGCCATATGGATCAAAGTCCCCATAGACCTTGTGTTAGCAAGGTAATCAGCCACATAGCTCTCCCCCTCTGAATCCTGAGAAGACATCTTGACCTAGATCTGCAGCAGAAAACAGGCTTGAAACGAAAAATAGAGGAAATCTGCGTGATGCAGGGCCAGATCAAACGGAAGTATATATAATGTTTTTTTTTCAGACCAGAAGGAGTACCCTGCATGAAAATAGAGTCCGGGAGGCCCACGAGGTGGCCACAAGCCCTCACGGTGCGGCCAGGGGGTGGGCCCGCGCCGTGCAGGCTTGTCGCCTCCTCGCGCACTTTCCGGACTACGTCCAATTTTGTATTTTTTCAAATATTCCAAAACGGAGAAAATTTCCTATTGGAAAAGTGTTGGACTCTGTTTTGTTACCGAATCTCATACCTCTTCGTTTTCGGAGTCTGAAACAAGCTGATAAATGTCCCTTAGGTATTCTTCCGGAGTTATGGTATTGATGATATCACTTTCAACATTTATGGGAGTACCTGAGATATAATGCTTGATTCTCTACCCATTTACCACTCTCGGACAATTACCTTCCGTGTTTTTGATCTTGATAGCACCAGAACGATATACTTCCTCAACAACATAGGGATCTTCCCATTTAGAGAGAAGCTTGCGTGCAAAGATCTTAAATGAGAGTTATATAGCAAGACATAATCACCTACATTGAACTCACGCTTTTGTATCCTCTTATCATGCCACCTCTTAACCTTCTCTTTGAAGAGCTTGGAATTCTCATATGCTTGAGTTCTCCACTCATCAAGCGAGCTAATGTCAAATAACCTCTTCTCACCGGCAAGTCTGAAATCAAAGTTGAGCTCTTTGATTGCCCAATAAGCTTTATGATCTAGCTCAAGAGGTAAGTGACATGCTTTACCGCACACCATTTTGTATGGAGACATGCCCATGGGATTCTTATAGGCAGTTCTATAAGCCCACAGTGCATCATCGAGCTTCTTAGACCAATTCTTTCTAGACCTGTTGACAGTCTTTTGCAGAATTAGTTTAATCTCTCTGTTGCTTAGCTCTACTTGACCACTGGACTGAGGGTGGTAGGGGGACGCAATTCTATGGTTGACATCGTACTTAGCAAGCATTTTACGGAAAGCACCATGAATGAAGTGTTTACCACCGTCGGTCATTAGATATCTAGGGACTCCAAATCTAGGGAAGGTAACTTCTTTCAGCATCTTGATAGAGGTGTTGTGATCAGCACTACTAGTGGGGATAGCTTCTACCCACTTAGTGACGTAATCAATAGCAACTAAGATATGCGTATACCCGTTGGATTTTGGAAAAGGTCCCATATAATCAAAGCCCCAGACATAAAATGGTTCAATGACAAGTGAATAGTTCATAGACATTTCCTGACGTTTGCTAATATTACCTATTCTTTGACATTTGTCACAAGACAAGACGAACTTACGGGCATCCTTGAAGAGAGTGGGCCAATAGAAACCTGATTGCAATACCTTGTGTGCAGTTCTATCTCCCGCATGGTGTCCTCCGTAGGCCTCGGAGTGACACTTCTGTAGGATCTATCCCTGTTCATGTTCAGGTACACAACGTCTAATAACACCCTCTACTCCTTCCTTATAAAGGTGAGGATCATCCCAAATGTAATGCCTCAAGTCAAAGAAGAACTTCTTCTTTTGCTGGTATGTGGAACTAGGTGGTATGTATTTGGCAACGATACAGTTCGCATAATCAGCATACCACGGTGCACTGCGTGATGCATTGATGACATTCAATTGCTCATCGGGAAAGATATCATCAATAGGTTGTGGGTCATCAAGAACGTTCTCCAACCTAGACAAGTTATCTTCTACAGGGTTATCAGTACCCTCCGTGTCGAGAATGTGCAAATCAAATTTTTGTAGCAAGAGAACCCATCTGATAAGTCTAGGTTAGTATCCTTCTTCTCCATTAGGTACTTAATAGAAGCGTGATCAGTGTGAATAGTGACTTTGGAATCAACTATGTAAGACCTGAACTTTTCACATGCAAACACGACTGCTAAAAATTCCTTCTCCGTAATAGCATAGTTTCTTTGGGCACTGTCTAGAGTTTTACTAGCGTAGTGAATAACATTCAACTTCTTATCAACTCTTTGCCCTAGAAAATCACCAACAGCATAATCGCTAGCGTCACACAAGATCTCAAAAGGCAAGTTCCAATCAGGTGGTTGAACAATAGGTGCAGTTATCAAAGCCCTGTTAAGTATTTCGAAGGCTTCCTCACAATCATCGTCAAAGACAAATGGAATATCCTTTTGCAAGAGATTGGTAAGAGGCCTAGAAATCTTAGAGAAGTCTTTAATGAACCTTTTATAGAAACCAGCATGACCTAGGAAACTTCTTATACCCTTGATATCTGTAGGGTATGGCATTTTCTCGATTGCATCAACCTTAGCCTTATCAACTTCAATACCTCTTTCAGAAATTTTATGTCCTAAGACGATGCCTTCATTAACCATAAAGTGGCACTTCTCCCAATTCAAGACAAGGTTGGTGTCTTTACATCTCTCTAAGACTCGATCAAGGTTGCTGAGGCAATCATCAAAGGAAGACCCGTAAACGGAGAAGTCATCCTCGACAATCTTTTCACAAAAGTCAGAGAATATAGCCATCATACATCTTTGAAAGGTGGCAGGTGCATTACATAAGCCAAAAGGCATACGTCTATAGGCAAAGGTACCGAAAGGGCTGGTGAAAGTGGTTTTCTCCTGATCAGATTGTGCAACTGGTATTTGGGAGAAACCAGAATAACCGTCTAGAAAGCAGAAGTGTGTGTGTTTGGATAGTCTTTCAAGAATTTGGTCGATAAAAGGCAGAGGGTAATGATCTTTCCTAGTCGCCTTATTCAACTTCTTAAAATCAATCACCATCCTATAGCCAGTAATAATCCTCTGTGGGATCTACTCATCTTTATCATTATGGACAACGGTGATGCCTCCCTTCTTAGGAACGCAATGCACCGGACTCACCCAATCGCTATGAGCAACAGGATAGATAATACCCGCGTCCACGAGCTTTAGTATTTCTTTTGTTACTACTTCTTTCATCTTAGGATTCAATCTCCTTTGATGATCAGCAACTGGTTTGACTTCAGGACCAGTTTTGATCTTATGCTGGCATAGAGTGCGGCGAATGCCCTTAAGATCATCAAGAGTATATTCTATAGCAGCACGGTGCTTCCTCAGAGTTTTTAGTAACTTCCTTTCTTCATGCTTCGAGAGGCTAGCACTAATAATAACAGGATATATCTCTTTTTCATCAAGATAGGCATACTTAAGAGTATCAGGCAACTATTTAAGCTCGAACACAGGATCACCCTTTGGTGGGGGTGGATCCCCAAGGAGTTCAACAGGCAGATTATTCTTAAGGATAGGATATTGTTCTAAGACAACTCTATCTATTTCATCCCTTTCATCCATATGCATATCATTTTCATGCTCAAGCAAGTATTGCTCTAAGGGATCAGTAGGGGCACGGCAATAGAGGCTAAGGCAATAGTTTCATCGCTACTAGGCAACTCCTTTTCATGAGGTTGTCTACCAAACTTAGAGAAATTGAACTCATGTGACACACCTTCAAAGCCAACAGTGACAGTTTGCTTCTCACAATCAATATGAGCATTGACAGTATTGAGAAAAGGTCTACCAAATATGATGGGACAAAAGCTATCTTGAGCGGTAGCAAGAACGAGGAAATCAGCAGGATACTTCGTTTTACCACACAAAACTTCAACATCCCTTACAATTCCCACAGGGTAGATAGTATCTCTATTGGCAAGCTGAATAGTGACATCTATAGGCTCTATCTCAACAGGTGCAATCTCATCTTTGACTTCATCGTATAAGGATTGAGGTATTGCACTAACACTAGGACCCAAGTCACATAAACCATGATAACAATGATCTCCTATCTTAACAGAAACTACAGGCATGCCAACAACAGGCCTATGTTTGTCTCTAACGTGAGGTTTAGCAATTCTAGCAGCATCTTCACGGAAGTGAATATTATGCCCCTCAACTTCTTCAGACAAAAGATCTTTGATAATAGCAATGCTAGGTTCAACTCTAATTTTCTCAGGGGGTGTAGGTGTTCTAATGTAGCCTCTACGTATGATAGTTGAAGCTTTAGAATGATCTTTTATCCTAACAGGGAAAGGTGGTTTCTCAATGTAAGCACTCGGAACCACAGGATCATTATAAGCAATGACTTTCTCTTCAACTGGAGTGGGTTTAACTACATTGACTTCTAAAGGAGGATGAAATTTAAACCACTTCTCTTTGGGGAGATCAATATGAGCAGCAAAAGATTCACACAATGAAGCTACTATCTCAGAATCAAGTCCATACTTACCGCTAAAGTCACAAAAAGTATTTGTCTCAACAAAGGATTTAACGCAATCAAAAGTGAAATTCATACCTGACTCCTTACCTTATTCAAGCTCCCAATCTTCAAAGTTGCTTTTAATTCTCTCCAATAAATTCCATTTGAAGTCAATATCTCTCTTCATAAAAGAACCGGTACAAGAAGTGTCAAGCATGGTGCGATCATCATGAGAAAGCCGAGCATAGAAGTTCTGAATGATAATTTCTATGGAGAGCTCATGATTGGGGCATGAATATAGCATTGATTTAAGCCTCCCCCAAGCTTGAGCGATGCTTTCTCTGTCACGAGGTCAAAAATTATAAATATAATTCCGATCGTGATGTACTAAATGCATAGGATAAAACTTTTGATGAAATTCCAATTTCAACCGATTGTAGTCCCATGATCCAGTATCATCACATAGCCTATACCATGTCAAGGCCTCATCCTTCAAAGATAAAGGAAAGACCTTCTTCTTGACCTCATCCTCGGGCACACCTGCAAGCTTAAATAAACCACAAACTTCATCTACATAGATCAGATGCAAGTCTGGATGTGATGTTCCATCTCCTGTAAAAGGATTAGCCAGCTCTTTCTCAAGCATACCCGAAGGAAATTCAAAGCAAATATTTTCAGTAGGTGCAGCAGGTTGAGGAACAACTCTTTGTGCTTCCGTTCGAGGTGAAGATACCCCGAACAAGCCCCTCAAAGGATTAGTATCCATAGTAACAAGTGACAATATATTTCAGCACACTATATGAATGTTTCCTTACCAAGTTCCACTTACCAAAGGCGCTTCACTCCCCGACAACAGCGCCAGAAAAGAGTCTTGATGACCCACAAGTATAGGGGATCAATCTTAGTCCTTTCGATAAGTAATAGTGTCGAACCCAACGAGGAGCAGAAGGATTCACACAATCAAGCTACTATCTCAGAGTCAAGTCCATACTTAGCGCTAAAGTCACAAAAAGTATTTGTCTCAACAAAGGATTTAACGCAATCAAAAGTGAAATTCATACCTGACTCCTTACCTTCTTCAAGCTCCCAATCTTCAAAGTTGCGTCTAATTCTCTCCAATAAATTCCATTTGAAGTCAAAAGTGGTTCAACTCTAATTTGCTCAGGGGGTGTACGTGTTCTAATGTAGCCTCTACGTATGACAGTTGAAGCTTTGGAATGATCTTTTATCCTAACAGGGAAAGGTGGTTTCTCAATGTAAGCACAGGGAACCACATGATCATTATAAGCAATGACTTTCTCTTCAACTGGAGTGGGTTTAACTACATTGACTTCTAAAGGAGGATGAAATTTAAACCACTTCACTTTGGGGAGATCAATATGAGCAGCAAAAGATTCACACAATGAAGCTACTATCTCAGAGTGAAGTCCATACTTAGCGCTAAAGTCACAAAAAGTATTTGTCTCAACAAAGGATTTAACGCAATCAAAAGTTAAATTCATACCTGACTCCTTACCTTCTTCAAGCTCCCAATCTTCAAAGTTGCGTTTAATTCTCTCCAATAAATTCCATTTGAAGTCAATATCTCTCTTCATAAAAGAACCGGTACAAGAAGTGTCAAGCATGGTGCGATCATCATGAGAAAGCCGAGGATAGAAGTTCTGAATGATAATTTCTGTGGAGAGCTCATGATTGGGGCATGAATATAGCATTCATTTAAGCCTCCCCCAAGCTTGAGCGATGCTTTCTCTGTCACGAGGTCAAAAATTATAAATATAATTCCGATCACGATGTACTAAATGCATATGATAAAACTTTTGATGAAATTCCAATTTCAACCGATTGTAGTCCCATAATCCAGTATCATCACATAGCCTATACCATGTCAAGGCCTTATCCTTCAAAGATAAAGGAAAGACCTTCTTCTTTGTTGGGTAACGTAGCATAAATTCAAAATTTTCGTACGCATATTCAGATCTTCCTATGGAGAGACCAGCAACGAGAGAGGGGTGAGTGCATCTCCATACCTTTGAAGATCGCTAAGCGGAAGCGTTACTAGAACGCGGTTGATGGAGTCGTACTCGCAGCGATTCGGATCGCGGTGTGATTCCAATCTAGTGCCGAACTACGGCACCTCCGCGTTCAACACATGTGCAGCCCGGTGACGTCTCCCGCACCTTGATCCAGCAAGGAGGAGGGAGAGGTTGGGGAAGAACTCCAGCAACACGACGGCGTGGTGTCGATGGAGAGACAAGGTCTCCCGGCAGGGCTTCGCCAAGCACCACTAGAGAGGAGGAGGAAGTAGGGCAGGGCTGCGCCGAGGGAGAGGTAAAAGTCTGTCTCCCAAGGGCCAAAACCCCTCTCTATTTATAGGAGGAGGGGAGGGGGGTGTGCCACCCCTAGGGTTTCCCCCTAGGTGGTGCGGCAGCCACCAGATGGGAGGGGGGCGGCGGCGAGGGCAGGGAAGGGGGGGGGGCGCCCTAGGTGGGCCTTGGGCCTCCCCTGCGCGTAGGGTTTCCCCCCTTCCCCCTTCTCTGGTGCGCATGGGCTGGGTGGGGGGCGCACCAGCCCACCTAGGGGCTGGTTCCCTTCCCCACTTAGCCCATCTAGTCTCCCGGGGTCGTTGCCCCCCTTCGGTGGACCTCCGGGGCCCGAAACACTTCCGGTGTCGCCCGAAACACTTCCGGTGTCCAAAACCATCCGTCCTATATATCAATCTTTACCTCCGGACCATTCCGGAGCTACTCGTGATGTCCGGGATCTCATCCGGGACTCCGAACAACTTTCGGTAACCTCGTATAACAATTCCCTATAACCCTAGCGTCACTGAACCTTAAGTGTGTAGACCCTACGGGTTCGGAAGACAGGCAGACATGACCGAGACACCTCTCTGGCCAATAACCATCAGCGGGGTCTGGATACCCATGGTGGCTCCCACTTGCTCGACGATGATCTCATCGGATGAACCACGATGTCAAGGATTCAATCAATCCCGTATATGATTCCCTTTGTCTGTTGGTATAGAACTTGCCCGAGATTCGATCGTCGGTATACCAATACCTTGTTCAATCTCGTTACCGGTAAGTCTCTTTACTCGTCCCGTAGCACATCATCCTGTGACTAACTCCTTAGTCACATTGAGCTCATGATGATGTTCTACCGAGTGGGCCCAGAGATACCTCTCCGTCACACGGAGTGACAAATCTCGATCTCGATTCGTACCAACCCAACACACACTTTCGGAGGTACCCGTAGTGCACCTTTATAGTCACCCAGTTACGTTGTGACGTTTGATACACCCAAAGCACTCCTACGGTATCCGGGAGTTGCACAATGTCACGGTCGAAGGAAAAGATACTTGACATTAGAAAAGCTTTAGCATACGAACAATATGATCTAGTGCTATAATAAGGATTGGGTCTTGTCCATCACATCATTCTCCCAATGATGTGATCCCGTTATCAATGACATCTAATGCCCATGATCAGGAAACCATGATCATCTATTGACTAACGAGCTAGCCAACTAGAGGCTTGCTAGGGACACATTGTGATCTATTTATTCACACATGTATTACTGTTTCCTGTTAATACAATTATAGCATGAACAATAGACGATTATCATGAACAAGGAAGTATGATAATAACCATTTTATTATTGCCTCTAGGGCATATTTCCAACATTCTTGACCTCATCCTCGGGCACACCTGCAAGCTTAAATAAACCACAAACTTTATCTACATAGATCAGATGCAAGTCTCGATGTGATGTTCCATCTCCTGTAAAAGGATTAGCCAGCACTTTCTCAAGCATACCCGAAGGAAATTCAACGCAAATATTTTCAGTAGGTGCAGCAGTTTGAGGAACAACTCTTTGTGCTTCCGTTCGAGGTGAAGATACCCCGAACAAGCCCCTCAAAGGATTATTATCCATAATAACAAGTGACCATAAATTTCAGCACACTATATGAATGTTTTTTAGCAAGGAAAAATCTGCAAAGGATCAGGGGATCAATCGTAGTCCTTTCGATAAGTAATAGTGTCGAACCCAACGAGGAGCAGAAGGATCTGAAAAGTGGTTTTCAGCAAGGAAAAATTTGCAAGCACTGAAATTGTCGATAACAAGTGATTGTGTGGTGAGATGATTCGTAGCAAGCAACAAGTAAAAAAAGTAGCAACGGTGCAGCAAAGTGGCCCAATCCCTTTTGTAGCAAGGGACAAGCCTGGACAAAGTCTTATAGGAGGAAAACGCTCCCGAGGACACACGGGAATTTCTGTCATGCTAGTTTCATCATGTTCATATGATTCGCGTTCGTTACTTTTAAAGTTTGATATGTGGGTGGCCGGCACTTGGGTACTGCCCTTACTTGGACAAGCATCCCACTTATGATTAACCCCTCTCGCAAACATCCGCAACTACGAAAGAAGAATTAAGACAAAGTCTAACCATAGCATTAAACTATTGGATCCAAATCAGCCCCTTACGAAGCAACACATAAACTAGGGATTAAGCTTTTGTCACTCTAGCAACCCATCATCTACTTACTACTTCCCAATGCCTTCCTCTAGGCCCAAATAATGGTGAAGTGTTATGTAGTCGACGTTCACATAAAACCACTAGAGAAAAAACAACATACAACATATCAAAATACCGAACGAATACCAAATTCCAATGACTATTATTAGCATGACTTATCCCATGTCCTCAGGAACAAAAGTAACTACGCACAAAGCATAATCATAATCATAATCAGAGGTGTAATGAGTAGCATCAAGGATCTGAAGATAAACTCTTCCACCAAGTAATCCAACTAGCATCAACTACAAAGAGTAATCAACACTACTAGCAACCTTACAAGTACCAACGGAGATTGGTTACAAGAGATGAACTAGGGTTTGGAGATGAGATGGTGCTGATGAAGATGTTGATGGTGACGAGTCCCCTCCGATGAGAGGAGTGTTAGTGATGACGATGGCGACGATTTCCCCCTTCGGGAGGAAGTTTCCCCGGCAGGATCGTCCTACCGGAGCTCTAGATTGATTGTGCTCAAGTTCCGCCTCGTGGCGCGGCGAAACCATGAAAAATCTCTCTTCTGATTTTTTTCTGGACGAAACCCTTCATATAGCAAAAGAGGGCGGCCAGTGGGTTAGTGGGCTGCCCACAAGCCCCCATGACGCGACCTGGGGTGGTGGCCGCGCCGTGCAGGCTTGTGGGCACCCCCTGGTGCCCCTCCGGCACTTCTTCGGCCCAGTATTTTTTATATATTGGGAAAAAAATCTCCATTGATTTTCACGGCGTTTGGAGTTGCGCAGAATAGGTATCTCAACTTTGCTGCACTTTCAGGCCAGAATTCCAGTTGGCGGTATTCTCCCTCTTCATGTAAACCTTGCAAAATAAGAGAGAAAAGGCATAGTAATAGTACCGTGAAGTGAAATAACAGCAAAAGAAGCGATAAATATAAACACGAAAACGTGATGCAAAATGGACGTATCAGCAAGCTGAATGTTGGCATCAATGGGTTCTATCTCGACAGGTGCAATCTCGTCTTTGATTTCATCATATAAGGATCGAGGTATTGCGCTAACACTAGCACCCACGTCACATAGACCATGGTAACAATGATCTCCTATCTTAACAGAAACAACAGGCGTGCCAACAACGGGCCTATGTTTGTCTCCAGCATGAGGTTTAGCAATTCTAGGAGCATCTTCACAGAAGTGAATATCATGGCCATCAACATTGTCGGACAGGAGGTCTTTGATAATAGCAATGGTAGGTTCAACTCTAATTTTCTCAGGGGGTGTAGATGTTCTATTGTCGCCCCTACATATCACAGTTGAAGCTTTAGAATGATCCTTTATCTTAAGAGGGAAACGTGGTTTCTCAATGTAAGCACTGGGAACAACAGGATCATTATAGGCAATGACTCTCTCTTCAACTAGATTGGGTTTAACTACATTGAATTCTAAAGGAGGATGATATTTAAACCGCTTCTCTTTGGTGAGATCAATATGAGTAGCAAATGATTCACACAATGAGGCTACTATCTCAGAGTCAAGTCCATACTTAGCGCAAAAATCACAAAAAGTATTTGTTTCAACAAAGGATTTAACGCAATCAAACTTGAAATTCATAACTGACTCCTTACCTTCATCGAGCTCCCAATCTTTAGAGTTGCGTTTAATTCTTTCCAATAAATTCCATTTGAAGTCAATATCTCTCTTCATAAAAGAACCGGTACAAGAAGTGACAAGCATGGTGCGATCATCATGAGAAAGCCGAACATAGAAGTTTTGAATGATAATTTCTCTCGAGAGCTCATCGTTGGGGCATGAATATAACATTGATTTAAGCCTCCCCCAAGATTGCGCGATGCTTTCTCTGCCACGAAGCCAAAAATTATAAATATAATTCTGATCACGATGTACTAGATGCATAGGATAAAACTTTTGATGAAATTCCAATTTCAACCGGTTGTAGTTCCATGATCTAGTATCATCACATAGCCTATACCATGTCAACGCCTTATCCCTCAAAGATAAGGGAAAGACCTTCTTCTTGACATCTTCCTCGGGCAAACCTGCAAGCTTAAATAAACCACAAACTTCATCTACATAAATTAGATGCAAGTCGGGATGTGATGTTCCATCTCCTGTAAAAGGATTAGCCACCAGTTCCTCAAGCATACCCGAAGGAAATTCATAGCAAATATTTTAAGTAGGTGCAGCAGGTTGAGGAGCAACTCCTTGTGCTTCCGTTCAAGGTGAAGATATCCCGAACAAGCTCCTCAAAGGATTAGTTTCCATAGTGACAAGTGACAATAGACTTCATCGCACTATATAAATGTTTCCTTACCAATTTCCACTTAGCAAAGGCGCTTCACTCCCCGGCAACGGCGCCAGAAAAGAGTCTTGATGACCCACAAGTATAGGTTATCTATCGTAGTCCTTTCGATAAGTAAGAGTGTCGAACCCAGCGAGGAGCAGAAGGATCTCACAAGTGGTTTTCAGCAAGGTAATCTCTGCAAGCACTGAAATTATCGGTAACAAGTAGTTGTGTGACAAGAAGATTCGTAGCAAGTAGCCAGTAGCAAGTAACAAAAGTAACAACGGTGCAGCAAAGTGGCCCAATCCCTTTTGTAGCAAGGAACAAGCCTGTACAAACTCTTATAGGAGGTAAAGCACTCCCGAGGACACATGGGAATTTCTGTCAAGCTAGTTTTCATCATGTTCATATGATTCGCGTTCCCTACTTTGATAGTTTGATATGTGGGTGGACCGGCGCTTGGGTACTGCCCTTACTTGGAAAAGCATCCCACTTATGATTAACCCCTCTCGCAAGCATCCGCAACTACGATAGAAGAAATAAGACAAAGTCTAACCCTAACATTAAACTAGTGGATCCAAATCAGCCCCTTACGAAGCAACACATAAACTAGGGTTTAAGCTTGTGTCACTCTAGCAACCCATCATATACTTACTACTTCCCAATGCCTTCCTCTAGGCCCAAATAATGGTGAAGTGTTATGTAGTCGACGTTCACATAACACCACTAGAGGAAAAACAACATACAACACATCAAAATATCGAACGAATACCAAATTCACATGACTACTTATAGCATGACTTATCCCATGTCCTCAGGAACAAAAGTGACTACTCACAAAGCATAATCATATTCATGACCAGATAGGTAATGAGTAGCATCAAAGATTTGAACATATAATCTTCCACCAAGTAATCCAACTAGCATCAACTACAAAGAGTAATTAACACTACTAGCAACCTTACAAGTACCAATCGGAGTAGCGAGATGGAGATTGGTTACAAGAGATGAACTAGGGTTTGGAGATGAGATGGTGCTGATGAAGATGCTGATGGTGATGAGCCCCCTCCGATGAGAGGAGTGTTGGTGATGATGATGGCGACGAATTCCCCCTCCGAGAGGGAAGTTTCCCCGGCAGGACGACCGTGCCGGAGCTCTAGATTGGTTCTGCTCAAGTTCTGCCTCGTGGCGGTGGCGATTTCTCCCGAAAGCCTCCTCTTGATTTTTTTCGGAACGAAACCCTTCTTGTAGAAAAAGAGGTGGGGGGGTAAGAGGGCACCAGGGTGCCCACAAGCCCCCTAGGCGCGGCCAAGGGGCCGTGCCTACCAGGCTTGTGGCCTCGTGCTGGCTCCCCTCCGGTACTTCTTCGGCTCAGTATTTTTTATAAATTCCAAAATAAATCCTCGTTGATTTTCACGGCTTTTGGAGTTGCGCAGAATAGGTATCTCAAACTTGCTCCTTTTTCAGGCCACAAGTCCAGCTGCCAGCATTGTCCCTCTTCATGTAAACCTTGCAAAATAAGAGAGAAAATGCATAAGTATTGTACCGTGAAGTGTAATAACAGCCCAAAAAGCGAGAAATATCAACATGAAAGCATGATGCAAAATGGATGTATCACCATATCATCAACTTCTTTATTCATAAAAGCCATAAAAGAATTTTGATCAGTTAGTTCTCTACGAAAGTAACTATTATAATCAAACTGTGTAGACATGAAGCCTTTAACACAAGTTTCAATCTCTTCCAACCTTTTATAGTAAGCATCATAATACTTTGGTTGGGCCATACAGGTCTTAGCATGCAGACAAGCGCACAAGCAAACAGAAAGCAAGCGAAAGAAAAGGGCGAACGAAAAAGGCAAATATTTTTGTAAATTTTGTTTTTTCAGAAGTCGGGTAGAGGAAAACGAGAGGCAAAAGGCAAATAATGTAAATGCAAGAGATGAGTTTGCGATAGTTACTTGGATAAGCTTCACTTTGAATACTCCCCGGCAACGGTGCCAGAAATTGGCACGTTGACGGGAGACTATTCTTGACTTTATCCTCCCCAGCAACAGCGCCAGAAATTCTTCTTGCTACCTCTTGAGCTTGTGTTGGTTTTTCCCTTGAAGAGGAACGGGTGATGCAACACAGTAGCAGTAAGTATTTCCCTCAGTTTGAGAACCAAGGTATCAAGCCAGTAGGAGTATCAAGATGAGGCACCAATGTACCTGCGCAAAAACAAACAAACTTGCACCCAACGCTATAAAGGGGTTGTCAATCCCTTCACGATTATTTGCAAGGTGAGATCTGAAGGTGGAAAGTGCAACAAAGTAAAAGTGTAGATCTAGAAATATGATGTGAAGTAGACCCGGGGGCCAAAGTGTTCACTAGAGGCGTCTATCATGATAGCAAGTATTATGGTGGGTGAACGAATTACTATCGAGCAATTGATAGAATCGCGCAAAGTCATGATGATATCTAAGGCAATGATCATACATATAGGCATCACGTCTGAGACAAGTAGACCGATACTGTCTGCATCTACTACTATTACTCCACACATCGACCGCTATCCAGCATGCATCTAGTGTATTAAGTTCATAACAAATGGAGTAACGCCTTAAGCAAGATGACATGATGTAGAGGGATAAATTCATGCAATGTGATATAAACCCCATCTTTTTACACTTGATGGCAACAACACGATGTGTGCCTCCCTACCCCTTCTGTCACTAGGTGAGGACACCGTACGGTATGAACCCAAAAACAAGCACTTCTCCCATTGCAAGAATGGTAACACGCTGTTTTTGGCTCTCCTGACAAATTAACTTATTTCAAAGTTAGGACCAATTAATTTTTTTTGTGATTGTTTGTGATGCATGGAATGACTATTGTTTGCCTGTTGTTTGAGTGCATGTGGTTGCTCCCCATTAATTCTTGCCATTCTCCTGATCACCTCCTCACTCCATGATCTCCTGCCTAATGATCATGCCATGTGTTTAGGATAAATATCTATTTTCACCAAATACTATTTTCACCAAAAAGCATTTCTTTGAATTAAACTTTCAAACCCCTGAGATGAGGTTTGTACTACAAGTCCTCAAATTAGGGAATTTCTTTTGCACCAATTATTTTATTTAAAACCTATTATCAAAATATCTTACAAAAACCACCATATTATTATTTTAAAAGTTATTTTAATATTTTATTTAAAAGCCTTTCTGTGAGGCCAGAAATGGTCTCTTATGAAGGAAAGTTATTTTTATTGCTTTCAAAATATTTAAGAAAAATGTAGGGAAACTCAGTGGATATATTTATACAATATTTATGAGTTTCAACACATGGTCATGTTCAAAATATTGGGCAAACCCCTCTAAAACCATTCCTGCCTATTTCAAGCTTTTGGAATATTTCTACTAGAAATATTCTCAATAAATTCCAGTAAAATTCTAGCTTGTCATCTATGATATTATTGATGATCTTTCCAAGTTTCATTTCCATCCAAGTTGATTTGGCTCCCCTAACCACTCTAAAACCCTATGTGTCCAGAATCAAATTTGAGCAACTTTACATTGTGAAGTGTCTCGAATTGTGCTCAAATCTGGTGGACATGTTCTAATACTCCAATGAGGCATCCACACCAAGTGGTACACCAAGGAGAATAGAAGAACTTGTCCTAAGACCCTCAAAACCCTCTCTATTGATTTCTGACTTGGTAAATTTTACATTATAAAGTTTCCCCAATTGACCTCAAACTTTTTGTGCATGCCTTAATGCTCAAATAATGCCCCTACACCAAATATTGGATTTGTGGGAATTTATTTGAATAAGGTTCTAAGCAGAAACCCAGTTCTGCCCCTTTCTAGGGTTTTTCAAGTCTACATTGGAAAACTTCTCCAGCAAATCCCAAATTTGGTGTGCAAGCCTATTTTCATCTATTATTTGACCCTCTTAAGTTTCATAGCCATTGGAATTCATCTGGTGGCCCAACCACAGATCAAACACCTTGTGTGCACTCACTAATTTGGCTTCTTTTGCCCCTTCCACTTTTACCCTTGAGCTCAACTTTCTACCAGAGTCTCACATAGTCATATTTTACCTCCAGTAACTTTCCCATGGCCACTGGTCAATTATGGGGGAAGGACCCTTTGTAACTTCTCTCAGTTTCACCCTTGGCAGCACTCTTTTACCTCTCTTTCCATTCTTCTGCTTAAGCTATCACCCCCAACTCTTTCCAGAGCGTCTAATATATGCCAAGGCTTCATTTAGCACCAAGATATGGCATGCTCATGTGGAGAAAATGAGCATCACCGCTTCAAGTTCATTTTTGGCTAAAATATGGCGTTGACAGCAAGTACTAGCTACACTTGCTTTCTTGAGCTGAAACTTTGTTGTCTTGTAGTCCTTCTATTAAAAACACTGCTAGACATGCTTGTTCCACATTATCTCTTCTCTTAGTGCCCTCATTAGTAGCCCTAAGATTCCTGCTGCAAGCTTCAACCCAGTCAAACCCTATTCAAATCAGCCCTACTAGGGACCAAACTCCTCATTCACCTTCGTGGTAGCATGCCCCACCTCCCAGACATGATTGATTGGTCGTTTGGGCCCTGTAGGCACAGGTGGCCATGGTGACTACCACTCTGGCCTGTAGTATGGGCGCTCTGCGTCTTGTCTCCTTCCTCCAGACCACACCAAGCCGAGCCAGTGTGTCCCAGTATGTCTCAGCCCTTGCTTTTGACCGTTCAAACCATTTCCCCCCATCAGCTAGCCTCCAAGACCCCTCAGGAATGCGTGGCGACCATACACCGAGAGCTCCAGAGAGCTCTCGAGCTCTATCAGCCCTTCCCTCTCCTATCTCCTCTCTCCTGAGCCCTCACTTGCTCTCCCTCATTCTCCCTCTCTCCCTGGAGCCCCTCGAGTTCCCCTTTCCTCTCCTAAGCCCTCCTCTTCCTCCCTCCTCGGCCATGGCGCCGCCTCGGCCCCCCTTGCACCCGAGCCAACCAGCTTCTCTCCGGCCCTAGGCCTTCCCTCCAGCGAGCCCCCGCGGCTCCCCTGTCCTCCTGGACACCTCGAAGGCCCCTCCCTGAGGTTGTGCCTTGCCCTTCGCGGCGGCCAAAGCTGTCAGCCGCCTCTCATGGCCGTCCGCTCGCTCCGGCCACTCCCCGCGGTCGCCAAGACCTCCACCGGGCTCAGCAGGGAGCCGGGCAACCGCCCGCACCCTCGGCTCGGCAGCTGAGCCGGCAGGCGTCGGAAGCCGCGGCAGCCAGCCCCCCCATCTACCCCTGTCGCTAGGTAGAAGAATGGGAGGGGAGAGAAGGCATCCGGCAGGCCCCAGCTGTCGGCGACCCATGGGCCGGGCCAGTAGGTAAGTGAAGGCGCCCCGGCACCATTGCGCCTTTCCCAAGTGGAAGGCGTATTCCGTGGTATGCACTTCCTGCGTGGCCGGTCTGCCGGTGGCCAGGGCATTTGGGCCGGCCCATTGCCTATCCAGCGCCCTGGGCGCTAGTTAGCCCGATAAGTGAGCTATTTTTCTTCTTTTCCATTTCACTTAAACTTCTGAAATCTCCCATAAAATCATTCTAACTCCAATTTCATTGATTCAAATTTCTGCAGGATCCTAAAAATGAGGCCTATCCAAATAAGTGTCTTGCACATTTTTCCCTACCCACTTCTGTGGTGTTTTAATTAAAATCCCAATCTGGATATAAAATATCCCACCTCTCGAAATTCCTATCAGATTCAAATAAACTCCAAATGGAGTGATTCAAACTTCCACTGTCTTCTAAAATCATTCTCTATTTTTAGGACCTTGTCCAACATTTTTGTATGGCTTACTTCTGTTGCAATAAATAAATAGCTCCTATTGCTATTTATTCCACAATGTAAAACCCCTAGAATTTTCATACCAACTCCAAATCCAGTGAAACCACTTCCTAAATATTTCTAAAATCATTCTCTGTTAAAGGGGTGCCATCACTCATTTTTAACAGAATGATTTCTGTTAGCTCCTTCAATAATCACCTATTTCTCCTTTCACCTATTCAAAAATCCTTGATGATTCAAATCTCCTGTGAGAAGCTTTAGGTATTTTTCTTATGACCAGAGAGGTCCAAGAAAAATAAAACTTCTATTTATAGAACACTTTTATTCTGCTTGCTATATGGCTTACTATGGTTGTTTCCGACGATAGTTGATGGTAGACGGAGTATTCGGAGTTGGAGTGGAAGACCTCGAAGACCCCGAGGACTTACGGAAGAAAGGCAAGCAGCTCTTTGACCATGACTTAAGCATATGAATTGATGCATGCTAGAATAGCAAGTACTTTTCCGTTGCATGTGATCATAGTGCCGGTTCATCATTGGTGTGATGGTACCGAATGCTTCTTCGAAGCACTTGCATGATGGTGATGTTATACATATGGCTCCTTGGAGCACAAGCATGATGAGCTTGACCCTACCATCTATGAGGATCATGCTACTATCATGTTGACTAGTAGAGTTAGAGAACCATTGCATCAGCATGATGATGAGTTAAATCAAAGGTTTATGAAAACCCCGTCGGGTGCCACTAATGCCCGAGGGTGATGATGAGTTGGTGGTCACTTTTGGTGAAAGTGATGCACCGGTGTTTTGTGTGAGTATGGTTTCGGAAATGGGATTAGATATATGATGTGTCGACCCTCCCAACCTTACCAGTACGACCACGATACCCCTTTATGGGACGGGGCTTTGTTCATTACTCTGGTCGGTACTACCAAAGAGCCACATTACTAGTGGCGGGAGTGATTGTCGTCACTCTCGTGATGGGGTCGTGCCAGGTAGGACGACTATGCCATTATTATGATTTCCAGGCACACCGTTGGTCCCCGCATGGTTGATACTGTCCAGAGTCGGTGCTCGTAAGACGTACAACATGTGGGCTGGGTACCAATCGAGTGGACCTTTTGTCTAGTATCGTCAGGGCAAAGATGAGATCGGGTACTTACCTCGGGTATATGTGATATACCGCGAGTCGTGGATGACACGGAAGTTTCTCGGATCTCGTGGGTCCAGCATACTACCTCCGTAGAGTGTCAAACTATTCGAATAGCCGTGTCCACGGTCAAGGACAGTTGGGTAATCCTGCTTAAACTACGTCCAGCGTTTCCGCATAAACCAAGTGTGAGTGAGTGTGTGTGTGGTGTTAAAAATGTGTTGTTATGGAAATAATAATATGACCAAGTTCGATGACCTGGCATATAGGGTGAACCCCAATGGTTTAGCCCTCACCTGATGCATTGAGGTTATGACCAAGTTCAATGACTTGGCATATAGGGTGAACCCGGATGGTTCAGCCCTTAGCAGATATGTTGATATCTGTAACCTATTCTTCAAAAGTAATTCTTTAACTTGATGCATATTCATGATCATTCCACCCAGATGAGTTATACTAGAAATGCATGATATTGTTATCCTTCACTTTCATTATTCATATCATGGGCTGTTTGCGAGTACATTCAAAGTACTCATTGGCTTACCACTAGTTATTCCATTGACCAAGTGTGAAAGACAGGATATGGTGAAGATTACCTCGGTGACGCTCGTGCGAGCTAGGATGTTTCCCAGTCATAATGCCTGTAGGTTAAGGCACGCTTTCAACCAATAATTCCGCTATTGGTCCAGTTTGGTGTGTTGGCCTATAAGGCCCTCTATATGTAAGACTCGACCGAAGTGGTCATTTATTGTTTCAAACGGTATGTATGGATGTAAGACTCTTTTATTCGGTATCTGTGTTCGGTGAGCATTGATCTCTCGGATCACTGAGCACGGCGATCTCGACTCGTAAGTCGGGGTCCCCGCAAGAATTATAGATCAAGTTGGCCAAACGGAACCCACAACTCGAAGAGAATTACAAGGATACGAAATCATGCATATAAGAGATCAGAGGAGATTCAAATAATATTCATAGATAATCCGATCATAAATCCACAATTCATCGGATCTCGACAAACACACCGCAAAAGAAAGTTACATCGGATAGATCTCCATGAAGATCATGAAGAACTTTGTATTGAAGATCCAAGAGAGAGAAGAAGCCATCTAGTACTAGCTATGGACCCGAAGGTCTGTGGTGAAATACTCACGCATCATCGGAGAAGCAATGGTGTTGATGAAGAAGCCCTCCATGTCCGAATCCCCCTCTGGCAGGGCACCAGAACGGTCCCCAGATGGGATCTTGCGGAGACAGAAGCTTGAGGTGGCGGAAAAGTATTTTTGTGGCTCCCTCTGGTGGTTTTGGATTTTTAGAGAATTTATAGGCGGAAGAAGTAGGGAAAAGGAGCCACGGGGGGCCCACAAGCCTGCTAGGCCTCCCAGGCCGCGGCTAGGGGGCTTGTGACCTTCCCCGAGGTCCTTTGCCTTGGTTGTCAAGTCCCCTGTGTATCTTCTGTTATGGAATAAATCATTCTGTAGGTTTTATTCCATTTGGACTACGTTTAATATTCTTCTCTGAAAAGGTCAAAAAACACGGAAAAAACAGAAACTGGCACTTGGCACTGAGTTAATAGGTTAGTCCCAAAAAATATATATAACAGCATATTCATGCATACAAAACATCCAAAGTTGACAAGATAATAGCATGGAACCATCAAAAATTATAGATATGTTGGAGACGTATCAACTACATCTCAACCTTCCAGTTGGGGTAACCAATGAGGTGCGAGAAGTATATACATCATCTCGTCATCAAGATCTCTTTCACCATGCAAAATAGAAGAACTAACAGAATCATGGCTAAAAAAATTCAAAGGGCCTTTTACCTTATTGTTTTCACGGGGAGAAATTTTCCCACCTTTCTCCACACTATTGCTTGATCCATAACAAAGATTTGTCGACAAAATTGCGTCCTTCAGGATTTTTTGGCTTGATATTTTTCAACCTTTTTTTGTGTTATTTTGCTGCGGGATGGGGAGCTCCCTAGTGCTAGGACATTGCGTGCGTGCGACAGGTGGGGAAGAATATCCCGTGGGATCTACACTGGGTGGGCGGGGCCCGCCTGAGGGGAAGGGTTGATGTATTTTGTCCCTTTTCATTTCTTTGGTGGGACATGGAAACACGTGGACAATTTTCTAAACTGATCGACTGCGAAATTTGTCCGCATGTTGTGCGCGCTGTGTAGAAGCGTCGAAACAAAAAATCAATGTACCAACATGCTTTTGAAATAGAGTTTTTGCACCATTTATTTGACATAAACGAATGTTATTACGTAATTAAATTTACACGCGCTATGTTTGCCACACAAAAGAAATTAGACTTTTAAAGCTTTCGAGGATTGCTAAATCTCACTCAAGTCAAGTCTGAGTCTATGTTATATTCATGTGATCTTACTTCGAGATCTATGCAAAAAAAGTCCTTTGAACACATGTTCTATCATTTGATTGAGACTCGAAAGTGTTAACAAATGACACATATATTTATCCCCAATTTGGATCATTGCTCGTAAACTCAACATACTAGGGGCTAGTTAGGACACTAGATCGAGAGCAGCTGCCAGGGCTCCCTAGTATCGCTCCATCCAGGGCGATCAGCGGTCAACCCTAGCGCTCCGGCCACCGCCCCTTCCCCTCTCCTCCACCTTGTCATCCCAAGATACGTGCACAGGCTAAGCCCAGGCGCCACTGGTGATGGGGACGGCGAGGATCTAGGCTGCATCCCCATGGTTTCGAGGGACCGACAACGCAAGATCGTCCTTCGGTCTTCGTCTTTCTCGGCGGTTTGACGCTGCTATGATGCCCTCGATTTAATCGTACGCTAAACATACACGCAAATGTGTACGATCAAACCCAAGGACTCACGGGAAGATATCACAACACAACTCTAGACACAAATAAAATAACATCAGCTTCATATTACAAGCCAGGGGCCTCGAGGGCTAGAATACGAAAGCTCGATAAACACACGAGTCAGCGGAAGCAACAAATATCTGAGTACAGACATAAAACATGGGGTGCCTTAGAGAATGCTAGCACAAAATATACAACGATCGAACGAGGCGAGGCATCCTGCCTGGGAACCTCCTAACTACTCCTGATCATCAGCGGCCTCCACGTAGTAGTAGGCACCGTCGGGGTAGCAGTCGTCGGCGGCGGGGACCTCCATCTCCTAGGCTCCATCATCTGGTCGCAGCAAACGGATCAAGGGGACAAAGGGGGGGAGCAAAGCAGCGGTGAGTACTCATCCAAAGTACTCGCAAGACTTACATCAAAACTATGCTAAATATGCACTAGTATCAAAGAAGGGGGAGGTTATATGTGGACTGACTACAGCAATGCGAGAATAGAGAGAGAAGGCCTAGTCCTATCGAAGACTAGCATCTTCAGGGTCTTGCAGCAATAGATGAGAGTAGAACAGGGGTAACACATTAATAGTCATATTGTTGCAGCAATATTAAAGTGAGGTCACGCCTAAAGATCCTCCCTCGACTCCCTGCGAGGAAGCAATCCCGAGGCAAACTAAATCCAATTAAGTAATACTTGTAGTTGTAAAAGATCGGGGCATAACTCCAAGTCGTCCTGTAACCGTGGACACGGCTATCCGAATAGTTAATTTTCATCTCTGCAGGGGTGCACCACATGTCCCGTCACGCTCGATAACACTCTGGCCGGACATACTTTTCTGGGTCCTGCCCGGCCTCAGAATATCGACACGTCACAGCCCCACCTAAGACTAATCAGAGAGGCTAGCCCGCCGGTCTAACTCCTAAGCACAAAGGGTTCGTGTGCCCAATTCCCCTTCGCGCTCCTGCACGTGGCGTGGGCGGCCGACGTCAGTCCTAGCATCCCTTAATCACAAGAGCGATGCATCTCGGGACCACTCGGGCGCGCGCCGCTACATTTGCTGACATCTGAAAAGCTTCGGCTGATACCGCGACGCCGAGTACCCATAATTCTTCCCGCGTAGCCGGTTAGTGCGAAAAGGTCTCCGACCAACCCAGATCAAATACCCACATCCATTAACATTTTAATTAGGCCAGCAACACAGTCTCACGGGAATCCACCCGTCTTACAACTAATCACCAAAGATCCCAGTAACATGGTCGAGTAACTGTGTGGTAGTAACATCGGGGGGAATCCAAGGTATCACCCTCGTTGGATTCCGAACGATGTATCCGTCAAGGTGGGCTTAGAGGAATCACCCTAAGGACCACACTTGAGGGGTTGCACGACAGAGGCGTCATCGGGAATGGTGAAAGAGGAATCACCCTCTATAACCACGACCGACTAGCTACACTACAGAGATATCATCAGGAGTACTTAGCGAGGTGTCACCCTTGGTACCCGATAGTATCTCTGTAGCGTCGTACGACGAAGGGGGGTGTATGTGCGGTGTCGGGTCTGGCTCGTCGATCCGAGATCGAGATTTGAAAACAAGCGGGGCAACTGGACTACGGGGTCAGAGGGGATGACTGCTCCACCTGTACTAAGCAGGTTTAAAGTACAGGACTAAAAGTAGCAGTTCATCAAAAATAGGCTATGCATCAGATATAGGAGCTAACTACAACAGTAGCAAAAATACTAATGCAAGCAGTAGGAAGAAAGACATAGGCGATATAGGAATGATCAAGGGGGTTTGCTTGCCTTGCTGCTCTGCGGCAAAGGACTGATCGGCAGGGTCGTAGATGTACCCGACAGCAGCGTCAGTCTCGGGGTCTACCGGTAAGAAGAGGGGGAAGAAACAATAAATAATATCAACGGTGCAACACAAAGCATGACATGGCAAGATGCTGGCTAGACATGAGCTAACGAAGCAACATCCGTCATAGACGGGTCGGAAGAATATCTGACGATATTTTCCGGGTCTCGGGCTACTACCGGTCATACTGGAAACGATGGAAAAGTTCCATGTTTGCTATGCTAGGGACGCGTGACAGACGAATGGACCGTGTATCCGGGTTCGTTTCGTTCTGCTGATCAACTTCCATGTTGAAAATATTTTGATCTGACTTACGAATTATTTAATATTAATTTTTAAAGTTTTATTCAATAATTAGGAATTAAAAACATATTTAAATAATTTAATAAAAAGCTATTATGATATCAGCATGGTGTCATGCTGACATCAACATTTGACTGGTCAACTGACCAGCGGGTCCCATGTGTCATAGACACAAGTTTTAATATAGATTAAATATTGATTAATCAGATTAATTTAAAGGGGGACCCACGTGACATACTCTAATTATTCTAATTATCCGATTAATTAATTTAACTAATATACCTATTTATTTATTTAATAAAACATTGTTTTGTATTTATATTTATATTTTCACCTAACTAGAAGAGAGGGTGTGGGGCCTCCCTGTCATAGACAGCGGGGGGCGTTGGCCCCACCGGTAAGTGGCTTTAAGCCAAATACTCGGTTTTATGCACAAATACATAATCATGCAAATATTGTATTCCTTCAAATACCTATATACGCAAATACATACATCGCATCTCATACATACATTCATACATACGCAACCAATACACCTTTTATTTTATTTTATTTCTAACTCTCATCTCTCACAACTCTCTCTGTTAACACACAACACAGAGTCTCTGCTAACCTCCTCAACATAGAAGAGAGCCAACTTCATCTCCTCCTACTGGAGTCAAACGTCGACGGATCGGAGTGCCGTTCGTCGAAACGGAACCGGGACGGCGAGGGGAACGAGATCGTGGGAGGTGCCCGAGGAGGGGCTCACCGACGTTGACGAGACGGTCCAGTGAAGCCGGAGTTCGTGGGAAGGCGGAGGTGACGGAGAGGAGGAAGACGATGCAGTGCCGGTGGTGACGGTGGCGGTGAGGACGGTGAGGTCGTGCCGGCAAGGGGGACCGGCCGGAGGGTCGCCGAGAGGGGCCCCGGTGAGGAGGGGGCCCTGGGGATGGAGCCGTCGACGGGGAGGGGCTCGGCCAGCGGGGCTCCTGTTGGATCTGGAGCGCGACGTAGGGAGGGAGGCCGACGGGTGCACGGGAGGGTCGGGTCGCCGGAGGGAAGGAGTGAGGCCGATGGGGCTATGGTAGTTCGGCCGGCGGGAGGGGCTCGGTCCCGGAGGGAGGATCGGGCGAGCAAGGAGGTGAGGTGGGAGACGCGGTGGGGGGTCTGGTGCGTGGGGAAGAGGGGCTCGGTCCCGGGCGAGCAGGGGGCGGCGTTGGGACCGACGGGAGGGGCGATTTCGGAGGCGGGGGGCTCGACCGTGGGTGCGGGAGAGGGAGCAGGTCGAAGGGAAAAGGGATCTCGCGGGGGGAGGGGGGTTGCTGGGGGCTCTCGGTAAAGGAGAGAGCGGGGGGGGGGGGGGTGCGTGGGGTGTCGGTGGGGGTCTGCGTCGGTGGGGGGGGTGGGGTCCCCTACGAGTGATGGTTGGGTTGCGGGATGGGGGCTGGAGCCCCTGGCGGCGGCGGCAGCCAGGGAAGCGAGGGAGTTGGGGATCCAAGGGGGCTCGACTAGGGTTTGGCGCAGTGGTGGGCTGTGGCCTGGCCGGCTGGGCCACTAGGCCAGGTGGGGGGGGGGGGTCGGTTGCTTTTTTTTTTATCATTTGTTTTTCTTTCTTTTACTTTCTGACATTCTATTATTATTATTTTCTTATATATATATATATATATATATATATATATATATCTTTCTGTTCTAACTATATAGGACTTTTAATACCATTAAAAATGTCCGATTTATTTCTATAACCTATTAGGGAATTTCAATAACTCTCCTCACATTTTTACTTAACATCACAAAACGTTTCTCGTTCGATTTTATTTTTAAATTTCGTATTCGACTTGGTTTTCGACTAACACGAGATCAATGATAGAATTTATGATGATGTGGCTTCATTAGCGTGGATTACTGTCGCTTGACTACAGGGGTTACTGTAGCACAAATCCGGGGATGTCAGAGCTGCTCCGACGGATTCATTGGGAGGGAAAATCTGGAGGGGTGTGTCCATGGTTAACTAGTCGGCGGCACCTCCTGCGAAATCTCATCTGGTCGATGCTGGTGGTGGTGGTGGCCATATCCCACGTCGGAGGTGGTTGGCCTCAGGCTGGATAGTTAGATCTCGAGACCCGTCATCTAGTTTTGCCTATGAATGAGGAAGACATAGTTGCCCGTGAAAAATGAACCGATGGCATGCGATGGCGGCGTTCGGCGTTGTTACCTTGATGAAGGCATTGTCATGTAACTACTTTCCACTCAATCAAGCTACTCCATGGGAAACCCTAGGTTCTGGTTTTCCAGATCGGACGATGGCGACACTATGGTGTCGTTTTTTATCTTGGGAGCGTCATTTCTGGAGCAGAGGTGGAAGACAGAGGCAAGAGGTGGAGCGACTTCGTCTTGCATGGACCTTTCGGTGGAGATGTCAAGTCATGCATGGCCGACAAGTGCTATGATGTGTCATGGCTGGTCGGTAGGTACTACGAATGACAGATCTTCAAGAATCTTCGCGTCAGGACGATCGAGCACGAGGGGGCGGCGCTGTTGGGTGCCGTGGTGGCGTCGACGGATGGATTGACTGGCAAGGATGATGGACATCTCTCTCCTAAAGATGGGTCAGCGGTTTGATGATGATAGCGGTGTCTAAAACGTGTGCATGTGGTGTACGCTTTAGGTCCGCTACACATGTTGTGGGTTTCGATACGTTATCACTAGTAGAAAACAGGGCTTTGGTTCTAGCCAGATGAGAGCATTAGTCCCGGCCTTGTTACGAACCGGGACTAATGTGAGCATCAGTCCTGTTTCGAGCGGCTAGGTTGCCTGATGGGCCTCGGCAGGCATCAGTCTCGGTTTCACTGGGAGCTTTAGTCCCGGTTCCAAACACCAACCGAGACTAAAGGGCCTCGCTCCTGGCGCAACACCTTTTGTCCTGATTGGTGTGTGGAACTGGGACTAAAGGTTTGCCTTCAGTCCCGGTTTTAGACACCAACCCGGACTAAAAAGATTCCTATAGATATCCCCGCCCCTTCGCCCCTCTCCGTTTTTCTAGCCGAAGGTGGGAGGTGTGTGTGTTTCTCTGTTCTGCCTTCCTATGCACATGAGGTGTTCAATGAAATACCCGAGCGACACTTAAGTTTTCTCCCGTGTTCGTCCTCCAAGGTCCATTTTCCCCAAGATTTATCTAGATTAGGCGGCGCACCAACTATCCAAGTGTTCTAAAAGGTTAGCAACTTCATCCTTTCATTTCTCATAGCTAGTTTAGCTCAATTCGTATGCTGTAGAAGTAGAGTTGTTAGTGGGTTTTAGTGGAGGAGTGTGTGTGGGAGTTTATTTGATTGTAGATGCACAATTTGAACTCGAACTAACTTCTTAGTTTGCACATGTCTAGGGTGACGTATCGTCCCCGTCCCCATCCTGACAGCGATCGATCACCCTCGTCGATCTCGTCGCCAGCACCACCATCGTGAGCCTCTTGTTCTTATCTTTTCTAAAAGAAAAGAAAATTCTTACTTGTATGATTTAGATAGGTACTTGTATAATTTTCATAATTGTATTATTGTTTGTTATTATATAGTCCGATGGTTTTGGTATCCGCCCCCGTTGGCTCTCATCTGGTCTATGATTCAGATATGGTATATTATCTTTTATAACTATTTGTTTCATTTAGTGTTAATGACAATTATGCCGACCAACTTGACATGAATGTCTTTATCTAGGAGGTATGTGAACCGGAAATTACCCTCTTGTCGAGAGGTTAAATTTTGTTGATAAATAAAACAATTATTTGAAATTAAAATTAAAAATAATTGAAGAAGAGAAGATGAAATTGGAGTTGCATGCTACCGATGTCGTCGATCTACAGAAGATCCAGATGAATGCCACGCGCTTGAAGATTAGAAAGATTAGAAAATATGCCATTGATAAAGAAGCTTAGTATCATTATGTTGTTGGATCAACTATTACCTTAGTTGTGATTTTGATCGCATTTGTTGTTGCATTTAGATGTTTTACACGTTTGTATGTTGTTTTATGAGAACTATGTATGGACCTTATGTATTTACTTTTGCAGTAATAACATTTGATCACTAACGTACCTTGGTTTTAATGTGATGATGAACTTGTATTAATTTGGTCATTTCTCTATTCATGATATTCTGTAATGGTTTTTGATATACTTACTTACATAATGCAGATGAATCGACAATGGATGTACGGTGGGCGACGCACTTTGGAGTACACTACGGGCCTGCATAAATTTATCGATGTGTCTGAGGCAAACAAGCATCATGGTTTTATGTACTGTCCATGTGTTGTTTGTGAGAATACAAAGGGTTACTCTTACTCGAAAACCCTTCACTTCCACTTGCTTGATAAGGGTTTCATGCCCCACTATAATTGTTGGACCAAGCACGAAGAAAGAGGGGTTATGATGGAAGACAATGAAGAAGAAGAGGATGATGACAACTCTTCGGATCCAATGTTCCCTGAATACGGTGATACTGCAACGGGGGAATCTAAATATCAACAGGCACCAGATGTGCCCGTTGATGATGATCTTCGCCGGGTAATTGTTGATGCACAAAGAGAATGAGAAAGTGAAAGGGAGAAGTTGAAGTTCAATCACATGTTAGAGGATCACAAGAAAGGGTTGTACCCAAATTGCGAAGATGGCAACACAAAGCTCGGTACCGCAGTGGAATTGCTGCAATTGAAGGCGGAGAATGGTGTATATGACAAGGGATTTCACAAGTTACTGAAAATAATGAATAACAAGCTTCCAAATGATAACGAATTGTCTAACAATACGTATGAAGCAAACAAGGTTCTCTGCCCTCTAGGGTTAGAGGTGCAGAAGATACATGCATACCCTAATGACTGCATCCTTTACCGTAGTGAGGAGTACGAGAATTTGAATGCATGCCCGATATACAGTGCATTGCGGTATAAGATCAGACGAGATGACCCTCGTGATATTGAGGGCGAGCGCCCCATGAAGAGGGTTCCGGCCAAGGTGATGTGGTATGTTCCTATAATACCACGATTGAAACTTTTGTTCAGAAACAAAGAGCATGCCAAGTTGTTGCGATAGCAAAAAGAAGACCATAAGAAAGATGGGATATTGAGAGTACCCGTTGATGGGTCGCTGTGGAGAAACATCGGGAGAAAGTGGTTGGAGTTTGCATATGACACAAGGAACTTATGGTTTGGTTTAAGTGCAGATGGCATTAATCCTTTTGAGGAGCAGAGGAGCAATCATAACACCTAGCCTCTCACTCTATGTATTTGTAATGTTCCTCCTTGGTTGTGCATGAAGCGGAAGTTCATTATGATGCCAGTGCTCATCCTAGGCCCTAAGCAACCCGACAACGATATTGATGTGTACCTAAGGCCATTATTTGAAGAACTTTTATAGTTGTGGGATATCAAAGGTGTACGTGTGTAGGATTTGCACAAATAGCAGGAATTTGACCTACGCGCGTTGTTGTTTGTAACCATCAATCATTGGCCTGCTCTTAGTAACCTTTCAGGACAGACAAACAAGGGATACAATGCATGTACGCACTGTTTATATGAGAGTGAAAGTATGTATTTGGACAAATTTAAGAACAATGTGTACCTCGAACATCATCAATTTCTTCCAAGCATGCATTCCTTAAGAAAGAAAGGCAAGCCTTTCAAAGGTGAGGCAGATCACCGAAGAAGACTGTCCTCCGTACTAGTGAAGCTATATTTGATACGGTTAAGGATTTAAAACCAATCTTCAGAAAGGGTCCTAGCGAACAATATGTTCTGACGCTAACGGACATGCACCCATGTGAAAGAAGAAATCTATATTTTGGGACCTACCCCATTGGAAAGACCTAGAGGTTCGCTCTGCAATCGACGTGATGCACATGACAAAGAATCTTTGCGTGATCTTGCTAGGCTTGTTGGGCGTGTATGGCAAGACAAAAGATACACCGGATGCACGACAGAACCAGCAACGTATTAACGAAAAAGACGACATGCATCCAAAGTAGTATCATGGTCCTGCCTGCTACACTCTTACCAAATAAGAGAAGTAAATCTTTTATGAATGCCTTCTCGGTATCAAGGTCCCGTCTAGATTCTCGTCGAATATAAAGGGAACAACAAATATAGAACAGAAAAAATTCCAGAACCTAGTCTCATGACTGCCACGTGATTATGACGCAACTTCCGGTTGCATTTAGGGGGCTTCTACCAGAAAATGCTCGATTAGCCATTGTGAAGCTATGTGCATTCCTCAATGCAATTTCACACAAGGTAATCGGTCTAGAAATCCTACGAAGGTCACAAAATGATTTGATCCAATGTCTTGTTAGTTTTGAGTTGGTGTTCTAACCATCGTTCTTCAATAGTATGACACACGCCCTAGTTCACCTAGTCGACGAGATTGCCATTCTCGGTCCTGTATTTCTACACAATATGTCCCCTTTGAGAGGTTCATGGGAGTCTTAAAGAAATATGTCTGTAACCGTGGTAGGCCAAAAGGAAGCGTATCGAAGGGCCATGAAAGAGAGGAGGTCATTGAGTTTTGTGTTGACTTTATTCCTGAAATTAAGCCGATTGGTGTTCCTCAATCTCGACATGAGGGGAGATAGAGTGGAGAAGGCACGCTAGGACCAAACTCAATAATATTTAGGGACGTGCATTCGTGGGCGCAAGCACACTACATAGTTCTACAAAATACCACCTTGGTGGCCCCGTATATCAACGAACACAAGAATTATCTACGCTCCAATCACCCGGAGTAGTCTAACGATTGGATTACAGTGAACACGTGGGGACTTTCAGCAATTCATCGCAAACACATCTCATGGGTAACAACACTGTTGGAGATTGTTAGAGTTATAATATAAGTCATGTACCCTTTTGTATTTATCCCAATATATAAGGGGTTTCCTGCATATAGTCCACCACCTGTACATGTATATATACCGTCCTATGACCTCATGGGAATACAAGTTCCATATTCCCAACAGAGATGACATGTACTTGGTTGCGAGGACACCATCTTTGACTGTATTGACTTTTCAAGGGTACGAGATAAATGGGAATACATTTTACACGATCGTCCAAGATAAAAAGAGCACCAACCAAAATAGTGGTATCCGCTTTGATGCAGGAAACACCAATAGTGCAAAGGATACATATTACATAGAGGAGATATGGGAACTTGACTATGGGCGTGATGATTTTATGGTCCCTTTGTTTCAGTGCAAATGGGTCTATCTGATAGGAGGCGGGGTATGATACGTCTTCATCGTATCTACTTTTCCAAACTCTTTTGCCCTTGTTTTGGACTCTAATTTGCATGATTTGAATGGAACTAACCTGGACTGACGTTGTTTTCAGCAGAATTGCCTTGGTGTTGTTTTTGTGCAGAAATGGAAGTTCTTAGAACGTCCTGAAAATTTACGGAGAATATTTCTGGAAAATATGAAAAATACCTGCGTAAAGATCCACCGGAGGGGATGGGCCAGTCGGCCACAAGCCGTGTAGCCGCCACCCCCTGGTGGCGGCTAGCAAGCTTGTGGGGCCCACGTGGCTCTACCGCCCCCAAACTCAGCTCTATAAATTCACTTTCGTCCCTGAAAAAATAAAAAAGAGAAGATTTCGTCACGTTTGCGATACAGAGGCGCCACCACATCCTGTTCTTCATCTGGAAGGCAGATCTGGAGTCCATTTTGGGCTCCGGAGAGGGGAAATCGTCGCCATCGTCATCATCAACCTTCTTCCCTCTCCAATTCCATGAAGCTCTTCATCGTTCGTGAGTAATCTATTCGTAGGCTCATTGGGTGGTGATGAGTAGGATGAGATCTATCATGTAATCGAGTTAGTTTTGACAGGGATTGATCCCTAGTATCCACTATGTTCTGAGATTGATGTTGCTACTACTTTGCCATGCTTAATGCTTGTCACTAGGGCCCGAGTGCCATGATTTCAGATCTGAAATTATTTTGTTGTCACCAATATATGTGTGTTTTAGATCTGATCTTGCAAGTTGTAGTTACCTACTATGTGTTATGACCCGGCAACCCCGGAGTGACAATAACCGGAACCACTCCCGGGGATGACCATAGTTTGAGGAGTTCATGTGTTCACCAAGTGCTAATGTGTTGGTCCGGTTCTTTATTAAAAGGAGAACCTTAATATCCCGTAGTTTCCTTTTGGACCCCGTTGCCACAGGAGGGATGGACAATAGATGTCATGCAAGTTCTTTTCCCTAAGCACGTATGACGACACATGGAATGCATGCCTACATCACATTGACGAGCGGGAGCTAGCCACATATCTCTTCGTGTTATAACTGTTGCATGATGAATACCATCCAAACAAATCACCGACCCATTGCCTATGAGTTTGTCCCACTGCTGCTGTTACTTGTTTTGCTCTGCTGTTACTTGCTACTGTTGCTACTTGCTGCTGCTATCATTTGCTCTACTGTTACTTGCCACCGTTGCTATCATACTACTTTGCTGTTGATACTTTGCTTGCAGATATTAATCTTTCAGGTGTGGTTCAATCTGACACATTCAGCTGCTAATACTTGAGAGTATCCTCTCACTTCCTATTGGCGAACCAACAAATTTGGGTTGAATACTCTACCCTCGAAAACTGCCTCAATCCCACGCGCTGGTGGGTCATTGCAAGACAATTTCTAATTGTTGAGCAATCGAGAATAGCATTCGTCAACCATTGCCAGGGAGTGCGATCAGCATTTTTCTGGCACCGTTGCCGGGGAGGTATTGCTATATTCTCTGAGTTACTTGGGATTTATATCTGCTGGTCACTATGAAGAATCTGAAGGATCCGAAAACCAAAGTCTTTCCCTCAACTACGAGGGGAGGTAAGGAACTGCCATCTAGCTCTGCACTTGATTCACCTTCAGTTATGAGTAAGTTTGCAACATCACCTCCTGCTAGAAATCTTGATATGTCGCTTGTGCTTGATGATGCTTATGATGCTGCTATGCCTGATACTGCTAGAGATGCTATGCGTGATACTACTAGAGATGCTATGCCTGATACTGCTAGAGATGCTATGCCTGATACTGCTTTGCGTGATACTGCTAGAGATGCTATGCCTGATACTACTTTTCCTGATAATGCTATGCTTGATACTGCTAGAGATACTACTTTGCCTGATGTTCCACTAGGGGTATTCCTTGATGCTCATATTGCTAGAGTTACTGCCAATGCTCGTGATGCTTCTGAAACTGCCGATACTATTGAGATAGAACCTGCTTTTGCTCCTGCTAGATCTAGCTCTCCTAGATATGAATTGCCTGATATACCTGAGGGTTATGTTATGGAGGGAGAGATAGCTGAGGATTTTCTTGCGTGTAAGGATGCCTATGACGCTGAGAAATTACTTCTCAAGTGGAGGGAAAAATCTCTGAAAGCTAGGATGAAATACGACCTGAAGTTTGCCACTTCACCTATCTTTATCACCGATAAGGATTATGAATTCTCTGTCGATCCTGAGATAATCTCTCTAGTGGAATCTGATCCTTTTCACGGTTATGAGTCTGAGACGATTGTAGCCCATCTTACCAAACTACATGATATAGCCAGCCTTTTCACTAGTGAGGAGAAGATCCGCCACTACTACATCCTTCAGTTGTTTCCTTTCTCTTTAAAGGATGACGCTAAAGCCTGGTTCACCTCTCTTGCTCCTGTATGTGTGAGTAGTCCCCAGGATATGGTCTATTACTTCTGTGAGAAATATTTCCCTACCCATAAGAAGCAAGCTGCCTTGCAGGAAATATACAACTTTGCTCAACTCAAAGAAGAGAGTCTCCCACAAGCTTGGGGGAGGCTCGTCCATCTACAGAATGCTTTGCCTGATCACCCTCTTAAGAAGAACGAGATACTTGATATCTTCTATAACGGACTTACCGATGCCTCTAGGGACCACCTAGATAGTTGTGCCGGTTGTGGTTTTAGGGAACAAACTGTAGAACAAGCTGAGACCCTACTGAATAACATCTTGATAAATGATAATGCTTGGACTATTCCCGAACCACCTCCTAAGCCAACTCCGAAGAAAAGAGGTATTCTATTCCTCAGTCCCAAAGATATGCAAGAAGCCAAGAAATCTATGCAAGAGAAAGGCATTAGATCTGAAGATGTCAAAAATTTACCACCTATCGAAGAGATCCATGGTCTCGATAACCCAATACAAGTAGTAGAAGTGAATTCTCTGCGTAGGTTTGATGAGAGTGATATTCCTTTTGACAAACCTGCTAGCCTATGCTTTGATGAATTTTGTAAATTTTGTTGCCAAACAACAGAGTTTCAATGATTATGTTAGCAGACATTTGGAACAAAGTACTCGTATGCTTAGCCATTTAAGTGCTTGTGTAGACAGAAATGTCAATGATCTGAAGCTTCTGAGTAAACATGCCTCTATGATTACTACTCAGGTAGAACAAGTACTTAAAGCTCAGAATTACCTGCTCAATGAATTAAATGACAACTCTGTCAGAGTCATTACTAGAGCAGGCAAAATGACTCAAGAACCTTTGTATCCTGAAGGTCATCCTAAGAGAATTGATCAAGATTATCAAGGAATTAATGCTGATACACCCAGTCATCCTAAGGATAAAAAGGATGATAGAAACCTACATGCCAGTTCACCAAATACTGTCACACCTGAAGAACCTAATGATATTTCTGCGTCTGATGCAGAAACACAATCTGGTGATGAACATGAACCTGGTGATAATATGGACAGTGATGTTCATAATAATGCTCAACCTAGCAATGATGAGGATGTGGATATTGAACCTACGGTTAATCCTGATAACCCACAACCTAAGAGATACCATAAGAATGACTTCACTACTAGGAAGCATGGTAAAGAAAGGGAGCCATGGGTTCAGAGATCTATGCCCTTTCCTCCTAAGCCATCCAAGAAAAAGGATGATGAGGATTTTGAGCGCTTCGTTGAGATGATAAGACCCATCTTTCTGCAGATGCGGTTAACTGGTATGCTCAAAATGTCTCCGTACGCCAAGTACATGAAAGATATGGTGACTAATAAACGGAAGATACCAGATCTTGAGATCTCCACCATGCTTGCCAATTACACTTTCAAAGGTGGAACTCCTAAGAAACTTGGTGATCCCGGAGTGCCTACTATATCTTGTTCCATTAAAGGAAACTACGTAACAACTGCCTTATGTGACCTTGAAGTCGGTGTTAGTGTTATGCCGCTCTCTCTTTATCGTAGACTTGAATTGGATAAGTTGACACCCACTAAAACTTCTCTGCAAATGGCCAACAAATCAACTGCTTTCCCTATCAGCATTTGCAAGTATGTGCCTATTGTGGTTGCTAACTCCACTATCTTAACAGACTTTGTTATCTTGGATATTCCCGAGGACGATGCCATGGCTGTCATCCTCAGAAGACCCTTTTTAAACACTGCAGGGGCTGTTATAGATTGCAACAAAGGCAATGTCACTTTCCATGTCAATAGTAATGAGCACACAATGCACTTTCTGAAGAAACAATGTCAAGTACATTGCATCAATGCTATTGAAAAGACTTCATCGATTCTTATTGGGAGCTTTGAATGCCCTATTCCTCGTGTCAAGATGAAGTATGATTTGCTTATTGGGGAGATACATATCCCCATTGAGGTGACTTAGTGGCTATTCGACAATTCTCCGTTTCTTCTTGCGATTCGAAAAGGTTTTGTCATGAGGATTTGATCAACCCCATTGACGGATTTCTTTCGATGACCATGAAATGGATGAATCAAAGAGTCACATACCTGTGTTTTGAGCTTTCATTTTTTGTTTCTTCGAAGAAAAAATGATAGATTTAGTTTAGCTTTTCCTATTTTCTGTTTTAGTGTCCCGGAGAAAAATACCCCTAAAATAAAAGTTCTCCGATGGTCCTGAAAATTTAGTATGATTTTTTCTGGAATATTTGAAAAATACTAGGCCTGAGAGTTGGCCTGGGGGCCAGACCAGTGGGCCACAAGCCCTGCAGCCGCCGCCCCCTGGTGGTGGCTAGCAAGCTTGTGGGGCCCACAGGGACCCCCTCCACTCATTCCAGCTCCCATCCTCTTCTTCCACCTCCAGAAAAAATTGTTTCGCAGCTCAAACCCGTGTTCTTGCTCATTTGGCTGTGATTTTCGATCTCCTTCCTCAAAGCACCATTCTCCGAAGCGTTTTGGGGAAATTACTCCTTGGTAAGTGACTCCTCCATTGTTCCAATTAGTTTTTGCTCTAGTGCTTTATCCTTCGCGTATTCTTGCTACCTTGGTGAGCCTGTTCTTGAGCTAGAAATGTTGATTTAGCTGGTCCCAAGTAGTTTTAGCGCGTGATACGGTCTCTAGGCACTAGTAGGAGTAGTTGCTACGAGTTGGGTTAATCTTTATTCACTTTTCTTTCGAAGTCTCTAAAAATTTCAGAATTTTTCAGAGCTAGAAAAAGGAAAAGATGAGGAGGTTCTTGAGAGGCTCTTGAAGCCGTAACCCCAAGGAGGATGAGAAGAACCACCCCAAGTACGTAGTTCCTCGAGTCACAGAAGTTCGAGCGTGCGAGTGGCCAAGTGATGAATTTTTGCGCGCCACTGGGCTTTATGAAGACTTTTATTACTTGGTGGAGAACGCAGGTCTTACTGCGTTCGTTGAAGATAAGTGCTCACAATACCTCCTCCTCACCAATATTTTCGTTCAAAGCTTCAACTTTTATCCGAGGAAGAATCCTCCCATGGTTGAGTTCATGATACACGACATCCCCCAGTGCATGACACTACAGGATTTTTGCAATGTATGCAAATTACCATATGTTGGGGATATCCGTGACCCTCGTCCACGGGACTTGGAGGATTTCATTGGTACTACTGTTGTTGGAGAGGAGAGAGGAGTGTCTCGCGCTAGGATTGCTAGCATACGTTTTCCTGTGCTTCGGCACTTCTCATTATTTGTGGGAAAATGTTTGATTGGCCGTGGGGAGGCTGGATCACTTAGTTCTCCAGACCTTGCGGTTTTGCGCGAAGGCCTTTATAACGATAAGACTTATAGCCTAGGTGCTATAGTAGCCCAGCGGTTGAACACCAACCGTTCCAAGGGTGTCATCTATGGAGGTATCTATGCTACCCGTCTTGCCAGACACTTTGAGATACCCATTAGACTGGGAGAGGAAGGAGAGATGCTTCTCCCTGAGAAATATCTGGATTATGAGAGCATGGTTCGCCATGATTTTCTGGATAGAGATGCTAGTAGACGGATGATTTATAACCTGGTATTTAGTCAGGGTACTCGAGAGACTATTACTTTGCATGCTCCTTCTTTGTTCGATCTTCATGCAGGCAGGTACACTATTATGCCCTCGGACATATACGCATATTGGGGCTTGGCCCAACCACAGGTGCCCGTGCCTGAGCCGCCAGTCGAGTACCAAACGCCAGTTTATCAGTGGGAGCCAGAGGAGCTCACATAGCAGTGGCATCCACAGTCTGTGTCGGAGTATCCCGGAGCTGGTTATTTCCCGCCATGGGAGTAGACCAAGCTAGGCCAAAAGCCTAAGCTTGGGGGAGTACGTGTTCTCACCGACTTTACATTCATGCTTATGCTTTCACTTTGTTAGCCGGTGTTTACACTTTGCCACTGTATTATCCATGCTAGTTTATTTTCGTTTTTCTTGTTTTGTGTCCTTTTTAGAAAACCCAAAAAGATTTTTCTTTCTTCTTTTGCTTGTTGGGAGTTTTCCCGTGTAAATAGTTTTCTTTTTCTTTGGGTCAAGGTAGAAGATATTGGTTACAATGTTTCGTGGTTCTTGCATGCATACCTGTTTAGCTTTCAAAGAACCATATTACTTTGTCTTCTCCTTTGTGTTTGCCTGCAGTTTTAACTTAGTCCAATGCACGAGCACTCTTATTATTGTTCACATCGTTCGATCATGCCAATGAAAGGCAATAATGATGATATATGATGAAGTGACTGAGACTGGAAAAGCTGGTATGAACTCTATCTATTTTGTTTTTGTAAATATGACTAGCTTGTCATCCCAGATTTAGCTTTATTGTGAGAGACCCATGTTTGCAATGACAACTTAGAGATCATAGTTTCTGATGCCATGCTTAACTAGCTGAGAGTTGATAATGGTTTGTCTTGAATGCCAACATAGATTTTGAGATGACTATGATGTAGTATGATAGGATGGTATTCTCCTTTGAATGATTCAAGTGGCTTGACTTGGCGCATGTTCATGCATGTAGTTGAAACAAAATCAACATAGCCTCTATGATGTTCGTGTTCATGGTGATTTATATCTTGTTCATGCTTGCATTCAATGTTAGTCAAACTCATTGCATCTTGATGACTGTTGTCGCTCTCTAGTTGGTCGCTTCCCAGTCTTTTGCTAGCCTTCACTTGTACTAAGCGGAATACTGCTTGTGCATCCACTTCCATAAACCCAAAAGTTTTTCCATGAGAGTCCACCATAACTACCTATTTGCGGTATCTACCTGCCGTTCCAAGTAAATTTGCATGTGCCATTCTCTAAACCTTCAAGAAATAATCTGTTTTGCATGCCCGAACCGCTCATGTGGTGACAGGGGGTTATTGGTATCTTCCATGTTAGGAGTGTTATCCTCGACATGTGTTTATTCACTGTCATTCACGAGAAAGGGGCCGGTAATTGGAATGCCTAGTTCCACGCTTAAATCGAAAACATAACTATAAAACAAGACTCCCCTGGATTGATGTTAGTATGGGCGATACCCGAGGATTCGGCTAGCCATGGAGTGTGATTGATTGGTGTTGGGGGAGTTAAAAGTTTACTTTTCTGTTTGGGAACCGCCTATAGCATGAGTAGCATGGAAGATATTGAGAACTCTTGGTCATTGCATTGACAATGAAAGCATGCCACCCAAAATTATTATCTCTGTTTTCAAAGCTTGAGCTCTGGCACCTCTGCAAATCAATGCTTCCCTCTGCGAAGGGCCTGTCTATTTATTTTCCTGTTTAGTCATCCCCTTCTTTTATAAGCACCAATTGGAGAGCACCTCTGTCATTTTTATGCTTTGCTTTTGATTGATATTGAGTATGACTATGACTGGATCTTCGTTGCTATGAATTACAATGTTTAGTGAGCCCTTGATCTTTGAAAGTGCTCTGCATTTATGTTTTGCGGTCTTAGAAAGAGCTAGCAAGATACCACCTACTCATATTGCTTCATGCTTGTTTTGATTGAAGTGTTGGTATTTGAAACTCATTATTATTTGCTCGTTAGCTGATTATGCCATTGATATTAGTTTACGGTGAGGCCTTTGTGTCACTTGCTTATGTTGTTAACTTGTGATATTGCTGAAATTCTGGTTATTAGTTAGACATAGTTGGAACAACAAGACAAAACAGAGTTTCTCAAAGTTTTTCTTTCTCTCTCAGTTTGTCAACTTAGTTGCTTGAGGACAAGCAAGGTTTTCAGCTTGGGGGAGTTGATACGTCTCCATCGTATCTACTTTTCCAAACTCTTTTGCCCTTGTTTTGGACTCTAATTTGCATGATTTGAATGGAACTAACCTGGACTGGCGTTGTTTTCAGCAGAATTGCCTTGGTGTTGTTTTTGTGCAAAAATGAAAGTTCTCAGGACGTCCTGAAAATTTACGGAGAATATTTTTGGAAAATATGAAAAATACCTGCGCAAAGATCCACCGGAGGGGATGGGCTAGTGGGCCACAAGCCCTGTAGCCGCCACCCCCTGGTGGCGGCTAGCAAGCTTGTGGGGCCCACGTGGCTTTGCCGCCCCCAAACTCAGCTCTATAAATTCACTTTCGTCCCAGAAAAAATAAAAAGAGAAGATTTCATCGCGTTTGCGATACGGAGGCGCCGCCACATCCTGTTCTTCATCTGGAGGGCAGATCCGGAGTCCGTTTTGGGCTCCGGAGAGGGGAAATCGTCACCATCGTCATCATCAACCTTCTGCCCTTTCCAATTCCATGAAGCTCTTCATAGTTTGTGAGTAATCTATTCGTAGGCTTGCTGGGCGGTGATGAGTAGGATGAGATCTATCATGTAATCTAGTTAGTTTTGACGGGGATTGATCCCTAGTATCCACTATGTTCTGAGATTGATGTTGCTACTACTTTTCCATGCTTAATGCTTGTCACTAGGGCCCGAGTGCCATGATTTCAGATCTGAAATTATTATGTTGTCACCAATATATGTGTGTTTTATATCCGATCTTGCAAGTTGTAGTTACCTACTATGTGTTATGACCCGTCATCCCCGGAGTGACAATAACCGGAACCACTCCCGGTGATGACCATAGTTTGAGGAGTTCATGTGTTCACCAAGTGCTAATGTGTTGGTCCAGTTCTTTATTAAAAGGAGAACCTTAATATCCCGTAGTTTCCTTTTGGACCCCGCTGCCACGGGAGGGATGGACAATAGATGTCATGCAAGTTCTTTTCCCTAAGCACGTATGACGACACACGGAATGCATGCCTACATCACATTGACGAGAGGGAGCTAGCCACATATCTCTCTGTGTTATAACTATTGCATGATGAATACCATCCAAATAAATCAGCGACCCATTGCCTACGAGTTTGTCCCACTGCTGTTGTTACTTGTTTTGCTCTGCTGCTGTTACTACTGTTGCTCTGCTGTTACTTGCTATTGTTGCTACTTGCTGCTGATGTTACTTGCTCTGCTTTTACTTGCCACCGTTGCTATCATACTACTTTGTTGTTGATACTTTGCTTGCAGATATTAATCTTTCAGGTGTGGTTGAATCTGACACATTCAACTGCTAATACTTGAGAGTATCCTCTCACTTCCTATTGGCGAACCAACAAATTTGGGTTGAATACTCTACCCTCGAAAACTGCCTCGATCCCACGCGCTGGTGGGTCATTGCAAGACAATTTCTAATTGTTGAGCAATCGAGAATAGCATTCGTCTAGCCATTGCCAGAGAGTGCGATCAGGGTACAGGTAGACCCACAGCACGAAATGATAATAGTGGACCTCAACATTCTTGGGTACACAAACGAACCATTCGTCCTAGCCAATGATGTGGCGCATGTTTTCTATGTGAAAGACATGTCTACCAAATCGAGTAAAAAAGACAAGGAAGCAAATACATCATACGATGAGCCAAAGCGCCACATAGTTTCATTAAGGGAAAAGAAACATCGTGGGAGTGGAGGATAAGATAGACATGTCAGAAGATTATGAAAAGTCTCATGAAATTCCTCCCTCCAAAGTGAAGACTAGCCCAAGCATCCTATTAAATGATGTAGATTATCTATGGTTATGGTGCAATAAGCTAGGGACACATGGGAAGAAATAGTTTAATACCCCAAGATCCCACTCTCGGATGTGACCACCTTCACCGCCATCACTTTCTCTCTAGTGTGAGTTTCCGGACTTATAGCTGGAAAGTGCCACTTCAGACAAACTGGAGGGAATTGATACATCTCCATCGTATCTACTTTTCCAAACTCTTTTGCCCTTGTTTTGGACTCTGATTTGCATGATTTGAATGGAACTAACCCGGAATAACGCTGTTTTCAGCAAAATTGCCATGGTGTTGTTTTTGCGCAGAAATTAAAGTTCTCGGAATGACTTGGAAATTTACGAGGATTTTTTGTGGAATATATAAAAAATACCGGCGCAAGAATCATGTTGGAATTATGCCCTAGAGGCAATAATAAATACAGTTATTATTATAATTCCTGTATCAAGATAATCGTTTATTACCATGCTATAATTGTATTGAATGAAGACTCATTTACATGTGTGGATACATAGACAAAACACTGTCCCTATCGAGCCTCTAGTTGGCTAGCCAGTTGATCAAAGATAGTCAGTGTCTTCTGATTATAAACAAGGTGTTGTTGCTTGATAACTGGATCACGTCATTAGGAGAATCACGTGATGGACTAGAACCAAACTAATAGACGTAGCATGTTGATCGTGTCATTTTGTTGCTACTGTTTTCTGCGTGTCAAGTATTTGTTCCTATGACCATGAGATCATATAACTCACTAACACCGGAGGAATACTTTGTGTGTATCAAACGTCGCAGCGTAACTGGGTGACTATAAAGATGCTCTACAGTTATCTCCGAAGGTGTTCGTTGAGTTAGTATGGATCAAGACTGGGATTTGTCACTCCGTGTGACGGAGAGGTATCTCGGGGCCCACTCGGTAATACAACATCACACACAAGCCTTGCAAGCAATGTAACTTGGTGTAAGTTGCGGGATCTTGTATTACGGAACGAGTAAAGAGACTTGCCGGTAAACGAGATTGAAATAGGTATGCGGATACTCACGATCGAATCTCGGGCAAGTAACATACCGAAGGACAAAGGGAATGACATACGGGATTATATGAATGCTTGGCACTGAGGTTCAAACGATAAGATCTTCGTAGAATATGTAGGATCCAATATGGGCATCCAGGTCCAGCTATTGGATATTGACCGAGGAGTCTCTCGGGTCATGTCTACATAGTTCTCGAACCCGCAGGGTCTGCACACTTAAGGTTCGACGTTGTTTTATGCGTATTTGAGTTATATGGTTGGTTACCGAATGTTGTTCGGAGTCCCGGATGAGATCAGGATGTCACGAGGGTTTCCGGAATGGTCCGGAAACGAAGATTGATATATAGGATGACCTCATTTGATTAGTGGAACGTTTTCGGAGTTACCGGGAATGTACCGGGAATGACGAATGGGTTCCGGGAGTTCACCGGGGGGGCAACCCACCCCGGGGAAGCCCATAGGCCTTGAGGGTGGTGCACCAGCCCTTAGTGGGCTGGTGGGACAGCCCAAAAGGGCCCTATGCGCATTGGAAGAAAAATCAAAGAGAAAAGAAAAAAAAGGAGGAGGTGGGAAAGGAAAGAAGGACTCCACCCACCAAACCAAGTAGGACTCGGTTTGGGGGGGAGTCCTTCCCCCCTTTGGCTCGGCCGACCCCCTTGGGGCTCCTTGAGCCCCAAGGCAAGGTCCCCCCTCTCCCACCTATATATACGGAGGTTTTAGTGCTGATTTGAGACGACTTTTCCACGGCAGCCTGACCACATACCTCCACGGTTTTTCCTCCAGATCGCGTTTCTGCGGAGCTCGGGCGGAGCCCTGCTGAGATTAGATCACCACCAACCTCCGGAGCGCCGTCACGCTGCCGGAGAACTCTTCTACCTCTCCGTCTCTCTTTCTGGATCAAGAAGGCCGAGATCATCGTCGAGCTGTACGTGTGCTGAACGCGGAGGTGTCGTCCGTTCGGCACTAGATCGTGGGACTGATCGCGGGATAGTTCGCGGGGCGGATCGAGGGACGTGAGGACGTTCCACTACATCAACCGCGTTCACTAACGCTTCCGCTGTACGGTCTACAAGGGTACGTAGATCACTCATCCCCTCTCATAGATGGACATCACCATGATAGGTCTTCGTGCGCGTAGGAAAATTTTTGTTTCCCATGCGACGTTCCCCAACAGTGGTATCAGAGCTAGGTTCATGCGTAGATGTCTTCTCGAGTAGAACACAAAAGTTTTTGTGGGCGGTGATGTGCGTTTTTCTTCCCTCCTTAGTCTTTTCTTGATTCCGCGGTATTGTTGGATTGAAGCGGCTTGGACCGACATTACTTGTATGCTTACGAGAGACTGGTTTCATCGCTACGAGTAACCCCGTTGCTCAAAGATGACTGGCAAGTGTCGGTTTCTCCAACTTTAGTTGAATCGGATTTGACCGAGGAGGTCCTTGGATGAGGTTAAATAGCAACTCATATATCTCCATTGTGGTGTTTGCGTAAGTAAGATGCGATCCTACTAGATACCCATGGTCACCACGTAAACACCACAACGGAGATATATGACCATGGGTGACCATGGGTATCTAGTAGGATCGCATCTTACTTACGCAAACACCACAACAGAGATATATGAGTTGCTATTTAACCTCATCCAAGGACCTCCTCGGTCAAATCCGATTCAACTAAAGTTGGAGAAACCGTCACTTGCCAGTCATCTTTGAGCAAAGGGGGTTACTCGTAACGATGAAACCAGTCTCTCGTAAGCGTACGAGTAATGTCGGTCCAAGCCGCTTCAATCCAACAATACCGCGGAATCAAGAAAAGACTAAGGAGGGCAGCAAAACGCACATCACCGCCCACAAAACCTTTTGTGTTCTACTCGAGAAGACATCTACGCATGAACCTAGCTCATGATGCCACTGTTGGGGAACGTCGCATGGGAAACAAAAATTTTCCTACGCGCACGAAGACCTATCATGGTGATGTCCATCTACGAGAGGGGATGAGTGATCTACGTACCCTTGTAGATCGTACAGCAGAAGCGTTAGTGAACACGGTTGATGTAGTGGAACGTCCTCACGTCCCTCGATCCGCCCCGCGAACAATCCCGCGATCAGTCCCACGATCTAGTACCGAACGGACGGCACCTCCGCGTTCAGCACACGTACAGCTCGACGATGATCTCGGACTTCTTGATCCAGCAAGAGAGACAGAGAGGTAGAAGAGTTCTCCGGCAGCGTGACGGCGCTCCGGAGGTTGGTGGTGATCTAATCTCAGCAGGGCTCCGCCCGAGCTCCGCAGAAACGCGATCTAGAGGTAAAACCGTGGAGGTATGTGGTCGGGCTGCCGTGGCAAAAGTTGTCTCAAATCAGCCCTAAAACCCCACTATATATAGGAGGGAGGGAGGGGAGGAGGCAGCCTCAAACCCTCAAGGTTTGGCCGAAATTTGAGGTGGAGGAGTCCTACTCCAATCCTACTTGGAGTAGGATTCCACCTTCCCACTTGGAAACTCTTTCCACCTTGTGTTTTCCCTTCTCAAACCTTATGGGCCTTAGTGGGAACTTATTCCAGCCCACTAGGGGCTGGTTTATCTCTTCCCATAGCCCATGAGACCCCTTGGGGCGTGACACCCCTCTCGATGGTCCCCGTCACCCCTCCCGGCACTCCAGTACACTACCGATGAGCCCGAAACTTTTCCGGTAATGCCCGAAAACTTTCTGGTAACCAAATGAGGTCATCCTATATATCAATCTTCGTCTCCGGACCATTCCGGAAACCCTCGTGACGTCCGTGATCCCATCCGGGACTCCGAACAACATTCGGTAACCAACCATATAACTCAAATACGCATAAAACAACGTCGAACCTTAAGTGTGCAGACCCTGCGGGTTCGAGAACTATGTAGACATGACCCGAGAGACTCCTCGGTCAATATCCAATAGAGGGACCTGGATGCCCATATTGGATCCTACATATTCTACGAAGATCTTATCGTTTGAACCTCAGTGCCAAGGATTCATATAATCCCGTATGTCATTCCCTTTGTCCTTCGGTATGTTACTTGCCCGAGATTCGATCGTCAGTATCCGCATACCTATTTCAATCTCGTTTACCGGCAAGAATCTTTACTCGTTCCGTAATACAAGATCCCGCAACTTACACTAAGTCACATTGCTTGCAAGGCTTGTGTGTGATGTTGTATTACCGAGTGGGCCCCGAGATACCTCTCCGTCACACGGAGTGACAAATCCCAGTCTCGATCCATACTAACTCAACGAACACCTTCGGAGATACCTGTAGAGCATCTTTATAGTCACCCAGTTACGTTGCGACGTTTGATACACACAAAGCATTCCTCCGGTGTCCGTGAGTTATATGATCTCATGGTCATAGGACAAATACTTGACACGCAGAAAACAGTAGCAACAAAATGACACGATCAACATGCTACGCCTATTAGTTTGGGTCTAGTCTATCACATGATTCTCCTAATGATGTGATCCCATTATCAAGTGACAACACTTGCCTATGGTCAGGAAACCTTGACCATCTTTGATCAACGAGCTAGTCAACTAGAGGCTTACTAGAGACAGTGTTTTGTCTATGTATCCACACATGCACTGTGTTTCCAATCAATACAATTATAGCATGGATAATAAACGATTATCATGAACAAAGAAATATAATAATAACTAATTTATTATTGCCTCTAGGGCATATTTCCAACAGTCTCCCACTTGCACTAGATTCTACGGCTAAGGCATAGAAGACGACCTTCGTCTATTCTCTTTATTCTGCCGTGGTCGGGTTTTGAGTCTTACTCAAATTCACACCTTACAACGCAACCAAGAACTCCTTCTTTACTGATCTATTTTGAACTCCTTCAAAAACTTGTCAAGGCATGCATCTTGTTGAAACTTCTATTAAGCGCTTTCGATCTATCTCCATAGATCTTTGATGCTCAACGTTCAAGTAGCGCAATCCAGGTATTCCTTTGAAAACTCCTTTCAAACAACCTTGTATGCTTTTACAGAAATTCTACATTACTTCTGATCCACAATATGTCAACCACATATACTTATCAGAAATTCTATAGTGCTCCCACTCACTTCTTTGGAAATACAAGTTTCTCATAAACCTTGTACAAACCCAAAAATCTTTGATCATCTCATCAAAGTGTATATTCCAACTCCGAGATGGTTGCACCAGTCCATTGAAGGATCACTGGAACTTGCATACTTGCTAGTATCTTTAGGATCGACAAAACCTCCTGGTTGTATCACATACAATGTTTGCTCAAGGAAACCGTCGAGAAAACAATGTTTTGACATCCTACGTGCAATATTTCATAAATAATGCATCAACAACTAACATAATTCTAACAGACCTTCAGCATCGCTACGAGTGAGAAAGTCTCATCATAGTCAACTGTTTGATCTTGTCGGAAACATCTTTGCGACAAGTCGAGCTTTTCGTAATAGTGACTTATCACTATCATCGTCTGTCTTCCTTTTAAAGATCCATCTTTACTCAATAGTCCTATGACCATCAAGTAGTTCTTCCAAAGTCCACACTTTGTTTTCATACATGGATCATCTCTCGGATTTCATGGCTTCCAGCCATTTGTCGGAATCTGGGCCCACCATTGCTTTCCGCATAACTCGTAGGTTCACTGTTACTCAACAACATGACCTCCAAGACAGGGTTACCGTACCACTCTGTAGTAGTACGCGACCTTGTCAACCTACGAGGCTTGTAGTAACTTGATCCGATGCTCGATGATCACCATCATCAGCTTTCACTTCAATTGGTGTAGGCGCCACAGGAACAACTTCCTGCGCCCTGCTACACACTGGTCGAAATGATGGTTCAATAACCTCATCAAGTTCTACCACCCTCCCACTCAATTCTTTCGAGAGAAACCTTTCCTCGAGAAAGGATCCGTTTCTAGAAACAAACACTTTGCTTTCGGATATGAGATAGGAGATGTACCCAACTGTTTTGGATATCCTATGAAGATGCATTTATCCGCTTTGGGTTCGAGCTTATCAGACTGAAACTTTTTCACATAAGTGTCAAAACCCCAAACTTTCAAGAAGCGACAGTTTAGATTTCTCTAAACCTCAGTCTATACTGTGTCATCTCAACGGAAATACGTGGTGCCCTATTTAAAGTGAATGCGGTTGTCTCTAATGCTTAACCCATAAACGATAGTGGTAATTCGATAAGAGACATCATAGTATGCACCATACCAAATAGTGCGTGGCTATGACGTTCAGACACATCATCACACTATGATGTTCGAGGTGGCATGAACTGCGAAACAATTTCCACATTGTCTTAACTGCGTACCAAAACTCGTAACTCAGATATTCATTTCCATGATCATATCGTAGACAGTTTATCCTCTTGTTACGACGAACTTCACTCCGAAACAGAATTGAACTTTTCAATATTTCAGACTTGTGATTCATTAAGCAAATACTCTAGTATCTACTCAAATAGTCATTGAAGTAAGAACATAATGATATCCTCTGCGTGCCTCGGCACCCATTGGACTACATACATCAAAATGTATCACTTCCAACAAGTTACTATCTTATTTCATCTCAATTAAAACAAGGCCTTGCTCATGTGGTATGATTTGCATGTCGCTAGTGATTCAAAATCAAGTGAGCATAAAGATCCATCAGCATGGAGCCTCTTCATGCAATTTATACCAACATGACTCAAGCGGCAGTGCCACAAGTAAGTGGTACTATCATCATTACCTCGTATCTTTTGGCACCAATATCATGAACATGTGTAACACTACGATCGAGATTCAATAAACCATTGAAGGTGATTATTCAAGAAAATAGAGTAACCATTATTCTCTTTAAATGAATAATCGTATTGCAATAAACACGATCCAATCATGTTCATGCTTAACGCAAGCACCAAATAACAATTATTTAGGTTTAACACCAATCCCGATGGTAGAGGGAGCGTGCGACGTTTGATCATATCAACCTTGGAAACACTTCCAACACGTATCGTCACCTCGCCTTTAGCTAGTCTCCGTTTATGCCGTAACTTTCATTTCGTGTTACTAATCACTTAGCAACCGAACTGGTATCCAATACCCTCATGCTACTAGGAGTACTAGTAAAGTACACATCAACATCATGTATATCTAATATACTTCTCTTGACATTTGCCAACCTTCTTATCTACCAAGTATCTAGAGTTGCTCCGCCTCAGTGACTGTTCCCCTCATTACAGAAGCACTTAGTCGCGGGTTTGGGTTTAATCTTGGGTCTCTTCATTAGTGCAGCAACTGTTTTGCCGTTTCACGAAGTATCCCTTCTAGCCCTTGCCTTTCTTGAAACTTAGTGGTTTTACAAACCATCAACTATTGATGCTCCTTCTTGATTTCTACTTTCGTAGTGTCAAACATCGCGAATCGCTCAAGGATCATTGTATGTATCCTTGATATGTTATAGTTCATCACGAAGCTCTCACAGCTTGGTGGCAGTGACTTTGGAGAACTATCACTATCTCATCTAGAAGATTAACTCCCACTTGATTCAAGCGATTGTCGTACTCAGACAATCTGAGCACACGCTCAACGATTGAGCCTTTCTCCTTTACTTTGTGGACAAAGAATCATGTCGGAGGTCTCGTACCTCTTAACAAGGGCACAAGCATGAAATCACAATTTCATCTCTTTAGAACATCACTTATGTTCCGTGACGTTTTACAACGTTTTCGGCGCCTTGCTTCTAAGCCATTAAGTATTTTGCACTGAACTATCGTGTAGTCATCAGAAACGTGTATGTCGGATGTTCATAGCATCCACAGACGACGCTCGAGGTGCAGCACACCGAGTGGTGCATTAAGGACATAATCCTTCTGCGCAGCAACGAGGACAATCCTCGGTTTTACAGACCCAGTCTGCAAAGTTTTACTACTATCAATTTTCAACTAAATTTTCTCTAGGAACATATAAAAACAGTAGAGCTATAGCGCAAGCTACATCGTAATTCGCAAAGACCATTAGACTATGTTCATGACAATTAGTTCAATTAATCATATTACTTAAGAACTCCCACTCAAAAAGTACATCTCTCTAGTCATTTGAGTGGTACATGATCCAAATCCATTATCTCAAGTCCGATCATCACGTGAGTCGAGAATAGTTTCAATGGTAAGCATCTCTATGCTAATCATATCAACTATACGATTCATGCTCGACCTTTCGGTCTCATGTGTTCCGAGGCCATGTCTGCACATGCTAGGCTCGTCAAGCTTAACCCGAGTGTTCCGCGTGCGCAACTGTTTTGCACCCGTTGTATGTGAACGTTGAGTCTATCACACCCGATCATCACGTGGTGTCTCGAAACGACGAACTGTAGCAACGGTGTACAGTCGGGGAGAACACAATTTCGTCTTGAAATTTTAGTGAGAGATCACCTCATAATGCTACCGTCGTTCTAGGCAAAATAAGGTGCATAAAAGGATTAACATCACATGCAATTCATAAGTGACATGATATGGCCATCATCATGCGCTTCTTGATCTCCATCACCAAAGCACCGGCACGATCTTCTTGTCACCGGCGTCACACCATGATCTCCATCAACGTGTCGCCATCGGGGTTGTCGTGCTACTCATGCTATTACTACTAAAGCTACGTCCTAGCAATATAGTAAACGCATCTGCAAGCACAAACGTTAGTTTAAAGACAACCCTATGGCTCCTGCCGGTTGCCGTACCATCGACGTGCAAGTCGATATTAACTATTACAACATGATCATCTCATACATCCAATATATCATATCACATCGTTGGCCATATCACATCACAAGCATACCCTGCAAAAACAAGTTAGACGTCCTCTAATTTTGTTGTTGCATGTTTTACGTGGTGACCATGGGTATCTAGTAGGATGGCATCTTACTTACGTAAACACCACAACGGAGATATATGAATTGCTATTTAACCTCATCCAAGGACCTCCTCGGTCAAATCCACTGTTGGGGAGCGTCGCATGGGAAACAAAAAATTTCCTACGCGCACGAAGACCTATCATGGTGATGTCCATCTACGAGAGGGGATGAGTGATCTATGTACCCTTGTAGATCGTACAGCAGAAGCGTTAGTGAACGCGGTTGATGTAGTGGAACGTCCTCACGTCCCTCGATCCGCCCCGCGAACAATCCCGCGATCAGTCCCACGATCTAGTACTGAACGGACGGCACCTCCGCGTTCAGCACACGTACAGCTCGACGATGATCTCGGCCTTCTTGATCCATCAAGAGAGACGGAGAGGTAGAAGAGTTCTCCGGCAGCATGATGGCGCTCCGGAGGTTGGTGGTGATCTAATCTCAGCAGGGCTCCCCCCGAGCTCCGCAGAAACGCGATCTAGAGGTAAAACCGTGGAGGTATGTGGTCGGGCTGCCGTGGCAAAAGTTGTCTCAAATCAGCCCTAAAACCCCACTATATATAGGAGGGAGGGAGGGGAGGAGGCAACCTCAAACCCTCAAGGTTTGGCCGAAATTTGAGGTGGAGGATTCCTACTCCAATCCTACTTGGAGTAGGATTCCACCTTCCCACTTGGAAACTCTTTCCACCTTGTGTTTTCCCTTCTCAAACCTTATGGGCCTTAGTGGGAACTTATTCCAGCCCACTAGGGGCTGGTTTATCTCTTCCCATAGCCCATGAGACCCCTTGGGGCGTGACACCCCTCTCGATGGTCCCCGTCACCCCTCCCGGCACTCCCGGTACACTACCGATGATCCCGAAACTTTTCCGGTAATGCCCGAAAACTTTTTGGTAACCAAATGAGGTCATCCTATATATCAATCTTCGTCTCCGGACCATTCCGGAAACTCTCGTGACGTCCGTGATCCCATCCGGGACTCCGAACAACATTCGGTAACCAACCATATAACTCAAATACGCATAAAACAACGTCGAACCTTAAGTGTGCAGACCCTGCGGGTTCGAGAACTATGTAGACATGACCCGAGAGACTCCTCGGTCAATATCCAATAGCGGGACCTGGATGCCCATATTGGATCCTACATATTCTATGAAGATCTTATCGTTTGAACCTCAGTGCCAAGGATTCGTATAATCCCGTATGTCATTCCCTTTGTCCTTCGGTATGTTACTTGCCCGAGATACGATCGTCAGTATCCGCATACCTATTTCAATCTCGTTTACCCGCAAGTCTCTTTACTCGTTCCGTAATACAAGATCCCGCAACTTACACTAAGTCACATTGCTTGCAAGGCTTGTGTGTGATGTTGTATTACCGAGTGGGCCCCGAGATACCTCTCCGTCACACGGAGTGACAAATCCCAGTCTCGATCCATACTAACTCAACGAACACTTTCGGAGATACCTGTAGAGCATCTTTATAGTCACCCAGTTACGTTGCGACGTTTGATACACACAAAGCATTCCTCCGGTGTCCATGAGTTATATGATCTCATGGTCATAGGAACAAATACTTGACACGCAGAAAACAGTAGCAACAAAATGACACGATCAACATGCTACGTCTATTAGTTTGGGTGTAGTCTATCACATGATTCTCCTAATGATGTGATCCCGTCATCAAGTGACAACACTTGCCTATGGTCAGGAAACCTTGACCATCTTTGATCAACGAGCTAGTCAACTAGAGGCTTACTAGGGACAGTGTTTTGTCTATGTATCCACACATGCACTGTGTTTCCAATCAATACAATTATAGCATGGATAATAAACGATTATCATGAACAAAGAAATGTAATAATAACTAATTTATTATTGCCTCTAGGGCATATTTCCAACAAGATGAAGTGACGATGCGTGTAGGAAATGGTTCCAAGGTTGATGCAATCGCCGTCGGCACAGTTTCACTTCAGTTACCATCAGGATTAGTTATGAACTTGAATCATTGTTATTTAGTGTCTGCGTTGAGCATGAACATTATATCTGGATCTTGTTTATTGCGAGACGGTTACTCTTTTAAGTCAGAGAATAATGGTTGTTCTATTTCTATGAGTAACATCTTTTATGGTCATGCACCCAATGTGAGAGGATTGTTCATATTGAATCTTGATAGCGATACACACATACATAAAATTGAGACCAAAAGAGTTAGAGTTAACAATGATAGCGCCATATTTTTGTGGCACTGCCGCTTAGGTCATATTGGTGTAAAGTGCATGAAGAAACTCCATGCCGATGGACTTTTGGAGTCACTTGACTTTGATTCACTTGACACGTGCGAACCATGCCTCATGGGCAAGATGACTAAAACTCCGTTCTCCGGAACAATGGAGCGTGCAAGTGACTTGTTGGAAATCATACATACCGATGTGTGTGGTCCGATGAGCGTAGAGGCATGGGCGGATATCGTTATTTTCTCACCTTCACTGACGATTTGAGTAGATGTGGTTATGTCTACTTAATGAAGCACAAGTCTGAAACATTTGAAAAGTTCAAGCAATTTCAGAGTGAAGTTGAAAATCATCGTAACAAGAAGATCAAGTTCCTACGGTCTGATCGTGAGGGTGAATATCTGAGTTTCGAGTTTGGTGCTCACTTAAGACAATGTGGAATTGTTTCACAGTTGACACCGCCTGGCACACCACAGCGTAATGGTGTGTCCGAACGTCGTAATCGTACTTTATTAGAGATGGTGCAATCTATGATGTCTCTTACCGATTTGCCGTTATCGTTTTGGGGTTATGCATTAGAAACAGCTGCATTCACTTTAAATAGGGCACCATCAAAATCCGTTGAGACGACACCATACGAACTATGGTATGGCAAAAGGCCAAAGTTGTCGTTTCTTAAAGTTTGGGGATGTGATGCTTATGTCAAAAAGCTTCAGCCTGAAAAGCTGGAACCCAAAGCGGAAAAGTGCATCTGCATAGGTTACCCAATAGAGACAGTTGCGTACACCTTCTATCTCAAATCCGAGGGCAAAGTGTTTGTTGCTAAAAACGGAGCTTTTCTCGAGAAGGAGTTTCACTCGAGAGAATTGAGTGGGAGGAAGATAGAACATGACGAGGTTGTCGAACCTCTCATCCCTCTGGATGGTGGCGCAGGGCAAGGGGAAACCTCTGTCGTTGCGACGCCGGTTGAGGAGGAAGTTAATGATGATGATCATGAAACTCCGGTTCAAGTTTCCGTCGAACCACGCAGGTCGACGAGACCACGTGCTGCTCCAGAGTGGTACGATAATCCCGTCTTTTCAATCATGTTGTTGGACAACAATGAACCTGCAAATTATGAAGAAGAAATGGTGGGCCCAGATTCCAACAAATGGCTAGAAGCCATGAAGTCCGAGATAGGATCCATGTATGAGAACAAAGTGTGGACTTTGGAGGTACTGCCTGAGGGCCGCAAGGCTATTCAGAACAAATGGATCTTTAAGAGGAAGACGGACGCTGACGGCAATGTGACCGTTTATAAAGCTCGACTTGTGGCAAAGGGTTTTTCACAAGTTCAAGGAGTTGACTACGATGAGACATTCTCACCCGTAGCGATGCTTAAGTCCGTCAGAATCATGTTAGCAATAGCTGCATTTTTCGATTATGAAATCTGGCAGATGGATATCAAAACGGCGTTCCTTAATGGTTTACTTAAGGAAGAATTGTATATGATGCAACCCGAAGGTTTTGTCGATCCTAAGAATGCTAACAAGGTGTGCAAGCTCCAGCGATCCATTTATGGACTGGTGCAAGCATCTCGGAGTTGGAACAAACGCTTTGATGAGGTGATCAAAGCATTTGGGTTTATACAAGTGGTTGGAGAATCTTGTATTTACAAGAAAGTGAGTGGGAGCTCTGTGGCATTTCTAATATTATATGTGGATGACATATTGCTGATTGGAAACAACGTAGAGTTTTTGGAGAGCATAAAGGATTACTTGAATAAAAGTTTCTCTATGAAGGACCTAGGAGAAGCTGCTTACATTCTAGGCATTAAGATCTATAGGGATAGATCAAAACGCCTGATAGGACTTTCACAAAGCACATACCTTGATAAAGTTTTGAAGAGGTTCAAAATGAAATAGTCCAAGAAGGGGTTCTTGCCAGTTTTACAAGGTACGAGATTAATTAAGGCTCAGTGCCCAGCAACTGATGAAGATAGAGAGCATATGCGCTCCGTCCCCTATGCTTCAGCCATAGGTTCTATCATGTATGCAATGTTGTGCACTAGACCGGACGTTAGCCTGGCCATAAGTATGGCAGGTAGGTTCCAGAGTAATCCAGGAGTGGATCACTGGACAGCGGTCAAGAATATCCTGAAGTACCTGAAAAGGACTAAGGAGATGTTTCTCGTGTATGGAGGTGACGAAGAGCTCGCCGTAAAAGGTTACGTCGATGCAAGCTTTGACACAGATCCGAACGACTCTAAGTCGCAAACCGGATACGTATTTATTCTTAATGGGGGTGCGGTAAGCTGGTGCAGTTCCAAGTAAAGTGTCATAGCAGATTCTACATGTGAAGCGGAGTACATGGCTGCCTCGGAGGCGGCTAAGGAGGGTGTCTGGATGAAGCAGTTCATGACGGATCTTGGAGTGGTGCCAAGCGCACTGAATCCAATAACCTTGTTCTATGACAACACGGGTGCCATTGCCTTAGCAAAGGAACCACCGTTTCACAAGAAGTCCAGACACATCAAACGACGCTTCAACCTCATCCGCGACTACGTCGAAGGAGAGGACGTAAATATATGCAAAGTGCACACGGATCTGAATGTAGCAGACCCGCTGACTAGACCTCTTCCACGGCCAAAGCATGATCAACACCAGAACTGTATGGGTGTTAGATTTATTACAATGTAATTCGCATGATGATGTGAGGGCTAGATTATTGACTCTAGTGCAAGTGGGAGACTGTTGGAATTATGCCCTAGAGGCAATAATAAATATAGTTATTATTATAATTCATGTATCAAGATAATCGTTTATTATCCATGCTATAATTGTATTGAATGAAGACTCATTTACATGTGTGGATACATAGACAAAACACTGTCCCTATCAAGCCTCTAGTTGGCTAGCCAGTTGATCAAAGATAGTCAGTGTCTTCTGATTATGAACAAGGTGTTGTTGCTTGATAACTGGATCACGTCATTAGGAGAATCACGTGATGGACTAGACCCGAACTAATAGACGTAGCATGTTGATCGTGTCATTTTTTTGCTACTTTTTCTGCGTGTCAAATATTTGTTCCTATGACCATGAGATCATATAACTCACTAACACCGGAGGAATACTTTGTGTGTATCAAACGTCGCAACGTAACTGGGTGACTATAAAGATACTCTACATGTATCTCCGAAGGTGTTCGTTGAGTTAGTATGGATCAAGACTGGGATTTGTCACTCCGTGTGACGGAGAGGTATCTCGGGGCCCACTCGGTAATACAACATCACACACAAGCCTTGCAAGCAATGTAACTTGGTGTAAGTTGCGGGATCTTGTATTACGGAACGAGTAAAGAGACTTGCCGGTAAACGAGATTGAAATAGGTATGCGGATACTCACGATCGAATCTCGGGCAAGTAACATACCGAAGGACAAAGGGAATGACATACGGGATTATATGAATCCTTGGCACTGAGGTTCAAACGATAAGATCTTCGTAGAATATGTAGGATCCAATATGGGCATCCAGATCCCGCTATTGGATATTGACCGAGGAGTCTCTCGGGTCATGTCTACATAGTTCTCGAACCCGCAGGGTCTGCACACTTAAGGTTCGACGTTGTTTTATTCGTATTTGAGTTATATGGTTGGTTACCGAATGTTGTTCGGAGTCCCGGATGAGATCACGGACGTCACGAGGGTTTCCGAAATGGTCCGGAAACGAATATTGATATATAGGATGACCTCATTTGATTACCGGAAGTTTTTCGGAGTTACCGGGAATGTACCGGGAATGACGAATGGGTTCCGGGAGTTCACCGTGGGGGCAACCCACCCCAGGGAAGCCCATAGGCCTTGAGGGTGGCGCACCAGCCCTTAGTGAGCTGGTGGGACAGCCCGAATGGGCCCTATGCGCACTGGAAGAAAAATCAAAGAGAAAAGAAAAAAAGGAGGAGGTGGGAAAGGAAAGAAGGACTCCACCCACCAAACCAAGTAGGACTCGGTTTGGGGGGGAGTCCTTCCCCCCTTTGGCTCGGCCGACCCCCTTGGGGCTCCTTGAGCCCCAAGGCAAGGTCCCCCCTCTCCCACCTATATATACGGAGGTTTTAGTGCTGATTTGAGACGACTTTTCCACAGCAGCCCGACCACATACCTCCACGGTTTTTCCTCTAGATCGCGTTTCTGCAGAGCTCGGGCGGAGCCCTGCTGAGACGAGATCATCACCAACCTCCGGAGTGCCATCACGCTACCGGAGAACTCTTCTACCTCTCCGTCTCTCTTGCTGGATCAAGAAGGCCGAGATCATCGTCGAGGTGTTCGTGTGCTGAACGCGGAGGTGCCGTCCGTTCGGCACTAGATCGTGGGACTGATAGCGGGATAGTTCGCGGGGCGGATCGAGGGACGTGAGGACGTTCCACTACATCAACTGCGTTCACTAACGCTTCTGCTGTACAATCTACAAGGGTATGTAGATCACTCATCCCCTCTCGTAGATGGACATCACCATGATAGGTCTTCGTGCGCGTAGGAAAATTTTTGTTTCCCATGCGACGTTCCCCAACAAATCAATCGGGGGAGTGGAGCGAGGAGCCCACAAGCCCAGTAGGCGCGGGCCCCCCTGGCCGCGCCTAGCAGGCTTGTGGAGCGCTCAGGGATCCGCCGCCTCCAACTCCCGCTCTATTTAGTCCCTTTCGTTAGGAAAAAATCAAGGAGAAGAGTTCATCGCGTTTTACGATACGCAGGCGCCGCCACCACCTGTTCTTCCTGTGGAGGGTAGATCTCGAGTCCGTTCTGGGCTCCGGAGAGGGGAGATCATCGCCATCGTCATCACCAACTTTCCTTCATCGCCAATTCCATGATGCTCTTCACCATTCGTGAGTAATCTCATCGTAGGCTTGCTAGACGGTGATGGTTTGGATGAGATCTATCATGTAATCGAGTTAGTTTAGATGGGGATTGATCCCTAGTATCCGCTATGTTCTGAGATTGATGTTGCTACTACTTTGCCATGCTTAATGCTTGTCACTAGGGCCCGAGTGCCATGATTTCAGATCTGAACCTATTATGTTCTCGTCAATATATGTGTGTTCTTGATCCTATCTTGCAACTTGTAGTCACCTACTATGTGTTATGACCCGGCAACCCCGGAGTGACAATAGCCGGTACCACTCCCGGAGATGACCATAGTATGAGGAGTTCATGTATTCACTAATTGCTAATGCTTTGTTCCGGTTCTCTATTAAAAGGAGAACCTTAATATCCCGTAGTTTCCATTAGGACCCCGCTGCCATGGGAGGGATGGACAATAGATGTCGTGCAAGTTCTTTTCCCTAAGCACGTATGACTCTATACAGAATGCATGCCTACATTACATTGACGAACTAGAGCTAGTTACATATCTCCCCGTGTTATAACTGTTGCATGATGAATGTCATCCGGCATAAGTATCCATCACCGATCCAATGCCTACGAGTTTTTTCTACTGGTCCTTCCTATGTTACTTTGCCGCTACTGATGTCACTGCTCCTACTGTTACTCTGTCGCTATTGCTGCTACTGTTACCGCTACTGTTGTCACTGCTGCTACTATTACCGTTGCTACTGTTGCTATCACACCACTTTGCTACTGATACTTTGCTGCAGATACTAAGTCTTTAGGTGTGGTTGAATTGACAACTCAACTGCTATTACTCGAGAATATTCTTTTTCTTCCCCTTGTGTCGAATCAACAAATTTGGGTTGAATACTCTACCCTCGAAAACTGGTGCGATCCCTTATATTTGTGGGTTATCAAGACTATTTTCTAGCGCCGTTGCCGGGGAGGCCTATCACTATTCTCTGAGTCACTTGGGATTTACGTTTGTTGCTCACTATGAGGAATCCAAGACATCCAAAAACTAAAGTCTTGCCCTCAACTACGAGGACAGGTAAGGAACTGTCATCTAGCTCTGCACTTGATTCACCTTCAGTTATGAGTAAGTTTGCGACACCACCTCCTGCTAGAAATTTTGATGTGTCGCCTGTGCTTGATGATGCTGCTTCTGCTATCCATGATGCTTGTGACGATGCTTTGCTTGATACTGCTTTGCCAGTAGGTGCATTACTTTATGCACAAATTGCTAGAGTTGCTGCTGAATTTGATGATACTTATGAAACTGCTGAGATTATTGAAGTAGAACCTGCTATTTCACCTGTTAGAACTAGCACTCCTAGATATAAATTGCCTGATATAACTGAGAGTTATGTTATGCAGGGAGAGATAGCTGAGGACTTTCTTGCTTGTAAGGATAGCTATGATCTTGAGAAATTACTGCGTAAGTGGAAAGAACAATCTTTGAACGCTAGGATGAAATACGACCCGAAGTTTGCTACTTCGCCTATCTTTGTGACTGATAAGGATTATGAATTCTCTGTCGACCCTGAGTTAATCACTTTGGTCGAATCTGATCCTTTTCATGGTTATGCGTCTGAAACGGTTGTAGCACATCTTACTAAGTTGCACGATATAGCCACCCTATTCACGAGTGAGGAAAAGATCCGCCACTACTATATCCTTAAGTTGTTTCCTTTCTCACTAAAGAATGATGCTAAGACTTGGTTCACTTATCTTGCTCCTGGTTGTGTGCGTAGTCCCCAGGATATGATCTACTACTTCTCTGAGAAATATTTTCCTGCCCATAAGAAGCAAGCTGCCTTGCAGGAAATATACAACATTGCGCAAGTTGAAGAAGAGAGTCTCCCACAAGCTTGGGGAGGCTTGTCCAGCTACTGAATGCTTTGCCTGATCACCCTCTTGAGAAGAATGAAATACTTGATATCTTCTATAATGGACTAACCAATACTTCTAGGGACCACCTAGATAGTTGTGCCAGTTGTGTTTTCAGGGAACGAACTGTGGAACAAGCTGAGATTCTATTGAATAATATCTTGTGCAATGAGAATGCTTGGACTGTTCCCAAACCACCTCCGAAGCCAACTCCGAAGAAAAGAGGTATTCTATTCCTCAGTCCTGAAGATATGCAAGAAGCTAAGAAATCTATGAAAGAGAAAGGCATTAAATCTGAAGATGTCAAAAACCTACCACCTATCAAAGAGATCCATGGTCTTGATAACCCGACACAGGTAGTAGAGGTAAATTCTCTTCGTAGATTCAATGAGAGTGATATTCCTTTTGATAAACCTGCTAGCTTATGCGTAGATGAACTTGATAACTTTGTTGCCAAACAACAAAGTTTCAGTGATTATGTTAGCACACAATTGGAACAGAATGCTCGTATGCTTAGTCATTTAAGTGCTTGTGTGGATAGAAATGTCATTGATCTTAAGCTTTTGAGTAAACATGCCTCTATGGTTACTACTCAAGTAGAACAAGTAATTAAGGCTCAAAATGACTTTCTCAATTAGTTGAATGACAATTCTGTTAGAGTCGTCACTAGAGGCGGTAGAATGACCTAGGAACCTTTGTATCCTGAGGGTCAACCTAAGAGAACTGAACAAGATTCTAAAGGAGTTAGCACCGAGGCACCTAGTCATTCTAGGAAGAAAAAGAAAGATGATAGGAACTTACATGCTAGCAAACCTGCCACTGTTACACCCGAGAGTCCAAACGATGTCTCTGTTTGTGATGCTGAAACACAATCTGGTGATGAACATGAGCCTAATGATAATATCGATAGTGGTGTTTGTCGTGGTTTTGTCACGGCAGATGTCCTCGTGAAAGGACTTAGTGTTGGAGCCATCGCACCTTGATGGCGACTCAAAGGGGTTGAACGGGAGCGAGATAGAGATTTACCCAGGTTTGGCCCCTCGTGAGGAGGTAAAAGCCTACGTCCTGCTTTGTGTTGTATTGATGAAGTTTCAATTACAAGGAGGGCGTAACTCGCCTGACCTAGCACTCGATGATTTCTAACCTACCCTCTCCCTCCCTGGGACTCGCCTTTATATACAGGTCGAGTCCTTAGGGTTTACAAGGGTCCTTTCCTTTACACAAATCGTGACTCTTGCGATCTCTAAGTCGCAATCTTTCCAAGGCTTGGAGACCTTCTCTATTATGGACTCCTTCCGAAGGTTTAGAACCGCCATATGACTTCCGGCCTTACCAGGCCAAGGCCCAAACCACATTGAGATGAATCGCCAGCTTCGGTGACCCGGCCCAACTAGGGCAGGTTATCCAACAGATAATATCCCCAACATTAGGCCCCAGATTGACCTGAATTCTTTTCACGCCAATATCCTCACTCAATTAGGGGCGATTCATCTTCACTCCTCTTATGCGCCATGTACTTAAACCGCCATCTGCTGCGGAAAAACTCAAGTCGCCCAACCGCTTCTTGTTAGCGCCTCCTTATCCCTTGAATCTCGGAAGGGATGATGATGTAATCCCCAACGGATCCTTCGACATCGTTATCCCAAAAATTTCGGGGCGCCATCATGGCGAATATTTATCTTTTGGCAGTTCCCGCTCGTGGCGCCTCGATCCTAGGGCCCAACCTGATAAATAGGCGGGAGGAAGGGACTAGGCGCATTTCACCTACCCGTCTTGTCACCCTTCTCTTCCTCGCCGTCGCAGCGAAAATCTTATCGCCACCCGAGAGCTCCGCCACCACCCCAAGACCTCGTCGTCATACGAAAGCTTCGGCGCCGCCCAAAGACTTTGTCGCCGCCGAACACCTCGTCGTGGCTGAGCATTTCGTCGCCGTCGAACGCCTCACCACCGTCGAGCACCTTGTCGCCGTCGAACACCTCGTCGCCACCTGAAATCTTCGCATCCGTCCGAGATCTTCGTCGCCGTCCACGCAACGCTCGCGGCAAACCCCTCTTCGGACGTCTCGAGCCGTTTCCATCAGGTCAGCTTCCCGCCATTAAAAGCAGATCCATGTTTTTCGCGGTTCATACCTACTGTGTTCTTGGTACCTCCGAATGGCTTCGTAATTCTTGATTAGTTGGCGATGATGATAGAGAGCACAATAATGTTTTTCATACCTTTATTTGTTCGGCCTTGACATGCATACTTAGAAAAGGCTTCACCAAATCAGCAGTATTGTTCCCACCTTAGTCGCAGGCCGTTTTATCCAAACATTTTTCGCAGTCATTTCTGTCTGTCCGGTAGATCCATAATCTATCGCTTGTCGAGTGAAATCTGTTTATAATCTTATACTTCACCATCTTGACAAGTACTACTGATGCTCTGAAACACCTCTCCTTTAAGTAGTAAGAGTTTCATAAGTCGCCTTTGGCAGCCTGACCCGGACATTCGTCGGCGGGTCAAAAACCTCCCTTAGCCATCAGGCAAATTGCTTTGGCGAGTCAAATAAACTTGTTTCACCATTTTTAGAAGATGCTTGGCGTGTTGATTTACCTGTAATTTTATCCCTTTGTAGCATGGGCACTGTTTTCAAAAGTGATTGGCTCCCGACCAAGGTCAATGATGCTATACTTAATGACTATGTAAAAACGGGGAATCTGGACCCTCAAGAGGTTATCGGTTGGCGCACCGGGTTAGGAGAAGAAGTCCCCAATCCCAAAGAAGGGGAGATAGTTGTTTTTGTTGAACACCTTGAACGGGACTTTAAGCCACCCGGATCGAAATTCCTCAGAGAGGCCATGACTTTTATGAATGTCCGCCTCCGAGATTTAGGGCCCAACTCGACAAGCAATCTATGCCAGTTCCAAGTGTTTTGCGAGGCTTACTTGCGGATGGAACCCTCAGTTCCCTTATTCTGGTACTTCTTCCACTTGAATCGCCAAACAGAATTTCACAATGGCCCCAGCCTGGAGCTTGGTGGTGTCAATGTTCAGCGCCGTAGGGATAGCTCATTCCCGTCACTCGCCATGCCAAGCCATCCCAAAGGCTGGGGCGAGTCTTGGTTTTACTGCCGGGAGACTTCGCCTGAGGGCGAGAACAAGCTTCTGGGTTATAGGGAAGATCGCCATCCAACAAATTTTAAACTCCCAGACAAGCTCACCGAAGAAGAGGAGTCAGATTTTATCCCAGTATTGTCCGAGTTAAGATCTTTGACAAACAACGGCCTTACTGGGGTTGACTTGATCCGCTGCTGGGTCGAATGGCGTATCCTCCCTTTAAGTCGCCGGGACGAGTTAATGTGTGAGTTCGACGGCACCCTGGACCATCCTCAATGCTACTTCCACACGGCTCTGACGGAAAATGATATTGTAACCATCATCAAGAAGTTGACCGGCGAACCCGCGGCAAAATGCGGCCAAATAGGTCTTAAACCTTTCTGTAATATTAACCCGGCACCAAAGGTAAATAACTTAACCCGCCTTTCATTTTTTATTCCTTACGTCTTACTTGAACTATGACCTCTTATAAAATATGTCATTTCAGAAAGGTGATAAATTTTGGTCCAAGAGGCCAAAAAAGTCAGCCATGAAGCAAGCTAGGCCGCCTCCAAAGAATAAATCCAAGGGCAAGGGCAAAGCTACCGTTACGGAGCCATCTGAAGCTGATGAATCCCAAGTCGGCGACGTACTTTCGGAGGTAAAAAATCCATCCTCTTTTAAATCTCCATTACTGATAATTTTGTGTTTACACCTCTGTATCTCTTGTGTAGAATGAAGACAATGAAAGCCAGGAGGATTCTGTAGAGGTAATTTCTGTTTCCTCCGACTCACCTTCTCCTCCACCTAAGCCGGCCAGGCGAATTTGCGGGAAGTTCCCTTCTCACACCCAAATGCTTGTCTGGATCCAAATTTCCTTTTAAAGAAAACGCACCATGCTTCAAATCGGAAAACTCGGAGTCATTCTGGAGACTTGGTGTCCGGGTTATCAACAAGAACCAAGAAAAGGCAAAATGAGGTATCTTTTAATAACACTTCTTTATGTCCTTTTGAATCACGTTTTGTAATCTGCTCATATCTTTGAAGTATTTATTTTTGCAGAGTTCTCCTCCCACATCCGGCGACTCAGTGATGTCGGCACTTCCACCGATGATCCGTGTCCTTGGGTAAGCCTTTGATAACATTTACCTTTGGTCTAATGGTGATAATATCCATTCCTTTAAACACACCCCCTTCTCCTTTCAGGGCACAGGCGAAGAAAAGGAAAACTGGCGGGTCAACTCCCATTACAACTTCGGAGCCTATCGAAAAATCGGCGCCGATCCAGGATAACCCGGACCAAGACAAACCTGAAGATCAAGTGGATCTCCCCAGCTCGCCCAAGGAAACCATCGAAGCACCTAACCCGCCAAGTCCATTGAAAACAACAGAAGACCCAGACGCTGTAGTTATCACCAGTACTCGCTTCTCTAAACCGGCCACAGCGGTTTTATCGAAACATGTATCATCGTCAGCTCAACCTGTTTTTGAGCATGAACTTTCCAAGGCTAAGCTCTCCCAATATGAGAATCTCAAATTCAAAGAACTTTTCTCTGGCTTTGCAAGTCGCCTGGAGGCGAGTTATGAGATGGAGAAGAGTCTGCTTCGATTGCTGAAAAACAAACATGAGGTACGTCTTGTTGTACACTGTATTATCCTCATTAACCCCCAAGGGCCGGGTCATCTGTAAAAAGACGAGCCGGGTCTTGATAATGGAAGAAAAAACGTTTGACCTGTAACCCCCAAGGGTCGGGTCATCTGTAAAAAGATGAGCCGGGTCTTGATAATTGAAGAAAACACTTTCGACCTGTAACCCCCAAGGGCCGGGTCATCTGTAAAAAGATGAGTCGGGTCTTGATAATTGAAGAAAAAACTTTCGGCCTGTAACCCCCAAGGGCCGGGTCATCTGTAAAAAGATGAGTCGGGTCTTGACACTGTATAATTTTGTCTAAAAAGTTATACATTAGCCCCCAAGTGTCAGGGATGTTGCTTGCAATAGTTCTGGAACTTGCCCCTTGATTATATATTTCGACATGAATCACTTATCCAAACTGAATCAGCATTTGGCGACTTGAAGAAAAGTTTAACCGATCAGCAAGACGCCCGGGCAAAATCAGAAGAGAAATGTCAACTGATCCTCTCTGAGATGGAGAAGCTAAAAGCCGACTTGAAAAGGGCTCAAGCTGACCAAGATGCTTTGACAAAGCGAGCAGAAATAGCTGAAGCCAAATTGGACACTGTGCAACAAGAGTTGTCCGGCTTAAAGCGACATATCTCCAACATGGCGCAAGCTGTCTTTGGTAAAAAAACCAACCTTTGACCTTGCACTTTATAAATAAACAGCTTTGTACAAATCGGTAACTATCATTATCTTTTGCACAGGTCCGAGAGTCGCCAATATCCAAGATGGTTGTGTCCTGATGCTGAAGGTGATTTACACATTGACGGAGCAACTATATACCGGAAGTGTGCTGACCGTGAAAGTAGTGATGGGCGCCAAGGAACCCATAACGTCGATAAAGAAGATGCTTGGCTGCTTATCTACTCTTCCTCCTCAAATTGGCGAGCTAACTCGGTCAGCCGCCCGGAAAGGAGCACTGACTACCCTGAGTTGGTGTTTAGCATATGCTCTAGAAATAAACCCAGAAGAAGTAGCAGCGGGCTTTCCTCAGCTCAAGGATGACGGGTCAGAGTTTGCTGAAGAGGACTACCAGCGTGTTGTTAAAGACTCCCGTTTGGCGGCGACTCAGCTTGCTGCAAGCTTGGATTTATCAAAATACCAAACCGCCTATGACAACAAGAACAAGAAAGTTAACCCGCCAACCTTTGTGACGACCAACTTAACTCCGTGTCGACCCAAGAATCCTTTTGACTTGGAGGCGGATCTCTCATCAGTGCTGAACGACGAAGATGAATTCGCCGCGTTATCCAAGTGTAACTAGGTACTGGGCGATTTGCAAATTGAAGTCGGCCAAAGCTTGCAGCAGGCTAATCCAAGGTCATCAGCAGAATAAAACTTCATAGATTTGGCCATGAGAGCCATGTAATAAGTCTTTTTAAGAATCAAACTGGTTCTGCGATATCTTGAAAAATCCTTATGTCGCCCTTAAGGCGTTTTGAAATGCTTGACCCACCGTGTGAGGCGTTTTTATGATTCTTGACCCGCCACTGAGGCGTTTTCATGATGCGTGACCCGCCATGGCTAGAGTGATTTTGATCATCAACCTGTTTTAAGCTTGAAAACATATATCAAACCATCTCAGTGAGTAATGGGTGATAATAAATAGCAATCGGCCCAAGATATTTTGAGGCGAGTCACAAAAAAAAGTCTAAAAAACCTTGTGGCAGTGCCAGGAAGGTAAAAAATAACAATTTCGTCGGCTCATCAGGTCGCGACGGGATAGGGCGAGTTAAATAAGCTCAAGCGACACCCAAGGGAGACTTTTGTATCAAAAGCTCAATTATTTAGACCGGCTGATCAGGCACAAGTCAAGTTTCGGTGAAGCGGGTTCAATGAACCAATGGTTTCTCTATTTTCCATGTGAGGCGCTTGCCGGTACCAGACATGTTTTAACCAAGGCGAGTTCAGGGTCCATGAGCGGAATAACTCGCCAAGAGTTAACGGGTCCATATGGCGATTCGGCCAACACATAGTCCAATATAACCATTTGTAATGCGGTAATTTTTCGCAGGCCAAATGGGTAGTAAGGTTGATATCAGTGAGAGGAAGCCCCCAAGTGACCTATGATTAAGGGAAAAACCGTCATAGGATTGTAGAAGCGTATACGCTATTACCACAAAATGACTTGAGAACACATTGTCCTCAAGTAAGCCGGCTTAATCCACAAAATCACATAAGGCGCCTATGTTTGAATCGCGCGCTTGTGGCGACTTCGATCCTCTTTGGCTTATCGATACCCAGTTTTGTAATAAGCGCGTCGTGGCGACTTGAGCTCTTTGGTATGGATAGCGTCCATGTTTGGGCGACTTGTTGGTGAAAGAATAAAGATCCATACCTTTCCATAAGATGAATTAGCAGGAAAGCCCCCAAGTCGGGAGGCGTTAATTTTATTGCTTTATAAGAAATGAAAAACTTACAAAACGTAGAGCTAATAGCTCAAGTGTAATAAGGCCGCAAGTGGGCTATGTTCCAGGGGCGAGTTGACTCAGCCTCCGTGGTTGGCCGATCAGGCCGTAGATCCACCAGATAGTAAGACCCGTTGCGAAGGTTTTTACTGACGACGAACGGTCCTTCCCATGGTGGTGATAACTTATGCATGCCAGTACGATCTTGTATCAGCCGAAGCACTAAGTCGCCTTCCTGAAAGGTTTGGCTCTTGACCCGGCGGCTGTGATAACGCCGCAAGTCCTGCTGATAAATGGCCGATCGGGTTGTAGCCAAATCACGCGCTTCCTCCAAGGCGTCCAAAGTGTCTTGACGCGCCAGTTCGTTGTCTTGTTCCACATAAGCGGCAACCCTGGGCGAGTCATGCCTTATGTCAGTGGGAAGAACGGCTTCTGCTTCATAGACCAGAAAGAAAGGAGTAAAACCCGTAGAACGGTTCAGGGTGGTCCGGATGCTCCATAGTACCGATGGCAACTCCTCAACCCAACACCCCGGGGTACGTTCCAAGGGAACCCTGAGTCGAGGTTTGATTCCCCGCAAAACTTCCTGGTTCGCCCGCTCCGCCTGTCCATTAGATTGCGGGTGAGCAACTGCAGAAACATCAAGCCGGATGTGCTCACGACGGCAAAACTCCTGCATCGCTCCTAGAGATAGATTAGTGCCATTATCAGTAATGATGCTGTGCGGATATCCGAACCGGAAGATTAATTTTTTCAAGAATTTGACCGATGTCTCCGCATCGCAAGCTCCAACAGGCTCTGCTTCAACCCACTTGGTGAACTTATCAACCGCCACCAGCAAATGACTTTTCTTGTTGGACGACATCTTAAAGGGGCCAACCATGTCTAACCCCCAAACCGTGAAAGGCCAAGTGATAGGTATCATCCTTAGTTCTTGAGCCGGCACATGGGCATGTCGCCTGTAACGTTGGCATCCATCACATCGACGAACTATCTCCTCTACATCTGCATGGGCCGTCAACCAGAAGAAACCATGACGGAACGCCTTTGAAACCAAGGAGCGTGACCCGGCGTGATGCCCACAATCTCCGGAATGAATGTCATTTAGAATTATGCACCCTTCTTCGGAGGAAACACATCTTTGAAAAACCTCGGAAGTGCTCCGTTTATATTGTTCGCCATTGATGATCACCATGGATTTGCTTCGCCGAGCGATTTGGCGAGCCAACACTTCATCCGTAGGTAACTCGCCTCGGGCGAGATAGGCCAGATACGGAAGAACCCAATCCGGTATAACATCGAGAGCCGCCACGAACTGGGACTCAGGATCTGGTATTGCCAATTCCTCCTCTGAAGGCAACCTTACGGAAGGATTATGCAGAGTATCCAGAAAAAATTGGGGGGAACCGGCTTACGCTGGGAACCGAGACGTGAAAGGGCATCAGCTGCTTCGTTAAGGCGCCGGTCAATGTGATCAACCTGATAGCCATGGAAATGACCCGCCACATCGGACACAGCCCTCCTGTAAGCCGCCATCAAGGGGTCCCGAGAATCCCAAGTGCATGAAACTTGCTGAGCCACGAGATCAGAGTCGCCAAAACATCTGACCCGCGTAAGGTTCATCTCCTTGGCGAGTCGTAAGCCGTGAAGCAAAGCTTCGTATTCCGCAGCGTTGTTGGTACATGGAAACATGAGTCGGAGGATGTAACAGAATTTGTCCCCTTGAGTCGATATCAGCACCACACAAGCCCCCGAGCCTTCCAACTGTCTAGATCCGTCAAAATAAATAGTCTAGTATGTAAGGTCATGCCTGTCTTCCGGGATCTGTAACTCGGTCTTGCCAGTGTGGGTATCGTTGCTTGGAAAGAGTTAGCACCTCGCTGATAAAATACATCGGGCGCTGCACAGGGTATTCCTTCCGTTGCTTCTTCCTTTCGACGACAACCGCCACACTCACTGCTTTGGAGTTTGCCGTAATATATAAAAGCATGGGCTCTTTCTCAGTCGGGGTGGCCAAGACCGGCGGGTTGACCAGCTGCCGCTTTAAGGCTTCGAAAGCTTCATCGGCTTCGTCTGTCCAAACAAAATGGTCAGATTTCCTAAGCAATTGATAAAGGGGAATAGCTTTCTCTCGTAGACGGCTTATGAAACGACTTAAGGCCGCAATACGACCTGCCATCCGTTGGACTTCATTAATATTCGCTGGTTTCCCCAGGGAGGTAACCGCTTCGATCTTGTCCGGGTTAGCTTCGATGCCGCGCTCAGACACCAGGAAGCCCAACAACTTTCCTGCAGGAACACCAAAAACACACTTGGTGGGATTAAGCTATTGGAAATATGCCCTAGAGGCAATAATAAATTAGTTATTATTATATTTCTTTGTTCATGATAATCGTTTATTATCCATGCTATAATTGTATTGATTGGAAACACAGTGCATGTGTGGATACATAGACAAAACAGTGTCCCTAGTAAGCCTCTAGTTGACTGGCTCGTTGATCAAAGATGGTCAAGGTTTCCTGACCATAGGAAAGTGTTGTCACTTGATAACGGGATCACATCATTAGGAGAATCATGTGATGGACTAGACCAAAACTAATAGGCGTACATGTTGATCATGTCATTTTGTTGCTACTGTTTTCTGCGTGTCAAGTATTTGTTCCTATGACCATGAGATCATATAACTCACTGACACCGGAGGAATGCTTTGTGTGTATCAAACGTCGCAACATAACTGGGTGACTATAAAGATGCTCTACAGGTATCTCCGAAGGTGTTCGTTGAGTTAGTATGGATCGAGACTGGGATTTGTCACTCCGTGTGACGGAGAGGTATCTCGGGGCCCACTCGGTAATACAACATCGCACACAAACCTTGCAAGCAATGTGACTTAGTGTAAGTTGCGGGATGTTGTATTACGGAACGAGTAAAGAGACTTCCCGGTAAACGAGATTGAAATAGGTATGCGGATACTGACGATCGAATCTCGGGCAAGTAACATACCGAAGGACAAAGGGAATCACATACGGGATTATATGAATCCTTGGCATTGAGGTTCAAACGATAAGATCTTCGTAGAATATGTAGGATCCAATATGGGCATCCAGGTCCCACTATTGGATATTGACCGAGGAGTCACTCGGGTCATGTCTACATAGTTCTCGAACCCGCAAGGTGTGCACACTTAAGGTTCGGCGTTGTTTTATGTGTATTTGAGTTATATGGTTGGTTACCAAATGTTGTTCGGAGTCCCGGATGAGATCACGGACGTCACAAGGGTTTCCGAAATGGTCCGGAAACGAAGATTGATAAATAGGATGACTTCATTTGGTTACCGGAAGGTTTTCGGGCATTACCGGTAATGTACCGGGAATGACGAATGGGTTCCGGACTTTCACCGGAAGGGGGGACCACCCACCCGGGAGGGCCCAAGGACCTTGGGGGTGGCGCACCAAGTAGGTGGGGTCAGCCCAAGGCTGTCTTGCGCAAGAGAGAAAGAAAAACCAAAAGAAGAGAAAGAAAAAAAAGGGGAAAGGTGGGAAAGAAGAGTAGGACTCCACCTTCCAATCCAAGTTGGACTAGGATTGGAGGAGGACTCCTCCTCCCCTTGGTGGTGCACCCCTTGGGGCTCCTTGAGCCTCAAGGCAAGCCTCCCGTCCCCTCCTCCTATATATATGGAGCTATTAGGGCTGATTTGAGACAACTTTTGCCACGGCAGCCAGACCACATACCTCCACGGTTTTTCCTCTAGATCGCGTTTCTGCGGAGCTCAGGCGGAGCCCTGCTGAGATTAGATCACCACCAACCTCCGGAGCACCGTCACGCTGCCAGAGAACTCAACTACCTCTCCGTCTCTCTTGCTGGATCAAGAAGGCCGAGATCATCGTCGAGCTGTACGTGTGCTGAACGCGAAGGTGCCGTCCGTTCGGCACTAGATCGGAACGGATCGTGGGACGGATCGCGGGACGGTTCATGGGACAGTTCGCGGGGCGGGTCGAGGGACGTGAGGACGTTCCACTACATCAACCGCGTTTCATAACGCTTCTACTGTGCGATCTACAAGGGTACGTAGATCAGAAATCCCCTCTCGTAGATGGACATCACCATGATAGGTCTTCGTGCGCATAGGGAAATTTTTGTTTCCCATGCGACGTTCCCCAACAGTGGCATCATGAGCTAGGTTCATGCGTAGATGTCTTCTCGAGTAGAACACAAAAGTTTTTGTGGGCGGTGATGTGCATTTTTCTGCCCTCCTTAGTCTTTTCTTGATTCCGCGGTATTGTTGGATCGAAGCGGCTCGGACCGACATTACTCGTATGCTTACGAGAGACTGGTTTCATCGCTACGAGTAACTCCGTTGCTCAAAGATGACCGGCGAGTGTCGGTTTCTCCAACTTTAGTTGAATCTGATTTGACCGAGGAGGTCCTTGGATGAGGTTAAATAGCAATTCATACATCTCCGTTGTGGTGTTTGTGTAAGTAAGATGCGATCCTACTAGATACCCATGGTCACCACGTAAAACATGCAACAACAATTAGAGGATGTCTAACTTGTTTTTGCAGGGTATGCTTGTGATGTGATATGGCCAACGATGTGATGTGATATATTGGATGTATGAGATGATCATGTTGTAATAGTTAATATCGACTTGCACGTCGATGGTACGGCAACCGGCAGGAGCCATAGGGTTGTCTTTAAACTATTGTGCTTGCAGATGCGTTTACTATATTGCTAGGACGTAGCTTTAGTAGTAATAGCATGAGTAGCACAACAACCCCGATGGCGACACGTTGATGGAGATCATGATGATGGAGATCATGGTGTGACGCCGGTGACAAGAAGATCGTGCCGGTGCTTTGGTGATGGAGATCAAGAAGCACATGATGATGGCCATATCATGTCACTTATGAATTGCATGTGATGTTAATCCTTTATGCACCTTATCTTGCTTAGAACGACGATAGCATTATGAGGTGATCTCTCACTAAAATTTCAAGACGAAATTGGGTTCTCCCCGACTGTGCACCATTGCGACAGTTCTTCGTTTCGAGACACCACGTGATGATCGGGTGTGATAGACTCAACGTTCACATACAACGGGTGCAAAACAGTTGCACACGCGGAACACTCGGGTTAAGCTTGATGAGCCTAGCATGTGCATACATGGCCTCGGAACACATGAGACCGAAAGGTCGAGCATGAATCGTATAGTTGATATGATTAGCATAGAGATGCTTACCACTGAAACTATTCTCGACTCACGTGATGATCGGACTTGAGATAGTGGATTTGGATCATGTACCACTCAACTGACTAGAGAGATGTACTTTTTGAGTGGGAGTTCTTATGTAATATGATTAATTGAACTAATTGTCATGAACATAGTCTAATGGTCTTTGCGAATTACGATGTAGCTTGCGCTATAGCTCTACTGTTTTTATATGTTCCTAGAGAAAATTTAGTTGAAAGTTGATAGTAGCAAACTTTGCAGAGGATTGTCCTTGTTGCTGCGCAGAAGGCTTATGTCCTTAATGCACCACTCGGTGTGCTGCACCTCGAGCGTCGTCTGTGGATGCTGTGAACATCCGACATACACGTTTCTGATGACTACACGATAGTTCAGTGCAAAATACTTAATGGCTTAGAAGTAAGGCGCCGAAGACGTTTTGAAACGTCACGGAACATAAGTGATGTTCTAAAGAGATGAAATTGTGATTTCATGCTTGTGCCCTTGTTAAGAGGTACGAGACCTCCAACAAGATTCTTTGTCCACAAAATAAATGAGAAAAGCTCAATCGTTGAGCGTGTGCTCAGATTGTCTGAGTATGACAATCGCTTGAATCAAGTGGGAGTTAATCTTCCAGGTGAGATAGTGATGGTTCTCCAAAGTCACTGCCACCAAGCTGTGAGAGCTTCGTGATGAACTATAACATATCAATGATATATACAATGATCCTTGAGCGATTCGCGATGTTTGACACTGCGAAAGTGGAAATCAATAAGGAACATCAATAGTTGATGGTTAGTAAAACCACTAAGTTTCAAGAAAGGCAAGGGCTAGAAGGGATACTTCGTGAAACGGCAAAACAGTTGCTGCACTAATGAAGAGACCCAAGATTAAACCCAAACCCGAGACTAAGTGCTTCTGTAATGAGGGGAACAGTCACTGAGGCGGAGCAACTCTAGATACTTGGTAGATAAGAAGGCTCACAAAAGTCGAAAGAACTATATTTGATATACATGATGTTGATGTGTACTTTACTAGTACTCCTAGTAGCATGAGGGTATTGGATACCGGTTCGGTTGCTAAGTGATTAGTAACACGAATGATAGCTACGGCATAAACTGTAATGCCCCAAGTGTAGAACCTTCCCTTTTTGGACCTACTTCATGTGGGACCACCTTGTCAGAGATTATGATGTTAAAGTTGATACCATGATTTCATGTGTCTTCCTTCTATTTTCTTCTCATGCATGCATGCATAGCATATCATTGCATGCCCTTACATGAGTTGTTGCACTATGATTTCTTGTGGTGTTAGTAATAGATGTAGGTGGTGATCTTGTGGTTAGCTACCTTGTGATTTCATGTGTGATGTCATGTGATGATGGTGTGTGGAGTGTAGGAGTGGTTGCTTGGGATTTTCAAAGCCCATTGCAACTTTCAAACCCTTTTCATCTCCTAATTTTTCATGTTCAAATTCCATCTTCACAAGAGCTGTTTTAAAATGTCTTGTATTTAGAGGTTATTGTGGGGATGATGATGTGATGATGTGGAGTTTTATTTTGGTCTTGAGGGTGTATATAAATCACAAAACAGTATAATTAATTGTTGTTTTGTATTTATTTCAATGTTTTAAAAGCTTAGGTATTTTTAGGCCCAGGGTCATTTTTGTTTTGATTTTTACTATCAGCAGTAGTCCTGAGGGTTTCTTTTCTTTCTCTGTTTTTTTACCTAATTAGGAATAATGCCAAGGTTGTTTTCTTTCTTCCTTCTCTGGTGGGCTCCCTCCCACCCAGAGAGGCCCAGTTTCTCTCCTAGGCCCATACCCCTTCGAGTTGTGTAGCAGCCCACGCGAGACCCCTCTTCTTCCTCCCGACGTCATGCACGTACGAATGCAGCTCCACCTCTCGATCGCCTCCCCTTGATCCTGTGGCTCCAGCGTATTCCCCGAGGTGATATAAGGTGGAGGGAACCCTCCTCCTCCCCTAGGGTTCCCTCTCCTTCTCCCCAGCGCCGCCACCTCCCTCCTTTCTCCTCTTTCTTCTCTGGTAAGTCTCCTGTAGCCAATAGCAGAGAGAAGCAGAGGAGCTCCGCCGCGTCTACGCCGTCCTCCCGCCGTCTCCGGCGCCGGTGGCCATTTCCACGGGCTCGGGGAGACTCCCCGCGACCCATTCCCACCAGCGTTGAGGATGAGGGGCGACCACAACGTCGGCCAGGAGCGCGCCATCGCCTCGGCCCCGGAGTTCCCGTCGTCTTCCTCTACTTCGTCGGCAGCAGCGAACCGCCGGCGTCTTCCTCCCGAGCGGCTCCTCCTCCTTCCCCCGAGGTGAGCAAGGCCCTCTCTTCCCTTCTCCCTCGTTGGTTCCGACGAGCCGGTTGCAGGTAGCCGTGCCGTGCGTTTGCAGCAAGTGTACATGCAGTCTGGAGCTTTTCGTGGTGCATGCAGTAGCAGTAGCAGTAGGAAGTCGCCCTCCTCGTGGTGCAGCAGCATAGCGCCTTGATCTCTCCACGCACAGCAGCGGCAGCAGCAGCAGTGCGGTGCACCGGCGGCCTCCCTGTTGCCGGCGCACCTCCGTGCAGTAGCAGTCTCGTCCGGTAGCGCAGCAGCAGCCGATCGAGTAGAGGCGTGGTGGTTTCGGTGTTATGTGTAGCAGAGGTTCTTTCCCCCCATAGGTAATGCTGGACGTGTAGGGGGCTCGCCTCCGGTAGCGCAGCGCAGCAGCAACCCCAGAGAACACCCCGGCGAACTCCCTGTCGCTGGTGTTCTCTGTAGGCAGAGGGGGTGTCCTGTTAGCTTACCTGTTTCAGATCCCTGTTTTGTCAATTACCATGTCGTAGCGCAGTGGTATAGCAGGTGTTTGTCTTCGAGAGGGTGTGGGTTCGAATCCCTGCTTGCCCCCTTTTTAGTTCCTGCTTCGTGGCATAGTGTCATGCAATAGCTGCACTTGCTATATAACTTGATCTTTCCCTTGTTGTTGTCGAACTAGAGACTGCAGTAGAGTGGTAATGCTGTTGGGGGTGCTAGCAGAGGGTGCAGGGTTCGATTCCCCCTCACCCCCTTTTATTTTTTGTTGTTGTTGTTTCCCTTGTTGTTTTCTCTTGTATTGCTAGATGTGATGCCATGTTATTGCTACATCATGTGGCAGTTATTTGTTTCCTCCTCTCTGTTGCAACTTGTGTAGCCTAGTATATTTTGGTGTTGGTCATATATGTAGTGTGTGTGTGGTGCTTCCCTTGTAGAGAAGTATGTGTAGGTGGCTTGATATATACTTGCTTATGAGGCTAGATATATGGCAGATTGTGTGTGTGTGGTGTTGCACACCATGTGGTGGTGCTAGTGTATGTATGCATGTGTGTGTAAGTGTCATATGCATGTGTTAACATTCTTTTGCGTTGCTAGCATGTGTAGGTGGTGTGGTTTCTACTAGATGACATGCATATGAGTAGATGTGAGTGTGTGGGAAACAGCCCCATTTGCAACTTGTGCACCTCCTCATGTTTAATATGAGAGAGGACATGATGTTTGTGTGTGTGGGTGACATAGTGAGAGAAGCATTGGTGTTGTTGATGTGCATGACACAAACATGGGGTTCAAACCCCCATGTCACTTTGTCATTGTGCACATGAACCCAACCTTTGTAGTTGTTGTCTTAGTAGGGTACTTTATGGAGTTGCATATTCAGTTTTGTTGCAAGTTTGAGCCTTGATTCCATGGAATAGGTGGAGCCCAAGGGCATGAGCTTTTGTGTGATAGTAGTAGGGGTTTTTGCTCTACACTATAGTGGTGTCAATTACCTCTTGGTGTAATGTGTGTGCAAACTATGCCTAGACAAAGTGGGCATGTGGCTGAAAAATTCCAGATTAGTGAACTCTGAAATTTCACCAAGTCTGGGATGCTGGAAACATTTTCTTCTCTTATAGATGAGGATGTGCTGGTCATTCTGTTGAGAACTAGCCTTAGTTCAGTGCTAGGATTTTGAACCTGGTATGTTTGTGAAGATTCCTGTCAATTTTATAATCATTTGGAGTCCAGTAGGTTGTCTTTTGATTGCTGTCAAAAAGCTTCAGAACAGAGACAGAAACTCAGGTGCAGGAATTTTCACTAAGTCCCTGAGATCTGATGGTTATGGGGAAGTTTGTGACCTTGTATCTTCTAGAGTTTAATTCCTTTTGCTGTGATTATTGCTGGTGCTTGTAGTGTTCTTGGTTGGCAACAGCCACATATATTATTTGTCATGTTTGAAGACCTGTAGCTATGTTGCATGCAGCTCCCAAAGAGCTAAGGTGCAGATTAGGTAGTTTTGTCATTTTGATCAATGTGTGTGCTTGATTGATGTTGTGGTGTTCTTCCTTGCTCAAATTCATTCATGTTGGAATGATACGGGTCTTGGCAACCTGGGAATACCAGGTTTGTGCCATTTGAGTGTGTGGTGTTGAATCTTCCACGTAGAGCTTCATATCTTGTTTCGTTGATTCCCGTTGATCCGTAGCTCCGTTTGCAATGTTCTTTATATGGTTTTGCACCGTTTTCACGAGCCGCATCTGTTCATGTCATTCTCATGCATGTCAAAATATCTTAGTGTACAGTTCTGTCCAGAAACTTGCAGTAGTTTATTTTGCTTGTGCTAGTGATAGAAATAGTGGTGCATGCTCAATTTTCATCTCATGCATCATGTGATTGTTGCATCTTGTGGTGCTGCTGTTCATTGGATGTTATTCTTATTTTGGGTAGCACCGGGATCGGAGAACGAATACGTGGAGTCAGGAGAGTACGTGCAGGACGATCCAGAACCATTCCAAGCTGAGGATATCACAGGCAAGATGATATGACCTTGATTCCATCTCTAGACTTGTTACGTTAGTTTCGTTTCCATGCCAAATTGCTCGTTGCCTACCACTGAAATTAAATTGCCTCTTCATATGCCATGAGCCCAAACACCGTACTCCTTCCTAGCAAACTTGTATGGCTAAGTAGGCTTGCTCAGCTACTTATGTTAGTGTTGCTAGTTGCAGGGGTTTTGACTCATGTGATAACATGAGCTTGATATCATCATATTAAATTCTGTTATTTATTTAATGCACCTATATACTTGGTAAATGACGGGAGGCCTAGCCTTTTTCCGGGTTCTTTGTTCCGTTATTGCCGCCTTAGTTACCGGCTACCGGTGTTTGATTCCATAATGATCGCTCCTAACACGTTCGGGGTTGTTATGGGGACCCCCTCGATAAATCGCGTAGTGCTAAGGCTTGTCCGGCAGGACCCAACATTGGTGTTAATTTGCTAACAACTTAATAATAATCTGCATAGGGAGTAGCTACCCCGAGGATCTTTAATCAACAAACCCGGGCCAGTGCTCCGCATGAGTGTTGGTCCAAACTGGTCTGCCTGCAGGGCCACCACAAGGAAACTTGAGGTTTGGTACCTGTAGCTAGCTCCATCCGGCGTGTCCTGAGACTGAGATACGCGGCTCTTATCGGGCTCGTCGACACGTCGGGATGTCCTGCTAGCCTTGCCTTACCTAAGCGGTATATCTTGCGTATAGGAATCCCAGTGAAGCTTTGGGTTCCCCCAGAGTTGAGGTTTTCCTCTAAGGAATCCGACGAGATCACGAGATTCGTGATAGAGGATGCCTTTGCGGCCTTTGTTCGTTTGTGATGGACTAGTTGGAGCACCCCTGCAGGGTTTAATCTTTCGGAAAGCCGGGCCCGCGGTTATGTGGCAACTTGGAATATTTTGATAACATCCGGTATTAGAGAACTTAAACATAAATAAATAAAAAACTGCCAACTGTGTGTGTAACCGTGATTGTCCCTTCGAAGATCTCGCTTCGATCGGTAACATGGTGGGGTTATGAACGCCGTAGGTAGGTGTTCAGGATCACTTAGTGATCAAGTAAATCTGACCGTTAGTGTAGACCACCTTTACTTCTAATTTGCGTAAGTTAGCCACTTAATCAAGCATAGGATGTTGCAGCCTGATACACTTCTCCCCTACCTTACCCTATAACATGACTAGTTCTAGCACCAAGGTCTTAGATTGCTGAGTCCCCGTGGCTCATGGATTCCTCCGAAACTCCCAGCAGGTACAGGTACCCCAAAGGCAGATGATCCCGACATCACCCAGCTGGTGTGGCAGTACGACGAGGAGACGGACCGCCTCTACGTGAACTATCCAGAGGACTGAGCCGTGGTCGTGATCGTGGGCCTGCAGCAGGGTAGCATAGCATTTTCCATGTTTTGTAGTCCGTACCAGAACTACCTTGTTTGTATATGTGTTGTACTCTGAGTTATTAATAAGAAGACAGTTGAATCCCGAATTGTCTACTTGTGTTATTATTTTGTGCTATGTTACTTGCTTGCGAGACGCTTAGATGCGCTTCTTTCCTATTCGGGGCCTGGACCCCCAGATCGGAAAGGACCGCATCTTGGTTGTTACATAAACGGAGACTAGCTAAAGGAGAGGTGACGATACGTGTTGGAAGTGTTTCCAAGCTTGATATGATCAAAACGTCGCACGCTCCCTCTACCATCAGGATTGGTGTTAAACCGAAAGAATTGTTATTTGGTGCTTGCGTTAAGCATGAACATGATTGGATCATGTTTATTGCAATACGATTATTCATTTAAAAGAATAATGGTTACTCTATTTGCTTGAATAATCACCTTCAATGGTTTATTGAATCTCGATCGTGGTGTTACACATGTTCATGATATTGGTGCCAAAAGATACGAGGTAATGATGATAGTACCACTTACTTGTGGCACTGCCGCTTGAGTCATGTTGGTATAAATTGCATGAAGAGGCTCCATGATGATGGATCTTTATACTCACCTGATTTTGAATCACTAGTGACATGCAAATCATACCACATGAGCAAGGCCTTGTTTTCATTGAGATGAAACAAGATAGTAACTTGTTGGAAGTGATACATTTTGATGTATGCAGTCCAATGGGTGCTGAGGCACGCAGTGGATATCATTATGTTCTTACTTCAATGATGATTTGAGTGGATACAAGAGTATTTACTTAATGAATCACAAGTCTGAAATATTGAAAAGTTCAATTCTGTTTCGGAGTGAAGTTCGTCGTAACAAGAGGATAAACTGTCTACGATATGATCATAGAAATGAATATCTGAGTTACGAGTTTTGGTACGCAGTTAAGACAATGTGGAAATTGTTTCACAGTTCATGCCACCTGGAACATCATAGTGTGATGATGTGTCTGAACGTCATAGCCACTCACTATTTGGTATGGTGCATGCTATGATGTCTCTTATCGAATTACCACTATCGTTTATGGGTTATGCATTAGAGACAACCGCATTCACTTTAAATAGGGCACCGCGTATTTCTGTTGAGATGACAGGGTATAGACTGAGGTTTAGAGAAATCTAAACTGTCGTTTCTTGAAAGTTTGGGGCTTCGACACTTGTGTGAAAAAGTTTCAGTCGAATAAGCTCAAAGCCAAAGCGGATAAATGCATCTTCATAGGATATCCAAAACAGTTGGGTACATCTCCTATCTCAGATCCGAAAGCAAAGTGTTTGTTTCTAGAAACGGATCCTTTCTCGAGGAAAGGTTTCTCTTGAAAGAATTGAGTGGGAGGGTGGTAGAACTTAATGAGGTTATTGAACCATCACTTCAACCAGTGTGTAGCAGGGCGCAGGAAGTTATTCATGTGGTGCCTACACCAATTGAAGTGAAAGCTGATGATGGTGATCATCGAGCATCAGATCAAGTTACTACAAGCCTCGTAGGGTGACAAGGTCGCGTACTACTGCAGAGTGGTACGGTAACCCTGTCTTGGAGGTCATGTTGTTGAGCAACAATGAACCTACAAGTTATGGAGAAAGCAATGGTGGGCCCGGATTCCGACAAATGGCTGGAAGCAATGAAATCCGAGAGAGGATCCATGTATGAAAGCAAAGTGTAGAGTTTGGAAGAACTACTTGATGGTCATAGGACTATTGAGTAAAGATGGATCTTTAAAAGGAAGACAGACGCTGATGGTGATAAGTCGCTATTAAGAAAAGCTCGACTTGTCGCAAAGATGTTTCCGACAAGATCAAACAGTTGACTATGATGAGACTTTCTCACTCGTAGCGATGCTAAAAGTCTGTTAGAATTATGTTAGTAGTTGTTGCATTATTTTTGAAATATTGCACATAGGATGTCAAAACATTGTTTCCTCGACGGTTTCCTTGAGCAAACATTGTATGTGATACAACCAGAAGGTTTTGTCGATCCTAAAGATACTAAAAAGTATGCAAGCTCCAGCGATCCTTCAATGGACTGGTGCAAGCATCTCGGAGTTGGAATATACACTTTGATGAGATGATCAAAGATTTTGGGTTTGTACAAGGTTTATGAGAAACTTGTATTTCCAAAGAAGTGAGTGGGAGCACTATAGAATTTCTGATAAGTATATGTGGTTGACATATTGTTGATCAGAAGTAATGTAGAATTTCTGTGAAGCATAAAAGGTTGTTTGAAAGGAGTTTTTCAAAGGAATACCTGGATTGAGCTACTTGAACGTTGAGCATCAAGATCTATGGAGATAGATCAAAACGCTTAATAGAAGTTTCAACAAGATGCATGCCTTGACAAGTTTTTGAAGGAATTTGAAATAGATCAGCAAAGAAGGAGTTCTTGACTGTGTTGTAAGGTGTGAATTTGAGTAAGACTCAAAACCCGACCACGGCAGAATAAAGAGAATAGACGAAGGTCGTCTTCTATGCCTTAGTCGTAGACTCTAAAGTATGCCATGCTGAGTACCGCACCTGATGTGTGCCTTGCAGCAAGTCTGTTAGGAGGTACACAGAGTGATCCAGGATTGAATCACTGATCAGCGGTCAAAGTTATCCTTAGTAACTAAATAGACTAAGGAATTTTTCTCGATTATGGAGGTGGTTAAAGAGTTCGTCGTAAAGGGTTGCGTCGATGCAAGCTTTGACACTAATCCGAATAACTATGAGTAGTGAAACGGATTCGTATAGTAGAGTAGATATTTGGAGTATTTCCGAATAGCACATAGTAGCAGCATCTATAAGATGACATAAAGATTTGTAAAGAACACACGGATCTGAAAGTTTCAGAACCGTTGACTAAAACCTCTCTCACGAGCAAGACGTGATCAGACCCCATAACTATATGGGTGTTGGATTCGTTGGAATCACATGATGATGTGAACAAGATTATTGACTCTAGTGCAAGTGGGAGACTGTTGGAAATATGCCCTAGAGGCAATAATAAATTAGTTATTATTATATTTCTTTGTTCATGATAATCGTTTATTATCCATGCTATAATTGTATTGATTGGAAACACAGTGCATGTGTGGATACATAGACAAAACACTGTCCCTAGTAAGCCTCTAGTTGACTGGCTCGTTGATCAAAGATGGTCAAGGTTTCCTGACCATAGGCAAGTGTTGTCACTTGATAACGGGATCACATCATTAGGAGAATCATGTGATGGACTAGACCCAAACTAATAGACGTAGCATGTTGATCGTGTCATTTTGTTGCTACTGTTTTCTGCGTGTCAAGTATTTGTTCCTATGACCATGAGATCATATAACTCACTGACACCGGAGGAATGCTTTGTGTGTATCAAACGTCGCAACGTAACTGGGTGACTATAAAGATGCTCTACAGGTATCTCCGAAGGTGTTCGTTGAGTTAGTATGGATCGAGACTGGGATTTGTCACTCCATGTGATGGAGAGGTATCTCAGGGCCCACTCGGTAATACAACATCACACACAAGCCTTGCAAGCAATGTGACTTAGTGTAAGTTGCGGGATCTTGTATTACGGAACGAGTAAAGAGACTTGCCGGTAAACGAGATTGAAATAGGTATGCGGATACTGACGATCGAATCTCGGGAAGTAACATACCGAAGGACAAAGGGAATGACATACGGGATTATATGAATCCTTGGCACTGAGGTTCAAATGATAAGATCTTCGTAGAATATGTAGGATCCAATATGGGCATCCAGGTCCTGCTATTGGATATTGACCGAGGAGTCACTCGGGTCATGTCTACATAGTTCTCGAACCCGCAGAGTCTGCACACTTAAGGTTCGGCGTTGTTTTATGTGTATTTGAGTTATATGGTTGGTTACCAAATGTTGTTCGGAGTCCCGGATGAGATCACTGACGTCACGAGGGTTTCTGGAATGGTCCGAAAACAAAGATTGATATATAGGATGACTTCATTTGGTTACCGGAAGGTTATCGGGCATTACCGGTAATGTACCGGGAATGAAGAATGGGTTCCGGATCTTCACCGGGAGGGGGGACCACCCACCCGGGAGGGCCCAAGGACCTTGGGGGTGGCGCACCAAGTAGGTGGGGTCAGCCCAAGGCTGTCTTGCGCAAGAGAGAAAGAAAAACCAAAAGAAGAGAAAGAAAAAAAAGGGGAAAGGTGGGAAAGAAGAGTAGGACTCCACCTTCCAATCCTAGTTGGACTAGGATTGGAGGAGGACTCCTCCTCCCCTTGGTGGCGCAGCCCATGGGGCTCCTTGAGCCTCAAGGCAAGCCTCCCCTCCCCTCCTCCTATATATATGGAGCTATTAGGGCTGATTTGAGACAACTTTTGCCACGGCAGCCCTACCACATACCTCCACGGTTTTTCCTCTAGATCGCGTTTCTGCGGAGCTCGGGCGGAGCCCTGCTGAGATTAGATCACCACCAACCTCCGGAGTAGCGTCACGCTGCCGGAGAACTCATCTACCTCTCTGTCTCTCTTGCTAGATCAAGAAGGCCGAGATCATCGTCGAGCTGTACGTGTGCTGAACGCGGAGGTGCCGTTCGTTCGGCACTAGATCGGAGCGGATCGTGGGACGGATCGCGGGACGGTTCGTGGGACAGTTCGCAGGGCCGATCGAGGGACGTGAGGACGTTCCACTACATCAACCGCGTTTCTTAACGCTTCTGCTGTGTGATCTACAAGGGTACGTAGATCGGAAATCCCCTCTCATAGATGGACATCACCACGATAGGTCTTCGTGCGCGTAGGAATTTTTTTGTTTCCCATGCGACGTTCCCCAACATAAGCTTCATGTGATATACTCGCAGATTATCAAAAGTTTCCTTGAGATCTTCCAATAGTGTTTCCTTCCTATGGGTTTTAACCACAATGTCATCAACATAGGCATGGACGTTGCGTCCGATTTGGCCATGGAGGCAATTTTGAATGCATCGCTGATAAGTCGCCCCTGCACTTTTGAGTCCGAATGGCATGGACACATAGCAAAAAGCCCCAAAGGGGGTTATAAAAGCTGTTTTCTCTTGATCTTCCACGGCCATCTTGATTTGGTGATATCCAGAATAAGCGTCCAGGAAGCACAAACGTCCGCATCCCGCCACTGAATCAATAATTTGGTCGATGCGGGGAAGAGCGAAAGGATCCTTCGGACAAGCTCTGTTAAGGTCCGTGTAATCAATGCACATACGGAAGGTACCATTCTTCTTGAGTACCAAGACCGGGTTAGCCAACCATTTGGGGTGGAAGACCTCTACGATGAATCCGGCGGCCAAGAGCCAGGCAACTTCCTCTCCGATTGCCTGGCGCCGTTCCTCATTGAACCTACAAAGATATTGCTGAATAGGTTTTGCCTTTGGGTCAACATTAAGGTGGTGCTCAGCGAATTCTCTCGGCACACGAGGCATGTCAGAAGGTTTCCATGTGAAGATGTCCCGATTCTCACGGATGAATTCGATGAGCGCGCTTTCCTATTTGGGATCCAGACTCGTCCCAATAGTGAACTGTTTCGTTGAGTCGCCAGGGACAAAATCCACCATTTTAGTGTCATCAGTTGGCTTGCATTTGAGGGGCGGCTCAGTGTCTGTCGTTGTCTTTTTTAGGGGTGACATATCAGTCGGATCAACATTGTCCTGGTGATATTTGAGCTCCTCCGCAGCATAGGCGACTTCTGCGTAAGCCGCATCTCCTTCTTCACATTCTCTTGCAATCCTCCTATCACCATCAACCGTGATGGGTCCTTTAGGACCAGGCATCTTGAGTTTAAGGTAAACATAGCATGGGCGAGCCATACCGGGCGTAAGCCGGCCGCCCAAACAGTGCATGATAGGGGCTTTTTAACTTGACCACCTCAAACATCAGCGACTCACTCGTGTAATTAGATGTTGTTCAAAATGCAACTGTGAGCCTGACTCGGCCTATGGGGTACACTGATTTGCCTGGGACGATCCCGTGGAATACCGTGGTTGAAGGCATCAAATCTTTCTCCAATAGGTTCATCCTTTGGAAAGTGTCGAAGTACAAAATGTTGATGCTGCTGCCACCATCCATCAATACCTTCGACAAGGTATATCCCCCAACTTGGGGAGCCACGACCAACGCTAAGTCGCCGGGATTGTCAACTCTTGGCGGGTGATCCTCCCTACTCCATGATATGGTCTGCTCGGACAAGTGGAGGTATCTAGGGAGTGCCGGCTCAGACACAGTGTACGCTCGGTGACTCACCTTTTTATCACGCGTGCAAGCATTGGTGGTGAAAACGTGGTACTGCCCATTGCTTAACTGCTTGGGATTGTTGTGGAAGCCGCCATTATCATCCTGCCCCTGCGAAGCCCCCTGTGGGGGTGGTTGCTGAAAAACTCCAGGCGGGTTATACCGTCGCTGGTGATGCACCGGATACTGGCCGCTGCTTGGCTGCGAGCCACCCTGAGCCCCAGGTTCGGGGAAACCGCTGAAGGGGTTCTGGCGTTGATTGGGCGCGCCGAACTATCCTGCCATTGGCCGGGTCACCGCTTTGCCCTTTTTTGATCGCCTCCGCCCGAAAGTCCCGCATCACATAACAGTCCTCCCAGGAATGAGTCGTCGGTCCGTCTGCCATGGCGTGGTGCGGGCAGGGGCCCTTGAGTAACTCATTATAGTTGCGCGAATTTTTGCCACTGTAACCCCTACTTTTCTTCTGGCGCTGGTTGCCCTTATTGGTGTTGGTGTTGGCGACTAAGTCCGAAGATTCTTCCTGCTGCCTTCTCTTGCTATTCGCTCCCTGATTATGGTGGGCGCGTCCCTGGAACCGGGTATGATTTTTGGATGACTCGCCATTCCTTGGTGAGTTAGCTTTACCACCATCCTCGCCGGGATCTTTGGTGTCGTCTGCCTCAGCATACCTAGTGAGGGTGTCCATTAGCTCCCCCATGTCTTGGACCTTTCGCTTGAGTGGCCCCAACTTCTGCACCAAAGGCTCGTAGTGGCAATTCTGCTCGAGGATCAGCACAGCCTGAGCCGCCGTAATACCGTCTGACGAATGAATGACTTCCGCGACCAGCCGCGGCCAGTGGTGGGCCGACTCATCCGGGCATTGAATGCAGTGCTGTAGATCGACTATTGTCATCGGACGCTTGCAGGTTCCTCAGTAGTTTTTGACGAAACGCTCTTTCAATTCAGCCCAAGTCTGGATGGAGTTGGGGGGCAAGTTCTTTAACCAAGTACGTGCCGTCCCTTCGAGCATCATTGTGAAGTATCTGGCGCAAATTGTTTCGCTTACATCGAGCATGTCCATGGCGATTTCATAACTCTCGACCCACGACGCCGGCTGAAGGTTCGGAGTGTAGTTAGGCACCTTTCTTGGCCCTTTAAAATCCTTGAGCATTCGCTCGTTGCGAAGGGCGGGGGCCAAGAACGGCACCGCCACTTGTCTGCCGCTCCCAACAAGAGGCGCTGGGGCGACTTGGATGTCCGGGTGATCCCGACCTGGCGGGTCTCGATGATCAGGCGAGTTGTCCTGGGGGAAGGGCCGCGGTCCGCTGGTTATAGCGGGCTGGTCCTCTGGCCCACTCCTGGTGCGGCTTGCCTGGGGAGTGGAATGCAGCCTATCTAGGCTGTGTGAGAACTGGGCGTTTTGAACCACCACCGTCTTCAACATCTCAATGGCGTTCCTCGCCTCTTTCTCGGCACGAGTGTTGCCGTGAATCGAAAGGGATTCCAAATGGCGAGTTGCGGCAAGGACGTTGTCCACCGGGTTGGAAAAGTGACCTTGAGGTGTCTAGAATCGGGGAACGCGATCCAGAGCTGGCTGAAACGGCGGGTTCGGTGGCTGGCCCAGCCCTCCCCCCGGGGCGGCTCCCGCCCCGGGAGTTCGCGGAGTGTCGAACAGGCGGGTCGGGTCGAGATCAGGGGGCAGGCGACCCTGGTGCCTCCGTTGATGGACGGCGTTAGATGTGCGCTAGTGCCTTTCGAGCAGCCAGTTGTCGGTATTCAAGCGAGCTATCTCAGCGGTAATTTGAGCTTGCCGGGTCCCGATCCTGGCGGACTCCACCTCGGCATCCCGCTGAGCCTTTGCCACCCCTTCTCTTAGCTTCGTCAATTCCGTGTTTACCGCCTCCTGGTTTTCCGGTGTGATGGGGGTCGCCATGAGCCTTGTTATTTCCGCTGCTAACTCCACCAAAATCACGGCCGGGCTTCTACACGTCTCGCCAGTTCCATCTCCGCCTGCCGGGTTTGGCGAGGGTTGAGTCGCCCCTGCCATGTAAACGGCGATCTAACAGCGAGTCCGGTCAAGAACTTCGGGGTCCATGGCCAGTGACAAGCCCCCAAGGCAGCCCCCGTGTAGAGACTGGATTGAACCTGAATCGCCCATGGACGATTCGTCATCAGTATTGACCGGCGTGGTTTCCTGGGTCACCGAGTGTTTTGGCTCCTCAGATCCCTGTGTGAATCCAACAAAGACCGGGCGGTTTAGGTTTGGCGTCACGACCGGGCGGACGTACCTGGCCGGCTCGACGATGTCGGAGGAGGTGCCCGGCTCAGGCACGGGCGATCCAATCATGCCGATGAAGACGCTGATCCTGCCGAAGGGGACCCTGTAACCAGATTTCGATCGAATCCGCCTCTTGCCCCCATAGCTAGTTGTTGATGTAGTACTTCCCGCGGCAGCTCCGGGTCATGAGCCCCGTCGCGTAGCTCCCAAACCCTGGTAGGGCTCCCTTTGAGAACTCAACTCCACCGTGCGTAGGCCCCACGGTGGGCGCCAAGTGTCGTGGTTTTGTCTCGGCAGATGTCCTCGTGAAAGGACTTAGTGTTGGAGCCATCGCACCTTGGTGGTGACTCAAAGGGGTTGAACGGGAGCAAGACAGAGATTTACCCTGGTTCGGCCCCTCGTGAGGAGGTAAAAGCCTACGTCCTGCTTTGTGTTGTATTGATGGAGTTTCGATTACAAGGAGGGCGTAACTCGCCTGACCTAGCACTCGATGATTTCTAACCTACCCTCTCCCTCCCTGGGATTCGCCTTTATATACAGGTCGAGTCCTTAGGGTTTACAAGGGTCCTTTCCTTTACACAAATCGTGACACTTGCGATCTCTAAGTCGCCATCTTTCCAAGGCTTGGAGACCTTCTCTATTATGGACTCCTTGAGAAGGTTTAGAACCGCCATATGACTTCCGGCCTTACCATGCCAAGGCCCAAACCACATTGAGATGAATCGCCAGCTTCGGTGACCCGGCCCAACTAGGGTGGGTTATCCAACAGATAATATCCCCAACAGTGTTCATGATGATGCTCAACCTAGCAATGATAAGGATGTGGAGATTGAACCTGTTGATCTTGATAACCCGCAACCTAAGAATAGGAGATACGATAAGAACGATTTCATTGCTAGGAAGCATGGTAAAGAAAGGGAACCATGGGTTCAGAAACCCAAGCCCTTTCCTCCCAAACCATGCGAGAAAAAGGATGATGACGATTTTGAGCGATTTGTTGAAATGATTAGACCTGTCTTTCTGCAAATGTGTTTGACAGATATGCTCAAAATGTCTCCCTATGCCAAATACATGAAGGATATTGTGACTAATAAGAGGACGATACCTGAGGTTGAGATTTCCACCATGCTCGCTAATTACACCTTCAAGGGTGGAACTCCTAAGAAACTAGGTGATCCCGGAGTGCCCACTATACCATGCTTCATTAAAGGAAACTACGTTAGAACTGCTTTATGCGACCTTGGAGCCGGTGTTAGTGTTATGCCTCTCTCTCTTTATCGTAGACTTGAATTGGATAAGTTGACACCCACTGAAATCTCCTTGCAAATGGCCAACAAATCAACCACTTTCCCTATCGGCATTTGCGAGGATGTGCCTGTTGTGGTTGCTAACGTTACTATATTAACAGACTTTGTTATTCTGGATATTCCCGAGGATGATGCCATGGCGGTCATCCTTGGAAGACCCTTTCTAAACACTACAGGGGCAGTTATTGATCGCAACAAAGGCAATGTCACTTTCCACGTCAATGGTAATGAGCATACAGTGCACTTTCCGAAGAAACAATATCGAGTACATTGCATCAATGCTATTGAAAAAACTTCATCGATTCTTATTGGGAGCTTTGAATGCCCTATACCTACTCTTAAGATGAAGTATGATTTTCTTGTTGGGGATATGCATATCCCCATTGAGGTAACCTAGTTACCATTTGAAAATTCTCCATTTTTACGCGATTCGAAAAAAGTTTGTCAAGGAGACTTGATCAACCTCATTGACAGACTTCTTTTGATGACCATGAGAAGGATGAGTCTAGGAGTCACAACCCTCTGTTCCAAACCTTTACCTTCAGTTGCTTTGAAGAAAAATGATAGATTTAGCTTTAGTTTTCCCTGTTTTCTGCTTCTTGCGTCTCGTAGAAAAGTGTACCGAAAATAAAAGTTCTTCAAATGCCCTGAAAATCAAGTATGATTTTTTCTGGAATTTTTGAAAAATTCTGAGACGAAGAGCTAGTCAGGGGGATGCACCAGTGGGACACAAGCCCAGGAGGCGCGGGCACCCCCCTGGCCGCGCCTACGAGGCTTGTGGGGCCCACGTGTCCCCCCTCCACTTATTCCAGCTCCCATCTCCTTCTCCTACCTCCAGAAAAAATCATTCTACACCTCAAACCCGTGTTCTTGCTCTTCTTGCTGCGATTTTCAATCTCCTTGTGCAAAGCACCATTCACCAAACTGTTTTGGGGAAATTGTTCCTTGCTATGTGACTCCTCCATTGGTCCAATTAGTTTTTGCTCTAGTGCCTTATTCGTTGCGTATTTTTGCTGCCTTGGTGACCCTGTTCTTGAGCTTTGCATGCTAATTTTAGCTGGTCCCAAGTAGTTTAGATGCGTGATATGGCCTCTAAGCACTGGTAGGAGTAGTTACTATGAGTTTCGTTGAGCCTTGTTCACTTTTCCTTTGAGTCACTAAAAATTTCAGAAATTTTCAGAGAAAGAAAAAGGAAAAGATGAGGAGGTTCCTAAGAGGCTCTTCAAGCCGTGACCCCAAGGATGATGAAAATGAAAAGAAGAAACCCAAGTATCCGGTCCCCCGAGTTGTAGAAGTTCGAGCGTGCGAGTGGCCAAGCGATGTGTTCTTACGTGCCGTCGGTCTCTATGAGGATCTTTATTACTTGGTGGAGAACGCAGGCCTTACCGCATTTGTTGAAGATAAGTGTCCACAATACCTCCTCCTCACTAATATTTTCATGCAAAGCTTTAACTTCTATCCAAGGAAGAGTCCTCCTATGGTTGAGTTCAAGCTATATGATATCCCCCAGCGCATGTCACTTCAGGATTTTTGCAATGTCTGCAAATTACCTTATGTTGGGGATATTCATGAACCTCGTCCATGGGACTTGGAGGCTTTCATTGATACTATTGTTGTAGGAGAGGAGAGAGGAGTGTCTTGCGCTAGAGCTGCTAGCATAGATTTTCCCGTGCTTCGGTACTTCCCATTATTCGTGGGAAAATGTTTGATTGGCCATGGGAAAGCTAGAGCCCTTAGCTCCCCAAATTTTGCGGTTTTGCGCGAAGCCCTTTATAATGATAAAACTTATAGCTTGGGCGCTATAGTGGCTCAACGGTTGAACACGAACCATTTTAAGTGTTGTTTATGGAGGTATCTATACTACCCGTCTTGCTAGACATTTTGAGATACCTATTAGACTGCACGAGAAAGAAGAGATTCTTCTTCCTGAGAGATATATAGATTATGATAGCATGGTTCGCCATGACTTTCTTGATAAAGATATAAATAAGAGGATGATTTATAACCTAGTATTTAGTTAGGGTACTCGTGAGACTATTACCTTGCCTGCTCCTTCTTTGTTCAATCTTCATCTAGGCAGGTACATTATTATGCCCTCGGACATCTACGCATATTGGGGCATAGTGCCACCACAGGCGCTCGTGCCCGAGCTACCAGTCGAGTACCAGACGCCAGTTTATCAGTGGGAGCTAGAGGAGCTCACCCTACAGTGGCACCCTCACTACACTCCGGAGTACCCCGGAGACGGTTACTTCCCACCTTGGGAGTAGACCAACTTAAGCCAAAATCCTAAGCTTGGGGGAGTATGTGTTTCTCACCGACTTTATATTCATGCTCATACTTTCACTTTGTTAGTCGGTGTTCACACCTTGCCACTATATCATCCATGCTAGTTTATTTTCTTTTTCTTGCTTTCTTCTCGTGTGTTTGTTTAGTTTGAGAAAACCCAAAAATATTTCTCGTTCTTCTTTTGCTTGTTGGGAGCTTTCCCGTGTAAATAGTTTTATTTTTCTCTGGGTCAAGGTAGAAGACCATGGTTACAATGTTTAGTAGCTCTCGCATGCATATCTGTTTATCTGTCAAAGAGCCATATTACTTTGTCTTCTCCTTTGTGTTTGCTTGCAGATTCCAGCTTAGTCCAATGCATGAACACTCTTATTATTGTTCACATCATTCGGTCGTGCAAGTGAAAGGCAATAATGACGATATATGATGAAGTGTCTGAGCCTGGAAAAGATGGTGTGAACTCGATCTATTTTGTTTTTGTAAATATGACTAGCTCATCGTTCCTAATTCAGCTTTGTTGTGAGAGAAACATGTTTGCAATGACAACTTAGAGATCATAGTTTCTGATGCCATGCTTAATTAGCCAGGAGCTTATAATGGTTTGTCTTGGATGCCAACATGAATTTTGAGATGATTATGATGTAGTATGATAGGATGGTATCCTCCTTTGAATGATTCAAGTGGCTTGACTTGGCGCATGTTTACTCATGTAGTTGAAACAAAATCAACATAGCCTCTATGATATTCATGTTTACGGTGATTTATGTCCTACTCATGCTTGCACTCAATGTTGGTTAATCTCAATGAATGTTGATGATTGTTGTTGCTCTCTAGTTGGTTGCTTCCCAGTCTTTTGCTAGCCTTCACTTGTACTAAGCGGGAATACTGCTTGTGCATCCACTTCCATAAACCCAAAGTTGTTCCATATGAGTCCAACATACCTACCTATATGCGGTATCTACTTGTCGTTCCAAGTAAATTTGCATGTGCCACTCTCTAAAAATTCAAGTAATAATCTGTTTTGCATGCCCGAACCGCTCATGTGGTGACAAGGGGCGATCAGTATCTTCCATGCTAGGCGTGTTATCCCCGATATGTGTTTATTCACTATCATTCACGAGAAAGGGGCCGGTAATTGGAATGCACAGTTCCATGCTCAAATCGAAAAGATAATTGCAAATAAAACTCCCCCTGGATTGTTGTCGGTATGGACGGCACCTGAGTATTCGGCTAGTCGTGGAGTTTGATTGATCGGTGGTGGGGGACTCAAAACTTTACTTTTCTGTTTGGGAACCGCCTATAGCATGTGTAGCATGGAAGATGGTGAAAACTCTTGGTCATCGCATTGACGTTGAAAGCATGCCACCCAAAATTATTTATCTCTGTCTTCAAAGCTTGACCTCTGGCACCTCTGCAAATCAATGCTTCCCTCTGCAAAGGGCCTATCTATTTATATTTCTGTTGAGTCATCCTCTTCTTTCAAAAAGCACCAATTAGAGAGCACCTCTGTCATTTCTATGCTTTGCTTTTAATTGATACTCAGTATGACTGTGACTGGATCTTCTTTGCCATGAATTACAATGTTCAGTCAGCCATTGTTCTTTGAAGGTGCTCTGCATTTATGTTTTGCGGTCTCAGAAAGAGCTAGCGAGATACCATCTGTTCATACTGCTTCATGATTGTTTTGATTGAAGTGTTGACGTTTGAAACTTATTATTATTGCTCGCTAGTTGATTATGCCATTAATATGAGTTGTTCTTGAGACCTAAATGTGATTGCTTATGTGGTTAGCTTATGATCTTGCTGAATATGAGTTAGACATAATTACAACAACAAGATCAAACAGAGTTCGTAAAAGTTTTTCTTTCACTACAGGAATTAGCTTCTTTGCCGTCTGCCATCACATACGGCAAAGAGTAAACCACCGATGGCAAAGAGTAAATCACAGACGGCAAATAATCCCACTGTCGGCAAAATTTCTGCGTCAGCCTACGACGGCATTGTAGCTTCTTTGCCTTCTGCCTCACCGAAGCGGACGGCAAAGAGCTTTGCTGTCAGCTTTTCATAAGAGCAGTCGGCAAATATGTCGAGACGGCAGCCGGCAGGCGTTGCCTCCGTTGGGGCTAATGGAGGCTTTGTCGTCTGCCTCCCCCCTCTTCTTTGTCGTCTGCCTCCACCTCCTCCCCCCCCCCCCCACTCTTTGTCGTCTGCCTCCCCCTCTTCTTTGTCGTCTGCCTCCACCTCCTCCCACCCCCTCCACTCTTTGTCGTCTGCCTACCCCTCCTCCCACCTCCTCTGTGCCCTCTTCTTTGTCGTCTGCCCCCCTGGAAGTAGACGGCAAAGATACTATATGGCCAGCTGCTGCTGCCCAGGTTGCACAGCTGGGCGCCACGTGGCACCTTTGTCGTCGGTCAGCTGATGGCAAAGGCCTTTGCCATCAGCTGGCAAACGGCAAAGAGCCCATATTGTCACAGTTTTGTTTTTTTTCTTTATTTCACAGCACATATACATATACATAGCACATATATAGGTCACAACACATATACATATACATAGCACATATAATTCATAGCACATATATAGGTCACAACACATATTCATAGCACAAAGTTTCATCCATATTCATAGCACATATATAGGTCACAACACATATACATATAGTTCCACATATACTGTTCATCCATATATACATATACATATAATTCCACATTATTCATCAACTCAAATGAAAACTAGAACTAAAGCACTCCATCAATGCTAGCTTCCATGCATCTAGTACATCCAATCTGCAAAATGGGAATAAGAAAGTCAGAAACAGAACAACAACAACATATATATGACAAATAAGCTAAATTGAAGAAGAAAGAGAAGAAGCAAGATGAGAACAAGGAGAAGAAAAACAAGAAGGGGGAGGAGGAGGAGGTGGAGGAGGGGAAGGAGAAGGAGAAGGAGGAGGAGAAGAAGAAGAAAGAAGAAGAAGGAGAAGAAGGAGGAGAAGAAGGAGGAGAGAAGAAGAAGGAGAAGAAGGAGGGCTCCTTCTCCTTCTTCTCCTCCTTCTCCTTCTTCTTCTCTTCTTCTCCTCCTCCTTCTTCTTCTCCTCCTTCTCCTTCTCATTCTCTTCTTCTTCTCTTCTTCTTCTTCTTCTTCTTCTTCCTTCTTTTCATTTCTCCTCTTCCCCTCTTCTTGGAGATAAATTAGCTAACTATGTCTTTTTGCAACTAAATGGGCTAATTATGTCATTCTAGAGGAAAACAAGCTAAGTATATAATATTAATGAGCTAACCAAGGTTCTTATGCCATTTTGAGCTTATTATGTCTTTTAGGAGCTTAATTAGTCATTTTTATTGAGCTAACCAAGGTTCTTATGATGTTTTTACCTAACTAAGCTAATTATGTCATTTTGGATGATAATTGGCTAAGTATGTCTTTGTTGGGGGAAAATAAGCTAAATTGAAGAAGAAGAGGAGAAGAAGGAGGGAAGAAGAAAGAGAATAAGGAGGGCTCCTTCTCCTTCTTCTCTTCTTCTTCTCCTCCTCCTTCTTTTCCTTCTCCTTCTCTTCTCTTTCTCTTCTTCTTTTTGTTCTTCCTTTTCATTTCTCCTCTTCTCCTCTTCTTGGAGCTAAATTAGCTAATTATGTCTTTTTGGAGCTAAATGGGCTAATTATGTCATTATAGAGGAAAACAATCTAAGTATATAATATTAATGAGCTAACCAAGGTTCTTATGCCATTTTGAGCTTATAGTTTCTTTTTGGAACTAAATTGGCTAATTATGTCATTGTTGGGGAAATTAAGGCAAGGAGAATATGAAAGAGGAGAAGAAAGAGGAGGAGGAGGAGGAGAAGAAGAATAAATAAAGAAGAAGGAGGAGAAGGAGGAGGAGGAGGACAAGGACTAGAAGGTCCTTGGCCTTCTCCTCCTCCTCCTCCTCCTCCTCCTTCTCCTTCTTCTCTTCTTCTTCTTCTTCTTTCTTTTCATTTTTCCTATTTCTTCTCCTCTTCTCCTCTTCTTGGAGCTAAATTAGCTAACTATGTCTTTTTGGAGCTAAATGGGCTAATTATGTCATTATAGAGGAAAACAAGCTAAGTATATAATATTAATGAGCTAACCAAGGTTCTTATGCCATTTTGAGCTTATAATTTCTTTTTGGAGCTATATTGGCTAATTATGTCATTGTTGGAGAAATTAAGGCAAGGAGAATATGAAAGAGGAGAAGAAAGAGGAGGAGGAGAAGAAGAAGAAGAAATAAAGAAGAAGGAGGAGAAGGAGGAGGAGGAGGAGAAGGACTAGAAGGTCCTTGGCCTTCTCCTCCTCCTCCTCCTCCTCCTCCTTCTCCTTCTTCTCTTCTTCTTCTTCTTCTTCTTTCTTTTCATTTTTCCTATTTCTTCTCCTCTTCTTGGAGCTAAATTAGCTAACTGTGTCTTTTTGGAGCTAAATGGGCTAATTATCCCATTTTAGAGGAAAACAAGCTAAGTATATAATATTAATGAGCTAACCAAGGTTCTTATGCCATTTTGAGGTTATTATGGCATTTTGGAGTTAAATGGGCTAATTATGTCATTGTTGGGGAAATTAAGGCAAGGAGAATATGAAAGAGGAGAATAAAGAGGAGGAGGAGGAGAAGAAGAAGAAATAAAGAAGAAGGAGGAGAAGGAGGAGGAGAAGGACTAGAAGGTCCTTGGCCTTCTCCTCCTTCTCCTCCTCCTCCTCCTCCTTCTCCTTCTTCTCCTCCTCCTTCTTCTCCTTCTCCTTCTCTTCTCTTTCTCTTCTTCTTTTTGTTCTTCCTTTTCATTTCTCCTCTTCTCCTCTTCTTGGAGCTAAATTAGCTAACTATGTCTTTTTGGAGCTAAATGGGCTAATTATCCCATTTTAGAGGAAAACAAGCTAAGTATATAATATTAATGAGCTAACCAAGGTTCTTATGCCATTTTGAGCTTATAATGTCTTTTTGGAGCTAAATGGGCTAATTATGTCATTGTTGGGGAATTTAAGGCAAGGAGAATATGAAAGAGGAGAAGAAAGAGGAGGAGGAGAAGAAGAAGAAGAAATAAAGAAGGAGTAGAAGGAGGAGGAGGAGAAGGACTAGAAGGTCCTTGGCCTTCTCCTCCTTCTCCTCCTCCTCCTCCTCCTTCTCCTTCTTCTCTTCTTCTTCTTCTTCTTCTTCTTCTTCTTCTTTCTTCTCATTTTTCACCGGCCTCTGCTCGCGGGTAGCCGGCACGACCGGGAGACGTGTACTACCACGCTTGTACACGGCGGCCCCATCCACCTGCACATCGCCCTCACTATCTGTAAAATCATCCCCGCCATCCCCGCCCCCTGAGCCACCCGGACCCTCGGTCCAATCCGGCAACTCGGTCCGATCTGGCCAGGTATCCCATCCGGGCCTCTCCACATCGGGTGAAGCCTCACGAACCGTAGTTTCGTGGGCCGAATGCACCTCGACCCGAGGCTGATCCTGGACCGGAGTCTCATGGGACGAATGCCCGTCAACACCAGGCTCCTGGACCGGAGTCCTCATAGCCTCCTCCGCAAACGGGTCGACCATAGTAGTCATATGCTCGGGTGAATGAGATGGTGGTGGTGACGAGGACGGCTCAACAGCCCTCCTGGATCTTTCGTGGCCACCACCTCTCCCTGTACCCTTCCCCTTATTCCCTACCCGACCAGCACCTCTCCCAGTGGGCAATGCCGCCGATGAAGAAGAACCCACGGGTGGTGTCGACAGACTGTCTGCCAAGGCTCTACGGAGAGATAGGGGTGGAAGGGAAGTACCACCCCTCGTGCGGGGTGGCTGGGAAGAACCCATCGAGCACTCTGGACCAGCGCCCACCATCTTTCAACACCTGGTGACCTGCCATGATAAAGATTAAAAGAAATTAGTACAACACAAAAAATTGAATAACTAAATGAATAATAATATGTACATGAATAATAAAGATTAATATATATATAATTTAAGTTGTGTATCTTACGAACTAATAATCATCATCAATAAATGCATCATCATCATCACTATCACGCATGTCTTCATGAATGACGTGCTCGTCGGGTTCAACAGCGTGAAGTTGTGAAAGGCCTTTCTTTAATCGTTGAAGCATTGACAGGTCATCCGCATCAGTAACCTCTATGAGTTCCATGTCTTCTGGTTCCGGCTCAGGGGTGGAGTCGGATTCATTGTCGCTGTCTACTTCCATGTTCTTGGGTGAAGCATGGCGGTTCTTGAAACGTTTCTTGGAAAGACGTGTTTCTTGGAAGATTTCTCCATCATATGTGTCTGGGTTAATGTGAGGTTCATAATCCTGTTCATTTGGGAGAGGTGGTCTGACATGTGGCGGCACTTCATAAACAACATACCAACCTTCCAGATTCTTATCCGTTTGGCATGCCCATGGTAGATAGAAAACTTGGGTCGCCTGTTGAGCCGTAATATAGACATCGGGAACATCTAAATGGGTGTTTGGATTGATTTCAACTAGTACTATATGTTCATGAGTCCTTCTAGTCTCCTTCGGCTACAACCAATAACATTTGAAGACTACGACGTTCGGTGGGTTTTCACCATAGAATTGAAGTTCATAAATTGCTTCAACTCTTCCATAATACTCGATAACACCTTTGCCGATAGTAGAGACACCACAATTTGTAGATTTCCGGCCGGGCATAGATAGCTCTTTGCCAAAGGTACGAAAGAGATACCCGTTGATGTTGTATTTCTCAAATGAACGGACCTTATAGTCAAAACCGTTAGCGACTTGTCTCAATTTGAGGTCCATAGACTCTGAATTAGCCTACAAGTTTAATACGAAACGATTGTTGAATTAGCCGCAAGTTAGACCAAGAAATGAAATGGTCCATTATTGATAATTACCGTTTGTTTGAACCAAGAGATGAAACCGGGATAGCCGCCTCCTGTCTTTGGCAGAAGCTCATACCCTTCGACGGAATCATTTTCGATTACCGCTCCATCCGAGAATTTGGCGACGTAACTGCTGTTTGAAATATCCGGGAATAAGAGCAGTTCAAATGAATTAGAAGTTACGGGAAAATGTGCTGAGAACTCACTCGATGTACGGCCACACTTCTGTTAGGTTGTTGAAGATATACAACGAAATGTTCCGCCATTCTTCGACATCCAACGTTATTGGTTTCGAAGCATCGGCTGGTGCGAGCTTCCCTTTGAATTGGCTGAGGTTGGACCCACCTTTTTTAGGCTCTGCATCATTGTGCCGAGGCTTCGGATTATGCAAATGATGATTTTTGGCTTCGTAGTGTGCTGTCACAAAGTTTGCCACCTCCTGAGTAATGAATGCCTCGGCCATCGATGCTTCAATTCTACGCTTATTTTTACATTTAGCTCGAAGGGTCTTCTGCATCCTCTCAGTTGCATAGCACCAACGATCTTGCACGGGCCCACCCAATCTTGCCTCGGTCGGTAGATGTAAAATCAAATGTTGCATTGGATTAAAGAAGCCTGGTGGAAAGATCTTCTCTAACTTGCACAACAACTCCGGTGCAAACTCCTACATGTCTTCTACCACGCCAAGCGACAATTCTTTCGCACAAAGAACACAGAAAAAATAGCTCAGCTCCGCCAGTACTAGCCATTCATCCTCAGGAATAAAGCCACGTAACATCACCGGCATTACCCGCTCTAGCCATATGTGCCAATCATGACTCTTGAGACCAAAGATTTTAATTTTTTCAAGACTCGCTCCCCTCTTTAGATTCGCTGCATACCCATCGGGAAACATCAAGTGCATTTTGACCGACAAGATAATTTCCCTCATAGCTGGCCTTCCAAGATTGAACCAGGCCTTTGGCTTCGACCACTTCTGCCTTCCTTTGCCTTCTCGCATGTTTTGTAACGGTCTATGGCATAGTGTCTCTTGATCGACTCTAGCCTTAGTATTATCCTTTGTCTTCCCATCTATGTCGAACAATGTACCAAAAATAGTCTCTCCGATATTCTTTTCAGTGTGCATCATGTCGATATTGTGTGTAAGAAGGAGGTCTTTGAAGTAAGGCAGATCCCAGAAGCATGGCTTGTGAGTCCTCGCGTGTTTTGAATTACACCCCTTGAAATACCCTGGACGCTCTGGATCAGGCTCGAGGGCGTTTAACTGATCCAGGATCTGTTGGCCTGTCAACGTAGGTGGTGCCAAGTTTTTGACAACTTTACCTTTGGTAAAGTTCTTCTTGTCTTTTCTGAACTCATGGTCAGGATCCAGGAACTGTCTATGCAAGTCAAAGCAAGAATACTTCCGACCCTCCTGCAACCAATGAAACTGAAGAGCTGCCTTGCATTGGGGGCACGGGAACCTTCCATGCACACACCATCCATAGAATAGTGCATACGCCGGCAAGTCATGCATAGAGTACATGTACCACACATGCATTTTGAAGTTTTGTTTTCTAGCGGCATCGTATGTCTTGTCCCCATTATCCCAAGCTTCTTCCAATTCATCCTTAAGCGGTTGCAGGTACACATTCATATTCTTCCCCGGATAATTGGGCCCTGGAATTATCAACGTCAGAAATATGTTCTTTCTTTGCATAATCTGTCCGGGGGGAGATTGAGTGGAATGACAAATACAGGCCAACAACTATATTTTGGTTGTCGTCATGCCGAAGGGATTAAAACCATCCGTGGCGATGCAGACTCGAGGATTCCTTGGATCTGCCGCTTTATCCTGATGCAATCCATCGAAATGTTTCCACGCTTCCCCATCCGATGTGTGTACCACCATCTTATTCCCATCCGCATCTAGTTTGGTTCTTTTGCCCAATTTGTGTCATGTCATCTGTCTGGCTGTCTCTTCGACCATGAAAAGATGTTGAAGTCTTGGTACGATTGGCATATACCGAAGAATACTAACTGCGATTTTGGTCTGCCTCTTCTCACCCATACCGTTGTCTACCACAAGATACCTTCAAGACTCGCAATTGGGACAATAGTCCAAGTGTGCATACTCCTTCCTAAATAGGATACATCCTTTCTCACATGCATCTATCTTCTCATAGGGCATCTTAAGTACACGAAGTATTTTGTCCGACTGGTACAGGTTTGCAGGCATGACATGGCCTTTTGGTAGGAAGCGTCCAAATAGTGTCATCATCGCGTCGTAGCATTCTCTTCCCAAGTTGAACTGAGCCTTCAGAGCCATTACTTGTGCAATTGCATCCAGCTGACAGAGCTCAGTGTGCTCATGGAGAGGACATTTTGAAGACTCCAACATTTCATAAAAGGCCTTTACATAGTCCTCCATCTCATCTTCCGAATCCCGAGCACCATCAAAGTCTTGCACCATGTCTTCGATCCCGGTACCATGCTCGTTGGTGCGACGACGGACCACCACATCTCTTGTGCGTTGTATAGACTCACCATGAAATGTCCACACCGTATAATTAGGCTTAAAACCCCTCCTCTGCAGGTGTTTAATCATTACAGCCTCTGTCGTCTTTTTATAGTTGTCGCATCCAGGACAGGGGCAATAGTTTCTTTCCTGGCCATTTGCGAATGCGGCTTTCACAAATTGCTTTGTTTTTACAAACCATTCTTTCGTCATCTCTTTCTGACTAGGGTGACCGGTATACATCCACGCACGATCACTCATCTTGCCAAGCTACTAAACACAGAAGAAATATATTTATATATAATTTATCATTTATATTCATCGGTTAATCAGGTTCGCCATTTTTATTACGTCCAGGCAACCTACACGATAATAGGTAAAGATAGGTCCTAATCCCACGTGAGTATGTGTAGATTGGGTTCGTTTTCCCATGCTCTGCTCCAGATCCAACGCAAAATTTCAGCAGCACCTCCCCGTTGTTCTCCTCATACACGTCTCTGCAATAAACAGAGAGGATGTGCATCCGGAGAACAACACGGAGGCACTGACGAAATTCTGCATCGGATCCAGAGCACAGCATACGGGAAAACGAACCCAATCTACACATACTCGGGCTGTCCATGGATAATGTTGGACAATTCGAAAGGATGGTGGTTATAAATATGCAAAGACATGCATATTTATAGATGTCGTTGTTTCGAACAGGAGACGCATACTCGTCACGCATACTAATAAATTAATTTAATTACCTAAATCTAGAAAGTTTCATCCGGAAACCGAGCCACAGTAAATGAAGGGGTGAGGAGGAGATGAAATTTGTACTGACCCACGAATACAGGGAAGGAGCTCGTACACCGCACGGGGAGGTCTTTGCACAGCAGACCTCACAGCGATGAGACAACTATCACATGTAAATCCACCCGATCAACACAAATATTCTAATTATGTCATTTTTTAGGAAAACAAGCTAAGAATATAATATTCATGAGCTAACCAAGGTTTTTAGCTTATTATGTCATTTTGGAGGATAATTAGCTAAACAAGCTAAAAAATAAGGAGGAGAGAAGAAGGAGAAGGAGGGCTCCTTCTCCTCCTCCTCCTTCTCCTTCTTCTTCCCTTCTTCTTCTTTTCATTTTTCCTCTTTCTTCTCCTCTTCTCCTCCTCCTCTTCTTCTTCTTCTCCTCCTCCTCCTCCTCCTCCTCTTCTCCTCTTCTTCTTCCTCTTCCTCTTATTTCTATTTCTATTTTTCTTTATCCTCTTCTTCTACTTCTTCTTTTTTCTCTTCTTCTCCTTCTTATTTTTTTCTTATTCTCTTCTTCTCTTCTTCTTCTCTTCTTCTTTACTTCTTCTCCTTCTTATTTTTTTTTCTTCTCTTCTTCTTCTTCTTCTTATCCTTCTTATTTTTTTCTTCTTCTCTTCTTCTTCTTCTTCTTCTTCCTTCTTTTCATTTTTCCTCTTTCTTCTCCTCTTCTCCTCCTCTTCTTCTTCTCGTCCTCCTCCTCCTCCTCTTCTCATCTTCTCCTCCTCCACCTAACTAACCAAGCTAACTAACTAACCTAACTAATTTAACAAGCTAACTAACTAGCCTAACTAACCTAATAAACTAAAAAACTAACCTAACTAATTTAACAAAAATAAAAATAAGGAAAAAGAAAAAATAAAAATGGGGGCACTCACCGGCGGGGGCGGCTGGGGCGTCGGGGCGGCGGGGAGGACGGGTGCGACGGGGCAGTGGGGCGTCGCCGGGGGCAGTGCGGCGGCGGCGGGGGGCTGTGGTGGCGGCGGTGGGGTGCAGTGCGGCGGCGGTGGGGGCAGTGGTGGCGGCGGCGGGGGGCAGTGGTGGCAGCGGTGGGCGTCGGAGTGTGTGTGTGTGTGTGTGTGTGTGTGTGTGAGAGAGAGAGAGAGAGGCCAGGGTGGGGGCAGGACGACCGTTAGTAGACGTTAGGGCTTTGCCGACTGCCTCTGGCCTCTTTGTCCTCCGCTAGCAGACGACAAAGAAGGGACTCCAATTTGACCTAACGTCCCCGCGGTCACGTGGGCCCCCCTACAGCTTTGTCGTCTGCTGTGAGGCCCTTTGCCGTTTGTGGCTGACGGCAAAGAAGTGGCTGATGGCACAGACCTTCTATGCCATCAGCCAATTCTGTGTCTTCTGCTTTGTGGCAGCTGACGGCAAAGACACTCTTTGCCATCAGCTAGCAGACGGCAAAGATTTGGCAGATGGCAAAAAACTGATTTCCAGTAGTGTTTTGTCTCTTTTAGTTTGTCAACTGAATTGCTTGAGGACAAGCAAGGCTTTAAGCTTGGGGGAGTTAATACGTCTCCATCGTATCTACTTTTCCAAACTCTTTTGCCCTTGTTTTGGATTCTAATTTGCATGATTTGAATGGAACTAACCCGGACTAACATTGTTTTCAGCAGAATTGCCATGGTGTTGTTTTTGCGCAGAAATAAAAGTTCTCAGAATGACCTGGAAATTTACAAGGATTTTTTGTGGAATATATAAAAAATATTGGCGCAAGAATCAACGGGGGGAGTGGAGCGAGGAGCCCACAAGCCCAGGAGGCGCGACCCCCGTGGCCGTGCCTAGCAGGCTTGTGGGGCCCTCAGGGCTCCGCCGCCTCCAACTCCAGCTCTATTTAGTCCCTTTCGTCCGGAAAAAAATCAAGGAGAAGAGTTCATCGCGTTTTACGATATGGAGGCGCCGCCACCACCTGTTCTTCCTCTAGAGGGCAGATCTGGAGTCCGTTCTGGGCTCCGGAGAAGGGAGATCATCGCCATCGTCATCACCAACCTTCCTTCATCGCCAATTCCAAGATGCTCTTCACCGTTCGTGAGTAATCTCATCGTAGGCTTGCTGGACGGTGATGGGTTGGATGAGATCTGTTATGTAATCGAGTTAGTTTTGATGGGGATTGATCCCTAGTATCCACTATGTTCTGAGATTGATGTTGCTACTACTTTGCCATGCTTAATGCTTGTCACTAGGGCCCGGGTGCCATGATTTCATATCTGAACCTATTATGTTCTCTTCAATATATGTGTGTTCTTGATCCTATCTTGCAAGTTGTAGTCACCTACTATGTGTTATGACCCGGCAACCCCGGAGTGACAATAGCCGGTACCACTCCCGGAGATGACCATAGTATGAGGAGTTCATGTATTCACTATGTGATAATGCTTTGTTCCGGTTCTCTATTAAAAGGAGAACCTTAATATCCCGTAGTTTCCATTAGGACCCCGCTGCCACGGGAGGGATGGACAATAGATGTCATGCAAGTTCTTTTCCCTAAGCACGTTTGACTATATACGGAATGCATGCCTACATTACATTGATGAACTGCAGCTGGTTACATATCTCCCCATGTTATAGCAGTTGCATGATGAATGTCATCCGCCATAATTATCCATCACCGATCCAATGCCTACAAGTTTTTCCTACTGGTCCTTGCTACATTACTTTGCCGCTACTGTTGTCACTGCTGCTACTGTTACTCTGTCGCTACTGCCGTCACTGCTGCTACTGTTCCCACTACTGCTACTATTACCGTTGCTATTGTTGCTATCACACCACTTTGCTACTAATACTTTCCTGCAGATACTAAGTCTTTCAGGTGTGGTTGAATTGACAACTCAACTGCTAATACTCGAGAATATTCTTTTGCTTCCCCTTGTGTCGAATCAATAAATTTGGGTTGAATACTCTACCCTCGAAAACTGTTGCGATCCCCTATACTTGTGGGTTATCACGAATCTTAGCTAGGAATTATTTATTAAGTTATGAATTTTCAATTATTCTTGCCCTTTCAGTATTTTAATTATACAGAGAAGTTAATCAATGCAATTATGTCCAAACAAAAAATTAATGTCTTCTGAGCATTCGAGATAAGCTGCTTGAGGTTGACAGGCATAGGCCATACACCCTCACCAGTTGGAGATCTTTATAGAGCGACAGAGTAGCTGAGATAGGGGTGGCACTACGAGGAACACGGGTTTGCCTGCTCGGTTGCTCCCAGTAAATTAGGCCTGAGAGAGAAGTTAAGCGCTGGAGGTGTTGTCATGTCAGTCAAGTTGGTAGGCCACCTGAAAAGCATGCTCTCTTGTCACACATTCAGGAAAGGGTTAAAAGGGGAAGTTGATGCTATGTTGAGGGCTGAGAAATCAGAGAATCCAATGATAATAGTCTATTGTTTTGGAATATCTCATGAACATCTAGGCACCTTTATATTATCTTACATCAGGAGTACAAACCCACATCATAAGTATGTTGGGTTATACCCAAAGGGCTTTAGATTCCGGAAGAAAGATTTTAACAAACCAGAGGGAATCTTTGTAAGAGTTTGGGTATATATGTATTTTGGCATTTTGGAATTTGAAACATGATTTTTAGAATAATTATTCATTAAGTCTTGGGGACTAAAAATGGGTAGGTCAGAGGCTAGGAGCACGAGTTGGAGATCTTTATAGAGCAGTAGCTTAGCTGAGATAGGGGCAGCACTAAGAGGAACACCGGTTCGCCTGCTCAGTTGCTCCTAGTAAATTATCTAGGCCTGAGAGAAAAGTTAAGCGCTCGATGATAAGAGAGAAACATTGTATGACATAAATTTGGAGCTACAATGTGGTTTCTCTGATCGGAGGACGACTTATACAGCAGAAGCATCGGAGATGATAAGAGAGAAATGTTGTATGACATAAGAGAGACACCTTTATATTATATTACATGAGGAGTAAAAACCCACATCATGAGTATGTTGGGTTATACCCAAAGGGCTTTAGATTCAAGAAGAAAGATTTTGACAACATTGATCTCCTTATGTCATATTTTCAAGAACATATTGAAAAATCACCACCTCATGTTGGCCCATCAATGCAAAATGTTGCGGCAATGGTACCTATGAAAAATAACTTGATAGAACTATTTGTCACTCTCTCACGATGAAAATCTATATAATCGAACATTGCATTCATATAAGGGTTCACTCTCGAAAGCATTCTAGCAATCAAAATACAATCAATGAATAAATCAATAAATAAAACAATAATGTTATTAGGTTAACAAAAAATATTTTATAATATTCTTCAATAGCAAAATAATCAACTAGAAAGCTTTTATAAAACTCTAGTTATGATCAAAATAATATTAATTTAAAAATATGTAAAATTTCTCTAACTAAAATTATCATAAAGTATTTTTTCTTAAAAACTTTAATAGCAAAGAGAAATAAATGAAAACTAGGCATGTATATGATACGTCTCCAACGTATCTATAATTTTTTATGGTTCCATGCTATTATCTTGTCAACTTTGGATGTTTTATATGCATGAATATGCTATTTTATATCTTTTTTGGGACTAACCTATTAACTCAGTGCCAAGTGCCACTTTCTGTTTTTTTCGTGTTTTTGACCCTTTTTTAGATGGAGTCCAAATGGAATGAAACTTTACGATGATTTTTTTGGACCAAAAGAGACCCCCGAAGCTTTGGAAGAAAGCCAGAAGATCCACGAGGGAGTCACAAGCCCATGGGGCGCGGCCTACCCCCCTGGTCGCACCGTGCGGGCTTGTGACCTCCTCGTGGGCCCAACTTACGCAATTCCACCGCCATAAATTCCTATAAATTCATAAACCCCCAAAAAGAAACCTACATCGGGAGTTCCGCCGCCGCAAGCCTCTGTAGCCACCAAAAACCAATCTGGAGCCCGTTCTGGCACCCTGCCGGAGGGGGGATCCATGTCCGATGGCCATCTTCATCATCCCGGCGATCTCCATGACGAGGAGGGAGTAGTTCTCCCTCGGGGCTGAGGGTATGTACCAGTAGCTATGTGTTTGATCTCTTTCTCTCTCTCGTGTTCTTGAGATGTCTTGATCTTGATGTACCGTGGGATTTGCTACTATAGTTGGATCTTATGATGTTATTCCCCCTCTCCCTTCTTGAAATGGATTGAGTTTTGTTGGAATTATGCCCTAGAGGCAATAATAAATATAGTTATTATTATAATTCCTGTATCAAGATAATAGTTTATTATCCATGCTATAATTGTATTGAATGAAGACTCATTTACATGTGTGGATACATGGACAAAACACTGTCCCTAGCATGCCTCTAGTTGGCTAGCCAGTTGGTCAATGATAGTCAGTGTCTTCTGATTATGAACAAGGTGTTGTTGCTTGATAACTGGATCACGTCATTGGGAGAATCACATGATGGACTAGACCCAAACTAATAGACGTAGCATGTTGATCGTGTCATTTTGTTGCTACTGTTTTCTGCGTGTCAAGTATTTATTCCTATGACCATGAGATCATATAACTCACTGACACCGGAGGAATGCTTTGTGTGTATCAAACGTCGCAACGTAACTAGGTGACTATAAAGATGCTCTACAGGTATCTCCGAAGGTGTTAGTTGAGTTAGTATGGATCAAGACTGGGATTTGTCACTCCGTGTGACGGAGAGGTATTTCGGGGCCCACTCGGTAATACAACATCACACACAAGCCTTGCAAGCAATGTAACTTAGTGTCAGTTGCGGGATCTTGTATTACGGAACGAGTAAAGAGACTTGCCGGTAAACGAGATTGAAATAGGTATGCGGATACTGACGATCGAATCTCGGGCAAGTAACATACCGAAGGACAAAGGGAATGACATACGGGATTATACGAATCCTTGGCACTGAGGTTCAAACGATAAGATCTTCGTAGAATATGTAGGATCCAATATGGGCATCCAGGTCCCGCTATTGGATATTGACCGAGGAGTCTCTCGGGTCATGTCTACATAGTTCTCGAACCCGCAGGGTCTGCACACTTAAGGTTCGACGTTGTTTTATGTGTATTTGAGTTATATGGTTGGTTACCGAATGTTGTTCGGAGTCCCGGATGATATCACGGACGTCACGAGGGTTTCCGGAATGGTCCGGAAACGAAGATTGATATATAGGATGACCTCATTTGATTACCGGAAGGTTTTCAGAGTTACCGGGAATATACCGGGAATGACGAATGGGTTCCGGGAGTTCACCGGGGGGGCAACCCACCCCGGGGAAGCCCATAGGCCTTGGGGGAGACACACCAGCCCTTAGTGGGCTGGTGGGACAGCCCACAAGTGCCCTATGCGCCAAGCAGAAGAAAATCAAGAGAGAAAGAAAAAAAAGGGAGGAGGTGGGAAGGGAAGGGGACTCCCTCCCACCAAACCTAGTCCAACTCGGTTTGGGGGGGAGAGTCCTCCCCCTTGGCTCGGCCGACCCCCTTGAGGGTCCTTGGACCCCAAGGCAAGGCCCCCTCCCTCCACCTATATATACGGAGGTTTTAGGGCTGATTTGAGACGACTTTTCCACGGCAGCCCGACCACATACCTCCACGGTTTTTCCTCTAGATCGCGTTTCTGCGGAGCTCGGGCGGAGCCCTGCTGAGACAAGGTCATCACCAACCTCCGGAGCGCCGTCACGCTGCCGGAGAACTCTTCTACCTCTCCGTCTCTCTTGCTGGATCAAGAAGGCCGAGATCATCGTCGAGTTGTACGTGTGCTGAACGCGGAGGTGCCGTCCGTTCGGTACTAGATCGTGGGACTGATCGCGGGATTGTTCGCGGGGCGGATCGAGGGACGTGAGGACGTTCCACTACATCAACCGCGTTCTCTAACGCTTCTGTTGTACGGTCTACATGGGTACGTAGATCACTCATCCCCTCTCTAGATGGACATCACCATGATAGGTCTTCGTGCGCGTAGGAAAATTTTTGTTTCCCATGCGACGTTCCCCAACAGTGCTATCAGAGCTAGGTTCATGCGTAGATGTCTTCTTGACTAGAACACAAACGTTTTTGTGGGCGGTGATGTGCGTTTTGCTGCCCTCCTTAGTCTTTTCTTGATTCCGCGGTATTGTTGGATAGAAGCGGCTTGGACCGACATTACTCGTACGCTTACGAGAGACTGGTTTCATCGTTACGAGTACCCCCCTTTGCTCAAAGATGACTGGCAAGTGTCGGTTTCTCCAACTTTAGTTGAATCGGATTTGACCGAGGAGGTCCTTGGATGAGGTTAAATAGCAACTCATATATCTCTGTTGTGGTGTTTGCGTAAGTAAGATGCGATCCTACTAGATACCCTTGGTCACCACGTAAAACATGCAACAACAAAATTAGAGGACGTCTAACTTGTTTTTGCAGGGTATGATTGTGATGTGATATGGCCAACGATGTGATGTGATATATTGGATGTATGAGATGATCATGTTGTAATAGAAATATCGACTTGCACGTCGATGGTACGGCAACCGGCAGGAGCCATAGGGTTGTCTTTGTACTAACGTTTGTGCTTGCAGATGCGTTTACTATTTTGCTAGGATGTAGCTTTAGTAGTAATAGCATAAGTAGCACGACAACCCCGATGGCAACACGTTGATGGATGATCATGGTGTGGCGCCGGTGACAAGAAGATCGTGCCGGTGCTTTGGTGATGGAGATCAAGAAGCACGTGATGATGGCCATATCATGTCACTTATGAATTGCATGTGATGTTAATCCTTTTATGCACCTTATGTTGCTTAGAACGACGGTAGCATTATGAGGTGATCTCTCACTAAAATTTCAAGACGAAATTGTGTTCTCCCCGACTGTGCACCGTTGCTACAGTTCGTCGTTTCGAGACACCACGTGATGATCGGGTGTGATAGACTCAACGTTCACATACAACGGGTGCAAAACAGTTGCGCACGCGGAACACTCGGGTTAAGCTTGACGAGCCTAGCATGTGCAGACATGGCCTCGGAACACATGAGACCGAAAGGTCGATCATGAATCATATAGTTGATATGATTAGCATAGGGATGCTTACCACTGAAACTATACTCAACTCACGTGATGATCGGACTTGGGATAGTGTAAGTGGATCATGAACCACTCAAATGACTAGAGAGATGTACTTTTTGAGTGGGAGTTTAGCATATAATTTGATTAAGTTGAACTCTAATTATCTTGAACATAGTCTAAGTCCACTTTGAATATATTTGTGTTGTAGATCATGGCTCACGCAAGTGTCATCCTGAATTTTAATACGTTCCTAGAGAAAGCTAAGTTGAAAGATGATGGAAGCAACTTTGTAGACTGGGCTCGTAATCTTAAGCTAATCTTACAAGCTGGGAAGAAGGATTATGTCCTTAATGCTGCGCTAGGAGATGAACCACCCGCTACGGCTGATCAGGATGTTAAGAACGCTTGGTTAGCACGTAAGGAGGACTACTCAATAGTTCAATGTGCAGTCTTGTATGGCTTAGAACCGGGACTTCAACGTCGCTTTGAGCATCATGGAGCATTTGAGATGTTCCAGGAGTTGGAGTTTATCTTTCAGAAGAACGCCCGGATCGAGAGGTATGAGACCTCCGATAAATTCTATGCTTGCAAGATGGAGGAAAACTCGTCTGTCAGTGAACATGTGCTCAAAATGTCTGGGTACTCAAACCGTCTAGCTGAACTGGGGATTGAACTCCCGCAAGAAGCTATCACTGACAGAATCCTTCAATCACTGCCGCCAAGCTACAAAGGCTTTGTGTTGAACTACAACATGCAAGGGATGAACAAGTCTCCCGGCGAGTTGTTTGCGATGTTGAAAGTCGCAGAGTCTGAACTCCGTAAAGAGCATCAAGTGTTGATGGTGAATAAGACCACTAGCTTCAAGAGAAACGGCAAAGGCAAGAAGGGAAATTCGAAGAAGAGCGGCAAGCGTGTTGCCAATCCGCCGAAGAAACCCAAAGCTGGACCTAAGCCTGAAACGGAGTGTTTCTATTGCAAGGGTATGGGTCACTGGAAGCGCAATTGCCCCAAGTATTTGGCAGATAAGAAGGCGGGCAAAGAAAAATCAGGTATATTTGATATACATGTTATTGATGTGTACTTAACCGGCTCTCGTAGTAGTGCCTGGGTATTCGATACCGGTTTTGTTGCTCTTATTTGCAACTCGAAGCAGGAACTGCGGAATAGACGAAGGCTGGCGAAAGACGAAGTGACGATGCGCGTAGGAAATGGTTCCGAGGTTGATGCAATCGCCGTCGGCACAGTGTCACTTCAGCTACCATCGGGATTAGTGATGCACTTAAATCATTGTTATTTAGTGCCTGCGTTGAGCATGAACATTATATCTGGATCTTGTTTATTGCGAGACGGTTACTCTTTTAAGTCTGAGAATAATGGTTGTTCTATTTCTATGAGTAACATCTTTTATGGTCATGCACCGAATGTGAGAGGATTGTTCATATTGAATCTTGATAGCGATACACATATACATAACATTGAGACCAAAAGAGTTAGAGTAAAAAATGATAGCGCCATATTTTTGTGGCACTGCCGCTTGGGTCATATTGGTGTAAAGCGCATGAAGAAACTCCATGCTGATGGACTTTTGGAGTCACTTGACTTTGATTCACTTGACACGTGCGAACCATGCCTCATGGGCAAGATGACTAAGACTCCGTTCTCCAGAACAATGGAGCGTGCAAGTGACTTATTGGAAATCATACATACCGATGTGTGTGGTCCAATGAGCGTGGAGGCACGTGGCGGATATCGTTATTTTCTCACCTTCACTGACGATTTAAGTAGATATGGTTATGTCTACTTGATGAAGCACAAGTCTGAAACATTTGAAAAGTTCAAGCAATTTCAGAGTGAAGTGGAAAATCATCGTAACAAAAAGATCAAGTTCCTACGGTCTGATCGTGGGGGTGAATATCTGAGTTTCGAGTTTGGTGCTCACTTAAGACAATGTGGAATTGTTTCACAGTTAACACCGCCTGGAACACCACAGCGTAATGGTGTGTCCGAACGTCGTAATCGTACTTTGTTAGAGATGGTGCGATCTATGATGTCTCTTACTGATTTGCCGTTATCATTTTGGGGTTATGCATTAGAAACAGCTGCATTCACTTTAAATAGGGCACCATCAAAATCCGTTGAGACGACACCATACGAACTGTGGTATGGCAAGAGGCCAAAGTTGTCGTTTCTTAAAGTTTGGGGATGTGATGCTTATGTCAAAAAGCTTCAGCCTGAAAAGCTGGAACCCAAAGCGGAAAAGTGCGTCTTCATAGGTTACCCAAAAGAGACAGTTGGGTACACCTTCTATCTCAAATCCGAGGGCAAAGTGTTTGTTGCTAAGAACGGAGCTTTTCTCGAGAAGGAGTTTCTCTCGAGAGAATTGAGTGGGAGGAAGATAGAACTTGACGAGGTTGTCGAACCTCTCATCCCTCTGGATGGTGGCGCAGGGCAAGGGGAAACCTCTGTCGTTGCGACGCCGGTTGAGGAGGAAGTTAATGATGATAATCATGAAATTCCAGTTCAAGTTTCTGTGGAACCACGCAGGTCGACGAGATCACGTGCTGCTCCAGAGTGGTACGGTAATCCCGTCTTATCAATCATGTTGTTAGACAACAATGAACCTGCAAGTTATGAAGAAGCAATGGTGGGCCCAGATTCCAACAAATGGCTAGAAGCCATGAAATCCGAGATAGGATCCATGCATGAGAACAAAGTGTGGACTTTGGAGATACTACCTGAGGGCCGCAAGGCTATTCAGAACAAATGGATCTTTAAGAAGAAGACGGACGCTGACGGTAATGTGACCGTTTATAAAGCTCGACTTGTGGCAAAGGGTTTTTCACAAGTTCCAGGAATTGACTACGATGAGACTTTCTCACCTGTGGCGATGCTTAAATCCGTCAGAATCATGTTAGCAATAGCTGCATTTTTTGATTATGAAATCTGGCAGATGGATGTCAAAACGGCGTTCCTTAACGGTTTCCTTAAGGAAGAGTTGTATATGATGCAACCCGAAGGTTTTGTCGATCCTAAGAATGCTAACAAGATGTGCAAGCTCCAGCGATCCATTTATGGACTGGTGCAAGCATCTCGGAGTTGGAACAAACGCTTTGATGAGGTGATCAAGGCATTTGGGTTTATACAAGTGGTTGGAGAATCTTGTATTTACAAGAAAGTGAGTGGGAGCTCTGTGGCGTTTCTAATATTATATGTGGATGACATATTACTAATTGGAAACAACGTAGAGTTTTTGGAAAGCATAAAAGGTTACTTGAATAAAAGTTTCTCTATGAAGGACCTAGGAGAAGCTGCTTACATTCTAGGCATTAAGATCTATAGGGATAGATCAAAACGCCTGATAGGACTTTCACAAAGCACATACCTTGATAAAGTTTTGAAGAGGTTCAAAATGGAACAGTCCAAGAAAGGGTTCTTGCCAGTTTTACAAGGTACGAGATTGAGTAAGACTCAGTGCCCAGCAACTGATGAAGATAGAGAGCATATGCGCTCCGTCCCCTATGCTTCAGCCATAGGTTCTATCATGTATGCGATGCTGTGCACTAGACCGGATGTTAGCCTAGCCATAAGTATGGCAGGTAGGTTCCAGAGTAATCCAGGAGTGGATCACTGGACAGCGGTCAAGAATATCCTGAAGTACCTGAAAAGGACTAAGGAGATGTTTCTCGTATATGGAGGTGACGAAGAGCTCGCCGTAAAAGGTTACGTCGATGCAAGCTTTGACACAGATCCGGACGACTCTAAGTCGCAAACCGGATACGTATTTATTCTTAATGGGGGTGCAGTAAGCTGGTGCAGTTCCAAGCAAAGCATCGTAGCAGATTCTACATGTGAAGCGGAGTACATGGCTGCCTCGAAGGCGGCTAAGGAAGGTGTCTGGATGAAGCAGTTCATGACGGATCTTGGAGTGGTGCCAAGTGCACTGGATCCAATAACCTTGTTCTGTGACAACACGGGTGCCATTGCCTTAGCAAAGGAACCACGGTTTCACAAGAAGACCAGACACATCAAACGACGCTTCAACCTCATCCGCGACTACGTCGAGGAAGAGGACGTAAATATATGCAAAGTGCACACGGATCTGAATGTAGCAGACCCGCTGACTAAACCTCTTCCACGGCCAAAACATGATCGACACCAGAACTATATGGGTGTTAGATTTATTACAATGTAATTCACATGGTGATGTGAGGACTAGATTATTGACTCTAGTGCAAGTGGGAGACTATTGGAATTATGCCCTAGAGGCAATAATAAATATAGTTATTATTATAATTCCTGTATCAAGATAATAGTTTATTATCCATGCTATAATTGTATTGAATGAAGACTCATTTACATGTGTGGATACATAGACAAAACACTGTCCCTAGCATGCCTCTAGTTGGCTAGCCAATTGGTCAATGATAGTCAGTGTCTTCTGATTATGAACAAGGTGTTGTTGCTTGATAACTGGATCACGTCATTGGGAGAATCACGTGATGGACTAGACCCAAACTAATAGACGTAGCATGTTGATCGTGTCATTTTGTTGCTACTGTTTTCTGCGTGTCAAGTATTTATTCCTATGACCATGAGATCATATAACTCACTGACACCGGAGGAATGCTTTGTGTGTATCAAACGTCGCAACGTAACTGGGTGACTATAAAGATGCTCTACAGGTATCTCCGAAGGTGTTAGTTGAGTTAGTATGGATCAAGACTGGGATTTGTCACTCCGTGTGACGGAGAGGTATCTCGGGGCCCACTCGGTAATACAACATCACACACAAGCCTTGCAAGCAATGTAACTTAGTGTAAGTTGCGGGATCTTGTATTACGGAACGAGTAAAGAGACTTGCCGGTAAACGAGATTGAAATAGGTATGCGGATACTGACGATCGAATCTCGGGCAAGTAACATACCGAAGGACAAAGGGAATGACATACGGGATTATACGAATCCTTGGCACTGAGGTTCAAACGATAAGATCTTCGTAGAATATGTAGGATCCAATATGGGCATCCAGGTCCCGCTATTGGATATTGACCGAGGAGTCTCTCGGGTCATGTCTACATAGTTCTCGAACCCGCACGGTCTGCACACTTAAGGTTCGACGTTGTTTTATGTGTATTTGAGTTATATGGTTGGTTACCGAATGTTGTTCGGAGTCACGGATTAGATCACGGACGTCACGAGGGTTTCCGGAATGGTCTGGAAACGAAGATTGATATATAGGATGACCTCATTTGATTACCGGAAGGTTTTCGGAGTTACCGGGAATGTACCGGGAATGACGAATGGGTTCCGGGAGTTCACCGGGGGGGCAACCCACCCCGGGGAAGCCCATAGGCCTTGGGGGAGACACACCAGCCCTTAGTGGGCTGGTGGGACAGCCCACAAGTGCCCTATGCGCCAAGGAGAAGAAAATCAAGAGAGAAAGAAAAAAAAAAGGGGAGGAGGTGGGAAGGGAAGGGGACTCCCTCCCACCAAACCTAGTCCAACTCGGTTCGGGGGGAGAGTCCTCCCCCTTGGCTCGGCCGACCCCCTTGAGGGTCCTTGGACCCCAAGGCAAGGCCCCCTCCCTCCCACCTATATATACGGATGTTTTAGGGCTGATTTGAGACGACTTTTCCACGGCAGCCCGACCACATACCTCCACGGTTTTTCCTCTAGATCGCGTTTCTACGGAGCTCGGGCGGAGCCCTGCTGAGACAAGGTCATCACCAACCTCCGGAGCGCCGTCACGCTGCCGGAGAACTCTTCTACCTCTCCGTCTCTCTTGTTGGATCAAGAAGGCCGAGATCATCGTCGAGCTGTACGTGTGCTGAACGCGGAGGTGCCGTCCGTTCGGTACTAGATCGTGGGATTGATCGCGGGATTGTTCGCGGGGCGGATCGAGGGACGTGAGGACGTTCCACTACATCAACCGCGTTCTCTAACGCTTCTGCTGTACGGTCTACAAGGGTACGTAGATCACTCATCCCCTCTCGTAGATGGACATCACCATGATAGGTCTTCGTGCGCGTAGGAAAATTTTTGTTTCCCATGCGACGTTCCCCAACAAGTTTCCCCTTTGAAGTTATCTTGTTGGATTGAGTCTTTGAGAACACTTGATGTATGTCTTGCACGTGTCTATCTGATGTGATCAACTTGCGGGTTTGTGACAATTGGGAACCTATGCATATGGGTTGGCACACATGGATTCATGTGAGTACTCGATGTATGTTTCGGTGATCAACTTGCGGGTTTGTGACATTGGGAACCTATGCATAGGGGTTGGCACACGTTTTGACTCTCCGGTAGAAACTTCGAGGCACTCTTTGAAGTCCTATGTGTTGCTTGAATAGATGATTCTGAGATTGTGTGATGCATATCGTATAATCATGCCCACGGATACTTGATGTGACAATGGAGTATCTAGGTGACATTAGGGTCTTGGCTGATATGTATCTTAAGGTGTTATTCTAGTACGAACTCTTGAATAAATCGATCAGAAAGAATAACTTTATGCTGGTTTCGTACCCGACAATAATCTCTTCGTTTGTTCTCCGCTATTAGTGACTTTGGAGTGACTCTTTGTTGCATGTTGAGGGCTAGTTATATGATCCAATTATGTTATCTTTGTTGAGAGAACTTCACTAGTGAAAGTATGAACCCTAGGCCTTGTTTCCACACATTGCAATACCGTGCGTGCTCACTTTTACCATTTGTTACCTTGCTGTTTTTGTAATTTCAGATTACAAAAACCTATATCCACCATCCATATTGCACTTGTTTCACCATCTCTTTGCCGAACTAGTGCACCTATACAACTTACCATTGTGTTGGGTATGTTGGGGACACAAGAGACTCTTTGTTATTTGGTTGCAGGGTTGCTTGAGAGAGACCATCTTCATCCTACGCCTCCTGCAGATTGATAAAGCTTAGGTCACCCACTTGAGGGAAAATTGCTACTGTCCTACAAACCTCTGCACTTGGAGGCCCAACAACGTCTACAAGGAGAAGGTTGCGTAGTAGACATCAGTATGCATCTGTTTAAAATCAAATTATCCTACAAGGGTCTAAAAACAAAAATAGGAAAAAGGGCTTTAGTCCCGGTTGGTGGCTACAACCGGGACTAAAAGCGTACCTTTAGTCACCGACCGGGACTAAAGGCCTAAGCTTTCGCGCCCATTAGGCTGCTGAAATTTAGCTTTAGTCCTCGTTGGTGGCTCCAACCGAGACTTGATGACCCACAAGTATAGGGGATCAATCGTAGTCCTTTCGATAAGTAAGAGTGTCGAACCAAACGAGGAGCAGAAGGATCTAACAAGTGGTTTTGAGCAAGGTAATATCTGCAAGCACTGAAATTATCGGTAACAAGTGATTGTATGGTGAGATGATTCATAGCAAGCAACAAGTAACAAAAGTGGCAACGGTGCAGCAAAGTGGCCCAAACCCTTTTGTAGCAAGGGACAAGCCTGGACAAAGTCTTATAGGAGGAAAAACGCTCCTGAGGACACACGGGAATTTCTATCATGCTAGTTTTCATCATGTTCATATGATTCGCGTTCGTTACTTTGATAGTTTGATATGTGGGTGGACCGGCGCTTGGGTACTGCCCTTACTTGGACAAGCATCCCACTTATGATTAACCCCTCTTGCAAGCATCCGCAACTACGAAAGAAGAATTAAGACAAAGTCTAACCATAGCATGAAACTAGTGGATCCAAATCAGCCCCTTACGAAGAAACGCATAAACTAGGGTTTAAGCTTCTGTCGCTCTAGCAACCCATCATCTACTTACTACTTCCCAATGCCTTCCTCTAGGCCCAAATAATGGTGAAGTGTTATGTAGTCGACGTTCATATAACACCACTAGAGGAAAAACAACATACAACATATCAAAATACCTAACGAATACCAAATTCACATGACTACTATTAGCATGACTTATCCCATGTTCTCGGGAACAAAAGTAACTACTCACAAAGCATAATCATAATCATGATCAGAGGTGTAATGAGTAGCATCAAGGATCTGAACATAAACTCTTCAACCAAATAATCCAACTAGCATCAACTACAAGGAGTAATTAACACTACTAGCAACCTTACAGGTACCAATCGGAGTCGTGAGACGAAGATTGGTTACAAGTGATTGATGACCCACAAGTATAGGGGATTAATCGTAGTCCTTTCGATAACTAAGAGTGTCGAACCCAACGAGGAGCAGCAGGATCTGACAAGTGGTTTTCAGCAAGGAAAAAAATCTGCAAGCACTCAAATTGTCGGTAACAAGTGATTGTGTGGTGAGATGATTCGTAGCAAGCAACAAGTAACAAAAGTAGCAACGGTGCAGCAAAGTGGCCCAATCCCTTTTGTAGCAAGGGACAAGCCTGGACAAAGTCTTATAGGAGGAAAAACGCTCCCGGGGACACACGGGAATTTCTGTCATGCTAGTTTCATCATGTTCATATGATTCGCGTTCATTACTTTGATAGTTTGATATGTGGGTGGACCGGCGCTTGGGTACTGCCCTTACTTGGACAAGCATCCCACTTATGATTAACCCCTCTCGCAAGCATCCGCAACTATGAAAGAAGAATTAAGACAAAGTCTAACCATAGCATTAAACTAGTGGATCCAAATCAGCCCCTTACGAAGCAACGCATAAACTAGGGTTTAAGCTTCTGTCGCTCTAGCAACCCATCATCTACTTACTACTTCACAATGCCTTCCTCTAGGCCCAAATAATGGTGAAGTGTTATGTAGACGTTCACATAACACCACTAGAGAAAAACAACATACAACATATCAAAATACCTAACGAATACCAAATTCACATGACTATTATAAGCATGACTTATCCCATGTCCTCGGGAACAAAAGTAACTACTCACAAAGCATAATCATAATCATGATCAGAGGTGTAATGAGTAGCATCAAGGATCTGAACATAAACTCTTCCACCAAGTAATCCAACTAGGATCAACTACAAAGAGTAATCAACACTACTAGCAACCTTACAAGTACCAATCGGAGTCGCGGGATGGAGATTGGTTACAAGAGATGAACTAGGGTTTGGAGATGAGATGGTGCTGATGAAGATGTTGATGGTGACGAGTCCCCTCCGATGAGAGGAGTGTTGGTGATGACGATGGCGACGATTTCCCCCTCTGGGAGGGAAGTTTCCCCGACAGGATCGTCCTGCCGGAGCTCTAGATTGGTTCTGCTCAAGTTCCTCCTCGTGGCGGTGGCAAAACCACGAAAAAGCTCCCTTCTAATTTTTTTTCTGGACGAAACCCTCCATATAGCACAAGAGGGGGGCGAGTCGGCCATTGGGTTGCCCACAAGCCCCCATGGCGCGGCCTGGGGGGTGGTCGCGCCATGCAGGCTTGTGGGCACCCCCTAGTGCCCCTCCGGCACTTCTTCGGCCTAGTATTTTATATATATTGGGAAAAAAATCTCCGTTGATTTTCACGGCGTTTGGAGTTACGCGGAATAGGTATATCAACTTTACTCCACTTTTAGGCCAGAATTCCACTTGTCGGTATTCTCCCTCTTCATGTAAACCTTGCAAAATAAGAGAGAAAAGGCATAAGAATTGTACCGTGAAGTGAAATAATAGCCAAAGAAGAGATAAATATCAACATGAAAACATGATGCCAAATGGATTTATCAACTCCCCCAAGCTTAGACCTCGCTTGTCCTCAAGCGAAAGCCGAGCTCAATAAATATGTCCACATGTTTAGGGAGAGAAGTGTCGACAAAACAAGATACGAACATGCATGCATCATGATCATGATCAGAACAGCAATACCAACATATAATCTCTCATGCTAAAGTGATAATTCCTTCACAAAGTAAAGCATGGATCAAGAACCTTACCGAGAATTAACAACCGATAGCCCTTTAGTCATTGAAGCAATTGAAATTTATCACAACATCAGAAAGAGTCAAGTAAAAGCTTGTAAAGAAAATCCACATGCTCAATCATTCTTTCGTTCTCTACAATTGCTACAACTCACGTGGTACTCATGAGATCAATGGTTCAGCTGAACACAGAGAAAGATAGGGGCTTATATTTGCCTCCCAACTGCTTACCTCAAGGGTAATGTCAACAATAATAATTCATGGATACTTACCTCCAAGTTGACATATGAATATAGATCTTTCCCAAGCATGTGACGGTAGCTAAGACAAAGGCAAAATAGGGAACTGGTGAAGATCACCATGACTCTTTCAAGGGCAAAAAGTAAAGGTACAAGATAGGCCCTTCGCAGAGGGAAGCAGCGGTTGTCATGCGCTTTTGAGGTTTGGATGTGTGTCCTCTTAGTGCGGAGGAACGTCACTTTATATTGCCCCCTGTGATAAAGAACTTTATTATGCAGTCTGTCGCTTTTATGTCTTCTTCATCACAGGTTCGTATAAAGCTTATTTTCCACACACTAATAGATCATACATATTAGAGAGCAATTTTTTATTGCTTCAACCGATGACAACTTACTTGAGGGATCTTATACAATCCATAGGTAGGTATGGTGGACACTCATGGCAAAACTAGTTTGAAGGATTATGGATGCACAAGTAGTATCTCTACTTGGTGCGGGAGTTTTGGCTAATATGAGGTGGAAGCAATCGTCACATGCTAAGGGATCTCTAAGCATATAACATTGTTCAGAGCCAAGCAAACACAATCCATTACGTTGTCTTCCTTGTCCAACATCTACTTCTAGGGATGCAATAGTTTGGTCAGTGTTCACAATCATAGATGGTGTGAGAGATGATATATTTATATGTGAACCTCTCCTTCTTTATCACTTCCTATTGATTGCAACAATGACCAAGGTCTACGTTTGCCTACCCTCAACAAGTTTCAATCATCATCCTTTTTATATGTGAAGCTATCACTTCTCATAAGATCATTACATGATCTTTCATGCCTTTGTTCTATTCTCACTCTTTTGATCATGGCAAGAGGCAAAGCCCTTCAACTAAGACACTCTTTATTATATGGCTCACGAGCAAGAATACATCGGGGGTGACACAAATAAAAACTCAAGACTAAAACACTAAGACTTTTAAACTACTAGAGAAAATAAAAACTGAAAAGGAAAACTAAAACAAAGGTAAAGGCAAAAGATGTGATGGTGATACGATACCGGGGAAACTCCCCCAAGCTTGGCAAAAGCCAAGGGGATTGCCCATACCAATGCTCAATTGTCTTCCTTTGGTGGTGATGGTAGAGTTGTTGCAGCATGAGTTTGATCCTCCGTCTTCCAAGGCATAGGTGCTCCACCATGGAAAGATGAACGAGTCTCCGGAATCCTCAAATCTGCAGCCAACCTTATTGATTTAAATCTATACTCATACTTACAGTTTTGGTTCTGCAGGTCATAGATCTCGCCCTAGAGTTGATCAACCCTGTCATACAGCCTGGAGAGATGCTTCCCAATGTCATTGGCATCAATCCTGTGCTTGTTGGTGAACTCCGTGATCATAATGTGGTTGGCGTTGATTCCATGCTCCACCATCCCTTGGCACTTGAAGACTTGTTGCTCCATTGCTTCGAGCCTCGTCTCCATGCTTCTGGTCTTCTTACGCCCCTCAACATCACGGATGTGCAACATCCCCTCACGCATCTCGATAGATTGAGGGTGTTGCAACACTTCCGTGAGGTAAGGATTGATGACCTTCTTGAAGATCTTGTCCTTAGGAGCTTTTGGGAAGTCATGGCGATCTAGATCTGCAACAGAAACAGGCTCGAAACGAAAAACACAAGAAATCAGCGTGATGCAGGGGTCAGACCAAACGGAAGTATATATAATGAATTTTTTTTCCATACCAGAAGGAGTACCCTGCACGAAAACGGAGTCCGGGAGGCGCACGAGGTGGCCACAAGCCCTCACGGCGCGGCCAGGGGGTGGGCCCGCACCGTGCAGGCTTGTCGCCTCCTCGCGCACTTTCCGGACTACTTCCAATTTTTGTATTTTTTCAAATATTCCAAAACGGAGAAAAATTCCTATTGGAAAAGTTTTGGACTCTGTTTTCTTACCGAATCACATACCTCTTCTTTTTCGGAGTCTGAAACAGGCTGATAAATGTCCCTTAGGTATTCTTCCAGAGTTATGGTATTTATGATATTGCTTTCAACATTTATGGGAGTACCTGAGATATAATGCTTGATTCTCTGCCCATTTACCACTCTCAGACAATTACCTTCCGTGTTGTTGATCTTGATAGCACCGGAACAATATACTTCCTCAACAACATAGGGACCTTCCCATTTAGAGAGAAGCTTGCCTGCAAAGAATCTTAAACGAGAGTTATATAGCAAGACATAATCACCTACATTGAAATAACGCTTTTGTATCCTCTTATCATGCCACCTCTTAACATTCTCTTTGAAGAGCTTAGCATTCTCATATGCTTGAGTTCTCCACTCATCAAGCAAGCTAATGTCAAATAACCTCTTCTCAATGGCAAGTTTGAAATCAAAGTTGAGCTCTTTGATTGCCCAATAAGCCTTATGCTCTAGCTCAAGAGGTAAGTGACATGCTTTACCGTACACCATTTTGTACGGAGACATGCCCATGGGATTCTTATAGGTAGTTCTATAAGCCCACAGTGCATCATCGAGCTTCTTAGACCAATTCTTTCTACACCTGTTGACAGTCTTTTACAGAATTAGTTTAATCTCTCTGTTGCTTAGCTCTACTTGACCACTGGACTGAGGGTGGTAGGGAGACGCAATTCTATGGTTGACATCGTACTTAGCGAGCGTTTTAGGGAAAGCACCATGAATGAAGTGTGAACCACCGTCGGTCATTAGATATCTAGGGACTCCAAATCTAGGGAAGATAACTTCTTTCAGCATCTTGATAGAGGTGTTGTGATCAGCACTACTAGTGGGGATAGCTTCTACCCACTTAGTTACGTAATCAACAACAACTAAGATATGCATATACACGTTGGATTTTGGAAAAGGTCCCATATAATCAAAGCCCCAGACATCAAATGGTTCAATGACAAGTGAATAGTTCATAGGCATTTCCTGACGTTTGCTAATATTACCTATTCTTTGACATTCGTCACAAGACAAGACGAACTTATGGGCATCCTTGAAGAGAGTGGGCCAATAGAAACCTGATTGCAATACCTTGTGTGCAGTTCTATCTCCCGCATGGTGTCCTACGTAGGCCTCGGAGTGACACTTCTGTAGGATATGTCCCTGTTCATGTTCACGTACACAACGTGTAATAACACCATCTACTCCTTCCTTATAAAGGTGAGGGTCATCCCAAAAGTAGTGTCTCAAGTCAAAGAAGAATTTCTTCTTTTGCTGATATGTGAAACTAGGTGGTATGTATTTGGCAATGATATAGTTTGCATAATCGGCATACCACGGTGCACTACATGAAGCATTGATGACATTCAGTTGCTCATTGGGAAAGCTATCATCAATAGGTTGTGGGTCAACAAGAACGTTCTCCAACCTAGACAAATTATCCGCTACTGGGTTATCAGCACCCTTTCTGTCAACAACGTGCAGATCAAATTCTTGTAGCAAGAGAACCCATCTGATAAGTCTAGGTTTAGCGTCCTTCTTCTCCATAAGGTACTTAATAGCAGCATGATCAGTGTGAATAGTGACTTTGGAATCAAATATGTAAGACCTGAACTTTTCACATGCAAACACGACTGCTAAAAACTCCTTCTCTGTAGTAACATAGTTTCTCTGGGCACTGTCTAGAGTTTTACTAGCGTAGTGAATAACATTCAACTTCTTATCAACCCTTTGCGCTAGAACAGCACCAACAGCATAATCACTAGCGTCACACATGATCTCAAAAGGTAGGTTCCAATCAGGTGGTTGAACAATAGATGCAGTTATCAAAGCCCTCTTAAGTATTTTGAATGCTTCCTCACAATCATCGTCAAAGACAAAAGGAATACCCTTTTGCAAGAGATTGGTAAGAGGCCTAGAAATCTTAGAAAAATCTTTAATGAACCTTCTATAGAAACCAGCATGACCAAGGAAACTTCTTATTCCTCCGATATCTGTGGGGTATGACATTTTCTCGATTGCATCAACCTTAGCCTTATCGACTTCAATACCTCTTTCAGAAATTTTATGTCCTAAGGCGATGCCTTCATTAACCATAAAGTGGCACTTCTCCCAATTCAAGACAAGGTTGGTGTCTTTACATCTCTCTAAGACTCAATCAAGGTTGCTGAGGCAATCATCAAAGGAAGACCCGTAAACGGAGAAGTCATCCATGAAAACCTCGACAATCTTTTCACAAAAGTCACAGAATATAGCCATCATACATCTTTGAAAGGTGGAAGGTGCATTACATAAGCCAAAAGGCATACGTCTATAGGCAAAGGTACCAAAAGGGCTGGTGAAAGTGGTTTTCTCCTGATCAGTTTGTGCAACTGGTATTTGGGAGAAACTAGAATAACCGTATAGAAAGCAGAAGTGTGTGTGTTTGGATAGTCTTTCTAGCATTTGGTCGATAAAAGGCAGAGGGTAATGATCTTTCCTAGTCGCCTTATTCAACTTCCTAAAATCAATCACCATCCTATAGCCAGTAATAATCCTCTGTGGGATCTACTCATCTTTATCATTATGGACAACGGTGATGCCTCCCTTCTTAGGAACGCAATGCACCGGACTCACCCAATCGCTATGAGCAACAGGATAGATAATACCCGCGTCCACGAGCTTTAGTATTTCTTTTCTTACTACTTCTTTCATCTTAGGATTCAATCTCCTTTGATGATCAGCAACTAGTTTGAATTCAGGACCAGTTTTGATCTTGTGCTGGCATAGAGTGGGACTAATGCCCCTAAGATCATCAAGAGTATATCCTATAGCAGCACGGTGCTTCCTCAGAGTTTTTAGTAACTTCTTTTCTTCATGCTCCGAGAGGCTAGCACTAATAATAAGAGGATATATCTCTTTTTCATCAACATAGGCATACTTAAGAGTATCAGGCAACTGTTTAAGCTCGAACACAGGATCACCCTTTGGTGGGGGTGGATCACCAAGCAGTTCAACAGGCAGATTATTCTTAAGGATAGGATATTGTTCTAACACAACTCTATCAATTTCATCCCTTTCATCCATATGCATATCATTTTCATGCTCAAGCAAGTATTGCTCTAAGGGATCAGTCGGAGGTACGACAATGGAAGCTAAGGCAATAGTTTCATCCCTACTAGGCGACTCCTTTTCATGAGGTTGTCTACCAAAGTTATATGACACACCTTCGAAGCCAACAAAGATTGTCATGCGCTTTTGAGGTTTGGATGTGTGTCCTCTTAGTGCGGAGGAATGTCACTTTATATTGCCTCTTGTGATCAAGAACTTTATTATGCAGTCTGTCGCTTTTATGTCTTCCTCATCACAGGTTCGTACAAAGCTTGTTTTCCACACACTAATAGGTCATACGTATTAGGGAGCAATTTTTATTTCTTGCACCGATGACAACTTACTTGAGGGATCTTATTCAATCCATAGGTAGGTATGGTGGACTCTCATGGAAAAACTAGGTTGAAGGTTTATGGATGCACAAGTAGTATCTCTACTTGGTGCGGGAGTTTTGGCTAATATGAGGTGGAAGCAATCGTCACATGATAAGGGATCTCTAATCATATAACATTGTTCGGAACCAAGCAAACACAATTCATTATGTTGTCTTCCTTGTCCAACATCTACTTCTAGGCATGTAATAGTTTAGTGAGTGTTCACAATCATAGATGGTGTCAAGGATGATATATTTATATGTGAACCTCTCCTTCTTTATCACTTCCTATTAATTGCAACAATGACCAAGGTCTACGTTTGTCTACCCTCAACAAGTTTCAATCATCATCCTTTTTATATGTGAAACCATCACTTCCCATAAGATCACTATATGATCTCTCATGCTTTTGTTGTTTCTCCATCTTTTGATCATGGCAAGAGGCAAAGCCCTTCAACTAAGATACTCTTTATTATATGGCTCACGAGCTCGAATACATCGGGGGTGACACAAAGCAAAACTCAAGATTAAAACACTAAGACCTTTATTCTACTAGAGAAAGAGAAAACTGAAAAGGAACAAACTAAAACAAAGGTAAAGGCAAAAGATATGATGGTGATACGATACCGGGGCAACTCCCCCAAGCTTGGCACAAGCCAAGGGGATTGCCCATACCCATGCTCAGTTGTCTTCCTTTGGAGGTGATGGTGGTGGAGTTGTTGCAACATGAGTTTGATCCACCGTCTTCCAAGGCAGAGGTGCTCCATCATGGAAAGTTGAACGAGTCTCCGAAATCCTCAAATCTGCAGCCAACCGTATTGATTTAAATCTATACTCATACTCACAATTTTGGTTCTGCAGGTCATAGATCTGGGCCTGGATTTGATCAATCCTATCATAGAGCCTGGAGAGGTGCTTCCCAATGTCATTGGCATCAATCATGTGCTTGTTGGTGAACTCCGTGATCCTCATGTGGTTGGCGTTGAGTCCACGCTCCACCATCCCTTGGCACTTGAAGACTTGTTGCTCCATTGCTTCGAGACTCGTCTCCACGCTTTCGGTCTTCTTGGGCCCCTCAACATCAGGGATGTGCAACATCCCCTCACGCATCTCGATAGATTGAGGGTGTTGCAGCACTCCCGCTAGGTAAGGATTGATGACCTTCTCGAAGATCTTGTCCTTCGGAGCTTTTGGGGACGTCATAGCGATCTAGATATGCAGCAGAAACAAGCTCGAAACGAAAACAGAGGGAATTTGCGTGATACAGAGGTCAGACCTTTCAGGAGAATATATAATGATTTTTTTCCATACCAGAAGGAGTACTCCGCACGAAAACGAAGTCCGGGAGGCGCACGAGGTGGCCACAAGCCCTCCAGCCCCGGCCAGGGGGGTAGGTCGGGCCGAGGAGGCTTGTCGCCTCCTCGGGCACTTTCCGTACTGCTTTAAAAAAATTTATTTTTTCAAATATTCCAAAATGGAGGAAAATTGCTACGGGAAAAGTTTTGGAGTCGGTTTACTTACCGAATCAAATACCTCCTCGTTTTCGGAATCTCAAACAGGCTGATAAATATCCCTTATGTACTCCTAGTGTGTTATGGTATTGATAATGTTGCTCTCAACATTTATGGGAGTACCTGAGATGTAATGCTTGATTCTCTGTCCGTTTACCACTCTCGGACAATTACCTTCCGTGTTATTGATCTTGATAGCACCGGAACGATATACTTCCTCAACAATATAGGGACCTTCCCATTTAGAGAGAAGCTTGCGTGCAAAAAATCTTAAACGAGAATTGTATAGCAAGACATAATCACCTACATTGAACTCACGCTTTTGTATCCTCTTATCATGCCACCTCTTAACTTTTCTTTGAATAACTTGGCATTTTCGTATGCCTGAGTTCTCCATTCATCAAGCGAGCTAATGTCAAATAACCTCTTCTCACCAGCAAGTTTGAAATCAAAGTTGAGCTCTTTGATTGTCCAATAAGCCTTATGCTCTAGCTCAAGAGGTAGATGACATGCTTTACCGTACACCATTTTGTACGGAGACATGCCCATGGGATTCTTATAGGCAGTTCTATAAGCCCACAGTGCATCATCGAGCTTCTTAGACCAATTCTTTCTAGACCTGTTGACAGCCTTTTGCAGAATCAATTTAATCTCTCTATTGCTTAGCTCTACTTGACCACTCGACTGAGGGTGATAGGGAGACGCAATTCTATGATTGACATCATACTTAGCAAGCGTTTTACGGAAAGCACCATGAATGAAATGTGAACCATCGTCGGTCATTAGATATCTAGGGACTCCAAATCTAGGGAAGATAACTTCCTTAAGCATCCTGATAGAGGTGTTGTGATCAGCACTACTAGTGGGGATCGCTTCTACCCACTTAGTGACATAATCAACAGCAACTAGGATATGAGTATACCTGTTAGATTTTGGAAAAAATCCCATATAATCAAAGCCCCAAACATCAAATGGTTCAATGACAAGTGAATAGTTCATAGGCATTTCCTGACGTTTACTAATATTACCTACTCTTTGCCATTCGTCAAAAGACAAGACAAACTTACGGGCATGCTTGAAGAGAGTGGGCCAATAGAAACCTGATTGTAAGACCTTGTGTGCAGTTTTATCTCCCGCATGGTGTCCTTCGTAGGCCTTGGAGAGACACTTCTGTAGGATCTGTCACTGTTCATGTTCAGGTACACAACGTCTAATAACACCATCTACTCCTTCCTTATAAAGGTGAGGATCATCCCAAAAGTAATGTCTCAAGTCAAAGAATAATTTCTTCTTTTGCTGATATGTGAAACTAGGTGGTATATATTTGGCAACGATATAGTTTGCATAATCAGCATACCACGGTGCACTACGTGAAGTATTGATGACATTCAATTGCTCATCGGGAAAGCTATCATCAATAGGTTGTGGGTCATCAAGAACGTTCTCCAACCTAGACAAGTTATCTGCTACTGGGTTATCAGCACCCTTCCTGTCGACAACGTGCAAATCAAATTCTTGTAGCAAGAGAACCCATCTGATAAGTCTAGGTTTAGCGTCTTTATTCTCCATGAGGTACTTAATAGCAACATGATCAATGTGAATAGTGACTGTGGAATCAACTATGTAAGACCTGAACTTTTCAGATGGCCCTTCGCAGAGGGAAGCAGAGGTTGTCATGCGCTTTTGAGGTTTGGATGTGTGTCCTCTTACTGCGAAGGAACGTCACTTTATATTGCCTCCTGTGATAAAGAACTTTATTATGCAGTCTGTCGCTTTTATGTCTTCCTCATCACAGGTTCATACAAAGCTTGTTTTCCACACAGTAATAGGTCATACATATTAGGGAGCAATTTTTATTGCTTGCACCGATGACAACTTACTTGAGGGATCTTATTCAATCCATAGGTAGGTATGGTGGACTCTCATGGCAAAACTAGGTTGAAGGTTTATGGATGCACAAGTAGTATCTCTACTTGGTGCGGGAGTTTTGGCTAATATGAGGTGGAAGCAATCGTCACATGCTAAGGGATCTCTAATCATATAACATTGTTCGGAAGTGATAAAGAAGGAGAGGTTCGAACAATGTTATATGATTAGAGATCCCTTAGCATGTGACGATTGCTTCCACCTAATATTAGCCAAAACTCCCGCACCAAGTAGAGATACTACTTGTGCATCCATAAACCTTCAACCTAGTTTTGCCATGAGAGTCCACCATACCTACCTATGGATTGAATAAGATCCCTCAAGTAAGTTGTCATCGGTGCAAGCAATAAAAATTGCTCCCTAATATGTATGACCTATTAGTGTGTGGAAAACAAGCTTTGTACGAACCTGTGATGAGGAAGACATAAAAGCGACAGACTGCATAATAAAGTTCTTTATCACAGGAGGCAATATAAAGTGACGTTCCTCCGCACTAAGAGGACACACATCCAAACCTCAAAAGCGCATGACAACCTCTGCTTCCCTGTGCGAAGGGCCTATAACTTTGAAATCATGATCATTTTTAATCTTGTGCTGACATAGAGTGGGACTAATGCCCTTAAGATCATCAAGAGTATATCCAATAGCAGCACGGTGCTTCCTCAGAGTTTTTAGCAATTTCTTTTCTTCATGCTCTGAGAGGCTAGCACTAATTATAACATGATATATCTCTTTTTCATCAAGATAAGCATACTTAAGATTATCAGGAACTGTTTAAGATCTAACACAGGATCACCCTTTGGTGGGGGTGGATCCCCAAGCAGTTCAACAGGCAGATTGTTCTTAAGGATAGGATATTGTTCTAGGACAACTCTATCTATCTCATCCCTTTCATCCATATGCATATCATTTTCATGCTCAAGCAAGTATTGCTCTAAGGGATCAGTAGGAGGCACGGCAATAGAAGCTAAGGCAATAGTTTCATCCTTACTAGGCTACTCCTTTTCATGAGGTTGTCTACCAAACTTGGAGAAATTGAACTCTTGTGACACACCTTCAAAGCCAACAGTGACAGTTTGCTTCTCACAGTCAATATGAGCATTGACGGTATTGAGAAAGGGTCTACCAAATATGACGGGACAAAAGCTATCTTGAGAGGTAGCAAGAATGAGGAAATCAGCAGGATACTTCGTTTTACCACACCAGACTTCAACATCCCAAACAATTCGCACAGGGCGGATAGTATCTCTATTGGCAAGCTGAATAGTGACATCAATAGGTTCTATATCAATAGGTGCAATCTCATCTTTGATTTCATCATATAAGGATTGAGGTATTGCACTAACACTAGCACCCACATCACATAAACCATGATAGCAATGATCTCCTATCTTAACAGAAACAACACGCGTGCCAACAACAGGCCTATGTTTGTCTCTAGCGTGAGGTTTAGCAATTCTAGCAGCATCTTCACAGAAGTGAATATTATGTCCCTCAACATCGTCGGACAAAAGATCTTTGATAATAGCAATGCTAGGTTCAACTCTAATTTGCTCAGGGGGTGTAGGTGTTCTAATGTAGCCTCTACGTGTCACAGTTGAAGCTTTAGAATGATCCTTTATCCTGGGAACAACAAGATCATTATAGGCAATGACTCTCTCTTCAACTGGATTGGGTTTAACTACATTGAATTCTAAAGGAGGAGGATATTTAAACCACTTCTCTTTGGGGAGATCAACATGACCAGAAAATGATTCACACAATGAAGCTACTATCTCAGAGTCAAGTCCATACTTAGCGGTAAAGTCACAAAAAGTATTTGTTTCAACAAAGGATTTAACGCAATCAAACTGGAAATTTATACCTGACTCCTTACCTTCTTCAAGCTCCAATCTTCAGAGTTGCGTTTAATTCTCTCCAATAAATTCCATTTGAAGTCAATATCTCTCTTCATAAAAGAACCGGTACAATAAGTGTCAATCATGGTGCGATCATCATGAGAAAGTCGAGCATAGAAGTTCTGAATGATAATTTCTCTCGAGAGCTCATGATTGGGGCATGAATATAACATTGATTTAAGCCTCCCCCAAGTTTGAGCGATGCTTTCTCTGTCACGAGGCCAAAAATTATAAATATAATTCCGATCACGATGTACTAAATGCATAGGATAAAACTTTTGATGAAATTCCAATTTCAACCGATTGTAGTCCCATGATCTAGTATCATCACATAGCCTATACCATGCCAACGCCTTATCCTTCAAAGATAAAGGAAAGACCCTCTTCTTGACCTCATCCTCGGGCAAACCTGCAAGCTTAAATAAACCACAAACCTCATCTACATAGATTAGATGCAAGTCTGGATGTGATGTTCCATCTCGTGTAAAAGGATTAGCTAGCAGTTTCTCAAGCATACCCGAAGGAAATTCAAAGCAAATATTTTCCGTAGGAGCAGAAGGTTGAGGAGCAAATATTTGTGCTTCCGTTCGAGGTGAATATACCCCGAACAATACCCTCAAAGGATTAGTATCCATAGTGAGAAGTGACAATAAATTTCAGCACACTATATGAATGTTTCCTTACCAAGTTCCACTTACCAAAGGCGCTTCACTCCCCGGCAACGACGCCAGAAAAGAGTCTTGATGACCCACAAGTATAGGGGATCAATTTTAGTCCTTTCGATAAGTAAGAGTGTCGAACCCAACGAGGAGCAGAAGGATCTGACAAGTGGTTTTCAGCAAGGTAATATCAGCAAGCACTGAAATTATCGGTAACAAGTGATTGTATGGTGAGATGATTCATAGCAAGCAACAAGTAACAAAAGTAGCAACGGTGCAGCAAAGTGGCCCAATCCCTTTTGTAGCAAGGGACAAGCCTGGACAAAGTCTTATAGGAGGAAAAACGCTCCCGAGGACACACGGGAATTTCTGTCAAGCTAGTTTTCATCATGTTCATATGATTCGCGTCCGTTACTTTGATAGTTTGATATGTGGGTGGACCGGCGCTTTGGTACTGCCCTTACTTGGACAAGCATCCCACTTATGATTAACCCCTCTCGCAAGCATCCGCAACTACGAAAGAAGAATTAAGACAAAGTCTAACCATAGCATTAAACTAGTGGATCCCAATCGGCCCCTTACGAAGCAACGCATAAACTAGGGTTTAAGCTTCTGTCACTCTAGCAACCCATCATATACTTAATACTTCCCAATGCCTTCCTCTAGGCCCAAATAATGGTGAAGTGTTATGTAGTCGACGTTCACATAACACCACTAGAGGAAAAACAACATACAACACATCAAAATATCGAACGAACACCAAATTCACATGACTACTATTATCATGACTTATCCCATGTCCTGAGTAACAAAAGTAACTACTCACAAAGCATAATCATATTCAAGACCAGAGAGGTAATGAGTAGCATCAAGGATCTGAACATAAACTCTTCCACCAAATAATCCAACTAGCATCAACTACAAGGAGTAATTAACACTACTAGCAACCTTACAAGTACCAATCGGAGTCGTGAGACGGAGATTGGTTACAAGTGATGAACTAGGGTTTGGAGATGAGATGGTGCTGATGAATATGTTGATGGTGATGAGTCCCCTCCCATGAGAGGAGTGTTGGTCATGACGATGGCGATGATTTCCCCCTCCGGGAGGGAAGTTTCCCTAGCAGGATCGTCTTGCCGGAGCTCTAGATTGGTTCAGCTCAAGTTCCGCCTCGTGGCGGCGGTGAATCCATGAAAAAGCTCCCTTCTGATTTTTCCCGGACGAAACCCTTCATATAGCAAAAGATGAGCGCCGGAGGGGCAACAGGGGGCCCAGAAGCTCTCCATCCCCGGCCAGGGGGTAGGCCGGGCCTGGCAGGCTTGTGGCCTCCAGGTGGCGCCTCTCTGGTACTTCTTTCGCCCAATATTTTTTATATATTCCTAAAAAATTCCACGTTGATTTTCACGGCTTTTGGAGCTGCGCAGAATAGGCATCTCAAACTTGCTCCTTTTTCAGGCCAGAATTCCAGCTGCCGGCATTCTCCCTCTTCATGTAAACCTTGCCAAATAAGAGAGAAAAGGCATAAGTATTGTACCTCGAAGTGTAATAACAGCCCAAAAAGCAATAAATATCAACATGAAATCATGAAGCAAAATGGACGTATCAGGACTAAAGGTTGGCCTTTAGTCCCTGTTTGTGCCACCGACCGGGACTAAAGACTGGGGTATTTAAATGCACCTTCTTCCTCTCCACTCCCTCCCCCGACTCCGCGCCGAACCCCAGACCACAACTCCGCCAGACTACCGGAGATCGTCATCGCCTTCGAGCCATCCCCGAGCCTGTTGACCATCCCCGGACCTCCTCACCCTCCTCCCCGAGCATCGCCGCCCTTGCTCCTCGTCCTCGTGAGCTCCTTCTCCCAAACCCTCTCCCACGTTGGCTACCGCGGGGCGAAGCTCGCCGGATCCACCATTCCCCTCTCCTCCTAACCCCTACCCGCTCCCACCTCCCCGTGGACATCGCCGCCCGCGCCAACGCCGACCGTGCTCAGATCGCTGCGACGCGGGAATTGTTGGCGTAGTTGCAAGACAAATATAGATAAACGTCCTAGCCTATTCTTTCAGAACTTTTTATTTTGATCTTTCAGGCCCAATGTTTTCCATGGCACCTAAAAACCGGGTTCGATAAAAATGTGTTTGCATGTTAAGAGAAATAGAATTTAGTGGGATTACCTATTTAGGCATACTAGATGGTAACTTGCACATTGTTGCGGGATTGTTTTGCAATACATTTCAATGCGATTTTATGATTTATAGTTGTAAAATATCTAGCATAATAGAATGGAATTTCTCATGCATGTTTTAGTTAAAAAAAATAAAAATTCAATTTTTTTAGTTTAATAAAAATCTGAACAAATTTCTACAAGTAACTAAGGATGTTTTTATCTAAAGGCGACGATGCCCGTACCACATCCTCGTCGTCGACAACCAGTTTGAGAGGTGTCATGTTCGGGACTAGGCTCTTGCAGAATTGTTTTGCAATACATTTCAATGCGATTTTATTATTTATAGTTGTAAAATATCTAGCATAATAGAATGGAATTTCTCATGCATGTTTTAGTTTAAAAAAATTCAAAATTCAATTTTTTTAGTTTAATAAAAATCTGAACAAATTTCTACAAGTAACCAAGGATGTTTTTATCTAAAGGCAACGATGCTATTTCCCGCATCCTCGTCGTCGACAACCACTTTGAGAGGCACCATGTTCGGGACTAGGCCCCGCCGGGCTGGCACTCAGAGATGCTACCTTCCGGGGTGCGCGGCTTGGTGAGGAATTAGGGTCTCATCATCGACCCGGAGCTTCTTTGGTGGTGGTAGGGTAGGCCACTATCGGTATGGAGGGAGCGGGCACCCGATGAGGTGGTACGTCACCATGTCAGGGAGGAGGAGGAGCACGTCCGTTGCTACATGGTTGTGTTGGACGTGAGGTTCTCCAATAACTGGGAGAATCTTGAGGGATCTCACCCAAGCTATGATCATGTGATAGTTCCTTCTCTTTGGATGTCCACCGTCCGTGGCTTAGGAACCGCGAATCAACTGGATTATTCGATAATATTCGATTTGTATTAGTGATATTTTATATGCTAATATTTGAGATATATTGGTGATAATATTCGATAATATTTGATGATGCATTAACTGAATTATTCGAGATGTATTAGTGATATTATATGATAATATTATATGAAGAGTTACCGACGATCTCTGATGATATTATATGTATTAGTGATATTATATGATGATCTTGCTAAAAAATTAATCCTCCTCACCATCCCTCGCCGCTCAGATCAAACCTCGTCGGTGGCTGACTACTATGATTCAGTTTTGCATTAAATACTTAATTATTAATCTTAGAATCAATGAGCATTAAGAAAAAAATGACGTCGATTTTTAATCTTAGAATCATGAACACAGAAAATGTCGTCGTCCGATGTCAATAGGATCCCTGACTGCCATTTGTGCAGGGATGACATGTGTATATGCGACCGTTATCATCACCTAGATAACGATACGTCCTTCACCACCAAGCTACAAGATGACGGTGAGATCATTATGGTATGTAAATACGGCATGTATTTTTTGTTAATGAAGTATGTCGTGTGCTTTTTTGCTTTAATTCACCTTTAATTTTTTTTTGTACAATTCGGCTAGTGCGTTCTCTGCCATGCAGGATTCGTTGTCTTGGAAAAATTCCATTTTGAAGAGAAGGATAGTACAGAGCCTAAGATAGCTCACCTAAGAACGGAGCATTTCACTTTTGTTGTTAAGGAAAAAAATAAAGAAGATCACACATATTTTGGTTGTTCTAATTAGAAAGCATTTTGCAAGGCGTATGGGTTGGATGAGGACAAGAACATTTCCTTCGATCTTGGTAATGAGGATTTTTGTGATAATAATATAAAATTTTAGGTGCATGCCGGGATTAATTGATTCCAGTTCTACCTCCACGTGCGTTTGTCAACAAATTTGTTAGGTAATTTATATTGATTATTAAAAAGTATCTGGTACTCATCCTGACTAAATTTCTTTATTTTCAATTATTAGCTTATTTTCGTGCTCCAAGAACTAAACGACAGATAATAGATCGGACCTACTACAGTTATGGCTCCGAGCTTACTTGGTTGGAGAAAAATCATATCATCTCATTTATTCACGATGTTCAGTATCATGCTAAATATTACATGACGAGCAACATTTATCATGGATATGTGCCACTAGTGCACCAGTTGAACCCTTATAACATCACTTCAGACAAGTTAGTAAGAATTTTTTACCATTGTGTCACTAGTCCATCCTTTTCATACATTGTTCTTAAGAAAAACTAATTTAGCTAACTATGTTATTATTACTTATGTTCTTCAACAGGTACTCCCACGAGAGATTGTGTCTAAATAGATGTTTACCACCGGTGATTTGCATATGGTTAGCTTATGCCCAATGTGGATGAGTTACCCTGGTAAATACAGAATATCTCGAAGTGAAGAAACCCTAAAAATCAAAGGATGGAGCAAGGCAATAAAAGTATCCATGCAACCACTTGGACACGATATCTTGATTGTTGGAGATAGGTTGATCACCCCACAAGTTGGAGATAGGTTAATCTGTATTCTTTAATTGAGAGATGCAGGAGTTTACCTTTTTATGTTATTATACCTAGGAGAGAGCGGTAGTTAGTGTTTTCTAAATTATGATAACTTGTTCACTTGCTAGTATGATAACAACCAGAATGATGAGGAGTTCACCTTTTTTATGCTATTTTACCTATAATGATGAAAATTTAATTAAGATGATGATGAGTTGTTATATGACATAAAGCAGTACAAATTAGATGGATGCAATAGACCAAGTTGAATTACAGGAAAATACGATGTTGCGAATTGCAACATCGTATTTTCCTCTAATTCAACCTGGTCTCTTGTATCCATCTAATTTGTACTGATGTTGGATGTTTCTTTTCCATAATTTATACTGATGTTGTATATCAATATGTGTAAACGCTGATCAATCCACGCATTTACAGATAAACCCTCATAAAAAAAAAACCTAAACCACAGGGGTTAGCAGTGCCTGGCGTGTGGTGGACTTTAGTACCGGTTGGTGTTACCAGCCGGGAGTAAAGGTCCTGCTGCTTGGGCGTCCCACAGTGGCCACGTGGAGTTCTTTAGTCCTGATTCGTAACGCAACCAGAACTAAAAGTTGGAGCCTCTTGTTACGATTGCTTAGTCACGGTTGTAGAACCGGGAATAATGCCCTGTTTTCTCTTAGTGTATGTGGATGGATCAACAACGGCACCGGTTTTCGAAATGGGAAATGAGAACACTCCACACTATCGAGTTTTGTAGGTGTAAGTGGTGGTTTCAGATGGATTGATATATGTTCTTGTTAGAGTTATGTTGAATAATAAATAAAAATGATCGTATGCATCAATTGATGTAGAGGAAAGGGTTTTAACTTTTTTTTTTAAAGTTAACCTCCTGCCTAAATATCATTCGCAAGGCTTGCGTAGCCCTCACATTCCCTCGTGCGCCGTCCGCAGATATTTGCAACTAACATGCACTGCACGCTCCAGCTACGTACTCCGCCAAAATACCGTTCCCAAGACAGCCTGCATGCGCCGCGCCGCGCCGCGCACGAACGAACGAACGAACGACTGCCGCCACTCCCGTAGTCCCCTACGCCTCTCCCCCAACCGATGGATCTCCCCACCATCCCACACCGCGCTGGGACGCAGACCGCTACGCACGCTCTAGCTGTGCGTGCGCCGCCGCCGCCGCCGCTTCCTGCCACACCTCGAACGCAGCTGTGGCCGGCCGCCGTTTCTGGTTGGGCGGCACGGACCGACGCACGAACGGACGGGCCGGAACCCCCCCCCCCCCCCCCCCCCCCCCCCCCGCGCGTCGCCCCGCACGGAGACGCACCCGGAGTGCGGAGAGCGGCTACGCTACGAAGCTTCCCCTCTCACCACCGCATGCACCCATTCACGCACGCGTACGCACAGCTATACCCCCACACCCCCCTACCAATCACTTGCCATAAAAGCACGCGTCGGCCTCACACGCTCAACCTGGCAGCCAGTACTCCCGGCCTACTGAATTCGAGGGAGCCGCGCGCTAGCCCGCCCCGATCGACCGCAGATGCAGCGAGGGTGCGGCAGGTGCTGGGCCGCGCGCCGCCTCCTGTCCGCGCCCCCGCCGGCTGCGGCCGACCAGTCCATGGAAGCGCAGCAGGCGCACCTGGGGAGGGTGCTCAGCATCACCACCACCGTGCTCTTCGTCGCCAGCGTCTCCTACATCGCCCTCAGCACCCTCTACGCCTGCCTCCGCGCCGCCCGCCAGGAGGAGCCCGGCGGGGTCGGCGACAGCGATGACGGCCTGCCGGGACCGGCGCCGCCAAGAGAGGCCACCAAGCGCGCGCTCGACGCCATCCCCGTGCGGGTGGTCGTGCTGCTGGACCATCCACGCGAACGCGACGACGACGGCTGCCCCGAGGCGGCCGTGGAGGGCCAAGGACTACAGCACGCCGACGACGACGATGCCTGCGCGGTGTGCCTGGCGGAGTACGCGGCCGGGGACGAGGTGCGCGTGCTCCCGGCGTGCCGCCACGGCTTCCACCGGGAGTGCGTCGACCGCTGGCTGCTCACGCGCGCGCCCACCTGCCCCGTCTGCCGCGCCCCGGTCGCCGCGCACATCGACGGCGCCGACGCCAAGGAGGAGGTCTGCCCGACCACGACCAGGCACGCCGGTCGCTTTGGTGATTTCGCCGCCTGGTCCATTGGGCTCCCGGCGAGGATATATATGACGGACCCGTGAACGTCCATCCACTTGTCGATCGGAGATGGTAGCGATCGACCAATCAGGAAGGTTCAGCTAGCTAGTAGTAATCCGTCCGGCCGGTACTGTACGTTTAGCTCAATTTTGATGCCTCAAACATTTGTTGATCGATGCCAGTTGTTATCCCCAGATTAATAACAATAGACCACATAAGTGAAATTTTGGGTTTGTCATAGTATACTACATCCTCTATACCACAATACTTGTAGTTGGGGAATTTATATTAATATTCCTCAACAACAAATACGTATTTAGGTACAGAGGAATTACTATATAAGTCAGATTTTGTTGTCGTGCATCTTCAAACTGCACCAGGAAGGAGGAATGGACCTCTATACAAGTCCTTTGTGTCCGTTTTGATGTTGTTGTGCCCAAGAATGAATTGCTTTCTTGCAAATACCCTTTTGAAGTGCGGGAGCTAGCAACGGGGGGGTCCAAATGTGAATGAAGAATGATACACAACAACTATTTATATATACATGTAACATGTTACATAGAGCATGTGTAACCGAACCACACAAAAGAAGGATTGTTGATTTTCATACCATGGATCACGGAACGCACGCCGTGTTCCACTATCATAACGATAATGGAACAATAGCCCGCCTTCTAATACGGAAGTTTGGGATGAGCTAAAGTCCTTTTTTGTTGTCTACCACCAAACGAGGAAGGCCAGTAATAAGTACTCCCTCTGTAAAGTAATATAAGAGCGTTTAGATCACTATGTTATCTAAACGCTCTTATATTAATTTACACGGGAGTACTTGGTTGTTTTCTCTTTGAAGTCACCGCTAAAATGTGACAAACTAAAAGTAGCCAATTTTGTGGGCATGATTGATCCACAATACATAAATGGAATTTGGTAATAATGCATTCATTTGTGTCCATTTTAATGTTGTCCCCAAGAATTGCACAAGTAACCCCCCCCCCCTCGAGGTGCAAGGTCAAAAGGAATTGGATTGTGCATTAAAAATTTATACAGAACAATCGGGCAACATGATGTATAGGTCACGTGTAACCACCAAAAAATAAGGATTGTAGTTTTTCATACCACCGCAAAATGCGTGTCTGGTTTCCACTATCACAGCGATAACGGAACAATAGGTCACCTTCCAATTAGCAATTTTCAAGTCTATTTTGTTTGCTACTACCAAAAGAGGACGTCGAGTGAGTACTTGTTTGTTTTCTCTTTGGAGTCACTCCTAAACTGTGACAAAACAGAAGTAGAGTAGGTATGCCAAGTTTTAGATTTTTTTAATAGTCACAACCAATTTTGTGGGCATGCTCGATCAACAATACCTAATTGAACTTCGTAACAATGCAATCATTTGTGTGCATTTTTATGTTCTTTCCTATAATTGCTAACCTGCAAAAATCCTCTCTGAGGTGCAAGGTCAAAAGGGAGTTAACTGTTTGTTATATAAAAGTATAGAAAAAAATCATGCAACATGTTACATAGATAATGTGTACCCAAACCCGAAAATAAGGATTGTAGTTTTTCATACAACCGCATAATGTGCATCTAGGTCCACTATCATAGCGATAACAGAAAAATAGCTCACCTTCCAATTAGGAAGTTTCGGCTGAGCTAAAGTCTGTTTTTGTTGTCTACCGCCAAAATAGAAAGGCTAATAAGTTCTTGCTTGTTTTCTTCTCTTCAGCAATCATTTCTCAAATATACCTCATTTGCTATATGTGTAGTAGTAACAAAGGTAATTTGGTCTACAGTGGCTATCTATGAAGAATGCTCCTTTTTAGCTCATAATTTTTGTTGTATAGTTTTTCATCACTGTCCGAGGGAGGCCAATGTAGTGGTGGATGTATTGGCTAGGAACTCCAATACCTCTCGAGCAATTTCTTAGAAGTTGGAGCCTTCACGTTTCCTATTAGATATCTTATCAAATGATGTATCTCTATTTTTGTTTGAAATATAAACCGCCATGATGGCATTCCCTAAAAAAAATATTTAATCTTTGTCTTAAAGGAGGACTGGCACGCAATATGTATCTTGTTTTGATCTTACTGACGAAAGTCCAAGCCATTCGTGCCATGCTCTTCCGCGTGTCGACATGCTCCACCGTGATGAGATGTCAGTACACCTTTGGTGTCATCACCACCCCATCATGACCTCGCGTTAGGTCTATACCTAGGCATGGGCAGCCTGGCCCTATGACGCAGCCCGAACCGAGTGCCAAAAACCCAGGTTAGGCTTAGTGTTTGAGCCGGGCTCGGCCTCGAATTTTGGCCCATTGTGTACTTCGGGTCAGGCTCGGGCCTGAGAAATCAAACAGTTTACACGGAGACTCGGCCTGGCCCGAAATTGCTTTTTTATTCCCTTCGGGCCGGGCTCGACCGGGCCTACATTTTATTTTTTGTTTGGGCCGGCCTGGGCTTGGGTCTAGACTTTGCACGCTGGGCTTTTATAGGCCTGTCTCGGCTCGAGGAATGCCCAAGTTAGTGTTGGAAATATGCCCTAGAGGCAATAATAAAATGGTTATTATCATATTTCCTTGTTCATGATAATCGTCTATTGTTCATGCTATAATTGTATTAACAGGAAACAGTAATACATGTGTGAATAAATAGATCACAATGTGTCCCTAGCAAGCCTCTAGTTGGCTAGCTCGTTAGTCAATAGATGATCATGGTTTCCTGATCATGGGCATTAGATGTCATTGATAATGAGATCACATCATTGGGAGAATGATGTGATGGACAAGACCCAATCCTAAGCCTAGCACTAGATCGTATTGTTCGTATGCTAATGCTTTTCTAATGTCAAGTATCTTTTCCTTCGACCGTGAGATTGTGCAACTCCCGGATACCGTAGGAGTGCTTTGGGTGTATCAAACATCACAACGTAACTGGGTGACTATAAAGGTGCACTACGGGTACCTCCGAAAGTATCTGTTGGGTTGGTACGAATCGAGATCGGGATTTGTCACTCCGTATGACGGAGAGGTATCTCTGGGCCCACTCAGTAGAACATCATCATGAGCTCAATGTGACTAAGGAGTTAGTCACACGATGACGTGCTACGGAACGAGTAAAGAGACTTACCGGTAACGAGATAGAACAAGGTATAGGTATACCGACGATCGAATCTCGGGCAAGTTCTATACCGACAGACAAAGGGAATCGTGTACGGGATTGATTAAATCCTTGACATCGTGGTTCATACGATGAGATCATCATGGAGCAAGTGGGAGCCACCATGGGTATCCAGACCCCGCTGATGGTTATTGGCCAGAGAGGTGTCTCGGTCATGTCTGCCTGTCTCCCGAACCCGTAGGGTCTACACACTTAAGGTTCGATGACGCTAGGGTTATAGGGAATTGTTATACGAGGTTACCGAAAGTTGTTCGGAGTCCCGGATGAGATCCCGGACGTCACAAGGAGCTCCGGAATGGTCCGTAGGTAAAGATTGATATATAGGACGGATGGTTTCGGATACCAGAAGTGTTTCGGGCATCACCGGTAACGTACCGGGACCACCGGGATCACCGGAGGTGGCCCCGGGGGACCACCGAAGGGGGGCAACGACCCCGGGAGATAAGTGTTGGGGAACGTCGCATGGGAAACAAAAATTTTCCTACGCGCACGAAGACCTATCATGGTGATGTCCATCTACGAGAGGGGATGAGTGATCTACGTACCCTTGTAGATCGAACAGCAGAAGCGTTAGAGAACGCGGTTGATGTAGTGGAACGTCCTCACGTCCCTCGATCCGCCCCACGAACAATCCCGCGATCAGTCCCACGATCTAGTACCGAACGGACGGCACCTCCGCGTTCAGCACACGTACAGCTCGACGATGATCTCGGCCTTCTTGATCCAGCAAGAGAGATGGAGAGGTAGAAGAGTTCTCCGGCAGCGTGACGGCGCTTCGGAGGTTGGTGATGATCTCGTCTCAGCAGGGCTCCGCCCGAGCTCCGCAGAAACGCGATCTAGAGGAAAAACTATGGAGGTATGTGGTCGGGCAGCCGTGAGAAAGTCGTCTCAAATCTGCCCTAAAAGCCCCATATATATAGGAGGAGGGAGGGGGACCTTGCCTTGGGGTCCAAGGGATCCCCAAGGGGTCGGCCGAGCCAGCGGGGAGGACTCTCCCCCCCAAACCGAGTTGGACTAGGTTTGGTGGGAGGGAGTCCTTCCCCTTTCCCACTTCCTCCCTTTTTTTTTCTTTTCTCCTTTGATTTTTATCCTTGGCGCATAGGGCACTTGTGGGTTGTCCCACCAGCCCACTAAGGGCTGGTGTGGCTCCCCAAATGCCTATGGGCTTCCCCGGGGTGGGTTGCCCCCCCCCCCCCGGTGAACTCCCGGAACCCATTCGTCATTCCCGGTACATTCCCGGTAACTCCGAAAACCTTCCGGTAATCAAATGAGGTCATCCTATATATCAATCTTTGTTTCCGGACCATTCCGGATACCCTCGTGACGTCCGTGATCTCATCCGGGACTCCGAACAACATTCGGTAACCAACCATATAACTCAAATACGCATAAAACAACGTCGAACCTTAAGTGTGCAGACCCTGCGGGTTCGAGAACTATGTAGACATGACCCGAGAGACTCCTCGGCCAATATCCAATAGCGGGACCTGGATGCCCATATTGGATCCTACATATTCTACGAAGATCTTATCGTTTGAACCTCAGTGCCAAGGATTCGTATAATCCCGTATGTCATTCCCTTTGTCCTTCGGTATGTTACTTGCCCGAGATTCGATCGTCAGTATCCGTATACCTATTTCAATCTCGTTTACCGGCAAGTCTCTTTACTCGTTCCGTAATACAAGATCCCGCAACTTACACTAAGTTACATTGCTTGCAAGGCTTGTGTGTGATGTTGTATTACCGAGTGGGCCCCAAGATACCTCTCCGTCATACGGAGTGACAAATCCCAGTCTTGATCCATACTAACCCAACTAACACCTTCGGAGATACCTGTAGAGCATCTTTATAGTCACCCAGTTACGTTGCGACGTTTGATACACACAAAGCATTCCTTCGGTGTCAGTGAGTTATATGATCTCATGGTCATAGGAATAAATACTTGACACGCAGAAAACATTAGCAACAAAATGACACGATCAACATGCTACGTCTATTAGTTTGGGTCTAGTCCATCACGTGATTCTCCCAATGACGTGATCCAGTTATCAAGCAACAACACCTTGTTCATAATCAGAAGACACTGACTATCATCGATCAACTGGCTAGACAACTAGAGGCATGCTAGGGACGGTGTTTTTGTCTATGTATCCACACATGTAAATGAGTCTTCATTCAATACAATTATAGCATGGATAATAAACTATTATCTTGATACAGGAATTATAATAATAAATATACATTTATTATTGCCTCTAGGGCATAATTCCAACAGTCTCCCACTTGCACTAGAGTCAATAATCTAGCCCTCACATCACCATGTGAATTACATTGTAATAAATCTAACACCCATACAGTTCTGGTGTCGATCATGTTTTGGCCGTGGAAGAGGTTTAGTCAGCGGGTCTGCTACATTCAGATCCGTGTGCACTTTGCATATATTTACGTCCTCCTCCTCGACGTAGTCGCGGATGAGGTTGAAGCGTCGTTTGATGTGTCTGGTCTTCTTGTGAAACCTTGGTTCCTTTGCTAAGGCAATGGCACCAGTGTTGTCACAGAACAAGGTTATTGGATCCAGTGCACTTGGCACCACTCCAAGATCCGTCATGAACTGCTTCATCCAGACACCCTCCTTAGCCGCCTCCGAGGCAGCCATGTACTCTGCTTCACATGTAGAATCTGCTACGACGCTTTGCTTGGAACTGCACCAGCTCACTGCACCCCCATTAAGAATAAATACGTATCCGGTTTGCGACTTAGAGTCGTCCGGATCTGTGTCAAAGCTTGCATCGACGTAACCTTTTACGGCGAGCTCTTCGTCACCTCCATACACGAGAAACATCTCCTTAGTTTTTTTCAGGTACTTCAGGATATTCTTGACCGCCGTCCAGTGATCCACTCCTGGATTACTCTAGAACCTACCTGCCATACTTATGGCCAGGCTAACATCCGGTCTAGTGCACAGCATCGCATACATGATAGAACCTATGGCCGAAGCATAGGGGACGGAGCGCATATGCTCTCTATCTTCATCAGTTGCTGGGCACTGAGTCTTACTCAATCTCGTACCTTGTAACACTGGCAAGAACCCCTTCTTGGACTGTTCCATTTTGAACCTCTTCAAAACTTTATCAAGGTATGTGCTTTGTGAAAGTCCTATCACGCGTTTTGATCTATCCCTATAGATCTTAATGCCTAGTATGTAAGCAGCTTCTCCTAGGTCCTTCATAGAGAAACTTTTATTCAAGTAACCTTTTATGCTGTCCAAAAGCTCTACGTTGTTTCCAATCAGTAATATGTCATCCACATATAATATTAGAAACGCCACAGAGCTCCCACTCACTTTCTTGTAAATACAAGATTCTCCAACCACTTGTATAAACCCAAATGCTTTGATCACCTCATCAAAGCGTTTGTTCCAACTCCGAGATGCTTGCACCAGTCCATAAATGGATCGCTGGAGCTTGCACACCTTGTCAGCATTTTTAGGATCGACAAAACCTTCGGGTTGCATCATATACAACTCTTCCTTAAGGAAACCGTTAAGGAACGCCGTTTTGACATCCATCTGCCAGATTTCATAATCGAAAAATGCAGCTATTGCTAACATGATTCTGACGGACTTAAGCATCGCTACGGGTGAGAAAGTCTCATCGTAGTCAACTCCTGGAACTTGTGAAAAACCCTTTGCCACAAGTCGAGCTTTATAAACGGTCACATTACCGTCAGCGTCCGTCTTCTTCTTAAAGATCCATTTGTTCTGAATAGCCTTGCGGCCCTTAGGTAGTATCTCCAAAGTCCACACTTTGTTCTCATACATGGATCCTATCTCGGATTTCATGGCTTCTAGCCATTTGTTGGAATCTGGGCCCACCATTGCTTCTTCATAATTTGCAGGTTCATTGTTGTCTAACAACATGATTGATAAGACGGGATTACCGTACCACTCTGGAGCAGCGCGTGATCTCGTCGACCTGCGTGGTTCAACAGAAACTTGAACTGGAGTTTCATGATCATCATCATTAACTTCCTCCTCAACCGGCGTCGCAACGACAGAGGTTTCCCCTTGCCCTGCGCCATCATCCAGAGGGATGAGAGGTTCGACAACCTCGTCAAGTTTTATCTTCCTCCCACTCAATTCTCTCGAGAGAAACTCCTTCTCGAGAAAAGTTCCGTTCTTAGCAACAAACACTTTGCCCTCGGATTTGAGATAGAAGGTGTACCCAACTGTCTCTTTTGGGTAACCTATGAAGACGCACTTTTCCGCTTTGGGTTCCAGCTTTTCAGGCTGAAGCTTTTTGACATAAGCATCACATCCCCAAACTTTAAGAAACGACAACTTTGGCCTTTTGCCATACCACAGTTCGTATGGTGTGGTCTCAACGGATTTCGATGGTGCCCTATTTAAAGTGAATGCAGCTGTTTCTAATGCATAACCCCAAAATGATAACGGCAAATCAGTAAGAGACATCATAGATCGCACCATCTCTAACAAAGTACGATTACGACGTTCGGACACACCATTACGCTGTGGTGTTCCAGGTTGTGTTAACTGCGAAACAATTCCACATTGTCTTAAGTGAGTACCAAACTCGAAACTCAGATATTCACCCCCACGATCAGACCGTAGGAACTTGATCTTCTTGTTACGATGATTTTCCACTTCACTCTGAAATTGCTTGAACTTTTCAAATGTTTCAGATTTGTGCTTCATCAAGTAGACATAACCATATCTACTTAAATCGTCAGTGAAGGTGAGAAAATAACGATATCCGCCGCGTGCCTCCACACTCATTGGACCACACACATCGGTATGTATGATTTCCAACAAGTCACTTGCACGCTCCATTGTTCCGGAGAACGGAGTTTTAGTCATCTTGCCCATGAGGCATGGTTCGCACGTGTCAAGTGAATCAAAATCAAGTGACTCCAAAAGTCCATCAGCATGGAGTTTCTTCATGCGCTTTACACCAATATGACCCAAGCGGCAGTGCCACAAAAATATGGCGCTATCATTGTTTACTCTAACTCTTTTGGTCTCAATGTTATGTATATGCGTATCGCTATCAAGATTCGTTATGAACAATCCTCTCACATTCGGTGCATGACCATAAAAGATGTTACTCATAGAAATAGAACAACCATTATTCTCAGACTTAAAAGAGTAACCGTCTCGCAATAAACAAGATCCAGATATAATGTTCATGCTCAACGCAGGCACTAAATAACAATGATTTAAGTTCATCACTAATCCCGATGGTAGTTGAAGTGACACTGTGCCGACGGCGATTGCATCAACCTTGGAACCGTTTCCTACGCGCATCGTCACTTCGTCTTTCGCCAACCTTCGTCTATTCCGCAGTTCCTGCTTCGAGTTGCAAATGTGAGCAACAGAACCGGTATCAAATACCCAGGCACTACTACGAGAGCCGGTTAAGTACACATCAATAACATGTATATCAAATATACCTGATTTTTCTTTGCCCGCCTTCTTATCTGCCAGATACTTGGGGCAATTGCGCTTCCAGTGACCCATACCCTTGCAATAGAAGCACTCTGTTTCAGGCTTAGGTCCAGCTTTGGGTTTCTTCGACGGATTGGCAACAGGCTTGCCGCTCTTCTTTGAATTGCCCTTCTTGCCTTTGCCGTTTCTCTTGAAACTAGTGGTTTTGCTCACCATCAACACTTGATGCTCTTTACGGAGTTCAGACTCTGCGACTTTCAGCATCGCAAACAACTCGCCGGGAGACTTGTTCATCCCTTGCATGTTGTAGTTCAACACAAAGCCTTTATAGCTTGGCGGCAGTGATTGAAGGATTATGTGAGTGATAGCTTCTTGCGGGAGTTCAATCCCCAGTTCAGCTAGACGGTTTGAGTACCCAGACATTTTGAGCACATGTTCACTGACAGATGAGTTTTCCTCCATCTTGCAAGCATAGAATTTATCGGAGGTCTCATACCTCTCGATCCGGGCGTTCTTCTGAAAGATAAACTTCAACTCCTGGAACATCTCAAATGCTCCATGACGCTCAAAGCAACGTTGAAGTCTCGGCTCTAAGCCATACGTGCTAACCAAGCGTTCTTAACATCCTGATCAGCCGTAGCGGGTGGTTCATCTCCTAGCGCAGCATTAAGGACATAATCCTTCTTTCCAGCTTGTAAGATTAGCTTAAGATTACGAGCCCAGTCTACAAAGTTGCTTCCATCATCTTTCAACTTAGCTTTCTCTAGGAACGTATTAAAATTCAGGATGACACTTGCGTGAGCCATGATCTACAACACAAATATATTCAAAGTGGACTTAGACTATGTTCAAGATAATTAGAGTTCAACTTAATCAAATTATATGCTAAACTCCCACTCAAAAAGTACATCTCTCTAGTCATTTGAGTGGTTCATGATCCACTTACACTATCCCAAGTCCGATCATCACGTGAGTTGAGTATAGTTTCAGTGGTAAGCATCCCTATGCTAATCATATCAACTATATGATTCATGATCGACCTTTCGGTCTCATGTGTTCCGAGGCCATGTCTGCACATGCTAGGCTCGTCAAGCTTAACCCGAGTGTTCCGCGTGCGCAACTGTTTTGCACCCGTTGTATGTGAACGTTGAGTCTATCACACCCGATCATCACGTGGTGTCTCGAAACGACGAACTGTAGCAACGGTGCACAGTCGGGGAGAACACAATTTCGTCTTGAAATTTTAGTGAGAGATCACCTCATAATGCTACCGTCGTTCTAAGCAAAATAAGGTGCATAAAAGGATTAACATCACATGCAATTCATAAGTGACATGATATGGCCATCATCACGTGCTTCTTGATCTCCATCACCAAAGCACCGGCACGATCTTCTTGTCACCGGCGCCACACCATGATCATCCATCAACGTGTTGCCATCGTGGTTGTCGTGCTACTTATGCTATTACTACTAAAGCTACATCCTAGCAAAATAGTAAACGCATCTGCAAGCACATATGTTAGTATAAAGACAACCCTATGGCTCCTGCCGGTTGCCGTACCATCGACGTGCAAGTCGATATTTCTATTACAACATGATCATCTCATACATCCAATATATCACATCACATCGTTGGCCATATCACATCACAATCATACCCTGCAAAAACAAGTTAGACGTCCTCTAATTTTGTTGTTGCATGTTTTACGTGGTGACCAAGGGTATCTAGTAGGATCGCATCTTACTTACGCAAACACCACAACAGAGATATATGAGTTGCTATTTAACCTCATCCAAGGACCTCCTCGGTCAAATCCGATTCAACTAAAGTTGGAGAAACCGTCACTTGCCAGTCATCTTTGAGCAAAGGGGGTTACTCGTAACGATGAAACCAGTCTCTCGTAAGCGTACGAGTAATGTCGGTCCAAGCCGCTTCAATCCAACAATACCGCGGAATCAAGAAAAGACTAAGGAGGGCAGCAAAACGCACATCACCGCCCACAAAACCTTTTGTGTTCTACTCGAGAAGACATCTACGCATGAACCTAGCTCATGATGCCACTGTTGGGGAACGTCGCATGGGAAACAAAAATTTTCCTACGCGCACGAAGACCTATCATGGTGATGTCCATCTACGAGAGGGGATGAGTGATCTACGTACCCTTGTAGATCGAACAGCAGAAGCGTTAGAGAACGCGGTTGATGTAGTGGAACGTCCTCACGTCCCTCGATCCGCCCCGCGAACAATCCCGCGATCAGTCCCACGATCTAGTACCGAACGGACGGCACCTCCGCGTTCAGCACACGTACAGCTTGACGATGATCTCGGCCTTCTTGATCCAGCAAGAGAGACGGAGAGGTAGAAGAGTTCTCCGACAGCGTGACGGCGCTCCGGAGGTTGGTGATGATCTCGTCTCAGCAGGGCTCCACCCGAGCTCCGCAGAAACGCGATCTAGAGGAAAAACTATGGAGGTATGTGGTCGGGCAGCCGTGAGAAAGTCGTCTCAAATCTGCCCTAAAAGCCCCATATATATAGGAGGAGGGAGGGGGACCTTGCCTTGGGGTCCAAGGGATCCCCAAGGGGTCGGCCGAGCCAGGGGGAGGACTCTCCCCCCCCCCAAACCGAGTTGGACTAGGTTTGGTGGGAGGGAGTCCTTCCCCTTTCCCACTTCCTCCTTTTTTTTTCTTTTCTCCTTTGATTTTTATCCTTGGCGCATAGGGCACTTGTGGGCTGTCCCACCAGCCCACTAAGGGCTGGTGTGGCTCCCCAAATTCCTATGGGCTTCCCCGGGGTGGGTTGCCCCCCCCCCCCCCCGGTGAACTCCCGGAACCCATTCGTCATTCCCGGTACATTCCCGGTAACTCCGAAAACCTTCCGGTAATCAAATGAGGTCATCCTATATATCAATCTTCGTTTCCGGACCATTCCGGAAACCCTCGTGACGTCCGTGATCTCATCCGGGACTTCGAACAACATTCGGTAACCAACCATATAACTCAAATACGCATAAAACAACGTCGAACCTTAAGTGTGCAGACCATGCGGGTTCGAGAACTATGTAGACATGACCCGAGAGACTCCTCGGCCAATATCCAATAGCGGGACCTGGATGCCCATATTGGATCCTATATATTCTACGAAGATCTTATCGTTTGAACCTCAGTGCCAAGGATTCGTATAATCCCGTATGTCATTCCCTTTGTCCTTCGGTATGTTACTTGCCCGAGATTCGATCGTCAGTATCCGTATACCTATTTCAATCTCGTTTACCGGCAAGTCTCTTTACTCGTTCCGTAATACAAGATCCCGCAACTTACACTAAGTTACATTGCTTGCAAGGCTTGTGTGTGATGTTGTATTACCGAGTGGGCCCCAAGATACCTCTCCGTCATACGGAGTGACAAATCCCAGTCTTGATCCATACTAACCCAACTAACACCTTCGGAGATACCTGTAGAGCATCTTTATAGTCACCCAGTTACGTTGCGACGTTTGATACACACAAAGCATTCCTCCGGTGTCAGTGAGTTATATGATCTCATGGTCATAGGAATAAATACTTGACACGCAGAAAACAGTAGCAACAAAATGACACGATCAACATGCTACGTCTATTAGTTTGGGTCTAGTCCATCACGTGATTCTCCCAATGACGTGATCCAGTTATCAAGCAACAACACCTTGTTCATAATCAGAAGACACTGACTATCATCGATCAACTGGCTAGCCAACTAGAGGCATGCTAGGGACGGTGTTTTTGTCTATGTATCCACACATGTAAATGAGTCTTCATTCAATACAATTATAGCATGGATAATAAACTATTATCTTGATACAGGAATTATAATAATAACTATACATTTATTATTGCCTCTAGGGCATAATTCCAACAATAAGGTGGGCCAAGTGGGGGTGGGAACCAGCCCCTAGGTGGGCTGGTGCGCCTCCCCACTCAGCCCATAGCGCAAGGGAGAGAAAAGGGGGGGCAAACCCTAGGCCAGGTGGGCCTAAGGCCCACCAGATGGTGCGCCACCCCCTCCTCCCCCTTCTGGCCGCCGCACCTCCCATCTGGGGGGGCTGCCGCACCCCCTAGGGTGGAACCCTAGGGGTGGCACCTCCTCTCCCCTCCCCCTATATATATCAGGCACTTTTGGCCATTGAGAGACACGGTTTTTCTCTCTCTCTCGGCGCAGCCCTGCTCTTCTTCCTCCTCCTCTCTGCCGGTGCTTGGCGAAGCCCTGCCGGGAGACCTCGTCTCTCCATCGACACCACGCCGTCGTTTTGCTGGAGTTCTTCCCCAACCTCTCCCTCCTCCTTGCTGGATCAAGGTGCGGGAGACGTCACCGGGCTGCACGTGTGTTGAACGCGGAGGTGCCGTTGTTCGGCACTAGATCGGAATCGCTGCAAGTACGACTCCATCAACCGCGTTCTAGCAACGCTTCCGCTTAGCGATCTTCAAAGGTATGAAGATGCTCTTACCTCTCTCTCGTTGCTGGTCTCTCCATAGGAAGTTCTGAATATGCGTTGGAAAATTTTGAATTTATGCTACGTTATCCAACAGTGGCATCCAAGCCAGGTTTTCTATGCGTAGATTCTATGCACGAGTAGAACACAAAAGTTGTGGGCGATGATTTGTCAATTTGCTTGCCGCTACTAGTCTTATTCTTTTCCAGCGGTATTGTGGGATGAAGCGGCCCGGACCGACTTTACACGTACTCTTACGTGAGACTGGTTCCACCGACAGACATGCACACCGTGCATAAAGGTGGCTAGCGGGTGTCTGTCTCTCCTACTCTAGTCGGATTGGATTTGATGAAAAGGGTCCTTATGAAGGGTAAATAGCTTTGGCATATTATCGTTGTGGCTGTCACGTAGGTAAGAAGGCGTTCTTGCTAGAAACCCAAATCAGCCACGTAAAACTTGCAACAACAATTAGAGGACGTCTAACTTGTTTTTGCAGGGTTTGACATGTGATGTGATATGGCCAAAGTTGTGATGTTGCATGTATGATGTATGAGATGATCATGTTATTGTAATAGGTTTCACGACTTGCATGTCGATGAGTATGACAACCGGCAGGAGCCATAGGAGTTGTCTTAATTTATTGTATGAGATGCAACGCCATGTGCTTACTACTTTTACTTCATTGCTAACGGTTAGCTACAGTAGTGGTGATAGTAGTAGTTGGCGTGACAACTTCACGGAGACACGATGATGGAGATCATGGTGTCATGCCGGTGACGATGATGATCATGCGATGCCTGAAGATGGAGATCGAAAGAGCAAAGATGATAATGGCCATATCATGTCACTATATGATTGCATTGTGATGTTTATCATGTTTTACATCTTATTGCTTAGAACGATGGTAGCATAATAAGATGATCCCTCTTAAAATTTCGAGAACGTATTCCCCTAAGTGTGCACCGTTGCGAAGGTTCGTTGTCTCGAAGCACCACGTGATGATCGGGTGTGATAGATTCTAACGTTCGCATACAACGGGTGTAAGCCAGATTTACACACGCGAAACACCTAGGTTGACTCGACGAGCTTAGCATGTACAGACATGACCTCGAATACAAGAGACCGAAAGGTCGAACATGAGTCGTATGGTTGAATACGATCAGCATGGAGTTGCTCACCATGGTGACTAGTCCGTCTCACGTGATGATCGGACACGGGTTAGTCAACATGGATCATGTATCACTTAGATGACTAGAGGGATGTCGATTTAAGTGGGAGTTCATACTTAATTTGATTAAATGAACTTAATTGTCATGAACTTAGTCTAAAAGTTGTCTTTATAAATATTGTAGATGTCCAACGTCAACCTCAATTTCAACGCATTCCTAGAGAAAAACAAGCTGAAAGATGATGGTAGCAACTATGCGGACTGGGTTCGCAACTTGAAGCTCATCCTTGAAGCAGCTAAAAAGGCTTATGTCCTTGATGCGCCGCTAGGTGACCCTCCCGCTCCCGCAGCAGCCCAGGACATTCTGAACGTCTGGCAAACGCGGAGTGATGACTACTCTCTAGTCAGGTGTGGCATGTTATACAGTTTAGAAACAGGGCTCCAAAGGCGTTTTGAGCAACACGGAGCATATGAGATGTTCCAGGAGCTGAAGCTAGTTTTTCAAGCTCATGCCCGTGTCGAGAGATATGAAGTCTCCGACAAGTTCTAGCTGTAAGATGGAGGAGAACAGTTCTGTCAGTGAGCACATACTCAAAATGTCTGGGTTACACGGTCGTCTGACTTCACTTGGAGTCGAACTTCCGGATGATGCTATCATTGACAGAATCCTCCAGTCTCTCCCACCAAGCTACAAAGGCTTTGTGCTTAACTACAACATGCAAGGGATGGAGAAGACCATTCCCGAGTTGTACTCGATGCTCAAGTCTGCAGAAGTAGAAATCAAGAAAGAGCATCAAGTGTTGATGGTCAACAAGACCACTAGTTTCAAGAAAGGCAAGGGTAAGAAGAACTTCAAGAAAGACGGCAAAGCTGCTGCCGCGCCCGGTAAGCCAGATGCCGGGAAGAAGAAAAAGAACGGACCCAAGCCTGAGACTGAGTCTTCTATTGCAAGGGAAAGGGTCACTGGAAGCGGAACTGCCCCAAATACTTAGCGGACAAGAAGGCCGGCAACGTTAAAGGTATATGTGATATACATGTTATTGATGTGTACCTTACCAGCGCTCGTAGTAGCTCCTGGGTATTTGATACCGGTGTTGTTGCTCACATTTGCAACTCAAAGCAGGAACTGCGGAATAAGCGGAGACTGGCCAAGGACGAGGTGACGATGCGCGTCGGGAATGGTTCAAAGGTCGATGTGATCGTCGTCGGCACGCTACCTCTACATCTACCGTCGGGATTAGTTTTAAACCTTAATAATTGTTATTTAGTACCAGCTTTAAGCATGAACATTGTATCAGGGTCTTGCTTAATGCGAGACGGCTACTCATTTAAGTCAGAGAATAATGGTTGTTCTATTTATATGAGTGATATGTTTTATGGTCATGCTCCGCTGGTGAATGGTTTATTCTTGATGAATCTCGATTGTGATGTGACACATATTCATAGTATGAGTACCAAAAGATTCAAAGTTGATAATGATAGTCCCACATACTTTTGGCACTGCCGCCTTGGTCATATCGGCGTTAAGCGCATGAAGAAGCTCCATACTGATGGACTATTAGAGTCTCTTGACTTTGAATCATTTGACACATGCGAACCGTGCCTCATGGGCAAGATGACTAAGACTCCATTCTCAGGAATAATGGAGAGAGCAACCGACTTATTGGAAATAATACATACTGATGTGTGTGGTCCAATGAACGTTGAAGCTCACGGTGGTTATCGTTATGTTCTCACTCTCACCGATGATTTGAGTAGGTATGGGTATATCTACTTGATGAAGCACAAATCTGAGACGTTTGAAAAGTTCAAGGAATTTTAGAGTGAGGTTGATAATCAACGTGATAGAAAAATTAAATGTCTACGATCTGATCGTGGAGGAGAATATTTGAGTCACGAGCTTGGCACACACCTAAGGAAGTGTGGAATCGTTTCACAACTGACGCCGCCTGGCACACCGCAGCGCAGCGGAGTGTCTGAACGTCGTAATCGCACTTTATTAGATATGGTACGATCTATGATGTCTCTCACCGACTTACCGCTATCATTTTGGGGATACGCATTAGAAACTGCAGCATTCACTTTAAATAGGGCACCGTCTAAATCCGTTGAGACGACACCGTATGAACTATGGTTTGGCAAGAAACCTAAGTTGTCGTTTCTTAAAGTTTGGGGCTGCGATGCTTATGTGAAGAAACTTCAACCAGAAAAGCTCGAACCCAAAGCGGAGAAATGCGTACTCATAGGATACCCTAAGGAAACTATAGGGTATACCTTCTATCTTAGATCTGAAGGTAAAACCTTTGTTGCCAAGAACGGATCCTTTCTAGAGAAAGAGTTTCTCTCGAAAGAAGTAAGTGGGAGGAAGGTAGAACTTGATGAGGTAATTGCACCCCCTCTCGAACAGGATAGTAGCGCAGCGCGGGAAGTTGTTCCTGTGGCGCCTACACCGACTGAAGAGGAAGTTAATGATGATGATCATGAAGCTTCGGATCAAGTTACCACTGAACCGCGAAGGTCCACAAGGGCACGCTCTGCACCAGAGTGGTACGGCAACCCTGTGATGGAAATCATGTTGTTAGACAACGGTGAACCTTCGAACTATGAAGAAGCGATGGCGGACCCGGATTCCAACAAATGGCTTGAGGCCATGAAATCCAAGATAGGATCCATGTATGAGAACAAAGTATGGACTTTGGTGGACTTTCCCGATGACCGGCGAGCCATAGAAAATAAATGGATCTTCAAGAAGAAGACTGATGCAAACGGTAATGTAACCGTTTACAAAGCTCGACTTGTCGCAGAGGGTTTTCGACAAATTCAAGGAGTTGACTACGAAGAGACTTTCTCTCCCGTAGCGAAGCTGAAATCAGTCCGAATCATGTTAGCAATTGCCGCCTTTTATGATTATGAAATTTGGCAAATGGACGTCAAAACAACGTTCCTTAACGAGAACCTTAAGGAAGAGTTGTATATGATGCAACCAGAAGGTTTTGTCGACCCTAAGGGTGCTAACAAAGTGTGCAAGCTCCAGCGCTCCATCTATGGGCTGGTGCAAGCATCTCGGAGTTGGAACATTCGCTTTAATGAGGTGATTAAAGCTTTTGGGTTCATACAGGTTTACGGAGAAGCCTGTCTGTACAAGAAAGTGAGTGGGAGCTCTGTAGCTTTCCTCATACTATATGTGGATGACATATTATTGATGGGGAATAATATAGAGATGTTGGAGAGCATAAAGGCATATTTGAACAAGAGTTTTTCAATGAAGGACCTTGGAGAAGCTGCATACATATTAGGCATCAAGATCTATAGAGATAGATCGAGACGCCTCATAGGTCTTTCGCAAAGTACATACCTTGACAAGATATTGAAGAAGTTCAATATGGAAAACTCAAAGAAAGGGTTCTTGCTAGTTTTGCAAGGTATGAGATTGAGTAAGACTCAGTCGCCGACCACGGCAGCAGATAGAGAAAAGATGAGTTCTGTCCCCTACGCTTCAGCCGTGGGCTCTCTAATGTATGCCATGCTGTGTACCAGACATGATAAAAACCTTGCCATAAGTTTGGTAGCGAGGTACCAAAGTGATCCCGGTACGGAACACTGGACAGCGGTCAAGAATATCCTTAAGTACCTCAAAAGGACTAAGGCAATGTTTCTCGTTTATGGAGGTGACGAAGAGCTCGTCGTAAAGGGTTACGTTGACGCTAGCTTCGACACAGATCCGGATGACTCTAAGTCACAGACCGGATACGTATATGTGTTGAATGGTGGGGCAGTGAGCTGGTGCAGCAGCAAGCAAGAAGTCGTGGCAGCATCTACATGTGAAGCGGAGTACATAGCTGCTTCAGAAGCGGCTCATGAAGGAATTTGGATGAAGGAGCTCATCACCGACCTTGGTGTGGTTCCAAGCGCGTCGGGTCCTATGACACTCTTCTGTGATAACACTGGAGCCATTGCCATAGCCAAGGAGCCCAGGTTTCACCGGAAGACGAAGCACATCAAGCGCCGCTACAACTCCATCCAGGACCATGTCCAGAGTGGAGTGATAGATATTTGTAAAGTACACACGGATCTGAATATTGCAGACCCGTTGACTAAACCTCTTCCACGAGCAAAACATGATCAACACCATAATGCTATGGGTGTTCGATACATCACAATGTAACTAGATTATTGACTCTAGTGCAAGTGGGAGACTGTTGGAAATATGCCCTAGAGGCAATAATAAAATGGTTATTATCATATTTCCTTGTTCATGATAATCGTCTATTGTTCATGCTATAATTGTATTAACAGGAAACAGTAATACATGTGTGAATAAATATATCACAATGTGTCCCTAGCAAGTCTCTAGTTGGCTAGCTCGTTAGTCAATAGATGATCATGGTTTCCTGATCATGGGCATTAGATGTCATTGATAACGGGATCACATCATTGGGAGAATGATGTGATGGACAAGACCCAATCCTAAGCCTAGCACTAGATCGTATTGTTCGTATGCTAATGCTTTTCTAATGTCAAGTATCTTTTCCTTCGACCGTGAGATTGTGCAACTCCCGGATACCGTAGGAGTGCTTTGGGTGTATCAAACATCACAACGTAACTGGGTGACTATAAAGGTGCACTACGGGTACCTCCGAAAGTATCTGTTGGGTTGGTACGAATCGAGATCGGGATTTGTCACTCCGTATGACGGAGAGGTATCTCTGGGCCCACTCGGTAGAACATCATCATGAGCTCAATGTGACTAAGGAGTTAGTCACACGATGACGTGCTACGGAACGAGTAAAGAGACTTACCAGTAACGAGATAGAACAAGGTATAGGTATACCGACGATCGAATCTCGGGCAAGTTCTATACCGACAGACAAAGGGAATCGTGTACGGGATTGATTGAATCCTTGACATCGTGGTTCATCCGATGAGATCATCGTGGAGCAATGGGAGCCACCATGGGTATCCAGACCCCGCTGATGGTTATTGGCCAGAGAGGTGTCTCGGTCATGTCTGCCTGTCTCCCGAACCCGTAGGGTCTACACACTTAAGGTTCGATGACGCTAGGGTTATAGGGAATTGTTATACGAGGTTACTGAAAGTTGTTCGGAGTCCCGGATGAGATCCCGGACGTCACGAGGAGCTCCGGAATGGTCCGGAGGTAAAGATTGATATATAGGACGGATGGTTTCGGATACCGGAAGTGTTTCGGGCATCACCGGTAACGTACCGGGACCACCGGGACCACCGGAGGTGGCCTCGGGGGACCACCGAAGGGGGGCAACGACCCCGGGAGATAAGGTGGGCCAAGTGGGGGTGGGAACCAGCCCCTAGGTGGGCTGGTGCGCCTCCCCACTCAGCCCATAGCGCAAGGGAGAGAAAAGGGGGGGCAAACCCTAGGCCAGGTGGGCCTAAGGCCCACCAGATGGTGCGCCACCCCCTCCTCCCCCTTCTGGCCGCCGCACCTCCCATCTGGGGGGGCTGCCGCACCCCCTAGGGTGGGGTGGCACCCCCTCTCCCCTCCCCCTATATATATCGGGCACTTTTGGCCATTGAGAGACACGGTTTTTCCCTCTCTCTCGACGCAGCCCTGCTCTTCTTCCTCCTCCTCTCTGCCGGTGCTTGGCGAAGCCCTGCCGGGAGACCTCGTCTCTCCATCGACACCACGCCGTCGTGTTGCTGGAGTTCTTCCCCAACCTCTCCCTCCTCCTTGCTGGATCAAGGTGCGGGAGACGTCACCGGGCTGTCGTGTGTTGAACACGGAGGTGCCGTTGTTCGGCACTAGATAGGAATCGCTGCGAGTACGACTCCATCAACCGCGTTCTAGCAACGCTTCCGCTTAGCGATCTTCAAAGGTATGAAGATGCTCTTACCTCTCTCTCGTTGCTGGTCTCTCCATAGGAAGTTCTGAATATGCGTAGGAAATTTTTGAATTTATGCTACGTTATCCAACAGTTAGGTCCAAGATTCTTAAGAGAGTAGGGAGATGACCAAAATACACCTTGTAAAATACTCGAAATGTCAAAATAATCTCTCTCCCTCTAATACACTTCAAAATTGACATGTAATTGATCATATCTATTAACAAAAATAGTGGTTTTACATACAAAATATGTTGAACACATATGCTCTTCACATTTGCAAGGTACACTAATATGAAGTCAAAATCCTAGGACTCGCATGTTTTTCCCTTTACCTCAACAAACTTGTATTTTTTTACTTCGATTTCAAAGACCCTGATTTTTTTAGAAATAAGGGGTTCTAGCATCAGTACTACCCCGTATAATCAAATTCCGAACGTTCGGCATCTATCATTTTCAAATACAATTTGGGGATTTGTTGCGCTTGCAACTTGTGCCTTATTGCAAAGCTAATACGGCACAGATGAGTGTAACATGAGTACATGCCTCATGTTGCAAACGAGCGGTTGGCTGATCCGTTGGCCGTTCGTGCGCGGATCCAACGATTGTCGAGGCGGCCGATTCGAGGCGAGCTTCAGCCGGCCGATACGTAGGGTCTATTACCCGTGGAAAGGAGTTTAGCCGGTTGAAAATCGGCACGCTCTAGCCGTGCGCGCGGCACCGCCTCAAACGCAGCCAGGCTCCATGGACGGACCTACTACCGCTGAGCGGCAGAAACGGACGGACACAGCCCCCGGCGCGTCGCGCCGCGCGGAGAAGCGGAGCGGCTACGCTATGAAGCTTCCCTCCACCTTCCGTTTCTCTCATCCGGATGCCCGCGTGAAGCTATCTTTCCTTGCTAGCTATACCATGCACCCCCGCCTTAAAAAGGGCAGCTCCAGCTCGCACACCTTCTTCACGCACGCACGCACAACCTAGATTAGAAGGCTAGAACTCCAGTTCGCCATGCAGCTGCACCCGCGCGGCGGCTGCTGGGCCGCTCGACGCCTCCTGGCCGCGCCGGCGCCCCCGCCGGGCCCCGCCCAGCCGATGGACGCGCAGCGGGCCCGCCTCGAGACGGCGTTCAGCGGCACCACCATCGTGCTCTTCGTCGCCACCGTCTCCTACGTCCTCTTCAGCGCGGCCTACGCCTGCATCCGCGCCGTTCGCTACAGCGGTCACCTTGAACCCTATGGCTATGGCGACCGCTCGCCGGGAGCCGCGCTGCCGCGGGAGGACACCAAGCGCGCTCTCGAGGCGATCCCCGTGCGCGTGGTCGTCCTGCAGCAGCAGCCGCCGCACGATGCCATCGGAGGAAAGGAGGAGAAGGACGCCGACGCAGGCGACTGCGCGGTGTGCCTGGCGGAGTACGCTGCCGGGGACGAGGTGCGCGTGCTCCCGGCGTGCCGCCATGGGTTCCACCGGGAGTGCATCGACCGCTGGCTGCTCACGCGCTCGCCCACCTGCCCTATCTGCCGCGCCCCGGTCGGCGCTCACGTCGAGGGCGCCGACTCCAAGGAGGGCTACGCGGCCGGACACGGCGGTGGCATGGGTTTTGCCGCCGGGTCCCATTAGCTTCCGGAGCCGGTGTGACAGATCGGCCGTGAGTGTGGATCGGCTCATCGGCAGATGCCGGTCACGTACGGTTCACAATAGCTAAAGTTTAGCCAAATTTTGATGTCTCAAACAGGTCGTTGTTTTCAGTTATCACCCAGTTAATAAGGATAGCGCGTTTGCTATTTGGAAGTTGCTTGAAATTCAGTGGTGTGTAAGTTGATTTTCCAGAGAAGAAGATGAGGGCAATGGCACACCGGGAGCTCCGTGGCAGAGACGGGGAGTCTTGTCAGGACCTCACCTCAGATGTAGACGACGCAACTCTCCATGACATCGCCCGGTGAGGACGAGGGTTCTAGAGCAAAAGGGGATTGAACTTTGTGTTCAGAAAGATACTCCATCTACCTTGGTTGAATAAATGTTTAAAAATTGAGCCCTATAATAAACCCCAAAAAAAGGGAGTACAAAACAATCAACATATCATGTGTAACCGAACCGGAAATAAGGATTGCAGTTTCATACCATTATAGGGAGTCGGGTAATAGTTGCCAGAAATCAGGGTCGTTCGGGTCGAGGAACGGGGTCGCGAGTCGTGGGTCGCCACCCCTCCAGAACAAGATGCGGTGAGGGGTATACATCTTCATGACGTCAATTTGGAACGTGGATCGCGATCCAAAACATCTCGGGTCGAAGACCCCGGATCGTGGTGATTTTGCCATGTAGGAAAACCAAGATCCCGACATTCCCCGTGAAAAGATACAACCTGCGCGGTAATTTATTTTCCTACCGTCTTCGTCAGGAAAAATGGGGCCATAGGGGTAGCCACTCTTGGCGTGATATTTTCATCTTCCATTTTGTTTCACACGATGCCTATGCGTATATGTGTCCCAAAAAAAGTCTACAAAAACTGTCCCCAAATCTATCTCTCATCTGCAAAACTCTAGCCCGATCCAGTTACAAGCCTCGAGCTGTCCAACACTCTATTGTGCCTCTCCGCCGTTCCTTCTTCCTTGCGTAGTCTTCATCCCTAGTCAACATCGGATTCTCAAGCGGCGACGGCGAGCATGGCGCGTGTCCATCAATGGCGGGAATGCGGGTCCGGGAAGGGAGTGAGAACATACCGCAGTAGGCAGCTCGACGACCGCAGGCAAGTGGCGAATCGCGGCAGCATGAGCACCAACAGTCCGAAAGAGTTCAGAACTTAGAGCACGATTGCCAGGTAAGCCATGATTGACCATGAACTCCCGATGCCACATAGATTTTCTTGGCTAGTGTCTTGCAATCGTCCCTACCGGTATGAGGTATCATGGATCGATCAGGGGCGCGATCCACCCAACAAACAACATCGACCCCACGTCGTCCCCGACCCTCGATTGGGTCGATCGACCCCGGGTCAGGGAGCGCTTTCCTCGACCCGCGAACCAGGCTACTCCACTATCGTAGAGATAACGGAACAATAGTTTGCCTTCTAATCATGAAGGTTTACCCAAGGTAAAGCTTGTTTTTGCTATTTACCACCAAAAAAGGAAGGGCACTATAAATAGTTTAGTATTTTTAGAGTCACTGCTAAAATGTATCCACATGTTATATAAAAGAATGAATGGGTAACATTGGTTTGATCTTTATCTTGGAGGAGGGCCACCGCACTATCTTATTCCGACCTTATTTGACGAAAGTCCAAGCCCTTAGCGTCATGCTCTTCCGATTGTCATCGTACTCCACCGTATCAAGGTGTCAACCAACTATGGTAGAGCATGAAAAATTGAAAAAAAAAATGGTAAAATATTTCGAGAGTAAGCAAGCAAATTATTCTTGGAAGTTTCCTTCAGTAGGCAAGCAAACTATCCATGCAAGTTTTCTTCTCAGCCAAGCAACTTCCCATAAAAAAGCAAGCTTAGTAAGTTTTCCTTCTCGATACGCCCTAAATTAATGTATTTGTGGTTGTTGATAAAAAAATTGCATAAAAAACCATCTACATGAACGTATTACCAGAAAAGGCCACATCCGAATTTCTTTTTGAAGCTACCAATATGCATGCGAATAGAATTGCCAAAACTACCGTGGCGGCGGCTCCTATTGCCTTAGCCCATGGCAGCAGGTTCCATACCACAGTATTTTGCGTGTGGCGCATCACTGGATAGGAACAGGATGCACCATGTGGCACTTGCCATTGGGGCCTAAGGCGGCAAGCTCTGTTGCTGGAACGAGTAGGCCAAATTGGGTTGCCATACATTTGGGCTTATTTTGCGTAACATACGCGAGGGTATGGTGAAGTTTTCTACTCCCTCCATTCGTGGACTACATACGAATGTATATAAACACATTTTAGAGTGTACATTCAATCATTTTGCTTCGTATGTAGACATCTAATGAAATCGTTTAAAAGACTTATATTTAGTAACGGAGGGAGTAGTCAACTAGGAAGGAACAGGTCCCACCCGACCTGGGGCCAACACCAGACCATACACAGAAGTATTGCATGCCAGTGAGCAGCAACGGGGGCCGTCTTCTGTTTTCGACACGGTGCGGTCTAGATCCATGTAAACGTCACAAAGGAATGTTAAAATATAGTACTGTATCCGTTTCTATCTATCAATTCAGACTGGATGTGCTGATTAAAGCATGGATTTAATATAGTTTTAAAGTCAAGAGGTGTTGACTTCGAGACTTTGGCAACACGGTATTTAAAATAAATAATTGTACGGCCTACAACGATCCCACGTCCAAGAACTCAAATAGCCTGTGAGGGGAGTGTTGAAATATATTTGTATTGATCCGACCTTTATATTTAATCAGTCGACATATGGGGATATGAAAACTGTCGGTCTGCCCGAACGATCTGAGACCATTTTAAGGAGCAAAGGTTAGTTGATTCTTTTTATTTCCTTAAATCTATGAGTGTCTGGGCCATTTGTCTAATCGTTTGAGAGGGTTTAAGGCGTTCGGCTGTACATATTCTAAGTATGGACTTCTTTTCCAACTCTCTAATATATGGATGATGGAGGGATGCGTTGATGAATTAGTCTGATTCATGCTTGATCGGTCCCATGCAGTTCTCGATTTCAATGTATAAATATTTTATTTCCTGAAATGAACATGTACAGATTAACCAATCGCTGTTTCTTTACCCCTTGCTACTGTAAGATGACAGAAAAAAGCAAGTCTGAATGTTTTTTCACTTAGACCATTGTGAGACGTTGGGTCTCCTTTGAATGGTAGATGTATAGGCGCATGTCACGTGGTGACTGGCTGAAGGCATCTCGGCTGATCTCAGTCCCATACGAATGTATATATTTTAGAATATAAATTTACTTACTTTGCTTTATATGTAATCCGTAGTGAACTTTTTAAAGATTTATATTTAAGAATGAAGGAAGTACAACAAATGTATTGTGAAAACCACCACAATGAAGCGTGGCTCTGTAGAAAAAACTCTTTTACGAAATCTTTACGCACAGCATTGATTTTTGTCCTAATCATTTGAAAAAAACACAAAACCTTCTGTTCGTCCCAGTTAACCTCCATTATGACATGTGGGTCCCGTTTTCTGACGACCTGACGTAACGGCTCGAGCTCACGCCGTCTCATGGCGCTACAGTGGCAACACACGACGCGGCGCGGTCAAACCCGCATCGAAACCGCATCTGGGCTCACTCTCTCGCATCTCGCTCACTCTCTGTGTTGTTCCCACTCTCTTTTCTTCTCTCGAGCCGCCGCCGCTGGTCACCGTTCTGCTGCTCCGCCCCGCCAGTCGTGCCATGTCCGTCGTCCGTGCCGTCCGCGAACCGCCATGGAGTATGAGGAGGAAAGCAGTGACGACAACAGAGGGGACTACTCCGGCATGCTCTGCGAAAACAGCCAGGACGACGACAAGTACGAGGCCAGTGCTCACAATTAGGGTTAGTGTTCTAGCCTATTTGAATTGGGGATTTAGGGTTAGGGTTCTAGCCTGCTGCATTTGGGGATTTAGGGTTCGGATTAGGGTTCTAGCCTGCTGGATTTGGGTTTGGGGATTTAGTGTTTCTCATTTGTGAATTTTGCTCGCTTTAGATCCCTGCTAGCATTGAAGACGAGGATTACAAAGGCCTTGAGTTGGAGCCGGAAGCATGGCAAAGCATGAGAGAGACTAGGCTAGCTCGGCCGGTTTGACGTAAGAGGGGTCACTGTTTATTTGACTTAAACCCCAGGTACGCATGGGCACACAAGTCAGCGAGTCATTAGCAGGGAAAGCAGAGCAAAGCAGGGTAGGCACGAGCGGCGAGGCAGAGGACGATGGGGTCGCGCCGAAGTTGCTCCGGTGACCCAAAGGCACGACGGAGGGCACATATCTCTCTGCAATTGAAATCCACACACATGCATGCATTGCACGGACCCGAACGACGATGGAAGCATCGTTGATGACGTGGTACAGAGGCGACGACGACGAGCTCAAACGTGAGGCTTCAAAGGACTAACACGGGCGACTAAATCAATGGTTTCATACTTGAACCATACCCGTTCACTTATCTCTCAAAACCACATTTGAACCATACCCATTTAATGTTATTTTTATCCCAACCAAAACCGAACCCATTATTCTTTCCACCCAGACCAATTTAAACCCAATACATAACCATGATTTTAAACCCAGTACATAACTATGGGTTTGCTTTAATGTACATATAATTACACAAATTGACATGTTAAGAAGCAAATGAGATAGAAAAGACATAAGTGCATCTACAACAGTTTGGAAATAAAGTTATCCTTGAGATACAGTCAACACACAACAAGAGGCAAAAAGAACATGCACATGGCTGAAAAGCTCACTAACAAGTGTATTAAAACCAAATTGCTTAACGAAAGCACAAGCAAACACTTCCAATTTTCATGTGGTATTTCCCAACAATACATAATTACATAGTGCATTACATCATGCACGCAGATCAAACTTACTCGTTCTCGGTCGTCGTTGATTATTGCATATAACCAATACCTAGAAATTGGTTTGGACACATAGTTTATAACAGTTAATAACCAAACCGTTTAAACCCATAACCAACTATACCCAAATTGGTTTCTCCATACCCAAACCAAAACCAAACTAAAAAAATCTCAGCCCAATAAAACCTAAACCAATCAAACCCAAAGTAAGAACCGACCCGTTACACCCGGTTTTTTAATAACCATTCTCAGGTTTAACGACGACTAGTGACAGAAATGGAGCCTACGCTCTACGGCGATCATCTACGAACAAGAAAACACGGCTAACATGGTCGGAACACTCGTCGGAATGGAGGTCCGACGGTGATGGGCTCGGGCTCTCATGTAAAACGGGGCTACAATGTGCAATTGGCAAAATTGATGGAGGGAAATGAAGTGGGTGCTCACCCTGGACATGCTGGTGGTCTTGGCTCGCCGGGCGGGGGTCAAAGTCGAGGTCGATGGTGATCGAACAACTACGATTGCCACAGATGAAGAAGGGGAAGCAGATGACATTGTATGGGCTCTCCGCTCCTCGTAGTCGATGTCATGCACGTAGTCCACAACGGGAAAGACAATGGACACATGCGCGCAAGGTCGAGGAAGACGATGCTCACGGCAGCGCCATGGACTCGCCTTCGGGTGCTGAGGGAGTCCGGGACTAAGGGGTCCTCGGATCCCTTACCTATTTCCATGGGTCGGACTTTGTTCTACCATCATTATTGGACTTAGGATAAATAGAGTGATGTTGTATTTGAGATGGACTCTTCCGAAGACTCGACGTGACTCCATGGTCATGTGGTGGTCGGTGTGTCCCCTCCTTGATGTAACCGACGTTGTATAACCCTTGCACCCCTGGTATGTATATAAACCAGAGGACTTTAGTTTGTAGGGTAGGTCAAGCTCATTACTCCTAGCGTTTAGACCACAACATCCGATCTTGAGGTAGATTAACTATGTATTCGATACTACACCATCAATATAAACAAGAGCAAGAAGTAGGGTTTTACCTCCATCGAAAGGGCCCGAACCTGGGTAAACACCGTCTCCTTTGTCTCATGTTACCCATCGACCCAAGATCCACTATTCGGACCCCCTACCCGAGATCCACCAGTTTTGACACTAACATTGGTGCTTGCATTGAGAGTTCCACTGAAGGATCATCAGAAGGATCGATGGCTCGCTTGGTCGCTAATGAAGGCATGAGCACCTGGGACTTCTTTGTCCCCGACCAGCTCTCCGCGTTCGGCATCACTGCCACGCATGCCAAAGCAACTCGTCACCATGGCCAGATTGGTGGGTTCACCTCGGGCGAGGGAATCAAGTTCGGCGACTTGGTTTACGTCCCCGATGCCCAAGGCGATCTGGTCCTCGCTGGGATCTCGGCTTTAGCCAAAACATCCAAAAATCCCAAAGCCTCGACTTCGGGTCCCCTCCCTGACCTCGCATCCAGGATCGTGCCTACTCTAGATCCGGCCTTAAGCACAGATCTGATCATTGCGTTCGGAAATCAGGAGTTAACCTTGTACAAACACACCTCTTGTGTTGACGCACCGGAGATCAACTCCATTGAAGCTCCCAGGACTAGTCCAGCCAATCCCTCGCTGTCAAACAAGACGCTGGTCCGGACCCGAGCAACAGAAAGTTCGGACGGCTCGGCCCCGATCTATGATCTGTTTGACTTTGAGCCCAAGTGCAGGAAACTTTATTTCCCACCCACCTCCCACTTAGTAGTCACTAATGATGACTTAAACGATATGCTAGACTTCTCTACGGACGAGGTTGAAGACCCATTTACGGATATCGATACACCTGCTCCTCCCACAATGAGACGATGGACCGCCACCTCCACATATGATGTGTACATGGTGGTCACCCCTAAGGATGATAACGCCACATGGGAGAAGTATGACGACACCCCAGTTAAAAGGAGTGGTGATGAACCCCGACGGCGCCAACGTCGAAAAAAGCCTAGAGCACGTAAATGCAAGGAGAGCAATACGGGAACAGACGAAAATGCCACCTTGGATGACCAAGAGAACCCAGTTGATCCCGCTTCACCCGAAGAATGGCCTCACAATTCGGAGGGACACACAGATCTGGATAAATTTGAGGATCTCGATGATTTCGAGGATAACAACTACCTCCCTCTTTCTGAAGAGGAGTGTAGCCGCAAAGACGAGGATTTCATTGTTCCTGAAGACCTATTAGATGAGGAACTATTCAAGCGACAACTAATAGCCACTGCCATGATCCTCAAGATCAAACAACAACAGATCAAGGCCGAATAAGATTCCATCAATGACAGATGGACCCAAATCCTAGCCGCCGATGAAGGGTATGGAAAGGAACAACAAGGGCAAATAAAAGTTACCCACACCGCTGATTTTGCCAAAATAAAAGTTACCCACACGCTTCACCACATCGCCTGACAGATCCGAAATCACAACACCATTATGGTTAACCATCTTCCTGGTTGACCACGACGAGGAGCGGGGCACCCATGTGGTGGCGGGACCTGTGCGCAACGACGAAGATCGGGTCGGAGGTGAGGGCACGCCAAGCGGGGCAGACGACGTTGAGGTGGCAGAGCTCCATGGCCGGGATGCGGAGGAGGACCTCGTACAACGCGTCCTCGGGCAGGTCGCCGGAGTTGGAGACGGCAGGGCACGGGCGCGGCTTCAAGGACGACATCACTGTCGGCTTGGATAGGTAGATGACGTCGATGAGCAAGCGAGGGCGCCAAATCGAGGGAGAATTAATTTAAACCCCCCCTCCACTTCACTCGCCTTTGATCATATACTCCCTTGTTTGTTTGCCTCCCTTTGAACCCCTCTAGTTCTGTCTACTTCTTGTTGATTGCCCCCCTTGAAGTTTTTGTCTGTTCAATTAGCTAATTTGGACGAAATCTGGACTAATACACCCATGGAGTTTCCTCAAAACACGAGACAGAGGAGTGTTGACCCGTTCCTTTCGGTTCTCGCTTCTCTCCCTCTCTTTGCTTGTCCGACCTAGCGAGGCAACCAGCCGCCAGAGCTGTTGTGCCCCGGTCTGTCGCCCCTGCTGCTCCGCTCGTGCCCCCCTTAAATCTGTCGCCCTTCATTGCCGCCCCACGGTAAGTCAAGTTTTTCCCCTTCTGTATCTATGAACTTTGCGTGGCTTTTGTACGATTGTCTAAATCGTAAAAACCCTAGTGCTGATGGAGATTGACATTCATACGAAGTTCAGAGAAGCCCCTATTAAGCTGAAGATGAAGAATACTTATGTCTAATCTTATTTTTATTGGATGGTTATATACAAACAGATCTGTTAAGCATGTCAAAGGGGGCAATCAACAAGAAATAGACAGAAGGTTCACAGGGAGGCAAACCGAGAAAGGGATATGATCAAAGGCGAGCAAAGTAGGGGCGTTAAAATCAATTCTCCCCCAAATCGACGGTGAATCCAGATGGGGATGTGTGCCGGGAGGAGTTCGCCTTACCGAGAGCGCTCGCGCGATGGTGAACAGCAGGGCGGGCGAGCGGAGGGCGGAGGGAAAAGCGGTCGGCGGACAGTGGTCACCGTAGTGGTCGACTCGAGGGTTCGGGGGATTGGGACTCACCTAGAGCGCCGCGGCATTGGGGAATTGGCCAGGCGTGACGAGAAATTTTTTCTCTTTTCATTTCTAGAGAAGTGTTATATCTCAAACGGCGGAATTGCTCTAAGTTTAACACTATGGCGCCCCATGCAAAAAAAAAAAAAAAAAAAACCGATGTCCATACCAATCAGCTCAAACATCAACTACAGTCATTACAATGGATCAAAGCACATTTCTGTAGTTGATGGAAACGAAATTTTCCATTGTAAGCAAGATAAAACTGTAGAGCTGGAGACAGCTAATCCTTGATACAGTGGAAGTTTTTTTTTTTAAATACCATTACATTGGGCATAAAATTTTCGGTTAGAACAAAACAAACTTCGGCTGAACTGAAAGAAAATTTTAGAGCCACTGCAATAAAATCCCAACATTCAAGGACGACATAAATGTGAGATAATTATCAACGAGTAAACATCACCATCATGGAAAATATTACTGTGCATGACATTACCGAGCTAAGCATTATCTGTTCTACAGTAGAAAGGAACCAATTATGCAGTAGGAGCAGACTACTATATTTTGAAACACCACATCAGAAGCTTGTTTATTCCAAACTGACCATAGCTATACAGTAACCCAGTGACCAAACTCCTGAAATTGCTATACATTGTGTAGTAAACCAAAACCTACAAAATCTTGTCATAGAAATATATATCAGACTAATTAATGTACCCCCTCTGTAAACTAATATAAGATCTTTTAGATCACTACTTAGATTTACAGAGGGAGTACTTTGGAGGCACAGGTACCCTTTCATCCTTTGCATTTTACATGCAAGCAGTGGAGAAGGGAGATTGTAAATTACCACAGCCAGAGATTATCTGAGCCTCTTTTCAAATATCCATACGATACGAGCCTCCCGCAGATCACACCGGCTGCTACTAACAGCAGCTAATCGATTCATCCTGAGTTAGTTAATTTTTGTAACTTAAAAAATGGAGCCGGCTACAGGCACAAAAATCAGTGAAAGAATGGTGACAAAAGAAAGCAGCCTCAAGGAAGAAAAAATATAACAGTTAAACAAAAGATTTGATTCAGTGACACCAATGTACACCAGGAAGCAATGTTTTGTTTTGAAGCAACTGTTAAGGACCTTTAATGTCATACTATAACTTGCAGCTTGATACTTCGATATGAGAAACATGAAATACCATATTACAAACAGACCATAGCTATATAGTAACTCATGGACCAAACTCCCCAAATTGCCATACAAAATAAAACTGCAAATATTCTGATGCAAAATGTATAGAAGATTAACATACTCCCTCCGTCCCAAAATAAGTGTCGTTGATCTAGTATGAAATTTGTACCAATTTAGTACAGATTTTGCGACACTTATTTTGAGACGGAGGAAGTAACAAACTCTGAAAGCACAACATATTTTTTCATCGACGCATGCATCAGACATTGTCTCACTAATTATTCAACTTTACAACATAAGGTGGTAAACAATATTCACTTCATTAGTGACAGGTACTCTATAAACTCAGCAGACTTCCTGTGTAAATGTCAATGGATATGGAATCTCCCAGTGTTAGTGCATCAGCATAAGTGTCCTTCCTTGGATCATAACTTACCAGAAATCTTTGTCCTGGCTCTGCATTACCACAGATACCTTGTAAATAACCCTCTACACTGAAAAAGATCCTCCCATCATCCAATATCAGAAAAGGGTAACTAAAAGGCTTAGCGAAATCTGAAGGCATGCTATATTTCTTGACCCAGACACCTTTCTCAGAATCTATCAAAAACCATAAGTCAACAGATATGTTATGAATATTACGAACCATAACCAAGGAGCCACTCAACTCAGCCAGTGATAGCTGGAGTTCCAGTTCTGCGTAACCATAAACCTCGTGCTCTTGCACATACTTGTACACCGGCTCTGGACCGCGTAGAACATCCATCCAATCCTCTGTCTCGAGATTGAACGAAGCTATGCTGCCAGGTTCAATGGCTATCATGTCAGTTCTCAAGTTCGTGGAGAAAAAATCCATCAAGAAGTACACCACCCCATCGACGACCACACATCTCATCTTGCGACTGGTACAGATATGGGACGGAGGGTCCTGCTTTCTCCTCCAGCTTCCATGGTTGGTGTCATCAAAGGTGATAACCTCACATACCAGCCGGTCAGGAATGCTACAGATGCGGAGCGCCTTGTACTCTCTGGTAGAGGAGACCTGCCCAAAAGCACACGACTCGAAATGACAGCGCCATTTGTCTATTCCCCCCACCTCTAGCTCATGCTCCAATTCGTCCGAGCGGCCGGTCGGCAAGTCGATAATAGCTCCAGTTGCCGGGTTCAGCACCGAGAAGGCCTGAGGGTAATCAATCCAGTTGAAACAGACGAGGTCTAGCCGCGTGCGCACAACACGTACAGAGGCTATCGTCCTTGCTTGACATCCGGCCAATGGGATCACCCGACTTGCTCACCGTAACAATCTCATACCCGGTGCTTGGAATCCTCTTCACGACGTTGCCCGACAGATCCGAAATCGCAACGCCGCTGACCCCACTATCGTCGCGGTAGCCCATGGCGAGGAGGGGCGGCGAAGTGCGGTGGCGGGACTTGTGCGCCGCGACGAAGTGCCGGTCGGAGGTGAGGGCGCACCAGGCGGGGCAGACGGCGCGGAGGCGGCAGAGCTCCTTGGCCGGGATGCGTAGGAGGACCTCGTACAGCGCGTCCGCGGGCAGGTCGCCGGAGCTGGAGGCGGCCGGGGGAGGCTTCGAGGGCGACATCGCTGCGGTAAAGAGAAGCGGTGAGCAAGCGAGGGAGGAAGCCAAATTGACGATGGATTCAGAGGGGATAGCGCGCCGAGGAGACGGAGGGGTTGGCCTTACCAAGAGCGTTGGCGGCGGACTGGCAATCGCCGGAGACGAGAATGCCGGAGGCGGAGGCGGAGGGGAGGGGAAGGCGGCACTGCTCGAGGGTTTCGGCCTCCCGAACAGGCCCGAAATGGGCCTCAGGCTTCGCTCCTTTTTGCCACCTGACAAGTTATGGCCCATGCTGGGTTGTGTTCGCGTTCTTTTCTCTTATTTTTGCGACCCAATAATTCAAGCTGGAATTGGACGACGCTGTGTTCTCTTGCTGCAGCCTGCAGCAGCTGCCAAGTACTATTTCTCAAAAGAAAAAGAAAAAAGCAGCTGCCAAATTCGACTTGATCCAAGGATGCATACGCACGCCTAGCTAATCAGTGCATGCAAGCACTATCAGTACCATACAACACTTGCAACTTGCAAGCACTATCAGTCTACCATACAACACGTGCAACTTGCAAGCACTATCAATCTACCATACAACACTTGCAACTTGCAAGCAGTGTCAGTCTACCATACAACACTTGACGGGTGCTTAGTGAAGTTCAACAGCATACCGGATCAAACCCTAAGACTTGTTCGAGCAACAGCGTCGTCACATTCCTTCTTAAAGATGTTGCTTGGTATGCAACGCCTCGAAATTCTAGGATCGCAGTTGTACTTCTCTAGAGGGTACAACGGTTGCCGGTCTTCTCCGCTCCGCTGATCTGCCGATGTCGGCAATTATTTCTCTTTTCTTCACTTGTTTTTTATTTATTTTGGGCTTGTTTGTGTTGTGACCCCAACGAGCTGGATATATCGGATGGTTGCTTTATAATATAAAGTGAGGGAAACCCCTTTATCGTTAAAAGCATCGAAACCACGTTAACGAGTTAACAAAGTATGCCCACAATTTCCGTTGAAATTAGTAGTGGGCTTTAGGCCCATTAGAGAATTTCAGAAAAATCTCCAAGGGCCCATGTGGGTGTTGGCATGACAAGGTGGTGGGAAGTTTAGTCCCACCCCGCTAGTGGAAAAGAAGTTGGACCCCTTTATAAGGGTCTCTCTTTCACATGCTATTGGAGAGTGAGAAGAGAAGGTGCCCTCGCGCACTCCTCCTCCGCCGCCCGCCTCGCCACGGGAATGAGCCGAGCCGAGCTCATACCTACGCGCTTATTTTTGTCGGTCAGGAACGAAGAATACGTAACGGACACGGCACGATCCGAGACGTCGGATCGTGGGCTGTTACCGAATTGGACGTGGGTTCGGCCTACGTCTCTTCGCTCAGCCGCCTTTATAAGCAGGCTAACGCCTACCCTAGCCGTCACGAGAATCAGATCACATCTGCCTCACGCGTTCGTTCCCTTTTCTGCTGCTGCCGCCGGCGACGCCGTCCCGTTTACCGCGTACACGGTCGACGGGAGAGCAGGCCTCCGAAACCCCGCCTCTTCGGTTCATGTACGGGAGAGGGGCGATTAGGTTTTTGGGAAGCGATCACGCGACTGCTCGCCTCCGTCCGTCTGCTTCGTCTACATCCGCGTCGTCCTCGTCATCACCATGTCTTCACCATCTGAGGCCGATCGTCTCGCCCTTGAAGCTGAGAAGAAGAGGGCAGAGGATGCTGCTGCTGCTACGGCCGCGTCCAACGCCAACGCTGCTGCTACGGCCAAATGGCCTATTGGAGGGTATGGCTCGTTTATCCTCATGTTCGTATTTATCCTAGCAGTACTACTTGCATGCATAGATGTATCAACTATATGCGTAGTATGTGCTAGGTTAGTTCAAGATCAGTACATCATCAGTCTAGTCAATGCCATGCTAGTTATTATCTCGTGGATTAATACACTCGGAAAATTGCCTATTTACTCAACAATCCAAAAACCTAATGTGTGTAGGAATTTTTCGAGTAATGGTTTTGCTGCTGCACCGAAACCGGACAAGTTTACCGGTACTTATTTCAAGCATTCGCAAACTAGAACCAGCTTATGGCTCACGACGATGAACGTGTTCTGGGTAGCCGGTGTCACTCCAACGGAAACGATCACTCCTGAACAGGAGAAGAAGTTCGCGGAGGCCACCGTCCTATTCCTTGGAGCAGTCATAAGCGTGATCGGAGATAAGCTGGTTGATGCATACTTACATATGCATGTTGCCAAAAGACTTGTGGGAGGCTCTCGAATCTAAATTCGGGGCCACCGAAGCTGGGAGTGAGATGTATGTTATGGAGCAGTTCCACGATTACAAAATGGTTGACAACCGTTCTGTATTGGAACAGGCTCATGAGATAATATGCATAGCTAAGGAACTTGAGGTTCTTAAGTACAATTTGCCGGACAAGTTTGTCGCGGGCTGTATAATTGCTAAGCTCCCTAATTCATGGAGGAACTTTGCTACTACTCTGAAACAACAGAGGCATGAGTTCTCAGTAGAGGACATCATCGGCCATCTGAGTGTTGAGCAGAACTCGAGAGCAAAGGACTCCAATGAAAAAGCGGTGGAAAGCTCTTGTGCTGCCAATATGGTACATCAAAGGAACTTCAATTCCCACAAGCCCAAGGGAAAGAATTATGTCCAACAGAATACCGACTTCAAGAAGAAGGGAAAGAAGCCCTTCAAGAAGAATAAGAAGGGAGATGGCTGCTATACTTGTGGTTCAGAGGAACATTGGGCGAACAAATGCCCAAACAAGTACAAGAAGCCGGCGCAAGACTCCAAGTCTTCCAATATGATTGTGGGCAACAATGAGAGTGGTGCATCTAGGTACGGTAATTTACTTACTGTATTTTTAGTTTGTCACTCCACCGATTGGTGGGTGGACACGGGTGCAAATATTCATGTGTGTGCTGACATGTCATTGTTCTCTTCTTATCAGGCCACCGGTCGCGGGTCTGTATTGATGGGGAATGGTGCGAGTGCTTCTGTTCTTGGTGTTGGCACGGTCGATCTGAAGTTTACTTCGGGAAGGATCGTGCGGCTGAAGAACGTGCAGCATGTCCCCACCATCAAGAAGAATCTCGTTAGTGGCTCCCTTCTGTGTAGAGAAGGGTTTAAGTTGGTATTCGAGTCTAATAAAGTACTTGTTACGAAATATGGACTTTTTGTTGCAAAAGGTTATGAATGCGGAGGTCTGTTCCGCCTTTCTCTTGCAGATTTTTGTAATAAAGTCGTGAACAATATTCATTCGAGTGTTAATGAATCTGAAGTTTGGCATTCACGTCTTTGTCACATAAGTTTCGGTGTTATGTCGCGGCTAGCAAAACTGAATTTAATCCCAACTTTCACTTTAGCCAAAAGTTCTAAGTGACATTCGTGTGTGCAAGCAAAGCAACCTCGCAAGCCTCACAAGGCTGCAGAGGAGAGACACTTGGCATCATTAGAACTCATACATTCTGATCTTTGTGAGATGAATGGTGTGTTGACTAAAGGTGGAAAGAAATACGTCATGACATTGATAGATGATTCCACTAGATATTGCTATGTGTATCTATTAAATACTAAAGATGAGGCTCTACACTACTTTAAAATCTATAAGGCAGAAGTTGAGAATCAACTTGAAAAGAAAATTAAACGAATCCGGTCTGATTGTGGTGGAGAGTACTTCTCAAACGAATTTGATTCATTTTGTGCGGAACACGGATTATTCATGAGAGGACGCCTCCCTATTCACCCCAGTCAAACGGGGTTGCCGAGCGGAAAAACCGTACTCTAACTGATTTGGTTAACGCCATGTTAGATACATCGGGTTTATCCAAGGCATGGTGGGGGGAGGCTATATTGACCGCGTGTCATGTCCTGAATAAAGTTCCTACAAAAGATAATGAGGTCACTCCCTACAAGGAGTGGTCGAGGAGAAGGACGACGCTCTCGTACTTACGTACTTGGGGCTGCTTGGCGAAAGTCAATGTACCGATCCCCAAGAAGCGTAAGCTTGGACCAAAGACTGTGGACTGCGTTAACTTGGGATACGCTAAGAATAGCGTAGGCTATAGATTTCTAGTAGTGAAATCTGAGGTACCTGACGTGAAGGTCGGTACAATAATGTAGTCGACGGATGCTACATTCTTTGAGGATATATTTCCCATGAGAGATATGCAAAGCACTTCTAGACAGGAATCTGAAATAACTCCTGAGCCTGCCATTCCTATGGAATACTATGAACAAACACATGATGAAAATCCTGAGGAGGATGACGAGGAAGCCCGTGGTAGGGGCAAGAGACAAAGGACTGCAAAGACCTTTGGTGATGATTTCTTCGTATACCTCGTGGATGATAATCCCACTTCTATTTCAGAAGCGTATGCTTCTCCAGATGCTGATTACTGGAAAGCTGCGGTCCGTAGCGAGATGGATTCCATCATGGCTAACGGGACATGGGAAATCACTGATCGTCCCTATGGTTGCAAACCATTGGGATGCAAGTGGGTGTTCAAAAAGAAGCTTAGGCCCGATGGTACGATTGAAAAGTACAAGGCTAGGCTTGCGGCCAAGGGCTATGCCCAGAAAGAAGAAGAAGATTTCTTCGATACTTGTTCACTTGTGGCTAGACTGACCAACATTCGAGTACTACTCTCATTAGCGGCCTCTCATGGTCTTCTCGGTCATCAAATGGACGTTAAGACGGCTTTCCTGAATGGAGAGCTAAATGAGGAAATCTATATGCAAAAGCCAGATGGCTTTGTGATAGAAGGTCAGGAAGGAAAGGTGTGTAAGTTGCTGAAATCTTTATATGGTCTGAGACAAGCACCTAAGCAATGATGAGAAGTTTAATACAACTCTGACATCTGTTGGCTTCGTTGTTAATGAAGCTGACAAATGTGTATACCATCGCCATGGTTGGGGCGAAGGAGTTATATTGTGCATGTATGTTGATGACATACTAATATTTGGAACCAACCTCAAAGTAATTGAGGAGGTTAAGTCTTTTCTGTCTCAAAACCTTGAGATGAAGGACCTTGGGGTGGCTGATGTTATCTTGAATATCAAGCTTTTGAGAGATGATGAGGGTGGGATTACACTTCTGCAATCCCACTATGTTGAGAAGATTTTGAGTCGCTTTGGATATTCAGACTGCAAAATTTCTCAAACACCATATGATCCTAGTGTGCTTATTCGAAAGTTTAAAGGCACAACTATAGATCAATTGAGATTCTCTCAAATTATCGGTTCGTTTATGTACCTAGCTAGCGCAACGAGGCCTGATATCGCGTTTGATGTGAGCAAACTTAGCCGGTTTGTTGCAAACCCGGGCGATGTTCATTGGCGTGTTGTTGAAAGAATTATGCGCTACCTGAAAGGTACTGTCAACCACGGACTTCACTATACGGGATACCCATCGGTACTTGAAGAGTATAGTGATGCGAATTGGATCTCTGATGTTGATGAGATGAAGGCCACTACTGGGTATATGTTTACTCTTGGGGGTGGTGCTGTTTCCTGAAAGTCTTGCAAGCAAACGATCTTAACGAGATCGACAATGGAAGCAGAATTAACAGCATTAGACACATCTCGTGTTGAAGCAGAATTTCTTCGAGATCTTTTGATGGACTTACCTGTGGTTGAGAAGCCGGTTCCGGCTATCCTTATGAACTGCGATAATCAGATGGTTATTGTCAAAGTGAAGAGTTCAAAGGACAATATGAAGTCCAACAAACATATAAGAATGAGATTGAAGTCTGTCAGACGTTTGAGAAACTCCGGAGTGATAGCGTTGGATTACATCCAAACGGCTAAGAATCTGGCAGATCCCTTTACTAAAGGGCTATCACATGTTGTGATAGATAGTGCATCGAGGGAGATGGGTATGAGACCCACATGAGTTGCCATGGCAGTAACCCAACCTATATGATCGGAGATCCCGTGAAATAGGACCTAGGAAAACAAGCCAGTGGTGAACCGAGGAGAGTAACTTTACTAACCCACTCCGTTGGAGATGCAATGCTCTCGGATACTATATGGTAGGATGACTACTGTCTTAATGTGTTCTAAAGCTTATGTGTAAGCAAGATGCTGTCCTACAGAGCGATCTTTGGAGGAACACACCTATATGAGCTTGACTGCTGGTCACAGTCTATGAGATTTGGATGACCTCTAGTAAACTCATGAATAGGCCAGGAGTGTGACTAATATGCTCCACCCGAGGGGTCACCTTCGGCAGCCTAGTACTAGTAAGACTTGTGGTGAAACTTCTTTACGCCAAACTGACAATTCAAGGCATAGTCCATTGTTCAGTTGTAAAGGAGTGTAGCTACTTGCTCTAGGTGAAGCTCAACCTTAACACGCCTTCACTGAAATGCTGGTATATTAAAACAGTGATTGGAACGACGGAACACGATGTGCCCTTGAGATCTGGTGGGAGATTTGTTGAAATTAGTAGTGGGCTTTAGGTCCATTAGAGAATTTCAGAAAAAATTCCAAGGGCCCATGTAGGTGGTGGCATGACAAGGTGGTGGGAAGTTTAGTCCCACCCCGCTAGTGGAGGAGAAGTTAGACCCCTTTATAAGGGTCTTTCTTCCACATGCTATTGAAGAGTGAGAAGAGAAGGTGCCCTCGCGCACTCCTCCTCCGCTGCCCGTCTCGCCACGCCACGCCTCGTCACGACGCGCCGCGGGTTGCGGGAATGAGCCGAGCTCATACCTACGCGCTTATTTTTGTCGGTCAGGAACGGAGAATACGTAACGGACACGACACGATCCGAGACGTCGGATCGTGGGCTGTTACCGACTCGGACGTGGGTTCGGCCCACGTCTCTCCGCTCAGCCGCCTTTATAAGCAGGCTAACGCCTACCCTAGCCGTCACGAGAATCAGATCACATCTGCCTCACGCGTTCGTTTCCTTTGCTGCTGCTGCCGCCGACGACTCCGTCCCGTTTACCGCGTACACGGTCGACGGGAGAGCAGGTCTCCGAAACCCCGCCTCTCCGGTTCCTGTACGGGAGAGGGGCGATTATGTTTTTGGGAGCGATCACGCGACTGCTCGCCTCCGTCTGTCTGCTTCGTCTACATCCGCGTCGTCCTCGTCATCACCATGTCTTCACCATCCGAGGCCGATCGTCTCGCCCTTGAAGCTGAGAAGAAGAGTCGCCCTTGAAGCTGAGAAGAAGAGGGCAGAGGATGTTGCTGCTGCTACGGCCGCGTCCAACGCCAACGCTGCTGCTACGGCCAACTGACCTATTGAAGGGTATGACTCGTGTATCCTCATGTTCGTATTTATCCTAGCAGTACTACTTGCATGCATAGATGTATCAACTATATGCGTAGTATGTACTAGGTTAGTTCAAGATCAGTACATCATCAGTCTAGTCAATGTCATGCTAGTTATTATCTCTTGAATTAATACACTTGGAAAATTGCCTATTTACTCAACAATTTCGTAGGCCATAAGTACTTAAGGGGAAAAGTGAAGCTTGTCAACATGAGATTCACTTTCCAAGATCTTGTCACACGAAGACAATGGTGAAAAGTCCCAAGACAATGATGAAAAGAGACTCTCAATTGGGTTCACAGTTTGGGAGAGAAGAATTTGAAGACCAAATGATGAGAGCATCTTTATGACATCAGGCTTTAGATTGACTTTTGCATGCCTGGCATAATATATGCACACGGCTAATGGACTTTTATTGGCCACTGTACCCCTAATCCAGTTCAACAATATTGATATCTCACACAAAAAAAGTGATCTCATTCACACTAATCTATCAACGCCATAGACTTACTAGTAACATGACAAGATTGCCGCTGCTGTCGTGGTTGCGAAGCCGGGATAGCAGATCGGAAGTACGGAATTTCAATGGTGGATTGCACGATGAACAATGCATTTTACACATTTTAGGGAGATCAACTTGCGAACGAACCCCATCTCTGCTGATCATATACACGATCAGTTGCTTCATTCCTGGCCTGCTAACAGAGGCGCCTTGTTGCCTTCCCACTTATGCAATCTTTTCCTCGCTTCTCCGACCTGCAATCAGACCAGAAATAAGAGGATAATTGGTTTGATGCCAACATTTGGTATTGCCAATACTTGGCAAGTCAACAATTGGCAATATCAAAAGTTGCCAAAAATTGACAACTTCTTGTGACGTTGGCAAGTAAACATGATAATCAAGCAAGCACTAGCCAATATTTGACATTTGCCAAATGTTGGCATGCCAATTTTTGGCATCAAATCAGTCATGAGTCTTTCGTGTGTCTCTTAGATAACCACCAGGTGAGAGGTGACCATCCACATGCTAATATTGTAATGCGTCTGTGAGTGGCGCATTGGTGTTTTTTGGGGGTCTTCAACTTTGCAATGTGTGACTTGTTAACTACTCCCTCTGTTCCTAAATATAAGACCTTTTAAATATTCCATTATGGACTACATACAGATGTGTTCAGACATATTTTAAAGGGTAAATTCGTTCATTTTGCTTCGTATGTAGTCCATAGTGAAACCTTTAATAGGTCTTGTATTTAGGAACGGAGGGACTAGTTTTGTACTCTAAAGTTGTACTAAGTGTGCGTCGATTAATTTGGGCCGGAGGGAGTACTAATGTTGGTTCAGAATGAGCATCCATCAAAATATCATGGTCTCCAAGTCATTCCGCATAGCTAGAGCTTAGAGAAACTCAATGCAGTCTTGCAGGCCCTAATGTCAATTACGGTTGAGGGAATCTCATAAGTGTACCTCTTTGTTCCAGTCGGTCCTCACAGTGACCCACACCAGGATCACAGTCTGCATAAAGGTACCTCCAATCATACCGCTCCAGATGCCCTGCATTTTTTGTCATCCACTCTTTTATATGTCAAAAACATGATATGTGTGAGGTTATCCAGAACCATGCACGGATGCCTTACCGCCGCACCGAGGTCGAAGTAGAAGCCGAGGAGGCAGCCAAGCGGGATGCCGACGACGTAGTAGCAGCCGACATTGACGTAGGCGACGAACGCTTGCCACCCACACCCCACGGCCACACCTGTTTATAACCTCCCCATCAGTGTGCTCCCACTATGAACGAATCGAATACTTTGGTTGCTTCTGTCTAAAGCTGAGAGCCCCAAAACTGGACAGGAAAAATTTGTGTTCTCTCTGTGTGTTCTGATATACCTGACAATACTGGCTGGATGCCGTTGAGGATGAGGGTGAGCGCTAGGAGCGGCGTCAGCTTGGACACTGCCGCCGCCACATCGTCGCCCCCCGTGTAAATGTAACTGATGTAGTCACGGAAGAACAGGATGACTATCGATATTATCCCTGCCAAGATGAATGACAGCACCGTCACTACCACCACAGAGAACGCCGCCGACTTGGGGTTGCCTGCGCCAAGCTCATTGCTCACCCTCACGCTGTATTGCAAAACATGCATGTAAGAATCCAGTTCATTTCACCTGAAGCAAGTGAAAACTTTACTGGTAGTAACAACTTTACCTGGCCGCTGCATTGAATCCAACAGAAATCATGAACACCCATCCTGAAATGGTCATGCTGCAAACACAACAGAATGATTAGTTGTGTCATCATCTCAGCAGAGTAGGCAATCAAGGACAGGTTGCGTTAAAAACCAGTTACCAGACGGAGAGCGATGCAAGAGCCATTTCGGGGTCTTTGAGGAGGCCAGCAATGAGCACGAGTATCTGGAAGTACCAAGTCTCTAGGCAGAGCATGATGGCAGAGGCAAGGGACAACTTGAAAAACTCAGGCAAGCCGGAGAATGCCTGGAGGGAGAACCCAGTCCACGTGAGGCGGCACCGGCTGCTGGTGACGATATAGATGAACTGCCCGATGACGATGACCCACCAGCTGATGCTGAGCATGAGCGAGGAGCCAAGAAGCCCTAGCCCAAACTTGTACACGACGAGGTAGCTGAGGACGAGGTGGATGGCGAGTGTGCCTGCGGAGATGTAGGCGCTGGGCGCCATGATGCTCTGCGCCTGCATGAACTTTTGAATGGGGAAGTTGGCAGCGTAGGCAAAGATCTGCGGGATGAGGCCGTAGACGAAGATGGCCGCGGCGCGGGCTATCTCGGGGGACTCGCCGAGGAGGATGAGGATGGGGCGGGAGAAGGCGTAGAGTACGGCGAGCGGGATGCCCGTGGCCATGAGCAGGACAGTGGAGCGTTGCATGTAGATGCCCAGCATGTCGAACTTGTTCGCGCCGTACGCCTGCCCGCATAGAGTCTCCACCGCACTCCCCATGCCAAGCTGCAAAGCATTGCAGAGTTGGTCAATTAGAATTCTAGTTTTGTACTCCCTCCGTTCCTAAATATAAGACCTTTTAGAAATTTCACTATAGACTAGATAGGGAGCAAAATGTGTGAAACTACACTAAAATATCACTAAAATATGTAGTTTATAGTAAAATCTTTAAAAGGTCTTATATTTAGGAACGGAGGGAGTAATTCCAAAATGATTCGGCTTTTTGTGAAATTGATGTGGAGTGTATTTGAAATTGTGAAACCTGAATGAAATAATTATGTAATGCATATGTCAATGAACCTCAAGTAGAACATATGATTGAAATAACTGACAGATGCATGGGCAATATATCTCCAATTATGCATTGGGAAAGAAATATGATAGAAATCCAGTGCAAATTGCATTAAATTTCAATTTGTATTTGAAATTGCTTTAGTTTTGTTACCTTCTGTAAATATATGTGAAACTTCTAAAAAAATGTTACATGGCTGTGTAATTGATTTGAAGTGTATCTTAACTTGGAATGCATTTGAATTTCAGTAAACAAATGTGAAATTTCAGCTTGTGGCACTTTTCTGAAATATAGCTTCTGTTTGCGGCTTTTTTCCATGATGTATATAGAAGTCCTGAATTTTAGTTTGTGCCGCTTCACTGAATATATGAGAGACTTGTGGAATTTATGAAGTCATCGTGTATTTGTTCCAAAGTGTATCGTAACTAGCTCTGAAATGCATTCGAATTCCAGTGAACATTTTGGGGCATTTCAGTTTGCAGAAATTTGTGTTCAAAAAAACGTTTGCGACAGTTTAGGAAAACTGCACCTGAAGCCCATTTTGCGGCAATACCGAAATAAAATGAAACCATGTCTAAAAGGAAACGTTTCAAAATGCATGGAGTTTCCGTTGAAATGCAATGAACTCATTTCTGAAGCAATGTTGAAGTAGAAAAAATAAAGCATGTTCGAAAGTAAGCGCGTTTGAATCGCATATGAAGCTATGTGAAATGGAATGCATTTCGAAACACGGTTTAAGAGTTTCGAAGATCATCGTATGAATGGTCCTCGCGACATTAACAGCAACGGGGGCTAAAGAAAATTGAAACGAACATTTGAATAAGAAAGTTTGGAACCAGAAACTTCAATTATTGTTTTCAATTACCCCGCAATTATTTTTATCGTTTTCAATTACACGGCCCACCAAAACACGGTAGCAGGTATGAACACAGTGGGCGGAAGCATTGAGGGGGCGCAGTCGCAGAGGCAGAGCCACGGCGTGCACCGGTACCGATAGCAATGTCTCCCACGTGTGTTGGGTTGCATCTACTCTAATTTCTAGAAGGCGGCTACGTGTCTCACTTCCCTCCCGCCATACCACGAGTCCATAACCAGTCGTCATGTAGTACTATCTATCTTCCTATCTATCACGAGTAGGTGAGGACTACACTACACACAGGCAGGGACGAGACGCAGGGCAGGATGCAAGGTCGAAGTAATTGGTTGTACCAACAACAAGACACGAGCTCCTGACGCGACGTTATTTTTTTTTGTGGAAGAGAAAAAGGTCACCCGTGATGCGACGTGACATGATGCCCCGGAGAAATCGGATCCATGCACTGCACCAACACTGCATCCAAATCAAAGCAAACGCTGCTGCACTCTCGAGTCGTCCTGCGACCGAGTCTAAAGTTCAGTGCTGCTGCTGCTGCTGCTGCTGCTGCTGCTCGTTAATTATAGGAGCAGTCAACTACACGAGGCCAAACGTTGGCAGCTCAGCTCAGCTGCTACGCCGATCGACGCGTAGCCTACGACGAGTTTGCTGGAATCCGGGTGCTATTTGATTAATGATTAATCTGACTATCTGAGCCCGATGGAGAATCCCCTGGATCCGATGAGGAGTACTCCTACTGCTGCTGATGGTCAAATCCATGGAGGGAGGCGGCGTACGTACCATGAGGCCGTATGCGAAGACCTGGATGCCGGTGTTGCCGAGGGAGGCGGCGGCGAGCTCGAGGGTGCCGAGGTGGCCGGCGAAGATCTGCGTGGACATGGACATGAGGTAGTTGATCATGTACACCAGCACGGCCGGCGCCGCCAGCCGCACCAGCATCCGCATCTCCACCGCCGTCGCCGCCAGCATCCGCCGCGCCCACGGCACCGACTCGTCGCTCAGGATGCTCTCCAGCCGCTTGCTGGACCCGTGCCCATCGTCGCCGCCGCCTTCGCTGCCGGCCGGCGGCGGCAGCAGCGGGGTCTGCAGCTTGCTGTCCATGGGCGTGCGTGGCCTGATGCCTGCCTCTGTTTCTTGTGGCGGAGGGCGGAGGGCGGAGATGCGGAGGAGGAGGTCGGCTGGGCGTTATAAAAAGGGATTCTGCGGCGGCGGCGGGAGCGGGGGCAGGGGAAAAATAATAGGAGAGGAATTGGGTTGTGGCTTTGGCTTTGGCTCGGCTCCGGAAATGTGGAGTTTTGTTTCGTTTTTTGCTCCGGCTGCTATTGGTTTGGTTTCGCGGCTGGAGCCTGGGGTGCGTGCGAGAGCATACAGTTGGGAAAATTGATGGTCTCTGCTGGCATGCGACTGATCCGTACTACTCCTACACTACTCGATTATTTAAAACCGTCTTCTTCGCAAACATCATTGCTCGATAGATGTTCGATCAAATGTCATGAAACTGATTTTTGAATGTCACGTCGTTTTTTTTAGAGTAAGAAGGGTGGTGAGTTGCTCGATTATAAAGGACGAATTGTTGCGCGATGCATAGTTGGTCGTACCCGCGGATTTCATAAGCAAGAGCAGCGGAGGGACATTTTAAGTTGAAATGCATTAATTGTTCCACGCATATTGCGCCATACGACATGCACATCATGCATGATCATAATATGAGGCCGTTATCGTATCGAGGATACGTCATTCGGACCCTGTCGTCAAGTTTCAAGGTATAGTGGGTATGCTATAGGCAAGGTGGCCATTGTGCGCGTTATAGGAAGAGGTCGCAAGTTTTGCTTCTTCTTACTCAAATTGTTGACTCATTCGTTGATTCATTCAATATTGTTATTCACATTGTGTAGCTTGCACATACAGTCGTAATGTATCACATGATGAGGAATGGCCATTTACGCATGCGCTATCCGCACTCTCCTCGCCTTCGGTCTCTCGTGGTGTGCGGCCTCCGACGGCACATGAGTAGAGATGAGTACCCAACAGTAGCCAGGGACGACATCCCGAGCTGATAGGAAAGGCAAAGAGGGGAGGCTTGCCTGGAGGGGCGCGATGCGCGTGGATCTGCATGGGCCAGCTTCTTCACCCGCATTGTGTCGTCCTGCTACCAATTAATATTATGATTGATTAGGTATCCTGGATGCTGATATTTTTTTGACAAACTTGATCAAATTTGCGGAGTCTAACTTGAGGCATTCTTTTTTTTGGAAAAGGAGGTTAAGACCCCGGACTCTGCATCAATCGTTGCATACGACCACGTTTATTAGTTATTCAACAAAGTTCTGAACAAAAACATACATTAATCCATCCGAAGCCACCAATCACACATATAAACTCAATAAGGTGGAGTGCTTTCATTCTTCATATCTAAAACCGATATCGTTGTTGATCCATCCGCATATAGTATCGAAACCTATAGTCAGTGCAGCAAACCTAAAGCGTACATCACATGCACATGTTTTAGAAATCATCATCATCATCGACCACAGACCCATCTTCAGGAAGAGATCCCGTAACAGCCCGAGACCGACGCTCGAGAAGATTCCCTTTTTATTTCGTTGCCGCTGTGTGATTAGATTGTTTGACGCATTCATCATCGCATCATTCACATCATCTGCATTGCATCGGCACTCTGTTGCCGCAGTTTTCAAAACTTGCATCCGTTAGTAATTGTCGGTTCTCTCTGTTTTTATCGTTGACCGTTTCGAGACCAACCACACACGCACGCGCCCGTGACATCTATAAAATATTGTTTTTAAAGGTGTCCAATTTATTTATTTCGGATTAGGTTGAAACTTGGTGTGCGGTCTTATTTTAGTGTAGGTAGGTCGCCTGCCAAATTTCGTCCCAATCGGAGTCCGTTTGATACCCGAACGGTCAACCGTAGCGGCACCGTCATGTGTTTATCGACGGGCGGTTTTCGGTGTTTAAAAAAATCTCGTGCCGGGCCGCTAACATTCTCTCTCTTCCCACCTATCCCATTCTACACAGCCACCGCAACCCCACCGAGCCAACCCCCTCCGATCGGAGCCGTCGGATCATGATCCAACGGCCCGAAAACAGAGCAAAATAGCTAACCCTAGCCCATTTTTCTTTAAATAGATAACAATCCCCTCTCCTCGTTTCCCGTGCCCCCAAACCCTAGCGCAGCAGCCTCCTCTCTCCCACCTCCAGCCGCCGCAGGCCCGCCAGGCCCAAGGGGAGTCCGCCCTAGCCAATCGGGGCCCGCCCGAGCCCCGTGCGCCTCGAGCTCCTGCAGAGCCTCCCGAGCTTTCGTCCCTGCCACCGAACGCTCGGCCTCCTCCGCGTTGGCACGCGAGCCGTCGAAGCGGGTCACTGCTACTGGCGTCCTTAGCGCAGGCGAGCCCCCCGAGTGCGACCTCTCCTCCTCCTTTCCTTCTTCTCCCCTTGCCCTTCTAATCTCTCCGTCCTGCAGGTCTTCCCCATGGCCGTAGCGAAGCTTGTTGCAGCTCGCCACCCGCGTCTCCGGCCAGATCTGCGGTGGAGCTTCTCGGATCCGTCCATTCCCGGCCTCCGTGCTCCCTGCCAGCGCCTCCTCGCCGGAGTTCTTGCCGCCGGCGGTGGCCACAAGCAGGTTCCTCGCACCTGGGCAGAGGAGGGCGACGTTAGCGCCTGGCCACGCCGCGGCCCAGCCAGTGCCTCGGCCTAGGGGCCAGGCCAGGCCGGCCTCGCTCCACCAGGCCACCAACCGCAGCTTCGGCCCAGTCTAGTCGGCCTCCTCATTTTTTTCCTTGTCTTAAACGCTCCAATTTTTGAAGTAATTCACGTTCATAATATGGTGGAACCCAACGAGTACGCATAGCAGTTTTCAAAGCAGCCCAAGTAGTTGGAATATTAGCATGATGTATGCGACAATGTTCAGATCATCAAACACAAGTAAAACTAGTGAATGAACAAACAGCAGCAGCAACACGTCTATCTTCAGGAAAGTGTAAGCATGTAAAACGTTGCTTTGTTTCTAACTCCCAAGTAAGATATATATCAGGAACATATCGACCATCAAATGTAGGAATATTCAATTTAAGTTTAGGGAGATGGTCATGATCCCGTACGTGAGGGGGTGGTGCAGCCCTGCCATTTGCGATTGTATCCATGTGGATGACATGCGGCTTGTGGTGGTGGTTGTTGTCCCTCGTGCTGATTTGGAGCAACTTCTCCCTCATCATTGTAATCACCATCATAATCCACATTCTGCTCAGCCACAGAAACCTTAGTAGCAGCGGCTGGAGCAACAGTAGGAGCAACAACACAAGAATTCTGAACTTGGCTGGAAGGAACACGTCGCGCTCATCCCACCTTGTCCGGGCCTTGTTACTGTCGTTGTTGTTGTTGTTGGAGAGGGACGGAAGCTGCAGCTGGTGGTGGTAGACGGGCAAGCACCTCATTGAACTTGGTGTCCATCTTGGCGTCGAATGTATTCTCCAAACCGTCTAGCTTCTCCATGGCCTCTCCAAGGCTGGTTACAAAGTCTTGTACCTGGTCAGCCATCATTTGCTGAAATTTATCATGAAGCTCCTGGTTGGTGAGACTGTCCCAGTCGATCTCGTCGGTGTGTGATCCTGGCATGGTTAGCAATAATAGGAACATAGAAGAATATGAACCTACAGACTACTACGAAGCGGTGGTGGTGATAGTGGTGGTGGTGGTGTGTCACAAATCCGTCAAGCAAATTTCAAATTCTTACTAGTTCTTACCCAGCAGCAGGTGGTGATCGGCAATCGGTGTAGTCAAAACTCTCAAAGCTTGGATAAAGCAATTATCACGTGGTGTCAAACACATGATGTAGATGTATGTAGAGCTGGGAAGGCTTATAATATGGTAGCAAAAAGGGTCAGAAATAATCTATTCAAAAATGCAAAGTTGAAAGGACGCTCAATGACGGTACTGTGCTGGTCCTAGCTAGGCTAAACCGTACTAGACACGCGAGCCTAGAACACCAACAAAATCACGACACTACACGTAATCAAGGGAAGAGTCACTCTGATTTTCTTTCTTTTTTCCCCTTTTTTGCCCTCTCTTTTTTTCTTCGGAAAATCACTATAACGGTGAGTGTCTCAAAAATCTTTCGAAGGACTAAGAACATGATAGGCACGATTTTTTTTGACTTTTTCGGAGCAATTCGAGCCTGCGACGACCAAAAATTGTGACAAAAATCACTATGGTGGCGAGTGTCTCAAAACTCTCTAAAAAGCCTAACAACGCGATAGGGGGAAAATTCACCCTCCGAAATTTTGGCATAATTTTTTCCCAAAACCTACTCACGTAAGGAAACACGAAATCGAAAACAAGAGGATCTCGAAATTAACCTAATACGTAAAGGACTTGGACTAGGATTGGTGGTGGATATGTGGTGGTGATATATGACAACAAAGATGATGGTGACGTGGTGGTGGTATATGGCAGCACCGATGATGGTAGCGTGGTGGTGGTATATGGCAGCAATGAAAGATGGCGGCGTGGCGGTGTGAAAACTTGTGAATAATACTAGAAACTCTAAAGGACTAGGCATTAAGACCAGCAACTCGACACGACGATGTAACCGCAAATTCAACAAAGCAAAATACTGAAAAGACTATGCAAAGGCTCAGATTGGTTCGGATATGATGATCTAACCCTTTTTTTGGCTTTTCCGTGGACTACAGGTATGAAGAACATATGCGATTTAACTATGAAAAACTGGTAAAATCTCAACGAGCAACCTGGAAATCTGATACCACTTGATAGAGGCAAAGTTGTCCCTGTCTTTCGATGAGATGGTGGTTATCGTTTTTGGTGGAGTAGACTTTGACGATCCGACTACCAACGTGTGAGGACGCCGCACCTTAGCAATCGCTAAACCAACTCCGAGAGCTTATTGACCACGCCGGAGCACGATCAACCTGACCACAAGGGTCTATTTCCTGCACGCAAACGAAGAACGAGTAAGAAACTAAGATTGCAACCTGGATATTGCGAATATAAGAGGAAAGCTTTATTGATGAAGGTGGAGTTCTGTGACGCCTTTGTGTGGTCGTGGAACACAAACGAAGAAAGCAAAGTTGAAGATATGGTGAACTTGTAATCTAAACAAAATCCAAGTCTAAACGGTGTCCTAAGGGCTGTATGTATGAGGGAACAGAGAGGGATTTTTGTGACCCTTGGAGGAGGGGTCCGAAAACGACCCCAAACTCGGTTTCCCCACACATACAAACTCTAGAAACAACCTATAATATGGTATTTCGAAATTACATGGACGTGGCCCAAAAATAAGGTGGTGCAACACCTATAATAGCCTATGGACGAAATTTATAAAGTGGCGTCTTGAATATTTCGTCCAGTCTTCATGCTCTCCTTACGGTGGTTTCAAAGTGCGAAAATCACCAGTGAAAGCTCCATTGTTCTTTCCCGCGCGTGCATCTTCTTCTCCGTGCTTGATTCCGTTCAAACGGATATCCTTCTTGTCCATGTTAGGTCCTTCATTCATAAATACAACAAAAATACTAACTTAGGCAACATCATATGTTCATGAACATTAGAAGGATTTCCAAAAAACGAAAGTACCTGCTAATTTAATTGGCATGCGCGAGCTCTAGTAACTGGTCGAGTATGTATAGCAGCTGGGGTTGTGGATGCAACAATGATATTGATGTCCTCGATACTTTATCAACCATTTGTCTGAAGGAAAGGCCGTGAGAAAGTATGTGGCTATAGCCGTGACCACCTAGTTGGCATACACAAGTTTGCCCATCCTATTAAGCAATCTTCCTTTTCTGGTAGCCAGCTCCGCATGCCTAGCGGAAGGCTAAGTTACTCACAAGGTAAAGCCCCAAGCTGCCCTTCAAAAACCGTCATCAAAGGCTCCAAGTCGATGTCCACACATGACAGAGGATAGGCAACCGTTTTCTGAATATTTCTTCTTAGAGCAACTTCAACGGGCCGATCCAAACGGACGATTTTGTTCGTTTTTTGTCCGTTTGGGTCGGTCGTCCGCCCTGCGTCCGCTCTGTTTTAGATATGAGTCGGCAGCGCGTCCAACGCGTCGACCCATATGTGCCGGCGTGGCCGCCCTATTTTGCATGATTTTCATAGTTTGAATCAAATAACATAATTTGGACCGAAAATAGCATAGTTATTACAAGCCAAATAAAAATAAAAATGTCTCACATAGTTTTGCAAACGAATAAAAGAAGATAAATTTATTGGTTGCCAACATGAGTCCACATATGCTCAACCAAATTATTTTGCAGTTGCACGTGAGTTTTCCAATCACGCATGTCTTGATGAAATTGGGTGAACTGTTCAAGCGTTGCCGCTCCTCCATGCTCAGGCACAACATTCTCACACTGAAACTGAAACCCTTGATCGTACAGACGTTCCGGGCGCTCGTCTTCTAAAATCATATTATGCATGATCACACAAGCAGTCATCACCTCCCACAGTTTCTGCGTGCTCCAGGTATTAGCAGGATACCGAACGATGCCCCATCGAGATTGCAAAACACCAAAGTCACGCTCGACATCCTTCCTAGCACCCTCTTGCTTTTGGGTAAATCTTTTCCTCTTCTCTCCGACAGGGTTGGGTATTGTCTTGACAATAGTGGTTCACTGAGGATAGATACCGTCATTCATGTAGTATCCTTTGTCCTAGTTGTGGCCGTTGACAATAAAGTTGACCGGCGGGTTGTTGCCTTCGGCAAGCCTAGCAAACACTGCCGAGCGCTGAAGCACATTGATATCATTGTGTGATCTGATCATGCCAAAGAAAAAGTGCCAGATCCAGAGATCTTCAGACGCAACGACCTCTAGTATGACAGTGGAAGCCTTGACATCGCCCTTATATTGCCCTTGTCAAGCAGAAGGGCAGTTCTTCTACTCCCAGTGCATGCAGTCTATGCTACCAAGCATCCCTGGGAAGCCCGTGCTCGCATTCATCGCCAACAAACGGGTTGTATCTTCAGCAGTCGGCTCTCTCAAGTACTCAGGGCCAAACACAGCAATAACAGTCTTGCAGAACTTATACAGGGAATCTAGGCAAGTAGACTCGCTCATACGGACGTACTCGTCAATAAGATCACCTGGCACTCCGTATGCAAGCATTCTGATGGCGGCAGAGCATTTCTAATAAGAGGAAAAACCTATCTTGCCAACGGCATCCTCTTTGCACTCGCAATAGTCATCATAGCCGACCACCCCTTCTCTAATACGGTTGAAAAGATGCCTACTCATGCGGAAACGGCGGCGGAATTTTTGATGCTTGAACAACGGGTTTGTTATATCAAAGTAGTCCTCCCAAAGAAGGAAATGACCGTTCTCTCGGTTACGATTCAACGCCGAAAGTGGCCCGGAATGGAGCTACGGAAGAACGGCCGCTGGCTATTGAGCTGGTGATGGACCAACACGGCAACCAATACCTCCTCATCATCATCGGACGACGAATCATCGGAGTCGCAAAGGAAATTGTGAAAAAAGAACTCGTCGGCACAGTCCATTTTGTACCTTGGCAAATTGTCGAACAGCTTGCGGGCGTCGACGAAGAAGACGGCCGACGAAGGGAGTCGTGGCGCGCACGGACCAACTAGCTGCCCTGCCGGTATCCGGTGTCCGACGAGCGTGCCGGTGAGGATCTGACCGGGCGACGAAGCGGCTCCCCGGCGGGCTGTGTAGTGGGGGAGCGGGAGTGGGAACCAGTTGGCTCCCCGACGGCAAGACGGCGGCGGCGGCGGGCGACGTGGGAGTGGGCGGCGTTGCTGGGCGGATGTGGAGGCGCCGACAGCTGGCAGAGTCGCCGGAAAAATGGGCGGCGGCGTCGGCGACGAAGGAGGCGGGCGAGGGTTGGATGTGGGAGGCCAATGTGCCTCCGACCAGTGGGTCCGGAGGAAGAGAAGGCAAGCGTGCGCGCGTCCGTCGCGTGTCCGCGCAGATGCAAATCCGGCTTAAAAATGGACCAGGAATGGATCGCCGTGGACGAAAACTGGACGCGCATCCGTTTGGGTCGGCACGTTGGGCCGCTTTTTGTGTCCGCGTCGACCTAAACGGACGACAGTGGAAGAAATGGATCGCCCCATTAAAATTGCTCTTAGTCCCGACGCGTTAGCAAAAAATCTCAGGATTGCCTGCACCGCAACGAAGTCTTGAGCCACTGGACTGACAAAAAGGACCGCGTCATCAGCGTATAAGCTAGATCGAAAGCGAGCCAGCAGGACGCTCAACGGGGAGAGGAGGCCAAGGAAAACATCATCTCGAGCGGCTCCACGGCAAGGATAAAAGAGCAATGACGATATCGGGTCTCCGTGCCCCAGTCCATCCTTATGCATTTTTGTAGGGCAACGGTCCGCATCTTTAAAAGAGGACACATGCCGCTGTCTGGTCACTATTCTTAGTAAATGAGATACCTGTATGCATTTTCATTTAATAAAGCTTTTTTACACTGATTTTGCAGCTAGCTTCTAGATCAAATGGCTGTCCACAGCTCAAGAGATGGCGTGGAACACGAGGACTCGACCGCGACCTCAGTACTAGTGCTCAAAATTTGCTTCTCTTGTTTTCCCCTTATCATCCGCGTCAAAAGTTGTCTATGAAAACAACAGTGGAATAAAAGGATGCTTGATACGTTTTAGTTTTATGGTTAAAAATAATAGAACTAAAACTTGCTAGCCTCACTTAATGCTTTATTCAAATAATAAATAGATTAAAATTAAGTTAATGAACATTTATTATCTTTCAAATCCTTTAATTTAGAACTCGCATGTGTTAAAGAAGAAAAGTTAAATGAGGAAAAAGACGACTAATCCACATTTTAGTAGGGGTATTCTTAACTAAATTTTTTGATCTGAAGACTAGTTTTAGCCCCTCTTTATTCAGAAATGCTTCAAACTTTAACCTTTAAAAAAAACTATTTTTACTCAGACTAAAATATGTCTTTTGAATTCAAGCACCCTCTAAAAATCAGTAGTATCACCGAAGAAAAGGTGATCAGATACTCCTACTCCAGCAAAGCTTGAGCCGCAGCCACACTTACGATCGCATCGCATCGATTTCTCCGGCTGATTCCAGGATGGGAACGGTGCGGTCAGAGCTGACGCAATCGCGTTGACAGCTACGTACTAGTGTTTGGAGGCGTCTGCCATTCATAGCCTCACAGGTACGTTTCAGCTTTCCCAGCTAAATGCCATTGTTCGTTGGCGTCATTTCTTACGTGGCGGCCTGCTTATTATACTTGTGTCGTGGCAGCTATGTGTGCATACATGTGTGGCAGGCATCACAGTTCACAGGGGAAGGGAGAAGGTGCTCGGAACAAGGGTAGTAGTAGGAGGAGTACTATCTTAGTTTCTTCTTCGTCCAATTTCTTGTTAGAGAAGGAGGATATGCCATCATTTTATTGATTATTTTTCAAGGACGTTATAAAGTAGTACAACAAAATGTCTGAATCCGTCATCTTGTCAATATCTGTCGTTACATCTATCCATATGATGAATTGATGCAAGCTAGACTAAATACTCAGACCTCTCATCAAAGCCTAACATCTAAAGCCAGATGCCCCGACTGAATCACATACCGGGTCAGGGACACAAACCGGTCCAATGCACGCACATGTGTCGCTGCCGTCATCTTCCACTGGTTCATCTTCAGAGCAGATTGAGGTGCTAGCCTTGGCGGGTGCCTCCGTCATCGACACCACCATGACGCCAAACGACGACCTCCACCTACGTGAGTCCATCTCCAAGCAACGGATGCAGATCCATGCTAGGATAGGACCGCACCACCACCGTCGGCCGCCATCCACAAGCGCCACCAGCCCCAAGGTTTCCAAAGCGACGCCTTCAAGAAGGGAACGACGCCGTGAGCGCCGCCGCCGCCCAACAAAGTTAAGGCTTTCGCCGGGTTGACCTAAGGGAAGGGGAAGTGAGGGGATGATTCCATGCCGACGTCTCCAAGGAGGAGAACGGCGCCCTCAGGCGTCGTCGTCGACGCGACAGGCCATGACCGGCCAAGGATTTCATTCGAACTAGATCCTCGTCACCAGCAGCGTTTTTTGAAAAAAAATCGACAACCCAAAAAAAGGCGACCCGATCAAGCTGACCCGCACGTCGAACAGGGGAGGAGGGGAGACGCCAGATCGCGCGCACCTCAATCTTTCAATGATGTGCAGATCGATGAACGACGCGGTTCTGCTGCAGCAGAGCAGAGTGTCATAATTTGGTTTTATCAAGTTTGGTTGCTTACACAGAGTGTCATAATTTGTTGGTTGTTGAGTTATTTCAGTAGACCGATGATGATAATATATATATATATATGTCCACGACGCCTCGCACTGGTACATTCAAGCCGTCGTACATTTCAGCTAGCTGCCGTTGTCGAGTGGCGTCATTTCTTACGCACGTACGTGCCGGCTTTGTGTGGCAGCACATGCACGGGGAAGGGAGAAGGTGCACTGAGGAACTGTGAAAAAATGACGAGAACACTCCTCATCTCGCCGCTGCCACACGGCCTCTCGGGAAGTCCAGGCAAGTCCGGGACAGCGTCGGTGGAGCGATCCCCTTACACCAACTCTAACACACCCCGTAAACACTTGCGAACTACTCTCCTTGTTTCTAAATATAAGTCTTTAAAGAGATTTTATTAATGAATTACATATATATGTATATAGACATATTTTAAAATGTAGATTCACTCATTTTGCTTCGTATGTAGACTCTTAATAAAATATCTTAAAAAACTTATATTTAGGAATGGAGGGAGTATAAAATTTCATCAAATATACGGGTTTGACTTAATTTTTTGTCTGCTCAGACCCTGTATACTCCAACCAGCCCGTAAACAATTTACAGTGGCCCACAGATAGACCCCACCCCCTTTCAAGTACGGTATCTATTTGGATCCGCGAGGTCAAAACGGGTTGAAACCCTATCCTTCCATCGTCGTGATTCCTCATTCCCCACCTTTATTTCTCTTCGTAAGCCATCAAAATCCGCCGCTCGCCCACCGTTCCGCGGGATGTGGAGCTCCGGGCGGCGTGGCGACGACAGCCCTGAGCTAAGGCGCTGCGTCAAATCCGACGCGACGCGGAAGCGCTCCGTCCTGTGATACACGAACCGCGGGCTGGACCCATCGTCGTCGCTCCTCCATCGCGAGACGGAGAATACGACCGCGCGTGCGGATTTACTCCGGCACAGGCACCTTCTCCGAAGCGTCGAGCTCCTACTCATAGCTCCCCCAATAAAAAGGGAGTCGGAGGAGCTCCCTCGTTCCGTGCGGTCATGAGGGGGCCGGAGGCCGACGAGGAGCCAGAGCGGAGGAATTCCTCGCTCCGGCAGAGGCGAACGCCATCGAGGCCGCCATTCTTGTGCACAGTGTGTGGGAGGAGGAAGAGGACATGCAGCGTCGCCGACGGGAGGAGGAGATCAACGCCGTGCTCTACGAGCAGGGCCTCGTGAAGGTCCTTGTGTTCGACAAGAAGGAGGAGGAGTGGCGCCGCGAGCTCATAGAGCAGGAGAAGATCTACGTCAACCTCACCTCCGATGAGGATTGAGTGCCGTTGTTAGGCTCCGGTGAGCTGGATTAGGTCAGCTAGTGCCAGCTTGGCATCGGCGAGCTTGATTTTGATTAGTTTTAGGGTATGGTAGGCATCTGACAAGCTTTTTATGTAAATAATCTATGTCATGTATGAACGATCATCCCCGCTTTCGCGTAATGCTACCGTTGATTTCACGCGCTAAACTAGTTTTTCAAATTCTACCTTTCAATTAAGGATGCTGTTCTGCCGTGGAGTTTTTAAGCCCGTATACTCCCTGCTGAGCGAACTATAAATCGTATTTTCTGATCCACATTTTACGGGGTCTGCTAGAGTTGCTCTTAGTCTGCATCGCTCCCTCAATCTAGATCCCATTGGTGAAACAAACCCACGGGATGGCTGATCCTATCAGCGGTTGAGGGAGTCCGGGATTAGGGGATCCACGGGCCGCCTACCTATATTTATGGGTCGGACTCTCTAGCCTATTCGACAATCGGTAAAAGTGTTGAATTCGAGATGGACTATTTCGAAGAGTTGGCGTGTAATCCAAGGAGATGTAGTAATTGTCATATTCCTTCTATGTTGTAACCGACCTTGTGTAAACCCTAACACCCATGCCATCTATATAAGCCAGGGGGTCATAGCTCGTAGGACACATCAAGGTCATTAAGATTAGGGTTTAGACCAGAACATCGATCTCGCAATAGATCAACTCTATACTCTGTACTACCTCATCAATAACAATAAGAGCAGGACATAGGGTTTTATCTCCATCAAGAGGGCCTGGACCTGGGTAAACCCCCGTCTCCATCGTCTCGTGTTACCCATCGACCCTAGATCCACAGTTAGGACCCCTACTCGAGATCGGTCGGTTTGGGCACCGACATTGGTGCTTTCATTGAGAGCTCCGCTGTGAGATCGCAAAAAGGCTCGATGGCTCGCTTGGTCACCAGCAATAGTGTTAAGTCCGGAGAAATCTTCATCTCCGGCCAATCCTCTACTTTCAGCAGTACCTCGCACTTCAAGGCGGCTCATCATCAGATCGACAGGGTCACCCCGGGTCAGGAATTTAAGTTTGTCTAGTTGGAATTCAGTGCCAACACCCGGGGTGACATAATCTTTTCTGAGGTTCCGGCCGTGCCCAAAAACCTCGAAAAATCCAAAGCTTTAACTTTGGGCCCTATTCTAGACTTCGAGTCCGGAATAGATTTTAACCTTGATTCGGCCTCGAGCCAAGGTCCGACTATGGAATTCGAGTGCACGAGGGCCATGCCGCCCAAACACACTTCCTACACTAAAGCCTCATAATACAGTTCTGTCAGGGCTTCGAGCGCCAGTCTGGCAAATCTCTCATTGTTGAATGAGACAAAGACCCAAGCCCGAACCGATGACTATTCGAACGAGTGGTCTCCGACCAGGACCTTTCCGACCCTAGAGCTAGGTGCAGGGAACCTTATTACCCACCCACCACCCACTTAGTCGCCACCATCGAAGATCTAACCGATCAGTTAGACTTCTCTTCTGAAGAAGCCGAAGATATGGACACGGCTATTCAATCACGAGACCCTCCCGTAACGGGACGATGGACCGCCACCTCCACATATGATGTCTATATGGTGGACACCCCCAGGGACGAAGGTGATACAGGGAAAAGCGTTGATGATACCCCAGCCAAAAATAGCAATGACGAACCTGTCAAACGTCGTCGCCAGTGCAAAAACCCTAAATCTCGTAAGGGCAAGGAAAGCAATGCAGTCATAGGAAAAACCGAGATCACGAGGATATGAAAAATCTTGCCGAATCCCCAAACCTTCATACCCCGCAATGGCCCCGAATTACAAGGATACATGGATACAGGCCAACCTGAAGATCTCAATGACTTCGAAGACAACAACTACGCCCCTCCGATTGAGGAGGACTAGAGCTTGGGGGCCGAAGACTTTATTGTCCCCGAAGACCCATTGGATCGGGAAGTGTTCAGGCAATAGCTCATTGCCACTGCTTGGAGCTTTAAGCTAAAGCAGAGGCAGCTCAAAGCTGAACAAGACTCCATTATTGAAAGATGGACCAAAGTCTTGGCTACTCAAGAAGGGTACGGACAGGACCGAGAGGGGTAAACCAAGAGTTACCCACGTCGATGCCTGTCACCAGAATTCGAAGACGAGGCCTTGGGTCCCGCACAACCAGAATTTGAGGACGGGAAAGCAAAAGGAATCGATTCAACCCAAAGACCGAAATGATTTGCGCAAAAAAAAGTCTAAAGCAGAATAAACCAGATCCATTTATGGATCCGGAAGTTGCACTCCCGCAAGACAGAATAGATACCAAGCTCGTCTCAACCAGAACGATAGAGTTTGGGACACACAACACGGTAGAACCTCAACCGATCTCCAGCATGACACATCTCGGATAAGGGGAGTCGCTCACCCAATGTGCTTCACGGATGAGGTAATGCGGCATCAGTTCCTCGAAGAGTTTAAACACGTAAATATAGAATAGTATAATGGGACGACATATCTGCCTGTCTGGATTAAGGATTTCCTCCTTCATATTCACATGGCCCGCGGAGATGGTCTCCATGCCATCAAATACCTACCACTCAAGCTCAAAGGCCCAGCTAGGCATTGGCTGAACAACCTCCCAGAAAACTCTATAGGGAGTTGGGAGGATCTCAAAGACACCTTCTGAGACAACTTTCAAGGCACTTATGTTCGGCCATCCAGGTCCGATGACTTAAGCCACATAATCCACCAGTCCGATGAGTTATCCCAACAATTCTGGAACACATTCCTCATGAAGAAAAACCAAATTGTTGATTGTTCGGACGCTTAGGCATTAGCTTCCTTCCGCAACAATATACGTGATGAATGGCTCGCCCGGACACTTGGACACCGAGGACAATAGCCACCCTCACCTCCCTCATGACCCGCTATAGCGCCGGTGAGGATGCTTGGCTGGCTCGGCGGAATAACCCTCCCTCAAACCCCGACACTTCAATAGTCCGGGACAACAATGGAAAGCCACGACGCAATAAAAACAAGCGTGAGCACAACAGCTGTGAAGTCGATGACACGACGGTCAATGCTGGATTCAGCAATTCCACACCTGGACCCAAGAAGAAACCTTTCAAGGGAAATCGGGATGGGCCGACCACGCTGGACAAAATACTCGAGGGGCTCTGACAGATACATGGCACTCAAAACAAGCGTGCTACGCACACCAACTATAAGTGTTGGGTGTTCAAAGTGGCGGGTAAGAGCATGGCCGAAGATCAGGCCAAGAGCCCACATAGCGAGGACGATGAAGAGCCTCATCACCCGAACAACGGGGCCAAAAGCAGTTTCCCCCTGAAATAAAAATAGTGAACATGATCTATGTCACCTACTTGCCCAAAAAGGAGAGGAAGCGCGCGCTTCGGGATGTATATGCCATAGAGCCAATAGCCTCGAAGTACAATCCATGTTCAGCATGTCTGATCACCTATGATCGCATGAACCACCCACTAGTATTCGGCATGGGGGTCAGCGGCCTTGATACTCGGTCCCATCATTGACGGGTAGCACCTCACATGAGTCCTCATGGATGGGGGCAGCAGCCTTAATCTTATTTACGAGGATACAATGCACAAAATGGGTATTGATCCATCACAAATCAAACCTAGTAAGACAACATTAAAAGCAGTAATTCATGGCGTCGAAGCTTGATGTTGAGGCACGATAACCCTAGGGATAGTGTTCGGCTCACCCGACAACTTCCGTAGTGAAGATTCGATCTTTGATATCATCCCTTTTCGTAGTGGATAACATGCACTCCTCAGTCGTATGCCGTTCGCTCGCTTTAATGTCGTCCCCTATTATGCATACCTCAAACTGAAGATGTCAGGACCTAAAGGTGTTATTACAGTCAATGGTAACACCGAATGACCCCTTTGGACCGAGGAACACACTGCGACCTTAGCAACTGAAGTACATGCCGGAGACACGATCCCCAAGCCAAAGGTATTCGTCAAGGAGCATAAACAGGCTCGTGCCCTACCATAGTCACATACCACGAGAGGTAAACAAGGATACACTCCTCATAGCAGCACGTTGCCTCCAACAAAGTATGTACCTCGAAGACACAACTTTGCACTCAAGATACCATGGGCAGCTACGAGGATTAATAATATAAGGTTTACTATTCGGATAAACCAAACCATGGGCAGTACTGCCAGTACAGTCTTCGGACATATACATGTACCATTAAGGACCAATCCTCTGGGTCAAGCACACATACACATCGACGGGTTCTCAAGACCACCATTAACCACAAGAGTTGTTCATCGAAGTTTTTTCCTGTCCAAGGAGTATCCTCCGACGAGTAAAGACGCACACGTGCACCAGGGGGCTTATAGGAACATAAAACTAGTCATATCCAATCATGTGTAAACCTCTACTATTTACTCTTTATATACATATACAGCTGCTCGTGAAGTTTTAATTATACAATTCATAATTCTTTGTAAGTACGAAACGCTCTTTGTTATTTATGAGCTTTGCAAATGGTTCTTTGCGTCCTAGTTCTCCCGAATTGCTTCTCGAACACTTGCACAAGTTTGTTTTACGCACATATTGGTTCAGTTGACGATGGGCTTGGTCGTCACAACCACCCCTTTCAAACCATTACATTATGACATTTCACGAGTGCAGCGTCTTGGATTTGCGTTATATGCATCAGTACCGAATTATGTCTTTGGTCAAATGTTGGGTTGCCCCACTCCTGTGTTTACCATTTACGTTTGGCTAAAAGGATAAAAGGAGAACCACAACAATTGTATTTCCAGTTAGTCTAGTTAAGTACCACAGTGGAGAAAGCTGAAAATTGACCAGCATGATGAGCGAGAACTGGTCTGCAATCCGAAGACAAGTGTTAAACTAGAGAATCGTTAGGGGTTCATCGCTTCCTGCGAAGGGTTTGAAGTCATTTAGACCAAGTGATTACACGTTTTTACACCACGGTAGAGGCCAAATATCACAAATTTACGAAGGGTTTCACTTAGCACCCATGGTCAAGCACTTGTGGTTAAATGGAACCATTAAAGCCAAATAGTCTGACTGCCTGGTTTTCTCCCACATTACTTCATTAAGGGTGCCAAGACGTTGGCTAAGGGTAACTATGCGGAAGCCGAAAACACCCTCGCAAGAATCTGGCGGGGGGCTGAAGCCGACGACCGGAAACTTTCAATATCAAAATAACAAAAACAAGAGTTGCAATTTAAAGACATGGTCTACCATGCAAAAAATTGAAGGCATTGTATTATACAACCAATTTTACACAATAGTATCTTCTAACCAAAGATTATGTCCTTAGAACATAGTGCCTTTGTAGCTCGGGTACCTTCCATAGCAGTGGCGAAATACCGTTCGGGGCGCCTGTGCTCCTTACCAGACAGCGGAGGTGCGGTGTCCATCTTCGTGGGCTCTAACTTCGGCAAATGCGTCATTGTTTTTGCAAAGGCCATACGAGCTCCTTTGATGTAGACCGAACGCTTCAAGACATCGATTCGAGGCGACGTAGCAATCAGCTTTTGAAACAAGCCGAAGTAGCTACTCGCAACGGTTTGACCGGCCACAACGTGGTGCACAAGTCCTTCATGGCAGGCTCCATATTCTTGTGCAGCTCCATCAGCTGCTTCAACCGATTAGATGCCAACTAAGGATGCTCCGGATTTTGGAACTATGCCGAGAAAAGCCATTGCTGCACCGCACCTTCCCGAGAAGCATAGTACTTCTCAGCCTCTCCTGCACTCTTCGGTAGATCGGCAACCGTATGTGGAGAACTCCATATTCGATTAAGAGATACAAGTCTTCGCTCGCCAAAGGTACATTGTAATAAATATCGCTTACCAACCGTGATTTTCTTGATCTGATGGACCTCATTCCGGAGATCGTGTGCCTCCTTCCACGCTTCTCGGAGGGTGGTGGTGTCCGACGTTAGTTCGGTTGATTTTTCTCTTTCTTTTTTCTCAAGGGCCCCATTCTTCGTGATGGCCTCCTTAACTTCTTGCTGAACTTCGCTAACCTGGGCTTTGGATTTATCGCTAACAGCTTTTTCCTGTACGGTCGCTGCCCTCTGTTCAGCGTCCTCTTGTTTGGCTTCGCACAATTTAGCTTTGAGCCGATCAACGTCAGCAGCAACAACTGTGACAGTCATTTGCACAACACTCATTTAGAGGAAAATATTACAAATAGTTGAATTAGAGAGATAAAGCTTGCACACTACTTTGAGCGTCTTTAAAATGTTTGTTGATGCTATCCAGCTCCTCTTCGGAAACTTTTAGTTTCCGGTTCATCTCGTCCAGCTCCATAGAGTTGGGGGCTGCGGCTAATGCACAGGGCCGCAAAAAACATATTTTGTTAGTTTTCAGATTCTTTCAAAATCTTTTTACCAGGGTACATTCTCATCAACCCACGAGGGCCTTGGGGGCTACACGCACTGTATTCGAATCATTCTAACCCCCGCGTGAGTCCTTCAAACTCACACACGGCTTGGGGGCTACTGGGCATAATAAAACTTTTAGGCAAAGCATAATTGCAAACGTAAAAGTATGCGGACTACCTTGATGTGTGCTAACAGTGCATCGAAAGCTCCTTTCAGACTGTTATCAACGGACAAAATGCTTTGCAAAACCACACCTAGTTGAGTGCGGCATTCTTTGGGAATGGAAGGATCATTCAGGCCTTCCTCCCTTAGGTTTGACTATCCAGTTCAGAGTGGCTCCGTCATGGATGGCTTCGACTGTGCCATAGGAGCCTCTCTTTGCGTAGAGACTACTACTACTGGCACCGGAGAAGGAGGACCCTCTGGAGTTGTCTTTGGAGGAGACCTAGAGGGTCCGTTCCATCCCCCCTTTGTTGCCAGGAAGGGTTCATCCTCCTGGTCCTTTGTGGCCGAAGTGTTGACCTCGGCCATAATATCGTCACCCACGGCCGTGGTACCTGATGCAGGGGGACCTCCGTGGATACCACCTCCCCGGTCCCCTCGGTTGCACGGGACGTGAGTAGGGAGAGTCGGTCCCGCTTTTAGCTAGGTTGGCTGGAAGGGAATCCCCCTCCGAAATTTGATCGGTGAGGAAATCATGCTGCAGGTTGTAATGCTGAGTATAGGCTTAATTAGAACCGCGGTAATTAGAGGGAAGGTAAATTCAGATTTTTTGTACATACCTTTTAGCTTAGGGTTTCACCCTGAGGGTCCTTCGAGGGACCGGTGCCTCATCCGCGGACTCCTCGCCCAAGTCCAAAATGTCATCGAATAGGGCCTTGGGGGTCCTACATGGCTTCTTCGACGCAACATGAGCTTGATCTCCCTCGACGTCTTCGGACGCCGCTCTCTTTTTGGTGTGGGAGGAGTCACTTACCTCCTCCTCATCTTCCTCTTCCTCTCCCTCCATGTGGGAGGGGGCCAGTGTCTCTTCGGACTTAGGGGGACCCTTCGATCGAAGACCCTCCCGGGTCTTCTTCTTCCCCTTCTTCTGTTCATCCTTCTCCCTCGGAGCCGTATATGGTTTCTCGACTAGCATGGCCGCCAGCATAGGGATCATGACATACTCGTGTAAAGACGCCGGATAGTTAATCCATCCAGATTTCTTCAGCGATCTGCAAGTATTGGGGGGAGGGAGGGGTAAGTGCCTTGTTAAGAAAGGAAGTGATGAAAGTTAAACAATTCAGTAAAAAAATTACCGGTCCCGCACGATTGAGGAGGGAAAGGCCTTCGTCCTCCTCCTCGTGAGGCCAAGTCTTTTGCGACTTGAACAGAGCCTTCCACAGCTTCTCGAGTGTGGTATGGAAATAGCTCCGTACCAGGCCACCCGCAATGTTCGGATTCTCTGGATCATATTCCCACATCGGGGCGGGTCGATACTGGCAGGGGAGAAGGCCGTGATGCAACATCACGTGTACCATGTTGGTGAGGTCAATTTTCTCCATTAGATCGGATATCCTCTTCGTGAGCTTCTTGACATCCACGGCCTCCCCCCAATCTAGAGCCTTTTTTGTCCAGGACGTGAGGCGCGTAGGGGGGGCAGATCTAAATGCAGTAGGAGCTGCCTCGCATGCATCGAGTGGCTCGGTGATGTGGAACCACTCCTTTTGCCATGAATTGATGGTGTCGATGAATGTGCCCTTCGTCCATGTAACCCTGTTGAGCTTGTCGAGCATCACCCCTCTAGAGTCATCCTGCCCATCGTTAACGACCTTGGGCTTGACGTTGAGGACCTTCAACCAGAGGCCGAAGTGGGCTTGGACCCGCAAGAAGGCCAAGCAGACCGTAATGAAAGCAAAAAGATGGGTGATGGAGTTCGGGGGAGATCGTGGAAGTCAAGCCCATAGTAAAACATGATCCCCCGAACAAATGGGTGAAGGGGAAAACTTAAGCCTCTAATGAAATGAGGAACAAAAACTACTCTTTCCCCATATTTAGGAGTGGGGATAATCTAGCCCTTCTTCGGCGCACAATGGGCAATGTTCTCCGCAAGATAGTCGCAGCTCTTCAGCTCCAAAAATGTCATTTTTGGAGACGGAGGAGACCTACCACCTGCCCTTGGAACCGACGCTGGTCATTGCCGTACTGGTGAGGGGATTCGAGAGCTCGGGAGGAGAAGGAGAGCTAGGGTGCTAGAGCTTTGCAAGTAGGGATTGGCGATGATGAGCGAGATCTGAGGTGCGTGAAGAGGCCGAGGTGATGGTTTTTACCTTTTATAACTCACCAAAATGCCGAAGGCCTCGCTACTGTAGCGTAAACTCTCCCACTTCCCTATAAAATCATGATTATGGGTGCATGGGATAAACCCAAACCATAAACCATATCCCTGAAAAAGGGGGGCACGATCTCCAAGATGGGACGTGCCAATAAAACAGTCTCGAACCGCTCATTAAAAAAAGGGGCCCTGGCCAACTATGGCCTTTTGAATTAGGAAATATGTTGCTCGTTGTTAAACGATAGGCCTAGGGATACAAATATATATATTGTCTATGTATTTAAAGGAGAAGGAGTCATCGAGAGCCGAACTATATTCGGTTGAAGGAAAAAAGAGGAACTCGCCTCGCAAGCGAGAGCACATGTGACATCATCAATGGAGGATGATTTCAGTGTTGGAGGCTAGTTCGGGGGATACTGAGAGAGTCCGGGATTAGGGGGTCCTTGGGCCGCCTACCTATCCTTATGGGGTAGAAGTGTTGGATTCGAGATGGACACTTCCGAAGACTTGGCGTGTTATCCAAGGAGATGTAGTAATCGATATATTCCTTCCGTGTTGTAACCGACCTTGTGTAAACCCTGACACCCCTGATATCTATATATCAAGGGGTTCGTAGCTCATAGGACACATCAAGCTCATTACGATTAGGGGTTAGACCACAACATCGATCTTGCACTAGATCAACTCTGTAATGTGTACCACCTCATCAATAACAACAAGAGCAGGATGTAGGATTTTACCTCCATCAAGAGGGCCCGAACCTGGGTAAAACACCGTCTCCATAGTCTCTTGTTACCCATCTGTTGGGGAACGTCGCATGGGAAACAAAAAATTTCCTACACGCACGAAGACCTATCATGGTGATGTCCATCTACGAGAGGGGATGTGTGATCTACGTACCCTTGTAGACTGTACAGCAGAAGCGTTAGTGAACGCGGTTGATGTAGTGGAACGTCCTCACGTCCCTCGATCCGCCCCGCGAACCGTCCCGAGATCAGTCCCACGATCTAGTGCCGAACGGACGGCACCTCCGCGTTCAGCACACGTACAGCTCGACGATGATCTCGGCCTTCTTGATCCAGCAAGAGAGACGGAGAGGTAGAAGAGTTCTCCGGCAGCGTGATGGCGCTCCGGAGGTTGGTGATGATCTTGTCTCAGCAGGGCTCCGCCCGAGCTCCGCAGAAACGCGATCTAGAGGAAAAACCGTGGAGGTATGTGGTCGGGCTGCCGTGGAAAAGTCGTCTCAAATCAGCCCTAAAACCTCCGTATATATAGGGGGAGGAGGGGGAGCCTTGCCTTGGGGCTCAAGGAGCCCCAAGGGGGTCGGCCGAGCCAAGGGGGGAAGGTCTCCCCCCCCCAAACCGAGTCCAACTTGGTTTGGTGGGTGGAGTCCTTCTTCCCTTTCCCACCTCCTCCTTTTTTTTCTCTTTGATTTTCTTCCTATGGCGCATAGGGCCTTCTTGGGCTGTCCCACCAGCCCACTAAGGGCTGGTGTGCCACCCCCAAGGCCTATGGGCTTCCCCGGGGTGGATTGCCCCCCCGGTGAACTCCCGGAACCCATTCGTCATTCCCGGTACATTTCCGGTAACTCCGAAAACCTTCCGGTAATCAAATGAGGTCATCCTATATATCAATCTTCATTTCCGGGCCATTCCGGAAACCCTCGTGACGTCCGTGATCTCATCCGGGACTCCGAACAACATTCAGTAACCAACCATATAACTCAAATACGCATAAAACAACGTCGAACCTTAAGTGTGCAGACCCTGCGGGTTCGAGAACTATGTAGACATGACCCTAGAGACTCCTCGGTAAATATCCAATAGCGGGACCTGGATGCCCATATTGGATCCTACATATTATACGAAGATCTTATCGTTTGAACCTCAGTGCCAAGGATTCATACAATCCCGTATGTCATTCCCTTTGTCCTTCGGTATGTTACTTGCCCGAGATTCGATCGTCAGTATCCGCATACCTATTTCAATCTCGTTTACCGGCAAGTCTCTTTACTCGTTCCGTAATACAAGATCTCGCAACTTACACTAAGTCACATTGCTTGCAAGGCTTGTGTGTGATGTTGTATTACCGAGTGGGCCCCGAGATACCTCTCCGTCACACGGAGTGACAAATCTCAGTCTTGATCCATACTAACTCAACGAACACCTTCGGAGATACTTGTAGAGCATCTTTATAGTCACCCAGTTACGTTGCGACGTTTGATACACATAAAGTATTCCTCCGGTGTTAGTGTGTTATATGATCTCATGGTCATAGGAACAAATACTTGACACGCAGAAAACAGTAGCAACAAAATGACACGATCAACATGCTACGTCTATTAGTTTGGGCCTAGTCCATCACGTGATTCTCCTAATGACGTGATCCAGTTATCAAGCAACAACACCTTGTTCATAATCAGAAGACACTGACTATCTTTGATCAACTGGCTAGCCAACTAGAGGCTTGCTAGGGACAGTGTTTTATCTATGTATCCACACATGTAAATGAGTCTTCATTCAATACAATTATAGCATGGATAATAAATGATTATCTTGATACAGGAATTATAATAATAACTATATTTATTATTGCCTCTAGGGCATAATTCCAACACCATCGACCCTAGATCCACAGTTTGGAACCCCTACTCGAGATCGACCGGTTTTGACACCGACAGCGGCTACCCCGCGGAATGTCTTGGACGGATCTACGGGGAAGACGATGGCGGGGTTGCGTTGCTCAACTGTGTGAGGCGGCATGTTGTCGGTGGGGCTGGGAGGCCCAGATGCGTGTTGTGGTGGCGGTTGTATGATGCGCTTGATGCGGTGTTGATTCCGTGCTCCAACGTGGTGTCTTCTTCGGGGCGCCGCGGTCCCCAATTCGATTCACATGTCATCGGGGTGTGCCTTGGTACTGTACAACATGGATGGGTCCAATCCTCCCGCCGTGGTGGTTTTGTGGTGTCGAAGATGGAAATGGTGGTGCTGCTAGGATCATTTTCTAGAGGGACACGGACTTCCGGTGAAAACCAAACTTCGACTGTTATTGATGGTGGTTCGTCGATTGCTTGGGTGTCGACATGTAGTGATGATTTGTTGATGTGGTGTGGCCTTGCGAACGTGGTGCAAAGTGGCGTGCTAGGGATGTTGATCAACACTGTAGATGGCTAGGTCATGTGGGATGATATTGACGGCTTGTTGCAACCATGGCGTTGTAGTGTAGGCGCATGGTGTATTGTGTGGGGCTAGTGGCATGTCAAGATTTACCATCGGCAAACACTTGCATCGGAGGCATGGGATCACTTGAGCTTCTCAATGAGATTGGCGGCACCATCTCTTCTCGTCATTTGAGTTAGGATTGACATTACTCCAACGTCAATGGAGGCTCTGGTTTTATGAACGGTCTTTGGCGGCTAGGCCACTTGCATGGTACTTTCTTCGTCTTAAAATAAATGACTATATTTTGTATTAATTTTATACTAAATTTAGTGTGAAGGTTTTTTTGGATAATTTTAGTTTAAAGTTAAGTCACTTATTTTAAGAAAGAGAGAGTATGTGCACGTGTAGTCTGCATGACTATGTCCACGCATAGATCACTTGTTCAGCATGGATTATTGTTGCTCTTTTTTTAGCCACCCTCACATATCTTTGGTCTTGTATAACTTTGCTGATTGTTGGAGTAGTTTTTTTATATGTATTTATGTGTGCATCTTAATTATGAAAGACCGGGTGTATGTTCTTTATGTTTGTATCCCTTTAATGCTTCATATCAAGGTAATAAAACGAACCTTTGTAAAAACAACAACTTCATAAGGCTGGTCGTAAGAGCAAGTATAATAAGGTACAGTCAGCAGGTTGTAAGGATTAAAATACTATATTTTTATTGAGTTAGATGAGAGAGAAGAGGAGAGAGAAGGGAAGCGGACTCTTCGTGAAGAGCTAGCTCTAGCACGTGCTCCTAGGTGCTTTGTGAGAATTAAATGTGGGCCATATATGATAAAAATAGTACTCTTTTACAGCTAACTATTGTACAAGCTAGCTATAAGATGGGCTATAAAATGACTTATAGCCAGCAGTCTGCTATACTATTAACCATGCTCTAATGGAAGTGTCATAAGTAGTATCATGCATGCCAACTAGGTATTGATGAGGTGACTTGAAATTAAATGAGAACAGAGACGGTTGAGTATCATATTATGATACCGTATCATATTAAATGTTTAGCTACTACCACTAGTGGGGACAGGGCCTATAGTCCCGGCCCGTAAGGGGCTTTAGTCCCGGTTCACCAACCGGGACTAAAGGGGCGGGACTAAAGGCCTAACCTTTAGTCCCGACCCTGTTCCACGCCGGGACTAAAGGTGCTTCACGTGGGCGCCTCGTAGCGCCCCAGGGGCAGGCCCTTTAGTCCCGGTTCGTTACACGGGCCGGGACTACAGAGTTTCAGATTTTGTTTATTTTTGGGTTTTTTTTGAATGAAATTATTTTTGGGTTTTAGGGTTTAGGTGTTTGGGAGATTAACGTGATGCCTCGTTTGGTGTTCGGGAATTAGTTTTCATATAATTTAAATATAAATAATTATGCATATATATATAAGATTAACTTATCTTACAAGCGAGCATATATATACAATTATATGGAGATCTGAATTATCGGGACTAGAGCCCGTCTATTCGATTACATGGACGAACATCAGTAATGACCCCTAGCTACACTAAATTGTCATTTGTCATCTATTGCTTCCGTCCTCAGAAAGGTCGCAAGCTCCTCTGCAACAGCAATCGCGCGTTGCTCTGGTAGGACCTTCATCCTCATGGCCGTGTACTATATAAGAAGAGGAGATGAATATGAATATCAATCATGATAACAAAGAATGACGGGTAAAAATAGAGGTGTGAATGTTCATTGCTTCAGAGGTAAACGTGCGAATGATCTCGCAAACATAGTATCCGCATAGATGCGTTCCCCGTGGCTGCTGGTCGCACTTTACGAGAATAGAATATATATAATCAAAATAATAATCTAGCATCATAAATGTATTGAAAATAGAAGTATATCATACTACTACTTACCTGAGCCGCTCTAAAGGTCAGCTTCTCAGGCTCGATACCGGGAGTCACGCACTTGAACCGCTTCCAAACCTTGCCCGACAAGGATAATGATTTGCTAAGTTTTTCATTAATTGATATATCAGAAAATCATCGAAAGAGACCGATAGAGCGCAAGAATGATTGAAATTACCCTTGGAGCATGTCCTGCAGGCTTTGGAACTGTTCCAAGGGTCTCGATAATGGGTCGAAGGCATCAACTCTTCCCTTATCAATTTGAATGTCCAACAGAATCCAATGGAAGCTGCACATGTATATATATATATATGTCAGTAACTTATCAATTACACTTATAAGTGAATGGACACAAGAGAGTAAAGACCCTCATCTGAAGTTGTATGGAAACAGTATGTGGTCACAGAAATTTTGATCTGTTAGAAACCTTAGAAGGTTTTCCTCCGTCTCCTTGGGTTTATCAGTTAGCGTCGCTATATGTATTTTATTTGGGTCAATAAATCCAATATTTAGGATGTTCTTTCTTTTACAATCCAGAATCTTCATTCTGCATAATAGAGTACAAGTTATATTAGACAATGAATTGAAATAACTAAACAAGTTATATGTAGACAACGAATTGAAAAACTTACAGACAATAGCAACTCATAAGCGATTTGTCGAGGGCGTCGGCATTGTACATTTGGAAGAGTTCATCAAAGTCGATATGGATTTCTTCGGGGCGGCCGTAGTACTCCCGTGGGACACTCACCATGATCATCGTTCTCCCATTCTTTGATTCACTTAAGTACCATGTATGGAAGTAACACATATTTGTTGGGAGATCATCTTTGCTGACCAAAGGCGCTCCCATGACAAACTGTGGCTTAGGGGCTACCACAGCCTTGGGTAACCTGTCGTCTTGGGAAGCCAGAATGTCTTCAACCGAGATACCCCATTCAGCCGCCCACTTCTTTGCTAATTCGAAATCTTTCCCCTGCACCGGAGGGGGGACATTCTCGGTTAACACCTTGAGGGGTGGGATCGACTGTTTGGCCTGTTGTCCAAGCTGAGGAACGTCTGATTTTTTCTTGCTTGTAGTTGAACTTGATTTGCTCCCACTTGCACTTGCACATGATCTGCTCTTTTTCACTTCCTTCTGCAATGTGCGTGTATAGTCATCAGGCTTATGGTGTAAGTCATACTGTGATGGAAGGGTCGTGAAGTATTTTGCAAATGCTATTTGCTTCTCAGTGTATTCCGGGCGGGGCTCGGGTTCCTTCTTTTTCATCTGCGCATCATGATGTTCCTTTGCTATCCTGGCATTTTCCTCGGGGGTACGATCATAAGGTCTGATAGGAAGATTAGCATGAGGTACCTTTGGGAGGGGCGTCCGTTTGCGCTTTGGGGGGCTCCGTCGCATATAAATCATCGGCGGAGCATTCTTGGTGGCACGCTTCCGCTTAGTATCCGGAGCGGGCGGCGGCGGAGACGGACGACCCAAGTCCGGCGGCGGTGATCGAGATGGACTCGTGTTGTGCTGGCCGACGTCATGTGGAGGGCTTGGAGGTGATGGAGGTGTAGGTGACCTGCGACGACTCGGAGGCGGTGTTGTCCTTGGGGCCGAGCCTGGAAGCTTGATGTAGTTCTTGTCCCATAGGATGACTCCACCCAGTACTTCTCCGAGTGTCCTCTCATCTTCGGGTCCAGCTATGTCGAGCTCCATATCATGAAACCCCGCCATGATTTCATCCACCCCGACTTTAGCAAAGCTAGTTGGAATCTCACGGCCATGCCAGCGTGCATCAGGGCCAGAAGGTAAAGCTTGTCCGACGGCCACCTTCATGGATATGTTCTTGAATTTCTGATGGAGTTCACATGATGTAGACTCCTTGATTCCATCCACGGGGTAGCCGGGACCGCCCTCTATCATTCTTCGTTCATCGTCGGGCGGGGCCTCAGATTCAGCCACAATGCTTTTCCGCTTAGATGGGGCGCTGGTAATATCAAATGCAGGATCTTCCTAGCGCGCTACTCCTCTAAGCTCATCAATCTTCTTCTGTTCCTCGTTAATCTTGGCAAGCAACTGGTTGAACTTGTCATTCTCCTCATCCTGCTGCCGCTTCTTTGCTCTCTCTCGGCTTCTATAAGTGGCTTGGTCTCTGGCAAACCCAAGACACCACGGGTAAGAAGGACCGAAGCCTCGCATTCGTCCTCCATGTTTGTCATTGCCGAGGACCAGTGTGAGCAAATCTTTCTCTCTATCTGCAGTGAACTTTCTTTTTCCCTCCTTAATTTCTTTCACTATCCTTTTCCAATTCTCCCTGGGTATCCTAAGACCGTCACTGCAGATGAGGTCCCTTGTTTCTCCGTCGTACGAACCACCATGCGCAAGGAACCAATTTCTTGCTCTCAATTCCCACTGATCACGGAGTGGTTCAGGTACGATGCCTTTATCTAGCAGATCTTGCTCTTTCTTATGCCACTTTGGGATGGCGGTCTCATAGCCCCCTGGCCCTAGCTTGTGGTGATATTTCTTCTTATCGGCATTTATCTTGTTCTTTTCTGATAATGCATGGGCATCTTCTGACTCCTTGTACTCTTGAAATGCCTTCCAGTGATTCGCCTGCTTGGCTAGATACCCCTCGAATATCGGCACTTTCTTTGTCTTGAGATAGTTTTTCCATAGCTTCTTCTTCCAGCTACGGAACAGTTTGGCCATCTTCTTTAGAGTCCACTGCTTGACTTTGGCCCTCAGTTTGTCTGCGGCGTCTTCATTCTCACATTCTGGCAGGTTGAAATGTGACATGAGATCATTCCAAAGATTATCTTTGTACCTTTCGGCGACATAGTCACTATCGGCGCCCCTTTGCGCTTGTTCCACTCCCGAACGTTGATCGGGACGTGATCCCTAACGAGAACTCCGCATTGCTTCTTGAATGTGTCAGCAGCATTCTTAGGAAGCTTGGGTTCGCCCGTAGGCAATATCACCTCAAAGGTGTAATGCGTCCGTGCATCCAACTTTCTAGTCGGGCCTCCTTTCGTAGCTTTGCTCGATGTGGTGGCCTAAGAGGGAGAAACATCCGTCAAATGAATGTATATGTATACAATATAGAGCTATGTCCAATATTTTTCACATATTACAAGTGATTGTCGAACTTCATATGGATACCTCGACGGACTTTATTATTTCTTCACCGGCTTCTCCACCGGCTTCTCCATCAGTGGAGCTATCACCTTCTCCGTCATTGGACCTATCTCCTGCCCCATCGGCTTCATCTTCGTGTCGGTCGACCTCCATTCCATATCCGGAGGGGTTTAGATATGACGACGGAGATTCAGCTGGTTCAACGTTGGGGCCGTATTTGATTATATCTTCGAGAAGTTCTTCCTCTTTGAGGTTCCTGATATGTGGATCCATAGTTCTGCAAAAAACGGACATTTGATTAACTAATAAACTAACAAACTATATAAGAGGGGTTGGAAACTTCGAAGTGTCGTTTTATATAGGAGGACCTTTAGTCCCGGGTCTTGGCTAGAACCAAATCGTAAAATAAAGTAGTATTCAAATTAGCATGCATTCAATTATAAACAAATACATCATCTCTTTTGTCCGTACGTCGTCGAATATTATCACTAATACTCCTCGAATACTATCATACATATAGCATCACTGATACATCTAGAACCATAGCGCCCGACGGGTATCGGCGCGGGCGGTGGACACCCAAAGAGAAGGAACCATCACAGGATCATAGCTCCAGTGAGATCCCCGAAGAACCTGCCAGGTATGCTCGAACGTGCCCTCCAACGCAACCATGTAGCGACGGACGTGCTCATCCTCCTCGCTGACACGGTGACGTACCACCTCCGCGGTGTCCGGAAGCCTCGGCACCCTCACTGGCCCACGCGACCGCCACCAAACAAGGATCGGGTCAACGACGGGCTGGCTCCTCACCAACCTACGCCCCCCGGAAGGTAGCACCTCCCAATACCAGCCGGGCGGAGCCCAGTCCCGAACAGGGCCCCTCTGATCAAGCAGGTGTCCTCCGCCGAGTCGACGACGAGGATGCGGGATAGGCATCGTAAAATGAACTAAAAAAATAAACTAGTTCTATTAATTTTCTTGCTAAAAATAAACTATTAACACTTAAGCATATACAATAGCAAAATTAAACTATTAACACTTAAGCATATACAATAGCAAAATTAAGCAATAATCTAAGAAACACTATTAACACTTAAGCATATACACTATGCAATAGCAAAAATAAATGACAAAAAATATATTTCTTCTTCTTGTAACCCTAAACTATTTTTTCCTCTTCTTCTATTTCTCCTCTTCTTCTACTTCTTCTTCTACTTCTACTTCTCCTCTTCTTCTACTACTTCTCCTCTCCTCCTCTGCTAATTTTTCTCTTCTTCTACTTCTCCTCTTCTTCTATTTTTCCTCTTCTTCTCCTCTCCTCCTCTTCTTATTCTCCTTTTTCTTCTTTTCTTCTCCTCCTCTTCTTATTTTCCTTTTTCCTAATCTTATTTTCTTATTTTTGTTCATATTTCTTCTTCTTGTAACCCTAACCTAATTCCAAATATTACCAACCCTAATAATCTAGCACAAACCTAATAACAATAGGAATTAAATGACAAAAAAAATCTTTTTCTTTTTCTTCTTTTTCTTCTCCTTTTTCTTCTTTTCTTCTCCTTTTTCTTCCTTTCTTCTCCTTTTTCTTCTTTTCTTCTCCTTTTCTTCCTTTCTTCTCCTTTTTCTTCCTTTATTCCCTTTTTCTTCTTTTCTTCTCCTTTTTCTTCTTTTCTTCTCCTTCCCTTTTTCTTCCTTTCTTCTCCTTTTTCTTCCTTTCTGCTCCTTTTTCTTCTTTTCTTCTATTGGCCGAAGTGTTGGGGAGGGGGCGGGGGGCTTACCGGCCGGTGGAGGGGGCGGGGGCCTTACCGGCCGGAGGTGTCGACGGCGCGCGGCGAGGAGGACGACGGCGACAGCGAGGAGGACGGCAGGCGGCGGCGAGGAGGACGGCGGGCAGCCTGACGGCGTCGTCGAGGTCGTCGGTGTGCCGCACCGGGCAGGAGGACGAGAGGAAGAAGAAGAGAAATGGACGATTTGGATGGGAATTTTTCAAAGTCCCGCTTATATAGGTGTATCTTTAGCCCCGGTGCGTGGCTCCAACCGGGACTAAAGACCCCCTTTAGTCCCGGGTGGAGCCACGACCCGGGACTAAAGGCCTCTTTTCGGGCAGACCAGAAGGCGGGAAGCAGGGACCTTTAGTCCCGGGTGGAGCCACGCACCGGGACTAAAGCCCCTCCTCGGCAGGCGGCAGGCGAGGGGCTTTAGTCCCGGGGCGTGGCTCCACCGGGGACTAAAGCCCCTCCTCGGCGGCACGATAAGTTTAGTCCCACCTCGCCCAGCGAGGGGGACAAACACTTGTTTATAAGCCCCGTCGCAGCTTCTCCATCGAGCTCCTCTCGAAAGCAGACTTACGGCCCTAAACTCACTGAAAATTGAAACTATATTCGAAATTATGGAGAAAATTCAACCTGAATTCAAAGTGAGTTCACTTTGAATTTAGGTTGAATTTTCTCTATAAATTCTCATATAGTTTCAATTTTTTTCTATTTTCAAAATTAATTATTTTGACTATCCAAACTATTATCTATTTTGTTATTTTCAATTTAAAACTATGTTTATTAAAAATTCTTTTTGCATATTTGAGAATTTGATAAAACTATGATAATGAAAAGTGTTTGAAATTGAATAAATAATTGAAAACTATTTTCTATTTTCAAAAGTAATTATTTTGACTATCCAAACTATTATTTATTTTGTTATTTTCAATTAAAAACTATGTTTATTAAAATTCTTTTTGCATATTTGAGAATTTGACAAAACTATGATAATAAAAAGTGTTTGAAATTGAATAAATAATTCAAAACTATTTTCTATTTTCAAAAGTAATTATTTTGACTATCCAAACTATTAATTATTTTGTTATTTTCAATTAAAAACTATGTTTATTTAAATTCTTTTTGCATATTTGAGAATTTGACAAAACTATGATAATGAAAAGTGTTTGAAATTGAATAAATAATGCAAAACTATTTTCTATTTTCAAAAGTACTTATTTTTTTGAGCTAGTTGACCCTGAAATTGAAAAGCACTAGAAATGAACTCTGAAAATGTTGAAAGTTGGCATGCTATCATTATTTCACCCACATAGCATGTGTTAAAAAGTTGAGAGGTCTACGACAAAAACTGGATGCACTTCGTGTACAAAACGGACAATCTCTCTCGAAGTATGAGCGTTTTGAACGAGAACTCATCTCTTACAAAGGGATTTCATTTTTTTGAACTTATTTGAACTCCATACTTTTTGTGTGTTCAAAATGCACCATTCAAAGGCACATCACAAAATTTCAACAATTTCTGACTTCATTTGATATTCTTCGTGCATTTACTTTTTTTTTTTGAGCTAGTTGACCCTGAAATTGAAAAGCACTACAAATGAACTCTCAAAATATTGAAAGTTGGCATGCTATCATCATTTCACCCACATAGCATGTGTTAAAAAGTTGAGAGGGCTACGACAAAAACTGGATGCACTTCGTGTACAAAACGGACAATCTCTCTCGAAGTATCAGCGTCGATGATGGTCGCTACTCCTACTTCCCCTAGTGCATAACCAATATCTAGCACAAGGAGAAGAAGGAGAAACGACCCCCCACAGCAACAGTCGACATTCTTCTTCTCTCATGTATGGTGGACACTCCCTCACCTGATTTTTCGACCGTCGGTGATGGTCGCTACTCCTTGTTCCCCTAGTGCATAACAAATATCTAGCACAAAGAGAAGAAGGAGAAGCAACCCCCACACCACGTGGGACTAATGGTCTTTCATTTTTAAATGACTGTTTTAATCAAAAACAGATATGTTACAAAAGGGATTTCATTTTTTGAACTTATTTGAACTGAAGACTTTTTGTATATATATGTGGTCGAAATGCATGATACCACGAAGTTAGAAAGGGCTAAACCATTCAAAAGTAGCAAATGAAGTTAGAAAGGGCTAAACCATTCAAATTTGGAAACTATAATGGCACAAACAGAAACTAGACATATATAAATTGGTCCAAGCAGTACATGATACTAGTCCAAACAGTACATAATAATAGCTACCATAGATATATATATTTGAGGTGACGCTGGCCATAGTTGACGACTCGAATCAGAATGTCCACCTTATTCGAGGTGACGCTGGCCATTGTTGACGACTCGAATCTTGCGGTACAACTTATATGAAACGTATGCATCTTTTGCTGCATACTCAATGTTGATACGATCAAGTGGGGCCTTCTCCCAAAGTTTGTGTTGAGACTTTGGGAAATTGGTCTTCATATTACCATATTCCTCGTCGATCAAGGCAACTGCCATATGAGCCATCGAAGTCCTGACATGTCGAAGCCTGAATACCGTTTGGAGATCAATGAGGCAACCAGTTGGTATCTCAATACCGAAGATGTACCTCATCTTCAGCTTGTCGTTCGTTATGTCAACGGTAGCAAAAGTGATGCCGCTGCGAAGGAAGTCCATGAGTTCTGGACAATGCTTGTCACTACTGCAACAGAAAGAAATTAAAATGGAACAAATGTTACATACTGCTGCAATAAGGAAACATGTTTCACTACAACTAAAGAGAAAATTATCTTTAGGATTCAAATAGATCATATTGCTATCCTATGCAATTTTCATATCCTACGAATTGATCAAGAAACCGTAAATTAACTATGACATATATATATATATATATATATATATATATATATATATATATATATATATATATATATATATATTCTCCCACGGTTTTGCAAATATTCAATAAGCTAGACATATTGCATATTGCTATCCAATGGAACCTAGAGAGATCACTATAGCTATCCAATGGAACCTAGAGAGATCACTAGCTATATGCAATTTTCATGACTATGACATATCATATTGCTATCCAATGGAACCTAGAGAGATCACTAGCTATATGAATTTTTCATAACCTTGGATTAAAGAACACCGCATAAAATTGTATCACTACAACTATGATTTCAATGGAACATATGGAACCAATCAGATTTTTCAGATTGTGGAACACTATTCCAATCAGATTGTGTTCCCTTCAACTAATCAAAATTGTTTCACTACAACTATTTGAAGCGAACCAACTATGATTCCAATGGAACATATTAAACACTAGTTGATTCTAATACAATTTTTCAGATTATGGAACACTATTCCAATCAGATTGTGTTCCCCTTCAACTAATCAAAATTGTTTCACTACAACTATTTGAAGGGAACCAACTATGATTGAAACAAATAAACTTACAATGTCATTACCTTGGATCAAAGAAAGCCTCAAAACTTACCTTGCCCATTGAAAGATCAAGACATGGTGTTTGAAACATAGTTGGATGACGGCAACACCGCGTTGATCGGCCGTGTACTCCAGATCAAGCCCCAAGAACTTCTCATGATCCACTGCGGCGTCAAGCCATCGTTCCTTCAACTGTCTAAGAAAATGCGGCACCTTCCTGCTCTCGTTCGTGTACACGACATCGAGCTTGGTCTTGCCATGTGCGAGCACCTCTCCAAAGTGAGTTGGCATGGTGGAAGAAGAGAAGGGAAGAAGAGAGGGGAAGAACAGAGAAGGGAAGAAGCGAGAGAGGAAGAAGAACAGAGAAAGGGCGGCGCGACACAGACTCTGCTTCGGTTGTGGTTTTGTGAAGCGGGATGCAAACCGTTTGGGCCTTTAGTCCCGGGTTGAGCCACCAACCGGGACTAAAGAGGGATACCAACGGTCGTCACCACTACGGCAGGCCACGTGTTAGGCCTTTAGTCCCGGGTTGAGCCACCAACCGGGACTAAAGAGGGATAGCAACGGTTGCCACCACTACGGCAGGCCACGTGTCCCTTTAGTCCCGGTTTGGGACACGAACCGGGACTAAAGGCTCCTTACGGGCCGGGACTAAAGGCTCGAGGGAGGCATTGAGAATTGGGGCGACGTGGCCGGGCCTTTAGTCCCGGCCCAGAGGCAGGCCGGGACTAAAGGGTCCCGGCCAAAGGCCCGTTTTCCACTAGTGTACTCCCTCCGTTCCTAAATACAAGTATTTTTAGATATTTCACTAGTAGACTACATATGAATGTATATAGACATATTTTAGAATGTAGATTCACTCATTTTGCTCCGTATGTAGACTCCTAACGAAATCTCTTAGAAGACTTAAATTTAGGAACGGAGGGAGTATGTGTCATGCATGTAATAAATGAATTGTTCTATGATACTCGCACATGATACTATGCATTACGGATGTAGTATCATACACTAATATCATATGCATTATACTAAGTATATGATACTTTTCATTACAACCAGTCTAAACAGCTGTTTGTCAAGCTGGAATACTCGAGTTGTTCATCGCTAATGATGTGTAATCAATGACCGACACGATTCTGACTCGAGCGTCATGATTTGGTTGTCGAGTTTTTTTTTTCTAGGGATTTGGTTGTCGAGTTAATTGAGTGGACGGATGATACTATATACTCCTACATGTCGACACGGTAGAGGCCCCGGCACACTGTGTACCACCCATTGTCCCCATGCGTGCGTATGCCCGGCACCTGCCGGCTTGGCTCCCTCGAACTCGAAGATCGCCGCCGACGCGTCCACGCATGGCGCAGTTTCCAGACTTCCAGTAGAGTCAGGCCTGATTTGTTTTACGAAGGAGTAGACGTGGCACAAATCAGAGGCTCCAAATCTTTGTCACAGCGCGGCAAGACTGATGGCAGTGGTGGCCGATGAGTGTTTGCATCGGACAGGAGACAAGGACCGGCGGCTAAAGCAAGCGATCAAGTCGAGAGTGATAGTGTGGTCCTGAGATTTGTGAAGCTGTTTTTTTTTCCTCTCTTAGAAAACCAGTTTTTTTTGTCCAGCCAATGAGTGGGCCAGGCCAAGCGAATGTTGGCCATTTGTTTTTCTTTCTTTTTCTTTTTTCTTACTTTTTTCATGTTTATTTTCGTTTTCTTAGGTATTATTTTACCTTGTATTCCTACTTTTATTTTTTTATATAATTGTTTTTAAGAAGAAATAGTACGAACATACTCCCTCTGTAAACTATACGATCAACTTTCTAATTTTGCATATAATAGCCGTTTCAAATATATGAATTCCTTTGAAATGCATGAATATTTGTTTATGTATACATGAACATTTTTTTAAAAAGAGATGAACGGTTTATGTCAAACATACAAACACTTATGAATTTAAGTACATGGATTTTCTGTATTCTCTTCTATATTGAAATTCATAATTTCTTAAACTGATGTCCAACGATAACTTATACTAGTATGTTACCAAATTTGTTTTCTAAGCAATTTGCAAAATAAAATGTGCTGAAGGTCCGGCCCATCTAAACTTGCTTGAGGGGGATATTGTCTTATTGTCCATTTTGATTGCACTAAGCCGAGCGCTTTTTTCTCTGTTTCTTTTTCTGTCGATTTTCTATTCGACTTTATTCCCTTCATTTCTAAATGTAAGTATTTTTAAAGACTTTAATATGAACTACATATGGAACAAAATGGATGAAAATACACTCGGGTATATATACATCCGTATGTAATCCGTATTAAAAGATTTAACAAGACTGATATTTAGAAACAAAGGGAGTATTATTTTTCCCTTTTTCGAAATCCTTAAATTATTTCATAATATTTTTCTAACATGAACATTTTCTGGAATTCCAGGAACTTTTCTGAAATATTGAAACGACTTTTAAATTCATGAATTTTTTTCTGAAAAGCGAGAACAGTTTTAAAATTTGTGAAAATGACTTAAATTAGAAAAAAACTTTCTTATTTTTGTTTTTTTAATCTAAAATAAAAATTAAATTCACGAAGTTTTAATGAAATTTGCATCATCTTTTAGAATTTGAGAACATTTCTTAAAGTAATGAACGAGTTTTAGAAATTTATAACCTATTTTAGTTTGTCAACATGTTTGGATTTATTAATAAAAATATGAAACTTTTTTGAAGTACCGAAGTTTTTTAAATAAGCAAATAAGTGAAAATAAAAAGAGAACGAAATAAAACTAATGGAAAATGGGCTTCCGCGCCTGCACATGGGCCAGGCCGAAAGCAGCACGTGCTGGGAGCATGTTACCTCCTTTAGCAAGCGCTCTAGGTCTATAACTCGCCTCTGGTGAACGGCACGTCTCGCCATATAGGACCGGCACATGAAAGAGGTTTTAGGAAGGTTCAATGGATTCGCACCTGTTTTAGAAACTTTAATGTGATTTTGTTTCTTCTTATTTTGTTTCTATATGGCTTTTTAATGTTTTGTTTTTGTCAAATATACATGTCTACTCTTTTCCAATAATCGTTGTACATTTTTTTCTATACACGCGTAACACTTTACCGATACACACTCAGCGTTTTTCAATACATGAGGAACATGTTTTCTAACTAGCACGATGCTCATATGTTGCTACAAAGCCATAAAAACCGAGGAATTATCACCGGCTTAGGAGATCGTCAAAATATCATGGTATCTTGCGGCGTTGCATGGTTCACGATTTAAAAGAGAGCAACAAAAACATAATGAAAGATCATGTCACCGTCACTGAAGAGTCTCGAATGATCATAGTAGGTCCTTTGCAAAATTTATAGTGAGATGACATTTTGGATTTGAAACATATTAGAATGTGCATGAGTAAGTTATTTTTAATGGTAGAAAAATACATCCTACGACTGGGTGTAGTTACACCAACGTCTAATATACTACCTTGTGGTATTATATATACTACCATATCATTTTTAGTATGTTTATATACTATATTTAACATAATCCGAAGTGAGTTATATAAGAAAAATGTAAGGGAACCCATAGTTTTTATTAGATTTATGAAATCCGTACATATTTGTACGTAAAAAAAGTATGCTCAAAATATGATACATACTACGTAAAAAGTAGTATATATATTACCTCAACATTATTATATACTATATATTATGCGTGCATATACTGCAATATAATAAATACAACCTAGAACATACCAAACAAAAGTGGGAATAACTACACCCGGTCGTACGAAACATTTGTCATATATATATATATATATATATATATATATGACAAATTTTATCTACCACCGGTGATAGTTACCACCACTTGCGTTTTGTATGTTGTATGTAGTATCTATCAAATCGAAGAGTATGTATGTGTAGTATGTAGTATATAATCATGTTTAGGTAGTATATATACTATTTTTTTGGTAGTATGTATCATATTTTGTGTATGCTCTTTTTTACATACAAACATATACGTATTTCACAAATATAATAAAAACTATGGGTCAACTTGTAATTTTTTCATATAACTCGCTTTGAATAATCTTATATATAGTATATGAACATAATAGAAACGATAAATTAGTATATATACTCCCGCGTGGTAGTATATGAAACATGTGGGGTAACTACCACTCGGTGGTAGGATCTATTTTTCCTATATATATATGTGTGTGTGTGTGCGCGCGCGCGTGCGTTTGTGCTTGTGCGAGTGTGCGTGTGTGCGTGTGTGCGTGTGTGCACAAGGTCATGAACTAGGTAGGAGGACAACATCTCTCTCTACCCTCAAATTGCAATTTGTTTGCCCTCATCTGCTATGATATAGAATTGGAAGAATTCGTTGGTTAAATAAACTAAACTCAAGACCATGATTTTGAGTTGAAATCCCATACTTTCATTTATAATTTGTGTTTTTTTACAATATTGTTATTCTGACATTGGGGTAGTAGTGTGTTTGTTTAATTGGGACGTCTCACACCTTGTAAAAGTAATTTTTTTTATGTCTAATCCCACACGTGGGCAAAAATATATTTGTTTATTTATATGATCTCAAATATGAACTTACCATCAATCCCAACCTTTATAAGTAGGAGATATACATGTCTAAGCTTCATTTTTGGAATAAATATTTAGCATTTTAAAATAATAGTTGAACTTTGTTAATGTATGAACATTTGTTTAGGGGACAATTATCTTTGTGCTCATAGTTGTGTCCCCCTCGTCTGTTTTACCCCTAGTTTGAGAAAGTCACTTGTTCTATCCATACCACTTTGGAATTCTTCCGTTTTTGCCCTTCCGTCACGGCTCCGCTTGGTCACCGTCGTTTGACCACATACATCGCTCTGTTTTGGACCCCGCTTGCCCCCGCTAGGACAGAACCCACTCGGGCCCATCTCGCTCTCATTCCCACTCTCTCCCGTTCCCCACTCTCTCACAAACCCTAGCTAGGAGGCGACGGTGGCGACCAAATCAGCACCAACCGAGCCCTCGCTAGGAGGAGAAGGCGGCGACTAGATCTGCTCCTGCTGGAGATGGTGGATGACGGCGACGGCAGCGGTTTCACCGACGGCTCCAACGGCCGCAAGGCAAGGACACGGTCACAGACAACGTTAGGGTAAGTTCCCCCATCCCAGATTATTGTTTCTTCCTCCCCCTAGATTTGTCCACACTAGGGTTGTTTGTTGTAGGATTTAGGCTTCTGTAGGATTTAGGTTATTGTGTTTCTTGGATGATTTTGGCTAGTATGTTGTTGTATGTTGATATTGTGCCCTATTTGCATAGGATTGATCTCGCTAGAGCATTTAATATCAATGTTAGAATGGAGACATGCACTTTAACTGTTGCTGGTACAAAAGGAAAAGAAATTGGCTTCACATTTCCAATAGTTGCGAACAACAATAGCACATTTGAGCAGTTTAGGGCAACAATCTTTGCCAAATATCCATGTGGATTATATGATGGTATTGAGCTAAGGTACTGGGATGTGTCTAAAGTTGCTTGGGTGCCTCTACAGTCTGATAATGAGTTAGGTGTCTGATGACCCACAAGTATAGGGAATCAATCGTAGTCCTTTCGATAAGTAAGAGTGTCGAACCCAACGAGGAGGAGAAGGCTCTGATAAACTGTTTTCAGCAAGGTATTAACTGCAAGCACTGAAAGTAGCGGTAACAAGTGATGGTGTAGTGAGGTGAAACGTACAAGCGAAAAGTAACAAGTAACAAGTAGTAGCAATGGTGCAGCAAGTGGCCCAATCCCTTTTTTAGCAAGGGACAAGCCTGAACAAAGTCTTATAAGAGGAAAAATGCTCCCGAGGACACACGGGAATTTCTGTCATGCTAGTTTCATCATGTTCATATGATTCGCGTTCGGTACTTTGATAGTTTGATATGTGGGTGGACCTGCGCTTGGGTACTGCCCTTACTTGGACAAGCATCCCACTTATGATTAACCCCTCTCGCAAGCATCCGCAACTACGAAAGAAGAATTAAGACAACGTCTAACCATAGCATTAAACTAGTGGATCCAAATCAGCCCCTTACGAAGCAACACATAGACTGGGGGTTAAGCTTCTGTCACTCCAACAACCCATCATCTACTTACTACTCCCCAATGCCTTCCTCTAGGCCCAAATATGGTGAAGTTATGTAGTCGACGTTCACCTAACACCACTAGAGGAAAAACAACATACAACATATCAAAATACCGAACGAATACCAAATTCACATGACTATTATTAGCATGACTTATCCCATGTCCTCAGGAACAAAAGTAACTACTCACAAAACATAATCATAATCATGATCAGAGGTGTAATGAATAGCATCAAGGATCTGAACATAAACTCTTCCACCAAGTAATCCAACTAGCATCAACTACAAAGAGTAATCAACACTACTAGCAACCTTACAAGTACCAATCGGAGTCCGAGGAGGAGATTGGTTACAAGAGATGAACTAGGGATAGGAGAGGAGATGGTGCTGATGAAGATGTTGATGGATATGACTCCCCTCCGACGAGAGGAGTGTTGGTGATGACGATGGCGACTATTTCCCCCTTCGGGAGGGAAGTTTCCCCGGCAGGATCGTCCTGCCGGAGCTCTAGATTGGATCTGCTCAAGTTCCGCCTCGTGGCGGCGGCGAATCCACGAAAAAGCTCCACCCTGATTTTTTTCCGAACGAAACCCTTCATATAGCAAAAGAGGGGGGCCAGTGGCCACCAGGGTGCCCACAAGCCCTGTTGCCGCGGCCAGGGGGGTAGGCCACGGCAACCAGGCTTGTGGGCCCCTAGTTCCTCCCCTCTGACACTTCTTTCGCCCAGTATTTTTTATATACTCCCAAAAAATCCATGTTGATTTTCAGGGCATTTCGAGTTGCGCAGAATAGAGGACTCAGACTTGCTCCGTTTCCAGTCCAGAATTCCAGTTGCCGGTATTCTCCCTCTTCAAGTAAACCTTGCAAAATAAGAGAGAAAAGGCATAAGTAAGGTTCCACAAAGTATAATAACAGTCCATAAAGCGACAAATATCAACATGAAAGCATGATGCAAAATGGACGTATCAACTCCCCCAAGCTTAGACCTCGCTTGTCCTCAAGCGAAAACCAAGACCCAAAACATGTCCACATGTTTAGGGATGAAGGTGTCGATAAAACATAATACGCACATGAGGGCATCATGATCACACATAGAACAGCAATACATCATAGAGATTCTTATGGGAAAGTAACAATTCCTTCACAAAGCAAAGTATGAAACAAAAACCTTACCGAGAAGTAGCCAACAACAATCCATAGTCATTGAAGCAATTGCAATTTATCATAACATCAGAAAGAGTCAAATAAGAGCTTGCAAAGCAAATCCACATACTCAATCATCTCTTTTTTTTCCACAATTATTACAACTCACGCGGTACTCATGATATCAAAGTTCCAATTGGACAGAGATAAAGATAGGGGCTTATAGTTTTGCCTCCCAACCATTTACCTCAAGGGTAAAGTCAACAATAATAAAGCATAAGTACTCAGCTCCAAGTTGATATATGAATATAGATCTTTCCCAAGCATATGACGTTCACCAAGAAAAGGGCTAAATAAGGAATTGGTGAAGATCACCATGACTCTTACAAGGGCAAAAGGTAAAAGTACAAGATAGGCCCTTCGCAGAGGGAAGCAGAGGTTGTCATGCGCTTTTGAGGTTTGGATGCGTGTCCTCTTAGTGCGGAGGAACGTCACTTTATATTGCCTCCTGTGATAAAGAACTTTATTATGCAGTCTGTCGCTTTTATGTCTTCCTCATGACATGTTCGTACAAAGCTTATTTTCCACACACTAATAGATCATACATATTAGAGAGCAATTTTTATTGCTTGCACCGATGACAACTTACTTGAGGGATCTTATTCAATCCATAGGTAGGTATGGTGGACACTCATGGAAAAACTGGGTTGAAGGTTTATGGATGCACAAGTAGTATATCTACTTGGTGCGGGAGTTTTGGCTAATATGAGGTGGAAGCAATCGTCACATGCTAAGGGATCTCTAATCATATAACATTGTTTGGAACCAAGCAAACACAATTCATTATGTTTTCTTCCTTGTCCAGCATCTACTTCTAAGCATGTAATAGTTTGGTGAGTGCTCACAATTACAGAAAGTGTCTAAGATGATATATTTATATGTGAACCTCTCTTTACTTGTTACTTCTTATTAATTGCAACAATGACTGGGGTCTATGTTGGTCTATTCTCAACAAGTTTCAATCATCATACTTGTTATAAGTGAAGCTATCACTTTCCATAGGATCATCTCATGATCTTTCATGCTATCGTTCTTTTCATACTTTTGATCACGACACAAAACAAAGCCCTTTACTAAGATACTCTTTAGTATATAGCTCGCAAGCTCAAATACATCGGGGGAGACACAAAGCAAAAGACTCAAACTAAACACTAAAGGCTTATTCCACTAAGAAAAGAAATAAAAACTGAAAAGGAAAGAACTAAAACAAAGGTAAAAGCAAAAGATATAAAGGTGATACGATACCAGGGCAACTCTCCCAAGCTTGGCAAAAGCCAAGGGGATTGCCCATACCAATGCTTAGTTGTCTTCCTTTGGTGGTGTTGTGGAAGTAGTCTTTGCCTTTGATTCCAAGAGAGCTATCAATCTTTGATTTATACCTTTGAGATCTGTGACATGGTTTTCCAGCAAAACAACTTCACGAGAAAGGGAAATATTGTGAGCACGAGTTGTTTCACAAAACCTCAAGAGTTCAATCAAGGAAGGAGACAACACGTGGAGGAAGGGTTGGAGAAAATCTACTCCTTCAACGTCTTCAATGTTGAACATAGGTTGAACTTCCTCCCTAGCTTGAGTTTTCTCCTTAGTTTTGTCCCTCGCTTCCGTGACTTCTACCCTTTTCAGATCAGCATCTACTTCTTCATGAACTTGAGGGGGATTATTCTCCCCAACAGATTCCTGAGACATCTTTGCTCTAAATCTACGGCAGACAACAGGCTTGAAACGAAAACAGAGGAAAACTGCGCGATACGGAGATCAAAACCCTCGGGCGAATATATAATGATTTTTTCTAGACCGCTCCGCAAGAAAACGGAGTCCGGGAGGCACACGAGGTGCCCACAAGCCCTGTTGCCGCGGCCAGGGGGGAGGCCGCGTCAACGAAGCTTGTGGCCGCCTCGTGCGCTCTCCGGACTGCTTTTTATTTTTCTAATTTTCCATAAATTCCAAAACGGAGAAAATTTCCTATTGGAAAAGTTTCGGAGTCCAATTACTTACCGAAACAGATAACTCTTCGTTTTCAGGGTCTGAAACAAGCTGATAAACATCCCTTATGTACTCCTCTGGAGTTATGATATTTGTCTCAACATTTATGGAAGCACCAGAGATGTAATGCTTGATTCTTTGCCCATTTACCACTCTAGGAAAATTATCTTCTGTGTTATTGATTTTTATGGCACCGAAACGATATACTTCCTCGACAACGTAGGGACCTTCCCATTTAGAAAGAAGCTTGTCTGCGAAGAATCTTAAACGAGAATTCTATATCAGGACATAATCACCTACATTGAACTCTCGTTTCTGTATTCTTTTATCATGCCATCTCTTAACCTTTTCCTTGAACAACTTGGCATTCTCATATGCCTGGGCCCTCCTTTCATCTAATGAGCTGATATTAAACAACCGCTTCTCACCGGCAAGTTTGAAATCAAAGTTGAGTTTTTTGATTGCCCAATAAGCTTTGTGTTCCAGCTCAAGTGGTAAATGACAGGTTGTACCGTAAACCATTTTATACGGCGACATGCCCATGGGATTCTTATAAGCAGTCCTATAAGCCCATAGTGCACCGTCAAGTTTGCTAGACCAATTCTTTCGAGATCTATTGACGGTCTTTTGTAAAATCTATTTGATCTCCCTATTACTCAACTCCACTTGACCACTAAACTGAGGATGATAAGGAGATGCAACTCTATGGTTGACATCATACTTAGCAAGCATCTTGCGGAAAACACCATGAATGAAGTGTGAACCGCCATCAGTCATCAGATATCTAGGGACTCCAAAACTTGGAAAAATGACTTCTTTAAGCATCTTAATAGAGGTGTGGTGATCAGCATTTTTAGTGGGGATAGCTTCTACCCACTTAGTGACGTAATCCACAGCAACTAAGATGTGAGTTTACCCATTGGAACTCGGGAAGGGTCCCATATAATCAAAGCCCCAGACATCAAACGGTTCAATGACAAGTGAATAGTTCATAGGCATTTCCTGACGCTTACTGATGTTCCCTATTCTTTGGCATTCGTCACAAGACAAGACAAACTTACGGGCATCCTTGAAGAGAGTGGGCCAATAGAAACCTGATTGCAATACCTTGTGAGCAGTTCTATCTCTAGCATGGTGTCCTCCGTAGGCTTCGGAATGACACTTCTGCAGGATCTGTCCCTGTTCATGTTCAGGCACACAACGTCTAATAACACCATCTACTCGTTCCTTATAAAGGTGAGGATCATCCCAAAAGTAGTGTCTCAAATCAAAGAAGAATTTCTTCTTTTGCTGGTAGGTGAAACTGAGTGGTATGTATTTGGCTAGGATATAATTTGCGTAATCAGCATACCACGGGTGCACTATGTGAAGTGCATATGACATTCAATTGCTCATCAGGAAAGCTTACATCAATAGGTCGTGGGTCATCAAGGACATTCTCTAGCCTAGACAAGTTATCTGCTACAGGGTTATCAGCACCCTTTCGGTCAACAACGTGCAAATCAAATTCCTGTAGCAGGAGAACCCATCTAATTAGTCTAGGCTTAGCGTCCTTCTTCTCCATAAGGTACTTAATAACAACATGATCAGAGTGAATAGTGACTTTGGAGTCAACTATATAAGATTTGAACTTTTCGCATGCAAACACGACTGCTAAAAACTCCTTCTCCGTAGTGGCGTAGTTTCTTTGGGCACTGTCTAGAGTTTTACTAGCGTAGTGAATGATATTCAACTTCTTGTCAACTCTTTGTCCTAGAACAACACCAACAGCATAATCACTAGCATCGCACATGATTTCAAAGGGCAAGTTCCAATCAGGTGGTTGAACAATAGGTGCGGTTATCAAGGCCTTCTTAAGTATTTCGAAAGCTTCCTCACAATCCTCATCAAAAACAAAAGGAACATCCTTCTGCAAGAGGTTGGTAAGAGGCCTAGAAATCTTAGAGAAGTCTTTAATGAACCTTCTATAGAAACCAGCATGACCTAGGTAACTTCGTATACCTCTGATATCTGTGGGGCAAGGCATTTTCTCAATTGCATCAACCTTAGCCTTATCAACTTCAATGCCTCTCTAAAAGATTTTATGTCCAAAGACGATGCCTTCATTAACCATGAAGTGGCACTTCTCCCAGTTCAAGACGAGGTTGGTATCTTTGCATCTGTGTAAGACTCGATCAAGGTTGTTGAGGCAATCGTCAAAGGAAGAACCGTAGACGGAGAAATCATCCATGAAAACCTCAGAGAATATAGCCATCATACATCTTTGAAAGGTGGCAGGTGCATTGCACAAGCCAAAAGGCATACGTCTATAAGCAAAGGTACCGAAGGGGCATGTGAAGGTGGTTTTCTCTTGATCAGATTGTGCAACAGGTATTTGCGAGAAACCTGAATAACCATCTAGACAGCAGAAGTGTGTGTGTGTTTAGATAGCCTTTCTAGCATCTGGTCGATAAACGACAAAGGATAATGGTCTTTCCTGGTGGCCTTGTTCAGTTTCCGGAAGTCTATCACCATTCTATAGCCTGTAATAATCCTCTGTGGGATTAGTTCATTCTTATCATTAGGAACGACGGTGATACCTCCCTTCTTAGGTACACAATGTACTGGACTTACCCAATCACTATGAGCAACATGATAAATGATTCCTGCTTCCAGAAGCTTCAATATTTCTTTTCTCACGACCTCTTTCATCCTCGGATTTAATCTCCGTTGATGATCAACAATTGGATTAGAATCAGGATCAGTTTTAATCTTGTGCTGACATAGAGTGGGACTAATACCCTTAAGATCATCAAGAGTATATCCGATAGCAGCACGGTGCTTCCTCAAGGTTTTTAATAACTTCTTCTCTTCGTGATTCGAGATGTGAGCACTAATAATAACAGGATATATCTCCTTCTCATCAAGATAGGCATACTTAAGAGTATCTGGTAACTGTTTTAGCTCGAACACAGGATCACCCTTTGGTGGGGGAGGATCCCCAAGCAGTTCAAGAGGCAGATTATTCTTGAGAATAGGATATTGTTCTAAGACAATTTTATCTATCTCATCTCTTTCATCCATATGCATATCATTTTCATGCTCAAGCAGATATTGCTCTAAAGGATCCGTAGGAGGTACGTCAATAGAGGCAAGAGCAATGATTTCATCCCTACCAGACGACTCTTTTTCATGAGGTTGTCTTCCAAACTTGGAGAAGTTAAATTCATGAGACACACCCTCGAAACTAACAGTGACGGTCTGTTTAATGCAATCAATGTGAGCATTGGCAGTGTTGAGAAATGGTCTACCAAATATGATGGGACAAAAGCTATCTTGTGCAGTAGCAAGGACGAGGAAATCAGTAGGATACTTCGTCTTACCACACACGACTTCTACGTCCCTCACAATTCCCAGAGGGCAAATAGTGTCTCTATTCACTAGCATAACAGTGACGTCAATGGGTTCTAACTCAGCAGGTGCAATCTCATCTTTGATTTCATCATATAGGGAACGGGGTATTGCACTAACACTAGCACTCATATCACATAAACCATGGTAACAGTGATCTCCTATCTTGACGGAAACAACGGGCAGGCCAACTACAGGTCCGTATTTGTCTTTCGTGTGAGGTTTAGCTATTCTAGCGGAGTCCTCATAGAATTTGATAACGTGCCCATCTATGTCTTCGGCTAAGAGATCTTTGATAATAGCAACACTAGGTTCAACTCTAATTTCCTCAGGGGGTGCAAGTGGTCTAATCTAACCTCTACGTATCACAGTTGGAGCTTTAGAATAATCCTTTTTCCTAGCAGGGTAAGGTTGTTTCTCAGCATAGGCACAAGGAACAACATGATCACTAAAAGCAATGACTTTGTCCTCAACTAGATTGGGTTTGGCTATGTTGACTTCTACAGGTGGATGATATTTAAACCACTTCTCTTTGGGAAGATCAACATGACCAACAAAAGATTCACAAAGAGAAGCTACTATCTCAGAGTCAAGTCCATGCTTAGCGCTAAAATCTCTAGAAGTGTTTGTTTCAACAAAAGATTTAACGCAATCAAACTGGAAATTCATACCTGACTCCTTACCTTCTTCAAGCTCCCAATATTCAGAGTTACGTTTGATTCTTTCCAATAAATTCCACTTGTGGTGAATATCCTTCTTCATAAAAGAACCGGTACAAGAAGTATGAAGCATGGTACGATCTTCATGAGAAAGTCGAGCATAAAAGTTTTGAGTGATAATTTCTCTCGAGAGCTCATGATTGGGGCATGAATATAGAATTGATTTAAGCCTCCCCCAAGCTTGAGCTATGCTTTCCCTGTCACAGGACCAAAAGTTATAAATATAATTCCGATCACGATGTACTAAATGCATAGGATAAAACTTTTGATGAAATTTCAATTTCAACCGATTGTAGTCCCATGATCCAGTATCATCACATAGCCTATACCATGTCAACCTTCCTTATCCTTCAAAGATAAAGGAAAGACTTTCTTCTTTACCTCATCCTCGGGCAAACCTGCAAGCTTAAATAAACCACAAACTTCATCTACATAGATTAGATGCAAGTCTGGATGTGATGATCCATCTCCTGTAAAAGGATTAGCCAGCAGTTTCTCAAGCATACCCGAAGGAATTTCATAAAAGATATTTTCAGTAGGTACCTCAGGTTGAGGAACAACTCCTCATGCTTGTGTTCGTGATGAAGATACCCCGAACAAACTCCTCAAAGGAACAGTTTCCATAGCGACAAGTGACAATAAATTTCAGCACACTATATAAATGTTTCCTTACCAAATTCCACTTACCAAAGGCGCTCCCTCCCCGGCAACGGCGCCAGAAAAGAGTCTTGATGACCCACAAGTATAGGGCATCAATCGTAGTCCTTTCGATAAATAAGAGTGTCGAACCCAACGAGGAGGAGAAGGCTCTGATAAACGGTTTTTAGCAAGGTAATAACTGCAAGCACTGAAAGTAGCGGTAACAAGTGGGTGTGTAGTGAGGTGAAACGTACAAGTGAAAAGTAACAAGTAACAAGTAGTAGCAATGGTGCAGCAAGTGGCCCAATCCCTTTTTGTAGCAAGGGACAAGCCTGAACAAAGTCTTATAAGAGGAAAAACGCTCCCGAGGACACACGGGAATTTCTGTCATGCTAGTTTCATCATGTTCATATGATTCGCGTTCGTTACTTTGATAGTTTGATATGTGGGTGGACCTGCGCTTGGGTACTACCCTTACTTGGAAAAGCATCCCACTTATGATTAACCCCTCTCGCAAGCATCTGCAACTACGAAAGAAGAATTAAGACAACGTCTAACCATAGCATTAAACTAGTGGATCCAAATCAGCCCCTTACGAAGCAACGCATAGACTCGGGTTTAAGCTTCTGTCACTCCAGCAACCCATCATCTACTTACTACTCCCCAATGCCTTCCTCTAGGCCCAAATATGGTGAAGTGTTATGTAGTCGACGTTCACATCACACCACTAGAGGAAAAACAACATACAACATATCAAAATACCGAACGAATACCAAATTCACATGACTATTATTAGCATGACTTATCCCATGTCCTCAGGAAAAAAAGTAAATACTCACAAAACATAATCATAATCATGATCAGAGGTGTAATGAATAGCATCAAGGATCTGAACATAAACTCTTCCACCAAGTAATCCAACTAACATCAACTACAAAGAGTAATCAACACTACTAGCAACCTTACAAGTACCAATCGGATTCGCGAGACGGAGATTTGTTACAAGAGATGAACTAGGGATAGGAGAGGAGATGGTTGATACGTCTCAAACGTATCTATAATTTTTGATGGTTTCATGCTTTTATCTTGTCATCTTTGGATGTTTTATGTACCTTTTATATCTTTTTTGGGACTAACTTATTAATTCAGTGCCAAGTGTGAGTTCCTGTTTTGTGTGTGTGTTTTTGGCTTTTTTCAGATCTGATCCAAACAGAATAAAATCCCCGAAATGATTTTTTCCCGAACGGAAGAAGATGAGGGGGCTTGTGGACCAAGCGAGGAGGGCTACAGGGAGCCCACAAGCCCCCACTCCGCCACCAGGGGAGCGGCGGTGGGCAGGCTTGTGGCCTCCCTGGCGTCCCCCTGACCTAGATCTTGCGCCTATATATTCCCTAAAAATCAGAAAAAAAATCAAGGGATCCACGAAAATACTTTTCCGCCGCCGCCAGCTTCCGTTTCCACGAGATCTCATCTAGAGACCCTTCCCGATGCCCTGCCGGAGGGGACTTTGGAGTTGGAGGGCTTCTTCATCATCATCATCGCCCCTCCAATGACTCGTGAGTAGTTCACTTCAGACCTACGGGTCCGTAGTTAGTAGCTAGATGGCTTCTTCTCTCTCTTGGATCTTCAATACAAAGTTCTCCATGATGTTCATGGAGATCTATCCGATGTAATCTTCTTTGGCGGTGTGTTTGTCGAGATCCGATGAATTGTGGATTTGTGATCAGATTATCTATGATATATATTTGAGTCTTTGCTGATTTCTTATATGCATGATTTGATATCCTTGTAAGTCTCTCCGAGTCTTGGGTTTTGTTTGGCCAACTAGATCTATGATTCTTGCAATGGGAGAAGTGCTTGGTTTTCGGTTCTTACCATGTGGTGACCTTTCCCAGTGACAGTAGGGGCAGCAAGGCACACATTGTGTAGTTGCCATCAAGGGTAACAAGGTGGGCTCTGTCGTAGATATGAGATTTTCCATCTACATCATGTCATCTTGCTTAAGGTGTTATTGTGTTCTTTTGGACTTAATACACTAGATGCATGCTAGATAGCGGTCGGCGTGTGGAGTAATAGTAGTAGATGCAGAAAGTATCGGTCTACTTGATTTGGACATGATGCCTATAGATATAATCATTGCCATATATGACGTCACGACTTTGCGCGGTTCTATCAATTGCTCGACAGTAATTTGTTCACCCACCGTCTACTTAATTTCATGAGAGAAGCCACTAGTAAACACTACGCCCCCCGGGTCTATTCACACCTATCGTTTCCACTTTCACTTTTACTTTGCTTTGTTACTGTGTTGCTTTCAGTTCTCACTTGGCGAACAATCTATAAGGGATTGACAACCCCTTCATAGCGTTGGGAGCAAGCTTTTTGTGCTTGTGCAGGCTCTTGTGATACTCCTTCACTAGATCGATACCTTGGTTCTCAAACTGAGGGAAATACTTACCACCGCTGCGCTACATCAGCCTTTCCACTTAGAGGGAACACCAACACAAGGCTCCAAGGCCACGGGGGAAATCCTTTGCATATTTGCCTAGGAAGTCCCTTAAGGCCTAGCCGTAGCAGAAGGATTCCTGGTGCCGTCGACACACCTATTTCTGGCGTTGTTGGAAGGTCTTTTGTTGTAGTAGCAGAAGTATTTCTGGCGCCGTTGCCGGGGAGGAGAGATCTATCCAAGTAGGTCTCACAAACTCATCTCTTGCATTTACTTTTTTGCCAGTTGCCTCTCGTTTTCCTCTCCCCCACTTCACATTTGCCGTTTTCATTTGCCTTTCTCCTTTGCCGTTTTCTTTTGCCCGTTGCACTCTCTCTTCCTGCTCGTTTGTGTGTGAGATAGTCTATCAATGGCTAGACCCACCACTCCAAACGACACCCCTGAGAATGAAGTTCTCAATTTCAAGCAGAATGAGGAAGAAAAATTAAAGGACGCTTGGTACAGGATTTGAAATGCTCAAAGTAGATCTACTCGTAAGCAATCCACTACCGTCCTCCTTCGCGGTTTCTATATTGAGATTTCTCCTTGCAATAGGTATATCCTTGACACCATTGTAGGCGGGAATTTTCTGGGGAGCCATATTGTTGACTCCTATAGAGCTATCATGAATTTGGTAGGTTCACCCTCGCTCATGGTTAATGGAACTACCTTGACCTTGGAACACGTGATGCAAAGGCTTGACGCTATTGAAAGCAAAATTGCCACAGTTGAACTTATTGAGGGTTTGGATAGAAAGATCCACAATCAAATTACTCAGTACGGATCCAAAGTGGGATTTTTTTTGAAAAATTTAAGGGAGAAGGAACTTATGGTTAATGGTTCTTCTAGAATTGGCAAATTAGAAGATGTCGCTGTGCAAAATACTTCAAATCTCACTCTCAAAAAGACCGTCAAGTCTGTTTTTTTCCTAAAGCTAGTGGTGAGTCATCCAATAAAGATAAAGATCTTAAGATGATAAATGATCACACTACTTATGGTTTGAGCACCAAAGATGACTATACGTGATTCCATCACCTTTTGCCTAGCTAAGGGCGTTAAACAAAAGTGCTTGTTGGGAGGCAACCCAACGAATATGTCCTTTTTCTTTCTGTTTTGTGTTTTCCACACTTTCATAGTTCTATTATGATTGTGTTTTCTGTGTTTCTTTTTGCGTTTGTGCCAAGCAAAACAGTTATGATTAGTCTTGGGGATGATCGTTTGGTCATGCTGGAAAAGACAGAAACTTTCTGATCACGAAAAGAATTTTAATTTTTTTTCTGTAAGAGATTTTGAGTTGATTCTTTTTTCTGATGATTGCTACGCAAATTCTTCACACTGTCGTAATTTTTAAGAATTGTTGAAGTAGCAGAAGTATACTAAACATACAGATTTCTACAGACTGGTCTGCTGTTAACATATTCTGTTTTTGTTGTGTTGGTTGCTTATTTTGATGAAACTATGGATAGTATCGGGGGGTATTAGCCATGGAAGATTTAAAATACAGTAACCCAACATCAGCATAAGTAGAATTTAAGTTTGCTATAGTACCTAAGGAAGTGGTGGTTTGCTTTCTCATACTAATGTTATCACGAGTTTCTGTTTAAGTTTCGTGTTGTGAAGTTTCCAAGTTTTGGGTGAAGTTCTTATGGACAAAGAGATAAAGAGTGGCAAGAGCTCAAGCTTGGGGATGCCCAAGGCACCCCAAGAGATTCAAGGATGCCGTAAAAGCCTAAGCTTGGGGATGCCCCGGTAAGGCATCCCCTCTCTCGTCTTCAATCCATCGGTAACGTTACTTGGGGCTATATTTTTATTCACCACATGTTATGTGTTTTCTCTTGGAGCGTCTTGTATCGTAGGAGTCTTTTATTTTTGTTGTGTCACAATCATCCTTGCTGCACACCCAGAGAGAGAGACATGCACTCACCGTGATTTTGTCGAGCTTCACTTATATCTTTCGGTAGACAATTCAACTCACATGTGCTTCACTTATATCTTTTGAGCTAGATACTTTTGCTCTATGTGCTTCACTTATATATTTTAGAGCACAGTGGTGCGTGGCTTGGTAGTTGATCTATGCTTTGAAAGTAGTCTCAAAAGGGGTAGTTATCCAAAGGGATACGAAAACTTCCACCTTCATGTGCATTGAATAGTTAGAGAAGTTTGATTCATCTCAATTAGTTTTGAGTTGTGGTTTTGGTAATATTGAAGTTATGCTAGTAAGGTGTTGTGGATCTAGAAATACTTGTGTTGAAGTTAGTAATTCCCGTAGCATGCACGTATGGTGAACCGCTATGTGATGAAATCTGAGCATGATTAGTCTATTGATTGTCATCCTTTGTGTGGCGGTCGGATCGTGCGATGGTTTATACCTACCAACCCTTCCCCTAGGAGTATGCGTTGAATGCTTTGTTTCGATTACTAATAAAACTTTTGCAACAAGTATATGAGTTCTTCATGACTAATGTTGAGTCCATGGTTTAGATGCACTTTTACCTTCCACCATCACTATCTTCTTAGTGCCGTGCAACTTTCGCTGGTGCACAAAACCCACCATTAGCCTCCCTCAAAACAGCCACCATACCTACCTACTATGGATTTTTCAAAGTCATTCCGAGATATATTGCCATGCAACTACCACCATGACATGTGCCATCACGTCTACATTTCCATTGCATGATCGTAAGATAGCTAGCATGATGTTTTCATTAATGTCTATGCCATGCTAGATCATTGCCACGGTACACTACCGAAGGCATTCCATATAGAGTCATGTTGCTCTAAGTTTTGAGTTGAAAGTGTGATGATCATCATTGATGGAGCATTGTCCAATGTGAGGAAATAAAATAGGCCAAATAAGCCCACCAAAATAAAAAATAAATAAATAAAAGAGGCCAAAGAGCCCACCAAAAAAAATGAGAGAAAAAGAGATAAGGGACAATGCTACCACTTTTTCCACACTTGTGCATATTAAGCACCATGATCTTCATGATTGAGAGTCTCTCGTTTTGTCACCACCATATAGCTAGTGGGAAATTTTCATTATATAACTTGGCTTGTATATTCCAATGATAGGCTTCCTCAAAATTGCCTTAGGTCTTCGTGAGCAAGCAAGTTGGATGCACACCCACTAGTTTTCTTTAAGAGCTTTCACATACTCTTAGCTCTAGTGCATCATTTGTATGGCAATCCCTACTCATTCACATTGATATATATTGATGAGAATCTCCACAACTCATTGATATGCCTAGTTAATGTTACCATCTTCTCCTTGTTTTGTCTTGCAACCTCCACCACACTCCACACCATCTATAGTGCTATAACCATGGCTCACGCTCATGTATTGCGTGAGAGTTGAAAAGGTTTGAGAAAGTAAAGGTGTGAACCAATTACTTGGCCAATACCGGGGTTGTGCATGATTTAAATTCGTTGTGCAATGATGATAGAGCATAGCCAGACTATATGCTTTTGTAGGGATAACTTTCTTTTGGCCTTGTTATTTTGAAAGTTCATGATTACCTTGCTAGTTTGCTTGAATTATTATTGTTTCCACGTCAATAGCAAACTATTGTTTTGAATCTAATGGATCTGAACATTCACATCACATAAGAGGAGTTACAAAGGGCTTCTATGCTAGGTAGCATGAAAGCATCAAAAATTCATTCTTTATCACTTCCCTACTCGAGGACGAGCAGGAGTTAAGCTTGGGGATGCTTGATACGTCTCAAACGTATCTATAATTTTTGATGGTTTCATGATGTTATCTTGTCATCTTTGGATGTTTTATGTACCTTTTATATCTTTTCTGGGACTAACTTATTAATTCAGTGCCAAGTGCCAGTTCCTGTTTTTTTTCTGTGTTTTTGGCTCTTTTCAGATCTGATTTTGGAACGAAGTCCAAATGGAATAAAATCCCCGAAATGATTTTTCCCGAACGGAAGAAGATCAGGGGGCTTGTGAGCCAAGCCAGGAAGGCTACAGGGAGCCCACAAGCCCCCACTCCGCCACCAGGGGCGGTGGTGGGCAGGCTTGTGGCCTCCCTAGCGCCCCCCTGACCTAGATCTTGCGCCTATATATTCCCTAAAAATCAGAAAAAAAATCAAGGGATCCACAAAAATACTTTTCTGCCGCCGCAAGGTTCCGTTTCCGCGACATCTCATCTGGAGACCCTTCCCGGTGCCCTGCCGGAGGGGACTTTGGAGTTGGAGGGCTTCTTCTTCATCATTATCGCCCCTCCAATGACTCGTGAGTAGTTCACTTCAGACCTACGGGTCCGTAGTTAGTAGCTAGATGGCTTCTTCTCTCTCTTGGATCTTCAATACAAAGTTCTCCATGATCTTCATGGAGATCTATCTGATGTAATCTTCTTTGGCGGTGTGTTTGTCGAGATCCGATGAATTGTGGATTTGTGATCAGATTATCTATGATATATATTTGAGTATTTGTTGATTTCTTATATGCATGATTTGATATCCTTGTAAGTCTCTACGAGTCTTGGGTTTTGTTTGGCCAACTAGATCTATGATTCTTGCAATGGGATAAGTGCTTGGTTTTGGGTTCTTACCGTGTGGTGACCTTTCCGAGTGACAGTAGAGGCAGCAAGGCACACATTGTGTAGTTGCCATCAAGGGTAACAAGGTGGGCTCTGTCGTAGATATGAGATTGTCCATCTACATCATGTCATCTTGCTTAAGGCGTTACTCTGTTCTTTTGGACTTAATACACTAGATGCATGCTGGATAGCGGTCGACGTGTGGAGTAATAGTAGTAGATGCAGAAAGTATCGGTATACTTGTTTTGGACGTGATGCCTATAGATATAATCATTGCCATAGATGACGTCACGACTTTGCGCGGTTCTATCAATTGATCGACGGTAATTTGTTCACCCACCGTCTACTTGCTTTCATGAGAGAAGCCACTAGTAAACACTACGGCCCGCGGGTCTATTCACACCTATCGTTTCCACTTTTGCTTTTACTTTGCTTTGTTACTTTGTTGCTTTCAGTTCTCACTTGGCGAACAATCTATAAGGGATTGACAACCCCTTCATAGCGTTGGGAGCAAGCTTTTTGTGTTTGTGCAGGCTCTTGTGATACTCCTTCACTGGATCGATACCTTGGTTCTCAAACTGAGGGAAATACTTACCACCGCTGCGCTACATCACCCTTTCCGCTTCGAGAGAACACCAACGCAAGGATCCAAGGCCACGGGGGAAATCCTTTGCATATTTTCCTAGGAAGTCCCTTAAGGCCTAGCTGTAGGAGAAGGATTCCTGGTGCCGTCGACACACCTATTTCTGGCGCCGTTGGAAGGTCTTTTGTTGCAGTAGCAATGGTGGTGATGAAGATGTTGATGGAGATGACTCCCCTCCGACGAGAGGAGTGTTGGTGATGACGATGGCGACTATTTCCCCCTCCGGGAGGGAAGTGTCCCCGGCAGGATCGTCCTGCCGGAGCTCTAGATTGGATCTGCTCAAGTTCCGCCTCGTGGCGGCGGCGAATCCATGAAAAAGCTCCACCCTGATTTTTTTTCCGGACGAAACCCTTCATATAGCAGAAGAGGGGGCCAGTGGGCAACCAGGGTGCCCACAAGCCCTGTTGCCACGACCACGTGGGTAGGTCGCGGCAACCAGGCTTGTGGGCCCCTGGTTGCTCCCCTGTGACACTTCTTTCGCCCATTATTTTTTATATATTCCCCAAAAAATCCATGTTGATTTTCAAGGCATTTGGAGTTGCGCAGAATAGAGGACTCAGACTTGCTCCTTTTCCAGTCCAGAATTCCAGCTGCCTGTATTCTCCCTCTTCAAGTAAACCTTGCAAAATAAGAGAGAAAAGGCATAAGTAAGGTTCCATAAAGTATAATAATAGTCCATAAAGCGATAAATATCAACATGAAAGCATGATGCAAAATGGACGTATCAGTGTCGTGGTTGCAAATAATGCACAAACCATGTCATGCAATCTGGAAATCACTGTTATTGAGAGACCTAGATCACAAAATAATTCAAATCCCACTGGTTCAAGGCCCTCTGGTTCTAAAGCATCTGCAAAATCTAGGAGTAATACAAGGGCAACAAGTAGCAGTTGTAGGCCACCTACAACTCCAAGTGCAAATGCTCACTCTGAGCATTCTTGCAGTAAAACCAAAGCTAAACTAGCATACCAGTTGATCCTGTTGTGGAGGAAGCAGAGCCCGATGCAGCACTTTTTCTGATGAAGAAGATGAGAAACTTTATCCACGCTATGCTCAGCACAACAATGAGGAAGATCATGTAGATGAGGAGTACATTCCTACTGAATTCTCAGATACATATGAAGACGAGAAGTAGGAGGACCTAGATAATGGAGTATTTGAAACTGAAGATGAGGACAAACCTATTATAATGTATGACAAAGATAATCCCTCTATTGGGGAAGGTGTAGTTTTTTTCCTTCAGTTGTTGACGGCAGAAATGCAGTTGCAACTTTCTCAATTAGCACCGAAACAGAGTACATTTGTGAAATGTGCCACTGATAGATGTAAGTGGAGGTTGCATGCCTCTTTAATGAGGAGAAGCACATTATTTCAGGTACTAATGCATTCAAAATTTATGTTGCATTTACTAATTGTTTATTCTTTTTTAGCAGATTAAGGTCAACCCTTACCCTCACAACTGTCCTAGTGTTAACAGATCTCAGAGATTGAGGGCTTCAAAGAGAAGATGGATAGCAGATGCTTCTATGGATTGGATTAGAAATAATCCATGCATAGTTCCAAAGGAAATTCAGCACAGGTTGACAGAGAAGTATGGAGTGGAGGTGCCATATAGTAGGTGTTATTTTGGTAAAGAAATGGCACTAGGCAAGATGTTTGGCAAGTACAGTGATACTTTCAATCTGCTTTATTCAAGGCTGAAGTTGAGAGAACGTCACTATGTAGTGTAGTTGAAATTGACAAGCACATTGTGTAATACTCATTGAGAGGAAATAAACTGCACATGGAGTGTTTCAGAAGAGTGTTTGTGTGCTTCAAGGCATGTCAGAAAGTTTCTTGGAGGGGTGCAGGCCTTACCTTGCTGTGGATGCAACTGCACTGAATGGTAGGTACAAGGGCCAGCTTGTTTCTGCTTGCGCCCTTGATGCACAAAACTAGTTATTACCAGTTGCATATGGTGTCATAGAAGTAGAGTGAATTGAGAGCTGGAATTGGTTCTTCCAACAACTAAAGAAACAAATAGGACATCCTGAAGGTTTAGTCATACATACAGATGCATGCAAAGGATTGGAGACAACTATTGATGAAGTATATGCTGGAGTGGAGCACAGGGAGTGTATGAGGCATTTGGCTCAAAACTTCACAAAGAAATTTAAAGGCAAGTTCTATGATGAAAATTTGTGGCCATGCTCACTTACATACAACATTAAGAAACACAACTATCATCTGATTCACTTGCGCAGCAGGCCCAAAGTTAAAGAATATTTAGAGGAGCACCACACAAAAATATGGGCTAGAGCACACATCAATGATACTTGCAAGGTAAACTATGTGAACAACAACCTTGCTGAAGCTTTCAACTCAAGGATCAAGAAATACAAGGGGCTTCACATAGTAGACTTGTGTGACAAGATCAGGCAGTACATTATGCAGAAATTTGATATAAGGAACATGTTTGTCATTGATCATTTTGAAGGTCATCTCATTGTTACGTCTGTGATGAAGGCCTTAATGGCAAAGACAAAAGGTTTAGAGATGAGCTTGATTAGAAGAAGCCCAAGAGAGGCCGAAGTTACTGCTACTTATAGAGAAAAAAGAGAATGGAGGTACGGTGTTGACTTACAGTAGTGGTCTTGTTGTTGCAGACAATGGCAAGTAACTGGTAAGCCATGTATCCATGTTATGTTCTTTATCACTTCTCTTAGAGGTGAAGCTAGTGGAATTGATCAGTATGTGCACAAGTTTAATTCTCTGGAGAAATTCAGAGCTACTTATGTTGTCAACCTTCCATCTCTAGAAGGCAAGCAATACTGGGAATTATGAATCCAGGATTTAAACTTTGTGCTCCAGTTCAAAACACAACACCTGGCAGTCCTAGGAGAACTAGAATTAGGTCCAGTAGTGAAGGAAAAGGACTAGGGACTAGGAAGAAAAAATGTGGCAGGTGTGGAGGACTAGGACACCATGCCAACAAGTGAAAAAATTCAGTTGATGCAGCTTTTGGTGAAGATGAACACTAGGGAGCACAAAATGCAGAAGAGCGAGCACTTTAAGTGGCAGTAGTGGAAGAATAAGATGGAACAGATGCAGAAGATCCGCCACAAGAGCCACCACAAGCTAGTGTACTCGGGTGATGTTTATGTATCTTTGTGTATTTATGTTTTTTCATGCATTGTCATCTAAAAGTTGACATGCTTGCACTTTTCACAGCCCAAGAAAGAATTATAAGAGGGCAGAAGTTAGAGGAGCTTCTCCAGCTAAGAAGCACACGATAACAATTGAAGTTCCTGGTGTGCTAGCCCCCAACCCAGCAAAAAACACTAGAAGAAAATCAAGGCTAGTCCCCAATCTAGTTGAGAACACCAGGAGCAAAAAACTCAAGTTTTAGTTGTTCATTTGCACTTGCTGGTGACTGTTTGAGATGACTTTATGTTGAACTAGTATTGTCACTTGTTGTTAAACTACTGTTTGAGGTGTCTTCATGTTGAGCTAGTAGGTGACTTGATGAACTATTGTTGAACTACTATGGGTGATGAACTAGTTTGAAGTTGTTGAACTTGTTTGATCATATGTGATGCTTGCCATGTCATGATTTAATTTGAAGTTGTTGAACTTTAACCTATTATGTCATCTATCAATATGAACCAAATATTTGGTCATCTCACTAGTCATATATCAATATGAACCAAACTGTAGAAATTTAGAACACCAAATAGGACAAAATGGCATTACATTAAGATTGGTACATTACAAAGTTCATCTCATGCACTACAACAAGAGCAAACATACTTGCTTCATTTAGTAGCTTGATTCTCTGAAAACACTAAGAAGGCCACAGCTACAACACATACAACAATTCTAGTAAATAACACTGCACAAACATTGAGCATCTCATCTCTCTCCTTCAGTTTCTTCTTCAAAGCATGGTTCTTCTTTGTCAGCTCCATATTTTCCCTCTACAATTTCTGAGACTTGATCCAGCTACGTTCAATCTGTGCATGTAGATCATCAAATGCAAGGGCCACACGTAGTTGAGGAGGAGGGTCAACCCAAACCACCCACTTGCACTCATGTGGCAACTAATTAGATGAAAAAATTAGAAATTTCAATATAACAGCAACCTCTCAAATTGACAAGAAACTCACTACATCAAGAGGGCATCCCAAAAATCATCGGCCAACGCTAGCCCCTCCCCAAGCCACACGACGAGCAAGAACTAGGCCATGTCCACGACAACAGTGCTTAGATCTAGTATCCAAGCCAGAAAATGATTCGTCCAGGTGATGGTACTCCGAGACGAGCTCCACCTTCACCATCCCATCGATATAAATTAGCAGAAAATCAAAAAAAAAATACCCAAATCAGAGAAACCCTAGAACGAGGGGGTGAAATGTTGGGGAACGTCGCATGGGAAACAAAAATTTTCCTACGCGCACGAAGACCTATCATGGTGATGTCCATCTACGAGAGGGGATGAGTGATCTACGTACCCTTGTAGATCGTACAGCAGAAGCGTTAGTGAACGCGGTTGATGTAGTGGAACGTCCTCACGTCCCTCGATCCGCCCCGCGAACAATCCCGCGATCAGTCCCACGATCTAGTACTGAACGGACGGCACCTCCGCGTTCAGCACACGTACAGCTCGACGATGATCTCGGCCTTCTTGATCCAGCAAGAGAGACGGAGAGGTAGAAGAGTTCTCCGGCAGCGTGACGGCGCTCCGGAGGTTGGTGATGACCTTGTCTCAGCAGGGCTCCGCCCGAGCTCCGCAGGAACGCGATCTAGAGGAAAAACCGTGGAGGTATGTGGTCGGGCTGCCGTGGAAAAGTCGTCTCAAATCAGCCCTAAAACCTCCGTATATATAGGTGGGAGGGAGGGGACCTTGCCTTGGGGCTCAAGGAGCCCCAAGGGGGTCGGCCGAGTCCAAGGGGGGAGGACTCCCCCCCCCAAACCGAGTTGGACTTGGTTTGGTGGGAGGGAGTCCCCCTTCCTTCCCACCTCCTCCCTTTTTTTTCTTTTCTCTTGATTTTTCTCTTCTTGGCGCATAGAGCCCTTTTGGGCTGTCCCACCAGCCCACTAAGGGCTGGTGTGCCACACTCAAGGCCTATGGGCTTCCCCGGGGTGGGTTGCCCCCCCCCCCCGGTGAACTCCCGGAACCCATTCGTCATTCCCGGTACATTCCCGGTAACTCCGAAAACCTTCCGGTAATCAAATGAGGTCATCCTATATATCAATCTTCGTTTCCGGACCATTCCGGAAACCCTCGTGACGTCCGTGATCTCATCCGGGACTCCGAACAACATTCGGTAACCAACCATATAACTCAAATACGCATAAAACAACGTCGAACCTTAAGTGTGCAGACCCTGCGGGTTCGAGAACTATGTAGACATGACCCGAGAGACTCCTCGGTCAATATCCAATAGCGGGACCTGGATGCCCATATTGGATCCTACATATTCTACGAAGATCTTATCGTTTGAACCTCAGTGCCAAGGATTCGTTTAATCCCGTATGTCATTCCCTTTGTCCTTCGGTATATTACTTGCCCGAGATTCGATCGTCAGTATCCGCATACCTATTTCAATCTCGTTTACCGGCAAGTCTCTTTACTCGTTCCGTAATACAAGATCCCGCAACTTACACTAAGTTACATTGCTTGCAAGGCTTGTGTGTGATGTTGCATTACCGAGTGGGCCCCGAGATACCTCTCCGTCACACGGAGTGACAAATCCCAGTCTTGATCCACACTAACTCAACTAGCACCTTCGGAGATACCTGTAGAGCATCTTTATAGTCACCTAGTTACGTTGCGACGTTTGATACACACAAAGCATTCCTCCGGTGTCAGTAAGTTATATGATCTCATGGTCATAGGAATAAATACTTGACACGCAGAAAACAGTAGCAACAAAATGACACGATCAACATGCTACGTCTATTAGTTTGGGTCTAGTCCATCACGTGATTCTTCCAATGACGTGATCCAGTTATCAAGCAACAACACCTTGTTCATAATCAGAAGACACTGACTATCATTGATCAACTGGCTAGCCAACTAGAGGCATGCTAGGGACGGTGTTTTGTCTATGTATCCACACATGTAAATGAGTCTTCATTCAATACAATTATAGCATGGATAATAAACTATTATCTTGATACAGGAATTATAATAATAACTCTACATTTATTATTGCCTCTAGGGCATAATTCCAACAAAGCATTCCTCCGGTGTCAGTGAGTTATATGATCTCATGGTCATAGGAATAAATACTTGACACGCAGAAAACAGTAGCAACAAAATGACACGAACAACATGCTACGTCTATTAGTTTGGGTCTAGTCCATCACGTGATTCTCCTAATGACGTGATCCAGTTATCAAGCAACAACACCTTGTTCATAATCAGAAGACACTGACTATCTTTGATCAACTGACTAGCCAACTAGAGGCTTGCTAGGGACGGTGTTTTGTCTATGTATCCACACATGTAAATGAGTCTTCATTCAATACAATTATAGCATGGATAATAAACGATTATCTTGATACAGGAATTATAATAATAACTATATTTATTATTGCCTCTAGGGCATAATTCCAACATGAAATGTGAATGGAGTGCTTCACTTACCTCTACGACACTAGAACCAGCCGCCGTCGACGAGTTCGACGACGGGACGCTCGGCGTCCGCATCTTCTCCTCCCGCTCAGGCCTCTCCCACGGTGGTTGTTGATCTGTTCTTCACAAGCTCTCCCACTCTCTGTTTATTTGTGCAAGTGAGCTCGAGGAGGACGAAGGGGTAAGGGAGCAGTGAACATAGGGGCAAAAATGTCCAAAACCTAGTCATGTAGGTAGTCGATTAATGAGAAAGCATGTGTTTCATAAAGGGTACAAGTGTCTTCATAAAGGAGCGACTGGGCATGAGAGGTCGTCACCGTCGTGAGAAGTTTCTGCAACAATACCTACGTTGTAGAAGTTCCCGCAACACCAACTTTGTTGCGGCGGTGGAAGACGTAGCACGTCCGCACGATGATGCTATATCCAACGACTCGTAATCGGGCCGATCTTTTAAAAAGATCGTCCGATGAACGCGTAGCACTGCCCATTGTTTATACAAAGAAGAAAATAAATCTACTGCTTTCGTTTCACTTGTATACCATGGCAAAGTCCGCAAGGGCACGACCGACGCCTCTCCACCGCGGCATCTCGACATCATGATATGAGAGATACTCGTCCGCCTGCCCCCCAAAGCCCTGCTTCTCTGTCGTGCCTTTTGCCGCACCTGGCACCGTGCCACCTTAGGCCGCGGCTTCCTCCTGGCCCGCCATGGCCGCCAGCCCTCCCTCCCCATCCTCTGCGGCCACGATGCACACCCCGATGCGGCCAAAACATTCTCATCAAACACCATATCACGAGAGATATATATGCGGTTAGAGGGAACATGAAGACATTTGTACCCTTTATGAAGAGAACTATAGCCAAGAAACATGCACTGTTTAGATCGAAATCCAAATTTGCGTTGATTGTATGGACGAAGATGTGGCCAACAAGCACACCTAAAAACTTTGAAGAACGTATAATCAGGGATTTCATTCAACAAAAGTTCAAGAGGTGTTTTCATGTGACAGAGTCGTGTAGGTAGTTGATACTGCAACAAAAGACCTTCCAACGGCGCCAGAAACACGTGTTGACGGGAGACTTTTCTTGTCTTGATTCTCCTCAGCAACGGCACCAGGAATCCTTCTGCTACGGCTACGCCTTTAGGGACTTCCTAGGCAAATATGCAAAGGATTTCCCCGTGGCCTTGGAGCCTTGCGTTGGTGTTCCCTCGAAGCGGAAAGGGTGATGTAGCGCAGCGGTGGTAAGTATTTCCCTCAGTTTTGAGAACCAGGTATCGATCCAGTGAAGGAGTATCACAAGTGCCTGCACAAACACAAAGAACCTACTCCCAACGCTACGAAGGGGTTGTCAATCCCTTATAGATTGTTCAAAAAATGAGAACTGAAAGCAACAAAGTAACAAAGTAAAGTAAAAGCGAAGGTGTAAACGATAGATGTGAATAGACTCGGGGGCCGTAGTGTTTACTAGTGGCTTCTCTCATGAAAGCAAGTAGACGGTGGGTGAACAAATTACCGTCGAGCAATTGATAGAACCGCGCAAAGTCATGACGTCATCTATGGCAATGATTATATCTATAGGCATCACGTCCAAAACAAGTAGACCGATACTTTCTGCATCTACTACTATTACTCCACACGTCGACCGCTATCCAGCATGCATCTAGTGTATTAAGTCCAAAAGAACAGAGTAGCGCCTTAAGCAAGATGACATGATGTAGGTGGACAATCTCATATCAACGGCAGAGCCCACCTTGTTACCCTTGATGGCAACTACTCAATGTGTGCCTTGCTGCCCCTACTGTCACTCGGAAAGGTCACCACATGGTAAGAACCCAAAACCAAGCACTTCTCCCATTGCAAGAATCATAGATCTAGTTGGCCAAACAAAACCCAAGACTCGGAGAGACTTACAAGGATATCAAATCATGCATATAAGAAATCAACAAAGACTCAAATATATATCATAGATAATCTAATCACAAATCCACAATTCATCGGATCTCGACAAACACACCGCCAAAGAAGATTACATCGGATAGGTCTCCATGAAGATCATGGAGAACTTTGTATTGAAGATCCAAGAGAGAGAAGAAGCCATCTAGCTACTACCTACGGACCCGTAGGTCTGAAGTGAGCTACTCACGAGTCATTGGAGGGGCAATGATGATGATGATGAAGCCCTCCAACTCCAAAGTCCCCTCCGGCACGGCACCGGGAAGGGTCTCCAGATGAGATCTCGCGGAAACGGAAGCTTGCGGCAGCGGAAAAGTATTTTCGTGGATCCCTTGATTTTTTCTCTCTGATTTTTAGGGAATATATAGGCGCAAGATCTAGGTCAGGGGGGTGCCACGGAGGCCACAAGCCTGCCCACCGCCGCCTCCCCCTTGGTGGCGGAGTGGGGGCTTGTGGGCTCCCTGTAGCCCTCCTGGTTTGGCCCACAGGCCCCCTGATCTTATTCCGTTCGGGAAAAATCATTTCGGGGATTTTATTCTATTTGGACTCCATTCCAAAATCAGATCTGAAAAGAGCCAAAAACACAGAAAAAACAGGAACTGACACTTTGCACTGAATTAATAAGTTAGTCTCAAAAAAGATATAAAAGGTACATAAAACATCCAAAGATGACAAGATAACAGCATGAAACCATCAAAAATTATAGATACGTTTGAGACGTATCAGTAGTCGATTTATGAGGAAGCATACGGTGGAAAACGCATCACTCCAAAACCGAAAAGGAACTGAGGCATGAGCAAGCAAAGCAAGACCAGTCTTAACTATATGACGATGCTTAGACTCGGCTACACCATTCTGTTGGTGTGTATGAGGACAAGACACCCGATGTGTAATTCCAAGCTTATTAAAGAATGTATTGAGGTTGTGATACTTACCACCCCAATCAAACTACACATGAATAATTTTGTGGCTAAGTAGACGCTCAACATGTGCTTGGAATTGAAAGAAAACATTAAACACATCGGACTTGCGCTTAAGAAGATAAAGCCAAGTGAACCGGCTATAAGCATCAATGAAACTAACATAGTAGTTATGAGTACTAACGGAAGTTTGGGCATGCCCCATACATCGGAAAACACAAGCTCAAGTGGTTTAGTGACTACATGACTCGACTCATAAAAAGGAAGCTCATGACTCTTGCGTTGCTGACAGGCATCAGAAACTGCATCAACATATTTATTGGGCACAACTGGGAGGTCATGACGACGAAGAACGTGGCGAATGATGGGACCGGAAGGATGACCAAGGCGAGCATGCCAATGTGATGGAGACACACGAACACCACTGAAGACACTAGGAGTAGGTGGCACATCAAGCACATAGAGACCATTATTGCGCAGTCGACCTCTAAGGAGTACGTCCCTCGAGTCCCGATCCTTACCAAAAAAATGAAAGGGATGAAACTGAGCAAGAACATTATTGTCACGAGTAAGTTTACCACTGAAGACACTAGGAGTAGGTGGCACATCAAGCGCATAGAGACCATTATTGCGCAGTCGACCTCTAAGGAGTACGTCCCTCGAGTCCCGATCCTTACCAAAAAAATGAAAGGGATGAAACTCAGCAAGAACATTATTGTCACGAGTAAGTTTAGGAACAAATAAAAAACTACATGAAATGGAGGGTACTCGAAGGACATTAAGAAGGTGTATTTGTGTGGATCGACGAGTAAGAAGGGATGTGTGACCAATATGTGAGATGTGCATACCTTCCCCGTTTGCAGTATGAACCTGATCATGTCCACGGTACGGGTCCTATGTCGAGAGCTTTCCCATATCGCTCGTCCGGTGGTTGGTAGCTCCCATATCAATGTACCTGGATGCATCAACCGGATAGGAAGGAGTGTGACCATGCTCATGACTTGCCAAAGCAGCCTGCTTCTCATTCCCTTTTCCATTGTTCCCCGTGCCCAGAAAATCCTTCTTGAAGCGATGATGGCAGCAGGAAGCAAGATGGCTATCAAGACCACAAAGCTGGCAGGGAACTTGAGCCCCACACGAAGGACAAAAGGCGCGTACACAACCACCCGTGGTGGTAGTGGTGTTCCTCGGGGCTGAAGTGGCCGGCGGTTTGCCCCAGCTGGCGGCAGCTTGCCCCTGCCGCGCATGGCGGCGTTGGCAGCATGTAAGCTCGGTGTAGATCGGCGAGCCTGGATGCGCTGCTCCGTAGCAAGAAGTCGCGCGTACAGCTCACGCGGCTGGATGGGAGTGCCACAACCATTGATATTTTCCACCAAATTATCATAGTCGTCACCCAGTCCGTTCACCACATACGAGGTGAACTCCTTCGGCCCAAGAACCTTGCCAATGGAAGCAAGTGTGTCCACCATGCCCGTCACCTTGTTGAAGTAATCGCTAACGATGAGACCATTAAGCTTCACTTCCCCAAGCGCAGTGCGAATAGCATGAGCCTGTGCCTGAGACTGCAAAGAAAAGCTCGCATGAAGGGCCATCCATGCGTCCCGAGATGTGGCGGCAAAGATGACCAACGATGAGATCCCCTCTGTAAGAGAGAACTGGATGGCGGAGAGGATGGCTTGATCTTGAGCCACCCACGCATGATGCCCTGGATGATACGGCGGAGGACACGACAGAGTGCCATCAACAAAGCCCTGCAGGTAGCGACTGCGGAGAAGTGGCAAGACCTGAGCACGCCACGATAGGTAGTTCTCGGTCATCACCTTCACGGGTATGAGTTGCGTGAAGTAGAACGACGCAGCAGGGGCACCCTGATCCGAAGATGGCAAAGGGGCATAGCCGCCCGGGGGTGACACCACAAGATCCATCGATGGACTGTCGTACGGCGCAGCGTACGGTCCAAAAGATGGCACGACAGCCAAGACAGGTAGATAGCCAGAGGTCACCGGAGCCGGGGACGTAGGGCGTACTCTGTCATGGGTTGGCAGGAGCAACGCCATAGGAGGCATCCCCGGACGACTTCACGTGTGGAGCACCTGCCGGAAGATGCTGGTACGCCCACTACGGCGCGCCCGTGGGCGGGGCAGGGCCCCCGTACGCCTGTGGGGCAGGAGCGAAGGTGTAGGGTACCGACGGGTAGGCGGCACGATAGGCTATAGCCGCGGGCGGGGCGGGCCCCCCGTATGCCTGCGAGGCAGGGCGGGAGTGCATGGTGCCGGTGGGTAGGCCGGACCAAAGGCCGTCAACGGCGGGACAACATCGGGGTGGCCCGAGTCGGTTATGATCTTGGACGGTGGCGGGGCGGCCATGGAGACGTCGGGCAAAGGAACCAGCGGCCTCGACGCCAAAAATGGAGAGGTCGGGGCGGCCTGAGTGGCAGGGGCTGCCCAGACAGCACGTGGGGCGCCCGAGCCGGTGGAAATCACGGCGACGGCGATGCCCGATGCAAAAGCCATGAGGCGGCGGCGGCGGAAGCAAGGAGAACGATCTAACCTAATCGGATACCCTGTATCCCCTCCGTCCCAAAATAAGTGTCTTAAGCTTAGTATAATTTTGTACTAGAGCTAGTACAAAGTTGAGATAGTTATTTTGGGACGGAAGGAGTAAAACAATGTTTGGTAAGACTGCTCGACTCCCAATAGAGATGTGGCTATTTCATATATATATATATGGTACACAAGATACGTGGATATACACGGAAACTACACAAATACATAGTCTAACAGTTCTTATAAAAATCTTATGTTTAGGAACAGATGAATATTCTATTCTACTCCCTCAGTACCGTAATACATGACATTTTAGCAGTTCATTTGAGCTGTTGAAACGTCATATATCTTTACCTAATAATAAAGAGGCTATTGCTTCTGTCGGAAAACCCGTCGCGTCAGTTTTACAGACAAGCCCTCGTGTCTTATGGTAATCAACCCGCAGTCCTGTTTTATGTGACATAACATCTCGTTTTTTCAGAAACACCCCCTATCCAATCCAGATCTAGACCGTGTTCATCCCCTTCCTCTTATCCACTCGGTCTTGTCGGCAGCGGAAACGACTACGGTGCGGCGGCGCGGGAGGATGGAGGATGCCTTGCGGCCTTCCTCTTATCCACTCCCAGGTGAACCCGTCGATCGAATCCACACAACGTCGTGCTCGACGCGAGCGTGCTCTCGCCGATGCATGTGACCGAATCTGGACAGCGCCGCGCTTGACGTGGGTGTGCTCTCGCCGGCGTCGCGGACCGAATCCGGACAGCGACGCGCTCTACACGGGTTTGCTCTCGTCGGCGCCACAGACCAAATCCGGGCAGCGCCGCGCTCGATGCGGGCGTGCTCTCGCCGGCGTCATGTGTGCTGTCATAGACGCCCCTGCATCTCCTCATTCTTTGGTTTTTGACGGAGAAAAAATGCATCTTGGTACCGGTCGGGAGAGCATGGAGGAGTGCGGCGCTGCTGGTCAGAGTGGCAGCAAAGGAGTACACTGCTTTGGTTCTACTCCTATGTTGGCCTCTATGCCCAGGATTGAAAGGGCTTCATTGACTTCCTCAGCGATGTGAGGCGCTTGTGTGGCTGCTCCATGGCAAGTCTCGTGAGTTGCGATGCTAGGTAATCAATTGTATGTGTTTTACTAATGACATGGTTCATAATAAGATCTGTAACATAGAGTTCCCGTGTATACCGAATACATTTTTCAATAATGGACAATGCTTTATCTTCATTGATTTTACTGATTTTTGGTGCTTCTTATGCTTCTACTCGTTGTGTAGTAATGTCTAAGAGTTTATCTATTGAGTAACCAATACAAGGTTCAATGCTTTGGGTGGTGCTTGCCCTTTTTAAGTTGATTATTATGTATGGCATGTTTGTTTCACCATACTCTAAAATTCACTACTGCCTAGGTTGGGGCTTTGATTGTGATCCCAATACGCTTGTTTTCTCGGCTGCTGATAGCACAACCTTGCATGAATTTCCTTTTGGGACAGTACTTTTGTGTGCTTCAGATATATTTTTCACCATCTTTGGTTTCCCTTCAGCTGCATTGTTGATGATGAAAGGGTTGCCCAAAAGGTCTTGGACAGTACACTTTGGAGATTTCTGGGCGTCAATGAAGTTCTTGTGGGAATTGTTATGGAATACTTTGAAATTATCCTACAAAAAAAAGATCACATTAAAATTTTATTTATCATTTTTTGGGAGCACCAATGCTTATGTACAATGAAAACTTGTTAGATCTTCGTATACATTGTATTTTTAACACCAACTAATTGTTTCTATTTTTGGGGTATCTTGGGAGACATAACTATACTTCGAACCTTGGCCAGATTCTACCACCTCTTGTTTTAAAACTTTCGTGAAATAATTTCATGAACATGCAAAGATGGCCAACTTTGCTTTGCAAACAAAGGTAGACATGATAAATATATTTATCCCTCGCTGAACTATACTGAATTTTGTGGTATTTGTTGGAGCTTTTAAAAAGTTATGCACACCGTTGTAGTGATATTTAAGATATCAAATATGGCCAAATAATTCTGCTTCAGCATACATACATGGACTCTTTTCAGATGGTGTTGTCTTGGCAAAGCTTTACCTGAGAGATTATATTATTAATTGTTATTCAAAACATTTAGTGTTCAGTTAACATTAGTTGTGATCTGAACATCAAAAGTGTGGGGCGGTTGAGCTGAGAAATACGTAACATTATGTCAATGATTAGTGGTTAGACATTTTTATTTATCCTATTTACATGTCCACCATGCTAACCATAGGTTATATGGAACCAAGACCTTTGGGATGTACAAGAGCAAATTTCTTATTTCTATAACAAAAATAATAATATGTCAGCTACTTTGTATCAGGTATACTTATTGGTTTCAGTTATGATGCACGGTAGTTAATTCTTTAAAAGTAGATGGAGAAACAAAAATTTAACTGAGAACATGGATACTTCCTTGGTGTGTCTATGCATATGTCTCTTCGCTGAAACCCTCAAGTGAGTACGAATCAAATGAACGATGGCCCAAGAGCTGAGGTGCATTTGAAACTGTTATATTCCTCTCAAATTCAGCCAACCGGAGTATCCTCCTCTCCCTTCTAGAGGTTCTACAGTTCAATCCTTATTTTATTGGATCTGGTGCATGCATTTTATTGCATCAGGATGTGTAAGTAGTTAGTAAGTTTTCTGCTGATTACCAGGATCACTGACTTATGAGAGAACTCTTACTAATGAAAGTGTATATGCAGTGAGTTCTATAGTTTTCATATTATTATTTTATCAAAAGACAGTTGACCAGTTTTTGTTCTGTAATAATCGATCATACATTCATATAGTTTTGAAGGATGTGAGATTTGATGTTGTCTATAAGTATGCATGCTTGGGACAAAGGTGAAGGAAATATTATGTGAGATTAGTAGGGTGTATTTTTACTTGGTGTGTTCATGTATATGATTTTACTGGTCGTAAAGACTAGAGATAAACAACATGAACATGGTGATGCTCGGTTGGATGCAATGTAGGGATGTAAATTGGGTGTGTTTAATTATGATCTAAAAGTTCAGCAAAGTGAAACTCGGATCATTACCTGTATGTACATCTTTTAGAATGGTGAGTTGTATGTTACTCTGTTCCATGTACAAATAATTTTTCTTAGCCTGTTTTCGTTACCATGACAGTGTTCTCGTAACGTAATCTCCCGTTGCAACGCACCGACAATTGTCCTAGTTATAATATAAAGGTAGTACTCCCTCCTTTTCGGTTTATAGGGTTCATCTCAAAATTTTCAGATTTTCATTATATTAGGCTCATTTTGAGTCTAAGTGAGTTAAAGTGCTTTGAGTCTCATGCCATATTTAATTCATAAAGTTTAAAGAAAGGAGATGAGTGGCTATGCATGCATCGTTTTCTACATCCACCATGCAAGTCTAATGAAAGGAAGGATGCTATACTTATTGCCTTGGAAATTGCATATGTGAGAAATATTGCATTGGCTAGTTAAAACTAATGTCTCACAATTCATCTTGGTTGATGAAATTTCAGATTTGAGTCCTATAAACCCGAAAGAAGGGAGTATTAGAGAAAAATAGCTTATCCACGAGCGGCTCTGCGGTTCTAGTAGTACCACGCACGCAGGCGATAAATTTGATGGGGGTAGAAAACTAGGCCAATATATTGTTTCCAACGCGAACGAAACGTGTCGGTTTCCATCTCGCTGTCGGCGTCACCACTCCCCACCCAAACGGACGGGGAGCGAGCTCTCCTACTCATACACGATTGCCCATACACGAGTACTGTATCACTAAACTACTCCGCCAGAGGACCTAGCAGACCGTTGTTATATGTATCTCTCTCTCTGACACGTGCGGTCAGAGGCACCCATGGCTCACTTGTCAGTGACAGGAGCTCGCTGTAGAACGTGTGTCAAGGCGCGTAGTAAAGTAGTCTATGGAGCACGCCGGTGCCTTTGTTTAACGCCGATAGAGACGACCTTCGGGGAGGGGGGAATTTGTCGTGGACGTCCTCCGGCGATTGGCAAATCGCATCAGCGTCTCGGTGAACGGAGGTTGTTGGTTCGTTGGTTGGTTGCTGTTATCCTTATCTTCACGTCTGAGCTCACTGCATCTTCCACGGCCGCCGGGTCAAACATAGAGTTCCAGTCACAATAATTGTATGCTAAAGAGAAAGAGTTGTTAGGAGGAGATGCTTTTAACTTTTAATTTCATGTCTAAAGTCACTAGTAGGAAGAGAAAAATAAATATATACTACTCCCTTCGTTCCTAAATATAAGACCTTTTAGAAATTGCACTATAAACTACATACGGATGTATTTAGACATATTTTAAAGTGTAGATTTATTCATTTTGCTCCGTATGTAGTCTCCTAGTGAAATCTCTAAAATGTCTTATATTTTGTAACGGAGGGAGTAGTAGGAAAAGAAAAATAAATATATACTAATGATAAGAATAAGAGCATATTCAATGGCAACGCGTAAATTTCTTCTCGCATCCGTTTGCAAACAGGGACCAATCCATAGACACGAATGAGACATGACGATGTTCCAACGCTAGCCGCATATATCCGGCCAACAATTCATACCAATAGGATGAAATTCAATCCATCAAAACAGATTTCAATCAAGTTCGTATAATTTAACTAAAAAACTAAAAAAACACCTAAACCCTATACCACACGACCACCTTGCACGCGTGGCCGCCCTACCCTGCTGCACCGTTGTCTTCATCAGTGTCGTCATCGTCGTCGTGGTCCCTCCAGCAGCGTAACGACGCCGCGGGGCGTGGCAGCCTTGTCCGGCGGATGCGTGCCACTCATGGAGGAGCCGCTCCACCTCCTACTGCGTCATGCGGAGTGCCGCTGCGACCTTGCCGCGACCGGTGTTGGTTGAGCAGTTGCTAAGCGACCACTCCTTGCCGATCTTGGCAAGCTCGCCCTCAAGGCGTCGGCGACGCCTGGCGGTCGTCCCCGTGGTGGTGATAGGTCAAGCGCCCACGCCACGGCGACGTCTGGGTCACTGCAGACTCATTCTGGCGCACATCCGTCTTGGCAAACGCGGAGCGGAGGCCATCATTGTGCCAGTCGTACCTTTTCTCCTGCCGCGTCATGCGCTCGGCCTCGGACACCATGGCCCAAGAGCCGGAGGGATCACCAAAACCTTCGCCTCTCGGGTAGTGGAGGATGTGGCCACGAGCCTTGGCGATCGCGGGCGGCACCGCCTCTTTTATCTGAGGGCGATGGCGTCGAGGTGATGGTGATGGCCCGTGGATCCATGCGTAGCGGTTGCGTTGCGCAGCAAGGACAATGCCTGCTTCCGTATCACGCCGCGGAGGCGCTAGGGACGCGAGCTCCTGTTTCACGGAGCTGCCGATGTGAAGGTTGCTATTGCGCAGTGAGGATGTCGGCTCGTCGTTCACCTGCCGGAGTGGGGATGCCGGCTCGTGCTTAACGTGGACCCGCGGCGGGAACGCTGGCCCCTCCTTCATGTGTGCCATTGTTGGTGGCGCTGGTCCCATCTGATGGAGCGAACGCTTCGTGATGATCTTCATCCATTGGACGAATTCTTCGCCCGTAACCGCCGCCTCGGACAACACACGTGACCGTTGCTACGACTGCTCCTTCTCGTTGTCGGACGAGATGACTATCTCCTCCTTGCCGGAAGAACCCGCCGTCGTGGATGCCGATGGCCCCGGTGAGCAAGGGTGGCGGCGCCAATATCCGCTCGACGATCTGCTCCCATCGGTCCCGCTTGCCGGTGTGGATAACTAGGACTTCGACATCGCCACTAGTTGGGCTCGAAGAGAATGTAAAGGTCGAAGAGAAGGAAAGAATCGGCGAGGGGGTGGAGGACGGTGTGGTTCTTTGGATGAGCCTGAGAGCGGCTAAAATAGCTGCGGCCCTGCCATGCGATGGGGCGGTCAGCCTGTTTTAATGCGGCGCAACTGCCGGAGTTGGTTTCTCGGGACGCGGCGTCCGCATTGAAGTGGCGATGCCCGAGAGGTCGCGTTCGTCTACACTGCCTTCCCGTACAGTCAAATCGTGGCTTCAATGACGACCACTGCATGTTCTATGGAGGCATGAATATGGCACGCGGAAGCGACGCGACGCGTGGGATGGAAAACACGGGAAGGACGGGTGGGTTTTTTTGGTGGGCCAAGGCGAAAGGTTTGAGGGTCGGCGTTGGAGATGCTCTAATGAGGTGATACATGGGTAAGGACATTTTTTTGCAAAGAAGACCCACATCTATTATAAAGGTTCATAAGAATAAAACCCTAAACATAATAATAAAAATACATCGAGGACCTCGTGCCATCGAACAGCCACTATCGCCGTCAGAATGAGCACTAGGCGTCGTTATCGTTGCATCCTACTGAAGTCGGCTTGACCTTATTGATGATAGCCAAGAAGTCTATACGCATGTGCCCCTAAAGACAAACACCCCTATCCACAGTTGTTGCCATAGAACCCTTAATCGATTTGAAGCACCTCACACCAAATTTGACCGATGCGCACACACGACAAGAAAAGCCTAACCTTGTCGCCTTAAGAATATGACAAGAATATACATCGAAGCTCCATCACTCCGTTCCAATGGATGAACTCAAGTAGGATAGCAGTCCGGAAGACCAATTCAAAGATGAAGCACCGCTATCCGCTAGAACATCACCCTTGCAAGAAAAAAAAAACCTAAGATGAACTACTAGTCGGAACCGAGGCACTGAAACCCCCTCCCGGCCATCGACTGCCTCAGCAACTGGTACATGGCAGGTGGATCCACGTGCTCGTCGAAGTTTGAAGGGGATGAGTACTCTAGCCACCGCATATGGGAGAGGGAAAGAGGAACCCTAACGGGATGTGTTTTTTTGTGGTGTAAATGGGGATAAAAATCTATTGTTATTTCTACAAAAAAGAACAGTTTGGGCACTAGAATGTTTGATATTAGATTAGTTATTGATATACTTGATGTGTTGGATGACATTTACCAAATCCTTATGGATAAGGTGTTTACTTTAGAGGAGACCAAAGTTATAGTATTTGATATGAAGCATAATAAGGCCGCTGGACCTGAGACTAGTTATCTTCCTATCTAATTTGAGTTTCTTGTGCCTATTTTGCAGTAAGTTTGTTACACCCGAGACTACTGTATGATGTAGTTTTACACATAATATTTCCGTTTTCATACTACTGAGGAGTCATGTGTGCCTCTCTGGTTTGAGATTTGGAACCCTTAAGCCTGGATGCTGTTCATCGTTTACTTTTCTATTATGAAATGAAATTGCAGTGACAAGCTCCTCAAATAAATAATAGTAATAATTGTATGCGTGTCACATCGGAGCCAGTCGATGCAAATGTGGATGAGCCGTATTAGCCAATCGATGTGCAAATTTTAGAGTGAATAAGAGCAAGTCAACCAAATCCTTTATATTGCCAAGACACTAAGTTTATAATTTTTTTATTTTATTTTTGCTTCCATATCACTGGGACACACATAAGGATCTCTCCATGAGTGTCAGAGACACCCCATTTACGAACCTCGATGCTTCTTCTTCATGTTTTTCTCTACCTCCATTCAACTAGCAACAATGCAACCTCCTCAAAGTCACCATCTTGGAACAAGTCCTCATTGCAATCATATGAGGGTGAAGTATCCTCGAAATACTCCTGGATGAGAGAGCTCATCTACATAAATTGTGCAATCAACACATATATTTTATATGATTAAAACCTAGGAATTCAAGTTGAAATGACCTCTTGAGCAATTCATCAAATACCTTGAGTTTGTATTGCTCTAAGGAAGGAGGGGTTGCACAGAGACTCCATGATGCTCCGGCCGGGGTGGAAGCCGACGGCGCAGGATCAACGCATACAGTTGAAGTTCTCTCAGACGGCTGGATGACGAGAGAGAACAAGTTTGCGACAACAAAGGTCTTGTGTAGTGAGATCCATCGATGCAACCATGGTGGCGGTTGGCCAAGCCGCAACGACAACGACCATTTGCAAACTACATGTCGCATTTTATTCAGCGGGGATCCATGGCGTTGAGTAGAGATGTATGGTGACTATTCGACGGAGATAAGAAGAAAAATGGTTGCATGGCAAGGTGGTCGACAACGGGTGCTTGAAAAGAAGGCAAAACTTTCGTGATGCTAAAAAAGTGATGTTAGAGGGGCTTGCGTATTTCCCCCTCTTTTCACTATATTGAGAAGCTATGTGCATAATTTTAATGGGTCCTCTTAACATGTTAGAGAAATAAGGGTTTTAGGAATATGCTAGAATGACATTTTTATTAACTTTAGTCTCCTTCCACTCACTATTATAAAATATTTTGGATATTTGAATATGAACTACATACGAACTGAAATGAATGAACATACAAGCTAAAACGTGTCTACATACATCTGATCCTGAAAAAAGATAAAAACATCTTATAATAGTGACAGATAGCTCTACTAGTATTTCTCTGATTCTCTCAATCTCCCTTTTCTCTTGACAATAAGGGGCACCTAGATCTCTATTTTGATGGCGGGAGGTGGAGGAAAGCCTAGTTTGTGTGTGTCGAATGCCTAGCTATATTAGTGATGTTGCTTGAGGTGCAACACAATCTTCTCGGTGCCTCTCACTAGGGTTAGGTTTTGGTGTTATGACGGTGATATTCAGATGTCGGTAGATGTGTTATATCAGATAATAGAGCCAAGTTTTTTTTTCCAACTCGACTACGTGTTGGTTTGTTCGTCGACCTATTGGTCTCGTTGCGAGCAACCTAGTCTTGCATATACGTTGTTTTCATGCGCGACCGAATGCACATCAGATTATCGGCTTTTGTCAATGGCTGTCAACACAAATCGGGGTGTTGCATCTCTCGAATCGGGTTTTTTTTCCATACCCACCGTCCACGGTGGGTATATACCGTGGGACCAACAATGCGGAGTAAAATATCTTTGGATAATCCATGAATCTTTGGAGGTCCCGTTTGCAAAGAGAACACCACCAAGGAGTCTAAACGGAAAATACCTCCGTGAACAACTTCCTATAAAGCAACACGAAGTGGAGCCGAAGCAAAGATAACCCACCCGAAGAAGCAACCAAGAAAATCCCCCCAATGGATCATCGCCTCGTGGCCCCTCTCCTCCTCCTCGTCGGCCTCCTCCTCTCCCCGGCGCCGGCGACGGCGGCCGCGGGGGACGAGGAGCCCCTGATCCGGCAGGTCGTGGGCGGCGCCGACCCCCTCGACAACGACCTGGAGCTCGACTCGCAGTTCGTCGGCTTCGTGCAGCGGTTCGGGAAGACGTACCGGGACGCGGAGGAGCACGCGCACCGGCTCTCCGTGTTCAAGGCCAACCTCCGCCGCGCGCGCCGGCACCAGCTGCTCGACCCGTCCGCCGAGCACGGGGTCACCAAGTTCTCCGACCTCACCCCGGCCGAGTTCCGCCGGACCTACCTGGGGCTCAAGACGACCCGGCGATCCTTCCTGCGGGAGATGGCCGGGTCGGCGCACGACGCGCCCGTCCTCCCCACCGACGGCCTCCCCGAGGACTTCGACTGGAGGGACCACGGCGCCGTCGGCCCCGTCAAGAACCAGGTTTCCCCCGATTCTTTGGCCGTTTTATTTATCTTCCGATCTGGCCTCCGCCCCCTGACCTTTGATTTTGCAGGGCTCGTGCGGGTCGTGCTGGTCGTTCAGCGCCTCCGGGGCGTTGGAGGGGGCCAACTACCTGGCCTCAGGCAAGATGGAGGTGCTCTCCGAGCAGCAGCTGGTCGACTGCGACCACGAGGTGAGGCTCTTTTCTATTCTTTTCTGTGATTGGTTGATTGTTTGCGGAATAGGTTGGATTTTTGTGGCACATCACTATGTTTTGTCTCTTGGTGTAGACCTTTTCTGTGTTGTCGGTTTATGATTGGGCAACACACCAAATAAGGGGAGTCTAGGTGAATTCTGAGAGGGGAATTGGGATCAGTATCCCTGGCAAACTTTACAAGGGAAATTTGTTGAGATGATAAGGTTGGCGGCAACATCCTGTGAGATATCACTAATTAACAGTCAACAAAAGCGTTCGACTTCTTTATGAATGAAAATAACCAAAATAACCAACATAGCAATCACCTCAAACTTACCATGGAGAACCTTTTGATGGTGGTGGGTGGGTTAGCTTAAAGCTTTCCTTTTATTGAGATGATAGCTTCAAGCCTAGAATAAAGATGAAGATAAAAATGTTTGGTGGGTGGTTGCATGTCATAAATTAGGATAATGGGTAGGTTGAGACAGACCTATCATCAGTCAGTGACCCAGTATTCAGTATTCACCAAGGCGCCTTGCACTTATTCACTGATTCGGTGGGCGAGCTGTGAAGGTGTACCACTTTGATCTCTATGGATTATCCAGATTACTGTCTATCCAGAATAGGCATAGCCGCTGAATTTTTGTGTGTAATTAACTAAGTTGTTTGGTGATTTCTATATTGTCAAACTCTGTAACTGAATGGGAAAGAAGCAGACTTTATCTGGGTACGTCTTATATTGCTGTCACCAAACCAATAAGGGAAATGACAGATGTGAATTGCATAGGATGTGTCCTTTGATAGTGCCCAATGTTTGGTCCATGACTCCAAATCGTAAAATAGGAGTATATATTTTTACATGGGATTTAGTATGTGTAATACATGGTATAAGATTCCGTGACTTGTACTGGTACCTGTAAGGGGACAACGCTAGCTCCATTTTACTCTTATGCATTGCGAGGCATATCTTTTGTTGAAGGTCCTTTTACACATGCCAGTCTTGCTGTTTACTTAGTTTTATTTGAATGGCACTACATGTTTCTTTGTATTTATCTCAGTTTACCAATCTTCTCCAGTCAAGAACCACTGGCATTACGTGCAACTGTTGTGTAGAAAAATAGTTAGTTCGATGCCTTGCTGTTTTTGCTTTTTCATTGAACAATTCTTTCTGCAATGCGAATGCAAGGAACATTCCGTAGGTAGTAAAACAATTATATTACTTTTTATTGCCTGGTTACCTTGATGGGTGCCTCAACTTAATAAGCTGCAATTATATTGTGAAATTTTCCAGTGCGACCCATCAGAGCCTGATTCATGTGATGCTGGATGCAACGGTGGGTTGATGACTTCAGCCTTCAGCTATCTGTTGAAATCTGGTGGCCTTGAGAGAGAAAAGGATTACCCTTACACCGGGAAGGACGGTACCTGCAAATTTGACAAGTCCAAGATTGCTGCTTCAGTTCAGAACTACAGCGTTGTCGCTGTTGATGAAGAACAGATTGCTGCCAACCTTGTGAAATATGGACCTTTGGCAAGTAAGTATAAGTGTCTCACGCAGAGTTTATAAGTCAGATCCGTGGTTCTAAGCACATGGAACAATCAATCCATACATTAGAAATCTGTAACACATATTTTTCCTCCTGCGCAGTCGGTATCAATGCCGCATACATGCAGACATACATCGGAGGAGTGTCATGCCCATACATCTGCGGCAGGCACCTTGACCACGGTGTCCTTCTCGTCGGTTACGGGGCGTCCGGCTTTGCGCCTTCCCGCTTCAAGGAGAAGCCATACTGGATCATCAAGAACTCGTGGGGCGAGAACTGGGGGGACAAGGGGTACTACAAGATCTGCAGGGGCTCCAACGTGCGCAACAAGTGCGGCGTCGACTCCATGGTCTCCACGGTGTCCGCCACACACTCCTCGAAGGAGGAGTAGGCTCTTGTCTGATCTGTTCTGATCTGATCGGCGGCCCTCCTGGAGTCGATCTTGGTTTCTATGTATCGCTAGAATGAAACTTTAATACCTAGTAGTCGCTAGGCTCCATCGTCGCTTATCAGCAGCGGAGATGCGAAGCCGCAACAGTATGCTTGCTGTATAACTTATGCATCTGCTCCATTTGCTACGCCCATGCATGTGATGTTTGCCACACGCTATTTTGATGTGGCTAAAGAACTTCTGAATAATTCTGTACATAATATGTATTGCTTTCATCACAGTGGTGTTTGTCTCTGTTGTAGCTTTGCTTGTGAGGTGCAGTATTTGTTTCTGTTTGTAGGCTGAAACTCTCGCTTTCTCACAGGCCTCGGTTAACTGCATTGGCCCTCCTGTTCTATAGAGATCCAGCCAAAGTGTCCTTTCTAACACTTCTCTTAATTCAACCTCTGTTGTGGCTTTGCTTGTGAGGTGCAGTATTTGTTTCTGCTTGTAAGCACACGGCAAGGGAAGCGTGCTATGTGTTGATTTGTTCAGATAAAATTGAGTCCTGCTACACATACGATGAATATTTGTACAACAGCATCATCAGCCGTTCGATGAATCCCACCGACGAGTGAGATCACGTCGTACGAGAATCGCATACACTATTCTACGTACGCTGGAACTCTCACTTTCTCACGGGCTCAGTTAACTGCACTGGGTCCATGCAGTCCTCTTGTGCTTAAGCCAAATCAAAAGTCAAAACTAACAACATGGAGGCCAACCAAAGCCGTAATAACCAACAAGACACCGAACACACACATGCCTGAATTGATAAAGAAAATCAGAATCATGCTGCAGCTGCTCCCCTTGACGAAACTGAATTGGACTGGACTAACTACCTGCTAGTCGGAATTTAAACAACAAATCCGAACGATCCTAACCTAGTTAAACATTCCACTAATGAAAAATGCATGTAATCCCGCGTCTTATTCCAGCGCATTGCATGCAACCAGGCAAACAACATGGTTGATACATGCTTGAAACTGATAAAAATAGGATGATGTCAGTAACAGATTTTCTTTATTTTAAAACTTTGAAATACTTTGTAGGTTAAGGATTATTTTTTTGTTTTGACCTTTTACCCTAACAAATTTCAAAATTGACCTTACTTTTTTTTTTTCAAATCTGACCTCTTTTGATGGCGCCAACATCCCTGACGTCTGGTTTGCATGGGAGACGCCAAGGTCCTTCGCCTGATACGGGCTGGCATGACCGGCTAACCCGTTGAGTCCGTGACGTGGCTTGGTACCAGACGCCAGGGACCCTGACGTCTGGTCCTGGACCAGACGCCAAGGACCCTGGCGTCTGGTACCAAACGCCAAGGACCTTGGCGTCTGGATGACGTGGCACATATTATGAAAAAAAAACATTTGTATGATCTGCTGGGACCAGACGTCAGGGTCTCTCGCGTCTGGTCCTTTGCCACGTTAGAGACTCAATGGGTCAGCCGGTCATGCCAGCCCGTACCAGACGGCAGGGACCTTGGCGTCTTCCATGCAAACCAGACGTAGGGATGTTGGCGCCACCAAAAGAGGTCAGATTCGATTTTTTTTTGAAAATAAGGTCAATTCCGGAATTTGTTAGAGCAAAAGGTCAAAACAAAAAAAATGTCCGTAGGTTAAACGGTCGCTCCGATTAAAAAATGTGTTCACATAAAAGATTCATCATGACGAGACCTTGAAAACCAGACCCACTGTAGGCATGTTTCGACGATTTTTTTTCGGGTAAAAAGTTACCACGTGTGAGCTATGCAAGTTATCAAATCTCCTGTTGGCCTGTTTCGACGATTTTTTTTTTCGGGTAAAAAGTTACCACGTGTGAGCTATGCAAGTTATCATGCGAGTTGAGATAAGTTATCATGTTGACTACACATAATTTGCCAGAGCATAAAAATGATTCCTCCAACTTTTTTTTCACAAGCACATGCATGCATGCACTAGAAGGGGAAAATTGTGCCCCGTGATGAATATATTACCGTGCTATTTGCATAGAAGTAATCGGGGTATGTTTCAATAACTTTTTATTCGGGTCCAAATTTATCGCGGTATTTGTACCTAAGTTATCAGATCTGCGACGTATGAGTTACCATGTTTTTCACAAAAAAGTTACCGCAGGGGGGGGTCGGGGTGTTATATTTCACCAAAATCCCTTCCTCACCCATCACCATCGTCGCCAAAGTCAGAAGGACTAGGGTACATAAGTTATCAGGTTTGCGATGTGTGAGTTGTCAAACTATTCACACAAATAGTTGTCGGGGTATATTTCACCAACAACGCCCCACTCCTCACCACCATCGCCAAAGTTACCTGGACCGTGGTACATAAGTTATCAGGTCTGTGATGTGTGAGTTATCATGCTATTCACACAAAAAGTTACCGGGGTATATTTCATCAACCAACCCCACCCGGTGACCAAATTTACCAAGACCGGAGTACATTAGTTATCAGGATGTGTGAGTTACCGTGATATTCACGTAAAAGTTATCAAGGGTATATTTCATCACCCCTCGTCGCCCGAGTAACTTTAGTAACTTCAGTGCAAATAACATGGTAATATATGAATAAAAAGTTGATAACTCATGTAGAAACACCGCGGTAAGTTTCTTGACCTCGGAGATAAAAATTGTTCAAAAACATACCTCAATAACTTTTGTGTAAAAGGCATGTTAATATATGCACAATAGAGCTAATAGCTCACGCACAAACACCGCAATATTTTTATTAACTAGGTTTAAAAAAGCATAACCCTGATATTTTTTGTCTAAAAAACATAGTAATATTCGGCCACAAACCTGGTAACCTACGTACAAACACTGCCGTAACTTTGTTATGAGAAAAATAAGTTGGCAAACATAACCTTGTTAACTTTTGCTTAAACAACATGGTACTTTAATGTCACGGTCAAGATGCGACCCTATCCTCAATTTGGCACGAGGGCCTCGTCAGGGATAGAAGCGCATCTCGTCGTGTCGTAAGAATGGATATCGTTACAAGTACATGTACTGAAAAGAAGAGATATATATAGAGTTGGCTTACACTCGCCACAAGCTACATCAGAGTCACATCAGTACATTACATATTCATCAAGAGTAAAAGCAGGGCCCGACTACGGACGAAAACAAACGAGAAAAGAAGAACGACGTCCATCCTTGCTATCCTAGGCTGCCGGCCTGGAACCCATCCTAGATCGAAGAAGAAGAAGAAGAAGCAACTCCAAATGAACAATCAACGCGCTCGCGTCAAGTAGCCTTTAACTGTACCTGCAACTGGTGTTGTAGTAATCTGTGAGCCACAGGGGACTCAGCAATCTCATTTTCAAAGGTATCAAGACTAGCAAAGCTTAATGGGTGAGGCATGGTTAAGTGATGAGGTTGCAGCAGCGGCTAAGCATATATTTGGTGGCTAAACTTACGAGTACAAGAAATAAGAGGGGGAAGATCTACGCATAGCGGACGTGAACTACAGTTGATCAAATGAATGATCCTGAACACCTACCTACGTCAGACATAACCCCACCGTGTCCTCGATCAGAGAAGGAACTCACGAAAGAGACAGACACGGTTACACACACAGTTGGCAAGTTTTAATTAGGTTAACTTCAAGTTATCTAGAACGAGTGTTAAACAAAGTTTCCACGTTGCCACATAACCGCGGGCACGGCTTTCCGAAAAGATTTAACCCTGCAGGGGTGCTCCAACTAGTCCATCACAAATTACCACAAGCCGCATAGAAATCCTCAATCATGAAGCTCGCGATCTCGACGGATTCCCTAGTGGAAAACCTCAACTCTGAGATTACCCAAAGCATCACTGGAATCCCGATGCACAAGATATCTCGTCAAAGGTAAAACTAATCCAGCAAGGCCGCCCGACGTGTCGACGATCCCGATAGGAGCCGCGTATCTCGTTCTCAGGACACGACGGATAAGCACAGCGTACGGTGGCCTGATAGAAATCTCCCGAGTTGCCCCGGGTTGGCCCCGCAAATGGCTCTAGTTTTGGACCAACACTCATGAGGAGCACTGGCCCGGGGGTTGATTAAATTATCCTCAGGGCCCGGGAAGTCCCTATGCAATTTTATTAGGTGATTAGGCAAATGTAGTACCAAAGTTGGGCCTTGCCAGACCAGCTTTTATCTAAAACGAATTATCAAGGGGGTCCCCATAACCACCCCAATCGTGTTAGGAGCGCTCAATTATGGAACCTAACACCGGTAGCCGGAAACTAAGGGGGCAAAGGTGGAACAAAACACCAGGCTAGAAAGGCCGAGCCTTCCACCTTTTACCAAGTATATAGGTCCATTATATTAAATAGCATTAATATGGTGATATAACAAGGAACCCATGCTCTCGCATGGAAGCATCTGCACCTGCAACTAGCAACGCTATCAACAGGGTTAAGCAAGCAGTAACATAGCCAATCAGTGGTTTGCTAGGTTGAACAGGTTGAAGGTTTTCATGGCATTGTTGAGAGGCTAATATTTAGCATGTGGTAGGCAACGAGACATAAACGGTAGAAGAGGTAAAACTAGCATGACAATGATAGTAATGGTATCTGGGGAAATGGTCATCTTGCCTGAGATCCCGCTTGGAAGAAGAGCAACTCCGAGAGGTCGGCGAACCAACGTAGTCGAACGGGTCCTCACATTCCGACACGCCTGCGGAAGTCTATCGAGACGGAGCAAACCGGAAACAAACATCAACACAGATATTCACCACACGATGCACAACATGATGCATAACCTACTATGATGCATGATCAGTTCAATGATGCAAGGGATGGCATGGCAAAACACCTCACGCAAACACTACACATTAAATGAAGCTCGATATGCAACGGGTTGCATATCCACGAAACTCCACGTTTAATTATTTAATTCACTCCCGTTAATTTACACGGCAATATTAAATTGTTGTTAACATGGCAAGGGGTGAGCGATGATCCTACATGACATCCTAGTCGGGTAACACGCGAAACATAGATCGAGCTACGGCACAAGAACATGCGACACAGAATATATGCCATGAATGCGTCATGCATGCGAGTTTCAACACGGGCAAGAAGGGAAAAAACAGGTGTCACCACGGCGAGCGAGAGGGAACCATGGCGGCAAATCAGAAACGATGCCACAGAAACGTCCCTTTCCCGATAACTCGTCGAGTTCTCGTGCCAACGTTTAGGAAGCGTGTGCGAAAATGTTAAATAAAGATGGGGTGATCCCGTATCTCGGGTTCCCATGTGTCGGGCACAACATAGAGGGACAACGTGCAACGGTCAAACATACGGTGCATACATGCATTCAACTCATACAACACATTCATTCGTTACACGACACGTCTCATCGGTATACCTTCGACGCGTGCGATTCGAAGCGGATCGGTTCGGTGAAGGGGAACAACGGTCGTCGTGGACGTCGTGGACGTCGTGGAAGTCGTGGTTCCGGTCTCGTCGACGGTAGTCGTTCGCTCGGCGTCGGTAGACGATCTTCAGCGTCGGTAGTCGAACACGGGTCTTCGGCGACGTCGAGGAAGTCGAACTCGTTTCCGGGGTCGTCGAGGACGTCGTGGTACTCACGGCGAACTTGTCGGTTCCATGAAGGAGGGGGTTTGGTGCACGCGGCGACGGCAAGCGGCAGCAACACGGCTAGCGAAAGCAGGCAACCCGCAAGCCACTAGCAACCTAGACCCGCAAGCCACCCGCAAAAGCAGCTAGCACTTACTAACTAGCTGCAATGCAAGCAAACATCTACCAATTACTAACTAGTAGCAACCGGCTAGGCAACTAACCTAGCATGAGCAAGCACTAGGCAGCAGAGCAAGCTAGCTTGCATCGGCAGCAACAGCAAAAGCATGCCATCTAACAGCAACAACCTAACAGCAGCATCTAGCAGGCAAGCAAGCAGCATCCAGCAGGCTCGGCAGCTACTAGCTAGCAGCAACAGCAACTAAGCAACTAGCTACCTGCAGGTAAAAGCAACAACAGCAAACATCAGCAAAACGACAGCCTAGCAACTACATGCACCGATTCAGACCTGCTGCAGCAACTAGCCTATCCAACACGGCGCGCAGCAACAGCATAGCAACGGCAGCTCGACAGGGGAACGCGGGGGAGAGTAGCTCGCCAGGTAGCAGCAAGGGCAGCTACAGGCAGGCACACTTCGGGCTCAGCAGGGCGGCGTACCGAGAGCAGCGCGCGGAACGACGGCTCGTGAGGCGGCGCGGCGAGCAGCTCAGGCAACATCGGCTGCTCGGCAAGCCGGCGCGGGCAGGGGGCGAGGGACGAGGGACACCGGCTGCAAGGCCATGGCGGCGCAGGCAAGCTCGCGAGGCGCACGCGGAGACGGACACAGCGGCGACGGGAGGCGCGGCCAAGGCCGAGGGCGGCGCGCGGCGGCGGGGCCTGCCGGAGGGCGCAGGCGGTGGCCATGGCGGGGGCGAGGCCGAGGCGAGGGGCGAGGCCATGACGCGGGGAACAACGCGGCACGGGAGAGGGAGACGGCACGCAGGCGGGGAGAGGGAGGTGCCACGCGGGGCACGGGCGACGGGGCGCAGAGAGGGGCGGCGCGACAGGGAAGGACGAGGGAGGAAGAGGGGATCGACAGGATGGGGGGACAGCGCACGGGCTCGAGGACGAGGGGAGAGGGAGACGAGGGATGTGGCGCAGCGGGGCTGCCTGCGCTAGGTTAGCCAGGGCAGTTGGGTTGCGGCCCGGTCTGGAGGCCCAAGTGGCCTCTCTCCCTCTTTGTTTGCTTTTTTTTTATAAAACAACAAACGCCATAAAGAAAAAGATTTTTAACAAAGTTAAAATAATAATAAAAATGCCTTTGCTCCTTAAAAATAAATACCCCAACTATAAGAAATAGTTTGGGCTTTTTAAACAAAATAAAATGAAACTTTTTTCTCAAGAATTAAATTAAAACCCTTTACAAAAGTATAAAATTTAAACCCCTTTTGACAAGAGAATAAAATAAAACCTCTCTTATTTAAAGAATAAAAATAAAAGCTCTTTAAAAGAGAAAAGAAAATGAGACGGTTTAAAAATGAAACAAAAGAAGAAATAATATAAAATAAAACATAAGGGTTGTCCCCACATTTAAGAAAATGACATTTTTAAAAGAAGACACTTTTTTTTAAGTAGGGGTTAAAATAGAAACTTTAGCAAACCGCAAAAACAAGTACAAGAGGAGAGGAGGGGAGAGGTTCGCGGTGCAACAGGGTTTAGCGGTGGCTCACGCGCACCCTCTCTCAACGCTCCAATAAACAACGCCACTCACAAGGCACTAACACCCAACAACACGGCAACAAGCAACACCGACAAAACACAGTTGACATGATGCCATGCATGATGCGATGATGCAAACTACATGACGATGCAACGAATAAATCTAATCACACGACGGAAACGGAATAGAAGGGGGAATCTTTTGGAACGTCGGCATCGGGCTGTCACATTTACTCACAATAGACTTGATCATAGGTGGCCAACGGGTCATCCTAGACACTGTAGCACCAACACGACCCGCAAAGTTCCATTTTACAAACGGGCCATGTCATGTTGGTATGTAGACCTCACCTCGCGGCCCAGACACGAAACTAATGGTAGAGATGGTATTGCAGACCTGATAATTTACTTACAAATACCATGGTAAATTTTGATCTGGTCAAAGAAAGTACTTGAAACATATCCTTGGTAACTTTAGTGTAAAGACCATGATAAGTTATGTACTGCACGCGCAATAGTTTATGTAGTTTAGATGTGGTAACTTTTGATCAGAAAAAAAGTCATCGAAACATACCAACATGGGATCTAGTTTCGAAGATCTCATTAAGGCAAGAAAATTATGTAAAAAAAGATTTTGAATCCGAACGATGGTTTAAGCTACAAAATATTTTAAGGTTTGAAATAGGGAGAATATTTTTCCTAATGTCATTCTTTTTTGTTTTTAGTTTGCATGCATGCATGGAATGAAAATCAACGCGTGTTGCATGCGTTTTCTACGTCCATGGATGTTATTAATGAGTATAAAAAGAAGATCATGATAATTAAGATGATCCACTAATTAGCGCTAGGATAGTTAATGCGATCCAATAATTGTGGGGTGCTGAGAAACGGAACCGCTCGATATCAATCCAACGCTAGACGAGGAGAGTACTTCGACCAACACCGGGCGCGACACCACGTTCGCTCGCGTTAAAACTGTTGGGGAACGTCGCATGGGAAACAAAAATTTTCCTACGCGCACGAAGACCTATCATGGTGATGTCCATCTACGAGAGGGGATGAGTGATCTACGTACCCTTGTAGATCGTACAGCAGAAGCGATTAGAGATCGCGGTTGATGTAGTGGAACGTCCTCACGTCCCTCGATCCGCCCCGCGAACAATCCCGCGATCAGTCCCACGATCTAGTACCGAACGGACGGCACCTCCGCGTTCAGCACACGTACAACTCGACGATGATCTCGGCCTTCTTGATCCAGCAAGAGAGACGGAGAGGTAGAAGAGTTCTCCGGCAGCGTGACGGCGCTCCGGAGGTTGGTGATGATCTTGTCTCAGCAGGGCTCCGCCCGAGCTCCGCGGAAACACGATCTAGAGGAAAAACTATGGAGGTATGTGGTCGGGCAGCCGTGAGAAAGTCGTCTCAAATCTGCCCTAAAAGCCCCATATATATAGGAGGAGGGAGGGGGACCTTGCGTTGGGGTCCAAGGGAACCCCAAGGGGTCGGCCGAGCCAGGGGGGAGGACTCTCCCCCCCCAAACCGAGTCCTACTTGGTTTGGTGGGAGGGAGTCCTTCCCCCTTCCCACTTGTTCCTCTTTTTTTTTCCTTCCTTTGATTTTTCTTCCTTGGCGCATAGGATTTGGTGGGCTGTCCCACCAGCCCACTAAGGGCTGGTGTGACCCCCACAAATACCTATGGGCTTCCCCGGAGTGGGTTGCCCCCCTCCGGTGAACTCCCGGAACCCATTCGTCATTCCCGGTACATTCCCGGTAACTCCGAAAACCTTCCGGTAATCAAATGAGGTCATCCTATATATCAATCTTCGTTTCCGGACCATTCCGGAAACCCTCGTGACGTCCGTGATCTCATCCGGGACTCCGAACAACATTCGGTAACCAACCATATAACTCAAATACGCATAAAACAACGTCGAACCTTAAGTGTGCAGACCCTGCGGGTTCGAGAACTATGTAGACATGACCCGAGAGACTCCTTGGTAAATATCCAATAGCGGGACCTGGATGCCCATATTGGATCCTACATATTCTACGAAGATCTTATCGTTTGAACCTCAGTGCCAAGGATTCGTATAATCCCGTATGTAATTCCCTTTGTCCTTCGGTATGTTACTTGCCCGAGATTCGATCGTCAGTATCCGCATACCTATTTCAATCTCGTTTACCGGCAAGTCTCTTTACTCGTTCCGTAATACAAGATCCCGCAACTTACACTAAGTTACATTGCTTGCAAGGCTTATGTGTGATGTTGTATTACCGAATGGGCCCCGAGATACCTCTCCGTCACACGGAGTGACAAATCCCAGTCTTGATCCATACTAACTCAACTAACACCTTCGGAGATACCTGTAGAGCATCTTTATAGTCACCCAGTTACGTTGCGACGTTTGATACACACAAAGCATTCCTCCGGTGTCAGTGAGTTATATGATCTCATGGTCATAGGAATAAATACTTGACACGCAGAAAACAGTAGCAACAAAATGACACGATCAACATGCTACGTCTATTAGTTTGGGTCTAGTCCATCACGTGATTCTCCCAATGACGTGATCCAGTTATCAAGCAACAACACCTTGTTCATAATCAGAAGACACTGACTATCATCGATCAACTGGCTAGCCAACTAGAGGCATGCTAGGGATGGTGTTTTGTCTATGTATCCACACATGTAAATGAGTCTTCATTCAATACAATTATAGCATGGATAATAAACTATTATCTTGATACAGGAATTATAATAATAACTATACATTTATTATTGCCTCTAGGGCATAATTCCAACAGTCTCCCACTTGCACTAGAGTCAATAATCTAGCCCTCACATCACCATGTGAATTACATTGTAATAAATCTAACACCCATATAGTTCTGGTGTCGATCATGTTTTGGCCGTGGAAGAGGTTTAGTCAGCGGGTCTGCTACATTCAGATCCGTGTGCACTTTGCATATATTTACGTCCTCCTCCTCGACGTAGTCACGGATGAGGTTGAAGCGTCGTTTGATGTGTCTGGTCTTCTTGTGAAACCTTGGTTCCTTTGCTAAGGCAATGGCACCAGTGTTGTCACAGAACAAGGTTATTGGATCCAGTGCACTTGGCACTACTCCAAGATCCGTCATGAACTGCTTCATCCAGACACCCTCCTTAGCCGCCTCCGAGGCAGCCATGTACTCCGCTTCACATGTAGAATCTGCTACGACGCTTTGCTTGGAACTGCACCAGCTTACTGCACCCCCATTAAGAATAAATACGTATCCGGTTTGCGACTTAGAGTCGTCCGGATCTGTGTCAAAGCTTGCGTCGACGTAACCTTTTACGGCGAGCTCTTCGTCACCTCCATACACGAGAAACATCTCCTTAGTCCTTTTCAGGTACTTTAGGATATTCTTGACCGCTGTCCAGTGATCCACTCCTGGATTACTCTGGAACCTGCCTGCCATACTTATGGCCAGGCTAACATCCGGTCTAGTGCACAGCATCGCATACATGATAGAGCCTATGGCTGAAGCATAGGGGACGGAGCGCATATGCTCTCTATCTTCATCAGTTGCTGGGCACTGAGTCTTACTCAATCTTGTACCTTGTAACACTGGCAAGAACCCTTTCTTGGACTGTTCCATTTTGAACCTCTTCAAAACTTTATCAAGGTATGTGCTTTGTGAAAGTCCTATCAGGCGTTTTGATCTATCCCTATAGATCTTAATGCCTAGAATGTAAGCAGCTTCTCCTAGGTCCTTCATAGAGAAACTTTTATTCAAGTAACCTTTTATGCTCTCCAAAAGCTCTGCGTTGTTTCCAATCAGTAATATGTCATCCACATATAATATTAGAAACGCCACAGAGCTCCCACTCACTTTCTTGTAAATACAAGATTCTCCAACCACTTGTATAAACCCAAATGCTTTGATCACCTCATCAAAGCGTTTGTTCCAACTCCGAGATGCTTGCACCAGTCCATAAATGGATCGCTGGAGCTTGCACACCCTGTCAGCATTTTTAGGATCGACAAAACCTTCGGGTTGCATCATATACAACTCTTCCTTAAGGAAACCGTTAAGGAACGCCGTTTTGACATCCATCTGCCAAATTTCATAATCGAAAAATGCAGCTATTGCTAACATGATTCTGACGGACTTAAGCATCGCTACGGGAGAGAAAGTCTCATCGTAGTCAATTCCTGGAACTTGTGAAAAACCCTTTGCCACAAGTCGAGCTTTATAAACGGTCACATTACCGTCAGCGTCCGTCTTCTTCTTAAAGATCCATTTGTTCTGAATAGCCTTGCGGCCCTCAGGTAGTATCTCCAAAGTCCATACTTTGTTCTCATACATGGATCCTATCTCGGATTTCATGGCTTCTAGCCATTTGTTGGAATCTGGGCCCACCATTGCTTCTTCATAATTTGCAGGTTCATTGTTGTCTAACAACATGATTGTCAAGACGGGATACCGTACCACTCTGGAGCAGCGCGTGATCTCGTCGACCTGCGTGGTTCAACAGAAACTTGAACTGGAGTTTCATGATCATCATCATTAACTTCCTCCTCAACCGGCGTCGCAATCACAGGGGTTTCCCCTTGCCCTGCGCCACCATCCAGAGGGATGAGAGGTTCGACAACCTCGTCAAGTTCTATCTTCCTCCCACTCAATTCTCTCGAGAGAAACTCCTTCTCGAGAAAAGTTCCGTTCTTAGCAACAAACACTTTGCCCTCGGATTTGAGATAGAAGGTGTACCCAACTGTCTCTTTTGGGTAGCCTACGAAGACGCACTTTTCCGCTTTGGGTTCCAGCTTTTCAGGCTGAAGCTTTTTGACATAAGCATCACATCCCCAAACTTTAAGAAACGACAACTTAGGCCTTTTGCCATACCACAGTTCGTATGGTGTCGTCTCAACGGATTTCGATGGTGCCCTATTTAAAGTGAATGCAGCTGTTTCTAATGCATAACCCCAAAACGATAACGGCAAATCAGTAAGAGACATCATAGATCGCACCATTTCTAATAAAGTACGATTACGACGTTCGGACACACCATTACGCCGTGGTGTTCCAGGCGGTGTTAACTGCGAAACAATTCCACATTGTCTTAAGTGAGTACCAAACTCGAAACTCAGATATTCACCCCCACGATCAGACCGTAGGAACTTGATCTTCTTGTTACGATGATTTTCTACTTCACTCTGAAATTGCTTGAACTTTTCAAATGTTTCAGACTTGTGCTTCATTAAGTAGACATAACCATATCTACTCAAATCGTCAGTGAAGGTGAGAAAATAACGATATCCGCCGCGTGCCTCCACGCTCATCGGACCACACACATCGGTATGTATGATTTCCAATAAGTCACTTGCACGCTCCATTGTTCCGGAGAACGGAGTTTTAGTCATCTTGCCCATGAGGCATGGTTCGCAAGTGTCAAGTGAATCAAAGTCAAGTGACTCCAAAAGTCCATTAGCATGGAGTTTCTTCATGCGCTTTACACCAATATGACCCAAGCGGCAGTGCCACAAAAATATGGCGCTATCATTGTTTACTCTAACTCTTTTGGTCTCAATGTTATGTATATGCGTATCGCTATCGAGATTCAATATGAACAATCCTCTCACATTCGGTGCATGACCATAAAAGATGTTACTCATAGAAATAGAACAACCATTATTCTCAGACTTAAAAGAGTAACCGTCTCGCAATAAACAAGATCCAGATATAATGTTCATGCTCAACGCAGGCACTAAATAACAATGATTTAAGTTCATCACTAATCCCGATGGTAGTTGAAGTGACACGGAGCCGACGGCGATTGCATCAACCTTGGAACCGTTTCCTACGCGCATCGTCACTTCGTCTTTCGCCAGCCTCCGTCTATTCCGCAGTTCCTGCTTCGAGTTGCAAATGTGAGCAACAGAACCGGTATCGAATACCCAGGCACTACTACGAGAGCTGGTTAAGTACACATCAATAACATGTATATCAAATATACCTGATTTTTCTTTGCCCGCCTTCTTATCTGCCAGATACTTGGGGCAATTGCGCTTCCAGTGACCCATACCCTTGCAATAGAAGCACTCTGTTTCAGGCTTAGGTCCAGCCTTGGGTTTCTTCGGCGGATTGGCAACAGGCTTGCCGCTCTTCTTCGAATTGCCCTTCTTGCCTTTGCCGTTTCTCTTGAAACTAGTGGTCTTGCTCACCATCAACACTTGATGTTCTTTACGGAGTTCAGACTCTGCGACTTTCAGCATCGCAAACAACTCGCCGGGAGACTTGTTCATCCCTTGCATGTTGTAGTTCAACACGAAGCTTTTATAGCTTGGTGGCAGTGATTGGAGGATCCTGTCAGTGATAGCTTCTTGCGGGAGTTCAATCCCCAGTTCAGCTAGACGGTTTGAGTACCCAGACATTTTGAGCACATGTTCACTGACAGACGAGTTTTCCTCCATCTTGCAAGCATAGAATTTATCGGAGGTCTCATACCTCTCGATCCGGGCGTTCTTCTGAAAGATGAACTTCAACTCCTGGAACATCTCAAATGCTCCATGACGCTCAAAGCGACGTTGAAGTCCCGGTTCTAAGCCATACAAGACTGCACATTGAACTATTGAGTAGTCCTCCTTACGCGCTAACCAAGCGTTCTTAACATCCTGATCAGCCGTAGCGGGTGGTTCATCTCCTAGCGCAGCATTAAGGACATAATCCTTCTTGCCAGCTTGTAAGATTAGCTTAAGATTACGAGCCCAGTCTACAAAGTTGCTTCCATCATCTTTCAACTTAGCTTTCTCTAGGAACGTATTAAAATTGAGGATGACACTTGCGTGAGCCATGATCTACAACACAAATATATTCAAAGTGGACTTAGACTATGTTCAAGATAATTAGAGTTCAACTTAATCAAATTACATGTTAAACTCCCACTCAAAAAGTACATCTCTCTAGTCATTTGAGTGGTTCATGATCCACCTACACTATCCCAAGTCCGATCATCACGTGAGTCGGGAGTAGTTTCAGTGGTAAGCATCCCTATGCTAATCATATCATCTATATGATTCATGATCGACCTTTCGGTCTCATGTGTTCCGAGGCCATGTCTGCACATGCTAGGCTCGTCAAGCTTAACCCGAGTGTTCCGCGTGCGCAACTGTTTTGCACCCGTTGTATGTGAACGTTGAGTCTATCACACCCGATCATCACGTGGTGTCTCGAAACGACGAACTGTAGCAACGGTGCACAGTCGGGGAGAACACAATTTCGTCTTGAAATTTTAGTGAGAGATCACCTCATAATGCTACGGTCGTTCTAAGCAAAATAAGGTGCATAAAAGGATTAACATCACATGCAATTCATAAGTGACATGATATGGCCATCATCACGTGCTTCTTGATCTCCATCACCAAAGCATCGGTACGATCTTCTTTTCACCGGCGCCACACCATGATCCTCCATCAACGTGTTGCCATCGGGGTTGTCGTGCTACTTATGCTATTACTACTAAAGCTACATCCTAGCAAAATAGTAAACGCATCTGCAAGCACATATGTTAGTATAAAGACAACCCTATGGCTCCTGCCGGTTGCCGTACCATCGACGTGCAAGTCGATATTTCTATTACAACATGATCATCTCATACATCCAATATATCACATCACATCATTGGCCATATCACATCACAATCATACCCTGCAAAAACAAGTTAGACGTCCTCTAATTTTGTTGTTGCATGTTTTACGTGGTGACCATGGGTATCTAGTAGGATCGCATCTTACTTACGCAAACACCACAATGGAGATATATGAGTTGCTATTTAACCTCATCCAAGGACCTCCTCGGTCAAATCCGATTCAACTAAAGTTGGAGAAACCGTCACTTGCCGGTCATCTTTGAGCAAAGGGGGTTACTCGTAACGATGAAACCAGTCTCTCGTAAGCGTACGAGTAATGTCGGTCCAAGCCGCTTCAATCCAACAATACCGCGGAATCAAGAAAAGACTAAGGAGGGCAGCAAAACGCACATCACCGACCACAAAACCTTTTGTGTTCTACTCGAAAAGACATCTACGCATGAACCTAGCTCATGATGCCACTGTTGGGGAACGTCGCATGGGAAACAAAAATTTTCCTACGCGCACGAAGACCTATCATGGTGATGTCCATCTACGAGAGGGGATGAGTGATCTACGTACCCTTGTAGATCGTACAGCAGAAGCGATTAGAGATCGCGGTTGATGTAGTGGAACGTCCTCACGTCCCTCGATCCGCCCCGCGAACAATCCCGCGATCAGTCCCACGATCTAGTACCGAACGGACGGCACCTCCGCGTTCAGCACACGTACAGCTCGACGATGATCTCGGCCTTCTTGATCCAGCAAGAGAGACGGAGAGGTAGAAGAGTTCTCCGGCAGCGTGAAGGTGCTCCGGAGGTTGGTGATGATCTTGTCTCAGCAGGGCTCCGCCCGAGCTCCGCGGAAACACGATCTAGAGGAAAAACTATGGAGGTATGTGGTCGGGCAGCCGTGAGAAAGTCGTCTCAAATCTGCCCTAAAAGCCCCATATATATAGGAGGAGGGAGGGGGACCTTGCCTTGGGGTCCAAGGGAACCCCAAGGGGTCGGCCGAGCCAGGGGGGAGGACTCTCCCCCCCCCCAAACCGAGTCCTACTTGGTTTGGTGGGAGGGAGTCCTTCCCCCTTCCCACTTCTTCCTCTTTTTTTTTTCCTTCCTTTGATTTTTCTTCCTTGGCGCATAGGATTTGGTGGGCTGTCCCACCAGCCCACTAAGGGCTGGTGTGACCCCCACAAATACCTATGGGCTTCCCCGGAGTGGGTTGCCCCCCTCCGGTGAACTCCCGGAACCCATTCGTCATTCCCGGTACATTCCCGGTAACTCCGAAAACCTTCCGATAATCAAATGAGGTCATCCTATATATCAATCTTCGTTTCCGGACCATTCCGGAAACCCTCGTGACGTCCGTGATCTCATCCGGGACTCCGAACAACATTCGGTAACCAACCATATAACTCAAATACGCATAAAACAACGTCGAACCTTAAGTGTGCAGACCCTGCGGGTTCGAGAACTATGTAGACATGACCCGAGAGACTCCTCGGTCAATATCCAATAGCGGGACCTGGATGCCCATATTGGATCCTACATATTCTACGAAGATCTTATCGTTTGAACCTCAGTGCCAAGGATTCGTATAATCCCGTATGTCATTCCCTTTGTCCTTCGGTATGTTACTTGCCCGAGATTCGATCGTCAGTATCCGCATACCTATTTCAATCTCGTTTACTGGCAAGTCTCTTTACTCGTTCCGTAATACAAGATCCCGCAACTTACACTAAGTTACATTGCTTGCAAGGCTTATGTGTGATGTTGTATTACCGAGTGGGCCCCGAGATACCTCTCCGTCACACGGAGTGACAAATCCCAGTCTTGATCCATACTAACTCAACTAACACCTTCGGAGATACCTGTAGAGCATCTTTATAGTCACCCAGTTACGTTGCGACGTTTGATACACACAAAGCATTCCTCCGGTGTCAGTGAGTTATATGATCTCATGGTCATAGGAATAAATACTTGACACGCAGAAAACAGTAGCAACAAAATGACACGATCAACATGCTACGTCTATTAGTTTGGGTCTAGTCCATCACGTGATTCTCCCAATGACGTGATCCAGTTATCAAGCAACAACACCTTGTTCATAATCAGAAGACACTGACTATCATCGATCAACTGGCTAGCCAACTAGAGGCATGCTAGGGATGGTGTTTTGTCTATGTATCCACACATGTAAATGAGTCTTCATTCAATACAATTATAGCATGGATAATAAACTATTATCTTGATACAGGAATTATAATAATAAGTATACATTTATTATTGCCTCTAGGGCATAATTCCAACAAAAACCTCATCCCGTCGTTAGACCCTCGGATTTCGCGGCATTCATATCTATTGCAGAAATCTAGTCGACTGGAAAATAGCAATCTCGAACTGAATATTGATTCTCTCTCTCAGGAAGAAAACCCTACCTGGATTGCCGGTTTCAGTGAGGGCTCTGGGAAAACATCGGCAGGGTGTGTTGTTGTTTGACAATAGAGGTGAAGTGCTTCTCTCAGCATGTAGTTTGCTTCTAGACATACAAGCTATCAGGAACCTTATTTTGGACAGTGCTAGTGACTTTACTCCCACCTCGGACATGGGAGGAGGCTAGGAGCTCCTTATAAGGGAGAGTGCCACACTCGCTTCACACCGGTCTTTTGGAATGTTGTGGGCTCTCCGTTTCTAGTGGAGTGTCCGATGCATATCGGAAACGACTGAACATATGCCGATGGACCAGGAGCTAGACCTAGGCTGCTAACAAGTGGTATCAGAGCTGGGCCCACGCCACCCTAGGGCGGCTTTCTTGGGAGGGTGGGGTGTGAGGAACCTGACCTTGGGCAATGCTAGTGACTTTAGTCCCACCTCGGATATGGGAGGAGGCTGGGAACTCCTTATAAGGGAGAGTGCCACACTCCCTTTAGGTCTGTATTTTGGGATGTTGTGGACTCTCCGCTTGTAGTGGAGTGTCTGATGCATACTTGAAACGTCTGAACGTATGCCGATGGACCGAGAGCTGGGCCTAGGCTGCTCTCACAAGCCTTCCTGTATGGGCTCGGGCCGACCCATTCATACAGTAGTTGAAGGTGACTGTTGCCCATATGAGGGAGGGGTGAGGAGAGAGAAAACAAGTGATACGTCAACGGTTTTTCCATGTTTTTACCGTTGGGAAACTAGTAATCGTATACTAGTGGTTAGGACCTGCCATTGCGGGTCGTTTGAGAAGAAGTTGTGTGCATCATACCTTCATCTTAAAATTAAAAAAATTATATCATGTGAACATCACATCCATCTCAAAACAAAGAAAAAACATAAAAAAAGTTTACTTGAAAATAAAAAATTCTCACTTTTATTGTGAAAAAACTCTAAAAAGTTTAAAAACTTTCTCACTCCGACCAAGCAACATGCGCCACATGGCGTAGATGGTTGGCTTTTGAAAAGAACTCTAAAACAATCAAAAGCTTTGTCACCGCGGCCAACCAGCATGTGCCACATGGCGTAGCTGGTTGGCCACCATTCAGGCTATGCTTAATGTGTTTGATGTGCAACCCATGTAGTGTGTTTACTATACGAATACGACAGATTTTGGTCTTGTGTCTGCGGGAGTCTCTTCCTTCAAAGAAACTCAACAAATTCCTAAGAACCAGTTAGTTGCTTATACTAGTAACCATGCACATGTAAGACACTTCTCAGCAAATATAAATTAATCGTTAAGAATATATTTCAGACAATTTAGAGAACAATATCAGACAATTTAGAGAACAATATCAAGCAACGATATTTCTTAAAGTTAATTAAGTCTAGATCGACCAAATTGCAATGTTATGTGGATTCAGTTTACAATGCCATGCCAAAATTTTTTTTCAAGGGGTTGTACAGAAGCACATAATGGCTGATTGAAAACTACAAGGCCTGGCAGTTGGCATGTATAGCATAATTAGGCAAACAGGTGGAAAATGTGCTTGCGTTAACCGCTGAAGGCTCAAACTTCGTATCCACAATTTCACATCAGTCACAGCTCTCTAAGCTTTAGGAGAGTGCCCCTGAAACCTGCCGGCTCGCCGGCTAGGCCTAGATCGGAATATTGTTTGATATGGTTTGACACCATTTCCCAACACCATCCATTCTTATTCTAGATACTCACAAAAGTACTGCGATCACTTCAACTGAACCCTCTTCCTCTTGTGCTCAAACCTAGGCTGTCATGCTGCTATGGAATTTGAGCGGCTCAAGCCAGTGCTAGAGAAGTGACCAGGAAATAGTATCCTACATGTATGCTCATGTATGTTTTTACTAGAGGACTCAAATATATTGCTCGCTGCTCACTGGCCAATAATTGATTCATTGCACACAACCGTCTCTTTACTTTGGATGGTTGAGACATATAAATCAAAGTCATCAGAGAAGGACATACTCCAACCTCTCCAACACAGCAGCATCACTAGTAATCTCTGTAAGACCCTATTTATTACCAATGTGTATCAATGTGATGCACCCACACATGCTAGCCCTCCACACATGACTCTAGCAGCCACTTTGGGCATGTTTAGCACCCGTGTTCCGCGTGCGACTGGTCCGTGAAGTCTGGCTCAACAAGGCCTGAAGACAAACAGACGGAAAACTAACATATGCACCTAGTTTGGTTGCCTGCATTCCCTCTAGGCTGCATGGAGGTGTAACGAAAGGCAAGGTGTTTGGTTGCATGTAACGTTTGTTGTCTGGTAATATGTTCAACGTGGTGGTGAGGTTATCAGCACACATCGGCGTCAAGAATAACACACACAACATAAATAAATCAACTTAAGATAGTAGCAACCAGTTTAAGTGCCTCACATAAACAAATCAGTTCGCAAGGAAAACAGTAAGATATTAAACTAAAGCAACACGAGCATAGAGGGATGTCCTAGACGTTTACGATGAATGCGTCATCGTACCTCCCACACTTGGTCACCACTTCAATGCCGTCCTCGCTGAAGACGATGACCTCGAGCGTGTCGGGGGTCAGCAACTTGAAGGTCGCCATGTAGCTGAACTTGATCTGATGGACGACGGAAAAGGTGGCCCAACCCTGATCGAGGGTGACCCTTCCGTTCAACAGCTGGATATTGACCCTTCATGAGTAGCTGATGTTCGTCTTGAGCTTGAACTCCCGCGGCATAGATAGGAAGTGCTTCGTGAAGTCGAGGGGCATTGGTATGGCCTCCAGCTATGGGGCCATGATCACCTTGCAGAAGTGAGTTGGCCAACCCTCCTCATGGTAGTGGTCGTAGTTCCGATGCTTGCCGCTTGGGGGCTCCTCTGGCATGTCGTTGTCCACGAGCGGCACCTGAATGAGCACCACCTGCGACGACGGCACCATGTCCTTGCCCTTGTCATGCTCCAATGGCGGCACCACCTCCTTGCCCTTGTTCTCCGTGTCGATATGTATTATGAAGAGCTCAAAGTTCAAAAGTTGATCACCACACTACTAGGAAAAGGCCTGCTAGTGGCGCACTTGTTTTGGCTACTAATGGCGCACTATAGGTGTGCCACTAGCATCACGCCATTAGAATTTTTTACTGTGGTGCGCCATTAGTATCTGGTATACTAATGGCGCACCAGGCAGTGCGCCATTAGTATAGCTCATGGTGCGCCATTAGTATGCCTCTCAGGTGCACCATTAGTATGCCTCCCAGGTGCGCCATTAGTATGCCTGTCAGGTGCACCCTTAGTATGCCTCCCAGGTGCGCCATTAGTATGCCTCCCAGGTGTGCCATTAGTATAGCCCATGGTGCTCCATTAGTATCTGGTATTCTAGCATATATATGTTTTGTTTCAAAACCATAAATTCAATAGCACATAACATATATATCAAATATATAATACATAATATGTGCCCAATAGTTTTACTGATCCACAACACATAACATATATGCAAAGTTGCATAACAAATTTCATGATCCATATATCAAAACTCCATAGCATCCATATATACATATAGTTCCATAGCATCCATATATACATATAGTTCCATAGCATCCATACATACATAGCTCCATAGCAACAACGATACTTTGCGGGCATTAGTAAGTAATATTTGGCACTAAAAAAATGCCTTCATGTCCATATCGTAGTCCAAAGAGCATCCGCGTGGCAATGGGTGGGTTCATCCTCCTGGTTGTAATCACCGTCGACGTCCTCGTCCTCCCGTCGTCGTCCTACTGCAATGTAAATAAATAGCAACACCAGAAAATCACAAAGTAATGACATTTTTTGCAAGGTACAGAGCAATGACTGATATGATCAAATATCAATAAACATCAACAGAGTCAAGTATGCATGCCAATGCCATTAGCAAAGTGCAGAGTAATGACTGACATAATCAAAATGTCAACAAACATCACCAGAGTCAAGTATGCATGCAAATGATATTTTCAGGGTGATCAGATCAAAGAAAATAGCCATACAAATACTAAATATTCTCTGTTGATGATTTTTGTTTTATTTTGCGGGATAAGTAACCACCGGTATAGTCAAAATATCAGTATACATCGGAGAGACCTGGAGTGTAAGAAGTAAACTTTTCTGCTAACACGCACAAGTGGAGGAAATGCACTATTCTGAATCCACTCCATTCGCAAAAAAGAGGGGAAGGAAAAGATAATACTCCATAAGAAGAAGGAATCAAAGATGATAACATGCAAGGCAATCATGATGATATAAACATACATACAGGTGAGACGCCCATTAGTTTAAGAAACAATCCTGATCCTAGGAACAATGCCAATGCTTCGATTGTACCAATAGCAGCAGCTAGAACCAAAGCCGATGACACAGATGTCAGCTCCAGTTTGCCTGCAACGCGGAGAGGAGAGTCAGGTTGCATTGTGTGAACGAGCAAAGCAAAGCAAAGCAAAGTTCCTCACAAACTTAAACTTTTTATTCATCAGATGAGATGATGGTCCTGTTACCTGAAGTAGAATGCTTGGTAGCATTCTTGGAAATATCCTCGGCCACAAATGAGGTTGCTATGCTCAGCAAGGGGATGTTGAAAATCTTGGATAGGATGTTAAAAATAGCGACGCCAATACCAGCTGACGCTAGCTCCAGAGCACCTTGAGAACACACATGCCAGGATTGAGACACAGAATAACTAAACAAGTTGGTTCCATGCAGCAGCAGGGGATGTGGACAATACAGCTTAAGAGTGTATGCAGTAGTAACATTGGTGGTAAGGCTCCCTCTCCATATTATGGGGTATTCATGGTTTTGAAAAGTCAGTCATGGTGAGTTAATAAAGGAAAGGAAAGGAAAGACCGTGCATACCTAATTTACCGATGTATGCGGTCTCCATGAGCTGCGCCATGGGGTCGATGGCCTGTCCTAAGACTGCAGGCAGGGCTAGAAGAATGAGGTCGATGCCGACAGTCCCAGGATAAAGGCGGCTGCTGCGTTTTTTTTATGATTGTTGTTTGTCGTTATAAACAATTTATATGCGCTCTATATGACATCTTTCTTGAGAGGACTGTACATGAATTGGCCGAGACAGTACATGTCATCTCTCTTGTTCATGAGTAACAGACTCCTGATTTAATTCAGATTCTGTTTCTTTAAAGTGGGAACAATCATGTATTCACAAACGTTATCGGGCCTGACATAGACTGTAGACTGTTGGGCAACCCTGGGCATTATCGGGTCTGACATAGACTGTAGACTGCAAATGATCCATGCTGGTAGAGCTGATTGGAACATGCCAATGTTTATGGATGTGTTTGCAGTTTCCACTTGGGGGATTTGGAAAGAGCGAAATGATAAATTGTTCAAAGGGATCCCACCATCGCATGGCTCCTCGCTCAGGCTGTAGGTGGATCTGGGAATAAGTGGGATTAGTGGGTGCATCCCACTTAAATTGATTAATTGGGCTCCCATTGGACAGAGAAAAAATTAAGTGGGCTAACCCTATTAGCCCACTGGAGTCCCACCTATCCACCAACCCCATCCAGAAGCCTTCCAGCCTACGCAGGAGGCGTCGCGGCTGTGCCTCACTGTCCATACAGGGGACATTGGATTTGTTGCTGCTCCAAGCAGCAGCATTAAGGGGTTTGTTGCTGCGTTTTTTTGCTGCAAGTAGTCTATCTTGAGAGAGGTTTTTTTTGATGCAAGTAGTCTATATTAAGGAAGCAGCAGCAGGTAGTCCATACAAGGGTTATATTAAGGAAGCAGCATCAGGTAGTCTATATTAAGGAAGCAGCATCAGGTAGTCCATACAGCAGTCTATATTAAGGAAGCAGTTATAGTGATTCAGATATGCTACAGGATTCTGTTTCTTGTAGTTATAGTTATATTTCTGTTTTATAAGTGGTTTTCTATAGATGTATTATTCTACCATCTTATAGATTTATTATTCTACCATCTTATGAAATTTTCTATAGATTTCCTGTTTCCTTCCTATGCAATTACATAATACATTTAAAAAGTGGGAACCCACTTGATCCCACTTAACCCACTTAAATTTTAGTGGATTGTTGGCTATAACCCACCAAAACGTGTTGGAATTAAGTGGGATGTGGTGGGACTCCCGCTATTAGTCCCACCTGCAGTCTGACGCCTGGCTATCTGGTTTAAGGGAGACTTTGCATTGCTGGTTTATAGGAGAAAGCAGAAGCTAGAATCTTTCATTATCTCTTTTGCACAACCTCTGTAATCTCATCTAGTAGGCCTAGTTCCCCCCTCTATTTCACCACTGACCCCTGCACCCCCACCCCTCTTTCTTTCTGATTTGTAGTTTTGTATGTACTTGTGAACCCCTCTAACATTTAATTTAAATTTAAAAGTCAGCGGGAGCCTTTCCCACTGCCATCAAGGTTCAAAACATGACAAGAATGTATTGCCGTCTCAATGCTCGATGTCATGTAATTCCGAAAATTAACTAGAAAGTAGAAAGATCACTATAAATCGGTTCATAGACACTAGATCAAACGTGTTGCATGAACTTCAAAAGAGATCCCCCAAATCATCATATATCCGGAAACTAACTAGAAACTTCACAGTAGCCTTTCATAGACATTCCATCGAACATTCCGTGCGCTCTTTGGAAAAAATACCATCCTGAATCCACAACTTAACTACCAACAAACCTGACGTTAAGTACGAAAGGTTTGCCGAACGACTCGGACCTTACATAACGGATACTGTGCATTTCATGAATGAGTCGATCTTGCAGAAGAAGAAAATATTGGTTGAAGGTGTTCAAGCCACCATGTTAGACATTGACTTTGGTATGATTGTTAAGCAACCGTAAACATTGTTAACTCCAATATTTAAAAGCAACAGTAAACATTGTTAACTCCAATATGTACTTTACTTTATGATTGTTCACTAGCCATGGCTGGCATAATATGCTAATAAAATGAAAACTATGTCATAACTCAAACATATTAGTGTAGTAACATGCTGAACTACCAAAATAATTTACCTGGACAATCAGTTCTTGGTGTCTTTCGAACTTTGAGGTATTCCTCAAAGGTCCCAGCCCATGCATCCCTCTTTGTGAGGTAGTTAGCACGTAAATGAAATAGCTTTTTCACTGTCGCAGGGATGGATGAATGCTCATATTGTGAGTATTCCCGCGGACCATTTGGTTCATGGATCACTGCAGAAAATTCAAAGCAAGGTACTTATTTAGTACTGAGATATTGATATAAAAATCAAATCACAAAAAGATAAAAAGAGCAATTTCAAGATGTAGAGGTTAAACTACTGGTCAAGTTCCAAGTTTTGTCTACTTAATACAAGGGTCTTAACGGGAAGCAAAGGTGGCATTAGAATGATGAAACAGAAAGCAAGTCCACCTCTTGATAACAAAACCTGTAAACTTCTACTTATCCACTGTTCTAATCAAAATAAAACACGATCAAATATTCACAAGCCAGTTAATTTCTATTCCTGTAGCAGCATAATTTCCGAATGGAGTCTTTAAGCAACTTGTTGAAGTTCCGGAATTTGTCAAATTAATAAAGTGGGCAAATAGGAAGCAATCATCAACTACAGAACTCGCGCTAATCCTGATAGTCACTGCATCGAACAGTTGACGTGCGCAAGCAAGATGAGGGACATGGGCATACCTCTCGGGGCCCGTAGACGGCAGCGATGACCCTGGTGTTGCCCATCTCGAAGAGCGCCGAGCCGTCGGCCTTGGAGACGACGCCGAGCTCGCCCTTGAGCTGCCGCAGCTGCGAGACGCCGGCCGTGAAGAATGAGAGTCAGCCGAGCTGGAACCGGACGAAGGCGAGAGGGAGGGAGCGGGGGCTCACCTCGTTGGGGCGGCGCCCGTCGATGCAGAATCCGTCGGCGGGGAGGTGGGGCCGCTGCGCGCGGGGGGGCTCCGGCTTCGGCTCCGCTCCGGTGGTTGGGTGCGTGGCTCTGGGCCTCGAGGTCCCTTCCCGTTGATGGCGACCTCGCGGCCGTTGTAGCGGCCAGAGTAGACGCGGCTGTGGCGGCCGGAGGCGAAGCGGGCCCGGATCTCGAGCCCTGCGTGGGAGCGGCGGCGGGTATTGGAAGGGCGCGACGGCGGGAGGGAGGGAAGGAGGGAGCCCTGCGCGCGGTGCAGAGCGTGGGAGCGGCGGCACGGGGGAGGGGGTGGGGGGTGGAGAGAGAGAGAGTGGGCACGGGAGAGAGAGTGGCCTGGGAGGGGGTGGGGGTAATTTTTTTTATTGTAGTGGCGCACCACCTATGAATGCGCATGGTTACTAATGGCGCACCAGCTGGTGGTGCGCCATTAGTAGTTTTGCAAAAAAAACAATTTTTTTATAGTAGTGGCGCACCACCTACAGATGCGCCATTAGTAACCCTGGTTACTAATGGCGCACCAGCTGGTGGTGCGCCATTAATAGTTTTGCAAAAAAAAAATAGTAGTGGCACACCGAGTGTGTGGTGCACCATTAGTGTCCATCACTCTAATGGCACACCTGCACATGGTGCGCCACTGCTATATAGTAGTGGCGCACTACTTGTCTGGTGCGCCATTAGTGTCTAAATCATCTATAGCCCTTTTCCTAGTAGTGCCATTAAAACCTATCATCTAAATCCCCTTTATTTACCCAGCCGGACGGTCACCACTTACTCACCACCACTTACCCTACCCTCTTTGTCTCTCACTCTTCCTCCTACCCATCCCCATGAGCTCCAACAACAACTCGAGCCCCATCTCCAACCCCTTTCCTTGGGGCATTGAATGAAGGGCTTTTTACCTAAGGTTCTCGCTCGGTGATCGCACCAAGTTCGAGTACACCATGAAAGTATGCTCAAACTTCAACTAAATGGAAGATCTTCTAAAAGAGAGCTATGGTGAAGAAGGCGACATCGATGAAGGTGAAATGCTGATTCCTGACCCAACGAAGGGCGCTATGTTAGTCGACATACTACGTTGGGCCATGAATCAGGCCGACTCCGGCGATGATCGACAGAGGGCAAAGTGGGCCAAGTACAGAGAGTACCGGCATCCTCATGACCATCGTGCCGCAGTGTACTTCACCACAAGGATTGTGAGGCTCCTCCTCTCCTAGAGAGGGAACAAGAAACCATGGCGATGGAGGTAGAAGAATAAGATGAAGTGGCATGGTTGTAAGGGCCATAGAGCCAGGACGCCGAAGCATGCCAATTGAGTTAGACTCCGGCGAGGAAGAAGAGACGATGGTGAAGGTCGAGGAGAAGAACAAGGACAAGGTCACATGCCGCTCCAACCGCCTCTAGGGTCGCCATGTCTAAGATCTGAGACTATTGTGTAAAACTAACCCGTAATCTCAATTCCTCTTGTACTCAATCCGGACGGGGAACCTCAAGATCTGAGTCATGATGATGCTATTTATCCTGATTCCCCATTACCCTAACACAGATCGAACTTAAATGTGGATCGAATGTGAAATAGTACGTGGGAACGGGAAAAAGTGCTTAATGACATTGCCGAACTGCTGTCACGGATATCGGTGAAGGGACGGATGTCAACTTGCTGTTCTCCGAGCAGATGAATGTCGCTCCTATCGTCGGTGAGAGTGGGATAAGGGAGGTGGGAGAAGGGAGATGGGAGAAAAGGCGGTGAGGGAAGATGAGGATAATAATTGCCGACGCTTCAGGAAGCAATGCGGCTTCTCGAGCGTGGCTCCTTGCGTGCAGCCACTGCCCATGTGCAACACCCGGGACTAGCTCTAGAGAAACTGCAGATCCAAGCATAGCTCGCGGGCCTGTCTCGGAGGTGCTTTAAACTTCGTATGGTGCATACCCAACCTTGTACATAGGTAACCAAACAACCCAGTTTCTTCCCACGCCAGCATGGTTGGACCTAATGCGGGCAACCAAACACGCCCTTTGTGATTTCCTCTCTTGTGTGTCTAGAGTTAACGCATTTTTCTTGTGTGGTATCCAAACAACAGTTTTGGAGTATTCTCGTATTTTGGATTCATGTAGGAATCCAGCACATGACATCTCAATTCCTTCGTTTTTTAGTTCTTGCATTGGGGATGAGGCCTAAATCAGATGCACATATATAAGACTACATATAAGGACATGACATATTGGCTCTGATGCTACAAAGTCACCTTTGAGAGACATGTTGTTCACTCCCTCGTGGAGGTTATCTTCACTGCTTGTTCTTTCATGTCATATTGGGCAGGACCGTTGAAGGAAGGCGACAAGGTGGAGTTCCAGACAGGTGTGAAGCGGTTGGCTCGTGTTGCAGCAAGTCTGGCGGATGGACAACGTGCTCGTGGGAGGCTCCTGCTGGGGGATGGTGATGGAATTCGCTCCAGCTAATCTGGTGTTTATATGTCGTAGCCTCATTTTGCAATTACCCACAGGGGTTTGATGCCCGCTGGTTTCATGTAGTCATCTTTAGACCCTTTGGATAGTTTGTCTCTCATGCTGCCTGAGAGGTGGTAGCTAGCCACGTGCTTAATGGTTTTAGGGATGCTGGTTTAAGTGTCGACATGTTTTTGCCCCGTGGAGGATGATCCGTTGCAGGATCATTTTCAGTGGGTTTCCTGTCGATGCGCCAACTCGCTTCTCCCCTTTTAGTCTCATGTTTTAATCGGTCTTTTTTAGTTCTATGCATGATCTTTGAATGATGTTACATACTGATGTATTTCCGTTGGCTGTAAAATTAATGGAAAGGGTTGTGAGCCCGGTTGGAAAAAATATAAGGACATGACATGTAGGAATTCTAGATGTTACTTCATGGGGTTCCTATACTTAAATGCGCAATGCCTTATGGAGTAGCTGCCACTAATGAGGTGAATAATGCCCACTCTTTGTTTACCACCTTATATATGCAAATGTGAACAATTAGTGACACAACGTACTGATGCATGCATCGACGAAGACTTACTTTTGTGCCTTTAAAGTAAATTATGTTAATCTTCAATATATTTTGGATGAGAAGATTTGCTATTTTTTGTTCGTTCCATTTTGTATGCCAAGTTGAGGACTTTGATCAATGAATTGCTATGTTGCTATGACCAGTTAGTAATAAACAAGCTTTTGAATGTGGTGTTTCAAAATATAATACTCTGCTCCTAGTGCGACATATGAGTACATGAATGCATGATTTGTTCCTTTCTTAGAACAGATACCAATTTGCTAGGTATAAAATAATGCACATTAACATGTATCATAGAGGTTGAAAGTGCATGCTATGCCCCTAATCGTCTTTTGGTGTTAATGACAATACATACATAGGAAACTAAACCTATTTGTTGAGTGTATCTCAGGATGGCAAGTACTTTAGTAGATTGAGAATTATGTGCCAAAGGTTGTCTGAGAAGATTGGGGATTTATATTTCGAGAAGGCTCGGGATTAAGAAAAGATGATGTAGACTAGTATTTTGAGTTTACTAATATTGAGTATAGGGATCCCGCACTATTAAGAGGGGATCACAGGTTTTGCGATGAACTTGCTCATACCACATCTTTACTGTCATACCCAATACCACATATTCTCCACTCTGTTCTTATATCAAAACAGGTCTATTGCCTCGGACCTCCGGCTCCCTCCCGACGTCCGAGGGCCGGACGACCGACAGGCTTCGGAAATCCGCAGCCCTTCACCAGAAGTTTGTGAGTCATATAACTCGGAAATCCGGCTCCCTCCGGACATCCGAGGGCCGTACGTCCGACCAGCCCCGGAAGTCCGAAGCCCTGCACCAGTAGAAGTTGAGTTCTATAACTCGGATTTCTGGCTCCCTCCGGACGTCCGAGGGCCGGACGTCCGACCCCCTTTGGAAATCCGGAACCTACCACCAGAAGAAGTTGAGTCGTATAACTCGGATTTCCGGTCCTCTCCGCACGTCCGGTCGCTATTCAATTCAAAATAGTTCAGTTGTATCTACAAGCCTCGGACGACCGACCCCTGTCGTACGTCCGACCCCTCGCGGACGCCAGGACTTCCGGCAACTGTCGAACGTTCGGACCTTGTGTGACTTAATGTGTCCCCAACAGCTGTATTTCACTCCCCACTATATATACTCTTCTCCCACCTCGTGAAAGTGTGCTCAACACAGCTAGAATACACCCAAGAACACCTTTCCTCTCACTCACTCTTGTCTACACCAAATCCTAGATCCCAAGAGCATTTGTGAGTCCCTTTGAGTGTTGTTCCAATCAAAAGATAGATCGTCTCCCTCTCCTCCTTCCCACCAAAGTGATTTGTGATTTGAGCAAGTTTTGAGCAATCCTCGTGATCTTGTTACTCTTGGAGGTTGGAGACTCCTAGGAGGTAGGAGTCTTCGGAGAGGAATCAAACCATTGTGATATCCCCCGGAAAGTTTGTGAAGGTTTGGAAGCCACCTCAAGGCTTACCACTAGTGGTTGAGAAACGCCTTCGTGGAGTTATCTCAAAGGGAGAATAGGGTGAGCCTTCGTGGCGTTGGCGTGCCTTCGTGGTAACATCCGCTCCTCTAACGGTGACGTAGCTTCCCTCCAAGGAAGTGAACATCGGGATACATCCTTGTCTCTCTTGGAGTTTCGGTTATTCCCAACCCTAACTCTCTACTTGTGTTAATCCTTATTACGTACTTGTATTTGATTATTGTTTACCGCTTGTCTTACTTCACTCTAAATAGCTTACTCCTTGTCGTAGCAATTATTAGGCTTACACTCATATTCCGCACTTTTGCCTAAAATTGCTAAGTAATTATTAAAATTTGGATTTGTACCTATTCACCCCCCCTCTAGGTCCATCTCGATCCTTTTCAATTGGTATCAGAGCCTCGTGCTCTATTCGTGTGGCTTAACCGCCCTAGAGCGAGATGGACGGGGAACCAACTACGGTAGCTCCAGTGCGGAGGGACGGGACTTCCTCGGAAGTCAAGTCTTTCACCTCTGAGGAGCTAGAACGGGCCTTTGCCAAGCAAAAAGAGGAGCATGATGCTTCTCTTGAGGCCATGGTCCAAATGAGACTAGCATCACTAACCACGGGGACAACCAGGTCTCCGAGGGCCTCAGGGCCACATGTGCACGGTACTTCATTTGGCCAACAACCTCCAGAAAGGAACCAAACCAGTGTTCCATGGATTTATGCTAGATCTCAAATTGAGAAACCTAAGTACAATCCTGGAGGAAAACCTCCCTTGCTTGATGATAATTCCGATTTTGCTTTGTGGAGAGTTGGTATGCAGGATCATCTTAGGTATGCCAATGATGAGATGTTGGACATCCTCGAGCATGGGTACAATCCTGTAGATCCAAGGTGCCTCACTCCCAGAGAAACTTATGACAAGCATCTGAATGACACTGTGATCATGTGCATAAGAAAAGGAATGAATGACAAGCAACGAAGACCTTACATTCACATCACAAGTGCCAAGGAACTGTGGGATAGCATTATAAGGACCAAGACCGGTACCTCCACTCTTCGGCTTGCTCAATATGAAATTGCGAAGGGGAATTACAGAATTTCTGTATGGAAAAGGGTGAATCTCCCAAGCAACTACTAGAACGGCTCATGACTCTCGCCGCAGACATTGAGTCATGTGACTGTGACAAGACGCAAGATGGTTTCAATCTAACCAAGAGATTTCTTGTGGACAAGTTACTTCATGCTCTTGCTCCGTATCACCATCAAATGGTATGGGACATGAGGCAGCACCATGGGTTCAAAGAAATGACTCCGGATGACATTATATCCACTTTCCAATTATTTGAAGAGTCAAAGGCAAATGCAACAAAGCACCTTGCCATGCATGGCACTTCAACATCAAAGATCAATCTTGCTTTGAAAGCCAAGCATGAATGTGATGAAGAAGAAAGTGAAGAAGAAGAGGGTGATGATGACTGCGAAGATGGTGATGATGTTGACTCTGATGAAAGCCCATATTTTGAGGACATTGCTCTCTTTGTAAAGAAGTTCAGTGCAGGAAAGTTCAAGGGAAGATTCCCAAAGAAGAAGGTAAGGAAATGCTATAACTGTGAGGAAACCAACCACTTCTCCAATGACTGCCCTTATGAGAAGAGAGAAGACAAACCAAGGTTTCCAAAGACCTTTGTAAATAAGAAGTTGCCAAACCCTATGAACTCCAAGTTCAAGAGGACAGATGGAAGAGCAATGGTTGCACAAGAAGAATCAGATCCAGAAGATGTTGGTGGAGTTGCCGGAGTAGCTCAGGATACACAAAACACCTTGAGGCTAGTCAACAAAAGTGGTGATGTTGTTCACTACAACTATATGAAGGACTACAAGGGCAACGCTCACAAGTGTTTGATGGCAAAGACTGCCATGGGAGATGAGGAAGACCAAAACTCCCATGATAAGGTCAAGGTAACTCCACGGTTAAACTCTTTCAGTCTAGCTTCTACTCCATCTGATGAGTATCTTGATGCGGAAGATCACTATGAGGATAATGACTTAGATCATCCCATGTTTGCTAAAATAAACAAATTTATGTGCTCTCTTAAAGGAAAGAAGCTCACTATGTTTCGCATACTTATGGAAATGGTGAGTAAGCACACCAATACCATCAAGGAACTCGAAACCCTCGTCACTGAGGAGAAGGAAAGAAATGAAATCCTTGAGCAGAAAGTCTTGTATGAGGAAGCACAAAATGACGCACTATGTTCAAAAGTAGGTGAAAACCTTGATAAACATGCTAATGATCTTGCCTCCTTGAAAAAGGATGAATCTGTGTGCAAAGAATTACTAAATGAGAAAGACCGACTTGTGAACTCTCATGCTTCCCTTTCTAAGGACTATGAGCGTCTATCCTTGTCTCTCAAAGACAAGGAAGAGAAACTCATTGTTCTTACAAAGAGCTTTGAGGCACTTAAGGTCACTTATCTTGACACTCTAGCTAAGGCCTACTCCTCACCTATTATTAATGTTGATACCTGCACTACTAACTCTAGTAGTGAACTGACATCTATCCTTGAGGAAAACTGTTCACTAAAGGCACAGCTAGACAGAGGTCTCATGACATGTGCACAAGGACAAAAGACTCTCAATGAGATCTTAAGTCGACACAGTGGAGGCTTCGCCAAGGAAGGGCTTGGGTTCAACCCAAGCACTGCCAAGAAAAGTGCATGTCGTGGGTATAAGTCTGACAGTAGATGTGTAGGGTACGAAATGATGGGCAGAGCCTTAGCTACGGCGAGGTTGTATGAGTTCAGGCCCCTCTATGGTGGAGGTAAAAGCCCTACGTCTCAGTGCTCTTGGGAGCTTGTTGTCGAGTGGAATATGGATTACAGTGAATTGCTAACCCCTGCACCAGTGGGGAAGGGCGGCTTATATAGAGTGCGCTACCCTTCATAACGGTTCGGTGCACAGGGGTGGAGTAGTGGCAAATAACTGCATACGTTATAGGTAACGTATGTCTTAAATGCTAATAAAGGTACATGGAAACGTATGACCGTTGCCCTCCAGGGGGGTTACGATGTACAGAGTGGAATCCAGTCGGTAAGTTTGATACGCTCCGAATGCTCATCTCCGACTGCATGATGTAGGAATCGTCACCGACTGGATGATGGGAAGTCCTTAATTCAGTCGGAACTGACTAAGGGCCTTATCCCTTATGAAGGGTAGTCCTTGGGTAGGACCCATTGGGCAGGCCTATGACCCTACCCTAGGACTATAACCCCATCATTAGTCCTCGAATGGATCGGGGTTGGAACAACGAAGCGATGCTCGGAGTACGGATCCGACTGGTACGGATGCGACTTTGGCATTGTTTGCCTCGATCCATTTTGTCCTCTTGACCAGTGATCCGAGTGGATGTATTTGTGAAACGAACCGTCAGGGACCGAGTGTTTCCGTGGAATCTTTTGACGTGACCAGTCAACTGACAGCGGCGGATTTTCTGGGATCCTCAAATTTCGGTTGCCGCGCGCTCGGCGGGGATGACGACATCGTAATCGAGTAGTATCTGCCACCTCGATTTCCGCACCTTCATCTCCTCCACTAATATCGCAGCGACCGGTCGGGGGATAAGATTTCGGGGCCACCTACTAGTGACCCAGTCGGAACCTTATTTAAACCTCTTCAGTGAGGGTTTTTCGTTGCACTCGCCTGATAACTCGCACTTGCCCTGCTTCTCTCGTGACCTCCTGTGCATCCCAAGCTCTTTCCTTCCCCTCGTCCCCCGCGGATCTGCAGCCTCCACCATGACAAAGGGGCAGACGAGCAAGCTCGAGGCGCGGAAGAAGAATAAAGCGGCGGCTCCTGCTCAGCGGCGGCAGCGAGCACTGCCGGCGGGTTGGATCCAGGGGGATTTCCTCCCCTCCACGGTGACGGTGGCGGACATGCTGGAGCTGGTGGAGCAAGGCATGATCGAGCACAAGACGTGGAGGCTGCCGGCGGAGGGCGAGACGGAGCCGGCGCCCCAGGAGGGGGAGCGCGTCCTGCTGCTCAGTCACGTGTACCGAGGCTTCTCTCTGCCTCCTCATCCCTTCTTTAGAGGTATAATGAACCACTTCGGGGCGCAGCTCCACCATTTTCCTCCCAACGCAATAGCTCATCTCTCTGCCTTCGTCGTGCTGTGCGAGTGTTTTATCGGCTGTCCTCCCCATTGGGGGCTCTTCAAGCACATCTTCTCTGCTAGATCTCAAACCATCAAAAGACTTAGCCAGTCGGACGACAAAACTCACCTCCTCCAGCTCTGCGGAGGCTTAGGCTTCCAAAAGAAAAGCAAAAGTAGCTATCCTGCTCTCCAGCTGTCTGAATCCGTTAGGAACTGGCAGTCGACTTGGTTCTACTGCCAGGACGTCGCTTGTCCGAATGATGCAACGGGATTGCCCCCTTTTAGCTTAGACCGACCGGCTCCGCCTAGGCAGCTTGCGCTCACGAAGATGGAAAAGATCCAGATTCAGCCTCTGGTCGACGCGTTGGTAGATGCCGTCCGCAAGGGAGTCACCGTCATAGATTTGCTGGAGGTTTTTCTGGGTCGGCGTATCCAGCCTTTGCAAGCTCGACACCACGCCATGTGGCACTACACGGGGCCTGAGGACTCCACTCGGACTAACCCCGAGTGTGTGACCGGGGAGCTTGTGGCGTCGTGGGTCCGCAACATCACACGCGCTTGCGATAACCCAGAGGAGCCCGGCGAGTGAAGCCCTTCCGCGCAGACAACCCTCCTCCGAATGAGGTGAGTATAACTTGTCGAGTGCACACAATTGTCTTAGGTTCATCGCTTTTTCTTGTATCACTGTCTGACGTCTGATGTTATCGACTGTATCTCGTGCAGGCGTGGACCAACTGGTTTTCTGCCGTCTCGAACGGGAATCCGGCTGAGGAAGAGGAAGGCAGCCAGGAGGGCAGCGTGGAGAGCGTCGAGTACGTATCCGACAGTGGGGAGACGGAGGAGGATTCCTAAGAACAAGAGGGGGAAGATGAGGAGCAGAACTCGCCACCCCCACCACCAGAGCCTCGAACTAAACGCCGCCACGAACCCGTGGCTCCGTCGGCTCCTCCAGCGATCTCGAGTGCCCCGCTAGCTACTCCTGTGGTTCCGAGTGCCTTGCCAGCTTCTCCCGTGGTTCCGAGTGCTCGGAGCACAAAGAGGACGAGGGACTCTGCTGCTGAGCCCGCGGGCCAGCCCTCTAAGGTGGCCAAACCGAGTGGATCCAAGCCTCGGAAGGCTTTGCCGCGGATGAGGATCGCCGTTCCTGTCGCCTCAGCGTAAGTGTATTCTTCTATCTTCTTCCAGTATTTGATTGGACTCATGCTTATTGGTTGAGTGAATTTTACTCGACAGAGCTGCCACCTCCGCCACTTCTCTGCCATGCCAGGGGGACGATCCCATGGAAACGGACAGCGTCGTCACATCCCAGCAAGGTACGTCGTGGCGACTCCGAGAGCTTACATTATTGTTTCACGAATTCTGTCTTTGGTCTTGCCTTTTTTCTGTGGTCTCACGTCGTTCAGTCGGGTTTCCTTTAGAGGTGATTCCCGTGGAGGAGGGCGACCAGAAGAGGTCCGAGCAAGCTGCGGTGTCTGTCCTTGAGGCTGTTCCATCTGTTACTACTCCCGCCATGGACGCGCCACCAGCCGAGATGATGCCGTCGACTGAAACGGCGCTCATCGCTGCTGAGCCGACTGGAGCAGGACTTGGGATGCCCAAGGAGTCTCTTGTGGTACCAGGTCCGTCGACCGTCGAGTACGACGTCCAACGCCTCCCAGAAGATCAGGTGGGAGCTGCTAAGGGGGCCATGGTGCAGGTGGAGTTGATGGCGGGTGATGCCAAGAGAGCGTACGACTCCATCGCATCTGTGTACAAGCGAAGCTTGGAACTCCGGGAAGATATCCGAGTAAGTGGGCTAGTAAGTATTTACTTTCCTCTTGTAACCCAGTGGGCGTTTAAGCAATATACTCGGATGCAGTATGATTATTTTGCAGTGGGTTCACCCACTCTTAGTGAACCCAGTGGGTGTAGTCCCCGAGACTTCTGTCGAGTGCTTACACCGGCAGTTGTCTTTATATACATTTTCTGTAAGTTGATCAGATCAAAACTAATCTGTTCGAATGTTACCGGTGGGGGCACTCCGAGTGCACCTAGTGGATTAGTCCCGAGAGTAATTTTACTCAGGTCGGGTAGTAGTAGCCTCGTAGGCTTATTTTTGTTATGTATCTTAATAGGGCGGACCTGTTTGAGCTTCATTCCAGTGGGGTCACTCTTAGTGAACCCACTGGGTGTAGTCCCCGAGACCGCTGTCGACTGCTTGCGTTGGCAGGGGTCTGAAGAACTTCGAGTTTTTATTGTTGTCCTTGTTGAATTTGTCTGATCATCTCTTGGCGCTGACTTGCCGAAGACTTGCGAGATGGGATCAGCGTACGACACTCTGAAGGCTGAAAAGATTCAGTTTGCTGCGGAACTGGATGCAGCAATGCTTGCCTTGGCTGGTATGAAGGGTGTTCTGGCTGAACGAGAGAAGTCCTTGGAGGAGTCCCGTGAGGCAAACAAGGCATTGGTGGCCGAAATGGGGAAACAAAGAACCAAGCTGATGGGACAGATGCAGGTGATGAACAAGCGGTGCATAGCACAGGAGAAGTACATCAGTGACTTGGCAAGGAAGATGATTGCGCTTCTCGGTGGTAAGTTCTGTTTCTCCGAGTGCCTCTTGACTGTGTATTTCATTCCGCGCTTACTTTTTGCTCGTCTTGTCTTTGCAGATTTTTGCATGGACGCTGAGGCTGAAGCAGCTGACGTTGAGCGGTCGGTTCTTCCGAACGTTCCACTCGGCGAGGACGCCAATCGAGACATGCTCCGAGCGCACATTCGCCTAGGAAAAGTGGGACCTTTCATCGGTCGACTGAGAGAGGTCGTCGGCCGAATCGACAAGGAGCTGTGGCCCGAAGACGAGTCTCCGCAAGAGATGGAAGGGTTGATGACTCGGCTGGAGGAGGTCCCGAACCGAGTGCACGCGTGGAAGAAGTCTGCGGCTCGCTGTGGTGCGGACGTGGTGCTGTCGCTGGTCTGAGTGCACTTCAAGGAGGCTCGCGAAGAGAAGCTGAAGGCGTTGCAAGTCGCCAACACCAAAAAGCTTCGATTCGAAGATTTCATGGAGACCTTCCTTGAGAGCGCCACTCGCATCGCAGACGGGATCGACCTCGACACTTTCGTGGAGCCTGCCAGTCCCAGTGCCAGTCCTGACGACGCTTGAGAAAACTTTTACCTCGGTATGCCGAGTGTTGGTTGTATGAAACTTTGTCCACTGCTGTTGGCCGTCACATTCGTGGTTCAGTGTCGATAAGCTGGATCTACACCGAGCCAACTATCTATAGACGAACTTTGAATTTGAATCGAATCTTTTGCTCTTCCTTTGCCAAAGAGTTGTTGACACGATTTTGGCTCGTGGTTTTTGTTTGGCGTTTCTTAGTGAAGCCAATGGTAAACATGCGGAGCATGTAATTGTCAGTTGTCTTGACATCTACTTGAGCCTCATTGAGGGTCTGCTGAGTCTCCGAGTGGATCTGTAGGATACACTCGAAGGCAATTGTGTACTTAGGCGATTCATGATCGCGGCTAAGTCTTCGAGTGCGACTGTAAGGTCGTACTCGGAGCGAGTTGTTACTCATGTAATTGTCAGTTGTCTTGACATCTACATGAGCCTGAATGAGGTTCTGATACTCATATAATTGTCAGTTGTCTTGACATCTACATGAGCCTCAATGAGGGTCTGCTAAGCCTCCGAGTGGATCTGTAAGATACACTCGAAGGAAGCTTTCTATTTAGGCGATTCTTGATCGCAGGCAAGTCCCCGAGTGCAACGTTTAGTGCACATTCGGAGAAAGTTAGTACTTAGGCGATTCTTGATCGCAGCTAAGTCCCCGAGTGAGACGTTTAGTGCACACTCGGAGAAAGTTAGTACTTAGGCGATTCTTGATCGCAGCTAAGTCCTCGAGTGCGACGTTTAGTGCACACTCGGAGAAAGTTTGTACTTAGGCGATTCTTGATCACAGCTAAGTCCCCGAGTGCGACATTTAGTGCACCCTCGGAGAAAATTTGTACTTAGGCGATTCTTGATCGCAGCTAAGTCCCCGAGTGCGACGTTTAGTGCACACTCGGAGAAAGTTTGCACTTAGGCGATTCTTGATCGCAGCTAAGTCCCCGAGTGCGACGTTTAGTGCACACTCGGAGAAAATTTGTACTTAGGCGATTCTTGATCGCAGCTAAGTCCCCGAGTGCGAAGTTTAGTGCACACTCGGAGAAAGTTAGTACTTAGGCGATTCTGGCTCGCAGCTAAGTCCCTGAGTGCGACGTTTAGTGCACACTTGGAGAAAGTTTGTACTTAGGCGATTCTTGATCGCAGCTAAGTCCCCGAGTGCGACGTTTAGTGCACACTCGGAAAAAGTTTGTACTTAGGCGATTCTTGATCGCAGCTAAGTCCCCGAGTGCGACGTTTAGTGCACACTCAGAGAAATTTAGTACTTAGCGACTCTGGATCGCAGCTAAGTTTTTTTTGAGACTGGAGTCTGCGACCGCGGAAGAATTTTGAATCTGCAAAAACTCAATCTGCTTTGTATTACTTCAACGATACTTGTGCTTTACATTGCTTCAGTCGACGGTCACGTGTAGAAGCGCTTCAGGAGATCTCCGTTCCATGCTCGCGGCTCATCCGTTTCCCTGTCGAGGTTGTAGAGTCGATATGCTCCGTTGTTCAGCACCTTGGAGATGATGAAGGGTCCTTCCCAGGCGGGAGCCAACTTGTGAGGTCTCTGCTGATCCACTCGGAGCACCAAGTCGCCTGCTTGGAAAGTACGACTCCTGACGTGTCGCGCGTGAAAACGCCGCAGATCTTGTTGATAAATGGTTGAACGAGTCAGTGCCATCTCGCGCTCCTCCTCTAGAAGATCCACTCCGTCTTGCCTTGCTTGCTCTGCTTCAGCTTCGGAGAAGAGTTCAACTCGTGGAGCATTGTGAAGCAAGTCACTCGGAAGGACTGCCTCTGCTCCGTAAACGAGGAAGAACGGGGATCGCCCTGTAGATCTATTTGGGGTTGTGCGGAGACCCCAAAGCACCGAAGGCAGCTCGGTGACCCATGCGCCGGCGGCATGTCCCACTTCTCACAGGAGTCGAGGCTTCGAACCTTGCAGAATAAGTCCATTCGCCCGCTCTGCTTGCCCGTTTGTTTGGGGATGTGCCAGAGATGCAAAATCCACTCGGATACCTTGGCCTGTACAGAAACCTTTGAATCTGTCCGAGTCAAAGTTTGTTCCATTGTCAATGATTATGTTGTGAGGTACCCCGAATCTGGAGATGATGTCCCTGACAAACTTGATGGCCGTAAGGGCGTAAAGCTTCTTGATGGGCTTGGCTTCAATCCACTTTGTGAACTTGTCGACTACCACCAACAGATGTGTGAATCCCCTTTGGCCTGTCCTGAACGGACCGACTGTATCTAACCCCATACTGCAAACGGACAAACAAGAGGGATTGTCTTCAACGCAGATGTTGGTTTGTGGGACTTGTTAGAGTACAACTGACAGCCTTCGCATCGGTCGACCATATCTTTCGCCATCTCATCCGCCTGCAGCCAGAAGTAGCCAGCTCTGAATGCTTTGGCGACGATTGCCCTTGAGGAGGCGTGATGACTGCAGGTTCCCGAGTGAATTTCTTCTAGGATTAACTGTCCCTCCTCAGGGGAGATGCATCATTAAAGAACGCCTAAAACGCTTTCTTTGTACAACTGGCCATCAATGACAGTGAACGACTTTGACCTGCGGACGATCTGTCTGGCTTGGACTTCGTCTTCTGGTAATTCTTGCCTGAGGATGTATGCAATAAATGGAACAGTCCAATCGGGGATGATAGCAAGAATCTCCATGATCAAATCAACCACAGCAGGGACTTCGACTTCAGTCGGATCTGTCGAGCTCTTTGGTTGTACTGGTTCCTCTGTGAAAGGATCTTCTTTAACTGAGGGAAGGTGGAGGTGCTCGAGGCAGACGTCACTCGGGACTGGTCTCCGAGTGGATCCGAGTTTTGCCAACTCATCAGCTGCTTGGTTTTTCAGTCGCGGAACATGGTGGAGTTCCACACCTTCAAACTTTTTCTCGAGCTTCCTCACTGCATTGCAGTATGTGGTTATGGTGGGGTTCCTTACGTCCCACTCCTTTATCACTTGATTAACCACCAACGGAGCATCAGAAACAACGGACACCGAGTGGTCTTGAAAATAATGAGCCACCTTCTTCGCAGTCATGTAAATCCCGTAGATAAGTTTTTGATAATGGGATACCTCTGCTTGGAAGGAGTCAGGACTTCGGAGACATAATACACTGGTCGCTGAACCTTGTATGCTTTGCCTTCTTCTTCCCGTTCGACTGTGAGAACAGTGCTGACGACTTGATTTGTACCCGCGATGTAAAGAAGAAGGGGTTCTTTACTGAGCGGAGCAGTAAGAACCGGCTGGGTGGAAAGTAGGACTTTGAGATCGTCGAATGCGATTTGGGCTTCGTCTGTCCACTCGAAAGTATCTGATTTCTTCATGAGTCGGTACAGAGGAAGTGCCTTCTCACCGAGTCGACTGATAAACCTGCTCAAAGCCGCTAGGCAACCTGTGAGTCTTTGAACATCGTGTATTCTGACCGGCCGCTCCATTCGGACGATGGTCCCGATCTTTTCGGGGTTGACGTCGATCCCTCGTTCGGAAACGAAGAAACCGAGTAACTTTCTGCTGGGGACGCCGAATGAACACTTGGCTGGGTTGAGCTTGATATCGTACCTACGAAGGTTGGCGAATGTTTCTGCCAAGTCGGTCAGCAGGTCGGAACCTTTGCGTGACTTGACTATGATATCATCCATATACGCCTCCACATTCCGACCGATCTGGTCGAGGAGGCATTTTTGGATCATGCGCATAAAGGTTGCTCCTGCATTCTTCAAACCAAATGGCATAGTGATGTAGCAGAAGCACCCTAATGGGGTGATGAAGGCTGTTTTTAATTCATCGGGGCCATACAGACGGATCTGATGATAGCCCGAGTAGGCATCAAGGAATGACAAATGCTCGCAACCCGCAGTCGAATCGACAATTTGATCGATGCGAGGGAGCGGAAAATGGTCTTTCGAGCAGACCTTATTGAGATGCTTGAAGTCGATGCACATTCGAAGCGACTTGTCTTTCTTGGGCACCATGACAACATTGGCGGGCCACTCAGAGTGGTGTACCTCGCGAATGAAGTTGGCTGCCAAAAGTTTAGCCACCTCTTCTCCAATTGTCTTCCTCTTGTGCGCGTGGGACCGACGCAGGCGTTCTCGGACAGGACGAGCGGCGGGATCCACATGCAGTCGGTGCTCAGCCAACTCCCTGGGTACACCTGGCATGTCAGCGGGCTTCCATGCAAAGATGTCCCAGTTCTCACGGAGGAATTGGATGAGCTCGGCTTCCTATTTAGGATCGAGGGTGGTGGAGATGTTCCTCGGGGTAGCGGTGTCGTCCGTCGGGTGGATGCTGACCTTCTTCGTCTCTCCCACCGACTGGAATGCGGACTCCAAAGCTGGCTTCTTCGAACGCATCAAGTCAGCGGGGTCGACTGTTTTCTTGTACTCGTCAAGCTCGAGGACAACGATCTGTTGATCGGCAATCCTCGATCCCTGCTGCAGACACTCCTCGGCCCGCTGCCGATTGCCGGTGATAGTGATCACACCTTTTGGGCCTGGCATCTTCAGCTTCAGGTACACGTAACGTGGACGGGCCATGAAACGCGCATACGCCGGGCGGCCCAGAATTGCGTGGTACGCACTCTGGAAGTCCACCACCTCGAACGTTAGCTTTTCCTTGCGGAAGTTCTTGTCGGAGCCGAAAACGACGTCCAACGCGATCTGGCCGAGTGACTTGGCCTTTCGTCCAGGGATGACTCCATGGAACTGCATGCTGCTCTCGCTAAGTTTGGAGTGTCAGCGTACATGATGTTCAAGCAACTGCCGCCGTGCATGAGGACTTTGTGCAGTCGGACTCCTTCCACCACCGGGTCGACGACCAGGGCCTGCCTCCCTGGGGTGGGTACGTGTGCTGGATGATCCGACTGGTCAAAGGTGATCGCAGTCTGAGACCATTTGAGGAACGTGGGGTTGGTCGGCGTGGCCATGTTCACCTCCCTGTTCACCAGCTTCAGTCGACTCTTGCTCTCAACGTCAGCAAAAATCATCAGTGTTGCATGGACTTGGGGGAACGGATCCTCCTTGTCCTCCTCATCCTGTTCATTGTCCTTTTCACTCGGTTGCCCTTCGCCGAACCCCTGGACCAGGAGGCGACATTGCCGAGTGGTATGCCTCGGGAGTATGGCGTTGCCCTCGTCATCCATCTTCGTGTGAATTGGACATGGCTGGTCCAGGATGTGGTTTCCGAACTGCTTCTTCTTGGGGGTGGACTGAGCCTTCCCCTTGCCCTTGAACTTGGCATTGGTAACGGCTGCGGCCTCTGCCTGCGGAGTGGACAGAGCTTTCTGCTTCTGCTTCCGAGTGCTGTTCCCATCTCCATCGGCGACTGCTTTGTGCTTGCCACTACGAATGCGGTCCTCTTCTTCGCCATTTGCATAGCGTGCCGCTATCTCCATCATCTTACTCATGGAGATGTCGCCTGTTTGACCGAACTTCAGATACAGATCTCTGTACCGCACGCCTGCCTTGAAGGCGCAGACTGCTTGGTGCTCTGTGACGTTCTCCACCGTGTGGTAGAGGGTCGTCCAACGCTGAATGAAATCGCGCAAGGGCTCATTCTGCTTCTGGACACAGTGCTGGAGCTCCACAAGGCCAGCAGAGCGTTTGCACGTCCCTTCGAAGGTCCTGATGAAGACTCGGGCCAGATCTGCCCAGCTGTAGATGCTTGAGGGAGCCAACTGGTTCAGCCACGCTCGTGCCGAGCCGTCGAGCATCAGAGGGAGGTGTTTCATGGCGACGTGGTCGTCCCCTCCTCCGATTTGGACTGCCACTCGGTAGTCGTCCAGCCACGTTTCTAGCTTGGATTCTCCTCTAAACTTGTTGATCCCCGTCGCCAATTGGAAGTTGGGAGGGATGTCAGCCGAACGGATGGCTCGACTAAAACACTCGGGACCAGAGACGATGGTCCTGCTTCCACTCAGACGGTCCATATCGTGACCATCGCGGTGGGCTCGGCCCCTGTCGACCCTCCTCTGGGAGATATGCCCTCTCGCGTCGGGCCTTGGATCATAAGTGTCACCGACTTAACGCCGATCATCATGATGTCGGGGCCCGTAGGGCCCACCCCGCGGTGGGGTGCGTGAGCGGCGACGATCTTCGGGATTCATGGAACGGCTGCCTCCCCTGTGTCGCTGATGAGAACCGGGGCTGTGAACTGACCGATGCGTGTTCGCGCGAACAGAACTATTATGAATCCTGTTGTGCGACTGGGAGACCGCCGAATTTTGCTGCTGCGCCGTGTGCAGTAGGGCACGGATTTGCTCGATCCCTCTGCCAGCCTCTGAATCAGTCGGCTGGAGGGAATCAGCTATCTTGGCGGTGGCAGCCAGGTTGAGGACGGATGTGCGGAACACCTCCACGTTGCTCTGACGAGTGCGCCGACTGGCAGAACGGCGGGGCCGACGGCGAGCGCCGGAGGTTTCGCCGACCTCGTGCTCGTTCCAGCCAGTTTGGTGGGGACTTTCATGGGAGTTGGCCATGTGCACTTCGGCTGCAAGCCCGCGACCCACATACTCGGAAGGAAACTCAGTCGGAACTGAGTCCGAGCGCTGGGACGGCGACGCTACTACAACTGACTCGAGGACCGCCACTTGTGAGGACGCGTTGTGGCGCGCCTGGGCGTGTTGCACCCAACGCTGGAGCCCCGGACGACGGGACCGCTTGTGGCGGCGCGCGACGGCGGCGTAGGTCGACACCGGAGCCGACTGCTGGAGAAGAAGGATACCGCGGGCGCCGGCACGGAAGTGAGTAGCCCCGCGACTGGGGAGCGCCTCGACGTCGAGAGGGGCATCCCGAAGCCATGCTGAATAGTCGACGATGAAGGAGAGATCGCCGAAGAGGATCTCGTGACCCATGCTCAAATCTCCACCGGATGACATGATTAGAAGATGTAGTCGCAAACTCTCCGGAAGTCGCTTAGATGCCTGCCCCACGGTGGGCGCCAACTGTCGTGGGTATAAGTCTGACAGTAGATGTGTAGGGTACGAAATGATGGGTAGAGCCTTAGCTACGGCGAGGTTGTATGAGTTCAGGCCCCTCTATGGTGGAGGTAAAAGCCCTACGTCTCAGTGCTCTTGGGAGCTTGTTGTCGAGTGGAATATGGATTACAGTGAATTGCTAACCCCTGCACCAGTGGGGAAGGGCGGCTTATATAGAGTGTGCTACCCTTCATAACGGTTCGGTGCACAGGGGTGGAGTAGTGGCGAATAACTGCATACGTTATAGGTAACGTATGTCTTAAATGCTAATAAAGTTACATGGAAACGTATGACCGTTGCCCTCCAGGGGGGTTACGATGTACAGAGTGGAATCCAGTCGGTAAGTTTGATACGCTCCGAATGCTCATCTCCGACTGGATGATGTAGGAATCGGCACCGACTGGATGATGGGAAGTCCTTAATTCAGTCGGAACTGACTAAGGGCCTTATCCCTTATGAAGGATAGTCCTTGGGTAGGACCCATTGGGCAGGCCTATGACCCTACCCTAGGACTATAACCCCATCAGTGTATCTCCTCTCAAGTGTACCACTCCGCTTAAAGAAATATTTGTACGAGAGGGACACAAGGAGAAAGGTAAGGTTGTGAGTGGATCGGCCACTAGGGGTTCGTCTACTCACAACAAGACAACCGAATTCATGCCTCCATCCTATGTACTACGCAAATCAAAGGAAGGAGAGGTCTATGCTAAATTCGTTGGTCCCCGTAATGCATTCCGATTCTATGCTATTTGGGTCCCTAAGACTCTTGTAGCTAATGTGAAAGGCCCCATGATAAAATGGGTACCTCAAACCAAGTCTTAATTCGTTACATGCTGTTTTCTTCGGAGGAGCCAAATGGGTGATCGAAAGTGGATGCACCAATCATATGACCGGAGATAGTAACTTGCTCTATGACTTCATGCAAGCCATTCGACCATACATGAGCATTGTATTTGGTGGAGGGTCGAAAGGGCAGGTAATTGGGTTGGGCAAGGTGGCAATCACTAATGACATGTCTATTGCAAATGTCATGCTTGTCCAATCTCTTCAATATCATTTACTTTCAGTTCGCCAATTGGCTTTCGTCGGTTATGACACATTATTTGGACTAACGGATGTGAAAGTCTTTAAGAGAGACACTCTTGAAGTGGCCTTTGTTGGAGAGTTGGATGGCAACCTTTACACGGTTGATTTCTCGAAAGAGAGAACCTTCCATACAACTTGTCTAATGGCCAAGGCCGACATGGGATGGCTGTGGCATCGCCGGCTCGCCCATGTTGGCATGAAAAATCTTCAAAATCTCTTAAACGGCAATCACATCCTTGGACTAACAAATGTATCTTTTAAGAAAGATCGTGTGTGCAGTGCATGCATAGCTGGGAAACAACATCAATCAAGACATCCACCCAAGAACATTGTATCCACTTCGAGGCCGTTAGAGCTCCTTCATGTGGATCTGTTTGGGCCCCCTTCACGGGCAAGTCTTGGAGGGAAAAAGTATGGCCTAGTCATTGTTGATGATTACTCAAGATATACATGGGTGTTCTTTCTCAAGTCCAAGGACGAGACGAAGATCACCTTCATTGACTTTGCCAAACAAGCCCAACGGAAGTTTGACAAGGACATCAAGGCAGTAAGAAGTGATAGTGGCTCTGAGTTCAAGAACTACACCCTAGAAGAATTTCTTAGTGATGAGGGAATTGAACATCAGTACTCCGCACCTTACACCCCTCAACAAAATGGTGTGGCAGAGAGGAAGAACCGGACACTTGTGGAAATGGCAAGGTCCATGTTAGACGAATACAAGTCACCACATAGTTTTTGGGCTGAGGCCGTCAACACAGCATGTCATGCATCAAACCGGCTCTTCCTCCGATCAATATTGGAGAAGACTCCATATGAGCTCCTAACTGGGAACAAGCCCAATGTTAAGTACTTTCGTGTGTTTGGATGCAAATGTTTCATCCTCAACAAACGGGAACGGTTAGGAAAATTTTAATCCAAAACAACTGAAGGGATCTTTGTTGGCTATGGGTCAAACTCTCAAGCCTACAGAGTCTACAACAAATCCACTGGATGTGTTATAGAAACCTGTGACGTGATGTTTGATGAATTTAACCGCTCCCATGGGGAGCAAGTTGATCTAAATGATGCAGGTGAAGAAGACTCCCCACAAGATATCTTAAACATGGGTGTAGGTGCACTTCTTCCCATGGAACAAAGACCCCATGATGATGATGAAGATGATGAGAGTATCTCTCACCCTCAAGACAGTTCACTGCCCATACCTCCACAAGATACTAGCACACACATCATGCCAGTTGTTGAGAATCAAGTGGGAGAACATGTCTCTCACTCTGATCACACTCAAGAACAAGTTGATCTTCAAGAGGTAGACCAAAGTATGGGTATGTTTGATGATGAACCTCAACAGGTGCAACGCGAAGAGGAATATCTTCCTGCGCACATAAATGATCCATATGTTGAGGACGTTGATGATGGAAACGAAGTCGAACCTCGTGAAACCTTGACCTCCATCATGCCACGTGTGGCCGGTCGTGTTGATATTGATCAAATCCTCACCGGCGTGTCGGAAGGTAGAGTGACTCGTAAACAATTAACAAACTTTTGTGCTCACTTTTCGTTTGTCTCTAGTACCGTGCCACACAGGGTTTAGGATGCATTGTGTGACAATGACTGGCTCCTTGCTATGCAAGAGGAGCTAAACAGTTTTACACGCAACGAAGTATGGTCATTGGTAGAACGACCAACTGAGGAACATAATGTCATTGGAACTAAATGGATTTTCAAGAACAAGGAAGATGAGAACGGGACTGTCGTACGCAACAAGGCAAGGTTAGTAGCACGGGGGTATTCCCAAGTTGAAGGTTTGGACTTTGGTGAAACTTTCGCCCCTATTGTTCGTCTTGAGTCCATTCGCATTTTATTGGCCTATGCTGCTTTCAATGGTTTTACTTTGCATCAAATGGATGTGAAAAGTGCTTTTCTTAACGGTCCTCTACAAGAAGAGGTATATGTATCACAACCACCTGGGTTTGTTGACCCTCACCACAAAGACCATGTATATAAACTTCACAAGGCTCTATATGGCCTCAAACAAGCACCCCGTGCTTGGTACGATCATCTTAAGAAGTTCATACTCGATGATGGCTTTGTGGTGGGGGTGATCGATCCCACTCTTTTTACTAAGAGGGAAAATGGTGAGTTGATCTTATGCCAAATCTATGTAGATGACATCTTATTTGGTTCTCCTAACATCCATTTATGCAAGAAGTTTGCGGCCTCCATGACCAAGACCTTTGAGATGTCACTCAACACGGACTTGAAGTTCTTTCTTGGTTTTCAAATACAACAATTTCAAGAAGGGATTTTCTTGTCTCAAACTAAGTACCTCAAGGACATTCTTGAAAAATTTGATATGACAAATGCTAAACCAATGAAGACACCCATGGCCACCGATGTAGTTCTAAATGAAGACACAAACGGTATTCCTTTTGACCCATCTACTTACCGCTCCATGATTGGTTCGCTACTTTATCTTTGCGCATCTAGACCGGACATCATGTTAAGTGTAGGCATATGTGCTAGATTTCAAGCTTCCCCTAGGGAAAGCCATCACACGGCGGTTAAGCATATTCTTAGATACCTTGTTCACACCCCAAAGTTAGGCTTATGGTACCCTAAGGATGCAAAGTTTGATCTTATTGGGTATTCCGATGCGCATTGGGCCGGTGATAAAGTGGGACGGAAATCCACATCCGGTGCATGTCAGTTTCTTGGACTCTCCTTGGTAAGTTGGTCCTCGAAAAAGCAGAACTGTGTTTCTCTCTCCACGGCCGAGGCCGAATATATTGCAGCCGCAAGCTGTGCAACCCAACTGCTATGGATGAGGCAAACACTAAAGGATTATGGTATCACGTATCGACACGTTCCTCTTCTCCGTGATAATGAAAGTGCCATAAAGATCTCCGAGAACCCCATTGATCACCGTCGCACAAAACATATTGATATTAGGTATCATTTCTTGAGAGACCATGTGCAAAAGGGTGACATTGATATTACCCATGTGGGTACCGACATGCAGTTAGCCGACATTTTTCACCAAGCCACTTAGCGTAGCTAGGTTCTGTCAACTTAGGCGTGAACTTGGTATCTTGGAGCTTGACAACATATCTTGAAACCTTGCACACATACACACACTCACATTACGTTTGTGTCTTGATGTGGGCATGCATTTAGGGGGAGTGAGTCTTAATTTTCTGTTTTTAAAGCTTACAATGTACGCATAAATCAATTTCTGTCCCTAAGTAGTACATGTAATGCTTGTAGGCTACCATGTTCATTCCTCATTTGGGGATTTTTCATCCGCGTAGGTTTTTGTGCTACATGGGCAAGACCAAGCACATCGCTCGGAAGACCGTGGCTGGCTCATCATCTCGCGCCCCTACTAGCACGGGGTCGGAATCGGATGAGCCACGTCATCCCTTTAAACGGACTGCCCGGCGTTCTCCGGCCCGGCGTTCTCCCTCTCCACATCTCCCCTCGTCGTCTGATGGTGATGACCCTGACTTCGAGGAGGAGCTTGCCGCCGAGGACCTTCCTGACCAGCACGTCGATCAAAGGTCCAAGCCAAAGCCCGGGACTCGCAGGGCGTCCTACATGCCACCACCTCCTCCTGCCCAGCCCGCAGGTGAAGCTCGCCGCATCTCACTAGAACCTCCTGCTACTTTACGTCGTGCAATCACGAACTTCACCACACTTGGCGCGGCTTCATACCTCACTTTCCGCCGCGACATTGATCAATACGCTGTCGTACGTGACTCTACGGACTCACGTTTCCGCACACACGTCCAGGCGGACATTTTTACCACAGTCATAGTTCCTAAGGGGTTATCTATTCATCTCTATATTGATGTTGAGCATATTCGCATGCACCCGGCGAAATATTCGGGTGCCATTGAGCTTATTGAGGCATCGGGGCTTGCCGCCCCGTTTGCCTTTCATCGCGACTTTAATGCTGCTGCGATTCACCAGTTCTATGCCACATGCCACTTTGGTCCAAACCACACTGTCAGCTGGATCACCTCTGACGTTCGCTTCACAGCTTCTTATGATACATTTGTTGCCGCACTTGGTTTCCCCAATTCCGGCTTCAAAATACATAGGAATGATCCTAACCATGCGCCTAAGTCCATTGACGCGTGTGGGTATCTTCTCAAGCCACTAAGTGAGCTTGATGCGGATGAATGCATGAAGGACCTTAACCAGGTATCCATCTGGCGCTCACCTTACTTCATCATTTTTCAGTGTCTCATCCGCACCATCTATCCCAAGATGGGTGATAAGGGTTCTTGAAGTGGCTATTGTATCGACATCATGTCTCACTTGTTCGAGCACCCCAAGGGCAAAACCAATGTGCCTCATTTTCTATGGCATGAAATTCGGCTTGCTAGCTTTCAGTACAAGCGAGCCTTTCCTCATGCCCCCTTCATCCAGGCTCTTATTAACCATGTTGCTGATTTCTCTGTGGCTGTCACTCACACACATCACAAGTGGGTCATTCCCGCTCACATGGCGGATGACTATGCTCCCAAGAAAACCCCCTCATCCTCCACATCCACTCGCCGCACTGCTGCACGGGCCGCCACCCCCTCATCTAGCTCCTCTCCTCTCGGTCGCATTGCCAAATTCCTTGGCAAGGCACATTCTACTTTGATGAAGGCCGTCTCTTTCCAGTGTGGTCAAACCCATGATGTGGTTTCTTGCTTAGTCTCCTCCGAGAATGCCCTCAAGGCTCGTCTGAGAGCCTCGGGCGCTCTTGATGTGAGTGATGATGAGGCCCCTCCTGCTGCTCCTCCTACTGATTTCGGCTTCCCATCTGGTACTGAGTGGTGTGATTTCCTTGACGAGGCTGGTGGCAGTGGCTTGCCTGATGATGCTAATGATGATGGTGATGACCTCTGAGCGTGATTGGTGCTGTTGATGTCTCCTTTTTTGGTACTTGGTGCCAAAGGGGGAGTAATGTGTCATAGTTTTTAGTCTTTGGAGATTTAATGTAATGGATAAACTCATGTATGGCTACTTATGAATGATTGTGATTTGCTATGGATTGCTATGATATCATCATAGACTATTATGTTTTGCTCCACCACTTCTGTGATGATCTATTATCTTTACATGTTGATCCATTGGAGCTTTGATTTTTTTATCATGCATATACTAAGGGGGAGCTCCGTACTAAATATCTCCTAGACTATAATGTATGTTAAATCTTCTTGAGACCTATGTATATGTTGTTATCAACTACCAAAAAGGGGGAGATTGAAAGTGCATGCTATGCCCCTAATCGTCTTTTGGTGTTAATGACAACACATACATAGGAAACTAATCCTATTTGTTGAGTGTATCTCAGGATGGCAAGTACTTTAGTAGATTGAGAATTATGTGCCAAAGGTTGTCTGAGAAGATTGGGGATTTATATTTCGAGAAGGCTCGGGATTAAGAAAAGATGATGTAGACTAGTCTTTTGAGTTTACTGATATTAAGTATAGGGATCCCGCACTATTAAGAGGGGATCACAGGTTTTGCGATGAACTTGCTCATACCACATCTTTACTCTCATACCCAATACCACATATTCTCCACTCTGTTCTTATATCAAAACAGGTCTATTGCCTCGGACATCCGGCTCCCTCCGGACGTCCGAGGGCCGGACGACCGACAGGCTTCGGAAATCCGCAGCCCTTCACCAGAAGTTTGTGAGTCATATGACTCGGAAATCCGGCTCCCTCCGGACATCCGAGGGCCGGACGTCCGACCAGCCCCGGAAGTCCGGAGCCCTGCACCAGTAGAAGTTGAGTTCTATAACTCGGATTTCCGGCTCCCTCCGGACGTCTGAGGGCCGGACGTCCGACCACCTTCAGAAATCCGGAACCTACCACCAGAAGAAGTTGAGTCGTATAACTCGGATTTCCGGTCCTCTCCGGACGTCCGGTCGCTGTTCAATTCAAAATAGTTCAGTCGTATCTAGAAGCCTTGGACGACCGACCCTTGTCGGACGTCCGACCCCTCGCGGACGCCCGGACTTCCGGCAACTGTCCGATGTCCGGACCCTGTGTGACTTAATGTCTCCCCAACGAGTGTATTTCACTCCCCACTATATATACTCTTCTCCCACCTCGTGAAAGTGTGTTCAACACAGCTAGAATACACCCAAGAACACCTTTCCTCTCACTCACTCTTGTCTACACCAAATCCTAGATCTCAAGAGCATTTGTGAGTCCCTTTGAGTGTTGTTCCAATCAAAAGATAGATCGTATCCCTCTCCTCCTTCCCACCCAAGTGATTTGTGATTTGAGCAAGTTTTGAGCAATCCTCGTGATCTTGTTACTCTTGGAGGTTGGAGACTCCTAGGCGGTAGGAGTCTTCGGAGAGGAATCAAACCATTGTGATATCCCCCGGAAAGTTTGTGAAGGTTTGGAAGCCACCTCAAGGCTTACCACTAGTGGTTGAGAAACGCCTTCGTGGAGTTATCTCAAAGGGAGAATAGGGTGAGCCTTCGTGGCGTTGTTGTGCCTTCGTGGTAACATCCGCCCCTCTAACGGTAACGTAGCTTCCCTCAAAGGAAGTGAACATCGGGATACATCCTTGTCTCTCTTGGAGTTTCGGTTATTCCTAACCCTAACTCTCTACTTGTGTTAATCCTTATTACGTACTTGTATTTGATTATTGTTTACTGCTTGTCTTACTTCACTCTAAATAGCTTACTCCTTGTCGTAGCAATTATTAGGCTTACACTCATATTCCGCACTTTTGCCTAAAATTGCTAAGTAATTATTAAAATTTGGATTTTCACCTATTCACCCCCCCTCTAGGTCCATCTTGATCCTTTTCAGAGGTGATCTTTACTCTTTGCTACTTGGCTCGCATTTATATCGTCATTGAATGTTGAAGTTTGTTACAACGTGATAGAATATGTTGTTTCATGTTCCGCGTATTAAAGTATCAAGCTGCAAGTTTATATTATGAGATCATTAAATTTTACATTAGCGTCACTGAATCACATCGTTTGTTCCACTATTATTCTTTCGCCTTGAGGCTGCTTTCTTTTGCTACTATTATTTTACTGAATTTTGTGCTTGCAGCAAGCTCCAATATTGTAGGCACAAATATTAAGGAACTCATGGTGAATTGATTTGCTCCTCTTGTCTAGGAACCCATGACACTGTGATCCATGGATGGATCATATTGAATGAATATTCTAAAGGATGTTCACGTAGGGTCAATAGCTCCTGTGCGACACATTTGATGCGAATTGGATCCTGTGCGACATATTTGATGCGAATTGAATCCTATGCGACGTTTCTCTGGACCAAATAGCCAAAGGCCCACTCGGGCGATTAAAATGGTCGTCAACGGGAGTGAGGTTATGTTTAAGACATGTGGGTCCTACTTGGCAGATCGTCAACTTACGGCCCCACTTGACAGTGCATCTACTAACGGGCCCCACTTGATAGTGCATCTGTCCCCGTGCCTGGCCTGGCTGTCTGAACCGCCCGTCTGAAGCTCTGTTGCTCCCGGTGGTGAGCCGAAGACGGCGGCGGCGCTTTTGTTGCAGCGGCGGAGCTTTCGATCTCGGCGACGGCGGCGGCTGTTGTGAGTGAATCTGGAACCCTTGTCGAGCCCGTTCCCTTGTGTGTCATCTCACTTCTGTTCCTATTTCCCTCCTTTGTTTTTTTGGTCGATTTGATCCAGATTTGGGTGGGGCGGAGGGGGGCTAAAGGTGATGGAGCCTCCAGAGACAACAACAACGTTGACTAGGTAATCTGTGCATCCTTTCCATCCTATGCGATACCTCGTCTGCTTCCGCTAGCTCACAGCGTGCGCCATTGAAAAACAGGGCCGATGATGCTCGGACATTTGAATTAACTATCGAATTCTTTCCTTCTAAGGCGAAGCTAGGTGATGGTAGCTTGCGGTACATAGAGGGAGATACTATTGTGAAATGGGAGGTTGAATTATCAAAGATTGATCCACAAGAACTACAGAGCATGGAAGAGAAGGCCGTGAGGAATGTGGTGGAAAAAATTGGGGAGAACATTTTTTGGGGTCCAGAGCAAGAGGTAGCATTGTTATGGTTGGATAATTGGAAAGGAGAGTATGTGAGAATTGAGGATGGCGAAGAGATGGTTGATGAAATCGATCAACAAAATGGCTGGACAACCAAACAAACTACGTTTCGTGCAGAGCTGGTTGATCTGAAATCAGATTCTAAGGTTGGATATGTTCCCTCAAAATTGGCTGCACAAATGGTAGATGATGATTGGGCTTCGGAGAGGCAGATAATGCCCATGTGTACGGGTGAGGTGACAGTATTACATGAGGGGGCTCATGCAGATGCACAAGAGGGCTCTGATGGTGTTGCAAGGGTTCTTTCTGTTGATTGGAATTCGGTTGAATTAAATGAACCAACTGATTTAGTCATTGCACCAATGGATGACACTGAGATGGCCAAAAAATTGTGCATTCCAGTACCTGATGAAGATAAGGAAGAGAATGATGAAACTACTAACCCGCTTACTGATGCTCAAAGAGATATATGTGAAGATGTGGATGGACAGCTGATGGAAGATGCTGCAGATGATGTTGATGATGCACATGATGATGAGTTGGTAAATGTCTATGACAAGGAAAACCCTGTTATTGCAGTAGGGAAGTTGTTCCCAAACATGGATGAATTTAGAATGTGTTTCAAGACTTATACCGTCAAACATGAGTTTGATGCCAAGACAAAGTGGACTGACAGAAAAAAGTTTTATGCAAGATGCAGAGGTTTTGATGGAAGTGTCAAGCCTTGCAACTCGTACATATCTGCTAGACGCGAACCTGATGGAAGTACCATTAGGGTCAATCAAATCCCACACCAACATACTTGTATTACAAGTTCACACAGAGTATCAACTATGACATCACAACTTTGGATTGCAGAAAAGATCACTCCTATTTTAGCCAAGAAACCAAATACTACTGCAAAGAAACTTAAAGTGGACTTGGAAAAGCAGTACCCAATTAAGGTGAAGTATAACACAGTGTGGAAGGCAAAACAAAGGGCAATGAAAGAATTATATGGTGACTGGGCAAATACATTTAGGATGCTTTATAATTTCAAAGCAGAGGTGGAGAAGAGGTCACTTGGCAGTGTTGTGGAGATAGATACTGAGGTAACAGAGGAAGGAAGAGTCCTTTTCTCAAAGTTTTTTATGGCTTTAAAGCCTTTCATCGATGGCTTCAAGGCAGGTTGTCGTCCATATTTGAGCATAGACTCATCGTTTTTTACCGGCAAGTGGAATGGTCAATTGGCAGCTTGCAATGCTTTAGATGGACACAACTGGATGTTCCCTGTTGCTATTGGCTTGTTTCAGTCAAAAATAGAGGTCTCATGGACATGGTTCATGATGCAGTTGAAGAGATGCATAGGTCTAGTGTCACCTTTGGCAGTCCACACAGATGCATGCAAAGGGCTAGAAAATGCAGTCAAGAATGTGTTCCCCCATTGTGAGCAGAGAGAGTGCTTCGGCCATATGTGGACGACTTTGATCAAAAAGTTCAGAGGGGGAGAATTTGGTCGCATGTGGCCAGCAGCAAGATCTTACACTAAACAGACATATTCATATCATCTTGGTAAGATAATGAGAGCATGCCCTGAATTTGGTCCATGGGTGAACACCTACCATTCTCTATTATGGTATAGGTCAGGATTTAACACTGCCATCAAGTGTGATCATATCAACAACAACTTGGCATAAAGTTTTAACAACAAGGTGAAGCAGTTGAAAAACCTGCATGTGCATGACATGGTTGACCAAATCAGGATCATGATCATGCGCTTGTGGGAATTGAGAAGAAGGATTGGTGATTGTCTGCAAGGGGACAAGCTTCCTGCAGTGGTACAACACGTGGTCAACAGGAGCAGAAATCTTACACATTTATCTGTTGAAAAATCTTCTGTGTGGGGCACTGAAGTTAGAGATACCAAAAGTGGTAGAAGGCATGTTGTTAACACTGAAATGCATGAGTGCACTTGTTTGGAGTGGTAACACACTGGGAAACCATGTGATCATGCCATACTTTTCTTGGCCTCCCGACCAAATATAAACATGCACCCTTATTTGCACGAATATTACTCAGTAGCAAAATTCAAGGCTGCATATGCAACTCCAATTCCAGCACTTACAGATCAGTCTCAGTGGCCTGAAGTGGACATAGATTTTTCCATGTGTCCTCCCCTAACAAAAAGAAAGGCTGGTAGGCCTAAAGAGAGCAGATTCAAGGCATGGTTTGAGAGAGGTGGGAGTAGTAAAAAAGGGAAGGGAAAGAAGGATGGAAAACCAAAAAGGTCCCCGAAAGGTAACAAAAATAGATGCAAGTTGTGCCAGGAACTTGGGCACCGAGCTGGATCTTCCAAGTGTTGTTACACTCCTAAAAGGCCAAAGTATGTGTGCTAATGTTTTTTATGTTTACTATTTGGCTGCATTTTTCAATTACAAACCAATTGACATGCTTAAATTTTTTAGGAGGAAGTGTGCAGCTGAGCCCCTTGTTGTTGAAGATTGCTGGCCAAAGAAAAAGAAAAGAGGCAATGGTCGTAGAAAAAAGAGAAGTTATGGTGAAACAATGCAAACTGAGCAAAATGAGCAAGACTTGGATGTGTTGCAAAATGAGCAACAGGACTTGGATGTGTTCCAAAATGAAGATGTGGTCCAAAATGAGCAAGACTTGGATGTGGTGCAAAATCAAGATGTGGTGCAAAATGAGCAAGATATGGATCTGGTGCCAAATAATTATCTTCGAGCTGATGTTGTGCAAGCTGAACCTATATTAGAAGTTGTGTTGCCTAACCCTGTTTTTCCAAAATATGTGGTGCAAAATGAGCAAGATATGGATCTGGTGCCAAATGATTATCTTCTAGCTAATGTTGGTGCAAGCTGAGCCTATATTAGAAGTTGTGTTGCCTAACCCTGTTTTTCGAGAAGATGTGGTGCCAACTAAGCCTATATTGGAAGTTCTGTTGCCAACTGAGCTTGATGATATTCCAGCTGATGCAGTGATGAAAACCAAGAGCTTGAGTGAACTGGGTATAGTGGTAAAGAGAAGCACTGATAAAAAGAAGAAGAAGAAGAAGCTGAAGTGAAGTGAACTCGGTGTTGTACTATGCTATAGAATAAAACTTTGCGTGAGACAAATTTCCAGTTTGAGACAAAATTCAAATTTGAGTAAAAATTCAAATTTGAAGTTATTTGGTATGTGGTATGGTGTTATATTTTTCATATGAAATGTATTTGTGTAATACTATTCAAGTTTGAGACAAATTTCAAGTTTGAGACAAAATTCAAATTTGAGCCAAAATTCAAATTTAAAGTTATTTGTTATGTCATATGGTGTTACAATGATTTATGTACTATTACACATGTTAGGTGATTAATCGGAGAACTTTTATTATGTGAAACTTTGGACATGAAAAATATGCTCCAAATGAGCTCCAAAACCCCCTCCAAGCCCCCGTGCAAAGCCCCATTTGTAAGCAAGTTTTTTTTGACCTTCTCCAAATCAGCCAAAAAATGAAACTTGACATATTAGTCATATAGAAAGATGATTGGCACAAGTTTTATATTTTTTGATTTTTTTGAATTAGTTATAGCCAACCCTAACTTTTAAAACCCGTACAACCTCGTATGTGATAGCCACTTTTGTGAAGGGTTTTTCATGAAAAACTTCATAGTCCAAGTTTACTATTTTTCCTAGCAACCTAGTCATATAGAAAGATGATTGGAACAAGTTTTATATTTTTTTGATTTTTTTTGAATTAGTTATAGCCAACCCTAACTTTTGAAACCCGTACAACCTCGTATGTGATAGCCACTTTTGTGAAGGGTTTTTCATGAAAAACTTCATAGTCCAAGTTTACTATTTTTCCTAGCAACCTAGTAATATAGAAAGATGATTGGAACAAGTTTTATATTTTTTTGATTTTTTTTGAATTAGTTATAGCCAACCCTAACTTTTGAAAACCGTACAACCTCATACGTGATAGCCAATTTTGTGAAGGGTTTTCCATGAAAAACTTCATAGTCCAAGTTTATTATTTTTCCTAGCAACCTAGTCATATAGAAAGATGATTGGCACAAGTTTTATATTTTTTTAATTTTTTTGAATTAGTTATAGCCAACCCTAACTTTTGAAAACCGTACAACCTCGTACGTGATAGCCACTTTTGTGAAAGGTTTTTCATGAAAAACTTCATAGCCCAAGTTTATTATTTTTCCTAGCAACCTAGTCATATAGAAAGATGATTGGCACAAGTTATATATTTTTTTGATTTTTTTAATTAGTTATAGCCAACCCTAACTTTTGAAAACCGTACAACCTCGTACGTGATAGCCAGTTTTGTGAAGGGTTTTTCATGAAAAACTTCATAGTCGAAGTTTAATATTTTTCCTAGCAACCTAGTCACATATAAAGATGATTGGGACAAGTTTTATATATTTTTGATTTTTTTTGAATTAGTTATGCTCTACCCTAGCCCTTGAAAACCTCTCAAAACCCCATCAAAACCCCTCAAAACCCCGTCCAAACCTCTCAAAACCCAGCACCCCATCGGACCATTGGATCGCCGTGAATGGACGGTCTGGATCGCGCATTAGGGCTACGTCAGCAGCGATCCGTGGCCTTCACTCTGATTGGCTGGCCATTTTAGCCCTCTTTTTTATTGCTGGACGAGAAGACGCGTGCATGCGTTGTTGGGCTTAATTAAAGGTGGCCCACCCTTTTATCCGTTGGACGAGAAGACGCGTACCAGCCTTGCATGCATGCGCGTAGACCTGCCTCCCCTCGCTCGCCCGTAGCCCTGCCTCCCCTCGCTCGCCCGTTGGACCGACACTGCATGCATGCGCATCGATCGAGCGGGAGCACGCCCGACGCCATAGAGAGCAGCAACCCGACCGACGCAGCAGAGGCACGCAGCGGCTCAGCCATGCAGAAGCTCGTCGCCCAACCCGACCGATGCAACAGTCATCTTTCGGCTCGTTTTAATTGCTCATGTGCGACGTGTACCCTGTTTTAATTGACCGTGTGCTACATGGGGTGTGTACACACTCGATGCCCCCTCGATGCCATGCGGTAGCCGTTTCACACTCATGCACACCATGGCTAGCACCCCTATTTAAGCACGGTTTTTAAGCACCCCGTAACATCATCTTCTCCCACCGTCTCCTAGTCCATCTTCTCCTTCTTATTCATCTCCTAGTCCATCTTCTTCTTCATCTCCTAGTCCATCTTCTCCACCTCTCACGCCGGAATTTGAACTACTACACCAGGATGACCTACCGTGTGCCGCCCACCGTCCCCGAGATGCTCTACCCTCCCCAAGTCCAGGTGGAGAACACCCTACGGGTGTGGGCGATCTCGAGGTGGAGGGGTGCAAGGGCACTCACCGAGTTCTTCCTCTCCGCCGGCTACCGCCACCTCCCGAGGGGTTCTCCGGTGAGGTTCCACGTGGAGGAGCTGACCAACAATGGCTATCCTATCGGCCTTATTGTGAGGTTCACCAACAGCGTCGATGCTTACAACCTCCTCGGTCGTGTTTTTTGGTGTGGATGCGAGTTTATCGCATTCACAACATACAACATCTTCACGGATCTGGACAACATCTTCCCCAACGGCAGCATGCACACTCTCCCGTACCGCACCGATGGTGACGACGAGTGAAGGAGGCCTTGGAGCTTGGAGCACCCAGTGGTGCCATGGGGAGGAGGAGGAGGAGGAGTTAATTTATCTAGTTAGGGTTTAGGGTCTTATCTATCTATATATGTAATCGTACTATATATCTATGTCTTGCTTATTTATCTATGTAATGGTACTATATGTCGTGTTCATATATGTTCTATATATCTATGTCGTGCTTATTTATCTAGGGTACCCATTTATCTATGTTCTATCTAGTTCATATATGTTCTATCTAGTTCTATCTAGTGCATGCAACTGAATGCTCGCGTTCCCGTAAAAAAATACTACTTCTGTATTTGGGTACCCTCTGTATTTAGTGTTAGCGTGTTTTGCAAGCGTTGGCCGTTTCGGTTTCCGAGGCAGGCTGGTGTAAATGATGAAAAGACCACACACCCACCCACCGTCTCTTCGCACCACTCCCCCATCTCCTCCTACACAGAAACCGCCACCCTCCGTCTCTTCGCTCTCTCCCCCATCTCCTCTCTCCCACACGAGGCAACCGCCGGCACCATGGACCAGAGCATTGCCTGGCAGAAGGTCGTGCAAGATCTCGCCGGCAACAACCAAGAGATCCGTGAGCAGCTTCGTGAAATCACGGGCTGGTTCCCAAGCATCGAGATGATGCAGAACGACGCCCGTGGCCTGATCAAGGTGATGCGAGAGGAAGAGAAGCTCCGTGCCTTCCCCCCGGCTACCGCGTCCCACCTTGCTCTGTCATCCTTTGGGCGATGAGGGAGTTGCAGCGTACCACCGACCCGACGCAGCGCGCAAGATGGTGGATGTACCGCTCATCCAGGATGACGGCACCGTAGCCGGATCCTACTCGTCTTGCCTCGAGGACGGAGAGGGTGTGCTGTCCTCGCACTGCCGGCCGCCATCCTCGACCCTGAAGTGCAGATCATTTCGCCAGTCTTCACTGGCGAAAACAAGAAGAAGAAGCCGGTGGTGCGCCGCTCAGAGCGCCTGAAGAACCTCAAGAACAACTGAAGTGCATCGTCAGGGGATGTTACTGGTTAGGTATGCTGCTATATGTCAGCATATAAGTTAGAACTACTTTTGGTATATGGATGTAAGCTCTTGTTGGATGAAGTGTTGCTGGTGTTGGCTGTACGAGCTGATGCTGCAGTTATTTGTTGGTGCGATCTGTGCTATCTGTTATCTGTTGCTATCTATTGTTGGATGAACTATTTTTTATCTATTTGCTATCTGTTATAAGCTAAATTTCTGGTGCTATCTGTTATGTTATCTGCTATCTGTTGTTGGATGAACAACAATCGATTTACATCTGTGTCTCAAAAAATGATCCATCACAGCCCATGACAATAACGTTTTTTGTTTGACGATGAACTCTGCACCTCCACTCTGGTTTTTTTGAACGAGATGCACCTCCACTCTGTTAACTGAAGAATTGCTGCACATTATGAATTGTTGCATTTTTTTCATCAATTGCTGCATTTTAAAATAATCCATTACAAAAACAGGCAGGTTTTGCTTCACATAAATTCAAATTCAGCTACCAAATGAAACTAGATTGACACACTGACTGAAACTCTAACAATTTCTAGCGATTGATGAACATCAAGTAAAAGAAACCCATAGCAATGACACAGCAATAAAATGCTCCATCCATCATATTTGCTTGTTGCTTCAAATCGATCAGTTGCTTTAGTTGATTGCCAATTTTCTTTAATTCACACCCTAGTTCAGCTTGCCCATAACAATGACCTGATCTGTCCGCCAAATGGGGGGCGTGTTCCACAGCAAGCGGTGCCCCAAAATTGAGCCCTTCGGTTGATCCCTCCAATTTCAACCTCTCAACGTACTCATCGAGCCACTCGAAATACCCACATTTCTGCAGAACCTAACAAACAGGGGTCGGCAACTCATGAACTCTAGATACAACCCTAGCTCCATCGCCCAAATTTGACGAAAAAATAAAAAAAATGGGAGAAATGGACCATACGATTGGTGAAGTAGACAGATCTAACCTACCCCGGCTGTGGCCTGCTCAAGCATTTCACGAAGTCGCGCCCACGGTTGCCATTTTCTTCCCTCATACAAGTCAGACGCTTCAGAGGCTCCATGCGTGGGCAATCGGGGCATCTTGTTAGCGGCACTGGACCGGACTTCCTCCATTGGCGGGAGGCCGAGCTCGAGCTATACATCACTCGCCAGCGACACGCTTCCTCGCCGGAGAAGAGGAAGAAGAAGGTGGGGGAAAGGGGGGAAGGGCAAGCAATGGGGGGAGGATGGGCTGGCTCAGGTCCGGGCACGCGGATGAGCACGGCCATGCTTATGTGGATAAGTTGTGGGTCCCGCACACATGCGAGTAAGTGGTGGGTCTCATGTTGACGTGGATAACTGGTGGGTCCCGCGTGTCATAACTTAACCCCTTGAGTTTTGCATTTCATGGTTAAACAGAGCCATGTCGCATTGCAGCTATTGTTTGCTTCAAAGATGTCGCACCAGAGCAATTTTGATCACAAAGTCGCACTGCTTTCATTCCGCATCAAATACGTCGCACAGGAGCTATTGACCCGTTCACGTAATGTGTCTTGCTGTGGCGATTTACAAGATCTCTTCTCTACTCAGAACCCAAGTCTGGAGATTGAGGATACTGTACAGATTATATAAATAGTGTGCTTACTGTACAATATGTTTTTGTGTTTATATTGGGATATAAATAGTGTGCCTACTGTACAGAGTGTACAAAAAGTGTGCTTACTTTATGAATCTGAAGGATTTTGGTCTTGTGTTTGCAGGAGTCTGTTCTCCTGAAAGGAACTCAACAAATTTCTAAAAACCAGTTAGTTACTTTATTAGTAACCATGCACATGTAAGGCAGTTCTCAACACATATAAATTAATCTTTAAGAATATAATTCAGACAATTTAGATAACAATAGAAAGCATGATATTTCTTATAGTTAATTCAGTCTAGATCGACCGAATTGCAATACTATGTTGATTCAATTTACAATGCCAAACCAAAAGTAGACTTTTCAAGCGGGTGTACAGAAGCACATCAAGGGCTGATTGAAAACTACAAGTTGTGAAGGTGATCATGTAGCATAATTAGGCAGGGTAGAGGAGTGATGTGCTTGCGTGAACCGGTGAAGGTTCAAATCTTGTATCTACAATTTCACATCAGTCACAGACTTGTATGCTGACATAGACTGCCCATGCAACCTGCTGGCTCACCGGCTTGGCCTGGATCGTAGTATTGCAACCTGCTGACACCAATTCCCAACACCACCCATTCTAATTCCGGATACTCACAAAAGTGATGCTAGCTAGTACCAAGATTACTGTGATCACTTTAACTGAACTTTGTTCCTATTGTGCTCAAACGTAGGCCGTCATATTGCTATGGAACTTGAGCGGATCATGCCAGTGCTAGAGAAGTGACAAGCAAATAGTATCCGACATGTATATAGGCTAGCCAACTTAGTGCTCAGCTCATGTATCTTCTTACTAGAGGACACAAATGTATTGCTCAGTGCTCACTCGCCAATAATTGATTCATTGCACACATCACCGTCTCTTTACTTTGGATGGCTGAGACGTATAAATCAAAGTCAAAAGGACATACTCCAACCTCTCCAACACAATGCAGCAGCACCAGTAATCTTTGTAAGACCCTATTTATTACGAATATTAATGTATAACAATGTAATGCAGCCACACATGCCTCTAGCAGCCACTTTATGGTTTCGACTCTTCTGTCTCTAAATTACTTCGTCTTTTCTGTGTGGTATCCAAACAACAGTTTTGGAGTATTCCTGTGTTTTGGATTCATGTAGGAATTCAGGACATGCATCTCAATCCATCCGGTTTTTTAGTTCACGCATTGGGGGTGAGACCTAAATCTAGAATTCTAGATTGTAATTGCATGGGGTTCCTACTCTTGACCTGTAAGTTACACTGCTTCCCACATATACAATTTTTTTTTTTTTTTGCGATGAGCTTCCCACATATACAATTTGATGTTACATAATACAGCTTCCCACCTAATATAAGTTGAGCAAGCAAACAACGTTCAACTTGTAAGCACCGACAATAGTTGCTCTTCCACGGTTACCATCTCTTTTTCTTTCATTCTTTCTTGTATGACATAGTAGTCCATGAGGTCTCATCATCTTTGCCACGTGGCGAAGCATTGCCGAGAGTTAAGGCTGCTCCCAATGCTCCACTTTGGATAGGTGCTAAGCATGCCAACAAGACAAAAAATCCTATGTGATAATCTAATTAAGAAGAGAGAGAGGAGTTTGGTGTCCTCAGAAGAAAACGGTGCTAGTCACGGAAACCTATGCAAAACATTAAAAATGAGCAGAACTAGCCTATGCATGCAAGACTTTAGTTGCTAAATAATTAAATGAGACAACCTTAACAACAACAAACTAAACACCAATGAATTAAAGATTATGGTTGCTTAACATATTTAATGCTCTTAGCACCTCACTTAGCAGCTTTGCATTGGAGGAAGCCTAAGGAAAGCCTTTCGGCAAACAACAATGAGCACAACGTCGCCGTGTGTCCGTCACCTGATAGGCCGGCCCCACACCTACGTCGAGTCCGTGCTCTGACGAGAGCTATGCTCAGCAAAGAAAACGAACAGGAAGATGTCACGTGTTCATCACCTGATATGCCATTCTTTTCCGAGGGCAGAAGACTCTCGGTAAAGGTAGCACTCTAGTGTTGCCATTCTTTTGCATGAACATCCCCTGTCAGGTGGGATTAGCGGATCCACATGTCCGGTCGAAACATTTTAGTCAACGGTGCTATACCCAGTGGTACTGCATAGCTCTCGGCAAAGAATACGTTTCTGGATTCACGTTATTTTTCTGTTTTTTAAATTGAAATATTTCAGTTACAAGAGGGTCCACCTATCACAATGTTTCGATGACACATGGTTTACCGAGTGTTCCTTCTTAGCTCTCGATAAAGACAACAACAAGTCATGGAGTCGTGAGATGCAAATGAACATGCCACGTGACATCTCTTTGTCGTGTGGTTCTCTCGGTGTCTATATCGTTTACCGAGTGTGTCTTCTTTGCCATCTCTTCCTCACGACAACATCACCTCGTTGCCGTGAACCTTTAGTTGCCGAGTACTATTCTCAACGTATGTTTGTTTGCCGAGTGGCCGTGCTTTGACCATCGACGAAGGGCCAAACATTCGACGTATAAGGAAATTCCAATAGTGCCTCTAGCAGCCAATTCATGGTTTCTTCTCTTCTGTGTCTAGAATTAACGGCGGAGCTATGTGTATTCCTGGGTGGTTGTGCATCCCCCCCCCCCCCAAAGCTTTGAACCAGTTTCTGAAGAAAATTTTATTGAGAGAACTTCGATGAAAACTTTTTTAGCATTTGCCCCCCCCCCCAAGCACTCGTACTTTCTTCCCCTCCCTCCATATTCCGTCTAGCTCCGACGCTCCGTCACTGTCTAGAATTACTTCATCGTTTCTATGTGGTATCCAAAAAACAGTTTTGAGTATTCTTGTGTTTTGGATTCTTGTAGGAATTGAGGACATGACATCTCAATTCCTCCTATTTATTAGTTCTTGCATTCGGGATGAGGCCTTAATCTATGTGTTACTTGCATGCTGTTTCTACTCTTAAAAGTTGAATGCAAACTAATTTGGGTCTAACGTTTCTTCCCCCTCCGCCTCCCCTTCCGCATCGCTCCCGCGAGCGACCGGGAGGGCTAACCCTAGCGCCGCCGGGCCGGGCTATCCCTCTCCACTCCCTCCCCTTGCCGCCGCCGTTGCGCGCCGCCGGGCTAAGCCCAGTCGGCGTCGGCGACGGCGGGGCTCCTCACTCCCCCCTCGAAGACGACGGCGTGGGGCGGGCTGTTCGGGCGGCGTGCGTCCGTAGGGTGCCTCGGCGTGGTGGCTGGGGTCTCGCGGCAATGTTGCGGACAAGCAACACGGCGCGGGAGGGCTACAGGTGGTGGTGCCCGTCCCGGTGGCGGCGGCCCGATCTGGATCCGGTGGGCGCGGATCCAGTCGGCGGCTGGCCTGGTGGCCGCCGGTGGCTCCCCCTGCTGCTCCTGGAGGTCCCTCGTGCCTTCATGGGAGTGTGGGGTGGTGGCTGCTCGGCTGCAGGGGTGGTAGCGGCGCGCTCGCCCAGATGTGATGGCCGGATCGGGGTGGGCGGCGCGGGTGGGGTAGCGACCCGCCGTGGCTGGTGCTCCGGCCATGGGTGTCTGTGCTTGGAGGCCCGACACGGGCATTGGCCCCCTGGTGCGCGGCGGCTACACGGTAGCTCAACGGTTTTGTTCGCGGCGACGGTTGGCTTACTCCGGCGTCGGCTCATCTGCGGGCGGACCATATCGATCCTTGCTTCACCCTCTCGTCATGTGTGTGCTACGTGCGCCAAAGAGCTGGACCTCTCCCAGCTACGGTCCATCCCTCGTCTCGCGTCCGGAGTAGCAGGACTGAGCTCGTCTCGCGCCCGGTGCTGCAGGACCGAGCTCCTCTCGCGTCCGATGTAGCAGGACCGAGCTTGTCTCGCGCATGGTGCTGCAAGACCGAGCTCGTCTCGTGACCGGTACGACAGGACAGGTTGATGGAGGCCAGTTTTTGCAGGCCTTTGGGTCTCAGCGCTGGGATCCAGGGGTTCGAAAGACGGCTCCTTTCCCTCGTCTCTTTGGTCGGGGTAGTGGCGTGTCTCGGGTGCGGTGGTGTCAGGGTGCTGGATTCCGGGGCGGCGACCTTGGGGTTGGTAGCGCGGTGCTCATGGGCAGAGCCCGTGTTCGGTGTTGCCTGGTGACCATGGCCGTGTGGATGACGTGGTAGCCTGGGGTATGGCGCTCGATGGCGGTGAGTATTGCTGGGGTGAAAACCTATTCTATCTTCGGATGGACCGGCGGCGGCGAAGCTCGTTCCCTTCTTGAAGGCGTCGTCGCGGCTCTCATTGCCCGTCGTGGTGCTCCAGGGGAAACTCTGATCGCCGGATCGGGCGGTGGTGGCGCTCCGATGTCGTAACCTTCCTGAAGGTGCCGCCTTGGAGCACATGATTCGTTGTATGTGGCTTCATCTTTTCACGGTGGCGTGTTCACGCTTGAGTTCCCCTATTGCTCTTGTAGTGCCAGGGGTGGTGTTGTTGCGTTCAATACCTCTGTATCTTGCCTTGGGTGTGTGCGTATGTTGTGGTGGCGTGCGTTTGTACGTGCTTGTTGATGGTGGTTGCTTTATATATAATATATAAAGCGGGGCGTAAGCTTTTTTTTGGCAAAAGCTGAGTATAAGAGTATTTATTCATCACAATGTATCAGTCCCACATGCAATTTCAAGTTACAGAATACAGCTTTCCACCTAATATAAGTTGAGCAAGCAAACAGTGTTTTACTTGTAAGCAACAACAATAGTTGCTCTCTTCCACTGTTACTACCTCTTTTTCTTTCTTTCTTGGAGCTGACTAGGCAGCGGCCCCGCACCATGGTGTTCCCATGCAGCGGCTGTTATACGCCTGCACGTGCATGACAAAAAAAGTGCAGATTGCATGTACATACGTGCACTGAGTAATATTTCCCACTAGTACTAGCTATGTACTAACATGCTGTCACAGATTTTTTTCTCACATCACCATGCATGCATGGAATGACATCATCAAGTTTTTTTAATGTTTGAAATTCAAAAAGTTTTATCTTCAAAACCGTTAATTCGATTGATGATCTGTTTTCACCATTGACTTTGTCGCAGCGAGATCTTCGAAACTAGATCCCATGTTGATATGTTTTGACATTTTTTTCCGGTCCGTACTTGCCACATTTTTTCATTCACTTGCCATATTATCAACAACTTGTCTAACAAAAAATAGCTTAATTGCCATATTTTTTTGATGTTGTTCTTGTACTAAGCTTGTCGGTGCTTATAATTCCAGTTGCCATAATGTTTTGACGTGCTTGTCATTTTTAATTCTGCCTAATTGTCATGTTGTCTCATAAAACTTGTCAGTGGTTATATAATCCGGTTGCCCTAAATATTTTGTCATGCTTGTCATTTTTATTCTACCTAGTTGTCATATTGCCTCACAATGCTTGTGAGTTATTATAAAAATTAGTTGCCGTGGTGTTTTGTTGTACATACGAGTCTTAATTCTACCTAGTTATCATGTTGTCTCATGAAAAGCTTGTCGATTGTTCTAAAACGTAGTTGTTATGATGTTTTGCTGTATTTGTCAATTTAATTATACTCAGTTGTTTCATATAAGATTGTCACTTGTTGTAAAATTTAATTATCACATTATTTTGTAGCCCTTGCCATTTAAATTCTATCCAGCAACTGGTTATTTTGTGTACTGTAGCAGATTGAAAATAAATAATATATTTTAAAATAAATGAGGAGTACTAGTAGAGTAGCATGGCAACAGCTGTCCTCTACGTCACTGCTCCCTCCTGGCACCACCAACCCCACTGCTCCTTTCTATAGGAGTTTTGGTTTTAAAGATACATAGTACTACAACACTTTGCATAGCAAATGCTAGATGAAAAAAAGCATTGTACCAACTATCGACTACCAGCTACAGCCCCTATGTGAGAAAAGCACCTCACTGCGTACGGTAGAAAAATACAACAGCAACTTACGTCCACACATGCGCGCATTGCCTCTAAAAGGAATCCCGTCCGAGCCGCCGCACGGGAGGGCGGCTGTGCATCCTACACTACTTAGATTTTCCCTTCTTTCTTTCTTGTATGAGATAGTAGTCCATGAGGCGTCATCATCCTGGCAATGCTCTTCTTTTAACTCAACACCCATATGTTTGGTGATCCCACTTTGAGTGTAGGTGTAACTGAAACCCATGCATCTTTCAGCGTCAATATGAGCCACCGCTTGTAGAGCCTTGGTGCTCGTGTTGACCGCAAGCATCCATGCCTTGCAATCGGAGAACTCAACCTTGGTCTTGATGTAAAGAATACCATCATCATGCAGGCTCACAGCAGGACTCCTTGCGTGGAGCCCCGTGAGGACCCCACTAGTGGGGACAGGGCCTATAGCCCCGGCCCGTAAGGGGCTTTAGTCCCGGTTCACCAATCGGGACTAAAGTGGCGGGACTAAAGGCCTAACCTTTAGTCCCGGCCCTGTTTCAAGCCGGGACCAAAAGTGCTCCACGTGGGCGCCTCGGAGCGCCCTCAGGGGCAGGCCCTTTAGTCTCGGGTCGTAACATGGACCGGGACTAAAGAGTTTCAGGTTTTGTTTATTTTTTGGTTTTAAGGTTTTAGGGTTTAGGTGTTCGGGAGATTAACGTGATGCCTCGTTTGGTGTTCGGGAATTAGTTTTGGTATAATTCTAAATAGAAATAATTATGCATATATATATAAGATTAACTTATCTTACAAGCGAGCATATATATACAATTATATGGAGATCTGAATTATCGGGACTAGAGCCTGTCTATTCGATTACATGGACCAACATCAGTAATGGCCCCTAGCTACACTAAATCGTCCTTTGTCATCTATAGCTTCCGTCCTCAGAAAGGTCGCAAGCTCCTCTGCAACAGCAATCACGCGTTGCTCTGGTAGGGACTTCTCCCTCATGGCCGTGTACTATATAAGAAGAGGAGATGAATATGAATATCAATCATGATAACAAAGAATGACGGGTAAAAATAGAGGTGTGAATGTTCATTGCTTACGTCGAATCTGTGATCCTTGTGCTTAGAGGTAAACGTGCGAATGGTCTCGCAAACATAGTATCCGCATAGATGCGTCCCCCGTGGCTGCTGGTCGCACATTACGAGAATAGAATATATATAATCAAAATAATAATCTAGCATCATAAATGTATTGAAAATAGAAGTATATCATACTACTACTTACCTGAGCCGCTCTAAAGGTCAGCTTCTCAGGCTCGATACCGGGAGTCGCACTTGAACCGCTTCCAAACCTTGCCCGACAAGGATAATGATTTGCTAAGTTTTTCATTAATTGATATATCAGAAAATCATTAAAAGAGACCGATAGAGCACAAGAATGATTGAAATTACCCTTGGAGCATGTCCTGCAGGCTTTGGAACTGTTCCAAGGGTCTCGATAATGGGTCGAAGGCATCAACTCTTCCCTTATCAATTTGAATGTCCAACAGAATCCAATGGAAGCTGCACATGTATATATATATATGCGTCAGTAACTTATCAATTACACTTATAAGTGAATGGATACAACAGAGTAAAGACCCTCACCTGAAGTTGTATGGAAACAGTATGTGGTCACAGAAATTTTGATCTGTTAGAAACCTTAGAAGGTTTTCCTCCGTCTCCTTGGGTTTATCACTTAGCGTCGCTATATGTATTTTATCCGGGTCAATAAACCCAATATTTAGGATGTTCCTATTTTTACAATCTAGAATCTTCATTCTACATAATAGAGTACAAGTTATATATAGACAATGAATTGAAATAACTAAACAAGTTATATGTAGACAATGAATTGAAAAACTTACAGACAATAGCAACTCATAAGCGATTTGTCGAGGGCGTCGGCATTGTACGTCTGGAAGAGTTCATCAAAGTCGATATGGATTTCTTCGGGGTGGCCGTAGTACTCCCGTGGGACACCCACCACGATCATCGTTCTCCCATTCTTTGATTCACTTAAGTACCATGTATGCAAGTAACACATATTTGTTGGGAGATCATCTTTGCTGACCAAAGGCGCTCCCATGACAAACTGTGGCTTAGGGGCTACCACAGCCTTGGGTAACCTGTCGTCTTGGGAAGCCAGAATGTCTTCAACCGGGATACCCCATTCATCCGCCCACTTCTTTGCTAATTCCAAATCTTGCCCCTGCACCGGAGGGGGGACATTCTCGGGTAACACCCTGAGGGGTGGGATCGACTGTTTGGCCTGCTGTCCAAGCTGAGGAACGTCTGATCTTTTTTTGCTTGTAGTTGAACTTGATTTGCTCCCACTTGCACTTGCACGTGATCTGCTCTTTTTCACTTCCTTCTGCAATGTGCGTGTATAGTCATCAGGCTTATGGTGTAAGTCATACTGTGATGGAAGGGTCGTGAAGTATTTTGCATATGCTATTTGCTTCTCGATGTATTCCGGGAGGGGCTCGGGTTCCTTCTTTTTCATCTGCGCATCATGATGTTCCTTTGCTATCCTGGCGTTTTCCTCGGGGGTACGATCATAAGGTCTGATAGGAAGATTAGCATAAGGTACCTTTGGGAGGGGCGACAGTTTGCGCTTTGGGGGGCTCCATCGCTTAGAAATCATCGGCGGAGCGTTCTTGCTGGCACGCTTCCGCTTAGTATCCGGAGCGGGCGGCGGCGGAGACGGATGACCCAAGTCCGGCGGCGGTGATCGAGATGGACTCGTGTTGTGCTGGCCGATGTCATGTAGAGGGCTTGGAGGTAATGGAGGTGTAGGTGACCTGCGACGACTCGGAGGCAGTGTTGTCCTTGGGGCCGAGCCTGGAAGCTTGATGTAGTTCTTGTCCCATAGGATGACTCCACCCAGTACTTCTCCGAGTGTCCTCTCATCTTCGGGTCCAGCTATGTCGAGCTCCATATCATGAAACCCCGCCATGATTTCATCCACCCCGACTTTAGCAAAGCCAGCTGGAATCTCACGGCCATGCCAGCGTGCATCAGGGCCAGAAGGTAAAGCTTGTCCGACGGCCACCGTCATGGATATGTTCTTGAATTTCTGATGGAGTTCACATGATGTTGACTCCTTGATTCCATCCACGGGGTAGCCGGGACCGCCCTCTATCATTCTTCGTTCATCATCGGGCGGGGCCTCAGATTCAGCCACGCTGCTTTTCCGCTTAGATGGGGCGCCGGTAATATCAACTGCAGGATCTTCCTGGCGCGGTACTCCTCTAAGCTCATCAATCTGCTTCTGTTGCTCGTTAATCCTGGCAAGCAACTGGTTGAACTTGTCATTCTCCTCATCCTGCTGCCGCTTCTTTGCTCTCTCTCGGCTTCTGTAAGTGTCTTGGTCTCTGGCAAACCCAAGCCACCACGGGTAAGAAGGACCGAAGCCTCGCGTTCGTCCTCCATGTTCGTCATTGCCGAGGACCAGTGTGAGCAAATCTTTCTCTCTATCTGCAGTGAACTTTCTTCTTCCCTCCTTAATTTCTTTCACTATCCTTTTCCAATTCTCCCTGGGTATCCTAAGACCGTCACTGCAGATGAGGTCCCCTGTTTCTTCGTCGTATGAACCACCATGCGCAAGGAACCAAGTTCTTGCTCTCAATTCCCACTCATCACGGAGTGGTTCAGGTAGGATGCCTTTAGCTAGCAGATCTTGCTCTTTCTTATCCCACTTTGGGATGGCAGTCTCATAGCCCCCTGGCCCGAGCTTGTGGTGATATTTCTTCTTGTCGGCATTTTTCTTGTTCTTTTCTGATAATGCCTCGGCATCTTCTGACTCCTTGTACTCTTGAAATGCCTTCCAGTGATTCGCCTGCTTGGCTAGATACCCCTCGAATACTGGCACTTTCTTTGTCTTCAGATATGACGACGGAGATTCAGCTGGTTCAACGTCGGAGCCGTCTTTGATTATATCTTCGAGCAGTTCTTCCTCTTCGAGGTTCCTGATATGTGGATCCATAGTTCTGTAAAAACGGACATTTGATTAACTAATAAACTAACAAACTATATAAGAGGGATTGGAAACTTCTAAGTGTCGTTTTATATAGGAGGACCTTTAGTCCCGGGTCTTGGCTAGAACCTAAACTCCAAAATATGTCTAACGGATTCTCTTAACCTTTAAGGATTTAACAAAATGGCGACATTCTAGATGTGTAGAAAATGATCCTATTTTTCCTGATCTCATCTACACTTCTATATGTCACATTGTCTAGTGTCAAAGGACTTTGTTGAACTTTGTACCAAAAAAGAATTATTCTATCAGGAACTCCGTTCCAAAACAACTTTAGTCCCGGGTCGTGGCTCCACCCGGGACTCCTAGATTTCTGCATAGTATTCAAAGTAGGAGTACTTTTCCAATTTGAGCATTCAATAAACAAAACCAAATCATAAAATAAAGTAGTATTCAAATTAGCATGCATTCAATTATAAGCAAAACTACATCATCTCTTTTGTTCGTACATCGTCGAATATTATCACTAATACTCCTCGAATACTATCATACATATAGCGTCACTGATACAGCTAGAACCGTAGCGCCCCACGGGTATCGTCGCGAGCGGTGGACACCCAAAGAGAAGGAACCATCACAGGATCATAGCTCCAGTGAGATCCCCGAAGAACCTGCCAGGTATGCTCGAACCTGCCCTCCAACGCAACCATGTAGCGATGGACGTGCTCATCCTCCTCGCTGACACGGTGACGTACCACCTCCGCGGTGTCCGGAAGCCTCGGCACCGTCACTGACCCACGCGACCGCCACCAAACAAGGATCGGGTCAACAACGGGCTGGCTCCTCACCAACCTACGCCCCCCGGAAGGTAGCACCTCCCAATACCAGCCGGGCGGAGCCCAGTCCTGGTCATGGCCCCTCTGATCAAGCAGGTGTCCTCCGCCGAGTCGACGACGAGGATGCGGGATAGGCATCGTAAAATGAACTAACATATATACTAGTTTTATTAATTTTCTTTCTAAAAATAAATTATTAACACTTAAGCATATACAATAGCAAAATTAAACTATTAACACTTAAGCATATACAATAGCAAAGTTAAGCAATAATCTAAGAAACACTAATTAAGCATCTATATACGTAGAATGTCTTCTTCTTCATCATCTTCTTCTTCTTATTTCTTATTTTCTTCTCCGATTCTTCTTCAACTTCTCTTCTTCTACTTCTCCTCTTCTTCTATTTTTCCTCTTCTTCTCCTCTCCTCCTCTTCTTATTCTCCTTTTTCTTCTTTTCTTCTCCTCCTCTTCTTATTTTCCTTTTTCCTAATCTTATTTTCTTATTTTTGTTCATCTTTCTTCTTCTTGTAACCCTAACCTAATTCTAAATATTACTAACCCTAATAATCTAGCACAAACCTAATAACAATAGGAATTAAATGACAAAAAAATCTTTTTCTTTTTCTTCTTTTCTTCCCTTTTTCTTCCTTTCTTCTCCTTTTTCTTCCTTTCTTCTCCTTTTTATTCCTTTCTTCTCCTTTTTCTTCTTTTCTTCTCCTTTTTCTTCCTTTCTTCTCCTTTTTCTTCCTTTCTCCTTTTTCTTCTTTTCTTCTCGTTTTTCTTCTTTTCTTCTCGTTTTTCTTCTTTTCTTCTACCGGCCGAAGTGTTGGGGAGGGGGCGGGGGCTTACCGGCCGTAGGCGTCGACGACGGCGAGGAGGACGGCAGGCGGAGGCGAGGAGGACGGCGGCGGTGAGGAGGATGACGGCGACGGCGAGGAGGACGGCAGACTGCGGCGAGGAGGACGATGGGCAGCCTCACGGCGTCGTCGAGTTCGTCGGTGTGCCGCGCCGGGCAGGAGAACGAGGAAGAAGGAGAGAACGAAATGCGATTTGGGTTGGAAATTTTCTAACTCCCGCTTATATAGGTGGACCTTTAGTCCCGGTTCGGGGCTGGAACTGGGACTAAAGACACCCTTTAGTCCCGGGTGGAGCCACGGCCTGGGACTAAAGGCCCTTTTTTGGCAGACCAAAAGGCGGGAAGCAGGGGCCTTTAGTCTCGGGTCGGGGCTCGAGCCGGGACTAAAGACACCCTTTAGTCCCGGGTCGTGGCTCCACCCGGGACTAAAGCCCCTCCGCTGGCTGCACTATAAGTTTAGTCCCACCTCGCCCAGCGAGGGGGACTAACACTAGTTTATAAGCCCCGTCGCAGCATCTCCATCGAGCTCCTCTCTAAAGCAGGCTTACGGGCCTAAAGTGACTGTAAATTTAAAAATTGAAACTATATTTGAAATTATGGAGAAAATTAAGCCTAAATTCAAAGTGAGGTCACTTTGAATTTATGTTTAATTTTCTTTATAAATTCTCATATAGTTCAATTTTTTTCTATTTTCAAAATTAACTAGTTTGTTATTTTCAATTAAAAACTATGTTTATTAAAATTCTTTTTGCATATTTGAGAATTTGACAAAACTATGATAATGAAAAGTGTTTGAAATTGAATAAATAATTCAAAACTATTTTCTATTTTCAAATTTAATTATTTTGACTATCCAAACTATTAACTCTTTTGTTATTTTCAATTAAAAACTATGTTTATTAAAATTCTTTTTGCATATTTGAGAATTTGACAAAACTATGATAATGAAAAGTGTTTGAAATTGAATAAATAATTCAAAACTAATTTCTATTTTCAAAATTAATTATTTTGACTATCCAAACTATTAGCTATTTTGTTATTTTCAATTAAAAACTATGTTTATTAAAATTCTTTTTGCATATTTGAGAATTTGACAAAACTATGATAATGAAAAGTGTTTGAAATTGAATAAATAATTCAAAACTATTTTCCATCGACTCCGTGGGCCGTCGGGAATCCGCTTGAGAGGCAAGTCTTTAATCAGTCTCTCCAGCCGACATTGGGATTAGGTTTGTCCTGTGCTATTTTTTCTCCAATGCGAGCAAGATTTCTCATATATGTTCTACTCATATTCTGCATCTCAAGCTCAAGTAATCAGTCAGAAGTTAGGACCATGATTTATTTTTCTAGATGTGGATTATGCGTGTGGATTTTTCCCCCGTATTCATCCGAATCATAAGAACAGAGTGATCTGGCCATTTATCCATACTCGATGGTTCTTTAATCCGCATGGTTCTTTAAGCTTTCTTGTTTTTAAGCTCTCTATGAAGAAGATAACAGATGGAAAATATGTGCTTCTCTGTTTAGCAAAAGCAGTAGATCTCGGATTACTGTTCACATCAAATCAATTGTTTTGAACCCAGACCTTACTTTCCTCACTGGTGCACATGGAAAGGCAAATATGGCAGGGTCCTCTGAAGAAACAATGAAAAGCCAAGGAAACGGCATATAAAATGTTTTAAACGGCAAACATATTAGGCCAATCCCCAATGGATTGTGGGTAAACACTGCTATACTACATACATCCAGCATATCTTCCTTTGCGAACCACAAATTTGATCACGAATTCACGATTCATTGCACATAAATTCTCTATTTCAACAGCAGCTCCAGTCCTATTTTCTTATCAGAGTACAAAACATTCAGTCCTAGCACCCACGGGCCATGGTCAAATGTACAACGGTATGCTGATCTAGTGTGTAAATTTTACCTACTCACATTATCTTGTTATTTAAGTCAGACAGCGTTTTCGATCTAACTCAAAACTCTAAAGGATATGTTTGCAACGAAATGCATATCAGATATAACAAGCAGAGAAGATTCATAGTGACAACATTAGCTTCTTAACTCTTTAATACATAAGCTATCAGATATAACAAGCTTAACAATATCACAATCGCATATTCTTCCTTTTTTCAATTAGGTAATACAGAAGGATTATGCACTCGAGCACTTTCCACGTGAATATACAATTGTCATACTCCAGCTGCCTGGGAAGAACAAGGACTGGAAATGCACATTCCGCATCAGGCCATCCGGCGTGTGTGCTGCAGGTCGGTGCAGCCTCTATTTGGGAAACTTTGCCCGTGAGAATCATGTTAGAGCAGGTGATATCTGCCTCTTCCAACCAATGACAAATGTTAAGCAGAGAAGATTCATAGTGAAAGTGCATATTCTTCACAAAATGAGCACTGATGGCACTACTCAGTCGTCAGGAGGCAAATGACAAGATTCCCATGGATGCCTGAAGGAAGGCTCATTCCATAATTATAAATCATAAAGTACCCCTGCAGTATCTTATACTTCTAAGGAATTTTGAGGTTAAGTTTGTTCTTAAGTTAAATCAGTTACCCACTTACCCTTTAATCTCTTACTCTTCATTTTCTATACTACAGGAGAAAATCGAGCTACAGATGAGGTTATGGAGTTGGATGATCTTCAGACGCTGTCAAAGGATTATGCCTTATCAGGGAAATGTGACATTACAGTAGCATCCGTGTTTTGTTTCTCCAACATTGTCATTTATTTAGCTAATATTCTGTAGCTACGTACATTTTCTTGTTATCATACTTTTTAGGGAAGTCGGTATTTTGGTTTTAACTCAAAACGTCTAAAGGATATGTTTACAACAACATGCATGTGCATTGCTAAATCAGTATTATGTGTGTATTGAATTCGAACAATTTAGCCTTTATGACAGTGTTAACTTCTTAGATCCTTAGTGCTTCAGCTATCAGATATAAGTATATAAGCAACTTATCAGCATCACACTCACATTTTGTTCCTTTTTTCGATTAGACCATAAAGAAGGATTATGCAATCAAATACTTTCCATGTGAAGATGCAACTATCATACTCCAGCTACCTAGGAAGGACAAGAATTGGAAGTGCAAGTTTCATATCAGGGCATCTGGCATGTGTAATGCAGGCCGGCGCACCCTTTATTTAGGAAGGTTTGTGCATGACACTCATATTAGGGTGGGTGATATCTGTTTCTTTCAACTAATGACAAATGTTAAGCAAAGAAGATTCATAGTGACAGTCCATCTCCTTCACAAAGAGAGCATTGCCCATTCCCTTGGTGGAAGAACTGACATTGGCTCAAATCGCGGAAGTACCTGTGCCAAGATGGGCGGCATTAAGGAGGAACCACCTACCGATGGTACTAAACTGTTGCTAGAATGCATGTGCACTTGAGTTCTCATTATATCTGTCTAATCATGTGAAAACTTGTCCAGGTGAAGAGTCCTCTTCAGAACATGATATCTCTGAGAATTCTGAGGGCACTTCTGAGCGTCTGTTCATTCTGTCAAACAGAGCTTTTCTAACACCAGCGCAGTATATGAAAGGCCTCGAGAAAGTTGAGGAGATTAAGTTCAAACCGCCCTTTTATGTTTCTATCATGAGCAAGACCACTGTGTGGCAGCATGACAGCGAATGTTCTCCCATCCTAGTAAGTCCAAGGAAAACATTTTTCTGTTCCTTTCTGTCAGTTACTCAATTGCATCCTTATCCTTTGATAAGATAAATAGCAACAAATCTCCCAAGTATCTCTACGCCTGTGTCATTCTAACATTTGCCCTGTGTTATGTATATAAACAACACTTTGGCTCTAAGTATGCAGCCACATATCTTGTTCAGAAGTTTGGTGCTGCTCATCTCTTACAAAGGGATTTCATTTTTTTGAACTTATTTGAATTCCATACTTTTTGTGTGTTCAAAATGCACCATTCAAAGGCACATCACAAAATTTCAACAATTTCTAACTTCATTTGGTATTCTTCATGCATTTACTTATTTTTTTTAGCTAGTTGACCCTGAAATTGAAAAGCACTACAAATGAACTCTTAAAATGTTGAAAGTTGGCATGCTATCATCATTTCACCCACATAGCATGTGTTAAAAATTTGAGAGGGCTACGACAAAAACTGGATGCACTTCGTGTACAAAACGGACAATCTCTCTCGAAGTATCAGCGTTTCGAACGAGAACTCATCTCTTACAAAGGGATTTCATTTTTTTGAACTTATTTAAACTCCATACTTTTTGTGTGTTCAAAATGCACCATTCAAAGGCACATCACAAAATTTTAACAATTTCTGACTTCATTTGATATTCTTCGTGCATTTACTTATTTTTTTTGAGCTAGTTGACCCTGAAATTGAAAAGCACTACAAATGAACTCTGAAAATGTTGAAAGTTGGCATGCTATCATCATTTCACCCACATAGCATGTGTTAAAAAGTTGAGAGGGCTACGAAAAAAACTGGATGCACTTCGTGTACAAAACGGACAATCTCTCTCGAAGTATCAGCGTTTCGAACGAGAACTCATCTCTTACAAAGGGATTTCATTTTTTGAACTTATTTGAACTCCATACTTTTTGTGTGTTCAAAATGCACCATTCAAAGGCACATCACAAAATTTCAACAATTTTTGACTTCATTTGGTATTCTTCGTGCATTTACTTATTTTTTTTGAGCTAGTTGACCCTGAAATTGAAAAGCACTACAAATGAACTCTGAAAATGTTGAAAGTTGGCATGCTATCATCATTTCACCCACATAGCATGTGTTAAAAAGTTGAGAGGGCTACGACAAAAACTGGATGCACTTCGTGTACAAAACGGACAATCTCTCTCGAAGTATCAGCGTTTCGAACGAGAACTCATCTCTTACAAAGGTTTATTAAAATTCTTTTTGCATATTTGAGAATTTGACAAAACTATGAAAATGAAAAGTGTTTGAAATTTAGTACATTCCATACATGCATTCATAAAAGGTTTAATACATTATTACATTATTGCACCAATATTCCTATCTATTATTTCTGTTTTCTTCTGGGTCGTAGCCATGGAGAATCTTCATCATTCAGTAGGATGCTTGGGTCAGTTTTCACTTTGAAGGGCGGAATTTCATGAAACTTATTATAATCTACTAACATGTGTGTCATGTCATCTACTCCCACGATGTTTCTTTTTCCTGAAAGAACTATGTGGCGTTTTGGCTCATGGGACGATATCTTCTTTTGCTGATTTCCTTTTCTCGTTTTTGTAGACATGTCCTTCACATAGAAAACCTGAGCGACATCATTGGCTAGGACAAATGGTTCGTCCATGTACGCAAGATTGTTGAGATCCATTGTTGTCATGCCGTACTTTTGGTCTACAACTACCCCGCCTCCTGTCAGCTTCACCCATTTGCACCGAAATAAAGGGATCTTAAAAGTACGTCCATAGTCAAGTTCCCATATCTCCTCTATGTACCCGTAATATGTTTCCAAACAGTGCCCATTCTCATCTGTTGCATCAAAGCGGACACCACTATTTTGGTTGGTGCTCTTTTTATCTTGGGCAACCATGTAAAATGTATTCACATTTATCTCATACCCTTGGAAAGTACATATAGTCGAAGATGGTGGCCTGGCCAAACAGTACAGTTAATCTCCAACGGTGTCGTCATTCATGAGATGTGTCTGCAACCAACTGCCGAAAGTCTTCTCGTGTTCCCCTTTAATCCAAGAGTCAGCCTTCCCCGGGTTTTCGGAGCGTAGAATATTCTTGTGTCTCACGATATACGGAGCCACCACGGTGGAATTGTGCAGAACTGTGTAATGTGCTTGAGAGAAAGAATGCCCGTCCATACATACTTTTGCTTTCCTTCCTAGTGTGCCTTTTCCTGTCAGCCTACCCTCATACCGAGATTCAGGAACACCAATCGGCTTAAGGTCAGGAAGAAAGTCCACACAAAACTCAATGACCTCCTCTGTTCCATAGCCCTTGGAGATGCTTCCTTCTGGCCTAGCACGGTTACGAACATATTTCTTTAAGACTCCCATGAACCTCTCGAAGGGGAATATATTGTGTAGAAACACAGGACCGAGAATTCTAATCTCTTCGACTAGGTGAACTAGGAGGTGTGTCATTATATTGAAGAAGGATGGAGGGAACAACAACTCAAAGCTGACCAGACATTGGACCACATCAATCTGTAACCCTGATAGACTTTCTCGATCGATTACCTTCTGAGAAATTGCATTGAGGAATGCACATACCTTCACAATTGCCAGGCGAACATTTGCCGGTAGAATTCCCCTCAATGCAACCGGAAGCAATTGCGTCATAAGCACGTGGCAGTCATGAGACTTTAGGTTTTGGAATTTTTTGTCTTTCATATTTACGATTCCCTTTATATTCGACGAGAAACCAGTCGGGACCTTGATACTGAAAAGGACTTCAAAGAAGATTTCCTTCTCTTCCTTAGTAAGAGCGTAGCTGGCACGCCCTTGAAACTGCCCTGGATGCATGCCATCTCTTCCTTTATGACGTTCATGGTCCTCCCGTGCTTCCGGTGTATCTTTTGACTTCCCATACAAGCCCAGGAAGCCTAGAATATTCACGCAAGATTCTTCGTCAGGTGCACCACGTCGATTGCCGAGCGGACCTCATGGACTTCCCAGTAGGGTAGCTCCCAAAATATAGATTTCTTCTTCCACATGGGTACGCGTTTATCAGGGCCGTTAGGAACAGGTTGGCTGCCAGGACCCTTTCCAAAGATTACTTTTAATTCTTTGGTCATATCAAATACTTCAGCACCAGTGCGGATGACAGGCTTCCCCCGGGATTGTGCCTTGCCATTGAAATGCTTGCCTTTTTTCTTTAAGGGATGCTTGGGCGGAAGAAAACAACGATTGTAGGGTACACATTCTTCCTACATTTGTCCAGATACATACTTTCTGTCTGATCCAAACAATGCGTGCATGCATTGTATCCCTTGTTTGACTGTCCTGAAATGTTACTAAGAGCAGGCCAATCATTGATGGTTACGAAAAGCAACGCTCGAAGGTCAAATTCCTCTTGTTTGTGCTTGTCCCACACACGTACACCTCGTTCGGCCCACAGTTGTAAAAGTTCATCAACTAATGGCCTTAGGTACACATCAATATCGTTGCCGGGTTGCTTTGGACCTTGGATAAGCACTGGCATCATAATGAACTTCCGCTTCATGCAGAACCAAGGAGGAAGGTTGTAGATACATAGAGTAATGGGCCAGGTGCTGTGACTGCAACTCTGCTCCCCAAAAGGATTCATGCCATCTGTACTCAGACCTAACCATAAGTTCCTTGCGTCACCTGCAAATCTCGGGAACTCTCTCTTGATTTTTCTCCACTGCCAACCATCAGCGGTGTGCCTCAACTTATCGTCTTTCATACGATCTTCCATGTGCCATCGCAACAACTTCGCATGATCTTTATTTCTGAACAGACGTTTCAACCGTGGTATTATAGGAGCATACCACATCACCTTGGCAGGAACCCTCTTCCTGGGTGGCTCGCCCTCAATATCACCAGGGTCATCTTTTCTGATCTTATACCGCAATGCAGTGCATACCGGGCATTTATCCATATTCTCGTACTTCTCACCGCGGTAGAGGATGCAGTCATTAGGTCATGCATGTATCTTCTGCACGTCTAATCCTAGAGGGCAGACAAGCTTCTTTGCTTCGTACGTGCTGGCGGGCAATTCGTTCTTTCCTGGAAGCATCTTCTTCATCAGTACCAGCAACTTTTCGAATGACGAGTCAGTCACACCGGTCTCTGCCTTCCACTTCAGCAATTCCAGTGTGCTACCCAGCTTCTTCTGGCCATCTTCGCAAGTTGGGTACAACAATTTGTTGTGGTCCTGTAACATCTGCTCGAACTGCAACCTCTCCTTTTCTGTGTCGCAACCTCGCCGTGCATCAGAAATGACCCGACCAAGATCATCAGCGGGCTCATCTGGTTCCCGTTCTTCATCCTGATCTTCTTCTTCATTGTCTTCCATTGCGGTATCAGCATACTCAGGGAACATAGATCGATAGTTGTCATCATCGTTCTCTTCTTGTTCATCGTCGTCTTCCATCATAACCCCTCTTTCTCCGTGCTTGGTCCAAACATTATAGCCCGACATAAAACCGGACCGAAACAGGTGGCTCTGAATGACTCTTGAGGAAGTGTAATCCTTCTCATTCCGACATTCAACACATGGACAAAACATATAGCCACCACCATGCTTGTTCGCATCGGCTGCATCTCGAAAAGAATGCACGCCTTCTCTGTAAGTGGCCGTGCGTCGATCACCGTACATCCATGGATGGCTCATCTGCGTTATACGACAGTATATCAAATACAATCACGATCCTAAAAATTAGTACCGCACGGTCTAAACGAGGAAATATAGTTGCTAACCTTTTAGAATAAGTAGAAATAAAGAGGAAGAGGTTTAAGTGTGGCTCGGGCATCTCATATCGTAGTTGTGTTCGGTGAACTGAAGTGGCATCGCTCTAACACATATTTCAACAAACACCTCTAGTGCATCCAAAAAAAATGGAGAGCTAGCACACACTCACACTCTTCCATCCAAGAAAAATGCAAGGAAGAGGGGAGAGGGGGGTTGTGCTATATATAGGCAGAGAATTTTAGTCCCGGTTTGAGACACAAACCGGGACTAAAGGTGGCGCACATGCGGGCTCCACACGGCGTAGCCCTTTAGTCCCGGTTTAAGACACAAACCGGGACTAAAGGCTCCTTACGGGCCGGGACCAAAGCCTCGTGGAAGGCATTGCGATTTGGGGCGACGTGGCTGGGCCTTTAGTCCCGTCCCAGAGGCAGGCCGAGACTAAAGGGTCCAGGCCAAAGGCCCGTTTTCCACTAGTGCCCGCTTCTTGTCAAAACTGTTGGGCAGATCAGGCAGCAGCTCAAGAAGGCCCGGGTCGTCTATCGCGATCTCCGAAGCTCTGAGATGGTAGTCCTCCTGCCATTGCCAGGTCCTTGAAGGATGCATCGCCATCTTCCATGCCTTGGCTTTCCAATCTCCAAAGTAGTAGCTAGTGCTGCTTTTGGTCAATGGAGGGTACTGTTAGGTTGATCTCTTCCGCGTGGGCCCAACGGCCCACCGGGCCCTTGATCTATGCGCCCTGATCGGGGGCGCCCAACCCGTTATGGTTGGTGGGCCCGTGTGACCTGCGCTATATATAAAGTGGTGGGGGCCGGGGCGCACGGTACGAGGTTCACCGCGCCGCCAGACTCCCCACCTAAATCCCCTTCCGAACTAGGGTTAGCGCAGTGCTCACGGGAAGCACCACCCACGACCACACCTCCTCCCTCACACCACCGACGACTACACCGACACCGATGGCCGGAGCAGGGAGTTCATCGGGCTCAGGATTAGGTGAGTACATGGTAACTCCGGATCTATCTATGCCTAGTCGATCTACGGCTTCAACATTGGTATCATGAGCCACTAGGCAGAGATTTATTCGGTACAAAGAAAAGAAAGCATGTTTCCCCACCCCTACGAACCCTAGATGGGCATGGCACCGAGGATGGCTACGTCCTCGTCGGAAAAGAAGCGCCGCCGCAAGGCCGCGCCTGTTCCTCTCGATCCCCACACGCATCGGCAAGCCGAGGTGCGGGGAAGAAGAACCTACCCCCTCGGGGGCTAAGTACGGATCAAGGTCCGAAAGGAAAAACAAAAAGAAGATCGGATTGAAACCGACAAAAGACAACAAAAAGAGAAGGGGGAATGGTGTAAAACAAAGGCAAAGGGCACCACTACCGAACCGTTTGACGGCGGCGCGTTCACCCTAGAGGTGCTCGCGCAGCCGGCAAAGGGGACGGAGGCGGCGCCGTAGAATCATGCAACCAGGGCCATGGTTCTCGGTTCTGGTGGTCTAAGGTAAAAGAAAACGAACCGCAGCCGACCGCTCGACGGCGGCGCACCCACCGCAAGGCGTGTGCGCAGCCGGCGAGGGGAAGGCCACGGCTCCGGTATGAAAAAGCCGCCCGAGAGGTATGACGCAGGGTTCAGGGACCTCCTTGGCGGGGCATGCATGCCACCGACGCGAGGGAAGGCCACGGCCGCCGCGGGGTGCAAAGGGAAGAGGAGCGGCACCAGCTGCTCCCCTCCAAAGCACCTCGCGGGAGGTAGATAGAGGGCGCGCTCGGCAGGAGAGATGAATCTCACCGCCGGCGGCCGGCTCCATTCCTGGCCACGGGATGCTTGGGAGAGAAGGGGCCGGCGCCGTGAGGTACTGCCGCTCGAAAAGAAGAAGAGAGGCCGACGGCCTCCCCCTCGGCGGGGCAGACAGCGCGCGGCGCGGAGCCCTCGGCCGCCATGGCCGGCGGCCACCCACAGGAGAGGATCCGTCAGGCTGATGGAGGAGAGGAGCCATTGGGCTGATGGATTAGAGAGGCACGGGGGGAAATGAGGGGTAGGGTTTCCCCTCCCCACCGGCCCAGCCGTTTTGTTTCCCCGAGGGCCGCGGGGGACCGTCCGATCCGACGGATGGCCAGGATTGCCCCGGATGAAACCCTAGGCGCGGTTCGGGCCTCTAAGGCCGGCGGGAGCCAGGCCGGCCCAGGCCAGGCCGAAGCGGCGCGCAAAGGGGAATGGGCCTTCGGGCCGAAAGCAATAAAAGACCCAGGGTCGTTTCCTTTTTTAGGCTTTAAAGGATTTTATGTTTCTGTCTATTTAGACAGATATAAAAGTGGTTTCTAGACGTTTTTTCTATGAAAATATGTTTAGAAAATAGAAAGTAAAAATGTTCAAAGTTTCTGTAATTTTATACAGAATTGTTATATTTTTTCTGTAAAGAAAAGTAAAAGGGTTTTTGAGAATAAAATAGCCTTCTCAGAAAAGGAATAGTTCATGAATTTTATAAAAGCATTAATAAAGTTCATGAATTTTATTTTAAATGTCAGAATAATTTTCTGTTAAGTTAAGAGGCACATGAAATTTTATTTCACGTTTTCCGCTGCTAAAAGCAATATGGAATATGATCATGTTGTTATTCTGACCGACGTTGTTTAATCACACGGTCATATTGCATATTGCAAAATGATGCATTTATTTCTATCATTTGCCCAACGGTAATGTAGATTAATATGCATAGGCAATTATATGATTATTTTAACCAACGTTATTTAATGCATATGATTGTCGTACTGACTTCGCTTATTTGGTGATTTCAGGAGGTTTCCATCTGATGAACTGCCTCAAGGAAATTCCGACACTCAGGGGAGACAACTACTCTGAGTGGAGGAAGGTGGACATGGCCCTCTGCATTGTAGAGGTAGACTGGGTGCTGGAGGAACCACAACCAGCTGCACCTGCAGACCCAGTCAGAGAGGCTGATGAGGATGGTGAGAGTTGGGACAAAAAGAAAGGGAATTATGAAAAAGAGGTGATGTCCCACTCCATCAGCAACAGGCTATGGTTAAATGCCAACAAGAAATGTTTGGCGTTTATAAAGAACACCATTGAGACCACTATCGTGGGATCAATTGATGATTGCCCTACGGCAAAAGAAATGCTGAATAAGATAAAGAGTCAGTTTACTGGCTCTTCTAAGACATATGCCACCCAGTTGATCAAACAGCTGGTGACAGAGAGCTACCATGGTGGTGGCCATGGCATAAGGGAGCACATCCTTAGGATGAGCCACACGGTGGCTAAGCTCAAACCTATGGATGCGGATCTGGAGATAAAACCAGCTCTCCTTGTCCACCTGGTGATGGCATCTTTGCCTAAGGAGTTCGAGACTTTTGTTGTCAACTACAACATGCAGCCCGAGACTTGGGACATAGAAAAAGTCATCGCAATGTGCACTCAGGAGGAGGAGAGGATTAAGGCCTCACATGGTGGATCTATCAACTATGTGAAGGAAAAGAAGAAGGGCTTTCCGCCCAACAAAGCTTCTCCCTCCAAGCCACAGGGCAATGGCAATGGCAATGGCAAAGCTCCTGTCTATTTTCAGCATAGGCACATTCCAGTGGACAGGGAAACTTGCGTCCACTGTAAGGAGAAAGGGCACTACAAGAAGGATTGCCCTATTTTTTTAAAGACCTTCATGGCGAAGAGAGGTAAAGATATAGTTTCTTTTGTTAATGAATCCTTGTATACAAAGTTTATGAAATCTACTTGGTGGATTGACTCAGGAGCAAATGTTCATGTTGCAAATTCATTACAGGGATTCAGTTCGACGATAACTTTGCCAAGAAATTCAAGAGGAATTGAAGTTGCGAACGGTGTCCAAGCCGAAGTTGAAGCTGTGGGTGACGTCTCCTTGGAGCTAGCCGGTGGTTTCAAACTTCTGCTTATGGATGTGCTTTTCGTACCTTCATGTAATAGGAACTTAATAAGTGTTTCCTGTTTAGACAAAGATGATTATCAATGTTTCTTTGGACATGGCAAATGTGCCATTTGGTCTCATAATGATTATGTTGGGGATGCATTTCTTCATGATGAGCTTTATTTATTATCGCTATGTGAAAAAGCGCCCTATGTGTTGAATGTGAATGAACCAAGTACTTCGTCGAACAACGATCAAAAGAAAAGAAAAAGAACTCACGACTCCTCGAAACTATGGCACTGTCGATTAGGCCATATTTCCAGGGGGAGAATAGAAAGATTAATCAAAAATGAAATTCTTCCAAAGTTGGAGTTCTCTGACTTAGAACAATGCATGGATTGCATTAAAGGGAAATATGTAAAACAGATAAAGAAAGGAGCAAACCGAAGCACAGGAACACTGGAAATTGTCCACACTGATATTTGTGGATCGTAACGTTCACAGACGATTACTCCCGCTTCGGTTATATTTATCCAATCAAAGACCGACATGAAGCATTGGATAAATTCAAGATATTCAAAGCTGAAGTTGAAAATCAGCTTGATAAAAAGTTAAGATCGTGAGGTCTGACCGTGGGGGGAGTACTACGGTCGACACACTCCATATGGCCAAGTCCCTGGACCTTTTGCAAAATTCTTGCAAGAGACTGACATTGTTGCCCAGTATTCCATGCCGGGCGAGCCTCAGCAAAATGGAGTAGCTGAAAGGCGTAACCGTACTCTCATGGATATGGTACGCAGCATGATGAGCTACTCAGACCTTCCGTTGGGATTGTGGATGGAGGCGCTTAAAACCGCCATTCACATCCTCAACAGAGTTCCAAGCAAGTCGGTGCCCAAAACACCGCACGAGCTCTGGACAGGAAGAGTGCCATCCCTACAACACTTAAGAGTGTGGGGATGCCCTGCGGAGGCCAAAATGTTTAATCCAAATCTTGGAAAGTTAGACCCGAAGACAGTGAGTTGCCATTTCATTGGCTACCCTGATAGGTCAAAAGGTTTTCGTTTCTACTATCCAGACAGATACACAAAGTTTGTGGAAACGAGACATGATGTCTTCTTAGAGGACGAGATGATGAGGGGGAGCCGGGTAGCTCGGACAATTGATCTTGAGGAGAAAAGGGTGCATGCACCCATTCCGATGATTCAAGAGCCATTTTTCTCACTACCCGATGTAACTCCAACCATGACAACTGCGGGAGAAGACCCGGAACCTGTCCTTCAGGAGCCGATTGAACCCGTTGTTGATCATGAATTGGAATTGCAGCAAGAAATAGTAGAAAGTGTGCCCGACAATGAAGCACTTAGAAGGTCTAATAGAACAAGAAGACCCGCTATTTCTACTGATTATAAAGTATACAATATAGAAATGGCCCACATGGAAGGTGATCCCACCACATATGAGGAGGCCATTAAAAGCCCTCACTCATCAAAATGGATAGAGGCAATGGAAGATGAGATGAAATCAATGAGTTCCAATCATGTTTGGGACTTAGAGATTATTCCTAAAGGAGCAAAGACAGTAGGCTGCAAATGGGTCTACAAAACAAAGTATGACTCTAATGGGAATGTAGACAAGTATAAAGCCCGACTTGTGGCAAAAGGATTTACACAAAGAGAAGGGTTAGATTACAACGAGACCTTTTCTCCGGTCTCTTGTAAGGATTCCTTCAGAATCATAATGGCACTAGTTGCTCATTTTGATTTAGAGCTGCATCAAATGGATGTAAAGACGGCGTTTCTAAACGGTGATTTAGAAGAAGATGTCTACATGAAACAACCCAAGAGTTTTATCATGGAAGGCAAGGAAGATCTAGGTTGCCGTCTAAAGAAATCCATTTATGGGCTAAGGCAAGCCTCTAGACAGTGGTACATCAAGTTCAATGATACCATTAAAAGATTTGGATTCCAAGAAAATGTTGAGGATAATTGCATTTATGCTAAGTTTAAACATGGGAAATATATTTTCCTAATCTTGTATGTGGATGATATCTTGCTTGCAAGCAATGGTATTGGTCTACTACAAGAGACAAAGAAGTTTTTATCCTCACATTTCGACATGAAAGACCTTGGTGAAGCTTCATATGTTTTGGGCATTGAAATTCACCGAGACAGGAAGAATGGAGTCTTAGGACTCTCACAGAAAGCATATTTAGAGAAAGTTCTCCAAAAGTATAATATGCATAAGAGCAAAGCTACACCTGCTCCCATAGTCAAGGGCGATAGTTTTGGGAAATATCAATGTCCCAAGAATCGGTATGAGCTCAATGAAATGAAATCAGTACCGTATACTTCGGTTGTTGGAAGTTTACAGTACGCGCAAGTGTGCACACGCCGTGACTTAGCTTTTATCACCGGAGTACTCGGTAGATATCAAGCAAATCCAGGCCAAGAGCACTGGAAGATGGCAAAGAAAGCTTTGCGTTATGTGCAAGGCACAAAGGAAATCATGCTGACATATAGGCGATCTGATTCCCTAGAGATAAAAGGGTACTCCGACGCCGATTTTGCGGGAGATAGAGATGATAGAAAATCCACGTCTGGGTACGTGTTCACTCTCGCAGGGGGAGCTATTTCATGGAAAAGCTCTAAACAGACCATAGTTGCATCGTCTACGATGCAAGCAGAGTTCATAGCATGTTTTGAAGCCACCGGGTAGGTGATATGGCTAAAGAAATTTATACCCGACTTGAAAGTGGTAGATTGTATCCACAAGCCACTAAAGATATACTGCGACAACCAACCCACAGTATTCTACGCTCACAACAACAAGTCCAGCAATGCTGCCAAGACAATAGATATAAAGTATTATGTTGTGAAAGATAAAATCCAGGATCAAACTATAAGTCTCGAGCATATAAGTACGAAGTATATGCTTGCGGATCCGCTAACGAAAGGCTTACCACCCAGTGTGTTCAAGGAACACTTAGCCGGCATGGGTTTGATGGAAAGCCTATGATCCGTGGATAATAAGAGGCCCAGAAGTAAATGAATTTTGTTTCAAAACAAAAGGTGTGTTGTGGTGTATGATTCTATCGGCAATTAAGCTGTGACGATGAGACATGCTCTACACGCCTATATGTGATGGAACAAATAAAAGTATAAAATCAAAGTGAAAGTTGAGATCAAGGGGGAGAATGTTAGGTTGATCTCTTCCGCGTGGGCCCAACGGCCCACCGGGCCCTTGATCTATGCGCCCTGATCGGGGGCGCCCAACCCATTATGGTTGGTGGACCCCTGTGACCTGCGCTATATATAAAGTGGTGGGGGCCGGGGCGCACGGTACGAGGTTCACCGCGCCGCCAGACTCCCCACCTAAATCCCCTTCCGATCTAGGGTTAGCGCAGTGCTCACGGGAAGCACCACCCACGACCACACCTCCTCCCTCACGCCACCGACGACTACACCGGCACCGATGGCCGGAGCAGGGAGTTCATCGGGCTCGGGATTAGGTGAGTACATGGTAACTCCGGATCTATCTATGCCTAGTCGATCTACGGCTTACCTCATACTGACGTACTTGAGGTAACCGTTAACGACAGCCATGTCTCGCACAGAGTTGGTTCTGAGGTCGGGCAACTCCGACGGCGGCAACGGGATGTAACGAAGGATGTCGTTGCGCAGGAGCAGGTCGTGAACGAGGATGCCATTCGAGAGGTCGACCCAGGCGATCGAGCCGCGGTCTCCTCCGATCGTGATCGCCTTGTTCGTGAACCTGTAACGGTAAGCCTCCGGGGAATCGACGAAGACCTCCTTCCTGGTCCATCCCCACGTCTCAGAGTCGAACAGGCTGATATAGAACTTGACGGAGCCGCCAGGCCTGAGCGGGTGCTCTTGGTAGAACGCGGCGGCGAAGAACCGATCGTCGGCCTGGCCGTGGGTGCCGTAGTTCAGGAAACCAACAGTATGGTCCGTAAACATGAGCTTGTCAGGGTTGGGGAGCTGTCGAAGCCAAGGCGGCTTCTCGCCGGCGGCGCCGCCGCCGATCCGGTAGACGAAGAATCTGCTGTCGGGCTGATCGCTGAAGGGGTTCAGTGGCAAGTGCGGGACGCGGAGGAGCGCGAGGTCGCCGTCCGTCGCGAGGAGCTTGGCCATCTCGGGGAACGCGTCGGGTTTCACGCCGGGGGAGTGGACCGTGAAACACGAGACGAGCGGCGGGTGGTGCATCCAGAAGGTCACCTGGACGCGCCTGCCGTCCGCGGCGACGTAGGCGGCAGTGGTGTCGTTGCACTCGCCGTCGACGTAGCCCAGGGTGTCGAGGAGGACCGACTTGGGCGGGGAAAGTGTGGGATCGGTTTTCGGCCGGTCGGCCGGACGGAGCCAGATCATCGGCGACGTGCCCTCGGGATAGACCATGGAGTATGTGCCATCACCGTTGAAGATGAGAGCCATGGAGATTAATTGAAGCTGTAGAAGGGACGGTCGAGGAGGGGCGCGGGTTTTGCTCCGTTGGTTGTAGGGTTTTATATTTAATCACAAATGCTCGTGTGTTGCAACGGGAGAAAAATGAACAATGAAAAAAGTGTACTCCATTGGTAAAAACGAGCGCGGATACTGTTAAAAAAAAGACACGTACGTAAGGTCGATTATAAAATATGTACAAAGAAAGAACCCAGTACAAGTACATCATGTCCAAAGATTATAACATTTCTCAAATATTAATGCTTAAGTTAACATGTTACAATACAAATAGTCGATACGAAATAAAGACAAATATTGATTAGTATTGTATCATATATAGTATTTTTAAAAATATATTTAACATGTAAAATAACAACATATTCAAACTCTACACATTTTTTTAATCAAGTTTCATATATAACATGTTTAAATTGAATTTACGGTTTAAAAGATATTGTTATTTGAAAATACATATTTATTCGGAATGGAGTTCGAGGTTATTAACGCATATGTGAGAGGTTTACATAAAAAAATTTAAAACGATTCACTCTGACTACAATTTGGACCGTGGGTTATTTAGCACGAAAGTAAGGGGGTCTTGTGTAAAATGCGAAAAAACGGTTCGGCCTCATTTATAAACGGATTGCGAGTTAATTAGAGGAAAATACAGGGGCCTTTCTGCAAAAGAGCCACGACGGACGACAGAAACTATCCTTGCTTTATTATTGGGGAGTGACTCAAAGGTGGATCAGACCAACAAACCTGGACACAGACGAAAAACAAAACCAAACCGGAGAGGACACAAATATGATCACGCAAGGAAATAACCAGAGATGGAATCCGAGGTGAATAGAGGAAACATGTATCAATTTGAAAAAGGTTCATTAAAAATGAAAAAAGTTCATCCAATTTAGGAAAAGTTCATTAATTCTTTAAAAAGTTTAATAAATTTGCAAAAAAATCAAAAATAATTCAGAAAAGTTTATTTGTTTTTAGAAAAGTTCATTGAACTGAAAAAAAAGTTCATAAATTTTTAAAAAGTTCATCCAATTTCAAAAAAGATGTTTATCAGAATTCAAAAAAGTTCATCGATATTAGAAGAAAGTTCATCAATCTTAAAAAGTATTCCTTGAAATTTTAAAAAGTTCATGAATATTAAAATAAGTTCATACGATTTTATTAAAAAATACCAAATAACGCCTCGATGAACGGGCCCATTAATGAATGCCACCGCCACCCGTTAACAAAAATGCATGTTAACTGGCTTCTATGACGCCAAATAGGAAATGCCAACTTTTCGTGTCCGCCATTGTCCCTTGCTCTAATGTCTTCTGTCTTGGACCGTGGGCAGGACTAAGGGCCAGTTTTTTTTGGCATTTTCAGACCTAGCTTATATTAGAAGACCAAGGGGAGATGGCTCCTTCGCTCGGCCCTGGAGCCCGATGCAATGCAACTGCAACAGATTCGTCCTTCGTTCCCCACGAAAGAATCAGCAACCCATACGGTCAGGCAAATACTAACCCTCGCGGCGACTAGGGTTTAGGGTTTTCTACTCGGGCAGCTCATTACCGCCGTTGAGGATTGGGAGGATTTCTCGCACTCATCTCGACCGTGACGGAGGCTTTCTCTCGCGATGGCTTCCTCATCGACCGATGCCCCTCGTGGCTCGAACCAGGGGGTGGAAAGGGACAAGCCCCGATAGATCTGGAGTCAGCAATGAAGAACATGAAGCTTAAAGAATCTGAATTAGATGCAGTGATGGTGGACGATGAAGAGATCTCAAAGTTCGCAGAGGCGACGCGATGGCTTGCAGTTGCTAAAGTGAATACGACCAAATCCTTTAGTGTTGAATCTTTCAAAACAACAATGAAGTTTGTATGGCATTTGGCATATGATCCGGGGATACGCGAGGTGGATGACAACCTCTTCATTATTCAGCTTTTCTATGTTGGGGACTGGAACAGGGTGATGCACCAAGGCCCTTGGATCTTCAGGGGTTTGATGGTGGTGATCGAGGAATACGACGGCAAGGGCAAACCGCACGCAGTGGCCCTTGATCGGGTGCAAGTTTGGGCACAAATACATGATACCCCCGAACTATATCGGAGGGAAGTGGTACTAGATCAACTAGCTCGCCGTATCGGACAGGTGAAGAGCGTGGAGATGAACCCTAATAGGGTTTTCGAAGGAAATTATGTGAGGGTTCGAGTCAAGATCAATATAGATGAACCACTCGTCCGTTTTACCTCGCTTAAGATCACAGGAGAGGAAGCCCTACTGCTACCGGTGAAGTATAAGAAAATTGCTTTTTTCTGCGGGGTATGTGGCATCATGGGTCACGTCCTGAAGGAGTGTGGAGATGGCATACACGGCCCTGATGAGGTGGAGTACGGACAATGGATGGTAGCTAACAGGCGTACACTAGCGTCTACCCAATATCCTCATAACAGCTACTCAAACCCCCCACACAATCGGCCTCGTCGAGGAAGGGGAGGAGGTCTGCATGGACATGCTGCTGCAAATAGTAGGGCAGCGAATACAGCAAAGAAACGATCCTCCCAAGAGGCAGGTATGAGCGACACCGAAAACATGGAGGACACAGCTGAGAGCCCCATGAAAACAATGCCGATGGAGCAAGAGGAAGGAGGAATAGAGAAACCACCTCAAGCTGAATCTTCTGCAAAGAAACGGCTCGACCTGTCGACTGCATCTGCAGCAACACAGCCGACTAGTCCGGGGGAAGATGACCAACACAGTCCCAATATAGCGGAAGACATGGGGCGCCCGGAGCAGACTCCACCACCTCCTCGTGCGTATGTAACACCACGTGATAGGAAGAAACACAGGGCGGGATCTTCACCCGATAAATTGACAAACTCAAAGAGCGATTTGGCGGGCTCCTTCGAGGAGCGCCGCCAGGCTCAATGAGCGTGCTTTGTTCGAACTGTCGAGGGGCTGGGAGACCCGAGACAGTTCGTGAGCTTCGCAATCTAGCGAGGCAGTATACTCCACTAGTGGTTTGCATTGTGGAAACTCAACTTCCTGGAGGTAGAGTAGAAAGCTTAGCAAGCTCACTAGGTTATGATCTATCTTTTGCAGTCAGTAGTTCTGGAAGGAGTGGTGGTATGGGAATTTTCTGGAACAATTCAATAAAGCTTGAGACTTTTGTCTATTCTGAATATCACACTGTTGCTCTAATCACCATGCCAGGGGTGCCACAGTGGAGGTTGACGGTGGTCTATGGAGAAGCACGGGTGGAGGAAAGAGGTATAACTTGGGAACTTTTACGGTCATTAGCCTCTGCAAATGACCGCCCATGGTTGTGCATTGGGGACTTTAATGAGGTCCTTCGACTGGACGAGTATGAGGGATCTAACCATCGCAGTATGACGCAGGTCCATGGATTCAGAGACGCCATCGATGTGTGTGGACTGTCTGATCTTGGATTTAACGGACCGAGGTGGACTTTTTAGAGAAGGGTGGCTGGAGGTAACTATACCCGTGTACGGTTAGACAGAGCATTAGCAAGTGGGGAATGGTATAGCATCTTCCCACATGCGATATTGTCACACAAAGTGGCTGCCACTTCAGATCATAACCCTATTTTGCTTCAGACCGAAGGCCAACTTGACAGACAAGTCCGGCAACAACCCTTCAAATATGAGGTGATGTGGGAGTCTCATGATGGTTTCCAAGAGGAAGTGCAACAACATTGGCAGGGTCCAGGAGTCGCAACAGTGGCAGGACTAAAGGGAAAAATCGATGCTCTGTCAAAAGGTCTTGGACGCTGGGATAAAACCACTTTTGGCAATGTTCGTAAGGAGATCAAACGACTGAATGGGGACCTGGCAAACCTTCAGGTGGATCCGAGCTGAACGGAACCTACGCGGATTGAAACAAAGATCAAAGATAGACTGACAGAGCTCTATCACAGGGAGGAGGTTATGTGGCGTCAGCGGTCACGGGTTACCTGGCTCAAGGAAGGTGACAGAAATACCAGATTTTTCCATTTGCGGGTGAGCAAACGAAGGCGCAAGAATAAGATTCAATCCCTAGTAAGGGAGGATGGCACTACGGTTGATGATGCCCACGAGCTCGAACATATGGTGACAGATTTCTACCAACATCTCTATACATCAGAGGGCACATCAAATATGGAGGAGGTGCTTAGTAGGGTACCTCTGAAAGTTACCAACGAGATGAACAATCTTTTGACCTCGGAGTATACTAAGGAAGAGGTGAAATCGGCTCTCTTTCAAATGGCACCCATCAAAGCGTCGGGGTCAGATGGGTTCCCCGTCCATTTCTTTCAACGATATTGGGATGTTTGTGGAACTGAGATCACCACAATCATCTTAAAAATACTGAAAGGGGAAGAAGAGGTAAACATCTTGAACGACACTATCTTGGTATTGATACCTAAGGTAACTAGTTCCACACTTCTTACTCAATTCCGCTCGATAAGTCTTTCTAATGTCATTTACAAAATAGCGTCCAAGGTTATAACAAAAAGATTGAAATCCATCCTCCCGGAGATCATATCAAAAGAACAATCTGCCTTTGTTGGGGGGAGGATTATCACGGATAACATAATATCTGCTTACGAGTGCCTGCATTTTATGAAACAGAGTAAATCGAAGAGGAATGGGTTATGTGCCTTGAAACTGGATATGATGAAAGCATATGATCGATTGGAATGGGACTATTTGAGCGCCATGATGACCAGACTGGGGTTTGCACCAGCTTGGGTAAATATTATTATGAAGATGGTTAGCTCGGTTACTTTCTCGGTCTTACTGAACGGGAAGAAACTTGATCAATTTACCCCTACGAGAGAGATTCGACAGGGAGATCCACTATCACCCTACCTTTTCTTGCTCGCAGCACAGGGCCTTTTGTGCCTCCTCAAAAACCACAATGAGTCATCGCCTATCTACGGAATTAAAGTGGCACCAACGGCTCCGCTGGTTAGTCACTTACTTTTTGCTGATGTGCTGTTCTTCAAGTCTAGTAGTGAGGGAGCTACTATGGTATCTTCTTTGTTGGAGACCTACTGCATGGCCTCTGGACAGAAAATCAACCAAGCCAAATCTTCGGTTTTCTTCAGTAAAGGATGTGCACCCGAGGTGAAGGAGGCTATCAAAAACATTCTTAATGTGCAGAATGAAAGTCTGAATGATAAATATTTGGGGATGCCCACAGATGTGGGTAGCAGCAAAAATGGGGCTTTCAAATACCTAAAAGACAGAGTTTGGAATAAAGTTAAAGGCTGGATGGAGAAAATCTTATCTGCAGGGGGGAAGGAAGTACTTATCAAATATATTGCACAAGCTGTTCCAGTCTTTTCCATGGCGTGTTTCAAACTACCTTGTGGACTATGTCTCCATATCAATTCTCTTATAAGGAAATTTTGGTGGGGCAGCAAAAATGGGGAAAGAAAGACGAGCTGGGTTTCGTGGGAAGTGATGACACGACCTAAATATGAAGGAGGACTAGGGTTTAGAGATGTGGAACTGTTCAACCTAGCCCTCCTTGCAAGACAGGCTTGGCGCATGCTTAAGTCTCCGGTATCCTTAAGTGCCAGAATCCTAAAGGCACGATATTTCCCTTCAACTTCGATTTTGGATGCTGAGCTTGGAAACAACCTATCACAGATATGGCCTGCAATCATCGAAGGTAAAGAAGTGCTCAAGATAGGCCTGATCAAGCGGATTGGAGACGGCAACACTACGGAGATTTGGAACCAGAACTGGCTCCCTAAGGAAGCCTCCATGCGACCAATCGTGTGCCTTACGGCTCACCGCCCGACACTGGTAGCAGAACTCATCGACCAAACTTCAGCGAGATGGCGGCGGGAACTGATCAATTAAACCTTCTTACCGTTAGACGCTAACGTGATTCTCAACATTCCCCTCAACACAAGTCAATATGATGATTTTTGGGCCTGGTCACAAGAGAAGTAGGGAGAGTTCACTGTAAAGTCCTGTTATCACATGCTCATTACAACCAAACTTCGACGGGAGGCCTGGCTCGAGGGACGCGGCGGTCCGGCTGACAGCACCAGTGAAAAGAGATGCTGGGACACTCTGTGGAGGATTCAGGTTCCATCAAAGATCAAGGTCTTTCTGTGGCGACTTGCACAAAGTACGCTGCCCACAGCGGATGTTCGTCATCATCGGCATATGGCACCCTCCCCATCCTGTGCGATATGTGGAGCAGAAGATTCTTGGCTCCACTCCCTTCTTACCTGCACAATGGCACGGTGTGTTTGGGTGCTACATGACCAAGAGCTAGTCGAGCATATGCTAGCTACAACGGAACCAGACGCACGGTCGTGGCTTTTCAGTATGATAGCGTCGGTTTCAGCGGAGGAGTTGGTCAAGATCAGGGTCACACTATGGTCTATCTGGTTCGCGAGACGGAGATTGATCCACGAAGGAGAACATCAAAGTCCATGGGCAACACACTCCTTTATCAACAGATTCATAGCTGAATTGGAAGTGACCAAGGTAAAAGCACCTATATCACATGCAAGACCGGTGCAATCTAATGAACGCAGATGGATTCCGCCTCCCGCGGGATGGACAAAGGTGAATGTCGATGGCGCAGTTTGCAAAAAAAACCCATCGGCACTGTTAGTGCAGTGTGTCGGGATGATCAAGGCATTTACCTGGGTTTATCAGCTGTTGTCTTTCATGGATTAACGGATCCTCATATTTTGTAAACATTAGCTTGTCGCGGAGCACAATCTTTGGGAAGGGATCTCGTATTACAAAAGGTAGCAGTGACGTCTGATTGTCTAAATGTGGTTAAAGAAATCAACTCAGGATCTTGTGGTGTCACAACCCCCATCATCAAGGAAATCAAGGAAGGGACGATTGACTTTCAAGACATATCCTTTTCTTATGAAGGTAGATTATCCAATATGGAAGCTCATCACTTAGCTAAACATGCTCTGCATCTCGGAGAGGGACGCCATGTGTGGCTCCTCCAACCCTTTGATACTACCCTTATCCCTGTAATTCGTATTAGTGATCAATAAAGCAGTGTTTTACCCCTCAAAAAAAATTAGAAGACCAAGGAAAATTATTATTTTATATCTAATTATCAATTAATATTTACTTTTTTAAAGATCACTTTTGCCATCGTTTTAACCTGAGAGTCCTTTTTTTATCGATCCGTTTATTTAAAACGTTTTATCTCTTAAATCGTGCCTCTTGCGGAAGCGTATACGTGCATCTCGCGGTAAGAAAAAAAAAAAGAAAACATTTTTTTTTCATTTTTGAGAGGCACGGCCGTGCCTCCAACTCAAGCATAGTCGTGCCTCTAGCGGAAGCAAAATCCCGCCTCTCGTGGAAGGGAAAAAACTTGTTTTTTGTTTTGTTTTCGACATGTAGAGCCATGCCTCTCGCAGAAGCAAGTCTATTCCTCTCGCGGAAGCAAAAATATGTCTCTCGCGGATGGTAAAGGAGAAAATGTATTTTTTTCGTTTCCGAGAATCACGGTGGCCAAGGCGGCTTCTCGTCGGCGCCGTAGTCGATCCGGTAGATGAAGAATCTCCTAGCGGGCTGATCGCTGAAGGGGTTTAGTGGCAAGCACGGGACACGGAGGAGCGAAATGTCGCTGTCCGTCGTGAGGAACTTGGACATCTTGGGGAACGCGTCGAGTTTCATGTTGGAGGAGTGGACCGTGAAATACGAGACGAACGGCGGGTGGTGTATCTAGAAGGTTACCTGGACGCGCGTGTCGTCCGCGGCAATTTAGGCGGCAGTGGTGTCGTTACAGTCGCCGTCGACGTAGCCAAGGGCAGGGGTAAAGCTAGAAATTTTGGCCATTGGGTTCACTCAATAACTCGTTGTGAGAAGTTGGTACTAATATATAAAGTGTAAGGTCTAATTTTAAATTACCTTACAACAAAATTGTAGCACCCAAAAACAGTATAAAGAAGAAAAAAATGGTATCACATATCACACATTGTGTTGCATTAAAAACTAAAGAATGCAAGACATACCCGTTCAATAAAATTGTAAAATCACTTGTTCACATATTATAAATAGAGTAGTATCAAATAACTTTGTAGCTCCATGTAGCTTCTCATTTTCCTCGACCATTGAAGACCATTGAAAACACGACAACTTTAGAATAAGTACTATCAATGAAATAATCTTGTGAAGGCACTCACATCTTAGAGTGTCGCCTTTCGATCTTTCATCGCCTTAAAAAGATTAGAAACTGCATTATTGGTAATGGTAGAAAATATATATTTCTCCACATAGCAAATTAGACAATCAATCATGAAGTGATCATCCATTTTCTAGCGCAACTTCTTTTTGATAACATCCATAGCTGAAAAAACATCTCTCGAGTGATGTTGTGGCAACTGGTAATATCAGTACTAGATTTAGAAGGTGATGGACCAAAAGAAACGTAACATGCTTATTTGTTTGCATCATTAGTTTAGCCAGATCAACAATTTCGTCCAAATTGGCAAACCTTTCATCTGCTTGCACATTGTCAATGTAAGTGCAAAGTTCAGGATCAAGATCATCCATTTTTCTTGAATCAAAGTCATCTGGATAAAACCCAGCTAGCTTCACTAAGCTATCCAAGTTAAAAGCAGCAAAATATTCTTTTGGGTTGAAAGAAGCCATGTGCCCAAGCAATGCGTAATTTACCTTATTGAAGCGGTCATCAAACTCTTGAAGTTGCCAATCAATAACAGAATTGAGACACTCAATCTTGTAATTTTGAAGGTTTGTCTCATTGTCTTTTTGTCGTGGTTTGTGCCGATTAACACACGGGTCCTCCATATTTGTGTTCTCAATGTGATGCTCTTCACAAAATGAATTTTCCTTCTCAAGAAGTGAGTCCCATCCATTATCCCTTAGTTCTTGCGGCTCATTTGTGCAAATAAAAAAATCGAAGGTCTCAAAATATGCTATGCGACCACGTTTATGGCATTTCTTATCACTTTTACCTTCTTTCTCAACATATTTCAGAACAGACATATGATGAGAACAATTTCACTAGACTTGAAAGTGTCATGTAGTTGTGAGCCTCAACGTGTCTCACTGGCTCTTCGAAGAGTTTGTTCCTCATTAAACCCAGTGCCAATGCTATTATAACCACTTCCTATGGCTTTTATTACCTCCTCTCGATGCTTCTCTCTAATCATATCCATTCTCTTGCAAGAAGCTTCATCCACATTGAATAAAACGGAGATCATGTAGAAAAAAATCAGCAATATCATAGTGCTTCTTTAATACTACCACAATAACCTGGCATTTCGACGTGTGTGTCCAGGCCGGCGTGGCGGGCACAAGCACCCACTGCTGCCCACGTGGGGGAGCAGCACTCGGTGGGGCCAGAGGATGGCGCAGGGGAGGCACGGATTGCGCAGGCCGCTTGTTGGAGCGGCTGCCGGAGCTCGTCATTTCGTCGGATTCGGTAAGGGAAGAGGAGGGGGCGGAGCGAGAGAGGAGAGTGAGTGAGCTAGGGTTTTGGAGCGATGAGCCGGATGCGGCTTTTTGTGGGACAGCCATAGGGTTGTGAATGGGCCGGACGTGTTAGGCGGATGTGCCCGGAGTCCCTCTTATCCGCCCCCATATTTCGGCTGGATATGAGGGGTACCGGTCAGCCCGGGTGTTTGAGACCCGTTGAGGGCGTCTGTGTGAGTCACTCTTTAGTGATCAGGCACTGAACGGACGGGCTGTCCGAGCGTTTGAAACGGATATAAAGGGTCTGGTCTTAGTCCTCTTAAGATTTTCTAAAAGAGTTAGTAAGTCATGCTAGTATTTCTTAAAGTTAGTTATATCCAGATTGACCGAAGTACAACACTATGGGGATTCAATTACAATGCAAAACCAACATAGACTGTCAAGGGGTCTGTCGAAGCACATGAAGAATCCATTGAAAGCTACAAGGTGTGGTAACGACCACTTAGAGAATATGGCAAGCAGGATAAGAAGCGTGCTTGTGTAAACTGGTGAAGGCTTGAACATCATATTCATAATAGTCACTCCATGGTCGGCGGACGGAGAGGGACCATGCAACCTATAGGCTCGCCGGCTGGGCTGGAATCCTTAGATTCAGTGATGTGTTTGGACACCCTTTCCCAACACCACCAATTGGAACCCAAACACATTTTGACAACCTTTCCCAACACCACCAATTCCCATTGAAGATACTCTCCTTTGTGATGCTAGTGCAAATATTACCACCAGCATCAACATGGTGACCACTGATCAGTGTGAATGTGTGATCACTCAATCGAGTCCTCTTCCTCTTGTGACTCGAACCTAGCTTGACACGCATCTGCTCCTACATGTTGTATATATATATAGGCTAGCCAATTTAAGTGTTCCCTTCTGATTTTACTAGAGAAGTCGAATATATTGCTTCATTACACGCATCATTGTCCCCGTACTTTGGATGGTTTCAGATGTATAAATTGAAGTCATCAGTAATGGACATAATCCTCCGTCCATGTGGTGTAAATAACTCCTTGGTTGCTCACTCCAGCGGGATACATGCCGCTGCAAATATCGTGGTGGACATATATATAGTGTCCGTCTATATATACCAGCCTGCCAGTAAACCTTTCAAAATACTTCATAATACTTCACCACTAGCAACAGCCACTTTCACTTTCTGGGTAGGTTTGGCCTTCACTTGCAATTTAGCTGCCATCTCTGGAGATACAAATGTAGAAGTGCTGCCACTGTCTACCAAAGCAACTGCAGCAGTATTCCCCACCTTGATGGTGAGCACAAAGGTGTTTCTGATAGCTCCAATTCCCATAGCTGCATGCATAGATAATTGCAAAACAGTCTCATCTTGGCACTGTTCCATGTTATCCAACTCTGGATCAGCAAAATCAGTGAAAAATACGGTCTGAGGCACTTCATCCTCTTGCAATGCTTGAATCTGAGCTTTCTGACTCATTTTGCACACCTGCCTGTGCCCTGGAACCCAAGGTTCCCTACACTTGTAGCACACTTGATTCTGCTTGGCCTGTTGGATTGTTGCATTTCTGTTTTGTGTTGCAGGATTGCCCTCAATCTTGGGTTGCTCAAAAGTGACATGTCTCCTAGGCTGTGGCACATAGTGCTTAGCTGGTAACACTTGTACTGGTGGCTGAGCCTTCTATATTCTTCTAGCATACCACATAGCAGTCTACAGGTCCTTAGGTTTAAAACATTCCACATGACTCTTTGTGTAATTGTTCAGGCCAGCTACAAAACTAGTTACATAGTAACTATCTGGTATCCCAGGGTTTTCTCTTCTCATCACATTCATCAGATGTTCAAACTGCTCAATATAAACTGACAAGGTGGAAGTTTGATGTATTGCATGAAATGAGCTAACAATATCACAAGCAGACTCCACAGCAAATTTGTCTGACAAGAACATAACTTATGCCAGGGCACATTGTTAGGAGAATACCCTGTTCCTCTCCACCACCGCACAGCTGGCCCTTTTAAATAAGAAACATCCAACTCTGTCCTATGCTCAATGGGAGTCCTAGCAGCAACAAAGTACTGGTCCAGATTCTGAATCCAAGCTTCAGGGTCCACTCCCTCAAATTCAGAAATGTTCAATTTTGCAGGTTTTACTGTTAACACCTGTCTACTACCATCAGATGGTGAATATTGCCTCTGTCTCTGTCCATCAGGCCATTCTTCCATCACCCCTGTCTCTACTTGTTGCAACTGGAAGTTTTGTTGATGCCCAACTACTTGTTATCCCTCATTTTTGTTGCTGGTAAAATTAGGATGTCTATATGGTGCTTTTGTTGAACCATCTAAATTAAGTTCCTTCCCAGTATGATCTCTTAACACAGCAGTGCCCCCTACTATCACTGGAACCTCTTTCTCATGGCCTTGAACTGAAGGTGGTGTACAATTAACGAGTTGTTTGGGTCTGCCTGCAGGAATTACAGGTGAATGTACCTCCTCAACTCTTTTCTGTGCACTACCCTGCTCAGAACGCTCGTGTTGTTCCTCTTCAGCCCCCTGATCCATCAACAGCTTTCTAAAATTTTCCTGGATGTTATCAAAATTTCCTTGCATGGTAACAAAGTTCTTGCTAACCATCGTTCTAAACTCTTGAAACTCTCTTCTATCCTCTTCTCTATTGTTCTGCAGAGTCTTAATGTCTAATTCCAACGATGCCAACTGTAAATCGGCTGTAACCATCGACTCTCATTGGCCAGTCATGGCACCTCTCTCACAACAGGGTGGGTGGTGGGATTTGAGAAGCTTACCTTCTGCTGGATCTAGATCTGCATCATGCTTGAAGCTTTACTCCTCTGCTGCCCCTCCGGCCGAAAGATCGAGTGGCTCTGAATACCAATTGTCAGGGTCAAGCTACGGGCTTGAGCTAGAAACGCTCTAACAACCAACTTCAGAGGAGGAAAATATGGAGAATAGGGTTTCTATTGCTTGGATCTTGGGGGAAATGGATAAAGCACGCCACCGGCGGCTAGGGTTTGTACCCACACAATCTTTTACATGCCTCTACGGGCTGGTGTGAGGGGCATTATATAGCCAGTTCACTCGAAAAGCAGAGAAAAAGAAAGGAAGAAGCTAGTGCGCTTGTCTGAACTTGAACAGCGATGCGGGAGTAGCTCCGAGCCGTTGGATGCTTGATCAGCGGTCGCGCCAACTTCACTCACCGAACCGTTATCGTTTTATCCCAGCCGTCCCTTGATAGATCTACCTCTCCTGATAGAACCGGCACGCAGGAACAGGGGAGGGGTCCTGACAACCCTTTCCCAACACCACCAATTGGAATCCATACACATTTTGACAACCTTTCCCAACACCACCAATTCCCATTGAAGATATTCTCCTTTGTGATGCTAGTGCAAATATTACCACCAGCATCAACATGGTGATCACTGATCAGTGTGAATGTGTGATCACTCAATCGAGTCCTCTTCCTCTTGTGACTCGAACCTAGCTTGCCATGCATACTGCTCCCATATATTGTATATATATAGGCTAGCCAACTTAAGTGTTCCCGTCTGAATTTACTAGAGAAGTCGAATATATTGCTTCATTACACGCATCATTGTCTCCGTACTTTGGATGGTTTCAGATGTATAAATTGAAGTCATCAGTAATGGACATAATCCTCCGTCCATGTGGTGTAAATAACTCGTTGGCTGCTCACTCCAGCGGGATACATATGCGGATATGCCGCTGCAAATATCGTGGTGGACATATAGTGCCCGTCTACATATGTAGCGGCCTGCCAGTAAACCTTTCAAAATACTTAGAAGATGCTGAAATTGACATGGCGCTTGCGGTTACACACTTGCACTAATTGGTGATTGCATGAGAGTGCAGGTGGGTATACGTATGACTGCTTGTATAATGTATCAATACGAGGTGGGTATGCGTTTCTCCTTCTACGTTTTAGGGGAGGGGGTGTACCGAAACAAAAAATGTTACTGTGAAGGAGGGCATTAAGGATAGATAAAGAAAATCTGCTAAAAGTAAAAAATAGGAAACACCTGAACATACTGCCGATACATGCAACACATCAACACAATCACAACTCCCTAACTAATTTAGCAACAAACATGTCTTAGCCCCAGAACGAACCCAACCCAGAAAACAAAACTACACAAGTGATGTGCCCCAAACTTGAGAACGAGGACGATGTGAAACACTAAAACGCGATAGCCAGAGCCACCAGGGCGACCCAAGCCAGGCTCACGCCGCGCTCCCTGCCTGACCACCCGCCGGCGCTGTCCTCCAGCGGCTGCCCCCCGCCGTTCAGCAGCTGGTTCTGCTGCTGCCCGAACACGCCCTGCCCTTGCCCATGCTGCCCTTGCCCATGCTGCCCCTGCCCGAGCGGGAGCGGGCCATGGCCGCCGCTGATCGGCGCCACCGCGCCCGGCACCGTCGGCGGTGAGGCTCCTACAGGAAGGTGGTGCGGGTGCGGCGTGCCGTGAGGCGGTGGCGAGAGTGGCACGTTGTCTTCGCCCGATGAAGCCGGTGGCGTGGCGATGCCCGCGCCGGGAGATGGCACGAGTGGGGGCGTGTCGACGGGTGGCAGTGGCGTCTGGGGCGGGTCAGAGGGGGTCGGGGGAGCTGGAGGTGGCGACGAGTGCAGAGGCTGCTCAGGAGACTCGGGGATCGGGTGCGTGTCCGCCGGCGGTGGCGACGAGTACAGAGGCTGTTCCGGCGTCTCGGGAATCGGGTGCGTGTCCGACGGCGGTGGCGACGAGTACAGAGGCCGTTCCGGCGTCTCGGGGATCGGGTGCGTGTCCGACGGCGGTGGCGACGAGTACAGAGGCTGTTCTGGCGTCTCGGGGATCGGGTGCATGTCTGCCGGCGGTGGCGACGAGTACAGAGGCAGTTCCGGCGACTCGGGGATCGGGTACATGTCCGCCGGCGGTGGAGGCAGCTGCAGGTCCGGCCAGTCCGTTGACGGGTCAGACGGCGGCGGCGGCGGGGGTGGCAGCACAAGGTCAGGCGAGCCGGCCGAATCGTCGTCGTCGTCAGCTGGCGGTGGCGGCGGCAGCATCTGGTCCGGCAACGTGTCAAGTGGTGGCGCGGTTTGGTCGCCGAAAGTGAAGCCCGAGCCCCAGGGGCTGGCGAGAGTCGACGTCGCCGCCGGCAGGGTCAGGAGCTTCGCGCCGGTGGCCGTCGAAGGGGAGGACACCGGCAAGGCCGAGGCGCCGCACCTCCACCCGGTCCACGGCTCGTCCCTCGTCCTCCACACCGTGACGCCGTCCCTGCTGACGATCCTCATGTCCCCGGCGCCGTCGAGGCTGAGCATCGCGGGGTCGGAGTCGACAGCCGTGTCCCACAGCGAGTGCCCGCCGGCGAAGAGCTCGAGCCCCACCGGCGAGAAGGCCAGGTCGCAGGTCTCGGTGCCGCCCACCGGCGTGCAGTCCGACTCCCACACGCTGCTGGTCCCGCCGCCGCCCCCCTGCTGCTGGACGACCTCGACGTAGCACACGTCCCCGTTGCCGCCGCCATCGCCCACGGCGGCGCGGCGGAGGTACGCGGCGAACGACCCGGAGGGGGACGCGAGGAAAGGGAGCCCCTGTGCGTCGCTCTGGCCGCCGTCATCGGCGTCGGCGAAGGCGGCCGGGGCGACGGTGGCGATGATCTGCTGCTCGGTGGTCCTGACGATGTAGCTGGAAGCGACGGCGACGGCGCTGCCGGAGAACCCTAGCAAGAGTAGCACCAGCACTAGGATTGCGAGGTAAGAAGACGCCATGGCGATGATGGTGAGATCGATGGTGTGAGTAGCTTGGCGATGGGTGGTGTAGGGTTTTAACGGAGGTGGAAGAGGGTTTGGTGCGAGCTCAGTTTGTGGAGCAACTCCAGTGTGTAGTGGTAGTAGGAGAAAGGTGTGTGTTGCGTTGCATGGAGTGGAGAGCATCTTCTTCATAGCCCAGACAGGGATATGATTTCAAATTCAGATGATGGATCGAGTCAGATGGATTTTTGGTGTGCTCACCTGTTCCAACAGTTAGGGCATTAGGTGCATTGGAGGTCTCTAACCTTGCTGCCGCCTCTCATTTGAAAAATTAACACAGAACAATTTAGTATACAGCTAGTTGTGTTTTGAACTTTTCTGTGTCATCACTGGGTTGACAGAGCATTAGGCGATGAAACCTCCTCTGCTATCAGAATGGAACTACTTTCAATCCACACTCAGCAGATGGTCAAACCCAGGCATTACTGAGTGGTGCATGGTCAGGAAAAACTTGTGTGTGAACCATATCTGCATCGGAGAAGTATGATATACAGTACTACACGAAAGTATCCTTCAACAGCATGCAACCAGACATGTCGCTCACATTGGAAATACAACACCATAGCAAAGCGTTCCACAGATCGATGGCCGGTTGCGCAGGCATCAAAAGCACCAAGGAGACTAACCAGAACATAGTCGTCGAAAAGAAGATGTGCGGCCGCTATATCCAAGTATCCAAATGAGTTCATGGAAGTTTTCAGGAGCATACAGGTGTACAGTTAACTACGGTTCAGGAAGGGAAAAATCGTTGCAGAGAATAACACTGATGATCTTCGGATGTCGCATTAGCAAAACTGCGGTGCTAGCTGCTACATAAATCCAAAGTAGAAACACTTCACTTCTCAAACTATGCTGAATCATGCTGCGAAATTTAATCTCCATGGATCGTGTAGCGCTCCCACTTCTTAGTCGGGTCATAGATCTGCAAGGGAATACAGGTGGTTACTGTCTGAACAAATTTGCTGACAAACAAAGCGTGTTCGTTCCTCGGCAGATCATCCTAAAGGCTTGTCCGGTTGGAAGGCATTTGAAGGGGGATTGGAGTGGATTGGGGAGGATTAAAGCCCCTACAAGTCAAAATCCCCCTCAATCCTCTCCAAACCTCTCCAAGAGAAGTTCAACCGAACAAGGCCTAAAGTGTATGAAAGGATAAGAAGGTCGGTGCCAAACCTCCCATCTCGAGGCCGGGAATATATGTTTGTTCTTCTCGTACCAGTGCCTCTCCACAACCTTCCCCGCATGAGACTACAAACAATCATCAAGCATGACATTATTAGACACTTGGATTCTGGAATGCAGCATGTGGACACCAAAAATATAAGAGATTGGTGAGTCACCTCATCCTTCTCTTTTGTTGCATCAGCAATGGTACGCACATCCTCATGAACATCGAAGTGGAAAAGCTGGTAACAGAAATCAGCGTCAGTGAATAATACCTCAACCCCTTGGATCATTTAGAGTTTATCTAGAAAAACAAAAGTTTCTTGTGTGATTGAACAGGAACAAGTGTTACGTGATTTTCTTTATACATTGTAGTCTCACCATCGGCATTCTGTGAGTTAAACTATAATCAAGACAGCACATAATATATAAGTGCTCTTTGATGATATAGGTGATAGAAAAGCGGTGAGCAGTTATAAGATAACGATGATGCAAACCAGAAACTCACACATATAAGAGACGCGTGCCAGTTCGCATATATCCATGTTTTAAAATCAAGGGAAAGCTCCAGAATAGTCAACATACTCCCTCCGTCCCAAAATAAGTGTCTTAAGTTTGATACATCTTTGTACTAAGGTTAGTACAAAATTGAGACACTTATTTTGGGACGGAGGGAGTACTAAAGAAATAAAAATTCTCAGTAGTAGTGAAGGAACAAGCATTACCGGTCCACTCTTGCCCCTTGCTTTATTAATAATTAACTCATAGAAGCTGTGTTGCTGTCAAATCAAAATAACAAACATTAAATGGAACAGAATAAAACTTATTACAACAAAAACAAAACTGCAATTTATTAGGGAACAAACTCAAACATTACGTACATGAGGGATAATGAGATCTTCCTTCACATAGAGTAGGTTCTCAACTGATGTTGTCCGTACTTCACGGAACTCCGGAGCAAGCTGCTGCTGAACAGCCCTCAAAAATTCTCCAATAGAGTCACCTTTACGCACCTGGGGGTGTAGAAGGATTTGTTTGAAATGTAGAGTTCACGTCTTTAGAACAATCAAAAGAGGAACAATTTTTCCAGCGTTAGAAATGCACCTGGATAGCTCTCCTGTGACCAGTACCATCCCAGTAACTGTATGTGATTGAAAGAGGTTCACCTAAAAGAGGGATATGATTGTTTAATCAGTTCTGATGCAAGAATAATCCGAAAGAGAAAGATACACATTAGATTAAAAGGTATTATGCTATCAGCATGTGGTAGTACTTTTGACCAATTCTTGCTCACGCGACCACTGCATCTTCAAGCGTTCTCGCTCTGCTTGTTCCTCTGCCTCCCTCTCTCTGAAGGATCATTCTTAGCAAACAGCTTGAGGGTTAAACAAAGCTTGAAAATAACAACCAACATTCCAAGTAATCATAAACTAAAAGACATACCTGTCAGGTAGAAAACTTGTCTCAACTGTGGGATCCTTTCCAAGTTGTTTCTTCTGAGTATCTTCTGTAATGAATAATGAGCATAATGTTCATACACTCAGATAATTCACAAGTAGTTCAAAGCGTCTAGGTATTAAGAAACAGTGCTGATAGGTCAATACATATCCCAGGGAACTATGAGCACAAACAGTGAGATTGTAAATAAACAGAACATAATCATAATCATGTTCTGTAGCTGTCACCAGGAACCGATCATTTGCTTTATCTAGTCTAGGTTCAGTTATTTCCAACTTTCTATGGAAGGCCATCTGCACACAACTTTCTATGCGAAAACTCAGGACATGACAACAACAAGGTAACGTTGCAGCCTGCACTTGAAACAAAGTAAATTGCAAAGCAGGAAATGCAGCTGGAAAAAATGCAACATAGGGATCCTTGGCCTAAAACATCACTGAAGTCAACAATGAGTTGTTGAAACGAACGGCTGACTGGATTAATTTGAATACCAAAACGCAACACCGATTTGTGAACAGACAAGAGCAATACATACAAAGGAATGACATATGTCCGATTATCAAATGGAATTCATCTACAATGTCTCAGCTGTGCTAGCATATGAAAGAGAAATACGACGTCCAAACTGCAAGCAACAATCTTGATCACAAAACTAGATAAACAGTCAAAGGGAAATCCAGAGTCAATGTGAAGTCACAGATGACCTGATTATAGAAACTGGAATGATATATGCTTGAGAAATAGTAACACTAGTAAAGCCAACAGAACATGAATAAATAAAAATGAAAAGGTGAGAACATCATACGGTTCTCAAACTCATCCTCGTCACTTCCGTTCCCAATGTCATCATAGAACGACAAGCGTGGATCTCCCCTCACTCTCCTCTTTTTCCTTTTCTGCATTTGCAATTCTTCTTCTCTGAAACCAACAACACAACACTTAAATTGGCATAAGGAAACAAATTAAAGAAAATTTCTGATTCAGCCAAGCTAGTATTTCAAGCTCACTCTTGTTGCAATTTTTGAAGCTTCTCTTTCTCTTCCTCCTCGATCTTAGTTCGTATGTTAACCCTCTGCGCAGGCAATGGGTGAAGATTAAGTAACCAAAATTTACTTTGCCCAGGAATAGAAAAGCAAAGGCTGATGTACATAAATGGTCTGTCTATTACCTTCTCAACATACTGTTCTCTTGTAACTAGGCCAACAGTTTCCTTCTTGAATGCAGTCTCAAGAATCTAAAAATCACATTTCTTAGTGTTAGCTTGTAAAATACAGCTGCACGGTATACATTTACTTGCAAAAACCTCTATAATCCTGTAAAGAAGCCATGTCAAAGATTGGATAAAATAAATCCACCCAGTGACTTAAATTAAAATAAATACATAGAATTCTAAAAAAAAGAATCAATACTCCCAGTCTGCTAGTTCTGGGTATTCCTAAGTGAATCATTCAAATGCCAAAATCAAACAGCGTACAGGCACCACACCCATCAGGATCTATCAAACTTAGCTGTGAGCCATCAAGCAAACATTGTTACCAAATCTGTAAGTATCCACATACATGTTTTTCAAGGCTAAGAACTGGCATCTTCTGAGTACAGTTATCCGAGAAAAACTAACCATGTCATGGCAACAACAATACATAATTCTCTACCAACAAAAGTAACAACTACTTACATTAGGGCTGCCAAATCCTACAATATCTACTCGTGCTAAAGCACACCCGGTTCAACCAGTAAGCGAATCGGCCCAACAGCATCTAAATTCAACTACATATGCATGCTAGAAAGCGAATCAACCGGTAAGCAGACGAAGATTCGGTCGCGGGCCAAACCCGCGATGGACGCGGCGACGACGATTTTACCTCGGAGGTGCTGGAGCCGAACTGGAGGAGGCCGGGCTGCCCGTCGGCGTTCTTGCTCTTGAGCTCCTCGATCTTCCGGCGCTCCGCCTCGCGCTGCTTCTCCAGCCGCCGGATCTTCACCGCGTCCTGCGCCGTGCCAACGTACCCGTCGCCGAACCCCGACATCCTTCCACCTCGGATTTCCCCGTGTTGCGGCCTTTCCCGGGGAGGGGGGGGGGGGGGGGGGGGGCCGCCCGCTGTCCGACGGAGAGTGGAGGCGGCGGCCGGCGGGGGGACGGGTCGCCGAGAGCGGAGGAATAGGGCGATTTCGGGAACGCCTCGATCGCGGAGTATATACCTCGCCTACTGCGACATATACGACGCGATCGCCAACAAGGCCACCCGATCTAAGCCGGCCCGTATTGAGGTCCAAACAAAGAGATGAGGAAACTCTTTCCAACAACAAATACCAAGCATATCCAAACAACAAAATTTGAATTGAAGTCCAATTCCTTTCCATCTTGGATTTGGTATTCCAGATCAATTCAATTCCGAGCCAGTTTTTCCTACATCCAAACAGGGGGTTAGTCTAAAAAACGCCACGCACCTGAAGCTTCTTCCATTTTTTTAGTCTCTTTGTCGATTTTCAGCAGTTTTATTTTGTTCAACATATATCAACGTTTTTCAGTACACATTCAGTAGTTTTTTGCATAAATCAGATATGTTTTTATATACACATTTAACATTTTTAACTACATGGTTAATATTTTCTGAAATCTTATATTTTAATGCTACTTTACCATACACATGGTACATTTTTTATATACCTAATGCATTTTACAAAACACGTTTAATATTTTTCAAATACAAGATTAACAGTTTCTTTAATATGTTGTGACACTTTTTCTATGTACCTTTTACAGTTTTTAAATACTTGATTAATACATAGTCAAATTTTTGTATACACATTTAACATTTTTCAAATGATTGATTAACATATTTCAAATACTTGCTCAAACATTATTTCAAATGCTTGATTAACAAAAAAAATACATGATCAAATTTTTTCATACACATTGTATTTGTTGTTTAATACATGAGAAACGTTTTCTCCATACACATTCAACATATTTTAAATGCTTGGTTAGCATGTTCTTCAAATGTTTTTATATCAAGTGTTTCTTGTAATATATTTATATAGAATATCCATAAGTATAAACAAAACAAAAAACATGAAAACAAAAACAAAAACAAAAATGAGGTTGTGGTATCCCATGCGTTTGCACCAGCCCATCCAACGCCTCCCTTTAGGCGATGCTTCCCTCTTTTTTCGCGTGAAGTGAGACAAAGAGGCACCCTAAAAAACTATTTTTCTCTCATCCCTCTCGCCTCATGTTTCCTTCATATGTTATAAACCTAGAAAATACCTTGTTTTTTTCTCATTCTCCATCAAATCCAAAGAGGCAACCATCATTAAGAAAGGGCATGGCAAGCATAGTAGAATAGTCGTGTTTGATTTTTCTGAAGTTAATAGAACCTACTTTCTGAGCTATGAATTTCATGCCATATAAAACTAGTAGAATGCTCGTGCGTTGCCACGGGCTTTTTACAAATGTAATGCATGCTATTTTTTACATGTAGAGACTATATAAAATTAGCACAATTACTTAATAATAAAAGTTCACCTTACTTACAATGAAAAGTCATAACAATAAAAAACAAATTGACGACATATCCATGGAACAAATTGAGCGATGGTCAAACTAAATCCATTACAAATTATTAAGATCTACTTGATGCCCTTAATAAATTCTCGCACAATATCAGGAAGATTGTCTCTAGCTTCATTCCCACGATGTTTTAGCTAGTATAATAAAAAAATGTTTCCTCAACTCATACCCATCCTGCATAATAAATACGTGTAGTGAGCACAAAAATTTCACGTTGAATGTCTTCAAACATGTAATGGACAATACTCACCGTGCAAATCGGCTTGATAAGTTATTTACCGTTCCACAAGAGCATAAAATGGAAAACAAAATAGCCAGACGCATCCCTGCAATTTCCTAAATCAATACTAAATAAAATAAAGTGATAATATAATTAAATATTTATATTATGAAGTCATTACCCGTCTGTGGTCGTTGGAATACCAGACGGAAATAAACGTTGCCATTTAGATATATCAGAATTCCAGTCGGGTTGCTTTATTTCGAGTGCATCTTTGAATTCCCTCGCAAAACTTTTTAACTTCACTACATGCCTCAAATTTTTATTCTTTGACGACTGTGATGTATGAATAGGGTCCATAATGCATACACGGCGTGCCTCTTTGTCGATGACGTACAAGATGTATAGGCCGATGTATGCATACGGGAGATCAATCTACAGGTGGTAGCAATTAGGAGCAACAATAAGCCATGACAATAATAAACAAAATACAATACTTACCAAGTTGCACGATGACACGGTGTTGTCAATCCCAGGCCAGCCATCAAACAATGATCCCAACGTCTGAATAGTTTCCTTATCGCAAAACTTTTGACCTCGTGTTGACTCCAGCATCATGGACTGGTTACAAAGTTAATTATTATTTCACCGTGTTGATACTAATGGAAATGAACAAATAATTATGACAACTTACGCAAAAGCGCATATCCATGTAATGTATAGGAGGGTCTGTAAACAATACTTCCTCGTCACATGCAACTATACGCACGACAATGTTGAAGCAATGATTGTCCATACTTTGCTCCATGTTAAGTATGCTTCAAGGACAAGAGCAAGTAGTCGAATAAAAATTGACAAAGATCTTCGAAGTGATGATGCATGGAATCAAGAAATAGAGGACGACAAAGTGTTGGCGAGTCATCCAAGAGGGGAGAAAGATCAAGTTACACAACTATCATGTTCTCCCAAAATATTTGAAGAGGTATGTCTGGCAAGTAATTTACCTAAATTCCGATTTGGTCATGATTTTATTGTTGATGCTTCTATTAGAGAAATCCTTATATGAAATCTTGAGAGACCAATGAAGAAGGATAACCTATTAGTTACCAATAGGAATGTCACAAAGCATTTTGGTCAACACATTGTACCATTCGGAAAGACACACAATGAAAATTTGTTACAATCAAAGTTTTCTCCATTATTTTATTTAGAGTTTATATCTGTGTGGGTAGCTTTGTTTATTTCATACTTGGCTTGCATTTGGTTTCGAATAAGACATATATGGTCTAACTATTTTTGTTACAAAAACATAAAGCCAAGTTTTAATTCTTTTGAGAAAATCTATGCTAGTACAATATCTTATCCAATGACATCCCAAAAAGAATGGAAAAGAAAATGCATAGCTGAATTGGGAGATGTTAAATCTGAACCATTTGTCTCCTTAGTCACAAAGTCATTTTCACACCAAGACGGTTAGAGAATCAAAAGTATACCTCCAATTCAATCATGTATGATCAAATCTTTGAGTTGTTGCTCAAGAATAATTATATAATTATTGATCATCATGTCAAGCCATCAATCCAAGGACGAATGTATCGACAGTTCCACGATTCATTGGAACATATTTTTGAGGATTGTGATAGGTTTCATCAAATAGTAAAATCGGTCATTCATAAAGGATGACTAAAATTTGTTAAAACGTTAAGGGATGATAGTCTATAAAAATTGGTGCTGATGGCAAAAAAAATTGCATCGTCTTCTTCAAGTTGATTCATTAAAATATGAAAGGCAGAAACTACAGATGATGGGGTTAAGCTTTCAAGTAAACAGGTTGCTCAAGAACACGATGGAAATATTCTTTAAGGAGAGAATTCCATCGATGCTACAATGAAGACGCCGAGCACTAGAAGCAGCAAGGAAATCCAAAGATTAATCCGATCGGACCTAAAGAAAACAAAGGACGGAGTAAGCACAAGACAAATTACAAAGTTACTTTCGCAGAGTTACTAGCTAAATATCAAAAGGCGAGTGAAGCAATAAGTGTTTATCTGCCAAGTAGTGCAAAAGCATCAAGATCACATCCTAGGCGCAAATGTGAGGACTAGCATTGGCAAAGGGAGAACTTCAGTGTAGCATATTCATATCTTTATTTTGGGCCTCCATTGCCATGGATACCTCACTATGCTAATTTTTATCCATATTTATCATGGCACATGTATGATTCTAGGGCACATTCCCCATATTACATTAGACCATCTCACAAAAATACTGCAGCTCCAAGAAGATCAAGATTCGGACAACATCCATGTTTCAAAAGATCATTTCAATCATAAGGAACCAATTCGTAGCGCAACAAAGAAGAAATAGGTGGTTAAGCAAGTTTACCATGTTAACAGAGATGGTCGTAAAGGTGCTAATTTAGATTTGAACTCAAAAGATAGAGATCCATTTAAAGAGTTGACATTGGCTACAAAGGCAAAGGTGTGAAGAAGTCGATTGTTGAACATCAAGATGCCAAATCTAAAGAAAAATAGTTGAAAGTGCATAAGTAGAAGTAATAATTACCATTGCTTCAAATAGAATGAAAGCCGAGGCGCACACTCGGCTTATCATATTGTCAAAAGAAGGAATTAGAAAAGTTCCCAAGGTAAACACTCGATACAAAAACGATGTATAAGCTTCTATTGCAACAAGTACAACAAAAGTGAAGAAGGAGAAGAATGGAAGCAATAAGCAATTAAGCCAAAGAACGTCTGCCCAACATAATATTCGGTTGGCATAATATTTTTTATGGTGACTATATATTTTCTTACGGTCTCGTTTTACGTATGAAATAAGACAAAATTTATGGAACGTAAAATTATGGTGCATTGATATGAAAATAGAGGGGGTGAAGAATAATTATTCCTCACCTAGGGTGACGAATAGTCAATCCCATGTGTGGGTGTGTGGGTGTTAATGATTTGCTTATAGTGGGTTGCAGGAGTGATAGAAATCTAAGCCCGAGTTCGTGAGTTGTTGCATATGAGATTAAAGGTGACTTCTAACTTAATGCTATGGTTAGGTTTCACCTTAATGAATCTTTAGTAGTTGTGAATGCTTGATAGAGTTACAATCATAAGAACATATGATCCAAGTACAAAGATTATGTTAGCTTGGGCCTCTCCCTCATAAGTATGATGAGTATCATACGTTTCATATCCAATTGCCTAGGGACAATTTCGCGCATCCTACCACCAATTTTCCACACTCGCTATATTTATTTTATTGTTCTTTTTCTAAAACAACAACTTTATTATATCGATAACCTATCCCATTAAACCTACAAATTAGTTTTATTCACGCTTTCGGTAATGGTAATGTTAGTGTGTGTATAGTTGTATCAGTGGTCGATAGAACTTGAGAGAATATTAATATTGGGGAACGTAGTAATTCAAAAAAATTCCTACGTCATGCAAGGATCTATCTATGGAGAAACCAGCAACGAGTGAAGTAGTAGAGCATCTTCATACCTTTGAAGATCGCTAAGCGGAAGCGTTGCTAGAACGCGGTTGATGGAATTGTACTCGCAGCGATTCAGATCACGGTGGATTCCGATTCATGCGCCGAACGACAGCGCCTCCGCGTTCAACACACGTGCAGCCCGGTGACGTCTCCAACGACTTGATCCAGCAAGGAGGGAGGAGAGGTTGAGGGAGAGCTCCGACAGTATGAAGGCATGGTGACGGTGGAGCTACGTGGCAATCCGACAAGGCTTCGCCAAGCACTACGGAGGACGATGAGGAGGAGGAGGAGAAGGAGTATGGCTATGTCGTGGAGAGAGGCAATTATGTCTCAAAACAGACCCAAACCCTCCACTATATATATGAGGAGAGGGAGGAGGGTGCCCACCCTTATGAGTTCCCACCCTAAGGGGCGCGGTAGCCCTAGATGGCCTTGGGGCAGCGGCCAAGGGTGGAGGCGTGATGACGAGTTGATGGATATACTTATCGCCCCTCGTTGGTTACCCCAAGTGGAAGGTGGAGATGTAGTCAACAACAGATTTCCCTTACACGGGGACTGTAAGGTTTATCGAACCAGGAGGACTCCGAGGATCAACAAGTAGGTGTCCTCTGCTCTAGCGCTAGCAGAAGAAGTGGACCTACACACATAACAAATAACTTTGCTCCCAACGAGTACAAAGAGGTTGTCAATCTCTCCGGCCTTGTAGTTTGCAAAGGATCAAAACACAAGCGGGAATAGTGATAGTGATTGCAACGGAAAAGTAAATGAAAGCAGTAAATAGTGGAGGTGTAAGCAATGGTGGAAATATGGACCTTAGTCACATGATGTTCACTAGAGATGTATCTCTCCCAAAAGACGATAAACAACTATGTTGGGTAAACAAATTACAGTTGGACAATTGATAGAATTATAAACAAACCGCAATGCTAATCATGCTACAAGAAAGTTAGAGGCTCAAAAGTAATGGGCAGTACGCCAAGACAAGTAGACCGTTTATCCATCAGCATCTACTTACTAATCATCCACCTTGAGATATCTATCCAGAACATCTCGCTGTTATTAAGTTGCGAGCCCCACCCAAAGTGTAAACTCAAAGCAACGGACAACTGCATTAACAAACTTTGCGTAAGGTAAACAATACTTACAACCGCGGTCACAAGCACCGTTGTTTTCTCCCTGGTGGCAACAACACATCCCTAGTCTCATGTTTTTGTCACTCAAGCTAGACATCAGGGGGCATGAACCCACAATCATGCATAATGCTCCCTCTTGGAGTTACAATCTACTACTCGGCCAAAGCAACAAAAAGCAACGTAGAACATGCATGAATTACCTAAGAACATAATATAAAAGGAGAACCAAATATATAACTCATCACAATCTGAACATAATCCTATAATCCATCGGATCCCAACAAACCAAGCATAGCAATAGCAGGAAAATTACATAGATGCCTTGATCATGTAGGGCAGCTCACAAGGGCTAAACATTGAAGCACAAGTTTGGAGAGAAGAAATCACATAGCTACTGGTCATGGACTCATGGTCCAAGGAGGACTACTCACGACACATCCGTCAAGCGTCCATGATGGTAGAGAAGCTTCCGAAGGTCAATCCTCCCTCTGCCAGGGTGCCGGGAAGAGGTCTTCTGACGCTCCCGATCTCGGGAGCGCTACGACGGCGGAACGATGGAGAAATTCGCGATTCTGGATACCCTGGAAAGGTTTCCTATCGGAGAGGTTAATATAGGCCGAAGGAGGACACCATAGGAGGTGGGTCCCACCCAGGCGACCTGTGGGCGCGACCAAGGACCAGGCCGCGCAGGGAGGCCGCCTGGGCAGGCTTTGGCTCCCCTCTGGCGCACCTTTGGTGCTCTCGAAGCTTCCGTCTCGCTGATTTTTATATATTTTTATCGGGATTTTTGGGACTCTGGAAATTTGGGTAAAAGTCCCTGCAAAAAATACATGAGTAGACAGAAACTACCCATCAGACGGATGATAATATAGTTTTTAAACCACTTTGCGAGCCATGCGATTGGACCCAACCAGCCGTCTGATCTTCACATCAGCGGCTAGGACGTTTGACCACACAAACCTGCGTTCACACACATGCACACATACATAACGTTTGACTATGGTCTTGCAGCGCCGCTATCCTTGCATCGTCGCGTGAAGACTTACACTTTCAACCATGTACGGCTACCGCTTTGTGGTGGCATGACATCAAAACATGAGTCTAGCTAGTGCATGCTAGCACCGTGCAAGAACGGAAGCCAAATCACATTCTCCATTGCAGCGACAATAGCTATTGTGAAGGAAAGCCCCGGCGTGGCTACTATCAACGTCGGGTGACACGCTACAAGTCGAGATGACAATGCTGCTGTTGTGCGCGACAAGCAATGCAATGCCAGATGCCGGATCCTACGATGGTGACCTGACTCCATTGATGCCCACGATGATGCTAGGAGGCATGCTGGGATGGCATGCTTCGATTGTGTGGCACCCCGATAGAGGGCTGACACACATCCGTCCCCAGGATAGGACCAAACGCACGTCAAGAGCATGATACAGAAATTCCAGGAAAATATGGCTTTATTAATATGATGGAGTGTTACAATACTGTTTCTTACAACAAAATTACATGACTCCAGGGCTAGCTAAATGGCAGCAGAGGTCTTGATACAGCAGCATCGACGTCCCTGGCTGGGCTCCATAACTCACAGGACTGGCTTGGTTATGATCTAGCATGACGAGTCTTCTCCTGCAACTGGCCACGTGCAAGGCCAGGTGAGTACTTTGAATGTACTCGCAAGACAACCAAATACATGGCATCCAAACAAGCAGATAACAAAGCAAGCATAATAGTCATATAACAGCTATTCTAAGCATGACAAGGCATTAACAGGAAAATATAACTCAAGCATAGCATGGCATGAACTACGTATGTAATCTATGTAATCTACCTTACTAGCATGGCAAAGATCACAACGATTACTTACTAGCTTACTGTCACCGAATATCAACTTACTCTCTTCTGGGTTGTACCACAACCTTTGACATACTCACAATCCATCCTGAATGGATCACCTCACACGATCATCTGACTAATCATCATGTAGCCTTCTCTTGGCTAACTCATCATGTTATCAACATCCTCTGATGTTCATATGAGACGAGTTCTTCCATCATTACTATCATAGATACGGTTGATCGTCTACTGAGGTCTGGTCGGGCTGTCCATTACCGTGGACACAGCTATTCGAATAGGTTTGACACTCTGCACAGGTTGCACACTTTACCCACGATCTGGAGCACTGACCTCGTAATCCCATGCGGGTGGACCAACATTGTTCCTAGGATACTTGCCTGAACCGTGACTCTCTCAACGTATCACCGACAACCACTCCCTTCCGGAGTCCTGCCTTGGGTGGCCCTGTGTCCTCATGACACATGTGTCCTCATGACACCTGCCACCATCATGGCCAAGCAAACTGTCCCAAACGGGGACGCCGACACAAACAACTTAACTGGCTCACAGGATTATCACCGCCTACCTGATCAGGGTCAGGGCGCGTGCATAATCCTCCCTCTTTGGAGGTACCGGTGAGAGATCATGCAATCAGCTCAAGTCAAGGCCGTCCCATATCGGCAAGAGGTGGTTGTGCAGGTGGGCCCGGACAGGTGACTCTGATCAACCAACTAGGTATCTTATACTGAGTATTATTTCTGTCATAGCTGACACTCCGATGTCACCACAATCCGATAATTAATAGGATTAAGCCACTACTGCTAAGATACATTCATCAACTGTCGGATAAAGCACAAAGTAATCATAGACAGTAATCTCAACAGTATAATATAAATAACAAGCAACTACTTTACCGATTATAACTGCAGGTGGGACCTTCGGAACCCTCGCATAAAATCAGCAAACAAATCGGTAGCCACCAGAACGGTCTTTACAACACAGATCTGGGACGTTACCGGAGTAACTCAACTCCGACTCAAGACGGCTGGAAAGCAGCTCAGAGCATGAGGCGGTGTTGATAAGAAGACTGTAGCAGTTCCCTAAGACGGGCGAAGCACAGCTCAGAGCATAGGGTCACCGCTACGGAAAGAATTTCAACAGTTGCCTGTGATGGCCGACAAGCAACTCAGAACATGGGACAACTGTTGACAAAAGAAATATAAACTTGGCATCCACCCCGGACGGCCGGAAACAACACAAACTCAAGCATGGTGCCATTACTAAAGGAAATGCGAGCAAGGGTTCGTCAGCGTCACACACAGCACCTCACTATGTACTCAAGTATGAGCATTAAATATGCAAGAGCAACATGTGAGGGCGTATGTTGGATGAAAAGTAGAACTAAGAACTACTATTAATATCATCGCGGTTATATGCCAATGTAGACTAACATGTGATACAGATAAACACACAGAGTGCAAGCAACATTATCACGCAAGTCCGGAGCTCATAGTAAGAGGTTGGCTTGCCTAGGGGTCGATGAATACTCCGGGAAGAAGCGCACTAACACACCGGAAAGCTTTGCCGGAGAGGGCTTTCCTCTCACAAGGCTCAAACAACGTCAAGGGCAAAATGGTCATTTCCACTGTGCAACCATATTATGAAAATGACAGTATCGAAACGGGCTCGACGAGGCGAAGACGTGGCCGCTGGTTTTACCTCAATCGGAGTTACGGTCGCAAAGTTATGGCCGTTCATTCGTTAAGCGGTGAAACAAACAGAATCTGTTCATTTCAGTCCTTAGTGAGTGCACGTTCACAACCTAAGCGGTTTGGCCAGCTGAGCTGAAACAGAAAGCGCCTTTCGGGGAAATACGCTTTCGGTAAACCGAAAGCGTATTCTTTTGTTTACGTCTCCACTTACTCCCCTGGGCCCGGGCTCTCTCTCTCTCTCTTACAGGGTTGGCCCACCTTATCCACTCTCTCTCTCTCTCTCACTGCCGGCGGGGCCCATCCTCATCTCCTCTCTCTTACACGTGGGCCCCCACCCCCTCTCTCTCCCTCCTTCCCCTGGATCTTCTTCTACCTTCGACCGGGGCACGGGCAGCTCGGCCGACCGGTGTGGCCGCGGCTCCTCTGCGCGGGACGTGAAGCCGGCGACCGGGGCGGGTGCCCCGTGCCACACCGCACCCGGGGAAGGGGGTCCTAGCTGCTGGGGTGGCCTCCCGTGCCCTCGCCGCCGACGTGGCTGCGGCAGCAGAGCAGCTGCCGATGTACGGCGTCGACGGGGTCTCCCGACCAAGAGGAGAGGAGCGGCGACCTCGCAAGCCCTAGGGGTTGCTCAGACCGAGGAGAAGAGAGACGGGGAGCTCCCCGGGAGCTGAGCTCACCATGGGGCCGATGGGGCTCTCGTCCATTGAGAGCAGAGAGCTCCAAGAGCTCGATTAAGAGGGGGCAATTGGGGCTGCTGGTGCTTGCGAGCTCAGGGAGGAGTTCGGGCACCCTATATAGCTTGGGGGAAAAGGTTCTCGCGATTCTGGAAGAAGCTCCGAGAAGTCCATGACGGGATTCCCTCGGCAAGCACCTCCAGAAGCAAGAGGACAAGGGGAAGAGAGCTCTAGAGCGTGCAGGAGGACTTGGGGGACCTCCTAGACAAGCTTGGACAAGCTGGAACCAATTGGAGCGAAGCTCTCATCGCTTCAAATGCACATAGCACGGTTTTGGCAGTCTCTGCCCATGGTCACCACGTGGCCATGGCCTTGACATGTCCTTTGAGGTGTCACACCATGTCTAGGTTGTTCACCAAAGAACACTGAGCTTCACTATGCCTTTGGATAACCATGGGGAGCAATGAGATGACCAGACCATAGCCAAATAGTTTGCAACAGCAAGGTGTTTGTGTTGTGGTGTCACCTCCACAGTGCACCTCTTGGCATCATACTTGGCTCAGGTCGATCACTTACTAAGGTCACTACGCTGTCCAAAACTCAGCTCAAACAAACAAGTCTATGGGTCACTTCCTTTGTAACTTGGCATACTGACCAGAAATGAAGAAGTTAATGCTGGGGTCAAATGGCTAGATGTAAATGGCTGAAATTTGGAGGAGGCTCCTTTTTAGGCATATGAAGATGCTAGCAAAGATTCATACCATTTGCACACATATAAATGGTACTTCCTTCACAATGCTTCATTCTGGACAGAATCTTAAATAATTTACTGGGGAAGGATGGAATGATGAAATGGGCTAAATTTTGGCGGACAAAGGTTATTTAACATGATAAACAACTCTGCAAAATTTCAACTCAAGGGGGAACAACGAGTCAAACACTTCCTTTGCAAACATAAGATCTGGACAGAATTTGCAAAGGGATATTGTGCACACTTTTTGAATTGGGAAACTTGATATTTTGATGGAAATGATGATCATATGGATATGAGAAGCTCCACAAATTATTTTGGATTTTTTCCTAGTTACCAAAATGGTAGTTCCTTTGTAAAGGCCCCAAAATGTTATATTGGCATAAAATAGGAAAATGCAATTTTCCTTTATTCTATGATGGACAATATTTTATGAGAGCTTCATAGGATGACAAATAACATCTCTGCAAGATTTCATGAGCATAGGAGATGGATAACTATTTTCTTGGATTTAATTCCTCACACAAGCAAAAAGAGGAATTAATTCTAGAGGGGAAATATTGCATATGACTTTGCAATATTTTTGCACATCTGGGGTCTATGAGGGGATGATGATCTGTGAGAAGACTTGGAGGAGCAACAGAACAATGGAAATGATGGCTCCTTTGAAAACACAAAGATAGGATTCCCAGTTCCAATATTTGGGAGCTAGGGTTTCAAAAAGGGGTTCGGGGTTTACTCAGCAAGGACAAGAGGGCACAAGGATATGGGAAAAGCACTGAGAGGTTGGGGATAGACTGGGTTCACCTAGTCATTTGCCAAACTCCAGAGGAGAAATCCGGGAGAGAAAAGCTAGGAAGGAATAACAGCACAAAAATCGATAACCCGATTTTTGGGGTGTTACAAACCTTCCCCCCTTAGCAGAATCTCGTCCTCGAGATTCCCAATGTTAGCTTAGCACTACAACTATTACTACTACGCCTCCTAGAACGCTTCGGGGATCTGTCTTAACCCTGTGGTTGAAAACAACCGAGTTAAGAGTACCAAAACTGGTACACCCCGAGCGATACACAACTATCGCGCTCTATACACACAGATCACTGGGTAGCCTTATCGTTTTTAGAAAAAGCAAAATTTCCTTTTTCCGAAAATGCTTGGGGTACCCTGATGAACAGTGGCCTCCTCTCGGCGACGAGTGGAACCAGGGTCCACTGGCAGCCTTCTCCTTCTTCTATCTCCGGCCAACGGTTGTCACTCTCTCTCGCTCCTGCGCCGCTTGGAGTGCGGCTAGGCACTGCGCACTCCTAGCTCCTAGGGCGTAAAGCATCCTACGCCGGTAGTGCGCAGCGTGCATGATACGTCTCCATCGTATCTACTTTTCCAAACTCTTTTGCCCTTGTTTTGGACTCTAATTTGCATGATTTGAATGGAACTAACCCGGACTGACGCTGTTTTCAGCAAAATTGCCATGGTGTTGTTTTTGTGCAGAAATGAAAGTTCTCGGCACGTCCTGAAAATTTACAGAGAATATTTCTGGAAAATATGAAAAATACCTGCGCAAAGATCCACCGGAGGGGATGGGCCAGTGGGCCACAAGCCGTGTAGCCGCCGCCCGCCCCCCCTAGTGGCGGCTACCAAGCTTGTGGGGCCCACGTGGCTCTGCCGCCCCCGATTCCAGCGCTATTTATTCCCTTTCATCCCAGAAAAAAATAAGGAGAGAAGATTTCGTCGCATTTTCGATCCAGAGGCGCCGCCACATCCCGTTCTTCGTCTGGAGGGCAAATCTGGAGTCCGTTTTGGGCTCCGGATCAAGGAGATCGTCGCCATCGTCATCATCAACCTTCTTCCCTCTCCAATTCCATGAAGCTCTTCATCCTTCGTGAGTAATCTATTCGTAGGCTCGCTAGGCGGTGATGTGTAGGATGAGATCTATCATGTAATCGAGTTAGTTTTGACGGGGATTGATCCCTAGTATCCACTATGTTCTGAGATTGATGTTGCTACTACTTTGCCATGCTTAATGCTTGTCACTAGGGCCCGAGTGCCATGATTTCAGATCTGAAATTATTATGTTGTCACCAATATATGTGCGTTTTAGATCCGATCTTGCAAGTTGTAGCTACCTACTATGTGTTATGATCCGGCAACCCCGAAGTGACAATAATCGGAACCACTCCCGGTGATGACCATAGTTTGAGGAGTTCATGTGTTCACCAAGTGCTAATGCATTGTTCCGGTTCTTTATTAAAAGGAGAACCTTAATATCGCGTAGTATCCTTTTGGACCCCGCTGCCACAGGAGGGATGGACAATAGATGTCATGCAAGTTCTTTTCCCTAAACACGTATGACGACACACAAAATGCATGCCTACATCACATTGACGAACGGGAGCTAGCCACTTATCTCTCCATGTTATAACTGTTGCATGATGAATATCATCCGACAAATCACCGACCCATTGCCTACGAGTTTGTCCCACTGCTGCTGTTACTTGTTTTGCTCTGCTGCTGTTACTACTGTTGTTGTTGTTGTTACTTGTTTTGCTCTGCTGTTGTTACTACTGTTGCTGCTGCTGTTACTTGCTTTGCTCTGCTGCTACTTGCTACTGCTGTTACTTGCTACTATTGCTACTTGCTACTGCTGTCACTACTGTTGTTCCTTGCCATTGTTGTTGCTGGTTACACTGCTGCTACCTGCTACATTACTTTTCTGGCGCCATTGATACAACAGCTAGGAATAGTCTGCCGTCAACAGATCGTTTCTGGCACCGTTGTTATTATACTACTTTGTTGTTGACACTTTGCTTGCAGATACTAATCTTTCAGGTGTGGTTGAATCTGACACATTCAGCTGCTAACACTTGAGAATATTCTTTCACTTCCCGTCGCGTGAACCAACAAATTTGGGTTGAATACTCTACCCTCGAAAACTGCCTCGATCCCACGTGCTGGTTGGCTATTGCAAGACAATTTCTAAGTGTTGAGCAATTGGGAGCAGCTCTTTTCTGGCTCCGTTGCCGTGAAGGCATCAAGTCAGGAATAGTTGCACATCAACAGCATTTTTTCTGGCGCCGTTGCTGGGGAAGGGATTGCTATATTCTCTGAGTCACTTGGGATTTATATCTGCTGATCACTATGAGGAATCTGAAAGATCCAAAAACCAAAGTTTTGCCCTCAACTACGAGGGTAGGTAAGGAACTGCCATCTAGCTCTGCACTTGATTCACCTTCAGTTATGAGTAAGTTTGCCACACCACCTCCTGGTAGAAATCTTGATATGTCGCATGTGCTTGATGATGCTTATGATGCTACTATGTCTGATACTGCTAGAGATGCTATGCCTGATGATTTTATGCTTGATATTGCTTTGCTTGATACTGCTAGAGATGCTATGCCTGATACTGCTAGAGATGATATGCCTGATACTGCTAGAGATGCTATGCGTGATACTGCTACAGATGCTATGCCTGATAGTGCTAGAGATGCTATGCCTGATGATGCTATGCTTGATACTGCTAGAGATACTACTTTTCCTGATATGCCACTAGGGGTATTCCTTGATGCTCATATTGCTAGAGTTACTACCAATGCCCGTGATGCTTCTGAAACTGCCGATACTATTGAGATAGAACCTGCTTTTGCTCCTGCTAGATCTAGCTCTCCTAGATATGAATTGCCTGATATACCTGAGGGTTATGTTATGGAGGGAGAGATAGCTGAGGATTTTCTTGCGTGTAAGGATGCCTATGACGCTGAGAAATTACTTCTCAAGTGGAAGGAAAAATCTCTGAAAGCTAGGATGAAATACGACCTGAAGTTTGCCACTTCACCTATCTTTATCACCGATAAGGATTATGAATTCTCTGTTGACCCTGAGATAATCTCTCTAGTCGAATCTGATCCTTTCCACGGTTATGAGTCTGAGACGGTCGTAGCCCATCTTATCAAACTACACGATATAGCCACCCTTTTCACTAGGAGGAGAAGATCCGCTACTACTATATCCTTAAGTTGTTTCCTTTCTCTCTAAAGGATGACGCTAAAGCCTGGTTCACTTCTCTTGCTCCTGGATGTGTGAGTAGTCCCCAGGATATGGTCTATTACTTCTGTGAGAAATATTTCCCTGCCCATAAGAAGCAAGCTGCCTTGCAGGAAATATACAACTTTGCTCAACTCAAAGAAGAAAGTCTCCCACAAGCTTGGGGGAGGCTCATCCAGCTACAGAATGCTTTACCTGATCACCCTCTTAAGAAGAACGAGATACTTGATATCTTCTATAACGGACTTACCGATGCTTCTAGAGACCACCTAGATAGTTGTGCCGGCTGTGTTTTTAGGGAACGAACTATAGAACAAGCTGAGATTCTACTGAATAACATCTTGATCAACGATAATGCTTGGACTATTCCCGAACCACCTCCTAAGTCAACTCCTAAGAAAATAGGTATTCTATTCCTCAGTCCTGAAGATATGCAAGAAGCCAAGAAATCTATGCAAGAGAAAGGCATTAGATCTGAAGAGATCCATGGTCTCGATAACCCGATACAAGTAGTAGAAGTGAATTCTCTGTGTAGGTTTGATGAGAGTGATATTCCTTTTGACAAACCTGCTAGCCTATGCTTTGATGAATTTGACAACTTTGTTGCCAAACAACAGAGTTTCAATGATTATGTTAGCAGACATTTGGAACAAAGTACTCGTATGCTTAGTCATTTAAGTGCTTGTGTAGACAGAAATGTCAATGATCTGAAGCTTCTGAGTAAACATGCCTCTATGATTACTACTCAGGTAGAACAAGTACTTAAAGCTCAGAATGACTTGCTCAATGAATTAAATGACCACTCTGTCAGAGTCATTACTAGAGGAGGCAAAATGACTCAGGAACCTTTGTATCCTGAAGGCCATCCTAAGAGAATTGATCAAGATTCTCATGGAATTAATGCTAATACACCTAGTCATCCTAAGAAGAATAAGGATGATAGAAACCTACATGTAAGTTCACCAAATACTGTCACCCCTGAAGAACCAAATGATATTTCTGCGTCTGATGCAGAAACACAATCTGGTGATGAACATGAACCTGGTGACAATATGGACAGCGATGTTCATAATGAGGCTCAACCTAGCAATGATAAGGATGTGGAGATTAAACGTACGGTTAATCCTGATAACCCACAACCTAAGAGATACGATAAGAATGACTTCGCTGCTAGGAAGCATGGTAAAGAAAGGGAGCCATGGGTTCAGAGACCCATGCCCTTTCCTCCTAAGCCATCCAAGAAAAAGGATGATGAGGATTTTGAGCGCTTCGTTGAGATGATAAGACCCGTCTTTCTGCAGGTGCGATTAATTGATATGCTCAAAATGTCTCCATATGCCAAGTACATGAAAGATATCATGACTAATAAACGGAAGATACCAGATCTTGAGATCTCCACCATGCTTGCCAATTACACTTTCAAAGGTGGAACTCCTAAAAAACTTGGTGATCCCGGAGTGCCCACTATACCTTGCTCCATTAAAGGAAACTACATAAGAACTGCCTTATGTGACCTTGGAGCCGGTGTTAGTGTTATGCCGCTCTCTCTTTGTCGTAGACTTGAACTGGATAAGTTGACACCCACTGAAATTTCTCTGCAAATGGACGACAAATCAACTGCTTTCCATATCGGCATTTGCGAGGATGTGCCTGTTGTGGTTGCTAACACCACCATCTTAACAGACTTTGTTATCTTGGATATTCCCGAGGACGATGCCATGGCTGTCATCCTCGGAAGACCCTTTTTAAACACTGCAGGGGATGTTATAGATTTCAACAAAGGCAATGTCACTTTCCATGTCAACGGTAATGAGCATATAGTGCACTTTCCGAAGAAACGATATCAAGTACATTGCATCAATGCTATCGAAAAAACTTCATCAATTCTTATTGGGAGCTTTGAATGCCCTATTCCTCGTGTCAAGATGAAGTATGATTTGCTTGTTGGGGAGATTCATATCCCCATTGAGGTGACTTAGTGGCTATTCGACAATTCTCCGTTTCCTTTTGCGATTTGAAAAAGTTTTGTCATGAGGATTTGATCAACCCCATTGACGGATTTCTTTCGATGACCATGAAATGGATGAATCAAAGAGTCACATACCTCTGTTTTAAGCTTTCACTTTCTGTTGCTTAGAATAAAAATGATAGATTTAGTTTAGTTTTTCGTGCTGTCTGTTTTAGCGTCCCGGAGAAAAATACCCCGAAAATAAAAGTTCTTCGATAGTCCTGAAAATCTAGTATGATTTTTTCTGGGTTTTTTGAAAAATACTGGGACTGAGAGCTGGCCTGGGGGCCACACCAGTGGGCCACAAGCCCTGTAGCCGCGGCCCCCCTCCTAGTGGTGGCTACCAAGCTTGTGGGGCCCATAGGGACCCCCTCCACTCATTCCAGCTCCCATCCTCTTCTTCTACCTCCAGAAAAAATCGTTTCGCAGCTCAAACCCGTGTTCTTGCTCATTTGGCTGAGATTTTCGATCTCGTTGCTCAAAGCACCATTCTCCGAACCGTTTTGGGGAAATTACTCCTTGGTAAGTGACTCCTCCATTGGTGCAATTAGTTTTTGCTCTAGTGCTTTATCCTTCGCGTATTCTTGCTACCTTGGTGACCCTGTTCTTGAGCTTGAAATGTTGATTTTAGCTGGTCCCAAGTAGTTTTAGCGCGTGATACGGTCTCTAGGCACTAGTAGGAGTAATTGCTACAAGGTGTGGTTGGTCTTCATTCACTTTTCTCTTGAACTTCAAAAATTTCAGCAAAAGGAAATTATGTTCAGGAGGAAGTTTCATGGTGGCTCCTCAAGTAAGAAGGGTCCCCGTCTTTCTATTCGGGAGCCCGGTCCTTATCAACTAAGGGACGCACCGGTACAACCATGTAAATGGCCTTCCGATGAGTTCATGATCGAAGCAGGCTTCAAGGATGAGTTTGATACACTTGTCCGCAATGCCGGGTTAGAAGAATTCCTCTCAGATAAATATGAACAGTATGATATGCTCACTTCCTCTTTCGTGCGTAGATTAAAATTTTCAGTTGGCCGTGACTCATCCATACTGTTTGATCTGTATGATAAATCCTACACCATGGATTTGGAGGATTTCAATAGGATTTGCAAGATACCCGATGGGGGTAGTCTTAATGATCCCGCTAAGTCTTCGGTTAGAGATTTTGTCTCTAGTATAACTGTTGGAGAAACTAGAGACATCACGCAAGCTACCATAGGAAGCATTCATTTCCCTGCCTTGCACTACTTTTTCCTCTTCATAGGTAGATGCATTAACGGCAAGGTTGCACATTGTCACCTATGCGCATCCGACCTTAGTATCCTTAAGAGCGCAGTAACAGGTGACAGGAGCTTCAACATGGGAGCTATAATAGCAAGGAGGCTGAATAATAATGCCATTGATGGGGATTTCTTTGGTGGAATTTATGCTACGCGCTTAGCAAGTTTTCTTGGAGTACCCATCCGTTCAGGAGACCCCCCTCTCCGTACAGCCTACCTTGATCGTGTCGCTCTAGCACGCTGATACGTCTCAAACGTATCTATAATTTTTTTATGTTTTCATGCTGTTATCTTGCCTTCTTTGTATGTTTTATGTACCTTTTTATATCTTTTTGGGACTAACTTATTAATTCAGTGCCAAGTGCCAGTTCCTGTTTTTTCCGTGTTTTTGACTCTTTTCAAATCTGATTTTGGCACGGAGTCCAAACGGAAGAAAAACCCCGAAATGATTTTTTCCCGAACGGAAGAAGTCCACGGGGCTTTTGGGCCAAGCCAGGTGGGCTCCAAGGAGCCCACAAGCCCCCACTCCGCCACCAGGGGGAGGCGGCGGTGGGCAGGCTTGTGGCCTCCCTGGCCGCCCCCTGACCTAGGTCTTTGGCCTATAAATTCCCAAATATTCCGCAAAAAATCAGGGGAGCCTCGAAAATACTTTTCCGCCGCCGCAAGCTTCCGTTTGCGCGAGATCTCATCTGGAGACCCGTCTCGGCACCCTGCCGGGCGGGACTTTGGAGTTGGAGGGCTTCTTCATCATCATCATCGCCCCTCCAATGAATCGTGAGTAGTTCACTTCAGACCTACGGGTCCGTAGTTAGTAGCTAGATGGCTTCTTCTCTCTCTTGGATCTTCAATACAAAGTTCTCCGTGATCTTCATGGAGATCTATCCGATGTAATCTTATTTGGCGGTGTGTTTGTCGAGATCCGATGAATTGTGGACTTGTGATTAGATTATCTATGATATATATTTGAGTCTTTGCTGATTTCTTATATGCATGATTTGATATCCTTGTAAGTCTCTCCGAGTCTTGGGTTTTGTTTGGCCAACTAAATCTATGATTCTTCCAGTGGGAGAAGTGCTTGGTTTTTGGTTCTGCCATGTGGTGACCTTTCCTAGTGACAGTAGGGGCAGCAAGGCACACATCAAGCAGTTGACATCAAGGGTAAAAAGATGGGGTTTTTATCATTGGTTTGATATTATCCCTCTACATCATGTCATCTTGCTTAAGGCGTTACTCTGTTCTTGTATACTTAATACACTAGATGCATGCTGGATAGCGGTCGACGTGTGGAGTAATAGTAGTAGATGCAGAAAGTATCGGTCTACTTGTTTCGGACGTGATGCCTATAGAAATAATCATTGCATAGATATCGTCATGACTCTGCACAGTTCTATAATTGCTCGACAGTAATTTGTTCACCCTCCATCTACTTGCTTTCATGAGAGAAGCCACTAGTAAACACTACGGCCCCGGGTCTCTTCACATCCATCGTTTACAACTCCACTTTTACTTTGCTTGGTTACTTTGTTGCTTCCAGTTCTGACTTGGCAAACAATCTATAAGGGATTGACAACCCCTTCATAGCGTTGGGTGCAAGTTTTTGTGTTTGTGCAGGATCTTGAGATACTCCTCCGCCGGATTGATACCTTGGTTCTCAAACTCAGGGAAATACTTACCTCCGCTGTGCTACATCATCCTCTTCGCTTCAAGGGAACACCAACGCAGAAGGATCCCTCGTGTCGTCAACGTGCCCATTTCTGATGCCACAGGAAGGTCTTTTGTGCACTAGCATAACGGACATCAGAAGCATTTCTGGCGTCGTTGTCGGGGATACACAGCAAACATCACACGCTACCAGTTCCTTGAGAGGGATGTTGAATCCCTCCTATACCGTTTGATATTTAACCGGCAGCGTGTTTTCCATATTACCCTTCCCGCTCCTGCTTTCTTTGACTTTCAGGTAAAACGGAGATACTACATAACCATAGGAGAGGCTGAGGAGTATGAGAGGGAGGCGACGGCTGCTCGTCTTCGTGAGGCAGCTATTCAGGCAGTGGCTACCGCACTCCCGTATAACACCCATTATGATTTTGGGTTTCGCGAGGACCATCCATGGGAGTAGACCAAGCTAGGCCAAAAGCCTAAGCTTGGGGGAGTACGTGTTCTCACCGACCTTACATTCATGCTTATGCTTTCACTTTGTTAGTCGGTGTTTACACTTTGCCACTGTATTATCCATGCTAGTTTATTTTTGTTTTCTTGTTTTCTTGTTTTGTGTCTTTTGAGAAAACCCAAAAATATTTTCCTTTCTTCTTTTGCTTGTTGGGAGTTTTCCCGTGTAAATAGTTTTCTTTTTCTTTGGGTCAAGGTAGAAGATATTGGTTACAATGTTTAGTGGCTCTTGCATGCATACCTGTTTAGCTTTGAAAGAGCATGTTACTTTGTCTTCTCCTTTATGTTTGCCTGCAGATTCAACTTAGTCCATGCACGAGCAATCTTATTATTGTTCACATCGTTCGATCGTGCAAGTGAAAGGCAATAATGATGATATATGATGAAGTGACTGAGACTGGAAAAGCTGGTATGAACTCTATCTATTTTGTTTTTGTAAATATGACTAGCTTGTTGTTCCATATTCAGCTTTGTTGTGAGAGAAACATGTTTGCAATGACAACTTAGAGATCATAGTTTCTCATGCCATGCTTAATTAGCTGAGAGCTTATAATGGTTTGTCTTGAATGCCAACATAGATTTTGAGATGACTATGATGTAGTATGATAGATGGTATTCTCCTTTGAACGATTCAAGTGGCTTGACTTGGCGCATGTTCATGCATGTAGTTGAAACAAAATCAACATAGCCTTTATGATGTTCGTGTTCATGGTGATTTATATCCTGTTCATGCTTGCACTCCATGTTAGTCAAACTCATTGCATCTTGATGACTGTTGTCGCTCTCTAGTTGGTCGCTTCCCAGTCTTTTGCTAGCCTTCACTTGTACTAAGCGGAATACTGCTTGTGCATCCACTTCCATAAACCCAAAAGTTTTTCCATGAGAGCCCACCATACCTACCTATTTGCGGTATCTACCTGTCATTCCAAGTAAATTTGCACGTGCCATTCTCTAAACCTTCAAGAAATAATCTGTTTTGCATGCCCGAACCGCTCATGTGGTGACACGGGGCTATTGGTATCTTCCATGTTAAGCGTGTTATCCTCGACATCTGTTTATTCACTATCATTCACGAGAAAGGGGCTGGTAATTGGAATGCCCAGTTCCACGCTTAAATCGAAAACATAACTGTAAAACAAGACTCCCCCCGGATTGATGTTAGTATGGATGGTACCCGAGGATTCGGCTCGCCGTGGAGTGTGATTAATTGGTGGTGGGGGAGTTAAAACATTACTTTTATGTTTGGGAACCGCCTATAGCATGAATATCATGGAAGATATTGAGAACTCTTGGTCATTGCGTTGACAATGAAAGCAAGCCACCCAAAATTATTATCTCTGTTTTCAAAGCTTGAGCTCTGGCACCTCTATAAGTCAATGCTTCCCTCTGCGAAGGGCCTGACTATTTATTTTTCTGTTGAGTCATCCTCCTTTTGTATAAGCACCAATTGGAGAGCACCTCTGTCATTTTTATGCTTTGCTTTTGATTGATATTGAGTATGACTATGACTGGATCTTCGTTGCTATGAATTACAATGTTTTGTCAGCCCTTGATCTTTGAAAGTGCTCTGCATTTATGTTTGCGGTCTCAGAAAGAGCTGGCGAGATACCACCTATTCATATTGCTTCATGCTTGTTTTGATTGAATTGTTGGTATCTGAAACTCATTATTATTTGCTCGCTAGCTGATTATGCCATTGATATTAGTTTACCGTGAGACCTTTGTGTCACTTGCTTATGTGGTTAACTTGTGATCTTGCTGAAATTCTGGTTATGAGTTAGACATAGTTGCAACAACAAGATCAAAGAGAGTTTGTCAAAGTTTTTCTTTGTCTTTTAGTTTGTCAAATGAGTTGCTTGAGGACAAGCAAGGTTTTAAGCTTGGGGGATTTGATACGTCTCCATCGTATCTACTTTTACAATTTTGGACTCTAATTTGCATGATCTGAATGGAACTAACCCGGACTGACGTTGTTTTCAGCAGAATTGCCATGGTGTTGTTTTTGTGCAGAAATGATAGTTCTCGGAACGTCCTGAAAATTTACGGAGAATATTTCTGGAAAATATGAAAAATACCTGGGCAAAGATCCACCGGAGGGGATGGGCGAGTGGGCCACAAGCCCTGTAGCCGCCCCCTCCCCCGGTGGCGGCTACCAAGCTTGTGGTGCCCATGTGGCTCTGCCGCCCCCAATTCCAACGCTATTTATTCCCTTTCGTCCCAGAAAAAAATAAGGAGTGAAGATTTCGTCGCGTTTTCGATCCAGAGGCGCCGCCACATCCCGTTCTTCATCAGGAAGGCAGATCTAGAGTCCGTTTTGGGCTCTGGATCAAGGAGATCGTTGCCATCGTCATCGTCAACCTTCTTCCCTCTCCAATTCCATGAAGCTCTTCATCGTTCGTGAGTAATCTATTCGTAGGCTCGCTGGGCGGTGATGAGTAGGATGAGATCTATCATGTAATCGAGTTAGTTTTGACGGGGATTGATCCCTAGTATCCACTATGTTCTGAGATTGATGTTGCTACTACTTTGACATGCTTAATGCTTGTCACTAGGGCCCGAGTGTCATGATTTCAGATCTGAAATTATTATGTTGTCACCAATATATGTGCCTTTTAGATCCGATCTTGCAAGTTGTAGTTACCTACTATGTGTTATGATCCGGCAACCCCGGAGTGACAATAACCGGAACCACTCCCGATGATGACCATAGTTTGAGGAGTTCATGTGTTCACCAAGTGCTAATGCGTTGTTCCGGTTCTTTATTAAAAGGAGAACCTTAATATCCCGTAGTATCCTTTTGGACCCCGCTGTCACGAGAGGGATGGACAATAGATGTCATGCAAGTTCTTTTCCCTAAGCACGTATGATGACACACGGAATGCATGCCTACATCACATTGACGAACGGGAGCTAGCCACATATCTCTCCGTGTTATAACTTTTGCATGATGAATATCATCCGACAAATCACCGACCCATTGCCTACAAGTTTGTCCCACTGCTATTGTTACTTGTTTTGCTCTGCTGCTGTTACCACTGTTGCTGCTGCTGTTACTTGTTTTGCTCTGCTGCTGTTACTACTGTTGCTGTTGCTGTTACTTGCTTTGCTCTGCTACTACTTGCTACTGCGGTTACTTGCTACTATTGCTACTTGCTACTGCTGTCACTACTGTTGTTCCTTGCCATTGTTGTTGCTCGTTACACTGCTGCTACCTGCTACATTACTTTTCTGGCGCCATTGATACAACAGCTAGGAATAGTCTGCCGTCAACAGATCGTTTCTGGCACCGTTCTTATCATACTACTTTGTTGTTGACACTTTGCTTGCAGATACTAATCTTTCAGGTGTGGTTGAATCTGACACATTCAGCTGCTAACACTTGAGAATATTCTTTCACTTCCCGTCGCGTGAACCAACAAATTTGGGTTGAATACTCTACCCTCGAAAACTGCCTCGATCCCACGTGCTGGTTGGCTATTGCAAGACAATTTCTAATTGTTGAGCAATTGGGAGCAGCTCTTTTCTGGCTCCGTTGCCGTGGAGGCATCAAGTCAGGAATAGTTGCACATCAACAGTGCACAAGGCCGACGCAGGGAGCACTCCCATCGCGGGCCAACGCCGGTCGGCACTGCTCTCGGATTCCCTCCTGGACGCCGGTGATCGAGCAGCGCGCAGCCTCCTGGACCTCGCTCACCGTACGCCGGACCGGGGCTATAAAAGCGACCTCGGTCTCTCTCTCTCTAGTACCTCGCATCCTGCCTCACTACTTCCTCCTCTTCTCCTACTCTTCCTGATTGCAGGAGCACGAGGCAAGGTGCTAATGGCGGGCGTGGGGTCGGAGCTGCTCACAATCCTCCTGGTTGGTCTACTGGCGGCGCTGGTTGGCGGCTCGGTGCTACTGTGCGCGATGATCCTCGATGATCTTCACGATGTCGTGGCTAAAGCGATAGCTGAGGGACAACTACGCCGTATCAAGCAGGCGAAATAAACGCTGGTGGGCGGCAAGGGCGGCTTTCAACATTGCATCAGATGATGACAGAGGCGCTGCTGGGTCTGGGGAGCGGGTGCAGTCAGCGGAGCTCTATCATTGTGGATACCATGTTGTTTTTAACTCCTGGCTGAACAGCAACCACAACTAGTGGGCACTAGGGGTAGAACTACGGTCTAGGTCTTGGTCTGGAAAGGGTTGTAACGGTCTACGCTGCAATAAAATCTCTCAGAATCTCCCCGAGATTGCAACACTGCTCACACGATGCGTAGGCAATCTATTTAGACTAATATGCAAGCAGATGCAGAATGCACATGATGGTACAACGCAGGCACAGAAAGAATCACAACAAGCCGATTATACTAAGGTGTTTTAATGCTAGTGGGTGTATGTACTACTGGCATACATACACCTTCACCAGCTCACATTTTATTAGGGGCTCTGGGCGAGTCCAAGTTTATTAGGTTTAAGTGCTCTACCGATAAAAATCTTTTTAAGAAATCCAATGTCAACTCTGTTAAACGTTTTTGCTTAACAGGGTGACAATTCCTTCCAAGCACACATGACAAACAGGCACACATAATATTACAACAGCACACAGGTACAGGTAATGCAAGCAGTACAACAACACATTGCCCTACTGGGCAGCTACCTACAACGCACTCCAAACGACAACGTCCTAGTCCTATGTGCGGGCGAAGAAACAGCCTTCGCGGCACACCTACGCGCGACATCTCTTGGCTTCGTTCACTGACGAAGCCACACATGGGCTTACTCCTGCTAGGGCTCTCCTGAGGGACGAAGGCTGAGCCAACTCTTGTCTAGGTCTTCGGGTACTGCTATAGGCTGGGACTCAACTGCTGGAGCTGCAAAGGGGGCTTGACGGAACACATCCCGACGACGAAGTCGCCTGATAGCTCCTAGAATGGAGTTACGGTGGATGTCTCCGGGCTGATATGGGTCCAGGGGTTGCGAGGATAGTACCAGCTGTGAAGGTGGCACTGAGCTTGGCAATAGGGACTGGGTTAACTAGGGCTCCACTTGACAGGCCGCACGGTATGCTTCCGTAACAACCCGCGTGGCGTCCTGATCCACGGCCTTGAGCTCTTTGAGAATGCCGAAGAGCAATAATCCCTGGGCAGCAGCAAACTGGATCAACCAAGCTATTGCTGGGTCTGCATCCTTGCCTGTACCGGAGGAATTGCAGCCTGTGTCCGATGCAGGGGGACAATAGCGAAGCTCGTGCATATCCGCCACTTGCAGAAACTGAAGCCGAAGATGGGTGATAGCTTCCGCACCGGCTATCTGGACAGCCAACTCGAGAGTGGGCATGGGATGGCCACGAATATTCGTGGGTTTCCCATCTGTCGCTGGCCCTGGGTTGATATGCACCTTTGCATAAAACCGGCAAAGATGGGGGACGGGTTCCGACTGGAACACCAAATACACTGGGGGCTTACTCAGGCCAAAGGCTCGGGAGAGCATCCTAGAAAGTATGGGCGGGAAGCCAGCATAACCTTTAGCTAGGGTTCGGCTGTGGAAAGTGGGTGTTTTGGAGGAACTGGCCATGGCTGCTAGTTTGGGGGTACTGGTCTGGGTTCTCTTGAAAGGCTCTGGCTTACTGGGTGGGGAGAGCTACGGCTCAAAAGTGGGAAGGGTTTAAATAGGCAGTTGGGCTGGATCACACCAAGATGGCATAGATCCTTCTCGTGCCGGGTGGAAGATACATTGGCACGGCCGACAACTGGGTAGGGTAACGGTCCAATCTAAAGTGGCTGGGTGGGCGGGCAACTGGGTAGGGATACGTTCATTCCGACTGCGCCATCTATTGGTCAATAGTGGCCATGTCGGTTGCCAGAGATGGTCAAATCTATCGGGCTCACTACTGGTCGATCCTAAGGTGGTCTGGGTGCTAAGGTAACCTATAGCCAGCCTAGCTCTGATACCAACTCTTGTGGCACCCCGATAGAGGGCCGACACACGTCCGTCCCCAGGATAGGACTAGCCGCACGTCAAGAGCATGATACAGAAATTCCAGGAAAATATGGCTTTATTAATATGATGGATTGTTACAATACTGTTGCTTACAACAATATTACATGACTCCAGGGCTAGCTAAATGGCAGCAGAGGTCTTGATACAGCGGCATCGACGTCCCTGGCTGGGCTCCATTACTCGCAGGACTGGCTTGGTTACGATCTAGCACGACGAGTCTTCTCCTGCAACTGGCCACGTGCAAGGCCAGGTGAGTACTTTGAATGTACTCGCAAGACAACCAAATACATGGCATCCAAACAAGCAGATAACAAAGCAAGCATAATAGTCATATAACAGCTATTCTAAGGATGGCAAGGCATTAACAGGAAAATATAACTCAAGCATAGCATAACATGAATTACGCATGTAATCTACCTTACTAGCATGGAAAATATCACAACAATTACTTAAAAGCTTACTGTCACCGAATATCAACTTACTCTCTTCTGGGTTGTACTGCAATCCATCCTGAATGGATCACCTCACACGATCATCTGACTAATCATCATGTAGCCTTCTCTTGGCTAACTCATCATGTTATCAACATCCTCTGATGTTCATATGAGACGAGTTCTTCCATCATTACTATCACAGATACGGTCGATCGTCTACTGAGGTCTGGTCGGGCTGTCCATTACCATGGACACGGCTATTCGAATAGGTTTGACGCTTTGCAGAGGTTGCACACTTTACCCACGCTCTGGAGCACTGACCTCGTAATCCCATGCGGGTGGACCACCATTGTTCCTACGAAACTTGCCTGAACCGTGACTCTCTCAACGTACCACCGGCAACCACTCCCTTCCGGAGTCCTGTCCTGGTTGGCCCTGTGTCCTCATGACACCTGCCACCATCGTGGCCAAACAAACTGTCCCAAACGGGGACGCCGGCACAAACAACTTAACTGCCTCACAGGATTATCACCGCCTACCTGATCAGGGTCAGCGCGCGTGCATAATCCTCCCTCTTTGGAGGTGTCGGTGAGAGATCACGCAATCAGCTCAAGTCAAGGCTGTCCCATATCGGCGAAAGGTGGTTGTGCGGGTGGGCCCGGACAGGTGACTCGGATCAACCAACTAGGTATCTTATCCTGAGTATTATTTATGTCATAGCTGACACTCCGATGTCACCACAATCCGATAATTAATAGGATTAAGCCACTGCTGCTAAGCTACATTCATGAACTGTCGGATAAAGCACAAAGTAATCATAGACAGTAATCTCAACAGTATAATATAAATAACAAGCTACTACTTTACCGATTATAACTGCAGGTGGGACCTTCGGAACCCTCGCATAGAATCAGCAAATAAATCGGTAGCCACCAGAACGGTCTTTACAACACAGATCTAGGACGTTACCGGAGTAACTCAACTCCCACTCGAGACGGCTGGAAAGCAGCTCAGAGCATGAGGCGGTGTTGATAAGAAGAATGTAGAAGTTCCCTAAGACGGCCGAACAGCTCAGAGCATAGGGTCACCGCTACGGAAAGAATTTCAACAGTTGCCCGTGACGGCTGACAAGCAACTCAGAACACGGGACAACTGCTGACAAAAGAAATATAAACTTGGCATCCACCCCAGACGGCCGGAAACAGCACAGACTCAGGCATGGTGCCATTACTGAAGGAAATGCGAGCAAGGGTTCGTGAGCGTCACACACAGCACCTCACTATGTACTCAAATATGAGCATTAAATATGCAAGAGCAACATCTGAGGGTGTATGTTGGATGAAAAGTAGAACTAAGAACTACTAGTAATATCATCGCTGTTATATGCCAATGCAGGCTAACAGGTGATACAGATAAACACATAGAGTGCAAGCAACGTTATCACTCAAGTCCGGAGCTCATAGTAAGAGGTTGGCTTGCCTGGGGGTCGATGAATACTCCGGGAAGAAGCGCACTAACACACCGGAAAGCTTTGCCGGAGAGGGCTTTCCTCTTACAAGGCTCAAACAACGGCAAGGGCAAAATGTTCATTCCTACTATGCAACCATATTATTAAAATGACACTATCAAAACGGGCTCGACGAGACAAAGACGTGGCCGCTGGTTTTACCTCAATCGGAGTTACGGTCGCAAAGTTATGGACGTTCATTCGTTAAGCGATGAAACAAACAGAATCTGCTCATTTCAGTCCTTAGTGAGTGAACGTTCACAACCTAAGCGGTTCGACCGGCTGAGCTGAAACAGAAAGCGCCTTTCGGGGAAATACGCTTTCAGTAAACCGAAAGCGTATTCTGCCGTTTACGTCTCCACTTACTCCCCTCGGCCCGGGCTCTCTCTCTCTCTTACAAGGCTGGCCCACCTTATCCACTCTCTCTCTCTCTCTCCCTTACAAGGGGTTGCTCAGACCGAGGAGAAGAGAGACGGGGAGCTCCCCGGGAGCTGAGCTCGCCATGGGGCCGATGGGGCTCTCGTCCATTGAGAGCAGAGAGCTCCAAGAGCTCGATTAAGAGGGGGCAATTGGGGTTGCTGGTGCTTGCGAGCTCGGGGAGGAGTTCGGGCACCCTATATAGCTCAGGGGAAAAGGTTCTCGCGATTCCGGAAGAAGCTCCGAGAAGTCCATGACGGGATTCCCTCGGCAAGCACCTCCAGAAGCAAGAGGACAAGGGGAAGAGAGCTCTAGAGCGTGCAGGACGACTTGGGGGACCTCCTAGACAAGCTTGGACAAGCTGGAACCAGCTGGAGCGAAGCTCCCATCGCTTCAAATGCACAGAGCATCGTGTTGGCAGTCTCTGCCCATGGTCACCACGTGGCCATGGCCTTGACATGTCCTTTGAGGTGTCACACCATGTTTAGGGTGTTCACCAAAGAACACTGAGCTTCACTATGCCTTTGGATAACCATGGGGAGCAATGAGATGACCAGACCATAGCCAAATAATTTGCAACATCAAGGTGTTTGTGTTGTGGTGTCACCTCCACAGTGCACCTCTTGGCATCATACCTGGTTGAGGTTGACCACTCACTAAGGTCACTACGCTGGCCAAATTTCAGCTCAAACAAACAAGTCTATGGGTCACTTCCTTTGTAACTTGGCATACTTACCAGAAATGAAGAAGTTGATGCTGGGGTCAAATGGCTAGATGGAAATGGCTGAAATTTGGAGGAGGCTCCTTATTTAGGCATATGAAGATGCTAGCAAAGATTTATACCATTTGTACATATATAAATGGTACTTCCTTCACAATGCTTCATTCTGGACAGAATCTTAAATAATTTACTGGGGAAGGATGGAATGATGAAATGGGCTAAATTTTGGTGGACGAAGATGATTTAAGATCATAAAGAACTCTGCAAAATTTCAACTCAAGGGGAACAAGGAGTCAAGCACTTCCTTTGCAAACAGAAGATCTGGACAGAATTTGCAAAGGGATATTGTGCTCAATTTTTGAATTGGGGAACTTGATATTTTGATGGAAATGATGATCATATGGATATGAGAAGCTCCACAAATTATTTGGGATTTTTTCATAGCTACCAAAATGGTAGTTCCTTTGGAAAGGCCCCAAAATGTTATATTGGCATAAAATAGGAAAATGCAATTTTCCTTTATTCTATGATGGCCAATATTTTATGAGAGCTTCATAGGATCACAAAGAACATCTCTGCAAGATTTCATGAGCATAGGAGATGGATAACTATTTTCTTGGATTTAATTCCTCACACAAGCAAAAACAGGAATTAATTCTAGAGGGGAAATATTGCATATGACTTTGCAATATTTTTGCACATTTGGGGTCTATGAGGGGATGATGATCTCTGCGAAGACTTGGAGGAGCAACAGAACAATGGAAATGATGGCTCCTTTGAAAACACAAAGATAGGATTCCCAATTCCAATATTTCGGAGCTAGGGTTTCAAAAAGGGGTTCGGGGTTTACTCAGCAAGGACAAGAGGGCACAAGGATATGGGAAAAGCACTGAGAGGTTGGGGATAGACTGGGTTCACCTGGTCATTTGCCAAATTCCAGAGGAGAAATCCAGGAGAGAAAAGATAGGAAGGAATAACAGCACAAAAATTGATAACCCGATTTTTGGGGTGTTACAGACTGGTGCGATGATGGCACAACAACGTGCTCCGAACGGCCATTGTGTCCTTCGACAGCGACGGTGATGCTGCGACGGCATGCGCCGACCGCCGTTGTGATGTTGTGATGTCAGCTTGACTGATTCGATGATGCAATGGCATGCTTCAACATGCGCGACGGTATCATGACGGTGTTCTTCAAAATGGTTGCGGCAATGCTGCGATGTCAGCTTGGCTACTTTGATGTTGCTGCCATGACATGCTTCAACAGGCGCGATGATGCCACGACAGTGTTCTTTAAACAACCACCGTGTGCTTTGATGACATGTGTCAACAACAACGACGATGCGAGGACAGCAAATTGACTGTTCGATGATGTTGCGATGGTGTGCTTCAATAGCGACAGCGGGTGCTTAGAAGGTCGTGGTGCCATGCTTCGAACAAACACAACAATGTTGTGACGACGTGCTCCGACCAACCCCGGCGATGCTGCAACGGAGGCCCCGACTACTTCGACGATGCTGCAAAAGCATGCTTCCCGGCCAAGACAGTATTGCGATGATGGCACCACTGCTTCGACGATGCTACAAGAACGGTCTGGCTGCTCCCATGATCATGCAAAGGCATGCTTACCGGCCATGGAAGTGTTGCGATGATGGCACGACTGCTTTGACGATGCTACAAGAACGGTCTGACTGCTCCCATGATGTTGCAATGACATGCTTGGACGGCGCCCGCGGTGGCATGCTTCGAACGATCACGATGACGTTGTGATGACGTGCTCGGACCACTGCAATGATCCTGCGATGGAGGCCCGACTGCTTCGACAATGCTGCAAAGGCATGCTTACCATCCATGGCAGTGATGTGATGATGGAAGGATTGCTTTGACGATGCTACAACAAAGGTCTAGTTGTTCCCATGCTGCTGCAAAGGCATGCTTACTGGTCATGGCAGTGTTGCGATGATGGCACGACTGCTTTGACGATGCTACAACAACGGTTTGGCTGCTCCCATGATGCTGCAATGGCATGCTTGGACAGTCGCGGCGGCATGCTCCGAACGATCACGACGATGTTGCGACGACGTGCTTCGAAGAAGATCATGACGATGTTGCGATGAAGGCCCGACTACTTCACGATGCTGCAGAGGCGTGATAACCGGCCATGACAGTGTCGCGATGATGGCACGACTGCTTCAACCATGCTACAACAACGATGATTTGGTTGCTCCGATGATGTTGCAACGGCATGCTTAGACGTCCGCAACAGCGGGGAAGGCGTTAATGATGCTACTCAAAGCATGCGTTGCTAGCGAGAGTGTTTTGCATGACAGCGGCCACACCCAACTGCCTCTAGGCAAAAAAAATGATCAATGCCAATCCTTGTACCAAAGCTAGATTTCTTGGAATGGTTGATGCATGCAGTAGACATGAAAGAATGAGAGAGAGTGAATAGCACACTAGTATGAGTAGCGGTATAGGCACGAGGTAGCTACATAGGCCATGCATGTGCACGAGAACAACAGCAGCAGCATTAGGTGAACACCGTTATCATGGAAGGAAGATCGTGGAATCAGGCAGGACCACAAACACGTGGCGGCTGCAGGAGGGGGCTTACGCCCGAGCTAAAATCAGTCGGATGATTACAAATGTGTTCCTTGAATAATACACAATCAACAAGGCCAATGATAGGCGGCGGCACACTGGCTAAAAACTCGGTTGATCAACGCGCGAGCGTCCAATCTGACCCTCCGTAAACGCATGAGATTGAACAGAAGTTGAGTCATCCTTTTCCTCCAATCCCACACGATCCAGGCTCCCGCGTCCTGCTCCTTCTCGTAGCGCCACCGCGCGACATGTCCAGACGCCATCGCACACCCCTCAGCCTCCCGCTCAATCTCAGCAACATCTCACGCATGAGCACCTCCATCCCCAATAGCCGCTTAAGAGTGTGCACCTGATCCCGGCAGTAGCTCGTCTTTGTCGTGCTCCATGCGGGGGCCATTATAGCTCCCTCCCGCAACTTGTGGTTGCTGCACAGGGCACGCAATCATAGCTCCACCACCGTCGCTGTTGCAACTCGGCACCATCGCAGCTCGCCACTGTCGCCTGGCGCTGGTCCTGGCAAATCAACTCTGGTCGTCGATTGAAGCTTTTCACATATACGACTAAACCTTTCTTTGTCCACGATTGCAACTTTTCTGGTTGCACAGTCTCTGTTGAGGCTTTCTCTCGCGCCGATTGGAGCCTGTTTCATCTACGGTCGAAGCTTTTTTGTCAATGGTTACACCTTTTTCGTCTGAGAAGCTCACGTAGTTAAGGCTTTCTCTATCGTCTGGTTGAAGTTTTTTTTATCTAAGGTTGGAGCGTTATGTGTCAACTGTTGTAGCTTCCCCCCGATTGGCGGTGTTGGCTGAAGATTTCTCTATAGTCGGTTGATGCTCGTTGTAACAAACAAAATGCCGTTATGCAATGTAGCAAATGTGACGCCGGTTGCAGTCGGATGGGACGTCGGTTGTAGCAATTTGTGACGCGGGTTGTAGCATGTACCAAAATACAACGACGTTGTGAGTTTCTCGGAGCAGGGCCGACGTCCTCATAGCCCGTGGTCGTCGCGCTCGCCATCCATGATCGCTGCTCTCCGGGGCACCGGTTACAGCTCCCATCGGCAGTAACCATGGCGTGTGATGCATGGATGGAGGAGAAAAGGGAGAGAGGAAGAAAGGGAAATGCATGAGAGCAAGAAGGAAACGAGTGTATGGAGCGACATACATGACGAGATAAGGAATAAGGAGTGGGAAAGCGACGTGTGGTACCCGGAACATGTGAGGAGGAGCTTCGCGAGTGGTGTGCGACGGGCCCAATGTTTGGTCGACGCGCCGACGTAAAACGTTTCCCAATCAACAAACACATCTACAACCTTTTACCCTACTTTTAGATCTTGCATTGTTCTTGCTCTCTCATTCTTTGTTCATTCTTCATATTGCAGAGCAACTATCCACGAGACTCTAGGGGCTGTTGGATCGACCTAGAGCAGCCCATAGCCACGTGCAAATGGACGGGCTCCCTCCTAGGCATGTGGTGTTTCGGTTCTACAAAAGCGACTATCAGATTGCTTACGTACCGCGCTTCGGAACGAGTCTACTTCAACATGTGATGCAGTGCACCATCGCCCCCCACATCAAGGATACACGGTGGCGTGTTCGTGTGCAAACCTAAAATGTAAGAGATCGTGTTGTCTCTTCTTTGTAGCCACTCTGTTCCACCACTCACACACCTTCCGAACAAAATAGCTAGCACTCCATAGCACTCTCGGTATCAAACATCGACACTAGGTTCATCAAGGGAAGCCAACTATACAATGAGATATTCCAAATTTTCCTCCGCACTATTATCTTTTTTTGCGAAACTTTTATCATCTAAACTATCACTAACAGACATATTCCCCTGCACAATAAACAAATGACATATTCAAGGAAAAGAAAAGTCAAGAGGTATATACAAAATTGCATTTCACCAAGAAACACGAAACGGATAAAAATTAAATTCTTCTTATAATAACTGGTAAATTGTACTCCAGCAGAGCAAAGGAACATGACATTGGTCTGGTGACCATTTATTTTAAGTAAAACTCCAGCAGAGCAAAGGGACATCTAAAATTCATTTTTCATGTTGGAAGATGTTCGTCGTCGATCGACACCTTAGCAAAGGATCCGTCTCCTTAGCTAGTTCCAACCGTCCGGCGGCGCCCGGCTGCCACCACCTCGTCCCCCACGGCCACGAGAAGCTGGAACAGAACGAAGGCAGAAAAATGTTGAGTTCAGCATGGATCGCACCTGCATTTGAGCAAAGGACAGACATGACGGATGAAGTAGTGGTGTGGTTAATTACCTGCAAGGATGTCAGCGCGGGCTCTTGTCGCGTCCCCCTGAATCCTAACCATCCTATTTCGGCGCCACAATATGGCCTCATTTCTCGTCGCCGCCGCCGCCGCCGCCGCTCGGTTGTCGTCGCCTGATGACTCCATCATTTGCGCTGTGCAAGCCCCGAGGCCCGTAGACTGCCACTGCCTGCGCGACACGTATCCGGGGCCTGCAAGAAGCGTACGCGTATGGAGACCTACGTAGAAGAAGCCAATCGGCTCCGTACGAGGCGCGAACCCGGTGCCTGCAAGAAGCGTGCGCCTGTGGAGGCCATCAACGTCGTCGTCGAAGCGCATCATCTCCTCGCGCAGCGCGGCCCTGATCCTTGCAAGAAGGGACTGCCCGTGTGGGAGACGAGCGTCGCCAAAGCCCATCGCGCGTTGCGCGGATCCTGCAGTGCCTACAAGAAGCGGGCGCTCATGGAGGAGACCGCCATCGAAGCCCCGTTGCACAGATCCGGTGCCTGCGAGCTGTGCGAGGAAGGCCCCCCCGACACGACGGGTCGGCGGCTCTCTCCGTTGCATGATTCCGGTGGCCGCTTCTCGCGCAAGCGCGTCGCGGCGACCGGAGCTAAGCAGGAAGACGCTCTGTGCTCGGGTTGATTGTGACGACGAAGCGTTGAGAACCCCGGAAGCCGTCGGGGCCGGACCACCGGGGAACTGCGCAGGCACCGCCTGCCGCGGCGGCGCGAGAAACTGCGGGTAGAAGCGGTTGCCCCTGTCCGGTGCCACGGAGCGTGGCTGCGGCGACTGGAAGGTGAAATGGTCGGTGCTCCGAGCTTGCACAAGCGACGGCGGCAAAACACCATTCCTTGGAGTAGCATGGTGGCACTGGCACCTCTGTCGTTGTACTTGCGCCGCGTGCGGTGGCGTGGGGAGGAGCAGTCCATGACCCATGCCAATGTTGCTCCGCGCGGGCACGGTACGACCGGCGAGGAGATTGCCGAGCTGGGGGCGTCGGGTAGGGGAAGGGGAGACTCTCCTAGTCGAAAGACCAAAGCGTGGTGCGCCACCTCTGAAAGGCCCGAGATGCTCATAGGATGCCCTCACAGGGGCCTGCGCTCTGTCCATAGAGGAAGAAGCGGTGAGGAGGTAGCCAACGGGGTTGCTTTGCTGGGCCTGATTCTCCCTAAGGCCTCCGGTGCTTGATGGGCCTCCAGGCTGTCCCATGTCCTCGTTGGCGTTGCCCTTTTTTTTCAAGACTACTGAAAGGAATCGAAAACATAATTAGTTGTATGAACTTTGCACGAACCCTAAATATCACAAGAACGGCGGGAACACACAAACCCGAAATACCTAGTATCTTTCTCTGGCTCGTTTGCGAGAGACGGAAAGCGAGAAAATTCTGAGACTGAGAGTTGTGAGGATTAAATTTGTTCCGATGTGGGGTGCTCTGGTTGGAAGATACACACCGGTATTTATAGAATCGCCGAGCACGTTATTAAAGGAACGAAATTAATTCGTACTTATCAAAATAAATCTGCATTTATTCACGCCTAATAATTTATCAAAATGGATCCGCATTTATTCACATCTAACTAATGAATGGCCAATAATAATTGATTGCCTATAATTGCGAATACTGGGAATACTCATTAGTTCTGATATGTGTGTGTGTGTGTGTGTGTGTGTATATATATATATATATATATATTCCAGCACATCCATATTGCATATCTATCTCCAGATATAAATATCTAAATCCCAATGCATTAATGCGATAATCATAAAATACACCGGGCACAGAGAAAAAAATGGTCTGACAGTAACAATACAGTTAGTGTACAAGAGTAAGGAACGCAGAGCATCGGCGGAAGGCAAAAAAAAATATGCTCCATTTCCCTGGGTCCCCTGGCAAGTTTGTACTGTAGAAGCTTCTGCTGCCTGCTTTGGCTTAAACATCAGGGATACTACAACGATGCTACTACATACTCCCACCAAGTGCCAACATCTCGTTTTTTCTTTTCTTTTCTGATGAAGATGAAGTTGGTTTACCAACGACTGTTGGTCATGCCTGCTTGTTTGCTGAGGTAGAAACTTCTGCACTGCACATAGGGCATACCTGCACATGGTCAACTACATCTTGTCAAAACTTTAAAATCTGAAAGAGCTGCACATCTATCTATACTGTCTTGTAAGTTCTGAGTTGGTTGTTGTGGTGGTGAGTTCACCCCTACTCCCTCATCCACCCAGGATCCATCAGGTTTGTATAAAAAATGTAATAATAGAGTCTCCAAACCCACCAGCCCGACCCTCTTTTGGTTTGCGAAAGAAAATCATAATAAAGCAAATAATGCAATTCGGAGTCTCGGACCCCTCACTTGCTCAATCAAACCAGCAAGTCAACGCCTCACTTGATCAATACACCGCATTACGCAATTTCTTTTACTGCAACACGACCCATCCAGCAAATCCGCGAATGAATGTTTTCACAGCCACCCTCCCCAATCCCCGTCCTCCGTCCGCCACTCCTCCTAACTTCCAAATTTCAAAATCCAGCCCAGACACATGCCATTCATTAAACTGCTATGGTGTTCTTACCCTTTTATAGTTTTTTTTTTTTACATTTTTCTTACCCTTTTATGGTTATGGTGTATTACCTTTTTATGATGTCAAATAACAAGTGCATTGGTTGTTGTATACTACTCCCTCCGTTCCTAAATATAAGTCTTTTTAGAGATTCCAATATGGACTACATACGAAGCAAAATGAAAGAATCTACACTTTAAAATATGTCTATACATCCATATGTAGTCCGTACTGAAATCTCTAAAAGGACTTATATTTAGAAATGGAGGGAGTACAAATCAAATACGACTGCAATCAGTTTTGTGGTTTAGTAGCAACGCACGGGTATTATGCTAGTGTGTACATAATCCTCTGCTAACATGGGATCAACAAGATACAATCTACTGGTAGAGGAGTCTGGCATGGAGCCACAGTGAATACAGCTTAAGTAGACTAACAAGGAAACAACATGCAGATTAACAGATTATCCTCATGGAAGTCAGATTGATACCATTGCACAAGGAAGATTAATACAGTTTCCTTATGGAAGTCAGATTAATACCCTTGCACGAGGAAACCTCAAATTCGACTTCTTTGCTGGCTAAACTACTTGAGACATCTATCAGGGCAAAGCGATCCTTTAGACATCATACATGACAACTTGAATTACCTCTCTAATTAACACGAAAAAAAATAATGGTGTTAATACTGAACAAATGTTTTTAGCAGAAGCAAATAAAAAGGCGCGAATGCTCCTTCTACAAGCAGAAAATAAGCATGATGAATGCTTTACCAGAGCAGAATTTGTTGTACAGATCATATTCTTGTTGAGCAACTCTTATATAGGAAGAATTTAACAAGCATAGTAACCCTTGAATTATAGCCAGCAAACTTCAGATAAGGTGCATTTCTTACTTACTAAAAACGAAGGCCTTAGGGTGCCCCGAGGTTGCTAAGACAAGAAAAACATTTTCGTTCATTCATGAGTTAAAAAATATATTTCAAGTTTAAGATTCACCGTAGACATAGATGTAAATAAAACATAATATAGTACAGAAACTATGCAAATGCAACTCAGCCAATTAAGTAAAGATACATTAAGAATTTATTCATTTTTTAAGTAATCTAAGAATTATTAACTTCCTGCAAAGTTGCCACCAACAGAAGAATGAAAGGAGAAGATTCATCTTCTTAGCTACTCAGACCGTTCGGGGTTGCCACTAGCTGGCCCCCACGAGCAACTGCACTAGTAGACACACAAATGACAGCGAAAATGTTCAGGTGTTAGCTCCTAATATCAAATGTACGTTCAACGTGAATTACATCTGAGCATCAAACACAAGCGCTATGGATGGAGAACATGATGACTACCTGCGAGGATGTCTGTGCTGACTCTTGCACCGACCTCTGTGATCCTGGTTATCCTCATCATATCATCATCGTGCGACTTGCACATTAGCCTTGTCCGCCGCCACCAGTCGGCCCTGCCACACGTTGTTCATATGACACCTCCCCGGTGCATATTGTGCCACAGCCGCCCAACATTTCCATCATGCTCAGTCAGCCTCAACACTGGCACATTGCGCATGGTGGAAATGTTGGGTGATCATGGGTCATGGCACAATATCCATTGGGGTGGTGTCAAACACAGGCACAACGAGTGGCGGCAGCCGTGCTGGCGGCGAAAATGCCCAACGGCATTGCATGAATAGGATGGCCAGAATCAGGGAGTATGCGGCCAGAGACCGCACAAACAATCTCACAGGTAACCACCACATACTTCATCCATTGTGCCTCTGCTCTACTCATATGCAGTGCAATATAAGCTAAACGTGCATTTGACGCTGAGCCAACACATGAACATTTCCTCTTTCAGTTAGGTCTACGGGTAAAGTTGCTCATGGGGGCCCAACTTGTAGCAAGCCAGAGTGGTCCGAACTAGCTAAGAAGACGGATTTTATCTTTTCATTCCAGTGGGGTCTATCTTCTACTCCCTGCGTCCCAAAATAGGGATGGAGGGAGTATTATTAACACTTGGCATGAAGATGAATAATACTTAGATTATTTTGAAAATAAATAAACTTTTATATCTATCTTTACTCAATTGTTATAGAGTTGTAGCTGTATTTGCATGGTTCCTGAACTTAAATAGTGCTTTATTTATAGCGATATGTATGCTGAATCTTAAACTTGATATATTTGTATCAAGAAATGAATGATGAAAACGTTTTTATTGCTTTAGCAACCTCCCTGCACGGCAAGGACTGCCTTTTTTGTAGTAATACAACTTACCCAAAGTTGGCTGGCTAAAATTCAAAGGGTCATATATAAGAATTTCTCAACAAGAATGTACTCTTATAAAACAAATTCTAGTTTTGTAAACCATTTATGCCTCATTATTTCCTGCTTTATGGGTCCACCTAGCTATCGTGTCAGCCAACTAAGCTATTGGATTTATAATCCATGCCGACTGTCCAGGTATTGGATCACAGCCTTCACTGCCTGGCGCATGAAGACTGTCCAGGTGTTCTATTAACCCAGGCAAGACTGGAAAGAACTCCACAGTACACAAGTTTAATTTTATACTTGAAGGTCAAAGCTTTAATTTATTACTCCACTCATGTAAGTCAAGATGTAAATTGAGTTTAGGTCTAATGGTAAATACATTAAAGAAGATGTAAATTGAGTTTAGGGCGCATGTGTTGGTCATTAACAACATTTTGAGTGTCTATCTACACCATTATAGACCGGTTACGAATCCCATAGGCGAGTTGTGGACAGTGATGTTATTAAAAAAACTGAAGCCCAAACAAAGAAAGAAAATGATCATAGGCGCAACAAAGCAGTCAGCCCTTCCTTATTTCTTTCACCATGCTATCTTCATTTAACCAAAGCGAGACCAGATAACTACTTAAGCTAGCACTAGCAACTACTTTAACTCTTGTGTAGCCAAAATGGGTGTACTACTAATAATTATTATGACATACCTCTTTCAATAGCACCCACTACTTGTGATATTCTACTTGACTTGAGACAGCAAAAGGGAAATATGAAACTAGCTTTAACAAAAGTATATATGAAACTAAACCATAACTATTGATCATACAATCCTCTAGAAAGATATGTGCAAAGAAGTGCATTTCAGACAACCGGTATAAGGCTAAAGCAAGTCATGGGTGTATAATAACTAGAGTTATAAGCATAGACATATGGTGTATAGTAGAGGTACAAAGGATTTTGTGTTCAGGTGTGATTGCCTCATATTGCCTCATATGCTTCATACCAGAAAACATAGGCAATCCTCATCTATGGGAAGCTATTGTACATGTTCTAACAATAATTAAGTCGAAAGCAGCATTGTACCTTATTTATTTGAAGCCACTGATTGATGCAGTCAGGATGGTATGAATGATTGCAGGGAAGTGCAACCAAAGATTCACCTTCCTCAAACTCCACACGACAAATTACACATCTACCAACAATAATTACACGTCAGCATGCCACTTTAATAATATATACTCCCTCCGTCCCATAATTCTTGTCGTGGTTTTAGTTCAAAAACCACGACAAGAATTATGGAACGGAGGGGGTATATTACTGGAAGGCTATGAAACTTAAAAGTATTTGAACGTACTGTTCTGTGTTGCCATCTTGCATATCTTTTGTTTTGTAAGTTACTGAAGGTAGGGAAGCAAGTGTATCAGCAGAGAGACCTCTACTTTCTGTACCAACTACATCACCCAATGCAACTAATTCCTGAAACCATGGCTAGAACCATTAGCATTGCATCTTGGAACTTTAGACGCAGGCCCAGGCACCAAAGGGAATAAACAAAAACAACTTGCCTCATAAGAGTACTCATCTGGATCAACCTCTTGCCATGAATCCTGTGTTTTTTCAGTAACATGCCGATTCGTAAATAATCAGTTACTCTGTTCAAATTTGGCTGGTTTCAACAAGTACACAAAAACACAATACCACAATTTGAGCAAACACAAAGTTCTCCATGTAGAAATTAGAGGAATTGAAGGTGCATGCCATAAGCCCCAGAAAACATAGCAGGATGTAAATCTACCACTTATAGAATACTACTAGACGCACAAGCACGCTTTGCAGCGCCATTTTTTGCTGGAGGGGTTCTTTTTTTGCACTTCTACATGTCAAACCTGAGGTTAGAACACGACCAGCCCTGGACAAACCCAGTAGATGAATGAATGCCTCTGTCGAGCGAGCAAGAGAGGAGAGGCAGCATTGACAAACGGAATGCCAGTAGCACAGCGCTCCCTTCAACAACCAAGAAACACTAAATCCCTACAGCACAATCACATCTCTAGCAAAGAGTGGTATGCAGCAACGCTGCCTACTTCACATAGACACCGACCACACGGGCAGTCACCTACACCCCATGCAGCCCAGATACCACCAGCGGTGACACGTGATACACCTAGCTCTACATGCACGTCACACATACCTGTATGTGGGCCCAGTTAGCGTACACAAGAGGTCCACACACGTACATCTGGGTCGTACACGATGCACCCTTTCCAGGGAGCTTAGTATTTGCAAAGATGTACATCCTAAGTTGCATCTGGATTTGATTACTACTCCCTTCATTCCAAAATAAGTGTTGTAGTTTTAGTTCAAATTTGAACTAAAACTACGACATTTATTTTGGAACGGAGGGGGTACATCAGAGAATAATTTAGCTCTAGCAAGGAATTATACCACTGCATCAATGAAAATAAGCAAGTATTACTACACTGTCTGTCACACGCATTAACAAAATAAGCAGCGCTATCGGTACATGGTCATTTCATCAAAACTGAGTGGTCCCAACTTCCAACTTCCAAATACAAAAATTAAATCCATCCTAGACAAGGAAACATAAATCAGTACCTGTGCGTCGTTTATGTGATCCTCGACATGCTCCACCGCCCGCCCTACAAAGGAAAAGCAGATCGGTACATCAGCAACCGGCGCGAAATGTGAAGTGACCCGAAAAGAAAATTCCATATACTCACAATCGCTGATACCAGCAAGAGCCATAAGCCGTGCGGCAACCTCACGCTCCTCAGCGTCCTGAAGCGCTCGCGCATAAGCCTCGTCGTCCTCATACTCTGCAGGGTCTAGATCTAGCTCGACATCATCATCCTCATCGAACCCCTCCTCCTCGTACTCGCTCTCCTCAGAGCCCTCGTCGTCGCCTTGATCCTCACCATCACCCTCGCCCTCGCCCTGACCATCAGCCTCAGCCTCGAGATCGTCGTCCCCGTCAGCCTCGCCGCCGCCCGGGTGGTCGTGGTGATGGACGCGAAGGTGGTTCTCGAGCTCCTCCTCGTAGTCCACCTCGGCATCCTCGTCGTACTCGTAGCTCCCGGCCTCCGAGCTCCCATAGTCGCTACCGTCGCCGCCGCCGCCGCCGCCGACTCCGTTCATCCGGAGCATCATATACGCCCGCTCCTGCAACCGATCCAGACGGGATGTTAGTCGCGCGCCTCGGAACCCTAGGTACGGGGAGGTGGACGGCCCAGGCCACGAGATCTCGCCACATACCTGCTCCTGGAGGACACGCGCCAGGGCGAGGTCGGCGTCGACCTGGCTGAGAGCGGTGAACGGGCGCCGCGCCTCGTCCTCGTCCTCGGCCGCCGCGGCAGCGACAGCGGCAGCCGCAGCGCCATCGTCCTCCCTTCCGGGAGCGGCGGCCGGCGGGGGCTGATCCGGGCTAGGGTTGTGGTCGGCGCCGGGCCTCTCGCCGCCGCCGTCGCTCCCCTTGGAACCCTCCATAGGCGCGATTAGACGGAGGGTGCGGGGTCGAAGGGATTAGTCGGGCTAACCCCAGCCAGGGTCTGGTAAAATAATGGATCGGAAAAACATTCAGCATACCCACCCGACGTCGTCGACTCAAAAGGAAAGGAAAAAAACATCATACCCGACGTGATCTGCCACCACGTGTTCGGATTCAGCATCCGACGGCGCACTCCTAAACATAACCGAGTGACAAGCCATGGCCGAGCGACCTCCTATCCGCCGAATCTGCGAGCAGACCGGCGGTGCTCGGAGTAGGAGGAACAGCTGGACTCATAAATCCAGCAAAAAACAATCTTTGATCCGCGGATAACTAAGCTGGAAGAGGAATTGTAGCACCCAACGAAGGTGTGCTCACTATATGTTGTTATCGTTGTGTACTCCTTCGGATACCAATTATCGTCGTGTGAGGTTAGTGACGGAGCCAGCTCGGTCATAGAACCCATACCCAGCCATGAGCATAAAGGCACCCGTCGACGGTCATTTCGTCATTTGTCCGTAAAATAAAGATAAGCACTCCATCATTTCTTGCTGTAATTTTAGTAGTGGTTCAGGAACAGAGCCGGTGTGATAGCTTGGTCATTGTGTAAGATTAAGTGTATATGTCCAGAAAAGCTTTCATCATTTTCCTAAATGAATTTGGTCTCGACTTAGCTTACGTTGAATGTGGGGACTCTAAGATAGTGGAATCGTGTCTCTCGCTTCTTTGTGTCCCCCTTTCCTCCCCCTTCCATGTAGCGATCCACCTTTCATATGTATGCCTTATGAGCAAAACAAGATATCTTACGTCAAATGTAAAATTTTAGAGTTGTAGCGGTATTAACTTGCATGCATGCGATTCGACCTATCACTCCCTCCCACGCCCCTCCCCCATGCAACGATCCACCTTCCATGTGTATGGCTTATGAGCAAAACAAGATAGCTTACGTCGAATGTAAAAAATTGGAGCATGCGATTCGACTTATCACTCCCTCCCACGCCCCTCCCCCATTCAACGATCCACACACCCCCCCTATGCACGACTTAGGGATACCGGTAACATGGAACTTGACTACGCAATAATGCATGAAAACAGAAAAATGTTATGTGCAAAGTTGTTTGGAGTGGAAGAAGTACAAATATTGATGCAATAGTATAGCTAGGTTAGCTTACGTCAGATGTAGGCGACCAGAGTTGTAGTCATCATTGCCACGCCACCATGCGATGGTCCACCTCCCAACTGCATGGCTCAGGGGTAAAATTAGATAGTCCTCATAGCATAAAATATATTACGTGATATTATACAAAGAAAGGGGAAAATGCCATGTGCAAATGGTTTGAAGAGGAGGGGGTACAAAGATTTTTGAAATCAATGTATTCCAAGTTGTATGTCTCGTGCATTTGATGCTTTGTTGCTTATGAAAATTAAACTTAACATAAGTTAGACCAAACACGCTTAGGGAATTCAATTTTAACAAAAGCTGGACCATACACATTACATGTGGGCTCGTTGTCATAAACTTCACTCAACTCGAACGTTTTTCCTAATTGTCTTGTGTATAGGTTAAGTGTGCATACAGGAAAAGGTCTTAGATATTTTTTGGGCGATTTTGCTTCCAACTTACGTTGAATGTAAGGGTCGGGAGTTGTACCGTCATTAATTCACACGTACAGGGTTGGACCTTGATATTCTTGCCCCCCTCCCCCGTTGCACGTGACCGTCCATCTCACATCTACATGGCATAGGAGCAAATTTAGGTACTCACAACACAAAAGACAACATAATGTAAAGAAAGAAAGGGGAAAAGGTTATATGCAAAAGGTAGCCGAATTAAATAGGGTGTGTGCCTTATCAGGCCTCTCACATAGGTGCCATAATTGAGGCCATTTGACCCATCTCTTGGTATTGGCCCTTATTCCTTACCACCACATGTATGAGGAGGACTTCTCTCATTTTTTTTAAATGATTAATACACAAGTTACGTCTTTCCCAGAAGCTTAACAATCAATCCTAAAGGGGGCAATGGAGCAAAAGGTCGTCTATCTCCACCAGCCACTCTGAGGACAATGCTAGTGGTGAAGTATGCACATGGGGGGAATGGAGCAAAAGGTCGTCTATCTCCACCAGCCACTTCGAGGACAATGCTAGTGGTGAACTATGCACATGGGTCTCTTGTACAATCTTGATGATATTCCTCTCACCTCCATCATGCCTACACCAAGAAAGCACGAGATCTCACCTTCGCTTCTAATGGCTAATGACATCTCTATTATTCATCACCCACATTCATGTATTACACCGCAAGTGTTCTAGTTCACAACTAGATGCAACTCTTATTATATATAACATTCGTATTAGAGCAACCTAAATTGTGTCCAAAACTTGATGAAGTACCATAATGGTTTAATTTAATGGTCATATTTTGGTTCTAAGCGTTCTAGAATGGGGCCTAATGATGTCTAGTTGGGAACCCATTATCATGACTACATGTATTACTCTTGTTTAGGTTTCAATTAGCATCAAGAAAAAAAATCATCTTGGCGAATTTGGTTGAGACACGAAACAACGTGAGGGGAATTGCTATTTTGTAAAACCTAATGCAAAGACTTCCTTAATTCATAAACCCCATTTTCCTAACAAAATCAAAATATGAATCTCTAGATTCCTTAATTAAGAAAGTGTTGGGTAACGTAGCAAAAATTCAAAATTTTCCTACGTCATACATAGACCTTCCTATGGAGAAACCAACAACGAGAGAGGGGTGAGAGCATCTTCATACGTTTGAAGATCGCTAAACGGAAGCGTTGCTAGAATGCGGTTCATGGAGTCGTACTCGTTGCGATTCAGATCGCGGTGTGATTTCGATCTAGTGCCAAACCACGGCACCTCCGCGTTCAACACACGTGCAGCCCGGTGACGTCTCCTGCACCTTGATCCAGCAAGGAGGAGGGAGAGGTTGGGGAAGAGCTCTGACAACACGACGGCGTGGTGGCGCTGGAGCTACGAGGTCTCCCGGCAGGGCTTCGCCAAGCACCGTGGGAGAGGAGTGAGAGGAGAAGCATGGCTACGCCGAGAGAGAGAGAATTGCGTCTCTCCAATGGCCAAAACCTCCACTATATATAGGGGGAAGGGGAGGGGGCGCACCCTTTAGGGTTCCCACCCCCAAAGGGTGCGGCAGCCCTAGATGGGAGGGGCTGGTCGGCGGCCACGGGAGGAGGGGGGTGGCGTACCCCTAGGTGGGCCTTAGGCCCACCAGCGCTAGGGTTCCCCCCTTCCCTCTCTGGTGCACCTGGGCTGGGTGTGGGGGCGCACCAGCCCACCTAGGGGCTGGTTCCCTCTCACACTTGGCCCATGTAGCCTCCCGCGGCTGGTGGCCCCTCCTGGTGGCCCCCCGGAACCCTTCTCGTTGGTGCCCGAAACATTTCCGGCGTCGAAACCCATCCATCATATATATCAATCTTTACCTCCGGACCATTCCGGAGCTCCTCGTGACGTCCAGGATCTCATTCGGGACTCCGAACAACCTTCGGTAACCTTGTACAACAATTCCCTATAACCCTAGCGTCATCGAACCTTAAGTGTGCACACCCTACGGGTTCGGGAGACATGCAGACATGACCGAGACACCTCTCCGGCCAATAACCATCAGCGGGGTCTGGATTCCCATGGTGGCTCCCACATGTTCCACGATGATCTCATCAGATGAACCACGATGTCAAGGATTCAATCAATCCCGTATACAATTCCCTTTGTCTATCGGTATAGAACTTGCCCGAGATTCGATCGTAGGTATCCCTATACCTTGTTCAATCTCGTTACCGGTAAGTCTCTTTACTCGTTCCATAGCACATCATCCCATGACTAAATCCTTAGTCACATTGAGCTCATTATGATGATGTTCTACCGAGTGGGCCCAGAGATACCCCTCTGTCACACGGAGTGACAAATCCCGATCTCGATTCGTACCAACCCAACAGATACTTTCGGAGATACCCGTAGTGCACCTTTATAGTCACTCAGTTACGTTGTGACGTTTGATACACCCAAAGCACTCCTACGGTATCCTGGATTTGCACAATCTCACGGTCGAAGGAAATGATACTTGACATTAGAAAAGCTTTAGCATACGAACAACACGAGCTAGTGATATGATTGGGATTCGGTCTTGTCCATGACCCCGTTATATTTTCCTCACTCGTGAATAGGGTGGCTATATCGTGTAGCTCAGTAAGATGTGCTACAACGTTTCAGACTCATAACCATGAAAAGGATCAGATTCGACCAAAGTGATTAACTCAGGGTCGACAGAGAATTCATAATCCTTATCGGTCACAAAGATAGGCGAAGTAGCAAACTTCGGGTCATATTTCATCCTAGCGTTCAAAGATTTTTCTTTCCACTTGCGCAGTAAGTTCTCAAGATCATAGCTATCCTTACAAGCAAGAAAGTCCTCAACTATCTCTCCCTCCATAACATAACCCTCAGGTATATCAGGCAATTCATATCTAGGAGAGCTAGTTCTAACAGGTGAAATAGCAGGTTCTACTTCAATAATCTTAGTAGTTTCAGGAGTATCATCACATTCAGCAACAACTCTAGCAATTTGTGCATCAAGGAATGCACCTAGTGGCAAAGCAGTATCAAGCAAAGCATCATCACAAGCATCATGGATAGCAGAAGTAGCATTATCAAGCACAGGCGACACATCAAAATTTCTAGCAGGAGGTGGTGTCGCAAACTTACTCATAACTAAAGGTGAATCAAGTGCAGAGCTAGATGGCAGTTCCTTACCTGTCCTCGTAGTTGAGGGCAAGACTTTAGTTTTTGTATCTCTCGGATTCCTCATAGTGATCAGCAGACGTAAATCCCAAGTGACTCAGAGAATAGAGCTATGCCTCCCCGGCAACGGCGCCAGAAAATAGTCTTGATAACCCACAAGTATAGGGGATCGCAACAGTTTTCGAGGGTAGAGTATTCAACCCAAATTCGTTGATTCGACAGAAGGAGAAGCAAAAGAATATTCTCGAGTATTAGCAGTTGAGTTGTCAATTCAACCACACCTGAAAGACTTAGTATCTGTAGCAAAGTGGTGTGATAGCAACAGTAGCAACGGTAACAGTAGCAACAGTGACAACAGTAGCAGTAACAGTAGCAGCAGTGACAACAGTAGCGACAGAGTAACAGTAGCAGAAGTGACAGCAGTAGTGGCAAAGTAACGTAGCAAGGACCAGTAGGAAAAAACTCGTAGGCATTGGATCGGTGATGGATAATTATGCTGGATGACATTCATCATGCAACAGTTATAACATGGAAATATATGTAACTAGCTCCAGTTCATCAATGTAATGTAGGCATGTATTCCGTATATAGTCATACGTGCTTAGGGAAAAGAACTTGCATGACATCTATTGTCCATCCCTCCCGTGGCAGCGGGGGCCTAATGGAAACTACGGGATATTAAGGTTCTCCTTTTAATAGAGAACCGAAACAAAGCATTAGCACTTAGTGAATACATGAACTCCTCATACTATGATCATCTCCGGGAGTGGTTCCGGCTATTGTCACTCCGGGGTTGCCGGGTCATAACACATAGTAGGTGACTACAACTTGCAAGATAGGATCAAGAACACACATATATTGACGAGAACATAATAGGTTCAGATCTGAAATCATGGCACTCGGGCCCTAGTGACAAGCATTAAGCACGGCAAAGTAGTAGCAACATCAATCTCAGAACATAGTGGATACTAGGGATCAATCCCCATCAAAACTAACTCGATTACATGATAGATCTCATCCAACCCGTCACTGTCCAGCAAGCCTACGATGAGATTACTCACGAACGGTGAAGAGCATCATGGAATTGGCGATGAAGGAAGGTTGGTGATGACGATGGCGACGATCTCCCCTCTCTGGAGCCCAGAACGAACTCCAGATCTGCCCTCCAGAGAAAGAACTGGTGGTGACGGCGCCTCCGTATCGTAAAACGCGATGAACTCTTCTCCTTTATTTTTTTTCGGACGGAAGGGACTAAATAGAGCTGGAGTTGGAGGCGGTGGAGCCCCGAGGGCCCCACAAGCCTGCTAGGCGCGACCAGGGGGCGCGCCTCATGGGCTCGTGGGCTCCTCGCTCCACTCCTCCTATTGATTCTTGCGCCAGTATTTTTTATATATTCCACAAAAAATCCTCGTAAATTTCCAGGTCATTCCGAGAACTTTTATTTCTGCGCAAAAACAACACCATGGCAATTCTGCTGAAAACAACGTTAGTCCGGGTTAGTTCCATTCAAATCATGCAAATTAGAGCAAGGGCAAAAGAGTTTGGAAAAGTAGATACGATGGAGACGTATCACCCGCCCTGACCGCTCATGTTAGAGCATATCTCTCCATATGTGGTTTTGGTAATTGATGACAATTCCTATGGACTAATGGCTGCCTTAAGTTATATTTATAGGATTTGTCCATATGCACTTCTTGAAGTTCATCTATTGGGTTCAAGGAGTTTATATGATGACCAAGGTGGTATTCAAGGTATTATCCAAAGAATGGTCATAGAGACACAAGGTTGATCAAGATCGTCAGACAAAGAGTAAATCAAGATGATCAACACACAAAGCGTACAAGATGTACCGAGAAGGACCAAGTGATCCCATGGTATGGTAAGCATTGTCCATTATGTGTTTGTGTACTAACCCATGGTCTTCGTGAGAGTTCTATGTGGGGTTAGGTGTGTTTCCATGGGCTTGCGTCAAGAGGAAGATCTCATACAACCCTTGGAGGATGACGTCAAGTGGTGATCGTCATCAAGATTGCGGTGTGCAAGTTCAAGTGGATCATCGCGAAGATATCATGCGTGAAGCTTGTCGTCCATTGTGGTGGCAATGGACTTGTGAAGATATGTTGAAGAGCGGCTCACCCATAGTGTATATGAGGGAGCAATCAACTAGTCTTCATCAAGCCAGCACAATCAAGAAAGGTGGTCCATGATGTCTACTACGCAACCTTCTTCTTGTAGACGTTGTTGGGCCTCCAAGTGCAGAGGTTTGTAGGATAGTAGCAATTTTCCCTCAAGTGGGTGACCTAAGGTTTATCTATCCGCGGGAAGCGTAGGATGAAGATGGTCTCTCTCAAGCAACCCTGCAACCAAATAACAAAGAGTCTCTTGTGTCCCCAACACACCCAATACAATGGTAACTTGTATAGGTGCACTAGTTCGGCGAAGAGATGGTGATACAAGTGCAGTATGGATGGTAGATATAGGTCTTTGTAATCTGAAATTACAAAAACAGCAAGGTAACTAGTAAAAAAGTGAGCACGAACGGTATTGCAATGCGTGGAAACAAGGCCTAGGATTCATACTTTCACTAGTGAAGTTCTCTCAACAATGATAACATAATTGGATCATATAACTAGCCCTCAACATGCAACAAAGAGTCACTCCAAAGTCACTAATAACGGAGAACAAATGAAGAGATTATTGTCGGGTACGGAACCACCACAAAGTCATTCTTTCTGATCGATCTATTCAAGAGTCGGTAGTAAAATAACTCTAAGCTATTCTTTTTGTTCGATCCATCATAGAGTTCGTACTAGAATAACACCTTAAGATACATATCAACCAAGACCCTAATGTCACCTAGATACTCCATTGTCACCTCAAGTATCCGTGGGCATGATTATACGATATGCATCACACAATCTCAGAATCATCTATTCAACCAACACATAGAACTTCAAAGAGTGCCCCAAAGTTTCTACCGGAGAGTCAAAATGTGTGCCAACCCCTATGCATAGGTTCCCAATGTCACGAACCCGCAAGTTGATCACCAGAACATACATCGAGTTCTCACATGAATCAAACGTGTGTCAACCCATATGCATAGGTTCCCAATGTCACGAACCCGCAAGTTGATCACCGCAGATAGACACGTGCAAGACATACATCAAGTGTTCTCAAAGACTCAATCCGATAAGATAACTTCAAAGGGGAAACTCAATTCATTACAAGAAGGGAGAGGGGGAAGAACATCATAAGATCCAACTATAGTAGCAAAGCCCGCGGTACATCGAGATCAAGACATCTCAAGAACATGAGAGAGAGAGATCAAACACATAGCTATCGGTACATACCCTCAGCCCCGAGGGAGAACTACTCCCTCCTCGTCATGGAGATCGCCAGGATGATGAAGATGGCCACCGGAGATGGATTCCCCCTCCGGCAGGGTGCCGGAACGGGCTCCAAATTGGCTTTTGGTGGCTACAGAGGCTTGCGGCGGCGGAACTCCCGATCTAGGTTTCTTTCTGGGGGTTTCTGAATTTATAGGAATTTATGGCGGTGGAATTACGTCGGTTGGGCCCACGAGGAGGTCACAAGCCTGGTAGGTGCGGCCTAGGGGGTGGTCGTGCCTCCCGGGCCTGTGACTCCCTCGTGGCTCTTCTGGCCTTCTTCCAAACCTTCGGGGGCTCTTTTGGTCCAAAAAAATCATCGCAAAGTTTTATTCCATTTGGGCTCCGTGTGAAAAAGGGTCAAAAACACGAAAAAACAGAAACTGGCACTTGACACTGAGTTAATAGGTTAGTCCCAAAAAAGATATAAAATATCATATTCATGCATATAAAACATCCAAAGTTGACAAGATAATAGCATGGAACCATCAAAAATTATAGATACGTTGGAGACGTATCAAGCATCCCCAAGCTTAACTCGTGCTCGTCCTCGAGTAGGGAAGTGATAAAGACCGATTTTTTTATGTGGAATGCTACCTAACATATTTTTCCTGTGTAACTTCTTTCTTGTGGCATGAATGTTCAGATCTGTAAGATTCAAAACAATAGTTTGCTATTGACATGAAAACAATAATACTTCAAGCATACTAGCAAAGTAATCATGAACTTTTGAAATAACAAGGCGAAAGAAAGTTATCCCTACAAAATCATATAGTTTGGCTATGCTCCATCATCCGCACACAACGAATTTAAATCATGCACAACCCCGGTATTGGTCAAGTAATTGTTTTCGCACTCTTACTTTCTCAAACTTTTTCAACTCTCACGCAGTACATGAGCGTGAGCCATGGATATAGCACTATAGGTGGAATAGAGTGTGGTGGTGGTTGTGAGACAGAAAGGAGGAGATGGTCACAGTGACTCGGCGTATTAAAGGGCTATGGAGATGCACATTAATAGATATCAATGTGAATGAGTAGGGATTGACATACAAAGGATGCACTAGAGCTATAAGTATGTGAAAGCTCAAAAAGGAGAACTAGTGGGTGTGCATCCAACTTGCTTGCTCACGAAGACCTAGGGCAATTTTGAGGAAGCCCATCATTGGAATATACAAGCCAAGTTATATAATGAAGATTCCCACTAGTATATGGTGGTGACAAAATGAGAGGCTCTCAATCATGAAGAACATGGTGCTATTATGAAGCACAAGTGTGGAAAGAGATAGTAGCATTGTCCCTTCTCTCTTTTTCTCTCTCCTATTTTTTGTTTGGGCTCTTGGGCCTCTTTTTTTCTCTTTTTTATTGTGGGCAACTTTGGCCTATTTTTTTATTTATTATTTCCTCACATGGGACAATGCTCTAATAATGATGATCATCACACTTTTATTTACTCATAGCTCAAAGCTCAGAACGATGATGACTCTATAGGAAATGCCTCCGACAGTGTATCGGGATGTGCAACGATCTAGCTTGGCGTATGACGCTGAAACATCTCGCTAGCTATCTTACGATCATGCAATGGCAATATGAGAGTGACGACACAAGTCATGAGATGGAACGGTGGGAGTTGCATGGCAATATATCTCGGAATGGCTATGAAAATGCCATAGTAGGTAGGTATTGTGGCTGTTTTGAGGAAGGCATATGGTGGGTTTGTGCACCGGCGAAAATTGCGCGGTACTAGAGAGGCTAGCAGTGGTGGAAGGTGAAAGTGCATCTATACCATGGACTCACATTAGTCATGAAGAACTCACATACTTATTGCGAAAGTTTTTATTAGTAATCAAAACAAAGTGCTAAACGCATACTCCTAGGGGAAGGGTTGGTAGGTGTTAACCACCGCGTGATCCCGACCGCCACACAAAGGATGACAATCAATAAATCAATTATGCTCTGACTTTCTAACATAGCGGTTCACCATACGTGCATGCTACGGGAATCACTAACTTCAACACAAGTATTTCTAGATTCACAACACCCTACTAGCATAACTCTAATATTACCATATCCATACCTCAAAACCAATTGAGAGGAATCAAACTTCTCTTACAAATCAATGCACAAGAATATGAAGGTTTCTATCCTCTTTGGATGCCTATCATATTTAGGACTACTTTCATAGCACACGCCAATTACCATGCTGTTTAAGAGTCTCAAAATGATCTAAGTGAAGCACGAGAGTTCAACTATTTCTATATAATATAGCCATTGCAATACTCTACAAAGACTACTCCAAAAGATATAAGTGAAGACAAAGAGTAGTTGAACAACTATTTCGCTATGTGAAGACTCTCCCATCTAAAAATTTCAGATCCTAAGTACCTTATTCTAACAAAATAAAATGACGCTCCAAGCAAAACACATATCATGTGGTGAATAAAAATATAGTCCCAAGTAAAGTTACCGATGGATTGAAGACGAAAGAGGGGATGCCTTCCCGGGGCATCCCCAAGCTTAGGCTTTTTGGTATCCTTGAATATGGCTTGGGATGCCTTGGGCATCCCCAAGCTTAGGCTCTTTCCATTCCTTGTTCCATAGTCCATCGAAACTCTACCCAAAACTTGAAAACTTCACAACACAAAACTTAACGAAACTTCGTGAGATGGGTTAGTATGATAACGAGCAAATCAATCACTTGGGTACTGTCAAAACAAGACTCATAATTATTTTCACACAATGTCTACTGTATTTTACTATTTCCACAATTTATATTAGTCAATATAATCTATGGAAACACCAAAACAAGCAAACCATGCATTGAAAACAGAATCTATCAAAAACAGAACAGTTTGTAATGATCTGCATACTTCGTGTACTTAGGGTATCTCAAAAATTCTGAAAAATTACGACAGTTTGGGCAATTGGCGTATCAACCAGCAGAAAAAAGAATCAACTCAAAATCTTTTTCTGGATAAAAATGAAAAATAATTTCGTGAGCGAAAAGTTTTTGTCTTATTCCAGCAAGATCGAACAACCATCACCAAAACTAGTCATAAAGGTTTTACTTGGCTCAAACACAAAAAGAAACAAAAAACACAATCATAACAGAATTATGATGATGTGGACGCAACAAAACAGAAAGAAAAAACAAAAAATAAATTCATTGGGTTGCCTCCCAACAAGCGCTATTGTTTAACGCCCTTAGCTAGGCATTGATTTCAATGATGCTCACATAAAAGGTAAGGACTGAAACACAACGAGAGCATCATGGAGCATATGGCTAGCACATTTAAGTCTAACCCACTTCCTATGCATAGCGATTTTGTGAACAAACAACTTGTTGGAGCAAGAATCAACTAGCATAGGAAGGCAAAACAAGCATAGCTTCAAAAATTTCAACACATGGAGAGGAAGCTTGATACTATTGCAATAAGTAGAAGCATATGATCCTCTCCCATAGTAATTTTCAGTAGCATCATGAATGAATTCAAAAATATAACCAGCACCTAAGGCTTTCTTTTCATGATCTACAAGCATAGGAATTTTACTACTCTTCACATAAGGAAATCTATTCTCAAGAATAGTAGTGGGAGTATCGTAAAAGACTTGAGCATTAAAAATTGTGTCCACAATGAAAAAGCAAGGTTTATCAAAGGGGTTCTCGAGAGTAGGACAAGTTTTATCATCCCTCTTCTTTATAGCATAAGTATCCTCACAATAATCATCATAGATAGGGGGCATGCTTTCATCAAAATGATTTTGATCACTCAAAGTGGAAGAACTAAAAAGATCATCTTCATCAAATATAGCATCCCCAAGATTGTGGCTTTGCATATCATTAGCATCATGGGTATTCAAAGAATTCATGCTAACAACATTACAATCATGCTCATCATTCACATATTTTATGCCAAGCATTCTATGTAATTCTTCTTTCAGCACTTGAGCATAATTTTCCTTCCCATCATGCTCACGAAAGACATTGAAAAGATGGAGCATATGAGGCATCCTCAATTTAATTTTTTTGTATTTTTCTAGAGAAAGAACAAGAAACAAAAATATTCGATTGCAAGATCTAAAGATATACCTTCAAGCGCTAACCTCCTCGGCAACGGCGCCAGAAAAGAGCTTCGTTGACGGGAGGTGAGTGCCGCTTACCTAGCCTCCCCAGCAACGACGCCAGAAAATAGCTTGATGTCTACTACGCAACCTTCTTCTTGTAGACGTCGTTGGGCCTCCAAGTGCAGAGGTTTGTAGGACAGTAGCAATTTTCCCTCAAGTGGGTGACCTAAGGTTTAACAATCCTCGGGAGGCGTAGGATGAAGATGGTCTCTCTCAAGCAACCCTGCAACCAAATAACAAAGAGTCTCTTGTGTCCCCAACACACCCAATACAGTGGTAAGTTGTATAGGTGCACTAGTTCGGCAAAGAGATGGTGATACAAGTGCAGTATGGATGGTAGATATAGGTCTTTGTAATCTGAAATTACAAAAACATCAAGGTAACTAGTAACAAAAGTGAGCACGAACGGTATTGCAATGCGTGGAAACAAGGCCTAGGGTTCATACTTTCACTAGTGAAGTTCTCTCAACAATGATAACATAATTGGATCATATAACTAGCCCTCAACATGCAACAAAGAGTCACTCCAAAGTCACTAATAGCGGAGAACAAATGAAGAGATTATTGTCGGGTACGAAACCACCACAAAGTCATTCTTTCTTATCGATCTATTCAAGAGTCCGTAGTAAAATAACACGAAGCTATTCTTTCCGTTCGATCCATCATAGAGTTCGTACTAGAATAACACCTTAAGATACATATCAACCCAGACCCTAATGTCACCTAGATACTCCATTATCATCTCAAGTATCCGTGGGCATGATTATACGATATGCATCACACAATCTCAGAATCATCTATTCAACCAACACATAGAACTTCAAAGAGTGCCCCAAAGTTTCTACCGGAGAGTCAAAACGTGTGCCAACCCCTATGCATAGGTTCCCAATGTCACGAACCCGCAAGTTGATCACCAAAACATACATCGAGTACTCACATGAATCAAACGTGTGCCAACCCATATGCATAGGTTCCCAATGTCACGAACTCGCAAGTCGATCACCGCAGATAGACACGTGCAAGACATACATCAAGTGTTCTCAAAGACTCAATCCGATAAGATAACTTCAAAGGGAAAACTCAATTCATTACAAGAAGGGAGAGGGGGAAGAACATCATAAGATCCAACTATAGTAGCAAAGCCCGCGGTACATCGAGATCAAGACATCTCAAGAACACGAGAGAGAGATCAAACACATAGCTACTCGTACATACCCTCAGCCCCGAGGGAGAACTACTCCCTCCTCGTCATGGAGATCGCCGGGATGATGAAGATGGCCACCGGAGATGGATTCCCCCTCCGGCAGGGTGCCGGAACGGGCTCCAGATTGGTTTTTGGTGGCTACAAAGGCTTGCGGCGGCGGAACTCCCGATCTAGGTTTCTTTCTGGGGGTTTCTGAATTTATAGGAATTTATGGCGGTGGAATTACGTCGGTTGGGCCCACGAGGAGGTCACAAGCCTGGTAGGTGCGGCCTAGGGGGGTGGTCGCGCCTCCCGGGCTTGTGACTCCCTCGTGGCTCTTCTGGCCTTCTTCCAAACCTCCGGGGGTCTCTTTTGGTCTAAAAAAATCATGGCAAAGTTTTATTCCATTTGGACTCTGTCTGAAAAAGGGTCAAAAACACGGAAAAAATGGAAACTGGCACTTGGCACTGAGTTAATAGGTTAGTCCCAAAAAAGATGTAAAATAACATATTCATGCATATAAAACATCCAAAGTTGACAAGATAATAGCATGGAACCATCAAAAATTATAGATACGTTGGAGACTTTCAAGTGAGTAGCTTGATCGTTTTCCCTTGATAGGTTTTCTGTTTTTGGATAGATTGTCGTACTGTCAAGGGGGCTTTCAAGTGAGTAGCTTGATCGTATTGTTCATTGAGAGCTCAAACCATTTGCATCCTTGCATCATACTTCTTTGTTCTTGTTTGGTATTTCTCTTTGTGAGTTTTAGAGCTTATGGTCATCTTCATGACAAGCTCGGGTTCATCGAAAATGGAGTCCATATGCATCTTCTATGATTTTTTGATGTTGGGAGTTTTTACCGGTCTTATTCGAGAAAGGGTTCTCACCATTTTCTTATTGGCCTTTTATCGCTTGCTTCTTATTGATATTTCTATCAAGATCGTGTTAGCGCATGTCGTTAGCTGTCCAACAAACTTGGTTTCGTTGAATTCGGAGTTCGTATGCAAAAGTTAAGGCAGTTTCTATGACGAGCAGTAGTACCGCTTGTGCCGAGCGGTAGTACCACTCCGTCGGACTTTATTTGCGCATCCTTTTTGCCTCGAGATGGCTGGTGAACCTACCGAGCGGTAGTACTTCTCCCACGAGCGGTAGTACCGCTTCGTCAGACTTTATTTGTGCATCCTTTTTGCCTCAGCATGGCTGGTGAACCTACCGAGCGGTAGTACCGCTCCCATGAGCGGTAGTACCGCTCTGTGCGGGCTGTGAAGCATAACGGTTGGTTTTCCCCACCTATAAAAGGGGGTCTTCTTCCCCATTGAACCTTATCTCTGCAGCTCATGTTCTTCCCCCATTGTTGACCTTCTTTGAGGTTGCTAACTCTCAATGCCTCCAATGATTCTTGATAGTTCTTGAGGGAAAAGAGAGAGGAGATCTAGATCCACATCTCCACCAATCACTTTCTCCTCTATGTGAGGGGAACCCCTTGGATCTTGATCTTGGAGTTGTTTGTGAGCTTCTTGTTCTTCCTCTCATATTTCTCCATAGTTTTTGTTGTTGTGGGGGATTTGAGTATGAGGGACTTGTCCACTTCGTGTGTTCATGCCATTGCATTTGGTGCATAGGTTTGAGTTCTCCACGGTGATACGTGCAAGTGAGAAGTTGAGAAGCTTATTACCCTTGGGTACTTGGTACCCCTAGAAGCTTGGTGGTGCCTCGGAGCTCAATCATTGTGGTGTAAAGCTCCGGGCAAGCGTAGGGGTCTCCAATTAAGTTGTGGAGATTGCCCCGAGCATTTGTGATCACCTCGAAGCCATATGCCATTGTGGCGAAACTTCGTGGTGAAGCTTCATGGTGTTGTTGGGAGCCTCCAATTAAGTTGTGGAGATTGCCCCAACCTTGTTTGTACGGGTTAGGTGACCGCCCTCAAAGGTCCCTTAGTGGAATCACGACATCTTGCATTGTGCGAGGGCATGAGGAGATTACGGTGGCCTTAGTGGCATTTTGGTGAGCATTGTGCCTCCACACCGCTCCAACGGAGATTAGCATCCGCAAGGGTGTGAACTTCGGGATACATCGCCGTCTCCAAGTGCCTCGATTATCTCTTACCCGAACCCTTTATATATGCACTTTACTCTGTGATGGCCATATTGTTTCTTGTCATATATATTGCTATCACTTAGTTGTTTTATCTTGCGTAGCATAAGTTGTTGGTGCACATAGGTGAGCCTAGTTGTTAGGTTTTGTGCTTGATAAATTAACCATTAGTTTTATTCTGCATTTGTTCAAGCCTAAACCGTAATTATTTTAAAACGCCTATTCACCCCCCTCTAGGCGACATCCACGTCCTTTCAGCTCCTCCGGCACTCGTGGCTCGCTCTGCCTCCCCACGCCCTGGAAGTAACCACTGCGGGCGTCGGCAGCAAGGCGGGCGACTGGCGTACATATGGCAAGGTCGACGCAGGGGACATATGGCGAGGACGATGCAGGGGACAGGTGACAGGTCCAGACAGGGGTTGAGGGAAAGGCTGGATGCAGCAGGGCGGCAAGGATCGGGCACGGGCTTGGCGGGTTGATCTCCGGCGGCACGCCATGGAAGGCCTCGGAAAGAACCTAAGGGTGGCTTGATCAGAAAAAAGGCAGGAAGAGTGGGAGGAATGGGAAGGAGAGTTAGAGGTGCGCCGGAATCGTGACGAGGTAGCACATAGGCACCCGCGCGATGTGGGATAGAGATCGGACGACCGTGAGGGGTGTGCGTCCGAGGATGTAAAAAAATACAGCTGCACATTTTAGAATTTGGGATAATATTAATATCAATTTGGTATGATGAATGTTGATATTTCTTCTATAAATTTAGTTAATTAGATATATACTTCGACTTGAGACAAAACAAAACTTACATACAGATTAAAACAACCGAAGCTCATAACACACTATATTAAAGCTACTAAGCTAGCTCGCACCGCGTTGGTCCGCCGTGCAAATGATGCCCTGCCTTTTCTTGACACGTGTCCCCTATTCCCTCTTCTTTTTTTCTCTACATAATGTTTCCTTTGTTTGCGTATGGGCCGCCAGGCTCGAATCGCCTGCTTTATTTTGGTCCGCCCGGGCTTTCGCTTTTGCTATACGGAGTCCTCGAGGGGACGATCGGTGCCGTTCCTCTCGCTGCCATGGTGGTCGCCTCCGAACAGCCGTCGCGAGATGGATGTGGCCGCTCCGTTGCGCTCTTCCCGCGGGCAGGCGGGCGCTCCACTCCCTCTGTTCCAGGTGGGTCCAGGTTCAAAACCTCCTTTCGTTCTGATTTGATCTCTGCGGCGATCTCTATTGCTTCAGGTTTCTCTGTTTCCTTCGTCGCATCGATTGGCCGCTGCATTCTTCCATGTTCGTTAGCGTCCTATATGACGAGTCTGTCGTGGTTGCCCGCCTGTTATCCCCTCCATTTTATTCGTCTCATCGATCAGTGGATGCGCCCTCTCATGTTCGTCGGCCTGCTGCACGAGCAGTTCGTCGTGGTTCGCGCCCTCTGAAACTACTTGATGGTTTTGGTTGTGCAACCTTAATGTTGTGCTTTCTTCTTTGCTGGCCACTATGACGACAACAACAATCCAGCTTCCATTCCATGTGATGGCCGTCGTACTGTATGCTGAAACTCTTATGCTTTCTCCAAGTATGTGGGCAACAATTGTTACTCTGCAGCTGTTTCTGTGTCTTCTGATCTTCAAATGTTTGATGTGGTTGTTTTCTCTATTTGCATAATTGTTGCTGCTCCTTTTTACCGCTTTTATTTATTTATTTCATGCAGGTGGGCATGTTAATTCTGCTGAAGCATGACGTCGTCGTCGAGATATTAGGCAGGGGAAGTGTCCCGTCAAAGACAATTTATTTAAGAAAGGTGTCCCTCAAGCTTTTGAAGGTCTGCTTCTTCTTATTGTTCTTTTGGTCATGTCATGAATTTTTCAGTATAACCTCATGTTCATACTTCCCTGCTTTCTTATGCTTTCGACAGTATGTACATCTTCTTCTACTGCCGTCCAGCGCAATTGTCCCATACTACCGGTTGCACCATCTAGGAGTGCTTCGTTTCGACATCCAGTTAATACCGCCCTGACATCCGGACCATCATTCATTTTTGGTTTTAGAGTTGTGCCATCTGCCTATCCGACACCTTTAGGTACGTGTACGTCGTCTTATCTTTAATTTCTCCCGTTCTTCCATTTTTTTGCCCTCTGTTTACTTAGTCTCCTCCTTTTTACCGCAGTGTTTCCTCTGCCGTACGTTCCTCCACTTCAAGCTGGATTCAATAGGAGAAAGAGGAAATTTATTTGGAATCATCAATCGGGCAAAATTAAAAGTACATTGTTCCTCATTTGTATATTGGTCATCTCGCTGTTCACATGCTCTCTTATCTTCGTTTATTAAACTGATCTTCATGATTGTGTTTCAAGTTAAAAAACTTGCGCCTCCATTTTCCAAAGATCACATTGATTTGCTGAAAGGTAGATTTTTTTGGCCTTCTTTCACGGTGTGACATCCACTTCCCAGTTTTTCTCATAGATATTGTTGTTGGGGAACATCGCATGGGAAACAAAAATTTTCCTACGCGCACGAAAACCTATCATGGTGATGTTCATCTACGAGAGGGGATTTCCGATCTACGTACCCTTGTAGATCGCACAGCAGAAGCGTTAGTGAACGCGGTTGATGTAGTGGAATGTCCTCACGTCCCTCGATCCGCCCCGCGAACCGTCCCACGAACCGTCCCGCGATCCGTCCCACGATCTAGTGCCGAACGGACGACACCTCCGCGTTCAGCACACGTACAGCTCGACGATGATCTCGGCCTTCTTGATCCAGCAAGAGAGACAGAGAGGTAGATGAGTTCTCCGGCAGCGTGACGGAGCTCCGGAGGTTGGTGGTGATCTGATCTCGGCAGGGCTCCGCCCGAGCTCCGCAGAAACGCGATCTAGAGGTAAAACCGTGGAGGTATGTGGTCGGGCTGCCTTTTAAAAGTTGTCTCAAATCAGCCCTAATTGCTCCATATATATAGGAGGAGGGAGGGGAGGTTTGCCTTGAGGCTCAAGGAGCCCCAAGGGCTGCGCACCAAGGGGAGGAGGAGTCCTCCTCCAATCCTAGTCCAACTAGGATTGGAAAGTGGAGTCCTTCTCTCCTTTCCCACCTCCTTTTTTTTCTTTCTCTTTGATTTTCTATCCTTGGCGCATAGGGCCCTCTTGGGCTGTCCCACCAGCCCACCAAGGGCTGGTGCGCCACCCCCAAGGCCTATGGGCTTCCCCGGGGTGGGTTGCCCCCCCCCCCGGTGAACACCCGGAACCCATTCGTCATTCCCGGTACATTCCCGGTAACTCCGAAAACCTTCCGATAATCAAATGAGGTCATCCTATATATCAATCTTTGTTTCCGGACCATTCTGGAAACCCTCGTGACGTCCGTGATCTCATCCGGGACTCCGAACAACATTCGGTAACCAACCATATAACTCGAATACGCATAAAACAACGTCGAACCTGAAGTGTGCAGACCCTGCGGGTTCGAGAACTATGTAGACATGACCCGAGTGACTCCTCGGTCAATATCCAATAGCGGGACCTGGATGCCCATATTGGATCCCACATATTCTACGAAGATCTTATCATTTGAACCTCAGTGCCAAGGATTCATATAATCCCGTATGTCATTCCCTTTGTCCTTCGGTATGTTACTTGCCCGAGATTCGATCGTCAGTATCCGCATACCTATTTCAATCTCGTTTATTGGGAAGTCTCTTTACTCGTTCCGTAATACAAGATCCCGCAACTTACGCTAAGTCACATTGCTTGCAAGGCTTGTGTGTGATGTTGTATTACCGAGTGGGCCCCGAGATACCTCTCCGTCACACGGAGTGACAAATCCCAGTCTCGATCCATACTAACTCAACTAACACCTTCGGAGATACCTGTAGAGCATCTTTATAGTCACCCAGTTACGTTGCGACGTTTGATACACACAAAGCATTCCTCCGGTGTCAGTGAGTTATATGATCTCATGGTCATAGGAACAAATACTTGACACGCAGAAAACAGTAGCAACAAAATGACACGATCAACATGCTATGTCTATTAGTTTGGGTCTAGTCCATCACGTGATTCTTCTAATGACGTGATCCAGTTATCAAGCAACAACACCTTGTATATAATCAGAAGACCCTGACTATCTTTGATCAACTGGCTAGCCAACTAGAGGCTTGCTAGGGATAGTGTTTTGTCTATGTATCCACACATGTATATAAGTCTTCATTCAATAAAATTATAGCATGGATAATAAACGATTATCTTGATACAGGAATTATAATAATAACTATATTTATTATTGCCTCTAGGGCATAATTCCAACAGTCTCCCACTTGCACTAGAGTCAATAATCTAGCCCTCACATCATCATGTGAATTACATTGTAGTAAATCTAACACCCATACAGTTCTGGTGTTGATCATGCTTTGCCCGTGGAAGAGGTTTAGTCAGCGGGTCTGCTACATTCAGATCCGTGTGCACTTTGCATATATTTACATCCTCCCCTTCGACGTAGTCGCGGATGAGGTTGAAGCGTCGTTTGATGTGTCTGGTCTTCTTGTGAAACCATGGTTCCTTTGCTAAGGCAATGGCACCCGTGTTGTCACAGAACAAGGTTATTGGATTCAGTGCGCTTGGGACCACTCCAAGACCCGTCATGAACTGCTTCATCGAGACACCCTCCTTAGCCGCCTCCACGGCAGCCATGTACTCCGCTTCACATGTAGAATCAGCTACGACGCTTTGCTTGGAACCGCACCAGCTTACTGCACCCCCATTAAGAATAAATACGTATCCGGTCTGCGACTTAGAGTCGTCCAGATCTGTGTCAAAGCTTGCATCGACGTAACCCTTTACGGCGAGCTCTTCGTCACCTCCATACACGAGAAACATCTCCTTAGTCCTTTTCAGGTACTTCAGGATATTCTTGACCGCCGTCCAGTGATCCACTCCTGGATTACTCTGGAACCTGCCTGCCATACTTATGGTCAGGCTAACGTCCGGTCTAGTGCACATCATTGCATACATGATAGATCCTATGGCTGAAGCATAGGGGACGGTGCTCATATGCTCTCTATCTTTATCAGTTGCTGGGCACTGAGTCTTACTCAATCTCGTACCTTGTAAAACTGGCAAGAACCCTTTCTTGGACTGTTCCATTTTGAACCTTTTCAAAACTTTATCAAGGTATGTGCTTTGTGAAAGTCCTATCAGGCGTTTCGATCTATCCCTGTAGATCTTAATGCCTAGAATGTAAGCAGCTTCTCCTAGGTCCTTCATAGAGAAACTTTTATTCAAGTAATCCTTTATGCTCTCCAAAAACTCTACATTGTTTCCAATCAGCAATATGTCATCTACATATAATATTAGAAACGCCACAGAGCTCCCACTCACTTTCTTGTAAATACAAGATTCTCCAACCACTTGTATAAACCCAAATGCTTTGATCACCTCATCAAAGCGTTTGTTCCAACTTCGAGATGCTTGCACCAGTCCATAAATGGATCGCTGGAGCTTGCACACCTTGTTAGCATTCTTAGGATCGACAAAACCTTCGGGTTGCATCATATACAACTCTTCCTTAAGGAAACCGTTAAGGAACGCCGTTTTGACATCCATCTGCCAGATTTCATAATCGAAAAATGCAGCTATTGCTAACATGATTCTGACGGACTTAAGCATCGCTATGGGTGAGAATGTCTCATCGTAGTCAACTCCTTGAACTTGAGAAAAACCTTTTGCCACAAGTCGAGCTTTATAAATGGTCACATTGCCGTCAGCGTTCGTCTTCTTCTTAAAGATCCATTTGTTCTGAATAGCCTTGCGGCCCTCATGTAGTACTTCCAAAGTCCACACTTTGTTTTCATACATGGATCCTATCTCGGACTTCATGGCCTCCAGCCATTTGTTGGAATCTGGGCCCACCATTGCTTCTTCATAATTTGCAGGTTCATTGTTGTCTAACAACATGATTGACAAAACGGGATTACCGTACCACTCTGGAGCAGCACGTGGTCTCGTCGACCTGCGTGGTTTGATAGGAACTTGAACCAGAGTTTCATGATCATCATCATTAACTTTCTCCTCAACCGGCGTCGCAACGACAGGGGTTTCCCCTTTCCCTGCGCCACCATCCAGAGGGATGAGAGGTTCGACAATCTCATCAAGTTCTATCTTCCTCCCACGCAATTCTCTCGAGAGAAACTCCTTCTCGAGAAAAGCTCCGTTTTTAGCAACAAACACTTTGCCCTCAGATTTGAGATAGAAGGTGTACCCAACTGTCTCTTTTGGGTAACCTATGAAGATGCACTTTTCCGCTTTGGGTTCCAGCTTTTCAGGCTGAAGCTTTTTGACATAAGCATCACATCCCCAAACTTTAAGAAACGACAACTTTGGCCTTTTGCCATACCACAGTTCGTATGGTGTCGTCTAAACGGATTTTGATGGTGCCCTATTTAAAGTGAATGCGGCTGTGTCTAATGCATAACCCCAAAATGATAACGGAAAATCGGTAAGAGACATCATAGATCGCACCATCTCTAACAAAGTACGATTACGACGTTCGGACACACCATTACGCTGTGGTGTTCCAGGCGGTGTCAACTGTGAAACAATTCCACATTGTCTTAAGTGAGCACCAAACTCGAAACTCAGATATTCACCCTCACGATCAGACCGTAGGAACTTGATCTTCTTGTTACGATGATTTTCAACTTCACTCTGAAATTGCTTGAACTTTTCAAATGTTTCAGACTTGTGCTTCATTAAGTAGACATAACCATATCTACTCAAATCGTCAGTGAAGGTGAGAAAATAACGATATCCGCCGCGTGCCTCCACGCTCATCGGACCGCACACATCGGTATGTATGATTTCCAATAAGTCACTGGCACGCTCCATTGTTCCGGAGAACGGAGTTTTAGTCATCTTGCCCATGAGGCATGGTTCGCACGTGTCAAGTGAATCAAAGTCAAGTGACTCCAAAAGTCCATCGGTATGGAGTTTCTTCATGCGCTTTACACCAATATGACCTAAGCGGCAGTGCCACAAAAACATGGCGCTATCATTGTTAACTCTAACTCTTTTGGTCTCAATGTTATGTATATGTGTATCACTATCAAGATTCAATTTGAGCAATCCTCTCACATTGGGTGCATGACCATAAAAGATGTTACTCATAGAAATAGAACAACCATTATTCTCTGACTTAAAAGAGTAACCGTCTCGCAATAAACAAGATCCAGATATAATGTTCATGCTCAACGCAGGCACTAAATAACAATTATTCAAGTTCATAACTAATCCCGATGGTAACTGAAGTGAAACTGTGCCGACGGCGATTGCATCAACCTTGGAACCATTTCCTACGCGCATCGTCACTTCATCTTTCGCCAGCCTTCGCCTATTCCGCAGTTCCTGTTTCGAGTTGCAAATATGAGCAACAGAACCGGTATCGAATACCCAGGCACTACTACGAGAGCCGGTTAAGTACACATCAATAACATGTATATCAAATATACCTGATTTTTCTTTGCCCGCCTTCTTATCAGTCAGATACTTGGGGCAGTTGCGCTTCCAGTGACCCATACCCTTGCAATAGTAGCACTCTGTTTCAGGCTTAGGTCCAGCTTTGGGTTTCTTCGTCGGATTGGCAACATGCTTGCCGCTCTTCTTTGAATTGCCCTTCTTGCCTTTGCCGTTTCTCTTGAAACTAGTGGTCTTATTCACCATCAACACTTGATGCTCTTTACGGAGTTCAGACTCTGCGACTTTCAGCATCGCAAACAACTCGCCGGGTGACTTGTTCATCCCTTGCATGTTGTAGTTCAACACAAAGCCCTTATAGCTTGGCGGCAGTGATTGAAGAATTCTGTCAGTGATAGCCTCTTGCGGGAGTTCAATCCCCAGCTCAGTTAGACGGTTTGAGTACCCAGACATTTTGAGCACATGTTCACTGACAAACGAATTCTCCGCCATCTTGCAAGCATAGAATTTATCGGAGGTCTCATACCTCTCGATCCGGGCGTTCTTCTAAAAGATAAACTTCAACTCCTGGAACATCTCATATGCTCCATGACGCTCAAAGCAACGTTGAAGTCCCGGTTCTAAGCCATACAAGACTGCACATTGAACTACTGAGTAGTCCTCCTTACGCGTTAACCAAGGGTTCTTAGCATCCTGGTCAGCCGTAGCGGGTGGTTCATCTCCTAGCGCAGCATTAAGGACATAATCCTTCTTCCCAGCTTGTAGGATCAACTTAAGATTACGAGCCCAGTCTACAAAGTTGCTTCCATCATCTTTCAACTTAGCTTTCTCTAGGAACGTATTAAAATTCAGGGTGACTGTCGCGTGAGCCATGATCTACAACACAAATATATTCAAAGTGGACTTAGACTATGTTCAAGATAATTAGAGTTTAACTTAATCAAATTACTTGCTAAACTCCCACTCAAAAAGTACATCTCTCTAGGCATTTGAGTGGTTCATGACCCACTTACACTAGCTCAAGTCCGATCATCACGTGAGTTGAGTATAGTTTCAGTGGTAAGCATCCCTATGCTAATCATATCAACTATATGATTCATGATCGACCTTTCGGTCTCATGTGTTCCGAGGCCATGTCTGCACATGCTAGGCTCGTCAAGCTTAACCCGAGTGTTCCGCGTGTGCAACTGTTTTGCACCCGTTGTATGTGAACGTTGAGTCTATCACACCCGATCATCACGTGGTGTCTTGAAACGACGAACTGTAGCAACGGTGCACAGTCGGGGAGAACACAATTTCGTCTTGAAATTTTAGTGAGAGATCACCTCATAATGCTACCGTCGTTCTAAGCAAAATAAGGTGCATAAAAGGATTAACATCACATGCAATTCATAAGTGACATGATATGGCCATCATCACGTGCTCCTTGATCTCCATCACCAAAGCACCGGCACGATCTTCTTGTCACCGGCGCCACACCATGATATCCATCAACGTGTCGCCATCGGGGTTGTCGTGCTACTCATGCTATTACTACTAAAGCTACATCCTAGTAAAATAGTAAACGCATCTGCAAGCACAAACGTTAGTTTAAAGACAACCCTATGGCTCCGGCCGGTTGTCGTACCATCGACGTGCAAGTCGATATTATCTATTACAACATGATCATCTCATACATCCAATATATCACATCACGTCGTTGGCCATATCACATCACAAGCATACCCTGCAAAAACAAGTTAGACGTCCTCTAATTTTGTTGTTGCATGTTTTACATGGTGACCATGGGTATCTAGTAGGATCGCATCTTACTTACGCAAACACCACAACGGAGCTATATGAATTTCTATTTAACCTTATACAAGGACCTCCTCGGTCAAATCCGATTCAACTAAAGTTGGAGAAACCGACACTTGCCAGTCATCTTTGAGCAAAGGGGGTTACTCGTAGCGATGAAACCAGTCTCTCGTAAGCGTACGAGTAATGTCGGTCCAAGCCGCTTCAATCCAACAATACCGCGGAATCAAGAAAAGACTAAGGAGGGCAGCAAAACGCACATCACCGCCCACAAAAACTTTTGTGTTCTACTCGAGAAGACATCAACGCATGAACCTAGCTCATGATGCCACTGTTGGAGAACGTCGCATGGGAAACAAAAATTTTCCTACGCGCACGAAAACCTATCATGGTAATGTTCATCTACGAGAGGGGATTTCCGATCTACGTACCCTTGTAGATCGCACAGTAGAAGCGTTAGTGAACGCGGTTGATGTAGTGGAACGTCCTCACGTCCCTCGATCCGCAACGCGAACCGTCCCGCGATCCGTCCCACGATCTAGTGCCGAACGGACGGCACCTCCGCGTTCAGCACACGTACAGCTCGACGATGATCTCGGCCTTCTTGATCCAGCAAGAGAGATGGAGAGGTAGATGAGTTCTCCGGCAGCGTGACGGAGCTCCGAAGGTTGGTGGTGATCTGATGGAAACGCGATCTAGAGGTAAAACCGTGGAGGTATGTGGTCGGGCTGCCGTGGAAAAGTTGTCTCAAATCAGCCCTAATTGCTCCATATATATAGGAGGAGGGAGGGGAGGCTTGCCTTGAGGCTCAAGGAGCCCCAAGGGCTGCGCACCAAGGGGAGGAGGAGTCCTTCTCCAATCCTAGTCCAACTAGGATTGGAAAGTGGAGTCCTTCTCTCCTTTCCCACCTCCTTTTTTTCTTTCTCTTTGATTTTCTATCCTTGGCGCATAGGGCCCTCTTGGGCTGTCCCACCAGCCCACCAAGGGCTGGTGCGCCACCCCAAGGCCTATGGGCTTCCCCGGGGTGGGTTGCCCCCCCCGGTGAACACCCGGAACCCATTCGTCATTCCCGGTACATTCCCGGTAACTCCGAAAACCTTCCGATAATCAAATGAGGTCATCCTATATATCAATATTTGTTTCCGGACCATTCCGGAAACCCTCGTGACGTCCGTGATCTCATCCGGGACTCCGAACAACATTCGGTAACCAACCATATAACTCGAATACGCATAAAACAACGTCAAACCTTAAGTGTGCAGACCCTGCGGGTTCGAGAACTATGTAGACATGACCCGAGTGACTCCTCGATCAATATCCATTAGCGGGACCTGGATGCCCATATTGGATCCCACATATTCTACGAAGATCTTATCGTTTGAACCTCAGTGCCAAGGATTCATATAATCCCGTATGTCATTCCCTTTGTCCTTCGGTATGTTACTTGCCCGAGATTCGATCGTCAGTATCCGCATACCTATTTCAATCTCGTTTATCGGGAAGTCTCTTTACTCGTTCCGTAATACAAGATCCCGCAACTTACACTAAGCTACATTGCTTGCAAGGCTTGTGTGTGATGTTGTATTACCGAGTGGGCCCCGAGATACCTCTCCGTCACACGGAGTGACAAATCCCAGTCTCGATCCATACTAACTCAACCAACACCTTCGTAGATACCTTTAGAGCATCTTTATAGTCACCCAGTTATGTTGCGACGTTTGATACACACAAAGCATTCCTCCGGTGTCAGTGAGTTATATGATCTCATGGTCATAGGAACAAATACTTGACACGCAGAAAACAGTAGCAACAAAATGACACGATCAACATGCTACGTCTATTAGTTTGGGTCTAGTCCATCACGTGATTCTCCTAATGACGTGATCCAGTTATCAAGCAACAACACCTTGTTTATAATCAGAAGACACTGACTATCTTTGATCAACTGGCTAGCCAACTAGAGGCTTGCTAGGGACAGTGTTTTGTCTATGTATCCACACATGTAAATGTGTCTTCATTCAATACAATTATAGCATGGATAATAAACGATTATCTTGATACAGGAATTATAATAATAACTATATTTATTATTGCCTCTAGGGCATAATTCCAACAGTGAGGACCTGTTCGACTACGTCGGTTCGTCTGCTTCACGGTGGCCTTCTTCTTCCAAGCGGGATCTCAGGCAAGATGACCATTTCCCAAGATACCATTACTATCATTGCCATGCTAGTTTTATCGCTTCTATCGATTATGTCTCGTAGCCTACCACCTGTTAAATATCAGCCTCTCAACAATGGCATTTTAACCTTCAACCTGTTCGACCTAGCAAACCACTGATTGGCTATGTTATCGCTTGCTTAACCCTGTGTTAGCGTTGCTAGTTGCAGGTGCATTGCTTCCATGTGAAAGCATGGGTTCCTTGTTATATCACCATATTAATGCTATTTAATTTAATGCACCTATATACTTGGTAAAAGGTGGAAGGCTCGGCCCTTTTCTAGCCCGGTGTTTTGTTCCACCTTTGCCCCCTTAGTTTCCGGCTACCGGTGTTATGTTCCATAATTGAGCGCTCCTAACACGATCGGGGTTGTTATGGGGACCCCCTTGATAATTCGTTTTAGATTAAAGCTGGCATGGCAAGGCCCAACTTTGGTACTACATTTGCCTAATCACCTAATAAAATTGCATAGGGACCCGCCGGCACCCGCAGACTATTTTAATCAACCCCCGGCCTAGTGCTCCTCATGAGTGTTGGTCCCACCCGAGCGATGTCCGGCGCCCCTCTGGTCACCCGGAGGTTTAGCGATCCCGACGTCTAGCTCATCCGTCGTGTCCTAAGAACGAGGTACGCGACTCCTATCGGGATCGTCGACACGTCGGGCGGCCTTGCTGGATTAGTTTTACCTTTGACGGAATATCTTGTGCATCGGGATTCCGGTGATGCTTTGGGTAATCTCAGAGTTGAGGTTTTCCACTAGGGAATCCGACGAGATCGCGAGCTTCGTGATTGAGGATTTCTATGCGGCTTGTGGTAACTTGTGATGGACTAGTTGGAGCACCCCTGCAGGGTTAAATCTTTTCGGAAAGCCGTGCCCGCGGTTATGTGGCAATGTGGAAACTTTGTTTAACACTGGTTCTAGATAACTTGAAGTAACTTAATTAAAATATGCCAACTGTGTGCGTAACCATGACTGTCTCTTTCGTGAGTTCCTTCTCCGATCGAGGACACGGTGGGGTTATGTCTGACGTAGGTAGGTGTTCAGGATCATTCATTTGATCATCAGTAGTTCCCGTCCGTTATGCGTAGATCTTCCCCCTCTTATTTCTTGTACTCGTAAGTTAGCCACCAAATACATGCTTAGCCGCTGCTGCAACCTCACCACTTAACCTTACCTCACCCATTAAGCTTTGCTAGTCTTGATACCTTTGGAAATGAGATTGCCAAGTCCCGTGTGGCTCACAGATTACTACAACACCAGTTGCAGGTACAGTTAAAGGTTACTTGACGCGAGCGCGTTGATTGTTCATTTGGAGTTGCTCCTTCTTCTTCTTCATCATCGATCTAGGATGGGTTCCAGGTCGGCAGCTGATGGGGTCATAGTCCTAGGGTAGGGTCATAGGCCTGTCCTACAGGTCCTACCCAAGGACTACCCCACGCAAGGGACAGGACCTTAAGTATGCCCGACTGTATTAAGGTGTCCCCGTCATCCAGTCGGTAACGGGCCCAGAATCATCCAGTCGGAGACTAAGACTCGGAGGACACCGGACCTACCGACTGGATACACTCGGTGCGTCGTAACCTCCCTGGAGGGAAACTGCCGTACATTTCCGGGTGCATTAACTAGCATTTATAGCATACGTTACCTGTAACGCATGCATTCAATCACCACTACTCCACCCTTGAATCAGAACCGTTGTAGAGGGCAGCGCACTCTATATAAGCCGCCCTCCCCCACTGGTAAAAGGGTTAGAAAAACATTGTACTCCATATTACACTCGGTAACAAGCTCCAGGAGCACTGAGACGTAGGGCTATTACCTCCACCGTAGAGGGGCCTGAACTCATACAACCTCGCCGTAGCTAGGACTCTGCCCATCTCATTCGTACCCTACACATCTACTGTCAGGCTTATACCCACGACAGTTGGCGCCCACCGTGGGGCAGGCGTCTAAGCGACTTCCGGCGAGTTTGCGACTACTTCCTTTCGTCATGTCGTCCGGTGGAGTTTCGAGCATGGGTCACCAGATCCTCTTCGGTGCTCTCTCGTTCGTCGTCGACGATTCGGCGTGGTTTCGGGAGGCACCTCTTGACGTCAAGGCGCTTCCCCGTCGTGGGGCCACGCACTTTCGTGTCGGCGCTCGCGGCGTTCTTCTTCTCCAACAATCGGCTCCATTGCCGGCTTGCACCTTCGTCACACGCCGCAGCAGGCGATCTCGCAGTCCGCGTCTACAACGTTGGATGCAGCATGCCCGAGCGCGCCAGTTCGCGTCCTCTCAGGTGGCAGTCCTGGAGTCTGTTGTAGTCGCCCCACGCTCCTAGTGCTCGGACTCGGTTCCGACTGAGCTTCCTACCGAGTACGTGGGTCGTGGGCCTGCAGCAGAAGTGCACATGGCCAACTCCCATGAAGATCCTCGTCAAGCCGACCGAGGTGAAGTTGGCGAAGCATCTGGTGCGCGTCGTCCGCCTCGTCGTTCTGCCAGCCGACACACTCGGCGGAGCAACGTGGAGGTTTTCCGCACGCCTCTCCTCAACCTGGCCGCGGCTGCTCAGATTGCCGATTCCCTCCAGCCGACCGATTCAGAGGCAGGAAGGGGAATCGAACAAATTCGAACCCTATTGCGCACGGCGCAGCAGCAGAATTCGGCAGTCTCCCAGTCACACAATCGGATTCGCAATAGTTCCGTCCATGCAAACACGCATAGATCGGTTCACAGCCCTGGATCTCATCAGTATCGCCGTCGCTCGCGCACCCCTCCGCGGGGTGGGCCCTACGGGTCCCGGCATCATGATGATCGGCATTCAGTCGGCGACACTTACGACCCAAGACCCGACGCAAGGGGCCGAATCGCTCAGCGAAGAGTCGACATGGGTCGAGCCCACCGCGATGGCCGCGATATGGACCGTCCGAGTGGAAGGAGGGCCATCGTATCTGGTCCCGAGTGTTTTAGTCGAGCCATCCGCTCGACTGATATCCCGCCCAACTTCCGATTGGCTGCGGGCATCGGTAAATTCTCAGGAGAGTCCAAGCCCGAAACATGGCTAGACAACTACCGAGTGGCGGTCCAGATCGGAGGAGGAGACGACCATGTCGCTATGAAGCACCTCCCTCTGATGCTCGACGGCTCGGCCCAAGCTTGGCTGAATCAGTTGGCCCCCTCAAGCATTTACAGTTGGGCAGATCTAGCCTGAGTGTTCATCAGAACCTTTGAAGGAACGTGTAAGCGCCCTGCAGGTCTTGTGGAGCTTCAGCACTGTGTCCAGAAGCCGAATGAGCCCTTGCGCGACTTCATCCAGCGATGGACGACTCTTTACCACACGGTGGAGAACGTCACCGAGCATCAAGCAGTCTGTGCCTTCAAGGCAGGCGTGCGGTACAGGGAGCTGTACTTGAAGTTTGGTCGAACCGGCGACATCTCCATGAGCAAGATGATGGAGATAGCAACTCGCTATGCAAATGGCGAAGAAGAAGACCGCATCCGGAGCGGTAAACACAAGACAGTCGGCGATGCCGACGGAGGTAACACTCGGAAGCAGAAACCGAAGGTTCCGCCCACACCGCAAGCAGAAGCTGCAGCTGTAACCAGCGCCAAATTCAAGGGCAAAGGGAAAGCGCAGTTCACCCCCAAGAAAAAGCCTTTCAACAATCCCATCCTGGACCAGCCTTGTCCAATCCATACGAAGATGGATGAGGAAGGTAACCCCATATACGCAAAGCACACCACTCGGTAGTGCCGTCTCCTGATCCAGGGTTTCAGCGAAGGGCAGCCGAGTGAGAAGAATCCTGAATAGGATGAGGAGGACAAGGAGGATCCGTTCCCCCAAGTCCATGCAACCCTCATGATCTTTGCTGACGTTGAAAGCAAGAGTCGACTGAAGCTAGTGAACAGAGAAGTCAACATGGCCGTTCCGACTGCCCCCAAGTTTCTCAAATGGTCTCTGACTGCGATTACCTTCGATCAGTCGGATCATCCAACACATGTCCCCACCCCAGGAAGGCAGGCTCTGGTCGTCGACCCGGTGGTGGAAGGAGTCCGACTGCGCAAAGTCCTAATGGACGACGGCAGCGGGTTGAATATTATGTACGCCGACACTCTCAAGGGGATGGGCATTCCGATGTCCAAACTTAGCGAGAGCAATATGCAGTTCCACGGAGTCGTCCCAGGGCGGAAGGCCAAATCACTCGGCCAGATCGCATTGGAGGTCATCTTCGGCTCCGACAAGAACTTTCGCAAGGAGAAGCTCACGTTTGAGGTGGTGGACTTCGAGAGCGCTTACCATGCAATTCTGGGCCGCCCGACATATGTGAGTTTCATGGCACGACCGTGTTATGTGTACTTGAAGTTGAAAATGCCCGGTCCAAAAGGCGTCATCACCATCACCGGCAACCGCCAGCGAGCCGAGGAGTGTCTGCAAGAGGGGTCGAGGATCGCCGACCAGCAGATGGCTGTACTCGAGCTCGAAGAGTACAAGAAGACAGTCGACCCCGCCGACTTAATGCGCTCAAAGAAGCCAGCTTCTGAGTCCGCGTTCCAGTCGGCGGGAGAGACTAAGAAGGTCAGCATCCACCCGACGGACGAGTCTGCCGCCCCGACAAACATCTCCACCACCCTGGATCCCAAATAGGAAGCCGAGCTCACCCAATTCCTCCGTGAGAACTGGGACATCTTCGCATGGAAGCCATCTGACATGCCGGGTGTACCTAGGGAGTTGGCTGAGCACCGACTGCATGTGGATCCCGCTGCTCGGCCCGTCCGAGAGCGCCTGCGCCGGTCCGCCGCGCACAAAAGGAAGGCAATCGGAGAAGAGGTGGCTAAGCTGCTAGCTGCCAGATTCATTCGCGAGGTTCACCACTTCGAGTGGCTCGCCAATGTAGTCATGGTGCCCAAGAAGGACAAGTCACTCCGAATGTGCATTGACTTCAAGCACCTCAATAAGGTCTGCCCGAAAGACCATTTTCCGCTCCCCCGCATAGATCAAATTGTCGATTCGACTGCGGGGTGCGAGCGTTTATCATTTCTTGATGCCTACTCGGGTTATCATCAGATCCATCTGTATGGTCCCGATGAGTTGAAAACAGCTTTCATCACCCCGTTTGGGTGCTTCTGCTACATCACCATGCCTTTCGGTCTGAAGAATGCAGGAGCCACCTTTATGCGCATGATCCAAAAATGTCTCCTACACCAGATCGGTCGCAATGTGGAGGCATACATGGATGATATCGTAGTCAAGCCCCGCAAAGGTTCCGACCTGCTGATTGACTTGGCAGAAACATTCGCCAACCTTCGTAGGTACGATATCAAGTTAAATCCTGCCAAGTGTTCATTCGGTGTTCCCAGCAGAAAGTTACTCGGTTTCTTCGTTTCCGAACGAGGGATCGATGTTAACCCCGAAAAGATCGGGACCATCGTCTGAATGGAGAGGTCGGTTAGAATACACGATGTTCAACGACTCACAGGTTGCTTAGCAGCTTTGAGCAGGTTCATCAGTCGACTCGGTGAAAAAGCACTTCCTTTGTACTGACTCATGAAAAAATCAGATACCTTCGAGTGGACAGACGAAGCCCAAGTCGCGTTCGACGACCTCAAAGTCCTATTTTCCACCCAGCCGGTTCTTACTGCTCCGCTCAGTAAAGAGCCCCTTCTTCTATATATCGCGGCCACAAATCAAGTGGTTAGTACTGTTCTTATAGTCGAGCGAGAGGAGGAGGGAAAAGCTTACAAAGTTCAGCGGCCAGTGTACTACGTTTCCGAGGTTCTGACCCCTTCCAAGCAGAGGTATCCCCATTATCAGAAGCTTATCTATGGGATCTATTTGACTGCGAAGAAGGTTGCCCATTATTTCCAAGACCACTCGGTATCTGTCGTTTCTGATTCTCCTTTGTCGGAAATTCTCCACAATCGAGACGCGTCAGGCCGAGTGGCGAAGTGGGCGATGGAGATGCTGTACTGTGACATCAAGTTCGAGGCCAAGAAAGCTATTAAGTCTCAAGCCCTGGCTGACTTTATAGCAGAATGGGTAGAACAACAGCAACCGACTCACATCTACTCGGCTCATTGGACAATGTTCTTCGATGGGTCTGAGATGTTGAATGGATCCGGGGCTGGTGTTGTGATCGTATCACCAAAGGGTGACAAGCTCAAGTATGTGCTTCAGATACACTTTGATTCCTCTAACAATGAGGCAGAGTATGAAGCTCTTCTCTATGGATTGCGCATGGCCATCTCACTCGGCGTCCGTCGCCTGATGGTCTACGGTGATTCAGACTTGGTGGTCAACCAAGTAATGAAAGAGTGGGACGTAAGGAACCCCACTATGACAACCTACTGCAATGCAGTCAGGAAGCTGGAGAAGAAGTTTGAAGGTCTAGAACTTCATCATGTTCCAAGACTGAAGAACCAAGCGGCGGACGAATTGGCGAAGCTCGGATCCACTCGGAGACCCGTCCCGAGTGATGTCTGCCTCGAGCACCTCCATCTTCCTTCAGTCAAAGAAGATCCCTCCACGGAAGAGCCAGTGCAACCCAAGAGCGCAACAGACCCGACTGAAGTCGATGTGCCTGCTATGGTTGATCTGGTCACAGAGATTCTGGTAATCATCCCCGAGTGGACTGTGCCGATTATGGCATATATCCTAAGGCAAGAACTTCCAGAAGACGAAGTCCAAGCCCGACAAATAGTTCGCAGGTCGAAGGCGTTCACTGTCATTGACGGTCAATTGTATAAGGAGAGTGTTTCAGGCGTTCTCCAACGTTGCATTTCCCCAGAGGAAGGGCAGTTGATCCTAGAGGATATCCACTCGGGAACCTGCGGCCATCATGCTTCTTCAAGAGCAATCGTCGCCAAGGCGTTCAGGGCTGGATTCTTCTGGCTGCAGGCTAACGAAATGGCCAAAGCTATGGTCGATCGATGCGAAGGCTGTCAGTTCTACTCCAACAAGTCCCACAAGCCAACATCTGCACTGAAGACAATCCCACTTGTGTGGCCGTTTGCAGTTTGGGGATTAGACACAGTCGGACCATTCAAGATAGGCCAAGGAGGCTACACACATCTGTTGGTGGCAGTCGACAAGTTTACAAAGTGGATAGAAGCCAAGCCCATCAAGAAACTCGACGCCTCCATAGCTGTGAAGTTTGTCAGAGACATCATCTCCAGATTCGGAGTGCCTCACAGCATAATCACGGACAATGGGACAAACTTTGACTCGGACAGATTCAAAGGTTTCTGCGCGAGTCAAGGTATCTGAGTGGATTTTGCTTCCGTAGCACATCCGCAATCCAATGGACAAGCTGAGCGTGCAAATGGACTTATCCTTCAAGGTTTGAAGCCTCGACTCTTACGAGAGATAGGACATTCTTCTGGTGCGTGGGTAACCGAGTTACCTTCAGTACTTTGGGGTCTCCGCACCACTCCGAACAGATCAACAGGGTGATCACCGTTCTTCCTCGTCTATGGAGCAGAAGCGGTCCTTCCGAGTGACCTTCTTCACAATGCCCCGCGAGTCGAACTCTTCTCCGAAGCCGAAGCAGAACAAGCAAGGCAAGATGGAGTCGATCTTCTAGAGGAGGAGCGCGAGATGGCACTTACCCGCTCAACAATTTATCAGCAAGATCTGCGACGTTTTCATGCACGACATGTCAGAAGCCGCACGTTCCAGGCTGGCGATTTGGTGCTCCGAGTGGATCAGCAGAGACCACACAAGTTGGCTCCGGCCTGGGAAGGTCCTTTCATCATTTCAACGGTGCTGAACAATGGGGCATACAGACTCTACAACATTCAGAAGGAGATCGATGAACCCCGCGCGTGGAACGGAGACCTCCTCAAGCGTTTTTATACGTGATCGCCGACTGAAGCAGTGTAACGAACAAGTTTTGGAGAAATAATATACAGCAGATTCAATTTCTTTTGCAGATTCAGAATTCTTCCGTGGTTGCAGACTATGGTCACAAAAAAAAACTTAGCTGCGATCCTGCATCGCGTAAGTATTAACTATCTCCGAGTGTGCACTTTCACGTCGCACTCGGGGACTTAGCTGCGATCCTGCATCGCCTAAGTATTAAATTCCTCCGAGTGTACACTTTACGTCACACTCGGGGACTTAGCTGCGATCACGCATCGCCTAAGTATTAACTTCTCCGAGTGTGCACTTCACGTCGCACTTAGCTGCGATCCTGCATCGCCTAAGTATAACTTCCTCCGAGTGTGCACTTTGCGTCACACTCGGGGACTTAGCTGCGATCACACATCGCCTAAGTATTAACTTCCTCCGAGTGTGCACTTTACGTCACACTCGGGGACTTAGCTGCGATCACGCATCGCCTAAGTATTAACTTCCTCCGAGTGTGCACTTTCACGTCGCACTCGGAGACTTAGCTGCGATCCTGCATCGCCTAAGTATTAACTTCTCCGAGTGTGCACTTCACGTCGCACTCGGAGACTTAGCTGCGATCCTGCATCGCCTAAGTATTAACTTCTCCGAGTGTGCACTTCACGTCGCACTCGGGGACTTAGCTGCGATCACGCATCGCCTAAGTATTAACTTCTCCGAGTGTGCACTTCACGTCGCACTCGGGGACTTAGCTGCGATCCTGCATCGCCTAAGTATTAACTTCCTCCGAGTGTGCACTTCACGTCACACTCGGGAACTTAGCTGCGATCACGCATCGCCTAAGTATTAACTTCCTCCGAGTGTGCACTTTACGTCACACTCGGGGACTTAGCTGCGATCACGCATCGCCTAAGTATTAACTTCCTCTGAGTGTGCACTTTACGTCACACTCGGGGACTTAGCTGCGATCACGCATCGCCTAAGTATTAACTTCTCCGAGTGTGCTCTGTACGTTACACTCGGGAACTTAGCTGCGATCCTGCATCACCTAAGTATTAACTTCTCCGAGTGTGCACTTCACGTCGCACTCGGGGACTTAGCTGCGATCACGCATCGCCTAAGTATTAACTTCTCCGAGTGTGCACTTCACGTCGCACTCGGGGACTTAGCTGCGATCCTGCATCGCCTAAGTATTAACTTCCTCCGAGTGTGCACTTTGCGTCACACTCGGGAACTTAGCTGCGATCACGCATCGCCTAAGTATTAACTTCCTCCGAGTGTGCACTTTACATCACACTCGGGGACTTAGCTGCGATCACGCATCGCCTAAGTATTAACTTCCTCCGAGTGTGCACTTTACGTCACACTCGGGGACTTAGCTGCGATCACGCATCGCCTAAGTACTAATCTTCCTTCGAGTGTGCACTTCACGTCACACTCGAGGACTTAGCTGCGATCCTGCATCGCCTAAGTACTAATCGCTCCTCCGAGTGTGCTCTATACGTTACACTCGGGAACTTAGCACTGATCATGAATCACCTAAGTCCTAATATTTTACGAGTACACATTAAGTGTTTAACTCCAAACAGCATTCAAGCAAAAGAATAAGTGTTTTCGTTGTGACTCCAGCAGTCTAGAAACGATAACGGAATCGGTGCAGATCAAGCTTACCCGCACCGATCCAAAAGTATGACGGCCAACAGAAGTGGCCAGAATATCTTACAGGCAAACACTCGGCATACCGAGCATAACATCTGATTACGCGTCAGCTGGGCCGGCGTCAGGACTAGAGGACTCCACAAAAGTGTCCAAGTCAATTCCATCAGCAATGCGGGTGGCAGTCTCGAGGAACGTCTCCATGAAGTCTTCGAATTGAAGTTTCTTCGTGTTGGCGACCTTCAACGCTTTCATCTTATCTTCTCGCACCTCCTTGCAATGGACTCGGACCAAAGACAGCGCGACATCAGCACCGCACCGCGCTGCCGATTTCTTCCAAGATTGCACTTGGTTCGGCACCTCCTCCAGTGGGCTCGTTAGGGTCTCCATCTCCTCCCGCGACTCGTCTTCCGGCCAAAGTTCCTTGTTAATTCGGCCGACGACTTCTCTCAGTCGACCGATGGAAGGACCTACTTTGCTAGCGCGGATTTGTGCTCGAAGCAGATCCCGATTGGCGTCCTCACCGAGTGGAACTTTGTCCTTAACAGTCCGTTCCACAGCCGCCGTTTCAGCTTCAGAGTCTCCGCAAAAGTCTGCCATCAACAAGCAAGCACGCAATTAAAACCAAATGTATGGCACACGATAAAGCCACTCGACAAAGCATAAGACTTACCAGCCAGACGACTCATCATCTGGACAGCCCAGTCGTTCACATACTTCTCCTGAGCTGTCCATCGTTTATTCCGAGCAGCCATTTGATCGTACACTTCGGTCCTCTGTTTCTTCAGCCTCTCCACCTCCGCCACCAACGCCCTGTTTGCCTCCAACGCTTTCTCCAAGGATTTCTCTCGAACTTCCAGCGCGTTCTTCAGGCCAGCCATGGCGAGCGTCGCGGTTTCTAGTTCACCAGCATATTGGTTCTTCTCAGCCTTCAAGGCTTCATAAGCGCTCCCCATATCACAAGTTTTCTACAAAACGAAACAACGGGTTATCAGCAACTTTCTCAATACAAACTATGTTCTTCAGACCCCTACCGACGCAAGCAGTCGATAGCGGTCTCGGGGACTACACCCAGTGGGTTCACTAAGAGTGACCCCACTGGCATGCACCTCAAGCAGGTCTGCCCTATTGAGGTGCATGTTTTCACCTACGCCTCTGAGGCTAAAGCTACTCCACCTGTGTGCAGTTTACTCTAGGGAACTCTTACCGCAAGAGTGCTCCGACTGCAGTAAGAACTTGCACTCAGAAATCTTGTCTACGGACACGAAAAAAATAAAGACCAAATGTATAAAGACAACTGTCGGTGCAAGCACTCGACAGAAGTCTCGGGGACTACACCCACTGGGTTCACTCGGAGTGAGCCCATTGCAAACAACAGACTACGACAACACCCAGTGGGTTACAAAAGAAAAGTAAGTACTTACTAGACTACTTACTCGGATGTCGTCGCGCAGCTCCAAGCTCCGCTGGTACAAAGCCGCAACGGAGTCATAAGCCTTCTTGGCCTCCCCGATCATCAGCTCCGCTTGGATCATGGCTCCCTTGGCCGCTCCCACCTGCTCCTCTGGGACACACCGAATGCTGAATTCAACATTCGACGAACCGGGAATTGTGGGAAGATCCTGGGGCATCCCAAGATTCGCCCCAGTCAGTTCGTCGCCCACCGGCACTGGTTCGGTCGGTGGAGGCACTTCAGTCGGCGGAGCGTCGGCGGCAGGGGCAGCAGCAGGAAGAGCAGCCTCAAGGACAGGCTCTTCGACGAACAGGAAGAGCAGGAAGAGGACTACACCCAGTGGGTTACAAAAGAAAAGTAAGTACTTACTAGACTACTTACTCGGATGTCGTCGCGCAGCTCCAAGCTCCGCTGATATAAAGCTGCAGCGGAATCATAAACCCTCTTGGCCTCTCTGGCCATCAGCTCCGCCTGAACCATGGTCCCCTTGACCACTCCCACCTGCTCCTCCGGGACACACCGAATGTTGAATTCGGCGTTCGACGAACCGGGAATTGGGGGGAGATCTTGGTTCATCCCAAGGTTCGCCCTAGTAGGTTCCTCACCCGTCAGCGCCAGTTCAGTCGGCGGAGGCACTTCGTTTGGTAGAGTGTCGGCGGCAGGGGCGGCGGCAGGAGGAGCAGCCTCACGGACAGGCTCTTCGACGGGCTCCGCGGTCGAGTCAGCTCTCCCCCCTGACAAGCCGAATAACGCAGTGCTTCAGAAGCAGAAAGAGATGGCGCAGTCTGCAGGAATAAAATACCCGACTCTCCCACAACATACCTGGCTGTGATGAAATGACATTGTCCGCGTCCATGGGGTCGTCCCCTTGGCGAGCCGACGAGGTCGCAGAAGTGGCAACCCTGTCGAGTGAAGACCATTCTACTTGTAAAACAAGAGTTCACTCGGTCAACAGAAAGGACCGAAAACTAGATTTGCTTACGTGGAGGTGACGGGGATGGCCACCCTCATCCGCGGTAGAACCTTCCGAGGTTTGGACCCGCTCGATTTGGGCACCTTGAAGGACTGGCCCGCAGGTTCAGCGGCTGCATCCCTGGCTCTTTTGGTACCTCGAACACTCGGTGCAGCCGGGGAAGCAGGCGGGGCACTCGACGACACAAGGGGAACTGAAGGGACGACAGACTCTTGCCGACGCCTATTCCGATGCTCTGGCCGCGGAGGCGGGGAGTCTGGCTCTTCATCTTTTTCCTCTTCCTCGTTGTTTTCCTCCTCCGACTCTTCGCTCTCGAAGATGTATTCGTCGCTCTCCACGCTTCCCTCCTGGCTGCCTTCTTCATCTTCCTCCTCCAGTTTCCCGCTCGAGACGGGGGAGAACCAGTTGGTCCACGCCTGCAGTCGGAAATGTTAAGCATCACGCGGAGATATAAATGAGTTGCTGAAATCAAAGCAGTTCAACGCACTCGGCTAATGCTACTCACCTGATTCGGTGGAGGGTTGTCCGCACCATAAGGCGCCACTCGGCGGGCCCCCTTGGGATTCTCACAGGGACCCGTGATTTGGAGCACCTTTGAGGTCACCTTCTCCTCGAGAATGCCCTCCACGTTGGTCCGAGTGGAGTCTTCAGGTCCTGCGTAGTGCCACATGGCGTGGTGGCGGGCTTGCAGAGGCTGGATTCGCCGACCGATGAAGACTTCCAGCAAGTCCATCCCAGTGACCCCCCTCCTGACAAAATCCGCGAGTGCCTCAACCAAAGGCTGGATGTCTTTCTTCTCCGCTTTCGAGAGAGCGAGTTGCTTGGGTGGAGCAGGGCGATCTAGACTGAATGGAGGCAGCCCAGTCGATCGGACAGGCTATGTCCTGGCAGTAGAACCACGTCGACTGCCAGTTCCTAACCGACTCACTCAACTGCAGAGCAGGGTAAATACTCCGATTCTTCTTCTGAAACCCTAAACCCCCATAGAGCTGGAGGAGATGCGTCTTGTCATCCGATTGACTAAGACGTTTTATGGTTTGGGAGCGGACGAAAAAGATGTGTTTGAATAAACCCCAATGGGGAGGGCAACCAATAAAGCATTCGCACAAGACAATGAATGCTGAAAGGTGGACGATGGCGTTCGGAGGGAAATGATGGAGTTGTGCACCAAAATGATTCATAATACCCTTGACGAAAGGGTGGGGGGGGGCAGAGAGAAACCTCGGTGAACGTGGCTGAGGAGCAAGACGCGTTCCCCCTCCCGTGGCGCCGGCTCAACCTCGTCGTCCGCCGGCAACCTCCAAGATTTATGCACGAGCTGGCCGTGCTCTACCAGCTCGAGCAGGCCCCCCTCCGTCACTGTGGAGGGGAGAAAGTCTCCCTGGATCCATCCCGCTCGCAATGGCCGCTGCCGCCGTTGAGCAGCCCCCGCCTTGCCCTTCTTCTTCCTTGCCTCCATCTTGCTGGTCTAGCCCTTGGTCATGGCGGCGATGGCGAGCTTTCGAGAAGGATGGGAAGAGAAAGGTGTATGAGCACAAGAGGTGGCGAGGAAGACGGAGCAAGCAAGAGCAGAGGATTCGGCGAGCGTAACCGAAGGGTCTCGTCGGCCAGAGTTAAATAGAACACCGACTGGGTCGCTGGCGAGCGGGCCCGAAATCTTATCCGCCCAACCAGCCGCGGCGATATCGGCGGAAGAGTTGAAGGCGCGAGGATCGAGGAGTCAGGCGCTACTCGAGCGCGCTGACGTCGCCCCCGCTAAGCGCACGGAACCCGAAATTTGAGATCTCGGAAAATCCGCCGCTGTCAGTTGACCGGTCGTGTCAAAAGATGCCGCGAAAGCACTCGGTTCCCGACAGTCCGTTCCGGAGAACACATTCACTCGGATCATTGGCCAGGAGAGATAGAATGGATAGAGGCAAGCAACGCCCAAGCCGAACCTAGTCCAGTCGGATCTGAGCATCGAGCACTGTTTTGACGTTTCAACCCCAATCCATTCGGGGACTAATGATGGGGTCATAGTCCTAGGGTAGGGTCATAGGCCTGTCCTACAGGTCCTACCCAAGGACTACCCCACGCAAGGGACAGGACCTTAAGTATGCCCGACTGTATTAAGGTGTCCCCATCATCCAGTCGGTAACGGGCCCAGAATCATCCAGTCGGAGACTAAGACTCGGAGGACACCGGACCTACCGACTGGATACACTCGGTGCGTCGTAACCTCCCTGGAGGAAAACTGCCGTACGTTTCCGGGTGCATTAACTAGCATTTATAGCATACGTTACCTGTAACGCATGCATTCAATCACCACTACTCCACCCTTGAATCAGAACCGTTGTAGAGGGCAGCGCACTCTATATAAGCCGCCCTCCCCCACTGGTAAAAGGGTTAGAAAAACATTGTACTCCATATTACACTCGGTAACAAGCTCCAGGAGCACTGAGACGTAGGGCTATTACCTCCACCGTAGAGGAGCCTGAACTCATACAACCTCGCCGTAGCTAGGACTCTGCCCATCTCATTCGTACCCTACACATCTACTGTCAAGCTTATACCCACGACAGCAGCCTGGGATAGCAAGGATGGACGTCGTTCTTATTTTCTCGTTTGTTTTCGTTCGTAGTCGGACCCTGCTCTTACTCTTGATGAATATGTAATGTACTGATGTGACTCTGATGTAGCTTGTGGCGAGTGTAAGCCAACTCTGTATTTATCTCTTCTTTTCAGTACATGTACTTGTAACGATATCCATTCTTGCGACACGACGAGATGCACTTCTATCCCTAACGAGGCCTTCGTGCCAAATTGAGGATAGGGTCGCATCTTGGGCGTGACACCAAGGTACACACCTAATAATCCTTAAACAAATAGAAAAAAAATTCCCTTTCTCACACAAATACTTACAAATATGTGCTTACTATGAAAACAGATACAAAATAAAAGTACATGCAATAGACGATGGAAACGACAATGAAGAAAATGCTCCATTTGCCGAATTCTTATTCTTTGACGCACTTGGTGAACAAATAGCTGGCATCACCGCAGATTGTGCAGCAGCCCACAAAATAGGAAGAAGTGATTACCTCCCTCCAGAATTGGAACAACTCCCAGGCAAAAGATTTATTCTGACAGCTGTGACACAAGATGTTTTCACTTAAATCTGATTTCTACATGTTCCAAGTCAAGGCAGTAGAACACCTAGAAAGTGAGGAACCCCTTGCCCCCCTGCCAATGCTAAACACAACCATAATATCACTGCCTTCTGAATCAAAACAGAAAAATACAGTTAGCACACCAACAACTTCAGAACATGATGTCGACAGAGATCAACCATCACATACAAAAGATAGAAAGGTACAATTACTAAAACAAGAAACTCTTTCTATTAAGTTTACAGAAAATTCATCTTAATTTACTTGACCCACTTACTTATTTCCAGTCCTTGGATGAGACGTCTACTTCGCAAAGCAGAAAGAGACAACAAAGCAAGGACAAATTGTCACCTCCTGATCATAAAAAGGGGTTAGCAGCTACATTTCATACAATCTTCAAACAACTATTTCTACTTTGCTCACATAACACTACTTAATCATAAACAGCCATGTCGCCAAGCAGCTATTCACCTCCGGAAATGATGACAAAGCTGACGCTCATCAAAAGAAAACTCCAGATATGGAGCCCAAGTGAAGAAATGGTTCCAAGTACCAGATCGTAAGACAAATCGAATTATGCTTTCAACATGGCAGATCCCAAGACTGAAAAAGCAATGTACTTAGTATTGTAAATATATGCGTATCTCTTTTGAAACGAACCTCTTACGTGTTGTGCCTGTTCTAGACTAAGCCTCCCACCTCTTTTGAACTACATTTCTCGCTTAGCTATCTCTGGCCTATCAGTTTGTTCCATAGTTGATCCCCCATGTACGAGCATAACCTTAATCTATAATCCTCAGATGTAATGACATCGTACTACTTCTCTATATGATTATGTCAATCGTACCGCCCTTATTATACAGTAAAAACTAAACTATGTTCCCTACCATACCGCCCTTATTATACAGTAAAAGCTAAACTATGTTCCCCACCATACTGTCCTTATTATACAGTAAAAGCTAAACTATGTTCCCCACCTTTATCCAAGTATGATGAATGTTGTTCACCCAACATGAACTCTAAAATATATAAAGATATTCCCCACGTTTAAACAAAGAAACTATACCCGTTAGTGATTATCAATAAAATAATATTCCCTACAAAACAACACAGTTGATCACTATGATCATATCAACCTTATTGAATATATGTGTACCACAATGCATCATCTTACTTATCATACATTTCAACCAACATACAAATCCCTCCCCTTTTATAACAACAGAGCTCATAATAAAAACACATTAACTATCCTACGCCATACATATTCATGTGCACACCACACAGACAACCAACACATACAGAAAGCCAACCACACCTGAACACATCCCTTTACAAAATAGAACTAACATCCCTCCTTACCAACACATGTGGCATCAATCAAGCCAAGACTCTTCCGACATCAATACATAAAATTATCCCTACTAAAAGCTCGACAAAAAAATTTTAAACAACACTTTCCGACTCATTCAATATGAACAAACCCCCTTGCTAGTTTTAATTACTACCCCACTTCATATTCACTGGGTGCGTGTGGAACCACGTTGACCTATGCATTTCTGGGGATACGTGTTTTTTTTTCCTCTTCGTTCTTCGAAAGAGCATATATGTTCCTAGCGTGAGGCGAGCCTTTTTTTTAAGACCAGAAATAGTGAGGCGAACCTCGCTCGGTACTTTACCGCCGCTCTTCACTGCCATCGCTTCCCATCGGCGGCCGCCCACACCTCGGAACCCCTCTGAGCCAATGCCGGCGCCGCTCGGCGCCTCCTGGCGCCGGCACGCCTCCGCCGCGGCGTCCTCTTCCACTCCCCGGACCCTCCTCTTGCTCGTCCCGGTTCTCATCCTCCTCGTCTTCGTCCTCTCCAGAGCCCCAGATCTCGCCTTCTCCCCCGCCACCGCCGCCTCGCCGCACCTCCCCGCCCAGCTCCGCCCCTTCAACTGCTACGCCTCGCCGCAGGCCTCCCCGGTATTCGCCAGCCTCGTGGAGGGCGTGCCCCGCCCCTTCCTCTACTCCCTCGCCGACCTGGGGTCCCTCCCCGACCGCCCGCACCGGAACATCGCCCGCCTCCTCAAGGGCAAGCGCTTCCGCAAGCCCGACATCTCCCAGACCATCCAGGAACTGCTCGCCGGGGAGGTGGGGAGGGGCTCCGCCGGCGGGGTGGTGGTGGACGTCGGGGCCAATGTTGGGATGGCGGCCTTCGCGGCGGCCGTGATGGGGTTCCGGGTGGTGGCATTCGAGCCGGTCTTCGAGAACCTGCAGCGGATCTGCGATGGGGTGTACCTCAACCGGGTGCAGGACCAGGTGGTGGTGTATCATGCTGCAGCGTCTGACCGAGCTGGGAACATCACAATGCATAAGGTATCTTCTCTGCTTCAGATTGCTCCATTTGGATGTTTATCAATGACGGTAATCCTGGATTGCAGTAGTAAGTACAAAACCAGATTTTTTTCCGGGTTAAAACCAGATGTTTATTGATCGAGATGTACCCTGGGGAGCTGGATGAAGTATTGTAGCGAACTCAGATCGTGCTAGTTTCCTTACTATCCTAATTACTTAGGACAAGACCACCCATACAAATGGTGCGGGAACTGTTAACACGAATCTCTAATGTTATGATCGTAGTTGCACTCTTGAATCACGGGGAATTTGATCATTTGTGCCATATTAGTTGGGCACTTGATAGTTTGCCTCGCTTCACTTAGGCTTAAAATATTTGCCCCGCTTCACTTATATTTCTTGATTATTTGCCCTAATTATCATTTTTCCGGTATGTTCTATTAAATGAATTTTCAAACATATGTCAATTTATAGTCTGAAGTCTTTCTAAATGGAGTCATTTTGAAATAGAAAATGCCTTGTTCTTTAAACTAATAAATATTAACAGGCATGTAATTCATACTGCACTACCAAATCTGGCAAGTTATCCTTGTCATTGGTGGAACAGGGTACATAAAAAGGTTTTCCAGTTGCATGCTAGTGGTTTATTATTAAAGCATCAGCTTAACCTTGGTTGCCCCAAGGGGCGAATGTATATTACAAGGGACTTGGAGTACAAAGTAAGGAAATCTAGACATAATACGAATATGTAAGAGACCTAGTCCAATACGAGTACTCGTTAACAGTTACAGACTACAGCAGAACTCATTCTGGCTAAAGTAGTAACTTTCTGATTTGCCTGATGCACTTCTGGTTCATGCTGATAATGTTTCAAACTATTATGTCAAACCATATATTGCAAACAACTCATTTGCAAATTAGTCTGACTTGTGTCGCTAATGTTGGAAATCTCAGATTGCTTTCTCTTATTCAGATAATATTTTTGTTACTATTTCTCAACAGCTTACTGTGAATATTTTGGCAATGTAGGTGATTGGACGACTCGACAACAGTGCTATATCTGCAACTGGTGCGAAGTTGGCATTCAAATCTAATGAAGAAGTTGCTGTGGAGGTTGCTACAATCCCATTGGATGAAGTCATTCCAGATGCAGAGCGGGTGGTTCTGATCAAAATTGATGTTCAAGGTTGGGAGTCTCATGTCCTGAGAGGTGCATCAAAGTTGCTCTCAAGGAGGAAAGGTGAAGCTCCCTACCTTATATACGAAGAAGACGAGCGGCTGCTACAGGCGAGCAACAGCAGTGCACAAGAGATAAGGGCATTTCTTGGCAGTGTTGGTTACAATCAATGTACGCGGCATGGAACGGATGCTCACTGTACAAAAGAATAGACAAGCTTTTTCTGCCTGGTGGTTGGATGTCCTATGCTTGCGGATAACATAGAACAGTCTAATAGGATATCTTGAGCTTAGGTTTCCCCCTTATCTTAGGCAGCAGATCAGTGGTTCAGATACTTTTATGCATGTAGGTTTCTCCTCAACTGCAAGGTTTTGTATTTTTTTAGATTAGTTTGTTGATTGCTAGATCTTTTAACATCATGTGCTATACGTGCTTTGTCTAGTGACATTTTACCACATGCCTGTTCTGATTAACTTTATGCCTGTACTATCAATCTTAATGGATATTCCCTTGAACTTGAAGTAATGATACTCTGTGATTATGGTCTTGCGGTTGGAAACTGATGACTGCCACACTTTAATCTCTATTTCAAACTGATGACTGCCACACTTTAATCTCTATTTCAAGACCATGTTCAAGTGTTCTGAGCACTTGCTTTTGTAAGCTGACTGTCTTCATGTTAACCCTTCCTTGTTAATAGCATGATCTGCAAACTGCGTTGCATATGAGAAATATATTTATTTGCATTTGTCTGCATTTTATCCCTCCATGTAGCAGCAATCAGGCCAGTTCCAGAGACGAGGCTATGCTAATACAGAGAGTAGTCGCCGGCACACGTTTGTCTGCATTTTATCTCTAATATAGTACTGTTTTTCTTTTCAGTCGCCGGAGTCTTTCCCTAATAATAATAAAGTAGCTACTGCTTCTGTCATCCGTCGTGGCGGTCTTGCAAAAAAGCCCCTGACGTTTTGTGTATTCAACCCACACTTCCTTTCTAAATGAAAAAACGAAAAACGGTTTGTTTAATTTGGTATATATAATGTGCCACCTCTATTTCAGCACAGTCATGGATCTTGTCCAGTGGCCAACGCACCAATGCCTTGCTGCCTCACTAGGAGGAGACCTGAGTTTGACTCCTCCACCGCCCTGTTTTTCCTATTGCTTTATTTTTTGTGTAAATTCAAATGCTTTTAAAACATTCATATCTTTTAAATCCTAACTTTAAATCTAACATTTTATATATGAAAACCGTTCAGAAAGAAGTGAAGATTTTAAATAGGCTATTATTTTGCATGTTACTTTCTACAATAAAGCTTATTGTGCAATATTAATTAATACCTTCTCTATATTGATTATTCTGCAATGTAGGTGAGCAGAACTCGACAATATGACGAAGACTGGCGCGCACAGTGGTGTTCCCGCGTCAAGGGAGGAGGCGTAGCGCATATCACGTAGAGTCGACGCACGAAGACAACAGAGTGAACCACGAGCCGCAATGCTACGACTTGAAGGGACAACGCAACAACATTAGGCAGGTCGGGGCGACGGCATGAAGACCTCGGGGTGGTGGCGTAGACCGCGTGCTATAGTGCTACGGCCTGAGGGGTGGTGCAGCAACGTAACACAGGTCGTTGCTGCCACGGGGACGGCCTCGGGCGGAGGTGGGGACCGTGTTTTGCGGTGCTACAGCCCAAGGGGTCATGACCCACAAGTATAGGGGGTCAATCATAGTCCTTTCGATAAGTAAGAGTGTCGAACCCAACGAGGAGCAGAAGGAAATGACAAGTGGTTTTTACCTAGGTAATTTCTGCAAGCACTGAAATAGCGATAACAAGTTGTTTGATAGCAAGACAATTTTAACAAGTGACAAGTATGTTACGCCCAAGATGCGGTCTTATCCTTATTTTGACGTGAGGGCCTCGATAGGGATAGAAACATCTCGTCGTTTCGCAAGAATGGATATCGTTACAAGTACATGTACTGAAAAGATGAGTATAAGGAGTTGGCTTACACTCGCGACAGTCTACATCAGTCACAACAGTACAATACATACAATCATCATGAAGAAGAGCAGGGTCCGTCTACGGCCGAAAACTGTAAGTGCATCTAGTGCCCCTTAGTGATTTTGGTGGTTTGAAGACTTATAGGTTAAGTATCTAATGTGTTTGTGAGTATACACATGATCTATAAGTCATTGAGGAGTTTGAGATATTTGAAGAATATCGACCCCTAAAAATATATGTCTTCAGTTGAAGAAATTGGTCTGAAGCTGAAGAAATAAATCGCGAGGAATCTGCGATGAAGTTGATATTCCTCATGAAGATACTGATATTGAGAAGTCCGGTGTGTCCTGAAGAAAATCACTCTGAAGAATTTGAAGCATGAAGACTTACACTTTCTGTTTTATTTTCTTCGCATTTGAGTAATAGGAACACCGTACTGTTAAAGGGGGTTGAAGTTACACTATGGAATGAATTTCCTAATGATGCTCAACCCAAGCCTAAATCCTACCAAAAGCCTCAAGTGAGGAATACGAGTGACATGAGGACTCTCACAGTTGAGGGTCCCGACCGTTTTGATAGCCACCCAAGTCATTGGTCTTATCCATTCCAACGATCATATTATTTAAGGGCATAAGTGTCAAATCATGTCGGGATGCTCCTAGGCTATAAATAGCCACCCCCACAACCACTAGCTGGTTGGCTGCTCCGTTAGAAACTGACACTTGTCATAAGAGCAACCCAATTCCTCAGAGCCTTCGAGAGTGATTCATCAGTGAGGAAATACACCATACACCGAAACCACAAACCAAACCTAGTGATTGAGCATCACTGAAGAAGTTGTTCCTGTGTGGGACTGAAGCCTTTTACCTTTGAGGACTGTGCATCCTCCAGACGGTTAGGCGTCATGGTCTAGAGCTTTCCAGCAGTCAATTGTGGACCGCCGGGTGACCAAGTTTGTGAGGGTTTGGAAGTCGGCCCTGAAGACTTACCACGAGTGTTGGGCGAGGACTGTGTGTCCTTAGCTCAAGGAGAATACGGTAGGGACTGTGTGTCCCGGGACTGTGTGTCTTTTGGTTTCAATACCAAGCCGCTCCAAACCAGATGTACGACTGTCACAACAGTTGGAACTGGGTCATCAACGATTGTCTTCACTGAGAAACGGGTTCTAATTCCTCAACTCCTTACTTTCCTCGTATTATGTGTTGATGACTTTCACTGCAACTGTTTGAAGAATTTGCTGAAGACTTTCTCTGAATTTCCTCAACCCCAAATTCTTCACGTCAGTTAATCCACATCTGTATTCTGCGTGCCTTCTCACTATGCAATCTGTTTTCACATTCTTCAATCTGCTGTTGTGAAACTTTGCACTTCTGATCCTTTACTGTTTCCGCTGTAAGTTAGTCATCAGTGAGGAATTTCCTCAAAAGGAATTTCCTCAATGATGAAATTTTAAAAATCTCCTATTCACCCCCCTCTAGTCGATATAACGCACTTTCAATTGGTATCAGAGCGAGGTACTCCCTTGTTCTGTGTGATTTTGGTTTAACCACCTGGAGTTTTAGTTATGTCGACTGCAGGCATGTTTAAGGTGACTGCAGCATGTCCTACCTACGAAGGAAAGAACTTTTCCTTCTGGAAGAACAAAATGCAAATGCATCTACAAGCTATTGATAATGATCTCTGGTATATTGTGGAACATGGCGTCCCCATCATCTCTGCTAGTGTCACTGCGGCTGATGTGAAGAAATTCAAGCAACTTGATTCTCAAGCGAAGAACATCATCTGTGGCCATCTGAGCCCAGGTCAGTTTGGAAGAGTAAGTGCTTTGGGCTCTGCAACACTGATCTGGGAGAGACCGTGCAAGGTAAATGAAGGAGTATCAACCCAGCGTGACTCTCGTGTTGATATTCTTCGCAATCTCTTCAATCGCTTCAAAATACATGACAATGAAAGCTGCCAAGACACCTTTGATCGCCTCACTGACATATCAAATGAACTGCAAGCACTGGGTGTTGGGGAACGTCGCATGGGAAACAAAAATTTTCCTACGCGCACGAAGACCTATCATGGTGATGTCCATCTACGAGAGGGGATTTCCGATCTACGTACCCTTGTAGATCGCACAACAGAAGCGTTAAGAAACGCGGTTGATGTAGTGGAACGTCCTCACGTCCCTCGATCCGCCCCGCGAACCGTCCCACGAACCGTCCCGCGATCCGTCCCACGATCCGCTCCGATCTAGTGCCGAACGGACGGCACCTCCGCGTTCAGCACACGTACAGCTCGACGATGATCTTGGCCTTCTTGATCCAGCAAGAGAGACAGAGAGGTAGATGAGTTCTCCGGCAGCATGACGGTGCTCCGGAGGTTGGTGGTGATCTAATCTCAGCAGGGCTCCGCCCGAGCTCCGCAGAAACGCGATCTAGAGGAAAAACCATGGAGGTATGTGGTCGGGCTGCCGTGGCAAAAGTTGTCTCAAATCAGCCCTAATACCTCAGTATATATAGGAGGGAGGGAGGGGAGGAGGCAGCCTCAAACCCTCAAGGTTTGGCCGAAATTTGAGGTGGAGGAGTCCTACTCCAATCCTACTTGGACTAGGATTCCACCTTCCCACTTGGAAACTCTTTCCACCTTGTGTTTTTCCCTTCTCAAACCTTATGGGCCTTAGTGGGAACTTATTCCAGCCCACTAGGGGCTGGTTTATCTCTTCCCATAGCCCATGAGACCCCTTGGGGCGTGACACCCCTCTCGATGGTCCCCGTCACCCCTCCCGGCACTCCTGGTACACTACCGATGAGCCCGAAACTTTTCCGGTAATGCCCGAAAACTTTCCGGTAACCAAATGAGGTCATCCTATATATCAATCTTCGTCTCCGGACCATTCCGGAAACCCTCGTGACGTCCTTGATCCCATCCAGGACTCCGAACAACATCCGGTAACCAACCATATAACTCAAATACGCATAAAACATCGTCGAACCTTAAGTGTGCAGACCTGGCGGGTTCGAGAACTATGTAGACATGACCCGAGGGACTCCTCGGTCAATATCCAATAGCAGGACCTGGATGCCGATATTGGATCCTACATATTCCGAAGATCTTTATCGGTTGAACCTCAGTGCCAAGGATTCATATAATCCCATATGTCATTCCCTTTGTCCTTCGGTATGTTACTTGCCCGAGATTCGATCGTCGGTATCCGCATACCTATTTCAATCTCCTTTACCGGCAAGTCTCTTTACTCGTTCCGTAATACAAGATCCCGTGACTTACACGGAGTGACAAATCCCACTCTCGATCCATACTAACTCAACGAACACCTTCGGAGATACCTGTAGAGCATCTTTATAGTCACCCAGTTACGTTGCGACGTTTGATACACACAAAGCATTCCTCCGGTGTCAGTGAGTTATATGATCTCATGGTCATAGGAAGAAATAATTGACACGCAGAAAACAATAGCAACAAAATGACACGATCAACATGCTACGTCTATTAGTTTGGGTCTAGTCCATCACATGATTCTCCTAATGATCTGATCCTGTTATCAAGTAACAGCACTTGCCAATGGCCAGGAAACCTTGACCATCTTTGATCAACGAGCTAGTCAACTAGAGGCTTACTAGGGACAGTGTTTTGTCTATGTATCCACACAAGTATTGTGTTTCCAATCAATACAATTATAGCATGGATAATAAACGATTATCATGAACAAAGAAATATAATAATAACTAATTATTATTGCCTCTAGGGCATATTTCCAACAGTCTCCCACTTGCACTAGAGTCAATAATCTAGTTCACATCACCATGTGATTTCAACGAATCCAACACCCATATAGTTCTGGGGTCTGATCACGTCTTGCTCGTGAGAGAGGTTTTAGTCAACGGTTCTGAAACTTTCAGGTCCGTGCGTTCTTTACAAATCTTTATGTCATCTTATAGATGCTTCTACTACGTGCTATTCGGAAATGCTCCAAATATCTACTCTACTATACGAATTCGTTTCACTACTCATAGTTATTCGGATTAGTGTCAAAGCTTGCATCGACGTAACCTTTTACGACGAACTCTTTAACCACCTCCATAATCGAGAAAAATTCCTTAGTCTATTTACTTACTAAGGATAACTTTGACCTCTGATCAGTGATTCAATCATGGATCACTCTCTGTACCTCTCAACAGACTTTGAGTCAAGGCACACATCAGGTGCGGTACCCAGCATGGCATACTTCAGATTCTACGGCCAAGGCATAGAAGACGACCTTCGTCTATTCTCTTTATTCTGCCGGGGTCGGGCTTTGAGTCTTACTCAAATTCACACCTCACAACGCAACCAAGAACTCCTTCTTTGCTGATCTATTTTGAACTCCTTCAAAAACTTGTCAAGGCATGCATCTTGTTGAAACTTCTATTAAGCGCTTTCGATCTATCTCCATAGATCTTTGATGCTCAACGTTCAAGTAGCGCAATCCAGGTACTCCTTTGAAAACTCCTTTCAAACAACCTTGTATGCTTTACAGAAATTCTACATTACTTCTGATCCAAAATATGTCAACCACATATACTTATCAGAAATTCTATAGTGCTCCCACTCACTTCTTTGGAAATACAAGTTTCTCATAAACCTTGTACAAACCCAAAATCTTTGATCATCTCATCAAAATGTATATTCCAACTCTGAGATGCTTGCACCAGTCCATTGAAGGATCGCTGGAGCTTGCATACTTGCTAGTATCTTTAGGATCGACAAAACCTCCTGGTTGTATCACATACAATGTTTGCTCAAGGAAACCGTCGAGGAAAAATTGTTTTGACATCCTATGTGCAATATTTCATAAATAATGCAGCAACTACTAACATAATTCTAACAGACTTTCAGCATCGCTACGAGTGAGAAAGTCTCATCATAGTCAACTGTTTGATCTTGTCGGAAACATCTTTGTGACAAGTCGAGCTTTTCTTAATAGTGACTTATCACCATCATCGTCTGTCTTCCTTTTAAAGATCCATCTTTACTCAATAGTCCTATGACCATCAAGTAGTTCTTCCAAAGTCTACACTTTGTTTTCATACATGGATCCTCTCTCGGATTTCATGGCCTCCAGCCATTTGTCGGAATCCGGGCCCACCATTGCTTTCTCCATAACTCGTAGGTTCACTGTTGCTCAACAACATGACCTCCAAGACAGGGTTACCGTACCACTCTGCAGTAGTACGCGACCTTGTCAACCTACGAGGCTTGTAGTAACTTGATCCGATGCTCGATGATCACCATCATCAGCTTTCACTTCAATTGGTGTAGGCGCCACAGGAACAACTTCCTGCACCCTGCTACACACTGGTTGAAGTGATGGTTCAATAACCTCATGAAGTTCTACCACCCTCCCACTCAATTCTTTCGAGAGAAACCTTTCCTCGAGAAAGGACCCGTTTCTAGAAACAAACACTTTGCTTTCGGATCTGAGATAGGAGATGTACCCAACTGTTTTGGATATCCTATGAAGATGCATTTATCCGCTTTGGGTTTGAGCTTATTCGACTGAAACCTTTTCACACAAGTGTCGAAGCCCCAAACTTTTAAGAAACGACAGTTTAGATTTCTCTAAACCTCAATCTATAGTGTGTCATCTCAACGGAAATACGCGGTGCCCTATTTAAGTGAATGCGGTTGTCTCTAATGCATAACCCATAAACGATAGCGGTAATTCGATAAGAGACATCATAGCATGCACCATACCAAATAGTGCGTGGCTATGACGTTCAGACACATCATCACACTATGATGTTCCAGGTGGCATGAACTACGAAACAATTTTCACATTGTCTTAACTGCGTACCAAAACTCGTAACTCACATATTCATTTCTATGATCATATCGTAGACAGTTTATCCTCTTGTCACGACGAACTTCACTCCTGAAACAGAATTGAACCTTTCAATATTTCAGACTTGTGATTCATTAAGTAAATACTCTTGTATCTGCTCAAATCGTCATTGAAGTAAGAACATAATGATATCCACTACGTGCCTCAGCACCCATTGGACTGCATACATCAAAATGTATCACTTCCAACAAGTTACTATCTTGTTTCATCTCAATGAAAACAAGGCCTTGCTCATGTGGTATGGTTTGCATGTCACTAGTGATTCAAAATCAAGTGAGTATAAAGATCCATCAGCATGGAGCCTCTTCATGCAATTTATACCAACATGACTCAAGCGGCAGTGCCACAAGTAAGTGGTACTATCATCATTACCTCGTATCTTTTGGCACCAATATCATGAACTTGTGTAACACTACGATCGAGATTCAATAAACCATTGAAGGTGATTTTTCAAGCAAATAGAGTAACCATTATTCTCTTTAAATGAATAATCGTATTGCAATAAACACGATCCAATCATGTTCAAGCTTAACACAAGCACCAAATAACAATTATTTAGGTTTAACACCAATCCCGATGGTAGAGGGAGCATGCGATGTTTGATCATATCAACCTTGGAAACACTTCCAACACGTATCGTCACCTCGCCTTTAGCTAGTCTCCGTTTATTCCGTAGCTTTCATTTCGTGTTACCAATCACTTAGCAACTGAACTGGTATCCAATACCCTCGCGCTACTAGGAGTACTAGTAAAGCACACATCAACATCATGTATATCAAATATACTACTTTCGACTTTGCCAACCTACTTATCTACCAAGCATCTAGGGTAGCTCCGCCTCAGTGACCGTTCCCCTCATAATAGAAGCACTTAGTCTCGGGTTTGGGTTTAGACTTGGGTCTCTTCATTAGTGCCGCAACTGTTTTGCTGTTTCACGAAGTATCCCTTCTATTCCTTGCCTTTCATGAAACTTAGTGGTTTTACTAACCATCAACCATTGATGCTCCTTCTTGATTTCTACTTTTGCAGTGTCATACATCACGAATCTCTCAAGGATCATTGTATGTATCCTTGATATGTTATAGTTCATCACGAAGCTCTCACAACTTGGTGGCAGTGACTTTGGAGAACCATCACTATCTCATCTGGAAAATTAACTCCCACTTGATTCAAGTGATTGTCGTACTCACATAATCTGAGCACACGCTCAACGATTGAGTTTTTCTCCTTTACTTCATGGACAAAGAATCTTGTCGGAGGTCTCATACCTCTTAACAAGGGCACAAGCATGAAATCACAATTTCATCTCTTTATAACATCACTCATGTTCCGTGACGTTCCAAAACGTCTTCGGCGCCACGCTTCTAGGCCATTAAGTATTTTGCACCGAACTATCGCGTAGTCATCAGAAACGTGTATGTCGGACGTTCACAACATCCACAGACGATGCTCGAGGTGCAGCACACTGAGTGGTGCATTAAGGACATAAGCTTTCTGCGCAGCAACGAGGACAATCCTTAGTTTTACAGACTCAGTCCGCAAAGATTGCTACTATCAACTTTCAACTAAATTTTCTCTAGGAACATATTAAAAACAGTAGAGCTATAGCGCAAGCTACATCGTAATTCGCAAAGACCATTAGACTATGTTCATGACAATTAGTTCAATTAATCATATTACTTAAGAACTCCTACTCAAAAAGTACATCTCTCTAGTCATTTGAGTGGTACATGATCCAAATCCACTATCTCAAGTCCGATCATCACGTGAGTCGAGAATAGTTTCAGTGGTAAGCATCTCTATGCTAATCATATCAACTATACGATTCATGCTCGACCTTTCGGTCTCATGTGTTCCGAGGCCATGTCTGCACATGCTAGGCTCGTCAAGCTTAACCCGAGTGTTCCGCGTGTGCAACTGTTTTGCACCCGTTGTATGTGAACGTTGAGTCTATCACACCCGATCATCACGTGGTGTCTCGAAATGAAGAACTGTCGCAACAGTTCATAGTCGGGGAGAACACAATTTCGTCTTGAAATTTTAGTGAGAGATCACCTCATAATGCTACCGTCGTTCTAAGCAAGATAAGGTGCATAAAGGATTAACATCACATGCAATTCATAAGTGACATGATATGGCCATCATCATGTGCTTCTTGATCTCCATCACCAAAGCACCGGCACGATCTTCTTGTCACCGGCGTCACACCATGATCTCCATCAACGTGTTGCCATCGGGGTTGTCGTGCTACTCATGCTATTACTACTAAAGCTATGTCCCAGCAATATAGTAAACACATCTGCAACACAAATGTAAGTTTAAAGACAACCCTATGGCTCCTGCCGGTTGTCGTACCATCGACGTGCAAGTCGATATTAACTATTACAACATGATCATCTCATACATCCAATATATCACATCACATCGTTGGCCATATCACATCACAAGCATACCCTGCAAAAACAAGTTAGACGTCCTCTAATTGTTGTTGCATGTTTTACGTGGTGACCATGGGTATCTAGTAGGATCGCATCTTACTTACGCAAACACCACAACGGAGATGTATGAATTGCTATTTAACCTCATCCAAGGACCTCCTCGGTCAAATCCGATTCAACTAAAGTTGGAGAAACCGACACTCGCCGGTCATCTTTGAGCAAAGGAGTTACTCGTAGCGATGAAACCAGTCTCTCGTAAGCGTACGAGTAATGTCGGTCCGAGCCGCTTCGATCCAACAATGCCGCGGAATCAAGAAAAGACTAAGGAGGGCAGCAAAACTCACATCACCGCCCACAAAAACTTTTGTGTTCTACTCGAGAAGACATCTACGCATGAACCTAGCTCATGATGCCACTGTTGGGGAACGTCGCATGGGAAACAAAAATTTTCCTACGCGCACGAAGACCTATCATGGTGATGTCCATCTACGAGAGGGGATTTCCGATCTACGTACCCTTGTAGATCGCACAGCAGAAGCGTTAAGAAACACGGTTGATGTAGTGGAACGTCCTCACGTCCCTCGATCCGCCCCGCGAACTGTCCCACGAACCGTCCCGCGATCCGTCCCACGATCCGCTCCGATCTAGTGCCGAACAGACGGCACCTCCGCGTTCAGCACACGTACAGCTCGACGATGATCTCGGCCTTCTTGATCCAGCAAGAGAGACGGAGAGGTAGATGAGTTCTCCGGCAGCATGACGACGCTTCGGAGGTTGGTGGTGATCTAATCTCAGTAGGGCTCCGCCCGAGCTCTGCAGAAACGCGATCTAGAGGAAAAACCATGGAGGTATGTGGTCAGGCTGCCGTGGGAAAAGTTGTCTCAAATCAGCCCTAATACGTCAGTATATATAGGAGGGAGGGAGGGGAGGAGGCAGCCTCAAACCCTCAAGGTTTGGCCGAAATTTGAGGTGGAGGAGTCCTACTCCAATCCTAATTGGAGTAGGATTCCACCTTCCCACTTGGAAACTCTTTCCACCTTGTGTTTTTCCCTTCTCAAACCTTATGGGCCTTAGAGGAAACTTATTCCAGCCCCCTAGGGGCTGGTTTATCTCTTACCATAGCCCATGAGACCCCTTGGGGCGTGACACCCCTCTCGATGGTCCCCGTCACCCCTCCCGGCACTCCTGGTACACTACCGATGAGCCCGAAACTTTTCCGGTAATGCCCGAAAACTTTCCGGTAACCAAATGAGGTCATCCTATATATCAATCTTCGTCTCCGGACCATTCCGGAAACCCTCGTGACGTCCGTGATCCCATCCGGGACTCCGAACAACATTCGGTAACCAACCATATAACTCAAATACGCATAAAACATCGTCGAACCTTAAGTGTGCAGACCCGGCGGGTTCGAGAACTATGTAGACATGACCCGAGGGACTCCCCGGTCAATATCCAATAGCGGGACCTGGATGCCCATATTGGTGTTGGAAATATGCCCTAGAGGCAATAATAAATTAGTTATTATTATATTTCTTAGTTCATGATAATCGTTTATTATCCATGCTATAATTGTATTGATTGGAAACACAATACTTGTGTGGATACATAGACAAAACACTGTCCCTAGTAAGCCTCTAGTTGACTAGCTCGTTGATCAAAGATGGTCAAGGTTTCCTGGCCATAGGCAAGTGTTGTCACTTGATAACGGGATCACATCATTAGGAGAATCATGTGATGGACTAGACCCAAACTAATAGACGTAGCATGTTGATCGTGTCATTTTGTTGCTACTGTTTTCTGCGTGTCAAGTATTTATTCCTATGACCATGAGATCATATAACTCACTGACACCGGAGGAATGCTTTGTGTGTATCAAACGTCGCAACGTAACTGGGTGACTATAAAGATGCTCTACAGGTATCTCCGAAGGTGTTAGTTGAGTTAGTATGGATCAAGACTGGGATTTGTCACTCCGTGTGAACGGAGAGGTATCTCGGGGCCCACTCGGTAATACAACATCACACACAAGCCTTGCAAGCAATGTAACTTAATGTAAGTTGCGGGATCTTGTATTACGGAACGAGTAAAGAGACTTGCCGGTAAACGAGATTGAAATAGGTATGCGGATGCTAACGATCGAATCTCGGGCAAGTAACATACCGAAGGACAAAGGGAATGACATACGGGATTATATGAATCCTTGGCACTGAGGTTCAAACGATGAGATCTTCGTAGAATATGTAGGATCCAATATGGGCATCCAGGTCCCGCTATTGGATATTGACCGAGGAGTCTCTCGGGTCATGTCTACATAGTTCTCGAACCCGCAGGGTCTGCACACTTAAGGTTCGACGTTGTTTTATGCGTATTTGAGTTATATGGTTGGTTACCGAATGTTGTTCGGAGTCCCGGATGAGATCACGGACGTCACGAGGGTTTCCGGAATGGTCCGGAAACGAAGATTGATATATAGGATGACCTCATTTGGTTACCGGAAGGTTTTCGTGCATTACCGGAAATGTTTCGGGCTCATCGGTAGTGTACCGGGAGTGCCGGGAGGGGTGCCGGGGACCATCGGGAGGGGTGTCACGCCCCAAGGGGTCTCATGGGCTATGGGAAGAGATAAACCAGCCCCTAGTGGGCTGGAATAAGTTCCCACTAAGGCCCATAAGGTTTGAGAAGGAAAAAACACAAGGTGGAAAGAGTTTCCAAGTGGGAAGGTGGAATCCTACTCCAAGTAGGATTGGAGTAGGACTCCTCCACCTCCAATTTCGGCCAAACCTTTAGGTTTTGAGGCTGCCTCCTCCCCTCCCTCCCACCTATATATACGGAGGTTTTAGGGCTGATTTGAGACGACTTTCTCACGGCTGCCCGACCACATACCTCCATAGTTTTTCCTCTAGATCGCGTTTCTGCGGAGCTCGGGCGGAGCCCTGCTGAGACAAGATCATCACCAACCTCCGGAGCGCCGTCACGCTGCCGGAGAACTCTTCTACCTCTCCGTCTCTCTTGCTGGATCAAGAAGGCCGAGATCATCGTCGAGTTGTACGTGTGCTGAACGCGGAGGTGCCGTCCGTTCGGTACTAGATCGTGGGACTGATCGCGGGATTGTTCGCGGGGCGGATCGAGGGACGTGAGGACGTTCCACTACATCAACCGCGTTCACTAACGCTTCTGCTGTACGATCTACAAGGGTACGTAGATCACTCATCCCCTCTCGTAGATGGACATCACCATGATAGGTCTTCGTGCGCGTAGGAAAATTTTTGTTTCCCTTGCGACGTTCCCCAACAGTGGCATCATGAGCTAGGTTCATGCGTAGATGTCTTCTCGAGTAGAACACAAAAGTTTTTGTGGGCGGTGATGTGCGTTTTGCTGCCCTCCTTAGTCTTTTCTTGATTCCGCGGTATTGTTGGATTGAAGCGGCTTGGGCCGACATTACTCGTACGCTTACGAGAGACTGGTTTCATCGTTACGAGTAACCCCCTTTGCTCAAAGATGACCGGCGAGTGTCGGTTTCTCCAACTTTAGTTGAATCGGATTTGACCGAGGAGGTCCTTGGATGAGGTTAAATAGCAACTCATATATCTCCGTTGTGGTGTTTGCGTAAGTAAGATGCGATCCTACTAGATACCCTCGGTCACCACGTAAAACATGCAACAACAAAATTAGAGGACGTCTAACTTGTTTTTGCAGGGTATGATTGTGATGTGATATGGCCAACGATGTGATGTGATATATTGGATGTATGAGATGATCATGTTGTAATAGAAATATCGACTTGCACGTCGATGGTACGGCAACCGGCAGGAGCCATAGGGTTGTCTTTATACTAACGTTTGTGCTTGCAGATGCGTTTACTATTTTGCTAGGATGTAGCTTTAGTAGCAATAGCATAAGTAGCACGACAACCCCGATGGCAACACGTTGATGGATGATCATGGTGTGGCGCCGGTGACAAGAAGATCGTGCCGGTGCTTTGGTGATGGAGATCAAGAAGCACGTGATGATGGCCATATCATGTCACTTATGAATTGCATGTGATGTTAATCCTTTTATGCACCTTATTTTGCTTAGAACGACGGTAGCATTATGAGGTGATCTCTCACTAAAATTTCAAGACGAAGTTGTGTTCTCCCCGACTGTGCACCGTTGCGACAGTTCTTCGTTTCGAGACACCACGTGATGATCGGGTGTGATAGACTCAACGTTCACATACAACGGGTGCAAAACAGTTGCACACGCAGAACACTCGGGTTAAGCTTGACGAGCCTAGCATGTGCAGACATGGCCTCGGAACACATGAGACCGAAAGGTCGAGCATGAATCGTATAGTTGATATGATTAGCATAGGGATGCTTACCACTGAAACTGTTCTCGACTCACGTGATGATCGGACTTGAGATAGTGGATTTGGATCATGTACCACTCAAATGACTAGAGAGATGTACTTTTTGAGTGGGAGTTCTTAAGTAATATGATTAATTGAACTAATTGTCATGAACATAGTCTAATGGTCTTTGCGAATTACGATGTAGCTTGCGCTATAGCTCTACTGTTTTTTTATGTTCCTAGAGAAAATTTAGTTGAAAATTGATAGTAGCAAACTTTGCAGACTGAGTCTGTAAAACCGAGGATTGTCCTCGTTGCTGCGCAGAAGGCTTATGTCCTTAATGCACCACTCGGTGTGCTGCACCTCGAGCGTCGTCTGTGGATGCTGTGAACATCCGACATACACGTTTCTGATGACTACACGATAGTTCAGTGCAAAGTACTTAATGGCTTAGAAGCAAGGCACCGAAAACGTTTTAAACGTCACGGAACATAAGTGATGTTCTAAAGAGATGAAATTGTGATTTCATGCTTGTGCCCTTGTTAAGAGGTACGAGACCTCCAACAAAATTCTTTGACCACAAAGTAAAGGAGAAAAGCTCAATCGTTGAGCGTGTGCTCAGATTGTCTGAGTACGATAATCACTTGAATCAAGTGGGAGCTAATCTTGCAGATGAGATAGTGATGGTTCTCCAAAAGTCACTGCCACCAAGCTTTGAGTGCTTCGTGATGAACTATAACATATCAAGGATAGATACAATGATCTTTGAGAGATTCGCGACGTTTGACACTGCGAAAGTAGAAATCAAGAAGGAGCATCAATAGTTGATGGTTTGAAAAACCACTAAGTTTCAAGAAAGGCGAGGGCTAGAAGGGATACTTCGTGAAACGGCAAAACAGTTGCTGCACTAATGAAGAGACCCAAGATTAAACCCAAACCCGAGACTAAGTGCTTCTGTAATAAGGGGAACAGTCACTGAGGCGGAGCAACTCTAGATACTTGGTAGATAAGAAGGCTGGCAAAAGTCGAGAGAAGTATATTTGATATACATAATGTTGATGTGTACTTTACTAGTACTCCTAGTAGCACGAGGGTATTGGATACTGGTTCGGTTGCTAAGTGATTAGTAACGCGAAATGAAAGCTACGGCATAAACGGAGACTAGCTAAAGGCGAGGTGACGATACGTGTTGGAAGTGTTTCCAAGGTTGATATGATCAAACGTCACACGCCCCCTTTACCATCGGGATTGGTGTTGAACCTAAATAATTGTTATTTGGTGCTTGCGTTAAGCATGAACATGATTGGATCGTGTTTATTGCAATACGATTATTCATTCAAAAGGAATAATGGTTACTCTATTTGCTTGAATGATCACCTTCAATGGTTTATTGAATCTCGATTGTAGTGTTACACATTGGTGCCAAAAGATACGGGTTAAATGATGATAGTACCACTTACTTGTGGCACTGCCGCTTGAGTCATGTTAGTATAAATTGCATGAAGAGGCTCCATGCTGATGGATCTTTACTCACCTGATTTCGAATCACTAGTGACATGCAAATCATACCACATGAGCAAGGCCTTGTTTTCATTGAGATGAAACAAGATAGTAACTTGTTGGAAGTGATACATTTTGATGTATGCAGTCCAGAGAGTGTTGAGGCACGCAGTGAATATCATTATGTTCTTACTTCACTGACGACTTGAGTAGATACAGGAGTATTTACTTAATGAATCACAAGTCTGAAATATTGAAAAGTTCAATTCTGTTTCACAGTGAAGTTCGTCGTAACAAGAGGATGAACTGTCTACGATATGATCATAGAAATGAATATCTGAGTTACGAATTTTTGGTACACAGTTAAGACAATGTGGAAATTGTTTCACAGTTCATGCCACCTGGAACATCATGGTGTGATGATGTGTCTGAACGTCATAGCCACGCACTATTTAGTATGGTGCATGCTGGGATATCTCTTATCGAATTACCACTATCGTTTATGGGTTATGCATTAGAGACAACCACATTCACTTTAAATGGGGCACCGCGTATTTCCGTTGAGATGACACAGTATAGACTGAGGTTTAGAGAAATCTAAACTGTCGTTTCTTGAAAGTTTGGGGCTTCGAAACTTATGTGAAAAAGTTTCAGTCTGATAAACTCGAACCCAAAGCGGATAAATGCATCTTCACAGGATATCCAAAACAGTTTGGTACATCTCCTATCTCAGATCCGAAAGCAAAGTTTTTGTTTCTAGAAACGGATCCTTTCTCGAGAAAAGGTTTCTCTCGAAAGAATTGAGTGGGAGGGTAGTAGAACTTGATGAGGTTATTGAACCATCACTTCAACCAGTGTGTAGCAGGGCATAGGAAGTTGTTCCTGTGGCGCCTACACCAATTGAAGTGGAAGCTGATGATGGTGATCATTAAGCTTCGAATCAAGTTACTACAAACCTCGTAGGTCGACAAGGTCGCGTACTGCTGCAGAGTAGTACGGTAACCCTGTCTTGGAGGTCATGTTGTTGAGCAACAGTGAACCTACGAGTTATGGAGAAAGCGATGGTGGGCCCAGATTCCGACAAATGGCTGGAAGCCATAAAATCCGAGAGAGGATCCATGTGTGAAAACAAAGTGTAGACTTTGGTAGAACTACTTGATGGTCATGGGACTATTGGGTAAAATGGATCTTTAAAAGAAGACAGACGATGATGGTGATAAGTCACTATTAAGAAAAGCTCGACTTGTCGCAAAGATGTTTTCGACAAGATCAAACAGTTGACTATGATGAGTCTTTCTCACTCGTAGCGATGCTAAAGGTCTGTTAGAATTATGTTAGTAGTTGCTGCATTATTTATGAAATATTGCACGTAGGATGTCAAAACATTGTTTCCTCGACGGTTTCCTTGAGCAAACATAGTATGTGATACAACCAGAAGGTTTTGTCGATCCTAAAGATACTAGCAAGTATGCAAGCTCCAGTGATCCTTCAATGGACTGGTGCAAGCATCTCGGAGTTGGAATAAGCACTTTGATTAGATGATCAAAGATTTTGGGTGTGTACAAGGTTTATGAGAAACTTGTATTTCCAAAGAAGTGAGTGGGAGCACTATAGAATTTCTGATAGGTATATGTGGTTGACATATTGTGGATCAGAAGTAATGTAGAATTTCTGTAAAGCATACAAGGTTGTTTGAAAGAAGTTTTCAAAGGAGTACCTGGATTATGCTACTTGAAGGTTGAGCATCAAAGATCTATGGAGATAGATCGAAAGCGCTTAATAGAAGTTTCAACAAGATGCATGCCTTGACAAGTTTTTGAAAGATTTCAAAATAGACCAGCAAAGAAGGAGTTCTTGGTTGCGTTGTGAGGTGTGAATTTGAGTAAGACTCAAAACCCGACCTCGGCAGAATAAAGAGAATAGATGAAGGTCGTCTTCTATGCCTTAGCCGTAGAATCTAAAGTATGCCATGCTGTGTACCGCACCTGAAGTGTGCCTTGACTCAAAGTATGTTGAGAGGTACAGAGAGTGATCCATGTTTGAATCACTAGCAGCGGTCAAAATTTATCCTTAGTAACAAATGGACTAAGGAATTTTTCTCGATTATGGAGGTGGTTAAAGAGTTCGTCGTAAAGGGTAACGTCGATGCAAGCTTTGACACTAATCTGAATAACTATGAGTAGTGAAACGGATTCATATAGTAGAGTGGATATTTGGAGCATTTCCGAATAGCACGTAGTAGCAGCATCTATAAGATGACATAAAGATTTGTAAAGAACGCACGGATCTGAAAGTTTCAGAACCGTTGACTAAAACCTCTCTCACAAGCAAGACATGATCAGACCCCATAACTATATGGGTGTTGGATTCGTTGGAATCACATGGTGATGTGAACTAGATTATTGACTCTAGTGCAAGTGGGAGACTGTTGGAAATATGCCCTAGAGGCAATAATAAATTAGTTATTATTATATTTCTTAGTTCATGATAATCGTTTATTATCCATGCTATAATTGTATTGATTGGAAACACAATACTTGTGTGGATACATAGACAAAACACTGTCCCTAGTAAGCCTCTAGTTGACTAGCTCGTTGATCAAAGATGGTCAAGGTTTCCTGGCCATAGGCAAGTGTTGTCACTTGATAACGGGATCACATCATTAGGAGAATCATGTGATGGACTAGACCCAAACTAATAGACGTAGCATGTTGATCGTGTCATTTTGTTGCTACTGTTTTCTGCGTGTCAAGTATTTATTCCTATGACCATGAGATCATATAACTCACTGACACCGGAGGAATGCTTTGTGTGTATCAAACGTCGCAACGTAACTGGGTGACTATAAAGATGCTCTACAGGTATCTCCGAAGGTGTTAGTTGAGTTAGTATGGATCAAGACTGGGATTTGTCACTCCGTGTGAACGGAGAGGTATCTCGGGGCCCACTCGGTAATACAACATCACACACAAGCCTTGCAAGCAATGTAACTTAATGTAAGTTGCGGGATCTTGTATTACGGAACGAGTAAAGAGACTTGCCGGTAAACGAGATTGAAATAGGTATGCGGATGCTAACGATCGAATCTCGGGCAAGTAACATACCGAAGGACAAAGGGAATGACATACGGGATTATATGAATTCTTGGCACTGAGGTTCAAACGATGAGATCTTCGTAGAATATGTAGGATCCAATATGGGCATCCAGGTCCCGCTATTGGATATTGACCGAGGAGTCTCTCGGGTCATGTCTACATAGTTCTCGAACCCGCAGGGTCTGCACACTTAAGGTTCGACGTTGTTTTATGCGTATTTGAGTTATATGGTTGGTTACCGAATGTTGTTCGGAGTCCCGGATGAGATCACGGACGTCACGAGGGTTTCCGGAATGGTCCGGAAACGAAGATTGATATATAGGATGACCTCATTTGGTTACCGGAAGGTTTTCGTGCATTACCGGAAAAGTTTCCGGCTCATCGGTAGTGTACCGGGAGTGCCGGGAGGGCTGCCGGGGACCATCGGGAGGGGTGTCACGCCCCAAGGGGTCTCGTGGGCTATGGGAAGAGATAAACCAGCCCCTAGTGGGCTGGAATAAGTTCCCACTAAGGCCCATAATGTTTGAGAAGGAAAAACACAAGGTGGAAAGAGTTTCCAAGTGGGAAGGTGGAATCCTACTCCAAGTAGGATTGGAGTAGGACTCCTCCACCTCCAATTTCGGCCAAAACTTTAGGTTTTGAGGCTGCCTCCTCCCCTCCCTCCCACCTACATATACGGAGGTTTTAGGGCTGATTTGAGACGACTTTCTCACGGCTGCCCGACCACATACCTCCATAGTTTTTCCTCTAGATCGCGTTTCTGCGGAGCTCGGGCGGAGCCCTGCTGAGACAAGATCATCACCAACCTCCGGAGCGCCGTCACGCTGCCGGAGAACTCTTCTACCTCTCCGTCTCTCTTGCTGGATCAAGAAGGCCGAGATCATCGTCGAGTTGTACGTGTGCTGAACGCGGAGGTGCCGTCCGTTCGGTACTAGATCGTGGGACTGATCGCGGGATTGTTCGCGGGGCGGATCGAGGGACGTGAGGACGTTCCACTACATCAACCGCGTTCACTAACGCTTCTGCTGTACGATCTACAAGGGTACGTAGATCACTCATCCCCTCTCGTAGATGGACATCACCATGATAGGTCTTCGTGCGCGTAGGAAAATTTTTGTTTCCCTTGCGACGTTCCCCAACAATTGGATCCTACATATTCCGAAGATCTTTATCGGTTGAACCTCAGTGCCAAGGATTCATATAATCCCGTATGTCATTTCCTTTGTCCTTCGGTATGCTACTTGCCCGAGATTCGATCGTCGGTATCCGCATACCTATTTCAATCTCGTTTACCGGCAAGTCTCTTTACTCGTTCCGTAATACAAGATCCCGTGACTTACACTAAGTCACATTGCTTGCAAGGCTTGTGTGTGATGTTGTATTACCGAGTGGGCCCCGAGATACCTCTCCGTCACACGGAGTGACAAATCCCACTCTCGATCCATACTAACTCAACGATCACCTTCGGAGATACCTGTAGAGCATCTTTATAGTCACCCAGTTACGTTGCGACGTTTGATACACACAAAGCATTCCTCCGGTGTCAGTGAGTTATATGATCTCATGGTCATAGGAAGAAATACTTGACACGCAGAAAACAGTAGCAACAAAATGACACGATCAACATGCTACGTCTATTAGTTTGGGTCTAGTCCATCACATGATTCTCCTAATGATGTGATCCCGTTATCAAGTAACAACACTTGCCAATGGCCAGGAAACCTTGACCATCTTTGATCAACGAGCTAGTCAACTAGAGGCTTACTAGGGACAGTGTTTTGTCTATGTATCCACACAAGTATTGTGTTTCCAATCAATACAATTATAGCATGGATAATAAACGATTATCATGAACAAAGAAATATAATAATAACTAATTATTATTGCCTCTAGGGCATATTTCCAACACTGGGAGCTCGAGACATCACTGATCATGAAGTTGTGAAGAAACTGCTGAGATCTTTGGATTCTTCATTTGATACTTTAGTTCTGATGATTCAAGAAAGACTAGATTAGAAGATGCTTGATCCAGCTGATATACTAGAAAGGCTAAATACTCATGAATTCCAGCTAGAAGAAAAGAGAGATCTATATGGACCAAGCTATTCCAGACCACGTGCACTGAAGGCTAGAGCAATTTCCTCATCTGAAGATGAAGACACAGATGACAGCATTTGTGACCCTGAAGAATTTGGACAGGAGCTTGCAATGCTCGTGAGGAAATTCCAGAGATTTACACGACGTGGCCAGTTCGGTAAATCTTCAAGAAGAGACATGAGGAAATCAGAATCTTCATTTGAGGACTACAAGAAACGAACCTGTCACAAGTGCAAGAAATCAGGTCATTACATTGCTGATTGTCCCCGTTGGGGAAAGGAATCAAAGAAGAAGAAATACAAGGATGACAGTTCTGATGACTCGAAGATGAAGAAGAAATCTTGAAAATCCTCATCTTCAAAGCCCTCATCGCACAAGAAGGCTAGTTTCAGAAAGGCTCGGGCACTTATTGGCAAGGAAATGGACTCCGAGGCAGAATCAGAGGAATGTGATGAAGAAGAGGGTTCTGATGAAGACTCGGAATCCGGACAGGCTAGTCTTGCACTCGCAACCACTTTCGTCAGCAAGTCAATCTTCAACCTTGAAGAAAATGATAGCACCATCCGCACTGATGACTATGCTGATGACTTCGCTCCAACCTTTTGCTTCATGGCAAAAGGTTCAAAGGTACTAAATAATGCCTCCTCCTCTGATTCAAGTGACTGTGAACCTGATAATTATAAGAAACCCAGTTACAGTAAACTTGCTATCATTGCCACTAAACAACAAACTGCCCTGGAAAAGCTTCAGAAACTTTTAGATAAAAGTGATGATCTGTTGAATGATGAAATGAACCTTACCCAAATCCTCACTGAAGATGTGAAAAGTCTTCCGTCTAGATTTGATAATCTTCAGGATCGTTATGATACACTCCTCACTAATCATGAGAAGCTTTCCTATGAATTTCTTCAAAGGAAGCTTGATCTTGAGAAGCCGAGGATGTCTCATGATGATCTTCGTATGGAAAATGATTCATTACTAGCTCAACAGATCAACGCTAGTCAAGTTGAATTCATTCCTCCATGTCTTAAATGCATTGAACGCGAAACTGCTAATTCCTCACCAGAATCATCAAATGCTGCTATTGCTACAAATTCTTCAACTGCACCTGTTGTGTCTATTTCCTTACTTGAGGAAAACACAAATGTTACTGATGAAAATGCAGGGTTGAAGGAATTGTACGTGACAGGCATATACAAAAGCCTCAAAGGACATCAAACCCTTTGTGATGTGCTCAAAAAGCAGATCTTGAACAGGAACACGAGGAAAGAAGGAATTGTCTTTGAGAGGAAATTAAATGCTGATGGATCTTATTGGAAACCTGAGCAGTATCCCAAAACCTCTTGGGTTGCTGCTACTGGGCCTCCTTTTGATCCATCTAATCTAACTAGTTTTTCATGTGAATTATCCTATTCCTCGGATGAGTCATTTGACTCCAACTATAAACTGTTCAAAAATCAATCCGGTGAAGTATTTGCTCGATATGTTGGAACTAATTGCAGGAATGGCCCTCCCTTGAGGAAAATCTGGGTTCCCAAAAGCTGTCTCGAAAATCTTCAGGTGAATGTCCTTATGACACCACCACTGAAGAATCAGAACCCCAGATCAAATTTCTCAGGAGGACCAAAGTCTTCAAGAGGATCAAAATCCTCAATTGGCCAAAACTATGCTCGTACCCGTGCTAATGCGTCTAACATGCAGGGAAACTACAAGGAATATGAATATGAGCGTTCTCCTCAAATCATTATGTTCATAAATCCTCAAACCAATTCTCTGCATATTCATATGAGTACTTTAATCCCCCTACTGTTAAGAGAAGTGCATTGGCTTCAATGCCACCTTTCTCATATGGTGCTCGCAGGATGATGAATGCTTTGCCACCCCTTCAGATGTGGGTGGTGAGGAAATCGAACTAATCACTTCTGCAGGTCAGGTCTCCAGATGAAAATCACCATCTGAAGAATTTGCTGGAGACCTGAGGAAATGCTTGATAGGACGCAAGCTAATGATTGATGAAATAGAAATATTTCACACGTCCTTACATTTCTGTTATGATGAAATTACTGATCTGATGAAATTAGTATCATATTCTTCAAATCTGAAGTATATGAGATGGTAAGCTGTACTAATTCATCTGCAGGATGACAAACCCAAGAATACTGAGTGGGTTCTTGATAGTGGCTGCACACATCACATGACTGGTGATAAAAGCTTATTGATGAATATGCCACTAACTCCATCACCTCTGAAGCAAATCACATATGCTGACAAAGGTAAAAGCAAGGTATTGGGACTTGGCAAAGTGGCTATTTCCAAGGATAGGCATATGGACAAAGTGATGCTTGTTGAATCCCTTGGTTTTAACCTCATGTCAATCTCGATGCTTTGTGATCTTGATATGATTGTTATCTTTGGTAGATATAGATGTGTAGTCATTATGGAATCTGACAGATCCAAAGTCTTCAAAGGTGTAAGAAGAGGGGATTTTTACATTGTTGATTTCTCTACAGGTCCTCAACCAGCCACTTGCTTACTAGCAAAAACCTCAGAAGGATGGTTGTGTCACCGAAGACTAGGTCATGCAGGCATGAGGAATTTGCACACGCTCGTGAAGAAGAAGCATGTCATCGGCATCGAATCAGTCAAATTCCTCAAGGATCATCTCTACGGTGCTTGTGAATCTGGGAAAATGACCAGATCCAAGCATCCCTCGAAGACTATCATGATCATTACATGTCCATTCGAATTGCTTCATATGGATCTATTTGGACCCACTCACTATGCCACACTAACCAATGCAGCATCTTTATATGGCTTCGTCATAATTGATGATTATTCCAGATATACTTGGGTGCATATCATAGTGTATAAAACTGAAGTGCAGGAAATCTTCAAACGATTTTCTTCAAGGGCCTCGATGAACTTTGGCATCAAGATCAAACATATCAGGAGTGATAATGGAATCGAGTTCAAAAACACTGGTCTTGATGATTATCTTGATGAACTTGGTATTACTCACGAATTATCTGCTCCTTATACTCCTCAGCAGAATGGTGTCATCGAAAGGAAGAACAGGACTCTGGTTGAAATGGCAAGAACTATGCTTGAATAATATCAGACTCCTCATCGCTTTTGGCCTGAAGCAATCAACACTGCATGCCATATCATCAACAGGGTATATCTTCACAAATTCCTCAAGAAAACCTCATATGAACTCCTCACTGACAAGAAACCCAATGTAAGTTATTTCAAAGTCTTCGGTGCAAAATGCTGGATTAGAGATCCTCACCATAGCTCAAAATTTGCACCTAAGGCACATGAAGGTTTTGTGCTCGGTTATGGAAAGGACTCACACACTTACAGAGTCTTCAACAACTATCACAACAAAGTTTTTGAGACTGTAGATGTGCGGTTCGATGAAACTAATGGCTCGCAAAGAGAGCAATTGCCTTCTGATCCAGATAAGCTGTCTCCTGAGGAAGCAATAAAGCTCAAGCCTACTGAAGACATTATCCCAACTGAGGAAATTGATGAAGAAACGATCCCCATCACTGATGAAAATCAAGAAGATGCTCCTGAGGAAATTGCACGAGCACCACTTCCTCAACCCAGACAAAATCCTCAACCAGCTCATCCGAGGATTGCAAATGAAGTAGAACTTGACAAAATCATCAACGACATCAACACGCCAGGTCCTCTCACTCACCCAAAAGCTTCACACTTAGTTAACTTTTGTGGGCATTTCTCCTTTGTATCCATCACAGAACCCTCAAAAGTTGCTGAGGCTTTTCTGGAACCGGAGTGGATCCAAGCTATGCAAGACAAACTTCTTCAATTCAAGCTGAATGACGTATGGGAGCTCGTCAAACGACCAGATCCACGCAAGCACAACATCATCGGCATGAAGTGGATTTTCCAAAACAAGCAAGATGAGGACGGTCAAGTGGTGAGGAACAAGGCACGACTTGTAGCCCAAGGCTACACCCAGGTTGAAGGAATAGATTTCGATGAAACTTTTGCACCTATTGCTAGACTTGAAGCTATTCGAATACTACTTGCTTATGCTAATCATCATAACATCATCTTATATCAAATGGATGTGAAAAGTGCATTCCTCAATGGTAAGCTTGAGGAAGAAGTATATGTTGCTCAGCCCCCAGGTTTTGAGGATCCAAAGAATCCAGACAAAGTCTTCCGACTCAAAAAGGCTCTTTATGGTCTCAAGCAAGCCCCTCGGTCATGGTATGATACATTGAAGGAATTCCTCATGAAGAAAGGCTTCAAACCTGGTTCACTCGATCCAACTCTTTTCACTAAATCCTATGATAATGAGCTATTTGTGTGTCAAATATATGTCGATGATATCATATTTGGCTGTACTGACAAACGATACAGTGATGAATTTGCTTACATGATGAGTGAAGAATATCAGATGTCCATGATGGGGGAGCTGAAATTCTTCTTAGGTCTTCGAATTCGTCAACAAAGCAATGGAATCTTCATATCACAGGAGAAATACCTCAAGGATGTTCTAAGAAAATTTGACATGCATGAATACAAATGGTAAAGATTTCGATCAGCAGGTATATCGTTCTATGATTGGCTCTTTATTGTATCTATGTGCATCTAGGCCAGATATAGTGCTTAGTGTTGGCATGTGTGCACGTTTTCAAGCAAAACCGAAGGAATCACACCATAAGGCTGTGAAACATATTCTTCGATACTTAGCTCACACACCAACACTAGGATTATGGTATCCCAAGGGCTCAAATCTTCATCTGGTAGGGTATTCTGATTCCGACTATGCTGGTGACCGCGTGGATCGCAAGTCAACGTCTGGCACATGCCATTTCCTCGGAAGATCACTAGTTTGCTGGTCCTCAAAGAAGAAGAACTGTGTATCACTCTCCACTACCGAAGCTGAGTACATTGCTGCTGGTTCTTGCTGTGCTCAATTACTATGGATGAAGCAAACCCTCAAGGACTACGGCATCAACATGAAGAATGTGCCTCTCTACTGTGACAATGAGAGTGCTATCAAGATTGCATACAACCCAGTACATCACTCGAAGACCAAGCACATCCAGATTCGTCATCATTTTCTTCGGGACCATGTCCTCAAGGGCAATATCCTCATCGACCATGTGAAGACTGATGATCAACTGGCAGATATCTTCACTAAGCCCTTGGATGAGAAAAGGTTTTGCAAGTTGCGGTGTGAGCTAAATATCTTAGAATCTTCAAATGTTTTGTAAAAACATGCACACATCCTAACACTTATGCAAAATTGATGACTTAGATGTGCAACACATGATGAATCGATTTTCTTCAACTAATGAAGAATGTCACTCTGAATGTGAAGAAATCAACGAAGAAATTGATTCTCAGGGCCCTACGACAATTGTACGCGGCGTCTGTAATCAACATTCTTATATGGTGGGTCACGCCACCGCCCAATGTGAAATTCCTCAAGTTGATTTTCTTCAAGTGTTCTATTTCCTCAAAATGTGTTTTTCTTCAAAACAGTTGTTCTTGAGTGTGATGATTTATCACAAAATCTTCAAAAAACACTTGATGACTTTCATTTGACTAGATAGACTGTGATTTCAAGTCTTCAACATCATTCACTTATTGCTATTTCTTCAAGTTGATATTTCTGCTAAGTGAATGTGATCGGACCCTACATTCCCTCTATGCTATACTCATCCAGTCTATTCAATTCTTCATATGCGTTCTACTTGAAACTTTGTTCAAAATCCTCACTGCGTCCTTGTCAGCTGATGATTTTGTAACGAAAATCCTCAAATCTTCAAAAATTGTTTCTTTAATACACAGTAACTGAACCCCACTTCCCACGATCGGATAACCACGATCTCCACCGCACTATTCGGGAGCTACACGTGTCCTGCGGAGACGTAGAGGCAGGGGCGGTTTGGTCCGAAATTTTCGCGCCAACAGTAACTTTTGGCTATAAATATGTCCTTATCCCCCTCCACATACTCTTCTTCGCTCCATCGCTCTCCTGCCACAACATACACCACCCAACCCTAGCGCCATCGCTGGTAGTCTCGTCGCCGGTGAGGAAGAGCTTCACTGCCTCGACTTCTCCGTCGCCGGAACCATGCCGGAGTCGGACCATCTTCGTCCGCCGCCGCCGTAGACGTCCTCTGTCGCCGGGTTAGGGTGCATTGGACACGCGACCGAAGAGCTTCTCCATACACACCTTTCTGTGTTCTTCGTGCGCACCTTCCAGGGTAAATAAATCCCATTTTTACCGCAAGATTAGATCTAAAATTTTACATCTTCTATGTGAAATCTGTTTTTCCTCAAGAAACGATAAGCACTTGATTCCTCAAACACTGCCTATCACCACATCATTGATGAACTATGCTAAGCATCTAAGATTTTCACGAGATTCCTCAATTGTGCGAATTTTCGGATCTGTACAACTCTGGAACCCAAGAACAGTATGCTTAGGCAAATTCCTCAACCACTGGTTATATTCCTCAAACTGTCAAACTTTTTCATTTTCTTCAAATCTGAGAACGCATATGACCTCTCCAAATTCCTCGCAACTATACTCTGTTCACATGTACACGCATGTCAGGTGATGAATCTCTCGGTTCTCATCACATTAACTCATTTGCAGCGTTTCTGGAAGAAAATCTTCAAGTCTCATCAGAATCCTCAAGAGTTCAATCTCATCAGCAAAATCCTCAGGTGAAGAAAATGGAGGATGACCGAAAACAGAAGGGAGGAAAGAAACTTGAGCAAAACACAGCTGTGGATATCCCTGAGGATATCTACTTGGACTATTGCACGCCTGATGAAAATGAGACAATGGCAAAGAGAAAGATACGGCTGCAGAAGATAGAACGCCGATGGGCGAAGGAATGGAAGGAATACAGGTTTGTGACTCCCAAGTATGCGAAGAAATTCGCTCTGAAGCCCCCTGGCAGACGGGCCCCACTTGAGGATCATCAAGTAGCACATCGCTCAAGCCTCATGACCATTGATGACTATCCAGATGAGAAAGAAAAGCATCTGGCTAAGCTCAAGAAGCAGGCAGAAACTGCAGTGAGGAAATTCAATGAATCCTCAGCTGCTGCTACTTCCTCTGCCGCAGAAACCTCTGGCTCAGAAATTCCTCAAATGCAATCTGTGCCGCCAAAGCCAAGGGCTCCAAAGCCTCAAGAGAAGTCTGCTCAGGCGTGAGTCACAAAACCCTCATCACCAAAACCTTCAACACCAAAACCATCAGCGCCAAAGCCCTCAGTAACAATCTCCTCAGCTCCAAAATCCTCAGCACCACCACCAAAGCCTCAAGAGAAACCAGTACAAAAGCAAGTCATGAAGCCTATGACCGCCAGCTCCAGCTCCTCACTCCCAGCTGCAACCAGCTCGGAGACAAAGTCTTCACCACCTCCTGCGAAGACTCTGGTAACTGCTGAACGTGCAACTCTGCCAAGCCCCAGCAAAATCATCACCGTCCCGTCTGCATCAGAGGGCAGTGATGAATATGATGATGAAACCCTACAAGCCATCATCAGAAACAAGCAGGAAAGAGTTGCTGAGGCATCAGGCAGTGCCATTCCTCTGGCAATGGACCCCAAGGTCCTCCTTGACTACATCAACATCTGGTATGAGGACACAAAGACTCCACTTGATGATTTGAAGCTTCCACCTGGCATCAGTCACATGGTGACCACTTTCATCAATGAAGCCAAGTGGAAAGAACAGCAGGCCAGGCAGGCCAAAGTTGCAAAGATTAAAAAGGAGAAATTCCTCAAGCAGAATCTCCTCAAATTAACTCCTGATGCACTGGTGTCAACACAGGCAGAGCTGAAGAAATTGACCAACAAGTACTCCAAGCTGTCAGATCGCAAAAGTCTCAAGAGCAATTTCATCAAGCTGGCCACTAGTGCTGTTGATGAATACAATAAGAAGGCCGCACCCCCAGCACCAACTTCTCAGCCCCTGATTGAGGAGCCAGCAGATGAATCTCCTCATGATGAGGAAACTCCTCAAGCTGAGGAAGTACACCAAGAACGCCATGTGGATGAACCGGCTATTGAAGAAATCATCATGGAAACTCCTGCTGATGAATTTGCTGCAGCTGATGAGACTGCCCCTGACCCAGTTGCTTCGCCAAAGCAAGCTGATGACTCTGTTCCAGCTGGTTCCTCAATACCAGCTGAAGAATCTATCAAGAAAACCCCTTCACAAAAAGCTTCAACGGTGAAGAAGATGACTCCATCTGCATCAGACGTGAAGAAAACCAGGGCTGCTGAGAAGGAAGCCAAGAAGAGAAAGGCCTCCTCAGCAGAAGAAGAAACAGAGGCCAAGCGCCTCAAATCACTTGAAGAAACTGCTCCTCTGGACCCTGTGCCACTGAATGTCGCTCCTTCCTATGAAATGGTCATCATTGATGATCCAACGAAAAAGGCAGATGAGGAAATGAAGGATGCCGCCTCTGAGGAACACACTGATGAGGAGATTCAGATAGAAGAAAGTCCTCAGCCTTTCATTCCTCAGAAAGACACTGTTCAAGCATCAGCTGCATCAGCTAATGAAACTGCATCTGCCACCAAGCCAGCTGAGGAAGAACAAACTGAAAATCCTCAAGCTAATGAAATTCAATGCTCTGAGAAGAATCCTCAAGATGAGGAACATGCTGACCCAACTCCTCAAACTGAGCAAGAAGAAGCTATTCCTCAGCCTGATGCACACCCAGAGCAAGCCCCTCAGCCTGAAGAACCAGCCGCTGAAATTCCTCACCCCGAGGAAACTGCTGAGGAGAATGCACCTGAACAAGACAATGCATTCATCGTGCTCAACCCAGAGACTGCCATTGTTGTCTCCCCTCCAATTCCTCAGCAAAATCTTAAGCCAGTTCAGCGTCAGCCATTCTCCAAGCGTCCTAAGTTTCAAAAGGAAAACTTCTTTGAAGAACGCATGTACTTCATTGGAGAGAACCCATATGACAAGCCTCAAATGAGGCATCTGAAGTTTTGGACTAGGACTCAGATGAACTACTATGCATCTGTGCTATGTGGACGAAACAAGATATTCCAGCACATGCATATTCCTCATGTTGAACTTGAAGCAATACCTTGCCTGGAGCCAGTCCTCAGTGTACTGCATGATGCTGGTTTACTCCCAATGTGCTCCGACATCTCTGACTGGAACAGCTAGCAAATTCTTCAGTTCTATGCCACTCTTCACATATGTGGCAACCCTGAAGACATTAACACTTGGGTGTTTGATTGGATGTCACAAAACACTCACTACAAGGCTCCTGCTACTGAACTCCTCAGAGAACTGCCTGTACCAATTCCCTGAGAAGAGGCTGTGAAGCTTTATGGTGAGTGTGAGCTGCCCAATGGGATGATGGAAGTCCTCATGAAACCTTTGGCTGAAGGAAAATCTCCGAGAACAACCTTCCTCGTCCACGAGCTCAAGTATACACCCAGGTCTGTTTACAGAATCCTCTGCAGTGTGCTTGCACCGATCAAAGGCCATGATGATGAAGAAGATGTTGTAGGCCTCATGAAGAATATCCTCTTCAATATTATCCATGGTATTACTATCAACGTCCATGATTTCTTCTTAAGGACATTGGCCGACAATGCTATGTGTCCTTTTGATCACAAGATATATGCCCCATGGATCATGAGATTCATCAGGACAAGGACAGGCATCAACTTCCACCCTGATTTCCAAAACCATGTTGGTTATATGCCTCCTATCCGGGTCAACAAGAAGACTTTCGAGTCCATTGAAGGAAAAGGAAAATCTGTGATTGAAGAAGGCAGTAGGCCCCTTGATGGTCAGTTCAGAGAGCCAGAAGCTTATTCATCATGGAATGATACTGAGACTTGTCCGGCAAGCCCCGTTCCTCCTCGCGTTATGAATACAAGAGAGCTCCTCCTCAGTCTTCACCAGAAGGTGGATCGCAATCACAAGTGGGTCAAACGCCAGTTTGGCGCCATTGTGAAAACCCTCACTGAAACACAGAACTCTGTGAAGCTCAACCATCACTATCTGCATGAGGTTTTTGATCGCACCTGGGCTACACTTGCACATCTGAAGACTCAGACTGAGCTTGAAGAAATGGACTTTGAGCGAGACTTTGAATGGTCGTGGCCTCCCAAGAAGAAGTTCAGGCCTATTCCAGTGCCAGACCTTGAAGACAGCTCCTTTTCTTCATTCCGCACTATTGAAGCTGATGAAGAACAGCTCGACACTGCTACCGGTCCAAGGAAGAAGACTACTCCCAAGAAGCATCACGACTCTTCCTCAACTACCACGAAGTGAAATCTTCACGGACGTTAGTCCTCGGTTTGTCCCTTTTTGTCACTTGATGACAAAGGGGGAGAAACTTGAGAGTTAGTCTTCAAGCGGGATATTTTTGGGGCTTATGAACTATATTTAAGTTACAAACTCTTGGCTCTTCTGAAGTTTTTATGTAATGAGTTGTAACTTAAGCCCGATGGTACTCTGACGCTTTTGAACGTTTTTCTTTGCATGCTTATTCTTCAAGTTTTAATGCACGCATGCTGGAATTCGTCAGATACCATTCGTCATCATGCATTTTTCATTTTCTTCATATGATACGTTAGAAGTATGCATGATTTACAAGACTCACGGGGAGATCTCCATGATATAAATCATCAGTGTGCATTTGCTGTGAAAAGCAAAATCTTCAAGATATGCACATCTTCAGGGGGAGTCTCTCTGAATCTTGATTTCAAATTCCTCAAATGAGTATTTACACTTCCTATTTTTGATACCTGTTGAAGACTTAACCTAATTGTCATCAACCACCAAAAAGGGGGAGATTAGTGCATCTAGTGCCCCTTAGTGATTTTGGTGGTTTGAAGACTTATAGGTTAAGTATCTAATGTGTTTGTGAGTATACACAGGATCTATAAGTCTTTGAGGAGTTTGAGATATTTGAAGAATATCGACCCCTAAAAATATATGTCTTCAGTTGAAGAAATTGGTCTGAAGCTGAAGAAATAAATCGCGAGGAATCTGCGATGAAGTTGATATTCCTCATGAAGATACTGATATTGAGAAGTCCGGTGTGTCCTGAAGAAAATCACTCTGAAGAATTTGAAGCATGAAGACTTACACTTTCTATTTTATTTTCTTCGCATTTGAGTAATAGGAACACCGTACTTTTAAAGGGGGTCGAAGTTACACTATGGAATGAATTTCCTAATGATGCTCAACCCAAGCCTAAATCCTACCAAAAGCCTCAAGTGAGGAATACGAGTGACATGAGGACTCTCACAGTTGAGGGTCCCGACCGTTTCGATAGCCACGCCAAGTCATTGGTCTTATCCATTCCAACGGTCATATTATTTAAGGGCATAAGTGTCAAATCATGTCGGGATGCTCCCAGGCTATAAATAGCCACCCCCCACAACCACTAGCTGGTTGGCTGCTCCGTTAGAAACTGATACTTGTAATAAGAGCAACCCAATTCCTCAGAGCCTTCGAGAGTAATTCATCAGTGAGGAAATACACCATACACCAAAACCACAAACCAAACCTAGTGATTGAGCATCACTGAAGAAGTTGTTCCTGTGTGGGACTGAAGCCTTTTACCTTTGAGGACTGCGCATCCTCCAGACGGTTAGGCGTCATGGTCTAGAGCTTTCCAACAGTCAATTGTGGATCGTCGGGTGACCAAGTTTGTGAGGGTTTGGAAGTCTTCCCTGAAGACATACCACGAGTGTTGGGCGAGGACTGTGTGTCCTTAGCTCAAGGAGAATACGGTAGGGACTGTGTGTCCCGAGACTGTGTGTCTTTTGGTTTCAATACCAAGCCGCTCCAAACCAGATGTACTGTCACGCCCAAGATGTGACCCTATCCTCAATTTGGCACGAGGGCCTCGTGAGGGATAGAAGCGCATCTCGTCGTGTCGCAAGAATGGATATCGTTACAAGTACATGTACTGAAAAGAAGAGATATATAGAATTGGCTTACACTCGCCGCAAGCTACAACAGAGTCACATCAGTACATTACATATTCATCAAGAGTAAGAGCAGGGTCCGACTACGGACGAAAATAAACGACAAAAGAAGAACGACGTCCATCCTTGCTATCCCAGGCTGCCGGCCTGGAACCCATCCTAGATCGATGAAGAAGAAGAAGAAGAAGCAACTCCAAATGAACAATCAACGCGCTCGCGTCACGTAACCTTTACCTGTACCTGCAACTGGTGTTGTAGTAATCTGTGAGCCACAGGGGGACTCAGCAATCTCGTTTCCAAAGGTATCAAGACTAGCAAAGCTTAATGGGTAAGGTATGGTTAAGTGGTGAAGTTACAACGGCGACTAAGCATATATTTGGTGGCTAACTTACGAGTACCAGAAATAAGAGGGGGAAGATCTACGCATAGCGGACGTGAACTACTGACGATCAAATGAATGATCCTGTACACCTACCTACGTCAGACATAACCCCACCGTGTCCTCGATCGGAGAAGGAACTCACGAAAGAGACAGTCACGGTTACGCACACAGTTGGCAAGTTTTAATTAATTAACTTCAAGTTATCTAGAAGCAGTGTGAAACAAAGTTTCCACGTTGCCACATAACCGCGGGCACGGCTTTCCGAATGATTTAACCCTGCAGGGGTGCTCCAACTAGTCCATCACAAATCACCACAAGCCGCATAGAAATCCTCAATCACGAAGCTCGCGATCTCGTCGGATTCCCTAGTGGAAAACCTCAACTCTGAGATTACCCAAAGCATCACCGGAATCCCGATGCACATGATATCTCGTCAAAGGTAAAACTAATCCAGCAAGGCCGCCCGGCGTGTCGACGATCCCGATAGGAGCCGCGTATCTCGTTCTCAGGACACGCCGGATGGAACTAGCTACGGGTGCCAAACCTCGAGTTTCCCCGTGGTGGCCCCGCAGGCAGACCGTTTGGGACCAACACCATCAGCACTGGCCCCCCTGTTTATGTAAAATTACTCCTCGGGTTCATGACGCCCTATGCATTTCAATATTAACAAAGTTATTACGTTGGGCAAATGTAGAACCAATGTTGGGCCTTGCCGGACCAGTTTTAATCTAAAACGAATTATCAAGGGGGTCCCCATAACAACCCCGATCGTGTTAGGAGCGCTCGTTTATGGAACATAACACCGGTAGCCGAAACTAAGGGGGCAAAGGTGGAACAAAACACCAGGCTAGAAAGGCCGAGCCTTCCACCTTTTACGAAGTATATAGTGCATTAAATTAAATAGCATTCAATATAGTGATATGACAAGGAACCCATGTTTTCACATGGAAGCATCTGCACCTGCAACTAGCAACGCTAACAACATGGTAAGCAAGCAGTAACATAGCCAATCAGTGGTTTGCTAGGTCGAACAGGTTGAAGGTTATCATGGCATTGTTGAAAGGCTGATATTTAACAAGTGGTAGGAAACGATACATAATCGATAGAAGCGGTAAACTAGCATAGCAATGATAGTAATGGTATCTGGGGAAATGATCATCTTGCCTGAGATCCCGCTTGGAAGAAGAACAACTCGGTGGAGTCGGCAAACCATCGTAGTCGAACGGGTCCTCACATTTCGACACGCTTGCGGAACTCTATCGAGAAGGGCAAACCGGAAACAAACATCAACACAAATATTCACCACGGCAAATGCACAACATGATGCACCTCCTAATATGATGCATGATGAGTTCAATGATGCAAGGGATGGCATGGCAATTCACCTCACGCAAACTCTACACATTAAGTGAAGCTCGATATGCAACGGGTTGCATATCGATGAAACTCCACATTTAATTATTAATTAACTCCCGTTAATTATCACGGCAATATTACATTGTGGTTATCATGGCAAGGGTGAAGCGATGAACCTACATGACATCCTAGTCGGTTATCAAACGGAGCATGGAACGTAGCTACGGGAACAAGAACATGCAGCACAAAATTATATGCCATGAATGCGTTATGCATGCGAATTATCACACCACGACAAGAGGAGAAGAAACATATGTCGCCACGGCGAGCGAGAGGAAACCATGGCGGCAAATCGGAAACGATGCCACGACAACATTCTGGTTCCGATAACTCGAGGAGAAACCGGTGCCAACGTATAGGAACGCGTGCGGGACCGGCAAATAAAGATGGGGTGATCCCGTATCTCGGGTTCCCATGTGTCGAGGGCACGACGACAAGGAAGACAGCGTGCACGGGCAAACAACGGTGCATTCATACGGTGCATACATGCATTCAACTCAAACAACTCATACGTTCGTACATCACTAGCACACGGTACACGACATGTCCCCTCGGTATACCTTCGACGCGTGCGAATCGGAGGGGTTCGGTCGAAGCGGACGTCATGGTCGTCGTGGAAGTAGACGTACACGCGCCGGTAGTTGAAGTAGTGGTACCGGTCTCGTCGACGGTAGTCGTACTCTCGGCGTCGGCAGACGGTCTTCGGCGTCGGTAGTCGTTCACGAATCCGTAGATGTCGTATTCGCGGCGAACTTGTCGGTTGCACGGCGGAGGGGAACGGCGCACGCGGCGACGCATGCGGCACCACAGCAAATGCATCGGCGCTGGTAGACAACGGCAAGCAGCACGGCAACCAAGCCGCAACCTACGGCAACTAGTTAAGCAGCTGGCAACCACAGGCAAGCGGTGCAGCATAGCAAAACGGCAGTCTAGCACAGCAACTAGCACTAGCATGCACCAACCTCCCACTAGCAGCAATGCAAACTAGCAGCAGCAGAGCAAGCTACAACAGCAATTTCACGGCAGCGACTCAAGCACGGCAACATCAGCATGCCACCAGCAGCAACGGCGACAGCTATAGCAGCGGCGTGCCGGCATCTCCAAGCAGCAGCGGCTAACAGCAACAACATCGGAACAACAACTCGGCAGCGACGGCAGGCATCAACGGCAGGCATGCGGCAACGCTAACGCAACCTAGCCCATGGTAGCAGCAAATTGGCATAGCAACAGCACTCACGCAAGCAGCGGCAGCGGCGGGGCGAGCAGCAGCCGGCGAGGAACGGCTCGGGAGGCCAGGGCGAACGCCATGGCGGCGAGCTCGGGAACTTGGCGGCGGCGGCGCAGAGGCTCGGGAAGGCGATAGCGGGACGCGGGCGCGGCGGCCAGAGAGGGCATGGCGAGCGGGGCCGGCAGGGCGCGGCGTCCGGCGCGGGCGTAGGGGACGGACACAGGGGCGAGGCAACAGCGGCACGGCGAGGCCGAGGGAAGGAGCGGCGACGCAGCTCGGGCAGGACGGCGCGGCGTCGGCCACGGCGGCGGCGCGGGCAGGCGGTTCGAGGGGGCGGCGCGCGCAGGCCTGCGCGGATGGCCAGCACGGCGGCCACAGCGACGCGGAGAAGCGGCCCGGCGACGGGGAGGCGCGGCAGGAGGGGCGCTGGAGGCGAGGGCGCGCGCGAGGTGGAGGATGGCGGCTCGGTTCGGCGCGGAGCAGAGAGGAGGCCAGCGCTGGGGCTGCTCGCGGCCATGGCGGCGTGGGTGAGGAGAGGATCGGGAGGAGAGTGGGGAGGAGAACGGGAGGAGAGGGAGGTCACGCAGGCTAGGGCAGGCTGGCGAGGGGAGGCCTGGGCCTTGGCCGGCTCGGCCTTGGCCTGGGTCCTCCCCCTCATGACCTTACCCTTTTTAAAAAAAAAACTTAAAAAAACCGAAATCTGTAAATAAAGAAAGGTTTTTTTAACAAAATAAAATAAACCAAAATAAATGCCTTTTGACCCCTTTAAAACAACCCCAACTATAAATAGATTGGGCATTTTTTTAAAAGAAATAAAAAAATGAAACCCTTTTTTTAAAGAATAAAAGTAAAACCCTTTTTTTAAAAGAATTAAAAATCACAACCCTTTTGAAGAATTAAATTAAAACCCTTTTAACAAGAAGATAAAAATAACCCCTTTTAAAAAGAATTAAATAAAACCTCTTTATTTAAAGAATAAATAAAAGCCTTTAAAAGAGAAAATAAAACGGGAGGGTTTTAAAATAAAACAAACGGAGAAATAAAATAAAAACCTAAGGGCTGCCCCTACATTCAATAAAAGGGCTTTTATTGAAAAGAAGAAGATGCACCCTATTGAATAGGGGTTTAAACGAAGACTTTGGCAAAACCACAAAAACAAATGAGAGAGGAGAGAAAGGGAGACGGTTTAGGTCGGCGGGGCAACAGGGTTTAGCGGTGACTCTCACGCACGCACTCTCAACACGCCAACAAACGACGCCACTCTCACAAGCAACACCGACAAATACACAGTTGACATGATGCCATGCATGATGCGATGATGCAACTACATGACGATGGAACGAATAAAACTAAACACACGATGGAAACGGAATAAAGGGGGAATCTTCTGGGACGTTGGCATCGGGCTGTCACATGTACGACTGCCACAACAGTTGGAACTGGGTCATCAACGATTGTCTTCACTGAGAAACGGGTTCTAATTCCTCAACTCCTTACTTTCCTCGTATTATGTGTTGATGACTTTCACTGCAACTGTTTGAAGAATTTGCTGAAGACTTTCTCTGAATTTCCTCAACCCCAAATTCTTCACGTCAGTTAATCCACATCTGTATCCTGCGTGCTTTCTCACTGTGCAATCTGTTTTCACATTCTTCAATCTGCTGTTGTGAAACTTTGCACTTCTGATCCTTTACTGTTTCCGCTGTAAGTTAGTCATCAGTGAGGAATTTCCTCAGTGATGAAATTTTAAAAATCTCCTATTCACCCCCCTCTAGTCGATATAACGCACTTTCAATTGGTATCAGAGCGAGGTACTCCCTTGTTCTGTGTGATTTTGGTTTAACCACCTGAAGTTTTAGTTATGTCGACTGCAGGCATGTTTAAGGTGACTGCAGCATGTCCTACCTACGAAGGAAAGAACTTTCCCTTCTGGAAGAACAAAATGCAAATGCATCTACAAGCTATTGATAATGATCTCTGGTATATTGTGGAACATGGCGTCCCCATCATCTCTGCCAGTGTCACTGCGGCTGATGTGAAAAATTCAAGCAACTCGATTCTCAAGCGAAGAACATCATCTGTGGCCATCTGAGCCCAGGCCAGCTTGGAAGAGTAAGTGCTTTGGACTCAGCAACACTGATCTGGGAGAGACTGTGCAAGGTAAATGAAGGAGTATCAACCCAGCGTGACTCTCGTGTTGATATTCTTCGCAATCTCTTCAATCGCTTCAAGAGACATGACAATGAAAGCTGCCAAGACACCTTTGATCGCCTCACTGACATATCAAATGAACTGCAAGCACTGGGAGCTCGAGACATCACTGATCACAAGAATCAACACACGATATTCACCATGGCACATGCACGACATGCACAACACATATGATGCATGATCACTTTCAAATATACAAGGCATCGCACGATAAATCACAACAGTCAAATGCTACACATTAAGTGAAGCTCAATATGCAACGAGTTGACGAAACTTCACATACGAATTATTTAGTTCAGCCCCGTTTAGGTACACGACAATATTAAATGTTGATAAACATGGCAAGGGATGAAGCACAAATTAAACTACCTATCTAGGCATTTTAAATGAGGCCGGAAACGACATATAGCATCTCCGAAATGACCCCACGCACTAACTTTGTAATCTGTCCAGATTTGTCCTAACCACATTTTATATTTGTTAAGAGGCAAAACAAAGTGGTTCACGTGATTCTACTTGTCGTTTTAGTCCATTTACATATATGGCTCATCTCCAACGGAGCTATGGTTAATTAACTACGGACTAAATCATTTCTATCACGTTGACACGCAAATCGATGCAAACAACACGCTAAACAACTTTAAATATGCATGAGAGTTGGAAAATATTAATCTACACAAAATTCTAGCCAAATTACCTATATAACTCGCCGTGATCCGACGCACGGATTGAAACTTACGGCGTTTAAATATTATGCTCTTTTCTGAAAAAGAATTAAATCGCAGGTGCTAAAAAAACCTACACGGGCCGAATTTGTCTAAGGGCCGAATCGGAGCACGGGTGCTGGATAGCTAAAGGTCGCTTTGGGCGCAAAATAGAGGGGGCGGGGGAATCTCACCTTCGTGGGCTTCGGCTCAGGTCGGTGATGGGCCTGCTGCAGCGATTGAGAGCCGAGGCTCGCGTGGATCTGGGCCTTGCGTCCTTGGGCTTGGTTGCCTCGGCTGGGCCTCGTGGCCCACGCACAGGCTGGCGAGCGTCTAGCGCTGGCGTTCCCCTCGTCCTCCACGGCTAGGAGGAGGGAGGTGGCCATGGGAGCTAGAACAGCGGTGGCAACAGCTCGTCCCGGCGAGGGGGAAGCAGGACTGGGGCTCCCAGCGGCGGATCTGGCCTCGAGGCCGCCAGATGTGAAGCGAGGCGGCCGGCAACAGCTCGGGGTTGGGGCGGCGGCTTCGAGCTCGCTCCCATGGCCACGGGGACCTGCAACGGGAGGGGAGAGAGCTGGTTGAGAGAAAGAAAAAGAGAGGGAGAAGAAGGGAGAGGGAGGAGGCGCTCCGGCCTGATCCGGGCCTGGCGGTGGTGGCTCGTCGGAGGGGCGCGGCAGCCCGGCAAAGGAAGGCAGAGCAGGGAGCGCGGTAGGCTCTGGATCGGGAGCTCCTCTCCCGATCTAGAGCGAGGAGGCGGACGAGCTTCGCGGGCCCTGCGCGGTCCTCGGCGGCTCTGGGAGGTGGGAGACAAGGGCTGCGGCTGGGGATTGGAGAGAGTTGGCGGCGGCGCAGATTTCGAGGAGGGATTAGGGGGAGCCATTTTAGGAAGGGCTAGCCTTCCTTTTATAGTCGGGGTAGCTAGGGTTTGGGTTTTCATCCATTTTTGGGGCGTTGGATCTCGATCGGACGGTCCGAAACGAAGGGGTAGGCTTGGCGGATGTTTTGGGGTGTGTAGAATAGGCTAGGTCGGGAAGAGAGGGAGGTTTATGGCCCGACACCGTATTTTTAAACACCGAAAAACCGTTCGTTGATAATCCGAAGACGGTGCCGCTACGGTCAACCGTTCGGGTATCAAATGGACTCCGATTGTGACGAAATTTGGCAGACGGCCTACCTACACTAGAATAAGACTGCACGCCAAGTTTCCACCCAATCCGAGAAAGTTTTTTACGCACTTTTAAAAACAAGATTTTATCGATGACGCGGACGCGTGCGTGTGTGGATGGTCTCGAAACGGTCAACGACGAAAACGAAGAGAACCAGCAACTACTAACGGATGCAAGTTTTGAAAACTGACGGCAACGGAGTGTCGATGCAATGCAGATGATGCGATGATGAATGCGACAAACAAATAATCATAGGATATCAACGAAATAAAAAGGGGAATCTTCTGAAGCGTCGGTCTCGGACTGTCACAACTCTCCTACACTAACAAGAGATCTCACCCCGAGATCTAAGAATGAAAAAAAAAGAAGAGGAAGAGAAGAGCAAGAGGTAAAACTTAATTGCTTCTTTGAAAAACGAGTGAAACCAACGATCCTTAAAGGTTGGAAGAGATGAAGAATGATAAGAGAAACAAATAAGAATTCAAACAAAATTTCGACAGCACTTCGGCAACAAGAATTCAAACTTAAATGCAAGAATGGATGTGATATGCAGCCAACTAATTAAGAATGTGTTTTCCTCATGTCTTTGTCTCTCTTTGTCAACTAAGAGCTCTAGAATAATGCAGTGCACGTATCGTGGTAACGGTGTGCGTACCAATCTAGTACTCCAAAACTAGGACCAAGTAGGCACGTATTGACAAAGTTTTGGCTCCGCTTTTTCTTAAGTAGCCATGCTGTCCGTACAAGCGCTTATCACAAGAACGGATCAAATGACAAAGATCCCAATCAACCAGCTGCCGAAAGGGTTGAAAGACGAAGGGATGGAAATTTAATATTGGTAACACGTCTCTGTATTATAAGCAGGTCAAACTCTTGAGCTGAGAAACAAGTTACCTCTCTGGCTGGTAGTAGTATCATACTAGTATGTTTGTTAAAGATTCCTGCTGACGATGGTAAGCTGCAACTTGGAAGTTATTAAAAGGAGGGAAAATGGAGAATGCAGATCTAAAACAGGGAAGCCTAGCTGCCGGCCGCCAGCCGGTTGTTTACACAAAGAGACAAGCTTACTCCCTGATCTGGTCATCGCTCTGTGTTGTTATTATCAGCTGTATTCATGCCTTCATGGTTATCCTCGTGATCAGGTTATATAAATTCCCTTTTTTATGAGGAACGTTATAAACATTTCAAATATGTTTTCATACTGTACATGTTAACAACCACCAGCTCTCATTTATACCTGAGCCGCCATGAATTTGACTGAGAATTTTCGCCCTGGAAAGGGGTATCCCCGGGTTCTGCATAAAGTACATGTAAGCATCAAACAAATGATTGAGTATTCTATTTAGGTCTATGAGTGAATTTGTGTGTAAAATGTTGTATCTTTGTATATGTCATGCCTAAAATAACCCTTTTAATGCATATAATCATGCCTTTTACTCCTTCCGTTACTAAATATAAGTATTTTTAGTGATTTCACTAAGGGAGTACATACGAGTTAAAATGAGTGAATCTATATTCTAAAATATGTCTATATACATCTATATGTGGTTTTTTAGTGAAACCTCTAAAAAGACTTATATTTAAAAATGAAGGGAGTAGATCTCATCATTGATGCAGGAGCAACCATGTCCGTTAGTATTATCATAATATGTTGAAAAGTGGTACCAAGCCGTATTGATAAATAACTAGGTAAAGCCAATCAAAACTTTATATGATACTCTCTCCGTCCCGAAATTTTTTCTTAGGTTTGTCTAAAAATAGATGTATCTAAATACTAAAACGTGACTAGATATATTGATATCTAGAAAAATTTAAGACAAGAATTTTCGAACGGAGAAAGTATTTGCATAACACTAGTTGAGCTTTACATATCCTAGGTGAAGACGAGACATGCTCATGTCATGTAGCCATGTGCAATGGGATGAAAGAGATGAAGAGTGGTAGAAAAGACCAACATATTGAAGCTTTGTCATGCATGAGAGTAAAGTATATCAATTATTATTTTTGCGAACACCCAAACTTCCATTGATAAGTGGAGAGAACAGAGTAACAAAGAGGAGATGGAGAGGGATACAACACATCACAGACTCGCCTAGCCTAAACCAGCCATGGAAGGCAAGGAAATGAGACCCAGAGCAGGTATGGCGTGCCACGAACAAAGCCAGCCATCACCGCCGCACGTCCACGTCACCGGGACAAAGAAAATCAATGTACCCCCACTTTAAAGTGCCATGAAGAGTCGGCAAGTGGGCTGCATGATCGGATCGGACATGAGGAAGAAGCTATGGAGGAAACACCGATGATGTCGTACATTGCAGCCGGATGCCAATGCCTTGTGAAACAACCCAAAACGAAACATGGCATCCAACGCCGCCAATTTGAACACCAAAGACACCATGAGCAGCCAAGAAGGCACCTTCACGAAGGTGCACAACGTTGGGCTGCCACCGTCTCGTATGGTGAACAGGACCCGGGGTTTCCCCCGGTGAACTAGCTCCATCTATATGAGGTATATCAAGCCTACTCTTAAATGGAAAAAATGGTGCATGATTACAATCAACCTTCTGAAATAATGTTTCTGGAGGTGATGGTTGCATAAGGAGTTTCGAATAACGACTGCAAATTGGTGTACTTGAGGAATTCAGCTCTATACAAAGTATTGGTGGAATCCTACTCCAACACGACCATCTAGGGATTACCAAAGCCTTCCTTGATGGGTTACACTTGGAATTGACATGAAAGAAGAGTTGAAGTCAATGCAGATTGCCAAGAGTCTGAATTTCGAACCAACATATGGTTTTCTCATACCGTGCCAAATAAGAAAAATAAGTACAATTGAAAATATTAATCCACTTATCATCATGATGGATGCTCTTTATTTCTCATATTCGTCTGAGGAAGCGAGCAACTATGAATGCAAGTTTCCAAAATAGTGTCCTTGTATTTTTTGTGAGGGAATGGACATGTCCTTTTCCTTTCATCTAGCACAGTGAGGCGTGGATAAGTTTATTGAATCCTACCATCGCAATCTTCTAACCAAACAACGCAACTCTAAAACTACTAAGCCCCCTAGAATAGGAGCCTTGTGGTGCATTGGGGCTCGGGCACCGCTTGGGACCGGACATAAGTGGGTGTTGTTACGGCTATGTAGGTCTATTGGGCCTACTTGCAGGTAAGCGTGTCATGTGTATGCACCTTTGCTTCACGTGTCGGTGCTAGTACAAGTGTGTTGCTTGGACGTGTTGAGTTGCCTCTTTGCATGGTCGACATGTGTGTGAAAGGGCACGGTGTTCATCTCTATAGATTCTTGTTGCCGCTTTAGGTGGGTGGGATTGGCGTGTTGTTGCCTTGTAGAGTAGAGGAGCCCCTTATGTCACCAGCCTTTATTTTCCCACATGGCACCGTCAACTCCTCTACAATGAAAATAAAGAAACACATTCACCAACAGTTAAGTGTTCCCATGAACTAAGAGCGGTGCCACATCTTCTAGCCAGAGTCATTATACTGCAATTTTGACGATTTGCTCATTTCAACACCAGCAACACGCTTAAAGCAAATAATGGACTCTGATGTTGTACTTGGAAAATCAGCTATATGGATGTTTCATCATCATATCAAATACACTTATGTACTAGAGCAACAAACAAGATATCATTCACAATGATGCTAGGAAGCTAGCCGGTTATAGGAATATTTATTGTCAGAATGGTCATGTCAGTCAATTCTAAAATATTCATACAATTGGTAAGCCCTCAGAAAGGGAACCCTGTGGTGCATTGTGGTTAAGGCTGGTCACAATGGGGAGGAACTTAGCAGTAACATCACACACTCCAATACAACTTTGCTTATGTGGCACATATTTAATGAAGAGAGAGGTGCTTGTGGTAACTAGCTAAGTTACCGGAACATCACACACTCCAACAAACAATGAGTCTATAGCCTAATAAATGCATTGTTGCATGACACTACATATATGTTACTCCCCATTGTGGAGGTAGGAATATAGTCTAGAAAAGTGTCTAGGTTCCTACCTTATGTTACTCCCCATTGTGACCAGCCTAACCACCCCTGAATGTAAAGGGGTCATCCGGTTGTGTAGGGCTCTTGTTCCTAGTGCATTTATGTGTGCTATGCGTATGGCTCTTAGCGTTTCATGTGTCAGAGTTGGTGGCGTACTTATGTCTCTTTGTATCTCATTTGACAGTGCTGGTACGAATGCATTGTTGGGATGCACTGAGTTATCTTTGTGCATGTCCGACACGTATGTGAAAGGGACGATGCTGGTCTCTATCAATTTTTTTTGCTGATGTGTGTGGGTGGGTGGGCGGACTGTGTTGTTGTCTCGCCGAAGGGAAAGGTCCCTTGCGTCGTCGACTTTATGAACAAAGAGCGGCAAGACACCTTCTAGTCACATCGACTATTATAATTTTGGGATGCTTTCCTAATTTCGACACAAGGAACACACTTAAAGCAAACGATGTAACTATACTACGATGTTTGTTTGTTTGTTTGTTTGTTTTGCGGGTAAACTAGCTAGAGACCATCCACATGGATGACTCAGTATCATATCAAAGCAACTCAAATTCACAATGAAGCTAGCCAGTCAGCGGGATATTTATTTATTTACACCATGATTCACCACAATTTCCTCCCTGCATCTTAAGGCCTTGTTCGGTTGCACAGGGTTTGAAGAGGATTAAGAGGAATTGTGAGGATTAAATACCCTTTAAGTCAAATTCTTTCTCAATCCTCTCTAAACCTTTTCAATCCCTTTATGAAAAGGATTAAACGAACAAGCCCTAAGCGTGCCGGCCGGCAGATTCAAAGAACCCGGACAACATGGCCACCTAGCTGATTCCCCTGGACGGCCGGCATGTGTATGTACGGGGAAGCTAGCGCTTGAATTACTGCCGGCGGAAGAGGTGCTCCTCGCCGGTTTCCTGGTCGACGTGCCGGATCCAACGGCTTGACGCGCTCCGGCTGCGCCGGAACTGCAGGCTCGGCCCCTTGCCTACGCCGACGTGGAGGACCTCGACGCCCTTGTCGACCGGCAGGTACACGGACCGCACTACCCTCGTCCCTGCCGCCATGGACGCTTCGAGCGCCTTCGTGCCACGCCGCCTCCCGTCGCCGTGGCGCACTACCACCATCCCTCTCGGCCCAGGCCTGGCCGCCGCCAGCACGGCCGTGGCGTCCCGCCTCCGCGCGTCGACAACCAAGAAGTCCACGCCCGCCAGCTCCGCCATGGCTCGGTCCGCGTCCTTGTCCGGGAGCACGCGCGCGTAGCGACCTCCTGTGCGCCCGGCGGCGGCGGCGAGGGCGAGGCTCGTGGAGGCCGAGTCGGGAGCCGAGAGCTCCGGCGCCTCGACGACGAGCTGCGCGTTCCATCCCCCGGCCATGGCGGAGACGAGCTCGGCAACGCCCGCCGACCCCGCGGGGCTGTGCTCGGATTCTGACAGGGCGCTGACGCCGGCGATGAAGGCCTGGGACGCGGTCTCCGGGCACCACACGAGCTTCATCTCGGCCTGTCTTTTCTTTCTCTCTGTGAGAAGAAAAGAATACTGGAGTACTTTGGGAGGGAGAAAGCGAACTAGCCAGGGAAGAAAGTGGTGTTGCACGGTAGGTGGTGCACGGCAGATATATATGTACTCCCGATTGATAAGCGTTGACAACCGATCGATCGGGGGAGGCAGGGCTGGGTGCGGTGGATTGAAAAGCGCAGCACACGTTTTGGGTTTGCGTCGTCGTCGCGGCAATATAGTGGGGTGGAAATAGGGATGGCATCCGCAGGGTTTGTGCACCGATGAAGCCATCATATATCCTTACCCCTTCCCTCTCGAGTTTATCCGTCACATTTATTCATATCTTTCAAAGGATATGTTTTTTTTCATACTTGTTACCCAACAGAGTAGGTGGATACCCGTGAGTAAAGTATCTATATTTGCAAAGTATTAATTTGAACAACTCATAGTCATAAACAACAACATACTCTTATAATTTACAAAATATATATAATAACAACACACCATAAACCAAAACACATTTAATAAACAACATCACTTCTCATAAACAATAACACATCAAAACAACATCACATAGTCAGAAACACCAATACATAGCCATACCTTCTGAGCTCATAAATCATGACATTTTGTCTCATACCCTTACTTTAATAGAATTTTTATCGACAGGTTACATTGGTAATGGGTATACATTGTCATCCCTAGATGCAAACATGGAGAGATGGACAATTTTCAACGCTTTAATTTGTCTCGCATGCTACCCTGATTCGGGTCTCAATACACGAACTACTTCGATGTCCATGAGCTGTTAGAGCTGCAAATTGACGGATGTTATGGTACCCTCACTTCTATTATCTACAGCATTAGTATCCTTTATAGGTCTCTTCTTCTCTTTTCACAGGTTGCTTCACAATTACTATCCACCCTCTAAATACCCTCATAAGATTTCCTATTTATATTTTAACATTTATACAATTTAGTTATACCAAAGATTATTATCATTCCGACATTTTACCACTACTTCATCTGCATTGGAACTTAAAAAACCCCAACATAATTCGAACCTGGAAATAGTTGTTTTTTTGCACTTTTGTCATATTAACATCCATGACAAAAGGAGTGATGCAAAAAAGTTCTAGGCAAGGTTCTAACAAATACCATTTGGAATTTATTTTCCCACTCTATAGAAATTAATATCATATCTATTTTTTTTGCATAACATGATTCCGCTGATAATTAGATAAAGTGAAACATCTACTAGCTAACTCCTCCTTCAACTCATTATTTTTTATAACAACATTAAACAAATTAGACTATTTAGAAAGTTTCTACTCCTATTACTCTCACTGGTTTTTCTAATAATATTAAAATATCACCTCCCCTACTAGCACAAAAAGATAAGGTACTACTGTTAAGCATATGGACCGGTTCTATTAATTAAATGTATTTTTCTCTTGACTGGGCATCACCATATGCACACACAAAAATCCAGATCTTACCGGTAATTTTAGACTTGGCCAAGGCCTTAAGATAATAATAAAATCTCCTATGCCCTCCTCCAAAATATCATAAGCATCTACATCCCAACAAAATACCCACTAACAAACCACTAGTAGGAAAACAACCGCTTGAAATTAACAACATGAGAAATGAGTCTACAAATTGATTGGTGTAAACCTGCATTTTTTGACTTTGAAATACCAACAAAATAAGATTTTACTTCCTATTAGCATGGGAAATAATAGTTCTTTTCTCATGGTCTCCAAGAGCCCTAGCATTCCACAACAGACCTCACATGTGTAAACATGAGAGGAGGTAAAAAAATAATCTAACTAACATTACAACATGTGCCCCTAAATTTCCTAGTTTCTATTGCATGCTTACTACTTACATCTATTCCTCTACCTCTAGCGCATCTACCAGCATTGTTACCTTGTAAGAGCAATTCTAGCAGACCCCGCATTCTTCCGGCCCGCAAAACGTGTTTGCAGTTCGCGTAAAAAGTTTATGCGGGCCGGCGCGCACGGACGCGGATGCAGACCCCGCATAACGGACCCGTAAAAAATCATATTTGCGGAATATGCTTTGGTGGGGAAAGCGCGAGCTGAAATGTCCCCCCACCAACCGCTTTCGCTCATATGCAGGGCACCGCAGCGGCGAGGTGGAAACCCGCGAATACGCTGGTTGGGTCCGAGATTTTGCCGTGCCCCGTAAAAATATTTGCGGGCCGGGGCGGGATGCGGGGTCTGATCGGGCAGGTTTTCCCGTTCCGACCCTCATTTTGGCGGTTATTTTCTGGGTCAGGGCGGTATGCGGGGTCTGCTAGAGTTGCTCTAAGCCAGCTAAACAACTAATAACATTGTTTATGGCACTGTCACTACTATCAGAAAATTCACTGTTACAAATTGTTATACCTAAGTTTAGGTACAATGATCTCCAACTCTGCCCCCTTGTCCACAAATAAACTATGTGCATGACATTTGCTAGCAATGAATAAGGCACATATGGATTTCTCTAGTTGTCGAACTACATTCATATGTTCTCTAATAGCATCTTTAGTATTGCCCAATCTCACAACTAATTTGTGATCAAAGTTCATCAAATTGATATGTGCACAATTGGGGTGAGACTTAGAACACGTTTTACCTTGTGCATGGTCCAAATTCTTCATTTTATCTCTCTACATAGCTTTGTCCATTACATTATGATCATTATCCACTCTGCTATTGATCCTTCTCTCATTCAACATCAAATCATATTGTTTGAGCCCTCCATTGTTCTTCTTCTTGTCGGCTCCGTCTGAAGTCTAAATTTGTCCCTCCTCTCCATTCTCTTATTTCTTGCTCGCTTCATTTCTGTCAGTTTCATTGGCTCCATTCCCCTGGTTGAGCTTTTCAATTGCTTCTATGCTAAAACCTAGATTTTTAGCAAATTTGCACCCATGCACAATCCACATCCTTTGTTTCAATCTCCATCTGACCATTGTTTTCATAATCCACGAGTTGATCATCAGTCGGTTCCCAAGTTTCTTCATTGTCATGTTCACCTATGCTTATTTTGCCGATCCTCACCAGCAACCCCTCTGTCCTAAACATTCATAAAATTTAGCTTACCAGTTCCTCACTCATCTCACAGTTCACTTGAGCTCTGTTATTTAATAGCATTTTCTCCCTTGTCCAACTGGTCAGACTAGAGAACACTTCCTCCACTCCCATGGCCACTGTCTTTTCTTCTACATTATTTGCAACATTACTCACCACTACCAACATTCAAATTCTTAAGTTCACTTTTAATTCTATTAGTCTCTGCACGTACCGATTTCCGCACCATTTTTTTGTGTTTCTTTGTTGTTGATGACCACATCATCTATACCAGATGTTCCCCCTATGTTCTAGTTGGAAAGCTATGTGTGATGTATAAGAGGACATTCACTTCAAGGTGCAATATCAGGAATAATGGAAAAAGGGCATGTGAAAAAAAATGAATACATTATCTAGCCAACAATGCAACATATCAATTTTATCCTGTTAAACAAGGTCCATGTTATCTTAGCTTGCTCATTTTACTTTAAGTTGGTATGATTTGCATAGTTGATGGGCGACAAAGTTATCGTGCATGTCCAAAGCCTAGCAAGAAGAATTGATGTTATTGAAATATTTATTCAACGATGTATGTTCTAGGGAATAACATGTCGTGCTATACTCCTATATGTGCAGGGCCGGTCCTGACATTTCGGGGGCCCAGGGCGAGACTAGAATCTGAGGCATGTTGGTATAATCATCAAAATAATAGTCTGTATATAGAGAATGTTAGTAGTAACACTTGCATGCTTTTGAAAGCATTGTCATAAAATTTTCTTCTTACATTCATATATGCAAAGTCATTGTCAGTGATATCAACATTAATCTCATCTAAAAATCCCATATGAAATATGAACTTTTGCGAGAGGCGCCTTTAAAATAAATCTTTCAATCCTAGAAAATGATAGAATTAACACAATTTAATTAGAACATATAATTAAACATACATTTGCTACATGTGGTACATATCCATTGAGTGGATTGAACTAACACACCTTGATGGCTTGCTTGTATGAACGCGTGAACCAGTATTCTAGCGAACTGGTAGGAGCAGCAGGAAAATATTTGATTGAATAAGAAATTTTTTATTGCAGCCAAACCCGAATCGGGTCAGCGGCAAATCACAGGCCGACGTCCGACAGGGATTTGTTGACCATATGCACCATACAACCCACGACCTATGAGCTAGGATTAGGTTTTTTGTATCTGAATTTGGGGTAGTCAGGTGGGATAGAGAAGGAGAACGATGTGATACCTGTCTTATTAGGGATGATAGACTACTCATATCAATAAGGAATTCCTTTTTTTCCGGGAGCCAATTCGAACAGAATTGCCAGGTTAAGCGTGCTCAGCTTGGAGTAGCTCTAGGATGGGTGACCGACCGGGAAGTTGATCCCGGGTGCGCATGAGTGAGGACAAAGTGCGCAGAAAAGACTAGTATTGATATGTGAGGCCAGTCTAGATCTTGCCAGGAGTAACGACCGCCGGCGGGTGTGTCTGGCGCGTTACAAGTTTGGTATCAGAGGCGACCCTCGCGGTTACACGGATGTTTGCGGACAGGTGTGCGGTCATGTTGTTCATGACGTTTGTGACCCGTCGTGGCACACGGCAGGCTTATTAGGGATGATAGACTACTCATATTAATAAGGAATTCCTTCTTTTTCGGGAGCCCATTCGAACAGAACTCCCAGGTTAAGCGTGCTCAGCTTGGAGTAGTTCTAGGATGAGTGATCGACCGGGAAGTTGATCCCGGATGCGCATGAGTGAGGATAAAGTGCGTAGAAAAGACTAGTATTGATATATGAGGCCAGTCTAGATCTTGCCAGGAGTAACGACCGCCGGCGGGTGTGTCCGGGGCGTTACAAACGAGCACCCATAGATTGGAGGACAGAGCTCGTTGGTGTACTTCTGCTATTAGTCCAGCGCAACAACTCGGGATCGGGGGTCGAGGGGATAGAATAGGGATAGTCGCGTTCTGTAGAAAACTGGCAACTGCAACTCGATCAGACGTCGTGCACTTGTGGTGGGCTACATACGTTCGTTTGTGTAGTTTTGCGTCCCCTTGCCTAATCCCTGGGCCATGCCCATAAGCTTTTTCTTTTGAGTTGACCAAGCCTATAGTGCGCACCTGTTGGGGGCCCCTTGGACTTTGGGGGGCTGGGGCGGCCGCCCCTCCCGCCCCCCTCAGGGCCGGCCCTGTATATGTGTACTCTTGTTCATCATTTATTGAATGTATTTGGATATCTTCTTATTAGAAGAAAAGGTAGTTTGATGTTAAGTAGCATTTTGGGATCCATGTTCATGGTGGACCTGAGTCACTACAATAAGCTTTGCCACGTGGTTGCACAGACAATAATCCATAAACCTTGCCTTAGTTAGGTAGCAAAATAGCAAGAAGTCATACTCAAGCCTGACGGATTCCATGTGAGTATTGACACACAAATCATTGTCTCGTCAATCTATGGTATATGAGATGCATGGCCCACCACAATAGTTTGGTAATTGCACTTGCACCACTTCTAGCACTGTGGAGACAAGCAAAGCATACCCCACACTGACATTGCTCTTGCCATCACGGTTAAGCCATTGAGGAGGTTGGCGTGTTGGAGTTCCTATTGGAACATGAAAGTGTAATGTGTTGCCTTCAAGAGGCTCGAAATGGCCATAGGACTACCCAAGAGGAGGTAACCCAATTGGTTGCTAGGTTGGGCTCGGTTTTCCCTAATGTTTCATAGCTTGGTGAGCCTCCAAAATGTCCCATCTATTCAGATTTCATGACTGCTTTGTTCCGGGAGACAACAGGAGAGAAAAACATTAGTGACGACATACACAATAGAAGTCCCTTCTTTACAAAATTCAGTGATATCCTTGGGTGCAAGCAATTTAGATTGCGCCGGAAGTAGTACGTGAACAATGGAACCTACGACCGAAGAAACATCTATTGCTCTTTCATCCATATCTTGTTGTAGATGTGGTTTGTTTGCAGTAGGAGAAAAGTTGATTTTTATAGATAAAGAGCTATGAAATTGTGCAGTAAGACATTTGTTCAAATGATTGTATATTAGCCAGGTATCTCGGAACCCGTTGGGCGACTGTTTTGTGTTCGGACTATTACCATCACCAGCCTTCTTCTCACAAGCTGAAACCAACGGCAAATTTTATGTCCAATCAATCAGAGCCATGCTCAAGATGAAGATTGAAGGTGGAACTTTTGAGATGATTTTTGGGTATGATGATGTTTATAAATTTTTGTCACAGTTAGAGTTACCTAGTGGCAAAGGAGTTCCAAAAGAAGAAGATTGTGGTTGCCATGTATGTTCATGGGTAGGCCCACCACCATGTATTGGTATTCAAATGAGTACCCAAGTTTTTCTAAAAAAAACATGTATTGTTCTATGTGATCTCGCTATCTCTACAACTTAAAAATCACCTAAGGTTCCCTATTTCGCATTCAGAAGTTCCGTTCGTCTTTCATCTGATCTTATGATCCCCTCTCCCTTTCCATGTTTTGAATTATTTTTACTTCCACAGTATTTTCCTAAACTGCCTCAACTACTCCATTTGTTATTGACTTACCAAAATAAAATTTTGTTTTCTGTGCACAATCACATTAACATGACAGATAAAGCACGGGTTAGCATACCAGAATATGTACATCCATTTGCACGGGTCATTATCTACTCCTCCGTCCCATAATATAAGAACACTTTTGGCACTGGGACAAAGGGAGTAGTAAATAACAAAAATAAACCACCAAAGGTTATCATGTTCTACTTGTAGCTTAGTTGGTTGTGACTTACACTAGGACTGGGACTCAAAATAAGAGGCCATAGACGTTACTAGCATTTTTGCTTAATTATTTTTCATAAGTATTTATCCTTATGTTCTAAATTACTAACAACTTTTTTCCCTTTGCACCTTTTTTGTTTTTACTTTCTTGGACAATTTATTTTGATCATCATCTTAATTAATTTATAAATTTCTTGACAAATTTTATTTTTTTCACCGCATAAAAATGTTCAAATTTATGTTCTTAATAGACTGCCAAAATGTTGTTTTTCGACAAAGCTAAGATCATGGTGCTAAATGCGCTCTTTAATTAAATTTCTTTTTAAATCTATATTTTTAGTCGATTTAAATAGTACACATGCTTCAGTATACGTATACATTTTTAGTACACAGCTTCAAATTCTTGGGTCCGACCCTGTGTATACGCTTATCCTCCGTCTTGAAAGGTAAAATTGACAGGAGTTCAAGTTCATCGAGATTTGCCGTGTTGACTAAAGTTGCGATGCTTTGCGGGAAAGGAAAAAAAAAAGATTGTTTTGTGCCTAAACTCACACTCCACTATATCGAATTAGCACACCTAACTTACGCACGGACCAAGAGACTTACTGAGAAATGACCATACATATCCATGTTAAGCTCTCCTTCTAAAGCATAATGTGCAGAGGTAAAAGGCCACGATACTGCATCAAATATACTTGCGATTCCATAAACTGGCACGGGTCAAACAAGACCAGCAAAGATCATTTCATTTCTGTGAGCACAATACCTCAATGTAGGGTTCCACAAGCGAGGCACTGAAATAGTCAATCGCTCAAAGATCCTGTGAACATACACAAACGTATAAAACATGCCAGAAGTGATACTTGCCACATGTTTGATAATTCTGTGAACATGAAGCAGTTCCAAGTCGTTCACAAAAATTTCAGATCATCATGCCCTACACTCAGTAAGCCCCCGCTGAGCTTTCATAACCATTAGAAATGTTTCGAATACATAAGAGTGGTGACTTTCTCTACGAGTGACTTGACAGTTCACAAGTATCCATCAGCATGTTGTGGAAGCGTTAGCCTCTACTGGTTTGGATCTGATATAGCCTAAACTTCTCAGCTTCTCTACAAGTTTCCTCTCTGCAGCAGCCTGAAAACAGTGCTCCCATCAGATACAGAACTTGGCAATTCTAACAAAGAAGATGTTCCGGTTAGTAGTACCTCAAGCATGGGGCTGTCTTTCGGAATGTTACAAGCTAAAATTATATTTAGACCTGTCTTCAGCACTGAAACATGAGGTGACGTGAGCTTGGTGTTTTTCATACCAATATGACAAAGGTGGGTCAACTGCAGCAGAAACTGAAGTACCTAAGCGGCGGGCCATGCTTGATCCAGTGTTATCAGATGTTCCTCCAAGTACAGATGTGACACTCACTCCATCACCCTGCAAGGCCATGATGGTGCAATGATCAGCCTCAATAAAAATAAATATACACCAGTTCTTAAGGTCATATTGATTGCTTGTTACCAGCCGAGTGGTTGCAGCAGCATATAAATGTCCAAACTTTGCCGACTGGTTGCATCCTATCCATGCATAGATCTGCATGGAAAAAAAAGAGGGGCTCAAAACAGATAACACACGAATGTTTGACAAAGAGCAGAACGGAGATCATATCACATTGTGGATAAATACGTATGGTTCAAAGAAAAACATTCATCCAAAATATGGCTACCCATATTCCATGTTTGTGTAGAAATGAATCAAGCTTAAGTCACACGGGGATGATAACAAACACTTACACTTGCATACTTCATCTAATCATGTTAATACAACAAATGCTTAAGACAAGATCAGAGCTCCATGTTAAAAAATTACTCGTTTTACTAACTGAGACTAAACATGGACAGCTGCTAGAACATCTTCCTTTGGCACCTTTACAAATGAAATGATTTTTCTCCATGACCTCAACTAACTGAATCGACATCTAGTAGAACATCCCTTTGACAGCTTATGACATGTTTTTTCTTCGCCACCTCGGCAGACTGTCTGAAAATTGCATCCAAAGAAACACAGCCTTGCAAGACAACCCCCCCCCCCCACCCGCTCCCAGTCTCATAGGTAAGATTTCTAATCCAAACTAAGCAATGTCTCAATTAGATAGTTTTCACCAGAGCTCGACACAAACAATGATTTTTTTAGTCAGCATGACGCAAATAACTCTAAAACTGTAGTCGAGAGTCACCAACCAAAGGTTGTTCACATTTCAGAACTTCAATCAAACCTTCTAAGTTGTGAGTATCTTGGCAATAAGTTACAAGTGAAACCTCGTGATTACCTGTTTAGACATCCTTATGATCTGGAAATGGAGCGTGACGTCGTGCAGGTCCTCACTGAAACAGGTGACCTGCGCCCCGCCTTCAGAAGACAGATCACCTGAAGAACTGATTTGGCTGGCCATCGGGGCCTGCGAAGCCACCGCCAAATCTAGCATCCTTGTTGTGAGCTCCTCTGAAGACATGATGCCGGGGTGGATCTAGATACACACAGAACAATTGTTGAGGTAAATTAATTTGCGATTAAGGCACAGCTTGGCTTCCAGGTAAACTTATGGGCTTGTGTTCAGTTTGCACTGGTATTTGACCAGGCACTAATGTAAGCAGATGCTTTGGTGACTCAAGTCAGAGGATCTGCGCACTTGTAATTTAGTTCAAAAGAAAGCATCAAGCCGTATGAAGTCCACCAAATTTCTAAGATACCAAGAATATACAGTTCATCAACTAGAAAAGCTGGAGCACCAAACCTGCAGCTGCTGAAGCAGATGACAGAGAGGCGGTAGCAGCAGCGAAACAGTGGACGAGGAGGCGACAGTGGCCTGGTCGCGAACAGGTGGTGGTCCTCGGGCTTTCTTGCCGGCGGCGGCTAGCAGGAAGTCCTCGGGATGAGGGGTGGCAGCGGAGCGGACAGGCTCTGGCGACGGAGGTGTATGGGGGGATGGAGGCGGCCGGCGCTGCGCCGGCAGGGACGACCAGCAGCTGGCCGGCGGCGCTGGGGGCAACCCTAATCGCCAGAAGAAGGAAGAGGAGAAAGGCTCGCGTCCGAGGCCAGCGATGTCTCAGGGATTCGCCGAAGCGCGGTCCTTGGCGGCGGTCGACCGGCGCCAGCCTCCGGGTCGGTTGCATCCCGTGCGCCAATTGCGTTGTTTCCCAGCCGTCAGATCAGTCCCTCACAATATTTCTTTTTCTTTTTCTTTTTGCCCTCAAAAATCACACAAATAGCATGCACTGCGAGACTCAAAGAGCAAGCAATGGGCGCCGTTGACACCCGCAATGGATGCGCGCGGCTATCGTCCTCGAAGCATGTCGGCTTGCCGCCCTCGAAGCACTTGGTTCTGGCATGACCTCGTCTTAGGATTCCAGTCCTTGCCTTTGAATGCGGCCGTCAACCGTTGCAACACAACCATCGAGGATTTGCAATTGCCGCCCATCACAGCTATAGCTTCGGTCACTAAGAGTGACAGTCCCGATGATGCTCGGCCTGGTTCATGCATCATCGTGAGGAGGTTGTGAATGTTCTCGTCAATGGTTCCAACATTTTTGTCGCTGCCGGGCCTGATTGTCGATTCCAACATGTGGTGTCGTCATCTTCAACGCCGTCCGGTTGTAGCACGCGACATTTGGGTGTGTCATCTCTAGCCCCGACTGACGTCGGTCGTAGCTTCAACCAGTGTCGCTTCTCGCATTGTGGTCGGGAGGTTGCACCTTTTGTCGTTAATGGTTGCAACTTGTTGTCGTTGTCATGCGTGACAGCCGATTCCAACATGTTGTGTCATCGTCCCCGGCGTCGGCCGGTTGCAGTAAATGGTGGTCCTCGTTCCAGCAACGGCATGAATCCATTGTAGCATCACAGTGCCCGGGCGCGTCTTCTCCAACTCCAACGGTTGTTCGTCGCACCTTCTGTCGGCATCAGTTTTAGCATTGCCGTCGGGAGGTTGCATATTTTGTCAACAATGGTTGTAGATTTTTTCCACTGTCCAGGGAGACGGGTGATTCTAGCATACGGTGTCGTCAGCTCTGGTGCCAAACAATTGCAACAAATGGTGTTCATCATTCCAACAACGACGGGTGAGGGATGTACCACAATGGCGTCCGGGCGCCTCTTCTCCATCCTCAACGAGCGTCGGTCACAGCTTCAACCAATATCAGTTCTAGCATCACTGCCGAGAGGTTGGAGTTTTAGTTCTCAATGGTTGCAACATTTTTCCGCTCTATGGATGACAAACGATTCCAGCATGTGGTGTGATGTTTGCTGTGTATCCCTTGCAACGGCGCCAGAAATAGTTGTGTCGACGGCACCAGGAATCCTTCAGCTACGGCTACGCCTTAAGGGACTTCCTAGGCAAGTATGCAAAGGATTTCCACCGTGGCCTTGGAGCCTTGCGTTGGTGTTCCCTTGAAGCGGAAAGGGTGATGTAGCATAGCGACGGTAAGTATTTCTCTCAGTTTGAGAACCAAGGTATCAATCCGGCAGAAGAGTATCTCAAGATCCTGCACAAACACAAAAAGCTTGCACCCAACGCTATGAAGGGGTTGTCAATCCCTTATAGATTGGTTGCCAAGTGAGAACTGAAAGCAACAAAGTAACAAAGCAAAGTAAAAGCGGAGTTGTAAACGATGGATGTGAATAGACCCGGGGGGCGTAGTGTTTACTAGTGGCTTCTCTCATGAAAGCAAATAGACGGAGGGTGAACAAATTACTGTCGAGCAATTGATAGAACTGTGCAGAGTCGTGACGATATCTATGCAATGATTATTTCTATAGGCATCACGTCTGAAACAAGCAGACCGATACTTTTTGCATCTACTACTATTACTCCACACGTCGACCGCTATCCAGTATGCATCTAGTGTATTAAGTCCATAAGAACAGAGTAACGCCTTAAGCAATATGACATGATGTAGAGGGATAATCTCAAACCAATGATAAAAAACCCCATCCTTTTACCCTTGATGGCAACTGCTTGATGTGTGCCTTGCTGCCCCTACTGTCACTGGGAAAGGTCACCACATGGCAGAACCCAAAACCAAGCACTTCTCCCATTGCAAGAATCATAGATCTAGTTGGCCAAACAAAACCCAAGACTCGGAGAGACTTACAAGGATATCAAATCATGCATATAAGAAATCAGCAAAGACTGAAATATATATCATAGATAATCTGATCACAAGTCCACAATTCATCGGATCTCGACAAACACACCGCCAAAGAAGATTACATCGGATAGATATCCATGAAGATCATGGAGAACTTTGTATTGAAGATCCAAGAGAGAGAAGAAACCATCTAGCTACTAACTACGGACCCGTAGGTCTGAAGTGAACTACTCACGAGTCATTGGAGGGGCGATGATGATGATGAAGAAGCCCTCCAACTCCAAAGTCCCCTCCGGCAGGGTGACGGGAAGGGTCTCCAGATGAGATCTCGCGAAAACGGAAGCTTGCGGCGGCGGAAAAGTGTTTTCGAGGCTCCCCTGATTTTTTGTGGAATATTTGGGAATTTATAGGCCAAAGACCTAGGTCAGGGGGCGGCCAGGGTGGCCACAAGCTTGCCCACCGCCGCCTCCCCCCTGGTGGCGTGGTAGGAGCTTGTGGGCTCCCTAGAGCCCACCTGGCTTGGCCCAAAGGCCCCGTGGTCTTCTTTCGTTCGGGAAAAAAATCATTTTGGGGTTTTTCTTCCGTTTGGACTCTGTTCCAAAATCAGATCTGAAAAGAGTCAAAAACATGGAAAAAAACAGGAACTGGCACTTGGCACTGAATTAATAAGTTAGTCCCAAAAAGATATAAAAAGGTACATAAAACATACAAAGAAGGCAAGACAACATCATGAAACCATCAAAAATTATAGATACATTTGAGGCGTATCAAGCATCCCCAAGCTTAACTCATGCTCGTCCTCGAGTAGGGAAGTGATAAGAATGAATTTTTGATGCTTTCATGCTACCTAGCATAGGTGTCCTTTGTAATTCCTCTTATGTGACGTGAATGTTCAGATCCATTAGATTCAGAACAATAGTTTTCTATTGACGTGGAAACAATAATAATTCAAGCAAACTAGCAAAGTAATCATGAACTTTCAAAATAACAAGGCCAAAAGAAAGTTATCCCTACAAAAGCATATAGTCTGGCTATGCTCTATCATCATTGCACAACGAATTTAAATCATGCACAACCCCGGTATTGGCCAAGTAATTGTTTCACACCTTTACTTTCTCAAACATTTTCAACTCTCACGCAATACATGAGCGTGAGCCATGGTTATAGCATTATAGATGGTGTGGAATGTGGTGGAGGTTGCAAGAAAAAAAGGAGAAGATAGTCACATTAACTAGGCGTATCAATGAGGTGTGGAGATGCTCATCAATAGATATCAATGTGAATGAGTAGGGATTGCCATACAAATGATGCACTAGAGCTACAAGTATGTGAAAGCTCTTAAAGAAAACTAGTGGGTGTGCATCCAACTTGCTTGCTCACGAAGACCTAAGGCAATTTTGAGGGAGCCTATCATTGGAATATACAAGCCAAGTTATATAATGAAAATTTCCCACTAGCTATATGATGGTGAAAAAACGAGAGACTCTCAATCATGAAGATCATGGTGCTCAATATGCACAAGTGTGGAAAAAGTGGTAGCATTGTCCCTTCTCTCTTTTTCTCTCTCTTTTTTTTGGTGGGCTCTTTGGCCTCTTTTTTATGGGCTTCTTTGGCCTCTTTTATTTCCTCATATGGGACAATGCTCCAATAATGATGATCATCACACTTTCAACTCAAAACTTAGAGCAATTGTGACTCTATATGGAATTCCTTCGGTGGTGTACCGTGGCAATGATCTAGCATGGCATAGACATCAATGGAAACATCATGCTAGCTATCTTACGATCATGCAAAGGAAATGTAGACGTGGTGGCACATGTCATGGTGGTAGTTGCATGGCAATATATCTCGGAAGGACTTTGCAAAAGCCATAGTAGGTAGGTATGGTGGCTGTTTTGAGGGAGGCTAATGGTGGGTTTTGTGCACCGGCGAAAGTTGCGCGACACTAAGAAGATAGTGATGGTGGAAGGTGAAAGTGTATCTAAACCATGGACTCAACATTAGTCATGAAGAACTCATATACTTTTTGCAAAAGTTTTATTAGTAATCGAAACAAAGCATTCAACGCATACTCCTAGGGGAAGGGTTGGTAGGTATAAACCATCGCGCGATCCCGACCGCCACGCAAAGGATGACAATCAATATACTAATCATGCTCAGATTTCGTCACATAGCGGTTCACCATACGTGCATGCTACGGGAATCACTAACTTCAACACAAGTATTTCTAGATTCACAACACCTTACTAGCATGACTTTAATATTACCATAACCACAACTCAAAACTAATTGAGATGAATCAAACTTCTCTAACTATTCAATGCACATGAAGGTGGAAGTTTTCGTATCCCTTTAGATAACTACCCCTTTTGAGACTACTTTCAAAGCATAGATCAACTACCAAGCCACGCACCGCTGCGCTCTAAAATATATAAGTGAAGCACACAGAGCAAAAGTATCTAGCTCAAAAGATATAAGTGAAGCACATGTGAGCTGAATTGTCTACCAGAAGATATAAGTGAAGCTCGACAAAATCACGGTGTGTGCATGTCTCTCTCTCTAGGTGTGCAGCAAGAATGATTGTGACACAACAAAATAAAAGACTCCTACGATACAAGACGCTCCAAGCAAAAACACATAACATGTGGTGAATAAAAATATAGCCCCAAGTAACGTTACCGATGGATTGAAGACGAGAGAGGGGATGCCTTCCCGGGGCATCCCCAAGCTTAGGCTTTTACGACATCCTTGAATCTCTTGGGGTGCCTTGGGCATCCTCAAGCTTGAGCTCTTGCCACTCTTTATCTTTTTGTCCATAAGAACTTCACCCAAAACTTGAAAATTCACAACACGAAACTTAAACAGAAACTCGTGATAACATTACTACAAGAAAGCAAACCACCACTTCCTTAGGTACTGTATCAAACTTTAAATTCTACTTGTGTGATGTTGGTTTACTATACTTGCAATCTTCCATGGCTAATACCCCCCGATACTATCCATAGTTTCATCAAAATAAGCAACCAACACAACAAAAACAGAATCTGTTAACAGCAGACCAGTTTGTAGCAATCTGTATGTTTCGTATACCTCTGGTACTGCAAAAATTCTGAAAAATTATGACAGTCTTAAGAATTTGAGTAGAAATCAGCAGCAAAAAGAATCAACTCAAAAGCTCTTACAGAAAAAAATGACAATTCTTTTCGTGAGCAGAAAGTTTGTGTCTTTTCCAGCATGACCAAACGATCATCCCCAAGACTAATCATAACGGTTTTTCTTGGCACAAACGCAAAAAGAAACACAAAAAACACAATCATAACAGAATTATGAAAGTGTGGAAAACACAAGACAGAAAGAAAAAGGATAGATTCGTTGGGTTGCCTCCCAACAAGCGCTTTTGTTTAACGCCCTTAGCTAGGCGAAAGTGATGGAATCACGTATAGTCATCTTTGGTATTCAAACCATAAGTAGCCCTCGTCATAGATTCATAAGGCAATCTTATTTTCTTTCTAGGAAAGTGCTCCATGCCCTTCTTTAAGGTAAATTGAAATCTAATATTCCCTTCCTTCATATCGATGATAGCACCAATAGTCCTTAGGAAAGGTCTACCAAGAATAATGGGACATGAAGGATTGCAATCTATGTCAAGTACAATGAAATCCACAGGTACATAGTTCTTATTTGCAACAATAAGAACATCATCGATCCACCCCATGGGTTTCTTGACAGTAGAATCTGCAAGATGCGAATTAAGAGAACACTCTTCAATCTCATGAAAACCAAGAATATCACATAAAGACTTTGGAATCGCGGAAACACTAGCACCAAATCACAGAAAGCATTGCACTCATAGTTTTTTATCTTGATTTTGATAGTAGGTTCCCACTCATCATGAAGTTTTCTAGGTATAGAGACTTCTAGTTCGAGCTTCTCTTCAAGAGATTTCATCATAGCATCTACGATATGAGCGGTAAAGGCTTTGCTTTGGCTATAAGCATGTGGAGAGTTTGCAATGGATTGCATCAAAGAAATGCATTCAAACAAGGAGCAATTATCATAATTGAAGTCCTTGAAATCCAAAGTGGGAGTTTCATTACTAACCAAAATTTTGACTTCTTCTACTCCACTCTCCACACCTTTATCATCAAGATAGGTGGACTCCGAATCATTGAGGCGTTTTTCAACCAAAGTGGATTCATATCCAGCCCCTCCATAAGTAGGTTTGACACGCGAAAACAAAGATTCAAGAGGAGACACACCAAGTACTTTAAGATCTTCGTGATTTTCATCACAAATTTCAGGTTTAGCTCCCATTTTATTGACTAAGGTAGCGTGCTTGTCAGAAATTTGGCCCACCAATTTTTCAAGATTAGCAAACTGGGAACTAAGTGCAAGAAAATCATTGCCCATATCATCAACCTCTTTATTCAAGCAGACCAAAAAGGAATTTTGCTCTCTTAATTCCCTACGGAAGTAACTATTTTGGTCAAACTGTGAAGACATGAAACCTTTGATATTAGTTTCAATCTCCTCCAATTTTCTGAAATAGTTTGGTTTGGCCGTGAGGAAAGATCTCTGACGAACAAACCTAGGAGCAGGCGGCGAAAGGGAAAGGCAAAAAGCAAAAGAGAACGACGAAGGAGAAAGGCGAATGAAAACGGCAAATGTGAAATGGGGGAGAGGAAAACGAGAGGCAACTGGCAACAAAAGTAAATGCAAGAGAAGAGTTTGTGAGACCTACTTGGATAGATCATGATTTATCCTCCCCGGTAACGACGCTAGAAATACTTCTGATGTTTGTTGTGTATCCCTTGCAACGACGCCAGAAATAGTTGTGTCGACGGCACGAGGAATCCTTCAGCCACGGCTACGCCTTAAGGGACTTCCTAGGCAAGTATGCAAAGGATTTCCCCCGTGGCCTTGGAGCCTTGCGTTGGTGTTCCCTCGAAGCGGAAAGGGTGATGTAGCACAGCGACGGTAAGTATTTCCCTCGGTTTGAGAACCAAGGTATCAATCCGGCGGAAGAGTATCTCAAGATCCTGCACAAACACAAAAAGCTTGCACCCAACGCTATGAAGGGGTTGTCAATCCCTTATAGATTGTTTGCCAAGTGAGAACTGAAAGCAACAAAGTAACAAAGCAAAGTAAAAGCGGAGTTGTAAACGATGGATGTGAATAGACCCGGGGGCCGTAGTGTTTACTAGTGGTTTCTCTCATGAAAGCAAATACACGGAGGGTGAACAAATTACTGTCGAGCAATTGATAGAACTGTGCAGAGTCGTGACGATATCTATGCAATGATTATTTCTATAGGCATCACGTCTGAAACAAGCAGACCGATACTTTTTGCATCTACTACTATTACTCCACACGTCGACCGCTATCCAGTATGCATCTAGTGTATTAAGTCCATAAGAACAGAGTAACGCCTTAAGCAATATGACATGATGTAGAGGGATAATCTCAAACCAATGATAAAAAACCCCATCCTTTTACCCTTGATGGCAACTGCTTGATGTGTGCCTTGCTGCCCCTACTGTCACTGGGAAAGGTCACCACATGGCAGAACCCAAAACCAAGCACTTCTCCCATTGCAAGAATCATAGATCTAGTTGGCCAAACAAAACCCAAGACTCGGAGAGACTTACAAGGATATCAAATCATGCATATAAGAAATCAGCAAAGACTGAAATATATATCATAGATAATCTGATCACAAGTCCACAATTCATCGGATCTCGACAAACACACCGCCAAAGAAGATTACATCGGATAGATATCCATGAAGATCATGGAGAACTTTGTATTGAAGATCCAAGAGAGAGAAGAAACCATCTAGCTACTAACTACGGACCCGTAGGTCTGAAGTGAACTACTCACGAGTCATTGGAGGGGCGATGATGATTATGAAGAAGCCCTCCAACTCCAAAGTCCCCTCCGGCAGGGTGCCGGGAAGGGTCTCCAGATGAGATCTCGCGTAAACGGAAGCTTGCGGCGGCGGAAAAGTATTTTTGAGGCTCCCCTGATTTTTTGCGGAATATTTGGGAATTTATAGGCCAAAGACCTAGGTCAGGGGGCGGCCAGGGTGGCCACAAGCTTGCCCACCGCCGCCTCCCCCTGGTGGCGTGGTGGGAGCTTGTGGGCTCCCTGGAGCCCACTTGGGTTGGCCCAAAGGCCCCCTGGCCTTCTTCCGTTTGGGAAAAAATCATTTCAGGATTTTTTTTCTTCCATTTGGACTCCGTTCCAAAATCAGATCTGAAAAGAGTCGAAAACACGGAAAAACAGGAACTGGCACTTGGCACTGAATTAATAAGTTAGTCCCAAAAAGATATAAAAAGGTACATAAAACATACAAAGAAGGCAAGATAACAGCGTGAAACCATAAAAAATTATAGATACGTTTGAGACGTATCATGGTGTCATCATGTCGTGCATTGGAGAATTGAAAGAAATGATGGTCGTCATTCTAGCAATAATGGGTGTCGGTTGTAGCATGAAGGTGTCCGATCACGTCGTCCCCAACACTGATGGTATTGATCACAACTTAAGCCAACACCTGTTCTAGCATCCCTGTCAGGAGTTTGCCACTTTTATCGTCAATGGTTGCAGCTTTTTGAACTGGCGGGGGTAACGTCCGATTCCAGCATGTGATTCTGTCATCTCTGCGCTGGTCAGTTGTAGCAAATAGTGCTCCTCCTATTAGTAACGGTTGGTGCCGATAGGTCATGGTTGTAGGACCATTGTGTCTGGGCGTATATTCTCCGGCAACATCGACCTTTGCGTAGCAACACCCTCATTCCCAGCGGACCGGGTGGAAAGGGCCTATTGCAGTCGAGGAAGAAGCTCGAAGGAGCCATTGCGGGCAAGGAATCCATTGAGGTATGGGAAACGAGATGAGAATTGTGCGAGGGAGAAAATAATGAGTGGCTGGGAGCGCTTCTATCCTTTCGTGGATAAGTTCTCGATGTGACAGTTGGTTGGTGGGAGCATATGGGATCTGGCATTGATCGAACGGTGCACGTGCAACCGACCAGAAGTCGTTCTGAATTATTTTCCTTTGCAGAATCTATACTAGTTCGATACTTTGTGTCGCAGCGATGGGCAATTCTACATCAAGTCCAATGGTAAATCTCAAGGAACCATGAATGAAAAGCGAGGAAATGGGAAAAAGAACTCTTTGGGGGCCCTTTCACCCGTAATTACAACAACTCCCACAGAGTTACCTTATTGGTCAATTGGCATAACAACCACAAATATGACAATTTTATCTAAAAGTGTCATTCTAGGTGAGTTGTTATCCGCCCCTTGCCCTACATCATTTATGGAGCGTACTTCATATTCAGTCCACGTGTCTCCATATTTGGCGGCAGTGGTGTTGATATAGAGCGACCTCCATCCGTAACCGCTCGTGTGGGAGGGAATTTTCAGTTTGGATTCTTCCTCCCGTGCGTCGCTCAGTCAATGTCGTTAACATATGTACACTTGCCGAGTCCGCCTCTTCCAATGCGATAGTTGTTTATCGACCAGGGAGATCCCCAATTAATGGTTATCTTCGCATTTTGCACAAGTTCCCCACCCACATGTGCCAAATCCCCTCCCCATGTTTCTCGGTGGAGCACACCCATTTCGAGTATATAACCCCCATCCCCTCCTTCCTCTGCACCACCACACTCACCCTATCTACCTCCCCTCCCCTGTCGACCACCACCCCGTTCCCTATCTTTCCTCTACCCCATCTTTTTTCACGCGCGCGCGCGAGAGAAAGAGAGAGAGTTCTAAGAGAGGGCATGTGAGTAATCAGAATGGTTCGAGGATGACATGTGTCTTAAGGTTGAATTGGTCCTCAGTCGCACTTGCCTCCACGCTGCCCTAGAGTACTTTGACCGTATTTTGATGCCCCTGCCATAGAAATGACCGACGCACGCACACCGGCCTTCAAAACTATGGTCCTATCTCGTTCTTCCACTTGTGGTCGCGGAAGTCGCAGCAGCCGAAGCCTTCACCGCCTATGATGTCACTTCTAAGAGGAGGAAGAACCCATAATTTAGAGAATAGTTGTAATCTGTCTTAAAGTCTGGCATGTAAATTAATGTTGAAATCCTAGTGGACTTACACATTTAACCTTATATTGAAAAACTCGCATTGTTGAGGTGGGGAATGAAATTGAAGTGAAGGTTGGATGAAATTGTTATATGTTCTAGATTTTTGGGTAAGAACCGTTATAGTCAATGACAAGTGGAATGCAAATGTAAGAAATATATGGTAGATGTCTTTTTGACAAATCCATGTTTGCGCTTAGCCGCCACGGCCTCCTTACCCATACGAGTGCACTCCATATCCCATATGCTCGCCGAAGATATGACGACTCTGCTAAACTTGGGTTTACATTTTTTGGCTGCTTTTGAGGGAATCTACGTGGCCCATTTTACCATTTGATTAGGAGTTGGTTATGAAGGAGAGAAATCATAGAAGAAAAGCCAAATCAAACGGGTCATGTCATGTGGACATGGTCTCTACCCAATAATTAAAGGATTTATATTACCTATTATATGAATTTTTATATTGTTTCTCCAGATAGGAATACGACACAATCTTTGTGTGTGTAGAACTAATGGAGAGTTGTACAAGTCACTTGTCAAGATGCGAGATGAAAACACAGAAAATATATACATATGGATATGCAAATCATAGATGTGCAGTTCAGATGAGAAACCATATAAACATATCATGTATAGTTCAACAACCTGAACTGGGGATGTATCTCGTGTACCGGATCCCCGTTGCACATTTTAAAATGTTCAAAAAAATCCAAGAATAATTTAGTGCATTGACATAACATCAATATATGTTGTCGCCAAATATCAAACTAAAATTCAAAACATTGTTCGAAATACAAAAATGACAAATTTGGCATCAATGTGCTAACGGGCCCAATCTGAAGCCTAACTTGTGTTATGTACTATTCGGTGTCAAATTTATATTTTTTTTATCTCAAATAATGTTTTGAATTTTGATTTGATTTTTTGTGACAACATACATTGTGTTGTGTCAATGCTTATTTTTTTGGATTTTTTTTGAACATTTTAAAATGTGCAAACGGGTCCCGTGCACCGGTAGCATCAATTGCCCGGGTGCACGAGATACACTCCCAACCTGAACCAACGTACAAGTCAATTCGGTGGGTCAGCCGAGTGCAATTTTTTAATAGATTGATTGTCTCCTTTTGATAACATGTTTATATATTTCTTGATTAATCAGTTTTGGACTTGAGTTCTTGTTTAGACATTGTTTAGTTTTGCTATAATTCGTGTTAGCGAGACATGTAGTACTATCGTCTTATTTAGATTTACTATCAGGAACCCATCATTATCTTATGCTTAATCTATATTTGCAATTCAGACTTCATTATTAGAATTCTTGTCAGGTTCTTTAGTTACTTGTAGCAATTTTAATCATGCCTATGGTAAAATCAATAATCATCAGAGATCGGTTCAGCTATTGACAAGGCATATTGTCGAATAAGGTATAGCCGAACTGTGAAGGTCAAAACTCACCAAATCAATAATTATCCCGTTCTCATCTTTTGATCCGGCCTCTGTCACATCAGATTGTCTGCCCGGTGGTCAGCGTCATTCGATCAGCTGTGATGTTTTTAACAAAGTTTTTTTAGGAAAAGGCTTTCACCCCTTTCGATTTTAATTACTAAAAATCAACCAGTCTTAAGGACGACAGAAAACTACTACTCCAATCTAAAAGCATCTAACAAAGCTGCCGACAAGTACCAAAAGCAAGCACTATAGAGGAATACCCTGAGCTCCAACTCCCTCCAAATTCTCCATACTGGCGCACCAGTCACAGGAAGGGGGTGTTGTTATGCAGAACAACTATCTTAGCTTTCTATCAACTAACCAGTAAAAGTAGAGTCTCAGGAATAACCAAATAAGAAGCAATATGTAGATAGCTGCTAGATACCAAAGACAATAAAGAAAGTATAGAACATGGATCATCCAACCACCACTTCTCATCGGACTCGTGGCATCTGTCGTGGTTTTGTCATGACAGATGTCCTCGTGAAAGGACTTAGTGAAGGAGCCATCGCACCTTGGTGGCGACTCAAAGGGGGTGAGCGGAAGCGAGACTCAGATTTACCCAGGTTCGGCCCCTCGTGTGGAGGTAAAAGCCTACGTCATGCTTTGTGTATATTGGTGGTGGATTCGATTACAAGGAGGGCGTAACTCGCCTGACCTAGGTCTCGATGATTTCTAACTTGATCTATCTGCCCGAGAGACTCGCCTTTATATACAGGTCGAGGCCCTAGGGTTTACAAAAGTCTTGGCCACATTACAAATCGTGGCCTTCCATATCTCTAAGTCGTCGTGTTTACCAAGCCAGGAAACCTCCTTGGCGGCTTATCTTCTTCATCAATCCTGAACCGCCATTCGGGTCATGGGCCCCGGCGGCCTTCTGAAGAATATCTCTCAACACGCCTCAGCCCTGGGCCAAGGCTTATACTAACCATGTATGAGTCGCCGCTTTCCTGACCCGACCCAATTAGGGCGGGTCACACCGCAGGTAATATCGCCAACATTAGGCCCCAGATTGACTTGAATTTATCCATGCCAATAAACTTTCATGCTCATCCTGTGCGACTCGTACTACTCCCATCCTTTTGATAGGTGACAAGTCGCCATCTCTCCCAAATTGTCTAAGCCGCCAGGTTACTTATTGATGACATCACTTTTTTCCTTCATTTTCGGGATTTGATGACATCATTCCCATCTGATCTTTTTTCTCGTTTTCATCCTGCTATCCTGAAAATCTAGGCGCCATCACTGTTGGTTTTCAATATGTCGCCTCTATTCCCGCGCCTGCCGCTTCGTCTCAAGCACCAGGCCTTTAAATAGCTGGGGGGGGGAGGCAACGCCACCTACCCCCACTTCCTTCTTCCACACGCATCATCTTCTCCAACCGCCCCTCGACTGCTTCGTCGCCGCCGGTGTTCTGCCGCAAACAATCGCCGTCCGGCCACTTCCTGACCCAGTCGAACGTCCGGCCGTCATCGCAGGTCTTCCTCGCCAGGCATCTTCTTCTTCTTCCAGGTAAACTTCTCTTTCTCGGTAGAGGTAGATCCAAACCTTCATATTTCTTAGGGCGCCGTTAGAGCTCCATGAATGCCCCATGTTCTTGCTTGTCGTCAAACCTAGATGCGGTACCGTAGATCCACGAAATAGTAATTGCGGTAGTTCTTGTTAAGTCTCCTATCAATCCGTTGTTCGTAGATCTACGCACCATTCTTCATAGTGTTCTTCCGTGTTCTTGTAGTGTTCGAACCCTTGGCCAACATTATTTTTCTTGGCTGGAAACGCTCGTAGATCCGTAAATTACCATTTGATGTTAGAAACATGTTTGTCTCCAATCAAGAATGTTCCTAAGGAAAAAACCCTTTTTAGAACCGCCACTCATCACCCTTCACCATGGCGAGTTAGAACATTCCCATAGATACATTTTTGATCATTTTAGCTGGAGAGTCATAATATCCCTGCAGAGACACCATAAATCACTCAACTGGCGAGTTAGAACATTTTGTGGTTTCTGATGACCCGCCTTGCACCTTTCTTTTGTAGTTATGGGCACTATCTCGAAATGCAACTGGCTGCCAACCAAAGTCAATGATGCTTATCTTGATAAGTTTGTTTTGGCGGTTTATCTTGACCCCAAAGAAGTTGTTGGTTGGCGAACCGCCTTTGGCGAGAGAATTCCTCAACTCGCAAAGGGAGAAGTAGTTGTTTTCGCCGATCACCTTGAACGAGGCTTCAAGCCTCCTGGTTCCAAGTTTATCAGAGATGCCTTGCACTTTTTCAACCTTCATCCTCAAGACTTGGGGCCAAACTCCATCAGCAATCTCTGCCAATTCCAAGTGTTTTGCGAAGCTTATCTGCAGATAGAACCCACAGTGTTACTGTTTAGGAATTGTTTTCATCTGAACTGCCAGACCGAGTTCGCCAGCGGGCCCTGCTTGGAACTTGGGGGCATTAACATTCAACGACATCGTGAATGCGGGTTCCCATCTGTTGTTTTGCCCAACCATACCAAAGGTTGGGCAGGGTCTTGGTTCTATTGCCGCAAGACATCTCCACCCGACGAGAACCCACTTCCGGGTTTCAGAGAAGAACGCTTGCCCATGGATTTCAAGCTGCCAGAAAAACTAACTGAAGAAGAAGAATCAACTTTTATCCCTGCTTTCTCCAAGCTAAGGTCCTTGACCAACAATGGTCTTACTGGGATTGACCTAATCAGTTGTTGGGTGGAGTGGAGGATTCTGCCTTTGAGTCGCTGGGACGACGTGATGTGCGAGTATGATGGTAGCTTGAACCACCCCCAATGTTTCTTCCATACAAGACTTACTGAAGAAGACATTGTTGAAATTATCAAGAAGTTAACTAGCGAGCCCTTCGAGAACTGCGCCAAGATTGGACTCAAGCCCTTCTGTCTCTCCAACCCGGCTCCAGTGGTAACAACCTAAGTCGCCTCCTTTTATTCTTTCAATATGTTTACCCATGTTCCTGATCCGAACTGTCATTATATCAATCAAAGGGGCTCAGCATTTTGGTCTCGAAAGCCCAAAGTGACTGTCCAAAAAACAACCAAGCCGCCTCCAAAGAAGAAGAAGAACAAGGGGAAAGCCACCGCCAAGGAGTCATCTATCGTTGGCGAGTCTCGGGCTGCCGAAGAGCAATCAGAGGTAAAAGTTACCTTTTCCTTATTATTGCGTTCTGTCTTATACTTATGCTCCATTACCTTTGTCCGTAGGATGATGGCTATGGAAGCCAAGATGACGCTGTCAAGGTAATTTCTATTTTTTCCGACTCAACTTCTTCTCCCCCCAGGCCGGCCAGGCGGATCTGTGCAAAAGTTCCCATGTCTCACCCGAATGCTCATTTGGACCCCAATTTCCTTTTGAAGAAGGCGAGTTACACCCCTAAACGCCATACCCGAAGCCATTCCGGCGACTTGATGTATGGGTTACCCGAAAAAGCAACTGGTCGAAAACGACAAAGTGAGGTATGTTCCCGCGAGCATATTTTCCTTCTTGGTAAGATTTTCTTTGCCATTCGTTCACTCTTGAATTTTCGTTCGTCAGGTTTCACCTCCTTCATCCGGCGACTCATTAATGTCGACTCTCCCCCCAATGATTCATGTTCAGGGGCAAGTTCCTTTACTAGACTTTTTCCTTCCCAATACCGATGCATGTCTTAACTTTGTTGCTTTTACATCTCAGAGCACAAGCAAATAAAAGGAAAACTAGCGGCTCGTCTTCTGCTCCTAAGGTAGCTAAAGTATTTGGTATGAGCGCCTGATACGTCTCCGTCGTATCTACTTTTCCGAACTCTTTTGCCCTTGTTTTGGACTCTAATTTGCATGAATTGAATGGAACTAACCCGGACTGACACTGTTTTCAGCAGAATTGCCATGGTGTTGTTTTTGTGCAGAAATAAAAGTTCTCGGAATGTCCTGAAAATTTACGGAGAATTTTTCTGAAATAAATGAAAAATACCTGCGCAAAGATCCACCGGAGGAGGTGTGCCAGTGGGCCACAAGCCCCTGGGCCGCGACCACTCCCCTGGCCGCGCCATGAGGGCTTGTGGGGCCCACGTGGCACCACCGCCTCGAAACTCAGCTCTATATCTTCCGTCTCTCCTGGGAAAAAAATCAGAGAGAAGGATTCATCGCGTTTTACGATACGGAGGCTCCGCCACCCCCTGTTCTTCATCTGGAGGGCAGATCTAGAGTCCGTTCCGGGCTCCGGAGAGGAGAAATCGTCGCCATCGTCATCATCAACCTTCCTCCATCGCCAATTCCATGATGCTCTTCATCGTTCGTGAGTAATCTCATCGTAGGCTTGCTGGACGGTGATGAGTTGGATGAGATCTATCATGTAATCGAGTTAGTTTTGACGGGGATTGATCCCTAGTATCCACTATGTTGTGAGATTGATGTTGCTACTACTTTGCCATGCTTAATGCTTGTCACTAGGGCCTGAGTGCCATGATTTCAGATTTGAACCTATTATGTTGTCGCCAATATATGTGTGTTTTAGATCCTATCTTGCAAGTTGTAGTCACCTACTATGTGTTATGAACCGGCAACCCCGGAGTGACAATAGCCGGAACCACTCCCGGAGATGACCATAGTATGAGGAGTTCATGTATTCACCTTAATGCGTTGGTCCGGTTCTTTATTAAAAGGAGAACCTTAATATCCCGTAGTTTCCATTAGGACCCTGCTGCCACGGGAGGGATGGACAATAGATGTCATGCAAGTTCTTTTCCCTAAGCACGTATGACTACATACGGAATACGTGCCTACATTAGATTGACGAACGGGGGCTAGTTACATATCTCTCCGTGTTATAGCTGTTACATGATGAATCACATCCCTCATACTCATCCATCACCGATCCACTGCCTACGAGTCTTTTACTACTGGTCCTTGCTACGTTACTTTGTCGCTACTACTGTTGCTACTGATGTTACTCTGATGCTGCTGTCACTACTGCTGTTCCTTGCTACTGCTATCACTACTGCTGTTCCTTGCTACCATTGTCACTACTGCTGTTACTTGCTGCTATTGTCGCTACTGCTGTTACTTTGCTGTTACTTGTTGCAAGACTTTTCCGACACCGTTGCTGGGGAAGAATAGTCTCCCGTCAACGTGCTATTTACTGGCGCCATTGATACAACAGTTAGGAATAGACTGCCGTCAACAGATCTTTTTCTGACACCGTTGTTATCATACTACTTTGCTACTGATACTTTGCTTGCAGACACTAATCTTTCAGGTGTGGTTGAATCTGACAAACTCAGCTGCTAATACTTGAGAATATTCTTTTGCTTCCCCTTGTGTCGAATCAATAAATTTGGGTTGAATACTCTACCCTCGAAAACTGTTGCGATCCCCTACACTTGTGGGTTATCAAGACCTTTTTCTGGCGCCGTTGCCGGGGAGGCACAACTATATTCTCTGAGTCACTTGGGATTTACGTCTGCTGGTCACTATGAAGAATCCGAAAGATCCAAGAACTGAAATCTTGCCTTCCACTACGAGGACAGGTAAGGAATTTTTATCTAGCTCTGCACTTGATTCACCTTCAGTTATGAGTAAGTTTGCGACATCGCCTCGTGCTAGAAATCCTGATACTATGCCTGATGATGCTATGCTTGATACTATGCGTGATAATGCTATTCTTGATACTATGCCTGCTGATGCTATGCTTGATACTGCTTTGCCACTAGGTGCATTACTTGATGCACAAATTGCTAGAGTTGCTGCTAGATGTGATGATACTTCTGAAACTGCTGATACTATTGAAGTAGAACCTGCTATTTTGCCTGCTAGAACTAGCTCTCCTATGCCTGAATTGCCTGATATGCCTGATACGCGTTATGTTATGGAGGGAGAGATAGCTGAGGATTTTCTTGCGTGTAAGGATAGCTATGATGTTGAGAAATTACTACACAAGTGGAAAGAAAAATCTATGAACGCTAGGATGAAATATGACCCAAAGTTTGCTACTTCGCCTATCTTTGTGACCGATAAGGATTATGAATTCTCTGTCGACCCCGATTTAATCACTCTGGTTGAATCTGATCCTTTTCACGGTTATGAGTCTGAAACAGTTGTAGCCCATCTTACCAAACTGCACGATATAACCACCCTATTCACTAGTGAGGAAAAGATCCGCCACTACTATATCCTCAAGCTGTTTCCTTTCTCGCTAAAGGATGATGCTAAGACCTGGTTCACTTCCCTTGCTCCTGGTTGTGTGCGTTGCCCCCAGGATATGGTCTACTACTTCTTTGAAAAATATTTCCCTGCCCATAAGAAGCAAGCTGCCTTGAAGGAAATATACAACTTTGCTCAAGCTGAAGAGGAGAGTCTCCCACAAGCTTGGGGGAGGTTCATCCAGCTACTGAATGCTTTACGTGATCACCCTCTTGAGAAGAATGAAATACTTGATATCTTCTATAATGGACTTACCGATGCTTCCAAAGACCACTTAGATAGTTGTGCCGGTAGTGTTTTTAGGGAATGAATTGTAGAACAAGCTGAGATTCTATTGAATAACATCTTGTGCAATGAGAATGCTTGGACTATTCCCGAACCACCTCCTAAGCCTACTCTAAAGAAAAGAGGTATTCTATTCCTCAGTCCTGAAGATATCCAAGAAGCTAAGAAATCTATGCGAGAGAAAGGCATTAAATCTGAAGATGTCAAAAATCTACCACCTATCGAAGAGATCCATGGTCTTGATAACCCGATACAGGTGGTAGAAGTAAATTCTCTGCGTAGGTTTGATGAGAGTGATATTCCTTTTGATAAACCTGCTAGCCTATGCCTGGATGAATTTGATAACTTTGTTGCCAAACAACAGAGTTTCAATGATTATGTTAGCAGACAATTGGAAAAGAATGCTCGTATGCTTAGTCATTTAAGTGCTTGTGTGGACAGAAACGTCAATAATCTTAAGCTTCTGAGTAAACATGCCTCTATGGTTACTACTCAGATAGAACAAGTACTTAAAGCTCAAAATGACTTGCTCAATGAGTTGAATGACAATTCCGTCAGAGTCGTCACTAGAGGCGGTAGAATGACCCACGAACCTTTGTATCCCGAGGGTCATCCGAAGAGAGTTGAACAAGATTCTCAAGGGGTTAGCACTGATGCACCTAGTCATCCTAGAAAGAAGAAGAAAGATGATAGGAACCTGCACGCTAGCAACCCTGTTGCTGCTACACCTGAGAGTCCAAACGATGTCTTTGTTGGAAATATGCCCTAGAGGCAATAATAAATTAGTTATTATTATATTTCTTAGTTCATGATAATCGTTTATTATCCATGCTATAATTGTATTGATTGGAAACACAATACTTGTGTGGATACATAGACAAAACACTGTCCCTAGTAAGCCTCTAGTTGACTAGCTCGTTGATCAAAGATGGTCAAGGTTTCCTGGCCATAGGCAAGTGTTGTCACTTGATAACGGGATCACATCATTAGGAGAATCATGTGCTGGACTAGACCCAAATTAATAGACGTAGCATGTTGATCGTGTCATTTTGTTGCTACTGTTTTCTGCGTGTCAAGTATTTGTTCCTATGACCATGAGATCATATACCTCACGGACACCGGAGGAATGCTTTGTGTGTATCAAACGTCGCAACGTAACTGGGTGACTATAAAGATGCTCTACAGGTATCTCCGAAGGTGTTCGTTGAGTTAGTATGGATCGAGACTGGGATTTGTCACTCCGTGTGACGGAGAGGTATCTCGGGGCCCACTCGGTAATACAACATCACACACAAGCCTTGCAAGCAATGTGACTTAGTGTAAGTTACGGGATCTTGTATTACGGAACGAGTAAAGAGACTTGCCGGTAAACGAGATTGAAATAGGTATACGGATACTGACGATCGAATCTCGGGCAAGTAACATACCGAAGGACAAAGGGAATGACATACGGGATTATATGAATCCTTGGCACTGAGGTTCAAACGATAAGATCTTCGTAGAATATGTAGGATCCAATATGGGCATCCAGGTCCCGCTATTGGATATTGACCGAGGAATCTCTCGGGTCATGTCTACATAGTTCTCGAACCCGCAGGGTCTGCACACTTAAGGTTCGACGTTGTTTTATGCGTATTTGAGTTATATGGTTGGTTACCGAATGTTGTTCGGAGTCTCGGATGAGATCACGGACATCACGAGGGTTTCTGGAATAGTCTGGAAACGAAGATTGATATATAGGATGACCTCATTTGATTACCGGAAGGTTTTAGGAGTTACCGGGAATGTACCGGGAATGACGAATGGGTTCCGGGAGTTCACCGGGGGGGCAACCCACCCCGGGGAAGCCCATAGGCCATAAGGGTGGTGCACCAGCCCTTAGTGGGCTGGTGGGACAGCCCAAAAGGGCCCTATGCGCCATACAAAGGAAAATCAAAGAGAAAGAAAAAAAAGGGAGGTGGGAAGGAAGGGAAGGACTCCCACCCACCAAACCAAGTCCAACTCGGTTTAGGGGGGGGGAGCCTTCCGCCCTTGGACTCGGCCGACCCCCTTGGGGCTCCTTGAGCCCCAAGGCAAGGTCCCTCCCTCCCACCTATATATACGGAGGTATTGGGGCTGATTTGGGACGACTTTTCCACGGCAGCCCGACCACATACCTCCACGGTTTTTCCTCTAGATCGCGTTTCTGCGGAGCTCGGGCGGAGCCCTGCTGAGACAAGGTCATCACCAACCTCTGGAGCGCCGTCACGCTGCCGGAGAACTCTTCTACCTCTCCGGCTCTCTTGCTGGATCAAGAAGGCCGAGATCATCGTCGAGCTGTACGTGTGCTGAACGCGGAGGTGCCGTCCGTTCGGTACTAGATCGTGGGACTGATCCCGGGATTGTTCGCGGGGCGGATCGAGGGACGTGAGGACGTTCCACTACATCAACCGCGTTCACTAACGCTTCTGCTGTACGATCTACAAGGGTACGTAGATCACTCATCCCCTCTCGTACATGGACATCACCATGATAGGTCTTCGTGCGCGTAGGAAATTTTTTGTTTCCCATGCGACGTTCCCCAACAGTGGCATCATGAGCTAGGTTCATGCGTAGATGTCTTCTCGAGTAGAACACAAAAGTTTTTGTGGGCGGTGATGTGCGTTTTGCTGCCTTCCTTAGTCTTTTCTTGATTCCACGGTATTGTTGGATCGAAGCGGCTCGGACCGACATTACTCGTACGCTTACGAGAGACTGGTTTCATCGCTACGAGTAACTCAGTTTCTCAAAGATGATTGGCGGGTGTCAGTTTCTCCAACTTTAGTTGAATCGGAATTGACCGAGGAGGTCCTTGGATGAGGTTAAATAGCAACTCATATATCTCCGTTGTGGTGTTTGCGTAAGTAAGATGCGATCCTACTAGATACCCATGGTCACCACGTAAAACATGCAACAACAAAATTAGAGGACGTCTAACTTGTTTTTGCAGGGTATGCTTGTGATGTGATATGGCCAACGATGTGATGTGAAATATTGGATGTATGAGATGATCATGTTGTAATAGAAAATATCGACTTGCACGTCGATGGTACGGCAACCGGCTGGAGCCATAGGGTTGTCTTTATAACTAACGTTTGTGCTTGCAGATGCGTTTACTATTTTGCTAGGACGTAGCTTTAGTAGTAATAGCATGAGTAGCACGACAACCCCGATGGCGACACATTGATGGAGATCATGGTGTGACGCCGGTGGCAAGAAGATCGTGCCGGTGCTTTGGTGATGGAGATCAAGAAGCACGTGATGATGGCCATATCATGTCACTTATGAATTGCATGTGATGTTAATCCTTTTATGCACCTTATTTTGCTTAGAACGACGGTAGCATTATGAGGTGATCTCTCACTACAAGACGAAATTGTGTTCTCCCCAATTGTGCACCGTTGCTACAGTTCGTCGTTTCGAGACACCACGTGATGATCGGGTGTGATAGACTCAACGTTCACATACAACGGGTGCAAAACAGTTGCGCACGCGGAACACTCGGGTTAAGCTTGACGAGCCTAGCATGTGCAGACATGGCCTCGGAACACATGAGACCGAAAGGTCGATCATGAATCATATAGATGATATGATTAGCATAGGGATGCTTACCACTGAAACTATACTCAACTCACGTGATGATCGGACTTGAGCTAGTGTAAGTGGATCATGAACCACTCAAATGACTAGAGAGATGTACTTTTTGAGTGGGAGTTCTTAAGTAATATGATTAATTGAACTAATTGTCATGAACATAGTCTAATGGTCTTTGCGAATTACGATGTAGCTTGCGCTATAGCTCTACTGTTTTTATATGTTCCTAGAGAAAATTTAGTTGAAAATTGATAGTAGCAAACTTTGCAGACTGAGTCTGTAAAACCGAGGATTGTCCTCGTTGCTACGCAGAAGGCTTATGTCCTTAATGCACCACTCGGTGTGCTGCATCTCGAGCGTCGTCTGTGGATGCTATGAACATCCGACATACACGTTTCTGATGACTACACGATAGTTCAGTGCAAAATACTTAATGGCTTAGAAGCAAGGCGCCGAAAACGTTGTAAAACGTCACGGAACATAAGTGATGTTCTAAAGAGATGAAATTGTGATTTCATGCTTGTGCCCTTGTTAAGAGGTACGAGACCTCCAACAAGATTCTTTGTCCACAAAGTAAAGGAGAAAAGCTCAATCGTTGAGCGTGTGCTCAGATTGTCTGAGTACGATAATCACTTGAATCAAGTGGGAGTTAATCTTCCAGATGAGATAGTGATGGTTCTCCAAAGTCACTGCCACCAAGCTGTGAGAGCTTCGTGATGAACTATAACATATCAAGGATAGATACAATGATCCTTGAGCGATTCGCGATGTTTGACACTGCGAAAGTAGAAATCAAGAAGGAGCGTCAATAGTTGATGGTTTGTAAAACCACTAAGTTTCAAGAAAGGAAAGGGCTAGAAGGGATACTTCGTGAAACGGCAAAACAGTTGCTGCACTAATGAAGAGACCCAAGATTAAACCCAAACCCGAGACTAAGTGCTTCTGTAATGAGGGGAACAGTCACTGAGGCGGAGCAACTCTATATACTTGGTAGATAAGAAGGCTGGCAAAAGTCGAAAGAAGTGTATTTGATATACATGATGTTGATGTGTACTTTATTAGTACTCCTAGTAGCATGAGTGTATTGGATACCGGTTCGGTTGCTAAGTGATTAGTAACACGAAATGAAAGCTACGGCATAAACGGAGACTATCTAAAGGCGAGGTGACGATACGTGTTGGAAGTGTTTCCAAGGTTGATATGATCAAACGTCGCACGCTCCCTCTACCATCGGGATTGGTGTTAAACCTAAATAATTGTTATTTGGTGCTTGCGTTAAGCATGAACATGATTGGATCGTGTTTATTGCAATACGATTATTCATTTAAGGAGAATAATGGTTACTCTATTTTCTTGAATATTCACCTTCAATGGTTTATTGAATCTCGATCGTAGTGTTACACATGTTCATGATATTGGTGCCAAAAGATACGAGTTAATGATGATAGTACCACTTACTTGTGGCACTGCCGCTTGAGTCATGTTAGTATAAATTGCATGAAGAGGCTCCATGCTGATGGATCTTTGTACTCACCTGATTTCGAATCACTAGTGACATGCAAATCATACCACATGAGCAAGGCCTTGTTTTCATTGAGATGAAATAAGATAATAACTTGTTGGAAGTGATACATTTTGATGTATGCAGTCCAATGGGTGCTGAGGCACGTAGTGGATATCGTTATGTTCTTACTTCACTGACGATTTGAGTAGATACAGGAGTATTTACTTAATGAATCACAAGTCTGAAATGTTGAAAAGTTCAATTCCGTTTCAGAGTGAAGTTCGTCGTAACAAGAGGATAAACTGTCTACGATATGATCATGGAAATGAATATCTGAGTTACGAGTTTTGATACGCAGTTAAGACAATGTGGAAATTGTTTCGCAGTTCATGCCACCTGGAACATCATAGTGTGATGATGTGTCTGAACGTCATAGCCATGCACTATTTGGTATGGTGCATACTATGATGTCTCTTATCGAATTACCACTATCGTTTATGGGTTATGCATTAGAGACAACCGCACTCACTTTAAATAGGGCACCGCGTATTTCCGTTGAGATGACACAGTATAGACTGAGGTTTAGAGAAATCTAAACTGTCGTTTCTTGAAAGTTTGGGGCTTCGACACTTATGTGAAAAAGTTTCAGTCTGATAAGCTCGAACCCAAAGCGGATAAATGCATCTTCATAGGATATCCAAAACAGTTGGGTACATCTCCTATCTCAGATCCGAAAGCAAAGTGTTTGTTTCTAGAAACGGATCCTTTCTCGAGGAAAGGTTTCTCTCGAAAGAATTGAGTGGGAGGGTAGTAGAACTTGATGAGGTTATTGAACCATCACTTCAACCAGTGTGTAGCAGGGCGCATGAAGTTGTTCGTGTGGCGCCTACACTAATTGAAGTGGAAGCTAATGATGGTGATCATCAAGCATCGGATCAAGTTACTACAAGCCTCGTAGGTTGACAAGGTCGCATACTACTACAGAGTGGTACGGTAACCCTGTCTTGGAGGTCATGTTGTTGAGGAACAGTGAACCTATGAGTTATGGAGAAAGCAATGGTGGGCCCAGATTCCGACAAATGGCTGGAAGCCATGAAATCCGAGAGAGGATCCATGTATGAAAACAAAGTGTAGACTTTGAAAGAACTACTTGATGGTCATAAGACTATTGAGTAAAGATGGATCTTTAAAAGAAGACAGACGATGATGGTGATAAGTCACTATTAAGAAAAGCTCGACTTGTCGCAAAGATGTTTTCGACAAGATCAAACAGTTGACTATGATGAGACTTTCTCACTCGTAGCGATGCTAAAGGTCTGTTAGAATTATGTTAGTTGCTGATGCATTATTTATGAAATATTGCACGTAGGATGTCAAAACATTGTTTTCTCGACGGTTTCCTTGAGCAAACATTGTATGTGATACAACCAGAAGGTTTTGTCGATCCTAAAGATACTAGCAAGTATGCAAGCTCCAGTGATCCTTCAATGGACTCGTGCAAGCATCTCGGAGTTGGAATATACACTTTGATGAGATGATCAAAGATTTTGGGTTTGTACAAGGTTTATGAGAAACTTGTATTTCCAAAGAAGTGAGTGGGAGCACTATAGAATTTCTGATAAGTATATGTGGTTGACATATTGTGGATGAGAAGTAATGTAGAATTTCTGTAAAACATACAAGGTTGTTTGAAAGGAGTTTTCAATGGAATACCTGGATTGAGCTACTTGAACGTTGAGCATCAAAGATCTATGGAGATAGATCGAAAGCGCTTAATGGAAGTTTCAACAAGATGCATGCCTTGACAAGTTTTTGAAGGAGTTCAAAATAGATCAGCAAAGAAGGAGTTCTTGGTTGCGTTGTGAGGTGTGAATTTGAGTAAGACTCAAAACCCGACCACGGCAGAATAAAGAGAATAGACGAAGGTCGTCTTCTATGCCTTAGCCATAGAATCTAAAGTATGCCATGCTGTGTACCGCACCTGATGTGTGCCTTGACTCAAAGTCTGTCGAGAGGTACAGAGAGTGATCCATGATTGAATCACTAGCAGCGGTCAAAATTTATCCTTAGTAACTAATGGACTAAGGAATCTTTCTCGATTATGGAGGTGGTTAAAGAGTTCGTCGTAAAGGGTTACGTCGACGCAAGCTTTGACACTAATCCGAATAACTATGAGTAGTTAAACGGATTCGTATAGTAGAGTAGATATTTGGAGCAATTCCGAATAGCACGTAGTATCAGCATCTATAAGATGACATAAAGATTTGTAAAGAACGCACAGATCTGAAAGTTTCAGAACCGTTGACTAAAACCTCTCTCACGAGCAAGACGTGATCAGACCCCATAACTATATGGGTATTGGATTCGTTGGAATCACATGGTGATGTGAACTAGATTATTGACTCTAGTGCAAGTGGGAGACAGTTGGAAATATGCCCTAGAGGCAATAATAAATTAGTTATTATTATATTTCTTAGTTCATGATAATCGTTTATTATCCATGCTATAATTGTATTGATTGGAAACACAATACTTGTGTGGATACTTAGACAAAACACTGTCCCTAGTAAGCCTCTAGTTGACTAGCTCGTTGATCAAAGATGGTCAAGGCTTCCTGGCCATAGGCAAGTGTTGTCACTTGATAACGGGATCACATCATTAGGAGAATCATGTGATGGACTAGACCCAAACTAATAGACGTAGCATGTTGATCGTGTCATTTTGTTGCTACTGTTTTCTGCGTGTCAAGTATTTGTTCCTATGACCAAGAGATCATATAACTCACGGACACCGGAGGAATGCTTTGTGTGTATCAAACGTCGCAACGTAACTGGGTGACTATAAAGATGCTCTACAGGTATCTCCGAAGGTGTTCGTTGAGTTAGTATGGATCGAGACTCGGATTTGTCACTCCGTGTGACGGAGAGGTATCTCGGGGCCCACTCGGTAATACAACATCACACACAAGCCTTGCAAGCAATGTGACTTAGTGTAAGTTACGGGATCTTGTATTACGGAATGAGTAAAGAGACTTGCCGGTAAACGAGATTGAAATAGGTATACGGATACTAACGATCGAATCTCGGGCAAGTAACATACCGAAGGACAAAGGGAATGACATACGGGATTATATGAATCCTTGGCACTGAGGTTCAAACGATAAGATCTTCGTAGAATATGTAGGATCCAATATGGGCATCCAGGTCCCGCTATTGGATATTGACCGAGGAATCTCTCGGGTCATGTCTACATAGTTCTCGAACCCGCAGGGTCTGCACACTTAAGGTTCGACGTTGTTTTATGCGTATTTGAGTTATATGGTTGGTTACCGAATGTTGTTCGGAGTCCCGGATGAGATCACGGACGTCACGAGGGTTTCCGGAATAGTCCGGAAACGAAGATTGATATATAGGATGACCTCATTTGATTACCGGAAGGTTTTCGGAGTTACCGGGAATGACGAATGGGTTCGGGAGTTCACCGGGGGGGCAACCCACCCCGGGGAAGCCCATAGGCCATAAGGGTGGCACACCAGCCCTTAGTGGGCTGGTGGGACAGCCCAAAAGGGCCCTATGCGCCATACAAAGGAAAATCAAAGAGAAAGAAAAAAAAGGGAGGTGGGAAGGAAGGGAAGGACTCCCACCCACCAAACCAAGTCCAACTCGGTTTGGGGGGGGGGGAGCCTTCCCCCCTTGGACTCGGCCGACCCCCTTGGGGCTCCTTGAGCCCCAAGGCAAGGTCCCCTCCCTCCCACCTATATATACGGAGGTATTGGGGCTGATTTGGGACGACTTTTCCACGGCAGCCCGACCACATACCTCCACGGTTTTTCCTCTAGATCGCGTTTCTGCGGAGCTCGGGCGGAGCCGTGCTGAGACAAGGTCATCACCAACCTCCGGAGCGCCGTCACGCTGCCGGAGAACTCTTCTACCTCTCCGTCTCTCTTGCTGGATCAAGAAGGCCGAGATCATCATCGAGATGTACGTGTGCTGAACGCGGAGGTGCCGTCCGTTCGGTACTAGATCGTGGGACTGATCGCGGGATTGTTCGCGGGGCGGATCGAGGGACGTGAGGATGTTCCACTACATCAACCGCGTTCACTAACGCTTCTTCTGTACGATCTACAAGGGTACGTAGATCACTCATCCCCTCTCGTAGATGGACATCACCATGATAGGTCTTCGTGCGCGTAGGAAGATTTTTGTTTCCCATGCGACGTTCCCCAATAGTCTCTGTCTCTAATGCTGAAACACAATCTGATGATGAACATGAGCCTAATGATAATATCAATAGTGATGTTCATGATGATGCTCAACCTTGCAATGAAAAGGATGTGGAGATTGAACCTGATCTTGCTAACTGTCACGCCCAAGATGCGACCCTATCCTCAATTTGGCACAAAGGCCTCGTCAGGGATAGAAGCGCATCTCGTCGTGTCGCAAGAATGGATATCGTTACAAGTACATGTATTGAAAAGAAGAGATATACATAAAGAGTTGGCTTACACTCGCCACAAGCTACATCAGAGTCACAACAGTACATTACATATACATCAAGAGTAAGAGCAGGGTCCGACTACGGACGAAAACAAACGAGAAAATAAGAACGACGTCCATCCTTGCTATCCCAGGCTGCCGGACTAGAACCCATCCTAGACGATGAAGAAGAAGAAGAAGGAGCAACTTCAAATGAACAATCAACGCGCTCGCGTCAAGTAACCTTTACCTGTACCTGCAACTGGTGTTGTAGTAATCTGTGAGCCACGGGGGACTCAGCAATCTCATTTCCAAAGGTATCAAGACTAGCAAAGCTTAATGGGTGCGGTATGGTTAAGTGGTGAGGTTGCAGCAGCGGCTAAGCATATATTTGGGTGGCTAAACTTACGAGTACAAGAAATAAGAGGGGGAAGATCTACGCATAACGGACGTGAACTACTGTTGATCAAATGAATGATCCTGAACACCTACCTACGTCAGACATAACCCCACCGTGTCCTCGATCGGATTAAGAACTCGTGAAAGAGACAGTCATGGTTACGCACACAGTTGGCATATTTTAATCAAGTTAACTTCAAGTTATCTAGAACCAGTGTTAAACAAAGTTTCCACGTTGCCACATAACCACGGGCACAGCTTTCCGAAAGATTTAACCCTGCAGGGGTGCTCCAACTAGTCATCACAAATTACCACAAGCCGCATAGAAATCCTCAATCACGAAGCTCGCGATCTCGTCGGATTCCCTAGTGGAAAACCTCAACTCTGAGATTACCCAAAGCATCACCGGAATCCCGATGCACAAGATATCTCGTCAAAGGTAAAACTAATCCAGCAGGGCCACCTGACGTGTCGATGAACCCGATAGGAGTCGCATACCTCGTTGTCAGGACACGACGGATGATCTAGACGTCGGGATCGATAAACCTCCGGGTGACCAGAGGGGCGCCGGACATCGCTCAGGTGGGACCAACACTCATGAGGAGCACTGGCCCGGGGGTTGATTAAATTATCCTCAGGGTCCGGAAAGTCCCTATGCAATTTTATTAGGTGATTCGGAAAATGTAGTACCAAAGTTGGGCCTTGCCAGACCAGCTTTAATCTAAAACGAATTATCAAGGGGGTCCCCATAACAACCCCGATTGTGTTAGGAGCGCTCATTTATGGAACATAACACCGGTAGCCGAAACTAAGGGGGGCAAAGATGGAACAAAACACTAGGCTAGAAAGGCCGAGCCTTCCACCATTTACCAAGTATATAGGTGCATCAAATCAAATAGCATTAATATGGTGATATGACAAGGAACCCATGTTTTCACATGGAAGCAACTGCACCTGCAACTAGCAACGCTAACAACATGGTTAAGCAAGCGGTAACATAGCCAATCAGTAGTTTGCTAGGTTGAACAAGTTGAAGGTCAACATGGCATTGTTGAGAGGCTGATATTTAACAGGTGGTAGGCAACGAGACATAATCGATAGAAGCGATAAAACTAGCATGGCAATGATAGTAATGGTATCTGGGGAAATGGTCATCTTGCCTGAGATCCCGCTTGGAAGAAGAATGCCTCCGTGAAGCAGACGAACCGACGTAGTCGAACGGGTCCTCACATCCGACACGCTTGCGGAACTCTATCGTGACGAAGCAAACCGGAAACACAAATCATCACACGGAATTCACCACACGATGCACAACACAATGATGCATGAACAGCTGAATACATGCAAGTCACGGCATGACAATTCACACAATCAAACACTACACATTAAGTGAAGTTCAATATGCGACGAGTTGCATATTGACGAAACTCCACGTTAATTATTTAGTTCTATCCCGATTAGATACACGGCAATATTAAATGTGGTTAAACATGGCAAGAGGTGAAGCGCAATTAATCTACCTATCTAGGCATTTTAAATGAGGTCGGAAATGACATATAGCACCTCCGAGACGACCTCACATGTTAATTTACAATTCTGTCCAGATCTGAACTAATACCTTTAATTAGTTGTTAAACAGCAAAACAAATAGGTTCACGCGATTCTACGCGTCATTTCAAGCAAACTGCACATAGAGATCATCTCCAACGGAGCTACGGATCAAAAGATACAAGCACCGCAAGATATGATGGCATGAATGTAATATGTGTGCAACGACGGTCACAAGCACTTCAAAACATACAACCAGCAAGATAAAATGAAACTACACGAGATTCTAATCAAGTTTCATGTAGGACACGATCAAATCGGAGCTACAGTTCAACAACTACGAGCAAAACAAGAAATGACTACAAACTGCGAAAATCAGCCACATAGCATTTTCTACGCCCCACAACTACGGGCTACACAACTCCGATAAACTCAAGCAAGGCATCACGCGAAAGAGGGCAAGAAGCACTACTACAAACAACTAACAACAACTAGCATGGCATCATGGATCACTAGGGAAAGAAGACACAAAATGGCATCCCACACACTATTCCAGACTTAGTGAAAATAACACCTCATGAAAGTGCAGTTTTTTCGATCTGAAGCCATATTGACAGCAGCAAAACCATAAGCTACATGACTCCAAATGTCATGGAAATTCACAGCATGCTAGAGAAACACAAGGGCTTCAACTAAATCCATTGGACCAACCTCAAAAGAGCTACAGATCAGAAGATACAAGCAAGACAAGACAACAACAAAACATAACATATTCCAGACTTAGAAATATTTCAGCACCTCCAAATCAGCACTATTTCTAGCAACTTGAGAGCTAGCAAACGACACCCAAACATCCATTTCTATTGCAACCAAAAATACCAGGGGCTAGTCTAAACATCAAAGAACAACTCCCTAGTTGACAACTTAATCAAACGGAGCACGGAATAAATCCTACAAAATAAACAAAAGGGCATCACGGCAAAATATCGCGCGAACTAACTTACTCAAAAGCTAAAACTAATTGCACAGAAAAATCCCATGGATTTTTCTACCCCGAAAACATATAAAATATGTGGGCTTGCAACACAACAATATTTCCACACATAAATGCGAGAGAACGTCCTAAACACAGAAAATAATCTAGCGACAAATCCCTACGTGAAAAAATACAAATGATCGCTCTAAAATACATGCAAAAATGGTTCCTAAAACATGGACATTTAATCTATGGTATACGGGCAATCCGGACACGCACGAGAAATTACTACGGAACGGATCCTATTGAAACAACACGCAAAACAATGCATTAGGCACTTCAAACTGCCTCAAATAATTATGCAAGTTAGAAATTCGAAATCTACGCAGAATTCTACACAAAATCCATATGCTACACATTCTGATCCGACACACGTATTAAAAGTTATACGCGTTTTAATATCAGCTATTCCTTTGAAAAATAATAATTAAATCTAAGCCTTTAAAAAAACATCTATGGGCCGATTTGTAACCAGGCCCGAAATGGAGGCATGGCGCGATTTAACTAAACTGCGCCCTGTGTGAAAAATAGAGGGGCTCGGGGTGCTCCTCACCTTGGGCTTGGGGACGCTGGGCCTTGCGTGAAGGTGGCCTGAAGGAGGCCGGGCGACTCGGCCTCGGGCGCTCCTGGGCCGAGCGGGAGGCCCGCCCACCTGGCTGCGGGCATTCCCTGCTCGTCTTCCTCCCGAGGCAGGCAGGAACGGTGGCGACAGCTGAGGCGAGCGCCGGCGAAGGGAGCAGAGCCGACGGGGCGAGGGCGCATGCGGCCGGATCTGGCCTCGGGGTGCCGGATCTAAGAGGAGGCGTGGAGAGCTCGGCCGACGGCGGCATCCATGGTGAGATGGCTGAGCTCGAGCTGCGGGGCGGCAAGGTGGTGCCGGGCTGGTCTCTGGCTGTCGCGGCTCCGGCAGCACGGCTCGGCCAAGGGCGGCGGCAGGAGGCGGCGACCGGAGGGCACGGCGGCCATGGGAGGCGCGGGAAGTGCAGATCGGGAGGAGGAGGGAGCCGGCTGGGGGCGCGCTGGATCCGGGCTTGGGCGGGCCCAGATGGGCTTCGCGGGCCCGTCGGCTGGAGGGAGGAGAGAGGCTGCGCGGCTAGGGTTTTAGGGGCGCGGTTTTCGAGGCAGGGTTAGGGGAGACTAAAAATGGAAGGGGAGGTTGTCTATTTATAGACAATGGGGGGCTAGGTTTAGCAGAATTTCGCCCCGGTTTCAACCGTGCTATTGGAACCGAACGATCTCGAACGCGGGACGGGCTAAGTGGCCATGTAGAGTAGGTTAGCCGGAGATGAGAGGGAAAACGGGCACCCGGCAACGCGATTTAAAATACCGAAAAACGTCCGACGATAGACCGGATACGGTGCCGCTACGGTCGACCGTTCGGGTACCAGACGGACTCCGATTGCGACGAAATTCGACACTCGGCCTACCTATATTAAAATAACACCGCACGTCAAATCTCAACCCGTTCGGAGAAAGTTTTACGCACACTTTTAAAACAGGGTTTCGAACGATGCCATAGGCGCGTGCGAGTGCGGTCGGACTCAGAACGAACAACGACGAGAACCAGCAATTACGAACGGATGCAAGTTTTGAAAACGGGCGGAAACGAAGATGCCGATGCAATGCTGATGATGCGCATGATGCGATGATGATGCGACAAATAAAATAAGCCACATGACGAAATCGGAAAAAAGGGGAATCTTCTGGAACGTCGGCATCGGGCTGTCACAATAACCCACAGCCTAAGACTAAGAGATACGATAAGAATGGCTTCGCTGCTGGGAAGCACGTTAAAGAAAGGGAACCATGGTTTCAGAAACCCATGCCCTTTCCTCCCAAACCATCCAAGAAAAATGATAATGAGGATTTTGAGCGATTCGTTGAGATGATCAAATCTGTCTTTCTGCAAATGCATTTGACGGATATGCTCAAGATGTCTCCGTATGCTAAGTACATGAAAGATATTGTGACTAATAAGAGGAGGATACGTGAGGTTGAGATTTCCACCATGCTTGCTAACTATACCTTCAAGGGTGGAACTCCTAAAAAACTAGGTGATCCCGGTGTGCGCACTATACCTTGCTCCATTAAAGGTAACTACGTTAGAACTGCTTTGTGCGACCTTGGAGCCGGTGTTAGTGTTATGCCTCTCTCTCTTTATCGTAGACTTGAACTGGATAAGTTGACACCCACTGAAATCTCTCTGCAAATGACCGACAAATCAACTGCTTTCCCTATCGGCATTTGCGAGGAAGTGCCTGTGGTGGTTGCTAACATCACTATCTTAACAGACTTTGTTATCTTGGATATCCCCGAGGACGATGCCATGGGTGTCATCCTTGGAAGACCCTTTTTAAACACCGCAGGGGCTGTTATAGATTGCAACAAAGGCAATGTCACTTTCCATGTCAACGGTAATGAGCATACGGTGCACTTTCCGAAGAAACAATATCGAGTACATTGCATCAATGCTATCGAAAAAACTTCATTGATTCTTATTGGGAGCTTTGAATGCCCTATTCCTCGTGACAAGATGAAGTATGATTTGCTTGTTGGGGAGATACACATCCCCATTGAGGTAACCTAGTGGCTATTCAAAAATTCTCCGTTCTCTTTTGCGATTCGAAAAGGATTGTCGAGGAGACTTGATCAACCTCATTGGGGGATTTTCTTTCGATGACCATGAGATGGATGAATCGAGGAGTCGCAAACCTCTGTTCCAAGCTTTCACTTTAGGTTGCTTAGAAGAAAAATGATAGATTCAGTTTAGTTTTCCCTGTTTTTTGTTTCAGCGTCCGGTAGAAAAATACCCCTACAATAAAAGTTCTCCGAACGTCCTGAAAATCAAGTATGATTTTTTCTGGAATTTTTGAAAAATTCTGAGACAAAGAGCTTGTGTGGGGGCTGCACCAGTGGGCCACAAGCCCTTGGGGCGCGGGCACCCCCCCTGGCCGCCACCCAGGCTTGTGGGGCCCATAGGCACCCCCTGTTGGAATTATGCCCTAGAGGCAATAATAAATATAGTTATTATTATAATTCCTGAATCAAGATAATAGTTTATTGTCCATGCTATAATTGTATTGAATGAAGACTCATTTACATGTGTGGATACATAGACAAAACACCGTCCCTAGCATGCCTCTAGTTGGCTAGCCAGTTGATCGATGATAGTCAGTGTCTTCTGATTATGAACAAGGTGTTGTTGCTTGATAACTGGATCACGTCATTGGGAGAATCACGTGATGGACTAGACCCAAACTAATAGACGTAGCATGTTGATCGTGTCATTTTGTTGTTACTGTTTTCTGTGTGTCAAGTATTTATTCCTATGACCATGAGATCATATAACTCACTGACGCCGGAGAAATGCTTTGTGTGTATCAAACGTCGCAACGTAACTGGGTGACTATAAAGATGCTCTACAGGTATCTCCGAAGGTGTTAGTTGAGTTAGTATGGATCAAGACTGGGATTTGTCACTCCGTGTGACGGAGAGGTATCTCGGGGCCCACTCGGTAATACAACATCACACACAAGCCTTGCAAGCAATGTAACTTAGTGTAAGTTGTGGGATCTTGTATTACGGAAGGAGTAAAGAGAATTGCCGGTAAACGAGATTGAAATAGGTATGCAGATACTGACGATCGAATCTCGGGCAAGTAACATACCGAAGGATAAAAGGAATGACATACGGGATTATACGAATCCTTGGCACTGAGGTTCAAACGATAAGATCTTCGTAGAATATGTAGGATCCAATATGGGCATCCAGGTCCCGCTATTGGATATTGACCGAGGAGTCCCTCGGGTCATGTCTACATAGTTCTCGAACCCGCAGGGTCTGCACACTTAAGGTTCGACGTTGTTTTATGCGTATTTGAGTTATATGGTTGGTTACCGAATGTTGTTCGGAGTCCCGGATGAGATCACGGACATCACGAGGGTTTCCAGAATGGTCCGGAAACGAAGATTGATATATAGGATGACCTCATTTGATTACCGGAAGGTTTTCGGAGTTACCGGGAATGTACCGGGAATGACGAATGGGTTCCGGGAGTTCACCGGGGGGGGGGGGCAACCCACCCCGGGGAAGCCCATAGGCCATGAGGGTGGCGCACCAGCCCTTAGTGGGCTGGTGGGACAGCCCAAAAAGGCCCTATGCGCCAAGGATAAGAAATCAAAGGAAAAAGGAAAAAAAAGGAGGAGATGGGAAGGGAGGGGGACTCCCTCCCACCAAACCTAGTCCAACTCGGTTTGGGGGGGGAGAGTCCTCCCCCTTGGCTCGGCCGACTCCTTGAGGGTCCTTGGACCCCAAGGCAAGGCCCCCTCCCTCCCACCTATATATACGGAGGTTTTAGGGCTGATTTGTGACAACTTTTGCCACGGCAGCCCGACCACATACCTCCACGGTTTTTCCTCTAGATCGCGTTTCTGCGGAGCTCGGGCGGAGCCCTGCTGAGACAAGGTCATCACCAACCTCCGGAGCGCCGTCACGCTACCGGAGAACTCTTCTACCTCTCCGTCTCTCTTGCTGGATCAAGAAGGCCGAGATCATCGTCGAGCTGTACGTGTGCTGAACGCGGAGGTGCCGTCCGTTCGGTACTAGATCGTGGGACTGATCGCGGGATTGTTCGCGGGGCGGATCGAGGGACGTGAGGACGTTCCACTACATCAACCGCGTTCTCTAACGCTTCTGCTGTACGGTCTACAAGGGTATGTAGATCACTCATCCCCTCTCGTAGATGGACATCACCATGATAGGTCTTCGTGCGTGTAGGAAATTTTTTGTTTCCCATGCGACGTTCCCCAACAGTGGCATCATGAGCTAGGTTCATGCGTAGATGTCTTCTCGAGTAGAACACAAAAGGTTTTGTGGGCGGTGATGTGCACTTTGCTGCCATCCTTAGTCTTTTCTTGATTCCGCGGTATTGTTGGATTGAAGCGGCTTGGACCGACATTACTCGTACGCTTACGAGAGACTGGTTTCATTGTTACGAGTAACCCCCTTTGCTCAAAGATGACTGGCAAGTGACGGTTTCTCCAACTTTAGTTGAATCGGATTTGACCGAGGAGGTCCTTGGATGAGGTTAAATAGCAACTCATATATCTCCGTTGTGGTGTTTGCGTAAGTAAGATGCGATCCTACTAGATACCCTTGGTCACCACGTAAAACATGCAACAACAAAATTAGAGGACGTCTAACTTGTTTTTGCAGGGTATGATTGTGATGTGATATGGCCAACGATGTGATGTGATATATTGGATGTATGAGATGATCATGTTGTAATAGAAATATCGACTTGCATGTCGATGGTACGGCAACCGGTAGGAGCCATAGGGTTGTCTTTATACTAACGTTTGTGCTTGCAGATGCGTTTACTATTTTGCTAGGATGTAGCTTTAGTAGTAATAGCATAAGTAGCACGACAACCCCGATGGCGACACGTTGATGGATGATCATGGTGTGGCACTGGTGACAAGAAGATCGTGCCGGTGCTTTGGTGATGGAGATCAAGAAGCACGTGATGATGGCCATATCATGTCACTTATGAATTGCATGTGATGTTAATCCTTTGATGCACCTTATTTTGCTTAGAACGACGGTAGCATTATGAGGTGATCTCTGACTAAAATTTCAAGATGAAATTGTGTTCTCCCCGACTGTGCACCGTTCCTACAGTTCGTCGTTTCGAGACACCACGTGATGATCGGGTGTGATAGACTCAACGTTCACATACAACAGGTGCAAAACAGTTGCGCATGCGGAACACTCGGGTTAAGCTTGACGAGCCTAGCATGTGCAGACATGGCCTCGGAACACATGAGACCAAAAGGTCGATCATGAATCATATAGTTGATATGATTAGCATAGGGATGCTTACCACTGAAACTATACTCAACTCACGTGATGATCGGACTTGGGATAGTGTAAGTGGATCATGAACCACTCAAATGACTAGAGAGATGTACTTTTTGAGTGGGAGTTTAGCATATAATTTGATTAAGTTGAACTCTAATTATCTTGAACATAGTCTAAGTCCACTTTGAATATATTTGTGTTGTAGATCATGGCTCACGCGACAGTCATCCTGAATTTTAATACGTTCCTAGAGAAAGCTAAGTTGAAAGATGATGGAAGCAACTTTGTAGACTGGGCTCGTAATCTTAAGCTAATCTTACAAGCTGGGAAGAAGGATTATGTCCTTAATGCTGCGCTAGGAGATGAAGCACCCGCTACGGCTGATCAGGATGTTGAGAACACTTGGTTAGCACGTAAGGAGGACTACTCAATAGTTCAATGTGCAGTCTTGTATGGCTTAGAACCGGGACTTCAACGTCGCTTTGAGCGTCATGGAGCATTTGAGATGTTCCAGGAGTTGGAGTTTATCTTTCAGAAGAATGCCCGGATCGAGAGGTATGAGACCTCCGATAAATTCTATGCTTGCAAGATGGAGGAAAACTCGTCTGTCAGTGAACATGTGCTCAAAATGTCTGGGTACTCAAACCTTCTAGCTAAGCTGGGGATTGAACTCCCGCAAGAAGCTACCACTGACAGAATCCTTCAATCACTGCCGCCAAGCTATAAAGGCTTTGTGTTGAACTACAACATGCAAGGGATGAACAAGTCTCCCGGCGAGTTGTTTGCGATGCTGAAAGTCGCAGAGTCTGAACTCCGTAAAGAGCATCAAGTGTTGATGGTGAGCAAGACCACTAGTTTCAAGAGAAACGGCAAAGGCAAGAAGGGCAATTCGAAGAAGAGCGGCAAGACTGTTGCCAATCCGCCGAAGAAACCCAAGGCTGGACCTAAGCCTGAAACAGAGTGCTTCTATTGCAAGGGTATGGGTCACTGGAAGCGCAATTGCCCCAAGTATCTGGCAGATAAGAAGGCGGGCAAAGAAAAATCAGGTATATTTGATATACATGTTATTGATGTGTACTTAACCGGCTCTCGTAGTAGTGCCTGGGTATTCGATACCGGTTCTGTTGCTCATATTTGCAACTCGAAACAGGAACTGCGGAATAGACGAAGGCTGGCAAAAGACGAAGTGACGATGCGCGTGGGAAATGGTTCCAAGGTTGATGCAATCGCCGCCGGCACAGTGTCACTTCAGCTACCATCGGGATTAGTGATGAACTTAAATCATTGTTATTTAGTGCCTGCGTTGAGCATGAACATTATATCTGGATCTTGTTTATTGCGAGACGGTTACTCTTTTAAGTCTGAGAATAATGGTTGTTCTATTTCTATGAGTAACATCTTTTATGGTCATGCACCGAATGTGAGAGGATTGTTCATATTGAATCTTGATAGCGATACGCATATACATAACATTGAGACCAAAAGAGCTAGAGTAAACAATGATAGCGCCATATTTTTGTGGCGCTGCCGCTTGGGTCATATTGGTGTAAAGCGCATGAAGAAACTCCATGCTGATGGACTTTTAGAGTCTCTTGACTTTGATTCACTTGACACGTGCGAACCATGCCTCATGGGCAAGATGACTAAGACTCCGTTCTCCGGAACAATGGAGCGTGCAAGTGACTTGTTGGAAATCATACATACCGATGTGTGTGGTCCAATGAGCGTAGAGGCACGCGGCGGATATCGTTATTTTCTCACCTTCACTGACGATTTAAGTAGATATGGTTATGTCTACTTGATGAAGCACAAGTCTGAAACATTTGAAAAGTTCAAGCAATTTCAGAGTGAAGTGGAAAATCATTGTAACAAAAAGATCAAGTTCCTATGGTCTGATCGTGGGGGTGAATATCTGAGTTTCGAGTTTGGTGCTCACTTAAGACAATGTGGAATTGTTTCGCAGTTAACACCGCCTGGAACACCACAGCGTAATGGTGTGTCCGAACGTCGTAATCGTACTTTGTTAGAGATGGTGCGATCTATGATGTCTCTTACTGATTTGCCGTTATCCTTTTGGGGTTATGCATTAGAAACAGCTGCATTCACTTTAAATAGGGCACCATCAAAATCCGTTGAGACGACACCATACGAACTGTGGTATGGCAAGAGGCCAAAGTTGTCGTTTCTTAAAGTTTGGGGATGTGATGCTTATGTCAAAAAGCTTCAGCCTGAAAAGCTGGAACCCAAAGCGGAAAAGTGCGTCTTCATAGCTTACCCAAAATAGGCAGTTGGGTACACCTTCTATCTCAAATCCGAGGGCAAAGTGTTTGTTGCTAAGAACGGAACTTTTCTCGAGAAGGAGTTTCTCTCGAGAGAATTGAGTGGGAGGAAGATAGAACTTGACGAGGTTGTCGAACCTCTCATCCCTCTGGATGGTGGCGCAGGGCAAGGGGAAACCTCTGTCGTTGCGACGCCGGTTGAGGAGGAAGTTAATGATGATGATCATGAAACTCCAGTTCAAGTTTCTGTTGAACCACGCAGGTCGACGAGATCACGTGCTGCTCCAGAGTGGTACGCTAATCCCGTCTTATCAATCATGTTGTTAGACAACAATGAACCTGCGAGTTATGAAGAAGCAATGGTGGGCCCAGATTCCAACAAATGGCTAGAAGCCATGAAATCCGAGATAGGATCCATGTATGAGAACAAAGTGTGGACTTTGGAGATACTACCTGAGGGCCGCAAGGCTATTCAGAACAAATGGATCTTTAAGAAGAAGATGGACGCTGACGGTAATGTGACCGTTTGTAAAGCTCGACTTGTGGCAAAGGGTTTTTCACAAGTTCCAGGAGTTGACTACGATGAGACTTTCTCACCCGTAGCGATGCTTAAGTCCGTCAGAATCATGTTAGCAATAGCTGCATTTTTCGATTATGAAATCTGGCAGATGGATGTCAAAACGGCGTTCCTTAACAGTTTCCTTAAGGAAGAGTTGTATATGATGCAACCCGAAGGTTTTGTCGATCCTAAAAATGCTGACAAGGTGTGCAAGCTCCAGCGATCCATTTATGGACTGGTGCAAGCATCTCGGAGTTGGAACAAACGCTTTGATGAGGTGATCAAAGCATTTGGGTTTATACAAGTGGTTGGAGAATCTTGTATTTACAAGAAAGTGAGTGGGAGCTCTGTGGCGTTTCTAATATTATATGTGGATGACATATTACTGATTGGAAACAACATAGAGCTTTTGGAGAGCATAAAAGGTTACTTGAATGAAAGTTTCTCTATGAAGGACCTAGGAGAAGCTGCTTACATTCTAGGCATTAAGATCTATAGGGATAGATCAAAACGCCTGATAGGACTTTCACAAAGCACATACCTTGATAAAGTTTTGAAGAGGTTCAAAATAGAACAGTCCAAGAAAGGGTTCTTGCCAGTTTTACAAGGTACGAGATTGAGTAAGACTCAGTGCCCAGCAACTGATGAAGATAGAGAGCATATGCGCTCCGTCCCCTATGCTTCAGCCATAGGTTCTATCATGTATGCAATGCTGTGCACTAGACCGGATGTTAGCCTGGCCATAAGTATGGCAGGTAGGTTCCAGAGTAATCCAGGAGTGGATCACTGGACAGCGGTCAAGAATATCCTGAAGTACCTGAAAAGGACTAAGGAGATGTTTCTCGTGTATGGAGGTGACGAAGAGCTCGCGTAAAAGGTTACGTCGATGCAAGCTTTGACACAGATCCGGATGACTCTAAGTCGCAAACCGGATACGTATTTATTCTTAATGGGGGTGCAGTAAGCTGGTGCAGTTCCAAGCAAAGCGTCGTAGCAGATTCTACATGTGAAGCGGAGTACATGGCTGCCTCGGAGGCGGCTAAGGAGGGTGTCTGGATGAAGCAGTTCATGACGGATCTTGGAGTGGTGCCAAGTGCACTGGATCCAATAACCTTGTTCTGTGACAACACTGGTGCCATTGCCTTAGCAAAGGAACCACGGTTTCACAAGAAGACCAGACACATCAAACGACGCTTCAACCTCATCCGCGACTACGTCGAGGAAGAGGACGTAAATATATGCAAGGTGCACACGGATCTAAATGTAGCAGACCCGCTGACTAAACCTCTTCCACGGCCAAAACATGATCGACACCAGAACTATATGGGTGTTAGATTTATTACAATGTAATTCACATGGTGATGTGAGGGCTAGATTATTGACTCTAGTGCAAGTGGGAGACTGTTGGAATTATGCCCTAGAGGCAATAATAAATATAGTTATTATTATAATTCCTGTGTCAAGATAATAGTTTATTGTCCATGCTATAATTGTATTGAATGAAGACTCATTTACATGTGTGGATACATAGACAAAACACCGTCCCTAGCATGCCTCTAGTTGGCTAGCCAGTTGATCGATGATAGTCAGTGTCTTCTGATTATGAACAAGGTGTTGTTGCTTGATAACTGGATCACGTCATTGGGAGAATCACGTGATGGACTAGACCCAAACTAATAGACGTAGCATGTTGATCGTGTCATTTTGTTGCTACTGTTTTCTGCGTGTCAAGTATTTATTCCTATGACCATGAGATCATATAACTCACTGACGCCGGAGGAATGCTTTGTGTGTATCAAACGTCGCAACGTAACTGGGTGACTATAAAGATGCTCTACAGGTATCTCCGAAGGTGTTAGTTGAGTTAGTATGGATCAAGACTGGGATTTGTCACTCCGTGTGACGGAGAGGTATCTCGGGGCCCACTCGGTAATACAACATCACACACAAGCCTTGCAAGCAATGTAACTTAGTGTAAGTTGCGGGATCTTGTATTACGGAACGAGTAAAGAGACTTGCCGGTAAACGAGATTGAAATAGGTATGCGGATACTGAAGATCGAATCTCGGGCAAGTAACATACCGAAGGATAAAAGGAATGACATACGGGATTATACGAATCCTTGGCACTGAGGTTCAAACGATAAGATCTTCGTAGAATATGTAGGATCCAATATGGGCATCCAGGTCCCGCTATTGGATATTGACCGAGGAGTCCCTCGGGTCATGTCTACATAGTTCTCGAACCCGCAGGGTCTGCACACTTAAGGTTCGACGTTGTTTTATGCGTATTTGAGTTATATGGTTGGTTACCGAATGTTGTTCCGAGTCCCGGATGAGATCACGGACGTCACGAGGGTTTCCGGAATGGTCCGGAAACGAAGATTGATATATAGGATGACCTCATTTGATTACCGGAAGGTTTTCGGAGTTACCGGGAATGTACCGGGAATGACGAATGGGTTCCGGGAGTTCACCGGGGGGGGGGGGGGGCAACCCAGCCCGGGGAAGCCCATAGGCCATGAGGGTGGCGCACCAGCCCTTAGTGGGCTGGTGGGACAGCCCAAAAAGGCCTTATGCGCCAAGGATAAGAAATCAAAGGAAAAAGGAAAAAAAAGGAGGAGGTGGGAAGGGAGGGGGACTCCCTCCCACCAAACCTAGTCCAACTCGGTTTGGGGGGGGGGGAGAGTCCTCCCCCTTGGCTCGGCCGACTCCTTGAGGGTCCTTGGACGCCAAGGCAAGGCCCCCCTCCCTCCCACCTATATATACGGAGGTTTTAGGGCTGATTTGTGACAACTTTTGCCACGGCAGCCCGACCACATACCTCCACGGTTTTTCCTCTAGATCGCGTTTCTGCGGAGCTCGGGCGGAGCCCTGCTGAGACAAGGTCATCACCAACCTCCGGAGCGCCGTCACGCTGCCGGAGAACTCTTCTACCTCTCCGTCTCTCTTGCTGGATCAAGAAGGCCGAGATCATCGTCGAGCTGTACGTGTGCTGAACGCGGAGGTGCCGTCCGTTCGGTACTAGATCGTGGGACTGATCGCGGGATTGTTCGCGGGGCGGATCGAGGGATGTGAGGACGTTCCACTACATCAACCGTGTTCTCTAACGCTTCTGCTGTACGGTTTACAAGGGTATGTAGATCACTCATCCCCTCTCGTAGATGGACATCACCATGATAGGTCTTCGTGCGCGTAGGAAATTTTTTGTTTCCCATGCGACGTTCCCCAACACCCCCTCCACTCATTCTTGCTCTCATCTGGTTCTCCTACCTCCAGAAAAAATTGTTTCACAGCTCAAACCTGTGTTCTTGCTCCTCTTGGTGGGATTTTCGATCTCTTTGCTCAAAGCACCATTCTCCGAACTATTTTGGGGAAATTACTCCTTGGTAAGTGACTCCTCCATTGGTCCAATTAGTTTTTGCTCTAGTGCCTTATACTCCGCGTATTTTTGCTACCTTGGTGGCCATGTTCTTGAGCTTTGCATGCTGATTTTAGTTGGTCCCAAGTAGTTTTGATGCGTGATATGGCCTCTAGGCACTAGTTGGAGTAGTTGCTACGAGTTTAGTTGAGCCTTGTTCACTTTTCCTTAGAATCACCAAAAATTTCAGAAATTTTCAGAGATAGAAAAGGGAAAGATGAGGAGGTTCTTAAGAGGCTCGTCAAGCCATGACCCCAAGAATGATGGGAGTGAGAAGAAGCCCAAGTATCTGGTCCCTCGAGTCACAGAAGTTCGAGCGTGCGAGTGGCCAAGCGACGTGTTCTTACGCGCCGCTGGAATTTATGAGGACTTTTATCACTTGGTGGAGAACGCATGCCTTACTGCCTTCGTTGAAGATAAGTGTCCGCAATACCACCTCCTCACTAATATCTTCGTACAAAGCTTTAACTTCTATCCGAGGAAGAATCCTCCTATGGTTGAGTTCAAACTTTATGATATTCCCCAGCGCATGTCACTCCAGGATTTTTGCAATGTTTGCAAATTACCTTACGTTGGGGATATTCATGAACCTCGTCCATGGGACTTGGAAGCTTTCATCGATATAATTGCTGTAGGAGAGCAGAGAGGAGTGTCTTGCGCTAGAGCTGCTAGCATTCATTTTCCCGTGCTTCGGTACTTCTCATTATTTGTGGGAAAATGTTTGATTGGCCGTGGGAAAGCTGGGTCACTTAGTTCCCCAGATCTTGCGGTCTTGCGCGAAGCCCTTTATAATGATAAAACTTATAGCTTGGGCGCTATAGTAGCTCAACGATTGAACCTGAACCATTCTAAAGGTGTTGTCTATGGAGGTATCTATTCTACCCGTCTTGCTAGACACTTTGAGATACCTATTAGACTGGAGGAGGAAGAAGAGATTCTTCTTCCCGAGAGAGAGCATGGTTCGCCATGACTTTCTTGATAGAGATATAAATAAAAGGATGATTTATAACCTGGTGTTTAGTCAGGGTACTTGCTACTGTGACAACAGACCTTCCCTGACAACGGTGCCAGGAATCCTGCTGCTACGGGCTACGCCTATAGGGACTTCCTTGGCAAATATGCAAAGGATTTCCCCGCGGCATTGGAGCCTAGCGTTGGTGTTCCCTTGAAGAGGAAAGGGTGATGTAGCACATCGGCGGTAAGTATTTCCCTCAGTTTGAGAACCAAGATATCGATCCAGTGGGAGGCTCGCGTCAAGTCACAAGTACCTGCACAAACACAAAGAGCTTGCACCCAATGCTATAAAGGGGTTGTAAATCCCTTATAGATTGTTTGCAAAGTGGAACTGAAAGCAAAGAGTAAACAAAGAAAAGTAAAAGTGAAAGTGGAGACGATAGTTGTGAATAGACCCGGGGGCCATAGTGTTCACTAGTGGCTTCTCTCATGAAAGCAAGTAGACGGTGGGTGAACGAATTACTGTCGAGCAATTGATAGAACCACGCAAAGTGGTGACGTTATCTATGGCAATGATTATATCTATAGGCATCACGTCCAAAACGAGTAGACCGATACTTTCTGCATCTACTACTATTACTCCACACGTCGACCGCTATCTAGCATGCATCTAGTGTATTAAGTTCATAAGAACAGAGTAACGCCTTAAGCAAGATGACATGATGTAGATGGACAATCTCATATCTATGGTAAAAGCCCATCTTGTTACCCTTGATGGCAACAACACGATGTGTGCCTTGCTGCCCCTTCTGTCACTGGGAAAGGTCACCACACGGTATGAAACCAAAACCAAGCACTTCTCCCATTGCGAGAATCATAGATCTAGTTGGCCAAACAAAACCCAAGACTCGGAGAGACTTACAAGGATATCAAATCATGCATATAAGAAATCAGCAAAGACTCAAATATAATTCATAGATAATCTGATCACAAATCCACAATTCATCGGATCTCGACAAACACACCGCCAAAGAGGATTACATCAGATAGATCTCCATGAAGATCATGGAGAACTTTGTATTGAAGATCCAAGAGAGAGAAGAAGCCATCTAGCTACTAACTACGGACCCGTAGGTCTGAAGTGGACTACTCACGATTCATTGGAGAGGCGATGATGTTGATGTAGAAGCCCTCCAACTCCAATGTCCCCTCCGGCAGGGCACCGGGAAGGGTCTCCAGATGAGATCTCGCGGAAACGGAAGCTTGCGGCGACGGAAAAGTTTTTTGGTGGATGCCCTGATTTTTTCTGGGATTTTAGGGAATATATAGGCGAAAGAGCTAGGGCAGGGGAGCTCCAGGGGGGCCACAAGCCTGGTAGCCGCCGCCCCCCTGGTGGCGGCTACAGGGCTTGTGGGCCCCCTGTGGCTCTCCTGCCTTGGCCCTCAAGTCCCCCGATCTTCTTCTGTTCTGGAAAAATTTATTTCGGGGATTTTATTCCGCTTGGAGTCCGTTCCAAAATCAGATTTGAAAAGAGTCAAAAACACAGAGAATACAGGAACTAGCAGTTGACACTGAATTAATAAGTTAGTCCCCAAAAAGATATAAAAGGTATATAAAACATCCAAAGTTGACAAGATAACAACATGAAACCATCAAAAATTATAGATACGTTTGAGACGTGTCAGTACTCGTGAGACTATTACTTTGCCTGCTCCCTCTATGTTCAATCTTCATGCAGGCAGGTACGTTATTATGCCCGCGGACATCTACGCATATTGGGGCCTAGCCCAACCATAGGTGCCCGTGCCCGAGCCACCAGTCGAGTACGAGACACCAGTTTATCAGTGGGAGCCAGAGGAGCTCACATAGCAGTGGCATCCTTAGTCCACTCCGGAGTACCCCACAGCTGGTTATTTCCCTCCTTGGGAGTAGACCAACTTACGCCAAAAGCCTAAGCTTGGGGGAGTATGTGTTATCACCGACTTTACATTCTTGCTTATGCTTTCACTTTGTTCGTCGGTGTCCACACTTTGCCACTGTATCATCCATGCTAGTTTATTTTCTTTTTCTCGTTTTCTTTTCGTGTGTCTATCTATTTTGAGAAAACCCAAAAAAAGATGTTCTTTTTCTTCTTTTGCTTGTTGGGAGCTTTCCCTTGTAAATAGTTTTATTTTTCTTTGGGTCAAGGTAGAAGATATTGGTTACAATGTTTAGTGGATCTTGCATGCATACCTGTTTAGCTTTCAAAGAGCCATATTACTTTGTCTTCTCCTTTGTGTTTGCCTGCAGATTCCAGCGTAGTCCAATGCACGAGCACTCTTATTATTGTTCACATCATTCGGTCGTGCAAGTGAAAGGCAATAATGACGATATATGATGAAGTGACTGAGCCTGGAAAAGCTGGTATGAACTCGATCTATTTTGTTTTTGTAAATATGACTAGCTCATCATGCCTGATTCAGCTTTGTTGTGAGAGAAACATGTTTGCAATGACAACTTAGAGATCATAGTTGCTTATGCCATGCTTACTTAGCTAGGAGCTTATAATGGTCTGTCTTGGTTGCCAACATGAATGTTCAGATGACTGTGATGTAGTATGATAGGATGGTATCCTCCTTTGAATGAATCAAGTGGCTAGACTTGGCGCATGTTCATGCATGTAGTTGAAACAAAATCAACATAGCCTCTATGATGTTCATGTTCATGGTGATTTATGTCCTACTCATGCTTGCACTCAATGTTAGTTAATCTCAATGCATTTTGATGACTGTTGTCGCTCTCTAGTTGGTCGCTTCCCAGTCTTTTGCTAGCCTTCACTTGTATTAAGCGGGAATACTACTTGTGCATCCACCTCCATAAACCCAAAGTTGTTCCATATGAGTCCACATACCTACCTATGTGCGGTATCTACCCGCCGTTACAAGTAAATTTGCATGTGCCACTCTCTAAACCTTCGAGAAATAATCTGTTTTGCATGCCTGAACCGCTCATGTAGTGACAGGGGGCTATTAGTATCTTCCATGCTAGGCGTGTTATCCTCGATATGTGTTTATTCACTATCATGCACGAGAAAGGGGCCGGTAATTGGAATTCCCAGTTCCATACTCAAATCAAAAAGATAATTGCAAAGAAAACTCCCCTAGGATTGATGTTGGTATGGACGGTACCCGAGGATTCGGCTAGTCGTAGAGTGTGATTGATTGGTGGTGGGGAGTCGAAACTTTACTTTTCTGTTTGGGAAGTTCCTATAGCATCTGTAGCGTGGAAGATGTTGAGAACTCTTAGTCATTGCGTTGACAATGAAAGCATGCCACCTAAAATTATTATCTCTGTTTTCAAAGCTTGAACTTTGGCACCTCTGCAAATCAATGCTTCCCTCTGCGAAGGGCCTATCTATTTATGTTCCTGTTGAGTCATGCTCCTCTTCCAAAAGCACCAATTAGAGAGCACCTGTGTCATTTTTATGCTTTGCTTTTAACTGTGTTGAGTATGACTGTGACTGGATCTTCATTGCCTTGAATTACAATGTTTAGTCAGCCCTTGGTCTTTGAAGGTGCTCCGCATTTATGTTTTGCGGTCTCACAAAGAGCTAGCGAGATACCATCTGTTCGTACTGCTTCATGTTGTTTTGATTGAAGTGTTGACATTTGAGGCTTGTTATTATTTGCTCGCTAGTTGATTATGCCATTGGTATGATTTTACTGTGAGACTTAGATGTCATTTGCTTATGTGGTTTGCTTGTGATCTTGCTGAAACTCTGGATATGAGTTAGACATATTTGCAACAACAAGATCAAATAGAGTTCGTCAAAGGTTTTCTTTTGTCTCTTTCAGTTTGTCAACTGAATTGCTTGAGGACAAGCAAGACTTTAAGCTTGGGGGAGTTGATACGTCTCCGTCGTATCTACTTTTCCAAACTCTTTTGCCCTTGTTTTGGACTCTAATTTGCATGATTTGAATGGGACTAACCCGGACTGACGCTGTTTTTAGCAGAATTGCCATGGTGTTGTTTTTGCGCAGAAATAAAAGTTCTCGGAATGTCTTGAAAATTTACGGAGAATTTTTCTGGAGTAAATGAAAAATACCTCCGCAAAGATCCACCGGAGGAGGTGTGCGAGTGGGCCACAAGCCCCTGGGCCGCGGCCACCCCCCTGGCTGCGCCGTGAGGGCTTGTGGGGCCCACGTGCGCCTCCAAACTCAGCTCTATATCTTCCGTCTCGCGCGAGAAAAAAAATCAACGAGAAGGTTTCATCGCGTTTTACGATACGGAGGCGCCGCCACCCCGTGTTCTTCATCTGGAGGGCAGATCTGGAGTCCGTTCCGGGCTTTGGAGAGGGGAAATCCTCGCCATCGTCATCATCAACCTTCCTCCATCGCCAATTCCATGATGCTCTTCATCGTTCGTGAGTAATCTCGTTGTAGGCCTGCTAGTATAACTTCAATATTACCACAACCACAACTCAAAACTAATTGAGATGAATCAAACTTCTCTAACTACTCAATGCACATAAAGGTGGAAGTTTTCGCATCCCTTTGGATAATTACCCATTTTGAGACTACTTTCAAAGCATAGATCAACTACCAAGCCACGCACCGCTGCGCTCTAAAAGATATAAGTTAAGCACATAGAGCAAAAGTATCTAGCTCAAAAGATATAAGTGAAGCACACGTGAGCTGAATTGTCTACCAAAGGATATAAGTGAAGCTCGACAAAATCACGGTGAGTGCATGTCTCTCTCTCTAGGTGTGCAGCAAGGATGATTGTGACACAACAAAAATAAAAGACTCCTATGATACAAGACGCTCCAAGCAAAAACACATAACATGTGGTGAATAAAAATATAGCCCCAAGTAACGTTACCGATGGATTGAAGACGAAAGAGGGGATGCCTTCCCGGGGAATCCCCAAGCTTAGGCTTTTACGGCATCCTTGAATATCTTGGGGTGCCTTGGTAATCTCCAAGCTTGAGCTCTTGCCACTCTTTATCTCTTTGTCCATAAGAACTTCACCCAAAACATGAAAACTTCACAACACGAAACTTAAACAGAAACTCGTGATAACAGTAGTACGAGAAAGCAAACCACCACTTCCTTAGGTACTTTAGCAAACTTAAATTCTACTTATGATGATGTTGGGTTACTGTATTTTCAATCTTCCATGGCTAATACCCCCCAATACTATCCATAGTTTCATCAAAATAAGCAACCAACTCAACAAAAATAGAATCTGCTAACATCAGACCAGTCTGTAGAAATATGTATACTTTGCATACTTATGGTACTTCAAAAAATCTTAACAATTACGAAAGTTTGAAGAAATTGCATAGAAATCAGCATAAAAAAGAATCAACTCTAAATCTCTTACAGAATAAAAATGAAAATTCTTTTCGTGAGCAGAAAGTTTCTGTCTTTTTCCAGCATGATCAAACAATCATCACCAAGACTAATCATAACGGTTTTGCTTGGCACAAACGCAAAAAGAAACACAAAAGACAAAATCATAACAGAATTATGATGGTGTGGAGAAAACAAAATAGGAAGCAAAAAGCAAAGAAAAAATTATTCATTGGGTTGCCTCCCAACAAGCGCTATCGTTTAACGCCCTTAGCTAGGCATTGATTTCAATGATGCTCACATAAAAGGTAAGGATTGAAACACAACGAGAGCATCATGGAGCAAATAGCTAGCACATTTAAGCCTAACCCACTTCCTATGCATAGGGATTTTGTGATCAAACAATTTATTGGAGCAAGAATCAACTAGCATAGGAAGGCAAAACAAGCATAGCTTCAAAAATTTCAACATATGGAGAGGAAGCTTGATACTATTGCAATAAGTAGAAGCATATGATCCTCTCTCATAGTAATTTTCAGTAGCATCACGAATGAATTCAACAATATAGCCAGCACCTAAGGCTTTCTTTTCATGATCTACAAGCATAGAAATTTTACTACTCTCCACATAAGGAAATCTATTCTCAAGAATAGTGGTGGGAGTATCGTAAAAGACTTGAGCACTACAAATTGTGTCCATAATGAAAAAGGAAGGTTTAGCAAAAGGGTTCTTGTCGTGGTTTTGTCACGGCAGATGTCCTCGTGAAAGGACTTAGTGTTGGAGCCATCGCACCTTGGTGGCGACTCAAAGGGGTTGACCGGGAGCGAGACAAAGATTTACCCAGGTTCGGCCCCTCGCGAGGAGGTAAAAGCCTACGTCCTGCTTTGTGTTGTATTGATGGTGTTTCGATTACAAGGAGGGCGTAACTCGCCTGACCTAGCACTCGATGATTTCTAACCTAACCTCTCCTTCCTCGGGACTTGCCTTTATATACTGGTCAAGCCCCTAGGGTTTACAAGAGTCCTTACTATTGTGCAAGTCATGATTCTTTCTATCTCTAAGTCGTCGTGCTTCCCAAGACTTAGAGGTCTTCCCAAGAATAGATTCTCCTCGTGGATCCTGAACCGCCGTGTAGCTCGTGGGCTCACAGGCCAAAGCTTGAATCGTGAAAGGACGAGTCGCCCGCTTGATGACCCGGCCCAACTGGGGCGGGTCACATAACAGATAATATCCCCAACATTAGGCCCCAGATCGACCTGAACCTGTTCATGTCAACTCTCACTTAGCCAGGGGCGACTCACTCTGCTCTTTTTACGCATCATACGCTTTATCCGCCACCCTATCGTGGAGATACCCAAGTCGCCGAACCACTTCTTGTTGACATCATCTTATCCCTTTAATCTCGGAAGAGATGATGACGCAATCCCCAACGGATCCTTCAGCACAGATATCCCGAAAATTTTCGGCGCCATTATAGCGAATCTTTATCCCGTCGTCAGTTCCCACGCGAGGCGCCTTGATTCCAGCACCCGACCCAATAAATAGGCTAGGGGAAGGGGGCAGGGAACATTCCCACCTACCCATTTCGTCGACCCCTTCTTCCTTGCGACTGTACCGAGAGCTCCGTCGTCACCCGAAGACCTCCTTCTCTGGCCGCCGCGTCCGACGCATCCCCACGCCAGCTAAGCGCACAGCAGTCGCCGCGGATCCTCCTCGAACGCCTCCGGTCGCCATCACCAGGTCAGTCTTCCGCCATTAGAGGTAGATCTTAGCCCCTCAAGGTTCATCGCTTGCCGGTTTCTTAGAACACCTCGAATGCCCCCATAAACGTTGATTAGATCACAACGATAATAATAGGTACGATAGCATCGACCATATCCTCAGTTGATTAGCTCCTGTTTGAAGATCCAAAAAGGCAACTGTCAAATCAGCTGTACTATTCTTACCCTAGCCATAGGCTGTTCTTCTTTATCTAGGCTTTTTTCATTCATTTTTGCCTGCTCTGTAGATCTATATGTTACTGCATGTTGTATAAAACCTATTTGTAGATCCATACTTCACCATTTTAGCGAACATCTCTGAAGCTCTGAGCCATCTCTCTTAAGCAGTAGAAATTCCTAAATCGCCCTTGTATTCTGACCCGGCCCCTTGTTGGCGAGTCAACACACTCCCTTAGTCACCTGACAAATGTTCGGCGAGTTAATTGATCTTTTAACCACTCAGTAAGCGCTCGGCGAGTTAATTTACCCGTGATCTCTCCCTTTGTAGCATGGGTACCGTTTTCAAAGCCGATTGGCTCCCGACCAAAGTTGATGAAGCTTTTCTCAACGACTGTGTCAAGACGGGAAATATCGACCGGCAAGAAGTTATCGGATGGCGATCTGGGTTTGGAGAAGAAATTCCCAACCCGAAGGAAGGGGAAATAGTTGTCTTTGCTGAGCACCTCGAACGGGGGTTTAAGCCGCCAGGGTCAAAATTCCTCAGAGATGCCATGACTTTCATGAACGTCCGCCTCCAAGACTTAGGACCTAACTCGATTAGCAACTTATGTCAGTTCCAAGTGTTCTGCGAAGCCTACTTGCGGATGGAACCTTCAGTTCCTTTGTTCTGGTATTTCTTTCATTTGAATCGCCAGACCGAATTTTCCAATAGCCCTAGCTTGGAACTTGGAGGCGTCAACGTTCAACACCGCAGGGACAGCTCATTCCCATCACTCGCCATGCCAAGCCATCCCAAAGGCTGGGGCGAGTCTTGGTTTTATTGCCATGAAACTTCTCCTGAGGGTGAAAACAAGCTCCTTGGCTATAGGGAGGAACGCCTTCCTACAAACTTTAAACTTCCAGACAAGCTTACTGAAGAAGAGGAGTCAGATTTTATCCCAGTGCTATCCGAGTTACGATCTTTGACAAAAAACGGTCTTGCTGGGATTGATTTGATCTGCTGCTGGGTTGAATGGCGCATCCTCCCCTTAAGTCGCCGAGACGGCTTAATGTGTGAGTTTGATGGCACCTTGGACCATCCCCAGTGCTACTTCCGTACAGCACTGACAGAAAACGACATTGTGTCCATCATCAAGAAGCTGACCTGCGAGCCCTTGGCCAAGTGTGGCCAAATAGGTCTTAAGACATTCTGCAAGATCAACCCGGCACCTAAGGTAAATAACTTAACCCGCCTTTACTTTATTCCTTCCGACTTACGTGAATTATGATTCTCATAATAAAAATGCCACTTCAGAAAGGTGACAAATTCTGGTCCAAGAGGCCAAAAAAGATGGCCCTGAAGCAAGCCAGGCCGCCCCAAAGAAGAAATCCAAGGGCAAAGGCAAAGCCGCAGTTACTGAACCGTCTGATACAGACGAATCCCAAGTCGGCGATGTACTTTCAGAGGTAAAATTCTATCTTCTTTGTCTCGCCATTCATTGCTATAGTTTTGTGATTACACCTCTGTATCTCTTGTGTAGAATGAGGGCAACGAAAGCCAAGAAGACTCCATAGAGGTAATTTCTGTTTCCTTCGACTCATCTTCTCCTCCGCCTAAGCCGGCCAGGCGGATTTGTGGGAAGGTTCCCATGTCTCACCCAAATGCTTGTTTGGATCCTAATTTCCTTTTGAATAAAACGCAATATGCCTCCAATCGGAAAACTCGGAGTCATTCTAGAGACTTGGTGTCGGGGTTACCAACGAAAACTCCTACCAAGAAGAGGCAGAATGAGGTATCCTTCTAACAGCGTCCCCTTTCGTTTCCTTTTGGATCATACTTATAACTCGCTCATATCTTGAGGTATTACTTTTGCAGAATTCTCCTCCTTCATCAGGCGACTCAGTGATGTCAGCCCTTCCGCCGATGATCCGCGTTCCAGGGTAAATTCTTATAGTACTTATATTGTCCTGATGATGATGATGTCTGTTTTTAAGCGCACCCCTTCTCTTTTTAGGGCACAAGCGAAGAAAAGGAAAACTGGCGGGTCAACTTTGTTGGAATTATTCCCTAGAGGCAATAATAAATATAGTTATTATTATAATTCCTGTATCAAGATAATAGTTTATTATCCATGCTATAATTGTATTGAATGAAGACTCATTTACATGTGTGGATACATAGACAAAACACCGTCCCTAGCATGCCTCTAGTTGGCTAGCTAGTTGATCGATGATAGTCAGTGTCTTCTGATTATGAACAAGGTGTTGTTGCTTGATAACTGGATCACGTCATTGGGAGAATCACGTGATGGACTAGACCCAAACTAATAGACGTAGCATGTTGATCGTGTCATTTTGTTGCTACTGTTTTCTGCGTGTCAAAGTATTTATTCCTATGACCATGAGATCATATAACTCACTGACACCGGAGGAATGCTTTGTGTGTATCAAACGTCGCAACATAACTGGGTGACTATAAAGATGCTCTACAGGTATCTCCGAAGGTGTTAGTTGAGTTAGTATGGATCAAGACTGGGATTTGTCACTCCGTGTGACGGAGAGGTATCTCGGGGCCCACTCGGTAATACAACATCACACACAAGCCTTGCAAGCAATGTAACTTAGTGTAAGTTCCGGGATCTTGTATTACGGAACGAGTAAAGAGACTTGCCGGTAAACGAGATTGAAATAGGTATGCGGATACTGACGATCGAATCTCGGGCAAGTAACATACCGAAGGATAAAAGGAATGACATACGGGATTATACGAATCCTTGGCACTGAGGTTCAAACGATAAGATCTTCGTAGAATATGTAGGATCCAATATGGGCATCCAGGTCCCGCTATTGGATATTGACCGAGGAGTCCCTCGGGTCATGTCTACATAGTTCTCGAACCCGCAGGGTCTGCACACTTAAGGTTCGACGTTGTTTTATGCGTATTTGAGTTATATGGTTGGTTACCGAATGTTGTTCGGAGTCCCGGCTGAGATCACGGACGTCACGAGGGTTTCCGGAATGGTCCGGAAACGAAGATTGATATATAGAATGACCTCATTTGATTACCGGAAGGTTTTCAGAGTTACCGGGAATGTACCGGGAATGACGAATGGGTTCCGGGAGTTCAACCGGGGGGGGGGGGGCAACCCACCCCGGGGAAGCCCATAGGCCTTTGGGGAGACACACCAGCCCTTAGTGAGCTGGTGGGACAGCCCACAAGTGCCCTATGCGCCAAGGAGAAGAAAATCAAGAGAGAAAGAAAAAAAAGGGAGGAGGTGGGAAGGAAGGGGGACTCCCTCCCACCAAACCTAGTCCAACTCGGTTTGGGGGGAGAGTCCTCCCCCTTGGACTCGGCCGACACCCTTGGGGCTCCTTGATCCCCAAGGCAAGGCCCCCTCCCTCCCACCTATATATACGGAGGTTTTAGGGCTGATTTGAGACGACTTTTCCACGGCAGCCCGACCACATACCTCCACGGTTTTTCCTCTAGATCACGTTTCTGCGGAGCTCGGGCGGAGCCCTGCTGAGACAAGGTCATCACCAACCTCCGGAGCGCCGTCACGCTGCCGGAGAACTCTTCTACCTCTCCATCTCTCTTGCTGGATCAAGAAGGCCGAGATCATCGTCGAGCTGTACGTGTGCTGAACGCGGAGGTGCCGTCCGTTCGGTACTAGATCGTGGGACTGATCGCGGGATTGTTCGCGGGGCGGATCGAGGGACGTGAGGACGTTCCACTACATCAACCGCGTTCTCTAACGCTTCTTCTGTACGGTCTACAAGGGTACGTAGATCACTCATCCCCTCTCGTAGATGGACATCACCATGATAGGTCTTCGTGTGCGTAGGAAATTTTTTGTTTCCCATGCGACGTTCTCCAACAGTGGCATCATGAGCTAGGTTCATGCGTAGATGTCTTCTCGAGTAGAACACAAAAGTTTTTGTGGGCGGTGATGTGCGTTTTGCTGCCCTCCTTAGTCTTTTCTTGATTCCGCGGTATTGTTGGATTGAAGCGGCTTGGACCGACATTACTCGTACGCTTACGAGAGACTGGTTTCATCGTTACGAGTAACCCCCTTTGCTCAAAGATGACTGGCAAGTGACGGTTTCTCCAACTTTAGTTGAATCGGATTTGACCGAGGAGGTCCTTGGATGAGGTTAAATAGCAACTCATATATCTCCGTTGTGGTGTTTGCGTAAGTAAGATGCGATCCTACTAGATGCCCTTGGTCACCACGTAAAACATGCAACAAAAAAATTAGAGGACGTCTAACTTGTTTTTGCAGGGTATGATTGTGATGTGATATGGCCAACGATGTGATGTGATATATTGGATGTATGAGATGATCATGTTGTAATAGAAATATCGACTTGCACGTCGATGGTACGGCAACCGGCAGGAGCCATAGGGTTGTCTTTATACTAAAGTTTGTGCTTGCAGATGCGTTTACTATTTTGCTAGGATGTAGCTTAGGTAGTAATAGCATGAGTAGCATGACAACCCCGATGGCAACACGTTGATGGATGATCATGGTGTGGCGCCGGTGACAAGAAGATCGTGCCGGTGCTTTGGTGATGGAGATCAAGAAGCACGTGATGATGGCCATATCATGTCACTTATGAATTGCATGTGATGTTAATCCTTTTATGCACCTTATTTTTCTTAGAACGATGGTAGCATTATGAGGTGATCTCTCACTAAAATTTCAAGACGAAATTGTGTTCTCCCCGACTGTGCACCGTTGCTACAGTTCGTCGTTTCGAGACACCATGTGATGATCGGGTGTGATAGACTCAACGTTCACATACAACGGGTGCAAAACAGTTGCGCACGCGGAACACTCGGGTTAAGCTTGACGAGCCTAGCATGTGCAGACATGGCCTCGGAACACATGAGACCGAAAGGTCGATCATGAATCATATAGCTGATATGATTAGCATAGGGATGCTTACCACTAAAACTATACTCAACTCACGTGATGATCGGACTTGGGATAGTGTAAGTGGATCATGAACCACTCAAATGACCAGAGAGATGTACTTTTTGAGTGGGAGTTTAGCATATAATTTGATTAAGTTGAACTCTAATTATCTTGAACATAGTCTAAGTCCACTTTGAATATATTTGTGTTGTAGATCGTGGCTCACGCGACAGTCATCCTGAATTTTAATACGTTCCTAGAGAAAGCTAAGTTGAAAGATGATGGAAGCAATTTTGTAGACTAGGCTCGTAATCTTAAGCTAATCTTACAAGCTGGGAAGAAGGATTATGTCCTTAATGCTGCGCTAGGAGATGAACCACCCGCTACGGCTGATCAGGATGTTAAGAACGCTTGGTTAGCACGTAAGGAGGACTACTCAATAGTTCAATGTGCAATCTTGTATGGCTTAGAACCGGGACTTCAACGTCACTTTGAGCGTCATGGAGCATTTGAGATGTTCTAGGAGTTGGAGTTTATCTTTCAGAAGAACGCCCGGATCGAGAGGTATGAGACCTCCGATAAATTCTATGCTTGCAAGATGGAGGAAAACTCGTCTGTCAGTGAACATGTGCTCAAAATGTCTGGGTACTCAAATTGTCTAGCTGAGCTGGGGATTGAACTCCCGCAAGAAGCTATCACTGACAGAATCCTTCAATCACTGCCGCCAAGCTACAAAGGCTTTGTGTTGAACTACAACATGCAAGGGATGAACAAGTCTCCCGGCGAGTTGTTTGCGATGTTGAAAGTCGGAGAGTCTGAACTTCGTAAAGAGAATCAAGTGTTGATGGTGAATAAGACCACTAGTTTCAAGAGAAACGGCAAAGGCAAGAAGGGCAATTCGAAGAAGAGCGGCAAGCCTGTTGCCAATCCGCCGAAGAAACCCAACGCTGGACCTAAGCCTGAAACGGAGTGCTACTATTGCAAGGGTATGGGTCACTGGAAGCGCAATTGCCCCAAGTATCTGGCAGATAAGAAGGCGGGCAAAGAAAAATCACGTATATTTGATATACATGTTATTGATGTGTACTTAACCGGCTCTCGTAGTAGTGCCTGGGTATTCGATACCGGTTCTGTTGCTCATATTTGCAACTCGAAACAGGAACTGCAGAATAGACGAAGGCTGGCGAAAGATGAAGTGACGATGCGCGTAGGAAATGGTTCCAAGGTTGATGCAATCGCCGTCGGCACAGTGTCACTTCAGCTACTGTCGGGATTAGTGATGAACTTAAATCATTGTCATTTAGTGCCTGTGTTGAGCATGAACATTATATCTGGATCTTGTTTATTGCGAGACGGTTACTCTTTTAAGTCAGAGAATAATGGTTGTTCTATTTCTATGAGTAACATCTTTTATGGTCATGCACCGAATGTGAGAGGATTGTTCATATTGAATCTTGATAGCGATACGCATATACATAATATTGAGACCAAAAGAGTTAGAGTAAACAATGATAGCACCATATTTTTGTGGCACTGCCGCTTGGGTCATATTGGTGTAAAGCGCATGAAGAAACTCCATGCTGATGGACTTTTGGAGTCACTTGACTTTGATTCACTTGACACGTGCGAACCATGCCTCATGGGCAAGATGACTAAGACACCGTTCTCCGGAACAATGGAGCGTGCTAGTAACTTATTGGAAATCATACATACCGATGTGTGTGGTCCAATGAGCGTGGAGGCACGCGGCGGATATCGTTATTTTCTCACCTTAACTGACGATTTGAGTAGGTATGGTTATGTCCACTTGATGAAGCACAAGTCTGAAACATTTGAAATGTTCAAGCAATTTCAGAGTGAAGTGGAAAATCATTGTAACAAGAAGATCAAGTTCCTACGGTCTGATCGTGGGGGTGAATATCTGAGTTTCGAGTTTGGTGATCACTTAAGAAAATGTGGAATTGTTTCACAGTTGACACCGCCTGGAACACCACAGCGTAATGGTGTGTCCGAACGTCGTAATCATACTTTGTTAGAGATGGTGCGATCTATGATGTCTCTTACTGATTTGCCGTTATCATTTTGGGGTTATGCATTAGAAACAGCTGCATTCACTTTAAATAGGGCACCATCAAAATCCGTTGAGACGACACCATACGAACTGTGGTATGGCAAAAGGCCAAAGTTGTCGTTTCTTAAAGTTTGGGGATGTGATGCTTATGTCAAAAAGCTTCAGCCTGAAAAGCTGGAACCCAAAGCGGAAAGGTGCGTCTTCATAGGTTACCCAAAAGAGACAGTTGGGTACACCTTCTATCTCAAATCCGAGGGCAAAGTGTTTGTTGCTAAAAACGGAGCTTTTCTCGAGAAGGAGTTTCTCTCGAGAGAATTGAGTGGGAGGAAGATAGAACTTGACGAGGTTGTCGAACCTCTCATCCCTCTGGATGGTGGCGCAGGGCAAGGGGAAACCTCTGTCGTTGCGACGCCGGTTGAGGAGGAAGTTAATGATGATGATCATGAAACTCCAGTTCAAGTTTCTGTTGAACCACGCAGGTCGACGAGATCACGCGCTGCTCCAGAGTGGTACTGTAATCCCGTCTTATCAATCATGTTGTTAGACAACAATGAATCTGCAAATTATGAAGAAGGAATGGTGGGCCCAGATTCCAACAAATGGCTAGAAGCCATGAAGTCCGAGATAGGATCCATGTATGAGAACAAAGTGTGGACTTTGGAGATACTACCTGAGGGCCGCAAGGCTATTCAGAACAAATGGATCTTTAAGAAGAAGACGGACGCTGACGGTAATGTGACCATATATAAAGCTCGACTTGTGGCAAAGGGTTTTTCACAAGTTCCAGGAGTTGACTACGATGAGACTTTCTCAACCGTAGCGATGCTTAAGTCCGTCAGAATCATGTTAGCAATAGCTGCATTTTTCGATTATGAAATCTGGCAGATGGATGTCAAAACGGCGTTCCTTAACGGTTTCCTTAAGGAAGAGTTGTATATGATGCAACCCGAAGGTTTTGTCGATCCTGAGAATGCTAACAAGGTGTGCAAGCTCCAGCGATCCATTTATGGACTGGTGCAAGCATCTCGGAGTTGGAACAAACGTTTTGATGAGGTGATCAAAGCATTTGGGTTTATACAAGTGGTTGGAGAATCTTGTATTTACAAGAAAGTGAGTGGGAGCTCTGTGGCGTTTCTAATATTGTATGTGGATGACATATTACTGATTGGAAACAACGTAGAGCTTTTGGAGAGCATAAAAGGTTACTTGAATAAAAGTTTCTCTATGAAGGACCTAGGAGAAGCTGCTTACATTCTAGGCATTAAGATCTATAGGGATAGATCAAAACGCCTGATAGGACTTTCACAAAGCACATACCTTGATAAAGTTTTGAAAAGGTTCAAAATGGAACAGTCCAAGAAAGGGTTCTTGCCAGTTTTACAAGGTACAAGATTGAGTAAAACTCAGTGCCCAGCAACTGATGAAGATAGAGAGCATATGCGCTCCGTCCCCTATGCTCCAGCCATAGGTTCTATCATGTATGTGATGCTGTGCACTAGACCGGATGTTAGCCTGGCCATAAGTATGGCAGGTAGTTTCCAGAGTAATCCAGGAGTGGATCACTGGACAGCGGTCAAGAATATCCTGAAGTACCTGAAAAGGACTAAGGAGATGTTTCTCGTGTATGGAGGTGACGAAGAGCTCGCCGTAAAAGGTTACGTCGATGCAAGCTTTGACACAGATCCGGACGACTCTAAGTCGCAAACCGGATACGTATTTATTCTTAATGGGGGTGCAGTAAGCTGGTGCAGTTCCAAGCAAAGCGTCGTAGCAGATTCTACATGTGAAGCGGAGTACATGGCTGCCTCGGAGGCGGCTAAGGAGGGTGTCTGGATGAAGCAGTTCATGACGGATCTTGGAGTGGTGCCAAGCGCACTGAATCCAATAACCTTGTTCTGTGACAAGACTGGTGCCATTGCCTTAGCAAAGGAACCACGGTTTCATAAGAAGACCAGACACATCAAACGACGCTTCAACCTCATCCGCGACTACGTCGAGGAAGAGGACGTATATGCAAAGTGCACACGGATCTAAATGTAGCAGACCCGCTGACTAAACCTCTTCCACGGCCAAAACATGATCGACACCAGAACTGTATGGGTGTTAGATTTATTACAATGTAATTCACATGGTGATGTGAGGGCTAGATTATTGACTCTAGTGCAAGTGGGAGACTGTTGGAATTATGCCCTAGAGGCAATAATAAATATAGTTATTATTATAATTCATGTATCAAGATAATAGTTTATTATCCATGCTACAATTGTATTGAATGAAGACTCATTTACATGTGTGGATACATAGACAAAACACCGTCCCTAGCATGCCTCTAGTTGGCTAGCCAGTTGATCGATGATAGTCAGTGTCTTCTGATTATGAACAAGGTGTTGTTGCTTGATAACTGGATCACGTCATTGGGAGAATCACGTGATGGACTAGACCCAAACTAATAGACGTAGCATGTTGATCGTGTCATTTTGTTGCTACTGTTTTCTGCGTGTCAAGTATTTATTCCTATGACCATGAGATCATATAACTCACTGACACCGGAGGAATGCTTTATGTGTATCAAACGTCGCAACGTAACTGGGTGACTATAAAGATGCTCTACAGGTATCTCCGAAGGTGTTAGTTGAGTTAGTATGGATCAAGACTGGGATTTGTCACTCCGTGTGACGGAGAGGTATCTCGGGGCCCACTCGGTAATACAACATCACACACAAGCCTTGCAAGCAATGTAACTTAGTGTAAGTTGCGGGATCTTGTGTTACGGAACGAGTAAAGAGACTTGCCGGTAAACGAGATTGAAATAGGTATGCGGATACTGACGATCGAATCTCGGGCAAGTAACATACCGAAGGACAAAGGGAATGACATACGGGATTATACGAATCCTTGGCACTGAGGTTCAAACGATAAGATCTTCGTAGAATATGTAGGATCCAATATGGGCATCCAGGTCCCGCTATTGGATATTGATCGAGGAGTCTCTCGGGTCATGTCTACATAGTTCTCGAACCCGCAGGGTCTGCACACTTAAGGTTCGACGTTGTTTTATGCGTATTTGAGTTATATGGTTGGTTACCGAAAGTTGTTCGGAGTCCCGGATGAGATCACGGACGTCACGAGGGTTTCCGGAATGGTCCGGAAACGAAGATTGATATATAGGATGACCTCATTTGATTACCGGAAGGTTTTCGGAGTTACCGGGAATGTACCGGGAATGACGAATGGGTTCCGGGAGTTCAACCGGGGGGGCAACCCACCCCGGGGAAGCCCATAGGCCTTTGGGGAGACACACCAGCCCTTAGTGAGCTGGTGGGACAGCCCACAAGTGCCCTATGTGCCAAGGAGAAGAAAATCAAGAGAGAAAGAAAGAAAAAGGGAGGAGGTGGGAAGGAAGGGGGACTCCCTCCCACCAAACCTAGTCCAACTCGGTTTGGGGGGAGAGTCCTCCCCCTTGGACTCGGCCGACCCCCTTGGGGCTCCTTGAGCCCCAAGGCAAGGCCCAATCCCTCCCACCTATATATACGGAGGTTTTAGGGCTGATTTCAGACGACTTTTCCACGGCAGCCCGACCACATACCTCCACGGTTTTTCCTCTAGATCGCGTTTCTACGGAGCTCGGGCGGAGCCCTGCTGAGACAAGGTCATCACCAACCTCCGGAGCGCCGTCACGCTGCCGGAGAACTCTTCTACCTCTCCGTCTCTCTTGCTTGATCAAGAAGGCCGAGATCATCGTCGAGCTGTACGTGTGCTGAACGCGGAGGTGCCGTCTGTTCGGTACTAGATCGTGGGACTGATCGCGGGATTGTTCGCAGGGCGGATCGAGGGACGTGAGGACGTTCCACTACATCAACCGTGTTCTCTAACGCTTCTGCTGTACGGTCTACAAGGGTACGTAGATCTCTCATCCCCTCTCGTAGATGGACATCACCATGATAGGTCTTCGTGTGCGTAGGAAATTGTTTGTTTCCCATGCGACGTTCCCCAACAAACTTCCATCACAGCTCCAGAGCCTATTGAGAAACCGGCGCCGACTCAGGATAACCCGGCAAAGGATAAATCTAATGACCAAGCGGATCTCCCGAATTCTCCCAAGGAAGGTACGGAAACACCCAATCCGCCGAGTCCGTTGAAAACGACAGAGGATCCAAATGCTGTAATCATCACTGGAACTAGATTTTCTAAGCCGGCTCCGACAGTCTTGTCGAAGCACGTATCAACATCAACCCGGACTTCTATTGAACATGAGATTTCCAAGGCCAAGCTATCTCAATACGAAAATCTTGAATTTAAAGAACTCTGTTCCGACTTTGCAAGTCGCCTGGAGGCGAGTTATGAAATGGAGAAGAGTCTTCTCCTTATGATGAAGAATAGACATGAGGTACACCTTAATACATACCATTCTCATTAACCCCTAAGGGCCGGGTCATCTGTTAAAAGATGAGCTGAGTCTTGTCATTAGAAAAAATCTTTCAACCTGTAACCCCCAAGGGCCGGTCATCTGTTGAAAGATGAACCGGGTCTTGTCATTAGAAAAAAATCCTTCGACCTGTAACCCCCAACGGCCAGGTCATCTGTTGAAAGATGAGCCGGGTCTTGGTATTAGAAAAAATCCTTTGACCTGTACCCCCAAGGGCCGGGTCATCTGTTGAAAGATGAGTCGGGTCTTGATATTAGAAAAAATCCTTCGACCTGTAACCCCCAAGGGCCGGGTCATTTGTTGAAAGATGAGCCGGGTCTTGATATTGTATAATTTTGTCTAAAAAATTATACATTAGCCCCCAAGTGTCAGAGATGTTGCTTGCAATAATTCTGAGACTTGCCCCTTGATAATATAGTTTGACAGGAATCTCTTGCCCAAGCTGAGTCGGCATTTGGCGATTTAAAGAAAAGTTTAGCCGACCAGCAAGATGCACGGGCAAAATCAGAAGAAAAATTTCAAATAATCTTATCTGAGATGGAGAAGCTGAAGGCCGCCCACAAGAAGGCTCAAGCTGATGAAGACGCCACGTTAAAGCGAGCGGAAAAAGCTGAAGCAAAATTGGAAGCCGTGCAACAAGAGCTGGCCGGCTTAAAGCAACATATCTCCAACATGTCATAGGCTATCTTTGGTAAGAAGCAAAACCCCGATCTTGCATTTTGTAAAAAAAACTTAGTATGAAGAAGTTACTGACCATCATTATCCCTTATATAGGTCCAAGAGCCGCCAACCTTCAGAATGATTGCGTCCTGATGCTGAAGGCGATTTACACATTAACAGAGCAACTGTATACCGGAAGCGTGCTGACCGTGAAGGCAGTGATGGGTGCCAAGGAACCCATAACATCAATCCAAAAGATGCTTGGCTGCTTATCTACCCTTCCGCCTCAGATCGATGAGCTAACCCGGTCAGCTGCCCGAAAAGGGGTACTGACTACGTTGAGTCGGTGCTTAGCATACGCTCTAGAGTTAAACCCCGAAGAAGTAGCAGCAGGCTTTCCCCAGCTCAAGGACGACGAGTCAGAATTTTCTCAAGAGGATTACCAGCGCGTTGTCAAAGAATCCCGCTTGGCGGCGACTCAGCTTGCAGCAAGCTTGGATTTATCAAAGTATCAAGCTGCTTATGATGACAAGAATAAGAAAGTAAATCCGCCAACCTTTGTGACAACCAGCTTGACTCCACGTCGACCCAAGAACCCTTTTGATTTGGAGGCGGATCTCTCATCATTTGTGAACGATGAAGATGAATTTGCCGCCTTATCCAAGTGTAATTGGGTATTGGGCAACTTCCAAATTGAAGTCGGTCAGAGCTCAAAGCAGGCTGACCCAGGAACATCAGCGGAGTAGTTCTTCATGGATTTGGCCATCAGAGCCATGTAATAAGTCATTCGTAGAAAACAACCTTGTTCTGTGATTTCTTTAAAACCCTTGTGTCGCCCTCAGGGCGTCTTATGATGCTTGACCCGCCATGGAAATAGTGATTTTGATCACCAACCTGTTCGGCTTAAAAACATACATCAAACCACCTCAGTGAGTAATGGATGATAATAAATAATAACCGACTCAAGATGTTAGGGTGAGTCGGAAAATTTTGAAAAACCTTGTGGTGGTGCGAGGAAGGTGAAAAATAAGAATTTCATCGGCTCATTCAAGTCGCGACAGGATAGGACGAGTTATATAAACTCAAGTGCTACACGAGGGAGACTTTTTGTATAAAAAGCTCAAGTATTTAGACCGGCTGATCAGGCACGAGTCAAGCTTCGATGAAGCAGGTTCAGTGAACCAATGGTTTCTCTATTTTCCATGTGGGGTGCTAGCCGGTACCAGACATGTTTTAACCAAGGCGAGTTCAGGGTCCATAAAGCGGAGTAACTCGCCAAGAGTTCATGGGTCCATATGGCTATTCGGCCAACACACAGTCCAGTATAACCATTTGTAATGCGGTAATTTTTCGCAGGCCAAATGGGTAGTAAGGCTAATCTCAGTGAGAGGAAGCCCCCAAGTGACCTATGATTAGGGGAAAGACCGGTCATAGGATTGTAGAAGCATATACGCTATTGCCACAAAACGACTTGGGAACAAATAGCCCCCAAGTAAGCCGGCCTAATCCACAGAATCATATAAGGCGCCTATGTTTGAATCACACGCTTGTAGCGACTTGATCCTCTTTGGCTTATCGATACCCAGTGTTGTAATAAGTGCATCATGGCGACTTATGCTCTTTGGTATGGATAACGTCCATGCTTGGGCGACTTGTTAAGGAGCAAAATAAAAGATCCATACTTTCAATAAGATGAAATAGCAGGAAAGCTCCCGAGCTCGTGGGCATCAATTTTATTGCTTCATAAAAATGAAAAACTTACAATTTTTCAAGAGAAGAAAAAACAGAGCTAATAGCTCAAGTGTAATAAGGCCACAAGTGGGCTATGTTCCAGGGGCGAGTTGACTCGGCCTCCGTGGTTGGCCGATCAGGTCAAAGATCCACCAGATAGTATGACCCGTTGCAAATACTTTTGCTGACGACGAACGGTCCTTCCCATGGTGGTGATAACTTATGCATGCCAGTGCGATCTTGGATCAATCGAAGCACTAAGTCGCCCTCCTGAAAGGTTCGGCTCTTGACCCGGCGGCTGTGGTAACGCCGCAAGTCCTGCTGATAAATAGCCGATCGGGCGGCAACCAAGTCGCGTGCTTCCTCCAAAGCGTCCAAACAATCTTGACGCGCCAATTCGTTGTCCTGTTCCACATAAGCAGCAACTCTGGGCGAGTCATGCCTAATGTCAGTGGGAAGAACAGCTTCTGCTCCGTATACCAGGAAAAAGGGAGTAAAACCCGTAGAACGGTTTGGGGTGGTCCGGATGCTCCACAGTACTGAAGGCAACTCCTCAACCCAACACCCTAGGGTGCGTTCCAGGGGAACCATAAGTCGGGGTTTGATTCCTCGCAATACTTCCTGATTCGCTCGTTCCGCCTACCCATTAGATTGTGGATGAGCCACTGCAAAGACATCAAGCCGGATGTCCTCACGGTGGCAAAACTCCTGCATCGCTCCTTGTGATAGATTAGTACCATATCAGTAATAATGCTGTGTGGATATCCGAACCGGAAGATCAGTTTTTTCAAGAACTTGACCGCTGTCTCCGCATCACAAGCACCAACAGGTTCTGCTTCGACCCACTTGGTAAATTTATCAACCGCCACCAGCAGATGAGTTTTTTTGTTGGACGACATCTTAAAGGGGCCAACCATGTCTAGCCCCCAGACCGCGAAAGGCCAAGTAATAGGTATCATCCTTAGTTCTTGAGCCGGCACATGAGCCTGTCGTCCGTAACGTTGGCAACCATCACATCGATGAACTATCTCTTCTGCATCTGCATGAGCCGTCAACCAAAAGAATCCGTGAAGGAACGCCTTTGAGACCAGGGAGCATGATCTGGCATGATGCCTACAATCTCTGGCATGGATGTCGTTCAGAATCACGCATCCTTCTTCAGAAGAAACGCATCGTTGGAATACCCCAGAAGTGCTTCGCTTATACAATTCGCCATTGATGACGACCATGGATTTGCTCTGACAGACAATTTGGCGAGCCAACACCTCATACGAAGGTAACTCGCCTCGTGCAAGATATGCCAAATACGGAAGAACGCAATCCAGCGTAACACGGAGAGCCACCACAAACTGGGACTCAGGGTCTCGTATTGCCAACTCCTCTTCTGAGGGCAGCCTTACGGAAGGATTATGCAAAATATCCAGAAAGACATTGGGAGGAACCGGCTTATGTTGTGAGCCGAGACGCGAAAGGGCGTCAGCTGCTTCATTAAGGCGCCGGTCGATATGATCAACTTGATAGCCATGGAAATGACCCGCCACATCAGACACAGCCCTTCTGTAAGCCACTATCAAGGGGTCCCGAGAATCCCAAGTACCTGAAACTTGCTGAGCCACCAGATCAGAATTGCCGAGACATCTGACCCATGTGAGGTTCATCTCCTTGGCGAGTCGCAAACCATGAAGCAAGGCTTCGTACTCTCCAGCGTTGTTGGTGCATGGAAACATGAGTCGGAGAACATAACAGAATTTGTCTCCCTGGGGCGAAATAAACACCACGCCAGCCCCCGAGCCTTCCAATTGCCTAGATCCGTCAAAGTAAATAGTCCAGTACGTGAGGTCGGGCCTGTCTTCCGGAATCTATAATTCGGTCCAATTGTTGACGAAGTCAACCAAGGCCTGAGACTTGATAGCCGTGCGAAGGGTGTATCGCACGTGGTGCGGCCCAAGTTCGATCGCCCATTTGGCGATTCGCCGCGTCGCTTCTCGGTTTTGGATGATGTCCCCGAGAGGAGCGAAGCTAACCACCGTGATGGGATGCTCTTGGAAATAGTGTTTGAGCTTTCGACTCGCCATAAAGACCCCATAGACCAGCTTCTGCGAGTGCGGGTACCGTTGCTTGGAGAGAGTTAGCACCTCACTAATGAAATACACCGGGCGTTGCACCGGATATTCCTTCCCTTCTTCCTTCCTTTCGACGGCCACTGCCACGCTCACCGCCTTGGAGTTTGCCACAATGTACAGAAGCATAGGCTCTTTTTCAGTCAGGGCGGCCAAAACCGGCGGGTTGACTAGCTGCTGCTTCAGGGCTTCAAAAGCTTCATTGGCCTCGTCTGTCCAAACAAAATGGACAGATTTCTTAAGCAACTGATAAGGGGGAATATCTTTTTCTCCGAGGCGGCTTATGAAGCGACTTAAAGCCGCGATATGACCCGCCATCCGTTGAACTTGATTGATATTCGCTGGTTTCCCAAGCGAAGTAATCGCCTCGATTTTGTCCGGGTTGGCCTCAATGCCACGCTCAGACACCAGGAAACCCAACAACTTTCCTGCGGGAACGCCAAAGACACACTTGGTGGGATTAAGCTTCATCTGGTATACCCGCAGATTGTCAAAAGTTTCCCTTAAATCTTCCAAGCGCGTCTCCTTCCTATGAGTTTTAACCACAATGTCATCAACGTAAGCGTGGACGTTTCAGCCGATTTGGCCACGGATACAATTTTGGATGCAGCGCTGGTAAGTCGCCCCAGTGCTCTTGAGCCCAAACGGCATGTACACATAACAAAAAGCCCCAAAGGGGGTTATAAAAGCTGTCTTCTCCTGATCTTCCACAACCATCTTGATTTGGTGATATCCGGAATAAGCGTCCAGGAAACACAAACGCTCGCAGCCCGCCACTGAATCAATGATTTGATCGATGCGAGGAAGGGCGAAAGTGTTCTTTGGACAGGCTCTGTTAAGATTCTGAGTAATCAATGCACATGCGGACGGTGTCGTTCTTCTTGAGCACCAGTACCGGGTTAGCCAACCATTTGGGGTGGAAGACCTCTATGATGAATCCGGTGGCCAAAAGACGGACGACTTCTTCCCCGATTGCCTTGCGTCGTTCCTCATTGAACCTACGAAGATATTGCTGAATCGGCTTTGCTTTTGGTTCAACATTAAGATGGTGCTCAGCGAATTATCTCGGTACACCAGGCATGTGAGAAGGTTTCCATGCGAAGATGTCCTGATTCTCACGGATGAATTCGATGAGCGCGCTTTCCTATTTGTGGTCCAGACCCGCCCCGATAGTGAACTGCTTGGTTGAGTCGCTAGGGACGAAATCCACTATCTTAGTGTCATCCGTTGGTTTGAACTTGAGGGGCGGCTCAGCGTCTGTTGTTGGCTTATTTAGAGGTGACATATCTGCTGGATCAACATTGGCCTGGTGATATTTGAGCTCTTCTACAGCGCAGGCGACTTCTGCATAAGCCGCATCCCCTTCCTCACACTCTCTTGATATCCTCCTGTCACCATCAACCGTGATGGGCCCCTTAGGACCAGGCATCTTGAGTTTAAGGTAAACATAGCAGGGGTGAGCCATGAAACGGGCGTAAGCCGGTCGCCCAAACAACGCATGATAGGGGCTCTTTAACTTGACCACCTCAAACATAAGCGACTCACTCCTGTAATTGGATGTTGTTCCAAACGCAACTGTGAGTTTAACCCAGCCTATGGGGTATGCCGATTTACCTGGGACAATTCCATGGAATACCGTGGTTGACGGCATTAAATCTTTCTCCAGCAGGTTCATCCTTCGAAAAGTGTGGAAGTATAGTATGTTGATGTTGGTACCACCATCCATCAGTACCTTCGATAAGGTATATCCCCCGACTTGAGGAGCCACGACCAACGCTAAGTCGCCGGGGTTGTCAACTCTGGGCGGGTGATCCTCCCTACTCCACGATATAATCTGCTCGGACCAGTGGAGGTACCTAGGGAGTGCCGACTCAGATACACTGTACGCTCAGTGATTCACCTTTTTATCACGCTTGCAGGCATTGGTGGTGAAGACATGGTATTGCCCGTTGCTTAATTGTTTGGGATTGTTGCGGAACCCGCCATGATCATCTTGCCCCTGTGGAGCCCCCTGTGGGGGTGGCTGTTGAAAAACCCCGGGCGGGTTATACCGCCGTTGGTTATGCACTGGATACTGGCCGTTGCTTGGCTGCGAGCCGCCCTGAGCCCCCGGTTTGAGGAAGTCGCCGAACGGGTTCTGGCGTTGATTAGGTGCACCGAACCGTTCCTGCCGTTGGTCCGGGTCACCGTTTTGCCCTTTTTTGATCGCCTCCGCTCGAAATTCCCGCATCACGTGACAGTCCTCCCAGGAGTGAGTCACCGGTCCGTCCGCCATGGCATGGTGCGGGAAGGGGCCCTTGAGTATCTCGTTATAATTGCGCGGCTTCTTGCCACTGTAACACCTCTTCTTCTGGCGCTGGTTGCCGTTGTTGGCATTGGTGTTGGCGACGAAGTCCGTGGATTCTTCCTGCTGCCTTCTCTTGTTGTTTCCTCCGTGATTATGGCGGGCGCGTCCCTGAAGCCGGGTATGATTTTTGGATGACTCGCCTTTCCTCAGTGAGTTGGCCTTGCCGCCATCCTCTCCTGGATCTTTGGTATCGTCCGCCTCGGCGTACCTAGTGAGGGTGTCCATTAGTTCCCCCATATCCTGGACCTTTCGCTTGAGTCGTCCCAACTTCTGTACCAAGGGCTCATAGTGGCAGTTTTGCTCCAAGATCAGCACAGCCTGAGCCGCCGTGATGCCGTCCGACGAGTGAATGATTTCTGCGACCCGCCGCGTCCAGTGGTGAGCCGACTCATCAGGGCGTTGAACGCAGTGTTGTAAATCGACTATTGTCATTGGGCGCTTGCAAGTTCCCCGGATGTTTTTGATGAAACGCTCTTTCAATTCAGCCCAAGTTTGGATGGAGTTGGGGGGCATGTTTTTCAACCAAGTACGCGCCGTTCCCTCGAGCATCATTGCGCAGTACCTGGCGCAGATCGCTTCATTTACATCGAGCATGTCCATGGCGATTTCGTAACTCTCAACCCATGACGCCGGCTCAAGGTCCGGGGTGTAGTTAGGTACCTTTCTTGGTCCCTTAAAATCCTTCGGCATTCGCTCGTTGCAAAGGGCGGGGGCCAAGCATGGCACCCCTACCTGCCTGTCGCCTCCAACAAACGGTGCTGAGCCGGTTTGAATGTCCGGGTGATCCCGACCCGGTGGGTCCCGATGGTCAGCCGGGTTAACCCGGGGAAGGGGTCGCGGTCTGCTGGTTATGGCGGGCTGGTCCTCTGGCCGGCTCCTGGTGCGACTTGCTTGGGGGGTGGAGTGCAGCCGATCGAGGCTGTGCGATAACTGGGCGTTTTGAACCACCGTCGTCTTCAACATCTCAATGGCGTTCCTTGCTTCTATTTCGGCCGGGGTGTTGCCATGAATCGGAAGGGATTCTAAATGGCGAGTCGCAGCGAGCACGTTGTCCACCGGGTTGGAAAAGTGACCCCGAGGTGTCTGGAATCGAGGGACGCGATCAACCGGGTTTGGCGGCTGGCCCGGCCCTCCTCCCGGAGCATCTCCTACCCCGGGAGTGCATGGAGTGTCGAATAGGCGGGTAGGGTTGAGATCAGGAGGCAAACGCCCGTGGTGCCTCCGCTGATGGACAGCGTCAGATGCTCGCTGATGCCTCTCGAGCCGCCAGTTTTTGGTGTTCAAGCGGGCTATCTCAGCGGTGATTTGAGCTGGCCGGATCTCGATCCTGGCGGCTTCTGTTTCAGCGACTTGGTTGATATGTATCTTAAGGTGTTATTCTAGTACAAACTCTTGAATAGATCGATCAGAAAGAATAACTTTGTGGTGGTTTCGTACCCAACAATAATCTGTTCGTTTGTTCCCCGCTATTAGTGACTTTGGAGTGACTCTTTGTTGCATGTTGAGGGCTAGTTATATGATCCAATTATGTTATCATTGTTGAGAGAACTTCACTAGTGAAAGTATGAACCCTAGGCCTTGTTTCCACGCATTGCAATACCGTTTGTGCTCACTTTTACCATTGGTTACCTTGCTATTTTTGTAATTTCAGATTACAATAACCTTTATCTACCATCCATATTGCACTTGTATCACCATCTCTTCGCCGAACTAGTGCACCTATACAACTTACCATTGTATTGGGTGTGTTGGGGACACAAGAGACTCTTTGTTATTTGGTTGCAGGGTTGCTTGAGAGAGACCATCTTCATCATACGCCTCCCGCGGATTGATAAACCTTACGTCACCCACTTGAGGGAAAATTGCTACTGTCCTACAAACCTCTGCACTTGGAGGCCCAACAACGTCTACAAGGAGAAGGTTGCGTAGTAGACATCAATTCTCAAGGAGTTAGCACTGATGCACCTAGTCATCCTAGAAAGAAGAAGAAAGATGATGGGAACCTACACGCTTGCAACCCTGTTGCTGCTACACCTGAGAGTGCAAACGATGTCTCTGCCTCTCATGCTAAAACATAATCTGGTGATGAACATGAGCCTAATGATAATATCAATAGTGATGTTCTTGAAGATGCTCAACCTAGCAATGAAAAGGATGTGGAGATTGAACTTGATCTTGATAACCCACAACCTAAGACTAAGAGATACGATAAGAATGACTTCACTGCTAGGAAGCATGGTAAAGAAAGGGAACCCTGGGTTCAGAAACCCATGCCCTTTCCTCCCAAACCATCCAAGAAAAAGGATGATGAGGATTTTCAGCGATTTTTTGAAATGATCAGATCTGTCTTTCTGCAAATGCGTTTGATGGAAATGCTCAAAATGTCTCCGTATGCTAAGTACATGAAAGATATTGTGACTAATAAGAGGAGGATACATGAGGTTGAGATTTCCACCATGCTCGCTAACTATACCTTCAAGGGTGGAACTCCTAAGAAACTAGGTGATCCCGGTGTACCCACTATACCTTGCTCCATTAAAAGCAACTACGTTAGAACTACGTTATGCGACCTTGGAGCCGGTGTTAGTGTTATGCCTCTCTCTCTTTATCGTATATTTGAACTAGATAAGTTGACACCCACTGAAATCTCTCTGCAAATGGCTGACAAATCAACTGCTTTCCCTATCGGCATTTGCGAGGATGTGCCTGTTGTGGTTGCTAACATCACTATCTTAACATACTTTGTTATCTTGGATATTCCCGAGGACGATGCCATGCCTGTCATACTCGGAAGATCCTTTTTAAACACCGCAGGGGCTTTTATAGATTGCAACAAGGGCAATGTCACTTTCCATGTCAACGGTAATTAGCATACGGTGCACTTTCCGAAGAAATAATATCGAGTACATTGCATCAATGCTATCGAAAAGACTTCATCGATTCTTATCGGGAGCTTTGAATGCCCTATTCCCCGTGTCAAGATGAAGTATGATTTTATTGTTGGGGAGATACACATCCCCATTGAGGTGACCTAGTGACTGTTCGAAAATCCTCCGTTCTTTTTGCGATTCGAAAAGGTTTGTCGAGGAGACTTGATCAACCTCATTGGCGGATTTTCTTTCGTTGACCATGAGATGGATGAATCGAGGAGTCACGAACCTATGTTCCAAGCTTTCACTTTAGGTTGCTTAGAAGAAAAATGATAGATTTAGTTTAGTTTTCCCTGTTTTCTGTTTTAGCGTCCGGGAGAAAAGTACCCTGAAAATAAAAGTTCTCCGAACGTCCTGAAAATCAAGTATGATTTTTTCTGGAATTTTTGAAAAATTCCGAGACGAAGAGTTTGTCTGGGGGTGTGCTAGTGGGCCACAAGCCCTTGGGGCGCGGGCACCCCCTGGTCGCGCCACCCAGGCTTGTGGGGCCCACAGGCACCGCCTCCACTCATTCTTGCTCTCATATGGTTCTCCTACCTCCAGAAAAAATTGTTTCGCAGCTCAAACCCGTGTTCTTGCTCCTCTTGCTCATCAAGCCGTGACCCCAAGGATGATGGGAGTGAGAAGAAGCCCAAGTATCTGGTCCCTCGAGTCGCAGAAGTTCGGGCGTGCGAGTGGCCAAGCGACGTGTTCTTACGCGCCGCTGGAATTTATGAGGACTTTTATCACTTGGTGGAGAACGGAGGCCTTACCACCTTGTTGAAGATAAGTGACCGCAATACCTACTCCTCACTAATATCTTCTTACAAAGCTTTAACTTCTACCCGAGGAAGAATCCTCCTATGGTTGAGTTTAAACTTTATGATATCCCCCAGCGCATGTCACTCCAGGATTTTTGCAATGTTTGCAACCTTTTGTTGGGGATATTCATGAACCTCGTCCACGGGACTTGGAAGCTTTCATCGGTACTATTTTTGTAGGAGAGGAGAGAGGAGTGTCTTGCGCTAGAGCTGCTAGCATTCATTTTCCCGTGCTTCGGTACTTCTCATTATTTGTGGGAAAATGTTTGATTGGTCGTGGGAAAGCTGGTCACTTAGTTCCCCAGATCTTGTGGTCTTGCGTGAAGCCCTTTATAACGAGAAAACTTATAGCTTGGTCGCTATAGTAGCTCAACGGATGAACTTGAACCGTTCTAAAGGTGTTGTCTATGGAGGTATCTATGCTACTCGTCTTGCCACACACTTTGAGATACCTATTAGACTGGACGAGGAAGAAGAGATTCTTCTTCCTAAGAGATATCTAGATTACGATAGCATGGTTCGCCATGACTTTCTTGATAGACATATAAATAGAAGGATGATTTATAACCTGGTATTTAGTCAGGGTACTCGTGAGACTATTACTTTGCCTGCTCCTTCTTTTTTCAATCTTCATGCTGGCTGGTACATTATCATGCCCTCGGACATCTACGCATATTGGGGTTTGGCCCAACCACAGGTGCCCGTGCCCGAGCCGCCAGTCGAGTACCAGACGCTAGTTTATTAGTGGGAGACAGAGGAGCTCACACAACAGTGGCATCCTGAGTCCACTCCGGAGTACCCCGGAGCTGGTTATTTCCCTCCTTGGGAGTAGACAACTTAGGCCAAAAGCCTAAGCTTGGGGGAGTACGTCTTCTCACCGACTTTACATTCTTGCTTATGCTTTCACTTTGTTAGCCGGTGTTCAGACTTTGCCACTGTATCATCCATGCTAGTTTATTTTTCTTTTTCTCATTTTCTTTTCATGTGTCTGTCTAGTTTGAGAAAACCCAAAAAGATTTTCTTTCTTCTTTTGCTTGATGGGAGCTTCCCTTGTAAGTGGTTTTCATTTTCTTTGGGTCAAGGTAGAAGACCATGGTTACAATGTTTAGTGGCTCTTGCATGCATGCCTGTTTAGCTTTCGTAGAGCCATATTACTTTGTCTTCTCCTTTGTGTTTGCCTGCAGATTCCAGCTTTAGTCCAATGCACAAGCACTATTATTATTGTTCACATCATTCGATCGTGCAAGTGAAAGGCTATAATGACGATATATGATGAAGTGACTGAGACTGGAAAAGCTGGTATGAACTCGATCTGTTTTGTTTTTGTAAATATGACTAGCTCATCATGCCTGATTCAGCTTTGTTGTGAGAGAAACATGTTTGCAATGACAACTTAGAGATCATACTTTCTTATGCCATGCTTACTTAGCTAGGAGCTTATAATGGTTTGTCTTGGATGCCCACATGAATGTTGAGATGACTATGATGTAGTATGATAGGATGGTATCCTCCCTTGAATGTTTCAAGTGGCTTGACTTGGCGCATGTTCACGCATGTAGTTGAAACAAAATCAACATAGCCTCTATGATGTTCATGTTCATGGTGATTTATGTCCTACTCATGCTTGCACTCAATGTTAGTTAATCTCAATGCATTTTGATGACTGTTGTCTCTCTCTAGTTGGTCACTTCCCAATCTTTTGCTAGCCTTCACTTGTACTAAGCGGGAATACTGCTTTTGCATCCACCTCCATAAACCCAAAGTTGTTCCATATGAGTCCACCATACCTACCTATGTGCGGTATCTACCTGCTATTCCAAGTAAATTTGCATGTGCCACTCTCTAAACCTTCAAGAAATAATCTATTTTGCATGCCCGAACCGCTCATGTTGTGACAGGGGGCTATTGGTATCTTCCATGCTAGGCGTGTTATCCTCGATATGTGTTTATTCACTATCATTCACGATAAAGGGGTCAGTAATTAGAATTCCCAGTTGCATGCTCAAATCGAAAAGATAATTGCAAACAAAACTCCCCCAGGATTGATGTTGTTCTGGACGGTACCTGAGGATTCGGCTAGCCGTGGAGTGTGATTGATTGGTGGTGGGGGAGTCAAAACTTTACTTTTCCGTTCGGGAACCGCCTATAGCATGTGTAGCATGGAAGATGTTGAGAACTCTTAGTCATTGCGTTGACAATGAAAGCATGCCACCCAAAATTATTATCTCTGTTTTCAAAGCTTGAGCTCTGGCACCTCTGCAAATCAGTGCTTCCCTCTGCGAAGGGTTGTCTATTTATGTTCCTGTTGAGTCATCCTCCTCATACAAAAGCACCAATTAGAGAGCACCTCTATCATTTTTATGCTTTGCTTTTAACTATGTTGAGTATGATGATACGTCTCAAACGTATCTATAATTTTTGATGGTTTCACGATGTTATCTTGTCTTCTTTGGATGTTTTATGTACCTTTTATATGTTTTCTGGGACTAATTTATTAATTCACTGCCAAGTGCCAGTTCCTGTTTTTTCTTTGTTTTTGACTCTTTTCAGATCTGATTTTGGAATGGAGTCCAAACGGAAGAAAAACCCCGAAATGATTTTTTCCCGAACAGAAGAAGATCACGGGGCCTTTGGGCCAAGCCAGGTGGGCTCCAGGGAGCCCACAAGCCCCCAGTCCGCCACCAGGGAGCCTTGAAAATACTTTTCCGCCGCCGCAAGCTTCCGTTTCCACGAGATCTCATCTAGAGACCCTTCCCGGCGCCCTGCCGGAGGGGATTTGGAGTTGGAGGGCTTCTTCATCATCATCATCGCCCCTCCAATGACTCGTGAGTAGTTCACTTCAGACCTACGGGTTCGTAGTTAGTAGCTAGATGGCTTCTTCTCTCTCTTGGATCTTCAATACAAAGTTATCCATGATCTTCATGGAGATCTATCCTATGTAATCTTCTTTGGCGGTGTGTTTATCGAGATCCGATGAATTGTGGATTTGTGTTAGATTATCTATGATATATATTTGAGTCTTTGCTGATTTCTTATATGCATGATTTGATATCCTTGTAAGTCTCTCCGAGTCTTGGGTTTTGTTTGGCCAACTAGATCTATGATTCTTGGAATGGGAGAAGTGCTTGGTTTTGGGTTCTACCATGTGGTGACCTTTCCTAGTGATGGTAGGGGCAGCAAGGCACACATCAAGTAGTTTCCATCAAGGGTAAAAAGATGGGGGTTTTATCATTGGTTTGAGATTATCCCTCTACATCATGTCATCTTGCTTAAGGCGTTACTCTGTTCTTATGGACTTAATACACTAGATGCATGCTGGATAGCGGTCGACGTGTGGAGTAATAGTAGTAGATGCAGAAAGTATCGGTCTACTTGTTTTGGACGTGATGCCTATAGATATAATCATTGCATAGATATCGTCACGACTTTGCGCGGTTCTATCAATTGCTCGACAGTAATTTTTTCACCCACCGTCTACTTGCTTTCATGAGAGAAGCCACTAGTAAACACTATGGCCCCCGGGTCTATTCACATCCGTCGTTTACACCTCCGCTTTTACTTTGCTTTGTTACTTTGTTGCTTTCAGTTCTCACTTGGGAAACATTCTATAAGGGATTGACAACCCCTTCATAGCGTTGGGAGCAAGCTTTTGTGTTTGTGCAGGATCTTGAGATACTCCTCCACTGGATTGATACCTTGGTTCTCAAACTGAGGGAAATACTTACCACCGCTATGCTACATCACCCTTTCCGCTTCGAGGGAACACCAACGCAAGGCTCCAAGGCCACGGGGGAAATCCTTTGCATACTTGCCTAGGAAGTCCCTTGAGGCATAGCCACAGTTGAAGTATTCCTCGTGCCGTCGACACGACTATTCTTGGCGCCGTTGCAAGGGAAGCACAGCTGACATCAGAAATATTTATGGCGTCGTTGCCGGGGATCTTTTGTTGCAGTAGCAGAAGTATTTCTTGTGCCGTTGCCGGGGAGGAGCACGTCAAGATAATTTCCCGACAACGTGCCTATTTCTGGCACCGTTGCTGGGGAGGAGAGATCAAGATCTATCCAAGTAGGTCTCACAAACTCATCTCTTGCATTTACTTTTGTTGCGAGTTGCCTCTCGTTTTCCTCTCCCCCACTTCACATTTGTTGTTTTCATTTTCCTTTCTCCTTTGCCGTTTTGTTTTGCCTTTTGCCTTTTTCGTTCGCCCTTTTCTCTCGCTTGCTTTCTGTTCGCTTGTGTGCCATGTGCCTTCAATATGCTTGCATCTTCGTTTGTTAATCTCTTTAAGAGACCCACTTATGTGGAACAAATTGCTAGTGAGTTGAGGGCAATTGACTATTTCTATGGAGTTTTGCTTAAGATGCGTGAATCTTAAAATTGTGAGGAAGAAATTCATGAAGTGATTCACGAGGGCTCCTTGGATGAAAAGCATGATTGCAATGGTTTCACTATAAATTCTATTAGTGACAATCATGCTAAAAATATGCAAAACCCTAAGCTTGGGGATGCTGGTTTTGCTTTGACCACTACTTGTTGCAATAATCATGATTGGGGTGATGATCTTTCTTATGATCTTGAAAAAAAATTCAAACCCCATGATGAATATGATATTTGCAATAATATTGGAAGTTGGTTTGGAGACGTCATGACTTTGGTTGATGATAATCCCACTATTTTTGAAGAGCGTCAACTTTGCATGCATGTGGATCATGAAAAGAATATCCTATGGGATAGCTATATTGTTGAATTTGAATATGATCCCACATGTAATTGCTATGAGAGAGGAAAATATTGTGGTAGAAACTTTCATGTTACCAAAATACCTCTCGTTATGTTGAGATTGCTATTGTCTCTTTCTTCTTCCTTGCATATGTCAACTATTGGTTGTCTTGACAATCTGTTTTTCTATAAAATGCCTATGCATAGGAAGTATGTTAGACTCAGATGTGGTTTTCACATGCTTTAGGATGCTCTCGTTATGCTCCAATTCTTGTCTTTTGTGAGAGCATCATTGATGCCTAGCTAGGGGCGTTAAACAAAAGCGCTTGTTGGGAGGCAACCCAACGAATCTATCCTTTTTCTTTCTGTTTTGTGTTTTCCACACTTTCATAATTCTGTTATGGTTGTATTTTTTGTGTTTATTTTTGCGTTTGTGCCTAGCAAAACCGTTATGATTAGTCTTGGGGATGATCGTTTGGTCATGCTGGAAAAGACAGAAACTTTCTGCTCACGAAAATACTTTTCATTTTTTTTCTGTAAGAGCTTTTGAGTTGATTCTTTTTGCTGCTGATTTCTACGCAAATTCTTCAGACTATCGTAATTTTCCAGAATTTTTGAAGTACCAGAGATATACGAAATATACAGATTGCTTTAGACTGGTCTGCTGTTAACAAATTCTGTTTTTGTTGTGTTGGTTGCTTATTTTGATGAAACTATGGATGGTATCGGGGGGTATTAGACATGAAAGATTGAAAGTACAGTAACCCAACATCAGCACAAGTAGAATTTAAGTTTGCTACAGTACCTAAGGAAGTGGTGGTTTGCTTTCTTGTACTAATGTTATCACGAGTTTCTGTTTAAGTTTCGTGTTGTGAAGTTTTCAAGTTTTGGGTGAAGTTCTTATGGACAAAAAGATAAAGAGTGGCAAGAGCTCAAGCTTGGGGATGCCCAAGGCTCCCCAAGAGATTCAAGGATGCCATAAAAGCCTAAGCTTGGGGATGCCCCGGGAAGGCATCCCCTCTCTCGTCTTCAATCCATCGGTAACGTTACTTGGGGCTATATTTTTATTCACCACATGTTATGTGTTTTTGCTTGGAGCGTCTTGTATCGTAGGAGTCTTTTTATTTTTGTTGTGTCACAATCATCCTTGCCGCACACGTAGAGAGAGATACATGCACACACCATGATTTTGTCGAGCTTCACTTATATCTTTTGGTAGACAATTCAGCTCACATGTCCTTCACTTATATCTTTTGAGCTAGATACTTTTTCTCTATGTGCTTCACTTATATCTTTTAGAGCACAGCGGTGCATGGCTTGGTAGTTGATCTATGCTTTGAAAGTAGTCTCAAAAGGGGTAGTTATCCAAAGGGATACGAAAACTTCCACCTTCATGTGCATTGAATAGTTAGAGAAGTTTGATTCATCTCAATTAGTTTTGAGTTGTGGTTATGGTAATATTGAATTCATGCTAGTAATGTGTTGTGGATCTAGAAATACTTGTGTTGAAGTTAGTGATTCCCGTAGCATGCAGGTATGGTGAACCGCTATGTGATGAAATCTGAGCATGATTAATATATTGATTGTCATCCTTTGCGTGGCGGTCGGCATCGCGTGATGGTTTATACGTACTAACCCTTCCCCTAGGAGTATGCGTTGAATGCTTTGTTTCGATTACTAATAAAACTTTTGCAACAAGTATATGAGTTCTTCATGACTAATGTTGAGTCCATGGTTTATATGCACTTTCACCTACCACCATCACTATCTTTTTAGTGCCGCGCAACTTTCGCCGGTGCACAAAACCCACCATTAGCCTCCCTCAAAACAGCCACCATACCTACCTACTATGGCTTTTTCAAAGTCATTCCGAGATATATTGCCATGCAACTACCACCATGACATGTGCCAACACGTCTACATTGCCATTGCATGATCGTAAGATAGCTAGCATGATGTTTCCATTGATGTCTATGCCATGTTAGATCATTGCCACGGTACACTATCGAAACCATTCCATATAGAGTCATAGTTGCTCTAAGTTTTGAGTTGAAAGTGTGATGATCATCATTAATGGAGCATTGTCCCATGTGAGGAAATAAAAGAGGCCAAAGACGCCCACCAAAATAAAAAAAATAAAAAAAGAGGCCAAAGAGCCCACCAAAAAAATGAGAGAAAAAGAGAGAAGGGACAATGCTACCACTTTTTCCACACTTGTGCATATAAAGCACCATGATCTTCATGATTGAGAGTCTCTCGTTTTGTCACCACCATATAGCTAGTGGGAAATTTTCATTATATAACTTGGCTTGTATATTCCAATGATAGGCTTCCTCAAAATTGCCTTAGGTCTTCGTGAGCAAGCAAGTTGGATGCACACCCACTAGTTTTCTTTAAGAGCTTTCGCATACTCGTAGCTCTAGTGCATCATTTGTATGGCAATCCCTACTCATTCACATTGATATCTATTGATGAGCATCTCCACAGCTCATTGATATGCCTAGTTAATGTGACTATCTTCTCCTTTTTTGTCTTGCAACCTCCACCACATTCCACACCATCTATAGTGCTATAACCATGGCTCACGCTCATGTATTGCATGAGAGTTGAAAAGGTTTGAGAAAGTAAAGGTGTGAAACAATTACTTGGCCAATACCGGGGTTGTGCATGATTTAAATTCGTTGTGCAATGATGATAGAGCATAGCCAGACTATATGCTTTTGTAGGGATAACTTTCTTTTGGCCTTGTTATTTTGAAAGTTCATGATTACCTTGCTAGTTTGCTTGAATTATTATTATTTCCACGTCAATAGAAAACTATTATTTTGAATCTAATGGGTCTGAACATTCACATCACATAAGAGGAATTACACAGGACACCTATGCTAGGTAGCATGAAACATCAAAAATTCATTCTTTATCACTTCCCTACTCGAGGACGAGCAGGAGTTAAGCTTGGGGATGCTTGATACGTCTCAAACGTATCTATAATTTTTTATGGTTTCACGCTGTTATCTTGTCTTCTTTGGATGTTTTATGTATCTTTTATATCTTTTTTGGGACTAATTTATTAATTCAGTGCCAAGTGCCAGTTCCTGTTTTTTGTGTGTTTTTGAATCTTTTTAGATCTAATTTTGGAACGGAGTCAAAACGGAAGAAAAACCCCGAAATGATTTTTTCCCGAACGGAAGAAGATCAGGGGGCCTTTGGGCCAAGCCAGGTGGGCTCCAGGGAGCCCACAAGCCTCCACTCCGCCACCAGGGGGAGGCGGCGGTGGCAGGGCTTGTGGCCTCCCTAGCCGCCCCCTGACCTAGATCTTTGGCCTATATATTCCCAAATATTCAGCAAAAAATCAGGGGAGCCTCGAAAATACTTTTCCGCCGCCACAAGCTTCCGTTTCCGCGAGATCTCATCTGGAGACCCTTCTCGGCGCCCTGGCGGAGGGGACTTTGGAGTTGTAGGGCTTCTTCATCATCATCATCGCCCCTCCAATGACAACTCGTGAGTTAGTTCACTTCAGACCTACGGGTCCGTAATTAGTAGCTAGATGGCTTCTTCTCTCTCTTGGATCTTCAATACAAAGTTCTCCATGATCTTCATGGAGATCTATCTGATGTAATCTTCTTTGGCGGTGTGTTTGTCGAGATCCGATGAATTGTGGATTTGTGATCAGATTATCTATGATATATATTTGAGTCTTTGCTGATTTCTTATATGCATGATTTGATATCCTTGTAAGTCTCTCCGAGTCTTGGGTTTTGTTTGGCCAACTAGATCTATGATTCTTGCAATGGGATAAGTGCTTGGTTTTGGGTTCTACCATGTGGTGACCTTTCCGAGTGACAGTAGGGGCAGCAAGGCACACATCAAGTAGTTGCCATCAAGGGTAAAAAGATGGGGTTTTTATCATTGGTTTGAGATTATCCCTCTACATCATGTCATCTTGATTAAGGCGTTACTCTGTTCTTATGGACTTAATACACTAGATGCATGCTGGATAGCGGTCGACGTGTGGAGTAATAGTACTAGATGCAGAAAGTATCGGTCTACTTGTTTTGGACGTGATGCCTATAGATATAATCATTGCATAGATATCGTCACGACTTTGCGCGGTTCTATCAATTGCTCGACAGTAATTTGTTCACCCATCGTCTACTTGCTTTCATGAGAGAAGCCACTAGTAAACACTATGGCCCCCGGGTCTATTCACATCCATCATTTACACCTCCGCTTTTACTTTGCTTTGTTACTTTGTTGCTTTCAGTTCTCACTTGGCAAACAATCTATAAGGGATTGACAACCCCTTCATAGCATTGGGAGCAAGCTTTTGTGTTTGTGCGGGATCTTGAGATACTCCTCCACTGGATTGATACCTTGGTTCTCAAACTAAGGGAAATACTTACCACTGCCCTGCTACATCACCCTTTCTGCTTCGAGGGAACACCAACGCAAGGCTCCAAGGCCACGGGGGAAATCCTTTGCATACTTGCCGAGGAAGTCCCTTAAGGCGTAGCCGCAGCTGAAGTATTCCTGGTGCCGTCGACACGACTATTCTTGGCGTCGTTGCAAGGGAAGCACATCTGACATCAGAAGTATTTTTGGCGCCGTTGCCGGGGATCTTTTGTTGCAGTAGCATATGACTGTGACTGGATCTTCATTGCCTTGAATTACAATGTTTAGTCAGCCCTTGATCTTTGAAGGTGCTCTACATTTATGTTTTGCGGTCTCAGAAAGAGCTAGCGAGATACCATCTACTCGTATTGCTTCATGTTGTTTTGATTGAAGTGTTGACACTTGAGGCTTATTATCATTTGCTCGCTAGTTGATTACGCCATTGATATGAGTTTACCATGAGACCTGGATGTCATTTGCTTGTGATCTTGCTGAAACTCTGGATATGAGTTAGACATAGTTGCAACAAACAAGATCAAACAAAGTTTGTCAAATTTTTTCTTTTGTCTCTTTCAGTTTGTCAACTGAATTGCTTGAGGACAAGCAAGGCTTTAAGCTTGGCGGAGTTGATACGTCTCCGTCGTATCTACTTTTCCGAACTCTTTTGCCCTTGTTTTGGACTCTAATTTGCATGATTTGAATGGAACTAACCCAGACTGACGTTGTTTTCAGGAGAATTTCCATGGTGTTGTTTTTGTGCAGAAATAAAAATTCTCAAAATGTCCTGAAAATTTACGAAGATTTTTTCTAGAATAAAAGAAAAATACCTGCGCAAAGATCCATCGGAGGGGGCGTGCTAGTGGGCCACAAGCCCACAGGCCACGGCCACCCCCTAGGCCACGCCGTGAGGGCTTGTGGGGCCCACGTGGCACCATCACCCCCAAACTCAGCTCTATACCTTCCGTCTCGCGTGGAAAAAATTCAGAGAGAAGGTTTCATCACGTTTTATGATATGGAGGCGCCGCCACCTCCTGTTCTTCATCTGGAGGGTAGATCTAGAGTCCGTTTTGGGCTCCAGAGAGGGGAAATCGTCGCCATCGTCATCATCAACCTTCCTCCATCGCCAATTCCATGATGCTCTTCATCGTTCGTGACTAATCTCATCGTAGACTTGCTGGACGGTGATGGGTTGGATGAGATCTATCATGTAATCGAGTTAGTTTTGACGGGGATTGATCCCTAGTGTCCACTATGTTCTCAGATTGATGTTGCTACTACTTTGCCATGCTTAATGCTTGTCACTAGGGCCCGAGTGCCATGATTTCAGATCTGAACCTATTATGTTGTCGCCAATATATGTGTGTTTTAGATCCTATCTTGCAAGTTGTAGTCACCTACTATGTGTTATGACCTGCTAACCCCGGAGTGACAATAGCCGGAACCACTCCCGGAGATGACCATAGTATGAGGAGTTCATGTATTCACCAAGTGTTAATGCGTTGGTCCGGTTCTTTATTAAAAGGAGAACCTTAATATCTCGTAGTTTCCATTAGGACCCTGCTGCCACGGGAGGGATGGACAATAGATGTCATGCAAGTTCTTTTCCCTAAGCACGTATGACTACATACGGAATACATGCCTACATTAGATTGACGAACGTGAGCTAGTTACTTATCTCTGTGTGTTATAGCTGTTACATGATGAATCACATCCGTCATACTCATCCATCACCGATGAACTTCCTATGAGTCTTTTACTACTGGTCCTTGCTACGTTACTTTGTCCAAGCTTGTCCCTTGCTACAAAAGGGATTGGGCCACTTTGCTACTACTGTTACTATTGTTGCTGCTACTGCTGTTCCTTGCCACTTTGTTGTTACTTGTTGCAAGATCCTTTTTCGACATCGTTGTCGGGGAGGAATAGTTCTCCGTCCACGTGCAACTTACTGGCGCCATTGATACAACGGTTAGGAACAGTCTGCCGTCAATAGATCTTTTTCTAACACCGTTGCTATCACACTACTTTGCTACTGATACTTTGCTTGCAGACACTAATCTTTCAGGTGTGGTTGAATCTGACAAACTCATTGACGTCAGCTGTGCTTCCCTGGCAATGGCTCCAGAAAAGTGTTGATCCTGCAATCTCTAGTGTTAGCTAGACGAATGCTTATAACAACTAACCTTCTCCTGCAACGGCACCAGAAGAATGCTGATAGCACTCCTTGGCAATGAAACTGGAAGAATGTTGTTGATGGCCCACCAGCGCGTGGGTTCGCAACAGTTTTTGAGGGTAGAGTATTCGACCCAATTTGTAGATCGCCGAAAGGAGGTGAGAGAATACTCTCGAGTATTAGCAGCTGAATTTGTCGGATTCAACCACACCTGAAAGATTAGTATCTACAAGCACAGTAGTAACATCAAAGTAGTATGATAACAACGGTGTTAGAAACGATCTGTTGACGGCACACTATTCCTAACGATTGTATCAATGGCGCTTCCATTGCCGCATTGACGGAAGTTGTCAATTCCCGTTAACGGTCAGGCGAATCAACAGTGTAACAGGTAGTAGCAGTGGCAAGGAACAGCAATAGTGACAGCAGTAGCAAGTAGCAACAGTAGCAAGCGACAGTAGTAGCAATAGTAGTAGCAGCAGCAGCAGAGCAAGACAAGTAACATCAGTAGCAACAGTGGTAGCAGCAGCAGAGCAAGACAAGTAACAGCAGTAGCAATAGTAGCAGCAGCAGCAGAGCAAAACAAGTAACATCAGTAGCAACAGTAGTAGCAGCAGAGCAAGAAAAGTAACAGCAGTAGCAACAGTAGTAGCAGCAGCAGAGCAAGACAAGTAACAGCAGTAGTAGGACAAACTTGTAGGCAATGGGTCGGTGATTTGTTTGGATGATATTCATCATGCAAAAGCTATAACACGGAGAGATATGTGGCTAGCTCCCGTTTGTCAATGTGATGTAGGCATGCATTCCGTGTGTCGTCATACGTGCTTAGGGAAAAGAACTTGCATGACATCTATTGTCCATCCCTCCCATGGCAGCGGGGTCCAAAAGGAAACTACGGGATATTAAGGTTCTCCTTTTAATAAAGAACCGGACCAACGCATTAGCACTTGGTGAACACATGAACTCCTCAAACTATGATCATCAGCGGGAGTGGTTCCGGTTATTATCACTCCGGGGTTGCCGGATCATAACACATAGTAGGTAACTACAACTTGCAAGATCGGATCTAAAACACACATATATTGGTGACAACATAATAATTTCAGATCTGAAATCATGGCACTCGGGCCCAATTGACAAGCATTAAGCATGGCAAAGTAGTAGCAACATCAAATCTCAGAACATAGTGGATACTAGGGTTCAATCCCCATCAAAACTAACTCGATTACATGATAGATCTCATCCTACTCATCACCGCCCAGCGAGCCTACGAATAGATTACTCACGAACAACGAAGAACTTCATGGAATTGGAGAGGGAAGAAGATTGATGATGACGATGGTGATGATTTCCCCTCTCCGGAGCCCAAGACAGACTCCATATCTGCCCTCCAGATGAAGAACACGAGGTGGCGACGCCTCCGTATCAAAAACGCGACGAAAACTTCTCTTTTTTATTTTTTCTGGAACGAAAGACAACTTATAGAGCTTGAGTTGGGGGCGGCCGGTGCCTGTGGGCCCCACAAGCCTGCCCACCGCCACCAGGGGGTGGTGGCGGAGCAGGGGCTTGTGGCCCACTGGCCCACCCCCTGAGGTGGAACTTGGTGCAGATATTTTTGATATTTTCCAAAACTGCTCCCCGTAAATTTTCAGGACGTTTGGAGAACTTTGATTTCTGCACAAAAATAACACCAAGGCAATTCTGCTGAAAACAGCGTCAGTCCAGGTTAGTTCCATTCAAATCATGCAAATTATAGTCCAAAACAAGGGCAAAAGAGTTAGGAAAAGTAGATACGTTGGAGATGTATCAACTCCCCCAAGCTTAAAACCTTGCTTGTCCAGTTGACAAACTGAGAGAGAAAGAAAAACTTTGACAAACTCTGTTTGATCTTGTTGTTGCAACTATGTCTAACTCATAACCAGAATTTCAGCAAGATCACAAGTTAACCACATAAGCAAATGACACAAAGGTCTCACGGTAAAGTAATATCAATGGCATAATCAGCTAACGAGCAAATAATAATGAGTTTCAAATACCAACACTTCAATCAAAACAAGCATGAAGCAATATGAATAGGTGGTATCTCGCTAGCTCTTTTTGAGACCGCAAAACATAAATGCAGAGCACTTTCAAAGATCAAGGGCTGACTAAACATTGTAATTCATAGCAACGAAGATCCACTCATAGTCATACTCAATATCAATCAAAAGCAAAGCATAAAAATGACACAGGTGCTCTCTAATTGGTGCTTATATAAGAGGAGGATGACTCGACAGGAAAATAAATAGACATGCCCTTCGCAGAGGGAAGCATTGATTTGCAGAGGTGCCAGAGCTCAAGCTTTGAAAACAGAGATAATAATTTTGGGTGGCATGCTTTCATTGTCAACGCAATGACCAAGAGTTCTCAATATCTTCCATGCTACTCGTGCTATAGGCGGTTCCCAAACAGAAAAGTAAAGTTTTAACTCCCCCACCACCAATCAATCACACTCCACGGCTAGCCGAATCCTCGGGTACCGCCCATACTAACATCAATCCGGGGGGAGTCTTGTTTTACAGTTATGTTTTCGATTTAAGCATGTAAATGGGCATCCCAAATACCTGCCCCTTTCTCGTGAAGGACTGTGAATAAACACATGTCGAGGATAACACTCCTAGCATGGAAGATACCAATAGCCCTCTGTCACCACATGAGCGGTTCGGGCATGCAAAACAGATTTATTTCTTGAAGGTTTAGAGAATGGCACATGCAAATTTACTTGGGGCGGCAGGTAGATACCACAAATAGGTAGGTATGGTGGACTCTCATGGAAAAACTTTTGGGTTTATGGGAGTGGATACACAAGCAGCATTCCCGCTTAGTACAAGTGAAGGCTAGCAAAAGACTGGGAAGCGACCAACTAGAGAGCGAAAACAGTCATCAAGATGCAATGAGGTTGACTAACATTAAATGCAAGCATGAACAGGATATAAATCACCATGAACACGAACATCATAGAGGCTATGTTGATTTTGTTTCAACTACATGCATGAACATGCGCCAAGTCAAGTAAGTTGAAACATTCAAAGGAGAATACCATCCTATCATACTACATCATAGTCATCTCAAAATCTATGTTGGAAATCAAGACAAACCATTATAAGCTCTCAGCTAAATAAGCATGGCATCAGAAACTATGATCTCTAAATTGTCATTGCAAACATGGTTTTCTCACAACAAAGCTAAATCTGGGTCGACAAGCTAGTCATATTTACAAAAACAAAATAGGTAGAGTTCATACCAGCTTTTCAGTCTCAGTCACTTGATCATATATCATCATTGTTGCCTTTCATTTGCACGATCGAACAATGAAAACGATAATAAGCGCATTGGACTAAGTTGAATCTGCAGGCAAACAAAAGGAGAAGACAAAATAATATGGCTCTTTGAAAGCTAAACAGGTAAGCATGTAAGAACCACTAAGCATTGTAACCAATATCTTCTACCCTGACACAAAGAAAAAGAAAGTTATTTACACGGGAAAACTTCCAACAAGGAAAAGAAGACAGGACAATCTTTTTTGGTTTCTCAAAAGGACAAAAAACAAGAAAACAAGAAAACGAAAAGAAACTAGCATGGACAATACAGTGGCAAAGTGTAAACACCAGGTAACAAAGCGAAAGCATAAGCATGAATGTAAAGTTGGTGAGAACACGTACTCCCCCAAGCTTAGGCTTTTGGCCTAGCTTGGTCTACTCCCATGGATGATCGTGGCGAAACCGAAAGTCATAATGGGTGTTATACGGGAGTGCTGCAGCCACTGCCTGAATAGCTGCCTCACAAAGTCGAGCAGCAGTCGCCTCCCTCTCATACTCTTCTGCCTCTCCTATGGTTATGTAGTATCTTCGTTTAACCTGAAAGTCAAAGAAAGCAGGAGCAGGAAGGGTAATATGGAAAACACGCTGCCGGTTAAATATCAAGCGACATAGGAGGGATCCGTGATCTCTCTCAAGGAACTGGTAGCGTGTTAGAGCGACACGATCAAGGTAGGCTGTACGGAGAGGAGGGTCTTCTGGAGGGATGGATACCCAAGAAAATTTGCTAAGCGTGCAGCATAAACTCCACCAAAGAAATCCCCCTCACTGGCATTTTTATTCAGCCTCCTAGCTATAATGGCTCCCATATTGAAGCTCCAGTTACTACGCTCTTAAGGATACTAAGGTCGGAAGCGCATAGGTGACAACGTGCACCCTTGCCGTTAACGCACCTACCTATGAAGAGGGCAAGGTAGTGCAAGGCAGGGAAATGGATGCTTCCTATGGTGGCTTGCGTGATATCTCTGGTTTCTCCCACAGTTATACTGGATACAAAGTCTCTGACCAAATACTTAGGAGGATCAATAACACTACCTCCATTGGGTATCTTGCAAATCCTATTGAAATCCTCCAGACCCACGGTATAGGATTTATCGTATAGATCAAACAGTATGGATGATTCATGCCCAGCTAAAAATTTAAATCTACGCACAAAAGAGGCAGTGAGCATAGCATACTATTCACATTTGGTTGAGAGGAATTCTTCTAACCCGGCATTGCGGACAAGTGCATCGAACTCATCCTTGAAGCCTCCTTCGGTCATGAACTCATCGGAAGGCGATTCACATGGTTGCACCGGTGCGTCCCTTAGTTGAAAAGGTTCGGGCTCCCGAGAGGAGAGACGAGGACCCTTCTTACTTGAGGAACCACCATGAAACTTCCTCCTGAACATAATTTCCCTTGCTGAAATTTTTGAAGTTCAAGAGAAAAGTGAATAAAGACCCACCACACCTTGTAGCAACTACTCCTACTAGTGCCTAGAGACCGTATCACGCGCTAAAACTACTTGGGACCAGCTAAAATCAACTTTTCTAGCTCAAGAACAGGGTCACCAAGGTAGCAAGAATTCGTGAAGGATAAAGCACTAGAGCAAAAACTAATTGGACCAATTGAGGAGTCACTTACCAAGGAGTAATTTCCCTAAAACGGTTCGGAGAATGGTGCTTTGAGCAAGGAGATCGAAAATCACAGCCAGATGAGCAAGAACACGGGTTTGAGCTGCGAAACAATTATTTCTAGAGGTGGAAGAAGAGTCTGGGAGCTGGAATGAGTGGAGGGGGTGCCTATGGGCCCCACAAGCTTGCACCCCGCCACCAGGGGGTAGGTGGCGGTGGGGGGGCTTGTGGCCCACTGTTCAGTCCCCCTAACCAGCTCTCAGGCCCAGAAATTTTCAAAAATTCCAGAAAAAATCATACTAAATTTTCAGGACCATCGGAGAACTTTTATTTTCGAGGTATTTTTCTCCGGGGCGCTAAAACAGAAAACAAGAAAAGCTAAACTAATTCTATCATTTTTCTTCTAAGAAACAGAAAATGAAGACTCAAAATAGAGGTATGTGACTCTCTGATTCATCCGTTTCATGGTCATCAGAAGAAATTCATCAATGGGATTGATCAAGTCCTTATGAGAAAACTTTCTCGAATCGCAAGAGAGAATGGAGAATTTTTGAATAGCCACTAAGTCACCTCAATGGGGATATGAATCTCCCCAACAAGCAAATCATACTTCATCTTGACACGAGGAATAGGGCATTCAAAGCTCCCAATAAGAATCGATGAAGTCTTTTCGATAGAATTGATGCAATGTACTAGATATCGTTTCTTCGGAAAGTGCACTGTGTGCTCGTTACCATTGACATGGAAAGTGACATTGCCTTTGTTGCAATCTATAACAGCCCCTGCGGTGTTTGAAAAGGGTCTTCCGAGGATGATAGCCATGGCATTGTCCTCGGGAATATCCAAGATAACAAAGTCTGTTAAGATAGTGGTGTTAGCAACCACAACAGGCACATCCTCGCAAATGCCGATAGGGAAAGCAGTTGATTTGTCGGCCATTTGCAGAGAAATTTTAGTGGGTGTCAACTTATCCAACTCAAGTCTACGATAAAGAGAGAGCGGCATAACACTAACACCGGCTCCAAGGTCACATAAGGTAGTTCTTACGTAGTTTCCTTTAATGGAGCAAGGTATAGTGGACACTCCGGTATCACCAAGTTTCTTAGGAGTTCCACCTTTGAAAGTGTAATTGGCAAGCATGGTGGAGATCTCAAGATCTGGTATCTTCTGTTTATTAGTCACGATATCTTTCATGTACTTGGCATACAGAGACATCTTGAGCATATCAGTTAACCGCATCTGCATCTAGAAGGGTCTTATCATCTCAACGAAGTGCTCAAAATCCTCATCATCCTTTTTCTTGGATGGCTTAGGAGGAAAGGGCATAGGTCTCTGAACCCATGGCTCTCTTTCTTTACCATGCTTCCTAGCAGTAAAGTCATTCTTGTCGTATCTCTTAGGTTGTGGATTATCAGGATTAACCGTAGGTTCAATCTCCACATCCTCATCATGGCTAGGTTGAGCATTATTATGAACATCACTGTCCATATTGTCACCAGGTTCATGTTCATCACCTGATTGTGTTTCCGCATCAGATGTAGAAATATCATTAGGTTCTTCAGGTGTGATAGTATTTGGTGAACTGGCGTGCAGGTTTCTATCATCCTTCTTCTTCTCCTTAGGATGACTAGGTGTATCAGCATTGATTCCTTGAGAATCTTGATCAAATCTCTTAGGATGGCCTTCAGGATACAAAGGTTCCTGAGTCATTTTGCCTCCTCTAGTGATGACTCTAACAGAGTTGTCATTTAATTCATTGAGCAAGTCATTTTGAGCTTTATGTACTTGTTCTACTTGAGTAGTAATCATAGAGGCATGTTTACTCAGAAGCTTCAGAGCATTGACATTTATGTCTACACAAGCACTTAAATGGCTAAGCATACGAGCACTTTGTTCCAAATGTCTGCTAACATAATCATTGAAACTCTGTTGTTTGGCAACAAAGTTGTCAAATTCATCAAAGCATATGCTAGCAGGTTTATCAAAAGGAATATCACTCTCATCAAACCTACGCAGAGAATTCACTTCCACTACCTGTATCGGGTTATCGAGACCATGGATCTCTTCGATAAGTGGTAGATTTTTGACATCTTCATATCTAATGCCTTTCTCTTGCATAGATTTCTTGGCGTCTTGCATATCTTCGGGACTGAGGAATAGAATACCTCTTTTCTTAGGAGTTGGCTTAGGAGGTGGTTCGGGAATAGTCCAAGCATTATCATTGATCAAGAGGTTATTCAGTAGAGTCTCAGCTTGTTCTACAGTTCGTTCCCTAAAAACACAACCGACACAACTATCTAGGTAGTCTCTAGAGGCATCATCCGTTATAGAGGATATCAAGTATCTCGTTCTTCTTAAGAGGGTGATCAGGCAAAGCATTCTGTAGCTGGACGAGCCTCCCCCAAGCTTGTGGAAGACTCTCTTCTTGGAGTTGAGCAAAATTGTATATTTCCTGCAAGGCAGCTTGCTTCTTATGGGCAGGGAAATATTTCTCACAAAAGTAATAGACCATCTCCTGGGGACTACGCACACAGCCAGGAGCAAGAGAGGTGAACCAAGCTTTAGCGTCATCCTTTAGAGAGAAAGGAAACAACTTAAGGATATAGTAGTGGCAGATCTTCTCCTCATTAGTGAAAAGGTTGGCCATTTCAGAAAGTTTGGCAAGATGGGCTATGACCGTCTCAGACTCATAACCGTGAAAAGGATCAGATTCGACTAGAGAGATTATCTCAGGGTCGACAGAGAATTCATAATCCTTATCGGTGACAAACATAGGCTAAGTGGCAAACTTCGGGTCATTTTTCATCCTGACTTCACGAGATTTTTCCTTCCACTTGAGAATTAATTTCTCAGCGCCATAGGCATCCTTACGCGCAAGAAAATCCTCAGCTATCTCTCTGTCCATAACGTAACCCTCAGGTATATCAGGCAATTCATATCTAGGAGAGCTAGATCTAGCAGGAGCAAAAGCAGGTTCTATCTCAATAGTATCGGTAGTTTCAGAAGCATCACGAGCATTGGCAGTAACTCTAGTAATATGAGCATCAAGGAACACTCCTAGTGGAACACACAAAGGAGCATCTCTAGCAGTATCAAGCATAGCATCATTAGGCAAAGCACCATCTCTAGCATCAGGCATAGCAGTATCAAGCATAGCATCTCTAGCAGTATCAGGCATAGCATCTGTAGCAGTATCAAGCATAGCATCTCTAGCAGTATCAAGCATAGTATCTCTAGCAGTATCAAGCATAGTATCATCAGGCATAGTATCAAGCATAGCATCTCTAGAAGTAATATCACAAGCATCATCAAGCACAGGCAACATATCAAGATTTTTAGCAGGAGGTGATGTCGCAAACTTACTCATAACTGAAGGTGAATCAAGTGCAGAGCTAGATGGCAATTCCTTACCTCCCCTCGTAGTGGAGGGCAAGACTTTGATCTTCGGATCCTTCAGATTCTTCATAGTGATCAGCAGATATAAATCCCAAGTAACTCAGAGAATATAGCAATACCTCCCCGGCAACGGCGCCAGAAAACTGCTCACGTCAGTTGTGCTTCCGTGGCAATGGCTCCAGAAAAGTGCTAATCCTGCAATCTCTAGTGTTAGCTAGACGAATGCTTATAACAACTAACCTTCTCTTGCAACGGCACCAGAAGAATGCTGATAGCACTCCCTGGCAATGAAAGTGGAAGATTGTTGTTGATGGCCCACCAGCGCGTGGGTTCGCAACAGTTTTCGAGGGAAGAGTATTCGACCCAATTTGTAGATCGCTGAAAGGAGGTGAGAGAATACTCTCGAGTATTAGCAGCTGAATTTGTCAGATTCAACCACACCTGAAAGATTAGTATCTACAAGCACAGTAGTAACAACAAAGTAGTATGATAACAACGGTGTTAGAAACAATCTGTTGACGGCAGACTATTCCTAACGATTGTATGAATGGCGCTTCCATTGCCGCGTTGACGGAAGTTGTCAATTCCCGTCAACGGTCAGGCGAATCAACAGTGTAACAGGTAGTAGCAGTGGCAAGGAACAGCAGTAGTGACAGCAGTAGCAAGTAACAACAGTAGCAAGCGATAGTAGTAGCAACAGTAGTAGCAGCAGCAGTAGAGCAAGACAAGTAATAGCAGTACCAACTGTAGTAGCAGCAGCAGAGCAAGACAAGTAACAGCAGTAGCAACAGTAGTAGCAGCAGCAGAGCAAAACAAGTAACAGTAGTATCAACAGTAGTAGCAGCAGAGCAAGAAAAGTAACGGCAGTAGCAACAGTAGTAGCAGCAGCAGAGCAAGACAAGTAACAGCAGTAGTAGGACAAACTCGTAGGCAATGGGTCGGTGATTTGTTTGGATGATATTCATCATGCAACAGCTATAACACGGAGAGATATGTGACTAGCTCCCGTTCGTCAATGTGATGTAGGCATGCATGCCGTGTGTCGTCATACGTGCTTAGGGAAAAGAACTTGCATGACATCTATTGTCCATCCCTCCCGTGGCATCGGGGTCCAAAAGGAAACTACGGGATATTAGGTTTCTCCTTTTAATAAAGAACCGGACCAACGCATTAGCACTTGGTGAACACATGAACTCCTCAAACTATGATCATCATCGGGAGTGGTTCCGGTTATTGTCACTCCGGGGTTGCCGGATCATAACACATAGTAGGTAACTACAACTTGCAAGATCGGATCTAAAACACACATATATTGGTGACAACATAATAATTTCAGATCTGAAATCATGGCACTCGGGCCCTAGTGACAAGCATTAAGCATGGCAAAGTAGTAGCAACATCAAATCTTAGAACATAGTGGATACTAGGGATCAATCCCCATCAAAACTAACTCGATTACATGATAGATCTCATCCTACTCATCACCGCCCAGCGAGCCTACGAATAGATTACTCACGAACAACGAAGAGCTTCATGGAATTGGAGAGGGAAGAAGGTTGATGATGACGATGGCGACGATTTCCCCTCTCCGAAGCCCAAGACGGACTCCATATCTGCCCTCCAGATGAAGAACACGAGGTGGCGGCGCCTCCGTATCGAAAACGCGACGAAAACTTCTCTTTTTTATTTTTTCTGGAACGAAAGACAACTTATAGAGCTGGAGTTTGGGGCGGCCGGTGCCTGTGGGCCCCACAAGCCTGCCCACCGCCACCAGGGGGTGGTGGCGGAGCAGGGGCTTATGGCCCACTGGCCCACCCCCTGAGGTGGAACTTGGCGCAGATATTTTTTGATATTTTCCAAAACTGCTCCCCGTGAATTTTCAGGACGTTTGGAGAACTTTGATTTCTGCACAAAAATAACACCAAGGCAATTCTGCTGACAACAACGTTAGTCCAGGTTAGTTCCATTCGAATCATGCAAATTATAGTCCAAAAGAAGGGCAAAAGAGTCTGGAAAAGTAGATACGTTGGAGACATATCACTCATCTGCTAATACTTGAGAATATTCTTTCGCTTCCCCTTGTGGCAATAAATTTGGGTTGAATACTCTACCCTCGAAAATTGTTGCAATGCCCTACACTTGTGGGTTATCAGCCTGCAACTGCAGTGTTAACAAAACATGCGTCCAAAGAGACCCACTCTTGTGCAGAAAAAGACATTACCAAGCTGAAGCTTCCCAATTATGAGAAACTTGAATTTGAACAACTCTACTCTGGTTTCGTAAGTTGCCTAGAAACAAGCTATGAAATTGAAAAGAGCTTGACCAATATGATGCGGATAAAACATGAGGTATGTCCTTTGTTATTTGTATTTCCAACCATTAGCCCTCCAGAAGACTAGTTTCCTTTGATGAATTGTGTTTCTTGCGTTATCTGTGAGACCCATATCTGCCTGTAGCCCCCCAAGGGCCGGGTCATCTTTCAAAAGATGAGCGGGGTCTTGAATCTAGTAAAGAACTTCAACCTCTAAACCCCAAGGGTCGGGTCATCTTTTGTAAGATGAGTCGGGTCTTGAATCTAGTAAAGAACTTCAACTTGGAGCCCCCAAGGGTCGGGAAATCTTTTGAAAGATGAGACGGGTCTTGAATTTAGTAAAAAACTTCAACCTGTAACCCCCAAGGGCCGAGTCATCTTTTGAAAGATGAGTCGGGTCTTGAATTTAGTAAAAAAAACTTCAACCTGTAACCCCCAAGGGCCGGGTGATCTTTTGAAAGATGAGCCGGGTCTTGAATTTAGTAAAAACTTCGACCTGTAGCCCCCAAGGGTCGGGTCATCTTTTGAAAGATGAGTCGGGTCTTGAATTTAGTAAAAAAAACTTCGACCTGTAGCCCCCAAGGGCCGGGTCATCTTTTGAAAGATGAGCTGGGTCTTGAATTTACCAAAAAACTTCAACCTATAGCCCCCAAGGGCCGGGTCATCTTTTGAAAGATGAACTGGGTCTTGAATTTATTATAAAACTTCAACATGTAGCCCCCAAGGGCCGGGTCATCTTTTGAAAGATGAGCCGCGTCTTGAGTGTAGTAAAAAACTTCGACCTGTAGCCCCCAAGGGCCGGGTCATTGATACGTCCATTTTGCATCATGCTTTCATGTTGATATTTATTGCTTTTTGGGCTGTTATATTACTTTGTGGTACCATATTTATGCCTTTTCTCTCTTATTTTGCAAGTTTTATTTGAAGAGAGAGAGTTCAGGCAGCTGGAATTCTGGACTGGAAAAGGAGCAAATCTTAGTCCAGTATTCTGCACATCTCCAAATGCCCTGAAAAGTTACGTGGATTTTTTTGGGATTATATAAAAAAATACTGGGCGAAAGAAGTACCGGAGGGGGGCTGCTAGGGCGCCACAAGCCCTGCCACCGCCACCCCCTGGTGGCGGAGTGGGGGCTTGTGGGCTCCCTGACGGCCCACTAGCCCCCCTCTTTTGCTATATGAAGGGTTTTGGTCCAGAAAAAAAATCATTCGAGAGCTTTTTCGTGGTTTTGCCGCTGCCACAAGGCGGAACTTGAGCAGATCCTATCTAGAGCTCCAGCAGGACGATCCTGTCGGGGAAACTTCCCTCCCGGAGGGGGAAATCGTTGCCATCATCATCACCAACACTCCTCTCGTCGGAGGGGAGGCATCTTCATCAACATCTTCATCAGCACCATCTCCTCTCCAATCCCTAGTTCATCTTTTGTAACCAATCTTCGTCTCGCAACTCCGATTGGTACTTGTAAGGTTGCTAGTAGTGTTGATTACTCTTTGTAGTTGATGCTAGTTGGATTACTTGGTGGAAGAGTTTATGTTCAGATCCTTGATGCTATTCATTACACCTCTGATCATGATTATGATTATGTTTTGTGAGTAGTTACTTTTGTTCCTGAGGACATGGGATAAGTCATGTTAATGATAGTCATGTGAATTTGATATTCGTTCGGTGTTTTGATATGATGTATGTTGTCTTTTCCTCTAGTGGTGTTATGTGAATGTTGACTACATAACACTTCACCATACTTGGGCCTAGAGGAAGGCATTGGGGAGTAGTAAGTATATGATGGGTTGCTGGAGTGACAGAAGCTTAAACCCCAGTCTATGCGTTGCTTCGTGAGGGGCTGATTTGGATCCACTAGTTTAATGCTATGGTTAGACGTTGTCTTAATTCTTCTTTTGTAGTTGCGGATGCTTGCGAGAGAGGTTAATCATAAGCGGGATGCTTGTCCAAGTAAGGGTAGTACCCAAGCGCCGGTCCACCCACATATCAAACTATCAAAGTAACGAACGCGAATCATATGAACATGATGAAACTAGCATGACAGAAATTCCCGTGTGTCCTCGGGAGCGTTTTCCCTCCTATAAGACTTTGTTCAGGCTTGTCCCTTGCTACAAAAGGGATTGGGCCACTTGCTGCACCGTTGCTACTACTTGTTACTTGTTACTTTTTTCTTGCTACGTTTCACCTCGCTAAACAATCACTTGTTACTGCTACTTTCAGTGCTTGCAGTTATTACCTTGCTGAAATCCGTTTATCAGAGCCTTCTGCACCTCGTTTGGTTCGACACTCTTACTTATCGAAAGGACTACGATTGATCCCCTATACTTGTGGGTCATCAAGACTCTTTTCTGGCGCCGTTCCCGGGGAGTGAAGCGCCTTTGGTAAGTGGAAATTGGTAAGGAAACATTTATATATTGTGCTGAAATTTACTATCACTTGTCACTATGGAAACTGTTCCTTTGAGGAGTTTGTTCGGGGTATATTCACCATGAACAGAAGAACAAGGAGTTGTTCCTCAACCTGAGGTACCTACTGAAAATATCTTTTATGAAATTCCTTCGGGTATGCTTGAGAAACTGCTGGCTAATCCTTTTACACGAGATGGATCTTCACATCTAGACTTGCATCTAATCTATGTAGATGAAGTTTGTGTTTATTTGAGCTTGCAGGTTTGCCCGAGGATGAGGTAAAGAAGAAAGTCTTTCCTTTATCTTTGAAGGATAAGGCGTTGACATGGTATAGGCTATGTGATGATACTGGATCATGGGGCTACAATCGGTTGAAATTGGAATTTCATCAAAAGTTCTATCCTATGCATTTAGTACATCGTGATCGGAACTTTATTTATAATTTTTGGCCTCGTGACAGGGAAAGCATAGCTCAAGCTTGGGGGAGGCTTAAATCAATGCTATATTCATGCCCCAATCATGAGCTCTCGAGAGAAATCATCACTCAAAACTTTTATGCTCGGCTTTCTCATGAAGATCGTACCATGCTTGACACTTCTTGTACCGGTTCTTTTATGAAGAAGGATATTGATCACAAGTGGAATTTATTGGAGAGAATCAAACGCAACTCTGAAGATTGGGATCTGGAGGAAGGTAAGGAGTCAGGTATGAATTTCTAGTTTGATTGCGTTAAATCTTTTGTTGAGACAAACACTTGTAGAGATTTTAGCGCTAAGTATGGACTTGACTCTGAGATAGTAGCTTCTCTATGTGAAATCTTTTGATGCTCATGTTGATCTTCCCAAAGAGAAGTGGTTTAAATATCATCCTCATGTAGAAAGCAACATAGCCAAAACCAATCTAGTTGAGGAGAAAGTCATTGCTTTTAGTGATCCTGTTGTTCCTTGTGCTTACAGTGAGAAACCACCATACCCTGCTAGGATAAAGGATTATTCTAAAGCTCCAACTGTGATACGTAGGGGTTACATTAGACCACTTGCACCCCCTGAGGAGATTAGAGTTGAACCTAGTGTTGCTATTATCAAAGATCTCTTAGCCGAAGACATAGATGGGCATGTTATCAAATTCTATGAGGACTCCGCTAGAATTGCTAAACCTCACGCGGAAGACAAACACGGACCTGTAGTTGGCCTACCCGTTGTTTCTGTCAAGATAGGAGATCACTGTTACCATGGTTTATGTGATATGGGAGCTAGTGTTAGTGCAATATCCCGTTCTCTATATGATGAAATCAAAGATGAGATTGCACCTGCTGAGTTAGAACCCATTGATGTCACTATTACGCTAGCTAATAGAGACACTATCTGCCCTGTGGGAATTGTGAGAGACGTAGAAGTCCTGTGTGGTAAGACGAAGTATCCTACTGATTTCCTCGTCCTTGGTACTGCACAAGATAGCATTTGTCCCATCATATTTGGTAGACCTTTTTTCAACACTGTCAATGCTCACATTGATTGCACTAAGCAGACCTTCACTGTTAGTTTCGAGGGTGTGTCTCATAAATTTAATTTCTCCAAGTGTGGAAGACAACCCCATGAAAGAGAGTCGTCTGGTAGGGATGAAATCATTGCTCTTGCCTCTATTGACGTACCTCCTACGGATCCTTTAGAGCAATATCTTCTTGAGCATGAAAATGATATGCATATGGAGGAGAGAGATGAGATATATAAAATTGTCTTAGAACAATATCCTATTCTCAAGAATAATCTGCAATTTGAACTGCTTGGGGATCCTCCCCCACCAAAGGGTGATCCTGTGTTCGATCTTAAACAGTTGCCTGATACTCTTAAGTATGCCTATCTTGATGAGAAGGAGATATATCCTGTTATTATTAGTGCTCTCCTCTCAGAGCACGAAGAGAAGAAGTTACTAAGAACTCTGAGGAAGCACCGTGCTGCTATGGGATATACTCTTGATGATCTTAAGGGTATTAGTCCTACTCTATGCCAGCACAAGATTAAAACTGATCCCGACTTCAAACCAGTTGCTGATCATCAAAGGAGATTAAATCCTAAGATGAAAGAGGTCGTTAGAAAAGAAATATTAAAGCTTCTGGAAGCAGGAATCATTTATCCTGTTGCTCATAGTTATTGGGTAAGTCCAGTACATTGCGTACCTAAGAAGGGAGGTATCACCGTCGTTCCTAATGATAAGGATGAACTAATCCCACAAAGGATTATTACTGGCTATAGAATGGTGATAGACTTCCGGAAACTGAACAACGCAACCAGGAAAGATCATTATCCTTTGTCATTTATCGACCAAATGCTAGAAATGTTATCCAAACACACACACTTCTGCTTTCTAGACGGTTATTCAGGTTTCTTGCAAATACCTGTTGCACAATCTGATCAGGAGAAAACCACTTTCACCTGCCCTTTCGGTACCTTTGCCTATAGACGTACGCATTTTGGCTTATGCAATGCACATGCCACCTTCCAAAGATGTATGATGGCTATATTCTCTGACTTCTCTGAAAAGATTGTCGAGGTTTTCATGGATGATTTCTCCGTTTACGGGTCTTCCTTGGATGATTGCCTCAGCAACCTTGATCGAGTCTTATAGAGATGCGAAGATACCAACCTCGTCACTAATTGGGAGAAGTGTCACTTTATGGTTAATGAAGGTATCGTCTTAGGACACAAAATTTCTGAGAGAGGCATTGAAGTTGATAAGGCTAAGGTTGATGCAATTGAGAAAATGCCTTGCCCCACAGATATCAGAGGTACACGAAGTTTCCTAGGTTATGCTGGTTTCTATAGAAGGTTCATTAAAGACTTCTCTAAGATTTCTAGGCCTCTTACCAACCTCTTGCAGAAGGATGTTCCTTTTGTTTTTGATGAGGATTGTGAGGAAGCTTTCGAAATACTTAAGAAGGCTTTGATAATCGCACCTATTGTTCAACCACCTGACTGGAACTTGCCCTTGGAAATCATGTGCGATGCTAGTGATTATGCTGTTGGTGCTGTTCTAGGACAAAGAGTTGACAAGAAGTTGAATGTTATTCACTACGCTAGTAAAACTCTAGACAGTGCCCAAAGAAACTATGCCACTACGGAGAAGGAATTTTTAGCAGTCGTGTTTGCATGTGAAAAGTTCAGATCTTATATAGTTGACTCCAAAGTCACTATTCACTCTGATCATGCTGCTATTAAGTACCTTATGGAGAAGAAGGACGCTAAGCCTAGGCCAATCAGATGGGTTCTCCTGCTATAGGAATTTGATTTGCATATTGTTGACCGAAAGGGTGCTGATAACCCTGTAGCAGATAACTTGTCTAGGCTAGAGAATGTCCTTGATGACCCACTACCTATTGATGACAGCTTTCCTGATGAGAAATTAGATGTCATCCGCACTTCACATAGTGCACCGTGGTATGCCGATTATGCAAACTATATTGTAGCCAAATACATACCACCCAGTTTCACCTATCAGCAAAAGAAGACATTCTTGTTTGATTTGAGACACTACTTTTGGGATGATCCTCACCTTTATAAGGAGGGAGTAGATGATGTTATTAGACGTTGTGTACCTGAACATGAACAGGGACATATCTTGTAGAAGTGTCATTCCAAAGCCTACGGAGGACACCATGCTGGAGATAGAACTGCCCATAAGGTATTGCAATCAGGTTTCTATTGGCCCACTCTCTTCAACGATGCCCGTAAGTTTGTCTTTTCTTGTGACGAATGCCAAAGAATAGGGAACATCAGTAAGCGTCAGGAAATGCCTATGAACTATTCACTTGTCATTGAACCATTTGATGTCTGGGGCTTTGATTATATGGGACCCTTCCCGAGTTGCAATGGGTACACTCACATATTAGTTGCTGTGGATTACATCACTAAGTGCGTAGAAGCTATCCCCACTAAAAATGCTGATCACCACACCTCTATTAAGATGCTTAAAGAAGTCATATTCCCAAGATTTGGAGTCCCTAGATATCTGATGACTGATGGCGGTTCACACTTCATTCATGGTGTTTTCCGCAAGATGCTCGCTAAGTATGATGTCAACCATAGAGTTGCATCTCCTTATCATCCTCAGTCTAGTGGTCAAGTGGAGTTGAGTAATAGGGAGATCAAGTTGATCCTACAAAAGACCGTCAATAGATCTCAAAAGAATTGGTCTAGCAAACTTGACGATGCACTATGGGCTTATAGGACTGCTTATAAGAATCCCATGGGCATGTCACCGTATAAAATGATTTACGGTAAGGCCTGTCATTTACCTCTTGAGCTGGAACACAAAGCTTATTGGGCAATCAAAGAGCTCAACTTTGATTTCAAACTTGCCGGTGAGAAGCGGTTGTTTGATAATAGCTCGTTAGATGAATGGAGGGCCGAGGCATATGAGAATGCCAAGTTGTTCAAGGAAAAGGTTAAGAGATGGCACGACAAACGAATACAGAAACGAGAGTTCAACGTAGGTGATTATGTCTTGCTATACAATTCTCGTTTGAGATTCTTTGCAGGCAAGCTTCTCTCTAAATGGGAAGGTCCCTATGTTATCGAGGAAGTATATCGTTCCGGTGCCATCAAAATCAATAACACGGAAGGAAATTTTCCTAGAGTGGTAAATGGGCAAAGAATCAAGCATTACATCTCTGGTACTCCTATAAATGTTGAGACCAATATCATCAATGTCATAACTCCAAAGGAGTACATAAGGGATGTTTATCAGCCTGTTTCAGATCCTGAAAACAAAGAGGTATCTGTTTCGGTAAGAAATTGGACTCCGATGCTTTTCCAATAGGAAATTTCCTCCATTTTGGAATTTTTGGAAAATTAGAAAAATAAAAAAAGTAGTCCGGAGAGCGCACGAGGCGGCCACAAGCCCTGCCACCGCCCCTACCCCCCTGGTGACGGAGGGCAAGCTTGTGGGCACCTCGTGTGCCTCCCGGACTCCGTTTTCTTGTGGAGCACTCCTTCTGGTCCAAAAAAAATCAATATATACTCGCCCGAAGGTTTTGATCTCCGTATCGCGCAGTTTTCCTCTGTTTTCGTTTTGAGCTTGTTGTCTGCCGCAGATTTAGGTCAAGATGTCTTCTCAAGATTCAGAAGAAAAGATCTATGTGGCCGATGATCGTGCTAACTCTAGGATTAATGGGGACTTGGAACCATATGGCTGGACCACTGACGAGGAAGAGGACTATGAGCCTAAGGGGAAGGAACAAACGAGTTCCGATGAAGAGGAGGCTCCTCTACCTCAACCTGGACGCACTCATGTGGAGTTCAAGAAGTCAAGCCTCCCTGGCCATAGGAAGAAGCCTAAGACCTAGTTTATCCCTTCTCGTTTCTTGCAGGAGAGTAAGCAGGAACTTTGCCATAGAGTGTTGAAACTTGAGGAGGAAAATGACGATCTAAGGGAGCAGGACTTTTTGCTCAAGTGGAAATTAGACAAGCTCAAGACTGCTTCAACAACTCCACCACCATCACCACCGAAGGAAGACAACTAAGCATCGGTATGGGCAATCCCCTTGGCTTCTGTCAAGCTTGGGGGAGTTGCCCTGGTATCGTATCACCTTTATATCTTTTGCTTTTACCTTTGTTTTAGTTCTTTCCTTTTCAGTTTTTATTTCTTCTCTTAGAGGAATAAGTATTTAGTGTTTAGTTTGAGTCTTTTGCTTTTGTCTCTCCCCCGATGTATTCGAGCTTACGAGCTATACAATAAAGAGTATCTTAGTCAAGGGCTTTGTATTGTGCCATGATCAAAAGTATGAAAAGAACGATAGCATGAAAGATCATGAGACGATCTTATGGAAAGTGATAACTTCACTTATGACACGTATGATGATTGAAACTTGTTGAGAATAAATCAACATAGACCTCAACCATTGTTGCAATTAATAAGAAGTAATAAGGAAAGAGAGGTTCACATATAAATATATCATCTTAGACACTTTTTACAATTGTGAGCACTCACCAAACTATTACATCCTTAGGAGTAGATGTTGGACAAGGAAGACAACATAATGAATTGTGTTTGCTTGGTTCCAAACAATGTTATATGATTAGAGATCCCTTAGCATGTGACGATTGCTTCCACCTCATATTAGCCAAAACTCCCGCACCAAGTAGAGATACTACTTGTGCATCCATAAACCTCCAACCCGGTTTTGCCATGAGAGTCCACCGTACCTACCTATGGATTGAATAAGATCCTTCAAGTAAGTTGTCATCAGTGCAAGCAATAAAAATTGCTCTCTAATATTTATGATCCATTAGTGTGTGGAAAATAAGCTTTGTACGAACCTGTGATGAGGAAGACATAAAAGCGATAGACTGCATAATAAAGTTCTTTATCACAGGAGGCAATATAAAGTGATGTTCCTCCGCACTAAGAGGACACACATTCAAACCTCAAAAGCGCATGACAACCTCTGCTTCCCTCTGCGAAGGGCCTATCTTGTACCTTTAATTTTTGCCCTTGTAAGAGTCATGGTGATCTTCACCAATTCCCTATTTTTGCCTTTGTCTTGGCTACCGTCACATGTTCGGGAAAGATCTATATTCATATATCAACTTGGAGTTGAGTACTTATGCCTTATTATTGTTGACTTTACCCTTGAGGTAGATCGTTGGGAGGCAAAACTATAAGCCCCTATCTTCCTCTGTGTCCAGCTGAAACTTTGACACCATGAGTACCACGTGAGTTGTAACAATTGTAGAAAACAAAAGAGATGATTGAGTATGTGGGTTTGCCTTACAAGCTCTTATTTGACTCTTTCTGATGTTGTGATAAATTGCAATTGCTTCAATGACTTTGGACTATTGTTGGTTACTTCTCGGTAAGGTTTTTGCTTCATGCTTTGCTTTGTGAAGGAATTGTTACTTTCCCATAAGAATCTTTATGATGTATTCCTGTTCTATGTGTGATCATGATGCCCTCAGGTCCGTATTATGTTTTATCGACACCTTCGTCCCTAAACATGTGGACATGTTTATGGAACTTGGTTTTCGCTTGAGGACAAGCGAGGTCTAAGCTTGGGGGAGTTGATACGTCCATTTTGCATCATGCTTTCATGTTGATATTTATTGCTTTTTGGGCTGTTATATTACTTTGTGGTACCATATTTATGCCTTTTCTCTCTTATTTTGCAAGGTTTATTTGAAGAGGGAGAGTTCAGGCAGCTGGAATTCTGGACTGGAAAAGGAGCAAATCTTAGTCCACTATTCTGCACATCTCCAAATGCCCTCAAAAGTTACGTGGATTTTTTTGGGATTATATAAAAAATACTGGGCGAAAGAAGTAACGGAGGGGGGCTGCCAAGGCGCCACAAGCCCTGCCACCGCCACCCCCTGGTGGCGGAGTGGGGGCTTGTGGGCTCCCTGACGGCCTACTAGCCCCCCTCTTTTGCTATATGAAGGGTTTTGGTCCAGAAAAAAATCATTCGGGAGCTTTTTCGTGGTTTCGCCGCCGCCACGAGGCGGAACTTGAGCAGATCCAATCCAGAGCTCCGGCAGGACGATCCTGCCGGGGAAACTTCCCTCCCGAAAGGGGAAATAGTCGCCATCGTCATCACCAACACACCTCTCGTCGGAGGGGAGGCATCTTCATCAACATCTTCATCAGCACCATCTCCTATCCAATCCCTAGTTCATCTCTTGTAAACAATCTTCGTCCCGCAACTCCGATTGGTACTTGTAAGGTTGCTAGTAGTGTTGATTACTCTTTGTAGTTGATGCTAGTTGGATTACTTGGTGGAAGAGTTTATGTTCAGATCCTTGATGCTATTCATTAACCTCTAATCATGATTATGATTATGTTTTGTGAGTAGTTACTTTTGTTCCTGAGGACATGGGATAAGTCATGTTAATAATAGTCATGTGAATTTGATATCCGTTCGGTGTTTTGATATGTTGTATGTTGTATTTTCCTCTAGTGGTGTTATGTGAACGTCGACTACATAACACTTCACCATACTTGGGCCTAGAGGAAGGCATTGGGGAGTAGTAAGTAGATGATGGGTTGCTGGAGTGACAGAAGCTTAAACCCCAGTCTATGCGTTGCTTCGTGAGGGGCTGATTTGGATCCACTAGTTTAATGCTATGGTTAGATGTTGTCTTAATTCTTCTTTTGTAGTTGAGGATGCTTGCGAGAGAGGTTAATCATAAGTGGGATGCTTGTCCAAGTAAGGGCAGTACCCAAGCGCCGGTCCACCCACATATCAAACTATCAAAGTAACGAACGTAAATCATATGAACATGATGAAACTAGCATGACAGAAATTCCCGTGTGTCCTCGGGAGCGTTTTCCCTCCTATAAGACTTTGTTCAGGCTTGTCCCTTGCTACAAAAGGGATTGGGCCACTTGCTGCACCGTTGCTACTACTTGTTACTGTTGGAAAACGTAGCATAAATTCAAAATTTTCCTACGTATATTCAGATCTTCCTATGGAGAGACCAGCAACGAGAGAGGGGTAAGAGCATCTTCATACCTTTGAAGATCGCTAAGCGGAAGCGTTGCTAGAACGCGGTTGATGGAGTCGTACTCGCAGCGATTCCAATCTAGTGTCGAACTACGACACCTCCGCGTTCAACACACGTGCAGCCCGGTGACGTCTCCCGCACCTTGATCCAACAAGGAGGAGGGAGAGGTTGGGGAAGAACTCCAGCAGCACGACGGCGTGGTGTCGATGGAGAGACGATGTCTCCCGGCAGGGCTTCGCCAAGCACCGGCACAGAGGAGGAGGAAGAAGAGCAGGGCTGCGCCGAGGGAGATGGAAAAGTCTGATCTCCAATGGCCAAAAGTGCCCACTATATATAGGGGAAGGGGAGAGGGGGTGCCACCCCTAGGGTTACCACACTAGGGGTGTGGCAGCCCCCCCAGATGGGAGGTGCGGCGGCCAGAGGGGGGAGGAGGGGGTGGCGCACCAACTGGTGGGCCTTAGGCCCACCTGGCTTAGGGTTTGCCCCCCTTTTCTCTCCCTTGCGCAATGGGCTGAGTGGGGAGGCGCACCAGCCCACCTAGGGGCTGGTTCCCACCCCCACTTGGCCCACCTTACCTCCCGGGGTCGTTGCCCCCCTTCGGTGGTCCCGGTGGTCCCGGTACGTTACCGGTGATGCCCGAAACACTTCCGGTATCCGAAACCATCCGTCCTATATATCAATCTTTACCTCCGGACCATTCCGGAGCTCCTCGTGACGTCCGGGATCTCATCCGGGACTCCGAACAACTTTCGTAACCTCGTATAACAATTCCCTATAACCCTAGCGTCATCGAACCTTAAGTGTGTAGACCCTACGGGTTCGGGAGACAGGCACACATGACCGAGACACCTGTCTGGCCAATAACCATCAGCGGGGTCTGGATACCCATTGTGGCTCCCACTTGCTCCACGATGATCTCATCGGATGAACCACGATGTCAAGGATTCAATCAATCCCGTATACGATTCCCTTTGTCTGTCGGTATAGAACTTGCCCGAGATTCGATCGTCGGTATACCTATACCTTGTTCAATCTCGTTACTGGTAAGTCTCTTTACTCGTTCTGTAGCACGTCATCGTGTGACTAACTCCATAGTCACATTGAGCTCATGATAATGTTCTACCGAGTGGGCCCAGAGATACCTCTCCGTCACACGGAGCGACAAATCCCGATCTCGATTCGTACCAACCCAACAGGCACTTTCGGAGGTACCCGTAGTGCACCTTTATAGTCACCCAGTTACGTTGTGACGTTTTCTACACCAAAGCACTCCTACGGTATCCGGGAGTTGCACAATCCCACGGTCGAAGGAAAAGATACTTGACATTAGAAAAGCATTAGCATACGAACAACACGATCTTGTGCTAGGCTTAGGATTGGGTCTTGTCCATCACATCATTCTCCCAATGATGTGATCCCGTTATCAACGACATCTAATGCCCATGATCAGGAAACCATGATCATCTATTGACTAACGAGCTAGCCAACTAGAGGCTTTCTAGGGACACGTTGTAATCTATTCATTCACACATGTATTACTGTTTCCTGTTAATACAATTATGGCATGAACAATAGACGATTATCATGAACAAGGAAATATGATAATAACCATATTATTATTGCCTCTAGGGCATATTTCCAACAGTCTCCCACTTGCACTAGAGTCAATAATCTAGTTACATTGTGATGTATCGAACACCCATAGCATTATGGTGTTGATCATGTTTTGCTCGTGGAAGAGGTTTAGTCAACGGGTCTGCAATATTCAGATCCGTGTGTACTTTACAAATATCTATCACTCCACTCTGGATGTGGTCCTGGATGGAGTTGTAGCGGCGTTTGATGTGCTTCGTCTTCCGGTGAAACCTGGGCTCCTTGGCTATGGCAATGGCTCCAGTGTTATCACAGAAGAGTGTCATAGGACCCGACGCGCTTGGAACCACTCCAAGGTCGGTGATGAGCTCCTTCATCCAAATTCCTTCATGATCCGCTTCTGAAGCAGCTATGTACTCCGCCTCACATGTAGATGCTGCCACGACTTCTTGCTTGCTGCTGCACCAGCTCACTGCCCCACCATTCAACACATATACGTATCCGGTTTGTGACTTTGAGTCATCCGGATCTGTGTCGAAGCTAGCGTCGACGTAACCCTTTACGACGAGCTCTTCGTCACCTCCATAAACGAGAAACATTTCCTTAGTCCTTTTCAGGTACTTAAGGACATTCTTGACCGCTGTCAAGTGTTCCATACCTGAATCACTTTGGTACCTCCCTACCAAACTTATGGCAAGGTTTATATCAGGTCTGGTACACAGCATGGCATACATTAGAGAGCCCACGGCTGAAGCGTAGGGGACAGAGCTCATCTTCTCTCTATCTGCTGCCGTGGTCGGCGACTGAGCCTTACTCAATCTCATACCTTGCAAAATTGGCAAGAACCCTTTCTTTGAGTTTTCCATATTGAACTTCTTCAATATCTTGTCAAGGTATGTACTTTGCGAAAGACCTATGAGGCGTCTCGATCTATCTCTATAGATCTTGATGCCTAATATATATGCAGCTTCTCCAAGGTCCTTCATTGAAAAACTCTTGTTCAAATAGGCCTTTATGCTCTCCAACGTCTCTATATTATTCCCCATCAATAATATGTCATCCACATATAGTATGAGGAAAGCTACAGAGCTCCCACTCACTTTCTTGTACAGACAGGCTTCTCCGTAAAGCTGTATGAACCCAAACGCTTTAATCACCTCATTAAAGCGAATGTTCCAACTCCGAGATGCTTGCACCAGCCCATAGATGGAGCGCTGGAGCTTGCATACTTTGTTAGCACCCTTAGGGTCGACAAAACCTTCTGGTTGCATCATATACAACTCTTCCTTAAGGTTTCCGTTAAGGAACGCTGTTTTGACATCCATTTGCCAAATTTCATAATCATAAAAGGCGGCAATTGCTAACATGATTCGGACTGATTTCAGCTTCGCTACGGGAGAGAAATTCTCTTTGTAGTCAACTCCTTGAATTTGTTGAAAACCCTTTGCGACAAGTCGAGCTTTGTAAATGGTTACATTACCGTTTGCATCAGTCTTCTTCTTGAAGATCCATTTATTTTCTATGGCTCGCCGGTCATTGGGCAAGTCCACCAAAGTCCATACTTTGTTCTCATACATGGATCCTATCTCGGATTTCATGGCCTCAAGCCATTTGTTGGAATCCGGGCCCGCCATCGCTTCTTCATAGTTCGAAGGTTCACCGTTGTCTAACAACATGATTTCCATCACACGGTTTCCGTACCACTCTGATGCGGAGCGTGCCCTTGTGGACCTTCGCGGTTCAGTAGTAACTTGATCCGAAGCTTCATGATCATCATCATTAACTTCCTCTTCAGTCGGTGTAGGCCCCACGGGAACAACTTCCCGCGCTGCGCTACTATCCTGTTCGAGAGGGGGTGCAATTACCTCATCAAGTTCTACCTTCCTCCCACTTACTTCTTTCGAGAGAAACTCTTTCTCTAGAAAGGATCCGTTCTTGGCAACAAAGGTTTTACCTTCGGATCTAAGATAGAAGGTATACCCAATAGTTTCCTTAGGGTATCCTATGAATACGCATTTCTCCGCTTTGGGTTCGAGCTTTTCTGGTTGAAGTTTCTTCACATAAGCATCGCAGCCCCAAACTTTAAGAAACGACAACTTAGGTTTCTTGCCAAACCATAGTTCATACAGTGTCGTCTCAACGGATTTAGACGGTGCCCTATTTAAAGTGAATGCTGCAGTTTCTAATGCATATCCCCAAAATGATAGCGGTAAGTCGGTGAGAGACATCATAGATCGTACCATATCTAATAAAGTGCGATTACGACGTTCAGACACTCCGTTGCGCTGCGGTGTGCCAGGCGGCGTCAGTTGTAAAACGATTCCACACTTCCTTAGGTGTGTGCCAAACTCATGACTCAAATATTCTCCTCCACGATCAGATCATAGACATTTAATTTTTCTGTCACGTTGATTCTCAACCTCACTTTGAAATTCCTTGAACTTTTCAAACGTCTCAGATTTGTGCTTCATCAAGTAGATATACCCATACCTACTCAAATCATCGGTGAGAGTGAGAACATAACGATAACCACCGCGAGCTTCAACGTTCATTGGACCACACACATCACGATGTATTATTTCCAATAAGTCGGTTGCTCTCTCCATTATTCCTGAGAATGGAGTCTTAGTCATCTTGCCCATGAGGCACGGTTCGCATGTGTCAAATGATTCAAAGTCAAGAGACTCTAATAGTCCATCAGTATGGAGCTTCTTCATGCGCTTAACGCCGATATGACCAAGGCGGCAGTGCCACAAGTATGTGGGACTATCATTATCAACTTTGCATCTTTTGGTACTCACACTATGAATATGTGTAACATCACGATCGAGATTCATCAAGAATAAACCATTCACCAGCGGAGCATGACCATAAAACATATCACTCATATAAATAGAACAACCATTATTCTCTCACTTAAATGAGTAGCCGTCTCGCATTAAGCAAGACCCTGATACAATGTTCATGCTTAAAGCTGGTACTAAATAACAATTATTAAGGTTTAAAACTAATCCCGACGGTAGATGTAGAGGTAGCATGCCGACGGCGATCACATCGACCTTTGAACCATTCCCGACACGCATCGTCACCTCGTCCTTGGCCAGTCTCCGCTTATTCCGCAGTTCCTGCTTTGAGTTGCAAATGTGAGCAACAACACCGGTATCAAATACCCAGGAGCTACTACGAGCGCTGGTAAGGTACACATCAGTAACATGTATATCACATATACCTTTAACGTTGCCGGCCTTCTTGTCCGCTAAGTATTTGGGGCAGTTCCGCTTTCAGTGACCCTTTCCTTTGCAATAGAAGCACTCAGTCTCAGGCTTGGGTCCGTTCTTTTTCTTCTTCCCGGCATATGGCTTACCGGGCGCGGCAACAGCTTTGTCGTCTTTCTTGAAGTTCTTCTTACCCTTGCCTTTCTTGAAACTAGTGGTCTTGTTGACCATCAACACTTGATGCTCTTTCTTGATTTCTACTTCTGCAGACTTGAGCATCGAGTACAACTCGGGAATGGTCTTCTCCATCCCTTGCATGTTGTAGTTAAGCACAAAGCCTTTGTAGCTTGGTGTGAGAGACTGGAGGATTCTGTCAATTATAGCATCATTCGGAAGTTCGACTCCAAGTGAAGTCAGACGACCGTGTAACCCAGACATTTTGAGTATGTGATCACTGACAGAACTGTTCTCCTCCATCTTACAGCTAAAGAACTTGTCGGAGACTTCATATCTCTCAACACGGGCATGAGCTTGAAAAACTAGCTTCAGCTCCTCGAACATCTCATATGCCCCGTGTTGCTCAAAATGCCTTTGGAGCCCCGTTTCTAAACTGTATAACAAGCCACACCTAACCAGAGAGTAGTCATCACTCCGCGTTTGCCAGACGTTCAGAATGTCCTGGGCTGCTGCGGGAGCGGGAGGGTCACCTAGCGGCGCATCAAGGACATAAACCTTTTTAGCTGCTTCAAGGATGAGCTTCAAGTTGCGAACCCAGTCCGCATAGTTGCTACCATCATCTTTCAGCTTGTTTTTCTCTAGGAATGCGTTGAAATTGAGGTTGACGTTGGACATCTACAATATTTATGAAGACAACTTTTAGACTAAGTTCATGACAATTAAGTTCATTTAATCAAATTAAGTATGAACTCCCACTTAAATCGACATCCCTCTAGTCATCTAAGTGATACATGATCCATGTTGACTAACCCGTGTCCGATCATCACGTGAGACGGACTAGTCACCATGGTGAGCAACTTCATGCTGATCATATTCAACCATACGACTCATGTTCGACCTTTCGGTCTCTTGTATTCGAGGTCATGTCTGTACATGCTAAGCTCGTCGAGTCAACTTAGGTGGTTCGCGTGTGTAAATCTGGCTTACACCCGTTGTATGCGAACGTTAGAATCTATCACACCCGATCATCACGTGGTGCTTCGAGACAATGAACCTTCGCAACGGTGCACACTTAGGGGAATACTTTCTCGAAATTTTGAGAGGGATCATCTTATTATGCTACCGTCGTTCTAAGCAATAAGATGAAAAACATGATAAACATCACAATGCAATCATATAGTGACATGATATGGCCATTATCATCTTTGCTCTTTCGATCTCCATCTTCAGGCATCGCATGATCAACATCGTCACCAGCGTGACACCATGATCTCCATCATCATGATCTCCATCATCGTGTCTCTGTGAAGTCGTCACGCCAACTACTACTATCACTACTACTATAGCTAACCGTTAGCAATGAAGTAAAAGTAGTAAGCACTTGGCGTTGCATCTCATACAATAAATTAAGACAACTCCTATGGCTCCTCCCGGTTGTCATGCTCATCGACATGCAAGTCGTGAAACCTATTACAATAACATGATCATCTCATACATCATACATGCAACATCACAACTTTGGCCATATCACATCACATGTCAAACCCTGCAAAAATAAGTTAGACGTCCTCTAATTGTTGTTGCAAGTTTTACGTGGCTGATTTGGGTTTCTAGCAAGAATGCCTACTTACCTACGTGACAGCCACAACGATGATATGCCAAAGCTATTTACCCTTCATAAGGACCCTTTTCATCAAATCCAATCCGACTAGAGTAGGAGAGACAGACACCCGCTAGCCACCTTTATTCACGGTGTGCATGTCTGTCGGTGGAACCAGTCTCACGTAAGTGTACGTGTAAAGTCGGTCCGGGCCGCTTCATCCCACAATACCGCCGGAAAAGAATAAGACTAGTAGCGGCAAGCAAATTGACAAATCATCGCCCACAACTTTTGTGTTCTACTCGTGCATAGAATCTACGCATAGAAAACCTGGCTCTGGTACCACTGTTAGAAAACGTAGCATAAATTCAAAATTTTCCTACTTATATTCAGATCTTCCTATGGAGAGACCAGCAATGAGAGAGGGGTAAGAGCATCTTCATACCTTTGAAGATCGCTAAGCGGAAGCGTTGCTAGAACGCGGTTGATGGAGTCGTACTCGCAGCGATTCCGATCTAGTGCCGAACTACGGCACCTCCGCGTTCAACACACGTGCAGCCCGGTGATGTCTCCCACACCTTGATCCAGCAAGGAGAGGGAGAGGTTGGGGAAGAACTCGAGCAGCACGACGGCGCGGTGTCGATGGAGAAACGAGGTCTCCCGGCAGGGCTTCGCCAAGCACCGACAGAGAGGAGGAGGAAGAAGAGCAGGGCTGCGCCGAGGGAGATGGAAAAGTCTGATCTCCAATGGCCAGAAGTGCCCACTATATATAGGGGAAGGGGAGAGGGGGTGCGGCAGCCCCCCCCCCCAGATGGGAGGTGCGGCGGCCAGAGGGGGGAGGAGGGGGTGGCGCACCAACTGGTGGGCCTGAGGCCCACCTGGCTTAGGGTTTGCCCCCCCCCCCTTTTCTCTCCCTTGCGCAATGGGCTGAGTGGGGAGGCGCACCAGCCCACCTAGGGGCTGGTTCCCACCCCCACTTGGCCCACCTTACCTCCTGGGGTCGTTGCCCCCCTTCGGTGGTCCCCCGGGGCCACCTCCGGTGGTCCCGGTGGTCCCGGTACGTTACCGGTGATGCCCGAAACACTTCCGGTATCCGAAACCATCCGTCCTATATATCAATCTTTACCTCCGGACCATTCCGGAGCTCCTCGTGACGTCCGGGATCTCATCCGGGACTCCGAACAACTTTCGGTAACCTCGTATAACAATTCCCTATAACCCTAGCGTCATCGAACCTTAAGTGTGTAGACCCTACGGGTTCGGGAGACAGGCAGACATGACCGAGACACCTCTGTGGCCAATAACCATCAGCGGGGTTTGGATACCCATTGTGGCTCCCACTTGCTCCACGATGATCTCATCGGATGAACCACGATGTCAAGGATTCAATCAATCCCGTATACGATTCCCTTTGTATGTCGATATAGAACTTGCCCGAGATTCGATCGTCGGTATACCTATACCTTGTTCAATCTCGTTACCGGTAAGTCTCTTTACTCGTTCCGTAGCACGTCATCGTGTGACTAACTCCTTAGTCACATTGAGCTCATGATGATGTTCTATCGAGTGGGCCCAGAGATACCTCTCCGTCACATGGAGCGACAAATCCCGATCTCGATTCGTACCAACCCAACAGACACTTTCGGAGGTACCCGTAGTGCACCTTTATAGTCACCCAGTTACGTTGTGACGTTTGATACACCCAAAGCACTCCTACGGTATCCGGGAGTTGCACAATCTCACGGTCGAAGGAAAAGATACTTGATATTAGAAAAGCATTAGCATACGAACAACACGATCTAGTGTTAGGCTTAGGATTGGGTCTTGTCCATCACATCATTCTCCCAATGATGTGATCCTGTTATCAACGACATCTAATGCCCATGATCAGGAAACCATGATCATCTATTGACTAACGAGCTAGCCAACTAGAGGCTTGCTCGGGACACATTGTAATCTATTCATTCACACATGTATTATTGTTTCCTGTTAATACAATTATGGCATGAACAATAGACGATTATCATGAACAAGGAAATATGATAATAACCATATTATTATTGCCTCTAGGGCATATTTCCAACAGTTACTTGTTACTTTTTGCTTGCTACGTTTCACATCACTACACAATCACTTGTTACCGCTACTTTCAGTGCTTGCACTTATTACCTTGCTGAAATCCGTTCATCAGAGCCTTCTGCTCCTCGTTGGGTTCGACACTCTTACTTATCAAAAGGACTACGATTGATCCCCTATACTTGTCGGTCATCAGTCATCTTTTGAAAGATGAACCGGGTCTTGAATTTGGCATGACTTGAAAAGAATCATACATTAGTCCCCAAGTGTGAGGGATGTTGCTTGCAATAGTTCTGAAACTTGCATCCCCAAAATTTATTTGCAGGAATCCTTGACTCAGGCCGACTCAACCTTGGCCGGTTTGAAAGAAAACTTAGCCGAACAGCAGGATGCTCGAGTTAAGTCTGAAGAGAAATATCGCCTGGCCCTTGCTAACATGGAGAAGATGAAAGCTGAACATCAGAAATTTGAAAAGAAAGCCCATGTTGATCAAGCCGCCATCGCGAAGCGGGCGGAACAAGGTGAATAAAAGCTAGAAGCCGCTCTGCAAGAACTACCCGGCTTAAAACAACATATCTCCAATATGACCCAAGTCATCTTTGGTAAGGATCAATTCCCCTCATCTGAAAAGGGCTGCAAAGTATTTCAAATGCTACTTATCTCATTCTGTCCTTCGTAGGTCCGCGAGCCGCCCACCTGCAGAACAACTGCATTCTAAAGGTGAAGGCAATTTATACATTCACAGAGCAGTTGTACACGGGAGGCATGATGACCATGAATGTCGTGATGGGCAACAAAGAGCCCATAAAATCCATAAAACACATGATGGGTTGTCTATCAACATTGCCGCCGCAAGTGGAAGAATTAAAAAGATCAGCCCCCCGGAAAGGAGCACTGACCACTTTTAGCCGGTGTCTCGCATATGTTCCCGAACTTAAGTCGGAGGAGGTAGCTGCTGGCTTTCCAGAATTGAAAGATGATGAGTCGGAGTTCACATAAGAGGACTACCACCAATGTGTGAAAGCATCTCGCTCTGCGGCGACACAGCTAGCAGCCAGCCTGGACTTAGGAAAATACCAGGCGGCTTATGATGAGAGCAATAAAAGGGTGACTCCTCCTTCATAAGAAGTCACCACCCTGACTCCTCGACGTCGTAAGAATCCCTTTGACTTTGATGGCAATCTGTCTGCCATGTTGAGAGATGAAGACGAGTTCGTCGCCTTGACCAATTGCAATTGGAAACTTGGCGACTTACAGATCAAAGATGGCGAAAGCTCGAAGCAGGGTGACTCGAAGGTGGCTTGAACTGACTTAGCATGAAGTCGACTCTCCAAGAATATGGTGATCTTTTTCTGATTGGGAGATGATTCCCGGGTGGCCTAGTGAGCCATGTAATAGTCTTAGGTATCTGGAAAATAGTGTCACAACTGTACCTTATGTTGGTTGGAAGTTTTAACCTTCAGTTAATATGAATCACCCTTTCCAAACCTGTGTCATAGTTTGAAAAAAAAATCTTCAACCTATTTATCAGGGAAAACACCATAAGCTGACTTAATGAGTCGCATCAAGCAATAAGCCGACCCAGTGGGTCACGGCGATTTATAAACAAGGAGCCGGCTCAGTGAGTCGCGGCGTGTTATAAAAATGTTTTATGAAACCTTGTGGCAATGCCACAAAGATTGTCATAAAATTTGTCGGCTTGATGAGTTACGACATGATAGGACGAGTTTGCAAAACTCTAATGCTACCCCAAGAAGGCTTTTGCAGCAGCCCAAGTTATTTAGACCGGCTGATCAGGCGCGAGTCAAGCTTCAGTGAAGCAGGTTCAGTGAACCAATGGTTTGTCTATTTTCCATGCGTTGGATCTTGCCGATACCTTTCATGTTTTAACCAAGGCAAGTTCAGGGTCCAAAAGCGGATTGACTTGCCAAGATTACATGGGTCCATAGGGTGATTCGTCCAACACATAGTCGAGTATAACCATTTGTAATGCGTTAATTTTTCGCTAGCCAAGAGGGTATTCAGGATGAACTGAGTGAGTGGAAGCCCCCAAGTGACCTATGATTAGGGAAAAAACAGACATAGGATTGCAGAAGCGTATCCGCTCTTACTGCAAAACGACTTAGGAGCTAGTAGCCCCCAAGTAAGCCGGCTTAATTCTCAAAATCATACAAGGCGCCCATGTTTGAACCGTGCAACATGGCAAATTTGGTCCTCTTTGGCTTACCATTATCTAGTTTGAAATAAGTGCAACATGGCGACTTATGCTTTTTTATACTGATAGCGTCCATGCTTGGACGACTTATAGAACAATAAAGACTCATGCTTTCAAGAAGCTGAAAGGCAAAGGACCCCGAAGTTCGTGGGTGCCGGCTTTATTGCTTCATAAATAAAAAGATTGCAAATTCGAAATTGTAAAAATATATAAAGATCTTCACCTGTTCTCCAAGCGCAGCACCGAGCACATCCATAATTGAGATGACTTGTATACCTCACTTGCCACATGTTCTAGCATTTTTGTTCCCAATTGCAACAATTTTTTGTCTGGCTCCCTTACCTACAAAATATATCATGACATGATTCAGTGACAATCAATCTTTCTTAGAATCAAACGATTATTAAAAATATTTTAATCAAATATAATACCATTCCTACATTTCCAGAAGGTCCATACAGTGAGGAAATACCCACTAGGACCAGTTTGTTGTCATTCTTATTGAAAGTTTTAATCCACCTCCGAAAACAATCATTCAGGGAGCAATGAATTGACTTCAAATTGAAGGTACATTTCAAAAGTGACCATATTAAAGAAGAATAGAACAATTAAAACACAAATGATCAACAGTTTCATCTTTACCACAAAACACACCTTTTTACCCCCTTTCCACCCTCTTTTTAACAATGAGTCTCTAGTTAGAATAGATCTTGTGTTGGCTAGCCACATGAAGACTTTTATTTTAGCTGGTACTTTAACATTCCAGAGAAATCTCTAAGGGTACTTACAAGTGCGAGTTATGATTTTCCATATAAAGATTTCTCAAAGAACTATTTATCAGCAGTGAGTAGCCATTCTACCCTATCACATCCACTACCCATATCAACCTCCATACATCTTCTCTTCATATTTCTCCAAGAATCCAGAGTCTCTCTTGTGACACCCTGGATTTTGGCCCTTTCTTTTTCTTTTGAATTTCTTTAAGATTTTATTTGAAATTGTTTTTCTGTGGCTCTATGGTCTGCAAACTTGGGAAGATCATCTCTTTCTAGTCTCCAAAGTGGCTTTTGATTCTCAAATCTATCCCAAGACCATGTCATTTCCCATCTTGGACTTATCCTAATATTCTTTTTCTTGGGAATCTTCCTTTTTCTATTAAAGGAATAACCCTATTTGCTCTAGGTTGTGAAGCAATCTATATTTCTGTCTCGCCCAAAATTCCCAAATAATTCAAAAATAAATTGGTTAGGTAATATATTCTTCAAGCGTGTCAAAATCTTTCCTTGCCTATTTCAAAAATAACACAAGGATATTCATTTTCCTATTCTGCCCTGAATGGCACTTTGTGAAGGAAGTGTCATTTCTATATTCTTGATTGCCCTCAAAAATTTTGTGGACTCTTTCCTATCCATATTAGGGCATCATGACAAAATTGAACTTAATTTGTCTAGTAATGTTTCCTCAGCTAATTTCAAAAGTTTGTGTCCAGAAAAGAACTTTGTGAAGGAGGTACTATCCAGACATATCCAAATGATTTGACATTTTGACATGACCTTTACATGCTCAAATAATAGCTCTCCTACAAATTTGAGAATCTCTCCTTCATCCGTGTGAGCCCAACATCAAATCTTAGTTTCTAGTCAGATTTTCAATTTGTGAAGCAACTATATTTTATATTGCTTCATGATTGTTGTATATTTACGAGGAACTTGTCCTTCCCATATAACTTCTCTCTTGAAAATTTGGGATAATTTCGTTGAGCCAATATTTCTCTAGAATTATTTCTTAGTTTCTATCCACAAAGATGCATTGTGAAGGAAGTACCATTTTGGTGTATCTATTTGGCATGTAATTTTTCAGTGTGTTCATATGCCCAGACAATCCATGTCCTCCAAAATTCAGCTCAATCGAATCAAGCATGTGAGTGCCTCTTCCCAATTTGCATTTCTGTCCACTGGGATACATTATATAGCAAGTGCTATCTAGGTTCATCCTTTTGAACTGTAAATTTGCATAGATGATCATCTTAGTGATTGATCACTCTCAACCAAAGACCAGAGTCTCCCCACGTACCAATCTTCTTCACGAAGCAAAAAACACCTTGATGTTCTCTTGTCTTCAAGCTCACCGTGGTCACATCATGAGTCCCTATGTTTGTTAATTTGCACTTTGGCACTTTGTGGTGAACGAACCTTCAGGTAGACAAGGTCTATACGACCAGAGAGCATGTCACCGTCGCGTTCACGCGGTGACCATGCGTCTCGCATGCCAATGCCGCACTCTCGTAGTTGGGGTCCCATGTTCTCGTCCGTTTCGTCAAGCTCTTGCCACCTCTCCATGTCCAACAGTTTTGATGGGTCGTCGCCTTCGCCCTGGACCCTGTTTCCCCTCCGGGTTCTTCCTACTCACACCGTCCCGTCAAGGAACAACACATACCCGTGACTATGTCATCTTCCTCCTCCATAGATTTCTGCCCAAGGCCGCCCAAACCTCTCCCTCGCTCTATAAATATTTGCTCTGAGGTCCTCTACATCTCCTCAGCCCCCTAACCCCTTACCCAAGCTCTAGGAGATACCTCCCCTCAAATGCCTGAGCCAGCCACCGCCGACCCCCTCTGCCAAATCCTACCCAAGGCCCTCCCTCTCCCTTTTTATTCAGGTGTGACGTTCCCTTGCAGCTCGCTGATGACGAGTTGATGGCTATACTTATCGCCCTTGTTGGTTACCCCAAGTGGAAGGTGGAGATGTAGTCAGCAACAGATTTCCCTTACACGGAGAATGTAAGGTTTATCGAACCAGGAGGACTCCTAGGCTCAACAAGTAGGTGTCTTCCACCCTGGCGCTAGCACAAGACGTGGACCTGCACACACAACAAATAACTTTGCTCCCAACGAGTACAAAGAGGTTGTCAATCTCTCCGGACTTGTAGTTTGCAAAGGATCAAAACACAAGCGGGAAAGTAATAGTGATTGCAACGGAAAAGTAAATGAAAACGGTAAATGATGGAGGTGTAAACAATGATGGTGATATGGACCGGAGTCACATGATGTTCACTAGTGATGTGTCTCTCCCAAAAGACGATAAACAACTATGCTTGGGTAAACAAATCACAGTTGGGCAATTGACAGAATTATGATCGCACCGCAATGCTAATTATGCTCCTTGCTAGTTAGAGGTTCAATAGTAATGTGCAGTACGCCAAGACAAGTAGACCTTTTATTCATCAGCATCTACTTACTAATCATACACCTTGATATATCTATCCAGAACATCTCTCCGGTATTAAGTTGCGAGCCCCACCCAAAGTGTAAACTCAAAGCAACGGACAACTGCATTAACGAACTATGCGTAAGGTAAACAATCCTTGCAACCGTGGTCACAAGCACCGTTATTTTCTCCCTGGTGGCAACAAGCACATCCCCTAGTCTCATGTTTCTGTCACTCAAGCTAGATGTCGAGGGGCATGAACCCACAATCATGCATAACGCTCCCTCTTGGAGTTACAATCTACTACTTGGCCAAAGCAATAAATAGCAACGGAGAACATGCATGAATCACTAAGGAACATAATATAAAAGGATAATCAAATATATAACTCATAACAATTTGAACATAATCTCATAATCCATCGGATCCCAACAAACCGAGCATAGCAATAGCAAGAGAATTACATAGATGCCTTGATCATGTAGGGCAGCTCACAAGGACTAACCATTGAAGCACAAGATTGGAGAGAAGACGTCACATAGCTATTGATCATGGACTCATGGTCCAAGGAGGACTACTCACCTCACGTATGGGAAGTGTCATTGGCGGTGGAGAAGCTCCCAGAGGTCAATCCTCCCTCCGGCAGGGTGCCGGGAAGAGGTCCAGACGCTCCCGATCTCGCAAGCGCTGCGGCGGCGGAACAATGGAGAAATTCACGATTCCAGAAAGTCTGTGAGGGTTTCCTCTCGGGACTCTAAATATAGGCCAAAGGAGGGCACCGGAGGAGGTGGGATCCACCTAGGTGACCTCCTGGCGCGGCCTAGGGCCTGGCCGCGCCAGCAGGCCGCCTGGGAGGCCCCTGGCCCCCCCTTTGCCCATCTTCGATGATCCGGAAGCTTCTGTTTCACTGATTTTTTATATATTTTTCATGGAATATTTCGGGCTTCGGAAAATTGGGTAAAAGCCCCTGCAAAATAGACATCAGCAGACAGAAACTGGCACTAGGTGCACTGAGTTAGTAGGTTAGTCCAAATATGTGTAAAATGATATAAAAGTGTAGCAAAACATATAACAATGTCACCCAAAAGATCATGGAACAAGCAGATATTATAGATACGTTTGGGACGTATCACTCGCCTAGCCCCACCCTTCATTCTACGGGGAAGGCCCTGCTGATGCGGTTCCCCTCGAAGCCCTCCGGTCGTCGTGCCCGACCCATGGTAGCCGGCGATGTGGCCCATGCTAGGCGGTTCCGCAGCCACCAGCAGGTGCGGCGTGGAATGGCGGGACTCCTGCGCTCGTTAGCCGGCCCTCTCGGGCCATGAGGCGAAAGAAAGGACCGTGGTGCCCGATCCTCTCTACCTCAGGCGCGAGGAAGAAGACAAAGCAAGGAGGATAGAGGGCCAACCGTTAACCGGTAAGTGGAGACAAATTCGCTGAAGTACGTCTTCTACTTAGGAAGGCGTAGTGTGGTGTTCTTCGGGCCAAAATACGCTTTTACTTCTCTGAAAGCGTATTCTCCCGAAGACGTTGTCTGCCTAAATCGCTAGGGACTTATTTGTGAGGGTCTTTTTGCAGATTAGTCCCTGGATTTCAATCGTCCATATCTCCGCTACGTTTCAGGTGATTCCAAAGCCCTCGTCTTCATTTCGTCGAGCCCTTTCTGCTGGTATCATTTTAATTATGGTGTCACATATTTAAAATGGACATTGTGTCATTGCCCTTGTTTAGCCCCCTGATATGTCTCCATCGTATCTACTTTTCCTGACGCGTTTGCTCTTGATTTGGACTCTAATTTGCACGATTGGAATGGAACTAACCCGGACTAACGTTGTTTCAGCAGAACTACCATGGTATTATTTTTGTGCAGAAATAAAAGTTCTCGGAATTGGACGAAACTTTCTGATATTTTTATGGAATAAAATAAAAATACTAGAACCAAGATCCACTGGAGGGGAGGCCCTAGGCGCCCACTAGGCACCAGGGTATGCCACCCCTTCTTGACGCAGCCTGGTGGGTAGTGGGGCCCACAGGGCTCGACTGACCCTAACTCCAGCACTATAAAATCCTATTTTTGGAGGAAAAAATAGGAGAGGAAGTTTCATCGCATTTCACGACATGGAGCCGTCGCCACCTCCTATTCTTCATTGGGGGGCCAAATCTGGAATCCGTATTGGGCTCCGGAGAGGGGAATCTTCGGTCTCCGTCATCACCAATCCTCTTTCATCGCCTATTCCATTATGCTGTCCACCAGGAGTGAGTAATTCCTTTGTAGGCTCGCTGGTCAGTGAGGAGTTGGATGAGTATCAACATGTAATCGAGTTAATTTTGTTAGGGCTTGATCCCTAATATCCACTATGTTCGTAGATTGATGTTACTATGACTTTGCCATGCTTAATGCTTGTCACTAGGGCCCGAGTGCCATGATTTCAAATCTGGACCTTTTATGTTTTCACCATTATATTTATGTTCTTGATCCGATCTTGCAAGTCATATGCACCTACTACGTGTTAGGATCCCCATACCCCAAAGTAACAATAATTGGGATTCTTTCCGGTGATTACCGTAGTATGAGGAGTTCATGTATTCACTATGTGTTAATGCTTTGTTCCAGTTCTCTATTAAAAGGAGGCCTTAATATCCCTTAGTTTCCTTATGGACCCCGCTGCCAAGGGAGAGTAGGACAAAAGATGTCATGCAAGTTCTTTTCCATAAGCACGTATGACTATTTACGAAATACATGCCTACAATATATCGATGAAAGTGAGACAATTCTGTGTCACCCTATTTTATGACTGATACATGATGAATATCATCTAGCAATATCACCGATCCAGTGCCTACAAGTTTTCCACATATTGTTCTTGCTAAGTTACTGTTGCTACTATTACCGTTGTTATCAAAACTATCATATTAATGTGCTACTGATCACTCTGGTGCAGATACTAAATCTCAAAGCGTCATCGAATTGACAACTGAGATGCTAATACCTGCAAATATTCTTTGGCTCCCCTTGTGTATAATCTATAAATTTGGGTTGAATACTCTACTCTTGAAAACTACTGCGATCCCATATACTTGTGGGTTATCACCCCCTTTGAGAGAGAAGTGTTTCTAGAAAATCTTTCTGCAAGCTTCATCGGACCTCCTCCCGGTGTATCCTTCATCCTTAGGGAAGCCACGACAGCCACTTGCATGATGGACTTGCAATAGCCATGGTTTTGTACTTAAATGTTTAATAATTCTTTGCTCATCTACTACTGGTATTTCTGTTTCGGTATGCTTGTGCATTCATGTTCATGTTCATGCTTTGTGCTTGTGCACCCTGTTAGTTATGTGACTACTTGCTAGTATTATTCTCATATGTCATGCTTGTTCTTATTACATGCTAGTGAGAGTAGTGTTCATCTCATGCATGATTATCATCAGTTATGAAAAGTACCTGTGATATGCATGATCACCGCTATGCCATGTTCATGTGCATCCAGTAGACTAAGTGCTTTATTATTATGGATGCTAATGCTTCACATGTTAAAATAGTTATTCACCCCATTCATGTCCATGATGATATCATGCTCATATGCATTGTCATTTCATCCTGTTATATTATGACTCAACTAATTACTTTTCAAGTTTAACCGGATATTAATTGAACTTGAACAACTGTTGGCTGAGTCATAGTGCCATCGAGTTGAGCTGACCGGTACATCGACACTTGCGTGTATGAGAAGGCAGTAATGCGGTCTATTGTCATGCCTCTTGCCGGTTCCTTCGACTAGGGAAGGTTATGTGCACGCGCTACCCGGATCAGGTAGGCGGCCATAAGCCTTGTGTGCCCGTAGTTGTTGTAGGCGCCCTTGTCCCCGTTTGGGACCGTTTTGTTTTGCCACGATGGTGTCCGTTGGATGTCCAGAGTGGCATCAGGGCCACCCATGACTTAGCCCAAAGGGGAGTTGGTCGGAGTGGTCGGGATAGTGTCATGCAATAGATCAGTTTTGTTGGAACGCCGCTGGTCCACCTGAATGGGAGCATGAGGCCTTGGGTTCTGTGGTGTGGGTACAGTGTACTAACCTATGCAGACTGTATAACTATCGATAGCCGTGCCCGCAGATATGGATCCAATACGTAGTAGGTCACAGTATGAGTCAGTAGTAATAATAACGTGCTTAATAAACAACCCTCGTTCGACGAGGAAAGAAGTCGGTTGATCTTGATGTGATCATGCGAGGATCAAAGTGGTATCATGGATACCGAGGTTGGTTACTATTTTGGATACATGTGGTGGTTACGAGATAACCCCGATGAGAGTAAGTTGAAAAATGATAGCTTAAACATGCTGCATGCTACTATAATCTTAGTTCATGCCTTTGGCTAATATGTTCATGCCATGCTCATCTTATGTTGTTCTAGCGGTATTTTGTTCACCATGTACCTATCATGTTGCTCTAGTTGTATGATACGTCTCCAATGTATCTATAATTTTTTATTGGTCCATGCTGTTATATTTCCATTCTTCGATGTTTTATGATCATTTTATAGCAACTTTATATCATTTTTTGGGACTAACATATTGACATAGTGCGTAGTGCCGGTTGCTATTTTCTGTTGTTTTTCCTTTGCAGAAAATCAATATCACATGAAGTCCAAATGCCACATTTTTTTGGAGATTTGTTTTGGACTAGAAGGAAACTTGAGGACCAAGGATGCTCACCAGGGGAGGCCCAGGCAGCCCACTAGGTACGAGGGCGCGCCCTGGGCCCCTAGCGCACCCTGGTGGGTAGTGGGGTACTCAGGCACCTCCTCCACCACGTGTGAGCTCTATAAATACCCCGATATTCTAAAAACCCTAGAAGCGAGGACAAAAAATCATTTCAGCTGCCGCAAGTTCCAGAAGCCACAAAATCCAATCTAGAGCCCGTTTAGGAGAGGAACACGGTCACGGAGGGGTTCATCATCCACATTGGTGCTCCTCCGGTGATGCGTGAGTAGTTCATATTAGAACTACGGGTCCGTTGGCAGTAGCAAGATGGCTTTATCTCTCGTTTTGCTTCTCAATACAATGGTCTCTTGGAGATCTATTTGATGCAACTCTATCTTTTGCGATGTGTTTGTTGGGATCCGATGAACTGTGAGTTTATGATCCGATCTATGAAATTATATCCATTCTTGATTATTATAGCCTCATATTTCTTCTCCGATATTTGGGTTTTGTTTGGCCAACTTGATCTTTTTATCTTGCAATGGGAAGAGGTGCTTTGTGATGGGTTCGCTCTTGCGGTGCTCAATCTTAGTGACAGAAAGAGACATGACATGCATGTATGGTTGCTATTAATGATAAAACGATGGAGTCTATTCCTACATGAATAGACCTTTTCTACATCATGTCATCGTTCTTAAAGCATTACTCCATTTCTCCATGAACTCAATACACTAGATGCAAGTTCGATGGCGGTTGATGTGTGGAGTAATAGTAGTAGATGCAGACAAGAGTGAGTCTACTTGTCTTGGACATGATGCATATATACATGATCATTGTCTTGGATATTGTCATAATTATTCGCTCTTCTATCAATTGCCCAACAGTAATTTGTCTACCCACCGTTTGCAATTTTCTCGTGAGAAGCCACTGGTGAAACCTACATCCCTCGGGTCTATTTTAAATAATCTATTTGCAAGATCTATTTTGCTATTCGCGTTTCCATTTTATTTTCCCTTTTATTTCCATGTTATCAAAAACCCAAAAATACCTTGTTGTGTTTTGTTTACCATCACTTTATTTGAATCTATCAATATATCCTTTTACTTTTTTATTTTACCCACGAAGGATTGACAACCCCTACACGCGTCGGATGCAAGGATTTGAATTTGTGTGTAGGTACCGCTTACATAGTCTTGTGAATCTTCCTATTGGATTGATACCTTGGTTTCATAACTAAGGGAAATACTTACCGTCGTTGTGCTACATCACCCTTTAAGCTTGGAGGGAAATCAACGCAATCAACGAGGAGTAAGGGGGATAACCAAGCCTAAATGCATCCCTAACCACATCAGCTGGGTATGCATAATTTTTTTAGGGAGGTCCAATTTTTCTGGGGAAATTTTCATCCCAATGTGGGTATAATCTTGAACAATCCCACCTACAATCTTACATAAATCGGATTCTGGGGATTTCACTCACCTACTACCAATAAATGATTGCCTCTATCGATTTTTCTTACCCTAAAATGAATCTACACTAAGTAGCATAGTAGCAGCTAGGTATTTGTTAGGACTTGGGAACTCACCTTCAACCGACGATGAAGCTAGCCTCCCATCGTCGGAATCCTCCCCGACCAGCAACCAGAAGCCATTGCCAGCCGGAGACAACCCTACTGCTAGTGGGAGAAGGACAAAAGCCTCGGGGAGCATCCCAAGAAGTATGGATACCTCCTTGCGGGGAGGAGGCCCTCGCCTTCATCTTCTTCTTTTGACAGGAGTCGTCGCTGCCTTCGTCTCGTCGCCATCATCGATGATCTTGATGGGCTACCCCACCGAGCCCGGGGCAGGGAGTTCGATCACCACCTCCACCTCCAGCTGCTGAATATGCCTGAGTGGATTCACCCTGTACCAGAGTGATTTGAATAGTTTCCACTTGCCCCTATGATCTGGATCCAGAGATTCCGCCTCCATCATAGCCACATGACGACCCTCCTAGCCGGGTGCGCCTGGTAGTCATGGAAACAACGAAGCAGCTCTTTGTCGTGCATCTTCCCCTAGGCCAAGTAGGCCGCATTGTTGAGTTGCTCCATGCAATGAAACCATCGATTTTTCTCCCTGAGTCGCCCCAGCTTCTCCTCGTCATTGCCCACCAGCGCCCTGACCTGATCCTCTCTCCTTGACATCCTGCTTCGTTCGAACTGCCACTCGTTCTAGATTTGGCGGAGTTTTTGTGGGTGGAGCAAGGGAGGCGAGGGGAACAGAAGGGGCGAATGGAATTGCCGAGTCAAGAGATGGGCGATGGGTGGTAGTAGTGGGCTCGCATACACGTCGCCATTCAAGACCTTGGGGCGCGCAACGTGTTGTTCGTGGTCGGTCGCACCAACGCGAGCCACATGACACGGTAAGTCAATTACCACTCCCTCGTGCAACATCACTCCCATGTGCCAGGTGGGTGCATCAACCGTGACTCCATTGATGTCGCGGAGGAGGAGCTCTTCCCCTCGTCGGAGCACGCATCCTGGTCGGAGCTCGAGAATCTCCGGCGCCCATAGATCGGATGCGAACACACAGGGGAGCCCTAGGTCCATCCGCCCATTCGCTTTGCTTCGACCATGTGAGATTGATCTCTCAAGCAACCCTGTTAACTGATTTTCTGTGTCACTTTTAACACAGTACATACGCAAGCGTTCATATATACACTCATACGTTCATCCCTGTAAATGCACACATGCATACTACTCCCTCCGTTTCTAAATATAAGACCTTTTAGAGATTTCATTATGAACTACATACGGATGTATGTAGTCATATTTTAGGATGTAGATTCACTCATTTTGCTCCGTATCTAGTCTATAGTGAAATCTCTAAAAGATCTTATATTAAGGAACGGAGGGAGTATATCCCTATGAGCCTCCTCGAGAGACTGAGCCGACATATTATCTTGAAATTTACGAAATCGCCATAGGCGCCTCGTCGTCGACGAAAACGTCTCCTACCACTAAATACGCATCACCTGGAATACTGAAATAAATCCAAAAATAATGCAAGTTTCGGAACTTAAACCTTAATTGACTGGGATACCACTGCATCTCTAACCATCAAACTACGGGTTGGTTTGCATCGGTTGTGATGGTTGTCCATCACGTGTATACTTGCGGCTTTATTAGTCAGTTTATGTGTACGTGTTTTTGTTTGTCTTTTCTTCTCGATCACGTCCCGGTGCCTGCATATAAACCGCGACAAACATCAGGCCACGCTCTTGCTCATATCCTCTTTCTTACTACGTGCCATAGATAGGAACAAATAAACTGGCCGTTCCTTTCGGTATCGATCGAGGGCCTGACGCCGATGCCGTACTTATCTTGACCAGATGCCACACGGCGTGTGATATGTAGCCAACTAAGAACGTGTGTTTCTCATGTCTTTGTCTTCCAAGGTCAACTAAGAGCTATATGTATATATGTCCCTATTCAATTAGCTCTAGAACAATGCAGTGCACGTATCGTGCTAACGGTGTACGTATCAATCTAGTATATATGCTTACCGCCACACCAAAACCAGGACCCAGCATGTACTGACTTCCAATAAACCCCTCACACCAACTTTTCTTAAGCGGCAATGCGTTGTCTGTACATGCCTGTATCACAAGAAAGAATCAAAGGACAAGGATGACAATCCACCTGCCGAAAGAGTTGAAAGACGAAGGAATGGAAGTTTAATATTGGTAATGAGGTCAAACTCTTGAGCAGAAACAAGTTAATTACCTCTCTGGCTAGCTAGTAGTATGTTAATGAAAGATTCCTGTGACGATTGTAAGCTGCAACTTGGAAGTTTATTAAAAATGGGGGAAATGTAGATCTATCACAGGGAAGTCTAGCTGCCGGCCGCCAGCCAGTTGTTTACACAAAGAGACAAACTTATACCCTGATCTAGTCATCCCTGTGAGTTGTTATCCGCTCCATTCATGCCTTCACGGTTATCCCGTCGTCATTTTATAAAACATTCCATTTTTGGAACGTTATAAACATTTGGAATATGTTTTCATCCATGTGAACAACACCATTTGCACCCAAGATCACCATGAGCCCCTTTTTCTGCCAAGGGAGCTCACCCTGAAATTAATTGGCAAGAATGATTACAGTGCTTGAAAAAAGAAACATACAAACAACCCAGATATGACAAGCTCTGCATCGAGTGGTACACATAGGCACCAAATAAATGGTTGAGTATCACGTGCATGAGAAATTGTGTGCAAAATGGTGTATTTTTTGGCACACCCTTTTTAGGTCTCATCATGTGTATTTTTTTTTATCTTAATGAAATAGGCAGAGCTTCTGCCTTGCACATGAAAAAAATGACTCGTCGTTGATGAGGAGCAACCACGCCCACCAGCATTTACCATAATATGCTAAAAAGTTGTACTAAGCCTAGTAAAAATTAAAACTTGTTTACCGTGTTATATATAAAGGAGCACATCTACTACATTTTAATATGATTTTTATAGAATACTTGTTGAGCTTTATACGCCCAAGGGGAAGACGAGACATGCTCATGTAGTCATGTGCTGTGGGAGGAGAAGGAGGAAGGTCGGTAGCAACATCAAATATATTCAAGCATCGATATGCATGATTATAAAGTATATGAGTCCACTCTCAAATGAAACAAACAATGCATGATTATGATCTACCTTCTGAGGTGATGTTGTTGGATGTCATCGTTGGACAAAGAGTTTCGAATGACAACTAGGAATTGATGTATTTGAGGAATTCATCTCATGTACACCATGTGTTGGTGGAATCCTACTTCCACATGCATGACTGTTTACAGACTACCAAAGCCTTCTCTAATGGGTTACAATTGGGATTGAGGCGGAATAGGTATGAAAATAGATGGACAAAATAGTTGATGTCAATTCAAATTGACAAGAATCTAAATTTTAGACCAGAGGATTTTCTCATGGGGTGCCATATTAGAAACATGTACAGTGAAAAAGATAACTCTCTACTCTTTAGAGCATCTTCAACAGCCTTTGTATATTGAATTGCTAAAAACTTGTTATAGCAAGAGGAGAGATAAGGTTTACAAAGCTAACATGTTTTTTTTGCTTTGGTAGCCTTTGTATATTGATTGCTATATTTGTACAAAATACAAAATGACATGTGGGACAGTTTGTTATAAACACATTGCATACTAGCATACGTACATGTATGTGTATACTAGTATAACTCGCGTCCACACACATATGCACACAGGCGTACACTTACACACATGCAACACACACACGTACACATGCAGCACAAACACACACACGTACACACATGCACACATGCATGCACAGACAAGTGTACACACGTACACATGCATGCAGACACATCGTACACGTACACATGCATGTACACACGTACACATGCATGCACACACACGTACACATGCAGCACACACACGTACACACACGTACACATGCAGCACACATACATACACACACACGTACATGTACACATGCGCACACACGCACACACACAGTGCTCGTGCAGCACATACACTAGTACATGGACCCACCTGTCATTGAGACAAAGTGAGGCTTTAGGAGGCTTGCTAAAAATTTACAAAGTGGTCTTTGACTTGGCAAATAATTAAAGTGTGGGTGCAAATATAACAAGCTTTGTAAAAAAAAAATTGGTGAGGGCCATTTATACAAAGGCTGTTGGAGAATATTTTTTGATCAAAATTTGTAAAATAGAAATTGAGTGCAAATATACAAAGCGTGTTGAAGATGCTCTTAAATCCGTCCCTCATATTTGTGTGAGGTTGTTAACAACTATAACTGACTGTTTCCAAAATAGTGTCCTTGTAATTTATAGAAGGAAATTGCATGAAATTGGAGAGGGGTGGGGGAGTGAGATGTTCAAGGGATTGCAAGCTTAAGGATGTAATTCCCCAAATTTGATGATTATTGCACTGTATCGTGTTATAAAACCACTCAGGTTTTGGCCACAAAGGCCCACTTATAACTTCTTGAGCCCTGAAATATGACTTTTGGACAAAAAGATACATGCACGTCGTTATGCTAACTTGTTATTTAGATATCGTCACTTAAAATAATATTCAAATTACCCTTGAATCAATACATAAGTTGGCTTAGCATTGGATGTTAGCTTAACCGTTCCACTAATGATTCTTACTATTCTTACCAAATATCCCCGCGTACGCCACCACTCGTACTAGCCAGCTTCTCCCACTCTCAATATCCCCTTAGCTGGTAGGTATCCGTAGTAGTATTTTGGGGGAAATGGATGTGTCTTTTGTTTCATCCAACCCATAGAGGTGTCGATAGACTTATAACATCCTACCATGTAAATCCTCCAACCCAGATAATGTATCACTACAATTACTAAACTCCCTACAACTACAACTGCAACTACTAAACTCCCTTGAAAGAGAGCCTTTTGGTGTATTCGGACTAGGGCACTGCTTGACCATAAGTGGGTGGTATGGTTGTGTAGCGCGGATGGCCCTATTTACGGATATGTGTGGCATGTGTAAGGCTTTTTGTGTCTCATGTGTCACTTATGAGACATGATGATTTGTCTTTGTGCTCGACACGTGTGTGAAAGGTGGCGTCGCTGGTACAATTATGTGTTACTGGGACGTGGCTAGTTGCCTCTGTGCATGATGGACACGTCTGTCAAAGCTCGTGACACTGGCCTATGTTGCTTTTTGTTGCCGCTTTGGGCGGGTAGGTGAGGATGGGGGGTGTCATGGGTTGTTGCCTTATGCCACCAGACATTATGCTCGTCTGCATATGCCATCAACACCATTCGTACAAAAAGAAAGAAAACATATGCCAACATGGAAAGGGCCCCACGAACAAAGAGCGACGTGGCAAAGCACACAACACCTTCTCTTATATGAATTATACTTTAACTTTGGAGGAAACGCGGTTAATTTCTAGAGCAACAAAGAGTATCATTTACAGTGAAAGAGGAAGCCATTCAATTACGGAAATGTTTATTATCATATTGGTTATACTACAACCAACCCACACACAAGGGCGGCAAAGCACACAACACCTTGTTGTCATATCGATTATACTACAATTTTAGATATGTTTTTTTCAAATTTCAACACAATGAACACACTTTGAGCAGACAATGAACAACGATGTTGAACTTAAGAAATCGTGAACATGGATGGATGATTCAATATCATATCACAAGGAGCACACTTAAAGCAAACGATGAACTATGATGTTAAGCTTAGGAAATCGTCAACATGGATGGATGATTTGGTATCATACCGAAGAAACTAGAGCAGCAAGAAGAAGATCATTCACATTGAAGCTAGAAAGCTAGCCAGTACGTTGCGAAGTAATTTTAATTTATAATTTTATTAAAATACATGTAGATGTGAGATAAGTATTAAACATTTAAGTCTTATATCACTTTTATTTATTTACACCATGGCTCACTTCCGTATTACAAACATGCCGGCAGATTCAAAGAATCTGGACACCATGCATGACCATGGCCACCTAGCTAATTCCCTTGGACGGTACGGTATTAGTACAAGTCTACAAGACTAGAACCGGTTGATGTACATGAAAGCTAGCGGTTGAATTTATGGCCGGCGGAAGAGGTGCTCCTCGCCGGTTTTGTGGTCGACGTGCCGGATCCAACGGCTCGACGCGCTCCGGTGGCGCCGGAACTGTAGGCTCGGCCCCTTGCCCACGCCAACGTGGAGGACCTCGACGCCCTTGTCGACCGGCAGGTACACGGACCGCACTACCCTCGTCCCTGCCGCCATGGACGCTTCGAGCGCCTTCGTGCCAGGCCGCCTCCCGTCGCCGTGGCGCACCACCACCATCCCTCTCGGCCCAGGCCTGGCCGCCGCCAGCACGGCCGCCGCGTCCCGCCTCCGCGCGTCGACCACCAAGAAGTCCACGCCCTCCAGCTCCGCCATGGCCCCGTCCGCGTCCTTGTCCGGTAGCACGTGGGCGTAGCGGCCTCCCGTTCGCCCGGCGGCGGCGGCGAGGGCGAGGCTCATGGTGGCCGAGTCGGGAGCCGAGACCTCCGGCGCCTCGACGACGAGCTGCGCGTTCCATCCCCCGACCATTGCGGAGACGAGCTCGGCGACGCCCGCCGACCCCGCGGGGCCGTGCTCGGAGTCTGACAGCGCGCTTACGCCGGCGATGAAGGCCTGCGACGCGGTCTCCGGGCACCACACGAGCTTCATCTCGGCCTCTCTTTCTCTCTGTGCGAAGAAAGGAATACTTTGGGAGAAAGCGAACTAGCTAGCTAGGGAAGAAAGCGGTGGTGCACGGCTGGTGGTGCACTGGAGATATATATGTGCTCCCGATCGATAAGCGTTGACAAGCGCAGATCGATCGGGGGAGCGGGGCTGGGTGCGGTGGATTGGAAAGCACAGAACACGTTTCGGGTTTGCGTCGTCGTCGCGGCAAACATATGGTGCGTGGAAACGTGCAGAGACCGACTATTTCCGCCGCTTTGTTTCGATCGCATCCTACCCGGATTCGGGTCACATCCTACCCGGATTCGGGTCACCATATACTAGGTTAAAAAATACAGTAAGGCCGCGATCGATAACCCTCCAACTCCATTAAATTAGGGAGCGGACGGAGCGGCATTTTTACAACTCCAAGAAAATACGTTGTGGGTCGCCTGCTCCGCTCCCGTCGTTCTAGGAGCGGAGAGCTGTCGAACAGGGCCTAAATATCCATTGTAAATGTTTATTAGTGGAGCTGCACTATTCAGCCTTCCCAAACGCACGAGTTGAAGCCGTCCGATCACGCGGATCACCCCGCACCACCCCTCACCCCTTGTTCCAAGATAATCACAAAAGTACTCATGAAGGGGTTTAACAAATGTGGGTCTCTTGTTATATCTTAAAATCAAATTGCTTTCATTAAAGGAAGGTATATTATGAAAGGGGTGGTTATATTTCATGAAACCCTTAATTTTATCCACAATCGGAAACAAAGTGCCTTGATTTTTATGATTAAGTTTAAGAACGCATGTGATAAAATTAAGTGGCCTTTTGTAATTCGGGTGCTTAAACTTACAGGGTCCCTTGATAAATGGTGTGATTGGGTCATGGAAACCATGAGGGGGTGGGGCATGTACGTGTTAGGGTTAATGATAAGATTGGACCCTACTTCGGGACCTTTAAGGGATTGAAATAGGGGAATTGATGCGGCGCATCCCATGATCATCACCATGGATACTACATCAACCCATCAACCTACAAGTGGACCTATGACAAGATCATGCACGCGCCATCGAAACTAAGGTGAACTCACTCTTCTTTGAGCTAGGCATGAATATCAATGGAAGTTGGATGCTACCTCACAATGAAACCCTATACATCGTTACATATGAGGAAGACATCCACCGAGGGTCTAGGAAGCCTCCCCAAGGCCAATAGGAAGAGCGAGAAGGAAGCACGGAAGAAGGAATCCAAGTTGAAGACCAAACAGCCAAGTCTCAGGCGACCCCAGGCGCACGGCCTTCAAGGACCCCATGTGCATGAGGATACCCAAAACTCCCTAAGTACCCCATGCGCACAGACCCAGAAGACCCCGTGCACACGGGCCCTCTACTGAAGCTGCTGGGTACCCCGTGCGCACAGACGTGTACCATGCCCACGGGTGACTTAGCCGTGAGCATGGGCCTCACACGAGGCTACGACGGGAATTGCCCATTTGGCCCTCACTTCGCCTCCCACCTCCAACTACCTATATATTTCGTCCATAGGTCATTTGTTAGGGTTAACTTATGTTTAGCACTTGAGATTGTTGAGCATAGCTGCTTCTACTATCCTTCTTCCATGGAGATGAACACCTCTATGTGAGAAGATCCTAGTGGATGCCAAGGCCCCCCTTTAGGGAAGATCCCACGTGATATCAAGGCGCATCCTCCGGAGTGGAAAACTGTTCGTTACTTGTATCCTTATGTTGACTTTGGATCTATGTATCTCGTGTGTTTATGTGGATCTAGTGGATGTGTGATTGGAGATCGTTCTTGAGTTCGTATTTTCTATTTGATTTTTTCTTTTTTTTCCTCGAAGTGTGAAAAGATCGACACCCACGGGTTTGCCCCGTATTAGGGATGTGGTCTCTCCTCTGTTTTTGACATTATTGTTGATGCACTGAACGTGATCATTAATAAAGCTAAGGAACGCGGTCTAGTTAGATTAGTGTTACATGATAATTTGAACAAGGGGGTTAATATGCTGATGACACTATCTTTCTATTAGAAGATGATGTGGACAATGCAGAAAATCTATAAATGATCTTGTGTGGTTTTGAGCAGATGTTCGGGCATAAGATCAATTTTCATAAAAGTGAGCATATGATGTTTGGGGATGCTATTAACAAACAATCCATATACCCAAAAATATTCACTTGTTAAATGGGAGATATACCTACTAAATATCTGGTGATGCCTGTTTCCAATGACAGGATCAGAAACAAGCACTGGACTTGTGTGACTGATAAAATTGAAAAAAGATCCAGTTGCTCACACTATTGTGGTCTATTGCAGGGAGGATTACCTTAGTTCAGTCTTGTTTGACAAACATACCCATGCTTATGTGTCATTTTATCCTGTGTCTGCTGGTGTGGTTAAATTTTTTGACTTGTATAGAGCCAAATTAGTACGGCAAAAGGATGAGAATCGAAAAAAGTACCACTTGGTTAATTGGAAAAGGTGTTTTAGACCAAAAGAATTTGGGGTGCTCGGGATTCTAAATTCAGAAATTATGAATAAAACATTGTCAACTAAATGGTTCTCAAAGCTAGAAACTGGGGAGGGATTATGGCAATCTGTGCTTATGGGGAAGTATGTGACTTAATGGCTACATCTTGAAAACTAAAAAACAAATTGGATATGGTGTGGATTGTTAAAGGTCAAATACATGTTCTGTAAATATGCTAAGAAAAAATTAGGGGACGGGAAAATACCAGTATCTGGGAAGATATTTGGGTAGACAAAAAGCCTTGAAGGATGATTATCCTAGATTATACAGTTTATGATTTGATCATAATATTATAGTGGCTCAACAATTCAAATAGAATGGAGTGATACATCCATTTTGCATCATGTTTTTATATCAATATTTATTGCATTATGGGATGTTAATACACATTATGGTAAAATACTTGTGCCTTTTCTCTCTTATTTTACAAGGTTTACATGAAGAGGGAGAATGCCGGCAGTTGGAATTCTAGACTAGAAAATGAGAAAATCTGAGAGACCTATTCTGCACAGCTCCAAAAGTCCTGAAAAGTTACAGAGAATTGTTTTGGGATATATAAAAAATAATGGGAGAAAGAAATACCAGAGAGGACCCATCGGGAGGTCACAAGCCAGGGGGTGCGGCCTACCCCCTAGGCGCGCCCTCCACGCTTGTGGGCCCCCTGGCAGGCCTCCGGTGCCCATCTTCTACTATATGAAGGGTTTTGACCTCGAAAAAATCAAGAGAGAGCTTTCGGGACGCAACGCCGCCGTCTCGAGGCGGAACTTCGACAGAACCAATCTAGAGCTCCGACGAAGCTATTCCGCCGGGGAAACTTCCCTCCCGGAGGGGAAATCAAAGTCATCGTCATCACCAGCAATCCTCTCATTGAGAGGGGGTCAATCTCCATCAACATCTTCATCAACACCATCTCCTTTCCAAACCCTGGTTCATCTCTTGTATCCGATCTTTGTCTCAAAACCTCAGATTGATACCTGTGGGTTGCTAGTAGTGTTGATTACTCCTTGTAGTTGATGCTAGTTGGTTTATTTGGTGGAAGATTATATGTTCAGATCCTTAATGATTATTAATACTCCTCTGATTATGAATATGAATATGCTTTGTGACCTTACTGAAAACCGCTTGTCATTTCCTTCTGCTCATTGTTGGGTTCGACACTCTTACTTATCGAAAGGACTACGATAGATCCCCTATACTTGTGGATCATCATGGAGAGGGTTTAAATTTGGAAGAACCTTATATGGAGAAACCTTAGATTTGTGGAAAAAATCTTAAAAGTAGGTGCATGAGCATTGAATTGGGTACTGGTAGAGATTAGATAGAATGGGTGTTAAATGCTGATAAGAAATTCATAATATAATCTCTTTATGGGGAGCTGATATTACTGAGAATTGCAAATTCCCTCAAAAAATCTTGTGGAAGGTCAAAGTGCCTGCTGAAATCAAAGTGTTTATGTGGCTAGGTAATAGGAAATCAATCCATACTAGATATTCTCTTGGCAAGAGGGGTTGGAAGGGTGAAAAAAGATGTGTATTATGTGATGAGGATGAATATGTAGATCATCTTTTTTTCAATTTTTCAGCTGCTTCTTTTATCTGAAGCTTATTAAAACGTGCTTTCAATTTAAAATCAATCCCTTCCTCTATAAATTATTGCACGGGGAGATGGATTAGAACATTTAACAAAAATGACAAGAAACTCGTCCTGGTGGTAACTTCCTCCTACTCTGGACAATCTGCAAATGCGGAAATGGAATTATTTTGATAAAAAGATGTTCGGCGATCCCATGGTACTGATCAAAATGTAGCAAGTGAAGTTTACACGTCGTCTCAAGGGTGGATATATATTGTTATGTGCTTGGAGGTTAGACGATCTGCAAACTAGCCATGCTTTTGCTGGAATGGTTGGTGCTATAGTCAGTTAGGACGTTTCATTTTACGTTTTTTTGCTTCCATATGTGTGGAACCTGCTTAATGTTGGATGGTTGGTTTTGTGCGCAAGTTCTTTTCCCTTTCTTCGCTGATGCACCAGGAGAGGGAAGGGATAGTTTAGGAAGCTACGACGATATGTTGGCATGTTGTTAATTTTTTGTTTTTACGTGTTAACTCGGGTAGTTGTATGTCCTGACTGTAGTTTAAATTTGGTTTCTATAATAGAAATTGAAAAGGGAAAAGCCCTTCTTTCGCTTCAGAATAAAATGATGTTGTTGGTTGAAACAAGCACCTCCTATGAACCAACATGTTGTTGAATGGTTAGACGGATAATGGTATCCCCAGTCCATCCGGGTTCAAGTCCGGATGCTCGTATTAATCTTTCGGACGTGTTCATAGGAGTTGTTGCTTTTTTACACCATACAGACGCAAACGTTCATATAAACGCGCATACACTCATCATTATAAACAAACACATGCACATCCTATCCTTATAAAACCTCTAAGAGAGTGAGATGACATACCAACTTAAAATTTATGAAACACCGTAGACGTCTCGTCATCGATGAAAACATCTTCTTTCATTAAACACGCATTGTCGAAAATCCTGAAATAAATTCAGAAATGATACGAGCACGATGAACTAAAGATACCAATGGCTCTCTAAATATCCATCCGTCATCTGTTATTCAAGTTTTTGCCTCTACCTCGTACATTGCCTGCCAGGTAGAGGTAGACACCGCATGGGCGGACGCGGAGAGCATTCCTTTCATCTCCTTGCGTGGGTTCCAGGGATCAGGGCTTGCGGTGGCCTGTCGCCCTCGCATCCGGACCGGCCCGGCCCGCCCCGGTAGGTAGCTCCGCCGCGAGCGAGGAGCGCAGGGGAATCCTCGGCCCTCGGCACCCTATCCGTGGGCCGATAAGGCAGGCGCGGGCGGAGGCGGCCGGCCATACAAAGCCACCGTGGCCGCACGGGTCGCCCTCGCTCCCCCCTTTCCCTCTGCTCCCCACTCCCGTGCGACCGCTGGTTGTGGTTGGTGTGGTGGCTGCTGCGCGCATCATCAGACGAGGAGGAGACGCTCGAGCCTCCCTCGCCCACCAACCACATCACAGCGCGCGACGCACAGATTTGATTGAGAGAGAATGGCGGCGCCGTCGTCCCTCGCCTCCTCCCACCTCTCCCGCCTCGCCGCCGCCGGCGCCCCGGCCCCGCAGCCCCACCACCAGAACCACCAGCTCCGCCTCGGCTGCTCCCGCCGCCGCGCGCAGCGCCTCGTCGCCATGGCCGGATCCGGAAAGGTACCGCCGCCCCACCAATCCACCACCGCCCCCTACCCGTGCTACTTTCCCTGGTGAAATCTATTGCTCGTGCCTGATTCCGGCTCTGATGTCGCTTTGCAGTTCTTCGTCGGAGGCAACTGGAAGTGCGTAAGTGCCCCCCCGCTCTCCCCACAATCCCGCCGGCTTTGCGAGCACGGGTTTCACGCGTCAGCACCGCGCCGATGGGGGAATCTCGAGTACGGTGGCGGTGGAGATTCCCCTTGCGCCCCGCGTGACGTTTTTGGTCCTCGCGGCGGCATTGTGGTTGTCGCCTTGGGGGGATTTCGTTTGTCCCTATTCGTTCATGCAGACATCGTGATATACACCGTTACTGAGGCCCTCTTCTAGGATTAGAGTTGCTTTTGGTGCCGTGCCGCCTAGTTTTGCAACTTCCGGTCTGTCATGTCCCTTGATATAACCGTCGTCAGATTCCATCATGTCGAGATTTGAGCGGCATTTGATGCGACACTTACGAAACAGAGGAATGCTGCTAGTTATTATACTTATGTCAGTGGTGTTTTAATCATGAGATAAGAGACGCCGTACATTAAGGCATTTAGCAGGGGGCAGCCATCGGTCTAATAAAAAGTTGGTCGTTGCCATGTGAATGTATTCAGGTGGCAGCAGGTACATGATTTGGGGGAACCTTCCTATGCTTATGTGTTCATTTGGTTCACATTTATAGGGAGCTTTTGTTGACTATATAAAGTTACATTGCTTAATGTTTCGCTCAGGTATCTCGGATTTTTTTGGATTAATATCTGATTTCTATTCTTGTCCTTTACTCTAGAATGGAACAAAGGAATCCATTAGCAAGCTTGTCTCTGATTTGAATGCTGCCACACTCGAAAGCGATGTAGGTAAGCTCATTTGCTTCTTCTACGCATATCCTAAGCATCCTAAGCTTCCTTTCGGTATGACCCGTGCAATAGGTGTGCATGTTTAATTGGTATACAACATGTCAATGGTGCCGGTTTCCATTCGGTATGGACATTTTCCTGAATACATATACCTTCTACTAGCCATGTTTTCATCCTATGTAATTTATTTACTACATTTGCTCTTCTATAGTAGTGTTCACCAGAAATGTAGACCCCTGCTAGCCCCAACCTATTTATCTATTGTTTTTGAAGTTCAAGCTGCTAGCCCCAACCCATTTCAACCAGTCTTGATCCCCTTGTCCAGCAAAAATAATAATTCCATACACCATATATGGTAGCATACATCATGCATGAGCATCAGTGTCATGGAAGCACTTCTTCCTGGTTGTTAGGTAGTTACTTGGTTACCAAGTTGGCCAAAAGAGAAGGGATAGCGCACTAGCTTCTACATGCTCCATAGTAGCAATATGCATGGTTGTTTATTTTTATATGGGAATTTTACACCGCGGGTCACCAAAAGGTAAAAAAATTCATGGTGGAAGACACAAGTAGTTTGCTTGCACCAGTTCAGTAACTACTTTTATTAGACTACTGTTATGGAGCTGCTCAATTCACCTTGTAAATGTGATTATGTAGTTTATTTCAAGATATTTAGCTGCTTGTCTCATTAACTCAGCGATATATTAATATATGGAGCTGTGGATATGGTGCAGATGTTGTGGTAGCACCGCCATTCATCTATATCGACCAGGTCAAGAGTTCACTAACTGACCGTATTGAGGTGTCTGCTCAAAACACATGGATTGGAAAAGGAGGAGCTTTCACTGGAGAGATCAGGTTGGATACTGCAAGTTAAACTTGTCGACTTTGTCTTTTACTGGTACACAAGAGGTTGCAAATTCTTCTGCCGCACTGATGACGAAAAAATGTTTGTTTTATTGGAATGTACTAAGTGATGAGGGTTACAAAATGTTGTTTCTATTTTTGTTCCTTTTGAGCTTTCATTTCTGAGTTTTATTTTCTCATTGGAAAACTCCAGTGCGGAGCAGTTGGTGGACATTGGCTGCCAATGGGTTATTCTTGGTCACTCTGAGCGCAGACATGTTATCGGTGAAGATGATCAGGTAATTGCAGATGCTACTGAATTTGTGCTTCTCTTTCTTGTCCATTTCTCTGGAGTCTGAAGTTGACTTTGAGATGTATAGTTGCTGTTATCATGCACTAATTTAGTTTAGGATTGCGATCTAACAAGTTTATCCAATGCAGTTTATTGGGAAGAAGGCTGCATATGCCTTGAGTCAAAATCTTAAGGTTATGGCATGCATAGGGGAACTGTTGGAAGAGAGGGAGGCTGGGAAAACTTTTGATGTCTGTTTTAAGCAGATGAAGGCTTTTGCAGGTGAAATTTATTCATCTTTATTGGCTTGGTGGTGGGCCTGAACAGCATTGATTTATCTGCAAAATGTGTGCTTCAGATAATATTACGGACTGGAAAAACGTTGTTATTGCGTACGAGCCTGTGTGGGCTATTGGAACCGGAAAGGTTGCTTCTCCTGAGCAAGCTCAAGAAGTTCATGCCGCTGTTCGTGATTGGTTAAAAACCAATGTATCAGCTGATGTTGCTTCGACCGTTCGAATTATCTATGGAGGTTAGTTTCTTATCTTGGCCTTTTTATTCGGGGCCAATGTGTTCTCTGTTTCACCCATATTAGACTGGTGACTGGAGTATAAATTAAGTATGACATGCTGTCTTATAAATATCCTCAAAGCCACTACCCCCTTCCTGCTATCATAAATATCTTGAAGCCCCAATCTGGGCAGTTCCCAACCACTGTTTTCACCTCTTAGGGCATTGGACTCTTGGATTAGAGCCAAACTTGTTATATGGCTAACAAGACTGATTCTGTTGTATGACCATCCTCGTATGCTTTTCCGTTGCAGGTTCTGTAAACGCAGCAAATTGTGCTGAGCTAGCAAAGAAGGAAGATATCGATGGCTTCCTTGTTGGTGGTGCCTCTTTGAAGGTATGAGAAATTGTTTTTTTTTTGAGTCGTAATTGACTTCTGTTTAATTGAAGGAAAGCAATTCAATTGGAGAACTAATGCCATGTGTTCTCAGTTGTCGTATATATATCTCTGCTTTATCATCTTGATTCTGCTAAGCAAAATATCTGGGTGTGTTGCAGGGTCCTGACTTTGCCACCATCTGCAACTCGGTGACTTCCAAGAAAGTTACAGCCTGATGTAGACCACCACCTCCATGGTACTCCCTCCGTTCCTAAATATAGGACTTTTTAGAGATTTCACTATAGACTAGATACGGAGCAAAATGAATGAATCTACATCCTAAAATATGAACACATGCATCCGTGTGTAGTTCATAGTGGAATCTCTAAAAAGGTCTTATATTTAGGAATGGTGGGAGTAGAAAATAAGTGATCAGAGAGAAGCAGCTTGGCTAGTGCGTCAGAAAGTGTGAGATAGGTGCTCCGTGTGAACCGAATCGTGTTGAGTTGTGGTCTGGCTGGTTGTGCCGATCCGTACCACAGAGGAATAATGCGACATGGCACCATTTTCCTTCTCATGGACCGTTTGTACGGGAGTTTGCTTGTTACAAGTGAGACAAAGAGTGAGCCGTCGTCACCTTCACGCCTGAATTAATGCGTGCTGATGCCTGTGGAATTGTTCTGTGTTCGTCTCTCCGGGGTACCCATTCTTTTTTTCCATAATGCGCCTCCCAAACAGAAGATGGGTTCTACTATAGCATAACGGAATGCATGCTGCGTGATAAAGTCATAGTCGTTGAGATTTTTTTTTAAACACGCTCCCCTAGAGCCCGATTCACTAAGAACGGATGAATAGTGTTGCTCGATTAATTAATGGAAATCCAGGTGAAGACTGTTACAGCATACCCACAAAGAAGGGCACTTGGTTGATCTGGCATCAACAAGACCACACACACTGCTGAGTAGGATATCATTGAGCTTGTTTGCAATGTTATTGTCACCACCTCTTCCCGAGCAGGCGACTTCAACTTCGCCGCTACCTATTCCAAAACAGGCGACTCCAACTTCGCCGTCGATGACCCGTTTAAGACCCTTGAGGACGCCGCCACCTATTCCCAAACAGGCGACTCCAACTTTGCCGCTGATGACCCGTCTAAGACCCCTGAGAACGGATGACACACAAGGACCTTATTGGCCATAGCCAAACAATCGGTTGTAGAAGACGTCGAGGAGATGCAGCAGAATACGCATGCTGAGTAGGTGAGTCTTCATTTGCCATTGTTTATGTCCCTGGGTATGGCACGCCTCGCCAGCACCCAAAGTCGAAAGACGGAGACGCCTTGTCCCATCTTACGGTGTGTTTGGTTCAAGGGCTATCCCTCGGAGGACAGGGATAACCCCTTTTTTAGATGGCTACCAGGCGTTTGGTTCAGAGTTTTGGATGGTTGGGGATAGCCAGATTTCAGGAATATTCCATGAAAAACGGGCTGAGCGGAGCCGCTCAAAACGGGCGGATATGGGCAACCACCCTCGCTCTCTCTCTCGCATCGAGCGGTATGCCGGCGCGGCCGGTGCGGCAGCAGGAGGGCTGGGCGGCCGGCGCGGCAGCAGGAGGGCGGGGTGGCCGGCGCGGCCGGTGCAGCAGGAGGCCGGGGCGGCCGGGCCGCTCGCTCCCGCGCCGATCCTCTCCTCCTCCCCCGCCCCTGCCCCTCCTCACTCCCCATCCACTGCTCCTAGCAGCGCGAGCGCGCCGGCGAGCCAGCAGCTGCCTCCCGGGCGGCGCGGAGCGGGGGCTTTCTTGCGTTGCTTCCGAGGCCGGAGAAAGCTAGGATGATGGGCGCCAGGGCCAACGCGGCCGACTGCGGGGAGGCCGGCGGCAGGAGGGCTGGATCCCACCCTCCCAACCAAACAAAAAATGGGATAACCCCACCCTCCCAACCAAACAAAAAAAGGGCTATCCCCAGCCACCTGGTTGGGGATACCCACAACCATCCTAGACTATCCCTCCACCTGACGCCAACCGCTGTAGCAGAGTGGGGTGCATTAAATGCCCATGAAAGGAAGATTCTTAAATGCCCTTGAAAGGAAGATTTTTCAGTTCCTTCACAGAGAAGGAACCCTCCTATGGAGGTGGTGCTTCCCGAATGGACCATGGAGAGCGTTTGCCGGAGGTTGGAACCCCGCCAAGCAATTTTCCTCTAACGAGTTGTAAACGGCTTCCTTAGAGCATCTCTAGTGGATCCTCTATATGGATGTGTTTAGCAAATATATAACATTCCAGCAATATTTTACCCCCAGCGGCTCGTGTAAAACGACGTGTACATCATCCACGACGGTAGAAAGCGTGGAAGTAAACACGAGCTAGCCACGCTCGTGGAGCTCGCGTCGTCCCAACGTGGCATGCGGGCGGGCGGGGTGCGGGCGGGCTGCTGGCGGTGCTGTGCGGGGGCGGCGCTGCGGGCGGCGGCGCGTGCGGGGTGCGGGGCGGATGCGGGGTGCGGGGCGGCGATGCGGGCGGCAATGTGCGGGGTGGCGGCGGGGTGCGGGGCGGCGCTGCGGGCGGCGGCGGCGCTGCGGGGTGCGGGGCGGCGCTGCGGGGTGTGGCGAGAGGGAGGCCATTGTTGTCCATTGTTGCAGCTGCTGATACTGTGCTTCGCTGCAGATGTTCATTGCTGTCTAAAATATGAGAGCGAAGCACAATTTGATGTCCATTGTTGCTGTCCATTGATGTCCATTGTTGCTGTTCATTGTTGTTCATTGTTGTCTAAAATAGTTGTCCATTGCTCATCGACACTAGTGGTATGACTGATGTGCAAAAGCAGTTCTACCAAGCTAAGCAGAAGGAGATCCTTGCTCGCGGCCTAGAGTAATGTGAGCTATATGTTGTTGTTGTAAGAACAATTTACTGTTTTCTGCTAGTTGTTGTAAGAATAATTTGATGCTTTCTGCTTGTTGTTATAACAATTTGATGCTTTCCGCTAGTTTATTGATAGCTGCATTACAAATATAGCCGTTTGAAAATATAGCCGTTGGAATATACACGTCCTAATTTACACGTTTCACTGAAAAACTGGGACGTGTATAATTTAACAACGTGTATATGGACGTGTAAATGAAGATATACACGTTCAAATATACACCATCCACTAGAGATGCTCTTAAGCAATTACCTTTACGAATAGAATCTAAAACTTAGCTCGTAAAAAGTTATCTCCTAGTCCACTAACCCCTAGGAGGCCTACAAATTGTAGTTTTGTTTTGTGCTTTTTGTTCGAGTTTGTCCGAAATTCTTCGAAAAAACCAAATTTCGCCCATTTCGTCCTTGATCCCTCCGTTTTTATTTACTTCGCATATTAGGTTTATATAAACTATAAAGTTAAATCTTAAATGCTTTCAACAGGTTTATAAAAGAAAATGTTAACATATACACCACCATATTAATACCATTGAATTCATCATTGCATATATTTTCACATCATATAATATTTTTACTATAAATGTTCATATTGTTTTCTAAACACTTGGTCAAAGTTTAGAAATTTGACTTCAGTCAAAGCTAATATGTAAAGTAAATAAAAACAAAGGGGGTATTTTACAAAGCTTGGTCTAAAAAAACAGTTTAGAAAATAATAAACCTGGCCAAATAATGTAGTTGGAAGATCGCAAGTTTCGAGCAACATATAAATCACTATTTAAAATCTGATTTAATAAGCTAACTAACACCTTGACAATTCGTAGGGCAATATTATCATGATTTACATGCATTGTACTGCCTTCATTTTTAAATATAAGTCTTTCTAAAGGTTTTACTAATGGACTACATACGGATGTATATAGACATATTTTAGAGTATAGATTCACTCATTTTACTCTGTATGTAGACACCTAGTGAAATATCTTAAAAGACTTATATTTAGGTACGGAGGAAGTATAATGCGCATCGAAACCCCATCAATTAGTCCTGCCACTATATTATTACGGATCTATAGAGCGACCGTTTCCGTTGCCCTGCCGTCGAGCCTCTTGACGGTGATGTTGACGATGCCGTTACGGTTGTGTATCATCACCCCCGTGTCAAACATCCGGTAGCTGAGGCAATGCAGGTGGCCCCGCGGGCCGCCGCTGAAGTCCGCGACGGGCACGAGCGCCGCCGCCACGTGCCCGTACTGCCCGTCGCCCCTCTGGCGGTATATCTCCACGTCGATCGTCCTCGTCCGCTCCGGCACCGTCACGCACACCGCCTCGCCCCAGCAGGGGTATCCGTCGGCGTCGCGGCCGACGTCCTCGTCGTTGAAGCCGGTGCGCGCGGACGACGAATCCGTGTTCACCGCGACGAACGCGCGGCGGTCCATCGGGCGGCGCCGGAGCCACCCGGTGAAGACCCCCTCCGCGGACACTACGGTCACCTCCAGGGTCATCAGCTTCGTGCGCGACCACCTCCGCGGCTGCTTGAGCGCCATTGCTGGTTCTTTTTTTTTTGAACCGGGCTTTCTCCCCTTTCCATTACTTTCATAACGGAAATACAATGTTTTGAGACCAGAACCAGAAAGAGAGGGAAAGAGAAAAAAGCAAGTTCGGAACAATATCAGGAAACCCACCGTTCATGCCTGTCATCAGGAACACAAACTACGGGGCAAAAACCTGATATCATCCGAAACTACGCAACAAAGACCAAAAGTATTACACTGCCATGTACCAGCACCACTACCAGGAGCCCCAAAACAACCATCACCGAACCAGGCTCACAAAAGAGCACAGAAATAAAACGAAAGTTTTCACCAACTGGACATAGAGCCTAAACATCACCATGGAAACCAAGCCATCAGCACTGCAACCAGCAAAGTTTATCACCAAGAGGGGGATCGAACATCTCCTTCGTGCATTTACCATTCATCCCAGGCTTCTTCTTCATCAGCCTGCTCGCTCGCTTCTGGCCTTGGTGGTCCACACAGCCGCAGCATTTGAGCTGCGCTCTCTTTCAGCAACTGAGCTTCCTTCTTGACATTCTCTGCCATCGCCGGTTTTTGCATACCTGTCCAATATTCAATAAACGCACACGTTGTGAAAGCAATCTCAAAAGGAGTTTTAATCCACTTCTTTTCAAAAGTAGCCCGATTCCGAGCCAACCAAATAGACCAGCAAACTGCAGCCAAGCCAACAGTATAGATCTCGCACAAGCCCGGCAAAAAAGCATACAACCAAGAGAAAACCTGCCAAATTGTTTTTGGGATATAACTGGTACCAAAAACAGCACCAACCGTTCTCCAAACAATCTTGGCCACAGAGCACCCAAAGAACAGATGATGCGCCGATTCAAGTTCATCACAGAAAGAACATTTAGGATCCCCCTGCCACTCTCGTTTTCTCATATTATCTCTAGTAAGAATGGAGTTTTGAAAAAGCTGCCACAGGAAGATTTGAATCTTCAAAGGAATTTTAGTCCTCCAAATCCACTTATAATGGGCCCCCGCAAGATTTCTTTCTAACAATCTATACATAGATTTAGTGGAATATTCTCTGGAATTATCTAACCTCCAGTAAACCTCATCATTTTTATCTGCACAGATTTTATCCAACACACATTGCTTCATTTCATCCCATTTCTGAAGCATAGCTGGAGATAACCTTCTCCTAAAAGAAGTTAGATGATTCATACTCTCCAGTTTATCCACAGTACACTCCTTATCTAGGCAAATTTTAAAAAGATCAGGATATTTATCTTTAAGAAGGATATTCTCACCCAAATCATCTAGCCAAAGGCTAGCAATGTTACCTTTTTTAAGCACCACCCCTCTACCAGCCATGTAATGCTCCTTAGCTTTCAAAATATTTTTCCTTAGCCACATATGTTCTTCTAAGGTACTTAGCAGCCATTGCTGGTTCTGGTTGGTTGCCGCGACGAGTTCGAGCGTGGAGGCGTGTCTCTGCGTAGTTATATTGATTGACTTTTTTTGTTGAGAAATAGTTATATTGATTGATTGATTGATCGAGAGCTGGGGGCCCACGCGCTTACTGGGTCGGATCAGGAGTCTATATCCGATCAGTTTGCTCTTCTAGGATTTGGTTTCAGGGTTTCCGTCGATCGATGTGATTTGTTTCCCAAGATAGCTGGAGATGGATATCAACCGTGTCAGTCTAGCACATTATGTACCGGGAGTACAAAAAAATTGCGACCCTAGTAATTCCGGCTCACGCTAAGGCCTTGTTCGGTGCTGGTGTTTTTTCACACCCTAATCCCCCCAATTCCCCAGTAATCCCCCACCCCATGCCTTGTTTGGTACCAGAGTTTTCTAGTTTTCTGTGTTGGTACAACAACATAGCACAAGTTGCAATAGCTGTCCTACATTCTGATAAGATGAAAAATAATAAATAAATATTTTAGAAATCCGGCTAGCTGTGCCAACGACAACAACAAAGCACATATCAAAACGACACAACAACCACAAAGATAATTGGATAATCAAAATAATAAAAAAGTGATCTTTGCGGATCATCACATCAACAACTTAATTTTGCATGACTTAGAATCACTATATCATCATAGCAACAATAGTCTCACAGTCATGACACAATTTTGCAAAAGTGATAATGCAATCATTATGAAAGAACCCCACATTGTTTGCTCTAAACAAAACTTCAAAGTGTCTTTCTTCTGAATCATTTCAGCTTAGCACTCTCTTCCGCTCTAGTAAATGCATCAGTGAGCACATCAACGGCCCAATCCTTGGCATCCTCCTGCAAGGCAGAGATGTCAAGATAAGACTTAGCATCAATGTCTAAAGCGCAAGGTAGGTCCAACCTTAGAAACTTATGCAGGCTGTAACTCTACTGAGTTAGACAAGGACACGTGTAAGATCAACGCAATAGAAAAGAGACGACTTTGGTCACATGTTCAGGTTCTATACTTAACTTATGACATCATTACTTACAATTAACAGAGGTAATATGTTCCCCATCCTGGTGCTCTTTTCAAGGGCTTTACTTATTTCCTGATCTAACTATCTTAAACAATCGAAAAACAGACTATTGATCAGAAGTAATGCATGTCTGTGTTTTTTGAATAAGCCAGTTTTGAACTCAGTGGCTGCGAGGTCATGTTCCAAGCTTAATAATAATAACACATTTGTATACATACATATTTCAAGATGGGTAAGAATGTTTCGACACTGATCACTAGCACTAGCTCAGGTAGAGAAGACTATTTCGAGGATTTAGATCCTTGAATCTGTCAGTTTAAAATTGCAAGTGTTGTTTCTCTAGTGCTCCACTATGCTAGGCCTCGTGTACAGGACCCGTTTGGAAGCACGAGGAACACATGTTCCAAATCGGAGTGGCATTCATCCTCCAAAGTCACTTTAGAAATTTCTACCCTCAAACATATGTTTGTCGTCTGAATTTCAACTGGTACCACCTATCAAATTCAGCTACTCATGGGTTATACACAACGACACTTTTACAACAGCAACAAAGCTAGCACGCCAAACAAGGACCCTCTTGGACGCGACTGCGAAACCAAACAAGAAGATGAGCAACTGCAGTTTCCAGGCTTAGAGAAAATGTTTGTAACATAAAAAATTGCACCACAACAACATTAGAAAAATGTTTGTGATCGGTTTTAAGTCCAAATGAGAAATCACAGAATGGGATAGAAAAGAGTGAGATCTGCTGGGAGGGGAGGAAATGCATGTTCACACCAAAATCAACCTGCGTCATTCCTTTTAGACATATGAATCATCATGGAGATTAATTGTTGTTAAGAGTTATGAATACAACAAAAATGCTACCAGCGAATCACTGGAATGGAAACAACCAAGAAATAAGATGAAAAGGACCATCTCATCATCATCTTCCTCTCTTCTCTTCCTAATATGATCTAGACCCCGTGACTTCATTTCAAAACTAATACCGAAGCAATCAAGAAACAATGACAAGAATTGGAAAGCTAACAAGAATTAGAGAGCTAACAAGCCTAGTAAATACAAGGCATACCAAACTTTGGCGTCTTAACGGGATCCCACGAAGGTGGCGGCTCGTCCACTCCCACTATAAACCAAGGCTCGGGTATCTATAAAAAAACAAAACAGTTGGTCTAAGGTTTAGATAATCCAAGTACAACTATCCAAGGACGGCTACAAATTGAGGAATGTTAATTCAGAATAAAACAGAACATCTCTACATTTTCCTTCCTTTTATTTGATGACAGAACATCATTATCAAATTGCACAGAACATCTCTACATTTTCCTTCCTAAGAGTCCAACTAAATTGCTGTGTTGCAGCTTGGCTATTAACAACAACATCTTGTCCATGGGACTAAATTTGCATCACTAGTTGCTTGTCTATTAACATCAACATAATTGAGAAAGCATGTGTCGACATGTAAATATATAGCATCTTCTCTGACTAAAAGAAAGAGGGTGACCCTGGCAGCACAGGTCTCAACCTGGCTTTGGTTTTTATTCGATGTATGTATTTGGAGAAATCATCACCTACAAACACAAGTACTAGAGCCACCTTGCACCCATTCTACAATAATCAAAGAAAGAGGATGAGCATGGCAGTACAGACTTGAGTCATTTTGCACCGTAATGCATGTGAACTTGTCCTCCTCCCGCAACTCCAACATTTTTTAAAAAGTTGTTGCTCGTATTACCATGGCTAACAAGTGGAGGATCTTGTAACCCATGCTTCGGTATGTACACCCAGCTTTAACTTCGACGCGTTCAAAACAAACCTGCTTCAGCTTCCCACACACATTCCAGGGATCCTGCTGCAGCTTCCCAAGAGCCACACGAACCTGCTTCAGCTTCCCACAAAAAGGGATAATAACAGCTGCAGATTAACTGTTCTCAACCCTGAATTACTCAGTCACATCATGGGTTCCAACGTTCAAAGCTTCACCTGAATTACAAATTCAATCCCTTCTGAGGTTCGTACTACCATGCCTAGAATAGCAAGAATGCTAGCATGCCAACGAGTGAAACCCTAAAAAAGGGGGAGGAGAGGGGAGGGATGAGATGGAACCAACCCTTACCGGCGAAGATGCCAGGTTACCGGAGCAATGAGTTCTGGCGTCGGAGGCGGCAGGGGCTGAGGAGGCAGGACCGACGGACAGAGGTTGAGGAGGCCTGGACGGAGCCGGCGAACGGCGGACGGAGGGCCGACGACGGAGAGCGGATGGGCGGGCGACGGAGAGGGGCGAAGGGACAACCGTGGAGAGGGGGCAGGAGGCGCCGTCACAGAGGGAGGAAATTCGCGAGCTGCCCCTCGCGTCAGCTCTTACACGGGTATTGAGGGTTTCAAACGTGTAAATTTGGGGATGGGCCGGTCCTATACCAGGGTAACAAACGGGTTATGAGAAATTTTAGGGATTCTTTTACCGGGCCTGTAAAATAACCTGCATATACCTGCGTAGCAAACGAGGCCTAAGGCCTTGTTTGGTACTAGTGTTTTTGAAGAGATTGGTGGGGATAATCCCCTAAGGGATTGGGTGAAACCCCAACCTTCACCCAATCCCTTAAAATCCCCATTTATCCTTAAAATCCCCATTTATCCCCAATACACTAGGTAGGGGTAGTGTATTGGGTATTGAGAAAAATGCACTATAATTTGGGGATTTGAGGGGAAATATGGGGATGAAACATGTCAAATACACTAGAACCAAATGATGTTATGGGATGTGTGGGGATTGAGAGGTTTGACCGGGATAATCCCTACAAAATCCCTAAAATACACTAGTACCAAACAAGGCCTAAATGATGTAAAAAACGGAGAATTTCTCTAGTTTGCCATCTTTACAAGGACTAGCCAGTGGCAGGTGGTAGTCACGGTTGTTTCAGAAAGCTGTCCTTGACGTATGAGCAATTTTTCTGAAAGATAAAAGTAAAACAACCATATGGGCACTTGATAGTGTGGTTTTCATCAGCTCAGCATGGTTTATTTACAGCAACAAATGATCAACATATAGTATTACATATCACCAGTACTGCTACTGATATCACCAGTACACCCCTTACGCATCTGATGTACACCTTTGCATCCTTTGCCGCCTTTGCCCAGCATCAAAATCAACAGAAACGGCAAAGACGGTAGCAGGAAACAACATCCAAATATTCTTAATCTTCTTCATCTCGCCAGACTTCGGAATGCTAGCCATTTAATCTCAAGCCTCGCACTCAGAGTCTCATTCTTGCCACAGAGTCAAATGTAGCAACAGAAAACCAAATAATAGGACAAGACAAGCATCAACAATGTCATACCATTATTTCATTGATGATGAATCCAGCTCCAAAGAACATATGCCACCTCCTGAGCATGGACCACTCTGACGCCTGTGGTCACTCATCAATCACTCTGACTTGCTATTGTCTTGAGATGCTAAGCTGTCTAACAAGTCACTTCCTTTGTAGTTTGTGCCACCAAGCGCAGGATTGGATGAGTAGTGGCTATTTGCAACAGACAAGGGTCCTGATGCTGTTTTGTTACACCCAGCATTCCAGACATCAAAATTGGTATTTTCAAGGAGACCTTCAGAGGCAATCCTTGCATCTCGGAATGGTGCATCACATTTTTGCTTTGAAAACTTAATGCATGCCTCCTTTGCTGATTCAAGACAAGAAGCCATCTCTCGTTCTTCGCATCGTTCTCTTTCTTGATAGTCGGTTGTTGCACCTCCAAACAAACCTTTCCACCAGGGGGGCTTGCATTTCCGTGTCGCGGTGATTGAACAGCCAGAGCGTGCACCAGCCTGCAAAATGATGAACAAATCTGATGTTCATTCCATTTGCAGGAAAAGATCGATTGTTCACACTTAGGGGGATTAAGTATAGTATGCAATTAGGAATGATGAATGCATATATACTTAATCCCCCTAATACGACAAGTGTATCCCCTATACAAGTAGAAGCCAAATGGGATACACTTGTATGCAAGGCTTCTACTTGTATACAAAATTCACAATTAATGTAGCCATGGGCAGCCCGGCCCGAAAAAGCCCGACCCGGCCCGGCCCGATCTTGCCCATGGGCCAGGCGCACGCCTGAATTTTGAGCCCGGAGAGTATTTTGGCCGGGCCTGGGCTTGCTGTTTTTGCGTTTTAAGGAAGGGACCCAGCCAGAGGCCCGAAGCCAGACGGAAATTAGCAGTGATGGGCCGGGCCTGGGCCTGGGCCTGAAATCTAGGCCCAAAGGCTGGGCCAGCCCAAGCTAGGGCCTAGGTTTTCTGCGTCGGGCTTGCTCTGGCCCGGCCCGAAGCCCGGCCCGGACCGAGAGATGGCCAGATACACTAACCAGCATACACGGTATATTTGCTCCAGCTAAATCAGATTTACTCTTGCCGCATCAAGAATTCTGACAGTAAGAAGTCTGAAGGTGGAAACTGAAGGGTGCACTTCAAATGCTTAATCGCACAATACAACATATATATATATATACATAAAACATACAACTATACAACCACATGCGATTTAATCTTGGCATCTATAGTAGATGCAAACTTGCAAGATCCTAATCTTGTTATTAGCAATTTCTCCACAAAACAAAACAACAACACAAAAGGTGCACTTCATTTGCAAACTCAACTGTAGAACATCACCAGCCAAGACAGCTAAAGTTAAGCAGCTAGCCATCATTTTTTTTTGCTCTCTTCACTGTTCGCAGCTGAGAAATTTACCGACTAGCAGAACTAGGGCAAGTCAGCTCGGCCAGCTGCAAAAGCAAACATTCCTCGTCTCCCCAGATATTAATTAAAGAACAAAAAACAACTGGTAAACAGGGTCCGTCTATATATGTCTCAGTCAGCCAAGAAATCAATTGAGAACCAAGAACATGTCGGTTTACTGAGAATTAGCATAGCAAAGCACCGCAGAAGTAAAACACGCACGCGGAATATATGGCATGTTATGGAAACCCCGGAGTAGCAAGCAATCTTGGGTACTAGTCAGGAGCTTATCCGCACTGTTTGATGTACGCAGCTGCTAAACTTGCTGCCTGGCATTGACTAGCGCAAGGCAGCTCGGCCAGCTGCAAGAACAAAAGAGGCAAATGCTTCTAGTGCTACTGCTAGGCGATCTGCAATCAGTGTCTGCCTTACAGATCTAAACAACCGGCGTCAAAGTAAGTGTAAACAATCGGCATCTCGTCATGTGATGATTCAGGCATGCCTAACAGACGCAGATTGATTAATTAGGTTGGCGACAGCCGAGAGGGAACATGGATGGACATGAGATGAGATGAGATGAGAGGGTACCTCGCACTGGGAGAAGAGGCTGGCCTCGGCAGCCTCCCAGGCGGCTCGCCAGCTCGCGGCGTCGCGGAAGGCGAGGACGGGCATGGGGTCGGTGGAGGCGGAGGAAGAGGAAGGGACTGGCGCGCGAAGCAGAGGGAGCGGCGGGTTGAAGGGGACGACGGTGGCCGCCGGGGAGTAGTCCTCCGAGACCTCGCCGCCCCCGCCCGGGAGCGGAATGTCCATTGTGTTCCCTGGCGGCGGATTTTCGTATGCGTGGTACACATCGTTTGTTATTAGGGTTCGTTCACGACACAGGTCCCTTTGAAGCTGGGCTGGGCTGGGCTGGGCCTAAAGAACTCGAATCATGGCCCAAACAAAACATACCTTATACTACTTGCCGGCGGTAGTTATAAAAAAAACAAAACTTGCCGGCGGAGAAAAGGATTCGCAGCCCACGATGGAAACCACGACGCTGTAAGCCGGATCGATCGTCGTCCACCGACGGAAACCATGGCGCCTCTCCATGAATCCTTTAGCTGCAACAACAATAACCCTCTCCATGAATCGTGTCACTGCTTCTCCCTCTGCCGCGTCGACAATGGCCGCTGGATGCTTGGACCGGTGGAAGAAAGAGGGGGCCGACGAGGCCGTGGCGGCGGTCATGGCGCTCGTCGACGCCGTCCGGTCCAGCAAGGCCGACTCCATGGCGGGGCTCCAAGCCGAGGTCAAGGCGGCCGCGGAGGAACTCAAGGTCGGCCCTTGATCCCTGCCGATCCGGTTTCCAATCAATTTTTTCTTTCACACGCGTTATCGTATGGTTTTATGCATATGCGTGATCGACACGTTGATGAATGAATTACCTGCAGTGTCTGGATAGCGAACCGTACGGCGCGCTCTCGGCGGCCTGCGGCATGTTCGTCCAGTACTTACGGCGCGGCGGCGGCGGCGCCGATGATCAGCCCGCCCCGTCCTCCGCCGTCAAGCGCCGAGTGGTCGGCCGCGCCACAAGATTCGGGGACATCTGCCGAGGCGCGCGCGGGACCATCGCCACGCTCTGCCAGGACTTCTTGCTGGACGGCTGCACCGTGCTGGTGCACGGCCACTCGGCGCCCGTGCTCGACGCTCTCCGGCTTGCCGGCACCAGCGGCAAGCGCCTCCTCGTCCTATGCACAGGTACGCAGCGCAGGCACGCATCATTATCACGCACAGGACCTCCATGACATTGCTAATAAACCTTGGAGCCTATAATTGCAGAGGGTAGGCCGGACGGCGCGGGGCTCAGGCTGGCCGGCGAACTTGCGGCGGCCGGGGTGCCGGCGAGGGTCCTGCTCGACTCGGCGGTGGCCTACTCGATGGCCCAGGTTGACGTGGTGCTGTTAGGCGCCGACTTGGTCGCCGAGACCGGCGGCGTGGTCGGCGCCGTTGGCACGTACCAGGTCGCCCTGGTGGCTCACGCCATGGGCAAGCCTGTCTATGTGGCAGCAGAGAGCAACAAGTTCGCGAAGCTGTATCCGCTGGGACAGAAGGACATCGAGCAGGGCGTTGCCCGAGCCGTGGACTTCGGCGATGTGCGAGTGCCGGCCGGCGTGGACGTCGAGGCGCCGGCGAGGGACTACATGTCGGGACAAAAATGGAACCACCCACCGATGGTGATCACCGGAGACAAGAAAGGAGAGAGGAAGAGGCAATACACAGATTTTGCCGGTGCACGAACACCTTGCAGCCCGAACGGCAACCCTTATATTCCGGTGAGCTCGAACTCCACCCCGCGTGTTACAATGTCTAACACACGGGTTTTATACCCACGCACACGATGGACACGTTCTCCTCGCTCCTGCCTGCTCGCGCCCACGACCCAGCACGCTGTGGCCGCGTCCTTTGCGCGCTCCCGCAACGTCCGCGACGCACCGAACACTCCTGATCGCTGCGCTCACCCCTGGACCTAGTGTGTAACACACACCCGCGCGCACGGCGCCACCCTACCCTGGCGGCCCGAGCACATCACGCACGCACTGCCACGAACACGACGCGCGAGATGCATCCGGTGCACGCCCATACACGCACCACACGCGCGAGCTTGCCGCCGCGGCTTATTCCAACGCAATACTCACCCCCTAAGCCGTGGCCTAGAGGAGTCTTGGCTCGTCGTCGACGGTCTCCCCCAGCACGGCTTGCTCCGGCGCCGTCGCTTTCTCCCGCCTCGCACACTCCCGCTTGAAGTGGCCGCGCTCGTTGCACTCGTAGCAACACCCGCGACGATTCCCTCGGGCACGCGACGCCACACTCCTGTCGTCGTCGTCGTCGCCCCGCGCACCGCCCCGCCGACGCTCCCGCGCGTGCCACTGCTCTGCGGTGAGCATGAGCTGCTCTCTGCCATGATCAACACCGTCGTGCCCGCGTCGACGTAGCCGTTCGTCGAAAGCCTTCAACCGGCCGAGCGCGTCCTCGAATATCATGGTAGACACGTCGCAGAATTGCTCTATGCCGCCCACCGCCGCGTACAAGCGATCCGGCACGGCGTCGAGCGACTTCTTCACCATCGCGGCGTCCTCCAGGCTCGATCCAAGTCCCGCGTACCGCGCCACCATCCCACTGATCTTCCCGGCAAACGCGTCCAGGGACTCGCCGTCGTCCATTCGCAGCCGCTCGAAGTTGCCGCGGAGCGTGGCCAGCCGCGCCAGCCGCGCCACCCGCACGCGATCGGCTCCGACGAAGCGCACCTTGAGAGAGTCCCACACCTCCTTTGCGGTGAGCTTCGCCGCCACCTGGTCCTAGAGTGGTTGGCAAGGCTCCGTTTGAAATTCTCTATGGCAGGAAGTGTCGTACTCCGCTCAACTGGTCCCAGACAGGCGAGCGTCAGATCCTTGGCAATGATATGATAGAAGAAGCTGAGGAGATGTGTCGGATCATTCACGACAACCTCAGAGCATGATTTCCATCTTCAAGAGTTGGCCAGGTCTTTCGATATTGTTTCTCCGGGCATGCTTATGAGTTCTCGTTGGGTTGCTCCGGATGTTTCTATCAAGATGGACAATTATGCTTTTCTGGCCTCTCCGTATGTCTTGGGAAAGTCCGACATTGATTTGATCCTTGGTATGGACTGGTTGGCCATGAATAAGGCATCAATTGATTGTGAAGCTAAATAAGTGAAACTGACCCACTCTTCGGAGGATGTGATTATATTCGCGGCGCGCGATGACACAATCCGCTTGTTCTCCTTGAATGAAAAGGGTGAGATCAATCCCATTGAGCGAGTTCCAGTAGTCTGCGAATATCAAGACGTGTTTCCTGAAGAGCTGCCAGGCATGCCTCCGCACCGCGAAGTAGAGTTCGTCATTGAGCGTGAGCCAGGCACAGAGCCAGTGTGCAAACGGCCGTACAAGCTGGGTCCAGAAGAGTTGAAGGAACTCAAGAGGCAACTCGATGAGCAGGAGCGTTTGGGTTTGATCAGACCAAGCTCGTCTCCGTGGGGATGTGGTGTTCTGTTTGTCAAGAAGAAGGATGGTTCGGACCGGCTGTGTGTCGATTACCGTCCATTGAACAAGAAGACAATCAAGAACAAATATCCACTTCCGAACATAAATGAGTTGTTCGAGCAGTTGAAAGGTGCTAAAGTATTCTCCAAGCTTGATCTCAGAATGGGCTATCATCAGATTCGCATTCGCGAGGAAGACATTCCGAAGACGACATTCAGGACCAGTTTTGGCTCGTATGAGTATACGGTCATGTCTTTTGGTCTGGCTAATGCTCCTCCGACTTTTTGCCGATTGATGAACTATATTTTCTCGCCTTTCAAGAATGAGTTTGTCTTGCTCTATCTCGATGACATTCTGGTCTTTTCTGAGGATGAGGAAGAACATGAGAAACATCTCAGGTTGGTGCTTGATAAACTGAGAGAATACAAGCTGTATGCCAAGTTTTCCAAGTGCGAGTTCTGGCTGAAAGAAGTGGTTTATCTTGGGCATATTATCTCTGCCGAGGGCATTAAGGTTGACCCGTCCAAGGTTCAAGCCATTGTTGAATGGGAACCTCCGCAGAATGTGAAGCAGCTTCGAAGCTTTCTCGGTCTTGCCGGATATTGCAGAAGATTCGTTGAGAACTTCTCCAAAATCGCCAAGCCGCTCTCTAGTCTTCTTCAGAAGGGTGTCAAGTATGTTTGGTCTCCAGAGTGTCAACTGGCTTTCGATACACTCAAAGAGAAGCTTACCTCCACTCCGGTATTGGCCCCTCCGGATGATTCCAAGCCGTACCAGGTCTTTTGCGATGCTTCTCTCCAGGGTTTCGGTGCAGTCTTGATGCAAGATAGGAAGGTGGTTGCTTATACCTCCAGGCAGCTGAAGCCTGCGGAGAAGAACTATCCTGTGCACGATCTCGAGCTAGCAGCTGTTGTGCACGCCTTGATGACTTGGAGACATCTCTTGTTGGAACGTAAGGTTGAAATTTTCACCGATCACAAGAGCCTCAAGTATATCTTCACTCAGCCTAACTTGAATCTCCGGCAAACACGTTGGGTGGAAATGCTCCAGGATTTTAATCCGAGTGTTGAGTACACGCCAGGGAAGGAAAATGTTGTGGCAGACGCATTGAGTAGGAAGGCATATTGCAACAGTCTAATTTTGCAACCTCTCCAGCCAGGTCTTTCTGAGTCTTTGAGGAAGCTCAATCTTCAGCTGGTTCCTCAGGGTTTCCTTGCGAACCTTCAGATCTCTCCTACCTTGGAAGATCATGTCAAAGCAGCTCAGCTACTTGACGATATGGTGAAGAAGGTCAAGATTGGTGTGGGAAAGAGTCTTCCCAAGTATAAGTGTTTCACTGTGGATGCCAGGGACACTTTGTTTTTCGAGGACCGCCTTGTCGTCCCGAAAGGTGATCTCAGGAAGGTGATCATGGAAGAAGCTCATAACTCTCGGCTCTCTATTCATCCTGGAAGTTCCAAAATGTACCACGACTTGAAGCAGACTTTCTGGTGGACCCATATGAAGCATGAAATTGCACAATTCGTAAATGAGTGTGATGTATGTCGAAGGGTGAAAGCAGAACATCAAAGACCAGCGGGCCTCTTGCAGCCTTTGCCGGTTCCCGAGTGGAAGTTCGATCACATTGAGATGGACTTCGTCACCGGGTTTCCGAAGTCCAAGAAGGGCAATGATGCTATCTTCGTCGTCATCGACAAATTGAGTAAAGTGGCGCATTTCCTTCCAGTCAAGGAGTCCATTTCAGCAGCTCAACTGGCAGAGTTGTACACCTCGAGGATTGTTTCGTTGCACGGTGTACCTATGATGATCTCGTCAGATCGCGGAAGTATCTTCACTTCCAAGTTCTGGGACTCCTTTCAGTCTGCTATGGGCACGAAGATCCGCTTCAGCACAGCGTTCCATCCTCAGACTAGTGGTCAAGTGGAGAGAGTGAATCAAGTTCTTGAGGACATGCTGAGAGCCTGTGTTATCTCTTTTGGTATGAAGTGGGAGGATTGTCTGCCTTTCGCGGAGTTCTCGTATAACAACAGTTATCAAGCTAGTTCTGGCAAGGCTCCGTTTGAAATTCTCTATGGCAGGAAGTGTCGTACTCCGCTCAACTGGTCCCAGACAGGCGAGCGTCAGATCCTTGGCAATGATATGATAGAAGAAGCTGAGGAGATGTGTCGGATCATTCACGACAACCTCAGAGCAGCTCAGTCCCGTCAGAAGAGCTATTACGATAGCAAGCACCGTGACATGTCGTATGAGCTTGATGATTTTGTCTATCTCAAGGTGTCGCCTATGAAGGGTATGCAGCGTTTTGGCATCAAAGTCAAGCTTGCGCCTCGTTTCGTTGGTTCGTTCAGAGTGGTTGGCAAGAGGGGCGACCTCGCGTACCAGCTCGAGCTTCCGTCAACCTTTGCAAATGTCCATGATGTGTTCCATGTTTCTCAGCTTCGGAGGTGTTTCAAGAACCCCGAGCGCACTGTGCATCTTCAAGATATCGATCTTCAGCCTGACCTCTCTTATCGTGAGCATCCAGTTGCGGTTCTCGAGGCGACTGAGCGCAAGACCCGTAACAAGTCTGTCAAGTTTCTCAAAGTGCAGTGGTCACACCATTCCGATAAAGAGGCTACGTGGGAACGCGAGGATCACCTCCGTTCCGAATTTCCCGATTTCTTTCAGTCTTAGATCTCGAGGTCGAGATCTTCTTTGTAGTGTGGGAGAGTTTGTAATGCCCCAAGTGTAAAACATACCCCTTTTTGACCTACTTCATGTGGGACCACCTTGTCAGAGATCATGATGTTAAGTTGGCACTGTGATTTCATGTGTGTTTCTTGCTTTTCCTTCTCATGCATGCATGCATAGCACATCATATCATTACAGGTGTTAGGTGTTGGTGCATGTGGTCATATGATTTCATGTGGTGCTTTTAATCTTGTGGTCATGTGTATTGTGATTTCATGTGTTGATGCATAGGTGTTGATGTGGTGTGAAGTATTGAGAGGGTGGTGCTTGGCATCAATTACAAACCCCCTTGTGTAGTCCAAACCTTTTTATTTATTCTTTTTCCCAAGATCAAATTCTTTTGCTCCTATGTTGTTATAAAAATGTTGCACCTTTAGAGCATTTTAGTTGGTATGTGGGGATGAAGCACAGGGGTTTTTAGACTTATTTGGTTTGTAGTTTTTTCCTTTGTTTTCAGATCATTTTATTTTGTTTGACAATTATTTTAGTGTTAAAATATTATTTTAGTATTTTAGAAATTTGCGCATAAATCCCTTGTGCCCAGGAGTATTTGTTTTTATTTTTCTAAGGCTTTAGTTTTTTTTCTCTTGGTGTATTATTTGCTGAGGTGGCGTTATATTTGGGAGAGGGCCAGGTTCCTTTTTTTTTCCTTCCTGGCATTTGAGGCCCATTTTTCTCCCTGGCCCAAGCCTCCCTTCGCTGTAGCAGCCCACTCGCCGTCCCTCTTCTTCCTCCCGACGTCACGCACGTACGACCTGCTGGCAGCCTCCCGATCAGCGAGCCCTTGATCCAGTGGTTCGAGCTCGTCCCCCCGAGGCTCATAAAACGCTCCTCTCCCTCCCCCAGGCAGGTAGGGTTCCTCCTCTCCCTCCTCTTCTTCCTCCCGCGCCGCCAGAGACCTCGTGGTCGTTCCCAAGCCATGACCAGCTCCGGGTCGAGCTCGTCGCCGGCGTAGCGGCCACCCCGTCGCCTCCCCGCAGCTGCGCAAGCTAGAGGACCCAAGAGGGGTCCCATTTTCGCGCGGAGCCGAAGCCGGAGCTTCTTCCTCGACGTCCCCGACGTGCGCCTCCTTCCTCGTCTTCCTGCAACGACGTCCTCCTCCCTCGTCTTCCTGCAACGACTAGGACCGCTCCGCCCTCCTCCCTCGTCTCCCCTCGGTGAGCAGCCGTAGAAAGCTTCCTTCCTCCCCTACGCGTGCATGGGCTTGAGTTCGCCGTTTCGTTCGCTCGGGCTCAGTAGCAGAGGATGGAACTGGCTAAGGCAGCAACTCTGCTCGTCGTGGTAGCGGCACTAGGGTGGCCTCGAGGCAGGGAAGGATCCCCTATGGACCCAACTTCCTCCTCTGCAGCGTAGTACCGCCGTTGGTGTTCGTGGAAGTGGCCGCCGCCTCCCTTCGTTTCGTTCGCCGGCGAGCTGTGCAGCAGTAGAGAGGGCTCGTGTTTTGTGTGTGCGTGGGGTGCAGAGTTGGGGTGCTTGTGGGGCTCGACGGATTCGGCAGCAGCAGGGGTGCCCTCCTCGTAGCCAGCGACCCCCCCCCCCCGTCGTAGCGCAGCAACAACGGTAGGATAGTGCCCCGGCAGCCTCTCTGTTGCTGGCGCGCCCCGTGCAGTGCAGGCACGCAGAGAAGCAGTGTATTGTTTCCAATACTACTCGCCTCTGACAGTAGCCGTGTCGTAGCGCGTTGGTGTTTGTCTCTGCTTGTTACCTGGAGGTGCGGGGTTCGATCCCTAGCTGATGCACCCCCCCTTTTTTTTGCTGATATCTCGACAGTGCCTAGTGCAGCAGAGTAGGGTATCTTGCTGTGTAGCCCTGTTCTAGCAAGCCTGATCCTTAGCAGAGTGGTACTGATGTTGCTGTTTACTAGGGGAGGTGCAGAGTTCGAATCCCCTTCCCCCCATTTTTATTCTTTTTGCTGTGTGTAACTTCCATGTTCCTGGGCATGTAAATGTGTTGTGTGCACTAGGTAGATTGGAGGCATTATTTTTGCTACTATCAACAGCTTGTGGATTTTGTTCCTTTTGCTACAGACACATATCTTGAGGGTGAGCTTGTGGATTCATGGGCATGTGTAGGGAAGTGTTGCATGCAAGTGTGTGTTTACTTGTGAGTTGACTTGAGTGCCTTGCTAGGCTAGAGCATGTGGGTGCTAGTTGTCCTCATGATGGTGGCCTTGTGCAAGTTTGTGTGAGTGTAGGGGTGCCCTCCCTCACCACATATATATGTGTGTGTGAGCTTATTCTAGTGTTAATGCAATCACAACATGTGTAGGTATGTGCTTGACCTAGAGCAAGATGTGCCTGTGGATGATGTGGAGTATATGTTTGTGTGTGGAACTTCTCCACCTTTGCAAAAACTATGCACCTTCACATGTCTATATTTGAGAGGGCATGGTGTTTGTGTGTGGGGATAGTTTGGTATATGTGTTGGTGTTGTTGATGTGCATGACACAAACATGGGGTTCAAACCCCCATGTCACTTTGTCATTGTGCACATGAGCTCATCCTATGTAGTTGTTATCTTAGATTGGTACTTTATGGAGTTGCATATCCAGTTTTGTTGCAAGTTTGAACTTTGATTCCATGGTATAGGTGGAGCCCAAGGGCATGCGTTTTTGTGTGTTAGTAGTAGGGGTTTTTCTCTACACCATAGTGGTGTCAATTACCTCTTGGTGTTATGTGGGTGCAAACTATGCCTAGACAAAGTGGGCATGTGGGTGTAAAATTCCAGATTAGTGAACTCTGAAATTTCACTAAGTCTGGGATTCTGGAAACAATTTCTTCCCCTATAGACGAGGATGTGTTGGTCATTCTGTTGAGAACAGGCCTTAGTTCAGTGCTAAGATTTTGAACCTGATATGTTTGTGAAGCTTCCTGTAAATTTTCAAATAATTTGGAGTCCAGTAGGTTGTGTTTTGATTGCTGTCAAAAAGCTTCAGAACAGAGACAGAAACTCAGGTGCAGGAATTTTCACTAAGTCCCTGAGATCTCATGGTTTTGGGAAAGTTTGTGGCCTTGTATCTTCTAGAGTTTAATTCCTTTTGCTGTGATTCTTGCTGGTGCTTGTAGTGTTCTTGGTTGGCAACAGCGACATATATAATCTGTCATGTTCGAAGACCTGTAGCTATGCTGCATGTAGCTCCCAAATAGCTAAGATGCAGATTATGACAGATTATGTAGTTTTGTCATTTTGAGCAAAGTATGTGCTTAATTGATGTTGTGGTGTTCTAGCTTGCTCTATTTCATTCATGTTGGGTTGTTACATCTCTTGGCAACCTGGGAATACCAGATTTGTGCCATTTGAGTGGTGGTGTTGATTCTTCCACGTAGAGCTTCATATCTTGTTCCGTTGATTCCCGTTGATCCGTAGCTCCGTTTGCAATGTTCTTTATATGGTTTTGCACCGTTTTCACGAGCCGCATCTGATCATGTCATTCTCATGCATGTCAAAATAGCTTAGTGTACAGTTCTGTCCAGAAACTTGCAGTAGTTTATCTTTCTTGTGCTAGTGATAGAAGTAGTGGTGCATGCTCATTTTTCATCTCATGCATCATGTGATTGTTGCATCTTGTGGTGCTGCTGTTCATTGGCTGTTATTCTTATGTTGGGTAGCACCGGGATCGGAGAACGAATACGTGGAGTCAGGAGAGTACGTGCAGGACGATCCAGAACCATTCCAAGCTGAGGATATCACAGGCAAGATGATATGACCTTGATTCCATCTCTAGACTTGTTATGTTAGTTTCGTTTCCATGTCATATTGCTCGCTGCCTACCACTGAAATTAAATCGCCTCTTCTTATGCCATGATCCCAAACACCGTACTCCTTCCTAGCAAACTTGCATGGCTAAGTAGGCTTGCTCAGTTACTAATGTTAGCTTTGTTAGTTGTAGGTGCTTTGCCTCATGTGATAACATGAGCTTGATATCATTATCTTAAATTCTGTTATTTAATTAATGCACCTATATATTTGGTAAATGACGGGAGGCCTAGCCTTTTGCCGGGTGCTTTGTTCCGTTATTGCCGCCTTAGTTACCGGTTACCGGTGTTTCATTCCATAATGATCGCTCCTAACACGTTCGGGGTTGTTATGGGGACCCCCTTGATAAATCGCGTAGTGCTAAGGCTTGTTCGACAGGACCCAACATTGGTGTTAATTTGGTAATCACTTAATAATAAACTGCATATGGAATAGCTACCCCGAGGATTCTAATCAACAACCCGGGCCAGTGCTCCTCATGAGCGTTGGTCCAAACTGGGCAGACTATGGGGCCACCACAGGGCAACCTGAGGTTTGGTATACCTGTAGTGTGACTCATCCGGCGTGTCCTGAGACTGAGATACGCGGCTCTTATGAGGGTCGTCGACACGTCGGGAGGTCCTGCTAGCCTTGCCTTACCTTAGCGGTATATCTTGCGTATAGGAATCCCAGTGAAGCTTTGGTTTTCCCCAGAGTTGAGGTTTTCCTCTAAGGAATCCGACGAGATCACGAGATTCGTGATAGAGGATGCCTTTGCGGCCTGTGTTCGTTTGTGATGGACTAGTTGGAGCACCCCTGCAGGGTTTAATCTTTCGGAAAGCCGTGCCCGCGGTTATGTGGCAACTTGGAATATTTTGTTAACATCCGGTATTAGAGAACTTGAACATAAATTAATAAAACTGTCAACTGTGTGCGTAACCGTGACTGTCCCTTCGAAGACCCCTCTTCGATCGGGAACACGGTGGGGTTATGAATGCCGTAGGTAGGTGTTCAGGATCACTTAGTGATCAAGTAATCTTGACCGTTAGCGTAGACCACCTTTACTTCCTTTGTGCGTAGGTTAGCCACTTACTCAAGCATAGGATGCTGCAGCCTGATACACTTTACCCCTACCTTACCCAATAACATGACTAGTTCTGGCACCAAGGTCTTAGATTGCTGAGTCCCCGTGGCTCACAGATTCCTCCGAAACTCCCAGCAGGTACAGGTACCCCAGAGACAGATGATCCCGACGTCACCCAGCTGGCGTGGCAGTACGACGAGGAGACAGACCGCCTTTACGTGAACTATCCAGAGGACTGAGCCGTGGTCGTGGTCGTGGGCCTGCAGCAGGGTAGCATAGCATTTTCCATGTTTTGTAGTCCGTACCGGAACTACCTTGTTTGTATCTGTGTTGTACTCTGAGTTATTAATAAGAAGACAGTTGAATCCCGAGTTGTCTACTTGTATTATTATTTTGTGCTATGTTACTTGCTTGCGAAACGCTTAGATGCGCTTCTTTCCTATTCGGGGGCCTCGACCCCCAGATCGGAAAGGACCGCATCTTGGTCGTTACAAGTTGGTATCAGAGCCTTACGACCATAGGAGCCTTTGTGTGATCGTATCTGGCCGAGTCGAGTCTAGAAAATGTTTTGAGTCTTAGTTATATCGGAGAGTAGGTTTCTTTTTTCTCCTCTTCTTTGCTCTGGTGAGGTTCCCGTATTAGGAAATCTTTAACTCTACTCCTTTTCTCGCTCAATTTTTTTTTAGGATCACGCGGGTATTTGTGAAATCTATATGATTTCGATGTGACGGAATCATGTCCCGGTGCCTCCTATCTGCTCTAAGTATCAGGGGAGTTGAGCTCCAGGGATTATCGCGCACATCGCCATCATTCAGATTTCTGAGTATCTAAGAACGGAGGGTGTTCGTTATTGCTTCAATACGGGTAGTGGTGAGATAACCCCGATGTCCCCAGTTCTGGTGTAGATTGTTCGGGGGTATTACCACACTTTGTATCGTTGTGATCACGAGGATCTATTGTAGATGAAGGTCCGAGATGCTGGTTGTGTGTTGAAGGATGTGATACAGGTGACGGGTTAGTTTAGGAGTTGTGTGAAATACTCCTTGTATCCGTGGATCTGATTGCATGACCAGTTATTTCGGGAATTCATAGGTGGGATATCTAGTAGTATCTTATAGGACTATCTTCCAACAGACGCTTGATTGAGGTTTGGGGAAATCTCGGTCATATGTTTGTTCCGAGCGGTTCTAGCTCACACTTGTTTGCAATGGCCCTTATCGGAATTTTGTCGTCTGTTACTTTGAGGATGCACTCTTGCTATGTTGTTCGAGTGCAATGCTAAATTCTATTCAGATATCCTGTCTTTTGATTCAGCAATATCTTCAATTATTCTGTGGACTAATATGCTGTTCGTCTTCAGGATGGCTCCACTGACTCGTCAGACCCCAGCGCGTGAGAATATGCCGCCTCTACCTCCTCCTCCGCCGCCGCCGCCTCCTCCTGCAGAGGCCTGGCAGGCGATGATGGCAGCTACTAATTCAAACACGCAGATGCTATTGCAGTTGATCCAGGAGAGAGCCAATCATCAGCAGGGCAATCACTTCGCCAGTCTGAGTCAGTTCCTGTCAAACCAGCCCAAGACGTTCACTTCCTGCGATCAGCCGTTTGATGCGGAAGATTGGATCCGTGATATGAACAAGCATTTTGAGTGTAGCAATGTGCGTCCGGAGGACTATGTCAAGTTTGCAACATTCCAGTTGAAGGGGCAGGCTTCTATTTGGTGGCAGCAGCTTAAGGACTCCAGAGGTGGCAGGGTGATGACTTGGGACGAGTTTTGTCGTGACTTTCGGTCCCACTACATCCCTTCCAGCTTTGTTGAGGAGATGCGTGAGAAGTTCAGGCGTTTGAAGCAGGGCAGCAATTCTGTGTACAAGTACAATGTTGAGTTCCACGAGCTGGCCCGTTACGCGCTGCAGGATGTTCCGGATCAGAAGAGCAAGATCTACCAGTTCAGGGGTGGCTTAAAGGAGGATTTGCAGTTAGCACTTGCCTTGCACGATCCTGAGGAGTTTGACAAATTCTACAACTTAGCTCTCAGAGCAAAGGCAGCCTTGCTCAGGGTGGAGAACTCCAAGAAACGTTTCAGAGATTCCAGTTCTTCCTCGACTCAGGTGGTTCAGAAGCAACAGAGGTTTTGGGTTTCTCCTCCTCCTCCTCGGCACTCTCAGCAGCCGAAGCACTCAGGTGGACGTGGTTCTTCCCACCCACCCAACCCTGGCTTCCAGCAGAGATACCAGCATTAGAAGCAAGGGCCTCCTCAGATTCAGTTCCGGCAGCCAACAGATGTCACCTGTCACAAATGTGGGCAGAAGGGTCACTATGCCAACAAATGCACTTCTCAGCTCCGTCTGCCGCCTCCTCCTCCAGGCAAACCTCCTAGCAACGCTCTTGTGAAGTTCAACCCCAGATCAGCTCGAGTCAACATGGTGAATGCAGCTGAGGCAGAAAATTCATCGGATGTGATCATGGGTAATCTCCTAGTCAATGATTTTCCTGCTAAAGTCTTGTTTGATTCTGGTGCATCGCATTCTTTCTTGTCTTATCCGTTTGCGGCAAAGTACGATTTCCATCTTCAAGAGTTGGCCAGGTCTTTCGATATTGTTTCTCCGGGCATGCTTATGAGTTCTCGTTGGGTTGCTCCGGATGTTTCTATCAAGATGGACAATTATGCTTTTCTGGCCTCTCCGTATGTCTTGGGAAAGTCCGACATTGATTTGATCCTTGGTATGGACTGGTTGGCCATGAATAAGGCATCAATTGATTGTGAAGCTAAATAAGTGAAACTGACCCACTCTTCGGAGGATGTGATTATATTCGCGGCGCGCGATGACACAATCCGCTTGTTCTCCTTGAATGAAAAGGGTGAGATCAATCCCATTGAGCGAGTTCCAGTAGTCTGCGAATATCAAGACGTGTTTCCTGAAGAGCTGCCAGGCATGCCTCCGCACCGCGAAGTAGAGTTCGTCATTGAGCGTGAGCCAGGCACAGAGCCAGTGTGCAAACGGCCGTACAAGCTGGGTCCAGAAGAGTTGAAGGAACTCAAGAGGCAACTCGATGAGCAGGAGCGTTTGGGTTTGATCAGACCAAGCTCGTCTCCGTGGGGATGTGGTGTTCTGTTTGTCAAGAAGAAGGATGGTTCGGACCGGCTGTGTGTCGATTACCGTCCATTGAACAAGAAGACAATCAAGAACAAATATCCACTTCCGAACATAAATGATTTGTTCGAGCAGTTGAAAGGTGCTAAAGTATTCTCCAAGCTTGATCTCAGAATGGGCTATCATCAGATTCGCATTCGCGAGGAAGACATTCCGAAGACGACATTCAGGACCAGTTTTGGCTCGTATGAGTATACGGTCATGTCTTTTGGTCTGGCTAATGCTCCTCCGACTTTTTGCCGATTGATGAACTATATTTTCTCGCCTTTCAAGAATGAGTTTGTCTTGCTCTATCTCGATGACATTCTGGTCTTTTCTGAGGATGAGGAAGAACATGAGAAACATCTCAGGTTGGTGCTTGATAAACTGAGAGAATACAAGCTGTATGCCAAGTTTTCCAAGTGCGAGTTCTGGCTGAAAGAAGTGGTTTATCTTGGGCATATTATCTCTGCCGAGGGCATTAAGGTTGACCCGTCCAAGGTTCAAGCCATTGTTGAATGGGAACCTCCGCAGAATGTGAAGCAGCTTCGAAGCTTTCTCGGTCTTGCCGGATATTGCAGAAGATTCGTTGAGAACTTCTCCAAAATCGCCAAGCCGCTCTCTAGTCTTCTTCAGAAGGGTGTCAAGTATGTTTGGTCTCCAGAGTGTCAACTGGCTTTCGATACACTCAAAGAGAAGCTTACCTCCACTCCGGTATTGGCCCCTCCGGATGATTCCAAGCCGTACCAGGTCTTTTGCGATGCTTCTCTCCAGGGTTTCGGTGCAGTCTTGATGCAAGATAGGAAGGTGGTTGCTTATACCTCCAGGCAGCTGAAGCCTGCGGAGAAGAACTATCCTGTGCACGATCTCGAGCTAGCAGCTGTTGTGCACGCCTTGATGACTTGGAGACATCTCTTGTTGGAACGTAAGGTTGAAATTTTCACCGATCACAAGAGCCTCAAGTATATCTTCACTCAGCCTAACTTGAATCTCCGGCAAACACGTTGGGTGGAAATGCTCCAGGATTTTAATCCGAGTGTTGAGTACACGCCAGGGAAGGAAAATGTTGTGGCAGACGCATTGAGTAGGAAGGCATATTGCAACAGTCTAATTTTGCAACCTCTCCAGCCAGGTCTTTCTGAGTCTTTGAGGAAGCTCAATCTTCAGCTGGTTCCTCAGGGTTTCCTTGCGAACCTTCAGATCTCTCCTACCTTGGAAGATCATGTCAAAGCAGCTCAGCTACTTGACGATATGGTGAAGAAGGTCAAGATTGGTGTGGGAAAGAGTCTTCCCAAGTATAAGTGTTTCACTGTGGATGCCAGGGACACTTTGTTTTTCGAGGACCGCCTTGTCGTCCCGAAAGGTGATCTCAGGAAGGTGATCATGGAAGAAGCTCATAACTCTCGGCTCTCTATTCATCCTGGAAGTTCCAAAATGTACCACGACTTGAAGCAGACTTTCTGGTGGACCCATATGAAGCATGAAATTGCACAATTCGTAAATGAGTGTGATGTATGTCGAAGGGTGAAAGCAGAACATCAAAGACCAGCGGGCCTCTTGCAGCCTTTGCCGGTTCCCGAGTGGAAGTTCGATCACATTGAGATGGACTTCGTCACCGGGTTTCCGAAGTCCAAGAAGGGCAATGATGCTATCTTCGTCGTCATCGACAAATTGAGTAAAGTGGCGCATTTCCTTCCAGTCAAGGAGTCCATTTCAGCAGCTCAACTGGCAGAGTTGTACACCTCGAGGATTGTTTCGTTGCACGGTGTACCTATGATGATCTCGTCAGATCGCGGAAGTATCTTCACTTCCAAGTTCTGGGACTCCTTTCAGTCTGCTATGGGCACGAAGATCCGCTTCAGCACAGCGTTCCATCCTCAGACTAGTGGTCAAGTGGAGAGAGTGAATCAAGTTCTTGAGGACATGCTGAGAGCCTGTGTTATCTCTTTTGGTATGAAGTGGGAGGATTGTCTGCCTTTCGCGGAGTTCTCGTATAACAACAGTTATCAAGCTAGTTCTGGCAAGGCTCCGTTTGAAATTCTCTATGGCAGGAAGTGTCGTACTCCGCTCAACTGGTCCCAGACAGGCGAGCGTCAGATCCTTGGCAATGATATGATAGAAGAAGCTGAGGAGATGTGTCGGATCATTCACGACAACCTCAGAGCAGCTCAGTCCCGTCAGAAGAGCTATTACGATAGCAAGCACCGTGACATGTCGTATGAGCTTGATGATTTTGTCTATCTCAAGGTGTCGCCTATGAAGGGTATGCAGCGTTTTGGCATCAAAGTCAAGCTTGCGCCTCGTTTCGTTGGTTCGTTCAGAGTGGTTGGCAAGAGGGGCGACCTCGCGTACCAGCTCGAGCTTCCGTCAACCTTTGCAAATGTCCATGATGTGTTCCATGTTTCTCAGCTTCGGAGGTGTTTCAAGAACCCCGAGCGCACTGTGCATCTTCAAGATATCGATCTTCAGCCTGACCTCTCTTATCGTGAGCATCCAGTTGCGGTTCTCGAGGCGACTGAGCGCAAGACCCGTAACAAGTCTGTCAAGTTTCTCAAAGTGCAGTGGTCACACCATTCCGATAAAGAGGCTACGTGGGAACGCGAGGATCACCTCCGTTCCGAATTTCCCGATTTCTTTCAGTCTTAGATCTCGAGGTCGAGATCTTCTTTGTAGTGTGGGAGAGTTTGTAATGCCCCAAGTGTAAAACATACCCCTTTTTGACCTACTTCATGTGGGACCACCTTGTCAGAGATCATGATGTTAAGTTGGCACTGTGATTTCATGTGTGTTTCTTGCTTTTCCTTCTCATGCATGCATGCATAGCACATCATATCATTACAGGTGTTAGGTGTTGGTGCATGTGGTCATATGATTTCATGTGGTGCTTTTAATCTTGTGGTCATGTGTATTGTGATTTCATGTGTTGATGCATAGGTGTTGATGTGGTGTGAAGTATTGAGAGGGTGGTGCTTGGCATCAATTACAAACCCCCTTGTGTAGTCCAAACCTTTTTATTTATTCTTTTTCCCAAGATCAAATTCTTTTGCTCCTATGTTGTTATAAAAATGTTGCACCTTTAGAGCATTTTAGTTGGTATGTGGGGATGAAGCACAGGGGTTTTTAGACTTATTTGGTTTGTAGTTTTTTCCTTTGTTTTCAGATCATTTTATTTTGTTTGACAATTATTTTAGTGTTAAAATATTATTTTAGTATTTTAGAAATTTGCGCATAAATCCCTTGTGCCCAGGAGTATTTGTTTTTATTTTTCTAAGGCTTTAGTTTTTTTTCTCTTGGTGTATTATTTGCTGAGGTGGCGTTATATTTGGGAGAGGGCCAGGTTCCTTTTTTTTTCCTTCCTGGCATTTGAGGCCCATTTTTCTCCCTGGCCCAAGCCTCCCTTCGCTGTAGCAGCCCACTCGCCGTCCCTCTTCTTCCTCCCGACGTCACGCACGTACGACCTGCTGGCAGCCTCCCGATCAGCGAGCCCTTGATCCAGTGGTTCGAGCTCGTCCCCCCGAGGCTCATAAAACGCTCCTCTCCCTCCCCCAGGCAGGTAGGGTTCCTCCTCTCCCTCCTCTTCTTCCTCCCGCGCCGCCAGAGACCTCGTGGTCGTTCCCAAGCCATGACCAGCTCCGGGTCGAGCTCGTCGCCGGCGTAGCGGCCACCCCGTCGCCTCCCCGCAGCTGCGCAAGCTAGAGGACCCAAGAGGGGTCCCATTTTCGCGCGGAGCCGAAGCCGGAGCTTCTTCCTCGACGTCCCCGACGTGCGCCTCCTTCCTCGTCTTCCTGCAACGACGTCCTCCTCCCTCGTCTTCCTGCAACGACTAGGACCGCTCCGCCCTCCTCCCTCGTCTCCCCTCGGTGAGCAGCCGTAGAAAGCTTCCTTCCTCCCCTACGCGTGCATGGGCTTGAGTTCGCCGTTTCGTTCGCTCGGGCTCAGTAGCAGAGGATGGAACTGGCTAAGGCAGCAACTCTGCTCGTCGTGGTAGCGGCACTAGGGTGGCCTCGAGGCAGGGAAGGATCCCCTATGGACCCAACTTCCTCCTCTGCAGCGTAGTACCGCCGTTGGTGTTCGTGGAAGTGGCCGCCGCCTCCCTTCGTTTCGTTCGCCGGCGAGCTGTGCAGCAGTAGAGAGGGCTCGTGTTTTGTGTGTGCGTGGGGTGCAGAGTTGGGGTGCTTGTGGGGCTCGACGGATTCGGCAGCAGCAGGGGTGCCCTCCTCGTAGCCAGCGACCCCCCCCCCCCGTCGTAGCGCAGCAACAACGGTAGGATAGTGCCCCGGCAGCCTCTCTGTTGCTGGCGCGCCCCGTGCAGTGCAGGCACGCAGAGAAGCAGTGTATTGTTTCCAATACTACTCGCCTCTGACAGTAGCCGTGTCGTAGCGCGTTGGTGTTTGTCTCTGCTTGTTACCTGGAGGTGCGGGGTTCGATCCCTAGCTGATGCACCCCCCCTTTTTTTTGCTGATATCTCGACAGTGCCTAGTGCAGCAGAGTAGGGTATCTTGCTGTGTAGCCCTGTTCTAGCAAGCCTGATCCTTAGCAGAGTGGTACTGATGTTGCTGTTTACTAGGGGAGGTGCAGAGTTCGAATCCCCTTCCCCCCATTTTTATTCTTTTTGCTGTGTGTAACTTCCATGTTCCTGGGCATGTAAATGTGTTGTGTGCACTAGGTAGATTGGAGGCATTATTTTTGCTACTATCAACAGCTTGTGGATTTTGTTCCTTTTGCTACAGACACATATCTTGAGGGTGAGCTTGTGGATTCATGGGCATGTGTAGGGAAGTGTTGCATGCAAGTGTGTGTTTACTTGTGAGTTGACTTGAGTGCCTTGCTAGGCTAGAGCATGTGGGTGCTAGTTGTCCTCATGATGGTGGCCTTGTGCAAGTTTGTGTGAGTGTAGGGGTGCCCTCCCTCACCACATATATATGTGTGTGTGAGCTTATTCTAGTGTTAATGCAATCACAACATGTGTAGGTATGTGCTTGACCTAGAGCAAGATGTGCCTGTGGATGATGTGGAGTATATGTTTGTGTGTGGAACTTCTCCACCTTTGCAAAAACTATGCACCTTCACATGTCTATATTTGAGAGGGCATGGTGTTTGTGTGTGGGGATAGTTTGGTATATGTGTTGGTGTTGTTGATGTGCATGACACAAACATGGGGTTCAAACCCCCATGTCACTTTGTCATTGTGCACATGAGCTCATCCTATGTAGTTGTTATCTTAGATGGGTACTTTATGGAGTTGCATATCCAGTTTTGTTGCAAGTTTGAACTTTGATTCCATGGTATAGGTGGAGCCCAAGGGCATGCGTTTTTGTGTGTTAGTAGTAGGGGTTTTGCTCTACACCATAGTGGTGTCAATTACCTCTTGGTGTTATGTGGGTGCAAACTATGCCTAGACAAAGTGGGCATGTGGGTGTAAAATTCCAGATTAGTGAACTCTGAAATTTCACTAAGTCTGGGATTCTGGAAACAATTTCTTCCCCTATAGACGAGGATGTGTTGGTCATTCTGTTGAGAACAGGCCTTAGTTCAGTGCTAAGATTTTGAACCTGATATGTTTGTGAAGCTTCCTGTAAATTTTCAAATAATTTGGAGTCCAGTAGGTTGTGTTTTGATTGCTGTCAAAAAGCTTAAGAACAGAGACAGAAACTCAGGTGCAGGAATTTTCACTAAGTCCCTGAGATCTCATGGTTTTGGGAAAGTTTGTGGCCTTGTATCTTCTAGAGTTTAATTCCTTTTGCTGTGATTCTTGCTGGTGCTTGTAGTGTTCTTGGTTGGCAACAGCGACATATATAATCTGTCATGTTCGAAGACCTGTAGCTATGCTGCATGTAGCTCCCAAATAGCTAAGATGCAGATTATGACAGATTATGTAGTTTTGTCATTTTGAGCAAAGTATGTGCTTAATTGATGTTGTGGTGTTCTAGCTTGCTCTATTTCATTCATGTTGGGTTGTTACATCTCTTGGCAACCTGGGAATACCAGATTTGTGCCATTTGAGTGGTGGTGTTGATTCTTCCACGTAGAGCTTCATATCTTGTTCCGTTGATTCCCGTTGATCCGTAGCTCCGTTTGCAATGTTCTTTATATGGTTTTGCACCGTTTTCACGAGCCGCATCTGATCATGTCATTCTCATGCATGTCAAAATAGCTTAGTGTACAGTTCTGTCCAGAAACTTGCAGTAGTTTATCTTTCTTGTGCTAGTGATAGAAGTAGTGGTGCATGCTCATTTTTCATCTCATGCATCATGTGATTGTTGCATCTTGTGGTGCTGCTGTTCATTGGCTGTTATTCTTATGTTGGGTAGCACCGGGATCGGAGAACGAATACGTGGAGTCAGGAGAGTACGTGCAGGACGATCCAGAACCATTCCAAGCTGAGGATATCACAGGCAAGATGATATGACCTTGATTCCATCTCTAGACTTGTTATGTTAGTTTCGTTTCCATGTCATATTGCTCGCTGCCTACCACTGAAATTAAATCGCCTCTTCTTATGCCATGATCCCAAACACCGTACTCCTTCCTAGCAAACTTGCATGGCTAAGTAGGCTTGCTCAGTTACTAATGTTAGCTTTGTTAGTTGTAGGTGCTTTGCCTCATGTGATAACATGAGCTTGATATCATTATCTTAAATTCTGTTATTTAATTAATGCACCTATATATTTGGTAAATGACGGGAGGCCTAGCCTTTTGCCGGGTGCTTTGTTCCGTTATTGCCGCCTTAGTTACCGGTTACCGGTGTTTCATTCCATAATGATCGCTCCTAACACGTTCGGGGTTGTTATGGGGACCCCCTTGATAAATCGCGTAGTGCTAAGGCTTGTTCGACAGGACCCAACATTGGTGTTAATTTGGTAATCACTTAATAATAAACTGCATATGGAATAGCTACCCCGAGGATTCTAATCAACAACCCGGGCCAGTGCTCCTCATGAGCGTTGGTCCAAACTGGGCAGACTATGGGGCCACCACAGGGCAACCTGAGGTTTGGTATACCTGTAGTGTGACTCATCCGGCGTGTCCTGAGACTGAGATACGCGGCTCTTATGAGGGTCGTCGACACGTCGGGAGGTCCTGCTAGCCTTGCCTTACCTTAGCGGTATATCTTGCGTATAGGAATCCCAGTGAAGCTTTGGTTTTCCCCAGAGTTGAGGTTTTCCTCTAAGGAATCCGACGAGATCACGAGATTCGTGATAGAGGATGCCTTTGCGGCCTGTGTTCGTTTGTGATGGACTAGTTGGAGCACCCCTGCAGGGTTTAATCTTTCGGAAAGCCGTGCCCGCGGTTATGTGGCAACTTGGAATATTTTGTTAACATCCGGTATTAGAGAACTTGAACATAAATTAATAAAACTGTCAACTGTGTGCGTAACCGTGACTGTCCCTTCGAAGACCCCTCTTCGATCGGGAACACGGTGGGGTTATGAATGCCGTAGGTAGGTGTTCAGGATCACTTAGTGATCAAGTAATCTTGACCGTTAGCGTAGACCACCTTTACTTCCTTTGTGCGTAGGTTAGCCACTTACTCAAGCATAGGATGCTGCAGCCTGATACACTTTACCCCTACCTTACCCAATAACATGACTAGTTCTGGCACCAAGGTCTTAGATTGCTGAGTCCCCGTGGCTCACGGATTCCTCCGAAACTCCCAGCAGGTACAGGTACCCCAGAGACAGATGATCCCGATGTCACCCAGCTGGCGTGGCAGTACGACGAGGAGACAGACCGCCTTTACGTGAACTATCCAGAGGACTGAGCCGTGGTCGTGGTCGTGGGCCTGCAGCAGGGTAGCATAGCATTTTCCATGTTTTGTAGTCCGTACCGGAACTACCTTGTTTGTATCTGTGTTGTACTCTGAGTTATTAATAAGAAGACAGTTGAATCCCGAATTGTCTACTTGTATTATTATTATTTTGTGCTATGTTACTTGCTTGCGAAACGCTTAGATGCGCTTCTTTCCTATTCGGGGGCCTCGACCCCCAGATCGGAAAGGACAACATCTTGGTCGTTACATTTTATACCCAGGCACACGATGGACACGTTCTCCTCGCTCCTGCCTGCTCGCGCCCACGACCCAGCACGCTCTAGCCGCGTCCTCCGCGCGCGCCCGCAACGCCCGCGACGCACCGAACACTCCCGGTCGCTGCGCTCACCCCTGGACCTAGTCTGTAACAGACACCCGCGTGCACGGCGCCACCCTACCCTGGCGGCCCGAGCACACCACGCACGCACGCACTGCCGCGGACCCGACGCGCCAGATGCATCCGGCGCGCGCCCATACACGCACCAGACGCGCCAGCTTGCCGCCGCGGCTTATTCCAACGCAACACTACAACCGGTCTAAGAGCATCTCCAACAGCCGCGCTTCGCGCCGCGTCCAAAAAATGTTTTTACAGCGCGCGCGCCGGCTGGTTTAGCGCAGGGATAGGCGCTGGCTCCAACAGCCGCGCTATAATGCAGCACGCGCGCCGCGCTCCAGCAGTGCCCAAAAATGCAGCGCGCGCAGCAGGCACAAACCACATATACATTTCAAAAAATAGTGAGAAAAACGATCAAACAAACAAAATAAATCAACAATAAATAGTTATTACAACTAGGAGGGGTGGGGCGGAAGCGCGGCGGCGCGGGGAGGCCGGGGAAGCGCCTGAACGGGGGGCGCGGGCGGCGACCGCAGCGGAGACAGGCCGGGGAAGCGCCGGCGGGCGCGGGCGGCGACGGCGGCTCGGGGATAGGCCGGGGCAGCGCCGAACGGGGGGCGCGGGCGGCGACCGCAGCGGAGACAGGCCGGGGAAGCGCCGGCGGGCGCGGGCGGCGACGGCGGCTCGGGGATAGGCCGGGGCAGCGCCGAACGGTGGCGCGAGCGGCTGCGGCGGCGCGGTCGGATGGGGGCGGCGGCGCGGTTGGACGGGGGCGGTCGCGAGAGTGCAGAGCGAGCGCAGAGAGTGCACAGCCAGCGCAGGAGAGAGCAGGAGAGAGCGCAGAAGAAAGAAGGAGCGAGCGCTGGAGAGTCGCGCGCGCGGAAGCCAGCGTAGCAAATAATGGGCGCGGGATTGCGTTTCGGTCAGCGCGCTCAATTGGAAATGGCGCGCGCGCCGTTTTTGCGCGCCCGCTGGAGCTGCCACTGCGTCGCGCGCGCGCTAAATACAGCCTTTTTTACGGTGCGGCGTTTGTATAGCGCAGCTGTTGGAGATGCTGTAAGTACCTGAAGCTTTTGATCACAGACCTCGGCGTGCTACAGCCGGCCGCCGTCGGTGATGTGCTCCTCCAACTCTCCATGTGATTGCGATAGAAGATCATTTCGGCTTAGTAAAATAAAGGCCCGTACGATTACAGCTTATACAATGGAAGAACGACATATCAGGATGTTTGGCTTCTAATTTCTTTTTACTAGCAAAAGAGTTCGTGCGTTGCAACGGAAAAAAAATAACACACCATCTTAATTTAATAACCACGACTCAAGGCCTTAGTAGGCCACGTTTTTCAGTTCCGCATGACATCACATTTGTGTTATCGATAGTGGCCTCAATGCTCACATAATGAAAACGTGTTTAATTATGGTCAGTCCTAAGATCTCTTTTCTCTCTCTTTCTGAGAAAAAAATTCAATATGTTCAGTATGCTTAGTTATAGAGGAAGTATGCACCAACTCGATGCTTATTTAATGAACAAATCAAGAAATAAAAGCATGAAAGAATATTGAGTACATGTATTCCAAACAATTTGAATCCATATTTTGCGAACTTATATTATTAATGAACATATAATAAATAACGAAAATAATTTGCTACCCATGATGGTAATACACACGGACCAAATTTATATCTCCGATTATTTTGATACATTATTTTGTACAATGAAAAATAATTATATAATAAAAATATCATGATTTTGAACCAGTCGAGCAAGCAAACAAGCAATTATGCCAAATAGGCAAGCAAAAAGACCGTAAGACATGAGAAACGTCATTTCTATACAACGAAAAGTTACTTGTGTCAAAAAGGTAAATTGGAAAGACAAAGTTAAGTGAAAAAAAGTCATTTCTATACAACAAGCATGCACTTGTGCCAATGCGATGAAAACCCGACACCGCATATATTTAAGAAGGCACCTATGCCAGAGGGTGTGTAACTATCACCATGCATAAGAAATCGCCTCTCTAATAAATAAACATGGATATGTTATTACTTGATGTTTCAAGTTGCATGGTCTTTGTTCTCCTCGGTGATGCCACACAAATATTTGCATTATGATGAAAATGACAAAGTATGTTTTGTTAATTAATGATAGCATATGCATAAGAGCATTATTTTTATCTTGCCGTTATATGTGTTTGCATTTGTAATCTAAGTGAAATCTTAATTTCGTTGCAAACATATTAAGCAGCTACATAAAAAACAATCAATTTGTAAGTACATGCATACCAAATGTTCAAAGTTGCGTATCAACATCGATATTTTTAAAAAATCATTAGCAAAACAATTTATATCTATGAAAAATCAAAGCTAAGCCATTTATTTGCGTAAAGCTTGTATAAACAACATTATATATTTTTTATACATAAGAAACATTTTTTTGCGTGTGACATCAGAAACATTATTTAGTTTTGATGTCTAATTCTTTTATACACATTTTACATATTTTGTATGCATCATGAACATTATTTATATACATGTTTACATTATCCAAATACACGATTAACATTTTTGAAAAGTTTCATTTCTTATGTCTACTTTGTTCAATACACATTATATATTTTTGTATATGTTTTCTTATACACTAGAAATATTTTTCTATGCACATTTAAAGTTATTTAAATACACGATCAATATTTTTCAAAATAAAATAAAAATATATTATTTATTACCCATACGCGTCGTACATTTTTTGTATATACGAGAAGTTTTTTGTCTACAAATTTGACATAATCCATGATTAACATTTATGCAAAGTTTATCGAAATAAAGCCAAAAGAGAAAAAAAAAACATAAAAGAAGTGCAAAAAAGAAGAAGAAAAAGGTTGTAGGCCGGCCAATCAGGCAGTTAGCGAGACAATGCACATCACCGAGCACCCAACCGGTTGGGCTGACGATGTGGTTGTGATTAAACAGGGGAACTACAGCCTTTAAAATTAGAAAGAAAGAGCCGAATCGAAGTTTAAAACTTAGAGAGGGCATTGATGGGTAATTTTTGCCAACTTCAGAAGCAAATTTAATGATCGTACGACCAGAAGCATTATTTACTTTATTATTAGATAGAGATTTGAATAATCATCTACTAATACTCATTTGAATAATCAACTAAGATTTTAAATACTTATCTAGCAAATTAAAAATTAACAACACTAGTGTTCCACAGATATTATAAATTTTGAATCCTAAATACTCATCTACTCATCTATAAATCCTAAATACTCATTACTCATCTAGGAATCCTAAATAACACCTATCTTCTTATATAAATTTTGAATCCAAGCAAAACAAGATTCTCATCCTAACTTACACAAATCTGGAAAATATGCAATAATTTCCGGATAGAAAGATGAGAACGAAGGAGATTACCTTCTAGAATGGTTTGGGAAAGAAATCGCCAGATCTGAAGGATTTTAAAGTGGGGATTGCGAGGAGGAGAGAATCCAGCTACCGCCGCACCTCTCTGGAAACGAAAGAGGTGGAGAGGGGATGCCGGGAGGGCCGGCCCGCGATGACATAACTCAATGTGTGGCGTCTTTGTGTTTGACGCCGCATATTAATAGTATGACGTCTTTGTCTTAGGCGTCACACTGCATGGGATGGGGGTCGGCCCTGACGGGGTGCCAACGTGGCCGAAGGTGCGTTGTATAGAGCTTCGAATTGTGTGACGTATTTTTATCGGACGCCATACAAAAGGGTTAAGCTAATGAATTTCTTTCGCGCATAGGTCAAATGTGTCCATTATCCCGTACTCTTGATACATGGGAAGGTAAAACTTTAGGCGGCTGTGCCCAGCGAGCTCATACTATGTGTAGTTATGGTCAACTCTACTGTCTACTATAGGAGTCACGGGCCGGTACGTCAATGGCTAGAAGCCTAGATCGCGATCAAATCAACAGTGTGATATGCCGCTGCTTGGATTAGTGTTTGCCTTCTGCAAATCACAGGAGAGTGGCAGGAAGTCCTCCAGATCTCAAGATAACTCAAATCGATGTGAACGATGTGATAGTGGGGTGTGTGCGCCTGGGAGTAAAAAATCCAGTCTCTTTCCAAATTTATGTTTTCATTTGGTGAATCCTTCTTTTTCTGTTGATTTTCAACCGAATCGCAGTCCAAAAAAACAAGCAATAATATATGTGCCCATCACTGCTGGAGGCATCGGAAAAATTCTCCGGACGGCGTTTGGGCCAGCAGCGGCCGGCAGCAAATTATCCATAATAACAGGAGTTGTACTTTCTTTTGTTTCTCAGCATGTGTGAACTGAAATTGGGTTTGAGCTTTTGAGACAAAGCATTTGCAAATTGCATCAATGCGCCTGATTTGCGTTCAGCTCCCACTCCGCCCCGTTGAATAGCCAACACTCTGAATTTTTTATAATGAAAAAGAAAAAGGAAAAAAAGTCGAACGATAGGCGCAGCAAAAACCTTGATATTCAGAAGATGAGCAAGTTAATGGGAGAGAACTCACCAGATTATTTTCTTCTCCTTTGTCAGCTTTCATATGGCACGAGTTGGTTGGAGTTTTGCCCAGGTCTATGTGTGTGTGTTTGTGTGTTTGTGGCAAACCAAGTCTCCCATGTTGAACATTTCAAAAGGAGCCCCCATGTCGAAAACGTTGTCAGTCACACTCACACCTCTATCAGACATGTTTCTACTTCCATTCATTCCTTCTGGTCCCTGCTTCAGTTGGAGGGCTCCGGCACGGCACCTCGATCACATCGATTTGGCCGGCGGCCATTTTTGCCCCAGGTAATTCAGTTCGATATCAATGGATTCCCGAAGTTCACTTGTGCTCCTACTGCTCATGCTCCTCTGCTAGCGCCCTGGCTTTCTGTGGTCATCCTTCTCCTTTAGTTTGGTAAATTTTCAACGTTACATGAGATGAAACCTGCTTGGCTTCTTTGTGTACATGATCTTCAGTTCTTCGAAAACTAGCACGAAATTTGTAGTAACACAATGCTATAATCTACTCACCCGCAAAAAAGATAGTTCTTTGATCTATTGAAATGTGCAAAGCCTCATGTAGTATCTATTTCTATATATATCCGCCATCAAGTTCAAAGGATTTTCACCTCTCCTAGTTAATTTTCTTGACTGAGCTGCCCGTGGAAATAGAATAGATCTTTGAGGACGGCGTCGCAAAGACCGGGCTTCATGGAGCTCGCTTTTCATAAACAAAAAATTCAAAATATATTTAGAAGTTTAAAAAATGTTAATATTTTTCTACAAATACATATGCATATTCTTTAAGTATGGGAGAATTTTCATCAACTAATTTGATTTTTTGCATGCTACGTAAAAAAAAGACAAATATCCGACCCAAATACAACAAAGAAAAAGTCCATTTTAATATGTGTATTTATCTTTTTTGAGTAAATATATATGTTCATGAAATTTCGTACATGCATACATAAATATATGTCTACATTTATACTTTCTCGTATATTTTGAGGTATGGAAAAAGTATTTTCGATGAGAAATTAAATAAAGTGCTGAATGGAGCACTTTTCGATAGATCTCTCTCCTTCTTCACTCCCCATCTTCTACACCACCGGCGGCGAGGCCACACAGCCTCCCTCCCGGCACACTACCACAGGTCCGGCGCCTCCCAGTCGGAATCATGCATCCGAAGCTCGCCGCCCTCGCCGTGGCGCCCTCTGCAGGGGGAGGCGGCGTCGGCGACACCGCGTCCCGCCCGGCGCGTCCACGGACACCCACGCCCGTTCCCGCCTCATCGACACCGCATCCCGCCAGCACGTCCCGCCGCCGCTCTCCACCTTGCGCCCTCCCTCGGCGCGCTCGCTCGCTTCCCTGCCTCCGGACGCTCTGTAGGTATAGCTCACATCCGAAACGAGCAATCGATACTGCCCGATGTTTTCTTCAGAGAGTACGCATTACTGTATCTATTCTTATCCAAAACCAAGAAACGTCCTTCAATCTGCATAGGTATTTATGTAAAATGATAAATTTTGCATAGCTTTTCATTTTCAAGATTACATTCCTTTGGCACACACCTTACACAAAAAATGCATAGGAATCGTCAGTTACAACTTTCAGACTGTTAACAAGTGACTGTTTTTTCAGAGAATTGATATGGTGTCGGTGCTACTGCTCGGTGCCGTTGCGGCCATGCTGCACCTAGGGCCTACATCAGCAACACAACCAGATCACGGATGCAAAACGCATTGCGGTGATGTCGAGATCCCCTATCCATTCGGCATCGGTATTGGTTGTGCTATCGGCCAAGGCTTCGAGATCGATTGCACCAGGTCTGCTGATGGAAATGACAGGCCATTCATTCTTCGACGGGAGATCCTAAGCATCTCGGTGTCCAGTGGTCAATCTCGAGCTTTATCGAACATCCCCTCATATTGCTACAATTCTGGAACAGGAAAAATGGATGCCCACCTTTGGGATTTCGAATTGATTTGGCCTTACCGGTTTTCGCACGAGCACAACAAGTTCATTACAATTGGTTGCAACACAATTGGATACATCTACGACACCATCGGGAGGACAAGGTATGCGACAGGGTGTGCGTCGGTGTGTGGGAGCCCAGAAGACCTAACAAATGGCTCGTGCGTTGGTGTTGGCTGCTGCCAAAATGTTGTCCCCAAGGGCTTAATGGGCTACAACGTCTTTTTTTATGATGTGGATTATGTCAATAAATCAAATAGTTGGCACTTCAACCCATGCAGCTACGCTGGCTTGGTGGAAACAGAGGCGTTTATCTTCAGCTCTGATTATGTAACTACTACAAGGTTCAATGATACCTACAAGGGCCAGCAACCGGTTGTCCTTGACTGGGTGATTGGAAATGCAACATGTGAGGTGGCACGCGGAAACATGTCTTCCTATGCGTGCCGTAGCGAAAACACCATGTGCGTGGATTCGTCCAACGGCCCAGGGTATCGTTGCAACTGCTCCATCGGGTACCAAGGGAATCCTTACCTCTCTGGAGGATGCACAGGCAAGTTCCTCATTGCTCAGCATGGAGCTTTGGTTTGTAGAAATTTTTCTAGAGCAATCTAGAAAAAGGATTTTTCTAATGGATAGATGTGTATAATAACATTTTTCCTTCTCAAGCATACAGAAAATAAAATTAGACTGTGTGGACTTGTCCCTTTATTGACAGGGGTGGCAGATCAACTTTTGTAAACAGTTTTTTTATAGTAGATCTATAGATGGATATGTAAATGGGGGGAAAATAGAACCAACTGCCTAAAGAAGGGAAAAGGAAAACAAACAACTATACTAGTAACAATCTATGGTACTAATATTGATCAATTTGTTATATTAGATTAGACTTATATTGCTAAATATTGGTTCCACTAGAACTACAACCCAGTTAACTGAAAAACAAGAAGTCTAATTAAGTGTTATTTTATTGTAATCTACTGATACTCCAATCTTCGTATCTGTTTATTATATTATCTTCGAAGGTCTCATATGTGACCAGGTTTTTTTTTTCATTGTAGATGTCAATGAATGCGAGCGCAGTTCAAGCCCCTGCCCTGACTCTGCATCTTGCCAAAACTCAGCTGGAGGTTACCAATGTTCATGTCCTTTTGGCAGCAATTTTTCAGAGGAAGCAAACACTTATGCCAACCGGTTTATAGGTAAACCAACGGAAGTTATGACTTTGCTCTATTCATCTTACAATCAATGATGAGCCGTTTTAGATTCTGAAAAATAATCTCTGCTGTGCAATCTGGTAAATATTACTCCCTCCACTCACAAATATAAGATGTTCTAACTTTTTTCTGATTCGGATATGTATAGATGCATTTGTCCATATATAGTCCATACTGAAATATTCAAAACATATTATACAGAGTTTTTTTGAACGGAGCGAGTATTTGTTTTGGTGAGAGCACCAAAATTGTTGTTCTCTTCATTGGCTGGATGTGCATAAGAAGCTTGTCACTGTTATGCTCTGTCATGGCTGGATTTTGGCTTTTTGCTAACTTAAACTGGGACAAGAGTGTTAGTTTTTTTAATTCTGAAAATCGAAACAATGCAATTGCAACTATCACTCTATTAAAAAAATGCAACTATCACCGGCAACACACAAACAAAAGTTAAGTAGTCACCTACAAAAAGGAAAATAACTTTTATGCATCTAATTATTATGTATGCATGCTTTTGTAGGAGTTGTTATTGGACTAAGCTCTGGTATAGGAGTTCTGTTTCTTGCGTCAATTTCAATTTTGTTGGTTCAGAAGTGGAAGAGAAGTATTAAAAGGCGAGTTCGGAAAGCACACTTCAGGAAAAATAACGGCCTTCTCCTGGAGCAATTGAACTCATCCGATGAAAGTGCCACACATAGCACTAAATTATTTTCCTTGGATGAGTTGGAAAAGGCAACGGATAATTTTGACTCCACGCGCATTCTAGGCCTTGGAGCACATGGCACCGTTTACAAGGGGATTTTATCAGATCAACGTGTGGTTGCCATAAAGAGATCCAAAATGGTCGATCAACTAGAGATTGATCAGTTCGTGAATGAGCTTGTCATTTTGTCGCGAATCCATCATCGGAACGTGGTAAAACTTTTTGGATGCTGCCTCGAGTCGGAGGTGCCTTTGCTTGTGTATGAGTTCATCTCCAACGGCACACTGTCTGAACTTCTTCATGGTGACCAATTGAGTGCTAGAAGCTTGTTAACCTGGGACGATCGTATCAGAATTGCTAGCGAGGCGGCAAGCGCTCTTGCTTACCTCCATTCCGCTGCTGCAACACCAATCTTTCATAGGGATGTGAAATCTGACAATATACTCTTAACGGACAACTTCACCGCGAAGGTTGCAGACTTTGGTGCTTCAAGATCCATTTCCATCGACGAAACATGTGTTGTCACGGCGGTGCAGGGTACATTTGGATACTTGGATCCTGAATACTACCATACATGCCAGCTAACCGCGAAGAGTGATGTTTACAGTTTTGGTGTGATAATCGCCGAGCTCCTAACTAGGAAGCAGCCAATATTCGTCAATTCTATGGGTGAAAAGCAGAACTTATGCTACCACTTCCTTCAAAGGCTACAAGATAACACTATGATGGAGATCGTCGATGTTCAAGTTCTCGAGGAAGGTAATGGCAGACAGATCAATGAGATGGCCGCCCTTGCGAGGGCATGCTTGAGGCACAAAGGTGGGGAGAGGCCTACCATGAAAGAGGTGGAGCATAGGCTGCAGCTCCTGAGAGGCAAGATGTCAATGAAGAAAAACCATGAGTTGGAGGTGAACACTCAAGCCGTGCCATTGTAACCTTCGAATTATTCCACATATTTCAGTGCTAGCTCCGGTACGCGGCCCGAATGAGTTCTTCCTGGCTGCCAGTTATTCGGCTCAGGATGTCACCAGATGCTTGTTTGGACTGACGTACCCGGATTCAAATCAGACTATTTTAGAACAATTTTTTATGTATCACGAATTGGATTGGTATATGTATTTCAGTTGCAATTTATATTGGATTGGGACGCTGAAACCACGACCAACTTGGCCCTCCATATATATGCTATAGGTCGGCTTTTATCATCCAACTGAATCATGATCTCTGACCTCTGCTGATCAACGATCTCGCAGTCTGCCTCACCAAGCGGTTCGCGGACGCGAACAGCGGTAAAAACCTGGCCTTCTCGCCGCTCTCCATCTACGCCGTGCTGGCGCTCCTGGCGCACCCTGGAAGAGATCCTCCATGTCCTAGGCGCGTGATACCGCAGCGAGCATGTCTCAGGGACAGGTCAGAGTTTCCTCAAAAAAAAAAAAGGACAGGTCGGAGTCCGACGGGCTGCGTGTGGAGCGACCTGACGCGGTCGTCGAAGTATTGTCAAGGATTCAATAAAGACAAGGCGGCTGCCATGGATAAAAATTAGTCGGGTCCCCAGCCATTAGATGCATTTCGCACATACATTGGATCGGGGCTCGTCGTGGTGAAGCTTCATTGCAGCACGAGTGAAGCTTCATTGCAGCTCGTGCGCTGCATCACAGATCTTTGCATCATCGGTGAAGTTTCATTGCAGTCGTCGGTGAAACTTCATTGCAGTTTTGGACGCTGCATCGTAGCTCTTGGCGCCACCGTTGAAGCTTCATTACAGCCGTCGGTGAAGCTTCATTGCAACGCGACACTAGCGCGGGGGTGCTCCAATGCAGCACCGGCGACCCATTGCAGCTCCAGCGATGCTTCATTGGAGCGCGAACTCCTGCACGGCGGCGCTCCAACGCAGCACCGGCGGCCCATCGCAGCTCCAGCGATGCTTCACTGGAGCTGGAGCGCAACAATGGCGGCGCAACGAATGGCGATTGTTGTGGTGAGGTCGGGGGAGCCCCTGCCGCTCCTGCAGCCACCGCACTTCAGCACCTCCGATAGTGCGGCTCCCCCAACCCCGCCGATGATGCGCTGGACGCCGGCCCCATCGGATCAACCGATTCCTCATCTAGGAAGAGACGAGTGGGGGGAGTGGGTGAGGGAGGGAGGAACGAGGAAGACGATCCGGGTGTGGAGAGGATAAGGCTGGGATGTGGTGTGTGGGTCTCGTGCAGGGCACGTGTCACCGGCACTAGTGGAGAAAGGGGTATTAGAACCGGTTGGTAAGGGCCTTTGGACCCGGATACACATCCGGTGCTACGTATCCGGGACTAAAGGCCCCCCCTTTAGCACCGGTCTCTTACAAACCGGTGCTAAAGGCCTCCACGTGGGCGCCGAAGAGTGCGCGCAGGCGGAGGACCTTTAGAACCGGTTGGTAACACCGACCGGTCCTAATGTTTTTTTTTCTTTTTTTTTTCTTTTCTTTTCAGGGTTTCCGATTCCGTATTTCGGTGTTTCCGTGTTCCGTATTTTCAGGGTTTTCGTTTACGTGTTTCCGGTTTCCGATTCCGTGTTTCCGATTCCGTGTGTCCGTGTTCCGTTTTTTACGAACACGGAATCGGAAACACGGAATCGGAAACACGTATCCGGAAACACCGATTCCGTGTTTGCGGTTAAGTGTTTCCGATTTCGTGTTTGCAGTTAAATGTTGATGCACCAAATAAAAGTACATATATACATGTAACACGAAGTACTGGACCGATTATCATTAGATAATTTGAAGTTCGTTTCCTATAGTTGTATACTTGCATAGAGAAGGGAGCTGGCTATTGGTTCATAGGATGGAAAAATTCTTCGCCTTCATCTATGACTTGCGTGAGGAGAAATCCTGCCAATTCCTCTGCAACTGCCTTGCAACGTTGGATTGGTCTGAGCATCGCCCGCTTTCGTTGCAGCTTTAAAAGAAGTAGATGAAAACAATTAAGTTATGAACAAAACTAAACATAATTGATGGCAACATAAATAAAGTTGTGAAGATCCGGTTACGTACCTCTAGATTTCTGGAAGTACGGGATTTCTCATTGATAATCCTGTGAATGTACTCGCAAACGTAGTATCCACAATAATCAGTGCCCTGTGGTTGTTGCGGGACGCCCTATATACGAGAACATAATTCAGTCAAATTAATAATAATCAAGAGAATGGTAATGGTATTGAAACCAGGGTACGTAGTACTACTTACTTTGTTAATCTGAAAGTGGAGCTTGTCTGCCCATGTACCGGGTTCTTCCTTGATGAACATTTGCCAAACCCTGGCCGACAAAGAAAAATGAATACAAGAGTTAATTATTACTTACTTAATATCAGGAAATGAACGAAAAAGAGGCCGATGAACGAAAGAGGCCGATATATATATACCTTTGAAGCATCTGACGCGCGCTCTTCCTTGTGTCAGCGTCCCAGGTTAACAGGTCCCAGACTTCAACTTGTCCTTGATCGATTCTAATGATGAACAATATGAAGTGGGACCTGCGCACGTGTACACACGCAGTCATGCATACTCATCAATTACACTTAACATCAGGTAAGCAAAATGGAATGTGTACAAGACAGTAACACTCACTTGAATCCGTAGGGCCAAAGTATTTCTTTTTTGGTACTTTGCCGCTTCAAAAACCTTAGCAAATCATCCGGTGTATCCTTGTTGAACTTTTCTATTGTCTCTTGATGAAACGAATACGGGTCAATGAACCCAAAGTCCCAGATTCCTGCCAGCCTGCATTCACGAATCTTCATTCTGCATAGTAGCGTACAAAAAAAATGTCTCGCGAGTGATAATTATACGAGCAATGAACGCGAGCTTAACTAAAAAAATCATCGAACCCAACCTCCACACCGTACTCTCCGAAGTAGCGTTGATCCTGAACTGCCGCCATGATACAGTCTCTCTTTTGCCTTGCGGCCTCCAAGTACCAAACATGTAAATTCCATAGTTGGGTTGTTAGAGCACTAGGATTTTCGACCAGAGGGTGCTCGGGCTTATATTTATATACCACATCAGCAATAGCGTAACCTACGTCGCCCATGCGTGGACCGGACACTGAAGCCTGGTCAGATAACACCTTGAGCGGGGCAATTGACTGTGCTTCTTGTTGTCCGAGCTGGGGAACTTGTTTCCCGCATTTCGTCTGCTCCGCCTGCTTCATCTGCTCCGCCTGCTTCATCTGTGCGGTGTGCATCTTTTCAGTGTACCGTTCATAGTCTGAAAGGGGCGGCGGTTCAGGATAATATAAGTTGTCGATGGTGCGCTCAATTTTCCACTTTGGTACGTTCTTCAGAGTTTCCTTCCAGATGTCTGGAGGGGGCTTCAGGGGAAACCGTGCGAACCATGCTTTGTTTTTGGCTTTCACGACCTCGTCTAGTTCCTCCGGAGTCATCAGGCCTGGTAACTTCGGGGGAGTCTTGACTTTATTGGGTTTCCTTTCTCTCTTCTTGGGAGGAGTCCCGTTTCTTCTGAACTGCAGCTTCCGCTTTGCCGTACCCGTAGTGGGCGCATCCGTCGGCTCACTGGAGTGCACGGGCGATGGACTCTCGGCCTCGGGCTCCCAATCTTCGTTGTGGGGTGGACTTGGAGGTGCGTTGGGGGGTGGACTTGGAGGTCGTGCATTCTCTGTACGAAAGTGAAAAAACTATTAAAAATAGGCTTACATGTGGTGCAACATTCAGTAATTGTTGGAGGTGGTGCATTTGTACCTGGAGGAGTCGGTGGCCTTGGCGCCGCGTTGGGAAACACGATGTGTTTCTTCTTCCACAAGATGATACCAAGCTCCATTTCTCCCAGTGTCTTCTCGCCTTCACCTCTAGGAATATCAAGCTCAATTGACTGGCATCCCGGCGTAATTGTTGACAACCCGACACGAGCATGGGATGCTGGAATCTGACCACCATGGTAGGTTGCTCCAGGTTGATTCGGTAAAGCATAGCCTGACGCCACCATGAAGGATATGTTCCCCATTGGCATATGTATCTCACAGTTTGTCTTCTCCGTGACATCATCCACGGGGTAGTGAGGCACCGACGGTTCGACTGCAGGACCGTCTTCTAGCTGCAGCTGCGTGGAACCCACACTGCTTCTATGCTGAGATGGGACGGCATCTGCTACAGGATCGTCTTCTAATTGCTGCTGATCAGCGTCAGGTGCACGATCTTCTTCCTCCTCTTTAGTGTCAGGTACAGGGTGTCCCCCTTTCTTCAAGAGAAACGCCACCTTTTCTTCTAATGTCGATATCCGTTCCAGCGCCTTCCTCTTGCTTCTACCACGGCTTCTGTAAGTGCCAAGGTCCGCCGGAAACCCTTGGTTCCACGGGGTAGTGGCTCCAAAGCCTCGTGTTCGTCCCCACTTTTCGGGGTTCCCGAGTGCCTTCGTCAACTCGTCGTTCTCTCTATCGGGAACAAAAGTTCCTTTTCGAACAACTTCTATTGCCTTCTCTAGATCTGATACGACTTGTGTTATTTTTTCCGACCATGGTCCCTCCGCAACAATCATCCCAGTCTCAGCGTCCAGCGTTGCCCCATGCGCGAACAACCAGAACTTGGACCTATCGGGCCAGTCATGTGTCTGTGGAATGATATTTCTTTTCAGAAGCGCATCTTCATAGCATCGCCACCTAGGCAGGCAGTCATGTAGCCACCTGACCCCAAAATATGGTGATATTTCTTCTTCTTCGCATTCTCCGTATTTGTGGCTGATCGGGATGTAAAGACACCCGATTTCTTGTACGCCTTAAAATCAGGCCAAGCGTCTCTTATCTTCACTAGGTGCCCAGTGAAAACTGGATCTTCGTCCTTATATTTCTTCCACAAGTCTTTCTTCCACCTCTGGAATTGTGTGGCCATCTTCTTCAAAGCCCACTCCTCGACTTTCTTCTTCTTATCTTCCGCTACGCTGAAATTTAGCCAGACCGTGTCGCAAAGCACTCTTTTCAATCTGTCATCGACATAAGTAGCTCCAACGTTGGCGCCGGTCTTCGGCTTATTCCATTCTATTAAGTTGATCGGGACCAGGTCTCTTACAACAACTCCGCACTGATTTACAAATTTGCGATAAGTTTCTGGGGGTTCCAGTGGTTTGCCATCAGCAGCAACTTTATCGATCGAGTACCTTGCAGTATCTTTCAACCTTGCGGCCGGGCCTCGTTTCGACTTTGTCTCAGTACTTGCGCTAGCTGTTCCGGAGGGCGCCTAAACGGGAAAATAATGGTTCGTTAGTAAGTGCAATACAAATTAATTGTTGCATCAACAGTGACTTGAGATATACATTGGCAGAGTTTGTTCCGGAGGGCACTTCTGCATCTACTACATCTTCTATATTTTGAGCTCCGTCACCGGAGTCGTTCAAAAATTGATTGCTAAACGCATGTCCACCGTCGTCATCATGATATATGGCCGTTGCATCTTCAAAAATCATCTGGCACATGTATCTTTCCTTCTCCGCCTCACCCATTCCCGCGAGCTGATCGGCGTGCTGATCATGTGGTTCTTGGGGATCCATAGCTCAACACCTGCTAGTAACAAGAATTTAACTTAGCAAAATTATTTACGAAAAAGTTTTACGGAACCGGAAAGTTTACGGAAAAGTTTTACGAAATCGTCGGAGTCGTAATCGTCGGAAAGTTTTACGGAATCGTCGGAAAGTTTTACGGAATCGTCGAAAACTTTCCCCAGCAAAACTAGTGAGAGGTCGGGGGGACATGACGAAAGGGTCCCTTGGCCAACACAGTTATATTGTGTGACACAGATTTCTTCACCGCAGTTCTGGCACAAATGCTCGGGTGTTTTTTTTAGAAACGTCACCTCATTTATACAATCATAGGACTTTGCGATCTCCATCGATAAAACGGTAAGAATAAAGTCTAAGGGTCCACTTAGAATCGGCAGGGCCGGTCCTGATATTTTGAGGGTCCGGGGCGAAACAAAAATTTCGGGCCTATTAATACTAGTAATAGTATGTGGTTTGCATATGACCATACCACCATGTTTCGGCAGTTGATTCATCTTTAAAAAATAGTTTTGGATTCTAAAATGTAAGAAGACGAAAATAGGAACTACAACAATATGGATATACCGTGACTTTAAAAAAAATCACAAGAGTTTAAAGCTCTTGAATTTACAATGATGTGAGTGAAGATATGAAAACCACCCTCGCTGCTGCCGGCTCTTGAATTTACCGTGACTCCTCGCTGCTGCCGGTGCCGGAGTCGACGGCGTGGGGCGCCGAGGAGGCGACGGCGAGGAGGCGGCGAGGAGGCGAGGAGGCGGCGACGAGGCGACGAGGAGGCGAGGAGGCGAGGAGGCGGCGAGGAGGCGGCGAGGAGGCGGCGACGAGGCGACGACGAGGCGAGGAGGCGGCGAGGCGGCGAGGAGGCGGCGACGAGGCGGCGAGGAGGCGGCGACGAGGCGACGAGGCGACGGCGGCGAGGAGGCGGCGTGGGGCGGCGAGGAGGCGGCGAGGAGGTCGAGTCGGCGAGGAGAGAAGGCGAGGAGAGAGGCGGCGAGGAGAGAAGACGCGCGGGAAGGCGAGAAGATGGCGACACCGGAGAGGTCTAGGAGCCTTTAGCACCGGTTGGTGTTGACAACCGGTCCTAAAGACCCTTTAGCACTGGTTGTTAACACAAACCGGTACTAAAGGTCCAAAAATTGGGCGCGCGAGCGAACCCACCTTTAGAACCGGTTGTTGTTAAAAACCGGTCCTAAAGGTTTTTTTCCTTTTTCTTTTTTCCTTTTTTCTGTTTCCTGTTTTCTTTTTCTTTTTGTTTTCTTTTTCTTTTTTCCTTTTTTCTGTTTCCTGTTTTTTTTTCTTTTTGTTTCCTTTTTCTTTTTCCTGTTTCTTCTTTCATTTTTCTTTTTTGTTTCCCTTTTCTGTTTTCTTTTACATTTATTTATAAAATCAAAGTAGACCCAAAAAGCTTTTGTAAAATCAAATATTTATAAAAACATATTTATATTTTCTGATATTTTGTGTAAAAATTGTCTAAATGTCATTTAAAACAATAAAAAAATAAAAAATAAGATATTTATCAAACTAATTTGAAAATATAAAGATATTTTTTTGTTTCCTTTTTCTTTTTCCTGTTTCTTCTTTTATTTTTCTTTTTTGTTTCCCTTTTCTGTTTTCTTTTACATTTATTTATAAAATCAAAGTAGACTCAAAAAGCTTTTGTAAAATCAAATATTTATAAAAACATATTTATATTTTCTGATATTTTGTGTAAAAATTGTCTAAATGTCATTTAAAACAATAAAAAAATAAAAAATAAGATATTTATCAAACTAATTTGAAAATATAAAGATATTTTTTTGTTTCCTTTTTCTTTTTCCTGTTTCTTCTTTTATTTTTCTTTTTTGTTTCCCTTTTCTGTTTTCTTTTACATTTATTTACAAATTGTCTAAATGTCATTTTAACACTTAAAAAATAAAAATGATATTTATCAAAATGGTCAAATTTAGTGGAAACTGGTCAAATTTTTGATATTTATCAAAATGGTCAACACAATTACATAAAAGGTTTAATACATTATTACACATCACCAACAACACGCCCTATCTATTTTTCTTCTTGCCTTTCTTCTGATTGCGCCGTAACCATGGAGTATCTTCATCATTTAACGGGATGCTTGGATCATCTTTGACTTTGAAGGGAGGAATTTCATCAAATTTATTGTAATCTTCTGACATGTCTGTCTTGTCCTCGACTCCCACGATGTTTCTTTTCGCTGAAAGAACTATGTGGCGCCTTGGCTCATCGTCTGATGTATTCGCTTCCTTATCTTTTCTTTTTCTCGGTCTGCTAGACATGTCCTTCACATAGAAAACCTGAGCAACATCATTGGCTAGGACAAATTGATCATTGCCGTACCCAAGATTCTTCTGATCCACTGTTGTCATTCCGTACTTCGGGTCTACCTTCACGCCTGACAGGTTGAACCATTTGCACCAGAACAAAGGGACCTTAAAGGAAGGTCCGTAGTCAAGTTCCCATATCTGCTCTATGTAACCATAGTATGTGACCCTTTGCCCGTTGTCGTCTTTTGCATCAAACCGGACGCCACTGTTTTGGTTGGTGCTCTTTTTATCTTGGTCTGCCGTGTAAAATGTGTTACCATTTATCTCGTACCCTTTAAAGGTTAATACAGTCGAAGATGGTTGCTTGGCCAACAAGTATAGCTCATCTTCAACAATGTTGTCATTAACGAGACGTCTTTGCAACCAACCGCCGAAAGTCTTCGCGTGTTCTTTAGCAATGAAATCTTCAGGTTGCTCCGGGTATTCCGAGCGTAAAATATCCTTGTGTTCCTGGATATATGGAGCCGCCAAGCTGGAATTAACTAGAACTGTGTAGTGTGCTTGAGTGAAAGATTGCTCGTCCATACATGTTGTTGATTTCTTTCCTAGCGTGCCTTTTCCACGCAGTCTCCCCTCATGGCGCGACTGAGGAACACCGATCGGGTTCAGGTCAGGAATAAAGTCAACACAAAACTCAATGACCTCCTCTGTTCCATAGCCCTTGACCATGCTTCCTTCTGGCCTAGCACGGTTTTTAACATAATTCTTCAAGACTCCCGTGAACCTCTCAAAGGGGAACATATTGTGTAAGAATACAGGACCGAGAACGGAAATCTCTTGGACTAGGTGAACTATGAGGTGCGTCATAATATTGAAGAAGGTTGGTGGGAACACCAACTCGAAGCTGACAAGACATTGGACCACGTCCTTCTGTAAACTTGGTAGAGTTGCTGGATCGATTGCCTTCTGAGAAATTGCGTTGAGGAATGCACATAGCTTCACAATGGGTACTCGCACGTTTTCTGGCAGAAGCCCCCTCAATGCAATCGGAAGTAACTGGGTCATGATCACGTGGCAGTCATGAAACTTTAGGTTTTGGAACTTTTTGTCTTCCAGGTTTAGTATTCCTTTTATGTTCGACGAGTAGCCAGACGGGACCTTGATACTGCTCAGGACTTGGAAAAAGATCTCCTTCTCTTCCTTGGTAAGAGCGTAGCTGGCAGGACCTTTGAAATTCTCTGGATTCATCAGGTCGTCTCGTTCGTGCATACGTTGGTAGTGCAACCGTGCTTTTGGTGTATCTCTCGACTTCTTCCCATGCACGCCCAATAAGTTTAGCAGGTTCACGCAAATATTTTTCGTCACGTGCATCACGTCGATCGCAGAGCGAACCTCTAGGAATTTCCAATAGGGTAGTTCCCAGAATATAGATTTCTTCTTCCACATGGCTACGTGGTTGTCGGCGTCATTCGGAACAGATTGTGCGCCAGGACCCTTACCAAAGATTACTTTTATATCTTTGACCATGTCATATATATCAGTACCTTTAGGGAGGGTTGGCTTCCTCCGTGTATCTGCCTCGCCTTTGAAATGCTTTCCTTTCTTTCTTACGGGATGCCTGTCTGGAAGAAATCGACGATGCCCCGGGTACACATTCTTGCCTATATGTATACTTTCAGTCTCGCCTAAACAGTGTGTGCATGCGCTGTATCCCTTGTTTGACTGTCCTGAGATGTTACTAAGAGCGGGCCAATCATTGATGGTTACAAACAGCAACCCTCGCAGGTCAAATTCCTCCTGTTTGTACTCGTCCCACACACGTACACCTTCGTCAGCCCACAACTCTAAAAGTTCATCAACCAGTGGCCTCAGGTACACATCAATGTTGTTGCCGGGTTGCGACGGGCCTGGGATAAGCACTGGCATCATAATGAACTTACGCTTCATGCATAACCAAGGAGGAAGGTTATAGATACATAGAGTCACGGGCCAGGTGCTATGACTGCTACTCTGCTCCCCAAACGGATTCAGGCCATCTGTACTTAGACCAAACCTTAAGTTTCTTGGGTCACGTGCAAAGTCCTCGTACTTATCGTCGATGTTTCTCCACTGCGACCCATCAGCGGGTTGTCTCAGCATATCGTCTTCCTTACGGTCTTCTTTGTGCCATCGCAGCAACTTGGCATGCTCTTTGTTTCGGAACAAACGTTTCAACCGTGGTATTATAGGAGCATGCCACATCACCTTGGCAGGAACCCTCTTCCTGGGGCGATCGTCGCCCTCAACATCACCAGGGTCATCTCGCCTGATCTTATACCGAAATGCACCGCATACCGGGCAGGCATTTAAATTCTCGTGCTGACAGCGGTAGAGGATGCAGTTATTGATGCATGCATGTATCTTATGCACTTCCAATCCTAGAGGGCAGACAACCTTCTTTGCTTGGTATGTACTGCAGGGCAGCACGTTATCTCTTGGAAGCATCTTCTTCATTATTTTCAGCAGTTTTTCAAATCCCTTGTAAGATATTCCATTCTCTGCCTTCCATTGCAGCAATTCCAGGGTGGTGCCCAGCTTTTTCTGGGCATCTTCGCAATTTGGGTACAACAATTTTTTGCGATCTTCTAACATGCGCTCCAACTTCAACCTCTCGTTTTCACTTTCGCAGTTTATCTGTTCTTCACGAATGACCTGACGAAGATCATCATCAGACTCATCAACAATGTCCTCAAGTTCAGGCTCGTCTTCCCCCATTTCAGTATCACCGTGTTCACCGAACATAGGATAGTTATCATTATCCTCTTCTTCTTCATTGTCTTCCATTACAACCGCTCTTTCTCCGTGCTTGGTCCAACAAAAATAACTGAGCATGAAGCCTTCTTGCAACAGGTGGGTGTGTATGCTTTTTGAGTTAGGGAAATTCCTCTTATTCTGGCATTTTTTACATGGACAAAAAATAAATCCATTCTGCCTGTTTTTCTCAACCACATTGAGAAAACTATGCATGCCATTAAGGAATTCGGGACGACGTCGATCACTGTACATCCATTGCCGGTTCATCTGCATTATATAAATTTATCAAAAACCATTATGCTAAATAATCATGACTAAATTAATTAATTAATACAAAATGTTCATCACACGTTAAAACCAAAGTAGCGTAGTGACCATACATATATAGTTCTCATAAAAATACACACTGAAACGAACCATAAAAACTCTCTCTAATTAATGCATTTAAAAACAACAACAAATGCGATCAAAATCGCAACAAAGGTAACAATTGACCCGACGGCATAATGATACCAAGCCTCTTTACTAATTGCATATTTTCTAATCTTTCTAATCTTCAGGCACATTGCGTCCATCTCGCTCTTGTGACCATCGACGACACCGGCAAGAACCTTTTCCAAGGTCATCTTCTCTCTTTCAGTTTTTCCAACCTTTCTTTAGTTTTTTTCAATCTTTCTTTCAGGCCAACATTTTCTTGTTCAACTAAGTGTAACTTCTCAACAATAGGGTCGATTGGCATTTCCGGTTCCACTACCTCCTAGATAAAAATATCTATGTCAAGTTGGTCGGCGTAATTAATTGTCATATAATCAGGAAATGAAAATATGTAGTTATAAAAGATAATATACCACATCCGAATCATAGACTGGACGAGGGCCAACGGGGACGAATATCAAAACCATGGCGCTATACATATAAAAAAAATCTTACACAATAAGAAAATTATATACAAGTAAATATGTAAATCATACAAATCAAAATTTGTTTTGTTAAATAAAAACAATAGGCTCACCAAGGTTGTGTCGGTGACGGGGCGATCGACGGCGGTGAGGAAGGGGACAAGGCGCGCGACACTAAAAAAAACCACAGATCATAATTAAATTTGAGCTCAAATTGCATATGTATACATAACAAATGATGAACTCTCTCTAGCTTAGGCATTTCATCAAACACCTAGCTAGCACAACAAAAATGAAATGAGCAAGAAAACGAGCAAAACTTGCAATGCCGGAAGAGGGAATGTTGATGCTAACCGTAGGACCGATGGGTGCCAACAATCTTGACAAATGGTGGAGAAAAATGGGGATGGATTAGAGCTCCCAAGAGGAAGGAGAGAGCAAAAATGGAGTTGAGCTCGAGTTGGAAAAAATGGAGCTGAGCTCGGAGTGGAATATAGGGGAGGGCTTTAGGACCGGTTTGTGTTAAAAACCGGTGCTAAAGGGTCTGACAGCGGGGCCCCGCAGTTGCTGCAAAAATGAGAAAAACTTTAGCACCGGTTTGTGATACAAACAGGTTCTAAAGGGTCTGCCCACTGGGCCCCCCTCCCTGCAACAAACGGTCCAAAACCCTTTAGGACCGGTTTGTGTTACAAACCGGTCCTAAAGGCCTTGCGGCCATTTGCTGCAGGGAGGGGGCCCAGCGGACAGACCCTTTAGAACCGGTTTATATCCAATCCGGGTCCAATGTGGTTGGCTCAATGCCTTGTTTTCTACTAGTGCGGGAGAAAACGGTTTACGGGAGAAAGAGATCAGACGATTTATTTTAAGTGTTTTCTTAAAGATAATGCAATCAAACCGTCGTAACGGCGTTGCCACCCATATACTTATAGGAGAAGTTGCTGAAAGCCAAGGCAGCCATCCAAAGAGATGAGAAACCAAAAAATACATGTATTTGAACTATAAAATATTCACGAAAATATCATAGAACCTGTCCAAATCCACAAAATATCATACCAAAAAGGGACCATATATGAGCATGAACACATGAGGACAAAAACTCAAATTCCACTAGATAGAACCTGCGGAGACAAGACATCACTAGCTCCACGCCGTTACGCGGACAAGTAGGGATGGCAATGGGTACCCATTACCCACGTACCCTGCGGGTAAAAACCCTATTAGGGTAAGAGTATGGGACAAAAACTTACCCATGGGTATATAAATAGAAAAATCTAAACCCATCGGATAGAGCGGGTACGAGTATGGGATCATATAACCCATACCCATATACCCATGTATCCATATAAAATCTATTAAACTCAAAATTATCTCTACAATCTACTCCCTCCGTTCCAAAATATAAGACCTTTTAAAGATTTTATTAGAAGGCTACATACGGAGCAAAATGAGTGAATCTACACTCTAGAATATGTCTATGTACATCCGTATGTAGTTTATAGTACAATCTCTAAAAGGTCTTATATTTAGGAACGGAGGGAGTACACTATATCAATAATTTATGAATTGAAAGTGTATGCCTATGTGTTGTTGCTTATGACTATATGATGTTGTAGTTATAATCTATATTTGTAAAATATACAATACAATGCATTTTATAACTATAAGTTGTTTAAATTGATGTTTGCAAATATGGGTAATTTTACCCGCGGGTACCTGTCTACCCTGTCGGGTAACGGGTATGGAAAAAAATTGTATCCGTTGACGGGTATGGGTAAGGGTAAGGGTGATGGATAATATCAGATGGGACGGGTAAGGGTATGGGGAGGCTCCACCCGTACACATACCCTGCGGGTGCCATCCCTACGGACAAGCAACATCATGTCAAGATAAGAATCAAGCGAAATTTGTTCTCAACGGCATCACACTCTTGGCCACATAGACTATTAATTCATACATACTAATAATGTACTCCCTCGGTTTTTAAATATAAATAGTTTTAAAAATTTCATTATAAGATACATACAGATCAAAATAAATGAACCTAAACTTTAAAATATGTCTATATACATCTGTATATAATTTATAGTGTAATCTTTTCAAAAAACTTATATTTATGAATGAAGGGAGTAACTTTTTAACATGGGAAGGTTAAAGGCGAGGGAGTTGGCCGAAATTGCAACAACCCTAGTCGCTGCTTGTCTTCCGCCACTCACTTTTTTTTAAGGAAAGGCCATCATGGCTAGGTTTATTAAACTCAAACAATAGTTATATTGTTCATCAATTGGCTAACTAAGAACTCAGAAGGTTCGTTAGTCCAACTATCTTTCGCCACCCACTTTAAATACATCATTTGGCACTCTCTCACAAGAAAGGGAAAGATTACTAGTACCACAAATGGGAGAGGTGAGAGGATGCGTTTTTAGGAAAACCACTATTATTCTAGTGGACAAAACAACCTCCATGTCCACCATCAATTCATCATCCACCTCTGTATCAACCAAGTGGGTAGAAGTAGCCGACCAAAGGATAATTCAGCAGAAGAAAAAACACCATCATGTTGCTTCCGGTTGCTGCCACACGACCTGTGAGGCGTCTCATAGGAGATAGCCACGAGACGCACACCGCACCACCTCAGGCCGAGCAATGCTACACCTACATAGGGTAACTATGTAAACTCGTAATTGTTAAGGTATCTTTTTTTAATTGAGATTAATTAGGGAAGAGACTCCACCCACTTGAAATCAGGAAGGGGGGGATTGTTTAATGAAGTTAAGGGGGTGTTTGGTTGGGCTTCCAGCCGGCTTCCGACTTCTCACTTCGAAGCCAAAAGCTTCTATTTAGGGGCTTCCGGCTGCAGCTGTGGCTTTCGGCTCCGGCTGTGACAAGGCCGAAAGCCACAGCTGCAGCCCGAAGCCCCTAAATAGAAGCTTTTGGCTTAGAAGCCGGTAGACGGAAGCTGGCTGGAAGCCCAACCAAACACCCTCTAAGTAACATTACGTACTCCCTCCGTCACGGTTTAGAAAACGTGCATGGAAATTCTCTAGAACCTAGGTGGCTATTGATTGACTGTAAAATGAGTTGAAAAAAAACATTCACACTACGCATGCATATAGAAATAGTATATCAGAATACTAATTAGCTGGTAGGAATAAATGCAATGCGTCTTAAACCTTGTGTGTTCTGGAAATACATGTAAACTTAACCGTGCCTTCTAAACCGTAACGGAGGTAGTAGGAGTTTTACGTAAGTGTAGCATTTTTGACCTCACGCCCGCCCAAAACCATCGTCTCGCTGCCATGCATGGATGAGCCACGCCACAAATTCCAGATCTAGGGCAGTTGCCACATCCAACCGTTTTGATCCCCTTCCCGTTGATATGGTGAAAAGACCTCGATGACGCCTGGAGGGGGGGGGTGAATATGCTATTTAAAAACTTCTTCGGATTTGGCTTGAAACTAATGCGGAAATAAACTAAGAGGGTACTTGTCAAGCACAAATCCTAAATGCACTAGACACTGCAACGTGTATCAACAACACGATCTACCAAGATGGACACAATACAGTTACTAACAAGCACAAGTAAGTTACACGAACTTACTTGAGCTATATCACATGACAAGTAGGTGGACAACACAAGATACTAGATCACACTATATCACACGATATATCAAAAGCTGCAAGTATGAACGTATGGATATAGAAGGTATGCTTGTGTGATTAATCTTGTACAAGAAATAGTCAACACAATATAATGAGCACAAACAATATGCAATGTATGTATGCTCTAGTAACACAAGTAAACCACAAGTAAGGAGTTAGGGTTAAGGATAACCAAGGTCACTGAGACGAAGATGTATCCCGATGTTCACTTCCTTGGAGGGAAGCTAGTCACCGTTAGAGAGGTGGATGTTACCACGAAGGCACACCAACGCCACGAAGGCTCACCCTATTCTCCCTTTGACATAACACCACGAAGGCGTTTCTCAACCACTAGTGGTAAGCCTTTGAGGTGGCTTCCAAACCCTCACAAACTTTACCGGGGGGTAACCACACAGATTGATTCCTCTCCGAAGAACTCCTACCGCCTAGGAGTCTCCAACCTCCAAGAGTAACAAGATCACGGGGAATGCTCAAAACTTGCTCAAATCTCAAATAGCTTGGGTTGAGAGGAGGAGAGGGAGACGATCTATCTTTTGATTGGAACAACTCTCAAAGGGGCTCACAAATGCTCTTGGGATCTAAGATTTGGTGTGAGCAAATGTGTGTGAGGTAGAAGTGTGTTCTTATGAGGATAAGGCTATGTTGGGCAACCTCTCACGAAGTGGGAGGGGGGGTATTTATAGTGGGGAGAGAAAAACAGCCGTTGGGGACACTTTAAGTCACACAGGGGTCGGACGTCCGACAGTTTATGGAAGTCCGGGCGTCCGCAAGGGGTCGGACGTCCGACAGGGGTCCGTCGTCCGAGAGCTGTAGATATGTCTCGAAACACTGTGAGTTGAACAGGGACCGGACGTCCGGAGAAGGCCAGAAATCCGAGTTGTTCGACTCAACTTCTTCTGGTGCAAGGTTCCGGATTTTCGAAGGGGCCGGACATCCGGCCCTCGGACGTCCGGAGGGAGCCGGAAATCCGAGTTATAGAGCTCACGTTCTTGTGGTGCAGGGCTCCGGATTTCTGGAGCTGGTCGATCGACCGGCCCTCGGATGTCCGGAGGGAGCCGGAAATCCGAGTTATAGGGCTCAAGTTCTTCTGGTGCAGGGCACCGGATTTTCGAAGCGTGTCGGTCGTCCGACCCTTGACCGGCCCTCGGACGTCCGGAGGGAGCCGGAAGTCCAAGACATTAGACCTGTTTTGAGATAGGAGCAGAGTAGAGAATATGTGGTATTGAGCAGAATAGTGGATATCTAGTTTGAGCAAGTTCATCACAAAAACCTGTGATCCCCTCTCAATAGTGCGGGATCCCTAAAGACTCAAGAATTGTAAAAGGGATACCGATGATCCATACTTGAGTGTGTACTTTTATTCGCTGATCATCACTCCGCACCGCTAACATCAAAGTAACTGATACCTTGAGTTAGCCCTTTCACTTGAGCTTGATGTTGTTGTTCCTTCTTGGCTCAATGTTGAAAGCAAGACATGATGAAGTCTTCAAGTAGCTCTCCCATACACAATGTGGAAAGCCTAGCTTATATATTTATCTTCATTTGTCCACCATGTGAACATCCACAAGGATCAAGCATGTAGTGCTCAGGAATGCTTATCTTGATCTTGTCCTTGTTAGCACATGAGCTTGTCCTTATCAACACATGATCATTCACAATAGCTTAAAAAGGGTAAGTGATTAGTTATCTATATGTGTGTTGTCAGCAACACAAAAACACGATTAAGGGCATGACTGCACTTTCAATCTCCCCCTTTTTGGTAGTTGATGACAACATACATATAGCTCTCAACAATAGTAATAGGCATGTGTGGCTTAGGAGAGTTTTGTTACGATGCTTATGAAGCTTCCCCTTATTATATGCATAGTAAAATAGGTAAGTGCGAGAGCTCCCCCTTAATGTGTGCATTGAAGATAATAGCATGATATAATACCATAATAGTTCAACAATACATAGCATATCATATGAATCAATAGGGTAGCATAAAACTCATCATCATATGACACAACGATAATATCGTGATATCTCATCACCACATGATAGTTCAACAATACATCATCCATAGGTGATGGCATAGCACACCATCCATAAGTATCGTTACATGATGATACATCATTAAGTTCGACATAATACATCATACCATACATTGTGAGAGGAACTAAAATCGAAAACTAAGATAAGATAATGTTCTCCCCCTTTGGCATCAAGGACCAAAAAGGAGGGAAAACCTGTTGGGTAACGTAGCATAAATTCAAAATTTTCCTACGCATGTTCAGATCTTCCTATGGAGAGACCAGCAACGAGAGAGGGGTAAGAGCATCTTCGTACCTTTGAAGATCGCTAAGCGGAAGCGTTGCTAGAACGCGGTTGATGGAGTCGTACTCGCGGCGATTCCGATCTAGTGCCGAACAACGGCACCTCCGCGTTCAACACACGTGCAGCCCGGTGACGTCTCCCGCACCTTGATCCAGCAAGGAGGAGGGAGAGGTTGGGGAAGAAGTCTAGCAACACGACGGCGTGGTGTCGGTGGAGAGACGAGGTCTTCCGGCAGGGCTTCGCCAAGCGCCGACACAGAGGAGGAGGGAGAGGAGCAGGGCTGCGCCGAGAGAGAGATGAAACGGTGTCCCAAACAGCCCCGAACCCTCAACTATATATAGGGGGAGAGGGAGGGGGCACAGCCCTTAGGGTTCCCACCCCCAAGGGGTGCGGCAGCCCCAGATGGGAGAGGGGGCGGCGGCCAGGGCAGGGAGGAGGGGTGGCGCACCCCTATGGTGGGCCTTAGGCCCACCTATGCTAGGGTTCCCCCTTCCCCCTTTCTCTGGTGCGCATGGGCTGGGTGGGGGGCGCACCAGCCCACCTAGGGGCTGGTTCCCTTCCCCACTTAGCCCATCTAGCCTCCCGGGGTCGTTGCCCCCCTTCGGTGGTCCCCCGGGACCACCTCCGGTGGTCCCGGTACATTACCGGTGACGCCCGAAACACTTCCGGTGTCCAAAACCATCCGTCCTATATATCAATCTTTACCTCCGGACCATTCCGGAGCTCCTCGTGACGTCCGGGATCTCATCCGTGACTCCGAACAACTTTCGGTAACCTCGTACAACAATTCCCTATAACCCTAGCGTCATCGATCCTTAAGTGTGTAGACCCTACGGGTTCGGGAGACAGGCAGACATGACCGAGACACCTCTCTGGCCAATAACCATCAGCGGGGTCTGGATACCCATGGTGGCTCCCACTAGCTCCACGATGATCTCATCGGATGAACCACGATGTCAAGGATTCAATCAATCCCGTATACGATTCCCTTTGTCTGTCGGTATAGAACTTGCCCGAGATTCGATCGTCGGTATACCTATACCTTATTCAATCTCGTTACCGGTAAGTCTCTTTACTTGTTCTGTAGCACGTCATCGTGTGACTAACTCCTTAGTCACATTGAGCTCATGATGATGTTCTACCAAGTGGGCCCAAAGATACCTCTCCGTCACACGGAGTGACAAATCCCGATCTCGATTCATGCCAACCCAACAGACACTTTCGGAGGTACCCGTAGTGCACCTTTATAGTCACCCAGTTACGTTGTGACGTTTGATACAACCAAAGCACTCCTACGGTATCCGGGAGTTGCACAATCTCACGGTCGAAGGAAAAGATACTTGACATTAGAAAAGCATTAGCATACGAACAATACGATCTAGTGCTAGGCTTAGGATTGGGTCTTGTCCATCACATCATTCTCCCAATGATGTGATCCCGTTATCAATGACATCTAATGCCCATGATCAGGAAACCATGATCATCTATTGACTAACGAGCTAGCCAACTAGAGGCTTGCTAGGGACACATTGTGATCTATTTATTCACACATGTATTACTGTTTCCTGTTAATACAATTATAGCATGAACAATAGACGATTATCATGAACAAGGAAATATGATAATAACCATTTTATTATTGCCTCTAGGGCATATTTCCAACAGTCTCCCACTTGCACTAGAGTCAATAATCTAGTTACATTGTGATGTATCGAAGACCCATAGCATTATGGTGTTGATCATGTTTATCTCGTGGAAGAGGTATAGTCAACGGGTCTGCAATATTCAGATCCGTGTGTACTTTACAAATATCTATCACTCCACTCTGGACATGGTCCTGGATGGATTTGTAGCGGCGCTTGATGTGCTTCGTCTTCCGGTGAAACCTGGGCTCCTTGGCTATGGCAATGGCTCCAGTGTTATCACAGAAGAGTGTCATAGGACCCGACGCGCTTGGAACCACTCCAAGGTCGGTGATGAGCTCCTTCATCCAAATTCCTTCATGAGCCGCTTCTGAAGCAGCTATGTACTCCGCTTCACATGTAGATGCTGCCACGACTTCTTGCTTGCTGCTGCACCATCTCACTGCCCCACCATTCAACACATATACGTATCCGGTCTGTGACTTAGAGTCATCCGGATCTGTGTCGAAGCTAGCGTCGACGTAACCATTTACGACGAGATCTTCGTCACCTCCATAAACGAGAAACATTTCCTTAGTCCTTTTCAGGTACTTAAGGACATTCTTGACCGCTGTCAAGTGTTCCATACCTGAATCACTTTGGTACCTCCCTACCAAACTTATGGCAAGGTTTATATCAGGCCTGGTACACAGCATGGCATACATTAGAGAGCCCACGGCTGAAGCGTAGGGGACAGAACTCATCTTCTCTCTATCTGCTGCCGTGGTCGGCGACTGAGCCTTACTCAATCTCATACCTTGCAAAATTGGCAAGAACCCTTTCTTTGAGTTTTCCATATTGAACTTCTTCAATATCTTGTCAAGGTATGTACTTTGCGAAAGACCTATGAGGCGTCTCGATCTATCTCTATAGATCTTGATGCCTAATATGTATGCAGCTTCTCCAAGGTCCTTCATTGAAAAACTCTTGTTCAAACAGGCCTTTATGCTCTCCAACGTCTCTATATTATTCCCCATCAATAATATGTCATCCACATATAGTATGAGGAAAGCTACAGAGCTCCCACTCACTTTCTTGTACAGACAGGCTTCTCCGTAAACCTGTATGAACCCAAATGCTTTAATCACCTCATTAAAGCGAATGTTCCAACTCCGAGATGCTTGCACCAGCCCATAGATGGAGCGCTGGAGCTTGCATACTTTGTTAGCACCCTTAGGGTCGACAAAACCTTCTGGTTGCATCATATACAACTCTTCCTTAAGGTTTCCGTTAAGGAACGCTGTTTTGACGTCCATTTGCCAAATTTCATAATCATAAAAGGCGGCAATTGCTAACATGATTCAGACTGATTTCAGCTTCGCTACGGGAGAGAAAGTCTCTTCGTAGTCAACTCCTTGAATTTGTCGAAAACCCTTTGCGACAAGTCGAGCTTTGTAAACGGTTACATTACCGTTTGCATCAGTCTTCTTCTTGAAGATCCATTTATTTTCTATGGCTCGCCGGTCATCGGGCAAGTCCACCAAAGTCCATACTTTGTTCTCATACATGGATCCTATCTCGGATTTCATGGCCTCAAGCCATTTGTTGGAATCCGGTCCCGCCATCGCTTCTTCATAGTTCGAAGGTTCACCGTTGTCTAACAACATGATTTCCATCACAGGGTTGTCGTACCACTCTGGTGCGGAGCGTGCCCTTGTGGACCTTCGCGGTTCAGTAGTAACTTGATCCGAAGCTTCATGATCATCATCATTAACTTCCTCTTCAGTCGGTGTTGGCCCCACGGGAACAACTTCCCGCGCTACGCTACTATCCTGTTCGAGAGGGGGTGCAATTACCTCATCAAGTTCTACCTTCCTCCCACTTACTTCTTTCGAGAGAAACTCTTTCTCTAGAAAGGATCCGTTCTTGGCAACAAAGGTTTTACCTTCGGATCTAAGATAGAAGGTATACCCAATAGTTTCCTTAGGGTATCCTATGAATACGCATTTCTCCGCTTTGGGTTCGAGCTTTTTTGGTTGAAGTTTCTTCACATAAGCATCGCAGCCCCAAACTTTAAGAAACGACAACTTAGGTTTCTTGCCAAACCATAGTTCATACGGTGTCGTCTCAACGGATTTAGACGGTGCCCTATTTAAAGTGAATGCTGCAGTTTCTAATGCGTATCCCCAAAATGATAGCGGTAAGTCGGTGAGAGACATCATAGATCGTACCATATCTAATAAAGTGCGATTACGACGTTCAGACACTCCGTTGCGCTGCGGTGTGCCAGGCGGCGTCAGTTGTGAAACGATTCCACACTTCCTTAGGTGTGTGCCAAACTCGTGACTCAAATATTCTCCTCCACGATCAGATCGTAGACATTTAATTTTTCTGTCACGTTGATTCTCAACCTCACTTTGAAATTCCTTGAACTTTTCAAACGTCTCAGATTTGTGCTTCATCAAGTAGATATACCCATACCTACTCAAATCATCGGTGAGAGTGAGAACATAACGATAACCACCGCGAGCTTCAACGTTCATTGGACCACACAAATCAGCATGTATTATTTCCAATAAGTCGGTTGCTCTCTCCATTATTCCTGAGAATGGAGTCTTAGTCATCTTTCCCATGAGGCACGGTTCGCATGTGTCAAATGATTCAAAGTCAAGAGACTCTAATAGTCCATCAGTATGGAGCTTCTTCATGCGCTTAACGCCGATATGACCAAGGCGGCAGTGCCACAAGTATGTGGGACTATCATTATCAACTTTGCATCTTTTGGTACTCACACTATGAATATGTGTAACATCACGATCGAGATTCATCAAGAATAAACCATTCACCAGCGGAGCATGACCATAAAACATATCACTCATATAAATAGAACAACCATTATTCTCTGACTTAAATGAGTAGCCGTCTCGCATTAAGCAAGACCCTGATACAATGTTCATGCTTAAAGCTGGTACTAAATAACAATTATTAAGGTTTAAAACTAATCCCGACGGTAGATGTAGAGGTAGCATGCCGACGGCGATCACATCGACCTTTGAACCATTCCCGACGCGCATCGTCACCTCGTCCTTGGCCAGTCTCCGCTTATTCCGCAGTTCCTGCTTTGAGTTGCAAATGTGAGCAACAGCACCGGTATCAAATACCCAGGAGCTACTACGAGCGCTGGTAAGGTACACATCAATAACATGTATATCACATATACCTTTAACGTTGCCGGCCTTCTTGTCCGCTAAGTATTTGGGGCAGTTCCGCTTCCAGTGACCCTTTCCTTTGCAATAGAAACACTCAGTCTCAGGCTTGGGTCCGTTCTTTTTCTTCTTCCCGGCATATGGCTTACCGGGCGCGGCAACAGCTTTGCCGTCTTTCTTGAAGTTCTTCTTACCCTTGCCTTTCTTGAAACTAGTGGTCTTGTTGACCATCAACACTTGATGCTCTTTCTTGATTTCTACTTCTGCAGACTTGAGCATCGAGTACAACTCGGGAATGGTCTTCTCCATCCCTTGCATGTTGTACTTAAGCACAAAGCCTTTGTAGCTTGGTGGGAGAGACTGGAGGATTCTGTCAATTATAGCATCATTCGGAAGTTCGACTCCAAGTGAAGTCAGACGACCGTGTAACCCAGACATTTTGAGTATGTGCTCACTGACAGAACTGTTCTCCTCCATCTTACAGCTAAAGAACTTGTCGGAGACTTCATATCTCTCGACACGGGCATGAGCTTGAAAAACTAGCTTCAGCTCCTCGAATATCTCATATGCCCCGTGTTGCTCAAAACGCCTTTGGAGCCCCGTTTCTAAACTGTATAACATGCCACACCTAACCAGAGAGTAGTCATCACTCCGCGTTTGCCAGATGTTCAGAATGTCCTGGGCTGCTGCGGGAGCGGGAGGGTCACCTAGCGGCGCATCAAAGACATAAGCCTTTTTAGCTGCTTCAAGGATGAGCTTCAAGTTGCGAACCCAGTCCGCATAGTTGCTACCATCATCTTTTAGCTTGTTTTTCTCTAGGAATGCATTGAAATTGAGGTCGACGTTGGACATCTACAATATTTATAAAGACAACTTTTAGACTAAGTTCATGACAATTAAGTTCATTTAATCAAATTAAGTATGAACTCCCACTTAAATCGACATCCCTCTAGTCATCTAAGTGATACATGATCCATGTTGACTAACCCGTGTCCGATCATCACGTGAGACGGACTAGTCACCATGGTGAGCAACTTCATGCTGATCATATTCAACCATACGACTCATGTTTGACCTTTCAGTCTCTTGTATTCGAGGTCATGTCTGTACATGCTAAGCTCGTCGAGTCAACTTAGGTGGTTCGCGTGTGTAAATCTGGCTTACACCCGTTGTATGCGAACGTTAGAATCTATCACACCCGATCATCACGTGGTGCTTCGAGACAATGAACCTTCGCAACGGTGCACACTTAGGGGAATACTTTCTCGAAATTTTGAGAGGGATCATCTTATTATGCTACCGTCGTTCTAAGCAATAAGATGAAAAACATGATAAACATCACAATGCAATCATATAGTGACATGATATGGCCATTATCATCTTTGCTCTTTCGATCTCCATCTTCAGGCATCGCATGATCAACATCGTCACCAGCGTGACACCATGATCTCCATCATCATGATCTCCATCATCGTGTCTCTGTGAAGTCGTCACGCCAACTACTACTATCACTACTACTATAGCTAACCGTTAGCAATGAAGTAAAAGTAGTAAGCACTTGGCGTTGCATCTCATACAATAAATTAAGACAACTCCTATGGCTCCTGCCGGTTGTCATGCTCATCGACATGCAAGTCGTGAAACCTATTACAATAACATGATCATCTCATACATCATACATGCAACATCACAACTTTGGCCATATCACATCACATGTCAAACCCTGCAAAAATAAGTTAGACGTCCTCTAATTGTTGTTGCAAGTTTTACGTGGCTGATTTGGGTTTCTAGCAAGAACGCCTTATTACCTACGTGACAGCCACAACGATGATATGCCAAAGCTATTTACCCTTCATAAGGACCCTTTTCATCAAATCCAATCCGACTAGAGTAGGAGAGACAGACACCCTCTAGCCACCTTTATGCACGGTGTGCATGTCTGCCGGTGGAACCAGTCTCACGTAAGTGTACGTGTAAAGTCGGTCTGGGCCGCTTCATCCCACAATACCGCCGGAAAAGAATAAGACTAGTAGCGGCAAGCAAATTGACAAATCATCGCCCACAACTTTTGTGTTCTACTCGTGCATAGAATCTACGCATAGAAAACCTGGCTCTGGTACCACTGTTAGAAAACGTAGCATAAATTTAAAATTTTCCTACGTATATTCAGATCTTCCTATGGAGAGACTAGCAACGAGAGAGGGGTAAGAGCATCTTCATACCTTTGAAGATCGCTAAGCGGAAGCGTTGCTAGAACGCGGTTGATGGAGTCGTACTCGCAGCGATTCCGATCTAGTGCCGAACTACGGCACCTCCGCGTTCAACACACGTGCAGCCCGGTGACGTCTCCCGCACCTTGATCCAGCAAGGAGGAGGGAGAGGTTGGGGAAGAACTCCAGCAGCACGACGGCGTGGTGTCGATGGAGAGACGAGGTCTCCCGGCAGGGCTTCGCCAAGCACCGGCACAGAGGAGGAGGAAGAAGAGCAGGGCTGCGCCGAGGGAGATGGAAAAGTCTGATCTCCAATGGCCAAAAGTGCCCACTATATATGGGGGAAGGGTAGAGGGGGTGCCACCCCTAGGGTTACCACCCTAGGGGGTGTGGCAGCCCCCCGAGATGGGAGGTGCGGCGGCCAGAGGGGGGAGGAGGGGGTGGCGCACCAACTGGTGGGCCTTAGGCCCACCTGGCTTAGGGTTTGCCCCCCCCCCCTTTTCTCTCCCTTGCGCAATGGGCTGAGTGGGGAGGCGCACCAGCCCACCTAGGGGCTGGTTCCCACCCCCACTTGGCCCACCTTACCTCCCGGGGTCGTTGCCCCCCTTCGGTGGTTCCCCGGGGCCACCTCCGGTGGTCCCGGTGGTCCCGGTACGTTACCGGTGATGCCCGAAACACTTCCGGTATCCGAAACCATCCGTCCTATATATCAATCTTTACCTCCGGACCATTCCAGAGCTCCTCGTGACGTCCGGGATCTCATCCGGGACTCCGAACAACTTTCGGTAACCTCGTATAACAATTCCCTATAACCCTAGCGTCATCGAACCTTAAGTGTGTAGACCCTACGGGTTCGGGAGACAGGCAGACATGACCGAGACACCTGTCTGGCCAATAACCATCAGCGGGGTCTGGATACCCATTGTGGCTCCCACTTGCTCCACGATGATGTCATCGGATGAACGACGATTTCAAGGATTCAATCAATCCCGTATACGATTCCCTTTGTCTGTCGGTATAGAACTTGCCCGAGATTCGATCGTCAGTATACCTATACCTTGTTCAATCTCGTTACCGGTAAGTCTCTCTACTCGTTCCGTAGCACGTCATCGTGTGACTAACTCCTTAGTCACATTGAGCTCATGATGATGTTCTACCGAGTGGGCCCAGAGATACCTCTCCGTCACACGGAGGGACAAATCCCGATCTCGATTCGTACCAACCCAACAGACACTTTTGGAGGTACCCGTAGTGCACCTTTATAGTCACCCAGTTACGTTGTGACGTTTGATACACCCAAATCACTCCTACGGTATCCGGGAGTTGCACAATCTCACGGTCGAAGGAAAAGATACTTGACATTAGAAAAGCATTAGCATACGAACAACACGATCTAGTGCTAGGCTTAGGATTGGGTCTTGTCCATCACATCATTCTCCCAATGATGTGATCCCGTTATCAACGACATCTAATGCCCATGATCAGGAACCATGATCATCTATTGACTAACGAGCTAGCCAACTAGAGGCTTGCTAGGGACACATTGTGATCTATTCATTCACACATGTATTACTGTTTCCTGTTAATACAATTATGGCATGAACAATAGACGATTATCATGAACAAGGAAATATGATAATAACCATTTTATTATTGCCTCTAGGGCATATTTCCAACAAAACCGACAATGCTATCACGTACTCAAGGATCACCCTCATCAATATCATCATTAATTAGGCATCATCCTCAACATCATCATCCTCATCATCAGGCAAACCACTGCCACCAGCCTCGTCAAGAAAATCAGCCCACTCAGGACCAGATGGGAAGCCAAAGTCAGAAGGAGGAGCAGCAGGAAGGGCCTCATCATCACTCACATCAAGAGCGCCCGAGTCTCTTAGACGAGCCTTGAGGGCATTCTTGGAGGAGACTAGGCGAGAAACCACATCATGGGTTTGACCACACTGGAAAGAGACGGCCTTCATCATAGCAGAATGTGCCTTGCCAATGAATTTGGCAAAGCGACCGAGAGGAGCGGAGCTAGATGAGGGGTTTGCTGACCGGGCAGTAGTGCGGCGAGTGGATGTGGAGGATGGGGTTTTCTTGGGAGCATAGCCATTCGCCATGTGAGCGGGAATGACCCACTTGTGATGTGTGTGAGTGACAGCAACATAGAAATCAGCAACATGATTAATAAGAGCCTGCATGAAGGGGGCATGAGGGAAAGCTCGCTTGTATTGAAAACTAGCAAGCCGAATCTCATGCCATAGAAAGTGAGGCACATTAATTTTTCTCTTGGGGTGCTCGTACAAGTGTGACATGATGTCAATACAGTAGCCACTGCAAGAGACCTTATCACCCATCTTGGGATAGATGGTGCGGATAAGACACTGAAAGATGATAAAGTAAGGTGAACGCCAGATGGATACCTGGTTAAGATCCTTCATGCGTTCATCCACATCAAGCTCACGGAGTGGTTTGAGGAGATACCCACACGCCTCAATGGACTTAGGTGCATGGTTAGGATCATTCCTATGTATTTTGAAGCCGGAGTTGGGGAAACCAAGTGCGGCAACAAACGTATCATAAGAAGTTGTGAAGCGAACGTTAGAGGTGATCCAGCTAACAGTGTGATTTGGAGCAAAGAAGCATGTGGCATAGAACTGGTGAATGGCAACAGCATTAAAATCACGATGAAAAGCAAACGGGGCAGCAAGCCCCGATGCCTCAATAAGCTCAATGGCACCCGGGTATTTCACCGGGTGCATGCGAATAAGCTCAAGATCTATGAAGTGATGAACAGAGAGACCCTTAGGAACTATGAATGTAGTAAAAATGTCTGCCTGGACGTGTGTGCGGAAACGTGAGTCCGTAGAGTCACGTAAGACAGAGAATTGATCAATGTCGCGGCGGAAAGTGAGGTATGAAGACTTGGCAAGCGTGGTGAAGTTTGTGACTTCACGACCTAAGGTAGCAGGGGGTTCAAGTGAGATGCGACGAGCTTCACCTGCGGGCTGAGCAGGAGGAGGTGGTGGCATATAGGACGCCCTGCGAGTCCCGGGCTTTGGCATGGACCTCCGATCAGCGAGCTGGTAAGCAAGGTCCTCGGCGGCAAGCTCATCCTCGAAGTCAGAGCCATCACCATCAGACGACGAGGGGAGCTATGGAGACGGAGGACGCCGGACAGTCCGTTTGAAGGGACGACGTTGCCCTTCCGAGTCCGACCCCGTGCCAGTAGTGGCACGAGCGGATGAGCCAGCAACGTCCTTCCGGGCGGCGTGCTTAACCTTGGGCATGGTGCACAACAACCTACACGGATGGAAACCCCAAATGAGGAACGAACATGGTCAAACCTTACGAACGAACACGTGGACTTGGGAGAGAGGGAACCAAACGCGAGGGGAACGGAGGAGATACCTATAGACAGATCCCGCGGAGGAAGGAGAGGAAGAAGAGAAGGATCCGCGGAGGAGATCAGGCAGATCTCGGGAGTGGCGGCGCGGGCGAGCGCTCCTGGAGCTGGCGGCGGCGGCTGCAGGGGAAAAAGGGGGCGTGTGAGGGCTAGGGCAAAGCCCAGCCCCGCGCCCAGCTATTTATAGGCCCCGATGCGTCGGACGTCCGGAGAGAATTTTGCCGTCGGACGACCGACACTGGTCGGACGTCCGGAATGAGGTTAGCCGCCGGACGTCCGAGACACGTCGGACGACCGAGAGAGAGGAGGAGGCTGAGGCTGATTCTGGAATTTTTTATGATGAGGTGATACTAAGTATTCTCGCATGTGTAGCAGCCAAAGGGACCACTCAACTAACATATTTTGGACATGGTCTGATGTAAGTCTTTTAATACGATTACTACGATAAATGTGGGTCCAAAATACGTCAAACGCATGAGTGCATAGAATCATGCACACGCTATCCTCTTATAAGAGCAAGGCACATGACACAAGGGTCATGGCACAAATTTGTCTCATTCATATGACCATGAAGAGCTAAGAGAACACCAACACTAAGCATTTCATCAATGTGATTGACAAGGACATGCAGGAAATTACAAAGTGGAAAAAGTATTGTGTTCATGCCATGATGCAACCTACACAGTGTTGACTCTAATATTGTACATGCATGAAGTAAATACTTGTTACCGGAAAAGCATTGGTATGGCGTAGAAGTAGCCGAGTCCTGTCTTGACTCTAATTTCTTCGTGACTAGCACCATCTTTTTCTGAGAATAAGTCAAGATAGCAATGCTTCTCCAAAGTACCTAAACCACCAATTAAGCACAATATGGTCCCCAAACTTATTGGGTCCGAAGTAGTTAGTCCAACTACAATATATATATATATAGGGTAAGATCACTCAATTATGTGCATATAGATATAAGTTTTACTTTCAAGCACACCCTAACCTTTTTAATGGATATGTCTAATTTACCATATACATATATTGGATCAAAGATACGATAGACATGGCATGTGCATCTACACATAGTAGATATGCCTACACAATCCTATCAAAATTCAAGGATATACAATTTGGACAAATGAACACATAATTTTCTATTACAGAACATTCATGTCATCCAAAATAGATCAGGGTGACAAATCAACACATGGTAGCACCCCAAATTCAACACATGAACTGGTCAAGGCATCAAGCCATGTAAGGCATGCATTTTGCACAACCTTACATGCATGTCTCACCCCAGTAGATTTATAAGTGTAGGTAATATGATTATAACTCCCACAATATTATGAAATAAGTAGTGCGGGCTCTACCGGGAGACACATGAATTTCTCGGCACGTTATGTAGGTCAACTGAAGATAGAGCTGAAATAAAATGACCATGAAAAACACTACCAAGCCAGAGATACCATGTGTGAGAGAACACAATGACATTTAGAGTTATCAGTGGTGGTAGGTGCCAAACGAGCACAAGAATCGATTTATACTCACACAAGTGTGATATGGGAGTTCAACCATAAGCATAATGTTTAGATGACATACGTTAACATCCCAATTAGTTAGATCATAGTGTGGAGGATTAATTCGAAAGGCATGCATCAACAATGCCCTTCTTTTAGATACGATCTAGCGGCTAAGCCATGAGCATTGGTGTAGTAGGACATTATACTCACGCACATCTAAGGAATTTAGATACCAACAGGGCTTATTATGCGAATTAAGATATGTGGAGCATGACACACCACACAGTTATAGGATAACCACATGTGGTGGATTCTGAGTGGCATACATCGGATGTTTTGTCTTACCAGGGGATGTGACATGCACAAAGCATATCATCCTCACATAATGTGATAATCCATGTATTTATCATACAAGGCAATCAATCATCCAACTAAGGTGATAAGTGGATGCCAATTTAAACTTCGGATGGCCTTGACATCAAACTAATTGATTGGATAATCTTGCACCGAATACTACATGGAGTCCAAGACATATGTACACATTTTGGGTTAGTGGTGTGCGTAGAGCAGAACACTCCCCCTTAATGTGATGAGTTATTAACGTCGCAAAAGACCCACACAATGGTGTAACTAGGATGCAAGTAATGATCAGGACTACACACAACTATATGACATACATACGACCTACACATGATAGATAACATATAACAATCATACTAGTAGGCGCAACATGTCAAAGTACATGCTAGGAACCAAACCTAAACATGAGAGGGAGTGGGGCAGACAACTTTCAATGTAAACAATTTAAGTACAAGTCACCGCAAAGAGGCACATTGGATATGGGATATGGGCTCGATAATCCAAGTGACTTGGCTTGAGATGATACGAATGATGAAGAGTCCTCAAATCTTCATTGTGTATCCAAGTCTCCAATGTCCTCCAGAGTCACCTATTGATCAAGTTTGAGCTTGTCGGTCCCCAACTACGTTGGGTGCTAAGAGGTTAGTCACAATAGGCTTGGCAACCCAAATGGTTCTTTTCTTGACACCATTTTGAGTTCCAACAAACTTGGCAAACACATTGCCAACCTTATCCTTCCCAAGGGAATAGCTATCATCAATAGTGATTGGGTTGGATAAGTTACCTCTCGTGCAAGACGAAGCGACGTGACCCTTCTCACGACATAAGTAGCAACATCTACCCTTTGTTTTCTTCCCAGTTGATTTCTCACCTCGGGGAGTGTTGGCTTGGGTCTTATTGGGAAGAGGCCTTCCTTCAACTTGTAGCTGAGTGTGTGATTGAGTTTGTGGCCGCTTCCCTTGTTGCTTGTGACTTTGAGACTTCGTCTTCAGAGGGCAAGATCTAACATGGTGCCCTTTAACTTTGCACTTGAAGCAAATGATTTTGGCCAAATTCTTAACTCGTTCTAGGCCACTCTTGTTCTTGTTTGAGTTTACTCCAACATCATTTTTGTCATTCGGAGATGTTTGCTCAAACAGGACGTTGTTGAGTGTGGACATCCCTTCATGACACTGTTCCAAGTCTTTCTTCAAAGAAGTGACTTGGGCCTTGAGCTCTTCGATTTCCTCTGCACGGTTAGTTTTAATGCAAATACTAGAGGAAGTGTAAGTTTCATTGTTAGAGCAACAAGGCAAAGAAAGTAATTCATCACACGAGGTAGCAACATTATGAGTGGACGAATTACGAGGACTGGCACATGGAGATATAGTACTTCGATTAGAAGTGGTGCCATTGTCCACCTGAGTCTCACTTGATGCTACCTTGGTGATGATAGCCTCATGAGCTAACTTTTGCACATTATGGGATGTTAGAAGATCGGCATGAGAGCTTGTGAGCATTACATGGTTTTCTTCCAACTTCCCATAATTGCCAGTTAGTAAATCAAGTTGAGCACGTAGCTCAACATTCTCCTTCAATGTTGATACTTCAAAAGAGATAGGGTTAGATATACAAGTATCATCAACAATATGAGGAGAGTAAGTGGCGATTAGAGACTTCTCATGAGTAGATTGAAGCTCCTCATAGACCTTAGAGGTTTTGATGAGCTCTCCCTTGACATTCTTGCATTCAAGGAGAGGGACCTCAAAAATCCTTTTTAAGTTTATCATGAGCAACTTCAATCTCTCCTTTTTGAAGATCTTAAGTCTCTACATGCTTGGTGACTCTTCTCAAGTTCATGTTCAAGTTGTTCACTTTTAGCTTGTTCATGATTAAGTGAATCATTACAATTTTCAAAGTAAGCAAGAATATCTTGGAATCTTTGAAGAGCGTTATTTTTGGCTTTATAAAGAATTTTACTGATCACATAGATGTTTTCAGTCAAGTCATCATCATCATCCTCTTCGCAAATATCATCGTTATTGCACAGGGAAGATGATACCTCATTATTACCTCTTGCCATGAGGCACATGTGAACTGGAGGAGTTGATGATGATTCTTTTGGTGAATCAGATTCTTCATTAGTCAAAAGTACCTCATATTTCTTGGTTTCCCCTAAATGATTAGTCATAGAACAACTAGGTAGAAACAAGATATTTTGATCAAGAGGACACGGGAAAGCATGCATATCACCACATACATTTGTCGAGGGATCTTTAGGTGAAATGCATGACCTATCAGCACAATAATTTACACTATGTGTGGTGCTAGATATGCTCGTGTCCATGGAGTCTATGACATTTCATCAACATGTATTTCTTCACTCACCATATCGTTACCTTGTGAGATTGAAGATGCTGAGGTGTGCAAGCAATCGGATATGGAAGTAGTGGTGGACTCTTTATGATCGAAAAGAGTGAAGAGCTCATGCACCAACTCCTTCATCATAATATCGTCTTCATCAAGATTGGACCCACCATATATATCTTCAAGTTTAGTCCAAACTTCATGAGCTGACTTGCAAGTCGAGATAGACTTAAACACTTTAGGACTTATGGTTCGATGAATGGCAAGAAAAGCCTCACACTCAAGATACATTTCATTAGTAGATGAAGATGCATCATTCCTTTTGTCGGCAATCCCTACAAGAACAATTCGTAAAGTATTTGGGCCCATGGCCCGAAAGTGATGAAGCATACGAATTCTCCATAGGGTATAATTTGTGCCATCAAAGTCAAAGGTGTCATTGTGCACTAATCCAATAGTCGACATCGATACTCTCTTGGTCGTGAAACCTAATTAAAGAGAGACCTTGCTCTGATACCAATTGAAAAGACCTCGATGACGCCTAGAGGGGGGGTGAATAGGCTATTTAAAAACTTCTTCGGATTTGGCTTGAAACTAATGCGGAAATAAACTAAGAGGGTACTTGTCAAGCACAAATCCTAATTGCACTAGGCACTGCAACGTGTATCAACAACACGATCTACCAAGATGGACACAATACAGTTACTAACAAGCACAAGTAAGTTACACAAACTTACTTGAGCTATATCACACGACAAGTAGGTGAACAACACAAGATACTAGATCACACTATATCACACGATATATCAAAAGCTGCAAGTATGAACGTGTGAATATAGAAGGTATGCTTGAGTGATTAATCTTGTACAAGAAATAGGCAACACAATATAATGAGCACAAACAATATGCAATGTATGTATGCTCAAGTAACACAAGTAAACCACAAGTAAGGAGTTAGGGTTAAGGATAACCAAGGTCACTGAGACGAAGATGTATCCCGATGTTCACTTCCTTGGAGGGAAGCTAGTCACCGTTAGAGAGGTGGATGTTACCACGAAGGCACACCAACGCCACGAAGGCTCACCCTATTCTCCCTTTGAGATAACACCACGAAGGCGTTTCTCAACCACTAGTGGTAAGCCTTTGAGGTGGCTTCCAAACCCTCACAAACTTTTCCGGGGGGTAATCACACGGATTGATTCCTCTTCGAAGAACTCCTACCGCCTAGGAGTCTCCAACCTCCAAGAGTAACAAGATCACGGGGAATGCTCAAAACTTGCTCAAATCTCAAATAGCTGTTGGGGAACGTCGCATGGGAAACAAACATTTTCCTACGCGCACGAAGACCTATCATGGTGATGTCCATCTACGAGAGGGGATGAGTGATCTACGTACCCTTGTAGATCGTACAGCAGAAGCGTTAGTGAACGCGGTTGATGTAGTGGAACGTCCTCACGTCCCTCGATCCGCCCCGCGAACAATCCCGCGATCAGTCCCACGATCTAGTACCGAACGGACGGCACCTCCGCGTTCAGCACACGTACAGCTCGACGATGATCTCGGCCTTCTTGATCCAGCAACAGAGACGGAGAGGTAGAAGAGTTCTCCGGCAGCGTGACGGCGCTCCGGAGGTTGGTGATGACCTTGTCTCAGCAGGGCTCCGCCCGAGCTCCGCAGAAACGCGATCTAGAGGAAAAACCGTGGAGGTATGTGGTCGGGCTGCCGTGGAAAAGTCGTCTCAAATCAGCCCTAAAACCTCCGTATATATAGGTGGGAGGGAGGGGGCCTTGCCTTGGGGTCCAAGGACCCTCAAGGGGGTCGGCCGAGCCAAGGGGGAGGACTCTCCCCCCCCAAACCGAGTTGGACTAGGTTTGGTGGGAGGGAGTCCCCTTCCCTTCCCACCTCCTCCTTTTTTTTTCTTTCTCTCTTGATTTTCTTCTCCTTGGCGCATAGGGCACTTGTGGGCTGTACCACCAGCCCACTAAGGGCTGGTGTGTCTCCCCCAAGGCCTATGGGCTTCCCCGGGGTGGGTTGCCCCCCCCCCCCCCCCCCGGTGAACTTCCGGAACCCATTCGTCATTCCCGGTACATTCCCAGTAACTCCGAAAACCTTCCGGTAATCAAATGAGGTCATCCTATATATCAATCTTCATTTCCGGACCATTCCGGAAACCCTCGTGACGTCCGTGATCTCATCTGCGACTCCGAACAACATTCGGTAACCAACCATATAACTCAAATACGCATAAAACAACGTCGAACCTTAAGTGTGCAGACCCTGCTGGTTCGAGAACTATGTAGACATGACCCGAGAGACTCCTCGGTCAATATCCAATAGCGGGACCTGGATGCCCATATTGGATCCTACATATTCTACGAAGATCTTATCGTTTGAACCTCAGTGCCAAGGATTCGTATAATCCCGTATGTCATTCCCTTTGTCCTTCGGTATGTTACTTGCCCGAGATTCGATCGTTAGTATCCGCATACCTATTTCAATCTCGTTTACTGGCAAGTCTCTTTACTCGTTCCGTAATACAAGATCCGGCAACTTACATTAAGTTACATTGCTTGCAAGGCTTGTGTGTGATGTTGTATTACCGAGTGGGCCCCGAGATACCTCTCCGTCACACGGAGTGACAAATCCCAGTCTCGATCTATACTAACTCAACGAACACCTTCAGAGATACCTGTAGAGCATCTTTATAGTCACCCAGTTACGTTGCGACGTTTGATACACACAAAGCATTCCTCCGGTGTCCGTGAGTTATATGATCTCATGGTCATAGGAACAAATACTTGACACGCAGAAAATAGTAGCAACAAAATGACACGATCAACATGCTACGTCTATTAGTTTGGGTCTAGTCCATCACATGATTATCCTAATGATGTGATCCCGTTATCAAGTGACAACACTTGCCTATGGCCAGGAAACCTTGACCATCTTTGATCAACGAGCTAGTCAACTAGAGGCTTACTAGGGACATTGTTTTGTCTATGTATCCACACAAGTATTGTGTTTCCAATCAATACAATTATAGCATGGATAATAAACGATTATCATGAACTAAGAAATATAATAATAACTAATTTATTATTGCCTCTAGGGCATATTTCCAACAGTCTCCCACTTGCACTAGAGTCAATAATCTAGTTCACATCACCATGTGATTCCAACGAATCCAACACCCATATAGTTATGGGGTCTGATCACGTCTTGCTCGTGAGAGAGGTTTTAGTCAACGGTTCTGAAAACTTTCAGATTCGTGCGTTCTTTACAAATCGTTATGTCATCTTATAGATGCTGCTACCACGTGCTATTCGGAAATGATCCAAATATCTACTCTACTATACGAATCCGTTTCACTACTCATAGTTATCCGGATTAGTGTCAAAGCTTGCATTGAAGTAACCCTTTACGACAAAATCTTTAACCACCTCCATAATCGAGAAAAATTCCTTAGTCCATTAGTTACTAAGGATAAATTTCGACCGCTGCTAGTGATTCAATCATGGATCACTCTCTGTACCTCTCAACATACTTTGAGTCAAGGCACACTTCAGGTGCGGTACACAGCATGGCATACTTTAGATTCTACGGCTAAGGCATAGAAGACGACCTTCGTCTATTCTCTTTATTCTGTCGTGGTCGGGTTTTGAGTCTTACTCAAATTCACACCTCACAACGCAACCAAGAACTCCTTCTTTGCTGGTCTATTTTGAACTCTTTCAAAAACTTGTCAAGGCATGCATCTTGTTGAAACTTCTATTAAGCGCTTTCGATCTATCTCCATAGATCTTTGATGCTCAACGTTCAAGTAGCGTAATCCAGTTACTCCTTTGAAAACTTCTTTCAAACAACCTTGTATGCTTTACAGAAATTCTACATTACTTCTGATCCACAATATGTCAACCACATATACCTATCAGAAATTCTATAGTGCTCCCACTCACTTCTTTGGAAATACAAGTTTCTCATAAACCTTGTACAAACCCAAAATATTTGATCATCTCATCAAAGTGTATATTCCAACTCCGAGATGCTTGCATCAGTCCATTGAAGGATCACTGGAGCTTGCATACTTGTTAGTATTTTTAGGATCGACAAAACCTTCTGGTTGTATCACATACAATGTTTGCTCAAGGAAACCGTCGAGAAAACAATGTTTTGACATCCTACGTGCAATAATGCATCAACAACTAACATAATTCTAACAGACTTTTGGCATCGCTACGAGTGAGAAAGTCTCATCATAGTCAACTGTTTGATCTTATCGAAAACATCTTTGCGACAAGTCGAGCTTTTCTTAATAGTGACTTATCACCATCATCGTCTGTCTTCTTTTAAAGATCCATTTTCACTCAATAGTCCTATGACCATCAAGTAGTTCTACCAAAGTCTACACTTTGTTTTCACACATGGATCCTCTCTCGGATTTCATGGCTTCCAGCCATTTGTCGGAATCTGGGCCCACCATCGCTTTCTCCATAACTCGTAGGTTCACTGTTGCTCAACAACATGACCTCCAAGACAGGGTAACCGTACTACTCTGCAGCAGTACGCGACCTTGTCGACCTACGAGGTTTGTAGTAACTTGATTCGAAGCTCCATGATCATCATCATCAGCTTCCACTTCAATTGGTGTAGGCGCCACATGAACAACTTCCTGCGCCCTGCTACACACTGGTTGAAGTGATGGTTCAATAACCTCATTAGGTTCTACTACCCTCCCACTCAATTCTTTCGAGAGAAACCTTTCCTCGAGAAAGGATCCGTTTCTAGAAACAAACACTTTGCTTTCGGATCTGAGATAGGAGATGTACCCAACTATTTTGGATATCCTATGAAGATGCATTTATCCGTTTTGGGTTCGAGCTTATCAGACTGAAACTTTTTCACATAAGTGTCGAAACCCCAAACTTTCAAGAAACGACAGTTTAGATTTCTCTAAACCTCAATCTACACTGTGTCATCTCAACGGAAATACGCGGTGCCCTATTTAAAGTGAGTGCGGTTGTCTCTAATGCATAACCCATAAACGATAGTGGTAATTCGATAAGAGACATCATAGTATGCACCATACCAAATAGTGCGTGGCTATGACGTTCAGACACATCATCACACTATGATGTTCCAGGTGGCATGAACTGCGAAACAATTTCCACATTGTCTTAACTGCGTACCAAAAACTCGTAACTCAGATATTCATTTCCATGATCATATCATAGACAGTTTATCCTATTGTTACGACGAACTTCACTCTGAAACGGAATTGAACTTTTCAACATTTCAGACTTGTGATTCATTAAGTAAATACTCCTGTATCTACTCAAATCGTCAGTGAAGTAAGAACATAATGATATCCACTACGTGCCTCAGCACCCATCGGACTGCATACATCAAAATGTATCACTTCCAACAAGTTACTATCTTATTTCTTCTCAATGAAAACAAGGCCTTGCTCATGTGGTATGATTTGCATGTCACTAGTGATTCGGAATCAGGTGAGTACAAAGATCCATCAGCATGGAGCCTCTTCATGCAATTTATACTAACATGATTCAAGCGGCAGTGCCACAAGTAAGTGGTACTATCATCATTAACTCATATCTTTTGGCACCAATATCATGAACATGTGTAACACTACAATCGAGATTCAATAAACCATTGAAGGTGATTATTCAAGAAAACAGAGTAACCATTATTCTCTTTAAATGAATAATCGTATTGCAATAAACACGATCCAATCATGTTCATGCTTAACGCAAGCACCAAATAACAATTATTTAGGTTTAATACCAACCCCGATGGTAGAGGGAGCGTGCGACGTTTGATCATATCAACCTTGGAAACACTTCCAACACGTATCGTCACCTCGCTTTTAGCTAGTCTCCGTTTATGCCGTAGCTTTCATTTCGTGTTACTAATCACTTAGCAACCGAACCGGTATCCAATACCCTCATGCTACTAGGAGTACTAGTAAAGTACACATCAACATCATGTATATCAAATACACTTCTTTCGACTTTTGCCAGCCTTCTTATCTACCAAGTATCTAGAGTTGCTCCGCCTCAGTGATTGTTCCCCTCATTACAGAAGCACTTAGTCTCGGGTTCGGGTTTAATCTTGGGTCTATTCATTAGTGCAGCAACTGTTTTGCCGTTTCACGAAGTATCCCTTCTAGCCCTTGCCTTTCTTGAAACTTAGTGGTTTTACAAACCATCAACTATTGACGCTCCTTCTTGATTTCTACTTTCGCAGTGTCAAACATCGCGAATCGCTCAAGGATCATTGTATGTATCCTTGATATGTTATAGTTCATCACGAAGCTCTCACAGCTTGATGGCAGTGACTTTGGAGAACTATCACTATCTCATCTGGAAGATTAACTCCCACTTGATTCAAGTGATTGTCGTACTCAGACAATCTGAGCACATGCTCAACGATTGAGCTTTTCTCCTTTACTTTGTGGACAAAGAATCTTGTTGGAGGTCTCGTACCTCTTAACAAGGGCACAAGCATGAAATCACAATTTCATCACTTTAGAACATCACTTATGTTCCGTGACGTTTTAAAACGTTTTCGGCGCCTTGCTTCTAAGCCATTTAAGTATTTTGCACTGAACTATCGTGTAGTCATCAGAAACGTGTATGTCGGATGTTCATAGCATCCACAGACGATGCTCGAGGTGCAGCACACCGAGTGGTGCATTAAGGACATAAGCCTTCTGCGTAGCAATGAGGACAATCCTCGGTTTTACAGACTCAGTCTGCAAAGTTTGCTACTATCAATTTTCAACTAAATTTTCTCTAGAAACATATAAAAAACAGTAGAGCTATAGCGCAAGCTACATCGTAATTCACAAAGACCATTAGACTACGTTCATGACAATTAGTTCAATTAATCATATTACTTAAGAACTCCCACTCAAAAAGTACATCTCTCTAGTCATTTGAGTGGTACATGATCCAAATCCACTATCTCAAGTCCGATCATCACGTGAGTCGAGAATAGTTTCAGTGGTAAGCATCTCTGTGCTAATCATATCAACTATACGATTCATGCTCGACCTTTCGGTCTCATGTGTTCCGAGGCCATGTCTGCACATGCTAGGCTCGTCAAGCTTAACCCGAGTGTTCCGCGTGCGCAACTGTTTTGCACCCGTTGTATGTGAACGTTGAGTCTATCACACCCGATCATCACGTGGTGTCTCGAAACGACGAACTGTAGCAACGGTGCACAGTCGGGGAGAACACAATTTAGTCTTGAAATTTTAGTGAGAGATCACCTCATAATGCTACCGTCGTTCTAAGCAAAATAAGGTGCATAAAAGGATTAACATCACATGCAATTCATAAGTGACATGATATGGCCATCATCACGTGCTTCTTGATCTCCATCACCAAAACACCGGCACGATCTTCTTGTCACCGGCGCCACACCATGATCATCCATCAACGTGTTGCCATCGGGGTTGTCGTGCTACTTATGCTATTACTACTAAAGCTACATCCTAGCAAAATAGTAAACACATCTGCAAGCACAAACGTTAGTATAAAGACAACCCTATGGCTCCTGCCGGTTGCCGTACCATCGACGTGCAAGTCGATATTTCTATTACAACATGATCATCTCATACATCCAATATATCACATCACATCGTTGGCCATATCACATCACAATCATACCCTGCAAAAACAAGTTAGACGTCCTCTAATTTTGTTGTTGCATGTTTTACGTGGTGACCAAGGGTATCTAGTAGGATCGCATCTTACTTACGCAAACACCACAACGGAGATATATGAGTTGCTATTTAACCTCATCCAAGGACCTCCTCGGTCAAATCCGATTCCACTAAAGTTGGAGAAACCGACACTTGCCTGTCATCTTTGAGCAAAGGGGGGTACTCGTAACGATGAAACCAGTCTCTCGTAAGCGTACGAGTAATGTCGGTCCAAGCCGCTTCAATCCAACAATACTGCGGAATCAAGAAAAGACTAAGGAGGGCAGAAAAACGGACATCACCGCCCACAAAAACTTTTGTGTTCTACTCGAGAAGACATCTACGCATGAACCTAGCTCATGATGCCACTGTTGGGGAACGTCGCATGGGAAACAAAATTTTTCCTACGCGCACGATGACCTATCATGGTGATGTCCATCTACGAGAGGGGATGAGTGATCTACGTACCCTTGTAGATCGTACAGCAGAAGCGTTAGTGAACGCGGTTGATGTAGTGGAACATCCTCACGTCCCTCGATCCGCCCCGCGATCAGTCCCACGATCTAGTACCGAACGGACGGCACCTCCGCGTTCAGCACACGTACAGCTCGACGATGATCTCGGCCTTCTTGATCCAGCAAGAGAGACGGAGAGGTAGAAGAGTTCTCCGGCAGTGTGACGGCGCTCCGGAGGTTGGTGATGACCTTGTCTCAGCAGGGCTCCGCCCGAGCTCCGCAGAAACGCGATCTAGAGGAAAAACCGTGGAGGTATGTGGTCGGGCTGCCGTGGAAAAGTCGTCTCAAATCAGCCCTAAAACCTCCGTATATATAGGTGGGAGGGAGGGGGCCTTGCCTTGGGGTCCAAGGACCCTCAAGGGGGTCGGCCGAGCCAAGGGGGAGGACTCTCCCCCCCAAACCGAGTTGGACTAGGTTTGGTGGGAGGGAGTCCCCTTCCCTTCCCACCTCCTCCTTTTTTTTCTTTCTCTCTTGATTTTCTTCTCCTTGGCGCATAGGGCACTTGTGGGCTGTCCCACCAGCCCACTAAGGGCTGGTGTGTCTCCCCCAAGGCCTATGGGCTTCCCCGGGGTGGGTTGCCCCCCCCCCCCCCGGTGAACTCCCGGAACCCATTCGTCATTCCCGGTACATTCCCAGTAACTCCGAAAACCTTCGGGTAATCAAATGAGGTCATCCTATATATCAATCTTCATTTTCGGACCATTCCGGAAACCCTCGTGACGTCCGTGATCTCATCCGGGACTCCGAACAACATTCGGTAACCAACCATATAACTCAAATACGCATAAAACAACGTCAAACCTTAAGTGTGCAGACCCTGCGGGTTCGAGAACTATGTAGACATGACCCGAGAGACTCCTCGGTCAATATCCAATAGCGGGACCTGGATGCCCATATTGGATCCTACATATTCTACGAAGATCTTATCGTTTGAACCTCAGTGCCAAGGATTCGTATAATCCCGTATGTCATTCCCTTTGTCCTTCGGTATGTTACTTGCCCGAGATTCGATCGTTAGTATCCGCATACCTATTTCAATCTCGTTTACCGGCAAGTCTCTTTACTCGTTCCGTAATACAAGATCCCGCAACTTACATTAAGTTACATTGCTTGCAAGGCTTGTGTGTGATGTTGTATTACCGAGTGGGCCCCGAGATACCTCTCCGTCACACGGAGTGACAAATCCCTGTCTCGATCTATACTAACTCAACGAACACCTTCAGAGATACCTGTAGAGCATATTTGTAGTCACCCAGTTACGTTGCGACGTTTGATACACACAAAGCATTCCTCCGGTGTCCGTGAGTTATATGATCTCATGGTCATAGGAACAAATACTTGACACGCAGAAAACAGTAGCAACAAAATGACCCGATCAACATGCTACGTCTATTAGTTTGGGTCTAGTCCATCACATGATTCTCCTAATGATGTGATCCCGTTATCAAGTGACAACACTTGCCTATGGCCAGGAAACCTTGACCATCTTTGATCAACGAGCTAGTCAACTAGAGGCTTACTAGGGACAGTGTTTTGTCTATGTATCCACACAAGTATTGTGTTTCCAATCAATACAATTATAGCATGGATAATAAACGATTATCATGAACTAATAAATATAATAATAACTAATTTATTATTGCCTCTAGGGCATATTTCCAACAATAGCTTGGGTTGAGAGGAGGAGAGGGAGACGATCTATCTTTTGATTGGAACAACTCTCAAAGGGGCTCACAAATGCTCTTGGGATCTAAGATTTATTGTGAGCAAATGTGTGTGAGGGAGAAGTGTGTTCTTATCAGGATAAGGCTGTGTTGGGCACCCTCTCGCGAAGTGGGAGGGGGTATTTATAGTGGGGAGAGAAAAATAGCCGTTGGGGACACTTTAAGTCACACAGGGGTCAGGCGTCCGGCAGTTTACGGAAGTCCGGGCGTCTGCAAGGGGTCGGACGTCCGACAGGGGTCGGTCGTCGGAGAGCTGTAGATATGTCTGGAAACACTGCGAGTTGAACAGGGACCGGATGTCCGGAGAAGGCCGGAAATCCGAGTTGTTCGACTCAACTTCTTCTGGTGCAAGGTTCCGGATTTCCGAAGGGGTCGGACATCCGGCCCTCGGACGTCCGGAGGGAGCCGGAAATCCGAGTTATAGAGCTCACGTTCTTCTGGTGCAGGGCTCCGGATTTCCGAAGATGGTCGGTCGACTGACCCTCGGATGTCCGGAGGGAGCCGGAAATCCGAGTTATAGGGCTCAAGTTCTTCTGGTGCAGGGCACCGGATTTCCGAAGCCTGTCGGTCGTCCGACCCTTGACCGGCCCTCGGACGTCCGGAGGGAGCGGGAAGTCCGAGACATTAGACATGTTTTGAGATAGGAGCAGAGTAGAGAATATGTGGTATTGAGCAGAATAGTGGATATCTAGTTTGAGCAAGTTCATCACAAAAACCTGTGATCCCCTCTTAATAGTGCGGGATCCCTAAAGACTCAAGAATTGTAAAAGGGATACCAATGATCCATACTTGAGTGTGTACTTTTATTCGCTGATCATCACTCCACACCGCTAACATCAAAGTAACTGATACCTTGAGTTAGCCCTTTCACTTGAGCTTGATGTTGTTGTTCCTTCTTGGCTCAATGTTGAAAGCAAGACATGATGAAGTCTTCAAGTATCTCTCCCATACACAATGTGGAAAGCCTAGCTTATATATTTATCTTCATTTGTCCATCATGTGAACATCCACAAGGATCAAGCATGTAGTGCTCAAGAATGCTTATCTTGATCTTGTCCTTGTTAGCACATGAGCTTGTCGTTATCAACACATGATCATTCACAATAGCTTAAAAAGGGTTAGTGATTAATTATCTATATGTGTGTTGTGAGCAACACCAAAACACGATTAAGGGCATGACTGCACTTTCATATGGCCCTTGTCATCATCGGTCGGGAACAGGAATGTCGCCCTTGTGCTACGACGCGGTCTCCTTGGTCACCGATGGGCCACATACAAGTACAGCACCACCATATGTGGGAGGGAGGGAAAGGCGTTGCGATCTACCTAGCGCCGCTGCTCTGGCTAGCCTACACTGGTGAGACAATATGACTATCCACCCGTGTTGCACGGCACAAGGCTGCTCAAAATGAGAAATGCATGCCCCCCCGTCGTCCGAAGACAACGGCGGTGAGAACAAAGGACGAGGTGGACGATGGTGGCAGAGGCGGGCAAGGCACCCGTGTGCCCTTGACACCCTTGGGAGCGACCTGAGTTAGCCTCCCTCCGGTGGTTGGCATATCGTGGAGCACATGAACATCAGGCAGTGTCAATGAGGTTGCACCTTCTGTAGCTACGACTTTGCGAGACTCCTCGTAGGTGACACCACACTCCTTGGCGATGGTGCCAAAAGCCAATCTCCAATGGTGTTGAAAGATAAAGAAATCAAATTTCGATCGCCATGTTCTTGATATATAGGAGCAAACTTCAACGTCGTCGAAGGCAAAAGTTGGGTAGCGTTGGAGACAGATTGTGTGCTTCGCAAGGAAGCAAACTATCTCACGTTCGACCATTGTGCTTAATTAATTAATGGGAAACGTTCCCAGCCGGACGACCGGCCATGCATTCCGTCGGTTGCATGGACAATGTACGATCCGGCTTCATCCAGTGGGCTCGTGTTGCACCGATGCGCACATGCTGGTGGGCCTCGGTCAGTTTTTTAGCCGCGCAACCGCTTTTTTCTATACTTGTCTCTAAATCTCTATCCTAGTTCTGTCATTTCTGTCTATCGTCCTCTTTTGTAATTGGAAAACGTTTTCCTTCGACGCGCCGGCGGAAGCAACGTGTCGGTCGCTTGCTGTCCACGCGTCTCGCGCGCGACCCACGCGTATGGCCATGCAACATTTTTTCCTGGGGTGATTGTTTAAATTTGCTACAACCGGTGTCCAAATTTGCTACATTTGTCCACTAAAAAAGTTGCATATACGTTTGGTTGCAACCTTAGTTCGTTGGATTTTTTGCTACAAACGTGTTAATTTTTGCTACAACCGGTATCATTTTTTGCTGCAATCGTTCACTAAAAAAGTTGCATACACGTTCATCAGAGTTGCAACCCTACTTCATAATTGACGAGAAGTCGCAGGCCATCCTCTTCGCCGGACATGTCGTCGACCCTAGCAATGGCACCGGGGTGGTGATTCCGTCCTGAGAGCGCGGCACAAGAAAAGGTAAAATTGACAGGTTCGGTGACAAGGTCGACAACACCAAATCCGGCCGCAAGAGGCGGAGGGATGAGCACCGGGATTCTGCGGAAGGCAACAGCTCCAGCAGGCGGCAGCGACGGGACAAGAGAAGACGAGTTCCTAGCAGCGAGAACAGAAGATATGAGAGTAGATATGAATATGATCGAAGTGAGCGACGGGAGAGGACGAGCTACCGGCGAAGAGAACATAGTAGGTATTATTGATAGGTAGCACGCGATCAACTATGATGGACTAGTTTCTTCATTTCCAAAATAAATGTATTAAGCTTAGTACAACTAGCTAGTATAAAATTGAGACAATTATTTTGAAATAGAGGGAGTATTTAACAGTTGCATGCTTGCTATACTTTTTCTTTAAAAACATGCAAGAGCTTTGCATGTCTTTTCTATTAAGAAGAAGAGGGAAACCCAATAACAAGGTTATTACAATTCATCTCCGCCCTCAACCGGCATGTTGCTATACTTATGCAAAAATAAATGAATCGAGTACTTATGCAAAAAAAAGATAATGCCCACACGTGTGGGCGTTTGCAAACCGCCCACACACGTGGACCTCCGTTTGTTCAGGGTTGCACTAATCTTGGCAAATTTTATATGCCACGTATGACCGGGTCGGTGTCTGGACGTTCATCCTCTTCGCCTGCATGCCCACCGTCTCCCAGATTGCTTCTGCAGTGCCAGGCCTGCGTGTGGTGGGTCGACGGTTGCGCCGGCGGCAACTGCCAGCAAAGTGGGATGACAACTGCGAGCAATGTGGGATGGTAACTGATGTTCATTCCATCTTCCTTGGTTGTTCGTCTGCATGGCAACTACCAAACGTGTGAGGACGGCGCGGTGCCAAGCCACGGTCGTGCGGGCGACCGGCTCTGCCACTGGGATGGTAACTGCCAACCAAGTGGGATGACAACTGCTTTTTCATTCCATCTTTTCTTGCTGCTCGTCTGCATGACAACTACTTTCCCTGCATGACAACTACCAAACGTGGAGGACAGCAGCGGTGGCAAGCCAGGGTCGTGCGGACGACCGGCCCAGCCACCGGTCATGCGGGCTGCGGGTTGAAACGTCCGAACGTGGACGTGTGGGTTGGCCTGAGTGAATGCCACACAGGGTTTAGGGTACCTTCTACCTACCGCACGCGCGATAGATATCGCCATAAAAAATACTTGTGCAATAGTAAATAAGAGCTATCTTTTGCATAGAGGGGGAGATCTCCATCTGGGGGACCTATGATGAACCGCGGTACCAAACATCCTTGGAGAAGATGCAATCGACAAGCATATGGTGTACTCGGCGTCTTGGTGACAAAGCTAGCATCACGGAGGATGAGCCAAGCCATGTTTGGCCAACCTCTCGGTCGTTCATCACCGATCTTGCTTGGCGAGCCAAAGGAATAATAGCACCTCAGTTCGTCGGATTTTTTTGCTACAACCGTGTTAATTTTTGCTACAACCGGTATCATTTTTTGCTGCAAACGTTCACTAAAAAAGTTGCATACACGTTCGTCAGAGTTGCAACCCTAGTTCACCGGATTGTTTTGCTACAACCTTTTTTTATTTTGCTACCACGCATCATCAGATTCGTTTTTTGTTACGACCACGTTGATATTCTTTTTGCTACAACTATATCTTTATTGCAACCATGGACGAAAATTGTTGCATCCTGAACAAAATTTGTTGCATCGAGAGAATAATGCAGCATGCAGATTTAAAGGTGCAGCCCGCGTACAGCTGGCGGCGCAGCCGGCGGAGAGCATTGCCCTTAATTAATTAACTAACAAATATGCCCGTGCGTTGCAACGGGAGACACAAATATTACGTTATAGCCAAATAAGTATAATATAACTCAATACCTCGACATATGAGCATCCTCTATTTTTTTATTTCACAGAGTGTCCCATCATGTTGCCACCTATCTTTTCTCCCATCCTCGTTAATAATGGTCATGATGTTCCTGTGATGAAATTTTGTTGATTGATGTTTACTTATCTTTTTTTTCTGAAATGCATGGACAACCTTTTGCACAGTCTATGAACTTTTTTAAATTGGGGAATAATTTTTAAAATTCGTGATTTTTTAGTTTTTCTCAATGTTGTTTTTTATTGCATAGACATTTTCTTCGAATTCATGGATATGTTTTGAATAAATGATCATTATAGAAATCATGAACATTCTATACTTGCTGAATGTATTTTTCAAGATTTGAATCATTTTATATTATGTGAACAATTTTTAAAATTCATCATTTTTTTTAAAACCGTGCATGTTTTATTATTTCCCGAACCTATGTTTCAGTTCCCAAACATTCTATGGTTTCATGAACATTTTTTTTCAGAACTAAAAATGTGAAATTTTGTGAAATCATGAATTAATTTAAATAAGAAAAAAATGAATTAATAAAATATGGGCTGGCCCATGAACTTGTGTTTGCTGCTATCAAAAGAGAAAAGCAGTGTTCGTGTGATCAAGTTTTGTCAACTGATGTAAACTTATCTTTTTTCTGAAATGCATGGATAGTTTTTTCACTCAGTGAACATTTTTAGAATCAATGGACCTTTTTGTAAATGGGGAAGAAATTTGGAAATTCGTATTTTTTAAAGTTTTTCTCAACATTTTAATAAAATTCATAGACATTTTGTAAATTATTTAATAATATGCGAACAGTTTTTTAAAACCATCAACATTTTATGAATCCGTGAACATTTTCTGTTTTTTAAGCCTTTTTTTAAAATTTCCAAACATTCTTTGATTTCATGAAGATTTTTTTCAAAACAAAAAAATGGAATTCAGAAAATTACAAACTAATTTAAAGAAGAAAAATATTGAAATAATAAAACATGGGCTGGTCCATGAACCCATGTTGCTATAAAAAGAGAAAGAATAGGGGATGATAAAAGGTGCATTCCAGGGATCGAACTTGGGTCTTCCCCGTGGAAGACACGCGCTCTGGCCACCAAGCAACGCCCGTGCTCGTGATTCTTCTAGTTCTCAGATATTAATAACCGCGGGTGACAGCCGCTTTGACAGAAAAAATCCAAACCGTTTTTTTTCATTTATGGATGGCATAGTGGGTAATTTAAGCCAACTTTGGGGGCAATTTTAATGACGTACGACCAGAAACACTATTTGCTTTATTATTACTAGCAAAAGGACCCGTGCGTTGCAACGGGAGAAAAAAATACCACACGCTTGGCACACAGTTGGAGGCATGGGGAGGGGATCTCACCAGATGATGAGTTCCTACCGGAGGAGGGGATACGATGAGGGGAGCAAGGGTTAGGCGCCTTTATCTGGCCATAAGGAGTCGTCGTTGCCGCGTCATAACCTCGGAGTTCCCCGTGTGAGCCATGGAGGCCCGCCTCCACCTGCAAGTACTTCGCTCCACCGTGCCTTATCCGCGCGCCGCCGCCGTTCTGCATCAAGCAGATGCATTATCCACAGTCACTATAGCTGTCGCGTTGATTTGATCCAGAAACTGTGCTGGAGCATCAAAACGGGGGCAGCAAGCGGATAGAGGTATGGCCGCAGAGACGGGTGGATTGAGATCGACAGCAGTGGTGGTTGAGGTCAGCCGCGGCGGCGAGTGGTGTGGCAGCAGCCTGGGCATAGGCCAGGGTGGACCAAGGTCGACGCGATGCGCTCGAGCGTCACAACACGGGAAGTGAGCGGGGAGAGGTACGACCGCGGAGGCGGGTGGGTTAAGATCGGCAGCGGTGGCGGTTGAGGTCGGCCGCGACGGCGGGTGGTGTGGCGGCGGCCTGGGCACAGGCCAGGGTGGCCCAGGGTGGACGGGAGGAGGCGATGCGTGCGGGTATAATTTTTGCAGCGAATCATTTTTCCTTTTGCGTTGCAGATAAATGATGGAGCGCGGGTTGAATAACAAAAAATACAGTTTTTTTTTATAAAAATGTGGATTTTCCGACGGAAGCAATAACCGCTTTATTATTAGGTGTAGACTAGAAAAAGGGCCCATGCGTTGCAACGGGAGAAAAAAAATACCACACGGCACACGCTCTTAATTTATAAAAAATGTCTATAATTTGAGAATTTATTGTTACGATACAAATAAAGATGGTCTTATCCTACAAAAATGCAGTTCAAAATTTCACGGGTCTTCTATTTTAGCACGGCTTGCATGTAGATTTGATACGTACAAAGAATCAGTCAAGTGACCTTCAGTTTCATCTCTAATCCTGATTTTGTTGACGTGTTCATTCCCAACCCGGATGAGTACCGGTATGAAAGAAAGACGAATAATGACTTATTTATTAAGATTGCACCCTAGATAGTATTTTTATTAAACGTTTAACAGATAAAATAATATCATATTTAAATTCTACATATTTTTCTAATCAAATTCCATATATAATATGTTAAATTTGAAGTTACGGTTTAAAAGATATGAGTATTTAAAAAATATTTAATATATACTACGAGTTTAATGTCATAAACAGTAAGGGTTTTTTTTTAAATTACGTCGGTGGGTTTTCCGACGAAAGCGATAGCCTCTTTATATTATTATTATTATATATATATAGATTAGATAGATTAGATAAGGTAAGAATATATTCTTTTTTGAACCAGAATTAATATATTCTTTTATTTCCTTCAATTCCAGAAAAAAAAATCAGCAACCGCCAATGGTCACGGAGAGCACTCAAACCACGGCAAGTTCATGCTGGATTATATTGGGATTCCATGATCACGCGACCGACTTACGTGCCCCTCCATAAATTAATATCAGGCCGATTGATCTCTAGATTGACATGGAGGCGCAGCAGTCCGTCGGCATGGCCGATCTCGCCGCCCGCCTCATCAAGCGACTCGCGGTCGTGAACCGGGACCGCAACCTGGTCTTCTCTCCGATCTCCATCCACGCCGTCCTGGCGCTCCTGGCCGCCGGCGCCGGTGGAAGACCCTGGAAGAGATCCTCCGCGTCCTAGGCGTGCGGTCCAGCCTCGAGCTACAGGACTCGGTGGCAGGTCTCCTGGACGGATCCTCGAATCCTGACGGCGGCGGGCCGAGCGTGGCGTTCGCGTGCGGCGTATGGAGCGACCTGACGCGGCCGCTGAAGCCGGCCTTCCGTGACGCCGTCGTCGGCAAGTACAAGGCCGAGGCCAGCTCCGTCGACTTCCACAACGACCCGGCGCAAGCGACGGCGCAGATCAACGCGTGGGCCGCCGCGGCCACGAGTAACCTCATTAACAACGCCGTCCCTCCGGGAGCCGTACACCGGGGCACCGACCTCGTGCTGGCCAACGCCATTTACTTCAGAGGCAAGTGGGAAGAGCCGTTCTACAAGAGCTTGACCAAGAACGGGCCCTTCTACCGGCTCGACGGCACGGCCGTCGACGTCCCCTTCATGGCGTACCGGAGAGATTACTATCGCAACATGGCCGCGCACGACGGGTTCAAGGTGCTCAAGCTAGGATACCAGCGTAGTACGTACGCCCAGCGCCACTGCATGTGCATCTTCCTCCCGGACGCGCGCGACGGCCTAGCAGACCTGCTGGACAAGATCACGTCGTCGTCCCCGGCAGGCTTCCTGCGCGAGCACCTGCCGACGGGCCGGGTTAACGTCGACCGGCTACTGGTGCCCAGGTTCGAGCTCTCGTTCGAGAGCAGCGTCACCGCCGTCCTCAAAGATCTGGGGCTCCGGCTACCTTTCGGCCACCGGGCGGACCTCTCCGAGATGCTGGTGGACGGCGCCCTGCCGTTGCACGTGCAGGACGTCTTCCAGAAGGCTGTCATCGAGGTCAACGAGGACGGCACAGAAGCTGCCGCTTTGACGGTCTGTGACTTCGTTACGAAATCATCCTCTGAATTCCCACCAGAGGAAACCATCTTCGTCGCAGACCACCCGTTCGCCTACTTCGTAATTGAGGAGAAGTCGCAGGCCATCCTCTTCGCCGGACATGTCGTCGACCCTAGCAATGGCACCGGGGTGGTGATTCCGTCCCGAGAGCGCGGCACAAGAAAAGGTAAAATTGACAGGTTCGGTGACAAGGTCGACAGCACCAAATCCGGCCGCAAGAGGCGGAGGGATGAGCACCGGGATTCTGCGGAAGGCAACAGCTCCAGCAGGCGGCAGCGACGGGACGAGAGAAGACGAGTTCCCAGCAGCGAGAACAGAAGATATGAGAATAGATATGAATATGATCGAAGTGAGCGACGGGAGAGGACGAGCTACCGGCGGAGAGAACATAGTAGGTATTATTGATAGGGAGCACGCGATCAACTATGATGAACTAGTTTCTTCATTTTCAAAATAAATGTATTAAGCTTAGTACAACTAGCTAGTTTAAAATTGAGATAATTATTTTGAAATAGAGGGAGTATTTGACAGTTGCATGCTTGCTATACTTTTTCTTTAAAAATATGCAAGAGCTTTGCATGTCTTTTCTATTACTAGTAAATGTGTACGTGCACGTACGTATATCTATATAACAATGTCTGTCTATGTTTTTCGGTTCGTGATAAAAAAATCTTACTTAGGAAAGTAGATCTCACATGTTCAACAAAAACAAGGAAAGATAAAAACAAAGATATGTCCAGTTGTATCAAGATCTGCATTAAAACCTAATATTTAGAATAGTATATTGGTGAGAAAATCACCATAAAAGCATGTCTATATTATAAGAGGTACAATATGTTACTACTAATTAATATAAATGTCACACTTTGAATCAAAATTTCCCAATGCATTTTCTTACTACCTATGGCCAGCAATAACCCCAACTCTTGCTAATGTACTCAAAGCCACTTGCCTGCCAAAAGAAATGACAACTATACCCATTCTTGATCGTGAGCAGTGCGGCTAACTGTTGTTCATCCTCGGTAGTGCGGTCGGATTATACCTATGAGATGGCACGGTGAGACCCTCCATTACTGACCAGCCGAGCAACTAAAAATGTCAAAAATATGCACTGCATGTTGTGTGAAAGAAAAACAGATCAGAAACATATATGTAATCCTCTATTGGAAAGTTTGAAGCTCTTTGTTTTACGGGAAGCAACAACGGAAGATTTGTATATCACTGTTGTAGATTAGTTAATTATCATGTGGTACCATACTGTTATATGCAAGATAAATTTGTACTTTACATCTGCATGAAAATTGCCCTTCTCCCTTGGTTGCCTGATGGTGTCACTTTTTGCTTGACAAATTCATGGTGTTGTATGGGTATCGCAGAGTCGTGTTAGATATTTGATTGATGAAATGGTATTGCACAAAATGCCGATTACGATAACAGAAGCTACTCAAGCCAATTCAGCATCATCATCCAAATATGGCTGCATGTGTATATCTTCTAAGGACATGCCATCTCAGAAAGTGCAAACTGAACCCTCTTTTGAAGTATGAACTATTATTTCAATTTTGATTTGTGGTCATACAAAATATACATAAAATTTGAAGCACAATGCTCACGAAAATGCACTCACCCAAATAGCTCTTCCGCAGGCTTAAGAGGAGACCTGGACTTATCATTCTTAATCAGAGTCTTCCATTAGAGAGGCCCAGATGAATCAACTATGTTTCCTTGGCAATATTAATATTTGCAATATGAATCTCCTGTAAAATAAATCAATAAAGAAACATTTCAATATATTTCTAAAATTGACATTTTCAATATATAGCTTTGCGCATAATACAATTGGGGCTTGTTTTTTCCAATCGCTGATAATTATTTGCACCATTAATTTATACAACCAGCACAGCAACGCTGCTTCAAAACATTTGAATCAAGAACCTTTGGCGACAAACAACATTAACATGTTATAGTACAGTACTCCAACAATATCCAGTAGCCCATGTATTCCAGATGTGCAAAGCTAGACTGGTCGCCTATCTCGATTGATTCTACGATGCTGCAAGGGCTACGAACAACCTAACATATTCTCCGTGATTTGACACAGGGTCTAGCAACACGTACGTACGGCAGTTGATTCGAAGCAGAGATGTAACGATCTAGGTGGGGGCAGAGATCGGATCGACGGACCTGGGGTGCGTGGGCGCTCGAGGAAGATGTCCTCGGTGGAGACGACGGTGAGGCGGGCAGAGGCGTTGTCGCCGCCGGCGGCGTCGCCGAACTTGGCCCAGGAGCGGCACTCGACGGCCGACTTGGAGAGGCGCGTGCGGGCGAGCTTGACGACGCGGGTGGTGGTGGCGACCTTGACCTTGCTGCCGTCGTCGTCGAAGCGGTAGTGGGTCATCTTCTTGAGGCCGTTCTCGTCGGGCCCGACGACGACCGACGGCGGGAGCAGGAAGTCGAGGCCGCCGTCGCCGCCTTAGTCGTCCTCGTCGAGCTCCCCCCACCGGACCTTTGGCGGTTTATTTTTTTTATATGCGCGGATGGCGGAGTTTCGTCCGCTCACGTAAATTGCTAAGCGTACACAGTGGGGGGGTTATTTTTCATGTAAATGGTTAGATCTAATTAGGTGGGCCGGATCGTGTGGTGGTATTTTATCTAGAATGTTCTGTGTACGTGTTTTCGGGTGCGTTTAGGGAAGAATATGTTCGCTTGTTTATTAGTAGTATAGAAGAAGAAGAGGGAAACCCAATGACAAGGTTATTACAATTCATCTCCGCCCTCGACCAGCATGTTGCTATACTTATGCAAAAATAAATGAATCGAGTACTTATGCACAAAAAAAAAGATAACGCCCACACGTGTGGGCGTTTGCAAACCGCCCACACATGTGGACCTCCGTTTGTTCAGGGTTGCACTAATCTTGGCAAATTTTACATGCCACGTATGACCGGGTCAGTGTCTGGACGTTCATCCTCTTCGCCTGCATGCCCACCATCTCCAGATTGCTTCTGCAGTGCCAGGCCTGCGTGTGATGGGTCGATGGTTGCGCCGACGGCAACTGCCACCAAAGTGGGATGACAACTGCGAGCAATGTGGGATGGTAACTGATGTTCATTCCATCTTCCTTGGTTGCTCGTCTGCATGGTAACTACTCTCCCTGCATGGCAACTACCAAATGTGTGAGGACGGCGCGGTGCCAAGCCACGGTCGTGCGGGCGACCGGCTCTGCCACTGGGATGGTAACTGCCAACCAAGTGGGATGACAACTGCTTTTTCATTCCATCTTTTCTTGCTGCTCGTCTGCATGACAACTACTTTCCCTGCATGACAACTACCAAACGTGGAGGACAACAGCGGTGGCAAGCCAGGGTCGTGCGGACGACCGGCCCAGCCACCGGTCATGCGGGCTGCGGGTTGAAACGTCCGAACGTGGACGTGTGGGCTGACCTGAGTGAATGCCACACAGGGCGTGCAGCAGGTACCTTCTACCTGCCGCACGCGCGATAGATATCGCCATAAAAAAATACTTGTGCAATAGTAAATAAGAGCTATCTTTTGCATAGAGGGGGAGATCTCCATCGGGGGGACCTATGATGAACCGCGGTACCAAACATCCTTGGAGAAGATGCAATCGACAAGCATATGGTGTACTCGGCGTCTTGGTCACAAAGCTAGCATCACGGAGGATGAGCCAAGCCATGTTTGGCCAACCTCTCGGTCGTTCAACACCGATCTTGCTTGGCGAGCCAAAGGAATAATAGCTCAGCGTTGGTTGGAGCCCGACCCTTCCATGTCAGCCTCCACTAGTCTCCATGTCTTCGATGGAGCCTTGGAAGATACCTCTATAGCATGACGATGCAGAGTAAGAGTGGTTGTTGGTCCAACGCCAGCACATAGTCGGGTTTGGAGGACAGGGTCACTTGGAGAAGATGCTCCCAAAGGTGGATGTACTCTATGGTGGTGCCCACGATGCCGAGCGCGCCGTGAATATTATCTCTCGCCCAAGCCCTGTTGAAGAGTCCCTCATGGACAAGCGATTTGTTGTGGTAGCGGTAGGGAATGAGTGCAGACAACTTGTGCGCGAGCTCGACAATAGACTTGCCGTCGAGCGAGTGGTCTAGCTAAAACCGACAGGTTTGTCCATTGCACACGGTCCGGATGGTTAACGCTCGAAAGATGTCGCGGACGCCGGCATCGTCGAGCAAATGAAGGTGATGCTAGGGTGGGGAGGGGTCGGTGATGCGTAGCCAGACCCATCTAACCCCAAGAAAGATGTCGATGCGCGTGATGGATGTCATGCACACCCAATCTGCCTAGGTCGAGCCTACAAACACACTGTTTTTTAACACAGTACATACACAAGCGTTCATATATATACTTTCTTCGTCCTAAAATAAGTGTCTCAAGCATAGTACAACTTTGTACTAGATCTAGTAGAAAGTTGAGACACTTATTTTGAGACGGGAAAGTACATGCATACACCCATTCCTATGACGCACACACGCACACCATATCCCTATGAGCATCTCCAAAAGACTGAGACGGCATATCATCTTGAGATTTATGAAGTCACCGTAGACGCCTCGTCGTCGAGGAAAACGTCACCTCCCACTGAAAGGATGTCGTCAGAAATGCTGAAATAAATCAAGGAATAATGTAAGCAATAGGTCTTGAATTCTGATGGGTTGAAAATATCACTGTCACTCTAACCATCCAATCACAGGTTGTTTTGCAGGCTATACAGTGTTGGCCAGTTCACTAGGCAGTTTCCCGACCGGGCCTCCTCGTGGCCATGCCAAAGAAAGTCGCGAATCAATCGGTTCACAAGCTTGGCCAGAGGGCCATGGCCAATAGCAGATGGACATGCATGGTACTCATGATATGCCGCATGGGGGCGAGGCGCTCCCCCGCGGGTATGGATGTATTTATATATATATATATATATCCATGAAATATTGACCCAACTAAACCTAATCTGGACAAGCGTGAATGAGTAAACTAAACATACGGATTATTCATAGTGGGTTTTACAAACTAATCCAACATGGAACCTTTATGCAGCTGAATTGGGCTCGGTTAGGAAAATCGTACCACTCATCTGGATTGGGCATGGTTGGAAAAATTAGGCCACCCATCTGGAATTCATGGGTGGGGCCACGGGGATCCTACACGAAAGCTATTTCTTGCTTATATTGAGACCTAAGATACATATGTCTCAGTAGTTTTGCCTCTACTCCCTCTGTTCCAAAATATAAGATCTTTTAAAGATTTCACTAAAAGACTACATACAAAACAAAATGAGTGAATTTATATACTCTAAAATATGTCTAAGTACATCCGTATGTAGTTTATAATGCAATCTCTGAAAGATCTTATATTTAGGAATGGAGGGAGTACGTTCTAAATGGTCGCCCCATTCATTCTTTTTGTTGTAGCGTTCGCTAGCTGGAGGTGTCGATCGCCTTACTCCGGTTTCCTTTTATGTTTTCTCCAACTTCCGTTGTTTCCTCTACGGTTTTATTTGGTTTTATGATTTATTTCTTTTTAATCAGATTTCCTTGTTTATTCATCGGTCTTTTTTCTTCGTTTTGTTTTGTTTGTTTTTGTTTTTTTGGTTGTCAATTGTTTTTTTTTTCTTTTCATTGTTTTTTGTATTATTTTTGTTTTTCATCGGTTTTCTATATTTTCTTTGTTTATTTATCGGTTTCCATTAAATTTTTTTTGAAGTGTTTTTACTTTTATTTTTATTCATTTATTTTTTTTCCTTTTGATTTTCTTTGTTTCTTTTAGTTTGTTTTCTTTTGTTTATATATAATAAAATATTGATCATGTATTTTTAAAAGGTTAACAATGTATAATTGTTTTTGATCTTTTATGGGAAACATGTAGAAGATAGATTAATTAAAACTATACATTAAACAATTAATTATGTATTTAATACTCCCTCCGTCCTAAAATTCTTGTCTTAAATTTGTCTAGATATGAATGTATATAGTCACGTTTTAGTATTTAGATACATTCATTTCTAGACAAACCTAAGACAAGAATTTTGGGATGGAGGGAGCAAATGTTTAACACGGATACAAATATTTTCCTGATGCATACAAAAAATATACATGGCGTGTGAAAAAATATGTTATTTTAATTTTCAAAATGTACTTACACAAGATCTAAATTTTCTGATGCACAATACCTGATAAAATGTTTTTGGTACACATTTCTAATCTTTTTGTGTTCAGTGCAATCATTTTTAAAATACTTCATCTATTTTTTTATATACACCGTATAACTTTTTCATAAACATGAGACATTTTACTTAACATATTTTAAACTTTCAAATACTTTATTAACATCGTCTTTCTAATGTTACATAAAGTGTTGTTTGTAATATATACAGTTATGCACATTTAATATTTTCAAATGCGGAGTTAACATATTTTAATGCTTCATAAATATTTTTTAAATACATTGTATATAGTTTTCATATACATGAGAAACATTTTTCTGTACACATTTAAAATTTTAAAGCTTGACTAACCATTTTTCAAATGTTATATGTGAAGTGTTTTTCTTAATATATATATTTAGAATATTTTGGATGTATGAACAAAAAGTTAAAAAGAAAGCAAGAACTATGTACAGAAGAGAATTTGATACTGCGCTGCATTGCTGGAGGCGAATGGTCTCTCAAAACAAATGATGGAGGCGAGTGGTCGTGCTTTAAAAATGTAGCTACAAATTTATGTAAGGGATTAGTTGGCAGCTTTTGATTAGAATGGATTGTCGTTGCTGAAAATATCTTGCAGTGCATCTGTTATACGCTCCTTGTGGCCCACCTGCCCATGGATACAATGCTGCATGGGCGAGGGTTGTTTCCACCTGGTCCAAGCAAGGGCATAGACGCCGCAGATCCTGGGACTGGGAGCTATTAGTTAGCCAGCGTTTCTTCGAAAGCCTTCTGCATGCAGCTATTTACGCATTCTCAGATGTCGTCATGTGTCATGTTCTGAACGTTTTATTTAGATTTTATTTTATTTTTCTGTACTCCTTTTTTGCTTTTAGATTGGTTTTTTCTGATTTTTTTATGTTTCGATTTTTCACCGGTATTTCTTAGCTTTTGACCAAAATCCGTACGCGGAAAAATGATTTTTTTTGTTTTTTCTCAAGAGGCATGGTTTTGCCTTCATGAGAGACATGGTCGTGGCTCTCGGAAATGAAAAACGGTGTTTTTTGTTTTTTTTATGCAAGAGGCACGATTTTGCTTCCGCGAGAGGCACGGCCGTGCCTCTCAGAAAGGAAAAAAAGTATTTTTTCGCGTGAGGCATGGTTTTGCTTTCGGAAGATGCACACTCGTGCTTCTCGAAAAAGAAAAATACGTGTTTTATTCACGAGAGTTGCGATTTTGCTTTCTTAAGAGGAACAATTTTGCCTTCCTAAGAAGCACGGCCGTGTCTCTTGAAAATAAATAAAAACGCGAAATAAACGTTGTTCTGTTTTTTTTAATCGCGAGAGGCACACTTTTTCTTCGTTTTTTTCGTGAAAAAAAGTTCGACAAAACCTATCAACATGGTATCTAGTTTTAAAGACTTCGACGTGTCAAATCCAATGATGAAAACGGTTCGATATTTGGACACACGATTTAGGGAATAAAACGTTTTGAAAATACGAATCTATGAAAGAAAAAAACTCACAAGTTACGACAAGTGGCACGCATGCAGTGCGCCACCTATCGCAATCTGCGGAGGTGGGAGTGATCTTTGACAGAAGTACTCCCTAATTAGTGATTTCGGCAGATCTATTCTCGGCATGGGTCGCGGGGGAATGTATCTGGTACTTCCATCCTTAGGGTGCTTCCGGTGCTCCACATATTTTAAAATGTTCGCATAATTTTGGAAAAAAAATCTAAAACATTCACACAACATCAATGTATGTTGTCACATAATTTCAAATGAAAAATCAAAACATTCTTTGAGATGAAAAAATTATAAAATTGACATCAATGTGATAATGGGCCATATATAAAGTCTGATTTAATTTTTTTAGACGGAACCTCGTCAAAAGGGCAGGATGCTCCTTCAATTTCATAAAGAAGAATAGAGTTGACTCGGTATATAAGAAAAACTAGGTCGAAAACCTTACATCGCACAATTGAACAAGGGACAATCGTGCAAAAAAACCCAACCTATGCCGGCATCGGCAACTCAAACTCCACCACCAACATGACCACAAAACTGAAGATGTGTGGGAGCTCTTCGGAGACGTCTTCAAGAAGCATCGTCACCGGTATCCTTCGGCCCCCATCGAACCAAGGCTTTCACCCAGAGCCAACCACAACAACCCCACCAGACCTTCGGAAAGTCAAGCCACACCAATAGCCTTCACGATAGCTCTCGAAACCAACAAACTGTAGTCTAGTCAAGAGGTGGAACTCTTTGATGACAAACTCCACGAAGCACCGTCACCGGTATCCTTTGATCCACATTGAACCAAGGCTTTTGCCTAGAGCCCAAATCCCCTCCACCTACACAAGCCCCGGGGAAGGATCCCAACCACTGCCAAAGAAAAATCTTCGACAGAAGAAACCAACGACGCCGGACCCGAGAAACCACCCACACAACCACCAAGAGACGAGCAACGTCGACGAACAGCACAACCCGACCACCTCCACCACGACCTACCAACAACGAACCGAATCTGGGAGGGAGGAGGGCTGCCAACCACACCATCCGCAGGACTAAACCACAACACACAGAGGCCAATGCCCCCTGGAGGAGCAACAGCCCTAACCAGCACCACGCTGGGCCGGAGCACACCACCAGACCTCGCCAGAAATCGACCCGCACGCATCCCAGCCTAGCAGTGGCTCCATCCACAGCCCGCTGACCACCAATGACCAGCAAGTCGTCGCTCCTCCACCGTAGAGACTAGGCAAAGGAGGCCACCATCGCTGCCTGGGGCTGCCGTCCAGCGCCCAGTGCCGCCGCACCGCAGATGTGCCCAGATGGGCAGATCCACCCGGTGCGCATCTCTGCTGACCAAGCGGCGCTATCTAGGGCTGGCATTCGCGTGCGCCAGGAAAGAGTAGCCTGTCGCCGCCGACTGCCGCACGGGCTTTGCCCGGCGGAGAAGCCCGTGACGACAAGAGGGGCGGGGGGAGGCAGGGGTGGCGGCGTCTGGTTTCGCCCAAGCCGCCCCCTTGGAGAGCGACGCGGGCGCGGGGTGTCCTTTTTTTTTTGTTGTTGATAGGTTTGGAATGGCTTATCACGCTTGCCGCAGGGGTCTCCTTTGCTTTACTTGCTCTTTCCATCCACTAATCTCATTTGTGTTTCTTCAGCTAAGTTCTGAATTTTGATTTTAAATTTTTTAACAACATACATTAATGTTGTGTGAATGTGCTAATTTGTTTTCATGATTTTTCAAACATCTAAAACTGTGATATCGAGTTTGGAGCACCGAAATTACCCTAGGGATGGAAGCACCGGATATTCTCCCTGGGCCAGGGATGACGAATAAACGCGCACCCGAGCTTTGCTACATCTACGGGATTATGCTATGAACAGTTACATACAAGATTATGGGGCTTTGTTCAATTAGATAGCACGCCCCCATCCTGAAAATCAAGGGGACATTTGTTTGGATTAGAGAAGAAGACAACGATTTTAAGCCTACGTAGTAGCTTTTGTAGGTGTAGTAGTTTTGCAGCACCCCTGCCCATGGGAATGGGCAGCACGGTCAGGGATTCAAATTTCATTCGGCTTGCAAGTTTTTTTGGCGGAACAAATTTTAGTGGCGTCCGAAGCAAATTTGAGTAACATTGGAGACAAAATGTGTTCCAAGGAAGCAAATTATAGTAGTATCTAAAAGCATTTACAACCGAAACTTGCAAATTTCGGCCCATACATGTTCGTGGACGCGTCCGGTTGGTGATCAGACGTGTTCGTTTTGAGCTCTTACTTTTTCATCTGTGCAGCCACACCTTTCATATTTTTTCGCATATGTCCGGTCAGTTGCACGTGATTGGTGAAGAAGAAGAGATAGAAAGAAAAAATGAATAAAGAAAGAGAAAAGATGATCCTGGATGGGATCGCGTCCTATGTGGCGGACTGACCGATCACGTTCGGGCACGTCCGCGGGCCCTTATATCGTCCTCATATTTAAGGTGGATATAAGGGATGTCGGTCTGTCCGGGCGTTTGAGATGGATACGAGGGATCCGGATGGGTCAATTTTTTGTTAGCGGTCAATGCTCGGCGGATTATCCGGACGTTTGAGGTGGTTTAAGGGGTCAGACTGTAGATGCTCTAACATTGTAAGCTAAAGTTAGGGATGGCACCCTCCGGGTTTGGGTACGGGTGAAGCCACCCCATACCCTTACCCGTCGCCCCAAACCTTACCCACCACTCATACCCATACCCGTCGACGGATACAATTTTTTCTCATACCCATCACCCGTCAGGATAAATGGTACCCATGGATGAAATTACACATATTTGCAACGCATCAATTTGAGTATTACATAGTCATAAACAACAACTTATAATAATGATGTATAAACAACAACAGATCATGATAACAATACATACTCGTAAACAACAACACATTTTATAGGTGGGCTAGTTGCAAGATTTGTGTACATATAATACATTTAATATGTTGATAAATAATATTCAAGGTTTTTTTTTTAATTATATGCGGATACATGGATACACGGGATGGGTTATACTAAACCATACACATACCCATTATACTCATGGGTTTGAAAAAATCATTTATGGATCTGTGATATATTTTTTAACTCATACGCTTACCTAATAGGGTTTTCATCCACAGGTATACGGGTAATTGGTATTCATTGTCATCCCTACCTGCCTAAAGTCATTGCTTCTCTTATTTCTTTTATTCCAGAATTATATTTAGTAAAAATCAGCAACTGGGGATGGTCACGGGAGCACCATGCTAAATTAATTAATTCTTTCTTTTCCTTCAATTTCAGAATTCATTTTTATAGTAGTTGAGTAAAAACCATCAATGGTCACGGCCGAGGAGCACTCGGATCACAACATGTCGCACTCACGGACGGCACAAAATCTGGCTCATGTCGGATTGGGACTCCTCAATCACATCGCAACCGACTTACGTACTCCTCAGCCCGGCCGGGGTGTATCTGTATATCGTCGAACCGGTTGATCTCTCATCTCTAGCTAGCTAGCTAGGTTGCCATGGAGGCGCAGCTGTCCGCCGGCATGGCCGATCTCGCCGCCCGCCTCACCAAGCGACTCGCAGACGCCAACAGGGACCGCAACCTGGTCTTCTCGCCGCTCTCCATCCACGCCGCCCTGGCGCTCCTGGCCGCCGGCGCCGGTGAGGAGACCCTGAAAGAGATCCTCCGCGTCCTAGGCGCACGGTCCCGCCGCGAGCTAGAGGACTCCGTGGAGCGTCTCTTGGACGGATCTTTAGATCCTGATGGCGGCGGGCCGACCGTGGCGTTCGCGTGCGGCGTGTGGAGCGACCTGACGCGGCCGCTGAAGCCGGCCTTCCGCGACGCTGTCGTCGGCAGGTACAAGGCCGAGGCCAGCTCCGTCGACTTCCGCAACGACCCTGAGCAGGCGACGGCGCAGATCAACGCGTGGGCCGCTGCTTCCACTAGGAACCTCATCGACTCCGCCGTCCCTCGGGGAGCCGTACACCGGAGCACCGACCTCGTGCTGGCCAACGCCATCTACTTCAGGGGCAAGTGGGAGGTGCCTTTCTACAAGAGCTCGACCAAGAACAGGCCCTTCTACCGGCTCGACGGCGCCGCCGTCGACGTCCCCTTCATGACGAACCACAGAAAATACTACCATTACATGGCCGTGCACGACGGGTTCAAGGTGTTCAAGCTACCCTACGAGAGTAGTACAACGTACACCCAGCGCCACTGCATGTGCATCTTCCTCCCGGACGCGCGCGACGGCCTAGCGGGCCTGCTGGACAAGATCACGTCGTCGTCCCCGGGAGGCTTCCTGCGCGAGCACCTGCCGACGCGGAGGGTCAACGTCGACCAGGTACTGGTGCCCAGGTTCGAGCTCTCGTTCAGGAGCAGCGTCACCGCCGTCCTCAAGGAACTTGGGCTCCGGCTACCTTTCAGCAAACGGGCCGACCTCTCCGAGATGCTGGAGGACGGCTCCGGCTTGCCGTTCCTCGTGCAGGACGTCTTCCAGAAGGCTGTCATCGAGGTAAACGAGGAGGGAACCAGAGCTGCCGTTTTGTCCATCTATGACATCACTGCGAAATCCTCTCAATACCCGCCGGAGGAAGTGCTCTTCGTCGCCGACCACCCGTTCGCCTACTTTATAATCGAGGAGGAGTCGCATGCGATCCTCTTCGCCGGACATGTCGTCGACCCCAGCGATGGTACCGGGGTGGCGATTCCATCAGGGGAGCGCAGCACAACAAAAGCTAACATTGACAAGTTCAGTGACAAGGTCGATAGCGAATCTGGCCGCAAGCGGCGGAGGGACGAGCAGCCGCAATCCTCGCACAGCCACAGCTCCAGCAGCAGGCAGCATCGACGGGACGAGAGTAGACGAGTTGCCAGCAGCGAGAGCAGGAGAGAAGAGAGTACATACTATCGAAGTGAGCGACGGGAGAGGACGAACTACCCGCAGAGAGAACACAGTAGATATTATTGATGTGGAGCACGCGATCAACTAGGATGAACTAGTTTCTTCATTTGGCAGTCGCATGCTTACTTATTATGTCAAAATAATTGAATTGAATACTTATGGTATTATCCAATTTTCACTTATGCAATATTAAATGAAAGCTATATTATACGAATGTATTTATATGCGTAGATTATGGACCCTAATCAAGGACCGTCCTTTATGAATGTCCCCCAATGAGCGGTTATTTTCGAGGAGGTACAAACGAGTAAAGCTACATGTTTGAATTATTTATAGGGATTTTATACACACGGATCCAAACTAACACCCTATGCATCTGGATTGGGCTCGGTGCGAAAATTTGGCCTACCACAGGGGCGGATCCTTTCCCTCTGCGGGTTGGGGATAGCGACCAAACGAGCACACCCGCCAGCGGGAATGGGCCGCTATTTAATCTGTTTTTGCTTTTTTCATATTATTTTTGTTTTTAATCCAAATGATAAGTTTTTTTAAGGGAATCCAAATGATAAGTGACACACCTGTCTCACGAAGCAATTTGGACCTAACGTTTTTTACAACTAAGGTTGTCATCAAATAAAAAACAAAAACTTGCCATTTGAAAAGGAAATTCCCATATTGACAACTAAAGTTGCCACCCTTGTTATAAAAACATTCGGAGTTACCATGTGTTCGTGCCATACGTGTGGCACTTTTGCAGTCCCTTATTATGAAGAACTTTCAATTCTTTTTCTTTTTCTTTTTCCCTCTTTCTTTCTTTAATAACAGAAAAAATCATAAAACAATTGAAATCATGAACAATTCCTGAATTCATGAACCTAAATATCGTAACAATTTTACATTTTCTTAACATTTTCAAATTTGACCCAAGCCATTCAAACTTCCTAACATTATTTTTGGAAGTCCACATTTTTTTTAAACTATAGAACATTTTCTAAACTTCATGAATATTTTTTGAGTTAGAGAACATTTTTTTAAATTCGTGAAAAATAATCAAGCCCGTGAACATTTTTCAAACTCAGGAAGAGTTTTTAAAATTCGTGAATGTTCTTTGAATTCACGAGCCTTGTTGAAAATTCATGAACTTTTTCGAATTCATGAAAATTTTGTGAATTGGTGATATTTTTTTAACTCTTGGATATTCTTGAAATTCATGTTTTCTAAATCGTGAACATTTTTTGAAATTTATGAAGTTTCTTTTTCAAAAATGGAAAGTAAAGATGCTAAATTGGCGACCATTCAAATTCATGAACATTTTAAAATATTCAGAACATTTTTTAAACCCCAAATGTTTTTGTGAAAGCAAATGAAAGACCAAAAAAAAAACTGTAATGGAAAATCAAGGGAGTCCGAGCCCGCAATAGACCGACCGAAGTGTGCAGGTGGGTGCGAGTTTGCTCGTTTGCCCCAACAGGAGCACTCCAGGGAGAATAATTTTAGTTGGAAGGGTCCCTAGGATCACCATAACAAACCCGTCCGTCCAGAATTTTTGGATACGAATAAGAAAATGCTTTCACAGGCATATCTGGCCAGCTGGCCCATAATCCGGGGAAGGATACTTGGGAAAAAGTGTGAAACTGGCAAGGCCCAATTAGATATTTTTTAAATATGCCATGGACAGAAAACATTGTTCCGTGGTCAAAAAGCATAAGAAGGCATAAATTTGGAAGGGAATAAACATAATTGTCAGTAGACCGCTAAACTTTGTCATCTCAAACAGTCATACAGGAAAACACAGAACTGCAAAAACAAATATTGGGGCACTAAATGAATAAATTTCCCCGGGACCATAGATTGCCATGTAAAATAATCTTAACAAAAAATAGTAAAAAATGTATAAATTTTCCAGGGCCCCTTAATTTTCGTGTATATATAGATAAGATAGTTGTCCCCCGTAATCTAGATGATAATGCCACATGTTGAGGGATTTCATGTGTAGATGCATACAGAAGTGCTGCATTTTAATTTTGTGATGCCCTATCTAAAACGGAGAAGTGCTCCATATCATGTATATATTGACATGGAACAAAAAATGTAGTTACAAAACCACCTACCAACACATAGAGTTTAGAATTGTCGGGGCAAACTGACAACAAAAATTGTTATCATGGCAACAAAATTGAAAAGGATGCCGTGGCATGATGGCAAAGACATCTTAGGCCAGAAATGGCTACATGATGTAATTGCTATGGAATAGCAATATAATTTACCATGGAAAGAAGGCATCTTAAGCCACCTCGTGGACAAACATTAGTTGCCATGGCAAACAAAAGTTTCTGTAAAAAGGCATGCTATGAAACCACAATTTTCCACCTGTTAACACAAACATGTCATGGATAACACATATTCTTAAAATCATGCATATATGCCTAACACACCAAATAATTCAATCATATTGTGAAATCTAGACTGACTCGTGAGCTACAGATATGAATTTATCTAAATATACTTATATTTATGGTTGGAGTGTGAAGTTGTCATGCTTCACGTCCTGGTTGTGGTGTGAAGTTTCCATGCTTTAATTTGATGTCTATATTTGCATTGTTCCATGTTTCGTTAAAAATATATTGCACACGCATTATTTCTCAAAAAAGTGTAGCCATTCTCCCAACACATAGCTCAAAAGTATGTGACATGGACTACAAGGGACTTGATCATACTTAGCATACTACAAGGGAAAGTATAGAAATCGAACGGAAAATATTGGGATTTTTGTTCGTAAAAACATGGCAAAATATCGAAAAATTTGTTGTCGTCACATGGCAATTGTACAATAATTTGAACTGCTCACATGGCAAAATCAAAGAAAAAAAAGGGGTTTATAAATAATGGGAAATCTTAGAAAAAAATTGTAGTGGTCGCATGACATTAACTTTCGGAAATTTTGCAATCGTCACATGGAAAAGATAGAAAAAAATGAAATTTATGAATTTTTTACTCTCAAAACATGTCACATTTGAGAACTTCTTTAAATAGCCACATGGAATATCTTCAACATTTTGTACATACCATAGGGGAAAATACAAAACATTTTTGTTTCTTGTAATCATGGCAATTTCTAGAAAACTTGCAATGATCACATGTAAAAATTAGGAATTTTGGTTCTCCAAATAATGAAAACCTGTTGCAAATTTTGTAATAGTCACATGACAAATTTAGAAGAAGTTTGAACTGGTCAAATGGCAACAAATTTGAAGATGCCATGACAGCATCATCTTAATTAACAAAAGAATTATCATTCGTAGAAAAATTGTCATCTATCAATCACATGCCCTAGGTGTATATATGGCCAGAAAAGTACAAACGACCAACAAACAAAAGTTGTTGGGCAAAAGCATCCCCCAACAAAATCAAGTTTTGTCATGGAAAACTTGATGGAGTTGGCTGGCCCTAATACTACGTTCTCACATCCCAACTCAACACAACATGTAGTGTTTTACAAAGTTACCTTGCTAGGTGTTACCCGTAAATAAAGTTGCCCCACTAAGTTTTATAGAGCTACGATGACCTATAAATAAGTGTTACCACTCATGACCACATTTTTTTCATATGACGCTATTGCTATTCCAACCCCCATGTTATTTTTTTACGTCGTCGTGCTCAGTTCCATGAAACTACCATGCTCTACACTAAGTGAACCACCATAACTACAAAGTTCAATGAAGCATGATTCTTCTTATTGCAGCACTTCATTATAGTTTTCAAAAAATTCCATGCTTATTTGGACAAAATTACCATTCTAAGTCTAATGGATTTACCATGACCAAATGTAAGCGTTGACTTCGTAGTTATAATGAAGTTGCCATGGTTTCCTACTTGTTGGTGGAAGTTGCCATGTGGTAGCTACAATATCTACCATCTCAATTTTCACCACCATCCATTTACATTTGAAGTTTGATGAAAAATGTGATATAGTTAGTACTAAACCCTGAGATGGAAACTTAAAGTTGAAACCAGATTACACATGTACATATGCATATTGGATCCAATCGTTTATGGAAATCTCATTTAGTAGGATCAAATGCAAGAGAAAAAGGATAAAAATGCCACATGTGACCGAGAAGCATCAACATGTCCTCCTTTAGGAGATGGGGAGCTTCATGTAGGCCTCGGGCGGGACCTCATCAGACGGAGAGGACTATGGTCATCGTCGTCACTCTCCTCCACCTCCTCGTCGTCATCTTCATCATCGGTGTCTTCATCCTCACCCGCATCTGAGCCCACCGGGCGATCGATGTCGCTCTCCACATCAATGGGCATTCGGTCAACCACCGGGACGGATCTCACTAGCCCGGTAGAAGCCTGTTGAGTGGAGAAGATCACATTACAAGCAAATATCGGGACAATGAAGGAAATCACTCGGACGTAAAGGGCTCGTAGCTCAACTCATTTGATAGATTCTCCACCGAGAAAGAGGCATCGTCCTGGCCCCCTGGGATTGTCCCTCACCAAAGTGATGGCCATGATCTTATCTTCCAACTGCTTCTCCGTAAGCTCCTCCGGGTGAACACGAGTTCGGTCATCCGACCCCTTATACATCCACATGGGATGGGCTCTCGCCTGAAGGAGTTGGATCTGACGCTGAAAGCAGACTTCCAGGAGGTCCATTCTGTTCATGCCTTTACGCATCACAGCAACCAGCGCAATCACCAGAATGTCTACATCGACGTTCTCCGCCTTCGACATGGTCAAGGCAGGGGCCGACCTAACCCTATCGATGGAATATGGTGGAAGACCCGAGTGACCCTCGCCGACAGAAACGTCTTGGCAGTAGAACAGAGAATCCTGCCACCCCTTTACAGAATCAGGAAAGCTCATTGAGAGGAAACTACTCTTGCCCCTAAGGTGGGTACCTAGACCTCCGCAGAGCTGCACTACATTGGTTTTGCCCCCCGATTGAGAAGACTTCTTAAGAGTCATCACTCGGCAAGTAAATAAGTGTTTGAACAAACCCCAGTGCGGGTAGCAACCGAGGAAGTTCTCACACAGAGACACAAAACAGCCAAGTATGAGACAACATTCGGAGGAAGATGGTGCAACTGTGCGCCAGAGAAGTCTAAGAAACCCCTGAGGAAAGGATGTGGAGACAGGGAGAAACCTCTCTCGACGTGGGTGACGAGTAGCACTCGCTCGTCATCTCTCGGTGCTGGCTCGAACTCGCCGTCTTCGGGCAACCGCCAGCTCCCCGGAGCGACGAGGCCGCCTTACTCCAACTCCTGTAGACGCACGACCGTGACCTGGGACGGCATCAATCAGCCTGGATCCAGCCCGGCGGGAGCGTCCCACTGCTCGAAGAAGATCCACGCAATCCCCTCTTGACTTATTCGGCCTTCGCCATCGCCCCTTTCACCATGGCGCTTGATGGGAGGAGAAGAACAAGCGGACGCCGGCGCCGAAACGCGGTGTGTGGTTATGAGGCTTGGAGATGGGAAGAGAAAAGCCCTGATTTGAGGCACAGTACCTTTCCCCTCCCTGCCAAAGGCCTTAAATACCGCCGGAGAAGATACCCCATCAAGTGTGCTGCCGCCCCGAGGAAGATCCACAAGATCCCTATGACTGCACGCACTGTAGCATGACGCTACAGTGCAGGCATGGAAATCGGGGCGTCGGGCCACTACCTCCACTAACCACGTCGCCTCAAATTTTGGTCGCCCCCCGCGCGCCTTCAATTCAAAAATGCGGAGGAAACCGCTCCACCTCGCGACGCGAATGGACTCCGTGTTCACGGCGTATGGTGAGAAGGGCCGAGCGTTTTTCCCAACTATCCCTCCGCGGGATACCGATAATTTGTGCAACAGAAAAAAGCGATCAGGTCGCCCCTACACTGCTACGAGTGGATCCATTCCGGCTCACCGACTGGATGCTTGGAGCTCTGGGCCCACGACCATCCAAATTGTCGAACAAATCTCCCCGTAAGATGTTCGATCTTACCAAATGTAAACTTACCGGCACGCCCAGACATTCGGGATTTCTTGCTCTTGAATCTGTAGTGGCTATCTAAGAGTCTGAATGACGCCACCTCTCAGGGCGACCCCCGTGTCTGAGAAATGCCGAGGGAGTCATTCACTCGGCCAGAAAACCCCTACTAATTCGGGGGCTACTAACGGGGTTATACTCAAGGGGTAGGCCTACGAACCCATTTCCATAGGGTCCACCTAAGTACCCGCAAGGACATTAGTGCCCTACAAGCCATCGTGGGAGTCTCAACCTCATTCGGTCATTGTGCTCTCACTCGTCCATGAGAAGTCACTCGGTCTGCTTTGCGGCAGTCAGACGCTCCCCAACACTCGGTCTACAGCAAGGCAGGGACAACGAAGGGACTGCGGCCAAAGACTTAAACATATACGTGAAGGCACATGAAGACCGTGTTACCTGTAACATTGTATTTAAAGCCATCGTTTCTAGTAACTCCCGTTGTTATTAGCATTAAATGCCCTAGTGATGGCGCTCGGCTGGTCGTGGCGCACTCTATATAAGCCACTTTCGGGCTCCCTCTCTCGCGTTCAGCACTTGTAATCTTTTACACCCCCCATAAGAAAACACCGGCCTCCGGGCTCGAGTCGTAAGGCTATTACCACTCTCGAGTGGGGCTTGAACTCGTAAATCCGAGTGTATCCACTGCGCCTAGCTAGACTTCGCCCCGTAGTTCGTACCCCTCGTACTATTGTCAGGGTCATTCCCACGACAACGGCTTCGAGGAACACCTCGGTGTTGTGGAGTGTCGGATTTGACATTGTGGCGGCTCCGGGTCATGTGGTAGGGTGGCAACTCTGGTCGTTTGGGTGACACGGAGGTCGGCGCGTTGGGTACGCAGCATTAGGGCTGGTGTATGTTTAGTTGTATCGGTTTTCGGCCGGGTTTTTTTATAAACTTGTCAATTCTCTTCTTCATGCATTTCGCTCTCGGGATCCGTTGGCAACCGACCAACTGATTGTAATTTCTATTTTACGGCACATCACATTGTAGTTACCAACTCATAATAGTGCATAACAGGAAGAATATCTGGTGCTACCGGTAGCACCTAACATGAGGTGCTCGTGCTCCGGTGCCGCTAACATGAGGTGCCCGTGCTCCGGTGCAACCTCGGGCGTTGGATTGTGATCCAACGGCCAGCATCGCGGGAATGCAAGTTTATCATAAAACCCTCCGAACATTTCCAAAATGACAATTGGATCCACATTCTCACTATGCTACCCGTCGGATCGTGATCCAACCGCCGAGTTACATTCGAGCACCTCATTTTAGGTTGTAACCCTCGGTACAGATCGGCTCAAACGACTTAAAGTACCCCTCCATAAATTTCAGACTGTAGTGCGTATCGTCAGACCGATTGATCTCTGGTGGATAGATTAGATTGCCAATGGAGGCGCAGCAGTCCGCCGGCATGGCCGATCTCGCCGCCCGCCTCACCAAGCGCCTCGCGGACGCCAACGGCGACCGCAACCTGGTCTTCTCGCCCGTCTCACTCCACGCCGTCCTCGCGCTCCTGGCCGCCGGCGCCGGCGGGGAGACGCTGGAAGAGATCCTCCAAGTCCTGGGCGCGCGGTCACGCCGCGAGCTTGAGGACTCCGTGGTGCGTCTCTTTGACGGCCCCCTGAGGGACAGATCGTCGGATCCTGACGGCGGCGGGCCGAGCGTGGCGTTCGCGTGCGGCGTGTGGAGCGACCTGACGCGGCCACTGAAGCCGGGCTTCCGCGACGCCGTCGTCGGCAGGTACAAGGCCGATGCCAGCTCCGTCGACTTCCGCAACGACCCAGAGCAAGCGGTGCGGCAGATCGACGCGTGGGCCGCGGCGGCAACGATGAACCTCATCCGGTCCGCCGTCCCACCGGGAGCCGTTCACGAGCGCACCAGGCTCGTGCTGGCAAACGCCATCTACTTCAGGGGGAAGTGGGACCTGCCGTTCTACGAGAGCTCGACCAAGAACAGGCCCTTCTACCGGCTGGACGGCACCGCCGTCGACGTCCCCTTCATGTCGAACGACGGCCGTCACTTCATCGCCGAGCACGACGGCTTCAAGGTACTCCAGCTGCGCTACAAGAGCAGTTCACACTACCCTCGGACCCACGGCATGTCCATGTGCATCTTCCTCCCGGACGCGCGCGATGGCCTGGGCAGCCTACTGGACAAGATCACGTCGTCGTCCCCGGCAGGCTTCCTGCGCGAGCACCTGCCGCAGGGCTCGGTCTCGGTCGGCAAGTTCGGGGTGCCCAAGTTCAAGCTCTCCTCCGAGAGCAGCCTCACCGGCGTCCTCGACGACCTGGGGCTCCTGTTACCCTTCACCAAAGAAGCCGACCTCTCCGAGATGCTGGAAGACGACGGCCAGCCGATCATGGTGGAAGGTGTCTTCCAGAAGGCCGTCATCGAGGTGAACGAGGAAGGAACCAAAGCCGCCGCCATGACGTTCTGCCCAACCAGTCCGTCATACAGTCCGGACCTGTCACGGCGAGTTGATTTCGTCGCCGACCACCCGTTCGCCTACTTCATAGTCGAGGAGGGGTCGCACGCGGTCCTCTTCGCGGGGCACGTCGTCGACCCTGGCAATGGCGGCGGGGCGGTGATCCCGTCCCCGCCCCCGTTTCACCAGTGCACCACAACGAAAAGAGAACCTGACGATGAGGTGATGAACAAGTATCCGGTATACGACCCATATTCGCCGGTATACAGTCAAACATCGCCGGCATACAGCCCATATTCACCGGTATATCAACCATATTACAGTCGAGAATCGCCGGCATACAACCCGGCAGCTCTGTTTGGGAGGGACAGCGCCAGTCCAGCAGCATATCGGCCAACGCCGCCGAGGTACACAAATCCCCCGCCATAAAGTAACGGAGGAACCAGCGCCGGGACAAGATGAACTGCGCGACGAGAAAACAGACTAGATATTATGGACGTTAGCCTAGTGGTGTGTCCAGGACACATTTAGATATAACATAGATATTGCATATCTAAATGACTAAATCAAACATAAAATAATATATAAAAAATACCGACACGAATCTTCATGTAAGATTAATGATATAAAGACTTAGATGTGCAATACTTATCTTACATCTAGATGTGTTTTAGCAGAACCGTTATCGCTATATATCATGGGGCACGCGATCAGCTATGATCCAATAAATTCTCAAATAGTTTCCTGATTAGATGCCTTAATTCAGCAGTAGCATACTTGGATTACATATGAAGAATATTTGTATGAATAGATTTTGTTCATTGCTACGTTTCTTCTTCTGCAAGTTATTAGCTTCACTAGAAAACATGCACGTGCGTTGTAACGAAAGAAAAAAACATTCAACAACTCCTAACTCAATAAGCATGCCTAAAAAAATGGCACCTCACAATTTCACTACTTAGTTTCCTTCCCGCTCTCATCAACGATGTCCACGGTGTTCAACCGATCACAATGCATACGTACGTGGCCAATCTCAATATGATGATGTTGCCACCACACGATACACCTATCATTGAACCATTCAGTGCAACCAGGGGCGGATACACGACCCAGGCCCCCCAGGTTCTAGGCCCGGGTCCTGAGGCCCAACTTCTTTCTTGACTGTAGCAAAGGAAATGAGGTCCAAATCCACTTTTGAAGATGGCTCGGGGCTTGCTGCTCAATATGACATTCACCAAGTTTTAGATTGTTTTATAAACCTTTTGGAATTTACCGTTTACTATGTGGGTGCACCGAAGGTGGGTGCCGCCACTACTTTTAAAAAAAAGTAATGTTGTCATGTTAGAATTGCACAAAGATACTCCATTCTCTGTTTAATATAATAGAAAAATGTTTGGACCAAGCCTTTCAATTTTAGTTCCATGAAAATTTCAGCACCAACCCAAATCACCAAATTGAGTGAATTTCAGTTTTCTTCTCGGCCAAAAGGCCGAAATATTCAGTTGAAAGGAATTAAAAATTTGAACTTTTCTAAAATAATTTTGAAAAATATTTGAATTCATGTCTCTACTCGACTTGCTGAAATATTTTGGTCGAAAGGTAAATATTATAGTGACTGTTGAAATTAATGAAATTCAGTGAATTGCGTCGAAATCTCATTGAAAGTGAAAAACATGGTTTGGACACAACAGGGACTCTGAGTGCAACTCGACGTGTGTTGGTGATGGGCCTCATTTAGTTTGAGCGAAGCAGTTTTTACCCGGCATATCCTCTTCTGCTAGCAACCTAGCACCAACAACGGACATGCAGACGGTTGTGGGGATGATAATGTGGGAGATAGCCATATGTTATATTTCTAAATCTGCCAATTCGAATATCAACATATGATATTTTTATAGACTATGACAATGCAATTTTGCGTTTGTGGACAGAGATGTATTACTGAAAATTTTACTTTAGACCTTTTTTCAATGCCACACTAAACTGCCCGTACAAAAGTACCCAGCTAAAATCAAATCCGAACTAACCATCCTGAAAAGACACCCAGAGTATACACATCGAAACCTAAGCCTTTCCATGCTTGACAATGGATCATGTAGCAAAGAAGTTGTAACTATAATATCAGTCGATATTGATTCTGCTAAGCTGGGTATTCAGATTTCGGTGAGGCGGCCTTGTTTAAAACCGAGATGATAAAAAGCTCGGCACCTCGATCTTGATTGAAATAACACCTACATGTCTGCAGCTTCTCAATCATAGCAACCTTGACAACAGGGCCGGGCCGGCAAATTATGGAGCCCTGTGCCAAACTAAAAAATAGACCCTATCTTATTAGAAAAATGAAGTAACGTTCACATAAAAATATGATGCATATAATATAATGTCTTACATAATAATTGGGTATATAAAAAAAATCATACATGTTCAACTCCCATTTGCATAATATTTATTTGAACAACATCATTCTTTTAGTATTCTTTGACATAAAATCTTCAATGATATCCGTGTAAGCAATTTTGAAAACCAATTTTGAAACCAAGAAATATTTTTAAAAATGTGAACAAATTTGGAAGTGCGAAACCAAAAAATTAAAGCACCATCATTTTTTGGATCTTGCGAACAAACTTTTTAAAAGGAGAAAAACTTTGAAAAACCCCGAACAAATTGGAAAGTGCAGACAAATTTTTAAAGCAAGAACAAATTTTGAAACCGTGAACAATTTTTAAAGCACGACATTTTTTTGAATCTTGAGTACAAGATTTTGAAAAGGAAAACAATTTCCCAAAGGTATGAACAAATTGTTAAAGCATGAACATTTTTTGAATTTTGAGAACAAATTTTAAAACCGAGAACAATTTTGAAAAAATGTGCACAACTTTGGAAGCGCGGACAATTTTTTAAAGCATGAACATTTTTTGAACCTTGAGAATTTCTTTGGAAAAGAGAATAATTTTGAAAAAAAAACAAACAAATTAGAAAGCGCGATCACATTTTTAAAGCACATACATTTTTTGAATTTCGACAACAAATTTTGAAACCGATTATTTTTTTGGAAAATCATGAACAAATTTGGAAGCGCAAACAATTTTTGAAATCACAAACATTTTTTGAATCTTGAGAACAAAGTTTGAAACTTATAACAAATTTGAAAACCCCAAACATATTTGGAAGCGCGAATAAAATTTTAAACCACGAACATTTTTTGAATTTTAAGATTTTCTTTTGAAACCGAGAACCATTTTGCAAAATTATGAACAAATTTAAAAGCACGAACAATTTTTTAATATACGAACATTTTTTGAATCTTACGATTATTTATTAAATGAGAAAAAATATGAATCTTAAGAACAAATTTTGAAACTGAGAACAATTTTTGAAAAATACAGAACATTTTTTCAAATCGAGCTCATTTTTCGAAAATATAAAAATATTTTTTTAGAATCTAGAACATTTTGGAAACAGAAACATAAAAGAAAAAAATAAACATAAAAGAATAAATAAAAATGAAAAATAAAAAAAATCGGTTCAGGAAACCTTCTAGAAGTTTTCCAAAACCTGAAAAATCCTGCTAGAAAAAAAACAGAAAAGAATAAATATAAATGAAAAAGAAAACAAATCGCTTCAGGAAACCTTATAGAAGTTTCCCAAAGCCTCGACACCGCTTCGCACAGAGCAGCAAATAGGGTTTTCCTGTAGGGACAGCCTTTTTTTTTAAATACATCTTAGGCCTACAGATAAATTTAGGGTCCATAAATTTTATGGGCCCTATGTGGCCGGCACACTTGGTACAGCTATGGACCCGGACCTGCTTGACAAGATTATTTACTCTGTTCGTTGCAGCTTCATCATCATAGAAAAACTTCATATTCTGTGCGAGTTGTTGTGTAGAGTGTATTGGGTGCCAATTCACTAGGGCAGAAGGTTAGGAATAACTCATCACGACACGCTCTGGGACTACAGTGCACCATCTGCTGCTGCAGGTGTTCCCGCAGTGTGACCTACGCTTGTTCACCGTCGTCTCCGAGACTCCAATGCCATGGTCTGCTCCAACAGCATGATCACTACACATAGCCAGCACAACGAAACAAACCACATAAGAACCATGTAGCAAGTAGCAACAAATCGAAGACCTCGTCTCACTTCTAGACTTATTTTCTTGCGAGTCCTCAATTTTGGACTTTTTTGCGGGGGCTCAATTTTGGACTTGATCACCACTCATAGGACTTGAACGGAAAATGACAACATATTAAAGCATGCTCTATCTAGAGACCCCAAAACTGAACCGCATTTGTACAATAGTAGCTTGAAGCCCTCAATGTTAAGAACAAATCAAATAAGCAAATAAAAAATCACATGAATGAAGAGACTATTACGAAAAGTGCCTTTTGGCTCCCGAGCTCATTTGAGCTCGGGTGAACAGTAAAACCGAAAAACTTTTGAAAAAAGTTCAAAAAAATTTGAATTTTTTTAAGACCAAACTTGTCAAAAGTCAAAGTGTAACATTTCTACAAGGCGTGGCAGTGTTCAGAGTAAGCCACGCCTTGTAGAAATGTTATTTCATGCTAAATTTTTGCATGCACTTAGGACTTTTGACAAGGTTGGTCCAAAAAAAATTCAGATTTTTTTAAACATTTTTTGACTTTACTGTTCACGTCCGACTATTACAATTCATCCTATTTACTTCTCGCATTTCACTCTCAAGGACTGTATAAGTTGTGCAGCAGAAGTCCAGTGATATTCTCAATTGGGCTATAAAAACAATATAAGAATGTTTCGTGCAACAACCTTTACATGTACACTGTATCACGAAAATGTCAATAATACACTGGATAAAACAAATTTGAAATCTGAACAGCTTGCAAGCATATCGATATAGTAACAGGGGTAGTTGACACGTTATAAAACAAAAACAAGAAACAAATTAGCAATAACGCAGGTAATATAGAGAGAGGGCTGAAACAACGTCCCGATTCAACTATTTGATTCGTTTTCATGGCCACACTTGATGCACACACGCAGTCCAAAGTCCAAACACAAAGGAGATACCTATGTGTGTGTGTGTGTGTAAGGTTTGGGTTCTAGAGACGGGAGCTCCTACCTGCCGCATTATGCGGCTCACGCGCACCGGGGGGTACTCGGCCGGTCAAGATTTTATTTTTATGTCTCAAAAAAATCGAAGAATTTCCTTTTTTCCTTTTCTTCTTATTTTCTTTCTTTTTTTACGAATTTAAAGCAAAAACATATTTCGAATTTGAAGAACAAATTTCAAATTCGTTTTTCTTGAACAATTTTTTGAAATTAGGAACATTTTTTAAAAGCAAGAACATTCTTTGAAATTTAAGAACAATTTTTGAACACAAACATAGTTAACAAATTGGACAAAATTATAATATTTCGATTTGTCTTTCAAAATACAGTACATTTTTTGAAAATACCAAACATTTTCTTTAAAATACTAAGAATTTTTTTAAATACCAAATATTTTCCGAAAGTCCCAAGCAATCTTTGAAGTTATGAATGTTTTTAAAAAATACGGCAACTATTTGAAATTTACAACACTTTTTTTTAAATCAAATTTGTTTTTTGAATTTGAAGAACAATTTTTCAAAACCCAGAACATTTTTCTTAAAATCCAGAAAATTTTATGAATTTATGAACAAAGTTTGAAAAATGAATTTTTTTATAAATTGGATCATTTTTGAGAAGCAAGAATTTTTTTCTAAATTTAGGAACAATTTTTGAAAAGGAACTTCATTTCGAAATTGAGCACAATTTTGATATTTCAAACATTTTTTTGAAAATACCAAACATTTTCTTTAAATCACAAACATTTTTTGAATTTATGAATTTTGATGCTATGAATGTTTTTTAAAAAGGTAACTATTTGATATTTAGAACATTTTTTAATAAAGCGAAAATATTTTTTGAATTTGAGGAACAACTTTTAAAAATCTATTTTTTAAAATCCAGAATATTTTTTGAAATAAAAACAGGAAAGAAAAAAGAAACAGAAAGATAAAACGGTTCAGGAATCCTTCTATAAGTTTTCCAAAACCAGAAAAAACCGGTTGGGACTCCATGGAAGGTTTGCAAAACCAGCAAAACCGCCTGAAGTGGGCAGGCCCATGAGCGTCGCTTGCATCCGTATCCCATGTATGAAGCCTCGGCAGTTTCACTGTCCGTTTCCTTCCACTAGTAACAATGCACATGCAACGCACGTGTTCATCATCAAATATAAATGTGAGTATGCTCAAAGGATCCGAAATTTAAAATCCCTGTCCTAGTATTATTTATAATAAATTTGCTTAAATGGGAACCTATATAAAACTATTCTAGAATGAGCTCTCGGAGATAAATTATAATTAAACATAAGAATCTTAACATTATCGCAGGTGCAGGACGTCTTCCACAGGGCCGTCATCCAGGTCGACGAGGAAGGAACAAAAGCTGCCGCAGTCACCATGTCAAGTTTCTACAGTCCGGCATGCCCTCCTGACCTGTCACGGCGAGTTGATTTCGTCGGCGACCACCCGTTCGCCTACTTCATAGTCGAGGAGGCGTCGCACGCGGTCCTCTTCGCGGGGCACGTCGTCGACCCTGGCAATGGCGCCGGGGCGGTGATCCCGTCCCCGCCCCCGTTTGACCAGTGCACCACAACGAAAAGAGAACCTGAAGATGAGGTGATGAACAAGTATACGGCTTATGGCCCCGTACAGCCGGTATACAAACCATTATCGCCGGTATTCGATCAAGTATCGCCGGTAGATCACCCATACTCGCCGGCATACAGTCCAACGACTCCAACATCGCCGGTATACCACCCATATTCGCCACCATACACTCCAACATCGCCGGTATACCACCCATATTCGCCACCATACAGTCCAACATCGCCGGTATACCACCAATATTCGCCACCATACGGTCCAACATCGCCGGTATACCACCCATATTCGCCGGAATGCAGCCATGTACCTTATAGTCCGCAATACAGCCATGTACCTTATATAGTCCGCAATACGAAAACCTCCCACAACCATACCCATACGGTCCAGAGGAACCAGCGACCGAAGAAGATGAACTGCCCGCGGAGAAAGCAGAGTAGATATTATGGAGATGAGCCTATCTATTACGGGGTCCACTAGTTTCTTGATTAGATGCATTAATTTAGCAGTTGCGTGCTTCGATTACTCGTGTATGTAATCTCAAACAAGGTTATCTTATTTTTAAATGAGCTTTTTTACGGTACCGTGTACTGTTTAGAGGAAAGCCAGCAGTATAACGTAATCTAACCGTTAATTTTGTAAGGGTACGATGGGCAGGAAAATATGTTAGTTATACTGTAATTTACTAACTAATAGAGCACTTCACGCCGGTCACATTATCCCCTTCTCCCTGCCGTCATTATCCCCTTCTCCCTGCCGTCGCCGCCGCACCACCCGTCGCCGTCGCCGCGGCCGCCACCCATCGCTGTAGCCCCGCCCCTTCTCCTTGCAGTCGCCGTCGCCGCCACGCGCCGCCGTCGCAACCGCCGCCACTAGCCGCCGTGGCCACCGCCGCTCGCGTCAATCTCCCTGTCGCCGCGGCTCACCCCTCCTGCCGTCGCCGCCGCCGCCGCCACGCGCCGCCGTCGCAACCGCCGCCACTAGCCGCCGTGGCCACCGCCGCTCGCGTCAATCTCCTTGTCGCCGCGGCTCCCCCCTCCTTCTCCCTGCCGTCGCCGCCGTCGCCACGCGCCGCCATCGCAGCCGCCGTCACTCGCTGCCGTGGCCACCGTCGCTCGTGTGGTTCTCCCTGTCACTGTCGTGGCCACCGCCGCTCGTGTCGTTCTCCCTGTCGCCGCCGCGGCCGCCACAGCCACTCGACGTAGTTGGCCCCGCCATCTTGGACCTCGGCGGCGTTTCCTCAACCTGGTAAGGACTGCTCTTGTGACGCATGAATTTTTAACAACAAATCCTGTTAATTAGTACTGCATCATGATGGGAAAAATCACAGTTAGATCTTGCAGTGCACGCACGCGAAAACAAATGTTGTTATGGATGGCATTGTCATCTTGGCATATGGTGTTTATTAGTATGCATTGTTGTTGTTGACTCGTGCTCAGCTGAATGTTGAATGCTCCTGATGCACAGACCTCTGATCTGTCGCGGACAAATCTGCATATTTTGAGAGTCGTGGACAAGTGATCTTTCTCTTTTATGCATATTCCTACTAGTTTGACGGTTGGATAAATCTGTGTGTTACTCTCCTATGGTTTTTGGTTAAATCACTGTTGGTGCAAATCAGGAAGTGCTAAGTGGAGTATATGTAATGTTTCTGTTTGATTATGTATAGAAGCACTGATACGTGTTTAAGTTTCACGAGTGGAATTCAAATAACTCAGATTTGATTCTTTTTTAATTGCAGGGTTTGACATGGAATATGGGAGTGCCACCCTCGAGAACATTGCAGAATATGACATGGTGATCAGTCAAATTTTTGGCAGCGAGGAAGAAGGTTACAATTACTATAATGCATATGCTCGGTCAAAGGGTTTTGGTGTTAGGAAGGAAGAACTGACCAGGAAGTCGGGCACAAACATAACTTTTCGTCGCCTTTATGTTTGTTGTAAAGAAGGATATCGGGCGAGGAAGCACTTCGAAAAAACTAAACGAGTGCGAACTCCTAGGCCGCTGTCACGTTGTGGATGTAGCGCCCGGATGGAGATCGAGCTTCGTATGGATAATGGTGAATGGTTTGTAAAAGATTTTGTGGACGAACATAACCATCCACTCGCTAAGCCTGACCAGACAGCTTTCATAAGATCACATCGCGGACTGAGTGATGTGCAAAAGGCTGATGTCATTGAGTATGGAATTGGTGGCCTTCGGACACATCAAATAATGGAAGTAATGGAGAAGGATAGTGGTGGTTACAGCAAGGTAGGCTTTATTTCTCGGGACCTGTATAATTTTGTTGCCAAGTACAAGAAGGAAAGGATAGAAGGCCGTGATGCCGAATTTGTACTCCGTTATATGGCTGCCCGAAAAGACACAGATGGCGAAATTTTTTTCCAAGTACACCACTGATAGTGAAGGACATCTGCTGAACATCTTTTGGGCAGACGCACAGTCTCGGATTGACTATGATGCCTTTGGTGGCGTTGTGATCTTTGATAGCACTTACCATGTGAACAAATACAACCTGCCATTTGTCCCCTTCATAGGAGTGAATCACCATCGCAGCACAACCGTGTTTGGCTTCGGTATTGTCTCGGATGAGACCGAGGCATCTTTTGTGTGGTTGCTTGAAGCATTTTTGGAGTCAACGAAGCAGAAACATCCGAGATCAGTAATCACCGATGGTGACCATGCGATGGCGAAGGCAATAGCGGCGGTTTTGCCAAACACAGATCATCGGTTGTGCAGTTGGCACATCGAGGAAAACATGATACGAAACCTACGGAAGCAAAAGCTCAAGGACTTTAGGAAATTTGTTTATCACATATGGGATGTCGATGAGTTTGAGAAACGTTGGGTTGAGTTTATGGTGGATTATGATATCTCTGAAAAAGATGCTTGGATTATGAGGATGTACAAGCTGAGGAAGAAGTGGTCTAGGGCCTATACGAAAGGTAGATATTTCCTTGGCATGCAGAGCAATCAGCGTAGCGAAAGCCTAAACTCTAGGCTTCATAAGAATCTGGATAGGAGAATGTCACTTGTTGATTTGCTAGAGCACTCGGATCACTGTTTATCGCGTATCCGCAAGAATGAGGCTGAGTTGGATGCTACAGCTTCGGATACAGTACCATTTACTGAATTAGCAGCTGAACCGCTTGAGAAAAGTGATGCTCTCATTTATACTCCAGTGATGTTCAAGAAGGTAAAACAGCAAATCGAGTAGTTGTCAAAATGGGAAGTAGCAGAAGTGACTAAGAATGACGATGTTGTTGTGTATACAGTCGCTCGCAAAGAGAGTAGGCATGTGACGTATGATGTGAGGTTTGACATGGCAGGCCCGTTGCTTCAGAGTGTGAATTGTCATTGTCTGAAGATGTACTCGGAGGAGATCCCGTGTGCACACACTTTTTCTGTTCTAAAATACCTTGGCTTAGTCAACATTCCTAAGTGTCGTGTCTCGACAAGATGGGCGATGGTCGGCAAGTCCGCATTTGACCCAGAGAGGAATGGTAATGTGCACGATTGGTCTGAGCGGATGGATCGATACCATGAACTCCGCAACATTTGTAGTATGTATTTATTCAAAGCTTCAAACAGCCTGGAGATGTCACAGAAGGTGGTGGCTTTTCTCAAGGGTATTATAGCTGAAGGCGAGGAAGACAGTGGGAAAAATGAGGCGGCATCACTGGGCCCTCTTCCAGCATATTTTTCAGGGTCAAACCAAGCATGTCCAGGAAATATCCGGAATCCAAAAAAATTAAATCAAAAGGAGCTCCATCCAAGACATCCAACAAGAGGTGGAAGCCCTTTAACGAGATTTGGAAAGAAAAAAATGTTTAGCACAAGTGATGCATCTCCTGGAACTTTTTTTTGGTTGCATTGTGTGACAGAACATTTAGTATGCTTAACAGGTATGACTTTTCAGTACTCGTGTTCTCTCTCTCCATTGTCTATTTTTCATCTTTTTCTAAACGTGATGTCCACTTCTGCATTAGCATAAAGGTGTTTCTAATGGTTTTCGAGGATTACATGTAACTCTAAATGCAAGTAAAGTTGCCCAACATTATGTACTTCCCATAGGGCTGGATATACTGCACTTACGTTAGTGAGGTTTCTCTTGTACCTTCATAATGTCTTATAGTTATAATCGAGGTTAGTCATATATAGATGTAAACAGCCGTTTGTCAGCTAAAATGTTAACTCGCATAATAAGATTCCACTGTACTAGATATTTGTTTTTCTGATATTATCATGTATTGGAGGTTGACTATGCGTGTACGCCAGAGGAAGTGCAGCAACATTTTCCTTTTGTTGTCCTTCAAGTACTGCATTAGCTAGTCTTCCTGACAGTCTAAAAGACAAGTTGCTGCTTGATGCCCAGCATAGAGGAAAACTTGAAGATCTGCACACAGCTCTTTACTAGAAGTTTCAGCAGAGGGTGCGCTGCAGCTGTTTCACGAGAGTATTCTTGAAGACAATCGTCGACCAGAGGAAAGCAAGCTCTGAACTATTCCAAAGGACCTTCTGTTGTTGTTGCACTTCTGCCCAGATGTTCAAGTTTCTGAAGAGTTGAAACGAGTTTCGTAAACAAGGTCGTAAATGCATGCACTACTGATTTCGATGTCTGGTAGAATCAACTAGACGAGTTATTCTGAAGGATGTAGTTATAAATCCTTTGATATTAAGATTTTCTTATGTTGTCACACTTTTGTTTGCCATGAACTATTGTAAAATTGTACTCCCTCCGTTCCTAAATATAAGTCTTTGTAGAGATTCCACTAGTTACTACATACATATTAAAATGAGTGAATCTACATTTTAAAATATGTCTATATACATCTGTATGCAGTTTATAGGGAAACCTCTAGAATGACTTATATTTAGGAACGGAGGGAATAGTATGAATGGCAATAATAGTATCTTTCTTCCTTGTGTTACTTTACTTGAGCCTCTCGGAACTTGCTTGTATTGGCAGTATTGCTATCTATGTTGATTTGATCCATTGTGATAATTGCTACACTCGGTGCAGATGTCACTAGACATTCTACTTTTGCTAGTTATAAGTTTGGAAACAATCTAATACTTCATCATACTGACAATGTGATAATCATGCATAGTTAAGAATTAAAATGCATTATTACATACTTGATGAAACATCTCATCTCCTTTTGTTTTCATATCAAGGAGCATTTACCCATATTTATTTTTTATTTCTTTTGGGTGTTTTGGCAGACAGGAAATGGTCAGCAAATGCACTCAAATATGCCCAACTGAAGGGCCTGATACACTCCTCGAAATTGCTATGCCCTACTGCTGTTAATGTGATGTTAACTGCAGCATATTGATATACCCTTTGATGGTCCATGATAGTTGTTAGGGCCCGGAATTTTTTTTACCAAAATACCATTTTTAACATATTAAAAAAAATCTGAATTACAGACAAAACATAAAAAAAACCATTGGGGGACTCGAACCTATGATCTTGAGCATATTAGTGCACCAACCAAACCAGCTGAACATATCTTGTGATGTGAATTTTTAGGTATATAATTATTTACTTCACTTCAGGGAGCTTGTAATTAAAAATTATGAAAATTTATTAACTAGGGTCACAAAAAATAATTCTTTTGTATAGATAAGTCGAGTCATAAACATTTAGAGCATATGCAGACCAAAACTAGGGTGAATTTCATTGTTTTATGACATTTTATGTATTTTACACTTTTTTTATGACAAACTACTAAAATACAAGCCGAACGTGACGCAACGTGCATACGGTGTAGAAATTCGTTTAAATTATGCATAGACGACTAGCATGGGCATGCACGCACGTCGCGTCACGTCCGGCATTTGTTCTTGGCTGTTTTTGCATACAAATTCACATAAAAAACACGGATCGTCAGAAAATAGAAAAATTTGACGTGCATTATTGTGAAGTTCATTAGGAAGCGTGAAAAAAATTTAGGTCTGTTTGACGATTGGGAGTAGCAAGATCGCATTGTAACACCCCTTCCGTCCATACCGACACCGATGGGTTACACATGATGTGCATGCATGCATGCATGAAATGTGCCCAACTTTTGCCGGCACTTGAGAATGCACATCCAATTGTGTCACGCAAAATTTCAACGAAATCGAAGAACAAACGCACGCTGCGTCACGTCCGGCATCTGTTCTTGGCTGTTTTTGCATACAAATTCACAGAAAAAACACGGATCGTCAGAAAATAGAAGAATTTGACGTGCCTTATTGTGAAGTTCATTAGGAAGCGTGAAAAAAATTTAGGTCCGTTTGACGATTGGGAGTAGCAAGATCGCATTGTAACACCCCTTCCGTCCATACCGACACCGATGGGTTACACATGATGTGCATGCATGAAATGTACCCAACTTTTACCGGCACTTGAGAATGCACATCCAATTGTGTCACGCAAAATTTCAACGAAATCGAAGAACAAACGCACGTTGCGTCACGTCCGGCATCTGTTCTTGGCTATTTTTGCATACAAATTCACAGGAAAAAACACGGATCGTCAGAAAATAGAAAAATTTGACGTGCCTTATTGTGAAGTTCATTAGGAAGCGTGAAAAAAATAGGTCCTTTTGACAAATGGGAGTAGCAAGATCGCATTGTAACACCCCTTCCGTCCATACCGACACCGATGGGTTACACATGATGTGCATGCATGCAAGCATGAAATGTACCCAACTTTTGCCGGCACTTGAGAATGCACATCCAATTGTGTCACGCAAAATTTCAACGAAATCGAAGAACAAACGCACGTTGCGTCACGTCCGGCATCTGTTCTTGGCTATTTTTGCATGCAAATTCACAGAAAAAACACGGATCGTCAGAAAATAAAAAAAAATTGACGTGCCTTATTGTGAAGTTCATTAGGAAGCGTGAAAAAAATTTAGGTCCGTTTGACGATTGGGAGTAGCAAGATCGCATTGTAACACTCCTTCTGTCCATACCGACATCGATGGGTCACACATGATGTGCATGCATGCATGCATCAAATGTACCCAACTTTTGCCGGCACTTGATAATGCACATCCAATTGTGTCACGCAAAATTTCAACGAAATCGAAGAACAAACGCACGCTGTGTCACGTCCGGCATCTGTTCTTGGCTATTTTTGCATGCAAATTCACACAAAAAACACGGATCGTCAGAAAATAGAAAAATTTGACGTGCCTTATTGTGAAGTTCATTAGGAAGCGTGGAAAACTTTTTCTTGTTTTTGTATTTTTTATGTATTTTCGATGGAAAAACAATAAAATACAAGCATGGGCATGCACGTGTATCTGCCAAATTTTATATGATTTTATTCATGGCCAAACTTAGACTGAAAGATTGAGTCGTGCATTCAGTGTATGTATGTTCTATGTATTTTTGATGAGAAAACACTAAAATACAAGTTGTGCACGGGAGTTAGGTACAACTCTCGAAAAAAAGAAGTTAGATAAAGCTGTCATTATTCTCAGAATAAAATAATAACAGAAATCTACTTTAACATCCTTATCTAACCCATCATACTATTAAAATAATAACAGAAATCTACTTTAACATCCTTATCTAACCCATCCTACTATTAATTAGGGATAGCCATCCACCTAATCTGCCTACAATTCCTGCGGCCACCAGTTTTACATCGGCCTGCAGAAACAAACAGCCACCGGTTTCACATCGGCCTCCAGAAACAAACATGGAGCATCGTACTTATCACCCGCCACTGCCACCAGGGATTCCGCTGCCACCATTGAATCCGTCATCATCAGAGAACCCGCGGCCGCCACTCAATCCGCCGCTTGCAGAGAACCCGCCGCCACCAATGAATCTGCCACCAGGCAATCTGCAGCTACCAGAGAACTCGCCACCAGGCACTCTGCAAGAGAAATCACAGGCAAAAAGAAACATGGTAAGGCAATTTTGTACCTGGTTAATAGTACGACATACTATTTTGTTACGTAGATGTGCATATCACATCAGAATATATTTTTTGTTAGATTTGTATATTAGATCTATGTATTTTCATACGTACATGCAGCCACTGGCTTAATCAAATTAACCACCTACAAGATGAACTAGTGAGTTGACCTCAAATCCAACAGTATATTTTCCCATCCTTCCTTTTAGGCGACTTAAGGGCTGTTCGGCAACCCACCGGCTCCCTGGAATTCAAGGATCCGCGGAGTGTCTATTGATCCGCTCCACAGTTTTGAACTGCAGCTCCACCTGCTCCTGGAGCGGAGTGGTGGAGTGGAGGGACTCCGAACACGCCTTTAATAGCAAAGTCAAACTATTAAAACTGCTGTCAGGGCACTTACGTCTGTAAAGGTAGCATGCAGGTCGAAAGGTGCAATGTCCAGCTCAAGACTCCCATTCCAGAGCTTGTCAGGATATAAACCAATTACTCATAAGCAATATCATATTAGGGAAAAGGAAGATAGATAGGGCGATAAGGGAAACTAAAAAAAACATGAACTTCAAGAAAAATAGTTTCACACTTCAAACCATAATAAAATAATTTACCAGGTTAACTCAATTGCAACTACAGTTAACCAATTCTCTTCGAAACTCTTATTCACACACAAAGCATACAAATTTATCCATTGACTAATAAGAAAACTTGCACAGAGCAGGCCAAAGAAATATACAAAATCAGCCCTATAGGATTCTAAAGCTGATAATATCAGATGCCAGACAAAGGTTACCAGACAACCACACCAGTGATTACAGATTACATATATAGAAGAATGAACAGAAATGAAATCAACAACTACCTGATCAGTAACAACTTCAACAAGCTCCAGTTCATGGGTACGCCATTTTCTAGCACTGTCTGGAGGCAGCATCAAAACCATTACTGCGAAGCTTTTTGCAGATAGCTCAGCATCAACTCTGTTCATCCTTCATTAATGACGTTGACTATCATCCTTATTGTGTATATAATGCTAATTGATATCTTTTTGGTCCAATGATCAGGAAACACAAGCATGTTCCCTTATAGCATATCACGGAGTAATTAAAGAATTCATCGATGACCAAAGAAAAGTCATAGCAGATGTGGACCTAGATGGCTTACTGAGGATCCTTCCTGTCACAATTCGAAGGAACATGTGCAGATCGATAGCAGAGCTATACGACCCCACTTGTGACGCCTTCATCATTGATGGGGAACCACTAACCATGACTAGTCGGGACGTGGAGCAGATATTAGGTATTCCTGCACGGGGAATCATATGGCTTGAACCTGGAGGAAAAGATGTCAGCCTGATATACAGTGAGTTAGAAGCACATGGAGAGCACAGAATAACTTTTGCACAGCTGCAGAAAACCTTAAAAGCACATATAACGACCAACGAACATGGGATACAGTTTCTCCGACCCTTCATTTTGTATTCAATTGGGGTCCTACTCTGCCCAACAACTCAAAGATACGTTAGCTCAGCTTATCTGTCGAAAGTGGCGACAATAGAATGTATTAAGGCCACGGACTTTGCAAAGCTCTCGCGTGATCATCTAATGAAGTGCATTATCAAGTTTAATGCAGCGCGAAAAGATCCTGAAAGAACAGCACTCCAGGGTACAGTTAACCTTGAGGGGAACCTTCCGTTGCTCCAGGTTAACCCTAATAGTCATCATATAGATGTACGATTGTATCACAATATGGTCGGAGAAACTAACATCCACATTTTGTAGTTTTGGTTCTGGGAGAAGCGTCGTTTAGATAGATTAGACAGAACAATTGATTACAGCAAACGAGATACACCACTCGTCCAATACTGGGACGAGCAGAAAGCGCCCAAAGTCTGTGCTATTTTTGATAAGCATGGCCTTGAGGCCGGAGAGGTACATAAATTACGTAACGTTCAACATTTGTATTTATTCTGCCATTTTTTATTATAAAAATAAAAACCAATTGTATCAATTTATTTTAGACTGTACATGACCTGAAGGAGCCTTGGGAGGTACCAAGGTCACCGACACCTGAGATGTTTGATGAATTGCCACCAACAGATTCGAAGGTAATTTGTTATTCTTAAGCTTTGTATTTCTTTGTGACCCAATGAGTTACTAATTTTCTTATTTACTGATCTATAGCTGGTGCTGGTGCTTCATGACACCGTTTTAAGAATGAGAAAAGAATTGATGGAACAACACCTTCAGACCCGTGTACAAATGTTGCGCAAATTCAGACAGCTAGAGAAGGAGAATTCAGATATGAGGAACTTGCTATACACAAATCTGAACGCCAATGTAAGTACCCTACCATTCTAACACACATTTAGTCACTCTTTTCTTCATATGTATAAAATACTGACAAGCACGCACCTATGCAGGACTATTGGAGCCGACCAGAATATGATTACAATGCCGGTGACAAATCTGTTCCCTCGCCCCTTCGTGGGCGTGACTTGGCTTCAGACTTTGATGTAATTTACTAACTATGTTAATTATGTTAGTTAATTTTCACATTTTACAAGCTCCTTCCTCCGACTTGCAGGGTGCTCAGGATGACACCACTAGCGAGCACAAAGAGTTTGACAAAGAAGATGCCCTAAAATCAAACGTATGTATGTACATTAATGACGTGACTAGCTATTTTTTTAACAAACTCCTCTCTCTAACACGCAGGCAACAGGAAGTTCTACAGTGACAGGACATAAGAAGAGAGAAAGAAAATCCACTTCTGCAAAAAACAAGGATTTTATTTATTTTGTTGAACCCAAGAGAACTAAAAGAGGTAAGATACATCCTAAAGATGTGAGTACTACCAGAATGGGAACGGATGATGCTCCGGATGAGAAGATAGTTGAAGAGGTCATTGACTATGTCAATGCATCCCCGTCTTCGAAAGTGTTGGTACAAATTGACGAAATTCATCTCTATCGAGCTGATCTTAGATGCTTGACAGCTCCATGCTTTAAAAGTTGTAAAGATGGATGGCTAAAATGCAAGGTATGCGGTAACTTCTTAAATAATAAACAAATTGTTCTTTTCTTTTTGGAATCCTTACTACTTTGCGATTCAGATTTTGGATGCAGCCATAACATGGGTACGTCACATGCGCCCCAAACCAGATATTCTGGCCGACGGGAAGATTTACCTAGAGAGAGCATCAGTTAGCGGTGTGCTAGTCAGAGACGGAAGCGTTGCAAGTTATACCCGTGATCTACAGAACAAAACATGTGCTAGCAATCTTGGCAAAATGTACCTTTCCCATGATATGGTACGTCGCACTACCCTAAGTCATTTTCTAAATGGAACAAAACTAATTATGTGTAAATTGCAGGTTGCTCTTCCTGTGAATGTTAAGGATACACACTGGTACGTGTCGGTTGTCAATGCCAAAAAAAGGGTAGTGCAAGTTCTGGATTCAAAGCTATCAAGAACAAATCAGTTTAAGAAAGCCCATCCGGAACTAGAAAATATGGTACATTTTCTCAATGCTTACATACATACCAAGAGATAATTTTCATATTATGCCTTATATTTCTTAACTTATCATAGCTCAAAGGCATGCAACTCCATATGGAAGCAGCATTTTGGAATGGTTGCGAAAAACTTGATACTTGGAAGGATTTTGACATCAACACTTGGACAGTTAAAATTATCAAAAATATACCACAACAGCAAGACAGGTATAGTACACAAGCATTTGAAACCACACAATTAATTTTGGTACCAAAAAATAGTTATAACAATCCATATGAATGCAGCATGTCATGTGGGCTTTTTTCGGTAAAGAACATGGAAAACTTTACAGGCAATGATCTAGATGGAGCCTACACAGATGTCCACACTTATTTTAATCATACCAATCTCAATTTTACAGATGTGAAACTAACTCAACCTATTATGCAGGATGACATCCCCAGGTTCAGGAAACAACTCAGCGCCCTCCTAGTGGAGTCTACATTCAACTCAAAAGGACCGCGAAACAATGAAGAGTAGAAGATAGTCAAAGTCATTAATGAAGGATGAACATAGTTGAAAGTTGTCATGATTTGCTAGTTTTTCTACAATAAAATTTGGATTAATATTTTTTTAAACTTTATGCTCGTATTTTTTATGGTGTCATTGAACTTTAGAAAGTTTTACAATGAATTTTGTGTTTGTTATGTGAATCGGTTGAAACGAATACATGTGTAATTGCATGGACGCATATAGATAGTGTTTATGCTTGTGTTTCTTACAATTCTCGTTATACATAACGATGAAAATATATGCTTCTAGGGGAAATTTTCAGTTGCCACTTTCAACCATCAACTTTCGGATTGCGGCTTACTTTGGAGATGGCCTAAATTTAACTTTGAACTATTGCAAGCTTCTTACTTAATTTTGCAAGCTATTGTTGACCACATATTATTACGGGTTCTGTATGCCAAACAATTTTCTTTGTTTAATGCAAAATTTAATATATAACCATCTTTGTGTGCGTGAGTGGGTAAAGACTTCAGCGAGTTACGAATAACCTGAACATCCATACATGTACCAAATTGGCTCAAGCATAGAACACAAGAGAGTAAAATAAGACCTGTCATAGAAGGTATCTTTCCTTGTGACTAGAAAAGACGAGGTCAAAAAGTCTTGCGTGGAAGCAACCAGTATTTCCCCATTCTTAGGGGTACATAGATTATTCTGAACCAGCAAAAATAAATATTTGTTACCAAACTAGTTTTGTGCATCAAAAAGCATAACAAAAATGTTAAACTGTAGCAGAGAAGAGTTAGCAAGTACTACCCCCATAAGCATAAATGCTTCAGTACGAGCTTCCTCTGTCTGTGGGACGTGCAAATTCATCTCATCTCCGTCAAAATCAGCATTATAAGGGTTACAAACAGACTCATTAAATCTTAATGTTCTCCAGGGCATTATCCTTGCCTGTATTTAAATACAAAAGTAATCAAAGGTTAGACAAATTATTTAGTTCAGCAAGTAATGGTATGGTATGGAGCAATTTGTACCCTGTGTGACATAATTGACATTCTATGCAAGCTTGGTTGTCTGCTGAAGAGGACAATGTCTCCATCTTCTAAATGCCTTTCGACTATACAACCATAATTCAAATCCCGTGCGGCGATCCTTCTATCAGCGTACTTCAAGTGCCTAAATGTAGTCCAGGACAAAATATGAAAACTGCTTGTTGAAAAGAATCAGAATTTTAAAAAACAAATATATTTTTTTGCGAGAAAAAAAAAACAAATACAACTTGCAGCTTTGTTCCATCAGGTTGTATTATAAAATTTGCCCATGGATGTTTATTTGGTCCATTTCGTATACATTGACACAACTTCTCTATGTTATAATATGAAACTCGTTCTGGATAAGTCAAGACTCGAGCCATCAAAACAGGAATTTGCTCGAGTATCTCAACAGAAATGTTACTTTGATTAATCGAATATAAGTACTACCAGATTGAAAATGATCACAATGCAAATTGTGCAGCATAAATACAACATCAAATTACTTCTGAGTTTATATAATCTAATTAAGACTGTGTAGAATAACTTATCAATTGAATATCATAACTACAGAACCCTTAGAATCGTGATATTGATAATGCACAAGCCACCAACCAATACAGGAAGAACAATAGGAAGTCATAAGTCGAACTTATTACTTCAAAATATTCAATTTGTTGCCACAATTTATCTATTTTTAACTCATACCTTGTTAAATCTTTATATCCTGAACTACACTTCATGAAATTGCTCATAAGAGAATGTTCAGAAAAACAAATGAAGAGCTCTGAGTTATCTTACAAAGCAATTCATGGGTGATTCACCTTTATTAAGGGCCTCTTTAATGATTTGATTTGCAGCAACAATATTCTTCAATATGCAAGTAATACTATCTTCATTGCTGCAAGAAGCAAAGACATTACTGGCATTTCAGTGGCACATGGCTATGCTGAAACACTATTATAGAGAACAAACCTCACTACTCAGTACTCAATTAACAGAGCCTAGCAAAATGAGAATTAACCCATGCTCCAAATTCGCCAATCTAACTACTTTGGTACTCCCCAGGAACCAAACAGAATGGATCCACGGCAAGAACATTCTCGCTGATTGTGGGGAGGTGGAGAGGGGGAGCCGGTCCGTACCTGTGGAGAGGACCCCCGGGAGGCGGCGGAGGTGGGGCATGTCGGTGGGGATGGACTGCAGCAGCCACGCCTTGCACAACTCTGTGGCGCCCGCGGACGGCGCCGCTCCCCACAGCGCATCGACGAGGAGGAGGAGCGGGAGCAGGCTCTCTCTGTGCGGCGGAGGGAAGGCAACGCACGCCGGCGGTAGCCGGCACCCTAGTGAACGCACGAGTCCGCGGCGCCCGCGGTCGGCGCCGCTCCCCGCAGCACGGAGACGACGAGGAGGAGCGGGAGCAGGAGTGGGAGGTGCCGGCGGCGACGAGGTGAAGGGGAGGGAGGGCGACGCACGCCGGCGGTGGCCGGAACCCTAGTGAGCGCACGAATCCGCGGCGCCCGCGGTCGGCGCCGCTCCCCGCAGCGCGGAGACGATGAGGAGGAGCGGGAGCAGGAGTGGGAGGTGCCGACGGCGACGAGGCGAAGGGGAGGGAGGGCGACGCACGCCGGCGGCGGCCGGAACCGTACTGACCTTGGTGGGGAACGAACTTGGAGGGCCGGATGGGGTGAGATGCGATGGGCTAGTTCGACTGGCCGTTGCGGGCGGGCTGTTTTTTTTTTCCTTCCCACACGACTGTGATTTTTTATTTCCAAAATGCCCTTAGCACGTTTATACTGGAGGACTCCACCAGCGCGGTGCATGGTCTACTGTCCACGATTCGGACCCTCGAGCTGGGCATTACAACTCAATCGTTACCGTTCTTTAATTACGCATTGACGGCTCATATTTCACCCAGGGTACCATAAAAGAGCTCTTTTAAATATAAGTCTTTATAAAGATTTTTATATGAACCACATATGGACTATATAACATATTTTAAACGGTTGTGTTGTAACTCAACTAGCTGAGTTACAGTTATGGTCTCAGTCAATTTTTTTATACTGATTAATTGTTGTTTTCTTAATTGCTATTTAGAAACATTTCTAGCTGTTTTTATCTGTAGACAAAAACGTAATCAGCTGTATGAGTGCAAGTACGATTTACACGCCCATGTGGAACGTCTCGTACAGGGACTGAGATCCCGTGCCCCGCTCAAAGCAGGGCACGCTGTGCCCTGAGGCCCACGATCCACCATCCGCTCCCCATCCAACAGACTACAGCGAGTCAACGAAAAATAGGACCAGCCTGCTCGATTCAAAACGAAGCGACAGCGGTAACTCCCGTGGAGTTGTGCTGTCGTCGCCGCCGTGGGGAAGGGCGCCATGGGATCTCCGGCGGCGGCCACTGGATAAACGGCGCCGGCAATCCCCTCCGCCCCACGTCGTCTTCTCATCCCCGCCCCGCTCCGACGAGCTCCGACGACCGCGTCCGCCCTCCCGCCCCGCTCCGACGAGCTCCGACGACCGCGTCCGCCCTCCCGCCCCGCTCCGAGGACCACGTCCCCTCAAGGCTGGCGTCCCCTTCCTTTGTTCCACGCGCGACGACGCGAGACGAGCTGCTGGTCCCGTCGCCAAGGGGAAGGGAGACGAGCTGCTCCGGCTGCTCCTCCAGGACATGTCTGTACTACACACTAACAGCAAATTCAGTTAGCAGTTAGCACTGGACAACTCCAGGATACAAAATTCAGTAAAATGAAAATAGAGACAACATCAATAAAGTGTTTAATCTGCAGAATTTAGTACCGAAAATGAACTGAAGAAGAGTTGAACTGGGGCATTCATTATACAATCAATTAGAAAATAAAATCAAAATGAATTGAACAATGTACAAACTTTGAGCATTAGTAACTCAAATTTGGCAACAACAATCTGTTCTTACATAATCCTTGAAGTACATAAATTAGGCCAATCTACTTGCACACTTAGGCCACGAAAGACTATAGTCAGCCCCCAAAATCCAACACAAGATTTGTGACTTCATAATTCATTGCTACTCGATCGAGTGATATAATCATGCGAGTTTTGCAATTTGTTCTTGTTTCAGCTCTAACACGCTTTGGCTCATGATCGATTGTTATCCCTTTCTTTCTTATACCCTCATTGGAACAAACAAATTTGCATGAAGTCACTTGACCATCCATCTTGCTTACATGTTTGTTTCTCTTCCTCGCATCAAACCCAACACGGCCTCCATATGCAATCCAAAATAGCCAAGCTTCATCCGGTTTTCTAAACCTCATGCCAATTTGAGGCATCCCCTTGTCAATTTCTCCCATTGCAGAACACTTCGAATGCACAACACTCCCAATTGCATAGCACACTAATCAGCAGGAACTCTGTAAAATAAGACAATAAACACATCAATCAAACCTCAGATTAATGCATGACAATGGAGACAATATAGGGTAAAGAAACACACAATCAGAAATTTTTCCAACACTATTTTCAGTATTGAAGTAACAATTCAATGACATGGCTAATTTTCAGTACTAAACTAACAAGTAAGCACAATTTTCAGTTTTGAAATATACATATACAGAGGACGGACAAAGATAACCTGCTCTGTACTGGAGTGGTCACAGGGGCGGGAGCTCGTCGGAGCGGGGCGGAGCGGGAGGGCGGACGCGGTCGTCGGAGCGGGGCGGGAGGGCGGACGCGGTCGTCGGAGCTCGTCGGAGCGGGGCAGGGATGAGAAGACGACGTGAGGCGGAGGGGATTGCCGGCGCCGTTTATCCAGTGGCCGCCGCCGGAGATCCCATGGCGCCCTTCCTCACGGCGGCGACGACGGCACAGCTCCACGGCAGTTCCCGGATCGTTGTCGCTTCGTTTCGGATCGAGCAGGCTGGTCCTATTTTTCGTTGACTCGTTGTACTCCGTCGGATGGGGAGCAGATGGTGGATCGTGGGCCTCAGGGCACATCGTCCCCTGCCTTGAGCGGGGCACGGGATCTCAGTCCCTCGTACAGAACCAGCTATGTAGACAGCCAATTTTGTTTTGCTTTTTGTCTACAGAGTTGATTACGTTTCTGTAGTGAATAATTACAAGTATTCATAGTCGGATGGCAACTGCATGTATTCGAAGTTAGGTCGCAATTGAAAGTATTCATAGTCGGATCGTAATTGCAAGTATTCATAGTCGGGGCGTAATTGCAAGTATTCATAGTCGGGTCACAATTGCAAGTATTCATAGTCGGATGGCAACTGCATGTATTCAAAGTTAGATCGCAATTGCAAGTATTCATAGTCGGATCACAATTACAAGTATTCATAGTCGGGTCGCAACTGTAAATCTCATTTGTACAGCAATTACATGGAAAAGCTAGAATCAAGTTGTTTTTTACCAAGAAAAAAACAAATTCATATAATAAGGACACACTACTTTTTTTACAAAAATGTTTAGTGGTTAAAGTAGTTGAAGCTAACAAGCCATTACGTACATTTTTTTGCTTATTCTTTTTTTTCACTATCAACGACTTTTTTAAAAAAAGATATGACATGCATCAACAGAAACCGAACGAGTAGTTATTGGTCTGGCTAGATGGGACGCATAGCAACAACAACCAAAAATATGACATATCAGCCTAAAAAATAAAATGATGGGCTAAACAAAACAAACAAGGTAAACACAAAATGCAATGAAATTATGTGACTGAGACCATAGAAAATCTCAGCTAGCTGAGATCTCAGCTAGCTGAATTGAACAATGTACAAACTTTGAGCATTAGTAACTCAAATTTGGCAACAACAATCTGTTCTTACATAATCCTTGAAGTACATAAATTAGGCCAATCTACTTGCACACTTAGGCCACGAAAGACTATAGTCAGCCCCCAAAATCCAACACAAGATTTGTGACTTCGTAATTCATTGCTACTCGATCGAGTGATATAATCATGCGAGTTTTGCAATTTGTTCTTGTTTCAGCTCTAACACGCTTTGGCTCATGATCGATTGTTATCCCTTTCTTTCTTATACCCTCATTGGAACAAACAAATTTGCATGAAGTCACTTGACCATCCATCTTGCTTACATGTTTGTTTCTCTTCCTCGCATCAAACCCAACACGGCCTCCATATGCAACCCAAAATAGCCAAGCTTCATCCGGTTTTCTAAACCTCATGCCAATTTGAGGCATCCCCTTGTCAATTTCCCCCATTGCAGAACACTTGCAAATGCACAACACTCCCAATTGCATAGCACACTAATCAGCAGGAATTCTATAAAATAAGACAATAAACACATCAATCAAACCTCAGATTAATGCATGAGAATGGAGACAATATAGGGTAAAGAAACACACAATCAGAAATTTTTCCAACACTATTTTCAGTATTGAAGTAACAATCCAATGACATGGCTAATTTTCAGTACTAAACTAACAAGTAAGCACAATTTTCAGTTTTGAAATATACATATACAGAGGACGGACAGAGATAACCTGCTCTGTACTGGAGTGGTCGAAGGGGCGGGAGCTCGTCGGAGCGGGGCGGAGCGGGAGGGCGGACGCGGTCGTCGGAGCGGGGCGGGAGGGCGGACGCGGTCGTCGGAGCTCGTCGGAGCGGGGCGGGAGGGCGGACGCGGTCGTCGGAGCTCGTCGGAGCGGGGCAGGGATGAGAAGACGACGTGAGGCGGAGGGGATTGCCGGCGCCGTTTATCCAGTGGCCGCCGTCGGAGATCCCATGGCGCCCTTCCTCACGGCGGCGACGACGGCACAGCTCCACGGCAGTTCCCGGATCGTTGTCGCTTCGTTTCGGATCGAGCAGGCTGGTCCTATTTTTCGTTGACTCGTTGTACTCCGTCGGATGGGGAGCAGATGGTGGATCGTGGGCCTCAGGGCACATCGTCCCCTGCCTTGAGCGGGGCACGGGATCTCAGTCCCTCGTACAGAACCAGCTATGTAGACAGCCAATTTTGTTTTGCTTTTTGTCTACAGAGTTGATTACGTTTCTATAGTGAATAATTACAAGTATTCATAGTCGGATGGCAACTGCATGTATTCGAAGTTAGGTCGCAATTGAAAGTATTCATAGTCGGATCGTAATTGCAAGTATTCATAGTCGGGGCGTAATTGCAAGTATTCATAGTCGGGTCACAATTGCAAGTATTCATAGTCGGATGGCAACTGCATGTATTCAAAGTTAGATCGCAATTGCAAGTATTCATAGTCGGATCACAATTACAAGTATTCATAGTCCGGTCGCAACTGTAAATCTTATTTGTACAGCAATTACTTAGAAAAGCTAGAATCAAGTTGTTTTTTACCAAGAAAAAAAACAAATTCATATAATAAGGACACACTACTTTTTTTACAAAAATGTTTAGTGGTCAGAGTAGTTGAAGCTAACAAGCCATTACGTACATTTTTTTGCTTATTCTTTTTTTTCACTATCAGCGACTTTTAAAAAAAAAGATATGACATGCATCAATAGAAACCGAACGAGTAGTTATTGGGCTGGTTAGATGGGACGCATAGCAACAACAACCAAAAATATGACGTATCAGCCTAAAAACTAAAATGATGGGCTAAACAAAACAAACAAGGTAAACACAATATGCAATGAAATTATGTGACTGAGACCATAGAAAAATCTCAGCTAGCTGAGTTCTAGGCACTCCCTATTTTAAAATATAGATTGACCTTTATATAAACTCCCTTCATTTTTAAATAGAAGTCTTTTTAAATGTTTCCATTGAGGACTATATATATATATATATATATATGTATATATATATATATATATATATATAGTTTTAGAGTGTAAATTCATACATTTAGTTTTAAAATATAAATTAACCATTATATAAACTCCCTTCATTTTTAAATAGACATATTTTAGAGTGTAAATTCATTTATTTTGTTTTATATTTAGTTTTTTTATGTTTTTTTTTTAAACTTATGTTTAGAAACGGAGGAATAGTTTATATTAAAATCTCTAAGGCCCTGTTTGAAATCACAATAGATTATAATAATCTGGATTATGAAGATAGATTATATAATCTGGTTTATAAAAATAATCTAGGTGGGCATGTTTGGAGGTCAGATTGTATAAATTGTAATCCAGGTTTTATATTGTACAATGACATGTCTACCCTCTGTTTTTTAGCTGCAAAGGTAATAATCTAGGTGGACATGTTTAGAGGACGGTGGCGGTGACAGTAGGTAATTATCTTCAAGTTTCCAAGGGTAATGGGTCATTAATAATCCATAATCTGATTTTAGCTGGGGTAGAGTAGATTATGAGTTTTTAATAATCTGGTCATCTAGTTTTTATAAACTGCACTATAATCTGTCCTGTTTGGAGACATAATGAATTATAAAAAACGAATTATATAATTTGGGTGGTTTCAAACAGGGCCTAAGACACTTTATATTTAGGAACGGTTCTGGGATGCATAGCCATGTTGGGGTTAATTGGATTCATGCCACTACAACTTTCACGAGTTGGAATAATGCCATTACAAAAATTAAAGTTGGAAATATGCCACTACAACTTTCTCATACCTCTACATATGCCATTTTCTTTACTTAAGAGAATATCCGTTCAAAAAATACTTGTATTTTAGTGTATGTTTCCAATATTACTGGGTTGGAGAATCAGCACCCGCATTGGGCACCTCTTCAGCCGCGGCTTGCCCATCACGCCCACCTCCATGGCTGCTGCTAACAGAAGGAAGCAACTGGCAGGACTCACGGCGACCTGTCCAAGGTTGCTGCTGACATAGCTTTGAGGAGTAGCGACTTCTGCACAATGGGAAGCGATTTGAGGAAGTGGGCATCACACGACCGCGGGCAGCACAACCGTCGAAGAGGTAGTGGGGAACGACCGAGGAGCTCGGGATGGGTAATGCAGCATGGGGCGTCCGCTTCTGTCATTCGGCCGCAGTGGCACGGAGCAAAGTTTTTGCATAATACCCCTGTGTCTAGCGTCCTCCCGCCGCTCCACTCGCGATAGGGACAGAGCATGGCGAGCTTGGCTTCGTGGGCGACCTTGTGCAGGGCAGGGTTCACCTCGAGCTCCTACAACAGCGACGTCCTGGAGCACGCCGACGGCGCTGGGTGGTCGGGCTCGCCATTGACTTTGCCGAGCTCGAGTTCCTGCAACCCTTGAACCGGTGGAGGTCGTGAACTTGTTCCTGCTGAAGGTCGCGGGGCTCGTTACACACTGTAGGCTGGGCGGCAACAACATCGAGCCGGTAGCGGCCGGCGAACGGTGGAGGGAGCTCGTGTTGGGGAACGTCGCAAGGGAAACAAAAAATTTCCTACGCGCACGAAGACCTATCATGGTGATGTCCATCTACGAGAGGGGATGAGTGATCTACGTACCCTTGTAGACCGTACAGCAGAAGCGTTAGTGAACGCGGTTGATGTAGTGGAACGTCCTCACGTCTCTCGATCCACCCCGCGAACAGTCCCGCGATCAGTCCCACGATCTAGTGCCGAACGGACGGCACCTCCGCGTTCAGCACACGTACAGCTCGACGATGATCTCGGCCTTCTTGATCCAGCAAGAGAGACGGAGAGGTAGAAGAGTTCTCCGGCAGCGTGACGGCGCTCCGGAGGTTGGTGATGACCTTGTCTCAGCAGGGCTCCGCCCGAGCTCCGAAGAAACGCGATCTAGAGGAAAAACCGTGGAGGTATGTGGTCGGGCTGCCGTGGAAAAGTCGTCTCAAATCAGCCCTAAAACCTTCGTATATATAGGTGGGAGAGGGGGGACCTTGCCTTGGGGCTCAAGGAGCCCCAAGGGGGTCGGCCGAGCCAAAGGGGGGAAAGACTCCCTCCCAAACCGAGGCTTACTTGGTTTGGTGGGTGGAGTCCTTCTTTCCTTTCCCACCTCCTCCTTTTTTTTCTTTTCTCTTTGATTTTTCTTCCAATGCGCATAGGGCCCTTTTGGGCTGTCCCACCAACCCACTAAGGGCTGGTGCGCCACCCTCAAGGCCTATGGGCTTCCCCGGGGTGGGTTGCCCCCCCCCCTGGTAAACTCCCGGAACCCATTCGTCATTCCCGGTACATTCCCGGTAACTCCGAAAACCTTCCGGTAATCAAATGAGGTCATCCTATATATCAATCTTCGTTTCCGGACCATTCTGGAAACCCTCGTGACGTCCGTGATCTCATCCGGGACTCCGAAAAACATTTGGTAACCAACCATATAACTCAAATACGCATAAAACAACGTCGAACCTTAAGTGTGCAGACCCTGCGGGTTCGAGAACTATGTAGACATGACCTGAGAGACTCCTCGATCAATATCCAATAGCGGGACCTGGATGCCCATATTGGATCCTACATATTCTACGAAGATATTATCGTTTGAACCTCAGTGCCAAGGATTCATATAATCTCGTATGTCATTCCTTTTGTCCTTCGGTATGTTACTTGCCCGAGATTCGATCGTCAGTATCCGCATACCTATTTCAATCTCATTTACCGGCAAGTCTCTTTACTCGTTCCGTAATACAAGATCCCGTAACTTACACTAAGTCACATTGCTTGCAAGGCTTGTGTGTGATGTTGTATTACCGAGTGGGCCCCGAGATACCTCTCCGTCACACGGAGTGACAAATCCCAGTCTTCATCCATATTAACTCAACAAACACCTTCGGAGATACCTGTAGAGCATCTTTATAGTCACTCAGTTACGTTGCGACGTTTGATACACACAAAGTATTCCTCCGGTGTTAGTGAGTTATATGATCTCATGGTCATAGGAACAAATACTTGACACGCAGAAAACAGTAGCAACAAAATGACACGATCAACATGCTACGTCTATTAGTTTGGGTCTAGTCCATCACGTGATTCTCCTAATGACGTGATCCAGTTATCAAGCAACAACACCTTGTTCATAATCAGAAGACACTGACTATCTTTGATCAACTGGCTAGCCAACTAGAGGCTTGCTAGGGACAGTGTTTTGTCTATGTATCCACACATGTAAATGAGTCTTCATTCAATACAATTATAGCATGGATAATAAATGATTATCTTGATACAGGAATTATAATAATAACTATATTTATCATTGCCTCTAGGGCATAATTCCAACAGTCTCCCACTTGCACTAGAGTCAATAATCTAGCCCTCACATCATCATGCGAATTACATTGTAATAAATCTAACACCCATACAGTTCTGGTGTTGATCATGCTTTGGCCGCGGAAGAGGTTTAGTCAGCGGGTCTGCTACATTCAGATCCGTGTGCACTTTGCATATATTTACGTCCTCCCCTTCGACGTAGTCGCGGATGAGGTTGAAGCATCGTTTGATGTGTCTTGACTTCTTGTGAAACCGTGGTTCCTTTGCTAAGGCAATGGCACCCGTGTTGTCACAGAACAAGGTTATTGGATTCAGTGCGCTTGGCACCACTCCAAGATCCGTCATGAACTCCTTCATCCAGACACCCTCCTTAGCCGCCTCCGAGGCAGCCATGTACTCCGCTTCACATGTAGAATATGCTATGACGCTTTGCTTGGAACTGCACCAGCTTACCGCACCCTCATTAAGAATAAATACGTATCCGGTTTGCGACTTAGAGTCGTCCGGATCTGTGTCAAAGCTTGCATCGACGTAACCTTTTACGGCGAGCTCTTCGTCACCTCCATACACGAGAAACATCTCCTTAGTCCTTTTCAGGTACTTCAGGATATTCTTGACCGCTGTCCAGTGATCCACTCCTGGATTACTCTGGAACCTACCTGCCATACTTATGGCCAGGCTAACGTCCGGTCTAGTGCACAGCATTGCATACATGATAGAGCCTATGGCTGAAGCATAGGGGACGGAGCGCATATGCTCTCTATCCTCATCAGTTGCTGGGCACTGAGTCTTACTCAATCTCGTACCTTGTAAAACTGGCAAGAACCCCTTCTTGGACTGTTCCATTTTGAACCTCTTCAAAACTTTATCAAGGTATGTGCTTTGTGAAAGTCCTATCAGGCGTTTTGATCTATCCCTATAGATCTTAATGCCTAGAATGTAAGCAGCTTCTCCTAGGTCCTTCATAGAGAAACTTTTATTCAAGTAATCCTTTATGCTCTCCAAAAACTCTACGTTGCTTCCAATCAGCAATATGTCATCCACATATAATATTAGAAACGCCACAGAGCTCCCACTCACTTTCTTGTAAATACAAGATTCTCCAACCACTTGTATAAACCCAAATGCTTTGATCACCTCATCAAAGCGTTTGTTCCAACTCCGAGATGCTTGCACCAGTCCATAAATGGATCGCTGGAGCTTGCACACCTTGTTAGCATTCTTAGGATCGACAAAACCTTTGGGTTGCATCATATACAATTCTTCCTTAAGGAAACCGTTAAGGAACGCCGTTTTGACATCCATCTGCCAGATTTCATAATCGAAAAATGCAGCTATTGCTAACATGATTCTGACGGACTTAAGCATCGCCACGGGTGAGAATGTCTCATCGTAGTCAACTCCTTGAACTTGTGAAAAACCCTTTTCCACAAGTCGAGCTTTATAAACGGTCACATTGCCGTCAGCGTCCGTCTTCCTCTTAAAGATCCATTTGTTCTGAATAGCCTTGCGGCCCTCGGGCAGTACCTCCAAAGTCCACACTTTGTTCTCATACATGGATCCTATCTCGGACTTCATGGCTTCTAGCCATTTGTTGGAATCTGGGCCCACCATTGCTTCTTCATAATTTGCAGGTTCATTGTTGTCCAACAACATGATTGATAAGACGGGATTACCGTACCACTCTGGAGCAGCACGTGGTCTCGTCGACCTGCGTGGTTCGACAGAAAGTTGAACCGGAGTTTCATGATCATTATCATTAACTTCCTCCTCAACCGGCGTCGCAATGACAGAGGTTTCCCCTTGCCCTGCGCCACCATCCAGAGGGATGAGAGGTTCGACAACCTCGTCAAGTTCTATCTTCCTCCCACTCAATTCTCTCGAGAGAAACTCCTTCTCGAGAAAAGCTCCATTTTTAGCAACAAACACTTTGCCCTCGGATTTGAGATAGAAGGTGTACCCAACTGTCTCTTTTGGGTAACCTATGAAGACGCACCTTTCCGCTGTGGGTTCCAGCTTTTCAGGCTGAAGCTTTTTGACATAAGCATCACATCCCCAAACTTTAAGAAACGACAACTTTGGCCTTTTGCCATACCAAAGTTCGTATGGTGTCGTCTCAACGGATTTTGATGGTGCCCTATTTAAAGTGAATGCAGTTGTTTCTAATTCATAACCCCAAAACGATAACGGCAAATCGGTAAGAGGCATCATAGATCGCACCATCTCTAATAAAGTACGATTACGACATTCAGACACACCATTACGCTGTGGTGTTCCAGGAGGCATCAACTGTGAAACAATTCCACATTGTCTTAAGTGAGCACCAAACTCGAAACTCAGATATTCACCCCCACGATCAGACCGTAGGAACTTGATCTTCTTGTTACGATGATTTTCAACTTCACTCTGAAATTGCTTGAACTTTTCAAATGTTTCAGACTTGTGCTTCATTAAGTAGACATAACCATATCTACTCAAATCGTCAGTGAAGGTGAGAAAATAACGATATCCGCCACGTGCCTCTACGCTCATCGGACCACACACATCGGTATGTATGATTTCCAACAAGTCACTTGCACACTCCATTGTTCCGGAGAACGGAGTTTTAGTCATCTTGCCTATGAGGCATGGTTCGCACGTGTCAAGTGAATCAAAGTCAAGTGACTCCAAAAGTCCATCGGCATGGAGTTTCTTCATGCGCTTTACACCAATATGACCTAAGCGGCAGTGCCACAAAAATATGGCGCTATCATTGTTAACTCTAACTCTTTTGGTCTCAATGTTATGTATGTGTGTATCGCTATCAAGATTCAATATGAACAATCCTCTCACATTGGGTGCATGACCATAAAAGATGTTACTCATAGAAATAGAACAACCATTATTCTCTGACTTAAAAGAGTAACCGTCTCGCAATAAACAAGATCTAGATATAATGTTCATGCTCAACGCAGGCACTAAATAACAATTATTCAAGTTCATAACTAATCCTGATGGTAACTGAAGTGAAACTGTGCCGACGGCGATTGCATCAACCTTGGAACCATTTCCTACGCGCATCGTCACTTCATCTTTCGCCAGCCTTCGTCTATTCCGCAGTTCCTGTTTCGAGTTGCAAATATGAGCAATAGAACCGGTATCGAATACCCAGGCACTACTACGAGAGCCGGTTAAGTACACATCAATAACATGTATATCAAATATACCTGATTTTTCTTTGGCCGCCTTCTTATCTGCCAGATACTTGGGGCAATTGCGCTTCCAGTGACCCATACCCTTGCAATAGTAACACTCTGTTTCAGGCTTAGGTCCAGCTTTGGGTTTCTTCGTCGGATTGGCAACAGGCTTGCCGCTCTTCTTTGAATTACCCTTCTTGCCTTTGCCGTTTCTCTTGAAACTAGTGGTCTTATTCACCGTCAACACTTGATGCTCTTTACGGATTTCAGACTCTGCGACTTTCAGCATCGCAAACAACTCGCCGGGTGACTTGTTCATCCCTTGCATGTTGTAGCTCAACACAAAGCCTTTATAGCTTGGCGGCAGTGATTGAAGGATTCTGTCAGTGATAGCCTCTTGCGGGAGTTCAATCCCCAGCTCAGCTAGACGGTTTGAGTACCCAGACATTTTGAGCACATGTTCACTGACAGACGAGTTCTCCTCCATCTTGCAAGCATAGAATTTACCAAAGGTCTCATACCTCTCGATCCGGGCGTTCTTCTGAAAGATAAACTTCAACTCCTGGAACATCTCAAATGCTCCATGACGCTCAAAGCGACGTTGAAGTCCCGGTTCTAAGCCATACAAGACTGCACATTCAACTACTGAGTAGTCCTCCTTACGTGCTAACCAAGCGTTCTTAACATCCTGATCAGCCGTAGCGGGTGGTTCATCTCCTAGCGCAGCATGAAGGACATAATCCTTCTTCCCAGCTTGTAAGATTAGCTTAAGATTACGAGCCCAGTCTACAAAGTTGCTTCCATCATCTTTCAACTTAGCTTTCTCTAGGAACGTATTAAAATTCAGGGTGACTGTCGCGTGAGCCATGATCTACAACACAAATATATTCAAAGTGGACTTAGACTATGTTCAAGATAATTAGAGTTTAACTTAATCAAATTATTCGCTAAACTCCCACTCAAAAAGTACATCTCTGTAGTCATTTGAGTGGTTCATGATCCACTTACACTAGCTCAAGTCCGATCATCACGTGAGTTGAGCATAGTTTCAGTGGTAAGCATCCCTATGCTAATCATATCATCTATATGATTCATGATCGACCTTTCGGTCTCATGTGTTCCGAGGCCATGTCTGCACATGCTAGGCTCGTCAAGCTTAACCCGAGTGTTCCGCGTGCGCAACTGTTTTGCACCCGTTTTATGTGAACGTTGAGTCTATCACACCCGATCATCACGTGGTGTCTCGAAACGACGAACTGTAGCAACGGTGCACAGTCGGGGAGAACACAATTTCGTCTTGAAATTTTAGCGAGAGATCACCTCATAATGCTAACGTCGTTCTAAGCAAAATAAGGTGCATAAAAGGATTAACATCACATGCAATTCATAAGTGACATGATATGGCCATCATCACGTGCTCCTTGATATCCATCACCAAAGCACCGGCACGATCTTCTTGTCACCGGCGCCACACCATGATCTCCATCAACGTGTCGCCATCGGGGTTGTCCCGCTACTCATGCTATTACTACTAAAGCTACATCCTACCAAAATAGTAAACGCATCTGCAAGCACAAACGTTAGTATAAAGACAACCCTATGGCTCCTGACGGTTGCCATACCATCGACGTGCAAGTCGATATAATCTATTACAACATGATCATCTCATACATCCAATATATCACATCACATCGTTGGCCATATCACATCACAAGCATACCGTGCAAAAACAAGTTAGACGTCCTCTAATTTTGTTGTTGCATGTTTTACGTGGTGACCATGGGTATCTAGTAGGATCGCATCTTACTTACGCAAACACCACAATGGAGATATATGAGTTGCTATTTAACCTCATCCAAGGACCTCCTCGGTCAAATCCGATTCAACTAAAGTTGGAGAAACTGGCACTTGCCAGTCATCTTTGAGCAACGGGGTTACTCGTAGCGATGAAACCAGTCTCTCGTAAGCGTACGAGTAATGTCGGTCCAAGCCGCTTCAATCCAACAATACCGCGGAATCAAGAAAAGACTAAGGAGGGCAGCAAAACGCACATCACCGCCCACAAAAACTTTTGTGTTCTACTCGAGAAGACATCTACGCATGAACCTAGCTCATGATGCCACTGTTGGGGAACGTCGCATGGGAAACAAAAAATTTCCTACGCGCACGAAGACCTATCATGGTGATGTCCATCTACGAGAGGGGATGAGTGATCTACGTACCCTTGTATACCGTACAGCAGAAGCGTTAGTGAACGCGGTTGATGTAGTGGAACGTCCTCACGTCCCTCGATCCGCCCCGCGAACAGTCCCGCGATCAGTCCAACGATCTAGTGCCGAACGGACGGCACCTCCGCGTTCAGCACACGTACAGCTCGACGATGATCTCGGCCTTCTTGATCCAGCAAGAGAGACGGAGAGGTAGAAGAGTTCTCCGGCAGCGTGACGGCGCTCCGGAGGTTGGTGATGATCTTGTCTCAGCAGGGCTCCGCCCGAGCTCCGCAGAAACGCGATCTAGAGGAAAAACCGTGGAGGTATGTGGTCGGGCTGCCGTGGAAAAGTCGTCTCAAATCAGCCCTAAAACCTTCGTATATATAGGTGGGAGAGGGGGGACCTTGCCTTGGGGCTCAAGGAGCCCCAAGGGGGTCGGCCGAGCCAAAGGGGGGAAGGACTCCCCCCCAAACCGAGTCCTACTTGGTTTGGTGGGTGGAGTCCTTCTTTCCTTTCCCACCTCCTCCTTTTTTTTCTTTTCTCTTTGATTTTTCTTCCAATGCGCATAGGGCCCTTTTGGGCTGTCCCACCAACCCACTAAGGGCTGGTGCGCCACACTCAAGGCCTATGGGCTTCCCCGGGGTGGGTTGCCCCCCCCCCAGTAAACTCCCGGACCCATTCGTCATTCCCGGTACATTCCCGGTAACTCTGAAAACCTTCCGGTAATCAAATGAGGTCATCCTATATATAAATCTTCGTTTCCGGACCATTCCGAAATCCCTCGTGACGTCCGTGATCTCATCCGGGACTCCGAACAACATTCGGTAACCAACCATATAACTCAAATACGCATAAAACAACGTCGAACCTTAAGTGTGCAGACCCTGCGGGTTCGAGAACTATGTAGACATGACCCGAGAGACTCCTCGGTCAATATCCAATAGCAGGATCTGGATGCCCATATTGGATCCTACATATTCTACGAAGATCTTATCGTTTGAACCTCAGTGCCAAGGATTCATATAATCTCGTATGTCATTCCCTTTGTCCTTCGGTATGTTACTTGCCCGAGATTCGATCGTCAGTATCCACATACCTATTTCAATCTCGTTTACCGGCAAGTCTCTTTACTCGTTCCGTAATACAAGATCCCGCAACTTACACTAAGTCACATTGCTTGCAAGGCTTGTGTGTGATGTTGTATTAGCGAGTGGGCCCCGAGATACCTCTCCGTCACACGGAGTGACAAATCCCAGTCTTGATCCATACTAACTCAACGAACACCTTCGGAGATACCTGTAGAGCATCTTTATAGTCACTCAGTTACGTTGCGACGTTTGATACACACAAAGTATTCCTCCGGTGTTAGTGAGTTATATGATCTCATAGTGAGTTATATGATCTCATGGTCATAGGAACAAATACTTGACACGCAGAAAACAGTAGCAACAAAATGACACGATCAACATGCTATGTCTATTAGTTTGGGTCTAGTCCATCACGTGATTCTCCTAATGATGTGATCCAATTATCAAGCAACAACACTTTGTTCATAATCAGAAGACACTGACTATCTTTGATCAACTGGCTAGCCAACTAGAGGCTTGCTAGGGACAATGTTTTGTCTATGTATCCACACATGTAAATGAGTCTTCATTCAATACAATTATAGCATGGATAATAAACGATTATCTTGATACAGGAATTATAATAATAACTATATTTATCATTGCCTCTAGGGCATAATTCCAACAGCTCGGCATGGCGGATGCAGCATGCAGGTGAAGTCGTACAGCAGCGTGGCACCATGGAACACCTGCGGCAACCAACACATGCGCGCAGTAGACGCAACACACGGTTGCGAGGCGAGCAGGCAAGTGTGCGGCTCTGTTCGCACGTGCGTTCAGCCGTATAAAGCTACGTGAACAAATACGAGGCGTATAAGGGCAGTATTTGGGCCTATAATAGAGAAAATGGCATAGATAGAGTGATGGGAAAGTTGTAGTGGCATATTTTCAACTTTGGTTTTTGTAATAGCATTTTTCCAACTCGTGAAAGTTGCAGTGGCATGAATCCAATTAACCCTAGATGTTGTGCTCTGAGTCTCTCACCAGTCCTGGTGAAAAATTCAGGCATTGCATGATTTGATATTTTGTGCTAATTTTTTGTGGTAATACGTTGGAGCAACTTCACCGCGTCCATTCATTTCATCCGCGCGCGTCTGTTTGGGTCGCGGCGGATTGAAAAGTCGGTCCAACGCGTTGATTCAAACGGACGCACGTTCGCTTTTCGTCCGGCTGCCAACCCATTTTCGGTCCATTTTTTAGCCTGATTTGCATCGATGTGGACACGAGATGGACGCGTGCGACGCCCGCCTACTCCTTCCCTTGGCCGGCTAGTCGGTGGCACATTGGCCATCCTCTTTCACCCCATATTGACAGCAAACCCTCGCCCGTCTCTGTCGCGTCGTCGCTGCTGCCCATTTGCCGGTGCCGACACAACTCCCCCCAACGCCGCCACCGTATCGCCACTGGGACTTCTCAGGCCAGCCACATCGTCCAAGGGAGGCGCACGTCTCTTCGCCGGCCAGCTCCTTCGACGACACCCGCAAGTTGTTCGACAGTTTGCCAAGGTACAAAATTGACTCTGCCGACGAGTTCTTTTTGCACAATTTCCTTTGCGACTCCGAAAATTCCTCGTCCGGTGAGGAGGAGATCTTGGTTGCCGTGTTGGTCCATCACCACCTTAATAACCAGCGTCCGTTGTTCCGTGACTCGATCCTGGGACACCTTTCGGCATTGAATTGTAACCAAGAGAGCGATCATTTCCTTCTTTGGAAGGACTACTTTGACACAACCAACCCGTTGTTCGAACATCAGAAATTCCGATGGCGGTTCCGTATGGCTAGACATGTTTTCAACCGTATTAGAGAGGGGTGGTCGGATACGATAACTATTTCGAGTGCAAAGAGGATGCCCTTGAAAAGATTGGCTTCTCATCTTATCAGAAATGCACTTCAGTCATCCGGATGTTTGCATACGGATTGCCCGATGATCTCATTGATGAGTATGTCTGTATGAGAGAGTCTACATGCCTAGAGTCCATGTACAGGTTCTATAGGGTTGTGATTGTTGTGTTCGGCCCTGGGTACTTGAGAGAGCCGACTCCTCAAGATACAGCCCACTTGTTGGCGATGCATGCTAGAAGGGGCTTCTCAGGGATGCTTGACAACATAGATTGCATGCACTAGGAGTGGATGAACTGCCCTACTGCTTGGCAAGGGCATTATAAGGGTCATGTCATGGTTTGCACTGTCATACTTGAGGTCGTGGCCTCACAAGATCTCTAGACCTGACACTTTTTCTTCGGCATGATCGAATCACATAATGATATTGACATGCTTCAATGCTCGCCGGTGTTTACAAGGCTTGCGGAAGGCAACAACCTATCGGTGAATGTTATCATCAACGATCACAACTACGATAAAGGATACTACCTAGGTGACGGTATCTATCCTCAATGGACCACTATTATGAAGACAATCCCCGACCATGTCGGAGAGAAAAGAAAAAGATTTGCCCAAGCGCAAGAGAGTGCTAGGAAGGACATCGAGCGTGCCTTTGGAGTTTTGCAATCTCGATGGGGCATCATTCGGTACCCTGCTACGCCTTGGAGCATCAAGAAGCAGTGGAAGGTGATGACAACTTATGTGATTATGCACAGTACGATCATAGAAGATGAACGTCCGGAACGTATCAATGATCAAGAGTTTCAGTTTCAAGATTAGAATGTTGTGCCTGAGAATGGAGGAGCGGCAAGGTCTGAACAGTTCGCCTAATTTCATTATGAAATGCGTAATTGAAAAACTCACATGCAGCTACAACATGATTTGGTTGAACATATATGGCTCATGTTGACAACTAATAAATGTATTTTTTTCATATGTATTTGAGACAATTTAATTTTTATTCAATTTATAAAACTATACTTATTTATTTGAATATTATGCTTTATTTGATTGTAAAACTATGCTATTTTCTATACGTCTGTTTGTCAAATAATGTAAAATGTTTACATATTTATTAAAAAGAACGGTCAACTGGCCTCGTCGGTAAAATGGATCGCGGGCATTGGATGCACTATCGATTCAAATATTAAAAAGGACGGACATCGGACGAATGACCAACGTAAATGGACAAAAGCGCCATTCATTTAGATCGGTGCGTGCTCTTAGGGGCTGAATGTATGAGGCAACTCTGGACGAGTTTTTATCCTGTCTTAGTAGAGCTCCTTGAATTTCCCTTATAACCCGGTTTCGGATTCGCTGAATCCCTCTCGTTCTCCAATCTCCGATCGTCGTCGAGGTCACAGACTCACCGCAAAAGACGTCGGAAAAGCATTCTGCGGCAACTGGCGACCGCTCCAGGTCTATTTCCTCTTGTGCCTAGCTCCAGCCGGAAGACGATCCAGGCAAAAGGTTACGCGACCTTCCTTGCCATCTTTGATTGGCTCATCTAAATATGTCTTTTTAGGCTATGAACTACATACACACAGGCATAATTTAGAATGTGGACTCACTTATTTTGCTCCGTATGTGATCAGTGGTGGAATCTCTAGAAAGAGATATATTTAGGAACAGAGGGAGTATAACTTAAATGTACAAATGCTTATCCAGGATATTAGCTGCTAAGAACATTTTGGTAGCAGCAGGAATGATCGGGAGACTTTTCTGCCCTGGCACTGCAATATGATGTACATGTACCACACGGATTGAAACCAACCTCTGCATCAGCTTACCAGAAAGGAAAGCCATATCTTATAACTTAGCTTCGTTCCGAATCCGACAGGTCCATGCACATAAAATTAGGCGGGGGATATACATGGCCCGGTCAAGTGCTCACAACAACTCTCCGACAAATCTAATTTCAAAAGTTATGTGAGAAGAAAAGGAAGGAAGAAAGAGCGAGAGAGCGAGAGAAACGAAGAAATGGCTGCGACTCGGCTCCTATGGTGTGCACAGGTTCTTCAGGTCTTCCTCCTTGGCGTACGAGTTCGGGATGAGCCTCGCAGCGTAGGGGTACAGGTCCTTGTACGAATTCCTGATGGTGCCTTCTGCCACTCCGGTGGCCAAGGAGATATCTGCAAAGCGCACGCATCACAGTGTTAATGTTACCCCCGCGACAATGACAGACAGAAGGAGAAAATAAGTGAATGAAGGGTCAGCGTTCAAACCTTTAAGCGGCTTTTTGTCCTCTGAAAGCTGGGTTATCATATAAATGACAGCAGCCGCAATTGAAATAGGGCTCCTCCTGCACGGCAGATTGGAATGAAGTGTAAACATATCTTTATAGGTCAATAAATGTGCACTAGGAAATTGACATGTAAGGACTTAATTTCCACATTAGCATATCCTTCCTCCGTTCCTAAATCTAAGTCTCCACAGCAAAATCAGTGAATCTACACTCTAAAGTATGTCTACATACATCCATATGTAGTTTATAGTGGAATCTCTAAAAAGACATACTCCTGAACCAAAGCATTTCCACACTAGTATATAGTTGCATACACTCCTGAACCAAAGCATTACCACACTAGCTGCATACACTCCTGAACCAAAGCATGCTACATAGAGTACGGATTAGCTGCATTTGCAATTAATTTAAGACTAGTTACACTCTAATATTAATAGTGTATGACTCATTAGTCCTGACATCACCCTACATGGAACCACCTCAAGCATGAAACTACTCCCTCCGTTCCTAAATATAAGTCTTTTAAAGGTTTTACTAGAATACTACATACGGATGTATATAGACATATTTTAATTTGTTGATTCATTCATTTTGCTTCGCATGTAGTCCTCTAATGAAATCTTTAAAAAGACTTATATATAGGGACGGAGGGAGTAGACACCAGTGATTGAGACTTCCAGGGTCAAAAGTAGACCTGGACTAATGTTGAGGTTAACTAGACAAACTTTCATGTCTCATTCAAATCAAAGTGGAACATGATAGCATCATAGGACCAGTCAATCTTCTGTGTACAAAGTGGAAAAAGGCCTAACCTTATATCAAGCTCCTCTGAGCGCTGAACTGCCTCCTGAGCTGCTTTAACAGCAGTATTGTTCATACCAAGAGTTGAGCAGAAACGCCTCTGCAGATTTGCAACCATATAAGTTACCAACTTCTGATTTTGCAAGTTTATATGCTAAGTAGCAACGAACCAGGAAATCTCCAGCATGGATGGTTCCCATCTCCATAGATTGGCCCATTTCAACTTCCAGCTGTTTCACGATGAACTCTTTTGCTCGACCAATCTCTTTCTTTGTTGCTCCATTGGCAACTGAGCAAATTTCTGCAAAAAGCCATCGGAACAAAGAATGGCTTCATGTGATGTATTCTGCTGGGCTCTAATGTCTACAAAATTAGAAATTTGCTAGAACATCATGTACCTTTTACAGTCCTAGGACGATCTTCTTGTCTACAAGCAATATAAAGACAAGCAGCTAATATAGCATCTTGATTTCTACCCCTGATAGACTTGAGATCTTCCACCTTCTTATAGATTTCATTGGCTCGGTCCTTCAGGACGGCAACACAAAAATAATACAATATGAGTATACGATGGCTATAAACTCTTATCATGTCACGGTATAGGGAAACTCTTGAAATAACCCTAAGGAAACAGCAATGAACCTTGACAATGAGGGCATGGACAAGTGTTGTGCAACACACCACGTATTCGGCATACTGCTAAAGTGCTATTTTTTCTTACAATAAAATAGACCCGTTATAATGCGAAACATGGACCCCTGATCTTTTAGCATACATGCTTAGGATAAATAAAAGTTTGTAAACTGCTCTAGAAGCAATCTAATAAACTTTAAACATCCATTCAAAGTGAATTTAAAGATCTGAGCTTTCAGTATTTTCAGGACAACCTGATGTATGATTTGATCACATCCCAAAGTACATGCAGTTAATTGATTCATCAGTTCTCCCATGCAGGTATAACGGTAGTACTCCCTCCGATCCATACTAACATTTGCTGCTTTAGTACAACTTTGTACTGAAGTTGTACTAAAGCGGCAACAAATAATACGGATCAGAGGGAGCAAGTATTTTCAGTTTTCAGCTGTGAACATAATGGACAAAAAAAATCAGATTTCTTACCTTAATAGTAGCCACAAGACCCAGCCTGCAGAAGAGATGTCGATGTATTGTCAAATCCAAATGTTAGAAACAAAAAAGGCGCAAACTACTTTAGTAGTAATAAATCAGCCTACACAATGAACTATCTTTGAGTGTTGCACATCTATGATTCTATTCAGTTCAGTAAACTAGTTTTGTTGTGACAACATCCCATTTTAGACACACTGGTAGAAGAGGAAGCTATCACAATCCCAAATGCCTTATCAAGAAAAGGATTATTGAAAGTTCATCAATGATTTAAGTTAGCCATGTTGTAAACACCAGCTTGCTGTTGCTACTTGCTAGGCGGCTAAGTGGCTACTATTATGCATGCTTCAAGAAACTACTCCCTCCATTTCTAAATGTAAGACCTTTTAAAGATTCCAATATAGACTACATACGGAGCAAAATGAGTGAATCTACACTCTAAAATGTATCTATATACATCCATATGTAGTCTGTACTGAAATCCCTAAAAGGTATCATATTTAGAAATGGAGGAAGTAGGTGTTAAATGGCATGACCAACAGATTGCCAATGCTATTTACAATCCGTAGGTGCATAGCACAATCATCCGAGGGTGCGACAGGCCTGACATATCATTTGTAATTACACCAAACCTATTATAACTCACGAAAATAAATATCTGGTAGTAGGATTTTATAGTACCTGATGAGATCCATTGTATCAACCCAAAATTCTAGATATTTGTGCAGGAGAACATCCTCTCTCCCCCAGATCCATGTGAAAGGCACGCACCACCTACCCATAAGATCGCTACCCATTCTAGTGTACTAGTCTAGTAGAGGATAAAGCACAAGCCCTAACAAACCCCCTCCACGGAGCAATCACACGTTCCGAATCCACAAACAAAACCGACTTCGACCAGCCAGCGGAGATAATAAATCTATCGCACTCGTGGATTCCTAAATCCGCCCATCAAATCAAATCAAATCAAATCAAACCAGGACGAGGGCATGTGAACGGACGAGCGATTGATTGATCCCGCTACTAGCTATGCTACTGGTACTACATCTGAGACAAATCGAGGCACAATTGGATCGGATCGAAGAGGATGAATGAAAATGGGGACGGAGGAGGAGGAAGGGGACCTGTCTGCCATGTTTGCGATGGTGCGGAAGGCGAGGATGAGGGAGCGGTCGGGGTTGGACCCCCGGTTCTGCCAGCGGCCGAGGGAGGAGGAGAGGAAGTCGCCGTGGGCGCCGTTGGGCTTGGCGATGACGGTGGAGAGGCCCCCGTCGGTGAGGAGCGGGTTGGAGGGCCCGCCGACACGGACGGGGTCGTTGTCGTTGGACTCGTTGGCGAAGGTCCGCCACTCGGAGGTCTCGTCGACGGAGTGCGCCTCGAGGACGAGGCCGCACTCGGTGCACACCGTGTCCCCCGCCGAGTGGTCGAAGGCCACCTCCGTGTGCTTCTTGCAGTCCGGGCAGTACGTGTCGCTCATCTTCTCGGCCGCCCGCGCCGCCCCCCTCCCGCCCTGCCGCGCCGCGCTCCTCGCCGGCGGTGGTGGTGTGGGGTGGCGTGCGGGGGAGAGGGGGACGGGGACGGGGAGGGGGAGGCGATTTGGTTGGGGGGGGGAGAGGAGCACGGGGGAAGGGGAGGGGGAGGGGAATGGGGGTGGTTCGATCGGTTTGTCGGGTGGGCGGCGGGGTTCTTATTGGGCCGGGGAGGGCCGTGCGGGCGGTGCCGTGGATGGGAATGGGGATGCTGCGGCGAGTTGTGGCTGCGGGTGGGACCCGCTCTGGCTGGCTGGCTGGCAAGCTGACCCTCCCTTGTTCAGTTTCGGTTTGGGTTTTTGGTCGGGGTTGGATTTCTCTTGGATTTTATGCAGCAGCTGCGTCAGGGCGCGGCAGCCAAGCGTTCATACTGCTCTGGTATTTCAAAAAAAAAAAGTATAAAAGGATGTTGTTTTAGGTGGGTCCCACTTAAAACTGTGAGCTGGGTCCCACTTGTCGGCTAGATATTTGTTGATTGACAACTACTGCTACTTTGTTGCATAGTTGCTTTGGAGAGGCTCGTCATCGTTTGGAGTTGGCCCTCCGTGTCATTTGGATATTTAGTGCCTCTTTGTTCGCGGGACTTACAAAACACATGAGTAGAAACAAAGGGTGCGTCTGGTTCACGTCTTTATTTTAAGACATTTTACGTATTTATCTCGGTTAAGCCTAGTTGAGCTAATGCATGTTAAAAACCAACATCTACATATGGTTTGGTTGTCTGTATTAAGCTCCTTGCATGAGGGGAGCAATTAGTTAGCACGCTGTTTAATTGTATACGTTGTCCTTGTTAGCAGTGGCGGAGACAGGAAAAATTAGGAGCCGGGACGGGCTACAAGCTAAAAAAAAATTGGCGAATCCGAACCAGATATTTCGTTAAGCAACTACAAAACATCTAGAGTGCCGTAAAATCGCAATAGTTACGAAGTGAAACAACCAGTATTATATCGTTCATACACTTTATCAAAAACTGAAATCAAATACGACAACTAATTAAAATAGCACACGTGAATAAAATACTAAATATCCAAATGTTCGATGAAGCACACCAAAAAGACCCTAGAGGACAAAAGGTCAGAATTAGTAATCTATAGCTGAGTTAGAAAAACTTAATTGAAAGGCATGGAACGTACCAATAAAATGCTAATGATGCCTCGGTAAAATTCCTTTTCGAGCCTTCATAGCCTGAAACCTTCGAGTAATAACATCATCATCGAGTGATTTAAATATTTCACGTTCGGTGTAGCATATCATCAAGTGATTAAACCAATCATCATTGATCGTGCTACGCAATTTAGACGTGATAATTTTCATTGCCAAGAAAGCTCTCTCAACAGACGCCGTTGACACTGGCAGTAGCAAAGCTAACTCAATGAGTTTGTAAACCAATGGAAAGACCAATTGTTTCTCTGTTTCAACCATTTTTCTAGCCAAACTTTCAACATCTTTGCAAGTAGAAAATGCAACATGGTTTCTCAAATGAAGAACATAAGTCTCAAGTTGGTCCCTCAATACTGCACGGTCACTATTTGAGAAATCTGCACAATATATTTCAGCAAGCCGTGATAGCTTCTCCACATCAAACTTGGAGAAAGAATTCTTGGGATCAAGACACGAGAAACATGCAATTACCTCTTGATTTGAGTCACCGAAGCGATGATTCATCTCAACACATATTTTGTCAATAACGACATAGAAAATCTCGGCCCGATAATAATGAAGATTGGTGATAGTCCTTCCCTCTTTTCTCGAGCGACCACGAACTGGTATTTCATCATCCATATTAGGAACTGGAATACCTTTGGAATTGCAAAATTGTTGGACCTCGTCCTTGAGACTCTCCCAACCACTATCTCTCATGGTAGCCAAGCGGAGTTTAACATCATGAATTAATTCCAGGGCAAGCACAACATTTGTATCCTTTCTTTGCAAGAGTTGTGAAAGCTCATTTGTTATAGCAAACAACTTCATCATAAGCTTCAAAACAAGAGCAAATTTGAAGCACTCCATCTTTTCTATGCAACCGGCGGCATGGCTCGGATTACGCCCATTTGCATCAACCGTGCTAAGAACTTTTATCACACAGGCCCACATTTGGTCCAACCGAAGCAATGTTTTATGATGTAAACCCCATCTAGTATCTCCAGGTCTAGCCAGACTAGTCTGTTGATGCAAGCCCCTTCCTGTAGATATTTCACCCCTCTCGAGCCTTTTCAAAATATCTTTGTGAGATTCTTCCACCAACATTTCCATCTTCTTGCAAGATGAAGTTGTTGCGGTTACAATCAGTGATACATACTCAAAAAAATCGTGAATATATGAGCAAGAGGAACTAGCAACGGCAACCACAACCAACTGCAAACGATGGGCAAAGCAATGGATGTAGAAAGCATGAGGATTTTCATCTAGAATTTTTCTTTGCAAACCATTGAATTCACCTCTCATGTTCGAAGCACCGTCATATCCTTGCCCTCGCAGCCTTGAAATTGATAAATTGTAATGGTCAAGAATCTTTAGAAGAGCTAACTTTAGTGCCTCGGATGTTGTATCTATGATGTGGTGTAGACAAATAAATCGTTCCATAACCTTCCCTTCGTTCACATACCTAAAGAAAAATAGAATGAATGAATGAATAAATCATGGATGAACTTAGAACTGAAATAAATAAATGAAATCAAAAGACAAACACAGTTACTAACCTCAACATTACTGCCATCTGTTCTTTAACAGATATATCGCGTGACTCATCAATAAGAATGGAGAACTTTTTATCACCAAGCTCCCCCATAATCACTTCAGTGACTTCTTGTGCACAACACCTTGCAAGGTCCTTTTGTATTTCTCTGGAAGTCATCTTGCAATTATTTCCACCACTATCAAAAGCAACTCTTACATCTTCATTGCTATCCTTTAACCAATCTATCATCTCTAGAAAGTTCCCCTTGTTCAATGAAGTAGAAGATTCATCATGGCCACGGAATGACAAACCTTGTGCTATGAGGTATCTTCATTGCATTCTCAATACTTTCTCTAGGAACCAAAAACCTCCTCGTATCTGAAATTTAATAACTTAAAATTAAAGTGGGGATGATTTGCAATGATTGAAAAGATTAATAAAAATGAGGTTAGAGGTGTTCAAAGAAAATTGACAATACCTATGAGAAGTGAGGATCGATTTGCCTTCAATCAATCTGCTTGCGATGATAGAACTCTTAACTTCCTATAGCAGAAAATTACAAGCTGAATTGAGATTCCCAATTATGAGAAGAGACGTAATAGCGAATTCTCAATTTGTCTAAGCCCTAGACTCACCCGAATTCCTCTCCTGATTAGAACAGAAGCCAGGCCACGGCTGCTCGAAGATGTTGTGAATTGCTGTCCTTTCCGCCGGGAGCAGCGGCGCCCGTGCCCGGTGATCTGCCTCTGCGATCTGCCTCTAGCCACTGTGACTGGCGTCTGGCAATCTGCCTCTGCGAGACGGCGACCGCGGAAGCCCTAGCAGTCGAGCGACTCAAAACTGATCGTCGGTCAATCCAAAGAACACGAGGAGTCAAGCTATTTCCTAGCGATTTGGGCTAACCAGGCTTGCTAGCCATAGGCCTAATTCAGCGTGAACGTGAATGTTAATCACAAGTTGATTGCATGGGTCTAGGAGTATGGCAGAATATTTTAAGGCACACCAATCAAGGCCCATACCGTGTGTCTCGAGAAAGGCCTTTGCCCGAGCAAATAACTTTAAATTAAGCTAATCACTAGGCATCATGGTAGTTGGGATTAACGGTAGCTCAGCTATGAGCCCGGGCAAGTGCCCCGGGTCGCCGGGTACCAGCTCCGCCACTGCTTGTTAGACTAATAACATATTATTTGGTTGCAAACGGCTAAATATATGACCACCACTTTTCACTAGTGATGACACACTGAATATTGTCTTCTTCTAGATAGAAAACAAATGACAGTTTATCCTATCTAGTAGTAAATGATAGCACAAGTTATTAAGAACCGTTATGGTTGAATAGGGGAAGGTTCACCAGTTCTCCATTGCAGGATCCAGTTATGAATCATGTAACATGCAAGAACAAGTTTGGTCTGGGTAGGGTAAAGGTGGAATGCCTTTTGACCCAGGATCTTAAACATGTTCTTCATATCTCCAAATGCCCTCTCAAGAGTCACTCTAAGCCTGGAGTGTGTGAGATTGAACAACTCATGTGGAGGCCTAGGATGGTTCCTACTAGAGAACTCGTTGAGATGGTACCTGGTTTTCCTAAAGGGTGGAAGAACACCTAGTCGACAGGCATAGCCAACATCTCCTAGGTAGAACTTTCCATCTGCGATGTTGATGCCATCAGGTTTACCGATGCTGTCACTTAGAATGTTAGCATCATGTGTTGATCCTTCCTAGCCAGCTAATACATATGTAAACTTGACATCAAAGTCAACAGCAGCAAGCACATTCTGGCTAGTGTGGTGTTTTCTTCCTCTATATGTTGCATATTGTGACCTCGACACTCTGATAGTGACATGAGTACCATATATTGTGCCAAGGCAATCCTCGAATGGCACTACAAGATGGTGTTATGGCTACAATAGAACAATAACAACATATGAAGGCATTAACAATGTACTGTTAGTGTTCACCCTGAAGTATGGATACCATCATGAGCTAGTGCGAATCTTTGTAGGAGTCCGATCAATTGGACACGATCATCTCACCTCTAAGTTTCCCAATAGCGTGTACATCACTTGCTTGAAGTACCTCGAGATGGTCTCCATTGATCTCCTGAAGGTGTTTGTGTACAACCTTGAACCTCTAGTTATGACCAGCAATATGGGGGAACATGGCTACTTACTCTTCCATAATGGTGTGAATGCTATCTTCTAGCAGTCCCTGTTCCTGAATGCTTTCACAAGCCTGGCGAAAGGAGCTCTTTTCATTCGAAGCATCCAGAGAGCCTTTGTGTCATTGCAGTTGTAGATGTAGTTCAGAACTTCAGATTCATTATCCTCTCATGATCCCATATTAATATCGGACCATACTGGATGAGAGGTTTCTCATTCCGACGAACAACTCTTATGGACCAACATGATCCAAGCCTGAACCACAGTTATCAGCGATGCTGCCTGAACTAGAAACTTCGCCCGTTCATCGACAACCTAATCGACAGCCATAAGTGAGAAGTTGTTGCCGCTCCGGGGGAGTGTTGTTGCCGACACCAACGTCGTCCCCATCCTCACAGCCGCAGATCTAAGTCGTCGTGTCGTCGGTGCCAATGACAGATGATGGCTTGTCATGGAGCTAGGGGTGAGTGAGTAAATGGGGATGGTGAGGGTATATTTTGCCAATCCCGCTTCCATCGATTTCCTCCTCCCGTATCTCCGACCGAATCCCCCTAGCATTGTGATACGTCCCAAACGTATCTATAATTTCTGCTTGTTCCATGATCTTTTGGGTGACATTGTTATATGTTTTGCTACACTTCTATATCTATAATTTATGCTTGTTCCATGATATTTTGGGTGACATGGTGGTGTGGCGTGGGAGAGGAGGGCGACGACGGCAAGGAGGTTGCGACGATCGGGTGGGTGGGTGATAGCGGCAGTTGGGGCTGCAGTGGTCAGGGTTGGGATAGCGACGGCAGGAAGGGTGCAACGGCGACTAATGTGTAGCGGCGGCACAGGCGCGGCGACGGTGGCGGAAGCGATTAGGTCGAGGAAGGAGGCGGTATCTGATACCATGTAGGTTGTCAATATTTATATTGATCGTACAATTTGAAAGCGAGACCAAACACTCTAGACCATTACTGCCTTAGCATATATAGAGTACATGGGCAAGAATATCTCAACCGTATATGATATACAAGGAAAGGATCAGAAGATATCTATAAAACTAGGAAATAACAAACATAATCCTAGCTGCCTAGTGTACACATGATGATCATGCTCAACAGGAATGTCTCCTCCGACTGAATATACATCATGAGAAGGTCTGAAATAAATAATAATAATGAAGCAGTCACCAATACAAGTCTTGAACTTGAGCCCTCATGGGCTAGTTACATCACAAAAAACATAATCATCTGCGCATTCTTGTTCCTCCATATTAACAAACTTTTTTCTACTAGTAGAACCATTGACGGCTTTTTCCAGCGTCATGGTTGCCATTGTACTCCCTTGGGTTCTTTTTTACTCCCCAATATATGATTCGTCTGAAGTCAAATTCTAATATTTTCCCAAACCTAGATCAATAGCTCCACATGCCACCGAGGGCTTGAGTTCTTGCTTTCCAAAGCTTCTACTACATCCGTTCTAAAATATAAGTCTTTTTAGAGATTTTTTCTCAAGGGACCATGTAGGTAGAAAAATGAGCGAATCTATACTTTAAAATATATTTATATACACCGCATATGGTCTTCTAGTAAATAAAACCTTTAAAAAAATATGGGAAAAGATTTTCGTCGGCCGGTGGATTATACTCCCTGCGTCCACCTTCTCCTACGCTCAACACGTGTCATGTGTGAATGACGCAGGTGGCCGCCGCTCGAGTCGTGCACACCCGAACTCCACTTCAGCCACCAACGGCCAAGCTGCGCCGCTTCAGCCTCCCCTCTCGCCCTTCGTCGTTTGCTCTAGTCGGTCAATGTATTTTTTTATAATTTCTGCAACAAGGGCCTTGTTGCAATAGTCCTTCCACAACATCATATCTGTTGCAGAAATTTCTCGATTCACGCCGTAAACGACATAATTATTTTCAACGAAAAATTTCTGCAACATTATTCATGTTGTAGAAGTCCTTTCTAATAATTTCTGCAACAAGGGTCTTGTTACAAAAGCCCTCCCGCAACATCATATCTGTTGCAGAAAATTCTCGATTCACATCCCAAACGACATCATTATTTTGAGAGAAAAATTTCTGCAACATTATTCATGTTGCAGAAGTCAACCCGCAACATCATCAATGTTGTGAAAAATATAAAGAAGAAAATAATAGTTTTACAACACCACTCGATTCGCACAACACACGACGTCACTATTTTCAGTAAAAAAATCTGCAACATTGTCCATGTTGCAAAAGTCCTCCCGCAACATCATTTATGCTGCAAAAAAGATGAAGACCAAAATAGTAATTCTGCAACACCACCTTTGTTGCAAAACTTTTTCCGCAACATCGTCCATGTTGCAAGACATAAAAATAGCGCTTTAGTGGTTTTGCAACAAAGCAATTATTGCAGAGCGAGTTATGCAACATCTACCTTGTTGCAATTTGCGTGCGGGAGATCCAACGACTATTGTTGCTCAATCCACGATCCAGGAGGTGGTGGATGTTTTTAATTAATCCACCGACGGACGCGTAGGGTCGCCCAAAAAATATTTAGAAACGAAGGAAGTATATTTTTGCAAACATGAATCCATGCCTCCCACATGACGTTGACGGTTTCAGTTGCCGCTTCTCATTTCTGAATATGGATCCACGGGCCCACATGTAACCCGATGCTGCATGCAATCGGTCCTTTCCTGTCTGAAACCGGAAACTTGGCAGTAACCAACTTTCCTGACAGAGACCAAACGGCCACGGTCACCATCTATCGGCTTGGCTGGCTACCGTTCTCTCTTGTTCTCGGTTCTTAAATCCAGCATGGACAGGGCATTCCTGTCCCGGCAAACATGGCAAACTGCCGCATGGTTTTGGCACCGGTCAGATTTCTCGGAAGCAGGGCCCAGCGCCACCGTCTTCCAGCCCCCTAGACCGAGGATTTCGCTTGCACACGGAGCCGGTGTGAGACGCGGGCAACAAGGCGTGGTGCAACGGCCCCCGCATCATTTCACCAGGCTATAATACTTACTACTAGTGGTATATGGTCTTCTTCCTCTGATGCTTCAGAGAGTTCATATCATAATTTCCACAGGTTGCAAGAGACGAGGGCGCTGCCATCACGTGATAACCACCATCACCCGCCCTCGTCCGTTAAAAAAAAAAAACATCGGCTTCGCAATTTTTTTTCTTTCTCTAAAATGGAGGCGCCAAACAAACATACCGGAAGCTAAAGTTAACTCTCAAGTCAGGTCATCATACATACGCTGCTGTTGTTACCAGTCACACACACACACACACCGACAAACCTATGTCTGCTGCTGCGATTTTCTCACTAATAATGACACTTGTAAGCTGTAACTGAAAATATCTGGTTCAAGACGGCTCCGGCCTCAGGCAGATGCCTGACGGGTGAACCAACGAGACGTTTCTCCCGCTGCAGATCCTCCTCCTACACCACCCCGGAGGGTAGCCGTAGCACCAGCTGCCCGCCGACGAGGCTGCACCGCCACAAACGCCCAGCATATCAGGTAACGATGTTCGGGGTCAGGTTATAACATCTATGAGGTCCATGGGGGGTTTGTTTACCTCTTCACATAGTAGTAGCAGAAATCTGCGAGGATGAAGGTCTGCACGATTTCTGATAGGAGAACCATGGATGGCCACAACCCGTAGCCCAGCGCAGTCAACAGACGCCCACGAGTGTCCAAAACCTACGCAATTCACACAAGCGTCAATGGGTTTTTTGCTTTCAAAAAAACATACAAATCACACTTCCTGCAAGGTAAACAAGAATGACAGAAGAGGTCCACTGAATAACACATCAGCACTCATCACATACTGAGGAAACTAACACATAATCACTTATCACAGACAACGGTGTAAGATAGAGCTGACAGCAACAATAATGAACACAGAATGCCGCAATACAAATCACACTTGTATGTATAAAACAGGCTCAGGGATTTTTTTTTCCAGAAGACAAACCTGGAGAACCCAGTGGGCGCAGCTAAGAAACCTCGCAACCCCCAGCGCAAATACATAGTGAGCTGTGAACGGTTCCACAATCTGCACAAGATGGTTGGTCAGCAAACTTCACCTCAAGTAAGGAATTGCCTGCTACCATATTACCTTGGTATTTTGCATCAAACGCAGTTGTGGAAGCACTGAGACAGCTTCCAGGTAAACACAGAACGCCCAGCTAAACCGGTTTGCGATGTTGTGAGATGTTGAAGGATGAACAAGTATCGCCAACACAGCACAAGGTATCACCTTCAAATAACGTAGAAAAAAAGGGAAAAAAAATTAAGTCCGCATGTATTATGAGTTAAGATGAAATTTTTTGCAACTGAATAAGCAAAACAATCTGGTAGTTCATTGTAAGTTTCAACGCTTTAAGTTAGTGATACATGGCTTTCCTAACACTTATACTACCCCATTAACCAATAAGATTTTAATGCCTTTAGGCTGGTCATAGTGGGCATAACTTAGCTAGTAACATAACGCACCACAAGACAAGTTTGCTTATGTGGCAAGTAGTTAATGAGCAGAGGTGTTTGTGGTAACATAACGTGTTACTGTAACATAACGCACACCAAGGCAAAATGAGTCTACATCTAAATAAATGAAGGCTTGCATGACACCACACATATTACTACCCACTATGAAGGTAGTAACATAGACTAGTAACATGTTACTAGTCTAAGTTACTTCCCACTTGACCAGCCTTACAAGGCTTTGACATTTTACCACCACAAGTCATCCAGGGTGAGAGCCCATTAATTATCTCAAAGCAATTGACCAGAAGATATGCACATAGATTGGGTACGAAGATTATCACACTACATTACAGATGAAGGTGCCAACATAGCACTATGATTTTCTCAACTGAGCGAAAAGCTTACAGATAAGGAAGGCAGTAAACACAACAAAGAGTCATACCAATACCTAGTATAAAACAAAAAAAGAAAGAGTGGTGTAGAGCACAAGTTGGTATAGTTCTATCTTTCATGCAAGGAAGCCACAGAAAGAATAGAAATAGCAATTCGCATATGCAGAGAAGTAAGCAACTAATTAGCTGAGCATTGGTAAGTCCATTTTTAGCTTATTGATCAAACTGCAACAAAAGTGTGAACATCGCAGCCCCAGCTTATGCAAACCTAAATTCACAAAATTAGGTATAGGAGTTTGTGTATTCTTACCACATAGTACAATGCAAAGTTGTCCTTGTCCACCATATAAGTTGACCTAAGTTTGAACCGAATCATGTAAATAACAAAAAGAGTAGCCACTAGTGTAGCAGTATCCAACACGGTATGGATGTCATATTCCATGACAAAGCTGCAGTATAGTCTAACAGCTAGAAACAATGCAGTCAAATCCTGAGTCTTAAGGGATAGTCCTGCAAGATTTAAGAAAGAAGTCATCAGATACTTACTAAAACAGAGAGCACTAGTAAGGCCACAAAGACACATAAATCATAAGAGTGATTATAAATGTTAGCAGGTTTATACTTTATACTAGTACCTATCTCACGTGAACATGTTAGAAAAGAGAAGCTTTTCCGAGTAAAGCAAATACCGCACTCACGAACATGTAATTTATGGCCACAAACCATGTACTCCCTCCGTCACGGTTTAGAAGGCACAGTTAAACTTGCGTGCGTTTCCAAAATAGACAAGGTTTAAGGCGCGAAAGCAATTACTCTTATTAATTACTCACTAGTACTAGTCATGCATGTGCCCTCCCAATTTGCTGCTCATGCATTAGTACTAGTATTTTCTCATTTGATTAGGCGTATTAGCATCTACACCTGCTACATCTCACAACCAATCGATGACTACCTTGGTCCCAGAGATTTTCAAGCGTGCCTTCTAAACCGTGACGGAGGGAGTAGAAAGAGCACATAAAACATACACATGGCTGAAGAATATTACGGAAATTTTGACAGGAAAACTATTTCTAAGTTGCGATCAGAAACTAAGGTTTTGATGATTCCAAGCTGGCTTGTCACAATCATACCAACCATCAAATGTAAATTTATTCATCCACATGCGAAAAAAGCGTCCACATATTATTTACCAGTTGAGGATTGAAGATATCACTGAAAATTTGTACATTAACAAGGATACGGTTGTTGCAAAGGAACTTCCTTTTCTACAGATTTAAGTCCAGATGGACCCAAAATACACTCAGAAGTCAGCAGATTACCTATCATCCACAGATATAGAACTAAACAAAATGTGTATGATGCAAATTAAAACTGTAGACTACAACATCAATATTGCCTCATATGATGATTCTAGTAAAAAGGATAAAGCAGTCAGCTTTACATACCAACACCAAATCGACTCTAAACATACGGACCTTCAAACAAATCTAGAAAAATCAAAAGCTTTAAAACAACATAATCAGATAAAAAATAGACATTTTCTCCAACTTGCATCGGCATTGAATCATTGAGAGCATATTCCCTCTTGCAGCTCTAATAGCATATCAGATCAGTAATTAGCTTCCTCTTATACATCAAAATTCTAAACCGACAGGCTGCCGACGCATCAATCCAGCTCCGTGAACAAATCAAATCGTAGGAAATTACCGCTAACAAACGCGAAATTCAGGCAGGGAAGCAGATCGAAATAAAATCCCAATCTGGGTGGCTGCCACATCCTAGATGTCCACCATGACAAACCAGCAATCCGCCGGGTTTTTTTTTCCTCTCACGAACTGCGCCGGAGAAACGTTTTCGAATCGCGCGGCCAGTGAAAACGCCCCTAAAAAATCTCGAGCGGTGTCCACGGATCGATGCGCGGACGTGAACGGGAGCGACAGGGGGGTACGGGGTAGGGGATGGGGGGAGGGCACGAACCGGCGCAGGTCCTCTCCTTGGTGAGCTTGTAGATGAGCACGGCGATGCCGAGCGCGTGCACGGCCTCGGCGGCGACGAAGAGGTTGTCGTGGTCGTGGACGATGAAGCGGATGAAGACGAGCGCGGCCATGCCGGTGACCACGGCGAGGAAGGCCTTGACCTTGGGCGGCTGGCGCCGCACCCACGCCGTCACCACGCCGAGCGGCCGCTTCGACGCCCTCATCGTCGCCCGTCGCCCTCTCCTCCGATCGGAGAACACGGGATTTATTTCCCTTTTTTTGGTTTATTTTTCCACCCTGCCTTCGCTGCGGCGGCGTTCGTACTCGTGAGTTATTTTTGGAGGCTACGGGGGGAGGAGGAGAGGGGGTAGTAGATCGATCGGGCGCAGTTATGGCCGGCAGGGCCGGTCCGACCTATGGGTAAAGGGGGCGACCGCCCTGGACCCCAAGAGCATACCTGGCCAAACGGATTGGCCCGGCTCGTCATAATCGTGCTAGGCACGGCACGGCACGCCTGAGTCTGATTATTAGCCGGGCAGTGCTGTACCGGTCCATCGGCGCAGCCTTCCGGCTCAGACACGGCACGGAGGCTATACGGGTCGGTCTGTAGGTACGCCAGACCCGCTAGCCTGTTATTTATTTATTTATTTTTAGGCTATTATTTGAGCTGATTTTAGCATGTTAGGCTGTTTTTTGGGCCGATTTTAACATATTAGGCTGTGTTTTGAACCGATTTTGGCCTATTAAGTTATTTTTTATCCTATATATATATAAATAAGTAAAAAAAATAAACGGGCCGTGTCGTGCCGGCTCGCGTGCCCAACCCTCAGGCCCAAGCACGGCCCGTTTAAATCGTGTCGGGCCGGGCCCATGTCGTGCCGTCGTGGCGGGCTGGCGGGCCGGCCTGTTTAGCCCGACCCGTTTGGCCAGGTCTGCCCAAGAGAGGAGGGCCCAACTAAAATTTGTACTGGTAAACACTATACAAACAGAATAAAATCATTATTGTGACCTTTTCATTGAAGTTGAGCACAAAATAAACCCGGTTTAAAAAGATTTCACGATCTAACCCTTCTTGAAACGTCACAAGCCGTGGCGTTGCTGCCCCACTACAAAACGCCACTCAAGTGTGGTGTTTTTGACCACCACCCGAACGTCAGTCTGTTGTGGTGTTATCCTTTCCTCGTAACGCCAAGGTTGTCTCGCGTTTCTTACAAGCACTACAACGCCAAAGGCTATGGCGTTTCTGCCTGCCTATTTATTAGGGGGCCACCCTCCACTCATCACTCACTCTCTTCTTCCACCACTCTCACTCTCTTATCTTCCCGAGCTGCAGCCTCCTTTTCCCCATTTCTCCCCCACTTCTCCCTCTCAAATCCTTTCAAAAGGATTGGTTTGGTCCGTGGATCCAATACCATTTGCGTTGCTTGAGGTAATCTCCTTCATCTTCTCATTTTTTATTGGTTGGAATTGTCTATTTGGGTGGTTTTTTCTCATGTGTTGTAGCCCTAATAATGTAACGCCCAAGCTGCGACCCTATCCTTAAGTTGGCACGAGGGCCTCGTCAGGGATAGAAGCGCATCTCGTCGTTTCCCAAGAATGGATATCATTACAAGTACATGTACTGAAGAGAAGAGTATATGGAATTGGCTTACACTCGCCACAAGCTACATCCGAGTCACATCAGTACAATACATAATCATCATGAAGAAGAGCAGGGTCCGACTACGGACGGAAACAAACGAAAAAAGAAGAACGACGTCCATCCTTGCTATCCCAGGCTGTCGACCTGGAACCCATCCTAGATCGATGATGAAGAAGAAGAAGCAACTCCAAATGAACAATAAACGCGTTCGTGTCAAGTAACATTTACATGTACCTGCAACTGGTGTTGTAGTAATCTGTGAGCCACAAGGGACTCAGCAATCTCATTTCCAAAGGTATCAAAACTAGCAAAGCTTAATAGGTGAGGTAAAGTTAAGTGGTGAGGCTGTAGCAAGCGACTAAGCATATGTGAGGTGGCTAACTTAGGAGTACAAGAATAAAGAGGGGGATGATCTACGCATAGCGGATGTGAGCTACTGATGATCAAATGAATGATCCTGAACACCTACTTACGTCAAACATAACCCCACCGTGTCCTCGATCGGAGAAGGAACTCACGAAAGAGACAGTCACGGTTACGCACTCAGTTGGCAAGTTTTAATTAAGTTAACTTCAAGTTATCTAGAACCACTGTTAAACAAAGTTTCCACGTTGCCACATAACCGCGGGCACGGCTATCCGAAAGATTTAACCCTGCAGGGGTGCTCCAACTAGTCCATCACAAATTACCACAAGCCGCATAGAAATCCTCGATCACGAAACTCGCGATCTCGTCGGACTCCTTAGTGGAAAACCTCAACTCTGAGATTACCCAAAGCATCACCGGAATCCCGATGCACAAGATATTTCGTAAAAGGTAAAACTAATCCAGCAAGGCCGCCCGACGTGTCGACGATCCCGATAGGAGCCGCGTATCTCGTTCTCAGGACACGACAGATGAGCTAGACGTCGGGTTCGCTAAACCCTGGGTGACCAGGGGGCACCAGACATCGCTCAGGTGGGACCAACACTCATGAGGAGCACTGGCCCGGGGGTTGATTAAATTACTCCGCGGGTGCCGGCGGGTCCCTATGCATTATTATTAGGTTATTAGGCAAATGTAGTACCAAAGTTGGGCCTTGCCAGACCAGCTTTAATCTAAAACGAATTATCTAGGGGGTCCCCATAACAACCCCGATCGTGTTAGGAGCGCTCAATTATGGAACATAACACCGGTAGCCGAAACTAAGGGGGCAAAGGTGGAACAAAACACCAGGCTGGAAAGGTCGAGCCTTCCACCTTTTACCGAGTATGTAGGTGCATTAAATAAAATAACATTTAATAGGGTGATATAACAAGGAACCCATGTTATCACATGGAAGCAACTACACCTGCAACTAGCAACGCTAACACATGGTTAAGTGATGACCCACAAGTATAGGGGATCAATCGTAGTCCTTTCGATAAGTAAGAGTGTCGAACCCAACGAGGAGCAGAAGGATCTGACAAGTGGTTTTCAGCAAGGTAATATCTGCAAGCACTGAAATTATCGGCAACAAGTAGTTGTGTGGTAAGATGATTCGTATCAAGCAACAAGTAACAAAAATAGCAACGGTGCAGCAAAGTGGCCCAATCCCTTTTGTAGCAAGGGACAAGCCTGGACAAAGTCTTATAGGAGGAAAAACGCTCCCGAGGACACACGGGAATTTCTGTCATGCTAGTTTCCATCGTGTTCATATGATTCATGTTCGTTACTTTGATAGTTTGATATGTGGGTGGACCGGCGCTTGGGTACTGCCCTTACTTGGACAAGCATCCCACTTATGATTAACCCCTCTCGCAAGCACCTGCAACTACGGAAGAAGAATTAAGACAAAGTCTAACCATAACATTAAACTAGTGGATCCAAATCAACCCCTTACGAAGCAACGCATAAACTAGGGTTTAAGCTTGTGTCACTCTAGCAACCCATCATCTACTTACTACTTCACAATGCCTTCCTCTAGGCCCAAATAATGGTGAAGTGTTATGTAGTCGACGTTCACATAACACCACTAGAGGAAAAACAACATACAACACATCAAAATACCGAACGAATACCAAATTCACATGACTACTATTAGCATGACTTATCCCATGTCCTCAGGAACAAAAGTAACTACTCACAAAGCATAATCATATTCATGACCAGAGAGATAATGAGTAGCATCAAGGATCTGAACATAAACTCTTCCACCAAGTAATCCAACTAGCATCAACTACAAAGAGTAATTAACACTACTAGCAACCTTACAAGTACCAATCGGAGTCGCGAGACGGAGATTGGTTACAAGAGATGAACTAGGGTTTGGAGATGAGATGGTGCTGATGAAGATGTTTATGGTGATGAGTTCCCTCCGATAAGAGGAGTGTTGGTGATGACGATGGCGATGATTTCCCCCTCTGGGAGGGAAGTTTCCGCGGCATGATCGTCCTGCCGGAGCTCTAGATTGGTTCTGCTCAAGTTCCGCCTCGTGGCGGCGGCGAATCCTCGAAAAAGCCTCCTCCTGATTTTTTTTCCGGACGAAACCCTTCATATAGCAGAAGAGGGGGGCCAGAGGGCCAGCTGGGTGCCCACAAGCCCCCTAGGCGCGGCCACCCCCCTGGCCACCTACTGGCGCCCCTCTGGCACTTCTTCGGCCCAGTATTTTTTATAATTCCCGAAAAAAATCCTCGTTGATTTTTACGGCGTTTGGAGTTGCGCAGAATAGGTATCTCAAACTTGCTCCTTTTTCAAGCCAGAATTCCAGCTGCCGTCATTCTCCCTCTTCATGTAAACCTTGCAAAATAAGAGAGAAAAGACATAAGTATTGTACCGTGAAGTGAAATAACAGCCCAAGAAGCGATAAGTATCAACATGAAAACATGATGCAAAATGGACGTATCAACTCCCCCAAGCTTAGACCTCGCTTGTCCTCAAGCGAAAGCCTAACTCAATAAATATTTCCACATGTTTAGGGAGAGAGGTGTCGACAAAACAAGATATGAATATGCATGCATCATGATCATGATCAGAACAGCAATACCAACATATAATCTCTCATGCTAAAGTGACAATTCCTTCACAAAGTAAAGTATGGATCAAAAACCTTACCAAGAAGTAACAACCGATAGCCTGTAGTCATTGAAGCAATTGCAATTTATCACAATATCAGAAAGAGTCAAATAAGAGCTTGTAAAGAAAATCCACATACTCAATCATCCATTCGTTCTCTACAATTGCTACAACTCACGTGGTACTCATGAGATCAAAGTTTCAGCTGGACACATAGAAAGATAGGGGCTTATAGTTTTGCCTCCCAACCATTTACCTCAAGGGTAATGTCAACAATAATAATCCATGAATACTTACTTCCAAGTTGACATATGAATATAGATCTTTCCCTAGCATATGACGTTAACCAAGATAAATGCGAAACAAGGAATTGGTGAAGATCACCATGACTCTTTCAAGGGCAAAAAGTAAAGGTACAAGATAGGCCCTTCGCAGAGGGAAGCAGATGTTGTCATGCGTTTTTGATGTTTGGATGTGTGTCCTCTTAGTGTGGAGGAACGTCACTTTATATTGCCTCCTGTGATAAAGAACTTTATTATGCAGTCTGTCGCTTTTATGTCTTCCTCATCACAGGTTCGTACAAAGCTTATTTTCCACACACTAATAGATCATACATATTAGAGAGCAATTTTTATTGCTTGCACCGATGACAACTTACTTGAGGGATCTTATTCAATCCATAGGTAGGCATGTTGGACACTCATGGCAAAACTGGGTTGAAGGTTTATGGATGCACAAGTAGTATCTCTACTTGGTGCCGGAGTTTTGGCTAATATGAGGTGGAAGCAATCGTCACATACTAAGGGATCTCTAATCATATAACATTGTTTGGAACCAAGCAAACACAATTCATTATGTTGTCTTCCTTGTCCAACATCTACTTCTAGGCATGCAATACTTTAGTGAGTGTTCACAATCATAGATGGTGTCAAAGATGATATATTTATATGTGAACCTCTACTTCTTTATCACTTCCTATTAATTGCAACAATGACCAAGGTCTACGTTTGTCTACCCTCAACAAGTTTCAATCATCATTCTTTTTATATGTGAAGCCATCACTTCCCATAAGATCATTACATGATCTTTCATGCTTTTGTTCTTTTCTCACTCTTTTGATCATGGCAAGAGGCAAAGCCCTTCAACTAAGATACTCTTTATTATAAAGCTCACGATCTCGAATACATCGGGGGTGACACAAAGCAAAACTCAAGTCTAAAACACTAAGACCTTTAATCTACTAGAGAAAGAGAAAACTGAAAAGGAACAAACTAAAACAAAAGTAAAGGCAAAAGATGTGATGGTGATACGATACCGGGCAACTCCCCCAAGCTTGGCACAAGCCAAGGGGATTGCCCATACCCATGCTCAGTTGTCTTCCTTTGGAGGTGATGGTGGTGGAGTTGCTGCCGTCTTTGATTCCAAGAGGGCCATCAATCTTTGATTTATACCTTGGAGATCTGTGATATGTTTCTCCAACAAAACAACTTCACGGATGAGATAAGTATTGAGAGCACGAGTTGTTTCACAAAACCTCAAGAGTTCAATCAAGGATGGAGACAGTAGGTGGAGGTAGGGTTGGAGGAAATCCACTTCTTCAACTTCTTCCTTGTTGAGTACAGATTGCACTTCGTCCCATGCCTGATTCTTCTCCTTAGTTTTGCCCTTGGTTTCTTTAGGTAGCCTTTCCTTAGCCTCCATGACCGCCATACTTTTCAAATCAGCACTTACTTCTCCATAAACTTGAGGGAGATTGTTCTCCCCCACAGATTTCTGAGACGAGATCTTGCTCTACATATGTGGCAGAAAACAGGCTCAAAACGAAAATAGAGAAAATCTACGTGATACGAGGGTCAGACCTTACGGGAGAATATATAATGATTTTTTCCAGACCAGAAGGAGTACTCTACACGAAAACGAAGTCCGGGAGGCACACGAGGTGGCCACAAGCCCACCAGGCGCGACCAGGGGGTGGGCCCGCGCCTGGCAGGCTTGTCGCCTCCTCGCGTGCTTTCCGGACTACTTCCAATTTTTGTATTTTTTCAAATATTCCAAAACGGAGAAAAATTCCTACTGGAAAAGTTTTGGAGTCTGTTTTCTTACCGAATCACATACCTCTTCATTTTCGGAGTCTGAAACAGGCTGATAAATGTCCCTTAGGTATTCTTCCGGAGTTATGGTATTGATAATATCGCTTTCAACATTTATGGGAGTACGTGAGATATAATGCTTGATTCTCTGCCCATTTACAACTCTCGGACAATTACCTTCCGTGTTGTTGATCTTGATAGCACCGGAACGATATACTTCCTCACAAAAATAGGGACCTTCCCATTTAGAGAGAAGCTTGCCTGCAAAGAATCTTAAACGAGAGTTATATAGTAAGACATAATCACCTAAATTGAACTCACGCTTTTGTATCCTCTTATCATGCCACCTCTTAACCTTTTCCTTGAACAACTTAGCATTCTCATATGCCTGAGTTCTCCATTCATCAAGCGAGCTAATATCAAATAACCTCTTCTCACCGGCAAGTTTGAAATCAAAGTTGAGCTCTTTCATTGCCCAATAAGCTTTATGCTCTAGCTCAAGAGGTAAATGACATGCTTTACTATACACCATTTTGTACGGAGACATACCCATGGGATTCTTATAAGCAGTTCTATAAGCCCACAGTGCATCATCGAGCTTCTTAGACCAATTCTTTCTAGACCTGTTGACGGTCTTTTGCAGAATTAGTTTAATCTCTCTATTGCTTAGCTCTACTTGACCACTGGACTGAGGGTGATAGGGAGACGCAATTCTATGGTTAACATCGTACTTAGCAAGCATTTTACGGAAAGCACCATGAATGAAATGTGAACCACCGTCGGTCATTAGATATCTAGGGACTCCAAATCTAGGGAAAATAACTTATTTAAGCATCCTGATAGAGGTGTTGTGATCAGCACTACTAGTGGGGATAGCTTCTACCCACTTAGTGACATAATCAACAACAACTAGGATATGAGTATACCCGTTGGATTTTGGAAAAGGTCCCATATAATCAAAGCCACAAACATCAAATGGTTCAATGACAAGTGAATAGTTCATAGGCATTTCCTGACGTTTACCGATATTACCTATTCTCTGACATTCGTCACAAGACAAGACAAATTTACGGGCATCCTTGAAGCGAGTGGGCCAATAGAAACCTGATTGCAATACCTTGTGTGCAGTTCTATCTCCCGCATGGTGTCCTCCGTAGGCCTCAGAGTGACACTTCTGTAGGATCTGTCCCTGTTCATGTTCAGATACACATCGTCTAATAACACCATCTACTCCTTCCTTATAAAGGTGAGGATCATCCCAGAAGTAATGTCTCAAGTCAAAGAAGAATTTCTTCTTTTGTTGGTATGTGAAACTAGGTGGTATCTATTTGGCAACGATATAGTTTGCATAATCAGCATACCACGATGCACTACGTGAAGCATTGATGACATTCAATTGCTCATCGGGAAAGCTATCATCAATAGGTTGTGGGTCATTGATACGTCTCCAACGTATCTATAATTTTTTATGGTTTCATGCTATTATCTTGTCAAACTTTGGATGTTTTGCATGCCTTTTATATATTTTTTGGGACTAACTTATTAACTCAATGCCAAGTGCCAGTTCCTATTTTTTCCATGTTTTTGACCCATTTCAGAGGAGATTTTGAAACGGAGTCCAAACGGAAGAAAATCCACGAAAATATTTTTTCCGGAACGGAATAAGATCGAGAAGCTTGGGATCCAAGGCAGGGGAGCCTCAGGGGCCCGACAAGCCCCCACCCCGTGACCAGGGGGGTAGGTCGCGGCCCACAGGCTTGTGGGCCAATGAGCGCCCCTGACCTAGGGGTTGCGCCTATAAATTCCCTAAAAATCCCAAAAAAAATGAGGAGACCATCGAAATCAGTTTTCCACCGCCGCAAGCTTCTGTCTCCGCAAGATCCCATCTCGGGCACGTTCTGGTGCCCTGCCGGAGGGGGGATTCGGACACGGAGGGCTTCTTCATCAACACCATGACCTCTCCGATGATGCGTGAGTAGTTCACCGTAGACCTACGGGTCCATAGTTAGTATCTAGATGGCTTCTTCTCTCTCTTGGATCTTCAATACAAAGTTCTCCATGATCTTCATGGAGATCTATCCGATGTAATCTTCTTTTGCGGTGTGTTTGTCAAGATCCGATGAATTGTGGATTTATGATCAGATTATCTATGAATCTTATTTGAGTTTCTTGTGATCTCTCTTATGCATGATTTCATGTCCTTGTAGTTCTCTTCGAGTTGTGGGTTTTGTCTGACCAACTAGATCTATGATTCTTGCAATGGGAGAAGTGCTTGGTTTTGGGTTCATACCGTGCGGTGACCTCACCCAGTGACAGAAGGGGTAGCGAGGCATGCATCGTGTTGTTGCCATCAAGGGTAAAAATATGGGGTTTTCATCATTGGTTTGAGATTATCCCTCTACATCATGTCATCTTGCTTAAGGCGTTACTCTGTTCGTCATGAACTCAATACACTAGATGCATGCTTGATAGCAGTCGATGTGTGGAGTAATAGTAGTAGATGCAGAAAGTATTGGTCTACTTGTCTCGGACGTGATGCCTATATGTATGATCATTGCCTTAGATATCGTCATGACTTTGCGCGGTTCTATCAATTGCTCGACAGTAATTTGTTCACCCACCGTGATATTTGCTATTATGTGAGAAGCCTCTAGTGAACACTATGGCCCCCAGGGTCTACTCCACACCATATTTTCAGCCTTACATTTTTTACTTCGTTGCACTTTCCGTCTTCAGATCTCACTTTGCAAACAATCTTGAAGGGATTGACAACCCCTTTGAAGCGTTGGGTGCAAGCTTGTTTGTGTTTGCGCAGGTACTCTGGACTTGACGAGGCCCTCCTTCTGGATCGATACCTTGGTTCTCAAAACTGAGGGAAATACTTACTGCTCCTGTGCTGCATCACCCTTTCCTCTTCAAGGGAAAAACCGACGCAAACCATAGATGTAACAAGAAGAATTCCTAGTGCCAAGGAAGGACTTTTGTTGCCGCATCAGAAGAATTTCTGGCGCCGTTGCTAGGGAGGAAGATCAAGTCAATAACTCATCCAAGTAGGTGACGCAAACTCATCTCTTGCATTTACTTTGTTTGCCAATTGCCTTTCGTTTTCCTCTCCCCCACTTCACCAATTTGCCTTTTTTCGTTTGCCTTTTTCGTTCGCCCTTTTTCTCGCCTTCTCTTTGTTTGCTTGTGTGCCCGCTTGCTTGCTTGCCGAAGTCACCATGAATGAAAACACCAAACTTTGTGACTTCTCAAATACTAATAATAATGATTTTATTAGTACCCCGATTTCTCCCGCCACTAGTGCGGAGTCATACGAAATCAATGCCGCTTTGCTGAATCTTGTTATGAAAGAGCAATTCTCTGGCCTTCCTAGTGAAGATGATGCATCCCATCTCAATACCTTCATTGAGCTTTGCGATATGCAAAAAAAGAGATGTGGATAATGATGTGATTAAATTGAAGCTTTTCCCTTTCTCGTTGCGAGATCGCGCAAAAACTTGGTTTTCTTCTTTGCCCAAAAATAGTATCGATTCTTGGGATAAGTGCAAAGATGCTTATGTATCCAAGTATTTTCCGCTGTCTAAGATCATCTCTCTCCGTAGTGATATCATGAATTTCAAGCAACTTGATCATGAACATGTTGCACAATCTTGGGAGAGAATGAATTAATGATTAGAAATTGTCCCGCTCATGGCTTGAGTCTTTGGATGATTATTCAAATCTTTTATGCTGGCTTGAATTTCGTTTCTTGAAATATCTTGGACTCCGCCTCAGGTGGAACGTTCATGGAAATCACGTTAGGAGAAGCTACAAAGCTCTTAGACAACATCATGACGAACTACTCTAAGTGGCACACTGAAAGGTCACCTACTAGTAAGAAGGTACACGCTATAGAGGAAATTAACTCGTTAAGTGCTAAGATGGACGAGTTAATGAATTTGGTTGCTAGTAGAAGTGCTCCTTTGGATCCTAATGATATGCCTTTGTCTTCTTTGATTGAGAGTAACAACGCTAGCTTGGACGTTAATTTTGTTGGTAGGAATAACTTTGGCAACAACAATGCTTTTAGAGGAAACTATGTTCCTAGGCCTTTTCCTAGTAACTCCTCTAATAATTTTGGCAACTCCTACAACAATACTCATCGAAATTACAATAGATTACCCTTTGATCTAGAGAGTAATATCAAAGAGTTCATCAACTCTCAAAAGATTTTCAATGCGTCCATAGAAGAAAAACTACTCAAAATTGATGATTTGGCTAAGAGCGTTGATAGAATGTCTAATGATGTTGATGCTTTGAAAGTTAGACGTGCTCCTCCCAAAATCAACATGGATGAAACTTTGAAATCTATGGGTATTTCCATGATTGAGAGCCAAGAAAGAACCGCCCAAAGTCATGCTAGACATGAATGGCTTAAAAAGGCGTGTTCTCGTGATGAGAATCACAAAGATCTTAAAGTGCTTGGTGTGACTCCCATTGAATCTTTGTTTTCTTGTGTCAAACCTAATTATTATGGGGCTGGATATGAATCCACTTTGGTTGAAAAGTGCCCCAATGATTTAGAGTCCATCTATCCTGATGCTAAAAGCATTGAAAGTGGAGTAGAAGATGTTAAAACTTTGAGTAGTAATGAAATTACTACCGTGGATTTCAAGGAATTCAATTATGATAGTTCCTCCTTGATTGAATGCATTTCTTTGATGCAATCCATGTTAAACTCTCCACACGCTTATAGCCAAAACAAGGTCTTTACCGATCATATCGTCGAAGCTATGATAAAATCTCTTGAAGAGAAACTTGAATTGGAAGTATCTATCCCTTGAAAGCTTCATGATGAGTGGGAACCTACCATCAAAATCAAAATCAAAAACTATGAGTGCAATGCTTTATGTGATTTGGGTGCTAGTGTTTCTACGATTCCAAAGTCTTTATGTGATGTTCTGGATTTTAATGAGATTGAAGAGTGTTCTCTTAATTTGCATCTTGCTGATTCTACTGTCAAGAAACCCATGGGAAGGATCAATGATGTTCTTATTGTTGCAAATAGGAACTATGTACCCATGGATTTCATTGTGCTTGACATTGATTGCAATCCTACTTGCCCTATTATTCTTGGTAGACCTTTCCTAAGGACTATCGGTGCTATCATCGATATGAAGGAAGGGAATATTAGATTTCAATTTACTTTAAGGAAGGGCATGGAACACTTTCCTAGAAAGAAAATAAGATTGCCTTATGAATCCATGATGAGGGCTACTTATGGTTTGAGCAACAAAGACGACGATACGTGATTCTATCGCTTTTATGCCTAGCTAAGGGCGTTAAACAATAGCGCTTGTTGGGAGGCAACCCAATGAATTTATCTTTTTTTTTCTGTTTTGTTGTGTCCACACTTTTATAATTCTGTTGTGATTGTGTTTTTTGTGTTTCTTTTTGTGTTTGAGCCAAGCAAAGCCTTTATGACTAGTCTTGGTAATGGTTGTTTGATCCTGCTGGAAAAAGACATAAACTTTTTGCTGACGAGATGATTTTTCATTTTTATTTAGAAAGAGATTTTGAGTTGATTCTTTTTTCTGCTGGTTGATATGCTTTTTTCCCAGGCCGTCGCAATTTTTCAGATTTTTTGAGGTACCAGAAGTATACGAAGTATACAGATTGCTACAGACTGGTCTGTTTTTGTCAGATTCTGTTTTTGTTGAGTTGGTTGCTTGTTTTGATGAAACTATGGTTAGTATCGGGGGTTACTAGTGTGACAGCCCGGTGCCGACGTTCCATAAGATTCCCCTCTCTTTCCGTTTTCGTCATGTGTTTTATTTTATTTGTCGCATCATCATCGCATCATGCGCATCATCTGAATTGCGTCGGCATCTCCGTTGCCGCCCGTTTTCAAAACTTGCATTCGTTAGTAGTTGCCCGTTCTCGTCGTCGTCCGTTCTGAGTCCGACCGCACACGCACGCGCCCGCGGCACCGTCGAAACCCTGTTTTTAAAGTGCGTTTAAAACTTTCTCTGATCAGGTGAAACTTGGCACGCGGTCGCGATTAGATATAGCTAGGCCGCCTGCCGAATTTCGTCGCGATCGGAGACCGTCTGGTAACCGAACGGTCGAACGTAGCGGCACCGTCTTCGGTTATTCGTCGGACGTCTGTCGGTGTTTTAAAAGTCGATGCCGCGCCGCACCACTTCCCTCTCATCTTAGCCAACGCCACTCTACACACCTAAACCTAACCCGCCTCTCCGATCGGACCGCACGAACGCGACCGGAGGGTCGAAAACCCCCCAGATACCCTGCACCCTAGCCCCTTTTCCTATTTAAGCACCCCTCCCTGCCTATTTTGGGCGCCCCCCTAATCCTCCTCGGGATCCGTGCCCTAACCCTAACCCTAGCCGCAACACTCTCTCCCTTGCCAGCGCCGCTGGGCCCGCGAAGCCCATCCGGGGCCAGTCGGGCCCTAACCGCCGCCGCCGCCACGCCCGAACCGCCGCCCCCGTTCTTCCTGCCCGAGCCACGCCTCCCCATGGCTCCCTCTCCCGCGCTGCCGCGCCGGCCTGCAGCCTCCCCGCCGCCTTGCCTTCGGTCGTCCCCGCCGCCTCCAGGGACCTCCGCACCATGGCCAACGCTCGCCGCCGTCCGCTGCCACCGCCGGCCGCCGGCCAGCCTGCGCGCCAGTCCGGGGTCGCCACCGCTTTCTCCAGCGAGCCGTAGCTCGTGTCGGGGTCCTCCGGCCGCCACCCGTCGCCTGCCGCCGTTGGTCGCCGGATCCGGTCGGTTGCCATGCTGTTGCAGGTAGCAGCGCCGCCGCCTGGGAGCCCGATCCAGATCGGATCGGGAGGAGCCCCGCCGCCATGCCGTTGACCGCGTCGTCCGCCTCGCGAGCGCCCGGGCTGGCCTCCTGTCGCCCGCCAGCACCGCGGGCCCGTCGTCCCCGCCGGCCTCGCGGCCCACCTCGCCCCGGGTCGCCAGTCGCGGCCCAACTCCAGTGTTTTGCCCGTAATTATTTTTCGCGCATGTTTGAATTGCTCGAATGCCATGATAGAAATGTCCATGTTTTAGGGATCATTTTTGCATGTATTTTAGAGGGGTCAATTGTATTTTTACGTGTAGGGATTTGCCGGTAGTATACTTTTCCGTTTATAGGTTATTTCCCGCTTTAATGTGTGGCATTATTTTGTGTTGCAAACCCCACATATTTCATATGTTTCCGGGGTAGAAAAATCCCATGGATTTTTCTGTGCAATTAGTTTTAGCTTTTGAGGAAGTTAGTTCGCGCGATATTTTGCCGTGATGCCCTTTTGTTTAATTCGTAGGATTTATTCCGGGCGTCGTTTGACGGAGTGGTCAACTAGAGAGTTGATCTTGGATGTTGTGGTTAGCCCCTGGTATTTTTGGTTGCATTAGAAATGCATGTTTAGGTGTTGTTTGCTAGCTCCCAAGTTGCTAGAAATAGTGCTGTTTTAGACGTGCTGAAATATTTTTAAGTCCGGAATCTGTTATATTTTGTTGCTGTCTTGTCTTGCTTGCATCTTATGATCTGTAGCTCTTTTGGGGTTGGTCCAATGGAGTTAGTTGTACCCCTTATGTTTCTCTAGCATGCTGTTAAGTTTCATGCCATTTGGAGTCCTGTAGATATAAATTTTTCTGCTGTCAATATTGCTTCAAATCGAAAACTGCACTTTCAGGGGGTGTAATTTTCACTAAGTCTGAAATAGTGCGTGAGATGCCATTTTGTGTCTTCTTTTCCTAGTGCTCCTTGCTGCCATGTTAGTTGATGTTAGTAGTTTGTAGTAGTGCTTCTTGCCCTCTTCCGTGTCATGCCTTGCTTGAGTTTATCGGAGTTGTGTAGCCGTAGTTGTGGGGCGTAGTAAATGCTATGTGGCTGATTTTGGCAGATTGTAGTGATTTCTTGTTTTGCTCGTAGTTTTCGAACCGTAGCTCCATTTTGATCGTGTCCTACATGAAACTTGCTTAGGATCTTGTGTAGTTTCATTTTCTCTTACTGGTTGCATGTGTTGAAGTGCTCGTAGCCACCGTTGCACACATTTTGCATTCATGCCATTATATCTTGCGATGCTTGTAACTTTTGGTCCGTAGCTCCGTTGGAGATGTTTTCTATGTGTAGATTGCTTGCCTTGACGCGTAGAATCACGTGAACCTATTTGTTTTGCTGTTTAACAACTAATTAAAGGTGTTAATTCAGATCTGGACAGAATTGTAAATTAACATGTGAGGTCGTTTTGGAGGAGCTATATGTCATTTCCGACCTCATTTAAAATGCCTAGATAGGTAGTTTAATTTCCGCTTCACCTCCTGCATGTTTGACAACATTAATATTGCCGTGTAGATAACCAGGAGTGAACTAAATAATTAACGTGGAGTTTCGTCAATATGCAACTCGTGCATATTGAACTTCACTTAATGTGTAGGGGTGATTGTGTGATTTGTCATGCCGTGACTTGCATGTATTCAATAGCTCATGCATCATATGTGTTGTGCATCGTGTGGTGAATATCGTGTGTTGATGCTTGTTTACGGTTTCCCCGTCTCGATAGAGTTCCGCACGCGTGCCGGATCGTGGGGACCCGTTCGACTACGTCGGTTCGTGTGCTTCACCGAGTTGTTCTTCTTCCAAGCGGGATCTTAGGCAAGATGATCATTTCCCCAGATACCATTACTATCATTGCCATGCTAGTTTTACCGTTTCTATCGATTATGTCTCGTTGCCTACCACTTGTTAAATATCAGCCTCTCAACAATGCCATGATAACCTTCAACCTGTTCGACCTAGCAAACCACTGATTGGCTATGTTACCGCTTGCTAAACCATGTGTTAGCGTTGCTAGTTGCAGGTATAGTTGCTTCCATGTGAAAACATGGGTTCCTTGTTATATCACCATATTGAAATGTTATTTAATTTAATGCACCTATATACTTGGTAAAAGGTGGAAGGCTCGGCCTTTCTAGACTGGTGTTTTGTTCCACCTTTGCCCCCTTAGTTTCGGCTACCGGTGTTATGTTCCATAAATGAGCGCTCCTAACACGATCGGGGTTGTTATGGGGACCCCCTTGATAATTCGTTTTAGATTAAAGCTGGTCTGGCAAGGCCCAACTTTGGTTCTACATTTGCCCAACATAATAATTTTGTTAACACCGAAATGCATAGGGCGTCATGAACCCGAGGAGTAATTTTACATAAACAGGAGGGGCCAGTGCTGATGGTGTTGGTCCCAAACGGTCTGCCTGCGGGGCCACCACGGGGTAACTCGAGGTTTGGCACCCGTAGCTAGTTCCATCCGTCGTGTCCTGGGAACGAGATACGCGGCTCCTATCGGGATCGTCGACACGCCGGGCGGCCTTGCTGGATTAGTTTTACCTTTGACGAGATATCTTGTGCATCGGGATTCCGGTGATGCTTTGGGTAATCTCAGAGTTGAGGTTTTCCCCTAGGGAATCCGACGAGATCGCGAGCTTCGTGATTGAGGATTTCTATGCGGCTTGTGGTAATTTGTGATGGACTAGTTGGAGCACCCCTGCAGGGTTAAATCTTTCGGAAAGCCGTGCCCGCGGTTATGTGGCAATGTGGAAGCTTTGTTTAACACTGGTTCTATATAACTTGAAGTTAACTTAATTAAAACTTGCCAACTGCGTGCGTAACCGTGACTGTCTCTTTCGTGAGTTCTTTCTCCGATCGAGGACACGGTGGGGTTATGTCTGACGTAGGTAGGTGTTCAGGATCATTCATTTGATCATCAGTAGTCCACGCCCGTTATGCGTAGATCTTCCCCCTCTTATTTCTTGTACTCGTAAGTTTAGCCACCAAATATATGCTTAGCCGCTGCTGCGACCTCACCACTTAACCATACCTCACCCATTAAGCTTTGCTAGTCTTGATACCTTTGGAAATGAGATTGCTGAGTCCCCTGCGGCTCACAGATTACTACAACACCAGTTGCAGGTAAAGGTTACTTGACGCGAGCGCGTTGATTGTTCATTTGGAGTTGCTTCTTCTTCTTCTTCTTCATCGATCTAGGATGGGTTCCAGGCCGGCAGCCTGGGATAGCAAGGATGGACGTCGTTCTTCTTTTGTCGTTTGTTTTCGTCCGTAGTCGGACCCTGCTCTTACTCTTGATGAATATGTAATGTACTGATGTGACTCTGATGTAGCTTGTGGCGAGTGTAAGCCAATTCTATATATCTCTTCTTTTCAGCACATGTACTTGTAACGATATCCATTCTTGCGACACGAGGGGATGCGCTTCTATCCCTGACGAGGCCTTCGTGCCAAATTGAGGATAGGATCGCATTTTGGGCGTGGCAACTAGCCATGGAAAAGTGATAATACAGTAGCCCAACACCAATATATATGGAATTCAAGTTTGCTATAGTACCAAAAGAAGTGGTAGTTTGTTTTCTTGTGCTAATGTTATCACGAGTTTCTGTTTAAGTTTTGTGTTGTGAAGTTTTCAAGTTTTGGGTGATGTTCTCATGGACAAAGAGATAAGGAGTGGAAAGATCTCAAGCTTGGGGATGCCCAAGGAATCCCAAGCCAAATTCAAGGACACCAAAAAGCCTAAGCTTGGGGATGCCCCGGGTGTTGGGGAACGTCGCATGGGAAACAAAAATTTTCCTACGCGCATGAAGACCTATCATGGTGATGTTCATCTACGAGAGGAGATTTCCGATCTACGTACCCTTGTAGATCGCACAGCAGAAGCGTTAGTGAACGCGGTTGATGTAGTGGAACGTCCTCACGTCCCTCGATCCGCCCCGCGAACCGTCCCGCGATCCGTCCCACGATCTAGTGCCGAACGGACGGCACCTCCGCGTTCAGCACACGTACAGCTCGACGATGATCTCGGCCTTCTTGATCCAGCAAGAGAGACAGAGAGGTAGATGAGTTCTCCGGCAGCGTGACGGCGCTCCGGAGGTTGGTGATGATCTAATCTCGGCAGGGCTCCGCCCGAGCTCCGCAGAAACGCGATCTAGAGGTAAAACCGTGGAGTTATGTGGTCGGGCTGCCTTGGAAAAGTTGTCCCAAATCAGCCCTAATTGCTCCATATATATAGGAGGAGGGAGGGGAGGCTTGCCTCGAGGCTCAAGGAGCCCCAAGGGCTACGCCACCAAGGGAGGAGGAGTCCTCCTCCAATCCTAGTCCAACTAGGATTGGAAAGTGGAGTCCTTCTCTCCTTTCCCACCTCCTTTTTTTCTTTTCTCTTTGATTTTCTATCTATGGTGCATAGGGACTTCTTGGGCTTTCCCACCAGCCCACCAAGGGCTGGTGTGCCACCCCCAAGGCCTAAGGGCTTCCCCGAGGTGGGTTGCCCCCCCTGGTGAACACCCGGAACCCATTCGTCATTCCCGGTACATTCCCGGTAACTCCGAAAACCTTCCGGTAATCAAATGAGGTCATCCTATATATCAATCTTCGTTTTCGGACCATTTCGGAAACCCTCGTGACGTTCGTGATCTCATCCGGGACTCCGAACAACATTTGGTAACCAACCATATAACTCAAATACGCATAAAACAACGTCGAACCTTAAGTGTGCAGACCCTGCGGGTTCGAGAACTATGTAGACATGACCCGAGTGACTCCTCGGTCAATATCCAATAGCGGGACCTGGATGCCCATATTGGATCCCACATATTCTACGAAGATCTTATCGTTTGAACCTCAGTGCCAAGGATTCATATAATCCCGTATGTCATTCCCTTTGTCCTTCGGTATGTTACTTGCCCGAGATTCGATCGTCAGTATCCGCATACCTATTTCAATCTCGTTTACCGGCAAGTCTCTTTACTCGTTCCGTAATACAAGATCCCGCAACTTACACTAAGTTACATTGCTTGCAAGGCTTGTGTGTGATGTTGTATTACCGAGTGGGCCCCAAGATACCTCTCCGTCACACGGAGTGACAAATCCCAGTCTCGATCCATACTAACTCAACGAACACCTTCGGAGATACCTGTTGAGCATCTTTATAGTCACCCAGTTACGTTGCGACGTTTGATACACACAAAGCATTCCTTCGGTGTCAGTGAGTTATATGATCTCATGCTCATAGGAACAAATACTTGACACACAGAAAACAATAGCAACAAAATGACACGATCAACATGCTACGTCTATTAGTTTGGGTCTAGTCCATCACGTGATTCTCCTAATGACGTGATCCAGTTATCAAGCAACAAAACCTTGTACATAATCAAAAGACCCTGACTATCTTTGATCAACTGGCTAGCCAACTAGAGGCTTGCTAGGGACAGTGTTTTGTCTATGTATCCACACATGTATATAAGTCTTCATTCAATACAATTATAGCATGGATAATAAACGATTATCTTGATACAGGAATTATAATAATAACTATATTTATTATTGCCTCTAGGGCATAATTCCAACACCGGGGAGGCATCCCCTCTTTCGTCTTCAATCCATCTGTAACATTACTTGGAGCTATATTTTTATTCACCACATGATATGGGTTTTGCTTGGAGCGTCTTGTATCGTAGGAGTCTTTTCTTTTTGTTGTGTCACAATCTCCCTTGCTGCACACCTTTTTTGAGAGAGAGACATGCACTCATCGTGGTTTTGCTAGAATGCTCATAGTGCTTCACTTATATCTTTTGAGCTAGATACTTTTGCTCTATATGCTTCACTTATATCTTTTAGAGCACGACGATGCGTGATTTGGTAGTTGGCTTATGCTATGAAAGTAGTCCCAAAAGTGATAGATACCCAAAGAGGATGAAAAAACCTCCATCTTGATGTGCATTGAGTAGAAATAGAAGTTTTGATTCCTCTCAATTAGTTTTGAGACGTGGACTCGGTAATATTGAGAGTTATGTTAGTAGGGTGTTGTGAATCAAGAGATACTTGTGTTGAAGTTAGTGATTCCCGTAGCGTGCACGTATGGTGAACCGCTATGTTAGGAAGTCGGAGCATAATTGATCTATTGATTGTCATCCTTTGTGTTGAGGTCGGGATCGCGCGATGGTTTACACCTACCAACCCTTCCCCTTGGAGCATGCGTTTAGCACTTTGTTTCGATTACTAATAAAAACTTTCGCAACATGTATGTGAGTTCTTCATGACTAATGTGAGCCCATGGTATAGATGCACTTTCACCTTCCACCATTGCTAGCCTCTCTAGTGTCGCGCAATTCTCGCCGGTGCACAAACCCACCAAATTCCTTCCTCAAAACAACCACCATATCTACTTACTATGGCATTTTCATAGCTATTCTGAGATATATTGCCATGCAACTCCCACCGTTCCGTCTCGTGACTTGTGCCGTCACTCTCATATTGCCATTGCATGATCGTAAGATAGCTAGCGAGATGTTTCAACGTCATACGCCATGCTAGATCGTTGCACATCCCGGTACACTACCAGAGGCATTTCCTATGGAGTCATCATCATTGTGATCTTTGAGCTGTGAGTAAATAAAAGTGTGACGATCATCATTATTAGAGCATTGTCCCATGTGAGAAAAAAAGAGGCCAAAGGGCCCCAAAAAAAGAAAAAAAAGAGGCCTAAGAGCCCAAATGAAAAAAGAGAGAAAAAGAGAGAAGGGACAATGCTACTATCTTTTCCACACTTGTGCTTCATGATAGCACCATGTTCTTCACGATTGAGAGCTTCTTGCTTCGTCACCACCATATGCTAGTGGGAATCTTCATTATATAACTTGGCTTGTATATTCCAATGATGGGCTTCCTCAAAATTGCCCTAGGTCTTCGTGAGCAAGCAAGTTGGATGCACACCCACTAGTTTTCCTTTTGAGCTTTCACATACTTATAGCTCTAGTGCATCTCTTTTATGGCAATCCCTACTCATTCACATTGATATCTATTAATGGGCATCTCCATATCCCTTTGATATGCCGAGTCAATGTGACCGTCTCCTCCTTTTTGTCTCACAACCACCACCACACTCTATTCCACTTATAGTGCTATATCCATGGCTCACGCTCATGTATTGCGTGATAGTTATAAAAAGTTTGAGAAAGTAAGAGTGCGAAAACAATTACTTGGCCAATACCGGGGTTGTGCATGATTTACATTAGTTGTGTGAGGATGATGGAGCATAGCCATACTATATGATTTTGTAGGGACAACTTACTTTGGCCTTGTTATTTTGAAAGTTCATGATTACCTTGCTAGTTTGCTTGAAGTATTATTGTTTTCATGTTAATAGCAAACTATTGTTTTGAATCTTACGGATCTGAACATTCATGTCACATGAAAGAAGTTGCAAAGGACAACTAAGCTAGGTAGCATTCCAAATCAAAAATTCATTCTTTATCACTTCCCTACTCGAGGACGAGCAGGAGTTAAGCTTGGGGATGCTTGATACGTCTCCAGCGTATCTATAATTTTTGATGGTTTCATGCTATTATCTTGTCAAACTTTGGATGTTTTGCATGCCTTTTATATATTTTTTGGGACTAACTTATTAACTCAGTGCCAAGTGCCAGTTTCTGTTTTTTCCATGTTTTTGACCCCTTTTAGAGGAGATTTTGAAACGGAGTGCAAACGGAAGAAAATCCCCGAAAAGATTTTTTCCGGAACGGAAGAAGATCGGGAAGCTTGGGAGCCAAGGCAGGGGAGCCTCAGGGGCCCCACAAGCCCCCACCCCGCGGCCAGGGGGTAGGCCGCGACCCACAAGCTTGTGGGCCCCCTGAGCGCCCCCTCACCTAGGGGCTGCGCTTATAAATTCCCTAAAAATCCCAAAAAATCAGGAGATCATCGAAATCACTTTTCCGCCGCCGCAAGCTTCTGTCTCTGCAAGATCCCATCTTGGGCACGTTCTTGTGCCCTGCCGGAGGGGGGATTCGGACACGGAGGGCTTCTTCATCAACACCATGACCTCTCCGATGATGTGTCACTAGTTCACCAGAGACCTACGGGTCCATAGTTAGTATCTAGATGGCTTCTTCTCTCTTTTGGATCTTCAACACAAAGTTCTCCATGATCTTCATGGAGATCTATCCGATGTAATCTTCTTTTGCGGTGTGTTTGTCTTGATCTGATGAATTGTGGATTTATGATCAGATTATCTATGAATCTTATTTGAGTTTCTTCTGATCTCTCTTATGCATGATTTCATATCCTTGTAATTCTCTTCGAGTTGTGGGTTTTGTCTGGCCAACTAGATCTATGATTCTTGCAATGGGAGAAGTGCTTTGTTTTGGGTTCATACCGTGCGGTGACCTCACCTAGTGACAGAAGGGGTAGCGAGGCACGCATCGTGTTGTTGCCATCAAGGGTGAAATATGGGGTTTTCATCATTGGTTTGAGATTATCCCTCTACATCATGTCATCTTGCTGAAGGCGTTACTCTGTTCGTCATGAACTCAATACACTAGATGCATGTTGGATAGCAGTCGATGTGTGGAGTAATAGTAGTAGATGCAGAAAGTATTGGTCTACTTGTCTCGGACGTGATGCCTATATGTATGATCATTGCCTTAGATATCGTCATGACTTTGCACGGTTCTATCAATTGCTCGACAGTAATTAGTTCACCCACCGTGATATTTGCTATTATGAGAGAAGCCTCTAGTGAACACTATGGCCCCCAGGGTCTACTCCACACCATATTTTCAGCCTTACACTTTTTACTGCGTTGCACTTTCCGCCTTCAGATCTCACTTTGCAAACAATCTTGAAGGGATTGACAACCCCTTTGAAGCGTTGGCTGCAAGCTTGTTTGTGTTTGCGCAGGTACTCTGGACTTGACGAGGCCCTCCTTCTGGATCGATACCTTGGTTCTCAAAACTGAGGGAAATACTTACTGCTCCTGTGTTGCATCACCCTTTCCTCTTCAAGGGAAAAACCGACGCAAACCAGAGAAGTAACAAGAAGAATTCCTAGCACCAAGGGAGGACTTTTGTTGCCGCATCAGTCATCAAGAACGTTCTCCAACCTAGACAAGTTATCTGCTACGGGGTTATCAGCACCCTTTCTGTCGACGACGTGCAAATCAAACTCTTGTAGCAAGGGAACCCATCTGATAAGTCTAGGTTTAGCGTCCTTCTTCTCCATGGGGTACTTAATAGCAGCATGATTAGTGTGAATAGTGACTTTGGAATCAACTATGTAAGACCTGAACTTTTCACATGCAAACACGGCTGCTAGAAATTCCTTCTCCGTAGTAGCATAGTTTCTTTGGGCACTGTCTAGAGTTTTACTAGTGTAGTGAATGACATTCAACTTCTTATTAACTCTTCGCCCTAGGACAGGACCAACAACATAATCACTAGCATCACACATGATTTCAAATGGTAAGTTCCAATCAGGTGGTTGAACAATAGGTGAAGTTATCAAAGCCTTCTTAAGTATTTCGAAGGCTTCCTCACAATCATCATCGAAAACAAAAGGAATATCCTTTTGCAAGAGATTGGTAAGAGGCCTAGAAATCTTAGAGAAGTCTTTAATGAACCTTCTATAGAAACTAGCATGACCAAGGAAACTTCTTATACCTTTGATATCTGTGGGGTATGGCATTTTCTCGATTGCATCAACCTTAGCCTTATCGACTTCAATACCTCTTTCAGAAATTTTATGTCCTAAGACGATGCCTTCATTAACCATAAAGTGGCACTTCTCCCAATTAAAGACAAGATTGGTGTCTTTACATCTCTATAAGACTCGATCAAGGTTGCTGAGGCAATCATCAAAAGAAGACCCGTAAACAGAGAAGTCATCCATGAAAACCTCAACAATCTTTTCACAAAAGTCAGAGAATATAGCCATCATGCATCTTTGAAAGGTAGCAGGTGCATTACATAAGCCAAAAGGCATACGTCTATAAGCAAAGGTACCGAAAGGGCAGGTGAAAGTGGTTTTCTCCTGATCAGATTGTGCAACTGGTATTTGGGAGAAACCAGAATAACCGTCTAGAAAGCAGAAGTGTGTGTGTTTAGACAGTCTTTCTAGCATTTGGTCGATAAAAGGCAAAGGGTAATGATCTTTCCTAGTGACTTTATTCAATTTCCTAAAATCGTTCACCATCCTATAGCCATTAATAATCCTCTGTGGGATCAATTCATCCTTATCATTAGGGACAACGGTAATGCCTCCCTTCTTAGGGACGCAATGTACCGGACTCACCCAATCGCTATGAGCAACATGATAGATAATACCTGCTTCCAGGAGCTTTAGTATTTATTTTCTTACTACCTCTTTCATCTTAGGATTTAATCTCCTTTGATGATTAGCAACTGGTTTGGAATCAGGATCAGTTTTAATCCTGTGCTGGCATAGAGTGGGACTAATGCCATTAAGATCATCAAGAGTATATCCAATAGCAGCACGGTGCTTCCTCAGAGTTTTTAGTAACTTCGTTTCTTCATGCTCTTAGAGGTAGGCCTGGGCATATAACCCGAAAACCGATATACCGAACCGAAGTAACTGACACCGAAGCCGAATACACCGAAACGGAAAGCTTCGGTCGTACACTCGGTTTGGCTGTGTGGAAAACCGAAACTAGTTCGGTGAATTCGGGTTTAGCCCTCGGTCAACCAAACTGACCGAGCACCGAGTAAAAAACGGCCTGGCCCATATGTGTTGACGTGTTGTAGCCTGCCATAGCGCTACCCTAAATCCCTAATCCCTGATCCCCTCCCACAGCCACACGCGTGAGATTCTAGTGAATAGCGAGCCATCCGCCGCCACGGCCGCCGGGCTTCAATTCACTGTCGTCTCGCTTCCCGCATGGATTTTAATGGCGGATGCCTCACCTTTCATTTCTTCCTTGAGTTCCCGATGCTGAGCCCCATCCTTATATACTGCGACGCCCGCTCGCCGCTGGGACGACGTCCCGGCGACTCGGGGAGGCACTCACCGTGCTCGGACCAACGAGCTTCGAACCTTAGCCGGCTCGCTGGAGACGGGTCTGTAGCAGCATCGCGCAGCATCTGACCTGTGCTGACAGCTGATTCTGCAAGGCTGCAAGCCTGCAACGTAAGTACTCTGTTTTGAATCGATCCTTTTGAGTTCTGACCTATGTTCGAGTGCATATATCATCATAAACGAGTAGTTTTCTTGGTTGCGATATTGACTGAATAGAAGTTGCTGAAAAACAGTGTTAGATTTCTTTGAACAAAATATGGAGATAGAAATAAAGGTTCCTGTTCATTTTTTTGAACAAAAACTGGAGATTCCTGTTCATTTTTCCCTATGTTAAAATTTGAAACGTGATGGAATTCAGTTGCTTTTATTATTGCTTTCATTTGTTCATGTGGAATACTATTGACAATGAAACTTGGTTTGACTGTAGATGTTGTCTGAGGCTCAAGAGATCGTGGGAACAGTCACTGTTGTGCCCGCTTCAACTTTAACAACAAATGGTGTAGCACCTATGGATGTCGAGAAGGCTGCTCGCAGCGATCGCGCTGTTGAGATGGTGCAGGCAGCGGAAGCAGGGAAGGAGGATGACAAACAGGGGACTGGGATGACAAACACCCGGAAGCAGATGGCTTCAAGATCAGAGATGTGGAATCACTTTGAAAAGATCATGATCAATGGTGTTTTGCAGAAGGGAAAATGCAACTACCGCAAGACCGATATCAACGCCAATACTACTATTAATGGTACATCTGCTTTGCGCAAACATTTCCATATCTGCAAGCGTAATCCTCATAGAAATATTGGTGATGATAAATAAGCTGTGTTGCAAGCTAATCATGGTGATGGTGTTAATACATGGAAATATGATCCGGATGCTATTAGGTCTGCTTTTACTGAAATGATAATAGAGGACGAGCTCCCGTTTGCATTTTGTGAAAAAGCTGGGTTTAAGAAGTTTATGTTTGTAGCATGCCCACGTTTCCTAGTGCCATCTAGGAGAACATGCACTAGGGACATTGTAGGCAAATATTTTGAAGAGAAGGCTAAATTGAAACTTTTCTTTAAAGAACATTGTGAAAGAGTGTGTCTCACAACTGATTGTTGGACTTCTTAACAACAAGATAGCTACATGATTGTTACTGCCCACTTCATTTGTAAAGACTGGAAACTTCACAAGAACGTGATTGGCCTTTTCAAGATTAAGAGTCATAAAGGAGATGATATTGGGAAACACTTGCATAAAACCTTGATTGATTGGGGGATAGAGAAGGTGATGACCATTATAGTTGATAATGCTAGTAATAATGATGGTGGAATTGGTTACATGAAAAAGGAACTGAGTAAAGCTAAGACTTGCATATCTGAAGGCAAATATCTCCACATGAGGTGTGTTGCCCATATTGTCAACTTAATAATTACTGATGGTCTAAAAGAAGTTGATACTTCAGTGAAGCGTGTGCGTGCAGCTGTTAGATTTGTGAGGAATAGCCCAAATAGATTGACCAAGTTCAAAGAATGTGCTGACCTAGAGAAGGTTAATACTAAAGCTTTCTTAATCCTTGATATGAGCACTAGGTGGAACTCTACATATTATATGTTGAAGGCTGCTGCTAGCTACGAGAAAGTTTTTGTGAGGTATGCTGATGAGGATCCATACTATGCAATTGATCTACTTAGTGATAAAGGTAAGGACAAGGCCCCTGGAGTTCCAGAAGAGCAGGATTGGGAGAATGTCAACAAGTTGGTAGAATTCCTTGCACATTTTGCTGATCTAACAACTCGTGTTTCTGCCTCACTACATGTCACTGCTCACAATTTTTTCCATGAGATTGGTGAGGTGAATATATTAGTGAAAAAATGGATGGATAGTGGGGATGGTTTGAAAGTTGCAATGGCAAAGAGGATGAAGGATAAGTATGACAAATATTGGGGCAATTGGCATGAGCATGATCCCAGTAAAAAGGGGAAGGAAAAGGAGACCATGAACTTGCTGATTTTCATTGCAACAACACTTGACCCAAGGTAAAACAATTGAACTATTGCAATATTTTTTTCATTACATGAGATTTCTTCTTCTGTAGTAGTTGTGATATTAAATTTATCTATTGTTGAATTGCAGATACAAGCTTTCAGAATACACACATCTTGCCATTTTGGAAATGTATGGGGATGACAAAGGGCCTAAGGTGTGGGCTGCAGTCAATACTTGTCTCAAAGATTTGTTCGAAGAGTATAGGGTGATGTATGCTCCAGAAATTGCATCGACTCAAAGTAGTGCTTCTCAGGTAGCTAAATCTGCAAGTGGAGGGCATGCAAGCATGATGAAGTCTTTGATTGCCAAAAAGATGAGGCTGAACAATGGCTATAGCAGCAGTAGCAAATCTGAGCTGGACAAGTTCCTTGCTGAGGAAATTGAAGATGATTTCCCAAATTTTGACATATTACTTTGGCGGAAGGTCAATTCATCGAGGTTTCCTATACTGGCATGCTTGGCTCGTGATGATTTGGCAGTCCCCATTTCGTCAGTTGCATCAGAGTGTGCATTCTCAACTAGTGGGCGCATTCTAGATGAGTTCAGGAGTTCTCTTACTCCTTTTATGGTAGAAGTTCTTGTGTGCACTCAAGATTGGCTTCGACGTGGGACTCCTCCCAGCATAGCAGAGAACACTGCAGAGCTGGCCAAGCTTGAACAAGGTAAATCAAATACATTAATCTTACATCCTGTAGTATGTGTTCATTTGTTGTTATATAATGCTTGTTTCCATCATTATTGTTTTCAAACTTCATTGCGGAACATAACGAGAAAGCAAAGCTCCAAAGCAATGCCAAGTCCACCACCACCGCAAAGCCTACTTCTTAAGAATTGGTGAGATTTCAAAAAATATATTATTATTTACAAGTGTATTTTGTCAGATGAACCACTCATTTATATTATTGGTTGTAGTTCTGGATAACTTGTTGATGAAGGACGGAGCAAAAGATTTGGATAACTTGTTGATGAAGGCTGGAGCATAAGTGAAGCCTTCAAGTTCAGCAGTTGGTGAATTACAGTGATAGCGCTCCTATATGCTGCCCATTAGTATCTATTTCCTATTTCCAAATTATTTCATGAGGCCTAAGTGTCATGTGTCGTTAAACTTTATTGTTATTGTCGTCTCTTGAGACTTGAGTTTGGCTCATCTACTAAAATATTTTTTGTCCTCTGAGACGTTCCCAAAGGGATCTCTTTACCTGTGTATATATTTATCTTTTAGCAGCAGTCATGCAGTGCTACATGCACTGAATAGTGAATACTCTCACTATAACTCTGTCTGTATGGTCAGTGGACAAAGAGATTCCTCATGCTGCTGGCCTTTTCTATTATATAATAGTATGCATGGGTGCTGTTTGATCACAACCGATGACCGAACCGATTTCTCGGTGCACCGAAACATCGGTTTGGCAATTTTATATACACTGATCAGTCTGCAATTTCTCATAACCGAACTCTTACAAAGACCGAAGAACCGCACTGATCGGTTCACGGGAACCGAACGCCCAGTCCGACTTAGAGGCTAGCACTAATAATAACAGGATATATCTCTTTTTCATCAAGATAAGCATATTTAAGAGTATCAGGCAACTGTTTAAGCTCGAACACAGGATCACCCTTTGGTGGGGGTGGATCCCCAAGGAGTTCAACAGGCAAATTATTCTTAAGGATGGGATATTGTTCTAAGACAACTCTATCTATCTCATCCCTTTCATCCATATGCATATCATTTTCATGCTCAAGCAAGTATTGCTCTAAGGGATCAGTAGGAGGCACGGCAATAGAAGCTAAGGCAATAGTTTCATCCTTACTAGGCAACTCTTTTTCATGAGGTTGTCTACCAAACTTGGAGAAATTGAACTCGTGTGACACGCCTTCAAAGCTAACAGTGACAGTTTGCTTCTCACAGTCAATATGAGCATTGACGATATTGAGAAAAGGTCTACCAAATATGATGGGACAAAAGCTATCCTGTGTGGTAGCAAGAACGAGGAAATCAGCAGGATACTTCGTTGTACCACACACGACTTCAACATCCCTAACAATTCCCACATGGCAGATAGTATCTCTATTGGCAAGCTGAATAGTGACATCAATATGCTCTATCTCAACAGGTGCAATCTCATCTTTGATTTCATCGTATAAGGATTGAGGTATTGCACTAACACTAGCACCCACGTCACATAAACCATGATAGCAATGATCTCCTATCTTAACAGAAACAACAGGTGTGCCAACAACAGGCCTATGTTTGTCTCTAGCATGAGGTTTAGCAATTCTAGCAGCATCTTCACAGAAGTGAATATTATGTCCCTCGACATCGTCGGACAGAAGATCTTTGATAATAGCAATGCTAGGTTCAACTCTAATTTGCTCAGGCGGTATAGGTGTTCTAATGTAGCCTCTACGTATCACAGTTGAAGCTTTAGAATGTTCCTTTATCCTAACAGGGAAAGGTGGTTTCTCAATGTAAGCACTGGGAACAACGGGATCATTATAGGCAATGACTTTCTCTTCAACTGGATTTGGTTTAACTACATTGACTTCTAAGGGAGGATGATATTTAAACCACTTCTCTTTGAGGAGATCAATATGAGTAGAAAAAGATTCACACAGTGAAGCTACTATCTCAGAGTCAAGTCCATACTTAGCGCTAAAGTCACAAAAAGTATTTGTTTCAACAAAGGATTTAACGCAATCAAACGTGAAATTCATACCTGACTCCTTACCTTCTTCAAGCTCCCAATCTTCAGAGTTGCGTTTAATTCTCTCCAATAAATTCCATTTCAAGTCAATATCTCTCTTCATAAAAGAACCGGTACAAGAAGTGTCAAGCATGGTGCGATCTTCATGAGAAAGCCGAGCATAGAAGTTCTGAATGATAATTTCTCTCGAGAGCTCGTGATTGGGGCATGAATATAACATTGATTTAAGCCTCCCCCAATCTTGAGCGATGTTTTCTCTGTCACAAGGCCAAAAATTATAAATATAATTTCGATCACGATGTACTAAATGCATAGGATAAAACTTTTGATGAAATTCCAATTTCAACCGATTGTAGTCCCATGATCCAGTATCATCACATAGCCTATACCATGTCAACGCCTTATCCTGCAAAGATAAAGGAAATACCTTCTTCTTGACCTCATCCGCGGGCAAACTTGCAAGCTTAAATAAACCACAAACTTCATCTACATATATTAGATGCAAGTCTGGATGTGATGTTCCATCTCCTATAAAAGGATTAGCTAGTAGTTTCTCAAGCATACCCGAAGGAAATTCAAAGCAAATATTTTCAGTAGGTGCAGCAGGTTGAGGAGCAACTCTTTGTGCTTCCGTTCGAGGTGAATATACCCCGAACAAGCCCCTTAAAGGATTAGTTTCCATAGTGACAAGTGACAATAAATTTCAGCACACTATATGAATGTTTCCTTACCAATTTCCACTTACCAAAGGCGCTTCACTCCCCGACAACGACGCAAGAAAAGAGTCTTGATGACCCACAAGTATAGGGGATCAATCGTAGTCCTTTCGATAAGTAAGAGTGTCGAACCCAACGAGGAGCAGAAGGATCTGACAAGTGGTTTTCAGCAAGGTAATATCTGCAAGCACTGAAATTATCGGTAACAAGTAGCTGTGTGGTAAGATGATTCGTAGTAAGAAACAAGTAACAAAAGTAACAACGGTGCAGCAAAGTGGCCCAATCCCTTTTGTAGCAAGGGACAAGCCTGGACAAAGTCTTATAGGAGGAAAAACGCTCCCGAGGACACACGGGAATTTCTTTCATGCTAGTTTTCATCGTGTTCATATGATTCACGTTCGTTACTTTGATTGTTTGATATGTGGGTGGACCGGCGCTTGGGTACTGCCCTTCCTTGGACAAGCATCCCACTTATGATTAACCCCTCTCGCAAGCATGCACAACTATGAAAGAAGAATTAAGACAAAGTCTAACCATATCATTAACCTAGTGGATCCAAATCAGCCCCTTACGAAGCAACACATAAACTAGGGTTTAAGCTTCTGTCACTCTAGCAACCCATCATCTACTTACTACTTCCCAATGCCTTCCTCTAGGCCCAAATAATGGTGAAGTGTTATGTAGTCGACGTTCACATAACACCACTAGAGGAAAAACAACATACAACACATCAAAATACCGAACGAATACCAAATTCACATGACTACTATTAGCATGACTTATCCCATGTCCCCAGGAACAAAAGTAACTACTCACAAAGCATAATCATATTCATGACCAGAGAGGTAATGAGTAGCATCAAGGATCTGAACATAAACTCTTCCACCAAGTAATCCAACTAGCATCAACTACAAAGAGTAATTAACACTACTAGCAACCTTACAAGTACCAATCGGAGTCGCGAGACGGAGATTGGTTACAATAGATGAACTAGGGTTTGGAGATGAGATGGTGCTGATGAACATGTTGATGGTGATGAGTCCCCTCCGATGAGAGGAGTGTTGGTGATGACGATGGCGACGATTTCCCCCTCCGGGAGGAAAGCTTCCCTGGTAGGATCGTCCTGCCAGAGGTCTAGATTGGTTCTTCTCAAGTTCCGCCTCGCGTCAGCGGGGAATCCTCGAAAAAGCCTCCTCCTGATTTTTTTCCGGACGAAGCCCTTCATATAGCAGAAGAGGGGGGCAGAGGGCCAACTGGGTGCCCACAAGCCCCCTAGGCACGGCCAGGGGGGTGGTCGCGCCTAGCTGGCTTGTGGCCACCTCTCGCACTTCTTCGGCCCAGTATTTTTTATAATTCCCGAAAAAAAATCCTTGTTGATTTTTACGGCATTTGGAGTTGCGCAGAATAGGTGTCTCAAACTTGCTCCTTTTTCAGGCCAGAATTCCAGCTGCTGGCATTCTCCCTCTTCATGTAAACCTTGCAAAATAAGAGAGAAAAGGCATAAGTATTGTACCGTGAAGTGAAATAACAGCCCAAGAAGCGATAAATATCAACATGAAAACATGATGCAAAATGGACGTATCATTAAGCAAGAGGTAACATAGCCAATAAGTGGTTTGCTAGGTTGTGAACAGATTGAAGGTTTTCATGGCAATGTTGTGAGGCTGATATTTAACAGGTGGTAGGCAATGAGACATAGCGACAGAAATGGTAATACTAGCATGGCAATGATAGTAATGGTATCTGGGGAAATGGTCATCTTGCCTGAGATCCCGATTGGAAGAAGAATGACTCCGTGAAGCAGATGAACCGATGTAGTCGAACGGGTCCTCATAATCCGACAAGCTTGCGGAACTCTATCGAGACGAAGGAAACCGGAAACAAGCATCAACATAGATATTCACCCCGACACATGCACGACAGATGCAATCCACATATGATGCATGAACAAAAGAATATATGCAAGACATGGCATGCCAATTCACAACAATCAAACACTACACATTAAGTGAAGTTCAATATGCAACGAGTTGCATATTGACGAAACTCCACATACGAGTTATTTAGTTCCATCCCGATTAGGTACACGACAATATTAAATTTGGTTACACATGGCAAGAGGTGAAGCGTAATTAATCTACTTATCTAGACATTTTAAATGAGGTCGGAAATGACATATAGCATCTCCGAAATGACCTCATGCGTTAAATTAAAATTTTGTCTAGATCCGAACTAACACATTTAATTATTTGTTAAACCGCAAAATAAATAGGTTCACGTGATTCTATGCGTCGTTTCAAACAATTTACATATAGATAACATCTCCAATGGAGCTACAGTTCAAAAGATACGAACACCGCAAGATATGATGTCATGAATGCAATATGTGTGCAATGATAGTCACAATCATTTTAAAAAGCACAACCAGCAAGATAATATGAAGCTACATGAGATTCTAAGCAAGTTTCATATAGGACACGATCAAAACGGAGCAACGGTTCAACAACTACGAGCTAAACAAGAAATCACTACAATCTGCCAAAATCAGCCACATAGCACTTTATACACCGTCGAACAACTAGCTAGACAAATCCAAAATGCTCAAACAAGGGCATGAGGCAATAGAGGTCAAGATGCACTACAACATACAACTAATAACACCTAGCATGGAAGCATGGATCACTAGGAAAAGAAGTCATAAAATGACATCTCACACACTGTTTCAGACTTAGTGAAAAACACAGTTTATGACAGTGTAGTTTTTGCTCTGAAGGCATATTGACAACAGTAAAACCATAAGCTACATGACTCCAAATGGCATGAAAATTACAGCATGCTAGAGAATCTTAAAGTCTACAACTAACTTCATTGCACCAACCTCAAAAGAGCTAGAGATCACCAGATAAACTCATGACAAGACAACAATAAAATATAACAGATTTCAGACTTAGAAATATTTCAGCATCTCCAAAACAACACTATTTTCTAGCATATTGAGAGCAAGCAAACTACACCTAAACATGGATTTCTATTGCAACCAAAATTACCAGGGGCTAGCCTACACATCCAAGGACATATCTCTAGTTGACAACTCATTCAAATCATGCACAGATTAAATCCCACAAAATAAACAAAAAGGCAACATGGCAAAATATCACGCACACTAACTTGCTCAAAAGCTAAAACTAAATACAGAGTTAAATTCTATGGATTTTTCTACCCCAAAAACATATATAACATGTGGGGTTGCAAAACAAAAATAACGCCACACGAATATGCGAGAATATGTCACAAACACGAAATTATAAACTAGTGACGGAACCTACATGCAAAAATATGCAAACACTATTCTAAAATACATGGCAAAAGGTCCCTAAAAACATGAGCATTTCATCTACGGAGTTTGAGCAATCCGGAAACGGATGAAAAATAAATACGGAACAACTCCCTATTGGGACAACACACAAAACTAGGCATTTGGCGGGTCAAACTACTTTAAACATGCATGCAAGTTGCAAAATATTAATCTACGCGGAACACTAATCAAGTTTCCTATATAAAACGTTTCGATTCGACACTCGGTTAATTATCTACGACCATTTGAAAATTCTAGCATTTTCTGAAAAAACTATTTCACAGAAAAATTCCTAAAATACTACGAGCCGTAATGCAACGGGCCTAAATAGTGCTCGAGTGCAGGATAATATAACAACGCATCTACGCAATATAGAGGGATCGGGTGTTGGCTCACCTTGGGTCGGCCCGGTCGGGTTGGAGAGGCAGGCCGGCTCGGGATCTAGGCCATAGGGAGGCGCGGCCCATGGGGGGAAGAGGAGGAGGCCGGCTGGCGGCACGGGCCGGCTGGGGTCGCCTGGTCGGGGCGCAGCTGGGCCGACGCGGAGCCCAGGCGCGGGCGAGGTCGGTCAACGGGCGGCGCACGAGGGGCTCCCTCGTCCCTGTCCAGATCGCGACAGAGGCGAGGCGACGGAGGTTGAGGCGATGTCGGCGGGGCTGCGGCTGGAACCGGAGGCGACGAGGGGCGGCGATGCACCGGCGGCAGGGCACGGGACGGGATCCGACGGCAGCGGGTTCGGCATCGGGTTCCTGTTCGTCTAGATCTTCACGCGCTGCTGCTGCTTCTGCGGGAGGTCGCCGGCGGCGGCCATAGCTCCTCGCGGCGGTGGGGCGACGATGTCGAAAGCGGCTGACGGGAGGAGGTGCGGCAGCTCTCGGCCAACGGTGCGGCGAGGCCGGTCTTGGCCGGGGCAGTTGCAGGGCAGCGAGGCGTAGGAGGCGGGGTAGGCTGCTGCGGGAGGCGCGGCTTGGCAGGCGGCGGCGGATCCGGATGGGCCCGGAGGGCCTCGCGCGGGCTGGAGCTGGCCGGCGGCAGTGGTAGGAGAGAGAGGGCGCGGTGGCTGGGGTAGGTGGGCGCGGGTTTCGAGGCATAGGGCTAGGGTTAGCCATTTTAGGCAGGGTGGGGCATTTATTTATAGGAAGGGGCTAGGTTAGGGGGTTCTGGGGTTTTTTTCGACCCTCCGATCGCGATCGGACGGTCCGATCGGAGAGGTGGGTTAGGGTTGGCTGTGTAGAGCAGGCTAGGTGGGGATGAGAGGGAAATGATGCGGCGAGGCAACGGGTTTTAGAACACCGATAAAACGTCCGATGATAGACCGAAGACGGTGCCGCTACGGTCGACCGTTCTGGTACCATACGGACTCCGATTGCAACGAAATTTGACATGTGGCCTACGTGCAACTAATTAAGACCGCACGTCAAGTTTCAACCCAATCAGAGGAAGTTTTACACGCACTTTTAAAACCAAGATTTAAACGCTGCCGCGGGCGCATGCGCGTGTGGTCGGGCTCAGAACAGGCAACGACGAACACGGAGAGAACCGGCAACTAAAAACGGATGCAAGTTTGAAAACTGGCGGCAATAGGATTTCGATGCGATGCGGATGATGCGCATGATGCGATAGATAAAATAAATCACATGACAAAAACGAAATAAAGGGGAATCTTGTGGAATCTCGGTCTCGGGCTGTCACAAATAATGAGTATAATTTTTGCAATAGTGAGTACAGATGTTCTTAGTTTATCTACTAATGAGTATAGTTGTTCCATTTATGTTGCATTGTATTGGTTGGATTATGATTATTGATAAGATTTAGTGTTAGGGTTATGGTTAGGGTTTGGGTAATGCTTAATTTGGATGGACAAGGGTTAGGGTTAGGGTTTCCGTAATGTTTCTTAGTTGTTTTGTTAGGAATTTGTTATACTTAGCATTGGTAATTTTGTTTCCTTTTTTAGATGGACAAGATTGTGAATATTCATTATGTTGACAAAGAGGCATTTATGAATGTTGATATTGTTGACAAGTACGAGGAAGTGTTGACATTTCTTGAGAGTCTTACTTATGAAGAGGTTGTGACAGAAACTCAGATAAGATTGAAGCAGGTTGATCCAAGTGACCAAGTAGAATTATTAGGAAGATATGATGTTGGGTGGGCACACAAGTGTCGAATGAAGACAATTCCTATCAAGTCCAATTTGCATTGGGTTGCATACAAGGAGGTTGTTGCATCCTCGGTAGTCAAGTCACTCGAAGTGTTTGCTAGTATGGTGGTCAATGCTCCTCTTTTTCATGTTGACTTAAACCAATCCTTAGTAGATGATTTGAGCCCGTATAGTAGTGTGCCACCTATTGTTGAGCATAAAGTTGAAGTGGAAGCCAATGAGTATCCCCAATATGAGTTGGAGGTAGGGCACCGATCAAAGATGATGGTCATGACTCCGACGAAGAGTATGAGAGGCACCACAACATTGTTGGTGACGTAGAAGCTCAAGTAAGGCATGATGACATGGATCCTGACATTGTGTATTAGTGTGCTTGTGTGGATGAGTCGAATGATGAAGGCCCGGTGAATGAGTTGGACGAGGATGGCTTCACTGAGAAAGAAGTGGAGTGGTATACAAAAATCACCGGTAGGGATCACAAAGTTTCCTTGTTTTGTGATGTTAGCCTTGCAGATAAGGCTATAGTCAACGATGGCATGAGCAAGACAATTGAGGCTAGAATGTTCCTAAGTAGCACACCCGACGCGATTTCTACGTCTTACCTAAAGAAAGGTTTGATGTTCGAGCACATGCTAGAATTCAAGTGACTTGACTGAACAAGATCCATGGTGGTGTGCCTTTAAAGTTGAGCACAGATGGAAGAATATCCATTCTTCTAAAATAAGGCTCGTACCGAGTGTCATATAAGAGAGATTCGTTCGGGCTGTGCCCCCTCAACCGAAGTAGTGAAGGAACCTAAACAAACAAACGCATAATATGTTACTACCCTTACATTCTGCCATAACTACATTGAAGCATGACAAGATATACATGTCTTTGGAGAATGACTGGTCACATGTGAGATCATTCGAAGATTCATTGGAATCAATTATCATTATCTACCAAGATAATGTCACTTGTATTTCTTATGGGTTATATTAACCTTGCAAATTAAAGAAATGTAGGAGGATAATATGCACACAAATTATTGTGAGATTCACAATGTGTGTACCAACGTTTATATTCCAGAATCACATTCGTGAAATTGGTATGAGACAACATTGATGTTTGCAAAATTCAGGGGGAGTAAAATCCCAAGTTATAACTTGTTGGTGATCTTCAGATCATTCATATTGTACTCCTTTTCCCTTTATGAGTTTTCCAAGATGTTTTCTCATATAAGTTTTTTAACGAGACAATATAAATACAAGTGCGAATGTATGCCATATTGGTTTCTCCTTATATTTTTTCCCACTGGGTTTTAAAGGAGTTTTCGATGACATATTATTATAAGGTTTCTCCTCAATTTTTCCCACAAGGTTTTTTTGGAGGAGTTTTCAGTTTGCAATATACAGATGACGAATTGATCAAGAGGGTGTGTTGAGAAATAAAACATGTGATCAATTGTATGAGAGGGATGCCTCCGAGGAGGTGTCTGTTGGGGAAAAGGTGTCTCACCAACACACCCCTTCATCTTTTATATCAGTGGATCTTCCACATTGCAATGAAACTAGTGGATCATTTGTACTCTTCATTTATCTCTCTTTGCATTCATTCTACAATATTAATGAAGAAATAAGCAAATTAAGTAACTTACCTAGTTACTCATTCAATAAATAACATCACACATACAAAGATAAAATAAATCTATGACCTAATAAATGAAGTTTTACATGACACTATACATAAGTGATTATTCACTATGAAGGTAGTAACATAGTCCAGGATAGCATGTGCGTCACTAGTTGTGACATCCTCGACTTTTGCAACAGTAATTATTTTAATTAAGCTACAGAGATCAACCGCTAATGATGCCACGTCATCGAATTCCCATCTCAGACCCGCGTTGATTCAAGTCTATCCGGATTAAAAATTTGGAAACAAAAGAAAAGTACTTTATGAGTTCATTACAAATATTAAAAGAATATATATATATATAAGGAAAGTATTAAAAATAATAATAATAAAATAAAGTATTAAAAGTGATTTAAAAAGAAAAATCAAATAGTAAAATAAATAATGAAAGAAACAAAAAAAAACAAAAAAAGAAAAAAAAGGGAAAAAGCAACCCCCCGCTCAAACCCTAGCCCCCCTGGCTCGCTCCCGTAACTCCCTCCCCCCTCGCTACTCCCTCCCCCCCTGAGCGCCGCCAGCCTCCCCCTCGTGGGGGGCCCCACCCCCTCCCATCGACAACTCCCCACGAGGGGCTCCCTCTCTCTCTCTCGTGATCCTCTGCCCCCCCACGCCACGAGACCTCTCCCTCCCCGACGACGCCCGTCGCCCCTCCCCTCGGATCCCCACTCCACCGCCCGATCCCTCCTCCTCCTCCCTCCTCGGTCCTCCCGCCAGCGGCCTCTCCCCCCGTCGGCTCCTCTCCTCCCGCCGGCGAGGTCCCCCGTCGCCCCCCACGGCCTCCTCCTCCTACGGCGGCGAGTCCCCCCCCCCCACGGCCTCATCCTCCCGGCCGGCGAGCCCCTCCCCTCTCCCGGCCGGCGAGCCCCTCCCCATCCCGTCGGCCGGCCCCTCTCGGCCCCAACCCGAGCCTCCACACCTCGGCCGGCCATCCCCCGGCCCACCATCGGCCGGCCCCCTTCACCAACTCCGGCAACCACCACCACCACGGCCACGGCGTCCCGGCCACCTCGGGCTCCTCCTTGCCGGAACCGCGCCGTCACCGTCACCGTCACCGCCTCGTCCGCCTCCACGCCGTCTCCTCCGCCCCTTCCCGCGAACTCCGGCTTCACCGGCCCCTCCCGTCAACGTCGGTGAGCCCCTCCTCGGGCTCCTCCCACCATGTCGTTCTCCTCGCCGCCCCGGTTCCGTTCCGGCAAACGGGACCTCGATCCGTCGACGGTAGACACCGGTAGGAGGGATTGAAGTTTATGTTCTTCTATGTTGAGTTGGAGCAGAGAGAGTTCTCTATCTCTCTGTTAACAGAGAGGGAGATGAGAGTTTTGAGAGAAAATAGAAAAAACAAATGTTGTATTCCGTATGTATGTATGTATGTATTTGATACCCGTATTTATGTATGTATTGCGTATATAGATATTGGAGGAACACAATATTTGCATGTTTATATCTATGGAAAAAATCGAGAATATGGCCTATGTCACTTACCGGTGGGGCCATACCTCCACACCCACTTACAGGGAGGCCCCACACTCGCTTTGAAGAAAATGGAAATTAAAATATAAATAATAAAAATAATGTTTTTATTAAATAAATAAATAAATAGATATAATAACTAATTAATGAGTTAATGAATTAGTTAAATAAATATATAAGTTAATCTGTTAATTAGAATAATTAATTAACCTAATCAGAGAATGCCACGTGGGTCCCTCATTAAATTAATCTGATAAATCAATATTTAATCGATATTAAAACTTGTGCCTATGACGTTCGGGACCTGCAGGTCAGTTGACCAGTCAAATGTTGATGTCAGCATGACATCGCGATGAGGTCATAATAGGATTTTATTAAAATAGCTAAATCTGTTTTTAATTCCTAAATAATTAATAAAACTTTGAAAATTAATATAAAATAATCCGTAAGTCAGATCAATATTTTTTCAACATGAAAGTTGATCAGCAGATCGAGACGAACCCGGATACACAGTCCATTCATCTGGCACGCGTCCCTAGCATAGCAAACTCGGAACTTTTCCTTCGTTTCCAGTATAACCGGTAGTAGCCCGAGACCCGGAAAATATCGTGAGATATTCTTCTGACCCGTCTATGACGGATGTTGCTGCGTTAGCTCATGTCTAGCCTGCATCTTGCCATGTCATGCTTTGTGTTGCATCGGTGCTATTATTTATTGTTTCTTCCCCCTCTTCTTACCGGTAGACCCCGAGACTGACGCTGCTGCCGGGTACATCTACGACCCTGCCGATCAGTCCTTTGCCGCAGAGCAGCAAGGCAAGCAAACCCCCCCTTGATCATTCCTATATCGCCTATGTGTTTCTTCCTACTGCTTGCATTAGTATTTTGCCACTGTTGTAGTTAGCTCCTATATCTGATGCATAGCCTGTTTTTGATGAACTGCTAATTTCAGTCTTGTACCTTTAATCTGCTTAGTATAGGTGGAGCAGTCATCCCCTCAGACCCCGTAGTTCAGTTGCCCCGCTTGTTTTCAAATCTCGATCCCTGATCGACGAGCCAGACCCGACACAACACATTCACCCCCTTCGTTGTACGACGCTACTGAGATACTACCGGGTACCGAGGGTGACACCTCACTAAGTACTCCTGATGATATCTCTGTAGTATAGCTAGTCGGTCGTGGTTATCGAGGATGATTCCTCTTTCACCATTCCCGATGACGTCTCTGTCGTGCCACCCCGCGAGTGTGGGACTGTTGGGGAACGTCGCATGGGAAACAAAAATTTTCCTACGCGCACGAAGACCTATCATGGTGATGTCCATCTACGAGAGGGGATGAGTGATCTACGTACCCTTGTAGATCGTACAGCAGAAGCGTTAGAGAACGCGGTTGATGTAGTGGAACGTCCTCACGTCCCTCGATCCGCCCCGCGAACAATCCCGCGATCAGTCCCACGATCTAGTACCGAACGGACGACACCTCCGCGTTCAGCACACGTACAGCTCGACGATGATCTCGGCCTTCTTGATCCAGCAAGAGAGACGGAGAGGTAGAAGAGTTCTCCGGCAGCGTGACGGCGCTCCGGAGGTTGGTGATGATCTCGTCTCAGCAGGGCTCCGCCCGAGCTCCGCAGAAACGCGATCTAGAGGAAAAACTATGGAGGTATGTGGTCGGGCTGCCGTGGCAAAAGTTGTCTCAAATCAGCCCTAATACCTTAGTATATATAGGAGGGAGGGGGAGGGAAGAGGCAGCCTCAAACCCTCAAGGTTTGGCCGAAATTTGGAGGTGGAGGAGTCCTACTCCAATCCTACTTGGAGTAGGATTCCACCTTCCCACTTGGAAACTCTTTCCACCTTGTGTTTTTTCCTTCTCAAACCTTATGGGCCTTAGTGGGAACTTATTCCAGCCCACTAGGGGCTGGTTTATCTCTTCCCATAGCCCATGAGACCCCTTGGGGCGTGACACCCCTCCCGATGGTCCCCGGCACCCCTCCCGGCACTCCCGGTACACTACCGATGAGCCCGAAACTTTTCCGGTAATGCACGAAAACCTTCCGGTAACCAAATGGGGTCATCCTATATATCAATCTTCGTTTCCGGACCATTCCGGAAACCCTCGTGACGTCCGTGATCTCATCCGGGACTCCGAACAACATTCGGTAACCAACCATATAACTCAAATACGCATAAAACAACGTCGAACCTTAAGTGTGCAGACCCTGCGGGTTCGAGAACTATGTAGACATGACCCGAGAGACTCCTCGGTCAATATCCAATAGCGGGACCTGGATGCCCATATTGGATCCTACATATTCTACGAAGATCTTATCGTTTGAACCTCAGTGCCAAGGATTCGTATAATCCCGTATGTCATTCCCTTTGTCCTTCGGTATGTTACTTGCCCGAGATTCGATCGTCAGTATCCGCATACCTATTTCAATCTCGTTTACCGGCAAGTCTCTTTACTCGTTCCGTAATACAAGATCCCGCAACTTACACTAAGTTACATTGCTTGCAAGGCTTGTGTGTGATGTTGTATTACCGAGTGGGCCCCGAGATACCTCTCCGTCACACGGAGTGACAAATCCCAGTCTTGATCCATACTAACTCAACTAACACCTTCGGAGATACCTGTAGAGCATCTTTATAGTCACCCAGTTACGTTGCGACGTTTGATACACACAAAGCATTCCTCCGGTGTCAGTGAGTTATATGATCTCATGGTCATAGGAATAAATACTTGACACGCAGAAAACAGTAGCAACAAAATGACACGATCAACATGCTACGTCTATTAGTTTGGGTCTATTCCATCACGTGATTCTCCCAATGACGTGATCCAGTTATCAAGCAACAACACCTTGTTCATAATCAGAAGACACTGACTATCATCGATCAACTGGCTAGCCAACTAGAGGCATGCTAGGGATGGTGTTTTGTCTATGTATCCACACATGTAAATGAGTCTTCATTCAATACAATTATAGCATGGATAATAAACTATTATCTTGATACAGGAATTATAATAATAACTATACATCTATTATTGCCTCTAGGGCATAATTCCAACAGTCTCCCACTTGCACTAGAGTCAATAATCTAGCCCTCACATCACCATGTGAATTACATTGTAATAAATCTAACACCCATACAGTTCTGGTGTCGATCATGTTTTGGCCGTGGAAGAGGTTTAGTCAGCGGGTCTGCTACATTTAGATCCGTGTGCACCTTGTATATATTTACGTCCTCCTCCTCGACGTAGTCGCGGATGAGGTTGAAGCGTCGTTTGATGTGTCTGGTCTTCTTGTGAAACCTTGGTTCCTTTGCTAAGGCAATGGCACCAGTGTTGTCACAGAACAAGGTTATTGGATCCAGTGCACTTGGCACCACTCCAAGATCCGTCATGAACTGCTTCATCCAGACACCTTCCTTAGCCGCCTCCGAGGCAGCCATGTACTCTGCTTCACATGTAGAATCTGCTACGACGCTTTGCTTGGAACTGCACCAGCTTACTGCACCCCCATTAAGAATAAATACGTATCCGGTTTGTGACTTAGAGTCGTCCGGATCTGTGTCAAAGCTTGCATCGACGTAACCTTTTACGGCGAGCTCTTCGTCACCTCCATACACGAGAAACATCTCCTTAGTCCTTTTCAGGTACTTCAGGATATTCTTGACCGCCGTCCAGTGATCCACTCCTGGATTACTCTGGAACCTGCCTGCCATACTTATGGCAGGCTAACATCCGGTCTAGTGCACAGCATCGCATACATGATAGAACCTATGGCTGAAGCATAGGGGACGGAGCGCATATGCTCTCTATCTTCATCAGTTGCTGGGCACTGAGTCTTACTCAATCTCGTACCTTGTAACACCGGCAAGAACCCTTTCTTGGACTGTTCCATTTTGAACCTCTTCAAAACTTTATCAAGGTATGTGCTTTGTGAAAGTCCTATCAGGCGTTTTGATCTATCCCTATAGATCTTAATGCCTAGAATGTAAGCAGCTTCTCCTAGGTCCTTCATAGAGAAACTTTTATTCAAGTAACCTTTTTTGCTCTCCAAAAGCTCTACGTTGTTTCCAATCAGTAATATGTCATCCACATATAATATTAGAAACGCCACAGAGCTCCCACTCACTTTCTTGTAAATACAAGATTCTCCAACCACTTGTATAAACCCAAATGCTTTGATCACCTCATCAAAGCGTTTGTTCCAACTCCGAGATGCTTGCACCAGTCCATAAATGGATCGCTGGAGTTTGCACACTTTGTCAGCATTTTTAGGATCGACAAAACCTTCGGGTTGCATCATATACAACTCTTCCTTAAGGAAACCGTTAAGGAACGCCGTTTTGACATCCATCTGCCAGATTTCATAATCGAAAAATGCAGCTATTGCTAACATGATTCTGACGGACTTAAGCATCGCTACAGGAGAGAAAGTCTCATCGTAGTCAATTCCTGGAACTTGTGAAAAACCCTTTGCCACAAGTCGAGCTTTATAAACGGTCACATTACCGTCAGCGTCCGTCTTTTTCTTAAAGATCCATTTGTTCTGAATAGCCTTGCGGCCCTCAGGCAGTATCTCCAAAGTCCATACTTTGTTCTCATACATGGATCCTATCTCGGATTTCATGGCTTCTAGCCATTTGTTGGAATCTGGGCCCACCATCGCTTCTTCATAATTTGCAGGTTCATTGTTGTCTAACAACATGATTGATAAGACGGGATTACCGTACCACTCTGGAGCAGCGCGTGATCTCGTCGACCTGCGTGGTTCAACAGAAACTTGAACTGGAGTTTCATGATCATCATCATTAACTTCCTCCTCAACCGGCGTCGCAACGACAGAGGTTTCCCCTTGCCCTGCGCCACCATCCAGAGGGATGAGAGGTTCGACAACCTCGTCAAGTTCTATCTTCCTCCCACTCAATTCTCTCGAGAGAAACTCCTTCTCGAGAAAAGTTCCGTTCTTAGCAACAAACACTTTGCCCTCGGATTTGAGAGAGAAGGTGTACCCAACTGCCCCTTTTGGGTAACCTATGAAGACGCACTTTTCCGCTTTGGGTTCCAGCTTTTCAGGCTGAAGCTTTTTGACATAAGCATCACATCCCCAAACTTTAAGAAACGACAACTTTGGTCTTTTGCCATACCACAGTTCGTATGGTGTCGTCTCAACGGATTTTGATGGTGCCCTATTTAAAGTGAATGCAACTGTTTCTAATGCATAACCCCAAAATGATAACGGCAAATCAGTAAGAGACATCATAGATCGCACCATTTCTAATAAAGTACGATTACGACGTTCGGACACACCATTACGCTGTGGTGTTCCAGGCGGTGTTAACTGCGAAACAATTCCACATTGTCTTAAGTGAGCACCAAACTCGAAACTCAGATATTCACCCCCACGATCAGACCGTAGGAACTTGATCTTCTTGTTACGATGATTTTCCACTTCACTCTGAAATTGCTTGAACTTTTCAAATGTTTCAGACTTGTGCTTCATCAAGTAGACATAACCATATCTACTTAGATCGTCAGTGAAGGTGAGAAAATAACGATATCCGCCGCGTGCCTCCACGCTCATTGGACCACACACATCGGTATGTATGATTTCCAACAAGTCACTTGCACGCTCCATTGTTCCGGAGAACGGAGTCTTAGTCATCTTGCCCATGAGGCATGGTTCGCACGTGTCAAGTGAATCAAAGTCAAGTGACTCCAAAAGTCCATCAGCATGGAGTTTCTTCATGCGCTTTACACCAATATGACCCAAGCGGCAGTGCCACAAAAATATGGCGCTATCATTGTTTACTCTAACTCTTTTGGTCTCAATGTTATGTATATGCGTATCTCTATCAAGATTCAATATGAACAATCCTCTCACATTCGGTGCATGACCATAAAAGATGTTACTCATAGTAATAGAACAACCATTATTCTCAGACTTAAAAGAGTAACCGTCTCGCAATAAACAAGATCCAGATATAATGTTCATGCTCAACGCAGGCACTAAATAACAATGATTTAAGTTCATCACTAATCCCGATGGTAGTTGAAGTGACACTGTGCCGACGGCGATTGCATCAACCTTGGAACCGTTTCCTACGCGCATCGTCACTTCGTCTTTCGCCAGCCTTCGTCTATTCCGCAGTTCCTGCTTCGAGTTGCAAATGTGCGCAACAGAACCGGTATCGAATACCCAGGCACTACTACGAGAGCTGGTTAAGTACACATCAATAACATGTATATCAAATATACCTGATTTTTCTTTGCCCGCCTTCTTATCTGCCAGATACTTGGGGCAATTGCGCTTCCAGTGACCCATACCCTTGCAATAGAAGCACTTTGTTTCAGGCTTAGGTCCAGCCTTGGGTTTCTTCGGCGGATTGGCAACAGGCTTGCCGCTCTTCTTCGAATTGCCCTTCTTGCCTTTGCCGTTTCTCTTGAAACTAGTGGTCTTGCTCACCATCAACACTTGATGTTCTTTACGGAGTTCAGACTCTGCGACTTTCAGCATCGCAAACAACTCGCCGGGAGACTTGTTCATCCCTTGCATGTTGTAGTTCAACACAAAGCCTTTATAGCTTGGCGGCAGTGATTGAAGGATTCTGTCAGTGATAGCTTCTTGCGGGAGTTCAATCCCCAGTTCAGCTAGACGGTTTGAGTACCCAGACATTTTGAGCACATGTTCACTGACAGACGAGTTTTCCTCCATCTTGCAAGCATAGAATTTATCGGAGGTCTCATACCTCTCGATCCGGGCGTTCTTCTGAAAGATGAACTTCAACTCCTGGAACATCTCAAATGCTCCATGACGCTCAAAGCGACGTTGAAGTCCCGGTTCTAAGCCATACAAGACTGGACATTGAACTATTGAGTAGTCCTCCTTACGCGCTAACCAAGCGTTCTTAACATCCTGATCAGCCGTAGCGGGTGGTTCATCTCCTAGCGCAGCATTAAGGACATAATCCTTCTTTCCAGCTTGTAAGATTAGCTTAAGATTACGAGCCCAGTCTACAAAGTTGCTTCCATCATCTTTCAACTTAGCTTTCTCTAGGAACGTATTAAAATTGAGGATGACACTTGCGTGAGCCATGATCTACAACACAAATATATTCAAAGTGGACTTACACTATGTTCAAGATAATTAGAGTTCAACTTAATCAAATTAGATGCTAAACTCCCACTCAAAAAGTACATCTCTCTAGTCATTTGAGTGGTTCATGATCCACCTACACTATCCCAAGTCCGATCATCACGTGAGTCGGGAGTAGTTTCAGTGGTAAGCATCCCTATGCTAATCATATCATCTATATGATTCATGATCGACCTTTCGGTCTCATGTGTTCCGAGGCCATGTCTGCACATGCTAGGCTCGTCAAGCTTAACCCGAGTGTTCCGCGTGCGCAACTGTTTTGCACCCGTTGTATGTGAACGTTGAGTCTATCACACCCGATCATCACGTGGTGTCTCGAAACGACGAACTGTAGCAACGGTGCACAGTCGGGGAGAACACAATTTCGTCTTGAAATTTTAGTGAGAGATCACCTCATAATGCTACCATCGTTCTAAGCAAAATAAGGTGCATAAAAGGATTAACATCACATGCAATTCATAAGTGACATGATATGGCCATTATCACGTGCTTCTTGATCTCCATCACCAAAGCACCGGCACGATCTTCTTGTCACCGGCGCCACACCATGATCTCCATCATCATGATCTCCATCAACGTGTCGCCATCGGGGTTGTCGTGCTACTTATGCTATCACTACTAAAGCTACATCCTAGCAAAATAGTAAACGCATCTGCAAGCACATATGTTAGTATAAAGACAACCCTATGGCTCCTACCGGTTGCCGTACCATCGACGTGCAAGTCGATATTTCTATTACAACATGATCATCTCATACATCCAATATATCACATCACATCATTGGCCATATCACATCACAATCATACCCTGCAAAAACAAGTTAGACGTCCTCTAATTTTGTTGTTGCATGTTTTACGTGGTGACCAAGGGTATCTAGTAGGATCGCATCTTACTTACGCAAACACCACAACGGAGATATATGAGTTGCTATTTAACCTCATCCAAGGACCTCCTCGGTCAAATCCGATTCAACTAAAGTTGGAGAAACCGTCACTTGCCAGTCATCTTTGAGCAAAGAGGGGTTACTCGTAACGATGAAACCAGTCTCTCGTAAGCGTACGAGTAATGTCGGTCCAAGCCGCTTCAATCCAACAATACCGCGGAATCAAGGAAAGACTAAGGAGGGCAGCAAAACGCACATCACCGCCCACAAAACATTTTGTGTTCTACTCGAGAAGACATCTACGCATGAACCTAGCTCATGATGCCACTGTTGGGGAACAATCCCGCGATCAGTCCCACGATCTAGTACCGAACGGACGACACCTCCGCGTTCAGCACACGTACAGCTCGACGATGATCTCGGCCTTCTTGATCCAGCAAGAGAGACGGAGAGGTAGAAGAGTTCTCCGGCAGCGTGACGGCGCTCCGGAGGTTGGTGATGATCTCGTCTCAGCAGGGCTCCGCCCGAGCTCCGCAGAAACGCGATCTAGAGGAAAAACTATGGAGGTATGTGGTCGGGCTGCCGTGGCAAAAGTTGTCTCAAATCAGCCCTAATACCTTAGTATATATAGGAGGGAGGGGGAGGGAAGAGGCAGCCTCAAACCCTCAAGGTTTGGCCGAAATTTGGAGGTGGAGGAGTCCTACTCCAATCCTACTTGGAGTAGGATTCCACCTTCCCACTTGGAAACTCTTTCCACCTTGTGTTTTTTCCTTCTCAAACCTTATGGGCCTTAGTGGGAACTTATTCCAGCCCACTAGGGGCTGGTTTATCTCTTCCCATAGCCCATGAGACCCCTTGGGGCGTGACACCCCTCCCGATGGTCCCCGGCACCCCTCCCGGCACTCCCGGTACACTACCGATGAGCCCGAAACTTTTCCGGTAATGCACGAAAACCTTCCGGTAACCAAATGGGGTCATCCTATATATCAATCTTCGTTTCCGGACCATTCCGGAAACCCTCGTGACGTCCGTGATCTCATCCGGGACTCCGAACAACATTCGGTAACCAACCATATAACTCAAATACGCATAAAACAACGTCGAACCTTAAGTGTGCAGACCCTGCGGGTTCGAGAACTATGTAGACATGACCCGAGAGACTCCTCGGTCAATATCCAATAGCGGGACCTGGATGCCCATATTGGATCCTACATATTCTACGAAGATCTTATCGTTTGAACCTCAGTGCCAAGGATTCGTATAATCCCGTATGTCATTCCCTTTGTCCTTCGGTATGTTACTTGCCCGAGATTCGATCGTCAGTATCCGCATACCTATTTCAATCTCGTTTACCGGCAAGTCTCTTTACTCGTTCCGTAATACAAGATCCCGCAACTTACACTAAGTTACATTGCTTGCAAGGCTTGTGTGTGATGTTGTATTACCGAGTGGGCCCCGAGATACCTCTCCGTCACACGGAGTGACAAATCCCAGTCTTGATCCATACTAACTCAACTAACACCTTCGGAGATACCTGTAGAGCATCTTTATAGTCACCCAGTTACGTTGCGACGTTTGATACACACAAAGCATTCCTCCGGTGTCAGTGAGTTATATGATCTCATGGTCATAGGAATAAATACTTGACACGCAGAAAACAGTAGCAACAAAATGACACGATCAACATGCTACGTCTATTAGTTTGGGTCTAGTCCATCACGTGATTCTCCCAATGACGTGATCCAGTTATCAAGCAACAACACCTTGTTCATAATCAGAAGACACTGACTATCATCGATCAACTGGCTAGCCAACTAGAGGCATGCTAGGGATGGTGTTTTGTCTATGTATCCACACATGTAAATGAGTCTTCATTCAATACAATTATAGCATGGATAATAAACTATTATCTTGATACAGGAATTATAATAATAACTATACATCTATTATTGCCTCTAGGGCATAATTCCAACAGGGACCCCCGAGGGTGATTCCTCTAAGCCCACCTTGATGGGTACATCGTTCGGAATCCAACGAGGGTGATACCTCGGATTCCCCCGATGTTACAACCACACAGTTACTCGACCATGTTACTGGGATCTTCGGTGATTAGTTGTAAGACGGGTGGATTCCTGTGAGACTGTGTTGCTGGCCTAATTAAAATGCTAATGGATTTGGGTATTTGATCTGGGTTGGTCGGAGACCTTTTCGCACTAACCGGCTACGCGGGAAGAATTATGGGTACTCGGCGTCGCGGTATCAGCCGAAGCTTTTCAGATGCCAGCAATGTAGCGGCGCGCGCCCGAGTGGTCCCGAGATGCATCGCGCTTGTGATTAAGGGATGCTAGGACTGACGTTGGCCGCCCACGCCACGTGCAGGAGCGTGAAGGGGAACTGGGCCCACGAACCCTTTGTGCTTAGGATTTTAGACCGGCGGGCTGGCCTCTCTAATTAGTCTTAGGTGGGGCTGCGACGTGTCGATATTCCGAGGCCGGGCAGGACCCAGAAAAGTATGTCCGACCAGAGTGTTATCGAGCGTGACGGGACATGTGGTGCACCCCTGCAGGGATGAAAATTAACTATTCGGATAGCCGTGTCCACGGTTACAGGACGACTTGGAGTTGTGCCCCGATCTTTTACAATTACAATTGTTACTTAACTGGATCATTAGTTTGCCTCGGGATTGCTTCCTCGCAGGGAGTCGAGGGAGGATCTTTAGGCGTGACCTCACTTTATTATTGCTGCAACAATATGACTATTAATGTGTTACCCCCCCCTGTTCTACTCTCGTCTATTGCTGCAAGACCCTGAAGATGCTAGTCTTCGATAGGACTAGGCCTTCTCTCTCTATTCTCGCATTGCTGCAGTCAGTCCACATATAACCCCCCTTCTTTGATACTGATGCATTTTAGAATAGTTCTGATGTAAGACTTGCGAGTACTTTGGATGAGTACTCACCGCTGCTTTGCTCCCCCCTTGTTCCCTTGGTCCGTTTGCTGCGACCAGAAGATGGAGCCCAGGAGATGGAGATCCCCGCTGCTGACGACTGCTACCTCGACGGTGCCTACTACTACGTGGAGGCCACTGATGATCAGGAGTAGTTAGGAGGTTCCCAGGGAGGAGGCCTCGCCTCGTTCAATCGTTGTATCTTTTGTGCTAGAATTCTCTAAGGCACCCCATGTTTTATGTTTGTACTCAGATATTTGTTGCTTCCGCTGACTCGTGTGTTTATCGAGCTTTCGTTTTCTAGCCCTCGAGCCCCCTGGCTTGTAATATGAAGCTGATGTTATTTTGTGTGTGTCTAGAGTTGTGTTGTGATATCTTCCCGTGAGTCCTTGGGTTTGGTCGTATGCATTTGCGTGTATGTTTAGCGTACGATTAAATCGAGGGCGTCACAAGTTGGTATCAGAGCCAACTGCCTGTAGGTAGCCCCCTTTCCAACTCCTTGGCCGAAGTTGAGTCTAGTGTTTGAAAAAAACTTTACTAACACTGATGTGGTGGCTTACGGGCCCACATCTCAATTGGGTGGTATTAGTATCTTTTACTCCTTTCCTATACTCTGGGCTCTACTTTCTCTTCTCTTTCGGGTCAAAGATTTTACTAACTCTAACATTAGGTTCTCGAATCACATCGATCCGGAGCGCTGGACTATCTACTCTTTTTCTCCTGAATATGTATTACACACACTGTCATTGACATCCGTCAATCTTATTTTCAGATGCGTCCCGCAAGACTGCACGTGCGCCTGACACAGGCCACTGAGACGACTGGGTTCCCGGCCATTTTGGTCGATCTCCTGACAAGGCTGGGATATCGCTGGTACCCCGAGTACACTGTGTTCGAGGATTTCCGCGAGTATAACCAGTACCAGTACCAGGCTGAGGTTCGCATCTTCGACCAGAGGGGCGGCGAGACCCTCGAGCGCCACGTGTTCTGTGGTATTGGAGTGTCGGTCGAGATGGCCGTCCATGATGCGGCCTACATCGCCATCACCCGTCTCCGTGGAGCGTACCCTCACCTGGAGGAGAGCCCTTTTAGATACATCCCGCATGCTCCTGCTGGGGATGAGACTGGGTCTGATCTCACTGCCTACGCTTCTGACGTTCGGGAGCGCAGCGACCGTTCCTACGTCACTGTCTGCGCCCCCTACGTGACGCGTCGCTACTGTTGGAATTATGCCCTAGAGGCAATAATAAAAGTATAGTTATTATTATAATTCCTTTATCAAGATAATAGTTTATTATCCATGCTATAATTGTATTGAATGAAGACTCATTTACATGTGTGGATACATAGACAAAACACCGTCCCTAGCATGCCTCTAGTTGGCTAGCCAGTTGATCAATGATAGTCAGTGTCTTCTGATTATGAACAAGGTGTTGTTTCTTGATAACTGGATCACGTCATTGGGAGAATCACGCGATGGACTAGACCCAAACTGATAGACGTAGCATGTTGATCGTGTCATTTTGTTGCTACTGTTTTCTGCGTGTCAAGTATTTATTCCTATGACCATGAGATCATATAACTCACTGACACCGGAGGAATGCTTTGTGTGTATCAAACGTCGCAACATAACTGGGTGACTATAAAGATGCTCTACAGGTATTTCCGAAGGTGTTAGTTGAGTTAGTATGGATCAAGACTGGGATTTGTCACTCCGTATGACGGAGAGGTATCTCGGGGCCCACTCGGTAATACAACATCACACATAAGCCTTGCAAGCAATGTAACTTAGTGTAAGTTGCGGGATCTTGTATTACGGAACGAGTAAAGAGACTTGCCGGTAAACGAGATTGAAATAGGTATGCGGATACTGACGATCGAATCTCGGGCAAGTAACATACCGAAGGACAAAGGGAATGACATACGGGATTATACGAATCCTTGGCACTGAGGTTCAAACGATAAGATCTTCGTAGAATATGTAGGATCCAATATGGGCATCCAGGTCCCGCTATTGGATATTGACCGAGGAGTCTCTCGGGTCATGTCTACATAGTTGTCGAACCCGCAGGGTCTGCACACTTAAGGTTCGACGTTGTTTTATGCGTATTTGAGTTATATGGTTGGTTACCGAATGTTGTTCCGAGTCCCGGATGAGATCACGGACGTCACGAGGGTTTCCGGAATGGTCCGGAAACAAAGATTGATATATAGGATGACCTCATTTGATTACCGGAAGGTTTTCGGAGTTACCGGGAATGTACCGGGAATGACGAATGGGTTCCGGGAGTTCACCGGGGGGGGGGGGGGGGGGGCAACCCACCCCGGGGAAGCCCATAGGCATTGGAGGAGCCACACCAGTCCTTAGTGGGCTGGTGGGACAGCCCACAAGTGCCCAATGCGCCAAGAGAAGAAAAATCAAGAGGAAAGATAAAAAAAAGGGAAGGAGGTGGGAAGGGAGGGGGACTCCTCCCACCAAACCAAGTCCAACTCCGTTTGGGGGGGGAGTCCTTCCCCCCTTGGCTCGGTCGACTCCTTGGGGGTCCTTGGACCCCAAGGCAAGGCCCCCCCTCCCTCCTCCTGTATATATGGAGCAATTAGGGCTGATTTGAGATGACTTTCTCACGGCTGCCCGACCACATACCTCCACGGTTTTTCCTCTAGATCGCGTTTCTGCGGAGCTCGGGCGGAGCCCTGCTGAGACAAGGTCATCACCAACCTCTGGAGCGCCGTCACGCTGCCGGAGAACTCTTCTACCTCTCCGTCTCTCTTGCTGGATCAAGAAGGCCGAGATCATCGTCGAGTTGTACGTGTGCTGAACGCGGAGGTGCCGTCCGTTCGGTACTAGATCGTGAGACTGATCGCGGGATTGTTCGCGGGGCGGATCGAGGGACGTGAGGACGTTCCACTACATCAACCATGTTCTATAACGCTTCTGCTGTACGGTCTACAAGGGTACGTAGATCACTCATCCCCTCTCGTAGATGGACATCACCATGATAGGTCTTCGTGCGCGTAGGAATTTTTTTTGTTTCCCATGCAACGTTTCCCAACAGCTACGACGCGCGAGTTCTGGTGCAGTACACTGAGGCAATGGATTGTGCTTTCCGAGCTCTGACTGTGGAGCTGTATGCTACGCGCGCTCGTCTTTACGACGCGTTGACAGAGCTGCAGCCATCACACTGTCCGAGGGTTCCACCTATGCGCATCCGCGAGCCGAGCAGGACAGAGCTACCATCAGCTCTCGAGTGGACTGATGTTGGGGGTAGAACCCCTGCACTTGGACCTCAGCTGCTCGACTGGATGCGGTACCCTGACCAGAGTCACAACGGGACACAGGGTCCTGTCCCTACCTTCTATCACCGCCAGCTACCAGGATTCGATCGTCCTCTCCGACGTTGATGTAGCCTTATCGCTACATCTCGTTGTGGTACTCTTCCACCGCGTGCCTGCGCGCCGCCTAGTGAGTCCAGGGTATCGTCAAATGCGTCCGGGCTATCGCCAAATTTCGAATTTGTAATCGTTAGTCTGTAATCGAACTTATGTATGGGTTTGTATGTCGAACTCAACTACTATGGAGTATCTATCGCATTTCTCTTTCATTATGCTTGATTACTTCATGAATGCGTGCGATGCCTTTCAATTACTTTAAGCTAAACTACCCCTGCTAAATATTTAACAGGATGGTTAGACCAGCTGGCCGCCCGCGTGCCCCTACCAATGATGCACCACCCCCGCCTCCTGAGTATATGGCGGGGATGATCCAACAGTTTGAGCTGAACCGCCAGTTTATGCAAGGGCTCATGGATCAGTTCCAAAGGCCGAACATGAACCAACCACAACGCGTGACACTGCAAGACTTCTGCCGTCTCAACCCTGCGATCTACCGCAGCTCAACTCAACCTCTAGATGCTGATGACTGGCTCCGTGACATTTCCTATGAGCTGGAGTCTGCCAATGTGCCCCTGGCGAGCTATGTCAACTTTGCCGCCTACTTTCTGAAGGGTCCCGCTGCTCAATGGTGGGACAGTCACAGGCGCTCTCAGCCCGATGGAACTATCATCACTTGGGCAGAGTTCAAGGCTGCTTTCCGTGCTCGATACATTCCCCAGGGAATCATGGACCGGAAGAAGCGTGAGTTCCGCAACTTGGTCCAGGGCAACAAGACTGTGGATGCTTATCAGCGGGAATTTCTGGAATTGTCTCGTTATGCTGAAGAAGACATTGCGGCTGATGCACGCAGGCAGGAGAAGTTCCGTGAAGGCCTCCACCCTGATATCAAGCTGACACTCCTCGTTCAGGACTATGCTGACTTCGCCACCCTGGTGAACAAGGCTATTCAGGTTGAGACTGGTCTGCAGGAATACAAAGATAGCAGCAAGCGCAACCGTGACATGGGCTCATCTTCGGGCTCATCTGCACAGAAGCGGAAGATCTGGATTCCCAACAACATGTACCATGCACCTGCTCCTACTCCGAGGCCGTCCTATGCTGCACCTCGCCTGCCTCCTCCACCAGTTAGGCAGCCGAGGCTCCCAGCTCCACCGCCTCGAGTTCCTCCTTCCCGTCCTGAGGACGGGTTGTGCTTCAAGTGTGGCCGTCCAGGTCACCGTGCTAGAGACTGCACGCAGAATCCGAATCAGCTGGCACTTCCCGCAACTGGCAGTGGCAACAAACAGAACCGCAACTTCAACACTAAGCCTGTTTATGTTCGTGGTCAGGCCAACAACATTGATATGGGTCAAGCTCAAGACCAGCCTGCTACCGTGATGGGTACACTTCTCGTTAACTCAGTACCTGCTTCTGTATTGTTTGATACAGGAGCATCGCATTCCTTTATGTCGGAAAATTTTGCATACATGCATGACATTAGGAGCGAAGAGATGACATCCCGATAGTGGTAAACACCCCAGGGGGCGAATGCCGAACCTCTGTGGTTTGCCCCCATGTTCCAGTTGAAATTGAAGGATTAGAATTCCTTGCCAACCCCATCCTACTAAAGTCATCCAACATTGATCTCATATTGGGGATGGACTGGTTGAAAGCTCATACGGCATCGATCGTTTGTGCCACCAAGACCGTCCACCTCCTACACCCTTCAGATGAAGTAATAAGCTACCATGCGCATCTCGTCCGTAATGCTGAGGCACGGCTGTATGCTTTGAATGCATTAAATGCGTCGCCTCTTGAAGGGATTGAAAACATTCTAGTGGTCCGAGAATTCCAAGATGTCTTTCCAGAAGAACTTCCGGGAATTCCCCCTGCTCGAGCTGTTGAGTTTGTCATTGACTTGGTACCCGGTACCACTCCTATTGCCAAGCGTCCTTATAAAATGCCACCACATGAACTCCTTGAACTTAAGCAAGAAATTGACAACTCGCTCCGTCTGGGTTTCATCCGTCCGAGTTCCTCTGCTTGGGGAGCACCTTCTCTCTTTGTTAAGAAGAAGGATGGGACAAATCGATTGGTCCAAGACTATCGTCCTATCAACCATGCCACTATTCAGAACAAATATCCTCTCCCTCGGATAAATGATTTGTATGATCAACTTGCTGGTTCCACCGTTTTCTCTAAGCTCGACCTGAGATTGGGATACCACCAGATCCGTGTTCGCAAGGAGGATATTCCAAAGACCGCCTTTGTTACTCGATATGGATCATACGAGTACACCGTCATGTCCTTCGGCTTAACCAATGCACCGGCAACCTTCTCTCGATTGATGAATTATATATTCATGGACTACCTCGACAAATTTGTCGTGGTATATCTGGATGATATTCTGGTGTTTTCGAAGAACAAAGAAGAGCATGCTGAACATCTTCGTCTTGTACTGGATAAGCTTCGGGAGCATAAACTCTATGCGAAGTATTCCAAATGTGAGTTCTCGCTAGACGAAGTGACTTACCTTGGTCATGTGATTTCCAAGGATGGTATTGCGGTCAACCCCGAACGAATTCAAGCTATTCTTGACAGGACTCCCCCGAAGAATGTCAAGCAAGTCAGAAGTTTTCTCGGACTCGCCAGCTATTGCCGTCGATTTGTCGAGAACTTCTCCAAGATTGCGAAGCCCTTAACCAACCTGCTTCACAAAGGTGTTAAGTATGAATGGACTGATAAATGCCAGGAAAGTTTCCAGGCACTCATGGACAAACTGACGTCCGCTCCAGTACTTGCTCCTCCAGATACGAAAAGGGATTTCGTCATATACTGTGATGCTTCTCGTCAAGGAATAGGTTGTGTCCTAATGCAGGATCGCAAGGTGATCGCTTATGCTTCACGTCAACTGCGTGCTCATGAAGAGAACTACCCAGTTCATGATCTCGAGCTTGCCGCAGTCATTCATGCATTGAAGGAATGGAGACAATACCTTGTCGGTAATCTCTGTGAAATCTACACCGACCATCAAAGTCTGAAGTACTTGTTCACTCAACCGGAGCTGAACCTGTGTCAACAAAGATGGATGGAGCGTATAGCAGATTTTGACTCTAGTATATCATATACCCCTGGCAAGGCTAATGTAATGGCTGATGCCTCAAGTCGCAAGTCATACTGCAACCACCTCCAGGTTCATCAGGTTCACGATCGTCTGCAAGAGGAATTCCATAAGCTGAACCTCCACATTGTTCCTCAGGGTTACCTTGTTCCCCCTCCTGAAGATTGTCAAAAGATGAACCTTCGTGTTGTTAATCAGGGTTCCCTCAGTAACCTAGTGGTTGAACCAGATCTTGTGAGCTCCATAAAGAATCTGCAAGACTTTGACGATGATGTCGACAGGATTAAGAGCTATATTGCGAAGGGTAAACCCTCCTTTTTCACTGTTGATGAAGGTGGCGCCTTGTATTTCAAGGGTCGCCTATTCGTCCCAAATAAGAAGGAAAATCTCAGGATGACTGGGAAGGTGATGGAAGAAGCTCATGACACACCATTGTCTATTCATCCGGGTAGTACCAAGATGTACCAAGACATCCGACAAAGATTCTGGTGGCCCAATATGAAACAAGACATTGCATGCTATGTGGCAGAATGTCATATATGCCGGCGTATCAAAGCAGAACACCAAAAGCCTGCTGGAACTCTGCAACCTATCTCTATTCCCGAGTGGAAATGGGACCATGTTGAAATGGACTTCGTCACTGGTTTTCCCAGGTCTCAGAAAGGTAACGATGCTATTCTTGTCGTCATTGATCGACTGTCCAAAGTTGCACATTTCCTGGCCGTCAAAGAAACGATTAATGCTAGTCAGCTGGCAGATCTTTATATGTCAAGAGTTGTTTCACTTCACGGTATTCCGTTGGTAATCAGTTCGGACCGTGGCAGCTTGTTCACTTCAAAATTTTGGGAAAGTTTTCAGAAGGCTATGGGGACTCATCTGTCCTTCAGCACTGCGTTTCACCCTCAATCCCAGGGACAAGTTGAATGAGTCAACCAAATTCTCGAGGACATGCTTCGAGCTTGTGTCATTTCTTTCGGTAAGAAATGGGAGGAATCTCTCCCATATGCCGAGTTCTCTTACAACAATAGCTATCAAGCTAGTCTGAAGATGGCCCCTTTCGAAGTATTGTATGGGCGAAGGTGTCGAACTCCTCTGAATTGGTCAGAAATTGGGGAACGATCACTCTTCGGTCCGGATATTATTCAACATGCCGAAGATCAAGTCCGCATTATTCATGAGAATCTGAAGGCTGCTCAGTCTCGTCAGAAGAGTCAGTATGACCGTCATCATCAAGATATGGTCTATCAACCTGGCGAAAAGGCTTATCTTCGTGTCACACCAATGAGAGGTGCACACCGTTTCGGAATCAAGGGCAAATTAGCTCCTCGTTATATTGGTCCTTTCACTGTTCTCGAAAGGCGTGGAAGAGTGGCTTATCAATTGGAACTGCCGACGAACCTTTCTCAGGTTCACGATGTCTTCCATGTTTCTCAGCTCCGTCGCTGCTTCAAGGACCCTATTCGAGCAGTGGATCACGATATGCTTGAACTACAACAAGACCTCTCTTATAAAGAGCATCCGGTCCGCATTCTCGACCAAGCTGAACGTAAGACTCGTCGCAAGGTCACCAAGTTCCTTAAGGTGCAGTGGTCAAATCACTCTGAAGATGAAGCCACTTGGGAACGCGAGGATCATCTTCGTGATGAATACCCCGGGCTCTTTCCCTCTACCTCTTAATTCTCGGGACGAGAATTCTTGCTAGTAGGGGAGAATTGTGACATCCTCGACTTTTGCAACAGTAATTATTTTAATTAAGCTACAGAGATCAACCGCTAATGATGCCACGTCATCGAATTCCCATCTCAGACCCGCGTTGATTCAAGTCTATCCGGATTAAAAATTTGGAAACAAAAGAAAAGTACTTTATGAGTTCATTACAAATATTAAAAGAATATATATATAAAAGGAAAGTATTAAAAATAATAATAATAAAATAAAGTATAAAAAAAGTATTTAAAAAGAAAAATCAAATAGTAAAATAAATAATGAAAGAAACAAAAAAACAAAAAAAGAAAAAAAGGGAAAAAGCAACCCCCCCCACCCCCTGGCCCAGCTGGGCCAAGAGGCCCAACCGGCCAGGCCCCAAATCGCCCCCCGCTCAAACCCTAGCCCTCCCTGGCTCGCTCCCGTAACTCCCTCCCCCCTCGCTACTCCCTCCCCCCTGAGCGCCGCCAGCCTCCCCCTCGTGGGGGCCCCACCCCCTCCCACCGACAACTCCCCACGAGGGGCTCCCTCTCTCTCTCGTGATCCTCTGCCCCCCCCCACGCCACGAGAACTCTCCCTCCCCCACGATGCCCGTCGCCCCTCCCCTCGGATCCCCACTCCACCGCCCGATCCCTCCTCCTCCTCCCTCCTCGGTCCTCCCGCCGGCGGCCTCTCCCCCCGTCGGCTCCTCTCCTCCCGCCGGCGAGCTCCCCCGTCGCCCCCCCACGGCCTCCTCCTCCTACGGCGGCGAGTTCCCCCCCCCCCCCCACGACCTCATCCTCCCGGCCGGCGAGCCCCTCCCCATCCCGTCGGCCGGCCCCTCTCGGCCCCAACCCGAGCCTCCACACCTCGGCCAGCCATCCCCCGGCCCACCATCGGCCGGCCCCCTTCACCAACTCCGGCAACCACCACCACCACGGCCACGGCGTCCCGGCCACCTCGGGCTCCTCCTTGCCGGAACCGCGCCGTCACCGTCACCGTCACCGCCTCGTCCGCCTCCACGCCGTCTCCTCCGCCCCTTCCCGCGAACTCCGGCTTCACCGGCCCCTCCCGTCAACGTCGGTGAGCCCCTCCTCGGGCTCCTCCCACCATGTCGTTCTCCTCGCCGCCCCGGTTCCGTTCCGGCAAACGGGACCTCGATCCGTCGACGGTAGACACCGGTAGGAGGGATTGAAGTTTATGTTCTTCTATGTTGAGTTGGAGCAGAGAGAGTTCTCTATCTCTCTGTTAACAGAGAGGGAGATGAGAGTTTTGAGAGAAAATAGAAAAAACAAATGTTGTATTCCGTATGTATGTATGTATGTATTTGATACCCGTATTTATGTATGTATTGCGTATATAGATATTGGAGGAACACAATATTTGCATGTTTATATCTATGGAAAAAATCGAGAATATGGCCTATGTCACTTACCGGTGGGGCCATACCTCCACACCCACTTACAGGGAGGCCCCACACTCGCTTTGAAGAAAATGGAAATTAAAATATAAATAATAAAAATAATGTTTTTATTAAATAAATAAATAAATAGATATAATAACTAATTAATGAGTTAATGAATTAGTTAAATAAATATATAAGTTAATCTGTTAATTAGAATAATTAATTAACCTAATCAGAGAATGCCACGTGGGTCCCTCATTAAATTAATCTGATAAATCAATATTTAATCGATATTAAAACTTGTGCCTATGACGTTCGGGACCCGCAGGTCAGTTGACCAGTCAAATGTTGATGTCAGCATGACATCGCGATGAGGTCATAATAGGATTTTATTAAAATAGCTAAATCTGTTTTTAATTCCTAAATAATTAATAAAACTTTGAAAATTAATATAAAATAATCCGTAAGTCAGATCAATATTTTTTCAACATGAAAGTTGATCAGCAGATCGAGACGAACCCGGATACACAGTCCATTCATCTGGCACGCGTCCCTAGCATAGCAAACTCGGAACTTTTCCTTCGTTTCCAGTATAACCGGTAGTAGCCCGAGACCCGGAAAATATCGTCAGATATTCTTCTGACCCGTCTATGATGGATGTTGCTGCGTTAGCTCATGTCTAGCCTGCATCTTGCCATGTCATGCTTTGTGTTGCATCGGTGCTATTATTTATTGTTTCTTCCCCCTCTTCTTACCGGTAGACCCCGAGACTGACGCTGCTGCCGGGTACATCTACGACCCTGCCGATCAGTCCTTTGCCACAGAGCAGCAAGGCAAGCAAACCCCCCCTTGATCATTCCTATATCGCCTATGTCTTTCTTCCTACTGCTTGCATTAGTATTTTGCCACTGTTGTAGTTAGCTCCTATATCTGATGCATAGCCTGTTTTTGATGAACTGCTACTTTCAGTCCTGTACCTTTAATCTGCTTAGTATAGGTGGAGCAGTCATCCCCTCAGACCCCGTAGTTCAGTTGCCCCGCTTGTTTTCAAATCTCGATCCCTGATCGACGAGCCAGACCCGACACAACACATTCACCCCCTTCGTTGTACGAGCTACTGAGATACTACCGGGTACCGAGGGTGACACCTCACTAAGTACTCCTGATGATATCTCTGTAGTATAACTAGTCGGTCGTGGTTATCGAGGGTGATTCCTCTTTCACCATTCCTGATGATGTCTCTGTCATGCCACCCCGCGAGTGTGGGACCCCCGAGGGTGATTCCTCTAAGCCCACCTTGATGGGTACATCGTTCGGAATCCAACGAGGGTGATACCTCGGATTCCCCCGATGTTACAACCACACAGTTACTCGACCATGTTACTGGGATCTTCGGTGATTAGTTGTAAGACGGGTGGATTCCCGTGAGACTGTGTTGCTGGCCTAATTAAAATGCTAATGGATTTGGGTTTTTGATCTGGGTTGGTCGGAGACCTTTTCGCACTAACCGGCTACGCGGGAAGAATTATGGGTACTCGGCGTCGCGGTATCAGCCGAAGCTTTTCAGATGCCAGCAATGTAGCGGCGCGCGCCCGAGTGGTCCCGAGATGCATCGCGCTTGTGATTAAGGGATGCTAGGACTGACGTTGGCCGCCCACGCCACGTGCAGGAGCGTGAAGGGGAACTGGGCCCACGAACCCTTTGTGCTTAGGATTTTAGACCGGCGGGCTGGCCTCTCTAATTAGTCTTAGGTGGGGCTGCGACGTGTCGATATTCCGAGGCCGGGCAGGACCCAGAAAAGTATGTCCGGCCAGAGTGTTATCAAGCGTGACGGGACATGTGGTGCACCCCTGCAGGGATGAAAATTAACTATTCGGATAGCCGTGTCCACGGTTACAGGACGACTTGGAGTTGTGCCCCGATCTTTTACAACTACAATTGTTACTTAACTGGATCATTAGTTTGCCTCGGGATTGCTTCCTCGCAGGGAGTCGAGGGAGGATTTTTAGGCGTGACCTCACTTTATTATTGCTGCAACAATATGACTATTAATGTGTTACCCCCCCCTGTTCTACTCTCGTCTATTGCTGCAAGACCCTGAAGATGCTAGTCTTCGATAGGACTAGGCATTCTCTCTCTATTCTCGCATTGCTGCAGTCAGTCCACATATAACCCCCCTTCTTTGATACTGATGCATTTTAGAATAGTTCTGATGTAAGACTTGCGATTACTTTGGATGAGTACTCACCGCTGCTTTGCTCCCCCCTTGTTCCCTTGGTCCGTTTGCTGCGATCAGATGATGGAGCCCAGGAGATGGAGATCCCCGCCGCCGACGACTGCTACCTCGACGGTGCCTACTACTACGTGGAGGCCGCTGATGATCAGGAGTAGTTAGGAGGTTCCCAGGCATGAGGCCTCGCCTCGTTCGATCGTTGTATCTTTTGTGCTAGCCTTCTCTAAGGCACCCCATGTTTTATGTCTGTACTCAGATATTTGTTGCTTCCGCTGACTCGTGTGTTTATCGAGCTTTCGTATTCTAGCCCTCGAGGCCCCTGGCTTGTAATATGAAGCTGATGTTATTTTTTGTGTGTCTAGAGTTGTGTTGTGATATCTTCCCGTGAGTCCTTGGGTTTGGTCGTACGCATTTGCGTGTATGTTTAGCGTACGATTAAATCGTGGGCGTCACACAAGTGTAAGTTATGCTTCACCCATTGTGACTAGTCTAAATGAGAACAACGGTTTTGTTAAAGCACGCATCTAAATATGACATAAGTATTACACATCTAAGTCATATACAATGATCTTACATGAAGGTTCGTGTAGTTTTCTTTTTCTTTTTATGTTTAATTTAGTCATTTAGATGTGTATAACTATATCACATCCAAAAACGTCTTGGACACACCCAAAACAAAAGTGAAAACATAATGCAAGTTCGAGTCGGTAACATAATTCCGAAGCCGAAATGTAACGGCTAATGGGTGGGTAGTGTCAATCCCTGAGGCCTCGTTTGGTTAAGGTGGATTTGGGAGGTTTTGAGAGGGAGGGATTTTAGGGGATTGGGTGAATCTCTTTCTTCCACCCAATCCTCTCAAATCTCCGGGGCTTTGCTTCCACTAGTCCCTTCAAGAGGGTTTTGAAACACATGGATAGAAAAGGATTGAAGGGGAACAGAGGGGATTGGGCTAAGCAAACCCCTCCTATCAAATGGACGCTCGAGGATTTGTGGGGTTTCTGACCCTTCCGGGGATTTTCTTCTCTAAACCTCCTCAATCCCCCTTAACCAAATGAGGCGTGAGAGAACTCGGCATCCCATCGTTAACAACATGCAGCTTATCAGGACAAAAAGATTAAGAAATAATGCAAGTCCGAGTCGGTACGATAATTCCAAAACCGAAATGTAGTGGGTGTCAAACCCGGTCAGACCACACGCATGGCCATGAAGCATCCCATCGATAAATAGATGGCGCAGTGCGATCGCCAAATCCCGCATCTCTGTCGTCGGCTGCGGACAGACGACGTTCCACACCTTCCACGTACGGCCCCCTCCCTGCACGTACGGTACGGACTGCCATCTCCCCAGTCGCCGGCGGTCCAGCCCTAGCTGCGTGGCAATGCTGCTCCAGCCGATTTACGACCGGGGACAAGCCGCCGTCCCGGCCGTTCATCCCTTTTCTCCCGCCGTCGGCTCCAGGAAAAACCTAGGGCGAAACTGCGCCGATCGCTACGAGCCCGACGTGGACGCCGACCTCCGGGCCAAGGAGAGGGACCCCAGGGAGCACCCCGACCCTGACTACATGTCCAAGATGCAGCAGGGCCACTTGAGCCCGTCCATGCGCGCCGAGCTCGTGCTCTGGATGGACGCCTTCGCCCGGCACCTCGGCGGCCTCCCGGAGGGCACGCTCTGCCGCGCCGTCGTCTACCTCGACCGCGTCCTGTCCGTGCGCCCCGTGCCGGCCCACCACGAGGCGCTCCAACTGGTGGCCGCCGCCGCCGTCTCCCTCGGGGCCAAGTATGAGCAGTCCTCCAGCGGGCGGAGGCTCGACGCGGAAGTCGTCGAGGCGTTCGTCGGGACCACCGTGCACGCGGTGGAGGAGATGGAGTGTGAGCTCGTCATGGATCTTGGCCTTGTCATGGACGGCCCGACTGTGTACACTTTCGTCGACCACTTCACGAGGTTCTTCAAGCAGAAAGACGAGCTCTTGGTGAGATCCCTGGCGCTTCGGCTGGTCAACCTGACGTTGGCGTTTTTCGGGTTCGTTGGGCGGATCCTGCCGTCCGCCATGGCTGCTTCCGCGCTGTTCCTCGCCAGGCAGATCCTCGGCGTGCAGTTGAGCGGCGATCTGGAGGAGGCGACGAGGTACAAGGTGGTGGACTTGATGGGTTGCATATACGCCTTAGTGGAGCTGCTTCCGATAGGAAAAACCTGTAATCTGTAAATGACGTGCTACAATGCCATGGAGTAGGTGGATCGATTGTGTATGCCGTGCGCCTTGCAGATGTTTCCAGACAGTGTAATTTGATGCGATCCATGCATGTCTCAAGAACAAAACCATACTGTAGTATTCCTTATAGTACTGTGTATAGAAATTTGATTAGTTACACGATGAAACTCAAAATTATGTCCGAGCTCCGTTATCATTCTGCTGCCTATGCGATATGGGTCCCAAATATATACTTATATACTAAAGCGACAGCTATCCCTTTTTTCTGGGTTTTTTTTTTGACATCTTACACAGCAATGTCAACATCAGTATATAGTAAAATAAACAGTATTGTATACAAACAGTAACTACACGCAAACAATAGTTGTTAGCGCTTTCGTCCAAGGAAAAATACACTGGAGAAAAAAACTATAGCATCTTTATTTTTTTACGCAGAACAAGGAGATTTTATTCCAACTGTATAGAGTTACAATCCTCAGCAACCAACATGGTGATGCATGGAGGTGGTCTACCCAACCAACAAGCAGTACTATCTCCACTTCTATCAAAGTTTGCTAAACAATGGGCAACTCTATTTTGTTCTCTACTGATTTTAAGAATAGAAACCTCCCTATCCAAAAGAAAACTCTTAATCTCTGAAACTAAAAGACCATAAGCCGATCTATCAAATGTATCAATAGTAATCATCTTGAGTGCAACAGCACTATCAGATTGCAACACCACCGGTAATGGAGAGTGAGTAGTCGCCCATTGAAGCCCTTCTTTCATTGCTTGTAATTCAGCCTCGAGCGCATCGTTGCAATGAAACAACTTACCCATCCTTTTTAATTGCTTACAAAAGAATTGCTCATTCTATTTTTCTATATATTATATACTAAAGCGGCAGCTATCCCTTTTTTCTGGGTTTTTTCCATCTACTGTCCAGTTACATGGCAATGTCAACATCAGTAAATAGTAATAATAAACAGTAATGTATACAAACAGTAACTACACGCAAACAGTAGCTGTTAGCGCTTTCGTCCAAGGTACACAGGAAAGAAAAATAGCATCTTTGGTTCCATCCTTTTTAATTGCTTACAAAAGCTCATTCTATTTTTCTTCAGATTCATTTTTATGGACTGATACCCTACAAATTTATTTCCCTTCAATGGTTCAAAGGAAATCTTATTTTTGAATAACAGTAACCCGAATAAACCAAAACAACAAACCAAAATAAACAAAAATACTAGATAACGTAGGTATTGCTTTTTCGCTTTTATTTTCCATTCGTGCCAAACATAATGTACATGATGCCTATATATAGTAATGATAAAGCGAGGACAAGTTATTTTAATGGCATTTTAGCCTCTTGTTGTACAAATTCTTAATTAAAATATATAGACATAAGTATATTGTTGAAATGGTCTCAAATACCATGACATATTTATCAGTTTTAAGTCTACCGTCTTAAAGCTCCCTCCCACGATGATTCTATACTTTTTTCACTAAATAATTCTTTTAACGTTCATAGTACATCATCTTGCATTGTCTAAAATTTTATGTTAATTTATCATTTGGCTATTTTGTAATTGCAGCACCACAACATAGATATTACAATTTAATGGGATGCCCTATGAAAATTTCTAAAGAGTCAATAAAAGATCCTTTTGTCATATTCTTTCCTATGTACATTCGAGGAAAGAGTAATATTCACCAACCCAATGCAAAATTTATCTCGCTTAGTGAGCATATTCTATGGATAAAGAGAGAGCAAAACTCAATTATGCATATGTTCTGTTTCTAGACAATTGGCCCGATCAAAATAATGTATTGTAAATCTTCTTCTGACATAAACTACTTAATTATATTTTACTTCGAAGTTAACAAACCAATAATCTTATTATAATAAATTTAGTTAAAAGCCTTATCACCTGATTTTCATTTATTCAACCAGGAATATCGTATAAGTAAGAATTAAGTGTCAATAAGAAAAAATGTTTCCTACTAAATGGGTTTAACTTCCATGGCTTTATTTGCAAGAGAAAAGTGGGTCTAAACATAAGAGAGTAAAGCTGATCCATAATATAGATAGAAACAAAGAGTTACTACAATTTTACTCAAAGGTTCCGTGGAATATAGATGAAGATGAAACACAAAAGGTATCATTGCCACTCAGTAATCCAATGTGTGAAACCCTTTAACCATTATCTTCACGATCAATTGTTGAATGAACCTCTTAAGTAGTTTATATAAAATAACCCATTTGTTGCTTCTTTTGATATCACCCCTCGACATATACTAATAAACGGAAATTGTACTAATGATAAATTAATTGTCAAAAAGGATGTACTACATGTTCAATTGAAAGAAACTACTCAACGACCTACATAAAACTATTTGCCAAAAAAATGTCACTCAATCAACCTCTTCGCATCATTTTCTATTCCTTTTCTTTAACTAAATGAACAACAAAAATTCAGACGGGCTTTTTTCGGCGCTAGTTTTTCATAACTAAGATGGCATGGGCTATTCTCTAGTTCTTTTGTCTTTGAGAGAGGTTGTTAATGAGTTGCGTATACTAATGGGTAAATTGTATCGTGATATTATGTCTACTCCTAACGGAGCAGTACGAAGTCGTTCTTTCGTTTATATCCTCACCATCGATCGAAGTAAGTACCCCACCCGTTATTCCCTCTCACAGCCCCACCTCCCTCTTGGCTCCCTTGCACTACAAAAGGGAACCTCCCCCTCATCCAAGTGAGAGAGCTAGGTTGAGTTCTTGAGAGAAGAGGCCCCGGCAAAGCCCGTATGACGGCGGCAGCGGTGGGCCTCTCTGTCTTTGTCCTCTCGTGCGGCTCGGCGGTGTGGGGCGCTCATCTACACGGAGATGTTTGGCGGTGCCGCGGCGAGTTGGCGTTGGTGGAGTCGACGGGAACGCGCGGTTGGGCGAGCAGTTCGCGGAGGCACGTGGCTGGGCACGATGCACGGGAGCAGAGGTTGAGACAGGGCGTGGCGGTCAGATCCGTGGAGCAGCGAACTCGTGGTGCTCCGTCATAAATCCCGTGTGGATCTGCGACGTGCAGGTTGCGAGAGGTGTGCGGGTGGCATCCCCAGCACAGATCTGTTGGGTGTCGGCTTGTTGGCTCTGGCGGATTGGCTGGTGAGGTCGGTAGGGTGGTGCACACGGTTGTGGTGGCACTGCCTTGCTCGGGCTCATCCGGATCTTGGCGTTGGCACCGGTCGCGGGTCAGTTGTTGTAGTCGGCGGTGGCTGGCGGACGGCAGCAGGGTGCGGCGATGGTGGCACATGTCTTCTTCCTGGTTCAGGCCGGCGGCTGGGTATGCTCACACAGTGGGACGTCCATGACTAGGAGCTTGTGCTCGGACGGACTAGTTTTGGGCCCGGGACAGGTCGAAGCTCTGTTCCAGGTAGACGTTGGTGGGCTCGGTCAGGGGGGTGCCCGTGGGAGTTGCGGTGTTTCTCCTTGTGGGTATGATGGGTGTTGGTGGTGGTTGGGTCATCGTGTGTTCGTCGGGCAGATCGAGTCGGAGATCGCAGATATGGCGTTGTGCGCACATGTTTGCCGACGTCCGATGGTAGTCACGGAGTTGTGCCTCCCCGGTCCACCGGAGCTGGCTGGAGGAACAGGTGGCGATGCCCCTACTCTGGTGGTGTTGATCAAAACTTCATAGCTAATGTCGGGCTAGGGTGAAAGGAGGCCCCTTTTACCCCTCCTACCGTCGTGGGTATAACATGATGTGGGTAGTTGATGATGGCTTGGACATGGATACCGGGGTGGCGGCTCCTGATAGCGGTCGACATTGTTGGCTCTCCCACGGGCAACCTCGTGGCCGTGTTGACTCCCTGTCTTGGTCGTGTTGGCGACATGATGGGTGAGGCGGGTGGCTCGGGCGTCCTCTCTGTCTTCTCAGTGGTGGTGCTCCAATCTGGATCTGGGGATCTGACCACACCGATCTATTCCTGGACACCTTGTGGTGACATGGATGAGTCGCCGAGCGAAAGCTTTGTGCCTCAGTGCCGATGACGGCGCCGCTTGCGGGCGCCGCTATCTTCCCAAAGACATTGTCGTGGTTCTTCTCTCCGTGTCACGGCTCCGGGTGAAAGCTCTGTTCATTGCGGACGCGGCAGTGGCGACGCTTGGCACTGTTTCCCCTCCTTAGGGCGTTGTCATGGAGCTTAGGTCTGCTAGGGGTAGTGTGGTGTTGTGTTCAGTTTTTTTCATGTAGTTTCTTTTTGTTTCATTGCCTGTTATCTTAGGATCAACTTTGTAAGAGGATAGCCTCATCACCTTGTATCGTTTGGTCGTGTATCTGCTTTATTATGTCTTTATTTATAAAGCGGGACGAAAGACTGTTTTGAGAGAAGTGAGGGCTATGTCACAAAAATATCAATCGTCCTCATATGTTTATCTATGACCTATGCACTTTACTGTACAACTATTGTGCAAATTTCTTCTAGACTGAATACCAAAGTAAATTTTTGGCTCCGCCACTGTGGTGCCCCTAGTTTCACTGAGGGGAGGATGGGTTATTTATATTAAATTTTATGGTATAAGACAATTTAAAGCTAAGTAGTGGTGGTGGTAGCTGGGGTTATGGGAATTCGCTTTTCTTAGCTAGCACCGTGGTGTTTCTTTAAAAGTTTTATGGGCAATGGAGAAAATGGTCTAGGAGCCAACAATGCTACAGTTTGCCATGTATGTAGAACCAATAGTGGTGACAACATGGCGGTGTGAAATGGATTACTTGGGGTGCGTTTGGTTGCCTTGCGTGAATAGTGTGTGCATTTTAGACACATCACACTAGAGCCAGGTTAAGCAAAAAAAAGCAACAAACCAACATATGCATGTTGTTTGGTTGCCTGCATTGCATCAAAGGCCACTTTAGGGTCGGCTGTTTGGTTGTCCGCATTTGTGTTTAAGGGGTGAATAGATGCCAACCACTGTTGTTTGGCTACATACACATTTGTGCTCTCCTCACCCCCAAATATGGTGGCCTTACTAAGGAGTCCGGGATCAGGGGGTCCTTTGGCCGCCTACTTATCCTCATGGGTCGAATCCTCTAGGCCGTTTTACTTTCGGCACAAGTATTGGACTCGAGAAGGACTCTTCCGAAGACTTGGCGAGTAAACCAAGGAGATGTAGTAATTGGCATATTCCTTCTTTGTTGTAACCGACCTTGTGTAAACACTAACATCCCTAGCGTGTATATAAGCCAGGGGCATAGCATAGCTCGTAGGACACATCAAGCTCATTACGATTAGGGTTTAGACCACAACATGGCTCTCGCCGTAGATCAACTTTGTACTCTATACTACCCCATCAATAACAACAAGAGTAGGACGTAGGGTCTTACCTCCATCAAGAGGGCCTGAACGTGGGTAAAACACCGTCTCTATCGCCTCCTGTTACACATCGACCTTAGATCCACAGTTCGGCCCCCTACTCGAGATCGCCCGATTTTGATACCAAAATTGGTGCTTTCAATGAGAGCTCCGATGTGAGATCGCAAAAAGGATCGATGAATCGCTTGGTCACCAATGAGACCATTAAGTCCGGAGATATTTTCATCTCCGTCCAATCATGTGCTTTCAAAAGCACCTCGCACTTCAAGGCGTCTCGTCATCAGATCGACGGGGTCACCTCGGGTCGGGAATTTAAGTTCGGGGAGTTCGAATTCATTGGCAACACCCGGGGTGATTCGATCCTCTCCGAGGTTCTAGCTATGCCCGAAAACCTAGAAAATCCGAAGCTTTAACTTTCGGGCCCTATTCTAGACTTCGAGTCCGGAATAGATTTTAACCTAGATTCATCCTCGAGCCAAGATTGAGCTAGGGAATTTGAGGGCGCAAGGGTCATCCTAGCCGAACACACATCCTATGCCAAAGCCTCGGAATACAGTTCCCTCATGGCTCTGAGTGTCAGTTGATGTCTACTACACAACCTTCTTCTTGTAGACTCGTGTTGGGCCTCCAAGCGTAGACTTTTGTAGGACAGTAGCAAATTTCCCTCAAGTGGATGACCTAAGGTTTATCAATCCGTGGGATGCGTAGGATGAAGATGGTCTCTCTCAAGCAACCCTACAATCAAATAACAAAGAGTATCTTGTGTCCCCAACACACACAATGCAATGGTAAACTGTATAGGTGCACTAGTTTGGCGAAGAGATGGTGATACAAGTGTAATATGGATGGTAGATATAGGTTTTTGTAATCTGAAAATATAAAACAGCAAGGTAACAAATAGTAAACAGCGAGCAAAAAGTTGTATAAATGCTTGGAAACAAGGTCTAGGGTCCATACTTTTACTAGTGCAAGTTCTCTCAACAATACTAACATAGTTGAATCATATATAAATCCCTCGCGTGCGACAAAGAGTTCACTCCAAAGTCACAAATAGCGGAGAACAAACGAAGAAATTATTGTAGGGTACGAAACCATCTCAAAGTTATCTTTTCTGATCAATCTTATGAGCCATCCCTATAAGTGTCACGAACAGCCCTAGAGTTCGTACTAAAATAACACCTTAAGATACACATCAACCAAAACCCTAATGTCATCTAGATACTCCAATGTCACCACAAGTACCCATGGGCATGATTATATGATATGCATCACATAATTTCAGATTCATCTTGTTCAATCCAACACAAAGAACTTCAAAGAGTGCCCCAAAGTTTCTATCGAAAATTTAAGACCAAAACATGTGTCAACCCCTATGCATAGATTCCCAAGGTCACGGAATCCACAAGTTGATCACCAAAACATACATCAAGTGGATCATTAGAACATCCCATTGTCACCATAGATATCCCATCGCAAGACATACATCAAGTGTTCTCAAATCCTTAAAGACTCAGTCTGATAAGAAAACTTCAAAGGGAATACTCAATTCATCACAGGAAGATAGAGAGGGGAAAACTCCATATGATTCATCTATAGTAATAAAGCTCAAGATACATCAAGATCGTGCCATCTCAAGAACACGAGAGAGAGAGAGAGAGAGAGAGAGAGAGAGATTGAACACATAGCTACTACTACATACCCTCAGCCCTGAGGAGGATTACTCACACATTATCATGGTGAGAAAGAGAGATTTGTTAATGGAGAGGTGCATCCCCGAAGAGATGGAGGTGATGGCGACCACGACACCGGCGATAGGCGGCGGATGTGGCGACGGACGGCGGCCCCTTGCCCTCCTTCCTTGGTATTGGTGATGCAATGGAGGAGCATCTCCCCTTCTTGGCGACTGCCAAGGGAGAGGCAAATTCGTGGCTCTTGGTGGCTCTACCAAAATTAGTGTTTTTCTCTCCTTATATGTGCCTCTGTGGTGCTCTATGGCCCTCCGATGGATGAACCCTTGATCCAATGGCTCTCGGGCACCTCTAGAAACTTCCTAGGGGCTCCTCACAGCCCTCGTTAGTCTCCAGAGTCATGGCTTGGCCGAATATATCACACATGTTAAGAGTTGGTCTCAATCAGGTCAACAATTCTCGTGATTCCGTAATCAGATATTTTCCTTCAGTAAAATGGATCTCCAAATCGCATACGAACTTTGTTTTGGACGACTTTGTAGTCCAGATTCATTGCCATAAAATTCCCCATACTTTCCTAGTTTTAGATCTTTCTATTTGAGGTCGTATTTGGGGGGCAAATGGAATATCTCAAAAAAGTATTTGTGTACAGATTTCACGAGAGTCAGAGTCCTCCTCCAACAAGGCTCCTTTTGCGTTTTTTCGATAATTTCTAATTAATTCCTACAAATCAAAGTGTGAAATAAGAACTTGTGCAATTCTGCAACCATTAATAGGTTAGTCCCAAAAAAAAATATAAAGTTGTAGTAAAATGATTGTAAAACATCCAAGAATGATAATATAACAACATGGAATAAGCAAAAATTATAGATACGATGGAGACGTATCACCAGTCCGGCAAATCTCTCATGGTCGAATGATACAAAGACCCAAGCCTGAACCGATGACTATTTGGACGGGCTGTTTCCGACCGACTACCTTTCCGACCCAGGAACACGATGCACGGGACTTTATTCCCCACCCATCACCCACTTCATCGCCACCATCGAAGATCTAACCGATCTGTTAGACTTCTCTTCTGAAGAAGCCGAAGACATGGACACGGCTATACAATCACCGGACCCTCCCATAATGGGAAAATGGACCGTCACCTCCACGTACGATGTCTACATGGTGGACACCCCCAAGGACGAAGGTGATGCGGGGAAAAGCGATGATGACACCCCACCCAAGAATAGCTGTGACGAACCCGTCAAATGTTGCCGCCAGCGCAAAAAGCCTAAAGCTCGTAAGGGTAAGGAAAAAATTCAGGTACATGGGAAAACCCACATCCCGATGATACAAAAGTCTCGCCAAATCCCCCAAACCTTCAAACTCCGCATAATACCCCGACTTACTAGGATACATGGATACAGCCCAGCCTAAAGATCTCAACGACTCCAAAGACAGCAACAATGCCCCTCCTATCGAGGAGGACGATAGCCTCGGAGCCAAAGATTTTACTGTCCCCGAAGACCATTGGATCAGGAAGTGTTTAGGTAACATCTCATTGCCACTGCTCGGAGCCTTAAGCTAAGGCAGAGACAACTCAAAGCCGAACAAGACTCCATTAATGAGAGATGGACCAAAGTCTTGGTTGCTGAAGAATGGTACACACACGAGCGACAGGGGCAACCCAAGAGTTACCCGCGTCAACGCCTGTTACCAGAATTCGAAGACGAGGCATGGGAGCCTGCACCAACCATATTCGCACAAGCTGATCAACCAGACCGTCCTCCTTGAAGACGGGACAAGCAAAAGGAACCGGCTCAACCCAAAGACCGATATGATATGCGGCAGAAATTAAGTCTAAAGCAGAACGAACCAGATCCATTTACGGATACGGAAGTCGCACTCCCGCAAGATAGAACATATACCAAGCTCGTTCCAACCAGAACGATGTAGTTCGAGATACGCAGCACAGTATAACCTCGATCGATCTCGAGCATGACACGGCTTGGATAAGGGGAGCCGCTCACCCAATGTGCTTCATGTTGGAATTATGCCCTAGAGGCAATAATAAATGTAGTTATTATTATAATTCCTGTATCAAGATAATAGTTTATTATCCATGCTATAATTGTATTGAATGAAGACTCATTTACATGTGTGGATACACAGACAAAACACCGTCCCTAGCATGCCTCTAGTTGGCTAGCCAGTTAGTCAATGATAGTCAGTGTCTTCTGATTATGAACAAGGTGTTGTTGCTTGATAACTAGATCACGTCATTAGGAGAATCACGTGATGGACTAGACCCAAACTAATAGACGTAGCATGTTGATCGTGTCATTTTGTTGCTACTGTTTTCTGCGTGTCAAGTATTTATTCCTATGACCATGAGATCATATAACTCACTGACACCGGAGGAATGCTTTGTGTGTATCAAACGTCGCAACGTAACTGGGTGACTATAAAGATGCTCTACAGGTATCTCCGAAGGTGTTAGTTGAGTTAGTATGGATCAAGACTGGGATTTGTCACTCCGTGTGACGGAGAGGTATCTCGGGGCCCACTCGGTAATACAACATCACACACAAGCCTTGCAAGCAATGTAACTTAGTGTAAGTTATGGGATCTTGTATTACGGAACGAGTAAAGAGACTTGCCGGTAAACGAGATTGAAATAGGTATGCGGATACTGACGATCGAATCTCGGGCAAGTAACATACCGAAGGACAAAGGGAATGACATACGGGATTATACGAATCCTTGGCACTGAGGTTCAAACGATAAGATCTTCATAGAATATGTAGGATCCAATATGGGCATCCAGGTCCCGCTATTGGATATTGACCGAGGAGTCTCTCGGGTCATGTCTACATAGTTCTCGAACCCGCAGGGTCTGCACACTTAAGGTTCGACGTTGTTTTATGCGTATTTGAGTTATATGGTTGGTTACCGAATGTTGTTCGGAGTCCCGGATGAGATCACGGACTTCACGAGGGTTTCCGGAATGTTCCGGAAACGAAGATTGATATATAGGATGACCTCATTTGATTACCGGAAGGTTTTCGGAGTTACCGGGAATATACCGGGAATGACGAATGGGTTCCGGGAGTTCACCGGGGGGGCAACCCACCCCGGGGAAGCCCATAGGCCATGAGGGCGGCGCACCAGCCCTTAGTGGGCTGGTGGGACAGCCCAAAAGGGGCCTATGCGCCAAGGATAAGAAATCAAAGGAAAAGAGAAGAAAAAAAGGGAGGAGGTGGGAAGGGAGGGGGACTCCCTCCCACCAAACCTAGTCCAACTCGGTTTGGGTGGGGGGGAGAGTCCTCCCCCTTGGCTCGGCCGACCCCTTGAGGGTCCTTGGACCCCAAGGCAAGGCCCCCCTCCCTCCCACCTATATATACGGAGGTTTTATGACTGATTTGAGACGACTTTTCCATGGCAGCCCGACCACATACCTCCACGGTTTTTCCTCTAGATCGCGTTTCTGCGGAGCTCGGACGGAGCCCTTCTGAGACAAGGTCATCACCAACCTCCGGAGCGCCGTCACGCTGCCGGAGAACTCTTCTACCTCTCCGTCTCTCTTGCTGGATCAAGAAGGCCGAGATCATCGTCGAGCTGTACGTGTGCTGAACGCGGAGGTGCCGTCCGTTCGGTACTAGATCGTGGGACTGATCGCGGGATTGTTCGCGGGGCGGATCGAGGGACGTGAGGACGTTCCACTACATCAACCGCGTTCTCTAACGCTTCTGCTGTACGATCTACAAGGGTACATAGATCACTCATCCCCTCTCGTAGATGGACATCACCATGATAGGTCTTCGTGCGCGTAGGAAAATTTTTGTTTCCCATGCGACGTTCCCCAACAGTGGCATCATGAGCTAGGTTCATGCGTAGATGTCTTCTCGAGTAGAACACAAAAGTTTTTGTGGGCGGTGATGTGCGCTTTGCTGCCCTCCTTAGTCTTTTCTTGATTCCGCGGTATTGTTGGATTGAAGCGGCTTGGACCGACATTACTCGTACGCTTACGAGAGACTGGTTTCATCGTTATGAGTAACCCCCTTTGCTCAAAGATGACTGACAAGTGACGGTTTCTCCAACTTTAGTTGAATCGGATTTGACCGAGGAGGTCCTTGGATGAGGTTAAATAGCAACTCATATATCTCCGTTGTGGTGTTTGCGTAAGTAAGATGCGCTCCTACTAGATACCCTTGGTCACCACGTAAAACATGCAACAACAAAATTAGAGGACGTCTAACTTGTTTTTGGAGGGTATGATTGTGATGTGATATGGCCAACGATGTGATGTGATATATTGGATGTATGAGATGATCATGTTGTAATAGAAATATCGACTTGCATGTCGATGGTACGGCAACCGGCAGGAGCCATAGGGTTGTCTTTATACTAACGTTTGTGCTTGCAGGTGCGTTTACTATTTTGCTAGGATGTAGCTTTACTAGTAATAGCATAAGTAGCACGACAACCCCGATGGCAACACGTTGATGGATGATCATGGTGTGGCGCCGGTGACAAGAAGATCGTGCCGGTGCTTTGGTGATGGAGATCAAGAAGCACGTGATGATGGCCATATCATGTCACTTATGAATTGCATGTGATGTTAATCCTTTTATGCACCTTATTTTGCTTAGAACGACGGTAGCATTATGAGGTGATCTCTCACTAAAATTTCAAGACGAAATTGTGTTCTCCCCGACTGTGCACCGTTGCTACAGTTCGTCGTTTCGAGACACCACGTGATGATCGGGTGTGATAGACTCAACGTTCACATACAACGGGTGCAAAACAGTTGCGCACGCGGAACACTCGGGTTAAGCTTGACGAGCCTAGCATGTGCAGACATGGCCTCGGAACACATGAGACCGAAAGGTCGATCGTGAATCATATAGTTGATATGATTAGCATAGGGATGCTTACCACTGAAACTATACTCAACTCACGTGATGATCGGACTTGGGATAGTGTAAGTGGATCATGAACCACTCAAATGACTAGAGAGATGTACTTTTTGAGTGGGAGTTTAGCATATAATTAAATTAAGTTGAACTCTAATTATCTTGAACATAGTCTAAGTCCACTTTGAATATATTTGTGTTGTAGATCATGGCTCACGCGACAGTCACCCTGAATTTTAATACGTTCCTAGAGAAAGCTAAGTTGAAAGATGATGGAAGCAACTTTGTAGACTAGGCTCGTAATCTTAAGCTAATCTTACAAGCTGGGAAGAAGGATTATGTCCTTAATGCTGCGCTAGGAGATGAACCACCCGCTACGGCTGATCAGGATGTTAAGAACGCTTGGTTAGCACGTAAGGAGGACTACTCAGTAGTTCAATGTGCAGTCTTGTATGGCTTAGAACCGGGACTTCAACGTCGCTTTGAGCGTCATGGAGCATTTGAGATGTTCCAGGAGTTGGAGTTTATCTTTCAGAAGAACGCCCGGATCGAGAGGTATGAGACCTCCGATAAATTCTATGCTTGCAAGATGGAGGAAAACTCGTCTGTCAGTGAACATGTGCTCAAAATGTCTGGGTACTCAAACCGTCTAGCTGAGCTGGGGATTAAACTCCCGCAAGAGGCTGTCACTGACAGAATCCTTCAATCACTGCCGCCAAGCTATAAAGGCTTTGTGTTGAACTACAACATGCAAGGGATGAACAAGTCTCCCGGCGAGTTGTTTGCGATGCTGAAAGTCGCAGAGTCAGAACTCCGTAAAGAGCATCAAGTGTTGATGCTGAGCAAGACCACTAGTTTCAAGAGAAACGGCAAAGGCAAGAAGGGCAATTCGAAGAAGAGCGGCAAGCCTGTTGCCAATCCGCCGAAGAAACCCAAAGCTGGACCTAAGCCTGAAACGGAGTGTTTCTATTGCAAGGGTATGGGTCACTGGAAGCGCAATTGCCCCAAGTATCTGGCAGATAAGAAGGCGGGCAAAGAAAAATCAGGTATATTTGATATACATGTTATTGATGTGTACTTAACCGGCTCTCGTAGTAGTGCCTGGGTATTCGATACCGGTTCTGTTGCTCATATTTGCAACTCGAAACAGGAATTGCGGAATAGGCGAAGGCTGGCGAAAGATGAAGTGACGATGCGCGTAGGAAATGGTTCCAAGGTTGATGCAATCGCCGTCGGCACAGTGTCACTTCAGCTACCGTCGGGATTAGTGATGAACTTAAATCATTGTTATTTAGTGCCTGCGTTGAGCATGAACATTATATCTGGATCTTGTTTATTGCGAGACGGTTACTCTTTTAAGTCTGAGAATAATGGTTGTTCTATTTCTATGAGTAACATCTTTTATGGTCATGCACCGAATGTGAGAGGATTGTTCATATTGAATCTCGATAGCGATACGCATATACATAACATTGAGACCAAAAGAGTTAGAGTAAACAATGATAGCGCCATATTTTTGTGGCACTGCCGCTTGGGTCATATTGGTGTAAAGCGCATGAAGAAACTCCGTGCTGATGGACTTTTGGAGTCACTTGACTTTGATTCACTTGACACGTGCGAACCATGCCTCTTGGGCAAGATGACTAAGACTCCGTTCTCCGGAACAATGGAGCGTGCAAGTGACTTGTTGGAAATCATACATACCGATGTGTGTGGTCCGATGAGCGTAGAGGCACGCGGCGGATATCGTTATTTTCTCACCTTCACTGACGATTTAAGTAGATATGGTTATGTCTACTTGATGAAGCACAAGTCTGAAACATTTGAAAAGTTCAAGCAATTCCAGAGTGAAGTGGAAAATCATCGTAACAAGAAGATCAAGTTCCTACGGTCTGATCGTGGGGGTGAATATCTGAGTTTCGAGTTTGGTGCTCACTTAAGACAATGTGGAATTGTTTCGCAGTTAACACCGCCTGGAACACCACAGCGTAATGGTGTGTCCGAACGTCGTAATCGTACTTTGTTAGAGATGGTGCGATCTATGATATCTCTTACTGATTTGTCGTTATCATTTTGGGGTTATGCATTAGAAACAGCTGCATTCACTTTAAATAGGGCACCATCGAAATCCGTTGAGACGACACCATACGAACTGTGGTATGGCAAAAGGCCAAAGTTGTTGTTTCTTAAAGTTTGGGGATGTGATGCTTATGTCAAAAAGCTTCAGCCTGAAAAGCTGGAACCCAAAGCGGAAAGGTGCGTCTTCATAGGTTACCCAAAAGAGATAGTTGGGTACACCTTCTATCTCAAATCCGAGGGCAAAGTGTTTGTTGCTAAGAACGGAGCTTTTCTCGAGAAGGAGTTTCTCTCGAGAGAATTGAGTGGGAGGAAGATAGAACTTGACGAGGTTGCCGAACCTCTCATCCCTCTGGATGGTGGCGCAGGGCAAGGGGAAACCTCTGTCGTTGCGACGCCGGTTGAGGAGGAAGTTAATGATGATGATCATGAAACTCCAGTTCAAGTTTCTGTTGAACCACGCGGGTCGACGAGATCACGCGCTGCTCCAGAGTGATACGGTAATCCCGTCTTATCAATCATGTTGTTAGACAACAATGAACCTGCAAATTATGAAGAAGCAATGGTGGGCCCAGATTCCAACAAATGGCTAGAAGCCATGAAATCCGAGATAGGATCCATGTATGAGAACAAAGTATGGACTTTGGAGATGCTGCCTGAGGGCCGCAAGGCTATTCAGAACAAATGGATTTTTAAGAAGAAGACGGACGCTGACGGTAATGTGACTGTTTATAAAGCTCGACTTGTGGCAAAGGGTTTTTCACAAGTTCCAGGAATTGACTACGATGAGACTTTCTCTCCCGTAGCGATGCTTAAGTCCGTCAGAATCATGTTAGCAATAGCTGCATTTTTCGATTATGAAATCTGGCAGATGGATGTCAAAACGGCGTTCCTTAACGGTTTCCTTAAGGAAGAGTTGTATATGATGCAACCCGAAGGTTTTGTCGATCCTAAAAATGCTGACAAGGTGTGCAAGCTCCAGCGATCCATTTATGGACTGGTGCAAGCATCTCGGAGTTGGAACAAACGCTTTGATGAGGTGATCAAAGCATTTGGGTTTATACAAGTGGTTGGAGAATCTTGTATTTACAAGAAAGTGAGTGGGAGCTCTGTGGCGTTTCTAATATTATATGTGGATGACATATTACTGATTGGAAACAACGTAGAGCTTTTGGAGAGCATAAAAGGTTACTTGAATAAAAGTTTCTCTATGAAGGACCTAGGAGAAGCTGCTTACATTCTAGGCATTAAGATCTATAGGGATAGATCAAAGCGCCCGATAGGACTTTCACAAAGCACATACCTTGATAAAGTTTTGAAGAGGTTCAAAATGGAACAGTCCAAGAAAGGGTTCTTGCCAGTTTTACAAGGTACGAGATTGAGTAAGACTCAGTGCCCAGCAACTGATGAAGATAGAGATCATATGTGCTCCGTCCCCTATGCTTCAGCCATAGGTTCTATCATGTATGCGATGCTGTGCACTAGACCGGATGTTAGCCTGGCCATAAGTATGGCAGGTAGGTTCCAGAGTAATCCAGGAGTGGATCACTGGACGGCGGTCAAGAATATCCTGAAGTACCTGAAAAGGACTAAGGAGATGTTTCTCGTGTATGGAGGTGACGAAGAGCTCGCCGTAAAAGGTTACGTCGATGCAAGCTTTGACACAGATCCGGACGACTCTATGTCGCAAACCGGATACGTATTTATTCTTAATGGGGGTGCAGTAAGCTGGTGGAGTTCCAAGCAAAGCGTCGTAGCAGATTCTACATGTGAAGCGGAGTACATGGCTGCCTCGGAGGCGGCTAAGGAGGGTGTATGGATGAAGCAGTTCATGACGGATCTTGGAGTGGTGCCAAGTGCACTGGATCCAATAACCTTGTTCTGTGACAACACTGGTGCCATTGCCTTAGCAAAGGAACCAAGGTTTCACAAGAAGACCAGACACATCAAACGACGCTTCAACCTCATCCGCGACTACGTCGAGGAGGAGGACGTAAATATATGCAAAGTGCACATGGATCTGAATGTAGCAGACCCGCTGACTAAACCTCTTCCACGGCCAAAACATGATCGACACCAGAACTGTATGGGTGTTAGATTTATTACAATGTAATTCACATGGTGATGTGAGGGCTAGATTATTGACTCTAGTGCAAGTGGGAGACTGTTGGAATTATGCCCTAGAGGCAATAATAAATGTATAGTTATTATTATAATTCCTGTATCAAGATAATAGTTTATTATCCATGCTATAATTGTATTGAATGAAAACTCATTTACATGTGTGGATACATAGACAAAACACCGTCCCTAGCATGCCTCTAGTTGGCTAGCCAGTTGATCGATGATAATCAGTGTCTTCTGATTATGAACAAGGTGTTGTTGCTTGATAACTAGATCACGTCATTAGGAGAATCACGTGATGGACTAGACCCAAACTAATAGACGTAGCATGTTGATCGTGTCATTTTGTTGCTACTGTTTTCTGCGTGTCAAGTATTTATTCCTATGACCATGAGATCATATAACTCACTGACACCGGAGGAATGCTTTGTGTGTATCAAACGTCGCAACGTAACTGGGTGACTATAAAGATGCTCTACAGGTATCTCCGAAGGTGTTAGTTGAGTTAGTATGGATCAAGACTGGGATTTGTCACTCCGTGTGACGGAGAGGTATCTCGGGGCCCACTCGGTAATACAACATCACACACAAGCCTTGCAAGCAATGTAACTTAGTGTAAGTTATGGGATCTTGTATTACGGAACGAGTAAAGAGACTTGCCGGTAAACGAGATTGAAATAGGTATGCGGATACTGACGATCGAATCTCGGGCAAGTAACATACCGAAGGACAAAGGGAATGACATACGGGATTATACGAATCCTTGGCACTGAGGTTCAAACGATAAGATCTTCGTAGAATATGTAGGATCCAATATGGGCATCCAGGTCCCGCTATTGGATATTGACCGAGGAGTCTCTCGGGTCATGTCTACATAGTTCTCGAACCCGCAGGGTCTGCACACTTAAGGTTCGACGTTGTTTTATGCGTATTTGAGTTATATGGTTGGTTACCGAATGTTGTTCGGAGTCCCGGATGAGATCACGGACGTCACGAGGGTTTCCGGAATAGTCCGGAAATGAAGATTGATATATAGGATGACCTCATTTGATTACCGGAAGGTTTTCGGAGTTACCGGGAATGACGAATGGGTTCCGGGAGTTCACCGGAGGGGGGCAACCCACTCCGGGGAAGCCCATAGGCATTTGGGGGGGTCACACCAGCCCTTAGTGGGCTGGTGGGACAGCCCACCAATCCCCTATGCGCCAAGAGAGAAAAAATCAAAGGAAAGAAAAAAAAAGGAAGAAGTGGGAAGGGGGAAGGACTCCCTCCCACCAAACCAAGTAGGACTCGGTTTGGGGGGGGAGAGTCCTCCCCCCTGGCTCGGCCGACCCCTTGGGGATCCCTTGGACCCCAAGGCAAGGTCCCCCTCCCTCCTCCTATATATATGGGGCTTTTAGGGCAGATTTGAGACGACTTTCTCACGGCTGCCCGACCACATACCTCCATAGTTTTTCCTCTAGATCGTGTTTCTGCGGAGCTCGGGCGGAGCCCTGCTGAGACAAGATCATCACCAACCTCCGGAGCGCCGTCACGCTGCCGGAGAACTCTTCTACCTCTCCGTCTCTCTTGCTGGATCAAGAAGGCCGAGATCATCGTCGAGCTGTACGTGTGCTGAACGCGGAGGTGCCGTCCGTTCGGTACTAGATCGTGGGACTGATCGCGGGATTGTTCGCGGGGCGGATCGAGGGACGTGAGGACGTTCCACTACATCAACCGCGTTCTCTAAACGCTTCTGCTGTGCGATCTACAAGGGTACGTAGATCACTCATCCCCTCTCGTAGATGGACATCACCATGATAGGTCTTCGTGCGCGTAGGAAAATTTTTGTTTCCCATGCGACGTTCACCAACATATATGCCATAGAGCCAGTAGCCCTGAAGTACAATCCATGATCGGCATGTCCGTCACCTACGATCGCACGGACCACCCCACCAGTATTCGACATGAGGGGTCAGCAGCATTGGTACTCGATCGCATCATTGACGGGTACCACCTCACACGAGTCCTCATGGATGGGGGCATCAACCTTAATCTTATTTACAAGGATATAGTGCTGAAAATGGGTATCGACCCATCGCGTATCAAACCCAGTAAGACCACATTCATAGGAGTAATTCCTGGCATTTAAGCTTGCTGTTCATGCATGATAACCCTAGAGGTAGTGTTCGGCTCACCCGACAACTGTCGCAGTGAAGATTCGAACTTCGACATCGCCCCTTTCCATAGTGGGTACCATGCATTCCTCGGTCGTACGACATTCGCTTGCTTTAATGCCGTCCCCCATTATGCATACCTCAAACTGAAGATGAGAGGGCCTAATGATGTTATTACAGTCAATCGTAACACCGAACGATCCCTTCGGACCAAGGAACACAGTGCAGCCTTGGGAGCCGATGTACACGCGGATCAAACAATTCCCAAGCCAAAGGTATCTGTCAAAGACCATAACCAAGGGTCGTGCACCACCACAGTCTCATACCACAGCAGGTAAATAGGGATACGCTCCTCATAGCAGCACCTTGACTCCAGCACAGTATCTACCTCGAAGACACAACTTTGCGCTCAAGATACCATGGGCAACTATGATGATTAATAATATAAGGCTTACTGTTCGGATAAATCGAACCTTGGCGAGTACAGTTTTCGGACATATACAGGTACCGTTAAGGACCGATCTCTGCATCAAGAACACATACACTTTAGTGGCTTCTCAAGACCATCATTGATCACAAGAGTCGTTCCCCGAAGTTCTCTCCTGTCCAAGGAATATTGTCCAACAACTAGAGGCGCAGACGTGCGGCAGGGTGCTTATAGGAACATCAAGCTAGTCATACCCAACCATGTGTAAACCTATACTCTCTACTCTTTTATTCAGCTATACATATACAACTACTTGTGAAGTTTGAATTATAACATTCATAATTCTTCAGAAGTATGAAACGCTCTTTGCTATTTAGAGCTTTGCAATGGTTTTTTGCTTCCTACTTTTCCCGAACTGCTTCTCGAACACTTATACAAGTTTTTCTTTACGCACATATTGGTTGAGTTAACGGGGGGAGGGGTTGGTCGTCACAACCACCCCTTTCGAACCATTACATTACTATTTGGCATTTCATGAGTGCGGCGTGTTGGATTTGCGTTATATGCATCAGTTCTGAATTATGTCTTTGGTGAAATGTTGGGTTGCCCCATTGTGTGTTTACCCATTTATGTTCCGCTAGTTCGGCTAAAATAGTAAAGGAAGAACCATTACGATTGTATTTCTAGTTAGTCTGGTTAAGTACCTCAGGTGGAGAAAGCCGAAAAGTGACCAGCATGATGAGCGAGAGATGGTCTGCAATCCGAAGACAAGTGTTAAACTACAGAACCGTTAGGGGTTCATCGCTTCCTGCGAAAGGTTTGAAGTCATTCAGACCAAGTGATTATGGGTTTTTACACAACGACATAAGCCTAATATCACAAACTTTCGAACGGGTTTCACTTAGCACCCACGATCAAGCTCTTATGGTTAAACAAAAGCATTAAAGACAAACTGATTGCCTGGTCTTCTCCCACATTACCGCCTTCAGGGTGTCAAGACGTTGGCTATGGGTAACTATGCGTAAGTCGAAAACGCCCTCGCTAGAATCTAGCAAGGGGCTGACGCCAACGACCCGAAACTTTCAATGTCAAAATAACCAAAATAAGAGTTGAAATTTAATGACATGATCTACCATGCAAAAATTAGAAGACATTATATTGTACAACCACTTTTACAGGATAGTATCTTCTAATCAAAGACTATGTCCTCGGAACATAGTGCCTCTATAGGTCGGGAACCTTCTATAGAAGTGGTGAAGTACCGTTCGGGGTGCATGTGCTCCTTCCGGGGCGGCGGAGGTGCGGTAGCCATCTTCGTGGGCTCTTACTTCGTCAAATGCGTCATTTTTTCGCAAAGGCCATACGAGCCCCTTCGATGCAGACCGAATGCTTCAAGATGTCGATTCGAGGCGACGCAACAATCAACTGTTGAACCAAGCCGAAGTAGCTACTCGGCAACGGTTTGTCCGGCCACACCCTCATGCACAAGTCCTTCATGGTAGGATCGGTCATCTTGTGTAGCTCCATCAGCTGCTTCAACTAATCAGATGACAGCTGAGGATGCTCGGGATTTTGAAACTGTGCTCAGAAGAGCCTTCATTGCATCGCACCATCCTGAGAAGCATAGTACTTCTCAGCCTCTATCGCACTATTCGGAAAATTGGCAATCGCACGTGGAGAACTCCATATTCGATTAAGTGAAACAAATCTTCACCTGCCAAAGGTTCATTGTAGTAAATATCGCTTAAGAGCTGTGATTTTCTTGATCTGATGGACCTCCTTCTGGAGATCGTGTGCCTCCTTCCATGCTTCTTGGAGGGCAGCAGTGACCGACGTCAATTCGGTCGATTTTTCTCTTTCTTTCTGCTCAAGGGACTCATTCTTTGTGATTTCCTCCTTAAGTTCCTCCTAAACTTCGCTAACCTGGGCCTAGGATTTCTGGCTAACAACTTTTGCCTGTACGACCGCTATCCTCTATTCGGCAGCCTCTTGTTTGGCTTGGTCCAGTTCGGCTTTGATCCGATCAACATGAGCAGCAACAACTATGATAGTCATTTGGACAGCATGCATTTAGGGAAAAGTATTACAAATAGTTGAATTAGAGAGCTAAAATCTTGCACACTTACTTTGAGAGTCTTCAAAATGCTTGTTGATGTGATCGAGCTCCTCTTTGGATACTTTTAGTTTCCGGTTCATCTCCTCCAACTCTATAGAGTTGGGGGCTGCAGCTAATGCAGAGGCTTGGAAAAGAACATATTTTGTCAGTTTTCAGATTCTTTCCAAATCTTTTTGCCACGACGTGATCTCGTCAACCTACTAGAGCCTTGGGGACTACACACACTATTTCAAAATCATTATAACCCCTGCACGAGTCTTTCAAACTCACTCATGGCTTGGGGGATACTGGGCATAATAAAACTTTAGGACAATGCATAATCGCAAATGAAAAAGTATCTGGATTACCTTGATGCCTGCTAGCAGTGCGTCGAAAGCTCCTTTCAGACCGTTATCAATGGACTGAATGCTTCGCAAAACCGTACTCAGATGGAAGGATCATTCACATCTTCCTCCCTTAGGTTTGGCCATCCAGTTCGGAGTGGCTCCGTTGTGGATAGCTCCGAGTGCGCCTTAGCAGTCTCCCTTTGCGGAGATACTACTGCTGCTGCCACCGGAGAGGGAGGACCCTCCGGAGTTGTCTTCAGAGGAGACCCACAGGGTCCGGGTCCTCCCTCCTTTGTCACGAGGGGGGAGTTCATCCTCCTGGTCCTTTGTGGCCGAAGTATTGACCTCGGTCATAATATTGTCACACCCTGTCGTGGTATTCGGCACGGGGGAGGGGGCTCCCTGGATACCTCCTCCCCGGTTCCCTAGGCTGCAGGGGGAGGTGAGTGGGGCGAGACGATCCCACTTTCAGCCAGATCGGCTGGCAGGAAATCCCCCTCCAAAATTTGATCGGCGGGGAAATCATGCTACGGGGTGTAATGCGGAATATGAGCATAATTAGAACCGCGGCAATTAGAGGGAAGGTATATTCATATTTTTTGTACATAACTTTTGTCTCGGGGTTTCACTCCGAGGGTTCTTTGAGGGACCGGTGCCTCATCCGCGGACTCCTCATCTGAGTCCGAAATGTCATCGAATAGGGCCATATGGGGCCTACATTGCTTCTTCGAAGAAATGGGTGCTTGATCTCCCTTGGCGTCTTCGGATGTCGCTCTCTTTTTGGTGTGGGAGGAGTCACTTACCTCCTCCTCGTCTTCCTCTTCCTCTTCCTCCATCTAGGAGGGAGACAGTGTCTCTTCGAACTTAGTGTCCAGGGGACCCTTCGATCGAAGACCCTTCCATATCTTCTTCTTCCCCTTCTTCCGTTCCTCCTTCTCCCTCAGAGATGTATACGGCTTCTCGACCAGCATGGCCGCCGGCACAGGGGTCATGACATCCTCGGGCAAAGGCGCCAGATAGTTAATCCGTCCAGATTTCTTCAGCCAGATCTGCAGGTATTTGGGGAGGAAGGGGTAAGTACCTTGTTAAAAAAGGAAGGGATGGAAGTTAAACAATGCACTAAAACATTACCGGTCCCGCGGGATTGAGGAGGGTAAGGCCTTCATCTTCCTCCTCGTCATGCCAAGTCTTTTGCTACTTGAGCAGTGCCTTCCACAGCTTCTTGAGTATGGTATGGAAAAAACTCCGCACAGGGCCAGCCGCACTTCCGGATTCTTTGAATCATATTCCCACATCAGGATGGGCCGGTACTGGCAGCGATGCAGCATCACCTGGACCACGTTGGTGAGGTCGATTTTCTCAATTAGATCAGAGATCCTCTTCTTGAGCTCTTTCACCTCCACAGCCTCCCCCGAATCTAGGGCCTTTTCTGTCGAGGACGCGAGGCGCATAGTGGGGCTAGATCTGAAGGCAGGAGGAGCCGCGTTGCGCGGCTCGGTGATGTAGAACCACTCATTCTGCCACGACTTGATGGTGTCGATGAATGTGCCCTTCGGCCATGTAGCCCCATTGAGCTTGTCTATCATCGCCCCTCCTCGGTCGGCATGCTCGCTGTTAACGACCTTGGGCTTGACGTTGAGGACCTTCATCCATAGGCTGAAGTGGGGTTGAACACGCAAGAAGGCCTCGCAGATGGTGATGAAAGAGGAAAGATGGGTGATGGAGTTTGGTAGGAGATCGTGGAAGTCAAGCCCATAGTAAAATATGATCCCCCGAACAAATGGGTGAAGGGGAAAACTTAAGCCTCTAATGAAATGAGGAACAAAAACTACTCTTTCCCCATCTCTAGGACTGGGGATAACCTGTTCCTTCTTCGGCGCACGGTGGGATATGTTCTCTGGAAGATAGTTGCAGCTCATGAGCTTCAAAATGTCCTTTTTGGATACCGAGGAGACCTCCCACTTGCACTTGGTACCGGCACTAGCCATTGCCGGACTAGTGAGGGGATTCGAAAGCTCGGGAGGAGAAGGAGAGATGGGGTGCTAGAGATCTGGGAGCACGGAATGGCGATGGTGAGCGAGATCTGAGGTGCGTGAGGAGGCCGAGGTGGCAGTTTTTTACCTTTTATAACTCGCCAGAATACCAAAGGCCTCACAGCTACATTGTAATTTACGCCACTTTCCAATAAAATCGTGATTATGGGTGTGTGGGATAAACCCAAACCATATACCACATCCCTATAAAATAGGGGCACGATCTCCATGATGGGATGTGTCAACAAAACGGTCTCGACCCGTTCGTTAAAAAAAGGGCCCTGGCCAACCGCGGCCTTTCAAATTAGTAAAGATGTCGCTTGTTGTAAAACGGTAGGCCTATATATATATATATATATATATATATATATATATGGAAAATGGTGTCTACCACCTAGTGGTAACTACCTCCTATATACATATATATGACTTTAAAGGAGAAGGAGTCATCGGTAACCAAACTATCTTCGGTTAAAGGACAAAGGAGGAACTCGCCTCGCAAACCAAAACTCCCATGACGTCATCAACGGAGGAAGATTTCGGCGTTGGAGGCTAGTTCCGGGGCTACTGAGGGAGTCCGGAATTAGGGGGTCCTTGGGCCGCCTACTTATCCTCATAGGCCGGATCCTCTGGGTCGTTTGCCTTAGAGCTAAATCATTACATCAAAATAGCAGACCTGGATTTGTTCATGACACACAATGTTGAAAGATTCAAACCGCCTCTCTGGAGGAGAAAATGTGTGGCCACATGCTATATTATTGCCAATTGAATCCTACATGTCTACATAACCTGATTGATATTTGGGTAGTGCACAAAAACATATTATCATTGTTAAATTACACATTAAACCTTCAACATATAGCTTATAGCTCAGAAGAAAAGTATCCAAACAAAAAGAAGTATACACATGTATATAATTTAATTTTTGACAAATTCATCAACAACAAGTGGAAAAATCACATGAATTAAGTCTTTTAGTATATATTTAGTATGGTACTCCCTCCGTCCCATATTAATTGCCACTCAAATAGATGTATCTAGACGCATTTCAGTGCTACATACATACGTTTGAGTGACACTTAATATGCAACAACGGTAGTATAAGTTAGAGCTCATGTTTTTTTTATTGTGGATAGAAATGCTACGTTTTGTGATGCAAGAGGATAGCAAAAAATATGAATCTTGAAAGAACACATTTTCCACACCATTTCACAAACAGAAAATATACCATCTTGACAACACGTATAACAACTAATTACAAATGTACTTAAACCATCTACTTAAAGACGATGTGAATAATTCCTACAAATGGTATTTATCAACTTAGAGGGATGAAAGAGAATTATCCAACATAACTTTTTATATCAACATTTAGTACAACATGAGTTTGCTTACAACCGTCTATCAAGACCAATTTCATATCTACATTTAGTACAAACAAAAGTTTGGTTAACACATAAAGCGCCCACAAAAGTGGTTAAAGTTTAAGAAGGTGTCTTGCTGTTCGAGAAGTCCAGAAATGGTAGATGTTGCACCGGATGAAAAATCTATGCATTGCAACTAGGAGTGAATCACAGTTGCCGTCTATTGCACCATAGCACCTAAGAACATAGTCACCAAACTGAAATGGTAAAGTGACCAGTCCGGTTCCTGTGATCGCAAGTGATAGATTTTGTTGTCACACATTTTGATTGTACTCCTACACTTGAAATCAACCAAAGTTTATAACTTTCAACGAACTAATGCAAGATTCAAAATGAAACAACGATCCCTTCAGGAAACAAACCAGCAAAACTCACTGCTCCCTCTCTATTACAGAACAAATAAATTAATTCAGCATATAACACACCACGAAAGGGAACAAACTGCACATGCCTACTAAGTTACTAGTCTTTTTAATACCATTTCTATCACAAAAATCAAGCGAATTAATCCACCATAACAAAAGTCAGCTTCAACTAACAATTATAGAAGAGAAAAAACATGAATAATGACGAAAGAAATGGTCATTTTGTTCATTCATGAAACGGGATCTGAAGTGGAGGAGGTGGTCATTTGCTCCAGGGAAGAGGCCAAGGAGGGCCTTCCGTTGGCCGGGCATAGTCCTCTCCATGCAGAGCTCTGGAAGCAATAGCAACAACAACTGAAGCGGGGTGGTGTGCACGTGGCGTGGGTGGCGACCATGAGAGTCTTGAAATCGAGCCTAGGTTGACTCATTCCGTCCATCTTCCCATTTTCCCTCTGTCACTCAACTATGTGTCGCGTGATTGGTTGCCTCCATCTTCGAGGGGATCATCGCGGTCAACAATGTATTGGACAGGTCGGGGCATCTGTTCCTCCTTTTCCAAAAAAGCAATATATTGAACTTGACGGAGACATTTCCTTCACTCCTAAACAAGCTAGCATGGTCAGCAACGTACAAGAGCCAATCACAACCTGCTACTGGGCCAACGAGACGTCACGTGATGTGTTTTTCCTCGCCACCAACCCATGCACACTATTGTGAATCATTCCTGATGATGTGGACACCTCCAACGAGTGCCCAACAACGTTCGTTTAGGACTTGTTTGGTTCCATAAGATTTCAAGGGGTTTTAAGGGAATTGGAAGGGATTAAATCCAACCACTTATGGTGGGGATTAACTGAACAAGTCTTTATTGTGTTTCTGGGACCTCGGGCTGGTAAGGCGTCCAATCCTAGTAAGGGGGGCATCTGAAGTTGTAAGGGGAAGATGAATGACCATGGCGCCCACCACAAGCTCCAGTCCAACAAGTAAGAGCATCTCCAACCGTTCGGCCCCCAATGGTCCGAAAGAGCACTGGCTGGGGATCCTCCGGCGCAAAAAACGGCCCACCCAAGGGCGCCCGTGAGCCATCGCTTTCGGCCCAGTTTTGGCGCAAGTTTGGCCCATATTCGACATTTTTCAGCACAAATTGAACAACAATAGTTGTTCTTTTATCCCATAGTTCATCACAGAAATCAATACAAATGAAAAAAATAGTTTAGCAAGTCAATACAAATCAAAAAAGAGCTAGGCGTTGCCCTTCAGCCTCCGTAGGTGCTCCACCAAATCGTGCTGCAGTTGGTGATGCACCTGTGGATCTCGGATCTCGTGACGCATGTTGAGGAAGGCAGTCCAGGTTGCCAGTAGCTGGTGATCAGCTTGGGCAAGAGGACCTTGCATGTAATATGGTTCAGTGTCAAACACTGGCTCCTCCTGCTCGCTCTCAATGATCATGTTATGCAAGACAACACAACTAGTCATGACCTTCCACATTTAATCTTTCGACCAGGTCTGAGCGTGGTACCGGACAACAGCAAAACGAGTTTGAAGCACACCAAATGCCGGTCGACATTCTTCCTACAAGCTTCTTGACGCTTAGCAAAATAGGAGTGCTTGCCTCCTGGTGCAGGATTTGAGATAGTCTTCACGATTGTAGACCATCTCGGATAGATGTCATCTTCTAGGTAGTATCCCTTGTTGTAGTGGTGTCCATTGACCTCGTAGTTAACCGGAGGAGCATGACCTTCAACAAGCTTGGCAAAGACATTCGAGCACTGCAGTACGTTGATGTCATTGCGAGTTCCTGACATACCAAATAAGGAGTGCCAAATCCAGAGGTCATGTGTGGCCACTACCTCAAGTACCACACTGCAACCTCCTTTGGCGCCTTTGTACATCCCCTGCCAAGCAAATGGACAATTTTTCCATTTCTAATGCATGCAGTCGATACTTCCAAGCATCCTAGGAAATCCTCTTTCTGCATTCTGTGCTAGGATCCGAGCAGTGTCTTCACCATTGGGTGATCGTAAATATTGAGGTCCAAAAACTGCCACCACTGCCCTGCAGAACTTGTAGAAACACTCATTGGTGGTGGACTCGGCCATGCATCCATAGTCTTCCAGACTATCACCGGGAGCTCCATACGCAAACATCCTCACAGCTGTCGTGCATTTCTGGAGCGAGGTGAATCCAAGTGTGCCGGTGCAATCCTTTTTGCACTTGAAGTAGGTGTCGAATTCCCTGATGGAATTCACAATCCTGAGGAAGAGCTTCCGGCTCATATGATAACGACGCAGGAATACTTTGTCGCCGTGCAGCGGAGCGCTTGCGAATTAGTCGGCGTAGAGCAAGCAATATCCTTTCAGTCAATGCCTCTGCTTTGCCTTCAGCCGGCCCGGCGCCGAGCCACCTCGCCATGGCTCTGCATTGCTCGCGAACAGGCCGGCCAGAGAGGCGAGGACCATGAGGTGTTCTTCATCTTGGGCGTCGGCATCGGCTTCCTCCACCAGCAGTGTCGCGAACGCCTCCTCGTCGTCAGAGTCCATAGGTCAGGCAAATCGCCAAACATCTGGCGAGCGTGGCGGACGCGTGGCTGCGCACGTGCCTGGAGCGCCAGCAAAATCCGTCGAAGCGCAGGGGAAGGGGGAGGCAGGGGGCAAAACCGCCGGGTTGTAGCGGTCGTAGGCAGATGGATCGGCGCCGGAATCAACACGATGACGGGAAGGTGTGGTGCGCAAGGGGCAGTTTCAGAAAAGAAAATGTTTTTTTTGCGTGACGAAGGGCCCGATGCGTCATTTCCTTTCGGCCGGTGCCCCGGGCGTCCCCCAACGCGTTGGGTTTGGGCTGGTACCGTCGGGACCAATTTTGACTCGAGCTGGCGAAAAATGGGCTCTTAAAGACGCGACCGAATCATTTTTCACCTGCGGGTGGAAAAAAATGGGCCGGAAGGCCCGTTGAGGACGCGTTTGGAGATGCTAACACCAGCTTATTACGCGAGGCATGCCATCAGGCCTCGCCATCATTGTTTTCCGTGTGCACTGACGAGGTGATCCGATGAATATCAGATGATTATTGTAGTGTGTGGGTGGATGTGTTTCTTGTGTGGCAGCTAGCGCAAGCAATGGTCTCTTGTAACGGAGATGTTCACATAGATCAGATGACTTCATGAAAAGGTTAATTGGAGCACAATAAAACTCAACCCACCTCCAACACGTCTGTCGCTAGGTGGATCGCAGACATATGTGCAATTTTTATTTTTAGTGTTCCTTGTACTACTATCTTGATGAATACTCGTTGATCCAAAGATTTTTGGCAATTTTTTATTTTTATTTTAACAAGCCAAGACGTCGCACATCAGTAGACCATACATCATAGTACATCGTTAGAATCAAGAGTAGCAGTTTATTTCCCGACGCGATGGAAAACATCAAACTAACTGAAGCCACTACACAATACAGATATCGACCTACGTACTCAAGTCCAATGCTAGCACGTTAAGCCTCTCTGCTTAATCGACCTGACCTTGGCTAGCTAGCTAGTTCACCACACGGCAGTTACGGCGGACCTCGCCGGCGGCACGGCCGCCGGCCGGCGCGAGCCTCCCCATCCGCAGCATGGAGGCCGCGAAGTCGTCGAAGAAGAGGGCCGCGTCGAAGGCGTAGTCGGACACGAGCGCCGCGACGTCCTCCGCCCCGGAGCCGGAGGGCGCGGCCAGCGCCTGGTCGGACGGCAGCAGGCCGTCGCCGGAGAGCAGGTTGATGTAGTACTGGTTGTCGAAGGTGGCCGGCGTGGCGAGGTCCAGGTGCGCCAGCGCCGACCCGGCCGACCCCGCGCACAGCTGCTGCAGCGACTGCAGGAACCCGCTGTCCTTGGCCGACACGCCCACGCTGGCCAGCCGCGCGCTGAACGTCGTGCACCGTGCTTTCCCAATGGTGTGCGCGCCTGTGATCGTCGTCGTGCGCGTTACAACAATATACTCCCTCTCTAACGATTCAACGACGGGATATATTACCGGAGAGGGCGACCATGTCTTTCGCGGTGAGGCCGACGTTGGTGAACTTCTGCACGAGCGTGGCGACGCCGGACGTCGGCGCCGGGAGGTTGCTGTTGGCGGCCTGCAGGCTCGCCGTGAGGCTGTCCTTGCGGCCGGTCTCCACCTCCCAGCTGGGTCCACCAGACTGCATGCATTGCACCGGCGGCGGCGGCCAGCCATTAGTGATCGTTAGCGTGAGCTGATCGAGCGTGCACGCCGTAACCAGGGTATAGCAAGCAGGGTAACATACGACGACAACGGAGTCACGGGCGGCGATGGCGAGGACGTCGGCGCAGGAGATGGTCTCCGGGCACTCCAGCTCGAGCTCGGCCTTGATGGCGTCGATGACCTCGAACCCCCTCAGCGAGTTGGCGTTGGGCCCCGCCGTCTTCTCGCCGACGAAGAACGGCTTGTCGTCCAGGAGCACGGAGCCGTCGCAGCCCTGCATGACAAGCAACAACACACTCACAATGGCGAGACTAGAGAGAGAACGTGCGCCGGAAGAGCTAGGCCAGCGGCTCTTCTGAGTACGTACGTTGACGAAGCAGTCGTGGAAGTGAAGGCGGAGGAGGGAGGCGGCCATGCGGGGGTCGGCGGCCACGGCCTGCTCGACGGCCGCACGGACGATCTCCTCTGCGCGGGGGCAGCCGGCGCCGAGGGACACGCCGGCGCCGGCACTGGCGCCAGCTCCGCCGTATCCGATGCTCACGGAGGCGCCGGCGCTGCCGGTGACGCAGGACTTGTTGACGGGGGTGGCCTCAGCGGAGGCGGCCAGTAGTGTCGCCAGCAGCAAGGCCAGGGCCATGGTGGCGCGGTCCATGGCAGTGGCAGGACAAGCTGCTGCAGCTGAGGTACGGTGGTGTTCCAGTGACGCGGTCAGTGTGCGAGAGAGTTGATGGCTTGGTACCTTGTGGTGGTGGTGATGAGATACATCTGGTCGATCGGCCACCTTTATATAGACGAAGAAACTACTCCAGGGAGGGGGAGCAGGTGAAGTGGCAGCTGGTCTGGTCAGGCCTCTTGCGTGACCGTCGAATCATCATTGGAATCTGTTGTACTTGGAGAAGCAGGAGCGACCAAGTCCAAATCATTTGGGATGCATGCATGGTACGCTCAGATTAAGCTTCTGCGTGCATGGTACGCTCAGACTATACGTGCCCAAAGTGCATATATGCTGTGGAGATTACTCGAGGTACACATACTTACTCATAATATTCAATATTAGGTCACAAAGTTGAAAAATGTAGCCAGACAAAAGGTTAAGAGTGAAACGGCGATGGCAATGCAGATGGTGAAGAAGGTGATGGAAGCGGAAAACAAATCGAAAACTATAAGCAACCGAGTAATCAAAACCTTGAATAATTACAAGGGCCTCTTTGGTTCACATGATTTTCAAACCGCATGAATAGGAGCAAAATATAACATAGGAATAGGCTGGCATGACACTTTGACTACGAGATTATTGTAATGACGTTTGATTGTGCGCATAAGAATCATACCATACAATTCTTTCAAACGGGATGGAGTGGGTGAAAAAATTACTATGTAATACTCCATCCGTTCCTAAATATAAGTCTTTAAAGAGGTTTCATTAGTGGACTACATACGAATGTATATAGACATACTTTAGAGTGTAGATTCACTCATTTTGCTCCATATATAGACTCCTAGTAAAATATCTTTAAAGACTTATCTTTAAAGAGTAGGTGGCAAATGAATCCTAAGGGGAAATAATTCTATGGGTCCTAGGAATCAAACTACCCACACACAAAAAAAAAATCCTCCAAAGTCCCCGTGTCACTCCTTCAGGCCGACTCGCGCGGAAGACCTAGTGCCGCCGTCACCACGACCTTCCTCCGCTTCCCTCCCCTTGCCACCTCCAGATGATGCTGCCGGGCAAAGTTCGCACAGCGGATGGTAGCAGGTGATATTTGAAGGCACTATCGAAGAGTACTTCCCAAAGCATCTCCAACACCCGCCCTACAATAGCGTCGTGCCGTAAAATTTGCCTTTTTAGCGTGCGCGCAATAGCAAAAGATGTTTCAGCACACGTGTGATAAACGCGCGAGCGGTATATAGAGTACAACGCGTTGTTCGAATCATCATCGTGCGTTGTTTATTTGGTACGCCCGCTTTCACGTGTTGCACACTCGAGCGCTCGCGCCGCACTCTCTCCATCGCGGCACCTTCGCCCCGTCGTGCGCCGCCGTCGGTGAACTGACCCGATGGATGCCCCGCCGGCACCCCCCCCCACCCCTTCCTACACCTGCGACCCCTTCGTTGAGGCCGCCGCCGCCGCCGCAAACCCTAGCACGAGGAGCTTTGACTTCGCCTCCGTCGGCGCTCCTCCAAGCACCGGCATCGCCCGTGGCCTTTCCATGCCGCCACGGATGACCTCGACGGCAGGTGGCCTCGCGTCGGCGTCCGCCGTGAACCCACGTGCCCCCCTCTCGAAGCTCCCAAATGCGGCGCGGCCGAAGAAGGGCAAGGTTTCACGAAGAAGAACAAGGCGGCGGATGGCTCCGGCTCCTCTAAGTCGTCGAGGAAGAAACTTGCAGGGCGTGCGACAGCCGCGGCGGCTACCGAAGCGCCGGCGAGCTCACTTGTTGAGCCGGCGGCCGACGCACAAAAGGTGTTCGAGGAAATTATGTCATCATGAACTTGTTTGAGTGATTTATATTATGTCATGTCTTTGTTTTGATGTTTGAAATTCATTTTATGTTCAAAATGTATTCAAAATACAACATATGGCAAGCGCCAGCTGCTCATGCGCGCTGCATTTTAATGTGCATTTTGAAGCTATGCGTGAGCGCTACATTTTAACGCGCCTGCTGAAGCCAGCGCTGGCCGACGGGTCAAAACAGATAATCGACGCGATGCAAACTGTTTTTTTAGCACAGTACGGGTTTGACGGTTCTTGAAGATGCTCTCACAATGGATGATGATCGGTTGGGGTGGGAAGTGGCGTTGGAGGTTGTTGCCTAGGCTCGTTCCCAAGGTTCGGTACCGCGGTCGTGTGGAAGTCTGGGCCAAAGCTATTGAAAAGAATCCTCCAAAATTCCCGAGAATCCTATGGAATCTGAGAAGCCCAAGATCTTCCCCGACAAAATAAGAATAAAATCTTGCACACGGAAGTTTGCAGTACACTGAGGTCACATTTACAGCTAAAGGAAAAAGGAAAAAGATAGCAAAGTCGAGCTTACTTGACTGATCGAAAAATTCTACTAGTATGGTAGCTAGTAGCCGCAAGCACGTAGCTAATCGCGCGCGACCTGGTCATGTCGGCCGCATGAAGAAATCGGCCATGTGCCATGTGACCGACTCGTCATGCGTACCACGGGTCGACGATGATGTTTGCATCCTGCAAATGCATATGGTACGTAGACCGTAGTGGAGTGGTACGCATGCATCATCAGGGATTCACCGGCTGCCGCTGGGGTTGGCAGAGCAGGCAAGGTTCCGGGGCCGGTGTGTGCATGCATGAAGCGGTCAAATGTACTGCCAGGTCGGTCGATACGATAGCGACGCGCACGGTCGATCGATGGATCGGTGGGAGCTCATCATCGATCGCACTGGACAATGGTACTACCATGTAATGTACGGCATGGAATCACTCGCGGCGACCAGGTCTTGCTCTGCTCGGCAGCTCAGGCTGTTCCGCATGCATGCGTTGCGCTTTGCGGGCTGATCGATCAAAGAAATGTTCGACAGTTCGAGGCTGGATCGGCAGAGATTATCCTCTGCGCCACTGTGTTTGTTGGGAGTGAGGGGCCGGGCCAGCCAAGCCGGTACGTAGGTCTATGCATGCGCGCGCTTAGTTAGTCGGTGAAACCGTCCAAACGGGCACGTATGCTTCATCGATACTAGATCTAGCATGTACAGCTCAAACTCCTAGAGCATCCGCAGACAATGACCTGTCACGTTTAAAATAATCGATTTTAAAGTGAGATATCTTAAATAAAAAACATTAAATACATATTATTACATGTGACGTAAATTTAATCTTTGGCGGAGCTCGTCCAGCTCCGCCATATCCATGTACGGCGGCAGGCTTCAATCCTCAAATTGTTAATTCCGTCATCGAGGTAGAGTAGGACAAGAAACACACACCAACTTACGAAATTCGAGACGCCGCCGTCTCCAATGGCCTACTCTTCCCCGTCGCCTCATCGGAGCTCAAAACCTTGACAATGCCGGTGGATGTAAGATCGATGATCGATCCGTCGTGAGAGGAGTCGGCGACGTCCGTCACGACGTGGTTGTGACGTCCAGACTAGTGGACCATAAAGAGCGTCGGAGAATGCGACTCCGCCTCAACGACGTCCACTGTTGTGAGGGCTACCGTTGTAATCTCCTGTCTCGTTGCCTAACATGGCAGGGACGACGCGCCATTGCGTCCTAGGAAGCCCATGCCTTCCCTTCTGCCTCGGTCTGCCAACGAAGGGGTTGCATGTCCGCCACCTCGTTCAGATGTTAAACGGATCGCACCGCCTCCAGTGTGGTAGCAGCTACACACCTCGCGGCGGATCCATGCCCCATTTGGGTGGGCACAATGGCTTCCCAAGGGACGGAGTTCGGTCGTTGTCGTTGGGTCGTTCTCGTTGGGCGGCCTCCTCCCGGGAGCGGTGGAGCGCAAGCCGGATGGTCATCTCCTCCTTGGGGCCATGTGGGATGAGCTTGGTGTCAATGAATCTTGAGGTGTAGGACTCGGAACCGTTGTCCGTCATGCGAGAGAAGGCCAGAGATCGTCGGACGGGAGCTTGAGTGGCGGATTCGAATGGATTGTCTGGCGTTTGGTTCGGGAAACGAACGGGGACAAATATATGTAGGGTCAGGTGGGTCAGCATGACAGCATGGCTCGGGTCCGATGGAACGGACGCACTTGGATATGAGGGTGCCGGTTAGCTCGAACGTTTGAGCCCGGTTTGAGACGCCCATCTTTTGACCGGCCTATCCACCCACGCGTATGAGGTGGTTTGAGGCACCCGACTATAGTGATCTTATTACTCCCTTCATTGCTAAATTTAAGGAGTATTTTGTTTTGTTAAAACATGCCTTTGATCAATAATTATTCAATAAATAAAAGGTTATATGACATGAAATTCATGTCACTAAATTTGTATTTAAAAGTACTTTATCATGATAGTGATTATGTATCACATAAATCAAATATTAAAATAGTAATTGTTGGTCACATTCTTGTCTTAACGAAACAAAATACACCTTATTCATCAGAATGGAGGGAGTATTAGCTAATTGTCCGTGCATTACCACGGTATGCATATTCTAGTGAACCTTTCACATCCAACCGTCAATGATACTTTGATAGTTTCCATAATTAACGTGATCCTCTCATCCAAATAATGATGCACTTCGTAGGTCGTGTGAAGCTTACATCTCTTGCTTGATACCTTCTATAATTTACATGATCCTTCCGTTTAAAAATAATAATTTTCATAATTAACACGATCCCTGTTTAAAAATGATACTCGTTGACATCTCCCGAAACTTACACATTGTGTAAATCCTACAAGAAAGAAGGGGTGCTACACAATCCAGAGAAAATGAAATTACAACATTTTCAAAATTGACTACACGGTTAATAATGTTCTGACTTCAGGAAAAAATAGTCAAACTTAAAAAAAATAAAAATTAGAAAATAAGTGATAGAGCTATGTGTGGCACTAATTGATGGAGATGCCATGTAATCAAGCAAAAGATGGAAATATTCCACATAACAAGAAAGCAAAAGAAGAAAATAATCAAGAGAAAATGGCATCGGTCAACAAAGATGGAGAGAGATAAGATGCAGGGACGGAGCCAACATACACTCAACGGGTCATATGGGTGGATTGTACGTGCATGCGTTCATAGGCCCTGTTTGAATCCATGAGTTAGAGTTAGAGTTGGTTAGATTGGACCAATCTAACCCAAAACATCCAAACATGGAGGGTTAGAGTTGGTTAGATGCATCTAACCCACCCAAAAAAAACTAACCCATCCAAGAGGTGCTTATTTGGGTTAGAGTTGGGTTAGGCCCACAAAAAGTTACTTTTCTCTCTACCTCCACCACACCAAATCCTTGATGAAGGAGCCAAATGATTGGAAAATGTGCATTTATTGACAATCTAACCCTTTCATCCAAACACCTATTTGGTTAGAGTTAGTTTAAGGTTAGTCCAAGATTAGAATCTAACTCTAACCTCTAACCAAGTTAGAGTATCCAAACAGGGCCATAGGGATGAGTGCATGTCAGCAACTTCGATTGTATTCTGTTGAAAAAAAAACAGGTGAACTCAATGAAATATGTCCATTCCCATTATAACAAGTAATTTTGTACGCCCACGATCCAGAATTTTATACTTTGTAATTCCTAATCTGTTTTGCTTCTTTGGATTTACTATAATCAGTCTTGTAAACGGTGAATATGAATATTATAACACTTGCTTTATTCGATTGGTCCCTTGAATGTTTCTCTTGGTCATTGTTCAGATTTATGCATAAGTCCCCTACAAGATTAAATTTTAGTGGTGGGACAAGATGGCCAGGGGAGGAGCCAATGGGGGCGAGCGGGGGCCAGACCCCCACTATGGGCCGGCCACCCCCATGGATCCGTAGGGGGGACTAGTACTAATCTTATATGTGATCTTTGCTTAGCTAGCCGGCATTAGCAGATTAAAAAAAAGCTATCCATCATTAGCATAGTCACACGCCTTTGTTTTATGCATTGAACGTTGCAGGTTGGCCCAAGAGCCCAAAGCCGTATAGTCCAAATGACATGTGTTGTCCAGGGTGTCTGCTGTTTGTGAACGCATCAGGCAATATATCGATAACCATCCACAACACACGTACTAACGCAATCGATCTGTTGTCTCCGCCGCCCACGACCATGATAGGGTTTGGTCAAGCGTTATCGCCGATCCGTTCATGGCGGTTAGGGAAGATGCTATGATCTAGCAACTATCCTTTGATCTAATCATGTTTGTGTTCCAGTTAATTGGTTGGCGTGGCCCATCATTGCAGTTCGAGAGCATTCATAATCGATCAGAACTCTGAAGCTCGGGCGCCCTGACGTTTTGTAGGGTTGGTGATCAGGGATGCTTGTTGCGTGCCTGGTGACTAGCTACCACCAGTTGATTTGCTTCGACCTAGCAGTGGAGGGGATAAGATGTGGTGGATTTAATGCTCTAGGTATGTTTTTGGAAAATCTGGATCGTTTTCTCCTAATGCAACACTAATTGATCATGTGTGTTTAAGGATGTGTACGCATTGGTAGCTACCAACTCCACATCAGGTACAATGTAAGTGTTGACCCAACTAATTTAGATACACTGAATACTACCATTTAGTTACATGAAGATTTTTCTAGTTCTTACATCTTAAACTTATATACGATAATGTTTTATTTCATTTCATAATTTCGAAGTATTTCGGTTACACCTTCTCTCTATATATATGGCACTTATATGAAATTGTTCACCATTACTAGCTATAGCTAAGGGATGCTCCTGCTGCATTTTTTGTATACTAGGTATAAAACTTTTAGCAGTCAAAAGGCATAATTTTGTTTGGCTTCACCATCATCTCGCCCCGCTATGCCTAAATCCTGGCTCCGCCCCTGAAGATGGCCAAACGTGGCAGGGCATTGACGATGGCGACGAGACGCCGGTGGTGCCACGGTTCACGGCTTACAGGATTGTGCTCTGGGTACCAGGTCGACTAGTTTAAAAGCATTCCAAATTATGATGTTTTATTGGATTGTTGATTATGGTGATTTGATTGATACTACTCCTATGTTTTCTTAAATGCTAATTGCAGTGATTTGACTGATTGATAGGAATTTTTGAGGGAATGCCAATGATGACGCTTCTTGAGTGCTAATTATGATGCTTTAATTCGTACAAAATCAATGGAGGAGTAATATAGACCATCAGATCTAAAATAACGAAGGGCTGATATAGAATGTTTCTCTGACAACTCACTTGTTCAATAGTATTCCAAAAAGGAAAACACTTTGTACCAGATGTCTGATAGAAGCCATCCGTCAGACGAGTCGCATCTCGTGGATTCAGTTTAAATCTTACGGCTCAGAGTTCATCCCACCATTCACGCCAAATCCTCTCCCATAACTCTGTCCAGATAAATCTCACTTACCCCAGACAGCCAAACCCACCCGTCGCTCCTCCTTGTATCCATCATGTGCTCCCGTGCCCGCGGCTCGCCAATCCCCTCGCTGCCCTCACCTCTCTGCCATGAACCATCCCCGCCCGCGAGACCCACCACGCCGATCCGTCTTTCCATCTGGTGGATCCGACCAACGACGCCATGACCAGCAAGCTCGCAACCTCATCACTCCCCGGTCATCTTCTCTTGCTTTGGGTTGTACTGTTCAGTCCTTTGTCATTCTTTCGTGTTTTTATAAATAGGTCTTGTGTTCGCTATCTGATGTGTTTTTCGTTGTTGCAAATCAATTGGATGTTATTGGCAGGATCGGCGGCATCAATTGCCTCTATATCTCAGGCATGTCGGTGATGAATTTGGAGGATTGGTTTGATGATGAATTGAGGACCAACTACAGTTTGCAAGAAGCATGTGGCCAGGCCGTTCAAGTCATTAGATACTTCCAGATACATAGACGTACCTGCACTGCTGAAACAAATGAACCTACCAATGCTTGTGCGAAGTATTTGAGGACATTTTTCACAAGCAAATTGATGCAAATATGTATCATGTAAGAAGCATGCATAAGAACATACAATGTATTGTAGTATCAACACTTGAAGGTAGCACCTTTGTAAATTGTCAAAGCAAGTAACATGAACGTATGAAGCATTTTTATTTTCATGTCGACTTGGAAGCAAATTTATTTTCAGTCAACATGGAAACAACTTCCGTTTGACATGAAATCAAATTTATTTACAGTCCATATGGAAGCAAATTATCGTTCAACATGGAAGCAAAATTTCGTTTAGCATGGAAGCAACACATTTTATTTTAGATCCAAGCACACTTCATTTGCGCCCGATACAATTTAAAGGAACAATGGAAGCATGAAATACTTCATCAGGAAAGAATATGTGATTCGTAAGGAAGAACATCGCATTTGGAAAGTCTTTACGCTGTTCTTTTTTAAGAAATAAAATGTGATTCGGAAGGAAGAAAATTGCATTTGGAAAGTCTTTACACTACAGTAATCCTTCCCAAATTTGTTTCCTGGAACTGCTCGATCGGTTTCCTAAAGATTTGGGATTAATTACCCTAAATTACGTGCTTCTATATCTCATGCTTCTAAAGGAGCTCGACTTGTACTAAATCCAATGGTCCACTAGCCTGTGATCCAACGGCAGCGCACTAGTGTGATGGAGTCTAGGAATCAGTAGTCTGATTCCTAGTGCTTCCCTTTCAGAAAAGGAGTAGTGGAGATGGAGATGCAGGTCTATCGTTGTTCAATACCACATCGACATCGCACTACCAATATCGATTACTCCAAAAAAAAGGGCCAGAACCTGGCACGTGTCTTTGAATAGATTCGTATGAAAACCAAAAAAGGTTTTGAAGGCAAAAAAGTTCTTAGGATGGCTGGCAACAAGTGGTGGAGCTAGAATGAGATATCACTTTTTTATCTCTTGACGGAAGGAAAGGCAATCTCGCTTAACCACGAGGAAAGTCTCTCCTTCCGCTGGCTCTCCTCCACCGACGACTTGGGTCATCGTTGGTGAGGTGGATCGCCTGATCCATGTGTGTGAATCGTTCTTATGCTCTAGTTTCTTAGGTGATAATGTTGTTCGTCGTTTTGGCTTCGACAACGGTGATGGTGACGCTGAATAAAGAATCTTCGAATCCTTTCCCGATGAGGTGACTGGTCCTATGGTTGGGGATGAATTTGAAAACCTGTCTGTTCAAGCAAGGATGGCTTGGCGACCACGGCTTCCTCATGGTTGACTTTGTATCCTCGGGCTCCAGCATTCCGATAACGTGTACTCTAGCGTCGGCGCAGAATTAGCGGATGCAATTTTGTCTGCATCGGCGACATCTGAAAGATGGTGGATCGTGTGTTGGGTTCATGATTGAAGGATAGCAGTTATAGTTTCCTCCTCTGTCGTCTTAGTTGTGCGGGGGTGTCAGAAATGGAGTTTGATGTCGTGTCTGGGATGTTGTTCTGGTTTGTTTAACGGTAATTGTTTTGCCTTTGTGAGCCACCTTAGAGATCCGCAAAGCTGAATATCAGCGATGAAGCCACGTCTTGCTCGGGTGAGGAGGTGATCTGACATGTTTTTTTCCTTTGGTGGTTGTTGTGTGGGTGCCAGAGACAAGCGATGAACATTGTTGTCGAATTCAGAGGATACTTCGGTCTTGGTTGTAATCTCCATTCTTCGTTTGCATTTTGTTGTGCAAAGACTAATGTTCTGTTGTCTTTTTAATTTTGTCAGGTCGGTGTATACATGCCTTGTGCTATAAGCTTTATAATATAAATGATACATGTATTATCATGCAAACAAAAGTGGCAGAGCTATGAATTATTTAGCACCCCGCCTCCATCCATGGTAGTAATTACTAAAGGGAAAAAAATGCAGATATTTGCCCCCTCGACTACACGATTACTTGAAAAGAACACTTGTTACTCTAAGTAGTTTAGCCACTTGATGGTCTTTTCCCCTTTTTCTCTTATGTTTTTTAATGTTTGTGTTGATAGCCCCGCAGACTATATTATTACCTTTGCTGCACTTGAATTTTCGTTATTATATACTCTTGTGTTAACCTTGTGATTAAGCCTGTTTGGTGACAATGATACATATAGTATAAAGTAAGGGAGTGAATAGAACTCATCTAGATGAGATATAATTTGGTCTCATTCATTATTTTTCCTATGATATGTTATGATAGATTAAGGGATGCCCTCCATCATCCCGCTCGTTGCGGTTCCGGTTGGGTGTGTTTGGTTGCAGTTGAAACCGTGTCACTACGGTTGCAACAACTACAACAAAAAAAGGAAAAAAAAACAGGTTTCCTTCGCACCTTACGTCTTGCAGTTGCGATCGTTCCTTCGCACCTTACGTCTTGCAGTTGCGATCGTGTCGGGTCGGTTGCAACTACTAGCCTTAGCACAAGCGTTTACAGTTGGGTATCACAGGTTGCAGTTGCAGCCGTGTCGGTTAGGTTGCAACTGCTACATAGAAAAAAAATGCCCTCCATCACCCCGCTCGTTTGCGTTTGTGGTTGCGGTTGGGTGTGCTTGGTTGCAGTTGCAGCCGTGTCACTGCGGTTGCAACTACTACAACAAAAAAAAGGGGGAAAAGGCAGGTTCCGTTCGCGCCTTACGTCTTACAGTTGCGGTCGTGTCGGATCGGTTGTAACTACTAGCCTTAGCACAAGCGTTTACAGTTGAGTATCACAGGTTGCAGTTGCCAGCCGTGTCGGTTGGTTGCAACTGCTACATAGAAAAAGAAAAAAAAACAGAAAAGATGCCATACATTAAAAAAGTGAATGAGGCCAATTTTGTTTCTCATTTGAATGAGTTTTAGCAAAACCGATAAAGTAAAGGGAATCGTTTCCCACCCGCCCGCCGGTCGAACCGACGCGCCGGTCGCCCCTGCCGCGGGCGCTTGCAACATTTTTCCCATCCGCGCGCTTCTCTGGTCAATGAATGCAACATTTTTCGTCTAAATATGTTGCAACCTGCGTCATTTTTGTTGCAAGCGTTTTTTTACTATATTTTTGTCTCAGTAAAAAAGCTGCATATAAGTTGGTTGCAACTCTAGTTCGTCGGATTTTTTGTTACAATCGATGTTTTTTACTTTTTGCTACAACCGGCATCATGTTTTGCTGCAACCGTTCACTAAAAAGTTGCATACACGTCACGTAAATTTTTGTTACAACCGGCGTTTGACTTTTGCTACCACGTACCATCGGCTTCTTTTTTTGCAACGATCACGTAGATATTTTTTTTGCTATAAATTTTGTTTTTTGTTGCAACCGTTAAAAAAATTGCTGCATGGCATCGAAATTTTGCTGTATAGAGAGAAAAATGTTGCATGCGGATCCAACGGTGCGGACGACGCGGAGTTGGTGGATTCTGCTGCCCGCGCGCGGCCGGCCGAAAATCTGGACCGGCCGGCGCAGATCACCCCTAAAGTAAAGCAGTGCGTAAGCCTGTTTGGAGACAATGATACATGACTAGAGCTTATTTACTCTTGTGTTATCCTTACATGCACTCAATATATGTGTCACTCAGTGACTTATTGCATGGCAGTGTTGATATGTGAATGCGTATCTGGACGAGGGCTCCATTAATTTACGCTGCCAGGGCATGGGCATGGTTTGCCCCAACGCTGCGGTGGAACTTGGAGACAGCACAGTCCGTCGAGAAGAGCCCGGACGACAGATATTTTGGAGCGCCGCCCATGATGGGCATCTTGGCAGTGACATTCATCTTGTTGATATAGTCCAGCCGGTAGGTCTGGCCAAGGACACCATCCACGACGTCCGTCAGGGAATGAAACTTGAAGCGGAGGTCAAGGTGCACGAGGCTGTCCTTCATGGTCTTGCCGTAGCTGTGGATCTTGGAGTCCTCGTCGGTGATTGGCACCGCGCTGGCCGAGATGCTGAACACGCCCGCGAGATCCACCTTGACGGAGTTGACGGTGTCCGTGCGCTTTACAGACAGGTCAGCTAGGGTCTTGGAGACCCATCGGGCGTTGTTCATGGTGTCTATGTTGACGGGCTCACCGTCCAAGGTGATCTCGATATGGTCCTCTTCCTCGTCCCACTCGACGGCCTTGCGAGCGCCGACGAAGAGGCGGTGAGCGCCGAAGCTGACGCCGAGGGACTGTATCCACGTGAATGTGCGCTCGTTGACAGGGTTGTGGTTGCCGATGAAGTGGGCGTTGATGTGGAGGTCGGCGTCGGAGACGATGCAGAAGTCCTGGTCTTTCCTACCGTGGAAGTAGAAGGTGACCCCGTCGCCGCCGGTGAAGCTAGGGTCGCCGCACGAGGTGCCGGGGAAGTTCACACACCCTGCATGCGTACATACATACACAGATCACAGATGAACAAACTCACTACAAATCGATCGATGCTAAGTACAGTAATCAGCAGTCAAACGGGAACATATGTATTTTGCTGCGAGTATATGGAATTATGGATGCATGCATGGCAAATGGCATGGTCGAGGACGTACTGCAGGAGGTCTCGCAGTAGCTGCATGACATCTCGCAGGACGTGGGGCAGAGGTCCGGGCACTGCGCCACGCAGGTTTTGCCCCAGTCGTCGTCGCAGATGAAGATGCGGTTGCGCTTGTTGTAGTTGACGGGAGAGAGCTGGCCGTTGGCGTAGGAAGGGACCTCGGGCTGGGGAGGCGTCCCGTCCCACGAAGGTGGAGTTTCCCAGAACCAGTTGGAAGGGGAAGGTGGCTGGCCCATGACGCCGGCGGCGAGCGTCGCCGCCACGAAGCTGCAGAACCAGGCAATCTGCGGTACCTGAGCCATTGCTGTTTGACACGGCGGGGGTGGACGATGATGGGTGGAGATGATTTTAGTTACTGTATGTGTGTTGCAGCCACTTGGTAGCGATCGGGGGATTCTTATAGGAACGAGATGGATGGCTGTGGCTTTGACGCAAGGAAAGGTTAATTGGTGATCAAGTGACTTGTTTTGGACTTTTGGGAAGTGACGTAGCGGGAGGAAAGGTGCTCACAATTTAATGGAATATATTGACCAAGTCAGGGCCGTCAAGTTGACATATACAGTAGCCAGCTACCTACATATAGAGCGCTACATATATAGTCTTACTATAGTGTGCATGCATGCATGCATGCATGCATGCATTTGGACTTAGAGTGTATAGTTAACCAGCTGCCGACGGCATGCAATGTTGTTATTACTAAGAAAATAACAAGCCAAGTAAGGCATGTGCTAATACTAAAAATAATTCTAACCCAATCATATGCATACATTTTCCCAAATTATTAAATATAGATATAACTCTTAGGAAATAATGCATTGACATTGTTGTATCTGAAATTACTAATACTGCTATGATAACGCGATAAGAGACGATACATTGACACATGTCTAAATTATTACATACTCACTCGATCCACCGCTGGGTCCAGGATTCCCGCACCAAGCCCACACAAGTGAGAGATGTTGCTGCGCTCGTTTGCCTCCCCATCTCATCATTCGCGGCCGCCTCCGCATTTGTCTCTCTGCAGTTTTCGAGAGAATTGGTCATTTGTTCATGGGGCCTAAATGTTAGCTTAAGCAGGATTTTTCAGCTACTCCCTATGTATTTTGGATCTTCCTATGTATTGTGGTTTATTAGGCCGCTTGTATTTTGGGCCAAATTTTAGTCATTAAAAGAACTTGAAAAAATATGATGCCTATGCTACAAAAAGTATACCAATTGATTTGTATTTAAAAGATAATTCCAACCATATAGTTTTTATTACATACAGTTTATATTTTATTAATTAAATTATCATCGTGTTTGATCCTAAATATAAGCAAGTAATAAACTCGAACGAAGGTGGTATGGCTGCATGGCGTCTTCGTGGCCTGGACTACACTAGTGGGGACGGGGCCTTTAGCCCCGGCCCGTAAGGGGCTTTAGTCTCGGTTCACCAACCGGGACTAAAGGGGCGGGACTAAAGGCCTAACCTTTAGTCCCGGCTCTGTTACAATCCGGGACTAAAGGTGCTCCACGTGGGCGCCTCGTAGCGCCCCAGGAGCAGGCCCTTTAGTCCCGGTTCGTTACGCGGACCGGGACTAAAGATTTTCAGATTTTGCTGGGTTTTGGGTTTTTTTTTGAATGAAATTATTTTTGGGTTTTAGGGTTTTAGGGTTTAGGTGCTCGGGAGATTAACGTGATGCCTCGTTTGGTGTTCGGGAATTAGTTTTCATATAATTTAAATAGAAATAATTATGAATATACATATAAGATTAACTTATCTTACAAGCGAGCATATATATACAATTGTATGAAGATCTGAATTATCGGGACTAGAGCCCGTCTATTCGATTACATGGACGAACATCAGTAATGGCCCCTAGTTACACTAAATCGTCCTTTGTCATCTATAGCTTCCGTCCTCAGAAATCCCGCAAGCTCCTCTGCAACAGCAATCGCGCGTTGCTCTGGTAGGACCTTCGTCCTCATGACCGTGTGCTATATAAGAAGAGGAGATGAATATGAATATCAATCATGATAACAAAGAATGACGGGTAAAAATAGAGGTGTGAATGTTCATTGTTTACGTCGAATCTGTGATCCTTGAGCTCAGAGGTAAACGTGCGAATGGTCTCGCAAACATAGTATCCGTATAGATGCGTTCCCCGTGGCTGTTGGTCGCACTTTACGAGAATAGAATATATATAATCAAAATAATAATCTAGCATCATAAATGTATTGAAAATTAATAGAAGTATATCATACTACTACTTACCTGAGCCGCTCTAAAGGTCAGCTTCTCAGGAAAGTTACTGGGAGTCACGTACTTGAACCGCTTCCAAACCCTGCCCGACAAGGATAATGATTTGCTAAGTTTTTCATTAATTGATATATCAGAAAATCATCGAAAGAGACCGATAGAGCACAAAAATGATTAAAATTACCCTTGGAGCATGTGCTGCATGCTTTGGAACTGTTCCAAGGGTCTCGATAATGGGTCGAAGGCATCAACTCTTCCCTTATCAATTTGAATGTCCAACAGAATCCAATGAAAGCTGCACATGTATGTATATATATATATATATATATATATATATATATATATATATATGTCAGTAACTTATCAATTACACTTATAAGTGAATGGACACAACAGAGTAAAGACCCTCACCTGAAGTTGTATGGAAACAGTATGTGGTCACAGAAATTTTGATCTATTAGAAACCTTAGAAGGTTTTCCTCCGTCTCCTTGGGTTTATCAGTTAGCGTCGCTATATATATTTTATCTGGGTCAATAAACCCAATATTTAGGATGGTCTTACTTTTACAATCCAGAATCTTCATTCTGCATAATAGAGTACAAGTTATATATAGACAATAAATTGAAATAACTAAACAAGTTATATGTAGACAACGAATTGAAAAACTTACAGACAATAGCAACTCATAAGCGATTTGTCGAGGGCGTCGTCATTGTACATCTGGAAGAGTTCATCAAACTCGATATGGATTTCTTCGGAGCGGCCGTAGTACTCCCGTGGGACACTCAGCACGATCATCGTTCTCCCATTCTTTGATTCACTTAAGTACCATTGATGCAAGTAACGCATATTTGTTGGGAGATCATCTTTGCTGGCCAAAGGCTCTCCCATGACAAACTGTGGCTTAGGGGCTACCACAGCCTTGGGTATCCTGTCGTCTTGGGAAGCCAGCAAATCTTCAACCGAGATACCACATTCAGCCGCCAACTCCTTTGCTCTTTCAAAAGCTTGCCCCTGCACCGGAGGGGGAACATTCTCGGTTAACACCTTGAGGAGTGGTATCGACTGTTTGGCCTGTTGTCCAAGCTGAGGAACGTCTGATTTTTTCTTGCTTGTAGTTGAACTTGATTTGCTCCCACTTGCACTTGCACGTGAGCTGCTCCTTTTCACTTCCTTCTGCAATGTGCGTGTATAGTCAGCAGGCTTATAGTGTAAGTCATACTGTGATGGAAGGGTTATGAAGTCTTTTGCCCATGCTATTTGCTTCTCGGTGTATTCCGGGCGGGGCTCGGGTTCCTTCTTTTTCATCTGCGCATCATGATGTTCCTTTGCTATCCTGGCGTTTTCCTCGAGGGTACGATCATAAGGTTTGATAGGAAGATTAGCATGAGGTACCTTTGGGAGGGGCGACCGTTTGCACTTTGGGGGGCTCCGTCGCTTAGGAATCGTCGGCGGAGCGTTCATGGTGGCACGCTTCCACTTAGTATCCTGTGCAGGCGGCGGCGGAGACGGACGACCCACGTCCGACGGCGGTGATCGAGATGGACTCGTGTTGTGCTGACCGACATCATGTGGAGGGCTTTAAGGTAATGGAGGTGTAGGTGACCTACGACGACTCGGAGGCGGTGTTGTCCTTGGGGCCGAGCCTGGAAGCTTGATGTAGTTATTGTCCCATAGGATGACTCCACCCAGTACTTCTCCGAGTGTCCTCTCATCTTCGGGTCCAGCTATGTCGAGCTCCATATCATGAAACCCCGTCATGATTTCATCCACCCCGACTTTAGCAAAGCCAGCTGGAATCTCACGGCCATGCCAGCGTGCATCAGGGCCAAAAGGTAAAGCTTGTCCGATGGCCACCTTCATGGATATGTTCTTGAATTTCTGATGGAGTTCACATGATGTTGACTCCTTGATTCCATCCACGGGGTAGCCGGGACCACCCTCTATCATTCTTCGTGCATCGTCGGGCGGGGCCTCAGATTCAACCACGCTGCTTTTCCGCTTAGATGGGGCGCTGGTAATATCAAGTGCAGGACCTTCCTGGCGCGGTACTCCTCTAAGCTCATCAATCTGCTTCTGTTGCTCGTTAATCATGGCAAGCAACTGGTTGAACTTGTCATTCTCCTCATCCTGTTGTCGCTTCTTTGCTCTCTCTCGGCTTCTGTAAGTGTCTTGGTCTCTGGCAAACCCAAGCCACCACGGGTAAGAAGGACCGAAGCCTCGCGTTCGTCCTCCATGTTCGTCATTGCCGAGGACCAGTGTGAGCAAATCTTTATCTCTATCTGCAGTGAACTTTCTTTTTCACTTCTTAATTTCTTTCACTATCCTTTTCCAATTCTCCCTGGGTACCCTAAGACCGTCATTGCAGATGAGGTCCCCTGTTTTTTCGTCGTACGACCCACCATGCGCAAGGAACCAATTTCTTGCTCTCAATTCCCACTCATCACGGAGTGGTTCAGGTACGATGCCTTCATCTAGCAGATCTTGCTCTTTCTTATCCCACTTTGGGATGGCAGTCTCATAGCCCCCTGGCCCCAGCTTGTGGTGATATTTCTTCTTGTCGGCATTTATCTTGTTCTTTTCTGATAATGCCTGGGCATCTTCTGAATCCTTGTACTCTTGAAATGCCTTCCAGTGATTCGCCTGCTTGGCTAGATACCCCTCGAATACTGGCACTTTCTTTGTCTTCAGATAGTTTTTCCATAGATTCTTCTTCCAGCTACGGAACAGTTCGGCCATCTTCTTCAGAGTCCACTGCTTGACTTTGCCCTCAGTTTGTCTGCGGCGTCTTCATTCTCACATTCCGGCAGGTTGAAATGTGACATGAGATCATTCCAAAGATTATCTTTGTACCTTTCGGCGACATAGTCACTATCGGCTGCCGCTTTGCGCTTGTTCCACTCCCGAACGCTGATCGGGACGTGATCCCTAACAAGAACTCCGCATTGCTTCTTGAATGTGTCAGCATCATTCTTAGGAAGCTTGGGTTTGCCCGTAGGCAATATCACCTCAAAGGTGTAATGCGTCCGTGCATCCAACTTTCTAGTCGGGCCTCGTTTCGTAGTTTTGCTCGATGTGGAGGCCTAAGAGGGAGAAACATTCGTCAAATGAATGTATATGTATACAATATAGAGCTATCTCCAATATTTTTCACATATTACAAGTGATTGTCGAACTTCATATGTATACCTCGTCGGACTTTATTATTTCTTCACCGGCTTATCCATCAGTGGAGCTATCACCTTCTCCGTCATTGGACCTATCTCCTGCCCCATCGGCTTCATCTTCGTGTCGCTCGACCTCCATTCCAACGTCGTGGTTTAGATATGACGACGGAGATTCAGCTGGTTCAACGTCGGGGCCGTCTTTGATTATATCTTCGAGAAGTTCTTCCTCTTCGAGGTTCCTGATATGTGGATCCATAGTTCTGCAAAAAACGGATTCTCTTAACCTTTGTACCAAAAAAGAATTATTCTATCAGGAACTCCGTTCCAAAAAAACTTTAGTCCCGGGTCGTGGCTCCACCCGGGACTCCTAGATTTCTGCATAGTATTCAAAGTAGGAGTACTTTTCCAATTTGAGCATTCAATAAGCAAAACCAAATCGTAAAATAAAGTAGTATTCAAATTAGCATGCATTCAATTATAAGCAAATACATCATCTCTTTTGTCCGTACATCGTCGAATATTATCACTAATACTCCTCGAATACTATCATACATATAGCATCACTAATACATCTAGAACCGTAGCGCCCGACGGGTATCGGCGCGGGCAGTGGACACCCAAAGTGAAGGAACCATCACAGGATCATAGCTCCAGTGAGATCCCCGAAGAACCTGCCAGGTATGCTCGAACCTGCCCTCCAACGCAACCATGTAGCGACGGACGTGCTCATCCTCCTCGCTGACACGGTGACGTACCACCTCCGCGGTGTCCGGAAGCCTTGGCACCCTCACTGGCCCACACGACCGCCACCAAACAAGGATCGGGTCAACGACGGGCTGGCTCCTCACCAACCTACGCCCCCCGGAAGGTAGCACCTCCCAATACTGTTGGAATTATGCCCTAGAGGCAATAATAAATATAGTTATTATTATAATTCCTGTATCAAGATAATCGTTTATTATCCATGCTATAATTGTATTGAATGAAGACTCATTTACATGTGTGGATACATAGACAAAACACTGTCCCTAGCAAGCCTCTAGTTGGCTAGCCAGTTGATCAAAGATAGTCAGTGTCTTCTGATTATGAACAAGGTGTCGTTGCTTGATAACTGGATCACGTCATTAGGAGAATCACGTGATGGACTAGACCCAAACTAATAGACGTAGCATGTTGATCGTGTCATTTTGTTGCTACTGTTTTCTGCATGTCAAGTTTTTGTTCCTATGACCATGAGATCATATAACTCACTTACACCGGAGGAATACTTTGTGTGTATCAAACGTCGCAACGTAACTGGGTGACTATAAAGATGCTCTACAGGTATCTCCGAAGGTGTTAGTTGAGTTAGTATGGATCAAGACTGGGATTTGTCACTCCGTGTGACGGAGAGGTATCTCGGGGCCCACTCGGTAATACAACATCACACACAAGCCTTGCAAGCAATGTGACTTAGTGTAAGTTGCGGGATCTTGTATTACGGAACGAGTAAAGAGACTTGCCATAAACGAGATTGAAATAGGTATGCGGATACTAACGATCGAATCTCCGGCAAGTAACATACCGAAGGACAAAGGGAATGACATACGGGATTATATGAATCCTTGACACTGAGGTTCAAACGATAAGTTCTTCGTAGAATATGTAGGATCCAATATGGGCATCCAGGTCCCGCTATTGGATATTGACCGAGGAGTCTCCCGGGTCATGTCTACATAGTTCTCGAACCCGCACGGTCTGCACACTTAAGGTTCGACGTTGTTTTATGCGTATTTGAGTTATATGGTTGGTAACCGAATGTTGTTCGGAATCCCGGATGAGATCACGGACGTCACGAGGGTTTCCGGAATGGTCCGGAAACGAAGATTGTTATATAGGATGACCTCATTTGATTACCGGAAGGTTTTCGGAGTTACCGGGAATGTACCGGGAATGACGAATGGGTTCCGAGAGTTCACCGGGGGGGGGGAGGGCAACCCACCCCGGAAAGCCCATGGACTTTGAGGGTGGTGCACCAGCCCTTAGTGGGCTGGTGCGACAGCCCAAAAGGGGCCCTATGGGCATTGGAAGAAAAATCAAAGAGAAAAAAAAAGAGGAGGTGGGAAGGGAAGGAAGGACTCCCACCCACCAAACCAAGTCCAACTCGGTTTGGGGGGGGAGACCTTCCCCCCTTGGCTCGGCCGACCCCCTTGGGGCTCCTTGAGCCCCAAGGCAAGGTCCCCTCTCTCCCACCTATATATACGGAGGTTTTAGGGCTGATTTGAGATGACTTTTCCACGGCAGCCTGACCACATACCTCCACGGTTTTTCCTCTAGATCGCGTTTCTGCGGAGCTCGGGCGGAGCCCTGCTGAGACAAGGTCATCACCAACCTCCGGAGCACCGTCGCGCTGCCGGAGAACTCTTCTACCTCTCCGTCTCTCTTGCTAGATCAAGAAGGCCGAGATCATCGTCGAGCTGTACGTGTGCTGAACGCGGAGGTGCCGTCCGTTCGGTACTAGATCGTGGGACTGATCGCGGGATTGTTCGCGGGGCGGATCGAGGGACGTGAGGACGTTCCATTACATCAACCGCGTTCATTAACGCTTCTGCTGTACGGTCTACAAGGGTACGTAGATCACTAATCTCCTCTCGTAGATGGACATCACCATGATAGGTCTTCGTGCGCGTAGGAAATTTTTTGTTTCCCATGCGACGTTCCCCAACAGTGGCATCATGAGCTAGGTTCATGCGTAGATGTCTTCTCGAGTAGAACACAAAAGTTTTTGTGGGCGGTGATGTGCGTTTTGCTGCCCTCCTTAGTCTTTTCTTGATTTCGCGGTATTGTTGGATTGAAGCGGCTTGGACCGACATTACTCGTACGCTTACGAGAGACTGGTTTCATCGCTACGAGTAACCCCGTTGCTCAAAGATGACTGGCAAGTGTCGGTTTCTCCAACTTTAGTTGAATCGGATTTGACCGATGAGGTCCTTGGATGGGGTTAAATAGCAACTCATATATCTCCGTTGTGGTGTTTGCGTAAGTAAGATGCGATCCTACTAGATACCCGTGGTCACCACGTAAAACATGCAACAACAAAATTAGAGGACGTCTAACTTGTTTTTGCAGGGTATGCTTGTGATGTGATATGGCCAACGATGTGATGTGATATATTGGATGTATGAGATGATCATGTTGTAATAGATAATATCGACTTGCACGTCGATGGTACGGCAACCGGCAGGAGCCATAGGGTTGTCTTTATACTAACGTTTGTGCTTGCAGATGCGTTTACTATTTTGCTAGGATGTAGCTTTAGTAGTAATAGCATGAGTAGCACGACAACCCCGATGGCGACACGTTGATGGAGATCATGGTGTGGCGCCGGTGACAAGAAGATCGTGCCGGTGCTTTGGTGATGGAGATCAAGAAGCACGTGATGATGGCCATATCATGTCACTTATGAATTGCATGTGATGTTAATCCTTTTATGCACCTTATTTTGCTTAGAACGACGGCAGCATTATGAGGTGATCTCTCACTAAAATTTCAAGACAAAATTGTGTTCTCCCCGACTGTGCACCGTTGCTACAGTTCGTCGTTTCGAGACACCACGTGATGATCGGGTGTGATAGACTCAACGCTCACATACAACGGGTGCAAAACAGTTGCGCACGCGGAACACTCGGGTTAAGCTTGACGAGCCTAGCATGTGCAGACATGGCCTCGGACCACATGAGACCGAAAGGTCGATCATGAATCATATAGATGATATGATTAGCATAGGGATGCTTACCACTGAAACTATACTCAACTCACGTGATGATCGGACTTGAGCTAGTGTAAGTGGATCATGAACCACTCAAATGACTAGAGAGATGTACTTTTTGAGTGGGAGTATAGCGTATAATTTTGATTAAGTTAAACTCTAATTGTCTTGAACATAGTCTAAGTCCACTTTGAATATATTTGTGTTGTAGATCATGGCTCACGCGACAGTCACCCTGAATTTTAATACGTTCCTAGAGAAAGCTAAGTTGAAAGATGATGGAAGCAACTTTGTAGACTGGGCTCGTAATCTTAAGCTAATCTTACAAGCTGGGAAGAAGGATTGTGTCCTTAATGCTGCGCTAGGAGATGAACCACCCGCTACGGCTGATCAGGATGTTAAGAACGCTTGGTTAGCACGTAAGGAGGACTACTGAGTAGTTCAATGTGCACTCTTGTATGGCTTAGAACCAGGACTTCAACGTCGCTTTGAGCGTCATGGAGCATTTGAGATGTTCCAGGAGTTGAAGTTTATCTTTCAGAAGAACGCCCGGATCGAGAGGTATGAGACCTACGATAAATTCTATGCTTGCAAGATGGAGGAAAACTCGTCTGTCAGTGAACATGTGCTCAAAATGTCTCGGTACTCAAACCGTCTAGCTGAGCTGGGGATTGAACTCCCGCAAGAGGCTATCACTGACAGAATCCTTCAATCACCGCCGCCAAGCTATAAAGGCTTTGTGTTGAACTACAACATGCAAGGGATGAACAAGTCTCCCGGCGAGTTGTTTGCGATGCTGAAAGTCGCAGAGTCTGAACTCCGTAAAGAGCATCAAGTGTTGATGGTGAATAAGACCACTAGTTTCAAGAGAAACGGCAAAGGCAAGAAGGGTAATTCAAAGAAGAGCAGCAAGCCTGTTGCCAATCCAACGAAGAAACCCAAAGCTGGACCTAAGCCTGAAACGGAGTGTTACTATTGCAAGGGTATGGGTCACTGGAAGCGCAATTGCCCCAAGTATCTGGCAGATAAGAAGGCGGCCAAAAAAAAATCAGGTATATTTGATATACAAGTTATTGATGTGTACTTAACCGGCTCTCGTAGTAGTGCCTGGGTATTCGATACCGGTTCTGTTGCTCATATTTGCAACTCGAAACAGGAACTGCGGAATAGACGAAGGCTAGCGAAAGATGAAGTGACGATGCGCGTAGGAAATGGTTCCAAAGTTGATGCATTCGCCGACGGCACAGTTTCACTTCAGTTACCATCAGGATTAGTTATGAACTTGAATCATTGTTATTTAGTTCCTGCGTTGAGCATGAACATTATATCTCGATCTTGTTTATTGCGAGACGGTTACTCTTTTAAGTCAGAGAATAATGGTTGTTCTATTTCTATGAGTAACATCTTTTATGGTCATGCACCCAATCTGAGAGGATTGTTCATATTGAATCTTGATAGCGATACACACATACATAACATTGAGACCAAAAGAGTTAGAGTTAACAATGATAGCGCCATATTTTTGTGGCACTGCCGCTTAGGTCATATTGGTGTAAAGCGCATGAAGAAACTCCATGTTGATGGACTTTTGGAGTCACTTGACTTTGATTCACTTGACACGTGCGAACCATGCGTCATGGGCAAGATGACTAAGACTCCGTTCTCCGGAACAATGGAGCGTGCAAGTGACTTGTTGGAAATCATACATACCGATGTGTGTGGTCCGATGAGCGTGGAGGCACGCGGCGGATATCGTTACTTTCTCACCTTCACTGACGATTTGAGTAGATATGGTTATGTCTACTTAATGAAGCACAAGTCTGAAACATTTGAAAAGTTCAAGCAATTTCAGAGTGAAGTTGAAAATCATCGTGACAAGAAGGTCAAGTTCCTACGGTCTGATCGTGGGGGTGAATATCTGAGTTTCGAGTTTGGTGCTCACTTAAGACAATGTGGAATTGTTTCACAGTTGACACCGCCTGGAACACCACAGCGTAATGGTGTGTCCGAACGACGTAATCGTACTTTATTAGAGATGGCGCGATCTATGATGTCTCTTACCGATTTGCCGTTATTGTTTTGGGGTTATGCATTAGAAACAACTGCATTCACTTTAAATAGGGCACCATCAAAATCCGTTGAGACGACACCATACGAACTGTGGTATGGCAAAAGGCCAAAGTTGTCGTTTCTTAAAGTTTGGGGATGTGATGCTTATGTCAAAAAGCTTCAGCCTGAAAAACTGGAACCCAAAACAGAAAAGTGCGTCTTCATAGGTTACCCAAAAGAGACAGTTGGGTACACCTTCTATCTCAAATCCGAGGGCAAAGTGTTTGTTGCTAAAAACGGAGCTTTTCTCGAGAAGGAGTTTCTCTCGAGAGAATTGAGTGGGAGGAAGATAGAACTTGACGAGGTTATCGAACCTCTCATCCCTCTCGATGGTGGCGCAGGGCAAGGGGAAACCTCTGTCATTGCGACGCCGGTTGAGGAGGAAGTTAATGATGATGATCATGAAACTCCGGTTCAAGTTTCTGTCGAACCACGCAGGTCGACGAGACCACGTGCTGCTCCAGAGTGGTACGGTAATCCCGTCTTATCAATCATGTTGTTGGACAACAATGAACCTGCGAATTATGAAGAAGCAATGGTGGGCCCAGATTCCAACAAATGGCTAGAAGCCATGAAGTCCGAGATAGGATCCATGTATGAGAACAAAGTGTGGACTTTGGAGGTACTGCCTGAGGGCCGCAAGGCTATTCAGAACAAATGGATCTTTAAGAGGAAGACGGACGCTGACGGCAATGTGACCGTTTATAAAGCTCGACTTGTGGCAAAGGGTTTTTCACAAGTTCAAGGAGTTGACTACGATGAGACATTCTCACCCGTAGCGATGCTTAAGTCCGTCAGAATCATGTTAGCAATAGCTGCATTTTTCGATTATGAAATCTGACAGATGGATGTCAAAACGGCGTTCCTTAATGGTTTCCTTAAGGAAGAATTGTATATGATACAACCCGAAGGTTTTGTCGATCCTAAGAATGCTAACAAGGTGTGCAAGCTCCAGCGATCCATTTATGGACTGGTGCAAGCATCTCGGAGTTGGAACAAACGCTTTGATGAGGTGATCAAAGCATTTGGGTTTATACAAGTGGTTGGAGATTCTTGTATTTACAAGAAAGTGAGTGGGAGCTCTGTGGCGTTTCTAATATTATATGTGGATGACATATTGCTGATTGGAAACAACGTAGAGTTTTTGGAGAGCATAAAGGATTACTTGAATAAAAGTTTCTCTATGAAGGACCTAGGAGAAGCTGCTTACATTCTAGGCATTAAGATCTATAGGGATAGATCAAAGCGCGTGATAGGACTTTCACAAAGCACATACCTTGATAAAGTTTTGAAAAGGTTCAAAATGGAACAGTCCAAGAAGGGGTTCTTGCCAGTTTTACAAGGTACGAGATTGAGTAACACTCAGTGCCCAGCAACTGATGAGGATAGAGAGCATATGCGCTCCGTCCCCTATGCTTCAGCCATAGGCTCTATCATGTATGCAATGCTATGCACTAGACCGGACGTTAGCCTGGCCATAAGTATGGCAGGCAGGTTCCAGAGTAATCCAGGAGTGGATCACTGGACAGGGGTCAAGAATATCCTGAAGTACCTGAAAAGGACTAAGGAGATGTTTCTCGTGTATGGAGGTGACAAAGAGCTCGCCGTAAAAGGTTACGTCGATGCAAGCTTTGACACGGATCCGGACGACTCTAAGTCACAAACCGGATACGTATTTATTCTTAATGGGAGTGCGGTAAGCTGGTGCAGTTCCAAGCAAAGCGTCGTACCAGATTCTACATGTGAAGCGGAGTACATGGCTGCCTCGGAGGCGGCTAAGGAGGGTGTCTCGATGAAGCAGTTCATGACGAATCTTGGAGTGGTGCCAAGCGCACTGAATCCAATAACCTTGTTCTGTGACAACACGGGTGCCATTGCCTTAGCAAAGGAACCACGGTTTCACAAGAAGTCCAGACACATCAAACGACGCTTCAACCTCATCCGCGACTACATCGAAGGAGAGGACGTAAATATATGCAAAGTGCACACGGATCTAAATGTAGCAGACCCGCTGACTAAACCTCTTCCACGGCCAAAGCATGATCAACACCAGAACTGTATGGGTGTTAGATTTATTACAATGTAATTCACATGATGATGTGAGGGCTAGATTATTGACTCTAGTGCAAGTGGGAGACTGTTGGAATTATGCCCTAGAGGCAATAATAAATATAGTTATTATTATAATTCCTGTATCAAGATAATCGTTTATTATCCATGCTATAATTGTATTGAATGAAGACTCATTTACATGTGTGGATACATAGACAAAACACTGTCCCTAGCAAGCCTCTAGGTGGCTAGCCAGTTGATCAAAGATAGTCAGTGTCTTCTGATTATGAACAAGGTGTTGTTGCTTGATAACTGGATCACGTCATTATGAGAATCACGTGATGGACTAGACCCAAACTAATAGACGTAGCATGTTGATCGTGTCATTTTGTTGCTACTGTTTTCTGCGTGTCAAGTATTTGTTCCTATGACCATGAGATCATATAACTCACTGACACCGGAGGAATACTTTGTGTGTATCAAACGTCGCAACGTAACTGGGTGACTATAAAGATGCTCTACAGGTATCTCCGAAGGTGTTAGTTGAGTTAGTATGGATCAAGACTGGGATTTGTCACTCCGTGTGACGGAGAGGTATCTCGGGGCCCACTCGGTAATACAACATCACACACAAGCCTTGCAAGCAATGTGACTTAGTGTAAGTTGCGGGATCTTGTATTACGGAACGAGTAAAGAGACTTGCCGGTAAACGAGATTGAAATAGGTATGCGGATACTAACGATCGAATCTCGGGCAAGTAACATACCGAAGGACAAAGGGAATGACATACGGGATTATATGAATCCTTGACACTGAGGTTCAAACGATAAGTTCTTCGTAGAATATGTAGGATCCAATATGGGCATCCAGGTCCCGTTATTGGATATTGACCGAGGAGTCTCTCGGGTCATGTCTACATAGTTCTCGAACCCGCAGGGTCTGCACACTTAAGGTTCGACGTTGTTTTATGCGTATTTGAGTTATATGGTTGGTTACCGAATGTTGTTCGGAGTCCCGGATAAGATCACGGACATCATGAGGGTTCCCGGAATGGTCCGGAAACAAAGATTGATATATAGGATGATCTCATTTGATTACCGGAAGGTTTTCGGAGTTACCGGGAATGTACCGGGAATGACGAATGGGTTCAGGGAGTTCACCGGGGGGGCAACCCACCCCGGGGAAGCCCATAGGCTTTGAGGATGGCGCACCAGCCCTTAGTGGGCTGGTGGGACAGCCCAAAAGGGGCCCTATGCGCATTGGAAGAAAAATCAAAGAGAAAGAAAAAAAAACAGGAGGTGGGAAGGGAAGGAAGGACTCCCACCCACCAAACCAAGTCCAACTCGGTTTGGGGAGGGAGACATTCCCCCCTTGGCTCGGCCGACACCCTTGGGGCTCCTTGAGCCCCAAGGCAAGGTCCCCTCTCTCCCATCTATATATACAGAGGTTTTAGGGCTGATTTGAGACGACTTTTCCACGGCACCCCAACCACATACCTCCACGGTTTTTCCTCTAGATCGCGTTTCTGCGGAGCTTGGGCGGAGCCCTGCTAAGACAAGGTCATCACGAACCTCCGGAGCGCCGTCACGCTGCCGAAGAACTCTTCTACCTCTCCGTCTCTCTTGCTGGATCAAGAAGGCCGAGATCATCGTCGAGTTGTACGTGTGCTGAACGCGGAGGTGCCGTCCGTTCGGTACTAGATCGTGGGACTGATCGCGGGATTGTTCGCGGGGCGGATCGAGGGATGTGAGGACGTTCCACTACATCAACCGCGTTCACTAACGCTTCTGCTGTACGGTCTACAAGGGTACGTAGATCACTCATCCCCTCTCCTAGATGGACATCACCATGATAGGTCTTCGTGCGCGTAGGAAAATTTTTGTTTCCCATGCGACGTTCCCCAACAAATACCAGCCGGGCGGAGCCCAGTCCCGGACAGGGCCCCTCTGATCAAGCAGGTGTCCTCCGCCGAGTCGACGACGAGGATGCGGGATAGGCATCGTAAAATGAACTAAAAAATAAACTAGTTCTATTAATTTTCTTGCTAAAAATAAACTATTAACACTTAAGCATATACAATAGCAAAATTAAACTATTAACACTTAAGCATATACAATAGCAAAATTAAGCAATAATCTAAGAAACACTATTAACACTTAAGCATATACACTATACAATAGCAAAATTAAATGACAACAAATATATTTCTTCTTCTTGTAACCCTAAACTAATTTTTCCTCTTCTTCTATTTCTCCTCTTCTTCTACTTCTTCTTCTACTTCTACTTCTCCTCTTCTTGTAGTACTTCTCTTCTCTTCTTCTACTTCTCCTCTCCTCCTCTTCTAATTTTTTTCTCTTCTTCTATTTTTCCTCTTCTTCTCCTCTCCTCCTCTTCTTATTCTCCTTTTTCTTCTTTTCTTCTCCTCCTCTTCTTATTTTCATTTTTCCTAATCTTATTTTCTTATTTTTGTTCATATTTCTTCTTCTTGTAACCCTAACCTAATTCTAAATATTACTAACCCTAATAATCTAGCACAAACCTAATAACAATAGGAATTAAATGACAAAAAAATCTTTTTCTTTTTCTTCTTTTCTTCTCCTTTTTCTTCCTTTCTTCTCCTTTTTCTTCTTTTCTTCTCATTTTTCTTCTTTTCTTCTCCTTTTTCTTCTTTTCTTCTCCTTCCTTTTTCTTCTTTTCTTCTCCTCCTCTTCTTATTCTCTTCTTCTACTTCTCCTCTTCTTCTATTTTTCCTCTTCTTCTCCTCTCCTCTTCTTTTCTTCTCCTTTTTCTTCTTTTCTTCTCCTTTTTCTTCTTTTCTTCTACTGGCCGAAGTGTTGGGGAGGAGGGGGCGGGGGGCTTACCGGCCGGAGGTGTCGACGGCGCGCGGCGAGGAGGACGGCGCGGCGCGCGGCGAGGAGGGCGGCGCGCGGCGAGGAGGACGGCAGGCGGCAGCGAGCAGGACGGCGGGCAGCCTGACGACGTCATCGAGTTCGTCGTTGTGCCGCGCCGGGCAGGAGAACGAGAGGAAGAAGAAGAGAAATGGACGATTTGGGTTGGAATTTTTCGAAGTCCCGCTTATATAGGTGGCTCTATAGTCCCGGTGCGTGGCTCGAACCGGGACTAAAGACCCCCTTTAGTCCCGGGTGGAACCATGGCCCGGGACTAAAGCCCCTCATTTCCCGCCTCCTCGCGTGCCGAAAAGGGGGTCTTTAGTCCCGGTGCGAAGCTCCAACCGGGACTGAAGGGGGGTCTTTAGTCCTGGTTGGAGCCATGCACCGGGACTAAAGCCCCTCCTCGGCTGCACGATAAGTTTAGTCCCACCTCGCCCAGCGAGGGGGACTAACACTTGTTTATAAGCCCCGTTGCAGCTTCTCCATCGAGCTCCTCTCTAAAGCAGGCTTACGGGCCTAAACTCACTGAAAATTGAAACTATATTCGAAATTATAGAGAAAATTCAATCTTAATTCACTAGAGAAAAATTTAGATTGAATTTTCTCTATGATTTCGAATATAGTTTCAATTTTTTTCTATTTTCATAATTAATTATTTTGACTATCCAAACTATTATCTATTTTGTTATTTTCAATTAAAAACTATGTTTATTAAAAATTCTTTTTGCATATTTGAGAATTTGACAAAACTATGATAATGAAAAGTGTTTGAAATTGAATAAATAATGCAAAACTATTTTCTATTTTCAAAAGTAATTATTATGACTATCCAAACTATTAAATATTTTGTTATTTTCAATTAAAAACTATGTTTATTAAAAATTCTTTTTGCATATTTGAGAATTTGACAAAACTATGATAATGAAAAGTGTTTGAAATTGAATAAATAATGCAAAACTATTTTCTATTTTCATAACTAATAATTTTGATTATTTTGTTATTTTCAATTAAAAACTATGTTTATTAAAAATTCTTTTTGCATATTTGAGAATTTCACAAAACTATGATAATGAAAAGTGTTTGAAATTGAATAAACAATGCAAAACTATTTTCTATTTCCAAAAGTAATTATTATGACTATCCAAACTATTAACTATTTTGTTATTTTCAATTAAAAACTATGTTTATTAAAAATTCTTTTTGCATATTTGAGAATTTGACAAAACTATGATAATGAAAAGTGTTTGAAATTGAATAAATAATGCAAAACTTATTTCTATTTTCAAAAGTAATTATTATGACTATCCAAACTATTATCTATTTTGTTATTTTCAATTAAAAACTATGTTTATTAAAATTCTTTTTGCATATTTGAGAATTTGACAAAACTATGATAATGAAAAGTGTTTGAAATTGAATAAATAACGCAAAACTATTTTCTATTTTCAAAAGTAATTATTATGACTATCCAAAGTATTAACTATTTTGTTATTTTCAATTAAAAACTATGTTTATTTAAAATTCTTTTTGCATATTTGAGAATTTGACAAAACTATGATAATGAAAAGTGTTTGAAATTGAATAAATAATGCAAAACTATTTGCTATTTTCAAAAGTAATTATTTTGACTATCCAAACTATTAACTTTTTTTTTGAGCTAGTTGACCCTGAAATTGAAAAGCACTACAAATGAACTCTGAAAATGTTGAAAGTTGGCATGCTATCATCATTTCAGCCACATAGCATGTGTTAAAAATTTGAGAGGGCTATGACAAAAACTGGATGCACTTCGTGTACAAAACGGACAATCTCTCTCGAAGTATCTGCATTTCGAACGAGAACTCATATCTTACAAAGGGATTTCATTTTTTTGAACTTATTTGAACTCCATACTTTTTGTGTGTTCAAAATGCACCATTCAAAGGCACATCACAAAATTTCAGCAATTTCTGACTTCATTGGGTATTCTTCGTGCATTTAGTTTTTTTTTTTGAAGTAGTTGACCCTGAAATTGAAAAGCACTACAAATGAACTCTGAAAATGTTGAAAGTTGGCATGCTATCATCATTTCACCCACATAGCATGTGTTAAAAAGTTGAGAGGGCTACGACAAAAACTGGATGCACTTCGTGTACAAAACGGACAATCTCTCTCGAAGTATCAGGATTTCGAACGAGAACTCATCTCTGAAGACTTATTTGAACTGGAGACCTTTTGTATATATATGTGGTCGAAATGCATGATACCATGAAGTTAGAAAAGGCTAAACCATTCAAAAGTAGCAAATGAAGTTAGAAAGGGCTAAACCATTCAAATTTGGAAACTATAATGGCACAAACAGAAACTAGACATATATAAATTGGTCCAAGCAGTACAAGATACTAGTCCAAACAGTACATAATAATAGCTACCATAGATATATATACAAGTGTTCGACGATGAGAACACTACTCGTCTGAATCGTCTGAATCAGAATGTCCACCTTCCTCGAGGTGACGCTGGCCATAGTTGACGACTCGAATCTTGCAGTACAACTCGTATGAAACGTATGCATCTTTTGCTGCATACTCAATGTTGATAGGATCAAGTGGGGCCTTCTCCCAAAGTTTGTGCTGAGACTTTGGGAAACTGGTCTTCATATCACCATATTCCTCGTCGATCAAGGCAACTGCCATATGAGCCATCGAAGTCCTGACATGTCGAAGCCTGAATACCGTTTGGAGATCAATGAGGCAACCAGTTGGTATCTCAATACCGAAGTTGTACCTCATCTTCAGCTTGTCATTCCTTATGTCAACGGTAGCAAAAGTGATGCCGCTGCGAAGGAAGTCCATGAGTTCTGGACAATGCTTGTCACTACTGCAACAGAAACAAATTAAAATGGAACAAATGTTACATACTGCTGCAAGAAGGAAACATGTTTCACTACAACTAAAGAGAAAATTATCTTTAGGATTCAAATAGAACATATGCAATGGAACTTAGAGAGATCACTATAGCTATCCAATGGAACCTAGAGAGATCACTAGCTATATGCAATTTTCATGACTATGACATATCATATTGCTATCCAATGGAACCTAGAGAGATCACTAGCTATATGCAATTTTCATAACCTTGGATCAAAGAACACCGCGTAAAATTGTATCACTACAGCTATGATTTCAATGGAACATATTGAACCAATCAGATTTTTCAGATTGTGGAACACTATTCCAATCACATTGTGTTCCCTTCAACTAATCAAAATTGTTTCACTACAACTATTTGAAGCGAACCAACTATGATTCCAATGGAACATATTAAACACTAGTTGATTCTAATACGATTTTTCAGATTATGGAACACTATTCCAATCAGATTGTGTTCCCCTTCAACTAGTCAAAATTGTTTCACTACAACTATTTGAAGGGAACCAACTATGATTCCAATGGAACATATTAAACACTAGTTGATTCTAATACGATTTTTCAGATTATGGAACACTATTCCAATTAGATTGTGTTCCCCTTCAACTAATCAAAATTGTTTCACTACAACTATTTGAAGGGAACCAACTATGATTGAAACAAATAAACTTACAATGTCATTATCTTGGATCAAAGAAAGCCTCAAAACTTACCTTGCCCATTGGAAGATCAAGACATGGCGTGCGAAGCATAGTTGGATGACGGCAACACCGCGTTGATCGGCCGTGTACTCCAGATCAAGCCCCAAGAACTTCTCATGATCCATTGCGGCGTCAAGCCATTTTTCCTTCAACTGTTCAAGAAAAAATGGCACCTCCCTGCTCTCGTTCTTGTACACGACATTGAGCATGGTCTTGCCATGCGCGAGCACCTTTGGAAAGCGAGTTGGTGTTGGAATTATGCCCAAGAGGCAATAATAAATATAGTTATTATTATAATTCCTGTATCAAGATAATCGTTTATTATCCATGCTATAATTGTATTGAATGAAGACTCATTTACATGTGTGGATACATAGACAAACCACTGTCCCTAGAAAGCCTCTAGTTGGCTAGCCAGTTGATCAAAGATAGTCAGTGTCTTCTGATTATGAACAAGGTGTTGTTGCTTGATAACTGGATCACGTCATTAGGAGAATCACGTGATGGACTAGACCCAAACTAATAGACGTAGCATGTTGATCGTGTCATTTTGTTGATACTGTTTTCTGCGTGTCAAGTATTTGTTCCTATGACCATGAGATATATAACTCACTAACACCGGAGGAATACTTTGTGTGTATCAAACGTCGCAACGTAACTGGGTGACTATAAAGATGCTCTACAGGTATCTCCGAAGGTGTTCGTTGAGTTAGTATGGATCGAGACTGGGATTTGTCACTCCGTGTGACGGAGAGATATCTCGAGGCCCACTCGGTAATACAACATCACACACAAGCCTTGCAAGCAATGTGACTTAGTGTAAGTTGCGGGATCTTGTATTACGGAACGAGTAAAGAGACTTGCCGGTAAACGAGATTGAAATAGGTATGCGGATACTGACGATCGAATCTCGGGCAAGTAACATACCGAAGGACAAAGGGAATGACATACGGGATTATATGAATCCTTGGCACTGAGGTTCAAACGATAAGATCTTTGTAGAATATGTAGGATCCAATATGGGCATCCAGGTCCCGCTATTGGATATTGACCGAAGAGTCTCTCGGGTCATGTCTACATAGTTCTCGAACCCGCAGGGTCTGCACACTTAAGGTTCGACGTTGTTTTATGCGTATTTGAGTTATATGGTTGGTTACCGAATGTTGTTCGGAGTCCCGGATGAGATCACGGACGTCAGGAGGGTTTTCGGAATGGTCCGGAAACGAAGATTGATATATATGATGACCTCATTTGATTACCGGAAGGTTTTCGGAGTTACCGGGAATGTACCGGGAATGACGAATGGGTTCCGCGAGTTCACCGGGGGGGCAACCCACCCCGGGGAAGCCCATAGGCCTTGGGGTGGCACACCAACCCTTAGTGGGCTGGTGGGGACAGCCCAAGAAGGCCCTATGCGCCATAGGAAGAAAATCAAAGAGAAAAGAAAAAAAAAAGAGGAGGTGGGAAAGGGAAGAAGGACTCCACCTTCCAAACCAAGTTGGATTCGGTTTGGAAGGGGAGACCTTCCCCCCTTGGCTCGGCCGAAACCCTTAGGGGTCCTTGGACCCCGAGGCAAGGCTCCCCCTCTTCCCCCTATATATACGAAGGTTTTAGGGCTGATTTGAGACGACTTTTCCACGGCAGCCCGACCACATACCTCCACGGTTTTTCCTCTAGATCGCGTTTCTGCGGAGCTCGGGCGGAGCCCTGCTGAGACAAGATCATCACCAACCTCCGGAGCGCCGTCACGCTGCCGGAGAACTCTTCTACCTCTTCGTCTCTCTTGCTGGATCAAGAAGGCCGAGATCATCGTCGAGCTGTACGTGTGCTGAACGCGGAGGTGCCGTCCATTCGGCACTAGATCGTGGGACTGATCGCGGGGCGGATCGAGGGACGTGAGGACGTTCCACTACATCAACCGCGTTCACTAACGCTTCTGCTGTACGGTCTACAAGGGTACGTAGATCACACATCCCCTCTCGTAGATGGACATCACCATGATAGGTCTTCGTGCGCGTAGGAAATTTTTTGTTTGCCATGCGACGTTCCCCACAGTTGGCATGGTGGAAGAAGTGAAGGGAAGAAGAGAGGAGAAGAATAGAGAGGGAGAGCGAGAGAGAAGAAGAAACACATAAATGGCGACTGTGCTTCGGTTCATGCTTTTCATCGCCCGAAACGACGCGGGATGCAAACCGTTTGCCGGCCTTTAGTCCCGGGTACAGCCACCAACCGGGACTAAAGAGGTATACCAACGGTTGCCACCACTACGGCAGACCACGTGTTAGGCCTTTAGTCCCGGGTTGAGCCACCAACCGGGACTAAAGGGGGATACGAACGGTTGCCACCACCACTGCCCACCGCGTAGCCCTTTAATCCCGGTTTGGGACACGAACCGGGACTAAAGGCTCCTTACGGGCCAGGACTAAAGCCTCGAGGGAGGCATTGAGAATTGGGGCGACGTGGCCGGGCCTTTAGTCCCGGCCCAGAGGCAGGCCGGGATTAAAGGGTCCCGGCCAAAGGCCCGTTTTCCACTAGTGCTATTTAAAAGAAGGGAAAATTGATTTTATACCCTTAGTTGTGTTACCCTCGGCAGGTTTGTTCCTAAATATAAGCATCGATGCCCGGGTCATGGCCTTGTTCCTACCCGTCGTGTATCATGGGGTGGTGCAAACAGTGGCCGCCGTTTTTTAGGTTGCCCATTGGATGTAAGTTCATGTCAATTTGATCCAGAATTGTTTTTTGCTCTCTAATGTTTACTTTTTAATTATGAATCTCTTGATCTGCAATTAGTTATCGGATGAGTGTCAATGGGTGGTTTGGGTTGACCCACCGCCTCCATTGCGTGTTCAACTAGCTTTTGAAGACTTGCACGCTGAGGTTGAAGGCAGTTGGATCAAGTGCCGCCATTTGAAGAAGGAAAACATTGAGCTGGCAAGGAAGAACAAGGCTTTGAAGAAGAAGCTTAGAGAGAGAGATGAGATGTTGTTGTTGTGGGCATTGATGCTTGCCGCCTGGCCGTGCGCGCAGCCGTCACCCTCTCGCGCCGATGCGGTTCCCTTCCCTTCTTATGGTGGCGGCCGCCGCCTAGGGTTTCTCCATAACCCCCCATCGCCTGGAAATGGATGTGGTGGTGTTGCAAACAATGTTGTGGTGGTGGTGTCCCTAGGGTTTGTGGAACTGGTGTTGAGGCGCCGGCGAACTAGGGTTTGGATAGGGAGAGGGAGTGACGGGAGGAATGGAGAACGAGAGAGTGAAGGGGGGGGGGGGACATGCGAGTGAGCACGAACGGGGGCAAGCCGTGTCCAAAACCTAGCGTCGGTAGCGGTCAAACGGCGTTCACTGGACGGAACCGTGACGGGAGGGCAAAAGCACAAAGAAACCAAAGTGAGTTGCGCAAGAATGAGGGTTTTCGAAAACTAGGGGCAAACCTGCGAGGGTGACACAACTAAGGGCACCAAATTAATTATCCCTTGAAAGAATGGAACAACGAAGTTTCTTAGTAGACAATGGTGTTCTTGTAAGATAACTGATTTATATTAAATGAAGTCGGAGAGGAAGCTCTCTTTATTGAAAAGAAACAAATTAGTGAAAGTGGCGCTTGTTAGATTACACTCTTGACCAAATCAAATGTGATGCTCGAAAGTGGTTGCCTACAACCCTGTTTGTCTAGGGTCGTTGTTGTAGTGTGTGTTCTTCTTTATTGTAGGTCGTTTCTCCTTTGTCTCTTATCTCCCCTAATAATAAAGTACGCAGCGCTTCTGTCGTACGTAGCCGGCTTTTTTGCAAAAACACCCATCGTTTTTCCAGTATTCAAACCGCAGTCCGTTTTTAAGTCAGAAAATGAATCGTTTTTTGCATTTTACTGTAAACCCCCTGATGTTTCACGTAGTCAACCCGGAGTCCGGATTTAAGTCAGAAAACGAATCATTTTTTAGCATTTTTCCAAAAAAAAACCTGATGTTTCAGGTAATCAATCCGTCCTCCGTATTTTAACAAAAAAATATTTTCAGTTAATCAATCAACCCTAACTTTTCAGTTAATCAATCCATATTTTATCTAAAACAAAATTATCCATATCTTTTAAACCGTAACTCCGATTTTAACATGTTATATATGAAATTTAATTAAAAAAATTTGTAGAATCTAAATAGGATGTTATTTTTAGCTGTTGAATACTTCTTAAATATTATTTTTGGTGTAAGCTTAATCTATAGTGCACGGTCCTTTTTTTTCTCTCTTTCCGGCGACGATACGAATTGCAATAAACATCCATTAAATTAAAACCAAATTGAGAGGAAAGAAAACATCGTTAACAACACATGCACACCTTTGGAAAACTTCGTGGGGAGAAACAACATATTTCTCGTCTTATTCCGAGTGACTGTATATTCAAACGCGTTTTCATTGTGTGAGCACTAAAACCATCGTCGGCAACACAAATATGATGTCATGTGAAAATATATTGTGTTTAGAGCATGTGTTATTTTCTCTTGCGTTGCAACGCACGGGCTCTTTTGCTAGTACTTCTAAAGTGATGATGTCGATGTCGTCGCCCCGCCAAACCAGGCCTTAGGCTTTCACCCGAAGAGTGAGATCCGAGGATGAAGGATGGTACGGGTCTCCTCGGCGGCGCCTCTAGGAAGGTAAAACGACGCCCATAGATGCCGACGTCGTCGACCGACAATATCCTGACAAGCTTTCACACGGAGAACCCAACATCATTGGCGCCCCCACACACAACAACTCCGCTGACCCGCCCACCTCCAACAGCACCATCGCGTCAGCGGCACTCGGGAGCCACCACGAATCACTTGCCGTCGGCCACAAACACTAGCGAGCCACACCCTGTCAAAATTGACCGGATCTGACGACCCCATGACGCAGAACCACCACATCCACCATAGGCCGACGAGCAGCCGACTCATGCGGAGAAGAAACTCAAGGCAGGAGAGGGGGCGTTGCCTCGCCCCGACACGCCGTGCAGAGCCGCCGAACCACAGCCACCTCGTGTCTTTTTATATAGAAAGTGATGTCCCAGGCCCAATGAAATAAAACCTGGCTCAAATATAAAATCCTGGGGATGATTGTTTTGATGAAATTTAACAAAATGAAAGGTTTTAGCGTAACGAGGTACGACAGAAGCATTACCTAAGACATATGGTACTAGGGATAAGATCTCATGTTTCTGAATTTAAATACTATAAGGTCGTCAATGGATAATGCACTTGATGAATTTATATTCGTTATTTGAGGGGGGGTGATCACCCGACTGGGCCGGCCCAGTTTTTTTTTCTGTTTTTTTCCTATTCTGCTTATTTCCTTTTTTTATTTTTGGTTCGTTTTTCTTTCTTTTTTTCTTTTTATTATTTTTTATGAAAACAAACTAAAGTTGAATTTCCCAATCATTTTTGAAAATATGAACATTTTTTAAACTGTGAACGATTTTAAAAAATGCAAACAAATTTGGAAGCTTAATTTTCTAAAAATATTGTTCAAAGCAATTTAAATTATAAACATTTTTCTGAAAATTCTGAACATGGTTTGTAAATCCGAAACATGTTCTAAATAACCGAAATAAATTTTTGAATTTGAACATCATATTTTGAAAACCTAGAACATTTTTTGAAAAATACAGATTTTTTTAAAAGAAACTGAAAAGTAAAAAAATACAGATTATTTTTTCAAATTCTGGAGAGAAAAATCCGGAACATTTTTTCCCAATTCCTTTTCAAATTGACGAACATTTTTCCAAATTCCGAGACATTTTTCAAATTCCGGAACATTTTTTCAAATTCCAGAACATTTTTTAAATTCAGATATTTTTTTTAAAATTCCAAACACTTTTTCAAATTCTGAATCATTTTTCAAATTCCGGAATAGTTTTTCAAATTCCCGGTCATTTTCTCAAATTCCAGAACTTTTTTTACAAATTCCGAAACATTTTTCCAAATTCTGGAAAAAAATAAAATCCAAAACATTTTTAAAACAGAAACAAAAGAATAAAAAAAATCGGTTTATGAAATCTTTTAGAAAGTCCCAACATCGAGATATGTGAAAATGCTAACGGTCCAACCCAAACCCCATGGCTCGCTCCACGGCGACTACTTGCCACAATGAGCAAGGTATAGGAAATTCCTTGTTTGAGTTCCTACCAAAACTACTATTGGTGTTGTTGAATTGCGTGATGGCCGAGAATGCAGAGCGTGATGGGCTCTGCTTTCATGTTCAAAAACGGGCCTCTGTTTTTGTAGCCCACGAACGATATATGATGCTGGTCACCTCGCAGCTTCACAGCTGTCTGTTTGCTTCTTCCACGTCCACGGGAGGACATGACACGCGGCCGAGGGCGCGCTGGCGTGGCGTGACCCGGACCTGCCCAACACGTGGGAGGATCCCTGGCTGAATTACAAGAACAACCCTGCTTTTTTCTGGCTTTTCCGGAGGCGCGGTTGCCCCCTGGAGAGCCGCCTCCTAGTTGTGTCGAGTTGGAAATTGTTTTCTTTCCCCAATAATAAAACAGCGACCGTTTCTGTCGTCCGTCGTGGTAGTTTTGTAAAAAAGTCCCTGTTGTTTTGGGTATTCTACCCGCAGTCCTAATTTAAGTGGTTGAACTGAGAAAACGTTTTATTCTTACAAAAAGGACCCTGCATTTTTTAATATTGAACCAGCGGGAGTCGAAACCACATGCCCCCAGGTCGTCTCCCCCAGGGCGACTCAGGCGACGGCGCATCTCGCCTGCGCAACGACCACCTCCCCCCTCTCCTCCTTCCCTCGTTGTCGCCTACGACCCGCGTGGCAGTGGGTCGGCAAATCCTGGCTGAGTGCGCAATGGTGGGTTGCGCCCCTCCTGTCACCAAGTTGTGCCACTCCGGCCATATCTTAGATTTGCCGCCCCCGCCCGTCTCTCGTGCGCCGCCACCATCGTGGAACCCCAGGGTCGGACGGGGTAGCGAGGAGCGACGCAAGGAGGCCGTCCGGCCATGCCCTACTCTCCTCTATGTGCCGGTGGTGGTGATGCAGCGCGTCATCAACCGCAAGATTGGCAAGCCTGAGTACCACTGCGGCTGCGACTGCACGTGCGTCGACACGGCTGTCGACGGGGACTGCGGGAGGACCGAGTGCGGCGTTCGCTACTCCATGCACGATCAGGTCGCCACCTGCCCAATCCCCATCCCCCTGCGGTGGCCGGATGTGTGCTTCAGGTTTCAGCTGCCCCCATCCGAGTCCACGACCGTCAGGACCACCTCCCAGCCGTTTGACGGTTTGCCTGACTCGACTTGCCGAGACAGTTCGTCTTGCCCTGCTGCTTTCCTCGTCATCGGAGGCACCACTCGCTCCCCCAAAGTATGTATAATGTTTATCATGGTACATTAGCTAGCAATAGGAGATGGCATCTTTGTGCTTTTCTTCTTCTTCCTCAACACTCATATGAATGTTTATGCATTGATATGGCAGGTCTTTCGGATCAACTATTCCCTGCTCTGACTTTGCCTTTTAATTTGACTAAATATGTACTTATTGTTGGGGAACGTCGCATGGGAAACAAAAAAATTCCTACGCGCACGAAGACCTATCATGGTGATGTCTATCTACGAGAGGGGATGAGTGATGTACATACCCTTGTAGACCGTACAGCAGAAGCGTTAGTGAACGCGGTTGATGTAGTGGAACGTCCTCACGTCCCTCGATCCGCCCCACGAACAATCCCGCGATCAGTCCCACAATCTAGTACCGAACAGACGGCACCTCCGCGTTCAGCACACGTACAGCTCGACGATGATCTCGGCCTTCTTGATCCAGCAAGAGAGACGGAGAGGTAGAAGAGTTCTCCGGCAGCGTGACGGCGCTCCGGAGGTTGGTGATGATCTTGTCTCAGCAGGGCTCCGCCCGAGCTCCGGAGAAACGCGATCTAGAGGAAAAACCGTGGAGGTATGTGGTCGGGCTGCCGTGGAAAAGTCGTCTCAAATCAGCCCTAAAACCTTTATATATATAGGTGGGAGAGGGGGGGACCTTGCATTGGGGCTCAAGGAGCCCCAAGGGGGTCGGCCGAGCCAAAGGGGGGAAGGACTCCCCCCCCAAACCGAGTCCTACTTGGTTTGGTGGGTGGAGTCCTTCTTTCCTTTCCCACCTCCTCCTTTTTTTTCTCTTTGATTTTTCTTCCAATGCGCATAGGGCCCTTTTGGGCTGTCCCACCAGCCCACTAAGGGCTGGTGCGCCACCCTCAAGGCCTATGGGCTTCCCCCGGGGTGGGTTGCCCCCCCGGTGAACTCCCGGAACCCATTCGTCATTCCCGGTACATTCCTGGTAACTCCGAAAACCTTCCGGTAATCAAATGAGGTCATCCTATATATCAATCTTCGTTTCCGGACCATTCCAGAAACCCTCGTGACGTCTGTGATCTCATCCGGGACTCCGAACAACATTCGGTAACCAACCATATAACTCTAATACGCATAAAACAACGTCGAACCTTAAGTGTGCAGACCCTGCGGGTTCGAGAACTATGTAGACATGACCCGAGAGACTGCTCGGTCAATATCCAATAGCGGGACCTGGATGCCCATATTGGATCCTACATATTCTACGAAGATCTTATCGTTTGAACCTCAGTGCCAAGGATTCATATAATCCCATATGTCATTCCCTTTGTCCTTCGGTATGTTACTTGCCCGAGATTCGATCGTCAGTATCCGCATACCTATTTCAATCTCGTTTACCGGCAAGTCTCTTTTCTCGTTCCGTAATACAAGATCCCGCAACTTACACTAAGTTACATTGCTTGCAAGGCTTGTGTGTGATGTTGTATTACCGAGTGGGCCCCGAGATACCTCTCCGTCACACGGAGTGACAAATCCCAGTCTTGATCCATACTAACTCAACGAACACCTTCGGAGATATCTGTAGAGCATCTTTATAGTCACCCAGTTACGTTGCGACGTTTGATACACACAAAGTATTCCTCCGGTGTTAGTGAGTTATATGATCTCATGGTCATAGGAACAAATACTTGACACGCAGAAAACAGTAGCAACAAAATGACACGATCAACATGCTACGTCTATTAGTTTGGGTCTAGTCCATCACGTGATTCTCTAATGACGTGATCCAGTTATCAAGCAACAACACCTTGTTCATAATCAGAAGACACTGACTGTCTTTGATCAACTGGCTAGCCAACTAGAGGCTTGCTAGGGACAACGTTTTGTCTATGTATCCACACATGTAAATGAGTCTTCATTCAATACAATTATAGCATGCATAATAAATGATTATCTTGATACAGGAATTATAGTAATAACTATATTTATTATTGCCTCTAGGGCATAATTCCAACACTTATGCTCTCCAAGATTATTCCTGTGAGTTTTTTTAACACCTATTTGCGCACCCAGCTAGATCATACAGTTGTTCATGCATGGAGTTTTTTTATTGGATATGTTTATCTCAGGGCTTTGACATGTCGGCTTCGTTCGGACAATTTTTAGAGCCAACGTTTACTCCAGGAAATACTCTGTATATTGTTCTATCTTGGTGTAGTTCCAACCGTCCAGTTTCTCGAAAACAGTTTTAGTCAATGTTGGGCTGAAACCCCTTAAACTTACTAAGTAGCGTTCTTCCTTTGTTGAAATCTCATTTCAATGACGATGTATTCTCTTGCGTGTTGGTTAAGGTGAAGCAAGGAAAAAAACCATTGACGGTGTATTTTGCTGCATGTTTCAATCAATTTGTTGGACAAATTACATGTATGTGTTTTCTCGAGCCCACTGATTTCAGTCTCTCCGTCTTCTTCCCCTCCCCACCAGCCGTGAGAGGAGGAGCAACATTGCATAGAAGTATGTGAGAGTCTGAGGGCCTTGTTGTGGATGTAGCACTGTCTTCACCGAAGATTAGGTCATCAATGGGATGAACCCTTAATGTCGTCTATTTTTTGTACCGTCGATGTGGGAAGAAGATTGCACATTCCCCTTAGTTACATGGCGTTTTAGGATTTTATCTCCTGACACTTCACAAGGACTGGTATTTTCTTGGTTCGCACTGCTTGCTACATCGAATGGACTCGTCGATATAGGCGGGATTCCAATGTTTCATCTTCAGGTCCATTAGCTACTATCCCAGTTTGGCATTGTCTTTGGAAACTATCCATACCTCTCAAAGTTCAGATCTTCTGCTGGAGAAATCAATTCTTACTAACCGCCAAATAGGTACAATGGGTCATTGTCCTATATGCAATCAGGGTGCCGAAGATGTCAAGTATCTCTTGTTTACCTGCAGCCGAGCCACTGCCCTTTGGAATGCGTTGGGACTAGCTCATGTGATTTCGGACGCAACTGCCTTGAATCGCTCAGGATCTGCAATTTTGGAGCACTTTATTTGTATCCCTTCACAGCCAGTGCAATGTATGCCGTCGGTTTCCATACAAATGGTCATCTCTGTCGACGCTTGGTATTTACGGTGTCTTCATAGACAAACTTCACATGGTGCCGATGCAACAAATACTATCGCTTATTTTTTTTCTCGGGGTATTCATAATGTGATGGTGGAATCTGATTTCCTCGACGTTGTTAATTTGTGCTCGGGCGAGACAAACGGTGTTTTCAGCTGCTGCAATATACATAGAAATCATGGATTGTGTGTCTTTAAAAGGGAAGGTCAAATTCATGCATTGTCTACGTGAGGCCAATGTTGTGGCTCATGAACTAGCTATAAGTATAATTATCTTAATAATGTTTCTTGTACTTGGGACGATGACCGCCCTAACTGCTTATCTTGTGGAAGATGTAATCATTGTTAGTTATCAATAAACCAGGCCATATAGGCCTTCCCTAGAAAATGTCATCTTCTGTTTTTTCACGATTACCGGAGTGGGTCATTGACATGATATTTTTTTCTCTTTCGACCGTTGTAACGCACGGGCATTTGTGCTAATAGTTTCAAAAAACAAAGGGTTGGAAGTGTTTTCACCATTTAGAAATATCCCGACAGTCTATTAAAAAAGATGCGCGGGGTGTGAGCCGTTTAGGAGGTGGTCGTGTCATATGTCGTTATAGCTTGGACCCCACCCCAAATACATCCACCTTTTTTTTCTTGTCTGTAGCTAGCTATGTCTAGGACCTTGACCGAGAGGAGTTGGATGGTCTCTCGTTGCCGTGCATGCATGGTCTATTTTTTTTGCTTCTGGGAAATGCATGCATATTGAGTACTACGCACGAGCTTGTAGCATGCATGTATGCATGGTCTATCTTTTTGTATGACAGAGCATATAGCATGCATGCTTGATTTACTTTTCTTCATTACATAGAATACTCGTGGTAATGAGGTGGTGGAGGTGCATGAATGTTATAAAATAACTGGCCACTAGTTATAATTGAAGTGGCAAGCGTTGCAAAATAATACGACAACTATAGTGTTTATAACAACTGATAAACTTATATGAGATTTGAGTACAATTTAACTGACCGACACAACAAAACACTACCACAACTACGTTCAGAACAATCAAATGTCATTTTATTTAGACACAACATAACAATCGAGGATAGAATTTAACATATAAATATAGCAAACACCGTGACAACTACTTTTTTTACAACGACTGACAAGTTGTATGAGACAATATGATAACGAGGTAGGATTAAAATGACAAACACAAAAAAATATGTGACAATTGTGATTTTATAAGCACCTACAAGCTTTGTGAGACCACATGACAACCTAGTAGAATAAAAATGACAAGTAAAGTAATTTCGAAGAAAATGGTTAGGGAGTAAAGCCATCTGAAAAAACACTAATGTTACGAGGGAGGAAAGTGCGATCTACAAGGGCGAAACTGCAAAATGCCCGCCCGCCTTCCCCCACCGCTCACCGCCCAGGATTCCTGACCCTTTCCTTGCCAGGAAATCCTCCACCTGTCCATGCCCCCCGCACCTCCTCGTCCCCTTCCCCTTCCCCTTCCCCGGCCACGCGTCCGGTTCCCCTCCGATGGACGCCGACGACCCCGCCGCCGCGCCCTCCGCACCGCCCGCCTCCGTCGCCGCCTTCTTCGACGCCCCCGACGCCCTCCCCACACCCCCTCCTCCCCCCTCCCCCCACACCCCGTCCTCCTCCACCCTCCGCCGCCGCCCGCGCCGCGCCCAAATCCTGAAGCAGCCCGATGACCCCGTCTCCCCCTCGGCTTCCGCCTCATCCACCGTCACCGCGGCCGATGAGCCCGACAAGGACAAGGCCAAGCACGATTCCGATTCCGATTCCGATTTCGATTCCTCCGAGGCCACCAGCGCGCCCCGTTCTCCCACTCCCCTCGAGGAGGAGGTGGACCAGAAGGACGCGGAGCCGGCGGCCCCCGAGGCGAATGTGGAGGAGAAGGACGCGGAGCCGGCGACCCCCGAGGCGAATGTCGACGAGAAGGACGCGGAGCCGGCCACCCCCGAGTCGGATGTGAGCGAGAAGGACGCGGAGCCGGCGTCCTCCGAGGAGGAGGTGGACGAGAAGGTCGCGGAGCCGGAGGCCTCGGCGACGGATCACAGGCCGACGGCGCCGCCGCCGGTCTTTCTCGAGTCCCTCGCCATGCTGGTCATCAAGGCCGTGGCTTTCCAGGTCAGCGCGCTCGTCGCCTGCCTCGTGTTCCCCTTCCGGCTGATGCAATGGTGGTACCTGTTCGTGACCGACCCGCTGGGCTCGGCGCAGCGGGCGAGGGACTGGGCTCTCGGGGTGGCGGGGCAGGCCACCGGCGCGGTGAACGCGTGGCTCGGAGCGGGGGAGGGGGTGGCGCGCGTGGTGGCGAGGCTGCTCTGGGGCTCGCTCTGGGCCATGTACGTCTGCATGGTGCTCTGCGCGCTGCTCGCTATGGCGTTCACGGCAGGGGGGCTCTTGGTGGGGAAAGTGGTGGAGGAGCCCGTTCAGGTGACAGAGAACCTGAATTTCGACTACACCAAGCCTAGACCTGTGGCGTTTGTGCCGGTGGGCCGGCTGGTGCCGCCGCACCAGCGGATGCAGCTCGAGGTGTTGCTGACGCTGCCCGAGTCGGATTACAACAGGAGGCTCGGGGTTTTCCAGGTACCTTTCATGCCGGTCCTTGTCAAAGTAGTTTGACATGATAATTTTCTTGAAAGATGTCTGCCAATTTCTGTCTTCCATCATGTCATTTTGGATTGAAGTTCGGCTATTAAGGGAACAGAATATACTGGATTGAAGTTTGGCTAACTGAACTGATGATTACAAATTTGTATCCCTGCCAGTTTCTGTCTTCAATCATGTCATTTTGGGCAATACTATGGTAACTAAGAAGTTAATAACTGCAACTTTCTTGTGCACTGAGATGTCAGCACGAATTTTGATTAGGAGAAGCTGCCAGGCTTAGAAAGCATATTTCTGGATCTAAAGAAAATTAATGTATTATACTCCCTCCGTCCCAAAATTCTTGTCTTAAATTTGTCTAGATATGAATGTATCTAGTCACGTTTTTGTATTTAGATAAATCCATTTCTAGACAAACCTAAGACAAGAATTTTGGGACAAAGGGAGTAATGATATTAATTCATAGTTTGTGGTTGCTGTTCTTAACCATGCTAATTTTAAATCTGTGTGAGAAGGAAGTTGTGCTGACATTGTTTTGTAAAGTTCAATAAAGCTAAGTTCTGTTATCCAATGGTTTTGCTCTCACAGTTTATCTCATACTATATGTTCAGGAACACAATAATGCATCTGTACGTTACTTGATTATGAAAAGAACAGCTAGCCAACTATCAAATATCTAAACTAAAAGCGGCTAAACGGAATGAGGTTATATAATCCGCAACCTACCAAATGGAGATGAGACTAGAAGGTAGATCCCTGACATGCAAAGCCATGCCAGGTAGGTGAATCAGTGAATCTAAACCATTTCTGGTGAGATAGATGTACTGTCTCTGGTGTCAGGCTGCGAATGTTAATGGTTCGACTAAGCTATGAAATTCAAGAATAATGCATTCTCTTAATCTGGCAAAACATGCTACAGCATATTGTGCCGGTGCGTATGAGTTGCAGCCAGATCAGCGGTATGCTTATCATAAGGGAGTTCAGTCAACTTGCTGTTTCTGCCTTGACGAAATGTCATTCTTTCCAACTAACTGTGCTATACTTACGAAGAATACCAATGCATTATATACCCAGTTCATGTTGTCAGTTGAGGATTCATAGTAAGATATGTACACGCAATATAGACAGTTCCAGTTGTGGAGCTCTTCATATTTAGCAGGATCTGTACAAAGTTTTATGCACAACATTGGTTAAACAAATTGGCTCTCCATCTGATTTGCCTTCTCCCTTTGAGTTCAGGTAAGGGCAGAGCTTCTATCTGCAGATGGGAAAGTGGTCACTGCTTCAAGCCAACCATGCATGCTAAAGTTCAAGAGCGTCCACATGCACTTCATAGAAACTTTCCTCCAAAGCGTTTCTCTCTTGTCCGGCTACTCTTCGGAGTCTCAGGTGATCAGACTAAAAATGACGGGCATTAAGCAGGCTTTCGAACCAATAACAGGAGTAAGGATACTGCTCGAGCAACGAGCCGAGTTTGCCACTGGTGCAGGCATCCCGGAGATCTATGCCGCGTCGCTAAAGCTCGAGGCCGAGCTTCCTCTGCTCAAGAAAGTGCTCTGGCACTGGAGATGGACCATGTTTGTGTGGAGCAGCATGGCGTTCTTTGCCTTCGAACTGTTGCTTGCCGTCGTTTGCTGTAGACCCTGTATATTTCCCAGGAGTTGACATAATGCGGTGTAGCTCCTCAGGGTAACTCTTGTAATGTACACTTGAAAATAAATGTACAAGGAGGCGCCACTATGTCATGATAGACTGCTTACTGACCATGCTGATGATGATATGCCCTTTTTGCCATCAGTGATGGCATTGACCCTCTGTAAAGAAGCGTTTAGATCACTAAATCAGTTATTCTTTTATCTGCTTGGAAAATGTATAATCATTCGTACAATGATGCCAGAAGTCGGATATTTTTTGTGGAAGAGGTAGCATGAAGATTCTTCCAGGCCAAGTTGTGCCCCTTGATTTTTCACCGCTTACATTACCAAAATGCTGGAATTTCATTGTCAGCGCTGCTGACCACAGTCCATTGGGGTTTTCAGATAATTTGCTTACCAGTTTCTTCTGTAGGGTAGTATCAGTGATTTGATCCTAAATCAAGCCACAGAACTTTTATTGTGGTCATGTAAATGGTAAAACTTTGGTAACAGGTCGAGCCGCTCCTAAGCCAGCCTTATTTCTCTAGATTACGATGACATGAATGGCAAAATTTTGGCAGCAGGTTGCTGCTTGGGAGGTGAAGCGGTCGTGCAATATGCAAGGAACAGGTGATTATGAGACGCTAGTGCACAATGAATGGCTACAGTTTAGTCATGATTCATTTGTCTACTCCGTCGGGTGACTCAAGGACGAGGCACCCGATTAATTTGCGCAAACCAAAGCACACATACAGAAGTTCTGATTGAAATATATCTTTTTGTGCGGATGTACATCACACGTGAAGTTAAACCTGTAAATCCGAGCTCGAGTGAAGCAGCAACTTATGCAACCATACGAGTTTCACTTTATTTCTCCCGACTCGTGTGCGTAGTAGCAATATGGTACATGTAAAACAGCCAGCATCTAATCTAAGCAAAGCTAAGTCTGCAAAGTTTTTCATTTCTGAAAGAGCAATCCTGGAAGTTCATAAAGGGAATTCTCCGCAACAGCGTAAGTACCAACAGGACAGGCTAATGCACTGAATTGTATCACAAACTTTGTGCCAAATTACTTTCAGAATACATAACTACGGCAGTCCCTTGGGACGGAGATTTTTCGTGGATGTGGCGCGTCTGATCTTCAAAAGACTACATTGGTCATCAGAGAGTACTGTGTCATTCCAGCGGAGCAGCTTCACGGATTTCCAGCCTCCAAGGGTGAAAACAATCTAGTAAGAGCACAACTTGCCTGCACCAGAAGAACACCGTTTATGCAGCGCATCCCAACAGCCATAAAGCAGATGGAACAAAATATGTCGTGCAGACTAGCTGAAAGCTGTTAAGAAAAGAAAAGATGAAGCACGAGCATGGAAAAATTCCTGAATGCATTGAGCCTTGTTCACATTCACCTGTGAATGTGATCGTTCTCTTCCTGCCAAACACCCTCTCTTCTAGCCACAAATATTATCTTTGCTTATCTTGAATAATACATAAGTGAAAACAGAATAGTAAAGTTGGAACGAATTAGGCACTGCTACTATGTCCTTTGCTATTATGTATCATTGTTATGCTGGTATGCATGGTGTCAAACTTCCTAAACAATGATATTATGTATCAATGCAATGCTGGTATGCAATAACGCTGATACGATTATTTACCTTCAAATATAACCTCCGCATGAGTTGAAACTTTTTTGTACTTTAGTAACTTCTTCAGTGCATCCTCATTAGACATTGCCAATTCCACACCATTTTCGGCACCACAACTGAGACTAATGGATAATTTGCGAAGAAGCCTTGCTTTAGAGAGAATAACCTCTATGAAGGACATTTCATTTGAAAACAAGAAGATACCAGCCATATCCACAAACTGAAGGTTGGCACACATGCCATCAGTAAACTGTGCATTTTGAAACTGTACATTTGCCTCAAAGTTCTGCCCCATGTGATAATCATAAATAACCTTAACAAATATAGGTAAACAGTCATTCATTGGAAGCAATGATGACGGCCATCATGTAATGTAAATATAGATGTTGTATTACATAGAACTAAACATTACCTCTATTTTGAGGCTTTCAAGGCTTGGAGCCCTCCTTAGCAAGCAAATGGTTGACAAAAAGGAGTGAAGTTCACAGAAGTGTGTCAGCAGTGTCAAGCTCTTTAAGTTGACAAAGGTGAATGGAAGGGTCTCTAGAATGTTAGCTCCATTTAACTGAAACACACAAAAGAAAACTATCAAACATTAAACAACACATATGCAGAATCACTGAACAAATATTACAGTGAAAAATTAAACTCAACACATATCCAGAATCGTTGAACAAATATTACATTCTTTACTCATGTAGGCAAAGTCACATCCACAACCCACAAAGGCATGAACCCGTTTTTGGAAGAATAGGATTTTCGGATGTTACAATTTATAGAGGCTCTCGAGTCTCGACCCACAAGAAACAAAATGGTCAGTTCATGAGGAGGAACAATGGATAGGAAAATAAAAATAAAACCATATGTCAAATCTGTTTGGCTACTTCTAGATACTAAAATTGTAGTCTAGTATTTATTTTCTCTTCTTTTCTCAACCCTGGCTGCTGTTTTTCTAGAGTCTTTACTAAAATCCTACGATCTTTTACACATTTGCACGGTGGAATAACCATTCGATCGTGGACCATCAGTTGATCTTCTATTGCTTCTTCCTTCTTTTCTACTAGCACGTCTTTTCCTTTTTTCCATTTTCTTTTTTCGTCTTTCTTTTTTTATTTGGAAGGGTTTTGTTCTGTTGTTTACTATTTCCTCCGTTCCTAAATATAAGTCTTTAAAGAAATTTCATTAGGAGACTAAATACAAAGCAAAATGAATGAATCTATATTCTAAAGTATGTCTATATACATCCGTATGTAGTCTTCTAGTAGAACCTCTAAAAAGACTTATATTTAGGAACGGAGGGAGTACTTTTCTTTGTTCGTTTTTTATTTTTTATTTGGAACAATTTTTTAGTTTTTGTTCTTTTTTACTTTTAAATTCGATGAACTCTTTTTAAATTTTCATGAATTTTTTTTCAAAATTTGTGAACTTTTTTAAAATTCGATGAACTTTTTTAAAAAATGATGAATTTTTATCAAATCTGATGAACTTTTTTCCAAAAACTGTGGACTTTTTCAAATTCAATGATTTAAAAAAAATGATGAACTTTTAATAAAATTCGATGAACTTTTTTTAAAAATCGGTGAACGTTTTAAAAAAATGATGAACTTTTATCAAATTTGATGATTTTTTTAAGAAATCGGTGAACATTTTTTGAAATACGATGACATTTTTAAATTCGATGAACTTTTTTTAAAAATGATGATTTTTTTAAAATTCGATGAACGATTTTTGAAAATTAGTGAACTTTTTTTGAATTTGATTGACCTTATAAAAATAGGATGAACTTTTTTGAAATGCCAATTTTTATTTTTATATTTTATATTTTATTTCCTCATCTTTTTTATTAAAGTCAACGATTTACTAATTAATTGGTCAACCATGCACGACCAAAACTGTCCACGAGCGAGCGAGGGAGCGAGCAAGCGAGTGATCAGGCGGGAGCGAGCGGTCAGGCAGCGTTACATGGGCCGGCCCAAAATCAAGCTGCTCCAGGCGCCAGTTCCTTATCGGGCGCGTGCGGCGCTGATTAGGGACTCCCCTCCGAGTCAGCCCGTGTAGTAGCACCGGTAGGACTGAGCAGCAACAGAGCGGGACAACCCTCGCGTAGTCGCGTCGCCAGGTCGGTCAGCCGCCGCCGCCACGGTCCCACCCTTGCTGTTTGCCGTCAGCCCCTAGTCGGCGAGCCCCTCCCATTGCCACTACCCTCTTCTTGCCCCTCCCCTCCCCTCGTCATGTGGTCGGCCAGCCGCCGCCATGTCGGACGCCGCCTCCCACCCTCGTCGTCGGCCATCGCCCCCTAGCCGGTAACTTTTCCAATCCAGTAGGCATCAAGGTGAGCTTTGAAGCTTCCCCAAAACCAAAACCTGATGCATCTTATTCCTACTTCCCCAAAAATAGTATCTGAAGTATGCTTATAAGTGCACTTGTCTTTTCATTTGATCCATTGAAAAGAACTCCCATTTCAGAGTATGCTTATAATGATCAAGATAGCATTCAAAGAAGATATATTGCAAAAACTGCATGCCAACCATATGCACATGCTTTTCAAGTCAGGAATACCAATGGTAATAATCGACAATCTAGTTTTGTTTGGTTTGAAAAGTATAGCCCAATAATACAAAAGCAAATTATTGAATGTTGTGTTGTGCTAACTACAAAACGAATTATTGAAGATCTTGGTGATGAACACTATGCAATCCTAGCTGACGAATCTAGTGATGCATCTCACAAAGAGCAACTTCCTATTTTCATACATTATGTTGATAAAGTTGGAAAGGGGTGTGAGAGGTTTCTTGGAGTTGTTCATGTTGCCAACACAACTTCTTTGTCACTTGAAGCTGCAATTGAATCTTTGCTTATCGATCATCATTTGACTCTTACTCAAACCCGCGTGCAAGGATATGAATGGGCAAGCAACATGAAAAGGGAAATTAAAGGGTTGAAAACATTGATCGTGAAAGAGCTGCCCTCTTCTTATTACATTCATTGTTTGCACATCAACTTCAATTGGTTCTTATTGTCGTGGCAAAGGAAAATGGACCGTGTAAATGATTTTTTGACCATGTTGCTTACTTGCTCAATATTATTGGAGTTTCTTGCAAGCGTAATGACATGCTTTGAGATGTTAGAGCTCAAAAGATTTTGGAAGCACTTAAAATGGGTGAAATTGAAAGTGGAAGTGGGTTAAATCAAGAGATGGGATTGGCTAGACCCGGTTATACTCGATGGGGTTCTCATTTTGGAACCATTTTGCACATTGTTACCATGTACCCCACTATACTAGAAGTACTTGATAATATTTGAAAAGATCCTTCACAAAGGGGTGAGTGGACGATACGTCTCTCAACAACTCTCTTTATCAAAGGAGCCTCCGCTCCCGCGATCGCGTCGACCCGCGGGTGACCGGCCGCGGCCTACCTCCCCTTCCTCTAGCCCCGCTCTCTCCCTCCCCTCTCCGCTGTCGTCGCTAGCACCCGCGGCCGGCTGGCCCCGGGTTCGCTGGTGGTGGCGGCCCTCCGGCCCTTACCCTCCTGGTGGCTCTCCGACGCGAGGCGGAGCTGCACCTCGGGGTGCTCCTAGGCGTCGGCGTTCCAGGTGGTGGCGGGCTCCTAGGCGCGGCTTGGGCGGCGACGGCGTCGTTGGTGGCGGGGTGACGCTGCGGCGGGATCTGGCGACAGCCTCCCGGCCCAGATCTGGGCCTCGGTAGGCCAACGATGGAGCAAGTTTGTGGCGGAGCTTCCGGGAGACGGGGGAGTAGCGACGAGCGGTTGGGTGCTCGCGGCGCCGTTCCCATCCCGCTGGAGCATGGCCGACATGGCTTAGCGGGCCCGTTTCGGGCTTGGTAGGCCAGGGTGGCCTGGTATGCCCTACTGCCATGTCAGCTCGGTGACCGCGACGGTGCCAGAGGCGCAGGCCTCCTGCACGTCGGCGGTGGAGGTGGATTTCCTCCCGCTCGGTTTTGGTGCTGTTGCTTCATCGTTTGGCGCAGCTCACTGGTCTCTTTGGCCTTGTGTTGGTGTTCGCAGTGAGACTGCATGGATGATGGCGCAACCATGCTGGCGCGTGGGGTTTGGCGGTGGTTTGGCTGGTCGGCTTCGGTTGGACGATGGGGTGTGGAGTGCGGGAGAAATCCTTACCGGTTCGTCCGGCTCCAATGCGGTGACACCGGCGGGTGCCACCATTCCTTCCTAAAGGGTGTCGGTCGTAGCCATCCCTACCTCCTTCCACGTGCCGGGGGAAACCCTAGGACTCATCCGGGCAACAGTGTCGTCGATGTCGCATTCCTTCTTGGAGGTGCTGCTTGGCGCGCGGCGGATCGGAGCCTCGGGCTGTGGGGGTTTGTCTTCGGAAGGCGCATCGATGACGGATCATCCGCTCTTTGTCGAGCTAATGCTATTGGCATTTGTTTCTTTTTCGTTTTATGGGCTTGATGTGGTATTCGCCCCAACAATGATCTCTGCACAGTGTTGGTTGCTTTGTATACAAAGCGGGGGGAAACCCTTTTTCGGCAAAGGGGTGAGTGGACAAGAATACGTGCAGTGACTTTTGCCTTGGAGTCATATGACTTTGTTTTAAATCTTCATGTGATGCTTATTATTCTTGTCCACACTAATGAGTTGTCTCAGTCATTGCAAAAGAGAGATCAAGATATTGTTAATGCAATGGCACTTTTTAGTTTGGCAAAGAACAAAATGTTACATATTAGGTCTCATGGCGGGAAGAATTTCTTGCAAAGGTGACATTGTTTTGCAACAAACATGGCATTCAGGTTCCTACACCGGAGGATAGCTATGTGCCTCATGGAAGATCACATCGGTATTATGAATTGCAAATAAATGATGATCGTTATAGAAGAGAAGTATATCTAGGTATCCTTGATCAAATCATTCAAGAGCTTGACAATAGGTTTGACGAGGTTAATATGGAGTTGCTGATTTGCATGTCTACTTTGAACCCGGCCAATTCATTTTCTTCTTATGATGCACTCAAGGTAATGAAACTTGTTGAATTCTACCCCCAGGAAATATCAAGCATGGATTTGCTAAGGCTTGAATTCCAACTTGCTACTTTTATTGATGATATGAAACAAGATGGTAGGTTCAGATCCGTGTGTAATATTGGTGAACTATGTATTATGCTTGTTGGTACAAACAAACATGTTCTCTATGATTTGGTCTACATGCTTATCAAATTGGTATTGATCTTCCCGGTGGCCACGACGAGTGTGGAAAGAGTATTTTCGGTAATGAATCAAGTGAAAAATAAGTTGAGAAATAGTATGGGTGATGATCTGATGAATAATTGCTTAGTGACATTCATTGAACGAGATGTGTTCTTGAAAGCAAGCGAGAAAGACATAGTTGAAGCTTTCATGGCAAAGGAACGTCATAGAGTTACTTAGTGTTGTAGTTTGCTACATATTTGTATCCATGTAAGACTTTGTATGTGCAACATTGCAAATTCAGAATATGTTGGAACTATAATGTTGTCTGACTTGATTGAGCTATCTCTATTATATTTTTGCCAACTATTGTATGACACTTGGATTAGGTAGATTTTTGTAGGTGTGCACACCCTCCATTTCTTTCGTGGCTCCGCACTGCCTCTAGTTATGAGTAGAATGGTGGATCTTAAGTAATGTATTCCGGAGTGTTCTAGGCATAAGTAGAAGTATGTGAAGGCTTCTCAAAGCCCCTATAAATAGAGGTCATCACCTCTAGTTTGTAACCAGACTATGTATCCCACTATAACAGAACTTGGTGTTCTCATTCAAGACTTGGACTAGGTCTTGTGATCTAGGAGTTATGGAGTGAACTCCTGCTGCTCTATCGGCCCTAGCTCCGCCTCGAGTGATATCTGGCACGACACATGGAAGTTATTCCTTCAACACTTTTATTGTACACATTGTAGCGGCAAGGTGGAGTTGCTCCTCAGTGGTATCAGAGCCCCTTTGATTCATACTAGTTCTTGTTGTTATCTTTGAGAGCGAGTTGTAGCAAGCAATGGAGCAATTGGAGAAGAGGGTGGATTCATGGAGCAAGATCACCACAACATGTAGTCCAACATACTTCAAGAAAGCCAAGGCCAATTTACGGTGAAGCTTCTGAAGGTGAAGAATACGATGATGCCCTTGAAGAACTTCATCTCTACATACATCGAAGAGTATCCCACTACTATAATAGAACTTGGTGTTCTCATTCAAGATCTTGGACTAGGTCTTCTGCTCTAGGTGTTTTGGATTGAACTCCACCACAACCTTGTACTCCTTCAGTTCAAGAGGTGAAATATTTTTTCTAGGAAATACTATAGGATAATAAATATATAGAAATTTGTGGCTAACACAAAGAACATCATGAGGAGGTAATTTCCAAGTTACATTCCAAACAAGGTGGTTTCTCATTAAGTTGGGATTTGGAACACAACACCACTTTGAGTTCGGATCCCGGTTGTCCCTAGCAGATCAAATGCTTGACAATAATCATATCATTGGACAATATCATGAATTAACAAGCAGATGAGCTGGACAAATGCTCTAGGAGGATGAGGCACAATAATACATGACCTAGTCCTCGATGTTCCCTTAAGAAATTTTAATTATGTCTATGAGTGCCAAATTTAATTTCAATGGTAAGAAGGGGTGAACAGAGCTGGTGTACAGGTTGATGATAAGTAGATATCTAAAGATCAGTAAGGCTCGCAAGGCTGGAGAGAAATCTAGACAAATCACGGTCCCCTATTTCAATGACGGTAGAATCCACGCGCGGAAGATCCCCAAGCACTACAGGAATCAGCTATTTTGCCTACAGAAAAGTTTTTTGCCGTCAGCTAATCGTCGGGGCAGACGGCAAGGGTTATTTTGCCGTCACTGACCTGACGGCAAAGAATAACTGATGGCAAAGAAATATTTTGCCGTCTTTAAGAAAATATGATGACGGCAAATATATTTTGCCGTCTGTAAACTACACTGATGACGGCAAAGACATATTTTGCCGTCTGTAAGAAAAACCGATGACGGCAAAGATATTTTGCCGACTGTAAAAAAATCCGTAGACGGCAAAGAAGAAACACATCTCACGGATCAGTCCTACGGATCGATGACATGGCGGTATCTCGTCCGCACATCTCAAAACGCAAAATCTCGAAACACATATTTTGCCGACTTTGTTCGGTTGGCAGACGACAAAGATTTTTATGTGTGTTGTTTTTAGTGTAGGCAAAATGATAGTGTCTACTATTGAAATTATTTGAAAATGTAATAATAGTCTAAAGTATATGAAATTTGGCATGGTATTGCGTTATTATCTCTAGAAGGCATGGGAATTTTGTGAGAATATTTACTAAATTTTAACATGATTATTTTGCCAAAAATAATAGGGTGAACAAACACAAACTATATACAGTTTTCCTATTGGTTGGAACCAAAGTCCCGTGGATCAATGACGTGGCGGGGCTGCCCCAAGGCCCACACCCACCGATCCATTAGATTGCCCGGTCTCCTCTCCTCCACAGGAACACACGTTCCCACGCGCACGCTCCCAACTCCCTCGATCTCCTCTCCACCATAGAAACGCAGCTGCAACTTCCCTCGCCTGCGTGTACCAGGAGCTTCCTCGCCAGACTCAGCAATTGCGCCACTCGCCGGACCCCTCCATGGCGCCCTTCGCCGGACCCTGCAGCGGCTGAGCTTATCACCCCTTCCTCTCCGCCCCTCGACTGCTCCGCCGTGGCCCCCCTCGCCGGCCTCCGCCACGGCCTACCCTCGCCGGACCCTGCCACAGCCAAGTCTCGTTCCCCGAGCACCAAAGAAACAACTTCTCTGAGCCTTGCCGGACCCATTGTAGCCATGCCGCACCAGACCCGTCGTGGCCGCCCCTGGTCGGACTCCGCCGCGGCTACCCGGATCGGATCTCACTTTGGCCGGACCCCGTCGAACCTCGCCGCGGCCGCATGTCGCAGGACCCCGTAACAGCTGAGGCTCCTCGGCTTACTCCTCTGCCAGAACGACCCCGGGCCACCGGGCGTGCTCATAGCCGGCCGCCATCTTGCCGCTGGACACGCTCACTGCCAGCACGCCGACGACTATCTCTCTCCTCTGCCACCTAAACGACCAAGGACCGCCATCGATGGCGCTGCAGCGAGAACAACCGAGGACATACCCACCATTTTTTAATTAAATGAAATTTCTTCGCCGTCTATTGAATATGAGACTAACGGCAAATGCATCTCTTTGCCGTCTATCGGATAGCCGAGCTGACAGCAAAAATAATTAACGTCGTTTGTTTGGCTCGCCGGTCCGTCTATTATCTATTTTTGCCGCCTGCCTCATAATTGATGACGGCAAACCATTTTCACTGTCGGCAATTTTTTTGCCGTCTGCCAGAAAAAATGATGACGGCAAAATTACCCTTTGCGGGCACATGGGTTGACGACATTTTTTGCCGTCATGGGCTGACGGCAAAATTTTTGCCGTCTGTAATTCTTTCTTTGCCGTCTGTAGCATCCTGACGGCAAAATGCACGATTCCTGTAGTGAATGTCCCAACCACAGCCGGTCCAAAACAGTTTTGGGCCCGGGGCAATGTAAAACAGTTATTTTTATACTAAAATTTTATATTTATTCTAAATTAAGTGAACCATATTATAGTTGTAATTAAAATATATCTTATTACTTAGTGACATAAGAATATTTTCAAATAATATTATATTATTCATTGTTACGCAGTTGTGGTGTATATCATAATTTTTTTAAATAAAATTCTTGTGATATATAAAATTTCCCTTCATTGTTAAAACAATGTTTCAAATTTATTTTATAATATTGCATAAATAATGTAGTGTATACACATTTGCATATCCATGTGTGGGTTCATATATCTTTTAATATTATTGAATATTACGGTAAGATTTCTAAATCATATACACTAACAAATATCATAATAATGGTTTCTAGTGTATTTAGGCAGTCTTATCCATGGAAAATTCTAGGTCATAAAAATTGTGACCTGCAAGTTGAGTTCAGTAATAGAATCATCGAAGAACCAAATATATTGTTGATTATACTTCAAAATATGATTCGATTACATAGCATGCTCGTCTAGTTTCACTTGGTTTGATTTGATGCAAATGAGATGTCCTACACAATTATGAAATTAAAAATTGTGCATTTGTTTAAACATTGAAATCTAGTTATCATTATTTTCATTATGATATTAGACATTCATCGTAAAGAGAGGCTACTGTAATTGAACATAACTTCGCTAATCTAATTGATTTGCCTATGTGTGGTATACCATATTAGTATATGGTGTGAACATATGCTTATACAAATTTAGGCTCTATTTTATCCTTAATAATCTTTCATATGTAACGTATGCTTGTATAGTGTTTACTAGTACACATTTTAGTTGGGCCCTCCCCTCTTGGGGTCCCAGGGCGCTCGCTCCCTTTGCCCGACCTATGGACCGGCCCTGGTCCCAACCATAATCCTTAGCCGAAGATATACAGAGGAACCGCAGATTGGGCCCCTGAATCATCCACTCTTTGAATTCGCCAGGGATACATACATCGTGAAGTGTCAGCTCCTCGAGCAGCGGTGAGGTCGCGATGATCTCCTCCAGTTGGTACTGGCCATTTTCTTGGAGGCCGACGAAGTACAGATACATTTTCCTCAACTCTGGCCAGCCTTGGAAGCACGGAGGTGGCAGCGGGATGGCGCAGAAGCGGAGACAGAGGGAGGTGAGCCGGTCGCAGGTGAAGACGGAGGAGGGGAGGTCCAAGAAGCCGGAGATGTCGAGGATCCCAACACCCCGACGGTAAAGGGCAAGGAGCTAGTCGTGGATGCGGCCTATGTAGGGCTCGTCAATGTAGGCGCGGAAGCGCCGGACGCGGTCGGGGCAGCGGAGGAGGATGCTGTCGACGGCCCCCACATAGTTGGTGAAAAACTCAAAGTCAAGGTCGAGTGATGGACGGGCCTCCCATCGGCGTCGCCAGGCGCGGGATAGCGGCGACGTGCGGACGGTGTCGCGGGGCCCGACGCGGTTGAGGAAGTCATCGAGGACGTCCGTTGGCAGGGAGATTAGGGCGTCCGCCTCCGCCACAGTGGCCTCAATCGCCGGAAGCGGCCTGTAGGAACGACGCGGCAACCGCATTTCTCTGACGACCCACACTGGGCGAGCTAGGGCGACCGAGGCATGGAGACGGCGAAGTGAGTTATTTACGCAAAGTCACCACATTTGGGTAGGGTAACATATCAGTATCAAATTTGAGACAGGTTATAGAGGACCATCGGTTCTTTGCCTAATGCGTAACAGTGAGCATTGATGGGCCGATTTGGCCGCAAAAATAACCAAGCCAACAGGTGGGACCGACCTGTCGGGTCGACGTGGCGTGGGCTAACGGGCACCGTTAGATGGCGGGAGACGGCCATTTCCTCACCGTGTATGACTGGCTCGCGCGGGTGGCTGGTCGCGCCACACCACATCAGACCGATCGGCCGCTTTGTCTCCATCTCGACGCCTGCCGCCGCCGCCGCCACCGTCGACTCGCCGCCGTCCGCCGCTCTGTCATGGTTTCTTGAAGCGAGGGGTCAAGCTCAGAGTGTGACTAGCCAGGTATGTTAATTTGGGGATTCGAGCATATACTGTTAGGTTTAGGGTTCTTCATTTGGGAATTTCTTAACAGGTCGGTGATTTGTTCAATTTCTTCTCTTTTTAGCTTCCTAGGACTATCCCATGTTATGAATGGAGTGGCATTGCTCATGAACTCTCTTCTCAATGTTCGCATCTATAGCCTTGACTCAGGCAAGTTGCATTTCAATCTATGGACACTGACCGGCATTTTCTTGCTTGTGCAAAGGAGAAGGTATGTTGCTTAACACTGTAAATAGTTAATCTTAGTTAGTTTCTGCTCCACTCAATTTCATGATTTGTTATAATTGCCAATAATCATTGATATTTTTTTGGATTTTAGGCAGAACAAAAGTGCAGCTATCTGGAGTGGATAGACCCTGAGTGGTCAGTTGCTATGCAGTTTTGCATAGCTGAACTGTGGAGAATGTATGACAAATAAAACGTGTACAGAATCAGAGACAATCTTAAGCTTGGTGAAGAAAATTTTAGAGTAATTGGAGAAAAGAGGAAGATGGAGGAAGAGCTTAGATTTTTCAAACTTGATTTTGCAAAAATGGTGGCTGACAAGGAGGAGGCTGTTAATTATCTTGGCAATGCTAGGTTGGCTCTTAGTGATCTGAAAGAGGAGATTGAGAAGAAGAAGTTGGCAGACCATGGTTGCACCAATCTACATCAGGTACTTAGGGCAAAGCCAGAGAAGGAGAGGGACCATCTTGTGCTAGAGAGAGACCAAGTGAAGCAAGAGAAGAAAAAGCTGGAGTACATCATTTCTGATTTGATGAAATAGAAGCATGGCTATGAGGACAAGATCAAGAAGTTGAAGGAGATCTGTGATGAATTATAAGTGTGTAATCAGAAGTGCACGGTTGTAATGGATGTAATGGTTGAATTTGTACTAATTTATCCAGTTTATCTGCAAGACTAGAATTTGAACATAATTTATATGTATCGGTAATTATATGGAGAAGATCCATAGGCTCAACATAATTTCAAGATCATAAGGAGAATATCCATAGGTTCAACATAATTTCAAGATCATAAGGAGAATATCCATAGGTTCAACATAATTTCAAGTTCACAAGGAGAATATACATAGGTTCAACATAATTTCAAGATAATAAGAAAAGATCCATAGGTTCAACATAATTTCAAGATCATAAGGAGAAGATCCATAAGTTCACCATAGCAGTACATAAGTTCAGGATCATAAATGGCATACATAAAGTGCAGACGCACTTGGATACATAGTCAAATATGAACTCTCACTAGTTCCCACTGGCATAAAGTACCCCTCCATCCTTGAGCTCATGTATCTTCTCCTCTTTGGCCTATTTCCTGTTGGCTGGTTGCTTGAATCTTCTGCAACACTTCTTGGAGGGTTGAAGCTTCTTGCACCTCCTTTTGCTCCTCTGCTTGCACCAGCACTAGATGCACCAAAAGATGAGCCTCTTGAATCAACAGCAGATGAACCCCTTGAAGTAGAAGCAGATGAACCCCTTGCACCCCTTGAAGCAGCAGCAGATGAACCCCTTCAAGAAGCAGCGGATGAACCCCTTGAAGCAGCAGCAGATGAACCCCTTGAAGTAGCAACAGATGTTGATCTACCCCTTGAAATTTCTGTGAGGCTTAATGTTTGATGAGACAGAGAAGGAAGTTAGAAGGAACATACAATGCGCTTGTTCTTCCTAATTTACAGATCAGACCTCAATGGCTTTCCACAACTTGTGTATTTGTGGCCCCACAACTTGCAGTTACTACAAGTTATAGTAGCCATCCTTGATGTCTGCTTTGCTTGAGGAGGCTCAAACCTTCCTTTCTTCCTTTTCTCTTCTGCTGGTCCCTTCTTGTCTTCTTTGAACTGACGTGGTTCAATGTCAGGAGTTGCAGTTTTCACCCAACAATCTGGACCAGGAACTGGGTAAACTATAGGATTGTATGGCTCCAAGTACATAGCATTTTTGAAGAAAACATTTACATGGTCTTCTGATAGCTGTTTAGACCTATAGATGGCAGAACAACCATGGTTGCAAGGAATTCTAGTGATGTCACATTTCCTACAGCCACATGTTTTTAGGTTTGTGTCAACATAATATGTCTTGTCCCCACTAGATACTTGGAAAAGGCCTGGTCCAGCTATCAATGATTTGCAGTCTCTTGCATATTTCTTGTTCATCTCTAACTTCTCAACATAGGTTGGTGCAATTTCCCATGTTGCAACTTGTCCACCCTCTCTCTTTTGTTGATACCTCTCCAGAAATTTGTCTTTGATCCCATTGATCATAGTGACAATTGGCTTGTTCCTCACGTCAAGTATGTACTTACTAAAAACTTCACTTAAATTATTGACCACCAGATTACTTTTGCAGTTAGTGTCCATTGCATGTCTTGACCAAGCTTGAGGAGGAATCCTTGACGTCCACTCCCAAGCAACCTTGCACTCAGCCTTCATGCTCTCCATTGCCAACTAAAAATCATGTTCAGTGTAAGCATATGCAGCTGCATCCATGCATTTCTTCAACTCTTCTCCTCTGAATCCTGCTCTCTGAAAGTTGGCATAAATGTGCCTCAAGAAGTACCTATGAGGGCAGCTTGGAAAGACTGTTGTGACTCCATTCAGTAGACCCATCTGTCTATGAGACATGCATGTGTACTTCCCAAATTTGTGACAGTGCATCTTGATCCAGGATTAATAGCTTTCACAGTCTCCAAATAATCTCTCAGCCTCTTGTATTGCCTCTTGTGATCTCCAAGCACAATATTCTTTGCTTTCCTCTTTGCTCTCCATGCCATCATCTTGGGGACCTCAAGACCAAACTGCTTCTTTGCCTTGTCAATTATGGTAGGTATAGTAGTGTTGGGGTCTGATCTGATAGTTTCAAGCATTTTTTTGCCAAGACATGTTGAGCTAATCCTTGTCTTCTCAGATTGGGTGGGACATGTGTGCTCCAATATCATCTTCTTAATGCAGAAAGTAGGCTCATTACTGATCTTTGTTGCAACCATGTGGAACTGAACACCCTCTCCATCACAGTACACTATAATCCTATCACTACAGTTCGTGTGATATTTGTATCTTCTAAGTTGTTTGACATGCAAATTCACAAGAGCCTGTCTAAATTGGTAAACATCTATGAAACAAAGCATAAGTTGGAATTGTTGCTCTCGATGTAGCCTGTCTTCATCATACCAGACCATGGGTGGTCTTTGATACGTCTCCAACGTATCTATAATTTTTGATGGTTCCATGCTATTATCTTGTTAAACTTTGGATGTTTTGTATGCCTTTTATATCTTTTTTGGGACTAACTTATTAACTCAGTGCCAAGTGGCGGTTTCTGTTTTTGACCCTTTTCAGAGGAGAATATTAAACGAAGTCCAAAAGGAATAAAACTTCCGAAAAGATTTTTTCCGGAACAGAAGATACGCAGGGGACGTGAGAACCAAGGCAGAGGCCACCAGGGGAGGCCACAAGCCCCCTAGGCGCGGCCAGGGAGGCGTGCCTAGCAGGTTTGTGGGGCCCCTGTGGCTGGTCTGCCCTACCTCTTCCGCCTATAAATTCCCAAAAATCGAAAACTACGCGAGAGATCCAGGAAAATACTTTTCCGTCGCCGCAAGCTTCTGTCTCCGGAAGATCCCATCTGAGGCATGTTCTGGTGCGCTGCCGGAGGGGGGATTCGGATACGGAGGGCTTCTTCATCAACACCATTGCCTCTCCGATGATGTGTCAGTAGTTCACCATAGACCTTCGGGTCCATAGCTAGTAGCTAGATGGCTTCTTCTTTCTCTGGGATCTTCAATACAAAGCTCTCGATGATCTTCATGGAGATCTATCCGATGTAATCTTCTTTGCGGTGTGTTTGTTGAGATCTGATGAATTGTGGATTTTATGATCAGATTATCTATGAATCTTATTTGAGTTTCTTCTGATCTCATATATGCATGATTTCATATCCTTGTAATTCTCTTCGAGTTGTGGGTTTTGTTTGGCCAACTTGATCTATGATTCTTGCAATGGGAGAAGTGCTTGGTTTTGGGTTCATACCATGCGGTGGCCTCACCCAGTGACAGAAGGGGTAGCGAGGCACGCATCGTGTTGTTGCCATCAAGGGTAAAAAGATGGGGTTTACATCATTCGTTTGAGTTTATCCCTCTACATCATGTCATCTTGCCTAAGGCGTTACTCTGTTCGTCATGAACTCAATACACTAGATGCATGCTGGATAGCGGTCGATGTGTGGAGTAATAGTAGTAGATGCAGAAAGTATCGGTCTACTTGTTTTGGACGTGATGCCTATATGTATGATCATTGCCTTAGATATCGTCATGACTTTGCGCGGTTCTATCAATTGCTCGACAGTAATTTGTTCACCCACCGTATTATTTGCTATCTTGAGAGAAGCCTCTCGTGAACACTATGGTCCCCGGGTCTACTTCACATCATATTTTTAGCCTTACACTTTTACTTCCTTGCACTTTCCGCCTTCAGATTTCACTTTGCAATCAATCTTGAAGGGATTGACAACCCCTTTATTGCGTTGGGTGCAAGTTCGTTTGTGCTTGCGCAGGTACTCTGGACACTTGGCTTGATTCTCCTACTGGATTGATACCTTGGTTCTCAAAACTGAGGGAAATACTTACTGCTACTGTGATGCATCACCCTTTCCTCTTCAAGGGAAAAACCAACGCAAGCTCAAGAGGTAGCAAGAAGGATTTCTCGCGCCGTTGCCGGGGAGGATCAAGTCAAGAATAGTCTCCCGTCAACGTGTCAATTTCTGGCACCAGGGATTATTCTAAGTGAACCTTATCCAAGTAAGTGTCGCAAACTCATCTCTTGCATTTACTTTTTTTCCTCTCGTTTTCCTCTCCCCCACTTCTGAAAAACAAAAATTTACAATTTTTTTTGCCTTTTTCGTTCGCCCTTTTCTCTCGCTTGCTTTCTGTTCGCTTGTGCGCTTGTCTGCCTGGTAAGACCTGTATGTCCCAACCAAAGGATTTTGATGCTTACTATGCAAGGTTGGAAGAGATTGAAATCTTAAGACCATGCGGTTATGAATATGCCAAAGATATAGAGATGTGAGATCTCTATGAATGAAGAACCGGCAAAAACTCCAACATCGAAAACATCATAGTAGATGCATATGGACTCCATTTTCGATGAACTCGAGCTTGTCACGAAGATGACCATAAGCTCTAAAACTCACAAAGAGAAACACCAAACAAGAACCAAGAAGTATGATGCAAGGATGCAAATGGTTTGAGCTCTCAACGAACGATACGATCAAGCTACTCACTTGAGAGCCCCCCTTGATAGAACAACAATCTATCCTAACCAGAAAACCTATCAGGGGCAAACCTATACCTTCCACCTCGTCCTCTTGAGCTAGATGATGATGATCTTGGCTTCCTCAAGATGGACCACCTTTCTTGATTGTGTTGGCTTGATGAAGACTAGTTGATTGCTCCCTCATACTCACTATGGGTGAGCCACTCTTCAGCATATCTTCACAAGTCCATTGCCACCACAATGGACGGCAAGCTTCAAGCATGCTATCTTCGTGCTGATCCACTTGAACTTCACATCGCAATCTTCATGACGATCACCACTTGACGTCATACTCCATGGGTTGTATGAGATCTTCCCTTTGACGCAAGCCCATGGAAACACACCTAACCCCCACATAGAACTCTCACGAAGACCATGGGTTAGTACACAAACACGTAATGGACAATGCTTACCATACCATGGGATCACTTGATCCCTCGCAGTACATCTTGTACGCTTTGTGTGTTGATCATATTGATTTACTCTTTGTCTGAGATCTTGATCAACCATTGATGATGATCATTCTTTGGATAATACCTTGAATACCATCTTGGTCATCATATAAACTCCTTGAACCCAACAGATGGACTTCAAGAAGTGCCTATGGACAAATCCTATAAATGTAACTTAAGGCAACCATTAGTCCATAGGAATTGTCATCAAGTACCAAAACCACATATGGAGATATATGCTCCAACACTTTGGATTTCAAGGAATTCAATTATGATAGTTGCTCTTTGATTGAATGTATTTCCTTGATGCAATCCATGCTAAACTCTCCACACGCTTATAGCCAAAACAAGGCCTTTACCGATCATATCGTCGATGCTATGATAAAATCTCTTGAAGAGAAACTTGAGTTGGAACTTTCTATTCCTAGAAAGCTTCATGATGAGTGGGCACCTACTATCAAAATCAAAATCAAAGACTATGAATGCAATGCTTTGTGTGATTTGGGTGCTAGTGTTTCCGCGATTTCAAAGTCTTTATGTGATGTTCTAGGCTTTAATGAGATTGAGGAGTGCTCTCTTAATTTGTATCTTGCGGATTCTACTATCAAGAAACCCATGGTAAGGATCAATGATGTTCTTATTATTGCAAATAGGAACTATGTACCCGTGGATTTCATTGTGCTTGATATTGATTGCAATCCTACATGCCCTATCATTTTTGGTAGACCTTTCCTAAGGACTATTGGTGATATCATCGATATGAAGGAAGGGAATATTAGATTTCAGTTTCCCTTAAAGAAGGGCATGGAGCATTTTCCTAGAAAGAAAATAAGATTGCCTTATGAATCCATGATGAGGGCTACTTATGGTTTGAGTACCAAATACGACGATACGTGATTCCATCACCTTATGCCTAGCTAAGGGCGTTAAACAATAGCGCTTGTTGGGAGGCAACCCAATGAATTTATCTTTTGCTTTCTGTTTTGTTGCGTCCACACCATCATAATTCTGTTATGATTATGTTTTTTGTGTTTATTTTTATGTTTGAGCAAAGCAAAACCTTTATGACTAGTTTTAGTGATGGTTGTTTGATCCTGCTGGCAAAAGACAGAAACTTTTCGCTCATGAATTATTTTTCATTTTTATCCAGAAAGAGGTTTTGAGTTGATTCTTTCGCTGCTGGTTTATATGACAATTTCCCAGGCTGTCGTAATTTTTCAGAATTTGTGAGGTACCAGAAGTATACGAAGTATACAGATTGCTACAGACTGGTCTATTTTTGACAGATTCTATTTTTGTTGTGTTGGTTGCTTGTTTTGATGAAACTATGGATAATATCGGGGGGTACTAGCCATGGAAAAGTGAGAATACAGTAATCTAATACCAATGTAAATAGAAATAAAGTTTGCTACACTACCTCAAGAGGTGGTAGTTTGTCTTCTTGTGCTAATGATATCACGAGTTTCTGTTTAAGTTTTGTGTTGTGAAGTTTTCATGTTTTGGGTGATGTTCTCATGGACAAAGGGATAAAGAGTGGAAAGAGCTCAAGCTTGGGGATGCCCAAGTCATACCAAGCCAAATTTAAGGTCACCAAAAATCCTAAGCTTGGGGATGCCCCGGGAAGGCATCCCCTCTTTCGTCTTCAATCCATCGGTAACATTACTTGGAGCTATATTTTTATTCACCACATGATATGTGTTTTGCTTGGAGCGTCTTGTATCGTAGGAGTCTTTTCTTTTTGTTGTGTCACAATCATCCTTGCTGCACAACTCATCGTGAATTTGCTAGAATACTCGTTGAGCTTCGCTTATATCTTTTGAGTTAGGCAATTTAGCTCACATGTGCTTCAGTTACATATTTTGAGCTAGATAATTTTGCTCTATGTGCTTCACTTAGATCTTTTAGAGCACGGCGGTGCGTAACTTGGTAGTTGGCTTGTGCTATGAAAGTAGTCCCAAAGGTGATAGGTACCCAAAGAGGATACAATAAAACTTCCATCTTCATGTGCATTGATTAGAAAGAGAAGTTTGATTCCTCTCAATTAGTTTTGAGACGTGGATTTGGTAATACTAAGAGTTATGTTAGTAGGGTGTTGTGAATCTAGAAATACTTGTGTTGAAGTTAGTGATTCCCGTAACATGCACGTATGGTGAACCACTATGTTAGGAAGTCGGAGCATAATTGATCTATTTATTTTCATCCTTTGTGTTGCGGTCGGGATCGCACGATGGTTAACACCTACCAATCCTTCCCCTAGGAGTATGCGTTTAGCACTTTGTTTTGATTACTAATAAAAAGTTACGCAATAAGTATGTGAGTTCTTCATGACTAATGTGAGTCCATGGTATAGATGCACTTTCACCTTCCTCCATTGCTAGCTTCTCTAGTGCCGCGCAATTTTCGCCGGTGCACGAACCCACCATATGCCTTCCTCAGAACAGCCACCATACCTACCTACTATGGCATTTTCATAACCATTTCGAGATATATTGCCATGCAACTCCCACCGTTCCGTCTCATGACTTGTGCCGTCACTCTCATATTGCCATTGCATGATCATAAGATAGCTAGCGAGATGTTTCAACGTCATACACCAAGCTAGATCGTTGCACATCCAGGTACACTGTCGGAGGCATTTCCTATAGAGTCATCATCGTTCTAAGCTTTGAGCTGTGAGTAAATAAAACTTTGGTGATCATCATTATTAGAGCATTGTCCCATGTGAGGAAATAAAAAAAAAGAGGCCAAAGTTGCCCACAAAAAAAGAGATATAGAAAGAGGCCAAAGAGCCCAAACACAAAAGAGAGAGAGAGAAAAAGAGAGAAGGGACAATGCTATTATCTCTTTCCACACTTGTGCTTCATAATAGCACCATGTTCTTCATGATTGAGAGCCTCTCATTTTGTCACCACCATATGCTAGTGGGAATCTTCATTATATAACTTGGCTTGTATATTCCAATGATGGGCTTCCTCAAAATTGCCCTAGGCCTTCGTGAGCAAGCAAGTTGGATGCACACCCACTAGTTCTCCTTTTGAGCTTTCACATACTTATAGCTCTAGTGCGTCCGTTGTATGGCAATCCCTACTCATTCACCTTGATATCTATTAATGGGCATCTCCATAGCCCTTTGATACACAGAGTCGATGTGACCATCTCCTCCTTTTTGTCTCACAACTTCCAGCACACTCTATTCCACCATAGTGCTATATCCACGGCTCACGCTCATGTATTGCGTGAGAGTTGAAAAAGGTTTGAGAAAGTAAGAGTGCGAAAACAATTACTTGGCCAATACCGGGGTTGTGCATGATTTAAATTACTTGTGTGGGGATGATTGAGCATAGCCAGACTATATGATTTTGTAGGGATAACTTTCTTTGGCCTTGTTATTTCGAAAGTTCATGATTACCTTGCTAGTTTGCTTGAAGTATTATTGTTTTCATGTCAATAGCAAACTATTGTTTTGAATCTTACGGATCTGAACATTCATGTCACATGAAAGAAGTTACAAAGGACAACTATGCTAGGTAGCATTCCACATCAAAAATTCAGTATTTATCACTTCCCTACTCGAGGACGAGCAGGAGTTAAGCTTGGGGATGCTTGATACGTCTCCAACGTATCTATAATTTTTGATGGTTCCATGCTATTATCTTGTCAAACTTTGGATGTTTTGTATGCCTTTTATATCTTTTTTGGGACTAACTTATTAACTCAGTGCCAAGTGTCAGTTCCTGTTTTTTTCGTGTTTTTGACCCTTTTCAGAGGAGAATATTAAACGAAGTCCAAACGGAATAAAACTTCCGAAAATATTATTTCCGGAACAGAAGATACGGAGGGGACGTGAGAACCAAGGTAGAGGACACCAGGGGAGGATACAAGCCCCTAGGCGCGGCCAGGGGGGCCGCGCCTAACAGGCTTGTGGCCCCCCTGTGGCTCGTGTGCCCTACCTCTTCCGCCTATAAGTTCCCGAAAAATCCAAAACTACGCGAGAGATACTTGAAAATACTTTTCCGCCGCCGCAAGCTTCTGTCTCCGCAAGATCCCATCCGGGGCACGTTATGGTGCCCTGCCGGAGGGGTGATTCGGATACGAAGGGCTTCTTCATCAACACCATTGCCTCTCCGATGATGCGTGAGTAGTTCACCATAGACCTTCGGGTCCATAGCTAGTAGCTAGATTGCTTCTTCGGGTCCGATGTAACCTTCTTTGCGGTGTGTTTGTCAAGATCCGATGAATTGTGGATTTATGATCAAATTATCTATGAATCTTATTTGAGTTTCTTCTGATCTCTTATATGCATGAGTTCATATCCTTGTAATTCTCTTCGAGTTGTGGGTTTTGTTTGGCCAACTTGATCTATGATTCTTGCAATGGGAGAAGTGCTTGGTTTTGGGTTCATACCGTGCGGTGACCTCACCCAGTGACAGAAGGGGTAGCGAGGCACGCATCGTGTTGTTGCCATCAAGGGTAAAAAGATGGGTTTTACATCATTGGTTTGAGTTTATCCCTCTACATCATGTCATCTTGCTTAAGGCGTTACTTTGTTCGTCATGAACTCAATACACTAGATGCATGTTGGATAGCGGTCGACGTGTGGAGTAATAGTAGTAGATGCAGAAAGTATCGGTCTACTTGTTTCGGACGTGATGCCTATATGAATGATCATTGCCTTAGATATCGTCATGACTTTGCGCGGTTCTATCAATTGCTCGACAGTAATTTGTTCACCCACCGTAATATTTGCCATCTTGAGAGAAGCCTCTAGTGAACACTATGGCCCCTCGGGTCTACTTCACATCATATTTCCAGCCTTACACTTTTACTTCGTAGCACTTTCCGCCTTCAGATCTCACTTTGCAATCAATCTTGAAGGTATTGACAACCCCTTTATAGCGTTGGGTGCAAGCTCGTTTGTGTTTGCGCGGATACTCTGGACACTTGGCTTGATTCTCCTACTGGATTGATACCTTGGTTCTCAAAACTGAGGGAAATACTTACTCACTACAAGAATCAACTTCTTTGCTGTCTGCCATCACAGACGGCAAAGAGTAAATCCCGGACGGCAAAGAGAATATCACAGACGGCAAAGAACCTCACGGCCGGCAAAATTTCTGTGTCAGCCTACGACGGCATCGTACCTTCTTTGTTGTCTGTCTCCCCAAAGCGGACGGCAAAGAGCTTTGTCGTCAGCTTTTCATAGGAGCAGTCGGCAAAGTGATCGAGACGGCAGCCGACATGCGTTGCCTCCGTTAGGCTAATGGAGGCTTTGCCGTCTGCCCCCCCCCCTCTTCTTTGCCGTCTGTCGCCCCCCCCTCTTCTTTGCCGTCCGCCTCCCCCCTCTTCTTTACCGTCTGCCTCCTCCTCCTCCCCCTCCACTCTTTGTCGTCTGCCTACCCCTCCCCCCTCCTCTGTGCCCTCTTCTTTGCCGTCTGCCCCCCCAGGAAGCAGACGACAAAGATACTATATGGCCAGCTGCTACTGCCCAGGTTGCACAGCTGGGCGCCACGTGGCACCTTTGCCGTCGGCCAGCTGACGGCAAAGGCCTTTGCCATCAGCTGGCAGACGGCAAAGAGCCTATATTGTCACATTTTTGTTTATTTTTTCTATTTCACAACACATATACATATAATTCATAGCACATATATGATAAATAGGTCACAACACATATATGAAATACATATAAAGCTCATCAATGCCATTTGTTCATCAACGTACATCCCATATATCAAAAGAACCAACACATACAAAGTTTCATCCATATATACATACATATAGTTGCACATATATTGTTCATCCATATATACATATACATATAGTTCCACATTGTTCATCAACTCAAATAAAAACAGAAACTAAAGCACTCCAATGCCACCTTCCATGCATGTAGTACATCCAATCTGCAAAATGGGAATAAGAAAGTCAGAAGAAGAAGAACAACAACATATATATGACAAATAATCTAAATTGAAGAAGAAAGAGAAGAAGGAAGAAGAGAACAAGGAGAAGAAAAACAAGGAGGATGAGGAGGAGGAGGAGGAGGGGAAGGGGAAGGAGAAGGAGGAGGAGGAGGAGAAGAAGAAAAAAGAAGAGAAGGAGAAGGAGAAGAAGGAGGAGAAGAAGGAGGAGAGAAGAAGAAGGATAAGAAGGAGGGCTCCTTCTCCTTCTTCTCCTCCTTCTCCTTCTTCTTCTCTTCTTCTCCTCCTCCTCCTTCTTCTTCTCCCTCTCCTTCTCCTTCTCTTCTTCTTCTTCTTCTTCTTCTTCTTCTTCCTTCTTTTCATTTCTCCTCTTCTCCTCTTCTTGGAGCTAAATTAGCTAACTATGTCTTTTTGGAGCTAAATGGGCTAATTATGTTATTATAGAGGAAAACAAGCTAAGTATATAATATTAATGAGCTAACCAAGGTTCTTATGCCATTTTGAGCTTATAATGTCTTTTAGGAGCTAAATTGGCTAATTATATCATTGTTGGGGAAATTAAGGCAAGGAGAATATGAAAAGGAGAAGAAAGAGGAGGAGAAGAAGAATAATTAAAGAAAAAGGAGGAGAATTAGGAGGAGGAGGAAAGGACTAGAAGGTCCTTGGCCTTCTCCTCCTTCTCCTCCTTCTTCTCTTCTTCTTCTTCTTCTTTCTTTTCATTTTTCCTATTTCTTCTCCTCTTCTCCTCTTCTTGGAGCTAAATTAGCTAACTATGTATTTTTGGAGCTAAATGGGCTAATTATCCCATTTTAGAGGAAAACAAGCTAAGTATATAATATTAATAAGCTAACCAAGGTTCTTATGCCATTTTGAGGTTATTATGGCATTTTGGAGCTAAATGGGCTAATTATGTGATTGTTGGGGAAATTAAGGCAAGGAGAATATGAAATAGGAGAAGAAAGAGGAGGAGGAGGAGAAGAATAAGAAATAAAGAAGGAGGAGAAGGAGGAGGAGGAGGAGAAGGACTAGAAGGTCCTTGGCCTTCTCCTCCTCCTCCTCCTCCTCCTTCTTCTCTTCTTCTTCTTCTTTCTTTTCATTTTTCCTATTTCTTATCCTCTTCTCCTCTTCTTGGAGCTAAATTAGATAACTATGTGTTTTTGGAGCTAAATGGGCTAATTATCTCATTTTAGAGGAAAACAAGCTAAGTATATAATAGTAATGAGCTAACCAAGGTTCTTATGCCATTTCGAGCTTATTATGGCATTTTGGAGCTAAATGGGCTAATTATATCATTGTTGGGGAAATTAAGGCAAGGAGAATATGAATAAGGAGGAGGAGAAGAAGAAGAAATAAAGAAGGAGGAGGAGGAGGAGGAGAAGGACTAGAAGGTCCTTGGCCTTCTCCTCCTCCTCCTCCTCCTCCTTCTCCTTCTTCTCCTCCTCCTTCTTCTCCTTCTCCTTCTCTTCTTTTTCTCTTCTTCTTTTTGTTCTTCCTTTTCATTTCTCCTCTTCTCCTCTTCTTGGAGCTAAAGTAGCTAACTATGTCTTTTTTGGAGCTAAATGGGCTAATTATCCCATTTTAGAGGAAAACAAGCTAAGTATATAATACTAATTTCTCCTCTTCTTATTTTATTCTTCTTTTCTTCTTCTCCTTCTTATTTTTGTCTTCTCCTCCTCCTCCTCCTCCTCTTCTTCTTCTTCTTCTTCTCCTCCTCTTCCTCTTCTCATCTTCTCCTCCTCCTCCTCTTCTTCTTCTTCCTATTCTTTCTATTAAGCTAACTAACTAACTAACCAAGCTAACTAAACCTATCGCTAAACCTAGATAGCACTAAACAGCAAAAAAATAGAATCTACCACTAAGTAACTAAAAAGAATCTAGCTACCACTAAATACCAAACAATAAAAAATCAACTTCTTCTTCTTTTTTCTCTTCTTCTCCTTCTTATTTTTTTCTTATTCTCTTCTTCTCTTCTTCTTCTCTTCTTCTTTACTTCTTCTCCTTCTTATTTCTTCTTCTTCTTCTTCTCCTTCTTATTTTTTTCTTCTCTTCTTCTTCTTCTTCTTCTTCTTCTTCTTCTTCTTCTTCTTCTTCTTCTTCTCCTCCCCCTCCTCCTCCTACTCCTCTTCTTCTTCTCCTCTTCTCGTCCTCCTCCTCCTCCTCTTCTCCTCTTCTCCTCCTCCACCTAAGTAACCAAGCTAACTAACTAACCTAACTAAAACTACTAACCTAACTAAATCTACCACTAAAACTACTAACAATAATCTAGCTGCCACTAATTAACAAAACAAAACTAAATCTGTAAATTAGCAAAAAAAGAAAAAAGGACTCGCCGGAGGGGGGCCCGGGGAGGAGGAGGGTGCGGCGGTGGAAGAGACGGTGGTGGTGGCGTAGGGGGGGATGGTGGAGAAGGGCGAGCTCTGACGGCGGTGGTGGAGGAGGAGGTCCCGGGGAGGAGGAGGGGGCGTGGTGGAGGAGGGGGCGCAGGGAGGAGGGGGCGCAGGGAGGCCGGAGGAGGAGGGGGCACAGGGAGGTCGGAGGAGGAGGGGGCAGCGGCGCAGGAAGGCCGGAGGAGGAGGGGCGGCGACGCAGGGAGGTCGGAGGAGGGGGCGGCGGCGCAGGGAGGCCGGAGGAGGAGGGGCGGCGACGCAGGGAGGTCGGAGGAGGGGGCGCAGGGAGGCCGGAGGAGGAGGGGCGGCGGCGGAGGAAGGCCGGAGCAGGGCGCGGTGGCGGTGATGGTGTCGGGGGTGAGAGAGAGGGGTGTCGGGGTGGCCGTTAGGGGTGAGAGAGAGGCGCGTGGGGGTGGGGCTAACGGCCATTAGGGGCGCACCCTCTTTGTCGTCTGCCTCCCGACGACACAGAGGAGAAAAGCGGACGGCAAAGACAGATGTCGTTAGGGGGGAGAGAGGGGGTGCGAGGTGGGCCAGCCGAGCGCTTTGCCGTCTGCCTAAGTTAAGTTTGCCGTGAGCCCAGATCTTTGCCGTCAGCGTGAGTGGTCTTTGCCATGAGCCAGGAGACGGCAAAGAAGCAACAGATGGCAAAGACCCTCTTTGCCATCAGCCTTCTCTTTGCCGTCTGGTTTCTGGTAGCTGATGGCAAAGAGGGTCTTTGCCATCAGCCAGCAGACGGCAAAGAAGCAGCAGATGGCAAAAAACGGTTTTCCTGTAGTGACTGCTACTGTGCTGCATCACCCTTTCCTCTTCAAGGGAAAAACCAACGCAAGCTCAAGAGGTAGCAGTCTTTTCTTAGCTCTGCTCCTTCTACCAGAGGGGATTACAAACGACATTGGTTCATTTCCATCATCATTGGCTTAAAAGCACGTATCATCCTCTTCTAAAGATGGATACCAATCCTTATTCATGCTTCTAGCACCACTAGAGTGGGATCTACTTGTAGGCCTAGGCCTTTTTACCTTCTTTTCAATTGATCGAGGACTGCAATCTCTTAACAGTCATCACCATCTTCGTCCAAGTCCGTGTCATATAAATCTTCAGGGTCTGTGTCCCCTTCACAGTGTGTACTACAAATGTATTCATCTCTCTTCCTCTTAATGTCAGACTCTGATTCTTCTTCTTCTTCTTCTGGCTCCACATAACTACAAAATATTCATCAAAAACTGAGTCAACATCTTCATCATCTTCATCATCAGATGTGTCCTCATTTGCTGCATCCTCCTCTTCATATGTATCAAGCTGGAAATCTTGATAATTAACACTAACTTGAGTGTTAACCTGTTATAATGGATTATTTTCGTGCTCTGCATCTGCCATCTCTGGCTTACTTTGATCATTCTGTGTCCTCAGAAGTAACAGACATGGTGGAGGAACTGCTTTTATTGGCTTATAGTTCAAACTCTCTTGTGTATTAACAAAATCATTTGTTGTTTTGTGCACAACACCTGAATCATTAAAAACAAATACAATAGGTGGGTCCACTGTTAAATCTACAATTGTTTCATGTGGTTGCTCTGCTTCATCTTCTACATTTTTGTGAACTCGGGATTGCTTAATATTTAACTTCCCCTCTTTAACATACAAAGGCAATGTCTGTCTGCTTCTAAACTGATTAATCATCTCATCTACTTCTATGTTCTTTCTGATGAAAAAAATGCCTTGCATCCCTACAACAATATTGTATCTTTAAGCATCAATACCTACGCGAATCTTTATGTAAGATTAATCAGTATTGTATCTTTAGTATTATAGATATGACATAGGCAGACAAGGGTGTTGCGGAGGCAGATAAGGTTGTAGATATGACATAAGTATTGTATCTTTAAGTATTATATTATTAATCTTACATAAAGATTCGCGTAGGTATTTTTATTTTTATGTTTAATTTAGTCATTTAGATGTGTAATAACTATGTCACATCTAGATGAGATGTGTCCTAAGCACATTCAAAGAAAAAATGTTTAAGTTTAAACCTTAACTCGTAAAGCTTCGATGAAATGAACCCATGTCAAAATTTAGGTGAGTTGCACATTGAACTATACAATCCCGTCTAAATCGAGTGATTCGTATTTTTCATTTTCATTTTCGTGAACTACAATAAGTTGTGCCTTTTCTTCTTTTGTTGGGCCTTGCTGGCCTTGTTGAGTGCTTAAAGTGAGCAACAAAATGGGTCGGTCTAGTCTTTTCCGCACACTCACCTCATAGCTCAGCCAATCCCGTCTGTTTTCTAAGAACAATCCCAGCCATCTTATGAAATCGCCGGTTTAAAACGACCTCACGTTTTGATTTAAACCAAAATTTCATAGTTCAGAATGCAATTGACCGGGATTTGGACATGGATTCATTTCGTCGAACCTCTAAGAGTTAAAGGTTTAAAATGAACTTCTCCCAAAATAAAATGAGCAAGACCAAAAGCACACATTTTACCTTTAAAAAAAGCACATTTACAGTTTAAAATGAGCAAGACCAAAATAAATGAGCAAGACCACAATGAAAAGTAACATAGGGTAATAACATGCATATATTATTAGCTTAAGTTATTATCTTCACGGTGGTTAGTAACATAGGATAGTAATATTGAACCTTTTATTTATTAGTTAATAGACTCATCTTTTCTTGTTTTGGTATGTGTTATGTTATTCATAGTATGAGTATCTAGCTATGTTACTCAATTTTTCTCTCTTCTCATTAATTAGTTATCATATCGTATTTTTTGCTTAGGTGACATCTATGTTACTACATGTGTTACTTTTATTTTGGGTAGTCTCATGCATTGGTCAACTTCTCTCACTTATATGGTTTACCTAGGTTTATGTGCTTGGCATTGGTTTTTCCTGGGGTCACCAAACTACTCTATCTCCTCCTTAATTATTATGTCATGTTATGTGCTTGGCAGTGGTTTACCGAGGGCACGACCACCCGGTGGTGGTCGTGGCAACCTTTGAAGGTGGCGGAGAAGGGTGGGGCGTGCTTGAAGTGGAGCGGAGCGAGCGAAGCTGTCGCCGATGCTGCGGGCCGGAAGGGGAGGCCCTACAACATCACTTGCACTACGATGTAGGGCAAAGGGGGGCGACGCTTCAGGGCGTGAGCCGCCGCCATCCCAATCTAGCCGCGACCGGCGCAGTGCGATGCAGAGAGCGACCACATCCACGTTGGAGTCATTGCCGTCGGAGTCGGCGCTACTACGGTTTGATGCCATATGTTTGACTGAGAAGAGGAGGGGACTAAGAGAGTGAAGTGGGGTAGTGCGGACTGAGTTCCAGGGTTCGTCGGTCGTCGGATATTTGTGTGGCAGATGCTGGCCAGTTTGGACCGGACTAACCTGACCAGTGGCGGAGCTATGTGCAATGCTGAGGGGGTCGCTGCCCCCCAGCTGGTACATGTTCATTGAAGGAAAAAAATAGAGCCTTAAATTAATAAGATTGTTGTTATTGCCCCCCCCCCCAAGATGCATGTTTTCTCTTTGCCCCCCCCCCCTCCCCTTCAATTCTTCCCTAGCTCCTTCATTGAACGTGACAGACGTGCCACGAGCCATCTCATATCCGCCCGACATTTGAGATGGCCACAAAAGAGTGCCGAACAGCTTAAGCGTTTGGGGCCGGTATGAGACACCTAGATGGGTCTTTTTTTTTACCGATCAGTGATTCTAGACGTCTGAGACAGGTTTGAGACGGCTGTAGATGTTCTCTCTGGATTATTATTTTTGGCCGAATCGGATGGTGAGAATTTGGCTGTGTTTGATAGTAAAGTATTTAAAAAACAATGTATTAAAAAACTACAACATTTTAGCGTGTAGGCATAATACACCACAGTTTTCGATGTACATTATTTTTGAAGTATTGAGAATACTTTGAGCTGTTTGGTAGTGTTGTATATATCAACATATCTAATAACTAGCTAGTAGCTGTTTTCTACTCTCAGATCTTAAATATAAGTCTTTTAAGATATTTCATTAGGAGTCTACATACGGAGTAAAATGAGTGAATCTACACTCTAAAGTATGTCTATATACATCCGTATGTAGTTCAGTAATGAAACCTCTTTAAAGACTTATATTTAGGAACGGAGGGAGTACTTGCTTATCCAAACCCAACGGCCATGCACAAAGGCCACCCATATGCAAGATGCACAAGCTTTGAATGGTCATGCACAAAGTCCACATCGAAATTGTCATGGAAGCGTACTAGCCCTTTTTTTTTATCATGGTCCTCCTTTTTTGTCTGTCCACGGCAACTGAGGGAGAGACGATCTCCAGTGAAGAGAGAGTGGCGACGGCTTGGGAACGAACGAGGACGAAGCAACGGCTTTCGTTTTCTTCGCATACTCTGTTTTTTTTAAATGAGGTCCAGGGTTCTTTTTATTAGGCAGAGAAAATACTGCGTTTTGAGGAATACTGTAGTATTAATATTACAGTTTTTTGGGGAGGACAAACAGCTCAAAGTAATTAAAACCGTAGTACTGTATTTACAAAAACCGTAGTATTATCAAAATACTTGGAAAATGCAGAGCTATCAAAGGGGGGCCTTTTAGTATGCCTCTGTCCCTTTGAACTTGTGATCATTTGCTTGTCTAAGGAATTCCTTTTGCTGATTAATCGCACAAGGAATATTTCTCTGGATTGGGACGTGAACCAGCCAAAGGTGCGGCCGTGCAAGATTGGCAGGGACAGGTAAACATGAGCCGTTGAGCTGCACCAGTGCTCAAGTGGTACACAGAGAATGCAGGAAAAAAAAAGCAGGTAAGAAATTATGAGCTGCTGAACACTAGTGCATGAATGTTTTCTTACAAACCAGTCATAAACCCCTTGCTCCATACAGTTGTGACTCCCTTGCCACCATTGTCACGCAGGGAATGCGTACGCGCGCCGGTTATTCCTGTGTTGGTTCCCTCATCAACGGTAGCACGTAGCACTCTGCTTGTACGAAAAAAGATGACGATCCTTGCTGAAGCCACCCACGGTGGCGTCCAGGCCAACAACCACGAGGTGAGGTGAGGTGAGGTGAGACATCAGTGCTCACATACCCTACCACCTAGTACTAGTTACCCACTTACCCGCATGGCATGATCAAGAGAAGAAGAAACCCAGCAGCCTCGTTCCGTCCAACCCTGCTCGTGCCACAGTCAGTCGGTAATCGGTGCGGCAGGTACGGTAATCGTGGTTGCTTGCACGTATCGACCGGTCCGTGGTTGCTCAACCCGTCGTCGATCGGCTTCAGTTTGCTGCTCCTACTGGATAGGAAGAGGAAGGCCAGATTAGGCTTAGTTTATTGGGGTGATGGATTCATGGATCAGATCGATGCTCTCTACTCACGTGGAAAAACAATAACTTATCCAGTAATACTAGCACTGCCGCCTACTTTAAGCAAACTATCTGACGCGGCATGAGCGATCATTTTTAAATTCGAGTGTAAGTCGCCACGAGATACCCCAAGTGGCAGGGTTGGCCTCTCGTTCCTTAAACCTTATCATCAGCACAGATAATTCACTACGAGTAGTTCTCTGTGCCTCCTCAGCCAGACAAGCACCATCACGACACTCCATGGCTGGCTAATGCTGGATTGGATCGGACGCAATGTTGCCCGGCGCATCACCATGAGACGCCTATGATAAGCAATCATGTACCTCGTGATGGGTGTTGCAGCTAACGCAGGCCGAATGATGGGCGCCACGGTCCTACCCTACGGGAATGTACGAGGGGTAGTACATGGATGACACGGCTGGGAATCAAATACTACTACATAATACTCCCTTCGTTCTTAAATACTCCCTCCGTCCTAAAATTCTTGTCTTATGTTTGTCACATAAGACAAGAATTTTAGGACGGAGGAAGTATAAATTTTTTAAATTTTTTTTACTAAAAGACCACATACAAAACAAAATGAATAAATCTATATTCTAAAATATATCTATATACATTTGTATGTAGCCTTTTAATGAAACCTTTAAAAGAACTATATTTAGGGAATACATTATGAAGGAATGCATTTTTTTCTTTTTCTGAAACAAGACTTTATTTCTCAAATAATTGCAAGGTCGTTTAAAAGGCCATGGGAAATAAAATTTCGAAACGTAGAGTCCAAAAAACTAAAAGATCTATCGCTAAACGAGTTCCTCGCAAGATCATTTGCAACTACATTGGCTTCCCGCGGGCATGGGTATACTAAACATTTTGCAAAGTCCAGTGCCAGTTCTTTGCATTCAAGAATAGTAGTTATGTCCGAGCCCACGTTATCATCAACCTTTTGCATCGCCTTCGCGGCAAACGAGCAATATGTTTCTATAATGGTTTTGCCGCACCCAATTCTCCTTGCTAGGTATAAACCGTTTCGTATCGCGGCAATCTCTGCCGAATCAACACAACTTGAGTATGGAAGAAACCAGGATGATGCAGCATTGAAGTTTCCCCTTCTATCACGGGCAACAACACCCGTCGCTCCTGAGAGTGTCTCATATTGAAAAGTTGCGTCGACATTAATTTTGATAACATCACCGTAAGGCTTTCTTCCACATCTGATCTTACTTTCTTCTCGGCAGCTTTATTGTGTAAGCTCTTACAAAATTCATGGCGAGGACTCTGATCGACACATCACTCCTTTCAGGGGTATGGATCACTTCCCCTTTCATATACTGACGTTATTGCCACCAGATAAATCATGATGCAAGCAAAGCCAATTCAGCAGTTTGCAAGCCCTCGTGAACTGAACCGATCCTAGCTAGAATTTTCAGTGTTACATACCCCCAAGCTATCTTGTCTTACTGCATCTATTATGATTTCATGTAGCCCGAGTTCAGCCCAAACTTCCTTCGCCATACAATAGGTAAAATGGACATATTGAACATCCTCAATTCCAATCTTACAGATCGGGCATTAGGGTATTAAAGGTATATGCCTATCTGCAAGGATTCCCAATCAAGGAAGAGATCCATTCAAAGCTTTTCATGCAAAGTGTTTGATCTTACCAGGAATTTTCAGATTCCATATTTCCTTCCAAATATTATTAATTTGCACGTTCCCTTGTCAATCCGGACCAGTCGCTCCCCATCCTGATGCTCAGTCCGGACCTTGTTGACCAAATCGAGAACGTCCTTGACCTAGTATAGTTTCGAGCCACGAAATCCTCCACGAGCTGGACATTTAATGCTATTTGCAAGATCACGTAGGCTTCCACTCGCGAAAAAACATCTCTAATCAAAATTTCGTCCCAATTACCCGTGTGTGGGTCTATAAGCTCCTCCACATATCTAAGCATTATTGCATCTCTTGGGGTAATAACCTTTTGCGACGGGCTTCATGGGATCCATGTATCTTGTCATATATTTATTTGTGCTTCCCATTCCAACACGCCATATGCGGCCCCTCTGAAAAATCTGAATGCGAGAAAAAAATGTTTTGCCACGTATACGATGACCTCTTCTTCGGACCAGCCTTCAAAATGTTCCCATCAGGATAGTATTTAGCGGTCAACACACGGTGCACATAAAGGATCCGGGTTCTTTGTGTTATTGTACTACTCCCTTCGATCTGTATTACTTGTCTTAGATATCTATCTATTTAGTGGTTAACACACGGTGCATATAAAGGATATGGGTTCTTTATGTTATTGTACTACTCCCTTCGATATATATTACTTGTCTTAGATACATCTATCTAGATATGGACATAAAGGATCTGGGTTATTTTGGCTTATACATCATGATAGAGTCAGTGCTCGAAATCCGTTGAATAGAAGATCTATGTACCTATACTAGTATGACTATGTTTTTTGCAATGGAGAAACTAATGAGACTACAGTACATTTATTCTGAGACTACAGTTTTGCACGTGATTGCTGGGATAGCATCGTAAGTGCATTTCTCTATTTGGTGAGACTTGGATCACTCATCAGTCCCTACCTCATAGCATACAATATTTGGAATCAAAGAAATGAAAAGTACAAATTAGGAAGGAAGTCCACGGTGTAAATACATGGAAGTTCACGCTTAACGGCTCAAGCAACACCATACTCCTTTAATGCTGAGATGCTGAGATGGACACCTTGTAATACTCCCCCTTGTAGCAATGACAAGCTTTGCGTATTCGTGGAAATATATATTTGGATCCTCAAAGTCATGGATTGGCGCAAATTGGTGTTGTGATTGTCTTTAAAGATTACCTCAAAATGCGTAATGATACCAAAAGCTTTGAGTTTGGTCTTGTTGTTTGTAAAATACTTTATTATTGGAATGCAGGGATCCGGTGCCGAGGCTCATCTGCACCTGCGCTAAGAAAAAAAAAATCCATTTTTTGCATGGTAGATAGTTTGACACGTGAGGTGCATTCCAAATTTCAGATCAATTGAACATTTGAGTAGTTCTCGGCAAAAAAAAAGACAAATTTAGAGCCTCTATGTTTTTACTGTTCATGCATTGCTTGGACCCAATATGTTTTTTTGCTGAAATCTACTCGTATGTCCAAATGATACCTCATGTATAAATTTACTTAAATACAAAAAAAATGATTTTTCTGTACTTATTGTGAATTTTCTTTCGACACGGTGCAGATGAGCCTGAGCTCAGAAATGAATATTCATTATGGTCCGTTCTGTATTAATGAAAATACTGTAAACTATTGTCCTGTGGTCTTGCGGTTTAAAGGAGAGGCAGAAAAACATAACGCTGTTAATCGTTTATAGAAATATATGCTGTCTTTTGTATTTCCACTTGGGTGCACGCTTTCGAAATTTTCCATTCCTTAGCGTGTCATGCACTGTATCGGGCTGATGCACAGCTGGTTTCGTCACCAGTCGTTACCGGACCGGGCGAGGTCCCCTGTCGGTGCTCCACCCCTCACCACCACCCGACGCGTCCCCCGTCCATCACCACCCTCCGACGCGCCCGCTGCCAGCGGCGGCCCACGCACCCAACCAAACCCTCCCGGCCCCGCCGCCAGCGACCCGGACCTCCCACCCCGCTCCTCCCCGACCGTGCACCCAGCCGTTCGTTCCCCAGTCCCTGCCACCCCACCCCACCAACCCGCGCCGCGCGGCGAGCGAGCCTAGTTAACCGCAGCTCCAGCAGCAGGCCCCGACGCGCGCGAGCAGCCGGAGGAAGGAGGTTCTGAGCGGGCGGCGAATGCGATAGGAGGAAGGGAGGGGAGGGCGAGATGGGGTCCAAGACCAAGGGGTGCTGCGGGTGGCTGATCGTGGCGCTGGTGCTGGCGCTGGTCGCCACGGCGGCGGTGGTGGCCATCATGAAGCGGAAGCCCGGAGGAGGCGGAGGGGGCCGGAGCCGGCCGCCCAAGCCGCTCCCCGTCCCCGGCCCGCCCGGGGACGTCGACTCCAAGTACGGCGACGCGCTCGGGGTCGCGCTCCAGTTCTTCCAGGTCCAGAAGGGTGAGTGAGTCTCCGTCCCCCGCATTGCCGCCGCCGCGATCCCGTGCCGAAGCATTGCTCCGGGCATCGAGGCTTGGTCGGTGCCGTCGGGCTCTGCTTTGCTTAGATTCATTCTCGTATCGTGTGCCATCTCCTCTCCCCGGTGGTCGGTGGAGAGGCCAATCCTCTCTTCGTCTCTGCTGTCTTTCGGTGGACTACGCTGGACGGCTGGAGGATTTCGTGCTAATTCGAGCGTGCATTTCCTCATGGTTTTGACCTCTATTTGGAAAACTGCTCCCACTTCTTCTGTTCTGTGACTGCTCGAAGTTGCTGGAAATGCGGGCTGGCTCGCAGATTTCACTCAAATCTCTCATCTAGCTGTGAATTTTAGCTGCTTCTGATGCCAGAGCTGCTCCTTTAGCTATTGGAGACTGCTGCTTTGGCAATCCCATGCTCCAATGCCATGCTTGGGGGGTGTCGGCTGAGCGAAACCGACAATCTCTGCTGCTGCTTCAGCTCTGATCCGTCCAAGAAAGCCTTGTTAACTTCTCTTCTGTTCTGCAGCGGGGAAGTTGGTGGACAACCAGATCCCGTGGCGGGGGGACTCTGCGCTGACCGATGGGAAGGAAGCCAAGCTGGATCTCTCCAAGGGGCTGTACGATGCCGGGGATCATATGAAGTTCACCTTCCCCATGGCCTTCACGGCGACGGTGCTCGCGTGGTCGGTGCTCGAGTACGGGGATCAGATGACCGCCGCCAAGCAGCTGGACCCAGCGCTTGATGCGCTCCGGTGGGTCACCGATTTCCTCATCGCCGCACATCCTTCGGACAACGTGTTCTACATTCAGGTTAGAAATGTTGTCCACTTGTTTGCCTCTAGGTAAAGAGTTTGAGGCATATTTTGGGAATTACTAGGATGAATCTTTGGTTTATGGGCTTTAATTGTGGGTATATTTTCATTGGATCTATCTTTGGTTAATGGCAGTTCAGTAGAGGTGAGAGTTTGGTAGGTAGGGAAACAAGAGTCCAGGTGAGATGTCATGATCAGGACACCTAATGTTTAGGAGCCACTTAGTTTTCTGCTTCATATGTTCAAAATGACACATTTGTTGTGATCCTTGGCACTGTTGGACAAGGGCAAACCTAATGTTCCTTTCCTTCCCGTCCTTCCATTTCCTTTTTGTCTTCATAGCTGCATTCCTTCATTATGTGGTACCACAAGACAAATGTTTTTAAAACTGAATCTGAGTTGTACTTTATACTGTTTTATAAACCTTAAAATCATATAAAGTTTAACTGTTCATAGTAGGGGATCTCAAGTGTTTCAGTCAACTGAGTTTAGTCAGAGATACTGAACAGGGTGTAAACTGCATTTCATACTGAAGAATAATGTTTTCTAGCCTATAGCCTGTTGGCTAAGGTAAACAATTCAGTTTAAGCGGCAGTTCAGTGAAATCAGATCTAAACATTAATAAATCAGGCAACTGAATCACTTTATTCCTGTTTGTCCATCTAAAAAAATAATATCATTTGGGTAGCCAATTTCAGCTTCAGGCGTTGATAAATTCTTGTAAATTCAGAACAGCAAGAGATGCATGATTGTCTTTTAGTTTAACCGCTGGAACCAGCATTTGAAAAGTTGTTACCTTGTAGGTTGGTGATCCTGATCTAGATCACGACTGCTGGCAAAGGCCAGAAACAATGACTGAGAAAAGGCCGCTCACACAGATTAACCCAAAGAACCCTGGGTCAGATATCGCTGCTGAGGCAGCAGCAGCCCTGGCGGCAGCATCGATGGTTTTCAAATCCAGTGACACTACATATTCTGATTCACTTCTTCAACATGCCCAGAAGTTATTTACTTTTGCTGATACTTATAAAGGCATCGCCAGCGACACCTATCCAAAGCTTCAGAAGTACTATAATTCTACTGGTTATGTCGATGAGCTCCTCTGGGCAGCAAGTTGGCTCTATCATGCCACAGGAGATCAGACATATCTCAGTTATGTGACTGTACAGAACGGGAAAGATTATGCTGATTGGGGAAGGCCCACATGGTTCAGCTGGGATGACAAGCTCCCAGGGACACAGGTTTGCTTGCATGAACTAAGCCGTGTGAATTATTACCTCAGCAGAGTTACTTTCAAATTCTCTCTTCTTACAAGGATAAGTAAGTACCTTAAGTGCTCTTGTCTATTCTGTGCAGATCCTTTTGTCCAGAGTTAATTTCTTTGGATCCAAAGAGATATCTAATGCTGAAAACAGTGGACTCAAAATGTACAGAGACACTGCTGAGGCCGTCATTTGTGGGCTTCTACCAGATTCTCCATCAGCCACTGGTAGCAGGACTAGCGGTATGTTGAAATTTCTATTTGTTGATTTGGTTTTATGAGTCCATGTAGGGATGTTTTATGCATTATGCATTATGCATTATGGGTGCCCGTCATGTTCGCTATCGGCATAGAGAATGTCATAATATGTTTATTGTAATATGTATTACACTTGTGCATAGTTTCACCATATCATCATATTCCCAATGCAGGAGGGCTGGTATGGATAAGTGGGTGGAATTCTCTGCAGCATGGCATAAATGCAGCATTCCTTGCTGTTGTTTACAGCGACTACATGCTGACATCACAAACAGCCGCAGTGGAGTGCAGTGGAAAGTATTTTAGCCCGACAGATATTCGCAATTTCGCTATATCACAGGTGAGCTAAGGAAAAACTTGCAAACTACCATTCTGTCAATCCATTTCTTTATCTGTAGTATTTCAGTAAACCATCTTGCTGTTGACGATAATTGTGCGTTTCGCCATGACCCATGGGCAAATTAGGGGCGCGATGTCTGTCTTTCATCATGTGTGCTGAAGGGTGTATGTATCTGATTTATTATGCCATGTCGTTTTGTCAGGCAAATTACGTACTGGGTGACAACACAATGAAGCTTAGCTACCTGGTGGGATATGGGAGCAACTATCCACAGCAGGTACACCATAGGGGGGCATCCATCCCCGCGGATGCGAAAACGGGCTGCAAGGGGTTCGAGTACCTCCACTCATCCAGCCCGAACCCGAATGTCGCCATGGGGGCCGTTGTTGGCGGGCCATTTCAGAATGACACTTTCGTGGACTTGCGCGACAATGCGGTGCAGACAGAGTCCAGCACTTACAACAGCGGCACCTTCGTCGGCCTACTGGCTGGCCTGGTCACCACCTCGTCCGTCGCAAAGACATTCACCTAGAGCTCTTTCTCAAGCAACGACAATGGTGGCTTTTATCAACCCGGGAAGCATATACAATTAGAGGAATGTTTTTTTTTTTTTGGTTCCAAGTGACGGTAATGCGCAATCCAGTGAGACCTGTTTCAGATTTGTTCATTGGCCGTCACTTAGGTGGGTGATTAGCAGTAGTCATTAGTGCCACATTACTCTTGCTTGTATAATACATATATGGTAATTTTTACCATGTGGTCAACTCCTATCTGGTTTGCTGGTGTACCTGTTGTAGCTATGGGTATTGTATTTGTAGGGCAGATATCATTTGTTCATTCAGAGGTGGTTTTTGGTACGTAGCCCTGATGATTGTTCTGTAATGCCTTACCAATGGAACAAGCATATATTCACGTGCGTGTGTAATTTTCTTACACTATGTTCCATGCACACAGGGAACACCTGTCAACTTCTGCAGGGAAAAAATATGGTTCATCAGGATCTCATGTACAGCGTGATGACTAGTATTGTGTGATTAGTGTTGGAAAAGCCACATGGTCCACATGGGAGCACGGTAGGAAGATAAAGAAATGCATGCTTGGGCTTCTCGGTGATGGTCAGGAAACTGAGTTGTGGCCCTTGCTAATCATCATCTCTCTGCTTATAAAGCCAGGGACGGTCCTTCATTTTCAAAAATAAAAATCTCTCCGTGCCTTGTGGAATTATTAGAGAGTGAATCCTACCTAGACTCACATCAAAAGAAAACTATGATTTTTTTTACTGGACTTAAGCTCCATTGAACTACTTTTCTTTCCAACCATGTAGGAGAACTACATATGGTCAGTATAGAAGGAAGAAAAATATTACGAAGTCCATGAAAACTTGCAGTTGTGATTCAGATTTAAAACTTGGAGATGCAATTTGGCTCTAGGGAGCATATGCTTTTGCGCCAAAAAATGTATTTTGCAAATGCCATTTTTTTGTTGTTGCAAAAAATAGGCATGTCCATTGTCACACCCAAAAAAAAAAACAAGTCAAATGTTACGACTTATTTTTTTAACCGACATAGCACTGCTAATTCATTTCACATGAAAATTGTCAAACACGCTTGCTAAACTATCATGAACATCTACCAAAAAAATCAGAAATTTTAAATTTTACTTGCTCATGAAACTATTTCATCTGGGAGCATATGCTTCTGAAAGCCAAAACAACCATCCCTTAAAACCTTTCGCCACATGAAAATTTTGCCTATAAAAACTCCTAGAAAATCATTTCTGCCCAAGGGGAGGCTGGGCTTTGATGGCATTAAAAAACAAAGAAACAAGGTAAAAGTAAGAATAATAAACGAGTGAAAAATAAAAAATCTTACAATTTATAGCTTGACAATTGCTTACAAAAAGTAAGATACAAAATAATCTTTTAATAGATGAAAGAAGAAAAAACAAGAAGAAGAAAATAAAATAGAAATAAATTAGTGTGAGATAAGGAAAATAAGACAACATAACAAGAAGTAATCCATCTGTAAAGAAATATAAGAGCGTTTAGACCATTAGATCGTTATTTTAATGATCTAAACACTCTTATATTTACATAGCAAATGGATCTGTTCATCCATCTACTCTCTTCTGGACAACGGAAATAAAAATGCATCGTTAGGTCAGAAAAAAAGAGAAGCCCATGTGCACACCAAAAACAGACGAGAAAAGGGGAAAAAACCTCACCACCCTAGGCAGCATACCCGACATCGTCTAGAAAAGGAGCAGCATTCCCAACAACCCCCCCAAAAAAGTACTCCATCCATTTCTCTTTACTCCGGATATGAGATTTGTTCAAATTCAAACTACAAAAGTTTGATCAAACTTGTATTAAAAAAACCAACATGTATAATCCTTTAATATGAAAAATAATTTCGTGACGCATTTGATGATATCGCTTTTGTATTGTGAATGGGACGGAGACAGATAGACAAAGCAAAATCCACAAAGTATTGTGCACATGGCAATCTGCAGCCAAACGTCTCATTGTTTTAGTATTAAATTTTTATTAATTTAGTATTAGACATGCGGCATTTATTTTTAGACTGAGGGAATTTTAGCTTCAAAGCGAGCGGTGAATCGAGCGAACGCTCAAACCGAATTATATTGTGTAGTGAATCAATTAGCTGGAGGAGGCTTAGCTTTACACCGCGGGTTGATCCATCAAAGGAAATCAGCTTCGCTTCATCGCCGTCAGAAGATACTCTGTCGTTGTCAACCGGGCTAACGAACACAGAGTGCTATGTGTTCGATAACCCCATCGGTGACAAGCAACAATGCCGGGGACAACAAAACAAAACTATATTCTTGGACCTAACAACCTGTTCGGCGCCTCTCTGCTCCGCAGCTCCGTTCCTACAGCGGCACCGAACAAGTTAGTTATAGCTTTCTTGGGCCCGTAGCAGAGTGGCCTGCAGACCATTTTCTTGGAGTCGCCAAAGTGTGGCTCCGCATCTATCCACCGTCCGAGGCCATCTCTAGAGTTTACAATTCTCTATCCATCTTTACCGTAACTTACCGGTTGGCCTCGACGGGCGACTCTCACCTCGTTCCTTACAACTACAACTTGACTAGGACATTAATATCATTGTATTGTTACACCCACAGCCCCAGCTTCTATACATACTGGATCAGTTACTAGAGTTCGTGCACACAATTGAATTATCAGGTACTTTCGTTTATTGGAAATACTTCTAATGTTCATGAACATATGATGCTGCCTAAGTTAGATACTTTTGTTGTGCTCATGAATGACTGACCTAGCATGAACAAGAAGGATATCCGTTGGAACGGGATCAAGCATGAAGAAGAAGGTGCACACGCGCGAGAGAACATTGGAGCTTCCACTCGTGATTTTCGCACTCTAAAGTCATCATAAGGAGAGCATGAAGGCTTTGGACGAAATATTCAAGACGCCACTTTATAAATTTCGTTCATAGGCTATTATAGGTGTTGCTCCACCTTATTTTTGGGTCAGGCCCATGTAATTTTGAAATACCATAATATAGGCCATTTTTAGAGTACGTATGTGTGGGGAAACCGAGTTTAGGGCTGTTTTCGGACCCCTCCTCCAAGGGTCATGAAATTGCCTCTCTATTCCCTCATATATACAACCCTTAGGGCACCGTTTAGACTTGGATTTTGTTTAGATTACAAGTTCGTCATAGCTGCAACTTCGCGTTCTTCGTTTGTGTTTTACGACCAAACAAAGGCGTCACAGAACCCCACCTCCATCAATAAAGCTTTCCTCTTATATTCGCAATATCTTGATTGCATCTTGGTTTCTTGCTTGTTCTACGCTTGCGTGCAGGAAACAGACCTTCGTGGTCAGGTTGATCGTGCTCCGGCGTGGTCAATAACCTCTCGGAGTTGGTTTAGCGATTGCTAAGGCGCGACGTCCTCACACGTTCGTAGTCAGATCGTCAAAGTCTACTCCACCAAAACGATACCCACGATCTCATCGAAAGATAGGGACAACTTCGCCTCTATCAAGTGGTATCAGATTTCCAGGTTGCTCAGTTAGATTTTACCAGTTTTTCATAGTTAGATCGCATCTGTTCTTCATACCTATCGTCCACGAAAAAGCCAATTTTTTAGGGTTAGATCATCATATCCGAACCAATCTGAACCTTTGCATAGTCTTTTCAGTAGTTTGCTTAGTTGAATTTGCGGTTACATCGTCGTGTCGAGTTGCTGGTCTTAGTGTCTAATCCTGTAGAGTATCGAGTTCTGTTCACAGGATTGTCACACCGCCGTCGCACCGTCTTCCATCGCTGCCATGTACCACCTCCATGCTACCATCATCGCTGCTGCCATATAGCACCACCACGCCACCATTATCCTTGCTGCCATATACCACCACCATATACCCACCACAATCCTAGTCTGCATCCTTTTTGTCTTCGGTTAATTTTGAGATCTGTTTGATTTGGGTTTTGCGTTTCCTTAAAAAGAGAGAGAGAGTCTGGCACGCTTTCCAAAGCACTTTTTAGGTCAAAATTTCGAGGGGTGATTTTTTCCCTATCGTTTTATTAGGCTTTTTAGAGAGTTTTGAGACACTCGCCATCATAGTGATTTTTGTCGCAAGTTTTGGTTGCCACAGCCCCGAATTGCTTCAGAAATAAAAAAAAGTTGTCATTTTTTTTCATGCATATCCTGTTTTTGATGCTTGGAAAGAGTTTTGAGACACTCGCCATTATAGTGATTTTCTGAAAAAAGCGCAGAAAAAAAGAGCGCAAAACAAAAATCAGAGTGGCTCTTCCCTTGATTAGTACGTGTCATCGTGACTTTATTGGTGTTCTAGGCTCGCGTCTCTAGTACGGTGTAGCCTAGGACCAGCACGGTACCGTCGTTGAGCGTCTTTTCAATTTTGCATCTCTGAACTGATTATTGCTGACCCTTCTTGCTACCATCTTATAAGCCTTCCCAGCTCCACATACATCTGCATCGTGTGTTTGACACCATCTAGTAATCGCTCTATCTAAGCTTTGAGAGTTTTGACTACACCGGTTGCCGACCGCCACCTGCTGCTGAGTAAGAATTGGTAAGAAATTGAGATTTTCTTGGCGGATTTGTGACACATGACCACCACCACCACCACCACTTTCTCGAGTCTGGCGGCGCAGGCGAGAGCTCCTCGAGCTGGCGGCGGCGGCGGCGGTAGGGAAGAAAAGGGGCGCGTGAGGGTTAGGGCAAGAGCCCAGCCCCGCGCCTAGCTATTTATAGGCCCGAGGCGTTGGACGTCCGATAGGCGTCGGACGTCCGTAGGTGATTGTGGCGTCGGACGACCGGAAGGAGATTTCCCGCCGGACGTCCGAGACATGTCGGACGTCCGAGAAAGAGGAGGAGGCAGAGGCTGATGTTGGATTTTGTTTGATGATTAGATGATGACTTGCATGGTTTCTCACAAAAAGTACGAACATAGTTGCCTACAAGCATAACATATACTACTTGGAGACAGAAATTGATTTATGCGTACTTTGTAAGCTTAAAAACAGAAAATTAAGACTCACTCCCCCTAAATGCATGCCCACATCAAGACACAAATATAATGTGAGTGTGTGTATGTGTGCAAGGTTTCAAGATATGTTGTCAAGCTCCAAGATACCAAGTTCACGTCTAAGTTGACAGAACCTAGCAACACTAAGTGGCTTGGTGAAAATGTCGGCTAACTGCATGTCGGTACCCACATGGGTAATATCAATGTTACCCTTTTGCACATGGTCTCTCAAGAAATGATACCTAATATCAATATGTTTTGTGCGAGGGTGATCAATGGGGTTCTCGGAGATCTTTATGGCACTTTCATTATCACAAAGAAGAGGAACGTGTCGATACGTGATACCATAATCCTTTAGTGTTTGCCTCATCCATAGAAGTTGGGTTGCACAGCTTGCGGCTGCAATATATCCGGCCTCGGCCGTGGAGAGAGAAACACAGTTCTACTTTTTTGAGGACCAACTTACCAATGAGCGTCCAAGAAACTGACATGCACCGGAAGTGGATTTCCGTCCCACTTTATCACCGGCCCAATCCGCATCGGAATACCCAATAAGGTCAAACTTTGCATCCTTAGGGTACCATAAGCCTAACTTTGGGGTGTGAACAAGGTATCTAAGAATATGCTTAACCACCGTGTGATGGCTTTCCCTAGGGGAAGCTTGAAATCTAGCACATATGCCTACACTTAACATGATGTCCGGTCTAGATGCGCAAAGATAAAGTAGCGAACCAATCATGGAGCGGTAAGTAGATGGGTCAAAAGGAATACCGTTTGTGTCTTCATTTAGAACTACATTGGTGTCCATGGGAGTCTTCATTGGTTTAGCATTTGTCATATCAAATTTTTCAAGAATGTCCTTGAGGTACTTAGTTTGAGACAAGAAAATCCCTTCTTGAAATTGTTGTATTTGAAAACCAAGAAAGAACTTCAAGTCCGTGTTGAGTGACATCTCAAAAGTCTTGGTCATGGAGGCCGCAAACTTCTTGCACAAATGGATGTTAGGAGAACCAAAGATGATGTCATCTACATAGGTTTGGCCTAAGATCAAATCACCATTTTCCCTCTTAGTAAAAAGAGTGGGATCGATCACCCCCACCACAAAGCCATCATCGAGTAGGAACTTCTTGAGATGATCGTACCAAGCACGGGGTGCTTGTTTGAGGCCATACAGAGCCTTGTGAAGTTTATATACATGGTCTTTGTGGTGAGGGTCAACAAACCCAGGTGGTTGTGATACATATACCTCTTCTTGTATAGGACCGTTAAGAAAAGCACTTTTCACATCCATTTGATGCAAAGTAAAACCATTGAAAGCAGCATAGGCCAATAAAATGCGAATGGACTCAAGACGAGCAACAGGGGCGAAAGTTTCACCAAAGTCCAAACCTTCAACTTGGGAGTACCCCTGTGCTACTAACCTTGCCTTGTTGCGTAGTACAGTCCCGTTCTCATCTTCCTTGTTCTTGAAAATCCATTTAGTTCCAATGACATTATGTTCCTCAGTTGGTCGTTCTACCAATGACCACACTTCGTTGCGTGTAAAACTGTTTAGCTCCTCTTGCATAGCAAGGAGCCAGTCATTGTCACACAATGCATCCTGAACCCTATGTGGCACGGTACTAGAGACAAACGAAAAGTGAGCACAAAAGTTTGTTAATTTTTTACGAGTCACTCTACCTTCCGACACGCCGGTGAGGATTTGATCAATATCAACACGACCGGCCACACGTGGCATGATGGAGGTCAAGGTTTCACAAGGTTCGACTTTGTTTCCATCATCAACGTCCTCAACATATGGATCATTTATGTGCGGAGGAATATGTTCCTCTTTGCGTTGCACCTGTTGAGGTTCATCATCAAACATACCCATACTTTGGTCTACCTCTTGAAGTTCAACTTGTTCTTGAGTGTGATCAGGGTGAGATACATGTTCTCCCACTTGATCCTCAATAACTGGCATGATGTGTGTGCTAGTATCTTGTGGAGGTATGGGCAGTGAACTGTCTTGAGGATGAGAAATACTCTCATCATCTTCATCATCATCATGGGGTCTTTGTTCCATGGGAAGAAGTGCACCTACACCCATGCTTAAGATATCTTGTGGGGAGTCTTCTTCACCTGCATCATTTAGATCAACTTGTTCCCCATGTGAGCGGTTAAATTCATCAAACGTCACGTCACAGGTTTCTATAACACATCCAATGGATTTGTTGTAGACTCTGTAGGCGTGAGAGTTTGACCCATAGCCAACAAAAATCCCTTCAGTTGTTTTGGATTGAAATTTTCCTAACCGTTCCCGTTTGTTGAGGATGAAACACTTGCATCCAAACACACAAAAGTACTTAACATTGGGCTTGTTCCCAGTTAGGAGCTCATATGGAGTCTTCTCCAATACTGATCGAAGGAAGAGCCGGTTTGATGCATGACATGCTGTGTTGACGGCCTCAGCCCAAAAACTATGTGGTGACTTGTATTCGTCTAACATGGACCTTGCCATTTCCACAAGTGTCCGGTTCTTCCTCTCTGCCACACCATTTTGTTGAGGGGTGTAAGGTGCGGAGTACTGATGTTCAATTCCCTCATCACTAAGAAATTCTTCTAGGGTGTAGTTCTTGAACTCAGAGCCATTATCACTTCTTACTGCCTTAATGTCCTTGTCAAACTTTCGCTGGGCTTGTTTGGCAAAATCAATGAAGGTGATCTTCGTCTCGTCCTTGGACTTGAGAAAGAACACCCATGTATATCTTGAGTAATCATCAACAATGACTAGGCCATACTTTTTCCCTCCAAGACTTGCCCATGAAGGAGGCCCAAACAGATCCACATGAAGGAGCTCTAACGGCCTCGAAGTGGATACAATATTCTTGGGTGGATGTTTTGATTGATGTTGTTTCCCAGCTATGCATGCACTGCACACACGATCTTTCTTAAAAGATACATTTGTTAGTCCAAGGATGTGGTTGCCGTTTAAGAGATTTTGAAGATTTTTCATGCCAACATGGGCGAGCCGGCGATGCCACAACCATCCCATGTCGGCCTTGACCATTAGACAAATTGTATGGAAGGTGCTCTCTTTCGAAAAATCAACCGTGTAAAGGTTGCCATCCAACTCTCCAACAAAGGCCACTTCGAGAGTGTCTCTCTTAAAGACTTTCACATCCGTTAGTCCAAATAATGTGTCATAGCCGACGGAAGCCAATTGGCGAACTGAAAATAAATGATATTGAAGAGATTGGACAAGCATGACATTTGCAATAGACATGTCATTAGTGATTGCCACCTTGCCCAACCCAATTACCTGCCCTTTCGACCCTCCACCAAATACAATGCTCATGTATGGTCGAATGGCTTGCATGAAGTTATAGAGCAAGTTACTATCTCCGATCATATGATTGGTGCATCCACTGTCGATCACCCATTTGGCTCCTCCGGAGAAAACAACCTGTAACGAATTAAGACTTGGTTTGAGGTACCCATTTTGTCATGGGGCCTTTCACATTAGTTACAAGAGTCTTAGGGACCCAAATATCATAGAATCGGAATGCATTATGGGGACCAACGAATTTAGCATAGACCTCTCCTTCCTTTGATTTGCGTAGTACATAGGATGGAGGCATGAATTCGGTTGTCTTGTTGTGAGTAGGCGAACCCCTAGTGGATGATCCACTCACAACCTTACCTTTCTCCTTGTGTCCCTCTCGTACAAATATTTCTTTAAGCGGAGTGGTACACTTGAGAGGAGATGCACTTTTCTTGGCAGTGCTTGGGTTGAACCCAAGCCCTTCCTTGGCGAAGCCTCCATTGTGTCGACTCAAGATCTCATTGAGTGTCTTTTGTCCTTGTGCACATGTCATGAGACCTCTGTCTAGCTGTGCCTTTAGTGAACAGTTTTCCTCAAGGATAGATGTCAGTTCATTACTAGAGTTAGTAGTGCAGGTATCAACATTAATGATAGGTGAGGAGTAGGCCTTAGCTAGAGTGTCAAGATAAGTAACCTTAAGTGCCTCAAAGCTCTTTGTAAGAACAGTGAGTTTCTCTTCCTTGTCTTTGAGAGACAAGGATAGACGCTCACAGTCCTTAGAAAGGGAAGCATGAGAGTTCACAAGTCGGTCTTTATCATTTAGTAATTCTTTGCACACAGATTCAGCCTTTTTCAAGGAGGCAAGATCATTAGCATGTTTATCAAGGTTTTCACCTACTTTTGAGCATAGTGCATCATTTTGTGCTTCCTCATACAGGACTTTCTGCTCAAGGATTTCATTTCTTTCCTTCTCCTCAGTGACGAGGGTTTCGAGTTCCTTGATGGTATTGGTGTGCTTACTCACCATTTCCATAAGTATGCGAAACATAGCGAGCTTCTTTCCTTTAAGAGAGCACATAAATTTGTTTATTTTAGCAAACATGGGATGATCTAAGTCATTGTCCTCATAGTGATCTTCCGCATCAAGATACTCATCAGATGGAGTAGAAACTAGACTGAAGGAGTTTAACCGTGGAGTTACCTTAACCTTATCATGGGAGCTTTGGTCTTCCTCATCTCCCATGGCAGTCTTTGCCATCAAACACTTGTGAGCGTTGCCCTTGTAGTCCTTCATATAGTTGTAGTGAACAACATCACCACTTTTGTTGACTAGCCTCAAGGTGTTTTGTGTATCCTGAGCTACTCCGGCAACTCCACCAACATCTTGTGGATCTAATTCTTCTTGTGCAACCATTGCTCTTCCATCTGTCCTCTTGAACTTGGAGTTCATAGGGTTTGGCAACTTCTTCTTTACAAAGGTCTTTGGAAACCTTGGTTTGTCTTCTCTCTTCTCATAAGGGCAGTCATTGGAGAAGTGGTTTGTTTCCTCACAGTTATAGCATTTCCTTACCTTCTTCTTTGGGAATCTTCCCTTGAACTTTCCTGCACTGAACTTCTTTACAAAGAGAGCAATGTCCTCATAAGATGGGCTTTCATCAGAGTCAACATCATCACAATCTTCGCAGTCATCATCACCCTCTTCTTCTTCACTTTCTTCTTCGTCACATTCATGCTTGGCTTTCAAAGCAAGATTGATCTTTGATGTTGAAGTGCCATGCATGGCAAGGTGTTTTGTTGCATTTGCCTTTGACTCTTCAAATAATTGGAAATTGGATATGATGTCATCTGGAGTCATTTCTTTGAACCCATGGTGCTGCCCCATGTCCCATACCATTTGATGGTGGTACGGAGCAAGAGCATGAAGTAACTTGTCCACAAGAAATCTCTTGGTCAGATTGAAACCATCTTGCGTCTTGTCACAGTCACATGACTCAATGTCTGCGGCGAGAGTCATGAGCCGTTCTAGTAGTTGCTTGGGACATTCACTCTTTTCCATACAGAAATTCTGTAATTGCCCCTTGGCAATTTCATATTGAGCAAGCCGAAGAGTGGAGGTACCGGTCTTGGTCCTTATAATGCTATTCCACAGTTCCTTGGCACTTGTGATGTGAATGTAAGGTCTTCGTTGCTTGTCATTCATTCCTTTTCTTATGCACATGATCACAGTGTCATTGAGATGCTTGTCATAAGTTTCTCTGGGAGTGAGGCACCTTGGATCTACAGGATTGTACACATGCTCGAGGATGTCCAACATCTCATCATCGGCGTACCTAAGATGATCCTGTTGGGGAACGTTGCATGGGAAACAAAAAATTTCCTACGCGCACGAACACCTATCATGGTGATGTCCATCTACGAGAGGGGATTTCCGATCTACGTACCCTTGTAGATCGCACAGCAGAAGCGTTAGTGAACGCGGTTGATGTAGTGGAACGTCCTCACGTCCCTCGATCCGCCCCGCGAACCGTCCCACGAACCGTACCGCGATCCTTCCCACGATTCGCTCCGATCTAGTGCCGAACGGACGGCACCTCCGCGTTCAGCACACGTACAGCTCGACGATGATCTTGGCCTTGTTGATCCAGCAAGAGAGACGGAGAGGTAGATGAGTTCTCCGGTAGCGTGACGGCGCTCCGGAGGTTGGTGGTGATCTAATCTTAGCAGGGCTCCGCCCGAGCTCCGCAGAAACGCGATCTAGAGGTAAAACCGTGGAGGCATGTGGTCGGGCTGCCGTGGCAAAAGTTGTCTCAAATCAGCCCTAATAGCTCCATATATATATAGGAGGAGTGGAGGGGAGGCTTGCCTTGAGGCTCAAGGAGCCCCAAGGGCTGCGTCACCAAGGGGAGGAGTAGTCCTCCTCCAATCCTAGTCCAACTAGGATTGGAAGGTGGAGTCCTTCTCTTCTTTCCCACCTTTCCTTTTTTTTTTCTCTTCTTTTGGTTTTTCTTTCTCTCTTGCGCAAGACAGCCTTGGGCTGATCCAACCTACTTGGTGCGCCACCCCCAAGGTCCTTGGGCCCTCCCGGGTGGGTGGTCCCCCCTCCCGGTGAAGATCCGGAACCCATTCGTCATTCCCGGTACATTACCGGTAATGTCTGAAAACCTTCCGGTAACCAAATGAAGTCATCCTGTATATCAATCTTCGTTTTCGGACCATACCGGAGACCCTCGTGACATCCGTGATCTCATCCGGGACTCCGAACAACATTCGGTAACCAACCATACAACTCAAATACGCATAAAACAACGTCGAACCTTAAGTGTGCAGACCCTGCGGGTTCGAGAACTATGTAGACATGACCCGAGTGACTCCTTGGTCAATATCCAATAGCGGGACCTGGATGCCCATATTGGATCCTACATATTCTACGAAGATCTTATCGTTTGAACCTCAGTGCCAAGGATTCATATAATCCCGTATGTCATTCCCTTTGTCCTTCGGTATGTTACTTGCCCGAGATTCGATCGTCAGTATCCGCATACCTATTTCAATCTCGTTTACCGGCAAGTCTCTTTACTCGTTCCGTAATACAAGATCCCGCAACTTACACTAAGTCACATTGCTTGCAAGGTTTGTGTGTGATGTTGTATTACCGAGTGTGCCCCGAGATATCTCTCCGTCACACGGAGTGACAAAACCCAGTCTTGATCCATACTAACTCAACGAACACCTTCGGAGATACCTGTAGAGCATCTTTTTTATAGTCACCCAGTTACGTTGCGACGTTTGATACACACAAAGCATTCCTCCGGTGTCAGTGAGTTATATGATCTCATGGTCATAGGAACAAATACTTCACACGCACAAAACAGTAGCAACAAAATGACACGATCAACATGCTACGTCTATTAGTTTGGGTCTAGTCCATCACATGATTATCCTAATGATGTGATCCCGTTATCAAGTGACAACACTTGCCTATGGTCAGGAAACCTTGACCATCTTTGATCAACGAGCTAGTCAACTAGAGGCTTACTAGGGACAGTGTTTTGTCTATGTATCCACACATGCACTGTGTTTCCAATCAATACAATTATAGCATGGATAATAAACGATTATCATGAACAAAGAAATATAATAATAACTAATTTATTATTGCCTCTAGGGCATATTTCCAATAGTCTCCCACTTGCACTAGAGTCAATAATCTAGTTCACATCACCATGTGATTCCAACGAATCCAACACCCATATAGTTATGGGGTCTCATCACGTCTTGCTCGTGAGAGAGGTTTTAGTCAACGGTTCTGAAACTTTCAGATTCGTGTGTTCTTTACAAATCTTTATGTCATCTTATAGATGCAGCTACTATGTGCTATTCGGAAATACTCCAAATATCTACTCTACTATACGAATCCGTTTCACTACTCATAGTTATTCGGATTAGTGTCAAAGCTTGCATCGACGTAACCCTTTATGACGAACTCTTTAACCACCTCCATAATCGAGAAAAATTCCTTAGTCTGTTTAGTTACTAAGGATAACTTTGACCGCTGATCAGTGATTCAATCCCGGATCACTCTGTGTACCTCTTAACAGACTTGCTGCAAGGCACACATCAGGTGCGGTACTCAGCATGGCATACTTTAGAGTCTACGGCTAAGGCATAGAAGACGACCTTCCTCTATTCTCTTTATTCTGCCGTGGTCGGGTTTTGAGTCTTACTCAAATTCACACCTTACAACGCAACCAAGAACTCCTTCTTTGCTGATCTATTTTGAACTCCTTCAAAAACTTGTCAAGGCATGCATCTTGTTGAAACTTCCATTAAGTGCTTTCGATCTATCTCCATAGATCTTTGATGCTCAACGTTCAAGTAGCGCAAGCCAGGTATTCCTTTGTAAACTCCTTTCAAACAACCTTGTATGCTTTACAGAAATTCTACATTACTTCTGATCCACAATATGTCAACCACATATACTTATCAGAAATTCTATAGTGCTCCCACTCACTTCTTTGGAAATACAAGTTTCTCATAAACCTTGTACAAACCCAAAATCTTTGATCATCTCATCAAAGTGTATATTCCAACTCCGAGATGCTTGCACCAGTCCATTGAAGGATCGCTGGAGCTTGCATACTTGCTACTATCTTTAGGATCGACAAAACCTCCTGGTTGTATCACATACAATGTTTGCTCAAGGAAACCGTCGACGAAACAATGTTTTGACATCCTATGTGCAATATTTCATAAATAATGCAGCAACTACTAACATAATTCTAACAGACTTTTAACATCGCTACGAGTGAGAAAGTCTCATCATAGTCAACTGTTTGATCTTGTGAGAAACATCTTTGCGACAAGTCGAGCTTTTCTTAATAGTGACTTATCACGATCATCGTCTGTCTTCCTTTTAAAGATCCATCTTTACTCAATAGTCCTATGACCATCAAGTAGTTCTTCCAAAGTCTACACTTTGTTTTCATACATGGATCCTCTCTCGGATTTCATGGCCTCCAGCCATTTGTCGGAATCCGGGCCCACCATTGCTTTCTCCATAACTCGTAGGTTCACTGTTGCTCAACAACATGACCTCCAAGACAGGGTTACCGTACCACTCTGCAGTAGCACGTGACCTTTTCAACCTACGAGGCTTGTAGTAACTTTATCCGATGCTCGATGATCACCACCATCAGCTTTCACTTCAATTGGTGTAGGCGCCACATGAACAACTTCCTGCGCCCTGCTACACACTGGTTGAAGTGATGGTTCAATAACCTCATCAAGTTCTACCACCCTCCCACTCAATTCTTTCGAGAGAAACCTTTCCTCGAGAAAGGATCCGTTTCTAGAAACAAACACTTTGCTTTCGGATCTGAGATAGGAGATGTACCCAACTGTTTTGGATATCCTATGAAGATGCATTTATCCGCTTTGGGTTCGAGCTTATCAGACTGAAACTTTTTCACATAAGTGTCGAAGCCCCAAACTTTCAAGAAATGACAGTTTAGATTTATCTAAACCTCAGTCTATACTGTGTCATCTCAACAGAAATACGCGGTGCCCTATTTAAAGTGAATGCGGTTGTCTCTAATGCATAACCCATAAACGATAGTGGTAATTCGATAAGAGACATCATAGCATGCACCATACCAAATAGTGCGTGGCTATGACGTTCAGACACATCATCACACTATGATGTTCCAGGTGGCATGAACTGCAAACAATTTCCACATTGTCTTAACTGCGTACCAAAACTCGTAACTCAGATATTCATTTCTATGACCATATCGTAGACAGTTTATCCTCTTGTTACGACGAACTTCACTCCGAAACAGAATTGAACTTTTCAATATTTCAGACTTGTGATTCATTAAGTAAATACTCTTGTATCCACTCAAATCGTCATTGAAGTAAGAACATAATGATATCCACTGCGTGCCTCAGCACCCATTGGACTGCATACATCAAAATGTATCACTTCCAACAAGTTACTATCTTGTTTCATCTCAATGAAAACAAGGCCTTGCTCATGTGGTATGATTTGCATGTCACTAGTGATTTAAAATCAAGTGAGTATAAAGATCCATCAGCATGGGGCCTCTTCATGCAATTTATACCAACATGACTCAAGCGGCAGTGCCACAAGTAAGTGGTACTATCATCATTACCTCGTATCTTTTGGCACCAATATCATGAACATGTGTGACACTACGATCGAGATTCAGTAAACCATTGAAGGTGATTATTCAAGCAAATTGAGTAACCATTATTCTCTTTAAATGAATAATCGTATTGCAATAAACACGATCCAATCATGTTCATGCTTAACGCAAGCACCAAATAACAATTATTTAGGTTTAACACCAATCCCGATGGTAGAGGGAGCGTGCGACATTTGATCATATCAACCTTGGAAACACTTCCAACACGTATCGTCACCTCGCCTTTAGCTAGTCTCCGTTTATGCCGTAGCTATCATTTCGTGTTACTAATCACTTAGCAACCGAACCGGTATCCAATACCCTCGTGCTACTAGGAGTACTAGTAATGTACACATCAACATCATGTATATCAAATATACTTCTTTTGACTTTTGCCAGCCTTCTTATCTACCAAGTATCTAGAGTTGCTCCGCCTCAGTGACTGTTCCCCTCATGACAGAAGCACTTAGTCTCGGGTTTGGGTTTAATCTTAGGTCTCTTCATTAGTGCAGCAACTGTTTTGCCGTTTCACGAAGTATCCCTTCTAGCCCTTGCCTTTCTTGAAACTGAGTGGTTTTACTAACCATCAACTATTGATGCTCCTTCTTGATTTCTACTTTCGCAGTGTCAAACATCGTGAATCGCTCAAGGATCATTGTATCTATCCTTGATATGTTATAGTTCATCACGAAGCTCTCACAGCTTGGTGGCAGTGACTTTGGAGAACCATCACTATCTCATCTGGAAGATTAACTCCCACTTGATTCAAGCGATTGTCGTACTCAGACAATCTGAGCACATGCTCAACGATTGAGATTTTCTCCTTTACTTTGTGGACAAAGAATCTTGTCGGAGGTCTCGTACCTCTTAACAAGGGCACAAGCATGAAATCACAATTTCATCTCTTTAGAGCATCACTTATGTTCCGTGACGTTTCAAAACGTCTTCGGCGCCTTGCTTCTAAGCCATTAAGTATTTTGCACTGAACTATCGTGTAGTCATCAGAAACGTGTATGCCGGATGTTCACAGCATCCACAGACGATGCTCGAGGTGCAGCGCACCGAGTGGTGCATTAAGGACATAAGCCTTCTGCGCAGCAACGAGGACAATCCTCTGCAAAGTTTGCTACTATCAACTTTCAACTAAATTTTCTCTAGGAACATATAAAAATAGTAGAGCTATAGCGCAAGCTACATCGTAGTTCGCAAAGACCATTAGACTATGTTCATGACAATTAGTTCAATTAATCATATTACTTAAGAACTCCCACTCAAAAAGTACATCTCTCTAGTCATTTGAGTGGTACATGATCCAAATCCACTATCTCAAGTCCGATCATCACGTGAGTCGAGAATAGTTTCAGTGGTAAGCATCTCTATGCTAATCATATCAACTATACGATTCATGCTCGACCTTTCGGTCTCATGTGTTCCGAGGCCATGTCTGCACATGCTAGGCTCGTCAAGCTTAACCCGAGTGTTCCGCGTGTGCAACTGTTTTGCACCCGTTGTATGTGAACGTTGAGTCTATCACACCCGATCATCACGTGGTGTCTCGAAACGAAGAACTGTCGCAACGGTGCACAGTCGGGGAGAACACAATTTCGTCTTGAAATTTTAGTGAGAGATCACCTCATAATGCTACCGTAGTTCTAAGCAAGATAAGGTGCATAAAGGATTAACATCACATGCAATTCATAAGTGACATGATATGGCCATCATCATGTGCTTCTTGATCTCCATCACCAAAGCACCGGCACGATCTTCTTGTCACCGGCGTCACACCATGATCTCCATCATCATGATCTCCATCATCATGATCTCCATCAACGTGTCGCCATCGGGGTTGTCGTGCTACTCATGCTATTACTACTAAAGCTACGTCCTAGCAATATAGTAAACGCATCTGCAAGCACAAACGTTAGTTTAAAGACAACCCTATGGCTCCTGCCGGTTGCCGTACCATCGACGTGCAAGTCAATATTAACTATTACAACATGATCATCTCATACATCCAATATATCACATCACATCGTTGGCCATATCACATCACAAGCATACCCTGCAAAAACAAGTTAGACGTCCTCTAATTGTTGTTGCATGTTTTACGTGGTGACCATGGGTATCTAGTAGGATCGCATCTTCCTTACGCGAACACCACAATGGAGATATATGAATTGCTATTTAACCTCATCCAAGGACCTCCGCAGTCAAATCCGATTCAACTAAAGTTGGAGAAACCGACACTCGCCGGTCATCTTTGAGCAACGGAGTTACTCGTAGCGATGAAACCAGTCTCTCGTAAGCGTACGAGTAATGTCGGTCCGAGCCGCTTCGATCCAACAATACCGCGGAATCAAGAAAAGACTGAGGGCAGCAAAATGCACATCACCGCCCACAAAAACTTTTGTGTTCTACTCGAGAAGACATCTACGCATGAACCTAGCTCATGATGCCACTGTTGGGGAACGTCGCATGGGAAACAAAATTTTTCCTACGCGCACGAATACCTATCATGGTGATGTCCATCTACGAGAGGGGATTTCCGATCTACGTACCTTTGTAGATCGCACAACAGAAGCGTTAGTGAACGCGGTTGATGTAGCGGAACGTCCTCACGTCCCTCGATCCGACCCGCGAACCGTCCCGCGATCCGCTCTGATCTAGTGCCGAACGGACGGCACCTCCGCGTTCAGCACACGTACAGCTCGACGATGATCTCGGCCTTCTTGATCCAGCAAGAGAGACGGAGAGGTAGATGAGTTCTCCGGCAGCGTGACGGCGCTCCGGAGGTTGGTGGTGATCTAATCTCAGCAGGGCTCCGCCCAAGCTCCGCAGAAACGCGATCTAGAGGTAAAACCGTGGAGGAATATGGTCGGGCTGCCATGGCAAAAGTTGTCTCAAATCAGCCCTAATAGCTCCATATATATAGGAGGAGGGGAGGGGAGGCTTGCCTTGAGGCTCAAGGAGCCCCAAGGGCTGCGCCACCAAGGGGAGGAGGAGTCCTCCTCCAATCCTAGTCCAACTAGGATTGGAAGGTGGAGTCCTTCTCTTCTTTCCCACCTTTCCTTTTTTTCTCTTCTTTTGGTTTTTCTTTCACTCTTGCGCAAGACAGCCTTGGACTGACCCCACCTACTTTGTGCGCCACCCCCAAGGTCCTTGGGCCCTCCCGGGTGGGTGGTCCCCCCACCCGGTGAAGATCCGGAACCCATTCGTCATTCGCGGTACATTACCGGTAATGACAGAAAACCTTCCGGTAACCAAATGAAGTCATCCTGTATATCAATCTTCGTTTTCGGACCATTCCGGAAACCCTCGTGACGTCCGTGATCTCATCCGGGACTCTGAACAACATTTGGTAACCAACCATACAACTCAAATACGCATAAAACAACGTCGAACCTTAAGTGTGCAGACCCTGCGGGTTTGAGAACTATGTAGACATGACCCGAGTGACTCCTCGGTCAATATCCAATAGCGGGACCTGGATGCCCATAATGGATCCTACATATTCTACAAAGATCTTATCGTTTGAACCTCAGTGCCAAGGATTCATATAATCCCGTATGTCATTCCCTTTGTCCTTCGGTATGTTACTTGCCCGAGATTCGATCGTCAGTATCCGCATACCTATTTCAATCTCGTTTACCGGCAAGTCTCTTTACTCGTTCCGTAATACAAGATCCCGCAACTTACACTAAGTCACATTGCTTGCAAGGCTTGTGTGTGATGTTGTATTACCGAGTGGGCCCCGAGATACCTCTCCGTCACACGGAGTGACAAAACCTAGTCTCGATCCATACTAACTCAACGAACACCTTCGGAGATACCTGTAGAGCATCTTTATAGTCACCCAGTTACGTTGCGACGTTTGATACACACAAAGCATTCCTCCGGTGTCAGTGAGTTATATGATCTCATGGTCATAGGAACAAATACTTGACACGCACAAAACAGTAGCAACAAAATGACACGATCAACATGCTACGTCTATTAGTTTGGGTCTAGTCCATGACATGATTCTCCTAATGATGTGATCCCGTTATCAAGTGACAACACTTGCCTATGGTCAGGAAACCTTGACCATCTTTGATCAACGAGCTAGTCAACTAGAGGCTTACTAGGGACAGTGTTTTGTCTATGTATCCAGACACGCACTGTGTTTCCAATCAATACAATTATAGCATGGATAATAAACGATTATCATGAACAAAGAAATGTAATAATAACTAACTTATTATTTCCTCTAGGGCATATTTCCAACAGTCTCCCACTTGCACTAGAGTCAATAATCTAGTTCACATCACCATGTGATTCCAACGAATCCAACACCCATATAGTTATGGGGTCTCATCACGTCTTCCTCGTGAGAGAGGTTTTAGTCAACGGTTCTGAAACTTTTAGATTCGTGTGTTCTTTACAAATCTTTATGTCATCTTATAGATGCAGCTACTATGTGCTATTCGGAAATACTCCAAATATCTACTCTACTATACGAATCCGTTTCACTACTCATAGTTATTCGGATTAGTGTCAAAGCTTGCATCGACGTAACCCTTTACGACGAACTCTTTAACCACCTCCATAATCGAGAAAAATTCCTTAGTCTGTTTAGTTACTAAGGATAACTTTGACCGCTGATCAGTGATTCAATCCTAGATCACTCTGTGTACCTCTTAACAGACTTGCTGCAAGGCACACATCAGGTGCGGTACTCAGCATGGCATACTTTAGAGTCTACGGCTAAGGCATAGAAGACGACCTTCCTCTATTCTCTTTATTCTGCCGTGGTCGGGTTTTGAGTCTTACTCAAATTCACACCTTACAACGCAACCAAGAACTCCTTCTTTGTTGATCTATTTTGAACTCGTTCAAAAACTTAGCTGGAACCCGTTCCATCTCGCTCTAGGGCGGTTAAGCCACAAGAATAGAGCACGAGGCTCTGATACCAATTGAAAAGGATCGATATGGACCTAGAGGGGGGTGAATAGGTACAAATCCAAATTTTAATAATTACTTAGCAATTTTAGGCAAAAGTGTGGAATATGAGTGTAGGCCTAATAATTGCTACGACAAGGAGTAAGCTATTTAGAGTGAAGTAAGACAAGCGGTAAACTATAATCAAGTACAAGTACGTAATAAGGATTAACACAAGTAGAGAGTTAGGGTTAGGAATAACCGAAACTCCAGGAGAGACAAGGATGTATCCCGATGTTCACTTCCTTGGAGGGAAGCTACGTCACCGTTAGAGGGGCGGATGTTACCACGAAGGCACACCAACGCCACGAAGGCTCACCCTATTCTCCCTTTGAGATAACTCCACGAAGGCGTTTCTCAATCACTAGTGGTAAGCCTTGAGGTGGCTTCCAAACCTTCACAAACTTTCCGGAGGAAATCACAATGGTTTGATTCCTCTCCGAAGACTCCTACCGCCTAGGAGTCTCCAACCTCCAAGAGTAACAAGATCACGGGGATTGCTCAAAACATGCTCAAATCACAAATCACTTTGGTGGGAAGGAGGAGAGGGAGACGATCTATCTTTTGATTGGAACAACACTCAAAGGGACTCACAAATGCTCTTGGGATCTAGGATTTGGTGTAGACAAGAGTGAGTGAGAGGAAAGGTGTTCTTGGATGTATTCTAGCTGTGTTGAACACTCTTTCACGAGGTGGGAGAAGAGTATATATAGTGGGGAGTGAAAAAAAGCCGTTGGGGACACTTTAAGTCACATAGGGTCCGGACGTCCGACGGTTGCCGGAAGTCCGGGCGTCCGCGAGGTGTCGGACGTCCGATAGGGGTCGGTCGTCCGAGGCCTGTAGATATGACTAAAAATACTGTGAATTGAACAACGGCCGGACGTCCGGAGAGGACCGGAAATCCGAGTTATTCGACTCAACTTCTTCTGGTGGGAGGTTCCGGATTTCCGTAGGGGAACGGACGTCCGGCCCTCGGACGTCCGGAGGGAGCCGGAAATCCGAATTATAGAGCTCATGTTCTACTGATGCAGGGCTCCGGATTTCCGAGGCTGGTCGGACGTCCGGCCCTCGGACGTCCGAAGGGAGCCGGAAATCCGAGTTATAGAGCTCATGTTCTACTGGTGCAGGGCTCCGGATTTCCGAGGCTGGTCGGACGTCCGGCCCTCAGATGTCCGGAGGGAGCCGTAAATCCGAGTTATATGACTCAAATACTTCCGGTGGAGGGCTCCGGATTTCCGAAGCCTGTCGGTCGTCCGGCCCTCGGACGTCCGGACAATAGACCTGTTTTGAGATAAGAACAGAGTGGAGAATATGTGGATATTGGGTATGACAGTGAAGATGTGGTATGAGCAAGTTCATCGCAAAACCTGTGATCCCCTCTTAATAGTGCGGGATCCCTTTACTCAATATCAGTAAACTCAAAAGAATAGTCCCCATCATCTTTTCTTAATACTGAGACTTCTCGAAATATAAATCCCGATCTTCTCAGACCACCTTTGGCACATAATTCTGAATCTACTAAAGTACTTGACATCCTGAGATACACTCAACAAATAGGATTAGTTTCCTATGTATGTGTTGTCATTAACACCAAAAGTCGATTAGGGGCATAGCATGCACTTTCATGGGGACCTCATGGGCTAAGGAGAGAGGGCACCCCAGCCCACCAGGGGGCTGGATGCAGCCCCTCTCCCCAATCCACTTTGGTCGAAGGGGGTGGTGGGCCCCCTTGGGGCGCCGCCAGCCCAACTTGGGTGGCAAGGCACCTAAGTGGGGGGGCACCCTAACCCTAGCCGCCGCCTCCCCCCTCCCTTGGATGCCAACCCCTAGAGGGTAACCCTCGGGAGCCCACCCCTCTCCCTTCCTCCTATATATAGAGAGGTAGCGAGGGGGCAGCCACACGACAATCTTGTCGCGATGCTGCCCCTCCTTTCCCTCGCAGTTCCTCTCCTCCATAACCCCTTGACGAAGCCCTGCTGGGCTGTCACCACCAACACCTCACCACGCCGTCATGCTGCCGGAGGACTCGAGCTGCTACTTCGCCATTGCTCACTGGATCGAGGAGGTGAAGGTGTCATCAAGCTGTATGTGTGTTGAATGCGGAGGTGCCGTCTGTTTGGCACTTGATCGGGAGATCGCGGGACGGTTCGTGTTTGGATCGGGAAGACATACCACTACATCAACCGCGTTCTTGAACGCTTCCACTTAGTGATCTACAAACTTATGTAGATCCAATCTCTCCACTCCTAGATGGTCATCACCATGGATAGAATTGTTTGCACGTAGGAAATTTTTTGTTTCCCATGCAACGTTCTCCAACAAGGAGGGGGACGGTGACCCCCCTATATGCACGACGTCTAGTAGTTGTGCAGTGTAAGGGGCGCGGACGTGGAAGGTGGCGTAGGACACTTTGGTCTTTGGGTGCTTGCCTCGCCCAACCTGGAGAAGAGAACGTCGGTCTTCTTCCGGGTATTCAGGGCCACACGCAACATCAAGATCACCAAGCTGGTGGTCCTTATGTCTCTCGACCCCACCAGGTAATGTCATCTTCTAATTTTCATTTGTCCTTAAATTCATCATCTCATGCATTTAAAATACACAAATTAGCTAGTGTTTATTTGATGTTGGGCTTGTTTGTTCTGTGTAGGACATCTCTGAACCTGAACTTGTATAAGCCGATCTATGTAGCCTTTGTTAATACCGACATAACAAACGGCAAGATATCCCTCAGAATCCTGGTATGCTACCATTCAACATGTCCTCATGCTATACAAGTTAGAATGTGTTGCTTCTTGCTTTCCTCCCCCCATTTTCCTTCGTAGACTGATGGGTCGGTTGTCGAGAGCTTTGGGGAAGCAGGGATGGCCTCAACCCCCCTTGATTCCATCTGACGCTTGCCTGCAGTGATGAGACGTGCATTCACATCTTCAACAATGGAAAGGCGGACATCAAGGTGTCACAACTCATAGGGAACACTATTTTCTTAATCTAAGCTCGGTCACCAAAGACATAATCTTCGCAAATGTGCCAAACCTAAGGGGCGGTGCCCCCTCCATTTCTATTGTTGCAAGTAGCAACTTAGAGCATCTCTAGTAGACCCCGTATAATGCCCCGACCCGCAAAATAAACGTCAAAATAAGGGTATGTGCGGAAAATGCTGACAGATCAGACCCCACAAACGCGTCCGACCCGTAATATTTTTTGAGGGGCGCGGCAAAATCCCCTCCCCGACCCGCGAAAACATAGGTTTCCGCCGCGCCTATATGGTGCCCTGTATCCCATGGAAGCGGTTGGCAGGATGAACATTTCAGCTTGCGCCCTTTCCACACCCCTTCGGTCGTCGCGCCGCCATTGGTTCCCCCAGTCCGCCACCGGCAATTCCCGCCGAATCTGCAGGGTGAATCGCGCCGCTGGGGCGCCGCTACCCTCTTCCGCCTATCCGCTGCATCGGCTCCCCCGGATCCACCAATCCATGGCGGCAGGAGAGCCACCGCCGGAGATGGACTTGAGCCTGCATGAGAAGTTTCTGCTCAAGGATTCATCCGATTCGGATGACTCGGATGTTCAGACGATGCTTCTCACATTTCGCCAGCAGAGTTTAGTGATGGCCCTTGCCCTGAAGGAGCACGAAGACAAGCACCGAAAGAGGCGGCGTGGATCGACTGTCGTCCGTCTTTGCATTCCTCGAAATCGCCATCTCGGCAACGAGATGCTCATGCAAGACTACTTCGCCGCCAATCCAACATACCCGTTGCACCTCTTTTGGAGAAGGTACCGTATGCGCAAATTCCTCTTTGCTAAAATTGTTGAAGTTTGCGAGGCCAATTGTCGATATTTTACTCAAAGAAGGAATGTCGCGGGCTTGAAGGAATTTAGTGCATATGAGAAGATCTCGGCAGCTATACGGGTAATTTCATACGGTGTTTCGGCTGACTATATCGATGAGTACCTTTGCACTGGGGAAGATAGTACAACTTAGTAAGTGCGTAGGTTTGCCAAAGTGATTGTCCGTGTCTTTGGTCCTGAATATCTTCGGGCACCAAACGAGGAAGACACAAAAAATGATGGCATTTAATGAATGAAGAGGTTGGCCTGGCATGCTAAGAAGCATAGATTGTATGCAGTGGACTTGAAAAAATTGCCCAAAAGCATGGTAGGGAATGTATTGTGGCAAGTCTCGTGATGCAACAGTTGTGCTAGAGGTCGTAGCTTCACATGATATATGGATTTGGCATTGCTTTTTGGGTATGTTGGGTACTCTAAATGATATCAATGTGTTGCAACGGTCTCATTTGCTTGCTAGGCTTGCTAGTGGTGATGCTCCAGCTTGCAACTACAATATCAATGGGCATGAATACATAAAAGGATACTATCTTGCAGATGGTATATACCCTTCTTGGTGCACATTTGTGAAGAGCATAAAAGACCCCCAAAGTAGGAAAGAGTCCGAATTCACAAGGGCACAAGAGGCAGCCCGAAAAGACATTGAAAGAGCATTTGGGGTTTTTCAATCTAGGTTTGCCATTGTTCGTTGTCCTACTCGGTTTTGGGACAAGCGATCCTTAAAAACATCATGACATGATGTGTTATTCTTCACAATACGATTCTCAAACATGAGAGATGCATGAACTTGGAGTTCTTCTATGACAATGTGGGCATCCGTGTCAAACCAGCTAGAGACGCTAACCGAATTAGAGCTTTTCTTCAGACCTACAGGGAGATTGAAAATGCAAACACCCACTGTCAACTTCAGAAGGATCTCATTGAGCATCATTGGCAAAGGGTTGGGCAGTAACACATTCTATTTTCTCCATTCATTTTCATTTCATTCATGTGTGATTTGTATACGGGATAAGTTTTGTATTCATGTGTGACATTCATTTAATTTGCTATGGTGATTTGAATAATTATTGTACTTTGGATGATTACTGTATTTGTAACATCGACATTTTACTTATATTGCACATGGTGAGTAATTCTGATTTACGGGGTATTCGGTTTACGGGTCGACGCGGTGGCACCCGAGCATACCCCGCATTGACGACCCATATAATAGCACCTTCTGCGAATATCCTTTTATACGAGCCCGTTTTGGCGGGTCTGCCTCAGTCCGCGCCCGTGCCGGCCCGCAAAAACCATTTCTCGCGAACTGTATACGACTTTTACGGTTCGGCAATATATGGGGTCTGCTAGAGATGCTCTTACGGTGCAAGAAATGAAGAAACCGTCACTTATTTTCTGAAATATAAATTATCCTTTTGTTTTATGGAAGTAAAGAGCGAATCTTGCTTAGGTCATGTAGAAAGAAATTATTCCTGAATTTAAGGTTGCAATTCCTCTTTGGCCTATCGTTAGTCATTTTTACCAAAAAAAGAGCTATTGCTATCCTAATATGGCAGGTTGGCCATTCTGTCATGGCCCACATGGGAAATAATATACCACCTCACCATGGGGTGGTGTGTGTGGGTGGGGTGGGGGGGGGTTGAGGGAGCTCTACTTGGCTAAAATCGTTGTTTTCGCACTTTTGAAGCCGTTCAATGCAAAAATGAACCTTATTATAAACTTTAACACATGGACGAAGCCAACCAAAATAATCATTGGGGTTATCTTCATAGGCTATAAGGGTTCAGGACTAATTGTTCTTCAACAAGCAAAAGATAGTGTTATCTAATTTTATTGAGGTCAATTAATCCCAATGCTTTACCTAATTTCATTATGGTCAGTTAACCCCAGTGCTATAGTGCTAGCTTCGTCTCTTGCTTTAACATAACCTAACCCTTCCTATGCGGCACCCCAGTGTCTATGGAGTTTCTGTCTCACTGTCCAACGTCGAAGGCCATGACGTTTCTCCCGTGCGCAACGACATGGTCCAACCGTTTCTCGGTTGCAATGCCCATGTCCATGACATTTCATACTACTACAACAATGCCATGGTGTTTGGTGTTACTAAAAGGGTTAGAATGTGCTAAAGTTTTCCACAATGTTTATTTTGTGTCGAAATTTTGCAGAAGAGTCAAAACGGTGACTTTACGTTTAAAAAAAGAAGTTATTTTAGCTCTCTGTTTTTTTTTCCTCTTTTGAGGACATGGCCCTCTGTTTTGGAGTCAAAAAAGAAGAAGGGGGAAGCCACGCACCCGTGGCGGAGCTCATTTTAGCCCATCTATCCATCTGCCGCTTCGGTTGTAACCGCCTCCCCGGAGCCCAATGGCGCGAAACGACGGGGCGGTTGGACGCACGCGCATCCATCTCCACCTCCACCTCCAGCGCAACCGCTTCCCCCCCTCCCCCCGCACGTATTCAAACCACGCCCCCGTTCGCCATTGCCCTCTCCCTTCCAGTTCGTCGGCACCAACCCACGATCACAATCCTCTCCAATCTCGAACGTGACCCGCCACCAATCCACAAGGTAATCGTCACTCCTCGTTTGTTTCGCTGCACATTCGTCGGCCGATGTTCCGGTAATCCGATGTTTGCTTGCCTAATGCCTCCTCCGATCGAGCTCCGACGAACCGCATCCGGATTCCACCGCCTTTTCTCCCGTTGTTCACCTAATCTCACTGCGCATCAGATTCATTTCGTGATAGGGTTTATTTCTGTTCACTGACATGAATGGCGATTGACGATCGTTCTCTGTCTGTGCATTGTCTTCCCCTGAAGAACCGTGAATCTCTGAACATTGTGTTTTTTCGGCTTTGCAGTTTACGCTTTACAGACGATGGCGGTATCACTCATCACCAGATTGCTAACGTGAGTAGCATAGCAGCACCCCCGCTGCGTTCAATTCCATTAATTAACTCGCAAAATTGGAAGGCATCACAGGCAAAAAATCCATTGTACTGTGATTCTCTTTGCTCTTCTGTGAAAATAACAATTATCTCTGGTCCTGCGCGCAGCCTGGCTCTGGGGTACGCGTACCCGGCTTACGCTTGCTACAAGACGCTGGAGCTGCACCCTCCGAAGATCGAGCAATTGATTTTCTGGTGCCAGTACTGGTATATAACCACATCGGCAACGACATGCATGCACCGCATCGTTTCTCCGTGTCATTCATTCTTCTGAAGAATCTGAAGTTTCTGAGCCTCTGTTGGTAATGCCGCAGGGTTCTGGTGGCGACGCTGACGGTCGTCGAGAGGTTCGCGGACTTCGCGGTGTCGTGGCTTCCGATGTACGGCGAGGCGAAGCTGCTGCTCGTACTCTACCTCTGGCACCCCGGGACAAGAGTAAGCAGTCGACCCGGAGCCCGAGAGATGATCAACATTCAGATACACTTGATTCAGTATGTGGTGTGGCCAACTCTGAACCTGAACCTGAAGCTTGATGGTGTTTGTGTTTCAGGGTGCGGGGCACGTGTACGATGGCTTCCTCCGTCCGCTGGTGGCGAGGCACGAGGTCGACATCGACCGGGGCCTGCTGGAGCTGAGGGCCAGGGCGAAGGACGTGACGGCGTCGCAGCTCAAGGCGGCGGCCGCCGTCGGTCAGGCGTGGCTCGTCGAGGCCGCCCGCCTCGTTTCGTCGCAGATGCAGGCCGCGAGGTCAGGCCGGGCAGGCGCCGCACATTGACGACTCGACCAGTTTCCAAATCTTTGGTATCTAGAAGCAGCGGTAAACTATTGAGTTAGCATTCCACACCACTGTCGTCGCAGTGGATGTTTGTATATATCTACCTAAGTACGGAGTAGGAATTATACACGAGTAACCAAAGGTCAAATGACCCTGCCACTGCAATGCAAAAACTGTTGTAAGGGCATTTCGTCCAACACTATCTATCCAGAGACACGGTTACGAAAACCGCTCATCCAATGCAGTGCCCTAAATGTCCGTATGCATTATAAAAAGACAAATCGAGCAAGGATGTGCGTAGGACACATCTAAATGTGACATAGTTATTATACATCAAAATGACTAAATGGAGCATAAAAATATGCACTCGAATCTTTACGTAAAATCAATGATATATGACTTATATATGCAATACTTATGTCATATCTAGATGTGATTTAGCAAAACCGATTAAACAATCATGACAAATTTCATGCAATATTTAATTCATGATATTTTTTACTTATTTCATTAAGTAAAGTCATGGAGGCGTTCTACGTCTTGTTCTTCCCCACGTCTAGTCATGGAGACTAAGACACGTGACACGGACATGCTCACGCCCGTCTCCCATGTCCTACTCTTCCTTGTCGGAGTATGTCGCCCGGTCATGAACGTCGCTTGTTGAGCAGAAGAATGCGGGCGGTTCGAATAGTATGTAGCCTTCCGGTCGTTGCGTCGGGCGCGAACAACCTTGTGGTCGTTGTGTCGGGCCCGAACAATGCTGAAGGCACAACTCATGCGGAGCTGATGACATAGGCAGTAGCGTCCCATCCGCCTCAATCTCCATAAGTAGGGCATCACTCTTCTCGTGCATAATGCACAACCGTCATCGGCGGATGTCGCGAGCACTGTGTATAGATTAGTACATAGCTCGCTACTCGTCTAGGAAGGTCGGACTCTCCACGACCATGGCGGTGATGATGTCGTCATTTAATTGCTCGCCGACGATCTACCTGTTCGTGAGTCGTTGTTGCTTGAGGAGCCAATGGTCGCCCACTGCTCCTCTTGCTACATCGAAATGCGAAGACCGGCAGCTCAGGCCGTGTCGGCGCTCCTTCTCCGCCAATGATGGTCTTGTAGTGTGCTTGAGCCTACGCCATGAAAAAGTCGGCAACTGGCACAAGCATGGGCTTGTCGTCGGATGCCTCTTTCATTCGTAATCGTCCTCCGAGATCTCCTCTAACAAGCTCGGAGGCATGCCGACCTCTATGCGTCGCCCATGCCAGGCCTCTCGACCATTTGCATGGGTTGACATCTCATGCTTTTGAGAGCCGTTTCCACAGTGCGATGCCACTGACCATCATTACGTGGTGGTTGTCGTGGAAGGAGGAGGAAGGGAAGTGGAGGTGCCGACAATCCTGGATGAAGGATGAAGGAGAAACAGAGGTGGTGTGTTTTTTTCTGTGCGCGGCTGTGTTTGTATAGTGAGTGGCAGTTTGAATGAGGGCACCGAGAGTGGGTTGTCAACCATGTACCTCTTCAATGTCGGGCAGGAGAACGAATGAGCAACTAACTTCAATGCGGTAGGAAGTCGTCTCGTCACCCGTCGCTTTGAGCTGACATTGAACGTAGCATGGGCGACGCTCTCGGCCGACATGACCCTTCAATGCGAGCGTGTTGTACAGCAGTGTGGACCGACATGAATGCGACACCTCTTCCCATAAGGGCGGTTGAAGCGGGCATGCGAGAGAGACTTTTGAGTGCTACAGTCGAGAAGCCCCCCCCCCCCCCCCCCCCCCGCAATTTGTGTCCGGTTTACGGGAAATCAAACAAGTGGATACAACTACAAACTTTTTAAGCGTTGGATGACAAAAAAGGCCCAACCATGTCGGTCCGGATGTTTGCGGGCATTTTACAACCAACCTTGTCTCACATTCAAAAGGTCACTTCAATTAAAGTAACTTGAATAAATCACAAAAATAATCAAATACATAAGTTTAGCTCACTTTTGATATTCGTTGGGCAACTAAAAAAGAAGTTAAGTAGATTTTTGCCTAGCGATGCCTCTTAGCGTAGGTTGACCGATTTAGGTGAGGGCTGGGTCCGCGGTTGTGGAAACGATGGAAAAAGGGGAGACGACAGCGGTGCCGCAACCGAAAAGGGTGCTTCGGCATAGCAGGGTGAGGAGGATATGGTGCCCGACAATGAATTTAGAATCAGGAGGCAAATTTCTAGCCCACAGATGTGGCTACACCGACCGTGTTTTTCTTTTGGCTTTAATTTGAATCTTTTATACCTTTTTATCCAAAAATCTAAATTATGTTAGCTTGCATATTTATTTCTTGTGACATGGGCTTTGAAATAATTAAGACAAAAATTTTGAATATGTTTTTACATGTTTTGAAAACTTCACCAAGTTTCTGCTGCTGAAACTTAAACGAACGACAAGATCAACAAGCTTCAGAAACTAAAACTTAAATCTTGGTGTGCCTTACGCGGAATGCCCCCTGTGGATTTCTTCCTTGAATCAATCAAAACTCACTAGTACCGCACTTGAAAATTCACACAGACACGCGACCGGTTTGGCTACTAGTGTAATAATGTTTCATTCGTATATAAATCGATATGCATTACAATTTTGGACAAAGATTGAGATGGTTTGAAGCGGAAACCAACAAAGGGCGAGATTATTTGGGAGGAGTGGCGTCCGTGGAGGCCAGCAGGTTGCTGCTGGTTCAGTTGAGATGCTATTGAATGTGAGATCGAGCTCAAATGCTTTTGAATGAACAGTAAACCCCAAAAAATTGTAAAATGTTTTAAAAAATTCTAAAATTTTGTGATAAGAAACATTGATGATGCATGCAAAAATTCCTAATGTAATCAACATCGACTACGGCCTGCTGGAGTTGAGGGCCCGGATGAGGGATCTGACGGCGTCTCAACTCAAGGCGGAGGCTGCGGTCGCCCGTCGGTCAGGCAGGCATGGCTCGTGGAGGCCGTCCGCCGTCGTTTCGTCGCAGCTTCAGGCTGCGAGATCAACCAATACAATGCAGAAACTGTTGTAATTTCCCATATAGGCATGGATGAACTCGATGCATCCTCATCAAACTAAAAACCCTGTCTCCCAGAAACAAGGCCACTTGAACAAAGTAATTTGAATAAATCAATCACAAGAATGATCAAATGGAAATAATGTTTCATTCGTTTATAAATCGGTGTGCATTACAATCTTGGACAAAGATTGAGATGGTTTGAGCTGGAAGCCTAGAAAGAGGTGAGATTATTTGGGAGGCGTGGCGTCCGTCGGCTTTTGCGTTCCGGCTCCGGCAGGTTGCTGCTGGTTCAGTTGAGATGCTTCAACATCCTCCAGTAGGCGGAATTCTCCATCTTGTCCACGAACGCCTCCATGTCGGCGCAGAGCGCGTCCACCGTCGCCGCGCGCTCCGTCAGCGCCCTGGCGAGCCCCTGGTCCTCGCCCCCGAAGTCCGCGGCGCCTCGCCTGAGCCTCCCGGCCACCTCGGCGAACTCCTTCGCGAAGCGCGTGGCGGCGGGGCCCTTGGCCTTGGCCTGTGCCCTGGCCACCGCCATCTGCTCCGCCGGGGACGAGGCGACGTGGGGCATCTCCTTGAAGACGTGCTCGATGTAGTCCACCGCCCCCAGGCAGACGATGTCCTCCGTCTTGGCCGTCGCCACCGTCGTGAGGCACCTGTGTCGCAGTTGGCGCGCGCCGGCCGCGATCTCCTCGGCCTCGTCGCGCCGGGCGTCGTACCACGCGGCCTGGCTGCGCAGGGCGTCTGCCATCGGCTGCTCGGCGGCGAAGAGGGCGGCGCCACGCCTGCGCTCGTCCCCGTCCGCCGCCAGGAACTCGACGACGTCTACGGTGCTGTCCTCGAGGCTTTGTGACCAATCCAGCTTCTCGAAGGCATGCAGCTGGTCCTGGTGGTAGGGTGGAGATTCCATCTCTTGAAGGGTCCTCGTCACCTCTGAACGGAAGAGAGGTAGCTTCTCCTCATCCTCTCGATCTACACCTTCATCCACCATAGACCTGAAGTGCTCCTCCTCGGTCGCCATCGTCCACGATCGATCTTTCTTTCTCTCTCCAAGGTATATATGGACGCTCCCAGCCTGCCTTGAGATCCTTCTCTCTGGAAGATATGGACGCTCCCAGCATGCCCTATGCCCTTATATAAGGAAAACGAAGAACTCTTGTCCGTCTCCCGACTCGACTCGGACTGGCTGTCAAGCGCTGAATTCGGATCGATCGGTGTGGCCTTGGATTGACAGTTTGACACACAGCTGGCCGAGAAAACAAAGCTCACACACGCTCTTTTATGTGCGCGCCTATCTCTCGCATAAAGCGAGATCTAAGGAACCCTCGCTAAAGTAAAGAGCAAAATGGGCTGGCCCAGACGCTCCGGATCCAACATCCTCATTTTGTTTTTCTGTTTTTTTTTTTCGTTTTTCTCTTATCTTTTTATTATATATATTAAAATATTTATTATCAAAAATATTTTAAGAATGTTATCAAGTATTTGAAAAATGTTAAATGCATATAGAGAATTCTTTTTATCACACATATAGAAAATGTATACAAAACATAGGAAAGGAAACAATTTGATCATGTAACTACAAAAATGTAATCAAGCTTCTGAAAAAATGTTGAACAAGTATTTGAAAATTTCAAATGTGCATAGATTTTTTTACCATGATCATGTATATAAAATTTTTAATCAAGCATTTGAAAAAATATTGAACAAGAAAAATGTTAATTAAGCATTTGAAAAATCTTAAATGTCAATAAGAAAATGTTGACCATCTATTACAAAGTAAGGAATATTTTCTATCATATACATAACAATGATTATCAAGCATTTTAAAATGTCAAATATGTATAGATAACATGACGATCATATATTCAAAAAAAATTAAACTTGTATTTAGAAAAGGCTACATGCGTCTAGAAAACATGTTGACCATGTAAACAAAAAAATGTTAAACTTGTATTTCAAAAATATTCTTCACGCATTAAAAAATAGGAATATTAAATGTTTATAGAAAAAGTGTTGACCATGTATTCAAAAATTTATCTGCAACTATAAACACAACATTCACTTTAGACATTGTTCATAATTAATTTGCACTAGTATTTAAACAAATCTTAATATAAAGTGCACACCCACTAAATCATTATCTTCCATAACTGAAAGCGAGTGATTCAAGACGCTAATCTTATTCGCAGTCATTGATGTAGACATCACTGATGACGTAAAGTACAACTGGTAGACAAACTTTTGCTCGGCATATCTCCATTTGACTATTGTTCATCTTTCGATGCTTCATGCTCCGAGCTCAAAATGATTTTGCTAGAACTTCAATAAAACCAAGTGTTTATGCTTGCATGGTCTAACCTTTCACTCGACTTACACTTTACGGTCTGTTTGTACACATATGGACATGACACACTCCAAACTACTACGTGTTATAGACGATGGCAGCACTACGAAGAGCACTCTTAACTTGATATTATCTATGAGAGATCACCCTAATAATTGACTACTACACAATCAAAGGATGCAAACAACAAAGGGATTTACAACTCAATCAATTCATAATAGCATGATACGGTACAACCCTTGGCGCCGGGGATGATTCTCCGAGATGATGCCTTAGCCACCACCCTGATCTCCAGTGCCCGATGAAGCCTCCTTGCTCCGGGGTCCTCGATAGCACGTATGTCATTCCCTTCAATGAAATAAAATAACGAGATTTGACACGTAGGTCACTAAAGTGACAATCCCTTGCCCCCATCCATCTTATCATACTGTGGCGCGAATGTCACTTAACGTCACAACATATAACCATCTCTTACATAAAATTATTATCAAGAGGAAGGCTGTGCCACATCACATGCAACCTGCAAAATCAAGTTAGACGTCCTTTGGCAAACTTTAATTACGTGGCTTATAGGGTTTCCGAATAACTCTAGCTACCTACGTCCACCATCAAGGCGATACTTCTTGTTGCTAGATTAACTTTCGACGTGTGTGAGGGAAGTAAAAATTCTCTAGCCCCACACTAAACTATACACATGACCCCTTAGAGGATCGACCATATTCATTGCCCTCTTGTGTTTGCTACAGTTCACCATTCTTAACGATGATGCAGCCCAAAAAGCTGTTAGCAAATCATCGACAACCGGAGATGTCAGAACTTTGTACAAAGCTACATCATGTCATCAATGAACTGAACCGGAGAAACACTCGAGAAAAGCATAGCAAGAACATTAAACCCTCACATCAATGTGTGATCCAGATCGAAACCTGCACCTACTCATAGAATCGCTCATGATGCCATTATTGAGAAACATAGTAAAAACAAAAACAAAAGGCCCTACGATCAATTAGGAACACTATGAAAATGCAATAACAGTTTAAATAAAATCGTTATCAACTCCGAGTTCCAGCAGGCCGACATCAATTGCGGCATGCTGGATCTCAGGGCTAGGGTGAAGGACGTGACGTCGCAACTCATCAAGGCTGTCTTCCTCGTTTGTCGCGGATTCACGCTGCGAGATCAGGGCGAGCGGGCGACCCACATTGACAAGACTTAGCATTAGTGGATGTTTATACTCTTACACGAATAGTGTAGGAATTATACATCAATAATCAATGAACAAATGACCCTGCCAATAAAATGCTAAAACTGTTGTAATTGCCCATATAGGCATGGGTGAACATCGTCCCTGATGCATCCTCACACTTAAAACCATGTCTTGCATAAAAAAGGCCACTTCAACAAGTAACTCGAATCAACCACAAGAATGATCAAATATAAAAGTCAAAATAATGTTTGATATTCGTCGGGCAACTGAAAAAGAATACACAGTTCAATTGATTTTTGGGCTCGCGGCATCGGCGAGAGGCGAAGGTTGACTGATTTGGGTACGCGGGTGGGTCAGTTTAGAGGGATGGCATCGGAGGCGTACCTGAAGAGGGTGTTCGGCAGAGCAGTGTGATGGCGAGATATCGCACGGAAGCAACAAATCCGACACAAAAATTTATACACTTTAACGAAAGTACCTTTTATATCAATCAAAACTCACAAAAATGATGAACTACAGATATTTCGATACTGCTACTCCACTTGAAAATTCACAGGAATGACATCAGACCAGTCTGGCTAGAACTAATATACCATTCATATGTAAATTGATGTGCATTACAATCCTGGATAAAGATTGATAGTTTGAAGTCGACAACAACAAAGAGTGCAACAATTTGGGAAGCGTTTGCGTTCCGCCAGATTGCTGTGCATTCAGTTGAGATGCTTCAACATCCTCCAGTAGGGGGAAGACTCCATCTTGTCCACGAACACCTTCATGTCGGCGCATAGCACGTCCATCGTCGCCGCGCGCTCCGTCAGAGCCCCGACGAGCCCCTGGTCCTCGCCCCCAAAATCCGCAGCGCCTCGCCCGAGCCTCCCGGACACCTCGGCGAACTCCTCCACGAAGCGCGTGGCCGCGGGGCCCTTGGTCTGGGCCGGGCGAATAGCTCACATGCGACGTTTTTGATGTGTGTTATCTCTCATGCGACGTCGTTGGTTGTAATGGCTCTCATGCGACATCTCCCAGCGCAGAAATAGCTGTCGTGCGACACTGCTGCCTAATCGAAAGACACATGTTTAAAACTCGAATCGGGTGAGCCCCTACATCATAAAGCAGGACCCACAGCGTGGGACCCAGTAACTTATCCAGCTCAGCATTGGTACATGAGCAATACCGCGACCTTCCCATCCTCGCCCCGCTCCCCGACAGTTGTTGTTCTTCTTCTCCGGCGACGACGGGCGGCAACGCCGTTCGGGGCCGCGACCTAGCAATGTCGAGTTCCGCTTCAGCCTTCGGCCGCTTATGGCCGCGCTATGGCGAAGTGCCCATGACAAGGTGCCCTGCATATCCACGTACCGCACCCCTGAAGCGGCTAGTCACAACGACCGACAAGAATGGCAACCTTGGGCGGGAATTCGTGAAATGCGAGAGCAAACAAGATGAGGGAAAGGTGAGATTTTACTTCTCAATATGCCAATTTTGGTTTTTGTCCCCCAATTTCATATTTTTCATCGGATTTGGGATTTAGGGTTCATCTTTCCAATTTCAGAAATTGAGGCAATGCGCCCATTTTGAGTGGCTAGATGAGTACATAGAGCGAATTCAACTGGAGGTTGCATCACGGGAGCTCGATTTACCATTGGAGGCGAAGAAGTTTGGATCTGGGGCCCCTGGATCTGGCAATTCCATTGGTGCTACTGTGGGGGATGCAGCAGGGACGGCAGAGCTGAAGAAGCTCAACAAGAAGATGAAGAAACTAATCGAATTGAAGAAGCAGGGCAATTTGATGGTCGAAATTTTTTATGTTTGTGTAATTGCTCTCGCATTTGTTTATATGATGATAATTAGTCGTTCTTGAATAGATTGGGCATCATTTGTAATCGTAATGATATGGATGTTTGAATAAAACTGTTGCGTTGTACGAATTCGGCATGTTTTCTCGTCTTCTCCACTGTTTCGGCCCCGTTTTTACAGTTCTACAGTTCGTCGTCAGTTTCAGTTTCGGTGGTAGAGGGAAAAAAGGAAAAAAAGGGTTCGTCGACAATTGCCCGAAAAGGCCAGGCCCATACAGAAGGTAGGCAGGACCATACAGAAGGTAGGCAGGGCCGAATAGAACATATTCAGGCCCATTGATAAAAAAGGTGTAGCTAGTGCAAAAAAAAGTGCACACGGCCATTGACATCTGAAAGGACGTGGGTGTCGCCTAGAGGGAGGGGGGGTGAATAGGCGCTTTAAAATAATTAAGGTTTAGGCTTGAACAAATGCGAAATAAAACTAACGTTTAATATGTCAAGCACAAAACCTACAAATAACTAGGCTCACCTATGTGCACCAACAACTTATGGTAAGCAAGATAAACAACTAAGTGATAGCAAGATATATTACAATAAACAATATGTCTATCACAAAGTAAAGTGCATAAGTAAAGGGTTCGGGTAAGAGATAACCGAGGCACGGGGAGACGATGATGTATCCCGAAGTTCACACCCTTGCGGACGCTAATCTCCGTTGGAGCGGTGTGGAGGCACAATGCTCCCCAAGATGCCACTAAGGCCACCGTAATCTCCTCACGCCCTCGCACAATGCGAGATGCCGTGATTCCACTAAGGGACCCTTGAGGGAGGTCACCGAACCCGTACAAATGGCAAACCTTGGGGGCGGTCACCGAACCCGTACACGTGGCAACTATTGGGGGCGGTTACCGGTACCCGTACAAATTGCTCGGGGCTATCTCCACAACCTAATTGGAGGCCCCGACGCTTGCCCGGAGCTTCACACCACAATGATTGAGCTCCGAGTCACCACCAAGCTTCTAGGATGCCAAAGCATCCACGAAGAACAATATCTAGGGTACTAAGTACCAAAGGTAGTAAGCTTCTCAACTTCTCACTTCCACGTATCACCGTGGAGAACTCAAACCGATGCAACTAATGCAATGACAAGAACACACGAAGTGGTCAAGTCCCTCACACTCAAATCCCTCCACAACAACAAAAGCTATGGAGAAATATGAGAGGAAGAACAAGGAGCTCACAAAGAACTCCAAGATCTAGATCCAAGGGGTTCCCCTCACATAGAGGAGAAAGTGATTGGTGGAGATGTGGATCTAGATCTCCTCTCTCTTTTCCCTCAAGAACAAGCAAGAATCATTGGAGGGATTGAGAGTTAGCAAGCTCTAAGAATGTCAACAATGGAGGTAGAACAAGAGCTCAACAGATGGATAAGGCCAAGGGGGAAGAAGACCCCCTTTATATAGTGGGGGAAGGAATCAGACCATTACCCCCACTCTCTGCCCGAGCTCCAGCGGTACTACCGCTGGCACTCCAGCGGTACTACCGCTGGCTGCAGCGGTACTACCGCTCGCACTCCAGCGGTACTACCGCTGGCCCCTGGTAGTGCAAAGGCACTACCACCGCCAAGAAAGTCTTCGCAAAAAGGTCCGTCCACGAACAACCGCTAGGCAGGCGGTACTAAGCTCCTGGAGCGGTACTACCGCTGACCAGGGGCGGTACTACCGCTAGCCAGCGGTACTACCGCCAACTCTAGCGGTACTACCGCCAACTCTAGCGGTACTACCGCTAGGTCCAGCGGTACTACCGCTCGCCACTGAAACAGCCATAACTTTCGCATACGAGCTCCGAATCGAGCAAACCCAAGCTTGTTGGAAATCTTAAGACCATGCAGTTATGAAAATGCCAAAGATATAGAGATGTGAGTCCTCTATGAACGAAGAACCGGCAAAAACTCCAACATCGAAAACATCATAGTAGATGCATATGGACTCCGTTTTCGATGAACTCGAGCTTGTCACGAGGATGACCATAAGCTCTAAAACTCACAAAGAGAAACACCAAACAAGAACCAAGAAGTATGATGCAAGGATGCAAATGGTTTGAGCTCTCAACGAATGATACGATCAAGCTACTCACTTGAGAGCCCCCTTGATAGTACATCAATCTATCCTAAACAGAAAACCTATCAAGGGCAAACCTATACCTTGCACCTCGTCCTCTTGAGCTAGATGATGATGATCTTGGCTTCCTCAAGATGGACCACCTTTCTTGATTGTGTTGGCTTGATGAAGACTAGTTTATTGCTCCCCCATACTCACTATGGGTGAGCCACTCTTCAGCATATCTTCACAAGTCCATTGCCACCACAATGGACGGCAAGCTTCAAGCATGATATCTTCGTGCTGATCCACTTGAACTTGCACATCGCAATCTTGATGACTATCACAACTTGATGTCATACTTCATGGGTTGTATGAGATCTTCCCTTTGACGCAAGCCCATGGAAACACACCTAACCCCCACATCGAACTCTCACGAAGACCATGGGTTAGTACACAAATACGTAATGGACAATGCTTACCATACCATGGGATCACTTGATCCCTCTCGGTACATCTTGTACGCTTTGTGTGTTGATCATCTTGATTTGCTCTTTGTCTGAGATCTTGATCAACCATGTGTCTCTATGACCATTCTTTGGATAATACCTTGAATACCATCTTGGTCATCGACGTCATACTTCATGGGTTGTATGAGATCTTCCCTTTGACGCAAGCCCATGGAAACACACCTAACCCCCACATAGAACTCTCACGAAGACCATGTGTTAGTACACAAATACGTAATGGACAATGCTTACCATACCATGGGATCACTTGATCCCTCTGGGTACATCTTGTACGCTTTGTGTGTTGATCATCTTGATTTACTCTTTGTCTGAGATCTTGATCAACCATGTGTCTCTATGACCATTCTTTGGATAATACCTTGAATACCATCTTGGTCATCATATAAACTCCTTGAACCCAACAGATGGACTTCAAGAAGTGCCTATGGACAAATCCTATAAATGTAACTTAAGGCAACCATTAGTCCATAGGAATTGTCATCAATTACCAAAACCACATATGGAGATATATGCTCTAACAACATCGATATATACAGACCCATTGATAAAAAAGTTGTATCTAGTGTAAAAAAAAGTGCACAGGGTCGAATAGGAAACCAACGCTGATTATAGTACTCCATCCGTCGCAATTTACAAGGCGCGCTTCAACAATCTCTGGGACCAAAAATTAACGTGCGGTAACCTCCCGGTCAGTAAACGAACCATCATCGCGCATGCACTCGTGGAGACCCAGCGAACAGAACTGCATGCAGTTATTCCACACCCCCGCATACACATCTGCATGGAGAGAAAATTATGGGCTTTATTCCACCCCCCGCATGCAGTTATTCCACCCCCGCATACACATCTGCATGCAGTTATTCCACCCCCCGCATACACATATGCATGGAGTTAAAGCAAACACGCCTAAAATCCTTTCGGTGATGAAAATGCATGAGAATGAAAGTGCGTTCTGTAAACTATGACGGAGGGAGTAGCACATTATAGTAGTACTGTCGCTTGTTTCATCCGGAGTAGTTGCATGCATATTAATTAGATCACATCAATGCATGCAGTTTATGCGTCATGTTTTTTGGGTTTGAAGAGATCTTCTAATTAATAGCATTGACTAGCAGTGCACCCAATCTCTACGTGCCTAGGTTGCAGTGCATCTTCTAATATGACTAATGCACCGAAACGGAGGGAGTATCATTTGACCGCATACAAGAATAATATGAGTAATGCATATAATATGACTTGCATGTCATATACTCCCTCCATTTCTTTTTAGTCCGCATATAATATGACTAATGCATATAATATGACTTGCATGTCAAAGTCAAAGTTAGCCTCGAAAAACGCATTTGGGGAGTAGGTTGTTATGGTGTTTTCAAAGTTTGTGCACCGGTGTTTTCAAAGTTTGTGCACTGGTGTTTCCGAGCAGTTCTCTGTCATTTCTATTGGGAGACATTAATATATTGCATAATGCATAAAATATTAATATGTTCCGAGTAGGTTGTTAGGGCTTAGGGTTTAGGTTTATGTTACAAATGTTCTTCCCTCCTCACCCATGGTTCTCCGACAAAGATAGTGCATGGAGAGAAAACATAAAACATACAATGCATAAAACATAAAACTAGATAGAAATATTACGATAAAACATAAAACATAAAATATAAGGGGCATCGGGTACCCTAGTAGCATACAACATATAAAAATACTAGATAAAAATATAAAAATACGGGCACACACGCCCCAACTACTAGATAAAAATATAAAAAAACTCCTCGGCCAGCAGAAGACTCATCGGCCAGCAGAAGTCTCCTTGGCCCCTCCTTCGCCGACGCCCCTCACTCGCGGTTCTCCGGGGGCGGCATCTGGTAGGGGAGGGCGTGCATGCCGTTGGGCTCGGGGAATATGTGGTGGAAGTTGGTGAAGATGTTGTAGGTGGTGAACGCGATGAACTCGCATCCACACCAAAACACCTGGCCGAGGAGGTGGTGCGCGTCGTAGCGGTTGGTGAAGGTGACGTAGAGGTCGATGACGAAGCCGTTGGGGTTGCCATCGACCTGCTCATGCAGGTGGAACATGGGCGGAGTGCCCGGAGGGAGGTGGCGGTAGCCGGCGTGGAGGAAGAAGCTAGCCAACTCTCTACGGCCCCTCCACCTTGAGATGGCCCAGATCCTCAGGCTATTCTCGACGACTTGGCTGGGCGGGTACTGCCTCTCCGGCACGGTGCGAGGGCGATGGTAGGTCGGGCCGTTGAACTGCATCGTGGCTCGAGTGCGGGTTGGATTTCGCTCGGAAAGAAGAAGAAGAGGAGGAGGCTTGAGAGATGAGTGTGAGAGGGATGAGGATATGGTGCCCTTTTATAGCCCCGTTGCAGCCGTAGTCAATGTACACGATTGAGCGTTTTCTCTCCTCCGCGTGGTGGCATAATTAATGGGCGTGCAAAAAAAAACGGCAGAGCATCCAAAGAGGCACGGGCGGCACAGGCGAGATGCTTCGTTTTTCATCGGCGTGAGAAATTGTGTCACCGACGCGTCCGTCCCGTGTTCTGAGGTTCGTGCACGCAATTGTTAGAAATAGCTTAGATGCGATGTACCGATGCGCCCCTCCCGCCCGTTTTAATGCGTCGCTGCATGGCGGCTAGGCTGTGTTCATTTGGCAGAATAGCTAGGCTGCGACGCAGTTGCATGGCATGCAGGGTGGCCCATCTCGCTGCGACGCACGCCAGGCTCGGCCGGACCGATTCGCTCGGCCCAACGGTCACTGAGATGATCCCCCGCTCAACGTTATCCGCTCGGCCCAACGGTCACTGAGATACTCCCCCACACCCGCGGCCTATCCGACGGCCGCAGTTTGGCGTTAGGGTTAGATCGACGGTGGACGTTTGGCGTTAGGGTTAGATGGGGTTTGGAGGCAGTCAACGGGGTTTTGAAAGGTTTGACCAAACATTCAAATGTGTGTAACTAATTCAAAAAAAAATATAAAAAATGAAAAACCAGCGCATATAGTCTTGTTATGTTACATAGTTATGATATAAAATGATAAACTTGATGTAATGATCTTTGCATGAAAAAACTTTCACAAATTGCACTATCTCGACTGAGGTTGCATAGAGTTCAAAAGAGTGAGAAGAGGGTTTCACGTTTTGAAAATTCGAAATATCAGAAACCCTCACCTTTTAGCTTCATTTTGGAGTGACTAAGCAGGATCTGAAGTTATTTTTGCATTTTGAAAATTTTAAACTTGTTTTGTTGCTGACTTTGTATTAAAGGGTGTTTTTCAAAAATAAATTAATAATATGAATACTTATTTAAAAAAAGGTGAGACTTCGTATTGATCCTATATAGGTATAATATAAGCTAAGAAAATCTTTTTGGATGATTTTGAGAAGGTGTTAGGGTTAGATGGGGTTTGGAGGAACTCAACGGGGTTTTGAAAGGTTTGACCGAACATTCAAATGTGTGTAACTAATTCAAAAAAAATCTACAAAATGAAAAACCAACGCATATAGTCTTGTTATGTTACATAGTTATGATATAAAATGATAAACTTGATGTAATGATCTTTGCATGAAAAAACCTTCACAAATTGGACTATCTCAAAAGAGTGAGAATAGGGTTTCAGGTTTTGAAAATTCAAAAAATCAGAAAACCTCACCTTAGCTTCATTTTGAAGTGACTAAGCAGGATTTGAAGTTATTTTTGCATTTAAAATTTTTAAACTTTTTTTGTTGCTGACTTTGTATTAAAGGGTGTTTTTTCAAAAATAAATTAATAATATGAATACTTATTCAAAAAAAGGTGAGACTTCGTATTGATCATATATAGGTATATTATAAGGTAAGAAAATCTTTTTGGGTGATTTTGAGAAGGTTGAAAAAAAACTTGCTTAGAAATGGGGTCGTTTTCCCTTACTTTGGAGCTTGTTTGGACAACATTTTCAGTGACTGTGAGTTGGACTTCGCAAAAAGGGTTGGATCTATGAACTAAAGTGCATAGTAGTATATAAAACAGTGCAACATCATAGAACAAACAAATGAACTCCAAAAATATTGGAGATAGGTTCAAATTTGAATGTCGATTCAAATTTGAATTTATTTTCAAGTCAAATCAACATCATAGCACATAAGTTTTACATCAAAGAACATAAGTTTTCACATCAAATGACAACAAATTTAAGTTTTCAAATCAAATCACATCACATTTGAATGATTTCGACTCTATTTCTTTTGCTTCTTTCTACCACTCGATTTCTTCTCCTTTTTTCCACTGTTTGGTTCCACAGCGCACAGTTTGTTGATGCTGATGCTCTTGCTATTCTTGCCAACAACTCCACTAGGCCCCCTCAACTTTTGCACCTGACCATCTCCCACTTCTTTAGTTTGCACTTCTGCAGATTGAGTAGATGGCACACATTGTTCAACTTCTTCAGTTTGCAACTCAACACTTGGCAACACAACCTCCAAACATGGCAACACAGTTGTCAAAGCAGATTCAGTAACAGTTTTAGTTTGCAACTCAACACTTGGCAGCACAACCTCCAAACATGGCACAACCTCCAGGCATGGCAGCACAACAGCTGCTTCATCTGCAACAGTTTCAGATTGTCCTAGCACCTGCAAAAAAGATTGAGTAACACTTTCAGTTAGCTCATGTTCAGCAGTAACAGTTTCAGTTTGCTCATGTTCAGCACTAACAGTTTCAGTTAGCTCATGTTCAGCAGTAACAGTTTCAGTTTGCTCATGTTCAGCACTAACAGTTTCAGTTAGCTCATGTTCAGCAGTAACAGTTTCAGCAGTAATAGTTCTCTTCCTTCTAAAGCCATTGAGTCTTGCTTTTTTCACTCGCCGGCATTGTTCAACAACAAGAGCCGGGCCTTTTTTTGCACGCTTCCTCCTAAAACATAAAGCATTTCACTTGGTTAGATACTAGAACAAGTAGCAAAATAAAAAACTTGCAAAAACAGTAACATAAACATACTTTGGCCTCTGAGGAGTGTAGATGCATTTGGATGAACCAATTCTGTGCCCAAGTACTTCACACAACTTGCGCCTATTTTTGTTACCTTGTTGAGCCCTTTTGGGCTTTTCATTCTTTTCTTTTTCCTTTTCCTTTTCCCCTTCCTACTACAACCACCTTTCTCAAACAAAGTTTTGAATCTGCTCTGTTTTGGCCTCCCAGCCTTTCTTCTAGTGACAGGGGGACACAAGGTAAATTCTATTTCCACCTCAGGCCACTTAGATTGGTCAGTCGGTGCAAGAATTGGACTTGCATATGCAACTTTGAATTTTTGTACTGAATAATACTCATGCAAATATGGGTGCATATTTAACCTGGGTTTAGATGCCAAAAAAAGTATTGCATGCTCACATGGTTTTCCAGTGTGTTGCCACTCTTGGCAAGTGCACTCATGCAACTCAGTATTTACCACATGCCTCTTGCCACTCTTTGTATCTCTAACTTCAGCACCCCACAAGGAAGATTTCTCAACAGATAGATGTGAAAGATTTCTACTCATGTTGACCACCTGTTGTACCACTGCTGGAAGCTTGTCCCCTTCCAAAATATTAGCAATTTTTCCTCTCAACTCCCACAAACGCATGATCATGATCCTTATTTGGTCCACCATGTCATGCACAGGCAAGTCTTTCAAATCCTTCACTTTGTTGTTAAAACTTTCTGCCAAGTTGTTATTGATATGATCACATTTTATGGCAGTATTAAAACCTGATATGTACCACAACAGAGAATGGTGGTTGTTCAACCATGAAGCAAATTCATTATCACTACATGATGTCAATATCTTACCAAGGTGATAGGAATGTGTCTGTCTGGTGTACGATCTTGCTGCCGGCCACATGCGCCCAAATTCATCTCCTATGAATTTTTTTATCAGATTCATCCACATATGTCCAAAGCACTCCCTCTACTCAGCATGGGGGAATACTTTTTTCACTGCATTTTCCAACCCTTTACATGCATCTGTGTGGATGGCCAAAGGAGAAACTGGCCCAATGCATCTTTTCAGTTGCATCATGAACCATATCCATGATGCCTCTGTCTCTGATTGAAACATCCCTATTGCAACTAGGAACATCCAGTTGTGTCCATCTAGAGCATTGCATGCAGCCAACTGACCATTCCACTTTCCAGTCAAAAAAGATGAGTCTATGCTCAAATATGGACGACAACCTGCTTTGAATCCATCTACGCAAGGCTTCAAACACATAAAAAACTTGCTGAAAAAACCTTGACATCCTTTGTTACCTCTGTATCTATCTCCACCACACTTCCAGGTGACCTCTTCTCCACCTCTGCGTTAAAACTATACAACATCCTAAATGTATTTGCCCAGTCAGCATACAATGATTTCGTGGCCCTTTGTTTTGCTCTCCACACTGTGGTATATTGCAGTTGGATGGGGTACAACTTCTCCAAGTCAACTTTAAGCCTCTTTGCAGTACTGTTTAGAGTCTTGGCTAAAATAGGACTAATCTTCTCTGCAATCCAAAGTTGTGATGTTATCTTTGAAACTCTGTGTGAAGTGGTCATACATGTATGCTGGTGTGGTATTTGATTTACCCTTACTGTATGTCCATCAGGTTGTAGTCTGGCAGATATATACCATTTGCAAGCATTGCCACCACCATCATAACCTTTGCACCGAGCATAAAATTTCTTTCGATCAGTCCATATAGTCTTGGCCTCGAAATCTTTTTTCACTGCATAGGTCCTGAAAGACATCCTAAACTCAATCATGCTTGGCCACAACTTTCCCACCTCAATAACTGGGTTCTCTTTGTCATTTGTATCATCCAAACAAACCAGCTCATTATCATTTGTATCATCCACATCATCTACAACCATTCTCATCAGCTCTTCTTCATCCTCATTTGCATTTCTAGGGCCTGTGTTACCATCAGCAGGCAAAGAACTGTCATCCTTCTCCTTATCTTTGTCATCAACTTGAATGCCAAACATTTCGGCCATATCAATGTCAGATATTGGTGCAATGACGAAAACTGTTTTTTCATTCAACTCTACTACATTCCAGTCAATAACAATCTTCCTAGCACCATGGGTTTCCTCCCCTCCATCTGCATCAATCCCTGTATCATCATGTAGTACAGTCAGTTCAGTCAACAATGCTAACATACTATTCTTTTGTGAAACCCACACATCATCTTCCAGCTGTGCAGCCATCTTTGATGGCACATAACCAACTCTGGAATTAGTTTGCAGATCAATTAGCTCTGCATAAAATGTTACTTGTTTGCATGCCCACCCTTCTTGCTGCTCAATTTCAGCAACCATGGATTCTCCATCTTCAATTCTAACATATTCACCATATTAGTTGTCGAAACGTTGCAGAGATACCTCTTGTTCTGGACCTCAAACAATACTCTCCCCAATTCTCTCCACCAAATTTCCCACGGCCTTCTCCTTCATGCTCTCTAATTCCTGGGGATCCACATCTGCAAGTTCGACATCCAACCTCACGGAGGTATCTCTATAAATGTCTTGGACACTGCCATCACTGAGCTTGGCTTTACAGGGAAAAAATGCACTATAATTGCGAATGTGGTGGCAGAATCAAAACCTCCCCTGTTTTGTCAATGGCGGGCAGCGACAGTGTAAGCTACGGTCACTACCAAATCGAGTTTGATAACAGCTCAAAGAGAAAAAAGGAAGGGGCGGCATTACCGATTTGAAGCACTGTCTCCTCGCTCCATCTAATTCAGCCCCCGCGCTCCTATCCAATCGAGATTCTAAATCGCCAACAAACAGAGCATGAGGCCACAGATCTATCCAAAATTGTGGGGAATCGGACTAGGGTTTCGAAAATACTCACTCGCAATAGCTCTGTCGCTGCCGAGAAAGGCGCTCCACCACCACGGAGAAGAAACTGCTGCCTCTGCCGGAAAAGATGCACACGGCGGCGCTGCTCGCCTATTCATGCACAGTCGAGTTGAGTATGGTCACACAGTCACCGGCCGAGTAGTGGACGGTTGACTCTTGACGATGTGGCCCTAGGTGGACCCCACCAGTCAGAGCACATTCCTAACCAAATCTCAGCCTAACTAATAGCCAGCCAGCCAGCCCCGTAAACGGGTTGTGTTTCTTGAACTATTTCTGCGTTGGGAGATGTCGCATGAGAGCCATTACAACCAACAACGTCGCGTGAGATATAATTTAACTCAACGACGTCGCATCGGAGCTAATGGCCCGTCTGGGCCTGTGCCCTCGCCACCGCCATCTGCTCCACCGGGGATGAGGCGACGTGGGGCATCTCCTTGAACACGTGCTCGATGTAGTCCACCGCCCCCAGGCAGACGATGTCCTTCATCTCCGCCGTCGCCACCGTCGTGAGGCACCTGCACCGCAGTTGGCGCGTGCCGGCCGCGATCTCCTCGGCCTCGGCGCGCCTGGCGTCGTACCACTTGGCCTGGCTGCGTAGGGCGTCCGCCAGTGGCTCCTCACCGGCGAACATGGCCGTGTCGCGCCTGCACTCATCCCTATCCGCCGTCAGGATGTTAACGACGTCGACGGCGCTGTCCTCCAGGCTCTCGGACCAGCCAAGCTTTTCGAAGGCGTCCTCGATCGTCGGGGGCAGATTCCATCTCCTGGAGGGACGTCGTCACCTCCGAACAGAAGAGGGGTAGCTTCTCCTCGTACTCTCGGTCGACGACACCTTGGTACACCATGGACGTGAAGTACGACTTCTCCTCGGCCATCATCCCCATGTTCATCACCATGGCCACCTACTCAGTGATCGATTTCTCTAAAACCGCTACTTCCTCCACTCCACGATCGATCTCTTCACCGGAAGAAGAAAAAGGTACTAGGTCGAGCTCTCTTTTTCCTTCGTGGATGAAGAATCATCAATGAATCGCGTCCCTATATATAAACACGCGTGATAGTTTCCGTCTCCTGACCCGACTCAGTCTGGGTGGGGGAGCCCCTATTTGACGTATTTTTCTTTAAATTGACGGCGCTACGTAGAGGAGATAACACGTGTGGGCCGGCCCATCAAGCCATACCGTAGGACGAAAAATGTAAGCAAAAAATTGTGAGCTCATAACCACTCCACCAAACTAATTTTGGAGACCTCCTATGTGGCACTTCAGGTGCCACTAGAGGAACGGGTGCCCCTCTTCGTGGTCCGGCCCATATAAAATGCGTTGGTTATTAAAAAAATGAAAAAAAGTTACAAAATTTTCAGAAAGTTCAGATATGCGGAAAAATCCAATCATTATGAAAAACAGTTCACAGATTTTTCGAAACATGTTCATGAATTTTCACAAAGTTCACATAATTAGAAAAAAAATATCATCGATCTTGAAAAAAAGTTCATCAACTTTTAAAATAGTTCAGTGTTTTTGAAAAAAGTTCAACAATTTAAATTATATTCATTGATTTTCAAAAAAATTCACCGATTCAAAAAAAGTTCATCAATTTTCAAAAAGTTCATCGATTTAAAAAAAAGTTCACGGGCTAAAAAGTTCATGAAGAATTTTTTGATGGGCCTGTCCATTCGAAGCGCTGCAGGCGCCGGTTAGCATATTTGGCCTGTAACCGGCGCTTGTGGCACTACATAGGCTTTGCTCTAATTTTGTTGTTTGTACCGCAGTGCGTGACCTAAAGACTTAACCTAGCGAGTTTGAATCAGATATTTTGGCGAACCAGAATTAAATACTATGGTGATATATATTTTTCCAAAAAGTGTACTTTTTTGAAAGTCTATATTTTTAAAACTTGCATTTTTTTTAATTTCTGCAACAAATCACAACAAGATATTTTTTAGAAAAACAACCAAAAAAGTGAAAAGATGAATGTATGTTTCGAAATTACAAACAATTTTTTACAGAAATAAAACAATCCGTCCGATATGATATGTGTACAAATTTTAAAAACCAAACTTTTTTTGAGTTCACAATTATTTTTAATTTTCCAACAAAATTTAAAAATGCAAACATTTTTTTAATTGCCGAACATATTTCGAAACACATACATTTTCTGAATGCGTGAACAATTTTTGCAAAAAGAACAATTGTTATTATTGACCAATTTGTGAACAAAGGGAACTATTTTTGAAAAAGGGAATACTTTTTTGAATCCCCGAAATTCATTATAAAAATAGGAACATTTTTTAAAATCCTTGAACAATTTTTGAAATACTTGAAGAATTTTTGAAAAAGAAACATTTTAAAATACTTGAATATTTTTGAAATAATTGAACATTTTTTGGAAAATGGGAACAAGAGTTGAAATTCCTGAACATTTTTTGAGTAGAAGGGAATAAACTTTGAACAATTCTACCACTTTTTTAAAACATGAACATAATTTGAAATGCACACATAGTTTTTCAATAGAAGAGAACAAAAATTGAACAATTTGTGAAAACATAACAAAATTTTAAATTCCCCAACATTTTTTGAATAGGGAGAACTTAATTTAAAAATTTCAACAATTTCTTAAAACATGAACACATTTTGAAATTCTTTAACATTTTATGAATATAAGTGAACATAATTTGAAAACCTGAACATGATTTGAAGATTTCAACATTTGAGAAAAATAATTTCTAAAATTTGGAAAATAAAGGAAAAAAGGTATCCAGAAAAGAAACAGATAACAACAACCAGAAAAAAGAAAATCGTTAAATAGAAAATAAAAACAGTGAAAAATAAAAAAACTATAAAAGAAACAACAGGAAAAAAAAAGAAAAAGAAAAAACCAGACCTGGATCTGTTGGAAACCTTCTAGAAAGTTCCCAAAACCGGGAACATTGAAATATGCAATGGGCCAGTCCATTTAGTCACCGGTGTCGTTTGGTTTGCCGGGCGAATAGGGTATTCCTAGGGTTTTCCTTGGGTGTGTGCGTTCGCGAGCTGAATTTGGATTGGTGTGGGCCAATCTGTTGCATGGCCTGCCCAAGAAAACACATCCAAAAGCTCTTTTAGGCCCCCCTTTACCTGATATCAAGTTATTGAAGAACAGCCTGCAGTCGAACGCAAATGAAAATGATATGCATCCCTTATTGCAATATACTACCTTCATTCCAAAATTACTGTCCCAAGCTTAGTACAAATTTATAGAGCTAGTACAAAGTTAAGACATTTATTTTGGGACGAAGGGAGTACATATTAGTGCTCTTTGTTTTTTTTATTTTCAATTTTTAGCAATATAGTGAACTATATTCTATAAAGTTTCCGAAAGCTTCTCACCTGGTTTTGGGAACCGTACAATTTTTTTTTCTGCGGTTTTCCCTGATGTTTTCTAAAATCCATGAGTATTTTTTTGAATTTGTGAACAATTCTTAAAATTTGGGAAATTTGTTTAATTCAGGAATATTTTTAAAATTTGTAAACAGTTTTGAAAACCACAAATATTTTCTCAAGCCACTCAAGATTTTACAAAATCGAGAAAATATATTGAAATACCCATATATGTTTTCAAATCCATAAGCATATTTCCAAATTCATGAAATGCTCTTAAATATTTGTAAAGAAAAATGGCTCAAAGAAACATAAAAGCATTTTTAGTTATTTTTAGTGATACATGAAAAGTCAAGTAGTGAAGCGCTAGCGATATAGTGGGGTGGCCAGAGTCGAGCATCGTAGGCGACCAGTCATTGTCGTATTGCTTTTAGCTATACATATAGCGGCTATCATGGTTGCCGTATAGTAAAATTGTTAGAATCACAATTCAAGGGTTAGAATCTTACAACTCTCATTCTATGATTTTGCTCATAGAATCTAAATTTCTACGATTCTGGTAGTTATGATTCTACGATTCACGATCCTACGAAGAGAACTCCGATCCGATTTAGAATCTCGTGTCTGACAACTTCGAGTCATCACGAGTAATTAGCTAATTTTCACAAATTTTATCTAGACTTGTAACTAGTAAAACTCGCATGCTATACTTTAGAACCACAACTTACTCAAATTATGCATGCTCAAAAAGGGCAATACGCACAAGTTGAGACTTTTTTTGCTTTCAGGATGATGATCCATCAAGTGGATTGCATCATCATCGTATTGAAGGATGGACATGTTATCGTCTACAAGATGAAGCATGACCTCGCCGATATGACCAACAACTTTGACATGTTTAGTGAGTGTTTTGTACATGTTTGCCAAATATCTTATTGTTAGAACCATGGAGGAAACACATCATCCTCACGACACCATAATTTTTAGTTGTTTGACCGCCTCTCCAAACAAATCCCTCTTGATCTTCACACAAACTGCCTACAATGTTGGATCGAGTCATTGTGACAATCGTTGAACAATGCCCACACTTTCGCGCTACCACAATGCCCCCCCCCCTTACAGCCGGGGCCCTAGGCGGGGTGGGCCTTTTTTGCCAGCGACTGTGGGGCGGCTCTGTCTGCTGCTTATTTTACTAGTCGCGTGTAGTCCTCGTTGACAGTCAAGGGCACTTCGACATTACACATGGGTTGGCATCAAGCGACCTTCTCCATTTTTTTTCCTACCACGAGTTAGAGAGACGAGTAGGGTTTGTCTCACGCTCTCTTAGTTCTCTCTTCCAGCTCGTCTCTCTCAATCCCGTCCAGATCCAGCTGCTCCCATGACGCCGCCTGATGAGTGTTATTTTACTCTCATCTAATCTGAGTTTAAATTGATATATTTCATAAAAAAGAAGATATTCATGTCGATATTGTCACTATTGACTAATAAATGTATATGATTTAAAAAAAATCCTTTCTTTATTTTGTTTCCATATGAAAAGGCTAATTATGGACAAAATCAAGCCAATAATTGGAAATGAGTAAAGTGAAGAGAGAAGACAAGTTAGAGGTACACCAAAGGAAACATAGCACAAGACTACGTTTCATGCGACCACACCCGCTCATATGAGCAGTCGTATCATGTGGAAACCGCAGATCCTCGTCCACTGGGCAACCTTTATAAAGGGGAGGCACCAAATGGGAAACATAACATCGAGGGGGAAGCGTAAAATGTCCACTCATCATCATCTCTGTCAACCCTAGACGCGCGCCGCCATTCCATCTCCATATACACCACATGTCCTTAAGAGGAACTAGGCTTTAAAATATTAGTCGTCCCCTTGGTGGAGTCGGCATACACTTCCAAGGAAGTAGGATCAATTAATACCTTGGGATCGGTGATAGGTTTTATGCACTTAAAAGAATTAGTTAGCTGTTGGAAATATGCCCTAGAGGCAATAATAAAATGGTTATTATCATATTTCCTTGTTCATGATAATCGTCTATCGTTCATGCTATAATTGTATTAACAGGAAACAGTAATACATGTGTGAATGAATAGATCACAATGTGTCCCTAGCAAGCCTCTAGTTGGCTAGCTCGTTAGTCAATAGATGATCATGGTTTCCTGATCATGGACATTGGATGTCATTGATAACGGGATCACATCATTGGGAGAATGATGTGGTGGACAAGACCCAATCCTAAGCCTAGCACTAGATCGTATTGTTCGTATGCTAATGCTTTTCTAATGTCAAGTATCTTTTCCTTCGACCGTGAGATTGTGCAACTCCCGGATACCGTAGGAGTGCTTTGGGTGTATCAAACGTCACAACATAACTGGGTGACTATAAAGGTGCACTACGGGTACCTCCGAAAGTGTTTGTTGGGTTGGCACGAATCGAGATCGGGATTTGTCACTCCGTGTGACGGAGAGGTATCTCTGGGCCCACTCGGTAGAACATCATCATGAGCTCAATGTGACTAAGGAGTTAGTCACACGATGACGTGCTACGGAACGAGTAAAGAGACTTACCGGTAACGAGATTGAACAAGGTATAGGTATACCGACGATCGAATCTCGGGCAAGTTCTATACCGACAGACAAAGGGAATCGTATACGGGATTGATTGAATCCTTGACATCGTGGTTCATCCGATGAGATCATCGTGGAGCTAGTGGGAGCCACCATGGGTATCCAGATCCCGCTGATGGTTATTGGCCAGAGAGGTGTCTCGGTCATGTCTGCCTGTCTCCCGAACCCGTAGGGTCTACACACTTAAGGTTCGATGACGCTAGGGTTATAGGGAATTGTTATACGAGATTACCGAAAGTTATTCGGAGTCCAGGATGAGATCCCGGACGACACGAGGAGCTCCGGAATGGTCCGGAGGTAAAGATTGATATATAGGACGGATGGTTTCGGACACCGGAAGTGTTTCGGGCATCACAGGTAACGTACCGGGACCACCGGGACCACCGGAGGTGGTCCCGGGGGACCATCGAAGGGGGGTCACGACCCCGGGAGGCTAGATGGGCTAAGTGGGGAAGGGAACCAGCCCCTAAGTGGGCCGGTGCTCCCCCCACCCAGCTCATGTGCACCAGAAAAAAGGGGAAGGGGGGGGGGAACCCTAACTTAGGTGGGCCTTAGGCCCACCAGAGGGGTGCGCCACCCCCTCCTCCCCATCTGGCCGCCACAAACCCCATCTGGGAGGGCTGCCACACCCCCTAGGGTGGGAACCCTAGGGGTGGCACCCCCTCTCCCCTTCCCCTATATATAGTGGGCACTTTTGGCCTTTGGAGGACACGGTTTTCCCTCTCCCTCGGCGCAGCCCTGCACTTCTTCCTCCTCCTCTCTGCCGGTGCTTGGTGAAGCCGTGCCGGGAGACCTCCTCTCTCCACCGACACCACGCCGTCGTGTTGCTGGACTTCTTCCCCAACCTCTCCCTCTTCCTTGCTGGATCAAGGTGCGGGAGACGTCACCGGGCTGCACGTGTGTTGAACGCGGAGGTGCCGTTGTTTGGCACTAGATCGGAATCGCCGCGAGTACGACTCCATCAACCGCGTTCTAGCAACGCTTCCGCTTAGCGATCTTCAAAGGTATGAAGATGCTCTTACCCCTCACTCGTTGCTGGTCTCTCCATAGGAAGATCTGAACATGCGTAGGAAAACTTTGAATTTATGCTACGTTTCCCGCAGTGGCATCCGAGCCAGGTTTTCTATGCGTAGATTCTATGCACGAGTAGAACACAAAAGTTGTTGGCGATGGTTTGTCAATTTGCTTGCCGTTACTAGTATTATTATTTTCCGGCGGTATTGTGGGATGAAGCGGCCCGGACCGACCTTACACGTACGCTTACGTGAGACTGGTTCCACCGACAGACATGCACATCATGCATAAAGGTGGCTAGCGGGTGTCTGTCTCTCCTACTCTAGTCGGATTGGATTTGATGAAAAGGGTCCTTATGAAGGGTAAATAGCTTTGGCAGATCATCGTTGTGGCTGTCACGTAGGTAAGAAGGCATTCTTGCTAGAAACCCAAATCAGCCACGTAAAACTTGCAACAACAATTAGAGGACGTCTAACTTGTTTTTGCAGGGTTTGACATGTGATGTGATATGGCCAAAGTTGTGATGTTGCATGTATGATGTATGAGATGATCATGTTATTGTAATAGGTTTCACGACTTGCATGTCGATGAGTATGACAACCGGCAGGAGCCATAGGAGTTGTCTTAATTTATTGTATGAGATGCAACGCCATGTGCTTACTACTTTTACTTCATTGCTAACGGTTAGCCATAGTAGTAGTGATAGTAGTAGTTGGCGTGACGACTTCACGGAGACACGATGATGGAGATCATGGTGTCACGCCGGTGACGATGATGATCATGCGATGCCTGAAAATGGAGATCGAATGAGCAAAGATGATAATGGCCATATCATGTCACTATATGATTGCATTGTGATGTTTATCATGTTTTACATCTTATTGCTTAAAACGACGGTAGCATAATAAGATGATCCCTCCTAAAATTTCGAGAACGTATTCCCCTAAGTGTGCACCGTTGCGAAGGTTCGTTGTCTCGAAGCACCACGTGATGATCGGGTGTGATAGATTCTAACGTTCGCATACAACGGGTGTAAGCCAGATTTACACACGCGAAACGCTTAGGTTGACTCGACGAGCTTAGCATGTACAGACATGACCTCGAATACAAGAGACCGAAAGGTCGAACATGAGTCGTATGGTTGAATACGATCAACATGAAGTTGCTCACCATGGTGACTAGTCCGTCTCACGTGATGATCGGACACGGGTTAGTCAACATGGATCATGTATCACTTAGATGACTAGAGGGATGTCGATTTAAGTGGGAGTTCATACTTAACTTGATTAAATGAACTCAATTGTCATGAACTTAGTCTAAAAGTTGTCTTTATAAATATTGTAGATGTCCAACATCAACCTCAACTTCAACGCATTCCTAGAGAAAAACAAGCTGAAAGATGATGGTAGCAACTATGCGGACTGGGTTCGCAACCTGAAGCTCATCCTTGAAGCAAGTAAAAAGGCTTATGTCCTTAATGCGCCGCTAGGTGACCCTCCCGCTCCCGCAGCAGCCTAGGACGTTCTAAACGTCTGGCAAGCGCGGAGTGATGACTACTCTCTGGTCAGGTGTGGCATGTTATACAGTTTAGAAACGGGGCTCCAAAGACGTTTTGAGCAACACGGGGCATATGAGATGTTCCAAGAGCTGAAGCTAGTTTTTCAAGCTCATGCCCGTGTCGAGAGATATGAAGTCCCCGACAAGTTCTTCAGCTGTAAGATGGAGGAGAACAGTTCTGTCAGCGAGCACATACTCAAAATGTCTGGGTTACACGGTCGTCTGACTTCACTTGGAGTCGAACTTCCGGATGATGCTATCATTGACAGAATCCTCCAGTCTCTCCCACCAAGCTACAAAGGCTTTGTGCTTAACTACAACATGCAAGGGATGGAGAAAACCATTCCCGAGTTGTACTCGATGCTCAAGTCTGCAGAAGTAGAAATCAAGAAGGAGCATCAAGTGTTGATGGTCAACAAGACCACTAGTTTCAAGAAAGGCAGGGGTAAGAAGAACTTCAAGAAAGACGGCAAAGCTGTTGCCGCGCCCGGTAAGCCAGATGCCGGGAAGAAGAAAAAGAACGGACCCAAGCCTGAGACTGAGTGCTTCTATTGCAAGGGAAAGGGTCACTGGAAGCGGAACTGCCCCAAATACTTAGCGGACAAGAAGGCCGGCAACGTTAAAGGTATATTTGATATACATGTTATTGATGTGTACCTTACCAGCGCTCGTAGTAGCTCCTGGGTATTTGATACCGGTGCTGTTGCTCACATTTGCAACTCAAAGCAGGAACTGCGGAATAAGCGGAGACTGGCCAAGGACGAGGTGACGATGCGCGTCGGGAATGGTTCAAAGGTCGATGTGATCGCCGTCGGCACGCTACCTCTACATCTACCGTCGGGATTAGTTTTAAACCTTAATAATTGTTATTTAGTACCAGCTTTAAGCATGAACATTGTATCAGGGTCTTGCTTAATGCGAGACGGCTACTCATTTAAGTCAGAGAATAATGGTTGTTCTATTTATATGAGTGATATGTTTTATGGTCATGCTCCGCTGGTGAATGGTTTATTCTTGATGAATCTCGATCGTGATGTTACACATATTCATAGCGTGAGTACCAAAAGATGCAAAGTTGATAATGATAGTCCCACGTACTTGTGGCACTGCCGCCTTGGTCATATCGGCGTTAAACGCATGAAGAAGCTCCATACTGATGGACTATTAGAGTCTCTTGACTTTGAATCATTTGACACATGCGAACCGTGCCTCATGGGCAAGATGACTAAGACTCCATTCTCAGGAATAATGGAGAGAGCAACCGACTTATTGGAAATAATACATACTGATGTGTGTGGTCCAATGAACGTTGAAGCTCGCGGTGGTTATCGTTATGTTCTCACTCTCACCGATGATTTGAGTAGGTATGGGTATATCTACTTGATGAAGCACAAATCTGAGACGTTTGAAAAGTTCAAGGAATTTCAGAGTGAGGTTGAGAATCAATGTGACAAAAAAAAATTAAATGTCTATGATCCGATCGTGGAGGAGAATATTTGAGTCACGAGTTTGGCACACACCTAAGGAAGTGTGGAATCGTTTCACAACTGACGCCGCCTGGCACACCGCAGCGCAACGGAGTGTCTGAACGTCGTAATCGCACTTTATTAGATATGGTACGATCTATGATGTCTCTCACCGACTTACCGCTATCATTTTGGGGATACACATTAGAAACTTCAGCATTCACTTTAAATAGGGCACCGTCTAAATCCGTTGAGACGACACCGTATGAACTGTGGTTTGGCAAGAAACCTAAGTTGTCGTTTCTTAAAGTTGGGGCCTGCGATGCTTATGTGAAGAAACTTCAACCAGAAAAGCTCGAACCCAAAGCGGAGAAATGCGTATTCATAGGATACCCTAAGGAAACTATTGGGTATACCTTCTATCTTAGATCCGAAGGTAAAACCTTTGTTGCCAAGAACGGATCCTTTCTGGAGAAAGAGTTTCTCTCGAAAGAAGTAAGTGGGAGGAAGGTAGAACTTGATGAGGTAATTACACCCCCTCTCGAACAGGAAAGTAGCGCAGCGCAAGAAGTTGTTCATGTGGTGCCTACACCGACTGAAGAGGAAGTTAATGATGATGATCATGAAGCTTCGGATCAAGTTGCTACTGAACCGCGAAGGTCCACAAGGGTACGCTCCGCGCCAGAGTGGTACGGCAACCCTGTGATGGAAATCATGTTGTTAGACAACGGTGAACCTTCGAACTATGAAGAAGCGATGGCGGGCCCGGATTCCAACAAATGGCTTGAGGCCATGAAATCCGAGATAGGATCCATGTATGAGAACAAAGTATGGACTTTGGTGGACTTGCCCGATGACCGGCGAGCCATAGAAAATAAATGGATCTTCAAGAAGAAGACCGATGCAAACGGTAATGTAACCGTTTACAAAGCTCGACTTGTCGCAAAGGGTTTTCGACAAATTCAATGAGTTGACTACGAAGAGACTTTCTCTCCCGTAGCGAAGCTGAAATCAGTCCGAATCATGTTAGCAATTGCCGCCTTTTATGATTATGAAATTTGGCAAATGGACGTCAAAACAACGTTCCTTAACGGGAACCTTAAGGAAGAGTTGTATATGATGCAACCAGAAGGTTTGTCGACCCTAAGGGTGCTAACAAAGTGTGCAAGCTCCAGCGCTCCATCTATGGGCTGGTGCAAGCATCTCGGAGTTGGAACATTCGCTTTAATGAGGTGATTAAAGCGTTTGGGTTCATACAGGTTTACGGAGAAGCCTGTCTGTACAAGAAAGTGAGTGGGAGCTCTGTAGCTTTCCTCGTACTATATGTGGATGACATATTATTGATGGGGAATGATATAGAGATGTTGGAGAGCATAAAGGCCTATTTGAACAAGAGTTTTTCAATGAAGGACCTTGGAGAAGCTGCATACATATTAGGCATCAAGATCTATAGAGATAGACCGAGACGCCTCATAGGTCTTTCGCAAAGTACATACCTTGACAAGATATTGAAGAAGTTCAATATGGAAAACTCAAAGAAAGGGTTCTTGCCAGTTTTGCAAGGTATGAGATTGAGTAAGACTCAGTCGCCGACCACGGCAGCAGATAGAGAGAAGATGAGTTCTGTCCCCTACGCTTCAGCCGTGGGCTCTCTAATGTATGCCATGCTGTGTACCAGACCTGATATAAACCTTGCGATAAGCTTGGTAGGGAGGTACCAAAGTAATCCCGGTGCGGAACACTGGACAGCGGTCAAGAATATCCTTAAGTACCTGAAAAGGACTAAGGAAATGTTTCTCGTTTATGGAGGTGACGAAGAGCTCATCGTAAAGGGTTACGTCGATGCTAGCTTCGACACAGATCCGGATGACTCTAAGTCACAAACCGGATACGTATATGTGTTGAATGGTGGGGCAGTGAGCTGGTGCAGCAGCAAGCAAGAAGTCGTGGCAGCATCTACATGTGAAGCGGAGTACATAGCTGCTTCAGAAGTGGCTCATGAAGGAATTTGGATGAAGGAGCTCATCACCAACCTTGGAGTGGTTCCAAGCGTGTCGGGTCCTATGACACTCTTCTGTGATAACACTGGAGCCATTGCCATAGCCAAAGAGCCCAGGTTTCACCGGAAGACGAAGCACATCAAGCGCCGCTACAACTCCATCCAGGACCATGTCCAGAGTGGAGTGATAGATATTTGTAAAGTACACACAGATCTGAATATTGCAGACCCGTTGACTAAACCTCTTCCACGAGCAAAACATGATCAACACCATGATGCTATGGGTGTTCGATACATCACAATGTAACTAGATTATTGACTCTAGTGCAAGTGGGAGACTGTTGGAAATATGCCCTAGAGGCAATAATAAAATGGTTATTATCATATTTCCTTGTTCATGATAATCGTCTATCGTTCATGCTATAATTGTATTAACAGGAAACAGTAATACATGTGTGAATGAATAGATCACAATGTGTCCCTAGCAAGCCTCTAGTTGGCTAGCTCATTAGTAAATAGATGATCATGGTTTCCTGATCATGGACATTGGATGTCATTGATAACTGGATCACATCATTGGGAGAATGATGTGGTGGACAAGACCCAATCCTAAGCCTAGCACTAGATCGTATTGTTCGTATGCTAATGCTTTTCTAATGTCAAGTATCTTTTCCTTCGACCGTGAGATTGTGCAACTCCCGGATACCGTAGGAGTGCTTTGGGTGTATCAAACGTCACAACATAACTGGGTGACTATAAAGGTGCACTACGGGTACCTCCGAAAGTGTCTGTTGGGTTGGCACGAATCGAGATCGGGATTTGTCACTCCATGTGACGGAGAGGTATCTCTGGGCCCACTCGGTAGAACATCATCATGAGCTCAATGTGACTAAGGAGTTAGTCACACGATGACGTGCTACGGAACGAGTAAAGAGACTTACCGGTAACGAGATTGAACAAGGTATAGGTATACCGACGATCGAATCTCGGGCAAGTTCTATACCGACAGACAAAGGGAATCGTATACGGGATTGATTGAATCCTTGACATCGTGGTTCATCCGATGAGATCATCGTGGAGCTAGTGGGAGCCACCATGGGTATCCAGATCCCGCTGATGGTTATTGGCCAGAGAGGTGTCTCGGTCATGTCTGCCTCTCTCCCGAACCCGTAGGGTCTACACACGTAAGGTTCGATGACGCTAGGGTTATAGGGAATTGTTATACGAGATTACCGAAAGTTGTTCGGAGTCCAGGATGAGATCCCGGACGACACGAGGAGCTCCGGAATGGTCCGGAGGTAAAGATTGATATATAGGACGGATGGTTTCGGACACCAGAATTGTTTCGGGCATCACCGGTAACGTACCGGGACCACCGGGACCACCGAAGGGGGGTGACGACCCCGGGAGGCTAGATGGGCTAAGTGGGGAAGGGAAACAGCCCCTAAGTGGGCTGGTGCGCCCCCACCCAGCCCATGTGCACCAGAAAAACGGGGAAGGGGGGAAACCCTAACTTAGGTGGGCCTTAGGCCCACCAGAGGGGTGCGCCACCCCCTCCTCCCCATCTGGCCGCCACAAACCCCATCTGGGAGGGCTGCCGCACCCCCTAGGGTGGGAACCCTAGGGGTGGCACCCCCTCTCCCCTTCCCCTATATATAGTGGGCACTTTTGGCCTTTGGAGGACACGGTTTTCCCTCTCCCTCGGCGCAGCCCTGCACTTCTTCCTCCTCCTCTCTGCCGGCGCTTGGCGAAGCCCTGCCGGGAGACCTCGTCTCTCCACCAACACCACGCCGTCGTGTTGCTGGACTTCTTCCCCAACCTCCCCCTCTTCCTTGCTGGATCAAGGTGCGGGAGACGTCACCGGGCTGCACGTGTGTTGAACGCGGAGGTGCCGTTGTTCGGCACTAGATCGGAATCGCCGCGAGTACGACTCCATCAACCGCGTTCTAGCAACGCTTCCGCTTAGCGATCTTCAAAGGTATGAAGATGCTCTTACCCCTCTCTCGTTGCTGGTCTCTCCATAGGAAGATCTGAACATGCGTAGGAAAATTTTGAATTTATGCTACGTTTCCCAACATTAGCATGTCCTTAACCTCGCCCACTACGATTGATTTAAGGCGAGATGCACATCTAAATAACCCCAAGTGAACATAGTTTGGTCCATCACCGCGGGAGTTTCCTCCTCCTTGTCCCGTCATTAACCATACTCTTTAGGCGGTAAATACCTTCATAAAGAGAAAAGGCTATCAAACAACCACACCCGCTCATATGAACGGTGGTATTGCATGGAAACCGAGGCTCCTCATCCATCGGAAGAACCTTTATAAAGGGGACGATGCCAAATGGATCGCGGGGGAAGCACAAAACAACTAGTCATCATCATCTCCATCAACCCTAGCCTCCACTGTTTCTATCTCCATAGCCACCACCTCTCCTTGAGAGATACGAGGCTTTAAACTATTCGACGTCCCCTTGGCGGAGTCGGCACCTACTTTGAAAGGATCGATATGGTTGGCTAGAGGGGGGGTGAATAGACAACGACCACTTTTTAATTAATCTGAGCAAGATAAGGTAAACACTATACGGGTTCACAAATAATATGACAATGAGGTGAACCCTATAGAGGCTAACAACGAGAGCTATTAAGACAAGTAAGATATAGTCACAAGCATAAGCAAATACAAAGTAAAGGATAGAGATAACCACAAGTGGAGCCGATGGAGACGAGGATGTGTTACCGAAGTTCCTTCCCTTTGACAGGAAGTACGTCTCCGTTGGAGCGGTGTGGAGGCACAATGCTCCCCAAAAAGCCACTAAGGCCACCGTATTCTCCTCACGCCCTCGCACGATGCAAGGTACCGTGATTCCACTATAGGTGCCCTTGAAGGCGGCGACCGAACCTTTACAAACAAGGTTGGGGCAACTCCACACAAAGCTTGGAGGCTCCCAACTAAACCACGAAGCTTCACCACAATGGAATATGGCTTCGAGGTGACCTCAACCGTCTAGGATGCTCAAACACCCAAGAGTAACAAGATCCGCAAGGGATTGGTGGGGGAATCAACTTTTCTTCTAGTGGAAGTGTGGATCTAGGCCTTCTCAACCAATCCCTAAAGAATCAACAAGTTTGATTGGCTAAGGAGAGAGATCGGGCACTTTTGAGCTTGGGGCGCAACAATGGAGCTTAGAGAGGTAAGAGATAGGGTTCCTCAGCTAGAAGAACCCTTTATATAGTGGGGGGAAAATCAGACCGTTTTCCCACTCTTTGCCCGAGCTCCAGCGGTACTACCGCTGCCTGCAGCGGTACTATCGCTTGCACTCCAGCGGTACTACCGCTGAACAGGGGCGGTACTACCGCTGGGACTCCAGCGGTACTACCGCTGACACCAGCGGTACTACTGCTGGCCCCTTGGTAGTGCAAAAGCACTACTACCGCCAAGAAAGTCTTCGCAAAAAGGTCCGTCCACGAACTACCGCTAGGTAGGTGGAACAAAACACCTGGAGCGGTACTACCGCTGGCCAGGGGCGGTACTACCGCTGGCTGCAGCGGTACTACCGCTAGCAGTCCAGCGGTACTACCGCTAGAACCAGCGGTACTACCGCTGGGGACCATTTTGCAAAGATGCGAGAAACAAAGTGGCGAGGGCCGCTCCAAAGATAGAGGAAAGGGAGAATGAAGTGTGCGTGTGCAAAGATAGATTCCATCCAAACCTTTCCACTACGGATCCCCTCTTAATAGTACGGCTTTCCTATGACTCAAATAAAGAGAATCATAGAGAGCGCCGTGCTTCCGTTCCATGAGAGAGGAGACGTGTCGTCTTGTGCCGTTGACGTGTGTTATCTGAAACCTTAACACACACCGTTAGTCCTGTACGGTACTGTCATCAATCACCAAAATTACTTAGGCATAAACTATGCCCCAACAATCTCCCCCTTTTTGGTGGATTGATGACAATACCGGATTTGCACAGAGAATAATATGAGAACAAAAAGATAGAGATATATGACAATACGGGGCATATGACTCACAACATATGATGGAAATAAATCTCACACAAGTTCATGTCTCACAAAAGATAGCAAACTAGAAGCAAACCAAGTTCGAAGCAAACCACATGAAATAAAGCAAAGCAACGCAAAGTTCGAATATGAAAGCAAATCCTAGACTCTCTCCCCCTTTGGCACAAGACACCAAAAAGGGGCACACCTAATGCCACAGGTAGCTACTCCTCATCTTCAGCATCCCCAGACTCATCTGTCCCCTCCTGATCGGTCTGCTCCTCCTCTTCCGCCTCATCGCCAAACCACTGGTATCCTTGAGCCTGCATCCAAGTAGCCTCAGGAGTGATGTCGTCCTCTGAGCCGCTGGAGATGTCCACATCCAGGGTCCTGAGAACACGCTTATGCCTCTGGCGGCTCTCCTTCTGAGCCACGTGCGTCTGGTACTGACCCTTGGCCTGCATACAGAAAAGGGTCTTCATCTTGTCATGCAGTTTGATAGCCCAAGATGGCATGGCAGACGAGCGGGACTGAGAGGCGGTTCCTCTGTCAGCAGCAGTCTCTGTATCAGTATCCATGTGTTGAGAGGAAGTGGATGGGTTGGCCCATTTGTCCTTGACGCGAAGCTTGATCGGGTCATGCACAATGTAGTCTGACTGAGCGTAGAGCACCTCCTCCGGAAAAGCCTTTTGCCACTTATGGCGAATATATGCGAATAGATAGGGCCCGTAGATGGGAACCTTACGCATGATGATGCAGTTCCATAGCTCCGTGAACATCACATCAGAAATATCCAGAGGGGCAGACTCCTGAGACATAGCCTCCTCACACAGCAGCAGCATCTCAGCCAAGGAACCATGAACCTCGTCGAAGTTACCAATGCGAGGGAAGAGGGTGTTGCGAAGGATCCGGTGCATGATGTCCAGATGCTTGGGGAGCACACCCTTCCTCACATAGAGCTTCTGCAGTCTGTCCTTTGTGGGGGCCCTATCGGTGGGGGCTGCAGCATGAGGACGTAGCCCAAGTGGAGTGTCAGCTCCCTGGAAGTCAATGTTGAGGAATTGCATGAACTCACGCCAGGTACCGGTCATCTTCTGAGTCCCAGTCATCCACACCATAGAGCGCTCTGCATCAGGAGAGAAGTGGACCGTGACATAGAACTGAGCAACAACAGTGGGATCAAAATCTGTCTTGTATGTGATGATGTCCTTGATGCCCAGTTTGTCAATCAGAGAGAGGGCATCACCAAAATAGTCCAGGTTCCGCTGAAGATGGGCTAGGTCAATCCACTGAACGGAGACATAGTTTTTCTTGAAATGTGCAACAACATCCCGGTAGATCCGGCACTGATCCCTTGCCCAGACATGGTCAACATCCTTGATCACAGCCCGCTCGTTGAGATAGTGGTTCTGAGTGCGAAACTGCAGAAAGTCCTTGGGGGACATTGTACGGACATTGACCCTCTTCTCCTTGTGTGCGACCTTCTTGAAGGACTGCCTTTTGGGTTGCAGACCTGAGGTGGCAGACCCCTCGGGAGCCTCTTGGTTGCGATACTGCTTTGATTGCGTGTCACGAGGGGGGTTCGAACGGCGAGAGCCACCTGTGACACAAAACACACAGCGAAAAGAGGCGACAAAAAGAGTCCAGGCAACGAACCTTTGAAAATGCAGAAGAAATAAACACGCGTTGCTAAGCACGTAAAAGGAATACACAGTGAATGCTCCTGGCGGTAGTACCGCCACCCCTGGCGGTAGTACCGCTGGGGCCTAGCGGTAGTACCGCTACCTTTGGCGGTAGTACCACTGGGGGTCATAGCGGTAGTACCGCTACCCCGGGCGGTAGTACCGTTGGGGGTCATAGCGGTAGTACCGCTACCCCTGGCGGTAGTACCGTTGGGGGTCATAGCGGTAGTACCGCTACCCCTGGCGGTAGTACCGCTGGGGTCCTAGCGGTAGTACCGCTACCCCTGGCGGTAGTACCGCTGGGGTTTGACTTTTCAGATCTGACAGATAAAAACCGTTACGAGGGCATGGGCCGTATATGAACATGAAGACTCCACCCCAGCCCTACTTTACACGAGGAACACTAGTAACACGAAATATGTACATGCTTAGGCAAGAGAGAGCAGGTTTTAGATCTAATCCAAACAAAGTTCAAGAGCTAGATCTAAAACAAGTAAATCCTATGGCATGGCAGCAAAATCAACAACAATCTATTGGACCTATACTTCCCTCAAGTATCTCCTTCATGCCACCCATGAACTAGCCATAAGATCAAAGATATGGATTCAATCCCCAATGCTCCTATCTCTAGAACGAGAACATCAACAAAATAGAAGAAGGGAGGAGCTTTACCGGGATTCATGGCTCTTGGAGGAGGAAGGAGAGGTGGAGCAACCCTTCCAAACCAACGGGGAGAAGGAGCTCCACGAAACGAGATCCAAACAGGGAGTTTTCGGTCTAGGGGAGGGAGGAGCCGCGAGGAAGAAGAAACAGGAGAAAAACGGGCTCCCCTCCTTTATATAGCCCAAGGGGTACGAGCCAGCGGTAGTACCGCTGAGGTCCCAGCGGTAGTACCGCCAGGTGCAGCGGTAGTACCGCTGGGGTCCTGGCGGTAGTACCGCTCCCCCTAGCGGTAGTACCGCTCCCCCTTGAGGCAGCCCTAAAAATTTCCTAGCCGGTCGTGTTAGATGGGAATCCTGGCGGTAGTACCGCTATCCCTAGCGGTAGTACCGCTGGGGTCCTGGCGGTAGTACCGCTACCCCTGGCGGTAGTACCGCTACCCCTGGCGGTAGTACCGCTGGGGTCCTGGCGGTAGTACCGCTACCCTGGCGGTAGTACCGCTGTGAATGTCGCAACGTGGCTAAGGAAAAGATATGAACTTGGGCACATGACAAGTGAGTAAAAGGATAGCATCTAGGAAAAAGTACTGACTTGTCATTTGTATATCCTTTCTTCGATACGCAAGAAAGGGTGGAGGGGCGGTGGCCGAGGCCACCTTTGTTTGAGACAATGGTATGACACCGCGAAGAATTATCCTTGGGTTCATGACCAATGCTCGTCTTTGAAGCACAAGTGCCATTTAACAATGGCTAAAGTGAAAGACTAGATTGATTTATGCATAATGGGGGGAGGGAAAGTTCATTGAGAGAACAACACTCCCCCTATGTCCATGCCTACATCTAGGCCAAGATGGAATGCAAAGTGAGGTACAATATGCCTAGTTTCAATCCACATTACTTGAATCAATGATATTTAGCTCATGCCTTAACTCCCGGAACCTTGCTTCATCTAGAGGCTTAGTGAAAATATCTGCAAGTTGCTCTTCAGTGTTGATGAAGTGAACCTCAATATCACCTAGCTTGATATGTTCACGAATGAAGTGATGACGAATATCAATATGTTTGGTTTTGCTATGTTGCACTGGGTTGAGGGAAATCTTGATGGCGCTTTGATTGTCACATAGAAGAGGCACTTTGTCACAATTGACACCATAATCCTTTAAAGTCTGCCTCATCCATAGCAATTGTGCACAACAACTTGCAGCTGCCACATACTCAGCTTCGGTGGATGATAAGGAGACGCAATTCTGCTTCTTTGAAGACCAACTTACCAAAGAGCGACCAAGGAATTGGCATCCTCCAGACGTTGACTTCCTCTCCACACAATCTCCTGCCCAATCTGAGTCAGAATAGCCAACTAGATTGAAGTTTGCTCCTTTGGGATACCAGAGGCCAAAGTTTGGGGTATGAGCCAAATATCGAAAGATTCGCTTAACAGCCATGTAATGACTTTCTTTTGGTGCGGATTGAAACCGTGCACATATCCCTACACTCAACATAATATCCGATCTAGATGCACAAAGGTAAAGGAGGGATCCAATCATGGAGCGGTATACCTTTTGATCCACTGCTTTACCATTGGGATCACTGTCAAGCTTGCATCTTGTTGGCATGGGAAACTTGACCGGCTTGACATCTTCGAGCTCGAACCATTTGAGCATGTCTTGTGTGTACTTGGCTTGTTTGATGAATGTCCCTTCTAGACCTTGTCTAATCTCGAACCCGAGGAAGAACTTCAACTCTCCCATCATGGACATCTCAAACTTCTCAGTCATTAGTGCAGCAAATTCTTCATTTAATGAAATGTTAGGAGAGCCAAAGATAATATCATCAACATATAGTTGGCATATGAACAAATCCCCTTTAACCCTCTTAGTAAAAAGAGTGGGATCTATTTTCCCAATTTCAAACCCACGATCTTGTAACAACTCAGTAAGATACTCATACCACGCGCGTGGGGCTTGTTTAAGGCCATAGAGTGCCTTATTAAGTTTGTACACATGATTGGGGAGCTTGGGATGTTCGAATCCCGGGGGTTGTTTGACATAGACCAACTCATTCAAAGGACCATTAAGAAATGCACTTTTCACATCCATTTGCTATAATTTGAAGTTATGATGAGAAGCAAATGCAAGTAACATGCGAATAGATTCTAGACAAGCAACCGGGGCAAAGGTTTCACCGTAGTCGATACCCTCGACTTGGGAGTAGCCTTGAGCCACCAATCTTGCCTTGTTTAGAATCACAATTCCATTGGCATCTTGCTTGTTCTTGAATATCCATTTGGTCCCGATGACATTATGTTCCTCCGTTGGCCGAGGCACTAAATCCCAGACTTGGTTGCGCTCGAAGTTGTTAAGTTCTTCGTGCATGGCCATAAGCCAATCCTCATCATCGAGCGCTTCCTGTACCTGTTGAGGTTCACAATATGAGACAAACGCGTGATGCTCACAATAATTCCAAAGCTGTTGACGGGTGGATACTCCCCTTTTTAAACTGCCAAGTACATTCTTCATAAGATGTGACTTGACTCTCAGCTTGTTCGCATTCTTGGCTGCTCGACGCTCCAAGAGTTCTTCATTAGATAACGGGGGAGCATCGACTTGTTTCTTTTGCTTGCCCTTGCGTCTTGAGCTGGTTGTTGGAGCTCCAGACGGGAATTGTGAGACAGTCTCCTGATCATCTTGTCCTTCGACTTGAGCAGGTTCACTAGTTTGATCTTGTATTAGTGGTTGCTCTTGATCTTGATCTTGTGCAGGTTCGGAGTCTTGGGGTAGTGCTTGAATATCATGGGGCACATCACCATTGTTAGGCAATTGATCTTGACCGTGAGCTTGATCAACTTGTTGAGAGTCTTCTCTTTGTTCATCGGAAGCGTGTGGGGCTTGTGGGGGTGATGGCTCCACTTGAGTAGAGCATTGTCCTTCTCCTTCGGCCACAAGGGGTTCCTCAATGGGGAGTATTTGACCAATCCCCATTCTTCTTATGGCTTCGGGAGGAATTTCATCACCTATATCACAAAGACCACTTTGCTCCACTTGGGAGCCATTATTTTCATCAAACTCTACGTTACACATCTCCTCAATTAGTCTGGTGGACTTGTTGAGGACACGGTAAGCATGAGAGTTTGTAGCATAACCAACAAAGATACCCTCATGTGCTCTAGAATCAAATTTAGCTAACCGTGCTCCCTTTTTGAGAATGAAACACTTACAACCGAATACCCGGAAGTACTTGAGATTGGGTTTGTTTCCATTTAGAATCTCATACGGAGTCTTGTTCAAGCCTTTGCGGATGTAGAGCCAGTTGGATGCATGACATGCTGTGTTGATGGCCTCTGCCCAGAAGTTATATGGAGATTTGAATTCTGCCATCATTGTCCTTGCAGCGTCTATCAAGGTCCGGTTCTTCCTTTCTGCCATGCCGTTTTGCTGAGGGGTATATGGTGCAGAATATTGGTGCTTTATTCCCTCATCACCTAGAAACTCATCTAGGGTGTAGTTCTTGAACTCGGTGCCGTTGTCACTCCTAATCATCAAGATCTTTGCTTCATGTTGACGTTGCGCTTCATTAGCAAAGTTGATGACCGTTTGTTGAGTTTCACTCTTCCTTTTAAAGAAATATACCCAGGTATATCTTGAGTAGTCGTCAATAATCACTAAGCAATATTTTCTGCCTCCAAGACTATCAAATGTTGGAGGACCAAACAGATCCATATGGAGAAGTTCCAATGGCCTCTTAGTGTAGATAAGAGTCGTTGGACGATGAGCAGTTTCATGAATATTTCCTTCAATGCAAGCACTGCAAACACGATCTTTAGCAAAGCTCACATTTGTTAGTCCACGAACATGGTCCCCTGTCAGAAGACTTTGCAAAGATCTCATATTGACATGAGCTAAACGGCGATGCCAAAGCCAGCCCACGTCAACTTTAGCCATTAAACATGTCGCAGTCTTAGTGGGTCGCTTTGAGAAGTTCACCACATAAAGACCATTTTCGACAGGTCCAACATAGGCTACTTTAAGAGTCTTGCTCCTTAGGAGGACCACAGTGTCAATATTAAAGAATGTGGAAAAACCCATAATTGCAAGTTGACGAACCGAAAGTAAATTGTAGGCAAGTGACTCAACAAGCATGACCTTCTCAATAGATAAATCTTGAGAGACGACCACCTTACCAAATCCCAATACCTTTGACGAGGATGCATCGGCGAATTGGACATGGGTGGGCATAGATGGAGAAGGATGCACATCCACCACTAAGTCCTTGCTTCCGGTCATATGATTTGTTGCTCCACTATCGAGCAACCATGACACCCCGCCGGAAGCAAACTCCTGCAATAGATCAAGGCTTGGTTTTAGGTACCCATTTTTTAATGGGTCCTTTCATGTTAGAGATAAGGGTCTTAGGAACCCAGATAGCCCATTCAATATCTTCATCGTAGGAACCAACAAATCTGGCATAAACATGCCCATCACTAGCACAACATAAAACATAAGAAGAATTGAGTTTGCCGGCTGTGTTAGTAGGAACGGTTTTGCCCTTCTTGGGGTTCCCATAGTCCACCTTGTTCCTGTTCACCTTCTGAGTCCCCTCACCCTCTTTGACAAAGATGTCCATGAGGGTGAGAGATCGTTTGTTCTTGTTCTTCCTTTTACCTTTTGACTTGGAGGTAAGTCCAAGTCCTTCCTTTCCTACAACACCCTTTTGAGTGCTCAAGAGATCGTTCAGACTCTTCTCACCTTGTCTGCATGCCACAAGGCCCTTCTCAAGTTTCTCCTTTAACTTGGCATTTTCCTCCACAAGATGAACATGCTCACAACAGGGGTTAGTTGCACAAGTATTATCAATTAACACAAAGGGAGCACAAGTAGAGATCTCCTTGGTAAACTTTGCTTGGAGTTGATCATGAGACTCTTTCAAAGAGAAATGAGGACCTTTCAAGGCTTTGTAAACCTTGTCAAGTATATCAAACTCCTCTTTGAGTCTGTCACGGCCAACCTCAAGAGCATACTTTTCAGATATAAGCATGCGAGTAAGAACAACATCATGATCTAGTTTCTTTTGCATTTTAGCACAGTCATCGTTATATGACTCCTCAAGAGCCAAACGAAGAGTGCGCTCTTCCTCTAGAGCACTAGATAATTCGGCAATTTCATCGGCATAGTCACGACTATGTCCTTGGAGCTCGGAGATGGTCTCCTCATGAGACTCAATGAGGTCAGTGGCCTCACCCAGTTGTTCCAAGAGAGCAACAAAATGCTTCTTGGGTTCTCCCTTAATAGTGCACAGAAACTTATCAAGATCATGCTCATTAAGTTCCCCAACATCACTATCTTCAACACAATTTAACAATGAAGGAGCAGAAGCAATGTTGGTCTTAATGATGGGAGTTACCTGATTGATACCTTTTGCCATGAGACACTTGGTGATGTGGTTCTCGTTGGGGGCGTTGAAGAGAGACACCTTCTGGGGAGAGGTAGTGGCAATAGCAACAGTTGCCGTTGCCACTGTATCATCATCATCACCATCATCATCTGAAGGATACTCTTCCAGTGCCACCATCCCTTTTGGGTGGGGTTTCTTCACAAAGTTGTTCTTGATTGGAAATGATTTGGTTTTGTCTTTGCGAATGAGCTTGCCTCCGTTGTCTTCCCTTTTCTCATAGGGACATTCTGCCACGAAGTGACTCACGTTGCCACAGTTATAACATGTCCTTACTCGTTGTTTGGGTTTGAATCCACTCGAGTTGTTCTTGGTGAAGGTGGGTCTTGAGTTCCTTTTATTGCCCCATAATTGCCTTGATGCAAGAGCCATGTGCTCATGATAGGCATACTTTGTGTCTTCAGGGCAGCTCTCCTCTTCCTCATCTTCTTCTTCTTCTTCAAACATTGCTCTTGCTTTCAACGCAAGGTTGGGTGAAGTTGTCTTTGATCGAACACAAGCAAGTGCATTGTCGGCTGTTTCGTTCATGATTGACATTGCAATGAACTCATCCAACACCTCACTCGAAGACAAGGAGTGGAAGTCTGGCCGCTGACGAATGACAGATGACATGGCTTTGTTGAAAGGCATGATGGCTTTGAGGAACTTGCGCTTGACCCATGTATCATTCACATCCTTACTCCCATGATCTTTTAGTGCCACAGCAATAGCAGTCACCCTCCGATAGAGATCACGAGGGTCCTCGTCTTCCTTCATCACAAACTCATCGGCCTTATCAAGTATCACTTCATAGTTGGATCGTTGAATGCTTGAGCTTCCCTTGTACAACACCATAATATGCTCCCAACAGTCCTTGGCCAATGTGAAGGGACGTAAGTGGGGAAGATCTTCAGGTGGCACAGCAGACTGAAGAATAAACAATGTAGAGTGATTATATTGGTTGTCTGCATCTTCTCTTGGAGTGAGGTTGCTTGGGTCATGAGGATAATATCCTTGCTCGATAATTCTCCACAAGTTTGTTGAGCTGTGATTCAAATGAGACTTAATAGAAAATACCCACTTAGCAAAGTCACCTTTCACAAGCTTAGGAGGAGGACCAACAGGATTAAGACGAGGTGCGGGAATGGATCCTCCATAGACCATGGGGGGTGGAACTGAGGCATATGTTCCAGTCCCATCCTTTTCGTGAGATAAAGCAGGTCGCATATCTTTAGCCGCTTCCTTAGAGGAGTTGGCCTCCGAATCAGGGATGGTGGGTTTAACCACTAAAGCCGGTTCGGGTGAACCTTTAAGGCCCTCAATTAACTCTTTAAGCATGGTCTTGACTTCGCTCGTCAAGGACGTCTTGAGGGCTGCCATAGCCGTATTCAAGTCGTCCCTTGTGACCGAAGTCAAGTCCATGTCCTCGGGTTGCCCATGGTTAACTTCCTCTCCGCCTTCCATACTCTTCGGGTGGTTAAACCCTTAATAAAGAGATGTGGCTCTGATACCAATTGAAAGGATCGATATGGTTGGATAGGGGGGGGGGGTGAATAGACAACGACCACTTTTTAATTAATCTGAGCAAGTTAAGGTAAACACTATACGGGTTCACAAATAATATGACAATGAGGTGAACCCTATAGAGGCTAACAACGAGAGCTATTAAGACAAGTAAGATATAGTCACAAGCATAAGCAAATACAAAGTAAAGGATAGAGATAACCACAAGTGGAACCGATGGAGACGAGGATGTGTTACCGAAGTTCCTTCCCTTTGACAGGAAGTACGTCTCCGTTGGAGCTGTGTGGAGGCACAATGCTCCCCAAAAAGCCACTAAGGCCACCGTATTCTCCTCACGCCCTCGCACGATGCAAGGTACCGTGATTCCACTATAGGTGCCCTTGAAGGCGGCGACCGAACCTTTACAAACAAGGTTGGGGCAACTCCACACAAAGCTTGGAGGCTCCCAACTAAACCACGAAGCTTCACCACAATGGAATATGGCTTCGAGGTGACCTCAACCGTCTAGGATGCTCAAACACCCAAGAGTAACAAGATCCGCAAGGGATTGGTGGGGAATCAACTTTTCTCTTGGTGGAAGTGTGGATCTAGGCCTTCTCAACCAATCCCTAAAGAATCAACAAGTTTGATTGGCTAGGGAGAGAGATCGGGCACTTTTGAGCTTGGGGCGCAACAATGGAGCTTAGAGAGGTAAGAGATAGGGTTCCTCACCTAGAAGAACCCTTTATATAGTGGGGGGAAAATCAGACCGTTTTCCCACTCTCTGCCCGAGCTCCAGCGGTACTACCGCTGCCTGCAGCGGTACTACCGCTGGCACTCCAGCGGTACTACCGCTGAACAGGGGCGGTACTACCGCCGCCTGGCGGTACTACCGCTGGATGCAGTGGTACTACCGCTGGGACTCCAGCGGTACTACCGCTGACACCAGCGGTACTACCGCTAGCCCCTTGATAGTGCAAAAGCACTACTACCGCCAAGAAAGTCTTCGCAAAAAGGTCCGTCCATGAACTACCGCTAGGTAGGTGGAACAAAACACCTGGAGCGGTACTACCGCTGGCCAGGGGCGGTACTACCGCCAGCTAGCGGTACTACCGCTGGCTGCAGCGGTACTACTGCTAGCAGTCCAGCGGTACTACCGCTAGAACCAGCGGTACTACCGCTGGGGACCATTTTGCAAAGATGCGAGAAACAAAGTGGCGAGGGCCGCTCCAAAGATAGAGGAAAGGGAGAATGAAGTGTGCGTGTGCAAAGATAGATTCCACCCAAACCTTTCCACTACGGATCCCCTCTTAATAGTACGGCTTTCCTATGACTCAAATAAAGAGAATCGTAGAGAGCGCCGTGCTTCCGTTCCATGAGAGAGGAGACGTGTCGTCTTGTGCCGTTGACGTGTGTTATCTGAAACCTTAACACACACGGTTAGTCCTGTACGGTACTGTCATCAATCACCAAAATTACTTAGGCATAAACTATGCCGCAACACGCTTCGAAGGAAGTAGATCAATTACTACCTTGGGATTGGTGATTGGTTTTATGCCCTCAAGGAATTTAGTTAGGATGTTCTTGATCTTGTCCACTACAGCTAACTTAAGACCATAGCCTCATCAAAATCACCCCGAGTCCGATTAACCATAGTCGGGTCCATGGCCACGGGTATTTCCTCCTTCCCGCCCCATTGTTAACCATACTCTCTAGGCGGTAAAGCCCTTAATAAAGAGACAAGGATCTCATACCAATTGGAAGGATCAATATGGTCGACTAGAGGGGGGCGAATAGGCGACTAACAATTTTTAGCTTCTTTTAACACTTTGGGCTTAACAAAAAAAAGGTAATCTTGATATTTAACTCAGTAGAAAACCTATATGATGAGGTCAACAATAAGAACACAAGCAAGCACAAGAGATACAAACACAATATAAGCTTGCACAAGTTAGAAGTAACCACCAGTGGAGTTGATGAAGACGAGAATGTATTACTGAAGTTCTCTTCATTTAGGGAGGGGTACGTCTCCGATGGAGCGTTGTGGAGGCATAATGCTCCCCAAGAAGCCAATAGGGCCTTTGTATTGTCCTCACGCCCTCGCAGAATGCACGATGTGGTGATACCAGTAGTGATGCGTGATACGTTGGCAATTTTTGATTGTTCCATGCTATTATGTTATCATTTTAGAACACTTTTTATGAACTTATCTATCAATTTATATTATGAGCACTAACCTATTGACCCAGTGCCCAGTGCCAGTTGTTGTTTTCTGCATGTTTTTAACTTTTCAGGTTCCCGTACCAAACGAAGGCCAATTGACCTGAAACATTTTGTGATTTTTTTCTGGACCAAAACAATACCGTGGAGCATCGAAAGAAGGTCGGGAGGCACATGAGCCCCCCACAAGCCATCAGGGCGCGGGGCGGGTTTATGCTCAGATTATTCATGATAAATATTTGAGTCTCCTCTGATATATAATATTATTATTATGTGCATGATTATGATAGCTTCGTAATTCTTCCCGATCTATTGAAATAGTTTGGCCAACTAGATTGATATTTCTTCGGTGAGAGAGGTGTGTTGTAGTAGGTTCAACCTAGCGAGTTTTTATATCCCAGTGACACAATGGGACATGTTGCGTCTTTGTGTTGTTGCTACAAAGGGTAAAATGATGGGGTTTATTCATATTAATTGAGTTACTTTGTCTACATCATGTCATCTTACTCCAAGAATTAATTCGTTCATCATGAACTTCGTACGTAGAGGGGCAATCATAGAAGCACTCTTGAAGTGAATTAATACTAATAGGTATAGGCATGAGTCATCCTATTTGTATATGGACGTTATGCCTATATTTACATGATCATTGCCGTGGAAATTGCATAACTATACGCTCTTCTATCAATTGCCCAACAGTAATTTGTTCCGCCACCGTATGCTATTTTTATGAGTGATGCCATTAGAGAAAGCTATGGTCCCCGGGTCTATTCACAACATGTTGCTAAAACTCAAATACCTTGCTGCCATTTATTTGAATTTATTTTATTTTGCATTTTAAAATTATCTACAATTATCTACACACCTCATTCGCTTGCGAATAACGAGACCAAGGGGATTAACAACCCTCTTGCCCGTGTTGCGTGGAAGGTCTTTGTTCTTTCGTGTGGAGTCGTTGAAGATGGTTTTGGATTGATATACCTATTGGTTCGATAAACATTGGTTTCATAACTCAGGAAAATACTTACCCACTTTATGCTATGATTACCCGTTTCTCTTCACGGAAAACCCAACGCACATCACGAGTATAAGGGAGGATTTCTGGCGCCGTTGCCAAGGATTTAGTTTGTTCCACACAAAATCAACTATAAAGTAATTCCAGACAAAATTTCATTAAGTTGTTCCTCTATTTATTTTCTGGTATATTTATTTTGTCTCCTATAAAAAACAAAAAAACAAATATATTTATCTTTGCTTGCTTAGCTTGTCACTAGATTGCATCTTCGCTCTCTAGATTGCTCGTTACACTTGTTACTTTGCTCACGCAATCACCATGTCTCAAGATACTACTATGTTGTGTGACCTATCAAATACTAATGATAATGATTTTATTAGTACTCCTATACCACCCTCTACTATTGCGGATGCTTCTGATATTAATGCTTCATTGCGAAATCTTGTCATGAAAGATCAATTTTCGGGAAGTCCTAATGAGAATCCCGCTTCACATCTCAATAATTTTGTGGAACTTTGTGATATGCAAAAGAAAAAGTACCAGGAAAATGATATTATGAAGTTAAAATTATTTCCTTTTCACTTAGAGATAAAGCAAAAGCTTGGTTTTCATCTTTGCCACGTAATAGTATTGGAACATGGGATAAGTGTAAAGATGCTTTTATTGCGAAGTATTTTCCTCCCGCTAAGATCATTTACTTAAGAAATCAAATAATGAATTTTAAACAGCATATGATTCCAGTTCCCATTAAAAATAGGGATGGTATACTTCCCTAGAAATATAATCAAACCACCTTATGAATCTATCATGAGGGCCACTTATGGATGAAATATCAAGGATGCCAACACTTGAAACTATGCAATATGCCTAGCTAGGGCCGTAAAACAACAACGCTTGTTGGGAGGCAACCCAATAGTCATTTTTATTTTTTTTCCTTTACTTTCTATTAGTGTGTGATAACATGATTATTTCATGTGTAATTGTTTTATGTTTTAATTAGTGCCTGTGCCAAGTAAAGCCTTTGGGATGATTTGCATGATGAGTAGAATTGATATGGTGCAAAAACAAAAACTTTGACACCGAGTGAAGAATTTATATGATTTTACTGGACATCATTTTAAGCTTATTTTTTCACACACTTCTGATATAAAAATTCCCCAGGCCTTCCTAATTTTTCAGAATTGTTTGAGTCATAGAAGTATGACAATTAAATATATTACTATAGACTGTTCTATTTTAAACAGATTCTGTTTTTTGCATGCATAGTTTGCTTGTATTGATTATGCTATGGATTATATAGGGGGGTATAAGCCATGGAGAAGTTAGAATATAGTACCTTAGACTAAAGAATAATCAATTTATAACAGTACCTAAAAGTGTTTATTATGTTGCCTATACTAACGGATCTCACGAAGTTTTGTTGAGTTTTGTGTGATTGAAGTTTTCAAGTTTTGGGTATTATCTCGATGGACAAAGGAATGAGAAGTGGAAAGAGCCTAAGCTTGGGGATTGATACGTCTCCAACGTATCTATAATTTTTGATGGTTTCATGCTATTATCTTGTCAAACTTTGGATGTTTTGCATGCCTTTTATATATTTTTTGGGACTAACTTATTAACTCAGTGCCAAGTGCCAGTTCCTGTTTTTTCCATGTTTTTGACCCCTTTCAGAGGAGATTTTGAAATGGAGTCGAAATGGAATAAAATCCCTGAAAAGATTTTTTCCGTAACGAAAGAAGATCAGGAGACTTGAGAGCCAAGGCAGGGGGGCCCCAGGGGCCCCACAAGCCCTCACCCCGCGGTCAGGGGGGGAGGCCGCGGCCCACAGGCTTGTGGGCCCCCTGGACCTCCTTTGCACTAGGGTTTGCGCCTATATATCCCCAAAAATTCCACAAAAAAAATCAGGAGATCATCGAAAGTACTTTTCCGCTGCCGCAAGCTTCTGTCTCCGCAAGATCCCATCTGGGGCACATTTTGGTGCCCTGCCGGAGGGGGGATTCGGACATGGAGGGCTTCTTCATCAACACCATGACCTCTCCAATGATGCGTTAGTAGTTCACCATAAACCTACGGGTCCATAGCTAGCAACTAGATGGCTTCTTCTCTCGCTTGGATCTTCAATACAAAGTTCTCCATGATCTTCATGGAGATCTATCCGATGTAATCTTATTTTGCGGTGTGTTTGTCGAGATACGATGAATTGTGGATTTATGATCAGATTATCTATGAATCTTATTTGAGTTTCTTCTGATCTCTCTTATGCATGATTTCATATCCTTGTAATTCTCTTCGAGTTGTGGGTTTAGTCTGGCCAACTAGATCTATGATTCTTGCAATGGGAGAAGTGCTTGGTTTTGGGTTCATACCGTGCAGTGACCTCACCCAGTGACAGAAGGGGTAGCGAGCCACGCATCGTGTTGTTGCCATCAAGGGTAAAAAGATGGGGTTTTCATCATTGGTTTGAGATTATCCCTCTACATCATGTCATCTTGCTTAAGGCGTTACTCTGTTCGTCATGAACTCAATACACTAGATGCATGCTGGATAGCGGTCGATGTGTGGAGTAATAGTAGTAGATGCAGAAAGTATCGGTCTACTTGTCTCGGACGTGATGCCTATATGTATGATCATTGCCTTAGATATCATCATGACGTTGCGCGGTTCTATCAATTGCTCGACAGTAATTTGTTCACTGATTGCAATCTCAGGCGATGGCTAGACGAATGCTGATGACAACAAACCTTCCCTTGCAACAACACCAGAAGAATGCTGCTAGCACTCCCCGGCAACGGAACTAGAAGAATGTTGTTGATGGCCCACGAGCACGTGGGTTTGCAGCAGTTTTCGAGGGTAGAGTATTCGACCCAAATTTGTTGGTTAGCCAGACAGGAGGTGAGAGAATACTCTCGAGTATTAGCAGCTGAATTTGTCAGATTCAACCACACCTGAAAGATTAGTATCTGCAAGCACAGTAGTAACAACAGTAGCAACAAAGCAAAACAAGTAACAGCAGTAGCAACAGTGGTAGCAGCAGCAGAGCAAGACAAGTAACATCAGTAGCAACAGTAATAGTAGCAGTAGGACAAACTCGTAGGCAATGGGTCGGTGATTTGTTTGGATGATATTCATCATGCAACAGTTATAACATGGAGAGATATGTGGCTAGCTCCCGTTCGTCAATGTGATGTAGGCATGCATTCCGTGTGTCGTCATACGTGCTTAGGGAAAAGAACTTGCATGACAGCTATTGTCCATCCCTCCCGTGGCAGCGGGGTCCAAAAGGAAACTACGTGATATTAAGGTTCTCCTTTTAATAAAGAACCGGACCAACGCATTAGCACTTGGTGAACACATGAACTCCTCAAACTATGGTCATCACCGGGAGTGGTTCCGGTTATTGTCACTTCGGGGTTGCCGGATCACAACACATAGTAAGTAACTACAACTTGCAAGATCGGATTTAAAACACACATATATTGGTGACAACATAATAATTTCAGATCTGAAATCATGGCACTCGGGCCCTAGTGACAAGCATTAAGCATGGCAAAGTAGTAGCAACATCAATCTCAGAACATAGTGGACACTAGGGATCAATCCCCATCAAAACTAACTCGATTACATGATAGATCTCATCCTACTCATCACCGCCCAGCGAGCCTACGAATAGATTACTCACGAACGACGAAGAGCTTCATGGAATTGGAGAGGGAAGAAGGTTGATGATGATGATGGCGACGATTTCCCCTCTCCGGAGCCCAAGACGGACTCCAGATCTGCCCTCCAGATGAAGAACAGGTGGTGGCGGCGCCTCCGTATCGAAAACGCGACGAAAACTTCTCTTTTTATTTTTTTCTGGGACGAAAGGGATCTTATAGAGCTGGACTTGGGGCGGCAGAGTCGTGTGGGCCCCACAAGCCTGCCCACCGCCACCAGGGGGGTGGTGGCGGACCAAGGACTTGTGGCCCACTGGCCCACCCCCTGAGATGGAACTTGGCGCAGATATTTTTCTTATTTTCCAAAACTGCTCCCCGTAAATTTTCAGGACGTTTGGAGAACTTTGATTTCTGCACAAAAATAACACCAAGGCAATTCTGCTGAAAACAGCATCAGTCCAGGTTAGTTCAATTCAAATCATGCAAATTATAGTCCAAAACAAGGGCAAAAGAGTTTGGAAAAGTAGATACGATGGCGACGTATCAACTCCCCCAAGCTTAAAACCTTGCTTGTCATCAAGCAACTCAGTTGACAAACTAAGACAGAAAGAAAAACTTTGACAAACTCTGTTTGATCTTGTTGTTGCACCTATGTCTAACTCATAACTAGAATTTCAGCAAGATCACAAGTTAACCACATAAGAAAATGACACAAAGGTCTCATGGTAAACTAATATCAATGGCATAATCAGCTAACGAGCAAATAATAATAAGTTTCAAATACCAACACTTCAATCAAAACAAGCATGAAGCAATATGAATAGGTGGTATCTAGCTAGCTCTTTCTGAGACCGCAAAACATAAATGCAGAGCACTTTCAAAGATCAAGGGCTGACTAAACATTGTAATTCATAGCAACGAAGATCCAGTCATAGTCATACTCAATATCAATCAAAAGCAAAGCATAAAAATGACAGAGGTGCTCTCTAATTGGTGCTTATATAAGAGGAGGATGACTCAATAGGAAAATAAATAGACAGGCCCTTCACAGAGGGAAGCATTGATTTGCAGAGGTGCCAGAGCTCAAGCTTTGAAAATAGAGATAATAATTTTGGGTGGCATGCTTTCATTGTCAATGGAATGACCAAGAGTTCTCAACATCGTCCATGCTACTCATGCTATAGGCGGTTCCCAAACAGAAAAGTAAAGTTTTAACTCTCCCACCACCAATCAATCACACTCCACGGCTAGCCGAATCCTCGGGTACCGTCCATACTAACATCAATCCGGGGGAAGTCTTGTTTTACAGTTATGTTTTCGATTTAAGCGTGGAACTGGGCATTCCAATTACCGGCCCCTTTCTCGTGAACGACAGTGAATAAACACGTGTCGAGGATAACACTCCTAGCATGGAAGATACAAATAGCCCTCTGTCACCACATGAGCGGTTCGGGCATGCAAAACAGATTATTTCTTGAAGGTTTAGAGAATGGCACATGCAAATTTACTTGGAACGACAGGTAGATACCGCAAATAGGTAGGTATGGTGGACTCTCATGGAAAAACTTTTGGGTTTATGGAAGTGGATGCACAAGCAGTATTCTGCTTAGTACTAGTGAAGGCTAGCAAAAGACTGGGAAGCGACCAACAGTCATCAAGATGCAATGAGCTTGACTAACATTGAATGCAAGCATGAACAGGATATAAATCACCATGAACACGAACATCATAGAGGCTATGTTGATTTTGTTTCAACTACATGCATGAACATGCGCCAAGTCAAGCAACTTGAAACATTCAAAGGAGAATACGATCCTATCATACTACATCATAGTCATCTCAAAATCTATGTTGGCATTCAAGACAAACCATTATAAGCTCTCAGCTAAATAAGCATGGCACTAGAAACTATGATCTCTAAGTTGTCATTGCAAACATGGTTCTATCAAAACAAAGCTAAATCTGGGTCGACAAGCTAGTCATATTTACAAAAACAAAATAGATAGAGTTCATACCAGCTTTTCAGTCTCGGTCACTTCAGCATATATCATCATTGTTGCCTTTCATTTGCACGATCGAACGATGAAAACGATAATAAGCGCATTGGACTAAGCTGAATCTGCAGGCAAACACAAAGGAGAAGACAAAGTAATATGGCTCTTTGAAAGCTAAACAGGTAAGCATATGAGAACCACTAAACATTGTAACCAATATCTTCTACCTTGACATAGAGAAAAAGAAAACTATTTACACGGGAAAGCTCTCAACAAGCAAAAGAAGAAAGAAAAATCTTTTTGGGTTTTCTCAAAAGGACACAAAACAAGAAAACAAGAAAACAAAAAGAAACTAGCATGGATAATACAGTGGCAAAGTGTAAACACCGACTAACAAAGTGAAAGCATAAGCATGAATGTAAAGTCGGTGAGAACACGTACTCCCCCAAGCTTAGGCTTTTAGCCTAGCTTGGTCTACTCCCAAGGTGGGAAATAACCAGCTCCAGGATACTCTGGAGCAGACTGTGGATGCCACTGCTGTGTGAGCTCCTCTGGCTCCCATTGATAAATTGGTGTCTCGTACTCGACTGGCGGCTCGGGCACGGGCGCCTGTGGTTGGGCCAAGCCCCAATATGCGTAGATGTCTGCGGGCATAATAGTGTACCTGCCTGCATGAAGATCGAACAAAGAAGGAGCAAGCAAAGTAATAGTCTCTCGAGTACCCTGACTAAACACCAGGTTATAAATTATCCGTCTACTAGCATCTCTATCCAGAAAATCATGGCGAACCATGCTGTCATAATCCAGATATCTCTCAGGGAGAAGCATCTCTCCTTCCTCTCCCAGTCTAATGGGTATCTCAAAGTGTCTGGCAAGACGGGTAGCGTAGATACCTCCATAGACGACACCCTTGGAACGGTTCAGGTTCAACCGTTGAGCTACTATAGCGCCCAAGCTATAAGTCTTATCGTTATAAAGGCCTTCGCGCAAAACCGCAAGGTCTGGAGAACTAAGTGATCCAGCCTCCCCATGGCCAATCAAACATTTTTCCACAAATAGTGAGAAGTACCGAAGCACAGGAAAATGTATGCTAGCAATTCTAGCGCGAGACACTCCTCTCTCCTCTCCAACAGCAATAGAACCAATGAAATCCTCCAAGTCCCGTGGACGAGGGTCACGGATATCCCCAACATAAGATAATTTGCATACATTGCAAAAGTCCTGCAACGTCATGCACTGCGGGACATCGTATATCATGAACTCAACCATGGGAGGATTCTTCCTCGGATAAACTTTGAAGCTTTGAACGAAAATATTGGTGAGGAGGAGATATTGTTGGCACTTATCTTCAACAAACGTAGTAAGACCTGCGTTCTCCACCAAGTAATAAAAGTCTTCATAAAGTCCGGCGGCGCGCAAAAATTCATCACTTGGCCACTCGCACGCTCGAACTTCTGTGACTCGAGGGACTACGTACTTGGGGTGGTTCTTCTCATCCTCCTTGTGGTTACGGCTTGAAGAGCCTCTCAAGAACCTCCTCATCTTTTCCTTTTTCTAGCTCTGAAAAATTCTGAAATTTTTGGAGACTTCGAAAGAAAAGTGAATAAGGATTAACCCAACTTGTAGCAACTACTCCTACTAGTGCCTAGAGATCTTATCACGCGCTAAAGCTACTTGGGACTAGCTAAAACCAACATTTCTAGCTCAAGAACAGGGTCCCCAAGGTAGCAAGAATTCGCGAAGGATAAAGCACTAGAGCAAAAACTAATTGGACCAATGGAGGAGTCACTTACCAAGGAGTAATTTCCCCAAAACAGTTCGGAGAATGGTGCTTTGAGAAAGGAGATCAAAAATCATAGCCAAATGAGCAAGAACATGGGTTTGAGCTGCGAAGCAATTTTTTCTGGAGGTGGAAGAAGAGGCTAGGAGCTGGAATGAGTGGAGGGGGTTCCTGTGGGCCCCACAAGCTTGCACTCCGCCACCAGGGGGGTAGGTGGCGGTGGCAGGGCTTGTGGTCCACTGGTCAGGCCCCCAGGCCAGCTCTCAAGCCCAGAAATTTTCAAAAATTCCAGAAAAATCATACTAAATTTTCAGGACCATCGGAGAACTTTTATTTTAGAGGTATTTTTCTTCGGGACGCTAAAACAGAAAACAGGAAATCCTAAACTAATTCTATCATTTTTCTTCTAAGCAACAAAAAAAGAAAAATCAAAACAGAGGTATGTGACTCTTTGATTCATTCGTTTCATGGTCATCGAAAGAAATCCATCAATGAGATTGATCAAGTCCTTATGACAAAACCTTCTCAAATCGCAAAAGAGAACGGAGAATTTTCGAATAGCCACTAAGTCACCTCAATGGGAATATGTATCTCCCCAACAAGAAAATCATACTTCCTCTTGACACGAGGAATAGGGCATTCAAAGCTCCCAATGAGAATCGATGAAGTCTTTTCGATAGCATTAATGCAATGTACTGGATATCGTTTCTTCGGAAAGTGCACTGTGTGCTCATTATCGTTGACATGGAAAGTGACATTGCCTTTGTTGCAATCTATAATAGCCCCTGTCGTGTTTAAAAAGGGTCTTCCGAGGATGATAGCCATGGCATCGTCCTCGGGAATATCCAAGATAACAAACTCAGTTAAGATAGTGGTATTAGCAACCACAACAGGCACATCCTCGCAAACGCCGATAGGGAAAGCAGTTGATTTGTCGGCCATTTGCAAAGAAATTTCAGTGGGTGTCAACTTATCCAGTTTAAGTCTATGATAAAGAGAAAGCAGCATAACACTAACACCGGCTCCAAGGTCACATAAAGCAGTTCTTACGTAGTTTCCTTTAATATAGCAAGGTACAGTGGGCACTCCGGGGTCACCAAGTTTCTTAGGAGTTCCACCTTTAAAAGTGTAATTGCCAAGCATGGTGGAGATCTCAAGATCTGGTATCTTCCGTTTATTAGTCACGATATCTTTCATGTACTTGGCATACAGAGACATCTTGAGCATATCAGTTAACCGCATCTGCAGAAAGACGGGTCTTATCATCTCAACGAAGCGCTCAAAATCCTCATCATCCTTTTTCTTGGATGGCTTAGGAGGAAAGGGCATAGGTCTCTGAACCCATGGCTCCCTTTCTTTACCATGCTTCCTAGCAGTGAAGTCATTCTTATCGTACTTCTTAGGTCGTGGATTATCAGGATTAACCGAAGGTTCAATCTCCACATCCTCATCATTGCTAGGTTGAGCATTATTATGAACATCACTGTCCATATTGTCACCAGGTTCATGTTCATCACCAGATTGTGTTTCTGCATCAGACGCAAAAATATCATTAGGTTCTTCAGGGGTGACAGTATTTGGTGAACTAGCGTGCAGGTTTCTATCATCCTTCTTCTTCTCCTTAGGATGACTAGGTGTATCAGCATTGATTCCTTGAGAATCTTGATCAATTCTCTTAGGATGACCTTCAGGATACAAAGGTTCCTGAGTCATTTTGCCTCCTCTAGTAATGACTCTGATAGAGTTGTCATTTAATTCATTGAGCAGGTCATTCTGAGCTTTAAGTACTTGTTCTACCCGAGTAGTAATCATAGAGGCATGTTTACTCAGAAGCTTCAGATCATTGACATTTCTGTCTACACAAGCACTTAAATGGCTAAGCATACGAGTACTTTGTTCCAAGTGTCTGCTAACATAATCATTGAAACTCTGTTGTTTGGCAACAAAGTTGTCAAATTCATCAAAGCACAGGCTAGCAGGTTTATCAAAAGGAATATCACTCTCGTCAAACCTACGCAGAGAATTCACTTCCACTACCTGTATTGGGTTATCGAGACCATGGATCTCTTCGATAGGTGGTAGATTTTTGACATCTTCAGATCTAATGCCTTTCTCTTGCATAGATTTCTTGGCTTCTTGCATATCTTCGGGACTGAGGAATAGAATACCTCTTTTCTTCGGAGTTGGCTTAGGAGGTGGTTCAGGAATAGTCCAAGCATTATCATTGATCAAGAGGTTATTCAGTAGGGTCTTAGCTTGTTCTACAGTTTGTTCCCTAAAAACACAACCGGCACAACTATCTAGGTGGTCTCTAGAGGCATCGCTAAGTCCGTTATAGAGGATATCAAGTATCTCGTTCTTCTTAAGAGGGTGATCAGGCAAAGCATTCTGTAGCTGGACGAGCCTTCCCCAAGCTTGTGGAAGACTATCTTCTTGGAGTTGAGCAAAGTTGTATATTTCCTGCAAGGCAGCTTGCTTCTTATGGGCAGGGAAATATTTCTCATAGAAGTAATAGACCATCTCCTGGGGACTACGCACACATCCAGGAGCAGGAGAGGTGAACCAGGCTTTAGCATCATCCTTTAGAGAGAAAGGAAACAACTTAAGGATATAGTAGTGGCGGATCTTCTCCTCATTAGTGAAAAGGTTGGCTATTTCGGATAGTGTGGCAAGATGGGCTATGCCCATCTCAGACTCATAACCGTGAAAAGGATCAGATTCGACTAGAGAGATTATATCAGGGTCGACAAAGAATTCATAATCTTTATCGGTGACAAAGATAGGCGAAGTGGCAAACTTCGGGTCATTTTGCATCCTAGCTTCCCGAGATTTTTCCTTCCACTTGAGAAGTAATTTCTCAGCGTCATAGGCATCCTTACACGCAAGAAAATCCTCAGCTATCTCTCCCTCCATAACATAACCCTCAGGTATATCAGACAATTCATATCTAGGAGAGCTAGATCTAGCAGGAGCAAAAGCAGGTTCTATCTCAATAGTATCGGCAGTTTCAGAAGCATCACGAGCATTGGCAGTAACTCTAGCAATATGAGCATCAAGGAACACTCCTAGTGGAACATCAGGCAAAGGAGTATCTCTAGCAGTATCATGCATAGCATCATCAAGCAAAATAGCATCTCTAGCATCATCAGGCAAAGCAGTATCAAGCATAGCATCTCTAGCAGTATCATCAGGCATAGTATCAAGCATGGTATCATCAGGCATAGTATCAAGCATAGCATCTCTAGCAGTATCAGGCATAGTATCAAGCATAGCATCTCTAGAAGTAGTATCACAAGCATCATCAAGCACAAGCGACATATCAAGATTTCTAGCAGGAGGTGATGTCGCAAACTTACTCATAACTGAAGGTGAATCAAGTGCAGAGCTAGATGGCAATTCCTTACCTCCCATCGTAGTTGAGGGCAAGACTTTGGTCTTCGGATCCTTCAGATTCTTCATAGTGATCAGCAGATATAAATCCCAAGTGACTCAGAGAATATAGCAATACCTCCCCGACAACGGCGCCAGAAAAATGCTGTTTGCAATCTCTGGCGATGGCTAGACGAATGATGATGACAACAAACCTTCCCCTGCAACGGCACCAGAAGAATGCTGCTAGCACTCCTCGGCAACGGAACTAGAAGAATGTTGTTGATGGCCCACCAGCACGTGGGTTCGCAGCAGTTTTCGAGGGTAGAGTATTCAACCCAAATTTGTTGGTTAGCTAGACAGGAGGTGAGAGAATACTGTCGAGTATTAGCAGCTGAATTTGTCAGATTCAACCACACCTGAAAGATTAGTATCTGCAAGCACAATAGTAACAGTAGTAGCAGCAGAGCAAAACAAGTAACAGCAGTAGCAATAGTGGTAGCAGCAGCAGAGCAAGACAAGTAACAACAATAGCAACAGTAGTAGCAGCAGTAGTAGGACAAACTCGTAGGGAATGGGTCGGTGATTTGTTTGGATGATATTCATCATGCAACAGCTATAACATTGAGAGATATGTGGTTAGCTCCCGTTCGTCAATGTGATGTAGGCATGCATTCCGTGTATCGTCATACGTGCTTACGGAAAAGGACTTGCATGACATCTATTGTCCATCCCTCCCGTGGCAGCGGGGTCCAAAAGGAAACTACGGGATATTAAGGTTCTCCTTTTAATAAAGAATCGGACCAATGCATTAGCACTTGGTGAACACATGAAATCCTCAAACTATGGTCATCACCGGGAGTGGTTTCGGTTATTGTCACTCCGGGGTTGCCGGATCATAACACATAGTAGGTAACTACAACTTGCAAGATCAGATCTAAAACACACATATATTGGTGACAACATAATAATTTCAGATCTGAAATCATGGCACTCGGGCCCTAGTGACAAGCATTAAGAATGGCAAAGTAGTAGCAACATCAATCTCAGAACATAGTGGATACTAGGGATCAATCCCCATCAAAACTAACTCGATTACATGATAGATCTCATCCTACTCATCACCGCCCAGCGAGCCTACGAATAGATTACTCACGAACAACGAAGAGCTTCAAGGAATTGGAGAGGGAAGAAGGTTGATAGTGACGATGGCGATGATTTCCCCTCTCCAGAGCCCAAGACGGACTCCAGATCTGCCCTCCAGATGAAGAACAGGTGGTGGCGGCGCCTCCGTATCGAAAAAGCGACGAAAACTTCTCTTTTTATTTTTTTTCTGGGACGAAAGGGATCTTATAGAGCTGGACTTGGGGCGGCAGAGCCGTGTGGGCCTTACAAGCCTGCCCACCGCCACCAGGGGGTGGTGGCGTAGCAAGGGCTTGTGGCCCACTGGCCCACCGCGTGAGTTTGAACTTGGCGTAGATATTTTTCTTATTTTCCAAAACTGCTCCCCGTAAATTTTTAGGACGTTTGGAGAACTTTGATTTCTGCACAAAAATAACACCAAGGCAATTCTGGTGAAAACAGCGTCAGTCCAGGTTAGTTCCATTCAAATCATGCAAATTATAGTCCAAAACAAGGGCAAAAGAGTTTGGAAAAGTAGATACGATGGAGACGTATCATTCACCCACCGTAATACTTGCTATTTTGAGAGAAGCCTCTAGTGAACACTATGGCCCCCAGGGTCTACTCCGCACCATAATTTCAGCCTTACACTTTTTACTTCGTTGCACTTTCCTCCTTCAGATCTCACTTTTTAAACAATCTTGAAGGGATTGACAACCCCTTTACAGCGTTGGGTACAATCTCTTTTTTGTTTACGCAGGTACCCTGGACTTGACGAGATTCTCCTACTGGATTGATACCTTGGTTCTTAAACTGAGGGAAATACTTACTGCTCCTGTGCTGCATCACCCTTTCCTCTTCAAGGGAAGAACCAACGCAAGCCCAAGAGATGACAGAAGGATCTGTGGCACCACTGCCGGGGAAGAACTTTTTTTGCTGTAGCAGAAGAATTTCTGGCGCCGTTGCCGGGGAGGATCAAGTCAAAAACTCATCCAAGTAAGTGTCGCAAACTCATCTCTTGCATTTACTTTTTTTGCCAGTTGCCTCTCGTTTTCCTCTCCCCCACTTCACAATTTGCCTTTTCGTTTGCCTTTTTCGTTCGCCCTTTTTCTCGCTTGTTCTTTGTTCGCTTGTGTGCTTGCTTGCTTGCCGAAGTCACCATGACTGAAAACACCAAACTTTGTGACTTCTCGAATACTAATAATAATGATTTTATTAGTACTCCGATTGCTCCCGCCACTAGTGCGAGTCATACGAAATCAATGCCGCTTTGCTGAATCTTGTTATGAAAGAGAAATTCTCCGGCCTTCCTAGTGAAGATGCCGCATCCCGTCTCAATACCTTCATTGAGCTTTGCAATATGCAAACGAAGAAAGATGTGGATAATGACGTGATTAAATTGAAGCTTTTTTCCTTCCTCGTTGCGAGATCGCGCAAAAACAAGTTTTCTTCTTTGGCCAAAAAAAGTATCGATTCTTGGGATAAGTGCAAAGATGCTTATATATCCAAGTATTTTCCGTCGGCTAAGATTATCTCTCTCCGTAATGATATCATGAATTTCAAGCAACTTGATCATGAACATGTTGCACAATCTTGGGAGAGAATGAAATTAATGATTAGAAATTGTCCCGCTTATGGCTTGAGTCTTTGGATGATTATACAAATCTTTTACGCTGGCTTGAATTTCGCTTCTAGAAATATCTTGGACTCCGCCTCAGGTGGAACGTTCATGGAAATCATGTTAGGGGAGGCCACAAAGCTCCTAGACAATATCATGACGAACTACTCTTAGTGGCACACTGAAAGGTCACCTACTAGTAAGAAGGTACACGCTATAGAAGAAATTAACTCGTTGAGTGCTAAGATAGATGAGTTAATGAATTTGGCTTCTAGTAGAAGTGCTCCTTTAGATCGTATTGATATGCCCTTGTCTTCTTTGATTGAGAGTAGCAACGCTAGCTTGGACATTAATTTTGTAGGTAGGAATAACTTTGGCAACAACAATGCTTTTAGAGGAAACTATGTTCCTAGGCCTTTTCCTAGTAACTCCTCTAATAACTTTGGCAACTCCTACAACAATACTCATGGAAATTATAATAGATTACCCTCTGATCTAGAGAGTAATATCAAAGAGTTCATCAACTCGCAAAAGATTTTCAATGCGTCCATAGAGGAAAAACTACTCAAAATTGACGATTTGGCTAAGAGCGTTGATAGAATGTCTAGTAATGTTGATGCTTTGAAAGTTAGATGTGCTCCTCCCAATATCAACATGAATGAAACTTTGAAAGCTATGCGTGTTTCCATGATTGAGAGCCAAGAAAGAACCGCCCAAATTCGCGCTAGACATGAATGGCTTAAAAGGCGTGTTCCCGTGATAAGAATCACGAAGATCTTAAAGTGCTTGGTGTGACTCCCATTGAATCTTTGTTTTCTTGTGTCAAACCTAATGATTATGGGGCTGTATATGAATCCACTTTGGTTGAGAAGTGCCCCAATGATTCGGAGTCCATCTATCTTGATGCTAAAAGCATTGAAAGTGGAGTAGAAGATGTTAAAACTTTGAGTAGTAATGAAATTACTACTATGGATTTCAAGGAATTCAATTATGATAGTTTATCCTTGATTGAATGCATTTCCTTGATGCAATCCATGTTAAACTCTCCACACGCTTATAGCCAAAACAAGGCCTTTACCGATCATATCGTCGAAGCTATGATAAAATCTCTTGAAGAGAAACTTGATTTGGAAGTCTCTATCCCTCGAAAGCTTCATGATGAGTGGGAAACTACCATAAAAATCAAAATAAAAAACTATGAATGCAATGCTTTGTGTGATTTGGGTGCTTGTGTTTCTGCGATTCCAAAGTCTTTATGTGATGTTCTGGGTTTTAATGAGATTGAAGAGTGTTCTCTTAATTTGCATCTTGCTGATTCTACTGTCAAGAAACAAATGGGAAGGATCAATGATGTTCTTATTATTGCAAATAGGAACTATGTACCCATGGATTTCATTGGGCTTGACATTGATTGCAATCCTACATGCCCTATTATTCTTGGTAGACCTTTCCTAAGGACTATCGGTGCTATCATCGATATGAAGGAAGGGAATATTAGATTTCAATTTCCTTTAAGGAAGAGCATGGAACACTTTCCTAAAAATAAAATAAGATTGCCTTATGAATCCATGATGAGGGCCACTTATGGTTTGAGCACCAAAGACGACGATACGTGATTCTATCGCTTTTATGCCTAGCTAAGGGCGTTAAAGAATAGCGCTTGTTGGGAGGCAACCCAATGAATTTATCCTTTTCTTTCTATTTTGTTGCGTCCACACCATCACAATTCTGTTGTGATTGTGTTTTTTGTGTTTCTTTTTGTGTTTGAGCCAAGCAAAACCTTTATGACTAGTCTTGGTAATGGTTGTTTGATCCTGCTGGAAAAAGACAGAAACTTTTTGCTCATGAGAATATTTTTCATTTTTATTCAGAAAGAGATTTTGAGTTGATTCTTTTTGCTTCTGGTTGATATGCCTTTTGCCCAGGCTGTCGTAATTTTTCAGATTTTTTGAGGTACCAGAAATATACTAAGTATACACATTGCTACAGACTGGTCTGTTTTTGACAGATTCTGTTTTTGTTGAGTTGGTTGCTTGTTTTGATGAAACTATGGTTAGTATCGGGGCGTACTAGCGATGGAGAAGTGATAATACAGTAGCCCAACACCAATATAGATAGAATTAAAGTTTGCTACAGTACCAAAAGAAGTGGTAGTTTGTTTTCTTCTGCTAATGTTATCACGAGTTTCTGTTTAAGTTTTGTGTTGTGAAGTTTTCAAGTTTTGGGTGATGTTCTCATGGACAAAGAGATAATGAGTGGAAAGAGCTCAAGCTTGGGGATGGCCAAGGCATCCCAAGCCAAATTCAAGGACACCAAAAAGCCTAAGCCTGGGGATGCCCCAGGAAGGCATCCCCTCTTTCGTCTTCAATCCATCGGTAACATTACTTGGAGCTAATTCTATTCACCACATGATATGTGTTTTGCTTGGAGCGTCTTGTATCGTAAGAGTCTTTTCTTTTTGTGTGTCACAATCATCCTTGCTGCACACCTTTTTGAGAGAGAGATACATGCACTCATCGTGATTTTTGCTAGAATGCTCATAGTGCTTCACTTATATCTTTTGAGCTAGATACTTTTGCTCTATGTGCTTCACTTATATCTTTTAGAGCACGGCGGTGCGTGACTTGGTAGTTGGCTTATGCTATGAAAGTAGTCCCAAATGTGATAGGTACCCAAAGAGGATGCAAAAACCTCCATCTTCATGTGCATTGAGTAGAAAGAGAAGTCTTGATTCCTCTCAATTAGTTTTGAGACGTGGATTCTGTAATATTAAGAGTTATGTTAGTAGGGTGTTGTGAATCTAGAAATACTTGTGTTGAATTTAGTGATTCCCGTAGCATGCACGTATGGTGAACCGCTATGTTAGGAAGTCGGATCATAATTGATGTATTGATTGTCATCCTTTGTGTTGAGGTCGGGATTGCGCGATGCTTAACACCTACCAACCCTTCCCCTCGGAGTATGCGTTTAGCACTTCGTTTTGATTACTAATAAAAACTTTTGCAACAAGTATGTGAGGTCTTCATGACTAATGTGAGTCCATGGTATAGATGCACTTTCACCTTCCACCATTGCTAGCCTCTCTAGTGCCGCGCAATTCTCGCCGGTGTACAAACCCACCATATGCCTTCCTCAAAACAGCCACCATACCTACCCACTATGGCATTTTCATAGCCATTCCGAGATATATTGCCATGCAACTCCCACCGCTCCATCTCATGACTTGTGCCATCACTCTCATATTTCCATTGCATGATCGTAAGATAGCTAGCGAGATGTTTCAACGTCATACGCCATGCTAGATCGTTGCACATCCCGGTACACTGCCGGAGGCATTTCCTATAGAGTCATCATCGTTCTAAGTTTTGAGCTGTGAGTAAATAAAAGTGTGATGATCATCGTTATTAGAGCATTGTCCCATGTGAGGAAATAAAAAAAAGAGGCCAAAGAGCCCAAAAATAAAAAAAGAGAAAAGAGAAAAAAGAGAGGCCTAAGAGCCCAAATGAAAAAAAGAGAGAAAAGGAGTGTCGTGGGTATATGTCTGACAGTAGAAGTGTAGGGTACGAAAGGATGGGCGGAGCCTTAGCTACGGCGAGGATGTATGAGTTCAGGCCCCTCTACGGTGGAGGTAAAAGCCCTACGTCTCAGTGCTCTTGGGAGCTTAGTGTCGAGTGGATTATAGGATTACAGTAAATGCCAACCCCTGCACCAGTGGGGAAGGGCGGCTTATATAGAGTGCGCTGCCCTTCATAATGGCCCGGTGGACAAGGGTGGAATAGTGGCGAATAAATGCCTACGTTACAGGTAACGTAAGCCTTAAATGTTAATAATGGTGTATGAAAACGTATGACCGTTGCCCTCCTGGGAGGTTACGATGTACAGAGTGGAATCCAGCCGGTACGTTAAATATGCTCCGAGTGCTCGTCGCCGACTGGATGATGGGGGAGTCCTTAGTTCAGTTGGAACTGTCTAAGGGCCTTGTCCTCTATGAAGGGTAGTCCTTGGGTAGGACCTATAGGGCAGGCCTATGACCGTACCCTGGGACTATAACCCCATCATTAGTCCCCGAATGGATCGGGGTTGGAACGACGAAGTGATGTTTGGAGTATGGATCCGACTGGTATGGAGGTGACTTTGGTGTTGTTTGCCTCGATCCATTTTATCCTTTCAACCAGTGATCCGAGTGAATATATCAGTGAAACGAACCGTCAGGGACCGAGTGCTTCCGCAGAATCTTTCGACGTGACTGGTCAAACTGACAGCGCCGGATTTTCCGGGATCCTCAAATTTCGGTTGCCGCGCGCCCAGCGGGGATGATGCCATCGCCATCGAGTAGGTTTTGCCTCCTCGATTACCATGTCTTTATCTTCTCCACTAACATCGCAGCGGCCGGTTGGGGGGATAAGATCTCGGGTCCACCTTTTAGTGACCAAGTCGGAAGCTTATTTAAGCTCCCCCGACGGGATTTCCTGTTGCGCTGCTCATCTTCCTCGCATTAATCCCGCTCCTCCCGCAGCTCTCTGCACGCCTCAAGCCTCCTCCTTCCCCTCCTCCTCTGCGGATCCGTCGCCTTCACCATGACGAAGGGGCAGACCAGCAAACTCGAGTCGCAGAAGAAGAAGAAGAAGAAGAAGGGGGCGACCCCTACTCAGCGGCGGCAGCGGGCGCTGCCGGCGGGTTGGATCCAGGGGGATTTCCTCCCCTCCTCGGTGACGGAGGACGACTTGCTGGAGCTGGTGGAGCATGGCATGATCGCCAACAAGTCCTGGGAGCTGCCGGAAGGCGAGACGGAGCCAGCGTCGAAGGAGGGGGAGCGCGTCCTGCTGCTCAGCCATGTGTTCAGGGGCTTCTCTTTGCCTGCCCACCCCTTCTTCTGAGGTATCATGACTTACTTCGGGGCGCAACTCCATCATTTTCCTCCGAACGCAATAGCCCACCTTGCTGCATTCGTCACCCTCTGCGAGTGCTTTATTGGATGTCCCCCCACTGGGGGCTCTTTAAGTATGTCTTCTCCGCTAGATCCCAAACCGTCAAAAAGCTTAGCCAGTTGGACGATAAGACCCATATCCTCCAGCTCTGCGGGGGTTTAGGCTTCCAGAAGAAAACAAAGAGTAGCTACCCCTCTCTCCAACTATTCGAGTCAATCAGGAACTGGCAGTCGTCCTGGTTCTATTGCCAGGACATTGCTTGTCCGAATGCTTCGTGCGGGTTGCCACCTTTTAGCTTAGACCGTCCGGGCCCTCCGAGGAAGCTTGCGCTCTCTAAGGGGGAGAGGATCCAGATCCAGCCTTTGGTCGACGCGCTGATAGCCGTCGTCCGCAAGGGAGTCACCAGCACAGACTTGCTGGAGACTTTTCTGGGTCGGCGTATCCAGCCGCTGCAGGCCCGACACCACGCCATGTGGCACTACGCGGGGCCTTCGGATTCCACTCGGTCTCATCCAGAGTGCGTGACCGGGGAGACTGTGCGTGCGTGGGTCCGCGACATCACGGGCGCGAGTGATAGCCCGGCGGGTGAAGCCCTTCCGCGCCGACAATCCTCCTCCGAATGAGGTGAGCACATCTCGTCGAGTGCTTTTAATCTTCTTAGATTTATTGCTTTTCTTGTCCCACCGACCGACGTTGCCGACTGTGTTTTGTGCAGGAGTGGACCAACTCGTATTCTGCCGTCTCGAACTGGAATCCAGCCGAGGAAGAGGAGGGCAGCTAGGAGGGCAGCGTGGATAGCGTCGAGTACATCTCCGACAGTGGGGAGACAGAGGAGGAGACGGAAGAGGAGGAGGAGGAGGAGGATGGGGAGCAGAGCTTGCCACCTTCACCACCAGAGCACCGAACTAAGCGTCGTCACGATCCCGCTGCTCTGCCGGCTCCTCCAGCGGCCCTGAGTGCTCCGCCAGCCCCTCCCGTGGCTCTGAGTGCTCGGAGTGTGAAGAGGACCAGGGACGCTGCTGCCGAGCCCGCGGACCAGCCGTCCAAGGTGGCCAAACCTAGTGGGCCTAAGCCTCGGAAAGCTTTGCCTCGGATGAGGATCGTTGTTCCAGTCGCCTCAGCGTAAGTGTCTTGTTCTTCCATCTTCCTTTAGTATCCGATTGAACTCATGCTTATCCGTCGAGTGGATTTTACTCAACATAGCTGCTACCTCCGCCACCTCTCTGCCGCACCAGTACGATGATCCCATGGACATGGATAATGCCGCCACGTCCCAGCAAGGTACGTTGTCACGACTCCGAGAGCTATGTTATTGTTTCGCGAGTGCTGTCTTCGATCTTGCCATTTTTCTGTAATTTCATTTTGTTCAGTCGGGCTTCCTTTGAAGGTGATCTATCTGGAGGACAACGACCAAAGGGGGGCGGAGCCAGCTTTGGCGCCTGTCCTTGAGGTTGTCCCATCTACTGCTGCTCCCACCATGAACGTGCCGCCGACTAAGACGGTGCCCCTCATGGCGGAACCGACTGGAGCAGAGCTCGGGATGCCCAGGGAGTCTTCTGTCGCGCCGAGTCCATCAACCGTTCAATATGACGCCCGACGCCTCCCGGAAGACCAGGTGGGGGCCGCCAAGGACGCCATGGTGCAGGTGGAACTGATGGTGGGTAACGCCAAGGGAGCGTATGACTCCATCGCGTCTTTGTACAAGAAAAGCTTGGAGCTCTGGGACGATACCCGAGTAAGTGCTCTAGTAAGTGTTTACTTTCCTCTTGTTACCCACTGGGGGTTTCAGCGATATACTCGGATACGGTAGGATGATTTTGCAGTGGGTTCACTCCGAGTGAACCCAGTGGGTGTAGTCCCCGAGACTTCTGCGGAGTGCTTGCACCGGCAGTTGTCTTTATATGTATTTTCCGTAATCTGAACAGATCAGAGCTGATCTGCCCGAATGGTACCAGTGGGGGCACTCCGAGTGCACCCACTGGGTGTAGTCCCCGAGAGTAGTGTTACTCAGGTCGGGTAATAGTAGTCTCATAGTGTTGTCTGTTTGCTATGGAGCTCGATAGGGCCGACCTGTTCGAGCTTCATACCAATGGGGTCACTCTTAGTGAACCCACTGGGTGTAGTCCCCGAGACCGCTGTCGATTGCTTGCATAGGTAGGGGTCTGAAGAATTTTGATCTTTGATTGTTTTGACGTATCTGTCGAGACTTTTTCCTTGTTGAATGTGGCTGATCCTCCCTTTGTGTCTCTTTGGCAGAGGACTTGCGAAATGGGATCTGCGTACAATGCTCTGAAGGCTGAGAAGATTCAGCTTGCTGCGAACTTGGAGGCGGCCGTGAATGACCTGGCTGGTGTGAAGGAGGCTCTTGCTGACCGAGAGAAGTCTTTGGAGGAGTCTCGGGAGACCAACAAGGCATTGCTAGCCGAAGTTAAAAAAATGAAGAGTCAGATATCCGAATGGATGGGCCAGCTAAAGGTGATGAACACTCGATGCATGGCGCAGGAGAAGTACGTCAGCGACTGGGCAAGGAAGATGGTTGCACTGCTTGGTGGTAAGTTGTTGCCGAGTGCTTCTTGACTTTGGAGTTCACTCCGTGCTTACTTTCTGCTTGTCTTTTCTTTGCAGACTTCTGTCGGGACGTTGAGACTGAAGCATCCGACATTGAACGATCGCTTGTTCCGAACGTTCCACTCGGCGATGAAGCCAATCGGGACATGCTCCGAGCGCATATTAGGCTTAGCAGGGTGGGACCTTTCATTGGCCGCCTGAGAAAAGTTGTTGGCCGAATCGACAAGGAGCTGTGGCCAGAAGACGACTCCCGGAGTGAAATAGATGGGTTGATGACTCGGCTGGAGGACGTCCCAAGCAGAGTGCAGGCATGGAAGAAGTCTACCGTTCATTGTGGTGCGGACATGGCGCTATCTCTAGTCCGAGTGCACTGCAAGGAGGCCCGCGAAGAAAAACTGAAGACGTTGCAGGTCGCCAACACCAAGAAGCTTCGATTCGAAGATTTCATGGAGACCTTCCTCGACACAGCCACTCGCATTGCAGACGGGATCGACCTTGACACCTTTGTGGATCCTGCCAGTCCCGGTGACGCTTGAAAAAACTTTATGGTGAACGCACATTTACCTCGGTATGCCGAGTGGTTTCTGTATTAAACTTTGGCCACTGTTGTTGGATGTCACATTCGTGGTTTGGTGTGGATAAGCTTTATTCACACCGAGCCGAGTGATCGTAGATCCAACTTTGAATTCGAATCAGATCTTTTGCTCTTCCTTCGCTGAATTTTTTTTGACATGATTTTGGTTCGTGGTTTTTGTTTGGCGTCTCTTGGTGAAGCCAATGGCGAACATGCGGAGCATGTAGTTGTCAGTTGTCTTCACATCCACATGAGCCTCAATGAGGGTCTGCTAAGCCTCCGAGTGCGCACTCGGAGCGAGCTTTTACTTAGGCGACTCTGGGTCGCGGCTAAGTCTCCGAGTGCGACTGTTAGTGCGCACTCGGCGCGAGTTGTTACTTAGGCGACTCTGGGTCGCGGCTAAGTCCCCGAGTGTGACTGTAAGTGCGCACTCGGAGCGAGTAGTTACTCATGTAGTTGTCAGTTGTCTTCACATCCACATGAGCCTCAATGAGGGTCTGCTAAGCCTCCGAGTGTATCTCTAGTACACACTCGGAGGAAGCTTTTTTACTTAGGCGACTCTGAGTCGCAACTAAGTCTCCGAGTGTGACCGTTCGTGAACACTCAGAGTGAGTTGTTACTCATGTAGTTGTCAGTTGTCTTCACATCCACATGAGTCTCAATGAGGGTCTGCTAAGCCTCCGAGTGTATCTCTAGTACACACTTGGAGGAAGCTTTTTTACTTAGGCGACTTTGAGTCGCAGCTAAGTCCCCGAGTGTGGCTGTTCGTGCACACTCGGAGCGGATTTTTACTTAGGCGACCCTGTATCGCAGCTAAGTCTCCGAGTGTGACTTTTAGTGCACACTCGGAGCGAGTTTGTACTTAGGCGATTCTGGGTCGCAGCTAAGTCCCCGAGTGTGACTTCTGGTGCACACTCGGAGCGAGTTTGTACTTAGGCGATTCTGGGTCACAGCTAATTCTCCGAGTGTGGCTTGTAGTGCACACTCGGAGCGAGTTTTTTACTTAGGCGACTCTGGGTCGCAGCTAATCCTCCGAGTGCGAATTTTAGTGCACACTCGGAGTTAGTTTTTTTACTTAGGCGACTCTGGGTCGCAGCTAAGCCTCCGAGTGCGACTTTTAGTGCACACTCGGAGCGAGTTTGTACTTAGGCGACTCTGGGTCGCAGCTAAGTCTCCAAGTGTGGCTTGTAGTGCACACTCGGAGCGAGTTTGTACTTAGGCGACTCTGGGTTGCAGCTAAGTCCCCGAGTGTGGCTTGTAGTGCACACTCGGAGCGAGTTTGTACTTAGGTGACTCTGGGTTGCAGCTAAGTCCCCGAGTGCGACTTTTAGTGCACACACGGAGTTAATTTTTTACTTAATTTTTTACTTTTAGTCCCCGAGCTAAGTCCCCGGGACATGTGAAGCAGAGTACATGGCTGCCTCGGAGGCGGCTAAGGAGGGTGTCTGGATGAAGCAGTTCATGACGGATCTTGGAGTGGTGCCAAGCGCGCTGAATCCAATAACCTTGTTCTGTGACAACACTGGTGCCATTGCCTTAGCAAAGGAACCACGGTTTCACAAGAAGACCAGACACATCAAACGACGCTTCAACCTCATCCGCGACTACGTCGAGGGAGAGGACGTGAATATATGCAAAGTGCACACGGATCTGAATGTAGCAGACCCGCTGACTAAACCTCTTCCACGGCCAAAACATGATCAACACCAGAACTGTATGGGTGTTAGATTTATTACAATGTAATTCACATAGTGATTTGAGGGCTAGATTATTGACTCTAGTGCAAGTGGGAGACTGTTAGAATTATGCCCTAGAGGCAATAATAAATATAGTTATTATTATAATTCCTGTATCAAGATAATCGTTTATTATCCATGCTATAATTGTATTGAATGAAGACTCATTTACATGTGTGGATACATAGACAAAACACCGTCCCTAGCAAGCCTCTAGTTGGCTAGCCAGTTGATCAAAGATAGTCAGTGTCTTCTGATTATGAACAAGGTGTTGTTGCTTGATAACTGGATCACGTCATTAGGAGAATCACGTGATGGACTAGACCCAAACTAATAGACGTAGCATGTTGATCGTGTCATTTTGTTGCTACTGTTTTCTGCGTGTCAAGTATTTATTCCTATGACCATGAGATCATATAACTCACTGACACCGGAGGAATGCTTTGTGTGTATCAAACGTCGCAACGTAACTGGGTGACTATAAAGATGCTCTACAGGTATCTCCGAAGGTGTTAGTTGAGTTAGTATGGATCAAGACTGGGATTTGTCACTCCGTGTGAACGGAGAGGTATCTCGGGGCCCACTCGGTAATACGACATCACACACAAGCCTTGCAAGCAATGTAACTTAGTGTAAGTTGCGGGATCTTGTATTACGGAACGAGTAAAGAGACTTGCCAGTAAACGAGATTGAAATAGGTATACGGATACTGACGATCGAATCTCGGGCAAGTAACATACCGAAGGACAAAGGGAATGACATACGGGATTATATGAATCCTTGGCACTGAGGTTCAAACGATAAGATCTTCGTAGAATATGTAGGATCCAATATGGGCATCCAGGTCCCGCTATTGGATATTGACCGAGGAGTCTCTCGGGTCATGTCTACATAGTTCTCGAACCCGCAGGGTCTGCACACTTAAGGTTCGACGTTGTTTTATGCGTATTTGAGTTATATGGTTGGTTACCGAATGTTGTTCGGAGTCTCGGATGAGATCACGGAAGTCACGAGGGTTTCCGGAATGGTCCGGAAACGAAGATTGATATATAGGATGACCTCATTTGATTACCGAAAGGTTTTCGGAGTTACCGAGAATGACGAATGGGTTCCGGGAGTTCACCGGGGGGGGGGGGGCAACCCACCCCGGGGAAGCCCATAGGCCTTGAGGGTGGCACACCAGCCCTTAGTGGGCTGGTGGGACAGCCCAAAAGGGCTCTATGCGCCAAGAAGAAAAAAATCATGAGAAAAGAAAAAAAAGGAGGAGGTGGGAAGGAAGGGGGACTCCCTCCCACCAAACCAAGTCCAACTCGGTTTGGGGGGGGGGAGTCCTCCCCCCTTGGACTCGGCCGACCCCCTTGGGGCTCCTTGAGCCCCCAGGCAAGGTCCCCTCCTACCCACCTATATATACGGAGGTTTTAGGGCTGATTTGAGACGACTTTTCCACGGCAGCCCGACCACATACCTCCACGGTTTTTCCTCTAGATCGCGTTTTTGCGGAGCTCGGGCGGAGCCCTGCTGAGACAAGGTCATCACCAACCTCCGGAGCACCGTCACGCTGCCAGAGAACTCTTCTACCTCTCCGTCTCTCTTGCTGGATCAAGAAGGCCGAGATCATCGTCGAGCTGTACGTGTGCTGAACGCGGAGGTGCCGTCCGTTCGGTACTAGATCGTGGGACTGATCACGGGATTGTTCGCGGGACGGATCGAGGGACATGAGGACGTTCCACTACATCAACCGCGTTCACTAACGCTTCTGCTGTACGATCTACAAGGGTATGTAGATCACTCATCGCCTCTCGTAGATGGACATCACCATGATAGGTCTTCGTGCGCGTAGGAAAATTTTTGTTTCCCATGCGACGTTCCCCAACAGTGGCATCATGAGCTAGGTTCATGCGTAGATGTCTTCTCGAGTATAACACAAAAGTTTTTGTGGGCGGTGATGTGCGTTTTGCTACCCTCCTTAGTCTTTTCTTGATTCCGCGGTATTGTTGGATTGAAGCGGCTTGGACCGACATTACTCGTACGCTTACGAGAGACTAGTTTCATCGTTACGAGTAACTCCGTTGCTCAAAGATGACTGGCAAGTGTCGGTTTCTCCAACTTTAGTTGAATCGGATTTGACCGAGGAGGTCCTTGAATGAGGTTAAATAGCAACTCATATATCTCCGTTGTGGTGTTTGCGTAAGTAAGATGCGATCCTACTAGATACCCATGTCACCACGTAAAACATGCAACAACAAAATTAGAGGACGTCTAACTTGTTTTTGCAGGGTATGCTTGTGATGTGATATGGCCAATGATGTGATGTGATATATTGGATGTATGAGATGATCATGTTGTAAGAGAAATATCGACTTGCACGTCGATGGTACGGCAACCGGCAGGAGCCATAGGGTTGTCTTTATACTAACGTGTGTGCTTGCAGATGCGTTTACTATTTTGCTAGGATGTAGCTTTAGTAGTAATAGCATGAGTAGCACGACAACCCCGATGGCAACACGTTGATGGAGATCATGGTGTGGCGCCGGTGACAAGAAGATCGTGTCGGTGCTTTGGCGATGGAGATCAAGAAGCACGTGATGATGGCCATATCATGTCACTTATGAATTGCATGTGATGTTAATCCTTTTATGCACCTTATTTTGCTTAGAACGACGGTAGAATTATGAGGTGATCTCTCACTAAAATTTCAAGACGAAATTGTGTTCTCCCCGACTGTGCACCGTTGCTACAGTTCGTCGTTTCGAGACACCACGTGATGATCGGGTGTGATAGACTCAATGTTCACATACAACGGGTGCAAAACAGTTGCGCACGCGGAACACTCGGGTTAAGGTTGACGAGCCTAGCATGTGCAGACATGGCCTCGGAACACATGAGACCGAAAGGTCGATCATGAATCATATAGATGATATGATTAGCATAGGGATGCTTACCACTGAAAACTACTCTCGACTCACGTGATGATCGGACTTGGGATAGTGTAAGTGGATCATGAACCACTCAAATGACTAGAGAGATGTACTTTTTGAGTGGGAGTTTGGCGAATAATTTGATTAAGTTAAACTCTAATTATCTTGAACATAGTCTAAGTCCACTTTGAATATATTTGTGTTGTAGATCATGGCTCACGCGACAGTCATCCTGAATTTTAATACGTTCCTAGAGAAAGCTAAGTTGAAAGATGATGGAAGCAAGTTTGTAGACTGGGCTCGTAATCTTAAGCTAATCTTACAAGCTGGGAAGAAGGATTATGTCCTTAATGCTGCGTTAGGAAATGAACCACCCGCTACGGCTGATCAGGATGTTAAGAACGCTTGGTTAGCACGTAAGGAGGACTACTCAATAGTTCAATGTGCAGTCTTGTATGGCTTAGAACCGGGACTTCAACGTTGCTTTGAGCGTCATGGAGCATTTGAGATGTTCCAGGAGTTGGAGTTTATCTTTTAGAAGAACGCCCGGATCGAGAGGTATGAGACCTCCGATAAATTCTATGCTTGCAAGATGGAGGAAAACTCATCTGTCAGTGAACATGTGCTCAAAATGTCTGGGTACTCAAACCGTCTAGCTGAGCTGGGGATTGAACTCCCGCAAGAAGCTATCACTGACAGAATCCTTCAATCACTGCCGCCAAGCTATAAAGGCTTTGTGTTGAACTACAACATGCAAGGGATGAACAAGTCTCCCGGCGAGTTGTTTGCGATGCTGAAAGTCGCAGAGTCTGAACTCCGTAAAGAGCATCAAGTGTTGATGGTGAATAAGACCACTAGTTTCAAGAGAAACGGCAAAGGCAAGAAGGGCAATTCGAAGAAGAGCGGCAAGCCTGTTGCCAATCCGACGAAGAAACCCAAAGCTGGACCTAAACCGGAAACGGAGTGTTACTATTGCAAGGGTATGGGTCACTAGAAGCGCAATTGCCCCAAGTATCTGGCAGATAAGAAGGTGGGCAAAGAAAAATCAGGTATATTTGATATACATGTTATTGATGTGTACTTAACCGGCTCTCGTAGTAGTGCCTGGGTATTCGATACCGGTTATGTTGCTCATATTTGCAACTCGAAACAGGAACTGCGGAATAGGCGAAGGCTGGCGAAAGATGAAGTGACGATGCGCGTAGGAAATGGTTCCAAGGTTGATGCAATCGCCGTCGGCACAGTGTCACTTCAGTTACCGTCAGGATTAGTGATGAACTTAAATCATTGTTATTTAGTGGCTGCGTTGAGCATTTACATTATATCTGGATCTTGTTTATTGCGAGACGGTTACTCTTTTAAGTCAGAGAATAATGGTTGTTCTATTTCTATGAGTAACATCTTTTATGGTCATGCACCGAATGTGAGAGGATTGTTCATATTGAATCTTGATAGCGATACGCATATACATAACATTGAGACCAAAAGAGTTAGAGTTAACAATGATAGCGCCATATTTTTGTGGCAGTGCCGCTTAGGTCATATTGGTGTAAAGCGCATGAAGAAACTCCATGCTGATGGACTTTTGGAGTCACTTGACTTTGATTCACTTGACACGTGCGAACCATGCCTCATGGGCAAGATGACTAAGACTCCGTTCTCAGGAACAATGGAGCGTGCAAGTGACTTGTTGGAAATCATACATACCGATGTGTGTGGTCCGATGAGCGTGGAGGCACGCGGCGGATATCGTTATTTTCTCACCTTCACTGACGATTTAAGTAGATATGGTTGTGTCTACTTGATGAAGCACAAGTCTGAAACATTTGAAAAGTTCAAGCAATTTCAGAGTGAAGTGGAAAATCATCGTAACAAGAAGATCAAGTTCCTACGGTCTGATCGTGGGGGTAAATATCTGAGTTTCGAGTTTGGTGTTCACTTAAGACAATGTGGAATTGTTTCACACTTAACACCGCCTGGAACACCACAGCGTAATGGTGTGTCCGAACGTCGTAATCGTACTCTATTAGAGATGGTGCGATCTATGATGTCTCTTACTGATTTGCCGTTATCATTTTGGGGCTATGCATTAGAAACAGCTGCATTCACTTTAAATAGGGCACCATCAAAATCCGTTGAGACGACACCATACGAACTGTGGTATGGCAAAAAGCCAAAATTGTCGTTTCTTAAAGTTTGGGGATGTGATGCTTATGTCAAAAAGCATCAGCCTGAAAAGCTGGAACCCAAAGCGGAAAAGTGCGTCTTCATAGGTTACCCAAAAGAGACAGTTGGGTACACCTTCTATCTCAAATCCGAGGGCAAAGTGTTTGTTGCTAAAAACGGAGCTTTTCTCGAGAAGGAGTTTCTCTCGAGAGAATTGAGTGGGAGGAAGATAGAACTTGACGAGGTTGTCGAACCTCTCATCCCTCTGGATGGTGGCGCAGGGCAAGAGGAAACCTCTGTCATTGCAACGCCGGTTGAGGAGGAAGTTAATGATGATGATCATGAAACTCCAGTTCAAGTTTCTGTCGAACCACGCAGGTCGACGAGACCACGTGCTGCTCCAGAGTGGTACGGTAATCCCGTCTTATCAATCATGTTGTTAGACAACAATGAACCTGCGAATTATGAAGAAGCAATGGTGGGCCCAGATTCCAACAAATGGCTAGAAGCCATGAAATCCGAGATAGGATCCATGTATGAGAACAAAGTGTGGACTTTGGAGGTACTGCCTGAGGGCCGCAAGGCCATTTAGAACAAATGGATCTTTAAGAGGAAGACGGACGCTGACGGTAATGTGACCGTTTATAAAGCTCGACTTGTGGCAAAGGGTTTTTCACAAGTTCAAGGAGTTGACTACGATAAGACTTTCTCACCCGTAGCGATGCTTAAGTCCGTCAGAATCATGTTAGCAATAGCTGCATTTTTCGATTATGAAATCTGCCAGATGGATGTCAAAACGGCGTTCCTTAACGGTTTCCTTAAGGAAGAGTTGTATATGATACAACCCGAAGGTTTTGTCGATCCTACGAATGCTAACAAGGTGTGCAAGCTCCAGCGATCCATTTATGGACTGGTGCAAGCATCTCGGAGTTGGAACAAACGTTTTGATGAGGTGATCAAAGCATTTGGGTTTATACAAGTGGTTGGAGAATCTTGTATTTACAAGAAAGTGAGTGGGAGCTCTGTGGCGTTTCTAATATTATATGTGGATGACATATTACTGATTGGAAACAAGGTAGAGTTTTTAGAGAGCATAAAGGATTACTTGAATAAAAGTTTCTCTATGAAGGACCTAGGAGAAGCTGCTTACATTCTAGGCATTAAGATCTATAGGGATAGATCAAAACGCCTGATAGGACTTTCACAAAGCACATACCTTGATAAAGTTTTGAAGAGGTTCAAAATGGAACAGTCCAAGAAAGGGTTCTTGCCAGTTCTAAAAGGTACGAGATTGAGTAAGACTCAGTGCCCAGCAACTGATGAAGATAGAGAGCATATGCACTCCGTCCCCTATGCTTCAGCCATAGGTTCTATCATGTATGCGATGCTGTGCACTAGACCGGATGTTAGCCTGGCCATAAGCATGGCAGGTAGGTTCCAGAGTAATCCAGGAGTGGATCAATGGACAGCGGTCAAGAATATCCTGAAGTACCTGAAAAGGACTAAGGAGATGTTTCTCGTGTATGGAGATGACGAAGAGCTCACCGTAAAAGGTTACGTCGATGCAAGCTTTGACACAGATCCGGACGACTCTAAGTCGCAAACCGGATACGTATTTATTCTTAATGGGGGTGCAGTAAGCTGGTGCAGTTCCAAGCAAAGCGTCGTAGCAGATTCTACATGTGAAGCAGAGTACATGGCTGCCTCGGAGGCGGCTAAGGAGGGTGTCTGGATGAAGCAGTTCATGACGGATCTTGGAGTGGTGCCAAGCGCGCTGAATCCAATAACCTTGTTCTGTGACAACACTGGTGCCATTTCCTTAGCAAAGGAACCACGGTTTCACAAGAAGACCAGACACATCAAACGACGCTTCAACCTCATCCGCGACTACGTCGAGGGAGAGGACGTGAATATATGCAAAGTGCACACGGATCTGAATGTAGCAGACCCGTTGACTAAACCTCTTCCACGGCCAAAACATGATCAACACCAAAACTGTATGGGTGTTAGATTTATTACAATGTAATTCACATAGTGATTTGAGGGCTAGATTATTGACTCTAGTGCAAGTGGGAGACTGTTAGAATTATGCCCTAGAGGCAATAATAAATATAGTTATTATTATAATTCCTGTATCAAGATAATCGTTTATTATCCATGCTATAATTGTATTGAATGAAGACTCATTTACATGTGTGGATACATAGACAAAACACCGTCCCTAGCAAGCCTCTAGTTGGCTAGCCAGTTGATCAAAGATAGTCAGTGTCTTCTGATTATGAACAAGGTGTTGTTGCTTGATAACTGGATCACGTCATTAGGAGAATCACGTGATGGACTAGACCCAAACTAATAGACGTAGCATGTTGATCGTGTCATTTTGTTGCTACTGTTTTCTGCGTGTCAAGTATTTATTCCTATGACCATGAGATCATATAACTCACTGACACCGGAGGAATGCTTTGTGTGTATCAAACGTCGCAACGTAACTGGGTGACTATAAAGATGATCTACAGGTATCTCCGAAGGTGTTAGTTGAGTTAGTATGGATCAAGACTGGGATTTGTCACTCCATGTGAACGGAGAGGTATCTCGGGGCCCACTCGGTAATACGACATCACACACAAGCCTTGCAAGCAATGTAACTTAGTGTAAGTTGCGGGATCTTGTATTACGGAACGAGTAAAGAGACTTGCCAGTAAACGAGATTGAAATAGGTATACGGATACTGACGATCGAATCTCGGGCAAGTAACATACCGAAGGACAAAGGGAATGACATACGGGATTATATGAATCCTTGGCACTGAGGTTCAAATGATAAGATCTTTGTAGAATATGTAGGATCCAATATGGGCATCTAGGTCCCGCTATTGGATATTGACCGAGGAGTCTCTCGGGTCATGTCTACATAGTTCTCGAACCCACAGGGTCTGCACACTTAAGGTTCGACGTTGTTTTATGTGTATTTGAGTTATATGGTTGGTTACCGAATGTTGTTCGGAGTCCCGGATGAGATCACGGACGTCACAAGGGTTTCTGGAATGGTCCGGAAACGAAGATTGATATATAGTATGACCTCATTTGATTACCGGAAGGTTTTCGGAGTTACCGGGAATGTACCGGGAATGACGAATGGGTTCCGGGAGTTCACCGGGGGGGGGGGGGGCAACCCACCCCGGGGAAGCCCATAGGCCTTGAGGGTGGCACACCAGCCCTTAGTGGGCTGGTGGGACAGCCCAAAAGGGCTCTATGCGCCAAGAAGAAAAAAATCAAGAGAAAAAAAAGGAGGAGGTGGGAAGGAAGGGGGACTCCCTCCCACCAAACCAAGTCCAACTCGGTTTGGGGGGGGGGAGTCCTCCCCCCTTGGACTCGGCCGACCCCCTTGGGGCTCCTTGAGCCCCAAGGCAAGGTCCCCTCCCTCCCATCTATATATACGGAGGTTTTAGGGCTGATTTGAGACGACTTTTCCACGGCAGCCTGACCACATACCTCCACGGTTTTTCCTCTAGATCGCGGTTTTGCGGAGCTCGGGCGGAGCCCTGCTGAGACAAGGTCATCACCAACCTCCGGAGCACCGTCACGCTGCCGGAGAACTCTTCTACCTCTCCGTCTCTCTTGCTGGATCAAGAAGGCCGAGATCATCGTCGAGCTGTACGTGTGGTGAACGCGGAGGTGCCGTCCGTTCAGTACTAGATCGTGGGACTAATCGCGGGATTGTTCGCGGGGCGGATCGAGGGACGTGAGGACGTTCCACTACATCAACCGTGTTCACTAACGCTTCTGCTGTACGATCTACAAGGGTACGTAGATCACTCATCCCCTCTCGTAGATGGACATCACCATGATAGGTCTTCGTGCGCGTAGGAAAATTTTTGTTTCCCATGCGACGTTCCCCAACAAATTGTTTAGACCAGAGTCCGCAAACGCGGAAGAATTTTGAATCGGCAAGAAATCAATCTGCTTTGTATTACTTCAATGATACTTGTTCTTTACATTGTCTCCGTCGGCGGTTATGTGTAGAAGCGCTTCACGAGATCTCCATTCCATGCTCGCGGCTCGTCCTTTTGCCTGTCGAGGTTATAGAGTCGATATGCTCCGTTTTTTCAGCACCTTAGAGATAATGAAGGATCCTTCCCAGGCGGGAGCCAACTTGTGTGGTCTCTGCCGATCCACTCGGAGCACTAGGTCGCCTGCTTGGAATGTGCGGCTCCTGACGTGCCGCGGGTGAAATCACCGCAGATCTTGTTGATAAATCGTTGAACGAATCAGTGCCATCTCGCGCTCTTCTTCTAGAAGATCCACTCCGTCTTGCCTGGCTTGCTCTGCTTCGGCTTCGGAGAAGAGTTCGACTCGTGGAGAGTTGTGAAGCAAGTCACTCGGAAGGACTGCCTTTGCTCCATAAACGAGGAAGAACGGGGATCGCCCTGTAGATCTATTCGGAGTTGTGCGGAGGCCCCACAGCACCGAAGGAAGCTCGGGGACCCATGCGCCGGCGGCATGTCCAACTTCTCACAGGAGTCGAGGCTTCAACCCTTGAAGAATAATTCCATTCGCCCGCTCTTCTTGCCCGTTTGTTTGGGGGTGCGCCACGGATGCAAAATCCACTCGGATACCTTGGCCTGTGTAAAAACCTTTGAATCTGTCCAAGTCAAAGTTTGTGCCGTTGTCGGTGATTATGCTGTGCGGAACCCCGAATCTGGCGATGATGTCTCTGATAAATTTGATGGCCGTAAGGGCGTCAAGCTTCTTGATGGGCTTTGCTTCAATCCACTTGGTAAACTTGTCGACTGCTACGAGCAGATGAGTGAATCCTCCTTGGCCTGTTCTGAATGGTCCGACTGTATCTAATCCCCACACGGCGAATGGCCAAACAAGAGGAATTGTCTTCAGCGCAGATGTTGGCTTGTGGGACTTGTTCGAATAGAACTGACAGCCTTCGCATCGGTCGGCCATATCTTTTGCCATTTCATTCGCCTGCAACCAGAAGAAACCAGCTCTGAATGCTTTGCCGACGATTGCTCTTGAGGAGGCATGATGACCGCACGTTCCCGAGTGAATTTCTTCCAAGATTAACTGTCTCTCCTCAGGGGAGATACACCGCTGGAGGACACCTGAAATACTTTCCCTGTACAACTGGCCATCAATGATGGTGAAGGACTTCGACCTTCGGACGATCTGCCTAGCTTGGACTTCGTCTTCTGGTAACTCTTGCCTCATGATGTACGCAATGAACGACACAGTCCACTCGGGGATGACAACAAGAATCTCCATGATCAAATCAACCACAGCGGGGACCTCGACTTCAGTCGGATCTGTTGAGCTCTTTGGTTGTACTGGCTCCTCTGTAAAAGGATCTTCCTTCACCGAGGGGAGGTGTAGGTGCTCGAGGCAGACATCACTCGGGACTGGTCTCCGAGTGGATCCAAGTGTTGTTAATTCATCCGCTGCTTGGTTTTCAGTCGGGGAACATGGTGAAGTTCCAGACCTTCAAACTTCTTCTCAAGCTTCCTTACTACGTTGCAGTATGCAGTCATGATGGGGTTCCTTACATCCCATTCCTTCATCATTACTACGTTGCAGTATGCAGTCATGATGGGGTTCCTTACATCCCATTCCTTCATCACTTGATTAACCACCAGATCTGAGTCGCCATAGACCATCAGGCGACGGACGCCGAGTGTGACGGCCATGCGCAACCCGTAAAGGAGAGCTTCGTACTCGGCTTCGTTGTTGGAAGAATCAAAATGTATCTGCAACACATACTTGAGTTTATCGCCTTTTGGGGATATGATCACTACGCCGGCGCCGGAGCCATTCAACATCTTGGACCCATCGAAGAACATGGTCCAATGGGCCGAGTAGATGTGAGTCGGTTGCTGTTGTTCTACCCATTCTGCTATGAAGTCAGCCAGAGCTTGAGACTTTATAGCTTTCTTGGCTTCGAACTTGATGTCGCAGTATAGCATCTCCATTGCCCACTTTGCCACTCGGCCTCATGCGTCCCGATTCTGGAGAATTTCCGACAACGGAGCATCAGATATGACAGACACCGAGTGGTCTTGGAAATAATGAGCCACCTTCTTTGCAGTCATGTAGATCCCATAAATAAGCTTCTGATAATGGGGATACCTCTGCTTAGAAGGAGTCAGGACTTCGGAGACATAATATAGTGGCCGCTGAACCTTGTACGCTTTGCCTTCTTCTTCGCGTTCGACTGTCAGAACGGTGCTGACGACTTGATTTGTAGCCGTGATGTACAGAAGAAGGGGTTCTTTACCGAGCGGGGCAGTAAGAACCGGATGGGTGGAAAGCAGGGCTTTGAGGTCGTCAAATGCAATTTGGGCTTCGTCTGTCCACTTGAAGGTATCTGATTTCTTCATGAGTCGGTACAGAGGTAACGCCTTCTCGCCGAGTCGAGCGATAAACCTGCTCAAAGCCGCTAGGCAACCTATGAGCCTTTGAACATCATGTATTCTTACCGGCCGCTCCATTTGGACGATGGTCCCGATCTTTTCGGGGTTGACATCGATCCCTCGTTCGGAAACAAAGAAACCGAGTAGCTTCCCACTGGGAACGCCGAATGAGCACTTGGCTGGGTTGAGCTTGATATCGTACCTATGTAGGTTGGCGAATGTTTTTGCCAAGTCAGTCAGCAGGTCGGAACCTTTGCGTGACTTGAGTACGATATCATCCATATATGCCTCCACATTTCGACCGATCTGGTCTAGGAGGCATTTTTGGATCATGCGCATAAAAGTTGCTCCTGCATTCTTCAAACCGAATGGCATAGTGATGTAGCAGAAACACCCGAACGGGGTGATGAAGTCTGTTTTTAATTCATCTGGACCATACAGACGGATCTGATGATAGCCCGAATAGGCATCAAGGAAGGATAAACGCTCGCAACCCGCAGTCGAGTCAACAATTTGATCAATGCGGGGGAGCGGGAAGTGATCTTTCGGACAGACCTTATTGAGATGCTTGAGATCGATGCACATACAGAGAGACTTGTCCTTCTTGGGCACCATGACAACATTAGCGAGCCACTCGGAGTGGTGTACCTCGCGAATGAAGTTGGCTGCCAAAAGTTTAGCCACCTCCTCTCCGATTGCCTTCCTCTTATGCGCGGCGGACCGACGCAGGCGTTCTCGGACGGGCCGAGGAGCAGGATCCACATGCAGTCGGTGCTCAGCCAACTCCCTGGGTACACCTGCCATGTCAGCGGGCTTCCATGAAAAAATGTCCCAGTTCTCACGGAGGAATTGGATGAGCTCGGCTTCCTATTTCGGATCAAGGGTGGTGGAGATGTTTATCGGGGCAGCGGCATCGTCCGTCGGGTGGATGCTGACCTTCTTCGTGTCTCCCGCCGACTGGAATGTGGACTCGGAAGCCGGTTCTTTGAACGCATCAGGTCAGCGGGGTCGGCGGTCTTCTTGTACTCATCCAGCTCGAGAATAGCCATCTGCTGATCGGCAATCCTCGACCCCTGCTGCAGACACTCCTCGGTGCGCTGCCGATTGCATGTGACCATAATCACACCTTTGGGACCTGGCATCTTCAGCTTCAAATAGACATAACATGGACGGGTCATGAAACGTGCATATGCTGGGCGGCCCAGAATCGCATGGTATGCACTCTGGAAGTCCACCACCTCGAATGTCAGCTTCTCCTTGCGGAAGTTCTTGTCAGAGCCAAAGACGACATCCAACGCGATCTGGCCGAGTGACTTGGCCTTACATCCTGGGACGACTCCGTGGAACTGCATACTGCTCTCGCTAAGTTTGGACATCGGAATGCCCATCCCCTTGAGAGTGTCGGCGTACATGATGTTCAAACCGCTGCCACCGTCCATGAGGACTTTGCGCAGCCTGACTCCTTCCACCACCGGGTCGACAACCAGGGCTTGCCTCCCTGGGGTGGGTACGTGTGCTAGATGGTCTGACTGATCAAAGGTGATCGCAGTCTGTGACCATTTGAGGAACGTGGGGGTGGTTGGGGTTGCCATGTTCACCTCCCTGTTAACCAGCTTCACTCGACTCTTGCTTTCCACATCAGCAAAAATCATCAACGTTGCATGGACTTGGGGGAACGGATCCTCCTTGTCCTCATCATCCTGCTCGACGTCCTTTTCACTCGGCTGCCCTTCACCGAATCCTTGGATCAGAAGGCGACACTGCCGAGTGGTATGCTTAGGGAATATGGCATTGCCTTCTTCGTCCATCTTCGTGTGGACTGGACACGGTTGATCCAGGATGGAATTTCCTGACTGCCTCTTCTTGGGGGTGTACTGAGCTTTCCTCTAGCCTTTGAACTTGGCATTTGTAACAGCAGCTGCCTCTGCCTGCGGAGTGGATTCAGCCTTCTGCTTTTGCTTCCGACTGTTGTTTCCATCTCCATCGACGACTGACTTATGCTTGCCGCTACGTATGCGGTCCTCCTCTTCGCCATTTGCATAGCGCGCGGCTATCTCCATCATCTTTCTCATGGAGATGTCGCCTGTCCAACCGAACTTCAGGTACAGGTCTCTGTACTGCACGCCTGCCTTGAAGGCGCAGAGTGCTTGATGCTCTGTGACGTTCTCCACCATGTTGTAGAGGGTCGTCCAGCGCTGGATGAAATTGCGCAGGGGCTTGTTCTGCTTCTGGACACAGTGCTGGAGCTCTATGAGACCAGCAGGGCGCTTGCACATACCCTCGAAGGTCTTGATGAAGACTCGGGACAGATCTGCCCAGCTGCAGATGCTTGGCGGAGCTAACTGGTTCAGCCAAGCTCGCGCCGAGCCGTCGAGCATCAGGGGGAGATGTTTCCTGGTGACCTGGTCATCTCCACCACTGATCTGGACCGCCACTCTGTAGTCGTCCAACCAAGTTTCTTGCTTGGACTCTCCTGTGAACTTGCTGATTCCCGTCGCCAATCGGAAGTTGGGAGGGATGTCAGCTGAGCGGATGGCCCGACTGAAGCACTCGGAACCAGAGACGACGGTCCTGCTTCCACTCGGACGGTCTCTATCGTGACCATCACGGTGGGCTCGACTTCTGTCGACCTTCTTCTGGGCGATGTACCCTCTTGCGTCCGGCCTTGGATCATGCGCGTCACCGACTGAACGATGATCATCGTGATGCCGGGGCCCGTAAGGCCCACCCCGCGGAGGGGTGCGCAAACGGCGATGATCTTCGAGATTCCTGGAGCGGCTGCCCCCTCTGCGTCGCTGATGAGAGTCGGGGCTGAAAACCGACCGATGCGTGTTCGCATGAACAGAACTGTTGTGGATCCTGTTGTGAACAGAACTGTTGTGGATCCTGTTGTGGAGACCGCCGAATTTTGCTGCTGCGCCGTATGCAACAGGGCACGGATCTGCTCGATCCCTCTACCAGCCTCTGAATCAGTCGGCTGGAGAGAATCGGCTATCCTCGCAGCTGCAGCCAGGTTGAGGATGAGTGTGCGGAACACCTCGACGTTGCTCTGGCGAGTGCGTCGACTGGCAGAACGAGGGTCTTGACGAAGAGCGCCGGGTGATTCTCCGACCTCATGCTCGTTCCGACCAGTCCGGAGGGGACTTTCATAGGAATCGGCCATGAGAACTTCGGCTGTAGGCCCGCGACCCAGGTACTCGGAAGGTAGCTCAGTCGGAACTGAGTCCAAGCACTGGGATGGCGGCGCGACCACAACCGATTCGAGCACCGCCACTTGAGAGGACGCGCTCTGTCGCGCCTGGGCATGTCGCACCCAACACTGGAGCCGCGGACGACGGGATCGCTTGTTGCGGTGCGCGACGGGGGCGTAGATCGACACCGGGGCCGATGGCTGGAGAAGGAGAACACCACAGGAACTGGCACGGAAGTGCATAGCCCCGCGACTGGGAAGCACTTCGACGTCGAGGGGCGCATCCCGAAGCCATGCCGAATCGTCGGCGATGAAGGAGAGGGCACCGAAGAGGATCTGACCACCCATGCACAGATCTCCACCGGACGACATGACGAAAGTAGGAAATCGCAAACTCGTCGGAAGTCGCTTAGACGCCTGCCCCACGGTGGGCGACAACTGTCGTGGGTATAAGTCTGACAGTAGAAGTGTAGGGTACGGAAGGATGGGCAGAGCCTTAGCTACGGCGAGGATGTATGAGTTCAGGCCCATCTACGGTGGAGGTAAAAGCCCTACGTCTCAGTGCTCTTGTGAGCTTAGTGTCGAGTGGATTATAGGATTACAGTAAATGCCAACCCCTGCACCAGTGGGGAAGGGCGGCTTATATAGAGTGCACTGCCCTTCATAATGGCCCGGTGGATAGGGGTGGAATAGTGGCGAATAAATGCCTACGTTACAGGTAACGTAAGCCTTAAATGTTAATAATGGTGTATGAAAACGTATGACCGTTGCCCTCCTAGGAGGTTACGATGTACAGAGTGGAATCCAGTCGGTACGTTAAATATGCTTTGAGTGCTCGTCGCCGACTGGATGATGGGGGAGTCCTTAGTTCAGTCGGAACTGTCTAAGGGCCTTGTCCTCTATGAAGGGTAGTCCTTGGGTAGGACCTATAGGGCAGGCTTATGACCCTTCCGTGGGACTATAACCCCATCAAGGAGAGAAGGGACAATGCTACTATCTTTTTCCACACTTGTGCTCATAATAGCACCATGTTCTTCATGATTGAGAGCTTCTTGCTTTGTCACTACCATATGCTAGTGGGAATCTTCATTATATAACTTGGCTTGTATATTCCAATGATGGGCTTCCTCAAAATTGCCCTAGGTCTTCGTGAGAAAGCAAGTTGGATGCACATCCACTAGTTTTCCTTTTGAGATTTCACATACTTATAGCTCGAGTGCATCTCTTGTATGGCAATCCCTACTCATTCACATTGATATCTATTAATGGGTATCTTCATAGCCCTTTGATACGCCGAGTCAATGTGACCATCTCCTCCTTTTTGTCTCACAACCACCACCACACTCTATTCCACCTATAGTGCTATATCCATGGCTCACGCTCATGAATTGCGTGATAGTTATGAAAAGTTTGAGAAAGTAAGAGTGCGAAAACAATTACTTGGCCAATACCGGGGTTGTATATGATTTACATTAGTTGTGTGAGGATGATGGAGTATAGCCAGACTATATGATTTTGTAGGGATAACTTTCCTTGGCCTTGTTATTTTGAAAGTTCATGATTACTTTGCTAGTTTGCTTGAAGTATTATTGTTTTCATGTCAATAGCAAACTACTGTTTTGAATCTTACGGATCTGAACATTCATGTCACGTGAAAGAAGTTGCGAAGGACAACTATGCTAGGTAGCATTCCACATCAAAAAATCATTCTTTATCACTTCCCTACTCGAGGACGAGCAGGAATTAAGCTTGGGGATGCTTGATACGTCTCCAACGTATCTATACTTTTTTATGGTTTCATGCTATTATCTTGTCAAACTTTGGATGTTTTGCATGCCTTTTGTATATTTTTTGGGACTAACTTATTAACTCAGTGCCAAGTGCCAGTTCCTGTTTTTCCATGTTTTTGACCCCTTTCAGAGGAGATTTTGAAACGGATTCCAAATGGAATAAAATCCCCGAAAAGATTTTTTTCATAACAGAAGAAGATCAGGAGACTTGAGAGCCAAGGCAGGGGGGCCCAGGGGCCCCACAAGCCCTCACCCCACGGCCAGGGGGGAGGCCGCGGCCCACAGGCTTGTGGGCCCCCTGGACCTCCTTTTCCCTAGGGTTTTCTCCTATATATCCCCAAAAATTCCACAAAAAAACAGGAGATCATCGAAAGTCCTTTTCCGCCGCCGCAAGCTTCTGTCTCCGTAAGATCCCATCTGGGGCACGTTCTGGTGCCCTGCCGGAGGGGGGATTCGGACACGGAGGGCTTCTTCATCAACACCATGACCTCTCCGATGATGCGTGAGTAGTTCACCATAGACCTACGGGTCCATAGCTAGTAACTAGATGGCTTCTTCTCTCTCTTGGATCTTCAATACAAAGTTCTCCATGATCTTCATGGAGATCTATCCGATGTAATCTTCTTTTGCGGTGTGTTTATCGAGATCCGATGAATTGTGGATTTATGATCAGATTATCTATGAATCTTATTTGAGTTTCTTCTGATCTCTCTTATGCATGATTTCATATCCTTGTAATTCTCTTCGAGTTGTGGGTTTTGTCTGGCCAACTAGATCTATGATTCTTGCAATGGGAGAAGTGCTTGGTTTTGGGTTCATACCGTGCGGTGACCTCACCCAGTGACAAAAGGGGTAGCGAGGCACGCATCTTGTTGTTGCCATCAAGGGTAAAAAGATGGGGTTTTCATCATTGGTTTGAGATTATCCCTCTACATCATGTCATCTTGCTTAAGGCGTTACTCTGTTCGTCATGAACTCAATACACTAGATGCATGCTGGATAGCGGTCGATGTGTGGAGTAATAGTAGTAGATGCAGAAAGTATCGGTCTACTTGTCTCGGACGTGATGCCTATATGTATGATCATTGCCTTAGATATCGTCATGACTTTGCGCGGTTCTATCAATTGCTCGACAGTAATTTGTTCACCCACCGTAATACTTGCTATTTTCAGAGAAACCTCTAGTGAACACTATGGCCCCCAGGGTCTACTCCACACCATATTTTCAGTCTTACACTTTTTACTTCGTTGCACTTTCCGCCTTCAGATCTCACTTTGCAAACAATCTTGAAGGGATTGACAACCCCTTTACAGCGTTGGGTACAAGCTCTTTTGTGTTTGCGCGGGTACTCTGGACTTGACGAGATTCTCCTACTGGATTGATACCTTGGTTCTCAAACTGAGGGAAATACTTACTCCTCGTGTGCTGCATCACCCTTTCCTCTTCAAGGGAGGAACCAACGCAAGGCCAAGAGACGACAGAAGGATCTCTGGCACCACTACCGGGGAAGAACTTTTGTTGCCGTAGCAGGGATGCCCAAGGCAACCCAAGGTAATATTCTAGGAATACTCAACCGTATAAGCTTGGGGATGTCCGAGGAAGGCATCCCCTCTTTCGTCTCAATCCATCGATACGTTACTTAGAGCTACATTTTTATTCATCAGATGATATGAGTTTTGCTTGGAGCGTCATTTGATTTTGTTTACTTTTACTTTTAGTTTGCTACAATCAATGTTTTATCAACACACCTATTTGAGAGAGAGACACCATCATCATGGTTTGTTAGAATACTCTATGTGTTGTACTTATATCTTTTGAGCTTAGCAGTTGCTCTAGTACTTCACTTATATCTTTTTGAGCACGGTGGCGTGTAGCTTTTATAGAAATATGCTCTCTTTATTCACTTATATTTTTTTAGAGTTAGTAAATAGTGACGGTAATTTGCATGGGTCATAAGACTAGATAAAAAATAATGAGTGTTTAATAAGTTATAATTAAAACCATCATGTAGCACATATAGAGAAATTCTCGTTAATGATATTCATGTGGTGATATGAAAAGGTGTGAGTACATAATTATTAATTTAGATAGGTGTTGATATTAAGATATGTTAAAACTTCTTGAATATATGAAAAAATAAAAGGGCATGGTGATGATATGGGAGCATTTCTATTACTCGGTTAAAACCTAGTGTTGTTTCGAGTCGGAGTCGCGCGATTGTTAATTCCTACCAACCCTCTCCCTCGGGGCATGTGAGTAGTAATTTTATTTGTGATAAAACTTAGAAAACTTTGCAATAAGTATATGAGTTATTTATGACTAATGTGACACCATGGAAATTCGCAACCTCCTCATATTTGCTAGCCTCTCTAGTACCACCCATAGCCCATTCTCACCTCGAGGATTGATGCAACTTTCGTCGATGCATCCAAACCTCGTGACATGATACACTCGGTTGCACATAAGCCTTATTATACCCTCCTAAAATCATGCACCATACCTACCTATTATGGGATTTCCATAGCCATTCCAAGATATATTGCCATGTAAATTCCATCATCACTTCACATGACTAGTTCGTTCATCATCATCTTGCTCTGCATGATCATATAGAGCTGACATAGTATTTGTGGCAAAGCCAATATTCATAATAGCATTTGTGGCAAATCCACCAAAAATCATATGTTGAATACATGTCATGCGAGATCATTGCACATCCTGGTAGGCATCCATATTGGAGTCATGTTGCTTCATTCATCATATCAAGTTATCCATGAGCTATAGTAAATATAAGTATGGTGATCATCATTTTAGAGCATTGTCCCAGTGAGGAAATAAAGATGAGGGAGGCCAAATGAGCCCACCATTAAAAAATGAGAGAAAAAGAGAGAAGGGACTTTGCTACTATCCTTTACCACACTTGTGCCTCAAAGTGGCACCATGTTCATCATGTAGAGAGTCTCATGTTACATCATTCATATGCTAGCGGGAATCAAACAATTATAAACTTGGCTTGTATATTATGATAACGGGCTTCCTCAAGTGCCTGAGGTCTTTATGAGCCAGCAAGTTGGATGCACACCTGCTACGGCGACAGAGATCTTCTATCGTCTCTTGAGCTTGCGTTGGTTTTTTCCCTTGAACAGGAAAGGGCGATGCAGCACAGGAGCAGTGAGAACCAAGGTATCAATCCAGTAGGAGAATCTCGTCAAGTCCAGAGTTCCTGCACAAACACAAAAGAGCTTGCACCCAACGCTATAAAGGGGTTGTCAACCCCTTCAAGATTGATTGCAAAGTGAGATCTGAAGGCAGAAAGTGCAACGAAGAAAAAGAGTAAGACTGAAAATATAATGTGGAGTAGACCCGGGGGCCATAGTGTTCACTAGAGGCTTCTCTCAAAATAGCAAGTATCACGGTGGGTGAACAAATTACTGTTGAGCAATTGATAGAACCGCGCAAAGTCATGACGATATCTAAGGCAATGATCATACATATAGGCGTCACGTCCGAGACAAGTAGACCGATACTTTCGGAATCTACTACTATCTAGTGTATTGAGTTCATGACGAACAGAGTAACGCCTTAAGCAAGATGAGATGATGTTGACGGATAATCTCAAACCAATGATGAAAACCCCATCTTTTTACCCTTGATGGCAACAACACGATAAATGCGTCGCTACCTCTTCTGTCACTGGGTGAGGTCACCGCACGGTATGAACCCAGAAGCAAGCACTTCTCCCATTGCAAGAATCATAGATCTAGTTGGCAAACAAAACCCACAACTCGAAGAGAATTACAAGGATATGAAATCATGCATATAAGCGATCAGAAGAAACTCAAATAAGATTCATAGATAATCCGATCATAAATCCACAATTCATCGGATCTCGACAAACACACCGCAAAAGAAGATTTACATCAGATAGATCTCCATGAAGATCATGGAGAACTTTGTATTGAAGATCCAAGAGAGAGAACAAGCCATCTAGCTACTAGCTATGGACCTGTAGGTCTATGGTGAACTACTCACGCATCATCGGAGAGTTCATGGTGCTGACGAAGAAGCCCTCCGTATCTGAATCCCCCCTCCGGCAGGGCACCAGAACGTGCCCCAGATGGGATCTTCTGGAGACAGAAGCTTGCGGCGGCGGAAAAATACTTTCGATGATCTTCTGATTTTTTTCTCGGATTTTAGGGAATATATAGGCGAAAAACCTAGGGCAGGGGAGCCACGGGGAGCTCACAAGCCTGCTAGGCACGCACACCTAGGCTGGGCCTGGTGGGCTTGTGACCTCCTCCGAGGTCTCCTGCCTTGGTTCTCAAGTCTCCTGCGTGTGTTCTGTTATGGAAAAAATCATTCCGCAGATTTTATTCCGTTTGGACTCCGTTTAAAATTCTCCTCTGAAAAGGGTCAAAAACACGGAAAAAACAGGAACTGGCACTTGGCACTGAGTTAATAAGTTAGTCCCCAAAAATATATAAAAGGCATACAAAACGTCCAAAGTTTGACAAGATAATAGCATGAAACCATCAAAAATTATAGATACGTTGGAGACATATCAAGCATCCCCTAGCTTAACTCCTACTCGTCCTCGAGTAGGGAAGTGATAAAGACTGAATTTTTGATGTGGAATGCTACCTAGCATAGTTGTCCTTTGCAACTTCTTTCGTGTGACATGAATGTTCAGATCCATAAGATTCAAAACAATAGTTTGCTATTGACATGAAAACAATAATACTTCAAGAAAACTAGCAAGGTAATCATGAACTTTCGAAATAACAAGGCCAAAGAAAGTTATCCCTAGAAAATCATATAGTCTGGCTATGCTCCATCATCCTCACACAACTAATGTAAATCATGCACAACCCCGGTATTGGCCAAGTAATTGTTTTTGCACTCTTACTTTCTCAAACCTTTTGTAACTATCACGCAATACATGAGCGTGAGCCATGGATATAGCACTATAGGGGGAATAGAGTGTGGTGGTGGTTGTGAGACAAAAAAGGAGGAGATGGTCACATTGACTCAGCGTATCAAAGGGCTATGGAGATGCCCATTAATAGATATCAATGTGAATGAGTAGGGATTTCCATACAAATGATGCACTAGAGCTAAGTATGTGAAAGCTCAAAAGGATAACTAGTGGGTGTGCATCCAATTTTGAGGAAGCCCATCATTGGAATATACATGCCAAGTTATATAATAAAGATTCCCACTAGCTTATGGTGGTGATGAAACGAGAGGATCTCAATCATGAAGAACATGGTGCTATTATGAAGCACAAGTGTGGAAAAAGATAGTAGCATTGTCCCTTCTCTATTTTTCTTTTTTTTATTTGGGCTCTTGGGTCTTTTTTTTGGGCTCTTTGGCCTCTTTCTATTTTTCCCCTCACATGGGACAATGCTCCAATAATGATGATCATCACACTTTTATTTACTCATAGCTCAAAGCTTAGAACGATGATGACTAAATAGGAAATGCCTCTGGCAGTGTACCGGGATGTGCAACGATCTAGCTTGGCGTATGATGTTGAAACATCTCGCTAGCTATCTTACGATCATGCAATGGCAATATGAGAGTGACGGCACAAGTCATGAGACGGAACGGTGGGATTTTCATGGCAATATATCTCAGAATGGCTATGAAAATGCCATAGTAGGTAGGTATGGTGTCTGTTTTGAGGAAGGCATATGGTGGGTTTGTGCACCGGCGAGAATTGCGCGGCACTAGAGAGGCTAGCAATGGCGGAAAGTGAAAGTGCATATATACCATGGACTCACATTAGTCATGAATAACTCACATACTTGTTGCGAAAGTTTTTATTAGGAATCGAAACAAAGTGCTAAACGCATACTCCTAGGGGAAGGGTTGGTAGGTGTTAACCATCACGCGATCCTGACCTCAACACAAAGGATGACAATCAATAGATCAATTATGCTCCGACTTCCTAACATAGCAGTTCACCATACGTGCATGCTACGGGAATCACTAACTTCAACACAAGTATTAATAGATTCACAACACCCTACTAACATAACTCTTAATATTACCAAATCCATGTCTCAAAACTAATTGAGAGGAATCAAGACTTCTCTTTCTACTCAATGCACATGAAGATGGAGGTTTTTGTATCCTCTTTGGGTACCTATCACCTTTGGAACTACTTTCATAGCATAAGCCAACTACCAAGTCACGCACCGCCGTGCTCTAAAAGATCTAAGTGAAGCACATAGAACAAAATTATCTAGCTCAAAAGATATAAGTGAAGCACGATGAACATTCTAGCAAAATCACGATGAGTGCATGTCTCTCTCAAAAGGTGTGCAGCTAGGATGATTGTGACACAACAAAAAGAAAAGACTCCTAAGATACAAGACGCTCCAATCAAAACACATATCATGTGGTGAATAAAAATATAGCTCCAAGTAATGTTAGCGATGGATTGAAGACGAAAGAGGGGATGCCTTCCCGGGGTATCCCCAAGCTTAGGCTTTTTGGTGTCATTGAATTTGTCTTGGGATGACTTGGGCATCCCCAAGCTTGAGATCTTTCCACTCCTTATCTTTTTGTCCATGAGAACATCACCCAAAACTTGAAAACTTCACAACGCAAAACTTAAACAGAAACTCGTGATAACATTAGCACAAGAAAACAAACTACCACCACTTTAGGTACTGTAGCAATCTTGATTTCTATTTATATTGGTGTTAGGCTACTGTATTCTCACTTTCCCATGTCTAGTACCCCCCGATACTATCCATAGTTTCATCAAAACAAGAAACCAACTCAACAAAAACAGAATCTGTCAAAAACAGACCAGTCTGTAGCAATATATATACTTCGTATACTTCTGGTACCTCAAAACTTATGAAAACTTACGACTGCCTAGGAAAAAGGCATATCAACCAGAAGCAAAAAGAATGAAATCAAAATCTATTTCTGAATAAAAATGAAAAATCATCTCGTGAGTAAAAAGTTTCTGTCCTTTTCCAGCAGGATCAAACAACCATCACCAAGACTAGTCATAAAGGTTTTGCTTCGCTCAAACACAAAAAGAAACACAAATAACACAACCATAACAGAATTATGATGGTGTGGACGCAACCAAACATAAAGAAAGCGAAATAAATTCATTGGGTTGCCTCCCAACAAGCGCTATTGTTTAACACCCTTAGCTAGGCATAAGGCGATAGAATCACGTATCGTCGTCTTTGGTGCTCAAACCATAAGTGGCCCTCATCATGGATTCATAAGGCAATCTTATTTTATTTCTAGGAAAGTGCTCCATGCCCTTATATAAAGGAAAATGAAATATAATATTCCCTTCCTTCATATCGATGATATCACTGATAGTCCTTAGGAAAGGTCTACCAAGAATAATAGGGCATGTAGGATTGCAATCAATGTCAAGCACAATGAAATCCACGGGTACATAGTTCCTATTTGCAATAATAAGAACATCATTGATCTTTCCCATGGGTTTCTTGACAGTAGAATCCGCAAGATGCAAATTAAGAGAACACTCTTCAATCTCATTAAAATCCAGAACATCACATAAAGACTTTGGAATCGCGGAAACACTAGCACCCAAATCACACAAAGCATTGCATTCATAGTTTTTGATTTTGATTTTGATAGTAGGTTCCCACTCATCATGAAGCTTTCTAGGGATAGAGACTTCCAATTCAAGTTTCTCTTCAAGAGATTTTATCATAGCTTCGACGATATGATCGGTAAAGGCCTTGTTTTGGCTATAAGCGTGTGGAGAGTTTAGCATGGATTGCATCAAGGAAATGCATTCAATCAAGGAGCAACTATCATAATTGAATTCCTTGAAATCCAAAGTAGTAATTTCATTACTACTCAAAGTTTTAATATCCTCTACTCCACTTTCAATGCTTTTAGCATTAAAATAGGTGGACTCCGAATAATTGGGGCCTTTTTCAACCAAAGTGGATTCATATCTAGCCCCATCATCATTAGGTTTGACACAAGAAAACAAAGATTCGATGGGAGTCACACCAAGAACTTTAAGATCTTCGTGATTCTTATCACGAGAACACGCCTTTTTAAGCCATTCATGTCTAGCACGAATTTGGGCGGTTCTTTCTTTGCTCTCACTCATGGAAACACGCATAGCTTTCAAAGTTTCATCCATATTGATCTTGGGATGAGCACATCTAACTTACAAAGCATCAATATCACTAGACATTCTATCAACGTTCTTAGCCAAATCGTCAATTTTGAGTAGTTTTTCCTATATGCACGCATTGAAATTTTTTTGCGAGTTGATAAACTCTTTGATATTACTCTCTAGATCAGAGGGTAATCTATTGTAATTTCCATGAGTGTTGTTGTAGGAGTTGCCAAAGTTATTAGAGGAGTTACTAGGAAAAGGCCTAGGAACATAGTTTCCTCTAAAAGCATTGTTGTTGCCAAAATTATTCCTACCAATAAAATTAACGTCCAAGCTAGCGTTGCTACTCTCAATCAAGGATGACAAGGGCATATCATTAGGATATAAAGGAGCACTTCTACTAGCAACCAAATTCATTACCTCATCCATCTTAGCGCTCAATGAGTTAATTTCTTCTATAGGGTGTACCTTCTTACTAGTAGGTGACCTTTCAGTGTGCCACTGAGAGTAGTTCGTCATGATATTGTCTAAGAGTTTCGTGGCTTCTCCTAACGTGATTTCCAAGAGCATTCCACCTGAGGCGGAGTCCAAGATATTTCTAGAAGCGAAATTCAAGCCAGCGTAAAAGATTTGTATAATCATCCAAAGACTCAAGCCATGAGCGGGACAATTTCTAATCATCAATTTCATCCTCTCCCAAGATTGTGCAACATGTTCATGATCAAGTTGCTTAAAATTCATGATATCATTACGGAGAGAGATAATCTTAGCCGGCGGAAAATACTTGGATATATAAGCATCTTTGCACTTATCCCAAGAATCGATACTATTTTTGGGCAAAGATGAAAACCAAGATTTTGCTCGATCTCGCAACGAGAAAGGAAAAAAACTTCAATTTAATCACATCATTATCCACATCTTTCTTCTTTTGCATATCGCAAAGCTCAATGAACGTATGGAGATGGGATGCTGCATCTTCACTAGGAAGGCCGGAAAATTGCTCTTTCATAACAAGATTCTGCAAAGCGGCATTGATTTCGTATGACTCCGCACTAGTGGCGGGAGTGATACGTCTCCATCGTATCTACTTTTCCAAACTCTTTTGCCCTTGTTTTGGACTCTAATTTGCATGATTTGAATGGAACTAACCTGGACTAACGCTATTTTCAGCAGAATTGCCTTGGTGTTATTTTTGTGCAGAAATCAAAGTTCTCCAAACGTCCTGAAAATTTACGGGGAGCAGTTTTGGAAAATATGAAAAATATCTGCGCCAAGTTCCACCTGAGGGGGTGGACCGGTGGGCCACAAGCCCTGGCTCCACCAAAACCCCCTGGTGGCGGTGGGCAGGCTTGTGGGGCCCACACGGCTCTGCCGCCCCCAACCTCAGGTCTATAAGTTCACTTTCGTCCCAGAAAAAATAAAAAGAGAAGTTTTCGTCTCGTTTGCGATACGGAGGCGCCACCACCACCTGTTCTTCATCTAGAGGGCAGATCTGGAGTCCGTCTTGGGCTCCGGAGAGGGGAAATCGTCGCCATCGTCATCATCAACCTTCTTCCCTCTCCAATTCCATGAAGCTCTTCGTCGTTCGTGAGTAATCTATTCGTAGGCTCGCTGGGCGGTGATGAGTAGGATGAGATCTATCATGTAATCGAGTTAGTTTTGATGCGGATTGATCCCTAGTATCCACTATGTTCTGAGATTGATGTTGCTACTACTTTGCCATGCTTAATGCTTGTCACTAGGGCCCGAGTGCCATGATTTCAGATCTGAAATTATTATGTTGTCACCAATATATGTGAATTTTAGATCCGATCTTGCAAGTTGTAGTTACCTACTATGTGTTATGATCCGGCAACCCCGGAGTGACAATAACCGGAAGCACTCCCGGTGATAACCATAGTTTGAGGAGTTCATGTGTTCACCAAGTGCTAATGCGTTGGTCCGGTTCTTTATTAAAAGGAGAACCTTAATATCCCGTAGTTTCCTTTTGGACCCCGCTGCCACGGGAGGGATGGACAATAGATGTCATGCAAGTTCTTTCCCCTAAGCACGTATGACGACACATGGAATGCATGCCTACATCACATTGACGAACGGGATCTAGCCACATATCTCTCCGTGTTATAACTGTTGCATGATGAATATCATCCAAACAAATCATCGACCCATTGCCTACGAGTTTGTCCTACCGCTGCTGTTACTACTGTTGTTGCTGCTGTTACTTGTCTTGCTCTGCTGCTATTGTTTCTACTACTGTCGCTTGCTACTGTTGCTCCTTCCTACTGCCGTTCCTTGCCACTTCTATTACTCGTTACACTGCTGCTACCTGCTACAATCTTGATCGCTGGTCGTTGACGGGAACCGACAATTTCCGTCAACGAGGCAACTTGGTACCATTGATACAATCGTTAGAAATAGTCTGTTGTGTCAACAGATCATTTCTGACACTGTGGTTATCTTACTACTTTGTTGTTACTACTTTGCTTGCAGATACTAATCTTTCAGGTGCGGTTGAATTAGACAAATTCAGCTGCTAATACTCGAGAGTATTTTCTCACCTCCTGTCTGGCGTACCAACAAATTTGGGTCGAATACTCTACCCTCGAAAACTGCTGCGAACCCACGCGCTGGTGGGCCGTCAACAACATTCTTCTAGTTTCATTACCGGGGAGTGCTAGTAGCATTCTTCTGGTGCCGTTGCAGGGGAAGGTTTGTTGTCACAGAATCAACATTCGTCTATCTTTATCACCGATAAGGATTATGAATTCTCTATCGACCCTGAGATAATCTCTCTAGTCGAATCTGATCCTTTTCACGGTTATGAGTCTCAGACGGTCGTAGCCCATCTTGCCAAACTACACGATATAGTCACCCTTTTCACTAATGAGGAGAAGATCCGCCACTACTACATTCTTAAGTTGTTTCCTTTCTCTCTAAAGGATGATGCTAAAGCCTGGTTCACCTCTCTTGCTCTTGGATGTGTGAGTAGTCCCCAGGAGACGGTCTATTACTTCTGTGAGAAATATTTCCCTGCCCATAAGAAGCAAGCTGCCTTGCAGGAATTATACAACTTTGCTCAACTCCAAGAAGAGAGTCTTCCACAAGCTTGGGGGAGGCTCGTCCAGCTACAGAATGCTTTGCCTGATCACCGTCTTAAGAAGAATGAGATACTTGATATCCTCTATAACGGACTTACCGATGCCTCTAGAGACCACCTAGATAGTTGTGTCGGTTGTGTCTTTAGGGAACAAACTGTAGAACAAGCTGAGACTCTACTGAATAACATCCTGATCAACGATAATGCTTGGGCTATTCCCGAACCACCTCCTAAGCCAATTCCTAAGAAAAGAGGTATTCTATTCCTCAGTCCCGAAGATATGCAAGAAGCCAAGAAATCCGTGCAAGAGAAAGGCATTAGATCTAAAGATATCAAAAATCTACCACCTATCGAAGATATCCATGGTCTCGATAACCCGATACAGGTAGTGGGAGTGAATTCTCTGCGTAGGTTTGATGAGAGTGATATTCCTTTTGATAAACCTGCTAGCCTATACTTTGATGAATTTGACAACTTTGTTGCCAAACAACAGAGTTTCAGTGATTATGTTAGCAGACATTTGGAACAAAGTACTCGTATGCTTAGCCATTTAAGTGCTTGTGTAGACAGAAATGTCAATGATCTGAAGCTTCTGAGTAAACATGCCTCTATGATTACTACTCAGGTAGAACAAGTACTTAAAGCTCAGAATGATCTGCTCAATGAATTAAATGACAACTCTGTCAGAGTCATTACTAGAGGAGGCAAAATGACTCAGGAACCTTTGTATCCTGAAGGTCATCCTAAGATAATTGATCAAGATTCTCAAGGAATCAATGCTGATACACCCAGTCATCCTAAGAAGAAGAAGAAGGATGATAGAAACCTGCATGCCAGTTCACCAAATAATGTCACACCTGAAGAACCTAATGATATTTCCGCGTCTGATGCAGAAACACAATCTGGTGATGAACATGAACCTGGTGACAATATGGATAGTGATGTTCATAATAATGCTCAACCTAGCAATGATGAGGATGTGGAGATTGAACCTTCGGTTAATCCTGATAACCCACAACCTAAGAAGTACGATAAGAATGACTTCACTGCTAGGAAGCATGGTAAAGAAAGAGAGCCATGGGTTCAAAGACCTATGCCCTTTCCTCCTAAGCCATCCAAGAAAAAGGATGATGAGGATTTTGAGTGTTTCGTTGAGATGATAAGACCCACCTTTCTGCAGATGCGGTTAACTGATATGCTCAAGATGTCTCCGTATTCCAAGTACATGAAAGATATCGTGACTAATAAACGGAAGATACCAGATCTTGAGATCTCCACCATGCTTGCCAATTACACTTTTAAAGGTGGAACTCCTAAGAAACTTGGTGATCCCGGAGTGCCCACTATACCTTGCTCCATTAAAGGAAACTATGTAAGAACTGCCTTATGTGACCTTGGAGCCGGTGTTAGTGTTATGCCACTCTCTCTTTATCGTAGACTTGAGTTGGATAAGTTGACACGCACTAAAATTTCTCTGCAGATGGCCGACAAATCAACTGCTTTCCCTATCGGCATTTGCGAGGATGTGCCTGTTCTGGTTGCTAACACCACTGTCTTAACGGACTTTGTTATCTTGGATATTCCTGAGGACGATGCCATGGCTGTCATCCTCGGAAGACCCTTTTTAAACACTGTAGGGGATGTTATAGATTGCAACAAAGGCAATGTCACTTTCCATGTCAACGGTAATGAGCACACAGTGCACTTTCCTAAGAAACGATATCAAGTACATTGCATCAATGCTATCAAAAAGACTTCATCGATTCTCATTGGGAGCTTTGAATGCCCTATTCCTCATGTCAAGATGAAGTATGATTTGCTTGTTGGGGAGATACATATCCCCATTGAGGTGACTTAGTGGCTATTCGAAAATTCTCCGTTCTCTCTTGCGATTCGAGAAGGTTTTGTCATGAGGACTTGATCAACCCCATTGACGGATTTCTTTCGGTGACCATGAAATGGATGAATCAAAGAGTCGCATACCTCTTTTTAAGCTTTCACTTTCTGTTGCTTAGAAGAAAAATGATAGCTTTAGTTTAGTTTTTCCTGTTTTCTTTTTTAGCGTCACGGAGAAAAGTACCTCGAAAATAAAAGTTCTTCGATGGTCCTGAAAATTTGGTACGACTGTTTCTGGAATTTTTGAAAATTTATGGGCCTGAGAGCTGGCCTGGGGGACAGACCAGTGGTCCACAAACCTTGCCACCGCCACCTACCCCCCTGGTGGCGTTGTGCAAGCTTGTGGGGCCCACAGGCACCCTCTCCACTCATTCTAGCTCCCAGCCTCTTCTTCCACCTCGAGAAAAAATTGTTTCGCAACTCAAACCCGTGTTCTTGCTCATTTGGGTGTGATTTTCGATCTCCTTGCTCAAAGCACCATTCTCCGAACCGTTTTGGGGAAATTACTTCTTGGTAAGTGACTCCTCCATTGGTCCAATTGGTTTTTGCTCTAGTGCTTTATCCTTCGCGTATTCTTGCTACCTTGGTGACCCTGTTCTTGAGCTAGAAATGTTGATTTTAGCTGGTTCCAAGTAGTTTTAGCGCGTGATACGGTCTCTAGGCACTAGTAGGAGTACTTGCTACAAGGTATGGTTGGTCTTCATTCACTTTTCTCTTGAACTTCAAAAATTTCAGCAAAAGGAAATTATGTTGAGGAGGAAGTTTCATGGTGGTTCCTCAAGTAAGAAGGGTCCCTGTCTTTCTTTTCGGGAGCCCGAACCTTTTCAACTAAGGGACGCACCGGTACAACCATGTGAATGGCCTTCCGATGAGTTCATGATCGAAGCAGGTTTCAAGGATGAGTTTGATGCATTTGTCCGCAACGCCTGGTTAGAAGAATTCCTCTTAGATAAATGTGAACAGTATGCTATGCTCACTGCCTCTTTCGTGCGTAGATTTAAATTTTCAGTCGGCCGTGACTCATCCAAATTGTTTGATCTGTACGATAAATCCTATACCATTGATTTGGAGGATTTCAATAGGATTTGCAAGATACCCGATGGGGGTAGTATTAATGATCCTTCTAAACCTTCGGTCAGAGACTTTGTCTCCAGTATAACTGTTGGAGAAATGATACGTCCATTTTGCATCATGCTTTCATGTTGATATTTATTGCTTTTTGAGCTGTTATATTACTTGTGGTACCATATTTATGCCTTTTCTCTCTTATTTTGCAAGGTTTTTTTGAAGAGGGAGAATTCAGGCAGCTGGAATTCTGGACTGGAAAAGGAGCAAATCCTAGTCCACTATTTTGCACATCTCCAAATGCCCTGAAAAGTTACGTGGATTTTTTTTCTGGATTATATAAAAACTAATGGGCGACACCACTACCGGAGGGGGCTGCCAGGGCGCTACAAGCCCTGACACCGCCACCCCCTGGTTGCGGAGTGGGGGCTTGTGGGCTCCCTGACGGCCCACTAGACCCCTCTTTTGCTATATGAAGCGTCCTGGTCCAGAAAAAATCAAGAGGGAGCTTTTTCGTGGTTTCGCCTCCGCCACGAGGCGGAACTTGAGCAGATCCAATCTAGAGCTCTGGCAGGACGGTCCTGCCGGAGAAATTTCCCTCCCGGAGGGGGGATCGTCGCCATCGTCATCACCAACACTCCTCTCGTCAAAGGGGAGGCATCTTCATCAACATCTTCATCAGCACCATCTCCTCTTCAATCCCTAGTTCATCTCTTGTAACCAATCTTCGTCTCGCGACTCCGATTGGTACTTGTAAGGTTGCTACTAGTGTTGATTACTCTTTGTAGTTGATGCTAGTTGGATTACTTGGTGGAAGAGTTTATGTTCAGATCCTTGATGCTATTCATTACACCTCTGATCATGATTATGATTATGTTTTGTGAGTAGTTACTTTTGTTCCTGAGGACATGGGATAAGTCATGTTAATAATAGTAATGTGAATTTGATAATCGTTCGGTATTTTGATATGCTGTATGTTGTCTTTTCCTCTAGTGGTGTTATGTGAACGTCGACTACATAACACTTCACCATATTTGGGACTAGAGGAAAGCATTGGGGAGTAGTAAGTAGATGATGGGTTGCTGGAGTGACAGAAGCTTAAACCCCAGTCTATGCGTTGCTTCGTGAGGGGCTCATTTGGATCCACTAGTTTAATGCTATGGTTAGACTTTGTCTTAATTATTCTTTTGTAGTTGCGGATGCTTGCGAGAGAGGTTAATCATAGGTGGGATTCTTGTCCAAGTAAGGGCAGTACCCAAGCGCTGGTCCACCCACATATCAAACTATCAAAGTAACGAACGCGAATCATATGATCATGATGAAACTAGCATGACAGAAATTCCCGTGTGTCCTCGGGAGCGTTTTTCCTCCTATAAGACTTTGTTCAGGCTTGTCCCTTGCTGCAAAAGGGATTGGGCCACTTGCTGAACCGCTGCTACTACTTTCTACTTGTTACTTTTTGCTCGTTACGTTTTACCTCGCTACACAATCACTTGTTACCGCTACTTTTAGTGCTTGCAGTTATTACCTTGTTGAAATCCGTTTATCTGAGCCTTTTGCTCCTCGTTGGGTTTGACACTCTTACTTATCGAAAGGACTAAGATTGATCCCCTATACTTGTGGGTCATCAAGACTCTTTTCTGGCGGCGTTGCCGGGGAGTGAAGCGCCTTTGGTAAGTGGAAATTGGTAAGGAAATATTTATATACTGTGCTGAAATTTATTGTCACTTGTCACTATGGAAACTGTTCCTTTGAGGAGTTTGTTCGGGGTATCTTCACCATGAACGGAAGCACGAGGAGTTGCTCCTCAACCTGAGGTACCTACTGAAAATATCTTTTATGAAATTCCTTTGGGTATGCTTGAGAAACTGCTGACTAATCCTTTCACAGGAGATGGATCTTCACATCCGGACTTGCTTCTAATCTATGTAGATGAAGTTTGTTGTTTATTTAAGCTTGCAGGTTTACCCGAGGATGAGGTAAAGCAGAAATTCTTTCCTTTATCTTTGAAGGATAAGGCGTTGACATGGTATAGGCTATGTGATGATACTGGATCATGGGGCTACAATCGGTTGAAATTGGAATTTCATCAAAAGTTCTATCCTATGCATTTAGTACATCGTGATCGGCACTTTATTTATAACTTTTGGCCTCGTGACAGGGAAAGCATAGCTCAAGCTTGGGGGAGGCTTAAATCAATGCTATATTCATGCCCCAATCATGAGCTCTCGAGAGAAATCATCACTCAAAACTTTTATGCTCGGCTTTCTCATGAAGATCGTACCATGCTTCACACTTCTTGTGCCGGTTCTTTTATGAAGAATGATATTGATCACAAGTGGAATTTATTGGAGAGAATCAAACGCAACTCTGAAGATTGGGAGCTGGAGGAAGGTAAGGAGTCAGGTATGAATTTCCAGTTTGATTGCGTTAAATCTTTTGTTGAGACAAACACTTCTAGAGATTTTAGCGCTAAGTATGGACTTGACTCTGAGATAGTAGCTTCTCTATGTGAATCTTTTGGTGCTCATGTTGATCTTCCCAAAGAGAAGTGGTTTAAATATCATCCTCCTATAGAAAGCAACATAGTCAAAACCAATCTAGTTGAGGAGAAAGTCATTGCTTTTAGTGATCCTGTTGTCCCTTGTGCTTACACTGAGAAACCACCATACCCTGCTAGGATAAAGGATTATTCTAAAGCTCCAACTGTGATACGTAGGGGTTATATTAGACCACTTGCACCCCCTGAGGAGATTAGAGTTGAACCTAGTGTTGCTATTATCAAAGATCTCTTAGCCGAAGACATAGACGGGCATGTTATCAAATTCTGAGGACTCCGCTAGAATTGCTAAACCTCACGCGAAAGACAAACACGGACCTGTAGTTGGCCTGCCCGTTGTTTCTGTTAAGATAGGAGATCACTGTTACCATGGTTTATGTGATATGGGAGCTAGTGTTAGTGCAATACCCCGTTCTCTATTTGATGAAATCAAAGAGGAGATTGCACCTGCTGAGTTAGAACCCATTGATGTCACTATTACGCTAGCTAATAGAGACACCATCTGCCCTCCGGGAATTGTGAGAGACGTAGAAGTCTTGTGTGGTAAGACGAAGTATCCTACTAATTTTCTCGTCCTTGGTACTGCACAAGATAGTTTTTGTCCCATCATATTCGGTAGACCCTTTCTCAACATTGTCAATGCTCACATTGATTGCATTAAGCAGACTGTCACAGTAAGTTTCGAGGGTGTGTCTCATGAATTTAACTTCTCCAAGTTTGGAAGACAAACCCATGAAAGAGATTCGACTGGTAGGGATGAAATCATTTCTCTTGCCTCTATTGTCGTACCTCCTACGGATCCTTTAGAGCAATATCTGCTTGAGCATGAAAATGATATGCATATGGAGGAGAGAGATGAGATAGATAAAATTGTCTTAGAACAATATCCTATTCTCAAGAATAATCTGCCTGTTGAACTGCTTGGGGATCCTCCCCCACCAAAGGGTGATCCTGTGTTCGAGCTTAAACAGTTGTCGGATACTCTTAAGTATGCCTATCTTGATGAGAAGGAGATATATCTTGTCATTATTAGTGCTCTCCTCTCAGAGCGCGAAGAGAAGAAGTTACTAAAAACTATGAGGAAGCACCGCACTGCTATTGGATATACTCTTGATGATCTTAAGGGTATTAGTCCTACTCTATGTCAGCACAAGATTAAAACCAATCCAGACTTTAAACTAGTTGCTGATCATCAAAGGAGATTAAATCCTAAGATGAAAGAGGTCGTTATAAAAGAAATATTAAAGCTTCTGGAAGCAGGAATCATTTATCCTGTTGCTCATAGTGATTGGGTAAGTCCAGTACATTGCGTAACTAAGAAGGGAGGTATCACCGTCATTCCTAATGATAAGGATGAACTAATCCCACAAAGGATTATTACCGACTATAGAATGGTGATAGACTTCCGGAAACTGAACAAGGCAACCAGGAAAGATCATTATCCTTTGCCGTTCATCGACCAAATGCTAGAAAGGCTATCAAAACACACACACTTCTGCTTTCTAGACGGTTATTCAGGTTTCTCGCAAATACCTGTTGCACAATCTGATCAAGAGAAAACCACTTTCACCTGCCCTTTTGGTACCTTTGCCTATAGACGTATGCCTTTTGGCTTATGTAATGCACCTGCCACCTTCCAAAGATGTATGATGGCTATATTCTCTGACTTTTGTGAAAAGATCGTCGAGGTTTTCATGGATGACTTCTCCGTTTACGGATCTTCCTTTGATGATTGCCTCAGCAACCTTGATCGAGTCTTACAGAGATGCGAAGAAACCAACCTCGTCTTGAATTGGGAGAAGTGCCACTTTATGGTTAATGAAGGTATTATCTTAGGACACAAAATCTCCAAAAGAGGCATTGAAGTTGATAAGGCTAAGGTTGATGCAATTGAGAAAATGCCTTGCCCCACAGATATCAGAGGTATACGAAGTTTCCTAGGTCATGCTGGTTTCTATAGAAGGTTCATTAAGGACTTCTCTAAGAGTTCTAGGCCTCTTACCAACCTCTTGCAGAAGGATGTTCCTTTTGTTTTTTATGAGGATTGTGAGGAAGCTTTCGAAATACTTAAGAAGGCTTTGATAACCGCACCTATGGTTCAACCACCTGACTGGAACTTGCCCTTTGAAATCATGTGTGACACTAGTGATTATGTTGTTGGTGTTGTTCTAGGACAAAGAGTTGACAAGAAGTTGAATGTTATTCACTACGCTAGTAAAACTCTAGACAGTGCCCAAAGAAACTATGCCACTACGGAGAAGGAATTTTTAGCAGTCGTGTTTGCATGTGAAAAGTTCAGATATTATATAGTTGACTCCAAAGTCACTATTCACTCTGATCATGCTGCTATTAAGTACCTTATGGAGAAGAAGGACGCTAAGCCTAGGCTGATCAGATGGGTTCTCCTCCTACAGGAATTTGATTTGCATGTCGTTGACCGAAAGGGTGCTGATAACCATGTAGCACATAACTTGTCTAGGCTAGAGAATGTCCTTGATGACCCACTACCTATTGATGACAGCTTTCCTGATGAGCAACTAAATGTCATCCGCACTTCACATAGTGCACCGTGGTATGCCGATTATGCAAACTATATCGTAGCCAAATACATACCACCCAGTTTCACCTATCAGCAAAAGAAGAAATTCTTCTTTGATTTGAGACACTACTTTTGGGATGATCCTCACCTTTATAAGGAAGGAGTAGGTGGTGTTATTAGACGTTGTGTGCCTGAACATGAACAGGGACAAATCCTACAGAAGTGTCATTCTGAAGCCTATGGAGGACACCATGCTGGAGATAGAACTACCCATAAGGTATTGCAATCAGGTTTCTATTGGCCCACTCTCTTCAAGGATGCTCGTAAGTTTGTCTTGTCTTGTGACGAATGCCAAAAGATAGGGAACATCAGTAAGCGTCAGGAAATGCCTATGAACTATTCACTTGTCATTGAACCATTTGATGTCTGGGGCTTTGATTATATGGGTCCCTTCCCGAGTTCCAACGGGTACACTCACATCTTAGTTGCTGTGGATTACGTTACTAAGTGGGTAGAAGCTATCCCCACTAAAAATGCTGATCACCACACATCTATTAAGATGCTTAAAGAAGTCATATTCCCAAGATTTGGAGTCCCTAGATACTTGATGACTGATGGCGGTTCACACTTCATTCATGGTGTTTTCCGCAAGATGCTAGCTAAGTATGATGTCAACCATAGAGTTGCATCTCCTTATCATCCTCAGTCTAGTGGTCAAGTTGAGTTGAGTAATAGGGAGATCAAGTTGATCCTACAAAAGACCGTCAATAGATCTCGAAAGAACTAGTCTAGCAAACTTGACGATGCACTATGGACTTATAGGACTGCTTATAAGAATCCCATGGGCATGTCACCGTATAAAATGGTTTACGGTAAAGCCTGTCATTTACCTCTTGAGCTGGAACACAAAGCTTATTGGGCAATCAAAGAGCTCAACTTTGATTTCAAACTTGCCGGTGAGAAGCGGTTGTTTGATATCAGCTCGTTAGATGAATGGAGAGCCCAGGCATATGAGAATGCCAGGTTGTTCAAGGAAAAGGTTAAGAGATGGCACGACAAACGAATACAGAAAAGAGAGTTCAATGTAGGTGATTATGTCCTGCTATACAATTATCGTTTGAGATTCTTTGTAGGCAAGCTTCTCTCTAAATGGGAAGGTCCCTATGTTATCGAGGAAGTATATCGTTCCGGTGCCATCAAAATCAATAACACGGAAGGAAATTTTCCTAGAGTGGTAAATGGGAAAAGAATCAAGCATTACATCTCTGGTACTCCCATAAATGTTGAGACCAATATCATCAATGTCATAACTCCAGAGGAGTACATAAGGGATGTTTGTCAGCCTGTTTCAGACCTTGAAAACGAAGATATATCTGTTTCGGTAAGAAATTGGACTCCGATGCTTTTCCAATAGGAAATTTCCTCCGTTTTGGAATTTTTGGAAAATTAGAAAAATAAAAAGCAGTCCGGAGAGCGAACGAGGCGGCCACAAGCCCTGCCACCGCCCCCTACCCCCTGGTGGCGGAGGGCGAGCTTGTGGGCACCTCGTGTGCCTCCCGGACTCCATTTTCTTGCGAAGGACTCCTTCTGGCCCAGAAAAAATCAATATATAGTCGCCCGAAGGTTTTGATCTCCGTATCGCGTAGTTTTCCTGTGTTTTCATTTCGAGCTTGTTTCTGTGACACATCTAGATCATCATGACTTCCCCAAACGCTCCTAAGGACAAGATCTTCGAGAAGGTCATCAATCCCTACCTCACGGAAGTGCTGAAACACCCTCAATCTATCAAGATGAGCGAGGGGATGTTGCACATCCGTGATGTTGAGGGGCCTAAGAATACCGGAAGCGTGGAGACGAGGCTCGAAACAATGGAGCAACAAGTCTTCAAGTGCCAAGGGATGGTGGAGCGTGGACTCAACGCCAACCACACGATGATCACATATTTCACTAGCAATCACAAGATGGATGCCATTGATATTGGGAAACACCTCTCCAAGCTCTATTATAGGGTTGATCAACTTCAGGGCCAGATCTATGACCTGCAGAACCAAAACTGTGAGTATGAGTACAGATTTAAATCAATAAGGTTGGCTGCAGATTTGAGGATTCCGACGACTCGTTCATCCTGCCATGATGGAGCACCTATGCCTTGGAAGACAGAGGATCAGACCGCTCCAACAACACCACCATCACCACCAAAGTAAGACAACTAAGCATTGGTATGGGCAATCCCCTTGGCTTCTGCCAAGCTTGGGGGAGTTGCCCTGGTATCGTATCACCTTTATATCTTTTGCTTTTACCTTTGTTTTAGTTCTTTCCTTTTCAGTTTTTATTTCTTCTCTTAGAGGGATAAGTCTTTAGTTATTAGTTTGAGTCTTTTACTTTTGTCTCTCCCCTCATGTATTCGAACTTACGAGCTATTTAATAAAGAGTGTCTTAGTCAAGGGATTTTCTTTGTGCCACGATGAAAAGTATGAAAAGAACGATAGCATGAAAGATCATTAGACGATCTTATGGAAAGTGATAACTTCATTTATGACATGTATGATGATTGAAACTTGTGAGAATAAATCAACATAGACCTCAGTCATTGTTGTAATTAATAAGAAGTAATAAGGAAATAGAGGATCACATATAAATATATCATCTTAGACATTTTTTGCAATTGTGAGCACTCACCAAACTATTACATGCCTAGGAGTAGATGTTGGACAAGGAAGACAACATAATGAATTGTGTTTGCTTGGTTCCAAACAATGTTATATGATTAGAGATCCCTTAGCATGTGATGATTGCTTCCACCTCATATTAGCCAAAACTCCCGTGCCAAGTAGAGATACTACTTGTGCATCCATAAACCTCCAACCCAGTTTTGCCATGAGAGTCCACCATACCTACCTATGGATTGAATACGATCCTTCAAGTAAGTTGTCATCGTTGCAAGCAATAAAAATTTCTCTCTAATATGTATGATCTATTAGGTTGTGGAAAATAATCACCGGTGATGAGGAAGACATAAAAGCGACATACTGCATAATAAAGTTCTTTATCACAGGAGGCAATATAAACTGACGTTCCTCCGCACTAAGAGGACACGCATTCAAACCTCAAAAGCGCATGACAACCTCTGCTTCCCTCTGCGAAGGGCCTATCTTGTACCTTTACTTTTTACCCTTGTAAGAGTCATGGTGATCTTCACCAATTCCCTTTTTGCCTTTGTCTTGGCTACCGTCACATGCTTGGGAAAGATCTATATTCATATATCAACTTGGAGCTGAGTACTTATGCTTTATTGTTGTTGACTTTACCCTTGAGGTAAATGGTTGGGAGGCAAAACTATAAGCCCCTATCTTCCTCTGTGTCCAGCTGAAACTTTGACACCATGAGTACCACGTGAGTTGTAACAATTGTGGAAAACAAAAGAGATGATTGAGTATGTGGGTTTGCCTTACAAGCTCTTATTTGACTCTTTCTGATGTTGTGATAAATTGCAATTGCTTCAATGACTATGGACTATTGTTGGTTACTTCTCAGTAAGGTTTTTGCTTCATGCTTTGCTTTGTGAAGGAATTGTTACTTTCCCATAAGAATCTTTATGATGTATTGATGTTCTATGTGTGATCATGATGCCCTCATGTCCGTATTATGTTTTATCGACACCTTCGTCCCTCAACATGTGGACATGTTTATGGAACTTGGTTCTCGCTTGAGGACAAGCGAGGTCTAAGCTTGGGGGAGTTGATACGTCCATTTTGCATCATGCTTTCATGTTGATATTTATTGCTTTTTGGGCTGTTATATTACTTGTGGTACCATATTTATGTCTTTTCTCTCTTATTTTGCAAGGTTTATTTGAAGAGGGAGAATTCAGGCAGCTGGAATTCTGGACTGGAAAAGGAGCAAATCCTAGTCCACTATTCTACACATCTCCAAATGCCCTGAAAAGTTACATGGATTTTTTTTGGATTATATAAAAAATACTGGGCGAAAGAACTACTAGAGGGGGCTGCCAGGGCGCCACAAGCCCTAACACCGCCACCCCCCTGGTGGCGGAGTGGGGGCTTGTGGGCTCCCTAACGGCCCACTAGCCCCCCTCTTTTGCTATATGAAGCGTCCTAGTCCAGAAAAAATCAAGAGGGAGCTTTTTCGTGGTTTCGCCGCCGCCACGAGGCGGAACTTGAGAAGATTCAATCTAGAGCTCCGGCAGGACGATCCTGCCGGGGAAACTTCCCTCCCGGAGGGGGGGAATCGTCACCACCGTCATCACCAACACTCCTCTCGTCGGAGGGGAGGCATCTTCATCAACACCATCTCCTCTCCAATCCCTAGTTCATCTCTTGTAACCAATCTTCGTCTCGCGACTCCGATTGGTACTTGTAAGGTTGCTAGTAGTGTTGTTTACTCTTTGTAGTTGATGCTAGTTGGATTACTTGGTGGAAGAGTTTATGTTCAGATCCCTTATGCTATTCATCACACCTCTGATCATGATTATGAGTATGTTTTGTGAGTAGTTACTTTTGTTCCTGAGGACATGGGATAAGTCATGTTAATAATAGTCACGTGAATTTGATATTCGTTGGGTATTTTGATCTGTTGTATGTTGTCTTTTCCTCTAGTGGTGTTATGTGAACGTCGACTACATAACACTTCACCATATTTGGGCCTAGAGGAAGGCATTGGGGAGTAGTAAGTAGATGATGGGTTGCTGGAGTGACAGAAGCTTATACCCCAGTCTATGCGTTGCTTCGTGAGGGGCTGATTTGGATCTACTAGTTTAATGCTATGGTTAGACTTTGTCTTAATTCTTCTTTTGTAGTTGCGGATGCTTGCGAGAGAGGTTAATCATAAGTGGGATGCTTGTCCAAGTAAGGGCAGTACCCAAGTGCCGGTCCACCCACATATCAAACTATCAATGTAACGAACGCGAATCGTATGAACATGATGAAACTAGCATGACAGAAATTCCCGTGTGTCCTTGGGAGCGTTTTTCCTCCTATAAGACTTTGTTCAGGCTTGTCCCTTGCTGCAAAAGGGATTGGGCCACTTGCTGCACCGCTGCTACTACTTGCTACTTGTTACTTTTTGCTCGCTACGTTTCACCTCGCTACACAATCACTTGTTACCGCTACTTTCAGTGCTTGCAGTTATTACCTTGCTGAAATCCATTTATCAGAGCCTTCTGCTCCTTGTTGGGTTCAACACTCTTACTTATCGAAAGGACTACGATTGCTCCCCTATACTTGTGGGTCATCAAGAAACCAGAGATATCACGCAAGCCACCATAGGAAGCATCCACTTCCCTGCCTTGCACTACTTTGCCCTCTTCATAGGTAGTTGCATTAACGACAAGGGTGCACATTGTCACCTATGTGCTTCTGACCTTAGTATCCTTAAGAGCGCAGTAACAGGTGACAGGAGATTCAATATGGGAGCTATAATAGCAAGGAGGCTGAATAAAAATGCCAGTGAGGGGGATTTCTTTGGTGGAGTTTATGCTACACGCTTAGCAAATTTTCTTGGAGTATCCATCCGTCCAGAAAACCCTCCTCTCCGTACAGCCTACCTTGATCATATCGCTCTAACGCGCTACCAGTTCCTTGAGAGAGATCATGGATCCCTCCTATAACGCTTGATATTTAACCGACAGCGTGTTTTCCATATTACCCTTCCTGCTCCTGCTTTCTTTGACTTTCAGGTAAAACGAAGATACTACATAACCATAGGAGAGGCAAAGGAGTATGAGAGGGAGGCGACTGCTGCTCGACTTCGTGAGGCAGCTATTTAGGCAGTGGTTGCAGCACTCCCATATAACACCCATTATGATTTTGGGTTTCGCTAGGACCATCCTTGGGAGTAGGCCAAGCTAGGTCAAAAGCCTAAGCTTGGGGGAGTACGTGTTCTCACCGACTTTACATTCATGCCTATCCTTTCACTTTGATAGCCGGTGTTTACACTTTGCCACTGTATTATCCATGCTAGTTTATTTTCGTTTTCTTGTTTTCTTGTTTTGTGTCCTTTTGAGAAAACCCAAAAATATTTTTCTTTCTTCTTTTGCTTGTTGGGAGCTTTCCCGTGTAAATAGTTTTCTTTTTCTTTGTGTCAAGGTAGAAGATATTGGTTACAATGTTTATTGGTTCTTACATGCTTACCTGTTTAGCTTTCAAAGAGCCATATTACTTTGTCTTCTCCTTTGTGTTTGCCTGCAGATTCAGCTTAGTCCAATGCACTTATTATTGTTCACATCGTTCGATCGTGCAAATGAAAGGCAACAATGATGATATATGATGAAGTGACTGAGACTGAAAAGCTGGTATGAACTCTATCTATTTTGTTTTTGTAAATATGACTAGCTTGTTGACCCAGATTTAGCTTTGTTGTGAGAGAACCATGTTTGCAATGACAACTTAGAGATCATAGTTTCTGATGCCATGCTTATTTAGCTCAGAGCTTATAATGGTTTGTCTTGAATGCCAACATAGATTTTGAGATGACTATGATGTAGTATGATAGGATGGTATTCTCCTTTGAATGTTTCAAGTGGCTTGTCTTGGCGCATGTTCATGCATGTAGTTGAAACAATATCAACGTAGCCTCCATGATGTTCGTGTTCATGGTGATTTATATCCTCTTCATGCTTGCATTTAATGTTAGTCAAACTCATTGCATCTGATGACGGTTGTCGCTCTCTAGTTGGTCGTTTCCCAGTCTTTTGCTAGCCTTCACTTGTACTAAGCGGAATACTGCTTGTGCATCCACTTCCATAAACCCAAAAGTTTTTCCATGAGAGTCCGCTATACCTACCTATTTGCGGTATCTACCTGCCGTTCCAAGTAAATTTGCATGTGCCATTCTCTAAACCTTCAAGAAATAATCTGTTTTGCATGCCCGAACCGCTCATGTAGTGACAGGGGCTATTGGTATCTTCCATGCTAGGAGTGTTATCCTCGACATGTGTTTATTTGCTGTCATTCACGAGAAAGGGGCCGGTAATTGGAATGCCCAGTTCCACGCTTAAATCAAAAACATAACTGTAAAACAAGACTCCCCCAGATTGATGTTAGTATGGACGGTACCCGAGGATTCGGCTAGCCGTGGAGTGTGATTGATTGGTGGTGGGGGAGTTAAAACTTTACTTTTTTGTTTGGGAACCTCATATAGCATGAGTAGCGTGGAAGATATTGAGAACTCTTGGTCATTGCGTTGACAATGAAAGCATGCCACCCAAAATTATTATCTCTATTTTCAAAGCTTGAGCTCTAGCACCTGTGCAAATCAATGCTTCCCTCTGCGAAGGGCCTTTCTATTTATTTTCCTGTCGAGTCATCCTCCTCTTATATAAGCACCAATTAGAGAGCACCTCTGTCATTTTTATGCTTTGATTTTTATTGATATTGAGTATGACTATGACTGGATCTTCGTTGCTATGAATTACAATGTTTAGTCAGCCCTTGATCTTTGAAAGTGCTCTGCATTTATGTTTTGCGGTCTCAGAAAGAGCTAGCGAGATACCACCTATTCGTATTGCTTCATGCTTGTTTTGATTGAAGTGTTGGTATTTGAAACTCATTATTATTTGCTCGTTAGCTGATTATGCCATTGATATTAGTTTACCGTGAGACCTTTGTGTCACTTGCTTATGTGGTTAACTTGTGATCTTGCTAAAATTTTGGTTATGAGTTAGACACAGTTGCAACAACAAAATCAAACAGAGTTTGTCAAAGTTTTTCTTTCTCTCTCAGTTTGTCAACTGGGTTGCTTGAGGACAAGCAAGGTTTTAATCTTCGGGGAGTTGATACGTCTACATCGTATCTACTTTTCCAAACTCTTTCGCCCTTGTTTTGGACTCTAATTTGCATGATTTGAATGGAACTAACCTGGACTGACGCTGTTTTCAGCAGAATTGCCTTGGTGTTATTTTTGTGCAGAAATCAAAGTTCTCCAAACGTCCTGAAAATTTACGGGGAGCAGTTTTGGAAAATATGAAAAATATCTGCGCCAAGTTCCACCTGAGGGGGTGGGCAAGTGGGCCACAAGCCCTGGCTCCGCCATCACCCCCCTGGTGGCGGTGGGCAGGCTTGTGGGGCCCACACGGCTCTGCCGCCCCCAACCTCAGGTCTATAAGTTCACTTTCGTCCCAGAAAAAATAAAAAGAGAAGTTTTCGTCGCGTTTGCGATACGGAGGCGCCGCCACCACCTATTCTTCATCTGGAGGGCAGATCTAAAGTCTGTCTTGGGCTCCGGAGAGGGGAAATCGTCGCCATCGTCATCATCAACCTTCTTCCCTCTATTCGTAGGCTCGCTGGGCGGTGATGAGTAGGATGAGATCTATCATGTAATCGAGTTAGTTTTGATGGGGATTGATCCCTAGTATCCACTATGTTCTGAGATTGATATTGCTACTACTTTGCCATGCTTAATGCTTGTCACTAGGGCCCGAGTGCCATGATTTTAGATCTGAAATTATTATGTTGTCACCAATATATGTGTGTTTTAGATCCGATCTTGCAAGTTGTAGTTACCTACTATGTGTTATGATCCGGCAACCCCGGAGTGACAATAACCGGAACCACTCCCGGTGATAACCATAGTTTGAGGAGTTCATGTGTTCACCAAGTGCTAATGGGTTGTTCCGGTTCTTTATTAAAAGGAGAACCTTAATATCCCGTAGTTTCCTTTTGGATCCCGCTACCACGGGAGGGATAGACAATAGATGTCATGCAAGTTCTTTTCCCTAAGCACGTATGATGACACAAGGAATGCATGCCTACATCACATTGACGAACAAGAGCTAGCCACATATCTCTCCGTGTTATAATTGTTGCATGATGAATATCATCCAAACAAATCACCGACCCATTGCCTATGAGTTTGTCCTACTGCTGTTGTTACTTGTTTTGCTCTGCTGTTGTTACTACTGTTGCTGCTGCTGTTACTTGTCTTGCTCTGCTGCTACTGTTGCTACTACTGTTGCTACTTGCTACTGCTGTCACTACTGTTGTTCCTTGCCACTGCTATTACTCGTTACACTGCTGCTACCTGCTACAATCTTGATCGCTGGTCGTTGACGGGAACCAACAATTTCCGTCAGCGAGGCAACTTGGTGCCATTGATACAATCGTTAGAAATAGTCTGCTCTGCCAACAGATCGTTTCTGACACCATTGTTATCATACTACTTTGCTGTTACTACTTTGCTTGCAGATACTAATCTTTCAGGTGCGGTTGAATCAGACAAATTCAGCTGCTAATACTCGAGAGTATTCTCTCACCTCCTGTCTGGTGTACCAACAAATTTGGGTCGAATACTCTACCCTCGAAAACTGCTGCGAACCCACGCGCTGGTGGGCCGTCAACAACATTCTTCTAGTTTCATTACCGGGGAGTGCTAGCATCATTCTTCTGGTGCCGTTGCAGGGGAAGGTTTGTTGTCACAGAATCAACATTCGTCTAGCTATTGCTAGAGAGTGCCAGTCAGGGAGCAATTGGAGTACTAATAAAATCATTATTATTAGTATTCGAGAAGTCACAAAGTTTGGCGTTTTCAGTCATGGTGACTTCGGCAAGCAATCAAGCACACAAGGGAACAAAGAGCAAGTGAGAGAAAAGGGCGAACGAAAAAGGCAAACAAAAAAGGCAAATCTTTTTGTAAATTTTTGTTTTTCGGAAGTGGGGGAGAGGAAAACGAGAGGCAAAAAAGGTAAATGCAAGAGATAAGTTTGCGACACTTACTTGGATGAGTTCTTGACTTGATCCTCCCTGGCAACGGCGCCAGAAATTCTTCTGCTGTGGCGACAAAGATCTTATGTCGTCTCTTGAGCTTGCGTTGGTTTTTCCCTTGAAGAGGAAAGGGCGATGCAGCACAAGAGTAGTAAGTATTTCCCTCAGTTTGAGAACCAAGGTATCAATCCAGTAGGAGAATCTCGTCAAGTCCAGAGTACCTGCACAAACACAAAAGAGCTTGCACCCAACGCTATAAAGGGGTTGTCAATCCCTTCAAGATTGATTCCAAAGTGAGATCTGAAGGCGGGAAGTGCAACGAAGAAAAAGAGTAAGGCTGAAAATATAATGTGGAGTAGACCCCGGGGCCATAGTGTTCACTAGAGGCTTCTCTCAAAATAGCAAGTATCACGGTGGGTGAACAAATTACTGTCAAGCAATTGATAGAACCGCGCAAAGTCATGACGATATCTAAGGCAATGATCATACATATAGGCATCACGTCCGAGACAAGTAGACCGATACTTTCTGCATCTACTACTATTACTCCACACATCGACCGATATCCAGCATGCATCTAGTGTATTGAGTTCATGACGAACAGAGTAACGCCTTAAGCAAGATGAGATGATGTAGAGGGATAATATCAAACCAATGATGAAAACCCCATCATTTTACCCTTGATGGCAACAACACGATACGTGCCCCGCTACCCCTTCTGTCACTGGGTGAGGTCACCGCACGGTATGAACCCAAAACCAAGCACTTCTCCCATTGCAAGAATCATAGATCTAGTTGGCCAAACAAAACCCACAACTCGAAGAGAATTACAAGGATATGAAATCATGCATATAAGAGATCAGAAGAAACTCAAATAAGATTCATAGATAATCTGATCATAAATCCACAATTCATTGGATCTCGACAAACACACCGCAAAAGAAGATTACATCGGATAGATCTCCATGAAGATCATGGAGAACTTTTTATTGAAGATCCAAGAGAGAGAAGAAGCCATCTAGCTACTAGCTATGGACCCATAGGTCTATGGTGAACTACTCACGCATCATCAGAGAGCTCATGGTGTTGATGAACAAGCCCTCCATATCTGAATCCCCCTCCGGCAAGGCACCAGAACGTGCCCCAGATGGGATCTTGCGGAGACAGAAGCTTGCGGCGGTGGAAAAGTACTTTCGATGATCTCCTGATTTTTTCTGGGATTTAGGGAATATATAGGCGAAAAACCTAGGGAAGGGGAGCCACGGGGAGCTCACAAGCCTGCTAGGCCCGCCCCCCTAGGTCGGGCCTGGTGGGCTTGTGACCTCCTCCGAGGTCTCCTGCCTTGGTTCTCAAGTCTCCCGTGTGTCTTTTGTTATGGAAAAAATCATTCCGTAGATTTTATTCCGTCTAGACTCCGTTTAAAATTCTCCTCTAAAAAGGGTCAAAAAGACGGAAAAAACAGGAACTGGCACTTGGCACTGAGTTAATAAGTTAGTCCCAAAAATATATAAAAGGCATACAAAACGTCCAAAGTTTGACAAGATAATAGCATGAAACCATCAAAAATTATAGATACGTTGGAGACGTATCAACACCCCACCTAGCTTGAGTGGAGCTTTAATACACTTATAGCTCTAGTGCATCACTTGCATAGCAATTCCTACTCCTTGTGTCAATTTCTATCGATGGGTATCTCCATAACCTGTTGGTACGCCTAATTGATACGAGACTATCTTCTTCACCTTTAAACCCTTTTGAAACCTACCATGTTACTCTCTTCCACCTATATGCTATGTCCAATGGTTCACCCTCATGTATTCCGTGGAGAATAAAAAGTTGATGCATATTGAAAAAGTACGATCCAATTTCCTGACTTGGGCACCGCGATGCCCCACAGTTGTAGTTTTGTGATTAAGATGGAGCCATGCCTTACTAATATAATAAATATGGAAAGGGTTGAAACAATCTTTGAGGATCGTACACTTCAAAAAAATAATTGTTTTGCTGCTTATACTTATAAATATTGTTATGTTAATAATTGTTAATTCATTGTTTCTCAATGAGCATACATGCATAAGAATACATCATGGATAGCATGTCACATCAAAAATTCTGTTTTTATCATTTCCCTACTCGACGATGAGCAGGAATAAAGCTTGGGGATGCTTGATACGTCTCCAACGTATCTATAATTTTTAATTGTTCCATGATATTATGTTATCATTTTAGAACACTTTTTATGAACTTATCTACCAATTTATATTATTTTTTAGCACTAACCTATTGACCCACTGCCGAGTGCCAGTTGTTGTTTTCTGCATGTTTTTCCACTTTTCAGGTTCCCGTACCAAACGAAGCCCAATTGACCTAAAACTTTTTGTGAATTTTTTCTCGACGAAAACAAGACTGTGGAGCATTGGAAGAAGTCCGGGAGGCACACGAGGCCCCCACAAGCCATCAAGGTGCGGCCTGGGGGGCTGATGGCTTGTGGCCACCTCGTGGCTCCCACGACCCTGTTCCCTCGCTTATAAATTCCTATTTACCCAAAAAACTCTAGAGAAGGTCCTAAAACACTTTTTATGTCGCCGCAAGCATCTGTTCCGACGGGAGGCCATCTAGAGCTCCGTTCCGACAATCTGTTGCAGGGGGATCGATCATGGAGGCTTCTTCATCAACCTTTCTGCCCTCATGATGATGTGTGAGTAGTTCACCACCCACTTATGGGTCCATAGTAGTGTTGGGGAACGTCGCATGGGAAACAAAAGTTTTCCTACGCGCACGAAGACCTATCATGGTGATGTCCATCTACGAGAGGGGATTTCCGATCTACGTATCCTTGTAGATCGCACACCAGAAGCGTTAGTGAACGCGGTTGATGTAGTGGAACGTCCTCACGTCCCTCGATCCGCCCCGCGAACCGTCCCGCGATCCGTCCCACGATCTAGTGTCGAACGGACAGCACCTCCGTGTTCAGCACACGTACAGCTCGACGATGATCTCGGCCTTCTTGATCCAGCAAGAGAGACGGAGAGGTAGATGAGTTCTCCGACCGCGTGACGGCGCTCCGGAGGTTGGTGGTGATCTAATCTCAGCAGGGCTCCGCCCGAGCTCCGCAGAAACGCGATCTAGAGGTAAAACCGTGGAGGTATGTGGTCGGGCTGCCGTGGCAAAAGTTGTCACAAATCAGCCCTAATTGCTCCATATATATAGGAGGAGGGAGGGTAGGCTTGCCTTGAGGCTCAAGGAGCCCCAAGGGCTGCGCACCAAGGGGAGGAGGAGTCCTCCTCCAATCCTAGTCCAACTAGGATTGGAAAGTGGAGTCCTTCTCTCCTTTCCCACCTCCCTTTTTTTCTTTCTCTTTGATTTTCTATCCTTGGCGCATAGGGCCCTCTTGGGCTATCCCACCAGCCCACCAAGGGCTGGTGCGCCACCCCCAAGGCCTATGGGCTTCCCCGGGGTGGGTTGCCCCCCCCCCCTGGTGAACACCCGGAACCCATTCGTCATTCCCGGTAACTCCGAAAACCTTCCGGTAATCAAATGAGGTCATCCTATATATCAATATTCGTTTCCGGACCATTCCGGAAACCCTCGTGACGTTCGTGATCTCATCCGGGACTCCGAACAACATTCGGTAACCAACCATATAACTCAAATACGCATAAAACAACGTCTGCGGGCTCGAGAACTATGTAGACATGACCCGAGAGACTCCTCGGTCAATATCCAATAGCGGCACCTGGATGCCCATATTGGATCCTACATATTCTACGAAGATCTTATCGTTTGAACCTCAGTGCCAAGGATTCATATAATCCCGTATGTCATTCCCTTTGTCCTTCGGTATGTTACTTGCCCGAGATTCGATCGTCAGTATCCGTATACCTATTTCAATCTCGTTTACCGGCAAGTCTCTTTACTCGTTCCGTAATACAAGATCCCGCAACTTACACTAAGTCACATTGCTTGCAAGGCTTGTGTGTGATGTTGTATTACCGAGTGGGCCCCGAGATACCTCTCCGTCACACGGAGTGACAAATCCCAGTCTCGATCCATACTAACTCAACGAACACCTTCGGAGATACCTATAGAGCATCTTTATAGTCACCCAGTTACGTTGCGATGTTTGATACACACAAAGCATTCCTCTGGTGTCAGTGAGTTATATGGTCTCATGGTCATAGGAACAAATACTTGACACGCAGAAAACAGTAGCAACAAAATGACACGATCAACATGCTACGTCTATTAGTTTGGGTCTAGTCCATCACATGATTCTCCTAATGATGTGATCCCGTTATCAAGTAACAACACTTGCCTATGGCCAGGAAACCTTGACCATCTTTGATCAACGAGCTAGTCAACTAGAGGCTTACTAGGGACATTGTTTTGTCTATGTATCCACACAAGTATTGTGTTTCCAATCAATACAATTATAGCATGGATAATAAACGATTATCATGAACAAAGAAATATAATAATAACTTATTATTATTGCCTCTAGGGCATATTTCCAACAGTCTCCCACTTGCACTAGAGTCAATAATCTAGTTCACATCACCATGTGATTTTAACGAATCCAACACCCATATAGTTCTGGGGTCTGATCACGTCTTGCTCGTGAGAGAGGTTTTAGTCAACGGTTCTGAAACTTTCAGATCCGTGCGTTCTTTACAAATCTTTATGTCATCTTATAGATGCTGCTACTACGTGCTATTCGGAAATGCTCCAAATATCTACTCTACTATACGAATCCGTTTCATTACTCATAGTTATTCGGAGTAGTGTCAAAGCTTGCATCGACGTAACCCTTTACGACGAACTCTTTAACCACCTCCATAATTGAGAAAAATTCCTTAGTCTATTTAGTTACTAAGGATAACTTTGACCGCTGATCAGTGATTCAATCCTGGATTACTCTGTGTACCTCTTAACACACTTGCTGCAAGGCACACATCAGGTGCGGTACTCAGCATGGCATACTTCAGATTCTACGGCCAAGGCATAGAAGACGACCTTCGTCTATTCTCTTTATTCTGCCAGGGTCGGGTTTTGAGTCTTACTCAAATTCACACCTCACAACGCAACCAAGAACTCCTTCTTTGCTGATCTATTTTGAACTCCTTCGAAAACTTGTCAAGGCATGCATCTTGTTGAAACTTCTATTAAGCACTTTCGATCTATCTCCATAGATCTTTGATGCTCAACGTTAAAGTAGCGCAATCCAGGTATTCCTTTGAAAACTCCTTTCAAACAACCTTGTATGCTTTACAGAAATTCTACATTACTTCTGTTCCACAATATGTCAACCACATATACTTATCAGAAATTCTATAGTGCTCCCACTCACTTCTTTGGAAATACAAGTTTCTCATAAACCTTGTACAAACCCAAAATCTTTGATCATCTCATCAAAGTGTATATTCCAACTCCGAGATGCTTGCACCAGTCCATTGAAGGATCGCTGGAGCTTGCATACTTGCTAGTATCTTTAGGATCGACAAAACCTCCTCGTTGTATCACATACAATGTTTTCTCAAGGAAACCGTCGAGGAAACAATGTTTTGACATCCTATGTGCAATATTTCATAAATAATGCAACAACTACTAACATAATTCTAACAGACTTTTAGCATCGCTACGATTGAGAAAGTCTCATCATAGTCAACTGTTTGATCTTGTCGGAAACATCTTTGCGACAAGTCGAGCTTTTCTTAATAGTGACTTATCACCATCATCGTCTGTCCTCCTTTTAAAGATCCATCTTTACTCAACAGTCCTATGACCATCAAGTAGTTCTTCCAAAGTCTACACTTTGTTTTCATACATGGATCCTCTCTTGGATTTCATGGCTTCCAGCCATTTGTCGGAATCCGGGCCCACCATTGCTTTCTCCATAACTCGTAGGTTCACTGTTGCTCAACAACATGACCTCCAAGACAGGCTTACCGTACCACTCTGCAGTAGTACGCGACCTTGTCAACCTACGAGGCTTGTAGTAACTTGATCCGATGCTCGATGATCACCATCATCAGCTTTCACTTCAATTGGTCTAGGTGCCATAGGAACAACTTCCTGCGCCCTGCTACACACTGGTTGAAGTGATGGTTCAATAACCTCATCAAGTTCTACCACCCTCCCACTCAATTTTTCTGAGAGAAACATTTCCTCGAGAAAGGATCCGTTTCTAGAAACAAACACTTTGCTTTTGGATCTGAGATAGGAGATGTACCCAACTGTTTTGGATATCCTATGAAGATGCATTTATCCGCTTTGGGTTCGAGCTTATCAGACTGAAACTTTTTCACATAAGCGTCGACGCCCCAAACTTTCAAGAAACGACAGTTTAGATTTCTCTAAACCTCAATCTATACTGTGTCATCTCAACGGAAATACGCGGTGCCCTATTTTAAAGTGAATGCGGTTGTCTCTAATGCATAACCCATAAACGATAGTGGTAATTCGATAAGAGACATCATAGCATGCACCATACCAAATAGTGCATGGCTATGACGTTCAGACACATCATCAGACTATGATGTTCCAGGTGGCATGAACTGCGAAACAATTTCCACATTGTCTTAAATGCGTACCAAAACTCGTAACTCAGATATTCATTTCTATGATCATATCGTAGACAGTTTATCCTCTTGTTACGCCGAACTTCACTCTGAAACAGAATTGACCTTTTCAATATTTCAGACTTGTGATTCATTAAGTAAATACTCTTGTATCTACTCAAATCGTCATTGAAGTAAGAACATAATGATATCCACTTCGTGCCTCAGCACCCATTGGATTGCATACATCAAAATGTATCACTTCCAACAAGTTACTATCTTGTTTCATCTCAATGAAAACAAGGCCTTGCTCATGTGGTATGATTTGCATGTCACTAGTGATTCGAAATCAAGTGAGTATAAAGATCCATCAGCATGGAGCCTCTTCATGCAATTTATACCAACATGACTCAAGCGGCAGTGCCACAAGTAAGTGGTACTATCATCATTACCTCGTATCTTTTTGGCACCAATATCATGAACATGTGTAACACTACGATCGAGATTCAATAAACCATTGAAGGTGATTAGTCAAGCAAATAGAGTAACCATTATTCTCTTTAAATGAATAATCGTATTGCAATAAACACGATCCAATCATGTTCATGCTTAACGCAAGCACCAAATAACAATTATTTAGGTTTAACACCAATCCCGATGGTAGAGGGGGTGTGCGACGTTTGATCATATCAACCTTGGAAACACTTCCAACACGTATCGTCACCTTGCCTTTAGTTAGTCTCCGTTTATGTCGTAGCTTTCATTTCGTGTCACTAATCACTTAGCAACCGAACCGGTATCCAATACTCTCGTGCTACTAGGAGTACTAGTAAAGTACACATCAACATCATGTATATCAAATATACTTCTTTTGACTTTTACCAGCCTTCTTATCTACCAAGTATCTAGAGTTGCTCCGCGTCAGTGATTGTTCCCCTCATAACAGAAGCACTTAGTCCCGGGTTTGGGTTTAATCTGGGGTCTCTTCATTAGTGCAGCAACTGCTTTGCCGTTTCACGAAGTATCCCTTCTAGCCCTTGCCTTTCTCGAAACTTAGTGGTTTTACTAACCATCAACTATTGATGCTCCTTCTTGATTTCTACTTTCGCAGTGTCAAACATCGCGAATCGCTCAAGGATCATTGTATCTATCCTTGATATGTTATAGTTCATCACGAAGCTCTCACAGCTTGGTGGCAGTGACTTTGGAGAACCATCACTATCTTATCTGGAAGATCAACTCCCACTTGATTCAAGCGATTGTCGTACTCAGACAATCTGAGCACACGCTTAACGATTGAGCTTTTCTCCTTTACTTTGTGGACCAAGAATCTTGTCGGAGGTCTCATACCTCTTAACAAGGGCACAAGCATGAAATCACAATTTCATCTCTTTAGAACATCTCTTATGTTCCGTGACGTTTCAAAACGTCTTCGGCGCCTTGCTTCTAAGCCATTAAGTATTTTATACTGAACTATCGTGTAGTCATCAGAAACGTGTATGTCGGATGTTCACAATATCTACAGACGACGCTCGAGGTGCAGCACACCGAGTGGTGCATTAAGGACATAAGCCTTCTGCGCAGCAACGAGGACAATCCTCAGTTTTACAAACTCAGTCTGCAAAGTTTGCTACTATCAACTTTCAACTAAATTTTCTCTAGGAACATATAAAAACAGTAGAGCTATAGCGCAAGCTACATCGTAATTCGCAAAGACCATTAGACTATGTTCATGACAATTAGTTCAATTAATCATATTACTTAAGAACTCCCACTCAAAAAGTACATCTCTCTAGTCATTTGAGTGGTACATGATCCAAATCCACTATCTAAAGTCTGATCATCACGTGAGTCGAGAATAGTTTCAGTGGTAAGCATCTCTATGCTAATCATATCAACTATACGATTCATGCTCGACCTTTCGGTCTCATGTGTTCCGAGGCCATGTCTGCACATGCTAGGCTCGTCAAGCTTAACCCGAGTGTTCCGCGTGTGCAACTGTTTTGCACCCGTTCTATGTGAACGTTGAGTCTATCACACCCGATCATCACGTGGTGTCTCGAAACGAAGAACTGTCGCAACGGTGCACAGTCGGGGAGAACACAATTTCGTCTTGAAATTTTAGTGAGAGATCACCTCATAATGCTACCGTCGTTCTAAGCAAGATAAGGTGCAAAAAGGATTAACATCACATGCAATTTATAAGTGACATGATATGGCCATCATCATGTGCTTCTTGATCTCCATCACCAAAGCACCGGCACGATCTTCTTGTCACCGGCGTCACACCATGATCTCCATCAACGTGTCGCCATCGGGGTTGTCGTGCTACTCATGCTATTACTACTAAAGCTACGTCCTAGCAATATAGTAAACGCATCTGCAAGCACAAATGTTAGTTTAAAGACAACCCTATGGCTCCTGCCGGTTGCCGTACCATCGACGTGCAAGTCGATATTATCTATTACAACATGATCATCTCATACATCCAATATATCACATCACATCATTGGCCATATCACATCACAAGCATACCTGCAAAAACAAGTTAAACGTCCTCTAATTTTGTTGTTGCATGTTTTACGTGGTGACCATGGGTATCTAGTAGGATCGCATCTTACATACGCAAACACCACAACGGAGATATATGAATTGCTATTTAACCTTCTACAAGGACCTCCTCGGTCAAATCCGATTCAACTAAAGTTGGCGAAACCGACACTTGCCAGTCATATTTGAGCAAAGGGGGTTACTCGTAGCGATGAAACCAGTCTCTCGTAAGCGTACGAGTAATGTCGGTCCAAGCCGCTTCAATCCAACAATACCGTGGAATCAAGAAAAGACTAAGGAGGGCAGCAAAACGCACATCACCGCCCACAAAAACTTTTGTGTTCTACTCGAGATTACATCTACGCATGAACCTAGCTCATGATGCCACTGTTGGGGAACGTCGCATGGGAAACAAAAATTTTCCTACGCGCACGAAGACCTATCATGGTGATGTCCATCTACGAGAGGGGATTTCCGATCTACGTACCCTTGTAGATCGCACAGCAGAAGCATTAGTGAACGCGGTTGATGTAGTGGAACGTCCTCACGTCCCTCGATCCGCCCCGCGAACTGTCCCACGAACCGTCCCGCGATCCGAACGGACAGCACCTCCGCGTTCAGCACACGTACAGCTCGACGATGATCTCGGCCTTCTTGATCCAGCAAGAGAGACGGAGAGGTAGATGAGTTCTCCGACAGCGTGACGGCGCTCCGGAGGTTGGTGGTGATCTAATCTCAGCAGGGCTCCGCCCGAGCTCCGCAGAAACGCGATCTAGAGGTAAAACCGTGGAGGTATGTGGTCGGGCTGCCGTGGCAAAAGTTGTCACAAATCAGCCCTAATTGCTCCATATATATAGGAGGAGGGAGGGGAGGCTTGCCTTGAGGCTCAAGGAGCCCCAAGGGCTGCGCACCAAGGGGAGGAGGAGTCCTCCTCCAATCCTAGTCCAACTAGGATTGGAAAGTGGAGTCCTTCTCTCCTTTCCCACCTCCCTTTTTTTTCTTTCTCTTTGATTTTCTATCCTTGGCGCATAGGGCCCTCTTGGGCTGTCCCACCAGCCCACCAAGGGTTGGTGCGCCACCCCCAAGGCCTATGGGCTTCCCCGGGGTGGGTTGCCCCCCCCCCCCCCCCGGTGAACACCCGGAACCCATTCGTCATTCCCGGTACATTCCCGGTAACTCCAAAAACCTTCCGGTAATCAAATGAGGTCATCCTATATATCAATCTTCGTTTCCGGACCATTCGTAAACCCTCGTGACGTTCGTGATCTCATCCGGGACTCCGAACAACATTCGGTAACCAACCATATAACTCAAATACGCATAAAACAACGTCGAACCTTAAGTGTGCAGACCCTGCGGGCTCGAGAACTATGTAGACATGACCCGAGAGACTCCTCGGTCAATATCCAATAGCGGGACCTGGATGCCCATATTGGATCCTACATATTCTACGAAGATCTTATCGTTTGAACCTCAGTGCCAAGGATTCATATAATCCCGTATGTCATTCCCTTTGTCCTTCGGTATGTTACTTGCGTGAGATTCGATCGTTAGTATCCGTATACCTATTTCAATCTCGTTTACCGGCAAGTCTCTTTACTCGTTCCGTAATACAAGATCCCGCAACTTACACTAAGTCACATTGCTTGCAAGGCTTGTGTGTGATGTTGTATTACCGAGTGGGCCCCGAGATACCTCTCCGTCACACGGAGTGACAAATCCCAGTCTCGATCCATACTAACTCAACGAACACCTTCGGAGATACCTGTAGAGCATCTTTATAGTCACCCAGTTACGTTGCGATGTTTGATACACACAAAGCATTCCTCTGGTGTCAGAGTTATATGATCTCATGGTCATAGGAACAAATACTTGACACGCAGAAAACAGTAGCAACAAAATGACACGATCAACATGCTACGTCTATTAGTTTGGGTCTAGTCCATCACATGATTCTCCTAATGATGTGATCCCGTTATCAAGTAACAACACTTGCCTATGGCCAGGAAACCTTGACCATCTTTGATCAACGAGCTAGTCAACTAGAGGCTTACTAGGGACATTGTTTTGTCTATGTATCCACACAAGTATTGTGTTTCCAATCAATACAACTATAGCATGGATAATAAACGATTATCATGAACAAAGCAATATAATAATAACTTATTATTATTGGCTCTAGGGCATATTTCCAACAAGTAGTACCTAGATGGCATATCTCTCTCTCTATCTTTGATCTTCAATACAATTATCATCACATCTTTGCTTTGATCCATATGATGTGACTCTTTTGTACTGTGCGTTTGTTGGGTTCCGATGAATTGTGGGTTTATATTTATATTATTCATGATAAATATTTGAGTCTCATCTGATATATAATATGATTCTTATGTGCATGATTATGATAGCTTCGTAATTCTCTCTGATCTATTGAAATAGTTTGGCCCACTAGATTGATATTTCTTCGGTGAGAGAGGTGCGGTGTAGTAGGTTCAAGCTGGCGAGTTTCTATATCCCAATGACAGAAGGGGACAAGTTATGTATTTGTATTGCTGCTACTAAGGGTAAAAAGATGGGGTTTATTCATATTAGTTGAGTTTAATTTGTCTACATCATGTCATCTTACTCCAAGCATTACTTCGTCGGTCATGAAGTTAATACGTAGACAGGCAAGCATAGAAGCGCTCTTGAAGTGAAGTAATAATAATAGGTGTAGGCAGGTGTCGTCCTATTTGTTTATGGACATGATGCATATATTTACATGATCATTACCATGTAAATCACATAACTATACACACTTCTATCAATTTTCCAACATTAATTTGTTCACCCACCGTATGCTATTTTTATGATAGATGCCGTTAGGGAAAGCTATGGTCCCCGAGCCTATTCAGAAAATATTGCTAAAACCTCTAATACCTTGCTGCCATTTATTTTCTTTTATTTTATTTTGCATTTTACAATTATCTACACACCTCATTCTCTTGCAAATAACGAGACCAAGGGGATTGACAACCCTCTTGCCTGCGTTGGGTGCAAGCTGTTTGTTCTTTTGTGTGCAACTGCTGAAGACGGTTGTGGATTGATATTCCTATTGGTACGATAAACCTTGTTTCATAATTGAGGTAAATACGTACCCACTTTGTTCTGCGATTACCCGTTCCTCTTCACGGAAGATCACGAGTATCAGTGCTTTGAAGGCGGCGATCAAACCTAACAAGGTTGGGGCTCTCTCTACGACTTAATTGGAGGATCCCAACACCACCACGAAGCTTCACCACAATGGAATGTGGCTCCAAGGTGACCTCTTCCATCTAGGTTTCCCAAACACCCAAGAGTAACAAAATCCACAAGAGAAATAGGGGGAGTCAAATTTCCTTTGGTGGAAGTGTATATCTGGCTAGGTCTCGTACCTCAATCGCTAGAAAATCAAAAAGTTTGGTTGACTAGAAAAGGAGATTGGGAAAGAAATATCAATGGACATTAAGAGGCAAGAGGTAAGTGGGAGGTTGAAGAAGCACCTCCTTTTATAGTGTCAGCCAATTCCATCCATTACATGGAGAAATACATGGGACTCTTACAACCGTTTTTATGAGGGCCCTAGCTGCATAACGCCCGGTGGTACAACCACCGGTTGCAATTGTAGTACCACTGAGATGAACTCAGCAGGGACAACCGGTACGCCACCGCTAAGCACCACACCAGTACTCGAATTGTGGAAACACCATAGAGGTACATGACCACTACTTGGTCTGATACAATCGCTGGGCGCAGACCACGGTGGTGGCTAAGTCTCGAGCGGTACAACCACTCCAAGACGCCGGTGCGTGAGAGCCATGCGGGGTAATCGGGCCACAACCCCTAAGTACCGCAGCAACACCCGCAATGTGGTCACCCTTAAGCGGTACATGACCAATACTAGGCCCGGTACAACCGCCTCATAGCACTCCAGGCGGTGGCAAAGTCCCGGGCGATACAACCGCCTGAGACCTGGTCATACAACCGCCTCGCAACCAATTGGAGCACTACAACAAGAGGGAATCACCCCTATGGCGGTAGTTGCAGTAGGAATAAAGGACCTGTCGGTACTACCGGTCCTACAAGCGGTACAACCGCATCAAGAATTCACATACCGCATTAGGTGGAAAAGGAGGCTCTCTCCTCGAAAGAGAAGTAAGTATGTGGGTGCAATATGATTGTATATGTGCTTTGATTGACCATGTACCTTGCGATGCAGACTCTCTCTTAATAGTATGGATTTTCTACGACCAAAGAAACAAAATCCCTAGAAATGTCGTCCTTGATCTTTTCGGTCCGAAGGGAGGCCCAACCGCCTTGTGCCACCTTAGGTATACCATTGTAGCCCGGGCACACCGTTAGTATGCATCTTGTATTATTATCAATAAAAACACTTAAGGCAGGAAATGCCCTTACAATAGTGTCACCAACAATATATTAACCCTCGATGAATCCCATGAGAGTCAATTTTGAGACCCACATCAAACAAAGCCTATTTTTGTGACCCAAATCATTAAGCAAGATACCCGGGGAATCCCTGTATCCCTCTAGATGTTAAAATCTCCCCCGCATTCAAAATCTAAAAAATAACACTCCTTTCAGAAGATCTAGACCAAAAACAATACAATACATTGCCAACTCAAAGATGCCTTCTAGGGGAACACCGTTTCTAGCAAATGATACAGATGAAAAATATTTAGCTTTTATCAATGGCTCCATGTTGTTAACCAACTATGCTTCTACACACAAAAATTTGTGCTTGATTAAACATTTTGAGATCTTGGAAACCAAATTTTCAAACAATATCTTGTCACATGCCCGTCGATGAGCTTTACAACACTGTTTTTGAACCACTACAAAATATTACAAATCAACCAAGTCAAATCCTCACAGAGCCCAATTAACAGATTTGGTGACATTATCGTGTTGTTGGGCATAAGATAAATTGATATGTTGCTACTAACTTGACCTCAACAATGAAAGAAGGACATGCTTGCCTAGTTTTCGCTACCATTCACTTGTGGGCCCGAAAATTCACATTCACCCAAAGCATAAAGTACACATGTGATGCCATGTCACTATTGAACCTAGTAACATGAAAGACATGTATGACCATGAAAGAACAACAAATGAGCAATGCCAAAATTCAAGGACAAGATGCTCTCAAGTATTTTGTAATATATGATTTATATTTATCACATTGATTATTATATCTTTTATTTAGTTACACCTCATCGACCATAATGCATTCTGGAAACCTCTATCAGCTATATATTTAGGGAAAGCGAAATAGGTTCGAACACATAATTATATTTTTAATTCATTTGAGTGGCAAAAACTAATCTATGAAGACATGTATTTCACTCCTTTTCTACTTTTCTCAGATCTAGAAACTTTTTGTTAAACATATGATTTTTAACAGCTAGTGTCTCATAAATGGAAATAAATTATACCATTCATTTGTAATATATGCTTCAAATTTACTACAACTGGATTTTTTTAATCAACGTTAAGGTTACAGAATAATGCTTAGTGTATCCTAATATTTATCTGCATTATTATAGTGTTAGTTTGGTAAATATGACCAAATATTCTATTTGTTAAAATTCATATCTCAAGAGAAAGTATTTTGTTGAAAATAAAAAAGATCAATATTAATAAAACATAGTCATGTACATGTCCATGTATGCGGTTGGAAGTGCCGCTCTGAAGAAAAAAAAGAACCAATCCCAATAAAAAAACAAGTAAGTAACCGGACCCGGAACAATCTCCAATGAAGTATGGGGCAACATGGATGCAACTTATAGATATCTATAACAACATAAGAGAAAAAATTGGTTGCAGACTAGAACTCTTGTAAGAGATGCGTCAACAAAAGTGTTGTGACCGTTTAAACACGCTCTCTAGATAGTCTCATATGTGATTGTGCACAAACACATTTCGTCACCAAATAAACAAACATATTGACATGTATTTTCCTTATTTGTTACAAAAAAAGTCTAAGCCAGGTATAAACGCGTATTGACTGTGTACCTGACCGGCTCGGCCAGTTCATCACGTGCCGATGTGGCATATTTTTGCAGAAAAACTCTTTGTTTTATACGTAATCACATAAATACTTATTATTTTGTGGAAAAAACGATTTTCCAATATCGGAACAAACTCGTTTGTAATCTTCCCTGGAACTGTAGAAAGAAATAAAATAAACAAAAATCGGACGTCGACGGGTATCAGTACCAAGTCTGGGATGGGTAAATGATTTTGCAATATCCAAACGGACTCGTTTGTAATTTTTCGCCGAATTGAATAAACAAATAAAATAAACAGAAATTCGGCTGCCAACGGGACTTGAAACAACAACCAAGCGCTCCATCCTAGCCACCAGGCCACACCATAGTCGGGGCCAATGAATATCTTCTGCTGGAACTGTCGTGGCACGGGCAAAGCTACGACAGTACGAGAGCTTCACGATTTTGCGAAGCAGATTGCCCCTACACTGTTATGCATTGTTGAAACACAACTAGATAGTAAAAGGGTAGAGTCTATAGCAGGAACAATAGGTTTTGATAATTCCTATGTTGTTAGTAGTCAAGGTAGAAGCGGTGGTATCGGTTTGTTCTGGAATAATTCAGTAAAGATTGATACTTTGGGTTATTCAGTTTATTATTTGGATGCATCCATCACAGAATAGGGTACAGAGAAGTGGAGGATGACTTGTGTATATGGGGAGGCACAAACCCACTTGAGGCATCAACCTGGTCCACCTTGAAGAATTGTAGCACTATGAGTGATCTTCCGTGGCTGTGTATTGGTGACTTTAATGAGGTGCTTCGGCCTTAGAAGCACCAAGGAGTTGGGCATCGCAGCAATGCCCAAATCCAAGCTTTTCGAGAGGTGCTTGATGTGTGCGAACTGCTTGACTTGGGATACAAAGGCAATTTCTGGACCTTTGAGAAGAAGGTGGTGGGTGGAACCTACACCAAATGCAGGCTAGACAGGGCTCTGGTAAATGCGGAATGGCTGGCTAAGTATCCTCTCGCATCGGTGGCGCACCTAACGGAGGTTACCTCAGATCACTCACCATTGCTGCTTGAGCTGGGTGGCAGGAATGCCGAGTGTGTCCATCGACCCTTCAAGTATGAGGTAATGTGGGAGACTCATGAAAACTTTCACGACATGATCTCTACGGGGTGGGGAGCTGGCCCTCCCTATACTACGGTCGAAGAGCTTCGCGACAAGCTGCATGGTCTAGCAAAAGACCTAGGTGGTTGGAATCGTGACACTTTTGGGAGTGTTCGCAGAGAAATAAAGAAGCTTAAGCTGAGTCTCGAGGAGCTCAAGAATGACCCCTCCAGAGTTGGCCTGTCACATGCACAGCTAAAGATTAACGAACGATTAATAGAGATGTACCACAGGGAGGAGATTATGTGGCGACAACGAGCCAGGGCTGACTGGCTATCGAGTGGGGACCAAAACAAAAAGTTTTTCCATATGAGAGCTAGCCTCCGACGCAAAGATAATATGATCAAGGCGCTGCAAAACTCCTTAGGGGTGGAGATTTCTGATCCGGAGGAGCTGAAGAGCCTTGCAACTGATTTCTACCAGTCTTTATACCTTTGTGAAGGTGTGTATAACATGAATGCGGTGTTGGACCATGTGCAGCGCAAGGTGACAGCAGAGATGAATGCAAGTCTATGTGGGCCATACACTAAAGAGGATGTTAAAAATCCCTACTCCAGATGTTCCCTACAAAAGCCCCGGGGCCTGACGGTTTTCCTGCCCATTTTTATCAACGCCATTGGGAAGTATGTGGGGATGAAGTCACAAATATTGATCTCAGAATTGTGATAGGTGTGGAGAGTCCAGAGTCTATCAATGATACGGTATTGGTTTTGATTCCCAAGGTAACGAACCCCCACGATTCTTGCTCAGTTTAGGCCCATAAGCTTATGTAATCTCCTGTACAATATTGCCTCTAAGGTCATCGCGAACAGGCCAAAAGTCATGATTCCAGGAATTATCTCTGAGGAACAGTCCGCCTTTGTCCCTGGGAGGCTCATCACAAACAATATTATTTGTGCTTATGAATGTTTGCACTTTATGAAGCGGTCGAGAGCAAAATCCAATAGCTATTGTGCACTGAAGCTTGACATGATGAAGGCGTATGATAGATTGGAGTGGGCTTATCTAAAGGGAATGATGATCAAATTGGGTTTTGACCAACAGTGGATTGATATTGTCATGGTATGGTCTCATCATTTTCGTTTTCAGTTTGCTTCAATGGAGAAAAATTAGAAGCTTTCAAACCAACTCGAGGTACCCGGTAGGGAGACCCTATCCCCCCTACTTATTCTTGATCGCAGTAGAGGGCCTTTCGTGCCTCCTCAAATCAAGTTCTCATTCATCTCTAACAGGTATTCAGATGGCTCCTACGGCTCCAATCGTTAACCATCTCTTGTTTGTAGATGATAGCCTGCTGCTCTTCAAGGCTAGTGAGGAGGGATCAACCTTGGTGTCAAACCTACTTGATACCTATTGCAATGCTTCTGGACAGAGGATAAACAATGAGAAATCTTTGATTTTCTTCAGCAGGGGATGTCCGCCGCAGATGAGAGAAACTGTCAAGAACAACCTGCAGGTACACAATGAGTCTCTTAGCGAACGCTATCTTGGCATGCCCACTGACGTTGGCCTCAGGCTGTGGTGATTTGTATCCGGAAGGCGCAGCGGTGACGGATCGTCCGCTCTTTATGGAGCTAACGCTGTTGGCATTTGTTTATTTTTTATTTTTTTGGGCTTGATGTGCTGTTTGCCTTAGTAATGATCTCTGTATGGTGTTGGTTGCTTTGTATACAAAGCGGGGAAAACCCTTTTTTGGTACATCGGGCCGAACTACGACATCAAGCTGCCGGTGTGAAAAATGGTGCAATTCTTCATCGACTTTTTCGACACGACACAACATCGACACACCGTCCCTACAAGGGATGCCTCAAGCGACGGATCATCATCGAAACGCCGCCGCAACGTCAACGCCGACACTTCATCACCAAGGTCTTCATCAACATGGTCTTTATCAATATCTTCACCAACACACCGCCTCCGTCTCGTACACATGATGGAGACGTAGCGTCCTCTAACAGATTTTTCTGCAAGACCCGTCACGACGACGGCAATGAACACGTCATCCATGGTGGCACGACTGCATTGACATGGCGTCACTACAGTGATGACCCTACATGGCCACACGGTTTCGGCAAAACTGATGTATGCTCGATGGGTTTCCTCCGGTCCTGACAAAACCGTTGGACTCATCGTCGTTGGCACCCCCTGGCATCCATTAGGTACATCGTCCACGTCTGCAGCTCCGTCATGGCACATCTTTTTGCGCCTTCGGCTTTGTGCGGCTTCATCATCCATGACGATCACATATCGACCACGACTACATCATCATGATCAGCTACCTCGACATCGACATTAGTGTCTACGTCTACAACAACTCATCGGCAACAACTCTAGTCAACAGTGTATGCGTCGCCACTAGCGTCCACGCCACTTCGCTGTGACTGCGGGAGGGAATAGAGGAGAAAGCGGGAAGGCTCCCGAAGGGGACGCAGACACCGTCCTATGTGCCGACCCATCAAAGACACAATTGATGATGGCGCTGCAAAGAGGACGACATAAATATAAGACTTCAAATTCAGTCGCAATCGTCCGCTTTACTCCCGTTACGATCGAGGGGGAATGTTAGAATATAATAGAAGTGACCATACTATCGTCCCCATAATCAATATATGACTTGCCCTCTACTTCAAGTCTTTCTCCCCTCACGTGTATCCGATATATATCCCTACAAGAGTTAGATCAATATAACACAATGACATAATATTCAACCATCTATATTTTCCACAATGCGGTCACGTGGCTTGCGGAGAACGAGGCCTACGAAACACAAAGATCAGTCGGACGATTTGACCACTTTCCCATCCACAAACCCGATTCAGAAGTTCCTGTGGGCCGATTCAGAAGGAGAAAACAACGCCGCATCAGAACCTACTGAGCATCGTTAAAACATGATATTTGATCAACATGTTGCCTCCTAAGTAAGTTGCCTCCGTTGAAGAAATGAGTTCCAACAAGAGAAACTGGGTTTCTGAACCAAACAAGTTGCCCCGCTGGTTCTCCGTACGCCATCGCCCATGTCCTGCGCCCACTTGCACTTGCACTTTCACTTGCACCTGACTTCGATAGGACCCAAGCTACCTTCGCACGGCCATATGGTTCCTTGGGGGATCGAACGGCAGGCTACCCAGGAGCTAGCAGAAGGAGGACCTGCCCTTGCTATTGAGTAAATAGGCAATTTTCCGAATAGATTAATCCATGAAATAATTACTAACATGGCATTGACTAGGTTCATGACATGTTGATCACGGAGTATACTAGCAAGTACTACACATATAGCAGAAACATCTACGCATACAGGCAGTACTACTAGTGCACACAGAAACAGGAGAGAGATAAACATATCATACCCTCCGATCGGCCAATTGGCCGTAGCAGTAGCGGTGGCGGCGGCAGCATCCTCTGCCGCCTTCTTCTCGGCTTCGGCCTTCTCGCGGACGAGACGGTCAGCTTTGCTTGGTGAAGACATGGCGATGACGAGGGCGACGCGGACGTAGACGAAGCAGACGGACGGAGGCGAGCAGAAGGCGGCAGAGGATGCTGCCGCCGCCACCGCTGCTGCTACGGCCAATTGGCCGATCGGAGGGTATGATATGTTTACCTCTCTCCTGTTTTTGTCTGCACTAGTAGTACTGCCTGTATGCGTAGATGTTTCTGCTATATGTGTAGTACTTGCTAGTATACTCCGTGATCAGTATGTCATGAACCTAGTCAATGCCATGTTAGTAATTATTTCATGGATTAATCTACTCGAAAAATTGCCTATTTACTCAACAATCCAAAAACATAATTTGTGTAGGAATTTTTCGAGTAATGGTTTTGCTGCTGCACTGAAACCGGATAAGTTTACCGGTACTTTTTTCAAGCGTTGGCAAACGAGAACCACCTTATGGCTCACGGCTATGAACGTGTTCTAGGTAGCCGGTGTCACTCCTACGGAAACTATCACTCCTGAACAGGAGAAGATGTTTAAGGAGGCCACCGTCCTATTCCTTGGAGCAGTTATTAGCGTGATCGGAGATAAGCTGGTTGATGCATATTTACATATGCATGTTGCCAAGGACTTGTGGGAGGCGCTCGAATCTAAATTCGGGGCCACCGATGCTGGGAGTGAGATGTATGTTATGGAGCAGTTCCACGATTACAAGATGGTTGACAACCGTTCTTTATTGGAACAGGCTCATGAGATAATATGCATAGCTAAAGAACTTGAGGTTCTTAAGTGCAATTTGCCGGGCAAGTTTGTCGAGGGCTGTATAATTGCTAAGCTCCCTAATTCCTGGAGGAACTTTGCTACTACTCTGAAACATCACAGGCATGAGTTCTCAGTAGAGGACATCATCGGCCATCTGAGTGTTGAGCAGAACTCGAGAGCAAAGGACTCCAATGGAAAAGAGGTGGAAAGCTCTTCTGCTGCCAATATGGTACATCAGAGGAACCTCAATTCCCACAAGCCCAAGGGAAAGAATTCTGTCCAACAGAATACCGACTTCAAGAAGAAGGGAAAGAAGCCCTTCAAGAAGAATAAGAAGGGAGATGGCTGCTATACTTGTGGTTCAGAGGAACATTGGGCGAACAAGTGCCCAAACAAGTACAAGAAGCCGCCGCAGGACTCCAAGTCTGTCAATATGATTGTGGGCAACAATGAAAGTGGTGCATCTGGGTACGGTAATTTACTTACTGTATTTACAGTTTGTCAGTCCACCGATTGGTGGGTGGACACGGGTGCAAATATTCATGTGTGTGCTGACTTATCATTGTTCTCTTCTTATCAGGCCACCGGTAGCGGGTCCGTATTGATGGGGAATGGCATGAGTGCTTCTGTTCTTGGTGTTGGCATGGTCGATCTGAAGTTTACTTCGGGAAGGATCGTGCAGCTGAAGAACGTGCAACATGTCCCCGCCATCAAGAAGAACCTCGTTAGTGGCTCCCTTCTGTGTAGAGAAGGGTTTAAGTTGGTATTCGAGTCTAATAAAGTAGTAGTTACGAAATATGGACTTTTCGTTGGAAAAGATTATGAGTGCAGAGGTCTGTTCCGCCTTTCTCTTGCAGATTTTTGTAATAAAGTCGTGAACAATATTCATTCGAGTGTTAATGAATCTGAAGTTTGGCATTCACGTCTTTGTCACATAAGTTTCGGTGTTATGTCGCGGCTAGCAAAACTGAATTTAATCCCAACTTTCACTTTAGCCAAAGGTTCTAAGTGTCATTCGTGTGTGCAAGCAAAGCAACCTCGCAAGCCTCACAAGGCTGCAGAGGAGAGACACTTGGCACCATTAGAACTCATACATTCTGATCTTTGTGAGATGAATGGTCTGTTGACTAAAGGTGGAAAGAAATACTTCATGACATTGATAGATGATTCCACTAGATTTTGCTATGTGTATCTGTTAAATACTAAAGATGAGGCTCTACACTACTTTAAAATCTATAAGGCAGAAGTTGAGAATCAACTTGAAAATAAAATTAAACGAGTCCGATCTGATCGTGGTGGAGAGTAATTCTCAAACGAATTTGATTCATTTTGTGTGGAACATGACATTATTCATGAGAGGACGCCTCCCTATTCACCCCAATCAAACGGGTTTGCCGAGCGAAAAAACCGTACTCTAACTGATTTGGTTAACGCCATGTTAGATACATCAGGTTTATCCAAGGCATGGTGGGGGAGGCTATATTGACCGTGTGTCATGTCCTGAATAAAGTTCCTACAAAAGATAATGAGGTCACTCCCTACGAGGAGTGGTCGAAGAGAAGGACGACACTCTCGTACTTACGTACTTGGGGCTGCTTGGCGAAAGTCAATGTACCGATCCCCAAGAAGCGTAAGCTTGGACCAAAGACTGTGGACTGCGTTAATTTGGGATACGCTAAGAATAGCGTAGGCTATAGATTTCTAGTAGTGAAATCTGAGGTACCTGACATGAAGGTCGGTACAATAATGGAGTCGAGGGATGCTACATTCTTTGAGGATATATTTCCCATGAGAGATATGCAAAGCACTTCTAGACAGGAATCTGAGATAACTCCTGAGCCTGCCATTCCTATGGAATACTATGAACAAACACATGATGACAATCCTGAGGAGGATGACGAGGAAGCCTGTGGTAGGGGCAAGAGACAAAGTACTGCAAAGACCTTTGGTGATGATTTCTTCGTATACCTCGTGGATGATAATCCCACTTCTATTTCAGAAGCGTATGCTTCTCCAGATGCTGATTACTGGAAAGCTGCAGTCTGTAGCGAGATGGATTCCATCATGGCTAATGGGACATGGGAAATCACTGATCGTCCCTATGGTTGCAAACCATTGGGATGCAAGTGGGTGTTCAAAAAGAAGCTTAGGCCCGATGGTACGATTGAAAAGTACAAGGCTAGGCTTGTTGCCAAGGGCTATGCCCAGAAAGAAGAAGAAGATTTCTTCGATACTTATTCACCTGTGGCTAGACTAACCACCATTCGAGTACTACTCTCATTGGCGGCCTCTCATGGTCTTCTCGTTCATCAAATGGACGTTAAGACAGTTTTCCTGAATGGAGAGCTAAATGAGGAAATCTATATGCAACAGCCAGATGGCTTTGTGATAGAAGGTCAGGAAGGAAAGGTGTGTAAGTTGTTGAAATCTTTATATGGTCTGAGACAAGCACCTAACCAATGGCATGAGAAGTTTAATACAACTCTGACATCTGTTGGCTTCGTTGTTAATGAAGCTGACAAATGTGTATACTATCGCCATGGTGGGGGCGAAGGAGTTATATTGTGCTTGTATGTTGATGACATACTTATATTTGGAACCAACCTCAAAGTAATTGAGGAGGTTAAGTCTTTTCTGTCTCAAAACATTGAGATGAAGGACCTTGGGGTGGCTGATGTTATCTTGAACATCAAGCTATTGAGAGATGATGAGGGTGGGATTACACTTCTGCGATCCCACTATGTTGAGAAGATTTTGAGTCGCTTGGATATTCAGACTGCAAAATTTCTCAAACACCATATGATCCTAGTGTGCTTATTCGAAAGTTTAAAGGCACAGCTATAGATCAATTGAGATTCTCTCAAATTATCGGTTCGCTTATGTACCTAGCTAGCGCAACGAGGCCTAACATCGCGTTTGCTGTGAGCAAACTTAGCCGGTTTGTTGCAAATCCGGGCGATGTTCATTGGCGTGCTGTTGAAAGAATTATGCGCTACTTGAAAGGTACTGTCAACCACGGGCTTCACTATACGGGATTCCCATCGGTACTTGAAGGGTATAGTGATGCGAATTGGATCTCTGATGCTGATGAGATGAAGGCCACTACTGGGTATATGTTTACTCTTGGGGGTGGTGTTGTTTCCTAGAAGTCTTGCAAGCAAACGATCTTAACGAGATCGACAATGGAAGCAGAATTAACAGCATTAGACACATCTGGTGTCGAAGCAGAATTTCTTCGAGATCTTTTGATGGACTTACCTGTGGTTGAGAAGCCGGTTCCGGCTATCCTTATGAACTGCGATAATCAAACAGTTATTGTTAAAGTGAAGAGTTCAAAGGACAATATGAAGTCCAACAAACATATAAGAATGAGATTGAAGTCTGTCAGACGTTTGAGAAACTCCGGAGTGATAGCGTTGGATTACATCCAAACGGCTAAGAATCTGGCAGATCCCTTTACTAAAGGGCTATCACGTGTTGTGATAGACGGTGCATCGAGGGAGATGGGTATGAGACCCACATGAGTTGCCATGGCAGTAACCCAACCTATATGATCGGAGATCCCGTGAAGTAAGACCTGGGAAAACAAGCCAGTGGTGAACTGAGGAGAGTAACTTTACTAACCCACTCCGTTGGAGATGCAATACTCTCGGATACTGTATGGTAGGATGACTACTGTCTTAATGTGGTCTAAAGCTTATATGTAAGCAAGATGCTATCCTACAGAGCGATCTTTGGAGGAACACACCTATATGAGCTTGACTGCTGGTCACAGTCTATGAGATTTGGGTGATCTCTAGTAAACTCATGAATAGGCCAGGATTGTGACTAATATGCTCCACCTGAGGGGTCACCTTCGGCGGCCTAGTACTAGTAAGACTTGTGGTGAAGCTCCTTTACGCCAAACTGACAATTCAAGGCATAGTCCATTGTTCAGTTGTAAAGGGGTGTAGCTACTTGCTCTAGGTGAAGCTCAACCTTAACAAGTCATCACTGAAATGCTGGTATATTAAAACAGTGATTGGAACGAGAGAACACGATGTGCCCTTGAGATCTGGTGGGGGATTGTTGAAATTGGCAATGGGCTTTAGGCCCATTAGAGAATTTCAGAAAAATCTCCAAGGGCCCATGTAGGTGGTGGCATGACAAGGTGGTGGGAAGTTTAGTCCCACCCCGCTAGTGGAGGAGAAGTTGGACCCCTTTATAAGGGTTTCTCTTCCACATGCTATTGGAGAGTGAGAAGAGAAGGTGCCCTCGCGCACTCCTCCTCCGTCGCCCGCCTCGCCACGCCACGCCTCGCCTCGCCTCGCCACGACGCGCCGCGGGAATGAGCCGAGTCGAGCTCATACCTACGCGGTTATTTTTGCCGGTCAGGAACGGAGAATACGTAACGGACACGACACGATCCGAGACGTCGGATCGTGGGCTCGTCTACGTCCGCGTCGCCCTCGTCATCGCCATCGCCATGTCTTCACCAAGCGAAGCTGACCGTCTCGTCCGCGAGAAGGCCGAAGCCGAGAAGAAGGCGGCAGAGTGGGCTCGTCTACGTCCGCGTCGTCCTCGTCATCGCCATGTCTTCACCAAGCGAAGCTGACCGTCTCGTCCGCGAGAAGGCCGAAGCCGAGAAGAAGGCGGCAGAGGATGCTGCCGCCGCCACCGCTGCTGCTACGGCCAATTGGCCGATCGGAGGGTATGATATGTTTATCTCTCTCTTGTTTCTGTCTGCACTAGTAGTACTGCCTGTATGCGTAGATGTTTCTGCTATATGTGTAGTACTTGCTAGCATACTCCGTGATCAACATGTTATGAACCTAGTCAATGCCATGTTAGTAATTATTTCATGGATTAATCTACTCGGAAAATTGCCTATTTACTCAACACTTGCCCTCATTTTTCTTCCTTTCATGGGGTATATACCATATACGCCGTGACACTGGTTGATGTGGAGTATTGACACACAATCCTTCCATCCATTCGCTCGTGCACACCTTGTGCTCAATTAATTTACATTGCGCACAGCTAGGGAGAGGGCATCTCGCTCGCTCGATGATGATGATGATACAAATAAACACACAAAGTACGTGCAGCTACACGTTGATCCACGACGTACAAGTACACATGCATATCTCGTCCGATGGACAGACGGATGGCTGCTAAACACATTTAACTTCCGGGGGCGAAGTTGGTGGCGAAGGCCCACGCGTTGTTGTTCACTGGGTCGGCGATGTGGTCGAAGAGGTTCTCAACCGGTCCCTTTCCGGTGACGATGGCCTGCACGAAGAAGCCGAACATGGAGAACATGGCGAGGCGGCCGTTCTTGAGCTCCTTGACCTTGAGCTCGGCGGCTGTGTCGGGGTCGTCGGCGAGGCCAAGTGGGTCGAAGGCGCCACCCGGGTAGATGATGTCGAGGCCCTCACCGAGGGGTCCGCCACCAACACGGTAGCCCTCGATGAAGCCCATGAGCACCACCTGGCATGCCCAGATGGCGAGGATGCTCTGCGCGTGCACCAGGTTGGGGTTGCCCAGGTAGTCGAGGCCGCCCTCGGAGAAGATCTGCGCGCCGGCCTTGAACCAGACAGCCTCGCCGAACTTGATGCCGTTCTTGGACAGGATCTCGGGGAACACGCACCCGAGGGCTCCGAGCATCGCCCACCGCGAGTGGATCACCTCCAGCTCCCTGTTCTTGGCGAAGGTCTCTGGGTCAGCCGACAATCCCGCGGTGTCCCACCCGTAGTCGCCGGGGAACTCGCCGGTCAGGTACGACGGGGTCTGCTCGGAGAACGGGCCCAGGTACTTGGGACGGTCAGGGCCGTACCTACACATTCATCCATCCATCCATGAGCAAGGTGTGCATTAGTCGAATGACACGACGTATGCTCGGGGGCAGAGTCAGGGAGAAGAGAAGCATGCATGGGGAATACTCCTACTAGTAGCACGTACCAGATGCTCTGGGGCGCGCTCTTGACGGTCCGGCGCATGGTGATGCGGCCGCCGAAGTCGCCGACGCTGCGGACGAGGTCATCGCGCCGCGGGGCGGTGCCGAGGAAGCTGGTCGTCTGGTGCAGCGCCGACGCGGCCATTTCGCTGGTGGCTGGGGCTGCCTGCGAGCTCAGTGAGATCAACTGGAGGATGGTGTGTGTGTGTGTGTGTTTGGGTGGAGATGTCCGGTGCGCGAGGTGGATCTTTATACGGCGGCTGAGGTGCGCCGGGCGCAACTGGTGGATGCGGGGCGCGACACGTCCGCGCCACCCCATTGGCCGCCGTGATGCCTCCGGATATGGGTCGGCATCCGGCGTCCCCGGCGTGGCCACTCGCCGGCCGCCACCTGGGGGCACACCGGATTTGCTCACCCACGGAAACTAAATCAGAGAATACACACTCTTCCGTACACTAGTAATCGTGTACTAGCAATGCACGTGTTGTCTGATAGAGCAAAATTCAAATACTAAAATCATAAGAGCTTTAGAGCATAAAACTTGTCCACTCACTGAAAAATAAATTCATACTCCTACTATACATGACATCAAGGACATCTAAGGCTAAGGACATATTCTAGAAAGTCCAGTACTTACAAGTTACAAGTGGTAATCTCATCTCCTCTTGCTTTTGGAGAAAATTAGTTTCCGAACCACCCTTTCAATCCAAATAGCATGTTGTGTGTTGTCGCTACATGATCATAAAAAACATCATCTGTAATACTCTAGTACAACTTGAATTGATTTATTATTTCCGTCTAGAAACTCAAGTGTTTTTTCATCGCGGTTACACAAGGATTGGTGCAAATAAAGGACCAAAGAGACTTTCTTTCGACGGCCAAAAGAACATGGTCTTGCTTATTATGTTTCAAAATTGACTATTGATATATAAATGTATTCTTGATAATCAAAATATAAAACAAGAAACTTTTTGATTGAATTGTTCATCACAAGAGCTAGGATTAACCCTGGAGCGTCATACAACGAAACAGATACAAGTTGGATAGCTGATCTAAACAATAAATATCTATTACACCATCGACTAACAAAAACAAATAAAAACTCCAAAAGCTAGCCACCATTGACTTGTGTCATGGATTTGGTCCTCGAAGAGATATGCCCATGCATGATGATCAGAGTTTTGCACCAAGTTAAGACAATCTGATGCTATGATCACCTTCTTCTACTGATCTTACTGCAAGACTATTCCTTGTATATCTATCCATTTACTAATGCCTAGTCTGATTCCAGTTGACAAGTGGGTCGTAGTTGAGAAAAAATGCCTAGTCTGATTCCAGTTGACAAGTGGGTCGTAGTTGAGAAAAAGGACGGATGGACGTGTTGGTGGTGCCTAGCGACCGGGGCGACCCGGGCGACTCAGGAGACGCCGGAACCACCATCGAAGAGGGGGAGATCAGGCGAACCACATCGCCGTCCGATCTGGGGATCCTTGCGAGTGAACTATCTTCTGCGGGGAAGGAGCAGCGGCTTCAGATCTCGCCGACGGTGCAGGTCAACAACCGCATCAAATGGAAGGCTTCATTTTCAGAGGTTGGCAAAACAGTTTGAAGGAAGGTATGATAGTTTTCCACCCGGATTCAAGATGGATGACACTCAGGGACGAGGAGGACGACATTCTCGCTGGTCGTCATCTTCAAGAGGGAGAGCTGATCAGGGAAGGTGCACATTTTCTAGTCGGCGTTTATTCTGTCATTTGTGTTTCTCACATTTTGCAGGGTATACCGATAAATCAAGAAGATTTGCAGCCAATTGATGTGTCCTCGGATGAGGAAGAGAGATGCAAACCGAGACAAAACCCACCTAGGGTTGGGGGGAGGTTCTGGGTACTTGCAGGAGAGGACGACGACGAGGAGGAGCAGCCATCACCGCATGAACCGCAGGAATTGCAGGACCGATGGCTGCCAGAAGATCCTAAAATATCTGTCAAACCTGCTTTGATGAAGAGACGGGTCGATCAACAGAAGAAGTCAGGTATGATTAAGCCTTGGAAAGGTCCATTGCCCAAGATATCTTTGGAACCATTGAGGATTTTAGATTTCATCCCCTCGGAGTCCTGGACTACCGTTCTGCATAGGAAGAACAAGAAGAGCAGAGCAGGGACGGTGCAGCCGCCGGCGGCCGTCGAGGAGCTGACGATCCATGAAAACCGTAACGCTCGTTTGAACTACCTGATTGGACAAAGCGGGCCTTATGATAGTAATCCAGAGATGGGCTCATTAGAACTTGGGTGTATGGCCCAGGTAGAGTCTCAATTCGATAATGCTGGATCGGTTGCGCTGGCGTCGGTTCATGCGGGATCGGTGTCGGATTCTAAGGACCTGGCTATCGATGGGTATAGGGCCCAGGTGGTAATACCTGTTGTAGACTCGGCCACGTTGGACAGTGCTATTAGTGGGTATAAGGCCCAGGACCTAGCTCTTTCGACAGGCAATATCGTGCAGAGGATTACGCTGGGCGGCGTAGATCCAATCGCGGTGCCTTCTCCCCTTGACGACATCCCATGCACCACGTCGACTGTCTCTAGGGTTCTTCGGCGGCTCAACCACGGCTTCCCGCCCTTGGGAACAGGCCGTGCAACTCGGGTGCCGCCCCTTCCGACTGGAGATACGGTTATGGCGGGCAGGGGGGGCTACCAAACAGCCGCCGGCAATGCAGCCTAGACCGCCGGGACAAGGGGACAGAGCAACACCAGTACCGGTTCCGCAGGTCGCGAGAAGCTCTCATGCTGCTGCGCAGGCGGGGAGACAGCCCGGGGCAGCCGGTCAGGTGGGGGAGCCACCGGAGCATCGGTCTCAGCAACGAGGACGTTGGGGCACTGATGGAGGTAACATGTATGGGGACGGTCAATTCCGCGGCTCATCATCATATGGTGGTGGGCGAGGTCATGCGCCAATGAACAATATGACTGCTAACCAGGGTTTTACGGCACCACCAGGCAAGTTTGTGCCGGGGACGTCGGGTCCTTCGTATCACAAGAGAGGTGCCTTTCGACAGAATTGGGCGGGCAGAGGGGGGTGGTAGAAAGCCGAGGCCTCCTATGCCTGCTCAAGAGGCGGTGACAGAGATTGCTGAGGCCGCTAGGGAGTCTGTGCCAGAGCCAGTGAATGAGGCGGCTCATCCTGGACTAGCTGATCAGAATCCTACGGTGGCAAAAGGAGATGGGGGGGACAGACCCTCCAAGTGGGCTCGCAAGAAAGAGAAGATGGTGTGTTACCGTTGCAGTGAGGCGGGACACTTTGTGTCTGAATGCAAGGCGGAGCTATGTGTGTATTGTCTTAAGCCTACGCATGGTTTCGCTAAATGCCCTCTCACGATTGGACCTATGCCGGTTGTGACCATTTATGGTGTTTCGAGTCAAGAATTGATGTTCTTTGAGTCGCCAGCGGTGACGGCGACACTTCATACACCAGATGCTGGATTCACGGGTACGGTGACGGTAACTCGGGGGAGCTTGATTGTGGAGCAGGTGGTGCAACAGCTCAAGGAGCTTGTATCATCGACCTTCAGGTGGGAACCGGTTTTGATTTTAGATAATGTCTTTAAGGTCGTTTTTCCTACTAAGGAGGATTTGGCTCGTCTGCTTAAGTTCGGTATGTGCAGAGTGGCTAGCACAAGCTGCGTGCTTGAATTTGATGCCTTGAAGTGTGAGGAGCCCAAGGGTGTCCCTCTACCTCAGATTTGGGTACACTTTGCTGGAGCTCCTTCCAGGGCTATGAATGATTTTAGAGTTGTATGGAGTTTGGGTTCGCTTATTGGCAAAACAGAAGAGGTGGATATGGTGTTCACTAGAGCCAAAGGCATTGCGAGGATGCTGGTGAGTGTGCTAGATATTCAGCTTATTCCAGATGACGTTATTTGGACATATGAAGGGATGTGTTACACTCTCCAATTGGAAATCGAGAGCCCTACTCTTTTTGATGCAACGGACATAGATAAAGATACCAATATGGCTGATGGGGATGATGCGGATGGTGCCAAGGATAATGCGGATACTGCAAATGATTCAGGGCCTAAGTTCTCTTCTCAGAACAATGCACAATCGCCATCTACTCAGTCTAGGCAATACTCAGGCACGGGTACAAAACAATTGGTCTCTGCTTCCGATCTCGCCTTGCGGTTTGGTTCTTTCGAGCCTGCATCTGCGCCGGCAAAATTTAGGTCGGCGTGCATGGACACCTACTCGCGGGCGAGACAGCCGAGGTTTATGGGGAAAAATCCTCGGAGCAACATTGGTATTCTGCAGTCTACTAATAAGTTGCAACCAGTTTCCCTGGAAACGTCTTTGACGGAAGCAAAGTTGGTTGGTAACTAACATGGGCGCTTTCATTCGGCTTTGGAGGCTGAACCTGTTCGCTCTTCTGGTGGGATCATGGCTAATCAGGTGCTTCAGAACCTTCATGCTGTTAACTTGCCGAGAGGTGCGATACAGCCGGAGTCTACCATGGCGCAGCTAGCTGCTGCACCGGTTGTTACCATGGCGGCAGCGGACGGGCCACTAGCGGCAGATTCGAACAGCTATCTGGGCTGAAACACGATCTCAAAAAAGCCAGAAACTGTTGGAAATATGCCCTAGAGGCAATAATAAATTAGTTATTATTATATTTCTTAGTTCATGATAATCGTTTATTATCCATGCTATAATTGTATTGATTGGAAACACAATACTTGTGTGGATACATAGACAAAACACTGTCCCTAGTAAGCCTCTAGTTGACTAGCTCGTTGATCAAAGATGGTCAAGGTTTCCTGGCCATAGGCAAGTGTTGTCACTTGATAACGGGATCACATCATTAGGAGAATCATGTGATGGACTAGACCCAAACTAATAGACGTAGCATGTTGATCGTGTCATTTTGTTGCTACTGTTTTCTGCGTGTCAAGTATTTGTTCCTATGACCATGAGATCATATAACTCACGGACACCGGAGGAATGCTTTGTGTGTATCAAACGTCGCAACGTAACTGGGTGACTATAAAGATGCTCTACAGGTATCTCCGAAGGTGTTCGTTGAGTTAGTATGGATCGAGACTGGGATTTGTCACTCCGTGTGACGGAGAGGTATCTCGGGGCCCATTCGGTAATACAACATCACACACAAGCCTTGCAAGCAATGTGACTTAGTGTAAGTTGCGGGATCTTGTATTACGGAACGAGTAAAGAGACTTGCCGGTAAACGAGATTGAAATAGGTATGCGGATACTAACGATCGAATCTCGGGCAAGTAGCATACCGAAGGACAAAGGGGATTATATGAATCCTTGGCACTGAGGTTCAAACGATAAGATCTTCGTAGAATATGTAGGATCCAATATGGGCATCCAGGTCCCGCTATTGGATATTGGCCGAGGAGTCTCTCGGGTCATGTCTACATAGTTCTCGAACCCGCAGGGTCTGCACACTTAAGGTTCGACGTTGTTTTATGCGTATTTGAGTTATATGGTTGGTTACCGTTGTTCGGAGTCCCGGATGAGATCACGGACATCACGAGGGTTTCCGAAATGGTCCGGAAACGAAGATTGATATATAGGATGACCTCATTTGATTACCGGAAGGTTTTCGGAGTTACCGGGAATGTACCGGGAATGACGAATGGGTTCCGGGAGTTCACCGGGGGGGCAACCCACCCCGGGGAAGCCCATAGGCCTTGAGGGTGGCACACCAGCCCTTAGTGGGCTGGTGGGACAGCCCAAAAGGACTCTATGCGCCAAGGAGAAGAAAATCAAGAGAGAAAGAAAAAAAAAAAGGAGGAGGTGGGAAGGAAGGGGGACTCCCTCCCACCAAACCTAGTCCAACTCGGTTTGGGGGGGAGAGTCCTCCCCCTTGGACTAGGCCGACCCCCTTGGGGCTCCTTGAGCCCCAAGGCAAGGTCCCCTCCCTCCCACCTATATATACGAAGGTTTTAGGGCTGATTTGAGACGACTTTTCCACGGCAGCCCGACCACATACCTCCACGGTTTTTCCTCTAGATCGCGTTTCTGCGGAGCTCGAGCGGAGCCCTGCTGAGACAAGGTCATCACCAACCTCCGGAACGCCGTCACGCTGCCGAAGAACTCTTCTACCTCTCCGTCTCTCTTGCTGGATCAAGAAGGCCGAGATCATCGTCGAGCTGTACGTGTGCTGAACGCGGAGGTGCCGTCCGTTCGGTACTAGATCGTGGGACTGATCGCGGGATTGTTCGCGGGGCGGATCGAGGGACGTGAGGACGTTCCACTACATCAACCGCGTTCACTAACGCTTCTGCTGTACGATCTACAAGGGTACGTAGATCACTCATCCCCTCTCGTAGATGGACATCACCATGATAGGTCTTCGTGCGCGTAGGAAAATTTTTGTTTCCCATGCGAAGTTTCCCAACAGAAACATGAAGCTAATATTATGCTTATTCGAACAGCTATCTGGGCTGAAGATTAACTTTCATAAAAGTGAACTCTTCTGTTTTGGAGACACGCAAAAACAGAACAACTCACTTACAACCAACTTTTTGGGTGTGAGGGTGGTACGTTACCATTTACGTACTTAGGGATACCTATTCACTACCGAAAGTTAACTATCAAGGAATGGAAGTGTATCGAGGATCGGTTTGAGAAAAAATTGAGCTGAAGGGCAAGCTACTATCCTATGGAGGACGTTTGGTTTTAGTTAACTCAGTGTTGACGAGCATGCCAATGTTTCTTCTATCCTTCTTTGAAGTACCAGTTGGGGTGCGAAAAAGGTTGGATTTTTACCGATCCCGATTCTTCTGGCAATGTGATGAGATCAAGACCAAATATAGGCTGGCTAAATGGGATATTATTTGTAGGCCAAAGGATCAGGGAGGTTTGGGGATTGAAAATTTAGAGGTGAAGAACAGGTGTCTGCTCAGCAAGTGGTTGTTGAGACTCTCAGTGGAAGCTCAAGGTATGTGGATACAACTACTTAAGAGCAAGTATCTACAGCAAAAAACCTTAGCCCAGGTCACCATGAGACCTGGTGATTCACCTTTTTGGGAAGGCCTAATGAGGACAAAAACGGCATTTTTAACAGGACTAAATTCATCATAGGCAATGGTGAATCTACTAGATTCTGGGGGGATACTTGGCTAGGTGACGAACCACTATCTCTTCAGTATCCGCAGCTGTATAATATTGCCCAGCGCAGACAGACGTCCGTTGCGGCAGTGTTAAGTGAGACTCCTCTCAACATTCAGTTTCGCAGATCCCTAATTGGCAATAGATGGGTTACATGGTTACATCTAGTCAGAAAGTTAATGGATGTTAGTGTTTCTGATGATCCTGATTGTATTATTTGGAGGCTGACCTCCAATGGTACATTCTCGATCAAATCAATGTATGACCATTGTATTGATAATTCAATTATCCCAAAATCAAGGCATATTTGGAAGGTCAAAGTTCCCCTTAAGATAAAAATCTTTTTGTGGTTTCTTCACAAAGGAGTTGTTTTAACTAAGGATAACTTGGCCAAGCGAAATTGGAAAGGAAACCAACGATGTAGCTTTTGTCAGTCGCCTGAATCAATTAAACACCTCTTTCTGGACTGCCCTATGGCTAAAATCTTATGGCGCTCTATACATATCACTTTTAACATTTCGCCGCCTACTAGCATTCACATGTTATTTGGGACATGGCTGGATGAGGTTAATGTTTCTTTCGCCAAACTATTTAGAGTTGGAATATCTGCACTTTTGTGGGCTATATGGAATTGTAGAAATGACCTTGTTTTTAACAGACAACAATGTATCAACTTTTTGCAGGTCACCTTCAGGGCTACCGCCTTTGGTCCTTACTCACTCCTGTGGTAACCAGGGAGCCTTTGGTTACTGGGTGTGCCCGATGAGAGATGGTAGCTCAGGCTATCTTCAACCGATTTGGATGGCGTCATGCTGATAGAATAGGGATTTAGTCAACTACGCCTATTTTTTCCATCGGTTTTGGCGTTAATCGCCATGTAATTTATTTTCGCAGCTTTTCGGTCTACTTTGTACTTTGTGTCGAACTGTTACTGTACTTAATAAATGGCTGCATGCATCCCTCGATGCAGAGGCCGGGGCAATGCCTCCTTTTCGGAAAAAAACTAATGCCTAGTCTGTAATTTCAGACATGAAACATGTCCAATGCCTAAATATACATTTCTTTGTTCAATCAGATATCCAATCAAGAACTAGTGAACTGAACTTTGTGTTGTCATGGTAGCAAAACATTAACCTAAATGCTTACAAGCACACATATGAAAGATAAACAAGAATAGAAGAATAAAGTACCATAGTATTCCCTCCAATTCATGCATAATTCTTATCAGGAAATTTGAATTAAAACCACGGCAAGAATTATGGAAAGGACAGAGTAGAGATGTATTGTCCTCCCATCTATAACGACAAGAGCCAGAATCAACGATGTTATAACCCCCCTCTCCCCTCTTCAATGTTTGGACGTTGACATATTCCCTTATGTTTGGCATTCATTTTGGAAACGTCACACTTTAAAATACAACTTCACATTATGTAAGCTATATGTGAACCAAGATCAAGATTCAAAAAGGTGTATGCTAGATTTGTAACAAACCATTCACCTTTAATTATATCCGGCAAATATTTAGTTCATACGATTACCTTGCTTGAAGAAAAGCTTGCAAATTTAAGACCTGCTAGTGCTATCCACTCTTTCTTGTCTTCACATAGACAAAATTCATTTCAGAAACATGAAATATCTTTATAAAGATACAGTCATTAGTATCAAAAGCTTGCAGACGAAACTCTATAGAACTCCTGAATGTATTCTATAGCGAACATATGCTGCAACACAACACTGACTAATCTAAAGACCAATGTTGGCATACAAGATGGGTGCAGCTCTCTAAAAATTTCAACGTCAACCTGTCAAAAGTCTAAATTATTACTTCTCTGTTAAGGTGCACGCCATACTCATGTACTTTTTTATTCAGAATTTCTACTTATTGTTATTCAGAAGTCATTATCCAGAATTCCTACGTATTTTTATTAATAAGTAAAGATAACAAACAATGTTGTTTATTTGTCATTAATAATTAAAGATAAGAAAAAAAACATGTACACACTGCAGATATAACCAAACTAATGCAATAAGACAATGTATGGGACATACCAATATTTCAAGTCTTGTAAGACCACAACAAGAGAGCAATCAGTCTAAGATTGATACTTCATGAGAACTACTGGGGAGGGACTCGGGAGTGCTATAAACTAACTTCATTATGCTCCTTCCTGTGAGGATTGCTTTTATATGCTAAGAGAGACCCTTGTCTCTTACTAACACAAAGTTTAAGCTCAACTCATCCTAGAGAGAAAAGTGAAGTATAACCGTTAGGCTGCAATATAGATGCAGATATATCTCATTCTCACATAAACAGGAATTATGTGCACCATGAGCACAAAAAAAGTTTTCATGATAAAGACGACCTTATGTTTCTATACAGAAAATACGCATAAAAAGGATACATGAGCATGCATTTCACAATGAGGCAAACTCTTACATCACGTTTCTGTTCACGAAATTTTCAGATGTACAAAGTCGGTCATTGATCTTACTACCATTTACACTTCCAAGTGTCCGTCTGTTATTCTCCACATAGAGCATTATAAGAAGGATAACAAATTCGATAAGTATGAGCTGAAGTGTTACAACTGGAAGTAAATAAAACATTAATGGAGATGTACTGGCTTGTTTTACGCTTTGAAGAACATATTTGTTGAAGCAGGCATGACTCCTTAAAAACTGTACTTACCTTTTACCTGAACTTGATAGTATATTTTTATCAATATTAATGTGTTTTAAATCTGGATAGTCTCATCTAATGCTGGTTTCCGAATGTGATATGAATTGGTAGTGAAGCTGCAACAATAAAGAGTAAAATAGATTTAATGGTTTTAGTAGAGGGACTTCATAAAATATTTCTTTCTTCCGTGTAGTAGAGTCCAAGCTTTATACCAACGCGATTACAATTTGCATAATTACTTGCTTCCATGTAGTACAGTAGGGCATCTTAAGATCACTGACCAATATCGTTCATGTACACATGGAGTTTTTGCAAGAAAAATATCAAGTGGTTATAGAACTCAAAATACAAATATCTCCATGAGAGACTCATCCATTCTTCACCATAATTGGAGTTTTTTTAAGTTTTTTTAATAACTTTTGGATGCTGAAAGGATTAAGCCATCCTATTGTTAAGGCCTCTAGGGCATTTATATTTGGTCTCAGTTAAGAAGAGTAGTCCAAAATAATGCGCCATTGATGAATTCAAGATGTAATTATGCTAATTTAGAATTTCAAAAGAGAAGCAACGTAGTAACTGGTAAGCAGTTTTCCAGGTTCACATATGATAATAGTTAACGATGTTGTGAGGAATGAATAACTACTCAATAATCCTGATTCATGATTTCTTACTTATCACTACATTATTATGGAAAATCTAATGTAAAGTATTTTTCCTTTCAACATAGTTAATGATGCTGCAAAACTTAATGATACTTATCACTCAGGCTATATTACAATTATTCTCGTCATCTCACTCATCAGTATCTCAACTAATATATCGACATGGGAAAACTGGAAACCGGAATACTTTGGCCTTACCTTCTGAATGTTGAACTCCCAAATTCTACATTCTTGTCTTCAGACCCCTGTGTCTTCTGAATCTGTAGGGAATCATAATGGCCAAAACCATGATACAGAACTTGTATTGTATCTTCTTTACCATATTCTTGGCCATATTCAGTGATAGTTATTAAACCACCCACATCTTCATCACGCATGTACACAGTTATTGGCATCCTGTGTAAACAAAGTGATTAATGGTTTTTTCTTACTTCATGGACTCTACAGCTTAAGCGCGTGTTAACCAAGTACTGAGCATACATCACATCAAGAAGGAACCGTTTCTTTGCATTAACATGAGAACTTCTTAGCTATGTAGTTTTAACTGTCACCGGAATTTAGCCAACTTCACTGAATGCTGTGTACTCAATCTATTTTGAACAATTCCTAGGAAACAAATATTTTGAACATTGTCCCTACTGGTATCTGTACTTTGTAAATGATTTCACATAAACATAGTAGGAAGAGTCAACTCTTTGCATTAAGCTATTTAGCTCCACGGATATAGATATTAGCTAACAAAACATATGTAAGCCTTCATATTTCGTTGTTGGCAACCCCCTTGGTATCCATGAAGAAGAATGCATAACAGGTCCAGTTACTTACTGCAGAACATGTGAAGCCATGAAAAGTTCTGGCTCACCACCCCACACATGTGGCTGCCTAATCTGGGAAACGTATGTATCAAAATAGCCCTCAACAAACCTGTCAATCGTTGATTCAAGGAAATGCGACAGTTCAAAACATATCAATTATAATTATCCACCCATTTTAAAACCAGAAGAGCAAACATAACAGTAAGAATGTGCATCTACTAACCATTCGGTCTCTTCCCGTCTAGTGACAAATTCATCGGCAACCTGTACAATGATGGATGTGTATAGAAGATTTAGAGAATGAAAGTCAATAGTAGATTTAGAGAACAAAATACCTAGAAACATTCCAGACATACCATTGACCTCAATTCATCAGCTAGCTTTCTGTGAAGATCTTCCTATTACCAGACACACGCCCCATGAACCATGGGGTGGAATAGGCATCTCCCATCTCCTGGAATGCCTGGCAAATCCAGATAAAACAGTCACAAGCAGTAGCTTAATGACATGCTTACATATCCACATAATATAAATATTATAAAGGCACTCTATTTTTTAACAAAAGCAATTATTAAGCCTAACACAACTGCATTTCTCACCGCTGAGAGAATAATCCGTGTAGACTTTCTTCCCGTGAGAAGTTGATGCTGAAGTTTCTGCACAGTTGGTCTTTCTGTCCATAGGCATCTCAGCTTTTGCGATCCCTCAAACTGAAAAAGACAAAGCAGAGTCCACCGGGGGTAGCTCCTATCTTTTGATGCACACCTCTCCATTTTCAACCAATACCCGAAATTCTGTCGGATGAAAGTACGTCGAGCTTTTCACTTAGACTGCCCTCTCTGGTTGATAATCCGCTACGCAATCGTCGGCCCACTAAGCTGACGAAGTACTTCAGACTCTGTGCTTCAGATGATCTTGTGTTCTTGTTACGAGAAGAATCGACTAAGCCCAATGTGATCTGAGAACGGCTAGACTGCTGTCGGGAGCACTTCCATAAGACCATACTCTGCGTGGGTCCTCCTTGAAACTGGTTGGAATGCGCAGACATAGGCAGATCGCCGTGAACAGATTGCAGGTGAATAGAGACGCATCCAGTTCAGATAGTATCAGATTTCAGGTGAGGAGCTCCAGCAGGAGCATGCCCAGGGAGTAGACGCCAACTCCGGGGGCGGTAGTCGCCGGCAACCGCGTGGACGGACGACGTCGGCGTGTAGGTGGGGTACAGGTGGCGCCGCCCCTCACCTTCTCGTCCTCCGCTGCGCTAGAAACGAAGCAGATAAGATACAATGTGGGTTGAATACCTCGAGGGGACGGAGCCGCTGCGGCCGAGTGGATCGACGGGGCGGCGGAGGCCGAGGCCGCGGGAGGCGGACGGGAATGGGTGGGGGGAAGCGGGGACTCACGCGGCACCGACGGAGATGGGGACGGGGGCGAGCGGACGGCACCGGCGCGGGAGCAGGCGACACCGGCGTGGGCAGGTCGAGGCGGGCGCAGGCGGCACCGGCGGCTGCGGCGAGGCGGGGGAGGCCGGCGGGCCGAGCACCTGAGTTCGCGAGAGTGGGAGGCGTGGGAGCGGTTCCCAGTATGGAGAGTAGGGGTTTCGCTAGGAAGAGGTTTCGTTAGAAATTAGCGGAGGGTTTCGTTAACGAAAGGATCAATTTCGTTAACGATGTTTTGACCATTGATGACAGAATTAAACGGTGAGAGGGGGAGTTGGATCTGCCTCTTCGTTCTTTTTTAGTGGTAGTAGATAGACATGATCGTTCCTTCGCTAATGTGCCCATGTCTCATGAGGAAAAGCACACTAGTTTCTTTCGCGAAAGAAAACACACACCGGTTTGCAAGGTTTACTTTAAACAATAGATGCAAACACAGGCTAGCCGAAACTTAGAGCAACTTCAACGGGGTGATCCATTTCGTCCGTCGCCGTCCGTTTGGATCCGCGTAACGCGCGACCTAAACGGACGCACGTCTCTTTTTTGTCCGTCTGTCGATCCATTTACGGAGTCTGCTAGAGACGCTCTAACAGCAGAGGAGGAGCTCCTCCCTTTGGTCTTAAAAAAATACAGGTTGTGCCAAGAGTAGTGTGTGCGTGTCTGATCCAACGCTCCACGGGACGTTGCGCGCGAGGGAACATCAGTTCCATATCATTTCTGTTATTTATTGATTTACATTACTATAGTTTTTTCTTATAGAACAATAATCCAGATCTTGAAGTCGGTTGCTGTGCTAAAGCCTGAAGTTAATAACTGGACCTTCTTTTACAAGTGTGCGTTACAAGTGTGGAGTGTGATTTTTTTTATAATAATGCTAGACCTACAAAGACTTACAAAGGTTTACTTAGCCTTTCAAACTAATTCTTCTCTCCCCCTGATTTTCAGTGAAGGTGGGGCCATCATCCCTCAATTACCAATCACAATCTTACACATCAGTTTGTACGTAAAATCTTTAAATAAGCCTTTGTAGATGTAGCATTACTCCTTTTTTTAAAGGGACCCTGTACATTAAAACGATAGTCTTCCGTGAAAATAAAATAAAATAGAACGATACTCTTCCATCAAAAAATAAATAAAAATAGAACGATAGTCCTTACGTGACCCTTCTTGTGCATGATATTCAACACTAACTCAACTAAGTATTGAACAACGAGCACTGCCATGTGGACACGTTTATTTCTTAGGATCACATAACCAGTTGACATAAGTATTATCAGGACCAGAAATGATACATTAATTTTGGATATGGGAGGACGTTGCGGTGTTTTGGTGGTGGTGGGTGGGTGGAGGGCAGGATTTCCTTATATAACATCCTGGAATATGACCTTACTGATGTGGCTATCAATTGTCTCAGGTGAGCAATGTGTAACGTAGCAGAAGCTCTTCACCACGTGGAGAAATGTTTGCCTGCTCAATTTGTTGATACCGTTACTCCCTTCAAGAACGCGCTGTGTGATCTCCTGCATCTCCGAATCCACCTGATTGTCCAAATCTTGGATATTCCCATTCTGTTTGAATGATTAAACCGTTATTTTCCCTGATTGTGGAACCACACACAACAAAAACATATGTATAGCAGGAGATAATGCATGTGCAAACACACCTGGACAAGAACCCTTGCAGAAAGTTTATCGCAGATGGAAGAAGTGAGCTGCTCTAGCCGAGAATACTCCGATAGGTTATCATTTTCAGCAATTCGAGCATGCCGCCCTGAGATGATCTCAATCGCGCGAACCAGCAACAGTGCAGTGTCCCCATCCCATGAAACCTGGCTATCCTTCCCATCGCATGCCATGAGCCATTGCTTCCACTACAGTTAGAAAAAAAAAGATGGAACCATTATCACTACATTTAGCATCACACCAGACATGTTTGAGCTAGTGTTGTAAGAAGCTTCTACGCCTTACAGCTTTACGAAGACTGTCGGAATTAGAGTTGCCAAATGCTACGAGGTCGATAAGCCGATCAAGATTCTCCCTTGAATTTTTTGCTCCGCTACATGAACGCACGAGCATGTTAACTTTGACCGATAAGGCTTCACCATAATCAGAAATAAGAAGCTAGGTACCCAATGCGTCGGAAGTAAGAAGAGGCGACATCCACAAGCACCAAAGTGCGAGACCAACCAAGACGCTCTGCTACTCGTTCTGGTTCAAAGATGTTTGCTGATGCTAAGAAGTAAGCTGTCAGCAAGCTCTTCGTCGGAGGTCCACCATACTTCTGTAGATTATTCCTAGAATACCACCTGTATAGGAATCACTTTCGAGTAAGAAGCTAATTATTTTTGCTTGGTTAGTAAACCTGAGGACATACTCTTTCATGCCATGCAACTCAAGTCGGCAGAGTACTTGGAATCTGTTGAAATCAACTTTGGCCATCTTGAGATACAGGTCGTTGCAGAAGAGGGTCATCCTGAAAAATTCAAAATTAGGCTCAAGGATAATAAAACGTTTTGCGAGGACTAGCCTGTGGCTCGATAGTTTGTTGTGGCGGTGGCCTCTCAGCCCTCCCAAGTTCGATCCATGGGGCCTTTCATGGAGTCAGATGGTTTCAGAAGTTTCTCAAGATGTGTCGTGTGTGTATAGGTTGTAGATCTTGGTAAACGCATAGTGCAGTAGTGTGTGCGTCTGTGACTGCGGTGTGTGTGTTGTGCGTATGTTCAGTTCCTATATATGTATATCCATGTAACCCAGCAAAGAGGAAGGTGGTGAGGGAGTGGGTGGCTGGGACCAAAGTGAATTTTGGATGTGTGCAAGAGACAAAATTGGATCCAACATCAACAAAACCATGGTTTTGAAATGTTTGGGGCCGTGCTTTGACGGCTTCGTGTATTTGCCTGCTTTGGAAACTCAAGCTGATGCACTCGCAATAAAATTTCTAGAGGAGATGCGGGCAAGAAGACTGCTTTGTCTAGACCCTGGTTGCTCATTGGGAACTTCAACATGATCCTCTGGGTGTCCGAGAAAAATAACTTGAATACTCAGCGCGGCATGATGAACATGATTACTAGGAGCTTTGTAGATGATCATCGGCTCAAGAAGATCTATATGCTTGAGATGCTACACGTAGAGTAATGAGAGGAATGCTCCCACTTTAAGCAAGATTGACCGGACGTGAATACTAATATGTACCATGCCGTGGATCCTGTCAATCTTGGCTAAAGTGGGAGTGGATACTAATCTGTTCATGTGTGTGTTTTTTTTTTTTTTTTGAAAAGGAGGATGACCCCCGGCCTCTGCATCTGGAAGATGCATGCGGCCATTTTTTTGATTATTCTCGAGGATCTTACAAAGTAGTACAACAATATGTCTGAATCCGCCATTTTGGCAACATCTGCCGCTACTCCTATCCATATGATAAAGGGGTGCAAGCTGGACCAAATACTCAGACCTCTCACCTAAGCCTAACATCTAAAGCCGGAGACCCTGACCGAGCCACATACCGGGTCCGGGGCGCAAACCGGTCCGACGCACTCACATGTGTCGTCGCCGTCATCTTCTATTGGTCCATCTTCAGATCAGATTGAGGTACCAGCCTTGGCAGGTGCCTCCGCCATCGACGCCATCATGACGCCAAACGACGACCTCCACCTACGCGAGTCCATCTCCAAGCAACGGACGGAGATCCATGCTAGGATAGGGTCGCACCACCGTCGTCGCCCACCACCCACAAGCGCCACCCAGCCCCAAGGTTCCAAAGCGGCGCCTTCAAGAAGGGAACGACGCCGTGAGCGCCACCGCCGCCCAACAAAGTTAAGGCTTTCGCCCGGGAGACCTAGGGGAAGGGGAAGTGAGGGGATCAGTCCATACCGACGCCTTCAAGGAGGGGAACGGCGCCCTCAGGCGTCGCCGTCGATGCGGCCGGCCATGGTCGACCAGGGATTTCGCCCGAACTAGATCCCCACCACCAGCAGCACCTCCTGTACAAAACCGGCAATCCAAGGAAGCGCGGCCCGACCAGGCTGGCCCGCACGCCGAACAGGGAAGGAGGGGAGGCGCTAGATCGCGCGCACCGGCAACCGCAAAAGCCGCCGCCGGACGCCAGCGACCACCGGATCCCGCCGCCCGCGCGGCCGAGACGCCGGATCCACCTCCCGCACGGCTGCTAGCCTGTCGTGCCTCGCCAATGAAGCCGCCGCTCCAGATCCGGGACTCCACATGCAGAGGCAGGGCAGCCTAGGCCCCGCTGCCACCATCCTTGACGCCCCGGGCTTGCCCGGCGGCTGCCTCAGGCGGCGGCGAGGAAGGGAGGGGGAGGGGGAGGCGGAGGGGGAGGCGGCTAGGGTTGGGAGGGAGGGAGGGAGGGAGGGAGACGTGGGTGAGAGTCAGGAAGGGAGGGGGAGCCTCTGTTCATGGGTGCTAAGTGGCAAGAAAGATTCATGCAAGGAAAGAGAGAGGAGTACTTCTGAAGATGGACATATCTCGAGCTTTCCACCCCCTACTTTGCGAATTTTTGTTTGAAGTACTTAGTCAAAAGGGTTTTGTGGGAGGTTTGATTGAAGTGGATGGCAATTGCTTTGTCTTCGGCTAGCACCAAAGTCTTGGCGAACGGGGTTTCCGGAAGGAAGATTGCATATGTGCATGGACTGCATCAGGGGGATGCGACATTGGCACTTTCCCGTGTAAATATCTAGCGCTCTAGCTTGCGATCAATCCCCTGACTGAGAAGAGAACTAGTGGTAGCCGATGTTGGATCAAGTGCAATCTATCATTCTTTCCTGGCAGCAGGGCCTCATACAAAGGCATGGGCAGTTTGTCCTAGTAAATAGTGTCATTGCAGCTAGACCTGTACAGCACCTTCTGGTCATGGATGAACAAATGGCCGAGAGCTTTGTTTTGAGCCGACGTGGATGAGATAAATCGAAGTAAATTACTGGTGGCATGGGGCAATGTGCACAAGCCCAAAAGGTATGGATTGCTCTTCGGGTTAGATGGGACGGTGGGAGTGGCTGAGGAGAACTGAGTAGGACCAGTCATGGAAAGGGCTTCTACTACCAAGGGGGTTTTCGACATACATGAGGGTGGAGTGTACTTGATGTACTTGTAAACTTGGATGGAGGCACTCTTTGTCTTTCTTCTTTAATATATGATATGCACACTCGTGCACATTCGAGAGAAAAAAATGCCAAGGAGGTTTTCAACATACCAAGGACACCTTATAATCATATTATTGTATAATTTCCGCTACCTTTCATAAAAATCAATGTTTTAAATAGCGGGCTATGACAAATAGCGGCAGGCCTCAAAATCAGCTATAGCGGGCTATAGCTGCATATTTTTACATGATATCATTTAACGGCCCCTGCTGAAAAGGCTATAACAAGGCTATATAGCCGGCTATTTAAAACTATGATAAAAATAAGGTACGTGATCTGCGTAGTTTCGAAAAAATTTATCCCCGTTGTTGCACATGTTGATTTAATTTGCTAGGTACGCGATCTGCGTAGTTTCAAAAATAATTATCCCCGTTGTTGCACATTTTGATTTAATTTGCTAGCTATAAATAACTCGTTGGTAATAAAAGGCACCGTAACGAGGTGGAGAATCCCTAAATGCTTTGCACTGGAAACAAATAGTGCTGGACTTGATAAAACTAATTTGGTGTTGTAGATATTGCACATTTTTGTATGAACTTTGTCAAATTTATAATATTTTTGATTAAAGACAAAACTCGAACTTCAATTATTTTCAAATAATAAGGAATACATTGTAAGGTTACCTATGGAGGACCTTCCCAATCCACACATCAGCACTGCCTCCATATTGCTCCAAGTACATCCTTGTTTCAACTCGTGGCAAGCTTGCTTTCCATGGGTAATCCAGTGCGTACTCAACCTGTTACTGAAGTATATAAGACGAGATGCAATTGCTAATTTTCTGCCAGCTGAGAACAAAATTAGATATCTGCAGGAATGTACCTCGCCTCGGATGTCCTTTGCGATTGCCCACTTGTCCTTGAGCTTGTTTGAGGCTCTTCTCTCTTCGAGGAACCTGCGACAATAGACCTCAGCCCGCCCAATGACAGCATCATCGCTGGGAAATGCAAACTGGGATGCCCGGTAAGTGTTGTACATGGGGGTGACAGAAGATGGGTTTGACTCCCCTCGCAGACAGAAGAACTTCCCATCCTTCTCAAAGTTCTTAAAAACACCTGTCCATATGCACTTTTGTTAAACCTCTCATGTATGTACATGCATATACCTTAAGTATTAGGGAATGCTAGTTATTACATGGTTTGACATGGTAACCATGAAGACGGAGAAGTCGAAAGCCCATTGCTGTGTCATCAATATCCTTCACTGGACAGTTCTTTGTATGAGCCAATCCTTCTTGAGTCCAGTGCCTGTTCAAGTTTTTGCATATATTACATATAGACATATCTGGTATTGTATTTGCCACAAGTACATTGAGGCATGGCACCTCAGTTTACTGTTCAGGCTGAAGAGGAGGGTTAATAGAACTCCCTCCTTCCCGAATTACTTGTCGCTTAAATGGATGTATTCAAAAGTATTTTTAATTAGTTCTAAATACATCTATTTTTATCCATTTCTGCGACAAATAATTCAGGATGAAGGGAGTATAATGTATGGAAATAGGTAGCATATGCAAAAAACCTTAAAATTAATCTATATGACAAAACATGTTTGAGCACCCACACAAATAAAAATTGCAGTGATGTTGGTCCCTTTATATATGAGTTTTCTTTTGCAAAAATCTATACATATAAAAATCAAATGCACTGACGTTTTCATAGTTTGTTACCATTGTATTAAGTACCCATTGTATAGAGAAAAACTCAGATATACAAACTATCATAGCTTCCGTGGCGTTCTTTGTTTTACCAAATAGCATAGACTTGGAAATAACTGCAAACCCCTATGCATGTCTACCCTCCCATTACATTCTAATTTCCATCAACTTGTATCTTAATATTATGAATTATTGCAATACATGATCTCACATTAATAAATCATATTGAATGGCAGAGATATATGCTTCCCAATGTTGTGGAGTTTCTAAAGATATAACCTTGCTAGTTGAATGGTTAGTGGTGAATAGAAAGTGCCCTTTCATTGTCAGATAAACATATAATTTGGTTATGGATGTTCAAATAAGTACTATATGTTACCTGTGGGCAAACTCTAAGCAGCCCTCAATTTCGCTTACGAAGTGCCTGGATATGCCTAGTCGCATCAAGCGGTCAACCGCCCACAAGTGCTCATACACATCCAAGGGGTAGATACAGGGCACTGAAATGCAATGAAGGTACAAGTAAACAAAGCTAATTAGAAAGGAAAGGTATTGGTATTGGACATTTAGTATGTTCCTTTTTGTAGAAAAATTGTGCATCCAAAGTTTAATGACTCCACTACTACAACACATGAGTTGAAATAATATATGCAGTTGGAAAATGGACGGACTAGGGTTGCATGCCTTGTGAAATTCTATGAGAAAAAAACTAAATGAACTTTTTATTGCTTGTTTGAAATATTCATAGATATTATGCACTAATGGAGAGAGAAGTGCCTAGCTAGACAAGGCAAAAATTCATGTGCTCACAACTCATGTTTGTATCCCAAAAAAAATCCTATTGGTTTAGCTTTCCCTTAGGATATTTGTAGGAATACTAAAGCTTCATTTATTTGCTTCAATAGCATGAAGAGAATTTTTTTTCCATTGAATTCAAAATCCTCAAATTTTATTTGTTCTTTAGTCCAATTCAACTGGGCCCTAAGTCTTCGATTGGATGGTCCTGACATATACAAACAGAAGTAATAAAGCAATATTGTTCTAGGTGTCTATTCTTGTTGACCGATTTTACCTACAGTAGAAATAAAACAAACATTTGATATTAAACAATTATATATTGTACACATACGCATATTCCCATAAATCCTTATGAATGTTGGTTTCAACGGGATCGGCATCCTTTATGTAAAAAAGTGTACATTTTTGTTGACTTATTTTGCTAGTAAACATATCATGTGCAAATGGAACAAATACTGAATCCCGTAAGACATAGACACATAATGAATTCCTAAAAATAGTGTTAGTAAAAAAATGTGTATTTGAACCTATGGTAATTTCAAGAGTAAACTAGATGTACTTTGCAAGAAACAAAAACGATAATTAAACTATGGAATTATGTCCAGAACATAGTGTGAAGTGTGTTCCTTTGATGCTCCTATAATAACACCTGGCTTTGTAAAATATAGTTTTCGGCTGGATAATCTCCAACCCTATTGTTCCCTAACAGAACTTAGTTTTATTATTCTGAATACCATCCATATAAAATGTGACTTTCTAAGTTCAAATTTTTGTCTTCATACAATCCATTTATAAAAACACCAACAAACTAGTACAATCATTTTATGAAGATCTTAAAACTTGTGCATGTGACTCGACAAATTATATATATATTCTTTCTGCCTACCTGCGCCAGCAAAATTTTCTATGATTCCATCAAGGAATTCAAGGCATTTCTTGTCGCCTGTATGCTCTAGAGCAAAAGCTGTGGCAGAAGGTGACGAATGAAAGGATCCATCCAAACACCGGAGTTTAAGCAGCTTTTGCCAGTCCAAGTTTACCATTCCCTCTATGCTGTGAAGTAGAGTCGTTGGTGTTTCATGCAGTATGTCCGTAGGAATCCTAAAATTGATAAAGTCAGTTGACTAATTGATTATAAATACACTCCTAAACCTACAAAAGAAAAGAGGGAAATGTTTTGTACTCCATAATGCAACAGGTGCAAATGATGTTGACATTTTACAATTGTCAATGCACACTGATTTTAAGTAGATTACAAATATAAATCTGTGAAACAAATCCAGCCACATTATTCGTATATAGTTGTTGTATGTACTATCACATCTGTTTTCTTGCGATTAAAGACATTGCCTTATGAATGGAGTAATAATATCTTGCTATAAACAAGTGTATATACCGGCAAAAACTAGAAAGGAGCAATGTCCTCTTACGCCCACCTCTACCATCATAGCATGTTGTGCCTACCATTGTTTTTCCTGTTGGCAGACATTTATATTTGTCACTGGCTTAATTTCTTATCTGGCTTACTTAGCAATAGTGGTGGCAGAGGCAATAGAACACATGGATGGGCTCCAGTAGTGCAAACCTTGATTAGAATCTGCTATTTCACATTTCCCGAGGGTCAGGTACCGTACAAATGAAGGCACTTGGCTGCTTTTGAACTATATATATTATGATGTTTTTTCATCAATGTTATACACACCAGGTGAGTTTATGTTCTATTCAATTCACCTAGTTTCCTTTAGTTTTTAGTACCTTTTTTTGTTACAGACCTGTGATGCAGAAATTTATGAAAAGTAATAAAATCTGAAGTTATCCTTTGTCAAACAGAAAAACATAACAAAATTCTAGTAAATTAGTATAAAAAGTCACAACTTAATTCCTAAACATCTTCTGTAGTACTCCCTCCCTAAACAAATATAAAAGTGTTTAGATCACTACTTTAGTTATCTAAACGCTCATATATTTCTTTAGGATGGAGTAATTGGTTGGCTGAACATATAACTGTGTAGTAAGCCCTTGCTTCTCATGCACAACCTCAGTTCCTAATTATAAGATATTTTGGATATTTAGATATGGGTTAAATATGGAGTGAAATGAATGAACAGACACACTAAAACGTGTCTATATACATCCGAATCGGAATAATGGTAAACCATCTTATAATTAGGAATGGAGGGAGTATAGTAGTAAATACTGAAATACGCCCTCCATTTCTAAATATTTCTTTTTAGAGGCTTCACTAGGGGACAACATACAAAAACATATAGACAAACTTTAGAGTATATATTCACTCATTTTGCTACATATGTAGTCCCATAATGAAATCTCTAAAAAATACTTATATTTAGGAACGGAGAGAGTAATAGATGGGTGACAACCTAGAGTTTTCAGGAGTTCAAAATGAAGAACCTTTAAGTGTAAATTCATTTGTTGTTTGTTGGCTTGATTAACATTTTCAGGACTTCAAAATAAAGTAAAATGGATAGATTCAGAGAGAACCATACTTAGCGAGCTTTAAGTTTCTCTTGGCATATATTGCTTGCAGTGCAGGGTCATCATAAGGGATATCCAGATCTAGGTCCTTGGCCATATCTAGAAGTGAGGGGAAGGCAATCTCAAAGCCGACTAGCATCCAATCATCATCCTCGCCAGCCAACCTCGACATATTTTGTCGGATAAACAACAAACCTATAACAAAAACATACTATTTATACTTTAGGCAGTTAATATCTCATCCACACTGAGATGAATATAACGTAAACATTTTGTTCCGGTTGAAAGAAATTTCCAGTGATATACCTCTCTTGCAGTTGTCAGTGTAAATATTCCAAGACGTCAATGCCACAACACATGCTAGGGTGTTGATGATCCGGTCTCTGACCATAAAAAAGGCACCATCACCCCATGAACCATCTGGAAGCTGATTCTGGACGATCCATTCAATGGTCGATGGGAATTGTGGCCCATCTCCTCCGTCTAGGTTCTTGACAAGTGACACCATGGCTGTATCATAAGGAGACACACTAATCTCGCCCCCGCTCATTGACCTCAGTGCTCCTCTGATGGATTCAATCATGTGTGGCATCTCATCAAGGTCATCCTTGAGGTAAATTTTATCATTTTAACCAGAGTTAATTATGTAAACCAATTTGTGCACAAAATATAAGTCCACCCAACTTGAGTTAGTGATACACATATAAATACGCACCTTGTGTTTTCTAAACCCATCAACTGGTAGTTCGTGTGTTTCTGCCTCGTGGTCCAAAAATGTGCTATTTAGCACGCACCCTAAAAACCAGGCATCTCAAGTGAATAAATAATAAGTACAAGAAATATATGCGGTTCTAGTCGTGCTCTTGTCTTAGCCTTTTCGATGTGCAAGGGCCAGCAGCCCTCCCAGATCCGACAAATTATTTTCAGTATGATACATATAAATAATTTTTCACGTGAACAGTTAAGTGTTACTCCATCCGTTTTTAAATATAAGTCTTTTTAAAGATTTCATTAGGGAACTATATGAAGCAAACTGAGTGAATCTACACTCCAAAGTATGTCTATATACATTCGTATGTAGTTTCCAAGTGAATCTTTAAAAAAATACTTATATGTAAGAACGGAGGGAGTACAATTTTTCTTTGGCGTGGTTACAAAATATGCCATAATAAACTTATCAAAGCGGCCTGGGTCGGGGCCCCTAGTTACAAGATACGTAAGTCATGGTTACCTCGTAGTCCCGGACGTGAGCGTAAGCCTAGGTGCAGAAAGGTTCGGTCCCGTGGCTCAGCCTTCAGCTGGCCGAGCAACCGAACTTGTGGCTGTACAGCAGCGAACAACCGCATCCTTGCAGCCGTTGTTTTCTTGTGAGAGATGATGGGTTGATGGGTTCCTCCTCCCACCTCCATATTTATAGAAGAAAAGACCGAGCTGGCTGGTCATGCTTGCTAACTCGGGACAAATAAGCCGTGTCAAGTATTAGCAAAGTATCGCGAAATACCATCCGATTGGAAGCAATGCATTTGAGTTTACTATGGCAAACGCACAGTAATTTTGGGTTGACACAAGACTTCTAGTCTATACCTAATAATAAAGCGGCTATTGCTTCCGTCGGAAAACCCACCGCGATATTTTTATAAGAAAGCCCCTGTAATTTTTGTTATTCAACCCGCGCTTCATCATTTATCTGCAACGCAAAACGAAAAAACGATTCGCTGCAAAAATTATACCCGTACGCATCGCCTCCTCCCGTCGACCCTGGGTCACCCTGGCCTGTGCCCAGGCCGCCGCCACACCACTCGCCGCCGCGGCCGACCTCAACTGCCACCGCTGTTGATCTCAACCCACCCACCTCCGCGGCCGTACCTCTCCCCGCTCACTGCCCCTGTTGTGGCGCTCGAGCGCATCGCGTCGACCCTGGTCCACCCTGGCCTGTGCCCAGGCCGCTGCCACACCACTCGCCGCCGCGGCCGACCTCAACCACCATTGTTGTCGATCTCAACCCACCCGCCTCCGCGGCCGTACCTCTGCCCGCTTGCTGCCCCCGTTTCGATGCTCGAGCACAGCTTCTGGATCAAATCAACGCGACAGCTACAGTGACCGGGGATGATGCGTCTGCTCGATGCAAAACGGCGGCGGCGCGCGAATAAGGTGCGGCGGAGCGAAGTACTTGCAGGTTGAGGCGGGCCTTCATGGCTCACACGGGGAACTCCGAGGTTATGGCGCGGCAAAGGCGACTCCTTATGGCCAGATAGAGGCGCCTAACCCTTGCTCCCCTCATCGTATCCCCTCCTCCGGCAGGAACTCATCATCTGGTGAGATCCCCTCCCCATGCCTCCAACCGTGTGCCAAGCACCGGCAAGAAATTTTGTTTTATGGGGATTTGTTTGCTGACGAATGAATGTATTGAATGTAAGATTGTATTGTTGTAGAGACAGAGAATGGAACACCACCTGCAGTTTGTCATCTGATCCCACATTCTCTATCCCATGAGTAAAATAAGATAACAGTCCATTGATCAATTCATGTAGCCTCTTTGTTTTGCTTTGCTTGTCCCGCTCAATTTCTCATCATGTTGGAATTAACAATGAACGGGTTGATTTTTCAACAAAATAGGATAGGACTGACTACATTAGTTAGTTAGCTTATTATTTTAATAAATCAAAATGATTATAAAAAAATTAAAAGCGTGTGGTATTTTTTCTCCCGTTGCAACGCACGGGCCCTTTTGCTAGTAGTATGTAAAATGGGCTAACTAGCTCAAAACATAAGATCATTTTTTCTTCACAAACACTCATCCCTATGAGCATCATCGAAAGACTGAGCCGGTACGTCTTGAGATTGATGAAGCCATCGCAGACGCCTAGCTATCAACATAAATGTCGCCTTTCGCAGTGAGAAAATATTCCGTCTTTATGAGTCCCTGAAGCGTGAAACCTGAAGTTTCATCTCTGATAGGTTGGGGGTATAATTTCCCTTCTAACTATGTAGCCACACGTTGGTTCTTCATGATTTTCTAAATTTGGATTCTTAAAAAAGTAGATGGTCATAAATTATTGGTCTGTTAACACATGTTCACAAGATGCTCCGGGGGAGCGAAAAGTAATTTTTTTAATCCATTGCTGTAGCTGCTCAAAGGTCGAGTTGTCACCAATATACGAGCAGGAAGAGCGAGCAGGTGGGAAACTGCAACTCCAATAAACTTAACTAATATTTAGAGAACCTTGATTTCAACCAAAGAAATAATGTATCCATTTTGTTAGCTAACCATAGGGGTTTTGGTATTATTCCGAGCTGTCCATCACAAGCTCGAAATAATTAGTATAGCATAGAGCTGTCATGTTAACTCACATAAAGTTGTAGTTACTGTTACTGTTAGATTTTATGGGCTTTAACCCACTGAAATACAATGAATGTTATCGAGTTGATATATGCATTAATTAGTTTTAGAAATAGCTGGCCCGTGTGACCGTATGGGTTGATCACTATTTGGACTTAATCGAAATGCTGCCAGATATCAGTATCCTGAGTTTCATTTTCATACTCATTTTAATTAAACATAAATATTATCCACTTGAGTAAATGTTGAACTCATTTGACGTCACAAGCTCTATTCTATCCTGTAATTAAAACTCCATATCTAATGCGCAAAGTCTACCTAATCTCAATACCCAACAAGATCATTTGGCATCTAACAAAGGATCGTATCCGCATAAATCGTAACGAATCAAGCAGATTGTCCTTAATAAGTGTTTAATAAATAGTGCCTACGTATATACTAGACACTATTCTTCAACTGGAGACAGAGTTGGAAGCCGAATGTCAAGAGGCTTCAGTATGGAGAGTGATGAAGATCCTATTTTGTCTGGTCTTGGCATATATATGCAGCCAATCTAATTTGCAGTAGTTGTCCAGGGAGTACTAGTTGTTGAAAGCGCTACGTACATCCTCAACCACCTATACACAGAGACAAACAAACCGAAGAGTTAAATATGTCTTGACTAAGACTAAACTATCCATGTCGATCGTAAAGCACAATATGCTTACACACTGCGTTTGGATGTCTTCATTGGAGCTCAGGAAATGGATTTGGTAATCATCTGGCGTCAATACGGATGTTTGGCTTCATCGCAAAAAAAAAAAAACGGACGTTTGGCTGCACACTGAATTCGTATTGGAAACGAAAATGCAATTCAGGTCCGTTTTGGCTCCCGTGAAAATCTTCCTCCCATGTTTCGGAGGGGTAGCGCTCCGAATTGGCCCGAAATCGTCTCTCCCGCAAAACATACAGGTTGGGGCCCGAACAGAAAAAGAAAAAGAAGTGACGGGATGCGAGACCTAGCAGCGACAGGGAGGAGGCGGCGGCGAGACCTAGTAGCCAGGTGGCCGCGGCGACCACCACGGCGACCGGCGGCGACCGCTCCCTTCTTCCCTGACTCTTCTCCCATCGGTTCCCTTGCCCTTGTTCGCCCTCTACCACACCCCGCCATGGTGTTCGGCGACGGACCAAGACTGACACACCCCGCCGTCGGCTCCTCCCTCCGACCGACGTCACAGGCCCGGCACGCCCTCCGCCCTCCGAATCTTCTTGTCAAATTCCAAAGTTTGTCATAGCCTGGATCTTCTTGTCAAATTCCAAAGTTTGTCATCCAAACATGATCTGGAATTGAAATCTCAGAGGCATTTCAAGGGCCAATTCATGGGACAACCAAACAGGTGAATTTGTATTCCTGCCATTTCAGTTCCCTCCACTGATTTGGAATTTAGACCAATTCAATACGGAGCTCTCCAATGGAGACATCCAAACGCGGTATTACAAATTTTTAAATGGGAGTTAAACGTAGAAACCTCCACACTGAAGGAGGGTTTGCAGAAGGAACATTTCTACGATTTTTTTGGAGAAAAAGAAAACACCATGTCTACGTTTTTTGTGTAAACCACTAATCTGCGAATTAGAGCGCTTTGAGCACGTTTATGACATCTTGGTCCTGCTCGTGAAGAGCTGACTTGGCAAAAAAATGCCACTTGGGCACTTTGATTTGTCTTCTCTAGTGACCCCCCCCCCCCCCACCCGATCCCTGTTCAAGTCGACGCCGCCCTCGACTCCCTCGGTGCCAGCCTCTGCCGCAGCCAGTGCCCACCAGCGGCCTCGGTGGCCATCTCACCCAGTCGCCTCCACCAGTCACCCCCTCAACTTCCCTTCCTAATTTATGATTGGAAAGTACCCCCACGCCATCGACACTGGGTGGAGGTGTAGGTTTCGAACGACAACCGAGGGCCTCAAGATCTCGGGCATGTAAGAGGGGCTAGACGGGGCCATGGCTGGGCTCATCCACTGCAGCCCACTAGATCGAGAGAGGGCGCGGTGGTGGCTTTCGAGGACCATCCGTCATGTCGGGTGTAATGGGGCTTGACGGAGCCTTGACTGGCATCAGTGGATGTGGTGTGTCGTTCCTCTCCGCCACCACCAAGCATCCCAAATTGAGTTGCTTCCCCACGGTGGCCAATGCACGAGTCGATGACCATGCCCTCGTCTCTGGTGGGGATGGCGACAACTTCTCGTGCGGAATCGTCCCCATGTTCGAGCTCCACCCTGCGAGCCAATGAAGAAGGTGTGGTGTGTCATGGATCCCACCGGGGAGAGAGAGAGAGAGAGAGAGAGAGAGAGAGAGAGAGAGAGACAATTCAAACGTCAAAGCGTCAAAATTGCAATTTTTATGCAACGCGAGCCTGTCCAGCAACCCCTATATGTCAAAAAGTTATCAACCGATCTAAAAGCATGATTAATGTCACTTGCTAGGTCATTACCCGTAGACATAATGTTTCTTGCCAAAACATCGTAAAGTGGTTCTTTCTGCATACTCGTCCTTCAATGTGGTGGTTTTCTGCATTTAATAACTCTTTTAAATATGGCAGAATGGTAAAGCTAGACAAGGGACATGTGTAGCTAGTGCACATAATACCAATTAGCGGCAACACCTAATAATGTTTCTCATGACTTGACACGACAACCAAGCAAAGATGCTTGGAAGTTTTGAGTGGTGTAATATCAATAGGCATGTGATAGATATGTTTAACTTGTCTTAACATAAAAATTGTCCACTTAAATAAATAGTGCACTCATTTGCTGATACTTGCTCTACTATCTAGTAATTAAAACTTCATATCTAATGCACAAAGTCTACTTAATCTCAATACCTAACACATGATCCTTTGGCATCACAAAGGATCCAATGCGCATACATCGTAATGAATCAAGCATTTTGTTCTTAATAAGTGTTTTTGTTTTGCGGGTGTCCGTAATAAGGACTCGTTTGGTAATCCACCAGCTCCTTAAAATTTAAGAATCTACAGAGCATTTGTGCAGCCGCTACGCGAATTTTAACTACAGCTCCGTTCGCTCCGGGAGCAGAGCCGCAGAGTGGAGGGACTCCGATCCGGGCCTAAGGCCCCGATTGGATTGGCGTTTCACAGCGCCATACACCTGTAAAAATTATACAGACCTAAATCCATCGCTTTTTTACAGACGAAAATCAACTAAGACCTATATAATACCCCTGTAAAATATTTACAGGTGTATAAAAATACACCGATGCCAAACGGGGCCTAAGTGTTTAATAATAGTGCCTGTACGGGAGGCACTAGTCTATAATTTCAGTCTGTAGGCAGAGTTGGGAGCTGATGCCAAGAGGCTTCATTATGGAGAGTGATGAAGATCCAATTTCGTCTGGTCTTGGCATATGCGACCAACCTAATTAACTTGTAGTTGGTCAGGTACTAAACTAGAATAGTACGTAGTAGTAGTTGAAAGTGGTATAGACATCCTCAACCATCTATACACAGAGACAGACAAACCAAAGAGTTGAGAAGACTCCATGTATGTCTTGATTAAGACTAAACTACATGTCTTTGTCGTAAAGCATAAGATGCTTAAAAGTTTATAAATGGTGCTCCCACTGTAAACTTTTATAAGACGTTCTAGGTCACAAGATGCTTATAATTAAGACGTTCCGTAAGACCTATTAAGTTTACATAGGTAGTAGAATGATAAGGCTAGACAAGGGACAGAATAGCAACTCTAGCCGATCCTCTTAAAAATAAAGGAGTAAACCGTCGGGTTAGCCTTAGTGAAGTAAATTTATTCCATTAAGTTTCGATCATTTCTAGCCAATCCTCTAAACTTAACAGAGTATAACTTACTTTTGGCTTATGCAAGTTTTTTCAAACATATGCGTCTCCACGACGAATGGGGACAACTGACAACACCAGCAACACTGGTGAGCACATCGGACATCGTACCTCCGCCTGCACTAACCGAGGTTGACGCCGGCGTCCTCAGGCGTCCGCCGATGTGCTGGTGCTGGAGCTGACGTTGCTCGTGAATCCATGTCCCTACTGAAAAGCGTGCGCATGGTGTATTCAGGGCGTATTTAGACAGCCATGGTCATCGCCTGCTAGCGAGCTCACGCCTGGCTTTTTCTTGTCTGTGTATGCATTGACATAGTTCATCTCGACCGCATGCGTTGAACACGCACCTCAAGTGCTATATCTGCGGCTGAAGCACATGTCGTACACCGGCGTGGTTTCCGGCGAGTGGCAGCCCGTGGTGGCTAGAGCGGTGGCAGTCCCAGGCTGAGCCGCGGCGGGTGTCTTTGGAGCGAAAAAGAATCGGACGGAAGAGCAAGTTTTTTACTCCTCTAACCGGTTTAGGAGTATGGCTAGATGCCAGTTAGAGGATCCGCTAGAGTTGCTCTAATAATACTACCAAACAGCAACAACCAAAAACTAGCATTTCTCAAGACTTGACTCGACGACAGCCAAGCAACTTGCCCACAAGCAATTTGAGAACAATTAAAAGATGCTTGGAAGTTATGAGTGGTGTTCTGTAATGTCAGTATAGAACTGCATGTGGCGTGTGGCATGTGGCCGGAGGAAACCCTCGTTTTCGAAGAAAAAAAATTGTGGCATGTGGCGTGTGATGTGAATATGTGATAGATAGGTGCAATAACTAACAGCACAATCATCCGCGTCTCTCTTCCGGTATTCTTTCCCATGTCGACGACAAAGGTAACTGGGTGCAGCTCCGTCCTCCCAGGGACGGCACTGCCGGTGCGGAAGTCCTGCTGGAACCATCAGCGAAAAGCCCCTCTTCGCCTGAGCTTCAGCAAAGGCGCTATGGCTGTGCACGCCTCCAGGCTTCTTTCCACGCAAGCACGCTGCCGTGAGTTCTTCTGTCCTACTCCTCTCCTCCACTGGGCTTGTGTGAGGACTCAGAGGATTTCTTCTTGCAGCGGTAAGCAGACCCAGCTTTAATTTGCTTGGATGGGTTTCATTGTATGACTTGTGTTATGTAGGATATGCATGTCCTTTCTGTTCTTGGGAACTTCAATGTTTTGGGATATCTACTTTACAATTTACATAGGACAGATGGATGAAGCACATTTTATCCTATACGACTTGTGTTAGTGGTGTCAGGAGTATTATGCCGCATTTGATCTCGAAAGAATCAAGAGATTTGAGGATTTTCATTTTACGGAACATGAGATTCATGATGTCTCCTTCGCTGTCCCTAAGATTACGGTTAGGAAGACGATGATGACCAAGAAACAGTTAGCTCTCTACCGACAATTAGCTCTTACTGAAAGGCGTCCAGTTTTATCACGCGCAGAGCACGAACTAGCTTGGATGCCTTTTTTCTCCTGGACTATGTAACCTAGTTAAAGGGGGTGAGATTATTACGTGTAGCATAATTCGTATCAAAGTCGGCAATATCTTTTTTAGGACAGTGTACAGAAGCACACCTCTTCATCTCTTTCACGCAGCTGGAGCTGGACGAAAGGACGATAGTTAACTGATTTGATATTTGTTGTGTGCCCTGGAGTTACATCATCTATAGTGTTCACATAACTGATGTGCCTCAGAATTACATCATCTATAGTTTTCACACAACTGATGTGCTAATTGATTTCAGTCATCGAACAGCATATGTTGAAACGAGGCTGGAAGGACAAACAAATTCAAGATCGACAAATGTGGTATGAACCCTCCATATTTTGCCAGGTTGAATGATTTAAGGCTCCTGTCATGATACTCTTCTCTCAATAATAAATTAAATATGAAATAGGAACGTGCGACTAGGATCAAGAAGCAGCTTCAGAAGCCTGAATTTTTGCCATCTTCATATGACACGGCATGGGTGGCTATGGTGCCATTGGCGGGTCATCTTAAGACGCCATACTTCCCTCAATGCGTTGAATGGATATTGCAAAACCAGCATGGCGATGGATCTTGGGGTATCACTGAATATGACTTATCAGCCGACAAGAATGTTATGTTATCTACATTGGCATGTGTTATCGCACTTAAGAAATGGAAAGTTGGCCCGGAGCACATAACTAGAGGTACAAACTAGGGATGCCTTTACTCATGGAGTATTGTTTACTCTCTTTTATTTTCCAGAACTGCAAGGTCTTGATGAGATGAAAATGACCCTGGGCAGGACTAAATTTTATTGGAAGAAATTTCTCAACTGTTATCGATGAGAAAATTGACGCTCCTACTGGCTTCAATATCATATTTCCTGGTATGGTTCAACTTGCCATTGAGATGGGTTTGGAATTTTCAGTTACAGAAAGTAGTGTCCGTGGGATTCTTCGCCGCAAGGAAATGGAAATGGAAAGGTTTGTCAATGACAATTCAAGCATCAACATTGTGTTTATGAATTATTTAAACTTGTTTGGTAACCATTCTAAAGTTACCTCATGTGGGGATTTTCCCCAACAATTGCAGGTTTAAAAATAATGTAATTTGTTTCCCCCCATTTGTACTTTAGGGGCATCTCTTTGCAAAGCACAAGTGAACCGGTTATGTGAATATGAAATTTGTCTGCTACGTCTCTTATATTCCAAAAAATGCTAAGAGGCAGCTTCACTTTCAGAATATTCTTTATATAAAAATAGTTTGAAGGAAAGAGTTGTCGTCTCATACTGTCATACATACTGCTTCTTTCCTAGTACCAATTAAGATAGGTTGACTTTTACAGCGCTTTATTAGAAGTCCTTGTGTTCATTTTATACAGGCTTGCGAAGGATAAATCTTATGGAAAAGAAGCATATATGGCTTTTGTTGCTGAAGGGTTGGGAAACTTGGTGGACTGGAATGAAGTTATGAAATTCCAGAGAAATAATGGATCATTTTTCAATTCTCCTTCCACAACTGCTGCTATCCTTGTTCACAACTACGATGAGAAAGCCCTCCAGTACCTAAATTTGCTTGTCACTAAATTTGGTAGTAGTGCAGGTGAGTACATCTACCTGCCGTTATGAAGCACCTTAGGGGTGTAGACTCTAGCGAAATGCTTAATGTGCCACTGTAACTTTGCAGTACCAACAATGTACCCACAAAATATACATTGTCAGCTATCAATTGTGGATACACTCGAAAAAATTGGAATATCTCGATACTTTTCAACAGAGATAAAGGACATCCTCGACATGACATACAGGTAACGGCCATGAGTGAGGATTTGATGTCTATTTTGAATAGCTTGTAGATCTTATTGTGTCATCTTTGCAGTTACTGGTTACAAAGAGACGAGGAAATCAGGTTGGATTTGGAAACATGTGCAATGGCGTTTCGCCTTTTACAGATGAACGGATATGATGTTTCCTCAGGTACTTCGTTGAATCCCTGCTATATTATTTTATATTTTATCTTGATTTAACTGATTATTATAATCCGATGCAGATGAGTTGTCACATGTTGCTAAAGCCTCCACTTTCAGTAGCTCACTTCAAGGATATTTACATGATACCAAATGTATATTGGAGCTTTACAAAGCTTCCGAAGTTAACTTCTCAGAAGATGAACTGATCCTAGGTTACTGGCCGAGGAAATTATTGACCAAAAACTTGTGCTCTGATGGGATGCAAAGTATATCGCTCTCTGAAGAGGTGCTTTTAAGTGTAAATTAATGGCAGCTTTATTAGTTGGTTCTTTGCTAACTAAGGATACACACAGCTATTCCAGTGGACAATTATGTTGAAGTTAAATTATGTGCTTTTGGTAATTTCAGGTCGAGCATGCTCTTAAATTTCCCTTTTATGCCACCGTGGAACCAGTAGAACACAAGAGGAACATTCAGAATCTCGATACCAGGGTTCCTCGGATGCTGAAGAGGAAAAACTTGTAAGTCTTCATTTGTAAGTAAAATAGTCTTTGAAATCATTTTAATAAACATGCTAGAGAAAAATTCAACCATTTTGAGAATCAGGCCACATCGCGTCAATCAAGATCTTCTAGCTCTGGCAATTGACGATTTCCGTATTTCACAATCTATTTACCAGGAAGAACTTCATCACCTTGAAAGGTAATATGGCAATGGCTATTGCTTGCTTACTTGTCTTGTTAAAAACTTATTACAAATTTTATTGCAACAGTTGGGCGAAAGAGAACAAGCTGGACCAACTACAATATGTACGGAAGATACTGACGACTAGCTATCTCTCTGCTGTTGCCGCCATATCACCACATGAACTTTCTGTTGCTCGTGTTGCGTGTGCCAAAACTATTTTTCTCACAATTATTTTTGATGACTTGTTTGATGTTGCTGGATCAAAAGGAGAACTGGAGAGCCTCATAGGATTAGTTGAGAGGTAAATCCATTATCTTGATATTTTGGCCTTTGATCACTTTCTGAAGTAGTGGTACTGTCTTATGCATTGCCAATTAATAATCCATCATCCTCCCTTTCTCGACAATGATTTTCTTAGGTGGGATGAGCCTCACAAAGATGAGGAATTCTTTTCTGAGCGAGTAAAAATTGCATTTTTTGCTCTCTATAGAACAGTGAATCAGCTTGGATCAATGGCATCTATAGTACAAAACTGTGATGTTACAAAGCACCTGGTTGAACAAGTAAGTTCACGCATGTGTGATACACTATTATGAATTGCAGCGTTCAGTATTGACAGGCAGCTGATACTCTTTTGTAGTGGCTACACTTACTAAGGTCTGAGATGACCGAGGCAGAGTGGAGGAGGAGCCAACATGCTCCAACAGTTGAAGAATACATGACACCTGCAGCTGTCACATTCGCACTAGGCCCAATTATCCTCACATCACAGTATTTTATTGGAGAGAAACTCTCAGAGCATGTCGCCAAAAGTCAAGATTACAACGAGTTGCTTAGGCTAGTGAGCAGGTGTGGCCGTTTCATGAACGATAACAGAACCTCTGAGGTAATTGATTAATTCCATTTCTGAAAAGAAAAGTATCCCTAGTAATGAGGATACAAAATCTAACCTCGTAAATGGTTAATTTCTGACAAATGAAATGATGTTGTGCTGCATGCAGAGGGACGGCAGAGATGGTAACCTGAATTGTGTTGTACTGCTTGCTCTTCACAGTGGTGGTTCTATGTCCATAGAAGCGGCTGAACAGGAGATACATAATTCTATGGTTTCATGTACAAGAGACCTGCTAAGATCGGTTCTTAGAGAAGACAGTGTAGTTCCTAGGCCATGCAGGGAAATGTTCTGGAGGTTTTGCAAGACAAGCCACTTGTTCTACTTCCGTAGTGATGAATTCACCTCACCAAGGGAAATTGTTGGAGCATTGAATGCTGTAATTCACGAGCCACTGAAGCTCCAAGCTAGCCGTCCATCTTTGGTTGCTCGACCCGAATAGCCAATGCCGGATTACATGAATCTCGTCCTACTCATATTCATATATATCAATCATCATGAACCAAGATCTGGGTTGCTTATTACATGTTGGTGGCTTTTCCCACTACCTCAACTGCATGTAGCTCTACTGCTCTAATGAAGCATGCAGTTTGTCTCCAAAGATGGGAGAGATCAAAAAAATAAAACAAGCATAGACAACCATTTCCCCGATGTTGATAATTAAGAGCTAGAGCTACGTGCAGAAGGGGGCCTAACTTGGGTATTCAAGAATTCAACAATCTGTAGTATTAGATTTCGAGGGAAAAGCGGCGCAATGTGTCCATTGGTCTTCAAAACCCTTGCAGCAGCACCAGCAAGAGATAAACCATAGATCCTGATATTTATCAGTACTCATCACATCTGGGCGCATTAATTACGATTGGAATGCAAAATTGTATGATCAAACAATGGTTAGGGGGGTGGGGGGTTGTGAATTCTCAGTTTGACAACTTCCAAACCAACTTCTCAGCGGATAGCAACACGAGCATTTAAATATCTAGCACTGAAGATCTGATAGACATAATGTTTATGGAGAAAGCGTACCTTAGTTTCAGAATTCCGGTGTGTACACAGTTAAATCTGCTAGACATTTTCCCCTATGAGGCTATGAGCTGCAAAATACTTCCTGATGAACACCGGGGCCATTATTCAAACGGTGCTGCATTTTTTATACAGATAAGTCAAATATTAATATCCAATGCAATACATATATACCAAATCGAAAATTCGAAATCCCGTCAGGGGTCCGAGGAGTGAGATGGAACGAGGGAGGAGGCGCAAACCGAACCGAACCCGCCGGAAGGGGCGGGATGAGATCGCCGCCACGCTCTTGACAACATGCGCCGCATGCACGCACGAATGCAATGGGAGGATATGGCGACGTCGGCGCCCTGCGCGATGAGGGCGAGGCGGCACGACGGCGGCCTTGTCGGCGTCGAAGCGGGAGACGAGGAGCGCCGGCACGGCGGCGGCGTCGTGAGATCTGCCCATCCGCCCCACCAATCGCGAGGGCTCCGCACCGCTCGCCTGCAGGCTCCATCCCGAACTACCCCGGATCTCACCGGCCGCGACGGCGAGGATCTCGGCGGCCGCCGCGTTTGGCGTTGGACCGTTGGAGAATCGAGATGAAAAGCACGGTGTGAAGACGCACTATTCACTAATTTCTGGTCCGCGGCGGCACCGGTGTTCTTTTCCATCGAATTTTAATAAGTGCGGCCTCATTTTTTTTCAGTCGGGTGCGGACATCGTACCAGTCCGTTCGATGGCACCTGGTCGGCAGCAACGCAAGGCGTGTTCATAACGTGCGGTGTAGCATTGGGACCGTCATCGCATATTCTAGTTCCTCTCTTCCGAACCAACGACACTTGTCCGGTGTCACTGACGGTTCCTCGCCCAAATCCGTTGCGCCGTCCAAATCTCGTCATAAAATCGTCTGTGGAGCGGTGCCCTATCGTCGGTGTGGGGTGAATCGCTGGTGGTCAGGGAGGGGAGCGATAGTCGCACGACACTGTTAGACACATTGTATAGGATACGGTTGTTAGTTGATGTATCTTAAACCGATTCTATCTTCTCTCCGATCTCCCTTATCCCATGTAACCTCTTGATAGATCTTGCCTTGTACTCCAAGATATTTGTGATATAAATACATTGCGGCCCAAGACAAAGGGTTCTACGCTTCATCACATGGTCATCAGAGCCCTTCCTCTCGACGCCTAGCTACCGAGAAGAGAAATTGCTCCATTGGTCGTAGAGAGAGTCGACGATGACAGACCCCGCGCTCCCCACCATTGCATCCACCCAAATCACATCCGCCGCGCCCTCATCCTCCTCCAACACCTCGCTCTCTCTCGGTCCACCTCCATCAGAGAAGCTCACCAGGACGAACTTTCTTCTTTGGAAGGCCGTCGTGCTACCCCAGATCAAGGAAGCACAGATGGAACACTTCCTCGACGCCGCAAGCCCGGCGCCTCCCGCCACCATCTCCATCACCAAGGATGGGAAGGAAGAGCAGGTCTTCAACTACGCCAGATCAATCTGGTATGCGCAGCAACAGCAGGTACAAGGATACCTCATGGGATCTTTCTCTCGAGAGGTTCTCGCGCAAGTGGCGATGCTTCAGACGCCGGCCGAGGTATGGACTTCCATCCACGCCATGTTTGCTGCACAAACACAAGCCCAAAAGATCAACACCAGGATGGCCCTCACCAATCTGCAAAAAGGTAATCTAACCATGGCAGAATATCTTGGAAAGATCAAAACCCTCACCGATGAAGTTGCCTGCGCCGGTGCACCGCTCGGAGATGCTGAGATCATCTCTCACGTCATCGCCGGCCTCGACATCGACTACAATCCCGTGATCTCCGCCTTGGCCGCACGGGTCGAATCGGTCACGGTCCAGGAGATCTATAGCCAGCTTCTGAGCTTCGACGCCCGGCTCAGTATGCTGCAGGGATCCAATCTACGTCAATCTTCTGTCAACGCCGCCTCCCGCGGACGTGGCCGTGGGCGTGGACAGCAAGGGCGCGGACGCGGAAGCGGCGGTGGAGGACGCGCCGGACACCAGGGCCAGACTCGCCCTGGTAGTGGTGGTGACCGCGACGGCGGTGATCGCAGCGGTAGCTACAACGGCGGCGGCTACAACAACAATCGCCGACCAAGGTGCCAACTTTGCAAGAAACCGGGCCACGAAGTCATTGACTGCTGGCACCGGTATGATGAGGACTACACGCCCGAAACACGCCAAGCTGCTGCCGCCACACGAGTGTTGGGGAACGTCGCATGGGAAACAAAAAATTTCCTACGCGCACGAAGACCTATCATGGTGATGTCCATCTACGAGAGGGGATGAGTGATCTACGTACCCTTGTAGACCGTACAGCAGAAGCGTTAGAGAACGCGGTTGATGTAGTGGAACGTCCTCACGTCCCTCGATCCGCCCCGCGAACAATCCCGCGATCAGTCCCACGATCTAGTACCGAACAGACGGCACCTCCGCGTTCAGCACACGTACAGCTCGACGATGATCTCGGCCTTCTTGATCCAGCAAGAGAGACGAAGAGGTAGAAGAGTTCTCCGGCAGCGTGACGGCGCTCCGGAGGTTGGTGATGACCTTGTCTCAGCAGGGCTCCGCCCGAGCTCCGCAGAAACGCGATCTAGAGGAAAAACCGTGGAGGTATGTGGTCGGGCTGCCGTGGAAAAATCGTCTCAAATCAGCCCTAAAACCTCCGTATATATAGGTGGGAGGGAGGGGGCCTTGCCTTGGGTCTCAAGGAGCCCCAAGGGGGTCGGCCGAGTCCAAGGGGGAGGACTCTCCCCCCCAAACCGAGTTGGACTAGGTTTGGTGGGAGGGAGTCCCCCTTCCTTCCCACCTCCTCCTTTTTTTTTCTTTCTCTCTTGATTTTCTTCTCCTTGGCGCATAGGGCACTTGTGGGCTGTCCCACCAGCCCACTAAGGGCTGGTGTGTCTCCCCCAAGGCCTATGGGCTTCCCCGGGGTGGGTTGCCCCCCCGGTGAACTCCCGGAACCCATTCGTCATCCCCAGTACATTCCCGGTAACTCCGAAAACCTTCCGGTAATCAAATGAGGTCATCCTATATATCAATCTTCGTTTCCGGACCATTCCGGAAACCCTCGTGACGTCCGTGATCTCATCCGGGACTCCGAACAACATTCGGTAACCAACCATATAACTCAAATACGCATAAAACAACGTCGAACCTTAAGTGTGCAGACCCTGCGGGTTCGAGAACTATGTAGACATGACCCGAGAGACTCCTCGGTCAATATCCAATAGCGGGACCTGGATGCCCATATTGGATCCTACATATTCTACGAAGATCTTATCGTTTGAACCTCAGTGCCAAGGATTCGTATAATCCCGTATGTCATTCCCTTTGTCCTTCGGTATGTTACTTGCTCGAGATTCGATCGTCAGTATCCGCATACCTATTTCAATCTCGTTTACCGGCAAGTCTCTTTACTCGTTCCGTAATACAAGATCCCGCAACTTACACTAAGTTACATTGCTTGCAAGGCTTGTGTGTGATGTTGTATTACCGAGTGGGCCCCGAGATACCTCTCCGTCACACGGAGTGACAAATCCCAGTCTTGATCCATACTAACTCAATTAACACCTTCGGAGATACCTGTAGAGCATCTTTATAGTCACCCAGTTACGTTGCGATGTTTGATACACACAAAGCATTCCTCCGGTGTCAGTGAGTTATATGATCTCATGGTCATAGGAATAAATACTTGACACGCAGAAAACAGTAGCAACAAAATGACACGATCAACATGCTACGTCTATTAGTTTGGGTCTAGTCCATCACATGATTCTCCTAATGATGTGATCCCGTTATCAAGTAACAACACTTGCTTATGGCCAGGAAACCTTGGCCATCTTTGATCAACGAGCTAGTCAACTAGAGGCTTACTAGGGACAGTGTTTTGTCTATGTATCCACACAAGTATTGTGTTTCCAATCAATACAATTATAGCATGGATAATAAACGATTATCATGAACTAAGAAATATAATATTAACTAATTTATTATTGCCTCTAGGGCATATTTCCAACAGTCTCCCACTTGCACTAGAGTCAATAATCTAGTTCACATCACCATGTGATTCCAACGAATCCAACACCCATATAGTTATGGGGTCTGATCACGTCTTGCTCGTGAGAGAGGTTCTAGTCAATGGTTCTGAAACTTTCAGATCCGTGCTTTCTTTACAAATCTTTATGTCATCTTATAGATGCTGCTACTACGTGCTATTCGGAAATGCTCCAAATATCTACTCTACTATACGAATCCGTTTCACTACTCATAGTTATTCGGATTAGTGTCAAAGCTTGCATTGACGTAACCCTTTACGACAAACTCTTTAACCACCTCCATAATCGAGAAAAATTCCTTAGTCCATTAGTTACTAAGGATAAATTTCGACCGCTGCTAGTGATTCAATCATGGATCACTCTTTGTACCTCTCAACATACTTTGAGTCAAGGCACACATCCGGTGCGGTACACAGCATGGCATACTTTAGATTCTACGGCTAAGGCATAGAAGACGACCTTCGTCTATTCTCTTTATTCTGCCGGGGTCGGGTTTTGAGTCTTACTCAAATTCACACCTCACAACGCAACCAAGAACTCCTTCTTTGCTGATCTATTTTGAACTCCTTCAAAAACTTGTCAAGGCATGCATCTTGTTGAAACTTCCATTAAGCGCTTTCGATCTATCTCCACAGATCTTTGATGCTCAACGTTCAAGTAGCTCAATCCAGGTATTCCTTTGAAAACTCCTTTCAAACAACCTTGTATGTTTTACAGAAATTCTACATTACTTCTGATCCACAATATGTCAACCACATATACTTATCAGAAATTCTATAGTGCTCCCACTCACTTCTTTGGAAATACAAGTTTCTCATAAACCTTGTACAAACCCAAAATCTTTGATCATCTCATCAAAGTGTATATTCCAACTCCGAGATGCTTGCACCAGTCCATTGAAGGATCACTGGAGCTTGCATACTTGCTAGTATCTTTAGGATCGACAAAACCTTCTGGTTGTATCACATACAATGTTTGCTCAAGGAAACCGTCGAGAAAACAATGTTTTGACATCCTACGTGCAATATTTCATAAATAATGCATCAACAACTAACATAATTCTAACAGACCTTTAGCATCGCTACGAGTGAGAAAGTCTCATCATAGTCAACTGTTTGATCTTGTCGAAAACATCTTTGCGACAAGTCGAGCTTTTCTTAATAGTGACTTATCACCATCATCGTCTGTCTTCTTTTAAAGATCCATTTTTACTCAATAGTCCTATGACCATCAAGTAGTTCTACCAAAGTCTACACTTTGTTTTCACACATGGATCCTCTCTCGGATTTCATGGCTTCCAGCCATTTGTCGGAATCTGGGCCCACCATCGCTTTCTCTATAACTCGTAGGTTCACTGTTGCTCAACAACATGACCTCCAAGACAGGGTTACCGTACTACTCTGCAGCAGTACGCGACCTTGTCGACTTACGAGGTTTGTAGTAACTTGATTCGAAGCTTAATGATCATCATCATCAACTTCCACTTCAATTGGTGTAGGCGCCACATGAACAACTTCCTGCGCCCTGCTACACTGGTTGAAGTGATGGTTCAGTAACCTCATCAAGTTCTACCACCCTCCCACTCAATTCTTTCGAGAGAAACCTTTCCTCGAGAAAGGATCCGTTTCTAGAAACAAACATTTTACTTTTTGATCTGAGATAGGAGATGTACCCAACTGTTTTGGATATCCTATGAAGATGCATTTATCCGCTTTGGGTTCGAGCTTATCAGACTGAAACTTTTTCACATAAGTGTCTAAACCCCAAACTTTCAAGAAACGACAGTTTAGATTTCTCTAAACCTCAGTCTATACTGTGTCATCTCAACGGAAATACGCGGTGCCCTATTTAAAGTGAGTGCGGTTGTCTCTAATGCATAACCCATAAACGATAGTGGTAATTCGATAAGAGACATCATAGTATGCACCATACCAAATAGTGCGTGGTTATGACGTTCAGACACATCATCACACCATGATGTTCCAGGTGGCATGAACTGCGAAACAATTTCCACATTGTCTTAACTGCGTACCAAAACTCGTAACTCAGATATTCATTTCTATGATCATATCGTAGACAGTTTATCCTCTTGTTACGACGAACTTCACTCTGAAACGGATTTGAACTTTTCAACATTTCAGACTTGTGATTCATTAAGTAAATACTCTTGTATCTACTCAAATCGTCAGTGAAGCAAGAATATAATGATATCCACTGCGTGCCTCAGTACCCATTGGACTGCATACATCAAAATGTATCACTTCCAACACGTTACTATCTCATTTCATCTCAATGAAAACAAGGCCTTGCTCATGTGGTATGGTTTGCATGTCACTAGTGATTCGAAATCAGGTGAGTACAAAGATCCATCAGTATGGAGCCTCTTCATGCAATTTATACTAACATGACTCAAGCGGCAGTGCCACAAGTAAGTGGTACTATCATCATTAACTCGTATCTTTTTGGCACCAATATTATGAACATGTGTAACACTACGATCGAGATTCAATAAACCATTGAAGGTGATTATTCAAGAAAATAGAGTAACCATTATTCTCTTTAAATGAATAATCGTATTGCAATAAACACGATCCAATCATGTTCTTGCTTAACGCAAGCACCAAATAACAATTATTTAGGTTTAACACCAATTCCGATGGTAGAGGGAGCGTGCGACGTTTGATCATATCAACCTTGGAAACACTTCCAACACGTATCGTCACCTCGCCTTTAGCTAGTCTCCGTTTATGCCGTAGCTTTCATTTCGTGTTACCAATCACTTAGCAACCGAACCGGTATCCAATACCCTCATGCTACTAGGAGTACTAGTAAAGTACACATCAACATCATGTATATCTAATATACTTCTCTTGACTTTTGCCAGCCTTCTTATCTACCAAGTATCTAGAGTTGCTCCGCCTCAGTTACTGTTCCCCTCATTACAGAAGCACTTAGTCTCGGGTTTGGGTTTTATCTTGGGTCTCTTCATTAGTGCAGCAACTGTTTTGCCGTTTCACGAAGTATCCCTTCTAGCCCTTGCCTTTCTTGAAACTTAGTGGTTTTACAAACCATCAACTATTGATGCTCCTTCTTGATTTCTACTTTCGTAGTGTCAAACATCGCGAATCACTCAAGGATCATTGTATGTATCCTTGATATGTTATAGTTCATCACGAAGCTCTCATAGCTTCGTGGCAGTGACTTTGGAGAACTATCACTATCTCATCTGGAAGATTAACTCCCAATTGATTCAAGTGATTTGTCGTACTCAGACAATCTGAGCACACTCTCAACGATTGAGCTTTTCTCCTTTATTTTGTGGGCAATGAATCTTGTTGGAGGTCTCGTACCTCTTAACAAGGGCACAAGCATGAAATCAAAATTTCATCTCTTTAGAACATCACTTATGTTCCGTGACGTTTTAGAACGTTTTCGGCGCCTTGCTTCTAAGCCATTAAGTATTTTGCACTGAACTATTGTGTAGTCATCAGCAACATGTATGTCGGATGTTCATAGCATCCACAGACGACGCTCGAGGTGCAGCACACCGAGTGGTGCATTAAGGACATAAGCCTTCTGCGTAGCAACGAGGACAATCCTCGGTTTTACAGACTCAGTCTGCAAAGTTTGCTACTATCAATTTTCAACTAAATTTTCTCTAGGATCATATAAAAAACAGTAGAGCTATAGCGCAAGCTACATCGTAATTCGCAAAGACCATTAGACTATGTTCATGACAATTAGTTCAATTAATCATATTACTTAAGAACTCCCACTCAAAAAGTACATCTCTCTAGTCATTTGAGTGGTACATGATCCAAATCCACTATCTCAAGTCCGATCATCACGTGAGTCGAGAATAGTTTCAGTGGTAAGCATCTCTATGCTAATCATATCAACTATACGATTCATGCTCGACCTTTCGGTCTCATGTGTTCCAAGGCCATGTCTGCACATGCTAGGCTCGTCAAGCTTAACCCGAGTGTTTCGCGTGCGCAACTGTTTTGCACCCGTTGTATGTGAACGTTGAGTCTATCACACCCGATCATCACGTGGTGTCTCGAAACGACGAACTGTAGCAACGGTGCGCAGTCGGGGAGAACACAATTTCGTCTTGAAATTTTAGTGAGAGATCACCTCATAATGCTACCGTCGTTCTAAGCAAAATAAGGTGCATAAAAGGATTAACATCACATGCAATTCATAAGTGACATGATATGGCCATCATCACGTGCTTCTTGATCTCCATCACCAAAGCACCGGCACGATCTTCTTGTCACCGGCGTCACACCATGATCTCCATCATCATGATCTCCATCAACGTGTCGCCATCGGGGTTGTCGTGCTACTCATGCTATTACTACTAAAGCTACGTCCTAGCAAAACAGTAAACGCATTTGCAAGCACAAACGTTAGTTATAAAGACAACCCCATGGCTCCTGCCGGTTGCTGTACCATCGACGTGCATGTCGATATTAACTATTACTACATGATCATCTCATACATCCAATATATCACATCACATCGTTGGCCATATCACATCACAAGCATACCCTGCAAAAACAAGTTAGACGTCCTCTAATTTTGTTGTTGCATGTTTTACGTGGTGACCAGGGGTATCTAGTAGGATCGCATCTTACTTACGCAAACACCACAACGGAGATATATGAGTTGCTATTTAACCTCATCCAAGGACCTCCTCGGTCAAATCCGATTCAACAAAAGTTGGAGAAACCGACACTTGCCAGTCATCTTTGAGCAAAGGGGGTTACTCGTAACGATGAAACCAGTCTCTTGTAAGCGTACGAGTAATGTCGGTCCAAGCCGCTTCAATCCAACAATACCAACGGAATCAAGAGAAGACTAAGGAGGGCAGCAAAACGCACATCACCGCCCACAAAAACTTTTGTGTTCTACTCGAGAAGACATCTACGCATGAACCTAGCTCATGATGCCACTGTTGGGGAACGTCGCATGGGAAACAAAAATTTTCCTACGCGCACGAAGACCTATCATGGTGATGTCCATCTACGAGAGGGGATGAGTGATCTACGTACCCTTGTAGACCGTACAGCAGAAGCGTTAGAGAACGCGGTTGATGTAGTGGAACGTCCTCACGTCCCTCGATCCGCCCCGCGAACAATCCCGCGATCAGTCCCACGATCTAGTACCGAACGGACGGCACCTCCGCGTTCAGCACACGTACAGCTCGACGATGATCTCGGCCTTCTTGATCCAGCAAGAGAGACGAAGAGGTAGAAGAGTTCTCCGGCAGCGTGACGGCGCTCCGGAGGTTGGTGATGACCTTGTCTCAGCAAGGCTCCGCCCGAGCTCCGCAGAAACGCGATCTAGAGGAAAAACCGTGGAGGTATGTGGTCGGGCTGCCGTGGAAAAATCGTCTCAAATCAGCCCTAAAACCTCCGTATATATAGGTGGGAGGGAGGGGGCCTTGCCTTGGGGCTCAAGGAGCCCCAAGGGGGTCGGCCGAGTCCAAGGGGGAGGACTCTCCCCCCAAACCGAGTTGGACTAGGTTTGGTGGGAGGGAGTCCCCCTTCCTTCCCACCTCCTCCTTTTTTTTCTTTCTCTCTTGATTTTCTTCTCCTTGGCGCATAGGGCACTTGTGGGCTGTCCCACCAGCCCACTAAGGGCTGGTGTGTCTCCCCCAAGGCCTATGGGCTTCCCCGGGGTGGGTTGCCCCCCCCCCCGGTGAACTCCCGGAACCCATTCGTCATCCCCGGTACATTCCCGGTAACTCCGAAAACCTTCCGGTAATCAAATGAGGTCATCCTATATATCAATCTTCGTTTCCGGACCATTCCGGAAACCCTCGTGACGTCCGTGATCTCATCCGGGACTCCGAACAACATTCGGTAACCAACCATATAACTCAAATACGCATAAAACAACGTCGAACCTTAAGTGTGCAGACCCTGCGGGTTCGAGAACTATGTAGACATGACCCGAGAGACTCCTCGGTCAATATCCAATAGCGGGACCTGGATGCCCATATTGGATCCTACATATTCTACGAAGATCTTATCGTTTGAACCTCAGTGCCAAGGATTCGTATAATCCCGTATGTCATTCCCTTTGTCCTTCGGTATGTTACTTGCTCGAGATTCGATCGTCAGTATCCGCATACCTATTTCAATCTCGTTTACCGGCAAGTCTCTTTACTCGTTCCGTAATACAAGATCCCGCAACTTACACTAAGTTACATTGCTTGCAAGGCTTGTGTGTGATGTTGTATTACCGAGTGGGCCCCGAGATACCTCTCCGTCACACGGAGTGACAAATCCCAGTCTTGATCCATACTAACTCAACTAACACCTTCGAAGATACCTGTAGAGCATCTTTATAGTCACCCAGTTACGTTGCGACGTTTGATACACACAAAGCATTCCTCCGGTGTCAGTGAGTTATATGATCTCATGGTCATAGGAATAAATACTTGACACGCAGAAAACAGTAGCAACAAAATGACACGATCAACATGCTACGTCTATTAGTTTGGGTCTAGTCCATCACATGATTCTCCTAATGATGTGATCCCGTTATCAAGTAACAACACTTGCTTATGGCCAGGAAACCTTGGCCATCTTTGATCAACGAGCTAGTCAACTAGAGGCTTACTAGGGACAGTGTTTTGTCTATGTATCCACACAAGTATTGTGTTTCCAATCAATACAATTATAGCATGGATAATAAACGATTATCATGAACTAAGAAATATAATAATAACTAATTTATTATTGCCTCTAGGGCATATTTCCAACAATGAGAACACGGTGGAGCCGATGGTGAGACGGTTTGGTACGCCGACTCCGGCGCCACAGATCACGTCACAAATGAGCTAGAGAAGCTGGCTCTCCGGGAGAGGTACCACGGCAACGATCAGATTCACACCGCAAGTGGTGGAGGTATGGATATTCTTCACATTGGGCAATCCTCTATTAATTCCCCTAGACTCAAACGTGACCTTGTTCTTAAAGATGTTCTCCATGTTCCACAAGCCGATAAGAACCTAGCTTCCATGTCACGTTTGACATCCGACAACAATATCTTTTTTGAAACTCATCCTACCTATTTTTTCATTAAGGATCGGGCAATGAGGGAACTCATCCATCGCGGTAGATGCATTGGAGGACTATACCCCATCACATCAAGAGTCTTTAATCGACAGCATCGTCGCCAAGTTTACTCCACCACCAAGCCGTCACTAGCCAGATGGCACCAGAGATTAGGGCATCCTTCCTCAAATATAGTTAAGCAAGTAGTCAATAAAGGCAATCTTGCATTGTGAAATAGTTCCAATACAGAGTCTGTTTGTGAAGCTTGTCAATGTGCCAAGAGTCACCAACTTCCCTATCCTTTGTCAAATAGTGTGTCTCTTGCTCCTTTAGAGCTTATTTTCAGTGATGTATGGGGTCATGCAAGAGATTCTTTTGGTAGAAAGAAATATTATGTCAGTTTCATCGATGATTATAGCTAGTTCACATGGATCTATTTGCTCAAAAACAAATCTGAAGTTTTTTCTGTCTTTCAAGAATTCCAAACACTTGTGGAGAGACAATTTGATAAAAAGATACTTGCAGTCCAAAGTGACTGGGGAGGAGAGTATGAAAAACTTAACTCCTTCTTTCGTAGCATTGGGATTATTCACCATGTCTCTTGTCCCCATGCTCATCAACAAAATGGCTTGGCCGAACGAAAACACCGTCATATTGTTGAAGTTGGCCTATCCCTTCTAGCTCACGCATCCATGCCACTTAAATATTGGGATGAGGCCTTTATCACAGCCACATACCTGATCAATCGTTTGCCTAGTCGAGTCATTGGCAACACTACTCCATTAGAACGTTTGTTTCATCAAAAACCAGACTACAGTTCTCTCAAAATCTTTGGGTGTGCATGTTACCCAAATCTTCGTCCCTATAACCATCATAAACTAGAGTTTCGATCCACCCAATGTGTGTTCCTTGGTTATAGTAATCTCCATAAAGGCTACAAGTGTCTACACATCTCATCCGGTCGTATTTATATTTCGCGTGATGTTATCTTTGATGAAACAATGTTTCCCTTTGCCAAACTCCATCCTAATGCGGAAGCTCTTTTGCGTGCCGAAATCTCCCTCCTTTCCGAGCCTATTCCATCTTCCAGTCACGGGGGTGAATTAATTAGGACTAATCCTGTGGAAAATATCTTTGAATCTGCTGAAACTGACGCTGAAAATGCAGCTACAGGGCGTTATTTCATGTCTCCAGATGCAGCCAAATCCGTCGCGGAACTCCAAGCAGATCTTTTGGCTGCTGCAGCTCCTGTCGGCGGGCGATCCGAGGCTTCCAGGCTACCCGACGCGGAGCCCCAGGCGGATTCTCCCGCGCCACCCGCCAGCACCCGACGTGCAGTGCCCACCCGCGTCAGCGCCGCGCCAACCGCCCGCAACCGCGTGGCCGACAGCGCCCCACCTGCGGGGTCCACCTGCCTCGGCGGCCTCCCCGCGCCAACTGTCAGCTTCGATGCGCCAACGTCCGCGCTAACCACCTGCGTCAGCAGGTCCGAGGAGGATCCTCCCCCGCCAACCGACAGCGCCCCACGTGCAGCGCCCAACCGCGTTAGCGCCGCCCTCGACGAGATCCCAGGCGTGGCACCCATTGGCTCCACCAACAGTGGGCCGCCTTCTGGTCCTGTTGCTGTGGGGGCCAGCCTGACCGCCTTGCCTGGATCCTCTGCGGCTGACCTCTCTGTGAACAGATCTGCCGCAACTACACCCCCTCCTCGCCATACACGGTCTCGGTCAGGTATTGTCAAGGACAAGAAATATACAGACGGTACAGTCAGGTATGACACACAAAACGTGCTTTCCTCACAAGTACTGGTGAACAAATAACCTTGCATGATGCCCTTGCTCACAAGGAGTGGAAGAAAGCCATGGATGTTGAGTATGATGCATTAATACAAAATAAAACGTGGCGGTTAGTCTCACCAAAGCAAGGTGCAAATGTGATAGATTGCAAATGGGTATATAAAATCAAAAAAAGAGCTGATGGTAGTATAGACAGATACAAAGTTAGACTGGTTGCAAAAGGGTTTAAACAAAGGTTTGGTATTGATTATGAGGATACTTTCAGCCCTGTTATTAAATCAGCCACCATTCGACTTGTACTGTCTATTGCTATTTCCAAAGGTTGGAGCCTACGACAGCTAGACGTCCAGAACGCGTTTCTTCATGGTGTTCTTGAGGAAGAAGTGTTCATGCGGCAACCACCAGGGTATGAAAATAAGAACACACCACATCATGTCTGCAAATTGGATAAAGCTTTGTATGGGTTGAAGCAGGCCCCAAGAGCCTGGTATTCCAGGTTAAGTACACAGTTACAAAAACTTGGATTCACACCATCAAAGGCAGATACCTCCTTATTCTTCTACAGTAAGAACAATGTTACTATATTTGTTCTTGTCTATGTTGATGATATAATTGTTGCTAGCTCTAGTCCAGATGCTACAACTTGTTTGCTTAAAGATTTAAAGCTAGAGTTTGCTCTCAAGGATCTAGGAGATCTTCACTACTTTCTTGGAATCGAGGTAAAGAAGGTAAAAGATGGTATCCTTCTTACAAAAGATAGGTACACTACTGATATTCTCAAAAGAATAGGTATGGAAAAATGTAAGCCAGTTAGTACACCTATCTCTACCTCAGAAAAACTCACCATTGAGAGTGGAGAAGCACTTGGGCCAGAGGATGCAACAAACTATAGGAGTATTGTAGGTGCATTGCAGTATTTGACTCTCACACGACCTGATATTTCATACTCTGTTAACAAAGTATGTCAATATTTACATGCTCCTACTACTTCTCATTGGACAGCAGTAAAAAGAATTTTGAGGTATCTCAAGTTTACAGAAGGCCTTGGTCTTCAAATTGTAAAATCTCCATCTATGCTTGTGTCAGCCTACTCTGATGCAGACTGGGCAGGATGTGCTGATGAAAGAAGATCAACAGGTGGTTTTGCTGTATTTCTAGGAACAAATCTTGTGTCATGGAGTGCAAGGAAGCAAGCAACCGTCTCAAGGTCTAGTACCGAGGCTGAGTATAAGGCTTTAGCAAATGCAACAACTGAGGTAATGTGGATTCAGACTTTGCTACATGAACTTGGAATCAAAGTACCTCAGGCTGCCAGGTTATGGTGTGACAATCTTGGTGCAACCTATCTCTCAGCTAATCCTGTTTTTCATGCAAGAACAAAAAATATTGAGGTTGATTTCCACTTTGTCAGAGAAAGAGTAACACGCAAATTGCTTGATATAAGGTTTATTCCAACAGGTGATCAACTTGCTGATGGTTCACCAAACCTCTCACAATGAAGAGGCTAGAGGATTTTAAGTACAATCTCAACCTTGCTAAATAGGGTTTAGATTGAGGGGGAGTGTTAGACACATTATATAGGATACGGTTGTTAGTTGATGTATCTTAAACCGATTCTATCTCCTCTCCGATCTCCCTTATCCTATGTAACCTCTTGATAGATCTTGCCTTGTACTCCAAGATATTTGTGATATAAATACATTGCGGCCCGAGAAAAAGGGTTCTACGCTTCATCACAGACACGGCCCGATGACCGCGTGCAGCGGCTATCGCACGCAAGCTCGACGACCAAGCGGGGAGCGACGCCGCCCAAATCGTTGCGCAGGGAGGGAGTGAACCGCCGATGCGGGTAATCGGGGCTGGGAGCGGCACTCGCAGGGAGGGGGCCAGGTGACCGCGTGCAGTGGCTCTTGCACGCGAGTGTAACGACCAAGATGCGGTCCTTTCCGACCTGGGGGTCGAGGCCCCCGAATAGGAAAGAAACGCATCTAAGCATTTCGCAAGCAAGTAACATAGCACAAATAATAATACAAGTAGACAATTCGGGATTCAACTGTCTTCTTATTAATAAATCGGAGTACATCACATATACAATCAAGGTAGTTCCGCTACGGACTACAAAACATGGAAATGCTATGCTACCCTGCCTGCAGGCCCACGATCACGACTACGCCTCAGTCCTCTGGATAGTTCACGTAGAGGCGGTCTGTCTCCTCATCGTACTGCCACGCCAGTTGGGTGCCGTCGGGATCATCTGTCTCTGGAGTACCTGTACCTGCTGGGAGTTTCGGAGGAATCCGTGAGCCACGGGGACTCAGCAATCGAAGACCTTGGTGCCAGAACTAGTCATGTTATTAGGTAGGGTAGGGGTGAAGTGTATCAGGCTGCAGCATCCTATGCTTGATTAAGTGGCTAACTCACGCAAAGTAGAAGTGAAGGTGGTTTACACTAGCGGTCGGGATTACTTGATCACTAAGTGATCCTGAACACCTACCTACGTCACTCATAACCCCACCGTGTTCCCGATCGAAGAGAGATCTTTGAAGGGACAGTCACGGTTACGCTCACAGTTGGCAATTTTATTAGTTTATGTTTAAGTTCTCTAATACCGGATGTTAACAAAATATTCCAAGTTGCCACATAACGGCGGGCACGGCTTTCCGAAAGATTAGACCCTGCAGGGGTGCTCCAACTAGTCCATCACAAACGAACACATGCCGCAAAGGCATCCTCTATCACGAATCTCATGATCTCGTCGGATTCCTTAGAGGAAACCCTCAACTCTGGGGAGAACCAAAGCTTCACTGGGATTCCTATACATAAGATTGTTGGAAATATGCCCTAGAGGCAATAATAAATTAGTTATTATTATATTTCTTAGTTCATGATAATCGTTTATTATCCATGCCATAATTGTATTGATTGGAAAGACAATACTTGTGTGGATACATAGACAAAACACTGTCCCTAGTAAGCCTCTAGTTGACTAGCTCGTTGATCAAAGATGGTCAAGGTTTCCTGGCCATAGGCAAGTGTTGTCACTTGATAATGGGATCACATCATTAGGAGAATCATGTGATGGACTAGACCCAAACTAATAGACGTAGCATGTTGATCGTGTCATTTTGTTGCTACTGTTTTCTGCGTGTCAAGTATTTGTTCCTATGACCATGAGATCATATAACTCACGGAAACCGGAGAAATGCTTTGTGTGTATCAAACGTCGCAACGTAACTGGGTGACTATAAAGATGGTCTACAGGTATCTCCGAAGGTGTTCGTTGAGTTAGTATGGATCGAGACTGGGATTTGTCACTCCGTGTGACGGAGAGGTATCTCGGGGCCCACTCGGTAATACAACATCACACACAAGCCTTGCAAGCAATGTGACTTAGTGTAAGTTGCGGGATCTTGTATTACGGAACGAGTAAAGAGACTTGCCGGTAAACGAGATTGAAATAGGTATACGGATACTGACGATCGAATCTCGGGCAAGTAACATACCGAAGGACAAAGGGAATGACATACGGGATTATATGAATCCTTGGCACTGAGGTTCAAACGATAAAGATCTTCGTAGAATATGTAGGATCCAATATGGGCATCCAGGTCCCGCTATTGGATATTGACCGAGGAGTCTCTCGGGTCATGTATACATAGTTCTCGAACCCGCAGGGTCTGCACACTTAAGGTTCAACGATGTTTTATGCATATTTGAGTTATATGGTTGGTTACCGAATGTTGTTCGGAGTCCCGGATGGGATCACGGACGTCACGAGGGTTTCCGGAATGGTCCGGAGACGAAGACTGATATATAGGATGACCTCATTTGGTTACCGGAAAGTTTTCGGGCATTACCGGAAAAGTTTTGGGCTCATTGGTAGTGTACCGGGAGTGCCGGGAGGGGTGACGGGGACCATCGAGAGGGGTGTCACGCCCCAAGGGGTCTCATGGGCTATGGGAAGAGATAAACCAGCCCCTAGTGGACTGGAATAAGTTCCCACTAAGGCCCATAAGGTTTGAGAAGGAAAAAACACAAGGTGGAAAGAGTTTCCAAGTGGGAAGGTGGAATCCTACTCCAAGTAGGATTGGAGTAGGACTCCTCCACCTCAAATTTTGGCCAAACCTTGAGGGTTTGAGGCTGCCTCCTCCCCTCCCTCCCTCCTATATATACTGAGGTATTAGGGCTGATTTGAGACAACTTTGCCACGGCAGCCCGACCACATATCTCCACGGTTTTACCTCTAGATCGCGTTTCTGCGGAGCTCGGGCGGAGCCCTGCTGAGACGAGAACATCACCAACCTCCGGAGCGCCGTCACGCTGCCGGAGAACTCTTCTACCCCTCCGTCTCTCTTGCTGGATCAAGAAGGCCGAGATCATCGTCGAGCTGTACGTGTGCTGAACGCGGAGGTGCCGTCCGTTTGGCACTAGATCGTGGGACTGATCGCGGGACGGTTCGCGGGCGGATCGAGGGACGTGAGGACGTTCCACTACATCAACCGCGTTCACTAACGCTTCTGCTGTACGGTCTACAAGGGTACGTAGATCACACATCCCCTCTCGTAGATGGACATCACCATGATAGGTCTTCGTGCGCGTAGGAAAATTTTTGTTTCCCATGCGACGTTCCCCAACAGTGGCATCATGAGCTAGGTTCATGCGTAGATGTCTTCTCGAGTAGAACACAAAAGTTTTTGTGGGCGGTGATGTGCGATTTGCTGCCCACCTTAGTCTTTTCTTGATTCCGCGGTATTGTTGGATCGAAGCGGCTCGAACCGACATTACTCGTACGCTTACGAGAGACTGGTTTCATCGCTACGAGTAACTCCGTTGCTCAAAGATGACTGGCGGGTGTCAAGTTTCTCCAACTTTAGTTGAATCGGAATTGACCGGGAGGTCCTTGGATGAGGTTAAATAGCAACTCATATATCTCCGTTGTGGTGTTTGCGTAAGTAAGATGCGATCCTACTAGATACCCATGGTCACCACATAAAACATGCAACAACAAAATTAGAGGACGTCTAACTTGTTTTTGCAGGGTATGCTTGTGATGTGATATGGCCAATGATGTGATGTGATATATTGGATGTATGAGATGATCATGTTGTAATAGATAATATCGACTTGCACGTCGATGGTACGGCAACCGGCAGGAGCCATAGGGTTGTCTTTATAACTAACGTTTGTGCTTGCAGATGCGTTTACTATTTTGCTAGGATGTAGCTTTAGTAGTAATAGCATGAGTAGCACGACAACCCCGATGGCGACACGTTGATGGAGATCATGATGATGGAGATCATGGTGTGACGCCAGTGACAAGAAGATCGTGCCGGTGCTTTGGTGATGGAGATCAAGAAGCACATGATGATGGCCATATCATGTCACTTATGAATTGCATGTGATGTTAATCCTTTTATGCACCTTATTTTGCTTAGAACGATGGTAGCATTATGAGGTGATCTCTCACTAAAATTTCAAGACGAAATTGTGTTCTCCCCGACTGTGCACCGTTGCGACAGTTCTTTGTTTCGAGACACCACGTGATGATCGGGTGTGATAGACTCAACGTTCACATACAACGGGTGCAAAACAGTTGCACACGCGGAACACTCGGGTTAAGCTTGACGAGCCTAGCATGTGCAGACATGGCCTCGGAACACATGAGACCGAAAGGTCGAGCATGAATCGTATAGTTGATATGATTAGCATAGAAATGCTTACCACTGAAACTATTCTCGACTCACGTGATGATCGGACTTGAGATAGTGGATTTGGATCATGTACCACTCAAATGACTAGAGAGATGTACTTTTTGAGTGGGAGTTCTTAAGTAATATGATTAATTGAACTAATTGTCATGAACATAGTCTAATGGTCTTTGCAAATTACGATGTAGCTTGCGCTATAGCTCTACTGTTTTTATATGTTCCTAGAGAAAATTTAGTTGAAAGTTGATAGTAGCGAACTTTGCAGGCTAAGTCTGTAAAACCGAGGATTGTCCTCGTTGCTGCACAGAAGGCTTATGTCCTTAATGCACCACTCGGTGTGCTGCACCTCCAGCATCGTCTGTGGATGTTGTGAACATCCGACATACACGTTTCTGATGACTACACGATAGTTCAGTACAAAATACTTAATGGCTTAGAAGCAAGGCGCCGAAAACGTTGTAAAACGTCACGGAACATAAGTGATGTTCTAAAGAGATGAAATTGTGATTTCATGCTTGTGCCCTTGTTAAGAGGTACGAGACCTCCAACAAGATTCTTTGTCCACAAAGTAAAGGAGAAAAGCTCAATCGTTGAGCGTGTGCTCAGATTGTCTGAGTACGACAATGACTTGAATCAAGTGGGAGTTAATCTTCCAGATGAGATAGTGATTGTTCTCCAAAGTCATTGCCACCAAGCTATGAGAGCTTCGTAATGAACTATAACATATCAAGGATAGATACAATGATCCTTGAGTGATTCGCGATGTTATGACACTGCGAAAGTAGAAATCAAAGGGGAGCATCAATAGTTGATGGTTTGTAAAACCACTAAGTTTCAAGAAAGGCAAGGGCTAGAAGGGATACTTCGTGAAACGGCAAAACAGTTGCTGCACTAATGAAGAAACCCAAGATTAAACCCAAACCCGAGACTAAGTGCTTCTATAATGAGGGGAACAGTCACTGAGGCGGAGCAACTCTAGATACTTGGTAGATAAGAAGCTGGCAAAAGTCGAAAGAAGTATATTTGATATACATAATGTTGATGTGTACTTTACTAGTACTCCTAGTAGCATGAGGGTATTGGATACCGGTTCGGTTGCTAAGTCATTAGTGACACGAAATGAAGGCTACAACATAAACGGAGACTAGCTAAAGGCGAGGTGACGATACGTGTTGGAATTGTTTCCAAGGTAGATATGATCAAACGTCGCACGCTCCCTCTACCATCGGGATTGGTGTTAAACCTAAATAATTGTTATTTGGTGCTTGCGTTAAGCATGAACATGATTGGATCGTGTTTATTGCAATACGATTATTCATTTAAAGAGAATAATGGTTACTCTATTTTCTTGAATAATCACCTTCAATGGTTTATTGAATCTCGATCGTAGTGTTACACATGTTCATAATATTGGAGCCAAAAGATACGAGTTAATGATGATAGTACCACTTACTTGTGGCACTGCCGCTTGAGTCATGTTAGTATAAATTGCATGAAGAGGCTCCATGCTGATGGATCTTTGTACTCACCTGATTTCGAATCACTAGTGACATGCAAATCATACCACATGAGCAAGGCCCTGTTTTCATTGAGATGAAATAAGATAGTAACTTGTTGGAAGTGATACATTTTGATGTATGCAGTCCAATGGGTGCTGAGGCACGCAGTGGATATCATTATGTTCTTACTTCACTGACGACTTGAGTAGATACATGAGTATTTACTTAATGAATCACAAGTCTGAAATATTGAAAAGTTCAATTCCGTTTCAGAGTGAAGTTCGTCGTAACAAGAGGATAAACTGTCTACGATATGATCATGGAAATGAATATCTGAGTTACGAGTTTTGGTACACAGTTATGACAATGTGGAAATTGTTTCGCAGTTCATGCCACCTAGAACATCATAGTGTGATGATGTGTCTGAACGTCATAGCCACACACTATTTGGTATGGTGCATGCTATGAAGTCTCTTATCGAATTACCACTATCGTTTATGGGTTATGCATTAGAGACAACCGCATTCACTTTAAATAGGGCACCGCGTATTTCCGTTGAGATGACACGGTATAGACTGAGGTTTAGAGAAATCTAAACTGTCGTTTCTTGAAAGTTTGGGGCTTCGACACTTATGTGAAAAGGTTTCAGTCTGATAAGCTCGAACCCAAAGAGGATAAATGCATCTTCATAGGATATCCAAAACAGTTGGGTACATCTCCTATCTCAGATCAAAAAGCAAAATGTTTGTTTCTAGAAACGGATCCTTTCTCGAGGAAAGGTTTCTCTCGAAAGAATTGAGTGGGAGGGTGGTAGAACTTGATGAGGTTACTGAACCATCACTTCAACCAGTGTAGCAGGGCGCAGGAAGTTGTTCCTGTGGCGCCTACACCAGTTGATGTGAAAGCTGATGATGGTGATCATCGAGCATCGGATCAAGTTACTACAAGCCTCGTAGGTTGACAAGGTCGCGTACTACTGCAGAGTGGTACGGTGACCCTGTCTTGGAGGTCATGTTGTTGAGCAACAATGAACCTACGAGTTATGGAGAAAGCAACGGTGGGCCCGGATTCCGACAAATGGCTGGAAGCCATGAAATCCGAGAGGGGATCCATGTATGAAAACAAAGTGTGGACTTTAGAAGAACTACTTGATGGTCATAGGACTATTGAGTAAAGATGGATCTTTAAAAGGAAACAGACGATGATGGTGATAAGTCACTATTAAGAAAAGCTCGACTTGTCGCAAAGATGTTTCCGACAAGATCAAACAGTTGACTATGATGAGACTTTCTCACTCGTAGCGATGCTAAAAGTCTGTTAGAATTATGTTAGTAGTTGCTGCATTATTTATGAAATATTGCACATAGGATGTCAAAACATTGTTTCCTCGACGGTTTCCTTGAGCAAACATTGTATGTGATACAACCAGAAGGTTTTGTCGATCCTAAAGATACTAACAAGTATGCAAGCTCCAGCGATCCTTCAATGGACTGGTGCAAGCATCTCGGAGTTGGAATATACACTTTGATGAGGTGATCAAAGATTTTGGGTTTGTACAAGGTTTATGAGAAACTTGTATTTCCAAAGAAGTGAGTGGGAGCACTATAGAATTTCTGATAAGTATATGTGGTTGACATATTGTGGATCAGAAGTAATGTAGAATTTCTGTAAAGCATACAAGGTTGTTTGAAAGGAGTTTTTCAAAGGAATACCTGGATTGCGCTACTTGAACGTTGAGCATCAAAGATCTATGGAGATAGATCAAAAGCGCTTAATAGAAGTTTCAACAAGATGCATGCCTTGACAAGTTTTTGAAAGAGTTCAAAATAGATCGGCAAAGAAGGAGTTCTTGGTTGCGTTGTGAGGTGTGAATTTGAGTAAGACTCAAAACCCGACCCCGGCAGAATAAAGAGAATAGACGAAGGTCGTCTTCTATGCCTTAGACGTAGACTCTAAAGTATGCCATGCTGAGTACCGCACCTGATGTGTGCCTTGGAGCAAGTCTGTTAAGAGGTACACAGAGTGATCCAGGATTGAATCACTGATCAGCGGTCAAAGTATCCTTAGTAACTAAATAGACTAAGGAATTTTTCTCGATTATGGAGGTGGTTAAAGAGTTCGTCGTAAAGGGTTACGTCGATGTAAGCTTTGACACTAATTTGAATAACTATGAGTAGTGAAACGGATTCGTATAGTAGAGTAGATATTTGGAGCATTTCCGAATAGCACGTCGTAGCAGCATCTATAAGATGACATAAAGATTTGTAAAGAACGCACGGATCTGAAAGTTTCAAAACCGTTGACTAAATCCTCTCTCACGAGCAAGATGTGATCAGACCCCAGAACTATATGGGTGTTGGATTCGTTCGAATCACATGGTGATGTGAACTAGATTATTGACTCTAGTGCAAGTGGGAGACTGTTGGAAATATGCCCTAGAGGCAATAATAAATTAGTTATTATTATATTTCTTAGTTCATGATAACCGTTTATTATCCATGCCATAATTGTATTGATTGGAAACACAATACTTGTGTGGATACATAGACAAAGCACTGTCCCTAGTAAGCCTCTAGTTGACTAGCTCGTTGATCAAAGATGGTCAAGGTTTCCTGGCCATAGGCAAGTGTTGTCACTTGATAACGGGATCACATCATTAGGAGAATCATGTGATGGACTAGACCCAAACTAATAGACGTAGCATGTTGATCGTGTCATTTTGTTGCTACTGTTTTCTGCGTGTCAAGTATTTGTTCCTATGACCATGAGATCATATAACTCACGGAATCCGGAGGAATGCTTTGTGTGTATCAAACGTCGCAACGTAACTGGGTGACTATAAAGATGGTCTACAGGTATCTCCGAAGGTGTTCGTTGAGTTAGTATGGATCGAGACTGGGATTTGTCACTCCGTGTGACGGAGAGGTATCTCGGGGCCCACTCGGTAATACAACATCACACACAAGCCTTGCAAGCAATGTGACTTAGTGTATGGTCTACAAGGGTACGTAGATCACACATCCCCTCTCGTAGATGGACATCACCATGATAGGTCTTCGTGCGCGTACGAATTTTTTTGTTTCCCATGCGACGTTCCCCAACAGTGGCATCATGAGCTAGGTTCATGCGTAGATGTCTTCTCGAGTAGAACACAAAAGTTTTTGTGGGCGGTGATGTGCGATTTGCTGCCCACCTTAGTCTTTTCTTGATTCCGCGGTATTGTTGGATCGAAGCGGCTCGGACCGACATTACTCGTACGCTTACGAGAGACTGGTTTCATTGCTACGAGTAACTCCGTTGCTCAAAGATGACTGGCGGGTGTCAAGTTTCTCCAACTTTAGTTGAATCGGAATTGACCGGGAGGTCCTTGGATGAGGTTAAATAGCAACTCATATATCTCCGTTGTGGTGTTTGCGTAAGTAAGATGTGATCCTACTAGATACCCATGGTCACCACATAAAACATGCAACAACAAAATTAGAGGACGTCTAACTTGTTTTTGCAGGGTATGCTTGTGATGTGATATGGCCAATGATGTGATGTGATATATTGGATGTATGAGATGATCATGTTGTAATAGATAATATCGACTTGCACGTCGATGGTACGGCAACCGGCAGGAGCCATAGGGTTGTCTTTATAACTAACGTTTGTGCTTGCAGATGCGTTTACTATTTTGCTAGGATGTAGCTTTAGTAGTAATAGCATGAGTAGCACGACAACCCCGATGGCGACACGTTGATGGAGATCATGATGATGGAGATCATGGTGTGACGCCAGTGACAAGAAGATCGTGCCGGTGCTTTGGTGATGGAGATCAAGAAGCACATGATGATGGCCATATCATGTCACTTATGAATTGCATGTGATGTTAATCCTTTTATGCACCTTATTTTGCTTAGAACGATGGTAGCATTATGAGGTGATCTCTCACTAAAATTTCAAGAAGAAATTGTGTTCTCCCCGACTGTGCACCGTTGCGACAGTTCTTCGTTTCAAGACACCACGTGATGATCGGGTGTGATAGACTCAACGTTCACATACAACGGGTGCAAAACAGTTGCACACGCGGAACACTCGGGTTAAGCTTGACGAGCCTAGCATGTGCAGACATGGCCTCGGAACACATGAGACCGAAAGGTCGAGCATGAATCGTATAGTTGATATGATTAGCATAGAAATGCTTACCACTGAAACTATTCTCGACTCACGTGATGATCGGACTTGAGATAGTGGATTTGGATCATGTACCACTCAAATGACTAGAGAGATGTACTTTTTGAGTGGGAGTTCTTAAGTAATATGATTAATTGAACTAATTGTCATGAACATAGTCTAATGGTCTTTGCAAATTACGATGTAGCTTGCGCTATAGCTATACTGTTTTTATATGTTCCTAGAGAAAATTTAGTTGAAAGTTGATAGTAGCGAACTTTGCAGGCTATGTCTGTAAAACCGAGGATTGTCCTCGTTGCTGCACAGAAGGCTTATGTCCTTAATGCACCACTCGGTGTGCTGCACCTCGAGCATCGTCTGTGGATGCTGTGAACATCCGACATACACGTTTCTGATGACTACACGATAGTTCAGTACAAAATACTTAATGGCTTAGAAGCAAGGCGCCGAAAACGTTGTAAAACGTCACGGAACATAAGTGATGTTCTAAAGAGATGAAATTGTGATTTCATGCTTGTGCCCTTGTTAAGAGGTACGAGACCTCCAACAAGATTCTTTGTCCACAAAGTAAAGGAGAAAAGCTCAATCGTTGAGCGTGTGCTCAGATTGTCTGAGTACGACAATGACTTGAATCAAGTGGGAGTTAATCTTCCAGATGAGATAGTGATTGTTCTCCAAAGTCACTGCCACCAAGCTATGAGAGCTTCGTAATGAACTATAACATATCAAGGATAGATACAATGATCCTTGAGTGATTCGCGATGTTATGACACTGCGAAAGTAGAAATCAAAGGGGAGCATCAATAGTTGATGGTTTGTAAAACCACTAAGTTTCAAGAAAGGCAAGGGCTAGAAGGGATACTTCGTGAAACGGCAAAACAGTTGCTGCACTAATGAAGAAACCCAAGATTAAACCCAAACCCGAGACTAAGTGCTTCTGTAATGAGGGGAACAGTCACTGAGGCGGAGCAACTCTAGATACTTGGTAGATAAGAAGCTGGCAAAAGTCGAAAGAAGTATATTTGATATACATAATGTTGATGTGTACTTTACTAGTACTCCTAGTAGCATGAGGGTATTGGATATCGGTTCGGTTGCTAAGTCATTAGTGACACGAAATGAAGGCTACAACATAAACGGAGACTAGCTAAAGGCGAGGTGACGATACGTGTTGGAATTGTTTCCAAGGTAGATATGATCAAACGTCGCACGCTCCCTCTACCATCGGGATTGGTGTTAAACCTAAATAATTGTTATTTGGTGCTTGCGTTAAGCATGAACATGATTGGATCGTGTTTATTGCAATACGATTATTCATTTAAAGAGAATAATGGTTACTCTATTTTCTTGAATAATCACCTTCAATGGTTTATTGAATCTCGATCGTAGTGTTACACATGTTCATAATATTGGAGCCAAAAGATACGAGTTAATGATGATAGTACCACTTACTTGTGGCACTGCCGCTTGAGTCATGTTAGTATAAATTGCATGAAGAGGCTCCATGCTGATGGATCTTTGTACTCACCTGATTTCGAATCACTAGTGACATGCAAATCATACCACATGAGCAAGGCCCTGTTTTCATTGAGATGAAATAAGATAGTAACTTGTTGGAAGTGATACATTTTGATGTATGCAGTCCAATGGGTGCTGAGGCACGCAGTGGATATCATTATGTTCTTACTTCACTGACGACTTGAGTAGATACATGAGTATTTACTTAATGAATCACAAGTCTGAAATATTGAAAAGTTCAATTCCGTTTCAGAGTGAAGTTCGTCGTAACAAGAGGATAAACTGTCTACGATATGATCATGGAAATGAATATCTGAGTTACGAGTTTTGGTACACAGTTATGACAATGTGGAAATTGTTTCGCAGTTCATGCCACCTAGAACATCATAGTGTGATGATGTGTCTGAACGTCATAGCCACACACTATTTGGTATGGTGCATGCTATGAAGTCTCTTATCGAATTACCACTATCGTTTATGGGTTATGCATTAGAGACAACCGCATTCACTTTAAATAGGGCACCGCGTATTTCCGTTGAGATGACACGGTATAGACTGAGGTTTAGAGAAATCTAAACTGTCGTTTCTTGAAAGTTTGGGGCTTCGACACTTATGTGAAAAGGTTTCAGTCTGATAAGCTCGAACCCAAAGAGGATAAATGCATCTTCATAGGATATCACTTCAACCAGTGTAGCAGGGCGCAGGAAGTTGTTCCTGTGGCGCCTACACCAGTTGATGTGAAAGCTGATGATGGTGATCATCGAGCATCGGATCAAGTTACTACAAGCCTCGTAGGTTGACAAGGTCGCGTACTACTGCAGAGTGGTACGGTGACCCTGTCTTGGAGGTCATGTTGTTGAGCAACAATGAACCTACGAGTTATGGAGAAAGCAACGGTGGGCCCGGATTCCGACAAATGGCTGGAAGCCATGAAATCCGAGAGGGGATCCATGTATGAAAACAAAGTGTGGACTTTAGAAGAACTACTTGATGGTCATAGGACTATTGAGTAAAGATGGATCTTTAAAAGGAAGACAGACGATGATGGTGATAAGTCACTATTAAGAAAAGCTCGACTTGTCGCAAAGATGTTTCCGACAAGATCAAACAGTTGACTATGATGAGACTTTCTCACTCGTAGCGATGCTAAAAGTCTGTTAGAATTATGTTAGTAGTTGCTGCATTATTTATGAAATATTGCACATAGGATGTCAAAACATTGTTTCCTCGACGGTTTCCTTGAGCAAACATTGTATGTGATACAACCAGAAGGTTTTGTCGATCCTAAAGATACTAACAAGTATGCAAGCTCCAGCGATCCTTCAATGGACTGGTGCAAGCATCTCGGAGTTGGAATATACACTTTGATGAGGTGATCAAAGATTTTGGGTTTGTACAAGGTTTATGAGAAACTTGTATTTCCAAAGAAGTGAGTGGGAGCACTATAGAATTTCTGATAAGTATATGTGGTTGACATATTGTGGATCAGAAGTAATGTAGAATTTCTGTAAAGCATACAAGGTTGTTTGAAAGGAGTTTTTCAAAGGAATACCTGGATTGCGCTACTTGAACGTTGAGCATCAAAGATCTATGGAGATAGATCAAAAGCGCTTAATAGAAGTTTCAACAAGATGCATGCCTTGACAAGTTTTTGAAAGAGTTCAAAATAGATCGGCAAAGAAGGAGTTCTTGGTTGCGTTGTGAGGTGTGAATTTGAGTAAGACTCAAAACCCGACCCCGGCAGAATAAAGAGAATAGACGAAGGTCGTCTTCTATGCCTTAGACGTAGACTCTAAAGTATGCCATGCTGAGTACCGCACCTGATGTGTGCCTTGGAGCAAGTCTGTTAAGAGGTACACAGAGTGATCCAGGATTGAATCACTGATCAGCGGTCAAAGTATCCTTAGTAACTAAATAGACTAAGGAATTTTTCTCGATTATGGAGGTGGTTAAAGAGTTCGTCGTAAAGGGTTACGTCGATGTAAGCTTTGACACTAATTTGAATAACTATGAGTAGTGAAACGGATTCGTATAGTAGAGTAGATATTTGGAGCATTTCCGAATAGCACGTAGTAGCAGCATCTATAAGATGACATAAAGATTTGTAAAGAACGCACGGATCTGAAAGTTTCAAAACCGTTGACTAAAACCTATCTCACGAGCAAGATGTGATCAGACCCCAGAACTATATGGGTGTTGGATTCGTTCGAATCACATGGTGATGTGAACTAGATTATTGACTCTAGTGCAAGTGGGAGACTGTTGGAAATATGCCCTAGAGGCAATAATAAATTAGTTATTATTATATTTCTTAGTTCATGATAACCGTTTATTATCCATGCCATAATTGTATTGATTGGAAACACAATACTTGTGTGGATACATAGACAAAACACTGTCCCTAGTAAGCCTCTAGTTGACTAGCTCGTTGATCAAAGATGGTCAAGGTTTCCTGGCCATAGGCAAGTGTTGTCACTTGATAACGGGATCACATCATTAGGAGAATCATGTGATGGACTAGACCCAAACTAATAGACATAGCATGTTGATCGTGTCATTTTGTTGCTACTGTTTTCTGCGTGTCAAGTATTTGTTCCTATGACCATGAGATCATATAACTCACGGAAACCGGAGGAATGCTTTGTGTGTATCAAACGTTGCAACGTAACTGGCTGACTATAAAGATGGTCTACAGGTATCTCCGAAGGTGTTCGTTGAGTTAGTATGGATCGAGACTGGGATTTGTCACTCCGTGTGACGGAGAGGTATCTCGGGGCCCACTCGGTAATACAACATCACACACAAGCCTTGCAAGCAATGTGACTTAGTGTAAGTTGCGGGATCTTGTATTACGAAACGAGTAAAGAGACTTGCCGGTAAACGAGATTGAAATAGGTATACGGATACTGACGATCGAATCTCGGGCAAGTAACATACCGAAGGACAAAGGGAATGATATACGGGATTATATGAATCCTTGGCACTGAGGTTCAAACGATAAAGATCTTCGTAGAATATGTAGGATCCAATATGGGCATCCAGGTCCCGCTATTGGATATTGACCGAGGAGTCTCTCGGGTCATGTATACATAGTTCTCGAACCCGCAGGGTCTGCACACTTAAGGTTCAACGATGTTTTATGCATATTTGAGTTATATGGTTGGTTACCGAATGTTGTTCGGAGTCCCGGATGGGATCACGGACGTCACGAGGGTTTCCGGAATGGTCCGGAGACGAAGATTGATATATAGGATGACCTCATTTGGTTACCGGAAAGTTTTCGGGCATTACCGGAAAAGTTTTGGGCTCATCGGTAGTGTACCGGGAGTGCCGGGAGGGGTGACGGGGACCATCAAGAGGGGTGTCACGCCCCAAGGGGTCTCATGGGCTATGGGAAGAGATAAACCAGCCCCTAGTGGGCTGGAATAAGTTCCCACTAAGGCCCATAAGGTTTGAGAAGGAAAAACACAAGGTGGAAAGAGTTTCCAAGTGGGAAGGTGGAATCCTACTCCAAGTAGGATTGGAGTAGGACTCCTCCACCTCAAATTTCGGCCAAACCTTGAGGGTTTGAGGCTGCCTCCTCCCCTCCCTCCCTCCCTCCCTCCTATATATACTGAGGTATTAGGGCTGATTTGAGACAACTTTGCCACGGCAGCCCGACCACATATCTCCACGGTTTTACCTCTAGATCGCGTTTCTGCGGAGCTCGGGCAGAGCCCTGCTGAGACGAGAACATCACCAACCTCCGGAGCGCCGTCACGCTGCCGGAGAACTCTTCTACCCCTCCGTCTCTCTTGCTGGATCAAGTAGGCCGAGATCATCGTCGAGCTGTACATGTGCTGAACGCGGAGGTGCCGTCCGTTCGGCACTAGATCGTGGGACTGATCGCGGGACGGTTCGCGGGGCGGGTCGAGGGACGTGAGGACGTTCCACTACATCAACCGCGTTCACTAAAGCTTCTGCTGTACGGTCTACAAGGGTAGTACATCACACATCCCCTCTCGTAGATGGACATCACCATGATAGGTCTTCGTGCACGTAGGAAATTTTTTGTTTCCCATGCGACGTTCCCCAACAAAGATATACCGCTAAGGTAAGACAAGGCTAGCAGGACCTCCCGTCGTGTTGACGACCCTGATAAGAGCCGCGTATCTCAGTCTCAGGACACAACGGATGAGCTAGACGTCGGGATGGCTAAACCTCTGGGTGACCAGTGGGGCCCCGGACATCGCTCAGGTGGGACCAACACTCATGAGGAGCACTGGCCCGGGTTGTTGATTAAATTCCTCGGGGTAGCTATTCCCTATGTAGATTATTATGTGATTAGAAGATTCAAACCAATGTTGGGTCCTGCCGGACAAGCCTTAGCACTACGCGATTTATCAAGGGGGTCCCCATAACAACCCCGAACGTGTTAGGAGCGATCATTATGGAATCAAACACCGGTAACCGGTAACTAAGGCGGCAATGACGGAACAAAGCACCCGGCAAAAGGCTAGGCCTCCCATCATTTACCAAGTATATATTTGCATTAATTAAATAACAGAATTTAAGATAATGATATCAAGCTCATGTTATCACATGAGTCTAAACGCCTGCAACTAGCAATGCTAACATTAGTGGCTGAGCAAAGCCTCCTTAGCCATACAAGTTTTGCTCGGAAGGGGTACGGTGTTTGGGCTCATGGCATATGAAGAGGCAATTTAATTTCAGTGGTAGGCAGCAAGCAATATGACATGGAAATGAAACTAGCATAACAAGTCTAGAGATGGAATCAAGGTCATATCATCTTGCCTGTGATATCCTCAGCTTGGAATGGTTCTGGATCGTCCTGAACGTACTCTCCTGACTCCACGTATTCGTTCTCCGATCCCGGTGCTACCCAACATGAGAATAACAACCAATGAACAGCAGCACCACAAGATGCAACAATCACATGATGCATGAGATGAAAAATGGGCATGCATCACTAATTCTATCGCTAGCACAAGCAAATTAAACTACTGCAAGTTTCTGGACAGAACTGTACACTAAGCTATTTTGACATGCATGAGGATGGCATGAACAGATGCGGCACATGAAAATGATGCAAAACCATATAAAGTACATTGCAAACGGAGCTACGGATCAACGGGAATCAACGAAACAAGATATGAAGCTCTACGTAGAAGAATCAACACCACACCCACAATTGGCACAAATCTGGTATTTCCAGGTTGCCAAGACATGTACCAACCCAACATGAATGGATTGGAACAAGGGATAACAACACAACATCAACTAAGCACACACAATGGTCCAAAAGACTATACTACTCAATCTGCCATAATCTGCATCTTAGCTCTTTGTGAGCTACATGCAACATAGCTACGAATGATATATGTGGCTGTAGCCAATCAAGAACACTACAAGCACCAGCAAGAATCACAGCAAAAGGAATTAAACTCTAGAAGATACAAGACCACAAACTTTCCCAAAACCATCAGATCTCAGGGACTTGGTGAAAATTCCTGCACCTGAGTTTCTGTCTCTGTTCTGAAGCTTTTTGACAGCAATCAAAACACAACCTACTGGACTCCAAATGATTTCAAATTTTACATGGAACTTCACAAACATACCAGGTCCAAAATTCTAGCACTGAACTAAGGCTAGTTCTCAATACAATGACCAGCACATCCTCATCTATAAGAGAAGAAAATGCTTCCAGAATCCCAGACTTCGTGAAATTTCAGATTTCACTAAACAGGAATTTTTCAGCCACATGCCCACTTTGTCTAGGCATAGTTTGCACACACATAACACCAAGTGATAAATGACACCACTATGGTGTAGAGCAAAACCCCTACAACTATCACACAAAAACTCATGCCCTTGGGCTCCACCTATTCCATGGAATCAAAGATCAAACTTGCAACAAAAATGAATATGTCAACTCCATAAAGTTTCCTAATGGCAAAAAAAACTTCACCACTGGATTCCTTGGGAGATTCTACCCCAAAATCATCTATAATATGTGGACACTTACTTGGAACAAGTGACCACAAATTAAGGGAGAGAGAACTACTCCAAATCATGCCTAGGGAATGGGCATCATTTCATGTAGTTCCTACTAAAACAACATCTACAAAGGTTGAGATCATGTGCACAATGACAAAGTGACATGTGGGTTTGAACCCCATGTTTGTGTCATGCACATCAACTCACAACCACTTCTACCATGTTATCCACACATACAAATCACCATCCCCTCTCACATATGGACATGTGAGGGTGCATAGTTTGCAAAGATGGGGAAGTTATACACACACATATGTGAAGCAGAACATATAGCTAGTCCTACACATGCTAGTTACAACATACACTAACTACACTCACATCATGATTCCAACACCTACACACCCAAGCTTGCTCATGTGCTCATCAAGGCACCTCATACCTTGGCATGTGTGAGGCACACACACACATCAATCACACTAGCACCACATGGTGCAAGAGCCCAACACCAAGCACAAGAGAAACACACTCACATACATAACTATTCTAGTGCAAACCACAAGCTAATACACACACATCATGGTGTAGCTCATACCTACACTCATGCTCACATGGGTGTGTATGCATAAGTGTGTGGGGAGACACACACACATGCACAAAACTACTAACACACAAAGCTTAAACTCAAGGGCTTGTGCAATTGCACAAGCATGTGTGTAGGGTCACACACACACTTGCACACACACTCACCCTCAAGCACTCCCTCACACACACATAAATCTACACATCTACCCTAACACACATGAACACTACATAGATGCTCTCTCTCACTACTCCATCAAACAACAGGACAAAAAATATATGAGGGCACTTGTAACCCATTGATCTAGGCACAAGTGTAGCAAACAAAGCAAGGAAAAATAAAAATCAGAAAGAAGGAAAAGAAAAATGGGGTCTCTCTGGGATTCGAACCCCAGAGACCCTGGTGCAACACACCACACACAACCACTGCGCTACTGCTACTGCCTTTGACAAAGGGGTGGAATAAGCAGGGTAAGGCTTCCCTGTAGATCTCTGTCCCGAAAACAAACAACCAAAAGAAGGTGCCGAGGGGGGGACTCGAACCCACGCCCTCCTCATCAGGCACACGCACCACTACCACTACGCTACGGCTCGACGACTGACATAAGCGCGTGATAAAAACAGAAAAAGAGCCTTCCTCCTGCCTATCTGCTACTCTGAACTTCCTGCTCGCCGGAGACAGAGAACGTACGCGGTGCAGACTGCCCACGCCCAACGTCGATGAGGGGAACGCCCTGGCCGTGGCGCTGCTAGCACGAGGAGGGATGAAGCCCCCCTCCGCGCAACACACCTACACACAAAAACTCATGCATCTACTACCACATAGCGTCAACCTGCTACTGCTGCTGCTCGAGCAGCGAGAACGGCCACGCCCTCGTCGGATCCGGGCTGACCACGGAGGAGGAAGGATGGGGGAGGTGCGGCCTCACCTTGGGAAGGAAGGAGGGCTCCGATCTGAAGGGGAGGAAGCCGGACCGGAGGGGAAGAATACGTGATGACGGAGTTCCTGTCGTAGACCGAAGCAGGACGAAGTGCACCAGGACCGAGGTGCTGACAAGGTCGAGCTCGTCGGTGTGGTCGCTCCCCGACCCTACCGACGACGGGAATGGAACGCGGGGTCGAACCCCGAGCTCCTGGACATGGCGGACTCGCCGGACGGCGACGTACGCGGGGTAGACGCGGCGAGCTTCTTCCTCTCTCTCACTGCTGCTAGCTACAGACCTTACCAGGGAAGAAAGAAGAGATGGAGATGGGGATGGGGAGAGGTGGCGGCGGCGGCTGAGGGAATGGAGGGAACCCTAGGCGAGGGGGAGGCACGGACGCCCAGGCTAAATAGGGGGGCCCCTCGACGTTCGTGCAACGACGCCATCAACTCTCTCGGCTCTCGGCTGCTGACGGAAAGAAGGGCGCGGGGGAACGGCATCAGAAAGGAGGGAGGCGTCGTGGCACTGGGCTCCCATGCGCAAGGTGGGGATGGATGGGCCTCCTGCGCGGGAGCCAGCCCACCAGGGCGGCAGATAAGGGGAAAACCTTTCCCTGCTGGTTTCCTATTTACAGAAACAAATAGGGAAGAAAGAAATGCCCAAGGTAGTATACCATTGATGAAAAATAACACAAGCACAACCCTAGGCATGGAAAATCAATACCTAATCAATAAAAATAAGAACAATAATTTAGGAGCAAGTAAATATTTTACGAAACAGCATTAGTTGATCTGTTTTGTAATGTTTATGCACCTTTAAAACACCCATTCAAACCAGCAATTCACATCTCTCATCCACCACAATTCAAAGCTAACACTTGAGCATTTTCAAAAGGAGAAAGGAAGAAGTGCATCTTGACATAGAGTAGAAATTAGAGAGATAGGGAGGATGGTTTGCAACCTAAGCAAATACTATCACAAGCATTACCCCACACAAGCTATACCCCACATTGAAAAGGATCGAGATGGACCTAGAGGGGGGGTGAATAGGTACAAATCCAAATTTTAACAATTACTTAGCAATTTTAGGCTAAAGTGCGGAATATAAGTGTAAGCCTAATAATTGCTATGACAAAGAGTAAGCTATTAGGAGTGAAGCAAGGCAAGCGGTAAACAATAAGCAAATACAAGTATGTAATAAGGATTCACACAAGTAGAGAGTTAGGGTTAGGAATAACCGAAACTCCGAGAGAGACAAGGATGTATCCCGATGTTCACTTCCTTCGAGGGAAGCTACGTCACCGTTAGAGGGGCGGATGTTACCACGAAGGCACACCAACGCCACGAAGGCTCACCCTATTCTCCCTTTGAGATAACTCCATGAAGGCGTTTCTCAACCACTAGTGGTAAGCCTTGAGGTGGCTTCCAAACCTTCACAAACTTTCCGGGGGATATCACAATGGTTTGATTCCTCTCCGAAGACTCCTACCGCCTAGGAGTCTCCAACCTCCAAGAGTAACAAGATCACGGGGATTGCTCAAAACTTGCTCAAATCACAAATCACTTTGGTGGGAAGGAGGAGAGAGAGACGATCTATCTTTTGATTGGAACAACACTCAAAAGGACTCACAAATGCTCTTGGGATCTAGGATTTGGTGTAGACAAGAGTGAGTGAGAGGAAAGGTCTTCTTGGGTGTGTCTTAGCTGTGTTGAACACCCTTTCACGAGGTGGGAGAAGAGTATTTATAGTGTGGAGTGAAATCCAGCCGTTGGAGGTGCAATAAGTCACACAGGGTCCGGACGTCCGACACTTGTCGGAAGTCCGGGCGTCCGTGAGGGACCGGACGTCCGACAGGGGTCGGACGTCCGAGACCTGTAGGCATGCCTGGAACTCTTCTGAATTCATCAGCGGCCGGACGTCCGACATGAGTCGGTCGTCCGAGGCCTGTAGATGTGCCTGAAGTATTTGAATTCATCAGCATACGGACGTCCGGAGTGGCCCGAAAGTCCGTGTTATAGAGCACAATTTCTACTGGTGGTGGCTTCCGGATTTCCGATGGTGTCGGCCATCCGGCGCTCGGACGTCCGGAGGGAGCCGGATTTCCGAGATATAGTGCACACAAACTACTGGTGTTGACCTCCGGATTTCCGGAGCTTGGCCGGACGTCCGGCCCTCGGATGTCTGGAGGGAGCCGGATTTCCGAGATATAAGCCTAACAAACTACTGGTGTCCGGCTGCGGATTTCCGAAGCCAGCCGGACGTCCGGCCGTCGGACGTCTGGAGGGAGCCGGATGTCCGAGGAGATTGGACATATGTTGAATTGTAGAGAGTGGATAGTATGTGGTGTTTGATATGGTTGTAGAGATGTGGTATGAGCAAGTTTATCGCAAGGCCTGTGATCCCCTCTTAATAGTGTGGGATCCCTATACTCAATATTAGTAAACTCAAAAGACTATTTCTACAGCATCTCTTCTTAATCCCGAGTCTTCTCGAAATATAACTCACCAATCTTTTCAGGCAACCTTTGGCACATAAATCTTAATCTACTAAAGTACTTGCCGTCCTGAGATACACTCAACAAATAGGATTAGTTTCCTATGTATGTGTTGTCATTAACACCAAAAGACAATTAGGGGCATAGCATGCACTTTCAATCTCCCCCTTTTTGGTAGTTGATGATAGCATATACATAGGTCTCAAAAATATTAACCATACATTATAGTCTAGGAGATATTTAGTATGGAGCTCCCCCTTAGGATATGCATGATAAAGGAATCGAAGCTCCAAATGGATCGACATGGAAGAATAATAGATCATCATAGAAATAAAGGAGCAAGACATAATAGTCTATGATGATGTCATAGCAAATCACAACCATTCATAAGTAGCCATCCATGAGTTTTATCCATTACATTAAATCTCCAAAGACTAAAAATGACGAGAATAAAAATTTTACCTACGATACATTACTCCCCCTTTGGCACCAAGTACCAAAAAGGGAGCCATCAATAACACCAACCAAACTCAGAGCTCATCACCATCATCTTCAGCATTATCAGCCAAACCACTGCCCCCAGCCTCGTCAAAGAACTCAGACCACTCAGGACCAGAAGGGAAGCCAAAGTCAATGGAAGGAGCAGGAGGGGCCTCATCATCACTCATAGTAAGATCGCCCGAGGCTCTCAGACGAGACTTGAGGGCATTCTGAGAGGAAACTAAGCGGGAAACCACATCATGGGTTTGACCACACTGAAAGGAGACAGCCTTCATCAAAGCAGAGTGAGCTTTGCCAAGGAATTTGGCAATGCGACCGAGAGAAGCGGAGCTAGATGAAGGGGTGGCGGCCCGTGCAGCAGTGCGGCGAGTGGTAGTAGAGGAAGAAGGGGCGTGCTTGGGAGCAAAATCATTTGCCATGTGAGCGGGAATGGACCACTTGCGATGGATGTGAGTGGTAGCCACTGAGAAATCAGCAACGTGGTTAATAAGTGCCCGGATGAAAGGAGCATGAGGAAAGGCTCGCTTGTACTGAAAGCTAGCAAGCCGAATATCATGCCATAGGAAATGGGGCACATTGATTTTGGTCTTGGGGTTCTCGAACAAGTGGTACATGATGTTGATACAATAGCCACTGCAAGAACCCTTATCACCCATCTTGGGATAGATGGTGCGGATGACACACTGAAAGATAATGAAGTAAGGTGAGCGCCAGATGGATACCTGGTTAAGGTCCTTCTGGTGCTCATCCTCATCAAGCTCACGTAGTGGTTTGAGGAGGTGTCCACACACGTCAATAGTCTTAGGCGCATGGTTAGGATCATTCTTATGTATTTTATAACCGGAATGGGGAAAACCCAGAGCGGCAACAAAAGTAGCATAAGTGGCTTTGAAACGAACGTCCGAGGTCATCCAGGTGACAGTGTTGTCGGAGCCAAAGTGACATGTGGCATAGAATTGGTGGATGGCAGCAGCATTATAGTCGGAATGAAAAGCAAACGGGGTGGCAATCCCCAAAGACTCAATAAGCTCAATGGCACCGGGATATTTCGCCGGGTGCTTGCGAATATGCTCAATATCAATGTAAAGATGATTAGATAAGCCCTTAGGAACTATGACGGTGGAAAAGATGTTCGCCTGGACGTTTGTGCGAAAACGTGAATCCGTAGAATCACTGCCGACCTCGTATTGATTTACGTCGCGGCGGAAAGTAAGATAGGAAGCTGCCCCAAGTGTGGTAAAGTTTGTGATATTACGACCTAACGTGCCAGAGGCTCTAAGGAGATGCGGCGAGCTTCACCTTCAGGCTGGGCAGGAGGCGGTTGTGGCATGTAGGATGCCCTGCGAGACCCGAGCTTGGACCTTCGAGCGACGGGTTGAGGAAGTTCCTCGATGGCAAGCTGCTCCTCGAAGTCGGGGTCAGCATCATCAGACGGTGATGGAGACGGCGACCGCCGGGGCGGAGAACGCCGGGCAGCCCGTTTGAAGGGACGATGTGGCTCATCCGATTCTGACCACGTGTTCATAGGGATGCGAGAGGATGAGCCGGCCACGGTCTTCCGAGCGGTGTGCTTGGTCTTGCCCATGGAGCCCTACGCGGATTAAAAATCCCCAAATGAGGAACGAACAAGGAGAGACATGGGAGAAATCATATCCAATGCGAGAAAAGACGGAGGAGCAACCTGAGATGGATCCCGTGAAGAGTACGGACGGAGAAGCAGGGGATCCGCGGAGGAGATCGGTTCGATCTCGAGGAGGGCGGCGCTGGGGAGGAGCTCCTCGAGCTGCTCCCAGGGCTGGCGGCGGCGGCTGGGGGGAAATGGGGCGCAGGGGATTAGGGCAAAAGGCCCAGCCCCGCGCCCAGCTTTATATAGGGGCCCCGAGGCGTCGGACGTCCGGAGGTCGGACGTCCGAGAGGTGTCGGACGTCCGGAGGATGTTCTGGCGCCAGACGTCCGAGATGAGCCGGACGTCCGAGAGATAGAGGAGGGGAGTGTTTTGATGATGATGACTTGCATGGTATATATATATAAGACAAACTATGAGCATTGTTTTCCTAGAAGCATTACATGCATGAAATGATCTGTGCGTACGTTGTAAGCTTAAAAACACATAGAATTACTACGCACTCCCCCTAAATATATGCGCATATCAAGACACGACCATATTGTGAGTGTATGTATGTGTGCAAGATTTCAAGATATATTGTCAAGCTCCAAGATACCAAGTTCACGCCTAAGTTGACAGAACCTAGCTACGCTAAGTGGCTTGGTGAAAATGTCGGCTAACTGCATGTCGGTACCCACATGGGTAATATCAATGTCACCCTTTTGCACATGGTCTCTCAAGAAATGATACCTAATATCAATATGTTTTGTGCGAGGGTGATCAATGGGGTTTACGGAGATCTTTATGGCACTTTCATTATCACAGAGAAGAGGAACGTGTCGATACATGATACCATAATCCTTCAGTGTTTGCCTCATCCATAGCAATTGAGTAGCACAGTTTGCGGCTGCAATATATTCGGCCTCGGCCGTGGAGAGTGAAACACAGTTCTGCTTCTTCGAGGACCAACTTACCAACGAGCGTCCAAGAAACTGACATGCACCGGAAGTGGATTTCCGTCCCACTTTATCACCGGCCCAATCCGCATCAGAATACACAATAAGATCAAACTTTGCATCCTTAGGGTACCATAAGCCTAACTTTGGGGTGTGAACAAGGTATCTAAGAATGTGCTTAACCGTCGTGTGATGGCTTTCCATAGGGGAAGCTTGAAATCTAGCACATATTCCTACACTTAACATGATGTCCGGTCTAGATGCGCAAAGGTAAAGTAGTGAACCAATCATGGAGCGATAAGTAGATGGGTGAAAAGGAATACCGTTTGAGTCTTCATTTAGAACTACATCGGTGGCCATGGGTGTCTTCATTGGTTTAGCATTTGTCATATCAAATTTCTCAAGAATGTCCTTGAGATACTTAGTTTGAGACAAGAAAATCCCTTCTTGAAATTGTTGTATTTGAAAACCAAGAAAGAACTTCAAGTCCGTGTTGAGTGACATCTCAAAGGTCTTGGTCATGGAGGCCGCAAACTTCTTGCACAAATGGATGTTAGGAGAACCAAAAATGATTTCATCTACATAGATTTGGCATAAGATCAAATCACCATTTTCCCTCTTAGTAAAAAGAGTGGGATCGATCACCCCCACCAAAAAGCCATCATCGAGTAGGAACTTCTTAAGATGATCGTACCAAGCACGGGGTGCTTGTTTAAGACCATAAAGTGCCTTGTGAAGTTTATATACATTGTCTTTGTGATGAGGGTCAACAAACCGAGGTGGTTGTGATACATATACCTCTTCTTGTAGAGGACCGTTAAGAAAAGCACTTTTCACATCCATTTGATGCAAGGTAAAACCATTGAAAGTAGCATAGGCCAATAAAATGCGAATGGACACAAGACGAGCAACAGGGGCGAAAGTTTCACCAAAGTCCAAACCTTCAACTTGGGAGTACCCCTGTGCTACTAACCTTGCCTTGTTGCGTAGAACAATCCCGTTCTCATCTTCCTTGTTCTTGAAAATCCATTTAGTTCCAATAACATTATGTTCCTCAGTTGGTCGTTCTACCAATGACCATACTTCATTGCGTGTGAAACTGTTTAGCTCTTCTTGCATAGCAAGTAGCCAGTCATTGTCACATAGTGCATCCTGAACCCTGTGTGGCACGGTACTAGAGACAAACGAAAAGTGAGCACAAAAGTTTGTTAATTGTTTACGAGTCACTCTGCCTTCCGATACGCCTGTGAGGATTTGATCAATATCAACACGACCGACCACACGTGGCATGATGGAGGTCAAGGTTTCACGAGGTTCAACTTCGTTTCCATCATCAATGTCCTCAACATATGGATCATTTATGTGCGGAGGAAGATATTCCTCTTCGCGTTGCACCTATTGAGGTTCATCATCAAGCATACCCATACTTTGGTCTTCCTCTTGAAGATCAACTTGTTCTTGAGTGTCATCTCCCACTTGATCCTCAAAAACTGGCATGATGGGTGTGCTAATATCTTGAGGAGGTACGGGTAGTGAATTGTCTTGAGGATGCGAGATGTTCTCATCATCTTCATCATCATCATGGGGTCTTTGTTCCATAGGCAGAAGTGCACCTACACCCATGTTTAAGATATCTTGTGGAGAGTCTTCTTCACCTGCATCATTTAGATCAACTTGCTCCCCATGGGAGCGGTTAAATTCATCAAACATCACGTCACAGGTTTCTATAACACATCCAGTGGATTTGTTGTAGACTCTGTAGGCATGAGAGTTTGACCCATAGCCAACAAAAATCCCCTCAGTTGTTTTGGATTGAAATTTCCCTAACCGTTCCCGTTTGTTGAGGATGAAGCATTTGCATCCAAACACACGAAAGTACTTAACATTGGGCTTGTTCCCAGTTAGGAGCTCATATGGAGTTTTCTCCAATATTGATCGGAGGAAGAGTCGGTTTGATGCATGACATGCTGTGTTGACGGCCTCAGCCCAAAAGCTATGTGGTGACTTGTATTCATCTAACATGGACCTTGCCATTTCCACAAGTGTCCGGTTCTTTCTCTCTGCCACACCATTTTGTTGGGGGGTGTAAGGTGCGGAGTACTGATGTTCAATCCCCTCATCACTAAGAAATTCTTCCAGGGTGTAGTTCTTGAACTCAGAGCCATTATCACTTCTTACTGCCTTGATGTCCTTGTCAAACTTCTGCTGGGCTTGTTTGGCAAAGTCAATGGAAGTGACCTTCGTCTCGTCCTTGGACTTGAGAAAGAACACCCATGTATATCTTGAGTAATCATCAACAATGACTAGGCCATACTTTTTCCCTCCAAGACTTGCCCATGAAGGAGGCCCAAATAGATCAACATGAAGGAGCTCTAACGGCCTCGAAGTGGATACAACGTTCTTGGGTGGATGTCTTGATTGATGTTGCTTCCCAGCTATGCATGCACTGCACACACGATCTTTCTTAAAAGACACATTTGTTAGTCCAAGGATGTGATTACCGTTTAAGAGATTTTGAAGATTTTTCATGCCAACATGGGCGAGCCGGCGATGCCACAGCCATCCCATGTCGGCCTTGGCCATTAGACAAGTTGTATGGAAAGTGCTCTCTTTCGAGAAATCAACCGTGTAAAGGTTGCCATCCAACTCTCCAACGAAAGCCACTTCAAGAGTGTCTCTCTTAAAGACTTTCACATCCGTTAGTCCAAATAGTGTGTCATAACCAACGGAAGCCAATTGACGAACTGAAAGTAAATGATATTGAAGAGATTGGACAAGCATGACATTTGCAATAGACATGTCATTAGTGATTGCCACCTTGCCCAACCCAATTACCTGCCCTTTCGACCCTCCACCAAATACAATGCTCATGTATGGTCGAATGGCTTGCATGAAGTCATAGAGCAAGTTACTATCTCCGGTCATATGATTGGTGCATCCACTGTCGATCACCCATTTTGCTCCACCGGAGAAAACAGCCTGTAACGAATTAAGACTTGGTTTGAGGTACCCATTTTTTCATGGGGCCTTTCACATTAGTTACAAGAGTCTTAGGGACCCAAATGGCATAGAATCGAAATGCATTACAGGGACCAACAAATTTAGCATAAACTACTCCTTCCTTTGATTTGTGTAGTACATAGGATGGAGGCATGAATTCGGTTGTCTTGTTGTGAGTAGACGGACCCCTAGTGGCCGATCCACTCACAACCTTACCTTTCTCCGTGTGTCCCTCTGGTACAAATATTTCCTTAAGAGGAGTGGTACACTTGAGAGGAGATGCACTTTTCTTGGCAGTGCTTGGGTTGAACCCAAGCCCTTTCTTGGCGACACCTCCATTGTGTCGACTTAAGATCTCATTGAGAGTCTTTTGTCCTTGTGCACATGTCATGAGACCTCTGTCTAGCTATGCCCTTAACGTACAGTTTTCCTCAAGGATAGATGTCAGTTCACTACTAGGGTTAGTAGTGCAGGTATCAACATTTATAATAGGTGAGGAGTAGGCCTTAGCTAGAGTGTCAAGATAAGTGACCTTAAGTGCCTCAAAGCTCTTTGTAAGAACAGTGAATTTCTCTTCCTTGTCTTTGAGAGACAAGGATAGACGCTCACAGTCCTTAGAAATAGAAGCATGAGAGTTCACAAGTCGGTCTTTATCATTTAGTAATTCTCTGCACACATTTTCACCCTTTTTCAAGGAGGCAAGATCATTAGCATGTTTATCAAGGTTTTCACCTACTTTTGAACATAATGCATCATTTTGTGCTTCCTCATAAAGGACTTTCTGCTTAAGGAGTTCATTTCTCTCCTTCTCCTCAGTGACGAGGGTTTCGAGTTCCTTGATGGTATTGGTGTGCTTACTCATCATTTCCATAAGTATGTGAAACATAGTGAGCTTCTTTCCTTTAAGAGAGCACATAAATTTGTTCATTTCAGCAAACATGGGATGATCTAAATCATCATCCTCATAATGATCTTCCGCATCAAGATACTCATCAGAGTGGGTAGAAACTAGACTGAAAGAGTTTAACCGTGGGGTTACCTTAACCGTATCATGGGAGCTTTGGTCTTCCCCATCTCCCATGGCAGTATTTGCCATCAAACACTTGTGAGCATTGCCCTTGTAGTCCTTCGTATAGTTGTAGTGAACAACATCACCACTTTTGTTGACTAGCCTCAAGGTACTCTGTGTATCTTGAGCTACTCCGGCAACTCCACCAACATCTTCTGGATCTGATTCTTCTTGTGCAACCATTGCTCTTCCATCTGTCCTCTTGGACTTGGAGTTCATAGGGTTTGATAACTTCTTCTTTACAAAGGTCTTTGGAAACCTTGGTTTGTCTTCTCTCTTCTCATAAGGGCAGTCGTTGGAAAAGTGGTTGGTTTCCTCACAGTTATAGCATTTCCTTACCTTCTTCTTTGGAAATCTTCCCTTGAACTTCCCTGCACTGAACTTCTTCACAAAGAGAGCAATGTCCTCAAATGATGGGCTTTCATCAGAGTCAACATCATCACCATCTTGACAGTCATCATCACCTTCTTCTTCTTCACTTTCTTCTTCGTCATACTCATGCTTGGCTTTCAAAGCAAGATTGATCTTTGATGTTGAAGTGCCATGCATAGCTAGGTGCTTTGTTGCATTTGCCTTTGACTCTTCAAATAATTGGAAAGTGGATATGATGTCATCCGGAGTCATTTCTTTGAAAGCATGATGTTGTTTCATGTCACATACCATTTGATGGTGATATGGAGCAAGAGCGTGAAGTAACTTGTCCACAAGGAATCTCTTGGTCAGATTGAAACCATCTTGCGTCTTGTCACAGTCACATGACTCAATGTCTGCGGCGAGAGTCATGAGCCGTTCTAGTAGCTGCTTGGGAGATTCACCCTTTTCCATACAGAAATTCTGTAATTGCCCCTTGGCAATTTCATATTGGGCAAGCCGAAGAGTGGAGGTACCGGTCTTGGTCCTTATGATGCTGTCCCACAATTCCTTGGCACTTGTGATGTGAATGTAAGGTCTTCGTTGCTTGTCATTCATTCCTTTTCTTATGCACATGATCGCAGTGTCATTGAGATGCTTGTCATAAGTTTCTCTAGGTGTGAGACATCTTGGATCAACAGGATTGTACCCATACTCTAGGATGTCCATCTTGACATAGAGTAGAAATTAGAGAGAGAGGGAGGATGGTTTGCAACCTAAGCAAATACTATCACAAGCATCACCCCACACAAGCTATACCCCACATTGAAAAGGATCGAGATGGACCTAGAGGGGGGGTGAATAGGTACAAATCCAAATTTTAACAATTACTTAGCAATTTTAGGCTAAAGTGCGGAATATAAGTGTAAGCCTAATAATTGCTATGACAAAGAGTAAGCTATTAGGAGTGAAGCAAGGCAAGCGGTAAACAATAAGCAAATACAAGTATGTAATAAGGATTAACACAAGTAGAGAGTTAGGGTTAGGAATAACCGAAACTCCGAGAGAGACAAGGATGTATCCCGATGTTCACTTCCTTGGAGGGAAGCTACGTCATCGTTAGAGGGGCGGATGTTACCACGAAGGCACACCAACGCCACGAAGGCTCACCCTATTCTCCCTTTGAGATAACTCCACGAAGGCGTTTCTCAACCACTAGTAGTAAGCCTTGAGGTGGCTTCCAAACCTTCACAAACTTTCCGGGGGATATCACAATGGTTTGATTCCTCTCCGAAGACTCCTACCGCCTAGGAGTCTCCAACCTCCAAGAGTAACAAGATCAACGGGATTGCTCAAAACTTGCTCAAATCACAAACCACTTTGGTGGGAAGGAGGAGAGAGAGACGATCTATCTTTTGATTGGAACAACACTCAAAAGGACTCACAAATGCTCTTGGGATCTAGGATTTGGTGTAGACAAGAGTGAGTGAGAGGAAAGGTGTTCTTGGATGTGTCTTAGCTGTGTTGAACACCCTTTCACGAGGTGGGAGAAGAGTATTTATAGTGTGGAGTGAAATCCAGCCGTTAGAGGTGCAATAAGTCACACAGGGTCCGGACGTCCGACACTTGTGAAAAGGACGTGGATGTCGCCTAGAGGGGGGGTGAATAGGCGCTTTAAAATAGTTAAGGTTTAGGCTTGAACAAATGCGGAATAAAAATAATCGTTTAATATGTCAAGCACAAAACCTACAAACAACTAGGCTCACCTATGTGCACCAACAACTTATGCTAAGCAAGATAAACAACTAAGTGATAGCAAGATATATTACAATAAAGAATATGTCTATCACAAAGTAAAGTGCATAAGTAAAGGGTGGGTAAGAGATAACCGAGGCACGGGGAGACGGTGATGTATCCCGAAGTTCACACCCTTGCGGATGCTAATCTCCGTTAGAGCGGTGTGGAGGCACAATGCTCCCCAATATGCCACTAAGGCCACCGTAATCTCCTCACGCCCTCGCACAATGCAAGATGCCGTGATTCCACTAAGGGACCCTTGAGGGCGGTCACCGAACCCGTACGAATGGCAACCCTTGGGGGCGGTCACCGAACCCGTACACGTGGCAACCCTTGGGGGCGGTTACCGGTACCCGTACAAATTGCTCGGGGCAATCTCCACAACCTAATTGGAGACCCCGACGCTTCCCGGAGCTTCACACCACACTGATTGAGCTCCGAGACACCACCAAGCTTCTAGGATGCCAAAGCATCCACGAAGAACAATATCAAGGGTACTAAGTACCAAAGGTAGTAAGCTTCTCAACTTCTCACTTCCACATATCACCGTGGAGAACTCAAACCGATGCAACTAATGCAATGGCAAGAACACACAAAGTGGTCAAGTCCCTCACACTCAAATCCCTCCACAACAACAAAAGCTATGGAGAAATATGAGAGGAAGAACAAGGAGCTCACAAAGAACTCCAAGATCAAGATCCAAGGGGTTCCCCTCACATAGAGGAGAAAGAGATTGGTGGAGATGTGGATCTAGATCTCCTCTCTCTTTTCCCTCAAAAACAAGCAAGAATCATTGGAGGGATTGAGAGTAATCAAGATCTAAGAATGTCAACAATGGAGGTAGAACAAGAGCTCAACGGATGGATAAGACCAAGGGGGAAGAAGACCCCCTTTATATAGTGGGGGAAGGAATCAGACCGTTACCCCCACTTTCTACCCGAGCTCCAGCGGTACTACCGTTGGCTGCAGCGGTACTACCGCTGGCACTCCAGCGGTACTACCGCCAGCTAGCGGTACTACCGCTAGCTGCAGCGGTACTACCACTGGCACTCCAGCGGTACTACCGCTGGGCCCATGGTAGTGCAACGGCACTACCACCGCCAAGAAAGTCTTCGCAAAAAGGTCCATCCACGGACAACCGCTAGGCACGCGGTACTAAGCTCCTGGAGCGGTACTACCACTGACCAGGGGCGGTACTACCGCCAGTCAGCGGTACTACCGCTAGGGCCAGCGGTACTACCGCCAACTCCAGCGGTACTACCGCTAGGTCCAGCGGTACTACCGCTCGCCACTAAAACAGCCATAACTTTCGCATACGAGCTCCGAATCGAGCAAACCCAAGCTTGTTGGATTCAGGACGACAAGGGCTATCCAAACAGCGACCATGCGGTTATGAATATGCCAAAGATCTAGAGATGTGAGATCTCTATGAATGAAGAACCGGCAAGAACTCCAACATCGAAAACATCATAGTAGATGCATATGGACTCCGTTTTCGATGAACTCGAGCTTGTCACGAAGATGACCATAAGCTCTAAAACTCACAAAGAGAAACACCAAACAAGAACCAAGAAGTATGATGCAAGGATGCAAATGGTTTGAGCTCTCAACGAACGATACGATCAAGCTACTCACTTGAGAGCCCCCCTTGATAGAACAGCAATCTATCCTAACCAGAAAACCTATCAAGGGCAAACCTATACCTTGCACCTCGTCCTCTTGAGCTAGATGATGATGATCTTGGCTTCCTCAAGATGGACCACCTTTCTTGATTGTGTTGGCTTGATGAAGACTAGTTGATTTCTCCCCCATACTCACTATCGGTGAGCCACTCTTCAGCATATCTTCACAAGTCCATTGCCACCACAATGGACGACAAGCTTCAAGCATGCTATCTTCATGCTGATCCACTTGAACTTGCACATCGCAATCTTGATGACGATCACAACTTGACGTCATACTCCATGGGTTGTATGAGATCTTCCCTTTGACGCAAGCCCATGGAAACACACCTAACCCCCACATAGAACTCTCACGAAGACCATGGGTTAGTACACAAACACGTAATGGACAATGATTACCATACCATGGGATCACTTGATCCCTCTCGATACATCTTGTACGCTTTGTGTGTTGATCATCTTGATTTACTCTTTGTCTGAGATCTTGATCAACCATTGATGATGATCACAACTTGACGTCATACTCCATGGGTTGTATGAGATCTTCACTTTGACGCAAGCCCATGTAAACACACCTAACCCCCACATAGAACTCTCACGAAGACCATGGGTTAGTACACAAACACGTAATGGACAATGCTTACCATACCATGGGATCACTTGATCCCTCTCGGTACATCTTGCACGCTTTGTGTGTTGATCATCTTGATTTACTCTTTGTCTGAGATCTTGATCAACCATGTGTCTCTATGACCATTCTTTGGATAATACCTTGAATACCATCTTGGTCATCATATAAACTCCTTGAACCCAACTGATGGACTTCAAGAAGTGCCTATGGACAAATCCATACCATGGGATCACTTGATCCCTCTCGGTACATCTTGTACGCTTTGTGTGTTGATCATCTTGATTTACTCTTTGTCTGAGATCTTGATCAACCATGTGTCTCTATGACCATTCTTTGGATAATACCTTGAATACCATCTTGGTCATCATATAAACTCCTTGAACCCAACAGATGGACTTCAAGAAGTGCCTATGGACAAATCCTATAAATGTAACTTAAGGCAACCATTAGTCCATAGGAATTGTCATCAAGTACCAAAACCACAGATGGAGATATATGCTCCAACAACTTGTCGGAAGTCCGGGCGTCCGTGAGGGACCGGACGTCCGACAGGGGTCGGACGTCCGAGAACTGTAGGCATGCCTGGAACTCTTCTGAATTCATCAACGGCCGGACGTCCGCAGGAGTCGGTCGTCCGAGGCCTGTAGATGTGCCTGAACGTATTTGAACTCATCAGCATACGGACGTCCGGAGTGGCCCGAAAGTCCGTGTTATAGAGCACAATTTCTACTGGTGGTGGCTTCCGGATTTCCGATGATGTCGGACATCCGGCGGGAGCCGGATTTCCGAGATATAGTGCACACAAACTACTGGTGTTGACCTCCGGATTTCCAGAGCTTGGCTGGACGTCCGGCCCTCGGACGTCCGGAGGGAGCCGGATTTCCGAGATATAAGCCTAACAAACTACTGGTGTCTGGCTGCGGATTTCCGAAGCCAGCCGAACGTCCGGCCCTCGGACGTCCGGAGGGAGCCGGATGTCCGAGGAGACTGGACATATGTTGAATTGTAGAGAGTGGATAGTATGTGGTGTTTGATATGGTTGTAGAGATGTGGTATGAGCAAGTTTATCGCAAGGCCTGTGATCCCCTCTTAATAGTGCGGGATCCCTATACTCAATATTAGTAAACTCAAAAGACTATTCTACAGCATCTCTTCTTAATCCCGAGTCTTCTCGAAATATAACTCACCAATCTTTTCAGGCAACCTTTGGCACATAAATCTTAATCTACTAAAGTACTTGCCGTCCTGAGATACACTCAACAAACAGGATTAGTTTCCTATGTATGTGTTGTCATTAACACCAAAAGACAATTAGGGGCATAGCATGCACTTTCACACATGCAACATCATCACAAGGCAACACATGAAATCACAAGAACACAATGCAACAACAAGAACACATGGCATGATAAGGAATGCATGCATGCAAAGGAAGAGAAAAAATAATAAGGTGACATCACATGAAATAATGAGCATGGGCTCTCTCATAGCATGACAAGGTGGACCCACATGAGTTAGGTTCCAAATATGGCAAGGTTTACATCTGGGGCACTACAAACTCTCCCACACCACAAAGAAGATCTCGCCCTCGAGATCTAAGACTGAAAGAAATCAGGGTATTCGGAACGGAGGTGATCCTCGCGTTCCCACGTAGCCTCTTTATCGGAATGGTGTGACCACTGCACTTTGAGAAACTTGACAGTCTTGTTACGGGTCTTGCGCTCAGTCGCCTCGAGAACCGCAACTGGATGCTCACGATAAGAAAGGTCAGGCTGAAGGTCGATATCTTGAAGATGCACAGTGTGCTCGGGGGTCTTGAAACACCTCCGAAGCTGAGAAACATGGAACACATGATGGACATTTGCAAAGGTTGACGGAAGCTCGAGCTGGAATGCAAGGTCGCCCCTCTTGCCAACCACTCTGAACGGACCAACGAAACGAGGCGCAAGCTTGCCTTTGATGCCAAAGCGCTCCATACCCTTCATAGGCGACACCTTGAGATAGACTAAGTCATCAAGCTCATAGGACATGTCACGGTGCTTGCTATCGTAATAGCTCTTCTGACGGGACTGCGCTGCTCTGAGGTTGTCGCGAATGATCCGACACATCTCCTCAGCTTCTTATATCATATCATTGCCAAGGATCTGACGCTCGCCTGTCTCGGACCAGTTGAGCGGAGTACGACACTTCCTGCCATAGAGAATTTCAAACGAAGCCTTGCCGGAACTATCTTGAAAACTATTGTTATACGAGAACTCCGCGAAAGGCAGAAAATCTTCCCACTTCATGCCAAAAGAGATAACACAGGCTCTCAGCATGTCCTCAAAACTTGATTCACTCTCTCCACTTGACCACTAGTCTGAAAATGGAACGTTGTGCTGAAGCGGATCTTCGTGCCCATAGCAGACTGAAAGGAGTCCCAGAACTTGGAAGTGAAGATACTTCCGCGATCTGAAGAGATCATCATAGGTACGCCGTGCAAAGAGACAATCCTGGAGGTGTACAACTCTGCCAGCTGAGCTGCTGAAATGGACTCCTTGACTGGAAGGAAATGAGCCACTTTACTCAATTTGTCGATGACGACGAAGATAGCGTCATTGCCCTTCTTGGACTTCGGAAACCCGGTGACGAAGTCCATCTCAATGTGATCAAACTTCCACTCGGGAATCGGCAAAGGCTGCAAGAGGCCCGCTGGTCTTTGATGTTCTGCTTTCACCCTTCGACGTACATCACACTCGTTTACAAATTGTGCAATTTCACGTTTCATACGAGTCCACCAGAAAGTCTGCTTCAAGTCATGGTACATTTTGGAACTTCCAGGATGAATAGAGAGCAGAGAGTTATGAGCTTCTTCCATGATCACCTTCCTTAGATCACCTTTCGGGACGACAAGGCGATCCTCGAAAAACAATGTGTCCCTGGCATCAACAGTGAAACACTTATACTTGGGGAGACTCTTTCCCATGCCAATCTTGACCTTCTTCACCATAGCGTCAAGTAGCTGAGCTGCTGTGACCTGATCTTCCAAGGTAGGAGAGATCTGAAGGTTCGCAAGAAAACCCTGAGGAACTAGCTGAAGATTAAGCTTCCTGAAAGACTCAGAAAGACCCGGCTGTAGAGGTTGCAGAATCAGACTGTTGCAATATGCCTTCCTGCTCAATGCATCTGCCACAACATTTGCCTTGCCTGGCATGTACTCAACACTCGGATTAAAATCCTGGAGCATTTCCACCCGACGTGTTTGCCGAAGATTCAAGTTAGGCTGAGTGAAGATGTACCTGAGGCTCTTGTGATCGGTGAAAACTTCAACCTTACATTCCAACAAGAGATGTCTCCAAGTCATCAAGGCGTGCACAACAGCTGCTAGCTCGAGATCGTGCACAGGATAGTTCTTATCCGCAGGCTTCAACTGCCCGGAGGTATAAGCAACCACCTTCCTATCTTGCATCAAGACTGCACCGAGACCCAGGAGAGAAGCGTCGCAAAAGACCTGGTACGGCTTGGAATCATCCGGAGGGGCCAATACCGGAGTGGAGATAAGCTTCTCTTTGAGTGTATCGAAAGCCAGTTGACACTCTGGAGACCAAACATACTTGACACCCTTCTGAAGAAGACTAGAGAGCGGCTTGGCGATTTTGGAGAAGTTCTCAACGAATCTTCTGCAATATCCGGCAAGTACGAGAAAGCTTCGAAGTTGCTTCACATTCTGCGGAGGTTCCCATTCAACAATGGCTTGAACCTTGGACGGGTCAACCTTAATGCCCTCGGCAGAGATAATATGCCCAAGATAAACCACTTCTTTCAGCCAGAACTCGCACTTGGAAAACTTGGCATATGGCTTGTACTCTCTCAGTTTATCAAGCACCAACCTGAGATGTCTTTCATGTTCTTTCTCATTCTCAGAAAAGACCAGAATGTCGTCGAGATAGAGAAAGACAAATTCATTCTTGTATGGTGAGAAAATATAGTTCATCAATCGACAAAAAGTCGGAGGAGCATTAGCCAGACCAAAAGACATGACCGTATACTCATACGAGCCAAAACTAGTCCTGAATGTCGTCTTCGGAATGTCTTCCTCGCGAATGCGAATCTGATGATAGCCCATTCTGAGATCAAGCTTGGAGAATACTTTAGCACCTTTCAACTGTTCGAACAACTCAGTTATGTTCGGAAGTGGATATTTGTTCTTGATTGTCTTCGTGTTCAATGGGCGGTAATCGACACACAGCCGGTCCGAACCATCCTTCTTCTTGACAAATAGTACACCACATCCCCACGGAGACGAGCTTGGTATGATCAAACCCAAACGCTCCTGCTCATCGAGTTGCCTCTTGAGTTCCTTCAACTCTTCTGGACCCAGCTTGTACGGCCGTTTGCACACTGGCTCTGTGCCTGGCTCAAGCTCAATGACGAACTCAACTTCACGGTGCAGAGGCATGCCTGGCAACTCTTCAGGAAACACATCTTGATATTCGCAGACTACTGGAACTTGCTCAATAGGATTGATCTCACCCTTTTCATTCAAGGAGAACAAACGGATTGTATCATCGCGCGCCGCGAATATAATCACATCCTCCGAAGAGTGGGTAAGCTTGACTTATTTAGCTTCACAATCAATTGACGCCTTGTTCATGGCCAACCAGTCCATACCAAGAATCAAGTCGATGTCGGACTTGCCCAAGACATATGGAGAGGCCAGAAAAGAATAATTGCCCATCTTGATAGAAACATCGGGAGCACGAGTACTAGCATGCATGAACTTTCCTGGTGAAACTACTGACAACGGACTAGGAAGCTCTTCAACAGGAACATTATGCTTGGATGAAAATGGAATGGAGAGGAACGAATGCGAAGCACCAGAATCAAATAACACTTTAGCAGGAAAATCATTGACGAGGAGGTTACCCATGATCACATCAGAGGAGTTGTCTGCTTCAGCTGCATTCACCATGTTGACTCGAGCTGATCTGGGGTTGAATTTGACAAGAGCATTGCTTGGAGGTTTGCCTGGAGGAGGAGGCGGAAGACGGAGCTGAGACGTACATTTGTTGGCATAGTGACCCTTCTGCCCACATTTGTGACAAGTGACATCTGCTGGCTGCCGGAACTGAGTCTGAGGAGGCCCTTGCTTCTGATGCTGGTATCTCTGCTGGAAGTCAGGGTTGGGTGGGTGGGAAGAACCACGTCCACCTGAGTGCTTCAGCTGCTGTGAGTGCCGAGGAGGAGGAGGAGAAACCCAAAACTTCTGTTCTTCTGAACCACCTGAGTCGAGGAAGAGCTGGAATCTCTGAAGCGCTTCTTGGAATTCTCCACCCTGAGCAAGGCTGCCTCTGCTCTGAGAGCTAAGTTGTAGAACTTGTCAAACTCCTCAGGATCGTGCAAAGCAAGCGCTAACTGCAAATCCTCCTTCAAGCCACCCCTGAACTGGTAGATCTTGCTCTTCTGATCCGGGACATCCTGCAACGCGTAACGGGCCAGCTCGTGGAACTCGACATTGTACTTGTACACAGAATTGCTGCCCTGCTTCAAACGCCTGAACTTCTCAAGCATCTCCTCAACAAAACTGGAAGGGATGTAGTGGGACCTGAAGTCACGACAAAACTCGTCCCAAGACATCACCCTGCCACCTCTGGAGTCCTTAAGCTGGTGCCACCAAATAGAAGCCTGCCCTTTCAACTGAAACGTAGCAAACTTGACATAGTCCTCCGGACGCACATTGCTACACTCAAAATGCTTGTTCATATCACGGATCCAATCTTCCACATCAAACGTATGGTCGCAAGAAGTGAACGTCTTAGGCTGGTTTGATAGGAACTGACTCAGATTGGCGAAGTGATTGCCACCCTGCTGGAAATTGCCCTGCTGATGATTGGCTCTCTCCTGGATCAACTGCAACAGCATCTGAGTGTTTGCATTAGTAGCTGCCATCATCGCCTGCCAGGCCTCTGCAGGAGGAGGCGGCGGAGGAGGAGGAGGAGGAGGTGGAGGCGGCATATCCTCACGCCCTGGGGTCTGACGAGTCGGTGGAGCCATCCTGAAGACGAACAACATATTAGTCCACAAAATAATTGAAGATATTGCTGAATCAAAAGACAGAATATCTAAACAGAATTTAGCATTGCACTCGAACAACATAGCAAGAGTGCATCCTCAAAGTAACAGACGACAAAATTCTGATAAGGACCACTGCAAACAAGTGTGAGCTAGAACTGCTCGGAACAAACATATGATCGAGATTTCCCAAACCTCAATCAAGCGTCTGTATGAAGATATCCCTATAAGATACTACTAGATATCCCACCTATGAATTCCCGAAATAACTGGTCATGCAATCTGGTACACGGATACAAGGAGTATTTCACACAGCTCCTAAACTAACCCGTCACCTGTATCACATCCTTCAACACACAGCCAGCATCTCGAACCTTCATCTACAACTGATCCTCGTGATCACAACGATACCAAGTGTGGTAATACCCCCGAACAATCTACACCAGTACTGGGGACATCGGGGTTATCTCACCACTACCCGTATTGAAGCAATAACGAACACCCTCCGTTCTTAGATACTCAGAAATCTGAGTGATGGCGATGTGCGCGATAATCCCTGGAGCTCAACTCCCCTGATACTTAGAGCAGATAGGAGGCACCAGGACATGATTCCGTCACATCAAAATCATATAGATTTCACAAATACCCACGTGATCCTAAAAAAAATTTTGAGCGAGAAAAGGAGTAGAGTAAAAGATTTCCTAAGACGGGAACCTCACCAGAGCATAGAAGAGGAGAAAAAAGAATCCTACTCTCCGATATAACTAAGACTCAAAACATTTTCTAGACTCGACTCGGCCAAGTACGATCACACAAAGGCTCCTATGGTCGTAAGGCTCTGATTACCAACTTGTAACGACCAAGATGCGGTCCTTTCCGACCTGGGGGTCGAGGGCCCCGAATAGGAAAGAAGCGCATCTAAGCGTTTCGCAAGCAAGTAACATAGCACAAATAATAATACAAGTAGACAATTCGGGATTCAACTGTCTTCTTATTAATAACTCAGAGTGCATCACAGATACAATCAAGGTAGTTCCGCTACGGACTACAAAACATGGAAATGCTATGCTACCCTGCCTGCAGGCCCACGATCACGACCACGCCTCACTCCTCTGGATAGTTCACGTAGAGGCGGTCTGTCTCCTCGTCGTACTGCCACGCTAGTTGGGTGCCGTCGGGATCATCTGTCTTTGGAGTACCTGTACCTGCTAGGAGTTCCGGAGGAATCCGTGAGCCACGGGGACTCAGCAATCTAAGACCTTGGTGCCAGAACTAGTCATGTTATTAGGTAGGGTAGGGGTGAAGTGTATCAGGCTGCAGCATCCTATGCTTGATTAAGTGGCTAACTTACGCAAAGTAGAAGTGAAGGTGGTTTACACTAGCGGCCAGGATTACTTGATCACTAAGTGATCCTGAACACCTACCTACGTCACTCATAACTCCACCGTGTTCCCGATCGAAGAGAGATCTTCGAAGGGACAGTCACGGTTACGCTCACAGTTGGCAATTTTATTAGTTTATGTTTAAGTTCTCTAATATCGGATGTTAACAAAATATTCCAAGTTGCCACATAACCGCGGGCACAGCTTTCCGAAAGATTAAACCCTGCAGGGGTGCTCCAACTAGTCCATCACAAACGAACACAGGCCGCAAAGGCATCCTCTATCACGAATCTCGTGACCTCGTCGGATTCCTTAGAGGAAAACCTCAACTCTGGGGAGAACCAAAGCTTCACTGGGATTCCTATACGCAAGATATACCGCTAAGGTAATACAAGGCTAGCAGGACCTCCCGTCGTGTCGACGACCCTCATAAGAGCCGCGTATCTCAGTCTCAGGACACAACGAATGAGCTAGACGTCGGGATGGCTAAACCTCTGGGTGACCAGTGGGGCCCCGGACATCGCTCAGGTGGGACCAACACTCATGAGGAGCACTGGCCCGGGTTGTTGATTAAATTCCTCGGGGTAGCTATTCCCTATGCAGATTATTATGTGATTAGCAGATTCAAACCAATGTTGGGTCCTGCCGGACAAGCCTTAGCACTACGCGATTTATCAAGGGGGTCCCCATAACAACCCCGAACGTGTTAGGAGCGATCATTATGGAATCAAACACCGGTAACCGGTAACTAAGGCGGCAATGACGGAACAAAGCACCCGGCAAAATGCTAGGCCTCCTGTTATTTACCAAGTATATAGTTGCATTAATTAAATAACAGAATTTAAGATAATGATATCAAGCTCATGTTATCACATGAGTCTGAACGCCTGCAACTAGCAATGCTAACATTAGTGGCTGAGCAAAGCCTACTTAGCCATACAAGTTTTGCTCGGAAGGGGTACGGTGTTTGGGCTCATGGCATATGAAGAGGCAATTTAATTTCAGTGGTAGGCATCGAGCAATATGACATGGAAACGAAACTAGCATAACAAGTCTAGAGATGGAATCAAGGTCATATCATCTTGCCTGTGATATCCTCAGCTTGGAATAGTTCTGGATCGTCCTGCACGTACTCTCCTGACTCCACGTATTTGTTCTCCGATCTCGGTGCTACCCAACATGAGAATAACAACCAATGAACAGCAGCACCACAAGATGCAACAATCACATGATGCATGAGATGAAAAATGGGCATGCATCACTAATTCTATCGCTAGCACAAGCAAATTAAACTACTGCAAGTTTCTGGACAGAATTGTACACTAAGCTATTTTGACATGCATGAGGATGGCATGAACAGATGCGTCACGTGAAAACGATGCAAAACCATATAAAGTACATTGCAAACGGAGCTACGGATCAACGGGAATCAACGAAACAAGATATGAAGCTCTACGTAGAAGAATCAACACCACACCCACAATTGGCACAAATCTGGTATTTCTAGGTTGCCAAGACATGTAACAACCCAACATGAATGGATTGGAACAAGGGAGAACACCACAACATCAACTAAGCATACACAATGATCCAAAATATTGTAGTACTCAATCTGCTGTAATCTGCATCTTAGCTCTTTGTGAGCTACATGCAACATGGCTACAGCCCTCCAAATATGACAAATGATATATGTGGCTGTAGCCAACCAAGAACACTACAAGCACCAGCAAGAATCACAGAAAAAGGAATTAAACTCTAAAAAATACAAGACCACAAACTTTCCCAAAACCATCAGATCTCAGGGACTTAGTGAAAATTCCTGCACCCGAGTTTCTGTCTCTGTTCTGAAGCTTTTTGACAGCAATCAAAACACAACCTACTGGACTCCAAATGATTTTAAATTTGACGGGGAACTTCACAAACATACCAGGTCCAAAATCCTAGCACTAAACTAAGGCTAGTTCTCAATACAATGACCAGCACATCCTCATCTATAAGAGAAGAAAATGTTTCCAGAATCCCAGACTTTGTGAAATTTCAGATTTCACTAAACTGGAATTTTTCAGCCACATGCCCACTTTGTCTAGGCATAGTTTGCACACACATAACACCAAGTGATAAATGACACAACTATGGTGTAGAGCAAAACCCCTACTACTAACACACATAAACTCATGCCCTTGGACTCCACCTATTCCACGGAATCAAAGATCAAACTTGCAACAAAACTGAATATGTCAACTCCATAAAGTTTCCTAATGGCAAAACAAACTTCACCACTGGATTCCTTGGGAGATTCTACCCCAAAGTCATCCATAATATGTGGACACTTACTTGGAACAAGTGACCACAAATTAAGGGAGAGAGAACTACTCCAAATCATGCCTAGGGAATGGGCATCATTTCATGTAGTTCCTACTAAAACAACATCTACAAAGGTTGAGCTCATGTGCACAATGACAAAGTGACATGGGGGTTTGAACCCCATGTTTGTGTCATGCACATCAACTCACAACCACTTCTGCCATGCTATCCACACATACAAATCACCATCCCCTCTCACATATGGACATGTGAGGGTGCATAGTTTGCAAAGGTGGGGAAGTTACACACACACACATATGTCAAGCACAACATATAGCTAGTCCTACACATGCTAGTTAGAACATACACTAACTACACTCACATCATGATTCCAACACCTACACACCCAAGCTTGCTCATGTGCACATCAAGGCACCTCATACCTTGGCATGTGTGAGGCACACACACACATCAATCACACTAGCACCACATGGTGCAAGAGCCCAACACCAAGCACAAGAGAAACACACTCACATACATAACTATTCTAGTGCAAACCACAAGCTAATACACACACATCATGGTGTAGCTCATACCTACACTCATGCTCACATGGGTGTGTATGCATAAGTGTGTGGGGAGACACACACACATACACAAAACTACTAACACACAAAGCTTAAACTCATGGGCTTGTGCAATTGCACAAGCATGTGTGTAGGATCACACACACACTTGCACACACACTCACCCTCAAGCACTCCCTCACACACACATAAATCTACACATCTACCCTAACACACATGAACACTACATACATGCTCTCTCTCACTACTCCATCAAACAACAGGAAAAAAAAATATGAGGGCACTTGTAACCCATTGATGTAGGCACAAGTGTAGCAAACAAAGCAAGGGAAAACAAAAATTATAAAGAAGGAAAATAAAATTGGGGTCTCTCTGGGATTCGAACCCCAGAGACCCTGGTGCAACACACCACACACAACCACTGCGCTACTGCTACTGCCTTTGACAAAGGGGTGGAATAAGCAGGGTAAGGCTTCCCTGTAGATCTCTGTCCCGAAAACAAACAACCAAAAGAAGGTGCCGAGGGGGGGACTCGAACCCACGCCCTCCTCATCAGGCACACGCACCACTACCACTACGCTACGGCTCGACGACTGACATAAGCGCGTGATAAAAACAGAAAAAGAGCCTTCCTCCTGCCTATCTGCTACTCTGAACTTCCTGCTCGCCGGAGACAGAGAACGTACGCGGTGCAGACTGCCCACGCCCAACGTCGATGAGGGGAACGCCCTGGCCGTGGCGCTGCTAGCACGAGGAGGGATGAAGCCCCCCTCCGCGCAACACACCTACACACAAAAACTCATGCATCTACTACCACATAGCGTCAACCTGCTACTGCTGCTGCTCGAGCAGCGAGAACGGCCACGCCCTCGTCGGATCCGGGCTGACCACGGAGGAGGAAGGATGGGGGAGGTGCGGCCTCACCTTGGGAAGGAAGGAGGGCTCCGATCTGAAGGGGAGGAAGCCGGACCGGAGGGGAAGAAGACGTGATGACGGAGTTCCTATCGTAGACCGAAGCAGGACGAAGTGCACCAGGACCGAGGTGCTGACAAGGTCGAGCTCGTCGGTGTGGTCGCTCCCCGACCCTACCGACTACGGGAATGGAACGCAGGGTCGAACCCCGAGCTCCTGGACATGGCGGACTCGCCGGACGGCGACGTACGCGGGGTAGACGCGGCGAGCTTCTTCCTCTCTCTCACTGCTGCTAGCTACAGACCTTACCAGGGAAGAAAGAAGAGATGGAGATGGGGATGGGGAGAGGTGGCGGCGGCGGATGAGGGAATGGAGGGAACCCTAGGCGAGGGGGGAGGCACGGACGCCCAGGCTAAATAGGGCCCCCCCCTCGATGTTCATGCAACGGCGCCGTCAACTCTCTCGGCTCTCAGCTGCTGACGGAAAGAAGGGCGTGGGGGAACGGCGTCAGAAAGGAGGGAGGCGTCGTGGCACTGGGCTGCCATGCGCAAGGTGGGGGTGGATGGGCCTCCTGCGCGGGAGCCAGCCCACCAGGGCGGCAGATAAGGGGAAAACCTTTCCCTGCTGGTTTCCTATTTACAGAAACAAATAGGGAAGAAAGAAATGCCCAAGGTAGTATACCAGTGATGAAAAATAACACAAGCACAACCCTGGGCATGGAAAATCAATACCTAATCAATAAAAATAAGAACAATAATTTAGGAGCAAGTAAATATTTTACGAAACATCATTAGTTGATCTGTTTTGTAATGTTTATGCACCTTTAAAACACCCATTCAAACCAGCAATTCACATCTCTCATCCACCACAATTCAAAGCTAACACTTGAGCATTTTCAAAAGGAGAAAGGAAGAAGTGCATCTTGACATAGAGTAGAAATTAGAGAGAGAGGGAGGATGGTTTGCAACCTAAGCAAATACTATCACAAGCATCACCCCACACAAGCTATACCCCACATGCAACATCATCACAAGGCAACACATGAAATCACAAGAACACAATGCAACAACAAGAACACATGGCATGATAAGGAATGCATGCATGGAAAGGAAGAGAAAAAATAATAAGGTGACATCACATGAAATAATGAGCATGGGCTCTCTCATAGCATGACAAGGTGGACCCACATGAGTTAGGTTCCAAATATGGCAAGGTTTACATCTGAGGCATTACAGCGAGCTTGGCGACCGCGCGTGAGGTGAAGTCGTGGGCTTCGCTGTCATCACGTGCTCGCTGGCTTCGCCGTCATCACTGGCGAAATAGAAAAGGTAAACTACGCCCCCTTCCCCGCCCACACTATGGATTTCGCGCTTGTTTTCCGCGGCTATCGCGTTTGTTCTGCGATGGTTAGGTTAGGTTTCGCGGCGTTCATCTCTCGATCTTAAATTTTTATATTTTTAGCAATGAATTTAGGTGATGGTATGGTCGAACTGGGTTCTAGTGATGACATATGTTGAAGGTGTGTGTGTCCCCTGATGTAGACGTTGAAGTGTTTGGTGGTGATTTTTTTGTAGCAGGCAAGTTTCGGTTTGTACTTCGGAGATGGGGTAGTTGTGAGCTAACGGATTTTGTGCTGGAGATAGGAGTGTTTTGGGGTAGGAGGCAAGTTCATGCTGACCATCAAGCAAGTTTCAGTATGTTTTGTGGCCCGTAGTTGCCACACAAAGGTGGGTAGTAGTGTTTTCCGTGCATAGAGGTGGGTAGTTGTGTTTTGTAATTGGCATTTGGTAGTGGATAACACTGCTTTTTTGTATTAGACAAATTCATACTGATTATCATGAAAATTGGTATGTTAGGTGTCTAGTTGCCATCCAGTGGTTTTTGGCTGTGTGTAGTAGTGTTTTCCGAAGCAGGCAAGTTCATTCCAGGTTTTATTTTGATATGTTTGGTTGGTAGTTGTGATACAGTTTTTTTATGGTGGTTGCTATAGTTACGGTAGATTGTTTGAACTTACGTGCCACACACACATAATGCAAGCCATCAAGGGATGCAAAGTTATCTTCCCCTACACACATAAGTTAGCACCACTTTATGCGCTCACATGTGCAAGCAGTCAAGGGAGACATCTCATGCCCCCCCCTGCACACATAAGTTGCCCTCCTTCTTGCACGTGCATTGCCCTCCTTCTTGCACATACATGTGCAAGCATTCAAGGTAGGCAACTCATGCCCCCCTGCACACATAAATTGCTCTCGTTCTTGCAAGAAAGATATGGGGTGTGGACATCTTTTGTGTTTCTTTTGTGAATATTCAACTTCATTTCGTATCCCTATCTATTTTCATAGGGTCCCAGGAGCAGGTCATCCCCTGCAAGGCTTTTCAAGTTGAACAAGGAACTCGTTGAAGACGACCACAATGCATGTAATCAGAGACAAAGATTTTGGAGGCTTGTTGGATATTCAAGCTACAAGCATGCCAGGGGATTTAAGTCAATGGATCATGAAACATGATGACCCAGAAATTTCTCAAATTGTTATTCCAGACAGGGGCAAGATATCAGTAGATGCGGAAAGTGTTCACAGGATATGGGCTTGCCTAACAGAGGGAGGAAAGTTTGCTTCGAAATGAATCCTGATGTCATAAAGGAATTCAACATTATATACAAGATTGAGGGCAAAAACGCCCCTATGCTCACATTGTGGTGCAAAATGATTGAAAAGATGAATGGGGCTGCTGACAACGATTTTTTCCGGTCTTGGCTGGCTGGGTTTTTTACTGAACACTGCAAGGGCAAAGCCCCCCCCCCCCCCACACAGCCACAAAACTTTAACATGGTTACCTCGGTAACCGAAAGTAAAGTAGAAGGGAAAGGAGTCTAACCTAAAAAGCTATCAAAATTTAAGGTGGTAAGAAAGAGACCCATTTCAGTAGGTCTTCTTTGAACTTAGGCTTGATCCTATGTGCCGTAAGGGACATGCAAGTTATAAATCCTGACTTCCACGCAGCAAATGTAGGCCGAACATTTTGGAATACCTTGGCATTTCTGACTAGCCAAATATGCCAACATGCAATGAACACCATCTCAGAGAAAAAAGGGTGTTGGAAGGAACTTTTAGCATTGGAGACAACAGCTGCCATATCATTTGTATCACCCCAGTCAATTTGGAAATAATTCCAAATTCTGCTACCGAAGAGGCAGGTGAAGAATAGATGATCCCTATCTTCTCTGACCTGTGCATGACAAATTCTGCAATGGAGCCCATCATCCATGTGCAAATGCCTTTTTTCTACCATGTCCTTGGTATTCAACTTGTTCATGATCAGCATCCAGGCGAAGACCTTGATCTTCAATGTGCACGTATTTCTCCGATGTCGCTTGTTCGTAATGCACGCGCAGATGGCGTCCTCCCTTGTGGTCGCCCACACTACCGCATCAAGCCCCTCCGTCGCTGCCATGTCGGTAGCGAGTCGTGCCTCGGCGGCCCTTACCCTCTCCTTACCACGGCGGGCACACCGGGTCCGGTGGGATTCATGCTCCGCTCGACTTATGGGGAAGGAGAGACTTAATGGTTCCGTTGAGCCGGCGCTATGGAGTCACACCAGACAAATCCTGTCGTCGAACGGGTGTTGTCCTCGCAGGAGCGACGGAGTGCAATGCGGACGACCATTGCCGCCTTCAACCAGCAGGGGATGACACCCTAGTCGACGGTTCCGTACTGGTCGGAGTTAGATCCGCTGCCCACCATGTCGGGAAAGTCCGGACATCGCCGGTGGTGAGCTCAAATGAAGGAGGGGAGTGGAAGGGAATGGCGTGAAGTGGCTAGGGGTTCATCCGGCGAACGGATGAAAAGAAATATGTGTAGGGTCAGGTGGGCCAGCGTGGGTTTGGTCCAATGTGACGAACGCGCCCGCGCACGTCTAGGGCCCCATATTTGGGCTTGATACAAGCTATGATGGTCAAACCGGACATTTGAGAGCCACTTAAAGCATCTGTGTGAGTTGAAATTTTGTGACTCGATAGCGAGACGCCCGATTATAGATGCTCTAAGAGCATCTACGACTGGATTCCTCATACATGTCTCAAACGCCCGCACAACCCATCCGATTAGTGCGCGGTCACGAAATTTCGATCGACCCGAGCCTTTCAAACCGGCCTCAAACGCCCGGACTGACCTGCACCCCTCATATCCAGCTCAAATATGGACAGATATGGGGGCCCGTGCGCGTTCGCCTGACAAGCCCGGCCCATCATTGACTCCACCGTTGTCCCACAAAATCTCCACTTCGGGCGCCTCACTCCAAACCCTAGCTCTCTCTCTCTATCTATCTATCTATATATCTATCTCTCTCCCTCTCTCTCATTTTGTCACCTCCTCTCCTTCTTCGATTTTGATCCCATCCACTCCAATGTTGAGCTCCGACGGCTCCGATGTCAACTCTGGGGAGCTTGCCCTCCGCATCGCGTTGGAGCGGTGCAAGGTGAAGACCGGCGGAAGCTCCTTATCTAGAGCTAAGCCACAACACCCGTGCCGACGCAGCACATACGCTGAATGTGGACCCTCCCGGCCCATGTGCAACTCCACCAGGACTGCGTAGTCTGCACCGGCCCCGTGTTCTCTCCTTCCCTCGCCGCCCGCTCCTCCACGCGGATAACGTTGGGTCCTAGTGCCCGTGCCGCCGTCCCGCACGCGCACTTTGAAATCAGAGTCGTGCGCCGCCCACCATGACAGGCAGCGGGCAAGGGAAAGGGAAACACATCAGTCTGCGTGCCTCCGTCGTGGGATGCGAGCTCAGCCCGACGAGGACGAATGCCTTCTCGCATGGGTGTGTCGTCGGTCTCTCATGATGGCGGAGACGTACGCTCGGCGCCTCTGGTAGAAGAATGCCAAGGTGCTCCGGCTTTCTATTGAGGAGTCCGAGCGCGAGGCAACGAAGGTAGCGGAGGAGAAGGCCCGGCTCGCGAAGTTGAGGCGGGAGCAGGACAGAGCGGTCCATCAGATGAAGGGCCTCATCGTCCTCTCCGACTTCCAATCCAACTCCATGACAGTTGCACCTCTGACGACGACGAGCAAGACCACATGATCTTTTGGGTGATGTTTGATGTTTGTTTGCAGTCGATCTTGTGTTCGTTTGCTTTCGATTTTGCTGTCTGATATTTAATTTATATTTGATCACGTAGGATAGCTCAACATTACATGTGTAGTGTGAATATAGGGTGTTCCATATGAGATACATGGATGTGAAAAAGAAAATATGAGGCGCGCCCGATCGGTAAAATCCTATTTGATGTTGCAGGCGCCGGTTTCTTCTGTTTCTCCAAACCGGCGCTTACAGAGCTCGGCCCATTTAGCGTTTCCTTTATTTGATTTAAAGCGCAAAAAATGGTGTGTGCTAAAAGATTTGAACTTCAGACCTCTAAATAGATTCTCAGCACACCGCGCTAACCACTAAGACCTTCGCTAACTTATCGATAGATACTTGTTCCTTCTTTTTGTTCTTTCCCTTCGCAGGTTTTTTTTCTGTTCCTTTTCTTTTTCTATTTATTTCATTTTTTGAAATGTGCAAATGTAAATCGATGGACTTTTTCTTTAAAATCAATGAACCTTTTTTCAAAAGTCAATAAACTTTTTCCCAAATTCATGATTTTATTTCAAAATTATGAAAATTTTCTAACATCTGATGAAGTTTTTTCAAAAATCCATGAACTTATTTTTGAAATTCGATGAACTTCTCTCTAATTTAATGAAATTTTCAAAATTTGTTGGTTTTTTTTAAAAAATCAATGAAACTTTTTAAAAAATCGATGAACTTTTTTTCAAAGTTGGTGAACTTTGTTTTAAATTCATTGATGAATTATTTTCAAATTCGATGGACTTCTTTTTCCAGTTCGATGAACATTATTCAAAATCGGTGCAGTTTTTTTTTGAGTTTGATGAAATTTTTTATTCAAATTGGATGATTTTCTTTTGGAATTCAATGAACTCTTTCGCAAATTCAGTGAACTTTATTAAAAAAAATGTGGACGTTTGTTCAAGTTCCATGCACATTTTTGAATTCGTGTTTTTTTTTTACTTTTTTGGGTGATTTTTTTTGTTTCTCTATATGAATTAACGGTCGGCTGGTTTTTTCGGAAGGGCAGCCAGTAATTCAATCGATGTACCGATCGATGGAAATGAAACAGCGAGCACTCGCCTAAATGAGCCGGCCCACGGGCGATGATGCGTGGACACTAGTTTATGTAATTCGGACGCCTGCAGCGTCAATTACAACCTCCTTGTTTGGTGAGTATCCGCGCATGCATCCGAACGCACGTATAGGTTTTTGAAGGGTCAAAATAGTGCATCCGGACTGTAGATGCTCGGCCGCTACAACTGCACCAAATAATTGCGTTCTCCCCCAGCGTACGCACGCCACGTCCCTCTCCCATGATCGTGTGGATCTGGGATATAATTCCATGCCGATCGCTACGTCTCTCCCAACGCGTAATTCAGAAATTCGGTTGCGTTCGTATTTTAAGACGAGGTCCGTCTCCCTCCCAGCTTACGCACACGTATAGTACTTCTTTTTCGAGGGGATACGTACAGGGGTGCTGTACTTGTTAATGTCAGAGCAATTCCAACAGAACGATCCAAACAGACAATGTTTTTGTTCGTTTTTTATTTGTTTAGATCGTTCGTCCGTCTTTTCGTGTCTATCTTTTTAAATAAATGAGTCAGCAAGAAGTAAGTGGACAGCAGCACTGCTATATTTAAATAATAAAAGAGATGTGGGTGCGGATGGACCAGCGAATCAAATAAGCAGATAGAGGTGGGTGTGTGGCTGTGTGACAAGTAGATCGGACCGGCCACATACGGACACCGATAGGACGCGCGCTTCCTCTTCATGTCCGCATCGACGTATTTTGATCTTAAATTTGAGTCAAAAATGGATCGATGCAGACGCATCTCGGTAATGGATCCGTGCGTTGGAACATCATTTCTATGTGTACGAACTCAAACAAACGAGAACGAACGAAATGGATGGCTTTGTTGGAGTTGCTAACCTATTCTGTTCCAGCTGACTTGGCTGCCGACGACCTCGATATGATTTCATTTTCTTGTGGCTGGATCAATTCCGGTTTGCAAGCAGCCGAGGACGTACTGTACGGGTGATCTCGTTGCTCTGTGCCGAGTGCCGACCGGGTCGTCGCCCATGCATATGCATGCATGGTTGGTTGCCAGCTCGCTCGCTCGACAAGGAATCTCTTCCACCCCAAGAATTGCCATAGCATCTCTCTCTCCACCGATCACGAGGCTCAATCGCCAGTCCGGTCGTGCCCCGGTCAAGACGGGAACCGGGCCGGGCTGTGCCGTGGGTACGTAGGTTTGGCACTTGGCAGGCAGCCGGGGCCCCGCGTGCGCGCACGGTTCCAATCCAGCCCTTGCGGTTTGACCGTACTGTTCACCTCACGGGCGTTGCCATGAGCTGGCCTCGTCGTCGTCGTCGTCTCCCAGACCCACGAGGTTTACACGTAGTAGCAGCGTAACTGAGGTTTATATCTGTTCGTCGTCGTCGTCGTCTCCCAGACCCACGAGGTTTACATGTAGTAGCAGCGTAACTGAGGTTTATATCTGTTCGTCGTCGTCGTCGTCGTCTCCCAGACCCACGAGGTTTACACGTAGTAGCAGCGTAACTGAGGTTTATATCTGTTAATGAAGAGTAATGATAGATGTCTATTGATAGCGATCATGTACAAATATATACCCGTGAAAGGGGCACGTCGCACAGACGCGGCTGTTACAGGAGAAGGGAATAGAGGAACGCGTCCGTTAGATTAGGGACATAACTATTCAGGAGGAAAATCGTTGTCGCTTCCATAAACAAAGATTTCCTTAATTAAACTATTAATTAAATTCTAACACTCCCCCTAATCTCTGTTTCAGTTATTCTTGTAAACACCATCATCATCAATATCTTGATCAGCCTCCTCCCAATACCCTGTAGGAAAAATATGAGGAGATATGTACAATATGCCATCAAAAACTCCTTCCAAAAACCCAGTGGGAAAATAAGGAGAAACTAACATATCACAATGCCTGCATTACTATTGCCTCATTAAAAACCTTTCATAAGAAACCATTCAGGAAAAACTTATAAAGGAAAAGAGTGCAATATCAAAGATCCGAGGATCACAAACAGATTATCATTCAGGGATATACTCCCCCTGAACTTTGCAAGTCTCGAAGTTGTTTCATACCAATTCCATTGATGTACTTCTCAAATAAAGAACTTGGTAATGACTTTGTAAACAAATCAGCAATATATCACATGACCGCGTTTGCAAAATATTTATCTCCCCAGTTTTCTGTAACTCATGGGGATAAAATAACTTAGGAGAAATATGCTTTGTAATATTACTCTTTATATAACCTGTTTGCATTTGTGTAATGCATGCAGCATTATCTTCATAGATAATGGTGGGTGATTCTAATGATCCAATCCCACTTGCACTTTTGATAAAGTTTATCATTCTGCGAAGCCATGCACATTCACGTGATGCTTCAAACAAAGCAATACTTTCAAAATGATTCGTGGATGTAGCCACCAGAGTTTGTTTTGTCGACTTCCAAGAGAAGGTCGTACCTCCACTCAAGAAGACAAAACCAGTCTGTGATCTGGCATTATGGGGATCAGATAAGTATCCAGCATCACAATATCCCACCATGGTCCTATCTTGATTTTTCTGATAGAACAAACCAAGATCTTTGGTGCCTTGAAGATATCTGAAAATGTTCTTCACACCAAGCCAATGCCTCTTTGTTGGTGATGCACTGAATCTAGCCAATAAATTTACTACAAATGATATATCAGGCCTGGTGCAGTTTGCTAGATACATTAGTGCTTCAGTAGCACCGAGGTAAGGAAACTCAGGTCCTAATACCTCTTCATCATCACCCTTAGGTCTAAATGGGTCTTTATCTCTATCAAGAAATCTAACAACCATTGGTGTTTTCGATGGATATGCTTTATCCATATTAAATTTCTCAAGAATCTTTTGGATGTAAGCAGAGTGATGAACTAATATTCTGGAAGGAAGATGTTCAAGTTGTAAGTGTTGGAATTATGCCCTAGAGGCAATAATAAATGTATAGTTATTATCATAATTCATGTATAAAGATAATAGTTTATTATCCATGCTATAATTGTATTGAATGAAGACTCATTTACATGTGTGGATACATAGACAAAACACCGTCCCTAGCATGCCTCTAGTTGGCTAGCCAGTTGATCAATGATAGTCAGTGTCTTCTGATTATGAACAAGGTGTTGTTGCTTGATAACTGGATCACGTCATTGGGAGAATCACGTGATGGACTAGGCCCAAACTAATAGACGTAGCATGTTGATCGTGTCATTTTGTTGCTACTGTTTTCTGCGTGTCAAGTATTTATTCCTATGACCATGAGATCATATAACTCACTGACACCGGAGGAATGCTTTGTGTGTATCAAACGTCGCAACGTAACTGGGTGACTATAAAGATGCTCTACAGGTATCTCCGAAGGTGTTAGTTGAGTTAGTATGGATCAAGACTGGGACTTGTCACTCCGTGTGACGGAGAGGTATCTCGGGGCCCACTCGGTAATACAACATCACACACAAGCCTTGGAAGCAATGTAACTTAGTGTAAGTTGCGGGATCTTGTATTACGGAACGAGTAAAGAGACTTGCCGGTAAAACGAGATTGAAATAGGTATGCGGATACTGACGATCAAATCTCGGGCAAGTAACATACCGAAGGACAAAGGGAATGACATACGGGATTATACGAATCCTTGGCACTGAGGTTCAAACGATAAGATCTTCGTAGAATATGTAGGATCCAATATGGGCATCCAGGTCCCGCTATTGGATATTGACCGAGGAGTCTCTCGGGTCATGTCTACATAGTTCTCGAACCCGCAGGGTCTGCACACTTACGGTTCGACGTTGTTTTATGCGTATTTGAGTTATATGGTTGGTTACCGAATGTTGTTCGGAGTCCCGGATGAGATCACGGACGTCACGAGGGTTTCCGGAATGGTCCGGAAACGAAGATTGATATATAGGATGACCTCATTTGATTACCGGAAGGTTTTCGGAGTTACCGGGAATGTACCGGGAATGACGAATGGGTTCCGGGAGTTCATCGGGGGGGGCAACCCACCCCGGGGAAGCCCATAGGCATTGGGGGAGCCACACCAGCCCTTAGTGGGCTGGTGGGACAGCCCACAAGTGCCCAATGCGCCAAGAGAAGAAAAATTAAGAGGAAAGAAAAAAAAGGAAGGAGGTGGGAAGGGAGGGGGACTCCTCCCACCAAACCAAGTCCAACTCGGTTTGGGGGGGGGGAGTCCTCCCCCCCTTGGCTCGGCCGACTCCTTGGGGGTCCTTGGACCCCAAGGCAAGGCTCCCCCTCCCTCCTCCTATATATATGGAGCAATTAGGGCTGATTTGAGACGACTTTCTCACGGCTGCCCGACCACATACCTCCACGGTTTTTCCTCTAGATCGCGTTTCTGCGGAGCTCGGGCGGAGCCCTGCTGAGACAAGGTCATCACCAACCTCCGGAGCGCCGTCACGCTGCCGGAGAACTCTTCTACCTCTTCGTCTCTCTTGCTGGATCAAGAAGGTCGAGATCATCGTCGAGCTGTACGTGTGCTGAACGCGGAGGTGCCGTCCGTTCGGTACTAGATCGTGGGACTGATCGCGGGATTGTTCGCGGGGCGGATCGAGGGACGTGAGGACGTTCCACTACATCAACCGCGTTCTCTAACGCTTCTGCTGTACGATCTACAAGGGTACGTAGATCACTCATCCCCTCTCGTAGATGGACATCACCATGATAGGTCTTCGTGCGCGTAGGAAAATTTTTGTTTCCCATGCGACGTTCACCAACAGTAAGCCCAAACAAAATTTAGTCTTACCTAAATCTTTCATCTCAAACTCCGTCTTAAGATGATTACGTGCCTCATGTATTTCTTGTGTAGTCCCAATGATATTCAGATCATCCACATACACAGAAATAATGCAAAATCCATTCTTAGATTTCTTAATAAAGACGCATGGGCAATCATTGTTATTTGAGTAATCCTTCTGAAGAAGGAATATACTCAGTCGGTTATACCACATTCTTCCCGACTGCTTCAAGCCATACAATGACTTCTGAAGTTTTACGCAATACATATTGCGATTAGCCTTTGGATTCGGAAGCTTCATTCCCTCAGGAACTTTTATATAAATATCAGAATCCAGTGACCCATATAGATATGCAGTCACAACATCCATTAGCTGGATAGACAAATTCATTTTCACTGCGAGTGATATTAAATATTGGAACGTTGTTCCACTCATAACCAGAGAATACGCTTCATCATAATCGATGCCGAGTCTCTGCGTGAACCCTTGTGCTACAAGCCTTGCCTTGTATCTCACCACCTCATTGTTCTCGTTCCTCTTACGAACGAAAACCCATTTTGCTCCCACCGGGAACACATGCTGAGGAGTAGGTATTACTGCAGTAAATACCCCTCTTTTTATGAGCGAGCGCAATTCATCCTCAATTGCTGCCTTCCATTTGGACCAGTCTGAGCGCTTCATGCACTCTGCCATGGACTTAGGTCCGCAATCCAAATCAAGGCCTTCTGCAATTCTAAAGGCGAAATAAATGTCGACAATTGTAGTCTTTCTATTGTATGATTCTCCTGAATCAATATAGTTAATGGATATTTCATCAATACCTTTTGATCCTTCGTGATTTCCCTCAACAATTGGATCAAGGTCTTCTGATGTCCCAATACCAAAATTTGTGTGCACACTCGTGCTCGGTTCTGGATGTCCAACATCCTTCATGTGTCCTTCAACCCTAGGTTGAATATCAACATCTTGTTGATTTGCATTTACCTTTTGAGGATTCCTCATTCCCCTTGGACGCTTCTGCAAAGCCTTGTCCTTTGTGTCCAGATTCCTCCCCCTCTTAGGTGGCTGAGTAGATCTATGGGTCACATCGACTCTTTCTGGCACATTCATAGCGGGAACATTTGATTTTGTGACACCTTTATAATCAGTAAATGCATCTCGCAGATTATTTGCAATATTTTGCAAATTTATAATCTTCTGAACCTCCAGTTCAGACTCATTCGTACATGGATCTAAGGACTGGATGCCTTTCACATCCCAATCTATTTCTCGGCACTCTTTGTGGTTATTCTCTCCCCCTAATGTCGGGAAATTGTCCTCATCAAAAATGCAATCAGCATACCGGGCTGTAAACAAATCCCCTGTCGGGGGTTCCAGGTACTTAATGATTGACGGAGAATTGTACCCCACATAGATCCCCATTCTTCTACGAGGGCCCATTGATGTACGCTGTGGTGGTGAGATCGGTACATATACCGCGCAACCGAATTGCGGCAGATGGGAAATACTTGGCTAGTTTCCACGTACTAACTGCAACGGGGAGACCGTATGATATGCAGTTGGTCGAATTTGTATCAATTCTGCAGCATGTAAAACTGCATGACCCCAACATGAAGCTGGAAGATTACTATTCTGCAGGAGTGGTCTTGCTATCAACTTGATCGTCTTGATAAGTGATTCCGCAAGACCATTCTGGGTATGTACATAAGGTACTGAGTGCTCCACAGAAATGCCCAAAGCTAGGCAGTGATCATTAAATGCTCGAGAACTGAATTCTGCGGCATTATCCATTATGATGGTTTTATCCTATGCTCAGGATGATTTGCTCTCAATTTAATGATATTAGCAATTAGCTTTGCAAAAGCATGGTTCCTTGTTGACAGTAGACACACATTTGACCATCTTGTTGATGCATCAATTAGGACCATGAAATATCTGAATGGTCCAAATAACGGTTGTATTGGACCACAAATATCTCCTGGAATACGTTCAAGGAAATCAAGTGGCTCATCCTTTAATTTCACATAAGATGGTCTTGTGATCAATTTCCCAGTTGCACATGCAATGCATACAAAATCAGATGATTTTGGGAACTTTCTATCCGTTATGTTGTGTCCAACAGAACCATCAATAATTTTTCTCATCATCCCAATAGCAGGATGACCTAGGCGACCATGCCAAATCTTGAACTTATCAAGATTCTGAAAAACTATCTTGTACGCCAAGCGTCTCTCGTTTAATGTATGTATAATACAATCGAGAAGATAGAGAAGGCAGATTTTCAAGGATTTCCTTTCGAAATCCCTTTTGTTGAGTTATGAGTAGGCATTCAGCCCCACTCTCTTCATTAGTTTCCACATGAAAACCATTTTTGCGGATATCCTTAAAACTCAGCAAGGTACGAGTAGAATCTGGATACAGTAGAGCATCCTGGATTATCAATTTAGTACCCATAGGGAGTGTAATTGTAGCTTGACCAGAACCAACAATCACCGTGTCTCGATCATCAATTGTCATGACACTTCCATTACTCTTCTTGAGTGTCTCGAAATACTTCATCTCCCTAAGTATCGTGTTAGTAGATCCACTATCCACTAAACACATTTCCTCCTCCATTGTATTATTCCTTGAAGTTCTATAGAGTAAAAGAACAAAGTTCAGTATATAATCAAACTCATATAGAATCAGTACATGCATTACAAACTATATATGTCTTGTACTTATTACAAGCCCTATGTCACATGACATAGCTAACACATTATGTCTGAGGACATAACTTATTTTACAACACATGTAATATATCTAATAACATTATTACAATACTTAGACAAATGAGACTAAATCTGGTCTTCAAATATGCCACTAGAACCAAATTCCACTAGCATGTCATCGACATCTAGTATTGGATCTTCCACTTGCTGATTCTGCTCCTGATTGTCCATGTTCAGAGAATCATCTCGAGAACCATCAACCGTAGGGGTACCATCTTCATTTCCAGTGAAGTGAGCTTCATACTGGTTCCCCTGAGCCTTCTCGCCCTTTTCCAAGTGACTGCTGGTACAGTTCCACCAAATGCTTCGAAGTGTCACACTTCTTTGCAATATGTTCCTTACAACCACACCTGAAGCAATCAGTGTTGCTAGCCCTTTCATTCTTCTTGAAAGAACCTTTGCCCTTTTGGACTCCATACTTATTCTGCTTCTCATTACGCTTCCACTTTCCACTGAATGTCCTACGGTTCTTTTTGGAACCATTGAATTTTTGAGTATTCTTAGAGTTGAAGTGTGATTCAGGCAGAGGCATCGTTCCTGTTGGACGAGCCAAATTGTTCTTCTCAAGAAGCTCATTGTGCTTTTCTGCCTGAAGCAGCGAGTAAATCAACTCTGAATACTTCTTATATTTTTGCTGACGATACTGTTCAGCAAGTATTCTCATAGAAGGATGGAAAGTAGAAAGTGTCTTTTCAATAAGATCAGCATCAAAAACTGCACTATTGCAGAATTTTAACTTGGACTTGATCTTATGAACAATAGAATTGTATGCAGCTAAAGACTTAAAGTCTTGGAATCGGACTAGCGTCCATTCTCGTTGCGCTTCAGGCAACATCATTGCCCTTTGTTGATCATGCCTCTCCTTTAAGGAGTTCCAGAGTGTCAGAGGGTTCTCCTGCATCAGATACTCTGTTTTTAGGTCAGGGTGAAGATGATGTCGAATGAAGTGCAACACTGAATACCTTGTTATGTCTGTTATAGATGAAGTCCCTTGGGCAGGTGTGGTTATAGCGGAATTGAGTCCCTTGGCCATCAAATTTATTTTGACATCCATTGCCCATGTCAAATAGTTAGAACCATCGACGGCAAGTTCAGCAAACTCTTTTTTCGATATGTCAGCCATATCATGCATGTAATCATCATGCTTATTAATTTACTTCCATAGCAAATTAATTGTGTTGTAAATAAAACAATGCATGTATATTTATCAACATATAGCAATTGTCAAATTGCCGGAACATATATGTTGACATACATTGTACATGTATAATACAGTAATATACACTAATTACTGAACAATACAATATAAAGTAATTTACAAAAATTACTAAATAACTAGTCACAACTCTCAAACTGCTAGTTAAATAACTAAACAAAAAAGAAAAACGAACAAATGGTCCTGGGTCGAAACAGATAGACCCAAACCGGTAGCACAGCCCACTCCTACATTACTGCTACAGTAAATTTTCCCTTCCTTTTCTGGCTGAGAACGGGGCATAGGCCGACGCCCATCTGGCCTGGCACCGCTTTATGCGCTGGATAAGACGAGGCCGACGGATAGGGTTTCCCCTACCGCCGCCCCCAATCCATTCCATGCAGCGCCCCGTCCTCTGCTCCTGTCGCCGCGCCGCACGCACGCTCACCGGCGAGACGCCGGCAGTGAAGGAATGGGGCCCTCCTCCTCGTCTGACGAGGGGGTGTAGTCCAGGATGTCGCCTCCGTTCGGGAGTCCATTGGAGAGTCCGAGCGACGCCGGATTCCAAGCTCCCCGACGGCGTCCAGGATGACGGTCGACGGAGCGCCCGAAGAGGAGACGGCGGCTCGCGCTGGTATCAGGTGGACCCGCGCTGCTGCTTGTGCCGGCGACGTTTGTGGCGGGCCGCGTCCCTCCAGTCCCGAAGAGGAAGACTTGCTGCTCGCCGGGAGGAGGGGGGAGAGATCGAACGCCCGTGGGGCACTGTTTGTCCCCGCGGTGGCCATCTCGCGTCTTGGAGTCGGGACGAGGATGAGGTCGTTGCCCCCATCGCCGGCGACGCGCGTCGGGGCCGGGCTCTAGCCGCGTGCAGGTGTGTCAACGACGATCTCCCGCTCCTCATCTGTGACAGCCCGATGCCGACGTTCCAGAAGATTCCCCTTTCTTTCCATTTTCGTCGTGTGGGTATTTTCATTTGTCCTATCATCATCGCATCATGCGCATCATCAGCATTGCATCGGCATCTCCGTTGCCGCCAGTTTTAAAAAGTTGCATCCGTTGTTAGTTGCCGGTTCTCGTCGTTGTCCGTTCTGAGCCTGACCGCACACGCACGCGCCCGCGGCACCGTCGTAACCCTGTTTTTAAAGTGCATTTAAAACATTCTCTGATCGAGGTGAAACTTAGCACGCGGTCGCGACTAGATAAAGCTAGGCCGCTTGTCGAATTTCGTCGCGATCGGAGACCGTCTGGTACCTGAACGGTCGACCTTAGCGGCACCGTATTCGGTCTACCGTGCCACGCCGCCCGTTCTCCCTCTCGTCTCCGGTTATCCCCTCTACACGGCCGCGTACCCATTCCCGTGTTCGGAATCGTCCGAATCCGACCCCGCGGTTGGATCCGGAGCGTGATTCCGGTTAACCGAGCCCCCCCCCCCCCCGTTTGTCTATATATACCCCCACCATCACATTTAGACAGCCATCCCTAACCGCCTCGTTTTCCACGCCCGAAACCCTAACCGTGCAGCCATCCCCTCCGGCCTCCTCTCTCCTCCTGCAGGCCTGCCCAGGCCCATCTGGAGCCCGCCGGGCCCATCTGCGCGCCGCTCCCGGGCCCGAGCCGCCGCCGCCCGAACTGCCGAGCAGCCTCGCCCCGCCGACGTTCCTGCTCGCCCCGCCGCCGTCCGGCCCGGATCCGGCGAGATTCGGCCGGATCTGCCGCCTCCGTCGCCCGGAGCTCCTGTGTCGCTTCGCCCGCGTGACGGCAGCCGCCGCCGCCTTGCCTCCCCGACGCCAGATCCGCGCCGCCTCGCCCACGTCTTCTCCCGCGCCGCCGTTCCCCGATCTACGCCGCAAGCCGCCGCCGCCCTGCGAGCCGCGCCGCCGCCTGTTCCCGTGCCCGGTCGCCTGCTGTCGCCGCGCAGCCGGCCGACAGCGCGCCGCCGTCGTGGCTCGCCTCGGGCGTGGGATCGAGGAGACGAGGCAGCGCCGTCCCGCGTTGACCGTGCCCCGCTCGCCTGTGGGCCACTTGGCCGCTCCCGGCCCAGCCGCTCGCTCCGCCGCGCGGCCCAGGTGGCACCGAGCCGGCCCAATCGCCCCGAAGCCCGACCGGCCTCCCTCGCCAGGTCGCCTCCGCCTCAGTCTGCATGGGCCGAGCCCACCCGGTGAGGCCTCCCTATACCCCGCCCCAGCGCATTTTATTATTTTGCACATGTTGTAGGTCCGTTAGTAATATAGTTGATTTCGGAATTATAATTAATTCCAGAAAAATATGACGATATTAAAACGATCGTATCTTTTCATCCATATGTCGGATCGCGATGAGTTGTATATGTTTTTCAGGTAGTTTTACAAGTAGAACCCGTTTATAAAACTTGCATAATTTTTCGGCGTAGTTTCACATGTCAAATGCACTGTTTACCGTGCTGTCCCATTAGCTTAGTGCCCGTAATTATTTTCGTGCAAGTCCGGATTGCCCGTATGCCGTTTTGGAAATGCCCATGTTTTAGGGATCATTTTTCCATGCTTTTTAGAGCAGTCATTTGTATTTTTGCGTGTAGGAAATTGCCTCTAGTTTATTTTCCCGTATATAGGGTATTTTCCCGCATTAATGTGTGGCTTTATTTTGTGTTGCAAACCCCACGTCTTTTATATGTTTCCGGGGTAGAAAAATCCCATGGATTTTTTTGTGCAATTAGTTTTAGTTTTTGAGGAAGTTAGTTCGCGAGATATTTTGTCGTGATGTCCTTTTGTTTAATTCGTAGGATTTGTTCCGTGCGTTGTTTGACGGAGTTGTCAACTACAGAGTTGATCTTGGATGTTTTGTTTAGCCCCTGGTATTTTTGGTTGCAATAGAAATCCATGTTTAGGTGTAGTTTGATTGCTCTCAAGTTGCTAGAAATAGTGCGGTTTTAGAGGAGCTGAAATATTTCTAAGTCTGGAATCTGTTATATTTTGTTGTTGTCTTGTCTTGCTTGCATCTTGTGATCTGTAGCTCTTTTGGGGTTGGTCCAATGGAGTTAGTTGTATCCCTTGTGTTTCTCTAGCATGTTGTAAAGTTTCATGCCATTTGGAGTCATGTAGATATAGGTTTTGCTACTGTCAATATTGCTTCAGATCGAAAACTGCACTTTCATGAGGTGTAATTTTCACTAAGTCTGAAATAGTGTGTGGGGAACCTTTTTGTGACTTCTTCCCCTAGTGTTCCTTGCTGCCATGCTAGTTGTTGTTAGTTGTTTGTAGTAGTGTTTTTTGCCCTCTTCCGTGCCATGCCTTGCTTGAGCATATCGGAGTGGTGTAGCCGTAGTTGTGGGGCGTAGTAAATGATATGTGGCTGTTTTTGGCAGATTGTAGTCAATTCTTGTTTTGCTCGTCGTTTGTGAACCGTAGCTCCGATTTGATCGTGTCCTACATGAAACTTGCTTAGAATCTCGTGTAGTTTCATTTTCTCTTACTGTTTGTATGTTTTGAAGTGCTCGTAGCCATCGTTGCGCACATATTGCATTCACGCCATCATATCTTGCGGTGCTTGTATCTTTTGATCCGTAGCTCCGTTGGAGATGTTCTTTATGTGTAGATTGCTTGCCTTGACGCGTAGAATCACGTGAACCTATTTATTTTGCTGTTTAACAACCAATTAAATGTGTTAGTTCAGATCTGGACAGAATTGTAAATTAACTTGTGAGGTCATTTCGGAGGTGCTATAAGATATTTCCGACCTCATTTAAAATGCCTAGATATGTAGTTTAATTTCCGCTTCACCTCTTGCCATGTTTAACCACATTTAATATTGTCGTGTATCTAATCGGGGTAGAACTAAATAATAAACGTGGAGTTTCGTCAATATGCAACTTGTTGCATATTCAACTTCACTTAATGTGTAGTGTTTGATTGTGTGAATTGTCATGCCGTGACTTGCATGTATCAGTAGCTCATGCATCATCTGTGTTGTGCATCGTGTGGTGAATTTCGTGTGTTGATTTCTGTTTTCGGTTTGCTTCGTCTCGATAGAGTTCCGCAGCGTGTCGGATTGTGAGGACCCGTTCGACTACGTCGGTTCGTCTGCTTCACGGAGGCATTCTTCTTCCAAGCGGGATCTCAGGCAAGATGATCATTTCCCCAGATACCATTACTATCATTGGCATGCTAGTTTTACCGTTGCTACCGTTTATGTCTCGTTGCCTACCACATGTTAAATATCAGCCTCTCAACCATGTCATGTTAACCTTCAACCTGTTCGACCTAGCAAACCACTGATTGGCCATGTTACCGCTTGCTTAACCCTGTGTTAGCATTGCTAGTTGCAGGTGCATTGTTTCCATGTGAAAACATGGGTTCCTTGTTATATCACCATATTTAATGCTATTTAATTTAATGCACCTATATACTTGGTAAAAGGTGGAAGGCTCGGCTTTTCTAGCCTGGTGTTTTGTTCCACCTTTGCCCCCTTAGTTTCGGCTACCGGTGTTATGTTCCATAATTGAGCGCTCCTAACACAATCGGGGTTGTTATGGGGACCCCCTTGATAATTAGTTTTAGATTAAAGCTGGTCTGGCAAGGCCCAACTTTGGTACTACTTTTGCCTAAACACCTAATAAAATTGCATAGGGACTTTCCGGATCCCGAGGATAATTTAATCAACCCCCGGGCCAGTGCTCCTCATGAGCGTTGGTCCAAATTGGCAGACTACGGGGCCACCGCGGGGCAACCCGAGGTTTGGTACTCCTAGTGTGACCCATCCGTCGTGTCCTGAGAACGTGGTACGCGACTCCTATCGGGATCGTCGACACGTCGGGCGGCCTTGCTAGATTAGTTTTACCTTTGACGAAATATCTTGTGCATCGGGATTCCGGTGATGCTTTGGGTAATCTCAGAGTTGAGGTTTTCCACTAGGGAATCCGACGAGATCGCGAGCTTCGTGATTGAGGATTTCTATGCGGCTTGTGGTAATTTGTGATGGACTAGTTGGAGCACCCCTGCAGGGTTAAATCTTTCGAAAAGCCGTGCCCGCGGTTATGTGGCAACGTGGAAACTTTGTTTAACACTGATTCTAGATAACTTGAAGTTAATTTAATTAAAACATGCCAACTGTGTGCGTAACCCTGACTGTCTCTTTCGTGAATTCCTTCTCCGATCGAGGACACGGTGGGGTTATGTCTGACGTAGGTAGGTGTTCAGGATCATTCATTTGATCATCAGTAGTTCACGTCCGTTATGCGTAGATCTTCCCCCTCTTATTTCTTGTACTCGTAAGTTAGCCACCAAATATATGCTTAGTCGCTGCTGCAACCTCACCACTTAACCATACCTCACCCATTAAGCTTTGCTAGTCTTGATACCTTTGGAAATGAGATTGCTAGTCCCCTGTGGCTCACAGATTACTACAACAACAGTTGCAGGTACAGATTAAGATTACTTGACGCGAGCGCATTGTTTGTTCATTTGGAGTTGCTTCTTCTTCCTCTTCTTCATCGATCTAGGATGGGTTCCAGGCCGGCAGCCTGGGATAGCAAGGATGGACGTCGTTCTTCTTTTGTCGTTTGTTTTCGTCTGTAGTCGGACCCTCCTCTTACTCTTGATGATTATGTAATGTACTGATGTGACTCTGATGTAGCTTGTGGCGAGTGTAAGCCAACTCTTTATATATCTCTTCTTTTCAGTGCATGTACTTGTAACGATATCCATTCTTGCGACACGACGAGATGCGCTTCTATCCCTGACGAGGCCCTCATGCCAAATTGAGGATAGGGTCGCATCTTGGGCGTGACAAGTTGGTATCAGAGCAAGGACCGACCTAGGAGCCCCCTTGATTGATCGAACTTGGCCGAGTCGAGTCTAGTGAAAACTATTTGAGTCTTAGTTATATATCGGAGAGCAGGATTCTTTTTTCTCCTCTTCTATGCTCTGGTGAGGAATCTTGACGTAATAGTTTACTCTACTCCTCTTGCCACTCAAAAAAAATTTAGGATCACGTGGATATTTTTGGAATCTATATGATGCCGATGTGACGGAGTTCTGTCTTGGTGCCTCCTGTCTGACTTGATTTTCTTCCGGGGAGTTGAGCTCCAGGGGATTCTTGAGCACATCATTATCATTCAGATTTCTTAGTATCTCAGGACGAAGGATGTTCGTAATTGCTTCAATACTAGTAGTGGCGAGATAACCCCGATTTCCCCAGTACTGGTGCAGATTGTTCGGGAGTACTGCCATACTTTGTATCGTTGTGATCACGAGGGTCTGTTGTAGATGAAGGTCCGAGATTCTGGTCGTGTGTTGACGGATGTGATACATGTGACGGGTTAGTATAGGAGTTGTGTGATTATTACTCCTTGTATCCGTGTACCAGATTGCATGACCAGATATTTCGGGAATTCATAGGTGGGAATTCAAGTAGTTGCTTATAGGACAATCTTCCAACAAATGCATGATGTGAGGTTGGGGTTCGACATCTAGTGGATTCGTTTCTTCACGGTCGACTTACAGCGGTACACGTTGTGTCTTAAAGAGTCCTTGTAGCTTGCTACGACTCGGGGACGCTTCGTATGTCGGGTGCACTGCCTTGCACTTGATGGTTACTGTAAATCGTGCCCGTGCGATCCTGTCCACAAAAATATCGGACGAAATCTTTCTCATGAGTTTGTTCTAGCTTGTTTCTTAAGCCTCACCCTTTGTTTTGTTGAATGTGGTAATTCAAGTTGCTTCGATGTCAAGCGGTGACTTCATATCTTTTCTAAGCAGTGTTCTCATATTTCTATGAGAGTGATAATCCTTTTGCTTAATCAATTGTCATATCAATTCTTGTCAACCAGAGTCGTCATGTTAATTCCATTCAACCGGTGTGTTTCTCTCCAAGTGGATTCAATCTTCTCCGATTGTTGCAGATCATTCTCTCATTTTATTCCGGAGTTCATCTCATCTGTCCCGTGTTGTCTTTGTTTTTCCCCGCCCTCCCGCCCTTTTTCTTCAGTGATTCAATTCTCATCCAAGTGTCTTTATTTTCAGTGAGGCTTCCTCTATCTCTTCTTCCTTTCGTAACCGGTGATTCATTGTGAAGATTCTCAGGAGCTTCGTGTCATATTTGTTCATTCTTATCATCCTTACCGGTGAATTTAATTCAGCAATCCGTGTTCATCATATCCTAATTATCCTTGTAATTCTTTTTCATGTTGGAGATTCTTTCAGCCTATCTTGGTTATTCATTCCTCTCTTTCATCCAGAGTGTTGAAGATATCTTGGAAGTTTCGTGTTTTCAATTCTTTTAATTATTTCGAGGTTCTCAACCTCATCTAGTTTTCTTGTACCGGTGCAATATCTCCCGTTTTAGCAATCTTTTCTAACGGTGGTTTCTTTCAGTGGGCCCATAACCCACACGTTCTTTCCCAGGATCTTTCCTGGCTCTTCTAATTTTTTCCCGGAAATGTCTAAATCTTTTCAACTATGACGTAAGTATGAATTTCATCAGTCTTATTACTTCTTCAAGATCTATTTGTATTAATTCTCAGATTTGGCTCAACCTTGCATTCTTCTTATTCCGGAGTGTCTCAGCTGTTCTTGGTGTTGTTCCTCGTCATCGTTCTCAGCTTGCAATTCGGAGGAGTGTTTCTCTCAAATCTTGGTTCATTCTCTTGGAGTTTAATCATTTCAACTTGGTGCCATCATCTTAATTGTTCCAATCATGAGTAATCCCTTTCTTGTGATCCGGTGCATTTCTGAGTTGTTTTATTTCTCGTTCCTCCGAAGGCCATCATTTTAGAAGATTCTTCGTTCTCAGCTTTCAGCTTTCATCCTCAAATCTTCCTAAGTGTTGCCTCTTCGTTAGTCTCTCGATTATCCGGTGTCTTGTTCAAGTTTTCTCTCAGGTGGCTCATGAGCTCTTCATTCTCATGTTTCTCCATTAATTCGTGGTGTTCCCATTCAATTGTGAATTCTTACCGGTGTTTCTTGCAACATTTCTTCTATTTTGTGCTTTATATATCTCTCTGTCTCTTCAAGACTCTTTCAAGAGAAATAAGTTGTATGCTAAATCCGTTGATTGTCGTCAATTTAACTTGATGAAGGATTAGCTTAACATAATTCTTATTCTTGTTTCATCAAATGATTTCAATTCTTCTTCCGGAGTGGCTAATGATATCAATTCATTCTCAAAGTGTTCTTCATGATCCTATTGGAGAACCTCAAGTGTTTTTCTCTTGCATTCCCAAGTGCATTTTCTCTTCCTTTATCCTTTGAGGTGGTGTTATATCATTCTTGTTAATGTAGGAGCCTCGAAGAGTTTTCCTTTCAAGAATGAGATAATTAAACAGACCAATTCTTTGATCATGAAATATTTTCAACCCATGATTTCTTCATTTAGCTATCTTGGTTTGGACTTCACCTAAAGCTTTTCCTATGGATTGTACTATCATGGTGCTTGTCTTTAATCTAAGTTCTCAATGCATCCTCTTGGTGTAAGATTGTTCGTATCTTGTTTCTCCCAATCTATCCTTGTTTCTTTTAGTGGTTGGTTGTCACCTCATAAATGTTGAGATGATTTTCACAAGTCCACTACAATCTTGTTCTTTTTGTCGTTGGTTTTCCAACTACTCTGTCTATTCTCTATCCGGAGGCTCTTCAATTCTATCGTGATGATAGTTGTCATTTCTTTCTTGATTCTCTTCTTCCGTATGAGCAGTTCATATTCTCTTGTTCCGGAGGCTTTGTGATGTTGCTCTTTTGGGTCTATTATACCGTTCTTTCAAGATCATGGTGTTCCCTTGCTCTATTTACTTGTTTGTTGTGAATATTGTCTATTTCTTCCACCTTTCCGAATTTTTTGTCCCATTTTCCCACAGAAGTGCTGCCGAAATTTTCCGTGAATTCTTGCTTCTTTCTCATATCTTTCCTCATCTCTTTGCAGCCTTCAAGGATCGTTGGTTTCACTCGTTTGTCAAAGAAGCGACTAAGTTTTACCTCTTGTTCTTCCTCATCCTCTTCCCCCTTTCATTCTTGGATCTCGGGGCGAGATCCTCTTGTAGTGTAGGAGAGTTGTGACAGCCCGATGCCGACGTTCCAGAAGATTCCCCTTTCTTTCCATTTTCATCGTGTGGGTATTTTCATTTGTCCTGTCATCATCGCATCATGCGCATCATCAGCATTGCATCGGCATCTCCGTTGCCGCCAGTTTTAAAAACTTGCATCCGTTGTTAGTTGCCGGTTCTCGTCGTTGTCCGTTCTGAGCCTGACCGCACACGCACGCGCCCGCGGCACCGTCGTAACCCTGTTTTTAAAGTGCGTTTAAAACTTTCTCTGATCGAGGTGAAACTTGGCACGCGGTCGCGACTAGATAAAGCTAGGCCGCCTGTCGAATTTCGTCGCGATCGGAGACCGTCTGGTACCCGAACGGTCGACCGTAGCGGCACTGTATTCGGTCTACCGTCGGACGTGTGTCGGTGTTTTAAAATTCCTTGCCGCGCCGCCCGTTCTTCCTCTCGTCTCCGGTTATCCCCTCTACATGGCCGCGTACCCATTCCCATGTTCGGAATCGTCCGAATCCGACCCCGCGGTTGGATCCGGAGTGCGATTCCGGTTAACCGAGCCCCCCCCGTTTGTTTATATATACCCCCACCATCACATTTAGACAGCCATCCCTAACCGCCTCGTTTTCCACGCCCGAAACCCTAACCGCGCAACCATCCCCTCCAGCCTCCTCTCTCCTCCCGCAGGCCCGCCCAGGCCCATCTGGAGCCCGCCGGGCCCATCTGCGCGTCGCTCCCAGGCCCGAGCCGCCGCCGCCCGAACTGCCGAGCAGCCTCGCCCCGCCGACGTTCCTGCTCGCCCTGCCGCCGTCCGGCCCAGATCCGGCGAGATTCGGCCGGATCTGCCACCTCCGTCGCCCGGAGCTCCTGTGCCGCTTCGCCCGCGTGCCGGCAGCCGCCGCCGCCTTGCCTCCCCGGCGCCAGATCCGCGCCGCCTCGCCCACGTCTTCTCCCGCGCCGCCGTTCCCCGATCTGCGCCGCAAGCCGCCGCCCCCCTGCGTGCCGCACCGCCGCCTGTTCCGGTGCCCCGTCGCCTGCTGTCGCCGCCCCCGGCCGACGGTGCTCCGCCGTCGTGGCTCGCCTCGGGCGTCGGATCGAGGAGACGAGGCAGCGCCGTCCCGCGTTGACCGTGCCCCGCTCGCCTGTGGGCCGCTTGGCCGCTCCTGGCCCAGCCGCTCGCTCCGTCGCGCGGCCCAGGTGGCGCCGAGCCGGCCCAATCGCCCCGAGGCCCGACCGGCCTCCCTCGTCAGGTCGCCTCCGCCTCAGTCTGCATGGGCCGAGCCCACCCGGTGAGGCCTCCCTATACCCCGCCCCAGTGCATTTATTATGTTGCGCATGTTGTAGGCCCGTTAGTAATATAGTTGATTTCGGAATTATAATTAATTCCAGAAAAATATGACGATATTAAAACGATCGTATCTTTTTATCCGTATGTCGGATCGCGATGAGTTGTATATGTTTTTCGGGTAGTTTTACGCGTAGAACCCGTTTATAAAACTTGCATAATTTTTCGGCGTAGTTTAACGTGTCAAATGCACTGTTTACCGTGCTGTCCCATTAGCTTAGTGCCCGTAATTATTTTCGTGCAAGTCCAGATTGCCCGTATGCCGTTTTGGAAATGCCCATGTTTTAGGGATCATTTTTCCATGCTTTTTAGAGCAGTCATTTGTATTTTTGCGTGTAGGGAATTGCCTCTAGTTTATTTTCCCGTATATAGGGTATTTTCCCGCATTAATGTGTGGCTTTATTTTGTGTTGCAAACCCCACGTATTTTATATGTTTCCGGGGTAGAAAAATCTCATGGATTTATCTCTGCAATTAGTTTTATCTTTTGAGGAAGTTAGTTCGCGAGATATTTTGCCGTGATGTCCTTTTGTTTAATTCATAGGATTTATTCTGTGCGTTGTTTGACGGAGTTGTCAACTAGAGAGTTGATCTTGGATGTTTTGTTTAGCCCCTGGTATTTTTGGTTGCAATAGAAATCCATGTTTAGGTGTGGTTTGATTGCTCTCAAGTTGCTAGAAATAGTGCGGTTTTAGAGGAGCTGAAATATTTCTAAGTCTGGAATCTGTTATATTTTGTTGTTGTCTTGTCTTGCTTGCATCTTCTGATCTGTAGCTCTTTTGGGGTTGGTCCAATAGAGTTAGTTGTACCCCTTGTGTTTCTCTAGCATGATGTAAAGTTTCATGCCATTTGGAGTCCTGTAGATATAGGTTTTGCTGCTGTCAATATTGCTTCAGATCGAAAACTGCACTTTCATGAGGTGTAATTTTCACTAAGTCTGAAATGGTGTGTGGGAAGCCTTTTTGTGACTTCTTCTCCTAGTGTTCCTTGCTGCCATGCTAGTTGTTGTTAGTTGTTTGTAGTAGTGCTTTTTGCCCTCTTCCGTGTCATGCCTTGCTTGAGCATATCGGAGTGGTGTAGCCGTAGTTGTGGTGCGTAGTAAATGATATGTGGCTGTTTTTGACAGATTGTAGTCAATTCTTGTTTTGCTCGTAGTTTCTGAACCGTAGCTCCGATTTGATCGTGTCCTACATGAAATTTGCTTAGAATCTCGTCTAGTTTCATTTTCTCTTGCTGTTTGTATGTTTTGAAGTGCTCGTAGCCATCGTTGCACACATATTGCATTCATGCCATCATATCTTGCGGTGCTTGTATCTTTTGATCCGTAGCTCCGTTGGAGATGTTCTTTATGTGTAGATTGCTTTCCTTCACGCGTAGAATCACGTGAACCTATTTGTTTTGCTGTTTAACAACAAATTAAATGTGTTAGTTCAGATCTGGACAGAATTGTAAATTAACTTGTGAGGTCGTTTCGGAGGTGTTATAAGACATTTCCGACCTCATTTAAAATGCCTAGATATGTAGTTTAATTTCCGCTTCACCTCTTGCCATGTTTAACCACATTTAATATTGTCGTGTATCTAATCGGGGTAGAACTAAATAATAAACGTGGAGTTTCGTCAATATGCAACTCGTTGCATATTGAACTTCACTTAATGTGTAGTGTTTGATTGTGTGAATTGTCATGCCGTGACTTGCATGTATTCAATAGCTGATGCATCATCTGTGTTGTGCATCGTGTGGTGAATTCCGTGTGTCGATTTGTGTTTTCGATTTGCTTCGTCTCGATAGAGTTCCGCAGCGTGTCGGATTGTGAGGACCCGTTCGACTACGTCGGTTCGTCTGCTTCACGGAGGCATTCTTCTTCCAAGTGGGATCTCAGGCAAGATGATCATTTCCCCAGATACCATTACTATCATTGACATGCTAGTTTTACCGTTGCTACCGTTTATGTTTCGTTGCCTACCACATGTTAAATATCAGCCTCTCAACCATGCCATGTTAACCTTCAACCTGTTCGACCTAGCAAACCACTGATTGGCCATGTTACCGCTTGCTTAACCCTGTGTTAGCATTGCTAGTTGCAGGTGCATTGTTTCCATGTGAAAACATGGGTTCCTTGTTATATCACCATATTTAATGCTATTTAATTTAATGCACCTATATACTTGGTAAAAGGTGGAAGGCTCGGCTTTTCTAGCCTGGTGTTTTGTTCCACCTTTGCCCCCTTAGTTTCGGCTACCGGTGTTATGTTCCATAATTGAGCGCTCCTAACACAATCGGGGTTGTTATGGGGACCCCCTTGATAATTCGTTTTAGATTAAAGCTGGTCTGGCAAGGCCCAACTTTGGTACTACTTTTGCCTAAACACCTAATAAAATTGCATAGGGACTTTCCGGACCCCGAGGATAATTTAATCAACCCCCGGGCCAGTGCTCCTCATGAGCGTTGGTCCAAATTGGCAGACTACGGGGCCACCGCGGGGCAACCCGAGGTTTGGTACTCCTAGTGTGACCCATCCGTCGTTTCCTGAGAACGAGGTACGCGACTCCTATCGGGATCGTCGACACGTCGGGCGGCCTTGCTGGATTAGTTTTACCTTTGACGAATATCTTGTGCATCGAGATTCCGGTGATGCTTTGGGTAATCTCAGAGTTGAGGTTTTCCACTACGGAATCCAACGAGACCGCGAGCTTCATGATTGAGGATTTCTATGCGGCTTGTGGTAATTTGTGATGGACTAGTTGGAGCACCCCTGCAGGGTTAAATCTTTCGAAAAGCCGTGCCCGCGGTTATGTGGCAACGTGGAAACTTTGTTTAACACTGGTTCTAGATAACTTGAAGTTAATTTAATTAAAACATGCCAACTGTGTGCGCAACCGTGACTGTCTCTTTCGTGAGTTCCTTCTCCGATCGAGGACACGGTGGGGTTATGTCTGACGTAGGTAGGTGTTCAGGATCATTCATTTGATCATCAGTAGTTCACGTCCGTTATGCGTAGATCTTCCCCATCTTATTTCTTGTACTCGTAAGTTAGCCACCAAATATATGCTTAGTCGCTGCTGCAACCTCACCACTTAATCATACCTCACCTACTAAGCTTTGCTAGTCTTGATACCTTTGGAAATGAGATTGCTGAGTCCCCTGTGGCTCACAGATTACTACAACACCAGTTGCAGGTACATGTTAAGATTACTTGACGCGAGTGCGTTGTTTGTTCATTTGGAGTCGCTTCTTCTTCCTCTTCTTCATCGATCTAGGATGGGTTCCAGGCCGGCAGCCTGGGATAGCAAGGATGGACGTCGTTCTTCTTTTGTCGTTTGTTTTCGTCCGTAGTCGGACCCTGCTCTTACTCTTGATGATTATGTAATGTACTGATGTGACTCTGATGTACCTTGTGGCGAGTGTAAGCCAACTCTTTATATATCTCTTCTTTTCAGTGCATGTACTTGTAACGATATCCATTCTTGCGACACGACGAGATGCGCTTCTATCCCTGACGAGGCCCTCGTGCTAAATTGAGGATAGGGTCGCATCTTGGGCGTGACATCATCCTCTGTCGGCGTTGGTGACGGCAGGCGTGTACCAATGGAGCGAGCGGGGCACGGGCCATACCCGTGCACACGACACCACCGTGGAGTGGAGGGAGTAGTGAGTCCAGGCTCTGGCGCACCCATGTCAGAGTTCAGCGGCGGTGGTGCACTCGGTCCGGCTACCAGCCCTGGGTCCAGTCCCTGGTTGTTGTCCACCGGCGTGGCCAGGCGTCGGTTCACCGATGTGGCGTGGCGGCGTCGTCCAGCGGCCGCGACATGGCGGCGTCGTCCAGCGGAGTTATGGCGGCGGTTAATGCCAAGGCCAGAAACTGCTGGTGGTGCCCCCATCGATGGCGGACGAACCGGCGGCGCTGCTCGGCAAGGAGGTGACGGCGCCCTTCTTCCCAGAGGAGACCAAGGAGGAGGGAGGCGATGGACGGCATCCTCACCGTTTTTCTTCTCCGACGAGTTATTCTGTTTATAGCTTAGTGCTCTCGATGGAGAGACTACCAGTGCCGATAACGTGTTAATGAACAGTAATGATCGATGTCTATTGATAGCGATGATGTACAAATATATACCCCTGGAAGGGGCACGTCGCACAGACGCAACTGATACGGGAGAAGGGAATAGAGGAACGCGTCGTTAGATTAGGGACGTGACTTTTCGGAAAGAAAATCACTGTCGGTTCCATAAACAAAGATTTTCTTAATTAAACTACAGTAATAATTAAATTTTAACAATATTGTGTACGGCTTTGTTCAGTCTTTCTCCGTGTTGGTTCGTGTCTCCACTAGAGTCCACTTGCTGAAACCGTTTCCGCCACTGCCGATCCTACGTACGGGCTGGCCCTCCCTCACATGATCGAGAAAGAAATCGATGAATCATGGAGTGGATGAACATTGAGACTCCACCAATCTGCTTTTCTTTCTTGCAAGTTTCAGATACTCCACGTTAGCTCTTGGAGTTTTTTTCTTCTTTCTTTTTGAAATGAGAGGGGTCTTTCTCAATAATACTAGACCTACAAAGATTTACAAAGATTTACTTAACCTTCCGAACTAATTTTTTTTTCTCCCTGATTTTCCCCTCATCCCCAATTACCAATCACAATCTTACACATCAGTTTGTTCGTAAAATCTTTAAGTAAGCCTTTATAGATGTAGCATTACTCGGTCTTCCTCTGCCGGAACTTTTATTAAAAAGCCAAGGCAAGCTCGACCAGAGAATTCTTGAAGTTTATTTCTCACATTACAGAAAGAACCCTAAACTCTAGTTTGAAGAACGAAACCCCTGAAGTTGTTTTCACAGCATTATATATACAGATTATTACTTTTGCATACCGGATATATTCATCAAAATGATAGCTTGTCACGTCGGGAAGACGATGAAAGACGAGCAGAGGCATAGAAACGCCGATTAAACCGCACCAAGCTCTAATCATCTGGACAAGATCTAATCAACCCCCAATAATTTGACTGAAAAAGGAAATCAATTTTGGGCCAAAGGGATAATCAGCTAGTAGATTATAACACCTCGGCTGTCTCAACCGCAACAAAATCTGTTGTCCCGTCTCGCAAGATCGTGTCGATTTATAGTATATATATATAGCAGAATAAAATTCCATGTCGATCGGTACGTCAATCCGAACGCGTTGGTTGCAATTCAGGTGTTTTCATATCAGTACTGCCTCGTTCCCATCCCATGTAGACATTCTGTTGCAGCTGACTTGGCTCGATCCTTCAGCAGCCAGCGGACGTACGTGCGTGCGTACGAGCTGAAAGCGATGAGAGAGCTGAGGCGGCGATCAATCCACAACGCAACGACAGAGAAACGGCAGCGACCAAAGGTTCGCTGGCTGCGCGACGATCCCGAACACGACGTCAAGTCCTCGAGATCATGGCGCCAGTGTCAGGAGCCATAGGACCAGCAGTTCTTACGCGTTTCTCCATTTTTACACTGACCTGAAGCCAGCCTGAATTTTCATCCACTCCCTTCGTTTCTAAATATAAATATTTTCAAAAAAATAACAAGAAGAAACTAAATACAAAACAAAATAAGTAAATATATATTATAAAATATGTCTATATACATCCGAATGTCTTCTAATAAAATCTTAAAAAAAAATTAAGAACGGATGGAGTAGATCGCTCCAGTTCCGTTCTGCTACAGTATTAATAGTAACAATTAGATGAGGATCACGATCTAGTGCGACTTAACAACCGTCGCTTGACGAGTCCGTTTCTCCCTCCCGAACAGGCGGCAGCAAAGACCAAGTCCTCCAGATCTCAGTCGGCAGAAACGTTGGTCCCCTCTCCCTCCACTTGCCGCTCTGGCAGTAGGAGGGAGGGGGGCCTTGTTTCTTTGTCTAGTAGTTTCGGTTAGGATCTGTAGTTGGAGTGGTGGGAGCGGTGTTCGGGCAAATAAATCTGCCTCGACTCTTCTCCCACACAAACGGTGACCTTCACGGTAGCATCTCGGAGTTGATGATGATGTGGGCTCGTCGGTCCTTCAGATCGGCAGCTTGGTTTTCTCATCGTTCTCGCCAGATCTGCTTCTCGGTTTGTCGTCGGTGTTCATGGTTATCTGCGATGATGCTAACGGGCGGGGCGAGGTGGTTTCTGTGAAGCGAGGATGTTGGTTCGGAGGTGGTGGATATGTCGTTCTTCTACGACTTCTTCGATGGGAGGAGTCGGATCTTGATCCAAGACAACACGGGGACGTCCCCCTGTCAACGTGCCATAGCGGCATGTGCCTTACTACGTGCAGTTCATGGACTCACAAAGCCTCGTTGACGATGGTGCTTTTTTAGATCTTGCAATGGGGGAGGCTCGACGTCTCTTTCAGTGTGCATCTTAACGGCGTTGCAGTTTGGCGTCGGCCGCTGTCTTAGGTGATTGTAGGAAACCATATGTATCTTTTTGTATTTCTTGACCTCTTACGATATCTTTTGCAAAGTTTTCAGGATAATCATTTTACCTCGGTCTATCTTTTAGTGTCCACATGTGTTGCTTCATATAACTTTAGATTAATGAAATACTTCCTCCGTTTTTAAATATTTGTCTTTTTAGAAACTCAACTATGGGCTACATACAAATTAAGATGAATGAATCCACATTTTAAATTATATCTACATACATCCGTATGCAGTTTATAGTAAAATCTTTAAAAAGATAAATATCTAAGAACGGAGGGAGTATATGGTTGCTCTTAGAAAAATAAAAAAAACAATGAGCGGATGAGTGTACGGGATCACGTTGCACTCCGCGTCGGTCGACCTGGTCTTCGTCGAGATGGAATCTTCTCTTGTGTCGACAAAATTGCCATGGCACCGCGCCGTCAGCGATCTCGAGGTTCGCGGGCCATTTCAAACCTCGGTTTGGTTGTTCCAGCCGGTCAGTCCAGTCGTGCCCCGGTCAAGACGGGAACCCGGCCGGACGGTGCACCGCGCGCGCGCGTACATGCAGTGAACCGTTCTATTCCATCCCGGGCCGTGTGGCTCGACTGACCCAACCAACTGTTCATTCCACATCCTCTCAAAAAAAGAAAAATACTGTTGATTCCACAAGGTTTACACGGGGTACAACCAAGCAACAATATCTGTCTGAACTCTGAAGTGGTAAGCTTTGTGTGAGGTGCCCGCACCAAGACCAGATTCCCTGTAGATCTGCCATCGGTTTACTTGTTCGCTGAAAAGTATGGTACACTGGTACAAAATGGCCGGAGTACTAGCTACTTGCATGGAGCAGCATAATTTCTAATAGCAAAACTCTGTACCGTGCCACAACCAGTAACATAAGGGCTTGTTTGGTTTCTCGAAATTTGAAGGGGTTTGGAGGAGATTGAAAGGGATTAAATCCCCTATAAATCAAAATTCATCTTAATCCACTCCAATCCACTTCAATCCCCTTGTGGAAAGGATTAACCAAAGAAGCATAAAACTTCCTTTTTCTAAGCAAAGTGAACCGTGGAGGCGGGTTCAAGTTCCACCTAGTACGACAACCGCAAAGTGACAATTAGAGCATCTTCAATCACGCAAATTTGAACCTTGAAAATGTCCGCAGATGTGTCCGGTCACGTCGACAAACGATGACCGATCATACAATACATTTCATCTTCCATAGTCATACTATGATGTTAGATTTTTATTTCTAGAAAAAAAATGCAACCACATGATCTATCTAGGGACTACTATCAACTACACTACTCGTACTCGTCATTGAAGATATTGATGAAGTTCATACTAGAGCCGCGAGCCTCGTGGTCATTGATGACAGGGCAAAGCAGTTGTGCCTCTTTGTTCTCCTCGAACGCCAAGGCCTCGTTGATTCCCATTGCCGCCTTGCGGAGGAAGCGATTGTTGGCCTTCACGTTCGCCTTCGATTAGATGAAGTCGAGGTTGGCTTGCTGCTCCACCGCCTCCTTGACTTTGACTGCCGGAACTTCGCGAGCAAGGCGGCATGGCGAAGCCTGCAGCTAGAGGCATTGGATCAGGCTTGCTTTTGCCCTCTTACGACATCTTCTCCCCCTTCGCCGGCTTTAACGAGGGAGGAGGCAGGTCGGTTGTAATCCGAGCTTCCGGTCTAATTTGGATCTCCTCAATTAGTCTCAACCGCTCGTCTAGAGTGAGCATGACATACATGATGATCTGTTATTGCATGCCGCCACGTGACATCATGAATACGTCCTCACCATCCTCGGCGAAAATCGAAGAAGGCGCCCGTCGGACAGATGTGTTTCTGCGTGTTTTCGCATCATATGGGTTCTTAGTCATCCCTGTTAGGTTGATCTCTTCCGTGTGAGCCCAACGGCCCACGGGACCCTTGATCCATGCGCCCTGATCGGGGGAGCCCAACCCATTATGGTTGGTGGGCTCATGTGACCTGCGCTATAAATAAAGAGGTCGGGGCCGGGGCACACGGTACGAGGGTCATCGCGCCGCGAGACACCCCAATGACATCCCTTCCGATCTAGTGTTAGCGCAGCGTTCATGAAAAGCACCGCCGCCACCACACCTTCCTCTGTCGCCGCTGTTGTCAACACCTCACCGATGGTCGCCGGCTGAAGCACCTCAAGTGCAGGCAAAGGTAATCCCTATCATCACTACCGGACTTATCTAGCCTAGCAAATCCGAGGATTCTATCAATCCCCTCCCATTCTGCCCGAACGTGTTGGATGCATTCATGTGTTTTCATATCAGTACTGTCTCACTCCCATCCCATGCTATGGTACTACGAGTGCTTAATTAATGCAATAATGCTGCTTACATTCTGTTCCAGCTGACTTGGCTGGCTTCTCCAGCAGCCAGCGGGCGTACGTACGAGCTGAAAGCGACGAGGAAGTCGAGGAGGCGATCGATCCACAGCAGAACGAGAGAGAAACGGCAGCGACCAGAGGTTGGCTGCCTGGCTCTGGCTGCGCGACCCCGAACGACGCCAAGTCAAGACTCAAGATCTCATGGCATTGGCGCCACACCGATGGCAGGAGCCATATAGCACCAGCACCAGCAGTGCTTGCACACGCGTTTCTCTTAAACCAGATCTCTGTCTTCGTTCTCCATTTTTTACACCGACGACGACGACGCCGACGCCGTACTGAATGCTCATCTAGATTAGCTCCGGCTCCGTCCGCAGAATTGCCATGACCTTGAGCGATGTCGAGGCTCGCGGGCCATTTCAAACCTCGGTTGGTACCAGCCAGTCAGTCCAGTGAGGCGTGCCCCGGTCAAGACGCTGGTGCACCGCGCGCGGGCGTCCGTGAACTGAGCCGTTCCATTCCAGCCCGGACGTATGGCCCGATTGACCCAACCAACTGTTCACTTGGCAGGCGTCAGCGTCGGCTAGCTAGCCTCGTGGCCGTCGCCGTCGTCGTCGTCGTCTCCCAGGAGGTTTACGCGTAGCATTTGAGATGGGGTACAGCTAGTGAGCCAAGAGGCAACTAGCTGTCTGAACTCTGAAGTGGTGCGCTTTGTCCTCCGTTGGTTTGCTAGTTCACTGAAAAAGTACGGCACACTGGTAAACAATGGACATCAGAGCACTACTACTTGCCTGGTGCAGCAGAGTGGACTGTCTTTTTTCTAAAGCCAAGAGAACTGCATGTGGGGGCGTGTTCAAACTCCACACCGCGTATAAGATTTGATCAAAATCAAACAATATAAAGTTTGATCAAATTTATATAAAAAATGTTGATATCTACTATACTAAAATTATGTTGTGAATGTTGATATTTCTTAATATAAAATTAATTAAACTTTACAAAGCTTGACTTTGATCAAACTTTTTATACAGACTAAAAAAATGAAGGGAGTACTACGGCCCCAAAGTCAACACTGGGGCACAGGGCAGATGTGTTCAGAAGAGCTATTGTAAAGTGGGTGTGGTTAGGTCTCAATCGTCTAGACTTAACTAAATCTCTGTCAAGTAATATAGTACTATATAATAAAAAACAGAAAAGAAACATTTCATACAAGTCTGCATGCAAGATTAAAGGCTTATACTCTCGCTATTCCTGAGCATTGCCTTTCTCTTTATGTCCTTTCTTTGCAAGTCAAACTACCAAACAAATTGTGTGCGGCTCCGTTCTATCTTTCTCCAAGTGGTTCACGTCTCCTGTCCACTTGTGAATCCATTTTTGCGGCAGCTCATTTTGTACCTTTCCTCACATAAAATGCACGTACGCTAAACCACATCAAGCTCGTCTCAAAGAGATCAAATCAACCCCCAAGAACGTGACTGCGAAAAGGCAAACAGTTCTGGTCAAGGTAAATACAAGCAGTGAGCTGAATCTACCATCCTCTACGCTGCGCCCCCTCCAGCTGTGACAAGAGGGCAAACAATTCTGCTCTCCCCCGGCGACCGGCGTACGCATGCACGCGGCGTCCCTCTTCTCGCATGGCCATGTCGATCTGCATAGAATTCCATGCCGATCGTGACGCCTCCCCGAACACGTTCAGATGTTTCCATATTACAAGACCTACTCGGCAAGGCCTCTCTCCGTACAGTGCCTATTCATATCACTGACATACTACGTACTATTCTGTCCAGCTGACTTGGCTCGAAACGACCGACTGCTGATGTGCTCGTGCTCTGAACGGGTGATCCGTTCGACCGTTCCTTCATCTTTGCAGGGCACCATGGGCTACATATCGTCGTCGGACTGAATTTTCTCCTGGATGAATTCCATGCACCCAGACATAGCAACAACCCCAGCAACCAGCCTTGGACTATACGAGATCTGTCGACCGATCTCGTCGTCGTCCATCCGTGGAATCTTCCGCCCCCAAAATTACCATGACATCGCGCTTCGACGAGAGTCGTGCTTCGCTCCGTTCCAAATTCCCAAACCGCGCGGGTCACCAGCACCGCTTTCGTCCATGGCGGCCCGTGTGGTTTGACTGACTCCCTGACCAATCCGTTCGCTTCACAGGCGTCGGCGTCACACAAGGGTCGTCGTCGTCGTCGTCGTCTCACCGGAGGTTTACACGTAGCTACGAGGATGTGTACGTGGTATGGGCGACCAAGCAACTCTGTCTGCAGTGCAGCGTACCGCCATTTTTCTCTTGTCTATTTGCCTTGCTTGGACCAGGCACCAGAGACTTGACTTTCTAGGACGTAGGTGAAAATGGTTTTTACCAAGGTCAATCTGTTCTTGCCTGCTGACTGCTGGATCCAGCTCCATGCACCAATCAGCCGATCAGCTGGTCGCCCGTAGGCTCAAGCTAGCCGTTGGAAATAACCAGACCTCTCCCAGTATATAGCCAAACAGTTCTGTGAGTGGGCTGTAATCCCAACCAGAGATCATATTATATACTACTACATTTAGATATGATTCGGTGACAAGCAGCTACAAAAAAAATACTTGTCCATAGGGTTAAAAGAAGTATCTTAACAAAGCCGATCATCAAATCGTATCTTGATCTCATCAAGTCAATGTGTTCTTTTTCTTAGACAAAAGGCATTTTGCATGACCTTAGACTGAGGCCGTCAAAAGTTCAACAAACCAGCCAAACCAAGGAAAGCAGCAGAAACAGGAAACGAATGAGCTAGCAAGTGAGATTACAGTGCATGTAGCGCAATCAAACATGAACCAACCACGAAGACCGTGAATCTGGACGACACACAAGGCAGGAAACAACAACAACCAGGCCACCAGTGGATGCCGATCAAAGACGCAACAGAACACCTAGAACACCTCAAACACCTCGCAAGCAACCAAGAGCAAAGCATTAGCCTTCCTATTGCTAGTCCGCCAGCTCAACACCTTTCATAAAAAACGTGCTTTGTTTCTAAAAGTCCATAAAGACCATGTAGTAGCCCCAAAACCGATCCAAGCTATGTGTCTATCTCTTTCCTCACGACAATCGGAGGAAATCACCGAAACCAGACGACACTCACTTCTACACTCCTCTAACTACCTCTAAACAAATTATTGTATTTTCTCCGAATGTCATTCATTTAGGATTTGTTTTTCGCAACTTGTTGTATTTGACACGTGATCCTGATCAACGAGGCAAAGGAAAAGCTTACAGTGACACGGAGAGTAATTTTCCACAACGGCATGGTGAATGACACATTCCACAATGTTCAAAAGTAGCCATTAGGCCAATTTAATTATTATAGATTTACCGTCAAACGACTAAAATGACATTTGAAGCTTGCAGATTTTGAGCAATCAAAATCAAAAGGAGACCTTAAAGAATAGAACTAAACGAAAGATGCATGTGAGAGAGAGGCTGGAGATGCAAATCCAAAGTTCAGGAGGAAAAGGGGAGATCAACACTGCAACTAGGCTAGTGGAGTGAAAAAAAGAGCTAGTAAACATGAAGCAAACATATCAAGCTCAAACGAGACATCAAGTAAAAAATAGGTTGTTGTGAGACCCAATTCAAACAGTAGTTGGTGCACGAAAACCGAAAGTTGTCACTAATATCTTTCTTACAATCGAGTCAACGTCACGAGGCCGGGTTATCCAACGCGACTTAGTCCTAATGGAAAACAGGAAGCAGACATTTCAAGCTCGAACCTGATATCAAGTCAAAAGTACGTAGCATCACGAGATCCAATGCAGACCATAGTCTAGGCACGAAAACCTAGGAGACGGATCATAATATATTTCCAAACAATCGAGTCAAGGGAACAAGGGTTATCCAAGGCGACGATGCAATGTCTTGTGGAGTGGGGGCATGGAAACGGGGAGCGGACATTTCAATCTTGAAGTAGAAATTGAGCCAAAAGCACGTAGCATTGCAAGACCCAATGCAAACACTAGTCTAGGTGTAAAAACCTGAGAGGTGCGCCATAATATCATTCCAAGCAGTGGAGTCGTGTGAAAAAGGAGACGGGAAACAGGAAGCAAGCGTTTCAAGTTCGAACCAAACATTCGGATTAAAGTAGGCAGCGTTGCGAGACCCAATACAAACTGAAGTCTAGGCACGAAAACCATGTTTGGCGGGTAGTGATATCTTTCTAAGCAGTTGAGCCAATGCAAAGAGGGTTCTCCAATGCAAAGATACAATTAGCCCGAGAGGGAAAAACGAGTCGGGAAGTTGGAAGCAAATGTACCGTGCTCAAACTAATATCAAGACAAAAGGAGGTAGCATTACGAGATCCAGTGCGAGCCGTAGTTGAGTCGCCAAATCCGAGAGGCGGGTCATAGTATCTTTCAAAACAATTGAGTCAAGTCGACGAGGGTTCTTCAACATTATGCCTTGTGAAGTGGGAGGGGAAAGATGTGGAAAACAGAAAGCAAGCGTTTCAAGCTCGAACCAGGCATCAATCCAGAAGTAGGTAACATTGCAAGACTCGATGCAAACCGTACTTGCGGTGCAGAATTCGGGGAGGTGTGGGTCATAAAATATTTTCAAAAATTTGAGTCAATGCAACAAGAGTACTCCAAGGTGAGTTGCAGTTCAACCTAGTGGATTGGGGAAAAAGACGCAAAACCTGAAGCAAATGTATCATAATCGAAGCACATAGCAAACCAAAAGGAGGCAGCGTTAAGAGATCTGATGTGAACTGTCATGGAGGTGCGAATATCGGAGACAGTCATAGTACATTTCCAAACAATCGAGTCAAGGCAATGAGGTTACCCAATACCATGAATTCTATGCAAACAATAACCCTAGTTAAACCAAAATTTCCAAGGCTCTAGTGTGAGTGATGAAGGAAACATTATGAGGTTCAAGATAAAGGCAATGTTATGAGCCTTGAGGCAACGAAACGCAAGACCCTCTTTGAAAAGTATGGGCGGTAAGTCAATAACTTCACCCCAAACAACTTTGCATTGACCCCCTTTAAATTATAAGAACTTTGCATTGACTTCATGTACGTTGTCTTTCAAGACACCTCGTAAACAATATAATGCCAGTACAAACAGATATATTCCCAAACAATTCTAGCTTTTCATTGCTACAACAAGGCATAACAATTTTGAAAATTTGTCTTTGTACATCCTTGACCCTCAAACGAGCTCTAAGTTATGACTCACTACACGAAAGGAATATTGAAGTTGATTGTATAATTGTATGCTCTAGAATTTCCTTTGGGCTTATTGCACCTCGTAAAATAAGCTCTCTTGTATGACTAATCGGACAGTGCCAAATATCATAATCAGTGGACAGGGAGAGCTGGCAGGAATGTTTCTAGAAGACAAAAAGAAATACTATACTTAATTAATAGTTTGTTTTGCATGGACTTAATAAATTAACAGTTTGATATTTCTTTTATCATAGGAAATGGTGACAAGGCGACGTGGTGTAGAATATTCTACGAAAAGCTTCCATATGTTACTTTTTTTGCGTGTATATGTATTCTGTATATACGTACTTGCTACCCATCTCAAATGCAATGTACTCCCTCTGTAAACTAACATAAGAGTGTTTAGAATACTAAAGTAATGTTTTAAATGTTTTTATATTAGTTTACGGAGGAACTACAATATATTTTTAGTTTGCTTATTCTTCAGCCATGGATATATACGGCGTCATCATCTACAAAGCACCGATACGGCAACACTGATACGACGATACGGGATACAGTAATTTTTAAAAACAACAATACGACGATATGTCAAGCATATATAAATAATAATAAAATAACATGTAATAAAAACTAACATAATAAAATATATAAGATGAGATTAAAATACCACATCACTGATCGCCTAATTGATTCCATGCCTTCGTGTTTCTCATTCTAAAAATGGCACTATCATCAATGGGGTAACACGGCCAATCGGTCATAGACTGTCCTAATATAATTTGGACTGTAATATATATTAACATGACAACATAAAATCAACAAACCTTTTTTCAAACATAAAATCAATAATGGAAGGGGTACTACTCTTCTTTCAACATTCTAAAACTTTTTTTAAATACCGATATAGAGAGCACAATCTTCAGTGAGCTCTTTATTCTCATAACAATAAATATATACAAACTCTCACCTATGAACATGACGATAATTAAAACCACCAAGCAATACACATCAATAATGCTCAAATGACGATGGAGAAAGTTAAAAGATGCCATGATTTATACTTGTATCTTCTTCCCTAGCAATAGAAGGCAACAATAACATCAACAAATACTTTTACGTCAGAAAAATCAACAAGCAGCAAGCCAATAGCATCAACAAGCAATTTTATCCGACAAACAACATCCTTAGGAAACATTTTTATCCAACTACTACATCAGTACAGTACATGTACACTATCTATATGAACATATTAACGATACATCAAGTCATGAGCAATACTCAATGGCGATACTTCAAGGATACCCGTATCGGCATTTTTTTCTTTTATTCTTAAATTGAAAAAGGAGATACTTCGAGGATACCCGTATCGAAGACATATCTAGCGTATCAGAGTATCGGCGAAGTACTGAACGGCTATACACAATTTTTGAAGTATCGGTGTTTCGAAGGTCATCATGCATTAGCCCATACGTGCCGCAGTTTTATGGCTGCTATCTTGTCTTGATGGCTTCTGGTTCGCAAGTCAAAGTGGCAGACATGTTATGGCGTCATCATGTCGTTCATGTACCTTAATTTCTCCACGTATCCCACGTCACCTCCACACTTGCGAAAACCGTTTCCTTCTCACATGAGCATTTAAGAGATATATACGCCGTATTATTAAGAAGCATGAATGCATACGCGCGCACCAAACCTCTATTTTGTTGCCCGAACAAAAATGTCACTGAGACACACATATCGCATCCCACTTGCATTGTTGGAGTTTATTACGTATCTTTTTCAATGGAAAAGAAAACTGCTGCACTCAGCAAAGGTTGGAGCATCAAACTCCTGAAATAGCCAGCCGTAGGTAATGTTGCAGATAAATTGTACCATGCGTGGTCTAGCAAGTAGTTCATGTCACGTGGCAAAGCTGGTCTTGTAGCGTGCGCGGCCACGGACGCAGTGGAACGGAACGGAATGGGAGCGCACGCATCACGCATGAGCGGCCGGAGCGTCGTCTCTCGTCGATGTGTCGTGTCGGGCTTCTATCATGTGACTATCCGATCACGAGGCAGGCCCCCGCTTTGACCTCGTCTCTCCTTTTGTTCCGAGGTGATGCCCGGCACCGTCCACCGACCCATGTGACTCACCCGCGATTGATCTCCCTGTAATCTCCTGGCTCACTGTAAAGCTGCTCGGCTCAGGTCGGTACACACGGTTTGATTGTATGGTTTTGCTGTGAGCGTGGCCGGCGAGGCCCCGCGTCACCGTCCGACCGGTCGACAACAGCGTCCTCCCGTCGCGTGAGGTGAGAACGCGGGGCCGAAACCGGTGCGACGGGGACGGGACAAACAAGCGTACACGCCCGCACTTGGACTCGCCCACACCCGTCCCCCTCCACGGCCAGCCACACCGCGTGCCCCGCCCCCGCCCCGCCCCCAGCAACAAAAGGCGGCACCCGCACCCGCAGCAGAGCAGAGCACCTCCACCGTCACCTCGCGCGCGCCACCAGCACGCCAGGACGCATACGTACGTGCCCCGTTCTCCGCGCTCTCTCATCTCGCTCTCGCCGAAACCGCGCCGCGCTTTCTCATCTCGCTCTCTATCTCCGTCCACGCCGCCGCGATCGCCTCCCTCCCTCCCGGAATTCGGCACGTTCACACCGGCCCCTAGCTCTAGCTACCAGTACAAAGCACCAGCCAGCCTTGCACGGCCACCCTGCTCTCCCCTGCTCGCTCCTCCCCTGGCACGCACTGTCCGCGAGGAGGCCTGTTTCTTGGCTGCCGCGGCGGCTCACCGTCACCGGAGCACGCGCGAGGAGCCGAGAGATGAGCTGCCTGGGGTGGCTCAAGAGGAAGAAGGGGTCCAGGACCGGGAGGCGGGGCTCGTTGGCCTCGGCCCCGGCCACCACGATGACGACCATGACCACCACCACCACCACCACCACCACCGGGTCGGCGGTGAGCACGAGCCGGTCGGACGACTCCGGGGCGGGGCGGCAAACAACCAGCAAGTCCACGGGCTCCGCCTCCTCGCAGCCGAGCATCTCCTCGCTCTACGAGGAGCGCGGCCACGGCCAGCTGCGCGCCTTCGACTACGACGAGCTCCGGGCCGCCACCAACGACTTCGGCCGCGCGCAGAAGCTCGGCGAGGGCGGCTTCGGCGGCGTCTTCAAGGGCTTCGTCCGCCCGCTCGACCCCAGGGCCGACCGCATCGCCGTCGCCGTCAAGCGCCTCAACCAGCGCGGCCTACAGGTACGCTAGCTTCACGCTCTCCCACCCACCCATGCCGCCATCTCTCCCCCCCATCCACCAGCCGATTGATTTCCCACCCTGTTCTGCTCCCCGCGTGATTTCATATCCAATCGCACACCCAGTTTTGTCACAGCTTTAGGGGGGATCAGAATGTGACCGAATCTAAAGAAATTTGCTCCGGACAAAGAAACATCCCAATTATTTTGAGAAATTTGTTACGGATCAAGCTTTTTTCTTTCTTTCAAGAACCTGTTCAAAATTGTTCCTCTTGTAAGGGACGATCAGAAAATGTAGGCAGAGAGCTTCCAGTGAGCTCGGACACTTTTTCCACCCAAATTTTTTATCTATTTGCAAGGGTAGTGTGTGCTCTTGCCAAATTTGACCAAGTCTTCCATCCATCATGCGCACCGAGTCGCCGACTAGAAGTGCAAGGGATTGTTAACAGATTCATGGAAAATCTGTTGAAGCGTGGTTGATCCATAGAAAGCAAAGGCACATCAGCCTTTTTGAGCTGGTTGGGTAACGAGGAGACGTTTCTGGGTAGGAAAGTCTTGAAATTGGTCGCTTTGACTACTATACTCGGAGGTTAGAGCTTATATGCTACTATGCGTAGAAAAAAATTTAGTTTGTTAGGAAAAAAGGAGGGGAAATGCAGGACTTTCAAGGATCTGATACTGACTATTATAGTCTAGGTCTGTTTGGAATTGCGCCGTGGCGATCGGATTTAGTATACTAAATTTTATCAGAGAGTACTTTTTTTTTTTGCGGTTATATCAGAGAGTACTTCAATCATTTTCGGAAGCAGTTCAGCTCCTGGGGAGCACATTGCTATGATTGAGTATATGAATGATGAGAACATACGCATTGCTAGTATTGTATATCCATTAAAAAAGAAAGGTAAACAGATTGGGGGGCAGTTTGAGCAATGATATCATATATATTTTTCCCAGATATGTAGGAAGTATAATAATGCATAGTTGAATAAACATCACAAGTAAAGCAAACTGTGCCCCACTATGTATGGCACCCAGGAGAAGTATGGAGTCCAGAAAAGGATGTATACCGACCTTACATGTACATTCAGCATTGCGGTATCCAATTTGCCCAATCAAACGAGACAAACGGCCATAATGAAGTGTTCTTGAGGGCATGCCATCACGCTAATGCTGCCGTTCTTGGTTGACTACTATTCACTATGAGACCGAATCTCGGTTCATGTACCTACAGAAAAGAAAAGTCGGATAGAAACCTAGATTTTTCAATTCTTCGTATTGCTTGCTTACGAATAATCTGCCAGCAACATAAGACTTTGTCCCGCAATATATTCTTAAGTTTGTGTGTGTAATCGAATTGGGAATTATATATTCCACTGACTGAGCAACTGTTTCTTCTTTGACCACCGAAAAGGAGCTTGTTACAAGGCATAATTCGAATTGCTTAGCGTTTGATATTTACTTCACGATCTAAGACTACTATTTGATGTTAGCGCCATGACATTTTCTTCATTTCTCGTCGAATGAGTAATTGATTTTCCGTGTCTTTATTTACATCAATCTTTTTCCGTTCCTAATAAACTCCAGATATTTTTGGTTCTGACAGGGACATAAGCAGTGGTTGGCAGAAGTGCAGTTCCTTGGGGTTCTTGAGCACCCAAATCTTGTAAAGCTTCTCGGATATTGCGCCGTTGATGGTGAAAGAGGGGCCCAAAGACTATTGGTCTACGAGTATATGCCCAATAAGAGCTTGGAAGATCACCTGTTCAGCCGAATTAATCCTCCTCTCTCGTGGAATAGAAGGCTTCAGATTATCTTGGGTGCCGCTGAAGGATTGGCTTACCTGCATGAAGGGCTTGAACTTCAGGTATACTTGGCACATCATTGCTGTTCACCTGTTTGATAATTCCTTCCAAAATTTCATTTATCGTCTTGCAAAGAAATCCCTTTGGTAAGCTGCATCTGTGGTCCCAAATAAAATCTACAGGAAAGGCAGCATCATCTAGAGAATCTGCAGTTTTTTCTTTAAAACTCAGCCTTCAGAATTGGGTTGCTGTGCTGTCTAGTCTTCGAACCGTGCATCTATTGCAGTATGACCTATAGCTGGAGATCGTGGTAGGGGTCAATGACACGCACTGGAATTCGCACCACTACGCGCGTGTAAGACTCCTTATGTTTAGTCAAGGACCACAAAATCCTTAAGCTGGATAGGCTAAGAAAGCATGCTAGGAGAAGTCATGTTCAGTTCCCCACCACTACGTGCCTGTAAGATTCCAGGCAGCCAAATTTGTTGGAACTTTCTGAAAGCGCAGTTCAACATTCGTTCGTTCGTCGGTGCTTAGACACGCAGCCAACGTACCCAATTTTCCCTTCGTTTCTCCTAGCAGAGCTGCCGCATCAAGCGTTGGGGGTCTACTAAAGCATAAAGTAGTTAGTCAAGACACTTCATATGGTTGGTGAGTATTGAGACATAATCAGCTGTCAGTGGAAGGCTAGTAGTAATCACGACTTTAATTTTTCTCTGGGCCTTCCTTAGCGTTCAAGGTCTGTTTGGAAAATTAAAAAAAAAATCGCGAATTCACGACGGTGTATCTTGCCTTGTTCTATGCACTACAGAATTATGTTCTTACATAGTATCAGTTCACTTTTCCTATTTATCTAACCTGAACTGCTCTGTCTTGCTAGGTGATCTACCGGGACTTCAAAGCGTCGAACGTGCTGCTGGACAAGGACTTCCAAGCAAAGCTATCAGACTTCGGGCTCGCGAGGGAGGGGCCAACAGAAGGGAACACTCACGTCTCAACTGCGGTACGTCGCAATCCTTCTGGACCCAGATAGTCTGAGAAATCTCAAGTTTTACGCAACCACATTTTGCCTCAACCATCGGGCATATCACTAAGATTCAGTTGGTCCACGGTTGCCATTAAATGTTGCTGACCCTGTGACCCAAATTGGCGCCCAGACCCATGCACCTAGTTTTGTTTGATGTGTACCTGATGACAAAGCTTGTGCTGCATTTGTCAATGGCGCCTACCTTTTCTTCTGCATTTGACTCTGAATTTCTGAGACATGGTTGCATGAACATTGTGTCAGCATGACATAGAACACACACATTATTACCTCAGCCTTACAACTACCAGCTATGTATGGCATGGTTTTTGTCTCCTCTGAACTTTATTTCTTCCGTGTGGTGGCCAGGCTGTGGGAACGCACGGGTACGCGGCGCCGGAATACATCGAGAGGGGGCACCTGACGGCGAAGAGCGACGTGTGGAGCTTCGGGGTGGTGCTGTACGAGATCCTGACGGGGCGGCGGTCCCTGGACAGGAACCGGCCGCAGGGGGAGCAGAAGCTCATTGAGTGGGTGCCCCAGTTCCCGCCGGACAGCCGCAACTTCCGCATGATCATGGACCCCAAGCTCCGTGGTGAGTACTCCTCCAAGGCGGCCCGGGAGATCGCCAAGCTCGCCCAGAGCTGCCTCCTCAAGAACCCCAAGGAACGGCCCGCCATGAGCGAGATCGTCGAGGTTCTCAGGCGAGCCGTGCAGACCGAGGTAGCCTCTGTGGACAAGGCACCCAGCGCCGGCAACGGGAAACGAGTGAACGTGGCACCGCCGTCGAGGAGGTGACTGATATATGTTGCCATGGAGAACTCCTTCTCCCTCCTTAACTCCTTTTAGGGGAGGTTGGCGTATAGAAGCTATGCGAACGTGAGTTTAGATGATGATTTGAGTTGTCGGATTGTTGATAGTGTTTTCCCTCTTCTTTGGAGGCTCATTTGACTGAAGAATCAGTTACTGTGGCATGCAAATTAACCAGCCCATACTTGAATAGGAGTAGCAAACTTTACCTGTTGCTGTTGGAGGACTCAATGCAGCCCATATAGTTGGATATCATACTCTGAAGGTATGACATGCTTCTTCCTTCCGTCCTTCCTGCGTGTCAAACGCGGCCACTGTCCCATCTTCCTCATGTCGACGGCGAGCATCCATGCTGTGTTTTCTCAACCGAGGAGGAAGCTTGAATTGATCTCTAGTCGCTCACCGTCGACAAGCACGGCCTCGTGTCAATTGAGAAAACACCAGAAGAAAAGACGGAGAAAAAACAAACAAAGAAAGAAAGAAAGAAAGAAATATCAAAGAAAACCAAAGTGTAATGAGGAAAGAGAGAAAAAATAGAAGAAGCCAGTGAGAAATGAAACAAACCAACTTTGTAACAAAGAAAAATAGAAACCTTAGGAGACAGATCGGAAAACAAAGGACAGATGAAACGATAAAGTACATAAAAGTAATGTTACATTTGTACATAGAAAACCGATGAAAAAGATACAAACAACACATAAAAGTCAATTAAAACGTTTTAAACCTGACGAAAACCATAAGGAGAAACTTAAAGAAAGAAAAAACCCCAAAGCATCAGAAGAAAGTGGTGGATTGGTTCTTTTGTGTCTAGAAAACTAAAATAAATACGAAGAAGATAAGAAAGAAAAGAATAAACCGATGAAAACACAAAGAAAATCAACAGAAAAATAAAAAAGAAAACAAAAAAGAGTAAGAAAAGCGAAATAACAAAGAAAAGTGAAGTTATACCCAAAAAAGACCAAAATAACCATCGAAAAACCAAAAGAAATGGATAAGGAAAAAACAAAAGAAAATAAAAAAGAAACCTGAGAAAGTCAGAGCAAATCGAACCTACATTGAGCGAACCTACAAGAAACGGATACTACGCTAATGGGCCGGTCGGTTCGGCTTTGCCAGAAGCAAGAGCAGCTTACATCTCACAGTAAGCGTGGTATAGCTCTTGGTTGCCCTTGGCTATGGCTCGCATTAGTGCGTCGGCTCAGCAGGCTTCTAAGATTGTAAGAGCATCTTCAACAGCCGCGCTCTACTAGCGCCGTGCGGCAAAAAAAGCTAATATAGCGCGCGCAACGCAGAGGACAGCTCCAGCGGACGCGCTAAAACCGCGCGCGCGCTAAAACGATTTGGGCGCGCTGGTCCTAGCCCCATCCCACGCTGCGTATTTCGGGCGCTCACTTCGGCGCGCGGCAGACTCGAGCGCGCGCGCGAACTCTCCCTTTCTTCCTCCTTTCTCCCGCGTGCGACTGCGCCGGCGCCCCGGCCACCATGGACGCGCACACCGGCGCCCGCTGACCCCGCTGTACAGCCGCGACCCCCCCCCCCCCCCCCCCCCCGCTGCCGCTGCCTCCGTCGAAAACCCTAGCGCGGCCGCCGTTGGCGCTGGCGCCGCCGCCGCCGCCGAAGCTCCGCCGACCGTCGGCCTCGCGCGCAGCCTCTTCTTGCCGCCGCGGACGACCACGCCGGCGGGTGGCGTCGCGCCGGCGCCGTCCCGTGCCGCCGCCGCACCGTTGGAGCGGAAGAAAGGTAAAACATCCGCGAAGAAGAAGACGACGGACGGCTCCGGCAGCTCGAAGTCGAAGAAGAAGGTTGCAGTGCGCCGGCCGGGCGCGGCATCTACCGAAGCGCCGGCGAGCTCACTCGTTGAGCCGGCGGCGGACGCGCACCACGTGTTTGATGAAATGCCCCCAAGATGAAAAAGTTCCAACTTTAATTTTCTTGTTTTTTTTTCAATGCATCATCATATAGATAGCTTATTTGCATTGTCACAAAACTTTGTAGTCTCAACGATGATGCATACATGTCAACTATGGGTGTTGGGTCCAACAATTCGCATTGGTCTCAAACCAATGACATCCATTTGGACGACCATGAGTTTGAGGTGGACGAGGAGGGTGAGGGCATTATCGAGGCGCCGAAAGAAAGAGCGGGCAATTACACCACCAACAATGACAAGTTACTATGCAATACTTGGTTGCAAGTGTCGAGGGATCCATCCGTTGGAGGTGATCAAAGTAGAGATGCTTATTGGGGGCGAATGAAAGAACACTTTGATGCTCAGAACGTGAGTGGAATAGACCGCTCCGAAAGATCACTTCGATCCCGTTGGCGCTGGCGCCGCCGCCGCCGCCGAAGCTCCGCCGACCGTCGGCCTCGCGCGCAGCCTCTTCTTGCCGCCGCGGACGACCACGCCGGCGGGTGGCGTCGCGCCGGCGCCGTCCCGTGCCGCCGCCGCACCGTTGGAGCGGAAGAAAGGTAAAACATCCGCGAAGAAGAAGACGACGGACGGCTCCGGCAGCTCGAAGTCGAAGAAGAAGGTTGCAGTGCGCCGGCCGGGCGCGGCATCTACCGAAGCGCCGGCGAGCTCACTCGTTGAGCCGGCGGCGGACGCGCACCACGTGTTTGATGAAATGCCCCCAAGATGAAAAAGTTCCAACTTTAATTTTCTTGTTTTTTTTTTCAATGCATCATCATATAGATAGCTTATTTGCATTGTCACAAAACTTTGTAGTCTCAACGATGATGCATACATGTCAACTATGGGTGTTGGGTCCAACAATTCGCATTGGTCTCAAACCAATGACATCCATTTGGACGACCATGAGTTTGAGGTGGACGAGGAGGGTGAGGGCATTATCGAGGCGCCGAAAGAAAGAGCGGGCAATTACACCACCAACAATGACAAGTTACTATGCAATACTTGGTTGCAAGTGTCGAGGGATCCATCCGTTGGAGGTGATCAAAGTAGAGATGCTTATTGGGGGCGAATGAAAGAACACTTTGATGCTCAGAACGTGAGTGGAATAGACCGCTCCGAAAGATCACTTCGATCCCGTTGGCGCTGGCGCCGCCGCCGCCGCCGAAGCTCCGCCGACCGTCGGCCTCGCGCGCAGCCTCTTCTTGCCGCCGCGGACGACCACGCCGGCGGGTGGCGTCGCGCCGGCGCCGTCCCGTGCCGCCGCCGCACCGTTGGAGCGGAAGAAAGGTAAAACATCCGCGAAGAAGAAGACGACGGACGGCTCCGGCAGCTCGAAGTCGAAGAAGAAGGTTGCAGTGCGCCGGCCGGGCGCGGCATCTACCGAAGCGCCGGCGAGCTCACTCGTTGAGCCGGCGGCGGACGCGCACCACGTGTTTGATGAAATGCCCCCAAGATGAAAAAGTTCCAACTTTAATTTTCTTGTTTTTTTTTTCAATGCATCATCATATAGATAGCTTATTTGCATTGTCACAAAACTTTGTAGTCTCAACGATGATGCATACATGTCAACTATGGGTGTTGGGTCCAACAATTCGCATTGGTCTCAAACCAATGACATCCATTTGGACGACCATGAGTTTGAGGTGGACGAGGAGGGTGAGGGCATTATCGAGGCGCCGAAAGAAAGAGCGGGCAATTACACCACCAACAATGACAAGTTACTATGCAATACTTGGTTGCAAGTGTCGAGGGATCCATCCGTTGGAGGTGATCAAAGTAGAGATGCTTATTGGGGGCGAATGAAAGAACACTTTGATGCTCAGAACGTGAGTGGAATAGACCGCTCCGAAAGATCACTTCGATCCCGATGGTCGACAATCAACTCGGATTGTCAAAAGTGGGCGGCCGCACAGAAGGCAGTTGACAAGCTTAACCCAAGTGGCACAAATGAGGATGATAGAGTAAGTGGCATCTCATACATGTTCATCATACTTGTTTTTGATGTGAGAAGTGCTAACTTGTTTTGTTTTTCTTGTAGTACAACATTGCCCAAAACTTGTTCAAAGAAGAGACGAGGACAACCAAGAAGGGCAAGATCAAGAAAGGAAAAATCTTTACCTTGCCTCATTGCTACGAAGTGTTGAAGGATGATGAGAAATGGAAGAAGCGTGAAGATTTGGATGATTTGCATTTGAGCAACAAACGCAAGCGCACAATTGAGTTGAATGATGATGAGGAGGAGGATGATGCATCAACGGATGACGGCAAGAGAAGCCCCACACCCAACTCGGTTTCATACTCGAAACCAAAACGACCGGATGGGTGCAAGAAGGACAAAACCGAAAAGAAGAGGAGGAAAGGAGATGATGAGCTCACAAATGCTATGGAAGCTATTGTGAAGGCAAGAAAAGAAGCCAACGAGGTGAGGAAAATGGCAAGGAACCAAGATGCCGCGGCCGAGGAGAGGAGGTTGGCGGCCGAGGAGAGGAGGGTGGCCGCCGAGGAGAGGAAAGTGGCATTGGAGGAGAGGAAGGTGGGCATGGAGGAGCGAGCTAAGTTGTTGGAATGGGAAAATCACTTGTTCTTCTTGGACACATCTTTGTTCAATGATGCGCAAAAGGAATATGTCAACCTTGCCCGTGAAGAAGTGTTGATTCAAAAAAGAGCCATGATCCGCACAATGGGTGGCGGTGGCCTTGGCGGCATGGGTGGCGGTGGGCTCGGCACCATGGGAGGCATGGGCCTCGGCGCCATGGAAGCCATGGGTGGCGGTGTCCTTGGCGGCATGGGTGGCGGTGGGTTCGGCGCCATGGGAGGCATGGGCCTCGGCGCCATGGGAGCCATGGGTGGCGGTGTCCTTGGCGGCATGGGTGGCGGTGGCTTCGGCGCCATGGGTGGCTTTGGAGCACCCTCCAACGCTATGGGAGGCATGGGTGGCATGAGTTTTGCTTCTCTCATGGGCGGCATGGGTGCACCTCCGGCCATGGGTGGAATGTCTTTCGATGTGCCTCACACACATACCCATGAAAATGCCGTTGAAGATCTTGCCAAGACCGTCGGAGCTACACGTGATGCGGTGCGTGATGAGGTTAGGGAGGAGGATTCATCTTCGAAGGCGGAAGAATCGTCTTCGGAAGAAGAGGAAGACGACGAGGAAGATGATTGATGTGTTCAACTTTGTTGGATGAACTTGTATTTTGAACTTGGTTGGATGAACTTGTGGGGAGGACCATCTACTTGTTTGTGTTAAATTTTGCATGTTATTGCATTTTGATAAATGTTTCACATTGCATTTTGGACGCTGCTGCAGCGGCGCGCGTGCTGCATTTTTGCGCGCTGCTGGAACGGAGCGCGCGCGCTGCAAACCAGCGCTACTGCTGGAGCCAGCGCTGCGCGACGCGCAAAACCAGTCGCCCAGCGCGCTGCAAACTTGTTTTTTAGGCGCGGCGCGAAGCGCGTCTGTTGGAGATGCTCTAAATGACGTAGATTATTATTGAGTCACATCTGTATCTGTATCCATTTTTAAGGATACTATATGTACTTGCACGAATACTTTGAATGTTGAAGCGAATGCGAATAAGGATTTTAATCAATATGATATCCTATGGTATCGATAATATCTGGCGGATGTGGATTATTCAATCTCTGTCTCAAAATAACCATCTCAACTTTATATTATAAAATTGTATTAAACTTAAAACATTTATTTTAAAACGGAGAAGTATATTTTACGGGTTATCTAAGATTATCAAATAGGATTATCCGATTAATTTAACATGTTTGACAAGCTCAACTAGACAACTAATTAGAATTACCGCATATAAATAGAGTTAAACCATAACCTATTAGCACATTAGTATACGACCAACCCGTGGTCGTTTCAGTAGCAGAGGTCATCTTCCTCAACACCACCAACGGCCGGTAGTATTTCTTCGACCAACTGTTATGTACTTATCACTATATGTCTTATTTTTCGTTCCATCCAAGCATGTTGTGCGCATACATAGAATGTGTATGCGTATACAAAATGTGCATACAATTTTGTGATGCATGATGTTTCTCTACACACACGCTAAAAATTAACAAGTTATGTAGTCTGATAGAAATTCATATTCATATTATTTTGCATAGTAGAAATAAAATCATGTGAGTGCATGTATGTCCTGATACTTTATGTCCGTTTCCTGTTTGACTCCGCTCCATTTCTGATTTGGCGTAGTTCGATAAAATTAGCATCTGATCAAAGAAAGATGACAACGAACACTATTATAAGAAAACTTATAGACAGACCCTTACTAGTACCGCAAGTTTTTATCCCTTGCTACTACTAAGTACAAGATAGATGAAGTACACATATCCTCGGCCGAATCCCTCCTCTCTCCCTGAGTCTCCTCATCTCTCCATAGGCTGATGAGGGACACCAAAATATGACATGTGGTGGGGGATAAGCGTTGCACTTGGGCTCATAAAGGTTGGACTCTTTCAGAAAGCCTTGTTTGTGTTGTCAAGGAGAATTTCCTCTCTCTTATTTTGGTGAGGTTTGTGAACATTTTCTTGATAAATAGTATTCTTTATTAACTCATAATAAAGCATCAAGAAGACTCAGAGGATGCTTGGATCCAAGGGACTAAAACTAGTCTGACTAAAACTAGTCTCTTTAAGAGGCTAAAGTTTTAAGCACCCCTGACTAAAGAAAGGCTAAAACTAGTCTTGAGGCTAAATTTTTTTAATCAGAGGTACCCCTACTAAAATGTGCATTAGTCCTCTCTCTCCTCATTTAACTCCCCAGGCAAGTTCTGGATTGGAGGGTTTGGAAGATAATAAATGCTTATTAACTTGATTTTAGTCTCCTTAGTACTCCCTCTATCACAGTTTATAAGGCATGCGCGTATACCTAGGTCGTCAATTTGACTTATATAAAATATATTGTTTAACATAAAAATTATATCATTAGAAAATAGAACATCTAAAGTTTCTAATGATATATTTTTTGTAATATATGTCTCTCATTAAGTTGGTCAAATTGATGACCTAGATACACGTGCCGGACTTATAAACTGAAATGAAAGGAGTATTTGGATCCAAGCATGAGTGAGGCTAGCAAGTTTTAGTCTCACTACTTTTAGTCATGGGACTAAAACGTATCCAAGCATCCTCTCAAACACAACGAGCAGACATCCGGTCTTAGAACGATTAGTATGAACACATTCAGTATATACCAACTCAAAACACAAAGGATTACATAGTGAAAGAGCTGTACAAGACCAAAATTATGACAATGCGGAGGGAAATACAATGAGACATCAAAAAGGAGCAACACTGATCCTCGCCGAGCAGCTGCTGACCCAATGAAGTAGAATCACAATCATGCGAACATGAGTTTAGATGATTCGAGTTGGCGGATTATTACTTAAGTGTTTCATCCCTCTTCCTTTGAGGCTCATTTGAGTGAAGGATCCGTACGTTACCTTGGGACGTAAATTAACCATCCCTTAGCTTTGTATAGGAGTAGCAACAATTACCTGGCGGAGGACTCAATGTTCATATAGTGGGATATGCTACTTTGAATGTAGGTCAAACTGCATGGGCTGCTTCCTCGCGGATCAAATGCGGCCACTTCTCGCAGGGTCTTCTTCCTAACGTCGATGGCGAGGATCCACGCCCTGCGGCCAAAAATCTTATCCTTTACCATGACGTAGACGACATCTTCTTCGTGCAAGCTCAAATCAGGTTTGCTTCCATGGAGCTTCCCCATGTCTTGGAGATAAGAGGGCAATTCGGCGTGGCTCTCGTCTCAACCGGCACCTTGAAAATGTCGAGCCCGCAGACCTTGCGCCATTGCTGAGAGTGACAGGGATCCTCTTTCTCCCATGCTGTGGCTTTCCAATATTTGGTAACAAAGTCGGTGGTGCTTGTGATGGCGCGACGCTTGGAACTGAGTTGCATCTCGAAGAACTTGACGCGGCCATGCACGATGGCCATGTCCCAGTCCCAATCCAGGACGCCTGCAGGTGGCGGCAGCGGGATGGAGCGAAGCATGGCGCCGTGTTCGTGGACGGCGAGGAGGTCACAGACCAGGATGCCCTTCTTCAGGTCGACCCAGGCCATCGAGCCGCGCTCGCCTCCGATCGCAAGCACCTTGGACGGCCGGAAGTAGAAGAACCTCTCCGGCTCGTGCACGCTCATCACCGTCCACGTCCAGGTCCAGGTCCTGGAGTCGAACAGGTGGAGGTTGAACAGCGGCCGATAATCACCCTTCGGACCCCGCATAACGTTGATCGCGGCGACGAGGAAGCCATCGCCGCAGCGGCCTTCTCCGCGTAGGCGCAGTATGCCAGGCAGCTCTAGGTGATAACGGAGGTCGGGGAGCAGGCGGAGCGTCGACGTGGAGCCGCCGGCCTGGTAGACGAAGTGCTCGCTGGAACTGTCGCGCGAGGCGTGGGAAAGCTGATTATTTTGGACCCCGCGGCTGACGCGGAGGAGGACCATGTCGTCCGCGGCGGCGATGATCGTGGGCAACTGGCGGAGCTCGTCGGGCCCCACGCCGTCGCAGTGGACGGTGAAGCAGGAGACGCGCGGCTGGCTGGCCACCCAGAAGGTCACCCGGATGGCGCCGCCGCCCGTCGGGGTACACGCGTAGGCGGTGGTGCAGTTGGTGCGCGCGTCGATGTAGCCCCGGACGTCGAGGAGGATCGACTCGGGAGGCGTGCCCTGGTCGTTCTCGAGGTGGATGGGCGGGGCGTGGTCGCCGTCGTCCTCGTCGTCCATGTAGGTCTCCTCATCGTCGTCCTCGTCCTCCGTGGTGCTCTCGACGTCGTCGTGCTCGTTGTCCAGGTAGGTCTCGTCATCGTCGTGCTCGTTGTCCAGGTAGGTCTCGTCATCGTCGTCCTCCTCCTCCGTGGTGCTCTTTGACGTCTTCGCCGTCCTCGACGCTGAGCGATGAGAGATCGATTCGACTATCTATAGGCGGCGGCGAGTCCTCGCCTAACGAGATTGGAATATATTATACGGTTTTGCTAGTTCTCACCTAGCTGAGTTTTTGTTTTGGTCTCAATCACCTCTATACCGAGTACATTAATACACTCAGATTTATACACGTGTAGTTTTCTCCTATTTCTCTCATTGTTTTTTGTGTGTGAGCGAGTCAAGACTGGCTCTTTGTGTGGTTAGGACCATTATTGGCTTTTCAACGCTAATCTTTTTTTTTGTTGGTCCTATGCTACAAGTATTTGTGGGAGAGAAGCTGAAACGAGGTGGGCTTCTTTTTTCCTTTTTGAATTTCATTTTCTGGTTTTTTTTATCATTCGGTTTTATTTTTTTATTATTTACTATTTCTCTGTTCATATTTTTCTACTTTGTGTTTTAGTCTTTCTTTCTTGTACATGTAAATACTTTGTAATTAATTTATTCTACTCTTTTCCCTTTTTCTAAATAAGTGTATTCATTTCATTAAACTTAATGTTCATTTGTTATCATACTGTATATTATAAAATTGTCTATTTAGGCTTTTATTATTTATTTATTTATTACTTTGTAGTGTTTTTTAACTTTTTAGTCCATGTTTCTTAATGTTTTTTATGTCTTCTTTTTGTTTTCAATTTTATATTAATGACATTAATATTTAAAGTCGGGTCGCAACTGTAAGACTTAAAATGTGACCGCAACTGTAAATATTCAAAGTCGGGTCACAACTGCAAGTATTCAAAGTAGGGTGGCAAGTACATGTATTCGAAGTCGGGCCGCAACTGCAAGTATTCAAAGTTGGGTCGCAACTGCAAGATTTGAAATGTGGCCGCAACTGCAAATATTCAAAGTTGGGTCGCAACTGCAAATATTCGAGGTCGGGTCGCAACTGCATGTATTCGAAGTCGGGTCGCAACTGCAAGTATTCGAAGTCGGGTCACAACTGCATGTATTCGAAGTCGGGTCGCAACTGCAAGTATTTAAAGTTGGGCCGCAACTGCATGTGTTTGAAGTCGGATCGCAACTGCAAGTATTCAAAGTCGGGTCGCAAGTGCATGTATTCGAAGTCGGGTCGCAACTACAAGTATTCATGGTCGGGTCGTAACTGCATGTATTCGAAGTCGGGTCGCAACTGCAAGTATTCAAAGTGGGTCGCAACTGCATGTATTCGAAGTCGAGTCGCAACTGTAAGTATTCAAAGTCGGGTCGCAATTACAAGTATTCAAAGTCTAATCGTAACTGCAAGTATTCAAAGTCAGATTGCAATTGCAAGTATTCATAGTCGGGGCGCAATTGCAAGTATTTATAGTTGGGTCACAACTACAAGTATTCACTGGCGGATCGCAACTGCAAATCTTATTTGTGCAGCAACTACATGAAAAAGCTAGAATCAAGTTGTTTTTTACTAAGAAAAATACAAATTATTACATCACAATTCATATAATAAGGACACACTACTTTTTTGTACAAGAATGTTTAGTGGTCAAAGTAGTTGAAGCTAACAAGCCATTACGTAATCTTTTTTTGCTCATTCTTTTTTTAGTTTTATCAGCGATTTTTTTTCAAAGATGCGACGCGCAGCAATAAAAACCGAACGAATAGTTTTTTGATCGGCTAGATGGAACGCATAGCAACGACTACCAAAAATATGACATGTCAGCCTAAAAGAATAAAATGATGGACTAAAGTAAACAAAAAGGATAAATAAAAAATACAATTATATTATGTGAATGAGACCATAGAAAATCTCAGCTAGCTGAGTTCTAAGCACTCCCTATATTATACTAGCTCGTAGGTAATTTGGGCCATCAAACTGCCAACAAAGCTTGTGGCCCAAGAAAGTCTAAAGTGTTGATCCCATCCACTTTCTTTTTCTTTCCTAAAAAAATCAACTTTTCTCCTTCTCCTATCTATATTATTTTCTTTCTCTCTATATTTATTTTTTGGGCGGGGAGCGGAACTTCCCCCGCCCCCCCCGCGTCACCCTCCCTAGCGACTCGGGGGAAACCCTACATCGGGCGCCTCCACCCCCTTCCCACCTCCCCCGCCCGGCTCGCCGCCACCTGAGGAGCGACCAGCGAAGCCTGCGCCGGCTCCGGTGAAGGTGGCGGTGGGGCACTTCCGTGTTCATTGTTGCGGCGTGCAGCATGGGCGCGGCGCACGGGCAGACCGATGAGGGCGTGGCGCCAGCTGCGGCCGGGGATGGCCAGATCTAGGCCCTTCCTGGTCGTGACAGGTGCACGCAGCGGCGCGGACGCGGTGGCTGCGGGCGGATGGTGGAGCAGTCTGCGGCGGTGGTTGGGGGCGGTTTCGATCAGATCTGGGCCCTTCCTGACTGTGGCTGCCGCGTGCAGCGGGGCGGACGCGGTGGCTCCGAGCGGGGCCGGCCAGTTCGAGGCTCTTCCTGGCCCGTGGCTGGTGCGAGTGTTGGAGTTTACCGTGATGCGCATGTCCTGAGATGTTGGTGCTTCCGTCGTGCTTCAGTCTGGATGTGCGGAGGGGCAGCTCCAGATCTTCTGGTGGGTGCGTTTAGCGTGTTCTCCATGACGTATGTTTTGCAATTTCTCCGGACAAAAGTCCTGCTCTCTGTCGGTGATGACAACACCCACGAGTGTCGTTTCCTTGTTAAAGGCCTCACTGAGGAGATCTTGCACCTCTCCATTCTTGAGTTAAGTCTTCGGGTGAAAACCAAGATCTACCTTGTTGGATCGACGATGACGGCGTCCTCAACATCGTTTCTTTGTTGGAAGCATCGTTATGGAGATTCGACCTCTTGATGGGAGCATGTGATTTGCGGCAAGGTGTCCAGTCCGGAGTTGGTGGTGGTAGAGTGATGACGGGTCTGCGGTGGCGTGTTCGGTGAGGGCTGGCTGTTGGCCGGCGTTGTTTGGACACTCGAGCATTCTTGTCTTGCAGGCAGCGCCAAACAAGTCATGTTGAATTTCCTCTTACCACCGAAGGGGCACATATCTGCTTCTTTATCGGATATGTCTTCTCTCTTCGGTACGACGTTGTTCACATGCTTGTGTCCTTGGCGCTCTTGTTCGTCATGTAGTGCTTTAGGCCTAGTTTAGCTGGGTTTTATGTATTCCTTGTATAGGTTTTCGTTCGATTTTCCTTTAATAAACCGAACAGTTTCCAGCCATCATCGGTTTCCTCTTCTGCAATAGAATCTTAGCAGCCCTCCTGCTAACTTTTTTTAAAAAAAATATGATTTTTTTGTAGAGAAAAAACTATATATATTTTTAACCAAACAACTTTTTTTTAGTTGAATTTTTTCTATGTTGTGATCAGAGATTGGGGGTTGGTCAACATCCATTATGGCAGTAAAACAAAACTCCAAAGTTAAAGAAACAAAAGCAAGATGTAAGACGAGTATAATATTATCCCTGTTGGTGCATCATTGTTCTACATATTAGTGTAGCTAATACATTTGACTTAAAACCTTAGTTTGGTACATGTTCTGGTTTTTAATTACTGTGCTGCCACTGGTGATACACATAGCGAATATATAGGAGCATATTGCTGTCGTTATACAATTTTAAGGAGCACGAGGATATAACTGCATGCTGCTTATTCTTGCTTGATGGATGTTGAAAGTCTTGAAGCCCCATCCTTAATGTGCCCGAAAGACTCAACAAAGTCATCCATAAGTTGAGTATAATCTCGAATTATTTCCTTGTCAACAGACAAACTTACCTTAATAGTGCCATTATAACTCAGATATTGCACAAGCACAGCCTGCAAAACAAATTTTTTTGATTAAATACAAAATTGTGTGACTAAATGATTATAATTTTATAGGTTTACTTCGATTAGTTTTATTTTTCATGAAGAAGTTTTGGGGGCTGCTACGAATCAGCCGGATGATTTCTCTACGAAATCATCCGCCTATTCAGCCGTTGGATCAGCACTCTTATGACCATTGGATTACAACAAAAGCCATGACAACAGTGAGTCAACGCAGTGCCATTGCAGCCTAGGCGAAGCTCCAACACAACATCTATGGCATCCCGGCGAGCTCCATTGCAGCCCTAGCAGAGCTTCAATGCAGCACTGCCGCTCCCACGAAGCTCCATTGCAACTCCGGCCAAGCTCCATTGCAGCCGCGGTGGAGCTCCAATGCAAACGGCTCCAGCAAAGCTCCATTGCAGTCTTGACAGAGCTCCGAGGTAGCATCGATGACTCCGGCGAAGCTCGATTACAACTCTGACGGGGCTCCATTGCAACCCCCGCGGAGCTCCAACACACCAGTGGCGACACCATTGGAACCACCGCAGCGGCGACGCCACCGGAACCACCGCAGTAGCGACCTCTCCCCGCGGTCGCGCCTCGTGTCGACGTCGGGACGGAACCACCACATCGGCGACGCCACCGGAACCGTCGTCACGTCCGCGCACGAAACGCCGCCGCACGTGTGCCGCGGTAGAGCTACGCAGGTCGCCGTCCCACTCCCACCGCACCCAATCGCCATACAAACTCCGCCTTGGCGCCGAACTTCGCTGCCAGGACCAGAAGCTAGCCGTCTTGGCCGGCAGCGGATGTTGATTTTCTGATTTGGAAGCAGAACGAACCAGCGGTGGGGGAGAAGATAAGGTGTTCGGTGGGGGAGAAGATAAGGTAGTCGGGACCACGCCATGCGGGACACACATCGTAGCGACGAGGCGACTTACACGTCGTTGTTATCATCCGTCTGATTCTAATCTTTTTTCCAAAACTACGTGTGTAGTTAAAAGAATTGAGCTATATAACGATTAGAGGCGGTAAATTAAGTGGAAAATAAAGCATGCACATGTGGTTTATAGATGCACTTTTTGGGGCCATACTCTCGCCTTTTTGTTCCAATAACCTAGAGTACACAACTTATAGCAGAGTTGTTTTGGTAATTCAAGAAGAATTAGAGTGGTTTTGTGATCGAAAGCAAATATTTTAGAAAAGGAGGAAGACCCACGGCCTCTGCATCTGGACGATGTATGCAACCACTTTATTAATTATTCACAAAGACCTTACAAAATAATACGTCAGTACGTCTAAAGCCACCATTTCGACAATATATGTCGCTACTCCTATCCTTGATGAAGGGATGCCATAGTCGAGCCGAATACCAAACATACTTCACATCATAGCCTAACATCTAAAACCGAAGGCCTCAACCGAGCCACAGTGTCGGGTCTGGGACGCACAACGGTCCGACACACTCTCAGAAGCCGTCTTCCACCGATCCATCTTCAGAGTTGTACTGACAAATCGACCTTGCCAGGCCTATCTGTCGTCGACGCCACCACGACGCCACACAACGCTACCATCCTGCGCTCGTCTATCATCACACACCCACCGTCGAGACCCCGCTGGTCCATGCCATCGAGACCCGCCGTTGTTGACGTGCCAGATGCCACGCCACTCGTCCAATATGAACACCACCTGCTGCCACGGGTCCCATCCCCTTCGCATGCAGTTTCTCTAACCGAGCATCCAAAAGCCCCAGGCGGCACCTTCAAGAAGGACACGACACATACAATGTCGCCGCCTTCCAATCTGAAGAGATTTTGGGTCTTCACCCGGGCATGGGGTCGCGGTGGAGGGAAGGGACCTCGACAACGCCTGCAAGAAGGATAACGACGACCTTGGTCGTTGCCACCGTCGGGATGAGCGAATCATCTAGAGTTTCCACCGGTCCGCTGTCACCTCTACCAACTCCCGCGAACGAACCGAGGCCGACGACCGGGATCACAAGCCACCAAGTGCGGCGGGGGAGAGCCTGCAACGTGGAGGAGATCCACCGTCAACTCACCGCCCACGCGGCCAAGACGCCGTCCATCCGCCAAGGGCGTCGTCGCCATGCCTAAGGGGCCGCCGCCCCAGATCCAGTATTCTCCACGAAGACTGGCCGGTGTGACGGGATCCGTCACCACGCGGCCCACGCCGCTGCCCGAACCTGCCGTCGCCCGAGGTTGCCGCCGCTGGGAGCCGCCACGCTGCCGGAAGACCCACACCCCATGGATTTGGGCACCACGCACCGCAGGAAACCCGCCACCACCGGGACTCGCCGCGCTGTCGGGAGGGCCGCACCCCGCGGATCTTGGCGGCCGTGCCTTCCGTGGATCCGAAGGAGGGAGGAGAGGCCCTCCGCCGCCGCCATCGGACGCACGGGCGTTTCCCGGCACCGACCACCGGCAGCGGCGGAGGGGAGGTGGACGTCGTGGGAGGAATAGGCGGCGGCGTCTGAGATCTCCCGAGTCGCCCGCGCGGGGGACGACGCGTGCGGCGCCATGTAATCGAAAGCAATGTAGGAGGACGAATGTCCGTGCATTTTTGTAATAGATGATTGGTTATAAAAAGTAGAGTGAATTCCATAGTTTACCCCGTAGATATGCATATGTGACACAAATTACCCCATCCAGTGGAAATTCGTCCAGAACATCGCTTTTAGAAGTGTTGGGACTTCGTTTTTGGATGCATGTTCATTCGGTAAGTTGTGAGATGACGTCCAAGGTTCAAAAATATCTGGACGATGACAAGGAATGAAACTGATGACCAAGAGAAGTCTGGACATGATCGCGAATGATACTCTCTGTTCTTTGGACATTATTTTACGGATCATTGACGCAAGATACCAATCTTGTCTAACATAAACAAGCGAAATGCAAAGATGAGGGGAAACCGTGTTTAAAGTCTTCAAAATTTGATGTTTTGATAGAAGTTTCATTAAATGGGGTAATATGTGTCACAAATGTACAACTACAAGGTTAAAAGTGGAATTCACTCTAAAAAGTACAATGGTGGATTCAGGTTGAAGGTTTTGATGCAAGATCATGAGTTACTTACTTGTGGAGCCCCATAAACACTAGGCGCGATGAAGAGAACGGGGTGCCCATAGAACTCTATTTGTTGAGTTGGTCCAACGAGGTTTGAGAACGCAAGAGTTGTATTGGCAAACATGCGACCAAAGATGAAAGCGCCAGCCTGGTTGGGTTATCGGTGTTAGTTTGTTAAAAAGGTGTTGCTTAATTATGTGAAAATAATTGTAGAAGGAGAACAAAACAAACAGGTATAAAGTGTCAGCAAATATACCTTGAGACCAAACATTTTGAGAAACGATTCACCCATCTTACACGTGAAGATAACTTCAAGTGAGCTCTTTTTCCTATCCACTGTGTTCTTTGCCTTGGGAACATATGCAAGTGGATCATCGTGCATCGCTAAATGAAATGGAAGGACGATGTAGCCTACTCGATTTCCCCATGCCACATCATTACTCTTACCAGATTCTATCATATCAACATATGTCTGTACATAGTTATAAGAAAGCATTAGACTGTAAAGACGACATGCAAATTGGTACGTAAATGATCTAAACCGTCCATTCGGAAATACTATGTCCCCACAAATGTGCAATCAAGTTGACCAAACCAATATTGACCAGTAATATACGTTGAAATTATTTTGGTTGGTCAAGTGAGCTTAACATCATTAGTTTGTTAAGAAACATATTTTAAAAAATACAATGATTTCTACTCCTTCCGTTTCAAAATAAGTGACTCTCAATTTTATACTAAAGTTAATATAAAGTTGAGTCATTTTTAAGCCACTTATTTTAAAACGGAAGGTGTACTATTTTACTAACGTACTTGTAGGAAAAACAATTAACAAACTTGCATTATGGAGATTCTTCACGTTCTTTATTTACATATATTCGATATGCATAAGAATATAAATAAATGAAAATCAATAATGGCATGTGCTACAGTTTTGTGTTACACATTTCCATGAAAAAAACTTACTTGTAGGCTACTGGTTGGCCTTGTATTGACAAGGAGGATAGATCGCAGACATATTTTGCTGGTGTTAGTGCAACCTATTATAAATTGAAGGTAAGTTCAGAAATGTGTATAGTTCACAAATAAGGTCCTGTTTGGAACCATAATAGATTATGATAAAAGCTCAAAAAAAAGATTATGATAATCTGAATTATGATAATCTGGATTATGAATATAGATTATATAATCTGGTTTATAAAAATAATCTAGGTGGACATGTTTGGAGGCCAGATTATATAAACTGTAATCCAGGTTTTACATTGCATAATGACCTGTCTGTCCTTTGTTTTTTTTTTTAAAAAGAAGGGTGACGGTGGTAGGAATGTAATTATCTCCAACTTTACAAGGGTAATGAATCATTAGGAATCCATAATCTGATTTTAGCTGGTATAGAGTAGATTATGAGTTTTTAATAATTTATCCATTTAGTTTTTATAATCTACATCATAAGCTGTCATGTTTGAAGACAGAATAGATTATAAAAACTGGATTATATAATCTGGATGGTTTCAAACAGGGCCTAAGTATATACTCCAGCAGAAGAAACGATAATACAGTAGCATATACTCTGTTTTATAAAACGCTCTTAGATTATGGAACAAATTAAGGAAGTAATAGTTTTGTTGCCTTACCAGCTTTACGAAAATAATATCTTGATAGAGCAGCAGAAGTGGCTCCGACTAGCACATCATTGACAGTCTCCGGAAACAAAAATAAAACAGAGAGACAAAATTAATGACTCTTCACGTGGGCTGTACTATGGCTCCAAGGATGCTGAATATGTAATCAGAGAATCGTACTACCATGCATAGATGCAGATTTCAGGAGAGTCATATGATCGAACGTACGTACAGCGGTATAGGTAGGTAGATACTTACGCAGTTCATGGCATTCTTGATGAACTTGACGTCCTCCAACCGAATGCTCCGGTGAACGAAACGCCGGCGGGAGCTGGACGCGGCGCCGCGGTCCACGTACTTGAACGGCGTGTGCGGGTCGCTCAAGAACGCAATGGTCGCGGCGAAGAGGGTGACATCCACCATGGTGTTCCACGCGAGCACAAGGTACGACCAGACCCACGCGACGAACGCCAGGACGCCCGCGGACCGTGGCGGCGGCGCGTAGATGGCGCCCGTGCGCGCCGGCTGCTCCGGCATGGCCGGCAGGCGTGTCGGGTCGGCGGCGCTGCGCGCGGACGCCAGGAGGAGCGTGATGAGCGTCATACCGTCGCCCATGGAGTGGTGCACGCGAATCACCACGGTGGAGGTGGCCTCGGAGGTCGGGAAGTCGAGGAAATGGAACTCCCAGAGCGGCCGGGAGCGGTCCATGGGGAGCGCGGGCAGCGAGGCCATGTAGTCCTCCACGGCCCGGTCCGGGTCGGCCGCCACGGCGACGGGATCAAGCGTCGGGATGATGGTGTGGTCGTCCATGTTCACCGCCGTGCGCACCCACCGCGGGTTGCCACCATTGGACTCATCTGTCACCTGCCACAATGGTAGGACAAAAATACCAAATTATCACTACAGAAACTGATTGGATCACCTGCCTTCATCGATAGAGATCTAAGATTTTACTGTGAGTAGTCTAGCAAGAGTGTATATGTAATGTACCTGAATGCTGCAAAAGCGCGGGTATCGGGCGAGCTGGGCGGCGATGCCGGCGCTGAAGACGGGGAGGTTTACGGGGCAGCCAAGGCCGACGGCGACGAGGATGTATATGGGTTCCATGAGCCTCGCAGTAGGGGACACGGGCTCCCCTTCCTCCGTGGGATCGTCCGCCGGCGCCTTCCTTGGCGTGCGTACCGGGAGCAGCGGGCTTGTCGGCAGAGCGGCCACCGAGGGGCTGCCATTGGCACTGCTACCGTACATGGCCACTGAACTGGAGAGTCGTTTCAAGAATGGCTACTCGAACGCTGCACTTATGAAGTGACGAGCTCGATCTGTAGCTGCAGCTGTGTGTGCACATGCTCTGGTTTTTTCAGGATGGGCCGAGACCTGGCTCAGTCGACTGTAGAGGAGACAGAGAAGTACTCCACCGTTACTAGCGATCGCGCAGGAAGCAGGCGCATACAGTAGCTTACCAAAAGTAACTCCGGTATTCACCGGAGATGCCATTCTTCCAGGCCGAGATAAGATGATAAGATGAATCTAACCAGGTGAAGCACAGGAGTTCTTGCCTGGCTTCTTCCTGCTGCTGCAGGCTCCTGGAATCGACGATTGATGAGCAAGTGATCCATGCACATGGATTTTGAACCGCCAGCCTCCACTGAACCGAAGCTTCGGTAGCGCGCGCCGGCGTTGCCGCGACATATCATCTGAAAGATGTAACGCAGCCTGATCAATGCCTTTGGTTGCCCTGACTAAACACTACCCGCATTTCGTTCACATGTCGAGCCAGCCAGTTTAATAAAAACAGGCAACAAAACAACTCTCCATGTTATTTGGTTGTTTGCATTGCAATAAATGTCACTTTTGGGGTCGACTGTTTGGTTGTCCGTATTTGTGTTTAACGGGTGAGTAGATACAAACCATAGTTGTTTGGTTGCATACATGTTTACGTTCTCCTCATCCATTCAAATGTGATGACCTTACCACCACATTATGCACAACAGCAAACAAACCACTAACAACAGCTAAACAAGCAGATTAATATCAACAAACAACACAAAACAAGCAGGTGAATAGTAAAAAATCCATACTACTAACTATTGAAAATATGCCCTAGAGGCAATAATAAATTGGTTATTATTATATTTTCTTGTTCATGATAATCGTTTATTATCCATGCTAAAATTGTACTGATTGAAAACTAAAATACATGTATGGATACATAGACAACACACTGTCCCTAGTGAGCCTCTAGTTGACTAGCTCGTTGATCAAAGATGGTCAAGGTTTCCTAGCCATAGACAAGTGTTGTCACTTGATGACGGGATCACATCATTAGGAGAATGATGTGATGGAGAAGACCCAAACTATGAACGTAGCATATGATTGTGTCAGTTTATTGCTACTATTTTATGCATGTCAATGTATAAGTTCCTATGACCATGAGATCATGCAACTTCCGGACACCGGAGGAATACCTTGTCTATTATCAAACGTCGCAACGTAACTGGGTGACTATAAAGGTGCTCTACAGGTATATCCAAAGGTGTCTGTTGGGTTGGCATGGATCAAGACTGGGATTTGTCACTCCGTGCGACGGAGAGGTATCTCGGGCCCACTCGGTAATACAACATCACAATAAGCCTTGCAAGCAATGTGACTAAGGAGTTAGTCACGGGATCTTGTATTACGGAATCAGTAAAAAGACTTGCCGGTAACGAGATTGAACTAGGTATAGAGATACCGACGATCGAATCTCGGGCAAGTAACATACGGAAGGATGAAGGGAACAGCATACGGGATTAACTAAATCCTTGACATAGAGGTTCAACCGTTAGAGATCTTCGTAGAATATGTAGGAGCCAATATGGACATCCAGGTCCCGCTATTGGTTATTGACCAGGGAGTGTCTCAGGTCATGTCTGCATAGTTCTCAAACCGGCAGGGTTTGCACACTTAAGGTTCGGTGACGTTTCGGTATAGTTGAGTTATAGGTGTTGGTAATCGAAAGTTGTTCGGAGTCCCGGATGAGATCCCATGTGCCACGAGGAGCTCCGGAATGGTCTGAAGGTAAAGATTGATATATAGAAAGTCATGTTTTGGTCACCAGAAAAGTTTCGGGCTCATCGGTAGTGTACGAGGAGTGCCAGGAGGGTACCGGGGACCATCTGGAGGGGTGTCACGCCCCGAGGGGCCTTATGGGCTGTGGTAGGATACAAACCAGCCCCTAGTAGGCTGACATAAGCTCCCACTAAGGCCCATGAGGTTTGAGAGACAAAAAACCCAAAGGTGGAAAAGGTGGAAAGGAGGAATCCTACTCCTAGTAGGATTGGAGTAGGACTCCTCCCAAAGTTGTCAGAATCGTGACTCAAGTCTTAGAATCTTACGATCTTACGAACCAAACTAGCCCCTCCGATTCTATGATTTTGCTAATAGAATCTAAGTTTCTACGATCCTGATAGTTAAGATTCTACGATTCACGATCCTAGCAATGGAGCTCCGATCCGATTCAGAATCGCGATTCTGACAACTTTGACTCCTCCACCTCCAATTTTGGCCAAACCTTGAGGGTTAGAAGCTGCCTCCTCCCTTCATGTTGGGTAACGTAGCATAAATTCAAAATTTTCCTACGCCATATTCAGATCTTCCTATGGAGAGACCAGCAACGAGAGAGGGGTGAGTGCATCTTCATACCTTTGAAGATCGCTAAGCGGAAGATTTACTAGAACGCGGTTGATGGAGTCGTACTCGGGGCGATTCAGATCGCGGTGTGATTTCGACCTAGTGCCGAACTACGACACCTCCGCGTTCAACACACGTGCAGCCCGGTGACGTCTCCCACACCTTGATCCAGCAAGGAGGAGGGAGAGGTTGGGGAAGATCTCCAGCAGCACGACGGCGTGGTGTCGATGGAGAGACGAGGTCTCCCGGCAGGGCTTCGCCAAGCACCGACGGAGAGGAGGAGAAAGAAGAGCAGGGCTGCGCCAAGGGAGAGGGAAAACTGTGTCTCAAAACAGCCCCAAACATCAACTATATATAGGGGGAGAGGGAGTGGGCGCAGCCCTTAGGGTTCCCACCCCCAAGGGGTGCGGCAGCCCCCATCGGCGCCAGGAGGTGGCGGCCAGGAAGGGAGGAGGGGTGTGGCGCACCCCTGGTGGGCCTTAGGCCCACCTGGCTTAGGATTTGCCCCCCTTCCCTCTCCCCTGCGCCTTGGGCCCCTGGTGGGAGGCGCACCAGCCCACTCTGGGCTGGTTCCCTTCCACCTTTTGCTCCATGTCACCTTTTGGGGCTGGTGGCCCCTCCCGGTGGACCTCCGGAACACTTTCCGTTGGTCCCGGTACGCTACCGGTGACACCCGAAACACTTCCGGTGTCCGAAACCATCCGTCCTATATATCAATCTTTACCTCCGGACCATTCCGGAGCTCCTCGTGACGTCCAGGATCTCATCCGGGACTCCAAACAATTTTCGATAACCTCGTATAACAATTCCCTATAACCCTAGCGTCATCGAACCTTAAGTTTGTAGACCCTACGGGTTCGGGAGACAGGCAGACATGACCGAGACACCTCTCCGACCAATAACCATCAGCGGGGTCTGGATACCCATGGTGGCTCCCACTTGCTCCACGATGATCTCATCGGATGAACGACGATGTCAAGGATTCAATCAATCCCGTATACAATTCCCTTTGTCTGTCGGTATAAAACTTGCCGGAGATTCGATCGTCGGTATACCTATACCTTGTTCAATCTCATTACCGGTAAGTCTCTTTACTCGTTCCGTAGCACGTGATCGTGTGATTAACTCTTTAGTCACATTGAGCTCATGATGATGTTCTACCGAGTGGGCCCAAAGTTACCTCTCCGTCACGCGGAGTGACAAATCCCGATCTCGATTCGTACCAACCCAACACAGACTTTCAGAGGTACCCGTAGTGCACCTTTATAGTCACCCAGTTACATTGTGACGTTTGATACACCCAAAGCACTCCTATGGTATCTGGGAGTTGCATTACCGGTAAGTCTCTTTACTCGTTCCGTAGCACGTGATCGTGTGACTAACTCCTTAGTCACATTGAGCTCATGATGATGTTCTACCGAGTGGGCCCAGAGTTACCTCTCCGTCACGCGGAGTGACAAATCTTGATCTCGATTCGTACCAACCCAACAGAGACTTTCAGAGGTACCCGTAGTGCACCTTTATAGTCACCCAGTTACGTTGTGACGTTTGATACACCCAAAGCACTCCTACGGTATCTGGGAGTTGCACAATCTCACGTTCGAAGGAAAAGACACTTGACATTAGAAAAGCTTTAGCATACGAACAATACGATCTAGTGCTACGCTTAGGATTGGGTCTTGTCCATCACATCATTCTCCCAATGATGTGATCCCGTTATCAATGACATCTAATGCACATGACCAGGAAACCATGATCATCTATTGACTAACGAGCTAGCCAACTAGAGGCTTGCTAGGGACACATTGTGATCTATTTATTCACACATGCATCACTGTTTCCTGTTAATACAATTATATCATGAACAATAGACGATTATCATGAACAGGGAAATATGATAATAACCATTTTATTATTGCCTCTAGGGCATATTTCCAACAGTCTCCCACTTGCACTAGAGTCAATAATCTAGTTACATTGTGATGTATTGAACACCCATAGCATTATGGTGTTGATCATGTTTTGCTCGTGGAAGAGGTTTAGTCAACGGGTCTGCAACATTCAGATCCGTGTGTACTTTACAAATCTCTATTACTCCACTCTGGACATGGTCCTGAATGGAGTTGTAGCGGCGTTTGATGTGCTTCGTCTTCCGGTGAAACCTGGGCTCCTTGGCTATGGCAATGGCCCCAGTGTTATCACAGAAGAGTGTCATTGGACCCAACGAGCTTGGAACCACTCCAAGGTCGGTGATGAGCTCCTTCATCCAAATTCCTTCATGAGCTGCTTCTGAAGCAGCTATGTACTCCGCTTCACATGTAGATGCTGCCACGACTTCTTGCTTGCTGCTGCACCAGCCCACTGCCCCACCATTCAAAACATATACGTATCCGGTCTGTGACTTAGAGTCATCCGGATCTGTGTCGAAGCTAGCGTCGACGTAATCCTTTACGACGAGCTCTTCGTCACCTCCATAAACGAGAAACATTTCCTTAGTCCTTTTCAGGTACTTAAGGATATTCTTGACCGCTGTCTAGTGTTCCATACCGGGATCACTTTGGTACCTCCCTACCAAACTTATGGCAAGGTTTATATCAGGTCTGGTACACAACATGGCATACATTAGAGAGCCTACGGCTGAAGCGTAGGGGACAGTACTCATCTTCTCTCTATCTGCCGCCGTGGTCGGTGACTGAGTCTTACTCAATCTCATACCTTGCAAAACTGGCAAGAACCCTTTCTTTGAGTTTTCCATATTAAACTTCTTCAATATCTTGTCAAGGTATGTACTTTGCGAAAGACCAATGAGGCGTCTCGATCTATCTCTATAGATCTTGATGCCTAATATGTATGCAGCTTCTCCAAGGTCCTTCATTGAAAAACTCTTGTTTAAATAGGCCTTTATCCTCTCCAACATCTCTATATTATTCCCCATCAATAATATGTCATCCACATACAGTATGAGGAAAGCTACAGAGCTCCCACTCACTTTCTTGTACAGACAGGCTTCTCCGTAAACCTGTATGAACCCAAACGCTTTAATCACCTCATTAAAGCGAATGTTCCAACTCCGGGATGCTTGCACCAGCCCATAGATGGAGCGCTGGAGCTTGCAGACTTTGTTAGCACCCTTAGGGTCGACAAAACCTTCTGGTTGCATCATATACAACTCTTCCTTAAGGTTCCCGTTAAGGAACGCTGTTTTGACGTCCATTTGCCAAATTTCATAATCATAAAAGGCGGCAATTGCTAACATGATTCAGACTGATTTCAGCTTCGCTACGGGAGAGAAAGTCTCTTCGTAGTCAATTCCTTGAATTTGTCGAAAACCCTTTGCGACAAGTCGAGCTTTATAAACGGTTACATTACCGTTTGCATCAGTCTTCTTCTTGAAGATCCATTTATTTTCTATGGCTCGCCGATCATCGGGCAAGTCCACCAAAGTCCATACTTTGTTCTCATACATGGATCCTATCTCGGATTTCATAGCTTCAAGCCATTTGTTGGAATCCGTGCCCGCCATCGCTTCTTCATAGTTCAAAGGTTCACCGTTGTCTAACAACATAATTTCCATTAGAGGGTTGCCGTACCACTCTGGTGCGGAGCGTACCCTTGTGGACCTTCGAGCTTCAGTAGTAACTTGATCCGAAGCTTCATGTTTATTATCATTAACTTCCTCTTCAGTTGGTGTAGGCCCCACAGGAACAACTTCCCGCCCTGCGCTACTATCCTGTCCGAGAGGGGGTGTAATTACCTCATCAAGTTCTACCTTCCTCCCACTTACTTCTTTCGAGAGAAACTCTTTCTCTAGAAAGGATCCGTTCTTGGCAACAAAGGTTTTACCTTCGGATCTAAGATAGAAGGTATACCCAACAGTTTCCTTAGGGTATCCTATGAATACGCATTTATCCGCTTTGGGTTCGAGCTTTTATGGTTGAAGTTTCTTCACATAAGCATCGCAGCCCCAAACTGTAAGAAACGACAACTTAGGTTTCTTGCCAAACCATAGTTCATACGGTGTCGTCTCAACAGATTTAGACGGTGCCCTATTTAAAGTGAATGCTGCAGTTTCTAATGCGCATCCCCAAAATGATAGCGGTAAGTCGGTATGAGAAATCATAGATTGTACCATATCTAATAAAGTGCGATTATGACGTTTAGACACTCCGTTGCGTTGCGGTGTGCCATGCGGCGTCAGTTGTGAAACGATTCCACACTTCCTTAGGTGTGTGCCAAATTCGTGACTCAAATATTCTCCTCCGCGATCAGACCGTAGACACTTAATTTTTCTGTCACATTGATTCTCGACATCACTCTGAAATTCCTTGAACTTTTCAAACGTCTCAGATTTGTGCTTCATCAAGTAGATATGCCCATACCTACTCAAATCATCGGTGAGAGTGAGAACATAACGATAGCCACCGCGAGCTTCAACGTTCATTGGACCACACACATCAGTATGTATTATTTCCAATAAGTCGGTTGCTCTCTCCATTATTCCTGAGAATGGAGTCTTAGTCATCTTGCCCATGAGGCACGGTTCGCATGTGTCTAATGATTCAAAGTCAAGAGACTCTAATAGTCCATCAGTATGGAGCTTCTTCATGCGCTTAACACCGATATGACCAAGGCGGCAGTGCCACAAGTATGTGGGACTATCATTATCAACTTTACATCTTTTGGTACTCACACTATGGATATGCGTAACATCACGACCGAGATTCATCAAGAATAAACCATTCACCAGCGGAGCATGACCATAAAACATATCACTCATATAAATAGAACAACCATTATTCTCTGACTTAAATGAGTAGCCGTCTCGCATTAAGAAAGACCTTGATACAATATTCATGCTCAAAGCTGGTACTAAATAACAATTATTAAGGTTTAAAACTAATCCCGACGGTAGATGTAGAGGTAGCGTGCCGACGGCGATCACATCAACCTTGGAGCCATTCCCGACGCGCATGGTCACCTCGTCCTTGGCCAGTCTCCGCTTATTCCGCAGTTCCTGCTTTGAGTTGCAAATGTGAGCAACAACACCAGTATCAAATACCCACGAGCTACTACGAGCGCTGGTAAGGTACACATCAATAACATGTATATCACATATACCTTTAACGTTGCCGACCTTCTTGTCCGCTAAGTATTTGGGGCAGTTCCGCTTCCAGTGGCCTTTTCCCTTGCAATAGAAGCACTCAGTCTCAGGCTTGGGTCCATTCTTTTTCTTCTTCCCGGTATCTGGCTTACCGGGCGCGACAACGGCTTTGCCGTCTTTCTTGAAGTTCTTCTTACCCTTGCCCTTCTTGAAACTAGTGGTCTTGTTGACCATCAACACTTGATGCTCTTTCTTGATTTCTACTTGTGCAGACTTGAGCATCGAGTACAACTCGGGAATAGTTTTCTCAATCCCTTGCATGTTGTATTTCAGCACAAAACCTTTGTAGCTTGGTGGGAGAGACTGGAGGATTCTATCAATTATAGCATCATCCGGAAGTTCGACTCCAAGTGAAGTCAGACGACCGTGTAACCCAGACATTTCGAGTATGTGCTCATTGACAGAACTGTTCTCCTCCATCTTACAGCTAAAGAACTTGTCGGAGACTTCATATCTCTCGACACGGGCATGAGCTTGAAAAACTAGCTTCAGTTCTTGGAACATCTCATATGCACCGTGTTGCTCAAAACGCCTTTGGAGCCCCGTTTCCAAACTGTATAACATGCCACACCTAACCAGAGAGTAGTCATCACTCCGCGTTTGCCAGACGTTCAGAATGTCTTGGGCTGCTGCGGGAGAGGGAGGGTCACCTAGCGGCGCATCAAGGACATAAGCCTTTTTAGCTGCTTCAAGGATGAGCTTCAAGTTGCGAACCCAGTCCGCATAGTTGCTACCTCTTCGAATTATGCCCTAGAGGCAATAATAAATATTGTTATTATTATAATTCCTGTATCAAGATAATCGTTTATTATCCATGCTATAATTGTATTGAATGAAGACTTATATACATGTGTGGATACATAGACAAAACACTATCCCTAGCAAGCCTCTAGTTGGCTAGCCAGTTGATCAAAGATAGTCAGGGTCTTCTGATTATGTACAAGGTGTTGTTGCTTGATAACTGGATCATGTCATTAGGAGAATCATGTCATGGACTAGACCCAAACTAATAGATGTAGCATGTTGATCGTGTCATTTTGTTGCTAATGTTTTCTACGTGTCAAGTATTTGTTCCTATGACCATGAGATCCTATAACTCACTGACACCGGAGGAATGCTTTGTGTGTATCAAACGTCGCAACGTAACTGGGTGACTATAAAGATGCTCTACAGGTATATCCGAAGGTGTTCGTTGAGTTAGTATGGATCGAGACTGGGATTTGTCACTCCGTGTGACGGAGAGGTATCTCGGGGCCCACTCGGTAATACAACATCACACACAAGCCTTGCAAGCAATGTGACTTAGTGTAAGTTGCGGGATCTTGTATTACGGAACGACTAAAGAGACTTGCCGGTAAACAAGATTGAAATAGGTATGCGGATACTGACGATCGAATCTCGGGCAAGTAACATACCGAAGGACAAAGGGAATGACATACGGGATTATATGAATCCTTGGCACTGAGGTTCAAACGATAAGATCTTCGTAGAATATGTGGGATCCAATATGGGCATCCAGGTCCCGCTATTGGATATTGACCGAGGAGTCACTCGGGTCATGTCTGCATAGTTCTCGAACCCGCAGGGTGTGCACACTCAAGGTTCGACGTTGTTTTATGCGTATTTGAGTTATATGGTTGGTTACCGAATGTTGTTCGGAGTCCCGCATGAGATCACGGACGTCACGAGGGTTTCCAGAATGGTCCGGAAACGAAGATTGATATATAGGATGACCTCATTTGATTACCGGAAGGTTTTCGGAGTTACCGGGAATGTACCGGGAATGACGAATGGGTTCCGGGTGTTCACCGCGGGGGGGGGGGGGGCAACCCACCCCGGGGAAGCCCATATGCCTTGGGGGTGGCGCACCAGCCCTTGGTGGGCTGGTGGGACAGCCCAGGAAGGCCCTATGCGCCAAGGATAGAAAATCAAAGAGAAAAAAGGGGAGGTGGGAAAGGAGAGAAGGACTCCACTTTCCAATCCTAGTTGGACTAGGATTGGAGGAGGACTCCTCCTCCCTTAGTGACGCAGCCCTTGGGGCTCCTTGAGCCTCAAGGCAAGTCTCCCCTCCCTCCTCCTATATATATGGAGCAATTAGGGCTGATTTGAGACAACTTTTCAAAGGCAGCCCGACCACATACCTCCACGGTTTTACCTCTAGATCGCGTTTCTGCGGAGCTCGGGCGGAGCCCTGCCGAGATCAGATCACCAACAACCTCCGGAGCGCCGTCACGCTGCCGGAGAACTCATCTACCTCTCCGTCTCTCTTTCTGGATCAAGAAGGCCGAGATCATCGTCGAGTTGTACGTGTGCTGAACGCGGAGGTGTCGTCCGTTCGGCACTAGATCGTGGGACGGATCGCGGGACGGTTCGTGGGACGGTTCGCGGGGCGGATCGAGGGACGTGAGGACATTCCACTACATCAACCGCGTTCACTAAGGCTTCTACTGTGCGATCTACAAGGGTACGTAGATCAGAAATCCCCTCTCGTAGATGGACATCACCATGATAGATCTTCGTGCGCGTAGGAAATTTTTTGTTTCCCATGCGACGTTCCCCAACAGTGGCATCATGAGCTAGGTTCATGCGTAGATGTCTTCTCGAGTAGAACACAAAAGTTTTTGTGGGCGGTGATGTGCGTTTTGCTGCCCTCCTTAGTCTTTTCTTGATTCCGCGGTATTGTTGGATTGAAGCGGCTTGGACCGACATTACTCGTACGCTTACGAGAGACTAGTTTCATCGCTACGAGTAACCCCCTTGCTCAAAGATGACTGGCAAGTGTCGGTTTCTCCAACTTTAGTTGAATCGGATTTGACCGAGGAGGTCCTTGTATAAGGTTAAGTAGCAATTCATATATCTCCGTTGTGGTGTTTGCGTAAGTAAGATGCCATCCTACTAGATACCCATGGTCACCACGTAAAACATGCAACAACAAAATTAGAGGACGTCTAACTTGTTTTTGCAGGGTATGCTTGTGATGTGATATGGCCAACGATGTGATGTGATATATTGGATGTATGAGATGATCATGTTGTAATAGATAATATCGACTTGCACGTCAATGGTACGGCAACCGGCAGGAGCCATAGGGTTGTCTTTAAACTAACGTTTGTGCTTGCAGATGCGTTTACTATTTTGCTAGGATGTAGCTTTAGTAGTAATAGCATGAGTAGAACGACAACCCCGATGGCGACACGTTGATGGAGATCATGGTGTGGCGCCGGTGACAAGAAGATCGTGCCGGTGCTTTGGTGATGGAGATCAAGGAGCACGTGATGATGGCCATATCATGTCACTTATGAATTGCATGTGATTTTAATCCTTTTATGCACCTTATTTTGCTTAGAACGACGGTAGCATTATGAGGTGATCTCTCACTAAAATTTCAAGACGAAATTGTGTTCTCCCCGACTGTGCACCGTTGCTACAGTTCGTCGTTTCGAGACACCACGTGATGATCGGGTGTGATAGACTCAACGTTCACATACAACGGGTGCAAAACAGTTGCACACGCGGAACACTCGGGTTAAGCTTGACGAGCCTAGCATGTGCAGCATTGGCCTCGGAACACATGAGACCGAAAGGTCGATCATGAATCATATAGACGATATGATTAGCATAGGGATGCTTACCACTGAAACTATACTCAACTCACGTGATGATCGGACTTGATCTAGTGTAAGTGGGTTATGAACCACTCAAATGACTAGAGAGATGTACTTTTTGAGTGGGAGTTTAGCAAGTAATTTGATTAAGTTAAACTCTAATTATCTTGAACGTAGTCTAAGTCCACTTTGAATATATTTGTGTTGTAGATCATGGCTCACGCGACAGTCATCCTGAATTTTAATACGTTCCTAGAGAAAGCTAAGTTGAAATATGATGGAAGCAACTTTGTAGACTGGGCTCGTAATCTTAAGTTGATCCTACAAGCCGGGAAGAAGGATTATGTCCTTAATGCTGCGCTAGGAGATGAACCACCCGCTACGGCTGACCAGGATGCTAAGAACGCTTGGTTAACACGTAAGGAGGACTACTCAGTAGTTCAATGTGCAGTCTTGTATGGCTTAGAACCGGGACTTCAACGTCTCTTTGAGCGTCATGGAGCATATGATATGTTCAAGGAGTTGAAGTTTATCTTTCAGAAGAACGCCCGGATCGAGAGGTATAAGACCTCCGATAAATTCTATGCTTGCAAGATGGAGGAGAATTCGTCTGTCAGTGAACATGTGCTCAAAATGTCTGGGTACTCAAACCGTCTAGCTGAGCTGGGGATTGAACTCCCGCAAGAGGCTATCACTGACAGAATTCTTCAATCACTGCCGCCAAGCTATAAGGGCTTTGTGTTGAACTACAACATGCAAGGGATGAACAAGTCACCCGGCGAGTTGTTTGCGATGCTGAAAGTCGCAGAGTCTGAACTCCGTAAAGAACATCAAGTGTTGATGGTGAATAAGACCACTAGTTTCAAGAGAAACGGCAAAGGCAAGAAGGGTAATTCAAAGAAGAGCGGCAAGCCTGTTGCCAATCCGATGAAGAAACCCAAAGCTGGACCTAAGCCTGAAACAGAGTGCTACTATTGCAAGGGTATGGGTCACTGGAAGCGCAACTGCCCCAAGTATCTGGCTGATAAGAAGGCGGGCAAATAAAAATCAGGTATATTTGATATACATGTTATTGATGTGTACTTAACTAGCGTGGGTATTCGATACCGGTTCTGTTGCTCATATTTGCAACTTGAAACAGGAACTGCGGAATAGGCGAAGGCTGGCGAAAGATGAAGTGACGATGCACGTAGGAAATGGTTCCAAGGTTGATGCAATCGCCGTCGGCACAGTTTCACTTCAGTTACCATCAGGATTAGTTATGAACTTGAAAAATTGTTATTTAGTGCCTGCGTTGAGCATGAACATTATATCTGGATCTTGTTTATTGCGAGACGGTTACTCTTTTAAGTCAGAGAATAATGGTTGTTCTATTTCTATGAGTAACATCTTTTATGGTCATGCACCCAATGTGAGAGGATTGTTCATATTGAATCTTGATAGTGATAATGCACATATACATAACATTGAAACCAAAAGAGTTAGAGTTAACAATGATAGCGCCACATTTTTGTGGCACTGCCGCTTAGGTCATATTGGTGTAAAGCGCATGAAGAAACTCCATGCCGATGGACTTTTGGGGTCACTTGACTTTGATTCACTTGACATGTGCGCACCATGCCTCATGGGAAAGATGACTAAAACTCCGTTCTCCGGAACAATGGAGCGTGCTAGTGACTTGTTGGAAATCATACATACCGATGTGTGCGGTCCGATGAGCGTAGAGGCACGCGGCGGATATCGTTATTTTCTCACCTTCACTGACGATTTGAGTAGATATGGTTATGTCTACTTAATGAAGCACAAGTCTGAAACATTTGAAAAGTTCAAGCAATTTCAAAGTGAAGTTGAAAATCATCGTAACAAGAAGATCAAGTTCCTACGGTCTGATCGTGGGGGTGAATATCTGAGTTTCGAGTTTGGTGCTCACTTAAGACAATGTGGAATTGTTTCACAGTTGACACTGCCTGGAACACCAAAGCGTAATGGTGTGTCCGAACGTCGTAATCGTACTTTATTAGAGATGGTGCGATCTATGATGTCTCTTACCGATTTGCCGTTATCATTTTGGGGTTATGCATTAGACACAGCTGCATTCACTTTAAATAGGGCATCATCAAAATCCGTTGAGACAACACCATACGAACTGTGGTATGGAAAAAGGCCAAAGTTGTCTTTTCTTAAAGTTTGGGGATGTGATGCTTATGTCAAAAAGCTTCATCCTGAAAAGCTGGAACCCAAAGCGGAAAAGTGCATCTTCATAGGTTACCCAAAAGAGACAGTTGGGTACACCTTCTATCTCAAATCCGAGGGCAAAGTGTTTGTTGCTAAAAACAGAGCTTTTCTCGAGAAGGAGTTTCTCTCGAGAGAATTGAGTGGGAGGAAGATAGAACTTGATGAGGTTGTCAAACCTCTCATCCCTCTGGATGGTGGCGCAGGGCAAGGGGAAACCCCTGTCGTTGCGACGCCGGTTGAGGAGGAACTTGATGATGATGATCACGAAACTCCTGTTCAAGTTCCTATCGAACCACGCAGGTCGACGAGACCACGTGTTGCTCCAGAGTGGTACGGTAATCCCGTTTTGTCAATCATGTTGTTAGACAACAATGAACCTGCAAATTATGAAGAAGCAATGGTGGGCCCAGATTCCAACAAATGGCTGGAGCCCATGAAGTCCGAGATAGGATCCATGCATGAAAACAAAGTGTGGACTTTGGAAGTACTACCTGAGGCCGCAAGGCTATTCAGAACAAATGGATCTTTAAGAAGAAAACGAATGCTGACGGCAATGTGACGTTTATAAAGCTCGACTTGTGGCAAAGGGTTTTTCACAAGTTCAAGGAGTTGACTACGATGAGACATTCTCACCCGTAGCGATGCTTAAGTCCGTCAGAATCATGTTAGCAATAGCTGCATTTTTCGATTATGAAATATGGCAGATGGATGTCAAAACGACGTTCCTTAACGGTTTCCTTAAGGAAGAGTTGTATATGATGCAACCCAAAGGTTTTGTCGATCCTAAGAATGCTAACAAGGTATGCAAGCTCCAGCGATCCATTTATGGACTGGTGCAAGTATCTCGGAGTTGGAACAAACGCTTTGATGAGGTGATCAAAGCATTTGGGTTTATACAAGTGGTTGGAGAATCTTGTATTTACAAGAAAGTGAGTGGGAGCTCTGTGGCGTTACTAATATTATATGTGGATGACATATTGCGGATTGGAAACAACGTAGAGTTTTTGGAGAGCATAAAGGATTACTTGAATAAAAGTTTCTCTATGAAGGACCTAGGAGAATGTGCTTACATTCTAGGCATTAAGATCTACACGGATAGATCGAAACGCCTGATAGGACTTTCACAAAGCACATACCTTGATAAAGTTTTAAAGAGGTTCAAAATGGAACAGTCCAAGAAAGGGTTCTTGCCGGTTTTACAAGGTACGAGATTGAGTAGGACTCAGTGCCCAGCAACTGATAAAGATAGAGAGCATATGAGCACCGTCCCCTATGCTTCAGCCATAGGATCTATCATGTATGCAATGCTATGCACTAGACCGGACGTTAGCCTAGCCATAAGTATGGCAGGCAGGTTCCAGAGTAATCCAGGAGTGGATCACTGGACGGCAGTCAAGAATATCCTGAAGTACCTGAAAAGGACTAAGGAGATGTTTCTCGTGTATGGAGGTGACGAAGAGCTCGCCGTAAAGGGTTACGTCGATGCAAGCTTTGACACAGATCCGTACGACTCTATGTTGCAGACCGGATACGTATTTATTCTTAATGGGGGTGCGGTAAGCTGGTGCAGTTCCAAGAAAAGCGTCGTAGCAGATTCTACATGTGAAGCGGAGTACATGGCTGCCTTGGAGGTGGCTAAGGAGGGTGTCTGGATGAAGCAGTTCATGACGGATCTTGGAGTGGTGCCAAGCGCACTGAATCCAATAACCTTGTTCTGTGACAACACAGGTGCCATTGCCTTAGCAAAGGAACCACGGTTTCACAAGAAGACCAGACACATCAAGCGACGCTTCAACTTCATCCACGACTACGTCGAAGGGGAGGACATAAATATATGCAAAGTGCACACGGATCTGAATGTAGCAGACCCGCTGACGTAAATATATGCAAAGTGCAATTATAGCATGATCAACACCAGAACTGTATGGGTGTTAGATTTATTACAATGTAATTCACATGATGATGTGAGGGCTAGATTATTGACTCTAGTGCAAGTGGGAGACTGTTGGAATTATGCCCTAGAGGCAATAATAAATATAGTTATTATTATAATTCCTGTATCAAGATAATCGTTTATTATCCATGCTATAATTGTATTGAATGAAGACTTATATACATGTGTGGATACATAGACAAAACACTATCCCTAGCAAGCCTCTAGTTGGCTAGCCAGTTGATCAAAGATACTCAGGGTCTTCTGATTATGTACAAGGTGTTGTTGCTTGATAACTGGATCACGTCATTAGGAGAATCACGTGATGGACTAGACCCAGACTAATAGACATAGCATGTTGATCGTGTCATTTTGTTGCTACTGTTTTCTGCGTGTCAAGTATTTGTTCCTATCACCATGAGATCATATAACTCACTGACACCGGAGGAATGCTTTGTGTGTATCAAACGTCGCAACGTAACTGGGTGACTATAAAGATGCTCTACAGGTATATCCGAAGGTGTTCGTTGAGTTAGTATGGATCGAGACTGGGATTTGTCACTCCGTGTGACGGAGAGGTATCTGGGGGCCCACTCGGTAATACAACATCACACACAAGCCTTGCAAGCAATGTGACTTAGTGTAAGTTGCGGGATCTTGTACTACGGAATGAGTAAAGAGACTTGCCGGTAAACGAGATTGAAATAGGTATGCGGATACTGACGATCGAATCTCGGGCAAGTAACATACCGAAGGACAAAGGGAATGACATACGGGATTATATGAATCCTTGGCACTGAGGTTCAAACGATAAGATCTTCATAGAATATGTGGGATCCAATATGGGCATCCAGGTCCCGCTATTGGATATTGACCGAGGAGTCACTCGGGTCATGTCTGCATAGTTCTCGAACCCGCAGGGTCTGCACACTTAAGGTTCGAAGTTGTTTTATGCATATTTGAGTCATATGGTTGGTTACGGAATGTTGTTCGGAGTCCCGGATGAGATCACGGACGTCACGAGGGTTTCTGGAATGGTCCGGAAACGAAGATTGATATATAGGATGACCTCATTTGATTATCGAAAGGTTTTCGGAGTTACCGGGAATGTACCGGGAATGGCGAATGGGTTCCGGGTGTTCACCGTGGGGGGGGGGGCAACCCACCCCGGGGAAGCCCATAGGCCTTGGGGGTGGCGCACCAGCCCTTGGTGGGCTGGTGGGACAGCCCAAGAAGGCTCTATGCGCCAAGGATAAAAAATCAAAGAGAAATAAAAAAAGGGGAGGTGGGAAAGGAGAGAAGGACTCCACTTTCCAATCCTAGTTGGACTAGGATTGGAGGAGGACTCCTCCTCCCTTGGTGGCGCAGCCCTTGGGGCTCCTTGAGCCTCAAGGCAAGCCTCCCCTCCCTCCTCCTATATATATGGAGCAATTAGGGCTGATTTGAGACAACTTTTCAAAGACAGCCCGACCACATACCTCCACGGTTTTACCTCTAGATCGCGTTTCTGCGGAGCTCGGGCGGAGCTCGGGCGGAGCCCTGCCGAGATCAGATCACCACCAACCTCTGGAGCACCGTCACTCTGCTGGAGAACTCATCTACCTCTCCGTCTCTCTTGCTGGATCAAGAAGGCCGAGATCATCGTCGAGCTGTACGTGTGCTGAACGCGGAGGTGCCATCTGTTCGGCACTAGATCGTGGGACGGATCACAGGACGGTTCGTGGGACGGTTCGCGGGGTGGATCGAGGGACGTGAGGACGTTCCACTGCATCAACTGCGTTCACTAACGCTTCTGCTGTGCGATCTACAAGGGTACGTAGATCGGAAATCCCCTCTCGTAGATGGACATCACCATGATAGGTCTTCGTGCGCGTAGGAAATTTTTTGTTTCCCATGCGACGTTCCCCAACACTACCATCATCTTTCAGCTTGGTTTTCTCTAGGAATGCTTTGAAATTGAGGTTGACGTTGGCCATCTACAATATTTATAAAGACAACTTTTAGACTAAGTTCATGACAATTAAGTCCATTTAATCAAATTAAGTATGAACTCCCACTTAAATCGACATCCCTCTAGTCATCTAAGTGATACATGATCCATGTTGACTAACCCGTGTCCGATCATCATGTGAGACGGACTAGTCACCATGGTGAGCAACTTCATGCTGATCGTATTCAACCATACGACTCATATTCGATCTTTCGGTCTCTTGTATTCGAGGTCATGTCTGTACATGCTAAGCTCGTCGAGTCAACCTAGGTGTTTCGCGTGTGTAAATCTGGCTTACACCCGTTGTATGTGAACGTTAGAATCTATCACACCCGATCATCACGTGGTGCTTCGAGACAACGATCCTTCGCAACGGTGCACACTTAGGGGAATACGTTCTCGAAATTTTAAGAGGGATCATCTTATTATGCTACCGTCATTCTAAGCAATAAGATGAAAAACATGATAAACATCACAATGCAATCATATAGTGACATGATATGGCCATTATCATCTTTGCTCTTTTGATCTCCATCTTCAGGCATCGCATGATCATCATCGTCACCGGCGTGACACCATGATATCCATCATCATGATCTCCATCAACGTGTCTCCGTGAAGTCGTCACGCCAACTACTACTATCACTATTACTATAGCTAACCGTTAGCAATGAAGTAAAAGTAGTAAGCACATGGCGTTGCATCTCATACAATAAATTAAGACAACTCCTATGGCTCCTGCCGGTTGTCATACTCATCGCCATGCAAGTCGTGAAACCTATTACAATAACATGATCATCTCATACATCATACATGCAACATCACAACTTTGGCCATATCACATCACATGTCAAACCCTGCAAAAACAAGTTAGACGTCCTCTAATTGTTGTTGCAAGTTTTACGTGGCTGATTTGGGTTTCTAGCAAGAACGCTTTCTTACCTACGTGATAGCCACAACGATGATATGCCAAAGCTATTTACCCTTCATAAGGACACTTTTCATCAAATCCAATCCGACTAGAGTAGGAGAGACAGACACCCGCTAGCCACCTTTATGCACGGTGTGCATGTCTGTCGGTGGAACCAGTCTCACGTAAGCGTACGTGTAATGTCGGTCCGGGCCGCTTCATCCCACAATTCCGCCGGAAAAGAATAAGACTAGTAGCGGCAAGCAATTGACAAATCATCGCCCACAACCTTTTGTGTTCTACTCGTGCATAGAATCTACGCATAGAAAACCTAGCTCGGATGCCACTGTTGGGTAACGTAGCATAAATTAAAAAAATTCCTACGCCATATTCAGATCTTCCTATGGAGAGACCAGCAACGAGAGAGGGGTGAGTGCATCTTCATACCTTTTAAGATCGCTAAGCGGAAACGTTACTAGAACGCGGTTGATGGAGTCGTACTCGCGGCGATTCAGATCGCGGTGTGATTCCGATCTAGTGCCGAACTACGGCACCTCCGCGTTCAACACACGTGCAGCCCGGTGACGTCTCCTGCACCTTGATCCAGCAAGGAGAAGGGAGAGGTTGGGGAAGATCTCTAGCAGCACGACGGCGTGGTGTTGATGGAGTGACGAGGTCTCCCGGCAGGGCTTCGCCAGGCACTGGCAGAGAGGAGGAGATGGAAGAGAGGGCTGCGCCGAGGGAGAGGGAAAACTGTGTCTCAAAACTTTTGGGGAACGTCGCATGGGAAACAAAATTTTCCTACGCGCACGAAGACCTATCATGGTGATGTCCATCTACGAGAGGGGATGAGAGATCTACGTACCCTTGTAGATCGTACAGCAGAAGCGTTAGTGAACGCGGTTGATGTAGTGGACGTCCTCACGTCCCTCGATCCGCCCCGCGAACAATCCCGCGATCAGTCCCACGATCTAGTACCGAACGGACGGCACCTCCGTATTCAGCACACGTACAGCTCGACGATGATCTCGGCCTTCTTGATCCAGCAAGAGAGACGGAGAGGTAGAAGAGTTCTCCGGCAGCGTGACGGCGCTCCGGAGGTTGGTGATGACCTTGTCTCAGCAGGGCTCCGCCCGAGCTCCGCAGAAACGCGATCTAGAGGAAAAACCGTGGAGGTATGTGGTCGGGCTGCCGTGGGAAAGTCGTCTCAAATCAGCCCTAAAACCTCCGTATATATAGGTGGGAGGGAGGGGACCTTGCCTTGGGGCTCAAGGAGCCCCAAGGGGGTCTGCCGAGCCAAGGGGGGAAGACTCCCCCCCAAACCGAGTTGGACTTGGTTTGGTGGGAGGGAGTCCCCCTTCCTTCCCACCTCCTCCCTTTTTTATTTTCTCTTGATTTTCTCTTCTTGGCGCATAGAGCCCTTTTGGGCTGTCCCACCTGCCCACTAAGGGCTGGTGTGCCACCCTCAAGGCCTATGGGCTTCCCCGGGGTGGGTTGCCCCCCCGGTGAACTCCCGGAACCCATTCGTCATTCCCGGTACATTCCCGGTAACTCCGAAAACCTTCCGGTAATCAAATGAGGTCATCCTATATATCAATCTTCGTTTCCGGACTATTCGGAAACCCTCGTGACGTCCGTGATCTCATCCGGGACTCCGAACAACATTCGGTAACCAACCATATAACTCTAATACGCATAAAACAACGTCGAACCTTAAGTGTGCAGACCCTGCGGGTTCAAGAACTATGTAGACATGACCCGAGAGACTCCTCGGTCAATATCCAATAGCGGACCTGGATGCCCATATTGGATCTACATATTCTACGAAGATCTTATCGTTTGAACCTCACTGCCAAGGATTCATATAATCCCGTATGTCATTCCCTTTGTCCTTCGGTATGTTACTTGCCCGAGATTCGATCGTTAGTATCCGTATACCTATTTCAATCTCGTTTACCGGCAAGTCTCTTTACTCGTTCCATAATACAAGATCCCGCAACTTACACTAAGTTACATTGCTTGCAAGGCTTGTGTGTGATGTTGTATTACCGAGTGGGCCCCGAGATACCTCTCCGTTCACACGGAGTGACAAATCCCAGTCTTGATCCATACTAACTCAACTAACACCTTCAGAGATACCTGTAGAGCATCTTTATAGTCACCCAGTTACGTTGCGACGTTTGATACACACAAAGCATTCCTCCGGTGTCAGTGAGTTATATGATCTCATGGTCATAGCAATAAATACTTGACACGCAGAAAACAGTAGCAACAAAATGACACGATCAACATGCTACGTCTATTAGTTTGGGTCTAGTCCATCGTGATTCTCCTAATGACGTGATCCAGTTATCAAGCAACAACACCTTGTTCATAATCAAAAGACACTGACTATCTTTTGATCAACTGGCTAGCCAACTAGAGGCTTGCTAGGGACGGTGTTTTGTCTATGTATCCACACATGTAAATGAGTCTTCATTCAATACAATTATAGCATGGATAATAAACGATTATCTTGATACAGGAATTATAATAATAACTATATTTATTATTGCCTCTAGGGCATAATTCCAACAGTCTCCCACTTGCACTAGAGTCAATAATCTAGCCCTCACATCACCATGTGAATTACATTGTAATAAATCTAACACCCATACAGTTCTGGTGTTGATCATGCTTTGGCCGTGGAAGAGGTTTAGTCAGCGGGCCTGCTACATTCAGATCCGTGTGCACCTTGCATATATTTACGTCCTCTCCCTCGACGTAGTCGCGGATGAGGTTGAAGCGTCGTTTGATGTGTCTGGTCTTCTTGTGAAACCGTGGTTCCTTTGCTAAGGCAATGGTACCAGTGTTGTCAGAGAACAAGGTTATTGGATTCAGTGTGCTTGGCACCACTCCAAGATCCGTCATGAACTGCTTCATCCAGACACCCTCCTTAGCCGCCTCCGAGGCAGCCATGTACTCCGCTTCACATGTAGAATCTGCTACGACGCTTTGCCTGGAACTGCACCAGCTTACTGCACCCCCATTAAGAATAAATACGTATCCGGTTTGCGACTTAGAGTCGTCCGGATCTGTGTCAAAGCTTGCATCGACGTAACCCTTTACGGCGAGCTCTTCGTCACCTCCATACACGAGAAACATCTCCTTAGTCCTTTTCAGGTACTTTAGGATATTCTTGACCGCTGTCCAGTGATCCACTCCTGGATTACTCTGGAACCTGCCTGCCATACTTATGGCCAGGCTAACATCCGGTCTAGTGCACAACATCGCATACATGATAGAACCTATGGCTGAAGCATAGGGGACGGAGCGCATATGCTCTCTATCTTCATCAGTTGCTGGGCACTGAGTCTTACTCAATCTCGTACCTTGTAACACAAGCAAGAACCCTTTCTTGGATTGTTCCATTTTGAACCTCTTCAAAACTTTATCAAGGTATGTGCTTTGTGAAAGTCCTATCAGGCGTTTTGATCTATCCCTATAGATCTTAATGCCTAGAATGTAAGCAGCTTCTCCTAGGTCCTTCATAGAGAAACTTTTATTCAAGTAACCTTTTATGCTCTCTAAAAGCTCTACGTCGTTTCCAATCAGTAATATGTCATCCACATATAATATTAGAAATGCCACAGAGCTCCCACTCACTTTCTTGTAAATACAAGATTCTCCAACCACTTGTATAAACCCAAATGCTTTGATCACCTCATCAAAGCGTTTGTTCCAACTCCGAGATGCTTGCACCAGTCCATAAATGGATCGCTGGAGCTTGCACACCTTGTTAGCATTCTTAGGATCGACAAAACCTTCGGGTTGTATCATATACAACTCTTCCTTAAGGAAACCGTTAAGGAACGCCGTTTTGACATCCATCTGCCAGATTTCATAATCGAAAAATCCAGCTATTGCTAACATGATTCTGACGGACTTAAGCATCGCTACGGGTGAGAAAGTCTCATCGTAGTCAACTCCTTGAACTTGTGAAAAACCCTTTGCCACAAGTCGAGCTTTATAAACGGTCACATTACCGTCAGCGTCCGTCTTCCTCTTAAAGATCCATTTGTTCTGAATGGCCTTGCGGCCCTCAGGCAGTACCTCCAAAGTCCACACCTTGTTCTCATACATGGATCCTATCTCGGACTTCATGGCTTCCAGCCATTTGTTGGAATCTGGGCCCACCATTGCTTCTTCATAATTCGCAGGTTCATTGTTGTCTAACAACATGATTGATAAGACGGGATTACCGTACCACTCTGGAGCAGCACGTGGTCTCGTCGACCTGCGTAGTTCGACAGAAACTTGAACTGGAGTTTCATGATCATCATCATTAACTTCCTCCTCAACCGGCGTTGCAATGACAGAGGTTTCCCCTTGCCCTGCGCCACCATCCAGAGGGATGAGAGGTTCGACAACCTCGTCAAGTTGTATCTTCCTCCCACTCAATTCTCTCGAGAGAAACTCCTTCTCGAGAAAAGCTCCGTTTTTAGCAACAAACACTTTGCCCTCGGATTTGAGATAGAAGGTGTACCCAACTGTCTCTTTTGGGTAACCTATGAAGACGCACTTTTCCGCTTTGGGTTCCAGCTTTTCAGGCTGAAGCTTTTTTACATAAGCATCACAGCCCCAAACTTTAAGAAACGACAACTTTGGCCTTTTGCCATACCACAGTTCGTATGGTGTAATCTCAACGGATTTTGATGGTGCCCTATTTAAAGTGAATGCAGTTGTTTCTAATGCATAGCCCCAAAACGATAACGGCAAATCAGTAAGAGACATCATAGATCGCACCATCTCTTATAGAGTACGATTACGACGTTCGGACACACCATTACGCTGTGGTGTTCCAGGCGGTGTTAACTGTGAAACAATTCCACATTGTCTTAAGTGAGCACCAAACTCGAAACTCAGATATTCACCCCCACGATTAGACCGCAGGAACTTGATCTTCTTGTTACGATGATTTTCCACTTCACCTCAAAATTGCTTGAACTTTTCAAATGTTTCAGACTTGTGCTTCATCAAGTAGACATAACCATATCTACTTAAATCGTCAGTGAAGGTGAGAAAATAATGATATCCGCCGCGTGCCTCCACGCTCATCGGACCACACACATCGGTATGTATGATTTCCAACAAGTCACTTGCACGCTCCATTGTTCCTGAGAACGGAGTCTTAGTCATCTTGCCCATGAGGCATGGTTCGCACGTGTCAAGTGAATCAAAGTCAAGTGACTCCAAAAGTCCATCAGCATGGAGTTTCTTCATGCGCTTTACACCAATATGACCTAAGCGGCAGTGCCACAAAAATATGGCGCTATGATTGTTAACTCTAACTCTTTTGGTCTCAATTTTATGTATATGCGTATCGCTATCAAGATTCAAAATGAACAATCCTCTCACATTCGGTGCATGACCATAAAAGATGTTACTCATAGAAATAGAACAACCATTATTCTCTGACTTAAAAGAGTAACCGTCTCGCAATAAACAAGATCCAGATATAATGTTCATGCTCAACGCAGGCACTAAATAACAATGATTTAAGTTCATCACTAATCCTGACGGTAACTGAAGTGACACTGTGCCGACGGCGATTGCATCAACCTTGGAACCATTTCCTACGCGCATCGTCACTTCATCTTTCGCCAGCCTTCGCCTATTCCGCAGTTCCTGTTTCGAGTTGCAAATATGAGCAACAGAACCGGTATCGAATACCCAGGCACTACTACGAGAGCCGGTTAAGTACACATCAATAACATGTATATCAAATATACTTGATTTTTCTTTGCCCGCCTTCTTATCTGCCAGATACTTGGGGTAATTGCGCTTCCAGTGACCCATACCCTTGCAATAGTAACACTCCGTTTCCGGCTTAGGTCCAGCTTTGGGTTTCTTCGTCGGATTGGCAACAGGCTTGCCGCTTTTCTTCGAATTTCCCTTCTTGCCTTTGCCGTTTCCCTTCAAACTAGTGGTCTTATTCACCATCAACACTTGATGCTCTTTACGGAGTTCAGCTCTCCGACTTTCAGCATCGCAAACAACTCGCCGGGAGACTTGTTCATCCCTTGCATGTTGTAGTTCAACACAAAGCCTTTATAGCTTGGCAGCAGTGATTGAAGGATTCTGTTAGTGATAGCTTCTTGCGGGAGTTCAATCCCCAGCTCAGCTAGACAGTTTGAGTATCCAGACATTTTGAGCACATGTTCACTGACAGATGAGTTTTCCTCCATCTTGCAAGCATAGAATTTATCGGAGGTCTCATACCTCTCGATCCGGGCGTTCTTCTGAAAGATAAACTCCAACTCCTGGAACATCTCAAATGCTCCATGACGCTTCTTGATCTCCATCACCAAAGCACCGGCACGATCTTCTTGTCACCGACGCCACACCAGGATCTCCATCAATGTGTTGCCATCGGGGTTGTCGTGCTACTCATGCTATTACTACTAAAGCTACATCCTAGCAAAATAGTAAACGCATCTGCAAGCACACACGTTAGTATAAAGACAACCCTATGGCTCCTGCCGGTTGCCGTACCATCGACGTGCAAGTCGATATTTCTATTACAACATGATCATCTCATACATCCAATATATCACATCACATCATTGGCCATATCACATCACAAGCATACCCTGCAAAAACAAGTTAGACGTCCTCTAATTTTGTTGTTGCATGTTTTACGTGGTGACCATGGGTATCTAGTAGGATCGCATCTTACTTACGCAAACACCACAACGGAGATATATGAGTTGCTATTTAACCTCATCCAAGGACCTCCTCGGTCAAATCCGATTCAACTAAAGTTGGAGAAACCGACACTTGCCAGTCATCTTTGAGCAACAGAGTTACTCGTAACGATGAAACCAGTCTCTCGTAAGCGTACGAGTAATGTCGGTCCAAGCCGCTTCAATCCAACAATACCGCGGAATCAAGAAAAGACTAAGGAGGGCAGCAAAACGCACATCACCGCCCACAAAAACTTTTGTGTTCTACTCGAGAAGACATCTACGCATGAACCTAGCTCATGATGCCACTGTTGGGGAACGTCGCATGGGAAACAAAAAATTTCCTACGCGCACGAAGACCTATCATGGTGATGTCCATCTACGAGCGGGGATGAGTGATCTACGTACCCTTGTAGATCGTACAGCAGAAGCGTTAGTGTACGCGGTTGATGTAGTGGAACGTCCTCACGTCCCTCGATCCGCCCCGCGAACAATCCCGCGATCAGTCCCACGATCTAGTACCGAACGGACGGCACCTCCGCGTTCAGCACACGTACAGCTCGACGATGATCTCGGCCTTCTTGATCCAGCAAGAGAGACGGAGAGGTAGAAGAGTTCTCCGGCAGCGTGACGGCGCTCCGGAGGTTGGTGATGACCTTGTCTCAGCAGGGCTCCGCCCGAGCTCCGCAGAAACGCGATCTAGAGGAAAAACCGTGGAGGTATGTGGTCGGGCTGCCGTGGGAAAGTCGTCTCAAATCAGCCCTAAAACCTCCGTATATATAGGTGGGAGGGAGGGGACCTTGCCTTGGGGGGGTCGGCCGAGCCAAGGGGGGAAGACTACCCCCAAACCGAGTTGGACTTGGTTTGGTGGGAGGGAGTCCCCCTTCCTTCCCACCTCCTCCCTTTTTTTCTTTTCTCTTGATTTTCTCTTCTTGGCGCATAGAGCCCTTTTGGGCTGTCCCACCAGCCCACTAAGGGCTGGTGTGCCACCCTCAAGGCCTATGGGCTTCCCCGGGGTGGGTTGCCCCCCCGGTGAACTCCCGGAACCCATTCGTCATTCCCAGTACATTCCCGGTAACTCCGAAAACCTTCCGGTAATCAAATGAGGTCATTCTATATATCAACCTTCGTTTCCGGACTATTTTGGAAACCCTCGTGACGTCCGTAATCTCATCCGGGACTCCGAACAACATTCGGTAACCAACCATATAACTCTAATACGCATAAAACAACGTCGAACCTTAAGTGTGCAGACCCTGCGGGTTCGAGAACTATGTAGACATGACCCGAGAGACTCCTCGGTCAATATCCAATAGCGGGACCTTGAAGCCCATATTGGATCTACATATTCTACGAAGATCTTATCGTTTGAACCTCAGTGCCAAGGATTCATATAATCCCGTATGTCATTCCCTTTGTCCTTCGGTATGTTACTTGCCCGAGATTCGATCGTTAGTATCCGTATACCTATTTCAATCTCGTTTATCGGCAAGTCTCTTTACTCGTTCCGTAATACAAGATCCCGCAACTTACACTAAGTTACGTTGCTTGCAAGGCTTGTGTGTGATGTTGTATTACCGAGTGGGCCCCGAGATACCTCTCCGTTCACACGGAGTGACAAATCCCAGTCTTGATCCATACTAACTCAACTAACACCTTCGGAGATACCTGTAGAGCATCTTTATAGTCACCCAGTTACGTTGCGACGTTTGATACACACAAAGCATTCCTCCGGTGTCAGTGAGTTATATGATCTCATGGTCATAGAAATAAATACTTGACACGCAGAAAACAGTAGCAACAAAATGACACGATCAACATGCTACGTCTATTAGTTTGGGTCTAGTCCATCACGTGACTCTCCTAATGACGTGATCCAGTTATCAAGCAACAACACCTTGTTCATAATCAGAAGACACTGACTATCTTTTGATCAACTGGCTAGCCAACTAGAGGCTTGCTAGGGACGGTGTTTTGTCTATGTATCCACACATGTAAATGAGTCTTCATTCAATACAATTATAGCATGGATAATAAACGATTATCTTGATACAGGAATTATAATAATAACTATATTTATTATTGCCTCTAGGGTATAATTCCAACAAAAACAGCCCCAAACCTCAACTATATATAGGGGGAGAGGGAGGGGGCGCAGCCCTTAGGGTTCCCACCCCCAAGGGGTGCGGCAGCCCCCATCTGCGCTAGGAGGTGACGGCCAGGAGGGGAGGAGGGGTGTGGCGCACCCCTGGTGTGCCTTAGGCCCACCTGGCTTAGGGTTTGCCCCCCTTCCCTCTCCCCTGCGCCTTGGGCCCCTGGTGGGAGGCGCACCAGCCCACTCTGGGCTGGTTCCCTTCCACCTTTTGGCCCATGTCACCTTTTGGGGCTGGTGGCCCCTCCCGGTGGACCTCCGTAACCCTTTCCGGTGATCCCGGTACGCTACCGGTGACGCGCGAAACACTTCTGGTGTCCGAAACCATCCGTCCTATATATCAATATTTACCTCCGGACCATTCCACAACTCCTCGTGACGTTCGGGATCTCATCCGGGACTCCGAACAACTTTCGATAACCTCGTATAACAATTCCCTATAACCCTAGCGTCATCGAACCTTAAGTGTGTAGACCCTACGGGTTCGGGAGACAGACATACATGACCGAGACACCTCTCCGGCCAATAACCATCAGCGGGGTCTGGATACCCATGGTGGCTCCCACTTGCTCCACGATGATCTCATCGGATGAACCACGATGTCAAGGATTCAATCAATCCCGTATACAATTCCCTTTGTCTGTCACTATAGAACTTGCCCGAGATTCGATCGTCGGTATACCTATACCTTGTTCAATCTCGTTACCGGTAAGTCTCTTTACTCATTCCATAGCACGTCATCGTGTGACTAACTCCTTAGTCACATTGAGCTCATGATGATGTTCTACCGAGTGGGCCCAGAGTTACCTCTTCGTCACGCGGAGTGACAAATCCCGATCTCGATTCGTACCAACCCAACAGAGACTTTCAGAGGTACCCGTAGTGAACCTTTATAGTCACCTAGTTACGTTCTGACGTTTGATACACCCAAAGCACTCCTATGGTATCCGGGAGTTGCACAATCTCATAGTCGAAGGAAAAGACACTTGACATTAGAAAATATTTAGCATACGAACAATACGATCTAGTGCTACGCTTAGGATTGGGTCTTGTCCATCACATCATTCTCCCAATGATGTGATCCCGTTATCAATGACATCTAATGCCCATGACCAGGAAACCATGATCTTCTATTGACTAACGAGCTAGCCAACTAGAGGCTTGCTAGGGACACATTGTGATCTATTTATGCACACATGTATTACTGTTTCCTGTTAATACAATTATAGCATGAACAATAGACGATTATCATGAATAGGGAAATATGATAATATCCATTTTATTATTGCCTCTACGACATATTTCCAACACTTCCCTCCTTCCTATATATACTAGAGGTATTGAGGGTTTTTGAGACATAGAAAAACAACCACGTGCTTCCCCCTTTCTAGATTTGTTTCTCCTCTAGTCTAGTTTTAGCGCTCCTTAGGCGAAGCCGTGCTGGAATAGCTCCACCACTACCACCCCCATGCCGCCATGCTGGAGAACTCATCTTCCTCTTCGCCCCTCTTGCTGGATCAAGAAGGCGGAGATCGTCATCGAGCTGTACGTGTGTTGACCGCGGAGGTGCCGTCCGTTCGTCACTAGATCGGCATGGATCGTGATGGGATCGCGGGACGGATCGTGCTAAGATCGCGCGACGGGCTGCGATTTGGATCGCGAAGATGTTCCACTACATCAACTGCATTATATACGCTTCGGCTTAGCGATCTACAGGGGTATGTAGATTCACTCTCCCCTCTCGTAGATGATCATCACCATGGATAGGTATTGAGTGTGCATAGGAAAAAATTGTTTCCCATCCTACGTTCCCCAAAAGTGGCATCATGAGCTAGGTTCATATGTAGATGAAATCTCGAGTAGAACACAAAAGAGTTTGTGGGCGTTGATGTTCAATTTGCTGCCCTGCTTAGTCTTTTCTTGATTTGGCGGTATTGTTGGATTGAAGCGGCCCTGACCAACTTTACTCGTACGCTTACGAGAGACCGGTTTCATCGACTGACATGCAAATTGTTGCATAAAGATGACTGGCGGGTGTCTGTTTCTTCAACTTTAGTTGAATCGGATTTGACCGAGGCGGTCCTTGGAGAAGGTTAAATAGAAATTTGCATATCAACGTTGTGGCTTTGCGTAAGTAAGATGCGATCATACTAGATACCCATAGCAGCCAGGTAAAACATGCAACAACAAATTAGAGGATGTCTAACTTGTTTTTTCAGGGTATGCATGTGACATGATATGGCCAAAGACATGGTGTGATATATTGGATGTATGAGATGATCATGTTGTAATAGTTAAATATCGACTTGCACGTCGATGCTACGACAACCGCCAGGAGCCATAGGGTTGTCTTTAAACTAACGTTTGTGATTGCAGATGCGTTTACTATATTGCTAGGTAGTAGCTTTAGTAGTAATAGCATAGATAGCACGACAACCTTGATGGCGGCACAATGACGGAGGTCATGGTGTGGCGCTGGTGACGATGAAGATCATGCCGGTGCTTTGGTGATGGAGATCAAGAAGCACAAGATCACGACCATATCATGTCACTTATGATTTGCATGTGATGTTAATCCGTTTATGCACCTTATTTGGCTTAGGACGAGGGTAGCATTATAAGGTGACCCCTCACTAAAATTTCAAGATAAAATTGTGTTCTTCCCGAGTGTGCACCGTTGCGATAGTTCGTCGTTTCGAGGCACCACGTGATGATTGGGTGTGATAGACTCAACGTTCACATACAACGGGTGCAAAACAGTTGCACACGCGGAACACTCGGGTTAAACTTGACGAGCCTAGCATTTACAGACATGGCCTCAGAACACAAGAGACCGAAAGGTCAAGCATGAATCATATAGTTGATATGATCAACATGAAGATGTTCACCACTGAAACTATACTGAACTCACGTGATGATCGGACTTGAGTTAGTGAATTTGGATCATGCGCCACTCGAATGACTAGAGGGATGTCTATGTGAGTGGGAGTTATTAGTAATATGATTAGCTAAACTCAATTATCATGAACATAGTCAAAAGGTCTTTGCAAATTATGTTGTACCTTGCGGTGTAGCTCTACTATTTTTGATACGTTCCCAGAAAAAATTTAGTTGAAAGATGACAGTAGCAATTATACGGACTGGGTCCGTAAACTGAGGATTGTCCTCATTGCTGCGCAGAAGGCTTATGTCCTTAATGCACCACTCGGTGTGCTGGACCTCGAGCGTCGTCTATGGATGTTGCGAACATCTGACATACACGTTTTTTATGACTACGTGATAGTTCAGTGCGTAATGCTTAATGGCTCAGAATTGAGGCGCCAAAAGACGTTTTGAACGTCACGGAACATATGAGATGTTCCAAGATATGAAATTGGGATTTCATGCTCGTGCCCTTGTTGAGAAGTATGAGACCTCCGACAAGATTCTTTATCTACAAAGTAAGGGAGAAAAGCTCAATCGTTGAGCATGTGCTCAAATTGTGTGAGTGCTACAATCGCTTGAATCGAGTGGGAGTTGATTTTCTAGATGAGATAGTGATGGTTCTCCAAAGTCACTGCCACCAAGCTACTAGAGCTTCGTGATGAACTATAACAGATCAGGGATAGATATGGTGATCCTTGAGCTATTCGTGATGTTTGGCACCACGGAAGTAGAAATAAAAATGGAGCATCAATTGTTGATGGTTAGTAAAACCACTAGTTTCAAGAAGGGCAAGGGCAAGAAGGGATACTTCATGAAACGGCAAACCAGTTGCTGCTCTAGTGAAGAGATCCAAGGTTGAACCCAAACCCGAGACTAAGTGCTTCTGTAATGAGAGGAACAGTCACTGAAGTGGAACTACCCTGGATACTTGGTAAATGAGAAGGCTGGCAAAGTCGACAAAAGTATATTGGATATACATGATATTAATGTGTACTTTACTAGTACTCCTAGTAGCATGAGGGTATTAGATACCGGTTCGGTTGCTAAGTGTTAGTAACTCGAAATAAAAGCTATAGAATAAACGGAGACTATCTAAAGGCGAGGTGACGATATGTGTTGGAAGTGTTTCCAAGGCTGATGTGATCGAAACATCGCACACTCCCTCTACCATCGGGATTAGTGTTAAACCTAAATAATTGTTATTTGGTGTTTGCGTTGAGCATGAATATAATTAGATCGTGTTTATTGCAATACAATTATTATATATGCTTGAATAAATACCTTCAATGGTTTATTGCATCTCGATCGTAGTGGTACACATGTTCATAATATTAATGCCAAAAGATACAAAGTAGTAATGATAGTACCACTTACTTGTGGCACTACCACTTGAGTTATATTGGTATAAAATGCATGAAGGAGCTCCATGCTGATGGATCTTTGTACTCACTCATTTTTGAAATGTTTGATACATGCAAACCATGCCTATTGGTATAAGCGCATGAAGAAACTCCATGCAGATGGATCGTTTGGACTCACTTGATTTTGAATCACTTGAGGCATGCAAATCATACCACGTGGGCAAGATGACTGAAGGCCTTGTTTTTCGAGTGAGCTGGAACAAGAAAGTAACTTGTTGGAAGTAATACATTTTTATGTGTGCAATCCAATGAGTGCTGAGACACACAGTGGATATCGTTATGTTCTTACTTCACTGACGATTTGAGTAGATACAAGAGTATTTGCTTGATGAATCACAAGTCTGAGATATTGAAAACTTCAAGCTATTTTAGAGTGAAGATCGTCGTGACAAGAGGACAAAAATGTCTATGATATGATCATAGAGATGAATACCTGAGTTGCGAGTTTGGCACACCGTTAAGACAATGTGGAAATTGTTTCGCAACTCATGCCACCTGGAGCACCATAGTTTGATGGTGTGTATGAACGTCATAGCCGCGCCCTATTGGATATAGCGCATACTATGATGTCTCATATCGAAATACCACTATCGTTTTTGGGTTAGGCATTAGAGACCACATTCACTTTAAGTAGGGCACCACGTAATTCCGTTGACATGACACTGTATGAACTATGGTTTGGAGAAACCTAAGGTGTCATTTCTTAAAAGTTTGGGGCTGCGATGCTTATGTGAAAAAGTTTCAGCGTAATAAGCTCGAACCCAAAGCGGATAAATGCATCTTCATAGGACACCCACAACAGTTGGATATACCTCCTATCTCAGATCCGGAAGCAAACTGTTTGTTTCTAGAAACGGGTCCTTTCTCGAGAAAAAGTTTCTCTCAAAAGAATTGGGTGGGAGGATGGTGGAAACTTGATGAGGTTATTGAACCGTCACTTCAACGAGAGTGTAGCAGGGCGCAGGAAGTTGTTCATGTGGCGCCTATGCCAATTGAAGTGGAAGCTAATGATAGTGATCATGAAGCTTTGGATCAAGTTACTACAAAACTCGTAGGTCGACAAGGTCACGTACTCCTCCAGAATGGTATGGTAACCCTGTCTTGGAGGTCATGTTATTAGACAACAATGAACCTACGAGCTATGGAGAAGCGATGGTGGGCCTAGATTCCGACAAATGGCTGGACGCCATGAAATTTGAGGTAGGATCTATGTATGAAAACAAAGTGAAGACTTTGGGAGAACTACTTGATGGTCGTGAGGCTATTATGTACACATGGATCTTTAAAAGGAAGACATACGATGATGGTGAAAAGTCACCATTAAGAAAGCTCGACTTGTCACAAAAATGTTTCCAACAAGTTCAAGGAGTTGACTTTGATGAGACTTTCTCACTCATAGCGATGGTAAAAGTCTGTTGGAATTATTTTGGTAGTTGTTGCATTATTTGTGAAATCTTGCAGATAGGATGTCAAAACATTGTTTCCTCGACGATTTCCTTGAGGAAAGGTTGTATGTGATACAACCACAAGGTTTTGTCAATCCTAAGGATGCTAACAAGTAAGCAAGATCCACCAATCCTTATGTGAACTGGAGCAAGCATCTCGGAGTTGGAATATACACTTTGATAAGATGATCAAAGTTTTTGGCTATATAAAGTTTATGAGAAACTTGTATTTCCAAAGAAGTGAGTGGGAGCCCTATAGAATTTCTGATAAGTATACATGGTTGACATATTGTTGATCACAAATAATATAGAATTTCTGGAAAGCATGGGTTGTTTGAAACGAGTTTTTCAAAGGAAGGCACGGATTCAACTACTTGAAAATTGAGAATCAAGATCTATAGAGATAGATTAAGACGCTTAATAAAATTTCAATGAAATGCATGCCTTGACAAGTTTTTGAAGGAGTTCAAAATAGATCAGCAAAGAAGGAGTTCTTGGTTGTGTTGTAAGATGTGAATTTGAGTAAGACTCAAAGCCCGACCGCGACAGAAGAAAGAGAAAGGACGAAGGTCGTCCCCTATGCCTTAGCCATAGGCTCTATAGTATGCTATGGTGTGTACCGCACCTGATGTGTGCCTTGCCATGAATCTGTCAAGGGGTACAGAAGTGATCCAGGAATGGATTACTGGACAACGGTCAAAAGTTATCCTTAGTAACTAGTGGACTAAGGAATTTTCTCGATTACGGAGGTGATAAAAGAGTTCGTCGTAAAGGGTTATGTCGATACAAGCTTTAACACTAATCAGGATGACTCTAAGTAGTAAACCGGATTCGTATAGTGGATCGGTCATTTGGAATAGTTCCAAATGGCGCGTGGTAGCAACATCTATAGGATGACATAGAGATTTGTAAAGCACGCACGGATCTGAAAGGTTCAGACCTGTTGACTAAAAACCTCTCTCACAAGCAAGACATGATCGAACCCCAGAACTGTATGGGTCTTAGATTCATTGCAATCACATAGTGATTTGAACTAGATTATTGACTCTAGTGCAAGTGGTAGACTGTTGGAAATATGCCCTAGAGGCCATAATAAATTGGTTATTATTATATTTCCTTGTCCATGATAATCATTTATTATCCATGCTAGAATTGTATTGATTGGAAACTCAAATACATGTGTGGATACATAGACAACACACTGTCCCTAGTGAGCCTCTAGTTGACTAGCTCGTTGATCAAAGATGGTCAAGGTTTCCTGGCCATAGAAAAGTGTTGTCACTTTATGACGGCATCACATCATTAGGAGAATGATGTGATGGACAAGACCCAAACTATGAACGTAGCATATGATCGTGTCAGTTTATTGCTACTGTTTTCTGCATGTCAATGCATCTGTTCCTATGCCATGAGATCATGCAACTCCCGGACACCGGAGGAATACCTTATCTGTTATCAAACGTCGCAACGTAACTGGGTGACTATGAAGGTGCTCTACAGGTATCTCCAAAGGTGTCTGTTGGGTTGGCATGGATGAAGACTGGGATTTGTCACTCCGTGTGATGGAGAGGTATCTTGGGGCCCACTCGGTAATACAACATCACAATAAGACTTGCAAGAAATGTGACTAAGGAGTTAGTCACGGGATCTTGTATTACGAAACGAGTAAAGAGACTTGCCGGTAACGAGATTGAACTAGGTATAGAGATACCGACGATCGAATCTCGGGTAAGTAACATACCGAAGGATGAAGGGAACAACATACGGGATTAATTGAATCCTTGACATAGAGGTTAAACCGATAGAGATATTCGTAGAATAAGTAGGAGCCAATATGGACATCCAGGTCCCACTATTGGTTATTGACCAGGGAGTGTCTCAGGTCATGTCTGCATAGTTCTCAAACCGGCAGAGTCTGCACACTTAAGGTTCGGTGACGTTTCAGTATAGTTGAGTTATGGGTGTTGGTAACCGAAAGTTGTTAGGAGTCCCGGATGAGATCACGGACATCACGAGGAGCTCCGGAATGCTCCGTAGGTAAAGATTGATATATAGGAAGTCCTGTTTTGGTCAGCGGAAAAGTTTCGGGCTCATCTATAGTGTACTGGGAGTGCCGACAGGGTACCGGGGACCATCGAAAGGGGTGTCACGCCCGGAGGGGCCTTATGGGCTGTGATAGGATACAAACCAGCCCCTAGTGGGCTGACATAAGCTCCCACTATGGCCCATGAGGTTTGAGAGGCAAAAAACCCAAAGGTGCAAAAGGTGGAAAGGGTTTCCAAGTGGAAAGGAGGAATCCTAGTCCTAGTAGGATTGGAGTAGGACTCCTCCACCTCCAATTTCAGCTAAACCATTAGGATTTGAGGCTTCCTCCTCCCCTCCCTCCATCCTATATATACTAGAGGTATTGAGGGTTTTTGAGACACAGAAAAACAGCAACGTGCGGCCCTCTCTCTAGATATGTTTCTCCTCTAGTCTAGTTTCATTGGTGCTTAGGCAAAGCCCTGCTGGAATAGCTCCACCACCACCACCACTATGCCGCCGTGCTGGAGAACTCAACTACCTCTTCGCCCCTCTTGCTGGATCAAGAAGGCAGAGATCGTCATCGAGCTGTACGTGTGCTGACCGTGGAGGTGCCGTCCGTTCGACACTAGATCGGGATGGATCATGATGGGATCGCGGGACGGATCGTGATGAGATCGCGGGATGGGCTGCGATTTGGATCACGAAGATGTTCCACTACATCAACCTCTTTATATTCGCTTCTGCTTAGTGATCTACAAGGGTATGTAGATTCACTCTCCCCTCCCGTAGATGACCATGACCATGGATAGGTATTGCGTGTGCGTAGAAAAATTTTGTTTCCCATGCTACGTTCCCCAACACTAACTAACTAGCATCCATACTGTTAACAAAAATAAGTTTTAAGACAACAGGGCATCCCATGCCGTGCTTCACCACATGGTGTTGAACCCTGAACAAAACATTAAGAGTTCCACAGCAGGTTCTCCCATCACCGCAACAAACTAGCCAAAAGTTCATACTAACAAAGTTCAGAGTGCAAAAGCTAGATCACCGGTGCAGTTGTGCATGCTGCAGCGCACCCTTCACCCGATAGAGCTATCGTGGTTGTAGATTTGAACCTTGAGGCCAAGGCCGCAGATGCGTAGCAGGACTAGGTCGCCGAGCACGATCATGTGGCGGAGGCAGAAGTACTGCCAGCAACAACCAAGCACCATCTGCCCCTCGAAGTTGTGGACCTGAACCCAGAACTTACACCACTTGTTCGTCGAGAGCCTAACCACACATGGGAGCTTTACCTTGAGCCACTCCTTCATCACCTCCATGAACTCGGGAGGGATGACAAGCATGGCGAGATCCTCCTCGTCTCGTATTTGCACGAAGAATCATAGGGGCTCTCGGGACCGCTCCTCGTGGCTAGTCCTAGGAGCTTATCCCCTTGAACGTGGCAGGCTCATGAAGGCGACCCTGTGAGGCAGGTTCACCCTCTTGAGCCAGCGGTTCGTAGGGATGAAGTCCATGCCGGCCTCGACGCGGCAATGACATGGGTTCCTCCTCCGCCCCTGTCCCATTCCGTCTTCATCACCTTATTTGGTAAGATGACATGGATTAGTAACATGGCATTTGCATGCTACATCTGTACTAGTACTATCTAAAGTAGCAAATACCTTGGTCCTATCTATCATGAATACAATGCACATGACGAAATCATGCAACATAGCATGCCCATTCCAACACTAATCTAGCTCGCATGCACATCAACTCGAAGCATGAACATCAGAGACATCACCAATAGAGCTAACTGGCACATGAACCCTAAGCATGAACATCAAACACAACACCTATCTAGTTAACTAGCACCTGAACCCTAAGCATGAACATCAAACACAACACCTATCTACCTAACTAGCATGATGAACCCTAAGGACGAAGATCAAACACTACTAAGCATGCATATCAAACACCTAACAAGAAAGAACACAACTCCTACCTATGAACAATATCGTGCAGGAAGGGATTGAATCCAATCGATTTGATTTGATTGGAATTAAATCGAAACGAATCGAATCAAATGCATGCTAATGATGAAAACTCTAATCTATACATGTACGAGAAGAGAGGGAATTTTCTTCTTAACAGAGCGGCTAGAGCATATGTCAGTCAGGGAGAAAACCCCGGCAGGAAGGAGATGGCCGATGAAGACGAGGAGGAGCCACCAATGTAGACAAACGTGAGCATTGGCCCGATGCTCACGGCCACGCGTGCGGTCGAGGAGGACGGCACCGACGTCCATGGAGAAAACCATCGGATGAAAAAAACACCAATAGGGGTTTCGACCAGCGGCGTGGTGGCTGCCTCCTTCGGCGGCGCCATCAAACCCATGACCACGAGGTCCGAATAAGGTGACGGAGCGGGAGCGACCGTCAACGCATTGGCCGGATATGACGGTCTGTTACAGAGCAGAGACGGCGCCCTTAGAGCTCGTGTCAGGTCCACCCAGAGTTCGCCAAGCCGGCAAACCACTGCTCGTGGATGCGGTTCTGGCCGACGTTGATGGAGGTCAGCGGACGACGCAACAACATACGATTCATCAGAGGAGAGGAGAGGAGAGGAGAGCAACGGACGGTGAGGAGAGTGGTGTAAATGGATGAGTGGGCGATGACAGAAGAGAGTCACGGAGTTATGCAAAGTCTCCTCTGTCTTCCGCGCTCCCCGAGGCGTACAACCAAGAGCCACGTGGCTGTGCTCTGCTTGGCTGCGGAGAAACTATTGGTTCGGCACTAGCTTACAGGCCATGCCCGAAACTACTTTAAGTTCCATACAAACCAAAACGTGGGTGTTCTTTTGTTGGATACGACAATAGACACGAGCAAAACCATGATGGGGTTCTGGCCTGGGCATTTGGTATGAACTAAATTTTTTGTTTCTACCATTCGGTTTTTACTTAAATTTGGTTTGGAAAACTCAAAACCGTAAATGGTGGCTTGAAATAGCTAACAAAAAATTCAGCGTGGCATTCGCTTTTATAACGAAATGATTTGTTAAAGTATTTCAGCTTAAACTGCTGCACCGGTACCCTATTATATAGGCAAACATATTTGCCTCATTTGCTCAGGCGGGCGAGGTGGGACGAAAGGAACCAAATGACATGTGCGGTTGTTCGTAGGATCGCACGCGCATGCACAAGCTTCACAAAAAGTACCGCGTGAGTTGGGCCTTGCACGCTTGCATGGACTATGGCTAGGTAGTCCACCACGTGTCACACATGCTGAAGTAGTGGAAAGTGGCCGCTAACAAAAAACAGAGGGAAGCGACGTGCGTGCGTTGGTTGCGATCGTCGACGTGAGACTCTCGGGAGACATTGCGCGACCACGTTACAGAGTATGTCCATGAGCGACGTGAGTAGAGAGTAACTTCGGTTTTTTGTTCCGTTAATCCATGTAAAACCGAACTTACCCAGTCAAAATCGGTTTATACATGTGAAAACTGAATTTTTTAATAAGAGTGATAAAAACCGAAAATGCGATTTTTTCAGTTTCAGCTTCGGTTCGGTCTTCGGTTCATCGGTTTTTATGCCCACCCTAGTGTTGAGTGGGGCGTCACTATCATGCATTGACGATAGTGATGATAACTAATATTATGTTGTGATCTATCTGCCAAGCTATTTTTTGTCCGATTCCGAAATGATAAAGGTATGTTAGGCACTCAGTGTGTATCTCTCGATTTAGTAGCTACGCTCATGAATTTAGGTACCAATCACAGTTACAACCCAGTTACACGAAAGAGCGAAAGGGGAATCGAGAGGGGAAGGAACAGATGTCGCCGCTTAGCCAGCTGTGATCCATGCCCGGATACCTCTTCCTCATGTGACGGGGTCTTACTTAGATGGACGCAGTTGGGCTTCAGTGGGTCCACTCGGTCCCGCTGACCTTGGTGTTACCCTTGGGTGCACGTCGTGGACGCTCTTCTCGTCCCGCGGTGCTGTTGGGTGGGACCGGCATGTCAGGGTCGTTGACATCCCCCCTCCTTGCGATGAGGCTTGACCCCAAGCCTCTACATGCGGAAATCGCGCCTCGAGTGATGCCTTGTCCTCCCAGGTGCCGTCGATGGTGTCACCCGTCGACCAGCGGACCTTCACCTGTTTAGTCATCACGTCCGAGCTCTTGCACCAGCGAGTTTGCAGAATTTCGACTAGTACAACTAACATGTCTGCGTCGATGGGTAGAGAAGGTGTTACTTCCGTACATGGAAGGAGAGCACGACGTAGTAACGAGACATGAAAGACGGGGTGGATGGTAGCGTCGGGCGGGAGTTGGAGCTTGTACGCCATGTTATTAATCTTGGCGATGATGGGAAAAGGCCCGAAGAACTTGATTGCCAACTTGTGGTTTGCATGCGGGGAAATCGAAGTCTGAATGTACGATTGGAGCTTGAGAAATACCTTGTCGCCCACCTCAAAATATCGGCACGATGCTTCATGTATGCTTGTGTCTTCATGCATTGGCGCGCACAATTCAAATGTTGCTGCAACAGGTCTTGAATCACAGCGTGTTCCTCGAGCCAATTTTGTAGATCTAGGACCGAGCATGATGAAGAGCTGGTAATACCCCAATGCGTGGGTTTGTTACCGTGCAAAGCTTTGAAGGGAGACACACCAAATGCTGAATGGTGGGTGGAGTTGTACCCGGATTGTCCTAGAGGTATCCAATAGCTTCATCGCCGAGGGCAAGAGTGCCTGAAGCAGCGTAGGTAGGTCTCTAGACATTGGTTAACTCTCTCAGTTTGTCCGTTCGTTTGTGGATAATTGGTTGTGCTCAACCGCAACTCCGAGCCAACATGCTTGAATAGCTTGTAAACTTGGTTCATATAGAGGAGTGCCACATTCGATGTTGTGTAAGGGTGCACGAGTGGCAAGAAATGCGCCAACTTCGTTCTCTTGTCAATGATGACCAGGAGACAATTGTATCGACCTGATTGCGGAAGACCATCCACAAAATCCATAGTCATCCTTTCCTAAGGAGTTGAAGGAATGGGCAGGGGTGTCAGCAGACTTGGGCTAGCTATGCGGTCGGGCTTTGCTTGTTGACAAATGGGACAACACCACACGTAATTGTGAATATATATCTTCATCTTGGGCCAAGCGAACATGCGATGGACATGCTGGTATGTGACTGGGATGCCTTAGTGACCGCCCATGGGGCTGTTGTGGAACGCAACAATGATCCGTTGCTAGAGTAATGTGGCCTCTCCCAGCCAGGCGCGCCCTAGAAAGCGAAGCACCCCTTGTGTTAGAGAGAAGCGCTCTTTTGGGTCTGGCATGATGGATAGCTGTTCCACCAGCCATTTGCTTGGGGGTTGGAGTTGTAGGTTGTTGATGACATCATCCAACCAGGCTGGTTGACACAAGGTCACGACGGATAGCACTTCATCTGGTGTTGCATGAGGGAGAGCATCAGTTGCCGAATTCTCGCACCCTTTTTTGTACTTGATTGTGTACTGTAGTCCCAACAGTTTGGTGGAGGCTTTCTGCCGCCATGGGGTTGAAAGTTGCTGCTTCTCGAGGTGGATCAAAGTCTTCTGATCACTATAGATGATAAACTCATCATGCTGCAGGTACGGTCGCCACTTGTCAACGGCTACAACTATTTCGAGGTACTTGATACGTCACCAACGTATCTATAATTTTTGATTGTTCCATGCTATTATATTATCTGTTTTGGATGTTTTATATGTTGTTTTATATTATTTTTGAGACTAACCTATTAATCTAGAGCCTAGTGCCAGTTTCTGTTTTTTCCATGTTGTGAGTATTGCAGATAAGGAATATTAAACGGAGTCCAAACGGAACAAAATCTTCGGAAATATTTTTCTTGGACCAGAAGACAAGCAACATACTTGGAGTAGGGGCAAGGCATCTGCCTGGAGGCCATAAGCCTGCAGGGCGCACCCTAGGGGGTGGCCGCGCCCCTAGCTTGTGGGGCCCCTGCAGGTCTCCTAACCCTATTCTTTGGCCTATAAATTCCCAAATATTCCTGTATCGCCAAAGGGAGCCACGAAAATACTTTTATGCCATTGAGAGCCTCTATTCCCGAGAGATATAATCTGGGAGCCTTTTCCGGTAATCTGTCGGAGAGGGAATTGATCACGGACGGCATCTACATCAACTCTATTGCCCCTCTGATGATGTGTGAGTAGTTCACCACAGACCTACGAATCCATAGCTAGTAGCTAGATGGCTTCTTCTTTCTCTTTTATCTTTCAATACCATGTTCTTCATGATCTTCATGGAGATCGATCCGATGTAATACTCTTTTGCGGTGTGTTTGTCAAGATCCGATGAATTGTGAGTTTATGTTCAGATTATCTATGAATATGATTTGAGTCTCTCCTGAATTCTTATATGCATGATTTCATATCTTTGCAAGTCTCTTCGAATTATTGGTTTGGTTTAGCCAACTAGATTGATAATTCTAGCAATGGGAGAAGTGCTTACTTTTGGGTGCAATCTTGCGGTGTCGTCACCCAGTGACATAGTAGGGGTAGCGAGGCACGTATTGTATTGTTGCCATCGAGGATAAAAAGTGGGGTTTTCACCATATTGCTTGAGTTTATCCGTCTATATCATGTCATCTTACTTAATGCGTTACTCTGTTCTTCTTGAACTTAATACTCTAGATGCAGTCAGGAGTCGGTCAATGTGTGGAGTAATAGTAGTAGATGCAGAATTGTTTCGGTCTACTTGACATGGACGTGATGCCTATATGCATAATCATTGCCTTGGATATCTTCATAATTATTCACTTTTCTATCAATTTCTCGACACTACTTTGTTCACCCACCGTATTATTTTCCTTTATGAGAGAAGCCTCTAGTGAAACCTATGGCTCCTAGGTCTATTTTCCATATTATATTTTTAGATCTATAAACCAAAAATCGCAAAAATACTTTCCTATAATTTATTTACTTTTGTTTTGGCAATATTTTATACCTATCTCTATTAGATCTAATCCTTGCAAATAACTCTAAAGGGATTGACAACCCCTTTATAGCGTTGGGTGCAAGTGTTTGATTATTTGTGTAGGTACTACTATTGGAGCCTTGCTTGTTCCTCCTACTGGATTAATACCTTGGTTTTCAACAAACCGAGGGAAATAATTATCTACTTCGCTGCATCACCCTTTCCTCTTCAAGGGAAAAGCAACGCAAGCTCAAGAGGTAGCAAGAAGGATTTCTCGCGCCGTTGTCGGGGAGGATACATAGCAAGATCACGCCTACCAAGTACCCATCACAAACTCATCTCTTGCATTTACTTTATTTGCCATTTTCCTCTCCCCCACTTCTAAAACAAATTTCAGAAAATACCAAAAAGATTTTCCTTTTTATTCGCCCTTTTTCCATTCGTTTTTTTGTTTGCTTGCTTGTGTGCTAGATTGCTTGCTTTGTCACGATGGCTCAAGAGAATACCAAGTTATGTGACTTTTACACTACTAATAATAATGATTTTATTAGTACTCCGATTTCTCCCGTCACTAGTGAAGGATCTTGTGAAATTAATGCCACTTTTCTCATTCTTGTTATGAAAGAACAATTTACTCGCCTTCCTAGTGAAGATGTCGCATCCCATCTAGTTTCATTGAGTTGTGTGTTATGTAAAAGAAGAAAGATATGGATAATGGAATTGTTAAATTAAAGCTATTTCCTTTCTCACTACGAGATCGTGCTAAAACTTGGTTTTCAACTTTACCTAAAAATAGCATTGATTCATGGAATAAGTGTAAAGATGCTTTTATTTCCAAGTACTTCCCGCCCGCTAAGATTACCTCCCTTTGGAATGATATAATGAATTTTAAGCAAATTGATCATGAGAATGTGGCACAATCTTGGGAGAGGATGAAACTAACGATTAGGAATTGCCCCGCCATGGTATGAGTTTATGTATGATTATACAAAATTTTTATGCGGGATTGAATTTTCCTTCTGGAAATCTTTTAGATTCTGCCGCGGGTGGTACCTTTATGCAAATAACATTAGGAGAAGCTACTAAAATCCTAGATAATATCATGGAAAATTATTCTCAATGGCATACCGAAATATCTCCTACTAGTAAAAAAGTGCATGCTATGGAAGAAATAAACACCTTGAGTGGAAAGATGGACGAATTAATGAAATTATTTGCTAGTAAGAGTGCTCCTATTGATCCCAATGATATTCCTTTGTCTTCTTTGATTGGAAATAATGATGAATCTACGGATGTGAATTTTGTTGGTAGGAACAATTCTGGCAATAATGCGTATAGAGGTAATTTTCATAGTAATTCCTCTAATAATTATGGTAATTACTACAAAAATTCTAATGGAAATTATAATAAGATTCCCTGTGATCTTGAGAATAATATTACAGAATTAATTAGCTCTCAAAAAGGTTTCAATGCTATGATTGAAGAAAAAATGCTCAAGATTGATGATTTGGCTAGGAACGTTGATAGAATTTCTCTTGAGATTTATTCTTTGAAAATTAGATCTATTCCACCCAAGCATGATATTAATGAGTCTTTGAAATCTATGAGAATTTCTATTGATGAGTGTAAGGAAAGAACCGCTAGAATACATGCTAAGCATGAATGGCTTGAAAAAGTGTTTTATAGTGATAATATTGATGAAGATGTAAAAGGGATTAGTCTAACACCTATTGAATCTTTGTTTTCTAGCATAAATATTGAAAAAGATGGGACTGGAGATGAGTCAACTTTAGTTAGGAGGCGTCCTAATGATTCGGAGTTCATAGATCTTAGTGATAAGATTGACAAAAGTGGGATGGAAGAGGTCAAAACTTTAAATAGCAATGAGCCCACTCTTTCGGATTTCAAGGATTTTAGTTATGATAGTTGCTCTTTAATTGATTGTGCTTCCTTGTTGCAATCCATGTTGAATTCTCCGCATGCTTATTGTCAAAACAAAGCTTTTACTAAACATATTGTGGATGCCATGATGAAATCTTTTGAAGAAAAACTTGAGTTGGAAGTTTCTATACCTAGAAATATTTATGATGAGTGGGAACCTACTATTAATATTAAAATTAAATATTATGAGTGCCATGCATTGTGTGATTTGGGTGCTAGCGTTTCCACGATTCCAAAAACTTTATGTGATGTGCTAGGATTCCATGAATTTAATGACCCTTCTTTAAATTTGCATCTTGCGGATTCTACAATTAAGAAACGTGCGGGAAGGATTAATGATGTTCTTATTATTGCAAATAGGAATTATCTGCCCGTAGATTTCATTGTTCTTGATATAGAATGCAATTGCATGGCCTATTATTCTTGGTAGACCCTTCCTTAGAACGATTGGTGCAATTATTGACATGAAAGAGGGTAATAATAAATTCGAATTTCCATTAAGGAAAGGCAAGGATCACTTTCCTAGAGATAAAATAAGATTACCTTATGAATATATTATCAGAGCTACCTATGGATTGCATACCAAAGATAACAATACCTAGATATTTTGCGTTATGCCTAGCTAGGGGCGTTAAACAATAGAGCTTGTTGGGAGGCAACCCAATTTTATTTGTTTTGCTTTTGTTTTGTTTCTGTTTTTGAGTGATGCACACATTATTACCTCTTTAGTAATTGTGTTTTCTTATTTTATTTAGTGTTTGAGCCAAGTAAGACCTTTGGGATGGTCTACGGTGTTTGCAAGTTATTTTTGCTGAAAAACAGAAACTTTCGCTCTGAGTCCATGAATTTTATAAATTCACTAGAATGTGATTTTGATTTGAACATTTTACACAAGATTGGTTTACAAATTTCCCAGATTGTCCTAATTTGTAAAAAAAATTGGAGTTAGAGAAGTATACGAAGCAAAAAAAAAAATCTACACACTGTTCTGTTTTTGACAGATTCTATTTTGTTTGTGTTGTTTGCTTCTTTTGATGAATCTATGGGTTGTATCGGGGGGTATGAAACATGGAGAAGTTGGAATACAGTAAATATTACATCAATATAAATAAAGAATGAGTTCTAGACAGTACCTAAAGTGGTGATTTATTTTTCTTATACTAACGGATCTCATGAGTTTTCTGTTGAGTTTTGTGTTGTTGAGTTTTCAAGTTTGGGGTAAAGATTTGATGGACTATGGAATGAAGAGTGGCACGAGCCTAAGCTTGGGGATGCCCAAGGCACCCCAAGTAATATTCAAGGATACCAAAGAGACTAAGCTTGGGGATGCCCAGAAGGCATCCCCTCTTTCGTCTTCAATCCATCGGTAAATTTACTTGTGGCTATATTTTTATGCACCACATGATATGTGTTTTGCTTGGAGCGTCTTGTATGATATGAGTCTTTACTTTTTAAGTTTGCCACAATCTCCTTGCTGCACACATCTTTTGAGACAGAGACACACTGAATCATGAATTTATTAGAATACACTTTATGCTTCACTTATATCTTTGAGCTAGGCAATGTAGCTCTAGTGCTTCACTTATATCTTATAGAGCACGGCGGTGTTGTGTTTTATTGAAATTATTAAACTCTCGTACCTAACTTATATTATTTTGAGAATTCTTTAAACAACATGGTAATTGGTTTAGGTTATGAATATGGTTCTAATATAATAGGCATCCAAGAGAGATATAATAAAAACTTTCATACTAAGGCATTGAATATGACGAGAAGTTTGATTCCTTGCATATAGTTTTGAGATGTGAAGATGGTAATATGAGAGTCATGCTAGTAAGTAATTGTGAGTTAGAAAAAAAAATACTTGTGCTAAAGCATGTGATTCCCGTAGCATGTATGTATGCTGAACCGTTATGTGATGAAGTCGGAGCATGATTTGTTTAATGATTGTCAACCTTTGTGTGGAGGTCGGGATCGCGCGAAAGTTAACTCCTACCAACCCTTTTGCTAGGAGCATGCGTCTAATACTTTGCTTCGATAACTAACAGGTTTTTGCAACAAATATGTGAGTTCTTTATGACTAATGTTGAGTTCATGGATTATACAAACTCTCACCCTTCCACCTTTGCTAGCCTCTCTAGTACCGCGTAACCCTCGCCGATACATTAAAGCCATCATATATTTTCCTCAAAACAGCCACCATATATTTTCCTCAAAACAGCGACCATACCTACCTATTATGGCATTTTCATAGCCATTCCGAGATATATTTCCATGCAACACCACCGCCCTGTTTGTTTATGACAAGCACCATCACTTCCATATTGCTTATAGAGTCATACTTTGTTCTAGTTATCAAGTTGTAATATTTTGGCTTGTAAGTAAATAAAAGTGTGATGATTTGCATTATTAGAGCATTATCCCGTGTGAGAAAAGGATGATGGAAGCTATGATTCCCTCACAAATGGGATGAGTATCCAGACTTTACAAAAAATAAAATAGGCCAGCGAAGCCCATAAAAAAATAAAAGAGGCCAAAAAAGCCCATCCAAAAAAAGAAAAAAAAGAAAAGAAAATGAGATAAAGAGAGAAGGGACAATGCTACTATCTTTTTCCACACATGTGCTTCAAAGTAGCACCATGTTCTTCATAGAGAGTCTCCTATTTTGTCACTTTCATATAAATAGTGGAATTACATCTTTTGCACAGCCAGTTAGATTTATTTTTGAGCTTTCATATATTATAACTCTAGTGCATTTGTTGCATGGCAATCCCTAGTCAGTCACATTAATATGTAGTGACGGGCATCTCCATAGCCCGTTGATAAGCCTAGTTGATGTGAGACTATATTCTCCTCTTTTTGCAACCTCCACCACACTCTGTTCCACCTATAGTGCTATATCCATGTCTCACGCTCATGTATTGCATGAGAGTTGAAAAGGTTTGAGAACATAAAAAGTGTGAAGCAATTGCTGGATTTTCATTGGGGTTGTGCATGATTTAGATACTTTGTGTGGTGAAGATGGAGCATAGCCAGACCATATGATTTTGTAGGGATAACTTTCTAAGACCCTGCTATTTCGAAAGGAAGCAATTACCTTATTAGTATGATTGAAGTATTATTTTTTTTATGTCAATATTATACTTTTGTTTTGAGTCTTATGGATCTGAATATTCATGCCACAATAGAGAATATTACATGGATAAACGTGTTAGGTAGCATTCCACATCAAAAATTCTGTTTTTATCATTTACCTACTCGAGGACGAGCAGGAATTAAGCTTGGGGATGCTTGATACGTCTCCAATGTATCTATAATTTTTTATTATTCCATACTATCATATAATCTATTTTGGATGTTTTATATGCATTTATATGTTGTTTTATATTATTTTTGGGACTAACCTTTTAATCTAGAGCCTAGTGCGAGTTTCTATTCTTTCCACGTTTTTGAGTATTGCAGATAAGGAATATTAAATGAAGTCCAAACGGAAAAAATATCTCCGAAAAGATTTTTCTTGGATGAGAAGAGATGCATCAGACTTGGAGGAGGAGGCAGGGCATCTTCCGGGAGGCCACAAGCTTGCAGGGGGTGCCCTAGGGGGGTTGTCCGCGCCCGTGGCTTGTGCCCCCTGCAGGTCTCCTAACCCTATTCTTTGGCCTAAAAATTCCCAAAAATTCTCGTATCGCCAAAGGGAGCCACGAAAATACTTTTACGCCGTCGGGAGCCTCTTTTCCCGAGAGATCCAATCTGGGAGCCTTTTCTGGTAATCTGCCAAAGAGGGAATTGATCATGGAGGGCCTGTACATCAACTCCATTGCCCCTCCGATGATGTGTGAGTAGTTCACCACAGACCTACGGGTCCATAGCTAGTAGCTAGATAGCTTCTTCTCTCTCTTTGATCTTCAGTACCATGTTCTTTATGATCTTCATGGAGATCTATCCGATGTAATACTCTTTTGCAGTGTGTTTCTCGAGATTCTATGAATTGTGAGTTTATGTACAAATTATCTATGAATATTAGTCTCTTCTTCATTTTTATATGCATGTTTTCATATCTTTGCAAGTCTCTTCGAATTATTGGTTTGGTTTGGCCAACTAGATTGGTAATTCTTGCAATGTGAGAAGTGCTTAGTTTTGGGTTCAATCTTGCAGTGTACTCACCCAGTGACATAGTATGGGTAGTGAGGCACGTATTGTATTGTTGACATCGAGGATAAAAAGATGGGGTTTTCATCATATTGCTTGAGTTTATCCCTCTACATCATGTCATCTTACTTAATGTGTTACTCTGTTCTTCTTGAACTTAATACTCTAGATGTAGGCTGATACGTCTCAAACGTATCTATAATTTCTTATGGTTTCATGCTGTTATCTTGTCAAACTTTGGATGTTTTATATGCCTTTTATATCTTTTTTTGGGACTAACCTATTAATTCAGTGCCAAGTGCCAGTTCCTGTTCTTTCCGTGTTTTTGACCCTTTTTCAGGCGGAGTCCAAACGGAATAATTCTTTCGCGATGATCTTTTATGGAAAATATCAAAAATACCGGAAGAAAAAGATACCGGAGAGGGGTCCCAAGGAAGCCACAAGCACTGTCGGCGCGGCCCTCCCAGGCCGCACCAACCAAGCTTGTGGGCCCCTCAAGGGCCCACTTGATGCAACTCCACCTCCATCTGGTCCTATAAATCCAGAAACCTCCAGAAAGAAACCTAGATCGGGAGTTTCGCCGCTGCAAGCCTCTGTAGCCACCAAAAACTAATCTGGAGCCCGTTCCGACACCCTGTCGGAGGGGGAATCCATCTCCGGTGGCCATCTTCATCATCCCGGCGATCTCCATGACGAGGAGGGAGTAGTTCTCCCTCGGGGCTGAGGGTATGTACCAGTAGCTTTGTGTTTGATCTCTCTCTCTCTCTCGTGTTCTTGAGATGTCTTGATCTCAATGTACCGTGGGCTTTGCTACTGTAGTTGGATCTTATGATGTTCTTCCCCCTCTCCCTTCTTGTAATGAATTGAGTTTCCCCTTTGGAGTTATATTATCGGATTGAGTCTTTGAGAACACTTGATGTATGTCTTGCACGTGTCTATCTATTGTGATCAGCTTGCGGGTTCGTGACATTGGGAACGTATGCATATGGGTTGGCACACGTTTGATTCATGTGAGTTTTCGATGTATGTTTTGGTGATCAACTTGCGGGTTCGTGACATTGGGAACCTATGCATAGGGGTTGGCACACGTTTTGACTCTCCGGTAGAAACTTTGGGGCACTCTTTGAAGTTCTATGTGTTGGTTGAATAGATGATTCTGAGATTATGTGATGCATATCGTATAATCATGCCCACGGATACTTGAGGTGACAATGGAGTATCTAGGTGACATTAGGGTCTTGGTTGATATGTATCTTAAGGTGTTATTCTAGTACGAACTCTATGAAAGATTGAACGGAAAGAATAGCTTCGTGCTATTTTACTACGGACTCTTGAATAGATCGATCAGAAAGAATAACTTTGTGGTGGTTTCGTACCCGACAATAATCTCTTCATTTGTTCTCCGCTATTAGTGACTTTGGAGTAACTCTTTGTTGCATGTTGAGGGCTAGTTATATGATCCAATTATGTTATCATTGTTGAGAGAACTTCACTAGTGAAAGTATATATGAACCCTAGGCCTTGTTTCCACGCATTGCAATACCGTTCGTGCTCACTTTTGTTACTAGTTACCTTGCTGTTTTTGTAATTTCAGATTACAAAAACCTATATCTACCATCCATATTGCACTTGTATCACCATCTCTTCGCCGAACTAGTGCACATATACAACTTACCATTGTATTGGGTGTGTTGGGGACACAAGAGACTCTTTGTTATTTGGTTGCATGGTTGCTTGAGAGAGACCATCTTCATCCTACGCCTCCTGCGGATTGATAAACCTTAGGTCCCACTTGAGGGAAAATTGCTACTATCCTACAAACCTCTGCACTTGGAGGCCCAACAACGTCTACAAGGATAAGGTTGCGTAGTAGACATCATAGGCATGAGTCGGTCAATGTGTGGAGTAATAGTAGTAGATGTAGAATCGTTTCGGTCTACTTGACACGGACATGATGCCTATATGCATAATCATTGCCTTGGATATCTTCATAATTATCCACTTTTCTATCAATTGCTCGACACTAATTTGTTCACCCACCGTATTGTTTTCCTTTATGAGAGAAGCCTCTAGTGAAACCTATGGCCCCCGGGTCTATTTTCCATATTATATTTTCACATCTATAAATAAAAAGACCAAAAATACTTTGCTGCAATTTATTTACTTTTGTTTCCACAATATTTTATACCTATCTCTATTTGAGCTCATCCTTGCAAATAACTCTGAAGGGATTGACAACTCCTTTATAGCGTTGGGTGCAAGTGTTTGATTATTTGTGTAGGTACTACTATTGGAGCCTTGCTTGTCCCTCCTACTGGATCGATACATTGGTTCTCAACAAACTGAGGGAAATACTTATCTACTTTGCTGCATCACCCTTTCCTCTTCAAGGGAAAACCAACGCAAGCTCAAGAGGTAGTAGTACTCTTTTTCATATGTAGACAGTTCTTGGTAGCGCGAAGACACTGCCTTGCTCATGAATGCTATGGGATGTTCATTCTAATGCAACACTTTGCCAATATTGTGGTCGCTAGCATCGGTTTCGATGGAGAACGACTTTGAGAAATCTGGAAGGGCAAGAACTGGTGACAAAACTAATTGATTCTTTAGGAGTTGGAATGCCGTGTTAGTAGCTTGTGTCCACACAAAAGTAACCCCCTTTTTCAAAAGTTGGAAGAGAGGATTGGAAATTACTCCGAAGTTACGGACAAATCGTCCATAGTACGCTGCCATGCCCAAGAAACTACAAACTGCCTTGACAGTAGTTAGTGTGTTCCAATTAGCCACTTCTTGAACCTTGTCTCGCTCTGTTGCCACTCCTTGAGAACTGATGACATGGCCGAGATAGGATAGTCACTGCTGTCCAAAGGAGCACTTGCTGAGTTTCACTTTCAAGTGGTCCCTGCAGAGAATTTGAAGCGTTTGCCTCAAATCATCAATATGCTCTTCAAGTGTCTTGCTGCAAATAAGAATGCCGTCAAAGAAAAGTAGCACGCAGTGACGCAACAACGATTTCAGAGTTGTATGCATTGCTCCATTGAACGTTGGAGGTGCTCCATCCAGTCCAAAAGAGACCACCAAGAACTCAAATGCACTGAGTGAGTTTGGAAAGCAGTTTTATACTCTTCATCCTCGGCCAGCCAAATCTGATGATAACTATCCCAGAGATCGAGCTTGGAGAACAAGCGCGCACCATGTAGTTCATCAAGGAGTTCTTCAATGATGGGCACCAGAAACTTGGCCACACAAGCAAGCGCATTGAGATGACGGTAATCGATGCATAACCTCCATGTGTCGTCCTTCTTCTTGACTAGAATCACTGGTGATGCAAACAAACTCGAACTGCGCTGAATAACGAGTGTGTGGAGCAGATCTATAATTTGACGCTCAGTTTCATCCTTGTGCTCTCATTTGTGCCAATATGGTCTAATGCGGACTGGTTGAGCCCTCGGTGTTGGGGTATTCTATGATCACATGCACGATGGGGAGGCAATTTGGTTGGTTCACCAAAAACATCCTCAAATTCCGCTATCACCGCATGAATGCAGTCAGGTGTCTCCGAAACAAAACCTTCTCCCTCTGCCACTAAATAAATCTAAACCATATAAGCCACTCAGTTGTTGTTGCACACAAGTTGCAACTGTAAGCTGTTGATGATGAGGCAATCTCTAGATTGTGCATTATGCCCCTGCAGAGTCATCATACCTTGTGGTGAAAGAATTGCTATAGTCTTTGTCTTCCAATCAACTATCATTGGACTATGCTCCTCCAACCAGTCCATGCCCAAAATTGCGTCGTAGACCCCCAACTTGAGCACTTTCATATCTATGGAGAATTCATGTCCTTCAGAGCACCAGGAGCGTTGGGCAATCACTAAATAGTATCCGAGTTCCCCTCCATCAGCGACACACACCATATAAGTTTTTGGAAGAGGCTCCACGCCCTCGAGGAAACCTGCAAGGGAACTGGTTATGAATGAAATTGAACTTCCGGAGTCTACCAACATCAACACTTCCTTGCTCTGTATCCATGCTTGTAACTGGAAAGCTTTGGCTGGAACACCCATGATATCAATGGGCGAGAGATGGCCATGATTGTGTTATCTGCTTGTTGTGGTAGAGGAGTTGAATCCAGCTGTACAGAGCTGGTGCCATGATCGAGACCAAACAAATCAAGGAGTTCTTCCATGATGTGAATTTGCACTAACATGGGGCAGACATGATCATGGCCCCAACGCTCACCACACTTGAAACACATCTCACGAGCGCGCATGTAATTGCGTAGTGCCTTGACCCTGGAGTTCTCTATTGGGGAACGTCGCATGCAAGATCAATCTATCGGGATCAACATCTACGAGAGGGGATCAGCGACACACACCTTATAAGTTTTAGGAAGCGGCTCCATGCCCTCGAGGAAACCTGCAAGCGAACTGTTGACGAATGAAATTGAACTTCCGGAGTCTACCAACATCAACACTTCCTTGCTCTGTATCCATGCTTGTAACTGGAAAGCTTTGGCTGAAACACCCATGATATCAATGGGCGAGAGATGGCATGGTTGTGTTATCTGCTTGTTGTGGTAGAGGAGTTGAATCCAGCTGTACAGAGCTGGTGCCATGATCGAGACCAAACAAATCAAGGAGTTCTTCCATGATGTGAAGTTGCACTAACATGGGGCAGACATGATCATTGCCCCAACGCTCGCCACACTTGAAACATAGCTCATGAGCGCGCCTGTAATTGCGTAGTGCCTTGACCCTGGAGTTCTCTATTGGGGAACATCGCATGCAAGATTAATCTATCGGGATCAACATCTACGAGAGGGGAGTGCATATACAAAGCCTTATAGATTTCTAAGAGTAAGTGATACGTCCATTTTGCATCATGCTTTTATGTTGATATTTATCGCTTTACGGGCTGTTATTACACTTTACGGTACAATACTTATGCCTTTTCTCTCTTATTTTATAAGGTTAAAATGAAGAGGGAGAATGCGGGCAGCTGGAATTCTGGTCTAAAAAAGGAGCATGTTTGAGATACCTATTTTGCACAACTCCAAAAGCCGTGAAAATCAACGAGGAATTATTTTGGATTTTATAAAAAATACTGGGCGGAAGAAGTACTGGAGGGGAGCCACCAGGAGGACACAAGCCTGCCAGGCGCGGCCTACCCCCTGGCCACGCTTGGGTGGCTTGTGGGCCCCCTGTTACCCCCCCGGCTCGCATCTTCTGTTATAAGGAGGGTTTCGTCCTAGAAAAAATGAGGAGAAGGCTTTCGGGAGGAGACGCCGCCGCCACGAGGCGGAACTTGAGCTGAACCAATCTAGAGCTCCGGCAGGGCCGTCCTGCGGGTGGAAACTTCCCTCCCGGAGGGGGAAATCGTCGCCATCGTCATCACCAACACTCCTGTCATCGGAGGGGACTCATCTCCATCAAAATCTTCATCAGCACCATCTCATCTCCAAACCCTAGTTCATCTCTTGTAACCAATCTCCGTCTCGCGACTCCGATTGGTACTTGTAAGGTTGCTAGTAGTGTTAATTACTCTTTGTAGTTGATGCTGGTTGGATTACTCGGTGGAAGATCATATGTTCAGATCCTTAATGCTATTCAATACCCCTCTGATCATGAACATAATTATGCTTTGTGAGTAGTCACTTTTGTTCCTGAGGACATGGGATAAGTCTTGGTATAGGTAGTCATGTGAATTTGGTATTCGTTCGATATTTTGATGCATTGCATGTTGTCTTTCCTCTAGTGGTGTTATGTGAACGTTGACTACATAACACTTCACCATTATTTGGGCCTAGAGGAAGGCATTTGGAAGTAATAAGTAGATGATGGGTTGCTAGAGTGAAGGAAGCTTAAACCCTAGTTTATGCGTTGCTTCGTAAGGGGCTGATTTGGATCCACCAGTTTAATGCTATGCTTAGACTTAGTCTTAATTCTTCTTTCGTAGTTGCGGATGCTTGCGAGAGGGGTTAATCGTAAGTGAGATGTTTCTCCAAGTAAGGACAACACCCAAGCACCGGTCCACCCACATATCAAACTATCAAAGTAGCAAACGCGAATCATATGAACATGATGAAAACTAGCTTGACAGAAATTCCCATGTCTCCTTGGGAGCGCTTTACCTCATATAAGAGTTTGTCCAGGCTTGTTCCTTGCTACAAAAGGGATTGGGCCACATTGCTGCATGTTTGTTACTATTGTTACTTGCTACTTGCTACGAATTATCTTATCACACAACTATCTGTTACCGATAATTTTAGTGCCTGCAGATAATACCTTGCTGAAAACCACTGGTCAGTTCCTTCTGCTCCTCGTTGGGTTCGACACTCTTACTTATCAAATGGACTATGATAGATCCCCTACACTTGTGGGTCATCAGTAAGCATTGAGAAACACAGTTGATGTAGTCGAACGTCTTCGGGATCCAATGACGATATGTCCCACGATCCAATCACAAATGTCCCAATCACAAGCCTCCCGGTACAATACCGATAAAACCCAAACTTTTATGGTAGCCAAAATATGACTTCCCATATATAAATCTTTACCTCCGGACCATTTTGGAGCTCCTCGTGACGTATGGGATTCCGACACTCCGAACAACATTCAGTCACCAACATACATATCCCAATACTACTCTAGAGTTACTGAACGTTAAGCGTGCATACCGTACGTGTTCAAGAATCATGTAGACATGACCGAGACACCTCTCCAGTGAATAACCAATAGAGGGACCTACATGCCCATATTGGTTCCTACATATTCCATGAAGATCTTCATTGGTCAAACCACAACGCCAAGGATTCAATCAATCCCGTATGCAGTCTGCTTTGTTCAGCGGTATGTTACTTCCCCGAGATTCGATCATCGGTATCTCCATACCTAGTTCAATCTCGTTACTGGCAAGTCTATTTACTCTTTCTGTAATACAAGATACCATGACTAACTCCTTAGCCACATTGCTTGCAAGCTTACTTTGATGTTGCATTACCAAGTGGGCCCCGAGATACCTCTCCGTCATATAGAGTGACAAATTCCAGTCTTGATGTATGCCAACTCTACATATACCCTCAGAGATACCTGTAGAGCATATTTATAGTCACCCAGTTATGTTCCGAGGTTCGATACACACAAGGCATTCCTCCTGTGTCAGTGAGTTGCATGATCTCATGGTCATAGGAACCAATACATTGGCATGAAGAAAGCAATAGCAGTAAACTGGAAACGATCAAATGCTATGCTTAATGTTTGGGTCTTTTCCATCACATCATTCTCCTAATGATGTGATCCTGTTATCAAATGACAACTCATTTCCATGGCTAGGAAACCTTAGCCATCTTTGTTCAATGAGCTAGTGTAGTAGAGGATCATTAGGGACACGGTGTTGTCTATGTATCCACACATTTATTTGAGTTTCCAATCAATACAATTATAGCATGGATAATAAATGATTATCATGAACCACTAGTAGAAAAAGGGCCTCGGTCCTGGGCTGAAATCCCATTAGTCCCGGTTCACTCATGAACCGTGACCCATGGTGCCATCGGTCCCGGTTCATGAGGCGAGGGCGTCGGCCGGGCCTCGTGGGCCATTGGTACCGGTTCTTCTGACCCCTTTGGTCCTTGAGCCTTGCTCCTGGCCCACGACCATTGGTCCCGGTTTGTGTCTGGAACCGGGATCAAATGGTTTCCTTTAGTCCCCGTTCCAGCCACAAACCGGGACTAATGGTTGGCCTATATATACCCCCTCCCGCAAGCTTTGTGGTGCACTGCTATGTTTTTTTGCCGGTCATGGGAGAGCTTTGTGGTGCTCTAGCTCACCTCCTATGCACATGAGGTGTTCGATGAAATGCCCGAGCCACACTTAAGCTTTCTCCTCTCGAAGATCCTTGTCCAAGCTCCATTTTCCTCAAGATTTGTCTAGGTTTGGCGGCCCATCCCGTCCCGTCCCCGTCCTCACCGTCGTCGATCTCCCGCGCCCATCTCGGCGCCAGCACCACCGTGGTTACCCTCTTCTTCTTATCTCCTTTCTAAAATAAAAAATGTTCTTACTTGTATGATTTAGATAGATACTTGCGTAATTTTCTTACTTTTATTTTTGTTTGTTATTATATAGTGTGATGGTTTTGGTATCCGCCTCCGTCGACCCTCGTCCTGTCTATGATTCGGATGTTGTATATATTATATTTTATAACTATTGTGAACCGGAAATTCCAACCGACATAGAAATTCTTGTCGAGAAGTTAAATTTGGTTGGAAAAGAAAACAATTACTTGAAAGAAAAATTACAAAGAGTTGAATAGGAGAAGATGATATTTGAGTTGAATGTTGCCGATGTCGTCGACGATCACAAGATCAAGATGGATGCAATACACTTGAATATTAGAAAAATTAGAAAATATGCCATTCATACTGAGGCTTGGTATCATTATGCCATTGGATCAATTGGTACCTTAGTTGCGGTTATGATCACATTTATTGTTGCATTTAAATTTTATAGTTTCAATGTATGTTTTAACTAGATGCTCTAGAGAGCTATATGTTGTTCAACAATGAGAACTATGTATGATCGTTATGTATTTATTTTGGTAGCTACTGTACTTTGTCTTTAATATGATGAGGAATTTCTATTAATTTGGTCACTTTTCTATTCATGATATGTTATAATGGTTTATAATACACTTTATTATATAACGCACGCAGATGAACCGACAATGGATGTACAATGACCGATACACCTCCGAGTATATTAAGGGCCTGCATAATTTTCTCGAAGCGGCTGAGGCAAACAAGTAGAATGGTTTTATGCATTATCGATGTACTGTCTGTGGGAATACGAAGGCTTTCTCCAACTCTAAAACCCTCCACTTCCACCTGCTTGAGAAGGGTTTTATGCCACACTATAATGTTTGGACCAAGCACGGAGAAAGAGGGGTTATGATGGCAGACAACGAAGAAGAAGAGGATGATGACAACTACCCGTCCCCTGAATACAGTGATGCTGCAATGGGGGAAGGTGAAGATCAAGAGGAACCACACGATGTGCCCGATGATGATCTTCGCCGGGTCATTGTTGATGCACAGAGCGAATGCAAAAGTGAAAGGGAGAAGCTGAAGTTCGATCACATGTTAGAGGATCACAAAAAAGGGTTGTACCCAAATTGCAAAGATGACAACACAAAGCTCGGTACCACACTGGAATTGCTGCAATGCAAGGCAGACAATGGTGTATCTGATAAGGGATTTAGTTCGCTACTGAAAATAATGAATAAGAACCTTCCAAAGGATAACGAATTGCCCGACAGTACATATGAAACAAATAAGGTTCTATGCCCTCTAGGATTGGAGGTGCAGAAGATACATGCATGCCCTAATGAATGTATCCTCTACCGTGGTGCGTACAAGGATTTGAACGCATGCCCAGTATGCGGTAAATGCGGTATAAGATCAGAAGAGATGACCCTGGTGATGTTGAGGGCCAGCGCACCAGGAAGAGGGTTCCTGCCAAGGTGATGTGGTATGCTCCTATAATACCACGGTTGAAATGTCTGTTCAGAAACAAAGAGCATGTCGAGTTGATGCAATGACACATAAAGGACCGTAAGAAAGACGGGAAGTTGAGAGCACCTGCTGACGGGTCGGAGTGGAGAAAGATCGAGAGAAAGTGGAGCGACTTTACAGGTGACCCAAGGAACGTATGATTTGGTTTAAGTGCAGATGGCGTTAATCCTTTTGGGGAGCAGAGAAGCAAGCATAGCACATGGCCTGTGACTTTATGTATGTATAACCTTCCTCCTTGGTTGTGCATGAAGCGGAAGTTCATTATGATGTCAGTGCTCATCCAAGGCCCTAAGCAACCCGACAATGACATTGATGTGCACGTAAGGCCATTAGTTGATGAACTTTTACAACTATGGAATGGAAGAGGTGTACGTGTGTGGGATGAGAACAAACAGGATGAATTTGACCTACATGTGTTGCTGTTTGTAACCATGAAAGATTGTCCTGCTCTCAGTAATATTTCAGGACAGGCAACCAAGGGATATCACACATGCACACACTGTTTAGATGACACCGACATTATATATTTGGAAAAATGCATGAAGAATGTGTACCTGGGGCATCGCCGATTTCTTCCGACCAACCATCAATGTCGAAAGAAAGGAAAGCATTTCAAAGGTGAGGCAGATCGCTGGAAGAAGCCCGCCCTCCGTACTGGTGATCACATACTTGTTATGGTCAATGATCTACAAGTAATCTTTGGAAAGGGTCGTGGCGGACAATCTGTTCCAATTGACGATGCGGGACGCGCACCCATGTGGAAGAAGAAATTTATATTTTGGTACCTACCCTATTGGAAAGACCTAGAGGTCCGCTCTACAATCGACGTGATGAACGTGACGAAGAATCTTTGCGTGAACCTACTAGGCTTCTTGGGAGTGTATGGGAAGAAAAAAGATACACCGGAGGCACGGGAGGAACATCAACGTGTGCATGAGAAAGACGGCATGCATCCTAAGCAGTATGAAGGTCCTACCAGCTATGCTCTTACCAAAGAAGAGAAGGAAATCTTCTTTGAATGTCTGCTCTGTTTGAAGATCCCGTCTGGCTTCTCGTCGAATATAAAGGGAATAATAAATATGGCAGAGAAAAAGTTCCAGAACCTAAAGTCTCATGACTGCCACATGATTATGACGCAACTGCTTCCGGTTGCATTGAGGGAGCTTCTATCGGAAAACTTTCGATTAGCCATTGTGAAGCTATGTGCATTCGTCAATGCAATTTCTCAGAAGGTGATCGATCCAAAAATCATGCAAAGGTTCAGGAGTGATTTTGTGCAATGTCTTGTTAGTTTCGAGCTGGTGTTCCCACCATCCTTCTTCAATATCATGATGCACGTTCTAGTTCATCTAGTCGACGAGATTGTCATTTTGGGCCCTGTATTACTACACAATATGTTCCCCTTTGAGAGGTTCATGGGAATCTTAAAGAAATATGTTCGTAACCGCGCTAGGCCAGAAGGAAGCATCTCCGTGGGCCATCAAACATAGGATGTCATTGGGTTTCGTGTTGACTTCATGCCCGACCTTAAGAAGTTTGGTCTCCCTCAATCGCGGTATGAGGGGAGGCTGACTGGAAAAGGCATGCTAGGAGCAGAGTCAATAATATGTATGGACGGACATTCTTGGTCTCAAGCACACTACACAACTCTATAGAATTCTACCTTGGTAACCCCATATGTCGATGAACACAAGAATATTACACGATTGGTACGAGATAAATGGGAATACATTTTACACGATTGCCCAAGATCAAAAGAGCACCAACCAAAACAGCAGTGTCCGCTTTGATGTAGCAACCAAGAGGGGAAATGACACATATTATGGTTACATAGTGGACATATGGGAACTTGACTATGGACATGATTTCAAGGTCCCTTGTTTCAATGCAAATGGGTCAATCTGTTAGGAGGCGGGGTACAGGTAGACCCATAGTACGCAATGACAACAGTGGATCTGAATAATCTTGGGTACATAAACAAACCATTCATCCTAGCCAATGATGTGGCGCAGGTTTTCTAGGTGAAGGACATGTCTACCAAACCGAGAAAAAGAAAAGATAAGGAAGCAAATACATCATAGAATGAGCCAAAGCGCCACATATTTCTTTCAGGAAAAAGAAACATCATGGGATTGGAGGGCAAGACAGACATGTCTCAAGATTATGAAAAGTTTCATGAAATTCCTCCCTTCAAAGTAAAGGCTAACCCAAGCATCCTGTTAAACGATGAAGATTATCCATGGTTACGACGCAATAAGAAAAGGACACAAGCAAATAAAAAGTGAACAAATAAAATCTCTTTGTAATAAATGAGTTTTCGTATGAAACCCTGATACTTCGAAAGAGATTGTCCCATTTGTACACGAAGTGCATCCAAATTTTTACATAACCCTCTCAACTTTTTAACACATGCTATGTGGGTGAAATGATGATACCATGCCAACTTTCAACCTTTTCATATTTCATTTGTAGTGCTTTTCAATTTCAGGGTCATTTAGCTCAAAGAATCAGTAAATGCATGAAAAATACCAAATGAAGTCATAAAGCGTTGAAAATTGATGATGTGGCTTTGAATGGTGCATTTTGAACCGACAAAAAGTCTGGAGTTCAAATAAGATCAAGAAATGAAATTCCTTTGTAACACATGAGTTTTTGTATGAAACTCTGATACTTCGTAAGAGATTGTCCGATTTGGACACGAAGTGCATCCAGTTTTTGCCGTAACCCCTCAACTTTTTAGCACATACTATGTGGGTGAAATGATGATATCATGCCAACTTTCAACCTTTTCAGAGTTCATTTGTAGTGCTTTTCAATTTTTGGGTCATTTAGCTCAAAGAATCAGTAAATGCATGAAAAATACCAAATGAAGTGAGAAAGAGTTGAAAATTGATGATGTGGCTTTGAATGGTCCATTTTGAACACACAGAATTCTGGAGTTCAAATAAGTTGAAGAAATGAAATCCCTTTGTAACACATGCGTTTTCGTATGAAACCCTCATACTTCGAAAGAGATTGTTCGATTTGTACACGAAGTGCATCCAGTTTTTACGGTAACCCTCTCAACTTTTTAGCACATGCTATGTGGGTGAAATAATGATACCATGCCAACTTTCAACCTTTTCAGAGTTCATTTGTAGTGCTTTTCAATTTCAGGGTCATTTAGCTCAAAGAATGAACTAATAGCAAAAAGAATGAACTAGAAAACTTTTATTAAACTCTAATAGAAAAAAGAATGAACTAAAAATAATCAATAAAAATATTCTGTTATGATCAACTAAAACAAAACTATAATATTATTTGATAGCAAAAAAATCAACTAAAAAGCTTTTATAAAACTCTAATATTTTTGACACTAAAATTATATAAAATTTATGCAACTAAAATTATCAAATTTTGTTTTGTTCAAAACATTAATAGCAAAAACAATTTTCAGAAAGTATTTTTTTGTTAGAAACTTTAATAGCAAACTAAAATAACAAAATTTGTTTTTGATTAAAACACCCATTTAAAATAACCTAAAAATTACCAAATTGAATATAGTGACAAAACACTCTAATATTAAATAGCAGGATAAAGAATCACTAAAAAATCTATTTAAAGTTATTCACAAACTAGTGATTCACACAAATATCAAAGAATTCAAATTATCAAAGTATTTATTTGTTAAACAAAATGGACTAAAAAGAATGAACTGAAAAGAATCAAATAAAACATTAATAAAAAGAATGAACTAAAAAAATCAAAAAAAAAATCAACTAAAAAAGTTTTCATAAAATCAAAAAAATTGCCCACCTACTAGGCAATCACGAAATCCATACGACTAGAAGCCCATTTGTAAATGGGCCAGGACGAAGGCCCGCGGGCCAAGCAGGCCCAAGAGATCGTCAAATAGGCAAGTACTGCCTGCAATAGAGAGGAGCTCGAAGTGGCAGTGGCAGCGAAGCTTATAAACAACTTTGAGCCCCCCTCAACTAGCGAGGTGGGACTAAAAATTTGGCCACGGGAGCACCACCCTTTAGTCCCGGTTGGAGGCACCAACCGGGACCAATAGCCACCTTTAGTCCCGGTTGGAGGGACCGACCGAGACCAATACCCCCCTTTTGTCCCGGTTGGCCTCACCAACCGGGACTAAAGCTCTTGGCTTCCCGCCCTTTCGCTTGGCAAAATTCACCTTTAGTCCCGGTTGGTGGCGTCAACCAGGACTAAAGGGGGGCCTTTAGTCTTCGTTGACGCCACCAACCGGGACAAATGCTCTATCTATATAAGCTTGTCTTTTCAGATTTCAGTTTCAGCCCCCCCCCACCGATGACGCCGAGCACATCGACGCCGCTAGGCTGCCCGAGCTCACTGTCGACGCCCTCACTGCTGCCTTGCCTGGTCATCGCCTCGTTGCCTTGCCTCTCCCTCACCATCGCCCGTCGCCCCGTCGCCTCGCCCTCGCCCTCGCCCCATTGCCTTACCCTCGCCATCGCCCCGTAGCCCCGTCACCTCGCCCTCGCCGTCGCCCCATTTCCTCTCCCTCGCCGTCACCCCGTCGCCTCGCGTCGTCGTCGACGCCCTCGGTGAGTACGTACACACAGATACTTGAAATTGTGGTGTCTCAACTCACTAAGGTAGATGTGGAAGTTTAGGAATTTTAGGAATTATGGTGTCTCATGGAGGGAGTATATAGCTTTGTTTGTTTGTTTTAGGAACTTTAGGAATTTTTGAGAATTTTAGGAATTTTAGAAATTTTTGAAAATTTTAGGAATTTTCACAGTATAGAAGTATACTTAGGAACGGCGGGAGTAGTACATAGGTTGTTAAGTATAGAAGTAAGTTGTACCCTATCTAGATGTAAGTAACGGAACTGTTATGGTTACATTGATAATTAAAAGAAAACCACAAACCTATGTAGATGTAAGTATAGAAGTAATTTGTACCCTATGTATTTGTATAAAGCGAACTTTGAAACGGTAACAATTAAAATTGTATTGGACATTTGCTTGCATTTAAAATGTTATGCTTACATTGATACTTAGATATACATAGTTCAATGTACGTACTTTCGGCCTCTTTGCATTACATCTTCAGCCATTGCAGATTAAAAAGCTATCATTAAATAGTAGGACTTTAAATAGTTGTAGAAATTGTTCTCGACGTCGATGATGCCCGTCATGCATCCTCGTTGTCGACTCGGTGCCAACCACCTTCTTGAGAGGCGCTAGCATGTGAGGGACTAGTCTCCGCCAGGCTGGCACTGGGAGGTGCTACCTTCTGGGGCGCGCATCGTGGTGAGCAATCAAGCTCTCGTCGTGGACCCGGAGCTTCTTTGATGGCGGTCGCGTGGGACACTTTCGTTTCGGAGGCAGACGGTCCCCGAGAAGAAGGTACTTCGCGGTGTCAGGGAGGAGGACGAGCACGTCCGTCGCTACTTTGTTGCATTGAACGCCAGGTTCTCCAATACCTGGCAGGTTCTTCATGAATCTCACCCGAGCTATGATCCTGTTATGGTTCCTTCTCTAGGGTTTTCCACCGCCCGCTCCTCAGTACAACGATAGGTCTTTGGGTGATCATTTTGAGATGTATATTCGAGATTATATTCGATGAAATTCGAGATGTATTAAGTTGATTATTGGTTGTAACTGAAAGAGAACCCTTTTGTCTCTTGAGATCTATTGCATTATATATAATAACGTACATCTATGAATTATTCAACATTTTTTGTGCATGTTTAAAATATAGAAGTTTGTGTAATTCGGTTATTCATACAAGGAGCTGAAATATTTGCAGAAACTACGGATCAAAGAGACTTGGAACAAGAACAATTGTTGGGGGAAATAATATTTACTTGAGGTGATGTCTTGTCGTATCTCAACGACACCGATGGTTTGGAAGGAGAGGATGACGGCTCGGGTGATCGAACAATGGGGGAGGAAGGCCATGATCATGATGGCTCCGCTGACCGAATGCCGGAGGAAGAAGGAGAACATGATGACGGCTCCGGTGACCTAATGGACGAGGGAGCTGTTGCAAAGTCCGGCGAGGTATATATATATTACTTAAGCCTGTGCTGACTAGCTAATCGATGCATTAATTGTTTTGGTATGTACATATATTAACTCTTATTTCTTCTTTTAGAGCCCTTCGGATCGAGCCAAACTTCGGTAACGAGACGAGGCCCGAAGAGAAGGTTGCGCAAGCATGAAAGGTTCACGATCACATCACTTGCGGACGATGGCCTACCGGTTCTACCCAAGCGGACCAAGGACACATTTTCTGCTCAGTATGGAGCTATTGTTAGGGACAACATCCCGATCCGCATCAAGCAATGGAATAAGCCTAAGGGCGACGACGTCCCTGAAGGTGATTATGTCACCGATAGATAGAAAGATGATCTTTGGACCGCGCTGAAGGCAAATTTCACCCTACCGCCAAAGGAGGATCCGAATAAGCCAGTTATAGAGCCACTGGTCAAGACGTGTGCTCTTAAGAAGATGGCAGATCTATTCAGAAGGTGGAAGAAGGAGTTGAAATCAAATTTTGTCGACAAAGGGAAGACTCCAGAATTCATCGGGCGATTTGAGAAGATAAGAGATCACTGGCCCGCATTTGTGGCCTACAAGACATCAGACAAGAGTAAGAAAATGTCAGAGACAAACAAGAACAATGCTGTAAAGAAGCAGTATCACCATCACACGGGTTAGGTGGCTACCTCAAAGCTCGACTTCTGTGGGACAAACTGAGAATGACGTGATTGCTAAAGGGGTCGAACCACAAACATTGAACTGGCCAGACCGTTCAAGGACTTGGTTCTTCGGAGTTGGGGCAACTTTGGACACTGAAACAGGGAAGTGCCGTTGGACGGACGAGCAACTTGCAATACCCACCAACAAGCTTCAGAAGTATGTTACCGCAGTGCAGGAAGGGACGTTCATTCCCGACAGAGAGAAGGACGAGCTGACTGAGGTCCTAGGGAATGCTAAGCAGCCTGGACGAACATGAGGAACACCAGGCTCCGTTCCGTGGAAGGTTGGGTTTCCCGACGCAGGCGGTTATAGAAGCCGGGAGAAAAAAAGGAAAGCGAAGCCGAGCGACATGCAGAAAATCCAAGCAAGACTACAAAAGCTAGATGAACTTCAGAGCAGCGAGCTGCCGGCCAACCATCTGAGCGGCACGAAGATACCACAAAAGGTACCCTGCCATCTCAGCGGAGAAGCAGCATGGCTTCCACGGAGTCCGTTCAGCCTGACTTCATGACTCCTAGCTACCCCGTGGATACTATCACAGAGGCTCAACATTGCGAGCTTATGACGAAATGTCGGAACCTCACTTTCAAGGCGACTGTCGGCTGTGTTGCACCTCCTCAACCCAACGGAACTTTCCACCGCCTTCCTATTCCACATGGCTATGTTGTTGTGATGGTGAATGAAGTAATGGCGGGATTTGAGGAGCTCGAGCTTGACCACCCTCCATGTGAAGGGGAGAATCAGCTGGTTCATGCTGTGAGGAGTACATGTCTATGGTAGAAGGACTACATCAACCTTCCAAACTGGATGGCTCCACCTCCTCCTCCTCCTCCGGCGAGTCAGGGCACTCCACCTCCTCCTCTGGCGAGTGATCATGCCACTCCGCCTCCTTCTCCTGCTCCTTCGACGCGTGAGTGCACTTTGCCTCCTCCTTCGCCTACTCCGGCGCATCAGAGCAGTCCGTCTCCTCCTTCGCCTCGTCGGCAATGGCGGAAGACAGACGCTGCCGCTTCGGCTCCTCCGGCGCGTCAGAGCAGTCCGCCTCCTCCTCCGCCTCGCCAGCAATGACGGAAGAGAGACGCCGCCGCTTCGGCGGCTAGCAGTACAAGAAGAGGCGGGACGTACGGTCCATCTCTCAAGCCTCTGGAAAAGTTACCATATGAGAGGACCGCGCAGGAAAACGAGGACATATGTCGTGCCCAATTGAGGTTCCATTTTGCATAGAAAACTCCACCTCCGAAGGAGAAGCTAGATCCGATGAAAGTGGAGCGCACTATCAATGCCCTGAAGCGACCACCACCGCCTTCGCTGCATTCCAACTATGACCTCATTATTAAAAAGACATATGGAGTAGCGCGGCGGTCGGGAAGTACTTCCACTGAAGCAAGGTTAGCAGAACGAAGAAGTGGGAAAACAATTCCCCAGCTCGGCGAACATGAGAAGCAATCGTGCCCCCGCTCAAGGTGTCTAGCGATATCCCGCTTTCGCGGTTGCTTCCCTCTAAGTTGCCCATTACCAATCCTGGTGATTACTTGGGGGATGATGTAATTTTTCAAATGACTAAGGTAACAAAACAATATAAATACATGCACAGGAAGCCTCTCGCCCCCTGATCATCCTCCTCTAACAACGATGATGTACAAATTGCATGAGTGGTACATGCAAACCTGCAGGGAGTCTGGGAGAGACACTATGTATGTGGCAGTGAAACCAAAGCACGAATTCATTGGATTTCCCGTGATGCCTATTGAATTTATGGAGTTGTTTCAGTTATACAATCAACTGGCCCTCGACAAGCAACTCATGACTTCCTACTGTCTGTAAGTATTACTTCTATAGTTAAGTCTCTAGCTCAGCTCGTTCATTGCATGTATATATAATTATCCTCACTATATTATGAAGATTGAAGATCGTCGAATTCAAAAAAGAGGAATCTTCAACGTTGGGTTCGTTAGCCCAGATGCCGTAAATGAATGGACGGTACGACACTCAACCAAAGAGACAGAGGAGAACTTGCTAAAGGCGTTACTTCTACATCAAAACAAAAAGGAAATACTCCTTCCTTACAACTTCAAATGAGTGTTGCTGTCTTCTGTGTATACTCAGTTTCGCTTACTCGAGGTTAAGTAATGTAATTGATGAGTTATATATGCGTGCACAATTTTCACTTTATTCTGCTATCCATTAAGCTTGACGCGGTATTAGTAACTGTCTTAGACTCGAGACGTAAAAATCCCGAGGATTATGCGGACATGACTGCAATGCTCAAGAAGTAAGTTTAGTCAATACCGGGACCATATCGGCATGCAACTTTCGTTAATTTCCTGATATCAAGTAATCATTTTCTTTGCGTGGCAGGGTTTGGAAGAAGTTCACCAAAAAAGACTCTCGGTCTAAACAAAGAGTTGTGATTTACGCATCCCGACGTAAGTAGTACTAGCTAGTTCCGCGCATCTCTAATTGATTCAAATTTTCATCAATATATCATTATCATGCTTGCTTATCAATTAGATTGAACTCTATTCTCGTAAAGTGCATGTACCAGAAAGAAGGGACTATTTTATGTGCATACTACGTATGCGAGTTCATTCGCCTCTCGACCTCTTAGCGGTGCTTCTCCGAGAATCAATTACAAGTACGTAAATAATATTCACAATTTTATTTTATATATTACCATCAATTGTGTTGAGTTTTATTCATATATATGCATGTATTGACCCCCTTCTTTAAATTAGATCTGGCAGATGCAGGATGAACTCCTATCACATGATCGCATACGAGCAATTCAAAAGAAATTGGCGGGATTCTTTCTTGACCACGTCATACCTAAAGATGGAGCATACCATTTGGATTTTTGATTGGATCTTAGGTAGATGATGTTAGGGATTGTAAAAGATGTTATATTGTATATATGTAGTAGCATCGGATAGATATACGAAAACTTGTTGTTCGACCATGCACGGAGAAAGAGATGTCACTTCTCTCTCTATATATAGTAGCTAGCGTCGACCAAGCACGAAGAAAGAGAGGACACTTCTCTGTATTAACTAGCTAACACAATATGAAACCCCTAAATTAACCCTCCAAAACCCCCAATCCCTCCTTAAAAAAAACCCAGCTCCTGGCAAATGCTGACGCGTGTATGCCTTTTGGTGTCGGTTGGTGTTACCAACCGGGACTAAAGGCCCCCTGCCTGGGCTCCCCACAGAGGCCACGTGGAGACCCTTCTATCCTGGTTGGTAAGTGAACCGGTACTAAAGGTTTTGGGCTTTAGTCCCGATCCTTTAGTCCCGGTTCCTGAACCGGGGCTAATGAGCCTCTGAAACTGGAATAAATGGATAATTTTTTAGTACTGAATGATAATAACTAATTTATTATTGCCTCTAGGGTATATTTTCAATATTATCCACAAGTACGCTTTTACACGGCACGACGGTCCACTGCCGGTGTTGAAGAAGAGGCAGGAGGCGGATGTGGTGGGGGCGGCAAGCGCAGCGGTGTGCTGGTCCGGTGCGGCGGCTGTGCTGAGTCTATGACCTACTCTTGCAACAACGCTAGAGACCAGCCGTGTCCAGGTCAGGTGGGCGCTGGATCAGGACCACCGCTCGAATGTCCGCTTTCAATCCCTCGACAAACCAAGTCAGATAAAAAATGGGCGAATTGAATGAGAATATGATGATAAATGATTAACAATCACTTTGAATCATTTAATATACTCAACTACTAAATACGTTTGGGGGAAAGTGTAAAACTGACGGATGAGCAATTGGTTTCTATCCCGGCTAAAATGAGTGCAGAGTAGCGCTGTAAATGTCTCCCAATCAAATTCAGAGAGGCGATTTCAGAGAGATTGCGGCCAAATGGATGCAGCTCTTGAGAAATTGAGCGCCGCCATGGGCATCCAAAATGTGGAGTGAATTCCAAACATAGTAAAGTACTGCTCGTAGAGAGTTTTTCATAATTTTGGATTCTCTCATGCGAAGTGTGGAAACGTGACAGAAGGATGAGCTTGACCTAAGCCAGTGAGCAGTTGACTTGCGTGGGACAAGGGAGAAGGAAGGGGAACGGCCGACTGGAGATGAAACTAACCAGTGACCGCGAGTGGTGCCGGCGGTGCGACCAGCATCTTCTCTCGGTGAAGAGATGCGTCTCCATGGTCCGCGGAACCGTGAGGCAGCTCCTGCATGCTGGGACCAGTACCGATGTGGCCACCGCCCGCTGCGAGGGTAGGATTGGGGCACGTGGCCTTGAGAGCTGCGGCACTGGGCGCTGCCGTGGCAGAAGCGCGCCCTTGTTGCAGATTGGCCACCACAACACCAAGATCCGCCATCCGACGTTCCTGATCGAGCCGCCATGAGAGCAGGTCATTGAGCTTGACGATGTTGGCGCGCACGGCCACCGTGTTTATTGTGGAGCTCGAGGCGAAACTCATCCATGGAGGACGTGATCTTCTCCATGTAGTTCTTTATAGTTGGATCCATGGCCTCGATTTGAGCCCAAAGCTGGCAAAGACTGCGGGTTTCGACCAATTGCGCCAGCGAGCGTGCAGGAAAGGAGTGATGGTTGGCTCTGATACCAGATGTTTTTACACTCATTATGTATCCCTCGATTTAGTAGCCATGCTCTCAAATTTAGGTAGCAATCATGGTTACAACCTGGTTACACGAATGAGCAAAAGGGGAATCGAGAGGGAAATGAACAGATGCCGCCGCCTAGCCAGCCGTGATCCATACCTAGATATCTATTCCTCCTGTGACGGTGTCTTAAGTAGACGGACGCGGTTGGGCTTCAATGGGTCCACTCGGGCCTGCCGACCCTGGTGTTGGGCTTGGGTGCGCGCCGTGGACGCTCTTCTCGTCCCATGGTGCTCTTGAGTGGGACCGACATGTGAGGGTCGCTCATTCATACACATATATTTGGATCGGTGGTCACTACAACAACAAAATTGCTAAACTCAAGCGGGACTTTACTACTCTACAAAATGCTACAATAACACAAAGTTTGCTTTAATTTTGTTTCGTGCCGGTTTTATTGCGAGATGCACGACGTTTGGCTTGGAAAAGAATTCCTTATTTGGTCCTTTCTTAAAATTCGGTTACTTATTTAGTCCAAATAAAATTTTCTTTTGTATTTGACTCATAAAATAATTTTTCTCCCTTATATGACACTTCCGTCCATTTTAGACACTAACAGGGTTAAGTGAGGTGAAAAGATCATTTTACCCTTAGTGCATTGTGTAACTACCTTAGATGTATTAAAAATGAAATTAGTTCACTCATGTTTTAGAGATCTTCAACAAATGCTACGTGTGTGTGTGTGTATACTTCAATATGTTGTTTCTTAGACAAACTGATTTGTGCGTGCAAATGCCATATAAAACATCCATGGAACTTGTACGGGTATATATATACGATAAGTACAATACTTATTTTTCGGGAATATGTACAGTACCATATACTTTTCGGCGCGATGCAGATATTTTTCAACGTAACATAGCTTGCATGATCGAGTATTTTCGGACAAGATGCATCGTACGAGCTAGCTATGGCTGATTACTTTTTGACCGCCGATTGTGCGCGTACAACTAGGACGCAGGCAGCTGGATCATTTTGCTCTAGATGCACTTGCATGTATGCGTACAAGTCACCGGTTAGTAGATCAATGGCACAATACGCACGCGAAAATAGGGGACGCTGACCGTGCTTAATCTCTTCATTATTTTTTTCTTATGATATACAAGTGATAACCTTACATGGATAGGTTACTTATATATATATATATACTAGTAACTAGCTTATATATGCTAGTATGAGTTTCACAGATATTTTGTATGGTTTTACATGCATATATCAGATTAAAACAAAATATTAAAGCACACATATACATGTGCAACATCCGTTGAACATCCCTAAAATATGGATGACCGATTTTCTTTTTACATAAACCAGGATAGTTACACTATGCACTATGAATAAAATGGTCTTTTTGTCTCAGACTTGACAACATTAGCGTCCAAAATGAACAGAAGTGTTATATAAGTAACAAAAATTACTAAAGTGTTGAACTGGGAAGAATTTTTTTATTTTAGATCAAATAGGGAATCAAACTTTAATAAAGGGTCAAATAAGAAATTCTCTCCTGGCTTGGTGTAAAGGTTAGAGCATCTTTAAGAGACCATGTATAATGCCCCGATCCGTAAAATAACAGTCCAAATACGGTTCAGGACAAAAAATGTTGCCACACCAGACTCCGCAAACGCTTTCGATCCGTAAATTTTTTGCGGGGCGCGGCTAAAGTTCGCCCTCAACCTTCAGATTCATGGGGTGAGAGGCCGAGCTGAGTTCGTCCATATCCGCAATGAGATTTGGCGCGGGGAAATTTCCGCGCGGCCGTTCCCCGCTCCCCCCTCCTCGGCAGCCATTACCCTGTCATTGCGCGCTCCGGGCCATCTTCCCCGCTATTCTTCGCCGTCATGGAAGCCTCCTAGCCATCTCACGTCAACGTGGAGGTCGCGCATGCGCAATTCCGTCTGATGGATCTCGTCGCCGACCATGTCATCCCCATCGTCGCCCAAGGCACCAACGTGCCTGCCCGCAAACAGCAAGGCCAGGTTGTCGTGCACAACGGCAATTTGGTTGGTCTCGCCGAAAAAGGACGCGCGTCGGGCCCGCCGCCGCTGTGCGATCTACCCGGCCGTCGACGAAGAAGATGAGCAAGGTTTCGGACGTGAAGCGGAAGAAGGTTTCTATGAAAACGCCTTCGTCCACTCCCTTCGTCCGCACCGGCCCGCAAACCCCTTTTTCACCAACTGTAAAGATTTTTTTTACGTGTTGGCTCTATACAGGGTGCTAGGTGCTCTTACTCAACTACCGTGGGTCGATCGTTCAGAGTTTCAGACACAGAGCACTCGCTAGCTACAGAGCCCCCTCTACCAGCCAAAACGCGTCGCTGGCCAGCCGGCCCCGGCGCCCAGCCTGGCTCACCTTCTCATGTGATCTTGCGGCGAACACGTCGTGTGATACTTGCACAGTCGCACTGCAGCCCAGATCCGGAGCTTTGATGACGCTGCTGCGCGCCTGTCCTCTACTGCCGTCCAACCACCTTATTCATGGCGCCGCTGGCTACCTGGCGTCGGTGGTGTTCAGTGGTAGGATTAACCACCATGCAGTCGTGACTGTGGCCATACATCCACCCGTGTCTTCATGTGCGTATGTGCTCTGGTGTTCGCGCGTTTCCGGCCGGCGGTTGTTCGACTTCGACCAGCCCCAAGGAAGGCCAAGCTAGCTTCACGATGTGCCCCCGCTCCACCGGGTTGCCGGCTTGCTAGCCGGAAAACACTCACCGAGAAGGCAGCCACCTTTGGTATACGTACGTACGTACGTGCTCTCGGCTGAATGAACGCGTCTACGAGCGAGCGACGTAAGGTAAACAAATACTCCGTGATCTTGGAAAGCAAGCAGAAGGTAATGACGTCGGTGAATTTAGGAGATAAGCAAGTCGCGGCGGTGGCCACCGCGTGAGTGCAACTCTAACTCTTCCCTCGCCTCTCTAAAATATCCGCCGTTTAAAGAAAGTTGGCATAAAAAAAACCTTTCCACTGTTAGATGTGTATAGTTTCTTTTTAGTATATCTTATAAGTTTTTTTTCTGCATTTTTTTATTTGTATACGTATTGGTCAGTGACCTTTCTGAATGTTAGTTGCTCACTATTTAACATGGTATCACATGTCAGGTTCCTCCTTCCGCACAATGCAACTCCGTGCGTGCTTCACCTCCACCGTCGCTGTTGGTAGGCTCCGCCCTAGCCGCTTCCTCCCGTTCGGCCGCTCCAGCTTGCTCTGCCGGCCACCCCACGCCCTGCCTCGCCCGGATACGCCGCCGCCGGCTGCCTTACGCCCGGCCTCGCCAAGATCCGCTGTCGTCGGCAACCCTAAGCCCGATCCAGTCCGGATCCGGTGCCGCTGATGCCACGTGCCCATCCGACTGCCACCGTCTACCTTGTCCGACAGCCGCAACCGCCACCTGCCTCGACTACCCGTCCGCCCTTCCGGCCTCCGCCACGTGCCTCGTCTGGTCGCCGCAGCTGCCGCCTGCCTCGACCAGCCGCCGCCGCCTCGAGTTCGCTCGGTCGCTGCGTTGCCTAGCCCGTTCAAGCCCGATCCAGATATGGTTTCCTATGAAGTTTGACCAAAAAGAAGAGGGAGAGTTCATCATGTCTTCTTCGAGCTATGTCGTTGTTCCTCGATGCTCGGTGATTTTCGATGGCACCAACTATCCTGAGTTTTTTGGCTTCATGCGTATTCACATGCGTGGTCTTCTCCTGCGGGGCGTTCTCTCTGGCGAGGTCCCCTGTCCGCCATGACATGTTGCTCCCGTAGCTCCTACCTCACCGGTGCCGCCTGTTTTTGCTGTTGATGCTTCCTAGGCTGATCGACACGCAGCGAAGGCTCTCGATGATGCTGTGGTTGATGCTTATGATCAGCAGGTATCAGTTTATTCAGATGCTCTTTCTGTCTACCGAGATGATCTGCCTGCTTACGGTGCAATGATGATGCTCGAGCTACTACTGTTCTCACTGCGAGTGTCCTCCTTGAGTCTGCTTCGGAGTTCATGGGTCTCGGCACCATTGCAACGATGTTGTCTTATGTCTATCAGCTCTGTCAACCCTCTCATGATTATCTCTACTTATCTATGGTACGTTAGGAGCACGCTCTTAAACAAGGTGACTCTCCTGTTTATGGGTTCTACACACAGAGTTCCGCCGTCTAGTGCCAGCTTGACTCTCTTCGGACAATTGCTTGTGGAACTTGTCGTTGCTGCCAGACTATGCGGTCCGACTTGGAGTTTCAGCGTGTCGATGAGTTCTTACCTCTCCTCCGTTCTGATTTTGAGCCTAGGCGTGCTCACTTGCTTGCTCGTGGCGGTGTTGCTACCTTGGAGGTGCTTTCCGAGCTTCGTGCTGAGAAGATTCGCCTTTGTTCTGTTGGGTTCGTTGTTGTTCTGTATTGGCAGCCCGAGCTCCTGTCTCGTCTCCTCATCTCACCGCTACACAGCTCCTGCCAACTCCCATAGGAGGGTGGGTCACCCTCCTTATGCTGAGAAGGGTCGGTCACACTGTGACACCTTCTGTGGCTACTGCTCCAAGCCAGGTCACCCAGAGTGTAATTGTCGCTAGAAACAGCAAGACAAGAGGCTCTCTTCTTCCAGTGGGAATCATGTGTCTTCCTCGACTCCGTCATTCACTCACTAGGACATTGTGCAGCTCAAGCGCCTCCTAGCTTCCTTTGGATCTTCATCGATGGGTTTCGCTGCCGCTGTGACTCCTTCCACCCCTTCATCACCGTCGACACCTTCATAGTGAGGTACATCTTCATGGGTTCTGGATTTTGGAGCTTATTTTCATATGTCTTCTGACTTTTTAGCGTTGTCTTCTCTTCGTCCTCTTGATTATCTTGTCAATGTTCTCAGTGCCCTTCCTGTTGCTAGTTGTGGCACTGTTTCTAATCCTTCTTTTTTCTGTTGCTAGTGTTTCTCATGTTCCTCGTCTTACAATGAATCTCTTTTCCGCTGCCCATTTTACTGATTCTGGTTGTCGTGTAATTCTTGATTCCGACTCTTGCTCTACTTAGGATCTTCGCACCAAGGCTTTGGTTGGTGCTGGTCCTCGATGCCGTGAGTCGGAGGGCCATTGGGAGGTTGACTAACTTCGTGTTCCTTCCACTGCCACCACTTCTGCCAGTTCCCATGCTCTCGTTGCCTCCTCCTCTACGTCCTTCCAAAAGTGGTATCATCGCCTTTTTCACATGTGTGGTTCCCGCTTGTCGTCACTAGTGCTTCAAGGTGTCTTAGGGTCTATCTTTGGAGATATTTCTTTAGATTGTGATGGTTGCATTCATGCAAAATAGACCCAATTGCCTTATCCCACTAGTGAGTCGGTATCTTAGCATCCTATTCACTTAGTGCATTCCGATGTATGGGGTCGTGCTCCCTTTGATTCGGAAGGTAGTCATCGCTACTGTCGGTGTTTACTCATGACACAAGCCATGGGTAGGCTAAAGATATGAGGTGGAGACCGAAAGGACACCGACGGGCTCTGGGAACGGGGTTGGTACAAGCGAGGAACGCACGATGTACCCATGTTCGGGGCTCTCCGTAGAGATAATACCCCTAGTCCTGCCGGAATGTATAATGCACCGGAGTGGTTACAATGTGCTCCTTGAGCTGTTCGACGGACGCAGAAGAAGGAGTTGCCGGCTCACTACTACCTCTCCTTTATGGGTGTGTGTGTGAAGGATTGACCGCCCTCTACATGGAGGGGGGTCGGGGGTTTTTATAAATGAACCCACCAACCTACAATAAGGATAAAGGTACAGTAGTGGGACCCGGCTGGCACCCTCGCCGGCTGGCTAGGGGGTCCAGAGTGGTCTTGTCTTGTCGCTGGAGGGACCCGCTGGCTGCGAGGTCCCATCTGGCTATGGGACCCGTCGGCCAGCCAATGAAGCTCTCGCCTAAGGCCGACGCAGGACACGTGTAGTACGTCCGGCGTCGTCTTGCGAGATTCGTCATGGGTTGCCAGTATGGCCGTCTCCACTATTCCCACGCCGAGTGTGGTAATGGACTGGGTGTTTGACGGGCTGACACTGTGCGGGGATGATGGATCGGAGCTGGAGTAGGTCAGCGGCATGGCCGCTGACACTGTACCTGCCGTGCGCTCCAATCCTGTACCCTTGCTGACGCGTATTCAGCTTTGATCGTAGGATCTTGTCATGACCTACGATCTCATGTAACTTGAGCTCCCTGGCCGGCTAGCGGCCTCGCTAGCCGGCCTAGGAACGACCGTCTCACCTCGAGCCGGCAGACGCCTCTCAGATGGCCAGAAGGAGGTAGCCGTCTTGCTCCTAGCTGGCAGGTGATTCCTAGCCGGCCAGGAGAAGTTGACCGTCTCGCCCCTAGCCGGCAGGAGCTTCCTAGCTGGCCTGGGGGATTCGGCTCCATGGAGAGAGTTGTGCTTTTCCTTCAATATAGAAAGCAAAGGAGTAGGCTCGATGAGCCTACCCTGGGGTTCTCCCCCCGTTAGTAGTCCCCGAAGCAGGGGAGGCCTCGCCGGCTTGAGTTTTTTGCTGATGATCTTCTTAAGCTGCCTGCGGCAGGAGGCGCCGGATCGGAAGCCGACTGGGTTCCTAGGGACGCCTCGACTTTGCCGCAAGTTGCACTGTGGCGCCACGTGCCAGGCTCCGGCTTGACGTGATGATGGATTGAGCAGATGAGGGGGCGGGGCCTGAGCCCTCGGTCCCGCCACGACGCCGCCTCGGCCCCCGTGCGAACGGATCCTCTGCGGATTACTCCGCGATGGTTGGGCTCCAAGGGGCATAAATGCGCCCGTAATAATTGGGAGAGGTGGGCGTTATGCGCACCGGATCCCCTCCCCACGATCTATCATGGGGGTTTAAATAGGGTGCGGGAGCATTGAGGAGGCCATTCGCCCCCTTCTCGCCCCGCACCAGTGCCCCTTCCTTCCCTGAGCTTAGAGAAAGAAAAGACCCTGCTTCGTCTTTGCCGTTGCACAAGCCATCGCCGCCAGCCGCTTCCAGGATCATCCCAGCCTTCGTCGTCAACCACCATGTCCAGCAGTGCCCCTAAGAAGGGGCAACACAGTGGCGCGTGGTTGGGCAGCAACATCTGCAATGAAAATATTGAGGCGCTCCGCCACCGCCGCATGCTGCCTCTCGCAACCCTTGTGGCGGTGCGAGGGCCCGGAGCTCAAGCAGGTCTGACTCCGAAGGAGGGCGAGGTAGTGGTGTTCGAGGAACACTTCTACCATGGCTTCGGGATCCCGTCGAGTGACTTCTTCGCCCGCTTCCTCACCTTCTTCGGCCTGCAGCCGCATCATCTGGCGCCCAACGCCATTCTCCATCTCGCCTCCTTCATCGTCTTATGCGAAGGTTTCCTGGGGATTGAGCCCCGCCTCGACCTCTCGCAGAAGTTGTTCTTCTTCAAACAGCAGTCTGTGAAGATGGACAAGGCCGAGGCGGTGAAGCTCAAGTGCCCCTGTCCAATGACCCCATGCGGCCCGACGCTGGTGCATCACCACACAACGTCCGGCTTCCCCCAAATGCCGCTACAAGACTACATCAAGATCTCGTAAAGGGGGTTCTTCTATGTGAAGAACGTGGACCCCTCCCGCGACTGCATCAATCTGCCCCGCTTCACCATCACTACAATAAATATGCTAATGCACGACGCTATTTTTTTGTCGCTACATCGTCACGGTTTTTAATTTACGACGATCTCACGATGAAAAACCAAGCGTCAAAAACGGAGCGTCACAAATGAACAACAGTGACGTTTTGATCAAATTCATCGTAACTTTTATGACGATTCCTGGATTGTCGTAACCTTTACGAGGATCCTAAATCGTCGTTAGCAATCAAACACAGTCCTACGTGGCAGTCCTACATGGCAAAATTAGGACGAAATCAAAACGTCATGGTTGAAATCAGCCCAACCCATTTCAATTGATCACATGGGCTGGTTTTATTTTTTTGGGCTTTTTCTAATTGGGATTCTTTTTGGGCCTTAGCCTATTTACAACCACTTCTAGTGTTTTTTCGATTTTTTTATATCATTATAATTTGGGCCTTGGCCTTTTAGTGCCCAAATACATTTGGTCCAGTTTCAGCTTTGGCCCTTTTTCATTTTTGAATTCAGCAACTTTTTGTTCCAGAATTTGGGTCCATTTCTATTTGTTGGGCCTTTTCAACCCAATTATTTGTCCAGTATTAAATCCAACACTATTTCATATTCAAATCAAGAAAACTCCAAGTCGAATTAAAATCATCCATCATATAACATCACAAAATACATATCCCAGGTTTACATAACACAATTAGTCATCTCATGAATACATTTTCTTACACAGGAATATAGCAAGAACGAACAAAATTGCACAACAGAACAATGGCACATCTGCTACAGTCCCAATAGTACAGTGGACTTCATTCCGCTCTCGCATGAGGAATTCTCGAGATGCGATAACTTGTCATCCTACAAGAACATTGCACTGCACATGAATTAATCAAAAGGAAAAAAATATAAAAAATATTAGAAATAAAAAGATTTGTGTTCATCCTGAAGATGATGGATGATGTTAAAAATCCTGAGATATAAATTCTGGAGTATAATTAGTCCAACCTAAACAGGTAAGAGAAACTGAAAATTAATTGTTCCAGGAAATTCTGGACAAAGGAAATGCAGACAAGCAAACTCAATATCTTTATGGTATTTTCTCTTTGCTGGAGGAATTTAAGCACTGACACAAGCAGGAGTCAATGACACAATAATTAGCAGACATGTAAGATAATACAAAACAAGCTACTCCACATTACTGTGATAACCAAGTGCAAACCAGGGTGTAAGAATATTAGCCCAAAAAATCCTTTCGGCAACATACATCACTGAATTACGCTATTAATAAGTGCACCAGAGACTCTAATTTATTACCTTCAGAAGTTTTAGATCGAATCAAATGAAAACATGAAAAAGGGACTACCAAAGAGTATTATTGATTTAGATAGAGCTTGATGCTGAGTTGATTTCTGGTGTCAACTGGGGTAATTCTTTAGCCAGATTGGAGAAAGGAAACCTGACTAGCACTCAAAATATTAACAAGAAGACAATAGTAAAACATAAAAGATGGATCAGATTTCTGGCTTGGAATCCTGATGGGATTACATTTGCGCATTGTATAGTCATAGTTGATAATTTGGGGAAAGTATCTGTCGTGGGTATAAGCCTGACAGTAGATGTGTAGGGTACGAAAGGATGGGCCGAGCCTTAGCTATGGCGAGGTTGTATGAGTTCAGGCCCCTCTGCAGTGGAGGTAATAGCCCTACGTCTCGGTGCTCTGGGAGCTTGTTGTCGAGTGGAATATGGAATACAATGATTTGCTAACCCCTGCACCAGTGGGGGAGGGTGGCTTATATAGAGTGCGCTGCCCTCCACAACGGTTCGGTGCACAGGGGTGGAGTAGTGGCGAATAAATGCCTACGTTACAGGTAACGTACGTCTTAAATGCTAATAAAGGCACATGGAAACGTATGACCGTTTCCCTCCAGGGGAGTTACGATGCACAGAGTGGAATCCAGTCGGTTAGTTTGATAAACTTCGAATGCTAATCTCCGACTGGATGGTCGAGGATCTGTTACCGACTGGATGAAGGGAACTCCTTAGTTCAGTCAGAACTGACTAAGGGCCTTGTCTCTTATGAGGGGTAGTCCTTGGGTTGGATCTACAGGGCAGGCCTATGACCCTACCCTAGGCCTATGACCCCATCATTAGTCCCCGAATGGATTGGGGTTGGAACGACAAAGCGATGCTTGAAGTTTGGATCCGACTGGAACGGATGCGACTTTGGCGTTGCTTGCCTCGATCCATTTTATATTTTCTGACCGGCGATCCGAGTGGAAGTATTTGTGGAACAAACTCTCGGAAACCGAGTGCTTCCAGGGTATCTCCTGACGTTACCAGTCAACTGACAGCGGCGGATTTTCCAGGATCCTCAAATTTCAGTTACCGCACGCTCAGCGGGGATGACGACATCGCGCTCGAGTAGCGCCTGACGCCTCGATTCTCGCGCCTTCATCTTCTCCACTGATATCGCCGCGGTTGGTCGGGGGATAAGGTTTCGGGACCACCTGCCAGTGACGCAGTCGGAACCTTACTTAAACCTCAGCGGCGAGGGTTTTCTCGTTACGCTCGCCGGATCTCTCGCCTTTGCTTGCTCCGCTCCTCTCGCCTTCTCCTGCGCAGCAAGCTTCCTCCTTTTCCTTCTCCTTCGCGGACCCGCAGCTTCCGCCATGACCAAGGGACAGACTAGCAAGCTGGAGGCGAAGAAGAAGAAGGGGAAGGCGGCGGCTCTTGCTCAGCGGCGGCAGCGAGCGTTGCCAGCGGGGTGGATCCAGGGGGATTTCCTCCCCTCCATGGTGACAGAGGGGGATCTGCTGCAGCTGGTGGAGCACGGGATGATCGTGCACATGTCGTGGAGGCTGCCGGCGGAGAATGAGATCGAGCCGGCGCCCCGGGAGGGGGAGCGCGTCCTGCTGCTCAGCCACGTATATCGAGGTTTCTCCCTGCCCCCTCATCCTTTCTTCAAAGGCATAATGAACCACTACGGGGTGCAGCTTCACCACTTTCCCCCGAATGCTATAGCTCACCTCTCTGCTTTCATAGTCTTGTGCAAGTGCTTCATCGGCTATCGCCCCCATTGAGGGCTTTTCGAACATATTTTCTCTGCTAGATCCCAAACTATCAAACGACTTCACCAGTTGGATGATAAGACACACCTTCTCCAGCTCTGCGGAGGCTTAGGTTTCCAGAAGAAGAGTAGAAGTAGTTATCCTGCTCTTCTGCTGAGTGAATCGGTTAGGAACTAGCAGTCGACGTGGTTCTATTGCCAGGACGTTGCCTGCCCGAATGCCACGACAGGGTTGCCTCCTTTTAGCTTAGATCGACCCGCTCCGCCTAAGCAGCTTGCGCTCACGAAGGCGGAGAAGGTCGACATCCAGCCTCTGGTCGACGCACTTGTAGATGTCGTCAGAAGGGGAGTCACCGGCATAGATTTGCTGGAGATTTTCCTCGGTCGGCGCATACAACCACTGCAGACTCGCGACCACGCGATGTGGCACTACTCGGGGCTCGAAGACTCCACTCGGACCAACGTCTTGGGCGTGACCGAGGAGAAGGTGGCGTCGTGGGTGCTCCAGATCACAGGCGCCTGTGAGAACCCAAGAGGGTCTCTGCGAGTGAGGGCTTTCTGCGCGGACAATCCTCCTCCGAACCAGGTGAGTACCATTTGTCGAGTGCATGTATCTGTCTTAGTTTTATCGCTTTCTTGAATCTCTGCCTGGCGTCTGATGTCGCCGACTGTATTCTATGCAGAAGTGGACCAACTGGTTTTCCCCTGTCTCGAACAGGAACCCGGCCGAGGAGGAGGAGGAGGAGGGCAGCCAGGAGGGCAGCGTGGAGAGCGCCGAGTATGTCTCCGACAGTGGGGAAATGGAGGAAGAGTCTAGTGAGGAAGAGGAGGAAGACGAAGAGCAGGACTCGCCGCCCCCGCTGCGAGAGCACCAAACCAAGCGCCGACATGAACCTGGAGTTCCCTCGGCACCTCCAGCATCCTCGAGTACTCCGCCCACTGCTCCCGTGGTCCCGAGTGCTCGGAGCAGCAAGAGGACCAGGGACGTTGCTGCTGAGCCTGCGGGTCAGCCTTCCAAGGTGGCCAAACCGAGCGGATCTAAACCTCGGAAGGCTTTGCCGCAGATGAGGGTCACTGTTCCCGTCACCTCAACGTATGTGCATTGTTCTTCTTCTTCTGATATTCGATTGAACTCCTGTTTGATGGTCGAATGAATTTCACTCGACAGGGTTGCCACCTCTGCCACCTCTCCGGCGCGCCAGGAGGATGATCCCATGGACGCGGACGATGTTGTCTCGTCCCAGCCAGGTGCGTCGTAGTGATTCCGAGAGTTTACATTATCGCATCATGAATTCTGTCTTCGGTCTTTCTCCTTTCTTTTTTGAGATCTCACGCCGTTCTGTCTGGCTTCCCTCAGGGATGATTTATGTGGATGAGGGCGATCAGGGGAGAACTGAGCAAGCCGCGGTGCCTGTCCTTGAGGCTGCTCCACCAGCTACTGCTCTCGCTACGGACGTGCCGCCGACTGAAGCGATGCCGTCGACTGAAGTGGCGCCGGTTGCTGCTGAACCGACTGGAGCAAGCCTTGGGATGCCCTAGGAGCCTGCAACGATGCCAGGCCCGTCGAATGTCGAGTACACATCCAGCGCCTCCTGGAGGATCAGGTGGGAGCGGCCAAGGGGGCCATGGTGCAGGCGGAGCTGATGGCGGGAGAGGCCAAGAAGGCGTACGACTCCATCGCATCCCTGTACCAGCGAAGCTTGGAGCTGCTGGACAATATCCGAGTAAGTGGGCTAGTAAATATTTACTTTTCTCTTGTAACCCACTGGGTGTGCTCGGATATAGTATGATATTTGCAATGGGTTCACTCTTAGTGAACCCAGTGGGTGTAGTCCCCGAGACTTCTGTCGAGTGCTTGCACCGGCAGTTGTCTTTATACACATTGTCTTTGACTTTATCAGATCCATAATTATTCTGGTCGAATGCTAACAGTTGGTGTACTCGGAGTGCACCTACTGTAAGAGTGTCCGAGAGTAATTTTACTCAGGTCGGGTAGTATTAGCCTCGTAAGCGTAGGTGTTGTCATGAAGCTCAATAGGGCGGACCTGTTTGAGTTTCAAGCCAGTGGGGTCACTCTCAGTGAACCCACTGGGTGTAGTCCCCGAGACCGCTGTAGACTGCTTGCGTCGGCAGGGGTCTGTAGAACTTAGACTTTGTATTGTAGGATTTGTCTAATCGTCTCTTGGCGTTGGCTGGCAGAAAACTTGCGAGATGGGGACAGCGTACGAGACTCTTAGGGCTGAAAACGTTCAGTATGCTGGTGAGCTGGATGCGGCACTGGTTGCAATGGCTGGCATGAAGGATGTTCTGGTGGAACGGGAGAAGTCGTTGGAGCAGGCCCGTGAAGCAAACAAAGCACTGACTGCTGAAGTTGAGAAGATGAAGGTGCATAGATCTGAGCTGATGGGCCAAATGAATGTGCTGAACAAGCGGTGTATAGCGCAGGAAAAATACGTCAGTGACTGGGCTCGGTAGATGATAACGCGTCTGGGTGGTAAGTCTTGTTTTTCCGAGTGCTTGTGGTATGTGCGTTACACTCGGCGCTTATTGTTTGCTTGTCCTGTGTTTGCAGATTTTTTGCATGGACGCTGAAGCTGAAGCAGCTGAAGTGGAGCGGTCGATTCGCGAGAACATTCCACTCGGCGAGGACGCCAATCGGGATCTGCTCCGAGCGCACATTCGCCTGGGCAAAGTTGGGCCTTTCATCGGTCGATTGAGAGAAGTCGTCGGCCGGATCGATAAGGAGCTTTGGCCTGAAGACGAGTCGCAGCATGAGATGGAAGGCCTAATGACTCGACTGGAGGAGGTTCCAAACCGAGTGCAGTCATGGAAGAAGTCTGCGGCTCGTTGTGGTGCAGACGTTGCCCTGTCCCTGGTCCTAGTGCATTGCAAGGAGGTGCGCGAAGAGAAGCTGAAAGCGTTGAAGGTCGCCAACACGAAGAAACTTCGATTCGAAGACTTCATGGAAACCTTCCTTGAGAGTGCCACCCGCATCGCCGACGGGATAGACCTGGACACATTCGTGGAGCCCTCCAGTCCTGGCGCCAATCCGGAGGACGCTTAAGAAAACTTTTACCTCGGTATGCCGAGTGTTGGTTGTAAGAAACCTTTGCCACTTCTGTTGGCCGTCACATCCTTGGTTCGGTGCGGGTAAGCTTGATCCACACCGAGTCAACTATCTTTAGGTGAACTTCGAATCTAAATCAAATCTTTTGCTCTTCTGCTGCAATTTTAGCTCGAGTTTTTGTTTGGCGTTTCTTGGTGAAGCCAATGGCAAATATGCGGAGCATGTCAGTGTTGGTTGTCTTGACAGCTGCATGACCCTCTCTGAGGGTCTGCTGTGTCTCCGAGTGGATTTGTAAGATACACTCGAGGGTAATAGAGTACTTAGGCGATTCATGATCGCGGCTAAGTCTTCGAGTGCGAGGGATATGCCGCACTCGGAGCGAGTTGTTACTCATGTAATTGTCAGTGGTCTTGACATCCACATGAGCCTCAATGAGGGTCTGCTGAGTCCCCGAGTGGATCTGCAGGATACACTCGGAGGTAATAGCGTACTTAGGCGATTCATGATCGCGGCTAAGTAATCGAGTGCGACGATCATGCCGTACTCGAAGCGAGTTGTTACTCATGTAATTGTCAGTTGTCTTGACATCACATGAGCCTTAATGAGGGTTTGCTACTCATGTAATTGTCAGTTGTCTTGACATCCACATGAGCCTCAATGAGGGCTGCTACTCATGTAATTGTGAGTGGTCTTGACATCCACATGAGCCTCAATGAGGGTCTGCTGAGTCCCCGAGTGTATCTATAGGATACAGTTGCGGGAAGCTTTCCCATTTCAGCAATTCTTGATCACAGTTAAGTCTTCGAGTGTGACGAGTAGTGCACGCTCGGAGAAAGTTATTACTTAGGCGATTCTTGATCGCAGCTAAGTCCCCGAGTGCTACGTTTAGTTCACACTCGGAGAAAGTTAGTACTTAGGCGATTCTTGATCGCACCTAAGTCCCCGAGTGCGACGTTTAGTGAACACTCGGAGAAATTAGTACTTAGGCGATTCTTGATCGCAACTAAGTCCCCGAGTGCGACGTTTAGTGCACACTCGGAGAAAGTTAGTACTTAGGTGATTCTTGATCGCAGCTAAGTCCCCGAGTGCGACGTTTAGTGCACACTCGGAGAAAGTTATTACTTAGGCGATTCTTGATCGCAACTAAGTCCCCGAGTGCGACGTTTAGTGCACACTCGGAGAAAGTTAGTACTTAGGTGATTCTTGATCGCAGCTAAGTCCCCGAGTGCGACGTTTAGTGCACACTCGGAGAAAGTTATTACTTAGGCGATTCTTGATCGCAGTTAAGTCCCCGAGTGCGACGTTTAGTGCACACTCGGAGAAATTAGTACTTAGGCGATTCTTGATCGCAGCTAAGTCCCCGAGTGCGACGTTTAGTGCACACTCGGAGAAAGTTAGTACTTAGGTGATTCGTGATCGCAGCTAAGTCCCCGAGTGCGATGTTTAGTGCACACTCGGAGAAAGTTAGTACTTAGGCGATTCGTGAACGCAGCTAAGTCCCCGAGTGCGACGTTTAGTGCACACTCGGAGAAAGTTAGTACTTAGGCGATTCGTGATCGCAGCTAAGTCCCCGAGTGCGATGTTTAGTGCACACTCGCAGAAAGTTAGAACTTAGGCGATTCTGGATCGCAGCTGAGTTTTTTTTGAGACCGGAGTCTGCAACCACGGAAGAATTTTGAATCTGCAAAAGCTCAATCTGCTTTATATTATTTCATCAATACTTGTTCTTTACATTGCTTCAGTCGACGGTCACCTGTAGAAGCGCTTCAAGAGATCTCCGTTCCATGCTCGCGGCTCGTCTGTCTCCCTGTCGATGTTGTAGAGTCTGTATGCTCCGTTGCTCAGCACCTTGGAGATGATGAAGGGTCCTTCTAGACAGGAGCCAACTTGTGAGGTCTTTGCTGATCCACTCGGAGAACCAGGTCGCCTGCTTGGAACGTGCGACTCCTGACGTGTCGTGCGTGAAAACGCCCCAGATCTTGTTGATAAATGGTTGAGCGAGTCAGTGCCATCTCGCGCTCCTCCTCTAGAAGGTCCACTCTGTCTTTCCTTGCTTGTTCTGCTTCAGCTTCGGAGAAGAGTTCGACTCGTGGAGCATTGTGAAGCAAGTCACTCGGAAGGACTGCTTCTGCTCCGTAAACGAGGAAGAACGGTGATCGCCCTGTAGATCTGTTCGGGGTTGTGCGGAGACCCCAAAGCACTGAAGGTAGCTCGGTGACCCATGCGCCAGCGGCATGTCCCACCTCTCGCAGGAGTCGGGGCTTCAAACCTTGCAGAATAAGTCCATTCGCCCACTCTGCTTGTCCATTGGATTGAGGATGCGCCATGGAAGCAAAATCCACTCGGATACCTTGGCTTGCACAGAAACCTTTGAATCTGTCCGAGTCAAAGTTTGTCCCGTTGTCTGTGATTATGCTCTGAGGTACACCGAATCTGGAGATGATGTCCCTGCCAAACTTGATGGCTGTTAGGGCGTCGAGCTTCTTGATGGGCTTGGCTTCAATCCATTTTGTGAACTTGTCGACTGCTACCAACAGATGTGCGTATCCTCCTTGGCCTGTCCTGAATGGACCGACTGTATCTAATCCCCATACTGCAAACGGCCACACAAGAGGGATTGTCTTCAACGCAGATGTTGGCTTGTGGGACTTGTTGGAGTAGAACTGACAGCCCTCACATCGATCGACCATATCTTTAGCCAATTCGTTTGCCTGCAGCCAGAAGAAACCTGCTCTGAATGCTTTGGCGACGATTGCTCTCGAAGAGGCGTGATGACCGCAGGTTCCCAAGTGAATTTCTTCCAGGATTAGCTGCCCCTCCTCTGGGGAGGTGCATCGTTGAAGAACGCCTGAAACGCTTTCCTTGTAAAACTGGCCATCAACGACAGTGAACGACTTCGACCTGCGGACTATCTGCCTGGCCTGGACTTCGTCTTCTGGTAATTCCTGCCTCAAGATATATGCAACGATCGGCATAGTCCAATCAGGGTGACAACAAGAATCTCCATGATCAGATCAACCACAGCAGGTACGTCGACTTCAGTCGGATCTGTCGAACTCTTTGGTTGTACTAATTTCTCTGTGAAAGGATCTTCTTTGACTGAGGGAAGGTGGAGGTGCTCGAGGCAGACGTCACTCGGGACTGGTCTCCGAGTGGATCCGAGTTTTGCCAACTCATCAGCTGCTTGGTTCTTCAGCCGCGGAACATGGTGGAGTTCTAGACCTTCAAACTTCTTCTCGAGCTTCCTCACTGCATTGCAGTACGTGGTCATGGTGGGGTTCCTGACGTCCCACTCTTTCATCACTTGATTAACCACCAAATTCGAATCGCCATAGACCATCAGGCGACCGACGCTGAGTGCGATGGCCATACGCAGTCCATAAAGGAGAGCTTCATACTCTGCCTCATTGTTGGAGGAATCAAAGTGTATCTGCAGCACATATTTGAGTTGTCGCCCTTTGGCGATACGATCACAACGCCAGCGCCGGAGCCATTCAACATCTTGGACCCATCAAAGAACATTGTCCAATGAGCCGAGTACATGTGGGTCGGTTGCTGTTGCTCTACCCATTCTGCTATGAAGTCAGCCAGGGCTTGAGACTTTATAGCTTTCTTGGCCTCGAACTTGATAACGCAGTACAACATCTCCATTGCCCACTTCGCCACTCGGCCTGATGCGTCCCGATTGTGGAGGATTTCCGACAACGGGGCATCAGAAACAACAGACACCGAGTGGTCTTGGAAATAATGGGCTACCTTCTTCGCAGTCATGTAAATCCTGTAGATAAGTTTTTGATAGTGGGGATACCTTTGCTTGGAAGGAGTCAGGACTTCGGAGACGTAATACACTGGCCGCTGAACTTTGTATGCTTTGCCTTCTTCTTCTCGTTCGACTGTAAGAACAGTGCTGACGACTTGATTTGTAGCCGCGATATACAGAAGAAGGGGCTCTTTACTGAGCGGAGCAGTAAGAACCGGCTGGGTGGAAAGTAGGACTTTGAGGTCGTCGAATGCGACTTGGGCTTCGTCTGTCCACTCGAAAGTATCTGATTTCTTCATGAGTCGGTACAGAGGAAGTGCTTTCTCGCCGAGTCGACTGATGACCCTGCTCAAAGCCGCTAGGCAACCTGTGAGCCGTTGAACATCGTGTATTCTCACCAGCCTCTCCATTCGGACGATGGTCCCGATCTTTTCGGGGTTGACATTGATCCCTCGTTCGGAAACGAAGAAACACGAGTAACTTTCCGCTGGGAACATCGAATGAACATTTGGCGGGGTTGAGCTTGATATCGTACCTACGAAGGTTGGCGAATGTTTCTGCCAAGTCAGTCAGCAGGTCGGAGCCTTTGCGTGACTTGACTACGATATCATCCATATACGCCTCCACATTCCGACCGATCTGGTCGAGGAGGCATTTTTGGATCATGCGCATAAAGGTAGCTCCTGCATTCTTCAAACCGAATGGCATAGTGATGTAGCAGAAGCACCCGAATGGGGTGATGAAGGCTGTTTTTAATTCATCGGGGCCATACAGACGGATCTGATGATAGCCCGAGTAGGCATCAAGAAATGACAAACGTTCGCAGCCCGCAGTCGAATCGACAATTTGATCGATGCGGGGGAGCGGAAAATGGTCTTTCGGGCAGACCTTATTGAGGTGCTTGAAGTCGATGCACATTCGGAGCGACTTGTCCTTCTTGGGAACCATGACAACATTGGCGAGCCACTCGGAGTGGTGAACCTCGCGAATGAAGTTGGTTGCCAAAAGCTTGGCTACATCTTCTCCGATTGCCTTCCTCTTGTGCGCGGCGGACCGTCGCAGGCGTTCTCGGACAGGCCGAGCGGTGGGATCCACATGCAGTTGGTGCTCAGCCAACTCCCTGGGTACACCTGGCATGTCAGAGGGTTTCCATGCGAAGATGTCCCAGTTCTCAAGGCGGAATTGGGTGAGCTCGGCTTCCTATTTAGGATCGAGGGTGGTGGAGATGTTCGTCGGGGCAGCAGTGTCGTCCGTCGGGTGGATGCTGACCTTCTTCGTCTCTCCCGCCGACTGGAATGCAGACTCCAAAGCTGGCTTCTTCGAGCGCATCAAGTCAGCGGGGTCGACTGTTTTCTTGTACTCGTCGAGCTCGAGGATGGCCATCTGCTGGTCGGCGATTCTTGATCCCTGCTGCAGACACTCTTCGGCCCGCCGTCGATTGCCCGTGATGGTGACCACACCTTTCGGGCCTGGCATCTTCAGCTTCAGGTATACGTAACACGGACGGGCCATGAAACGCGCATACGCTGGGCGGCCCAGAATTGCGTGGTAAGCGCTCTGGAAGTCCACCACTTCGAACGTCAGCTTTTCCTTGCGGAAGTTCTTGTCGGAGGCGAAAACGACGTCCAACGTGATCTGGCCGAGTGACTTGGCCTTCCGTCCAGGGGCGAATCCATGGAACTGCATGCTGCTCTCGCTGAGTTTGGACATCGGAATGCCCATCCCCTTGAGAGTGTCTGCGTACATGATGTTCAAGCCGCTGCTGCCGTCCATGAGGACTTTGCGTAGTCGGACTCCTTCCACCACCGGGTCGACAACCAGAGCCTGTCTCCCTGGGGTGGGTACGTCTGCTGGATGATTCGACTGGTCAAAGGTGATCGCAGTCTGAGACCATTTGAGGAACTTGGGGTTGGTAGGGGTGGCCATGTTCACCTCCCTGTTCACCAGCTTCAGTCGACTCTTGCTCTCAACGTCAGCAAAAATCATCAGTGTTGCATGGACTTGGGGGAACGAATCCTCCTTATCCTCCTCATCCTGTTCATTGTCCTTTTCACTCGGTTGCCCTTCGCCGAACCCCTGGATCAGGAGGCGACACTTTCGAGTGGTATGCTTCGGATATATGGGGTTGCCCTCTTCATCCATCTTCGTATGAACCGGACATGGCTGGTCCAGGATGGGATTATTGAATTGCTTCTTCTTGGGGGTAAACTGAGCCTTCCCTTTGCCCTTGAACTTGGCATTGGTTACGGCTGCAGCTTCTGCCTGCGGAGTGGACGGAGCTTTCTGCTTCTGCTTCCGAGTGTTACTCCCATCTCCATCGCCGAATGTCCTGTGCTTGCCGCTTCAGATGTGGTCCTCTTCTTTGCCATTTGCATAGCGTGCTGCTATCTCCATCATCTTGCTCATGAAGATGTCACCTGTTCGGCCGAACTTTACGTACAGATCCCTGTACCGCACGCCTGCCTTGAAGGAGCAGATTGCTTGATGCTCTGTGACGTTCTCCACCGTGTGGTAGAGAGTTGTCCAACGCTGAATGAAATCTGGCAGGGGCTCATTCTGCTTCTGGACGCAATGCTGGAGCTCCACGAGGCCCGCAGGGCGCTTGCACGTCCCTTCGAAGGTCCTGATGAACACTCGGGCCAGATCTGCCCAACTGTAGATGCTTGAGGGGGCCAACTGGTTCAGCCACGCTTGCGCCGAGCCGCCGAGCATCAAAGGGAGGTGCTTCATGGCGACATGGTCGTCTCCTCCTCCGATCTGGACTGCTACTCGGTAATCATCCAGCCACGTTTCTGGCTTGGACTCTCGTGTAAACTTGCTAATTCCCGTCGCCAATCGGAAGTTGGGAGGGATGTCAGCCGAACGGATGGCTCGACTGAAACACCCGGGACCAGAAATGATGGTTCTCCTTCCACTCGGACGGTCAATATCGTAACCATCGCGGTGGGCTCGGCCCCTGTCGACCCTCCGCTGGGCGATATGCCCTCTCGCGTCGGGCCTTGGGTCCTAAGTGTCACCGACTGAACGCCGATCATCATGATGTCGGGGCCCGTATGGCCCACCCCGCGGAGGGGTGCGTGAACGGCGATGATCTTCGGAATTTATGGAACGGCTGCCTCCCATGTGTCGCTGATGAGAACCAGGGCTGTGAAGATGACCGATGCGTATTCGCATGAACAGAACTATTGTGGATCCTCTTGTGCGACTGGAAGACAGCCGAATTTTGCTGCTGCGCCGTGTGCCACAGGGCGCGGATTTGCTTGATCCTCCTGCCAGCCTCTGAATCAGTCGGCTGAAGAGAATCGGCTATCTTGGCAGCCGCAGCCAAGTTGAGGAGGGGTGTGCGAAACAACTCCACGTTGCTCCGCCAAGTGTGCCGACTGGCACAACGGCGAGGCGGACGACGCGCGCCGGACATTTCGCCGATCTCGTGCTCGTTCCGGCCAGCTTGACGGGGATCTTCATGGGAGTTGGACATGTGTACTTCTGCTGCAGGCCCGCGACCCGCGTACTCGAAAGAAAACTCAGTCGGAACCGAGTCCGAGCGCTGGGATGGCGGGGCAACCACAACCGACTCTAGAACCTCCACTTGCGAAGACGCGTTCTGGCACGCCTGGGCGTGTTGCACCCAACACTGGAGCCGCGGACGGCGGGACCGCTTGTTGCGGCGCGTGACGGCGGTGTAGGTCGACACCGGAGCCGACTGCTGGAGAAGAAGAATGCAGCGGGCGCCGACACGGAAGTGCGTAGCCTCGCGGCGGGGAAGTGACTCGACGTCGAGAGGGGCGTCCCGAAGCCGTGCCGAACCGTCGACGATGAAGGAGAGAGCGCCGAAGAAGATCTCGTGACTCATGCTCGAATTTCCACCGGACGACATGACGAAATGATGTAGTCGCAAACTCACCAGAAGTCGCTTAGACGCCTGCCCCAAGGTGGGCGCCAACTGTCATGGGTATAAGCCGGACAGTAGATGTGTAGTGTACGAAAGGATGGGCCGAGCCTTAGCTACGGCGAGGTTGTATGAGTTCAGGCCCCTCTGCAGTGGAGGTAATAGCCCTACGTCTCGGTGCTCTGGGAGCTTGTTGTCGAGTGGAATATGGAATACAATGATTTGCTAACCCCTGCACCAGTGGGGGAGGGTGGCTTATATAGAGTGCGCTGCCCTCCACAGCGGTTCGGTGCACAGGGGTGGAGTAGTGGAGAATAAATGCCTACGTTACAGGTAACGTATGTCTTAAATGCTAATAAAGGCACATGGAAACGTATGACCGTTTCCCTCCAGGGGAGTTACGATGCACAGAGTGGAATCCAGTCGGTTAGTTTGATAAACTCCGAATGCTAATATCCGACTGGATGGTCGAGGATCTGTTACCGACTGGATGAAGGGAACTCCTTAGTTCAGTCGGAATTGACTAAGGGCCTTGTCTCTTATGAGGGGTAGTCCTTTGGTTGGATCTACAGGGCAGGCCTATGACCCTACCCTAGGACTATGACCCCATCAGTATCCTCAGGTCCATATAATCCAAGGAAAAAAGCAATTGATCATCACAATAAGTGCAGAAACATGGTATGGATATGATATCATCACTTCTCATAGCAAACAAAAAATGGTGTAGGAGTTTCTATTTATTTAAGACAAGACAACTATACAGCATCCATGACAGAATGTGTTGCTTACTAGACATTCAGAATTAGTTGGAGGAAATTATCATCAAATAGATCACAAACTGTCTGTCTTAATGTAAAAAACAATCATATTTGAAAACAAAAAATAACAAATTAACAAATTAATGCTCTCTCAGACAAATGCCTCGATTGTCAACATGGTTTAATAGAATGGATTACATCAGACACGTCATCTGTTTTCATCATCACACAGAGAACCAACTAAAAAATTAAGAGTGGGTAGAGATACAAAAACATGACTTCAGATGCCGAATATGCACAGTTTAATAATATACTGTATCATGAGACACCTAATAAGTGTTGATCATCACTGATGAATGAACCACAGAAACCAGCTGCAGAAAGAACAATATAGTTGATAGGTGTAAACGGGGGTATAATAACAGGAAGCTCCTTGTATGAGAGCAGCCAGTGTCGCAAAAACCCGTTTCCTTCTCGATGTCTGCCAATCTAACGAGAAACAAGGCCATGAAATCAGACCAAGCATCAGATACCTCATGGCATCCCAAATACCACTATCCAAACAAAATTCAGTTTAGTGCTAAGATATGTATGGACAAGTTGAATGCAAAAACCATCTCAAAGAATGGTTCATGCTAGAATCTTAACCCAAAGTATCTCTAGGCAACGTACAACGCTGAATTATGCTACCAAGATGCGCACCCCAGTACTCAACCTTAAAGCTGATAAAAACTTAGCAGAGTATACCTAAAGATGAAGGAGAACACTCAGCGTGTCAAAAAAGAAGGCAGCATGAAATACTATAGTAGTTATTATTGGACATGATATAGTAAGGTACTCTCACTGGTTATTGACTGTTGTCAGTTTTCACTAAGCATAAGTGCATAATATGGAAACAATATAAGAGAAAACATACACCCTCGGATATTAAGCTATTCCAAGTATGTGAGGTATACAACTTATAGGAGCTTACATGACATTTGAACCGTTAGTCCCAACGCCCAGAGCCTCGCTCACAAACCATCACATTTTGATTTCCAGCAAGTCTAATTTTCTCCGCAGAGTTGGCCATAACCTGTTAAGGTACAACCAATACAGGATCATGTCAGCAAATGTGCAACTTAACTAGATGTTGGGCGCAACATTTTTCATTCAAAAAATATCTAGTTAAGTAGCACTAGTGGGGACAGGGCCTATAGCCCCAGCCCGTATGGGGCTTTAGTCCCGGTTCACCAACTAGGACTAAAGGGGCGGGACTAAAGGCCTAACCTTTAGTCCCGGCCCTGTTCCAAGCCGGGACCAAAGGTGCTCCACGTGGGCGCCTCGGAGCGCCCTCAGGGGCAGGCCCTTTAATCCCGGGTCTTAACACGGACCGGGACTAAAGATTTTCTGCAGACTTTGTTTATTTACGGTTTTAGGGTTTTAGGGTTTAGGTGTTCGGGAGATTAATGTGATGCCTCGTTTGGTGTTCGGGAATTAGTTTTCATATAATTCTAAATAGAAATAATTATGCATATATATATAAGATTAACTTATCTTACAAGCGAGCATATATATACAATTATATGGAGATCTGAATTATCGGGACTAGAGCCCGTCTATTCGATTACATGGACCAACATTAGTAATGGCCCCTAGCTACACTAAATCGTCCTTAGTCATCTATAGCTTCCGTCCTCAGAAAGGTCGCAAGCTCCTATGCAACAGCAATCGCGCGTTGCTCTGGTAGGGACTTCTCCCTCATGGCCGTGTACTGTATAAGAAGAGGAGATGAATATGAATATCAATCATGATAACAAAGAATGACGGGTAAAAATAGAGGTGTGAATGTTCATTGCTTACATCGTATCTGTGATCATTGTGCTCAGAGGTAAACGTGCGAATGGTCTCGCAAACATAGTATCCGCATAGATGCGTCCCCCGTGGCTACTGGTCGCACTTTACGAGAATAGAATATATATAATCAAAAAAATAATCTAGCATCATAAATGTATTGAAAATAGAAGTATATCATACTACTACTTACCTGAGCCGCTCTAAAGGTCAGCTTCTCAGGCTCGATACCGGGAGTCAAGCACTTGAACCGCTTCCAAACCCTGCCCGACAAGGAAAATGATTTGCTAAGTTTTTCATTAATTGATATATCAGAAAATCATCGAAAGAGACCGATAGAGCGCAAGAATGATTGAAATTACCCTTGGAGCATGTCCTGCAGGCTTTGGAACTGTTCCAAGCGTCTGGATAATGGGTCGAAGGCATCAACTCTTCCCTTATCAATTTGAATGTCCAACAGAATCCAATGGAAGCTGCACATGTATATATATATATATATGTGTGTGTGTGTGTCAGTAACTTATCAATTACACTTATAAGTGAATGGACACAACAGGGTAAAGACCCTCACCTGAAGTTGTATGGAAACAGTATGTGGTCACAGAAATTTTGATCTGTTAGAAACCTTAGAAGGTTTTCCTCCGTCTCCTTGGGTTTATCAGTTAGCGTCGCTATATGTATTTTATCTGGGTCAATAAACCCAATATTTAGGATGTTCCTACTTTTACATTCCAGAATCTTCATTCTGCATAATAGAGTACAAGTTATATGTAGACAATGAATTGAAATAACTAAACAAGTTATATGTAGACAACGAATTCAAAAACTTACACACAATAGCAACTCATAAGCGATTTGTCGAGGGCGTCGACACTGTACATCTGGAAGAGTTCATCAAAGTCGATATGGATTTCTTCGGGGCGGCCGTAGTACTCCCGTGGGACACTCACCACGATCATCGTTCTCCCATTCTTTGATTCACTTAAGTACCATGTATGCAAGTAACGCATATTTGTTGGGAGGTCACCTTTGCTGACCAAAGGCGCTCCCATGACAAACTGTGGCTTAGGGGCTACCACAGCCTTGGGTAACCTATCGTCTAGGGAAGCCAGAACGTCTTCAACCGGGATACACCATTCATCCGCCCACTTCTTTGCTAATTCCAAATCTTGCCCCTGCACCAGAGGGGGGACATTCTCGGGTAACACCCTGAGGGGTGGGATCGACTGTTTGTCCTATTGTCCAAGCTGAGGAACGTCTGATCTTTTTTTGCTTTTAGTTGAACTTGATTTGCTCCCACTTGCACTTGCACGTGATCTGCTCTTTTTCCCTTCCTTCTGCAATGTGCGTGTATAGTCATCAGGCTTATGGTGTAAGTCATACTGTGATGGAAGGTTCGTGAAGTATTTTGCATATGCTATTTGCTTCTCGGTGTATTTCGGGCGGGGCTCGGGTTCCTTCTTTTTCATCTGCGCATCATGATGTTCCTTTGCTATCTTGGCGTTTTCCTCGGCGGTACGATCATAAGGTCTGATAGGAAGATTAGCATGAGGTACCTTTGGGAGGGGCGACAGTTTGCGCTTTGGGGAGCTCCGTCGCTTAGAAATCATCGACAAAGTGTTCTTGCTGGCACGCTTCCGCTTAGTATCCGGAGCGGGCGGCGGCGGAGACGGACGACCCAAGTCTGGCGGCGGTGATCGAGATGGACTCGTGTTGTGTTGGCCGTCGTCATGTGGAGGGCTTGGAGGTGATGGAGGTGTAGGTGACCTGCGATGACTCGGAGGCGGTGTTGTCCTTGGGGCCGAGCCTGGAAGCTTGATGTAGTTCTTGTCCCATAGGATGAATCCACCCAGTACTTCTCCGAGTGTCCTCTCATCTTCGGGTCCAGCTATGTCGAGCTCCATATCATGAAACCCCGCCATGATTTCATCCACCCCGACTTTAGCAAAGCCAGCTGGAATCTCACGGCCATGCCAGCGTGCATCAGGGCCAGAAGGTAAAGCTTGTCCGACGGCCACCTTCATGGATATGTTCTTGAATTTTTTATGGAGTTCACATGATGTTGACTCCTTTATTCCATCCACGGGGTAGCCGGGACCACCCTCTATCATTCTTCGTGCATCGTTGGGCGGGGCCTCAGATTCAGCCACACTGCTTTTCCGCTTAGATGGGGCGCCGGTAATATCGAGTGCAGGATCTTCCTGGCGCGTTACTCCTCTAAGCTCATCAATCTGCTTCTGTTGCTCATTAATCCAGGCAAGCAACTGGTTGAACTTATCATTCTCCTCATCCTGCTGTCGCTTCTTTGCTCTCGCTCGGCTTCTGTAAGTGTCTTGGTCTCTGGCAAACCCAAGCCACCACGGGTAAGAAGGACCGAAGCCTCGCGTTCGTCCTCCATGTTCGTCATTGCCGAGGACCAGTGTGAGCAAATCTTTCTCTCTATCTGAAGTTAACTGTCTTTTTCGCTCCTTAATTTTTTCAACTATCTTTTTCCAATTCTCCCTGGGTATCCTAAGACCGTCATTGCAGCTGAGGTCCCCTGTTTCTTCGTCGTACGAACCACCATGCGCAAGGAACCAATTTCTTGCTCTCAATTCCCACTCATCACGGAGTGGTTCAGGTATGATGCCTTTAGCTAGAAGATCTTGCTCTTTCTTATCCCACTTTGGGATGGTAGTCTCATAGCCCCCTGGCCCCAGCTTGTGGTGATATTTCTTCTTGTCAGCATTTTTCTTGTTCTTTTCTGATAATGCCTGGGCATCTTCTGACTCCTTGTACTCTTGAAGTGCCTTCTAGTGATTCGCCTGCTTGGCTAGATACCCCTCGAATACAGGCACTTTCTTTTTCTTCAGATAGTTTTTCCATAGCTTCTTCTTCCAGCTACAGAACAGTTCGACCATCTTCTTTAGAGTCCACTGCTTGACTTTGGCCCTCAGTTTTTTTGCGGCGTCTCCATTCTGACATTCTGGCAGGTTGAAATGTGACATGAGATCATTCCAAAGATTATCTTTGTACCTTTCGGCGACATAGTCACTATGGGCTGCCCCTTTGCGCTTGTTCCACTCATGAACGCTGATCGGGACATGATCCCTAACGAGAACTCTGCATTGCTTCTTGAATGTGTCAGCATCATTCTTAGGAAGCTTGGGTTCGCCCGTAGGCAATATCACCTCAAGGGTGTAATGCGTCCGTGCATCCAACTTTCTAGTCGGGCCTCGTTTCGTAGCTTTGCTCGATGTGGAGGCCTAAGAGGGAGAAACATTCGTCAAATGAATGTATATGTATACAATATAGATCTATCTCCAATATATTTCACATATTACAAGTGATTGTCGAACTTCATATGTATACCTCGCCGGACTTTATTATTTCTCCACCGGCTTCTCCACCGGCTTCTCCATCAGTGGAGCTATCACCTTCTCCGTCATTGGACCTATCTCCTGCACCATCGGCTTCATCTTCGTGTCGGTCGACCTCCATTCCATATCCGGAGGGGTTTAGATATGACGACGGATATTCAGCTGGTTCAACGTTGGGGCCGTCTTTGATTATATGTTCGAGAAGTTCTTCCTCTTCGAGGTTCCTGATATGCATGGATCCATAGTTCTGCAAAAAACGGACATTTGATTAACTAATAAACTAACAAACTATATAAGAGGGGTTGGAAACTTCGAAGTGTCGTTTTATATAGGAGGAACTTTAGTCCCGGGTCTTGGCTAGAACCTAATCTCTAAAATATGTCTAACAGATTCTCTTAACCTTTAAGGATTTAACAAAATGGCGACATTCTAGATGTGTAGAAAATGATCCTATTTTTCCTGATCTCATCTACCCTTCTATATGTCACATTGTCTAGTGTCAAAGGACTTTGTTGAACTTTGTACCAAAAAATAATTATTCTATCAGGAACTCCGTTCCAAAACAACTTTAGTCTCGGGTTGTGGCTCCACCCGGGACTCCTAGATTTCTGCATAGTATTCAAAGTAGGAGTACTTTTCCAATTTGAGCATTCAATAAGCAAAACCAAATCGTAAAATAAAGTAGTATTCAAATTAGCATGCATTCAATTATAAGCAAAACTACATCATCTCTTGTGTCCGTTTTGTTGAATATTATCACTAATACTCCTCGAATACTATCATACATATAGCATCACTGATACAGCTAGAACGGTAGCGCCCGACGGGTATCGTCGCGGGCGGTGGACACCCAAAGAGAAGGAACCATCACAGGATCATAGCTCTAGTGAGATCCCTGAAGAACCTACCAGGTATGCTCGAAACTGCCCTCCAACGCAACCATGTAGCGACGGACGTGCTCATCCTCCTCGCTGACACGGTGACGTGCCACCTCCGCGGTGTCCGGAAGCCTCGGCACCGTCACCGGCCCACGCGACCGCCACCAAACAAGGATCGGGTCAACAACGGGCTGGCTCCTCACCAACCTACGCCCCCCGGAAGGTAGCACCTCCCAATACCAACCGGGCGGAGCCCAGTCCCGGACATGGCCCCTCTGATCAAGCAGGTGTCCTCCGCCGAGTCGACGACGAGGATGCGGGATAGGCATCGTAAAATGAACTAAAAAATAAACTAGTTCTATTAATTTTCTTGCTAAAAATAAACTAATTGTATATATAGTAAAATAAAGTACTTTTATTAAATCAACTAGTTCAACTATATATTAATTAACACTAACTACCTAACCCTAATAACACAAATTTAAATAACACAAAAATAACTCAAATAACCTATTTAACACTAACCTACCTAACCCTAAATTCACCAAATATTTTACAAATAACACTTAAGCATATACAATAGCAAAATTAAGCAATAATCTAAAAAACACTAATTAAGCATCTATATACATAGAAATGTCTTCTTCTTCTTCTTCTTCTTCTTCTTCTTCTTTCTTATTTTCTTCTCCGCTTCTTCTTCAACTCCTCTTCTTCTACTTCTCTTCTTCTACTTCTCCTCTTCTTCTATTTTTCCTCTTCTTCTCCTCTCCTCTTCTTCTATTTTTCCTCTTATTCTCCTTTTTCTTCTTTTCTTCTCCTCCTCTTCTTATTTTCCTTTTTCCTAATCTTATTTTCTTATTTTTGTTCATCTTTCTTCTTCTTGTATCCCTAACCTAATTCTAAATGTTACTAACACTAATAGTCTAACACAAACCTAATAACAATAGGAATTAAATGACAGAAAAAAATCTTTTCTTCTTTTCTTCTCATTTTTCTTCTTTTCTTCTCCTTTTTCTTATTTTCTTCTCCTTTTTTCTTCTTTTCTTCTCTTTTTTCTTCTTTTCTTCTCCTTTTCTTCTTTTCTTCTCCTTTTTCTTCTTCTACTTCTCCTCCTCACCAGGGACGGCGGCAGTGGCGTCCCCGCCGGCGGGCGCCGGCGGGTCGTCCTTCGTACGTGTTGGGGAGGAGGGGGCGGGGGGCTTACCGGCTGGAGTGGGAGGGGAGGGCGTCGACGACGGCGAGGAGGACGGCAGGCGGCGGCGAGGAGGACGACAGACGACGGCGAGGAGGACGGCAGGCGGCGGCAAGGAGGACGGCTGGCAGGCTGGCGGCGTCGAGTTCGTCGGTGCCGCGCCGGGCAGGAGAGTCCGAGGAAGAAGAGAACGATTTGGGTTGGAAATTTCCAACTCCCGCTTATATAGTAGGATCTTTAGTCCCGGTTCGGGGTTCGAACCGAGACTAAAGACACCCTTTAGTCCCGGGTGGAGCCACGACCCGAGACTAAAGACCCTTTTTCGGCAGACCAAAAGGCAGGAAGCACGGGCCTTTAGTCCCGGGTCGGGGCTCGAGCCGGGACTAAAGACACCCTTTAGTCCCGGGTGGAGCCACGACCCGGGACTAAAGACCCGTGCTCGGTAGGCGGCAGGCAAGGGGCTTTAGTCTCGGGTTGTGGCTCCACCCGGGACTAAAGCCCCTCCGCTGGCTGCACGATAAGTTTAGTCCCACCTCACCCAGCGAGGGGCGCTGACACTAGTTTATAAGCCCCGTCGCAGCATCTCCATCGAGCTCCTCTCTAAAGCGGTCTTACGGGCCTAAACAGACTGTAAATTTAAAAATTGAAACTATATTTGAAATTATGGAGAAAATTAAACTTAATTCAAAGTGAGGTCACTTTGAATTTAGGTTTAAGTTTCTCTATAAATTCTCATATAGTTTCAATTTTTTTCTATTTACAAAATTAATTATTTTGTTATTTTCAATTAAAAACTATGTTTATTAAAATTCTTTTTGCATATTTGAGAATTTGACAAAACTATGATAATGAAAAGTGTTTGAAATTGAATAAATAATTCAAAACTATTTTCTATTTTCAAAATTAATTATTTTGACTATCCAAACTATTAACTATTTTGTTATTTTCAATTAAAATCTATGTTTATTAAAATTCTTTTTGCATATTTGCGAATTTGACAAAACTATGATAATGAAAAGTGTTTGAAATTGAATAAATAATTCAAAACTATTTTCTATTTACAAAATTAATTACTTTAACTATCCAAACTATTAACTATTTTGTTATTTTCAATTAAAAACTATGTCTATTAAAATTCTTTTTGCATATTTGAGAATTTGACAAAACTATGATAATGAAAAGTGTTTGAAATTGAATAAATAATTCAAAGCTATTTTCTATTTTCAAAGTTAATTATTTTGACTATCCAAACTATTAACTATTTTGTTATTTCAATTAAAAACTATATTTATTAAAATTCTTTTTGCATATTTGAGAATTTGACAAAACTATGATAACGAAAAGTGTTTGAAATTGAATAAATAATTCAAAACTATTTTCTATTTTCAAAATTAATTATTTTGACTATCCAAACTATTATTTGGTATTTTTCGTGCATTTACTTTTTTTTGAGCTAGTTGACCCTAAAATTGAAAAGCACCACAAATGAACTTTGAAAATGTTGAAAGTTGGTATGCTATCATCATTTCACCCACATAGCATGTGTTAAAAAGTTGAGAGGGCTACAACAAAAACTGGATGCACTTCGTGTCCAAAACGGACAATCTCTCTCGAAGTATCAGCGTTTCGAACGAGAACACATCTCTTACAAAGGGATTTCATTTTTTTGAACTTATTTGAACTCCATACTTTTTGTGTGTTCAAAATGCACCATTCAAAGGCACATCACAAAATTTCAACAATTTCTGACTTTATTTGGTATTCTTCGTGCATTTACTTATTTGTTTTTGAGCTAGTTGACCCTAAAATTGAAAAGCACTACAAATGAACTCTGAAAATGTTGAAAGTTGGCATGGTATCATCATTTCACCCACATAGGATGTGCTAAAAAGTGGAGAGGGTTACGACAAAAACTGGATGCACGTTGTGTACAAAACAAACAATTTGTCTCGAAGTATGAGGGTTTCGAACGAGAACTCATCTTTTACAAAGGGATTTCATTTTTTGAACTTATTTGAACCCCATACTTTTTGTGTGTTTAAAATGCACCATTCAAAGGCACATCACAAATTTTCAACAATTTCTGACTTAATTTGGTATTCTTCGTGCATTTACTTTTGATTTTTTGGGCTAGTTGACCCTGAAATTGAAAAGCACTACAAATGAACTATGAAAATGTTGAAAGTTGGCATGCTATCATAATTTCACCCAAATAGCATGTGTTAAAAAGTTGAGAGGGCTACGACAAAAACTGGATGCACTTCGTGTACAAAACGGACAATCTCTCTCGAAGTATGAGGGTTTCGAACGAGAACTCATCTCTTACAAAGGGATTTCATTATTTTTGAACTTATTTGAACTCCATAATTTTTTTGTGTTCAAAATGCACCATTCAAAGGCACATCACAAAATTTCAACAATTTCTGACTTCATTTGGTATTCTTCATGCATTTACTTATTTTTTTTGAGCTAGTTGACCCTAAAATTGAAAAGCACTACAAATGAACTCTCAAAATGTTGAAAGTTGGCATGCTATCATCATTTCACCCACATAGCATGTGTTAAAAAGTTGAGAGGGCTACGACCAAAACTGGATGCACTTCATGTACAAAAGGGACAATCTCTCTCGAAGTATCAGGGTTTCGAACGAGAACTCATCTCTTACAAAGGGATTTCATTTTTTTGAACTTATTTGAACTCCATACTTTTTATGTGTTCAAAATGCACCATTCAAAGGCACATCACAAAATTTCAACAATTTCTGACTTCATTTGGTATTTTTCGTGCATTTACTTATTTTTTTGAGCTAGTTGGCCCTAAAATTGAAAAGAACTACAAATGAACTCTGAAAATGTTGAAAGTTGGCATGCTATCATCATTGCACCCACATATCATGTGTTAAAAAGTTGAGAGGGCTACGACAAAAACTGGATGCACTTCGTGTACAAAACGGACAATCTGTCTCGAAGTATCAGGGTTTCGAACGAGAACTCATCTCTTACAAAGAGATTTCATTTTTTTGAACTTATTTGAACTCCATACTTTTTGTGTGTTCAAAATGCACCATTCAAAGGCACATCACAAAACTTCAACAATTTCTGACTTAATTTGGTATATTTCGTGCATTTACTTATTTTTTTGAGCTAGTTGACCCTAAAATTGAAAAGCACTACAAATGAACTCTGAAAATGTTGAAAGTTGGCATGCTATCATCATTTCACCCACATAGCATGTGTTAAAAAGTTGTGAGGGCTACGACAAAAACTGGATGCACTTCGTGTACAAAAGGACAATCTCTCTCGAAGTATCAGCATTTCGAACGAGAACTCATCTCTTACAACGGTTTATTAAAATTCTTTTTGCATATTTGAGAATTTGACAAAACTATGAAAATGAAAAGTGTTTGAAATTGAATAAATAATTCAAAACTAAATGGTTTAGTACATTCCATACATGCATTACATAAAAGGTTTAATACATTATTACATTATTGCACCAATATTCCTATCTATTATTTCTGCTTTCTTCTCGGTCGTAGCCATGGAGAATCTTCATCATTCAGTAGGATGGTTGGGTCAGTTTTCACTTTGAAGGGCGGAATTTCATGAAACTTATTATAATCTACTGACATGTCTGTCTTGTCATCTACTCCCACGATGTTTCTTTTCCCTGAAAGAACTATGTGGCGTTTTGGCTCATCGGACGATATCTTCTTTTGCTGATTTCTTTTTCTCGTTTTTGTAGACATGTCCTTCACATATAAAACCTGAGCGACATCATTGGCTAGGACAAATGGTTCGTCCATGTACGCAAGATTGTTGAGATCCACTGTTGTCATGCCGTACTTTTGGTCTACAACTACCCCGCCTCTTGTCAGCTTCACCCATTTGCACCGAAACAAAGGGATCTTAAAAGTAGGTCCATAGTCAAGTTCCCATATATCCTCTATGTACCCGTAATATGTTTCCAAACAATTCCCATTCTCGTCTGTTGCATCAAAGCGGACACCACTATTTTGGTTGGTGCTCTTTTTATCTTGGGCAACCGTGTAAAATGTATTCTCATTTATCTCATACCCTTGGAAAGTACATATAGTCGAAGATGGTGGCCTGGCCAAACAGTACAGCTGATCTCCCACGGTGTCGTCATTCATGAGATGTGTCTGCAACCAACTGCCGAAAGTCTTCTCGTGTTCCCCTTTAATCCAAGAGTCACCCTTCCCCGGGTTTTCGGAGCGTAGAATATTCTTGTGTCTCACGATATATGGAGCCACCACGATGGAATTGTGTAGAACTGTGTAGTGTGCTTGAGAGAAAGAATGCCCGTCCATACATACTTTTGCTTTCCTTCCTAGTATGCCTTTTCCTATCAGCCTACCCTCATACCGAGATTCAGGAACACCAATCGGCTTAAGGTCAGGAAGAAAGTCCACACAAAACTCAATGACCTCCTCTGTTCCATAGCCCTTGGAGATGCTTCCTTCTGGCCTAGCACGGTTACGAACATATTGTTGGGTAACGTAGCATAAATTCAAAATTTTCCTACGCATATTCAGATCTTCCTATGGAGAGACCAGCAACGAGAGAGGGGCAAGAGCATCTTCATACCTTTGAAGATCGCTAAGCGGAAGCGTTGCTAGAACACGGTTGATGGAGTCGTACTCGCAGCGATTCCGATCTAGTGTCGAACTACGGCACCTCCGCGTTCAACACACGTGCAGCCCAGTGACGTCTCCCGCACCTTGATCCAGCAAGGAGGAGGGAGAGGTTGGGGAAGAACTCCAGTAGCACGACGGCGTGGTGTCGATGGAGAGACCAGGTCTCCCGGCAGGGCTTCACCAAGCACCGGCAGAGATGAGGAGGAAGAAGGGCAGGGCTGCGCCGAGAGAGAGGCAAAAGTCTGATCTCCAATGGCCAAAAGTGCCCACTATATATAGGGGGAGGGAGGGGCTACGCCCCCTTGAGGGTTTCCCTCTCCTGGGGGGGGGGGGGCAGCCCTAGACGGGGGCTGGTGCGGCAGCCAAGGGGGGGAGGAGGGGTGTGGCGCACCCCTGGTGGGCCTTAGGCCCACCTGGCTTAGGGTTTGCCCCCCCTTTTCTCTCCCCCACGCATTGGGCTGAGAGGGGAGGCGCACCAGCCCACCTAGGGGCTGGTTCCCTTCCCCACTTGGCCCAGCTTACCTCCCGGGGTCGTTGCCCCCCTTCGGTGGACTCCCGGGGCCACCTCCGATGGTCTCGGTACGTTACCGGTGATGCCCGAAACACTTCCGGTATCCGAAACCATCCATCCTATATATCAATCTTAACCCCTAGACCATTCCGGAGCTCCTCGTGATGTTCGGGATCTCATCCGGGACTCCGAACAACTTTTGGTAACCTTGTATAACAATTCCCTATAACCCTAGCGTCATCGAACCTTAAGTGTGTAGACCCTACGGGTTCGGGAGACATGCAGACATGACCGAGACACCTCTCTGGCCAATAACCATCAGCGGGGTCTGGATACCCATGGTGGCTCCCACTTGCTCCACGACGATCTCATCGGATGAACCACGATGTCAACGATTCAATCAATCCCGTATACAATTCCCTTTGTCTGTCGGTATAGAACTTGCCCGAGATTCGATCGTCGGTATACCTATACCTTGTTCAATCTCGTTACCGGTAAGTCTCTTTACTCGTTCCGTAGCACGTCACCGTGTGTCTAACTCCTTAGTCACATTGAGCTCATGATGATGTTCTACCGAGTGGGCCCAGAGATAACTCTCCGTCACACGGAGTGACAAATCCCGATCTCGATTCGTACCAACCCAACGTACACTTTCGGAGGTACCCGTAGTGCACCTTTATAGTCACCCTGTTACGTTGTGACGTTCGATACACCCAAAGCACTCCTACGATATCCGGGAGTTGCACAATCTCACGGTCGAAGGAAAAGATACTTGACATTAGAAAAGCTTTAGCATACGAACAATACGATCTAGTGCTCTGCTTAGGATTGGGTCTTGTCCATCACATCATTCTCCCAATGATGTGATCCCGTTATCAATGACATCTAATGCCCATGATCAGGAAACCATGATCATCTATTGACTAATGAGCTTGCCAACTAGAGGCTTGCTAGGGACACATTGTGATCTATTTATTCACACATGTATTACTGTTTCCTGTTAATACAATTACGGCATGAACAACAGACGATTAACATGAACAAGGAAATATGATAATAACCATTTTAATATTGCCTCTAGGGCATATGTCCAACACATATTTCTTTAAGACTCCCATGAACCTCTCGAAGGGGAACATATTGTGTAGTAACACAGGACCGAGAATTCTAATCTCTTCGACTAGGTGAACTAGGAGGTGTGCCATTATATTGAAGAAGGATGGCGGGAACAACAACTCAAAGCTGACCAGACATTGGACCACATCAATCTGTAACCCTGATAGACTTTCTCGATCGATTACCTTCTGAGAAATTGCATTGAGGAATGCACATACCTTCACAATTGCCAGGCGAACATTTTCCGGTAGAATTCCCCTCAATGCAACCGGAAGCAATTGCGTCATAAGCACGTGGCAGTCATGAGACTTTAGGTTTTGGAAGTTTTTGTCTTTCATATTTACGATTCCCTTTATATTCAATGAGAAGCCAGTCGGGACCTTGATACTGAAAAGGACTTCAAAGAAGATTTCCTTCTCTTCCTTAGTAAGAGCGTAGCTGGCACGCCCTTGAAACTGCCCTGGATGCATGCTATCTCTTCCTTTATGATGTTCCTGGTCATCCCGTTCTTCCGGTGTATCGTTTGACTTCCCATACAAGCCTAGGAAGCCTAGAATATTCACGCAGAGATTCTTCGTCAGGTGCATCACGTTGATTGCCGAGCGGACCTCATGGACTTCCTAGTAGGGTAGCTCCCAAAATATAGATTTCTTCTTCCACATGGGTACGCGCTTATCAGGGCCGTTAGGAACAGGTTGGCTGCCAGGACCCTTTCCAAAGATTACTTTTAAATCTTTCACCATATCAAATACTTCAGCACCAGTACGGATGACAGGCTTCCCCCGGGGTTCTGCCTTGCCATTGAAATGCTGGCCTTTTTTCTTTAAGGGATGCTTGGGCGGAAGAAAACGACGATTGTACGGGTACACATTCTTCCTACATTTGTCCAGATATATACTTTCTGTGTGATCCAAACAGTGTGTGCATGCATTGTATCCCTTGTTTGACTGTCCTGAAATGTTACTAAGAGCTGGCCAATCATTGATGGTTACAAAAAGCAACGCTCGAAGGTGAAATTCCTCTTGTTTGTGCTCGTCCCACACACGTATACCTGGTTCGGCCCACAGCTGTAAAAGTTCATCAACTAATGGCCTTAGGTACACATCAATATCATTGCCGGGTTGCTTTGGACCTTGGATAAGCACTGGCATCATAATAAACTTCTGCTTCATGCACAACCAAGGAGGAAGGTTGTAGATACATAGAGTAACGGGCCAGGTGCTGTGACTGCAACTCTGCTCCCCAAAAGGATTCATGCCATCTATACTCAGACCTAACCATAAGTTCCTTGCATCAGCTGCAAATCTCGGGAACTCTCTCTCGATTTTTCTCCACTGCCGACCATCAGCGGTGTGCCTCAACTTATCGTCTTTCATACGATCTTCCATGTGCCATCGCAACAACTTCACATGATCTTTATTTCTGAACACACGTTTCAACCGTGGTATTATAGGAGCATACCACATCACCTTGGCAGGAACCCTCTTCCTGGGTGGCTCGCCCTCAATATCACCAGGGTCATCTTTTCTGATCTTATACCGCAATGCAGTGCATACCGGGCATTTATCCATATTCTCGTACTTCTCACCGCGGTAGAGGATGCAGTCATTAGGGCATGCATGTATCTTCTGCACGTCTAATCCTAGAGGGAAGACAAGCTTCTTTGCTTCGTACGTGCTGGCGGGCAATTCGTTCTTTCTTGGAAGCATCTTCTTCATCAGTACCAGCAACTTTTCGAATGACGAGTCAGTCACACCCGTCTGAGCCTTCCACTTCAGCAATTCCAATGTGCTACCCAGCTTCTTCTGGCCATCTTCACAAGTTGGGTACAACAATTTGTTGTGGTCCTGTAACATCTGCTCGAACTGCAACCTCTCCTTTTCTGTGTCGCAACCTCGCCGTGCATCAGAAATGACCCGGCCAAGATCATCAGCGGGCTCATCTGGTTCCCGTTCTTCATCCTGATCTTCTTCTTCATTGTCTTCCATTGCGGTATCACCATACTCAGGGAACATAGATCGGTAGTTGTCATCATCGTTCTCTTCTTCTTCATCATCGTCTTCCATCATAACCCCTCTTTCTCTGTGCTTGGTCCAAACATTATAGCCCGACATAAAACCGGACCGAAGCAGGTGGCTCTGAATGACTCTTGAGGAAGTGTAATCCTTCTCATTCCGAAATTCAACACATGGACAAAACATATAGCCACCACCATGTTTGTTCGCATCGGCTGCATCTCGAAAAGAATGCACGCCTTCTCTGTATGCGGCTGTGCGTCGATCACCGTACATCCATGGATGACTCATCTGTGTTATATGACAGTATATCAAATACAATCACGATCCTAAAAATTAGTACCACACGGTCTAAACGAGGAAATATAGTTGCTAACCTTTTAGAATAAGTAGAAATAAAGAGGAAGAGGTTTAAGCGTGGCTCAGGCATCTCATATCGTAGTTGTGTTCGGTGAACTGAAGCAGCATCGCTCTAACACACATTTCAACAAACACCTCTAGTGCATCAAAAAAAGTGGAGAGCAAGCACCCAGCCACAATCCTCCATCCAAGAAAAATGCAAGGAAGAGGGGAGAGGGGGGCTGTGCTATATATAGGCAGTGGACTTTAGTCCCGGTTTGAGACACAAACCGGGACTAAAGGTGGCGCACATGCGGGCTGCCCACCGTGTAGCCCTTTAGTCACGGTTTGGGACACGAACCGGGACTAAAGGCTCCTTACGGGCCGGGACTAAAGCCTCAAGGGAGGCATTGAGAATTGGGGCGACGTGGCCGGGCCTTTAGTCCCGGCCCAGAGGCAGGCCGGGACTAAAGGGTCCAGGCCAAAGGCCCGTTTTCCACTAGTGAAAGTTCTTCCTGCAAGGAACCTGTGTCCTACTAGTGTCGAGGAGGCCAAGAAAATCATTTGCCCTTTTGATTTGCCGCACATTAGATACCACACCTGCATCAATGATTGCCTCATTTATCGCGGGGAGTAAGCAAAAAAAACAGGTGTCTAGTGTGCAATGCTTCTCGATACAAGAAGGCAGGAAAGAAAGCTCCTCAGAAAGTTGTATGGTACTTTCCAATCACTCCCCGTCTGCAGCGGTATTTCGTAGATCCTAAGGAAGCAACACTCATGCGCTGGCACGCGGAGAGGAAGAACCCCCATGATGGAGATGACCCGAAGCGGGGACACCTCGCACATGCTAGCGAGTGGAGAGCGTTCAACGCCGAATATGGATTTTTCAGAGAAGATGCAAGGAACATCATGCTTGGTGCAAGTACCGATGGCATGAATCCGTTTGGAAACCAGAGCACCAACTATAGCACATGTCCCATCTTTGTATGGATGTACAACCTGCCCCCATGGAAGTGCATGAAGACAAAGTACATACACATGAGCAAGCTGATTCAAGGGCCTAAACAATCGGGAAATAGTATTAACGAGTATATGGGGTTCTGAAAGAGAAGCTAGACACGTTATGGAAATCGCCGGTCAAGACATGGTACGCCAGCACAAGAGATTATTTCTATATGAGAGTTGCACTGATGACAACGGTGCACGACTATCTCGATTACGGGTACACCTCAGGCCAAGTGTGCCAAGGATACCATGGATACACGAGGTGCATGGATGATACAACGTCTCAGGAGCTTACGTCAAGGAAAGATGGCATCATAGATGGCTCGAAAAGGATGACCCGTGGAGAAAACATGGAGATCTTTTCAATGGTTTGGTCGAGAATCGAGGACCTCCACGTAAGAGGAGCAGCGCCGAAATCAACGAGTTGTTGAATAACTGGGAACAGTGCCCCGTGCCAGGAATGATGGAAAAGGCACCGGAGCGGCTGCTGAAGGTATGGAAAACGAGGTCTGTTTTCTGGGACTTGGAGTACTAGCCCAATCACGACATGCCTCATTGCCTTGATGAAATGCATATCATGAAGAATGTCCTCGAGAGCTTCTTTGGCACACTAATCAACATGCAGGAGAAGACCAAGGATGGATCAGGAGGGATCTCTACATGCCCCGTAAAAAGTCACCGGAGGAGACGAAGACGGAGATGGCGGCAGGGCCAAGGGGAAGAAAAGTCAACAAGAAGGAGGAGAATTGTTGCCCCCCTTCTTTCTTCACCTTAAGTCCGAAGGAGACCGTTCAATTCATCAAGTGCCTTACGGAACCAAAGTCAGTTCCGGTTACTGCGGGAAGATAAGCAGATTTCTAGACACGAAGAACAAAAGGTTCAGCGGGATGAAGTCTCATGACTGTCACATGATGATGACGCAGATACTCCCAGTTTCCATTAGAGGGATAATGGACAAGCACGTCCATGAGACGCTTACTGGTCTTTGTAACTTCTTTGACATTATCTCTCGAAAGTCCATTAGTGTGAAGCAGTTCCAAAGGCTACATGAAGAGATCGTTGTCATGCTATGTGATCTTGAGATGTACTTCCCGCCCGCGTTCCTTGACGTCATGGTGCATCTGTGTGTCCACATCATGGATGACATCATCGACCTCAGGCCGACATTCCTTCATAGCATGATGTCGTTCGAGAGGATGAATAGGGTCATCAAAGGATTCGTTCGTAACATGTCCCATCCCAAGGGGAGCATCGTCCAGGGGTATCTGACCCAAGAGTGCATCTCCTTTTGCGAGAATTATATAGGCAAAGACGATCGTGTTGTTGGTTTGCCCGTCGACAAGCACCATGGGAGGTTCATAGGAGAAGGTCACAACAATGGCCGGAGGGAATTGCACGTGGACTACTCGGATCGACGAGACGACTTTGACAGGGCTAACTTATTAGTGCTACAACTCCTAGATGTGGTAGATGATTATGTGAAACTGCACAAAGAAATCATCGCAAAGAAGTACCGTGATACGGGGATGCGCAAGACGGAAGATGAAGTTACTGTAGAGCATAACGCCACTTTCTTGTGTTGGTTCAAAGAGCAAGTTCGTGCTAATCCCCCGGAAGAGGGCAGTTCAGACGGGTTTCTCATACACGTCTTAGCACATGGCCCCGCGCCCGAACTCGCATCCTATGAGGCATACGATATCAACGGGTACACGTTCTACATGGAGGCCAAAGACATGGCATTGATTACCAGAACTCAAGGGTTACAATTTAATGCGTTACTGACTCCAACGGCACAACTGAAAGATTCTACGAAAGGGTCGAAGAGATGTGGGAGCTTAACTACGCTGGAATGCACGATGCGATGATGTTCCGTGTCAGGTGGGCTAAGGCCGTCGTAAGAGAAAACAAGTATATCACTACCATGTCTATACCCGACGCAAAGAGCGCTACCGTGAACGTTAAAATTATCGTCAAAACTGAGCCATAGATACACACTAAGCACGTGACACAATGCTTCTTCATAACCGACCCGACCAATACCAGCCGTGTGGTCGTGAGGAGAGGCAAAAGGAACATCGTTGGAATGGATGGAGTCATCAACGAGGAAGACTACGACCAATACAGCAACCCAGTGAGGGAAAATGACGATGACGATGAAGCATATGTGAAAAGAAGAATCAAGACTATATTACCTAAGAAAGATCGTACTCCATCGTGTCGGAACAGAAGAATCAAGACAACAAACAAGAAAGGGAAGAAGCTTAATGTGAAACATCGTCGACGCAGCTAAGAAATAATAATTTATATATATGTATGTATTTTTTGTACGAAACAACACATGGTTCCGGTAATATTCGCGGAGTATGGGAGGGAGACGTTCTCGTCGACTCCGTTCCACGCCGTCGGAATAAAAACAAAAAACAAAAACAAAAAGGAGAAGGCAATACCAAAGAAAAAGAAAAGTAAACATAAAAGAAAAGGAAAATAATAAAAAGAAAAGAAAAGTAATAAAAGGAAAATAATAATAAAATTAAAATAAAACAATAAATAAATAAAGAAAAGAAAGTTAGAAGTAGCGCTTTTACTAGTACAGCCCTACTCCTATATGTCGTATAGCGGTTAGCAGTAGCGTTGTGTTAGTACAAGTGCTAGTGCTAAGTTAGCAGTGGCGCTGGTACTAATCCAGCGCTGCTGCTATTATTATTTAGTCAACCGTCCCCCTTCTCCCTTCGATCTCCTCTCTCCCTCTCATCATTCCCTCTCCCCCGATCCAACATCGTCGTCATCATCGTCTCGACGCCGATCCCCCCCCCCCCCACGTCGTCCCGCCTCCCTCGCCTTCACCGACCCCGACCCCATGCCTCCACCAGACGCCCTCCCCTCCTCCTCAAGTAGCAAAGCGGCGCTCCCCAATGTCGTGTCGCCTCCCTCGCCGTCGCCGACCCCAACCCCGTGCCCTCCTCCTAGGCCCGGTCCTAGGGGTGTGCCACCTGTGCGGGCGCACAGGGCCCCCAGTTTGTAGGGGCTCAAAACTTACTTACAGTTCTATTAGGTTGTTTTAATGATGTTAGATGGGCCTACATGCTCCAACGCTGACTGGGACTGCTCCCCCGTTGCGGCGCTGCTGGGCCTTCTGGTGTTGGCGAGCGATCGAGATGACACACGCCCACGCATTGATGCCTTATCGATCTCTCGATCTGTCCCTTCGTGTTCGTCTGTTCTTCCAGTTACAGGCAGGCGGCTAGGGCTTCCAGGCTCCAGCGCGACAGCGGAGTGATCATCAGGAGTCAGGAATCACGAAACCAGTAAGCAATTACCAATTAGTTATTAGTCCAGCCTTCAGCGCACCGGACAGGAAATAGCAATTAGTCCGGCCTCCATCAGGAGTCAGGAATCATCAGGAATCAGTGTCAGTGATTAGTCCAGCCTCCAACCTCCTTCACGTTCATGCAAATATGCAATGATGCAAATAGCAATTTTTTATTCTTTTTTCTCATCAGCAGGAGTCAGGAACCAGGAAGCGACAAGAATCAGCTAATCAGGATTTAGGAACCAGAACAACAATCAAGATTCAGATTTCAGAAATTAGGAACAAGAGCAGGAACCAGTGTCCGGCTTGCCGTGAGCTATTGTCCCTTGAGTGAGTTTTATTTCTGATCTTTTATATCAAGTTTGCAGCTAATTTTCTTATTTTCATCAATTAGGCGTCCAACATTACAAGATGCAATTTCAAGTCATGTCTTCACTTAGAAAACATGAATCTGGTTATCAAAAGCGTTTGAAGAAACAAAAAGCCGAGGAATTAATTCACTCTTAGTATGGAAATATGAACATTTAAGTGAAGACTTTACAATCAAGAATAGGTATGATTCTGTATATTTTTTCATTACTCCGTAAGATATTATGATCTCTACATTATATTATAGTTATAGTTATATAATTTTTTTAGTGAGGTAGGGCCCATTTTACAGTTCTGCACCGGGCCTTGAATTTCGTCGGCCCGGCCCTGCCTCCTCCCTTCCCCTCCCATGTGCGTCTCCGGTAAGATTACACTGCTCCACGCCACTTGTAGCTTGCTTTGTTGGAAACCTCCTATTCCACCGGGTGCTACTACGTGATTCTCTCTCACACTTCTCCCTCACGTAGCTTATCCCTGTAACTGATCTACCTAGTCTTACTGCATGTACTAGCTTAGTGGAGTTTGTTACGTGGTTAGTTGGAGTAGTGGCCGCACCTGCTGCTGCATGTACTTGTATATATGTAGTCTCCCAATGGATGAATGAATATGAGTTCAGCCTCTCTGTGTCTTTCTCTTCTATATGGTATCAGACACCTAGTTCTTCAACCTCGCTTCCGCTCCTCTCCGCCATGGACATCTTCTCAGACGGCAACTCGTCGCACTCCTCCAATCCCTTCGGCGACTCCACTCAGACCATCCCCGCCCACTTTCATACCATCCTCACCATGAATCCCACCACCCAAGTTCCCGTGCGCCTCCAGCAAGATCCGCCCAACTTCACCTCCTGGAGCTCCTTCTTCAATGCCCTTCTTCGCTCCTACGGACTCATGTAGCACGTGGATGGCACCGTTGACGCGCGCCTCCGTCGCTCCGACCCTGTCTTCACGCAGATCGACTGGTCCATTGTGCGGTGGCTCTATCTCACCATCTCCGACGAGATCATGACCACCGTCCAGCACGACGATGAGACAGCTTACACCCTCTGGACGGTGATCCGATCGCTCTTCCTCGACAACCGCACTCAGCGGGGCTGCCTCGCCCTTGAGGAGTTCCACACCATCCATCAGGGAAACCTCTCCGTCGGCGCGTTCTGCACCCGCCTCAAGGTGTTGGCGGACACTCTCCGGGACTGCGACATGGCGGTCGACGATCGCGCTCTCGTCACCAATCTGGTACGCGACATCAGCAACAAATTCTCTCACGCCGTATCGCAGATGACCTACGACGACACCAAGCTGCCGTCCTTCATCCATGCCCGCACGTACCTACTGCGCGAAGAACGCCGCATCGACCATGCAGCCTCGCAAGAGCCTGCCACCGTGTTGTTCGCCGGCCATGCTCCCGCGCCACCTGCCCCCGTCGCCCCGACTCCGGTGCCTTCCTCCCCATCTCCAGTCGACACCGGCGGTTCCCGCCAACGCAAGCGCCAGCGCAAGGGTGGAAATCCCGGCGGTGGCAACCCCAGCGGTGGCCCGCCCTCCAGCTCCCTCGCGCCTACTTCGTCCTACCCTGCTGCGACGGCCTTCCAGTTGCCTGCGCCGTGGACCCAGGGGTACAACCCTTGGACGGGCCTGGTCCAGGCTTGGGCCCTGCCACACCGTCCCACCCCTCGCCCACCCAGCGCTGGTCTCCTTGGCCCACGCCCGACGCCGCAGGGGCTCCTGGCGACCATGTACGGAGCCCCGCCGACACCGACAGCGCCTCCCGCAGCTCCAGTCGGCAACCCGTGGGATCACACTACGCTCTACACCGCCCTCAACCAGATCACCCAGCAGCCGTATGCCGGCGGCGGCGATTGGATTGTCGACACCGGCGCCACGTCGCATATGACAGCGGATCCCGGTATGCTCACCTCCTTCCTCCCGCATCCCTCCATCTCTCAAATCCTCGTCGGCAATGGTGAGCCTCTGCCTGTCTCTCGATCCGGTTCTGTCGCTCTCTCCACCACCTCCAAACCCCTTCTCTTATCTGAAGTTCTCGTTGCCCCAACTCTCATAAAAAATCTGATTTCAGTTCGTGCCTTGACCCGTGAAAATTTTGTCTCGGTTGAGTTTGACCCGAGGGGCTTTTCTGTGACGGATCTATTCACCCAAGTGGTCATCCTCCGATGTAACAACGATGGCGACCTCTACAACCTGCGACCAGAGCACTCCTCCACTCCGGCGGCTATCTGCACCTTGACCATCTCATCGGATCGCTGGCACCAGAGGCTGGGGCACCCCGGACGTGCTGCATTTGCTTCCATTCGTCGCAAGTCTGATGTGTTTGAGCTCCTCATTACTTTTCATGCCTACGTTACCACTCAGTTCCGTCGTCCGATCCTCGCCTTTCGCACAGACAATGGTAAAGAATTTGACAACTAAGCTTTTCGCACATTCCTCTCCTCCCACGGCATTCTCTTCCAACTTTCATGCCCATACACCTCCGCCCAAAACGGACGAGCCGAACGCATCATCTGCACACTCACGGAAGGACTGTGCACCCTTCTACTGCACGCCTCCATGCCATCCTCCTTTTGGCCGGACGCCTTAGCTACCTCCACCTACCTACTTAACCGACGACCGTGTCGACCACGTCAGCGCGCCACCCCCTTCGAGCTACTCTTCGGCTCCACACCCTCATATTCCCATCTTCGCGTATTTGGATGCCTCTGCTATCCAAACACCACTGCCACAGCCCCACACAAACTCGCTGCTCGATCACTGCCCTGCGTCTTCCTTGGGTACCCCCCTGACCACGTTGGCTACAAGTGCTTTGATCCCATCTCCGGACGAGTTCTTCTGTCCCGTAGTGTTTTCTTCGACGAGACCACCTTCCCATTTGCGCAGGCGGTTCGCTCTTCCTTGCCATGCGCACCACCAACTCTCTCCATCGACGAGTCTTCCAGGGATGTCCCTCCGCCACCGTGCCGCGGCCACCAGCCGGCCACTAGCCGGCCGCATGCGCGCCTGGCATCTCCCGCTGCAGTTCCTCGATCAGCTGCCATGCCAGCCACACCAGCATCTAACACAACTACCATGGCAGTGGAACCATCCGGCCACAACGCTGCCTTCCCTCTTGATTCTGTTGACATGGCATCACATTCTGCTGCCTTTGTGCCACGTTCTGCTACTACGGTAGCTGAATCCATCCTCGAGGCGACCGACTCTTCTACGGATGCACCAACGGCGTCCCCACCTTCCACCTCCCCGGCGGCCCCTCCGCCAACCCGACGCGCACCTCCGGTCGCGCCCTCCACATCAGCACACCCGATGACAACGCGCACCAAGGCAGGCATCCATTGCTGAAATTTTTTTGAAGACTACGTCCTCGTCTCCATCGCCCCACCGTCGCCCGTCCCATCGTCGGTTCGGGGCGCTCTCGGTGATCCTCACTGGAAGCAAGCGATGCAAGAGGAGTATGATGCCCTCGTCCGGAACCGCACGTGGTCCCTCGTGCCTCGACCGCCTGGCGCCCATGTCATATCCGGCAAGTGGATCTTCCGCCACAAACTTCGCACGGATGGGTCACTCGATCGCTACAAGGCCCGCTGGGTCGTTCGTGGCTTCTCGCAGCGGCCAGGCATCGACTACACCGACACCTTCTCGCCCGTCGTCAAGCCGGCTTCGATCCGTCTCGTTCTGCAGCTCGCCGCGGCTCGCTCATGGCCTGTACATCAGCTTGATGTGAAGAATGCATTTCTTCACGGCGATCTCTCCGAGCGTGTCTACTGTCAGCAGCCAGCTGGGTTCGTCGACGCCGCACGCCCAAACGATGTGTCCCTTCTGTCTAAATCCTTGTACGGATTAAAACAGGCGCCTCGTGCTTGGTTCCACAAGTTCACCGGCACTCTCAACGCCCTTGGATTCACGGCCACGCGATCGGACGCCTCACTCTTCGTCTTGCACCGAGCACGCAAGACCGCGTACCTTCTTCTCTACGTCGACGACATCATCCTCACAGCATGATCGATGGAGTTACTGCATCGCGTCATCACCCAGCTGCACCATGCTGTTGGTCTTAAGGACATGGGTACGCTGCAGTTTTTTCTTGGCATCCAGGTGCATCGCTCGTCCAATGGATTCTTTCTGCATCAAGGAGAATATGCAGAGGAGATACTTCAGCGCGCCGGCATGACCGACTGTCACACGGTCTCCACTCCAGTGGACACCAAGGCCAAGGTCTCGGCCCAGGATGGCGGTCTCGCTGACGACGCCTCATTCTACCGGAGCATCGTCGGCGCTCTCCAGTATCTTACTCTGACGCGGCCCGACCTTACTTATGCCGTGCAGCAGGTATGCCTTCACATGCATGTGCCACGGCAACCTCACTGGACAATGGTCAAGCGCATTCTGCGCTACGTTCGTGGCACGACGACACATGGTCTCACCATCGCCGCCTCGTCGCCATCTGAGCTCATTGCCTACACTGTTGCCGACTGGGCCGGTTGTCCGGACACACGTCGATCCACGTCTTCATATTGCGTCTTCTTCGGCGGCTCCCTTATTTCGTGGTCGTCTAAGCAGCAACCGACCGTATCTCGTTCTAGTGCCGAGGCGGAATATCGGGTGGTCGCCAATGCCGTCGCGGAGTGTTGTTGGGTCCGGCAACTTCTTCCTGAGCTGCACGCTGATCTGTAGAAGGCCACCATCGTGTATTGTGACAATGTATCGGCAGTCTACCTCGCACAGAATCCCGTCCATCACCGCCGCACGAAACACATTGAGCTTGACATACATTTTGCTCGAGAGAAGGTGGCTCTTGGTCAAGTCCGCGTACTACATGTACCTACATCGCAACAGTTTGCTGACATCATGACTAAAGGGCTTCCGGTCGCTGTCTTCAACGAATTCAAGTCCAGCCTATGCGTCTCCAACGGCGACGCTGTGACTGCGAGGGGGTGTTGGAAACCTCCTATTCCACCGGGTGCTACTTGTTGAAATTGGTAGTGGGCTTTAGGCCCATTAGAGAATTTCAGAAAAATCTCCAAGGGCCCATGTAGGTGGTGGCATGACAAGGTGGTGGGAGTTTAGTCCCACCCCTCTAGTGGAGGAGAGTTTGGACCCCTTTATAAGGGTCTCTCTTCCACATGCTATTGGAGAGTGAGAAGAGAAGGTGCCCTCGCGCACTCCTCCTCCGCCGCCCGCCTCGCCACGCCTCGTCACGATGCGCCGCGGGTTGCGGGAATGAGCCGAGCCGAGCTCATACCTACGCGCTTATTTTTGCCGGTCAGGAACGGAGAATACGTAACGGACACGGCACGATCCGAGACGTCGGATCGTGGGCTGTTACCGACTCGGACGTGGGTTCGGCCCACGTCTCTCCACCCAACCGCCTTTATAAGCAGGCCATCGCCTACCCTAGCCGTCACGAGAATCAGATCACATCTGCCTCACGCGTTCGTTCCTTGACTGTTGCTGCCGCCGGCGACTCCGTCCCGTTTACCGCGTACACGGTCTACGGGAGAGCAGGCCTCCGAAACCTCGCATCTCCGGTTCCTGTACGGGAGAGAGGCGATTAGGTTTTTGGGGAGCGATCACGCGACTGCTCGCCTCCGTCCGTCTGCTTCGTCTACGTCTGCGTCGCCCTTGTCATCGCCATGTCTTCACCAAGCGAAGCTGACCGTCTCCGCGAGAACACCGAAGCTGAGAAGAAGGCGGCAGAGGATACTGCCGCCGCCGCCGCTGCTACTACGGCCAACTGGCCGAACGGAGGGTATGATGTGTTCGTCTCTCTCCTGTTTTTGTCTGCACTAGTAGTATTGCCTATATGCGTAGATATTTCTGCTATATGCGTAGTACTTGCTAGTATACTCCGTGATCAGTATGTCATGAACCTAGTCAATGCCATGTTAGTAATTATTTCATGGATTAATCTGCTCGGAAAATTGCCTATTTACTCAACAATCCAAAAACCTAATGTCTGTAGGAATTTTTCGAGTAATGGTTTTGCTGCTGCACTGAAACCGGATAAGTTTACCGGTACTTTTTTCAAGCGTTGGCAAACGAGAACCACCTTATGGCTCACAGCTATGAACGTGTTCTGGGTAGCCGGTGTCACTCCTACAGAAACTATCACTCCTGAACAGGAGAAGATGTTTAAGGAGGCTACCGTCCTATTCCTTGGAGCTGTCATTAGCATGATCTGAGATAAGCTGGTTGATGCATATTTACATATGCATGTTGCCAAGGACTTGTGGGAGGCGCTCGAATCTAAATTCGGGGCCACCGATGCTGGGAGTGAGATGTATGTTATGGAGCAGTTCCACGATTACAACATGGTTGACAACCGTTCTGTATTGGAACAAGCTCATGAGATAATATGCATAGCTAAGGAACTTGAGGTTCTTAAGTGCAATTTGCCGGGGAAGTTTGTCGCGGGCTGTATAATTGCTAAGCTCCCTAATTCCTGGAGAAACTTTGCTACTACTCTGAAACATAAGAAGCGTGAGTTCTCAGTAGAGGACATCATCGGCCATCTGAGTGTTGAGCAGAACTCGAGAGCAAAGGACTCCAATGGAAAAGCGGTAGAAAGCTCTTCTGCTGCCAATATGGTACATCAGAGGAACTTCAATTCTCACAAGCCCAAGGGAAAGAATTCTGTCCAACAGAATACCGACTTCAAGAAGAAGGGAACGAAGCCCTTCAAGAAGAATAAGAAGGGAGATGGCTGCTATACTTGTGGTTCAGAGGAACATTGGGCGAACAAATGCCCAAACAAGTAGAAGAAGCCGGCGCAGGACTCCAAGTCTGCCAACATGATTGTGGGCAACAATGAAAGTGGTGCATCTGGGTACGGTAATTTACTTACTGTATTTACAGTTTGTCAGTGCACCGATTGGTGGGTGGACACGGGTGCAAATATTCATGTGTGTGTTGACTTATCATTGTTCTCTTCTTATCAGGCCACCGGTCGCGGGTCCGTATTGATGGGGAATGGCGCGAGTGCTTCTGTTCTTGGTGTTGGCACAGTCGATCTGAAGTTTACTTCGGGAAGGATCGTGCAACTGAAGAACATGCAGCATGTCCCCGCCATCAAGAAGAATCTCGTTAGTGGCTCCCTTCTGTGTAGAGAAGGGTTTAAGTTGGTATTCGAGTCTAATAAAGTAGTAATTACGAAATATGGACTTTTCGTTGGAAAAGGTTATGAATGCGGAGGTCTGTTCCGCCTTTCTCTTGCAGATTTTTGTAATAAAGTCGTGAACAATATTCATTCGAGTGTTAATGAATCTGAGGTTTGGCATTCACGTCTTTGTCACATAAGTTTCGGTGTTATGTCGCGGCTAGCAAAACTGAATTTAATCCCAACTTTCACTTTAGCCAAAGGTTCTAAGTGCCATTCCTGTGTGCAAGCAAAGCAACCTTGCAAGCCTCACAAGGCTGCAGAGGAGAGACACTTGGCACCATTAGAACTCATACATTCTGATCTTTGTAAGATGAATGGTGTGTTGACTAAAGGTGGAAAGAAATACTTCATGACATTGATAGATGATTCCACTAGATTTTGCTATGTGTATCTGTTAAATACTAAAGATGAGGCTCTACACTACTTTAAAATCTATGAGGCAGAAGTTGAGAATCAACTTGAAAATAAAATTAAACGAGTCCGGTCTGATCGTGGTGGAGAGTACTTCTCAAACGAATTTGACTCATTTTGTGCGGAACACGGTATTATTCATGAGAGGACGCCTCCCTATTCACCCCAGTCAAACGGGGTTGCCGAGCGGAAAAACCGTACTCTAACTGATTTGGTTAACGCCATGTTAGATACATCGGGTTTATCGAAGGCATGGTGGGGGGATGCTATATTGACCGCGTGTCATGTCCTGAATAAAGTTCCTACAAAAGATACTGATGTCACTCCCTACGAGGAGTGGTCGAAGAGAAGGACGACGCTCTCGTACTTACGTACTTGGGGCTGCTTGGCGAAAGTCAATGTACCGATCCCCAAGAAGCGTAAGCTTGGACCAAAGACTGTGGATTGCGTTAATTTGGGATACGCTAAGAATAGCGTAGGCTATAGATTTCTAGTAGTGAAATCTGAGGTACCTGACGTGAAGGTCGGTACAATAATGGAGTCGAGGGATGCTACATTCTTCGAGGATATATTTCCCATGAGAGATATGCAAAGCACTTCTAGACAGGAATCTGAGATAACTCCTGAGCCTGCCATTCCTATGGAATACTATGAACAAACACATGATGAAAATCCTGAGGAGGATGACGAGGAAGCCCGTGGTAGGGGCAAGAGACAAATGACTGCAAAGACCTTTGGTGATGATTTCTTCGTATACCTCGTGGATGATAATCCCTCTTCTATTTCAGAAGCGTATGCTTCTCCAGATGCTGATTACTGGAAAGCCGCGGTCCGTAGCGAGATGGATTCCATCATGGCTAACGGGACATGGGAAATCACTGATCGTCCCTATGGTTGCAAACCATTGGGATGCAAGTGGGTGTTCAAAAAGAAGCTTAGGCCCGATGGTACGATTGAAAAGTACAAGGCTAGGCTTGTGGCCAAGGGCTATGCCCAGAAAGAAGAGGAAGATTTCTTCGATACTTATTCACCTGTGTCTAGACTGACCACCATTCGAGTACTACTCTCATTGGCGGCCTCTCATGGTCTTCTCGTTCATCAAATGGACATTAAGACAGCTTTCCTGAATGGAGAGTTAAATGAGGAAATCTATATGCAACAGCCAGATGGCTTTGTGATAGAAGGTCAGGAAGGAAAGGTGTGTAAGTTGCTGAAATCTTTATATGGTCTGAGACAAGCACCTAAGGAATGGCATGAGAAGTTTAATACAACTCTGACATCTGTTGGCTTTGTTGTTAATGAAGCTGACAAATGTGTATACTATCGCCATGGTGGGGGCGAAGGAGTTATATTGTGCTTGTATGTTGATGACATACTGATATTTGGAACCAACCTCAAAGTAATTGAGGAGGTTAAGTCTTTTCTGTCTCAAAACATTGAGATGAAGGACCTTGGGGTGGCTGATGTTATCTTGAACATCAAGCTGTTGAGAGATGATGAGGGTGCGATTACACTTCTGCAATCCCACTATGTTGAGAAGATTTTGAGTCGCTTTGGATATTCAGACTGCAAAATTTCTCAAACACCATATGATCCTAGTGTGCTTATTAGAAAGTTGAAGGGCACAGCTATAGATCAATTGAGATTCTCTCAAATTATCGGTTCACTTATGTACCTAGCTAGCGCAACGAGGCCTGACATCGCATTTGCTGTGAGCAAACTTAGCCGGTTTGTTGCAAACCCAGGTGATGTTCATTGGCGTGCTGTTGAAAGAATTATGCGCTACTTGAAAGGTACTGTCAACCACGGGCTTCACTATATGGGATTCCCATCGGTACTTGAAGGGTATAGTGATGCGAATTGGATCTCTGATGCTGATGAGATGAAGGCCACCACTGGGTATATGTTTACTCTTGGGGGTGGTGCTGTTTCCTGGAAGTCTTGCAAGCAAACGATCTTAACAAGATCGACAATGGAAGAAGAGTTAACAGCATTAGACACATCTAGTGTCGAAGCAGAATTTCTTGGAGATCTTTTGATGGACTTACCTGTGGTTGAGAAGCCGGTTCCGGCTATCCTTATGAACTGCGATAATCAGACGGTTATTGTTAAAGTGAAGAGTTCAAAGGACAATATGAAGTCCAACAAACATATAAGAATGAGATTGAAGTCTGTCAAACGTTTGAGAAACTCCGGAGTGATAGCGTTGGATTATATCCAAACGGCTAAGAATCTGGCAGATCCCTTTACTAAAGGGTTATCACGTGTTGTGATAGATAGTGCATCGAGGGAGATGGGTATGAGACTCACATGAGTTGCCATGGTAGTAACCCAACCTATATGATCGGAGATCCCGTGAAGTAGGACCTGGTAAACAAGCCAGTGGTGAACTGAGGAGAGTAATTTTACTAACCCACTCCGTTGGAGATGCAATACTCTCGGATACTGTATGGTAGGATGATTATTGTCTTAATGTGTTCTAAAGCTTATATGTAAGCAAGATGCTGTCCTACAGAGCGGTCTTTGGAGGAACACACCTATATGAGCTTGACTGCTGGTCACAGTCTATGAGATTTGGGTGATCTCTAGTAAACTCATGAATAGGCCAGGAGTGTGACTAATATGCTCCACCCGAGGGGTCACCTTCGGCAGTCTAGTACTAGTAAGACTTGTGGTGAAGCTCCTTTACGCCAAACTGACAATTCAAGGCATAGTCCATTGTTCAGTTGTAAAGGGGTGTAGCTACTTGTTCTAGGTGAAGCTCAACCTTAACAGGTCTTCACTGAAATGCTAGTGGAAATTGGCAATGCTGGTATATTAAAACAGTGATTGGAACGAGAGAACACGATGTGCCCTTGAGATCTGGTGGGGGATTGTTGAAATTGGCAATGGGCTTTAGGCCCATTAGAGAATTTCAGAAAAATCTCCAAGGGCCCATGTAGGTGGAGTTTAGTCCCACCCCGCTAGTGGAGGAGAGTTTGGACCCCTTTATAAGGGTCTCTCTTCCACATGCTATTGGAGAGTGAGAAGAGAAGGTGCCCTCACGCACTCCTCCTCCGCCGCCCGCCTCGCCACGCCACGCCTCGTCACGACGCGCCGCGCCGCGGGTTGCGGGAATGAGCCGAGCCGAGCTCATACCTACGCGCTTATTTTTGCCGGTCAGGAACGGAGAATACGTAACGGACACGGCACGATCCGAGACGTCGGATCGTGGGCTGTTACCGACTCGGACGTGGGTTCGGCCCATGTCTCTCCACCCAGCCGCCTTTATAAGCAGGCCATCGCCTACCCTAGCCGTCACGAGAATCAGATCACATCTGCCTCACGCGTTCGTTCCTTGACTGTTGCTGCCGCCGGCGACTCCGTCCCGTTTACCGCGTACACGGTCGACGGGAGAGCAGGCCTCCGAAACCTCGCCTCACCGGTTCCTGTACGGGAGAGGGGCGATTAGGTTTTTGGGGAGCGATCACGCGACTGCTCGCCTCCGTCCGTCTGCTTCGTCTACGTCCACGTCGCCCTCGTCATCGCCATGTCTTCACCAAGCGAAGCTGACCGTCTCCGCGAGAACGCCGAAGCTGAGAAGAAGGCGGCAGAGGATACTGCCGCCGCCGCCGCTGCTGCTACGGCCAACTGGCCGATCGGAGGGTATGATGTGTTCGTCTCTCTCCTGTTTTTGTCTGCACTAGTAGTATTGCCTATATGCGTAGATGTTTCTGCTATATGCGTAGTACTTGCTAGTATACTCCGTGATCAGTATGTCATGACCCTAGTCAATGCCATGTTAGTAATTATTTCATAGATTAATCTGTTCGGAAAATTGCCTATTTACTCAACACTACTACGTGATTCTCTCTCACACGTTCTCCCTCACGTAGCTTATCCCTGTAACTGATCTACCTAGTCTTACTGCATGTACTAGCTTAGTGGAGTTTGTTACGTGGTTAGTTGGAGTAGTGGCCGGACCTGCTGCTGCATGTACTTGTATATATGTACTCTCCGAATGGATGAATGAATATGAGTTCAGCCTCTCTCTGTCTTTCTCTTTTATATGCTTGAACTGAATTTTCGTTAACTACCTTGCCTGACATGACAAAACAAAATCTCCACAAACATGAGATTGGGTGACTTCATTTTAGTAGACAAATGCAGTGCTGAGATGTTTGTGTTACTACTTAAATCGAAACAAATTGTCAAAGAATAATCAAATTTTAAATAAGAAGCAGCAACACAAATATTTCAAACAAATCTATATCGAACCAGAAAAAAAATTAGTGCGTGACAGTGCTTACATCGCGGACAATGGCTGCATCCTGTTTAAGGGATGGCGACCTGCTCACTCGCAAGTGCAACGGAGAGGAAGCGCATCGTGTGATAGCTGATAAGGCAGGCAGGTTAATTGTTCAGATAGAATAGCATGCAAATTCAGAGATTTCAAGCAATTAGGATTCAGAGATCTACTTCACTCAAGATCGACATTAGTTCGTTGATGAACTGAACTATCCTTACAGCAAGCTAGTCATACCTTCTGCACAATGTAGAACCAACAGTAGTACCGACTCCTTTTTAATTAATTAGGCTGCTCCTCCCCAGTCCTTCCTTATCTGAAAGTACTACCTCATGTCCAGGTACACTTTCCCATCAGCGTCCATAAACTGCAAACAAAATTCGGACATACATACGCCGGTATAAGATAGATTCACTGGAACAAAATAATTGCACATCATCTCTTTGTAGAGACTTTTTATGTCTGGTACATGACGTTATGATCTCGGATTTAGTACAATAGGAACTCGTCGCAAATATACCTTTAAGGCTGAAGAATACATATGCCAAATAAATTAAACATATGTAGTATCAAATGAACATGTTGAATAATATATCACATTTTATAACCTATTCGAGCACACTCCGTTTGATGACATCTGGTTTCTTTTTATAAGTTGATGCATGTGCATTTTTCCTCCATGTGGTTCAAGGCAGATGAGAGATAAATAGGAAGTTAAATGAAATTGCTGCCAATGCAATTTTGATATGTTAAAATATAATCTTTTGATGTTGTGGATACTTGCGTTTGACACTTGTGCATAATCTTGATTTTTGATGTGAGCAATTCTATTGAACATACATGATGTGTTTTTATTCGCAAACTATTTTGTTTAAGGAAGTCTGAAATATGTATAAATCATGAATGTCTGAGTGGCCTATGTTTTGCCGGAATGTTGATTCCTTTCCGTTCCGGCAAATTTCAGGCGCTCCATATGTCTACTTTTTTAGCAAAGGTGATGCCGAAAATTTTCGTGAATTTCGACGTGACTTGTGCTAGAAACTAGGACATATCGAGTGCCCGAGAATTGCTCGAAAGGGGAATAAATCAACATTCCGACCAAATATAGACCCATTTTTATTATTCATGTTATTCGGCTAGAATTAAACTATTATACTTAAATACTTGTAGGAAATTAATATGTCTAGCCACCACGAAGCCGAGGGTTCTGTTCGCATCGAAGAAGACCATTTTGAGGAAGCAAATCTTTATTTCAATTACCTGGATGAACACCAGATGCGGATGCAAGGTGGCAGTGAGACAAACCCCGGCACCGACACCGGCACGACAGTGGCATCGACACCAAGATCGGCGATGATGCTGACGTAGCCGATGAAGGACCGAAGTCGAAGAGGGCAAGAAAACCAAAGGAGCTCGGCACCGGAAAAATAGTGGTCACGGCGATGCAGCCCACGAAATTAGAGCCAACGGCGCTGGAGGAAGTGCGCAATTGCCACGACAATCAACTAGGATGCATCCTGAGGGAAATTGCCAACATCAACGACATAAAGTTATGACCGATACCACATATGGAGCAGACACTCTTAACGAAGTTGCACAATAGGTTCTTGTTCCCAGAACGGATTGAAAAAAAACTTTCATGGGATGACGAACCTATGATAAAGATAAACAACAAGGCAATGGTGACGTTCACCAACACCTTGTTCGCCTGGAAAGTAAGGGTAAAAAAGCGATTGTGAAGAACAAACCGTGGTCCAAGATTCATGCTGACAATCCGACAATAGCGGAAGAGGACTTCAAAAAATTCAAGGAGACTTGCGCTACAGAAGAACTCCAGAAAAAGTCGGCGTAAATGAAGGAGCTCCAGGCCAGGAACACGCATATGCACCGCCTTGAAAGCCGTGGTTGCGAGGGGATGAGGCACGTATGGGCCAAGGAGGACGCCGAACGTGAAATTCACGGAATCCCAGACCCCTTGGTGGAGTTCACCGGCCCGCAAGAGCGTGACTGGATGAGGGGAAGAAACAAGTAGGACCCCATCAATAAGAACTTTTACACGGACCCGAACACAAGGGAGTTCATCAGACTACTAGTAATTGTCATATTACCATCTTATATTAATTAGCTTTCAATCAATTCGACAACAAGTTTTGTCATATTTGTAAACCATCCACGTTCCTTTGCAGAAAGAGCAGCACCAAAACGCAGCCGAAAGCGACGAGTCGTCTCAGTCATTGGCGAGGCCCAAGTGATATAAACCATTCAACCGGGCCTTGAACATACTGAAAAATGTCTCAGTGGACAAACCTCCGTCGTATGGACGTGTGCATGGCGTCAGAGATGGCGCCTCGTGGAATAAGTGCTACCACGAGAAGCTAGAGGAAAAAAGGTAGAGACGGATGCTTACTCAATTAACCATCGACGAGAAGGTCGCGCTTGCGGTCGATAAGAGGCAAGCTGAGACCAAAGAAGAGTTGGTCAAGGTAGTCGAAGATAGGGTCAATGCAGTTGTGGCAGCTAGTTTGGCCAACTTGATTCTCGCAGTTTTTGATTAGCCGAAGAGGAATCCAGAAAAAGGGCCACATGACTTCCCCTTCTCAGGTTTGTCGGGAGCAATTCGGCGAACATCGCACCACCAGCACATGCTCACGCAACCGCACAAGCTCCCATACCAGGCCTCGCTCCAGTTCATAGCAGGTCGTCCTCCGTCTCTGGCGTGCTCGGCGGGTGTCATGGTTTTATCACAGCAGATGTCCTCGTGAAAGGACTTAATGAAGGAGCCATCACACCTTGGTGGCGACTCAAAGGGGGTGAGCGAAAGCGAGACTCAGATTTACCCAGGTTCGGCCCCTCGTGTGGAGGTAAAAGCCACGTCCTGCTTTGTGTAGATTGATGATGGTTTCGATTACAAGGAGGACATAACTCGCCTGACCTAGCTCTCGATGATTTCGAACTTGCCCTATCTTCCCCAGGGACTCGCCTTTATATACAGGTCGAGGCGCTAGGATTTACAATAGTCCTAGCCACGCTACAGATCGTGGTTTTCCATATCTCTAACTCGCTGTGCTTTCCAAAACTGGAAACCTCCTTGGTGGCCTATCCTCTGTATAGCTCCTGAACCGCCATCCGACTCCCGGGCCCCCTGGGCCAAGGCTTGTATTACCAAAGGATGAGTCGCCCCTTCTGTGACCCGGCCCAGTTAGGGCGGGTTACACCGCAGGTAATATCCCCAACATTAGGCCCCAGATTGACTTGAATTTGTTCACGCCAATAAACTTCCACTCATTTTGGGGCAACTTGTATCACTCCCATCCTTGGACAAACGACAAGCCGCCATCCGTCATGAATTGTTTGAGCCACCAAGCAGATTTTGATGACATCACTTTTTCCCTCCAATTTCGGGACTTAATGATGCAACCACCCAACAGATCTTTCTCATCTCCATTTAGTTATCCCAAAAATTCAGGTGCCATCATTGCCAATTTCCAGTCTGTCGCCTATGTTCCCGCGCATGTCGTCTCGATTCCAGCACTTGGCCTTTAAATAACCACAGGGGGGAGTGGGGGCACCGTCACCTACCCCCACTTCGACTTCCTCGTCAGTCTTCGTCTTCCTCGCGCCTGCGCCCTTGTCTCCTCGCCGTTCCCGAAGCTTCGTCGCCAGCCATCGTGGTCCGGACGTCTCCAGGCCAACCGAAGGCACATGATCCGCCGCAAACCTTCCGCTTCCTCCTCCGGGGATCATCCTTCTTTTTCAGGTAAGCATCTCTCCCCCATTAGGGTTAGACTTTGCCGCCATGCTCGTCTAGATTAGCTTCAGAATGCAACGATGATCCCCTTGCTTGTTTAGATCCAACGATTATACTTCCGATAGATCCTCCGTAGTAGTAAAGCGCGGTAGCATCGCCGCATCTGCTGGTCATTTCGATGTTCTTACTTCATAGATTCATACGGCACCCCTGTCGCATTCTTGCGTTCGTAGTTTTCACAATTTCGTCAAGCATTACCTCTTTAATTTGATCCACCCGTAGATCCGTATTTCATTGCTTGCTTTTAGAAACTTGTTTATCCCACTCCAGGAATATTCCTAAGGAAAAAATCCTTTCTGAATCGCCACTCGCCATCTTCCACCACAGCGAGTTAGAACATTGCCAAAGCTATGCCTTCGATCGCCGAAGGGCGAGTTATAACGCCTTCGTAGTCATATCATAGATCGCTCAACTGGCGAGTTAGAATATCCAGGTCTCTTGTCACCTAATGGCGAGTCATAAGGTCCATACAGACATATTGTAGATCTCCAACTTGCGAGTTACCACGTTTTATGATCCTTAATGAGCCGCCTTGTTTTTCTTTTTTGTATTCATGGTTAGCGTCTCGAAATGCGATTGGCTACCAACCAAGATTAATAACGCCTTTGTCGAGAAATTTGTCAAGTCGGGTGATACGTCCATTTTGCATCATGCTTTCATGTTGATATTTATCGCTTTATGGACTATTATATTACTTTGTGGTATCATACTTATGCCTTTTCTCTCTTATTTTGCAAGGTTTATTTGAAGAGGGAGAATACCGGCAGCTGGAATTCTGGACTAAAAAAGGAGCAAGTCTGAGTCCTCTATTTTGCGCAACTCCAAATGCCCTGAAAATCAACGTGGAATATTTTGGGAATATATAACAAATATTGGGCGAAAGAAGTGCCAGAGGGGAGGAGCCAGGGGCCCAAAAGCCTCGTGGTCGCGGCCTATCCCCTGGCCGCGGCAATAGGGCTTGTGGGCACCCTGTTGGCCCACTGGCCCCCCTCTTTCGCTATATGAAGGGTTTCGTCCGGAAAAAAATCAGGGTGGAGCTTTTTCATGGATTCTCCGCCGCCACGAGGCGGAACTTGAGCAGAACAAATCTAGAGCTCCGGCAGGACGATCCTGCCGGGGAAACTTCCCTCCCGGAGGGGGAAATCGTCGCCATCGTCATCACCAACACTCCTCTCGTCGGAGGGGAGTCATCTCCACCAACATCTTCATCAGCACCATCTCCTCTCCAAACCGTAGTTGATCTCTTGTAACCAATCTCCGTCTCGCGACTCCGATTGGTGCTTGTAAGGTTGCTAGTAGTGTTGATTACTCTTTGTAGTTGATGCTAGTTGGATTACTTGGTGGAAGAGTTTATGTTCAGATCCTTGATGCTACTCATTACACCTCTGATCATGATTATGATTATGCTTTGTGAGTAGTTACTTTTGTTCCTGAGGACATGGGATAAGTCATGCTAATAATAGTCATGTTAATTTGGTATTCGTTCGGTATTTTGATTTGTTGTATGTTGTCTTTTCCTCTACTGGTGTCATGTGAATGTCGACTACATAACACTTCACCGTATTTGGGCCTAGAGGAAGGCATTGGGGAGTAGTAAGTAGATGATGGGTTGCTAGAGTGACAGAAGCTTAAACCCAAGTCTATGCGTTGCTTCGTAAGGGGCTGATTTGGATCCACTAGTTTAATGCTATGGTTAGACGTTGTCTTAATTCTTATTTCGTAGTTGCGGATGCTTGCGAGAGGGGTTAATCATAAGTGGGATGATTGTCCAAGTAAGGGCAGTACCCAAGCGCCGGTCCACACACATATCAAACTATCAAAATAACGAACATGATGAAACTAGCATGACAGAAATTCCCGTGTGTCCTCAGGAGCGTTTTTCCTCTTATAAGACTTTGTTCAGGCTTGTCCCTTGCTACAAAGAGGATTGGGCCACTTTGCTCCACCGTTGCTACTACTTGTTACTTTTCACTTGCTACGTTTCACCTCATTACACCATCACTTGTTACCGCTACTTTCAGTGCTTGCAGTTATTACCTTGCTGAAAACCGTGTATCAGAGCCTTCTGCTCCTCGTTGGGTTCGACACACTTACTTATCGAACGGACTACGATTGTTCCCCTATACTTGTGGGTCATCATCAGGTCATCTTGATTGTAAGGAAGTCATTGGTTGGCGGACCGCCCCAGGCGAGGTGATTCCCAATCCCGCCGAGGGAGAAGTAGTTATTTTCATTGATCATCTTGAACGTGGCTTCAAACCGCACGTGTCAAAGTTCTTTAGAGACGCTCTGCATTTCCTCAACGTTCACCTTCAGGATCTGGGACCCAACTCCATCAGCAACCTCTACCAATTCCAAGTATTTTGCGAGGCATACCTGCAAATAGAGCCCACAGTTCCATTATTTTGGAACTTCTTCCATCTGAATTGCCAGACCAAATTTTCCAACGGGCCCAACTTGGAACTCGGGGGGTCAACATCCAGCAGCGCCGCGAACGTGGATTTCCGTCTGTCCTTCTGCCCAGCCATCCCAAAGGCTAGGCCGAGTCTTGGTTTTATTGCTGTGACACTTCTCCTCCCCGTGAGAACCCACTTCCGGATTATAGGGAAGATCGCTTACCCATGGACTTCAAGCTGCCAGAGAAACTTACCGAAGAAGAAGAATCGGAGTTCATCCCCATCTTCTCCGAGCTGCGGTCTTTGACCAACAATGGGCTCACCGGGGTTGACCTATTCCGTTGCTGGGTGGAGTGGAATATTCTTCCTCTGAGTCGCCGGGATGGTCTGATGTGCGAGTACGATGGCAGCGTGGACCATCCCCAATGCTTTTTTCATGGAAGAATCCCCGAGAAAGACATTGTTGACATAATCAAGAAGTTAACCAGCGAGTCCTTGGAAAACTGTGCCAAGGTCTGGCTCAAGCCTTTCTGTCTCTCCAACCCGGCTCCATCGGTAACAATCTAAGTTGCCTCCTTTTACGTTTTTCAACATATGTGCCAATGTTCCGGGTTTGAAATTTGATTCTATCCACCAGAAAGTTGATGCATTTTGGTCTCGAAGGCCAAAGGTGACTGCCCAGAAAACAACTAAGCCGCCACCGAAGAAGAAGAAGAAGAGCAAGGGCAAAACTGTCGTCAAGGATTCATCCGTCGTCGGCGAGTCCCGAGCTGGCGAAGTACAACCAGAGGTAAAAATTTACCCTTTTGTTTGTCATCATTATGTTCCGACTTATGCTTATGTCCAGTTACCTTTGTGCGTTGGACGATGGCTATGAGAGCCAAAATGACGCGGTCGAGGTAATTTCTATTTCTTCCGCCTCAACTTCCTCTTCACCTAGGCCGGCCACGCGAATTTGTGGAAAAGTTCCCATGTCTCACCCCAATGCTTGTCTGGACCCTGATTTCCTTTTAAAGGCGGCGAAGTATCCTCCCAAACGTAAAACCCGAAGCCGTTCTGGCGACTTAGTTTCCGGGTTACCTGAAAAGACAACCGGTCGGAAGCGCACAAGTGAGGTATACTCCTGTTGAACACTCTCCCACTTGTAGAAAATATGATTCACAACTCGTTCACTCTTTGAACTTTCATTCTTTCAGGTCTCTCCTCCTTTGTCTAGCGACTGAGTGATGTCAGCTCTTCCACCAATGATTCGTGTACAGGGGTAAGTTCTTTTATTAACCTTTTTCCTTCTTAATGATGATATTTGTTCTAACTTTGACGTCTTCATCTCAGAGCACAAGCAGAAAAGAGAAAAACTGGCGACTTGTCTTCTGCTCCTAAGACGATTGAGGTGTTAGGCGTGAGCACTCTGCCCCAGAGTTTGATGAAGACCAAGCGACGGCTCGTGATGATCCTGTGGATGACTTTCCTGATGTCCGGGTCGACTCTCCAGGCCCTCTAAAGGAAACCACGGAAAATGTTAACCCGCCGTGCTCTTTCAAGGCGACTGAAGATCTAGATACCATAATTATTACTAGTACTGGCTACTCCAAACCTACAGCAGCGGTGTTATCCAAACATGCATCAAAAGAGTCCCATCCTTCCGCAGAAGAAGATATCACTAAGCTGAAGCTTCCCCATTATCAGAAGCTCGAATTTGAACAACTCTGCTCTGGCTTCGTAAGTCGTCTGGAGACGAGTCATGAAATGGAGGAGAGCTTGATCAACATGATGAGAGTCAAACATGAGGTACGTCCTTTATTATGTGTTCTTCCACCCATTAGCCTTCGAGGAGACTAGTCTTGCTTGATGAAATTATGTTTGTTGCAATATCTGGTAGACCCATGTCTGTCCATAGCCCCCAAGGGCCGGGTCATCTTTTGAAATATGAGGCGGGTCTTGAATTGATAGAATCACTTGGCACTGTAGCCCCCAAGGGCCGGTTCATCTTTTGAAAGATGGGCCGGGTATTGTATTAGATGAAAACTTCAACCTGTAGCCCCCAAGGGCCGGGTCATCTTTGGAAAGATGAGTCGGGTCTTGTATTAGATGAAAACTTCAACCTGCAACCCCCAAGGGCCGGGTCATCTTTGGAAAGATGAGTCGGGTCTTGTATTTGAATGAAAACTTCAACCTGTAGCCCCCAAGGGTCGTGTCATCTTTGGAAAGATGAGTCCGGTCTTGTATTAGATGAAAACTTCAACCTGCAGCCCCCAAGGGCCGGGTCATCTTTGGAAAGATGAGTCGGGTCTTGTATTTGAATGAAAACTTCAACCTGTAGCCTCCAAGGGCTGGGTCATCTTCTGAAAGATGAGTCGGGTCTTGTATTTGAATAAAAACTTCGACCTGTAGCCCCCAAGGGCCGGGTCATCTTTTAAAAGATGAGCCGGGTCTTGTATTTTGTATGACTTTGAAAAGAATCATACATTAGCCCCCAAGTGTGAGGGATGTTGCTTGCAACAGTTCTGAAACTTGTCTCCCCAAAATTTGTTTCGAGGAATGTGTGACCCGGGCCGAGTCATCTCTTGTTGACTTGAAGAAAAAATTAACCGAACAGGAGGATGCTCGGACTGCATCTGAAGAAAAATACCGGTTGGCCCTGGCTGACGTGGAGAAAATGAAAGCCGACCACCAAAAATTTGAGAAGAAAGCCAATGCTGATCAAGCCGCCATCCTGAAGTGGGCGGAACAAGCCGAGGCAAAGCTATAAGCCGCCCTAGAGGAGCTCTCCAAGCTAAAAAAGCATGTCTCCAACATGACCAAAGCCATCTTTTGTAAGGAGCAATTCTCTTGTTCAGAAAGAAAAATCAGAATTTTGTTTGCAAATACTAACTTTCATTGTTTATCCTTTGTAGGTCCTCGAGCCGCCAACCTTCAAAGCGACTGCATCCTGAAGCTAAAGGCAGTTTAAACCTTTACAGAGCAGCTGTATACGGGGAGCATGATGACGATAAGGGCAGTGATGGGAAACAAGGAGCCAATTAAGTCCATCAAGAACATGATGGGTTCCTTGTCAATGTTGCCACCGCAAGTAGACGAATTAAAGAGGTCAGCCGCCCGCAAGGGAGCTCTGACCACCCTAAGCCGATGTCTGGCCTATGCCCCAGAACTCAAGCCAAAGGAGGGAGCAGCTGGTTACCCTGAGCTGAAGGATGATGAGTCGGAGTTCACTGAAGACGATTACCACCGGGTTGTGAAAGAGTCCCGTGCCCCGGCGACTCAGCTCGCGGTCAGTTTGGACTTGAACAAATACCAGGCTAGATATGATGACAACAATAAAAAGGTGACTCCTCCTTCATACGAAATTACCAGCCTGACTCCTCGCCGACGCAAGAATCCCTTCGACTTTAAAATAGACCTATCTGTCTTTCTCAACGATGAAGATGAATTCGTCTCCTTGTCCAAGTGCAACTGGAAGCTGGGCGACATATAAATTGAAGATGGAGAGAGCTCAAAGCAAGGCGACCCAGAGGCGGCTTAAGTTTTATCCCGCATGTAATCACTTTATCCAAAAAAAATTGATCTCTTCTTGACCGGGAGATGACGCCCGGTATGGCCGAGTGAGCCATGTAATAGTTGCTAGGTCTCAGGGGAACAATTGTCCATTCCTGCCTTTTGCTTGATGATACGTCCATTTTGCATCATGCTTTTATGTTGATATTTATCGCCTTATGGGCTGTTATTACACTTCACTTTACAATACTTATGCCTTTTCTCTCTTATTTTGCAAGGTTTACATGAAGAGGGAGAATGCCGGCAGCTGGAATTCTGGCCTGAAAAAGGAGCAAGTTTGAGATACCTATTCTACGCAACTCCAAAAGTCGTGAAAATAAATGAGGATTTTTTTTGGAATTTATAAAAAATACTGGGCCGAAGAAGTACCAGAGGGGAGACAGCAGGAGGCCACAAGCCTGCTAGGCGCAGCCTACCCCCTTGGCCGCGCCTAGGGGGCTTGTGGGCTCCCTGTTGGCCCTCTGGCCCCCCTTTTTGCTATAAGGAGGGTTTCGTTCCAGAAAAAATCAAGGAGGAGGCTTTCGGGAGGAATCGCCGCCGCCACGAGGCGGAACTTGAGCAGAACCAATCTAGAGCTCCGGCGGGGTCGTCCTGCCGGGGAAACTTCCCTCTCGGAGGGGGAAATCGTCACCAACACTCCTATCATCGGAGGGGACTCATCACCATCAACATATTCATCAGCACCATCTCATCTCCAAACCCTAGTACATCTCTTATAACCAATCTCCGTCTCGTAACTCCAATTGGTACTTGTAAGGTTGCTAGTAGTGTTAATTACTCTTTGTAGTTGATGCTAGTTGGATTACTCGGTGGAAGATTACATATTCAGATCCTTGATGCTATTCAATACCTCTCTGGTCATGAATATGATTATGCTTTGTGAGTAGTTACTTTTGTTCCTGAGGACATGGGATAAGTCTTGCTATATGTAGTCATGTGAATTTGGTATTCGTTCAATATTTTGATGTGTTGTATGTTGTTTTTCCTCTAGTGGTGTTATATGAACGTCGACTACATAACACTTCACCGTTATTTGGGCCTAGAGGAAGGCATTGGGAAGTAGTAAGTAGATGATGGGTTGCTAGAGTGACAGAATCTTAAACCCTAGTTTATGCGTTGCTTCGTAAGGGGCTGATTTGGATCCACTAGTTTAATGCTATGGTTAGACTTTGTCTTAATTCTTATTTTGTAGTTGTGGATGCTTGCGAGAGGGGTTAATCATAAGTGGGAGGTTTGTCCAAGTAAGGGCAGCACCCAAGCACGGGTCCACCCACATATCAAACTATCAAAGTAGCGAACGTGAATCATATGAACATGATGAAAACTAGCTTGACATAATTTCCCATGTGTCCTCGGGAGCGCTTTACCTCCTATAAGAGTTTTTCCACACTTTTCCCTTTCTACTAAAGGTATTGGGCCACTTTGCTGCACTGTTGTTACTTTTGTTTCTTGCTACTTGCTAGGAATCATCTTATCACACAACTATCTGTTACCGATAATTTCAGTGCTTGTAGAGAATACCTTGTTGAAAACCACTTGTCAGATTCTTCTACTCCTCGTTGGGTTCGGCACTCTTACTTATCGAAAGGACTATGGTAGATCCCCTATACTTGTGGGTCATCACTTGACATTGCTGAATGGTTTTATCCTTTTTGTGAATCATGAGTCGCCTTTACCAATCTTGATGCTTGACAGTTTAGGAAGTTTCATATTTTGACAAGAAAACATTTCTTCAACCTGTTTGTCAGGGACAAAACACCATAAGCCAACTCAATGAGTCACGGCGAGTTATAAGCAAAGAGCCGGCTGAGTGATTCGCGGCGACTTATAAAAAGGTTTACGAAACCTTGCGGCCGTGCCATGAAGATAGTCGTAAAAATTTGTCGGCTCGATGAGCTACGACAGGATAGGACGAGTTTGCAAAACACTAGTGCTACCCTAAGAAGGCTTTTGCAACAACCCAATATTTTTAGACCGGCTGATCAGGTGCGAGTGAGGCTTCCGTGAAGCAGGTTCAGTGAACCAATGGTTTCTCTATTTTCCATGTGTGGCTCCGGTCGGTACCTTTCATGTTTTAACCAAGGCAAGTTCACGGTCCAAAAAAGCGGATTGACTCACCAAGAGTACAAGGGTCCATAGGGCGGCTCGTCCAACACATAGTGCAGTATAACCATTTGTAATGCGGTAATTTTTCGCTAGCCAAGAGGGTATTTAGGCTAAACTCAGTGAATGGAAGCCCTCAAGTGACCTATGATTAGTGAAAAGTGGGACATAGGATTGCAGAAGCGTTTACGCTCTTACTGCAAAACGACTTGGAAACCAATAGCCCCCAAGTAAGCCGGCTTAATTCTCGAAACCATATAAGGCGCCCATGTTTGAACCATGCAATTGTGGCAACTTTGGTCCTCTTTGGCTTACCAGTACCCAGTTTTGAAACAAGTGTAGCGTGGCGACTTATACTCTTTGGTACTGATAGCGTCCATGCTTGGAGGACTCATAGAACAATAAAGACTCATGCTTTCAAGAAGATGAAACGGCAAAGGACCCCGAAGTTCATGCGTGTCGGATTTATTGCTTTATAAATAAAAGATTACAAGTTCTGAGATTTAGAGAAAATAAAGGAGCCCATGGCTCTAGGTGTAGTAAGGCTGCAAGTGGGCTATATTCTAGGGGCGAGTTGTCTCAACCTCTATAGTTGGCTGATCAGGGCGAATATCCGCCAAGTAGTATGAACCGTTCTGAAGATTCTTGCTCATGACAAACGGTCCTTCCCATGGAGGTGATAACTTATGCATACCAGTGTGGTATTGAATCAACCGGAGCACTAACTCGCCCTCTTGAAAAGTCCGTCTCTTGACGCGGCGGCTGTGATAGCGTCGCAAGTCCTGTTGATAGATCGCCGATCATGACGCAGCCAAGTCTCGCTCTTCCTCCAAAGCATCCAACAAATCTTGTCTTGCCAACTCGTTGTCTAGTTCCACATAGGCGGCGACTCGTTGTGAATCGTGTCTGATGTCACTTGGCAAAACTGCCTCTGCCCCGTAGACTAGAGCGAAGGGAGTAAAACCCGTGAAGTGATTTCGAGTGGTTCTGATACTCCATAACACTGAGGGCAACTCTTCAACCCAACATCCTGGAGTACGCTCCAAAGGCACCATAAGCCAGGGCTTGATTCCTCGCAATATCTCCTAATTCGCCCTTTCTGCCTATCCATTAGACTGGGGTTTGCGACTGCAGAAACGTCAAGCCGGATATGCTCTCGTCCGCCAAACTCTTGCATTGAGCCCTTTGATAGATTAGTACCATTTTCAGTAATGATACTATGAGGGTATCCGAACTGGAAGATCAACTTTTTCAAGAATTTGACAGACGTGTCTGCATCACAGCTACTAACGGGTTCTGCTTCAACCCACTTAGTGAACTTGTCAACCGCCACCAATAGGTAAGTCCTTTTGTTGGACGACATTTTGAAAGGACCAACCATGTCCAGGCCCCAGACCGCAAACGACCAAGTAATTGGGATCATCCGCAATTCCTGAGCCGACACGTGCATCTGGCGTCCAAATTTCTGGCAACCATCACATCGGCGAACTATCCCTTCCGCGTCTGCATGATCCGCCAACCTATAAAATCCATGCCTAGAGGCTTTGGAGACCAGGGAACGTGACCCGACATGATGACCACAGTCGCCTGCATGAATTTCGTTGAGAATCATACATCTTACCTGAGGTGCTTCGCTTATGCAACTCGTCGTTATGTATGACCATGGACTTGCATCGACGGATGATTTGGCGAGCCAATAAATCATCCGTGGGTAACTCGCCTCACGTGAGATACGCCATGTAGGGAATCGCCCAATCCGGGGTAGCACGAAGAGCCGCCACGAGTTGAGACCCAGGGTCGAGCACCGCCAAATCTTTCTCTCAAGGTAGCCTCACCGAGGGTTTATGTAATACATCCAAAAAGACATTGGGGGGAACCAGCTTATGCTGTGAACCGAGGCGTGAAAGAGCATCTGCTGCTTCATTGAGTCGTGGATCGATGTGATCCACTTGATAACCATGAAAGTGATCCGCCACGTCCGACACAGCTCGCCTGTAAGCCGCCATCAAGGGATCTCTAGAATCTCAGGTGCATGAAACCTGCTGTGCCGCTAGATCTGAGTCGCCCAAGCATCTGACTCGGGTGAGGTTCATCTCTTTGGCGAGTCGCAGCCCATGGAGCAGAGCCTAATATTCTGCTGCATTGTTGGTACATGGAAACATGAGTCGGAGGACATAACAGAATTTGTCACCCTGAGGCAAAGTTAACAGCACACCAGATCCATCGAAATGGATGGTCCAGTATGTGTGATCGGGCCTATCTTATGGAATATGCAACTCGGTCCAGTCGTTGATGAAATTCACTAGTGCTTGAGACTTAATGGTTGTACGGGGAGTATATCGCATGTGATGTGGTCCTAACTCGATGGCCCACTTAGCAATCCGTCCAGTCGCTTCTTGATTTTGTATAATGTCACCAAGGGGGGAAGAGCTGACCACTGTGATGGGATGCTCCTGGAAGTAGTGCTTCAGCTTCCGACTCGCCGTAAACACCCCAAAGACCAGCTTCTGCCAAAGCGGGTAGCGTTGTTTGGAGAGGGTCAGGACCTCGCTGATAAAATATACTTGTCTCTGAACCGGATATTCCTTCCCTTCTTCCTTCCGCTCGACGACCACTGCCACGCTCACTGCTTTAGAATTAGCCACGATGTACAAGAGCATAGGCTCCTTGTCTGTGGGAGCGGCCAATACTGGCGGCTTGGTGGTTGTTGCTTCAAGGCTTCAAAGGCTTCGTTGGCTTCATCCGTCCAAACAAAACGATCAGTTTTCTTGTGTAACTGATAAAGAGGAATGGCTTTCTCCTCAAGGCGACTTATAAAGCAACTTAGAGCCGCGATACGACCCGCCATGTATTGGACCTGATTGGTGTTCCCGGCTTTCCTAGAGAAGTGATAGCTTCAATTTTGTTCGGTTAGCTTCAATGCCGCGTTCTGACACAAGAAAACCCAACAACTTTCCCAGAACGATGCCGTGATAAACCGTGGATGATGGCATCAAGTCTTTCTCTGAGACGTTCATCCTTTGAAAGGTATCGCAGTATAAGATGTTTATGCTGCTGCCACCATCCATAAGGACTTTGGAAAGGGTGTATCCTCCGATTTGGGGAGCCACAACCAAAGCCAAGTCGCGAGGGTTGTCAACTCGGGGCGGGTGATCTTCCCTACTCCAGGTGATGGGCTGCTCGGACCAATGGAGATACCTAGGAAGCGCCGGCTCAGCCACGCTGAAAGTTCTATATTTCACCTTCTGGTCCCGTTTGCAGGTGCTGGTGGTGAACACGTGATATTGCCCATTGTTCAGCTGCTTAGGGTTATCCTGAAAACTGCTATTATCCTCCTTTCGCTGGGGATCTCCTTGCGGGAGTGGTTGCTGAAACACTCCCTGCGGGTTATACCACTGTTGGTTATGAACTTGGTACTGTCCACTATTAGGTTGTGACCGCCCTGCTGGCCCGGGTTAGGAAAATCACCGAACGGGCTCTGGCGTGACCCAGGTGTGCCGAACTATTCCTGTCGCCCGCTTTGATCACCTCCTAGGCCTTTTTTGAGCGCCTCAGCTCAGAACTCCTGCATCACATAGCAATCCTCCCAGGAGTGGGTAGCCGGTCCTTCAGCTGTGGCGTGCTGTGGGCAAGGGCCTTTGAGCATCTCATGATAGTTGCGCGGCTTCTTCCCGCTGAAGCCCCGCTTCTTTTGGCGTTGATTCCCGCTGCCGGCATTTGTATTGGCGACGAAGTCAGTGGGACCTTCCGGGTGTCTCTTCTTACCTTGCCCGCCATGGTTGTGGTTACCCTGCCCCTGAAACTGGGAGTTGCCTTTTGACGACTCGCCTCTCCTGGCGGTGCCAACCTTATCGTCATCCTCCCCGAGATCCTTAGTGTCATCTCACTCGGCATACCTCGTCGGGGTGTCCATGAACTCGCCCATGTCCTGTACCTTACACTTGAGTCGCCCTAGCTTCAGCACCAAAGGCTCATAATGGCATTTTTTCTCCAGAATCAATACTGCCTGAGCCGCCGAGATGCCATCCGATGAATGAATAAATTCTGCAACTCGCCGAGTCCAGTGATGGGCCAACTCATCCGGCCGCTAAACGCAGCGTTGTAAGTCGAGGATGGTCATTGGGCGTTTGCAAGTCCCACGGAAATTCTTAATGAACCGCTCCTTTAATTCTGCCCAAGTGTTGATGGAGTTAGGTGGCAGGTTTTTCAACCACGTACGCGTCGTTCCTTCATGCATCATGGTGAAATACTTGGTGCAAACCGCCTCGTTAACGTCGAATATGTCCATCGCAAGTTCGTAACTCTCGATCCATGACCCTGGCTCGAGATCTGGTGTGTAATTTGGTACCTTCCTCGGTCCTTTGAAATCCTTCGGTATCCGCTCATTGCGCAGAGCGGGCATGAGACAGGGCACCCAAACGTGCCTGCCGCCGGCTTCGAGTGGTGCATGAGGTGTCTGGGTATAAACCGAATAACCCTGACCCGCCGCAGCGGCCGGCTTAGTGAGGCACGCGGAGCGCGCTGCATCCCCAATGTCTTGGGCTCGAGTATCATGCATCCCGGGTGGGTTGATCTGAGGCAAACGTCGTTGCCCACTGGTCACCGCGGGTTGGTCCTCATGGAGACTCCTGGTGTGACTCGCCTGGGGTGTGGAGTGTAACCACTCAAGGTTGTGTGAGTATTGCGCGTGTTGGACCACTGCTGTCTTCAGCATCCCGATGGCGTTACTTGCTTCCACCTCAGCCGGGGAGTTTCCGTAGATCGGGAGACTCCAAGTGGCGGGTTGCCGCCATCACGTTATCCACGGGATTTGAGAAGTGGCCTCGCGGCGTCTGGAAGCGAGGTGCATGGGCATCCGTTGGTTGAGGTGGTGGCGGGTTATGAACCGGACCTTCCCCTGGGGCGGCCTGCAAAGGCTGATCGGGTCCGATCCAGGAGTGCGTGGACACTAGTAGAAAACTGAGCATTGAGCCAACCACATTGGACCCGGATTGGATATAAACCGGTTCTAAAGGGTCTGTCCGCTGGGCCCCCTCCCTGCAGCAAATGGCCGCAAGGCCTTTAGGACCGGTTTGTAACACAAACCGGTCCTAAAGGGTTTTGGACCGTTTGCTGCAGGGAGGGGGGCCCAGTGGACAGACCCTTTAGAACTGGTTTGTATTGCAAACCGGTGCTAAAGTTTTTCTCATTTTTGCAGCAACTGCGGGGCCCCGCTGTCAGACCCTTTAGCACCGGTTTTTAACACAAACCGGTCCTAAAGCCCTCCCCTATATTCCACTCCGAGCTCAGCTCCATTTTTTCCAGCTCGAGCTCAACTCCATTTTTGCTCTCTCCTTCCTCTTGGGAGCTCTAATCCATCCCCATTTTTCTCCACCATTTGTCAAGATTGTTGGCACCCATGGGTCCTACGGTTAGCATCAACATTCCCTCTTCCGGCATTGCAAGTTTTGCTCGTTTTCTTGCTCATTTCATTTTTGTTGTGCTAGCTAGGTGTTTGATGAAATGCCTAAGCTAGAGAGAGTTCATCATTTGTTATGTATACATATGCAATTTGAGCTCAAATTTAATTATGATTTGTGGTTTTTTTTAGTGTCGCGCGCCTTGTCCCCTTCCTCACCGCCGTCGATCGCCCCGTCACCGACACAACCTTGGTGAGCCTATTGTTTTTATTTACCAAAACAAATTTTGATTTCTATGATTTACATATTTACTTGTAAATAATTTTCTTATTGTGTAAGATTTTTTTTATATGTATAGCGCCATGGTTTTGATATCCGTCCCCGTTGGCCCTCGTCCAGTCTATGATTCGGATGTGGTATATTATCTTTTATAACTACATATTTTCATTTCCTGATTATATGACAATTAATTACGCCGACCAACTTGACATAGATATTTTTATCTAGGAGGTAGTGGAACCGGAAATGCCAATCGACCCTATTGTTGAGAAGTTACACTTAGTTGAACAAGAAAATGTTGGCCTGAAAGAAAGATTGAAAAAACTGAAGAAAGGTTGGAAAAAACTGAAAGAGAGAGGATGACCTTGGAAAAGGTTCTTGCCGGTGTCGTCGATGGTCACAAGAGCGAGATGGACGCAATGCGCCTGAAGATTAGAAAGATTAGAAAATATGCAATTAGTAAAGAGGCTTGGTATCATTATGCCGTCGGGTCAATTGTTACCTTTGTTGCGATTTTGATCGAATTTGTTGTTGTTTTTAAATGCATTAATTAGAGAGAGTTTTTATGGTTGATTTCAGTGTGTATTTTTATGAGAACTATATATGTATGGTCACTACGCTACTTTGGTTTTAACATGTGATGAACTTTTTGTATTAATTAATTAATTTAGTCATGATGATTTAGCATAATGGTTTTTGATAAATTTATATAATGCAGATGAACCGGCAATGGATGTACAGTGATCGACGTCGTCCCGAATTCCTTAATGGCATGCATAGTTTTCTCAATGTGGCTGAGAAAAACAGGCAGAATGGATTTATTTTTTGTCCATGTAAAAAATGCCAGAATAAGAGGAATTTCCCTAACTCAAGAACCATACACAGCCACCTGTTGCAAGAAGGCTTCATGCCCAGTTATTTTTGTTGGACCAAGCACGGAGAAAGAGGGGTTGTAATGGAAGACAATGAAGAAGAAGAGGATAATGATAACTATCCTATGTTCGGTGAACACGGTGATACTGAAATGGGGGAAGACGAGCCTGAACTTGAGGACATTGTTGATGAGTCTGATGATGATCTTCGTCAGGTCATTCGTGAAGAACAGATAAACTGCGGAAGTGAAAACGAGAGGTTGAAGTTGGAGCGCATGTTAGAAGATCACAAAAAATTGTTGTACCCAAATTGCGAAGATGGCCAGAAAAAGCTGGGCACCACCCTGGAATTGCTGCAATGGAAGGCAGAGAATGGAATATCTGATAAGGGATTTGAAAAGCTGCTGAAAATAATGAAGAAGATGCTTCCAAGAGATAACGTGCTGCCCTGCAGTATGTACGAAGCAAAGAAGGTTGTCTGCCCTCTAGGATTGGAAGTGCATAAGATACATGCATGCATCAATGACTGCATCCTCTACCGCGGTCAGCACGAGAATTTAAATGCCTGCCTGGTATGCGGTGCATTTGGTATAAGATCAGGCGAGATGACCCTGGTGATGTTGAGGGCGGCGATCGCCCCAGGAAGAGGGTTCCTGCCAAGGTGATGTGGCATGCTCCTATAATACCACGGTTGAAACGTTTGTTCCGAAACAAAGAGCATGCCAAGTTGCTGCGATGGCACAAAGAAGACCGTAAGGAAGACGATATGCTGAGACAACCCGCTGATGGGTCGCAGTGGAGAAACATCGATGATAAGTACGAGGACTTTGCACGTGACCCAAGAAACTTAAGGTTTGGTCTAAGTACAGAGGCATGAATCCGTTTGGGGAGCAGAGTAGCAGTCATAGCACCTGGCCCGTGACTCTATGTATCTATAACCTTCCTCCTTGGTTATGCATGAAGCATTAGTTCATTATGATGCCAGTGCTTATCCCAGGCCCGTCGCAACCCGGCAACAACATTGATGTGTACCTGAGGCCACTGGTTGATGAACTGTTAGAGTTGTGGGCTGACGAAGGTGTACGTGTGTGGGACGAGTACAAACAGGAGGAATTTGACCTACGAGGGTTGCTGTTTGTAACCATCAATGATTGGCCCGCTCTTAGTAACATCTCAGGACAGTCAAACAAGGGATACAGCGCATGCACACACTGTTTAGGCGAGACTGAAAGTATACATATAGGCAAGAATGTGTACCCGGGGCATCGTCGATTTCTTCCAGACAAGCATCCCGTAAGAAAGAAAGGAAAGCATTTCAAAGGCGAGGCAGATACACGGAGGAAGCCAACCCTCCCTAAAGGTACTGATATATATGACATGTTCAAAGATATAAAAGTAATCTTTGGTAAGGGTCCTGGCGCACAATCTGTTCCGAATGACGCCGACAACCACGTGGCCATGTGGAAGAAGAAATCTATATTCTGGGAACTACCCTATTGGAAATTCCTAGAGGTTCACTCTGCGATCGACGTGATGCACGTGACGAAAAATATTTGCGTGAACCTGCTAAACTTATTGGGCGTGCATGGGAAGAAGTCGAGAGATACACCAAAAGCACGGTTGCACCACCAACGTATGCACGAACGAGACGACCTGATGAATCCAGAGAATTTCAAAGGTCCTGCCAGCTACACTCTTACCAAGGAAGAGAAGGAGATCTTTTTCCAAGTCCTGAGCAGTATCAAGGTCCCGTCTGGCTACTCGTCGAACATAAAAGGAATACTAAACCTGGAAGAGAAAAAGTTCCAAAACCTAAAGTCTCATGACTACCATGTGATCATGACCCAGTTACTTCCGATTGCATTGAGGGGGCTTCTGCCAGAAAACGTGCGAGTACCCATTGTGAAGCTATGTGCATTCCTCAACGCAATTTCTCAGAAGGCAATCGATCCAGAAACTCTACCAAGTTCACAGAAGGACGTGGTCCATTGTCTTGTCAGCTTCGAGTTGGTGTTCCCACCAACCTTCTTCAATATTATGACGCACCTCATAGTTCACCTAGTCCAAGAGATTTCCGTTCTTGGTCCTGTATTCTTACACAATATGTTCCCCTTTGAGAGGTTCACGGGAGTCTTGAAGAATTATGTTAAAAACCGTGCTAGGCCAGAAGGAAGCATGGTCAAGGGCTATGGAACAGAGGAGGTCATTGAGTTTTGTGTTGACTTTATTCCTGACCTAAACCCGATCGGTGTTCCTCAGTCGCGCCATGAGGGGAGACTGCGTGGAAAAGGCACGCTAGGAAAGAAATCAACAACATGTATGGACGAGCAATCTTTCACTCAAGCACACTACACAGTTCTAGTTAATTCCAGCTTGGCGGCTCCATATATCCAGGAACACAAGGATATTTTACGCTCGGAATACCCGGAGCAACCTGAAGATTTCATTGCTAAAGAACACGCGAAGACTTTCGGCGGTTGGTTGCAAAGACGTCTCATTAATGACAACATTGTTGAAGATGAGCTATACTTGTTGGCCAAGCAACCATCTTCGACTGTATTGACCTTTAAAGGGTACGAGATAAATGGTAACACATTTTACACGGCAGACCAAGATAAAAAGAGCACCAACCAAAATAGTGGCGTTCGGTTTGATGCAAAAGACGACAACGGGCAAAGGGTCACATACTATGGTTACATAGAGCAGATATGAGAACTTGACTACGGACCTTCCTTTAAGGTCCCTTTGTTCTGGTGCAAATGGTTCAACCTATCAGGCATGAAGGTAGACCCGAAGTACGGAATGACAACAGTGGATCAGAAGAATCTTGGGTACGGCATTGATCAATTCGTCCTAGCCAATGATGTGGCTCAGGTTTTCTATGTGAAGGACATGTCTAGCAGACTGAGAAAAAGAAAAGATAAGGAAGCGAATACATCAGACGATGAGCCAAGGCGCCACATAGTTCTTTCAGGGAAAAGAAACATCGTGGGAGTCGAGGACAAGACAGACATGTCAGAAGATTACAATAAATTTGATGAAATTCTTCCCTTCAAAGTCAAAGATGATCCAAGCATCCCGTTAAATGATGAAGATACTCCATGGTTACAGCGCAATCAGAAGAAAGGCAAAAAGAAAAATAGATAGGGGGTGTTGTTGGTGATGTGTAATAATGTATTAAACCTTTTATGTAATTGTGTTGACCATTTTGATAAATATCAATAATTTGACCAGTTTCCACTAAATTTGACCATTTTGATAAATATCATTTTTATTTTTGAAGTGTTAAAATGACATTTAGACAATTTGTAAATAAATGTAAAAGAAAACAGAAAAGGGAAACAAAAAAGAAAAATAAAAGAAGAAACAGGAAAAAGAAAAAGGAAACAAAAAAAATATCTTTATATTTTCAAATTAGTTTGATAAATATCTTATTTTTCATTTTTTTTATTGTTTTAAATGACATTTAGACAATTTGTACAAAAAATATCAGAAAATATAAATATGTTTTTATAAATATTTGATTTTACAAAAGCTTTTTGAGTCTACTTTGATTTTATAAATAAATGTAAAAGAAAACAGAAAAAGGAAACAAAAAATAAAAATAAAAGAAGAAACAGGAAAAAGAAAAAGGAAACAAAAAGAAAAAGAAAACAGGAAACAGAAAAAAGGAAAAAAGAAAAGGAAAAAACCTTTAGGACCGGTTTTTAACAACAACCGGTCCTAAAGGTGGGTTCGCTCGCGCGTCAATTTTTGGACCTTTAGTACCGGTTTCTGTTAACAACCGGTGCTAAAGGGTCTTTAGGACCGGTTGTCAACACCAACCGGTGCTAAAGGCTTGTATAGCCTAGACTTCTCGGCTTCCCGCGCGTCTTCTCTCCTCGCCGCCTCTCTCCTCGCCGACTCGACCTCCTCGCCGCCTCCTCGCCGCCCCACGCCGCCTCCTCGCCGCCCCACGCCGTCGCCTCCTCGCCTCGTTGCCTCCTCGCCGCCTCCTCGCCGTCGCCTCATCGCCGCCTCGTCGCCTCCTCGCCGCCTCCTCGCCTCCTCGTCGCCTCCTCGCCGCATCCTCGCCTCCTCGTCGCCTCCTCGCCGCCTCCTCGCCTCCTCCTCGTCGCCTCCTCGCCGCCTCCTCGCCTCCTCGCCGCCTCCTCGCCGCCCCACGCCATCGCCTCCTCGCCGCCCCACGCCGTCGACTCCGGCACCGGCAGCAGCGACTTCATCTTCTTCTCCCACGGGAACGTCTCGTACGCCGACGCGATCTTGGTATTTGGTATACGATCTTGGTATTTGGTTTGAGTTTAGAGATCTTACAATTTGTCTTATGTGATTGCATGTATCTTCACTCACATCATTGTAAATTCAAGAGCTTTAAACTCTTGTGATTTTTTTTAAAGTCACGGTATATCCATATTGTTGTAGTTCCTATTTTCGTCTTCTTACGTTTTAGAATCCAATGTTTCCAAAACTATTTCTTAAAGATGAATCAACTGCCGAAACATGGTGGTATGGTCATATGCAAACCACATACTATTACTAGTATTAATAGGCCCGAAATTTTTGTTTCGCCCCGGACCCTCAAAATATCAGGACCGGCCCTGCCGATTCTAAGCGGACCCTTAGACTTTATTCTTCCGTTTTATCGATGGAGATCGCAAAGTCCTATGATTGTATAAATGAGGTGACGTTTCTAAAAAAACACCCGAGCATTTGTGCCAGAACTGCGGTGAAGAAATCTGTGTCACACAATATAACTGTGTTGGCCAAGGGACCCTTTCGTCATGTCCCCCCGACCTCTCACTAGTTTTGCTGGGGAAAGTTTCCGACGATTCCGTAAAATTTTCCGACGATTCCGTAAAACTTTTCCATAAACTTTCCGGTTCCATAAAACTTTTCCGTAAATAATTTTGCTAAGTTAAATTCTTGTTACTAGCAGGTGTTGAGCTATGGATCCCCAAGAACCACATGATCAGCACGCCGACCAGCTCGCGGGAATGGGTGAGGCGGAGAAGGAAAGATACATGTGCCAGATGATTTTTGAAGATGCAACGGCCATATATCATGATGACGACGGTGGACATGCGTTTAGCAATCAATTTTTGAACGACTCCGGTGACGGAGCTAAGAATATAGAAGATGTAGTAGATGCAGAAGTGCCCTCCGGAACAAACTCTGCCAATCTATATCTCAAGTCAGTGTTGACGCAACAATTAATTTGTATTGCACTTACTAACGAATCATTATTTTCCCGTTTAGGCGCCCTACGGAACAGCTAGCGCAAGTACTGAGACAAAGTCGAAACGAGGCCCGGCCGCAAGGTTGAAAGATACTGCAAGGTACTCGATTGATAAAGTTGCTGCTGATGGCAAACCACTGGAACCCCCAGAAACTTATCGCAAATTTGTAAATCAGTGCGGAGTTGTTGTAAGAGACCTGGTCCCGATCAACTTAATAGAATGGAATAAGCCGAAGACCGGCGCCAACGTTGGAGCTACTTATGTCGATGACAGATTGAAAAGAGTGCTTTGCGACACGGTCTGGCTAAATTTCAGCGTAGCGGAAGATAAGAAGAAGAAAGTCGAGGAGTGGGCTTTGAAGAAGATGGCCACACAATTCCAGAGGTGGAAGAAAGACTTGTGGAAGAAATATAAGGACGAAGATCTAGTTTTCACTGGGCACCTAGTGAAGATAAGAGACGCTTGGCCTGATTTTAAGGCGTACAAGAAATCGGGTGTCTTTACATCCCGATCAGCCACAAATACGGAGAATGCGAAGAAGAAGAAATATCACCATATTTTGGGGTCAGGTGGCTACATGACTGCCCTGCCTAGGTGGCGACGCTATGAAGATGCGCTTCTGAAAAGAAATATCATTCCACAGACACATGACTAGCCCGATAGGTCCAAGTTCTGGTTGTTCGCGCATGGGGCAACGTTGGACGCTAAGACTGGGATGATTGTTGCGGAGGGACCATGGTCGGAAAAAATAACACAAGTCGTATCAGATCTAGAGAAGGCAATAGAAGCTGTTCGAAAAGGAACTTTTGTTCCCGATAGAGAGAAAGACGAGTTGACGAAGGCACTCGGGAACCCCGAAAAGTGGGGACGAACACGAGGCTTTGGAGCCACTACCCCGTGGAACCAAGGGTTTCCGGCGGACCTTGGCACTTACAGAAGCCGTGGTAGAAGCAAGAGGAAGGCGCTGGAACAGATATCGACATTAGAAGAAAAGGTGGCGTTTCCCTTGAAGAAAGGGGGACACCCTGTACCTGACACTGAAGAGGAGGAAGAAGATCCTGCACCTGACGCTGATCAGCAGCAATTAGAAGACGATCCTGTAGCAGATGCCGTCCCATCTCAACATAGAAGCAGCGTGGGTTCCACGCAGCTGCAGCTAGAAGACGGTCTTGCAGTCGAACCGTCGGCGCCTCACTACCCCGTGGATGATGTCACGGAGAAGACAAACTGTGAGGTACATATGCCAATGGGGAACATATCCTTCATGGTGGCGTCAGGCTATGCTTTACCGAATCAACCTGGAGCAACCTACCATGGTGGTCAGATTCCAGCATCCCATGCTCGTGTCGGGTTTTCAACAATTACGCCGGGATGCCAGTCAATTGAGCTTGATATTCCTGGAGATGAAGGCGAGAAGACACTGGGAGAAATGGAGCTTGGTATCATCTTGTGGAAGAAGAAACACATCGTGTTTCCTAACGCGGCGCCAAGGCCACCGACTCCTCCAGGTACAAATGCACCACCTCCAACAATTACTTAATGTTGCACCACATGTAAGCCTATTTTTAATAGTTTTTTCACTTTCGTACAGAGAATGCACGACCTCCAAGTCCACCCCCCAACGCACCTCCAAGTCCACCCCACAACGAAGATTGGGAGCCCGAGGCCGAGATTCCATCGCCCGTGCACTCCAGTGAGCCGACGGATGCGCCCACTACGGGTACGGCAAAGCGGAAGCTGCAGTTCAGAAGAAACGGGACTCCTCCCAAGAAGAGAGAAAGGAAACCCAATAAAGTCAAGACTCCCCCGAAGTTACCAGGCCTGATGACTCCGGAGGAACTAGACGAGGCCGTGAAAGCCAAAAACAAAGCATGGTTCGCACGGTTTCCCCTGAAGCCCCCTCCAGAAATCTGGAAGGAAACTCTGAAGAACGTACCAAAGTGGAAAATTGAGCGCACCATCGACAACTTATATTATCCTGAACCGCCGCCACCGCCGCCCCTTTCAGACTATGAACGGTACATTGAAAAGATGCACACCGCACAGATGAAGCAGGCGGAGCAGATGAAGCAGGCGGAGCAGACGAAATGCGGGAAACAAGTTCCCCAGCTCGGACAACAAGAAGCACAGTCAATTGCCCTGCTCAAGGTGTTATCTGACCAGGCTTCAGTGTCCGGTCCACGCATGGGCAACGTAGGTTACGCTATTGCTGATGTGGTATATAAATATAAGCCCGAGCACCCTCTGGTCGAAAATCCTTGTGCTCTAACAACCCAACTATGGAATTTACATGTTTGATACTTGGAGGCCGCAAGGAAAAAGAGAGACTGTATCATGGCGGCAGTTCAGGATCAACACTACTTTGGAGAGTACGGTGTGGAGGTTGGGTTCGATGATTTTTTCCAGATGTACAATCAACGTGCCCTCGACAAAGCTATCGTCAGCTGCTACTGTTTGTAAGTGATTTATTTGTGTAATTTAATTATTTAGTTAAGCTCGCGTTCATTGCCCGTATAATTATCACTCACGAGACATTCTTTTTGTACGCTACTATGCAAAATGAAGATTCGTGAATGCAGGCTGGCAGGAATCTGGGACTTTGGGTTCATTGACCCGTATTCGTTTCATCAAGAGACAATAGAAAAGTTCAACAAGGATACACCGGATGATTTGCTAAGGTTTTTGAAGCGACAAAGTACCAAAAAAGAAATACTTTGGCCCTACGGATTCAAGTGAGTGTTACTGTCTTGTACACATTCCATTTTGCTTACCTGGTGTTAAGTGTAATTGATGAGTATGCATGACTGCGTGTGTACACATGCGCAGGTCCCACTTCATATTGTTCATCATTAGAATCGATCAAGGACAAGTTGAAGTCTGGGACCCGTTAACCTGGGACGCTGACACATGGAAGAGCGCGCGTCAGATGCTTCAAAGGTATATATATATCGGCCTCTTTCGTTCATCCGCCTCTTTTTCGTTCATTTCCTGATATCAAGTAAGTAATAATTAACTCTTGTATTCATTTTTCTTTGTCGGCCAGGGTTTGGCAAATGTTCATCAAGGAAGAACCCGGTACATGGGCAGACAAGCTCCACTTTCAGATTAACAAAGTAAGTAGTACTACGTACCCTGGTTTCAATACCATTACCATTCTCTTGATTATTATTAATTTGACTGAATTATGTTCTCGTATATAAGGCATCCCGCAACAACCATAGGGCACTGATTATTGTAGATACTACGTTTGCGAGGGCACTGATTATTGTAGATACTACGTTTGCGAGTACATTCACAGGATTATCAATGAGAAATCCCGTACTTGCAGAAATCTAGAGGTACGTAACCGGATCTTCACAACTTTATTTATGTTGCCATCAATTATGTTTAGTTTTGTTCATAACTTAATTGTTTTCATCTACTTCTTTTAAAGCTGCAACGAAAGCGGGCGATGCTCAGACCAATCCAACGTTGCAAGGCAGTTGCAGAGGAATTGGCAGGATTTCTCCTCACGCAAGTCATAGATGAAGGCGGAGAATTTTTCCATCCTATGAACCAATAGCCAGCTCCCTTCTCTATGCAAGTATACAGCTATAGGAAACGAACTTCAAATTATGTAATGATAATCGGTCCAGTACTTCGTGTTACATGTATATATGTACTTTTATTTGGTGCATCAACATTTAACCGCAAACAAGGAATCCGAAACACTTAACCGCAAACACGGAATCGGTGTTTCCGGATACGTGTTTCCGATTACGTGTTTCCGATTCCGTGTTCGTAAAAAACAGAACACGGACACACGGAATCGGAAACACGGAATCGGAAAGACGTAAACGGAAATACGTTACCGGAAACACGTAAACGAAAACCCTGAAAATACGGAACACGGAAACATCGAAATACGGAATCGGAAACCATGAAAAGAAAAGGAAAAAAAAGAAAAAAAAGCATTAGGACCGGTTGGTGTTACCAACCGGTTCTAAAGGTCCTCCGCGTGCGCGCACTCTTCGGCGCCCACGTGGAGGCCTTTAGCACCGGTTTGTAAGAGACCGGTGCTAAAGGGGGGGGCCTTTAGTCCCGGATACGTAGCACCGGATGTGTATCCGGGTCCAAAGGCCCTTACCAACCGGTTCTAATACCCCTTTCTCCACTAGTGGGAGTGTCGAAGAGGCGAGTTGGATGTAGATCGGCCGGGAGGCGCCCGTGATGCCTCCTCCAATGAATAGCATCGGACGTGCAATGATGTCTCTCGAGCTACCAGCCTTCGGTGTTTAGCCGTTCGGTCTCCGCGGTGATCCGGGTCTGTTGTGCAGCCATCCTCACGGCTTCCGCTTCCACGTCTCGCTGGGCTTTGGCCATCTCCTACCGGCACTTCGTTAGTTCGGCATTGATCGCTTCCTGATTCTTTGCCGTCACAACGGTTGTCATGAGTTTGGTGATTTCCGCCGTCAAGTCCGCCACGGCTTGAGCCGGAGTTTTCGACGTCTCGCCAGTCTCATTGTTGCCGGCCGGGTTTGACTGAGGTTGTGCCGCCCCCTCCTTGTAGATGGTGATTTGTCGACGGGATCTTTCGAAGATCTCGGGTTCCATCGCCAGTGACAACCCTCCGAGTTGTCCTTCGTGAAGGGGATGAATTGAATCTGTCTCGCCCATGGATGACTCGTCATCAGAATTGACAGGGGTGATCTCCTGGGCTGTCGGTTCGTCTTGTACGCTGGCTCCCTGCGTAAAACCGATGAAAACATGGTGTTTCCTTTCCTGACGTGTGATGGGGAAGGCGTACCTGGCCGGCTCGATGATGTCGGTGGAGGTGTCCAGCTCAGGCACGAGTGCTCCAATCATGCCGATGAAGATGTTGACCTTGCCGAAGGGAACCCTGTAACCAGATTCGATTGAATCGGCTTCAGGCCCCCACAGCGAGTTGTCGAGGTAGTACTTTCCGCGGAGGATCTTTGTCATGATGCCGACCGCATAGCTTTCTGACCCTGGTAGGGCTCCCTTAGAGAATTCAACTCCACCGTGCGCTAGCCCCACGGTGGGCGCCAACTGTCGTGGTTTTGTCACGACAGATGTCCTCGTGAAAGGACTTAATGAAGGAGCCATCACACCTTGGTGGCGACTCAAAGGGGGTGAGCGAAAGCGAGACTCAGATTTACCCAGGTTTGGCCCCTCGTGTGGAGGAAAAAACCTACGTCCTGCTTTGTGTAGAATGATGATGGTTTCAATTACAAGGAGGGTGTAACTCGCCTGACCTAGCTCTCGATGATTTCTAACTTGCTCTATCTTCCCAGGGACTCGCCTTTATATACAGGTCGAGGCCCTAGGATTTACAAGAGTCCTAGCCACGCTACAGACCGTGGTTTTCCATAACTCTAAGTCGCCGTGCTTTCCAAGACTCGAAACCTCCTTGGCGGCCTATCCTCTGTGTATCTCCTGAACCGCCATCTGACTCCTGGGCCCCCTGGGCCAAGGCTTGTATTACCAAAAGATGAGTCGCCCCTTTTGTAACCCGGCCCAATTAGGGTGGGTTACAACGCAGGTAATATCCCCAACAGTGGGGCTTTGTCTTTGGCTGAGCTCGGTGCCATCACGGTAATTACGCGTCATACACTCTTCACGAGCATATCTGTAGTCTTCCGTTTCAGTTGCTTTTCGGATGTGTGACGTCGCTGTCATATCTTCGCAGGCCAACGAAATCCCGTGCACCCTACTGTACGATATCAACGACCAGAAGGTGGACTTGGGAGAGGCAACGATCATGAAGCCTAAGGACCGCATGCTCCACAACCCACAGATGCCCCATGGCGTCTTGAAAGTTTGTGTGTCCAATGTCAAAGCGGGCTTTGCGAATTGGCCTCTTCTAGCACGAGTCGATAACATCGAGACCCCTAAACGAATTGGCACATGCAAGAGCTGGACCTGGCCTTGGCCGAAGACTCACCTTCGTGTCGAAGCGCCCAGTAGCACACCAACGACAACTCCTCAACAAGGTATGAACACCGCCCCACCTACCCAATTACCTGCACCTCTCGTGGTGGTTGATAATGGATGATGCGGCGAGGGAGAGCCTCCATTAGTGCCAGGTGACGTCGCCCCCATCAAAGAAGCAAATGCTGATGATGTCATGGAGGAGGATGCTGATGACCGTAACCAGTATATCAATACCGGCTATGACGATGCTCGGGACTATGACTGAGGCTATGAGCATGGAGATGAATTGATCATGCCTGATTTGTCGGAGCCGGAACGTCCTAGGGCTGATTGCAAAAAGTCTCTTTTCATGCGATCCTCGCAGGAGACGTCGCCAGATGTCGCCTCTACATAGCAAGAACAACACGGGGGCAGCCCAGTGATAATTAGCCTGACGACGCTGGGGTTGGTGGTTAGGGGAAGTTATTGTGGGCTCACTACCGCCACCAGCCAAGAAGACAAGGAGGAGACCGGACAAGAAAGGCTCTAAAGGCGCTAGAGCTGCTTCAAGAAGCCAGACGCCTCTGAAGCCCTAGGAGGTAGACAGAATACATGTCGTAGGTGCGGAGCATTTCCATGTCGCCGGCCACTCGATCCTACCTCAGAAAGTGCTAGAGAACATAATGAATAATGATCTATGGAGACTTCACGATGATGTGCTGGCCATAGAGAAAAGACTTCCGAGCACGAAAAACCAGGATACCCGTTTTACGTGGCTCAGGTTCCGGGTGCGATGTCATACGTTGACAGATGGCCCGCGGAGAAGTTCATCCTTTGATTTGACTACATCTACGACATGTTCCACATGACCAAGCTGGATTTTTAGTTCAACCGCATGTACGTGCTGTATCTCAACCACATCATCAGGGGCGAGAACATAGAATATATCTATGCTACGGAGCCGTACTATATGCACGAGAGCTTCTTAGCAGTCTGCAAAGAGCACTGTGACTATGCGAGAAAGTACATCAGCAATTTCATGATCGCTAATAAGGACAAGGAAACGATTCTCCTGCCTTATCATACCACGCAAGTCATCTGCGGATATCCTTTGTAAGTTTTGATCACTCCTTTGCAAGCATGGAGGCTAATTTGAGGTGTACTTATTTTGTGGGGGGGGGGCGTCCTCATCTGTTTGTACCCATAATACTCCCATGCCCTATACTTGGACTCAGCGAAGAACATCAATAAAAAGGATTACACACACATAAAGAGTGTTCTCGATAGGGCCATTTTAACCTTCAACCTTACTCGTGGATATATCCAGGTGAAAAAGTATAGGAATCAAGCGCCGACTTTCGGCCATAAAACCGACTTCTGCTGCATCCAGCAACCGAACGGTAGTAAGGCTGATGGATTCTACCTCAATCCTCACATGATCGAGTACACAAGGGATAAACAACGCCTTCGCATGTTAGCTACTTCTGACAATGCCGAGATTGTCAACTGGGCCACAAGAATAGGAAGGACACCGGATCATCGAATCTGAGCTGGGTTTTATCACATACAGTGTGAACTTGCACAAGTGATCATGAAGGAGGTCTTCGAACAAACAAGGATATTCTTCCATGGGCCAATGAGGCGGGAGAATATCCGAGAATTGCTACGTGCTCAGCGTCTTGACCTGAATCCTTTCACGAAGCTCGGGTCATTCAACTCTGACTATGAAGATTGGGGCGCCGACATGGAGGAGTGATTGACAACCACAATGTGTGTTTATAATTAGTACTACCGTCTGTCTATGGACGTGTATACATCGCTCTAGTTAATTAGTTTGTGTATGAGTAACTTCGTTCTTTATGTTTACTATAGATTGCTTGTATTTTGCTAACTATGCCTCTTTGTGTTTCTCAAGTACATTATGTTGTATATTATCGTTCAATCCATCAACTTACGATGCAGATAAATAAATCTGAGATGGCGAAGGACTGCTACGTCGTATTCATTGGGAGGGTTCTAGGAGTGTACGACCACAGGCCAGATGCTCAGGCCCAGGTGGACAGGTACCCGTGCGCTAGCCACAGAGGGTTCGACAGCAGAGCCGAAGCGGAAAATAGTTACTTGAGATGGATGCCACGACAAAAGAGGGAGAAAAACCGGTGCGTGAGGAAGTACTACATATTCATGCTCTTGCTCATGTTGATCGCTTTTCTCTTATACATCATGGTTTAGATAGAGATGATGAAACTTGTGGGTGTGACATAACTTGTGTATCGCTATTTTTGAGATGAGATGATATTTTTTTTGGACAATAATGATGATTATGTTAAGGGTATGACGAGACTATTGTATGTGTATTATATGATGAGAATAATGTATGCTTACCATGATATGATGAAACTACTGTATAGAGCATGCATAAATACATCACAAATACGCAGAGGAGGAATAATTATGTGAAAGCAGGAAATCTTAGAAGTAGCGCTCGTTGGCGTCTAGCAGCAGCGCTGGGTTATCAGCAGCGCTTGTTATATCGTAGCGCTACAGATCGTTAGTAGTAGTGTTGTCCCATAAAACGGTATTACTAACTATACTAACCAGTAGCGTTGGTTGGAAAAGCGCTACTGCTACAACTTAACTGTAGCGCCTTAGGAGTAGAGCTACCACCAGCGCTACTGGTATGGATAAATCAAGCCCTACTACTAGGCTTTCTGCTAGTAGTGAAAGGTGTCCACGTGACGAACATGCTAGCGATCTTGATACACGCACCAGCGCGCACGCTGGAATGGGTCAGGCGAATCCCTGGACTTCCCCATCTCCCAGATGAGATTCTCAATGAGGGGCGGTGGAGGTACGGCAAATGCATCCACTCGTCGTTGTACTACTGGCCTCATGGCGCGCGTGATTCTACAACATGTTAGGACTAAAGGACCAAGTGGTGTCGCCGGGGTAAAGCTCTTTAAGTGCCCTATGCCAGCCATATTGAAACCCCATCGCCGCCGTGGAATGAAGATGAGATTGGAAGTTGGATGAACTAGGTTTAGTGAGGATGAGGTGTTGACAAGTGTGGAGAAGGCATGGTTGGGGTGCTCATTTTAAAGACTTGGGGAACTACAGTGCGGTGGTTTCTAGATCTCAGTTAACTTCTCACAACTACCGCTTCATGTACAAACAGTTCACACACATTCAGACATGTACAACGAGCATATTTATATATCACATAGGGGGGTTTTCTGTCAAACAAAGACCTCCTTTTGTAGTCCATCACGATGCCATGGAAGCTTCTATGAGTCAAAATGTTAAGGCCTTTTTTGATGGAAGTTTCTTAGGGGAGGTGCTTAAGAAATAGACCGGGCTTTTTTAAGCACCGGTGATTATTTCTACACGAGAGGTTCCTAATTAAGCATCTATAATGTAAAAATAAACACAAGCGCTTCAAAAAACCTGGTTTATTTCTCTAGGCACCTATCCTAAGCAATTTGCGTTGTACAAGACCTAACTATGATTCCATGACACCTTTTTGTGCTAGCAAAATATAATTTAGCATCCAAGTTCATAGAGATTCAGTGAAATGGACACATTACGATATAAGATAGATTAACTAGATGACCAACTAAACATAGAAACAACATGACACACACTAAATAAGCACATAGTTTAACATAGATTTAGTCCATGACCAATTAACATATAAAAGTACATTAGAAACACACACATCATATTAAAAAGCAGATGGTAGATAGTTGAGGAAGTTTGGTAGTTATGGAGCATCTTCAGTGACTGGTCCATCCCCTTTTGTAGCCCAACATGGTGCCATGGTGGCTTCTATGGGTCAAAATGTTAACTATGCTTCCATGACACCTTTTTGGTCTAGCAAAATATAGTACCATAAGCTCAACAAAGTTAATTGAAATTCATACTGATTAGCAAATTTCTCAAAGCTGCACTACCAAAACAAACACACACTCGTCACTCTATCCATCCTAGCTAGTGGTTTTGGGGGCATATTTGGCGGCATTATCCCCCTCATACATCCCCACCAGCCTATATGAACCCGATTAGGACATCTCACCTCCTGTAATGTTCACTTGACGACCAACGCTGGCATGCTGTGATGGGGCATCCTAGCACGTTCGTCATCCCATGCCTCCGCTCTGACAATGTCTGATGCATGTGTTAATGCATCCAACATATCATCATTGCAAGCTTCCAAGACCTGTGCGAGGTGTGGGTTCTCATCTGCGAGAGCCCGCATGTTCTTCAGTTTCTGCAAGCATTGTCGCCATCTCTCTACGACACCAATAGGTTTTGGTGCCTGGTCCATGACCCATTCAGGAGGCACTCACACCTCCAATGGGGTTGTGGTATGGGAGGCATGACGACGAGGAGGAGCCCTGGTGTCAATGGCAAACATCCTAAAAATGAGCAAAGAGGAGCACCTAGTTAAAACAAATCTAACTGATAAATCAAACCACTTAATTAGGAGAAGCAAAAGTGTGCTGATTTTCTGTACATTCTCCATCTATAAATCCATCAATCGATCAGGGGGCATCAAAACGAAAAAATCATACAAAAACTTGAGGATTCACAGTAGTGATGCACCAATATATTATAAAATCATAGTAGTTTTCAAAGTTCTATTGAGATTCCTATATTAGGCATTCACAATTATATTGAGCAATTGACAGTTTTAATGAGCAATCATAGTAGCAATTCATAGTGATTTTGAGCAATCAAATTAGCCATTCATTGTTTTATTGAGCAAACATTAGAAATTGACAATTATATTGAGGAATAATAACATACTTAGCAAACTAGTTCTGCGTAAAAATAATGTGTGAAAAAGATGGACCAGTGACACAATAGTAAAATAAATCTTATAAAGATGTCTGAAGTAATGTTATAAAGGTTCTACTTGTGCACTAGTGACACATATCCTCAATAACTGTTGTCAATCATGCTATTCTTCTTAAAATGCTCAACATCATGAACAAATTTAGTCGGGATGAGTACCAAATATTTCTCAATAAACAATATAAATTAACTAACAAATTTATTGACAAACTGACCTGAAGGTAGAAATGGAATCAAGTGATCCACATGCATCCAAATTTCGATATTATTATCACGATCATCGTCATGACTAAGATTGAAGGTTATGTTCATGTCCTTCTCAAATCCGTATGCCTTGCAAAATGCTCTCCAAGCATAGGAACAAAAATATGTTAGATCTACTACATTTTTTTACCTTAATAGCAAAAGTGTAAAGGTATGTCTTTAGATGAGCTATCTTAGTCTCGGTACTCTCCTTCTCTTGCAAATATAATTTGTTCGGGACATAGAGTCTTGCATGGCAGGCAACGCAATAGTCGAATTGTACAAAAAAAATTTACAAGTTAATTCAAGAAAAAGCATACGACATGCTTAATTACAAACGAATACATGCCGCCTTTACATATCGTAGCAATTTTAAAGTCCTCCTTTAGCTTGACGGTGAAGGACGTACCGCTGTCTAGGTGAGGATAATGGTCGCATATTCCCCTATCATCGGTGCACATATAGCACTCACAGAACTCCTTCTCGTCACACATTTTTTGTGTTCATGATTCAAAGATTAAAAAACAAACCCACTTCATATTTTCATTTGAAAAACTAGCTTCACATTTTCATTTCAAATAAATACTTTATCCTGTCTCCCTTGAAAAAATAACTAGATTTTAGTAGAGCTTCATCCTGTTCATAGCTAAAAGGTTAAAAATTGATAGTTGTTTAGCACGAGTTGTCTTTCAATCTATCGAGTCTCCCTTAAAACACTCTCATCTCAGGGATTGTATATGATGGACTCACCCTCACATTGATATTACGACCGTCGGTGACGGTCGCTCATCTCCTTCTTCTCATGCACCACCAATAGGTCTATCACGAGGAAAAAGAGGACGAGCGACCCCATGACAACAGTCGACATTTTTCGTCACTGGTATTTGGACTGTATATATAGTGGACACTCCTTCACATTGATATTACGACCGTCGTTGATGGTCGCTCCTCCATTTTGTTCCCAAGTGTACTACAAAAATGTTTGGCACATGGGAACGAAGGAGAAGCGACCACCACAACAACAGTCGGGGTTTGGTGTTCTTCCTCACTAAAAGTCACCCAAGTAACCCCAACAGTTTGAAAGACAACCCGAATTATCAATCATTTAACATTACATATATCAAGAAAATTTCGGCATGACCTCTTCTAAAAACGATACATACAATGAGAGCCTGAAATTTGCCGGAACAGAAATGAATCAATATTCCGGTAAAACATAGGTCACTCGGAGGTTTTCCCTGCAAAATCATACACATGTTCAATAATGACATATATCATTCTATATTGAAAAATAAGGACAACAAATTTCTATACCTAAATCTTCTATACTACAAATTTCAGTACTTAAATTTTCTATACTACAAGTTTCTATACCTAAAATTTCAATATGTTTCTATACCTAAATAGGTTGATGTATTAAAATAGAGGGAGGAGGGAGGGAGGGACGTTGAGGGAGGAGCTACCTCGATGCTGGGCGGCAGCAGGCGAGGGCTGCTGGCGACGGGCGACGGGAGCGGGACGCGGAGGTAAGCCGCGGGGGAGGGCTGCGGGTACGGGACGGAATGGGGAGGGAGGTCGGGCGTGGAGGGCTGGACAGGATGGGGGACGTCCGGCGCAGGGGAGAGACGAAGTCGAGAGTGAGGAGAGTGAGGGCGCGGGGGAGAGGTCAAGGGCATATGGTAGGATTCAGCAGCACGGCTTGTCTAGGACAAGCACTTCTGCTATTTACATTAGTTGAGGCATCGTTCGATAACAAGCGCTACTGCTAACATGGACCCATAACTAGCACCGTGTGCCCTACTTAGCAGTAGTGCTCCCAAGCTTACAAGCGCTACTGCTATGCTTACTACCCATAGCGCTTGTTAGAGCCCGCACTATCGTACGTAACAGTAGCGCGTGGTATATAACATGCGCTACCGATAATATTCTACCTATAAGCTATTTCCTAGTAATGAGTATTTAAATTTTTTATGTTAATGGACATAATAAAGACAATTCTAGAGTTATGAGTACAAAACTAAAATCTTATGGGAGGAAAATTAATTAATTAATTAGCATGGTCCTTTTATAAATATATACTTCATATTATTCCTCATGATAAATCCTTGTCCAACAATAATATTGTCCTAATACATTTGATTCGCAACGTTGGTCTCGTACATTTTATTGTTGTAGGTGATTCGTCAAGACTTGTGATACACACATCGAACATGTAGGAGTACAATGTTGGCATTATACAATCTTCATAAGTTGACTAAGTAATTCATCATTGATTACTATTTCTTGATGGATCCTGAAAGCCTTGAAGCTGCATCCTTAATGAGCCGGAAGGACTCGACAAAGTCATCGAGAAGTTGACTATAATCTGGAAATATTTCCTCATCAACTGATAAAACTACCTTAATAGTGTTATCATAACTCTGGTAGTGCACAATCAACGCCTACAAAAGAAACACGTGTGATTAATTATGAACTAGGGTGTTAGAATGATATAATTTTATATGTTTACTTCCATTTCTATTTCTTGTGATGTTTTACTTGTAGTATTCATGTATGCCTACACAAGATCAAGTTATGTCCTTAGTCCGGTATCCATTTAATGACAAAACTATTGAGATAGTTGTATCTAGAATTGCATCTACCCATGTGTAGTGTCTTGGGTTCAAGTTCGCTTACAAAAGAAGAGGAGGAGGAGGAAATGCATCAGTGCAGATACTCCTAACTATCTCGTTCTTCTATAAACTCCATTGAAGAGAGATTTCAAAGCACACCTAACCTACTTTTGGGTATTCTTTTACTTGAATTTGGTCTGTCTAGTTATATACATTTAGTTTCTCCATGGTGCATCTATAATTTTGAATATAATTATATGACAATGCGGTAGCATGTATAATGTTGTGGTTTTCTATTCTCTTTTTCCCCAATCAACCAAAGTAGATCACATGAGTAGTTTTGATAATTTAGACCAATTACAGTGGCTTCCTGTTCCAAATCAAAGCATTACAACCAATGCCCCTCTGTCGATTGTTTTGTAGATAAGTTGAGTTTGACAAAAGTAAAATTTTGGTTTAAGATCAAAGGTTTTGGACATAAGATCATGGGTGACTTACTTGTGGAACTCCATAAACGCTAGGCGCAATGAAGACAACCGGATGCCCACACATCTCTATTTTTTCAGTTGGTCCAACCATGTTTGAGAACGAAATAGTTGTATTGGCGAACATACGACGGAAGATAAAAGCGCCCGCCTGCTTGGATTGTCATGACCAAGACAAATAGTTACAAACTTGCATAATAACTAAAACACAATGTTAAATTTTTAAACAAGGAGTTTTTTAATTCGTGTAATTCAATTTTGCGGAAGACATTTAAGTAAATGGGTAGCAAATATACCTTCAAGCCAAACATTTTGACAAGAACTTCACTTATCTTACATGTGAAGATAGCTTCAAGTGAGCTCTTTTTCCTGTCCACGGTCATCTTAGCCTTGCGAACATATGTAAGTGGATCATCGTGCATCGCCAAATGAAATGGTAGGAGGATGTAGCCTAGTTGATTTCCCCATGCCACATCGTTACTCTTACCGGATTCTATCATACTAGCATATATCTGTACATTGTTGTATGAAAGCATTAGACTAACATAATGACATGCTTTGTAGTGAGATGATATCTTTCATTTGGAAATAAATAACATTTCAACACACGTATAGTCAAACATCTAGTAAGATACACTGGAATTATTTAAGCTTGTCAGCTGTGCATATATGATATTATTAGTTTTTCAATAACTTTTTTTATAATGGAATGATTCATATTCTTGTAAGCACATTCATATGAAAAGTGACGGACCAAAAGTTGCACGTTTGATAATTGGTCTGACAACTAAAATGTCATCTATTTAGACAAGGAATTTGTAGTCATTCGAAGTGCAGAAACATAAATGAATATCAGTAATGACATGCTTTTGTAAATTTACAATTTTTTATGAAAGAAAAACTTACTTGTAGGCTTGCGGTTGGCCTTGTATTGACAACGAGGACAGACCGCAACCATGTTCTGTAGGTGTTAATGCCACCTAACACAAGTTGAAGATATTTACAAGAATTAATGTGTATAGTTATAAGTACAGTACGTTGGCTCGTGGGATAAACTATATACCCTACCAGACTTGCGAAAGTAATAGCGTGACAGAGCAGCGGAAGTTGCCCCAACGAGCACATCATTGACAGTCTCCAGAAAAGGAAAAACACACAAAGTAATGTTAGCACGCAAATATGTAGACACGCACAGAAGCATAATTATTACCGCTAAGGCCACACATGTCAAGAGATAAAACTGATGCTATCAGATTAAAGATGATTTGGGGATTAAACCATACAATAGCTTAAACTGTATATCTACAATATGTATCCTTGTAAGCCGCATGAGGGCACAACAAGTTTTAAGATTTTGCTTCTAAAACATACAATTTTATTCCTCACCGGATTTGAAACTTACGGTTTTGCGGGACACTCATAGCAGGTTTAAGAGATGAAACATATGATTTTGTCAGTCGCGGCTTTTGAAACTTACGATCTTGTCGGTCGTCTAGCTCGTACCCAATTTAAGGAGTTAAAACTTAACGAAACGCTATGACATCAAATCTTCTATTCTTAAATAGCTAGAACCCATTAGTCAATTTTCCTCTTCATGCAACAATGTCACATCATCAAATCATCTATATAGTCATAAGTTACTTTTTTTATTAATCTTTTCATGCAAAACATACTCTCATGCAAAAAAAAAATCTACGTAATTAAGCAAGACATTTTATAATGATTTTTACATTAACACCAGTTTTCTAACATTTATCCATATATTTTTTAACAAATTTTCCGTAGCGGGCATGGTCTAGTTTAACAAGTACACACGGTCATGATTTTAGAAACCAAGCGGTCAGGATTTTCGAAGAGTTATGTGATGGTCGTTCCATTGAAGAGGACAGCTAGATAGCCGGTACATATGGTATATATATACTTACGCAATTCATGGCATTCTTGACGAACTTGACGTCGTCCAAGCTGAGGCTCCGGTGCACAAAGCGCCTACGGGGGTTGAACGAGACGTCGCCTTCCGCGCGTCTGAAGGGTGTGCACGGGTCCCTCAGGAACACAGTCGTCGCAGCGAAGAAGCTGACGTCCACCATGGTGTTCCATGCGAGCACCAGATACAGCCAGATCCACCTGATGAACGCCGCTAGGGCGCCAGCAGATGTCCGGTCACGGCGCCGCGGCGCGTAGATGGCGCCTGTGCGCGCCGGCTGCTCTGGCAAGGTCGGCAGGCGCGTCGGGTCGGCGGCGCTGCGCGCGGACGCCAGGAGGAGTGTGATGAGCGACATCCCGTCGCCGAGGGAGTGGTGCACGCGTAACACCACGGTGGAGGACGCCTCGGAGGTCGGGAAGTCGAGGAAGTGGAACTCCCATAGAGGGCGGGAGTAGTCCATGGGGAGTGTGTACACTGAGGCCACGTAATCCTCCACGGCCCGGTCTGGGTCGGCCTTCACAGCGGCGGGATTTAGCGTCGGGACGATCATGTGGTCTTCTACGTTCACCGCCGTGCGCGCCCACCGCGGGTTGTTGCCGTCCTTTGACTCATCTCCATCTATCACCTGCCATTTGACACACGTATGAACTCGTGTAATTTACCTACCTAGTGACAAAAACGTTAAGTATGCTGTTACTGGTAAGAGAGAGTATGCATGTATTCTTACTTGGATGCTGCGGAAGCGTGGGAAACGGGCAAGTTCGGCGGCGACGCCGGCGCTGAAGACTGGTAGGTTTACGGGAGAGCCAAGGCCGATGGTAACGACGATGTATATAGCTTCCATGAGTCTTGCAGTAGGGGTGACAGGCTCCTCCTCCTCCGTAGCCGCCGGGGAATTGCCCGTCGTCGTCCATTCGGCCGCTGCCGATCTCGGCGTATGTATCGGGAGCAATCGGCTCGTTGGCACAGAGGCTATCGAGGGGCTAAGACTGCTAGCGCCCATAGCTACTACTTTAGTTTCAAGAGTCGATCGCTGCATGTACTACGGAGTGATCTGCTCGGTCTGTTGGTAGTATATATATATAGGTAAATGCTTGTAGCCGGAGCGCCGCCCGCATCGTTTGTCGGTCGCTCGCGGCCCAAGCGCGCTGACAGACCGCCTTACAACATTTTCCCACTCAGATTTGCTGTAATCATGTATAAATTTGATGATAAACATTTATCATTTTGCTAAAGTTTGTTCATTTAAAAAAAGCTACATTCATGTTTGGTTGCAACTCGAGTTCGTTGGATTTTTGCTATAACCGGCGTTTTGACTTTTGATACAACTGTGTTATTTTTTGCTACAACCGACATCATTTTTTGCTGCAACCGTTCATTAAAAAAATTACATACACGTTCACGTAGATATTTGCTACAACCGGTGTTTGACTTTTGCTACCACGCATCATCAGCTTCGTTTTTTTGCTATGATCACGTAGATATATATTTTTTGCTACAATTATTTTTTTATTGCAACCGTTGACGAAAATTGCTGCATCATGGACGAAATTTGTTGCATCGAGAAAAAACTGTTGCATGAAGATCTAACGGCGCGGCTCGCCTACAACTGGCGGATCGGGCGGCCCGCGCACGCCCGGCCGAATCGTTCGACCGGCGCGCCGGCGTAGAGCATCGTCCATATATATAGGATGAAGAGTATATATGTGTTTCCCTTTCCGTGTCCTTCCTTGCAAACTTATATACACACTACAAGACCTTAAAATCAGCATTTTTTTCATTGTTTTTATTTTTCCTTTTTCCTATTTTCCTTTTTTCAAATTTTTTATTAATTTTTGGTTGTTTGTACAACAATTCGGGTTGAGGCACGTAGAAACACACCCACGACCTAACATCACACGACCTAATCCACCCACACTGCCCCCGCGAGGCGACGGGGAGGGATCTTTGATCTACGTTGTCGGTCGCCTCCTCTTCCCTCCCCCTCCCTCGCCACTACCCAAGGGCGCAGACGTGCGGACGCCAGGAGGAGTGTGATGAGCGACATCCCGTCGCCGAGGGAGTGGTGCACGCGGATCACTACGGTGGAGGTCGCCTCGGAGGTCGGGAAGTCGAGGAAGTGCAACTCCCATAGAGAGCGGGAGCGGTCCATGGGGAGTGTGTACACTGAGGCCACGTAGTCCTGTTGGGGAACGTCGCATGGGAAACAAAAAAATTCCTACGCGCACGAAGACCTATCATGATGATGTCCATCTACGAGAGGGGATGAGTGATCTACGTACCCTTGTAGATCGTACAGCAGAAGCGTTAGTGAACGCGGTTGATGTAGTGGAACGTCCTCACGTCCCTCGATCCGCCCCGCGAACCGTCCCGCGATCAGTCCCACGATCTAGTGCCGAACGGACGGCACCTCCGCGTTCAGCACACGTACAGCTCGACGATGATCTCGGCCTTCTTGATCCAGCAAGAGAGACGGAGAGGTAGAAGAGTTCTCCGGCAGCGTGACGGCGCTCCGGAGGTTGGTGATGATCTTGTCTCAGCAGGGCTCCGCCCGAGCTCCGCAGAAACGCGATCTAGAGGTAAAACCGTGGAGATATGTGGTCGGGCTGCCGTGGCAAAGTTGTCTCAAATCAGCCCTTAAACTCCACTATATATAGAAGGAGGAGGGGGGAGACTTGCCTTGGGGTCCAAGGACTCCCAAGGGAGTCGGCCGAGCCAAGGGGGGAAGGCTTCCCCCCCCCCCCCCCAAACCGAGTTGGACTTGGTTTGGTGGGTGGGAGTCCTTCCCTTCCTTCCCACCTCCCTTTTTTTCTTTCTCTTTGATTGTTCTTTGTATGGCGCATAGGGCCCTTTTGGGCTGTCCCACCAGCCCACTAAGGGCTGATGCGCCACCCTTATGGCCTATGGGCTTCCCCGGGGTGGGTTGCCCCCCCGGTGAACTCCCAAAACACATTCGTCATTCCCGGTACATTCCCGGTAACTCCGAAAACCTTCCGGTAATCAAATGAGGTCATCCTATATATCAATCTTCGTTTCCGGACCATTCCGGAAACCCTCGTGACGTCCGTGATCTCATCCGGGACTCCGAACAACATTCGGTAACCAACCATATAACTCAAATACGCATAAAACAACGTCGAACCTTAAGTGTGCAGACCCTGCGGGTTCAAGAACTATGTCGACATGACCCGAGAGACTCGTCGGTCAATATCCAATAGCGGGACCTGGATGCCCATATTGGATCCTACATATTCTACGAAGATCTTATCGTTTGAACCTCAGTGCCAAGGATTCATATAATCCGGTATGTCATTCCCTTTGTCCTTCGGTATGTTACTTGCCCGAGATTGGATCGTCAGTATCCGCATACCTATTTCAATCTCGTTTACCGACAAGTCTCTTTACTCGTTCCGTAATACAAGATCCCGCAACTTACATGAAGTTACATTGCTTGCAAGGCTTGTGTGTGATGTTGTATTACCGAGTGGGCCCCGAGATACCTCTCTGTCACACGGAGTGACAAATCCCAGTCTCGATCCATACTAACTCAACGAACACCTTCGGAGATACCTGTAGAGCATCTTTATAGTCACCCAGTTACGTTGCGACGTTTGATACACACAAAGCATTCCTCCGGTGTCCGTGAGTTATATGATCTCATGGTCATAGGAACAAATACTTGACAGGCAGAAAACAGTAGCAACAAAATGACACGATCAACATGCTACGTCTATTAGTTTGGGTCTAGTCCATCACATGATTCTCCTAATGATGTGATCCCGTTATCAAGTGACAACACTTGCCTATGGCCAGGAAACCTTGACCATCTTTGATCAACGAGCTAGTCAACTAGAGGCTTACTAGGGACAGTGTTTTGTCTATGTATCCACACAAGTATTGTGTTTCCAATCAATACAATTATAGCATGGATAATAAACGATTATCATGAACTAAGAAATATAATAATAACTAATTTATTATTGCCTCTAGGGCATATTTCCAACAGTCTCCCACTTGCACTAGAGTCAATAATCTAGTTCACATCACCATGTGATTCCAACGAATCCAACACCCATATAGTTATGGGGTCTGATCACGTCTTGCTCGTGAGAGAGGTTTTAGTCAACGGTTCTGAAACTTTCAGATCCGTGCGTTCTTTACAAATCTTTATGTCATCTTATAGATGTTGCTACTACGTGCTATTCGGAAATGCTCCAAATATCTACTCTACTATACGAATCCGTTTCACTACTCATAGTTATTCGGATTAGTGTCAAAGCTTGCATTGACGTAACCCTTTACGACAAACTCTTTAACCACCTCCATAATCGAGAAAAATTCCTTAGTCCATTAGTTGCTAAGGATAAATTTCGACCGCTGCTAGTGATTCAATCATGGATCACTCTCTGTACCTCTCAACACACTTTGAGTCAAGGCACACATCAGGTGCGGTACACATCATGGCATACTTTAGATTCTACGGCTAAGGCATAGAAGACGACCTTCGTCTATTCTCTTTATTTTGCCCTTGTCGGGTTTTGAGTCTTACTCAAATTCACACCTCACAACGCAACCAAGAACTCCTTCTTTGCTGATTTATTTTGAACTCTTTCAAAAACTTGTCAAGGCATGCATCTTGTTGAAACTTCTATTAAGCGCTTTCGATCTATCTCCATAGATCTTTGATGCTCAACGTTCAAGTAGCGTAATCCAGGTACTCCTTTGAAAACTTCTTTCAAACAACCTTGTATGCTTTACAGAAATTCTACATTACTTCTGATCCACAATATGTCAACCACATATACCTATCAGAAATTCTATAGTGCTCCCACTCACTTCTTTGGAAATACAAGTTTCTCATAAACCTTGTACAAACCCAAAATCTTTGATCATCTCATCAAAGTGTATATTCCAACTCCCAGATGCTTGCACCAGTCCATTGAAGGATCACTGGAGCTTGCATACTTGCTAGTATCTTTAGGATCGACAAAACCTTCTGGTTGTATCACATACAATGTTTGCTCAAGGAAACCGTCGAGAAAACAATGTTTTGACATCCTACGTGCAATATTTCATAAATAATGCATCAACAACTAACATAATTCTAACAGACCTTTAGCATCACTACGAGTGAGAAAGTCTCATCATAGTCAACTGTTTGATCTTGTCGAAAAGATCTTTGCGACAAGTCGAGCTTTTCTTAATAGTGACTTATCACCACCATCGTCTGTCTTCTTTTAAAGATCCATTTTTACTCAATAGTCCTATGACCATCTAGTAGTTCTACCAAAGTCTACACTTTGTTTTCACACATGGATCCTCTCTCGGATTTCATGGCTTCCAGCCATTTGTCGGAATTTGGGCCCACCATCACTTTCTTCATAACCCGTAGGTTCACTGTTGCTCAACAACATGACCTCCAAGACAGGGTTACCGTACTACTCTGCAGCAGTACGCGACCTTGTCGACCTACGAGGTTTGTAGTAACTTGATTCGAAGCTCAATGATCATCATCATCAGCTTCCACTTCAATTGGTGTAGGCGCCACATGAACAACTTCCTGCGCCCTGCTACACACTGGTTGAAGTGATGGTTCAATAACCTCATCAAGTTCTACTACCCTCCCACTCAATTCTTTCGAGAGAAACCTTTCCTCGAGAAAGGATCCGTTTCTAGAAACAAACACTTTGCTTTCGGATCTGAGATAGGAGATGTACCCAACTGTTTTGGATATCCTATGAAGATGCATCTATCCGCTTTGGGTTTGAGCTTATCAGACTGAAACTTTTTCACATAAGTGTCGAAACCCCAAACTTTCAAGAAACGACAGTTTAGATTTCTCTAAACCTCAGTCTATACTGTGTCATCTCAACGGAAATACGCGGTGCCCTATTTAAAGTGAGTGCGGTTGTCTCTAATGCATAACCCATAAACGATAGTGGTAATTCGATAAGAGACATCATAGTATGTACCATACCAAATAGTGCGTGGCTATGACGTTCAGACACATCATCACACTATGATGTTCCAGGTGGCATGAACTGCGAAACAATTTCCACATTGTCTTAACTGTGTACCAAAACTCGTAACTCAGATATTCATTTCTATGATCATATCGTAGACAGTTTATCCTCTTGTTACGACGAACTTCACTCTAAAACAGAATTGAACTTTTCAACATTTCAGACTTGTGATTCATTAAGTAAATACTCCTGTATCTACTCAAATCGTCAGTGAAGTAAGAACATAATGATATCCACTACGTGCCTCAGCACCCATTGGACTGCATACATCAAAATGTATCACTTCCAACAAGTTACTATCTTATTTCATCTCAATGAAAACAAGGCCTTGCTCATGTGGTATGATTTGCATGTCACTAGTGATTCGGAATCAGGTGAGTACAAAGATCCATCAGCATGGAGCCTCTTCATGCAATTTATACTAACATGACTCAAGCGGCAGTGCCACAAGTAAGTGGTACTATCATCATTAACTCGTATCTTTTGGCACCAATATCATGAACATGTGTAACACTACGATCGAGATTCAATAAACCATTGAAGGTGAATATTCAAAAAAATAGAGTAACCATTATTCTCCTTAAATGAATAATCGTATTGCAATAAACACGATCCAATCATGTTCATGCTTAACGCAAGCACCAAATAACAATTATTTAGGTTTAACACCAATCCCGATGGTAGAGGGAGCGTGCGATGTTTGATCATGTCAACCTTGGAAACACTTCCTGTTGGGGAACGTCGCATGGGAAACAAAAATTTTCCTACGCGCACGAAGACCTATCATGGTGATGTCCATCTACGAGAGGGGATGAGTGATCTACGTACCCTTGTAGATCGTACAGCAGAAGCGATTAGAGATCGCGGTTTATGTAGTGGAACGTCCTCACGTCCCTCGATCCGCCCCGCGAACAATCCCGCGATCAGTCCCACGATCTAGTACCGAACGGATGGCACCTCCGTGTTCAGCACACGTACAGCTCGACGATGATCTCGGCCTTCTTGATCCAGCAAGAGAGACGGAGAGGTAGAAAAGTTCTCCGGCAGCATGACGGCGCTCCGGAGGTTGGTGATGATCTTGTCTCAGCAGGGCTCCGCCCGAGCTCCGCAGAGACACGATCTAGAGGAAAAACTATGGAGGTATGTGGTCGGGCAGCCGTGAGAAAGTCGTCTCAAATCTGCCCTAAAAGCCCCATATATATAGGAGGAGGGAGGGGGACCTTGCCTTGGGGTCCAAGGGAACCCCAAGGGGTCGGCCGAGCCAGGGGGGAGGACTCTCCCCCCCCAAACCGAGTCCTACTTGGTTTGGTGGGAGGGAGTCCTTCCCCCTTCCCACCTTTCCCTTTTTTTTTCTTTTCCTTTGATATTTTCTTTCTTGGCGCATAGGGGATTGGTGGGCTGTCCCACCAGCCCACTAAGGGCTGGTGTGACCCCCCCAAATACCTATGGGCTTCCCCGGAGTGGGTTGCCCCCCTCCGGTGAACTCCCGGAACCCATTCGTCATTCCCGGTACATTCCCGGTAACTTCGAAAACCTTCCGGTAATCAAATGAGGTCATCCTATATATCAATCTTCGTTTCCGGACCATTCCGGAAACCCTCGTGACATCCGTGATCTCATCCGGGACTCCGAACAACATTCGGTAACCAACCATATAACTCAAATACGCATAAAACAACGTCGAACCTTAAGTGTGCAGACCCTGCGGGTTCGAGAACTATGTAGACATGACCCGAGAGACTCCTCGGTCAATATCCAATAGCGGGACCTGGATGCCCATATTGGATCCTACATATTCTACGAAGATCTTATCGTTTGAACCTCAGTGCCAAGGATTCGTATAATCCCGTATGTCATTCCCTTTGTCCTTCGGTATGTTACTTGCCCGAGATTCGATCGTCAGTATCCGCATACCTATTTCAATCTCGTTTACCGGCAATTCTCTTTACTCGTTCCGTAATACAAGATCCCGCAACTTACACTAAGTTACATTGCTTGCAAGGCTTGTGTGTGATGTTGTATTACCGAGTGGGCCCCGAGATACCTCTCCGTCACACGGAGTGACAAATCCCAGTCTTGATCCATACTAACTCAACTAACACCTTCGGAGATGCCTGTAGAGCATCTTTATAGTCACCCAGTTACGTTGCGACGTTTGATACACACAAAGCATTCCTCCGGTGTCAGTGAGTTATATGATCTCATGGTCATAGGAATAAATACTTGACACGCAGAAAACAGTAGCAACAAAATGACACGATCAACATGCTACGTCTATTAGTTTGGGTCTAGTCCATCACGTGATTCTCCCAATGACGTGATCCAGTTATCAAGCAACAACACCTTGTTCATAATCAGAAGACACTGACCATCATTGATCAACTGGCTAGCCAACTAGAGGCATGCTAGGGACGGTGTTTTGTCTATGTATCCACACATGTAAATGAGTCTTCATTCAATACAATTATAGCATGGACAATAAACTATTATCTTGATACAGGAATTATAATAATAACTATACATTTATTATTGCCTCTAGGGCATAATTCCAACAGTCTCCCACTTGCACTAGAGTCAATAATCTAGCCCTCACATCACCATGTGAATTATATTGTAACAAATCTAACACCCATACAGTTCTGGTGTCGATCATGTTTTGGTCGTGGAAGAGGTTTAGTCAGCGGGTCTGCTACATTCAGATCCGTGTGCACCTTGCATATATTTACGTCCTCCTCCTCGACGTAGTCGCGGATGAGGTTGAAGCGTCGTTTGATGTGTCTGGTCTTCTTGTGAAACCTTGGTTCCTTTGCTAAGGCAATGGCACCAGTGTTGTCACAGAACAAGGTTATTGGATCCAGTGCACTTGGCACCACTCCAAGATCCGTCATGAACTGCTTCATCCAGACACCCTCCTTAGCCGCCTCCGAGGCAGCCATGTACTCCGCTTCACATGTAGAATCTGCTACGACGCTTTGCTTGGAACTGCACCAGCTTACTGCACCCCCATTAAGAATAAATACGTATCCGGTTTGCGACTTAGAGTCATCCGGATCTGTGTCAAAGCTTGCATCGACGTAACCTTTTACGGCGAGCTCTTCGTCACCTCCATACACGAGAAACATCTCCTTAGTCCTTTTCAGGTACTTCAGGATATTCTTGACCGCCGTCCAGTGATCCACTCCTGGATTACTCTGGAACCTACCTGCCATACTTATGGCCAGGCTAACATCCGGTCTAGTGCACAGCATTGCATACATGATAGAGCCTATGGCTGAAGCATAGGGGACGGAGCGCATATGCTCTCTATCTTCATCAGTTGCTGGGCATTGAGTCTTACTCAATCTCGTACCTTGTAACACTGGCAAGAACCCTTTCTTGGACTGTTCCATTTTGAACCTCTTCAAAACTTTATCAAGGTATGTGCTTTGTGAAAGTCCTATCAGGCGTTTTGATCTATCCCTATAGATCTTAATGCCCAGAATGTAAGCAGCTTCTCCTAGGTCCTTCATAGAGAAACTTTTATTCAAGTAACCTTTTATGCTCTCCAAAAGCTCTACGTTGTTTCCAATCAGTAATATTTCATCCACATACAATATTAGAAACGCCACAGAGCTCCCACTCACTTTCTTGTAAATACAAGATTCTCCAACCACTTGTATAAACCCAAATGCTTTGATCACCTCATCAAAACGTTTGTTCCAACTCCGAGATGCTTGCACCAGTCCATAAATGGATCGCTGGAGCTTGCACACCTTGTCAGCATTTTTAGGATCGAAAAAACCTTCGGGTTGCATCATATACAACTCTTCCTTAAGAAAACCGTTAAGGAACGCCGTTTTGACATCCATCTGCCAAATTTCATAATCGAAAAATGCAGCTATTGCTAACATGATTCTGACGGACTTAAGCATCGCTACGGGAGAGAAAGTCTCATCGTAGTCAATTCCTGGAACTTGTGAAAAACCCTTTGCCACAAGTCGAGCTTTATAAACGGTCACATTACCGTCAGCGTCCGTCTTCTTCTTAAAGATCCATTTGTTCTGAATAGCCTTGCGGCCCTCAGGTAGTATCTCCAAAGTCCATACTTTGTTCTCATACATGGATCCTATCTCGGATCTCATGGCTTCTAGCCATTTGTTGGAATCTGGGCCCACCATTGCTTCTTCATAATTTGCAGTTTCATTGTTGTCTAACAACATAATTGATAAGACGGGATTACCGTACCACTCTGGAGCAGCGCGTGATCTCGTCGACCTGCGTGGTTCAACAGAAACTTGAACTGGAGTTTCATGATCATCATCATTAACTTCCTCCTCAACTGGCGTCGCAATCACATGGGTTTCCCCTTGCCCTGCGCCACCATCCAGAGGGATGAGAGGTTCGACAACCTCGTCAAGTTCTATCTTCCTCCCACTCAATTCTCTCGAGAGAAACTCCTTCTCGAGAAAAGTTCCGTTCTTAGCAACAAACACTTTGCCCTCGGATTTGAGATAGAAGGTGTACCCAACTGTCTCTTTTGGGTAGCCTATGAAGACGCACTTTTCCGCTTTGGGTTCCAGCTTTTCAGGCTGAAGCTTTTTGACATAAGCATCACATCCCCAAACTTTAAGAAACGACAACTTTGGCTTTTTGCCACACCACAGTTCGTATGGTGTCGTCTCAACGGATTTCGATGGTGCCCTATTTAAAGTGAATGCAGCTGTTTCTAATGCATAACCCCAAAACGATAACGGCAAATCAGTAAGAGACATCATAGATCGCACCATTTCTAATAAAGTACGATTACGACGTTCGGACACACCATTATGCTGTGGTGTTCCAGGCGGTGTTAACTGCGAAACAATTCCACATTGTCTTAAGTGAGTACCAAACTCGAAACTCAGATATTCACCCCCACGATCAGACCGCAGGAACTTGATCTTCTTGTTACGATGATTTTCTACTTCACTCTGAAATTTCTTGAACTTTTCAAATGTTTCAGACTTGTGCTTCATTAAGTAGACATAACCATATCTACTCAAATCGTCAGTGAAGGTGAGAAAATAACGATATCCGCCGCGTGCCTCCACGCTCATCGGACCACACACATCGGTATGTATGATTTCCAATAAGTCACTTGCACGCTCCATTGTTCCGGAGAACGGAGTTTTAGTCATCTTGCCCATGAGGCATGGTTCGCAAGTGTCAAGTGAATCAAAGTCAAGTGACTCCAAAAGTCCATCAGCATGGAGTTTCTTCATGCGCTTTACACCAATATGACCTAAGCGGCAGTGCCACAAAAATATGGCGCTATCATTGTTTACTCTTACTCTTTTGGTCTCAGTGTTATGTATATGCGTATCTCTATCGAGATTCAATATGAACAATCCTCTCACATTCGGTGCATGACCATAAAAGATGTTACTCATAGAAATAGAACAACCATTATTCTCAGACTTAAAAGAGTAACCGTCTCGCAATAAACAAGATCCAGATATAATGTTCATGCTCAACGCAGGCACTAAATAACAATGATTTAAGTTCATCACTAATCCCGATGGTAGTTGAAGTGACACGGTGCCGACGGCGATTGCATCAACCTTGGAACCGTTTCCTACGCGCATCGTCACTTCGTCTTTCGCCAGCCTCCGTCTATTCCGCAGTTCCTGTTTCGAGTTGCAAATGTGAGCAACAGAACCGGTATCGAATACCCAGGCACTACTACGAGAGCCGGTTAAGTACACATCAATAACATGTATATCAAATATACCTGATTTTTCTTTGCCCGCCTTCTTATCTGCCAGATACTTGGGGCAATTGCGCTTCCAGTGACCCATACCCTTGCAATAGAAGCACTCTGTTTCAGGCTTAGGTCCAGCCTTGGGTTTCTTCGACGGATTGGCAACTGGCTTGCCGCTCTTCTTCAAATTGCCCTTCTTGCCTTTGCCGTTTCTCTTGAAACTAGTGGTCTTGCTCACCATCAACACTTGATGCTCTTTACGGAGTTCAGACTCTGCGACTTTCAGCATCGCAAACAACTCGCCGGAAGACTTGTTCATCCCTTGCATGTTGTAGTTCAACACAAAGCCTTTATAGCTTGGCGGCAGTGATTGGAGGATTCTGTCAGTGATAGCTTCTTGCGGGAGTTCAATCCCTAGTTCAGCTAGACGGTTTGAGTACCCAGACATCTTGAGCACATGTTCACTGACAGACGAGCTTTCCTCCATCTTGCAAGCATAGAATTTATCGGAGGTCTCATACCTCTCGATCCAGGCGTTCTTCTGAAAGATAAACTTCAACTCCTGGAACATCTCAAATGCTCCATGACGCTCAAAGCGACGTTGAAGTCCCGGCTCTAAGCCATACAAGACTGCACATTGAACTATTGAGTAGTCCTCCTTACGTGCTAGCCAAGCGTTCTTAACATCGTGATCAGCCGTAGCGGGTGGTTCATCTCCTAGCGCAGCATTAAGGACATAATCCTTCTTTCCAGCTTGTAAGATTAGCTTAAGATTACGAGCCCAGTCTACAAAGTTGCTTCCATCATCTTTCAACTTAGCTTTCTCTAGGAACGTATTAAAATTGAGGATGACACTTGCGTGAGCCATGATCTACAACACAAATATATTCAAAGTGGACTTAGACTATGTTCAAGATAATTAGAGTTCAACTTAATCAAATTATATGCTAAACTCCCACTCAAAAAGTACGTCTCTCTAGTCATTTGAGTGGTTCATGATCCACTTACGCTATCCCAAGTCCGATCATCACGTGAGTCGAGAGTAGTTTCAGTGGTAAGCATCCCTATGCTAATCATATCAACTATATGATTCATGATCGACCTTTCGGTCTCATGTGTTCCGAGGCCATGTCTGCACATGCTAGGCTCGTCAAGCTTAACCCGAGTGTTCCGCGTGCGCAACTGTTTTGCACCCGTTGTATGTGAACGTTGAGTCTATCACACCCGATCATCACGTGGTGTCTCGAAACGACGAACTGTAGCGACGATGCACAGTCGGGGAGAACACAATTTCGTCTTGAAATTTTAGTGAGAGATCACCTCATAATGCTACCGTTGTTCTAAGCAAAATAAGGTGCATAAAAGGATTAACATCACATGCAATTCATAAGTGACATGATATGGCCATCATCACGTGCTTCTTGATCTCCATCACCAAAGCACCGGCACGATCTTCTTGTCACCGGCGCCACACCATGATCTCCATCATCATGATCTCCATCAACGTGTCGCCATCGGGGTTGTCGTGCTACTTATGCTATCACTACTAAAGCTACATCCTAGCAAAATAGTAAACGCATCTGCAAGCACATATGTTAGTATAAAAGACAACCCTATGGCTCCTGCCGGTTGCCGTACCATCGACGTGCAAGTCGATATTTCTATTACAACATGATCATCTCATACATCCAATATATCACATCACATCATTGGCCATATCACATCACAATCATACCCTGCAAAAACAAGTTAGACGTCCTCTAATTTTGTTGTTGCATGTTTTACGTGGTGACCAAGGGTATCTAGTAGGATCGCATCTTACTTACGCAAACACCACAACGGAGATATATGAGTTGCTATTTAACCTCATCCAAGGACCTCCTCGGTCAAATCCGATTCAACTAAAGTTGGAGAAACCGTCACTTGCCAGTCATCTTTGAGCAAAGGGGGTTACTCGTAACGATGAAACCAGTCTCTCGTAAGCGTACGAGTAATGTCGGTCCAAGCCGCTTCGATCCAACAATACCGCGGAATCAAGAAAAGACTAAGGAGGGCAGCAAAACGCACATCACCGCCCACAAAACCTTTTGTGTTCTACTCGAGAAGACATCTACGCATGAACCTAGCTCATGATGCCACTATTGGGGAATGTCGCATGGGAAACAAAAATTTTCCTACGCGCACGAAGACCTATCATGGTGATGTCCATCTACGAGAGGGGATGAGTGATCTACGTACCCTTGTAGATCGTACAGCAGAAGCGATTAGAGATCGCGGTTGATGTAGTGGAACGTCCTCACGTCCCTCGATCCGCCCCGCGAACAATCCCGCGATCAGTCCCACGATCTAGTACCGAACGGACGGCACCTCCGCGTTTAGCACACGTACAGCTCGACGATGATCTCGGCCTTCTTGATCCAGCAAGAGAGACGGAGAGGTAGAAGAGTTCTCCGGCAGCGTGACGGCGCTCCGGAGGTTGGTGATGATCTTGTCTCAGCAGGGCTCCGCCCGAGCTCCGCAGAAACACGATCTAGAGGAAAAACTATGGAGGTATGTGGTCGGGCAGCCGTGAGAAAGTCGTCTCAAATCTGCCCTAAAAGCCCCATATATATAGGAGGAGGGAGGGGGACCTTGCCTTGGGGTCCAAGGGAACCCCAAGGGGTCGGCCGAGCCAGGGGGGAGGACTCTCCCCCCCCCCCCCAAACCGAGTCCTACTTGGTTTGGTGGGAGGGAGTCCTTCCCCCTTCCCACCTTTCCCTTTTTTTTTATTTTCCTTTGATATTTTCTTTCTTGGCGCATAGGGGATTGGTTGGCTGTCCCACCAGCCCACTAAGGGCTGGTGTGACCCCCCCAAATACCTATAGGCTTCCCCGGAGTGGGTTGCCCCCCTCCGGTGAACTCCCGGAACCCATTCGTCATTCCCGGTACATTCCCGGTAACTCCGAAAACCTTCCGGTAATCAAATGAGGTCATCCTATATATCAATCTTCGTTTCCGGACCATTCCGGAAACCCTCGTGACGTCCGTGATCTCATCCGGGACTCCGAACAACATTCGGAAACCAACCATATAACTCAAATACGCATAAAACAACGTCGAACCTTAAGTGTGCAGACCCTGCGGGTTCGAGAACTATGTAGACATGACCCGAGAGACTCCTCGGTCAATATCCAATAGCGGGACCTGGATGCCCATATTGGATCCTACATATTCTACGAAGATCTTATCGTTTGAACCTCAGTGCCAAGGATTCGTATAATCCCGTATGTCATTCCCTTTGTCCTTCGGTATGTTACTTGCCCGAGATTCGATCGTCAGTATCCGCATACCTATTTCAATCTCGTTTACCGGCAAGTCTCTTTACTCGTTCCGTAATACAAGATCCCGCAACTTACACTAAGTTACATTGCTTGCAAGGCTTGTGTGTGATGTTGTATTACCGAGTGGGCCCCGAGATACCTCTCCGTCACACGGAGTGACAAATCCCAGTCTTGATCCATACTAACTCAACTAACACCTTCGGAGATGCCTGTAGAGCATCTTTATAGTCACCCAGTTACGTTGCGACGTTTGATACACACAAAGCATTCCTCCGGTGTCAGTGAGTTATATGATCTCATGGTCATAGGAATAAATACTTGACACGCAGAAAACAGTAGCAACAAAATGACACGATCAACATGCTACGTCTATTAGTTTGGGTCTAGTCCATCACGTGATTCTCCCAATGACGTGATCCAGTTATCAAGCAACAACACCTTGTTCATAATCAGAAGACACTGACCATCATTGATCAACTGGCTAGCCAACTAGAGGCATGCTAGGGACGGTGTTTTGTCTATGTATCCACACATGTAAATGAGTCTTCATTCAATACAATTATAGCATGGACAATAAACTATTATCTTGATACAGGAATTATAATAATAACTATACATTTATTATTGCCTCTAGGGCATAATTCCAACACTTCCAACATGTATCGTCACCTCGCCTTTAGCTAGTCTCCGTTTATGCCGTAGCTTTCATTTCGTGTTACTAATCACTTAGCAACCGAACCAGTATCCAATACCCTCATGCTACTAGGAGTACTAGTAAAGTACACATAAACATCATGTATATCAAATACACTTCTTTTGACTTTTGCCAGCCTTCTTATCTACCAAGTATCTAGAGTTGCTCCGCCTCAGTGACTGTTCCCCTCATTACAGAAGCACTTAGTCTCGGGTTTGGGTTTAATCTTGGGTCTCTTCATTAGTGCAGCAACTGTTTTGCCGTTTCACGAAGTATCCCTTCTAGCCCTTGCCTTTCTTGAAACTTAGTGGTTTTACAAACCATCAACTATTGATGCTCCTTCTTGATTTCTACTTTCGCAGTGTCAAACATCGCGAATCGCTCAAGGATCATTGTATGTATCCTTGATATGTTATAGTTCATCACGAAGCTCTCACAGCTTGGTGGCAGTGACTTTGGAGAACTATCATTATCTCATCTGGAAGATTAACTCCCACTTGATTCAAGCGATTGTCGTACTCAGACAATCTGAGCACATGCTCAACGATTGAGCCTTTCTCCTTTACTTTGTGGACAAAGAATCTTGTCGGAGGTCTCGTACCTCTTAACAAGGGCACAAGCATGAAATCATAATTTCATCTCTTTAGAACATCACTTATGTTCCGTGACGTTTTACAACGTTTTCGGCGCCTTGCTTCTAAGCCATTAAGTATTTTGCACTGAACTATCGTGTAGTCATCAGCAACGTGTATGTCGGATGTTCATAGCATCCACAGACGACGCTCGAGGTGCAGGACACCGAGTGGTGCATTAAGGACATAAGCCTTCTGCGTAGCAACGAGGACAATCCTCGGTTTTACAGACTCAGTCTGCAAAGTTTGCTACTATCAATTTTCAACTAAATATTCTCTAGGAACATATAAAAACAGTACAGCTATAGCGCAAGCTACATCGTAATTCGCAAAGACCATTAGACTATGTTCATGACAATTACTTCAATTAATCATATTACTTAAGAACTCCCACTCAAAAAGTACATCTCTCTAGTCATTTGAGTGGTACATGATCCAAATCCACTATCTCAAGTCCGATCATCACGTGAGTCGAGAATAGTTTCAGTGGTAAGCATCTCTATGCTAATCATATCAACTATACGATTCATGCTCGACCTTTCGGTCTCATGTGTTCCGAGGCCATGTCTGCACATGCTAGGCTCGTCAAGCTTAACCCGAGTGTTCCGCGTGCGCAACTGTTTTGCACCCGTTGTATGTGAACGTTGAGTCTATCACACCCGATCATCACATGGTGTCTCGAAACGACGAACTGTAGCAACGGTGCACAGTCGGGGAGAACACAATTTCGTCTTGAAATTTTAGTGAGAGATCACCTCATAATGCTACCGTCGTTCTAAGCAAAATAAGGTGCATAAAAGGATTAACATCACATGCAATTCATAAGTGACATGATATGGCCATCATCACGTGCTTCTTGATCTCCATCACCAAAGCATCGGCACGATCTTCTTGTCACCGACGTCACACCATGATCTCCATCAACGTGTCGCCATCGGGGTTGTCGTGCTACTCATGCTATTACTACTAAAGCTACGTCCTAGCAAAATAGTAAACGCATCTGCAAGCACAAACGTTAGTTATAAAGACAACCCTATGGCTCCTGCCGGTTGCCGTACCATCGACGTGCAAGTCGATATTATCTATTACAACATGATCATCTCATACATCCAATATATCACATCACATCATTGGCCATATCACATCACAAGCATGCCCTGCAAAAACAAGTTAGACGTCCTCTAATTTTGTTGTTGCATGTTTTACGTGGTGACCATGGGTATCTAGTAGGATCCCATCTTACTTACGCAAACACCACAACGGAGATATATGAATTGCTATTTAACCTCATCCATGGACCTCCTCGGTCAAATCCGATTCAACTAAAGTTGGAGAAACTGACACCCGCCAGTCATCTTTGAGCAACGGAGTTACTCGTAGCGATGAAACCAGTCTCTCGTAAGCGTACGAGTAATGTCGATCCGAGCCGCTTCGATCCAACAATACCGCGGAATCAAGAAAAGACTAAGGAGGGCAGCAAAACGCACATCACCGCCCACAAAAACTTTTGTGTTCTACTCGAGAAGACATCTACGCATGAACCTAGCTCATGATGCCACTGTTGGGGAACGTCGCATGCGAAACAAAAAATTTCCTACGCGCACGAAGACCTATCATGGTGATGTCCATCTACGAGAGGGGATGAGTGATCTACGTACCCTTGTAGATCGTACAGCAGAATCGTTAGTGAACGCGGTTGATGTAGTGGAACGTCCTGACGTCCCTCGATCCGCCCCGCGAACCGTCCCGCGATCAGTCCCACGATCTAGTGCCGAACGGACGGCACCTCCGCGTTCAGCACACGTACAGCTCGACGATGATCTCGGCCTTCTTGATCCAGCAAGAGAGACGGAGAGGTAGAAGAGTTCTCCGGCAGCGTGACGACGCTCCGGAGGTTGGTGATGATCTTGTCTCAGCAGGGCTCCGCCCGAGCTCCGCAGAAACGCGATCTAGAGGTAAAACCGTGGAGATATGTGGTCGGGCTGCCGTGGCAAAGTTGTCTCAAATCAGCTCTAAAACCCCACTATATATAGGAGGAGGAGGGGGGAGACTTGCCTTGGGGTCCAAGGACTCCCAAGGGAGTCGGCCGAGCCAAGGGGGGAAGGCTCGCCCCCCCAAACCGAGTTGGACTTGGTTTGGTGGGTGGGAGTCCTTCCCTTCCTTCCCACCTCCCTTTTTTTTCTCTTTGATTTTTCTTTGTATGGTGCATAGGGCCCTTTTGGCTGTCCCACCAGCCCACTAAGGGCTGATGCGCCACCCTAATGGCCTATGGGCTTCCCCGGGGTGGGTTGCCCCCCCCCCCCCCCCCGGTGAACTCCCGAAAATCATTCGTCATTCCCGGTACATTCCCGGTAACTCCGAAAACCTTCCGGTAATCAAATGAGGTCATCCTATATATCAATCTTCGTTTCCGGACCATTCCGGAAACCCTCGTAACGTCCGTGATCTCATCCGGGACTCCGAACAACATTCGGTAACCAACCATATAACTCAAATACGCATAAAACAACGTCGAACCTTAAGTGTGCAGACCCTGCGGGTTCGAGAACTATGTAGACATGACCCGAGAGACTCCTCGGTCAATATCCAATGGCGGGACCTGGATGCCCATATTGGATCCTACATATTCTACGAAGATCTTATCGTTTGAACCTCAATGCCAAGGATTCATATAATCCCGTATGTCATTCCCTTTGTCCTTCGGTATGTTACTTGCCCGAGATTCGATCGTCAGTATCCGCATACCTATTTCAATCTCGTTTACCGGCAAGTCTCTTTACTCGTTCCGTAATACAAGATCCTGCAACTTACATTAAGTTACATTGCTTGCAAGGCTTGTGTGTGATGTTGTATTACCGAGTGGGCCCCGAGATACCTCTCCGTCACACGGAGTGACAAATCCCAGTCTCGATCCATACTAACTCAACGAACACGTTCGGAGATACCTGTAGAGCATCTTTATAGTCACCCAATTACGTTGCGACGTTTGATACACACAAAGCATTCCTCCGGTGTCCGTGAGTTATATGATCTCATGGTCATAGGAACAAATACTTGACACGCAGAAAACAGTAGCAACAAAATGACACGATCAACATGCTACGTCTATTAGTTTGGGTCTAGTCCATCACATGATTCTCCTAATGATGTGATCCCGTTATCAAGTGACAACACTTGCCTATGGCCAGGAAACCTTGACCATCTTTGATCAACGAGCTAGTCAACTAGAGGCTTACTAGGGACAGTATTTTGTCTATGTATTCACACAAGTATTGTGTTTCCAATCAATACAATTATAGAATGGATAATAAACGATTATCATGAACTAAGAAATATAATAATAACTAATTTATTATTGCCTCTAGGGCATATTTCCAACAAGTCCTCCACGGCCCGGTCCGGGTCGGCCTTCACAGCTGCGGGATCAAGCGTCGGGACGATCATGTGGTCTTCCACGGTCACCGCCCTGCGCGCCCACCGCGGGTTGTTGTCGTCCTTTGACCCATCTCCATCTGTCACCTGCCATTTGACACACGTATGAACTCACGCGTTTAATCTAGAGGTAATAACACTTGTAGTACCTAAACTTGCCATCGATGATCACTTTGATGTCTAAACTTGGAAAATACATTGATCCGGTTCTATAACTTGGTTGTATGGTTCAAATACGGTTCAAATCACATTTAGATACATATGTGTTGCTGACTAGGCATGTCAACATGGCGCGGGACCCATTTGCAGCGACGGACAAACTAACATAGAAAATGTGTACGACTCAATTACCATCAGGTCCCACCTGCCAGTGAACAATTGAAATTAATAAAAAATAAAGATACCCCGGTATTCGAACAGCGACCTGTATGCTATCAATGACCCGCGCCAACCACATAATCAAAATAAGTTTGTTGTGTACTATGCACTGCTCCTGTTTATTTAACTAACTACACCGTGGAGTTAAATGGGTTGCAATCAATGCCATCCATTTTTCACGTGTTAGTTATTTTCCTTCATTAGCAATTACAAAAGTATTCAACCTATAATAACAATATTAAGAAAACATAAAATTTAATTTTAAAAATTCATGAAAATTTACATAATAATAAACAATTAATAAACCGTTGTCGAAATTTTTAAAAGAATTTTTGTATATAATAAAATAATTTTACAATTTTCCAAAATGTATACATTTTGAATTGTTCATCTAATTTTTAAAATCTTCAATTTTAAAAGATATATCCACGTGCTCCGTTTTAGAATTTTAGTCTTTTTCCTTTTTATGTCACCCTTCCACATGTGTCCTTTTTTCGTTTTTAGAAATTTTAGAACATAGATAAAATATTGTAATAGTAACCAAGATAAATCTAGAATCTTGTTGTCTTAAAATGTTTTTTTAACTATAAAAATGTATGTATAGTTTAAAATGTGTTAATTTAAATATAAGAATATATAAGATCATTGGGTCACACTAGGCTGTTATATATATATTTATGGATATTTTAAAAATTATTTTCATTCAAAAATATATCTTTTGACAAACACATTTACTTTATTAAAATATATGGACACTTTTTACAACTAGAAATGCATTTCCTAAAAGCATGAACACTTTATATACTACCTGAATTTCTTGTAATTTCCAAAAATAAATAAATAACTAATAGGTGGAAAATGGGTTGCACTAACTTTACACCATTTAACTCAACGGTCTTGTCAGGTAGATCAACTGTGCTAGTGACGATGAATAGGCAATAATTTTACCTCGTGAAAGTGGTTACGCAGGTCTTTCATGGAGCACACTCCCCTAGTTGGAATCCCAGCCTAACCATTTTTTTGTTTATTATAGTTGTATACTAACAGGTGGGACCCGATGATCAGTGAGATACACTCTTTGTGTCCGTCTATCCGGCACTGCAAGTGAGCCGTGCGCCATGCTGGCATCTCTAGTCAGCAATACATACGTATCTAGACGTGATATGAACCGTATTTGAATCATATTGCCAAGTTTTGGAATCGATTCGGTGTATTTTTCAAGTTCGGGCACCAAAGTGAACATCGCTCGCAAGTTTGGGCACCATGTTGGTGTTATTACCTCTTTAATCTATAATTATACTAATTTGAGACTTCCAAAAAATTACAACATTAATTAGATTTTACGAGCCATTAATATGATGGGACCAAATTATTACGTTGTAGATCAACTCACCGGAAAAAAACACATATCTCTCTCCCGTGATCCAATCGAGCCACACACACAAAAAAAACAGGTATCTCTCTCGCATGTACCTCTCTCCCATCATCCAAAGTCGTAACCATCCAAAAGAACACATATATCTCTCTCCCGTGATCCAATCGAGTCACACACAAAAAACAGGTATCTCTCTCGCATGTACCTCTCTCCCATCATCCAAAGTCGTTCAATCTCTCAACCATAAAACAAAAATGTCAGCCCTAGCCGCCGGACAAAGCAGCATGCGATCTCTCCTCTTCCCCATGTGTACAACGTTGGTTGCTCCCCCAAATTGCTTCTTCTCTATCCGTCTCGATCTGCTGTGTGTGTACCCGTGTATCCAAGCGGTTAATTTTCAGCATTATAAGTAGGCATACTTCGTGCAGAGGCCAGCATGTCCATGCGACTGCATACATATACGTGGTAGATGTTGTCTAGCCGCGGCATGTATGATGGTTACATGGCAGCCAATGACACCGGCGGGACGACGCTTTGCCCATGAACCTTCAAAGGACTGGTGGCACAAAGATTTACCTGTTTGATGTCGTCAAGTTGGTCCTCGGTTGTCCATTTCAATCTCCACAGGCAAGTAACCTGCCCTCATTTTTTTAATTCCCTGATTTATTTCCAGTCAGTTGGTCTTATGAGAAATCCAAAAAAAATCTCTTTATACTTAGCGTCTGATTAAAAATAAATTCACCATGTGCATGCCCATCCAATTCAGCATGTCTAGACTTGATTATGTTGTATGGATAGGAGCAGATTTAGTAAGTGGCCGAGCCGGCGTGAAAACAATGGGTGTACAGAGCTCACCAAATATTTGTCAAAATTTTCTACTAATTCGATTGATTTCTTTATTCTGCAGTGTATTATCTCCTAATAATCTTCAAACAATGCAACGAAGGAGGATGTGTTTTTCTGTCTCTAATAGTGAGGTTGCCCTGTGAACGAACTGCGGACTGGTGACATGTTGATCCCAACTCTATTCTCGATCCTTCAAATTAATTAAATCCATCACGGAAAAAAGAACCATGCAATCAGCATAATCGGTAACATATTCAGATGATGTTGTTTAGAAGATTTGAATGGTTTATAGGTTTCGTTCAAGTATGTGCTAAAGCTCCGATTATCTGCCCGTACATCTCTGATTATCCTTCATGACAGAATTATGTGAAGGTATGATGATTAGGGTTCGAACATTCTCCATATATTAAGCGGCCAAATTGTATACTTATTACACTAGTAGAAAACAGGGCTTTCGTCCCAGCTCGATTTACACATTAGTCCCGGTTCCATTATGAACCGGGACTAATGTTAGCATTAGTCCTGGTTCGAGCGGCAATTACACCGGTCGGGCATCAGTCCCGGTTTAAATGAAACCTTTAGTCCCGGTTCGAGACACGAACCGGGACTAAAGGGGTTCTGATTTTTTTTTTCTGTTTTTAAATTTGTTTTCTGTTTGTAGTTTCTGTTTTAAATTGCTTATATCTTTTAGGATATTTGATGTTTTTGAGTGATTCTTTTTGCATTAGATTCAAAATTTTGTCTAGTTTATGTTTCTGTCATTAGTTTTCAAATTTGAAAGGTTTAAATCTGAATTTGTTCAAATTTTCTTAAAATCCAGATTGTGAATAACTTCAGTTTACAAATAGTTTTTAATTTAATTCTTTTTGCTCCTAGTCATGTGTTACATTGTTGTCACATTAAAATTTATTTGGTTATTTTTAGAATAATTTAAATTAGGATTTTAATTAAAACAATATTCTTTTGCTTATATAGTTGTTTTAATCATTTAATTGTTGTTTATATTATTTTTAGTTAGTTCTTTCAGTACATTTTAACCCTCTCAACTTTGTAGCACATGTTATGTGGGTGAAATGATGATACCATGCTAAGTTTCAACCTTTTCAGAGTTCATTTGTCGAATTTTTCAGTTTCAGGGTCATTTAGCTCAAAAAATTATTAAATGCTTGAAAAATAGCAAATGGAGTTATAAAGGGTTGAATTTTTAGGACGTGGTTTTGAATGGTGCATACTGAATGCACAAAATGCACAAAAAGTCTGGAGTTGAAATAAGTAAAAAAATGAAATGCCTTTATACGAGATGGGTTTTCGTGTGAAACCTTGATACTTCAAAGGTGATGGTTCAGTTTGTACACGAAGTGCATCCAGTTTTTGTCGTAACCCTTTCAACTTTTTAGCACAATCTATGTGGGTGAAATGATGATACCATGCCAAGTTTTAACATTTTCAGAGTTCATTATAATGCTTTTCAATTTTAGTGCCATTTAGCTGAGAAAAATCATTAAATGCATGAAAAATAGCAAATGAAGTTAGAAAGGGTTACTCTGGCTTGGTTAACCTTAGTTGTGACTCTGGCGCGGACGGTGCTAGCAGATGTTGTCGACGGTATGATTGGACTCTTGGCTAAAGGGGGATTCTGAAATTTTCAAACTCTACCCCCCTAGTGGACCGGCTTTTTTAGTTTTGTAGAATATAAAAAAAATGATAAAATCTTCAAAAAATAAAATCCTTTGAGATGTAGTTAGGTTTTAGTGTCTAGTTGGTACAGAAATTTTGAGATATGAATTTTGACCGTTTTTGCAAAACAAAGGAAAAAAATGTAAAACGGCCATAACTTTTGCATACGATGTCAAAAAAAAGTTTAATATATCAAAAAAACCTAGAGAAAAATTGAGACTCGATTTCACCCGGGCTTGCCCGGTGAAGTTTTCTCAGATGCTCAAAATTCCAAATGTAAAAAAAGTTATTTTAAAAAGAAGTTTTTTTCCAGAAAAATCAGAAAAAATAATTTTATTTAAAAATAAATAAATGATGTCATATTTGGATTCCTCACATTTTTCTAATAATAATGGATATATTATTTGTCGATTTTAGATTTACATATTTAAAGATATTAATTATGCCATATTAAATGAATAAATGGCAAAAAAGAATAAAATATTAGGTTGTTTTCATTGAAATTCACTATTATTATTACTTATTTTGTTTATTATTTATATTTTTTTGGAATTCAAAAAATTAAATCATGTGACATGACATCAAGACCTAAGGTTGTTTAGGATTGATAGCTTACTATTGTCACGAAAACAAGAAGTGCAAACTTGGTAACTAGGGGCGATAAAACCAGAAAGTTAAGCGTGCTCGGTTTGAAGCAGTGATAGGATGGGTGACCGGTCAGGAAGCTTGATTAGAGATTAAATTGTCAAATAATTCAAAAATTTGACAGCGGGTCAAACAAAATAAACAGGTGAAGCCTTTAGTCCCGGTTGGTAACATGAATCGGGACTAAAGGTCCTCCCTCCACACTCAACCAGATTAAGTTGTCAAATAATTCAAAGATTTGAAAGTGGGAATAAAACATAAATACAAATCAAAAATATTAAAAAATAAAATTTGAAAAAGAATTCAAAAAACATCTACCTTTTCGGGTCAAACAAAATAAACAGGTGGAGCCTTTAGTCCCGGTTGGTAACACGAACCGGGACTAAAGGTCCTCCCTCCACACTCGCCCAAACAGCGCCACGTGGAGTCCTATTAGCTTCATGAACCGGGACTAATGGCCCAACCGAACTGGGGCTATAGGCCCTATTTCTACTAGTGTTATTAGATCACGTAGTTAGATTTTAAACCAACTGGTCATAGATGTAGCTCAAGTACTATTTGAACTGCACATGTTTTTTAGTTGCATGGTTATGTGATGTATAAAAATAAGGATTCATAATTTGGTGCTTAAATAGGACAGCAAACATGAATGTTTTTCTTTCATATTTCTATACTGGGGAACCATGTTTTTTTGGAGTAATGGAACAACGTTTCTGCATTGCAGCACTGAATTTTGTTTGGATGATGTCACAGCTTTTCCATGGTTCACTATACAATTTTTTTGGATGATGTTGCAGATATATTTTTCCTTAATTTTTGGCTAGATGTTGGATGAAATTCCTGCAAGTCAAAATAATTTATTTCATTACCAGAGGTACAAGTGAAAGTCTAAGGAGAATCTATGAACGACCATCAGGTTCTATGATAAATTTGTTTGTGGGAGAGAATGGTGTGCAGTCAACAGTAACAAGAGCTGATCATCAGGTTCGAAGGATGCATGAGTACATGGTATGTATTACTCTACAAGCAAAAGTAAAGTACATCGCCTATTTATGTTGAATGTGAAAATAACTGATTATTATATGTACTGGAGATTTTAGGGGTTATTTTTGACAGTGAAGTAATTGTTGTTCTGATAAAGGTGGTGGCACCAAACCTCTACCGAACTAGAATTAAGGATTGAAGGCAATATTATTTTTTTGCACTTCCTAATATGGTAACCTGCATGTATGATTAGTGAATTGTTCTCTTTAATTAGTATCTATGATCAGCGGGAAAAAGATTTGAGTGTAATTATGTTCACAAGGATTTCTACATTCATTTGCGTTTAAATTGTTATTTAGACGATTGTCTTTATGTCATGCAATAGAGTGACAAGGTCACTCTTCATATCTATAATGAGATTAAAAAGAGTAGTACTGCCATATATTTAAGGAATTTTCTGGATGTATTATTATGAACTACAAAAAAGTTTACATCATATTGTTGCATATCACGGGTCTTATTATCAGCCAATTACATGGGAGTAATTATGTTGATCATATCTCAAGTTGTTACTGTAATCCATACATATAACATAAGAGAAGGGACAGAGATCCATTATATATGTGAAGATGCATGTACGATCATTCTTTTCTATACGTTATATATGCGCGGTTGGATGCTATTTACCCTAATTCGTTTTTGTTAGATTTTTTCAGGCACAAATGGTATAGATCAGTGCATCTGAAATACCAAGAGGTGAAATATACATACTTGGCTACACCCAGAAGGAAAAGTATTACAGATTTATGCATAGGTAAGATATGCCCACATTTCAATTATTCTCTTTCATAATTTGAGTTTGAAATTTCTCAAACTGAAATGCCATGATGTCCATGTTATTTTTTATTGGACTTTGTCATGCCTGATCATGTTATTATAAGGTTTTCAAGCTTCCATTTGTGGTTAAATGGAAATATTACCAGTAAAACCATGACAACAAGGCACATGATATGGAATATTGACAAAAAAAAGAGCCCAGGTACATGGAGACTGATAAAAAAGAGAGAACAAAAAACAGTATTTTGAAACCTCAAAAAGCAAACAATGATACATGTAAGAATAATGTGTAGTAGTATGTATGTACTAAGTCTTATTAATATACATTTGCATCCGTGGTGTATGCAATAGAAGGGCAAATATATGGATCCATCTAGACTTACCTTTTTCATTTTTGGAGCCACAAAATTGCCCTTTTGTGTAGCTTACAAATGACCGTATTTTTAAGAAAAAAATTACAATATGCAGAAACATCAATAAATTTCCGTGCATTTTTCAGCACCAATCCTTTTAAAGTGCATGCTTATGTTTTAAAGTTACTTTGTGAATTCCAGTAGTGCTTCACAGTATATCTAGACCTAGACCGTGCGAATGTATGGGTTGACGACTAGTTTAACTAGATAGTGACAAAAACATTAAGTATGCTGTTACTGGTAAGAGTATGCATGTATTCTTACTTGGATGCTGCGGAAGCGTGGGAAACGGGCAAGTTCGGCGGCGACGCCGGCGCTGAAGACTGGTAGGTTTACGGGAGAGCCAAGGCCGATGGTAACGACGATGTATATAGCTTCCATGAGTCTTCCAGTAGGGGTGACAGGCTCCTCCCCTCCATAGCCGCCGGGGAACCGCCCGTCGTCGTCCATTCGGACGCTGCCGATCTCGGCGTACGTATGGGGAGCAATCGGCTCCTTGGCACAGAGGCTATCGAGGGGCTAAGACTGCTAGCGTTCATAGCTACTACTTTAGTTTCAAGAGTCGATCGCTGCATGTACTACGGAGTGATCTGCTCGGTCTGTAGGTGGGTAGGTATATATATAGGATGAAGAGTATGGATGTGTTCCCCTTTCCGTGTCCTTCCTTGCTAGCTTGTACACACACACACGCGCGCGTACGAGACCTTAAAAGCAGCATTTTTTTTTTCATTTTTTCATTTCATTTTTATTTTCATTTTTTTATGTTTTTTTGGTCGTTTATACAGCGTTTCGGATTGAGGCACAGAGAAACACACCCATGACCTAACATCACAAGACCTAATCCACCCATACCGCCCCCGCGAGGCGACGGGGAGGGACCTCCGATCTCCGCCGCATGTCGCCTCCGCCTGCCTCAAGCTCCATTGTCCTCGCCCAAGGGCCCGGACGGGCGAAGCCTGACCGGTGCGGGCAGTGGTGGGGCATCTTCTTCCCCTCGCGCGATGGGGTGCGTTGGCTGGTCTCCTCGGTCCTAGGCGAAGCACAAGGCGCTGTGGCGCCCCTGCTCGCCGGCGTGGGGCGCCTGCATGGGTGATGCAACAACGTGAAGGACTTCTTGACGGTGGTGACCCGAGGCAGTGGCCCTGGATAGTGGTGGTAGGTGAAGCCCAGGCCTCTCGCGGCGGCATGACGTGGCGATGTTCCTATCCAAGGTGGATCTGCACCAGTGACCTGGTGACTTTGGCTCCGGATTAGTTTGACTAACTTTATATTAAAAAATATCAACATTCACAACATGAAATCAATATTATCAGATGCACCATGAGATGTATTTTCATACTATATAATTTTAATATAGTAGATATTCATATTTTTTGATATAAATTTGGTCAAACTTTATGTTGTTTGACTTTGACCAAATCTGATACGTTGAGTAAAAAGAAACGGAGGGAGTAGTGATGAGCTTGGGGCATTCCTCTCGGCGGTTCTCACAGTTTGGCGAGGTAGGGTGGCGGTCCTCTTCCCAGACTACAATGGTGGCACACGCAGGTAGAGGCCGGTGTGCCAGGGCTCCCACGGTGGCAGTACGGTTGTGGATGGTCGTCGGATCTGGGTGGCCAATCTGGGACTTTGAAGACGATCAGGACGGTGCACATGTTGTCAGTTGGAAGCTTATGTGACAGATCCGGGTGAAACCCCGGTCTTCGATCGGTGGCCGGAGCCAATGATGGCCCTCGGCGTTGTTTCCTTCTTGAATGCATCATCGAGGTGAAGCTCCCAACTCCTTCCACTATATACCTCCGGGGAAAACTAAAGACCAGTCGATCGGATGATTGCGGCGCACTTGTGTCGTTCCCTCCTTGGGTCGTCATTCTTGGAAGTGTGCATTGGCTTGAAGGACCCGTGGACGGTTCTAGCGGTGGAGCGTCATTACATGTGATGCATCGACGACGTGAATTTTCGACGGCGTGGTGCGGCAGGGACTCAACGACATATGAGTGATGATGGACGAGCGCGGGGAGGAGGAGGCATTGTCTCGCGTCGTGGGTGCATCGACGAGAGGCGTAGCAAGATTGATGCGTCAATACCTGCTCTAAAGATGAATCAGTGAAAGATGACAGGGAAGACCGATGAGTGTGTTAGATCAGATTGCATCCCAAACTAGGTATTTGACTTGGTTGGGGCATTCGGCTTTAGATGTAATGTATGTGTGCGATGACTGTTTGGTACTAGGCTCGGACTATCGACATGTCTTTATCAAATGGATATGAGTAGTGACAGATGTTGCTAGAATTGTGACTTCAGACTTTCCAATGTACTATTTTGTAAGATATTTATGAATAATAACTAAATTGGCTGCATACATCTACAAGGTGCAGAGGCTAGGGATCATCCTCCTTTTTAAAAAAAAATAAACAAGAATTTCAAAGGAGTCGAGAAGAAAGGAAGTACTACATTTTAAGGCGCCAGCCTTAGGATGTGGACTAGGAGCACTCGGCGGCTACTCACTCCAAAATCATGCCCGCTCGCCTGCTATCTCATGGTCCGTGCCGCTATATAAGAAATGATTTGTTGGGTGTGAATACTCGACCCTAGCGTACAACGGCATAGTGAGTACATTTGCTTCGATATTACATGCAGCTCCAGGGTGGACAGCTAAGTACAGTGTTGATGGATAATTAACTTCACCCCATCCCTTTTCTCAAGTTGTGTTTCTGTCGTGTAATTTAGTACGACGAAAATAATAATGCTTAATGATGAAAATATGGTAATTTGTATTATAAACGGTCCGACCCTAATTAATCATGTAACCAAATTATTATATGAATGCTTACTAGGACATTGTTTGTACTAATGCCTAGTTTGGCAAAATAATTTTCTCAGAACCTTAATAATCTAAAACCTCGGTATCCAGTTTTCATAAACCACAGTTTTTTCTTCTTCAGTTTAGAAGAAAGTGGTCAAGACATCTTTTCTTAAATACTACAGAAAAACATGGTATTAGAGATAATATGTTTTTAAAACTGTGATATTTGTTGAACCCAAACACCTCAAAGTTTTCAAAGTGTGGTTTCTGATAAAACCATAAAATTCACGAAATACTGGAAAAAAACCCTAAGACTTTTTAGATGCATCTTTTATTTTACATTTTACCGCTTGTCTTTTGACTATAAGTATTTTAGGGGTACCTTTCCACTGTGAATAGTACATGGCAAGTTTGCATTCATTTATTTTCAATCAATTCTCCATTGAAAACTTGCACTAGTAGTTGTCAGTCAATGTGTAAGCTAAATGTGTTGGGTCCAGTTCACTAATAGGAATGGCCCTGTTTGGATATGCTAACTCAGTTAGAGGTTAGAGTTAGATGCTAATTCTGGACTAACCCTAAACTAACTCTAACCAAAGTGTGTTTGTATGACAGGGTTAGATTGTCAATAAATACGCCTTTTGGCTCATTTAACCAGAATTTGATGTGGTGGAGGTAGAGGAAAAAGCAATTTTTTTCTGAGCCCCACCTAACTCTAACCCAAATAAGCACCTCTTGGATGGCTTATTTCTTTTGGATGGGTTAGATGCATCTAATCAACTCTAACCCTCTTGTTTGAATATTTTGGGTTAGTTCAGTCCCACCTAACAAACTCTAACCCTAACCAATTGATCCAAACAGGACCAATGATGTGGTTGTCCGTTGAAAGTTGCGACCGACCTAAAACCTCGGTATTCAGTTTTCATAAACAATAGGATTTTCTTCTCCAGTTTAGAAAAAAGTGGTGAAGACATATTTTCTTAAATACTACACGAAAACATGATATTAGAGATAATATGTTCATAAAATTGTGATATTTGTTGAAACCAAACACTGCAAAGTTTTGAAACTGTGGTTTCTGATAAAACAATAATGTTCATCAAATACTGCAAAAGAAAAATTAGCCTAAGTCTTTTTAGATGCATCTTTTATTTTAATTTTTACCCTTTATCTTTTGATTGTAAGTTTTTTAGAGGTACCTTTCCATTGTAATTACCGGACAAGTTTACATTCATCTGTTTTCAGTCAGGGGGTGTTTGGTTTCAAGGAACTAGACTTTTTTTAGTCCCAAAAACTGTAGAAAAAAGACCCTTCAATAAAGTCTTTTTCTAGTCCCTTGAGGAAATATCTTTTCTGTTTGATTAGGCAGGGATTAAAAGAAACTTTTTCTAGTTTAGTCCCTGTAACCAAACACCCCTCAATTCTTCGTTGAAAACTTGCACTAGTAGTTTGTCAGTCAATGTGTAAGTTAATTGCGTTGGATCCAGTTCAGTACTACTCCCTACGTCACGGTTTATAAATGGTATGGTTGGCCGTTAAAAGTTAAGACATACCAGTACATGCATTAAGAGTGAGGTAGTTGAGGGATAGTAGTTGGGTCTGATAATAACTTCGCTCACAGAAACTCTGCTCCGACAGAACTGCGGGGACCCCGAAACTAAAATACGCAGCAGTGGAATACGAAGGAAGAAAGTAACGAATGTGTTGGAGCTATTTTAGTGGATGTGGATCCCAAAAAAACTGCATGAACAAGATTTCGATGAGCGTCTTTGCCGAATGCTCCTATGCAATTTCGACCGGATCGTGGTCTTTCTTGGCCAAGTAACACTATCAGAACAGTTGACGGCATCGTGGTCTTTTTCTTGGCCAACCAAGTAACACTATCAGAACAGTTGAGACCGTTGATAGTTACCGGTCTAATCATATTGAACAGTAATTAAGCATCTGGCTCCTCTGATTTATGTGTGTGTGGGGACGAGGGGCTACCATTGATGAGCTCATCCGCGGACAACGTTTTGTGACAACGTTGATTGATCTCATGGCACCGAGTCCCCCGTGCGTGTTTTTAGTTTTGGCTTCCGGTTTTCAAATTCTTGTATCTTTTGACAAACGTTCTAAAGTAAGTTCTTTTTCATATTCGTGTTTTTGTGACCAGGGCTCTCAAATAAAATCATATTTTGAATATGTGTTGATGAAAATAAACATTAAGTTTCAACTTTTCAAACTTTCTACGAGCAATCCATAAAATCATGATTTTTGTGCCGACAAAAAAATGTCTTAAAATTTATCTATTAAACTTGATAAGAGCATGCGACAAAATCATAAGTTTTAGATGAATAATTATAATACAAGTTTTGGAGTCGTTGACTTTTTGTTTCACCGCTCGTTGACTGTGTTCTAATGGTGATAAAATTGCTAGTACTTGATAGTACTACTTCATATGTATTCGTAAGTCATAATACCAATGGGATTGGTACTGAAAATTATACATGCCCTTCTGTTAAGTCAAGGGCAAATTAGTACATCATTTTTCTTTAGCAGCACGTCGCCCCCGTCGCCCAATCTAGAACCGTCGCCGTCAAGCCCTATCCTCTTTCATTGCCCCTCATCTCATGTTCCATTGTCGCACCATCGGCGATCCCCTTTTCTATCAAATTCGAAACCGCGATGGAAGACGAGTACGTGAAGATCTCCGGCGGCGACGAGGTAAAGTTCGCCAGGTTGAGGGAAATCGGTTCTTGGTTTCACAACAAGCGGCAGTTAGCGGCGACAACGCACTTGATGAGCAGACATTTGAATCTGAGCGAGAGAAAGTATATCCTCACCGGGGGGGGGGGGGGGGGGGGGGGGGGTCGCACGGCTGCACGTAGAGCTCCTTCTTTGGGCCATGGAGCACGCAGATTCATCGAGTGCGATCGTGAGGTGGAGGTGGTGACATTATCTGTCGTGGTTTTATCACGGCAGATGTCCTCGTGAAAGGACTTAAGGATGAAGCCATCACAATCATGTGGCGACTCAAAGGGGTTCATCGGGAACGAAAGACGAGTTACCATGGTTCGGCCCCTCCGGCGGAGGTACAAGCCTATGTCCTACTTTATGTGTATTGATGATGAAATTGATTGCAAGGGTGCGGTTTCACCTGACCTAGCTCTCGATTGATTGTAACTTAAGTCTATCACCCCTAGAGACTCGCCTTTATATACAGGTCAAGACCCTAGGTTTACAAGAGTCCGGGTCACATTGTGACTCGTGACCTATTATGTTTCTAACTCGCCTTGCTTTGTTAAGTAGGGAAACTCCTAGCAGCCTCCTCCCTTGTGGGCCAAGACTCGCCATCCTTGCGTCCTGGTGTAACAACCCGAGACCGACGCTCCGAAAGATTCCCGTTTATTCCATTGTCGTCATGTGATTTATTTGTTTGTCGCATTCATCATCGCATCATGCGCATTATCTGCATTGCATCGGCACTCCGTTGCCGTCAGTTTTCAAAACTTACATCCGTTATTAGTTGTCGGTTCTCTCTGTTTTACTCATTGACCGTTTGAAGACCAACCACACACGCACGCGCCCGCGGCATCGTTAAAATATTGTTTTTGAAAGTGTGTTTGAAATATTCTCGGATTGGATTGAAACTTGACGTGTGGACTTGTTTTATTGTACGTAGGCCGCCTACCAAATTTCATCGCAAACCGAGTCGGGTTGATAACCAAATGGTCTACCGTAGAGGCACCGTCTTCGGCTTATCGGCGAACATTTTTTGGTGTTTAAATCTCATTGCCGGGCCGCAAACCTCCCTCTCTTCCCCACCTAACCTATTTTACACACCCCAGTACCATCCATCGAGCCTACCCCTCCTTTTCGGACCGTCCGATCGAGATCCGACGACCCGAAAACGGTGCAAAACCCCTAACCCTAGCCCCCACACCTTTTTAAACACCTCCCCTGCCTAATTTAGCCTAACCCTAGCTTCACCTCATTTTCCGTGCAACCATCTGCCCAGCCGCATCTTCCCACCGCCCAGCGCCGCCAGGGCCCCGCGAAGCCCGTCTCCGGCCTGCCCAGAGCCCGATCCGGGCAGAGGCAACCGTCGTCGCCTTGCCCGAGCTCCCCGTGCCAGATCTAGTCGTTGCCCAGGCGTGACCCTCGCAGAAAGCCCCATTGGCCCCTCCCTGGACCTCCGGCGGGCTAGCAGTCACGCGCCCCAGATCTAGCCGTCGCGCCCGACCTCAACCCTGTCGCCAGAGCAGCGCCGCCCGTCGGATTCTGAAGAATAAAGACCCGCCACGCGACTCATACTCTTGAAAATTTGTTTTGCAAGTCTCCGGACTCGTAATCTTTAGGATGATTGCATTGTGAAACTGAAAGCTTTATATACTCTTAAAGAGCAGCTGTATGCTGGAAGCTTGTTGAAGATTAGAGCTGTAATGGGTGAAAAAGACCCTGCAAAATTCATCCCTGACGTGCTAAGGCGGCTCTCGACAATCCCCAAGAAAATCGAGGAACTGAATAGGTCGGTTGCCCGAAAAGGTGCTATAGCTGCATTGAGCCGGGCTTTAGCGTACGCATCTGAACTCAAACCAGAAGAAATCACTCGAGGTTTACCTGAAACCAAAGAAGACGGATCGTGTTTTAATCAGGAGGATTATGCCAATTGTGTAAGGGAGTCTCGCGTGCCTACGAGTCACCTATTAGGAAAAGTGAACCTGAAGTCTTATTAGCCGGGTTACAGTGATGACAACGTACGAGTTCGACCTCCGAGTTATGAGCCGACCAACTTAACTCCTCAACGTCGTAAGCCTCTCTTTGCCCCTGAAGTTGACCTATCCCCAATCTTGCACGAAGAAGCTGAATTCCATGCTTTAACCCATTGCAATTGGGATATGGGCAATCTTCAAATCCAGGACCCAGAAGACCCGCCGCAGGATAACACGGAGGCGACTTAGCCACCCAGATTTTCTCGAAGGTGACCCGACACAGCTTTATGACCGGAGAAAATATGTAATTGCATAAAACTTTGGACGCAACTCGTTTGGACTCTCTGTGGCCTTGTAATAGACATAGATTCAAAATGTATGTTCCGTGTTATGCTTTTGTGCATGCTGAAACTTTTGGCATCGCTTTTGTAATATAAGACCCCTTTCTGAAATTGACTATCCTGCAGTTGGATTTTTCCTTCATAAGAAAAATCACTTCATAGCCACAATGCTTTGCATGAATCGGCCAAAATGTTGAATCCTTCCCTAGAAAACATAACACCATATAGGGCATCAAATTAGTATAAATAAGTCGGCTCAGTGAGTCATGACAGGTAGACGGGCTTGCAAGGCTCTAGTCATACCCTAAGATAGGTTTGTGAAATGACCTTTATAATTTAGACTGGCGGATGAGGCTCAAGTTAGGCTTCAATGAAGTAGGTTCCATGAACCTATGGTTTGTCTATTTTCCATATGCCGGCTCTCACACGACACCTCAGTGTTTTAACATTGACAAGTCAGGGTCCACAATGGATTGACTCGCCAAGAGTATATGGGGACAATAAGGGGAGTCGCAAAGGCGTATAGTCTAGTATAACCATTATATATCGGTAATTTTTCGCTAGCCAAATGGGTAAGAAAGCTGAATTCAATGATTGGAAGCCCCCAAGTGACTTATGATTAGGGAAAAGTCAAGCATAGGATTGCATAAGACAATGCTATTACTGCAAAACAACCTAGGAACCAATAGCCCCCAGGCAAGCATGCTTGATTCTCAAGAACATAAATTGGCGCCTATGTTTGAACCATGCATCGTGGCAACTGGTTGTCTTTGGCTTATCAGTATCCATGTTTGAATGATCGCAACATGGTGGTTCATCTTCTTTGATACTAATAGCGTCCATGTTTGAATGACCTCCTTGGCAGCGGCTCATCCTCTTGGGCGGCTTATGAAAACAATAGAGACTCGTGCACATTATGTAGGCTGAAATGGCAGAAACCCTCAATTTCGTGGGTGACGGCTTTATTGTCTTGATAAAAGTAATACAAAAACTAAACTATGTACATGGATAAGGAGCCAAAGGCTCTAAGTATAATAAGGCCTAAGGTGGGCAATGTTCCACGGCGAGGCCGTCTCTTCCTCCGAAGTTGGCTAATGCGGACGAAGGTCTATCAGATAATAGGATCCATTATGAAGAATTTTATTGATGACAAAAGGACCTTCCCATGGGGGTGATAGCTTGTGCATGTGTGTGTGATCTTGAATTAATTGAAGCACTAAGTCGCCCTCCTGGAAAATCTGGCTATTAACTCTTCGGTTGTGATAGCTGCGTAGGTCTTGTTGATATATAGCAGACCGTGTTGCAGCCTAATGACGCTCTTCCTCTAAGGCGTCCAAAGAATCCTGATGTGCCTGCTCATTATCTGCCTCCACATAAGCCGCGACTCGTAGAGAATCATACCTTATATCACTAGGTAAAACCGCCTTAGCCCCATAAACAAGAAAGAAGGGTGTGTAACTAGCAGATCTGTTTGGTGTAGTCCTGATACTCCAAAGCACTACAGGGAGCTCCTCGACCCAACAACCCGAAGTACGTTGTAAGGGAAACATATGACGGGGTTTGATCCCATGCAGAATCTCCTAATTAGCTCGCTCAGCCTGACCATTAGACTACAGATGTTTTAGTGAACATCTTATAAGGTGGTATTTCGTATCCATGTGCTAAAAAGTTCATAAAATGAAATGCCTTTGCAACAGATAAATTTTCGTATGCAACCCTGATACTTCGAAAGAGATTGTCCGTTTTGTACACGAAGTGCATCCAGTTTTTGCCGTAACCCTCTCAACTTTCTAGCACATGCTATGTGGGTGAAATGATGATACCATGCCAACTTTCAACCTTTTCAGAGTTCATTGGTAGTGCTTTTAAATTTCATGGTCATTTAGCTCAAAAAAAGCAGTAAATGCATGAAAAATACCAAATGAAGTCACAAATTGTTGAAAAATGATGATGTGGCTTTGAATGGTGCATTTTGAACACACAAAAAGTTTGGACTTCAAATGAGTTCATAAAAATGAAATCCCTTTGTAACACATGAGTTTTCGTCTAAAACCCTTATAGTTCGAAAGAGATTGTCCGTTTTGTACACGAAGTGCATCCAGTTTTTGCCGTAACCTTCTCAATTTTTTAGCACATGCTATGTGGGTGAAATTATGATACCATGCCAACTTTCAACCTTTTCATAGTCCATTTGTAGTTCTTTTCAATTTCATGGTCATTTAGCTCAAAAAAACCAGTAAATGCATTAAAAATAACAAATGAAGTCAAAAATTGTTGAAAATTGATGATGTGGCTTTGAATGGTGCATTTTGAACAAACAAAAAGTCTGGACTTCAAATAATTTCATAAAAATGAAATCCCTTTGTAACACATGAGTTTTCATATGAAACCTTGATACTTCGAAAGAGATTGTCCGTTTTGTACACGAAGTGCATCCAGTTTTAGTCGTAACCCTCTCAACTTTTTAGCACATGCTATGTGGGCGAAATTATGATCCCATGCCAACTTTCAACCTTTTCATAGTTTATTTGTAGTGTTTTTCAATTTCATGGTCATTTTGCTCAAAAAAGCACGAAATGCATTAAAAACGCCAAATGAAGTCGGAAATTGTTGAAAATTGACCATGTGGCTTTGAATAGTGCATTTTGAACACACAAAAAGTCTGGACTTCAAATAATTTCATAAAAATGAAAACCCTTTGTAATAGATGAGTTTTCGTATGAAACCTTGATACTTCGAAAGACATTGTCCATTTTGTACACGAAGTGCATCCAGTTTTTGACGTAACCCTCTCAACTTTTTAGCACATGATATGTGGGTGAAATGATGATTCCATACCAACTTTTGACCTTTTCAGAGTTCATTTGTAGTGATTTTCAATTTCATGGTCATTTAGCTCAAAAAGCAGTAAATGCATTAAAAAATACCAAATGAAGTCAGAAATTGTTGAAAATTGATGATGTGGCTTTGAATGGTGCATTTTGAAAAATTTTGTGACCAAAAGCAAAAAAGAATCACTAAAAACAGTAAATAGGAACAAAATAAAATAAATAAAGTACAAAACAAAACTAAAAAATAGTTTTTTAAATGCCACCTAGTGGGCCACCACTTCGTGAATACGACTAGAAACCCAACCAGCTGGTTGGGCCAGGATTCAGGCCCGCAGAAGGCCCAATAGGCCCACATGCGGTGACAGATAAGGCTGACATCTTGCATTTGTGAGGTGTTCGACAGGGTGTGCGCAGCAGCGCTTATAAACCACTCGCGAGTTCTCTCCGCTAGCGAGGTGGGACTAAAAATTTGGCCCGGCCAGCACCACACTATGGTCCCAGTTGGTGGCTCCAACCGCGACCAATACCTAGCTTTCGTCCCGGTTGGAGCCAACAACCGGAACTAAAGGTCTGTGTTGGGGAACGTCGCATGGGAAACAAAAATTTTCCTACGCGCACGAAGACCTATCATGGTGATGTCCATCTACGAGAGGGGATTTCCGATCTACGTACCCTTGTAGATCGCACAACAGAAGCGTTAGTGAACGCGGTTGATGTAGTGGAACGTCCTCACGTCCCTCGATCCGCCCCGCGAACCGTCCCGCGATCTGTCCCACGATCTAGTGCCGAACGGACGGCACCTCCGCGTTCAGCACACGTACAGCTCGACGATGATCTCGGCCTTCTTGATCCAGCAAGAGAGACGGAGAGGTAGATGAGTTCTCTGGCAGCGTGACGGCGCTCCGGAGGTTGGTGGTGATCTGATCGCGGCAGGGCTCCGCCCGAGCTCCGCAGAAACGCGATCTAGAGGTAAAACCGTGGAGGTATGTGGTCGGGCTGCCTTCGAAAAGTTGTCTCAAATCAGCCCTAATTGCTCCATATATATAGGAGGAGGGAGGGAAGGCTTGCCTTGAGGCTCAAGGAGCCCCAAGGTCTGCGCACCAAGGGGAGGAGGAGTCCCCCTCCAATCCTAGTCCAACTAGGATTGGAAAGTGGAGTCCTTCTCTCCCTTCCCACCTCTTTTTTTTCTTTTCTCTTTGATTTTCTATCCTTGGCGCATAGGGCCCTCTTGGGCTGTCCCACCAGCCCACCAAGGGCTGGTGCGCCACCCCCAAGGCCTATGGGCTTCCCCGAGGTGGGTTGCCCCCCCCCCCCGGTGAACACCCGGAACCCATTCGTCATTCCCGGTACATCCCCGGTAACTCCAAAAACCTCCCGGTAATCAAATGAGGTCATCCTATATATCAATCTTCGTTTCTGGACTATTCCGGAAACCCTCGTGACGTCCGTGATCTCATCCGCGACTCCGAACAACATTCGGTAACCAACCATATAACTCAAATACGCATAAAACAACGTCGAACCTTAAGTGTGCAGACCCTGCGGGTTCGAGAACTATGTAGACATGACCCGAGTGACTCCTCGTTCAATATCCAATAGCGGGACCTAGATGCCCATATTGGATCCCACATATTCTACGAAGATCTTATCGTTTGAACCTCAGTGCCAAGGATTCATATAATCCCGTATGTCATTCTCTTTGTCCTTCGGTATGTTACTTGCCCGAGATTCGATCGTCAGTATCTCCATACCTATTTCAATCTCGTTTACCGGCAAGTCTCTTTACTCGTTCCGTAATACAAGATCCCGCAACTTACACTAAGTCACATTGCTTGCAAGGCTTGTGTGTGATGTTGTATTACCAAGTGGGCCCCGAGATACCTCTCCGTCACACGGAGTGACAAATCCCAGTCTCGATCCATACTAACTCAACGAACACCTTCGGAGATACCTGTAGAGCATCTTTATAGTCACCCAGTTACGTTGCGACGTTTTATACACACAAGGCATTCCTCCGGTGTCAGTGAGTTATATGATCTCATGGTCATAGGAACAAATACTTGACACGCAGAAAACAGTAGCAACAAAATGACACGATCAACATGCTACGTCTATTAGGCACCAACCGGTACTAAAGGTCTCTTTTTCCCGCCCTTTTGGGCTGATGAAAATTGACCACGGTTGGAGCCACCAACTGGGACGAAAGGTTGGCATTGGTTCCGGTTGGAGCCACCAACTGGAACCAAAGGTGTTCGCATATATGGCGAGACTTGTCGAAATTTCCACCAACTCCCATTTTCCCCCGTTCTCTTCTCTCCTATAGTTGAGAGGAGCCCGTCGCCACCGGCCCGCGCCTCCTCCACGAGCTCGTCATCACCGTCGTCGTCGCCCCCGAGCCCGTCGTGGCCCCGAACCTATCGCCGTCGCCGTCTCCCCCCAAGCCCGTCTCCGCCGATGTCGTCGTCGCCCCGAGCCCATCGCCGTTGTTGTTGCCCCGAGCCCATAGTCGTCGTCGTCGCTCCCGAGGCCATCGCCGTCGCCGTTGCCCCGAGCGTGTCGCCGTTGTCGTTGCCCCCGAGCCCGTCGTCGCCGCCCCGAGCGTGTCGCCTCCGGCCTATGCCTCCTCCCCGAGCCCGTCGTCGTCGTCGCCGGCGTGACCCCGAGCCCGTCATTGTGCCCGTCACCACCCAGAGCCTGCGCCCGTCCCCACCGTCTTAATCAGGTGATATAACATGTAAGAGACAAAAACTAAAGAAAGAAAACCACATGGATCTTAACGTAAGATTCCGCGGATATATCATAGATTGGGACTTAACGAGGTCTTAATCGAGTCAGACTTAGCAAGACTGTTTGAGGATAATAGATAGTTTGCGACAAGTAAAGGCAACAATTCGCCTCATTGAATAGCAATTTCTCTATAAAAAAGGAAAATGAATTGCTTTTCATCCAGATAATAGTAGAAGGAATCTGTGAACATGGTCGCCAGAATCTGGCGCCCCGAATGCAACAGCAACGCACACGAGTGCGTGCTAGCTACGTAGCACGGCGCACACCCTATTAGCACATCTTTGGAGTCACCTGGCCTAGAATTCGGTACCTGATACGTCTCAAACGTATCTATAATTTTTGATGGTTTCATGTTGTTATCTTGTCAACTTTGGATGTTTTATATACCTTTTATATCTTTTTTGGGACTAACTTATTAATTCAGTGCCAAGTGCCCGTTCGTGTTTTTTCTGTGTTTTTGACTCTTTTCAGATCTGATTTTGAAACGGAGTCCAAACGGAATAAAATCCCCGAAATAATTTTTTCCAAAACAGAAGAAGATCGGGGGACTTGAGGGCCAAGGCAGGAGGCCCACAGGGAGCCCAGAAGCCCTGACGCCGCGGCCAGGGGGGCCCGCGGTGACCAGGCTTGTGGCCTCCCTGGCGCTCCCCTGCCCTAGCTCTTTGGCCTATAAATTCCCTAAAATCCCAGAAAAAATCAGGGCGTCCACGAAACCACTTTTCCGCCGCCGCAAGCTGCCGTTTCCGCGAGATCTTATCTGGAGACCCTTCCCGGTGCCCTGCCGGAGGGGACTTTGGAGTTGGAGGGCTTCTACATCAACATCATCGCCTCTCCAATGACTCGTGAGTAGTCCACTTCAGACCTACGGGTCCGTAGTTAGTAGCTAGATGGCTTCTTCTCTCTCTTGGATCTTCAATACAAAGTTCTTCATGATCTTCATGGAGATCTATCCGATGTAATCCTCTTTGGCGGTTTGTTTGTCGAGATCCGATGAATTGTGGATTTGTGATCAGATTATCTATGAATTATATTTGAGTCTTTGCTGATTTCTTATATGCATGATTTGATATCCTTGTAAGTCTCTCCGAGTCTTGGGTTTTGTTTGGCCAACTAGATCTATGATTCTTGCAATGGGAGAACTGCTTGGTTTTGGGTTCATACCGTGTGGTGACCTTTCCCAGTGACAGAAGGGGCAGCAAGGCACACATCGTGTTGTTTCCATCAAGGGTAACAAGATGGGCTTTCATCATAGATTTCAGATTGTCCATCTACATCATGTCATCTTGCTTAAGGCGTTACTATGTTCTTATGAACTCAATACACTAGATGCATGCTGGATAGCGGTCGACGTGTGGAGTAATAGTAGTAGATGCAGAAAGTATCGGTCTACTTGTTTTGGACGTGATGCCTATAGATATGATCACTGCCATAGATAACGTCATGACTTTGCGCGGTTCTATCAATTGCTTGATAGTAATTCGTTCACCCACCGTCTACTTGCTTTCATGAGAGAAGCCACTAGTGAACACTACGACCCCCGGGTCTATCCACAACTATCTTCTCCACTTTTACTTTTACTTTGCTTTGTTTACTTTTTGCTTTCAGTTCTCACTTTGCAAACAATCTATAAGGGATTGACAACCCCTTCATTGCATTGGGTGCAAGCTCTTTGTGTTTGTGCAGGTACTTGTGACTTGACGCGATCCTCCTACTCGATTGATACCTTGGTTCTCAAACTGAGGGAAATACTTACCTCCGCTGTGCTACATCACCCTTTCCTCTTCAAGGGAACACCAATGTAAGGCTCCAAGGCCGCGGGGGAATCCTTTGCATATTTGCCAAGGAAGTCCCTATAGGCGTAGCCCGTAGCAGAAGGATTCCTGGCGCCATTGCCAGGGAAGGTCTTTTGTTGCCGTAGCAGAAGTATTTCTGGTGCCGTTGCCGGGGAGGATCTCTTGCCGAGGAGTATCAAGACAAGAATAATCTCCCGTCAACACGCCTATTTCTGGCGCCGTTGCCGGGGAGAGATCAAGTCAAGATCTATCCAAGTAAGTGTCACAAACTCATCTCTTGCATTTACCTTTTTTGCCAGTTGCCTCTCGTTTTCTCTCCCCCAATTCACATTTGCCATTTTCATTTGCCTTTTTCGTTCGCTTTTTTTCCGTTTGCCTTTTCTGTTCGCCCTTTTCTCTCGCTTGCTTTCTGTTCGCTTGTGTGCCATGTGCCTTCAATATGCTTGCACCTTCGCTTGCTGAAAATCTAGTGATATGGATCCTCTCATCCACTTGCTAATATCTTTAAGACATCCAATTATGTTGATCCAATTGCTAGTGAGTTGAGTGCACTTGACTATCTTTATGGAGTTTTGCTTGAGATGCGTGAATCTGAAAATTGCGAGGAAGAAATTTATGAAGTGATTCACGAGGGCTCCTTGGATGAAAAGCATGATTGCAATGGTTTCACTATAAATTCTACCAGTGACAATCATGCTAAAAATATGAAAAACCCTAAGCTTGGGGATGCTAGATTTGCTATGACCACTACTTATTGCAATAATCATGATTGGGGTGATGATCTTTCTTATGATCTTAAAAATTTGTTTAAACCTCATGATGAATATGATTTTGCAATAATATTGAAAGTGGGTTTGGAGAAGTCATGACTTTAGATGATGATAATCCCACTATTTTTGAAGAGCGTCAACTTTGCATGCATGTTGATCATGAAAAGAATATCCTATGGGATAGCAATATTGTTGAATTTGAATATGATCCCACATGTAATTGCTATGAGAGAGGAAAATATTTTGGTAGAAACTTTCATGTTACCAAATTACCTCTCGTTATGTGGAGATTGCTATTGTCTCTTTCTTCTTCCTTGCATATGGCAACTATTGGTTGTCTTGACAATCTGTTTTCCTATAAAATGCCTATGCATAGGAAGTATGTTAGACTTAGATGTGATTTTCACATGCTTTATGATTCTCTCGTTGTGCTTCGATTCTTGTCTTTTGTGTGAGCATCATTGATGCCTAGCTAAGGGCGTTAAACAATAGCGCTTGTTGGGAGGCAACCCAATGAATTTATCTTTTTCTTTCTGTTTTGTTGCGTCCAAACTTTCATAATTCTGTTATGATTGTGTTTTTTGTGTTTCTTTTTGCGTTTGTGCCAAGTGAAACCGTTATGATTAGTCTTGGGGATGATCGTTTGGTCATGCTGGAAAAGACAGAAACTTTCTGCTCACAAAAAGAATTTTCATTTTGTTTCTGTAAGAGCTTTTGAGTTGATTCGTTTTGCTGATGATTGCTATGCAAATTCTTAAGACTCTCGTAATTTTTCAAATTTTTTGAAGTACTAGAAGTATACGAAGTATACAGATTGCTACAGACTGGTCTGCTGTTAACAGATTCTGTTTTTGTTGACTTGGTTGCTTATTTTGATGAAACTATGGTTAGTATCGGGGGGTATTATCCATGGAAGATTGAAAATACAGTAACCCAACATGAACATAAGTAGAATTTAAGTTTGCTACAGTACCTAAGGAAGTGGTGGTTTGCTTTCTTATACTAATGATATCACGAGTTTCTGTTTAAGTTTCGTGTTCTGAAGTTTTCATGTTTTGGGTGAAGTTCTTATGGACAAAGAGATAAAGAGTGGCAAGAGCTCAAGCTTGGGGATTCCCAAGGCACCCCAAGTTGATTCAAGAATGCCGAAAAAGCCTAAGCTTGGGGATGCCCCGGGAAGGCGTCCCCTCTTTCGTCTTCAATCCATCGATAACGTTACTTGGGGCTATATTTTTATTCACCACATGTTATGTGTTTTGCTTGGAGCGTGTTGTATCGTAGGAGTCTTTTACTTTTGTTGTGTCACAATCTTCCTTGCTGCACACCTAGCGAGAGACATGCACTCACTGTGATTTTGTCGAGCTTCACTTATATCCTTTGGTTAGACAATTTAGCTCACATGTGTTTCACTTATATCTTTAGAGCTAGTTGATTTTTTTTCTTTGTGCTTCACTTATATCTTTTAGAGCACGGAAGCGCCTGGCGTGGTAGTTGAGCTATGCTATGAAATTAGTCTCAAAACAGGTAGTTATCCAAAGGGATATGAAAACTTCTACCTTCATGTGCATTGAATAGTTAGAGAAGTTTGATTCATCTCAATTAGTTTTGAGTTGTGGTTTTGGTAATATTGAAGTTATACTTGTAAGGTGTTGTGGATCTAGAAATACTTGTGTTGAAGTTAGTGATTCCCGTAGCATGCATGTATGGTGAACCGCTATGTGATGAAGTCTGAGCATGATTAGTCTATTGATTGTCATCCTTTGTGTGGCGGTCGGGATCGCGCGATGCTTTATACCTACCAACCCTTCCCCTAGGAGTATGCGTTGAATGCTTTGTTTCGATTACTACTAAAACTTTTGCAACAAGTATATGAGTTCTTCATGACTAATGTTGAGTCCATGGTTTAGATGCACTTTCACCTTCCACCATCACTATCTTCTTTAGTGTCGTGCAACTTCCGCCGATGCACAAAACCAACCATATAGCCTCCCTCAAAACAGCCACCATACCTACCTACTATGGCTTTTTCAAAGCCATTCCGAGATATATTGCCATGCAACTACCACCATGACATGTGCCACCACTTCTACATTTCCATTGCATGATCATAAGATAGCTAGCATGATGTTTCCATTGATGTCTATGCCATGCTAGATCATTGTCACGGTGCACTACCGAAGGCATTTCATATAGAGTCATCATTGCTCTAAGTTTTGAGTTGTAAGTGTGATGATCATCATTGATGGAGCATTGTACCATGTGAGGAAATAAAAAGAGGCCAGCGAAGCCCATTTACAAAAAGAGGCCAAAGATGCCCACAAAAATAGATAAATACAAAAAAGAGGCCAAAGAGCCCACCAGAAAAATGAGAGAAAAAGAGAGAAGGGACAATGCTACTATGTTTCCACACTTGTGCTTATTAAGCACCATGATCTTCATGATTGAGAGTCTCTCGTTTTGTCACCACCATATAGCTAGTGGAAATTTTCATTATATAACTTGGCTTGTATATTCCAATGATAGGCTTCCTCAAAATTGCCTTAGGTCTTCGTGAGCAAGCAAGTTGGATGCACACCCACTAGTTTTCCATAAGAGCTTTCACATACTCTTAGCTCTAGTGCATCATTTTTATGGCAATCCCTACTCATTCACGTTGATATCTATTGATGAGCATCTTCATAGCTCGTTGATATGCCTAGTCAATGTGACCATCTTCTCCTTGTTTGCCTTGCAACCTCCACCACACTCCACTCCACTTATAGTGCTAAAACCATGGCTCACGCTCATGTATTGCGTGAGAGTCGAAAAGGTTTGAGAAAGTAAATGTGTGAAAACAATTACTTGGCCAATATCGACGTTGTGCATGATTTAAATTCTTTGTGCAAGGACGATAGAGCATAGCCAGACTATATGATTTTGTAGGGATAACTTTCTTTTGGCCTTGTTATTTTGAAAGTTCATGATTACCTTGCTAGTTTGCTTAAAGTATTATTGTCTCCACGTCAATAGCAAACTATTGTTTTGAATCTAACGGAGCTGAACATTCACGTCACATAAGAGGAGTTGCAAAGGATATCTATGCTAGGTAGCATGAAAGCATCAAAAATTCATTCTTTGTCACTTCCCTACTCGAGGACGAGCAGGAGTTAAGCTTGGGGATGCTTGATACATCTCAAACGTATCTATAATTTTTGATGGTTTCATGTTGTTATCTTGTCAACTTTGGATGTTTTATATACCTTTTATATCTTTTTCGGGACTAACTTATCAATTCAGTGCCGAGTGCCAAGTGTGAGTTCCTGTTTTTTCTGTGTTTTTGACTCTTTTCAGATCTGATTTTGGAATGGAGTCCAAACGAAATAAAATCCCCGAAATAAATTTTTCCAGAACAGAAGAAGATCGCGGGACTTGAGGGCCAAGGCAGGAGGCCCACAGGGAGCCCACAAGCCCTGACGCCGCGGCCAGGGGGGCCCGCGGCGGCCAGACTTGTGGCCTCCCTGGCGCTCCCCTGCCCTAGCTCTTTCGCCTATAAATTCCCTAAAATCCCAGAGAAAATCAGGGTGTCCACGAAACAACTTTTCCGCCGCCGCAAGCTTCCGTTTCCGCGATATCTCATCTGGAGACCCTTCCCGGTGCCTTGCCGGAAGGTACTTTGGAGTTGGAGGGCTTCTACATCAACATCATCGCCTCTCCAATGACTCGTGAGTAGTCCACTTCAGACCTACGGGTCCGTAGTTAGTAGCTAGATGGCTTCTTCTCTCTCTTGGATCTTCAATACAAAGTTATCCATGATCTTCATGGAGATCTATCCGATGTAATCCTCTTTGGCGGTGTGTTTGTCGAGATCCGATGAATTGTGGATTTCTGATCAGATTATCTATGAATTATATTTGAGTCTTTGTTGATTTCTTATATGCATGATTTGATATCCTTGTAAGTCTCTCCGAGTCTTGGTTTTGTTTGGCCAACTAGATCAATGATTCTTGCAATGGGAGAAGTGCTTGGTTTTGGATTCATACCATGCGGTGACCTTTCCCAGTGACAGAAGGGGCAGCAAGGCACGCATCGTGTTGTTGCCATCAAGGGTAACAAGATGGGATTTCATCATAGATTTGAGATTGTTCATCTACATCATGTCATCTTGCTTAAGGCGTTACTCTGTTCTTATGAACTCAATACACTAGATGCATGATGGATAGCGGTCGGCGTGTGGAGTAATAGTAGTAGATGCAGAAAGTATCGGTCTACTTGTTTTGGACGTGATGCCTATAGATATGATCATTGCCATAGATAACGTCATGACTTTGCGCGGTTCTATCAATTCCTCGACAGTAATTCATTCACTCACCGTCTACTTGCTTTCATGAGAGAAGCCACTAGTTAACACTACGGCCCCCCGGGTCTATTCACAACTATCGTCTCCACTTTTAATTTTACTTTGCTTTGTTTACTTTTTGCTTTCAGTTCTCACTTTGCAAACAATCTATAAGGGATTGACAACCCCTTCATAGTGTTGGGTGCAAGCTCTTTGTGTTTGTGCAGGTACTTGTGACTTGACGTGATCCTCCTACTGGATTGATACCTTGGTTCTCAAACTGAGGGAAATACTTACCGCCGCTGTGCTAGATCACCCTTTCCTCTTCAAGGGAACACCAACGTAAGGCTCCAAGGCCATGGGGGAATCCTTTGCATATTTGCCAAGGGAGTCCCTATAGGCGTCGCCCGTAGCAGAAGGATTCCTGGCGCGTTGCCAGGGAAGGTCTTTTGTTGCCGTAGCAGTACCCCGAACATTATAAGCAAAGAGCGTCGTGCCATCTAAACCCACGTGATACACACACTATGCCGCACGGTCAAATGATATGTAGCTAGCGTGTAAAGTTCTTGAATATTTTTTTGTATAGAATCCGTTGTTTTCCATTCATGAGAGAGGCGGTCTAGACGTCGGACATTCATGTTTGTATATTAATTGCCATGTTGTAATATTTGCAGACACTATGTATCCAAGAAACTTGGAACAAGAACAGTTGTTGGGTGAGATAATCCACGACAGAGTTGAGTTTGATTATTATCTCAACGACACCGATGGTCTGGAAGGAGAGGATGACGGCTTCGGTGATCGAACAATGGAGAAGGAAGGACATGATCATGATGGCTCCGGTGACCGAATGTCATAGGAAGAAGGAGACCATGATGATGGCTCCGGTGACCGAACGGAGGAGGGAGCTGTTGCAACGTCCGGATCAAGCCAAACTTCGGTTACGAGACGAGGCCCGAAGAGAAGGTTGCGCAAGGATGAAAAGTCCACGATCTGAGAAATCCGTGACGATGGCTACCGATTCAACCCAAGCGGACCAAGGACGCATTCTGTGCTCAATGTAGAGCTATTGTTAGGGACAACATCCCGATCAGCATCAAGCAATGGAATAAGCCTAAGGGCGACGATGTCCCTGAAGGTGATTATGTCACCGATAGGCAAAAAGATAATCTTTGGACCGCGTTGAAGGCAAATTTCACCCTACCGCCAGAGGAGGATCCGAATAAGCCAGTTAAGAAGATGGCTGATATATTCAGGAGGTGGAGGAAAGAGTTGAAAGCAAAGTTTGTCGACAAAGGGGAGACTCCATAATTCATCGGCCGATTTGAGAAGATGAGAGATCACTGGCCCGCATTTGTGTCCTACAAGACATCAGACAAGAGTAAGCAAATGACAGAGAAAAACAAGAAATATGCTGCAAAGAAGTAGCATCATCATCACACAAGGTTAGGTGGCTACCGCAAAGCCCGTGTGTTGTGGGACAAAGCTGAGAATGACCTGATTGCTAAAGGGGTCGAACCACATGCATTAAACTGGCCAGACCGTTCAAGGACTTGGTTCTTCGAGGTTGGGGGAAATTTGGACCCTGAAACAGGGAAGTGCCATTGGACGAACGAGCAACTTGCAATATCCATCAACAAGCTTCAGAAGTGTATCACTTCAGCGCAGGAAGGGTCGTTCATTCCTGACAGAGAGAAGGACGAGCTGACTGAGGCCCTAGGGCGTCCTGAGCACCCTGCACGAACACGAGGGACACCAGGCTCCGTTCCGTGGAAGGTTGGGTTTCCCGACGGAGGCGGTTACAGAAGCCGAGAGAGAAAGAGGAAAGCGGAGCTGAGCGACATGCATAAGATCAGTGCAAGACTACAAAAGCTAGAGGAACTTGAGAGACAGCAAGCTACCCCAGAAGCTACCCCGCCATCTCAGTAGAGAAGTAGTGTGGCTTCCACAGAGCTCGATCAGCCTGACTTCACGGCTCCTATCTACCTCGTGGATACTATCACGGAGGCTCAACATTGCGAGCTTATGACGAAATGCCGGAACCTCACTTGCAAGGCTGCTATCGGCTCTGTTCCACCACCCTAACCCAATAGAACTTTTCACTGCCTTCCGATTCCACATGGCTTTGCTGTTGTGATGGTGGATGAAGTAATGGAGGGATTTGAGGAGCTCGAGCTTGACCACCCTACAGGTGAAGGGGAGAATAAGTTGGTTCATGCTGCAAGGAGTACATGTCTATGGCAGAAGGAGTACATCAAGCTTCCAAATTGGATGCCTCCGGCGTGTCATTGCACTCTGCCTCATCCTCCTCCTCCTCCCCCGGTGAGTCAGGGCACTCCGCCTCCTCCTCCTCCTCCTCCACCGGTGAGTCGGGGCACTCCGCCTCCTCCTCATCCTTCGGCAAGTGATCAGGGCACTCTTCCTCCTCCTTAGGCGAGTGATCAGGGAACTCATCCTCCTCCTACGGCAAGTGATCAGGGCACTCCGCCTCCTCCTCCTCCTCCGACGACGACGACGAGTGATCAGGGCACTCATCCTCCTCCTCCTCCTCCTCCTCCTTCTCTCAAGCAGAAGACCGCCACTCCGGCGGCTAGCAGTGATGCAAGGTTAGCAAAACGAAGAAGTGGGAAAACAATTCCCAGCTCGGCCAACAGAAGAAGCAATCTTGCCCCCACTACTAGGGAAAACCCTAGTAGTAGCGCTGGCTTTACCCTTAGTAGTAGCGTTGGGGCTAGCGGTACTGCTAACGCGCTACACCTAACTCTTAGCAGTAGCGCTGGATTGAAAGCGCTACTGGTATCTACGTTAGCAGTAGCGTTGGAATAAGTAGAGCGCTACTGTTAATATTACAGCGCTACTGCTAATATTCATGCTTTTAATATTTAATTCACATTGTATTTATGTCCCCCTACGTATTTGTGCATGCTCTGTACAGTGGTTTCATCATATCATAATAAACATGCATGATTTGCATCACATCATACACATAAAGTACTCCCTCCATCCCAAAATTCTTGTCTTATATTTGTTTAGATAAGAATGTATCTAGTCAAATTTATTATTAATTAGATACATCCATTTCTAGACAAAGCTAAGACAAGAATTTTGGGACGGAGAGAGTATCATGTCATATAACTCATCATCATCTTACGTACTCATCTAACAACTCATCATCATCTTAATCATATACCAAGTTATCATATGATACACATAAAGTAAAACAGAGAAACATCATAATAGTCATCATATGCATGCATCCTAATCGATGATGTCAAGTTAATATAAACCAGAATAACTTGTCTCTCATAAGACCTAGTCCTCGCTCTTAGGTATAATGTCATAAAACAGAATAACACCTATGTCTCCATGATGAAGCATAGAGATCACTACAAGGAATATGCTAGTACACGACGCTATATTTTCGTCACTACATCATCACGGTTTTTAGTTTACGACGATCTCACGACGAAAAACCAAGCGTCGAAAATGGAGCGTCACAAATGAACAGCAACGATGTTTTGACCAAAATCGTCGTAACCTTTACGACGATTCCTCGATCGTCGTAACCTTTACGACAATCCTAAATCGTCGTTGGCAATCCAACGCAGTCCTACGTGGCAATATTACGACGAAATCAAAACGTCATGGCTGAAATCAGCCCAACCCATTTCAATTGATCACATGGGCTCGTTTTATTTTTTTGGGCTTTTCTTATTGGGCTTCTGTTTGGGCATTGGCCTATTTTCAGCCACTTTAGTTTTTGTTTCGAATTTTTTTTATCATTCTAATTTGGGCTTCTTTTGGGCCTTGGCCTTTTCATGCCCAAATACATTTGATCCATTTTCAGTTTTGGCCTTTTATCATTTTTGAATTCAGCAACTTTTTTTTATTTTATGTCCAAATAAATCTGAGCCCATACAGATTCGAAGCCCATACACATAAATCTAAGCACATGGAACATTGAAGCCCATACACAGATTCTAAAACATCTCAGCCCACATCACAAAGTCAGCCCACATCACAAAGTATGAAGCACAACCAAAATCTGATATTATATAGCCCACATCACAAAGTATGTAGCACAACCGAAAATTTCAGCCCACACCAAAAATAGCATAGCACATACAGATCCTAAATCTGAGCCCATACAGATCCTAAATCTGTAGCACAAGAACTACTACCAAAATCTGAGCACAACCAAAATAAGATTCAGCCCACACCATAGTTATCAAGTGCACAAGAACTGCTATCAAAATCTAATTCTAAAACCAACTAGTTTCCTGTTTTGGCTCTAAGCAACATCATCAGCTGAGCATACTTCGCATCATTTTCTTCCGCCTTCTTGAGCAGCAGCTCATAGGACTTGTCGCGTTCAGCTTGTGCAGCTTCAGCTTCTGCTGCCTTCCTCTTCATAGCATCCATCTCTTCACGCATAACTTCACTTCTTTGACGCGACATCTCGAGCTGCTCTTGTAGATCCAGCACACGAGCATTGACAGTATCATTTGACTTGCTGGACTTGTTAGTAGAGTTTGGCTGCAGACCAACATTCTTAAAAAATTTGCTTGATGGGCGATGTTTGGTCGGAACTTCCGCAACAATTGAAACAGGAGACTTTCGCTCTTCGCCTTCTTGTACAGGAGCAGTCATCTTCTCTTCCATCTCAGACTGAAAGATAATGAATGCATTGAGAAACAGTTTAAATCCATGTGAAAGAAAGCAAAATAAGCGCCCAATAATGAGGAAAGCAGACATAATGAAACCAGATTTCTGTTTCATGTTAATAGAACCAGTAGAGTTTGGCAGTACCATCTCCCGATAAGATAGGAATAAGTTTCTGGTTTCATGTTAATAGAACCAGGGAGAGGAAACTACTTATACAGAAATTACATACAGAAACTAATGAAACCAGAAACTACATAAAACCAGAAACTACATAAAACCAGAAACTAATGAAATAATGAAACTACATACAGACACTACATACAGAATCTACTTACACAGAAATTAATGAAGAATAATGAAGAATACAGAAACTACTTATACAGAAACTACATATAGAAACTACTTATACAGAAATTAATACAGAAACTACTTATACAGAAACTAAATACAGAAACTACTATTTTACTGGTTGTTATTTTAGACTCAGCAAACTACATGTATAAGCATGTATCAGCACATAGGAGGATAATAATACAAAGGCAAACAGGCATTTTACTGGTTGTTACAATAAAATGCTGGACACAAAAGGAGCTGATGCATATAGGGCGTGTTTGGTTCCTTGCGTCGCACGTGGCTCGCATCCACGGTGCAATACTCTGAATGTTTGGTTGCCCTCTACTTTTATTATTGTGGAATCAGATCTAGCACCAATCTACTCTTCCCCTATGGATTAGAGATGGGTGGGTAGTTTTGTATTACGCCAGGCTGGTCATTAGCATGGATATGTGCAGGCAATCCATGGCCAAAGACTGCACCCTGCCAGCTGCTATTTTGTTGGTTAGTAGGTAGACAAACAAGCACCCATGGCCATGAACTAGAACACTTTGCTAGCTTCTGAAGATGCTTAGTAGGTAGACAAAATTGTTATGCAAATGGTGTAAATAGTACTAATAATCTATGCATATATTTTTACCGCCGGAGCATACTTGGACTGGGAATCCATCCTCTGATGGTGTTATTGACATAGAAAATGATGTACTATGTTTGCCATTAGTGATGTAATAGTAATATGTGTTCTAAGATGTACTATGTATTATGTATTCTGTGACTAGGTTTAATAATTATGTTCATTGTTCTAAAATTCTGTGACCAAGTTTGTTGTGTGTTGCATCTCTCATACAACCCAAGATGCAACATACCAAACAAAATCTGAGCTGAACCCGGCTCGTACCATGCAGTACACCAAACACACTTCTCATCTCTATTTTGCATCGGCTCAACCAGGCCAGACCCACCCAAGCTCCTTCATGCAATGCATCCTAGATGCACCCAGGCAACCAAACACGCCCATACTACTTATAGTGGCTCATCCAGAAACAAATCCATGTTTTTCACTCCTAGAGCATACAACGGTATATCACATGAGGCCAGAAACAAATCCAAGGAAGATTACTTACTATAGCAACTTGAACATCCTCTGAGAATCCATGTTTGGTGCTGTTGTGTGTCGCCTTGAAAATGTCCAATGCAGATAACACTTCACCCTTTCTTTGCTCTTGCTGAAATGTTTTTTAACAACAACCCAACCATTAGCTTTTGCAACAAATTGATGCTTATGTCTAAAAGAAAACAACTAAAGGAACAACAGTGTTGGATCTTACAGTTGCATGCACATGAGCAACATAGCATCTTGAACCAGTTTTCTGTGCAAACTTGACTTTTGTTCGATTAACCTTGTTATTGGCACATGTCTCCTACATATGTGCACATCAGATCATCACTTCCATACAATAAAGCAAATCACACGGTTTGCATGGGCAAGGTAAAGCAACAGTCAAGCATTTAAATACCTTGTGTCTTGGAGTTCACCACAGCTCGACCAGCCTTTGCCATTCAGTATCCGTTATGTCAGAAACAGGGGACTTGATGCTAACCTTGCTTGCTTCGACATTAATATCTAGGACGAAGCACTTGTATAACAAGCTTATACAACAGGGCCAATCAAGCTTGATGTAATAACAGGCTAGTCATGCCGTACAAAATATAGATTAAAGTAAAAGATGAGTTACTAACAATAGACTATTTACATTAATATTTAATAATAAACGAACAACCATATACACTTTCTTTAGATGAACTAAAACTACCAGCCTACCAGCCACATGACCACTTGCTTCAGATCCACAATTGTGTTCAGATCGACAAGAATTAGTAGATGCACAAATCAAAACCTTCAACAAAAAAATTACTCCCAGGATTTTATTTACAAGGTGATGAGCACTGGCAATGAGCACTACCGTATACAGCATAGACTACCATATAAGTTCACAACTTTACATAAGTGTTCCACACAATAAATTTTACAGAATCACAACTAACAGAAATTAGGGAAGTGAGATAACCACAATATCACACGGTCACAACAGCTTGACTCCAAAACTTGGCACCTGCAATGGAATAAGAAATATTACTTAGCATATACAATGAGCTACCTGACAAAAGCATGTGAAAGAAGATCGCGCTATATGTTTAATGATCGCGTTCCTGTGTTAAGATACATCGAATTGCACCCTGTTTCCACATGACCTGATCACCACCTTGATCCTACAGCATCTACGCACATTTTCTGATGGAAAGAGCCAACAAGTACCATTAAACTAGTAAATAAGCATACCGGGATCATAGTACTGTTGAAAATTAAAAAAGAAACAAGTCTGGTCCATAGCTTACATGCTACTCCCCCCGTCCCACAATATAAGAGCATTTTGCAAGCCAACATAACTTGCAAAAATGCTCTTATATTGTGGGACAGAGGGAGTACGTGTTTCTCACCGACTTTACATTCTTGCTTATGCTTTCACTTTGTTAGCCGGTGTTCACACTTTGCCACTGTATCATCTATGCTAGTTTATTTTCTTTTTCTCGTTTTATTTTCATGTGCCTTCTAGTTTGAGAAAACCCAAAAAGATTTTATTGTTCTTCTTTTGCTTGTTGGGAGCTTTCTCGTGTAAATAATTTTCTTTTTCTTTGGGTCAAGGTAGAAGATAATGGTTACAATGTTTAGTGGCTCTTGCATGCATACATGTTTAGCTGTCATAGAGCCATATTACTTTGTCTTCTCCTTTGTGTTTGCCTGCAGATTCCAGCTTTAGTCCAATGCACGAGCACGCTTATTATTGTTCACATCGTTCGGTCATGCAAGTGAAAGGCAATAATGACGATATATGATGAAGTGACTGAGCCTGGAAAAGCTAGTATGAACTCGATCTATTTTGTTTTTGTAAATATGACTAGCTCATCGTGCCTGATTCAACTTTGTTGTGAGAGAAATATGTTTGCAACGACAACTTAGAGATCATAGTTGCTTATGCCATGCTTACTTAGCTAGGAGCTTATAATGGTTTGTCTTGGTTGCCCACATGAATGTTGACATGACTATGATGTAGTATGATAGGATGATATCCTCCTTTGAATGTTTCAAGTGGCTTGACTTGGCGCATGTTCACGCATGTAGTTGAAGAAAAATCAACATAGCCTCTACGATGTTCATGTTCATGGTGATTTATGTCCTACTCATGCTTGCACTCAATGTTAGTTAATCTCAATGCATTTGGATGACTGTTGTCGCTCTCTAGTTGGTCGCTTCCCAGTCTTTTGCTAGCCTTCACTTATACTAAGCGGGAATACTGCTTGTGCATCCACCTGCATGAACCCAAAGTTGTGCCATATGAGTCCACCATACCTACCTATGTGCGGTATCTACCTGCCGTTCCAAGTAAATTTGCATGTGCCACTCTCTAAATCTTCAAGAAATAATCTGTTTTGCATGCCCGAACTGCTCATGTGGTGACAAGGGGCTATTCGTATCTTCCATGCTAGGCGTGTTATCCTCTACATGTGTTTATTCACTATCATTCACGAGAAAGGGGCCGGTAATTGGAATTCCCAGTTGCATACTCAAATCGAAAAGATAATTGCAAACAAAACTCCCCCAGGATTGATGTTGGTATGGACGGTACCCGAGGATTCGGCTAGCCGTGGAGTGTGATTGATTGGTGGTGGGGGAGTCAAAACTTTACTTTTCTGTTTGGCAACCGCCTATAGCATGTGTAGCGTGGAAGATATTGAGAACTCTTGGTCATTGCATTGACAATGAAAGCATGCCACCCAAAATTATTATCTTTGTTTTCAAAGCTTGAGCTCTGGCACCTCTGCAAATCAATGCTTCCCTCTACGAAGGGTATTTGTATTTATGTTCCTGTTGAGTCATCCTCCTCTTACAAAAGCACCAATTAGAGAGCACCTCTCTCATTTTTATACTTTGCTTTTAACTGTGTTGAGTATGACTATGACTGGATCTTCATTGCCATGAATTACAATGTTTAGTCAACCCTTGGTCTTTGAAGGTACTCTGCATTTATGTTTTGCGGTCTCAGAAAGAGCTAGCGAGATACCATCTATTCGTACTGCTTCATGTTGTTTTGATTGAAGTGTTGACGTTTGAGACTTATTATTATTTGTTAGCTAGTTGATTATGCCATTGATATGAGTTTACCGTGAGACCTAGATGTCATTTGCTTATGTGGTTTGCTTGTGATCTTGCTGAAACTCTGGTTATGAGTTAGACATAGTTGCAACAACAAGAGCAAACAGAGTTCGTCAAAGTTTTTCTTTTGTCTCTTTCAGTTTGTCAACTGAATTTCTTAAGGACAAGCAAGGCTTTAAGCTTTGGGGAGTTGATACGTCTCCGTCGTATCTACTTTTCCGAACTCTTTTGCCCTTGTTTTGGACTCTAATTTGCATGATTTGAATGGAACTAACCCGGACTAACGTTCTTTTCAGTAGAATTGCCATGGTGTTGTTTTTGTGCAGAAATAAAAGTTCTCGGAATGTCCTGAAAATTTACGGAGATTTTTTCTGGAATAAAAGAAAAATACCTTCGCTAATATCCACCGGAGGAGGTGGACCAGTGGGCCACAAGCCCACAGGCCGCGGCCACCCCCCTAGCCGCGCCGTGAGGGCTTGTGGGGCCCATGTGGCACCGCTGCCCCCAAACTCAGCTCTATATCTTACGTCTCGCTCGGAAAGAAATCAGAGAGAAGGTTTCATCGCGTTTTGCGATACGGAAGCGCCGCCACATCCTGTTCTTCATCTGGAGGGCAGATCTGGAGTCCATTTCGGGCTCCGGAGAGGGGAAATCGTCGCCATCGTCATCATCAACCTTCCTCCATCAACAATTCCATGATGTATTCATCGTTCGTGAGTAATCTCATCGTAGGCTTGCTCGACGGTGATGAGTTGGATGAGATCTATCATGTAATCGAGTTAGTTTTTGACGGGGATTGATCCCTAATATCCACTATGTTCTAGACTGATGTTGCTACTACTTGGCTATGCTTCATGCTTGTCACTAGGGCCCGAGTGCCACGATTTCAGATCTGAACCTATTATGTTGTCGCCAATATATGTGTGTTTTAGATCCTATCTTGCAAGTTGTAGTCACCTACTATGTGTTATGACCCGGCAACCCCGGAGTGACAATATCCGGTACCACTCCCGGAGATGACCATAGTATGAGGAGTTCATGTATTCACCGCGTGTTAATGCGTTGGTCCGGTTCTTTATTAAAAGGAGAACCTTAATATCCCGTAGTTTCCATTAGGACCCCGCTGCCACGGGAGGGATGGACAATAGATGTCATGCAAGTTCTTTTCCCTAAGCACCTATGACTACATACGGAATACATGCCTACATTAGATTGACGAAAGGGAGCTAGTTACATATCTCTCCATGTTATAGCTGCTACATGGTGAATCACATCCGTCATAGTCATCCATCGCCGATCCACTACCTACGAGTCTTTTACTACTGGTCCTTGCTATGTTACTTTGTCTAGGCTTGTCCCTTGCTACAAAAGGGATTGGGCCACTTTGCTATTGTTGCTACTGCTGTTACTCTGTGGCTGCTGCTACTGTTGTTCCTTGCTACTTCGCTGTTACTTGCTACAAGATCTTTTCCGCCACTGTTGTCGGGGAAGAATAGTTACTCGCCCACGTGCAACTTACTGGCCCCATTGATACAATAGTTAGGAATAGTCTGCCATCAACAGATCGTTTCTGGCACCATTGTTATCATACTACTTTGCTACTGATACTTTGCTTGCAGACACTAATCTTTCAGGTGTGGTTGAATCTGACAAACTCAACTGCTAATACTTGAGAATATTTTTTCGCTTCTCCTTTGGCGAACCAACAAATTTTGGTTGAATACTCTACCCTCGAAAACTGTTGAGATCCCCTATACTTGTGGGTTATCACTGCTGCAGCCTCACCACTTAACCATACCTCACCTCACTACTGGAATTCAGAAATTTGCCATCTGGCTTTCCTTTGCCATCTGCTGACACATGGCAAAGAGCTTCTTTACCGTCAGCTGGCACAAAGCAGACGACAAAGACAACACCTAAGGCAAAAGTTTGATTTGCCGTCGGCCTTCCCTTTGTCGTCGGCCAGCGGACGGCAAAGGAACCACAGGCGAACGGCAACGGGAAGGCAGACGACAAAGGTGGTGCCACCCTAGCGGCCGGAGCCCACCCCACCCAACCCACCCCTTTGCCGTCTGCCACCCAGCCTTTGCAGACGGCAAAGGGGGCTCCCTCTCTAACGGCGCATAGCCCCCCACCCCCTCCCCTAACGGCTCACACGCCCATTGTCCGCTCTCTCTCTCTCTCTCTCTCTCGCCATGCCCTCTCTCTCTCCCGCCTCGCCACCTCCCGCCGCCGCCGTCGTCGGAGCCGCCCCGCCCCTTGCCGCGCGCCCCCTGCCGCTCCTGCCGCGCGCCCCCTGCCCCCTGCCGCGCGCCGCCTGCCGCCCCCTGCCGCATGCCCCCTGCCGCGCGTCCCCTGCCGTCGTTCACTGTTGCCGCCGCCGCTCCCGGCCGTCGTCCACCGTCGCCCACACCACCTCGCCGGTGAGTTCTTCTTCCTTTTCTTTTTTTAATAGTTAACTACTTTAGTTAGTTTATTAGGTTAGTTTTTTTATTATATATAGTTTATTATGGTAATTTAGTTAGTTTATTTGGTTAGATTATTAGGCTAATTAGGTTAGTTTGTTAGGTTAGAAGAAAAAAAGAGGAAAAGTAGAAGGAAAAAATGAAAAAGAAAAAAGGAAAAGAAGAAAATAATTAGAAGAAGAACAAAAAGAAGAAGGAGAAGAAGAACAAGAAGAGGAGGACGAGGAGGAGGAGAAAGAAGAAGAAGAAGAAGAAGAAGAAGAGGATGAGGAGCAGGAGGAGGAGGAGGAGAAAGAAGAAGAAGAAGAAGAAGAAGAAGAAGAAGAAGAAGAAGAAGAAGAAGAAGAAGAAGAAGAAGAAGAAGAAGAAGAAGAAGAAGAGGAGGAGGAGGAGGAAGAGGAAGAGAAGAGAAAAGAAGAAGAAGAAGAAGAAGAAGAAGAAGAAGAAGAGCACGAAGAAGAGAAGAAGAAATAAAAGGACCCCGACCCCCGACCCCCCGCCCACGACCCCCGACGCCCGACGCCACCAACCCCCGAGGCCCGACGCCACCAACCCCGGACCCTCGACCCCCGACCCCCGACGCCACTAACACCCGAGTCCCGACCCCCGACACCACTGACCCCCGACATCCGACTCCCGACCCCCGACGCCCGACGCCACCAACCCTCGACGCCCGACGCCACCAACCCTCGACCCTCGACCCCCGACCCCCGACGCCACTGACACCCGGCTCCCGACCCCCGACCCCCGACGCCCGACACCACTGACCCCCGACCCCCGACCCCCAACTCCCGACGCCCGACACCACTGACACCCAACCCCCGACACCCGACCCCCGACCCCCGACGCCCGACACCACTGACCCCCGACCCCCGACCCCCGACACCACTGACCCTCGACCCCCGACCCCCTACCCCCGACCCCCGACGCCCTAACCCCCAACCCCGGGCCCCCGACACCTCTTTGGCCTCTTGTTGATCGAAAAGACCCCAACCCCCGACGCTAGTGACCCTCGACCCCCGACGACACTGACCCCCGGCCATCGACGCATTTAACCCGACTCCCGACCACCGACACCCGACACCACCGACCCTCAATGGCACTGACTCCCGACGCCACAAAGCCCCGACCCCCGACACCTCTTCTGCCTTCTTTTGAACGAGAAGGTGCTTTTTGGCCTTCTAGAGGCCCACGAGGTCATAGTTTTGTAAATTATGAGTTAGGTCACATATTTTCCGATTATGTTAATAATAAAACCATCGTATTTGTGTTGATCATGTGAATTTCAATGTGCAGTTGTTCGACGACCTCCACGTGCGTTGGACAAGCTCCGCCCTTGCGTTTGTTGGTGAGCACAAATGACTTCTCCTCCTACCCCCCTTAATTTGCTCTGTCCCGGTCTTCGTGCCGATGAAACTTGCTAGCTATAGGTTTCTTCAATCATGAGTATGCGTGACCAGTATGCGTCTCCCGTTCGGAAGGGCGACATCTATAAATATGCATTTCTTTGCATATTTATAACCGCCATCCTTTCGAATTGTCCAACGTTATCCATGGACAGCCCGAGTATGTGTAGATTGGGTTTGTTTTCCCGTATGCTGTGCTCCGGATCCGATGCGGAATTTCGTTAGTGCCTCCCCTGTTGTTCTCAAGGTACACATCCTCTCTGCTTATTGTCGAGACGTGTATCAGGAGAAGAGCGGGGAGGTGCTGCCGAAATTCTGCATCGCATCTGGAGCAGAGCATGGGAAAACGAACCTAGTCTACACATACTCGGGTGGGATTAGGACCTATCTTTACCTATTAGCGTGTAGGTTGCATGGACGTAATAAAACTGACAAACTTGATTAGCGTATGAATATAGATGATGAATTATATATTTATTTCTTGTGCCCCATAGGTAGCTAGGCAACATGAGTGATCGTGCTTGGATGTACACTGGTCATCCTAGTCAGAAAGACATGACCCATGAATGGTTAACAAAAACCAGGGGGTTTGTGAGAGCCGCATTTGCAAATGGCCAGCAAAAAACATGGTGCCCCTGTCCCAACTGCGACAACTGGAAAAAGGAGACAGAGTTTGAAATGGGTAAACACCTGCAGAAGTGGGGTTTTACGCCTAATTATACGGTGTGGACTTTTCATGGTGAGTCTGACCAACGTGCCAGAGCTGAGGTGATTCGTCGACGCACCGACGGGCATGGTACTGGGATTGAAGACATGGTGCAAGACTTTGATGATGCTCGGGATTAGGACGATGAGATGGAGGAATCTACAAAGGCCTTCTATGAAATGTTGGAGTCTTCAAAACGTCCTCTCCACGAGCAGACTGAGCTTTGTCAGCTGGATGCCATCGCGCAAGTAATGGCTCTGAAGGCTCAATTCAACCTATGCAGAGAATGCTACGACGCGATGACGACGATATTTGGACGCTTCCTACCCAAAGGCCATGTACTGCCTGCAAACCTGTACCAGTCAGAGAAAATCCTCCGTGTACTTAAGATGCCCTATGAGAAGATACATGCCTGTGAGAATGGATGTGCCTTATTTAGGCTTGAGTATGCGGCCTTCAACTATTGCCCCATTTGCAATTCTTCCAGGTATATTGTGGCAGACAAAGGCATGGGTGAGAAGAATCAGACCAAAATCCCCATTAGTGTTCTTCGGTATCTGCCAATCGTACCAATACTTCAACATCTTTTCATGGTCGAAGAGACGGCCAGACAGATGACATGGCACAAGTTGGGCAAAAGAACCGAACTAGATGCGGATGGGAACAAGATGCTGGTACACACTTCAGATGGTTTTGCGTGGAGGCACTTCGATGCATTACATAAGGATAAATCGGAAGATCCAAGGTAACCTAGAGTTGCCATCAGCAAGGATGGGTTCAATGTGTATGGTATGACGGCAACACAATACAGTTGTTGGCCTGTATTTGTCATTCCACTAAATTTGCCACTCGGAGAGATTATGAAAAGAAAGAACATTTTCCTGATGTTGATAATTCCAGGGCCCAACTATCCGGGGAAGAATATGAATGTGTACATGCAGCCGCTTAAGGATGAGTTGCAAGAAGCCTGTGATAATGGGATCAAGACCTACGACGCGGCTACCAAAACAAATTTCAAAATGCATGTGTGGTACATGTACTCGACGCATGATTATCCGGCGTTTGCGCTATTCGCTGGCTGGTGTGTGCATGGAAGGTTCCCGTGCACCACATGCAAGGCAGCTCTTCAGTTCCGTTGGCTGCAGGCTGGTCGCAAGTATTCTTGCTTCGACATGCATAGACAATTCCTGGATCCTGACCATAAGTTCAGAAAAGACAAGAAGAATTTCATCAAAGGTAGAGTTGTCAGAAACACTGCACTAGCTACGTTGACAGGCCAACAGACCCTTGATCAGTTAAACACTCTCGAGCCTGATCCTTTGCATCCAGGATACTTCAAAGGGTATAATACGGAACACGCCTGGACTCACAAGTCATGCTTATGGGATCTGCCTTACTTCAAAGACCTCCTTTGCCCACACAACATTGATGAGATGCACACTGAAAAGAATATTGCAGAGGCCATTTTTGTTACATTGTTCGGCATAGAGGGGAAGTCAAAAGATAATCCTAAGGCTAGAATCGACCTGGAGGCTCTATGTGATAGACCATTGCAAAACTTGCGACAACGAAAAGTAAAGCAAAGCATAGCGAAGCCAAAGGCATGGTTCAATCTTGAAAGGCCAGATATGAGGGAAATGCTATTGTGGGTGAAAATGCGGTTGATGTTCCCCGATGGGTATACTGCGTATCTAAATAGGGGAGCGAGTCTTGAGAAATTGAAAATATTTGGGCTCAAGAGTCATGATTGGCATATATGGATTGAGCAGGTAATGCCGGTGATGTTGCGTGGCTTTATCCCTAAGGATGAACGGCTAGTACTCGTAGAGCTGAGCTATTTCTTCCGTTCTCTTTGTGTGAAAGAACTATCGCCTGGCGTGCTAGATGAAATGGAAAAGTTGGCGCCGGAGTTGATCTGCAAATTAGAAAAGATCTTTCCACTGGGCTTCTTTAATCCAATGCAACATTTGATTTTGCATCTCCCGACCGAGGCAAGAATGGGGGGGCCATTCAAAATCGATGGTGCTACTCAACTAAGAGGATGTAGAAGATGCTTCGAGCTAAGTGTAAAAATAAACGTAGAATTGAAGCATCGATGGACGAGGCATTCATTACTGAGGAGGCGGCAAACTTCGTGACAGCATACTACGAAGCCAAAAATCATCATTTGCATAACCCGAAGCCTCGGTACAATGACGGCAATCAAAAAAAAGTTCGATCCAACATCAGCCTATTCAAAGGTAAGCTCGCACCATCCGGTGCTTCGAAAGGGAAATCGTTGGATGTCGAAGAATGGCGGACCATTTCATTGTATATCTTCACCAACCTAACAGAAGTGCAGCCGTACATCGAGTAAGTTCTTGGTAATTTATTCTTCCGCAACTTCTAATTGCTTTGAACCACTCTTATTCCCGGATATTTGATATAGTCGGTACGTCGCCGAATTCTCGGATGGAGCGATCATCGAAAAGGATTCCGTCGAAGAGTATGAGCTTCTCGCAAAGCATGGAGGCGACTGTCCCGGTTTCATCTCTTGGTTCAAACAAAGGGTAATTCATTACCATTAAGGGCCCATTTGATTTCTTGGTCTAATTTGCGGCTAATGCATCCATTCTTTCGTATTAAACTTGTAGGCTGATGCAGAGTCTATGGACGCCGAGTTGAGACAAGTCCCTAATGGTTTTGACTATAAGGTCTGTTTATTTGACAAATACAACATCAACGGGTATCACTTTCGTACCTTTGGCAAAGAGCTATCTATGCCCGACCTAAAGTCTACAAATTTTTCTGTCTCTGCTATCGGCGAAGGAGACACCAAGTATTATGGAAGAGTTGAAGCAATTTATGAACTTCTATTCTATGGTGAAAACCCACCGACCGTCGTAGTCTTCAAATGTTATTGGTTTGAGCCGAGGGAGACTAGAAGGACTCATGAACATATAGGACTAGTCGAAATCAACCAAAACACCCACTTAGATGTTCCTGATGTCTATATTACGGCTCAACAGGCGACACAAGTTTTCTATCTACCGTGGGCCTGCCAAACTGATCCAAATCTCAAAGGTTGGGATGTCATTTATGAAGTGCCGCCACATTTTAGACCACCTACCCTCAATGAAGAGGATTACGAACCTCACATTAACCCACACACATATGAGATGAATTCTTCCAAGAAACACGTATGTCCAAGAAACGTTTGAAGAACCGCTCTACTTCACCCCATAACATTGAAGTAGACAGCGACAGTGAATCCGTCTTAACCCCTGAGCCCGAACAGGAAGAGCTGGAAGAAGAAGAGGTTACTGCTGCGGATGACCTGTCACTTCTTGACCGATTACATAATGGTGGCCTTCCACATGTTCTTCATGATAATGATGATGATGATGCATTTATTGATGATAGTGATGATCATGATGCATTTATTGACCCCGAAGCATATATAGACGAGCACGATTGTTATTAGTTCATGTTAGGTATTCAACTATTATACTATGTATAAATTTTGAGTTCATGTTAGGTATTCAATTTTTATTAGTCATGTTGGTATTTATGACGATGATACACTTAAATTATATACATTTTATTAGTCCTGTTGGTATTTATGTTGTACTAATTTCATTTACTCTTTGTCATGACAGGTATTGAAAGATGGTGGGAAAGGGTCGAAAGCACTCCGCGGCTCCTTCTTTGTCGGCGGGTGATGGGATGGGTACTTCCATTCCTGCCTCGCCTCTTCGGAGAGTGTTGCTCTCTACTATGCAAGGAGCGCCCCCCGTGAGAGGAGGTCGACCCCCCCGCGAAGCCGAGAGGCACTAAAGGTACACGTTGTATTCATGTTGGTATTTATGTTGTACTCATGTTGTATGCATATTGGTATTTATACACATTTTATTACTCATATTGGTATTTATGTTGTACTAAAGGTACACGTGGCCGCGGGAGAGGTAGGGCGGTGGCTGCCACACCTTCTGAGGTGGCGGCTACACGGTCTCCGCCACCACCCCAAGCTGATTCACCTGAGCACAGGACTTCTAGGGTGGATTCGTCTGAGGTGGAGGCTACACGGTCTCTGGTTCACGAGCCTCGGGTCGACGAGCCTCAGGTTGACGAGCCTTCGACCCATGAGACTTGTGTCCCAGAGGCTTCCTTCCAGGCGACTCCGGAGCAAAGCAGGGATGAGGTATGTCCCAAGAGACCCAGTGGGATACCTGGGCTGAGCCAAGTGGCCATGCTGGTACCGACGAGGAGCTGGGTGAGGGGGCTACCGTCTACCAGCGTGGTAGTTCGGGGCTCCCGCTCGTGCCAGCGACCCCCGAGCAGAGGTGGTCGATTAGGCCAAATGGTGACAAGTAAGTTAATTTACTCTTATTTAACCTTTTGCATTCGCGTTTTCTCAATTATCTAATGTTTTGGCTTTAATTTGTCATACTGTAGGGGTTGGATTGTTGCCAAGGGTGTCCGCAAGCCCAACAACGTCCTTGGTGTTCTTTGCTGTAAAAACTTCCCAGGGTTTGTTACGTTGCCCGGTCGGGAGCGAGAGGTAGGAATGACCTGGGAGCACTACTTGGGTGCCCCGGCCCCGCCGGAGGTGGAGATCAACGGTGTTTTGTGCGACACGAGGGTGGACATGGTGATCCAAAAGTTCTGGGTAATTTCTCCTTCACACAATTATAAATCAACCATCAGTGTTGTCTCATTTGCAGACCTACAACAGGTGTGAGGAGGGATACGAGGAGGACGTGGCAAAGGTTATCGAAACCGAATGCCGCCGCCTACTTCAAAACTTTCGGCACGAGGTTCGGGTGCAGGCTGTTCGAGACTACTATGCCACGCGGCGTATTAGGCTTGACAAGGCGAAGTGTCGTGATGCTAAGATGGAGAAGGAGCATTACATGAAGGTAATTACATATTATTAAGTCTTTGTAGTTAGTTTCCTTGATTTGGTTCTTACGCGCTCAAATTTCTCTTTATTAACTTAGGTGCCCCCGAGATGGTGTGTGGATAAGATGGATTGTTGGGAGGCCTTGGTGGATCAGTGGTGCTCCGAAACGTGGGAGGCCAGCCACAACAACCCCAAGGAGAGGCGTGGCAAAATGGTTGGCGTGCCACATCATCAAGGGAGCGTCAACTTAATCCAATTTGGCGAGAACTGGGTATGTGGTTTGCTTCATGCTTCATGCAATTCATTCTTAATGCAATCTTGAGGCCTTTACTAATACAATTTTCCTCTCTATCTCTTTTAGGCGCGTCACAATAAGACGAAGGCGCCACAGATGTACGACCTGTATGCGATGGACCATACTGCCTCGTACAAGAAGGTCAAGGCATTCTCTGAGTCTGACCTCGAGCATCCAGAAAACTTCACCAACATCTCCTCCCACCACAAGCGCATGAAGTACAAAGATCACGGGAAGGCGAGGAAAGGGGAGGACTTTAACCCGAGCGAGGGGCCTATTGATCCATAGCTGGTGATGATAGCTGGCAACGGGAGGCCCCATGGCTCGATCGCCATTGGAGACGGCCTTATACGTTGTCCTAGCACTCTCCGGCAGATAAAGGCACGCCAAACGAGCTCTTGTCTGGAGATAACACGTCGTCCATGGCTAGTCGAGCTCGCCATCGAGGTTAGTTTAATGGACTCAACTATCTTTCCGCATTATGTTGTGCGTTGGAATCAATATGATTACATTGCTAACAATGAGTTGTGTTGCAGGCTGCTATTCAGAAAGAGAGAGAGTCAATGCAGGCGGCTATGGCGGGGAAGGGTAAGGAAATTAGGGAGCTGGAGGAGAGGACGACTGCATTGGTGGAGGCGGAGACGGCACGGAATGATGCGTCTAACAGGGCCATATACGAGCTCTTCGTGGTAAGTTTCTTCTTCATGTTATTCCAAATCTTGCATTTGAATGTCCGTTTCATTAATAAATAAAAAGTTTGACTTGTCGAAACCAAATGTACAGTCTATGTGCGAGAAGAACGGCCAAGTCCCTCCGCCGATGCCAGTCAATAATGTGGCGGGGATGGTCAGTTTCATTTCAGTGCAGTGATCTTAAGAGTGTCCTCATGCTAACTACACATTGCAAACGATGTTTGGTGCAGAATATCTCCCGAAACGCATCGCACGACCCTTCTACAGTCGAGCCTTCTCCACGGCAGCCTTCTCGAGGTGAAACAAGCCAGAGCCACCGTGCTTCACCGCTGTGATGACGATAATGGTATGTTATTTCTAGTGTTTTAATAAAAAATAGCTAGACTTCCATCTAAATGACATAATTAGCTTAGTTAGCTCCAAGAAAGGCTAAATTGGCTAATTATCCTACGAAATGACATAATTAGCTTAGTTAGCTCCAAAATGACCTATTTAATAAAAAATGACCTACAGTTAGCTAAGTTCTCTCCTAAATGACATAATAAGGCTTACGTAGTTGCAAGATGACCTATTCCCCCTAACTTAGGTATTAAATGGCCTATAATTAGCCTAGCTAGATCCAAAATGGCTTAATAAGCATAGTTTGCTTCGGAATGACCTATTTTACCCAAGTTAGCTCTGAAACGACCTCTCGTTAGATAGGGTTCCACCTAGATGACATAATTAGCTTAGTTAGCTCCTAAATGGTCTATTTAATAAAACATGACCTATACTTAGCTAATTATCCTCGAAATGACATAATTAGCTCCAAAAAGGCATTCTTAGCCAATTTAGCCCGAAGAAGGGGACAAGAGGAGAAGAAAGAGGAAAAATGAAAGGAAGGAAGGAAGAAGAAGAAGAGAAGGAGAAGGAGAAGGAGGAGGAGAAGGAGAAGGAGAAGAAGGAGGAGAAGAAGGAGAAGGAGCTCCTCCTTCTCCTTCTTCCTCCTTCTTCCTCCTTATCCTTCTCCTTCTTCTTTTCTTCTTCTTCTCCTCTTCCTTCTCCTTCTCCTCCTCCTCCTTATTTTACTTCTTCTTCTCGTTCTCTTCTTCTAAGTAGCTTAGACTCATACAAGAAAGGCTAAATTGGCTAATTATCCTACAAAATGACATAATTAGCTTAGTTAGCATCAAAATGACCTATTTAATAAAAAATGACCTACAGTTAGCTAAGTTCTCTCCTAAATGACATAATAAGGCTTACGTAGCTGCAAGATGACCTATTCCCCCTAACTTAGGTATTAAATGGCCTATAATTAGCCTAGCTAGATCCAAAATGGCTTAATAAGCATAGTTTGCTCCGGAATGACCTATTTTACCCAAGTTAGCTCCGAAACGACCTATAGTTAGCTAGGGTTCCACCTAGATGACATAATTAGCTTAGTTAGCTCCTAAATGGTCTATTTAATAAAACATGACCTATACTTAGCTAATTATCCTTGAAATGACATAATTAGCTCCAAAAAGGCATTCTTAGCCAATTTAGCGCGAAGAAGGGGACAAGAGGAGAAGAAAGAGGAAAAATGAAAGGAAGGAAGGAAGAAGAAGAAGAGAAGAAGAAGAAGGAGAAGGAGGAGGATAAGGAGAAGGAGAAGAAGGAGGAGAAGAAGGAGAAGGAGCTCCTCCTTCTCCTTCTTCTTCCTCCTTCTCCTTCTCCTTCTTCTTTTCTTCTTCTTCTCCTCTTCCTTCTCCTTCTCCTCCTCCTCCTTCTTTTACTTCTTCTTCTCTTTCTCTTCTTCTACATAGCTTAGACTCATCCAAGAAAGGCTAAATTGGCTAATTATCCTACGAAATGACATAATTAGCTTAGTTAGCTCCAAAATGACCTATTTAATAAAAAATGACCTACAGTTAGCTAAGTTCTCTCCTAAATGGCATAATAAGTCTTACGTAGCTGCAAGATGACCTATTCCCCCTAACTTAGGTATTAAATGGCCTATAATTAGCCTAGCTAGATCCAAAATGGCTTAATAAGCATAGTTTGCATCGGAATGACCTATTTTACCCAAGTTAGCTCCGAAACGACCTATAGTTAGCTAGGGTTCCACCTAAATGACATAATTAGCTTAGTTAGCTCCTAAATGGTCTATACTTAGCTAATTTCTCTCCGAAATAACCTATATATAAACTTCTTAATCTAGTATTATTCTTCTAACTTTCTTATTTGTCATTTTGGAGATTACCTTCACTTCACGGGAAGCTTGGATTATATTGATGGAATGCTTGAAGATGATTTCTTGTACCATGGCTTGCATTGAAACTATTGTAGTATATGGATATATATGAAACTTTGTATGCATGTGGATGAAACTGGTGTAATATATGGTTTGGTACGGATGCAACTTGCATAATATGTATGCACTATGGATGAGAGTTATTTTAATATGGTTATGAGTACGGAAAGAAATTTATTTGTGTCAAATATATAAATATATATCCTGATTATTGTTAAAAATGCTGGATATAATAAAAAATAAATTAAAATGGGGCAGGTTCCCCTCTTTGCCGTCTGCCCCACATGGCAAAGGGGGGTGGGCAGACGGCAAAGGGGGGAATCTGCCCCCTCTATTTCCCCTCTTTGTCGTCTGCCCCCACATGGCAAAGGGGGGTGGGCAGACGGCAAAGGGGTGAATCAGCCCCCCTCTCTCCCCTCTTTGTCGTCTGCCCCCACATGCCAAGGGGGGGCAGACTGCAAAGAGAAGACGCATGCCGTTAACACTTAACAGGGACGTTGCAGTATATGTTGTCCCAGTTAATTTGTCGCCTGCCCCCTCATGGCAAAGAATCTTTGCCGTCCGCTTTACAAAAGTAGACGGCAAAGAACCTCTTCACCAGAATTTTTTTTACCGTCTAGTTTGTCGTCTGCTGACCGACGGCAAAGCCTTTGCCGTCCGTGGTTGCCCCCTTTGCCGTCTGCCATGGCAGACGGCAAATTTCTGAATTTCAGTAGTGCCTATTAAGCTTTGCTAGTCTTGATACCTTTGGAAATGAGATTGCTGAGTCCCCTGTGGCTCATAGATTACTACAACACCAGTTGCAGGTACAGGTAAGGATATTAAGATGTGGGCGCGATGATTGTTCATTTGGAGTTTCTTCTTCTTCCTCTTCGTCGATTTAGGATGGGTTCGAGGACCGCAGCCTGGGATAGCAAGGATGGAAGTCGTTCTTTTCTCGTTTGTTTTTCGACCGTAGTCGAACCCTGCTCTTATTCGTGATATTTATGTATTGTACTGATGTGACTCTGATGTGGCTTGTGGAGAGTGTAAGCCAATTCCATATACTCTTCTCTTTAGTACATGTACTTGTAACGATATCCATTCTTGTGAAACAACGAGATGCGCTTCTATCCCTGTCGAGGCCCTCGTGCCAAAATAAGGATAGGGTCGCATCTTGGGCGGTACAAGTTGGTATCAGAGCAGCACCAACCTAGGACCCCCTTGATTGATCGAACTTGGCCGAGTCGAGTCTAGTGAAAAACTGCTTTGAGTCTAGTTATATATCGGAGAGTAGGATTCTTTTTTCTCCTCTTCTATGCTCTGGTGAGGAATCTTGACGTAATAATTTTAATTCTTCTTCTCTTCTCACTCAAAAAAATTAGGATCTCGCGGATATTTTTGGAATCTATATGATGTCGATGTGACGGAGTTCTGTCTTGGTGCCTCTTGTCTGACTTGATTTCTTCCGGGGAGTTGAGCTGCAGGGGATTCTTGAGTACATCGCTATCATTCAGATTTCTTAGTATCTCAGGACGGAGGATGTTTGAAATTTCTTCAATACTAGTAGTGGCGAGAGTAGTCCGGCTTCCCCAGTACTGGTGCAGATAGATCCGGATGTATCGCCATACCTAGTATCGTTGTGATTACGAGGGTCTGAGATAGATGAAGTTCCGAGATTCTCGCTATGTGTTGACGGATGTGATACACTGGACGGGTTAGTATAGGAGTTGAGTGATATATTACTCCTTGTATCCGTGGACCACATTGCATGACTAGCAATTTCGGGAGTTCTTAGGTGGGAATTCAAGTAGTTACTTATAGGACAATCTTCCAACAAATGCATGATGTTAGGTTGGGGTTCGACATTTGGTGGATTCGTTTGTTCATGGTCGTTTTACAACGGTTCTTATTGTGTATTAAAGAATCCTTGTAGCTTGCTACGAGACTCGAGGATGCTTCATATGTCGTGTGCACTGCCTTGCATATGATGGCTATTGTAGGATAGAGCCCTGCGAGCCTCATCCACGAAAATATCAGACGGAATCTCTCTCATGAATTTGTTCTGGCTTGTTTCGTAAGCCTCATCCTTTGTTTTGTTCGAGTATGGTAATTCAAGTTGCTTCGATGTCCAGTGGTGATTTCAGATCTTTCCTAAGTGGTGTTCTCATATTTTTATGAGAGTGCTAATCCTTTTGATTAATCAATTGTCATATAAATTCCTTTTCAACCGGAGTCATCGTGTCGATTCTTTTCAACCGGTGTGCTTCCTTCAAGCGAATTCGATCTTTCCAATTCGCAAGATCAATCTCTCTTTTCTTTCAGGAGTTCGTCTCATCGGTTCCAAGTTGTCTTTTTTTCCCCGCCCTCCCTCCCTTTTCTTCAATGTTCAGTTATCGTCCAAGTGCATTTCATTTCATTGTTGCTTCCGCTATCTTTTCTTTTCTCTGTTATCCGGTGATTCATTGTGAAGATTCTCAGGAGTTTTGAGTTCATCATTTTTTCGTTCTTCTTCCCTTTTCCGGTGAATTCAATTCAAGCTATCCGTGTCCATCTTATCCTTTTCATTAGCTAGTGCTTTCCAGTGTTGGAAATTCTATCAAGTCTTTCTTGCTTTTCTTTCATCTCTGTTCTACCCGGTGTGTTGAAGATATCTCAGAAGTTCTTGTTTTCAATCCTTTCAATTATTTCGAGGTGCTAACCTCATCAAGTTTTTTTATACTGGTGCAATATATCTCTTCTAAGCAACCCTTTCAACTGTGGTTTCTTTGAGTGGGACCATAACCCACAGGTTCTTTCCCAGGATCTTATCTGGCTCTTGTCATCTTTCCGGAGCTCTCTAATTCTTTTCAACTATGACATAAGTATGATTTCCTTCAGTCATATCCCTTATCCAAGATGCATTCGAATTAATTCATTCGTTTGCTCAACTTTTTCTTAGTCATCATTCCGAAGTGTCTAGTTGTTCTTGGTGGTGTTCTCCTCATCATTGCAGCTTGGAAGACCAAAGAAGTGGTTCTCCTAAATCTTGGTCCATCATTTAGAAGGTTTCTTTGTTCTCAGCTTTCAGCTTTCGTTCTCATTCTTCTCAATTGTTGTCTCTTCGTTCGTCTCTCAATTATTCTGGTGCCTCATTAAGTTTTCGGTTAGGCGCCTCAAGATCTCTTCATTCTCAAGTTGTTCTTCAAGATTCTTGTGGTAGTGGTTCTCTTTTTCTTCTTTGTTCTTTTCTTGCCAAGATCTAGTTTCTATTCTTTCTAACGGAGGCTTTGTGATGTTGCTCTCTTCAGTCTATCATTTTGTATTTTCAAGATCATATTGTTCCCTTGTTCAATTTACATAGTTTGTTGTGAATCTTCTCAAGATCTTTCCATTGTATCGAATTTTGTCCCCCTTTTTCTACCGAAATTTTCTATGAATTCTTGCTTCTTCCTTATATCATTCTTCAACCTCTTTGCAACCTTCAAGGGTCGTTGGTTTCACTCGTTTGTCAAAGAAGCAATTAAGTTTTACCTCTTGCTTTCTCATTCTCTCCCCCTTTCATTCTTGGATCTCGGGTCGAGATCCTCTTGTAGTGTAGGAGAGTTGTGACAACCCTAGATCGATGCTCTAGAAGACTCCCATTTTATTCCGTTCTTGTCGTGTGGTTCGTTTGTCTGTTGCATTCATCTTCGCATCATGCGCATCATCTGCATTGCATCGGCACTCCGTTGCTGCCATTTTTCAAAGCTGCATTCGTTTTTAGTTGTCGGTTCTCTCCATTTTCGTCGTTGACCGTTTTGAGCCCGACAACATTCGCACGCGCCCGCGGCATCGTTAAAATCTTGTTTTAATCTGTGTATAAAATATTCTCTGATTGTTTTGAAACTTGGCGTGCGGTCTTATTTTAATATAGGTAGGCCGCTTGCCAATTTTCGTCACAATCGGAGTTCGTTTGGTACCCGAAAGGTCGACCGTAGCGGCAGCGTCTTTGGTTATCGTCGGACGTTTTTTGTTTTAAAATATGTTGTCGGGTGCCCGTTTTCCCTCTCGTCCCCACCTAGCTACTCTACACAGCCAACTAGACCATTCCCACGTACGGGGCCGTCCGATCGCGATTCCGGGGTCGAAAACGGAGCCGGATTCAGATAACCCTAGCCCCTTTGTCGATAAATAGGCAGCTAACCCTAATCTCTCCTCGAATCCCACGCCCCTCCTAACCCTAGCCGCCACTTGCCTCTCTCTCTCCTCCCACCAGCGCGCAGGGCCCGCCAGGGCCCGGATCGCCCCGTTGCCGCACGAGCGCCTCCCTGCTCGCATCCATGGCCGCAACCATGGAGGAGCGGACCGCCTCCCTCCTGCAGCCCCGAGCCGGATCTCGCCGCCAGATCTCTGCTCTGCCGGTTCCCGGCCCACAGCCGCTCTGCCTTGCCGAATCCAGTCCCGCATCGCTGCCCTATGCAGCCGCCACCCTCTTCGCCCGCCGGCCGATCTCCTCGCCTCGGTGCCGCCTCGAGCCGCCTCCGCTGGGAACGGACCCATCTCGGCGGAACCTGCCTTGCCCTTGCCCCGTCTGTGCCGGATCCACAGAGAGCCGGTCGGAGCTCGCCTCACCGCTAGGTTCCGTCGCCTCCCTGTGCTCGGGAGCAGAGGATCACGATGAGCGCGTGCACCGGCCTCCCACACCAGCGCCTCGGCCCAACAGGCGGCCAGCGCCACGAGCCCTCCCTCGGCCCAGCTTGGCCGCACCTTCGCCTCGGCATGTCTCGTCACCGCGTAGGACGTGAGCCGGCCCAGCCCCGCCTCTGCCGCGAGCACCTCCTCCTCCGACTTGGGCCTCGGCCCATGAAGGTGAGCCCCACAGCCCCTCCTATGTTACGCCCCGGGCGGGATTTAATTATCCAGCGCCCTGTCCCTGTTTTGGCCCATGTTAGTAGATTAGGCCCGCTAGTTATTTTCTTTTAGGTTTGCGAATATATTTAATTTCAGGAAGTTGTAGATATTTAGAAAGTCCGTATCTTTTTATTCGTGCGTCGGATCGAGGCGAATTATATATGTAACTTGTGTAGTTTTTCACGTAGAATATTATTTTGTAACTTGCATGCATGTTTGGAGTAGTTTGACCCGATGTTTACCTAGTTTGACGTGCTGTCCTAATATGTTAGATATCCCGTATTTATTTTGGTGCGCGTCCGGATTGTTCAAATCTCATAGATAAAATGTTCATGTTGTTCGGGACCCTTTGACATGTATTTTAGAGTAGTTGTTTGCATTTTTTCATGTAGGTTCCGTCGCTTGTTTGCTGTGTTGTGTTTAGGACATATTCCTGCATATATGTGTGGCGCTAGTTTTATTTTTTGAACCCCACATACTATATATGTTTTTGGGGTAGAAAAATCCATAGAATTTAACTGTGCAATTAGTTTTGCCTTTCGAGTAAGTTAGTGCGCATCATATTTCTACCATGTGCCCTCTTGTCTATTTTGTGGGATTTATTTCGTGGGTGATATGCATGAGTGGTGAACTAGAGCTATGCCCTTGGATATGTATGCTAGCCCCTGGTAATTTTGGTTGCAATAGAAATCCGTGTTTAGGTGTTGTTTGCTTATTGTCAACATGCTAGAAAATAATGTTGATTTGGAAATGCAGAAATATTTCCAAGTATGAAATCTGTTATATTTTGTTGCTCTCTTGCCATGAGTTTTTCTAGTGATCTACAGCTCCTTTTAGGTGGGTTCAATGGAGTTACTTGTAGTCCTTAAGATTCTCTAGCATGCTGTAAATTTTTATGCCATTCGGAGCCCTGTAGAATATAGTTTAGCTGTTGTCAATATGCCTTCAGATTGAAAACTGCACTGTCAACAGTGTTATTTTCACTAAGTCTGACACTGTGTGCAAGATGCCATTTTGTGAGTTCTTTTCATAGTGATTCATGCTTCCATGATAGTTGTATTTAGTAGGATGTTGTTGTGCATCTTGACTACTACTGTCTCATGTCTTGTTTCAGCATTTTAGAATTATGTAGCTTGTTGTTTTTGGGTGTAGAAAATGCCATGTTGTTGTTTTTGGCACATTATGACTATTTCATGTGCTGCTTGTATTTGTTGAACCGTTGCTCCGTTTTTATCGTGCCCTATATGAAACTTGCTTAGAATCTCTTGTAGTTGCATATTATGTTGCAGCCTTGTTGGTTTGGAATGCTTGTGGCTGACATTCGCATACATATTGCATTCATGACATCATATCTTGCCGTGATCATATGTTTTGAACCGTAGCTCCGTTGTAGATGTTCCATATGTGTAAATTGATTGGAACGATGCGTAGAACCACGTGAACCTATTTAGTTTGCTCTTTAACAAATATTAAAACGTGTTAGTTCAGATCTGGACAGAATTATAAATTAACGTATGAGGTTAGTTCGGAGATGCTATATGTCGTTTTCGACCTCATTTAAAATGCCTAGATAGGTAGCTTAATTATGCTTCACATCTTACCATGTTTAACCAACATTTAATATTGTCGTGTACCTAATCGGGATAGAACCAAATAATTCGTAGGTGGGGTTTCGTCAATATGCAACTCGTTGCATATTGAACTTCACTTAATGTGTAGTGTTTGATTGTTGCGAATTGACATGCCATGTCTTGCATATATTCAACTGATCATGCATCATATGTGGATTGCATTTTATCGTGCATGTGCCGTGGTGAATATCTGTGTTGATCCTTGTTTCCGGTTTGCTTCGTCTTGATGGAGTTCCGCAAGCATGTCGGAAAGTGAGGACCCGTTCGACTACATCAGTTCGTCTGCTTCACGGAGTCATTCTTCTTCCAAGCGGGGTCTCAGGCAAGATGACCATTTCCCTAGATACCATTAATATCATTGTCATGCTATTTTTATCGTTTCTATCGCTATGTCTCATTGCCTACCACCTGTTAAATATCAGCCTCCCAACATTGTCATGAAAACCTTCAACCTGTTCACAACCTAGCAAACCATTGATTGGCTATGTTATCGCTTGCTTAACCATGTGTTAGCCTTGCTAGTTGCAGGTGCAGTTGTGTCCATGTGATAACATGGGTTCCTTGTTATATCACCCTATTAATTGCTATATCATATAATGCACATATATACTTGGTAAAAGGTGGAAGGCTCGGCCCTTGTAGCCTAGTGTTTTGTTACACCTTTGCCCCCTTAGTTTCGACTACCGGTGTTATGTTCCATCAATGAGCGCTCCCAACATGCTTGGGGTTGTTATGGGGACCCCTTAGATTCTCGTTTCGGGATAAAGCTCGTCTGGCAAGGCCCAACATTGGTACTATATTTGCCCAACATAATAATTCTATTAATACTGAAAAACATAGGGAGTTAGCGCTACCCGAGGAGTCATTCAACATAATACAGGGAGGGCCAGTCCTGATGGTGCTGGTCGAAAACAGAGTCGTGTGCGGGGCCAACCCAGGGCAACTCAGGTGGTTTCTATCAGGACACTGTACTCTCTGCTCATCCGATTATGCCCTGAGAGCGAGATACGTGGCTCCTATCGAGATTGTCGGCACGTCGGGTGGCCTTGCTGGACTTGTTTTACCTTTATCGAGCGTCTCATGCGAGGGATTCCGAGGATACTTTGGGTTATCTCGAGGTTGAGGTTTTCCAATAGGTATCCGAGGAGATCACGGGTTTCCCTGATCGAGGTCATTCTATCGCAGCGTGTGGTAGTTTGTGATGGACTAGTTGGAGCACCCCTACAAGGTTAAATCTTTCGGAAAGCCGTGCCCGCGGTTATGTGGCAACGTGGAAACTTTGTTTAACATCCGGTTCTAGATAACTTGAAGTAAGCTTAATTAAAATATGCCAACTGAGTGCGTAACCGTGACTGTCTCTTTCGTGAGCTCCTTCTCTGGTCGAGGACACGATGGGGTTACATCTGACGTAAGTAGGTGTTTAGGATCATTCATTTGATCATCAGTAGTTCACATCCGCTATGCGTAGATCATCCCTTCTTTATTCTTGTACTCGTAAGTTAGCCACCTCAAATAATACTTAGCCGCTGCTGAAGACTCACCACTTAACTATACCTCACCTATTAAGCTTTGCTAGTCTTGATAACTTTGGAAATGAGATTGATGAGTCCCTTGTGGCTCATAGATTACTACAACACCAGTTGCAGGTACAGGTAAGGATATTAAGACGTGAGCGCTATGATTGTTCATTTGGAGTTTCTTCTTCATCCTCTTCGTCGATCTAGGATGGGTTCGAGGCCGGCAGCCTGGGATAGCAAGGATGGACGTCGTTCTTTTCTCGTTGGTTTTTCGCCCGTAGTCAGACCCTGCTCTTCTTTGTGATATTTATGTATTGTACTGATGTGACTCTGATGTAGCTTGTGGCGAGTGTAAGCCAATTCCATATACTCTTCTCTTATGTACATGTACTTGTAATGATATCCATTCTTGCAAAACGATGAGACGCGCTTCTATCTCTATCGAGGCCCGCACGCCAAAATAAGGATAGGGTCGCATCTTGGGCGTTACACCACTGCTCCGTCCATGCTCTGTTTTTTGTTGCATAATGAGATGAGATATCATATCAGATAAGATGAATAGATAGATGAATTTGTGTCGCATAATGAGATGAGATGAGATGAGAAGAGATGTATGAAATGTGCTCTATTTTTTTAGATGTGCTCTTTTTTTAGATAGAGAAGCAAATGTTAAATTTTGCATATGCATGATGAGTTTTGAAATGAATATGTGAAGCTCCCATTTTGAGAGATGAGATGTTTTGTGGAAATGTGCTATGTTTTGAAATAAAAATATGAAGGTAGTATTTTTGTTAAATGAAAATGTGAAGCAAGTCTTTTTTAGAAATGAAAATGTGAAACTACTTTTTTAAATGAAAATGTGAAGCTCCCATTCCTATATTCCTATAGTTGATATATACGGGATGATCTCACCGCACGCACTGGAAAACAAATGCACCAGAGTCACTCGTTGGAAGTTATTGTTATATAATAAAGGGTCGGACTAACCAAGTTATAATCTCGCAGTGTACACATATTAGTTACAATTTACCAACTAAGTTACTAAGTTAAATGTTCATATATTCAATATGAGTTAATTAGAAGACTCACTAAGTTAAAATTTACACCCTCCCCAATAACTTCGACATGAGGGGGGACGTCGGACATGCATGAGAGAGAGGCGGTCCACTCGCCCGACCAACTATCGAGGCCACCCAAACCCTAGAAGAAAGAGCGTCGTTGTCGATCTACCCCCTTCCCAATAACTTCGACATGAGGGGGGACGTCGTACATGCATGAGAGAGAGGCGATCCGCTTCCCTGACCAACTATCGAGGCCACGCTAATCCATCTCTCATGTTTGTATATTGCCATGTTGTAATGTTTGCAGAAACCATGGACAGAGACTGGGAAAAAGAAGATTTGTTGGGGGATATAATTCGTGACACATGTGATCCCTTGTCGTTTCTCAACGACACCGATGGTCAAGAATGAGAGGATGAAGGCTCCAGTGATCCAACAATGGAGGAGGAAGGAGGTCATGATGGCTCTGGTGATCCAACAATGAAGGAGGAAGGAGGTCATGACGGCTTCGGTGACCGAATGGCGGAGGATGGAGATCATGATGACAGCTCTGGTCACCGAACGGTGGAGGGAGCCTTAACTGATGCAAAATTCGGTATATATAGGCATGTGCTGACTTAATGCATTTGTTAGAGCATATATCTCCATATGTGGTTTTGGTAATTGATGACAATTCCTATGGACTAATGGTTTCCTTAAGTTACATTTATAGGATTTGTCCATAGGCACTTCTTGAAGTCCATCTGTTGGGTTCAAGGAGTTTATATGATGACCAAGATGGTATTCAAGGTATTATCCAAAGAATGGTCATAAAGACACATGGTTGATCAAGATCTCAGACAAAGAGTAAATCAAGATGATCAACACACAAGGATTTGTCCATAGGCACTTCTTGAAGTCCATCTGTTGGGTTCAAGGAGTTTATATGATGACCAAGATGGTATTCAAGGTATTATCCAAAGAATGGTCATAGAGACACATGGTTGATCAAGATCTCAGACAAAGAGTAAATCAAGATGATCAACACACAAGGATTTGTCCATAGGCACTTCTTGAAGTCCATCTGTTGGGTTCAAGGAGTTTATATGATGACCAAGATGGTATTCAAGGTATTATCCAAAGAATTGTCATAGAGACACATGGTTGATCAAGATCTCAGACAAAGAGGAAATCAAGATGATCAACACACAAAGCGTACAAGATGTACCGAGAGGGATCAAGTGATCCCATGGTATGGTAAGCATTGTCCATTATGTATTTGTGTACTAACCCATGGTCTTCGTGAGAGTTCTATGTGGGGGTTAGGTGTGTTTCCATGGGCTTGCGTCAAAGGGAATATCTCATACAACCCATGAGCAAATCAAGATGATCAACACACAAAGCGTACAAGATGTACCGAGAGGGATCAAGTGATCCCATTGTATGGTAAGCATTGTCCATTACGTATCTGTGTACTAACCCATGGTCTTCGTGAGAGTTCTATGTGGGGGTTAGGTATGTTTCCATGGGCTTGCGTCAAAGGGAAGATCTAATACAACCAATGAAGTATGACGTCAAGTTGTGATCGTCATCAAGATTGCGATGTGCAAGTTCAAGTGGATCAGCATGAAGATATCATGCTTGAAGCTTGCCGTCCGTTGTGGTGGCAATGGACTTGTGAAGATATGCTGAAGAGTGGCTCACCCATAGTGAGTATGGGGGAGCAATCAACTAGTCTTCATCAAACCAACACAATCAAGAAAGGTGGTCCATCTTGAGGAAGACAAGATCATCATCATCTAGCTCAAGAGGACGAGGTGCAAGGTATAGGTTTGCCCTTGATAGGTTTTCTGTTTAGGATAGATTGCTGTACTATCAAGGGGGCTCTCAAGTGAGTAGCTTGATCGTATCATTCGTTGAGAGCTCAAACCATTTGCATCCTTGCATCATACTTCTTGGTTCTTGTTTGGTGTTTCTCTTTGTGAGTTTTAGAGCTTATGGTCATCTTCGTGACAAGCTCGAGTTCATCGAAAACGAAGTACATATGCATCTACTATGATGTTTTCGATGTTGGAGTTTTTGCCGGTTCTTCATTCATAGAGGACTCACATCTCTATATCTTTGGCATATTCATAACCGCATGGTCTTAAGATTTCCTTTTGGATAGCCCTTGTCGTCCTGAATCCAACAAGCTTGGGTTTGCTCGATTCGGAGCTCGTATGCGAAAGTTATGGCTGTTTCAGTGGCGAGCGGTAGTACTGCTGGACCTAGCGGTAGTACCGCTAGAGTTGGCGGTAGTACCGCTGGCCCTAGCGGTAGTACCGCTGGCTGGCGGTAGTACCGCCCCTGGTCAGCGGTAGTACCGCTCCAGGAGCTTAGTACCGCCTGCCTAGCGGTTGTTCGTGGACGGACCTTTTTTGCGAAGACTTTCTTGGCGGTGGTAGTGCCGTTGCACTACTAGGAGCCCAGCGGTAGTACCGCTGGGGCCAGCGGTAGTACCGCTGGAGCTCGGACAGAAAGTGGGGGTAACGGTCTGATTCCTTCCCCCACTATATAAAGGGGGTCTTCTTCCCCCTTGGCCTAATTCATCCGTTGAGCTCTTGTTCTACCTCCATTGTTGACATTCTTAGAGCTTGATTACTCTCTATCCCTCCAATGATTCTTGCTTGTTCTTGAGGGAAAAGAGAGAGGAGATCTAGATCCACATCTCCACCAATCACTTTCTCCTCTATGTGAGGGGAACCCCTTGGATCTTGATCTTGGAGTTCTTTGTGAGCTCCTTGTTCTTCCTCTCATATTTCTCCATAGCTTTTGTTGTTGTGGAGGGATTTGAGTGCGAGGGACTTGACCACTTCGTGTGTTCTTGCCATTGCATTAGTTGCATCGGTTTTAGTTCTCCACGGTGATACGTGGAAGTGAGAAGTTGAGAAGCTTACTACCTTTGGTACTTAGTACCCTTGATATTGTTCTTCGTGGATGCTTTGGTCCTTGTATAAATGCATACTCCATATTATTCCTCGTGATAAATCATTGTCCAACAATAATATTGTCCTAATACATTTATCTGCAACGATGGTTTCATACATTTTATTTTTGTATGTGCTTTGTCAAGACCCGTGATACACACATCGAATATGTAGGAGTACAATGCCGACATTATACAATTTTGATAAGTTAACTAAGTAATTCACCATTTATTACTCTTTCTTGATGGATTCTGAAAGCCTTGAAGCTGCATCCTTAATGAGCCGGAAGGACTCGATAAAGTCATCCAGAAGTTGACTATAATCTGGAATTATTTCCTCATCAAGTGATAAAACTATCTTAACAGTGCTAACATAACTCTGGTAGTGCACAATCAACGTCTACAAAAGAAACACTTGTGATTAATTACAAACTAGGGTGTTAGAATGATTGAATTTTATATGTTTACTTCCATTTCTATTTCTCTACTTGTATTGTTCCAAGAAGTTAAATTTAGCTTGGTTGGGTGTGTGTATTCATGTATGCCTACAGAAGGTCAAGTTATGTCCTTAGTCGGGTATCCATTTAATGACAAAACTATCCAGATAGTTCTATCTAGAATTGCATCTACACATGTGTAGTGTCTTGTGTTCAAATTCGCTTACAAAAGAAGAGGAGGACGAGGAAATGTATAAATGTAGATACTCCTAACTATCTCATTGTCCTATAAACTCCATTGGAGAGAGATTTCAGAGCACACCTCACCTACTTTTGGGTACACTTTAACTTGAATTTGGTCTTTCTAGTTATATACATTTAGTTTCTCCTTGGTGCATCTAAAATATTGAATATAATTATATGACAATGTGGTAGCATGTATAATGTTGTGGTTCTGTATTCTCTTTTTCCCCAATCAACTAAAGTAGATCACGTGAGTGGTTTTGATAATTTAGACCATTTTAAGTGGCTTTCCGTTCCAAACCAAAGCATTACAACCAATGCCCTTGCATAGTGGGTTCTTTTGTAGATAAGTTGAGTTTGACAAAACTAAAGTTTTGGTTTAAGATCAAAGGTTTTCGACGTAAGATCATGGGTGACTTACTTGTGGAACTCCATAAACGCTAGGCGCAATGAAGACAACCGGATGCCCACACAACTCTATTTTTTCAGTTGGTCCAACCATGTTTGAGAACGAAATAGTTGTATTGGCCAACATACGACGGATGATAAAAGCACCCGCCTGCTTGGATTGTCAAGACAAACAGTTACAAACATGTATAATAACTAAAAAACAATGTGGAATTTTTAAACAAGGAGTTTCTTAATTAATGTAATTCAATTTTACGGAAGATATTTAAGTAAATGGGTAGCAAATATACCTTCAAACCAAACATTTTGACAAAAACTTCACTTGTCTTACATGTGAAGATAGCTTCAAGTGAGCTCTTTTTCCTATCCACTGTCATCTTAGCCTTGCGAACATATGCAAGTGGGTCACCGTGCATCGCCAAATGAAATGGTAGGAGGATGTAGCCTAGTTGATTTCCCCATACCACATCGTTACTCTTACCGGATTCTATCATATTAGCATATGTCTGTACATTGTTGTATGAAAGCATTAGACTAACATAATCACATGCTTTATAGTGAGATGATATCTACCATTCGGAAACAAATAACGTTTCAACACACGTATATATAGTCAAACTACTAGTAAGATACACTGAATTTATTTAGGCTTGTCAGCTGTGCATGTAGTATTTGTTTTTCAAGAATTTTTATCATAATAAAATGATCCATAATCTTGTAGGCGCATTCATATGAAAAGTAACGGCTCAAAACTTGCACGTTTGATAATTGGTCTGACAAGTGAAATGTCATCTATTTAGACAAGAAAGGTGTAGTCATTCGAAGTGCAGAAACATAAATGAATATCGGTAATGACATGCTTTTGGAAATTTACATTATTTGATGAAAGAAAAACTTACTTGTAGGCTAGCGGTTGGCCTTGTATTGACAAGGAGGACAGAGCGCAACCATGTTCTGTAGGTGTTAGTGCCACCTAACACAAGTTGAAGATATTTACATGAATTAATGTGTATAGTAAGTACAGTACCTTGGCTTGTGGGAGAAATTATATACCCTACCAGACTTGCGAAAGTAATAGCGTGACAGAGCAGCGGAAGTTGCCCCAACCAGCACATCATTGACAGTCTCCAGAAAAGAAAAAACACACATAGTAATATTAGCATGCAAATAGCTAGACACGCACAGAAGCATAATTATTACCGCTATCTTAAAGATAAAACTGATGATATCAGATTAAAGATGATTTTGAGATTAAAAACCATACTATAGCATAAACTCTACATCTACAATATGTATCGAGGTTTGCATAAGAAAATCGGGCACTTTTAGTAATTAACCACGGTAATGGAGTAAAGGTACCATTGAAGGTATCCGGCTTGGGAGTCCTACTTTTGATTTAAAAATTTGTGAAATCAACATTCATTCCTTTTGTATATGCATGCAAAAAGTGTTAGGTTGATCTCTCGTTCAATGGGCCCAACGGCCCATTGAAACCTTGACCCACGCCCTGATCGGGGGCGTCCAGCCCAAGTAAGGCTGGTGGGCCCCTGTCGCGCAGTGCTATAAAGAGGAGGTGGAGACCGTGGCACAAGTTACGAGGTTCGCCGCCGCCACTGGTTCCCCACTCTCAACCCTAATCCTATCTAGAGGGATGCACTGAAGCGATGGGAAGTCCACCGCCGCCGCTACCGCATCTCTCTCTCCTTCCCCACCGTCGTCATCACCTCACGACGGTCTCGGAAGGGAGCTCATAGAGCACGCCACAAGGTATTAATCTATTACATCATCCCGAACACGCCTAGCCTAAGATCCACGTGATCTATCAATGGTATCATGAGCCAAGTTGGCATTAGATGTGTTTTCGGATGAAACATGTACATAAAAGTTTTTCCTCCCCATTAAGAACCTTAGAAGAGGGCAAAGATCAAGATGAAAAGCAAAAGAAAATGTAAGTCACTAGATTCCTATCCGGCAAAGAAGCGCTGCCGCAAGGCCGCGCCTGTTCCTCTCGATCCCCACATGCATCGGCAAGCCGAGGTGTGGGGAAGAAGAACCTACCTCCTCGGAGGCAAAGTACGGATCTAGATCCAAAAGAAAACGAAGAAAAGTATACGGATTCGATCCGCAAAAGGCAAGAAAAAAAAGAGGGAGAGGAACATGCAAAGAAAAACAAAGATTCGCCCTGCCAACCCACTCGACGGCAACGCGCTCCCGCAAGGGAACGCGCCACCGGCGAAAGGGGAGGCCACGCGCCATGATTCTGTCTCTCTCTTGAGAAAACGAAAAGAGTGGCAGTTGGCACTCCAACACCCCCCTCGACGGAGGCGCACTCCCCCTCGGGAGAGGGCGCGCACCGGCAAGAGGAGCGGAGGAGGCCGCCGCTACGCGAAGGAAAAAGGTAGCCGGCCGGGGCTCTCGCTAGCGGGACGAGACGCCGCCACGCAAAGAAGCCCGAGTCGGCAAGGGGAAGAAGAAGGGCCGTCCAAGGCTCTCGCCGGCGAGGCAAGGCGCCGCCACGCACGAGCAGCTCAAGCCGGCCACGGGCGAGAAGGGCCGAGAGAGCGGCGGGCTAGGGAGAGAGGCGCTGCGCTAGGGGGAGAATGGCTAGGGTTTTTGTCCCGACCGAGCCGGCTGCTGGTTTTGTTGCTGCGAGATGGCCGGTGGTCCGTTGGATGGCCACGGATGCCCAAGATTTCCCCGGGCGAAACCCTAATGCCACCACGGGCCGATCGGGGCGCAGGCAGGCCGACAGGCTCAGGCCTTTGGGCCAGAGAGGCAGCTGGAGCAGGCCCAAGGCCGGCGGGAGCCAAGTCCGAGGCGCGGCCTTGCCCTGTCGGGCCGAGGCCACAAGCCGGCCTAGCCGACCAAATTTTGTCATAAATGAATTTTAAGTTTGCTGTCTATTTTAGAGAGATCTAAAAATGATTTTCTATGCATTTTTTCTATGGAAATATGTTTAGAAAAATAGAAATTAAAGAAAAGTTCAAAGTTTCTGTAAATGAAGATAGAATTGTAATATTATTTTTCTGAAAAGAAAAATAAAAGGTTATGAAAATAAAATAAGATTTTTAGAAAAAGAAAATTTCATGGATTTTATAAGAAGGGATTATGAAGTTCATGAATTTTATTTTATTTTGAATTATGACAGAATATATTTTTCTGTAATAGTGACATTATTTTTCTGCAAAGAAAAATAAAAAGTTTCTGAAAATACAATATTTTTTCAGAAAAAGAAAAGTTCATGGATTTTATAAAAGTAATTATAAAGTTCATGAAACTTTGATTTTAACAGAATATTTTTCTGTAAAGGTGCATGAATTTTTATATTCACGTTTTTCCGCTGCAAAGTAAAAAGGTTTAGTCCTTCAATTAAATTGGAACCAACGGGAAAATATAATTGGAAGAACAGTTATTAGCAAAGTTTTTCCCTTGTGGGTGAAATAAGATTCAAACAATTTCAGCTATGACAATAGAATGATGTTTGTTTTAAAGTTAAATATGGTATTGTTATTTTCTGACCAACGTTGATGATAACAATACTATAATTGTATGAGTCATCTTATGTTTAAAGCTTAAATCTCTGATAAATTTTGTATCAAAGTGATAAATTTTCGGAGCACACATTGAGAAATGCATATTTCTATTTCTGCTACAATATGGTTAATGATGGTGATTATTTCTTAGCAAAGTTGTTCAATAAGAATATTATCATCACATTGTTTATGAGTTATATGCATTATTTCCATTTCTGCCCAACGATGATATGGAATTAATGTAGAAGGATGATGTTTTATTCTAATTTTGCCATCACGGTGATTTAGAATATTCCTGAAAGTTTTAAAAGGTTTAATGTGCATGATTTTAATCAAACCAACGTAGGGTTATTTTTATGCTCATTACCGTTGTTTATTGGCTAAGTTTTCTCAGACTAAAAGTTATTCAAGCTTTCACTCATGAAAGCGAATGTTTTGGGTACTAGTGACCCGAAAGATGGAAAAGAAAGGTCATAACTTGAGGGAATAAATTCTCTCCAAAGAATGGCTTCAAAAGAAAAGAACTCTTGGATATTAATTCAAGAAAAGAAAAGAGATAGATCATTGAGAGTCTTGGTTGACGAATGTCTTTCATGTACTCTCTACGATGAAGTCTCCCTTTTCAGTCAACATGATTGAAATGAAACAAGCAACATGCATGTTTAATTTGACCAACGTCGGATCAAACAGGTGTGTCAAAGATAATTCAGATTTATTTCTGAATTTGATACAGTCAAAAGAGCCAATTATGACATTTATGTCCCTTACAGGGAATTACCCGCATGGCGGGAAAATTCTGGGAAGAATGTCTGCGTAACCGGGTAAAGTTGACATTGTATTATGTCAACAATCCGTATATGGGAGGAGAAATTTTGGCAAAGGCCTTATCCTGTATGACAGGAGAAAGTTATGATGACTCATGTGCGGTTAATGTGTCCCACTATGGGAGAAAAGTATGGAGTAGCTATTAAGCTTTCCTAGTATCGACCGTACACCTTATGTGTAACGATCATTATGCAATCACTAAATTCAGAAAGGATAAAAGTAACAGATGAACCTAAAGACAAGAATGATATGCAAGTGTGACTTGCAAAAGAGACAATGATAAAGAATTCTGTTGAGTTTCTGAAAGGAAATGAGGAAAAAGTACTCCCATACTAGCTAACTTATAACTTCATTTTACATGAAGTGATAAGATGAATGAACTAGATAATGGAAGTTTCCTCATTTCACAAGAGCTATGAATGGGTTTCCAAATTGTGGCAGAAAAGTTCTTGCCACATTTCGAGGGGGAGAAAGAGACATGAAATACATTGTAATGTATTTCATGACTCCTCTGTACTTTAGATGATGTGATGCACATTATGCATCTAAAATGATCCATTAATGAAGAATGTGATTGTCAAGGGGAGTACGACAGTCATCTCAATACCGTCATTGTGATACCCCTAAAGAAAAGAAACAGTTGTATTTTCGGATCTTTTATAGTTCCGAAAGCAGACTAAGGAATACAACAGTGGTGCTTAAAGTGCCATAAAGAAGAAAGTTCAAAGATACGCCATTTCTTCAGTGAAGATGGAGTAATCTGGGGGAGCATGTTGTATGACCTATACAACACCTGTTGTTAGCTCTACAAGGGATCTTGTGATACAGGTCCCTATAAAACCTATTGCCTTTTGGAAATGGGTGACTATAGGATTAATTTTCCTCTTGGCAATGACAGAGCAACGACAACCCCATATGAAAGAAGTGCCAGTACCTGAGATTTTGATGGTCTCTAGGAATGTGAAAATCAGATACTTGTGACTACTATAAAGTCTATGTTAGTGAAATTCCATCATTTGAATTTTACTAACATAGACTTTATGAAGGGTCTACAAGGCAAATGTGACTCCAAAGGAAATATCTAAAGGTGTAAAACATGACTTAAATCAGAAGATTTTGTGCAAAGAAAATGTGAGGACAATTGCATTCATGCAAAGTTATAGAATGGGAAATTCGTTTCCCAATTCCTGTGCATGTGGATGACGTCCTAGTTGCTAGTGGTGATGTCAATTCTAGTGTAGGAGGAGAGAAGAAGTTCTTGTCCTCAGGGTTCAAAAGAATAAAAGGGGGTATTAGGAATGTCGCATGAAAATGCTAAGAAAGATTTCTAAAGTATGCATACGAGAAAACCTACGCCTGTTCTTATAGTCAAGGGTAATGGAACTGGAAACTATGGTGTTTCAAAAGTTAATAAGAAAAGATTGTAAGCCAATATGGTACCATATGCTTCAGTTGTTGAAAGCTCAAGATGTTACCCTGACACTGTTCACGTATATATCCGGGTTGTTTTGGCAATGTCCAGTCCATAGATAAATCAATGGAATGGAGTCAAAGATATCGGTCTCATGCTAAAAGAAATAACTGCTCTCAAAAGATTGTGAGTACAAAGGCAGGACTTGTGAAATGTATAGCGAAATTCACAATTGTCGCTAACTTTCATACTCGGAGTTTTGTCTGGAAAATCTCCAAATGAGTGAAACGATTGTTATCAATGTGATGCAATGATATGTTATAGCTTGATATGAGGCTGAGGGACAGGAAAATTGGTTAAGGCTACCTGTACCCGGAGTTGATAATGGTTGACAGCAACGATAACCATTTTAAGATATCTCGCTCCTATCACAACGAGTCAGGTGTTGATGCCAAACACGCTGACAAAGAGTTACGTGTTGTGAAGGAGAAAGTCCGGAATTATGGAAAAATGCTTGAAGCATAAAAGCAACAAACAAGTGTTTGCAGATCTGCTTATCAAAGGCTTACCGCCTAGTGTGTTCGGAGAACACACAATCGACATGGGTTTTATGGTATAGTCTAATATTTCTGGACAACAAAGGGCCCAAGGTTAAAGAATCCGTCTCAAAATAGAGAGGTACATTGTGTCTGTCTGATTCCATCGGCAATTGAGCTGTGACGATGAAACATGCCCTATGTATTGATCTGTTGCGGAACGAGTAAAGTTGAAAGCATATGATGAGATCAAGGGGGAGAATGTTAGGTTGATCTCTCGTTCAATGGGCCCAACGGTCCATTGGAACCTTGACCCACGCCCTGACCGGGGGCGTCCAGCCCAAGTAAGGCTGGTGGGCCCCTGTTGCGCAGTGCTATAAAGAGGAGGTGGGAACCATGGCACAAGTTACGAGGTTCGCCGCCGCCACTGGTTCCCCACTCTCAACCCTAATCCGATCCAGAGGGTAGCACTGAAGCGATGGGAAGTCCATCACCGCCGTCACCTCTCTGTTTCCCCACCGTCGCCACTACGTCACGACGGCCTCTAGAGGGAGCTCATCACTATACAAGGTATTAATCACTACCATCATCGAACACATCTAGCCTTGACGATCCACGGGATCTATCAAAAAGCGGTCAGGTTTTTCGAAGAGTTATGTGATCGTCGATCCATTGAACAGGACAGCTAGATAGCCAGTACATAAGTAAGGTATATATACTTACGCAACCCATGGCATCCTTGATGAACTTGACGTCGTCCAAGCTGAGGCTTCGGTGCACAAAGCGCCTACGGGGGTTGAACGAGACGTCGCCTTCCGCGCGTCTGAAGGGTGTGCACGGGTCCCTCAGGAACACAGTCGTCGCAGCGAAGAAGCTGACGTCCACCATGGTGTTCCATGCGAGCACCAGATACAGCCAGATCCACCTGATGAACGCCGCTAGGGCGCCAGCAGATGTCCGGTCACGGCGCCGCGGCGCGTAGATGGCGCCTGTGCGCGCCGGCTGCTCTGGCATGGTCGGCAGGCGCGTCGGGTCGGCGGCGCTGCGCGCGGACGCCAGGAGGAGTGTGATGAGCGACATCCCGTCGCCGAGGGAGTGGTGCACGCGTAACACCACGGTGGAGGACGCCTCGGAGGTCGGGAAGTCGAGGAAGTGGAACTCCCATAGAGGGCGGGAGTAGTCCATGGGGAGTGTGTACACTGAGGCCACGTAATCCTCCACGGCCCGGTCTGGGTCGGCCTTCACAGCGGCGGGATTTAGCGTCGGGACGATCATGTGGTCTTCTACGTTCACCGCCGTGCGCGCCCACCGCGGGTTGTTGCCGTCCTTTGACTCATCTCCATCTATCACCTGCCATTTGACACACGCATGAACTCGTTTGATTTACCTACCTAGTGACAAAAACGTTAAGTATGCTGTTACTGGTAAGAGTATGCATGTATTCTTACTTGGATGCTGCGGAAGCGTGGGAAACGGGCAAGTTCGGCGGCGACGCCGGCGCTGAAGACTGGTAGGTTTACGGGAGAGCCAAGGCCGATGGTAACGACGATGTATATAGCTTCCATGAGTCTTGCAGTAGGGGTGACAGGCTCCTCCTCCTCCGTAGCCGCCGGGGAATTGCCCGTCGTCGTCCATTCGGCCGCTGCCGATCTCGGCGTATGTATCGGGAGCAATCGGCTCGTTGGCACAGAGGCTATCGAGGGTCTAAGACTGCTAGCGTCCATAGCTACTACTTTAGTTTCAAGAGTCGATCGCTGCATGTACTACGGAGTGATCTGCTCGGTCTGTAAGTGGGTAGGTATATATATAGGATGAAGAGTATGTATGTGTTCCCCTTTCCGTGTCCTTCCTTGCAAGCTTGTACACACACACACACACACGTACGAGACCTTAAAAGCAGCATTTTTTTTTTCATTTTTTCATTTCATTTTCATTTTCATTTTTTTATGTTTTTTTGGTCGTTTATACAGCGTTTCGGATTGAGGCACAGAGAAACACACCCATGACCTAACATCACACGACCTAATTCACCCATACCGCCCCCGCGAGGCGACAGGGAGGGACCTCCGATCTCCGCCGCATGTCGCCTCCGCCTGCCTCCCGCTCCCTCGTCCTCGCCCAAGGGCGCGGACGGGCGAAGCCTGACCGGTGCGGGCAGTGGTGGGGCATCTTCTTCCCCTCGCGCGATGGGGTGACGCTGGCTGGTCTCCTCGGTCCTAGGCGAAGCACAAGGCAATGTGGCACCCCTGCTCGCCGGCGTGGGGCGCCTGCATGGGTGATACGACAGCGTGAAGGACTTCTTGACGGTGGCGACCCGAGGCAGCGGCCCTGGATAGTGGTGGTAGGTGAAGCCCAGGCCTCTCACGGCGGCATGACGTGGCGATGTTCCTATCCAAGGTGGACCTGCACCGTTGACCTGGTGACTTTGGCTCCGGATTAGTTTGACTAACTTTATATTAAAAAATATCAACATTCACAACATGAAATCAATATTATCAGATGCACCATGAGATGTATTTTCATACTATATAATTTTAATATAGTAGATATTCATATTTTTTATATAAATTTGGTCAAACTTTATGTTGTTTGACTTTGACCAAATCTTATACGCTGAGTAAAAAGAAACGGAGGGGGTAGTGATGAGCTTGGGGCATTCCTCTCGGCGGTTCTCACAGTTTGGCGAGGTAGGGTGGCGGTCCTCCTCCCAGGCTACAATGGTGGCACACGCAGGTAGAGGCCGGTGTGCCAGGGCTCCCACGGTGGCAGTACGGTTGTGGATGGTCGTCGGATCTGGGTGGTCAATCTGGGACTTTCAAGACGATCTAGACGGTGCACATGTTGTCAGTTGAAAGCTCATGTGACAGATCCGGGTGAAACCCCGGTCTTCGATCGGTGGCGGAGCCAATGATGGTGATACCCTCGACGTTGTTTCCTTCTTGAATGCATCATCGAGGTGAAGCTCCCAACTCCTTCCACTACCTCCGGGGAAAACTCAAGACCAGTCGATCGGATGATTGCGGCGCACTTGTGCCGTTCCCTTCTTGGGTCATCATTCTTGGAAGTGTGCATTGGCTTGAAGGACCAGTGGACGGTTCTAGCGGTGGAGCGTCATTACATGTGATGCATCGACGACGTGAACTCTCGGCGGCGTGGTGCGGCAGGGACTCAACGACATATGAGTGATGATGGACGAGTGCGGGGATGAGGAGGCATTGTCTCGCGTCGTGGGTGCATCGACGACAGGCCTAGCAAGATTGATGCGTCAATACCTGCTCTAAAGATGAATCAGTGAAAGATGACAGCGAAGACCAATGAGTGTGTTAGATCAGTTTGCATCCCAAATTAGGTATTTGACTTGGTTGGGGCATTCGGCTTCAGATGTAATGCATTTGTGCGATGACTGTTTGGTACTAGGCTCGGACTATCGACACGTCTTCATCAAATGGATATGAGTAGTGACATATGTTGCTAGAATTGTAACTTCAGACTGCCCAATGTACTATTTTATAAGATATTTATGAATAATAACTAAATTGGCTGCATACATCTACGAGGTGCAGAGGCTAGGGATCATTCTCCTTTTTGAAAAAATAGAACAAGAATTTCAAAGGAGTCGAGAAGAAAGGAAGTACTACATTTTAAGGCGCCAGCCTCAGGATGTGGACTAGGAGCACTCGGCGACTACTCACTCCAAAATCATGCCCGCTCGCCTGCTATCTCATGGTCCGTGCCGCTATAACCAAACACCCCTCAATTCTCCGTTGAAAACTTGCACTTGTAGTTTGTCAGTCAATGTGTAAGTTAATTACGTTGGATCCAGTTCAGTACTACTTCCTCTATCACGGTTTAGAAGACACGCTTGGAAAATCTCTAAAATCAAGGTAGTCACTGATTGATTGTGAGATGTAGTAGATGTAGATGCTAATGTACCTAATCAATTGAGAAAGGAATACTACTACTAATGCATGAACAGTAAATTAGGAGGACGCATGCATGAATAGTACTACTAGTATTAATTAATAAAAGTAAATTGCTTTAAGACCTTAAACCTTGTCTATTTTAAAAACACACATAAATTTAACTGTGCCTTCTAAACCGTGACGGAGGGAGTACTATCCGGATCGTGATTTTTTTTGGCCAAGTAACACTATCAGAACAGTTGAGGGCATCGTGGTCTTTCTTGGCCAACCAAGTAACACTATCAGAACAGTTGAGACCGTTGATAGTTACCGGTCTAATCATATTGAACAGTAATTAAGCATCTGGCTCCTCTGATTTATGTGTGTGTGGGGACGAGGGGCTACCATTGATGAGCTCATCCGCGGACAACGTTTTGTGACACCGTTGATTGATCTTATATGGCACCGAGTCCCCCGTGCGTGTTTTTAGTTTTGGCTTCCGGCTTTCAAATTCTTGTATCTTTTGACAAACGTTCTAAAGTAAGTTCTTTTTCATATTCGTGTTTTTGTGACCAGGGCTCTCAAATAAAATCATATTTTGAATATGTGTTGATGAAAATAAACATTAAGTTTCAACTTTTCAAACTTTGTACGAGCAATCCATAAAATCATGATTTTTGTGCCGACAAAAAATGTCTTCAAATTTATCTATTAAACTTGATAAGAGCATGCGACAAAATCGTAAGTTTTAGATGAATAATTATAATACAAGTTTTGGAGTTGTTGACTTTTTTTTCACCGCTCGTTGACTGTGTTCTAATCTGTCCCTAATAATAATAAAAGGGCAGTTGCTTCTGTCGTCCGTTCAGTCGCCGTCGTTTTTACATAAAGGTCCCTATAGTATTTAAGAATTTAACCCGCGGTCCCTTTGTGGATCTGAAAAACGTTTCGTTTCTACACAACAACCCCTACATTTGTAAGAATTCACCCTGCGGTCCTTTGTTTATCTTATCGACGCGCAGGTGAGGCACAGGAGACGTGCTCAGGTGGGGCGAAGGGGAAGAAGGGCGCGGTGTCCCGCTCGGTCAAGGCCGGCCTCCATCTGCCCGTCGCCGTCGCCGTGGTAGGACGGGAGGAGGGAGCCCGCCTCCTTCTGGCCGTCGTCGCCGTGGTAGGACGGCATGGACGCCTCCGGCACCGTCGCGAAGGGAAAGAAAGGCGCCGCCGGGCGCAAGGCCGGCGGGCCCAGGAAGAAGTCGGTGTCCCGCTCGGTCAAGGCCGGCCTCCAGTTCCCCGTCGGCGGCACCGGGCGGTACCTCAAGAAGGGTCGCTACGCGCAGCGCCTCGGCACGGGCACCCTCGTCTACCTCGCCGCCATCCTCGAGTACCTCGCCGCCGAGCTGCTGGAGCTTGCTGGGAACGCCGCCAAGGACAACAAGAAGAGCCGCATCATCCCCCGCCACCTGCTGCTCGCTGTCAGGAACGACGAGGAGCTCGGCAAGCTGCTGGCCGGCGTCACCATCGCGCACGGCGGCGTGGTCCCCAACATTAACACGGTGCTGCTCCCCAAGAGGACCGTGGAGAAGGAGGGTAAGGCGCCCAAGTCGCCCAAGAAGGCCGCCACGCCGAAGAAGGCCCGAGGGAGATGCGTTCTGTGTCGTTTAGGGTGTGTGCAGTGTAGTGTTCTTCTGAATCTGAATAGGGGTGTGAAGTCGTTCGGTTAGTTGTTGATGTACCTTTTGTTGTGATGGAAGGAATTCAGAAATCTCTTTTGAGTTCCCAAATATGCACAGGAGATTTGCATCTATGACGCGCGACTTGTTGCCCGTGCCGTTGAAATTGGCAAACCGAATTTTGACAGCCTGCAATTGTTCGGCTCATGCTTGCAGATTCAGTTTACTGCTCCATTTTTGCCGTTGTATTTACAAAATACATGGCCGCTGTCTATATGCCCAAAAGTCCACCGGTACTAAACATGACACCCACACTAAAAAAAGTAGGCATTGGCATGGAAAGTTAAATCTCTTCCCAATCAACTTGCAGTAGAGTTGCAGTGTAAAAACTGTATAAGCTACACTTTCTATACAGTGTAAATTCAATACAATGACAGTGTAAATCTATAAAAATTTAGATTAGAGTTACACGGTAATTAAGGTAGATTTTCTCAGTGTTTTCTCTCCATAATAATAAAGGGGCTGTTGCTTCTATCGCCCGTCCGGTTGCCGTTGTTTTTGCAGAAAGGTCCCTATGATTTTTGAGAATTTAACCCGCGGTCTCTTCTTAAGTGGATCTGAAAAACGTTTCATTTCTACACAACAATGTTGGAAATATGCCCTAGAGGCAATAATAAATTAGTTATTATTATATTTCTTAGTTCATGATAATCGTTTATTATCCATGCTATAATTGTATTGATTGAAACCACAATACTTGTGTGGATACATAGACAAAACACTGTCCCTAGTAAGCTTCTAGTTGACTAGCTCGTTGATCAAAGATGGTCAAGGTTTCCTGGCCATTGGCAAGTGTTGTCACTTGATAACGGGATCACATCATTAGGAGAATCATGTGATGGACTAGACCCAAAACTAATAGACGTAGCATGTTGATCGTGTCATTTTGTTGCTACTGTTTTCTGCGTGTCAAGTATTTATTCCTATGACCATGAGATCATATAACTTACTAACACCGGAGGAATACTTTGTGTGTATCAAACGTCGCAATGTAACTGGGTGACTATAAAGATGCTCTACAGGTATCTTCGAAGGTGTTCGTTAAGTTAGTATGGATCGAGACTGGGATTTGTCACTCCGTGTGATGGAGAGGTATCTCAGGGCCCACTCGGTAATACAACATCACACACAAGCCTTGCAAGCAATGTGACTTAGTGTAAGTTACGGGATCTTGTATTACGGAACGAGTAAAGAGACTTGCCGGTAAACGAGATTGAAATAGGTATACGGATATTGGCGATCGAATCTCGGGAAAGTAACATACCGAAGGACAAAGGGAATGACATGCGGGATTATATGAATCCTTGACACTGAGGTTCAAACGATAAGATCTTCGTAGAATATGTAGGATCCAATATGGGCATCCAGGTCCCGCTATTGGATATTGACCGAGGAGTCTCTCGGGTCATGTCTACATAGTTCTCGAACCCGCAGGGTCTTCACACTTAAGGTTCGACGTTGTTTTATGCGTATTTGAGTTATATGGTTGGTTACCAAATGTTGTTCGGAGTCCCGGATGAGATCACGGACGTCACGAGGGTTTCCGAAATGGTCCGGAAACGAAGATTGATATATAGGATGACCTCATTTTTATTACCGGAAGGTTTTCGGAGTTACCGGGAATGTACCGGGAATGACGAATGGGTTCCGGGAGTTCACCGGGGGGGGGGGGGGGTGGCAACCCACCCCGGGGAAGCCCATAGGCATTGGGGGTGGCGCACCATCCCTTAGTGGGCTGGTGGGACATCCCAAGAGAGCCCTATGCGCCATAGGAAGAAAAATCAAAGAGAAAGAAGAAAAAAAAGAGGAGGTGGGAAAAAGGGGAAGGACTTCTCCTTCCAAACCTAGTTGGACTCGGTTTGGAAGGGGAGGGTTCCCCCTTAGGTTCGGCCGACCCCCTTGGGAGTCCTTAGACCCCAAGGCAAGGCTCCCCCCTCCTCCCCCTATATATACGTAGGTTTTAGGGCTGATTTGAGACAACTTTGCCACGGCAGCCCGACCACATATCTCCACGGTCTTACCTCTAGATCGCGTTTCTGCGGAGCTCGGGCGGAGCCCTGCCGAGGACGTTCCACTACATCAACCGCGTTTCTTAACGCTTCTGCTGTGCGATCTACAAGGGTACGTAGATCGGAAATCCCCTCTCGTAGATGGACATCACCATGATAGGTCTTCGTGCGCGTAGGAATTTTTTTGTTTCCCATGCGACGTTCCCCACCAGTGGCATCATGAGCTAGGTTCATGCGTAGATGTCTTCTCGAGTAGAACACAAAAGTTTTTGTGGGCGGTGATGTGCGTTTTGCTGCCCTCCTTAGTCTTTTCTTGATTCCGCGGTATTGTTGGATCGAAGCGGCTCGGACCGACATTACTCGTACGCTTACGAGAGACTGGTTTCATCGCTACGAGTAACTCCGTTGCTCAAAGATGACTGGCAGGTGTCAGTTTCTCCAACTTTAGTTGAATCGGAATTGACCGAGGAGGTCCTTGGATGAGGTTAAATAGCAACTCATATATCTCCGTTGTGGTGTTTGCGTAAGTAAGATGCGATCCTACTAGATACCCATGGTCACCACGTAAAACATGCAACAACAAAATTAGAGGACGTCTAACTTGTTTTTGTAGGGTATGCTTGTGATGTGATATGGCCAATGATGTGATGTGATATATTGGATGTATGAGATGATCATGTTGTAATAGTTAATATCGACTTGCACGTCGATGGTACGGCAACCGGCAGGAGCCATAGGGTTGTCTTTAAACTAACGTTTGTGCTTGCAGATGCGTTTACTATTTTGCTAGGATGTAATTTTAGTAGTAATAGCATGAGTAGCACGACAACCCCGATGGCGACACGTTGATGGAGATCATGATGAGGGAGATCACGGTGTGACGCCGGTGACAAGAAGATCGTGCCGGTGCTTTGGTGATGGAGATCAAGAAGCACATGATGATGGCCATATCATGTCACTTATGAATTGCATGTGATGTTAATCCTTTTATGCACCTTATTTTGCTTAGAACGAGGTAGCATTATGAGGTGATCTCTCACTAAAATTTGAAGACGAAATTGTGTTCTCCCCGACTGTGCACCGTTGCGACAGTTCTTCGTTTCGAGACACCACGTGATGATCGGGTGTGATAGACTCAACGTTCACATACAACGGGTGCAAAATAGTTGCACACGCGGAACACTCGGGTTAAGCTTGACGAGCCTAGCATGTGCATACATGGCCTCAGAACACATGAGACCGAAAGGTCGAGCATGAATCGTATAGTTGATATGATTAGCATAGAGATGCTTACCACTGAAACTATTCTCGACTCACGTGATGATCGGACTTGAGATAGTGGATTTGGATCATGTACCACTCAAATGACTAGAGAGATGTACTTTTTGAGTGGGAGTTCTTAAGTAATATGATTCATTGAACTAATTGTCATGAACATAGTCTAATGGTCTTTGCGAATTACGATGTAGCTTGCGCTATAGCTCTACTGTTTTTATATGTTCCTAGAGAAAATTTAGTTGAAAGTTGATAGTAGCAAACTTTGCAGATTAAGTCTGTAAAACCGAGGATTGTCCTCGTTGCTGCGCAGAAGGTTTATGTCCTTAATGCACCACTCGGTGTGCTGCACCTCGAGCGTCGTCTGTGGATGCTGTGGACATCTGACATACACGTTTTTGATGACTACACGATAGTTCAGTGCAAAATACTTAATGTCTTAGAAGCAAGGAGCCGAAAACGTTTTGAAACGTCACGGAACATAAGAGATGAAATTGTGATTTCATGCTTGTGCCCTTGTTAAGAGGTATGAGACCTCCGACAAGATTCTTTGTCCATGAAGTAAAGGAGAAAAGCTCAATCATTGAGCGTGTGCTCAGATTGTTTGAGTACGACAATCACTTGAATCAAGTGGGAGTTAATCTTCCAGATGAGATAGTGATGGTTCTCCAAAGTCACTGCCACCAAGCTGTGAGAGCTTCGTGATGAACTATAACATATCAAGGATAGATACAATGATCCTTGAGCGATTCGTGATGTTTTGGCACTGCGAAAGTAGAAATCAAGAAGGAGCATCAATAGTTGATGGTTTGTAAAACCACTAAGTTTCAAGAACGGCAAGGGCTAGAAGGGATACTTCGTGAAACGACAAAACAGTTGCTGCACTAATGAAGAGACCCAAGATTAAACCCAAACCCGAGACTAAGTGCTTCTGTAATGAGGGGAACAGTCACTGAGGCGGAGCAACTCTAGATACTTGGTAGATAAGAAGCTGGCAAAAGTCGAAAGAAGTATATTTGATATACATGATGTTGATGTGTACTTTACTAGTACTCCTAGTAGCATGAGGGTATTGGATGCTGGTTCGGTTGCTAAGTGATTAGTAACACGAAATGAAAGCTACGGCATAAATGGAGACTAGCTAAAGGCGAGGTGACGATACGTGTTGGAAGTGTTTCCAAGGTTGATATGATCAAACGTCGCACGCTCCCTCTACCATCGGGATTGGTGTTAAACCTAAATAATTGTTATTTGGTGCTTGCGTTAAGCATGAACATGATTGGATCGTGTTTATTGCAATACGATTATTCATTTAAAGAGAATAATGGTTACTCTATTTTCTTGAATAATCACCTTCAATGGTTTATTGAATCTCGATCATAGTGTTACACATGTTCATGATATTGGTGCCAAAAGATACGAGGTAATGATGATAGTACCACTTACTTGTGGCGCTGCCGCTTGAGTCATGTTGGTATAAATTGCATGAAGAGGCTCCATGCTGATGGATCTTTATACTCACTTGATTTTGAATCACTAGTGACATGCAAATCATACCACATGAGCAAGGCCTTGTTTTCATTGAGATGAAATAAGATAGTAACTTGTTGGAAGTGATACATTTTGATGTATGCAGTCCAATGGGTGCTGAGGCAAGCAGTGGATATCATTATGTTCTTACTTCAATGACGATTTGAGTAGATACTAGAGTATTTACTTAATGAATCACAAGTCTGAAATATTAAAAAGTTCAATTCTGTTTCGGAGTGAAGTTCGTCGTAACAAGAGGATCAACTGTCTACGATATGATCATAGAAATGAATATCTGAGTTGCAAGTTTTGGTACGCAGTTAAGACAATGTGGAAATTGTTTCGCAGTTCATGCCACCTAGAACATCATAGTCTGATGATGTGTCTGAACGTCATAGCCACACACTATTTGGTATGGTGCATGCTATGATGTCTCTTATCGAATTACCACTATCGTTTATGGGTTATGCATTAAATACAACTGCATTCACTTTAAATAGGGCACCTCGTATTTCCGTTGAGATGACACAGTATAGACTGAGGTTTAGAGAAATCTAAACTGTCGTTTCTTGAAAGTTTGGGGCTTCGACACTTATGTGAAAAAGTTTCAGTCTGATAAGCTCGAACCCAAAGCGGATAAAATGCATCTTCATAGGATATCCAAAACAGTTGGGTACATCTCCTATCTCAGATCCGAAAGCAAAGTGTTTGTTTCTGGAAACGGATCCTTTCTCAAGGAAAGGTTTCTCTCGAAAGAATTGAGTGGGAGAGTGGTAGAACTTGATGAGGTTAATGAACCATCACTTCAACCAGTGTGTAGCAGGGCGCAGGAAGTTGTTCCTGTGGCGCCTACACCAATTGAAGTGGAAGCTGATGATGGTGATCATTGAGCTTCGAATCAAGTTACTACAAACCTCGTAGGTCGACAAGGTCGCGTGCTACTACAGAGTAGTACGGTAACCCTGTCTTGGAGGTCATGTTGTTGAGCAACAGTGAACTTACGAGTTATGAAGGAAGCAATGGTGGGCCCGGATTCCGACAAATGGCTGGAAGCCATGAAATCTGAGAGAGGATCCATGTATGAAAACAAAGTGTAGACTTTGGAAGAATTACTTGATGGTCATCGGACTATTGAGTAAAAATGGATCTTTAAAAGAAGACAAACGATGATGGTGATAAGTCACTATTAAGAAAAGCTCGACTTGTCACAAAGATGTTTTCGACAAGATCAAACAGTGGACTATGATGAGACTTTCTCACTCGTAGCGATGCTAAAGGTCTGTTAGAATTATGTTAGTTGTTGATGCATTATTTATGAAATATTGCACGTAGGATGTCGAAACATTGTTTTCTCGACGGTTTCCTTGAGCAAACTTTGTATGTGATACAACCACAAGGTTTTGTCGATCCTAAAGATACTAGCAAGTATGCAAGCTCCAGTGATCCTTCAATGGATTGGTGCAAGCATCTCGGAGTTGGAATATACACTTTGATGAGATGATCAAAGATTTTGGGTTTGTACAAGGTTTATGAGAAACTTGTATTTCCAAAGAAGTGAGTGGGAGCACTATAGTATTTCTGATAAGTATATGTGGTAGACATATTGTTGATCAGAAGTAATGTAGAATTTCTGTAAAGCATATAAGGTTGTTTGAAAGGAGTTTTCAAAGGAATACCTGGATTGCGCTACTTGAACGTTGAGCATCAAAGATCTATGGAGATAGATCAAAAGCGCTTAATGAAAGTTTCAATAAGATGCATGCCTTGATAAGTTTTGAAGGAGTTCAAAATAGATCAGCAAAGAAGGAGTTCTTGGTTGCGTTGTAAGGTGTAAATTTGAGTAAGACTCAAAACCCGACCACGGCAGAATAAAAAGAATAGACGAAGGTCGTCTTCTATGCCTTAGCCGTAGAATCTAAAGTATGCCATGTTGTGTACCGCACCTGATGTGTGCCTTGACTCAAAGTATGTTGGGAGGTACAGAGAGTGATCCATGATTGAATCACTAGCAGCGGTCAAAATTTATCCTTAGTAACTAATGGACTACGGAATTTTTCTCGATTATGGAGGTGGTTAAAGAGTTTGTCGTAAAGGGTTACGTCGATGCAAGATTTGACACAAATCCGAATAACTATGAATAGCGAAACGGATTCGTATACTAGAGTAGATATTTGGAGCATTTCCGAATAGCACGTAGTAGCAGCATCTATAAGATGGTATAAAGATTTGTAAAGAACGCACGGATCTGAAAGTTTCAGAACCGTTGACTAAAACCTCTCTCACGAGCAAGACGTGATCAGACCCCATAACTATATTGGTGTTGGATTCGTTGGAATCACATGGTGATGTGAACTAGATTATTGACTCTAGTGCAAGTGGGAGACTGTTGGAAATATGCCCTAGAAGCAATAATAAATTAGTTATTATTATATTTCTTAGTTCATGATAATCGTTTATTATCCATGCTATAATTGTATTGATTGGAAACACAATACTTGTGTGGATACATAGACAAAACACTGTCCCTAGTAAGCCTCTAGTTGACTAGCTCGTTGATCAAAGATGGTCAATGTTTCCTGGCCATAGGCAAGTGTTGTCACTTGATAACGGGATCACATCATTAGGAGAATCATGTGATGGACTAGACCCAAAACTAATAGACGTAGCATGTTGATCATGTCATTTTGTTGCTACTATTTTCTGCGTGTCAAGTATTTGTTCCTATGACCATGAGATCATATAACTTACTAACACCGAAGGAATACTTTGTGTGTATCAAACGTCGCAACGTAACTGGGTAACTATAAAGATGCTCTACAGGTATCTCCGAAGGTGTTCATTAAGTTAGTATGGATCGATACTGGGATTTATCACTCCGTGTGACGGAGAGGTATCTCAGGGCCCACTCGGTAATACAACATCACACACAAGCCTTGCAAGCAATGTGACTTAGTGTAAGTTACGGGATCTTGTATTACAGAACGAGTAAAGAGACTTGCCGGTAAACGAGATTGAAATAGGTATGCGGATACTGACGATCGAATCTCGGGCAAGTAACATACCGAAGGACAAAGGGAATGACATACGGGATTATATGAATCCTTGACACTGAGGTTCAAACGATAAGATCTTCGTAGAATATGTAGGATCCAATATGGGCATCCAGGTCCCGCTATTGGATATTGACCGAGGAGTCTCTCGGGTCATGTCTACATAGTTCTCGAACCCGCAGGGTCTGCACACTTAAGGTTTGACGTTATTTTATGCGTATTTGAGTTGTATGGTTGGTTACCGAATGTTGTTCGGAGTCCCGTATGAGATCACGGACGTCACGAGGGTTTTCGGAATGGTTCGGAAACGAAGATTGATATATAGGATGACCTCATTTTGATTACCAGAAGGTTTTCGGAGTTACCGGGAATGTACCGGGAATGACGAATGGGTTCCGGGAGTTCACCGGGGGGGCAACCCACCCCGGGAAGCCCATAGGCATTGGGGGTGGCACACCAGCCCTTAGTGGGCTGGTGGGACAGCCCAAGAGAGCCCTATGCGCCATAGGAAGAAAAATCAAAGAGAAAGAAGAAAAAAAAGAGGAGGTGGGAAAAAGGGGAAGGACTTCTCCTTCCAAACCTAGTTGGACTCAGTTTGGAAGGGGAGGGTTCCCCCTTAGGTTCGGCCGACCCCCTTGGGAGTCCTTGGACCCCAAGGCAAGGCTCCCCCTCCTCCTCCTATATATACGGAGGTTTTAGGGCTGATTTGAGACAACTTTGCCACGGCAGCCCGACCACATATCTCCACGGTTTTACCTCTAGATCGCGTTTCTGCGGAGCTCGGGCGGAGCCCTGCCGAGACAAGATCATCACCAACCTACGGAGCGCCGTCACGCTGCCGGAGAACTCTTCTACCTCTCCGTCTCTCTTGCTGGATCAAGAAGGCCGAGATCATCATCGAGCTCTACGTGTGCTGAACGCGGAGGTGCCGTCCGTTCGGCACTAGATCGTGGGACTGATCGCGGGACGGTTCGCGGGGCGGATCGAGGGACGTGAGAACGTTCCACTACATCAACCGCGTTTCTTAATGCTTCTGCTGTGCGATCTACAAGGGTACGTAGATCGGAAATCCCCTCTCGTAGATGGACATCACCATGATAGGTCTTTGTGCGTGTAGGAAAATTTTTGTTTCCCATGCGACGTTCCCCAACAAACAACCCCTACATTTGTAAGAATTTATCGTGCGGTCCTTTGTTTATCTTATCCACACGCAGGTGAGGCGCAGGAGACGTGCTCAGGCGGGGGGAGGGAGGACGGCTCGCCGTGGTCGGACGGGAGGAGGGAGGACGGCTCCATCTGCCCGTCGCCGTCCCCGTGGTAGGACGGGAAGAGGGAGCCCGCCTCCTTCTGGCCGTCGTTGTCGTCGTGCTTCGGCGGGAAGAGGGAGGTTGCCTTCATCTGGGCGCCGTCGACATTGTGCTCGTGCAGGCACCATGCTCGGGCCACGAGGAGGGAGGGCGGCGCTAGAGGAGGGAGGCGGGATCCATCTGGCCGCTGTCGGTCGCGGTGTTCGAGCAGAAGGAGGGAGGCCGCCTCTATCTGGCCGCTGTTGGCTCCGTGCTCGAGCGGGAGGAGGGAGGCCACCTCCATCTAGATGCCGGCAGCGGCGTCCACGTGGAGGAGTTGTCGCCAATCACTTGTCGTTTCCCCGCGCCGCACAAGATCTGCCATGGCCGCCTCGAGTTCATCTGGAAGAAGATGCTCACTCGCGGTGACCCCCTGCAGTTGTGCGCCAGTTGGGCCGCGCTTGTGGAATGAGCTCGGTTGGCGCACTCGGGCTTCTCGGATCGAGCACCTTGAGCGATTTTGTGGTTTGATTCAAGAATTTGTGGCATACTATGGTCATTGCAATTGTGTTTTCGTGGTAATTGTGCAGCTTTGTGATGCAGTTGGAGTTTGAACCAATGATACCGACGCCGATTGTCTATCTGTAGGTGTGACATTTTCTCGATGTACCTGTCCTCTCGATGAACATGTGCTATTGCTGGTGCTTTTGGTTGTGAAAAAACTTTCATTAGTTGGACACTTTTATTATGAAGTGATCACCTTACTATCATGTTGTCATAGCTGCATAAACATCTTCTTCAGTAATATTTTCATGGTGCCATCTCTATACCATCATTGAGTTTCAAAATCTCCACAATACTACTATAATTTTGAAGTTGTGGTTTATGTGGGATGTGGTGAAATAGAAAATCAAATGACCGAGATCTCATGGATTTCTTCCAATCGACAATGACATTGACCAATGAATGTGAAGAGTGAGCCTCTCCAAGGGTGGCCCTTCTCTCCTCCCCGAGATTGATGTGGCTGTGGCATGCTTGCTCTTCACGTGTATGTGCTTGTTGTGTTTACTTGCATCTAATGAAAATTTGCACATTTAGCTTTATCATAGAAGTTTAGTAAAATCGGATATAAAAAATGATGTACAATGATACATGAATCGATTATGCTTTTTTTTTACCCGGTGCAACGCACGGGCATTTGTGCTAGTGGTAATAAAATTGCTAGTACTTGATAGTACTACTTCATATGTATTCGTAAGTAATAATACCAATGGGATTGGTACTGAAAATTGTACATGCCCTTCTGTTAAGTCAAGGGCAAATTAGTACATCATTTTTCTTCAGCAGCACGTCGCCCCCGTCGCCCAATCTAGAACCGTCGCCATCAAGCCCTATCCTCTTTCATTGCCCCTCATCTCATGTTCCATTGTCACACCATCGGCGATCCCCTTTTCTATCAAATTCGAAACCACGATGGAAGACGAGTACGTGAAGATCTCCGGCGGCGACGAGGTAAAGTTCGCCAGGTTGAGGGAAATCGGTTCTTGGTTTCACAACAAGCGGCAGCTAGCGGCGACAACGCACTTGATGAGCAGACATTTGAATCTGAGCGAGAGAAAGTATATCCACACAGGGGGGTCACGCGGCTGCACGTAGAGCTCCTTCTTTGGGCCATGGAGCACGCAGATTCATCGAGTGCGATCGTGAGGTGGAGGTGGTGACATTATCTGTCGTGGTTTTAACACGACAGATGTCCTCGTGAAAGGACTTAAGGGTGAAGCCATCACAACCATGTGGCGACTCAAAGGGGTTGATCGGGAACGAAAGACGAGTTACCATGGTTCGGCCCCTCTGACGGAGGTAAAAGCCTACATCCTGCTATATGTGTATTGATGATGAAATTGATTGCAAGGGTGCAGTTTCACCTGACCTAGCTCTCGATTGATTGTAACTTAAGTCTATCACCCCTAGAGACTCACCTTTATATACAGGTCAAGACCCTAGGTTTACATGAGTCCGGGTCACATTGTGACTCGTGACCTATTATGTTTCTAACTCGCCTTGCTTTGTTAAGTAGGGAAACTCCTAGCAGCCTCCTCCGTTGTGGGCCAAGACTCACCATCTTTGTGTCCTGGTGTAACAACCCGAGACCGACGCTCCTAAAGATTCCCGATTATTCCATTGTCATCATGTGATTTATTTGTTTGTCGCATTCATCATCGCATCATGCGCATCATCTGCATTGCATCGGCACTCCGTTGCCGTCAGTTTTCAAAACTTACATTCGTTATTAGTTGTTGGTTCTCTCTGTTTTAGTCGTTGACCGTTTGAAGACCAACCACACACGCACGCGCCCGCGGCATCGTTAAAATATTGTTTTTAAAAGTGTGTTTTAAATATTCTCGGATTGGATTGAAACTTGACGTGTGGACTTGTTTTATTGTACGTAGGCCGCCTACCAAATTTCGTCGCAAACCGAGTCCGGTTGATAACCAAACGGTCTACCGTAGCGACACCGTCTTCGGCTTATCGGCGGATATTTTTTGGTGTTTAAATCTCATTGCCGGGCCGCAAACCTCCCTCTCTTCCCCACCTAACCTATTCTACACACCCCGGTACCATCCATCGAGCCTACCCCTCCTTTTCGGACCGTCCGATCGAGATCCGACGACCCAAAAACGGTGCAAAACCCCTAACCCTAGCCCCCACACCTATTTAAACACCTCCCGTGCCTAATTTAGCCTAACCCTAGCTTCACCTCATTTTCCATGCAACCATCCACCCAGCCGCATCTTCCCACCGCCCAGCGCTGCCAGGGCCCGCGAAGCCCGTCTCCGGCCTGCCCAGGGCCCGATCCGGGCCGAGGCAACCGTTGTCGCCTTGCCCGAGCTCCCCGCACCAGATCTGGTCATTGCCCATGTGTGCCCCTCGCAAAAAGCCCCATCGACCCCTCGCTGGACCTCCGGCAGGCTAGCATTCACGCGGCCCAGATCTAGTCGTCGCGCCCGACCTCAACCCCGTCGCCAGAGCACCGCCGCCCATTGGATTCTGAAGAATAAAGACCCGCCACGCGACTCATACTCTTGAAAATTTGTTTTTGCAGGTCTCCGGACTCGTAATCTTTAGGATGATTGCATTGTGAAACTGAAAGCTTTATATACTCTTAAAAAGAAGTTGTATGCTGGAAGCTTGTTGAAGATTCACTACTGAAATTCAAAAATTTGCCGTCTGCCAAAGCGGACGGCAAAGGGTGCAACCACGGACGACAAAGGCTTTGCCATCGGTCAGCAGACGGCAAAGTAGACGGTAAAAAAATCTGGTGAAGAGGTTCTTTGCCGTCAGCTTTCCCAAACCGGACGGCAAAGAATCTTTGCCATGAGGGGCAGACGGCAAATTAACTCGGACGGCAAAGGGTGCAACATCCCCGTTAAGTGTTAACGGCAGGCCTCATCCCTTTGTCGTCTGCCTCCCCTCCTCTGCCGTGTGGGGGCTGGCGGCAAAGAGGGCAGAGAGAGGGGGCAGATTCCCCCCTTTGCCGTCTGCCTCCCCCCTTTGCCATGTGGGGGAGACGGCAAAGAGGGGAACCAACCCCTTTTTTATTTATTTTTTGTTATATCCAGCGTTTATAACAATAATCAGGATATATATATATATATATATATTTGACATAAATAAATTTCTTTCCGTACTCATAACCATATTAAAATAACCTCTTATATCCAGCTTTCAAGTTGCATCCACGTGCATACAAAGTTTCATATATTACACGAGTTTCATCCACGTGCATACAAAGTTTCATATATTCATATACTACAATAGTTTCAATACAACCCATGGTACAAGAAATCATCTTCAAGCATTCCATCAATATTTTCCAAGCTTCCCGTGAAGTGAAGGTAATCTGCAAAATGACAAATAAGAAAGTTAGAAGAATAATACTAGATGAAGTAGTGTATATATAGGTTATTTCGGAGAGAAATTAGCTAAGTATAGACCATTTAGGAGCTAACTAAGCTAATTATGTCATTTAGGTGGAACCCTAGCTAACTATAGGTCGTTTCGGAGCTAACTTGGGTAAAATAGGTCATTCCGGAGCAAACTATGCTTATTAAGCCATTTTTGATCTAGCTAGGCTAATTATAGGCCATTTAATACCTAAGTTAGGGGGGATAGGTCATGTTGCAGCTACGTAAGCCTTATTATGTCATTTAGGGGAGACCTTAGCTAAATATAGGTCATGTTTTATTAAATAGACCATTTAGGAGCTAACTAAGCTAATTATGTCATTTAGATGGATAATTAGCCAATTTAGGTTTTGTTGGATGAGTCTAAGCTACGTAGAATAAGAGAAAGAGAAGAAGAAGTCAAAGAAGGAGGAGGACGAGGAGGAGGAGAAGGAGAAGGAAGAGGAGAAGAAGAAGAAAAGAAGAAGGAGAAGGAGAAGGAGGAAGAAGGAGGAAGAAGAAGGAGAAGGAGGAGCTCCTTCTCCTTCTTCTCCTCCTTCTCCTCCTTCTTCTTATCCTCCTCCCTTTCCTTCTTCTTCTTCTCCTCTTCTTCTTCTTCCTTCCTTTCATTTTTCCTCTTTCTTCTCCTCTCGTCCCCTTCTTCGGGCTAAATTGGCTAAGAATGCCTTTTTGGAGCTAATTATGTCATTTAGGAGAGAACTTAGCTAAGTATAGGTCATGTTTTATTAAATAGACCATTTAGGAGCTAACTAAGCTAATTATGTCATTTAGATGGATAATTGGCCAAATTAGGCTTTGTTGTATGAGTCTAAGCTACGTAGAATAAGAGAAAGAGAAGAAGAAGTAAAAGAAGGAGCAGGAGGAGGAGGAGGAGGAGAAGGAGAAGGAGAAGAAGAAGAAAAGAATAAGGAGAAGGAGAAGGAGGAAGAAGGAGGAATAAGAAGGAGAAGGAGGAGCTCCTTCTCCTTCTTCTCCTCCCTCTCCTCCTTCTTCTTATCCTCCTCCCTCTCCTTCTTCTTCTCCTCTTCTTCTTCTTCCTTCCTTTCATTTTTCCTCTTTCTTCTCCTCTCATCCCCTTCTTCGGGCTAAATTGGCTAAGAATGCCTTTTCAGAGCTAATTATGTCATTCAGGAGAGAACTTAGCTAAGTATAGGTAATTTTTTATTAAATAGACCATTTAGGAGCTAACTAAGATAATTATGTCATTTAGATGTATAATTAGCCAATCTAGGCTTTGTTGGATGAGTCTAAGCTACGTAGAATAAGAGAAAGAGAAGAAGAAGTAAAAGAAGGAGGAGGAGGAGGAGGAGAAGGAGAAGGAAGAAGAGAAGAGGAAGAAAAGGAGAAGGAGAAGGAGAAGGAGGAAGAAGGAGGAAGAAGAAGGAGAAGGAGGAGCTCCTTCTCCTCCTTCTCCTCCTTTTTCTTATCCTCCTCCCTCTCCTTCTTCTTCTTCTCCTCTTCTTCTTCTTCCTTCCTTTCATTTTTCCTCTTTCTTCTCCTCTCGTCCCCTTCTTCGGGCTAAATTGGCTAAGAATGCCTTTTTGGAGCTAATTATGTCATTTAGGAGAGAACTTAGCTAAGTATAGGTCATTTTTTATTAAATAGACCATTTAGGAGCTAACTAAGCTAATTTTGTCATTTAGATGTATAATTAGCCAATTTAGGCTTTGTTGGATGAGTCTAAGCTACGTAGAATAAGAGAAAGAGAAGAAGAAGTAAAAGAAGGAGGAGGAGGAGGAGGAGGAGAAGGAGAAGGAAGAGGAGAAGAAGAAGAAAAGGAGAAGGAGAAGGAGAAGGAGGAAGAAGAAGGAGAAGGAGGAGCTCCTTCTCCTTCTTCTCCTCCTTCTCCTCCTTCTTCTTATCCTCCTCCCTCTCCTTCTTCTTCTTCTCCTCTTCTTCTTCTTCCTTCCTTTCATTTTTCCTCTTTCTTCTCCTCTCGTCCCCTTCTTCAGGCTAAATTGGCTAAGAATGCCTTTTTGGAGCTAATTATGTCATTTAGGAGAGAACTTAGCTAAGAATAGGTCATTTTTCATTAAATAGACCATTTAGGAGCTAACTAAGCTAATTATGTCATTTAGATGGATAATTAGCCAATTTAGGCTTTGTTGGATGAGTCTATGCTACATAGAATAAGAGAAAGAGAAGAAGAAGTAAAAGAAGGAGGAGGAGGAGGAGGAGGAGAAAGAGAAGGAAGAGGAGAAGAAGAAGAAAAGGAGAAGGAGAAGGAGAAGGAGGAAGAAGGAGGAAGAAGAAGGAGAAGGAGGAGCTCCTTCTCCTTCTTCTCCTCCTTCTCCTCCTCCTTCTTATCCTCCTCCCTCTCCTTCTTCTTCTTCTCCTTTTCTTCTTCTTCCTTCCTTTCATTTTTTCTCTTTCTTCTCCTCTCGTCCCCTTCTTCGGGCTAAATTGGCTAAGAATGCCTTTTTGGAGCTAATTATGTCATTTAGGAGAGAACTTAGCTAAGTATAGGTCATTTTTTATTAAATAGACCATTTAGGAGCTAACTAAGCTAATTATGTCATTTAGCTATCTTTTATTAAAACACTAGAAATAACATACCTAAGGTAGGGTCAAGCACGGTGGCTCTGGCTTGTTTCACCTGGAGAAGGCTGCCCTGGAGAAGGCTGCCCTGGAGAAGGCTCGGTTGTAGAAGGGTCGTGCGATGCGTTTCGGGACATATTCTGCACCAAACATCGTTTGCAATGTGTAGTTAGCATGAGGACACACTTAAGATCACTCCACTGAAATGAAACTCGCCGTCCCCGCCACGTTAACGACTGGCATCGGCGGACGGACTTGGCCGTTCTTCTTGCACATAGACTGTACATTTGGTTTCGACAAGTCAAACTTTTTATTTATTAATGAAACGGACATTCAAATGCAAGATTTGAAATAACATGAAGAAGAAACTTACCACGAAGAGCTCGTATATCACCAGCATTACCCGCTCAATCCATATGTGCCAATCATGACTCTTGAGCCCAAATATTTTCAATTTCTCAAGACTCGCTCCCCTCTTTAGATTCGCAGCATACTCATCGGGGAACATCAACCACATTTTCACCCACAATAGCATTTCCCTCATAGCTGGACTTTCAAGTTTGAACCATGCCTTTGGCTTCGCTATGCTTTGCTTTCCTTTCCGTTGTCGCAAGTTTTGCAACGGTCTATCACATAGAGCCTCCAGGTCGATTCTAGCCTTAGGATTATCTTTTGACTTCCCCTCTATGCCGAACAATGTACCAAAAATGGCCTCCACAATATTCGTTTCAGTGTGCATCACGTCAATGTTGTGTGGGCAAAGGAGGTCTTTGAAGTAAGGGAGATCCCATAAGCATGACTTGTGAGTCCAGGCGTGTTCCGTATTATACCCTTTGAAGTATCCTGGACGCAAAGGATCAGGCTCGAGAGCGTTTAACTGATCAAGGGTCTGTTGGCCTGTCAACGCAGCTGGTGCAGTGTTTTTGACAACTCTACCTTTGATGAAATTCTTCTTGTCTTTTCTGAACTTATGGTCAGGATCCAGGAATTGTCTATGCATGTCGAAGCAAGAATACTTGCGACCAGCCTGCAGCCAACGGAACTGAAGAGCTGCCTTGCATGTGGTGCACGGGAACCTTCCATGCACACACCAGCCAGCGAATAGCGCAAACGCCAGATAATCATGCGTCGAGTACATGTACCACACATGCATTTTGAAATTTGTTTTGGTAGCCGCGTCGTAGGTCTTGATCCCATTATCCTAGGCTTCTTGCAACTCATCCTTAAGCGGCTGCATGTACACATTCATATTCTTCCCCGGATAGTTGGGCCCTGGAATTATCAACGTCAGGGATATGTTCTTTGTTTTCATAATCTCTCCGGGTGGCAAATTTAGTGGAATGACAAATACAGGCCAAGAACTATATTGTGTTGCCGTCATACCATACACATTGAACCCATCCGTGCTGACGGCAACTCTAGGTTGCCTTGGATCTTCCGATTTATCCTTATGTAATGCATCGAAGTGCCTCCATGCAAAACAATCTGAAGTGTGTACGAGCATCTTGTTCCCATCCGCATCTAGTTCGGTTCTTTTGCCCAATTTGTGCCATGTCATCTGTCTGGCTGTCTCTTCGACCATGAAAAGACGTTGAAGTCTTGGTACGATTGGCAGATATCGAAGAACACTAATGGGGATTTTGGTCTGATTCTTCTCACCGATGCCGTTGTCTACCACAATATACCTGGAAGAATTGCAAATGGGGCAATAGTTCAAGGCCGCATACTCAAGCCTAAATAAGGCACATCCATTCTCACAGGCATGTATCTTCTCATAGGGCATCTTAAGTACACGGAGGATTTTCTTTGACTGGTACAGGTTTGCAGGCAGTACATGGCCTTTGGGTAGAAAGCGTCCAAATATCGTCATCATCGCGTCGTAGCATTCTCTGCCTAGGTTGAATTGAGCCTTCAGAGCCATTACTTGTGCGATGGCATCCAGCTGAGAAAGCTCAGTCTGCTCGTGGAGAGGACGTTTTGAGGACTCCAACATTTCATAGAAGGCCTTTGCAGATTCCTCCATCTCATCGTCCGAATCACGAGCATCATCAAAGTCTTGCACCATGTCTTCAATCCCGGTACCATGCTCGTCGGTGTGACGATGAATCACCTCAGCTCTGGCACGTTGGTCAGACTCACCATGAAAAGTCCACACCATATAATTAGGCGTAAAACCCCACTTCTGCAGGTGTTTACCCATTTCAAACTCTGTCTGCTTTTTCCAGTTGTCGTAGTTGGGACAGGGGCACCATGTTTTATGCTGGCCATTTGCAAATGCAGCTCTCACAAACCCGCTGGTTTTTGTTAACCATTCATGGGTCATGTCTTTCTAACTAGGGTGACCAGTGTACATCCAAGCACGATCACTCATGTTGCCTAGCTACCTATGGGGCACAAGAAATAAATATATAATTCATCATCTATATTCATACACTAATCAAGTTTGTCAGTTTTATTACGTCCATGCAACCTACACGCTAATAGGTAAAGATAGGTCCTAATCTCACCCGAGTATGTGTAGACTGGGTTCGTTTTCCCATGCTCTTCTCCAGATGCGACACAGAATTTCGGCAGCACCTCCCTGCTGTTCTCCTGATACACGTCTCGGTAATAAGCAGAGAGGATGTGTACCCGGAGAACAACAGGGGAGGCACTGACGAAATTCCGCATCGGATCCGGAGCACAGCATACGGGAAAACAAACCCAATCTACACATACTCGGGCTGTCCATGGATAATGTTGGACAATTCGAAAGGATGGCGGTTATAAATATGCAAAGAAATGCATATTTATAGATGTCGCCCTTTCGAACGGGTGACGCATACTGGTCACGCATACTCATGATTGAAGAAACCTATAGCTTGCATGTTTCATCGGCACGAAGACCGGGAAAGAGCAAATTAAGGGGGTAGGAGGAGAAGTCATTTGTGCTCACCAACAAACGCAAGGGCGGAGCTCGTCTAATGCACGTGGAGGTCGTCGAACAACTGCACATTGAAATTCACCCGATCAACACAAATACGATGTTTTTATAATTAACATAATCAGAAAATATGTTTCCTAACTCATAATTTACAAAATTATGACCCCGTGGGCCTCTAGAAGGCCGAAAAGCACCTTCTCGTTCAAGAGAAGGCAGAAGAGGTGTCGGGGGTCGAGGCTTAGTGGCGTTGGGAGTCAGTGCCGTCGAGGGTCGGTGATGTCGGGTGTCGGTGGTCGGGAGTCGGGTTAAATGCGTCGATGGTCGGGGGTCAGTGTCATCGGGGGTCGAGGGTCACTAGCGTCGGTGGTTGGGGTCTTTTTGATCAACAAGAGGCCACAGAGGTGTCGGGGGCCCGGGGTTGGGGGTTAGTGGCGTCGGGGGTCGCGGGTTGGGGGTCGAGGGTCGAGGGTCAGTGGCGTCGGGGGTCGGGGGTTGGAGGTCGGGGGTCGGGGGTCGGGGGTTGGAGGTCGGGGGTCGGGGGTTAGTGGTGTCGGGCGTCGGGAGTTGGGGGTCGGGATCAGTGGTGTCGGGCGTCGGGGGTCGGGAGTCGGGTGTCAGTGGCATCGGGGGTCGGGGGTCGAGGGTCGGGGGTTGGTGGCATCGGGCGTCGAGGGTTGGTGGCGTCGGGTGTCGGGGGTCTAGAATCAGGTGTCGGGGGTCAGTGGTGTCGGGTGTCGAGGGTCGGGAGTCGGGTGTCAGTGGCGTCGGAGGTAGGGGGTCGAGGGTCGGGGGTTGGTGGCGTCGGGCGCCGGTGGTCGGGGGCTGCGGGTCGGGGCTCAGGGTCCTCACCTTTCTTCTTCTCCTCTCTCCTCTTTTTCTTCTTCTTCTTCTTCTTCTTCTTGATCATCTTATTATTATTATTATTATTATTATTCTTTTTTCTCCTCCTCCTCTGTTGGAAATATGCCCTAGAGGCAACAATAATTATTTATTATTATATTTCTTTGTTCATGATAATCGTTTATTATCCATGCTATAATTGTATTGATTGGAAACACAATACTTGTGTGGACACATAGACAAAACACTGTCCCTAGTAAGCCTCTAGTTGACTAGCTCGTTGATCAAAGATGGTCAAGGTTTCGTGGCCATATGCAAGTGTTGTTACTTGATAACGGGATCACATCATTAGGAGAATCATGTGATGGACTAGACCCAAACTAATAGACGTAGCATGTTGATCGTGTCATTTTGTTGCTACTGTTTTCTGCGTGTCAAGTATTTGTTCCTATGACCATGAGATCATATAACTCACTGACACCGGAGGAATGCTTTGTGTGTATCAAACGTCGCAACGTAAACGGGTGACTATAAAGATGCTCTAGAGGTATCTCCGAAGGAGTTCGTTGAGTTAGTATGGATCAAGAGTGGGATTTGTCACTACGTGTGACGGAGAGGTATCTCGGGGCCCACTCGGTAATACAACATCACACACAAGCCTTGCAAGCAATGTGACTTAGTGTAAGTTGCGGGATCTTCTATTACGGAACGAGTAAAGAGACTTGCCGGTAAATGAGATTGAAATAGGTATTCGGATACTGAGGATCGAATCTCGGGCAAGTAAGATACCGAAGGACAAAGGGAATGACATACGGGATTATATGAATCCTTGGCACTAAGGTTCAAACGATAAGATCTTCGTAGAATATGTGGGATCCAATATGGGCATCCAGGTCCCTCTATTGGATATTGACCGAGGTGTCTCTCGAGTCATGTCTACATAGTTCTCGAACCCGCAGGGTCTGTGATGGGGTCATAGTCCTAGGGTAGGGTCATAGGCCTGTCCTACAGGTCCTACCCAAGGACTACCCCACACAAGGGACAGGACCTTAAGTATGCCCGACTGAATTAAGGTGCCCCCATCATCCAGTCGGTAACAGGCCCAGAATCATCCAGTCGGAGACTAACATTCGGAGGACACCGGGCCTACCGACTGGATACACTCGGTGTGCCGTAACCTCTCTGGAGGGAAACTGCTGTACGTTTCCGGGTGCATTTACTAGCATTTAGAGCAGACGTTACCTGTAACGTACGCATTCAATCGCCACTACTCCACCCTTGAATCAGAACCGTTGTGGAGGGCAGCGCACTCTATATAAGCCGCCCTCCCCCACTGGTAAAAGGGTTAGAAAAACATTGTACTCCATATTACACTCCGTAACAAGCTCCGAGAGCACTGAGACGTAGGGCTATTACCTCCACCGTAGAGGGGCCTGAACTCATACAACCTTGCCGTAGCTAGGACTCTGCCCATCTCATTCGTACCCTACACATCTACTGTCAGGCTTATACCCACGACAGTCTGCACACTTAAGGTTCGACGTTGTTTTATGCGTATTTGAGTTATATGGTTGGTTACTGAATGTTGTTCGGAGTCCTGGATGAGATCACGGACGTCACGAGGGTTTCCGGAATAGTCCGGAAACGAAGATTGATATATAGGATGACCTCATTTGATTACCAGAAGGTTTTTGGAGTTACCGGGAATGACGAATGGGTTCCGGGTGTTCACCGGGGGGCAACCCACCCCGGGGAAGCCCATAGGCCTTGGGGGTGGCGCACCAGCCCTTGGTGGGCTGGTGGGACAGCCCAAGAAGGCCCTATGCGCCATAGGAAGAAAATCAAAGAGAAAAAGAAAAAAAAGAGGAGGTGGGAAAAAGGGGAAGGACTCCACCTTCCAAACCTAGTAGGATTCGGTTTGGAAGGGGAGGACTCCCCCCCTTGGCTCGGCCGACCCCCTTGGGGCTCCTTGAGCCTCAAGGCAAGGCCCCCCCTCTCCCACCTATATATACAGAGGTTTTAGGGCTGATTTGAGACGACTTTGCCACGGCAGCCCGACCACATACCTCCACGGTTTTACCTCTAGATCGCGTTTCTGCGGAGCTCGGGCGGAGCCCTGCTGAGATTAGATCACCACCAACCTCCGGAGCGCCGTCACGCTGCCAGAGAACTCATCTACCTCTCCGTCTCTCTTGCTGGATCAAGAAGGCCGAGATCATCGTCGAGCTATACGTGTGCTGAACGCGGAGGTGCCGTCCGTTCGGCACTAGATCGTGGGACGGATCGGGGGACGGTTCGCGGGGCGGATCGAGGGACTTCCGGCGAGTTTGCGACTACTTCCTTTCATTCGTACCCTACACATGGAGGGACTGCCCATCTCATTCGTACCCTACACATCTACTCTCAGGCTTATACCCACGACAGTTGGCGCCCACCGTGGGGCAGGCGTCTAAGCGACTTCCGGCGAGTTTGCGACTACTTCCTTTCGTCATGTCGTCCGGTGGAGATTCGAGCATGGGTCACCAGATCCTCTTCGGTGCTCTCTCCTTCGTCGTCGATGATTCGGCGTGGCTTCGGGAGGCACCTCTCGACGTCGAGGCGCTTCCTCGTTGCGGGGCCACACACTTCTGTGGCTTTGGGAGGCACCTCTTCTTCAACAATCAGCTCCATTGCCGTCTTACACCTTCGTCACGCGCCGTAGTAAGCGGTCTCGCAGTCCACGTCTCCAACGTTGGGTGCAGCATGCCCGAGCGCGCCAGATCGCGTCCTCTCAGGTGGCAGTTTTGGAGTCTGTTGTGGTCGCCCCATGCTCCCAGTGCTCGGGCTCGGTTTCGACTGAGCTTCCTTCTGAGTACACGGGTCGTGGGCCTGCAGCAGAAGTACACATGGACAACTCCCACGAAGATCCTCGTCAAGACGACCGAGATGAAATCAGCGAAGCATCCGGTGCGCGCCGTCCGCCTCGTCGTTCTGCCAATCGACACACTCGGCGGAGCAACGTGGAGTTGTTCCGCACACCTCTCCTCAACTTGGCCGCGGCTGCCCAGATTGCCGATTCCCTCCAGCCGACTGATTCAGAGGCAGGAAGGGGAATCGAGCAAATCCAAGCTCTGTTGCGCATGGCGCAGCAACAGAATTCGGCAGTCTCCCAGTCACACAATCGGATCCACAATAGTTCCGTGCATGCAAACAGGCATCGATCGGTTCATAGCCCTGGTTCTCATCAGTATCGCCGCCGCTCACGCACCCCTCTGCGGGGTGGGCCCTATGGGTCCTGACATCATGATGATCGGCGTTCGATCGGCGACACTTACAACCCAAGACCCGACGCAAGGGGGCGAATTGCCCAGCGAAGAGTCGACAGGGGTCGAGCCCACCGCGATGGTCGCGATATGGACCGTCCGAGTGGAAGCAGGAGCATCGTGTCTGGCCCCGAGTGTTTTAGTCGAGCCATCCGCTCGGCTGATATCCCGCCCAACTTCCGATTGGCAGCGGGAATCGGTAAATTCTCAGGAGAGTCCAAGCCCGAAACATGGCTAGACGACTACCGAGTGGCAGTCCAGATCGGAGGAGGAGACGACCATGTCGCTATGAAGCACCTCCCTCTGATGCTCGACGGCTCGGCCCGAGCTTGGCTGAACCAGTTGGCCCCCTCAAGCATTTAAAGTTGGGCAGATCTAGCCCGAGTGTTCATCAGAACCTTCGAAGGGACGTGCAAGCGCCCTGCAGGTCTTATGGAGCTTCAACACTGTGTCCAGAAGCCGAATGAGCCCTTGCGCGACTTCATCTAGCGATGGACGACTCTTTACCACATGGTGGAGAACGGCACCGAGCATCAAGCAGTCTGCGCCTTCAAGGCAGGCGTGCGGTACAGAGAACTGTACTTGAAGTTCGGTCGAACGGGCGACATCTCCATGAGCAAGATGATGGAGATAGCAACTCGCTACGCAAATGGCGAAGAAGAGGACCGCATCCGGAGCAGCAAACACAAGACAGTCGGCGATGCCGACGGAGGTAACACTCGGAAGCAGAAACAAAAGGTTCCGCCCACACCGCAAGCAGAAGCTGCAGCTGTAACCAGCGCCAAGTTCAAGGGCAAAGGGAAAGCGCAGTTCACCCCCAAGAAGAAGCCTTTCAACAATCCCATCCTGGACCAGCCTTGTCCGATTCACACAAAGATGGACGAGGAAGGCAACCCCATATACGTGAAGGACACCACTCGGCAGTGCCGTCTCCTGATCCAGGGGTTCAGCGAAGTGCAGCCGAGTGAGAAGAATCCCGAACAAGATGAGGAGGACAAGGAGGATCCGTTCGCCCAAGTCCATGCAACCCTCATGATTTTTGCTGACGTCGAAAGCAAGAGTCGACTGAAGTTGGTGAACAGAGAAGTCAACATGGCCGTTCCGACTGCCCCCAAGTTTCTCAAATGGTCTCAGACTGCGATCACCTTCGACCAGTCGAATCATCCAACACATGTCCCCACCCCAGGAAGGCAGGCTCTGGTCGTCGACCCGGTGGTGGAAGGAGTCCGACTGCGCAAAGTCCTCATGGACGGCGGTAGCGGACTGAATATTATGTACACCGACACTCTCAAGGGGATGGGCATTCCGATGTCCAGACTCAGCGAGAGCAATATGCAGTTCCACGGAGTCGTCCCTGGACGGAAGGCCAAAATCACTCGGCCAGATCGCATTGGAAGTCATCTTCGGCTCTGACAAGAACTTTCGCAAGGAGAAACTCACATTTGAGGTGGTGGATTTCGAGAGCGCTTACCATGCAATTCTGGGCCGCCCGGCATACGTGAGTTTCATGGCGCGCCCGTGCTATGTGTACTTGAACTTGAAAATGCCAGGTCCAAAAGGCGTTATCACCATCACCGGCAACCGCCAGCGAGCCAAGGAGTGTCTGCAAGAAGGATCAAGGATCGCCGACCAGCAGATGGCTGTACTCGAGCTCGAAGAGTACAAGAAGACAGTCGACCCTGCCGATTTAATGCGCTCAAAGAAACCAGCTTCTGAGTCTGCGTTCCAGTCGGCGGGAGAAACTAAGAAGGTCAGCATCCACCCGACGGACGAGTCTGCCGCCCCGACGAACATCTCCACCACCCTAGATCCTAAATAGGAAGCCGAGCTCACCCAATTCCTCCATGAGAACTGGGACATCTTTGCATGGAAACCATCTGACATGCCGGGTGTACCTAGGGAGTTGGCTGAGCACCGACTGCATGTGGATCCCGCTGCTTGGCCTGTCCGAGAGCGCGTGCGCCGGTCCGCCGCGCACAAGAGGAAGGCAATCGGAGAAGAGGTGGCTAAGCTGCTAGCTGCCAAATTCATTCGCGAGGTTCACCACTCCGAGTGGCTCGCCAATGTAGTCATGGTGCCCAAGAAGGACAAGTCACTCCGAATGTGCATTGACTTCAAGCACCTCAATAAGGTCTTTCCGAAATACCATTTGCCGCTCGCCCGCATAGATCAAATTGTCGATTCGACTGCGGGGTGCGAGCGTTTGTCATTTCTTGATGCCTACTCGGGTTATCATCAGATCCGTCTGTATGGTCCCGATGAGTTGAAGACAGCTTTCATCACCCCGTTTGGGTGCTTCTGCTACATCACTATGCCTTTCGGTCTGAAGAATGCAGGAGCTACCTTTATGCGCATGATCCAAAAATGTCTCCTCGACCAGATCGGTCGCAATGTGGAGGCATACATGGATGATATCGTAGTCAAGTCACGCAAAGGTTCCGACCTGCTGACTGACTTGGCAGAAACATTCCCCAACCTTCGTAGGTACGATATCAAGCTAAACCCAGCCAAATGTTCATTCGGTGTCCCCAGCGGAAAGTTACTCGGTTTCTTCGTTTCCGAATGAGGGATCGATGTTAACCCCGAAAGGATCGGGACCATCGTCCGAATGGAGAGGCCGGTCAGAATACACGATGTTCAACGACTCACAGGTTGCCTAGCAGCTTTGAGCAGGTTCATCAGTCGACTCGGCGAAAAAGCACTTCCTCTGTACCGACTCATGAAGAATTCAGATACCTTCGAGTGGACAGACGAAGCCCAAGTCGCATTCGACGACCTCAAAGTCCTACTTTCCACCCAGCCGGTTCTTACTGCTCCGCTCAGTAAAGAGCCCCTTCTTCTATATATCGCGGCTACAAATCAAGTCGTCAGCACTGTTCTTACAGTCGAGCGAGAAGAAGAAGGCAAAGCATACAAAGTTCAGCGGCCAGTGTACTACGTCTCCGAAGTCCTGACCCCTTCCAAGCAGAGGTATCCCCATTATCAAAAGCTTATCTATGGGATCTATATGACTGCAAAGAAGGTGCCTCATTATTTCCAAGATCACTCGGTATCTGTCGTTTCTGATGCTCCGTTGTTGGAAATTCTCCACAATCGGGACGCATCAGGCCGAGTGGCGAAGTGGGCGATGGAGATGCTGTACTGTGACATCAAGTTTGAGGCCAAGAAAGCTATTAAGTCTCAAGCCCTGGTTGACTTTATAGCAGAATGGGTAGAACAACAACAACCGACTCACATCTACTCGGCTCATTGGACAATGTTCTTCGATGGTTCTAAGATGTTGAATGGATCCGGCGCTGGTGTTGTGATCATATCGCCAAAGGGTGACAAGCTCAAGTATGTGCTTTAGATACGCTTTGATTCCTCTAACAACGAGGCAGAGTATGAAGCTCTTCTCTACGGATTGCGCATGGCCATCTCACTCGGCGTCCGTCGCCTGATGGTCTACGGCGATTCAGACTTGGTGGTCAACCAAGTGATGAAAGAGTGGGACGTAAGGAACCCCACCATGACGACATACTGCAATGCAGTCAGGAAGCTGGAGAAGAAGTTTGAAGGTCTAGAACTTCATCATATTCCAAGACTGAAGAACCAAGCAGCGGACGAGTTGGCGAAACTCGGATCCACTCGGAGAACAGTCCCGAGTGATGTCTGCCTTGAGCACCTCCATCTTCCTTCAGTAAAAGAAGATCCCTTCACGGAAGAACCAGTACAACCCAAGAGCACAACAGATCCGACTGAAGTCGATGTGCCTGCTGTGGTTGATCTGGTCACAGAGATTCTGGTAATCATCCCCGATTGGACTGTGCCAATTATGGCATATATCCTGAGACAAGAACTTCCAGAAGATGAAGTCCAAGCCCGGAAAATAGTTCGCAGCTCGAAGGCATTCACTATCATTGGCGGTCAATTGTACAAGGAGAGTGTTTCAGGCGTCGTCCAACATTGCATTTCCCCAGAGGAAGGACAGTTGATCCTAGAGGATATCCACTCGGGAACTTGCGGCCATCACGCTTCTTCAAGAGCAATCGTCGCCAAGGCATTCAGAGCCGGATTCTTCTCGTTGCAGGCCAACGAGATGGCCAAAGCTATGGTCGATCGATGCGAAGGCTGTCAGTTCTACTCCAACAAGTCCCACAAGCCAACATCTGCACTAAAGACAATCCCACTTGTGTGACCATTTGCAGTTTGGGGATTAGACACAGTCGGACCATTCAAGACTGGCCAAGGAGGCTACACACATCTGTTGGTGGCAGTCGACAAGTTTACAAAATGGATAGAAGCCAAGCCCATCAAGAAACTCGACGCCTCCACAGCCGTGAAGTTTGTCAGAGACATCGTCTCCAGATTCGGAGTGCCTCACAGCATAATCACGGACAATGGGACAAACTTCGACTCGGACAGATTCATAGGTTTCTGTGCGGGTCAAGGTATGCGAGTGGATTTTGCTTCTGTAGCACATCCGCAATCCAATGGACAAGCTGAGCGTGCGAATGGACTTATCCTTCAAGGTTTGAAGCCTCGACTCTTGCGAGAGGTAGGACATGCTGCTGGTGCATGGGTAACCGAGTTACCTTCAGTACTTTGGGGTCTCTGCACCACTCCGAACAGATCAATAGGGCGGTCACCGTTCTTCCTCGTCTATGGAGCAGAAGCGGTCCTTCCGAGTGACCTGTTTCACAATGCCCCTCGAGTCGAACTCTTCTCCGAAGCCAAAGCAGAACAAGCAAGGCAAGATGGAGTCGATCTTCTAGAGGAGGAGCGCGAGATGGCACTTACTCGCTCAACAATTTACCAGCAAAATCTGCGACGTTTTCATGCATGACATGTCAGGAGCCGCACGTTCCAAGCTGGCGATTTGGTGCTCCGAGTGGATCAGCAAAGACCACACAAGTTGGCTCCGGCCTGGGAAGGGCCTTTCATCATTTCCAAGGTGCTGAACAACGGGGCATACAGACTCTACAACATTCATAAGGAGACACACGAGCCACGCACGTGGAACGGAGACCTCCTCAAGCGTTTTTATACGTGATCGCCGACTGAAGCAGTGTAACGAACAAGTTTTGAGGAAATAATATACAGCAGATTCAGTTTCTTTTGCAGATTCAGAGTTCTCCCGCGGTTGCATACTACGATCACACAAAAAAACTTAGCTGTGATCAAGAATCACCAAAGTAATGCCTTCCTCCGAGTGTGCACTTCACGTCGCACTCGGGGACTTAGCTGCGATCCTGCATCGCCTAAGTACTAATCTCTCCTTCGAGTGTACACTATACGTCGCACTCGGGGACTTAGCTGCGATCCTCCATCGCCTAAGTATTAATCTCCTTCGAGTGTGCACTATACGTTGCACTCGAGGACTTAGCTGCGATCCTGCATCGCCTAAGTACTAATCTCCTTCGAGTATGCACTATACCTTGCACTCGGGGACTTAGCTGTGATCAAGAATCACCTAAATACTAACTTCCTCCGAGTGTGCACTATACGTCGCACTCGGGGACTTAGCTGTGATCAAGAATCACCTAAGTACTAACCTCCTCCGAGTGTGTACTATACGTCGCACTCGGGGACTTAGCTGCGATCCTGAATCGCCTAAGTAATAACTTCCTCCGAGTGTGCACTATACGTCGCACTCGGGGACTTAGTTGTGATCACGAATCACCTAAGTACTACCCTCCTCCGAGTGTGTACTATACGTCGCACTCGGGGACTTAGCTGTGATCAAGAATCACCTAAGTAATAACTTCCTCCGAGTGTGCACTATACGTCGCACTCGGGGACTTAGTTGTGATCACGAATCACCTAAGGACTACCCTCCTCCGAGTGTGTACTATACGTCGCACTTGGGGACTTAGCTGTGATCAAGAATCACCTAAGTACTAACTTCCTCCGAGTGTGCACTATACGTCGCACTCAGGGACTTAGCTGTGATCAAGAATCACCTAAGTACTAACCTCCTCCGAGTGTGTACTATACGTCGCACTCGGGGACTTAGCTGCGATCCTGAATCGCCTAAGTAATAACTTCCTCCGAGTGTGCACTATACGTCGCACTCGGGGACTTAGTTGTGATCACGAATCACATAAGTACTACCCTCCTCCGAGTGTGTACTATACGTCGCACTCGGAGACTTAGCTGCGATCCCGAATTGCCTAAGTAATAACTTCCTCCGAGTGTGCACTATACGTCGCACTCGGGGACTTAGTTGTGATCAAGAATCATCTAAATACTAACCTCCTCCGAGTGTGCACTATACGTCACACTCGGGAACTTAGCTGTGATCACGAATCACCTAAGCCTTAATATTCTCCGAGTACACACTAAGTGTTGAACTCGAAACAGCATTCAAGTAAAAGACGAAATGTTTTCATTAGGACTCCAACATTCTAGGAACAATAATTGACTCGGTGCGGATCAAGCTTACCCGCACCGATTTAAAAGTATGACGGCCAACAGAAGTGGCCAGAGTATCTTACACGCAAACACTCGGCATACCGAGGATAAAGTTTGATCATGCGTCAGCTGGGCCGGCGTCAGGACTGGAGGGCTCCACAAAAGTATCCAGGTCGATTCCATCAGCAATGCGGGTAGCAGTCTCCAGGAATGTGTCCATAAAGTCTTTGAATTGAAGCTTCTTCGTGTTGGCGACCTTCAATGCTTTCAGCTTCTCTTCCCGCACCTCCTTGCAATGGACTCGGACCAAGGACAGCGCAACGTCAGCACCGCAACACGCTACCGATTTCTTCCAAGATTGCACTCGGCTCGGAACCTCCTCCAGTCGGCCCGTCAGGGTCTCCATCCCCTCCCGCGACTCATCTTCCGGCCAAAGTTCCTTGTTAATTCGGCCGACGACTTCTCTCAGTCGGCTGATGAACGGGCCCACTTTGCCTACGCGGATATGAGCCCGGAGCAGATCCCGACTGGCGTCCTCGCCGAGTGGAATTTTGTCCTTAATAGACCGCTCCACAGCCGCCGCTTCAGCTTCAGGGTCTCCGCAAAAGTCTACCACAAACAAGCAAGCAGGCAATGAAAACCGAGTGTATGGCGCACGATACAGCCACTCGACAAAGCATAAGACTTACCAGCCAGACGAGTCATCATTTGCGCAGCCCAGTCGGTGACATACTTCTCTCGAGCTATGCATCGTTTGTTCAGGACGCCCATCTGATTGTGCAATTCGGTCCTCTGTTTCCCCATCCTCTGCATCTCCACCGTCAACACCCTGTTTGCCTCCAGAGCCTCTTCCAAGGACTTTTCTCGCACTTCCAGAGCGTCCTTCATACGAGCCATGGCAAGCATTGCAGCTTCCAGTTCACCAGCATATTGGTTCCTCTTCGCTCTCAGGGCTTCATAAGCAGTTCCCATTTCACAAGTTTTCTGCACCAAGAAACAAAGGGTAATCAGCAAGTTTATCAGTTCACACACTAAGTTCTTCAAACCCCTGCCGACGCAAGTAGTCGACAGCGGTCTCGAGGACTACACCCAGTGGGTTCACTAAGAGTGACCCCACTGGCATGCACCTCAAGCAGGTCTGCGCTATTGAGGTGCACGTTTTCACCTACGCCTCCGAGGCTAATACTACTCGACCTGCGTTCAGTTTACTCTAGGGGACTCTTACCGCAAGAGTGCTCCGACTGCAGTAAGTACTCGCACTCGGAAATCTTGTCTACGGACACGACGAAACTAAAGACCAAATGTATAAAGACAACTGTCGGTGCAAGCACTCGACAGAAGTCTCGGGGACTACACCCACTGGGTTCACTCGGAGTGAACCCATTGCAAACAACAAACAACACCCAGTGGGTTACAGAAGAAAAGTAAGTACTTACTAGACTACTTACTCGGATGTTGTCGCACAGCTCGAAGCTCCGCTGGTGCAAAGCCGCAACGGAGTCATAAGCCCTCTTGGCCTCTTCGGCCGTCAGCTCCGCCTGGACCATGGCCCCCTTGGCCGCTCCCACCTGCTCCTCTGGGACACACCGAATGCTGAATTCAGCATTCGACGAACCGGGAATCGTGGGAAGATCCTGGGGCATTCCAAGGTTCGCCTAGTCGGTTCCTCACCCACCGGCACCGGTTCAGTCGGCGGAGGCACTTCGGTCGATGGAGCGTCGGAGGCAGGGGCAGCAGCAGGAGGAGCAGCCTCAGGGACAGGCTCCACGGCCCGGTCAGCTCTCCCCCCTGACAAGCCGAATAACACGGCGCCTCAGAAAAAGAAAGGGATGGCACAGTCTACAGGAATAAAATACCCGACTCTCCCACAACATACCTGGCTGAGACGAAACGACGTTGTCCGTGTCCATGGGGTCGTCCCCTTGGCGGGCCGGCGAGGTCGCAGAAGTGGCAACCCTGTCGAGTGAAGTCCATTCGATTTGTAAAGAAGGAGTTCACTCGGTCAACAGAAAGAGCCGAAAACTAGATTCACTTACGTGGAGGTGATGGGGATGGCCATCCTCATCCGCGGCAGAGCCTTCCGAGGTTTGGGCCCACTCGGTTTGGGCGCCCTGGAGGACTGGCCTGCAGGTTCAGCGGCTGCGTCCCTGGCCCTTTTGGTGCCTCGAACACTCGGTACCGCCGGGGCGGCAGGCGGAGCACTCGACGACGCAGGGGGAGCTGAAGGGACGGCAGGCTCATGCCGACGCTTACTCCGATGCTCTGGTCGCGGAGGTGGCGAGTCTGGCTCTTCATCCTTTTCCTCTTCCTCGCTGTCTTCCTCCTCCGACTCCCCGCTGTCGGAGATGTATTCGGCGCTCTCCACACTCCCCTCCTGGCTGCCTTCTTCCTCTTCCTCCTCCGGATTCCCGTTCGAGACGGGGGAGAACCAGTTGGTCCACGCCTGCATGAATTTCAGTCGGAAACGTTAAGCATCACACGGAGATATAAATGAACGACTGAAATCAAGACAGTTCAATGCACTCGGCTAATGCTACTCACCTGATTCGGTGGAGGGTTGTCCACGCTGTATGGCGTCACTCGGCGGGCTCCTTTGGGATTCTCACAGGGACCCGTGATTTGGAGCACCCATGAGGTCACCTCCTCGAGAATGCCCTCCACGTTGGTCCGAGTGGAATCCTCACGCCCTGTGTAGTGCCACATAGCGTGGTGGCGGGCTTGCAGAGGCTGGATTCGCCGACCGATGAAGACTTCCAGCAGGTCAATCCCGGTGACCCCCCTCCTGACAACATCCGCGAGTGCCTCGACCAAAGGCTGGATGTCGTTCTTCTCAGCTTTCGAGAGGGCGAGTTGCTTGGGCGGAGCAGGACGGTCTAGACTAAATGGAGGCAGCCCAGTCGACGCGTTCGGACAGGCTATGTCCTGGCTGTAGAACCACGTCGACTGCTAGTTCCTAACCGACTCGCTCAACTGCAGAGCAGGGTAGCTGCTCCGACTCTTCTTTTGGAACCCTAAACCCCCACAGAGCTGGAGGAGATGCGTCTTGTCATCCGACTGACTAAGACGTTTTATGGTTTGGGAGCGGGCGAAGAAGATGTGTTTGAATAAACCCCAATGGGGAGGGCAACCAATAAAGCACTCGCACAAAACAATGAAAGCAGAAAGGTGGGCGATGGCATTCGGAGGGAAGTGATGGAGTTGAGCACCAAAATGATTCATGATACCTTTGAAGAAAGGATGCGGGGGCAGAGAGAAACCTCGGTGAACATGGCTGAGGAGCAAGACGCGCTCCCCCTCCCGTGGCGCCGGCTCGACCTCGTCGTCCGCCGGCAGCCTCCAGGACTTATGCACGAGCTGGCCGTGCTCTACCAGCTCTAGCAGGTCCCCCTCCGTCACTGTGGAGGGGAGAAAGTCTCCTTGGATCCATCCCGCCGGCAATGGCCGCTGCCGCCGCTAAGCAGCCGCCGCCTTGTTCTTCTTCTTCCTTGCCTCCATCTTGCTGGTCTGACATTTGGTCATGGCAGCGATGGCGAGCTCTCGAGAAGGAGGGGAAGAGAAGGGTGTATGAGCGCAGGAGGTGGAGAGGAAGACGGAGCAAGCAAGAGCAGAGGATTCAGCGAGCGTAACCGAAGGGTCTCGTCGACCAGAGTTAAATAGAGCACCGACTGGGTCGCTGGCGAGCGGGCCCGAAATCTTATCTGCCCAACCAGCCGCGGCGATATCGGTGGAGGAGTTGAAGGCGCGAGGATCGAGGAGTCAAGCGCTACTCGAGCGCGCTGACGTCGCCCTCGCTAAGCGCGCGGAACCCAAAATTTGAGATCCCAGAAAATCCGCCGCTGTGAGTTGACCGGTCGCGTCAAAAGATGCCGCGAAAGCACTCGGTTCCCGACAGTCTGTTTCGCAAAACAGATCCACTCGGACCATTGGTCAGGAGAGATAAAATGGATAGAGGCAAGCAGCGCCCAAGCCGAACCTAGTCCAGTCGGATCTGAACCTCGAGCACTGCTTTGACGTTTCAACCCCAATCCATTCGGGGACTAATGATGGGGTCATAGTCCTAGGGTAGGGTCATAGGCCTGTCCTACAGGTCCTACCCAAGGACTACCCCACACAAGGGACAGGACCTTAAGTATGCCCGACTGAATTAAGGTGCCCCCATCATCCAGTCGGTAACAGGCCCAGAATCATCCAGTCGGAGACTAACATTCGGAGGACACCGGGCCTACCGACTGGATACACTCGGTGTGCCGTAACCTCTCTGGAGGGAAACTGCTGTACGTTTCCGGGTGCATTTACTAGCATTTAGAGCAGACGTTACCTGTAACGTACGCATTCAATCGCCACTACTCCACCCTTGAATCAGAACCGTTGTGGAGGGCAGCGTACTCTATATAAGCCGCCCTCCCCCACTGGTAAAAGGGTTAGAAAAACATTGTACTCCATATTACACTCCGTAACAAGCTCCGAGAGCACTGAGACGTAGGGCTATTACCTCCACCGTAGAGGGGCCTGAACTCATACAACCTCGCCGTAGCTAGGACTCTGCCCATCTCATTCGTACCCTACACATCTACTGTCAGGCTTATACCCACGACAGTCTGCACACTTAAGGTTCGACGTTGTTTTATGCGTATTTGAGTTATATGGTTGGTTACCGAATGTTGTTCGGAGTCCTGGATGAGATCACGGACGTCACGAGGGTTTCCGGAATAGTCCGGAAACGAAGATTGATATATAGGATGACCTCATTTGATTACCGGAAGGTTTTCGGAGTTACCGGGAATGACGAATGGGTTCCGGGTGTTCACCGGGGGGCAACCCACCCCGGGGAAGCCCATAGGCCTTGGGGGTGGCGCACCAGCCCTTGGTGGGCTGGTGGGACAGCCCAAGAAGGCCCTATGCGCCATAGGAAGAAAATCAAAGAGAAAAAGAAAAAAAAGAGGAGGTGGGAAAAAGGGGAAGGACTCCACCTTCCAAACCTAGTAGGATTCGGTTTGGAAGGGGAGGACTCCCCCCCCTTGGCTCGGCCGACCCCCTTGGGGCTCCTTGAGCCTCAAGGCAAGGCCCCCCCTCTCCCACCTATATATACAGAGGTTTTAGGGCTGATTTGAGACGACTTTGCCACGGCAGCCCGACCACATACCTCCACGGTTTTATCTCTAGATCGCGTTTCTGCGGAGCTCGGGCGGAGCCCTGCTGAGATTAGATCACCACCAACCTCCGGAGCGCCGTCACGCTGCCAGAGAACTCATCTACCTCTCCGTCTCTCTTGCTGGATCAAGAAGGCCGAGATCATCGTCGAGCTGTACGTGTGCTGAACGCGGAGGTGCCGTCCGTTCGGCACTAGATCGTGGGACGGATCGGGGGACGGTTCGCGGGGCGGATCGAGGGACTTCCGGCGAGTTTGCGACTACTTCCTTTCATTCGTACCCTACACATGGAGGGACTGCCCATCTCATTCGTACCCTACACATCTACTCTCAGGCTTATACCCACGACAGTTGGCGCCCACCGTGGGGCAGGCGTCTAAGCGACTTCCGGCGAGTTTGCGACTACTTCCTTTTGTCATGTCGTCCGGTGGAGATTCGAGCATGGGTCACCAGATCCTCTTCGGTGCTCTCTCCTTCGTCGTCGATGATTCGGTGTGGCTTCGGGAGGCACCTCTCGACGTCGAGGCGCTTCCTCGTTGCGGGGCCACACACTTCTGTGGCTTCGGGAGGCACCTCTTCTTCAACAATCAGCTCCATTGCCGTCTTACACCTTCGTCACGCGCCGTAGTAAGCGGTCTCGCAGTCCACGTCTCCAACGTTGGGTGCAGCATGCCCGAGCGCGCCAGATCGCATCCTCTCAGGTGGCAGTTTTGGAGTCTGTTGTGGTCGCCCCACGCTCCCAGTGCTTGGGCTCGGTTTCGTCTGAGCTTCCTTCTGAGTACACGGGTCGTGGGCCTGCAGCAGAAGTACACATGGACAACTCCCACGAAGATCCTCGTCAAGCCGACCGAGATGAAATCGGCGAAGCATCCGGTGCGCGCCGTCCGCCTCGTCGTTCTGCCAATCGACACACTCGGCGGAGCAACGTGGAGTTGTTCCGCACACCTCTCCTCAACTTGGCCGCGGCTGCCCAGATTGCCGATTCCCTCCAGCCGACTGATTCAGAGGCAGGAAGGGGAATCGAGCAAATCCAAGCTCTGTTGCGCATGGCGCAGCAACAGAATTCGGCAGTCTCCCAGTCACACAATCGGATCCACAATAGTTCCGTCCATGCAAACAGGCATCGATCGGTTCATAGCCCTGGTTCTCATCAGTATCACCGCCGCTCACGCACCCCTCCGCGGGGTGGGCCCTATGGGTCCTGACATCATGATGATCGGCGTTCGGTCGGCGACACTTACGACCCAAGACCCGACGCAAGGGGGCGAATTGCCCAGCGAAGAGTCGACAAGGGTTGAGCCCACCGCGATGGTCGCGATATGGACCGTTCGAGTGGAAGCAGGACCATCGTGTCTGGCCCCGAGTGTTTTAGTCGAGCCATCCGCTCGGCTGATATCCCGCCCAACTTCCGATTGGCAGCGGGAATCGGTAAATTCTCAGGAGAGTCCAAGCCCGAAACATGGCTAGACGACTACCGAGTGGCAGTCCAGATCGGAGGAGGAGACGACCATGTCGCTATGAAGCACCTCCCTCTGATGCTCGACGGCTCGGCCCGAGCTTGGCTGAACCAGTTGGCCCCCTCAAGCATTTAAAGTTGGGCAGATCTAGCCCGAGTGTTCATCAGAACCTTCGAAGGGACGTGCAAGCGCCCTGCAGGTCTTATGGAGCTTCAACACTGTGTCCAGAAGCCGAATGAGCCCTTGCACGACTTCATCTAGCGATGGACGACTCTTTACCACATGGTGGAGAACGGCACCGAGCATCAAGCAGTCTGCGCCTTCAAGGCAGGCGTGCGGTACAGAGAATTGTACTTGAAGTTCGGTCGAACGGGCGACATCTCCATGAGCAAGATGATGGAGATAGCAACTCGCTACGCAAATGGCGAAGAAGAGGACCGCATCCGGAGCAGCAAACACAAGACAGTCGGCGATGCCGACGGAGGTAACACTCGGAAGCAGAAACAAAAGGTTCCGCCCACACCGCAAGCAGAAGCTGCAGCTGTAACCAGCGCCAAGTTCAAGGGCAAAGGGAAAGCGCAGTTCACCCCCAAGAAGAAGCCTTTCAACAATCCCATCCTGGACCAGCCTTGTCCGATTCACACAAAGATGGACGAGGAAGGCAACCCCATATACGCGAAGCACACTACTCGGCAGTGCCATCTCCTGATCCAGGGGTTCAGCAAAGTGCAGCCGAGTGAGAAGAATCCCGAACAAGATGAGGAGGACAAGGAGGATCCGTTCGCCCAAGTCCATGCAACCCTCATGATTTTTGCTGACGTCGAAAGCAAGAGTCGACTGAAGTTGGTGAACAGAGAAGTCAACATGGCCGTTCCGACTGCCCCCAAGTTTCTCAAATGGTCTCAGACTGCGATCACCTTCGACCAGTCGGATCATCCAACACATGTCCCCACCCCAGGAAGGCAGGCTCTGGTCGTCGACCCGGTGGTGGAAGGAGTCCGACTGCGCAAAGTCCTCATGGACGGCGGTAGCGGACTGAATATTATGTACACCGACACTCTCAAGGGGATGGGCATTCTGATGTCCAGACTCAGCGAGAGCAATATGCAGTTCCACGGAGTCGTCCCTGGACGGAAGGCCAAAATCACTCGGCCAGATCGCATTGGAAGTCATCTTCGGCTCTGACAAGAACTTTCGCAAGGAGAAACTCACGTTTGAGGTGGTGGATTTCCAGAGCGCTTACCATGCAATTCTGGGCCGCCCGGCATACGTGAGTTTCATGGCGCGCCCGTGCTATGTGTACTTGAACTTGAAAATGCCAGGTCCAAAAGGCGTTATCACCATCACCGGCAACCGCCAGCGAGCCGAGGAGTGTCTGCAAGAAGGATCAAGGATCGCCGACCAGCAGATGGCTGTACTCGAGCTCGAAGAGTACAAGAAGACAGTCGACCCTGCCGATTTAATGCGCTCAAAGAAACCAGCTTCTGAGTCTGCGTTCCAGTCGGCGGGAGAAACTAAGAAGGTCAGCATCCACCCGACGGACGAGTCTGCCGCCCCGACGAACATCTCCACCACCCTAGATCCTAAATAGGAAGCCGAGCTCACCCAATTCCTCCATGAGAACTGGGACATCTTCGCATGGAAGCCATCTGACATGCCGGGTGTACCTAGGGAGTTTGCTGAGCACCGACTGCATGTGGATCCCGCTGCTTGGCCTGTCCGAGAGCGCGTGCGCCGGTCCGCCGCGCACAAGAGGAAGGCAATCGGAGAAGAGGTGGCTAAGCTGCTAGCTGCCAAATTCATTCGCGAGGTTCACCACTCCGAGTGGCTCGCCAATGTAGTCATGGTGCCCAAGAAGGACAAGTCACTCCGAATGTGCATTGACTTCAAGCACCTCAATAAGGTCTTTCCGAAATACCATTTGCCGCTCGCCCGCATAGATCAAATTGTCGATTCGACTGCGGGGTGCGAGCGTTTGTCATTTCTTGATGCCTACTCGGGTTATCATCAGATCCGTCTGTATGGTCCCGATGAGTTGAAGACAGCTTTCATCACCCCGTTTGGGTGCTTCTGCTACATCACTATGCCTTTCGGTCTGAAGAATGCAGGAGCTACCTTTATGCGCATGATCCAAAAATGTCTCCTCGACCAGATCGGTCGCAATGTGGAGGCATACATGGATGATATCGTAGTCAAGTCACGCAAAGGTTCCGACCTGCTGACTGACTTGGCAGAAACATTCCCCAACCTTCGTAGGTACGATATCAAGCTAAACCCAGCCAAATGTTCATTCGGTGTCCCCAGCGGAAAGTTACTCGGTTTCTTCGTTTCCGAACGAGGGATCGATGTTAACCCCGAAAGGATCGGGACCATCGTCCGAATGGAGAGGCCGGTCAGAATACACGATGTTCAACGACTCACAGGTTGCCTAGCAGCTTTGAGCAGGTTCATCAGTCGACTCGGCGAAAAAGCACTTCCTCTGTACCGACTCATGAAGAATTCAGATACCTTCGAGTGGACAGACGAAGCCCAAGTCGCATTCGACGACCTCAAAGTCCTACTTTCCACCCAGCCGGTTCTTACTGCTCCGCTCAGTAAAGAGCCCCTTCTTCTATATATCGCGGCTACAAATCAAGTCGTCAGCACTGTTCTTACAGTCGAGCGAGAAGAAGAAGGCAAAGCATACAAAGTTCAGCGGCCAGTGTACTACGTCTCCGAAGTCCTGACCCCTTCCAAGCAGAGGTATCCCCATTATCAAAAGCTTATCTATGGGATCTATATGACTGCAAAGAAGGTGCCTCATTATTTCCAAGATCACTCGGTATCTGTCGTTTCTGATGCTCCGTTGTCGGAAATTCTCCACAATCGGGACGCATCACGCCGAGTGGCGAAGTGGGCGATGGAGATGCTGTACTGTGACATCAAGTTCGAGGCCAAGAAAGCTATTAAGTCTCAAGCCCTGGTTGACTTTATAGCAGAATGGGTAGAACAACAACAACCGACTCACATCTACTCGGCTCATTGGACAATGTTCTTCGATGGTTCTAAGATGTTGAATGGATCCGGCGCTGGTGTTGTGATCATATCGCCAAAGGGTGACAAGCTCAAGTATGTGCTTCAGATACGCTTTGATTCCTCTAACAACGAGGCAGAGTATGAAGCTCTTCTCTACGGATTGCGCATGGCCATCTCACTCGGCGTCCGTCGCCTGATGGTCTACGACGATTCAGACTTGGTGGTCAACCAAGTGATGAAAGAGTGGGACGTAAGGAACCCCACCATGACGACATACTGCAATGCAGTCAGGAAGCTGGAGAAGAAGTTTGAAGGTCTAGAACTTCATCATATTCCAAGACTGAAGAACCAAGCAGCGGACGAGTTGGCGAAACTCGGATCCACTCGGAGAACAGTCCCGAGTGACGTCTGCCTTGAGCACCTCCATCTTCCTTCAGTAAAAGAAGATCCCTTCACGGAAGAATCAGTACAACCCAAGAGCACAACAGATCCGACTGAAGTCGATGTGCCTGCTGTGGTTGATCTGGTCACAGAGATTCTGGTAATCATCCCCGATTGGACTGTGCCAATTATGGCATATATCCTGAGACAAGAACTTCCAGAAGATGAAGTCCAAGCCCGGAAAATAGTTCGCAGCTCGAAGGCATTCACTATCATTGGCGGTCAATTGTACAAGGAGAGTGTTTCAGGCGTCCTCCAACATTGCATTTCCCCAGAGGAAGGACAGTTGATCCTAGAGGATATCCACTCGGGAACTTGCGGCCATCACGCTTCTTCGAGAGCAATCGTCGCCAAGGCATTCAGAGCCGGATTCTTCTCGTTGCAGGCCAACGAGATGGCCAAAGCTATGGTCGATCGATGCGAAGGCTGTCAGTTCCACTCCAACAAGTCCCACAAGCCAACATCTGCACTAAAGACAATCCCACTTGTGTGACCATTTGCAGTTTGTGGATTAGACACAGTCGGACCATTCAAGACTGGCCAAGGAGGCTACACACATCTGTTGGTGGCAGTCGACAAGTTTACAAAATGGATAGAAGCCAAGCCCATCAAGAAACTCGACGCCTCCACAGCCGTGAAGTTTGTCAGAGACATCGTCTCCAGATTCGGAGTGCCTCACAGCATAATCACGGACAATGGGACAAATTTCGACTCGGACAGATTCAAAAGTTTCTGTGCGGGTCAAGGTATGCGAGTGGATTTTGCTTCTGTAGCACATCCCCAATCCAATGGACAAGCTGAGCGTGCGAATGGACTTATCCTTCAAGGTTTGAAGCCTCGACTCTTGCGAGAGGTAGGACATGCTGCTGGTGCATGGGTAACCGAGTTACCTTCAGTACTTTGGGGTCTCTGCACCACTCCGAACAGATCAATAGGGCGGTCACCGTTCTTCCTCGTCTATGGAGCAGAAGCGGTCCTTCCGAGTGACCTGCTTCACAATGCCCCTCGAGTCGAACTCTTCTTCGAAGCCAAAGCAGAACAAGCAAGGCAAGATGGAGTCGATCTTCTAGAGGAGGAGCGCGAGATGGCACTTACTCGCTCAACAATTTACCAGCAAAATCTGCGACGTTTTCATGCATGACATGTCAGGAGCCGCACGTTCCAAGCTGGCGATTTGGTGCTCCGAGTGGATCAGCAAATACCACACAAGTTGGCTCCGGCCTGGGAAGGGCCTTTCATCATTTCCAAGGTGCTGAACAACGGGGCATACAGACTCTACAACATTCATAAGGAGACACACGAGCCACGCGCGTGGAACGGAGACCTCCTCAAGCGTTTTTATACGTGATCGCCGACTGAAGCAGTGTAACGAACAAGTTTTGAGGAAATAATATACAGCAGATTCAGTTTCTTTTGCAGATTCAGAGTTCTTCCGCGGTTGCATACTACGATCACACAAAAAAAACTTAGCTGTGATCAAGAATCACCAAAGTAATGCCTTCCTCCGAGTGTGCACTTCACGTCGCACTCGAGGACTTAGCTGCGATCCTGCATCGCCTAAGTACTAATCTCTCCTTCGAGTGTACACTATACGTCGCACTCGGGGACTTAGCTGCGATCCTCCATCGCCTAAGTATTAATCTCTTTCGAGTGTGCACTATACGTTGCACACGAGGACTTAGCTGCGATCCTGCATCGCCTAAGTACTAATCTCCTTCGAGTATGCACTATACCTTGCACTCGGGGACTTAGCTGTGATCAAGAATCACCTAAATACTAACTTCCTCCGAGTGTGCACTATACGTCGCACTCGGGGACTTAGCTGTGATCAAGAATCACCTAAGTACTAACCTCCTCCGAGTGTGTACTATACGTCGCACTCGGGGACTTAGCTGCGATCCTGAATCGCCTAAGTAATAACTTCCTCCGAGTGTGCACTATACGTCGCACTCGGGGACTTAGTTGTGATCACGAATCACCTAAGTACTACCCTCCTCCGAGTGTGTACTATACGTCGCACTCGGGGACTTAGCTGTGATCAAGAATCACCTAAGTAATAACTTCCTCCGAGTGTGCACTATACGTCGCACTCGGGGACTTAGTTGTGATCACGAATCACCTAAGGACTACCCTCCTCCGAGTGTGTACTATACGTCGCACTTGGGGACTTAGCTGTGATCAAGAATCACCTAAGTACTAACTTCCTCCGAGTGTGCACTATACGTCGCACTCAGGGACTTAGCTGTGATCAAGAATCACCTAAGTACTAACCTCCTCCGAGTGTGTACTATACGTCGCACTCGGGGACTTAGCTGCGATCCTGAATCGCCTAAGTAATAACTTCCTCCGAGTGTGCACTATATGTCGCACTCGGGGACTTAGTTGTGATCACGAATCACATAAGTACTACCCTCCTCCGAGTGTGTACTATACGTCGCACTCGGAGACTTAGCTGCGATCCCGAATTGCCTAAGTAATAACTTCCTCCGAGTGTGCACTATACGTCGCACTCGGGGACTTAGTTGTGATCAAGAATCATCTAAATACTAACCTCCTCCGAGTGTGCACTATACGTCACACTCGGGAACTTAGCTGTGATCACGAATCACCTAAGCCTTAATATTCTCCGAGTACACACTAAGTGTTGAACTCGAAACAGCATTCAAGTAAAAGACTAAATGTTTTCATTACGACTCCAACAGTCTAGGAACAATAATTGACTCGATGCGGATCAAGCTTACCCGCACCGATTTAAAAGTATGACGGCCAACAGAAGTGGCCAGAGTATCTTACACGCAAACACTCGGCATACCGAGGATAAAGTTTGATCATGCGTCAGCTGGGCCGGCGTCAGGACTGGAGGGCTCCACAAAAGTATCCAGGTCGATTCCATCAGCAATGCGGGTAGCAGTCTCCAGGAATGTCTCCATAAAGTCTTCGAATTGAAGCTTCTTCGTGTCGGCGACCTTCAATGCTTTCAGCTTCTCTTCCCGCACCTCCTTGCAATGGACTCGGACCAAGGACAGCGCAACGTCAGCACCGCAACGCGCTACCGATTTCTTCCAAGATTGCACTTGGCTCGGAACCTCCTCCAGTCGGCCCGTCAGGGTCTCCATCCCGTCCCGCGACTCGTCTTCCGGCCAAAGTTCCTTGTTAATTCGGCCGACGACTTCTCTCAGTCGGCTGATGAACGGGCCCACTTTGCCTACGCGGATATGAGCCCGGAGTAGATCCCGATTGGCGTCCTCGCCGAGTGGAATTTTGTCCTTAATAGACCGCTCCACAGCCGCCGCTTCAGCTTCAGGGTCTCCGCAAAAGTCTACCACAAACAAGCAAGCAGGCAATGAAAACCGAGTGTATGGCACACGATACAGCCACTCGACAAAGCATAAGACTTACCAGCCAGACGAGTCATCATTTGCGCAGCCCAGTCGGTGACATACTTCTCTCGAGCTATGCATCGTTTGTTCAGGACGCCCATCTAATTGTGCAATTCGGTCCTCTGTTTCCCCATCCTCTGCATCTCCACCGTTAACACCCTGTTTGCCTCCAGAGCCTCTTCCAAGGACTTTTCTCGCACTTCCAGAGCGTCCTTCATACCAGCCATGGCAAGCATTGCAGCTTCCAGTTCACCAGCATATTGGTTCCTCTCCGCTCTCAGGGCTTCATAAGCAGTTCCCATTTCACAAGTTTTCTGCACCAAGAAACAAAGGGTAATCAGCAAGTTTATCAATTCACACACTAAGTTCTTCAAACCCCTGCCGACGCAAGTAGTCGACAGCGGTCTCGAGGACTACACCCAGTGGGTTCACTAAGAGTGACCCCACTGGCATGCACCTCAAGCAGGTCTGCCCTATTGAGGTGCACGTTTTCACCTACGCCTCCGAGGCTAATACTACTCGACCTGCGTTCAGTTTACTCTAGGGGACTCTTACCGCAAGAGTGCTCCAACTGCAGTAAGTACTCGCACTCAGAAATCTTGTCTACGGACACGACAAAACTAAAGACCAAATGTATAAAGACAACTGTCGGTGCAAGCACTCGACAGAAGTCTCGGGGACTACACCCACTGGGTTCACTCGGAGTGAACCCATTGCAAACAACAGACAACACCCAGTGGGTTACAGAAGAAAAGTAAGTACTTACTAGACTACTTACTCGGATGTTGTCGCACAGCTCCAAGCTCCGCTGGTGCAAAGCCGCAACGGAGTCATAAGCCCTCTTGGCCTCTTCGGCCGTCAGCTCCGCCTGGACCATGGCCCCCTTGGCCGCTCCCACCTGCTCCTCTGGGACACACCGAATGCTGAATTCAGCATTCGACGAACCGGGAATCGTGGGAAGATCCTGGGGCATTCCAAGGTTCGCCTAGTCGGTTCCTCACCCACCGGCACCGGTTCAGTCGGCGGAGGCACTTCGGTCGATGGAGCGTCGGAGGCAGGGGCAGCAGCAGGAGGAGCAGCCTCAGGGACAGGCTCCACGGCCCGGTCAGCTCTCCCCCCTGACAAGCCGAATAACACGGCGCCTCAGAAAAAGAAAGGGATGGCACAGTCTACAGGAATAAAATACCCGACTCTCCCACAACATACCTGGCTGAGACGAAATGACGTTGTCCGTGTCCATGGGGTCGTCCCCTTGGCGGGCCGGCGAGGTCGCAGAAGTGGCAACCCTGTCGAGTGAAGTCCATTCGATTTGTAAAGAAGGAGTTCACTCGGTCAACAGAAAGAGCCGAAAACTAGATTCACTTACGTGGAGGTGATGGGGATGGCCATCCTCATCCGCGGCAGAGCCTTCCGAGGTTTGGGCCCACTCGGCTTGGGCGCCCTGGAGGACTGGCCTGCAGGTTCAGCGGCTGCGTCCCTGGCCCTTTTGGTGCCTCGAACACTCGGTACCGCCGGGGCGGCAGGCGGAGCACTCGACGACGCAGCGGGAGCTGAAGGGACGGCAGGCTTATGCCGACGCTTACTCCGATGCTCTGGTCGCGGAGGTGGCGAGTCTGGCTCTTCATCCTTTTCCTCTTCCTCGCTGTCTTCCTCCTCCGACTCCCCGCTGTCGGAGATGTATTCGGCGCTCTCCACACTCCCCTCCTGGCTGCCTTCTTCCTCTTCCTCCTCCGGATTCCCGTTCGAGACGGGGGAGAACCAGTTGGTCCACGCCTGCATAAATTTCAGTCGGAAACGTTAAGCATCACACGGAGATATAAATGAACGACTGAAATCAAGACAGTTCAATGCACTCGGCTAATGCTACTCACCTGATTCGGTGGAGGGTTGTCCGCGCTGTAAGGCGTCACTCGGCGGACTCCTTTGGGATTCTCACAGGGACCCGTGATTTGGAGCACCCATGAGGTCACCTCCTCGAGAATGCCCTCCACGTTGGTCTGAGTGGAATCCTCACGCCCTGTGAAGTGCCACATAGCGTGGTGGCGGGCTTTCAGAGGCTGGATTCGCCGACCGATGAAGACTTCCAGCAGGTCAATCCCGGTGAGCCCCCTCCTGACAACATCCGCGAGTGCCTCGACCAAAGGCTGGATGTTGTTCTTCTCAGCTTTCGAGAGGGCGAGTTGCTTGGGCGGAGCAGGACGGTCTAGACTAAATGGAGGCAGCCCAGTCGACGCGTTCGGACAGGCTATGTCCTGGCTGTAGAACCACGTCGACTGCTAGTTCCTAACCGACTCGCTCAACTGCAGAGCAGGGTAGCTGCTCCGACTCTTCTTTTGGAACCCTAAACCCCCACAGAGCTGGAGGAGATGCGTCTTGTCATCCGACTGACTAAGACGTTTTATGGTTTGGGAGCGGGCGAAGAAGATGTGTTTGAATAAACCCCAATGGGGAGGGCAACCAATAAAGCACTCACACAAAACAATGAAAGCAGAAAGGTGGGCGATGGCATTCGGAGGGAAGTGATGGAGTTGAGCACCAAAATGATTCATGATACCTTTGAAGAAAGGATGCGGGGGCAGAGAGAAACCTCGGTGAACATGGCTGAGGAGCAAGACGCGCTCCCCCTCCCGTGGCGCCGGCTCGACCTCGTCGTCCGCCGGCAGCCTCCAGGACTTATGCACGAGCTGGCCGTGCTCTACCAGCTCCAGCAGGTCCCCCTCCGTCACTGTGGAGGGGAGAAAGTCTCCTTGGATCCATCCCGCCGGCAATGGCCGCTGCCGCCGCTAAGCAGCCGCCGCCTTGTTCTTCTTCTTCCTTGCCTCCATCTTGCTGGTCTGACCTTTGGTCATGGCAGCGATGGCGAGCTCTCGAGAAGGAGGGGAAGAGAAGGGTGTATGAGCGCATGAGGTGGAGAGGAAGACGGAGCAAGCAAGAGCAGAGGATTCAGCGAGCGTAACCGAAGGGTCTCGTAGACCAGAGTTAAATAGAGCACCGACTGGGTCGCTGGCGAGCGGGCCCGAAATCTTATCTGCCCAACCAGCCGCGGCAAAATCGGTGGAGGAGTTGAAGGCGCGAGGATCGAGGAGTCAAGCGCTACTCGAGCGCGCTGACGTCGCCCTCGCTAAGCGCGCGGAACCCAAAATTTGAGATCCCGGAAAATCCGCCGCTGTCAGTTGACCGGTCGCGTCAAAAGATGCCGCGAAAGCACTCGGTTCCCGACAGTCTGTTTCGCAAAACAGATCCACTCGGACCATTGGTCAGGAGAGATAAAATGGATAGAGGCAAGCAGCGCCCAAGCCGAACCTAGTCCAGTCGGATCTGAACCTCGAGCACTGCTTTGACGTTTCAACCCCAATCCATTCGGGGACTAATGATGGGGTCATAGTCCTAGGGTAGGGTCATAGGCCTGTCCTACAGGTCCTACCCAAGGACTACCCCACACAAGGGACAGGACCATAAGTATGCCCGACTGAATTAAGGTGCCCCCATCATCCAGTCGGTAACATGCCCAGAATCATCCAGTCGGAGACTAACATTCGGAGGACACCGGGCCTACCGACTGGATACACTCGGTGTGCCGTAACCTCTCTGGAGGGAAACTGCTGTACGTTTCCGGGTGCATTTACTAGCATTTAGAGCAGACGTTACCTGTAACGTACGCATTCAATCGCCACTACTCCACCCTTGAATCAGAACCGTTGTGGAGGGCAGCGCACTCTATATAAGCCGCCCTCCCCCACTGGTAAAAGGGTTATAAAAACATTGTACTCCATATTACACTGCGTAACAAGCTCCGAGAGCACTGAGACGTAGGGCTATTACCTCCACCGTAGAGGGGCCTGAACTCATACAACCTCGCCGTAGCTAGGACTCTGCCCATCTCATTCGTACCCTACACATCTACTGTTAGGCTTATACCCACGACAGTCTGCACACTTAAGGTTCGACGTTGTTTTATGCGTATTTGAGTTATATGGTTGGTTACCGAATGTTATTCAGAGTCCTGGATGAGATCACGGACGTCACGAGGGTTTCCGGAATAGTCCGGAAACGAAGATTGATATATAGGATGACCTCATTTGATTACCGGAAGGTTTTCGGAGTTACCGGGAATGACGAATGGGTTCCGGGTGTTCACCGGGGGGCAACCCACCCCGGGGAAGCCCATAGGCCTTGGGGGTGGCGCACAAGCCCTTGGTGGGCTGGTGGGACAGACCAAGAAGGCCCTATGCGCCATAGGAAGAAAATCAAAGAGAAAAAGAAAAAAAAGAGGAGGTGGGAAAAAGGGGAAGGACTCCACCTTCCAAACCTAGTAGGATTCGGTTTGGAAGGGGAGGACTCCCCCCCCCCCTTGGCTCGGACGACCCCCTTGGGGCTCCTTGAGCCTCAAGGCAAGGTCCCCCCTCTCCCACCTATATATACAGAGGTTTTAGGGCTGATTTGAGACGACTTTGCCACGGCAGCCCGACCACATACCTCCACGGTTTTACCTCTAGATCCTGTTTCTCCGGAGCTCGGGCGGAGCCCTGCTGAGATTAGATCACCACCAACCTCCGGAGCGCCGTCACGCTGCCAGAGAACTCATCTACCTCTCCGTCTCTCTTGCTGGATCAAGAAGGCCGAGATCATCGTCGAGCTGTACGTGTGCTGAACGCGGAGGTGCCGTCCGTTCGGCACTAGATCGTGGGACGGATCGGGGGACGGTTCGCGGGGCGGATCGAGGGACGTGAGTGTTGGAAATATGCCCTAGAGGAAATAATAAAATGGTTATTATCATATTTCCTTGTTCATGCTAATCTTCTATTGTTCATGCTATAATTGTATTAACAGGAAACAGTAATACATGTGTGAATAAATAGATCACAATGTGTCCCTAGCAAGCCTCTAGTTGGCTAGCTCGTTAGTCAATAGATGATCATGGTTTCCAGATCATGGGCATTAGATGTCATTGATAACGGGATCACATCAGTGGGGGAATGATGTGACGGACAAGACCCAATCCTAAGCCTAGCACTAGATCGTATTGTTCGTATGCGAATGCTTTTCTAATGTCAAGTATCTTTTCCTTCGACCGTGAGATTGTGCAACTCCCGGATACCGTGAAGTGCTTTGGGTGTATCAAACGTCACAACGTAACTGGGTGACTATAAAGGTGCACTACGGGTACCTCCGAAAGTGTCTGTTGGGTTGGCACGAATCGAGATCGGGATTTGTCACTCCGTGTGACGGAGAGGTATCTCTGGGCCCACTCGGTAGAACATCATCATGAGCTCAATGTGACTAAGGAGTTAGTCACACGATGACGTGCTACGAAACGAGTAAAGAGACTTACCGGTAACGAGATTGAACAAGGTATTGGAATACCGACGATCGACTCTCGGGCAAGTTCTATACCGACAGACAAAGGGAATCGTATATGGGATTGATTGAATCCTTGACATCGTGGTTCATCCGATGAGATCATCATGGAGCAAGTGGGAGCCACCATGGGTATCCAAACCCCGCTGATGGTTATTGGCCAGAGAGGCGTCTCGGTCATGTCTGCCTGTCCCCCGAACCCGTAGGGTCTACACACTTAAGGTTCGATGACGCTAGGGTTATAGGGAATTGTTATACGAGGTTACCGAAAGTTGTTCGGAGTCCCGGATGAGATCCCGGACATCACGAGGAGCTCCGGAATGGTCCGGAGGTAAAGATTGATATATAGGACGGATAGTTTCGGACACCGGAAGTGTTTCGGGCATCACCGGTAACGTACCGGGACCCCCAGGACCACCGGAGGTTGTCCCGGGGGACCACCGAAGGGGGGCAACGACCCCGGGAGGTAAGGTGGGCCAAGTGGGGGTGGGAACCAGCCCCTAGGTGGGCTGGTGCGCCTCCCCACTCAGCCCATTGCGCAAGGGATAGAAAAGGGGGGGGGGCAAACCCTAAGCCAGGTGGGCCTAAGGCCCACTAGTGGGTGCACCACCCCCTCCTCCCCCCTCTGGCCGCCGCACCACCCATCTGGGAGGGCTGCCGCACCCCCTAGGGTGGGAACCCTAGGGGTGGCACCCCCTCTCCCCTTCCCCTATATATAGTGGGCACTTTTGGCCATTGGAGGACATGGTTTTCCCTCTCTCTCGGCGCAGCCCTGCTCTTCCTCCTCCTCCTCTCCGCCGGTGCTTGGCGAAGCCCTGCCGGGAGACCTCGTCTCTCCATCGACAACATGCCGTCGTGTTGCTGGACTTCTTCCCCATCCTCTCCCTCCTCCTTGCTGAATCAAGGTGCGGGAGACGTCACCGGGCTGCACGTGTGTTGAACGCGGAGGTGCCGTTGTTCGGCATTAGATCGGAATCGCTACGAGTACGACTCCATCAACCACGTTCTAGCAACGCTTCCGCTTAGCGATCTTCAGAGCTATGAAGATGCTCTTACCCCTCTCTCGTTGCTGGTCTCTCCATAGGAAGATCTGAACATGCGTAGGAAAATTTTGAATTTATGCTACGTTACCCAAGAGTGGTATCAGAGCCAGGTTTTCTATGCGTAGATTCTATGCACGAGTAGAACACAAAAGTTGTGGGCGATGGTTTGTCAATTTGCTTGCCGTTACTAGTCTTATTCTTTTCCGGCGGTATTGTGGGATGAAGCGGCCCGGACCGACCTTACACGTACGCTTACATGAGACTGGTTCCACCGACAGACATGCACATCGTGCATAAAGGTGGCTAGCGGGTGTCTGTCTCTCCTACTCTAGTCGGATTGGATTTGATGAAAAGGGTCCTTATGAAGGGTAAATAGCTTTGGCATATCATCGTTGTGGCTGTCACGTAGGTAAGAAGGCGTTCTTGCTAGAAACCCCAATCAGCCACGTAAAACTTGCAACAACAATTAGAGGACGTCTAACTTGTTTTTGCAGGGTTTTGACATGTGATGTGATATGGCCAAAGTTGTGATGTTGCATGTATGATGTATGAGATGATCATGTTATTGTAATAGGTTTCACGACTTGCATGTCGATGAGTATGACAACCGGCAGGAGCCATAGGAGTTGTCTTAATTTATTGTATGAGATGCAACGCCATGTGCTTACTACTTTTACTTCATTGCTAACGGTTAGCCATAGTAGTAGTGATAGTAGTAGTTGGCGTGACGACTTCACGGAGACACGATGATGGAGATCATGGTGTCACGCCGGTGACGATGATGATCATGCGATGCCTGAAGATGGAGATCGAAAGAGCAAAGATGATAATGGCCATATCATGTCACTATATGATTGCATTGTGATGTTTATCATGTTTTACATCTTATTGCTTAAAACGACGGTAGCATAATAAGATGATCCCTCTTAAAATTTCGAGAACGTATTCCCCTAAGTGTGCACCGTTGCGAAGGTTCGTTGTCTCGAAGCACCACGTGATGATCGGGTGTGATAGATTCTAACGTTCACATACAACGGGTGTAAGCCAGATTTACACACGCGAAACACCTAGGTTGACTCGACGAGCTTAGCATGTACAGACATGACCTCGGATACAAGAAACCGAAAGGTCGAACATGAATCGTATGGTTGAATACGATTAGCATGAAGTTGCTCACCATGGTGACTAGTCCGTCTCACGTGATGATCGGACACGGGTTAGTCAACATGGATCATGTATCACTTAGATGACTAGAGGGATGTCGATTTAAGTGGGAGTTCATACTTAATTTGATTAAATGAACTTAATTGTCATGAACTTATTCTAAAGGTTGTCTTTATAAATATTGTAGATGTCCAACGTCAACCTCAACTTCAACGCATTCCTAGAGAAAAACAAGTTGAAAGATGATGGTAGCAACTATGCGGACTGGGTTCGCAACCTGAAGCTCATCCTTGAAGCAGCTAAAAAGGCTTATGTCCTTAATGCGCCGCTAGGTGACCCTCCCGCTCCCGCAATAGCCCAGGACATTCTGAACGTCTGGCAAGCGCGGAGTGATGACTACTCTCTGGTCTGGTGTGGCATGTTATACAGTTTAGAAACGGGGCTCCAAAGGCGTTTTGAGCAACACGGGGCATATGAGATGTTCCAGGAGCTGAAGCTAGTTTTTCAAGCTCATGCCCGTGTCGAGAGATATGAAGTCTCCGACAAGTTCTTCAGCTGTAAGATGGAGGAGAACAGTTCTGTCAGTGAGCACATACTCAAAATGTCTGGGTTACACGGTCGTCTGACTTCACTTGGAGTCGAACTACCGGATGATGCTATCATTGACAGAATCCTCCAGTCTCTCCCACCAAGCTACAAAGGCTTTGTGCTGAACTACAACATGCAAGGGATGGAGAAAAGCATTCCCGAGTTGTACTCGATGCTCAAGTCTGCAGAAGTAGAAATCAAGAAAGAGCATCAAGTGTTGATGGTCAACAAGACCACTAGTTTCAAGAAAGGCAAGGGTAAGAAGAACTTCAAGGAAGACGGCAAAGCTGTTGCCGCACCCGGTAAGCTAGATGCCGGAAAGAAGAAAAAGAACGGACCCAAGCTTGAGACTGAGTGCTTCTATTGCAAGGGAAAGGGTCACTGGAAGCGGAACTGCCCCAAATACTTAGCGGACAAGAAGGCCGGCAACGTTAAAGGTATATGTGATATACATGTTATTGATGTGTACCTTACCAGCGCTCGTAGTAGCTCCTGGGTATTTGATACCGGTGCTGTTGCTCACATTTGCAACTCAAAGCAGGAACTGCGGAATAAGCGGAGACTGGCCAAGGACGAGGTGACGATGCGCGTCGGGAATGGTTCAAAGGTCGATGTGATCGCCGTCGTCACGCTACCTCTACATCTACTGTCGGGATTAGTTTTAAACCTTAATAATTGTTATTTAGTACCAGCTTTAAGCATGAACATTGTATCAGGGTCTTGCTTAATGCGAGACGGCTACTCATTTAAGTCACAGAATAATGGTTGTTCTATTTATATGAGTGATATGTTTTATGGTCATGCTCCGCTGGTGAATGGTTTATTCTTGATGAATCTCGATCATGATGTTACACATATTCATAGTGTGAGTACCAAAAGATGCAAAGTTGATAATGATAGTCCCACATACTTGTGGCACTGCCGCCTTGGTCATATCGGCGTCAAGCGCATTAAGAAGCTCCATACTGATGGACTATTAGAGTCTCTTGACTTTGAGTCATTTTACACATGCGAACCATGCCTCATGGGCAAGATGACTAAGACTCCATTCTCAGGAATAATGGAGAGAGCAACCGACTTATTGGAAATAATACATACTGATGTATGTGGTCCAATGAACGTTGAAGCTCGCGGTGGTTATCGTTATGTTGTCACTCTCACCGATGATTTGAGTAGGTATGGGTATATCTACTTGATGAAGCACAAATCTGAGACGTTTGAAAAGTTCAAGGAATTTCAGAGTGAGGTTGAGAATCAACGTGACAGAAAAATTAAATGTCTACGATCTGATCGTGGAGGAGAATATTTGAGTCACGAGTTTGGCACACACCTAAGGAAGTGTGGAATCGTTTCACAACTGACGCCGCCTGGCACACCGCAGCGCAACGGAGTGTCTGAACGTAGTAATCGCCCTTTATTAGATATGGTACGATCTATGATGTCTCTCACCGACTTACCGCTATCATTTTGGGGATACGCATTAGAAGCTGCAGCATTCACTTTAAATAGGGCACCGTCTAAATCCGTTGAGACGACACCGTATGAACTATGGTTTGGCAAGAAACCTAAGTTGTCGTTTCTTAAAGTTTGGGGCTGCGATGCTTATGTGAAGAAAGTTCAACCAGAAAAGCTCGAACCCAAAGAGGAGAAATGTGTATTCATAGGATACCCTAAGGAAACTATTGGGTATACCTTCTATCTTAGATCCGAAGGTAAAACCTTTGTTGCCAAGAACGGATCCTTTCTAGAGAAAGAGTTTCTCTCGAAAGAAGTAAGTGGGAGGAAGGTAGAACTTGATGAGGTAATTACACCCCCTCTCGAACAGGAAAGTAGCGCAGCGCGGGAAGCAGTTCCTATGGCTCCTACACCGACTAAAGAGGAAGTTAATGATGATGATCATGAAGCTTCGAATCAAGTTACTACTGAACCGCGAAGGTCCACAAGGGCACGCTCCACACCAGAGTGGTACGGCAACCCTGTGATGGAAATCATGTTGTTAGACAACGGTGAACCTTCAGACTATGAAGAAGCGATGGCGGGCCCGGATTCCAACAAATGGCTTGAGGCCATGAAATCCGAGATAGGATCCATGTAAGAGAACAAAGTATGGACTTTGGTGGACTTGCCCGATGACCGGCGAGCCATAGAAAATAAATGGATCTTCAAGAAGAAGACTGATGCAAACGGTAATGTAAGCGTTTACAAAGCTCGACTTGTCGCAAAGGGTTTTCGACAAATTCAAGGAGTTGAGTACGAAGAGACTTTCTCTCCCGTAGCAAAGCTGAAATCAGTTCGAATCATGTTAGCAATTGCCGCCTTTTATGATTATGAAATTTGGCAAATGGACGTCAAAACAACATTCCTCAACGGGAACCTTAAGGAAGAGTTGTATATGATGCAACCAGAAGGTTTTGTCGACCCTAAGGGTGCTAACAAAGTGTGCAAGCTCCAGCGCTCCATCTATGGGCTGGTGCAAGCATCTCGGAGTTGGAACATTCGCTTTAATGAGGTGATTAAAGCGTTTGGGTTCATACAGGTTTACGGAGAAGCCTGTCTGTACAAGAAAGTGAGTGGGATCTCTGTAGCTTTCCTCATACTGTATGTGGATGACATATTATTGATGGGGAATAATATAGAGATGTTGGAGAGCATATAGGCCTATTTGAACAAGAGTTTTTCAATGAAGGACCTTGGGGAAGCTGCATACATATTAGGCATCAAGATCTATAGAGATAGATCGAGATGCCTCATAGGTCTTTCGCAAAGTACATACCTTGACAAGATATTGAAGAAGTTTAAGGAAAACTCAAAGAAAGGGTTCTTGCCAGTTTTGCAAGGTATGAGATTGAGTAAGACTCAGTCGCCGACCACGGCAGCAGATAGAAAGAAGATGACTTCTGTCCCCTACGCTTCAGTCGTGGGCTCTCTAATGTATGCCATGCTGTGTACCAGACCTGATATAAACCTTGCCATAAGTTTGGTAGGGAGGTACCAAAGTGATCCCGGTACGGAACACTGGACAGCGGTCAAGAATATCCTTAAGTACCTGAAAAGGACTAAGGAAATGTTTCTCGTTTATGGAGGTGACGAAGAGCTCGTCGTAAAGGGTTACGTCGACGCTAGCTTCGACATAGATCCGGATGACTCTAATTTATAGACCAGATACGTATATGTGTTTAATGGTGGGGCAGTGAGCTGGTGCAGCAGCAAGCAAGAAATCGTGGCAGCATCTACATGTGAAGCGGAGTACATAGCTGCTTCAGAAGAGGCTCATGAAGGAATTTGGATGAAGGAGCTCATCACCGACCTTGGAGTGGTTCCAAGCGCGTCGGGTCCTATGACACTCTTCTGTGATAACACTGGAGCCATTGCCATAGCCAAGGAGCCCAGGTTTCACCGGAAGACGAAGCACATCAAGCGCCGCTACAACTCCATCCAGGACCATGTCCAGAGTGGAGTGATAGATATTTGTAAAGTACACACGGATCTGAATATTGCAGACCCGTTGACTAAACCTCTTCCACGAGCAAAACATGATCAACACCATAATGCTATGGGTGTTCGATACATCACAATGTAACTAGATTATTGACTCTAGTGCAAGTGGGAGACTGTTGGAAATATGCCCTAGAGGCAATAATAAAATGGTTACTATCATATTTCCTTGTTCATGATAATCGTCTATTGTTCATGCTATAATTGTATTAACAGGAAACAGTAATACATGTGTGAATAAATAGATCACAATGTGTCCCTAGCAAGCCTCTAGTTGGCTAGCTCGTTAGTCAATAGATGATCATGGTTTCCTGATCATGGGCATTAGATGTCATTGATAACGGGATCACATCATTGGGGGAATGATGTGATGGACAAGACCCAATCCTAAGCCTAGCACTAGATCGTATTGTTCGTATGCTAATGCTTTTCTAATATCAAGTATCTTTTCCTTCGACCGTGAGATTGTGCAACTCCCGGATACCGTAGGAGTGCTTTGGGTGTATCAAACGTCACAACGTAACTGGGTGACTATAAAGGTGCACTACGGGTACCTCCGAAAGTGTCTGTTGGGTTGGCACGAATCGAGATCGGGATTTGTCACTCCGTGTGACGGAGAGGTATCTCTGGGCCCACTCGGTAGAACATCATCATGAGCTCAATGTGACTAAGGAGTTAGTCACATGATGACGTTCTACGGAACGAGTAAAGAGACTTACCAGTAACGAGATTGAACAAGGTATTGGAATACCGACGATCGAATCTCGGGCAAGTTCTATATCGACAAACAAAGGGAATCGTATACGGGATTGATTGAATCCTTGACATCGTGGTTCATCCGATGAGATCATCATGGAGCAAGTGGGAGCCACCATGGGTATCCAGACCCCGCTGATCGTTATTGGCCAGAGAGGTGTCTCGGTCATGTCTGCCTGTCTCCCGAACCCATAGGGTCTACACACTTAAGGTTCGATGACGCTAGGGTTATAGGGAATTGTTATACGAGGTTACCGAAAGTTGTTCGGAGTCCCGGATGAGATCCCGGACGTCACGAGGAGCTACGGAATGGTCCGTAGGTAAAGATTGATATATAGGACGGATGGTTTCGGACACCGGAAGTGTTTCCGGCATCACCGGTAACGTACCGGGACCACCGGGACCACTGGAGGTGGTCACGGGGGACCACCGAAGGGGGGCAACGACCCCGGGAGGTAAGGTGGGCCAAGTGGGGGTGGGAACCAGCCCCTAGGTGGGCTGGTGCGCCTCCCCACTCAGCCCATTGCGCAAGGGAGAGAAAAGGGGGGGCAAACCCTAAGCGAGGTGGGCCTAAGGCCCACCAGTGGGTGCGCCACCCCCTCCTCCCCCCTCTGGCCGCCGCACCACCCATGTGGGAGGGCTGCCGCACCCCCTAGGGTGGGAACCCTAGGGGTGGCCCCCCCTCTCCCTTCCCCTATATATAGTGGGCACTTTTGGCCATTGGAGGACACGGTTTTCCCTCTCTCTCGGCGCAGCCCTGCTCTTCCTCCTCCTCCTCTCCGTCGGTGCTTGGCGAAGCCCTGCCGGGAGACCTCGTCCCTCCATCGACACCATGCCGTCGTGTTTCTGGACTTCTTCCCCAACCTCTCCCTCCTCCTTGCTGGATCAAGGTGCGGGAGACGTCACCGGGCTGCACGTGTGTTGAACGCGGAGGTGCCGTTGTTCGGCACTAGATCGGAATCGCTAGGAGTACGACTCCATCAACCGCGTTGTAGGAATGCTTCCACTTAGCAATCTTCAAAGGTATGAAGATGCTCTTACCCCTCTCTCATTGCTGGTCTCTCCATAGGAAGATCTGAACATGCGTATGAAAATTTACCCAACAGTGAGGACGTTCAACTACATCAACCGCGTTCACTAACGCTTCTGCTGTGCGATCTACAAGGGTACGTAGATCGGAAATCCCCTCTCGTAGATGGACATCACCATGATAGGTCTTCATGCGCGTAGGAAATTTTTTGTTTCCCATGCGACGTTCCCCAACAGTGGCATGATGAGCTAGGTTCATGCGTAGATGTAATCTCGAGTAGAACACAAAAGTTTTTGTGGGAGTTGATGTGCGTTTTGCTGCCCTCCTTAGTCTTTTCTTGATTCCGCGGTATTGTTGGATCAAAGCGGCTCGGACCGACATTACTCGTACGCTTACGAGAGACTGGTTTCATCGCTACGAGTAACTCCGTTGCTCAAAGATGACTGGCGGGTGTCGGTTTCTCCAACTTTAGTTGAATCGGAATTGACTGAGGAGGTCCTTGGATGAGGTTAAATAGCAATTCATATATCTCCGTTGTGGTGTTCGCGTAAGTAAGATGCGATCCTACTAGATACCCATGGTCACCACGTAAAACATGCAACAACAATTAGAGGACGTCTAACTTGTTTTTGCAGGGTATGCTTGTGATGTGATATGGCCAACGATGTGATGTGATATATTGGATGTATGAGATGATCATGTTGTAATAGTTAATATCGACTTGCACGTTGATGGTACGGCAACCGGCAGGAGCCGTAGGGTTGTCTTTAAACTAACATTTGTGCTTGCAGATGCGTTTACTATATTGCTAGGACGTAGCTTTAGTAGTAATAGCATGAGTAGCACGACAACCCCGATGGCGACACGTTGATGGAGATCATGATGATGGAGATCATGGTGTGACGCCTGTGACAAGAAGATCATGCCGGTGCTTTGGTGATGGAGATCAAGAAGCGCATGATGATGGCCATATCATGTCACTTATGAATTGCATATGATGTTAATCCTTTATGCACCTTATCTTGCTTAGAATGACGGTAGCATTATGAGGTGATCTCTCACTAAAATTTCAAGACGAAATTGTGTTCTCCCCAACTGTGCACCGTTGCGACAGTTCTTCGTTTCGAGACACCACGTGATGATCGGGTGTGATAGACTCAACATTCACATACAACGGGTGCAAAACAGTTGCGCACGCGGAACACTCGGGTTAAGCTTGACGAGCCTAGCATGTGCAGACATGGCCTCGGAACACATGAGACCGAAAGGTCGAGCATGAATCGTATAGTTGATATGATTAGCATAGAGATGCTTACCACTGAAACTATTCTCGACTCACGTGATGATCGAACTTGAGATAGTGGATTTGGATCATGTACCACTCTAATGACTAGAGAGATGTACTTTTTGAGTGGGAGTTCTTAAGTAATATGATTAATTGAACTAATTGTCATGAACAGAGTCTAATGGTCTTTACGAATTACGATGTAGCTTGCGCTATAGCTCTACTGTTTTTTATATGTTCCTAGAGAAAATTTAGTTGAAAGTTGATAGTAGCAAACTTTGCAAAGGATTGTCCTCGTTGCTGCGCAAAAGGCTTATGTCCTTAATGCACCACTCGGTGTGCTGCACCTCGAGCGTCGTCTGTGGATGCTGTGAACATCCGACATACACGTTTCTGATGACTACACGATAGTTCAGTGCAAAATACTTAATGGCTTAGAAGCAAGGCGCCGAAGACGTTTTGAAACGTCACGGAACATAAGTGATGTTCTGAAGAGATGAAATTGTGATTTCATGCTTGTGCCCTTGTTAAGAGGTACGAGACCTCCGACAAGATTCTTTGTCCACAAAGTAAAGGAGAAAAGCTCAATCGTTGAGCGTGTGCTCAGATTGTCTGAGTACGACAATCGCTTGAATGAAGTGGGAGTTAATCTTCCAGATGAGATAGTGATGGTTCTCCAAAGTCACTGCCACCAAGCTGCGAGATCTTCGTGATGAACTATAACATATCAAGAATAGATACAATGATCCTTGAGCGATTCGCGATGTTTGACACTGCGAAAGTAGAAATCAAAAAGGAGCATCAATAGTTGATGGTTTGTAAAACCACTAAGTTTCAAGAAAGGCAAGGGCTAGAAGGGATACTACGTGAAATGGCAAAACAGTTGCTGCACTAATGAAGAGACCCAAGATTAAACCCAAACCTGAGACTAAGTGCTTCTGTAATGAGGGGAACAGTCACTGAGGCGGAGCAACTCTAGATACTTGGTAGATAAGAAGGCTGGCAAAAGTCGAAAGAAGTATATTTGATATACATGATGTGTACTTTACTAGCACTCCTAGTAGCATGAGGGTATTGGATACCGGTTCGGTTGCTAAGTGATTAGTAACACGAAATGATAGCTACGGCATAAACGGAGACTAGCTAAAGATGAGGTGACGATACGTGTTGGAAGTGTTTCCAAGATTGATATGATCAAAACATCGCACGCTCCCTCTACCATCGGGATTGGTGTTAAACCTATATAATTGTTATTTGGTGCTTGCGTTAAGCATGAACATGATTGGATCGTGTTTATTGCAAAACAATTAATCATTTAAAGAGAATAATGGTTACTCTATTTGCTTGAATAATCACCTTCAATGGTTTATTGAATCTCGATCATAGTGTTACACATGTTCATGATATTGGTGCCAAAAGTTACGAGGTAATGATGATAGTACCACTTACTTGTGGCACTGCCGCTTGAGTCATGTTGGTATAAATTGCATGAAGAGGCTCCATGCTGATGGATATTTATACTCACTTGATTTTGAATCACTAGTGACATGCAAATCATACCACATGAGCAAGGCCTTGTTTTCATTGAGATGATACAAGATAGTAACTTGTTGGAAGTGATACATTTTGATGTATGCAGTCCAATGGGTGCTGAGGCACGCAGTGGATATCATTATGTTCTTACTTCAATGATGATTTGAGCTGATACAAGCGTATTTACTTAATGAATCACAAGTCTGAAATATTGAAAAGTTCAATTCTGTTTCGGAGTGAAGTTCGTCGTAACAAGAGGATAAACTGTCTCCGATATGATCATAGAAATGAATATCTGAGTTACGAGTTCTGGTACGCAGTTAAGACAATGTGGAAATTGTTTTGCAGTTCATGCCACCTGGAACATCATAGTGTGATGATGTGTGTGAACGTCATAGCCACGCACTATTTGGTATGGTGCATGCTATGATGTCTCTTATCGAATTACCACTATCGTTTATGGGTTATGCTATGATGTCACTTTAAATAGGGCACCGCGTATTTCCGTTGAGATGACACAGTATAGACTGAGGTTTAGAGAAATCTAAACTGTCGTTTCTTGAAAGTTTGGGGCTTCGACACTTATGTGAAAAAGTTTCAGTCTGATAAGCTCGAACCCAAAGCGGATAAATGCATCTTCATAGGATATCCAAAATAGTTGGGTACATCTCCTATCTCAGATTCGAAAGCAAAGTGTTTGTTTCTATAAACGGATCCTTTCTCGAGGAAAGGTTTCTCTCGAAAGAATTGAGTGGGAGGGTGGTAGAACTTGATGAGGTTATTGAACCATCACTTCAACCAGTGCGTAGCAGGGCACAGGAAGTTGTTCCTGTGGCCGCTACACCAATTGAAGTGAAAGCTGATGATGGTGATCATCTACCATCAGATCAAGTTACTACAAGCCTCGTAGGTTGACAAGGTCGCGTACTACTGCAGAGTGGTACGGTAACCCTGTCTTGGAGGTCATGTTGTCGAGCAAGAGTGAACCTACGAGTTACGGAGAAAGCAATGGTGGGCCCGGATTCTGACAAATGGCTGGAAGCCATGAAATCCGAGAGAGGATCCATGTATGAAAACAAAGTGTAGACTTGGGAAGAACTACTTGATGGTCATAGGACTATTGAGTAAAGATGGATCTTTAAAAGGAAGACAGACGATGATGGTGATAAGTCACTATGAAGAAAAGCTCGACTTGTCGCAAAGATGTTTCCGACAAGATCAAACAGTTGACTATGATAAGACTTTCTCACTCGTAGCGATGCTAAAAGTCTGTTAGAATTATGTTAGTAGTTGATGCATTATTTATGAAATGTTGCACATAGGATGTCAAAACATTGTTTCCTCGACGGTTTCCTTGAGCAAACATTGTATGTGATACAACGAGGAGGTTTTGTCGATCCTAAAGATACTAGCAAGTATGCAAGCTCCAGCGATCCTTCAATGGAATGGTGCAAGCATCTCGGAGTTGGAATATACACTTTGATGAGATGATCAAAGATTTTTGGTTTGTACAAGGTTTATGAGAAACTTGTATTTCCAAAGAAGTGAGTGGGAGCACTATAGAATTTCGGATAAGTATATGTGGTTGACATATTGTTGATCAGAAGTAATGTAGAATTTCTGTGAAGCATAAAAGGTTGTTTGAGAGGAGTTTTTCAAAGGAATACCTGGATTGAGCTACTTGAACGTTGAGCATCAAAGATCTATGGAGATAGATCGAAAGCGCTTAATAGAAGTTTCAACAAGATGCATGCCTTGACAAGTTTTTGAAGGAGTTCAAAATAGATCAGCAAAGAAGGAGTTCTTGGTTGCGTTGTAAGGTGTGAATTTGAGTAAGACTCAAAACCCGACCACGGCAGAATAAAGAGGATAGACGAAGGTCGTCTTCTATGCCTTAGCCATGGACTCTAAAGTATGCCATGCTGAGTACCGCACCTGATGTGTGCCTTGCAGCAAGTCTGTTAAGAGGTACACAGAGTGAACCAGGATTGAATCACTGATCAGCGGTCAAAGTTATCCTTAGTAACTAAATATACTAAGGAATTTTTCTCGATTATGGAGGTGGTTAAAGAGTTCGTCGTAAAGGGTTACGTCGATGCAAGCTTTGACACTAATCCGAATAACTATGAGTAGTGAAACGGATTCGTATAGTAGAGTAGATGTTTGGAGTATTTCCGAATAGCACATAGTAGCAGCATCTATAAGATGACATAAAGATTTGTAAAGAACACATGGATTTGAAAGTTTCAGAACCATTGACTAAAACCTCTCTCACGAGCAAGACGTGATCAGACCCCAGAACTATATGGGTGTTTGATTCGTTGAAATCACATGGTGATGTGAACTAGATTATTGACTCTAGTGCAAGTGGGAGACTGTTGGAAATATGCCCTAGAGGCAATAATAATTAGTTATTATTATATTTCTTTGTTCATGATAATCGTTTATTATCCGTGCTATAATTGTATTGATTGGAAACACAATACTTGTGTGGACACATAGACAAAACACTGTCCCTAGTAAGCCTCTAGTTGACTAGCTCGTTGATCAAAGATGGTCAAGGTTTCCTGGCCATAGGCAAGTGTTGTTACTTGATAACGGGATCACATCATTAGGAGAATCATGTGATGGACTAGACCCAAACTAATAGACGTAGCATGTTGATCGTGTCATTTTGTTGCTACTGTTTTCTGCGTGCCAAGTATTTGTTCCTATGACCATGAGATCATATAACTCACTGACACCGGAGGAATGCTTTGTGTGTATCAAACGTCGCAACGTAACTGGGTGACTATAAAGATGCTCTGCAGGTATCTCCGAAGGTGTTCGTTGAGTTAGTATGGATCGAGACTGGGATTTGTCACTCCGTGTGACGGAGCGGTATCTCGGGGCCCACTCGGTAATACAACATCACACACAATCCTTGCAAGCAATGTGACTTAGTGTAAGTTGCGGGATCTTCTATTACGGAATGAGTAAAGAGACTTGCCGGTAAACGAGATTGAAATAGGTATGCGGATACTGACGATCGAATCTCGGGCTAGTAACATACCGAAGGACAAAGGGAATGACATACGGGATTATATGAATCCTTGGCACTGAGGTTCAAACGATAAGATCTTCGTAGAATATGTGGGATCCAATATGGGCATCCAGGTCCCGCTATTGGATATTGACCGAGGATTCTCTCGGGTCATGTCTACATAGTTCTCGAACCCGCAGGGTCTGCACACTTAAGGTTCGACGTTGTTTTATGCGTATTTGAGTTATATGGTTGGTTACCGAGTGTTGTTCGGAGTCCCGGATGAGATCACAGACGTCACATGGGTTTCCGGAATGGTCCAGAAATGAAGATTGATATATAGGATGACCTCATTTGATTACGGGAAGGTTTTCGGAGTTACCGGGAATGTACCGGGAATGACGAATGGGTTCCGGGTGTTCACCGGGGGGGGGGGGGGGGTGGGGGGCAACCCACCCCGGGGAAGCCCATAGGCCTTGGGGGTGGCGCACCAGCCCTTGGTGGGCTGGTGGGACAGCCCAAGAAGGCCCTATGCGCCATAGGAAGAAAATCAAAGAGAAAAAACAGAGGTGGTGGGAAAAAGGGGAAGGACTCCACCTTCCAAACCTAGTAGGATTCGGTTTGGAAGGGGAGGACACCCCCCTTGGCTTGGCCGACCCCCTTGGGGCTCCTTGAGACGACTTTGCCACGGCAGCCCGACCACATACCTCCACGGTTTTACCTCTAGATCGTGTTTCTGCGGAGCTCGGGAGGAGCCCTGCTGAGATTAGATCACCACCAACCTCCGTAGCGCCGTCACGCTGCCGGAGAACTCATCTACCTCTCCGTCTCTCTTGCTGGATCAAGAAGGCCGAGATCATCGTCGAGCTGTACGTGTGCTGAACGCGGAGGTGTCGTCCGTTCGGCACTAGATCGTGGGACGGATCGCGGGACGGTTCGCGGGGCGGATCGAGGGACGTGAGTACGTTCCACTACATCAACCGCGTTCACTAACGCTTCTGCTGTGCGATCTACAAGGGTACGTAGATCGGAAATCCCCTCTCGTAGATGGACATCACCATGATAGGTCTTCGTGCGCGTAGGAAAATTTTTGTTTCCCATGCGACGTTCCCCAACATCCTCCTCTTCTTCTTCTTCTTCTTCTTCTTCTTCTTCTTCTTTCTTTTATCTTTCTCCTCCTCTCCTCTTTCTTCTTCTTCTTCTTCTTCTTCTTCTTCTTCTTCTTCTTCTTCTTCTTCTTCTTCTTCTTTCTTTCTTTTATCTTTCTGCTCCTCTCCTCTTTCTTCTTCTTCTTCTTCTTCTTCTTCTTTCTTCTTCTAGTTTATTATTCTCTTATTTTCTTCTAAGTTTGACTACATAAAGCATGTAGAGTAGGAGCATAAGATACAATTCAGCGCAAACATACATGTTTCTATCACAATAGAACCTCAAAAGGCTAAGATCTAAGAGGTGGAAATAAAACTACATCAATGCTTCATGCATGAGGTTTATGTCAACACCTCCTATCTTCAGACCAAAAGCTTAACATGCAACTTCTGTCAAAAATGCGCATTTACTTCAAATGCAAATCTATCATTTCTTTTTTGGGGCCAATACCCTTCTTCATCTATCATTTCTTTTTTCTATCTATTTTTTTTCTTTTCTATCTACTTTTTCTACTTAATAAACTAACTATATAATTTAACATAAACACAGAAGAAGAAAAAACTAACTATCCAATTTAACAGAAAAAACACAAAATAAACCAACTATCTAATTTAAAAGAAAAAACAAGAAATAAAGCGAAAAAGAAAAAAACTTACCTGCGTAGGGGCAATGGGCGGCCGGGGCGGAGGGCAGTTGGAGGAGGGGAGGGCGAGCTCCGGTCCTGGGCGGCGGGGAGGAGGTGCGGGGGGAGGAGGGGAGGGCGACCTCCGGCCGCACGGCGGTGGTGGGCCGGAGCGGCTCCGGTGGTGGCGGCGGTGGCACTCGGGTGGGCAGGGCACGGGAAGGAGGGGCGCGTGGAGGACGGGCGTGGGGAGGAGTTGCGCGGGGAGGAGGGGAGGGCGAGCTCCGGCGAGCTTCGATGGTGGTGGCGGCGGTGCTGGAGTGGGCAGTGCGCGGGGAGGAGTTGCGCTGGGGTGCGTGGGCAGTGCGCGAGTTGGCCATTAGGGGAGCGGGGGGTGGGGGCTGGGCGCCATTAGGGGGAGCTCCTTTGCTGTCTGCAAAGGCTGGGAGGCAGACGGCAAAGGGGTGGGTGGGGTGGGCGCGAGTTGGCCGTTAGGGTGGCGCCCCTTTGCCGTCCGCGTGCTCTTTGCCATCCGCCTTTAGGGCCTTTGCCATGCGTCAGCAGACGGCAAAGAGGTGGCAGACGGCAAATAAAACCTTTGCCATCGGCAACCTCTTTGCCGTCCGCTTTGTACCAACTGACAGCAAAGAGCATCTTTGCCATGCGTCAGCAGATGGCAAAGGCACGGCAGATGGTAAATATATCAATTCCAGTAGTGATTAGAGCTATAATGGGTGAAAAAGACCCTGCAAAATTCATCCCTGACGTGCTAAGGCGGCTCTCAACAATCCACAAGAAAATCGAGGAACTGGATAGGTCGGCTGCCCGAAAAGGTGCTATAGCTGCATTCAGCCGGGCTTTGGCGTACGCATCTGAACTCAAACCAGAAGAAATCACTCGAGGTTTCCCTGAAACCAAAGAAGACGGATCGTGTTTTAATCAGGAGGATTATGCCAATTGTGTAAGGGAGACTCGTGTGCCGGCAAGTCACCTATTAGGAAAAGTGACCCTGAAGTCTTATCAGCCGGGTTACAGTGATGACAACGTACGAGTTCGACCTCCGAGTTATGAGCCGACCATCTTAACTCCTCAATGTCGTAAGCCTCTCTTTGCCCCTGAAGTTGACCTATCCCCAATCTTGCCCGAAGAAGCTGAATTCCATGCTTTAACCCTTTGCAATTGGGATATGGGCAATCTTCAAATCCAGGACCCAGAAGACCCGCCGCAGGATAACACGGAGGCGACTTAGCCACCCAGATTTTCTCGAAGGTGACCCGACACAGCTTTATGACCGGAGAAAATATGTAATTGCATAAAACTTTGGACGCAACTCCTTTGGACTCTCTGTAGCCTTGTAATAGACATAGGGTCAAAACGTATGTTCCGTGTTATGCTTTTGTGCATGCTGAAACTTTTGGCATCGCTTTTGTAATATAAGACCCCTTTCTGAAATTGACTGTCCTGCAGTTGGATTTTTCCTTCATAAGAAAATCACTTCATAGCCACAATGCTTTGCATGAATCGGCCAAAATGTTGAATCCTTCCCTAGAAAACATAACACCATATAGGGCATCAAATTAGTATAAATAAGTCGGCTCAGTGAGTCACGACAGGTATACGGGCTTGCAAGGCTCTAGTCATATCCTAAGATAGGTTTGTGAAATAACCTTTATAATTTAGACTGACGGATGAGGTTCAAGTTAGGCTTCAATGAAGTAGGTTCCATGAACCTATGGTTTTTCTATTTTCCATATGCCGGCTCTCACACGACACCTCAGTGTTTTAACATTGACAAGTCAGGGTCCACAATGGATTGACTCGCCAAGATTACATGGGGCCAATAAGGGGAGCCACAAAGGCGTATAGTCTAGTATAACCATTATATATCGGTATTTTTCGCTAGCCAAATGGGTAAGAAAGCAGAATTCAATGAATTGGAAGCCCCCAAGTGACTTATGATCAGGGAAAAGCCAAGCATAGGATTGCATAAGACAATGCTATTACTGCAAAACAACCTAGGAACCAATACCACTAGGCAAGCAGGCTTGATTCTCAAGAACATAAATTGGCGCCTATGTTTGAACCATGCATCGTGGCAACTGGTTGTCTTTGGCTTATCAGTATCCATGTTTGAATGATCGCAACATGGCGGTTCATCTTCTTTGATACTAATAGCGTCCATGTTTGAATGACCTCCTTGGCAGCGGCTCATCCTCTTGGGAGGCTTATGAAAACAATAAAGACTCGTGCACATTATGTAGGCTGAAACGGCAGAAACCCTCAATGTCGTGGGTGACGGCTTTATTGTCTTGATAAAAGTAATACAAAAACTAAATTATGTACATGGATAAGGAGCCAAAGGCTCTAAGTATAATAAGGCCTAAGGTGGGCAATGTTCCACGGCCAGGTCGTCTCTTCCTCCGAAGTTGGCTTATGTGGACGAAGGTCTATCAGATAATAGGATCCATTATGGAGAATTTTACTGACGACAAAAGGACCTTCCCATGAGGGTGATAGCTTGTGCATGTGTGTGTGATCTTGAATTAATTGAAGCACTAAGTCGCCCTCCTGGAAAATACGGCTATTAACTCTTCGGTTGTGATAGCGGCGTAGGTCTTGTTGATATATAGCAGACCGTGTTGCAGCCTAATCACGCTCTTCCTCTAAGGTGTCCAAAGAATCCTGATGTGCTGCTCATTATCTGCCTCCACACAAGCCGCGACTCGTGGAGAATCATACCTTATATCACTAGGTAAAACCTCCTTAGCCCCATAAACAAGAAAGAAGGGTGTGTAACTAGTAGATCTGTTTGGTGTAGTCCTGATACTCCAGAGCACTACAGGGAGCTCCTCGACCCAACAACCCGAAGTACGTTGTAAGGGAAACATATGTCGGGGTTTGATCCCATGCAGAATCTCCTAATTAGCTCCCTCAGCCTGACCATTAGACTACAAATGTTTTAGTGAACATCTTATAAGGTGGTATTTCGTATCCATGTGCTAAAAAGTACATAAAATGAAATCCCTTTGCAACAGATAAGTTTTCGTATGCAACCCTGATACTTCGAAAGAGATTGTCCGTTTTGTACACAAAGTGCCTCGAGTTTTTGTCGTAACCCTCTCAACTTTCTAGCACATGCTATGTGGGTGAAATGATGATACGATGCCAACTTTCAACCTTTTCAGAGTTCATTTGTAGTGCTTTTAAATTTCATGGTCATTTATCTCAAAAAAGCAGTAAATGCATGAAAAATACCAAATGAAGTCACAAATTGTTGAAAAATGATGATGTGGGTTTGAATGGTGTATTTTGAACACACAAAAGTCTGGACTACAAATAAGTTCATAAAAATGAAATCCCTTTGTAACAGATGAGTTTTCGTCTCAAAACCCCGAAACTTCGAAAGAGATTGTCCGTTTTGTACACGAAGTGCATCCAGTTTTTGCCGTAACCCTCTCAACTTTTTAGCACATGCTATGTGGGTGAAATTATGATACCATGCCAACTTTCAACCTTTTCATAGTTCATTTGTAGTGCTTTTCAATTTCATGGTCATTTAGCTCAAAAAAACCAGTAAATGCATTAAAAATATCAAATGAAGTCAAAAATTGTTGAAAATTGATGATGTGGCTTTGAATGGTGCATTTTGAACAAACAAAAAGTCTGGACTTCGAATAAGTTCATAAAAATGAAATCCCTTTGTAACAGATGAGTTTTCGTATGAAACCTTGATACCTTGAAAGAGATTGTCCGTTTTGTACACGAAGTGCATCCAGTTTTAGTCGTAACCCTCTCAACATTTTAGCACATGCTATGTGGGCGAAATTATGATACCGTGCGAACTTTCAACCTTTTCATAGTTTATTTGTAGTGCTTTTGAATTTCATGGTCATTTCGCTCAAAAAAGCAATAAATGCATTAAAAGTACCAAATGAAGTCGGAAATTGTTGAAAATTGATCATATGGCTTTGAACGGTGCATTTTGAATACACAAAAAGTCTGGACTTCAAATAATTCCATAAAAATAAAATCCCTTTGTAAGAGATGAGTTTTCGTATGAAACCTTGATACTTCGAAAGAGATTGTCCGTTTTGTACACGAAGTGCATTCACTTTTAGTCGTAACCTTCTCAACTTTTTAGCACATGCTATGTCGGCGAAATTATGATACCATACCGACTTTCAACCTTTTCAGAGTTCATTTGTAGTGCTTTTCAATTTCGTGGTCATTTAGGTCAAAAAAGCAGTAAATGCATTAAAAACGCCAAATGAAGTCGGAAATTGTTAAAAATTGACCATGTGGCTATCAATGGTGCATTTTGAACACACAAAAAGTCTGGACTTCAAATTATTTCATAAAAATGAAATCCCTTTGTAATAGATGAGTTTTCGTATGAAACATTGATACTTCGAAAGACATTGTCCTTTTTGTACACGAAGTGCATCAAGTTTTTGACGTAACCCTCTCAACTTTTTAGCACATGATATGTGGGTGAAATGATGAAGCCTTGCTAACTTTGGACCTTTTCGGAGTTCATTTATAGTGCTTTTCAATTTCATGGTCGTTTAGCTCAAAAAAGCAGTAAATGCATTAAAAATACCAAATGAAGTTAGAAATTGTTGAAAATTGATGATGTGGCTTTGAATGGTGCATTTAAAAAAAATTGTGACAAAAAATAAAAAAAGAATCACTAAAAACAGTAAGTAGGAACAAAATAAAATAAATAAAGTACAAAACAAAACTAAAAAATAGTTTTTTTTAAATGCCACCTAGTGGGCCACCACTTCGTGAATACGACTAGATACCCAACCAGCTGGTTGGGCCAGGATTCAGGCCCGCAGAAGGCCCAATAGGCCCACATGCGGTGACAAATAAGGCCTGGAGCCTGCATTTGTGAGGTGCTCGATAGGGTGTGCGCAGCAACGCTTATAAACCACTCACGAGTTCTCTCCGCTAGCGAGGTGGGACTAAAAATTTGGCCCAGCCAGCACCACACTTTGGTCCCGGTTGGTGGCTCCAACCGCGACCAATACCTAGCTTTCGTCTCGTTTGGAGCCAACAATCGGAACTAAAGGTCTCTTCATCCCGCCCTTTTGGGCTGATGAAAATTGATCTGTAGTCCCGGTTTGTGGCACCAACCGGAACCAATGCCACCCTTTCATCTCAGTTGGAGCCACCAACCGGTACTAAAGGTCTCTTCTTCCTGCCGTTTTGGGCTGACGAAAATTGACCATTAGCCCCGGTTGGAGCCACCAACCGGGACGAAAGGTTGGCATTGGTTCCGGTTGGAGCCACCAACTGGAACCAAAGGTGTTCGCATATATGGCGAGACTTGTCGAAATTTCCACCAACTCCTATTTTCCCCGTTCTCTTCTCTCCTTCGGTTGAGAGGAGCCCGTCGCCGCCGGCCCGCGCCTCCTCCATGAGCCCGTCATCACCGTCGTTGTCGCCCCCGAGCCCGTCGTCGCCCCGAGCCCATCGCCGTCGTCGTTGCCCCGAGCCCATCATCGTCGTCGTCGCTCCCGAGGCCATCGCCGTCGTTGTTGCCCCCGAGCCTGTCGTCGCCGCCCCGAGCGTGTCGTCGCCGGCCTGTGCCTCCTCCTCGAGCCTCTCGTCATCGTCGCCAGCGCGACCCCGAGCCCTTCATCGTCGCCCATCACCACCAGAGCATGCACCCGTCCCCACCGTCTTAATCAGGTGATATAACATGTAAGAGAAAAAAACTAAAGAAAGAAAACCACATGGATCTTAACGTAAGATTCCGCGGATATATCATAGATTGGGACTTAACGAGGTCTTAATCGACTCAGACTTAGCAAGACTGTTTGAGGTTAATAGATAGTTTGCGACAAGTAAAGGCAACAATTCGCCTCAATGAATAGCAATTTCTCTATAAAAAAGGAAAATGAATCGCTTTTCATCCAGATAGTAGTAGAAGGTATCCGCAAACATGGTCGCCATAATCTGGCGCCCCGAATGCAACAACAACGCACACGAGTGCGTGCTAGCTATGTAGCACGATGCTCGCCCTATGAGCACATCTTTGGAGTCGCCCGACCTAGAATTCGGTACCTGATACGTCTCAAACGTATCTATAATTTTTGATGGTTTCATGTTGTTATCTTGTCAACTTTGGATGTTTTATATACCTTTTATATCTTTTTTGGGACTAACTTATTAATTCAGTGCCAAGTGCCAGTTTCTGATTTTTTCTGTGTTTTTGAATCTTTTCAGATCTGATTTTGGAACGGAGTCCAAACGGAATAAAATCCCCGAAATAATTTTTTCCAGAACAGAAGAAGATCGGGGGACTTAAGGGCCAAGGCAGGAGGCCCGCAGGGAGCCCACAAGCCCTGACGCTGCGGCCAGGGGGGTCGCGACGACCAGGCTTATGGCCTCCCTGGCGCTCCCCTGCCCTAGCTCTTTGGCGTATAAATTCCCTAAAATCCCAGAAAAAATCAGGGCGTCCACGAAACTACTTTTCCGCCGCCGCAAGCTTCCGTTTCTGCGAGATCTCATCTGGAGACCCTTCACGGTGCCCTGCCGGAGGGGACTTTGGAGTTGGAGGGCTTCTACATCAACATCATCGCCTCTCCAATGACTCGTGAGTAGTCCACTTCAGACCTACGGGTACGTAGTTAGTAGCTAGATGGCTTCTTCTCTCTCTTGGATCTTCAATACTAAGTTCTCCATGATCTTCATGGACATCTATCCGATGTAATCCTCTTTGGTGGTGTGTTTGTCGAGATCCGATGAATTGTGGATTTGTGATCAGATTATCTATGAATTATATTTGAGTCTTTGCTGATTTCTTATATGCATGATTTGATATCCTTGTAAGTCTCTCCGAGTCTTGGGTTTTGTTTGGCCAACTAGATCTATGATTCTTGCAATGGGAGAAGTGCTTCGTTTTGGGTTTATACCGTGCGGTGACCTTTCCCAGTGACAGAAGGGGCAACAAGGCATGCATCATGTTGTTGCCATCAAGGGTAACAAGATGGGCTTTCATCATAGATTTGAGATTGTCCATCTACATCATGTCATCTTGCTTAAGGCGTTACTCTGTTCTTATAAACTCAATACACTAGCTGCATGCTGGATAGCGGTCGACGTGTGGAGTAATAGTAGAAGATGCACAAAGTATCAGTCTACTTGTTTTGGACGTGATGCATATAGATATGATCATTGCCATAGATAACATCATGACTTTGCGCGGTTCTATCAATTGCTCGACAGTAATTCGTTCACCCACCGTCTACTTGCTTTCATGAGAGAAGCCACTAGTGAACACTACAGCCCCCGGGTCTATTCACAACTGTCGCCTCCACTTTTAATTTTACTTTGCTTTGTTTACTTTTTGCTTTCAGTTCTCACTTTGCAAACAATCTAAAAGGGATTGACAACCCCTTCATAGCGTTGGGTGCAAGCTCTTTGTGTTTGTGCAGGTACTTGTGACTTGACGCGATCCTCCTACCGGATTGATACCTTGGTTCTCAAACTGAGGGAAATACTTACCGCCGTTGTGCTACATCACCCTTTCCTCTTCAAGGGAACACCAACGTAAGGATCCAAGGCCACGGGGAATCCTTTGCATATTTGCCAAGGAAGTCCCTATAGGCGTAGCCCGTAGCAGAAGGATTCCTGGCGCCATTGCCACAGAAGGTCTTTTGTTGCCGTAGCAGTACCCCGAACATTATAAGCAAAGAGCGTCGTGCCAGCTAAACCCACGTGATACACACACTATGCCACACGGTCAAATGATATGTAGCTAGCATGTAAAGTTCTTGAATATTGTTTTGTATAGAATCCGTTGTTTGACATTCATGAGAGAGGTGGTCTAGACGTCAAACATTCATGTTTGCATATTAATTGCCACGTTGTAATATTTGCAGACACTATGGATCCAAGAAACTTTGAACAAGAACAGCTGTTGGGTGAGATAATCCGCGACGGAGTTGACTTTGATTATTATCTCAACGACACCGATGGTATGGAAGGAGAGGATGACGGCTTCGCAGATTGAACAATGGAGAAGGAAGGACATGATCATGATGGCTCCGGTGACCGAATGTCAGAGGAAGAAGGCGACCATGATGATGGCTCCGGTGACCGAACAGAGGAGGGAGCTCTTGCAAAGTCCGGATCAAGCCAAACTTCGATTACGAGACGAGGCCCGAAGAGAAGGTTGCGCAAGGATGAAAAGTTCACGATCTCAGAAATCTGTGATGATGGCCTACAGATTCAACCCAAGCGAACCAAGGACGCATTCTCTGCTCAATGCAGAACTGTTGTTAGGGACAACATCCCGATCAGCATCAAGCAATGGAATAAGCCTAAGGGCGACGACATCCCTGACGGTGATTATGTCACCGATAGGCAGAAAGATAATCTTTGGACCGCGCTGAAGGCAAATTTCACCCTACCGCCGGAGGAGGATCCGAATAAGCCAGTTAAGAAAATGGCTCATCTATTCAGGAGGTGGAGGAAATAGTTGAAAGCAAAGTTTGTCGACAAAGGGGAGATTCCATAATTCATCGGCCAATTTGAGAAGATGAGAGATCACTGGCCCGCATTTGTGTCCTACAAAACATCAGACAAGAGTAAGCAAATGCCACAGACAAACAAGAAAAATGCTGCAAAGAAGCAGCATCACCATCACACGGGGTCAGGTGGCTACCTCAAAGCCCGTGTGTTGTGGGACAAAGCTGAGAATGACCTGATTGCTAAAGGGGTCTAACACAGGCATTGAATTGGCCAGACCGTTCAAGGACTTGGTTCTTCGGGGTTGGGGGAAATTTGGACCCTGAAACAGGGAAGTGCCATTGGACGAACGAGCAACTTGCAATACCCATCAACAAGCTTCAGAAGTGTATCACTTCAGCGCAGGAAGGGTCGTTCATTCCTGACAGAGAGAAGGACGAGCTGACTGAGGCCCTTAGGAATCCTGAGCACCCTGGACGAACACGAGGGACACCGGGCTCCGTTCCGTGGAAGGTTGGGTTTCTCGACGGAGGCGGTTACAGAAGCCGAGAGAGAAAGAGGAAAGCGGAGCTGAGTGACATGGAGAAGATCAGTGCAAGACTACAAAAGCTAGAGGACCTTGAGAGACAGCAAGCTACCCCAGAAGCTACCCCGCCATCTCATCGGAGAAGTAGCGTGGCTTCCACAGAGCTCGTTCAGCCTGACTTCACGGCTCCTATCTACCCCGTGGATACTATCACGGAGGCTCAACATTCCGAGCTTATGACGAAATACCGGAACCTCACTTGCAAGGCTGCTATCGGCTCTGTTCCACCTCCCCAACCCAACAGAACTTTTCACTGCCTTCCGATTCCTCATGGCTTTGTTGTTGTGATGGTGGGTGAAGTAATGGAGGGATTTGAGGAGCTCGAGCTTGACCACCCTACAAGTGAAGGGGAGAATAAGCTGGTTCATGCTGCAAGGAGTACATGTCTATGGCAGAAGGAGTACATCAAGCTTCCAAACTGGACGCCTCCGGCGAGTCATTGCACTCGGCCTCATCCTCCTCCTCCTCCCCCGGTGAGTCAGGGCACTCCGCCTCCTCCTCCTCCTCCACCGGCGAGTCAGGGCACTCCGCCTCCTCCTCATCCTTCGGCGAGTGATCAGGGCACTCTTCCTCTTCCTTCGGCGAGTGATCAGGGCACTCATCCTCCTCCTATGGCAAGTGATCAGGGCACTCCGCCTCCTCCTCCTCCTCCGACGACGACGAGTGATCAGGGCACTCATCATCGTCGTCGTCCTCCTCCTCCTTCTCTCAAGCGGAAGACCGCCGCTCCGGCGGCTAGCAGTGATGCAAGGTTAGCAAAATGAAGAAGTGGGAAAACAATTCCCCAGCTCGGCCAACAGGAGAAGCAATCTTGCCCCCACTACTAGGGAAAACCCTAGTAGTAGTGCCGGTTTTACCCTTAGTAGTAGAGTTGGGGCTAGCGGTACTGCTAACGCGCTACACCTAACTCTTAGCAGTAGCACTGGATTGAAAGCGCTACTGGCATCTACGCTAGAAGTTGCGTTGGAATAAGTAGAGCGCTACTGTTAATATTCCAGCGCTACTGCTAATATTCATGCTTTTAATATTTAATTCGCATTGTATTTGTGTCTGCCCTACGTATTTGTGCATGCTCTGTACAGTGGTTTCATCATATCATAATAAACATGCATAATTTGCATCACATCATACACATAAAGTACTCCCTCCATCCCAAAATTCTTGTCTTATATTTGTTTAGATAAGATGTATCTAGTCAAATTTATTATTAATTAGATACATCCATTTCTAGACAAAGCTAAGACAAGAATTTTGGGACGGAGAGTGTATCATGTCATATAACTCATCATCATCTTACGTACTCATCTAACAACTCATCATCATCTTAATCATATACCAAGTTATCATATGATACACATAAAGTAAAACAGAGAAACATCATAATAGTCATCATATGCATGCATCCTAATCGATCATGTCAAGTTAATATAAACCAGAATAACTTGTGTCTCATAAGACCTAGTCCTCGCTCTTAGGTATAATGCCATAAAACAGAATAACACCTATGTCTCCATGATGAAGCATAGAGATCCAACGGTCTCCAACTTGTGGCTTGCGATCCTTCTTTATTTCTCTCCATGCTTCCATTTGGAGCCTTTTGATTTTGATTTGAGGTTACTCGAGTATGGAGCATCGAGCCCAGCCCTGAGCGGGCTTTTAATTTTCATATGACCTTCTGGGTGCATCAACAGAAGCGCTACATCATGTGGCAGTTGCTGTTGAAGAACATAATAATAACCTAGTTAGCAATGTAATCAACACCATATATTCAATAGTAGAGCATACTTAATTAGGAAACTCTTATCAAGATATTTCGGCGAATGTCATCCGGCCTCAAGCTATGCACTAGTGGCATGTAAAAGGTATAATTTTGGCCAATAACAAAATTATACGGGAAGGTATCCCTAGAAACCAGAACACCAACAAGAAAGTAGAAAAGAACATCCTTCTCCTCCCAAGTTAGATGTGATCCAAATGTATAGTGTGTTGTGTCAATTAATTTCCGTAATTCACTCGAAGAAACGAAATAAGCTGTAAATTATAATTTAACAAATTTAGTATATGGATGAACACCAACTATTTCTAAATATAGAATGCAAATTACTTGACAAATATGGTTGAGAAACTCACATGGAGGTAAAACAGGAAGCATATCGACAACCACCCAAATGTCGATCCTGCCTAGCATATTATCTTCAGGACGAAGATCGAAGGTTATTTCCATACCCTCCTGAAATCCATATGCCTTGCATAGATCTTCCCAATTTGGGCACCCAAATTCTCTTTGAAAAACTGAATTAAATACTTTGATAACAAATGTATGACCATGTATTGTCCTCATGTTAGCGCTCCTCGTCTCAATTCTCTCGTGGTCTTCGAAACTGAGCCTCTCCAACACATATATTCTTGCATGGCAAGGGAGGAACATATCTCCATTCTCGCCAAGCTTCATGCTGAAGAACCTATCGTCTCGCAGGTGAGGTGTGTCGCACATACCTCGACAGTCGCCGCAATATTCACACTCCCAATATTCAACGTCAGACATTTCCTGTTTTAATGTGGTAAATGTGTAAACAACAACTGTGACACTATATCGAAAGAATTGAACATCTATATATAAACAGAAGCATGAATAATAAAAAGGGACCTATATTTGGTCGGAATGTTAATTCATTACCCTTTGTGGCAATTCCCAAGCACTCCATATGTCCTAGTTTCTAGCACTAGTCATGATGAAATTCACGGAAATTTTTGGCATGACCTTTCCTAAATAGTGGACATATGGAGCGCCTGAAATTTGCCGGAACGGAAATGAATCAACATTCCGGCAAAACATAGGCCACTCGGACTTTTCGGCAAAACTTAGCACAACTTAGCAAGCAAAAGTGAGAAACTCACTATTTTTATGCATTAACACCAACAAAAGGATGATATTTGTAGGTTGGTGAAATATGTATATGCCCTTTTTCCTCTCCAAAGTTTAAGTAAGTTGTTTGAAACCATTGGTTGTCTAATTCAAACCTAATGTGCCTACTTACATGAAATTTACAAACATGATTTTTTTCCTTCTTTCTAGTTAGCCCATCAAAAGATTTTCAACAAACATATCTTGATTTTCTTATTAACATGCATCTCAAGATGACATCTTGAACCGATGGCCCTAAAATCAAAATGGCAGCAGCCTTGGGGTGCCTAGAGCGGGAGGGGAGGGGGCGGCGGCGCCTGGAGGGGGGTGGGGGGCGTACCGAAGCGGGATTGGGAGGGGGCTTACTGGAGCGGGAGAGGGGAAGGGGCCTTACCAGAGCGGGAGGGGAAGGGGGCGGTGGCGACGGCAACGACGACGATGAAGACGACGGCGAGGGAGGCGGCGCCAACGACGACGATGATGACGACGGCGAGGGAGGCGGCGGCAACGACGACGACGACGGCGGCGAGGGAGGCGGCGACGGCTTGAGATCGAGGAGAGTGGGGGTGGGGGAGTGGGGGAGAGTTAGGAAATTTTTAGGCACGACACGGGGTGTTAAATCAACAATGAGTAGCGGTGGTTCCGGAGCAGGACTACTACTATTGTACTTAGAAGTAGCGCTTTTACCACGCCGGCGTTGCTACTACAGCTACTGCGGTTACGTCGTTGGGCCCCTTTTAGCAGTAGCGCTGGATGCTACACAGCGCTACTCATATTGACCTTAGCAGTAGCGCAGGATTAGGAATGACGTGGCTACTATAGCTACTGCGAGTGGCCTCGTTGGTCCCTGTTTATCAGTAGCGCAGAATATAGTGCCAGCGCTACTGCTAAGGACATTAGCAGTGGTGCTGCGTTGTGTCCAGCGCTACTGCTAAATAGCACTAGCGTTTTCTACTTTCCAGAGCTACTAATAGGCTCCTACCTATAATGTTTTTCCTAGTAGTGCCCCCTCTCAAGGTGTCTAGCGATATCGTCGCTAATCCTTTGGGGATGGTCCCCGGTACAAATCCTGGTGATTACTTGGGGGATGATGTAATTTTTCAAATGGCTGAGGTAACAGAAGAAACATATGAATACCGACACGGGAAGCCTCTCGCCAAACCTGGTCATCCTCCTCTAACACCGATGATGCACAAATTGCATGAGTGGTACATGAATACGTGCCTGGATGCTGGGAGAGACACTATCTATATGGAAGTGAAAAGAGAGCACGAATTCATTGGAGCTCAAGTGATTTGTGTTCAATTTGTGGAGTTGTTTCAGTTGTACAATCAAGTGGCCCTCGACAAACAAATCGTGACTTCCTACTATTTATTGCATAGATCTATAGTTAAGTCTCTAGCTCAGCTAGTTCATTGCATGCATATATAATTATCCTCACTATATATATTATGCAGATTGAAGATCGTCGAATTAAAAAAAGCAGGAATCTTCGACGTTTGGTTCATTAACCTAGATTCCGTAAATGAATGGTCGGTACGACACGAACCCAAAGATAATGAGGACAACTTGCTAAAGTCGTTCCTTGTAAATCAAAACAAAAGGGAAATACTCTTTCCTTAAAACTGCATGTGAGTGTTGCTTTCTTCTCTGTATACTCGATTTCGCTTTACTCGAGGTTAAGTATAATATAATTGATGAGTTATATATGTGTGCGCAGGTACCACTATATTCTGCTATCCATTAAGCTCGACGGGGCAAAAGTAACTGTCTTAGACTCGAGATGTAAAGATCCCGATTATTATGCGGACATGACTAAAATGCTCAAGAAATAAGTTCAGTAAATACCGGGTCCATATCGGCATGTAACTTTCGTTAATTTCCTGATATCAAGTAATTATTTTCTTTGTCTGGCGCGATTTGGAAGAAATTCACTAATAGGGTACTCGGTCTAAAAAAGAGTTGCAAGCTACATACCCCAAAGTAAGTAGTACTAGCTAGCTCCGCGCATCTCTAATTGGTTCAAATTTTCATCAATATATCATTACGTAATTGATTGAACTCTATTCTCGTAAAGTGCTTGTACCAGCACAGTGGGACTGAGTTATGTGGATTCTATGTATCCGAGCGAATTCGCCTCTCAACCTCTGAGTAGGGGGGCATATCTGACAAATAATATCAAGTACGTAAATAATATTCACAATTTTATTTTATATATTACCATCAAATGTGTTGAGTTTTAATCATATATATTCATACGATCTGGTCCTAACACATGATCGCATACGAAACAAACCATCGCGCATTTCTCATATATATGCATACGATCAAGTCCTAACACAGTTCTGCTAGATGTGTTGAGTAGGGGGGCATATCTGAGAAATAATATCAAGTACGTAAATAATATCAAGTCCTAACACATGATCGCATACGAGTAATTCAAGAGGAATTGGCGGGATTCTTTCTTGACCACGTCATATCTAAAGACAGAGAATACTATATGGATTAATGATTGTATCTTAGGTAGATGATGTTAGAAATTGTAAAAGATGTTAGGGATTGTAAATGGTTTCCTTCATTTTCTTATTAGCTAGCATCAAAGTCTTTCTATATGTATAGTAGCTAGCATCGACCAAGCATGGAGAAAGAGAGAACACTTCTCTCTATTAGCTAGCTAACACAATATGAAACCACTAAATAACCCTCCAAAACCCCCAACCCCCCCCCCCCCCCAATTAAAAAAACAGCTCGGCCAGATGTTGACGCGTGGATTCCATTTGGTCCCGGTTGGTGTGACAAACCGGGACTAAAGTTCCTCCTGCCTGGGATCCCCGCAACGGCCACGAGGAGACACTTCTGTCCCGGTTCATAAGAAAACCAGGACAAAAGGTTTTGGGCTTTAGTCCCAGCCCTTTAGTCTTGGTTATGGAACCGGGGCTAATGGGCCTCTGGAACCGAGACAAATGGGCCTTTTTCTACTAGTGATGAGCCACCTTGCACTTCGTGCCTTGTATGTCAAAGCCCATCTTGAGTATGAACATTGAGCCGCCCCAACTTGACCTAGCCTCATAGGGTGGGTCACATGGCGGGATAATATCCCCAACACTATCAGTCCAAGATCGAGCAGCCAAATGATGAAGAACCAGAGATAAGCTACATGGTGCTTTTTGTCAAGGTGGCGTTCATCGAAGAGGCGGTGGAGTCTTCGTCCACCAACCACAAGACGAGGAAATCATTCCTCGTGATGTCACTTTCCCGCCGTTCTCCACAATTCCCTCGTCGTTCTCCTTTTCTCACGGGGTAGCGGTCTACGACCAAGGAATAGTAATCTTCGCATTCGATCTAATTTTTCTTCCCTTCATGCTTACAATCATGGTGTGAGTGTTAAGATACAAGTTTTATGGTAGTTGGATGTGAACTCTTTCGTATTTTAGAACATACTTGGCTTGGTGCAGTCAAGTTGTAGTCACTTGCTAATTGTTGCAGCCATTGTCTTCACTTTTTAATTACTATCAAGTTGTGACTTGCTTGAATAACTCTCTAAAAATAAAAATAGAGGTTATCACTTCTTCAAATATTAGGACTACTTTTGGTAGAGATGTTGGCCTAGTCATGTTGCAGTGTTGTATAGCCTTTTGCTTCACTTCCTATAAGTGCATCTTGCATGTACTATGGACTACGTTCTGTTTACTTTCGTTACATGCCCATATTGTGCTATGGACTAATTCCTAAATTGCAACAGTTATTTTGCATCTTGCAAAAGTCATATTAATTCAACATTGACTTATATGAACTTGGTATTCAAATTGGTATGTGTGGGTTGTTATGATAGATTGCCTTGTGATTCGTATGATAATGTCTATGACAAATTGCCTTGCCATTTTTAAATGAGTGTGCTGTGATTTTTCCAATACCGAATGTCATTACCTCTATATGTATTCAATCTGAAATTTTCAATTATTTATATGGTAAAGGTGGGAGCATGGATATGTTGCTGAAGATGCTGGGCCTCACAAACAAAAATCCCTTGCTCAACCTCAACATTAGAAGTTGTTTTGTATTTCTAGTTGTGTAAGTATTTCAAGTTATGTATTTCAATACCAAAAGTTGTTATGCGTTAGAAGTTCAGATATTTGTAGTACATGTAGTCTATAATTTGTGTTTTCTATTGTGTATTCTGGTGTGTGTGCATGTGTGTGTGGATCAAAGTCAAATATGTTTCTGATTCGTGTTTTGATGGCCTGATGCTCAGTTAAGCACCTTCTAGTAACATTGATCTTCTTATACACTACCATTGTTGTAGCTAGGAAGTGAGTTGGGAGTGAGTTTCTCGAGTGGTAGAAGTGAGGTGGTGGATAGGTGTTGTGGTAGTAGTTAAGTGGAGAAGTCAAGGGGAAAAGTTAAGTGGAGGTGTAGCGTGGTAGTGGAGAAGTGACTGTGAGGTGGAATGGAGTGTATCAGTTCATGATTTCATGAGGTTTGAGTAGTCATGAAGGGTAGCACATGTGTTGCAGTCAATGGTCAAGAGTGTCTTGAAACTTGTGGTAACCAAACTTTGATGATTAACATTTTAGATTAATTCGAAGACCAAATTAGCATCCAAGTTCAGAGCGATAAAGATAAATGGACACATTCAGATACGAGATAGATTAAGTGCATGACCAACTGAACATAGAAACATCATCACAAACACTAAATAAGCACATAGATTAAGATAGATTAAGTCCATGAGCAACTAACCATGTTGACTACATCAGAAACACACACTTCATATTACAAACCAAATACTACATAATAGAGGTAGTTAAGTATTGTTGCAGCATCTTTAATGACTGCCCCATCTCCATTGCTGCATTGTCACTCCCCCTTTAGGATACGAAGATGCTCGGAACGCTGAACTGGCCCATCCCCGTACTTTTTTTACTTAATATTCTTGGTAGATGAGCCGATTGCCTCCTCTCGTATCTGTACTTGCACCTTCGCCGCTACCCCTGGGGGCTCCAGCAACTGCTGCTGCTCCATCTCTAGCATCTGCATCAGAGGGAGCACCGACAAGATGATCTCAGCAAACACTAGTAGGAAAACCCTTACAGGTAGGACCCTGTTAGTAGCGCTCGAATATAGCACGCGCTGCTGCTAGTTAGCAGTAGTGCTGGATCTATCAAGCGCTACTGCTAAGGCCTTAGCAGTAGCGTTGGAATTGTAAAAAATGCTACTTCTAAATGGGACCCAACGAGCCCACCGACGGTAGGAGTAGTAGCAGCGCGCTCTTGTAAAAAGTGCTACTGCTAAGTAGAATATTACTAGCGCTCGGCGTGAATCAGCACTACTGCTATTGGGCCACACTTAACAGTAGCGCTGCCCAGAAAAGTGCTACTACTAAGACCAATAGCAGTAGCACCCTTTGGAAAGCAACGCTAATGCTATGTGTGGTTGGTGGCAGCTTTTAACGCACACACCCCTCTATCCCCCTTCCTTCCCCTTTGCCCTCTCCCTTCCTTTCTCTTGTCCTCTCTCTAAGTTACTTCTCCACCATTGTTGACCTTCTTCTTTCTTCCTTCTACCTGTCCTCTCTCCCCATTAATGCCCCTCCACCCTAATTCTCCTTCATAAATGACCTGTTCTAACTCTATCTTCCACTTTTATTTGGCTTTCCCTCCTTCCATACATATAGATCTATCTAGATCATCTCTCTCCCTCTCCACTAGTTTGCTAGAGTCAACTCTCCTCACAACAACTAGATCTAGCTATTTATTTGGCCGTGCACAATCTCTCTCAGGATATAGGTGAGTAAAAAGTTGTGCATTTCAATAATGGGAATATGTGTGTTTGCGATATGAAGGGATTTGTGTGAGTGACATGCCCTATCAGTTGCTTATGTTTTGCCAAAATGTCGATTTATTTCTGTTTCGGCAAATTTCGAGCAAACTTGATATGTCCTATTTTTAGGCAAGGTCATGCCAAGTTTTTATATGAATTTGATGCATGAATGCATTTTGTTTATCACCCTTTTGCTTGTTATACAGTGCAGTCATGAAGGTGACTGGAAGGAAGGTGGAGTGATACTTGCAATCCGTGGTGATGGACATGTATGCAAATAAACGGACTCAGATTAGATGTCCGTGTACAAGAAGCAAATAAGATGTAATTTTGGACCCTTTTGATTGTGGCAGTTTGAAGGCCCACTTGATGATCAATGGTTTCATGGATGTCTATACTCGGTGGATAAGTGAAGATGATGATGAGGACGTCCACATCTCAGGGAATAACGACATGGGACTAGACGAAGAGATGATCGATCGACATGAAGACGATGGCTCCGGACACGACGGCGGGGCAAAGTTCGGACATGGCGGAGAAGAGGCGACGGAGATGCCGCAGTCTTCGACGCAACTAAGTTCAGTCGTGCAAGACCCTCATGTTTGAGACCTCCTTCGCAAGGGTACGACTAGCAACAAAGTTGCTTCTATAGAGGAGGCCAAGTTGGGGCAACTTCAAGTAGACTCGAAGACTCCATTATATGATGGTTGCGATCCCAAGGTGACCCGCTTGAGTTTCATGCTCAAACTTCTAAAGACGAAGTCCACAAACAAATGGAGAAACAAAAGCCTCGACGAGCATTTGAAGTATCTACATAATAAACACTAGTGGGGACAGGGCCTATAGCCCCGGCCCGTAAGGGGCTTTAGTCCCGGTTCACCAACCGGGACTAAAGGGGCGGGACTAAAGGCCTAACCTTTAGACTCGGCCCTGTTACAAGCCGGGACTAAAGGTGCTCCACGTGGGCGCCTCGTAGCGCCCCACGGGCAGGACCTTTAGTCCCGGTTCGTTACACGGGCCGGGACTAAAGATTTTCAGATTTTGCTGGTTTTTGGGTTTTTTTGAATGAAATTATTTTTGGGTTTTAGGGGTTTTGGGTTTAGGTGTTCGGGAGATTAACGCGATGCCTCGTTTGGTGTTCAGGAATTAGTTTTCATATCATTTAAATAGAAATAATTATGCATATATATATAAGATTAACTTATCTTACAAGCGAGCATATATATACAATTATATGCTGATCTGAATTATCGGGACTAGAGCCCGTCTATTCGATTACATGGACAAACATTAGTAATGGCCCCTATTTACACTAAATCGTCCTTTGTCATCTATATCTTCCGTCCTCAGAAATCCCGCAAGCTCCTCTGTAACAGCAATCACGCGTTGCTTTGGTAGGACCTTCGTCCTCATGGCCGTGTGCTATATAAGAAGAGGAGATGAATATGAATATCAATCATGATAACAAAGAATGACGGGTAAAAATAGAGGTGTGAATGTTCATTGCTTACGTCGAATCTGTGATCCTTGAGCTCAGAGGTAAACGTGCGAATGGTCTCGCAAACATAGTATCCGCATAGATGCGTTCCCCGTGGCTGCTGGTCGCACTTTACGAGAATAGAATATATATAATCAAAATAATAATCTAGCATCATAAATTTATTGAAAATTAATAGAAGTATATCATACTACTACTTACCTAAGCCGCTCTAAAGGTCAGCTTCTCAGGAAATTTACCGAGAGTCACGCACTTGAACCGCTTCCAAACCCTGCCCGATAAGGATAATGATTTGCTAAGTTTTTCATTAATTGATATATCAGAAAATCATCAAAAGAGACCGATAGAGCGCAAGAATGATTTAAATTATCCTTGGAGCATGTCCTGCAGGCTTTGGAACTGTTTCAAGGGTCTCGATAATGGGTCGAAGGCATCAATTCTTCCCTTATCAATTTGAATGTCCAACAGAATCCAATGGAAGCTGCACATGTATATATATATATATATGTGTGTGTGTGTGTGTGTGTGTCAGTAACTTATCAATTACACTTATAAGTGAATGGACACAACAGAGTAAAGACCCTCACTTGAAGTTGTATGGAAACAGTATGTGGTCACAGAAATTTTGATCTGTTAAAAACCATAGAAGGTTTTCCTCCGTCTCCTTGGGATAACTAGTTAGCGTCGCTATATGTATTTTATCTAGGTCAATAAACCCAATATTTATGATGCGCTTACTTTTACACTCCAGAATCTTCATTCTGCATAATAGACTACAAGTTATATATAGACAATGAATTGAAATAACTAAACAAGTTATATGTAGACAACAAATTGAAAAACGTACAGACAATAGCAACTCATAAGCGATTTGTCGAGGGCGTCGCCATTGTACATCTGGAAGAGTTCATCAAAGTCGATATGGATTTCTTCGGGGCGGCCGTAGTACTCCTGTGGGACACTCAACACGATCATTGTTCTCCCATTCTTTGATTCACTTAAGTACCATTTATGCAAGTAACGCATATTTGTTGGGAGATCATCTTTGCTGACTAAAAGGCTCACCCATGAAAAACTTTGGCTTAGGGGCTACCACAGCCTTGGGTATCTTGTCGTCTTGGGAAGACATCAATTCTTCAACCGAGATACCACATGCAGCCGCCAACTCCTTTGCTCTTTCTAAAGCTAGCCCCTGCACCGGAGGGGGAACATTCTCGGTTAACACCTTGAGGGGTGGGATCGACTGTTTGGCCTGTTGTCCAAGCTGAGGAACGTCTGATTTTTCTTGCTTGTAGTTGAACTGCTCTTTTTCACTTCCTTCTGCAATGTGCGTGTATAGTCATCAGGCTTATGGTGTAAGTCATAAGGTTTGATAGGAATATTAGCATGACGTACCTTTGGGAGGGGCGACCGTTTGCGCTTCGGGGTGCTCTGTGGCTTAGGAATCGTCGGCGGAGCGTTCTTGGTGGCACGCTCCCGCTTAGTATCCGGAGCGGGCGGCGGCGGAGATGGACGACCCAAGTCCGGCGACGGTGATCGAGATCTTCTCTTTTTCACTTCCTTCTGCAATGTGCGTGTATAGTCATCAGGCTTATGGTGTAAGTCATACTGTGATGGAAGGGTCGTGAAGTATTTTGCAAATGCTATTTGCTTCTAGGTGTATTCCGGGCGGGGCTCGGGTTCCTTCTTTTTCATCTGCGCATCATGATGTTCCTTTGCTATCCTGGCGTTTTCCTCGGGGGTACGATCATAAGGTCCGATAAGAATATTAGCATGACGTACCTTTGGGAGGGGCGACCGTTTGCGCTTTGGGGTGCTCTGTGGCTTAGGAATCATCGGCAGAGCGTTCTTGGTGGCACGCTCCCGCTTTGCATCCGTGGCAGGCTCAGGCTTTGTATCCGGTGCGGGCGGCGGCGTTGCGTTCTTGGTGGCACGCTCCCGCTTTGTATCCGTGGCAGGCTCAGGCTTTGTATCTGGAGCGGGCGGCGGCGGAGCATTCTTGGTGGCACGCTCCCGCTTTGTATCCGTGGCAGGCTCAGGCTTTGTATCCGGAGCGGGCGGCGGCGAAGCGTTCTTGGTGGCACGCTCCCGCTTTGTATCCGTGGCAGGCTCAGGGATTGTATCCGAAGCGGGCAGCGGCGGAGCGTTCTTGGTGGCACGCCCCCGCTTTGTATCCGTGGTAGGCTCAGGGTTTGTATCCGGAGCGGGCAGCGGCGGAGTGTTCTTAGTGGCACGCTCCCGCTTCGTATCCGTGGCAGGCTCAGGGTTTGTATCCGGAGCGGGCAGCGGGGGAGCGTTCTTGGTGGCACGCTCCCGCTTTGTATCCGTGGCAGGCTCAGGGTTTGTTTCCGGAGCAGGCAGCGGCGGAGCGTTCTTGGTGGCACGCTCCCGCTTTGCATCCGCCCTCTATCATTCTTCATTCATTGTCGGGCGGGGCCTCAGATTCAGCCACGCTGCTTTTCCGCTTAGATGTGGCGCCGGTAATATCAAGTGCAGGATCTTCCTGGCGCGGTACTCCTCTAAGCTCATCAATCTGCTTTTGTTGCTCGTTAATCTTGGAAAGCAACTGGTTGAACTTGTCATTCTCCTCATCCTGCGGCCGCTTCTTTGCTCTCTCTCGCCTTCTGTAAGTGTCTTGGTCTCTGGCAAACCCAAGCCACCACGGGTAAGATGGACCGAAGCCTCGCGTTCGTCCTCCATGTTCGTCATTGCCGAGGACCAGTGTGAGCAAATCTTTATCTCTATATGCAGTGAACTTTCTTTGTCCCTCCTTAATTTCTTTCACTATCCTTTTCCAATTCTCCCTGGGTATCCTAAGATTGTCATTGCAGATGAGGTCCCCTGTTTTTTGGTCATACGACCCACCATGCGCAAGGAACCAATTTCTTGCTCTTAATTCCCACTCATCATGGAGTGGTTCAGGTACGATGCCTTTATCTATCAGATCTTGCTCTTTCTTTTCCCACTTTGGGATGGCAGTCTCATAGCCCCCTGGCCCCAGCTTGTGGTGATATTTCTTCTTGTCGACATTTATCTTGTTCTTTTCTGATAATGCCTGGGCATCTTCTGACTCCTTGTACTCTTGAAATTCCTTCCAGTGATTCGCCTGCTTGGCTAGATAGCCCTCGAATACTGGCACTTTCTTTGTCTTCAGATAGTTTTTCCATAGCTTCTTCTTCCAGCTACGGAACAGTTCGGCCATCTTTTTTAGAGTCCACTGCTTGACTTTGGCCCTCAGTTTGTCTGCGGCGTCTTCATTCTCACATTCTGGCAGGTTGAAATGTGACATGAGATCATTCCAAAGATTATCTTTGTACCTTTCAGCGACATAGTCACTATCGGCTGCCCCTTTGCGCTTGTTCCACTCCCGAACGCTGATCGGGACGTGATCCCTAACGAGAACTCCGCATTGCTTCTTGAATGTGTCAGCGGCATTCTTAGGAAGCTTGAGTTCGCCCGTAGGCATTATCAGCTCAAAGGTGTAATGCGGCCGTGCATCCAACTTTCTAGTCGGGCCTCGTTTCGTAGATTTGCTCGATGTGGAGGCCAAAGAGGGAGAAACATTCGTCAAATGAATGTATATGTATACAATATAGAGCTATCTCCAATATTTTTCACATATTACAAGTGATTGTCGAACTTCATATGTATACCTCGCCGGACTTTATTATTTCTTCACCGGCTTCTCCACCGGCTTCTCCATCTGTGGAGCTATCACCTTCTCCGTCATTGGACCTATCTCCTGCCCCATCGGCTTCATCTTCGTGTCGCTCGACCTCCATTCCATATCCGGAGTCATTTAGATATGACGTCGGAGATTCGGTTGGTTCAACGTCGGGGCCGTCTTTGATTATTTCTTCGAGAAGTTCTTCCTCTTCGAGGTTCCTGATATGTGGATCCATAGTTCTGCAAAAAACGGACATTTTATTAACTAATAAACTAACAAACTATATAAGAGGGGTTGGAAACTTCGAAGGCTCGTTTTATATAGGAGGACCTTTAGTCCCGGGTCTTGGCTAGAACCTAAACTCTAAAATACCAGTTGGGCGGAGCCCAGTCCCGGACACTTAAGCATATATAATAGCAAAATTAAACTAGTTATATTAATTTTCTTGCTAAAAATAAACTATTAACACTTAAGCATATACAATAGAAAAATTAAACTATCAACACTTAAGCATATACAATAGCAAAATTAAGCAATAATCTAAGAAACACTATTAACACTTAAGCATATACACTATACAATAGAAAAATTAAATGACAAAAAAAATATTTCTTCTTCTTGTAACCCTAAACTAATTTTTCCTCTTCTTCAATTTCTCCTCTTCTTCTACTTCTTCTTCTACTTCTACTTCTCCTCTTCTTCTACTACTTCTCCTCTCATCTTCTTCTATTTTTCCTCTTCTTCTCCTCTCCTCCTCTCCTTATTCTCCTTTTTCTTCTTTTCTTCTCCTCCTCTTCTTATTCTCCTTTTTCTTCCTTTCTTCTCCTTTTTCTTCCTTTCTTCCCTTTTTCTTATTTTATTCTCCTTTTTCTTCTTTTCTTCTCCTTTTTCTTCTTTTCTTCTCCTTCCCTTTTTCTTCCTTTCTTCTCCTATTTCTTCCTTTCTTCTCCTTTTTCTTCCTTTCTTCTATTTTCTTCCTTTCTTCTCCTTTTTCTTCCTTTCTTCTCCTTTTTCTTCTTTTCTTCTCCTTTTTATTCCTTTCTTCTCCTTTTTCTTCTCCTTTTTCTTCCTTTCTTCTCCTTTTTCTTCTTTTCTTCTCTTTTTCTTCCTTTCTTCTCCTTTTTCTTCCTTTCTTCTCCTTTTTCTTCTTTGCTTGTGCTGGCCGGAGTGTTGGGGAGGAGGGGGCGTGGGGCTTACCGGCCGGAGGTGTCGACGGCGCGCGGCGAGGAGGACGGCGGCGCGTGGCGAGGAGGGCGGCGCGCGGCGAGGACGACGGCGACGGCGAGGACGACGACACGCGGCGGCGAGCAGGACGGCGGGCAGCCTGATGGCGTCGTCGAGTTCGTCGCTTGCCGCGCCGGGCAGGAGAACGAGAGGAAGAAGAAGAGAAAATGGACGATTTGGGTTTGAAATTTTCTAACTCCCGCTTATACAGGTGAATCTTTAGTCCCGGTTCGTGGCTCGATCCGGGACGAAAGCCCCTTTAGTCCCGGGTGGAGCCACGACCTGGGACTAAAGACCCTTTTTCGGCTGTCCAGAAGGTGGGAAGTAGGGGCCTTTAGTCCCGAGGAGTGGCTCGATCCTGGACTAAAGACCCCCTTTAGTCCCGGGTGGAGCCACGACCCGAGACTAAAGGCCCTTTTTCGGCTGACCAGAAGGCGGGAAGCAGGGGCCTTTAGTCCCGGGGCGTGGAAAGAACCGGGACTAAAGTTTTGTCTATATAAACCCTCGCCCTTGCCCACCATATCCCCTGTTTTTTGGTTGTTGAAGTGTGACCATGCCATGCTCTTGCCACTCTAGTTCATGCACATGACGTGTTCGATGAAATGCCCGAGCCACTCTACTTAAGCTTTCTCCTCTCCAATCTCGACCTCCAAGCTCCATTTTCCTTAATATTTGTCTAGGTTTGGCCGTGCACCAACTGCGAGCACCACCGTGGTGAGCCTCTTGTTCTTATCTTCTTTTTAAAATCAAAAAAATCTTACTTGTATGATTTAGATACATACTTGTATAAATTACTCACTTTCATTATTTTTTGTTATTATATAGTGCGATGGTTTTGGTATCCGCCTCCGTCGGCCCTCGTCCTGTCTATGATTCGGATGTGGTATATATTATCTTTTATAACTATTTGTTTTATTTACTGTTTATGACAATTATGACGACCAATGTGACATATATATTTTTAATCTAGGAGGTATGTGAACCGGAAATTCCAACCCACATAAAAATTCTTGTTGAGAAGTTAAATTTGGTTGAAAAAGAAAACAAATACTTGAAGAAAAAATTGAAAATAATTGAGGATAAGAATATGGAACTGAAGTTGCATGTGGCCGATGTCATCGATGATCGCAAGATGAAGATCGATGAGATGCGGTTGAAGATGGATGCAATGCGCTTGAAGATGGATGAAATGCGCTTGAAGATTAGGAACATTAGAAAATATGCCATTGATAAAGAGGTTTGGTATCATTATACTGTTGGGTCAATTGTTACCTTAGTTGTGATTTTGATCGCGTTTGTTGTTGCATTTAAATGTTTTACATAGTTGTACGTTGTTTTATCAGAGAATTTTATGTATTTATCTTTTGCAATAATAACATTTGATCACTACTGTTCTTTGGCTTTAATGTGATGATGAACTTGTATTAATTTGGTCATATGTTCTGCAATGGTTTTTTGATATATTTGATTTCATAATAGAGATGAATCGCCAATGATAATATTTAATTTCATAATATGGTTTTTTGAACTCCATACTTTTTGACTTCATTTGGTATATTTCGTGGATTTACTTATTTGTTTTGAGCTAGTTCACCCTGAAATGGAAAAGCACTACAAATGAACTCTAAAAATGTTGAAAGTTGGCATGCTATCATCATTTCACCCACATAGCATGTGTTAAAAAGTTGAGAGGGCTACGACAAAAACTGGATGCACTTCGTGTACAAAACGGACAATCTCTCTCGAAGTATCAGGGTTTCGAACGAGAACTCATCTCTTACAAAGGGATTTCATATTCGCGAATTTATTTGAACTCCATACTTTTTGTGTGTTCAAAATGCACCATTCAAAGGCACAGCACAAAACTTCAACAATTTCTGACTTCATTTGGTATATTTCGTGGATTTACTTTTTTTTTGAGCTAGTTGACCCTGAAATTGAAAAGCACTACAAATGAACTCCGAAAATGTTGAAAGTTGGCATGCTATCATCATTTCACCCACATAGCATGTGGTAAAAAGTTGAGAGGGCTACGACAAAAACTGGATGCACTTCGTGTACAAAACGGACAATCCCTCTCGAAGTATCGGGGTTTCGAACGAGAACTCATCTCTTACAAAGGGATTTCATTTTCGTGAACTTATTTGAACTCCATACTTTTTGTGTGTTCAAAATGCACCATTCAAAGGCACAGCACAAAATTTCAACAATTTCTGACTTCATTTGGTATATTTCGTGGATTTACTTTTTTTTTTGAGCTAGTTGACCCTGAAATTGAAAAGCACTACAAATGAACTCTGAAAATGTTGAAAGTTGGCATGCTATCATCATTTCACCCACATAGCATGTGGTAAAAAGTTGAGAGGGCTACGACAAAAACTGGATGCACTTCGTGTACAAAACGGACAATCTCTCTCGAAGTATCGGGGTTTCGAACGAGAACTCATCTCTTACAAAGGGATTTCATATTTGTGAACTTATTTGAACTCCATACTTTTTGTGTGTTCAAAATGCACCATTCAAAGGCACAACACAAAATTTCAACAATTTCTGACTTCATTTGGTATATTTCGTGGATTTACTTTTTTTTTGAGCTAGTTGACCCTGAAATTGAAAAGCACTACAAATGAACTCTGAAAATGTTGAAAGTTGGCATGCTATCATCATTTCACCCACATAGCATGTGGTAAAAAGTTGAGAGGGCTACGACAAAAACTGGATGCACTTCGTGTACAAAACGGACAATCTCTCTCGAAGTATCAGGGTTTCGAACGAGAACTCATCTCTTACAAAGGGATTTCATATTCGCGAATTTATTTGAACTCCATACTTTTTGTGTGTTCAAAATGCACCATTCAAAGGCACAGCACAAAACTTCAACAATTTCTGACTTCATTTGGTATATTTCGTGGATTTACTTTTTTTTTGAGCTAGTTGACCCTGAAATTGAAAAGCACTACAAATGAACTCCGAAAATGTTGAAAGTTGGCATGCTATCATCATTTCACCCACATAGCATGTGGTAAAAAGTTGAGAGGGCTACGACAAAAACTGGATGCACTTCGTGTACAAAACGGACAATCCCTCTCGAAGTATCGGGGTTTCGAACGAGAACTCATCTCTTACAAAGGGATTTCATTTTCGTGAACTTATTTGAACTCCATACTTTTTGTGTGTTCAAAATGCACCATTCAAAGGCACAGCACAAAATTTCAACAATTTCTGACTTCATTTGGTATATTTCGTGGATTTACTTTTTTTTTGAGCTAGTTGACCCTCAAATTGAAAAGCACTACAAATGAACTCTGAAAATGTTGAAAGTTGGCATGCTATCATCATTTCACCCACATAGCATGTGGTAAAAAGTTGAGAGGGCTACGACAAAAACTGGATGCACTTCGTGTACAAAACGGACAATCTCTCTCGAAGTATCGGGGTTTCGAACGAGAACTCATCTCTTACAAAGGGATTTCATATTTGTGAACTTATTTGAACTCCATACTTTTTGTGTGTTCAAAATGCACCATTCAAAGGCACAACACAAAATTTCAACAATTTCTGACTTCATTTGGTATATTTCGTGGATTTACTTTTTTTTGAGCTAGTTGACCCTGAAATTGAAAAGCACTACAAATGAACTCTGAAAATGTTGAAAGTTGGCATGCTATCATCATTTCACCCACATAGCATGTGGTAAAAAGTTGAGAGGGCTACGACAAAAACTGGATGCACTTCGTGTACAAAACGGACAATCTCTCTCGAAGTATCAGGGTTTCGAACGAGAACTCATCTCTTACAAAGGGATTTCATATTCGCGAATTTATTTGAACTCCTTACTTTTTGTGTGTTCAAAATGCACCATTCAAAGGCACAGCACAAAACTTCAACAATTTCTGACTTCATTTGGTATATTTCGTGGATTTACTTTTTTTTTGAGCTAGTTGACCCTGAAATTGAAAAGCACTACAAATGAACTCCGAAAATGTTGAAAGTTGGCATGCTATCATCATTTCACCCACATAGCATGTGGTAAAAAGTTGAGAGGGCTACGACAAAAACTGGATGCACTTCGTGTACAAAACGGACAATCCCTCTCGAAGTATCGGGGTTTCGAACGAGAACTCATCTCTTACAAAGGGATTTCATTTTCGTGAACTTATTTGAACTCCATACTTTTTGTGTGTTCAAAATGCACCATTCAAAGGCACAGCACAAAATTTCAACAATTTCTGACTTCATTTGGTATATTTCGTGGATTTACTTTTTTTTTTGAGCTAGTTGACCCTGAAATTGAAAAGCACTACAAATGAACTCTGAAAATGTTGAAAGTTGGCATGCTATCATCATTTCACCCACATAGCATGTGGTAAAAAGTTGAGAGGGCTACGACAAAAACTGGATGCACTTCGTGTACAAAACGGACAATCTCTCTCGAAGTATCGGGGTTTCGAACGAGAACTCATCTCTTACAAAGGGATTTCATATTTGTGAACTTATTTGAACTCCATACTTTTTGTGTGTTCAAAATGCACCATTCAAAGGCACAGCACAAAATTTCAACAATTTCTGACTTCATTTGGTATATTTCGTGGATTTACTTTTTTTTGAGCTAGTTGACCCTGAAATTGAAAAGCACTACAAATGAACTCAGAAAATGTTGAAAGTTGGCATGCTATCATCATTTCACCCACATAGCATGTTGTAAAAAGATGAGAGGGCTACGACAAAAACTGGATGCACTTCGTGTACAAAACGGACAATCTCTCTCGAAGTATCGGGGTTTCGAACGAGAACTCATCTCTTACAAAGGGATTTCATATTCGTGAACTTATTTGAACTCCATACTTTTTGTGTGTTCAAAATGCACCATTCAAAGGCACAGCACAAAATTTCAACAATTTCTGACTTCATTTGGTATATTTCGTGGATTTACTTATTTTTTTGAGCTAGTTGACCCTGAAATTGAAAAGCACTACAAATGAACTCTGAAAATGTTGAAAGTTGGCATGCTATCATCATTTCAACCACATAGGATGTGTTAAAAAGTTGAGAGGGCTACGACAAAAACTGGATGCACTTCGTGTACAAAACGGACAATCTCTCTCGAAGTATCAGGGTTTCGAACGAGAACTCATCTCTTACAAAGGGATTTCATTTTTGTGAACTTATTTGAACTCCATACTTTTTGTGTGTTCAAATGCACCATTCAAAGGCACAGCACAAAATTTCAACAATTTATGACTCCATTTGGTATATTTCGTGGATTTACTTTTTTTTTGAGCTAGTTGACCCTGAAATTGAAAAGCACTACAAATGAACTCTGAAAATGTTGAAAGTTGGCATGCTATCATCATTTCACCCACATAGCATGTGTTAAAAAGTTGAGAGGGCTACGACAAAAACTAGATAGACTTCGTGTACAAAACGGACAATCTCTCTCGAAGTATCAGGGTTTCGAACAAGAACTCATCTCTTACAAAGGGATTTCATTTTTGTGAACTTATTGGAACTCCATAGTTTTTATGTGTTCAAAATGCACCATTCAAAGGCACAGCACAAAATTTCAACAATTTCTGACTTCATTTGGTATATTTCGTGGATTTACTTTTTTTTTGAGCTAGTTGACCCTGATATTGAAAAGCACTACAAATGAACTCTGAAAATGTTGAAAGTTGGCATGCTATCATCATTTCACCCACATAGCATGTGTTAAAAAGTTGAGAGGGCTACGACAAAAACTGGATGCACTTCGTGTACAAAACGGACAATCTCTCTCGAAGTATCCGGGTTTCGAACGAGAACTCATCTCTTACAAAGGGATTTCATTTTTGTGAAATTATTTGAACTACATACTTTCTGTGTGTTCAAAATGCACCATTCAAAGGCACAGCACAAAATTTCAACAATTTCTGACTTCATTTGGTATATTTCGTGGATTTACTTATTTTTTTGAGCTAGTTGACCCTGAAATTGAAAAGCACTACAAATGAACTCTGAAAATGTTGAAAGTTGGCATGCTATCATCATTTCAACCACATAGGATGTGTTAAAATGTTGAGAGGGCTACGACAAAAACTGGATGCACTTCGTGTACAAAACGGACAATCTCTCTCGAAGTATCAGGGTTTCGAACGAGAACACATCTCTTACAAAGGGATTTCATTTTTGTGAACTTATTTGAACTCCATACTTTTTGTGTGTTCAAATGCATCATTCAAAGGCACAGCACAAAATTTCAACAATTTATGACTTCATTTGGTATATTTCGTGGATTTACTTATTTTTTTTGAGCTAGTTGACCCTGAAATTGAAAAGCACTACAAATGAACTCAGAAAATGTTGAAAGTTGGCATGCTATCATCATTTCACCCACATAGCATGTGGTAAAAAGTTGAGAGGGCTACGACAAAAACTGGATGCACTTCGTGTACAAAACGGACAATCTCTCTCGAAGTATCAGGGTTTCGAACGAGAACTCATCTCTTACAAAGGGATTTCATATTCGCGAATTTATTTGAACTCCTTACTTTTTGTGTGTTCAAAATGCACCATTCAAAGGCACAGCACAAAACTTCAACAATTTCTGACTTCATTTGGTATATTTCGTGGATTTACTTTTTTTTTGAGCTAGTTGACCCTGAAATTGAAAAGCACTACAAATGAACTCCGAAAATGTTGAAAGTTGGCATGCTATCATCATTTCACCCACATAGCATGTGGTAAAAAGTTGAGAGGGCTACGACAAAAACTGGATGCACTTCGTGTACAAAACGGACAATCCCTCTCGAAGTATCGGGGTTTCGAACGAGAACTCATCTCTTACAAAGGGATTTCATTTTCGTGAACTTATTTGAACTCCATACTTTTTGTGTGTTCAAAATGCACCATTCAAAGGCACAGCACAAAATTTCAACAATTTCTGACTTCATTTGGTATATTTCGTGGATTTACTTTTTTTTTTGAGCTAGTTGACCCTGAAATTGAAAAGCACTACAAATGAACTCTGAAAATGTTGAAAGTTGGCATGCTATCATCATTTCACCCACATAGCATGTGGTAAAAAGTTGAGAGGGCTACGACAAAAACTGGATGCACTTCGTGTACAAAACGGACAATCTCTCTCGAAGTATCGGGGTTTCGAACGAGAACTCATCTCTTACAAAGGGATTTCATATTTGTGAACTTATTTGAACTCCATACTTTTTGTGTGTTCAAAATGCACCATTCAAAGGCACAACACAAAATTTCAACAATTTCTGACTTCATTTGGTATATTTCGTGGATTTACTTTTTTTTTGAGCTAGTTGACCCTGAAATTGAAAAGCACTACAAATGAACTCTGAAAATGTTGAAAGTTGGCATGCTATCATCATTTCACCCACATAGCATGTGGTAAAAAGTTGAGAGGGCTACGACAAAAACTGGATGCACTTCGTGTACAAAACGGACAATCTCTCTCGAAGTATCAGGGTTTCGAACGAGAACTCATCTCTTACAAAGGGATTTCATATTCGCGAATTTATTTGAACTCCATACTTTTTGTGTGTTCAAAATGCACCATTCAAAGGCACAGCACAAAACTTCAACAATTTCTGACTTCATTTGGTATATTTCGTGGATTTACTTTTTTTTTGAGCTAGTTGACCCTGAAATTGAAAAGCACTACAAATGAACTCCGAAAATGTTGAAAGTTGGCATGCTATCATCATTTCACCCACATAGCATGTGGTAAAAAGTTGAGAGGGCTACGACAAAAACTGGATGCACTTCGTGTACAAAACGGACAATCCCTCTCGAAGTATCGGGGTTTCGAACGAGAACTCATCTCTTACAAAGGGATTTCATTTTCGTGAACTTATTTGAACTCCATACTTTTTGTGTGTTCAAAATGCACCATTCAAAGGCACAGCACAAAATTTCAACAATTTCTGACTTCATTTGGTATATTTCGTGGATTTACTTTTTTTTTGAGCTAGTTGACCCTCAAATTGAAAAGCACTACAAATGAACTCTGAAAATGTTGAAAGTTGGCATGCTATCATCATTTCACCCACATAGCATGTGGTAAAAAGTTGAGAGGGCTACGACAAAAACTGGATGCACTTCGTGTACAAAACGGACAATCTCTCTCGAAGTATCGGGGTTTCGAACGAGAACTCATCTCTTACAAAGGGATTTCATATTTGTGAACTTATTTGAACTCCATACTTTTTGTGTGTTCAAAATGCACCATTCAAAGGCACAACACAAAATTTCAACAATTTCTGACTTCATTTGGTATATTTCGTGGATTTACTTTTTTTTGAGCTAGTTGACCCTGAAATTGAAAAGCACTACAAATGAACTCTGAAAATGTTGAAAGTTGGCATGCTATCATCATTTCACCCACATAGCATGTGGTAAAAAGTTGAGAGGGCTACGACAAAAACTGGATGCACTTCGTGTACAAAACGGACAATCTCTCTCGAAGTATCAGGGTTTCGAACGAGAACTCATCTCTTACAAAGGGATTTCATATTCGCGAATTTATTTGAACTCCTTACTTTTTGTGTGTTCAAAATGCACCATTCAAAGGCACAGCACAAAACTTCAACAATTTCTGACTTCATTTGGTATATTTCGTGGATTTACTTTTTTTTTGAGCTAGTTGACCCTGAAATTGAAAAGCACTACAAATGAACTCCGAAAATGTTGAAAGTTGGCATGCTATCATCATTTCACCCACATAGCATGTGGTAAAAAGTTGAGAGGGCTACGACAAAAACTGGATGCACTTCGTGTACAAAACGGACAATCCCTCTCGAAGTATCGGGGTTTCGAACGAGAACTCATCTCTTACAAAGGGATTTCATTTTCGTGAACTTATTTGAACTCCATACTTTTTGTGTGTTCAAAATGCACCATTCAAAGGCACAGCACAAAATTTCAACAATTTCTGACTTCATTTGGTATATTTCGTGGATTTACTTTTTTTTTTGAGCTAGTTGACCCTCAAATTGAAAAGCACTACAAATGAACTCTGAAAATGTTGAAAGTTGGCATGCTATCATCATTTCACCCACATAGCATGTGGTAAAAAGTTGAGAGGGCTACGACAAAAACTGGATGCACTTCGTGTACAAAACGGACAATCTCTCTCGAAGTATCGGGGTTTCGAACGAGAACTCATCTCTTACAAAGGGATTTCATATTTGTGAACTTATTTGAACTCCATACTTTTTGTGTGTTCAAAATGCACCATTCAAAGGCACAGCACAAAATTTCAACAATTTCTCACTTCATTTGGTATATTTCGTGGATTTACTTTTTTTTGAGCTAGTTGACCCTGAAATTGAAAAGCACTACAAATGAACTCAGAAAATGTTGAAAGTTGGCATGCTATCATCATTTCACCCACATAGCATGTTGTAAAAAGATGAGAGGGCTACGACAAAAACTGGATGCACTTCGTGTACAAAACGGACAATCTCTCTCGAAGTATCGGGGTTTCGAACGAGAACTCATCTCTTACAAAGGGATTTCATATTCGTGAACTTATTTGAACTCCATACTTTTTGTGTGTTCAAAATGCACCATTCAAAGGCACAGCACAAAATTTCAACAATTTCTGACTTCATTTGGTATATTTCGTGGATTTACTTATTTTTTTGAGCTAGTTGACCCTGAAATTGAAAAGCACTACAAATGAACTCTGAAAATGTTGAAAGTTGGCATGCTATCATCATTTCAACCACATAGGATGTGTTAAAAAGTTGAGAGGGCTACGACAAAAACTGGATGCACTTCGTGTACAAAACGGACAATCTCCCTCGAAGTATCAGGGTTTCGAACGAGAACTCATCTCTTACAAAGGGATTTCATTTTTGTGAACTTATTTGAACTCCATACTTTTTGTGTGTTCAAATGCACCATTCAAAGGCACAGCACAAAATTTCAACAATTTATGACTCCATTTGGTATATTTCGTGGATTTACTTTTTTTTTGAGCTAGTTGACCCTGAAATTGAAAAGCACTACAAATGAACTCTGAAAATGTTGAAAGTTGGCATGCTATCATCATTTCACCCACATAGCATGTGTTAAAAAGTTGAGAGGGCTACGACAAAAACTAGATAGACTTCGTGTACAAAACGGACAATCTCTCTCGAAGTATCAGGGTTTCGAACAAGAACTCATCTCTTACAAAGGGATTTCATTTTTGTGAACTTATTGGAACTCCATAGTTTTTATGTGTTCAAAATGCACCATTCAAAGGCACAGCACAAAATTTCAACAATTTCTGACTTCATTTGGTATATTTCGTGGATTTACTTTTTTTTTGAGCTAGTTGACCCTGAAATTGAAAAGCACTACAAATGAACTCTGAAAATGTTGAAAGTTGGCATGCTATCATCATTTCACCCACATAGCATGTGTTAAAAAGTTGAGAGGGCTACGACAAAAACTGGATGCACTTCGTGTACAAAACGGACAATCTCTCTCGAAGTATCCGGGTTTCGAACGAGAACTCATCTCTTACAAAGGGATTTCATTTTTGTGAAATTATTTGAACTACATACTTTCTGTGTGTTCAAAATGCACCATTCAAAGGCACAGCACAAAATTTCAACAATTTCTGACTTCATTTGGTATATTTCGTGGATTTACTTATTTTTTTGAGCTAGTTGACCCTGAAATTGAAAAGCACTACAAATGAACTCTGAAAATGTTGAAAGTTGGCATGCTATCATCATTTCAACCACATAGGATGTGTTAAAATGTTGAGAGGGCTACGACAAAAACTGGATGCACTTCGTGTACAAAACGGACAATCTCTCTCGAAGTATCAGGGTTTCGAACGAGAACACATCTCTTACAAAGGGATTTCATTTTTGTGAACTTATTTGAACTCCATACTTTTTGTGTGTTCAAATGCATCATTCAAAGGCACAGCACAAAATTTCAACAATTTATGACTTCATTTGGTATATTTCGTGGATTTACTTATTTTTTTTGAGCTAGTTGACCCTGAAATTGAAAAGCACTACAAATGAACTCAGAAAATGTTGAAAGTTGGCATGCTATCATCATTTCACCCACATAGCATGTGGTAAAAAGTTGAGAGGGCTACGACAAAAACTGGATGCACTTCGTGTACAAAACGGACAATCTCTCTCGAAGTATCAGGGTTTCGAACGAGAACTCATCTCTTACAAAGGGATTTCATATTCGCGAATTTATTTGAACTCCTTACTTTTTGTGTGTTCAAAATGCACCATTCAAAGGCACAGCACAAAACTTCAACAATTTCTGACTTCATTTGGTATATTTCGTGGATTTACTTTTTTTTTGAGCTAGTTGACCCTGAAATTGAAAAGCACTACAAATGAACTCCGAAAATGTTGAAAGTTGGCATGCTATCATCATTTCACCCACATAGCATGTGGTAAAAAGTTGAGAGGGCTACGACAAAAACTGGATGCACTTCGTGTACAAAACGGACAATCCCTCTCGAAGTATCGGGGTTTCGAACGAGAACTCATCTCTTACAAAGGGATTTCATTTTCGTGAACTTATTTGAACTCCATACTTTTTGTGTGTTCAAAATGCACCATTCAAAGGCACAGCACAAAATTTCAACAATTTCTGACTTCATTTGGTATATTTCGTGGATTTACTTTTTTTTTTGAGCTAGTTGACCCTGAAATTGAAAAGCACTACAAATGAACTCTGAAAATGTTGAAAGTTGGCATGCTATCATCATTTCACCCACATAGCATGTGGTAAAAAGTTGAGAGGGCTACGACAAAAACTGGATGCACTTCGTGTACAAAACGGACAATCTCTCTCGAAGTATCGGGGTTTCGAACGAGAACTCATCTCTTACAAAGGGATTTCATATTTGTGAACTTATTTGAACTCCATACTTTTTGTGTGTTCAAAATGCACCATTCAAAGGCACAGCACAAAATATCAACAATTTCTGACTTCATTTGGTATATTTCGTGGATTTACTTTTTTTTGAGCTAGTTGACCCTGAAATTGAAAAGCACTACAAATCAACTCAGAAAATGTTGAAAGTTGGCATGCTATCATCATTTCACCCACATAGCATGTTGTAAAAAGATGAGAGGGCTATGACAAAAACTGGATGCACTTCGTGTACAAAACGGACAATCTCTCTCGAAGTATCGGGGTTTCGAACGAGAACTCATCTCTTACAAAGGGATTTCATATTCGTGAACTTATTTGAACTCCATACTTTTTGTGTGTTCAAAATGCACCATTCAAAGGCACAGCACAAAATTTCAACAATTTCTGACTTCATTTGGTATATTTCGTGGATTTACTTATTTTTTTGAGCTAGTTGACCCTGAAATTGAAAAGCACTACAAATGAACTCTGAAAATGTTGAAAGTTGGCATGCTATCATCATTTCAACCACATAGGATGTGTTAAAAAGTTGAGAGGGCTACGACAAAAACTGGATGCACTTCGTGTACAAAACGGACAATCTCTCTCGAAGTATCAGGGTTTCGAACGAGAACTCATCTCTTACAAAGGGATTTCATTTTTGTGAACTTATTTGAACTCCATACTTTTTGTGTGTTCAAATGCACCATTCAAAGGCACAGCACAAAATTTCAACAATTTATGACTCCATTTGGTATATTTCGTGGATTTACTTTTTTTTTGAGCTAGTTGACCCTGAAATTGAAAAGCACTACAAATGAACTCTGAAAATGTTGAAAGTTGGCATGCTATCATCATTTCACCCACATAGCATGTGTTAAAAAGTTGAGAGGGCTACGACAAAAACTAGATAGACTTCGTGTACAAAACGGACAATCTCTCTCGAAGTATCAGGGTTTCGAACAAGAACTCATCTCTTACAAAGGGATTTCATTTTTGTGAACTTATTGGAACTCCATAGTTTTTATGTGTTCAAAATGCACCATTCAAAGGCACAGCACAAAATTTCAACAATTTCTGACTTCATTTGGTATATTTCGTGGATTTACTTTTTTTTTGAGCTAGTTGACCCTGAAATTGAAAAGCACTACAAATGAACTCTGAAAATGTTGAAAGTTGGCATGCTATCATCATTTCACCCACATAGCATGTGTTAAAAAGTTGAGAGGGCTACGACAAAAACTGGATGCACTTCGTGTACAAAACGGACAATCTCTCTCGAAGTATCCGGGTTTCGAACGAGAACTCATCTCTTACAAAGGGATTTCATTTTTGTGAAATTATTTGAACTACATACTTTCTATGTGTTCAAAATGCACCATTCAAAGGCACAGCACAAAATTTCAACAATTTCTGACTTCATTTGGTATATTTCGTGGATTTACTTATTTTTTTGAGCTAGTTGACCCTGAAATTGAAAAGCACTACAAATGAACTCTGAAAATGTTGAAAGTTGGCATGCTATCATCATTTCAACCACATAGGATGTGTTAAAATGTTGAGAGGGCTACGACAAAAACTGGATGCACTTCGTGTACAAAACGGACAATCTCTCTCGAAGTATCAGGGTTTCGAACGAGAACACATCTCTTACAAAGGGATTTCATTTTTGTGAACTTATTTGAACTCCATACTTTTTGTGTGTTCAAATGCATCATTCAAAGGCACAGCACAAAATTTCAACAATTTATGACTTCATTTGGTATATTTCGTGGATTTACTTATTTTTTTTGAGCTAGTTGACCCTGAAATTGAAAAGCACTACAAATGAACTCTGAAAATGTTGAAAGTTGGCATGCTATCATCATTTCACCCACATAGCATGTGTTAAAAAGTTGAGAGGGCTACGACAAAAACTAGATAGACTTCGTGTACAAAACGGACAATCTCTCTCGAAGTATCAGGGTTTCGAACGAGAACTCATCTCTTACATGGATAATATGAAAATGAAAAGTGTTTGAAATTTAGTACATTCCATACATGCATTACATAAAAGGTTTAATACATTATTACATTATTGCACCAATATTCCTATCTATTATTTCTGTTTTCTTCTCGGTCGTAGCCATGGAGAATCTTCATCATTCAGTAGGATGCTTGGGTCAGTTTTCACTTTGAAGGGCGGAATTTCATGAAACTTATTATAATCTTCTGACATGTCTGTCTTGTCATCTACTCCCACGATGTGTCTTTTCCCTGAAAGAACTATGTGGCGTTTTGGCTCATCGGATGATATCTTCTTTTGCTGATTTCTTTTTCTCGTTAATGTAGACATGTCCTTCACATAGAAAACCTGAGCGACATCATTGGCTAGGACAAATGGTTCGTCCATGTACGCATGATTGTTAAGATCCACTGTTGTCATGCCGTACTTTTGGTCTACAACTACCCCGCCTCCTGTTAGCTTCACCCATTTGCACCGAAATAAAGGGATCATAAAAGTAGGTCCATAGTCAAGTTCCCATATCTCCTCTATGTACCCGTAATATGTTTCCAAACAGTGCCCATTCTCGTTTGTTGCATCAAAGCGGACACCACTATTTTGGTTGGTGCTCTTTTTATCTTGGGCAACCGTGTAAAATGTATTCCCATTTATCTCATACCCTTGGAAAGTACATATAGTCGAAGATGGTGGCCTGGCCAAACTGTACAGCTCATCTCCAACGGTGTCGTCATTCATGAGATTTGTCTGCAACCAACTGTCGAAAGTCTTCTCGTGTTCCCCTTTAATCCAAGAGTCAGCCTTCCCCGGGTTTTCGGAGCATAGAATATTCTTGTGTCTCACGATATACGGAGCCACCACGGTGGAATTGTGTAGAACTGTGTAGTGTGCTTGAGAGAAAGAATGCCCGTCCATACATACTTTTTCTTTCCTTCCTAGTTTGCCTTTTCCTGTCAGCCTACCCTCATACTGAGATTCAGGAACACCAATCGGCTTAAGGCCAGGAAGAAAGTCCACACAAAACTCAATGACCTCCTCTGTTCCATAGCCCTTGGAGATGCTTCCTTCCGGCCTAGCACGGTTACGAACATATTTCTTTAAGACTCCCATGAACCTCTCGAAGGGGAACATATTGTGTATAAACACTGGACCGACTATGTGAACTAGGAGGTGTGTCATTATATTGAAGAAGGATGGCGGGAACAACAACTCAAAGCTGACCAGATATTGGACCACATCAATCTGTAACCCTGATAGACTTTCTCGATCGATTACCTTCTGAGAAATTGCATTGAGGAATGCACATACCTTCACAATTGCCAGGCGAACATTTTCTGGTAGAATTCCCCTCAATGCAACCGGAAGCAATTGCATCATAAGCACGTGGCAGTCATGAGACTTTAGGTTTTGGAATTTTTTGTCTTTCATATTTACGATTCCCTTTATATTCGACGAGAAGCCAGTTGGGACCTTGATACTGAAAAGGACTTCAAAGAAGATTTCCTTCTCTTCCTTAGTAAGAGCGTAGCTGGCACGCCCTTGAAACTGCCCTGGATGCATGCCATCTCTTCCTTTATGACGTTCCTGGTCCTCCCGTGCTTCCGGTGTATCTTTTGACTTCCCATACAAGCCCAGGAAACCTAGAATATTCAAGCAGAGATTCTTCGTCGAGTGCATCACGTCGATTGCCGAGCGGACCTCATGGACTTCCCAGTAGGGTAGCTCCCAAAATATAGATTTCTTCTTCCACATGGGTACGCGCTTATCAGGGCCATTAGGAACAGGTTGGCTGCCAGGACCCTTTCCAAAGATTACTTTTAAATCTTTGACCATATCAAATACTTCAGCACCAGTACGGATGACAGGCTTCCCCCGGAGTTCTGCCTTGCCATTGAAATGCTTGCCTTTTTTCTTTAAGGGATGCTTGGGCGGAAGAAAACAACGATTGTACGAATACACATTCTTCCTACAGTTGTCGAGATATATACTTTCTGTCTGATCCAAACAGTGCGTGAATGCATTGTATCCCTTGTTTGACTGTCCTGAAATGTTACTAAGAGCAGGCCAATCATTGATGGTCACGAAAAGCAACGCTCGAAGGTCAAATTCCTCTTGTTTGTGCTCATCCCACACACGTACACCTGGTTCGGCCCACAGCTGTAAAAGTTCATCAACTAATGGCCTTAGGTACACATCAATATCGTTGCCGGGTTGCTTTGGACCTTGTATAAGCACTGGCATCATAATGAACTTCCGCTTCATGCACAACCAAGGAGGAAGGTTGTAGATACATAGAGTAACGGGCCAGGTGCTGTGATTGCAACTCTGCTCCCCAAAAGAATTCATGCCATCTGTACTCAGACCTAACCATAAGTTCTTTGCGTCAGCTGCAAATCTCGGGAACTCTCTCTCGATTTTTCTCTACTGCCAACCATCAGCGGTGTGCCTCAACTTATCGTCTTTCATACGATCTTCCATGTGCCATCGCAACAACTTCGCATGATCTTTATTTCTGAACATACGTTTCAACCGTGGTATTATAGGAGCATACCACATCACCTTGGCAGGAACCCTCTTCCTGGGTGGCTCGCCCTCAATATCACGAGGGTCATCTTTTCTGATATTATACCGCAATGCAGTGCATACCGGGCATTTATCCATATTCTCGTACTTCTCACCGCGGTAGAGGATGCAGTCATTAGAGCATGCATGTATCTTCTGCACGTCTAATCCTAGAGGGCAGACAAGCTTCTTTGCTTCGTACGTGCTGGCGGGCAATTCGTTCTTTCTTGGAAGCATCTTCTTCATCAGTACCAGCAACTTTTCGAATGACGAGTCAGTCACACCCGTCTGAGCCTTCCACTTCAGCAATTCCAATGTGCTACCCAGCTTCTTCTGGCCATCTTCACAAGTTGGGTACAACAAATTGTTGTGGTCCTGTAACATCTGCTCGAACTGCAACCTCTCCTTTTCTGTGTCCCAACCTCACCGTGCATCAGAAATGACCCGGCCAAGATCATCAGCGGGCTCATCTGGTTCCCGTTCTTCATCCAGATCTTCTTTATCATTGTCTTCCATTGCGGTATCACCATACTCAGGGAACATAGATCGGTAGTTGTCATCATCGTTCTCTTCTTCTTCATCATCGTCTTCCATCATAACCCCTCTTTCTCCGTGCTTGGTCCAAACATTATAGCCCGACATAAAACCGGACCGAAGCAGGTGGCTCTGAATGACTCTTGAGGAAGTGTAATCCTTCTCATTCCGAAATTCAACACATGGACAAAACATATAGCCACCACCATGCTTGTTCGCATCGGCTGCATCTCGAAAAGAATGCACGCCTTCTCTGTAAGCGGCTGTGCGTCGATCACCGTACATCCATGGATGACTCATCTGTGTTATACGACAGTATATCAAATACAATCACGATCCTAAAAATTAGTACCACATGGTCTAAACAAGGAAATATAGTTGCTAACCTTTTAGAATAAGTAGAAATAAAGAGGAAGAGGTTTAAGCGTGGCTCAGGCATCTCATATCGTAGTTGTGTTCGGTGAACTGAAGCGGCATCGCTCTAACACACATTTCAACAAACACCTCTAGTGCATCAAAAAAAGTGGAGAGCAAGCACCCAGTCACAATCCTCCATCCAAGAAAAATGCAAGGAAGAGGGGAGAGGGGGGCTGTGCTATATATAGGCAGAGGACTTTAGTCTCGGTTTGAGACACAAACTGGGACTAAAGGTGGCGCACATGCGGGCTGCCCACCGCGTAGCCCTTTAGTCCCGGTTTGGGACACAAACCGGGACTAAAGGCTCCTTACGGGCCGGGACTAAAGCCTCGAGGGAGGCATTGAGAATTGGGGCGACGTGGCCGGGCCTTTAGTCCCGGCCCAGAGGCAGGCCGGGACTAAAGGGTCCAGGCCAAAGGCCCATTTTCCACTAGTGAAAGTTCTTCCTGCAAGGAACCTGTGTCCTACTAGTGTCGAGGAGGCGAAGAAAATCATTTGCCCTTTTGATTTGCCGCACATTAGATACCACACCTGCATCAATGATTGCCTCATTTATCGCGGGGAGTAAGCGAAAAAAAACAGGTGTCTAGTGTGCAATGCTTCTCGATACAAGAAGGCAGGAAAGAAAGCTCCTCAGAAAGTTGTATGGTACTTTCCAATCACTCCCCGTCTGCAGTGGTATTTCGTAGATCCTAAGGAAGCAACACTCATGCGCTGGCACGCGGAGAGGAAGAACCCCCATGATGGAGATGACCCGAAGCGGGGACACCTCGCAGATGCTAGCGAGTGGAGAGTGTTCAACACCGAATATGGATTTTTCAAAGAAGATGCAAGGAACATCATGCTTGGTGCAAGTACCGATGGCATGAATCCGTTTGGAAACCAGAGCACCAACCATAACACATGGCCCATCTTTGTATGGATGTACAACCTGCCCCCATGGAAGTGCATGAAGACAAAGTACATACACATGAGCAAGCTGATTCAAGGGCCTAAACAATCGGGAAATAGTATTAACGAGTATATGGGGTTCTGAAAGAGAAGCTAGACACGTTATGGAAATCACCGGTCAAGACATGGGACGCCAGCACAAGAGATTATTTCTATATGAGAGTTGCGCTGATGACAACGGTGCACGACTATCTCGGTTACGGGTACACCTCAGGCCATGTGTGCCAAGGATACCATGGATACACGAGGTGCATGGATGATACAACGTCTCAGGAGCTTACGTCAAGGAAAGATGGCGGGTTTGCAAAAATCGTGTACACATGGCATCATAGATGGCTCGAAAAGGATGACCCGTGGAGAAAACATGGAGATCTTTTCAATGGTTTGGCCGAGAATCGAGGACCTCCACGTAAGAGGAGAGGCGCCGAAATCAACGAGTTGTTGAATAACTGGGAATAGTGCCCCGTGCCGGGAATGATGGAAAAGGCACCGGAGCGGCTGCTGAAGGTATGGAAAACGTGGTCTGTTTTCTGGGACTTGGAGTACTAGCCCAATCACGACATGCCTCATTGCCTTGATGAAATGCATATCATGAAGAATGTCCTCGAGAGCTTCTTTGGCACACTGATCAACATGCAGGAGAAGACCAAGGATGGATTAGGAGGGATCTCTACATGCCCCGTAAAAAGTCACCGGAGGAGACGAAGACGGAGAAGGCGGCAGGGCCAAGGGGAAGAAAAGTCAACAAGAAGGAGGAGAATTGTTGCCCCCCTTCTTTCTTCACCTTAAGTCCGAAGGAGACCGTTCAATTCATCAAGTGCCTTACGGAACCAAAGTCAGTTCCGGTTACTGCGGGAAGATAAGCAGATTTCTAGACACGAAGAACAAAAGGTTCAGCGGGATGAAGTCTCATGATTGTCACATGATGATGACGCAGATACTCCCAGTTTCCATTAGAGGGATAATGGACAAGCACGTCCATGAGACGCTTACAGGTCTTTGTAACTTCTTTGACATTATCTCTCGAAAGTCCATTAGTGTGAAGCAGCTCCAAAGGCTACATGAAGAGATCGTTGTCATGCTATGTGATCTTGCGATGTACTTCCCGCCCGCGTTCCTTGATGTCATGGTGCATCTGTGTGTCCACATCGTGGACGACATCATCGACCTCGGGCCGACATTCCTTCATAGCATGATGTCGTTCGAGAGGATGAATAGGGTCATCAAAGGATTCGTTCGTAACATGTCCCATCCCGAGGGGAGCATCGTCCAGGGGTATCTGACCCAAGAGTGCATCTCCTTTTGCGAGAATTATATAGGCAAAGACGATCCTGTTGTTGGTTTGCCCGTCGACAAGCACCATGGGAGGTTCATAGGAGAAGGTCACAACAACGGCCGGAGAGAATTGCACGTGGACTACTCGGATCGACGAGACGACTTTGACAGGGCTAACTTATTAGTGCTACAACTCCTAGATGTGGTAGATGATTATGTGAAACTGCACAAAGAAATCATCGCAAAGAAGTACCGTGATACGGGGATGCGCAAGACGGACGATGAAGTTACTATAGAGCATAACGCCACTTTCTTGTGTTGGTTCAAAGAGCAAGTTCGTGCTAATCCCCCGGAAGAGGGCACTTCAGACGGGTTTCTCATACACGTCTTAGCACATGGCCCCGCGCCCGAACTCGCGTCCTATGAGGCATACGATATCAACGGGTACACGTTCTACATGGAGGCCAAAGACATGGCATTGATTACCAGAACTCAAGGGTTACAATTTAATGCGTTACTGACTCCAACGGCACAACTGAAATATTCTACGAAAGGGTCGAAGAGATGTGGGAGCTTAACTACGCTGGAATGCACGATGCGACGATGTTCCGTGTCAAGTGGGCTAAGGCCGTCGTAAGAGAAAACAAGTATATCACTACCATGTCTATACCCGACGCAAAGAACGCTACCGTAAACGTTAAAATTATCGTCAAAACTGAGCCATAGATACACACTAAGCACGTGACACAATGCTTCTTCATAACCGACCCGACCAATACCAGCCGTGTGGTCGTGAGGAGAGGCAAAAGGAACATCGTTGGAATGGATGGAGTCATCAACGAGGAAGACTACGACCAATACAGCAACCCAGTGAGGAAAAATGACGATGACGATGAAGCATATGTGAAAAGAAGAATCAAGACTATATTACCTAAGAAAGATCGTACTCCATCGTGTCGGAAAAGAAGAATCAAGACAACAAACAAGAAAGGGAAGAAGCTTAATGTGAAACATCGTTGACGCAGCTAAGAAATAATAATTTATATATATGTATGTATTTTTTGTACGAAACAACACATGGTTCCGGTAATATTCGCGGAGTATGGGAGGGAGACGTTCTCGTCGACTCCGTTCCACGCCGTCGGAATAAAAACAAAAAACAAAAACAAAAAGGAGAAGGCAATACCAAAGAAAAAGAAAAGTAAACAGAAAAGAAAAGGAAAATAATAAAAAGAAAAGAAAAGTAATAAAAGGCAAATAATAATAAAATTAAAAGAAAACAATAAATAAATAAAGAAAAGAAAGTTAGAAGTAGCGCTTTTACTAGTATAGCCCTACTGCTATATGTCGTATAGCGGTTAGCAGTAGCGTTGTGTTAGTACAAGTGCTAGTGCTAAGTTAGCAGTAGCGCTGGTACTAATCCAGCGCTGCTGCTACTATTATTTAGTCAACCGTCCCCCTTCTCCCTTCGATCTCCTCTCTCCCTCTCATCATTCCCTCTCCCCCGATCCAACATCGTCGTCATCATCGTCTCGACGCCGATCCCCCCCCCCACGTCGTCCCGCCTCCCTCGCCTTCACCGACCCCGACCCCATGCCTCCACCAGACGCCCTCCCCTCCTCCTCCAGTAGCAAAGCGGCGCTCCCCAATGTCGTGTCGCCTCCCTCGCCGTCGCCGACCCCAACCCCGTGCCCTCCTCCCAGGCCCGGTCCTAGGGGTGTGCCACCTGTGCGGGCGCACAGGGCTCCCAGTTTGTAGGGGCCTCAAAACTTACTTACAGTTCTATTAGGCTGTTTTAATGATGTTAGATGGGCCTACAGGCTCCAACGCTGACTGGGACTGCTCCCCCGTTGCGGCGCTGCTGGGCCTTCTGGCGTTGGCGAGCGATCGAGATGACACAGGCCCACGCATTGATGCCTTATCGATTTCTCGATCTGTCCCTTCGTGTTCGTCTGTTCTTCCAGTTACAGGCAGGCGGCTAGGGCTTCCAGGCTCCAGCGCGACAGCGGAGTGATCATCAGGAGTCAGGAATCACGAAACCAGTAAGCAATTACCAATTAGTTATTAGTCCAGCCTCCAGCGCACCGGACAGGAAATCGCAATTAGTCCGGCCTCCATGAGGAGTCAGGAATCATCAGGAATCAGTGTCAGCGATTAGTCCAGCCTCCAACCTCCTTCACGTTCATGCAAATATGCAATGATGCAAATAGCAATTTTTTATTCTTTTTTTCTCATCAGCAGGAGTCAGGAACCAGGAAGCGACAAGAATCAGCTAATCAGGATTTAGGAACCGGAACAGCAATCAGGATTCAGATTTCAGAAATTAGGAACAAGAACAGGAACCAGTGTCCGGCTTGCCGTGAGCTGTAGTCCCTTGAGTGAGTTTTATTTCTAATCTTTTATATCAAGTTTGCAGCTAATTTTATTATTTTCATCAATTAGGCGTCCAACATTACAAGATTCAATTTCAAGTCATGTCTTCACTTAGAAAACATGAATCTGGTTATCAAAAGCGTTTGAAGAAACAAAAAGCCGAGGAATGAATTCACTCTTAGTATGGAAATATGAACATTTAAGTGAAGACTTTACAATCAAGAATAGGTATGATTCTGTATATTTTTTCATTACTCCGTAAGATATTATGATCTCTACATTATATTATAGTTATAGTTATATAATTTTTTTAGTGAGGTAGGGCCCATTTTACAGTTTTGCACTGGGCTTTGAATTTCGTCGGCCCGGCCCTGCCTCCTCACTTCCCCACCCATGTGCGTCTCCGGTAAGATTACACTGCTCCACGCCACTTGTAGCCTGCTTTGTTGGAAACCTCCTATTCCACCGGGTGCTACTACGTGATTCTCTCTCACACTTCTCCCTCACGTAGCTTATCCCTGTAATTGATCTACCTAGTCTTACTGCATGTACTAGCTTAGTGGAGTTTGTTACGTGGTTAGTTGGAGTAGTGGCCGCACCTGCTGCTGCATGTACTTGTATATATGTACTCTCCCAATGGATGAATGAATATGAGTTCAGCCTCTCTGTGTCTTTCTCTTCGATATGGTATCAGACACCTAGTTCTTCAACCTCGCTTCCGCTCCTCTCCGCCATGGACATCTTCTCAGACGGCAACTCGTCGCACTCCTCCAATCCCTTCGGCGACTCCACTCAGACCATCCCCGCCCACTTTCATACCATCCTCACCATGAATCCCACCACCCAAGTTCCCGTGCGCCTCCAGCAAGATCCGCCCAACTTCACCTCCTGGAGCTCCTTCTTCAATGCCCTTCTTCGCTCCTACGGACTCATGTAGCACGTGGATGGCACCATTGACGCGCGCCTCCGTCGCTCCAAGCCCGTCTTCACGCAGATCGACTGGTCCATTGTGCGGTGGCTCTATCTCACCGTCTCCGACGAGATCATGACCACCGTCTATCACGACGACGAGACGGCTTACACCCTCTGGACGGTGATCCGATCGCTCTTCCTCGACAACCGCACTCAGCGGGGCTGCCTCGCCCTTGAGGAGTTCCACACCATCCGTCAGGGAAACCTCTCCGTCGGCGCGTTCTGCACCCGCCTCAAGGTGTTGGCGGACACTCTCCGGGACTGCGACATGGCGGTCGACGATCGCGCTCTCGTCACCAATCTGGTACGCGGCATCAGCAACAAATTCGCTCACGCCGTATCGCAGGTGACCTACGACGACACCAAGCTGCCATCCTTCATCCACGCCCGCACGTACCTACTGCGTGAAGAACGCCGCATCGACCATGCGGCCTCGCAAGAGCCTTCCACGGCGTTGTTCGCCGGCCATGCTCCCGCGCCACCTGCCCCCGTCGCCCCGACTCCGGTGCCTTCCTCCCCATCTCCAGTCGGCACCGGCGGTTCCTGCCAACGCAAGCGCCAGCGCAAGGGTGGAAATCCCGGCGGCGGCAACCCCACCGGTGGCCCGCCCTCTGGCTCCCTCGTGCCTACTTCGTCCCACCCTGCTGCGACGGCCTTCCAGTTGCCTGCGCCGTGGACCCAGGGGTACAACCCTTGGATGGGCCTGGTCGAGGCCTGGGCCCTGCCACACCGTCCCACCCCTCGCCCGCCCAGCGCTGCTCTCCTTGGCCCACGCCCGATGCCGCAGGGGCTCCTGGCGACCATGTACGGAGCTCCGCCGACACCGACAGCGCCTCCCGCAGCTCCAGTCGGCAACCCGTGGGATCACACTGCGCTCTACACCGCCCTCAACCAGATCGCCCAGCAGCCGTATGCCGGCGGCGGCGATTGGGTTGTCGACACCGGCGCCACGTCGCATATGACAGCGGATCCCGGTATGCTCACCTCCTTCCTCTCGCATCCCTCCATCTCTCAAATCCTCCTCGGCAATGGTGAGCCTCTGCCTGTCTCTCGATCCGGTTCTGTCGCTCTCTCCACCACCTCCAAACCCCTTCTCTTATCTGAAGTTCTCGTTGCCCCAACTCTCATAAAAAATCTGATTTCAGTTCGCGCCTTGACCCATGAAAATTTTGTCTCGGTTGAGTTTGACCCGAGGGGCTTTTCTGTGAAGGATCTATTCACCCAAGTGGTCATCCTCCGATGTAACAGCGATGGCGACCTCTACAACCTGCGACCAGAGCACTCCTCCACTCCGGCGGCTATCTGCACCTTGACCATCTCATCGGATCGCTGGCACCAGAGGCTGGGGCACCCCGGACGTGCTGCATTTGCTTCCATTCGTCGCAAGTCCGATGTGTTTGAGATCCTCATTACTTTTCATGCCTACGTTACCACTCAGTTCCGTCGTCCGATCCTCGCCTTTCGCACAGACAATGGTAAAGAATTTGACAACAAAGCTTTTCGCACATTCCTCTCCTCCCACGGCATTCTCTTCCAACTTTCATGCCCATACATCTCCGCCCAAAACGGACGAGCCGAACGCATCATCTGCACAGTCACGGAAGGACTGCGCACCCTTCTACTTCACGCCTCCATGCCACCCTCCTTTTGGCCGGACGCCTTAGCTACCTCCACCTACCTACTTAACCGACGACCGTGTCGACCACGTCAGCGCGCCACCCCCTTCGAGCTACTCTTCGGCTCCACACCCTCATATTCCCATCTTCGCGTATTTGGATGCCTCTGCTATCCAAACACCACCGCCACAGCCCCACACAAACTCGCTGCTCGATCACTGCCCTGCGTCTTCCTTGGGTACCCCCCTGACCACGTTGGCTACAAGTGCTTTGATCCCATCTCCGGACGAGTTCTTCTGTCCCGTAGTGTTTTCTTCGACGAGACCACCTTCCCATTTGCGCAGGCGGTTCGCTCTTCCTTTCCATGCGCACCACCAACTCTCTCCATCGATGAGTCTTCCAGGGATGTCCCTCCGCCACCGTGCCGCGGCCAACAGCCGGCCACCAGCCGGCCGCATGCACGCCTGGCATCTCCCGCTGCAGTTCCTCGATCAGCTGCCATGCCAGCCACACCAGCATCTAACACAACTACCATGGCAGCGGATCCATCCGGCCACAATGCGGCCTTCCCTCTTGATTCTGTTGACATGGCATCACATTCTGCTGCCTCTGTGCCACGTTCTGCTGCTACGGTAGCTGAATCCATCCTCGAGGCGACCGACTCTTCTACGGATGCACCAACGGCGTCCCCACCTTCCACCTCCCCGGCGGCCCCTCCGCCAACCCGACGCGCACCTCCGGTCGCGCCCTCCACATCAGCACACCCGATGACAACGCGTGCCAAGTCAGGCTTCCATTGCCGCAAACAGTTTGACGACTACGTCCTCGTCTCCATCGCCCCACCGTCGCCTGTCCCATCGTCGGTTCGGGGCGCTCTCGGTGATCCTCACTGGAAGCAAGCGATGCAAGAGGAGTATGATGCCCTCGTCCAGAACCGCACGTGGTCCCTCGTGCCTCGACCGCCTAGCGCCCATGTCATATCCGGCAAGTGGATCTTCCGCCACAAACTTCGCGCGGATGGGTCACTTGATCGCTACAAGGCCCGCTAGGTCGTTCGTGGCTTCTCGCAGCGGCCAGGCATCGACTACACTAACACCTTCTCGCCCGTCGTCAAGCCGGCTTCGATCTGTCTCGTTCTGCAGCTCGCCGCGGCTCGCTCATGGCCTGTACATCAGCTTGACGTGAAGAATGCATTTCTTCACGGCGATCTCTCCGAGCGTGTCTACTGTCAGCAGCCAGCTGGGTTCGTCGACGCCGCACGCCCAAACGATGTGTGCCTTCTGTCTAATTCTTTGTACGGATTAAAACAGGCGCCTCGTGCTTGGTTCCACAAGTTCGCCGGCACTCTCAACGCCCTTGGATTCACGGCCACGCGATCGGACGCCTCGCTCTTCGTCCTGCACTGAGCACGCGAGACCGCGTACCTTCTTCTCTACGTCGACGACATCGTCCTCACAGCATCATCGATGGAGTTACTGCATCGCGTCATCACCCAGCTGCACCATGCTGTTGGTCTTAAGGACATGGGTACGCTGCAGTTTTTTCTGGGCATCCAGGTGCATCGCTCGTCCAATGGATTCTTTCTGCATCAAGGATAATATGCAGAGGAGATACTTCAGCGCGCCGGCATGACCGACTGTCACACGGTCTCCACTCCAGTGGACACCAAGGCCAAGGTCTCGGCCCAGGATGGCGCTCTCGCTGACGACGCCTCATTCTACCGGAGCATCGTCGGCGCTCTCCAGTACCTTACTCTGACGCGGCCCGACCTTACTTATGCCGTGCAGCAGGTATGCCTTCACATGCATGCGCCACGGCAACCTCACTGGACAATGGTCAAGCGCATTCTGCGCTACGTTCGTGGCACGACGACACATGGTCTCACCATCGCCGCCTCGTCGCCATCCGAGCTTGTTGCCTACACTGATGCCGACTGGGCTGGTTGTCCGGACACACGTCGATCCACGTCTGCATATTGCGTCTTCTTCGGCGGCTCCCTTATTTCGTGGTCGTCTAAGTGGCAACCGACCGTATCTCGTTCTAGTGCCGAGGTGGAATATCGGGTGGTCGCCAATGCCGTCGCGGAGTGTTGTTGGGTCCGCGTACTGCATGTACCTACATCGCAACAGTTTGCTGACATCATGACTAAAGGGCTTCCGGTCGCTGTCTTCAACGAATTCAAGTCCAGCCTATGCGTCTCCAACGGCGACGCTGTGACTGCGAGGGGGTGTTGGAAACCTCCTATTCCACCGGGTGCTACTTGTTGAAATTGGTAGTGGGCTTTAGGCCCATTAGAGAATTTCAGAAAAATCTCCAAGGGCCCATGTAGGTGGTGGCATGACAAGGTGGTGGGAGTTTAGTCCCACCCCGCTAGTGGAGGAGAGTTTGGACCCCTTTATAAGGGTCTCTCTTCCATATGCTATTGGAGAGTGAGAAGAGAAGGTGCCCTCACGCACTCCTCCTCCGCCACCCGCCTCGCCACGACGCGCCGCGGGTTGCGGGAATGAGCCGAGCCGAGCTCATACCTACGCGCTTATTTTTGCCGGTCAGCAACAGAGAATACGTAACGGACACGGTACGATCCGAGACCTTGACTGTTGCTGCCGTCGGCGACTCCGTCCCATTTACCACGTACACGGTCGACGGGAGAGCAGGCCTCCGAAACCTCGCCTCTCCGGTTCCTGTACGGGAGAGGGGCGATTAGGTTTTTGGGGAGCGATCACGCGACTGCGCGCCTCCATCCGTCTGCTTCGTCTACGTCCGCGTCGCCCTCGTCATCGCCATGTCTTCACCAAGCGAAGCTGACCGTCTCCGCGAGAACGCCGAAGCTGAGAAGAAGGTGGCAGAGGATACTGCCGCCGCCGCTGTTGCTACGGCCAACTGGCCGATCGGAGGGTATGATGTGTTCGTCTCTCTCCTGTTTTTGTCTGCACTAGTAGTATTGCCTATATGCGTAGATGTTTCTGCTATATGCGTAGTACTTGCTAGTATACTCCGTGATCAGTATGTCATGAACCTAGTCAATGCCATGTTAGTAATTATTTCATGGATTAATCTGCTCGGAAAATTACCTATTTACTCAACAATCCAAAAACCTAATGTCTGTAGGAATTTTTCGAGTAATGGTTTTGCTGCTGCACTGAAACCGGATAAGTTTACCAGTACTTTTTCAAGCGTTGGCAAACGAGAACCACCTTATGGCTCATAGCTATGAACGTGTTCTGGGTAGCCGGTGTCACTCCTACGGAAACTATCACTCCTGAACAGGAGAAGATGTTTAAGGAGGCCACCGTCCTATTCCTTGGAGCAGTCATTAGCGTGATCGGAGATAAGCTGGTTGATGCATATTTACATATGCATGTTGCCAAGGACTTGTGGGAGGCGCTCGAATCTAAATTCAGGGCCACCGATGCTGGGAGTGAGATGTATGTTATGGAGCAGTTCCACGATTACAAGATGGTTGACAACCGTTCTGTATTGGAACAAGCTCATGAGATAATATGCATAGCTAAGGAACTTGAGGTTCTTAAGTGCAATTTGCCGGGCAAGTTTGTCGCGGGCTGTATAATTGCTAAGCTCCCTAATTCCTGGAGAAACTTTGCTACTACTCTGAAACATCAGAGGCGTGAGTTCTCAGTAGAGGACATCATCGGCCATCTGAGTGTTGAGCAGAACTCGAGAGCAAAGGACTCCAATGGAAAAGCGGTGGAAAGCTCTTCTCCTGCCAATATGGTACATCAGAGGAACTTCAATTCTCACAAGCCCAAGGGAAAGAATTCTGTCCAACAGAATACCGACTTCAAGAAGAAGGGAAAGAAGCCCTTCAAGAAGAATAAGAAGGGAGATGGCTGCTATACTTGTGGTTCAGAGGAACATTGGGCGAACAAATGCCCAAACAAGTACAAGAAGCCGGCGCAGGAATCCAAGTCTGCCAACATGATTGTGGGCAACAATGAAAGTGGTGCATCTGGGTACGGTAATTTACTTACTGTATTTACAGTTTGTCAGTCCACCGATTGGTGGGTAGACACGGGTGCAAATATTCATGTGTGTGCTGACTTATCATTGTTCTCTTCTTATCAGGCCACCGGTCGCGGTTCCGTATTGATGGGGAATGGCGCGAGTGCTTCTGTTCTTGGTGTTGGCACGGTCGATCTGAAGTTTACTTCGGGAAGGATCGTGCAGCTGAAGAACATGCAGCATGTCCCCGCCATCAAGAAGAATCTCGTTAGTGGCTCCCTTTTGTGTAGAGAAGGGTTTAAGTTGGTATTCGAGTCTAATAAAGTAGTAGTTACGAAATATGGACTTTTCGTTGGAAAAGGTTATGAATGCGGAGGTCTGTTTCACCTTTCTCTTGCAGATTTTTGTAATAAAGTCGTGAACATTATTCATTCGAGTGTTAATGAATCTGAAGTTTGGCATTCACGTCTTTGTCACATAAGTTTCGGTGTTATGTCGCGGCTAGCAAAACTGAATTTAATCCCAACTTTCACTTTAGCCAAAGGTTCTAAGTGCCATTCGTGTGTGCAAGCAAAGCAACCTCGCAAGCCTCACAAGGCTGCAGAGGAGAGACACTTGGCACCATTAGAACTCATACATTCTGATCTTTGTGAGATGAATGGTGTGTTGACTAAAGGTGGAAAGAAATACTTCATGACATTGATAGATGATTCCACTAGATTTTGCTATGTGTATCTGTTAAATACTAAAGATGAGGCTCTACACTACTTTAAAACCTATAAGGCAGAAGTTGAGAATCAACTTGAAAAGAACATTAAACGAGTCCGGTCTGATCGTGGTGGAGAGTACTTCTCAAACGAATTTGACTCATTTTGTGCGGAACAGGGTATTATTCATGAGAGGACGCCTCCCTATTCACCCCAGTCAAACGGGGTTGCCGAGCGGAAAAACCGTACTCTAACTGATTTGGTTAACGCCATGTTAGATACATCGGGTTTATCGAAGGCATGGTGGGGGGAGGCTATATTGACCGCGTGTCATGTTCTGAATAAAGTTCCTACAAAAGATAATGAGGTCACTCCCTACGAGGAGTGGTCGAAGAGAAGGACGACGCTCTCGTACTTACGTACTTGGGGCTGCTTGGCGAAAGTCAATGTACCGATCCCCAAGAAGCGTAAGCTTGGACCAAAGACTGTGGATTGCGTTAATTTGGGATACGCTAAGAATAGCGTAGGCTATAGATTTCTATTAGTGAAATCTGAGGTACCTGACGTGAAGGTCGGTACAATAATGGAGTTGAGGGATGCTACATTCTTTGAGGATATATTTCCCATGAGAGATATGCAAAGCACTTCTAGACAGGAATCTGAGATAACTCCTGAGCCTGCCATTCCTATGGAATACTATGAACAAACACATGATGAAAATCCTGAGGAGGATGACGAGGAAGCCCGTGGTAGGGGCAAGAGACAAAGGACTGCAAAGACCTTTGGTGATGATTTCTTCGTATACCTCGTGGATGATAATCCCTCTTCTATTTCAGAAGCGTATGCTTCTCCAGATGCTGATTACTGGAAAGCTGCGGTCCGTAGCGAGATGGATTCCATCATGGCTAACGGGACATGGGAAATCACTGATCGTCCCTATGGTTGCAAACCATTGGGATGCAAGTGGGTGTTCAAAAACAAGCTTAGGCCCGATGGTATGATTGAAAAGTACAAGGCTAGGCTTGTGGCCAAGGGCTATGCCCAGAAAGAAGAGGAAGATTTCTTCGATACTTATTCACCTGTGGCTACACTGACCACCATTCGAGTACTACTCTCATTGGCGGCCTCTCATGGTCTTCTCGTTCATCAAATGGACATTAGGACAGCTTTCCTGAATGGAGAGTTAAATGAGGAAATCTATAGGTCAGGAAGGAAAGGTGTGTAAGTTGCTGAAATCTTTATATGGTCTGAGACAAGCACCTAAGCAATGGCATGAGAAGTTTAATACAACTCTGACATCTGTTGGCTTCGTTGTTAATGAAGCTGACAAATGTGTATACTATCGCCATGGTGGGGGCGAAGGAGTTATATTGTGCTTGTATGTTGATGACATACTGATATTTGGAACCAACCTCAAAGTAATTGAGGAGGTTAAGTCTTTTCTGTCTCAAAACTTTGAGATGAAGGACCTTGGGGTGGCTGATGTTATCTTGAACATCAAGCTGTTGAGAGATGATGAGGGTGGGATTACACTTCTGCAATCCCACTATGTTGAGAAGATTTTGAGTCGCTTTGGATATTCAGACTGCAAAATTTCTCAAACACCATATGATCCTAGTGTGCTTATTAGAAAGTTTAAGGGCACAGCTATAGATCAATTGAGATTCTCTCAAATTATCGGTTCACTTATGTACCTAGCTAGCGCAACGAGGCCTGACATCGCGTTTGCTGTGAGCAAACTTAGCCGGTTTGTTGCAAACCCGGGTGATGTTCATTGGCGTGCTGTTGAAAGAATTATGCGCTACTTGAAAGGTACTATCAACCACGGGCTTCACTATACGGGATTCCCATCGGTAATTGAAGGGTATAGTGATGCGAATTGGATCTCTGATGCTGATGAGATGAAGGTCACCACTGGGTATATGTTTACTCTTGGGGGTGGTGCTGTTTCCTGGAAGTCTTGCAAGCAAACGATCTTAACAAGATCGACAATGGAAGAAGAGTTAACAGCATTAGACACATCTGGTGTCGAAGCAGAATTTCTTCGAGATCTTTTGATGGACTTACCTGTGGTTGAGAAGCCGGTTCCGGCTATCCTTATGAACTGCGATAATCAGACGGTTATTGTTAAAGTGAAGAGTTCAAAGGACAATATGAAGTCCAACAAACATATAAGAATGAGATTGAAGTCTGTCAGACGTTTGAGAAACTCCGGAGTGATAGCGTTGGATTATATCCAAACGGCTAAGAATCTGGCAGATCCCTTTACTAAAGGGTTATCACGTGTTGTGATAGATAGTGCATCGAGGGAGATGGGTATGAGTCCCACATGAGTTGCCATGGTAGTAACCCAACCTATATGATCGGAGATCCCGTGAAGTAGGACCTGGGAAAACAAGCCACTGGTGAACTGAGGAGAGTAATTTTACTAACCCACTCCGTTGGAGATGCAATACTCTCGGATACTGTATGGTAGGATGACTATTGTCTTAATGTGTTCTAAAGCTTATATGTAAGCAAGATGCTGTCCTACAGAGCGGTCTTTGGAGGAACACACCTATATGAGCTTGACTGCTGGTCACAGTCTATGAGATTTGGGTGATCTCTAGTAAACTCATGAATAGGCCAGGAGTGTGACTAATATGCTCCACCCGAGGGGTCACCTTCGGCAGTCTAGTACTAGTAAGACTTGTGGTGAAGCTCCTTTACGCCAAACTGACAATTCAAGGCATAGTCCATTGTTCAGTTGTAAAGGGGTGTAGCTACTTGTTCTAGGTGAAGCTCAACCTTAACAGGTCTTCACTGAAATGCTGGTATATTAAAATAGTGATTGGAACAAGCGAACACGATGTGCCCTTGAGATCTGGTGGGGGATTGTTGAAATTGGTAGTGGGCTTTAGGCCCATTAGAGAATTTCAGAAAAATCTCCAAGGGCCCATGTAGGTGGAGTTTAGTCCCACCACGCTAGTGGAGGAGAGTTTGGACCCCTTTATAAGGGTCTCTCTTCCACATGCTATTGGAGAGTAAGAAGAGAAGGTGCCCTCACGCACTCCTCCTCCGCCGCCCGCCTCGCCACGCCACGCCTCGTCACGACGCGCCGCGCCGCGGGTTGCGGGAATGAGCCGAGCCGAGCTCATACCTACGCGCTTATTTTTGCCGGTCAGGAACGGAGAATACGTAACGGACACGGCACAATCCGAGACGTCGGATCGTGGGCTGTTACCGACTCGGACGTGGGTTCGGCCCACGTCTCTCCACCCAGCCGCCTTTATAAGCAGGCCATCGCCTACCCTAGCCGTCACGAGAATCAGATCACATCTGCCTCACGCGTTCGTTCCTTGACTGTTGCTGCCGCCGGCGACTCCGTCCCGTTTACCGCGTACACGGTCGACGGGAGAGCAGGCCTCCGAAACCTCGCCTCTCCGGTTCCAGTACGGGAGAGGGGCGATTAGGTTTTTGGGGAGCGATCACGCGACTGCTCGCCTCCGTCCGTCTGCTTCGTCTACGTCCACGTCGCCCTCGTCATCGCCATGTCTTCACCAAGCGAAGCTGACCGTCTCCGCGAGAACGCCGAAGCTAAGAAGAAGGCGGCAGAGGATACTGTCGCCGCCGCCGCTGCTGCTACGGCCAATTGGCCGATCGGAGGGTATGATGTGTTCGTCTCTCTCCTGTTTTTGTCTGCACTAGTAGTATTGCCTATATGCGTAGATGTTTCTGCTATATGCGTGGTACTTGCTAGTATACTCCGTGATCAGTATGTCATGACCCTAGTCAATGCCATGTTAGTAATTATTTCATGGATTAATCTGCTCGGAAAATTGCCTATTTACTCAAGACTACTACGTGATTCTCTCTGACACGTTCTCCCTCACGTAGCTTATCCCTGTAACTGATCTACCTAGTCTTACTGTATGTATTAGCTTAGTGGAGTTTGTTACGTGGTTAGTTGGAGTAGTGTCCGCACCTGCTGCTGCATGTACTTGTATATATGTACTCTCCGAATGGATGAATAAATATGAGTTCAGCCTCTCTCTGTCTTTCTCTTTTATATGCTTGAACTGAATTTTCGTTAACTACCTTGCCTGACAGGATAAAACAAAATCTCCACAAACATGAGAGTGGGTGACTTCATTTTAGTAGACAAATGCAGTGCTGAGATGTTTGTGTTACTACTTAAATCGAAACAAATTGTCAAAGAATAATCAAATTTTAAATAAGAAGCAGCAACACAAATATTTCAAACAAATCTATATCGAACCAGAAAAAAAATTAGTGCGTGACAGTGCTTACATCGCGGACAATGGCTGCATCCTGTTTAAGGGATGGCGACCTGCTCACTCGCAAGTGCAACGGAGAGGAAGCGCATCGTGTGATAGCTGATAAGGCAGGCAGGTTAATTGTTCAGATAGAATAGCATGCAAATTCAGAGATTTCAAGCAATTAGGATTCAGAGATCTATTTGACTCAAGATCGACATTAGTTGGTTGATTAACTGAACTATCCTTACAGCAAGCTAGTCGTACCTTCTGCACAATGTAGAACCAACAGTAGTACCGACTCCTTTTTAATTAATTAGGCTGGTCCTCCCCAGTCCTTCCTTATCTGAAAGTACTACCTCATGTCCAGGTACACTTTCCCATCAGCGTCCATAAACTGCAAACAAAATTCGGACATACATACGCCGGTATAAGATAGATTCACTGGAACAAAATAATTGCACATCATCTCTTTGTAGAGACTTTTTATGTCTGGTACATGACGTTATGATCTCGGATTTAGTACAATAGGAACTCGTCGCAAATATACCTTTAAGGCTGACGAATACATATGCCAAATAAATTAAACATATGTAGTACCAAATGAACGTGATGAATAATATATCACATTTTATAACCTATTCGAGCACACTCCGTTTGATGACATCTGGTTTCTTTTTATAAGTTGATGCATGTGCATTTTTCCTCCATGTGGTTCAAGGCAGATGAGAGATAAATAGGAAGTTAAATGAAATTGCTGCCAATGCAATTTTGATATGTTAAAATATAATCTTTTGATGTGGATACTTGCGTTTGACACTTGTGCATAATCTTGATTTTTGATGTGAGCAATTCTATTGAACATACATGATGTGTTTTTATTCGCAAACTATTTTGTTTAAGGAAGTCTGAAATATGTATAAATCATGAATGTCCGAGTGGCCTATGTTTTGCCGGAATGTTGATTCCTTTCCGTTCCGGCAAATTTCAGGCGCTCCATATGTCTACTTTTTTAGCAAAGGTGATGCCGAAAATTTTCGTGAATTTCGACGTGACTTGTGCTAGAAACTAGGACATATCGAGTGCCCGAGAATTGCTCCAAAGGGGAATAAATCAACATTCCGACCAAATATAGACCCATTTTTATTATTCATGTTATTCAGCTAGAATTAAACTATTATACTTAAATACTTGTAGGAAATTAATATGTCTAGCCACCACGAAGCCGAGGGTTCTGTTCGCATCGAAGAAGACCATTTTGAGGAAGCAAATCTTTATTTCAATTACCTGGATGAACACCAGATGCGGATGCAAGGTGGCAGTGAGACAAACCCCGGCACCGACACTGGCACAACAGTGGCATCGACACCAAGATCGGCGATGATGCTGACGTAGCCGATGAAGGACCGAAGTCGAAGAGGGCAAGAAAACCAAAGGAGCTCGGCACCGGAAAAATTGTGGTCACGGCGATGCAGCCCACGAAATTAGAGCCAACGGCGCTGGAGGAAGTGCGCAATTGCCACGACAATCAACTAGGATGCATCCTGAGGGAAATCGCCAACATCAACGACATAAAGTTATGACCGATACCACATATGGAGCAGACACTCTTAACGAAGTTGCACAATAGGTTCTTGTTCCTAGAACGGATTGAAAAAAATCTTCCATGGGATGACGAACCTATGATAAAGATAAACAACAAGGCAATGGTGACGTTCACCAACACCTTGTTCGCCTGGAAAGTAAGGGTAAAAAAGCGATTGTGAAGAACAAACCGTGGTCCAAGATTCATGCTGACAATCCGACACTAGCGGAAGAGGACTTAAAAAAATTCAAGGAGACTTGCGCTACAGAAGAACTCCAGAAAAAGTCGGCGTAAATGAAGGAGCTCCAGGCCAGGAACACGCATGTCCACCGCCTTGGAAGCCGTGGTTGCGAGGGGATGAGGCACGTATGGGCCAAGGAGGACGCCTAACGTGAAATTCACGGAATCCCAGACCCCTTGGTGGAGTTCACCGGCCCGTAAGAGCGTGACTGGATGAGGGGAAGAAACAAGTAGGACCCCATCAATAAGAACTTTTACACGGACCCGAACACAAGGGAGTTCATGAGAATACTAGTAATTGTCATATTACCATCTTATATTAATTAGCTTTCAATCAATTCGACAACAAGTTTTGTCATATTTGTAAACCATCCACGTTCCTTTGCAGAAAGAGCGGCACCAAAACACAGTCGAAAGCGACGAGTCGTCTCAGTCATTGGCGAGGCCCAAGTGATACAAACCATTCAACCGGGCCTTGAACATACTGAAAAATGTCTCAGTGGACAAACCTCCGTCGTATGGACGTGTGCATGGCGTCAGAGATGGCGCCTCGTGGAATAAGTGCTACCACGAGAAGCTAGAGGAAAAAAGGTAGAGACGGATGCTTACTCAACTAACCATCGACGAGAAGGTCGCGCATGCGGTCGATAAGAGGCAAGCTGAGACCAAAGAAGAGTTGGTCAAGGTAGTCGAAGATAGGGTCAATGCAGTTGTGGCAGCTAGTTTGGCCAACTTGATTCTGGCAATTTTTGATTAGTCGAAGAGGAATCCAGAAAAAGGGCCACATGACTTTCCCCTTCTCAGGTTTGTCGGGAGCAATTCGGCGAACATCGCACCACCAGCACATGCTCACGCAACCGCACAAGCTCCCATACCAGGCCTCGCTCCAGTTCATAGCAGGTCGTCCTCCGTCTCTGGCGTGCTCGGCGGGTGTCATGGTTTTATCACGGCAGATGTCCTCGTGAAAGGACTTAATGAAGGAGCCATCACACCTTGGTGGCGACTCAAAGGGGGTGAGCGAAAGCGAGACTCAGATTTACCCAGGTTCGGCCCCTCGGGTGGAGGTAAAAGCCACGTCCTGCTTTGTGTAGATTGATGATGGTTTCGATTACAAGGAGGACGTAACTCGCCTGACCTAGCTCTCGATGATTTCTAACTTGCCCTATCTTCCCCAGGGACTCGCCTTTATATATAGGTCGAGGCGCTAGGATTTACAATAGTCCTAGCCACGCTACAGATCGTGGTTTTCCATATCTCTAACTCGCTGTGCTTTCCAAGACTGGAAACCTCCTTGGTGGCCTATCCTCTGTATAGCTCCTGAACCGCCATCCGACTCCCGGGCCCCTTGGGCCAAGGCTTGTATTACCAAAGGATGAGTCGCCCCTTCTGTGACCCGGCCCAGTTAGGGCGGGTTACACCGCAGGTAATATCCCCAACATTAGGCCCCAGATTGACTTGACTTTGTTCACGCCAATAAACTTCCACTCATTTTGGGGCAACTTGTATCACTCCCATCCTTGGACGAACGACAAGCCGCCATCCGTCATGAATTGTTTGAGCCGCCAAGCAGATTTTGATGACATCACTTTTTCCCTCCAATTTCGGGACTTAATGATGCAACCACCCAACGGATCTTTCTCATCTCCATTTAGTTATCCCTAAAATCCACGCGCCATCATTGCCAATTTCCAGTCTGTTGCCTATGTTCCCGCGCATGCCGTCTCGATTCCAGCACCTGGCCTTTAAATAACCACAGGGGGGAGTGGGGGCACCGTCAGCTACCCCCACTTCGACTTCCTCGTCAGTCTTCGTCTTCCTCGCGCCTGCGCCCTTGTCTCCTCGCCGTTCCCGAAGCTTCGTCGCCAGCCATCGTGGTCCGGACGTCTCCAGGCCAACCGAAGGCACATGATCCGCCGCAAACCTTCCGCTTCCTCCTCCGGGGATCATCCTTCTTCTTCAGGTAAGCATCTCTCCCCCATTAGGGTTAGACTTTGCCGCCATGCTCGTGTAGATTAGCTTCAGAATGCAACGATGATCCCCTTGCTTGTTTAGATCCAACGATTATACTTCCGATAGATCCTCCGTAGTAGTAAAGCGCGGTAGCATCGCCGCATCTGCTGGTCATTTCGATGTTCTTACTTCATAGATTCATACGGCACCCCTGTCGCATTCTTGCGTTCGTAGTTTTCACAATTTCGTCAAGCATTACCTCTTTAATTTGATCCACCCGTAGATCCGTATTTCATTGCTTGCTTTTAGAAACTTGTTTATCCCACTCCAGGAATATTCCTAAGGAAAAAAATCCTTTCTGAATCGCCACTCGCCATCTTCCACCACAGCGAGTGTGAACATTGCCAAAGCTATGCCTTCGATCGCCGAAGGGCGAGTTATAACGCCTTCGTAGTCATATCATAGATCGCTCAACTGGCGAGTTAGAATATCCAGGTCTCTTGTCACCTAATGGCGAGTCATAAGGTCCCTACACACATATTGTAGATATCCAACTTGCGAGTTACCACGTTTTATGATCCTTAATGAGCCGCCTTGTTTTTCTTTTTTGTATTCATGGTTAGCGTCTCGAAATGCGATTGGCTACAAACCAAGATTAATAACGCCTTTGTCGAGAAATTTGTCAAGTCGGGTGATACGTCCATTTTGCATCATGCTTTCATGTTGATATTTATCGCTTTATGGACTGTTATATTACTTTGTGGTATCATACTTATGCCTTTTCTCTCTTATTTTGCAAGGTTTATTTGAAGAGGGAGAATACCAACAGCTGGAATTCTGGACTGAAAAAGGAGCAAGTCTGAGTCCTCTATTTTGCGCAACTCCAAATGCCCTGAAAATCAACGTGGAATATTTTGGGAATATATAACAAATATTGTGCGAAAGAAGTGCCAGAGGGGAGGAGCCAGGGGCCCAAAAGCCTCGTGGTCGCGGCCTATCCCTTGGCCGCGGCAACAGGGCTTGTGGGCACCCTGTTAGCCCACTGGCCCCCCTCTTTCGCTATATGAAGGTTTTCGTCCGGAAAAAAATCAGGGTGGAGCTTTTTCATGGACTCTCCGCCGCCACGAGGCGGAACTTGCGCAGAACCAATCTAGAGCTCCGGCAGGACGATCCTGCCGGGGAAACTTCCCTCCCGGAGGCGGAAATCGTCGCCATCGTGATCACCAACACTCCTCTCGTCGGAGGGGAGTCATCTCCATCAACATCTTCATCAGCACCATCTCCTCTCCAAACCGTAGTTCATCTCTTGTAACCAATCTCCGTCTCGCGACTCCGATTGGTGCTTGTAAGGTTGCTAGTAGTGTTGATTACTCTTTGTAGTTGATGCTAGTTGGATTACTTGGTGGAAGAGTTTATGTTCAGATCCTTGATGCTACTCATTACACCTATGATCATGATTATGACTATGCTTTGTGAGTAGTTACTTTTGTTCCTGAGGACATGGGATAAGTCATGCTAATAATAGTCATGTTAATTTGGTATTCGTTCGGTATTTTGATTTGTTGTATGTTGTCTTTTCCTCTACTGGTGTTATGTGAATGTCGACTACATAACACTTCACCGTATTTGGGCCTAGAGGAAGGCATTGGGGAGTAGTAAGTAGATGATGGGTTGCTAGAGTGACAGAAGCTTAAACCCAAGTCTATGCGTTGCTTCGTAAGGGGCTGATTTGGATCCACTAGTTTAATGTTATGGTTAGACGTTGTCTTAATTCTTATTTCGTAGTTGCGGATGCTTGCGAGTGGGGTTAATCATAAGTGGGATGATTGTCCAAGTAAGGGCAGTACCCAAGCGCCGGTCCACACACATATCAAACTATCAAAGTAACGAATGCGAACCATATGAACATGATGAAACTAGCATGACAGAAATTCCCGTGTGTCCTCGGGAGCGTTTTTCCTCTTATAAGACTTTGTTCAGGCTTGTCCCTTGCTACAAAGGGGATTGGGCCAGTTTGCTGCACCGTTGCTACTACTTGTTACTTTTCACTTGCTACGTTTCACCTCATTACACCATCACTTGTTACCGCTACTTTCAGTGCTTGCAGTTATTACCTTGTTGAAAACCGTGTATTAGAGCCTTCTGCTCCTCGTTGGATTCGACACTCTTACTTATCGAAAGGACTACGATTGTTCCCCTATACTTGTGGGTCATCATCAGGTCATCTTGATTGTAAGGAAGTCATTGGTTGGCGGACCGCCCCAGGCGAGGTGATTCCCAATCCCGCCGAGGGAGAAGTAGTTATTTTCATTGATCATCTTGAACGTGGCTTCAAACCGCACGGGTCAAAGTTCTTTAGAGACGCTCTGCATTTCCTCAACGTTCACCTTCAGGATCTGGGACCCAACTCCATCAGTAACCTCTACCAATTCCAAGTATTTTGCGAGGCATACCTGCAAATAGAGCCCACAGTTCCATTATTTTGGAACTTCTTCCATCTGAATTGCCAGACCAAATTTTCCAACGGGCCCAACTTGGAACTTGGGGGGGTCAACATCCAGCAGCGCCGCGAACGTGGATTTCCGTCTGTCCTTCTGCCCAGCCATCCCAAAGGCTAGGCCGAGTCTTGGTTTTATTGTTGTGACACTTCTCCTCCCCGTGAGAACCCACTTCCGGATTATAGGGAAGATCGCTTACCCATGGACTTCAAGCTGCCAGAGAAACTTACCGAAGAAGAAGAATCGGAGTTCATCCCCATCTTCTCCGAGCTGCGGTCTTTGACCAACAATGGGCTCACCGAGGTTGACCTATTCCGTTGCTGGGTGGAGTGGAATATTCTTCCTCTGAGTCGCCAGGATGGTCTGATGTGCGAGTACGATGGCAGCGTGAACCATCCCCAATGCTTTTTTCATGGAAGAATCCCCGAGAAAGACATTGTTGACATAATCAAGAAGTTAACCAGCGAGTCCTTGGAAAACTGTGCCAAGGTCGGGCTCAAGCCTTTCTATCTCTCCAACCCGGCTCCATCGGTAACAATCTAAGTTGCCTCCTTTTACCTTTTTCAACATATGTGCCAATGTTCCGGGTTTGAAATTTGATTCTATCCACCAGAAAGGTGATGCATTTTGGTCTCGAAGGCCAAAGGTGACTGCCCAGAAAACAACTAAGCCGCCACCAAAGAAGAAGAAGAAGAGCAAGGGCAAAACTGTCGTCAAGGATTCATCCGTCATCGGCGAGTCCCGAGCTGGTGAAGTACAGCCAGAGGTAAAAATTTACCCTTTTGTTTGTCATCATTATGTTCCGACTTATGCTTATGTCCGGTTACCTTTGTGCGTAGGACGATGGCTATGAGAGATAAAATTACGCGGTCGAGGTAATTTCTATTTCTTCCACCTCAACTTCCTCTTCACCTAGGCCGGCCACGCGAATTTGTGGAAAAGTTCCCATGTCTCACCCCAATGCTTGTCTGGACCCTGATTTCCTTTTGAAGAAGGCGAAGTATCCTCCCAAACGTAAAACCCGAAGCCGTTCTGGCGACTTAGTTTCCGGGTTACCTGAAAAGACAACCGGTCGGAAGCGCACAAGTGAGGTATACTCCTGTTGAACACTCTCCCACTTGTAGAAAATATGATTCACAACTCGTTCACTCTTTGAACTTTCATTCTTTCAGGTCTCTCCTCCTTTGTCTAGCGACTGAGTGATTTCAGCTCTTCCACCAATGATTCGTGTACAGGGGTAAGTTCTTTTATTAACCTTTTTCCTTCTTAATGATGATATTTGTTCTAACTTTGATGTCTTCATCTCAGAGCACAAGCAGAAAAGAGAAAAACTGGCGACTTGTCTTCTGCTCCTAAGACGATTGAGGTGTTAGGCGTGAGCACCTCTGCCCCAGAGTTTGATGAAGACCAAGTGACGGCTCGTGATGATCCTGTGGATGACATTCCTGATGTCCGGGTCGACTCTCCAGGCCCTCTGAAGGAAACCACTGAAAATGTTAACCCGCCGTGCTCTTTCAAGGCGACTAAAGTTCTAGATACCGTAATTATTACTAGTACTGGCTACTCCAAACCTACAGCAGCGGTGTTATCCAAACATGCATCAAAAGAGTCCTATCCTTCCGCAGAAGAAGATATCACTAAGCTGAAGCTTCCCCATTATCAGAAGCTCGAATTTGAACAACTCTGCTCTGGCTTCGTAAGTCGCCTGGAGACGAGTCATGAAATGGAGAAGAGCTTGATCAATATGATGAGAGTCAAACATGAGGTACGTCCTTTATTATGTTTTCTTCCACCCATTAGCCTTCGAGGAGACTAGTCTTGCTTGATGAAATTATGTTTGTTGCAATATCTGGTAGACCCATATCTGTCCATAGCCCCCAAGGGCCGGGTCATCTTTTGAAATATGAGCCGGGTCTTGAATTGATAGAAACACTTGGCACTGTAGCCCCCAAGGGCCGGTTCATATTTTGAAAGATGGGCCGGGTATTGTATTAGATGAAAACTTCAACCCGTAGCCCCCAAGGGCCGGGTCATCTTTGGAAAGATGAGTCGGGTCTTGTATTAGATGAAAACTTCAACCTGCAACCCCCAAGGGCCGGGTCATCTTTGGAAAGATGAGTCGGGTCTTGTATTTGAATGAAAACTTCAACCTGTAGCCCCCAAGGGTCGTGTCATCTTTGGAAAGATGAGTCCGGTCTTGTATTAGATGAAAACTTCAACCTGCAGCCCCCAAGGGCCGGGTCATCTTTGGAAAGATGAGTCGGGTCTTGTATTTGAATGAAAACTTCAACCTGTAGCCCCCAAGGGCTGGGTCATCTTTTGAAAGATGAGTCGGGTCTTGTATTTGAATAAAAACTTCGACCTGTAGCCCCCAAGGGCCGGGTCATCTTTTGAAAGATGAGCCGGGTCTTGTATTTTGTATGACTTTAAAAAGAATCATACATTAGCCCCGAAGTGTGAGGGATGTTGCTTGCAACAGTTCTGAAACTTGTCTCCCCAAAATTTGTTTCGAGGAATGTGTGACCCGGGCCGAGTCATCTCTTGTTGACTTGAAGAAAAAATTAACCGAACAGGAGGATGCTCGGACTGCATCTGAAGAAAAATACCTGTTGGCCCTGGCTGACGTGGAGAAAATGAAAGCCGACCACCAAAAATTTGAGAAGAAAGCCAATGCTGATCAAGCCGCCATCCTGAAGTGGGTGGAACAAGCCGAGGCAAAGCTATAAGCCGCCCTAGAGGAGCTCTCCAGGCTAAAAAAGCATGTCTCCAACATGACCAAAGCCATCTTTTGTAAGGAGCAATTCTCTTGTTCAGAAAGAAAAATCAGCATTTTGTTTGCAAATACTAACTGTCATTGTTTATCCTTTGTAGGTCCTCGAGCCGCCAACCTTCAAAGTGACTGCATACTGAAGCTAAAGGCAGTTTAAACCTTTACAGAGCAGCTGTATACGGGGAGCATGATGACGATAAGGGCAGTGATGGGAAACAAGGAGCCAATTAAGTCCATCAAGAACATGATGGGTTCCTTGTCAATGTTGCCACCACAAGTAGACGAATTAAAGAGGTCAGCCGCCCGCAAGGGAGCTCTGACCACCCTAAGTCGATGTTTGGCCTATGCCCCAGAACTCAAGCCAAAGGAGGGAGCAGCTGGTTACCCTGAGCTGAAGGATGATGAGTCGGAGTTCACTGAAGACGATTACCACCGGGTTGTGAAAGAGTCCCGTGCCCCGGCGACTCAGCTCGCGGTCAGTTTGGACTTGAACAAATACCAGGCTAGATATGATGACAACGATAAAAAGGTGACTCCTCCTTCATATGAAATTACCAGCCTGACTCCTCGCCGACGCAAGAATCCCTTCGACTTTAAAATAGACCTATGTGTCTTTCTCAACGACGAAGATGAATTCGTCGCCTTGTCCAAGTGCAACTGGAAGCTGGGCGACATACAAATTGAAGATGGAGAGAGCTCAAAGCAGAGGCGGCTTAAGTTTTATCCTGCATGTAATCACTTTATCCAAAAAAAATGATCTCTTCTTGACCGGGAGATGACGCCCGGTATGGCCGAGTGAGCCATGTAATAGTTGCTAGGTGTGAGGGGAACAATTGTCCATTCCTGCCTTTTGCTTGATGATACGTCCATTTTGCATCATGCTTTTATGTTGATATTTATCGCCTTATGGGCTGTTATTACACGTCACTTTACAATACTTATGCCTTTTCTCTCTTATTTTGCAAGGTTTACATGAAGAGGGAGAATGCCGGCAGCTGGAATTCTGGCCTGAAAAAGGAGCAAGTTTGAGATACCTATTCTACGCAACTCCAAAAGTCGTGAAAATAAATGAGGATTTTTTTTGGAATTTATAAAAAATACTGGGCCGAAGAAGTACCAGAGGGGAGACAGCAGGAGGCCACAAGCCTGCTAGGCGCGGCCTACCCCCTTGGCCGCGCCTAGGGGGCTTGTGGGCTCCCTGTTGGCCCTCTGGCCCCCCTTTTTGCTATAAGGAGGGTTTCGTTCCAGAAAAAATCAAGGAGGAGGCTTTCGGGAGGAATCGCCGCCGCCACGAGGCGGAACTTGAGCAGAACCAATCTAGAGCTCCGGCGGGGTCGTCCTGTCGGGGAAACTTCCCTCTCAGAGCGGGAAATCGTCACCAACACTCCTATCATCGGAGGGGACTCATCACCATCAACATATTCATCAGCACCATCTCATCTCCAAACCCTAGTACATCTCTTATAACCAATCTCTGTCTCGTAACTCCAATTGGTACTTGTAAGGTTGCTAGTAGTGTTAATTACTCTTTGTAGTTGATGCTAGTTGGATTACTCGGTGGAAGATTACATATTCAGATCCTTGATGCTATTCAATACCTCTCTGGTCATGAATATGATTATGCTTTGTGAGTTGTTACTTTTGTTCCTGAGGACATGGGATAAGTCTTGCTATAAGTAGTCATGTGAATTTGGTATTCGTTCAATATTTTGATGTGTTGTATGTTGTTTTTCCTCTAGTGGTGTTATATGAACGTCGACTACATAACACTTCACCATTATTTGGGCCTAGCGGAAGGCATTGGGAAGTAGTAAGTAGATGATGGGTTGCTAGAGTGACAGAAGCTTAAACCCTAGTTTATGCGTTGCTTCGTAAGGGGCTGATTTGGATCCACTAGTTTAATGCTATGGTTAGACTTTGTCTTAATTCTTATTTCGTATTTGCGGATGCTTGCGAGAGGGGTTAATCATAAGTGGGAGGTTTGTCCAAGTAAGGGCAGCACCCAAGCACGGGTCCACCCACATATCAAACTATCAAAGTAGCGAACGTGAATCATATGAACATGATGAAAACTAGCTTGACATAATTTCCCATGTGTCCTCGGGAGCGCTTTACCTCCTATAAGAGTTTGTCCACACTTTTCCCTTTCTACAAAAGGGATTGGGCCACTTTGCTGCACCGTTGTTACTTTTGTTTCTTGCTACTTGCTACGAATCATCTTATCACACAACTATCTGTTACCGATAATTTCAGTGCTTGTAGAGAATACCTTGTAGAAAACCACTTGTCAGATCCTTCTACTCCTCGTTGGGTTCGGCACTCTTACTTATCGAAAGGACTATGATAGATCCCCTATACTTGTGGGTCATCACTTGACATTGCTGAATGGTTTGATCCTTTTTGCGAATCATGAGTCGCCTTTACCAATCTTGATGCTTGACAGTTTAGGAAGTGTCATATTTTGACAAGAAAACATTTCTTCAACCTGTTTGTCACGGACAAAACACCATAAGCCAACTCAATGAGTCACGGCGAGTTATAAGCAAAGAGCCGGCTGAGTGATTCGCGGCGATTTATAAAAAGGTTTATGAAACCTTGCGGCCGTGCCATGAAGATAGTCGTAAAAATTTGTCGGCTCGATGAGCTACGATAGGATAGGACGAGTTTGCAAAACACTAGTGCTACCCTAAGAAGGCTTTTGCAACAACCCAATATTTTTAGACCGGCTGATCAGGTGCGAGTGAGGCTTCCGTGAAGCAGGTTGAGTGAACCAATGGTTTCTCTATTTTCCATGTGTGGCTCCGGTCGGTACCTTTCATGTTTTAACCAAGGCAAGTTCACGGTCCAAAAAAGCGGATTGACTCGCCAAGAGTACAAGGGTCCATAGGGCGGCTCGTCCAACACATAGTCCAGTATAACCATTTGTAATGCGGTAATTTTTCGCTAGCCAAGAGGGTATTCAGGCTAAACTCAGTGAATGGAAGCCCTCAAGTGACCTATGATTAGGGAAAAGTGGGACATAGGATTGCAGAAGCGTTTATGCTCTTACTGCAAAACGACTTGGAAACCAATAGCCCCCAAGTAAGCCGGCTTAATTCTCAAAACCATATAAGGCGCCCATGTTTGAACCATGCAATTGTGGCAACTTTGGTCCTCTTTGGCTTACCAGTACCCAGTTTTGAAACAAGTGCAGCGTGGCGACTTATGCTCTTTGGTACTGATAGCGTCCATGCTTGGACGACTCATAGAACAATAAAGAATCATGCTTTCAAGAAGATGAAACGGCAAAGGACCCCGAAGTTCGTGCGTGTCGGCTTTATTGCTTTATAAATAAAAGATTACAAGTTCTGAGATTTGCAGAAAAGAAAGGAGCCCATGGCTCTAGGTGTAGTAAGGCTGCAAGTGGGCTATATTCTAGGGGCGAGTTGTCTCAACCTCTATAGTTGGCTGATCAGGGCGAATATCCGCCAAGTAGTATGAACCGTTCCGAAGATTCTTGCTCATGACAAACGGTCCTTCCCATGGAGGTGATAACTTATGCATACCAGTGTGGTATTGAATCAAATGGAGCACTAACTCGCCCTCTTGAAAAGTCCGTCTCTTGACGCGGCGGCTGTGATAGCGTCGCAAGTCCTGTTGATAGATCGCCGATCATGACGCAGCCAAGTCTCGCTCTTCCTCCAAAGCATCAACCAAATCTTGTCTTGCCAACTCGTTGTCTAGTTCCACATAGGCGGCGACTCGTTGTGAATCGTGTCTGATGTCACTTGGCAAAACTGCCTCTGCCCCGTAGACCAGAGCGAAGGGAGTAAAACCCGTGAAGTGATTTGGAGTGGTTCTGATACTCCATAACACTGAGGGCAACTCTGCAACCCAACATCCTGGAGTACGCTCCAGAGGCACCATAAGCCGGGGCTTGATTCCTCGCAATATCTCCTAATTCGCCCTTTCTGCCTGTCCATTAGACTGGGGTTTGCGACTGCAGAAACATCAAGCCGGATATGCTCTCGTCCGCCAAACTCTTGCATTGCGCGCTTTGATAGATTAGTACCATTTTCAGTAATGATACTATGAGGGTATCCGAACTGGAAGATCAACTTTTTCAAGAATTTGACAGACGTGTCTGCATCATAGCTACTAACGGGTTCTGCTTCAACCCACTTAGTGAACTTGTCAACCGCCACCAATAGGTGAGTCCTTTTGTTGGACGACATTTTGAAAGGACCAACCATGTCCAAGCCCCAGACCGCAAACGACCAAGTAATTGGGATCATCCGCAATTCCTGAGCCGGCACGTGCATCTGGCGTCCAAATTTCTGGCAACCATCACATCGGTGAACTATCTCTTCTGCATCTGCATGAGCCGTCAACCTATAAAATCCATGCCTAGAGGCTTTGGAGACCAGGGAACGTGACCCGACATGATGACCACAGTCGCCTGCATGAATTTCGTTGAGAATCATACATCCTACCTGAGGTGCTTCGCTTATGCAACTCGCCGTTATGTATGACCATGGACTTGCATCGGCGGATGATTTGGCGAGCCAATAAATCATCTGTGGGTAACTCGCCTCACGTGAGATACGCCATGTAGGGAATCTCCCAATCCGGGGTAGCACGAAGAGCCGCCACGAGTTGAGACCCAGGGTCGAGCACCGCCAAATCTTTCTCTCAAGGTAGCCTCACCGAGGGTTTATGTAATACATCCAAAAAGACATTGGGGGAACCAGCTTATGCTCTGAACCGAGGCGTGAAAGAGCATCTGCTGCTTCATAGAGTCGCGGATCGATGTGATCCACTTGATAAGCATGAAAGTGATCCGCCACGTCGGACACAGCTCGCCTGTAAGCCGCCATCAAGGGATCTCTAGAATCCCAGGTGCATGAAACCTGCTGTGCCGCTAGATCTGAGTCGCCCAAGCATCTGACTCGGGTGAGGTTCATCTCTTTGGCGAGTCGCAGCCCATGGAGGAGAGCCTAATATTCTGCTGCATTATTGGTACATGGAAACATGAGTCGGAGGACATAACAGAATTTGTCACCCTGAGGCAAAGTTAACAGCACACCAGACCCATCGAAATGGATGGTCCAGTATGTGTGATCGGGCCTATCTTATGGAATATGCAACTTGGTCCAGTCGTTGATGAAATTCACTAGTGCTTGAGACTTAATGGTTGTACGGGGAGTATATCGCATGTGATGTGGTCCTAACTCGATGGCCCACTTAGCAATCCGTCCAGTCACTTCTTGATTTTGTATAATGTCACCAAGGGGGGAAGAGCTGACCACTGTGATGGGATGCTCCTGGAAGTAGTGCTTCAGCTTCCGACTCGCCATAAACACCCCAAAGACCAGCTTCTGCCAAAGCGGGTAGCGTTGTTTGGAGAGGGTCAGGACCTCGCTGATAAAATATACTGGTCTCTGAACCGGATATTCCTTCCCTTCTTCCTTCCGCTCGACGACCACTGCCACGCTCACTTCTTTAGAATTAGCCACGATGTACAAGAGCATAGGCTCCTTGTCTGTCGGAGCGGCCAATACTGGCGGCTTGGTGGTTGTTGCTTCAAGGCTTCAAAGGCTTCGTTGGCTTCATCCGTCCAAACAAAACGATCAGTTTTCTTGTGTAACTGATAAAGAGGAATGGCTTTCTCCTCAAGGCGACTTATAAAGCAACTTAGAGCCGCGATACGACCCGCCATGTGTTGGACCTGATTGGTGTTCCCGGCTTTCCTAGAGAAGTGATAGCTTCAATTTTGTTCGGTTAGCTTCAATGCCGCGTTCTGACACAAGAAAACCCAACAACTTTCCCAGAACGATGCCGTGAAAAACCGGGGATGATGGCATCAAGTCTTTCTCTGAGAAGTTCATCCTTTGAAAGGTATCGAAGTATAAGATATTTATGCTGCTGCCACCATCCATAAGGACTTTGGAAAGGGTGTATCCTCCGATTTGGGGAGCCACAACCAAAGCCAAGTCGCGAGGGTTGTCAACTCGGGGCGGGTGATCTTCCCTACTCCAGGTGATGGGCTGCTCGGACCAATGGAGATACCTAGGAAGCGCCGGCTCAGCCACGCTGAAATTTCTATATTTCACCTTCTGGTCCCGTTTGCAGGTGCTGGTGGTGAACGCGTGATATTGCCCATTGTTCAGCTGCTTAGGGTTATCCTGAAAACCGCTATTATCCTCCTTTCGCTGGGGATCTCCTTGCGGGGGTGGTTGCTGAAACACTCCCTGCGGGTTATACCACTGTTGGTTATGAACTTGGTACTGTCCACTATTAGGTTGTGACCGCCCTGCTGGCCCGGGTTAGGAAAAACACCGAACGGGCTCTAGCATGACCCAGGTGTGCCGAACAGTTCCTTTCGCCCGCTTTGATCACCTCCTAGGCCTTTTTTGAGCGCCTCAGCTCAGAACTCCTGCATCACATAGCAATCCTCCCAGAAGTGGGTAGCCGGTCCTTCAGCCGTGGCGTGCTGTGGGCAAGGGCCTTTGAGCATCTCATGATAGTTGCGCGGCTTCTTCCCGCTGAAGCCCCGCTTCTTTTGGCGTTGATTCCCACTGCCGGCATTTGTATTGGCGACGAAGCCAGTGGGACCTTCCTGGTGTCTCTTCTTACCTTGCCTGCCATGGTTGTGGTTACCCTGCCCCTGAAACTGGGAGTTGCCTTTTGACGACTCGCCTCTCCAGGTGGTGCCAACCTTATCGTCATCCTCCCCGAGATCCTTAGTGTCATCTCACTCGGCATACCTCGTCAGGGTGTCCATGAACTCGCCCATGTCCTGTACCTTACACTTGAGTCGCCCTAGCTTCAGCACCAAAGGCTCGTAATGGCATTTTTTCTCCAGAATCAGTACTGCCTGAGCCGCCGAGATGCCATTCGATGAATGAATAAATTCTGCAACTCGCCGAGTCCAGTGATGGGCCGACTCATCTGGCCGCTAAACGCAGTGTTCTAAGTCGACGATGGTCATTGGGCGTTTGCAAGTCCCACGGAAATTCTTAATGAACCGCTCCTTTAATTCTGCCCAAGTGTTGATGGAGTTAGGTGGCAGGTTTTTCAACCACGTACGCGCCGTTCCTTCATGCATCATGGTGAAATACTTGGTGCAAACCGCCTCGTTAACGTCGAATATGTCCATCGCAAGTTCGTAACTCTCGATCCATGACCCTGGCTCGAGATCTGGTTTGTAATTTGGTACCTTCCTCGATCCTTTGAAATCCTTCGGTATCCACTCATTGCGCAGAGCGGGCATGAGATAGGGCACCCAAACGTGCCTGCCGCCGGCTTCTAGTGGTGCATGAGGTGTCTGGGTATAAACCGAATAACCCTGACCCGCCGTAGCGGCCGGCTTAGTGAGGCACGCGGCGCGCGCTGCATCCACAATGTCTTGGGCTCGAGTATCATGCATCCCGGGTGGGTTCATTTGAGGCAAACGTCGTTGCCCACTAGTCACCGCGGGTTGGTCTTCATGGAGACTCCTGGTGTGACTCGCCTGGGGTGTGGAGTGTAACCCCTCAAGGTTGTGTGAGTATTGCGCGTGTTGGACCACTGCTGTCTTCAGCATCCCGATGGCGTTTCTCGCTTCCACCTCAGCCGGGGAGTTTCCGTAGATCGGGAGACTCCAAGTGGCGGGTTGCCGCCATCACGTTATCCACGGGATTTGAGAAGTGGCCTCGCGGCGTCTGGAAGCGAGGTGCATGGGCATCCGTTGGTTGAGGTGGTGGCGGGTTAGGCGGTTGAACCGGACCTTCCCCTGGGGCGGCCTGCAAAGGCTGATCGGGTCCCATCCAGGAGTGCGTGGAGTGTCGAAGAGGCGGGTTGGATGTAGATCGGCCGGGAGGCGCCCGTGATGCCTCCTCCAATGAATAGCATCGGACGTGCGATGATGTCTCTCGAGCTACCAGCCTTCGGTGTTTAGCCGTTCGGTCTCCGCGGTGATCCGGGTCTGTTGTGCAGCTATCCTGGCGGCTTCCACTTCCACGTCTCGCTGGGCTTTGGCCATCTCCTACCGGCACTTTGTTAGTTCGGCATTGATCGCTTCCTGACTCTTTGCCGTCACAACGGTTGTCATGAGTTTGGTGATTTCCGCCGTCAAGTCCGCCACGGCTTGAGCCGGAGTTTTCGACATCTCGCCAGTCTCATTGTTGCCGGCCGGGTTTGACTGAGGTTGTGCCGCCCCCTCCTTGTAGATGGCGATTTGTCGATGGGATCTTTCGAAGATCTCGGGTTCCATCGCCAGTGACAACCCTCCGAGTTGTCCTTCGCTCGCCCATGGATGAATCGTCATCAGAATTGACAGGGGTGATCTCCTGGGCTGTCGGTTCGTCTTGTACGCTGGCTCCCTGCGTAAAACCGATGAAAACATGGTGTTTCCTTTCCTGACGTGTGATGGGGAAGGCGTACCTGGCCGGCTCGACGATGTCGGTGGAGGTGTCCAGCTCAGGCACGAGTGCTCCAATCATGCCGATGAAGATGTTGACCTTGCCGAAGGGGACCCTGTAACCAGATTCGATTGAATCGGCTTCAGGCCCCCACAGCGAGTTGTCGAGGTAGTACTTTCCGTGGAAGATCTTTGTCATGATGCCGACCGCATAGCCTTCTGACCCTGGTAGGGCTCCCTTCGAGAATTCAACTCCATCGTGCGCTAGCCCCACGGTGGGCGCCAACTGTCGTGGTTTTGTCACGACAGATGTCCTCGTGAAAGGACTTAATGAAGGAGCCATCACACCTTGGTGGCGACTCAAAGGGGGTGAGCGAAAGCGAGACTCAGATTAACCCAGGTTTGGCCACTCGTGTGGAGGAAAAAGCCTACGTCCTGCTTTGTGTAGAATGATGATGGTTTCAATTACAAGGAGGGTGTAACTCGCCTGACCTAGCTCTCGATGATTTCTAACTTGCTCTATCTTCCCAGGGACTCGCCTTTATATACAGGTCGAGGCCCTAGGATTTACAAGAGTCCTAGCCACGCTACAGACCGTGGTTTTCCATAACTCTAAGTCGCCGTGCTTTCCAAGACTGGAAACCTCCTTGGCGGCCTATCCTCTGTGTATCTCCTGAACCGCCATCTGACTCCTGGGCCCCCTGGGCCAAGGCTTGTATTACCAAAAGATGAGTCGCCCCTTCTGTAACCCGGCCCAATTAGGGTGGGTTACAACGCAGGTAATATCCCCAACAGCGGGGCTTCGTCTTTGGCTGAGCTCGATGCCATCACGGTAATTACGCGTCATACACTCTTCACGAGCATATCTGTAGTCTTCCGTTTCAGTTGCTTTTCGCATATGTGACGTCGCTGTCATATCTTCGTAGGCCAACGAAATCCCGTGCACCCTACTGTACGATATCAACGACCAGAAGGTGGACTTGGGAGAGGCAACGATCATGAAGCCTAAGGACCGCATGCTCCACAACCCACAGATGCCCCATGGCGTCTTGAAAGTTTGTGTGTCCAATGTCAAAGTGGGCTTTGCGAATTGGCCTCTTCTGGCACCAGTCGATAACGTCCGAGACCTCTAAACGAATTAGCCTCTGAAGCCCTAGGAGGTAGACAGAATACGTGTCGTAGGTGCGGAGCATTTCCATGTCGCCGGCCACCCGATCCTACCTCAGAAAGTGCTAGAGAACATAATGAATAATGATCTATGGAGACTTCATGATGATGTGCTAGCCATAGAGAAAAGACTTCCCAGCATGAAAAACCAGGATACCCGTTTTACGCGGCTCAGGTTCCGGGTGCGATGTCATACGTCGACAGATGGCCCGCGGAGAAGTTCATCCTTTGATTTGACTACATCTACGACATGTTCCACATGACCAAGCTGGATTTTTAGTTCAACCGCATGTATGTGCTGTATCTCAACCACATCATCAGGGGCGAGAACATAGAATATATCTGTGCTGCGGACCCGTACTATATGCACGAGAGCTTCTTGGTGGTCTGCAAAGAGCACTATGACTATGCGAGAAAGTACATCAGCAATTTCATGATCGCTAATAAGGACAAGGAAACGATTCTCCTGCCTTATCATACCATGCAAATCATCTGCGGATATCCTTTCGTAAGTTTTGATCACTCCTTTGCAAGCATGGAGGCTAATTTGAGGTGTACTTATTTTGTGGGGGGGGGCGTCCTCATCTGTTTGTACCCATAATACTCCCATGCCCTATACTTGGACTCAGCGAAGAACATCAATAAAAAGGATTACACACACATAAAGAGTGTTCTCGATAGGGCCATTTTAACCTTCAACCTTACTCGTGGATATATCCAGGTGAAAAAGTATAGGAATCAAGCGCCGACTTTCGGCCATAAAACCGACTTCTGCTGCATCCAGCAACCGAACGGTAGTAAGGCTGATGGATTCTACCTCAATCCTCACATGATCGAGTACACAAGGGATAAACAACGCCTTCGCATGTTAGCTACTTCTGGCAATGCCGAGATTGTCAACTGGGCCACAAGAATAGGAAGGACACCGGATCATCGAATCTGAGCTGGGTTTTATCACATACAGTGTGAACTTGCACAAGTGATCATAAAGGAGGTCTTCGAACAAACAAGGATATTCTTCCATGGGCCAATGAGGCGGGAGAATATCCGAGAATTGCTACGTGCTCAGCGTCTTGACCTGAATCCTTTCACGAAGCTTGGGTCATTCAACTCTGACTATGAAGATTGGAGCGCCGACATGGAGGAGTGATTGACGACCACAATGTGTGTTTATAATTAGTACTACCGTCTCTCTATGAACGTGTATACATGGCTCTAGTTAATTAGTTTGTGTATGAGTAACTTCGTTCTTTATGTTTACTATAGATTGCTTGTATTTTGCTAACTATGCCTCTTTGTGTTTCTCAAGTACATTATGTTGTATATTATCGTTCAATCCATCAACTTACGATGCAGATAAATAAATCTGAGATGGCGAAGGACTGCTACGTCGTATTCATTGGGAGGGTTCTAGGAGTGTACGACCACAGGCCAGACGCTCAGGCCCAGGTGGACAGGTACCCGTGCGCTAGCCACAGAGGGTTCGACAGCAGAGCCGAAGCGGAAAATAGTTACTTGAGATGGATGCCACGGCAAAAGAGGGAGAAAAACCGGTGCGTGAGGAAGTACTACATATTCATGCTCTTGCTCATGTTGATCGCTTTTCTCTTATACATCATGGTTTAGATAGAGATGATGAAACTTGTGGGTGTGACATAACTTGTGTATCGCTATTTTTGAGATGAGATGATATTTTTGTTGGACAATAATGATGATTATGTTAAGGGTATGACGAGACTATTGTATGTGTATTATATGATGAGAATATGTTTACCATGATATGATGAAACTACTGTATAGAGCATGCATAAATACATCACAAATACGCAGAGGAGGAATAATTATGTGAAAGCAGGAAATCTTAGAAGTAGCGCTCGTTGGCGTCTAGCAGCAGCGCTGGGTTATCAGCAACGCTTGTTATAGCGTAGCGCTACAGATCGTTAGTAGTAGTGTTGTCCCATAAAACGGTATTACTAACTATACTTACCAGTAGCGCTGGTTGGAAAAGCGCTACTGCTACAACTTAACTGTAGCGCCTTAGGAGTAGAGCTACCACTAGCGCTACTGGTATGGATAAATCAAGCGCTACTACTAGGCTTTCTGCTAGTAGTGAAAGGTGTCCACGTGACGAACATGCTAGCGATCTTGATACACGCACCAGCGTGCACGCTGGAATGGGTCAGGCGAATCCCTGGACTCCCCCATCTCCCAGATGAGATTCTCAATGAGGGGCTGTGGAGGTACGGCAAATGCATCCACTCGTCGTTGTACTACTGGCCTCATGGCGTGCGCGTGATTCTACAACATGTTAGGACTAAAGGACCAAGTGGTCACCTCGCGAGCGTATGTCAATTTCTTGGTGTCGCCGGGGTAAAGCTCTTTAAGTGCCCTATGCCAGCCATATTGAAACCCCATCGCTGCCGTGGAATGAAGATGAGATTGGAAGTTGGATGAACTAGGTTTAGTGAGGATGAGGTGTTGACAAGTGTGGAGAAGGCATGGTTGGGGTGCTCATTTTAAAGACTTTGGGAACTACAATGCGGTGGTTTCTAGATCTCAGTTAACTTCTCACAACTACCGCTTCATGTACAAACAGTTCACACACATTCAGACATGTACAACGAGCATATTTATATATCACATAGGGGGTTTTCTGTCAAACAAATACCTCCTTTTGTAGTCCATCACGAGATGCCATGGAAGCTTCTATGAGTCAAAATGTTAAGGCCTTTTTTGATGGAAGTTTCTTAGGGGAGGTGCTTAAGAAATAGACCGGACTTTTTTAAGCACCGGTTATTATTTCTACACGAGAGGTTCCTAATTAAGCATCTATGATGTAAAAATAAACACAAGCACTTCAAAAAACCTGGTTTATTTCTCTAGGCACCTATCCTAAGCAATTTGCGTTGTACAAGACGTAACTATGATTCCATGACACCTTTTTGTGCTAGCAAAATATAATTTAGCATCCAAGTTCATAGAGATTCAGTGAAATGGACACATTACGATATAAGATAGATTAACTAGATGACCAACTAAACATAGAAACAACATGACATACACTAAATAAGCACATAGTTTAACATAGATTTAGTCCATGACCAATTAACATATAAAAGTACATTAGAAACACACACATCATATTAAAAAGCAGATGGTAGATAGTTGAGGAAGTTCGGTAGTTATGGAGCATCTTCAGTGACTGGTCCATCCCCTTTTGTAGCCCAACATGGTGCCATGGTGGCTTCTATGGGTCAAAATGTTAACTATGCTTCCATGACACCTTTTTGATCTAGCAAAATATAGTACCATAAGCTCAACAAAGTTAATTGAAATTCATACTCATTAGCAAATTTCTCAAAGCTGCACTACCAAAACAAACACACACTGGGCACTCTATCCATCCTAGCTAGTGGTTTTGGGGGCATATTTGGCGGCATTATCCCCCTCATACATCCCCACCAGCCTCTATGAACCCGATTAGGACATCTCACCTCCTGTAATGTTCACTTGACGACCAACGCTGGCATGCTGTGATGGGGCATCCTAGCACGTTCGTCATCCCATGCCTCCGCTCTGACAATGTCTGATGCATGTGTTAATGCATCCAACATATCATCATTGCAAGCTTCCAAGACCTGTGCGAGGTGTGGGTTCTCATCTGCGAGAGCCCGCATGTTCTTCAGTTTCTGCAAGCATTGTCGCCATCTCTCTACGACACCAATAGGTTTTGGTGCCTGGTCCATGACCCATTCAGGAGGCACTCACACCTCCAATGGGGTTGTGGTATGGGAGGCATGACGACGAGGAGGAGCCCTGGTGTCAATGGCAAACATCCTAAAAATGAGCAAAGAGGAGCACCTAGTTAAAACAAATCTAACTGATCAATCAAACCACTTAATTAGGAGAAGCAAAAGTGTGCTGATTTTCTGTACATTCTCCATCTATAAATCCATCAATCGATCAGGGGGCATCAAAACGAAAAAATCATACAAAAACTTGAGGATTCACAGTAGTGATGCACCAATATATTATAAAATCATAGTAGTTTTCAAAGTTCTATTGAGATTCCTATATTAGGCATTCACAATTATATTGAGCAATTGACAGTTTTAATGAGCAATCATAGTTGCAATTCATAGTGATTTTGAGCAATCAAATTAGCCATTCATTGTTTTATTGAGCAAACATTAGAAATTGACAATTATATTGAGGAATAATAACATACTTAGCAAACTAGTTCTGCGTAAAAATAATGTGTGAAAAAGATGGACCAGTGACACAATAGTAAAATAAATCTTATAAAGATGTGTGAAGTAATGTTATAAAGGTTCTACTTGTGCACTAGTGACACATATCCTCAATAACTGTTGTCAATCATGCTATTCTTCTTAAAATGCTCAACATCATGAACAAATTTAGTCGGGATGAGTATCAAATATTTCTCAATAAACAATATAAATTAACTAACAAATTTATTGACAAACTGACCTGAAGGTAGAACTGGAATCAAGTGATCCACATGCATCCAAATTTCGATATTATTATCACGATCATCGTCATGACTAAGATTGAAGGTTATGTTCATGTCCTCCTCAAATCCGTATGCCTTGCAAAATGCTCTCCAAGCATAGCAACAAAAATATGTTAGATCTACTACATTTTTTTACCTTAATAGAAAAAGTGTAAAGGTATGTCTTTAGATGAGCTATCTTAGTCTCGGTACTCTCCTTCTCTTGCAAATATAATTTGTTCGGGACATAGAGTCTTGCATGGCAGGCAACGCAATAGTCGAATTGTACAAAAGAAAATTACAAGTTAATTCAAGAAAAAGCATACGACATGCTTAATTACAAACGAATACATGCCGCCTTTACATATCGTAGCAATTTTAAAGTCCTCCTTTAGCTTGACGGTGAAGGACGTACCGCTGTCTAGGTGAGGATAATGGTCGCATATTCCCCTATCATCGGTGCACATATAGCACTCACAGAACTCCTTCTCGTCACACATTTTTCGTGTTCATGATTCAAAGATTAAAAAACAAACCCACTTCATATTTTCATTTGAAAAACTAGCTTCACATTTTCATTTCAAATAAATACTTTATCCAGTCTCCCTTGAAAAAATAACTAGATTTTAGTAGAGCTTCATCCTGTTCATAGCTAAAAGGTTAAAAATTGATAGTTCTTTAGCACGAGTTGTCTTTCAATCTATCGAGTCTCCCTTAAAACACTCTCATCTCAGGGATTGTATATGATGGACTCACCTTCACATTGATATTACGACCGTCGGTGATGGTCGCTCATCTCCTTCTTCTCATGCACCACCAATAGGTCTATCACGAGGAAAAAGAGGACGAGCGACCCCATGACAACAGTCGACATTTTTCGTCACTGGTATTTGGACTGTATATATAGTGGACACTCCTTTACATTGATATTACGACCGTCGGTGATGGTCGCTCCTCCATTTTGTTCCCAAGTGTACTACAAAAATGTTTGGCACATGGGAACGAAGGAGAAGCGACCACCACAACAACAGTCGGGGTTTGGTGTTCCTCCTCACTAAAATTCACCCAAGTAACCCCAACAGTTTGAAAGTCAACCCGAATTATCAATCATTTAACATTACATATATCAAGAAAATTTCGGCATGACCTCTTCTAAAAACGATACATACAATGAGAGCCTGAAATTTGCCGGAACAGAAATGAATCAATATTCCGGTAAAACATAGGTCACTCGATGGTTTTCCCTGCAAAATCATACACATGTTCAATAATGACATATATCATTCTATATTAAAAAATAAGGACAACAAATTTCTATACCTAAATCTTCTATACTACAAATTTCAGTACTTTAATTTTCTATACTACAAGTTTCTATACCTAAAATTTCAATATGTTTCTATACCTAAATAGGTTGATGTATTAAAATAGAGGGAGGAGGGAGGGAGGGACGTTGAGGGAGGAGCTACCTTGACGCTGGGCGGCAGCAGGCGAGGGTTGCTGGCGACGGGCGATGGGAGCGGGACGCGGAGGTAAGCCGCAGTGGAGGGCTGCGGGTACGGGACGGAATGGGGAGGGAGGTCGGGCGTGGAGGGCTGGACAGGATGGGGGACGTCCGGCGCAGGGGAGAGACGAAGTCGAGAGTGAGGAGAGTGAGGGCGCGGGGGAGAGGTCAAGTGCATATGGTAGGATTCAGCAGCACGGCTTGTCTTGGACAAGCACTTCTGCTATTTACATTAGTTGAGGCATCGTTCGATAACAAGCGCTACTGCTAACATGGACCCATAACAAGCAGAGTGTGGCCCACTTAGCAGTAGTGCTCCCAAGCTTACAAGCGCTACTGCTATGCTTACTACCCATAGCGCTTGTTAGAGCCCGCACTATCGTACGTAACAGTAGCGCGTGGTACATAACATGCGCTACCGATAATATTCTACCTATAAGCTATTTCCTAGTAATGAGTATTTAAATTTTTATGTTAATGAACATAATAAAGACAATTCTAGAGTTATGAGTACAAAACTAAAATCTTATGGGAGGAAAATTAATTAATTAATTAATTAGCATGGTCCTTTTATAAATATATACTTCATATTATTCCTCATGATAAATCCTTGTCCAACAATAATATTGTCCTAATACATTTGATTCGCAACGTTGGTCTCGTACATTTTATTGTTGTAGGTGATTCGTCAAGACTTGTGATACACACATTGAACATGTAGGAGTACATTGTTGGCATTATACAATCTTCATAAGTTGACTAAGTAATTCATCATTGATTACTATTTCTTGATGGATCCTGAAAGCCTTGAAGCTGCATCCTTAATGAGCCGGAAGGACTCGACAAAGTCATCGAGAAGTTGACTATAATCTGGAAATATTTCCTCATCAACTGATAAAACTACCTTAATAGTGTTATCATAACTCTGGTAGTGCACAATCAACGCCTGCAAAAGAAACACGTGTGATTAATTATGAACTAGGGTGTTAGAATGATATAATTTTATATGTTTACTTCCATTTCTATTTCTTGTGATGTTTTACTTGTAGTATTCATGTATGCCTACACAAGATCAAGTTATGTCCTTAGGGTATCCATTTAATGACAAAACTATTGAGATAGTTGTATCTAGAATTGCATCTACCCATGTGTAGTGTCTTGGGTTCAAGTTCGCTTACAAAAGAAGAGGAGGAGGAGGAAATGCATAAGTGCAGATACTCCTAACTATCTCGTTCTTCTATAAACTCCATTGAAGAGAGATTTCAAAGCACACCTAACCTACTTTTGGGTACTCTTTTACTTGAATTTGGTCTGTCTAGTTATATACATTTAGTTTCTCCTTGGTGCATCTATAATTTTGAATATAATTATATGACAATGCGGTAGCATGTATAATGTTGTGGTTTTCTATTCTCTTTTTTCCCAATCAACCAAAGTAGATCACATGAGTAGTTTTGATAATTTAGACCAATTACAGTGGCTTCCTGTTCCAAATCAAAGCATTACAACCAATGCCCCTTTGTCGATTGTTTTGTAGATAAGTTGAGTTTGACAAAAGTAAAATTTTGGTTTAAGATCAAAGGTTTTGGACATAAGATCATGGGTGACTTACTTGTGGAACTCCATAAACGCTAGGCGCAATGAAGACAACCGGATGCCCACACATCTCTATTTTTTCAGTTGGTCCAACCATGTTTGAGAACGAAATAGTTGTATTGGCGAACATACGACGGAAGATAAAAGCGCCCGCCTGCTTGGATTGTCATGACCAAGACAAATAGTTACAAACTTGCATAGTAACTAAAACACAATGTGAAATTTTTAAACAAGGAGTTTTTTAATTCGTGTAATTCGATTTTGCGGAAGACATTTAAGTAAATGGGTAGCAAATATACCTTCAAGCCAAACATTTTGACAAGAACTTCACTTATCTTACATGTGAAGATAGCTTCAAGTGAGCTCTTTTTCCTGTCCATGGTCATCTTAGCCTTGCGAACATATGTAAGTGGATCATCGTGCATCGCCAAATGAAATGGTAGGAGGATGTAGCCTAGTTGATTTCCCCATGCCACATCGTTACTCTTACCGGATTCTATCATACTAGCATATGTCTGTACATTGTTGTATGAAAGCATTAGACTAACATAATGACATGCTTTGTAGTGAGATGATATCTTTCATTTGGAAATAAATAACATTTCAACACACGTATAGTTAAACATCTAGTAAGATACACTGGAATTATTTAGGCTTGTCAGCTGTGCATATATGATATTATTAGTTTTTCAATAACTTTTTTTATAATGGAATGATTCATATTCTTGTAAGCACATTCATATGAAAAGTGACGGACCAAAAGTTGCACGTTTGATAATTGGTCTGACAACTAAAATGTCATCTATTTAGACAAGGAATTTGTAGTCATTCGAAGTGCAGAAACATAAATGAATATCAGTAATGACATGCTTTTGTAAATTTACAATTTTTGATGAAAGAAAAACTTACTTGTAGGCTTGCGGTTGGCCTTGTATTGACAACGAGGACAGACCGCAACCATGTTCTGTAGGTGTTAATGCCACCTAACACAAGTTGAAGATATTTACAAGAATTAATGTGTATAGTTATAAGTACAGTACGTTGGCTCGTGGGATAAACTATATACCCTACCAGACTTGCGAAAGTAATAGCGTGACAGAGCAGCGGAAGTTGCCCCAACGAGCACATCATTGACAGTCTCCAGAAAAGGAAAAACACACAAAGTAATGTTAGCACGCAAATATGTAGACACGCACAGAAGCATAATTATTACCGCTAAGGCCACACATGTCAAGAGATAAAACTGATGCTATCAGATTAAAGATGATTTGGGGATTAAACCATACAATAGCTTAAACTGTATATCTACAATATGTATCCTTGTAAGCCGCATGAGGGCACAACAAGTTTTAAGATTTTGCTTCTAAAACTTACAATTTTATTCCTCACCGGATTTGAAACTTACGGTTTTGCGGGACACTCATAGCAGGTTTAAGAGATGGAACATATGATTTTGTCAGTCGCGGCTTTTGAAACTTACGATCTTGTCGGTCGTCTAGCTCGTACCCAATTTAAGGAGTTAAAACTTAACGAAACGCTATGACATCAAATCTTCTATTCTTAAATAGCTAGAACCCATTAGTCAATTTTCCTCTTCATGCAACAATGTCACATCATCAAATCATCTATATAGTCATAAGTTACTTTTTTTATTAATCTTTTCATGCAAAACATACTCTCATGCAAAAAAAAAATCTACGTAATTAAGCAAGACATTTTATAATGATTTTTACATTAACACCAGTTTTCTAACATTTATCCATATATTTTTTAACAAATTTTCCGTAGCGGGCATGGTCTAGTTTAACAAGTACACACGGTCATGATTTTAGAAACCAAGCGGTCAGGATTTTCGAAGAGTTATGTGATGGTCGTTCCATTGAAGAGGACAGCTAGATAGCCGGTACATATGGTATATATATACTTACGCAATTCATGGCATTCTTGACGAACTTGACGTCGTCCAAGCTGAGGCTCCGGTGCACAAAGCGCCTACGGGGGTTGAACGAGACGTCGCCTTCCGCGCGTCTGAAGGGTGTGCACGGGTCCCTCAGGAACACAGTCGTCGCAGCGAAGAAGCTGACGTCCACCATGGTGTTCCATGCGAGCACCAGATACAGCCAGATCCACCTGATGAACGCCGCTAGGGCGCCAGCAGATGTCCGGTCACGGCGCCGCGGCGCGTAGATGGCGCCTGTGCGCGCCGGCTGCTCTGGCAAGGTCGGCAGGCGCGTCGGGTCGGCGGCGCTGCGCGCGGACGCCAGGAGGAGTGTGATGAGCGACATCCCGTCGCCGAGGGAGTGGTGCACGCGTAACACCACGGTGGAGGACGCCTCGGAGGTCGGGAAGTCGAGGAAGTGGAACTCCCATAGAGGGCGGGAGTAGTCCATGGGGAGTGTGTACACTGAGGCCACGTAATCCTCCACGGCCCGGTCTGGGTCGGCCTTCACAGCGGCGGGATTTAGCGTCGGGACGATCATGTGGTCTTCTACGTTCACCGCCGTGCGCGCCCACCGCGGGTTGTTGCCGTCCTTTGACTCATCTCCATCTATCACCTGCCATTTGACACACGTATGAACTCGTGTAATTTACCTACCTAGTGACAAAAACGTTAAGTATGCTGTTACTGGTAAGAGAGAGTATGCATGTATTCTTACTTGGATGCTGCGGAAGCGTGGGAAACGGGCAAGTTCGGCGGCGACGCCGGCGCTGAAGACTGGTAGGTTTACGGGAGAGCCAAGGCCGATGGTAACGACGATGTATACAGCCTCCATGAGTCTAGCAGTTGGGGTCACGGGCTCCTCCACAGCCGCCGCGGAATCGTCCATCGTCGTCCATTCGGCCGGTGCCGACCTCCGCGTGCGTATCGGGAGCAATCGGCTCGTTGGCACAGAGGCAGCGTCCATAGCTACTTTAGTTTCAAGAGTCGATCACTGCTTGTACTACGGAATGATCTGCTTGGTCTCTAGGTGTAGGTATATATATAGGATGACTGGATGAAGAGTATATATGTGTTTCTCTTTCCGAGACCTTCCTGGCTAGCGACCTTAAAAGCAGCATATAATAAGAATTTCAAAAGATTCCAGAAGAAAGGAAGTATACATTTTAATTAACCGGCCTGGTAGGTAGTCTTTCTTGGTCAAGTAATAACAGTGTAACACTGTCAGAACAGTTGAGACCGATAAACATCTGGCTCCTTCGATTTGTGTGTGTGTGTGGGGGGGGGGGGGGGGGGGGCGAGGGGCTACCAGTGATGAGAGCTCCACCTCGGACAACGATTTGTGACAATGTAGATCTCAGGGCACCGAGTTCCCCCTGCGCGTTTTTAGTTTTGGCTTCTGATTTTTAAATTCTTATATATTTTAACAAACGTTCTAAATTAAGTTCTGCTTTCATATTTGTGTTTTTTATAACCAGGGTTTAAAATAAGATCCCATTTTGTATAAGTTTTGATGAATTTTGAAAATTAATATGAAGTTTCAACTCTTCAAGATTTGTACGATCAACCGATACAATCATGATTTTTGTGCCTCCAACTGACAAAAAAAGTCTTATAGTTTTATCTACGAAACTTGGTAAGAGCGAGTGAGAAAACCACAAGTTTAAGATGAACAATTGTAAGTTTAAACTTCTTTACGAATAGCGAGACAACCGAGTGATCGAACATGGTTTGGCAAATACGTGCTCTTGGTGACCCACAACTATAAGGGATTGCAACGGTCTTTGAAGGTAGTATTTCATTCAATTTATTGATTCGACACAAAGAGAGCAGCAATTGAGTACTCAATTGATACACACATGAAAAGCTAAATATCTGCAATAAAGTGTTTAGTAGCATTGATAGTAGCGGTAACACTATCAGTAGTGATAGTAACAGTGAGAGTAGTTGTTTTATAGTGATTGTAACAGCAACATTAACAGTAGTGACTTAGCGAAAAAACCAATATAAGATAAGCGTAGACATTGGATCAGTGATGGATATTTGTATATTTGGATGACATTGATCATGCAACACTTACAACCTACAGCGACCCAGAACTAACTTCAATTCATCAATATAATGTAAGCATGTATTTCGTGTATAGTTATACATGCTTATAATGAGAACTTGCATGACATATTTTGTTCTACCCTCCCACGGCAGCGGCGTTCATAAATAGATCTAAGGAATATTAAGACCTCCTTGTAATAGCGAACCGTAACAACACATTAACACATAGTGAATACATGAACTCCTCATAGTACGATCATCACCAAAGATGATCCCAATTATTGTCACTTTTGGATCTACGAATCATAACACATAATAGATGCATACAACTTGCAAGATATGATCCAAGACACCCTCATATTCATAAAAACATAATAGGTGCAGACCACAATCATGGCACTCACACCCTAATGATTAGCATTAAGCATAATAAGGTCATAACATCCCAGAACATAGTGGATACTAGCTAGGGATCAGTCCCTAGCAGATTGACTCGATTACATGATAAATCTTATCCAATCCCATCACCATCTAGCAAGCCTACAAAGGAATTATTCACTCGCAGTGGTGAGAATCATGGGATTGTTGATGGAGAAGGGTTGATGATGATGATGATGGCGACGAATCCCCCTCTCCGGAGCCTCGAACGGACTCCACAATCGCCCTCCCTATGAAGAACGGGAGGTGATGGTGGCTCCGTTATGTAAAACGTGATGAAAACTTCTCTCCTGTTTTTTTTCTCGAGTAAAGAGAATATATAGGCTTGGGATTAGGTCAGCCGGACGCTCGAGGGCCCCATAAGACATCATTAATTATGTGCATTGTTGTCTTGTGACCAACAGGTGACCCCTCTGGTGGATCTTCATTCTAGTATTTGTTATTTATTCAAATAAAATTCCCACAAAGTTTCTTTCGATTACGAGAACTTTCACTAGTGGAAAACAGGCCTTTGGCCTGGACCCTTTAGTCTCGGCCTGCCTCTGGGCCGGGACTAAAGGCCCGGCCACGTCGCCCCAATTCTCAATGCCTCTCTCGAGGCTTTAGTCCCGGCCCGTAAGGAGCCTGTAGTCCCGGTTCGTGTCCCAAACCGGGACTAAAGGGCTACGCGGTGGGCAGCCCGCATGTGCGCCACCTTTAGTCCCGGTTTGTGTCTCAAACCGGGACTAAAGTCCTCGGCCTATATATAGCACATCCCCCCTCTCCTCTCTTCCTTGCATTTTTCTTGGATGGAGGATTGTGGCTGGGTGCTTGCTCTCCACTTTTTTTGATGCACTAGAGGTGTTTGTTGAAATGTGTGTTAGAGCGATGCCGCTTCAGTTCACCGAACACAACTACGATATGAGATGCCTGAGCCACGCTTAAACCTCTTCCTCTTTATTTCTACTTATTCTAAAAGGTTAGCAACTATATTTCCTCGTTTAGACCGTGCGGTACTAATTTTTAGGATCGTGATTGTATTTGATATACTGTCGTATAACACAGATGAGTCATCCATGGATGTCGGTGATCGACGTACATCCGCTTACAGAGAAGGCATGCATTCTTTTCGAGATGCAGCCGATGCGAACAAGCATGGTGGTGGCTATATGTTTTGTCCATGTGTTGAATGTCGGAATGAGAAGGATTACACTTCCTCAAGAGTCATTCAGAGCCACCTGCTTCGGTCCGGTTTTATGTCAGGCTATAATGTTTGGACCAAGCACGGAGAAAGAGGGGTTATGATGGAAGACGACGATGAAGAAGAAGAGAATGATGATGACAACTACCGATCTATGTTCCCTGAGTATGCTGATACCGCAATGGAAGACAATGAAGAAGAAGATCAGGATGAAGAACGGGAACCAGATGAGCCCGCTGATGATCTTGGCCGGGTCATTTCTGATGCACGGCGAGGTTGCGACACAAAAAAGGAGAGGTTGCTGTTCGAGCAGATGTTACAGGACCACAACAAATTGTTGTACCCAACTTGTGAAGATGGCCAGAAGAAGCTGGGTAGCACACTGGAATTGCTGAAGTGGAAGGCAGAGACCGGTGTGACTGACTCGTCATTTGAAAAGTTGTTGGTACTGATGAAGAAGATGCTTCCAAGAAAGAACGAATTGCCCGCCAGCACATACGAAGCAAAGAAGCTTGTCTGCCCTCTAGGATTAGACGTGCAGAAGATATATGCATGCCCTAATGACTGCATCCTCTACCGCGGTGAGAAGTACGAGAATATGGATAAATGCCCGGTATGCACTGCATTGCGGTATAAGATCAGAAAAGATGACCCTGGTGATATTGAGGGCGAGCCACCCAGGAAGAGGGTTCCTGCCAAGGTGATGTGGTATGCTCCTATAATACCACGGTTGAAACGTATGTTCAGAAATAAAGATCATGCGAAGTTGTTGCGATGGCACATGGAAGATCGTATGAAAGACGATAAGTTGAGGCACACCGCTGATGGTCGACAGTGGAGAAAAATCGAGAGAGAGTTCCCGAGATTTGCAGCTGACGCAAGGAACTTATGGTTAGGTCTGAGTACAGATGGCATGAATCCTTTTGGGGAGCAGAGTTGCAGTCACAGCACCTGGCCCGTTACTCTATGTATCTACAACCTTCCTCCTTGGTTGTGCATGAAACGGAAGTTCATTATGATGCCAGTGCTTATACAAGGTCCAAAGCAACCCGACAACGATATTGATGTGTACCTAAGGCCATTAGTTGATGAACTTTTACAGCTGTGGGTCGAACCAGGTGTACGTGTGTGTGACGAGCACAAACAAGAGGAATTTGACCTTCGAGCGTTGCTTTTCGTAACCATCAATGATTGGCATGCTCTTAGTAACATTTCAGGACGGTCAAACAAGGGATACAATGCATGCACGCACTGTTTGGATCAGACAGAAAGTATATAACTCGACAACTATAGGAAGAATGTGTATCCATACAATCGTTGTTTTCTTCCGCCCAAGCATCCCTTAAAGAAAAAAAGGCAAGCATTTCAATGGCAAGGCAGAACCCCGGGGGAAGCCTGTCATCCGTACTGGTGCTGAAGTATTTGATATGGTCAAAGATTTAAAAGTAATCTTTGGAAAGGGTCCTCGCAGCCAACCTGTTCCTAATGGCCCTGATAAGCGCGTACCCATGTGGAAGAAAAAATCTATATTTTGGGAGCTACCCTACTGGGAAGTCCATGAGGTCCGCTCGGCAATCGACGTGATGCACCTGACGAAGAATCTCTGCGTGAATATTCTAGGTTTCCTGGGCTTGTATGGGAAGTCAAAAGATACACCGGAAGCACGGGAGGACCAGGAACGTCATAAAGGAAGAGATGGCATGCATCCAGGGCAGTTTCAAGGGCGTGCCAGCTACGCTCTTACTAAGGAAGAGAAGGAAATCTTCTTTGAAGTCCTTTTCAGTATCAAGGTCCCGACTGGCTTCTCGTCGAATATAAAGGGAATCGTAAATATGAAAGACAAAAAATTTCAAAACCTAAAGTCTCATGACTGCCACATGCTTATGACACAATTGCTTCCGGTTGCATTGAGGGGAATTCTACCGGAAAATGTTCGCCTGGCAATTGTGAAGGTATGTGCATTCCTCAATGCAATTTCTCAGAAGGTAATCGATCGAGAAAGTCTATCAGGGTTACAGATTGATGTGGTCCAATGTCTGGTCAGCTTTGAGTTGTTGTTCCCGCCATCCTTCTTCAATATAATGACACACCTCCTAGTTCACCTAGTCGAAGAGATTAGAATTCTCGGTCCCGTGTTTCTACACGATATGTTCCCCTTCGAGAGGTTCATGGGAGTCTTAAAGAAATATGTTCGTAACCGTGCTAGGCCAGAAGGAAGCATCTCCAAGGGCTATGGAACAGAGGAGGTCATTGAGTTTTGTGTGGACTTTCTTCCTGACCTTAAGCCGATTGGTGTTCCTGAATCTCGGTATGAGGGTAGGCTGACAGGAAAAGGCACACTAGGAAGGAAAGCAAAATTATGTATGGACGGGCATTCTTTCTCTCAAGCACACTACACAGTTCTACACAATTCCACCGTGGTGGCTCCGTATATCGTGAGACACAAGAATATTCTACGCTCCGAAAACCCGGGGAAGGCTGACTCTTGGATTAAAGGGGAACACGAGAAGACTTTCCGCAGTAGGTTACAGACACATCTCATGAATGACGACACCGTTGGAGATGAGCTGTACTGTTTGGCCAGGCCACCATCTTGGACTATATGTACTTTCCAAGGGTATGAGATAAATGGGAATACATTTTACACGGTTGCCCAAGATAAAAAGAGCACCAACCAAAATAGTGGTGTCTGCTTTGATGCAACAGACGAGAATGGGCACTGTTTGGAAACATATTACGGGTACATAGAGGAGATATGGGAACTTGACTATGGACCTACTTTTATGATCCCTTTATTTCGGTGCAAATGGGTGAAGCTGACAGGAGGCGGGGTAGTTGTAGACCAAAAGTACGGCATGACAACAGTGGATCTTAACAATCTTGCGTACATGGACGAACCATTTGTCCTAGCCAATGATGTCGCTCAGGTTTTCTATGTGAAGGACATGTCTACATTAACGAGAAAAAGAAATCAGCAAAAGAAGATATCATCCGATGAGCCAAAACGCCACATAGTTCTTTCAGGGAAAAGAAACATCGTGGGAGTAGATGACAAGACAAACATGTCAGAATATTATTATAAGTTTCATGAAATTCCGCCCTTCAAAGTGAAAACTCACCCAAGCATCCTACTGAATGATGAAGATTCTCCATGGCTACGACCCAGAAGAAAACAGAAATAATAGATAGGAATATTGGTGCAATAATGTAATAATGTATTAAACCTTTTATGTAATGCATGTATGGAACGTACTAAATTTCAAACACTTTTCATTTTCATATTATCCATGTAAGAGATGAGTTCTCGTTCGAAACCCTGATACTTCGAGAGAGATTGTCCGTTTTGTACACGAAGTGCATCCAGTTTTTGTCGTAGCCCTCGCAACTTTTTAACACATGCTATGTGGGTGAAATGATGATAGCATGCCAACTTTCAACATTTTCAGAGTTCATTTGTAGTGCTTTTCAATTTCAGGGTCAACTAGCTCAAAAAAAAAATAAGTAAATCCACGAAATATACCAAATGAAGTCAGAAATTGTTGAAATTTTGTGATGTGCCTTTGAATGGTGCATTTTGAACACACAAAAAGTATGGAGTTCAAATAAGTTCAGAAAAATGAAATCCCTTTGTAAGAGATGAGTTGTCATTCGAAACCCTCATACTTCGAGAGAGATTGTCCGTTTTGTACACGAAGTGCATCCAGTTTTTGTCGTAGCCCTCTCAACTTTTTAACACATGCTATCTGGGTGAAATGATGATAGCATGCCAACTTTCAACATTTTCAGAGTTCATTTGTAGTGCTTTTCAATTTCAGGGTCAACTAGTTCAAAAAAATAAGTAAATCCATGAAATATACCAAATGAAGTCAGAAATTGTTGAAATTTTGTGTTGTGCCTTTGAATGGTGAATTTTGAACACACAAAAAGTATGGAGTTCAAATAAATTCACAAAAATGAAATCCCTTTGTAAGAGATGAGTTCTCGTTCGAAACCCTCATACTTCGAGAGAGATTGTCCGTTTTGTACACGAAGTGCATCCAGTTTTTGTCGTAGCCCTCTCAACTTTTTAAGACATGCTATGTGGGTGAAATGATGATAGCATGCCAACTTTCAACATTTTCAGAGTTCATTTGTAGTGCTTTTCAATTTCAGGGTCAACTAGCTCAAAAAAAAAAGTAAATCCACGAAATATACCAAATGAAGTCAGAAATTGTTGAAACTTTGTGCTGTGCCTTTGAATGGTGCATTTTGAACATACAAAAAGTATGGAGTTCAAATAAGTTCACAAAAATGAAATCCCTTTGTAAGAGATGAGTTCTCGTTCGAAACCCTGATACTTCGAGAGAGATTGTCCGTTTTGTACACGAAGTGCATCCAGTTTTTGTCGTAGCCCTCTCAACTTTTTAACACATGCTATGTGGGTGAAATGATGATAGCATGCCAACTTTCAACATTTTCAGAGTTCATTTGTAGTGCTTTTCAATTTTAGGGTCAACTAGCTCAAAAAAAAAGTAAATCCACGAAATATACCAAATGAAGTCAAAAAGTATGGAGTTCAAAAAACAATATTATGAAATTAAATATTATCATTGGCGATTCATCTCTATTATGAAATCAAATATATCAAAAAACCATTGCAGAACATATGACCAAATTAATACAAGTTCATCATCACATTAAAGCCAAAGAACAGTAGTGATCAAATGTTATTATTGCAAAAAATAAATACATAAATTTCTCTCATAAAACAACATACAACTATGTAAAAAATTTAAATGCAACAACAAACGCGATCAAAATCGCAACTAAGGTAACAATTGACCCAACAGCATAATGATACCAAGCCTCTTTATCAATGGCATATTTTCTAATATTCCTAAACTGCAAGCGCATTTCATCCATCTTCAAGCGCATTGCATCCATCTTCAACCGCATCGCATCGATCTTCATCTTGCGATCATCGATGACATCGGCGACATGCAACTCGAGTTCCATATTCTTATCCTCAATTATTTTCAATTTTTTCTTCAAGTATTTGTTTTCTTTTTCAACCAAATTTAACTTCTCGACAAGAATTTTTATGTGGGTTGGAATTTCCGGTTCACATACCTCCTAGATTAAAAAATATATGTCACATTGGTCGTCATAATTGTCATAAACACTAAATAAACAAATAGTTATAAAATATAATATATACCACATCCGAATCATAGACAGGACGAGGGCCGACAGAGGCGGATACCAAAACCATCGCACTATATAATAACAAAAAATAATGAAAGTGAGTAATTTATACAAGTATGTATCTAAATCATACAAGTAAGATTTTTTTGATTTTAAAAAGAAGATAAGAACAAGAGGCTCACCACGGTAGTGCTCGCAGTTGGTGCACGGCCAAACCTAGACAAATATTAAGGAAAATGGAGCTTGGAGGTCGAGATTGGAGAGGAGAAAGCTTAAGTAGAGTGGCTCGGGCATTTCATCGAACACGTCATGTGCATGAACTAGAGTGGCAAGAGCATGGCATGGTCACACTTCAACAACCAAAAAACAGGGGATATGGTGGGCAGGGGCGAGGGTTTATATAGGCAAAACTTTAGTCCCGGTTCTTTCCACGCCCCGGGACTAAAGGCCCCTGCTTCCCGCCTTCTGGTCAACCGAAAAAGGGTCTTCAGTCTCGGGTCGTGGCTCCACCCGGGACTAAAGGGGGTCTTTAGTCCCGGATCGAGCCACGCCCCGGGACTAAAGGCCCCTGCTTCCCGCCTTCTGGTCAGCCGAAAAAGGGTCTTTAGTCCCGGGTCGTGGCTCCACCCGGGACTAAAGGGGCTTTAGTCCCGGATCGAGCCACGAACCGGGACTAAAGATTCACCTATATAAGCGGGAGTTAGAAAATATCGAACCCAAATTGTCCATTTTCTCTTCTTCTTCCTCTCGTTCTCCTGCCCGGCGCGGCAAGCGACGAACTCGACGACGCCGTCAGGCTGCCCGCCGTCCTGCTCGCCGCCGCCTGCCGTCCTCCTCGCCGTCGCCGTCGTCCTGCTCGTCGCCGCCGTCCTCCTCGCCGCGCACCGCCGTCCTCCTCGCCGTGCGCCGTCGACACCTCCGGCCGGTAAGCCCCACGCCCCCTCCTCCCCAACACTCCGGCCAGCACAAGCAAAGAAGAAAAAGGAGAAGAAAGGAAGAAAAAGGAGAAGAAAGGAAGAAAAAAGAGAAGAAAAGAAGAAAAAGGAGAAGAAAGGAAGAAAAAGGAGAAGAAAATAAGAAAAAGGAGAAGAAAGGAAGAAAAAGGAGAAGAAAAGAAGAAAAAGGAGAAGAAAGGAAGAAAAAGGAGAAGAAAGGAAGAAAAATATAAGAAAGGACGAAAAAGGAGAAGAAAGGAAAAAAAGGAGAAGAAAGGAAGAAAAAGGAGAAGAAAGGAAGAAAAAGGAGAAGGAAGGAAGAAAAAGGAGAAGGAGAAGAAAAGAAGAGAAAGGAGAAGAAAAGAAGAAAAAGGGAAGAAAGGAAGAAAAAGGAGAAGAAAGGAAGAAAAAGGAGAATAAGAAGAGGAGGAGAAGAAAAGAAGAAAAAGGAGAATAAGAAGAGGAGGAGAGGAGAAGAAGAGGAAAAATAGAAGAAGATGAGAGGAGAAGTAGTAGAAGAAGAGGAGAAGTAGAAGTAGAAGAAGAGGAGAAATAGAATAAGAGGAAAAATTAGTTTAGGGTTACAAGAAGAAGAAATATTTTTTTTGTCATTTAATTTTGCTATTGTATAGTGTATATGCTTAAGTGTTAATAGTGTTTCTTAGACTATTGCTTAATTTTGCTATTGTATATGCTTAAGTGTTAATAGTTTAATTTTTCTATTGTATATGCTTAAGTGTTAATAGTTTATTTTTAGCAAGAAAATTAATAGAACTAGTTTAATTTTGCTATTTTATATGCTTAAGTGTCCGGGACTGGGCTCCGCCCGACTGGTATTTTAGAGTTTAGGTTCTAGCCAAGACCCGGGACTAAAGGTCCTCCTATATAAAACGAGCCTTCGAAGTTTCCAACCCCTCTTATATAGTTTGTTAGTTTATTAGTTAATCAAATGTCCGTTTTTTGCAGAACTATGGATCCACATATCAGGAACATCGAAGAGGAAGAACTTCTCGAAGATATAATCAAAGACGGCCCCGATGTTGAACTAGCCGAATCTCCGACGTCATATCTAAACGACTCCGGATATGGAATGGAGGTCGAGCGACACGAAGATGAAGCCGATGGGGCAGGAGATAGGTCCAATGACGGAGAAGGTGATAGCTCCACTGATGGAGAAGCCGGTGGAGAAGCCGGTGAAGAAATAATAAAGTCCGGCGAGGTATACATATGAAGTTCGACAATCACTTGTAATATGTGAAAAATATTGGAGATAGCTCCATATTGTATACATATACATTCATTTGACGAATGTTTCTCCCTCATAGGCCTTCACATCGAGCAAATCTACGAAACGAGGCCCGACTAGAAAGTTGGATGCACGGCCGCATTACACCTTTGAGCTGATAATGCCTACGGGCGAACCCAAGCTTCCTAAGAATGCCGCTGACACATTCAAGAAGCAATGCGGAGTTCTCGTTAGGGATCACGTCCCGATCAGCGTTCGGGAGGGGAACAAGCGCAAAGGGGCAGCCGATAGTGACTATGTCGCCGAAAGGTACAAAGATAATCTTTGGAATGATCTCATGTCACATTTCAACCTGCCAGAATGTGAGAATGAAGACTCCGCAGACAAACTGAGGGCCAAAGTCAAGCAGTGGACTCTAAAGAAGATGGCCGAACTGTTCCGTAGCTGGAAGAAGAAGCTATGGAAAAACTATCTGAAGACAAAGAAAGTGCCAGTATTCGAGGGGTATCTAGCCAAGCAGGCGAATCACTGGAAGGAATTTCAAGAGTACAAGGAGTCAGAAGATGCCCAGGCATTATCAGAAAAGAACAAGATAAATGCCGAGAAGAAGAAATATCACCACAAGCTCGGGCCAGCGGGCTATGAGACTGCCATCCCAAAGTGGGAAAAGAAAGAGCAAGATCTGATAGATAAAGGCATCGTACCTGAACCACTCCGTGATGAGTGGGAATTGAGAGCAAGAAATTGGTTCCTTGCGCATGGTGGGTCGTACGACGAAAAAACAGGGTACCTCATCTGCAATGACAATCTTAGGATACCCAGGGAGAATTGGAAAAGGATAGTGAAAGAAATTAAGGAGGGACAAAGAAAGTTCATTGCAGATAGAGATAAAGATTTGCTCACACTGGTCCTCGGCAATGACGAACATGGAGGACGAACGCGAGGCTTCGGTCCATCTTACCCGTGGTGGCTTGGGTTTGCCAGAGACCAAGACACTTACAGAAGCCGAGAGAGAGCAAAGAAGCGGCAGCAGGATGAGGAGAATGACAAGTTCAACCAGTTGCTTGCCAGGATTAACGAGCAACAGAAGCAGATTGATGAGCTTAGAGGAGTACCGCGCCAGGAAGATCCTGCACTTGATATTACCGGTGCCCCATCTAAGCGGAAAAGCAGCGTGGCTGAATCTGAGGCCCCGCCCGACAATGAACGAAGAATGATAGAGGGCGGTCCCGGCTACCCCGTGTATGGAATCAAGGATTCAACATCATGTGAACTTCATCAGAAATTCAAGAACATATCCATGAAGGTGTCCATCGGACAAGCATTACCTTCTGGCCCTAATGCACGCTAGCATGGCCGTGAGATTCCAGCTGGCTTTGCTAAAGTCGGGGTGGATGAAATCATGACGGGGTTTAATGATATGGAGCTCGACATAGCTGGACCCGAAGATGAGAGGACACTCGGAGAAGTACTGGGTGGAGTCATCCTATGGGACAAGAACTACATCAAGCTTCCAGGCTCGGCCCCAAGGACAACACCGCCTCCGAGTCGTCGCAGGTCACCTACACCTCCATTACCTCCAAGCCCTCCACATGACGTCGGCCAGCACAACACGAGTCCATCTCGATCACCGCCGCCGGACTTGGGTCGTCCGTCTCCGCTGCTGCCCGCTCCAGATAAAAACCCTGAGCCTGCCACGGATACAAAGCGGGAGCGTGCCACCAAGAACGCTCCGCCGCTACCCGCTCCGGATACAAACCCTGAGCCTGCCACGGATAGAAAGTGGGAGCGTGCCACCAAGAACGCTCCGCCACTGCCCGCTCCGGATACAAACTCTGAGCCTGCCACGGATACAAAGCGGGAGCGTGCCACCAAGAACGCTCCGTTGCTGCCCGCTCCGGATACAAACCCTGAGCCTGCCACGGACACAAAGCGGGAGCGTGCCACCAAGAACGCTCCGCCTCCGCCCGCTCTCGATACAATCCCTGAGCCTGCCACGGATACAAAGCGGGAGCGTGCCACCAAGAACGCTCCACCGCCGCCCGCTCCGGATACAAAGCCTGAGCCTGCCACGGATACAAAGCGGGAGCGTGCCACCAAGAACGCTCCGCCACCGCCCGCTCCGGATAGAAAGCCTGAGCCTGCCACGGATACAAAGCGGGAGCGTGCCACCAAGAACGCAACGCCACCGCCCGCTCCGGATACAAAGCCTGAGCCTGCCACAGATACAAAGCGGGAGCGTGCCACCAAGAACGCAACGCCGCCGCCCGCTCCGGATACAAAGCCTGAGCCTGCCACGGATACAAAGCGGGAGCGTGCCACCAAGAACGCTCCGCCGATGATTCCTAAGCCACAGAGCACCCCAAAGTGCAAACGGTCGCCCCTCCCAAAGGTACGTCATGCTAATCTTCCTATCGGAACTTATGATCGTACCCCCGAGGAAAATGCCAGGATAGCAAAGGAACATCATGATGCGCAGATGAAAAAGAAGGAACCCGAGCCCCGCCCGTAATACACCTAGAAGCAAATAGCATTTGCAAAATACTTCACGACCCTTCCATCACAGTATGACTTACACCGTAAGCCTGATGACTATACACGCACATTGCAGAAGGAAGTGAAAAAGAGCAGATCTCGATCACCGCCGCCGGACTTGGGTCGTCCGTCTCCGCCGCCGCCCGCTCCGGATACTAAGCGGGAGCGTGCCACCAAGAACGCTCCGCCGACGATTCCTAAGCCACAGAGCACCCCAAAGCGCAAACGGTCGCCCCTCCCAAAGGTACGTCATGCTAATCTTCCTATCAGACCTTATGACTTACACCATAAGCCTGATGACTATACACGCACATTGCAGAAGGAAGTGAAAAAGAGCAGTTCAACTACAAGCAAGAAAAAATCAGACGTTCCTCAGCTTGGACAACAGGCCAAACAGTCGATCCCACCCCTCAAGGTGTTAACCGAGAATGTTCCCCCTCCGGTGCAGGGGCTAGCTTTAGAAAGAGCAAAGGAGTTGGCGGCTGCATGTGGTATCTCAGTTGAAGAATTGCTGCCTTCCCAAGACGACAAGATACCCAAGGCTGTGGTAGCCCCTAAGCCAAAGTTTGTCATGGGTGAGCCTTTGGTCAGCAAAGATGATCTCCCAACAAATATGCGTTACTTGCATACATGGTACTTAAGTGAATCAAAGAATGGGAGAACGATGATCGTGCTGAGTGTCCCACAGGAGTACTACGGTCGCCCCGAACAAATCCATATCGACTTTGATGAACTCTTCGAGATGTACAATGGCGACGCCCTCGACAAATCGCTTATGAGTTGCTATTGTCTGTAAGTTTTTCAATTCGTTGTCTACATATAACTTGTTTAGTTATTTCAATTCATTGTCTATATATAACTTGTACTCTATTGTGCAGAATGAAGATTTTGGATTGTAAAAGTACGAGCATCCTAAATATTGGGTTTATTGACCCAGATAAAATACATATAGCGACGCTAACTAATTATCCCAAGGAGACGGAGGAAAACCTTCTAAGGTTTCTAACAGATCAAAATTTCTGTGACCACATATTGTTTCCATACAACTTCAAGTGAGGGTCTTTACTATGTTGTGTCCATACACTTATAAGTGTAATTGATAAGTTACTCACACACACACACACACACACACACACACACACACATATATATATATATATACATGTGCATCTTCCATTGGATTCTGTTGGACATTCAAATTGATAAGGGAAGAATTGATGCCTTCGACCCATTATCGAGACCCTTGGAACAGTTCCAAAGCCTGCAGGACATGCTCCAAGGGTAATTTTAATCATTATTGCGCTCTATCGGTCTCTTTCGATGATTTTCTAATATATCAATTAATGAAAAACTTAGCAAATCATTATCCTTGTCGGGCAGGGTTTGGAAGCGGTTCAAGTGCGTGACTACCGGTAACTTTCCTGAGAAGCTGACCTTTAGAGCGGCTCAGGTAAGTAGTAGTATGATATCCTTCTATTAATTTTCAATACATTTATGATGCTAGATTATTATTTTGATTATATATATTCTATTCTTGTAAAGTGCGACCAGCAGCCACGGGGAACGCATCTATGCGGATACTATGTTTGCGAGACCATTCGCACATTTACCTCTGAGCTCAAGGATCACAGATTCGACGTAAGAAATGAATATTCACACCTCTATTTTTACCCGCCATTCTTTGTTATCATGATTGATATTCATATTCATCTCCTCTTCTTATATAGCACACGGCCATGAGGACTAAGGTCCTACCAGAGCAACGCGCGATTGCTGTTGCAGAGGAGCTTGCGGGATTTCTGAGGACGGAAGCTATAGATGACAAAGGACGATTTAGTGTAAATAGGGGCCATTACTGATGTTCGTCCATGTAATCGAATAGACGGGCTCTAGTCCCGATAATTCAGATCTGCATATAATTGTATATATATGCTCGCTTGTAAGATAAGTTAATCTTATATATATACGCATAATTATTTCTATTTAAATTATATGAAAACTAATTCCCGAACACCAAACGAGGCATCACGTTAATCTCCCGAACACCTAAACCCTAAAACCCCCAAAACCCAAAAATAATTTCATTCAAAAAAAACCCAAAAACCAGCAAAATCTGAAAAATCTTTAGTCCCGGCCCGTGTAACGAACCGGGACTAAAGGTCCTGCCCGTGGGGCGCTACGAGGCGCCCACGTGGAGCACCTTTAGTCCCGGCTTGTAACAGGGCCGGGTCTAAAGGTTAGGCCTTTAGTCCCGGTTGGTGAACCGGGACTAAAGCCCCTTACGGGTCGGGGCTATAGGCCCTGTCCCCACTAGTGTTTTATTTCTGCACAAAGACAACACCATGATAGTTCTGCTAGAAACAACGTTAGTCTAGGTTAGTTTCATTCAAATCATGCAAATTATAGTCCAAAACTTCAGCAAATGTGTTCGGAAAAGTAGATCTGATGAAGATGTATCAACTCCCCCAAGCTTAACGTATTGCTTGTACTCAAGCAATTCAGTTGGTAAACTCAAAGTGATAAAGCAAACTTTTACAAACTCTTCTGTTTTTGTTGTCGTATATAAACTTAACTAGTAACCAAGTTTTCAGCAAGGTCATGAACTAACCATATAAATAATAACACTCAAAGCTCATGTCTACTCATATCAATAACATAATCAACTAGCAAGAAATATTAATATATCAAATGACAACAATTATCAAAACAATCATGATATAATATGATAAAATGGTATCTAGCTAGACATTTCTGAAACCGCAAAACATAAACGAAGAGCACCTCTGAAGTTCAAGAAGCAACTAAATATTGTAATTCAGAGTAGAAAAGATCCAGTCATGCTCATTCCCAACATTAACTAGACTCAATGCATAAAAATAACAATAGTGCTCTCGGGATTGGTGCTTTTAAGCGAGAAGACGATGACTCAAATGATAAAAATAAAATAACATAAAAGTAAGAGAATGCCCCTTCACAAAAGGAAGCAGCGATTTGCATAGGTGTGAGAGCTTATGGTTTAAAACAGAAATGAATATATATTTTTGCTGGTGTGCCTTTCCTATCAAGGTGGCGACAAAGGATTTCGGTATCTTCCATGCTAGATACATTAATAGTGATTTCCAAGAAGAATTGAAAACTTTACCCCCCCTCTCGAGCACTCTACTATTCAAACACATTCCATGGCTAGCTGAATCCTCGGGTGCCCTCCAAACAATCAACTTTCTAGGGGGAGCTCTTGTTATTAATTTTTATATTACGCAGGACATGACATTCTTTTTACCAGCCTCTCTCATGCATGACGAGTGAATAAATCATTGTCGTGAGAATAACCTGCTTAGGATGGAAGGTACGGACTGCCCGTTGCTCCATGAGCAGTATGAGGACACAAAACAAGTGTCTATTTCATGGTTTCAATGTGGCACATACAAATTTACTTGGAATGGGAGGGTAATACCGTATATAGGTAGATAGAGTGGACTATATGGATTAACTTTAGAGTTTGATGGATTTGGATGCACAAGCATTATTTCCGCTTAGTACAGGAAAAAGGCTAGAAAATAGATTGAGAAACAATCAACTAGAGGGCGACAATTGACATAAACATGCATTAAGAATATTTAACATTGGATAAGAGCACGAGTAGGATATAAACACTGGGAACAAAACAACGTTAGTCTGGGTTAATTTCATTAAAATCATGAGAATTAGAGTTAAAAAAAGAGCAAACGTGTTTGGAAAAATAGATACAGTGGGAATGTATCAACTCCCCAAAGCTTAACTTGTTGCTTGTGGTCAAGCAATTCAGGTGATAAACTAAAAGTGATAAAGAAAAAGTTTTACAAACTCTTTTGTTTTTTTTTGTCGTATATAAACTTAGCTAGTAACTAGCAAAGATCATGAACTAACCATATGAACAATAACACTCAGAGCTCACATTTACTCATATCAATAACATAATAACTAGCGAGCAATAATAACATGTCTCAAATCCCGAATCTTTTTCGAAATAATAATGATATAATATGATAACATGGTATCTCGCTAGCTCTTTCTGAGACCGCAAAACATAAGTGCAAAGCACTTCTGAATTCAAGTAGTGACTAAATATTGTAATTCACGGTAGTAGAGATCGAGTCATGCTCATTTCCAACATTAACTAGACACAATGCATAAAGATGACAACAACACTCTCTAGATTGGTGCTTTTAAGAGAGAAGATGATGAATCAAGTAATAAAAAGAAAATAGCATGAAAATAAATAATATCCCTTTGTATAGGGAAGCAAGGATTTGCACGTGTGTTAGATCTTAAGTTCTAAAACAGAGATAAATATGTTTTGGGTGATGTGCTTTTCCTATCAACGTCACGACAAAGTAGTTCAATATCTTTCAGGCTAAACACACTAATGAAGGTTCACAAGCATAATGATTATTTACTCCCCCTTTCCACCATACAACCACATTACATGGCTAGCCGAATCCTCTCGTGTCCTCTAAACAAAACAATTTTTTCGGGGATCTTTTGTTATTAATTTTATATTAAGCAGGACTGGGAATCCTTTTTACCAGCCTCTCTCATGCAGGACGAGTGAATATATACTCTCGTCATGAGAATAACCCTCTTATCATGAAAGATACTCACCGCCCCTCGCTCCATGAGCGGTACAAGTACACAAAACAAATGTTTATTTGCATGTTTAAAGATGACACATGCAAATTTAATTGGAAGGGCAATGTAATACTGTATATAGGTAGATATGGTGGACTCTTTGGAAAATTTTTGAGGTTCCACGAATTTGGATGCACAAGCAGTATTCCCACTTACTAGAGGCGAAGGCTAGTATATAGATTGAGCAACGACCAACAAGAGAGCGAAAATTGTCATAATCATGCATTGTGAATATTTAACATTGACCATGAGCATGAGTAAGATACAAATACTCTGAACAATATCATAAAGGTTGCATTGGTTTCGAATCAAGTACATGTGCAAACATCTGCAAAGTGAAGCCACTTGAATTCTTCAGAGGAGCATACCATCCTAGCATACTACTCCTACATCATAATCATTTTTGTGCATGTTGACATTCAAGATAAATCATTATCTGCTCCTAGCTACTTAAACATGACATGAGTAAATATAATTCTAATTGTTATCATATACATGTTTATTCACAATCTACTGAATCAAGGTGACTAAGTTAAACAGATGTACAAAAACAAAAAAACAAGAACAGTTCATACCAACTTTTCTTTGCCAAAGTCACTTCATCAAATCATCGTAATTATTGACTTTCACTTGCATGATCGAATGATGTGGAAATAATAATAGTGCAAGTGTGTCGTGCACTAACACTAGTAGAAAACATGGCATTTGTCCCGGTTCGTAAGGGCCATTAGTCTCGGTTCTTGAACCGGGACTAATAGGTTGTTACTAATGCCTCCCCCCTTTAGTCCCGGTTCTTACACGAACTGGGACAGATGGGCATCCACGTGGCCGCTGCGGGCAGCCCAGGCAGGGGGCCTTTGGTCTCGGTTGGTGACATAAACCGGGACCAAAAGGCATCCACGCGTCACAAACTGGCTGCAGCTGAGGTTTTTTTTGAAAGTGGTTGGTTTAGGGGTTTTGGGGGTTAATTTAGGTTGTTACTAGCTAGCTAATAGAGAGAAGTGTCCTCTCTTATCTTCGTGCTTGGTTTACCAACGCTACTGCTATGTTCATTTCACCCGCTGATATATAATAACTCTTCATGCTCGCATCATACATCATCATATATAATAACAAGTCCTACTAATCATGCATCATCATACATCAGAATAACAAGGAGCATCCATGAGCATGCACAAAATTTCATCAGGCACACCACCATCATACTTAAAAGTGCAGTAGCAGTTCAACACTATCGTACTTAAAAGGTTTATACTATAAAGATTAAAGCCATCAGGTTCTTAAGATATTCACTCCTGCTTCTTCACCTTCTCCTTCATCATCTTGATGCGCTTAGAGCGGCGAAGCCCCACGCCAGGCTGTGGGATGTACTCCTCTACCACAATTGGCATGGCCCTGTCGCCCAGCTGTGGGACATCCATCGTGAGGCCATCGTCGCTGCTACTTTTGCTGTCGCCAGAGTCGCTGCTACTTTTGCTGCCAGAGTCGCTGCTGCCGTAGACATAGCACCTGTCACAATACTCGCTGCTCCTGCTCCCATTGCCTTGCCAAATGCAAAAAAGTTTTTTTAACAATGGGTGTGAGAGATAGCCTAATGGAGAGGAAGAAGAGACCGAGCGTATCGGCATCGTCGTCGTCCTGGCAGCGCCTCCGATACATAATCATGTCGAACACCTTCACGGCGAACGTGGCGTTGCCGTCGTACCTGAAGACAAGGAAGTACCCGATCCCCAGGTCGTAGGCACAGACGAACTGCTTCCAGCCACGATCTAGGTACATGCGGCCATCAGCGTCGAACACCACCTCCACGTCCCACAGCTTGCGAAGCCCGTTGCCGGCTTGCCTCAGCTTCATGTTCTGTGGCCGATGGCCGTCCAGCATCTTCACAAAATTGTGCGGCAGCACTAGCCTGGAGGATTTCTTAAGTATAACCGTGAAGAACTCCATCTCTGAAAAGCAGCAGAAGAGACCAATTACTACCCTTTATAACATTGTCATACAACATTTACAACAACATGATCATTAGTATTAGGGAGGACCTAATTAACTACCCTTTTTAAGATAAAATAACATAAAACAATATAGACCCTGACTCGAGGTCGGAGGGGGGTCGGTGACGGGGACGACGGGGCGAATGATGGAGGGGGGCTCCTAGATTTCTGCATAGTGCTCTCTAATTTTAGCATTCAAAGTAGGAGTACTTTTCCAATTTGACCATTCAATAAGAAAAAACAAATCGTAAAATAAAGTAGTATTCAAATTAGCATGCATTCAATTATAAGCAAGACTACATCATCGATCTCTTGTGTCCATACATCGTCGAATATTATCACTAATTAATACTCCTCGAATACTATCATACATAAAGCATCATTAATACAGCTAGAACCGTAGCGCCCGACGGGTATCGTCGCGGGCGGTGGACACCCAAAGAGAAGGAACAATCACATGATCATAGTTCCAGTGAGATCCCTGAAGAACATGCCAGGTATTGGAGAACCTTCCCTCCAATGCAACCATGTAGCGATGGACGTGCTCGTCCGCCTCGCTGACACGGTGACGTACCACCTCCGTGGTGTCCGGAAGCCTCAGCACCGTCACTGGCCCACGCGACCGCCACCAAACAAGGATCGGGTCAACAACGGGCTGTCTCCTCACCAACCTGTGCTCCCCGGAAGGTAGCACCTCCCAATACCAGCTGGGCGGAGCCCAGTCCCGGACAGGGCCCCTCTGATCAAGCAGGTGTCCTCCGCCGAGTCGACGACGAGGATGCGGGATAGGCATCGTAAAATGAACTAAGAATAAACTAGTTCTATTAATTTTCTTGCTAAAAATAAACTACTTCTATATATAGTAAAATAAAGTAGTTTTATTAAATCAACTAGTTCAACTTCCGAGAGATTGCATTGAGGAATGCACATAGCTTCACAATGGCTAATCAGACATTTTCCGGTAGAAGCCCCCTCAATTCAACCGGAAGCAGTTGCGTCATAATCACGTGGCAGTCATGAGACTTTAGGTTCTGGAACTTTTTCTCTGCCATATTTATTATTCCCTTTATATTCGACGAGAAGCCAGTCGGGACCTTCATACTAAGCAGGCATTCAAAGAAGATTTCCTTCTCTTCTTTGGTCAGAGCGTAGCTGGCAGGACCTTCATACTGCTTTGGAGGCATGCCGTCTTTTTCGTGCAAACGTTGCAGGTCCTCCCGTGCCTCAACTGTATCTTTTGTCTTCCCATACACGCCCAAGAAGCCTAGCAGGTTGACGCAAAGGTTCTTCATCACATGCATCACGTCTATCGAAGAGCGGACCTCTAGGTCTTACTAGTAGGGTAGGTCCCAAAATATAGATTTCTTCTTCCACATGGGTGCGTGTCCCCCAGCGTCACTCGGAACAGCTAGGCCGCCGGGACCCTTTCCAAAGATTACGTGTAAATCATTGACCATAGCAAGTACGTGATCACCGGTACGCATGGCGAGCTTCTTCCAGTGATCTGCCTCGCCTTTGAAATGCTTGCCTTTCTTTCGACATTGATGGTTGGTTGGAAGAAATCGACGATGGCCCAGGTACACATTCTTCCTGCAGCTTCCCAGGTATATACTTTCGGTGTCAGCTAAACAATGCGTGCATGCGTGGTATCCCTTGTTTGTCTGCCCTGAAAGGTTACTGAGAGCGGGCCAATCGTTGATGGTTACAAACAGCAACGCATGCAGGTCAAATTACTCCTGTTTGTGCTCATCCCACGCACGTACACCGTTTCCATTCCACAGCTGTAAAAGTTCTTCAACTAATGGCCTTAGGTACACATCAATGTCGTTGCCGGGTTGCTTAGGGCCTTGGATGAGAACTGGCATCATAATGAAATTCCGCTTCATGCACATCCAAGGAGGAAGGTTATACATACATAGAGTCACGGGCCAGGTGTTGTGATTGCTGCTCTGCTCCCCGAAAGGATTAATGCCATCCGCGCTTAAACCAAACCATACGTTCCTTGGGTCACGTGCAAACTCAGCCCAATACTCTCTCTCGAGTTTTCTCCACTGCGACCCGTCAGCGGGTGCTCTCAACTTCCCGTCTTTCTTACGGTCCTCACTGTGCCATCGCATCAACTTGGCATGCTCTTTGTTTCTGAACAGTCATTTCAACCGTGGTATTATAGGAGCATACCACATCACCTTCGCAGGAACTCTCTTCCTGCGGGGCTCGCCGTCAACATCATCAGGGTCATCTCGTCTGATCTTATACCGCAATGCACCGCATACCGGGCATGCGTTCAAATCCTCGTACGCACCGCGGTAGAGGATGCAGTCATTAGGGCATGCATGTATCTTCTGCACCTCCAATCCTAGAGGGCATACGACCTTCTTTGCTGCGTACGTACTATCGGGCAATTCATTATACTTTGGAAGCTTCTTCTTCAATATTTTCAGTAGCTTCTCAAATCCTTTGTGAGGCACAGCATTCTCTGCCTTCCACTACAGCAATTCCAGTATGGTATCCAGCTTTGTATTGCCATCTTCACAATTGGGGTACAACTTTTTTTTCTGATCCTCTAACATGCGATCGAACTTCAGCTTCTCCTTTTGACTTTCGTATTGCGTCCTTGCATCGACAATGACCCGGCGGAGATCATCATTGGGCACATCCTCTGGTTTCTCTTCATCTTCAGCAGCTTCCCCCGTTGCAGCATCATCGGGCACATCGTCTGGTTCCTCTTGATCTTCAGCAGCTCCCCCCGTTGCAGCATCACCGTATTCAGGGGGCACATAGTTGTCATCGTCCTCTTCTTCTTCGCCGTCTTCAATCATAACCCATATTTCTCCGTGCCTCATCCAAACATTATAGTGTGGCATGAAACCCTTGTAAAGCAGGTGGGTGTGAAGGATTTTCCGGTCAGAGTAAGACTTCGTATTCCCACATTTACTGCATGGACAACACATAAAACCATTCTGCTTGTTTGCCTCAGCCACTTGGAGAAAAATATGCACGCCCTTAATGTACTCGGAGGTGTGTCTGTCACCATACATCCATTGCCGGTTCATGTGCGTGCATTACATATAGTTATGTGTGTCAAAATTAAGAAAATCAGACAAATATCTATCTAAAGTAAGAAAATCAGACAAGTATCATAAAGAAGATAAGAACAAGAGGCTCACCATGGTGGTGCCGGCGACGAGATCGGCGCGGGCGATCAACAACGGTGAAAACGGGGACGGGGCTTGACGGACCCCTAAATCTAGACAAATCTCGGGAAAAATGAAGCTCCTAGGTCGAGCTTCGAGAGGAGAAAGCTTAACTAGTGTGGCTCGGGCATTTCATCAAACACCTCATGTGCATAGGAGGTGAGCTAGAGCACCAAAATGCCCTCCCCTCGCCGACCAAAAAAAACAGAGTGCTCTGCCGCGGCGATGGGTATATATAGGCAACTTATTTGTACCGGTTCGTGGCATGAACCAGGACTAAAGCCACCCCTTCTGTCCCGGTTCATGCCACGAACCGGGACCAATGGTTGTGGGCCAGCAGCGAGGACCATTGGTCCCGGTTCGTGGCTCGAACCGGGACAAATGGTTCTACACGAACTGGGACCAATGCCCACGAAGCCCCGGCCGCCCCCCTGGGCTCACGAACCGGGTCTAATACCCCCATTGGTCCTGCAGAACCGGGACTAATGGGCTGGACAGGGCCGAATGATAGCCCTGTTTTCTACTAGTGTAAACTTAAATCTGCAAACAATTTATTCAAAGGAAAAGACATGAAAATATTGGCTCTTCATTCGATCTACAATAAAGCATATGGGAGCCAAATAACAATTATAGCATAGTGTTCCCCGTAAAAGACTCAAAGAAAAGAAAACAGATTTAGAGAAACACAATGATTTTTTTTAGAGTTTTTAGTTATTCTGAACAAAGCGAACAAAAGAAGAAAATCAGAATATGAAAAAAACTATTTACAACGAAAGAACTCCTGGCAAGCAAAGGAAAAAAGAAAAGGGTTTCGTTTTTAATACTAAAAAATAACTAAATAAGAAATAAAAACCCAGAAGAACAAAAAAGATTATTTTTAGGTTTTCAAAAATGTTCAAACACACGAAAAGGAAGAAAGCAAAAAGTGGACATACAATGAAAGCAATGAACACCAATAAATATAATGAATGTGTGAACATGAATTTAATGCCGGTGAGAATAAATACTCCCTCAAGTTTAGGCTTTTTGCCTAACTTGATCTATTGCCATGGCTAATCGAGATAGTAGTCGTAATGATAACTTGAAGCTACATTATGTTCTGCTTCCTCAGCAAGGTGAGTTGCTCTCACTGCCTCGTTGTACTCCCGGACCTCCCCCAATGTGTAAGAAATGCTTGGTTTCTGTTGATTATCAAAGGGAGCAGGTGCAGCCAAAATAACAAAGACATCATGACGCTTATCAAAGGTCAGGTTATATTCATAAGCATGCATTTCCTGAGTGATATACTGGTGGCGCTTCATTGCCGCAAATCTAAATACCTTTCGAGAAGAACAGGATCATTAGGCCTAAATGGAACTCCAAGAGTCTCAAGTAAGCAAGAGGCGTAAATTCCCCCATGTAAATCACCGTCGTCTACACATTTCTGCCAAGGCGACATGCAACTATTGCCCCAATATTAAAATCTCTACGTTTATGCATAACCGCATGTAGAACACTTAAGTTGCGACCACCAAGTACATCTACCAGTGAAATAGGCCAAGTACTTTGCAGCAGGAAATTGGATGCTCCTAATACTACATTGCATGACACATCTATCCTCCCCTTTACAAAGTCTACTAAAAAATGCACCATAATTCTTTTGAACGTTTCCCTTAGTGAACCCCAAAACGGAATTTAAAAAATACAACAAAATTTCACCAAAGGTAATCTGAATGATTTGTCGTAAAGATGAAATAAAGCTTTGGAGGTGGTAGATAAGTACTGAAATTGTTGTGTGAATGAATTAGTGAGGTCATAATATTGAGAACACTCATGTCTACTACACAACTTTATTTTTATAGACGTTGTTGGACTTTCATGTACAGAGTTTTATAGGACAACAACAAATTTATCTCAAATGGATGATCTAAATTTTATCAATTCATGGGAGGTGTAGCATCAAGATGGTCTATCTCAAAGAACCCTACAATCAAATATAAGAAATCTCATGTGTCCCCAACACTCATAATAGAATGGTAAATTGCTTAGGTGGACTAGTTCAGCTAAGAGATGGTGCTACAACTGTAGTATGAATAGTAGATATATTTTTTTGTAATCCGAAATTATAAAAACAGCAAGGCAGCAAGTAGGAAACAGCGAGCAAAATGATATACCAATTCTTAAAAATAAGGCATGTCGTTCATATTTGCACGAGTACAATATCTCAATATTGCTAACATTATTGAATCATATAAATATCCCTCAACGTGCGAGAAAAAATCACTCCAAAGTTCCCATCTAGCGAAAAACATAAGATGAAATTGTTGTAGGAAGTAAAACCAGCTCAAGTTATCCAATCAATTGAGCCATCCCTATAAGTTTCAAAAACAACCCTAGAGGTCCTACTACAATAACACATATGACATTCATCAACCAACTCTAATGTCATCTAGATACTCCAGTGTCATCACAAGTATCGGTGATTTGAATATTTAGCATGCGTCAAACGGTTTCAGAATCCTCATATTTAATTAAACACAAATAAATTCAGACAGTAGCCCAGTATTTCTATTGGAGAAAGTTGGACGAACAGCCCTAGAGGCAATAATAAGTTAGTTATTATTATATTTTCTTGTTCATGATAACCATTTATTATCCATGCTAGAATTGTATTTATTAGAAACTCAAATACATGTGTGGGTACATAGACAACACAGTGTCCCTAGTGAGCCTCTAAGGACTAGCTCGCTGAGCAAGGATGGTCAAGGTTTCCTAACAATAGATATCAGATGTCGTTTGATAACGGGATCACATAATTAGGAGAATGATGTGATGGACAAGATCCAAACTATGAACGTAGCATATGATTGTGTTAGTTTATTGCTACTATTTTCTACCTCTCAAGTATCTGTTCCTATGACCATGAGATCATGCAACTCCCGGACACCGGAGGAATGCCTTGTGTATATCAAACGTCAAAACGTAAATGGGTGACTATAAAGGTGCTCTACATGTATCTCCGAGGGTGTCTGTTGGGTTGGCGTGAATAGAGAATGGGATTTGTCACTCCGTATGACGGAGAGGTATCTCTAGGGCCCACTCGGTAATACTATGTCACAACAGGCCTTGCAAGCAATGAGACTAAAGAGTTAGTCACATGATTTTGTATTATGGAACGAGTAAAGAGATTTGCCGATAACCAGATTGAACTAGGTATAGAGATACCGACGATCGAACCTCGGGCAAGTAACATACCGATAGACAAAGGGAATAGTATAGGGGATTAATTGAATCCTTGACATAGAGGTTCGGCCGATAAAGATCTTCGTAGACTATGTCGGAGCCAATATGGGAATCCAGGTCCCGCTATTGGTTATTGACCGAAGAGTGTATCCATCATGTCTGCATAGTTCTCGAACCCGAAGGATATGCACACTTAAGGTTCGGTGACGTTCCGGTATAGTTGAGTTTTGTATGTTTGTGACCGAAGGTTGTTCGGTGTCCCGGATAAGGTCTCGGACATCACGAGGAGTTCCAGAATAGTTCGAGACGAAGCTTGATATATTGGAAGAGGGTATTTGGGTTTCGGAAAAGTTTCGGGCATTTCGAGTAGTGTACCGGGAGTGATGAATGGGTTTCGGGGGTTCACGGGAGGAGCCAACCACCCCGGGGGGCCACATAGGCCTAAGAGGTGGCGCACCAGCCCCTAGTGGGCTGGCCGGCTAGTGTCATGGGCATGTGCAGCCGAAATAGTGGAGAAGGGGAGGAGTTTGACTAGGAAGAGGAGTCATCCTAGCGCCTCAATCAATCCCAATTGGAGGAGGACTCCTCCTCCTCTTGGGCGCGGCCGTCCAACCCTAGGGGAAACCCTTAGGCCACACCCCTTCCCCCTCCTTCCTATATATAGTGGAGGGGAGAGAGGGTAGCGACACCTCAATCCAAGGCGCAGCCCCTCTCCCTCCCTCTAGTTCGTTCTTCCTCTAGATTAGGTGCAGTGGACGGTGAAGCCCTGCCGAATCATCTCCACCACCATCGCCGCCACGCCGTTAGGCTGTCGAAGAACTCAGCTACCTCTCCGCCCCATCTTGCTAGATCAAGAACGCGGAGATTTACATCGAGTTGTATGTGTGGTGAATGCGGAAGTGTCGTCTGTTCGGCACTAGATACGGATGGATCATGATGGGATGGCAGGACGGATCATGATGAGATCGCCGGACGGGGTGTGATTTGGATCGCAAAGATGTTCGACTACACCAACTGCGTTATATATGCTTCCGCTTAGTGATCTATAAGGGCATGTGGATCCGACCTCTTCTCTCGTAGATGCTCGTCACCATGGATAGATCTTGTGTGGGCGTAGGAAATTTTTTGTTTCCCATGCAACGTTCCCCAATAACAGTATCAGAGCTAGGTCTATGCGTAGATGACAACTCGAGTAGAACACAAAGGAGTTTGTGGGCGTTGATATTAAAATTGCTTCCCTCCTTAGTCTTTTATTGATTCGACGATATTGTTGAATGAAGCAGCTCGGACCAACATTACTCGTAAGCTTACGAGAGACCGGTTCCATCGAGTAACATGCAACTTGTTGCATAAAGATGGCTGGCGGGTGTCTGTTTCTCCTACTTTAGTCAAATAGGATTTGACATAGGCAGTCCTTGGAGAAGGTTAAATAAAAACTTGTATATCAACATTGTGGTTTTGCGTAAGTAAGATCTGATCATGCTAGATATACCCATAGCAGCCACGTAAAACCTGCAACAATAAATTAGGGGACGTCTAACTTGTTTTTGCAGGGTATGTTGTGATATGATATGGCCAAAGACATGATATGATATATTTTATGTATGATATGATCATTTTGTAATAGTTAAATATGGACTTGCATGTTGATGCTACGGCAACCGGCAGGAGCCTCAGGGTTGTCTTTAATTTATTTTAGTGGTTGGTGAAGTTTTACTTTATCGCTACTGCAGTACCTTTAGTAGTAACAACATAGTTGGCGTGACAACCTCGATAGCAACACAATGATGGTGATCATGATGATGGAGATCATGGTGTTGTGTTGGTGACGATGGAGATCATGTCGGTGCTTTGGACATGGAGATCGAAAGCACAAGATCATGGCCATATGATGTCACTTATGATTTGCATGTGATGTTAATCCTTTTATGCACCTTGTTTTGCTTAGGACACCGGTAGCATTATAAGATGATACCTCACTAAAATTTCAAGATAAAATTGTGTTCTCCCTGAGTGTGCATCCTTGCGAAAGTTTGTCGTTTCGAGACACCACGTGATGATCGGGTGTGATAGACTCTATGTTCACATATAACGGGTGTAAGACAGCTTTGCACATGTGGAACACTTGGGTTAAACTTGATGAGCCTAGCATGTACAGAAATGGCCTCGGAACACAAGAGACCGAAAGGTCGAACATGAGTCATATAGTATATATGATCAACACAGAGATGTCCACCATTGAAGCCAACTCATCTCACGTGATGATCGGACTTGGGTTGGTGGATTTGGATCATGTAACACTCGAATGACCAGAGGATGTCAATTTGAGTGGGAGTTCTTAAGTAATATGATTAATTGAACTCATTATCATGAACATAGTCAAAATGTCTTTGCAAATTATGTTGTAGATGATTAGCTTGCGCTGTAGCTCCCCTGTTTTTGATATGTTCCTAGAGAAAATTAAGTTGAAAGATGATAGTAGCAATTATGCGGGATGGGTTAGTAAAGTGAGGATTGTCCTCATTCACTACTGGAAATCAGTTTTTTACCGTCTGCCAAATCTTTGTCGTCTGCTGGCTCATGGCAAAGAGTGTCTTTGCCCTCAGTTGCCACAAAACAGACGACAAAGAACTGGCTAATGGCATAGAATGTCTTTGCCATCAGTCATATCTTTGCCGTCAGCCACAGACGGCAAATTGTCGCACAACAGACGGCAAATATATAGGTGGGGCCCACGCGACCGCGGGGACGTTAGGTCAAACTGGAGTCCCTTTGCCGTCTGCTAGTGGACGGCAAAGAGTCCGGTGGAAGACGGCAAAGAGTCTAGACTCTTTGCCATCCGCCGGCAGACGGCAAAGAGATAACTCCATAACGGCTCTTTGCCCCCACCCCGCCCCTCTCTCTCTCACTCACTAATGTCGTCCTAATGGCTCCACACCCCACCCCGATTTCTCTCTCTCCCACTCCTCTCCCCGCCGCTCACCGCCGCCACCACCGTCGCGCCGCCGCCCCTGCCGCCCCCGGTGCCGCCCTGGTGCCTCACAGCCCCGCCGCCGCCACCCCACCGCCCTCGTCGCCGCCCCGATGGCCCACCCTGCCCCTCTCTCTCCCCAACGCCCACCGCCGCCACCACCGTCTCTCCCCTCAGAGCCCCGCCGCCGCTGCCCTCGTCGCCGCCCCGGTTCCCATAACCCCCTGGCGTCGCTGCCCCACCGCCCCCGTCGCCGCCCCGCCACCCCCAACACCCCTGGCCCCGCCACCCACGATGCCATAGCCGCCCCTCCCGGTGAGCCCCCACTCACCCCCCCCGCCGCGCACGGGAAAATTCACTATTTGGTATTACGTTTTTTGGAATTAGATTATAACTACAAAGTTGATTTTTTATTGTTGTTGTAGTAGTTGTTGTTGTTATTGTAGTTGTTGTAGTTTTTGTTGTTATTGTAGTTGTTGTAGTAGTCGGTGTACCGGTTGATGAGCCCTATATTCTTAGCTTTTCATATAAAGACCATTTTCCACTAGTTAGTTAGCTTAATAGAAAGAAGAGGAAGAAGAAGGGAAGAAGATAAGAAGAGAAGAAGGGAAGAAGAGAAGAAGACAAAAAATAAGAAGGAGAAGAAGAGAAAAAAAGAATAAGTAGAAGAAGAGGATAAAGAAAATAGAAACAGAAATAAGAGGAAGAAGAAGAAGAAGAAGAAGAAGAAGAAGAAGAGGAGAAGAGGAGAAGAAAGAGGAAAAATGAAAAGAAGAAGAAGAGAAGAAGAAGGAGAAGGAGGAGGAGGAGAAGGAGCCCTCCTTCTTCTCCTTCTTCTCTCCTCCTTCTTATATTTTAGCTTGTTTAGCTAATTATCCTCCAAAATGACATAATAAGCTAAAACCTTGGTTAGCTCATGAATATTATATTCTTAGCTTGTTTACCTAAAAATGACATAATTAGACATAATTAGAATATTTGTGTTGATCGGGTGGATTTATATGTGATAGTTGTCTCATCGCTGTGAGGTCTGCTGTGCGAAGACCTCCCCGTGCGTTGTACGAGCTCCGCCCCAGCATTCGTGGGGCAGTACAAATTTCATCTCCTCCTCGCCCCTTCATTTACTGTGGCTCGGTTTCCGGATGAAACTTTCTAGATTTAGGTAATTAAATTAATTTATCAGTATGCCTGACCAGTATGCGTCTCCCGTTCGAAAGGGCGACATCTATAAATATGCATGTATTTGCATATTTATAACCGACATCCTTTCGAATTGTCCAACATTATCCATGGACAACCCGAGTATGTGTAGATTGGGTTCGTTTTCCCATATGTTGTGCTCTGGATCCGATGCGGAATTTCGTCAGTGCCTCCCTGTTGTTCTCCGGATGCACATCCTCTCTGTTTATTGCGGAGACGTGTATCAGGAGAACAACGGGAAGGTGCTGCCGAAATTTTGCGTTGGATCCGGAGCAGAGCATGGGAAAACGAACCCAATCTACACATACTCGGGTGGGATTAGGACCTATCTTTACCTATTAGCGTGTAGGTTGCCTGGACGTAATACAAATGGCGACCCTGATTAACCGATGAATATAAATGCTAAATTATATATAAATATATTTCTACTGTCTTTAGTAGCTAGGCAAGATGAGTGATCGTGCGTGGATGTATAGCGGTCACCCTAGTCAGAAAGAGATGACGAAAGAATGGTTTGTAAAAACAAAGGAATTTGTGAAAGCCGCATTCACAAATGGCCAGGAAAGAAACTATTGCCCGTGTCCTGGATGCGACAACTATAAAAAAACGACAGAGGCTGTAATGATTAAACACCTGAAGAGGAGGGGTTTTAAGCCTAATTATACAGTGTGGACATTTCATGGTGAGTCTATACAACACACAAGAGCTGAGGTGGTCCGTCGTCGCACCAATGAGCATGGTACCGGGATCGAAGACATGGTGCAAGACTTTGATGATGCTCGGGATTCAGAAGATGAGATGGAGGAATCTGCAAAGGCCTTTTATGAAATGTTGGAGTCTTCAAAACATCCTCTCCATGAGCACACTGAGCTCTGTCAGCTGGATGCAATTGCACAAGTAATGGCTCTGAAGGCTCAGTTCAACTTGGGAAGAGAATGCTACAACGCGATGATGACACTATTTGGACGCTTCCTACCCAAAGGCCATGTCATGCCTACAAACCTGTACCAGTCGGAAAAAATACTTCGTGTACTTAAGATGCCCTATGAGAAGATAGATGCATGTGAGAAAGGATGTGTCTTATTTAGGAAGGACTATGCACACTTGGACTATTGTCCCAATTGCGAGTCTTGCAGGTATCTTGTGGTAGACAACGGTATGGGTGAGAAGAGGCAGACCAAAATCGCAGTTAGTGTTCTTCGGTATATGCCAATCGTACCAACACTTCAACGTCTTTTCATGATCGAAGAGACAGCCAGACAGATGACATGGCACAAATTGGGCAAAATAACCGAACTAGATGCGGATGGGAATAAGATGGTGGTAACCACATCGGATGGGGAAGCGTGGAAACATTCTATGGATTGCATCAGGATAAAGCGGCAGATCTAAGGAATCCTCGAGTCTGCATCGCCACAGATGGTTTTAATCCCTTCGGCATGACGGCAACCAAATATAGTTGTTGGCCTGTATTTGTCATTCCACTCAATCTCCCCCCGGGACAGATTATGCGAAGAAAGAACATATTTCTGACGTTGATAATTCCACGACCCAATTATCCGGGGAAGAATATGAATGTGTACATGCAACCGCTTAAGGATGAATTGGAAGAAGCTTGGGATAATAGGGTCAAGACATATGATGCCGCTAGAAAACAAAACTTCAAAATGCATGTGTGGTACATGTACTCTATGCATGACTTGCCGGCGTATGCACTATTCTCTGGATGGTGTGTGCATGGAAGGTTCCCGTGCCCCCAATGCTAGGCAGCTCTTCAGTTTCATTGGTTGTAGGAGGGTCGGAAGTATTCTTGCTTTGACTTGCATAGACAGTTCCTGGATCCTGACCATCAGTTCAGAAAAGACAAGAAGAACTTTACCAAAGGTAAAGTTGTCAAAAACTTGGCACCACCTGCGTTGACAGGCCAACAGATCCTGGATCAGTTAAACGCCCTCGAGCCTGATCTAGAGCGTCCAGGGTATTTCAAGGGGTATAATTCAAAACACGCCTGGACTCACAAGCCATGCTTGAAAGACCTCCTTCTTCCACACAATATCGACATGATGCACACTGAAAAGAATATCGGAGAGGCTATTTTTGGTACATTGTTCGACATAGATGGGAAGACAAAGGATAATACTAAGGCTAGAGTCGATCAAGAGACACTATGTCATAGACCGTTACAAAACATGCAAGAAGGCAAAGGAAAGCAGAAGTGGTCGAAGCCAAAGGCCTGGTTCAATCTTGGAAGGCCAGCTATGAGGGAAATTATCTTGTGGGTCAAAATGCACTTGATGTTCCCCGATGGGAATGCAGCGAATCTAAAGAGGGGAGCGAGTCTTGAAAAATTAAAAATCTTTGGTCTCAAGAGTCATGATTGGCACATATGGCTAGAGCTGGTAATGCCGGTGATGTTACGTGGCTTTATTCCTGAGGATGAATGGCTAGTACTGGTGGTGCTGAGCTATTTCTTCCGTGTTCTTTGTATGAAAGAATTGTTGCCTGGCGTGGTAGAAGACATGGAGGAGTTTGCACCGGAGTTGTTGTGCAAGTTAGAGAAGATCTTTCCACCGGGCTTCTTTAATCCAATGCAGCATTTGATTTTACATCTACCGACCGAGGCAAGATTGGGTGAGCCCGTGCAAGATCGTTCGTGCTATGCAACTCAGAGGATGCAGAAGACCCTTCGAGCTAAATGTAAAATAAGCGTAGAATTGAAGCATCGATGGCTGAGGCATTCATTACTGAGGAGGTGGCAAACTTTGTGAAAGCACACTACGAAGCCAAAAATCATCATTTGCATAATCCGAAGCCTCGGCACAATGATGCAGACCCTAAAAACGGTGGGTCCAACCTCAGCCTATTCAAAGGGAAGCTCGCACCAGCCGGTGCTTCGAAACCAATAATGTTGGATGTCTAACAATGGCAGAACACAATGATGCAGACCCTAAAAACGGTGGGTCCAACCTCAGCCTATTCAAAGGGAAGCTCGCACCAGCCGGTGCTTCGAAACCAATAATGTTGGATGTCTAACAATGGCGGAACATTTCATTGTATATCATCAACAACCTAACAGAAGTGCGGCCGTACATCGAGTGAGTTCTTGGCACATTTTCCTGTAACTTCTAATTCCTTTGAACTGCTCTTATTCCCGGATATTTCAAACAGCCGTTACATCGCCAAATTATCGGATGGAGCGGTAATTGAAAATTATTCCGTCGAAGAGTATGAGCTTTTGTCAAAGACAGGAGGCGGCTATCCTGGCTTCATCTCTTGGTTCAAACAAACCGTAATTATCAATAATGGACCATTTCATTTCTTGGTCTAACTTGCGGCTAATGCAACAATCGTTTTGTATTAAACTTGTAGGCTAATTCAGAGTCTATGGACGCCGAATTGAGACAAGTCGCTAATGGTTTTGACTATAAGGTCCGTTCATTTGAGAAATACAACATCAACGGGTATCTCTTTCGTACCTTTCGCAAAGAGCTATCTATGCCCGACCGGAAATCTACAAATTGTGGTGTCTCTGCTATTGGCGAAGCTGTTATCGAGTATTATGGAAGAGTTGAAGCAATTTATGAACTTCAATTCTATGGTGAAAACCCACAGAACGTCGTAGTCTTCAAATGTTATTGGTTCCAGCCGAAGGAGACTAGAAGGACTCATGGGCATATCGGACTAGTCGAAATCAATCCAAACACCCATTCAGATGTTCTCGATGTCTATATTACGGCTCAACAGGCGACCCAAGTTTTCTATCTACCGTGGGCATGCCAAACGGATAAGAATCTCGAAGGTTGGTATGTTGTTTATGAAGTGTCGCCACATGTCAGACCACCTCTCCCAAATGAATAGGATTATGAACCTCACATTAACCCAGACACATATGATGGAGAATTCTTCCAAGAAACACGTCTTTCCAAGAAATGTTTCAAGAACCGCCGTGTTTCACCCAAGAACATGGAAGCAGACAGCAACAATGAATCCGACTCCACCCCTGAGCCGAAACCAGAAGACCTGGAACTCCTAGAGGTTACTGATGCGGATGACCTGTCAATGCTTCAATGATTAAAGAAAGGCCTTTCACAACTTCACGTCGTTGAACCCGACGAGCACGTCATTCATGAAGACATGCATGATAGTGATGATGATGATGCATTTCTTGATGATGATTATTAGTTTGTAAGATTCACAACTTAAATTATATATATTTTAATCTTTATTATTCATGTACATATTATTATTCATGTCAGTTATTCAATTTTTTTATGTTGTACTAATTTCTTTTAATCTTTATCATGGCAGGTCACCAGGTGTTGAAAGATGGTGGGCGCTGGTCCAAAACGCTCGACAGGTTCTTCCCAGCCGCCCCGCACGAGGGGTGGTACTTCCCTTCCACCCTTATCTCTCCGTAGAGCCTTGGCAGACAGTCTGTCGACACCACCCATGGGTTCTTCTTCATCGGCGGCATTGCCCACTAGGAGAGGTGCTGGTCGGGTAGGGAAGAAGGGGAAGGGTACAGGGAGAGGTGGTGGCCGCGGAAGATACATGAGGACTGTTGAGCCGTCCTCGCCACCACCACAAGCCGATTCACCCGAGCATAGGACTACTATGGTCGACCCGTTTGCGGAGGAGGCTATGGGGACTCCGGTCCAGGAGCCAGGTGTTGACGGGCATTCGTCCCATGAGACTCCGGTCTAGGATCATCCTCGGGTCGAGGTGCATTCGGCCCACGAGTCTACGGTTCCGGAGCCTTCACCCGACGTGGAGAGGCCCGGATGGGATTCCTGGCCGGATTGGACCGAGGGTCCGGGTGGCTCGGGGGGCGGGGATGGCGGGGGTGAGTTTACGGATAGTGAGGGCAATGTGCAGGTGGACGGGGCCACCGTGTACAAGCGTGGTAGTACACGTCTAACGGTCGCCCCGGCTACCCGCGAGCAGAGGCCGATGATTAAACCTGAAGGAGATAGGTAAGTACATTTACCCTTTTTTTAGCTTTTGCCTTCAAGTTTGTTCAAATATCTAATGCGCTGACCTTATCATACTGCACGGGATGGGCACACCCTCTTGGAGTCCGCAGGCCGAACTCCGTCCTTGGTGTGCTTTGCCGGACAAATTTCCCGGGGTTTGTCACGTTGCCTGGTGAGGGTCAGGTTCCTACACTAGGATTTTCCTGGGAGCATGATACGTCTCAAACGTATCTATAAATTTTGATGGTTTCACGCTATTATCTTCTCAACTTTGGATGTTTTGTTTACCTTTTATATATTTTTTTGGCACTAACTTATTAAATCAGTGCCAAGTGCCAGTTCCTGTTTTTTGTGTGTTTTTGACTCTTTTCAGATCTGATTTTGGAACGGAGTTCAAACGGAATAAAATCCCTGAAATAAATTTTTCCCGAACGGAAGAAGATCAGGGGGCTTGAGGGCCAAGCCAGGAGGGCTACAGGGGGCCCACAAGCCCCCTAGGCGCCACCAGGGGGCGGCGGCCAGCAGGCTTGTGGCCTCCCTGGCGCCCCCCTGACCTAGCTCCTTCGCCTATATATTCCCTAAAATACAGAAGAAATCAGGGGATCCACGAAAATACTTTTCTGTCGCCGCAAGCTTCTGTTTCCGCGAGATCTCATCGGGAGACCCTTCCCGGTGCCCTACCGAAGGGGACTTTGGAGTTGGAGGGCTTCTACATCAACATCATCGCCCCTCCAATGACTCGTGAGTAATTCACTTCAGACCTACGGGTCCGTAGTTAGTAGCTAGATGACTTCTTCTCTCTCTTGGATCTTCAATACAAAGTTCTCCATGATCTTCATGGAGATCTATCCGATGTAATCCTCTTTGGCGGTGTGTTTGTCGAGATCCGATGAATTGTGTATTTGTGATCGGATTATCTATGATATATATTTGAGTCTTTGCTGATTTCTTATATGCATGATTTGATATCCTTGTAAGTCTCTCCGAGACTTGGGTTTTGTTTGGCCAACTAGATCTATGATTCCTTCAATGGGAGAAGTGCTTGGTTTCGGGTTCTTACTGTGTGGTGACCTTTCCCAGTGACAGTAGGTGCAGCAAGGCACACATCATGTAGTTGTCATCAAGGGTAACAAGGTGGGCTCTGTCGTAGATATGAGATTGTCCATCTACATCATGTCATCTTGCTTAAGGCGTTACTCTATTCTTTTGGACTTAATACACTAGATGCATGCTGGATAGCGGTCCACGTGTGGAGTAATAGTAGTAGATGCAGAAAGTATCGGTCTACTTGTTTTGGACGTGATGCCTATAGATATAATCATTGCCATAGATATCGTCTGACTTTGCGCGGTTCTATCAATTGCTCGACAGTAATTCGTTCACCCACCGTCTACTTGCTTTCATGAGAGAAGCCACTAGTAAACACTATGGCCCCTGGGTCTATTCGCACCTATCGCTTACACCTCCGCTTTTACTTTGCTTTGTTACTTTGTTGCTTCCAGTTCTCACTTGGCAAACAATCTATAAGGGATTGAAAACCTCTTCATAGTGTTGGGAGCAAGCTCTTTGTGTTTGTGCAGGCACTTGTGATACTCCTTCACTGGATCGATACCTTGGTTCTCAAAACTGAGGGAAATACTTATCGCCACTGTGCTACATCACCCTTTCCGCTTCGAGGGAACACCATCGCAAGGCTCCAAGGCCACGGGGGAATCCTTTGCACATTTGCCTAGGAAGTCCCTAAAGGCGTAGCCGCCGCAGCAGGATTCCTGGCGCCGTACCAGGGAAGGTCTGTTGTCGCAATAGCAAGAAGAATTTCTGGCGCCGTTGCTGGGGAAGGAGAGATCTATCCAAGTAGGTCTCACAAACTCATCTCTTGCATTTACTTTTTTTGCCAGTTGCCTCTCGTTTTCCTCTCCCCCACTTCACATTTGCCGTTTTCATTTGCCTTTCTCCTTTGCCTTTTTCGTTTTCCTTTTTCGTTCGCCCTTTTCTCTCGTTTGCCTTTCCGTTGCTTGTGTGGTATGTGCCTTCAATATGCTTGCATCTTCGCTTGCTAAAAATCTAGTGATATGGATCCTCATCCACTTGTTAATCTCTTTAAGAGATCCACTTATGTGGAACCAATTGCTAGTGAATTGAGTGCACTTGACTTTCTTTATGGAGTTTTGCTTGAGATGCGTGAATCTGAAAACCGTGATGAAGAAACTTAAGAAGTGATTCACGAGGGCTCCTTGGATGAAAAGCATGATTGCAATGGTTTCACTATTAGTGACAATCATGCTAAAAATATGCAAAACCCTAAGCTTGGGGATGCTAGTTTTGCTATATCCACTACTTGTTAAAATGATCATGAGTGGGGCGATGATTTTTCTTATGATCTTGAAAATTTGTTTAAGCCTCATGATGAATATGATATTGGCAATATTATTGAAAGTGGGTTTGGAGAAGTCATGACTTTAGTTGATGATAATCCCACTATTTTTGAAGAGCGTCAACTTTGCATGCATGTGGATCATGGAAAGAATATCCTATGTGATAGTTACATTGTTGAATTTGAATATGATCCCACATGTAATTATTATGAGAGAGGAAAATATGGTGGTAGAAATTTTCATATCACTAAATCACCTCTCGTTATGTTGAGATTGATATTGTCTCTTTCTTCTTCCTTGCATATGGCAACTATTGGTTCTCTTGACAATCTATTTTCCTATAAAATATCTATACATAGGAAGTATGTTAGACATAGATGTGATTTTCACAAGCTTTATGATGCTCTCGTTGTGCTTCAATTCTTGTCTTTTGTGTGAGCATCATTGAATTATTAATGGCTAGCTAAGGGCGTTAAACAATAGCGCTTGTTGGGAGGCAACCCAACGAATCTATCCTTTTTCTTTCTGTTTTGTGTTTTTCACACTTTCATAATTCTGTTATGATTGTGTTTTTTGTGTTTCTTTTTGTGTTTGTGCCAAGCAAAACCGTTATGATTAGTCTTGGGGATGATCGTTTGGTCATGCTGGAAAAGACAAAAACTTTCTGCTCATGAAAAGAATTTTCATTTTGTTTCTGTAAGAGCTTTTGAGTTGATTCTTTTTTCTGCTGATTTCTACGCAAATTCTTAAGACTGTCATAAATTTTCAGAATATTTTAAGTACCAGAAATATATGAAGTATACAGATTGCTACAGACTCGTCTGCTGTTAACAGATTCTGTTTTTGTTGTGTTGGTTGCTTATTTCGATGAAACTATGGATAGTATCGGCAGGTATTAGACATGGAAGATTGAAAATACAGTAACCAAAATCATCATAAGTAGAATTTAAGTTTGCTACAGTACCTAAGGAAGTGGTGGTTTGCTTTCTTATACTAATGTTATCATGAGTTTCTGTTTAAGTTTCGTGTTATGAAGTTTTCAAGTTTTGGGTGAAGTTCTTATGGACAAAAAGATAAAGAGTGGAAAGAGCTCAAGCTTGGAGATTCCCAAGGCACCCCAAGATATTCAAGGATGCTGTAAAAGCCTAAGCTTGGGGATGCCCCGGGAAGGCATCCCCTCTCTCGTCTTCAATCCATCGATAACGTTACTTGGGGCTATATTTTTATTCACCACTTGTTATGTGTTTTGCTTGGAGCGTCTTGTATCGTGGGAATCTTTTATTTTTGTTGTGTCACAATAATCCTTGCTGCACACCTAGAGAGATAGACATGCACTCACCGTGATTTTGTCGAGCTTCACTTATATCCTTTGGTAGACAATTCGGCTCACATGTGCTTCACTTATATCTTTTGAGCTAGTTGATTTTGCTCTATGTGCTTCACTTATATCTTTTGGAGCACGGCGGTGTGTGCCTTGGTAGTTGATCTATGCTTTGAAAGTAGTCTCAAAAGGGGTAGTTATCCAAAGGGATACAAAAACTTCCACCTTCATGTGCATTGAATAGTTAGAGATGTTTGATTCATCTCAATTAGTTTTGAGTTGTGGTTATGGTAATATTGCAGTTATGCTAGTAAGGTGTTGTGGATCTAGAAATACTTGTGTTGAAGTTAGTGATTCCCGTAGCATGCACGTATGGTGAACCGCTATGTGATGAAGTCTGAGCATGATTAGTCTATTGATTGTCATCCTTTGTGTGGCGGTCGGGATCGCGTGATGGTTTATACCTACCAACCCTTCCCCTAGGAGTATGCGTTGAATGCTTTTTTTCGATTACTAATATAAAACTTTGGCAACAAGTATATGAGTTCTTCATGACTAATGTTGAGCCCATGGTTTAGATGCACTTTCACCTTCCACCATCACTATCTTCTTTAGTGTCGTGCAACTTTCGCCGGTGCACAAAACCCACTATTAGCCTCCCTCAAAACAGCCACCATACCTACCTACTATGGCTTTTTCGAAGTCATTCCAAGATATATTTCCATGCAACCACCACCATGACATGTTCCACTACATCTACATTGCCATTGCATGATAGCTAGCATGATGTTTCCATTTATGTCTATGTCATCCTAGATCATTGTCACGGTACACTACCGAAGGCATTCCATATAGAGTCATCGTTGCTCTAAGTTTTGAGTTGTAAGTGTGATGATCATCATTGATGGACCATTGTCCCATGTGAGGAAATAAAGAGGCCAAAGATGCCCACCCAAAAAAAAGAGGCCAAAGAGCCCATCCAAAAAAAGATAGAAAAAGAGAGAAGGGACAATGCTACCACCTTTCCACACTTGTGCATATTAAGCACCATGATCTTCATGATTGAGAGTCTCTCGTTTTGTCACAACCATATAGCTAGTGGGAAATTTCCATTATATATAACTTGGCTTGTATATTCCAATGATAGGCTTCCTCAAAATTGCCTTAGGTCTTCGTGAGCAAGCAAGTTGGATGCACACCCACTAGTTTTCTTTAAGAGCTTTCACATACTCTTAGCTCTAGTGCATCATTTGTATGGCAATCCCTACTCATTCACATTGATATCTATTGATGAGCATCTCCATAGCTCATTGATATGCCTAGTTAATGTGATCATCTTCTCCTTATTTGTCTTGCAACCTCCACCACACTCCACACCACTTATAGTGCTAAAACCATGCCTCACGCTCATGTATTACGTGAGAGTTGAAAAGGTTTGAGAAAGTAAAGGTGTGAAAACAATTACTTGGCCAATACCGGGGTTGTGCATGATTTAAATTCGTTGTGCAATGATGATAGAGCATAGCCAGACTATACGATTTTGTAGGGATAACTTTTTTTTGGCCTTGTTATTTTGAAAGTTCATGATTACCTTGCTAGTTTGCTTGAATTATTATTGTTTCCACGTCAATAGCAAACTATTGTCTTGAATCTAATGGATCTGAACATTCACGTCACATAAGAGGAGTTACAAAGGACATCTATGCTAGGTAGCATGAAAGCATCAAAAATTCATTCTTTATCACTTCCTTACTCGAGGACGAGCAGGAGTTAAGCTTGGGGATGCTTGATACGTCTCAGACGTATCTATAAATTTTGATGGTTTCACATTGTTATCTTGTCAACTTTGGATGTTTTGTTTACCTTTTATATCTTTTTTTGGGACTAACTTATTAACTCAGTGCCAAGCGCCAGTTCCTATTTTTTCTGTGTTTTTGACTCTTTTCAAATGTGATTTTGGAACTGAGTCCAAACGGAACAAAATCCCTGAAATAAATTTTTCCCGAACAGAAGAAGATCAGGGGGCTTGAGGGCCAAGCCAGGAGGGCTACAAGGGGCCCACAAGCCCCCTAGCCTCCACCAGGGGGGCGGCGGCCACCAGGCTTGTGGCCTCCCTCGCGCCCCCTGACCTAGCTCCTTCGCCTATATATTCCCTAAAATGCAGAAAAAAATCAGGGGATCCACGAAAATACTTTTCCGCCGCCGCAAGCTTCCGTTTCCGTGAGATCTCATCTGGAGACCCTTCCCGGTGCCCTGCCGGAGGGGACTTTGGAGTTGGAGGATTTCTACATCAACATCATCGCCCCTGCAATGACTCGTGAGTAGTTCACTTCAGACCTACGGGTCCGTAGTTAGTAGATAGATCTTCAATACAAAGTTCTCCATGATCTTCATGGAGATCTATCCGATGTAATCCTCTTTGGCGGTGTGTTTGTCGAGATCCGATGAATTGTGGATTGGTGATCAGATTATCTATGATATATATTTGAGTCTTTGCTGATTTCTTATATGCATGATTTGATATCCTTGTAAGTCTCTCCGAGTCTTGGGTTTTGTTTGGCCAACTAGATCTACGATTCTTGCAATGGGAGAAGTGCTTGGTTTTGGGTTCTTACCGTGTGGTGACCTTTCCCAGTGACAGTAGGGGCAGCAAGGCACACATCGTGTAGTTTCCATCAAGGGTAACAAGGTGGGCTCTGTCGTAGATATGAGATTGTCCATCTACATCATGTCATCTTGCTTAAGGCGTTACCCTGTTCTTTTGGACTTAATACACTAGATGCATGCTGGATAGCGGTCGACGTGTGGAGTAATAGTAGTAGATGCAGAAAGTATCGGTCTACTTGTTTTGGATGTCATGCCTATAGATATAATCATTGCCATAGATATCGTCATGACTTTGCGCGGTTCTATCAATTGCTCGACAATAATTCGTTCACCCACCGTTTACTTGCTTTCATGAGAGAAGCCACTAGTAAACAGTACGACCCCCGGGTCTATTCACACCTATCGTTTACACCTCCGCTTTTACTTTGCTTTGTTACTTTGTTGCTTCTAGTTCTCACTTGGCAAACAATCTATAAGGGATTGACAACCCCTTTATAGTGTTGGGAGCAAGCTCTTTGTGTTTGTGCAGGCACTTGTGATACTCCTTCACTGGATCGATACCTTGGTTCTCAAAACTGAGGGAAATACTTATCGCCGCTGTGCTACATCACCCTTTCCGCTTCGAGGGAACACCAACACAAGGCTCCAAGGCAACGGGGGAATCCTTTGCATATTTGCCTAGGAAGTCCCTAAAGGCGTAGCCACTATTGGAAATATGCCCTAGAGGCAATAATAAATTAGTTATTATTATATTTATTAGTTCATGATAATCGTTTATTATCCACGCTATAATTGTATTGATTGGAAACACAATACTTGTGTGGATACATAGACAAAACACTGTCCCTAGTAAGCCTCTAGTTGACTAGCTCGTTGATCAAAGATGGCCAAGGTTTCCTGGCCATGGGCAAGTATTGTCACTTGATAACGGGATCACATCATTAGGAGAATCATGTGATGGACTAGACCCAAACTAATAGACGTAGCATGTTGATCGTGTCATTTTATTGCTACTGTTTTCTGTGTGTCAAGTATTTGTTCCTATGACCATGAGATCATATAACTTACTAACACCGGAGGAATACTTTGTGTGTATCAAACGTCGCAACGTAACTGGGTGACTATAAAGATGCTCTACAGGTATCTCGGAAGGTGTTCGTTAAGTTAGTATGGATCGAGACTGGGATTTGTCACTCCGTGTGACGGAGAGGTATCTCGGGGCCCACTCGGTAATACAACATCACACACAAGCCTTGCAAGCAATGTGACTTAGTGTAAGTTACGGGATCTTGTATTACGGAACGAGTAAAGAGACTTGCCGGTAAACGAGATTGAAATAGGTATGCGGATACTGATGATCGAATCTCGGGCAAGTAACATACCGAAGGACAAAGGGAATGACATACGGGATTATATGAATCCTTGGCAGTGAGGTTCAAACGATAAGATCTTCGTAGAATATGTAGGATCCAATATGGGCATCCAGGTCCCGCTATTGGATATTGACCGAGGAGTCTCTCGGGTCATGTCTACATAGTTCTCGAACCCGTAGGGTCTGCACACTTAAGGTTTGACGTTGTTTTATGCGTATTTGAGTTATATGGTTGGTTACCGAATGTTGTTCGGAGTCCCGGATGAGATCACGGACGTCACGAGGGTTTCTAGAATGGTCCGGAAACGAAGATTGATATATAGGATGACCTCATTTGGTTACCGGAAGGTTTTCGTGCATTACCGGAAAAGTTTCGGGCTCATCGGTAGTGTACTGGGAGTGCCGGGAGGGGTGCCGGGGACCATCAGGAGGGGTGTCACGCCCCAAGGGGTCTCATGGGCTATGGTAAGAGATAAATCAGCCCCTAGTGGGCTGGAATAAGTTCCCACTAAGGCCCATAAGGTTTGAGAAGGAAAAAAACACAAGGTAGAAAGAGTTTCCAAGTGGGAAGGTGGAATCCTACTCCAAGTAGGATTGGAGTAGGACTCCTCCACCTCCAATTTCGGCCAAACCTTTAGGTTTTGAGGCTGCCTCCTCCCCTCCCTCCCTCCTATATATAGTGGGGTTTTAGGGCTGATTTGAGACAACTTTTTCCACGGCAGCCCGACCACATACCTCCACGGTTTTACCTCTAGATCGCGTTTCTGCGGAGCTCGGGCGAAGCCCTGCTGAGATTAGATTACCACCAACCTCCGGAGCACCGTCACGCTGCCGGAGAACTCATCTACCTCTCCGTATCTCTTGCTGGATCAAGAAGGCCGAGATCATCGTCGAGCTGTACGTGTGCTGAACGCGGAGGTGCCGTCCGTTCGGCACTAGATCGTAGGACGGATCGCGGGACGGTTCGCGGGGCGGATCGAGGGATGTGAGGACGTTCCACTACATCAACCGCGTTTCTTAACGCTTCTGCTGTGCGATCTACAAGGGTACGTAGATCGAATATCCCCTCTCATAGATGGACATCACCATGATAGGTCTTCGTGCGCGTAGGAACATTTTTGTTTCCCATGCGACGTTCCCCAACAGTGGCATCATGAGCCAGGTTCATGCGTAGATGTCTTCTCGAGTAGAACACAAAAGTTTTTGTGGGCGGTGATGTGCGTTTTGCTGCCCTCCTTAGTCTTTTATTGATTCCGCGGTATTGTTGGATTGAAGCGGCTTGGACCGACAGTACTCGTACACTTACGAGAGACTGGTTTCATCGCTACGAGTAACCCCGTTGCTCAAAGATGACTGGCAAGTGTCAGTTTCTCCAACTTTAGTTGAGTCGGATTTGACCGAGGAGGTCCTTGTATAAGGTTAAATAGCAACTCATATATCTCCATTGTGGTGTTTGCGTAAGTAAGATGCGATCCTACTAGATACCCATGGTCACCACGTAAAACATGCAACAACAAAATTAGAGGACGTCTAACTTGTTTTTGCAGGGTATGCTTGTGATGTGATATGGACAACGATGTGATGTGATATATTGGATGTATGAGATGATCATGTTGTAATAGATAATATCGACTTGCACGTCGATGGTACGGCAACCGGCAGGAGCCATAGGATTGTCTTTATAACTAACGTTTGTGCTTGCAGATGCGTTTACTATTTTGCTAGGATGTAGCTCTAGTAGTAATAGCATGAGTAGCACGACAACCCCGATGGCGACACGTTGATGGAGATCATGGTGTGGCGCCGGTGACAAGAAGATCGTGCTGGTGCTTTGGTGATGGAGATCAAGAAGCACGTGATGATGGCCATATCATGTCACTTATGAATTGCATGTGATGTTAATCCTTTTATGCACCTTATTTTTCTTAGAACGACGGTAGCATTATGAGGTGATCTCTCACTAAAATTTCAAGATGAAATTGTGTTCTCCCCGACTGTGCACCGTTGCGACAGTTCTTCGTTTCGAGACACCACGTGATGATCGGGTGTGATAGACTCAACGTTCACATACAACGGGTGCAAAACAGTTGCACACGCGGAACACTCGGGTTAAGCTTGACGAGCCTAGCATGTGCAGACATGGCCTCGGAACACATGAGACCGAAAGGTCGAGCATGAATCGTATAGTTGATATGATTAGCATAGAGATGCTTACCACTGAAACTATTCTCAACTCACGTGATGATCGGACTTGAGGTAGTGGATTTGGATCATGTACCACTCAAATGACTAGAGAGATGTACTTTTTGAGTGGGAGTTCCTAAGTAATATGATTAATTGAACTAATTGTCATGAACATAGTCTAATGGTCTTTGCGAATTACGATGTAGCTTGCGCTATAGCTCTACTGTTTTTATATGTTCCTAGAGAAAATTTAGTTGAAAGTTGATAGTAGCAAACTTTGCAGACCAAGTCTGTAAAACCGAGGATTGTCCTCGTTGCTGCGCAGAAGGCTTATGTCCTTAATGCACCACTCGGTGTGCTGCACCTCGAGCGTCGTCTGTGGATGCTGTGAACAGCCGACATACACGTTTCTGATGACTACACGATAGTTCAGTGCAAAATACTTAATGGCTTAGAAGCAAGGCGCCGAAAACGTTTTTGAAATGTAACGGAACATAAGTGATGTTCTAAAGAGATGAAATTGTGATTTCATGCTTGTGCCCTTGTTAAGAGGTACGAGACCTCCAACAAGATCCTTTGTCCACAAAGTAAAGGACAAAAAGCTCAATCGTTGAGCGTGTGCTCAGATTGTCTGAGTAAGACAATCGCTTGAATCAAGTGGGAGTTAATCTTCCAGATGAGATAGTGATGGTTCTCCAAAGTCACTGCCACCAAGCTGTGAGAGCTTCATGATGAACTATAACATATGAAGGATAGATAAAATGATCTTTGAGCGATTCGCGATGTTTGACACTGCGAAAGTAGAAATCAAGAAGGAGCATCAATAGTTGATGGTTAGTAAAACCACTAAGTTTCAAGAAAGGCAAGGGCTAGAAGGGATACTTCGTGAAACGGCAAAACAGTTGCTGCACTAATGAAGAGACCCAAGATTAAACCCAAACCCGAGACTGAGTGCTTCTGTAATGAGGGGAACAGTCACTGAGGCGGAGCAACCCTAGATACTTGGTAGATAAGAAGGCTGGCAAAAGTCGAAAGAAGTATATTTGATATACATGATGTTGATGTGTACTTTACTTGTACTCCTAGTAGCATGAGGGTATTGGATACGGTTCGGTTGCTAAGTGATTAGTAACACAAAATGAAAGCTACGGCATAAATGGAGACTAGTTAAAGGCAAGGTGACGATACGTGTTGGAAGTGTTTCCAAGGTTGATATGATCAAACGTCGCATGCTCCCTCTACCATCGGGATTGGTGTTAAACCTAAATAATTGTTATTTGTTGCTTGCGTTAAGCATGAACATGATTGGATCGTGTTTATTGCAATACGATTATTCATTTAAAGAGAATAATGGTTACTCTATTTTCTTGAATAATCACCTTCAATGGTTTATTGAATTTCGATCGTAGTGTTACACATGTTCATGATATTGGTGCCAAATATTACGAGGTAATGATGATAGTACCACTTACTTGTGGCACTGCCGCTTGAGTCATGTTGGTATAAATTACATGAAGAGGGTCCATGCTGATGGATCTTTATATTCACTTGATTTTGAATCACTGGTGACATGCAAATCATACCACATGAGCAAGGCCTTGTTTTCATTGAGATGAAACAAGATAGTAACTTGTTGGAAGTGATACATTTTGATGTATGCAGTCCAATGGGTGCTGAGGCACGCAGTGGATACCATTATGTTCTTACTTCAATGACGATTTGAGCAGATACAAGAGTATTTACTTAATGAATCACAAGTCTGAAATATTGAAAAGTTCAATCCTGTTTCGGAGTGAAGTTCGTCGTAATAAGAGGATAAACTGTCTACGATATGATCATCGAAATGAATATCTGAGTTACGAGTTTTGGCACGCAGTTAAGACAATGTGGAAATTGTTTCGCAGTTCATGCCACCTGGAACATCATAGTGTGATGATGTGTCTGAACGTCATAGCCACGCACTATTTGGTATGGTGCATGCTATGATGTCTCTTATCGAATTACCACTATCGTTTATGGGTTATGCATTAGAGACAACCGCATTCACTTTAAATAGGGCACCGCGTATTTCCGTTGAGATGACACAGTATAGACTGAGGTTTAGAGAAATCTAAACTGTCGTTTCTTGAAAGTTTGGGGCTTCGACACTTATGTGAAAAAATTTCAGTCTGATAAGCTCGAACCCAAAGCGGATAAATGCATCTTCATAGGATATCCAAAAAAGTTGGGTACATCTCCTATCTCAGATCCGAAAGCAAAGTGTTTGTTTCTAGAAACGGATCCTTTCTCGAGGAAAGGTTTCTCTCGGAAGAATTGAGTGGGAGGGTGGTAGAACTTGATGAGGTTATTAAACCATCACTTGAACCAGTGGGTAGCAGGGCACAGGAAGTTGTTCCTGTGGCGCCTACACCAATTGAAGTGAAAGCTGATGATGGTGATCATCGAGCATCAGATCAAGTTACTACAAGCCTCGTGGGTTGACAAGGTCGCGTACTACTGTAGAGTGGTACGGTAACCCTGTCTTGGAGGTCATGTTGTTGAGCAACAGTGAACCTATGAGTTATGGAGAAAGCAATGGTGGGCCCGGATTCCGACAAATGGCTGGAGGCCATGAAATCCGAGAGAGGATCCATGTATGAAAACAAAGTGTAGACTTTGGAAGAACTACTTGATGGTCATAGGACTATTGAGTAAAGATGGATCCTTAAAAAGGAAGACATACGATGATGGTGATAAGTCACTATTGAGAAAAGCTCGACTTGTCGCAAAGATGTTTCCGACAAGATCAAACAGTTGACTATGATGAGACTTTCTCACTCGTAGCGATGCTAAAAGTCTGTTAGAATTGTGTTAGTAGTTGCTGCATTATTTATGAAATATTGCACGTAGGATGTCAAAACATTGTTTCCTCGACGGTTTCCTTGAGCAAACATTGTATGTGATACAACCAGGAGGTTTTGTCGATCCTAAAGATACTAGCAAGTATGCAAGCTCCAGTGATCCTTCAATGGACTGGTGCAAGTATCTCGGAGTTGGAATATACACTTTGATGAGATGATCAAAGATTTTGGGTTTGTACAAGGTTTATGAGAAACTTGTATTTCCAAAGAAGTGAGTGGGAGCACTATAGAATTTCTGATAAGTATATATGGTTGACATATTATTGATCAGAAGTAATGTAGAATTTCTGTAAAGCATATAAGGTTGTTTGAAAGGAGTTTTCAAAGGAATACCCGGATTGCGCTACTTGAACGTTGAGCATCAAAGATCTATGGAGATAGATCGAAAGCGCTTAATGGAAGTTTCAACAAGATGCATGCTCTGACAAGTTTTTGAAGGAGTTCAAAATAGATCAGCAAAGAAGGAGTTATTGGTTGCGTTGTAAGGTGTGAGTTTGAGTAAGACTCAAGACCCCGACCACGGCAGAATAAAGAGAATAGACGAAGGTCGTCTTCTATGCCTTAGCCGTAGAATCTGAAGTATGCCATGCTATGTACCGCACCTGATGTGTGCCTTGACTCAAAGTCTGTTGAGAGGTACAGAGAGTGATCCATGATTGAATCACTAGCAGCGGTCAAAATTTATCCTTAGTAACTAATGGACTAAGGAATGTTTCTCGATTATGGAGGTGGTTAAAGAGTTCGTCGTAAAGGGTTACGTCGATGCAAGCTTTGACATTAATCCGAATAACTATGAGTAGCGAAACGGATTCGTATAGTAGAGTAGATATTTGGAGCATTTCCGAATAGCACGTAGTAGAAGCATCTATAAGATGACATAAAGATTTGTAAAGAACACACGGATCTGAAAGTTTCAGAACCGTTGACTAAAACCTCTCTCACGAGAAAGACGTGATCAGACCCCAGAACTATATGGGTGTTGGATTCGTTGGAATCACATGGTGATGTGAACTAGATTATTGACTCTAGTGCAAGTGGGAGACTGTTGGAAATATGCCCTAGAGGCAATAATAAATTAGTTATTATTATATTTCTTAGTTCATGATAATCGTTTATTATCCATGCTATAATTGTATTGATTGGAAACACAATACTTGTGTGGATACATAGACAAAACACTATCCCTAGTAAGCCTCTAGTTGACTAGCTCGTTGATCAAAGATGGCCAAGGTTTCCTGGCCATGGGCAAGTGTTGTCACTTGATAACGGGATCACATCATTAGGAGAATCATGTGATGGACTAGACCCAAATTAATAGACGTAGCATGTTGATCGTGTCATTTTATTGCTATTGTTTTCTGTGTGTCAAGTATTTGTTCCTATGACCATGAGATCATATAACTTACTAACACCGGAGGAATACTTTGTGTGTATCAAACGTCGCAACGTAACTGGGTGACTATAAAGATGCTCTACAGGTATCTCTGAAGGTGTTCGTTGAGTTAGTATGGATCGAGACTGGGATTTGTCACTCTGTGTGACGGAGAGGTATCTCGGGGCCCACTCGGTAATACAACATCACACACAAGCCTTGCAAGCAATGTGACTTAGTGTAAGTTGTGGGATCTTGTATTACGGAGCGAGTAAAGAGACTTGCCGGTAAACGAGATTGAAATAGGTATGCGGATACTGACGATCGAATCTCGGGCAAGTAACATACCGAAGGACAAAGGGAACGACATACGGGATTATATGAATCCTTGGCACTGAGGTTCAAACGATAAGATCTTCGTAGAATATGTAGGATCCAATATGGGCATCCAGGTCCCGCTATTGGATATTGACCGAGGAGTCTCTCGGGTCATGTCTACATAGTTCTCGAACCCGCACGGTCTGCACAGTTAAGGTTCGACGTTGTTTTATGCGTATTTGAGTTATATGGTTGGTTACCAAATGTTGTTCGGAGTCCCGGATGAGATCACGGACGTCACGAGGGTTTCCAGAATGGTCCAGAAACGAAGATTGATATATAGGATGACCTCATTTGGTTACCGGAAGGTTTTCGTGCATTACCGAAAAAGTTTCGGGCTCATCGGTAGTGTACTGGGAGTGTCGGGAGGGGTGCCGGGGACCATGAGGAGGGGTTTCACGCCCCAAGGGGTCTCATGGGCTATGGGAAGAGATAAACCAGCCCCTAGTGGGCTGGAATAAGTTCCCACTAAGGCCCATAAGGTTTGAGAAGGAAAAAAACACAAGGTGGAAAGAGTTTCCAAGTGGGAAGGTGGAATCCTACTCCAAGTAGGATTGGAGTAGGACTCCTCCACCTCCAATTTCGGCCAAACCTTTAGGTTTTGAGGCTGCCTCCTCCCCGCCCTCCCTCCTATATATAGTGGGGTTTTAGGGCTGATTTGAGACAACTTTTTCCACGGCAGCCCGACCACATACCTCCACGGTTTTACCTCTAGATCGTGTTTCTGCGGAGCTCGGGCGGAGCCCTGCCGAGATTAGATCACCACCAACCTCTGGAGCGCCGTCACGCTGCCGGAGAACTCATCTACCTCTCCGTCTGTCTTGCTGGATTAAGAAGGTCGAGATCATCGTCGAGCTGTACGTGTGCTAAACGCGGAGGTGCCGTCCGTTCGGCACTAGATCGTGGGACGGATCGCGGGACGGTTCGCGGGGCGGATCGAGGGACGTGAGGACGTTCCACTACATCAACCGCGTTTCTTAACGCTTCTGCTATGCGATCTGCAAGGGTACGTAGATCGAATATCCCCTCTTGTAGATGGACATCACCATGATAGGTCTTCGTGCGCGTAGGAAAATTTTTGTTTCCCATGCGACGTTCCCCAACAGCCGCAGCAACAGGATTCCTGGCGCCATACCAGGGAAGGTCTGTTGTCGCAGTAGCAGAGCACTACCAGGTTGCGCAGGCCCCGCCGGAGCAGATTATAGATGGTGTCTTGTGCCACACGAGGGCCGAGATGGTGATCAAGAGCTTTTGGGTAAATTATTCTTTTACACAATCTAAAATTAACAATATAGCTAATTATTGTACTAATCGGTATTTTAACGTTTGATTGCAGACCTTCTATAGGTCTGAGGATGGATATGAGGAGGAGGCGGCCAAGGTTCTCGAGGCCGAGTGTAGGCGGTTACTACAGAACTTACGCCATGAGGCTCGGCCATAGGCTATTCGAGACTACTACGCCATGCGTGGTATTAAGAAGCAGAAGAAGGATTGCCGCGGAAAGTTTCTGAAGGAGGAATACATGTAGGTAATTACCTATTCTTAAGTCCTTCTACGTAGTTTTCTTGATTTCATTCATAGGCATAGCGCTCAAAATTCTTTCTAATAACTTACAGGTGCCCCCGAGATGGTGTGCGGATAATATGGATTATTGGGAGGCGTTGGTTGATGAGTGGTGCACAGGCAGCTGGCGACCCGTCCACGAGAATGCGAAGGATCGGCGTAGCCAAATGGTTGGTGTGCCACACCATCAAGGCAGCGCCAGCTTACTTCAGCTCGGACGAAACTGGGTATGTGATTTTCTTCATGATTCATGCAATTCATTCTTCATACTAATATTTTTGTTCCTCTCTTTTAGGCGCATCACAATAAGACGGAGATGCCACACTTGTACGACCTTTATGGCATGGCCCATACTGCCTCGTACAAGAAGGCGAAGGCATTCTCTCAGTCTGACCTAGATGATCCAAATAACTTCACCAACATATCATCCCACCACAAGCTCGTGACATAGAGGGACACGAGGAAGGCTACGAAAGGGGATGACTTTAACCCTAGCCAGGAACCTTTGGATCCAGAGCTGGTGATGATATCTGGTGGCGGGAGGCCCCATGGCTTGATAGCCATTGGAGATGAGATAATACGTTGTCCACTCACTCTCCCGGAGATCAAGGCGCGCCAATCGAGCAGCTGTCCTGAGATAACGCGTCGTCCACGGCCAGTCGATCTTGCCATCGAGGTTAGTTGTACGGACTAAGAAAACTTTCATCCATTTCATTATGTGTGTCACCATAGATCATTACTATGGTAACTAGGAATGGTGTTTGAGGCTGCTCTTTAGAAAGAGACAGCGGTAAACCAGGCTGTTCTTGAGAAAGAGAGATTGGCAAGCCTCGCTGCTCTTGATGAGAGGGACCAAACCACGGCACGATTGATTGAGAAGGAGAGGGCCCGGAATGAGACGGGTTGATGTCAGCTATGCTAATGCTGAAAAGTCCTTCCAATGGCGCCAGAAACAGGTGTGTCGACGGCACCAGGAATCCTTCAGCTGCGGTACGCCTTAAGGGACTTCCTAGGCAAGTATGCAAAGGATTTTCCCCGTGGCCTTGGAGCCTTGCGTTGGTGTTCCCGTGAAGCGGAAAGGGTGATGTAGCACAGTGACGGTAAGTATTTCCCTCAGTTTGAGAACCAAGGTATCAATCCGGTGGAGGAGTATCTCAAGATCCTGCACAAACACAAAAGCTTGCTCCCAATGCTATGAAGGGGTTGTCAATCCCTTATAGATTGTTTGCCAAGTGAGAACTGAAAGCAACAAAGTAACAAAGCAAAGTAAAAGCGGAGGTGTAAATGATGGATGTGAATAGACCCGGGGGCCGTAGTGTTTACTAGTGCCTTCTCTCATTAAAGCAAGTAGACGGTGGGTGAACAAATTACTGTCGAGGAATTGATAGAACCGCGCAAAGTCATGACGATATCTATGCAATGATTATATCTATAGGCATCACTTCCAAAACAAGTAGACCGATACTTTCTGCATCTACTACTATTACTCCACACGTCGACCGCTATCCAGCATGCATCTAGTGTATTAAGTCCATAAGAACAGAGTAACACCTTAAGCAAGATGACATGATGTAGAGGGATAATTCCAAACCAATGATAAAAACCCCATCATTTTACCCTTGATGGAAACTACTTGATGTGTGCCTTTCTACCCTACTGTCACTGGGAAAGGTCACCACATGGCAGAACCCAAAACCAAGCACTTCGCCCATTGCAAGAATCATAGATCTAGTTAGCCAAACAAAACCCAAGACTCGGAGAGACTTACAAGGATATCAAATCATGAATATAAGAAATCAGCAAAGACTCAAATATATATCATAGATAATCTGATCACAAATCCAAAATTCATCGGATCTCGACAAACACACTGCCAAAGAAGATTACATCGGATAGATCTCCAGGAAGATCATGGAGAACTTTGTATTGAAGATCCAAAAGAGAGAAGAAGCCATCTAGCTACTAACTACGGACCCGTAGGTCTGAAGTGAACTACTCACGATTCATTGGAGGGGTGATGATGATGAAGAAGAAGCCCTCCAACTCCAAAATCCCCCTGGCAGGGCGCCGGGAAGGGTCTCCAGATGAGATCTCATGGAAACGGAAGTTTGCAGCGGCGGAAAAGTATTTTTGAGGCTCCCTTGATTTTTTGCGGAATATTTGGGAATTTATAGGCCAAATACCTAGGTCAGAGGGTGGCCAGGGAGGCCACAATCCTTCCCACCGCCGCCTCCCCCCTGGTGGCGGAGTGGGGGCTTGTGGGCTCCCTGGAGCCCACCTGGCCTGGCCCAAAGGCCCCCTGATCTTCTTCCGTTCGGGAAAAAATCATTTCGGGGTTTTTCTTCCGTTTGGACTCGGTTCCAACATCAGATCTGAAAAGAGTCAAAAACACGGAAAAAAGAGGAACTGGCACTTGGCACTGAATTAATAAGTTAGTCCAAAAATATATATATAAGGTACATAAAACAACCAAAGAAGACAAGATAACAGCGTGAAACTATCAAAAATTATAGATACGTTTGAGACGTATCAAGCATCCCCAAGCTTAACTCCTGCTCGTCCTCGAGTAGGGAAGTGATAAGAATGAATTTTTTATGCTTTCATGCTACCTAGCATAGGTGTCCTTTGTAATTCCTCTTATGTGACGTGAATGTTCAGATCCATTAGATTCAAAAGAATAGTTTGCTATTGACGTGGAAACAATAATAATTCAAGCAAACTAGCAAAGTAATCATGGACTTTCAAAATAACAAGGCCAAAAGAAAGTTATCCCTACAAAAGCATATAGTCTGGCTGTGCTCTATCATCATTGCACAACGAATTTAAATCATGCACAACTCCAGTATTAGCCAAGTAATTATTTCACACCTTTACTTTCTCAAACCTTTTCAACTCTCACGCAATACATGAGCGTCAGCCATGGTTATAGCACTATAGATGGTGTGGAATGTAGTGGAGGTTGCGAGACAAAAAGGAGAAGATAGTCACATTAACTAGGCATATCAATGAGCTGTGGAGATGCTCATCAATAGATATCAATGTGAATGAGTAGGGATTACCATACAAATGATGCACTAGAGCTACGAGTATGTGAAAGCTCTTAAAGAAAACTAGTGGCTGTGCATCCAACTGGCTTGCTCACGAAGACCTATGGAAGTTTTGAGGAAGCCTATCATTGGAATATACAAGACAAGTTATATAATGAAAATTTCCCAATAGCTATATGGTGGTGACAAAACGAGAGACTCTCAATCATGAAGATCATGGTGCTTAAATCCACAAGTGTGGAAAAAGTGGTAGCATTGTCCCTTCTCTCTTTTTCTCTCTCTTTTTTTTGGTGGGCTCTTTCGCCTCTTTTTTTTGGTGGGCTTCTTTGGCCTCTTTTATTTCCTCACAAGGGACAATACTCCATTAATGATTATCATCACACTTTCAACTCAAAACTTAGAGCAACTATGACTCTATATGGAATGCCTTCGGTAGTGTACCGTGGCAATGATCTAGCATGGCATAGACATCAATGGAAACATCATGCTAGCTATCTTATGATCATGCAATGGCAATGTAGACGTGGTGGCACATGTCATGGTGGAAGTTGCATGGCAATATATCTCGGAATGACTTTGAAAAAACCATAATAGGTAGGTATGGTGGCTGTTTTGAGGGAGGCTAATGGTGGGTTTTGTGAACCGGCGAAAGTTGCACGGGACTAAGAAGATAGTGATGGTGGTAGGTGAAAGTGCATCTAAACCATGGAATCAACATTAATCATGAAGAACTCATATACTTGTTGCAAAAGTTTTATTAGTAATCGAAACAAAGCATTGAACGCATACTCCTAAGGGAAGGGTTGGTAGGTATAAACCATCGCGCGATCCCTACCGCCGCGCAAAGGATGACAATCAATATAGTAATCTTGCTCAGATTTCATCACATAGCGGTTCACCATACGTGCATGCTACGGGAATCACTAACTTCAACACAAGTATTTCTAGATCTACAACACCTTACTAGCATGACTTCAATATTACCATAACCGCAACTCAAAACTAATTCAGATGAATCAAACTTCTCTAACTATTCAATGCACATGAAGGTGGAAGTTTTCATATCCCTTTGGATAACTACCCCTTTTGAGACTACTTTCAAAGTATAGATCAACTACCAAGACACGCACCGCTGTGCTCTAAAAGATATAAGTGAAGCACATAGAGGAAAAGTATCTAGCTCAAAAGATATAAGTGAAGCACATGTGAGCTGAATTGTCTACCAAAGGATATAAGTGAAGCTCGACAAAATCACGGTGTGTGCATGTCTCTCTCTCTAAGTGTGCAGCAAGGATGATTGTGACACAAAAAAAATTAAAAGACTCCTATGATACAAGACGCTCCAAGCAAAAACACATAACATGTGGTGAATAAAAATATAGCCCCAAGTAACGTTACCGATGGATTGAAGACGAGAGAGGGTATGCCTTCCCGGGGCATCCCCAAGCTTAGGCTTTTACGGCATCCTTGAATCTCTTGGGGTGCCTTGGGCATCCCCAAGATTGATCTCTTGCCACTCTTTATCTCTTTGTCCATAAGAACTTCACCCAAAACTTGAAAACTTCACAACACGAAACTTAAACAGAAACTCGTGATAACATTAGTACAAGAAAGCAAATCACCACTTCCTTAGGTACTGTAGCAAACTTAAATTCTACTTGCGCTGATGTTGGGTTACTGTACTTTCAATCTTCCATGGCTAATACCCCCCGATACTATCCATAGTTTCATCAAAACAAGCAACCAACACAACAAAAACAGAATCTGTTAACAGCAGACCAGTCTGTAGCAATCTGTATATTTCGTATACCTCTGTTACTTCCAAAATTCTGAAAAATTACAACAGTCTGAAGAATTTGCATAGTAATCAGCAGCAAAAATAATCAACTGAAAAGCTCTTACAGAAAAAAAAATGAAAATTCTTTTCTTGAGCAGAAAGTTTCTTTCTTTTCCAGCATGACCAAACGATCATCCCCAAGACTAATCATAACGGTTTTGCCTGGCACAAACGCAAAAAAGAAACACAAAAACAACATCATAACAGAATTATGAAAGTGTGGAAAACACAAAACAGAAAGAAAAAGGATAGATTCGCTGGGTTGCCTCCCAACAAGCGCTTTCGTTTAACGCCCTTAGCTAGGCGAAAGGTGATGAAATCATGTATAGTCATCTTTGGTGCTCAAACCATAGGTAGCCCTCATCATAGATTCATAAGGCAATCTTATTTTCTTTCTAGGAAAGTGCTCCATGCCCTTATTTAAAGGAAATTGAAATCTAATATTCCCTTCCTTCATATCGATGATAGCACCAATAGTCCTTAGGGAAGGTCTACCAAGAATAATGGGACATGAAGGATTGAAATCTATGTCAAGTACAATGAAATCCACGGGTACATAGTTCTTATTTGCAACAATAAGAACATCATCGATCCTCCCCATGGGTTTCTTGACAGTAGAATCCGCAAGATGCAAATTAATAGAACACTCTTCAATCTCACGAAAACCAAGAATATCACATAAAGACTTTGGAATCGCGGAAACACTAGCACCCAAATCACACAAAGCATTGCACTCATAGTTTTTTATCTTGATTTTGATAGTAGGTTCCCACTCATCATGAAGTTTTCTAGGTATAGAGACTTCTAGTTCGAGCTTCTCTTCAAGAGATTTCATCATAGCATCTACGATATGCGCGGTAAAGGCTTTACTTTGGCTATAAGCATGTGGAGAGTTTGCAATGGATGGCATCAAAGAAATGCATTCAAACAAGGAGCAATTATCATAATTGAATTCCTTGAAATCCAAAGTGGGAGTTTCATTACTACCCAAAATTTTGACTTCTTCTACTCCACTCTCCACACCTTTATCATCAAGATAGGTGGACTCCGAATAATTGGGGCATTTTTCAACCAAAGTGGATTCATATCCAGCCCCTCCATAAGTAGGTTTGACACTCGAAAAGAAAGATTCAAGAGGAGACACACCAAGCACTTTAAGATCTTCGTGATTTGCATCACTAGAACGCACCCTTTTAAACCATTCATGTCTAGCGCGAATTTGGGCGGTTCTTTCTTTGCTCTCATTCATGGAGATACGCATAGCTTTCAAAGTTTCATCCAAGTTGACCTTGGGAGGAGCGAATCTAACTTTCAAAGAATCAATATCACAAGACATCCTATCAACGCTCTTAGCCAAATCGTCTACTTTGAGTAGTTTTTCCTCTATGGACGCATTGAAAATCTTTTGAGAGTTGATCAACTCTTTGATATTACTCTCTAGATCAGAGGGTAATTTGTTTTGATTTCCATAAGTATTGCCGTAGGAATTGCCATAATTGTTAGAGGAGTTACTAGGAAAAGGCCTAGGAACATAGTTTCCTCTAAAAGCATTATTGTTGCCAAAATTGCTCCTACCAACAAAATTCACGTCCAAACTAGCGTTGCTACTCTCAATCAAAGAAGATAGTGTCATGTCATTAGGATCTATGGCAGCGTTTCTACTAGCAACCAAATTAATCAACTCGTCCATCTTAGCACTAAGCGAGTTAATCTCTTCTATAGCGTGCACCTTTTTGCTAGCAGGCGACCTTTCAGTGTGCCACTGAGAGTAGTTGGTCATGATATTGTCTAGGAGTTTTGTAGCGTCTCCTAATGTGATTTCCATGAACGTTCCACCTGAGGCGGAGTCCAAGATATTGCGAGAAGAGAAATTCAAGCCAGCGTAAAAGATTTGTATAATCATCCACAAACTCAAGCCATGAGCGAGACAATTTCTAATCATAAGCTTCATCCTCTCCCAAGATTGTGCAACGTGTTCATGATCAAGTTGCTTGAAATTCATGATATCGTTACGTAAGGAGATGATATTAGCCAACGGAAAATACTTGGATATGTAAGCATCTTTGCACTTATCCCAAGAATCGATACTATTTTTAGGCAAAGAAGAAAACCAAGTTTTTGCACGATCTAGCAACGAGAAAGGAAAAAGTTTCAACTTAATCACGTCATTATCCACATCTCTTTTCTTTTGCATATCACAAAGCTCAATGAAGGTATTGAGATGGGATGCGACATCTTCACTAGGAAGGCCAGAGAATTGCTCTTCCATAACAAGATCCAGCAAAGCTACGTTGATTTCATACGATTCCGCACAAGTGGCGGGAGCAATCGGAGTACTAATAAAATCATTATTATTAGTGCTCGAGAAGTCGCAAAGTTTGGTGTTTTCAGACATGATGACTTCAACAAACAAACAAGCACACAAGCAAGCAAGAGAACCGGCAAAGGAAAACGGCAAGGGCAAAAGAAAACGGCGAAGGAGAAAGGAAAATGAAAACGGAAAATGTGAAGTGGGCGAGAGGAAAACGAGAGGCAACTGGCAACAAAAGTAAATGCAAGAGAAGAGTTTGTGAGACCTACTTGGATAGATCTTGATTTCTCCTCCCCGGCAACAACGCCAGAAATGCTTCTGATGTCAGCTATGCTAATGCAAAAAAGTCCTTCCAATGGCACCAGAAACAGGTGTGTTGACGGCACCAAGAATCCTTCAGGTGTGGCTACGCCTTAAGGGACTTCCTAGGCAAGTATGCAAAGGATTTCCCCCGTGGCTTTGGAGCCTTGCGTTGGTGTTCCCTTGAAGCGGAAAGGGTGATGTAGCACAGTGACGGTAAGTATTTCCCTCAGTTTGAGAACCAAGGTATCAATCTGGTGGAGGAGTATCTCAAGATCCTGCACAAACACAAAAGCTTGCTCCCAACGCTATGAAGGGGTTGTCAATCCCTTATAGATTGTTTGCCAAGTGAGAACTGAAAGCAACAAAGTAACAAAGCAAAGTAAAAGCGGAGGTGTAAACGATGGCTGTGAATAGACCCGGGGGCCGTAGTGTTTACTAGTGGCTTCTCTCATGAAAGCAAGTAGACGGTGGGTGAACAAACTACTGTCGAGCAATTGGAACCGCGCAAAGTCGTGACGATATGTATGCAATGATTATATCCATAGGCATCACGTCCAAAACAAGTAGACCGATACTTTCTCCATCTACTACTATTACTCCACACGTCGACCGCTATCCAGCATGCATCTAGTGTATTAAGTCCATAAGAACAGAGTAACGCCTGAAGCAAGATGACATGATGTAGAGGGATAATCTCAAACCAATGATAAAAACCCCATCTTTTTCCCCTTGATGGCAACTACTTGATGTGTGCCTTGCTGCCCCTACTATCACCGGGAAAGGTCACCACATGGCAGAACCCAAAACCAAGCACTTATCCCATTGCAAGAATCATAGATCTAGTTGGCCAAACAAAACCCAAGACTCGGAGAGACTTACAAGGATATCAAATCATGCATATAAGAAATCAGCAAAGACTCAAATATATATCATAGATAATCTGATCACCAATCCACAATTCATCGGATCTCGACAAACACACCGCCAAAGAAGATTACATCGGATAGATCTCCATGAAGATCATGGAGAACTTTGTATTGAAGATCCAAGAGAAAGAAGAAGCCATCTAGCTACTAACTACGGACCCGTAAGTCTGAAGTGAACTACTCACGAGTCATTGGATGGGCGATGATGATGATGATGAAGCCCTCCAACTCCAAAGTCCCCTCCGACAGGTCGCCGAGAAGGGTCTCCAGATGAGATCTTGCGGAAACGGAAGCTTGTGGCGGCGGGAAAGTATTTTCGAGGCTCCCTTGAGTTTTTGCGGAATATTTGGGAATTTATTGGCCAAAGACCTAGGTCAGGGGGCGGCCAAGGAGGCCACAAGCCTGCCCACCACAGCCTCCCCCTGGTGGCGGAGTGGGGGCTTGTGGGCACCCTGGAGCCCATCTGGCCTGGCCCAAAGGCCCTCAGATCTTCTTCCGTTCGGGAAAAAATCATTTCGGGTTTTTTCTTCCATTTGGACTCCGTTCCAAAATCAGATCTGAAAAGAGTCAAAAACACGGAAAAAACACGAACTGGCACTTGGCACTGAATTAATAAGTTAGTCCCAGAAAAGATATAAAAGGTACATAAAACAACCAAAGAAGACAAGATAACAGCGTGAAACCATCAAAAATTATAGATACGTTTGAGACCTATCACGGGTCAACGGGCCCTGTACGAGCTTTTTGTGGTAAGTTTTTTTTTCACATTAGCCAAATCATGTGCGTAATCTCTGTTTCATTACTAACTAATACGACCCACTCTTCTGGGTTTGTGCGAGAAGAGCGGTCAAGTCCCTCCGCCGGTGCCCGTCTTCTCTTTGATTGACACGGTGAGTTTCATTATAAACTAGTATTAATAATTGAGTGTCATCATGCTAACTGAGACATTGCAAAATATCTATTCTGCAGAATAACTCTCGAGCGGTATCGCACGACCCTTCTCCAGGTGTTTCTCCTCCTTGATGACCACTACGGTAAGTTTCTCTTCTCCTCTTTCATATTCTCCTTGCCTCAATTTCCCAAACAATGACATAATTAGCCCATTTAGCTCCAAAATGCCAGAATAACCTCAAAATGGCATAAGAACCTTGGCTAGCTCATTAATATTATATACTTAGCTTGTTTTCCTCTAAAATGGGATAATTAGCCCATTTAGCTCCAAAAAGACATAGTTAGCTAATGGAGCTCCAAGAAGAGGAGAAGAGGAGAAGAAATGGCATTGATGAGCTTTATATGTATATCATATATGTGTTGTGACCTATTTATCATATATGTGCTATGAATTATATATATATGTGCTGTGAAATAGAAAAAATAAACAAAAAATGTGACAATATAGGCTCTTTGCCATCTGCCAGCTGATGGCAAAGGCCTTTGCCATCAGGCAGCCGACAGCAAAGGTGCCATGTGGCGCCCAGCTGTGCAACCTGGACAGAGCAGCTGGCCATATATTCTCTTTGCCGTCTGCTTCCTAGGGGGGCAGACGGCAAAGAAAGAGGGCACAGAGGAGGGGGGAGGAGGGGTAGGCAGACAACAAAGAGTGGAGGGGGTAGGAGGTGGAGGTAGACGGCAAAGAGTGGAGGTGGAGGCGGACGACAAAGAGTGGAGGGGGGGAGGAGGTGGAAGCAGACGGCAAAGAAGAGGGCGAGGCAGACGGCAAAGCCTCCATTAGCCCCTAACGGAGGCAACACCTGTCGGCTGTCATCTCGACATATTTGCCGACTGCTCTTATGAAAAGCTGATGGGAAAGCTCTTTGTCGTCCGCTTCGGTGAGGCAGACGGCAAAGAAGCTACAATGCCGTCGTAGGCTGACGCAGAAATTTTTGTCGATGGGAGTTTTCTTTGTCATCTGTGTATTACTCTTTGCCGTCGGTGGATTACTCTTTGACGTCTATGATGGCAGACAGCAAAGAAGCTAATTCATGTAGTGATTGCTGCGTAGAAGGCTTATGTCCTTAATATACCGCTCGGTGAACTACCACAAGCGTTGTGTGTAGATGTTGCCAACATCTGACATACACGTTTTGATGACTACATGATAGTTCAGTGCATCTTGCTTTACGGCTTAGAATTGAGGCTCCAAAATGTTTTGCACGTCAAGGAACATATGAGATGTTCCAAGAGCTGAAATTAGGATTTCAGGCTCGTGCCCGTGTTGAGAGGTGTAATTCCTTTGGCAAGATTCTTTGTGTGCAAAGTAAAGTTGAAAAACTCAATCGTTGAGTATGTGCTTAGATTGTCTGGGTGCTACAATTACTTGAATCAAGTGGGAGTTGATCTTCCAGATAAGATAGTGATTGACATAATTCTCCAAAGTCAGTGCCACTAAGCTACTGAGCTTCATGATGAACTATAGCATACTAGGGATGGAGAAGATAATCCCTGAGCTATTCACGATGTTTGACACCATGAAGGTAGAAATCAAGAAGAAGCATCAAGTGTTGATGGTTAGTAAAACCACTAGTTTCAAGAAGGGCAAGGGACAGAAGTGAAACTTCAAGAATGACAAGTCAGTTGCCACTCCAAAGAAGAAACCCACGGTTGAACCCAAACCCAAGACTATGTGTTTCTATGATGAGGGGAATGATCACTGAGGCGGAACTTCCCTAGACACTTGGTAGATAAGAAGGCTGGCAACGTCAACAGAAGTATATTAGATATACGTGTTATTTATGTGTACTTTACTAGTACTCCCAGTAGCACCTGCGTATTAGATACCGATTTAGTTGCTAAATGTTAGTAACTCGAAATAAAAGTTACAGAATAGACAGAGACTAGCTATGTTGGAAGTGTTTCCAAGGTTGATACGATCACCATCACACATTCCCTCTACATTCGGGATTAGTGTTAAACCTAAATGGTGTTTGGTGTTTGCGTTGAGCTTCAACATGATTGGATCGTGTTTATTGCAATACGATTATTCATTTCAAGAGAATAGTGGTTACTCTGTTTACTTGAGTAATACCTTCAATGGTCATGCACCTAAATATGAATGGTTTATTGAATCTCGATTGCAGTGATACACATGTTCAAAATATTGATGCCAAAAGATACAAAGGATTAATGATAATACCACTTACGTGTGGCACTACCGCTTAAGTCATATTGGTATAAAACACATGAAGAAGCTCCATGCTGATGGATCTTTGGACTCACTCGTTTTTAAAACGTTTGAGACATGCAAACCATGCCCATTGGTTTAATGCATGAAGAAGCTCCATGCAGATGGATATTTTTGGACTCACTTTATTTTGAATCACTTGAGACATGCAAATCATGCCACATGGGCAAGATGACTGAAGGCCTTGTTTTCAGTAAGATGGAAATAATATATTTTGATGTATGCAGTCCAATGAGTGCCGAGGCATGCAGCGGATATCGTTATGTTCTTACTTCATAGATGATTTGAGTAGATACAGTAGTATTTACTTGATGAATCATGAGTCTGAATTATTGAAAAGTTCAAGTAATTTCAGAGTGAAGTTGAAGATCGTCGTGACAAGAGGATGAAATATCTACGATGTGATCGTAGGGCCGAATATAAGAGTTGCAAGTTTGGTATACATTTAAGTCAATGTGGAAATTGTTTAACAACCCATGCCACCTGAAACACCATAGTGTGATGGTGTGTCCCAACATCGTAGCAGCACCCGATTAGATATGGTGCATACTATGATGTCTCTTATCGAATTACCACTATAGTTTTGGTGTTATGCATTAGAGACAACCACATTCACCTTATATAGAGCACCATTTAATTCCATTGACATGAGACCGTATGAACTATGGTTTAGAGGAACCTAATCTATTGTTTCTTAAAGTTTGGGGCTGTGATGCTTATCTCAAAAGGCTTTAACGTGGTAAGATCGAACCCAAAGTGGATAATTGCATCTTCATAGGATACCCAAAGGAACCAGTTGGGTATACCTCCTATCTAAGATCCAAAAGCAAAGTGTTTGTTGATGAAAAATGGGCCTGTTCTTGAGAGAGAGTTTCTCTCGAAAGAATTGAGTGGGAGGATGGTGAAAATCGATGAGGTTTTTGAACCGTCCCTTCAACTAGAGAGTAGAAGGGCACATGAAATTGTTCCTGTGGTTCCTACACCAATTGAAGTGGAAGCTGATGATGGTGATCATGAAAGCTTCAGATCAAGTCACTACCAAACCTCGTAGATCGGCAAGGACACGTACTACTCCAGAGTGGTACGGTAATTCTATCTTGGAGGTCATGTTGCGGGACAACAATGAACCTACGAGCTATGGAGAAGCGATGGTGGGCCCAGATTCCGATAAATGGCTGGAGGCCATGAAATCCGAGATAGGATCCATGTATGAAAACAAAGTGTGGACTTTGGAAGAACTACTTGATGGTCGTAAGGTTATTAACTACAGATGGATCTTTAAAAGTAAGACAAACGATGATGGTAAATGTCACAATTTACAAAGCTCAAATTGTTGCAAAGAGTTTTCTGACAAGTTCAAGGAGTTGAATACGATGATACTTTCTCACCCATAGCGATGCTAAAATCTGTTGGAATTATGTTAGAAGTTGCTGCATTTTTTCAATTATGAAATCTTGCAGATGGATGTCAAAATATTGCTTCTTGGTTTCTTTGAGGAAAGGTTTTATGTGATACAACGAGAAGGTTTTGTCGATCCTAAGGATTCCGACAAGTATGCAAGCTCCAAGTATCCTTCTATGGACTGGAGCAAGCATGTCGGAGTTGGAATATATGCTCTGATGAGATGATCAATGTTTTTGGGTTTATACATAGTTTATGAGAAACTAGTATTTACACGAAAGTGAGTGGGACCACCATAGAATTTCTGATAAGTGTATGTAGTTGACATATTATTGATCCGAAATGATGTAGAATTTCTGGAAAGCATATAGGGTTGTTTGAAAAGTGCTTTTAAATCAAAACCTACAGTAAGCTAATTGAACATTGAGCATCAAGATCTATGGAGATAGATCAAGACACTTGATAAAACTTTCAATGAATACATACCTTGACAAGTTTTTGAAGGATTTCAAAATAGACCAGTCAAAGAAGGAGTTCTTGGATGTGTTGTAAGGTGTGAATTTGAGTAAGACTCAAAACTCGACCACACCAGAAGAAAGAGAAAGGACGAAGGTCGTCCCCTATGCCTTAGCCGTAGGATTTTTAGTATGCTATGCTTTGTACCGCGCGTGATGTGTGCCTTGCCATGAATCTGTCAAGGGGTACAAGAGTGATTCAGGAATGAATCACTGAACAGTGGTCAAAATTACCCTTTGTAACTTGAGGAGTAAGGAAATGTTTCTCGATTATGGAGGTGATGAAAGAGTTCGTCGTAAAGAGTTACGTCGATGCAAGCTTTGACACCAATCCGGATGACTCTGAGTAGCAAACCGGATTCGTATAGTGGAGCAGTTGTTTGGACTAGTCCCAAATGGCACGTGGTAGCAGCATCTACAGGATGACATAGAGATTTATAAAGCACACACAGATCTAAAAGGTTCAGACCCATTGACTAAAACCTCTCTCACAAGAAAACATGATTAAACCCTAGAACTTATTGGGCGTGAATCACATAGTGATGTAAACTAGATTAAGTGGGAGACTGTTGGAAATATGCCCTAGAGGCAATAATAAATTAGTTATTATTATAATTCCTTGTTCATGGTAACCGTTTATAGTAGCACTGGTAACTATAGTAGTAGCACTTGCTCATAGGAAGTGTTGTTGCTAAGCAGTGCTACTGGTAAGTATTTACCAGCGCTAGTGCTAACTTATACTGCTTTCACAGATTTGCACCCTCTACGTTTTTGTGATGTATTTATACAGGCTCTATACAATAGTTTCATCACAGCATATTAGACATACACTATTCTCACATATCATAGACATGCAGTAGTCTCGTCATACCATCATCATCATCATGATTCAACACAAATATCATCACATAATCTCGAAAATAGCGATACATAAGTGTGATGATGTCATGTCTCGAATAAGTGCAACTGCATGGTCATGGCACACCCACAAGTTTCACCATCTCTATCTACAACATGATGTTGAAGAGAAGAGCGATCAGCATGAGGAAGAGCGCGACTATGTAGTATCGGCAGTCCTGCCCCTGCTCATGCTGGAGTGTCCACCTCAAGTAACGACTTTCCGCTTCAGCTCTGGTGTCGAACCCTCTGTGGCTAGCACCCGGGTACATGTGCACCTAGACCTGAGCGGCTGGCCAGTGGTCGTAGACTCCTGGAACCCTCCCAACGTACACTGCGTAATAGTCCTTCGCCATCTCTGATCTAGGTACCTGCATCGTGAGTTGTTGATTTGAACGATAATATGCACATAATGTACTTACGAAAACAAAGAGGCATGATTAGCAAAATAAAGCAACCAATAGTAAACATAAATGATGAAGTTCCTCATACCCAAACTAATTAACTAGAGCAATCTACGGTAGTTTAGGACCACGGTTTAGTTACATCACATAGTTTCGCCGTGCATAATTTCAATGTTTTTCCATAGAAAGACAGTAGTGATAAGGCACGCTAGTTCAGGACCACGGTTTAGTTATATCATATTGTCATTGACAATCAGTCGTCCATGTCGGCGTTCCAATCTTCATAGTTAGGGAGGATGCACCTGAGCTTCATGAAAGGCTTCAAATCCAGACGCTGAGCGACTAGCAGTGCTCGGACATTAACCCGCGTGATTGGCCCATGGTAGAACATCCCCGTTGGTTCGAGGACTTGCTTCATGATCACTTGGGCTAGTTCACACTGTACGTGATAAAACTCAGTTCTGATTCGATGATCCGGTGTCTTTCCTATGCTTGTGGCCCAGCTGACAATCTCGACATCTTCGGTAGTAGCTGACATGCGAAGGCGTTGATTATCCCTTCTGTACTCCATCAGGTGATGCATGAGGTAGAATCCATCAGCAGTACTGTTTTGCGGTTGCTAGATGCAGCAGAAGTCGGTCTTATCACCAAAAGTCGGTGCTTTATTCCTGTACTTTTTCACCTTGATATATCCACCAGTAAGGCTGAGGTTTAAGAGGGCACAATCGAGAACAGTCTTTACGTGCGTGTAATCCTTTTTCTTGAGGTTCTTCGACGAGTCCAAGTACATAGCATGGGAGTATTCTGGGTACAGAACAATGAGGATCGCGCTGCCCCCACTGCGCAAAGTAAGTACACCTCAAATTAGCCTCCATGCTTGCAAAGGAATGATTAACATGTACGAAGCTGCAGCGGTGCTGCAAAACAAAGCGCTACCGCTAAACACTTAGCAGTGGCGCTAGATTTTGAGCAACGCTGCTACTACAGCTACCGTCAGTGGCATCGTCTGGTCCTACATACTAGTAGCACGTTTTTAATAAGTGGCGCTACTACTAAGGTGTGAGTAGTAGCGCTTCTACTAAGGTGTTAGTAGTAGCGCTTCACTGGATCAGCACTACTGGTAATTAGCAGTAGCATTTTCTTTTTTCCAGCGCTACTACTGAGGTCCTGCCTATAAGGTTTTTCCTAGTAGTGGAATAGTATACGGGATTAAAGGAATCCTTGACATAAAGGTTGGACCGATAAAGATCTTCGTAGAATATGTAGGAGCCAATATGGGCATCCAGGTCCTGCTATTGGTTATTAACCACAGAGTGTCTCGGTCATGTATGCATAGTTCCTAAACCAGCAGGTTCTGCACACTTAAGGTTCGGTGACGTTTTGGTATAGTTGAGTTATGTATGTCGGTGACTGAAGGTTGTTCGCACTAGTTAAAACATGGCTTTGGTCCAGGCGAGATAAGAGCTTTAATTCCGGTTATGTTACGAACCGGGACCAATGGGTGCATTAGTCCAAGTCCATGAGTCTAGGGTGCTGGCCGGGTCAGGGTCCCGGTTCGTCTGACCCATTTGGTCCCGGTCCCACACATGAATGGGGACCACTGGTCCTCGCTCCTGGCGCAAAACCTTTAGTCCTGGTTGGTGGCTAGAACCAGGACCAAAGGTGAGTCTTCTGTCCCAGTTCTCGGCACCAACCTGGACCAAAGAGATGCTTATATATACCCTCGCCCCTGCCCACCCTCTCCTCTTTTTTTGGTCGTGTGGGAGGTGTGCACGCCCTGCTTTATTAACTGTTCTATGCATGCACATGAGGTGTTCGATGAAATGCTCGAGCCACACTTAACCTTTCTCCTCTCCAAGCTCAACGTCCAAGCTCCATTTTCCTCAAGATTTGTCTAGGCTTGGCGGTGCACCAACTACACAAGTATTCTAAAAGGTTAGTTACTTCATCCTTTCATCTCTCACTTCTAGTTTAGCTCATTTCAAATGCTCTAGAAGTAGAGTGGTTTGCGGGTTTTAGTGTACGAGTGTATGTGGGATTTCTTTTAATTTAGATGCACAATTTGAGCTCAAATTAACTTCTTAGAGTCTGCACATCTGTAGGGTGTCGTCCCATCCCCGTCCTCACCGTCGTCGATCACCCGCACCGATCTCATTGACGGCTCCATCGGGTGAGCCTCTTGTTCTTATATTCTTTCTAAAAGAGAAAAAGTTCTTACTTCTATGATTTAGATAGATACTTGTATAAATTTCTTACTTTTATTATTGTTTGTTGTTATATATTGTGATGGTTCAGATGTGGTATATTTTCTTTTATAACTATTAGTTTCATTTAATTAGTGTTTATCACAATTATGCCGACCAACGTGACATGGATGTTTTTATCTAGGATATATGTGAACCGGAAATTCCAACTGACCCTCTTGTCGAGAGGTTTAATTTAGTTGAAAAAGAAAACAGTTACTTGAAGAAAAATTTGAAAATAATTGAGAACAAGAATATGGAATTGGAGTTGCATGTTGCCAATTTCGTCGATGATGACAAGATCAAGTTGGATGCAATACGCTTGAAGATGGATGCAATGCGCTTGAATATTAGGAATATTAGAAAATATGCCATTGATAAAGAGGCTTGGTATCATTATGTTGTTTGGTCAATTGTTACCTTAATTGCGATTTTAATCACATTTGTTGTTGCTTTTAAATGTTTTACATAGTTGTATGTTTTTTATGAGAACTATATATGAACTTTATGTATTTATTTTTGCTGTAATAACATTTGATCACTACTGTACTTTAGTTTTAATGTGATGATGAACTTGTATTAATTTGGTCATTTCTCTATTCATGATGTTCTGCAATTGTTTTTGATATACTTCATTTCATAATACAGATGAACCGCCAATGGATGTATATTGACCGACGCACTTCGGAGTACATTACGGGCCTGCGTAATTTTATTGGTGTGGACGAGGCAACCAAGCAGAAGATGAAGGATTACTCTTCCCCAAAAACACTTCACGTCCACCTACTTGAGAAGGGTTTCATTCCCCACTATTATGTTTGGACCAAGCACGGAGAAAGAGGAGTTATGATGGAAGATAATGAAGAAGAAGAGGATCATGACAACTATCCGGATCCTATGTTCCTTGAATACGGTGATACTTCAACGAGGGAAGATGGAGATCAAGAGGCACCATACGATGTGCCTGATGACGATCTTCGCCGAGTCATTGTAGATGCACAGAGAGAATGCGAAAGTGAAAGGGAGAATTTGAAGTTCGATCGCATGTTAGAGGATCACAAAAAAGGGTTGTACCCAGATTGCGAAGATGGCAACACAAAGCTCGGTACCACAGTGGAAGGCAGAGAATGGTTTATCTGACTAGGGATTTGGGAAGCTACTAAAAATAATGAATAAGAAGTTTCCAATGGATAATGAATTGAATGACAGTACATAGAAAGCAAAGAAGGTCATGTGCCCTCTAGGATTGGAGGTGCAGAAGATACATGCATGCCCTAATGACTGCATCCTCTACCGCGCTGAGTACAAGGATTTCAATGCATGTCCGGTATGCGGTGCATTGTTGTATAAGATTAGACGAGATGACCCTGGCAATGTTGACGGCGAGGGACCCAGGAAGAGGGTTCCTGCAAAGGTGATGTGGTATGCTCCTATAATACCACGGCTGAAACGTTTGTTCAAAAACAAAGAGCATGCCAAGTTGATGCGATGGCATAAGGAAGACCGTAAGAAAGACGAGAAGTTGAGAGCACTGCTGCCTCTTGAGCTTACGTTGGTTTTTCCCTTGAAGAGGAGAGGGTGATGAAGCACATGAGCAGTAAGTATTTCCCTCAGTTTGAGAACCAAGCTATCAATCCAGTAGGAGAATCGAGCCAAGTGTCTAGAGTACCTGCGCAAACACAAACGAGCTTGCACCCAACGCTATAAAGGGGTTGTCAATCCCTTCAATATTGATTGCAAAGTGAGATCTGAAGGCAGAAAGTGCAACGAAGTAAAAGTGTAAGGCTGAAAATATGATTTGAAGTAAACTCGGGGGCCATAGTGTTCACTAGAGGCTTCTCTCAAAATAGCAAATAATACGGTGGGTGAACAAATTACTGTCGAGCAATTGATAAAACCGCTCAAAGTCATGACGGTATCTAAGGCAATGATCATACATATAGGCATCACATCCGAGACAAGTAGACCAATACTTTCTGCATCTACTACTATTACTCCACACATCAACCACTATCCAGCATGCATCTAGTGTATTGAGTTCATGACGAACAGAGTAACGCCTTAAGCAAGATGACATGATGTAGAGGGATAAACTCAAACCAATGATGTAAACCCCATCTTTTTACCCTTGATGGCAACAACACGATGCGTGCCTCGCTGCCCCTTCTGTCACTGGGTGAGGTCACCGCACGGTATGAACCCAAAACCAAGCACTTCTCCCATTGCAAGAATCATAGATCAAGTTGGCCAAACAAAACCCACAACTCGAAGAGAATTACGAGGATATGAAATCATGCATATAAGAGATCAGAAGAAACTCAAATAAGATTCATAGATAATCTGATCATAAACCCACAATTCATCAGATCTCGACAAACATACCGCAAAAGAAGATTACATCGGATAGATCTCCATGAAGATCATGGAGAACTTTGTATTGAAGACCCAAGAGAGAGAAGAAGCCATCTAGCTACTAGCTATGGACCCGAAGGTCTATGGTGAACTACTCACGCATCATCAGAGAGGTCATGGTTTTGATGAAGAAGCCCCCCGTATCCGAATCCCCCCTCCGACAGGGCACCAGAACGTGCCCCAGATGAGATCTTGTGGAGACAAAAGCTTGCGGCGGTGGAAAAGTGTTTCCGTGGATCTCTCTCGCCGTTTTGGAATTTTTCTGAATTTATAGGCGAAAGAGGTAGGGCAGACGAGCCACAGGAGGCCCACAAGCCTTCTAGGCGCCCCCCTGGCCACGCATAGGGGGCTTGTGGGGTCCCCTCGTGGCCCCTGCCTTGGTTCTCATGTCCCCTGCGTATCTTCTGTTCCAGAAAAAAACTTTTCGAAAGTTTTATTCCGTTTGGACACCATTTAAAATCCTCCTCTGAAAAGGGTCAAAAACACGGAAAAAACAGGAACTGGCACTTGGCACTGAGTTAATAAGTTAGTCCCAAAAATATATAAAAGGCATACAAAACATCCAAAGTTTGACAAGATAATAGCATGGAACCATCAAAAATTATAGATACGTTGGAGACGTATCAAGCATCCCCAAGCTTAACTCCTGCTCGTCCTCGAGTAGGCAAGTGATAAAGACTGAATTTTTGATGTGGAATGCTACCTAGCATAGGTGTCCTTTGTAACTTTTTTCATGTGACATGAATGTTCAGATCCGTAAGATTCAAAACCTGCTATTGATATGAAAACAATAATACTTCAAGCAAACTAGCAAGGTAATCATGAACTTTCGGAATAACAAGGCCAAAGAAAGTTATCCCTACAAAATCATATAGTCTAGCTATGCTCCATCATCCTCACACAACTAATCTAAATCATGCACAACCCTGGTATTGGCCAAGTAATTGGTTTTGCACTCTTACTTTCTCAAACCTTTTTCAACTCTAACGCAATACATGAGCGTGAGCCATGGATATAGCACTATAGGTGGAATAGAGTGTGGTGGTGGTTGTGAGACAAAAAAAGGAGGAGATGGTCACATTGACTCGGCGTATTAAAGGGCTATGGAGATGCCCATTAATAGATATCAATGTGAATGAGTAGGGATTGCCATACATAGGATGCACTAGAGTTATAAGTATGTGAAAGCTCAAAAGGAGAACTAGTGGGTGTGGATCCAACTTGCTTGCTCACGAAGACCTAGGGCAATTTTCAGGAAGCCCATCATTGGAATATACAAGCCAAGTTATAAAAAAAAGATTCCCACTAGTATATGGTGGTGACAAAACAAGAGGCTCTCAATCATGAAGAACATGGTGCTATTATGAAGCACAAGTATGGAAAAATACAGTAGCATTGTCCCTTCTCTCCTTTTCTCTCTTTTTTTATTTGGGCTCTTAGGGCTCTTTTTCTCTCTCTTTTTTGTGTGGGAAACTTTGGCCTCTTTTTTTTATTTCCTCACATGGGAAAATTCTCTAATAATGATGATCATCACACTTTTATTTACTCACAGCTCAAAGCTCAGAACGATGATGACTCTATAGGAAATGCCTCCGGTAGTGTACCGGGATGTGCAACGATCTAGCTTGGCATATGACGTTGAAACATCTCGCTAGCTATCTTACAATCATGCAATGGAAATATGAGAGTGACGGCACAAGTCATGAGACGGAACGGTGGGAGTTGCATGGCAATATATCTCGGAATGGCTATGAAAATGCCATTGTACGTAGGTATGGTGGCTGTTTGGAGGAAGGCATATGGTGGGTTTGTGCACCGGCGAAAATTGCGCGGTACTAGAGAGGCTAGCAATGGTGGAAGGTGAAAGTGCATATATACCATGGACGCACATTAGTCATGAAGAACTCACATACTTGTTGCAAAAGTTTTTATTAGTAATCAAAACAAAGTGCTAAACGCATACTCCTAGGGGAAGGGTTGGTAGGTGTAAACCATCGCGCGATCCCGACCGCAACACAAAGGATGACAATCAATAGATTAATTATGCTCCGACTTCCTAACATAACGGTTCACCATATGTGCATGTTACGGGAATCACTAACTTCAACACAACTATTTCTAGATTCACAACACCCTACTAACATGACTCTTAATATTACCAAATCCACGTCTGAAAACTAATTGAGAGGAATCAAACTTCTCTTTCTACTCAATGCACATGAAGATGGAAGTTTTTGTATCCTCTTTGGGTACCTATCACCTTTGGGACTACTTTCATAGCACAAACCAACTACCAAGTCACGCACCGTCGTGCTCTAAAAGATCTAAGTGAACCACATAGAGCAAAATTTTCTAGATCAAAAGATATAAGTGAAGCACGATGAGCATTCTAGCAAATTCATGATGAGTGCATGTCTCTCTCAAAAGGTGTGCAGCAAGGATGATTGCGACACAACAAAAATAAAAGACTCCTATGATACAAGACGCTCCAAGCAAAACACATATCATGTGGTGAATAAAAATATAGCTTCAAGTAATTTTACCGATGGATTGAAGACGAAAGAGGGGATGCCTTCCCGGGGCATCCCCAAGCTTAGGCTTTTTGGTGTCCCTGAATTTGGCTTGGGATGCCTCGGGCATCCCCAAGCTTGAGATCTTTCCACTCTTTATCCCTTTGTCCATGAGAACATCACCCAAAACATGAAAACTTCACAACACAAAACTTAAACAGAAACTTGTGATATCATTAGCACAAGAAAACAAACTACCACCTCTTTACGTATTGTACCAAACTTGATTTCTATTTATATTGGTGTTAGATTATTGTATTCTCACTTTTCCATGGCTAGTACCCCCCGATACTTGATACGTCCATTTTGCATCATGCTTTCATGTTGATATTTATCGCTTCTTGGGCTGTTATTTCACTTCACGGTACAATACTTATGCCTTTCTCTCGTATTTTGCAAGGTTTACATGAAGAGGGAGAATGCCGGCAGCTGGAATTCTGGCCTGAAAAAGGAGCAAGTTTGCGATGCCTATTCTGCGCAACTCCAAAAGCCGTGAAAATCAATGTGGATTTATTTTTGGATTTATAAAAAATACTGGGCCGAAGAAATGCCATAGGGGCGCGAGCAGGTGGCCACAAGCCTACTAGGCGCGACCACCCCCCTGGTCGCGCCTAGGGGCTTGTGGGCTCCCTGCTGGCCCACTGGCCCCCCTCTTTTGTTACAAGAAGGGTTTCAGTCTGGAAAAAATCAAAAGGAGGCTTTTTGGAGGATTCGCCGCCGCCACGAGTCGGAACTTGAGCAGAACCAATCTAGAGCTCCGGCAGGACGATCCTGGCGGGGACACTTCCCTCCCGGAGGGGGAAATCGTCGCCATCGTCATCACCAACACTCCTCTCATCGGAGGGGACTCATCACCATCAACATCTTCATCAGCACCATCTCATCTCCAAACCCTAGTTCATCACTTGTAACCAATCTCCGTCTCACGACTCTGATTGGTACCTGTAAGGTTGCTAGTAGTGTTAGTTACTCTTTGTAGTTGATGCTAGTTGGATTACTTGGTGGAAGAGTTTATGTTCAGATCTTTGATGCTATTCATTACCTCTATGGTCTTGAATATGATTATGTTTTGTGAGTAGTTACTTTTGTTCCTGAGGACATGGGATAAGTCATGCTATAAGTAGTCATGTGAATTTGGTATTCGTTCGATAATTTGATGTCTTGTATGTTGTTTTACCTCTAGTGGTGTTATGTGAACGTCGACTACATAACACTTCACCATTATTTGGGCCTAGAGGAAGGCATTGGTAAGTAGTAAGTAGATGATGGGTTGCTAGAGTGAGAGAAGCTTAAACCCTAGTTTATGTGTTGCTTCGTAAGGGGCTGATTTGGATCCACTAGTTTAATGCTATGGTTATACTTTGTCTTAATTCTACTTTCGTAGTTGCGGATGCTTGCGAGAGGGGTTAATCATAAGTGGGAGGTTTGTCCAAGTAAGGGCAGTACCCAAGCACAGGTCCACCCACATATCAAACTATCAAAGTAACGAACGCGAATCATATGAACATGATGAAAACTAGCATGACAGAAATTCCCGTGTGTCCTCGGGAGCGTTTTTCCTCCTATAAGACTTTGTCCAGGTTTGTCAATTGCTACAAAAGGGATTGGGCCACTTTGCTGCACCGTTGCTACTTTTGTTCCTTGCTACTTGCTACGAATCATCTCACCACACAACTACGTGTTACTGATAATTTCAGTGCTTGCAGATTTACCTTGCTGAAAACCACTTGTCAGATCCTTCTGCTCCTCGTTGGGTTCGACACTCTTACTTATCGAAAGGACTAGATAGATCCCCTATACTTGTGGGTCATCAAGACTCTTTCCTAGCGCTGTTGCCGGGGAGTGAAGCGCCTTTGGTAAGTGGAAATTGGTAAGGAAACATTCATATAGTGTGCTGAAATTTATTTTCACTTGTCACTATGGAAACTAATCCTTTGAGGGGCTTGTTCTGGGTGTGTTCACCTCGAACGGAAGCACAAAGAGTTGATCCTCAACCTGCTGCTCCTACTGAAAATATTTGCTTTGAATTTCCTTCTAGTATGCTTGAGAAATTGTTGGCTAATCCTTTTACAGGAGATGGAACATTACATCCAGACTTGCATCTAATCTTTGTAGATGAAGTTTGTGGTTTATTTAAGCTTGTAGGTTTGCCCGAGGATGAGGTTAAGAAGAAGGTCTTTCCCTTATCTTTGAGTGATAAGGCGTTGACATGGTATAGGCTATGTGATGATACTGGATCATGGAACTACAATCCGTTGACATTGGAATTTCATCAAAAGTTTTACCCTGTGCATCTAGTACATCGTGATCGGAATTATATTTATAATTTTTGCCCTCATGACATAGAAAACATCGCTCAAGCTTGGGGAGTCTCAAATCAATGTTATATTCATGCCCCAATCATGAGCTCTCGAGAGAAATTATAATTCAGAACTTCTATGCTCGGCTTTCCCATGATGATCGCACCATGCTTGACACTTGTTGTACCGGTTCTTTTATGAAGAGAGATATTGACTTCAAATGGAATTTATTGGAAAGAATTAAACGCAACTCTGAAGATTGGGAGCTTGAATAAGGTAAGGAGTCAGGTATGAATTTCAAGTTTGATTGCGTTAAATCCTTTGTTGAAACAAATATTTTTTGTGATTTTAGCGCTAAGTATGGACTTGACTCTGAGATAGTAGCTTCATTGTGTGAATAATTTGCTGCTCATATTGATCTCCCCAAAGAGAAGTGGTTTAAATATCATCCTCCCTTATAAGTCAATGTAGTTAAACCCAATCCAGTTGAAGATAGAGTCATTGCCTATAATGATCCTGTTGTTCCCAGTGCTTACATTGAGAAACCACCTTTCCTTGTTAGGATAAAGGATCATTCTAAAGCTTCAAATGTGATACATAGAGGCTACATTAGAACACCTACACCCCCTGAGAAAATTAGAGTTGAACCTAGCATTGCTATTATCAAAGATCTCATGTCCGACAATGTTGATGGCCATGATATTCACTTCTGTGAAGATGCTGCTAGAATTGCTAAACCACACGCTAGAGACAAACATAAGCCTGTTGTTGGCATGCCTGTTGTTTCTATTAAGATAGGAGATCATTGTTATCATAGTTTATGTGATGTGGGTGCTAGTGTTAGTGCAATACCTCAATCCTTATATGATGAAATCAAAGACGAGATTGCACCTATTGAGATAGAGCCTATTGATGTCACTATTCAGCTTGCCAATAGAGAAAGTATCTGCCCTGTGGGAATTGTTAGGGATGTTGAAGTCTTGTGTGGTAAAACGAAGTATCCTGCTGATTTCCTCGTTCTTGCTACCACTCAAGATAACTTTTGTCCTATCATATTTGGTAGACCTTTTCTCAATACTGTCAATGCTCATATTGACTGTGAGAAGCAAACTGTCAGTGTTGGCTTTGAAGGTGTGTCACATGAGTTCAATTTCTTCAAGTTTGGTAGACAACCTGATGAAAAAGAGTTGCCCAGTAAGGATGAAACTATTGCCTTAGCTTCTATTTCCGTGCCTCCTACTGATCCTTCAGATCAATACTTGCTTGAGCATGAAAATGATATGCATATGGATGAAAGGGACGAGATAGATAGAGTTGTCTTAGAACAATATCATATCCTTAAGAATAATTTGCCTGTTGAACTGCTTGGGGATCCACCCCCACCAAAGTGTGATCCTGTGTTCGAGCTTAAACAGTTGCCTGATACTCTTAAGTATTCTTATCTTGATGAAAGAGAGATATATCCTGTTATTATTAGTGCTAGCCTCTGAGAGCATGAAGAAAATAAGTTACTAAAAACTCTGTGGAAACACCGTGCTGCTATTGGATATACTCTTGATGATCCCACTCTATGCCAGCACAAGATTAAAACTGATCCTGATTCCAAACCAATTACTCATCATCAAAGGATATTAAATCCTAAGATGAAAGAGGTAGTAAGAAAAGAAATAATAAAGCTCCTTGAAGCGGATATTATCTATCTTGTTGCTCATAGTGATTGCGTGAGTCCGGTGCATTGCGTCCCTAAGAAGGGAGGTATTACCGTTGTCCCTAATGATGAGGATGAATTGATCCCACAGAGGATTATTACTGGCTATAGGATGGTGATCAATTTTAGGAAATTGAATAAAGCCACTAGGAAAGATCATTACCCTTTGCCTTTTATCGACCAAATGCTAGAAAGACTGTCTAAACACACAAACTTCTGCTTTCTAGACGGTTATTCTGGTTTCTCCCAAATACCAGTTGCACAATCTGATCAGGAGAAAACCACTTTCACCTGCCCTTTCGGTACCTTTGCTTATAGACGTATGCCTTTTGGCTTATGTAATGCACCTGCCATCTTTCGAAGATGTATGATGGCTATATTCTCTGACTTTTGTGAGAAGATTGTGAGGTTTTCATGGATGACTTCTCCGTTTACGGGTCTTCTTTTGATGATTGCCTCAGACCTTGATCGAGTCTTGCAGAGATGTAAAGATACCAACCTTGTCTTCAATTGGGAGAAGTGCCAATTTATGGTTAATGAAGGCATCGTCTTAGGACATAAAATTTCTGAAAGAGGTATTGAAGTCGATAAGGCTAAGGTTGATGCAATCGAGAAAATGCCATACCCCACAGATATCAAAGGTATAAGAAGTTTCCTTGGTCATGCTGGTTTCTATAGAAGGTTCATTAAAGACTTCTCCAAGATTTCTAGGCCTCTTACAAATCTCTTGCAAAAGGATATTCCTTTTGTTTTTGACGGTGATTGTGAGGAAGCCTTCGAAATACTTAAGAAGGCTTTGATAACTGCACCTATTGTTCAACCCCCTGATTGGAACTTACCTTTTGAAATCATGTGTGATGCTAGTGATTATGCTGTTGGTGTTGTCCTAGGGAAAGAGTTGATAAGAAGTTGAATGTTATTCACTATTCTAGTAAAACTCTAGACAGTGCCCAAAGAAACTATGCTACTACGGAAAAAGGAATTTTTAGCAGTCGTGTTTGCATGTGAAAAGTTCAGGTCTTACATAGTTGATTCCAAAGTCACTATTCACACTGATCACGCTGCTTTTAAGTACCTCATGGAGAAGAAATACGCTAAACCTAGACTCATCAGAAGGGTTCTCTTGCTACAAGAATTTGATTTGCACGTTGTCGACACGAAGGGTGCTGATAACCCCGTAGCAGATAACTTGTCTAGGTTGCAGAACGTTCTTGATGACCGACAACCTATTGATGATAGCTTTCCTGATGAGAAATTGAATGTCATCAATACTTCACGTAGTGCACCGTGGTATGCTGATTATGCAAACTATATCGTTGCCAAATATATACCACCTAGTTTCACATACCAGCAAAAGAAGAAATTCTTCTTTGACTTGAAACATTACTTTTGGGATGATCCTCACCTTTACAAGGAAGGAGTAGATGGTGTTATTAGACGTTGTGTACCTGAACATGAACAGGGACAGATCCTACGGAAGTGTCACTCCGAGGCCTACGGAGGACACCATGCGGGAGATAGAATTGCACACAAGGTATTGCAATCAGGTTTCTATTGGCTCACTCTCTTCAAGGATGCCCGTAAGTTTGTCTTGTCTTGTGACGAATGTCAAAGAATAGGTGATATTAGTAAACGTCAGGAAATTCCTATGAACTATTCACTTGTCATTGAACCATTTGATGTCTGGGGCTTTGATTATATGGGACCTTTTCCAAAATCCAACGGGTATACTCATATCCTAGTTGTTGTTGATTACGTCACTAAGTGGGTAGTGCTGATCACAACACCTCTATCAGGATGCTTAAAGAAGTTATTTTCCCTAGATTTGGAGTCCCTAGATATTTAATGACCGACGGTGGTTCACACTTCATTCATGGTGCTTTCCGTAAAACGCTTGCTAAGTACGATGTCATCCATAGAATTGTGTCTCCCTATCACCCTCAGTCCAGTGGTCAAGTAGAGCTAAGAATAGAGAGATTAAACTGATTCTGCAAAAGACTGTCAACATGTCTAGAAAGAATTGGTCAAAGAAGCTTGATGATGCACTGTGGGCTTATAGAACTGCCTATATGAATCCCATGGGCATGTCTCCGTACAAAATGGTGTACGGTAAAGCATGTCATTTACCTCTTGAGCTAGAGCATAAAGCTTATTGGGCGATCAAAGAGCTCAACTTTGATTTCAAACTTGCTGGTGAGAAGAGGTTATTTGATATTAGCTCGCTTGATGAATGTAGAACTTAGGCATATGAGAATGCCAAGTTGTTCAAAGAAAAGGTTCAGAGGTGGCATGATAAGAGGATACAAAAGCTTGAGTTCAATGTAGGTGATTATGTCTTGCTATATAATTCTCGTTTAAGATTTTTTGCAGGCAAGCTTCTCTCTAAATGGGAAGGTCCCTATATTGTTGAGGAAGTATATCATTCCGGTGCTATCAAGATCAACAACACAGAAGGTAATTGTCCGAGAGTGGTAAATGGGCAGAGAATCAAGCATTATATCTGAGGTACTCCCATAAATGTTGAAAGCAATATTATCAATACCATAACTCCGGAAGAATACCTAAGGAATATTTATCAGCCTGTTTTAGACTCCGAAAACGAAAAGGTATGTGATTCGGTAAGAAAACAGACTCCAAAACTTTTCGAGTAGGAATTTTTCTCCGTTTTGGAATATTTGAAAAAATAGAAAAACTGGAAGTAGTTTGGAAAGTGCGCGAGGAGGCGACAAGCCTGCCAGGCGCGGGCCCACCCCCTGGTCGTGCCTGGGGGCTTGTGGCCACCTCATGTGCCTCCCGGACTCCATTTTCATGCGGAGTACTCCTTCTGGTCTGGAAAAAATCATTATATATTCTCCCAAAAGGTCTGACCTTTGTATCACGCAGATTTACTCTGTTTTCGTTTCGAGACTGTTTTCTGCCGCAGAATTAGGGCAAGATGTCTTCTCAAGATTCAGAGGGGGAGCTATGTGGCCGATTACCTTGCTAACCCGAAGGTCTATGGGGACATGGATCATTATGGTTGGACCACTGATGAGGAAGAATATTATGACCCCAAGGGGAAGGAAGGAACAAGCTCCGATGAGGAGGAGGCTCCTCTACCCCCACCTGGAGACACCCATGTGGAGCTCAAGAAGTCGAGCCTCCCTGACTCAAGGAAGAATCCTAAGACTTTGTTTATCCCTTCTCGTTTCTTGCAGGAGAGTAAGCAGGAATTATGCCAAAGAGTGATAAGGCTTGAAGAGGAAAATGATGATCTGAGGGAGCAGAATTTTATGCTCAAGTGGAAATTAAACAAGCTCAAGACCTGTGCAACAACTCCACCACCATCACCTCCAAAGGAAGACAACTAAATATGGGTATGGGCAATCCCCTTGGCTTGTGCCAAGTTTGGGGGAGTTGCCCCGGTATCGTATCACCATCACATCTTTTGCCTTTACCTTTGTTTTAGTTTGTTCCTTTTCAGTTTTATCTTTCTCTAGTAGAATAAAGGTCTTAGTGTTTTAGGCTTGAGTTTTGCTTTGTGTCACACCTGATGTATTCGAGCTCGTGAGCCATATAATAAACAGTGTCTTAGTTGAAGGGCTTTGACTCATGCCATGATCAAAAGTTTGAGCAAGAACAAAAGCATGAAAGATCATGTAATGATCTTATGGGAAGTGATGGCTTCACATATAAAAAGAATGATGATTGAAACTTGTTGAGGGTAGACAAATGTAGACCTTGGTCATTGTTGCAATTAATAGGAAGTGATAAACAAGGAGAGGTTCACATATAAATATATCATCTTTAACACCATCTATGATTGTGAACACTCACTAAACTATTGCATGCTTAGAAGTAGATGTTGGACAAGGAAGACAACATAATGAATTGTGTTTGCTTGGTTCCAAACAATGTTATATGATTAGAGATCCCTTAGCATGTGACGATTGCTTCCACCTCATACTAGCCAAACCTCCCACACTAAGTAGGGATACTACTTGTGCATCCACAAACCTTCAACCCAATTTTGCCATGAGAGTACACCATGCGTACCTATGGATTGAATAAGATCCCTCAAGTAAGTTGTCATCGGTGCAAGCAATAAAAATTGCTCCCTAATATGTATGATCTATTAGTGTGTGAAAAATAAGCTTTGTACGAACCTGTGATGAGGAAGACATAAAAGCGACAGACTGCATAATAAAGTTCTTTATCACAAGAGGCAATATAAAGTGACGTTCCTCCGCACTAAGAGGACACGCATCCAAACCTCAAAAGCACATGACAACCTCTGCTTCCTTCTGCGAAGGGCCTATCTTGTACCTTTACTTTTTGCCCTTGAAAGAGTCATGGTGATCTTCACCAATTCCTTGTTTCGCCTTTATCTTGGCTAACGTCATATGCTAGGGAAAGATCTGTATTCATATGTCAACTTGGAAGTAAGTATTCATGAACTATTATTGTTGACATTATCCTTGAGGTAAGCAGTTGGGAGGCAAAACTATAAGCCCTATCTTTCTTTGTGTCTAGCTGAAACTTTGATCTCATGAGTACCACATGAGTTGTAGCAATTGTAGAGAACGAAAGGATGATTGAGTGTGTGGATTTGCTTTACAAGCTCTTATTTGACTCTTTCTGATGTTGTGATAAATTGCAATTGCTTCAATGAATAATGGCTATCGGTTGGTAATTCTCGGTAAGGTTCTTGATCCATGCTTTACTTTGTGAAGGAATTGTCACTTTTGCATGAGAGATTATATGTTGGTATTGCTGTTCTGATCATGATCATGGTGCCTGCATGTTCGTATCTTGTTTTGTCGACACCTCTCTCCCGAAACGTGTGGGCATGTTTATTGATCTAGGCTTTCGCTTGAGGACAAGCGAGGTCTAAGCTTGGGGGAGTTGATACATCCATTTTGCATCATGCTTTCATGCTGATATTTATCGCTTCTTGGCCTGTTATTTCACTTCACAGTACAATACTTATGCCTTTTATCTCTTATTTTGCAAGGTTTACATGAAGAGGGAGAATGCCGGCAGCTGGAATTCTGGCCTGAAAAAGGAGCAAGTTTGAGATGCCTATTCTGCGCAACTCCAAAATCCGTGAAAATAAACGTGGATTTTTTTGGGATTTATAAAAAATACTGGGTCGAAGAAGTGCCAGAGGGGCGCCAGCAGGTGGCCACAAGCCTGCTAGGCGCGACCACCCCCCTGGCCGTGCATAGGGGGCTTGTGGGCTCCCTGCTAGCCCACTGGCCCCCCTCTTTTTCTACAAGAAGGGTTTCGGTCTGGAAAAAATCTAGAGGAGGCTTTTCGGGGATTCGCCGCCGCCACGAGGCGGAACTTGAGTAGAACGAATCTAGAGCTCCGGCAGGACGATCCTGCCGGGGAACTTCCCTCCCGGAGGGGGAAATCATCGCCATCGTCATCACCAACACTCCTCTCATCGGAGGGGACTCATCACCATCATCATCTTCATCAGCACCATCTCATCTCCAAACCCTAGTTCATCACTTGTAACCAATCTCCATCTCGCGACTCCGATTGGTACCTCTAAGGTTGCTAGTAGTGTTAATTACTCTTTATAGTTGATGCGAGTTGGATTACTTGGTGGAAGAGTTTATGTTCAGATCTTTGATGCTATTCATTACTTCTCTGGTCATGAATATGATTTTGCTTTGTGAGTAGTTACTTTTGTTCCTCGGGACATGGGATAAGACATGCTATAAGTAGTCATGTGAATTTGGTATTCGTTCGGTAATTTGATGTGTTGTATGTTGTTTTTCCTCTAGTGGTGTTATGTGAACGTCGACTAGATAACACTTCACCATTGTTTCGTCCTAGAGGAAGGCATTGGGAAGTAGTAAGTAGATGATGGGTTGCTAGAGTGACAGAAGCTTAAACCATAGTTTATGCGTTGCTTCTTTCGTAGTTTAATGCTATGGTTAGACTTTGTCTTAATTCTTCTTTCGTAGTTGCGGATGCTTGCGAGAGGGGTTAATCATAAGTGGGATGCTTGTCCAAGTAAGGGCAGTACCCAAGCACCGGTCCACCCACATATCAAACTATCAAAGTAACGAACGTGAATCATATGAACATGATGAAAACTAGCATGACAGAAATTCCTGTGTGTCCTCGAGAGCGTTTTTCCTCCTATAAGACTTTGTCCAGGCTTGTCAATTGCTACAAAAGGGATTGGGCCACTTTCCTGCACCATTGCTACTTTTGTTACTTGCTACTTGCTACGAATCATCTCACCACACAACTACCTGTTACCGATAATTTATGTGCTTGCAGATTTTACCTTGCTGAAAACCACTTGTCAGATCCTTCTGCTCCTCGTTGGGTTCGACACTATTACTTATTGAAAGGACTACGATAGATCCCTTTACTTGTGGGTCATCAATACTATCCATAGTTTCATCAAAACAAGCAACCAACTCAACAAAAACAGAATCTGTCAAAAACAGACAAGTCTGTAGCAATCTGTATACTTAGTATACTTCTGGTACCTCAAAAAATTTGAGACATTACGAAAGCCTGGGAAAAAGTCATATCAACCAGCATAAAAAAGAATCAACTCAAAAGCTCTTTCTCAATAAAAATGAAAAATAATCTCGTGAGCGAAAAGTTTCTGTCTTTTTCCAGCAGGATCAAACAACCATCACCGAGACTAGTCATAAAGGTTTTGCTTGGCTCAAACACAAAAAGAAACACAAAAGACACAATCATAACAAAAGTATGCTACTGTGGACGCAACAAAACAGAAAGAAAAAGATAAATTCATTGGGTTGCCTCCCAACAAGCGCTATTGTTTAACGCCCTTAGCTAGGCATTGATAATTCAATGATGCTCACATAAAAGATAGCAATCGGCACGAAGAGAGCATCATGTAACATGTGAAAAACATATCTAAGTCTAACATACTTCCTATGCATAGGCATTTTATAGGAAAACAGATTGTCAAGACAACCAATAGTTACCATATGCAAGGAAGAAGAAAGAGACAATATCAATCTCAACATAACGAGAGGTGATTTGGTAACATGAAAGTTTCTACCACAATATTTTCCTCTCTCATAGCAATTACATGTGGGATCATAATCAAATTCAATGATATAGCTATCACAAAGGATATTCTTTTCATGATCCACATGCATGGAAAGTTGACGCTCTTCAAAAATAGTGGGATTATCATCAACTAAATTCATGACTTCTCCAAACCCACTTTCAATATTATTGCAAACATCATAACCATCATGAGGGTTAAACAAATTTTCAAGATCATAAGAAAAATTATCACCCAATAACGATCATTGCAACAAGTAGTGGACAAAGTAAAACTAGCATCCCCAAGCTTAGGGTTTTGCATATTTTTAGCATGATTGTCATTAATATAATTTACAATGAAATCATTGCAATCATGCTTTTCATTCAAGGAGCCCTCGTGAATCACTTCATAAATTTCTTCATCACGATTTTCAGATTCATGCATCTCAAGCAAAACTTCATAAAGATAGTCAAGTGCACTCAACTCACTAGCAATTGGTTCAACATAATTGGATCTCTTAAAGAGATTAGCAAGTGGATGAGGATCCATATCAATAGATTTTCAGCAAACGAAGATGCAAGCATATTGAAGGCACATAGCACACAAGCAAGGGAAAGGCAAACTAAAGAGGCAAATATTTTTGTAAATTTTTGTTTTTCAGAAGTGGGGGAGAGGAAAACGAGAGGCAAAAAAGTAAATGCAAGAGATGAGTTTGTGACACTTACTTGGATAATCTTCACTTAGAATAATCCCCGGTGCCAGAAATTGACACGTTGACGGGGGACTATTCTTGACTTGATACTCCCCGGCAACGGCGCCAGAAATCCTTCTGCTGCCTCTTGAGCTTGTGTTGGTTTTTCCCTTGAAGAGGAAAGGGTGATGCAGCACAGGAGCAGTAAGTATTTCCGTCAGTTCGAGAACCAAGGTATCAATCCAGTAGGAGAATCAAGCCAAGTGTCCAGAGTACCTGCACAAACACAAACGAGCCTGCACCCAACGCTATAAAGGGGTTGTCAATCCCTTCAAGATTGATTGCAAAGTGAGATCTGAAGGCGGAAAGTGCAACGAAGTAAAAGTGTAAAGCTGAAAATATGATGTGAAGTAGACCCGGGGGCCATAGTGTTTACTAGAGGCTTATCTCAAAATAGCAAATAATATGGTGGGTGAACAAATTACTGTCGACCAATTGATAGAACCGCGCAAATTCATGACGATATCTAAGGCAATGATCATACATATAGGCATCACGTCCAAGACAAGTAGACCGATACTTTCTGCATCTACTATTATTACTCCACACATCGACTGCTATCCAGCATGCATCTAGTGTACTGAGTTCATGACGAACAGAGTAACGCCTTAAGCAAGATGACATGATGTAGAGGGATAAACTCAAACCAATGATGTAAACCCCATCTTTTTACCCTTGATGGCAACAACACGATGCGTGCCTCGCTGCCCCTTCTGTCACTCGGTGAGGTCACCGCACAGTATGAAACTCAAATAAAATTCATAGATAATCTGGTCATAAATCCACAATTCATCGGATCTCGACAAACACACCGCAAAAGAAGATTACATCGGATAGATCTCCATGAAGATCATGGAAAACTTTGTATTGATGATCCAAGAGAGAGAAGAAGCCATCTAGCTACTAGCTATGGACCCGAAGGTCTATGGTGAACTACTAACGCATCATCGGCGAGGTCATGGTGTTGATGAAGAAGCCCTCCGTATCCGAATCCGCCCTCCGACAGGGCACGAAAACGTGCCCCAGATGGGATCTTGCGGAGACAGAAGCTTGCAGCGGGGGAAAAGTATTTTCGTGGATCTCTCGCGCAGTTTTGGATTTTTCAGGAATTTATAGGAGGAAGAGGTAGGGCAGACGAGCCACAGGGGGCCCACAAGCCTTCTAGGCGCGGGCCCCCGCCCCTGGCCGCGCCTAGGGGGCTTGTGGGGTCCCCTGGTGGCCTCTGCCTTCGTTCTCACGTCCCCTGCGTATCTTTTGTTCCGGAAAAAATCTTTTCGGAAGTTTTATTCCGTTTGGACACCGTTTAAAATCCTCCTCTGAAAAGGGTAAAAAACACGAAAAAAACAGGAACTGGCACTTGGCACTGAGTTAATAAGTCAGTCCCAAAAAGGATATAAAAGGCATACAGAACATCCAAAGTTTGACAAGATAATAGCATGGAACCATCAAAAATTATAGATACGTTCGAGACGTATCAAGCACCCACTGATGGGTCGCCGTGGAGAAAAATCAAGAGAAGGTGGGGGGACTTTGCACATGACGCAAGGAACATATGGTTTGTTTAAGTGTAGATGGCATTAATCATTTTGGGGTGTAGAGCATCAATCATAGGACCTGGCCCGTGACTCCATGTTTCTATAACCTTCCTCCTTGGTTGTGCATGAAGCGGAAGTTCATTATGATGCCAGTGCTCATCCAAGGCTCTAAGCAACCCGGCAACGACATTGATCTGTACCTAAGGCCATTAGATGAAGAAGTTTTAGAGTTGTTGAATGGAAAAGGTGTACGTGTGTGGGATGAGCACAAATAACAGGAATTTGGCCTACATGCGTTGCTGTTTGTAACCATCAATGATCGGCCTACTCTCAGTAACCTTTCAGGACAAACAAACAAGGGATACCACGCATGCACGCATTGTTTAGATGACACCAAAAGTATATATTTGGACAAATGCTGGAAGAATGTGTACCTGGGACATCGTCGATTTCTTCCGACCAACCATCAATGTCGAAAGAAAGTCAAGCATTTAAAAGGTGAGGCCGATCACCGAAGATGCCCGCCCTCTGTACTAGTCATCAAATACTTGATATGGTCAATGATTTACAAGTAATCTTTGGAAATGGTCCTGGCGGACAATCTGTTTCAAATGACGCTGAGGGACGCGCACCCATGTGGAAGCAGAAACCTATATTTTGGGACCTACCCTATTGGAAAGACCTAGAGGTCTGTTCTGCAATCGAAGCGATGCATGTGACGATGAATGTTTGCGTGGACCTGCTAGGCTTCTTGGGCTTGTATGGGAAGACAAAATATACATGTTAGGCATGGGAGGACCAACAACATGTCCACAAAAAAGACAGCATGCATTCAAAGCAATATGAAGGTCCTGCCAGCTACGCTCTTACCAAAGAAGAGAAGGAAATCTTCTTTGAATGTCTGCTCAGTATGAAGGTCCTGTATGGCTTCTCGTCCAATATAAAGGCCATAATAAATATGGCAGAGAAATATTTCTAGAACCTAAAGTCTCATGGCTGTCACGTGATTATGACGCAACTCCTTCCGGTTGCATTGAGGGGGCTTCTACCGGAAAATGTTCGATTAGCCATTGTGAAGCTATGTGCATTCCTCAATGCAATCTCTTAGAAGGTAACGATCCAAAAATCATACCAAGGTTAAAGAGTGATTTTGCGCAATGTCTTGTCGGTTTTGAGCTGGTGTTCCCACCATCCTTCTTCAATATCATGACGTGCATCCTAGTTCATCTAGTCGACGAGAATTTCATTATGGGCCTTGTATTTCTACACAATATGTTCCCTTTGAGAGGTTCATGGGAGTCTTAAATAAATATGTTCGTAACCATGATAGGAGAGAAGGAAGCATGTCCACGGGCCATCAAATAGAGGAAGTCATTGGGTTTTGTGTTGGCTTCATTCCTGACCTTAAGAATATTGGTCTCCCTCAATTGCGGTATGAGGGGAGACTGACTGGAAAAGGCACGCTAGGAGCAGACTCAATAATATGTAGGGACGGGCATTCTTGGGGTCAAGCACACTCCACAGTTATTCGGAATTTTACCTTGGTGACCCCGTATGTCAATGAACACAAGAATATTATACACATCAAACACCCGTAGCAGCGTGATGACTCGATTACGTGTGAACACATCAGGACTTTTGGTGGTTGGGTGCAAACACATCTCATGGGTGACAACACTGTTGAAGATGAGCTTTACTCATTGGCCAGGGGATCATCTTCGACTATATTGACGTACAAAGGTTACGAGATAAATGGGAATACATTTTACATGATCGCCCAAGATCAAAAGAGCACCAACCAAAACAGTGGTGTCCGCTTTGGACAGATTTTCTATGTGAAGGACATGTCTACGAAACCGAGAAAAAGATAAGATAAGGAAGCGAATACATTATACTATGAGCCAAAGCGCCACATAGTTCTTTCAAGGAAAAGAGACATCATGGGAGTGGAGGGCAAGACAAACATGTCTGAAGATTCTGAAAAGTTTCATGAAATTCCTCCCTTCAAAGTGAAGGCTGACCCAAGCACCGTGTTAAGCGATGAAGATTATCCATGGTTACGGCGCAATAAGCAAGGGACACACGCAAAGAAAAAGTTAAGACTTTCTCTCCACAACTATTCTGATGATGGCTCTCATGATAGATTTGATTACACGAAGAAATGAAGTCGAAATAAGATCAAAAAATGAAATCCCTTTGTAACATATGAGTTCTCGTCCGAAACCCTGATACTTCGAAAGAGATTGTCCATTCTGTACACGAAGTGCATACAGCTTTTGTCGTAACCCTCTCAAATTTTTAGCACATGCTATGTTGGTGAAATGATGATACCATGCCAACTTTCAACCTTTTCAGAGTTCATTTGTAGTGCTTTTCAATTTCAGGGTCATTTAGCTCAAAAAATTAGTAAATGCATCAAAAATACCAAATGAAGTCAGAATGGGTTGAAAATTGATGATGTGGGTTTGAATGGTGCATGTTGAACGCACAAAAAGTCTGGAGTTCAAATATGTTCAAAAAATGAAATTCCTTTGTTACAGATGAGTTTTCGTCTGAAACACTGATACTTCAAAAAAGATTGTCCATTTTGTCCACGAAGTGCATCGAGTTTCTTCCGTAACCCTCTCAACTTTTTAGCACATGCATGCTATGTGGGTGGAATGATGATACGATGCCAACTTTTAACCTTTTCAGAGTTCATTTGCAGTGCTTTCACTACAAGAAATATGCTAACTTGCGACCTTCAATATTGGTCACCGAATAGTCGTTGATTTCCATTTGCGACTTTTTTACGACCAAAACCACATGGTCAAAAGTTGACCGTCTCTAATGAACTATGACGACCTTTTTTTGGATTCGTCTTAGACATTTACAACCAAACAAAAGGTCGTAAATTAGAATTAGCACGGTCCATTCTGGTTGTCTACATGGGCCAAGCCCAATAATTCAACCCATTAAATGTTTTTTCTCTTTATTTTTCTTCGCTGCATGCATGGGCCAAGCCCAATAAGTTGGCCTTTTATTTTCTGGGATGGAGCCTTTTACTGAGCAATTTTTTATAGCCCACTCTTGTTTTGGGCCACAGCCTTTTTAGTCCAGTTCTTGTTTGGGCCTTGGCCTTTTATTTTAAGAGATGCAACCTTTTAACTATATTTTTTTAAAGTCAACTCTTTTTTAGGCCCATGCCTTTTTAGTAAAATTCTTGTTTGGGCCTAAGCCTTTTTGCAGTCCAACTAAGTTTAGAGCCCAAATAAAATGGTCCAAACAAAACTCAAATGTTTCACAACTTCACAAAATGCATAACTTCACAGGTGCACAGCTTCACAAAATGCAGTACTTCACAGGTTGAGTTACTGCATAACTTCACATTTTACAATCTTTCCAATACACCACAACCAAGATATGTCTACCACTTCCTACTATTACAATACATATGCTACTCTTTGTTGATAGGCTTTATAGCTTCACACTTGGCTTCGTAGTTCACCCGTGCAAAATATAAGAATAAGGTGTAAACAACATCAAACATTAGACAATGATGGATCCAATAGATTGTAAGAAATAATTGGCAAAAAAAATCCATGTACATAAATAGTATGACTAACACTAACCAGTATGTGTACATGGAGTGTCTAAAATTTTCTCACTAGCTAGGAGCTTTTTGGTATATAATATACTGACATGTGCAACTCTAACTAAATTGATCATAGAAATGAAAAGACCTACAAGAATAAGTTCAGTCAGAATTCATGCATGTAAAATTTTGAGCACCAAAATATCAAATCTACCAAACCAGATAATACTTTTGCAGTTACTACTCCAGTAAGTAGGGAAGTGCAAGCGGGAGTACTGAGAAAATCATTACTGCTGAAGTAATGCTACAGAAACTAAAACAAAACACACATGCCTAATGATATAGTTAATGGAACAGAGATTATTATGGAACATTAATGTGTCATGGAAAGGTTCATCACATAATTTAATATTTGCTAAGCAAATGTTAGATCTAAACTAAAATTTATCCTCATTCCCAGTAACAAACAACAAGACCTACACTACACGATCGAAAACAAGAACAAGGCTATAAAATTTCTGAGAAACAAGACAGTATACAAGAAATATGGCACCAGAGTGAAAGAGTAACCACACAGTTTGTAGATTAGTCAAAGTGCTACCTGTTGCTATTGTTGAACCAGGGGAGGGGAGGAAGCAGATGTTGGGTAACGTAGCATAAATTCAAAAAAAATCCTACGCATATTCAGATCTTCCTATGGAGAGACCAGCAACGAGAGAGGGGTGAGTGCATCTTCATACCTTTGAAGATCACTAAGGGGAAGCGTTACTAGAACGCCGTTGATGGAGTCGTACTCGCGGCGATTCAGATCGCGGTGTGATTCCGAGCTAGTGCCGAACTACGGCACCTCCGCGTTCAACACACGTGCAGCCCGGTGATGTCTCCCGCACCTTGATCCAGCAAGGAGGAGGGAGAGGTTGGGGAAGAACTCCAGCAACACAACGGCGTGGTGTCGAAGGAGAGACGAGGTCTCCCGGCAGGGCTTCGCCAAGCACCGTCAGAGAGGAGGAGAAAGAAGGGCAGGGCTGCGCCGAGGGAGAAGGGAAAAGTCTATCCCCAACAGCCCCAAAACCCCCACTATTTATAGGAGGAGGGGAGGGGGGTGCCACCCCTAGGGTTCCCACCCTAGGTGGTGCGGCAGCCCCCCAGATGGGAGGTGCGGCGGCCAGGGCAGGGAGGAGGGGTGGCGCACCCCTCTGGTGGGCCTTAGGCCCACCTGCGCTAGGGTTCCCCCCCTCTCCCCTCTTCCTGCGCCATGGGCTGAGTGGGGGCCGCACCAGCCCACCTAGGGGCTGGTTCCCTTCCCCACTTGGCCCATCTAGCCTCCCGGGGTCGTTGCGCCCCTTCAGTGCACCCCCAGTGCCACCTCCGGTGGTCCCGGTGGTCCTGGTACATTACCGGTGATGCCCGAAACACCTCCGGTGTCTGAAACCATCCGTCCTATATATCAATCTTTACCTCCGGACCATTTCGGAGCTCCTCATGACGTCCGGGATCTCATCCGGGAGTCAGAACAACTTTCGATAACCTCGTATAACAATTCCCTATAACCCTAGCATCATCGAACCTTAAGTGTGTAGACCCTACGGGTTCGGGAGACAAGCAGACATGACCGAAACATCTCTCCGGCCAATAACCATCAGCGGGGTCTGGATACCCATGGTGGCTCCCACTTGCTCCACAATTATCTCATCGGATGAACCACGATGTCAAGGATTCAATCAATCCCGTATACAATTCCCTTTGTCTGTCGGTATAGCACTTGCCCGAGATTCGATCGTCGGTATTCCTATACCTTGTTCAATCTCGTTACCGGTAAGTCTCTTTACTCGTTCCGTAGTACGTCATCGTGTGACTAACTCCTTAGTCACATTGAGCTCATGATGATGTTCTACCGAGTGGGCCCAGAGATACCTCTCCGTCACACGGAGTGACAAATCCCGATCTCGATTCGTACCAACCCAACAGACACTTTCAGAGATACCCATACTGCACCTTTATAGTCACCCAGTTACGTTGTGACGTTTGATACACCCATAACACTCCTACGGTATCCGGAGTTCCACAATCTCACGGTCGAAGGAAAAGACACTTGACATTAGAAAAGCTTTAGCATACGAACAATACGATCTAGTGCTATGCTTAGGATTGGGTATTGTCCATCACATCATTCTCCCAATGAGTGATCTCGTTATCAATGACATCTAATGCCCATCACCAAGAAACCATGATCATCTATTGACTAACGAGCTAGCCAACTAGAGGCTTGCAAGGGAAACATTGTGATCTATTTATTCACACATGTATTACTGTTTCCTGTTAATACAATTATAGCATGAACAATAGACGATTATCATGAACAAGGAAATATGATAATAACCATTTTATTATAGCCTCTAGGGCATATTTCCAACAGCAGAATGTAAGTCTTGATGAGCAAAAACATGAAAAACAGAGAAAGCTGTTGCGAGTGCTACATACTCAGAGAAATAAAATGGAGTAAGCATCATGATTTCTTAAAAAAATTCAGCTAATCTGAATTTAACTGACTTTGTTATCGAAAAATACATCAGGAAATTCATGGAATCTAGTTACATAGACAATTTTGAAAAACACAAGTCCATGCACAACCCGGCTCATCCTTTCTACCTGAAAGGCATGAATCATATATTTTAAAACCACGGGTACTTTGTTTGTTTGGTTCATTTATCGAGTTTGTTTGTTTCAGTACCAAGGTCGTATGTATATCATACAAGTTGTAACATGTAAGAATATCTGGCATTTATAGTTCTATTGAATTGTAACAACATACTGATAAAAGAAGGAATTCTAACAACATGTGTGCAAATTTGGGTGGTTTGCAATCCGATCTAAGACAATTTTGATAGTTACTGGTACATCTTCTCCAAAAAAAACCTTTGCTAGTTTATTGATTTTCTGGACTATATATAATATGGGGTATACACTGTCCCAAATATATATGGCCAGATTAATTCAACCATATTGATTATGAGACTCATGATTATATATAAATTCGATCATGAAAGTACCAGTGTCGATGTCGCCAATGATGTCGCCCGAGTCGAACTTAGCCTTGCGCCAGGACGCTCCGCACGGGACACCTCCGGGCCCGGCGATGCCAAGAAACTACCACGACCGTGTCGTGTGCAGCTAGTACCCCTTCTTAGGGAACACCGACACCACCTCCGGCAGCCGTGCAGATTAGATCAGACCAGAAAGAAGTCAGTTAATCGATCGATCGACGACACCGTATTTCAGAAGAAAAGACTGTCAATCGACCACGACGGCAGGTAGCTATGGAAGAAATGGAGTCGGGCTCCCGTTGTATGAGAGTCTCGGCGGTGGTCGCGTTCTTCCTCCCCCCTGTGGCACAGACAACACCAAGTGATAAGCCTCAAATTGTGGGCCGGACGGGAGCGAGGAATAAGGGACGTATCGATCTTGAGGAGGACCGGCAGCTCCCAGATCTAGACCGGGCTGGCTAGCCACGTGGATGAGGGCACAGGGTGTTAGTAAGAATAATACAACAGAAAAATCTCACGAGGAGACTGAAATAAGCTCAAACAGGAATTAGCACCCAAGTGTTTGATTAGCGCTGGGGGAAATTCACAAGGCCAATGGGCCTGATTTTTGGGTTTGATTAGAGGAGACTCAAATAAGCTCAAATGAAGGAGCCTAGGTGGCACATGCTTTGCAAAGTAACACACGGGGCAGAAATATGGATATTGAAGCTGGGCTCAAATGGATCAATAGATGGATCTACAATTGGGTGGAGGATGGTGATTTGGACATAGGAAAGTCCTCTATAAAATTTATACCATTTGGACATGCCAAAGTGGCACTTCCTTCACAATGCTCTTCTATGGATAGAAACTTGTAAAAATTATTGAGAGGAATTGGTTAAATGAAGTGAGCTCACATTTGGTGTAGATAAGTTACACATGTAGGAACATGCCCTCGTAAATTATCAGCAGTAATTAATAAATCAAAAAAAATGGTTCACAAACTAAAAATATGACCAGAATAAAAGATTGGATGATGAGTTCCCATGGATTGCTAGGTAGAGCTCAAATTTTGTAGAGAGTGATCATTTGGGCATATAGAATATTTGGAAAAATCGTAGATCATTTGGATATTCATAGCTAGTACTTCCTTCACAAACCTTCCCTCTGGGTAGAAAATTTGGAAATTTGTTGAGGAAGATTTAATAGGCAAATCGAGCTGAATATTGGCATGTGGCAATTATTTCGATATGCAAGATAGCTAAAAAGGTTTGCGGGCAATAGGAGGTGTGTAGATAGCACTTGCTTTGCAATGTGCCAATCTGGACAAAAATAGAAATTGAAGCTGTGCTCACATAATTGATTGGCTGGAGCTGAAATTTGGAGGAGTATGATAATTTGGTCATATGAAGACACTGTAAACATTTCATACCATCTGAATAAACAAAACTGGTACTTCCTTCACAATGCTCTCCACTGAACAGAACATTGGGAAAAATATTGAGGGAATTGGCTAAATTAAATGAGCAAAAATTTGGTGGAGGGAGGTTATATGGTCAGAGTCATATTCTCGTAAATTTTCATCATTTAGCAAGCAATATAAAATGTACTTGCTTCACAAACTGAAAATATTACCAGAAACACAGATTCAATGGTGAGCTCACATGTTAGATGGGTCTCAAATTTTGTGGAGAACTATTATTTTGGCATATATAAGATGTGAAAAAAATTCAATTCATTAGGTTACTCGGGGATAGTACTTCCTTCACAAAGCTTCAAGCTGAACAAAAACTTTGGAAATTTGCTGAGAAAGATTTACTTGGCAAATGGAGATGAATTTTTTCATGAGGCAATTATATGGATAGGAAAGAGTGGCCAAAAATTTTGTGGGAAATTATGAAAATATAAATAGCACTTCCTTCACATAGTGCTATTCTAAACAGAATAGGAAAATGAATATTGCTGAATTATTTCTGAACTAGGGAAGGGATGGTTTTGACATATTTGAGGAGTATATGATCCAAAGAATCTTTGACAATTTTTGGATAATTTTGGGAATCACAGAATAGTAGGTTGCTTCACAAACTAGGGAAAAAATTGACACATAGGCAAAACTGATGATGTGGCGCCTAGTCATAGCTATGACCATCTATATCGGTCGTAACTAGCTAGAAATTAGGCAGCGGACGAGTGTTATCTGCTTTACGACCATTCTCCGTAAGGAAATTACGACCTTTTTATCAAATTGGTCGTTATGGTTTGGGGTTGGAGCCTCCAAACAGCTTACGACCAATTGATCTCAAATGGTCATAGAGTTAAAACCATTTCTGCCACGGTCATTCCCAGAAGTCACTAGTTGACATATTTCTTGTAGTGTTTTCAATTTCAGGGTCATTTAGCTCAAAACAAATCAGTAAATGCATGAAAAATACCAAATGAAGTCAGAAAGGGTTAAAAATTGACGATGTTGCTTTGAATCGTGCATGTTGAATGCACAAAAAGTCTGGACTTGAAATAAGTTTAAAAAATGAAACCCCTTTGTAACAGATGAGTTTTTGTTCGAAACCGTGATACTTCGAAAGAAATTGTCCATTTTGTACATGAAGTAAATCTAGTTTTTGTCGTAACACTCTCAACTTTTTAGCACATGTTATGTGGGTGAAATCATGATACGATGCCAACTTTAAAACTTTACGCAGTTCATTTGTAGTGCTTTTCAATTTCAGGGTCATTTAGCTCGAAAAAATCAGCAAATGCATGAAAAGTACCAAATGAAGTCAGAAAGGGTTGAAAATTGATGTTGTGGCTTTAAATGGTGCATGTTGAACGCACAAAAAGTTTGGAGTTGAAATAAGTTCAAAAAAATGAAATCCCTTTGTAACACATGAGTTTTCGTCTGAAATCTAATACTTCGAAAGAGATTGTTCATTTTGTACACGAAATGCATCCAGATTTTGTCGTAACCCTCTCAACTTTTTAGCACATGCAATGTGGGTGAAATCATGATACCATGCCCACTTTCAACCTTTCCAGAGTTCATTTGTAGTGCTTTCCAATTTTAGGGTCCTTTAGCTCAAAGAATAAACTAATAGCAAAAATAGTGAACTAAAAAGAATCAAAATAATATTAACTAAAATTATCAAAGTATTGATTTGTTAAAAAGAATGAACAAAAAATAATCCAAAAAATATTAACTAAAATTATCAAAGTATTTATTTGTTAAAAAGAATGAACTAAAAAGAATGAACTAAAATATTAACAAAAAAGAATCAACTAAAACATTGACTAAAAAAGAATGAACTAAAACAGAAAGTTTATAAGTTTTGTGACCTAAAGCAAAAAAGAATCACTCAAAAACTCTAAGTATTTAGTTGGTTGCTACCACAAACCGGAACTAAAATTATTAAAGTAAAAAAATAAAAATGCCGCCAACTAGGCCATCACGGCATGCATACGACTAGAAACCCTACACGCTAGTTGGGCCAGGATGCAGGCCCACAACACGCCCTATAGGCCCACACAAAGAGAGAGTGTGTTTAGGCCCGTAGGCGTGCATAAGAGAGGAGCTGAGGAGGGTTGGCGCAGCTGCGCTTATAAACCACTTTCGACACCTCTAAGCTAGCGAGATGGGACTAAACATCCACCCGCCCTATGTCGTGCCACCCATAGGCCTTTAGTCCCGGTTGGTGGCCTCTACTCGGACTAAAGGTCCCCTTTAGACCTTTAGTACCGGTTGTAGCCACCAACCGGGACTAAAGGTCTCTGCTTCTCGCCTTTTGCGCTGCCAAAAATGAGCTCTAGTCCCGGTTGGTGGCTGCAACTGGGACTAAAGGGGGGCGTTAGTCCCGGTTGGAGCCACCAACCAGGACTAAAGGGTTGTGTATATAAGCGGGACTTTGCAGTTTTTCCAATACCCAATCCAGTTTCTTCTCCTCCTCTATCGTGACGGCAACGATGAGCACCTCGACGCCGCTAGGCTGCCCGACCGCGCTGTCGCCTGCTACTTCTTGAGCTTGTGTTAGTTTTCCCTTGAAGAGGAAAGGGTGATGCAACAAAGTAGATAAGTATTTCCCTCAATTTGTTGAGAACCAAGGTATCAATCCACTGGGAGGAACAAGCAAGGCCCCAAGCTTAGCACCTACACAAAAAATCAAACACTTGCACCCAACACTAAAAAAGGGTTGTCAATCCCTTCACGGTTATTTTCTAGGATGAGATCTGATAGAGATAAATATAAAAGATTGCTAGAACAAAAAGTAATACAAAAGTAAATAAATAGCACCAATATATTTTTGTTATTTTTGGTTTATAGATCTGAAAGTATAGTATGGAAAATTGACCCGCGGCCATAGGTTTCAATAGAGGCTTCTCTCATGAAGGAAGACAATACGGTGGGTGAACAAATTACTATCGAGCAACTAATAGAAAAGCGTTGGTGACCGAAGGTTGTTCGGAGTCCCGGGTGAGATCCTGTAAGTCACGAGGAGCTCCAAAATGGTCCGGAGGTAAAGATTGATATATAGGAAGTCTTGTTTTGGTCACCGGAAAAGTTTCGGGATCATTGGTAGTGTACCGGGAGTGCCGGGAGGGTACCGGGGGACCACCGGGAGGGGTGTGATGACCCAAAGGACCTCATGTTAGGATTAATCTTGATTGTATCTGCATGTTTGGTTTTGTTCTGCATGTAGCTTAGATAGACTAGGGAGTTGTCCAATAGGAATTCAGCCAGGGCACGACGGGAAGAAGTGAGATGTCAGTCTGCTACGCGAAGGGGCATGCAAGACGTGATGTTGTGGTGTCGTGTGATGCGGCGCGGCAGTGAGAATCGGCCAGGTTTGTGATGGGCTAGAGTATTGGACGCGTCGGTTTGGACCTGAGAAGAATCAACATGTTAGTTAGTTAGTTTTGCATGTGTACAGGCCCTACAGAGATTCTAGGAGAGATGGTTATCTTGACGTGGGTACATGACTTGGTGGCCGGTTGTGGAGGCTGGGTTAGTACGTGCACAACACTATTTAACACTTGTTTTCACGTTTGCTTTGAACGGAGAATACGAGAGAAAGAAAAGAGCTTGGCTGTGAGAAACAGCAGCTCATCAAATTTCTTGTGTTCTTGTGTGTGTTGTGTGAAACAACAAAGAGAGAAGAGGTGAGCTGAGAGAATTAGCTCCAACATTTGGTATCGGAGCTAGGTTGAAGATGACGCGTGACTCTTCAGCGAGTGGAGCGCTGGTGCCGGCAGTGTCCGCGACGGCGGCGGCGGTGACGGCGACGGCGGTAGCGGGAAAGCTTCTATTCCCGCTGCTAACAAGGACGAACTACGCGGCATGGGCGATGAGGATGAAGTACCTCTTGCGAGCCAACGGCGCATGGGCTGCCGTTGATTGCGAGGCGTCGTCCATGGAGGTCGACAAGGGCAAGGAGGAGATGGCCATGACGATCATCTCTCAGTCGATCGACGACATGACGCTGCTGCGCGTAGCGGAGAAGAAGACCGCTGCCGATGTGTGGGCGGCTCTACGCTCCATGCACGTTGGCGTCGAGCGCGTCCGGGAGGCGAGGATTCAGTCCTTGCGCTCGGAGTTTGATGGCCTCAAGATGGGTGATGCAGAGTCCGTGGATGATTTTGCGGCGAGGTTCACGACGCTCGTGGGACGCATCCGTGAGCTTGGTGATCCGTTGGAGGAGAAGTACGTCGTGAAGAAGCTGCTACGAGCCGTCTCCAACAAGTTCATCCATGTTGCTTCGTCAATTGCGTTGTTCGGCGACACCAACAAGATGGCCATGGAGGAGGCCATTGGTTCACTCAAGGCACATGAGGAGCTCGTCAAGGGGCGGGAGACGGCGCGTGAAGAGGAGCAACTTCTCATGGCGAGAGGGCATGACTCGTCGCAAGGACGGGGTCGTGGTCGTGGACGTGGCCGCGGACATGGCTGTGGTGGAGGGCGCAGAGGCAAAAGCGAGGTACAGTGCTATAACTGTAATGATTTTGGACACTTTGCCTAGGAGTGTGTGGAGAAGAAGAAGGACAACGGGGAGAAAGCACTGCTCGGCGTCGAGGATGAGCCGGCTCTTCTCTGGATGTTGCATTAGGAGTGAAGAATCAATATTAAGGAGGAGAATGTTAGGATTAATCTTGATTGTATCTGCATGTTTGGTTTTGTTCTGCATGTAGCTTAGATAGACTAGGGAGTTGTCCAATAGGAATTCGGCCAGGGCACGACGGGAAGAAGCGAGATGTCAGCCTGCTACGCGAAGGGGCATGCAAGACGTGATGTTATGGTGTCGTGTGATGCAGCACGGCCGTGAGAATCGGCCAGGTTCGTGATGGGCTGGAGTATTGGACGCGTCGGTTTGGACCTGACAAGAATCAGCATGTTAGTTAGTTAGTTCTGCATGTGTACAGGGCCTAGAGAGATTCTAGGAGAGATGGTTATCTTGACGTGGGTACGTGGCTTAGTGGCCGGTTGTTGAGGCTGGGTTAGTACGTGCGCAAGTCTATTTAACACTTGTTGTCATGCTTGCTTTGAACGGAGAATACGAGAGAAAGAAAAGAGCTTGGCTGTGAGAAACAACAGCTCATCAAATTTCTTGTGTTCTTGTGTGTGTTGTGTGAAACAACAAAGAGAGAAGAGGTCAGCTGAGAGAATCAGCTCCAACACCACATGGGCTGTGGGAAAAACCATCCCCTAGTGGGCTGGCCAAACCAACCACTAAAGCCCATGTGGCTAGGGGTGGGAAAAACCCAAAGGTGGAAAGGATTTCCAAAGGGAGAGGGGGAATATTCCAAGTGGGAGGAGTCCTACTTGGAGTAGGATTGGAGTGAGACTCCTCCACCTCCAATTTCGTCCAAACCTTGAGTGTTTGAGACTGCCTCTTCCCCTCCCTCCCTCCTATCTATACTATAGGTTTTGATGGTTTTAGAGACAACAGTTTCAGCGGTGCTTAGGCGAAGCCCTGCTAGAATAGTTCCACCACCACCACCACCACGCCGTCGTGTTGGAGAACTCATCTACCTCTCCGCCCCCTCTTGCTGGATCAAGAAGGCGGAGATCATCATCGATCTATACGTGTGCTTACCGCGGAGGTGTCGTCCATTCGGCACTAGATCGGGATGGATCGTGATGGGATCACAGGACGGATCGTGATGAGATCGCGGGACGAGCTGCGATTTGGATCGCGAGGATGTCCCACTACATCAACCGTGTTATATACACTTCCGCTTAGCGATCTACAAGGGTATGTAGATTCAATCTCTCCTCTCGTAGATGATCATCACCATGGATAGGTATTGCGTGTGCGTAGGAAATTTTTTGTTTCCCTTGCAACGTTCCCCAACACAGGGCGGGTCCAAGATTCGTCTTCATAACATTGGGCCCCCCACGGGTTTGGATGGAGTACGCCTCCCCCACCCCAGAGCACCAAGGCAGACGTCGTCGGTGAGGCTTCCATCTATCATTAGAGACATGGCGATCTAATTATGTATGAGACATATGTCTATTTTATGTATGAGACTTCTATCTATCATGTTCTATTTCTATGCTCAGTTGGTTCAGCGGGGATAACACTTATACTACCAACTACTTGAGATTACAAACACATACTACAGAATACATCTGAATTAAAAGGCACGACTAAACTACATGAAGGCATCATAGTCATCCTCCGTCTATGCAGAGCTCTTGCCCTTCGATGATGTAGAGCTCTTGTCCTTCGTCGAAGCAGAGGTCTTGCCCTTCCATGATGAGGTACTTTTGTCCTTGGTACTCGGCATGAAGATATCGTCTTCGTCCTCGTTGTTGTCCATTCATAAAAATGGATGTTTTACTCCACCGTGTATGTGTTGGCATTTCTTCTTCCATCTTTCATTCAACCTGATAAGTTCTTTTCGTATCTCCTCAAATGTCCTTGGAAGCCACCCCTTCCTAGAAATGCATGGACAACCTCATTCACTAGCTTGTCACTACTGATGAGTTCGTCCCATGAAACTATTCTATTGTCTATCTTGAAATTGCTAGCTAAGTGCAGAAGACATTCGGACATACGAGAGTGAAAACTACGATCAAAAGGATAATGGGACATCTTGACGAAAGTTAGCTACTAGACTACACTGCTATCCCACCTTAGTGTGGAGGGGAGTTTTATAGGTGCCTGAGAGCGAGGCGGGAAAGCAAGGCGGGAAATAAATTGCAATAAAAATATGGCGGGAAAGATATGGCCGGAAAACTTTAAATCTTCAAACTAAGATACACCTTGCCGAAACTAAGATACAACTTGTTGAAATTAAGATACTACTTGCTGAAAGTATTCAACAATTTCAGGATACAATAACATAAATCTAGCGAGTCCAACATGGATATTTTCCTTTTCCATCACCAGCTTCTTCTGCTTCCTTGGTTGCACGAGCCCTTTCTTTCTTTATCTGCCTCTTAGAATCATGGGCCTCCTATCGCTCTCTATAAACCTCCGCGAGTCGAAGATCCTCTTCTTGTTTTTTTTGCATCTCAGCAATCATAGCCCTCTTCTTCACACAGTACTCTTGCCACTCTCTCTTCTCCTCTACTTCATCTTTCCCTCGGCGCTCTTCCAAGTCCAAACTAGCCCATGCACGACGACCTCTTTCACGAATCTAGGTCACCGCCCAATCTGGCATTTCCGTGTCAATCCAACGATAGTACATGCACAGAGGAGGAGGAGACTACAAAAAAAGATAAATATAAATATCAAGTAAACAATAATATCAACAAAGTGTTTATTCTTGACTACTTGAGCATATCAGAGGCCTGATGTATGGAGAAATAGAAACGGAAGCATGTTTCTCATAATTCGCGCACATGAAAAACTTCATGTCCAACCAATCTGTGTTGGGTAACGTAGCATAAATTCAAAAAAAATCCTACGCATATTCAGATTTTCCTATGGAGATACCAGCAACAAGAGAGGGGTGAGTGCATCTTCATACCTTTGAATATCGCTAAGCGGTTGATGGAGTCGTACTCGCGGCGATTCAAATCGCGGTGTGATTCCGATCTAGTGCCGAACCACGGCACCTCCGCGTTCAACACATGTGCAGCCCGGTGACGTCTCCCGCACCTTGATCCAGCAAGGAGGAGGGAGAGGTTGGGGAAAATCTCCGGCAGCATGACGGCGTGGTGTCGATGGAGAGACGAGGTCTCCCGGCAGGGCTTCGCCAAGCACCGTGGGAGAGGAGGAAGAAGGGGGGCTAGGCTGCGCCGAGGGAGAGGGAAAACCGTGTCTCCAACAGCCCCAAATGGGGAGGGGGGCGGCGGCCAGGGAAAACCATGTCTCCAACCCCCACTATTTATAGGAGGAGGGGAGAGGGGTGTGCCACCCCTAGGGTTCCCACCCTAGGTGGTGCGGCAGCCCAGATGGGGAGGGGGGCGGCGGCCAGGGCAGAGAAAATGGGGGCGGCGCCCTAGGTGGGCCTTGGGCCTCCCCTGCGACTAGGGTTTCCCCTCCCTCCCGCCTTCTCTGGTGCGCATGGGCTGGGTGTGGGGCGCACCAGCCCACCTAGGGGCTGGTTCCCTCCCGCACTTGGCCCATGTAGAACTCTGGGGCTTGTGGCCCCTCCCGGTGGTCCCAGCACTTTGCCGGTGGTGCCCAAAACATTTCTGGCGTCCAAACCCATCCATCCTATATATCAATCTTTACCTCTGGACCATTCCGGAGCTCCTCGTGACATCGGACTCCGAACATCCTTCGGTAACCTCGTATAACAATTCCCTATAACCCTAGCGTCATCGAACCTTAAGTGTGTAGACCCTACGGGTTCGGGAGACAAGCACACATGACCGAGACACCTCTCCGGCCAATAACCATCAGCGGGATCTAGATACCCACGGTGGCTCCCACTTGCTCCACGATGATCTCATCGGATGAACCACGATGTCAAGGATTCAATCAATCATGTATACAATTCCCTTTGTTTGTCGGTATAGAACTTGCCCGAGATTCGATCGTCGGTATACATATACCTTGTTCAATCTCGTTACCGGTAAGCCTCTTTACTCGTTCCGTAGCACGTCATCGTGTGACTAACTCCTTAGTCACATTGAGCTCATGATGATGTTCTACCGAGTGGGCCCAGAGATACCTCTCCGTCACGCGGAGTGACAAATCGCGTTTCAGATTCGTACCAACCCAACAAACACTTTTAGAGGTACCCGTAGTGCAACTTTATAGTCACCCAGTTATGTTGTGACGTTTGATACACCCAAAGCACTCCTACGGTATCCGGGAGTTGCACGATCTCACGGTCGAAGGAAAATACACTTGACATTAGAAAAGCTTGAGCATACGAACAATACGATCTAGTGCTACGCTTAGGATTGGGTCTTGTCCATCACATCATTCTCCCAATGATGTGATCCCGTTATCAATGACATCTAGTGCCCATGACCAGGAAACCGTGATCATCTATTGACTAACGAGCTAGCCAACTAGAGGCTTGCTAGGGACACATTGTGATCTATTTATTCACACATGTATTACTGTTTCCTGTTAATACAATTATAGCATGAACAATGGACAATTATCATGAACAAGGAAATATGATAATAACCATTTTATTATTGCCTCTAGGGCATATTTCCAACAGTCTCCCACTTGTACTAGAGTCAGTAATCTAGTTACCTTGTGATGTATCGAACACCCATAGCATTATGTTGTTGATCATGTTTTGCTCGTGGAAGAGGTTTAGTCAACGGGTCTGGAACATTCAGATCCGTATGCACTTTACAAATCTCTATTACTCCACTCTAGACATGGTCCTGGATGGATTTGTAGCGGCGTTTGATGTGCTTCGTCTTCCGGTGAAACTTGGGCTCCTTGGCTATGGCAATGGCCCCAGTGTTATCACAGAAGAGTGTCATTGGACCCGACGAGCTTGGAACCACTCCAAGGTCGGTGATGAGCTCCTTCATCCAAATTCCTTCATGAGCTGCTTCTGAAGCAGCTATGTACTCCGCTTCACATGTAGATGCTGCCACGACTTCTTGCTTGCTGCTGCACCATCTCACTGCCCCACCATTCAACACATATATGTATCCGGTCTATGACTTAGAGTCATTCGGATCTGTGTCGAAGCTAGCGTCGACGTAACCCTTTACGACGTGCTCTTCGTCACCTCCATAAACGAGAAACATCTCCTTAGTCCTCTTCAGGTACTTAAGGATATTCTTGACCGTTGTCCAGTGTTCCATACCGGGATCACTTTGGTACCTCCCTACCAAACTTATGGCAAGGTTTATATCAGGTCTGGTACACAGCATGGCACACATTAGAGAGCCTACGGCTGAAGCGTAGGGGACAGTACTCATCTTCTCTCTATCTGCTACCGTGGTAGGTGACTGAGTCTTACTCAATCTCATACCTTGCAAAATTGGCAAGAACCCTTTCTTTGAGTTTTCCATATTAAACTTCTTCAATATCTTGTCAAGGTATGTACTTTGCAAAAGACCTATGAGGCGTCTCGATCTATCTCTATAGATCTTGATGCCTAATATGTATGCAACTTCTCCAAGGTCCTTCATTGAAAAACTATTTTTCAAATAGGCCTTTATGCTCTCCAACATCTCTATATTATTCCCCATCAATAATATGTCATCCACATACAGTATGAGGAAAGCTACAGAGCTCCCACTCACTTTCTTGTATAGACAGGCTTCTCCGTAAACCTGTATGAACCCAAACGCTTTAATCACCTCATTAAAGCGAATGTTCCAACTCCGAGATGCTTGCACCAGCCCGTAGATGGAGCGCTGGAGCTTGCACACTTTGTTAGCACTCTTAGGGTCGACAAAACCTTTTGGTTGCATCATATACAACTCTTCCTTAAGGTTCCCGTTAAGGAACGCTGTTTTGACGTCCATTTGCCAAATTTCATAATCATAAAAGGCGGCAATTGCTAACATGATTCGGACTGATTTCAGCTTCGCTACGAGAGAGAAAATCTCTTCGTAGTCAATTCCTTGAATTTGTCGAAAACCCTTTGCGACAAGTCGAACTTTATAAATGGTTACATTACCGTTTGCATCAGTCTTCTTCTTGAAGATCCATTTATTTTCTATGGCTCGCCGGTCATCGGGCAAGTCCACCAAAGTCCATACTTTGTTCTCATACATGGATCCTATCTTGGATTTCATAGCTTCAAGCCATTTGTTGGAATCCGGGCCCGCCATCGCTTCTTCATAGTTCGAAGGTTCACCGTTGTCTAACAACATGATTTCCATCACAGGGTTGCCGTACCATTTTGGTGCGGAGCGTGCCCTTGTGGACCTTCGCGGTTCAGTAGTAACTTGATACGAATCTTCATGATCATTACCATTAACTTCCTCTTCAGATGGTGCAGGTGCCACAGGTACAATTTCCCGTGTTGTGCTACTATCCTGTTCGAGAGGGGGTGTAATTACCTCATCAAGATCTACCTTCCTCCCACTTACTTCTTTCGAGAGAAACTCTTTCTCCAGAAAGGATTCGTTTTTGGCAACAAAGGTTTTACCTTCAGATCTAAGATAGAAGGTATACCCAATAGTTTCCTTAGGGTATCCTATGAATACGCATTTCTCCGCTTTGGGTTCGAGCTTTTCTGGTTGAAGTTTCTTCACATAAGCATCGCAGCCCCAAACTTTAAGAAACGACAACTTAGGTTTCTTCCCAAACCATAGTTCATACGGTGTCGTCTCAACGGATTTAGACAGTGCCCTATTTAAAGTGAATGCTGAAGTTTCTAATGCGTATCCCCAAAATGATAGCGATAAGTTGGTAAGAGACATCATAGATCGTACCATATCTAATAAAGTGCAATTACAACGTTCAAACACTCCATTGCATTGCGGTGTGCCAGGCGGCGTCAGTTGTGAAACGATTGCACACTTCCTTAGGTGTGTGCAAATTCGTGACTCAAATGTTCTCCTCCACGATCAGATTGTAGACACTTAATTTTTCTGTCACGTTGATTCCGAACCTCACTCTGAAATTCCTTGAACTTTTTAAATGTCTCATATTTGTGTTTCATCAAGTATATATACCCATACCTACTCAAATCATCGAGGAGAGTGAGAACATAATGATAGCCACCGCGAGCTTCAACGTTCATTAGACCACACACATTAGTATGTATTATTTCCAATAAGTCGGTTTCTCTCTCCATTATTCCTGAGAATGGAGTCTTAGTCATCTTGCCCATGAGGCACGGTTCGCATGTGTCAAATGATTCAAAGTCAAGAGACTCTAATAGTCCATCAGTATGGAGCTTCTTCATGCGCTTAACGCCGATATGACCGAGGCGGCAGTGCCACAAGTATGTGGGACTATCATTATCAACTTTACATCTTTTGGTACTCACACTATGAATATGCGTAACATCACGATCGAGATTCATCAAGAATAAACCATTCACCAGTGGAGCATGACCATAAAACATATCACTCATATAAATAGAACAACCATTATTCTCTGACTTAAATGAGTAGCCGTCTCACATTAAGCAAGACCCTGGTACAATATTCATGCTCAAAGCTCTCGTACTAAATAACAATTATTAAGGTTTAAAACTAATCCCGATGGTAGATGTAGAGGTAGCGTGCCAACGGCGATCACATCGACCTTTGAACCATTCCCGACGCGCATCGTCACCTCGTCCTTGGCCAGTCTCCGCTTATTCCGCAGTTCCTGCTTTGAGTTGCAAATGTGAGCAACAGCACCGGTATCAAATACCCAGGAGCTACTACGAGCGCTGGTAAGGTACACATCAATAACATGTATATCACATATACCTTTAACGTTGCCGGCCTTCTTGTCCGCTAAGTATTTGGGGCAGTTCCGCTACCAGTGACCCTTTCCCTTGCAATAGAAGCACTCAGTCTCAGGCTTGGGTCCGTTCTTTCTCTTCTTCCCGGCATCTGGCTTACCGGGCGCGGCAACAGCTTTGTCGTCTTTCTTGAAGTTCTTCTTACCCTTGCCTTTCTTGAAACTAGTGGTCTTGTTGACCATCAACACTTGATGCTCCTTCTTGATTTCTACTTCTGCAGACTTGAGCATCGAGTACAACTCGGGAATGGTCTTCTCCATCCCTTGCATGTTGTAGTTAAGCACAAAGCCTTTGTAGCTTGGTGGGAGAGACTGGAGGATTCTATCAATTATAGCATCATCCGGAAGTTCGACTCCAAGTGAAGTTAGACGACCGTGTAACCCAGACATTTTGAGTATGTGCTCACTGAGAGAACTGTTCTCCTCCATCTTACAGCTAAAGAACTTGTTGGAGACTTCATATCTCTCGACACGGGCATGAGCTTGAAAAACTAGCTTCACCTCTTGGAACATCTCATATGCAACGTGTTGCTCAAAACGCCTTTGGAGCCCCGTTTCTAAACTGTATAACATGCCACACCTAACCAGAGAGTAGTCATCACTCCGCGTTTGCCAGATGTTCAGAATGTCCGGGGCTGCTGCGGGAGCGGGAGGGTCACCTAGCGGCGCATCAAGGACATAAGCCTTTTTAGCTGCTTCAAGTATGAGCTTCAAGTTGCGAACCCAGTCCGCATAGTTGCTACCATCATCTTTCAGCTTGTTTTTCTCTAGGAATGCGTTGAAATTGAGGTTGACGTTTGCCATCTACAATATTTATAAAGACAACTTTTAGACTAAGTTCATGAGAATTAAGTTCATTTAATCAAATTAAGTATGAACTCCCACTTAAATCGACATCCCTCTAGTCATCTAAGTGATACATGATCCATGTTGACTAACCCGTGTCCGATCATCACGTGAGACGGACTAGTCACCATGCTCAGCAACTTCATGTTGATCGTATTCAACCATACGACTCATGTTCGACCTTTCGGTCTCTTGTATTCGAGGTCATGTCTGTACTCCATCTCCATCTTCGTCTTCAACGACATGATATGGCCATTATCATCTTTGCTCTTTCGATCTCCATCTTCAGGCATCGCATGATCATCATCATCACCGGCGTGACACCATGATCTCCATCATCATGATCTCCATCATCGTGTCTCCGTGAAGTCGTCATGCCAACTACTACTATCACTACTACTATAGCTAACTGTTAGCAATGAAGTAAAAGTAGTAAGCACATGGCGTTGCATCTCATACAATAAATTAAGACAACTCCTATGGCTCCTGCCGGTTGTCATACTCATCGACATGCAAGTCGTGAAACCTATTACAATAACATGATCATCTCATACATCATACATGCAACATCACAACTTTGGCCATATCACATCACATCTCAAACCCTGCAAAAACAAGTTAGACGTCCTCTAATTGTTGTTGCAAGTTTTACGTGGCTGATTTGGGTTTCTAGCAAGAACGCTTTCTTACCTACGTGACATCAACAATGATGATATGCCAAAGCTATTTACCCTTCATAAGGACCCTTTTCATCAAATCCAATCCGACTAGAGTAGGAGAGACAGACACCCGCTAGCCACCTTTATGCACGGTGTGCATGTCTGACGGTGGAACCAGTTTCACGTAAGCGTACATGTAATCTCGGTCCGGGCCGCTTCATCCCACAATACCGTCGGAAAATAATAAGACTAGTAGCGGCAAGCAATTAACAAATCATCGCCCACAACCTTTTGTGTTCTACTCGTGCATAGAATCTACGCATATAAAACCTAGCTCGGATGCCAGTGTTGGGTAACGTAGCATAAATTCAAAAAAAATCCTACGCATATTCAGATCTTCCTATGGAGAGAATAGCAACGAGAGAGGGGTGAGTGCATCTTCATACCTTTGAAGATCGCTAAGCGGAAGCGTTGCTAGAACGCGGTTGATGGAGTCGTACTCGCGGCGATTCAAATCGCGGTGTGATTCTGATCTAGTGTCGAACCACGGCACCTCCGCGTTCAACACACGTGCAGCCCGGTGATGTCTCCCGCACCTTGATCCAGCAAGGAGGAGGGAGAGGTTGGGGAAGATCTTTGGCAGCACGACGGCGTGGTGTCGATGGAGAGACGAGGTCTCCCGGCAGCGCTTCGCCAAGCACCATGGGAGAGGAGGAAGAAGGGGGGCAGGGCTGCGCCGAGGGAGAGGGAAAACTGTGTCTCCAATAGCCCCAAAACCCCCACTATTTATAGGAGGAGGGGAGGGGGTGCACCACCCCTAGGGTTTCCACCCTAGGTGGTGCGCCAGCCTAGATGGCAGAGGGGGCGGCGGCCAGGGCAGGGAAAATTAGGGCGGCGTCCTAGGTGGGCCTTGGGCCTCCCCTACGCCTAGGGTTTCCCCTCCCTCCCTCTCTGGTGCGCATGGGCTGGGTGTGGGGGCGCACCAGCCCACCTAGGGGCTGGTTTCCTCCCACACTTGGCCCATGTAGCCCTCCGAGGCTTGTGGCCCCTCCCGGTGGGCCTCCGGAACCCTTCTGGTGGTCCCGGCACTTTGCCGGTGGTGCCCGAAACATTTCCGGCGTCCAAAACCATCCATCCTATATATCAATCTTTACCTCCGGACCATTCAGGAGCTCCTCGTGACGTCCGGGATCTCATCCGGGACTCCAAATATCCTTCGGTAACCTCGTATAACAATTCCCTATAACCCTAGCGTCATCGAACCTTAAGTTTCACGCCCAAGATGCGACACTATCCTCAATTTGGCACGAGGGCCTCGTCAGGGATAGAAGCGCATCTCGTCGTGTCGCAAGAATGGATATCGTTACAAGTACATGTACTGAAAAGAAGAGATATATAATAGAATTGGCTTACACTCGCCACAAGCTACATCAGAGTCACATCAGTACAATACATAATCATCAAGAAGAAGAGCAGGGTCCGACTACAGACGAAAACAAACGAGAAAATAAGAACGTCGTCCATCCTTGCTATCCCAGGCTGCCGACCTGCAACCCATCCTAGATCGATGAAGAGGAAGAAGAAGAAGAAGCAACTCCGAATGAACAATCAACGCGCTCACGTCGAGTAACCTTTACCTGTACCTGCGACTGGTGTTGTAGCAATCTGTGAGCCACAGGGGACTCAGCAATCTCATTTCCAAAGGTATCAAGACTAGCAAAGCTTAATGGGTGAGGTAAGGTTAAGTGGTGAGGTTGCAACAGCGGCTAAGCATATATTTTGTGGCTAAACTTACGGGTACCAGAAATAAGAGGGGGAAGATCTACGCATAGCGGACGTGAACTACTCATGATCAAATGAATGATCCTAAACACCTACCTACGTCAGACATAACCCCACCGTGTCCTCGATCGGAGAAGGAACTCACGAAAGAGACAGTCACGGTTACGCACACATTTGACATCATTTTAAATAATTAACTTCAAGTTATCTAGAACCAGTGTTAAACAAAGTTTCCACGTTGCCACATAACCGCGGGCACGGCTTTCCGAAAAGATAAAACCCTGCAGGGGTTCTCCAACTAGTCCATCACAAATTACCACAAGCCTCATAGAAATCCTCGATCACGACACCCGCAATCTCCTCGAATTCCTTAGTGGAAAACCTGAACTCTGAGATTACCCAAAGCATCACCGAAATCCCGATGCACAAGATATCTCGTCAAAGGTAAAACTAATCCAGCAAGACCGCCCGACGTGTCGATGATCCCGATAGGAGCCTCGTATCTCGTTCTCAGGACACGACGGATGGAACTAGTTACGAGTGCCAAACCTCGAGTTTCCTCGTGGTGGCCCCGCAGGCAGACCGTTTGGGACCAACACCATCAGCACTGGCCCCCCTGTTTATGTAAAATTACTCCTCGGGTTCATGACGCCCTATGCATTTAAGTGTTAACAAAATTATTATTTTGGGAAAATGTAGAACCAATGTTGGGCCTTGCCAGAACAGCTTTAATCTAAAACGAATTATCAAGGGGGTCCCCATAACAACCCCGATCGTGTTAGGAGCGCTCATTTATGGAACATAACATCGGTAGCCGGAACTAAGGGGGCAAAGGTGCAACAAAACACCAGGCTAGAAAGGCCAAGCCTTCCACCTTTTACCAAGTATATAGGTGCATTAAATTAAATAGCATTTAAATATGGTGATATAACAAGGAACCCATGTTATCACATGGAAGCAACTACACCTGCAACTAGCAACGCTAACAACATGGTTAAGCAAGCGATAACATAGCCAATCAGTGGTTTGCTAGGTCGAACAGGTTGAAGGTTATCATGGCATTGTTGAGAGGCTGATATTTAACATGTGGTAGGCAACGAGACATAAACGATAGAAGCGATAAAAACTAGCATGGCAATGATAGTAATGGTATCTGGGGAAATCGTCATCTTGCCTGAGATCCCGCTTGGAAGAAGAATGACTCGGTGGACCAGACGAACAGACGTAGTTGAACGGGTCCTCACATTCCGACACGCTTGCGGAACTCTATCGAGATGGACCAAATAGGAAACAAACATCAACACAGATATTAACCACACGATGCACAATATGATGCACAACCTACTATGATGCATGATCAGTTCAACGATGCAAGGGATGGCATGGCAATTCACCTCACACAAACTCTACACATTAAGTGAAGCTTGATATGCAACGCGTTACATATCAACGAAACTTCATGCTTAATTATTTAATTCACTCCCGTTTATTTACACGACCATGTTTAATGTTGTTTAACATGGCAAGGGGTGAAGCGGGGATCCTACAAGTCCTCCTAGTCGGTTAGCACACGGAGCCTAGAACGGAGCTACGTTACAAGAGACAAGCAACACAAAAATATTATGCAATGAATGCGTCATGCATGGAAGATCATCAACACCACGGCAAGAAGAGAAAGAAACACATGTCGCCACGGCGAGCGAGAGGGAACCATGGCGGTAAAATGGAGACGATGCCACGGCAACGTTCCTATCCCGATAAGTCATCGAGATATCGTGCCAACGTATAGGAAGCGTGTGCGGGAACGCAAAATAAAGATGGGGTGATCCCGCTACCGGGTTCCCATGTGTCGGGGCACAACATAAGAGGGACAACGTGCAACGGGCAACATAAGGCGCAAACATACATACATCTCATACAACACATGCATTCGTTTCACGACAAAGTCCCATCGGTATAGCTTCAAAGCGTGCATATCGGAGGGGTTCGGTTCGGTGAAGGAGAACAACGATCGTTGTGGAAGTAGTGGAAGACGTGGTACTCCGGTCTTGTCGACGGTAGTCGTTCTCTTGGCGTCGGCACAGGTCTTCGGCGTCGGTAGTCGAACACGTTCCGGGGGTCATCGAGGACGTAGTTGAACACGGCGATCTTGTCGACGACCCACAACGGCGGGGATGGTGCATGCGGCGACGGCACGCGACACAACAGCAACTACAGCAAACTACATCGGCACACTACGGCAAGCAGGCAAGCTGGCAGCAACATCATCTACAACAAGCTAACAGCCGAGCAAAGCCACAGCAGGCAAGCCACAGCGGCAGCAAGGCATGGCACAGCACTCGGCAACAACAGGGACAGGAAGCATGCACAGCAAGCACTAGCAAGCATCGGCCAACAAGCAACCAGCAACGGGCAGCACAACAACGGCTAGCATCAGCAGCATAGCAACGGCAAGGCATTGGCAGCAGCAGCAAGAGCAAGCAGCAATGCAACACACGGCAAGCAGGAGGCAGGGGAACGGCGGCTTGGCTCTTGCAGCAGCAACAGCATCAAAGCAACCAGCAAGCACATGCAACGCGAGCATGCGCAGCAACACCTCAAGCGAGCATGGGAATGGAGGAGGTCGGGACCGTGCAGGCTTTGCAGCGGAGCATCGGGCGGCCATGGCGAGGAGGAGGGAGGCCAGGGTGACGGGGACTGCTGGAGGCGGCAGCGCGGCCATGGCGAGGGCGAGGCCGAGGGGCCCTGGCGCGTGGGCGAGCTAGGGGGGGGCACAGCGCAGGGAGGCGACCAGCTGAGGCCGGTGCGGCGACGGGGAGGCGCGGGCGACGGCAGGTGTCCTGCTAGCGCGCGGGGCTCGCGGCGAGGCGGCGCCCGGGAGGCTCGCGAGGTTGGGCAGGGAGGCTGCGACCGGGGCAGCGAGTTTGTGAGGGCCAGGACGAGCACGCGGGGAACTCGGGGGCGAGGGTGGCGCCCGGGATCCAGGGGACATGGAGGGGATCGGGCAGGGAATCGGGACGAGCAGCGCGGCAGCTGACGGCGCTAGGAGGACGAGAGGGATCGGGAGGATCCCTCCTCGCTAGGGCAACAAGGGCCTGCTGGGCCTGGGCCAGCTCGGTCAGGAGCTGGGGTCTCTCCCTCTCTCTCTTTTGCCTTTTTTTAAATCAGAAAATAAACACAAAAGAAAAAGGGTTTTAACAAAACGAAAAAATGCCTTTTGACTCCTTTTTAAAAAAAATATACCCCAACTATAAAATAGATTGGGTATTTTTTTTAAATGAATAAAAAATAAAACCTTTCTTAAAGAATAAAACAAAACCCTTTTTAACAAAAGGATAAAATAAACCCCTTTTATAAATAAAAGGGTCTCTTGTTTTAAAAAACAACAAAAGGTAAAAATAAAGCAAACCCTAGGGGTTGCCCCCACATTTAATAAAAGGACATTTTAAAAGAAGACGAATTTTTAAATGGGGGCTTAATGACTGAAATCTTTTACGCCACCACAAAAATAGAATAAGAGAGGAGAAAACGTTTACATGCTCGGTGCAACAAGGTTTGAAGCGGCTCTGTTGCACCCACTCTCGTCACGCCAACGAACAACGCCACACTCACAAGCACTCACAAGCAACATCACGGAGCACCAAGCAACACTGACAAAACACAGTTGACATGATGCCATGCATGATGCGATGATGCAAACTAAATGATGATGCAACAAACGAAAAATAACCACACGACGGAAACGGAAAGAAAGGGGGATCTTCTGGAACGTCGGTCTCGGGCTGTCACAACTCTCCTACACTACAAGAGGATCTCGCCCAGAGATCCAAGAATGAAAGAGGGGAGAGAATGAGAAAGCACAAGAGGTAAAACTCAGTCTCTTCTTTGACAAACGAGTGACACCAACAATCATTGAAGGTTGAAAAGATATGAGGACTGACATGAGAAAGAAGCAAGAATTCACGGAAAATTTTGGCAGCACTTCGGTAGGAAAATGGGACAAAAAATTCGATAAGAAGAGAGAATTAGACAATGTTCACAACAAACAAGTAAATAGAACAAGGGAACACCATGATCTTGATAGAACAACATAATAGACCCAAATGAGCAACATCACAATGCCTCCGGAACAAGAGAATATGAACTAGCTCAAGCGGGAGAAGAGAATAAAGAAAGAATGCCAACTATCATCACAATAGGATTGAAGAGCCTCCGGACAGAGAATCGACGTAGTGGTTGGAAAACCACCAACGAAAAACACGATGGTAGTGGGCTTATGAAAATCATCTCAACAAATATGAGGTGACAACCAACCACTAAAACAAATCAAAACTTCTTACACCAAGAGGATACGTTGAGAACTTGGATTAATGACAAGCACCATGATAGCACAGTCCATAGGAAAAGCTTTAGGTGAAATCCAAACCAAGATAGCTCAATGAAGAAATCATGGGTTGAAAAAAAATGTCTCATGATCATAGAATTGCTGGGTTTAATTATCTCATTCTTGAAAGGAAAACTCTTCGAGGCTCCTACACTAACAATAATGCTATAATACCACCTCAAAGGATAAGGGAAGAACAAAAGCACTTGGAAATGCAAGAGAAATGATAATTGAGGTTCTCCAACAAGAATCTTGAAGAACACTTGAGAATGGATTGAAACCTTGATGAACCACCATGAAGGACCTCCGTATACAAATGAATGGTGCAACGATATGAAGGTCGAAATAATATGATTATGACCTTACCAAGATTTAGATGAAGCCTCACAAAGAGATACTTAAAAGAACTTGGAACTTCGGAAAAAAAGATAAGCACTTGAGAAAAGAATTGATATCACGAGCCACTCTGAAAGAAGAATTGAAATCACTATGAACAAGAATAAGAATTACGTTATGCTTATCCTTCATCAAGTTTTAATTGATGACAAGCAACGGATTTAGCATACAACTTATTATTCTTGAAAGAAACTTGAAGAGAGAGATAGGTAAGCACCACTTGAAGTTTAATTGAAAGAAGCACCGGTAAGAATTCACATTGAATGGGAAAACCAAGAATTAATGGAGATACATGAGAATGAAGAGATCATGATCCACGTGAAAGAAAACTTGAACAAGGCGCCGGAATAAACGAGAGACGAACGAAGAGACAACAATTAAGAAGAATTTAGGATGAAGATGAAAGCTGAGAACGAAGAATCTTCTAAAATGATGGCCTTCGGAGGATCGAGAAATGAACACAACTCAGAAAAGCACCGGATAGCAAGAAATGGATAATCATGATTGGCACAATTAAGATGATGGCACCAGGCTGAAATAATGAATCTTCTAGAGAATGAACCAAGATTTTGAGAGAAACACTCCTTCAAATTGCAAGCTGAGAATGCTGACGAGAAACAACACCACGAATAACTCAGGCACTCTGGAATAAAGAAGAATGCAAGGTTGAGCCAAATATGAGAATTAATTCAAATTTAACTTGAAGAAGGGATATGACTGATGAAATTCATACTTACATCATAGTTGAAAAGAATTAATGATCTCCGGGAAAAAATTAAAAGAGCTAGGAAAGATCCTGGGAAAGAACCTGTGGGTTATGGTCCGACTCAAAGAAACCACCGTTGAAAAGATTGAAAGAAAGATTGAATGCACTGGTACAAATGAAAACTCGATGAGGTTAGCACCCCAAAATAAATGAAAGAATTGAAAACAAGAATTTCTGAGATAACTTCAGCACTCCGGATAGACTAGAGAGAAATGAACAACATGATAGGCTGATAAGAATCTCCAACATAGGAAGAATTACAAGGATGAATAGGATATGAAGACATGGATAATTAAATTAAATTCACCGAAAAAGATAACAAGACTAAATAAGGGTGAACATGAAGCTCCTGAGAATCTTCACAACGAATCACCGGATAAGAGAGAAAAGAACAGAAAGCGGAAGCACAATGAAAAGAAAACTCTTGGATGAAAATTGAATCACTGAGAAAAAAGGTGGGAGGGCGGGGAGAAATAAAGACAATTCGGGACAGATGAGATGAACTCCGCAAAGAATAGAAAGATTGATCTTGCAAAATAGGAGAGGATGGAATTCACTTGGAGAGAAACACATCGGTTGGATGGAGTTAACATGACAACTCCGGTTGACAAGAATTGATAAGACATTTGATTAAGCAAAAGGATTAGCACTCTCATAGAAATATGAGAACCGCTCTTGGAAAGATATGAAATCACCATCTGACATCGAAGCAACTTGAATTACCATATTCCAACAAAACAAAGGGTGAGGCTTATGAAACAAGCCAGAACAACCTCATGAGAAAGATTTCGTCCGATATTTTTGTGGACAGGATCGCACGGGCTCGATCCTTACAGTAGCCATCAAGTGCAAGGCAGTGCACCCGACATACGAAGCGTCCCCGAGTCGTAGCAAGCTACAAGGACTCTTTAAGACACAACGTGTACCGCTGTAAGTCGACCGTCAACAAACGAATCCACTAGATGTCGAACCCCAACCTAACATCATGCATTTGTTGGAAGATTGTCCTATAAGCAACTACTTGAATTCCCACCTAAGAATTCCCGAAATATCTGGTCATGCAATCTGGTACACGGATACAAGGAGTAATATTCACACCACTCCTATACTAACCCGTCACCTGTATCACATCCGTCAACACACAACCAGAATCTCGGACCTTCATCTACAACAGACCCTCGTGATCACAACGATACAAAGTATGGCAGTACTCCCGAACAATCTGCACCAGTAGTGGAGACATCGGGGTTATCTCGCCACTACTAGTATTGAAGCAATTACGAACATCCTTCATTCTGAGATACTAAGAAATCTGAATCATAACGATGTGCTCAAGAATCCCCTAGAGCTCAACTCCCCGAAAGAAAATCAAGTCAGACAGGAGGCACCAAGACATAACTCCATCACATCGGCATCATATATATTCCAAAAATATCCGCGTGATCCTAAAAAAATTTTGAGTGAGAAGAGGAGTAGAATAAATTATTACGTCAAGATTCCTCACCACAGCATAGAAGAGGAGAAAAAAGAATCCTACTCTCCGATATATAACTAGACTCAAAGCAGTTTTTGACTAGACTCGACTCGGCCAAGTTCGATCAATCAAGGGGGCTCCTAGGTCGGTACTGCTCTGATACCAACTTGTCACGCCCAAGATGCGACCCTATCCTCAATTTGGCACGAGGGCCTCGTCAGGGATAGAAGCGCATCTCGTCGTGTCGCAAGAATGGATATTGTTACAAGTACATGTACTGAAAAGAAGATATATATAATAGAATTGGCTTACACTCACCACAAGCTACATCAGAGTCACATCAGTACAATACATAATCATCAAGAAGAAGAGCAGGGTCCGACTACGGACGAAAACAAACGAGAAAATAAGAACAACGTCCATCCTTGCTATCCCAGGCTGCCGGCCTGGAACCCATCCTAGATCGATGACGAAGAAGAAGAAGAAGCAACTCCAAATGAACAATCAACGCGCTCACGTCGAGTAACCTTTACATGTACCTGCAACTGGTGTTGTAGCAATCTGTGAGCCACAGGGGACTCAGCAATCTCATTTCCAAAGGTATCAAGACTAGCAAAGCTTAATGGGTGAGGTAAGGTTAAGTGGTGAGGTTGCAACAGCGGCTAAGCATATATTTTGTGGCTAAACTTACGGGTACCAGAAATAAGAGGGGGAAGATCTACGCATAGCGGACGTGAACTACTGATGATCAAATGAATGATCCGGAACACCTACCTACGTCAGACATAACCCCACCGTGTCCTCGATCGGAGAAGGAACTCACGAAAGAGACAGTCATGGTTACGCACACAGTTGGCATTATTTTAAAAATTAACTTCAAGTTATCTAGAACTAGTGTTAAACAAAGTTTCCACGTTGCCACATAACCGCGGGCACGGCTTTCCGAAAAGATTTAACCCTGCAGGGGTGCTCCAACTAGTCCATCACAAATTACCACAAGCCGCATAGAAATCCTCGATCACGACACTCGCAATCTCGTCGGATTCCTTAGTGGAAAACCTCAACTCTGAGATTACCCAAAGCATCACCGGAATCCCGATGCACAAGATATCTCGTCAAAGGTAAAACTAATCCAGCAAGGCGCCCGACGTGTCGACGATCCCGATAGGAGCCGCGTATCTCGTTCTCAGGACACGACGGATGGAACTAGCTACGAGTGCCAAACCTCGAGTTTCCTCGCAGTGGTCCCGCAGGCAGACCGTTTGGGACCAACATCGTCAGCACTGGCCCCCCCTGTTTATGTAAAATTACTCCTCGGGTTCATGACGCCCTATGCATTTCAGTGTTAACAGAATTATTATGTTGGGCAAATGTAGAACCAATGTTAGGCCTTGCCAGACCAGCTTTAATCTAAAACGAATTATCAAGGGGGTCCCCATAACAACCCCGATCGTGTTAGGAGCGCTCATTTATGGAACAAAATAGCGGTAGCCGGAACTAAGGGGGCAAAGATGGAACAAAACACCAGGCTAGAAAGGCCAAGCCTTCCACCTTTTACCAAGTATATAGGTGCATTAAATTAAATAGCATTTAAATATGGTGATATAACAAGGAACCCATGTTATCACATGGAAGCAACTACACCTGCAACTAGCAACGCTAACAACATGGTTAAGCAAGCGGTAACATAGCCAATCAGTGTTTTGCTAGGTCGAACAGGTTGAAGGTTATCATGGTATTGTTGAGAGGCTGATATTTAACATGTGGTAGGCAACGAGACATAAACGATAGAAGCGATAAAAACTAGCATGGCAATGATAGTAATGGTATGTGGGGAATGGTCATCTTGCCTGAGATCCCGCTTGGAAGAAGAATGACTCCGTGGAGCAGACGAACAGACGTAGTCGAACGGGTCCTCACATTCCGACACGCTTGTGGAACTCTATCGAGACGGAGCAAACCGGAAACAAACATCAACACAGATATTCACCACACGATGCACAACATGATGCACAACCTACTATGATGCATGATCAGTTCAACGATGCAAGGGATGGCATGGCAATTCACCTCACACAAACTCTACACGTTAAGTGAAGCTCGATATGCAATGAGTTACATATCGATGAAACTTCACGCTTAATTATTTAATTCACTCCCGTTTATTTACACGACAATGTTTAATGTTGTTTAACATGGCAAGGGGTGAAGCGGGGATCCTACAAGTCCTCCTAGTCGGTTAGCACGCGGAGCCTAGAACGGAGCTACGTTACAAGAGACAAGCAACACAAAAATATTATGCAATGAATGCGTCATGCATGCAAGATCACCAACACCACGGCAAGAAGAGAAAGAAACACATGTCGCCACGGCGAGCGAGAGGGAACCATGGCGGTAAAACGGAGACGATGCCACGGCAACGTTCCAATCCCGATAACTCATCGAGATATCGTGCCAACGTATAGGAAGCGTGTGCGGGAACGCAAAATAAAGATGGGGTGATCCCGCTACCGGGTTCCCATGTGTCGGGGCACAACATAAGAGGGACAACGTGCAACGGGCAACATACGGCGCAAACATACATACATCTCATACAACACATGCATTCGTTTCACGACAAAGTCCCATCGGTATAGCTTCGAAGCGTGCATATCGGAGGGGTTCGGTTCGGTGAAGGAGAACAACGATCGTTGTGGAAGTAGTGGAAGACGTGGTACTCCAGTCTTGTCGACGGTAGTCGTTCTCTTGGCGTCGCCACAGGTCTTCAGCGTCGGTAATCGAACACGTTCTGGGTGTCATCGACGACGTAGTTGAACACGGCGATCTTGTCGACGACCCACGATGGCGGGGATGGTGCATGCGGCGACGGCACGCGACACAACAGAAACTACAGCAAACTACATCGGCACACTACGGCAAGCAGGCAAGCTGACAGCAACATCATCTACAGCAAGCAAACAACCGAGCAAAGCAACTAGCATCTGGCAGCAGCAAGTACGTCAGGCAGCAGCACAGCAGGCAAGCCACAGCGGCAGCAAGGCATGGCACAGCACTCGGCAACAACAGGGACAGGCAGCATGCACAACAAGCACTAGCAAGCATCGGCCAACAAGCAACCAGCAACGGGCAGCACAACAACGGCTAGCATCAGCATCATAGCAACGGCAAGGCATTGGCAGCAGCAGCAAGAGCAAGCAGCAATGCAACACACGGCAAGCAGGAGGCAGGGGAATGGCGGCTTGGCTCCTGCAGCAGCAACAGCATCAAAGCAACCAGCAAGCACAGGCAACGCGAGCATGCGCAGCAACACCTCAAGCGAGCACGGGAATGGAGGAGGTCGGGACCGTGCAGGCTTGGCAGCGGAGCATCGGGCGGCCATGGCGAGGAGGAGGGAGGCCAGGGCGACGGGGACTGCTGGAGGCGGCGGCGCGGCCATGGCGAGGGCGAGGTCGAGGGCCCTGGTGCGCCGGCGAGCTAGGGGGCAGTGCAGCGCGGGGAGGTGACCAGCTGAGGCCGGCGCGGCGACGGGGAGGCGCGGCGACGGGGAGGCGCGGCGAGGCGGTGCCCGGGAGGCCGGCGAGGTCGGGCCGGGAGGCTACGACCGGGGCGGCGAGTTTGCGAGGGCGAGGGCGAGCACGCGGTGAACGCGGGGGCGAGGGGACCTGGAGGGGATCGGGCAGGGAATCGGGACGAGCAGCGCGGCACCTGACGGCGCTAGGAGGACGAGAGGGATCGGGAGGATCCCTCCTCGCTAGGGCAAGAGGGGCCTGCTGGGCCTGGGCCAGCTCGGTCAGGGGCTGGGGTCTCTCCCTCTCTCTCTCTTTTGCCTTTTTTTTAAATCAGAAAACAAACAAAAAAGAAAAAGGGTTTTAACAAAATAAAAAAAATGCCTTTTGACTCCTTTTAAAAAAAAAATATACCCCAACTATAAAATAGATTGGGTGTTTTTTTAAACGAATAAAAAATAAAACCTTTCTTAAAGAATAAAACAAAACCCTTTTTAACAAAAGGATAAAATAAACCCCTTTTATAAACAAAAGGGTCTCTAGTTTTAAAAAACAACAAAATGTAAAAATAAAGCAAACCCTAGGGTTGCCCCCACATTTAATAAAAGGACATTTTAAAGAAGACGAATTTTTAAACGGGGGCTTAATGACTGAAATCTTTTACGCCAGCACAAAAATAGAATAAGAGAGGAGAGAAGGTTTACGTCCTCGGTGCAACAGGGTTTGAAGCGGCTCTGTTGCACCCACTCTTGTCACGCCAACGAACAACTCCACACTCACAAGCACTCACAAGCAACATCACGGAGCACCAAGCAACACCGACAAAACACAGTTGACATGATGCCATGCATGATGCGATGATGCAAACTAAATGACGATGCAACAAACGAAAAATAACAACACGACGGAAACGGAAAGAAAGGGGGATCTTCTGGAACGTCGGTCTCGGGCTGTCACATTAAGTGTGTAGACCCTACGGGTTCGGAAGACAAGCAGACATGACCGAGACACCTTTCCGGCCAATAACCATCAGCGGGATCTAGATACCCATGGTGGCTCCCACATGCTCCATGATGATCTCATCCGATGAACCACGATGTCAAGGACTCAATCAATCCCGTATACAATTCCCTTTGTCTGTCGGTATAGAACTTGCCCGAGATTCGATCATCGGTATACCTATACCTTGTTCAATCTCGTTACCGGTAAGTCTCTTTACTCGTTCCGTAGCACGTTGTCGTGTGACTAACTCCTTAGTCACATTGAGCTCATGATGATGTTCTACCGAGTGGGCCCAGAGATACCTCTTCGTCACGTGGAGTGACAAATCCCGATCTCGATTCGTACCAACCCAACAGACACTTTCAGAGGTACCCGTAGTGCACCTTTATAATCACCCAGTTACGTTGTGACGTTTGATACACCCAAAGCACTCCTACGGTATCCGGGAGTTGCAGAATCTCACGGTCGAAGGAAAAGACACTTGACATTAGAAAAGCTTTAGCATACGAACAATATGATCTAGTGCTACGCTTAGGATTGGGTCTTGTCCATCACATCATTCTCCCAATGATGTGATCCCGTTATCAATGACATCTAATGCACAAGACCAGGAAACCATGATCATCTATTGACTAACGAGCTAGCCAACTAGAGGCTTGCTAGGGACACATTGTGATCTATTTATTCACACATGTATTACTGTTTCCTGTTAATACAATTATAGCATGAACAATAGACGATTATCATGAACAAGGAAATATGATAATAACCATTTTATTATTGCCTCTAGGGCATATTTCCAACAATCTGGAAAATCTGTCACCTCCTTCACCTTGCACAGATCACCGCACCAACAACGCACTACTTCCACCCCCCGAGGCAAACTCGCACTCTTCATTTTCCTAGGCCTAATGCTTTGATCTAAGCAAGGCAAACTCATAATGACTAGAGCGTTTGTGTTTTCAAGTGTGGCTGGATGTTGGAGGACGACAGTCCAATGCCTCCTTTTATAGACTCAGATGACAAGGGCAATGGCGGGAAAACAAGGCGGGAAAGAAATAACGGGAAAGAAATTAGCGGGAAAGAAATGGCGGGAAACGAGGCAGGAAAGAAATGGCGGGAAACGAGGCGGGAAAGAAATGGTGCAAAAGCCTGGCAGGAAATGGAGGCGGGAAAGAAATGGCGGGAAAAATTATAGAGGGGCAATTTTCATATCGTGGACATAAATAATTGTGCATTACGTGGCAAAAAAAATACCATGCACTTATTGGCTTACCAACACCAATTAGTATTAGTTGGTCGTGGCAAAAAAAATACCATGCACTTATTGGCTTACCAACACCAATTAGTATTAATTGGTCATGGCTAGGCCGATTAGTACTAATCGGGCTAGCTAAGGCCGATAGGTGCCCACTTGCAAAGCCGATAGGCCTGTCGGCCTAGCCATGGCTGATAGGGACTCATTAGTCTTGGCTAGGCCGACACGATCACATTTTTGAAAAAAATTCAAATGACGTGATATTTTTCAAATTCAATAAAAAATGCAATATTTAAAAAAATAGCATAAACTAGTGGTAGACAAAACAGAGCAATAGCCGACCATCTAGGTGTCCACCGGCGTGGCGGCCCCATCCTCGTGGTCGAGGGCATCCTCTCCTCCATGTTGTATTAGAGCAACTCCAATAGAGCCATCTATTTCGTGGGCCGCGTGGACAAAACGGATGGCCCAACGTGTCGACCCATTACCAAAATGCGTCCGCCTCGCGTCTGTGTCGACCCATTTTTGGTCCAAATTTGAAACTGAAATGCATCGGTGCACACACGAAGTGGACGCGCGCTCGCCGTCTCGGTGTCCATCCCAACCACCCACGGTCAACATTATTAATGACGGTCCCCTCCTCGGGCCATGCGTCAGCGGCCGCGGTCGACCTTTTTTAATCGTCCGTGCGACGGGTTCCGCCTCATCTGCTTCCAGCACCCACCCGTCCCCAACTCGCCACATCGTCGACGACCAAACCCCAGTCGCGTGCCATGGTCGGCTCCTTCCAAAACAAAGGCAAGGCCCCCTCTACCCCCGCGCCATCTCCCCGTCAGCGTCTTCCCGCCGGCCTCGCCAGCGTGTCAACGTCCCCGTGCACCAAGCGCGGTGGCACTGGGAGCACCGAGTGCCGCTGCCTTACCCCGACGTCACCCTCCCGCAACACTGGCATCTGGATCCGGAGAGGATCCCCGTGCTAGCCGTGCCGCGGTCGGCTCGTTGCACACGGAGGAGGTGACTTGACGTCGGCGTCTGCTTACGCCGGAGGAGCGGCAAAGACCTGCCAACGCGGCCGACTTCCCTCATTGGGAGCTCTGGTTCGCGGTAGAGCACGAGGAGCAGCGGCGGCGTGGTGTGGGCGACGTGCAGCCAGGAGGCCTTCCGCCGCCCACTACTGTCGTCAGCGAGGAGGACCAGGAGGCGGAGGCCGCCTACCAGACCGCGATGGTAGCTGTGCTCCGCGAGAGCGAGGAGGAAGAGCGGTGCAAGCCCAGCGAGGAGGAGGCGACCTACCAGCAGCGGCTCGCGGAGGCCATCGCGTTGTTGGCCGCCGGCGACTGCGTCGTGCCACCTCCGCCGAAGACAGAGCCATAGAGCTGCAGGAGGTCTACTAGTGCACCGGTTGTGTCCGCGAGTGGGTCAATGTGCCGCCCATCTAGTTGGGTGCGACGCTGAAGCAGGAGCAAGCCTACCTCGAGCAGTGGAAGACGGAGCACCTGCGGGTGGAGCGCGCCAAAGGCCGTCGGCTGATGGAGCTAAAGGAGGCGGAGAAGGAACGACAGGAGATGAAGGAGGAGGAGCGCGCCCGTGTTGCTGCGCTCCCACTGCCACCAGCACAACCCGCGTCGTCTGTCCCACTAACACAGCCCGCGCCGTCGGGATAGACGACGGAGGCGCATGCAGCTGCCCTCTGGAGCACAACGTTCCCCTTGGCCGGCCTGCACCTACGCCGGTCGACCTTACCAGCCCCGACGACGACGCCTAGGGTTGTCTCCTAGTTTAGGTTTTTTTTATGTTTAATTAGTGTAATGGGACGCATAGACTCTCGCCGCCTTCGTGGCCGGCTTTTAAGTTTAATTATTCTTATTTATTATTTTCATAAATGCTTTATATATATTTTTCGCACACCGGTAAAAATGGGTCGGGCCAGCGTTTGGCTCATGCGTCGATCCAAACGTCGAAGCGAATATTGGTGTTCGCTGAGCCGACCTCAACGGATAAAAAGCGGATAAAATGTCCGTTGTTTGTGTAGGCCGGTTAGAGTTGCTCTTAGTGTGTCTACGGCAGCAGCAGTCTGGGCATCATCCAGCTTGAAAAAAGCACGCATTCCACTGCAACGACTTCGTCAGGAAGTTGGTCCTTGAAGCGGGCTGCAAAATCATCAGCGGCCTTCATTGGTTATGTCATGTCCGTCCTGGACGATTCCGAGCGTGAAATGCATGCGGCAGATTGCAACTTCCGCCTGCTTTGCCGCCGGTGCTTGCTTGGCGCGGCAGCCCTACAGGCGAGCACTTGAGAGCGGTTTTTCAAGAAAAAAAATAAGCAACCCCTGTCCGACCATGTAACTTAACTACTTACATGATCCCTTCAAAAAGAAACTAGTTATATCTGACAGAGACTTAAAATGGACAATGTTTTTCACCGCATGATTTAAATGAAAACCCAACATGATTTAACTGTTTATTAAGCCACTGTGTATCATGTCATCCGAAAAGGGGGAAAACCGCCGTACTTATGAAGAACAGTTATCAAATGCAGTATTTATGAGCTCACACGCTACATCTTGAAAAATAATCTTGACAGCTGACCATTAGTTGCTTTCTGATGATCACATAAGCTATTTACTGTTTGTCAAGCTTTCTGCTTGCGCCCCCTTGAAACTCGAACCCAGCCTGAGTTAGCAGCATTGCTTTCGGATACGTCACCTGCTTGTGTGATTCGATCCCTGCTTGATTCAGCAGCCTTCCCCTTGCACCTGTTATCAATAGGTTCCAAAGCTATGTAATAACCTCGCTGTGGAGTTCCATCTATAGTTTTCCATCTGTAAATGAGACAACAAAAGGGCCATGTTTAAGTGAATAAATTTTGCAGGTGTAGAAACAACTAGTCATAAAGCAAGAGTAAATCGACCAATGAGTTGCTTTTATGGAACACAATTTCACTCGACCAAGCTCTCTTTGTGAATGCAGAATTCCCATAATTCCTAAACGTCCCCGTCTACTGAACATCTTTTTAGAATAGAGGTTCTAGTGCCAGAAAAAACAGAGTTTTTACAATAGAGGTTCTAGTGCCAGAAAAAACAGAGTTGATGTCACTTTGGAGTCCAAGTTCACTTCATAAAATATGGTGACTCTTGTTATATACTATCAAATACTCCCTCCGTACTTAAATATAAGTCTTTTAAGATATTTCACTAGGTGTCTACATATGAAGCAAAATAAATGAATCTATATTTTAAAATATGTCTATATACATCCGTATGTAGTTCATTAGTTGAACCTCTAGAAAGACTTATATTTAAGAACGGAGGGAGTATCAAATATGTAGTATGGTTATCATATTAACTAGTTAACTTGCCTCATCTGCTTATTCTAAGATACATATTCGAACTGAAATCACCTAGAGACATTCTAACAAGAGAAACTTCATGTTGTACGTGAATCTAAAATAATTCCGCCAAATACATACTCGGCAGCCACTCAGTGGCATCCCCTAGTCAGGCCTATCTAACGATGCGGGTGTCCTACAGTACTTCTCAGAGATCCGGACTGGTATGTACAGCAAGAAAATTAGTTAAAATGCTCTAGTAATAAGTGAGTATAACATAATAACCTGGCAGACGCCTCAGCGGTAAGATAGCTGGAGATCCCACATTGAAGGTAGGTGTGACTGAAACCACATGTTCTTTTTCCATCAAATTTAGCCACTCCTTGTACGGCCTTGTTCCTCATGTTCACAGCAAACACAACTGCCCTTCGGCTCATCTCTTTAGCCTTGGCCATGATGTAAACAACATCACCATCATGCAGGCTCAGAACAGGGTGACCTCCCTCGAGTTTCTCAAAGGCAGTCCGAGTTCCCTGACCATCCAGTACGTCATCAAGCAATACACAATAACTCTGGTCCACTTGTATCTTGAACAAATCGAGTGTGCGATCCTGCTGCCAGTTCTGCCACGGCTCCATCATTTTCCATGTGGTGGCTTCGAAATATTTGGTAGTCAAAGTGGCGTTGAAGGCTACTTGGCGCCGTTTGAACTTCACCCGCATCTCAAAGAAGTTGATATGGCCTTCCACGATGGCAATGTCTCGAGCACACTGTGGGGCGCCTTCGTGCCTCTTGTTCAAAGGCGGCGGCAACGGGCAGTACCGAAGAACAGTGCGGCCGGTGAACACCTCACAGAACAGAATGCCGTTCCATACGTCGATCCAGGCCACCAGACCATCTTTGCCTCCGATAACCAGCACCTTGCTTGTAAGAATGCGCGAGAATCTCTCTGGTTTATCAACATGCATCAGCCTGGTGCTCCATGTCCAAGTCCTGGAGTCAAATTGGTGGAGGTCATACTGCCCGTGGACGCCTGCCCAGTGGATGGCGGCGATGATATAACTGTCGTCATCACGGCGCACAATGCCCGCTGAGCGGTCGGCAAAGACGAAGGAGTTGGCGTCGGCGAGCCGGCGAAGAGTTGGCTTGGTGCCGGCCTGGTAGACATAGTAATGATTGATGTAACCGGTGGGGCTGAGGTGCTTCTGAGGGCCAACGGCGGCGCGGAGGAGGACCAGGTCGTCCTCGGCGGCGATGACCAAGGGAGTATTGGTGAACTCGCGGGGTTCCACCCCATTGGAGTGGACCGTGAAGCAGGAGACGCGCGGCGGGTGGGCGATCCAGAAGGTAACCCGGATGCGGTGGTCCTTAAAGAAGGGGGCATCGGCGGTGGTGGCGTTGATGCGGTCGTCGATGTAGGCATCTACGTCGAGAAGGATCGACTGGGGAAAAGAGTCCAGATCGTGGGGGTGGGTAGGCGACCGGACGTCCTCCACTTCCTGGTCGTCGTCATCGTCCTCCTCGTCATCATCGTCCGAGTAGTAGGAGGAGGAGGAGGAGGAGTACTCGTCCTCCTCCGTCGGGATCTCGTCGTCGTTGATTCTGAGAGACGAGAGGTCGAATCCCTTCTTTCCCAATCTCTTATCCTCCATAGCGATCGGGCGAGGAACTGTAGATGTACAGTGGCTCAATGGAATTATTTCGTTGATACTCCACAGCAATTGGGCTCGTAATTGAAGAGTGCGAATCAAGGGAGCGGTGGCGATCTAGGCTTGGCTGATTAGGTTATTAGATGATTGGGTCTCGTGGCGGTAGAAATAGCGAAAACCCCTAACCCGAGCGCAAAGAGGTTTCCGAGGCCATCTCCAATTCGGTCCATCTAAACAGACACTCAAAATCTTCACGGACAGACTTTTTTTTAGCAGAGTACATCCATCCCTATAAACACACGCCCGCACACTATATCCTTATAAGCATCTTTAAAAGACTAAGCCGACATATTATCTTGAGATTAACGAAGTCGTCACTCACACCTTCGTTGTCGACGGAAATGTCTCGTCCCACTGAAAACACATCGTCGGAGGACCTGGAATAAATCCATAAAAATGCAAACATCAACATCAAGTCTGGAACTTGAACTCTGATGGACAAGGGATACCACAGTCCTCCTTTTTAAACCAAAATTCTCATTAAAAAAACTGAAATTTGTCATCCAAACAAAAAATTATCATGCTTTCACAATTAGAGTTGTCATCCTCAACCTAAAAAAACGCTCTCAACGTCGGATAACTAAAACCCTGTTTGAAATCACAATAGATTATCTACTATCACATTATAAAAGGACGAAAAGGCAGATCCAATTCACCATCTCAACGGACTAATTCAATCATCAATGGTCAAAACACATCTTTAACGAAATTGATCCCCTTACTAAAAAAACCTCTGGCTAGCAAAACTCTCACACTTTCTCCCACGCCTCCCACGCTCGCAAACTCGCCAGCTCGGCCCGCCCCCGTCTCGCGCAGCCGCGGCCTGTGCCCGGCCGCTCCGGTGTTGTCCGCTCGTCCTCGTCCCCGTCGGTGCCGCCTGTCGTCCGCTCGCCCCCGTCCCTGCCGATGCCGCCTGCCAACCGCTCGCCCCCGTCACCGCCCGCGCCGGTGCCATCTGCTCGCCCCCGCCCGCGCTGGTGCCGCCTGCCGTCCGCTCGCCCTCGTCCCCGCCCGCGCCGGTACCTTCCGCTCGCCTTGTCCCCGCCGGTGCTGCCTGTCGTCCGCACAAGATTTTATGCTGCTATGTTCGATTCAGACCCTCTCCCCTAATTCCTCTCATTCTGCTTTGACATGCGCCACTTCGGGGACACAACTAAGCTCAATATCGACGATGTCCACCAGCCCCACTTACGTGAGGGTACCAAGATCGGCATCAACAAGTACGGTCTTGCTGCTCTGCAACGTAGACAGCCTCCTCATCTCAGTTTTGGCGAGTTTTACAGTGTATTGCATGGGGTAAACTGACTACTGATTTGATTTAATTGTTAGAACTCTAAATCTCTTTGTCTGCATGTATTAAACTCATAAATTTGTCACTGCCACAACCAAATAATTTGGACAAATATTTGATGCACTTGGTACTCTGCTTTTTTTAGTTGGTTTCAATTTCTTATCTCCCAGTTTGGTTGCAATCACTAGTGGAAAACGGGCCTTTGGCCGGGACCCTTTAGTCCCGGCCTGCCTCTGGGCCGGGACTAAAGGTCCGGCCACGTCGCCCCAAATCGCAATGCCTCCCTCGAGGCTTTAGTCCCGGCCCGTAAGGAGCCTTTAGTCCCGGTTTGTCTCTCAATCCGGGACTAAAGGGCTACGCGGGGTGCAGCCCGCATGTGCGCCACCTTTAGTCCCGGTTTGTGTCTCAAACCGGGACTAAAGTCCTCTGCCTATATATAGCACAACCCCCCTCTCCCCTCTTCCTTGCATTTTTCTTGGATGGAAGAGTGTGGGTGTGTGCTAGCTCTCTATTTTTTTCATGCACTAGAGGTGTTTGTTGAAATGTGTGTTAGAGCGATGCCGCTTCAGTTCACCGAACACAACTACGATATGAGATGCATGAGCCACGCTTAAACCTCTTCCTCTTTATTTCTACTTATTCTAAAAGGTTAGCAACTATATTTCCTCGTTTAGACCGTGTGGTACTAATTTTTAGGATCGTGATTGTATTTGATATACCGTCGTATAACGCAGATGAGCCATCCATGGATGTACGGTGATCGACGCACAACCGCTTACAGAGAAGGCGTGCAGTCTTTTCGAGATGCAGCCGATGCGAACAAGCATGGTGGTGGCTTTATGTTTTGTCCATGTGTTGAATGTCGGAATGAGAAGGATTACACTTCCTCAAGAGTCATTCAGAGCCACCTGCTTCGGTCCGGTTTTATGTCGGGCTATAATGTTTGGACCAAGCACGGAGAAAGAGGGGTTATGATGGAAGACGACGATGAAGAAGAAGAGAATGATGATGACAACTACCGATCTATGTTTTTTGAGTATGCTGATACCGCAATGGAAGACAATGAAGAAGAAGATCAGGATGAAGAACGGGAACCAGATGAGCCCGCTGATGATCTTGGCCGGGTCATTTCTGATGCACGGCGAGGTTGCGACACAGAAAAGGAGAGGTTGCAGTTCGAGCAGATGTTACAGGACCACAACAAATTGTTGTACCCAACTTGTGAAGATGGCCAGAAGAAGCTGGGTAGCACACTGGAATTGCTGAAGTGGATGGCAGAGACCGGTGTGACTGACTCGTCATTCGAAAAGTTGCTGGTACTGATGAAGAAGATGCTTCCAAGAAAGAACGAATTGCCCGCCAGCACGTACGAAGCAAAGAAGCTTGTCTGCCCTCTAGGATTAGACGTGCAGAAGATACATGCATACCCTAATGACTGCATCCTCTACCGCGGTGAGAAGTACGAGAATATGGATAAATGCCCGGTATGCACTGCATTGCGGTATAAGATCAGAAAAGATGACCCTGGTGATATTGAGGGCGAGCCACCCAAGAAGAGGGTTCATGCCAAGGTGATGTGGTATGCTCCTATAATACCACGGTTGAAACGTCTGTTCAGAAATAAAGATCATGCGAAGTTGTTGCGATGGCACATGGAAGATCGTACGAAAGACGATAAGTTGAGGCACACCGCTGATGGTCGGCAGTGGAGAAAAATCGAGAGAGTTCCCGAGATTTGCAGCTGACGCAAGGAACTTATGGTTAGGTCTGAGTACAGATGGCATGAATCCTTTTGGGGAGCAGAGTTGCAGTCACAGCACCTGGCCCGTTACTCTATGTATCTACAACCTTCCTCCTTGGTTGTGCATGAAGCGGAAATTCATTATGATGCCAGTGCTTATCCAAGGTCCAAAGCAATCCGACAACAATATTGATGTGTACCTAAGGCCATTAGTTGATGAACTTTTACAGTTGTGGGCCAAACCAGGTGTACGTGTGTGGGACGAGCACAAACAAGAGGAATTTGACCTTCGAGCGTTGCTTTTCGTAACCATAAATGATTGGCCTGCTCTTAGTAACATTTCAGGACAGTCAAACAAGGGATACAATGCATGCACGTACTGTTTGGATCAGACAGAAAGTATATATCTGGACAAATGTAGGAAGAATGTGTACCCGTACAATCGTCGTTTTCTTCCGCCCAAGCATCCCTTAAAAAAAAGGCAAGCATTTCAATGGCAAGGTAGAACCCCGGGGGAAGCCTGTCATCCGTACTGGTGCTGAAGTATTTGATATGGTGAAAGATTTAAAATTAATCTTTGGAAAGGGTCCTGGCAGCCAGCCTGTTCCTAACGGCCCTGATAAGCGCGTACCCATGTGGAAGAATAAATCTATATTTTGGGAGCTACCCTACTGGGAAGTCCATGAGGTCCGCTCGGCAATCGACGTGATGCACCTGACGAAGAATCTCTGCATGAATATTCTAGGCTTCGTGGGCTTGTATGGGAATTCAAAAGATACACGGGAAGCACGGGAGGACCAGGAAAGTCATAAAGGAAGAGATGGCATGCATTCAGGGCAGTTTCAAGGACGTGCCAGCTACGCTCTTACTAAGGAAGAGAAGGAAATCTTCTTTGAAGTCCTTTTCAGTATCAAGGTCCCGACTGGCTTCTCGTCGAATATAAAGGGAATCGTAAATATGAAAGACAAAAAATTCCAAAACCTAAAGTCTCATGACTGCCACGTGCTTATGACGCAATTGCTTCCGGTTGCATTGAGGGGAATTCTACCGGAAAATGTTCGCCTGGCAATTGTGAAGGTATGTGCATTCCTGAATGCAATTTCTCAGAAGGTAATCGATCGAGAAAGTCTATCAGGGTTACAGATTGATGTGGTCCAATGTCTGGTCAGCTTTGAGTTGTTGTTCCCGCCATCCTTCTTCAATATAATGACACACCTCCTAGTTCACCTAGTCGAAGATATTAGAATTCTCGGTCCTGTGTTTCTACACAATATGTTCCCCTTCGAGAGGTTCATGGGAGTCTTAAAGAAATATGTTCGTAACCGTGCTAGGCCAGAAGGAAGCATCTCCAAGGGCTATGGAACAGAGGAGGTCAGTGAGTTTTGTGTGGACTTTCTTCCTGACCTTAAGCCGATTGGTGTTCCTGAATCTCGGTCTGAGGGTAGGCTGACAGGAAAAGGCACACTAGGAAGGAAAGAAAAAGTATGTATGGACGGGCATTCTTTCTCTCAAGCACACTACACAGTTCTACACAATTCCACCGTGGTGGCTCGGTATATCGTGAGACCCAAGAATATTCTACGATCTGAAAACCTGGGGAAGGCTGACACTTGGATTAAAGGGGAACACAAGAAGACTTTCGGCAGTTGGTTGCAGACACATCTCATGAATGACGACACCGTTGGAGATCAGCTGTACTGTTTGGCCAGGCCACCATCTTCGACTATATGTACTTTCCAAGGGTATGAGTTTTAGGTAACGTAGCATAAATTCAAAATTTTCCTACGCATGTTCAGAACTTCCTATGGAGAGACCAGCAACGAGAGAGGGGTAAGAGCATCTTCATACCTTTGAAGATCGCTAAGCGGAAGCGTTGCTAGAACGCGGTTGATGGAGTCATACTCGCAGTCATTCCGATCTAGTGCCGAACAACGGCACCTCCGCGTTCAACACACGTGCAGCCCGGTGACGTCTCCCGCACCTTGATCCAGCAAGGAGGAGGGAGAGGTTGGGAAGAAGTCCAGCAACACGACGGCGTGGTGTCGATGGAGAGACGAGGTCTCCCGGCAGGGCTTCGCCAAGCGCCGGCAGAGAGGAGGAGGGAGAGGAGCAGGGCTGCGCCGAGAGAGAGATGAAACCGTGTGTCAAACAGCCCCGAACCCTCATCTATATATAGGGGGAGAGGGAGGGGGCGCAGCCCTTAGGGTTCCCACCCCCAAGGAGTGCGGCAGCCCCAGATGGGAGAGGGGCGGCGGCCAGGGCAGGGAGGTGGGGTGGCGCACCCCTCTGGTGGGCCTTAGGCCCACCTATGCTAGCGTTCCCCCCCTTCCCCCTTTCTCTGGTGCGCATGGGCTGGGTGGGGGGCGCACCAGCCCACTTAGGGGCTGGTTCCCTTCCCCACTTAGCCCATCTAGCCTCCCGGGGTCGTTGCCACCCTTCGGTGGTCCCCCGGGACCACCTCCGGTGGTCCCGGTGGTCCCGGTACGTTACCGGTGACGCCCGAAACACTTCCGGTGTCCAAAACCATCCGTCCTATATATCAATCTTTACCTCCAGACCATTCCGGAGCTCCTCGTGACGTCCGGGATCTCATCCGGGACTCCGAAAAACTTTCGGTAACCTCGTACAACAATTCCCTATAACCCTAGCGTCATCGAACCTTAAGTGTGTAGACCCTACGGGTTCGGGAGACATGCAGACATGACCGAGACACCTCTCTGGCCAATAACCATCAGCGGGGTCTGGATACCCATGGTGGCTCCCACTAGCTCCACCATGATCTCATCGGATGAACCACGATGTCAAGGATTCAATCAATCCCGTATACGATTCCCTTTGTCTGTCGGTATAGAACTTGCCCGAGATTCGATCGTCGGTATACCTATACTTTTTCAATCTCGTTACCGGTAAGTCTCTTTACTCGTTCCGTAGCACGTCATCGTGTGACTAACTCCTTAGTCACATTGAGCTCATGATGATGTTCTACCGAGTGGGCCCAGAGATACCTCTCCGTCACACGGAGTGACAAATCCCGATCTCGATTCGTACCGACCCAAAAGACACTTTCGGAGGTACCCGTAGTGCACCTTTATAGTCACCCAGTTACGTTGTGACGTCTGATACACCCAAAGCACTCCTACGGTATCCGGGAGTTGCACAATCTCACGGTCGAAGGAAAAGATACTTGACATTAGAAAAGCTTTAGCATACGAACAATACGATCTAGTGCTAGGCTTAGGATTGGGTCTTGTCCATCACATCATTCTCCCAATGATGTGATCCCGTTATCAATGACATCTAATGCCCATGATCAGGAAACCATGATCATCTATTGACTAATGAGCTAGCCAACTAGAGGCTTGCTAGGGACACATTGTGATCTATTTATTCACACATGTATTACTGTTTCCTGTTAATACAATTATAGCATGAACAATAGACGATTATCATGAACAGGGAAATATGATAATAACTATTTTATTATTGCCTCTAGGGCATATTTCCAACAGTTTCCCACTTGCACTAGAGTCAATAATCTAGTTACATTGTGATGTATCGAACACCCATAGCATTATGGTGTTGATCATGTTTTGCTCGTGGAAGAGGTTTAGTCAACGGGTCTGCAATATTCAGATCCGTGTGTACTTTACAAATATCTATCACTCCACTCTGGACATGGTCCTGGATGGAGTTGTAGCGGCGCTTGATGTGCTTCGTCTTCCAGTGAAACCTGGGCTCCTTGGCTATGGCAATGGCTCCAGTGTTATCATAGAAGAGTGTCATAGGACCCGACGCGCTTGGAACCACTCCAAGGTCGGTGATGAGCTCCTTCATCCAAATTCCTTCATGAGCTGCTTCTAAAGCAGCTATGTACTCCGCTTCACATGTAGATGCTGCAACGAATTCTTGCTTGCTGCTGCACCAGCTCACTGCCCCACCATTCAACACATATACGTATCCGGTCTGTGACTTAGAGTCATCCGGATCTGTGTCGAAGCTAGCGTCGACGTAACCCTTTACGACGAGCTCTTCGTCACCTCCATAAACGAGAAACATTTCCTTAGTCCTTTTCAGGTACTTAAGGATATTCTTGACCGCTGTCCAGTGTTCCGTACCGGGATCACTTTGGTACCTTCCTACCAAACTTATGGCAAGGTTTATATCAGGTCTGGTACACAGCATGGCATACATTAGAGAGCCCACGGCTGAAGCGTAGGGGACAGAACTCATCTTCTCTCTATCTGCTGCCGTGGTCGGCGACTGAGTCTTACTCAATCGCATACCTTGCAAAACTGGCAAGAACCCTTTCTTTGAGTTTTCCATATTGAACTTCTTCAATATCTTGTCAAGGTATGTACTTTGCGAAAGACCAATGAGGCGTCTCGATCTATCTCTATAGATCTTGATGCCTAATATGTATGCAGCTTCTCCAAGGTCCTTCATTGAAAAACTATTGTTCAAATAGGCCTTTATGCTCTCCAACATCTCTATATTATTCCCCATCAATAATATGTCATCCACATACAGTACGAGGAAAGCTACAGAGCTCCCACTCACTTTCTTGTACAGACAGGCTTCTCCGTAAACCTGTATGAACCCAAACGCTTTAATCACCTCATTAAAGCGAATGTTCCAACTCCGAGATGCTTGCACCAGCCCATAGATGGAGCGCTGGAGCTTGCACACTTTGTTAGCACCCTTAGGGTCGACAAAACCTTCTGGTTGCATCATATACAACTCTTCCTTAAGGTTCCCGTTAAGGAACGCTGTTTTGACGTCCATTTGCCAAATTTCATAATCATAAAAGGCGGCAATTGCTAACATGATTCGAACTGATTTCAGCTTTGCTACGGGAGAGAAAGTCTCTTCGTAGTCAACTCCTTGAATTTGTCGAAAACCCTTTGCGACAAGTCAAGCTTTGTAAACGGTTACATTACCGTTTGCATCAGTCTTCTTCTTGAAGATCCATTTATTTTCTATGGCTCGCCGGTCATCGGGCAAGTCGACCAAAGTCCATACTTTGTTCTCATACATGGATCCTATCTCGGATTTCATAGCCTCAAGCCATTTGTTGGAATCCGGGCCCGCCATTTCTTCTTCATAGTTCGAAGGTTCACTGTTGTCTAACAACATGATTTCCATCACAGGATTGCCGTACCACTCTGGTGCGGAGCGTACCCTTGTGGACCTTCGCGGTTCAGTAGTAACTTGATCCGAAGCTTCATGATCATCATCATTAACTTCCTCTTCAGTCGGTGTAGGCGCCAGAGGAACAATTTCCCGCGCTGCGCTACTTTCCTGTTCGAGAGGGGGTGTAATTACCTCATCAAGTTCTACCTTTCTCCCATTTACTTCTTTCGAGAGAAACTCTTTCTCTAGAAAGGATCCGTTCTTGGCAACAAAGGTTTTACCTTCGGATCTAAGATAGAAGGTATACCCAATAGTTTCCTTAGGGTATCCTATGAATACACATTTCTCCGCTTTGGGTTCAAGCTTTTCTGGTTGAAGTTTCTTCACATAAGCATCGCAGCCCCAAAATTTAAGAAACGACAACTTAGGTTTCTTGCCAAACCATAGTTCATACGGTGTCGTCTCAACGGATTTAGACGGTGCCCTATTTAAAGTGAATGCTGCAGTTTATTATGCGTATCCCCAAAATGATAGCGGTAAGTCGGTGAGAGACATCATAGATCGTACCATATCTAATAAAGTGCGACTACGACGTTCAGACACTCCGTTGCGCTGCGGTGTGCCAGGCAGCGTTAGTTGTGAAACGATTCCACACTTCCTTAGGTGTGTGCCAAACTCGTGACTCAAATATTCTCCTCCACGATCAGATCGTAGACATTTAATTTTTCTGTCACGTTGATCCACAACCTCACTCTGAAATTCCTTGAACTTTTCAAACGTCTCAGATTTGTGCTTCATCAAGTAGATATACCCATACCTACTCAAATCATGGGTGAGAGTGAGAACATAACGATAACCACCGCGAGCTTCAACGTTCATTGGACCACACACATCAGTATGTATTATTTCCTATAAGTCGGTTGCTCTCTCCATTATTCCTGAGAATGGAGTCTTAGTCATCTTTCCCATGAGGCACGGTTCGCATGTGTCAAATGATTCAAAGTCAAGAGACTCTAATAGTCCATCAGTATGGAGCTTCTTCATGCGCTTAACGCCGATATGACCAAGGCGGCAGTGCCACAAGTATGTGGGACTATCATTATCAACTTTGCATCTTTTGGTACTCACACTATGAATATGTGTAACATCACAATCGAGATTCATCAAGAATAAACCATTCACCAGCGGAGCATGACCATAAAACATATCACTCATATAAATAGAACAACTATTATTCTCTGACTTAAATGAGTAGCCGTCTCGCATTAAGCAAGACCCTGATAGAATGTTCATGCTTAAAGCTGGTACTAAATAACAATTATTAAGGTTTAAAACTAATCCCGATGGTAGATGTAGAGGTAGCGTGCCAACGGCGATCACATCGACCTTTGAACCATTCCCGACGCGCATCGTCACCTCGTCCTTGGCCAGTCTCCGCTTATTCCGCAGTTCCTGCTTTGAGTTGCAAATGTGAGCAACAGCACCGGTATCAAATACCCAGGAGCTACTACGAGCGCTGGTAAGGTACACATCAATAACATGTATATCACATATACCTTTAACGTTGCCGGCCTTCTTGTCCGCTAAGTATTTGGGGCAGTTCCGCTACCAGTGACCCTTTCCCTTGCAATAGAAGCACTCAGTCTCAGGCTTGGGTCCGTTCTTTCTCTTCTTCCCGGCATCTGGCTTACCGGGCGCGGCAACAGCTTTGTCGTCTTTCTTGAAGTTCTTCTTACCCTTGCCTTTCTTGAAACTAGTGGTCTTGTTGACCATCAACACTTGATGCTCCTTCTTGATTTCTACTTCTGCAGACTTGAGCATCGAGTACAACTCGGGAATGGTCTTCTCCATCCCTTGCATGTTGTAGTTAAGCACAAAGCCTTTGTAGCTTGGTGGGAGAGACTGGAGGATTCTGTCAATTATAGCATCATCCGGAAGTTCGACTCCAAGTGAAGTCAGACGATCGTGTAACCCAGACATTTTGAGTATGTGCTCACTGACAGAACTGTTCTCCTCCATCTTACAACTGAAGAACTTGTCGGAGACTTCATATCTCTCGACACGGGCATGAGCTTGAAAGACTAGCTTCAGCTCCTGGAACATCTCATATGCCCCGTGTTGCTCAAAACGCCTTTGGAGCCCCGTTTCTAAACTGTATAACATGCCACACCTGACCAGAGAGTAGTCATCACTCCGCACTTGCCAGACGTTCAGAATGTCCTGGGCTGCTGCGGGAGCGGGAGGGTCACCTAGCTGCGCATTAAGGACATAAGCCTTTTTAGCTGCTTCAAGGATGAGCTTCAAGTTGCGAACCCAGTCCGCATAGTTGCTACCATCATCTTTCAGCTTGTTTTTCTCTAGGAATGCGTTGAAGTTGAGGTTGACGTTGGACATCTACAATATTTATAAAGACAACTTTTTAGACTAAGTTCATGACAATTAAGTTCATTTAATCAAATTAAGTATGAACTCCCACTTAAATCGACATCCCTCTAGTCATCTAAGTGATACATGATCCATGTTGACTAACCCGTGTCCGATCATCACGTGAGACGGACTAGTCACCATGGTGAGCAACTTCATGCTGATCGTATTCAACCATACGACTCATGTTCGACCTTTCGGTCTCTTGTATTCGAGGTCATGTCTGTACATGCTAAGCTCGTCGAGTCAACCTAGGTGTTTCGCGTGTGTAAATCTGGCTTACACCCGTTGTATGCGAACGTTAGAATCATCACACCCGATCATCACGTGGTGCTTCGAGACAACGAACCTTCGCAACGGTGCACACTTAGGGGAATACGTTCTCGAAATTTTAAGAGGGATCATCTTATTATGCTACCGTCATTTTAAGCAATAAGATGTAAAACATGATAAACATCACAATGCAATCATATAGTGACATGATATGGCCATTATCATCTTTTCTCTTTCGATCTCCATCTTCAGGCATCGCATGATCATCATCGTCACCGGCGTGACACCATGATCTCCATCATCATGATCTCCATCATCGTGTCTCCGTGAAGTCGTCACGCCAACTACTACTATCACTACTACTATGGCTAACCGTTAGCAATGAAGTAAAAGTAGTAAGCACATGGCGTTGCATCTCATACAATAAATTAAGACAACTCCTATGGCTCCTGCCGGTTTTCATACTCATCGACATGCAAGTCGTGAAACCTATTACAATAACATGATCATCTCATACATCATACATGCAACATCACAACTTTGGCCATATCACATCACATGTCAAACCCTGCAAAAACAAGTTAGACGTCCTCTAATTGTTGTTGCATGTTTTGCGTGGCTGATTTGGGTTTCTAGCAAGAAAGCCTTCTTACCTACGTGACAGCCACAACGATGATATGCCAAAGCTATTTACCTTTCATAAGGACCCTTTTCATCAAATCCAATCCGAATAGAGTAGGAGAGACAGACACCCGCTAGCCACCTTTATGCACGATGTGCATGTCTGTCGGTGGAACCAGTCTCACGTACGCGTACATGTAAAGTCGGTCCGGGCCGCTTCATCCCACAATACCGCCGGAAAAGAATAAGACTAGTAACAGCAAGCAAATTGACAAATCATCGCCCACAACTTTTGTGTTCTACTCGTGCATAGAATCTAACCATAGAAAACCTCGCTCGGATGCCACTTTTAGGTAACGTAGCATAAATTCAAAATTTTCCTACGCATGTTCAGATCTTCCTATGGAGAGACCAGCAACGAGAGAGTGGTAAGAGCATCTTCATACCTTTGAAGATCGCTAAGCGGAAGCGTTGCTAGAACGCGGTTGATGGAGTTGTACTCGCAGCGATTCCGATCTAGTGCCGAACAACGGCACCTCCGCGTTCAACACACGTGCAGCCCGGTGACGTCTCCCGCACCTTGATCCAGCAAGGAGGAGGGACAGGTTGGGAAGAAGTCCAGCAACACGACGGCATGGTGTCAGTGGAGAGACGAGGTCTCCAGGTAGGGCTTCGCCAAGCGCCGGCAGAGAGGAGGAGGGAGAGGAGCAGGGCTGCGCCGAGAGAGAGATGAAACCGTGTGTCAAACAGCCCCGAACCCTCATCTATATATAGGGGGAGAGGGAGGGGGCGCAACCCTTAGGGTTCCCACCCCCAAGGGGTGCGGCAGCCCCAGATGGGAGAGGGATGGCGGCCAGGGTAGGGAGCAGGGGTGGCGCACCCCTCTGGTGGGCCTTAGGGCCACCTATGCTAGGGTTCCCCCCTTCCCCCTTTCTCTGGTGCGCATGGGCTGGGTGGGGGGCGCACCAGCCCACTTAGGGGCTGGTTCCCTTCCCCACTTAGCCCATCTAGCCTCCCGGGGTCATTTCCCCCCTTCGGTGGTCCCCCGGGACCACCTCCGGTGGTCCCCGTGGTCCCGGTACGTTACCGGTGACGCCCGAAACACTTTCGGTGTCCAAAACCATCCGTCCTATAAATCAATCTTTACCTCCGGACCATTCCGGAGCTCCTCGTGACGTCCGGGATCTCATCCGGGACTCCGAACAACTTTCGGTAACCTCGTACAACAATTCCCTATAACCCTAGCGTCATCGAACCTTAAGTGTGTAGACCCTACGGGTTCGGGAGACAGGCAGACATGACCGAGACACCTCTGTGGCCAATAACCATCAGCGGGGTCTGGATACCCATGGTGGCTCCCACTAGCTCCACGATGATCTCATCGGATGAACCACGATGTCAAGGATTCAATCAATCCCGTATACGATTCCCTTTGTCTGTCGGTATAGAACTTGCCCGAGATTCGATCGTCGGTATACCTATACCTTGTTCAATCTCGTTACCGGTAAGTCTCTTTACTCGTTCCGTAGCACATCATCGTGTGACTAACTCCTTAGTCACATTGAGCTCATGATGATGTTCTACCGAGTGGGCCCAGAGATACCTCTCCGTCACACGGAGTGACAAATCCCGATCTCGACTCGTACCAACCCAACAGACACTTTCGGAGGTACCCGTAGTGCACCTTTATAGTCACCCAGTTACGTTGTGACGTCTGATACACCCAAAGCACTCCTACGGTATCCGGGAGTTGCACAATCTCACGGTCGAAGGAAAAGATACTTGACATTAGAAAAGCTTTAGCATACGAACAATACGATCTAGTGCTAGGCTTAGGATTGGGTCTTGTCCATCACATCATTCTCCCAATGATGTGATCCCGTTATCAATGACATCTAATGCCCATGATCAGGAAACCATGATCATCTATTGACTAATGAGCTAGCCAACTAGAGGCTTGCTAGGGACACATTGTGATCTATTTATTCACACATGTATTACTGTTTCCTGTTAATACAATTATAGCATGAACAATAGACGATTATCATGAACAGGGAAATATGATAATAACTATTTTATTATTGCCTCTAGGGCATATTTCCAACAATGAGATAAATGGAAATATATTTTACACGGTTGCCCAAGATAAAAAGAGCACCAACCAAAATAGTGGTGTCCGCTTTGATGCAACATACGAGAATGGGCACTGTTTGGAAACATATTACGGGTACACAGAGGAGATATGGGAACTTGACTATGGACCTACTTTTAAGATCCCTTTGTTTCGGTGCAAATGGGTGAAGCTGGCAGGAGGCGGGGTAGTTGTAGACCAAAAGTACGGCATGACAACAGTGGATCTCAACAATCTTGCGTACATGGACGAACCATTTGTCCTAGCCAATGATGTCGCTCAGGTTTTCTATGTGAAGGACATGTCTACAAAAACGAGAAAAAGAAATCAGCAAAAGAAGATATCGTCCGATGAGCCAAAACGCCACATAGTTCTTTCAGGGAAAAGAAAAATCGTGGGAGTAGATGACAAGACAGACATGTCAGAAGATTATAATAAGTTTCATGAAATTCCCCCATTCAAAGTGAAAAATGACCCAAGCATCCTATTCAATGATGAAGATTCTCCATGGCTAGGACCCAAAAGAAAACAGAAATAATAGATAGGAATATTGGTGCAATAATGTAATAATGTATTAAACCTTTTATGTAATGCATGTATGGAATGTACTAAATTTCAAACACTTTTCATTTTCATAATTTCGTCAAATTCTCAAATATACCAAAAGAATTTTAATAAACCTTTGTAAGAGATGAGTTCTCGTTCGAAACGCTGATACTTCGAGAGAGATTGTCCGTTTTGTACACGAAGTGCATCCAGTTTTTGTCGTAGCCCTCTCAACTTTTTAACACATGCTATGTGGGTGAAATGATAATAGCATGCCAACTTTCAACATTTTCAGAGTTCATTTGTAGTGCTTTTCAATTTCAGGGTCAACGAGCTCAAAAAAAAGTAAATGCACGAAGAATACCAAATGAAGTCAGAAATTGTTGAAATTTTGTGATGTGCCTTTGAATGGTGCATTTTGAACACACAAAAAGTATGGAGTTCAAATAAGTTCAAAAAATGAAATCCCTTTGTAAGAGATGAATTCTCGTTCGAAACGCTGATACTTCGAGAGAAATTGTCCGTTTTGTACACGAAGTGCATCCAGTTTTTGTCGTAGCCCTCTCAACTTTTTAACACATGCTATGTGGGTGAAATGATGATAGCATGCTAACTTTCAACATTTTCAGAGTTCATTTGTAGTGCTTTTCAATTTCAGAGTCAACTAGCTCAAAAAAAAAGTAAATGCACGAAGAATACCAAATGAAGTCAGAAATTGTTGCAATTTTGTGATGTGCCTTTGAATGGTGCATTTTGCACACACAAAAAGTATGGAGTTCAAATAAGTTAAAAAAATGAAATCCCTTTTCTAAGAGATGAGTTCTCGTTCAAAACGATGATACTTCGAGAGAGATTGTCCGTTTTGTACACGAAGTGCATCCAGTTTTTGTCGTAGCCCTCTCAACTTTTTAACACATGCTACGTGGGTGAAATGATGATAGCATGCCAACTTTAAACATTTTCAGAGTTCATTTGTACTGCTTTTGAATTTCAGGGTCAACTAGCTCAAAAAAAAGTAAATGCACGAAGAATACCAAATGAAGTCAGAAATTGTTGAAATTTTGTGATGTGCCTTTGAATGGTGCATTTTGAACACACAAAAAGTATGGAGTTTAAATAAGTTCAAAAAAAATGAAATCCCTTTGGAAGAGATGAGTTCTCGTTCGAAACGCTGATACTTCGAGAGAGATTGTCCGTTTTGTACACGAAGTGCATCCAGTTTTTGTCGTAGCCCTCTCAACTTTTTAACACATGGTATGTGGGTGAAATGATGATAGCATGCCAACTTTAAACATTTTCAGAGTTCATTTGTAGTGCTTTTCAATTTCGGGGTCAACTAGCTAAAAAAATAAGTAAATGCACGAAGAATACCAAATGAAGTCAGAAATTGTTGAAATTTTGTGATGTGCCTTTGAATGGTGCATTTTTCACACACAAAAAGTATGGAGTTCAAATAGGTTAATAAAATGAAATCCCTTTGTAAGAGATGAGTTCTCGTTCAAAACGCTGATACTTCGAGAGAGATTGTCTGTTTTGTACACGACGTGCATCAAGTTTTTGTCGTAGCCCTCTCAACTTTTTAACACATGCTATGTGGTTAAAATGATGATAGCATGCCAACTTTAAACATTTTCAGAGTTCATTTGTAGTGCTTTTCAATTTCAGGGTCAACTAGCTCAAAAAAAAGTAAATGCACGAAGAATACCAAATGAAGTCAGAAATTGTTGAAATTTTGTGATGTGCCTTTGAATGGTGCATTTTGAACACACAAAAACTATGGAGTTTAAATAAGTTCAAAAAATGAAATCCCTTTGTAAGAGATGAGTTCTCGTTCGAAACGCTGATACTTCGAGAGAAATTGTCCGTTTTGTACACGAAGTGCATCCAGTTTTTGTCGTAGCCCTCTCAACTATTTAACACATGCTATGTGGGTGAAATGATGATAGCATGCCAACTTTCAACATTTTCAGAGTTCATTTGTAGTGCTTTTCAATTTCAGAGTCAACTAGCTCAAAAAAAAGTAAATGCACGAAGAATACCAAATGAAGTCAGAAATTGTTGAAATTTTGTGATGTGCCTTTGAATGGTGCATTTTGCACACACAAAAAGTATGGAGTTCAAATAAGTTTAAAAAAATGAAATCCCTTTTGTAAGAGATGAGTTCTCGTTCAAAACGCTGATACTTCGAGAGAGATTGTCCGTTTTGTACACGAAGTGCATCCAGTTTTTGTCGTAGCCCTCTCAACTTTTTAACACATGCTATGTGGGTGAAATGATGATAGCATGCCAACGTTAAACATTTTCAGAGTTCATTTGTACTGCTTTTCAATTTCAGGGTCAACTAGCTCAAAAAAAAAAGTAAATGCACGAAGAATACCAAATGAAGTCAGGAATTATTGAAATTTTGAGATGTGCCTTTGAATGGTGCATTTTGAACACACAAAAAGTATGGAGTTTAAATAAGTTCAAAAAAAATGAAATCCCTTTGTAAGAGATGAGTTCTCGTTCGAAACGCTGATACTTCGAGAGAGATTGTCCGTTTTGTACACGAAGTGCATCCAGTTTTTGTCGTAGCCCTCTCAACTTTTTAACACATGCTATGTGGGTGAAATGATGATAGCATGCCAACTTTAAACATTTTCAGAGTTCATTTGTACTGCTTTTCAATTTCAGGGTCAACTAGCTCAAAAAAAAAGTAAATGCACGAAGAATACCAAATGAAGTCAGGAATTATTGAAATTTTGTGATGTGCCTTTGAATGGTGCATTTTGAACACACAAAAAGTATGGAGTTTAAATAAGTTCAAAAAAAATGAAATCCCTTTGTAAGAGATGAGTTCTCGTTCGAAACGCTGATACTTCGAGAGAGATTGTCCGTTTTGTACACGAAGTGCATCCAGTTTTTGTCGTAGCCCTCTCAACTTTTTAACACATGCTATGTGGGTGAAATGATGATAGCATGCCAACTTTAAACATTTTCAGAGTTCATTTGTAGTGCTTTTCAATTTCAGGGTCAACTAGCTAAAAAAATAATAAGTAAATGCACGAAGAATACCAAATGAAGTCAGAAATTGTTGAAATTTTGTGATGTGCCTTTGAATGGGGCATTTTGCACACACAAAAAGTATGGAGTTCAAATAGGTTAAAAAAATGAAATCCCTTTGTAAGAGATGAGTTCTCGTTCAAAACGCTGATACTTCGAGAGAGATTGTCCGTTTTGTACATGAAGGGCATCAAGTTTTTGTCGTAGCCCTCTCAACTTTCTAACACATGCTATGTGGGTGAAATGATGATAGCATGCCAACTTTAAACATTTTCAGAGTTCATTTGTACTGCATTTCAATTTCACGGTCAACTAGCTCAAAAAAAATAAGTAAATGCACGAAGAATACCAAATGAAGTCACAAATTGTTGAAATTATGTGATGTGCCTTTGAATGGTGCATTTTGAACACACAAAAAGTATGGACTTTAAATAAGTTCAAAAAAATGAAATCCCTTTGTAAGAGATGAGTTCTCGTTCGAAACGCTGATACTTCGAGAGAGATTGTCCGTTTTGTACACGAAGTGCATCCAGTTTTTGTCGTAGCCCTCTCAAGTTTTTAACACATGCTATGTGGGTGAAATGATGATAGCATGCCAACTTTCAACATTTTCAGAGTTCATTTGTAGTGCTTTTCAATTTCAGGGTCAACTAGCTCAAAAAAAAAGTAAATGCACGAAGACTACCAAATGAAGTCAGAAATTGTTGAAATTTTGTGATGTGCCTTTGAATGGTGTATTTTGCACACACAAAAAGTATGGAGTTCAAATAAGTTAAAAAAATGAAATCCCTTTTGTAAGAGATGAGTTCTCGTTCAAAACGCTGATACTTCGAGAGAGATTGTCCGTTTTGTACACGAAGTGCATCCAGTTTTTGTCGTAGCCCTCTCAACTTTTTAACACATGCTATGTGGGTGAAATGATGGTAGCATGCCAACTTTAAACATTTTCAAAGTTCATATTTAGTGCTTTTCAATTTCAGGGTCAACTAGCTCAAAAAAAAAGAGTAAATGCACGAAGAATACCAAATGAAGTCAGAAATTGTTGAAATTTTGTGATGTGCCTTTGAATGGTGAATTTTGCACACACAAAAATTATGGAGTTCAAATAAGTTAAAAAATGAAATCCCTTTGTAAGAGATGATTTCTCGTTCCAAACGCTGATACTTCGAGAGAGATTGTGTGTTTTGTACACGAAGTGCATCTAGTTTTTGTCGTATCCCTCTCAACTTTTTAACACATGCTATGTGGTTGAAATGAGGATAGCATGCCAACTTTAAACATTTTCAGAGTTCATTTGTAGTGCTTTTCAATTTTAGGGTCAACTAGCTCAAAAAAAAGTAAATGCACGAAGAATACCAAATGAAGTCAGAAATTGTTGAAATTTTGTGATGTGCCTTTGAATGGTGCATTTTGAACACACAAAATGTATGGAGTTTAAATAAGTTCAAAAAATGAAATCCCTTTGTAAGAGATGAGTTCTCGTTCGAAACGCTGATACTTCGAGAGAAATTGTCCGTTTTGTACACGAAGTGCATCCAGTTTTTGTCGTAGCCCTCTCAACTTTTTAACACATGCTATGTGGCTGAAATGATGATAGCATGCCAACTTTCAACATTTTAAGAGTTCATTTGTAGTGCTTTTCAATTTAAGGGTCAACTAGCTCAAAAAAAAAGTAAATGCACGAAGAATACCAAATGAAGTCAGAAATTGTTGAGATTTTGTGATGTGCCTTTGAATGGTGCATTTTGCACACACAAAAAGTATGGAGTTCAAATAAGTTAAAAAAAATGAAATCCCTTTTGTAAGAGATGAGTTCTCGTTCAAATCGCTCATACTTCGAGAGAGATTGTCCGTTTTGTACACGAAGTGCATCCAGTTTTTGTCGTAGCCCTCTCAACTTTTTAACACATGCTATGTGGGTGAAATGATGATAGCATGCCAACTTTCAACATTTTCAGAGTTCATTCGTAGTGCTTTTCAATTTCAGGGTCAACTAGCTCAAAAAAAAACTAAATGCACGAAGAATACCAAATAAAGTCAGAAATTGTTGAAATTTTGTGATGTGCCTTTGAATGGTGCATTTTGCACACACAAAAAGTGTGGAGTTCAAATAAGTTAGAAAAATGAAATCCCTTTTGTAAGAGATGAGTTCTCGTTCAAAACGCTGATACTTCGAGAGAGATTGTCCGTTTTGTACACGAAGTGCATCCAGTTTTTGTCGTAGCCCTCTCAACTTTTTAACACATGCTATGTGGGTGAAATGATGATAGCATGCCAACTTTAAACATTTTCAGAGTTCATTTGTACTGCTTTTCAATTTCAGGGTCAACTAGCTCAAAAAAAATAAGTAAATGCACGAAGAATACCAAATCAAGTAAGAAATTGTTGAAATTTTGTGATGTGCCTTTGAATGGTGCATTTTGAACACACAAAAAGTATGGAGTTTAAAATAAGTTCAAAAAAATGAAATCCCTTTGTAAGAAATGAGTTCTCGTTCGAAACGCTGATACTTCGAGACAGATTGTCCGTTTTGTACACGAAGTTTATCCAGTTTTTGTCGTAGCCCTCTCAACTTTTTAACACATGCTATGTGGGTGAAATGATGATAGCATGCCAACTTTCAACATTTTCAGAGTTCATTTGTAGTGCTTTTCAATTTCAGGGTCAACTAGCTAAAAAAAATAAGTAAATGCACGAACAATACCAAATGAAGTCAGAAATTGTTGAAATTTCGTGATGTGCCTTTGAATGGTGCATTTTGCACACACAAAAAGTATGGAGTTCAAATAAGTTAAAAAAATGAAATCCCTTTGTAAGAGATGAGTTCTCGTTCAAAACGCTGATACTTCGAGAGAGATTGTCCATTTTGTACACGAAGTGCATCAAGCTTTTGTCGTAGCCCTCTCAACATTTTAACACATGCTATGTGGGTGAAACGATGATAGCATGCCAACTTTCAACATTTTCAGAGTTCATTTGTAGTGCTTTTCAATTTCAGGGTCAACTAGCTCAAAAAAAAAGTAAATGCACGAAGAGTACCAAATGAAGTCAGAAATTGTTGAAATTTTGTGATGTGGCTTTGAATGGTGCATTTTGAACACACAAAAAGTACGGAGTTCAAATAAGTTAAAAAAATGAAATCCCTTTGTAAGAGATGAGGTCTCGTTCGAAACGCTAATACTTCGAGAGAGATTGTCCGTTTTGTACACGAAGTGCATCCAGTTTTTGTCGTAGCCCTCTCAACTTTTTAACACATGCTGTGTGGGTGAAATGATGATAGAATGCCAACGTTCAACATTTTCAGAGTCCATTTGTAGTGCTTTTCAATTTCAGGGTCAACTAGCTCAAAAAAAAAAGTAAATGCACGAAGAATACCAAATGAAGTCAGAAATTTTTGAAATTTTGTGATGTGCCTTTGAATGGTGCATTTTTCACACACAAACAGTATGGAGTTCAAATAAGTTCAAAAAAATTAAATCCCTTTGTAAGAGATGAGTTCTCGTTCGAAACGCTGATACTTCGAGAGAGATTGTCCGTTTTGTACACGAAGTGCATCCAGTTTTTGTCGTAGCCCTCTCAACTTTTTAACACATGGTATGTGGGTGAAATGATGATAGCATGCCAACTTTAAACATTTTCAGAGTTCATTTGTAGTGCTTTTCAATTTCGGGGTCAACTAGCTAAAAAAATAAGTAAATGCACGAAGAATACCAAATGAAGTCAGAAATTGTTGAAATTTTGTGATGTGCCTTTGAATGGTGCATTTTTCACACACAAAAAGTATGGAGTTCAAATAGGTTAATAAAATGAAATCCCTTTGTAAGAGATGAGTTCTCGTTCAAAACGCTGATACTTCGAGAGAGATTGTCTGTTTTGTACACGACGTGCATCAAGTTTTTGTCGTAGCCCTCTCAACTTTTTAACACATGCTATGTGGTTAAAATGATGATAGCATGCCAACTTTAAACATTTTCAGAGTTCATTTGTAGTGCTTTTCAATTTCAGGGTCAACTAGCTCAAAAAAAAGTAAATGCACGAAGAATACCAAATGAAGTCAGAAATTGTTGAAATTTTGTGATGTGCCTTTGAATGGTGCATTTTGAACACACAAAAACTATGGAGTTTAAATAAGTTCAAAAAATGAAATCCCTTTGTAAGAGATGAGTTCTCGTTCGAAACGCTGATACTTCGAGAGAAATTGTCCGTTTTGTACACGAAGTGCATCCAGTTTTTGTCGTAGCCCTCTCAACTATTTAACACATGCTATGTGGGTGAAATGATGATAGCATGCCAACTTTCAACATTTTCAGAGTTCATTTGTAGTGCTTTTCAATTTCAGAGTCAACTAGCTCAAAAAAAAGTAAATGCACGAAGAATACCAAATGAAGTCAGAAATTGTTGAAATTTTGTGATGTGCCTTTGAATGGTGCATTTTGCACACACAAAAAGTATGGAGTTCAAATAAGTTTAAAAAAATGAAATCCCTTTTGTAAGAGATGAGTTCTCGTTCAAAACGCTGATACTTCGAGAGAGATTGTCCGTTTTGTACACGAAGTGCATCCAGTTTTTGTCGTAGCCCTCTCAACTTTTTAACACATTCTATGTGGGTGAAATGATGATAGCATGCCAACGTTAAACATTTTCAGAGTTCATTTGTACTGCTTTTCAATTTCAGGGTCAACTAGCTCAAAAAAAAAAGTAAATGCACGAAGAATACCAAATGAAGTCAGGAATTATTGAAATTTTGAGATGTGCCTTTGAATGGTGCATTTTGAACACACAAAAAGTATGGAGTTTAAATAAGTTCAAAAAAAATGAAATCCCTTTGTAAGAGATGAGTTCTCGTTCGAAACGCTGATACTTCGAGAGAGATTGTCCGTTTTGTACACGAAGTGCATCCAGTTTTTGTCGTAGCCCTCTCAACTTTTTAACACATGCTATGTGGGTGAAATGATGATAGCATGCCAACTTTAAACATTTTCAGAGTTCATTTGTACTGCTTTTCAATTTCAGGGTCAACTAGCTCAAAAAAAAAGTAAATGCACGAAGAATACCAAATGAAGTCAGGAATTATTGAAATTTTGTGATGTGCCTTTGAATGGTGCATTTTGAACACACAAAAAGTATGGAGTTTAAATAAGTTCAAAAAAAATGAAATCCCTTTGTAAGAGATGAGTTCTCGTTCGAAACGCTGATACTTCGAGAGAGATTGTCCGTTTTGTACACGAAGTGCATCCAGTTTTTGTCGTAGCCCTCTCAACTTTTTAACACATGCTATGTGGGTGAAATGATGATAGCATGCCAACTTTAAACATTTTCAGAGTTCATTTGTAGTGCTTTTCAATTTCAGGGTCAACTAGCTAAAAAAATAATAAGTAAATGCACGAAGAATACCAAATGAAGTCAGAAATTGTTGAAATTTTGTGATGTGCCTTTGAATGGGGCATTTTGCACACACAAAAAGTATGGAGTTCAAATAGGTTAAAAAAATGAAATCCCTTTGTAAGAGATGAGTTCTCGTTCAAAACGCTGATACTTCGAGAGAGATTGTCCGTTTTGTACATGAAGGGCATCAAGTTTTTGTCGTAGCCCTCTCAACTTTCTAACACATGCTATGTGGGTGAAATGATGATAGCATGCCAACTTTAAACATTTTCAGAGTTCATTTGTACTGCATTTCAATTTCACGGTCAACTAGCTCAAAAAAAATAAGTAAATGCACGAAGAATACCAAATGAAGTCACAAATTGTTGAAATTATGTGATGTGCCTTTGAATGGTGCATTTTGAACACACAAAAAGTATGGACTTTAAATAAGTTCAAAAAAATGAAATCCCTTTGTAAGAGATGAGTTCTCGTTCGAAACGCTGATACTTCGAGAGAGATTGTCCGTTTTGTACACGAAGTGCATCCAGTTTTTGTCGTAGCCCTCTCAAGTTTTTAACACATGCTATGTGGGTGAAATGATGATAGCATGCCAACTTTCAACATTTTCAGAGTTCATTTGTAGTGCTTTTCAATTTCAGGGTCAACTAGCTCAAAAAAAAAAGTAAATGCACGAAGACTACCAAATGAAGTCAGAAATTGTTGAAATTTTGTGATGTGCCTTTGAATGGTGTATTTTGCACACACAAAAAGTATGGAGTTCAAATAAGTTAAAAAAATGAAATCCCTTTTGTAAGAGATGAGTTCTCGTTCAAAACGCTGATACTTCGAGAGAGATTGTCCGTTTTGTACACGAAGTGCATCCAGTTTTTGTCGTAGCCCTCTCAACTTTTTAACACATGCTATGTGGGTGAAATGATGGTAGCATGCCAACTTTAAACATTTTCAAAGTTCATATTTAGTGCTTTTCAATTTCAGGGTCAACTAGCTCAAAAAAAAAGAGTAAATGCACGAAGAATACCAAATGAAGTCAGAAATTGTTGAAATTTTGTGATGTGCCTTTGAATGGTGAATTTTGCACACACAAAAATTATGGAGTTCAAATAAGTTAAAAAAATGAAATCCCTTTGTAAGAGATGATTTCTCGTTCCAAACGCTGATACTTCGAGAGAGATTGTGTGTTTTGTACACGAAGTGCATCTAGTTTTTGTCGTATCCCTCTCAACTTTTTAACACATGCTATGTGGTTGAAATGAGGATAGCATGCCAACTTTAAACATTTTCAGAGTTCATTTGTAGTGCTTTTCAATTTTAGGGTCAACTAGCTCAAAAAAAAGTAAATGCACGAAGAATACCAAATGAAGTCAGAAATTGTTGAAATTTTGTGATGTGCCTTTGAATGGTGCATTTTGAACACACAAAATGTATGGAGTTTAAATAAGTTCAAAAAATGAAATCCCTTTGTAAGAGATGAGTTCTCGTTCGAAACGCTGATACTTCGAGAGAAATTGTCCGTTTTGTACACGAAGTGCATCCAGTTTTTGTCGTAGCCCTCTCAACTTTTTAACACATGCTATGTGGCTGAAATGATGATAGCATGCCAACTTTCAACATTTTAAGAGTTCATTTGTAGTGCTTTTCAATTTAAGGGTCAACTAGCTCAAAAAAAAAGTAAATGCACGAAGAATACCAAATGAAGTCAGAAATTGTTGAGATTTTGTGATGTGCCTTTGAATGGTGCATTTTGCACACACAAAAAGTATGGAGTTCAAATAAGTTAAAAAAAATGAAATCCCTTTTGTAAGAGATGAGTTCTCGTTCAAATCGCTCATACTTCGAGAGAGATTGTCCGTTTTGTACACGAAGTGCATCCAGTTTTTGTCGTAGCCCTCTCAACTTTTTAACACATGCTATGTGGGTGAAATGATGATAGCATGCCAACTTTCAACATTTTCAGAGTTCATTCGTAGTGCTTTTCAATTTCAGGGTCAACTAGCTCAAAAAAAAACTAAATGCACGAAGAATACCAAATAAAGTCAGAAATTGTTGAAATTTTGTGATGTGCCTTTGAATGGTGCATTTTGCACACACAAAAAGTGTGGAGTTCAAATAAGTTAGAAAAATGAAATCCCTTTTGTAAGAGATGAGTTCTCGTTCAAAACGCTGATACTTCGAGAGAGATTGTCCGTTTTGTACACGAAGTGCATCCAGTTTTTGTCGTAGCCCTCTCAACTTTTTAACACATGCTATGTGGGTGAAATGATGATAGCATGCCAACTTTAAACATTTTCAGAGTTCATTTGTACTGCTTTTCAATTTCAGGGTCAACTAGCTCAAAAAAAATAAGTAAATGCACGAAGAATACCAAATCAAGTAAGAAATTGTTGAAATTTTGTGATGTGCCTTTGAATGGTGCATTTTGAACACACAAAAAGTATGGAGTTTAAAATAAGTTCAAAAAAATGAAATCCCTTTGTAAGAAATGAGTTCTCGTTCGAAACGCTGATACTTCGAGACAGATTGTCCGTTTTGTACACGAAGTTTATCCAGTTTTTGTCGTAGCCCTCTCAACTTTTTAACACATGCTATGTGGGTGAAATGATGATAGCATGCCAACTTTCAACATTTTCAGAGTTCATTTGTAGTGCTTTTCAATTTCAGGGTCAACTAGCTAAAAAAAATAAGTAAATGCACGAACAATACCAAATGAAGTCAGAAATTGTTGAAATTTCGTGATGTGCCTTTGAATGGTGCATTTTGCACACACAAAAAGTATGGAGTTCAAATAAGTTAAAAAAATGAAATCCCTTTGTAAGAGATGAGTTCTCGTTCAAAACGCTGATACTTCGAGAGAGATTGTCCATTTTGTACACGAAGTGCATCAAGCTTTTGTCGTAGCCCTCTCAACATTTTAACACATGCTATGTGGGTGAAACGATGATAGCATGCCAACTTTCAACATTTTCAGAGTTCATTTGTAGTGCTTTTCAATTTCAGGGTCAACTAGCTCAAAAAAAAAGTAAATGCACGAAGAGTACCAAATGAAGTCAGAAATTGTTGAAATTTTGTGATGTGGCTTTGAATGGTGCATTTTGAACACACAAAAAGTACGGAGTTCAAATAAGTTAAAAAAATGAAATCCCTTTGTAAGAGATGAGGTCTCGTTCGAAACGCTAATACTTCGAGAGAGATTGTCCGTTTTGTACACGAAGTGCATCCAGTTTTTGTCGTAGCCCTCTCAACTTTTTAACACATGCTGTGTGGGTGAAATGATGATAGAATGCCAACGTTCAACATTTTCAGAGTCCATTTGTAGTGCTTTTCAATTTCAGGGTCAACTAGCTCAAAAAAAAAAGTAAATGCACGAAGAATACCAAATGAAGTCAGAAATTTTTGAAATTTTGTGATGTGCCTTTGAATGGTGCATTTTTCACACACAAACAGTATGGAGTTCAAATAAGTTCAAAAAAATTAAATCCCTTTGTAAGAGATGAGTTCTCGTTCGAAACGCTGATACTTCGAGAGAGATTGTCCGTTTTGTACACGAAGTGCATCCAGTTTTTGTCGTATCCCTCTCAGCTTTTTAACACATGCTATGTGGGTGAAATAATGATAGCATGCCAACTTTCAACATTTTCAGAGTTCATTTGTAGTGCTTTTCAATTTCAGGGTCAACTAGCTCAAAAACAATTAGTAAATGCACGAAGAATACCTGATGAAGTCAGAAATTGTTAAAATTTTGTGATGTGCCATTGAATGGTGCATTTTGAACACACAAAAAGTATGGAGTTTAAATAAGTTCAAAAAAATGAAATCCCTTTGTAAGAGATGGGTTCTCGTTCGAAACGATGATACTTCGAGAGAGATTGTCCGTAATGTACACGAAGTGCATCCAGTTTTTGTCGTAGCCCTCTCAACTTTTTAACACATGCTATGTGGGTGAAATGATGATAGCATGCCAACTTTCAACATTTTCAGAGTTCATTTGTAGTGCTTTTCAATTTCAGGGTCAACTAGCTCAAAAAAATAAGTAAATGCACGAAGAATACCAAATGAAGTCAGAAATTGTTGAAATTTTGTGATGTGCCTTTGAATGGTGCATTTTGAACACACAAAAAGTATGGAGTTCAAATAAGTTCAAAAAAATGAAATCCCTTTGTAAGAGACGAGTTCTCGTTCGAAACGCTGATACTTCGAGAAAGATTGTCCGTTTTGTACATGAAGTGCATCCATTTTTTGTCGTAGCCCTGTCAACTTTTTAACACATGGTATGTGGGTGAAATGATGATAGCATGCCAACTTTCAACATTTTCAGAGTTCATTTGTAGTGCTTTTCAATTTCAGGGTCAACTAGCCCAAAAAAAAGTAAATGGATGAAGAATACCAAATGAAGTCAGAAATTGTTGAAATTTTGTGATGTGCCTTTGAGTGGTGCATTTTGAACACACATAAAGTATGGGGTTTAAATATGTTCAAAAAAATGAAATCTCTTTGTAAGAGATGAGTTCTCGTTCGAAACGCTGATACTTCGAGAGAGATTGTCCGTTTTGTACACGAAGTGCATCCAATTTTTGTCGTAGCCCTCTCAACTTTTTAACACATGCTATGTGGGTGAAATTATGATAGCATGCCAACTTTCAACATTTTCAAAGTTCATTTTTAGTGCTTTTCAACTTCAGGGTCAACTAACTCAAAAATAATAATAAGTAAATGCACGAAGAATACCAATTGAAGTCAGAAATTGTTGAAATTTTGTGATGTGCCTTTGAATGGTGAATTTTGCACACACAAAAAGTATGGAGTTCAAATAAGTTAAAAAAAATGAAATCCCTTTGTAAGAGATGAGTTCTCGTTCAAAATGCTGATACTTCGAGAGAGATTGTCCGTTTTGTACACGAAGTGCATCCAGTTTTTGCCGTAGCCCTCTCAACTTTTTAACACATGCTATGTGGGTGAAATGATGATAGCATGCCAACTTTAAACATTTTCAGAGTTTATTTGTACTGCTTTTCAATTTCAAGGTCAACTAGCTCAAAAAAACTAAGTAAATGCACGAAGAATACCAAATGAAGTTAGAAATTGTTAAAATTTTGTGATGTGTCTTTGAATGGTGCATTTTGAACACACAAAAAGTATGGAATTTAAATAATTTCAAAAAATGAAATCCCTTTGTAAGAGATGAGTTCTCGTTCGAAACGCTCATACTTCGAGAGAGATTGTCCGTTTTGTACACGAAGTGCATCCAGTTTTTGTCGTAGCACTCTCAACTATTTAACACATGCTATGTGGGTGAAATGATGATAGCATGCCAACTTTCAACATTTTCACAGTTCATTTGTAGTGCATTTCAATTTCAGGGTCAAGTAGTTAAAAAAAAGTAAATGCACGAATAATACCAAATGAAGTCAAAAATTGTTGAAATTTTGTGATGTGCATTTAAATGGTGCATTTTAAACACACAGAAAGTATGGAGTTTAAATAAGTTCAAAAAAATGAAATCCCTTTGTAAGAGATGAGTTCTTGTTCGAAACGCTGATACTTCGAGAGAGATTGTGCGTTTTGTACACGAAGTGCATCCAGTTTTTGTCGTAGCCCTCTCAACTTTTTAACACATGCTATGTGGGTGAAATGATGATAGCATGCCAACTTTCAACATTTTCAGAGTTCATTTGTAGTGCTTTTCAATTTCAGGGTCAACTAGCTCAAAACAAATAAGTAAATGCACGAATAATACCAAATGAAGTCAGAAATTGTTGAAATTTTGTGATGTGCCTTTGAATGGTGGATTTTGCACACACAAAAAGTATGGAGTTCAAATAAGTTCAAAAAATGAAATCCCTTTGTAAGAGATGAGTTCTCGTTCAAAACGCTGATACTTCGAGAGAGATTGTCCGTTTTGTACACGAAGTGCATCCAGTTTTTGTCGTAGCCTTCTCAACTTTTTAACACATGCTATGTGGGTGAAATGATGATAGCATGCCATCTTTCAACATTTTCAGAGTTCATTTGTAGTGCTTTTCAATTTCAGGGTCAACTAGCTCAAAAAAAATAGTAAATGCACGAAGAATAGCAAATGAAGTCAGAAATTGTTGAAATTTTGTGATGTGCCTTTGAATGGTGCATTTTGAACACACAAAAAGTATGGAGTTTAAATATGTTCAAAAAAATAAAATCTCTTTGTAAGAGATGAGTTCTCGTTCGAAACGCTGATACTTCGAGAGAGATTGTCCGTTTTGTACACGAAGTGCACCCAGTTTTTGCCGTAGCCCTCTCAACTTTTTAACACATGCTATGTGGGTGAAATGATGATAGAATGCCAACTTTCAACATTTTTAGAGTTCATTTGTAGTGCTTTTCAATTTCAGGGTCAACTAGCTAAAAAAATAAGTAAATGCACGAATAATACCAAATGAAGTCAGAAATTGTCGGGACCCCGATCCTAAGCCATAGGAATCCAGCTTGTAACACATCGCATCTCTTTGTGGTCTCACGCACGGTTAACTCCACGGCTGCAGCCTTACCTTAGCCGGAACCGTTTGCGTCTTTTGACTCACGTATGCGATCGTGTCGCTAGCATTCCAATGTCAAAGAACCCGGATCGACATGTCTAGTCATAAACCAAAGTGGCAGTTCTGCACAAGGACAGGCATACATGACCCAACAAAGCAGGTGTCGGTCATCAACGAACGTAGACGAGTCGTAGCAAGCTACAAGGACTCCATTACGTCGTGTGACATTTCCCCAAAGGGGACAGACACAACAGCTAAGAAGGACACATGCCGGTCAACCAATGCGTCCGGAATAGTAGCGAACTACCAAGGCTCGTTGGATCACAAAGGGGCATTTCCTTGTAAGGAGTGCTACTAAAGTTCACGACTAGGTAATCGAACCCCATACATATCAAGTAAGACACACGTACGCATGGCATACTGATATATATAGATACATCGATGGCATCACAACATAACCATAAACATACAAGCTTTATTGAAGAGGCTCGGAAGAGCCACACACATATTATTACACATTAAGGGTCTCACGACCCATAATATCAGTCACACAATACAAGCCAGCGGAAGAGTTATAAGCTGTCTGGGTACAGACAGAGCAACTAGGAGGCACATGGCCTGACTATACTACAGAGCCGACGTAGGTCCAGATCGTAGCTGGGACACCGGCTACTCGTCGTCGTCGATGTCTACGAAGAACCCTCCATTAGGGTCATTAGCAACCTCTGCAACATTATTAAGCAAACATGAGTACGATGGTACTCAGCAAGACTTTAGGATGGCTAACTACTCATGCAAGGTATCAAGAAGGTATCGTGGGGTTTAAGCGGAAAGCCAGCATTTGAGTCGTGGCTAGACAACTTGCTTTCGAAATTAGTTTTGACAACTTGATTTCTCGCACACGAGTCCACTAACACCACAACAATACAGTAACGTGGAATCATTCCGTCTCCATACAGAAATGCCGTCCACGACACTCACGCTTATCTTGACAATTTTATGAGTAGCCATTGAAATTATCTATGAACAACATATGTCTCCAAGTAGTCCATATCCGCGGACGCGGCTATTCGAATAGTTCATAACCCTGCAGGGGTGTACTTCGTCACACACGCTCCCGCCACTTATCGCCATGTGCACGTCATGCACCTCGGCAACCTTCAAGCGGAAGCCCAGCGAGGGAGTCGGCCACGACCGTTAACCACACTAGTACCTAGTCCAGGTTTATCGCCTATCTGAGAGTAACCCGTACGGAAGTCCGGCCGAGGTTTCTGCCACGGCCTCAAACGATGTGCGCAGGGTTCCCAAGCCCACCATCCGGGTGCCACTTGGTACACCGTGCCACTGCCTACCGCATCACGGTCCACCTCTCAGGTCAGCACCATGCACGGCCTCCAGCATTACTATAAACACGAGAAACTACTTGCAACTCCTGGACCGAGTACTAAGCGATTAATAGGCCGAGCGGGGTCATATTTCAGGGCCCAGCATGTGGTAGTATCTAGTCTTGGATTACATACACGGAACTCGGTTCCTAAGGACGGTTCCAATGAAACAACCCGCCATGTACTCCTACACAGCCTTTCACCGGTACCTTTACCAAATCAAGTTCAACACACGACCTTTGCTCACCGAACACATTCCACATTTCTGTTCATCTCCCAGATGACAGACCATACACAACTCTAAGCATAGCATGCATAGCAGGACAAGGCACATCATAGCTCAAGCAACTACCAGGTATGCTAGGTTGCAAGGTTCGGCTATTTACTGTGACAAGGTTAAGTCATGCAAAGGAAGTGGGTTCAACTATCGTGGCAAAAGCAGTTAAAGCATTTGATCCTAATGCAATGAATAGGTGCAGGAGCAAGAACATAGGAGTTATCGGGATGATAAAAAGGGTTGCTTGCCTTGTTGCTCAGAGGAGGGACGATATCCGTCAGACGGATATTCGGTGGAATCCGGGGGTGCGGAGCCTACCGAAGGAATGGCAACATTCAATAACAATCATATGCAATCAAAATGATGCATGAGCATGGCATGAGAATGCAAAGTGATAAGTTATTATAATCAAGATGTTTTAGGTTTAGAGTTGATTTGAATCACATTCGAATAGCAATTCAAACGGGTATTCCCGGATACCGGTTTAATTGATTCGACCTGATGCTCAGATCAACCTAATGTTAACATGCATGAAATGTCATGTTATGGTACTGATTTATATCTAGGGCAGTGTGTAATCATTGCATTTATAATGCAATTTGGATATTTTTGCAAATTCCATTTATAAAGTGATTAAAAGAATTGAATTATTCCTTATTTCACAATTTAGGGTTCTGTAACTTTTTAAAACATAGTTGAAAATAGCATAATCAGAATCCTTGAATTTTTCTGATACTTTTTCATATATAAATTATTTTCATTGGAGTTACAGATTAATTTCTATGATTTTTACAATTTTTAGCAATTTCCTGAATTAGTTTTAAACTGGAAATTCTATTTATTGCATCAGGCTGACGTCAGCAGGTCAGCCGACCTATGCAGGTCAAACCTGACAGGGGGGCCCCACTGGTCAGCCTCTCTGGGACTAATCCCGCGCTGACCAGCCCCTAATTGGGGTTTGACCAGGCGTGGGGCCCTCTGTCAGCGACTCAGATGAGGGCGATTAGGCCCTAATGGCCGGCCACGTTGACGGCCACCGGAGGGTGGTCGCCGGCGACCAAACCCGCGGCGGAGGGCTCGCCGGAGGCGACCTAGATGGCGCTGCACAGCACCAAATCGCACGCGGATGGCAGCTACAGCAAGCTCGCGAAGCGGCCGATCTAACAGGACCAACTGGGGAGGCTAGGGTCGCCGGAAGAGGCGTCGGCGACGAGCCGGAGCGGCGGCCAAAGCTCGGGCGTCGTCGGGGGCTTCGAATCAGGGGGATCCATGCTTAGTTCTTAGCTGCTACGGCATCTACGCGTCGTCCTGGAGCTTCTGGTGCTCACGGGAGGACGAGCTGGACATCGGAGGGCTACCGGCGACGAGCGGCAGCGGCGGTGCTCGTCGGGCTCCCGTGGAACTAGGGCTAGAGGAGGGGATCGATGGAAAAAGCTTAGGGGAAACCACCGCATGCTCACAGGGAGTGCAGAGAAGAGCTCAGACGGCTCGGGGAAGGCCTGGGGGCGACGAATCGACGGGAGATGTCCGGCGGCCGGAGGAAGAAGACGACGGCGTTGCGGGCGTTGCAGGGCTCGAGGGGACTTCGGCTTCTGCAGAGACGACCAGGGCGACGAGGCGGATCTAATGGCGTGCTCGGGGAGGGGTTCCTATGGCCAGGGCAACGGCCAGCTCGAGCTCGAGCTCGGCTCTAATGGCGGCAGCAGGGAGAAGGAGGGGATCCGGGCGGAGGAGGAGAACCGAGGCGGGGAATGGATAGGGGAGGCTCTGGGGAGCTTATCCCCGCCGCCGCCAGCACGAACCGGCGGCCAGGCAGGCACGCAGGTGCGTGGCCGCACCGGAGGAGGCGGCGGCCACCTCCAGCTGCCTACTGGCGCGGGGAAGGGGACGAGCGGCGAGATGGGCTGGGCCTGGCATGGGCGTCAGGTAAGACTTTTCCCTTTTCTTCTGTTTTTGTTTTTCTGTTTTGCTATTTATTGCTTTGCTAATTATCTCAGCTCCAAAACAAAAAGTAAAAACTATTTTAAACCTCCTGAAATATTTGTTATAATGTCCCCACTCATTTCCAAGACTTTCAACATTTTTGGAAAATTATAGTTTCTGATTTCAAATTTTTAAATTTGAAACCAGTGGCTTTTGCATTTATTTAAAATGCTTGAAGTGTCAAGGAAATAGTTTTCTCCAATGCTCATTTACTTTCATGATTTATCAGAAAGTTTGAACATTTCTTGAGGCCATTTTGGGTTCATTGATTTTGAACTAGTTTGAAATTTCCTTTAATTGAAATGGTGGCTAGGGTTTTGAGTTTTTCCTTTGCCACTTTGTTGTTTTTGTTGAAACTTCTTAGATGCAAATGCAAAGAAGACATGAGCACAATGCTATCTAGCTTAAGTTTTAGGGATGTGACAGAAATTGTTGAAATTTTGTGATGTGCCTTTGAATGGTGCATTTTGCACACACAAAAAGTATGGAGTTCAAATAATTTCAAAAAAATTAAATCCCTTTGTAAGAGATGAGTTCTCGTTCGAAACGCTAACACTTCGAGAGAGATTGTCCGTTTTGTACACGAAGTGCATCCAGTTTTTGTCGTAGCCCTCTCAACTTTTTAACACATGCTATGTGGGTGAAATGATGATAGCATGCCAACTTTCAACATTTTCAGAGTTCATTTGTAGTGCTTTTCAATTTCAGGGTCAACTAGCTAAAAAAATTAAGTAAATGCTCGAATAATACCAAATGAAGTCAGAAATTGTTGAAATTTTGTGATGTGCCTTTGAATGGTGCATTTTGCACACACAAAAAGTATGGAGTTCAAATAAGTTCAAAAAAATGAAATCCCTTTGTAAGGGATGAGTTCTCGTTCGAAACGCTGACACTTCGAGAGAGATTGTCCGTTTTGTACACGAAGTGCATCCAGTTTTTGTCGTAGCCCTCTCAACTTTTTAACACATGCTATGTGGGTGAAATGATGATAGCATGCCAACTTTCAACATTTTCAGAGTTCATTTGTAGTCCGTTTCAATTTCAGGGTCAACTAGCTCAAAACAAAATTAGTAAATGCACGAAGAATACCAAATGAAGTCAGAAATTGTTGAAATTTTGTGATGTGCCTTTGAATGGTGCATCTTGAACACACAAAAAATATGGAGTTCAAATAAGTTCAAAAAAATGAAATCCCTTTGTAAGAGATGAGTTCTCGTTGCAAACGCTAGTACTTCGAGAGAGATTGTCCGTTTTGTACACGAAGTGCATCCAGTTTTTGTCGTAGCCCTCTCAACTTTTTAACACATACTATGTGGGTGAAATGATGATAGCATGCCAACTTTCAACATTTTCAGAGTTCATTTGTAGTGCTTTTCAATTTCAGTGTCAACTAGCTCAAAAAAAAATTTAGTAAATGCACGAAGAATACCAAATGAAGTCAGAAATTGTTAAAAAATTTTGATGTGCCTTTGAATGGTGCATTTTGAACACACAAAAAGTATGGAGTTCAAATAAGTTCAAAAAAACGAAATCCCTTTGTAAGACACGAGTTCTCGTTCGGAACGCTGATATTTCGAGAGAGATTGTCCGTTTTGTACACGAAGTGCATCCAGTTTTTGTCGTAGCCCTCTCAACTTTTTAACACATGCTATGTGGGTGAAATGATGATAGCATGCCAACTTTCAACATTCTCAGAGTTCATTTGTAGTGCTTTTCAATTTCAGGGTCAACTAGCTAAAAAAAATAAGTAAATGCACGCATAATACCAAATGAAGTCAGAAATTGTTGAAATTTTCTGATGTGCCTTTGAATGGTGCATTTTGCACACACAAAAAGTATGGAGTTCAAATAAGTTCAAAAAAATGAAATCCCTTTGTAAGAGATGAGTTCTCGTTCAAAACGCTGACACTTCGAGAGAGATTGTCCGTTTTGTACACGAAGTGCATCCAGTTTTTGTCGTAGCCCTCTCAACTTTTTAACACATGCTATGTGGGTGAAATGATGATAGCATGCCAACTTTCAACATTTTCAGAGTTCATTTGTAGTCCTTTTCAATTTCAGGGTCAACTAGCTAAAAACAAAATTAGTAAATGCACGAAGAATACCAAATGAAGTCAGAAATTGTTGAAATTTTGTGATGTGCCTTTGAATGGTGCATTTTGAACACACAAAAAGTATGGAGTACAAATAAGTTCAAAAAAATGAAATCCCTTTGTAAGAGATGAGTTCTCGTTCGAAACGCTAGTACTTCGAGAGAGATTGTCCGTTTTGTACACGAAGTGCATCCAGTTTTTGTCGTAGCCCTCTCAACTTTTTAACACATGCTATGTGGGTGAAATTATGATAGCATGCCAACTTCCAACATTTTCAGAGTTCAGTTGTAGTGCTTTTCAATTTCAGTGTCAACTAGCTCAAAAAAAAATTAGTAAATGCACGAAGAATACCAAATGTAGTCAGAAATTGTTGAAATTTTGTGATGTGCCTTTGAATGGTGCATTTTGAACACACAAAAAGTATGGAGTTCAAATAAGTTCAAAAAATGAAATCCCTTTGTAAGAGATGAGTTCTCGTTCGAAACGCTGATACTTCGAGAGAGATTGTCCATTTTGTACACGAAGTGCATCCAGTTTTTGTCGTAGCCCTCTCAAGTTTTTAACACATGCTATGTGGGTGAAATGATTATAGCATGCCAACTTTCAACATTTTCAGAGTTCATTTGTAGTGCTTTTCAATTTCAGGGTCAACTAGCTCCAAAAAAAAGTAAATGCACGAAGAATACCAAATGAAGTCAGAAATTGTTGAAATTTTGTGATGTGCCTTTGAATGGTGAATTTTGCACACAAAAAAAGTATGGATTTCAAATAAGTTAAAAAAATGAAATCCCTTTGTAAGAGATGAGTTCTCGTTCAAAACGCTGATACTTCGAGAGAGATTGTTCGTTTTGTACACGAAGTGCATCCAGTTTTTGTCGTAGCCCTCTCAACTTTTTAACACATGGTATCTGGGTGAAATGATGATAGCATGCCAACTTTCAACATTTTCAGAGTTCATTTGTACTGCTTTTCAATTTCAGGGTCAACTAGCTCAAAAAAAAAAGTAAATGCACGAAGAATACCAAATGAAGTCAGAAATTGTTGAAATTTTGTGATGTGCCTTTGAATGGTGCATTTTGAACACACAAAAAGTATAGAGTTTAAATAAGTTCAAAAAAATGAAATCCCTTTGTAAGAGATGAGTTCTAGTTCGAAACGCTGATACTTCGAGAGAGATTGTCCGTTTTGTACACGAAGTGCATCCAGTTTTTGTCGTAGCCCTCTGAACTTTTTAACACATGCTATGTGGGTGAAATGATGATAGCATGCCAACTTTCAACATTTTCAGAGTTCATTTGTAGTGCTTTTCAATTTCAGGGTCAACTAGCTCAAAACAAATAAGTAAATGCACGAATAATACCAAATGAAGTCAGAAATTGTTGAAATTTTGTGATGTGCCTTTGAATGGTGCATTTTTCACACACAAAAAGTATGGAGTTATAATAAGTTCAAAAAAATGAAATCCCTTTGTAAGAGATGAGTTCTCGTTCAAAACGCTGATACTTCGAGAGAGATTGTCCGTTTTGTACACGAAGTGCATCCAGTTTTTGTCGTAGCCTTCTCAACTTTTTAACACATGCTATGTGGGTGAAATGATGATAGCATGTCATCTTTCAACATTTTCGGAGTTCATTTGTAGTGCTTTTCAATTTCAGGGTCAACTAGCTCAAAAAAAATAGTAAATGCACGAAGAATAGCAAATGAAGTCAGAAATTGTTGAAATTTTGTGATGTGCCTTTGAATGGTGCATTTTGAACACACAAAAAGTATGGAGTTTAAATATGTTCAAAAAAATGAAATCTCTTTGTAAGAGATGAGTTCTCGTTCGAAACGCTCATACTTCGAGAGAGATTGTCCGTTTTGTACACGAAGTGCACCCAGTTTTTGTCGTAGCCCTCTCAACTTTTTAACACATGCTATGTGGGTGAAATGATGATAGAATGTGAACTTTCAACATTTTTAGAGTTCATTTGTAGTGCTTTTCAATTTCAGGGTCAACTAGCTAAAAAAAGTAAATGCACGAATAATACCAAATGAAGTCAGAAATTGTTGAAATTTTGTGATGTGCATTTGAATGGTGCATTTTGCACACACAAAAAGTATGGAGTTCAAATAAGTTCAAAAAAATAAAATCCCTTTGTAAGAGATGAGTTCTCGTTCGAAATGCTGACACTTCGAGAGAAATTTTCCGTTTTGTACACGAAGTGCATCCAGTTTTTGTCGTAGCCCTCTCAACTTTTTAACACATGCTATGTGGGTGAAATGATGATAGCATGCCAACTTTCAACATTTTCAGAGTTCATTTGTAGTCCGTTTCAATTTCAGGGTCAATTAGCTCAAAACAAAATTAGTAAATGCACGAAGAATACCAAATGAAGTAAGAAATTGTTGAAATTTTGTGATGTGCCTTTGAATGGGGCATTTTTAACACACAAAAAATATGGAGTTCAAATAAGTTCAAAAAAATGAAATCCCTTTGTAAGAGATGAGTTCTCGTTCGAAACGCTAGTACTTCGAGAGAGATTGTCCGTTTTGTACACGAAGTGCATCCAGTTTTTGTCGTAACCCTCTCAACTTTTTAACACATGCTATGTGGGTGAAATGATGATAGCATGCCAACTTTCAACATTTTCAGAGTTCATTTGTAGTGCTTTTCAATTTCAGTGTCAAATAGCTCAAAAAAAAAATTAGTAAATGCACGAAGAATACCAAATGAAGTCAGAAATTGTTAAAATTTTGTGATGTGCCTTTGAATGGTGCATTTTGAACACACAAAAAGTATGGAGTTCAAATAAGTTCAAAAAAATGAAATCCCTTTGTAAGACACGAGTTCTCGTTCGGAACGCTGATATTTCGAGAGAGATTGTCCGTTTTGTACACGAAGTGCATCCAGTTTTTGTCGTAGCCCTCTCAACTTTTTAACACATGCTATGTGGGTGAAATGATGATAGCATGCCAACTTTCAACATTCTCAGAGTTCATTTGTAGTGCTTTTCAATTTCAGGGTCAACTAGCTAAAAAAAATAAGTAAATGCACGCATAATACCAAATGAAGTCAGAAATTGTTGAAATTTTGTGATGTGCCTTTGAATGGTGCATTTTGCACACACAAAAAGTATGGAGTTCAAATAAGTTCAAAAAAATGAAATCCCTTTGTAAGAGATGAGTTCTCGTTCAAAACGCTGACACTTCGAGAGCGATTGTCCGTTTTGTACACGAAGTGCATCCAGTTTTTGTCGTAGCCCTCTCAACTTTTTAACACATGCTATGTGGGTGAAATGATGATAGCATGCCAACTTTCAACATTTTCAGAGTTCATTTGTAGTCCTTTTCAATTTCAGGGTCAACTAGCTCAAAACAAAATTAGTAAATGCACGAAGAATACCAAATGAAGTCAGAAATTGTTGAAATTTTGTGATGTGCCTTTGAATGGTGCATTTTGAACACACAAAAAGTATGGAGTACAAATAAGTTCAAAAAAATGAAATCCCATTGTAAGAGATGAGTTCTCGTTCGAAACGCTAGTACTTCGAGAGAGATTGTCCGTTTTGTACACGAAGTGCATCCAGTTTTTGTCGTAGCGCTCTCAACTTTTTAACACATGCTATGTGGGTGAAATGATGATAGGATGCCAACTTTCAACATTTTCAGAGTTCATTTGTAGTGCTTTTCAATTTCAGTGTCAACTAGCTCAAAAAAAAATTAGTAAATGCACGAAGAATACCAAATTTGAAATTTTGTGATGTGCCTTTGAATGGTGCATTTTGAACACACAAAAAGTATGGAGTTCAAATAAGTTCAAAAAATGAAATCCCTTTGTAAGAGATGAGTTCTCGTTCGAAACGCTGATACTTCGAGAGAGATTGTCCGTTTTGTACACGAAGTGCATCCAGTTTTTGTCGTAGCCCTCTCAACTTTTTAACACATGCTATGTGGGTGAAATGATGATAGCATGCCAACTTTCAACAATTTCAGAGTTCATTTGTAGTGCTTTTGAATTTCAGGGTCAACTAGCTCAAAAAAAATAAGTAAATGCACAAAGAATACCAAATGAAGTCAGAAATTGTTGAAATTTTGTGTTGTGCCTTTGAGTGGTGCATTTTGAACACACAAAAAGTATGGAGTTCAAATAAGTTCAAAAAATGAAATCCCTTTGTAAGAGATGAGTTCTCGTTCGAAACGCTGATAGTTCGAGAGAGATTGTACGTTTTGTACACGAAGTGCATCCAGTTTTTGTCGTAGCCCTCTCAACTTTTTAACACATGCTATGTGGGTGAAATGATGATAGCATCCCAACTTTCAACATTTTCAGAGTTCATTTGTAGTGCTTTTCAATTTCAGGGTCAACTAGCTCAAAAAAAAAAAGTAAATGCACGAAGAATACCAAATGAAATCAGAAATTGTTGAAATTTTGTGATGTGCCTTTGAATGGTGAATTTTGCACACACAAAAAGTATGGATTTCAAATAAGTTAAAAAAATGAAATCCCTTTGTAAGAGATGAGTTCTCGTTCAAAACGCTGATACTTCGAGAGAGATTGTCCGTTTTGTACACGAAGTGCATCCAGTTTTTGTCGTAGCCCTCTCAACTTTTATACACATGCTATGTGGGTGAAATGATGATAGCATGCCAACTTTCAACATTTTCAGAGTTCATTTGTAGTCCTTTTCAATTTCAGGGTCAACTAGCTCAAAACAAAATTAGTAAATGCACGAAGAATACCAAATGAAGTCAGAAATTGTTGAAATTTTGTGATGTGCCTTTGAATGGTGCATTTTGCACACACAAAAAGTATGGAGTTCAAATAAGTTCAAAAAAATGAAATCCCTTTGTAAGAGATGAGTTCTCGTTCGAAACGCTGACACTTCGTGAGAGATTGTCCGTTTTGTACACGAAGTGCATCCAGTTTTTGTCGTAGCCCTCTCAACTTTTTAACACATGCTATGTGGGTGAAATGATGATAGCATGCCAACTTTCAACATTTTCAGAGTTCATTTGTAGTCCATTTCAATTTCAGGGTCAACTAGCTAAAAACAAAATTAGTAAATGCACGAAGAATACCAAATGAAGTCAGAAATTGTTGAAATTTTGTGATGTGCCTTTGAATGGTGCATTTTGAACACACAAAAAGTATGGAGTTCGAATAAGTTCAAAAAAATGAAATCCCTTTGTAAGAGATGAGTTCTCGTTCGAAACGCTAGTACTTCGAGAGAGATTGTCCGTTTTGTACACGAAGTGCATCCAGTTTTTGTCGTAGCCCTCTCAACTTTTTAACACATGCTATGTGGGTGAAATTATGATAGCATGCCAACTTTCAACATTTTCAGAGTTCAGTTGTAGTGCTTTTCAATTTCAGTGTCAACTAGCTCAAAAAAAAATTAGTAAATGCACGAAGAATACCAAATGTAGTCAGAAATTGTTGAAATTTTGTGATGTGCCTTTGAATGGTGCATTTTGAACACACAAAAAGTATGGAGTTCAAATAAGTTCAAAAAATGAAATCCCTTTGTAAGAGATGAGTTCTCGTTCGAAACGCTGATACTTCGAGAGAGATTGTCCGTTTTGTACACGAAGTGCATCCAGTTTTTGTCGTAGCCCTCTCAACTTTTTAACACATGCTATGTGGGTGAAATGATGATAGCATGCCAACTTTCAACATTTTCAGAGTTCATTTGTAGTGCTTTTGAATTTCAGGGTCAACTAGCTCAAAAAATAAGTAAATGCACAAAGAATACCAAATGAAGTCAGAAATTGTTGAAATTTTTTGTTGTGCCTTTGAGTGGTGCAATTTGAACACACAAAAAGTATGGAGTTCAAATAAGTTCAAAAAATTAAATCCCTTTGTAAGAGATGAGTTCTCGTTCGAAACGCTGATACTTCGAGAGAGATTGTCCATTTTGTACACGAAGTGCATCCAGTTTTTGTCGTAGCCCTCTCAAGTTTTTAACACATGCTATGTGGGTGAAATGATTATAGCATGCCAACTTTCAACATTTTCAGAGTTCATTTGTAGTGCTTTTCAATTTCAGTGTCAACTAGCTCAAAAAAAAATTAGTAAATGCACGAAGAATACCAAATTTGAAATTTTGTGATGTGCCTTTGAATGGTGCATTTTGAACACACAAAAAGTATGGAGTTCAAATAAGTTCAAAAAATGAAATCCCTTTGTAAGAGATGAGTTCTCGTTCGAAACGCTGATACTTCGAGAGAGATTGTCCGTTTTGTACACGAAGTGCATCCAGTTTTTGTCGTAGCCCTCTCAACTTTTTAACACATGCTATGTGGGTGAAATGATGATAGCATGCCAACTTTCAACAATTTCAGAGTTCATTTGTAGTGCTTTTGAATTTCAGGGTCAACTAGCTCAAAAAAAATAAGTAAATGCACAAAGAATACCAAATGAAGTCAGAAATTGTTGAAATTTTGTGTTGTGCCTTTGAGTGGTGCATTTTGAACACACGAAAAGTATGGAGTTCAAATAAGTTCAAAAAATGAAATCCCTTTGTAAGAGATGAGTTCTCGTTCGAAACGCTGATAGTTCGAGAGAGATTGTACGTTTTGTACACGAAGTGCATCCAGTTTTTGTCGTAGCCCTCTCAACTTTTTAACACATGCTATGTGGGTGAAATGATGATAGCATCCCAACTTTCAACATTTTCAGAGTTCATTTGTAGTGCTTTTCAATTTCAGGGTCAACTAGCTCAAAAAAAAAAAGTAAATGCACGAAGAATACCAAATGAAATCAGAAATTGTTGAAATTTTGTGATGTGCCTTTGAATGGTGAATTTTGCACACACAAAAAGTATGGATTTCAAATAAGTTAAAAAAATGAAATCCCTTTGTAAGAGATGAGTTCTCGTTCAAAACGCTGATACTTCGAGAGAGATTGTCCGTTTTGTACACGAAGTGCATCCAGTTTTTGTCGTAGCCCTCTCAACTTTTATACACATGCTATGTGGGTGAAATGATGATGGCATGCCAACTTTCAACATTTTCAGAGTTCATTTGTAGTCCTTTTCAATTTCAGGGTCAACTAGCTCAAAACAAAATTAGTAAATGCACGAAGAATACCAAATGAAGTCAGAAATTGTTGAAATTTTGTGATGTGCCTTTGAATGGTGCATTTTGCACACACAAAAAGTATGGAGTTCAAATAAGTTCAAAAAAATGAAATCCCTTTGTAAGAGATGAGTTCTTGTTCGAAACGCTGACACTTCGTGAGAGATTGTCCGTTTTGTACACGAAGTGCATCCAGTTTTTGTCGTAGCCCTCTCAACTTTTTAACACATGCTATGTGGGTGAAATGATGATAGCATGCCAACTTTCAACATTTTCAGAGTTCATTTGTAGTCCATTTCAATTTCAGGGTCAACTAGCTAAAAACAAAATTAGTAAATGCACGAAGAATACCAAATGAAGTCAGAAATTGTTGAAATTTTGTGATGTGCCTTTGAATGGTGCATTTTGAACACACAAAAAGTATGGAGTTCGAATAAGTTCAAAAAAATGAAATCCCTTTGTAAGAGATGAGTTCTCGTTCGAAACGCTAGTACTTCGAGAGAGATTGTCCGTTTTGTACACGAAGTGCATCCAGTTTTTGTCGTAGCCCTCTCAACTTTTTAACACATGCTATGTGGGTGAAATTATGATAGCATGCCAACTTTCAACATTTTCAGAGTTCAGTTGTAGTGCTTTTCAATTTCAGTGTCAACTAGCTCAAAAAAAAATTAGTAAATGCACGAAGAATACCAAATGTAGTCAGAAATTGTTGAAATTTTGTGATGTGCCTTTGAATGGTGCATTTTGAACACACAAAAAGTATGGAGTTCAAATAAGTTCAAAAAATGAAATCCCTTTGTAAGAGATGAGTTCTCGTTCGAAACGCTGATACTTCGAGAGAGATTGTCCGTTTTGTACACGAAGTGCATCCAGTTTTTGTCGTAGCCCTCTCAACTTTTTAACACATGCTATGTGGGTGAAATGATGATAGCATGCCAACTTTCAACATTTTCAGAGTTCATTTGTAGTGCTTTTGAATTTCAGGGTCAACTAGCTCAAAAAATAAGTAAATGCACAAAGAATACCAAATGAAGTCAGAAATTGTTGAAATTTTTTGTTGTGCCTTTGAGTGGTGCAATTTGAACACACAAAAAGTATGGAGTTCAAATAAGTTCAAAAAATTAAATCCCTTTGTAAGAGATGAGTTCTCGTTCGAAACGCTGATACTTCGAGAGAGATTGTCCATTTTGTATACGAAGTGCATCCAGTTTTTGTCGTAGCCCTCTCAAGTTTTTAACACATGCTATGTGGGTGAAATGATTATAGCATGCCAACTTTCAACATTTTCAGAGTTCATTTGTAGTGCTTTTCAATTTCAGGGTCAACTAGCTCCAAAAAAAAGTAAATGCACGAAGAATACCAAATGAAGTCAGAAATTGTTGAAATTTTGTGATGTGCCTTTGAATGGTGAATTTTGCACACAAAAAAAGTATGGATTTCAAATAAGTTAAAAAAATGAAATCCCTTTGTAAGAGATGAGTTCTCGTTCAAAACGCTGATACTTCGAGAGAGATTGTTCGTTTTGTACACGAAGTGCATCCAGTTTTTGTCGTAGCCCTCTCAACTTTTTAACACATGGTATCTGGGTGAAATGATGATAGCATGCCAACTTTCAACATTTTCAGAGTTCATTTGTACTGCTTTTCAATTTCAGGGTCAACTAGCTCAAGAAAAATAAGTAAATGCACGAAGAATACCAAATGAAGTCAGAAATTGTTGAAATTTTGTGATGTGCCTTTGAATGGTGCATTTTGAACACACAAAAAGTATAGAGTTTAAATAAGTTCAAAAAAATGAAATCCCTTTGTAAGAGACGAGTTCTAGTTCGAAACGCTGATACTTCGAGAGAGATTGTCCGTTTTGTACACGAAGTGCATCCAGTTTTTGTCGTAGCCCTCTCAACTTTTTAACACATGCTATGTGGGTGAAATGATGATAGCATGCCAACTTTCAACATTTTCAGAGTTCATTTGTAGTGCTTTTCAATTTCAGGGTCAACTAGCTCAAAACAAATAAGTAAATGCACGAATAATACCAAATGAAGTCCGAAATTGTTGAAATTTTGTGATGTGCCTTTGAATGGTGCATTTTTCACACACAAAAAGTATGGAGTTATAATAAGTTCAAAAAAATGAAATCCCTTTGTAAGAGATGAGTTCTCATTCAAAACGCTGATACTTCGAGAGAGATTGTCCGTTTTGTACACGAAGTGCATCTAGTTTTTGTCGTAGCCCTCTCAACTTTTTAACACATGCTATGTGGGTGAAATGATGATAGCATGTCATCTTTCAACATTTTCGGAGTTCATTTGTAGTGCTTTTCAATTTCAGGGTCAACTAGCTCAAATAAAATAGTAAATGCATGAAGAATAGCAAATGAAGTCAGAAATTGTTAAAATTTTGTGATGTGCCTTTGAATGGTGCATTTTGAACACACAAAAAGTATGGAGTTCAAATAAATTCAAAAAAATGAAATCCCTTTGTAAGAGATGAGTTCTCGTTCGAAACGCTGATACTTCGAGAGAGATTGTCCGTTTTGTACACGAAGTGCATCCAGTTTTTGTCGTAGCCCTCTCAACTTTTTAACACATGCTATGTGGGTGAAATGATGATAGCATGCCAACTTTCAACATTTTCAGAGTTCATTTGTAGTGCTTTTGAATTTCAGGGTCAACTAGCTCAAAAAAAATAAGTAAATGCACAAAGAATACCAAATGAAGTCAGAAATTGTTGAAATTTTGTGTTGTGCCTTTGAGTTGTGCATTTTGAACACACAAAAAGTATGGGGTTCAAATAAGTTCAAAAAAATGAAATCCCTTTGTAAGAGATGAGTTCTCGTTCGAAACGCTGATACTTCGAGAGAGATTGTCCGTTTTGTACACGAAGTGCATCCAGTTTTTGTCGTAGCCCTCTCAACTTTTTAACACATGCTATGTGGGTGAAATGATGATAGCATGCCAACTTTAAACATTTTCAGAGTTCATTTGTAGTGCTTTTCAATTTCAGGGTCAACTAGCTCAAAAAAAATTAGTAAATGCACGAAGAATACCAAATGAAGTCAGAAATTGTTGAAATTTTCTGATGTGCCTTTGAATGGTGCATTTTGAACACACACAAAGTATGGAGTTTAAATAAGTTCAAAAAAATGAAATCCCTTTGTAAGAGATGAGTTCTCGTTCGAAACGCTGATATTTCGAGAGAGATTGTCCGTTTTGTACACGAAGTGCATCCAGTTTTTGTCGTAGCCCTCTCAACTTTTTAACACATGCTATGTGGGTGAAATGATGATAGCATGCCAACTTTCAACATTCTCAGAGTTCATTTGTAGTGCTTTTCAATTTCAGGGTCAAGTAGCTAAAAAAAAATAAGTAAATGCACGAAGAATACCAAATGAAGTCAGAAATTGTTGAAAATTTGTGATGTGCCTTTGAATGGTGCATTTTGCATACTCAAAAAGTATGGAGTTCAAATAAGTTCAAAAAAATTAAGTCCCTTTGTAAGAGATGGGTTCTCGTTCGAAACGCTGATACTTCGAGAGAGATTGTCCGTTTTATACACGACGTGCATCCAGTTTTTGTCGTAGCCCTCTCAACTTTTTAACACATGCTATGTGGGTGAAATAATGATAGCATGCCAACTTTTAACATTTTGAGAGTTCATTTGTAGTGCTTTTGAATTTCAGGGTCAACTAGCTCAAAAAAAAAGTAAATGCACAAAGAATACCAAATGAAGTCAGAAATTGTTGAAATTTTGTGTTGTGCCTGTGAGTTGTGCATTTTGAACACACAAAAAGTATGGGGTTCAAATAAGTTCAAAAAAATGAAATCCCTTTGTAAGAGATGAGTTCTCGTTCGAAACGCTGATACTTCGAGAGAGATTGTCCGTTTTGTACACGAAGTGCATCCAGTTTTTGTCGTAGCCCTCTCAAGTTTTTAACACATGCTATGTGGGTGAAATGATGATAGCACGCCAACTTTCAACATTTTCAGAGTTCATTTGTAGTGCTTTTCAATTTTAGGGTCAACTAGCTCAAAACAAATAAGTAAATGCACGAATAATACCAAATGAAGTCAGAAATTGTTGAAATTTTGTGATGTGCCCTTGAATGGTGCATTTTGCACACACAAAAAGTATGGAGTTCAAATAAGTTCAAAAAAATGAAATCCCTTTGTAAGAGATGAGTTCTCGTTCGAAACGCTGATACTTCGAGAGAGATTGTCCGTTTTGTACACGAAGTGCATCCAGTTTTTGTCGTAGCCTTCTCAACTTGTTAACACATGCTATGTGGGTGAAATGATGGTAGCATGCCAACTTTCAACATTGTCAGAGTTCATTTGTAGTGCTTTCCAATTTGAGGGTCAACTTGCTCAAAAAAAAAGTAAATGCACGAAGAATACCAAATGAAGTCAGAAATTGTTGAAATTTTGTGATGTGCCTTTGAATGGTGCATTTTGAACACACAAAAAGTATGGAGTTTAAATATGTTCAAAAAATGAAATCTCTTTGTAAGAGATGAGTTCTCGTTCGAAACGCTGATACTTCGAGAGAGATTGTCCGTTTTGTACACGAAGTGCACCCAGTTTTTGTCGTAGCCTTCTCAACTTTTTAACACATGCTATGTGGGTGAAATGATGATAGAATTCCAACTTTCAACATTTTTAGAGTTCATTTCTAGTGCTTTTCAATTTCGGGGTCAACTAGCTCAAAAAAAGTAAATGCACGAATAATACCAAATGAAGTCAGAAATTGTTGAAATTTTGTGATGTGCCTTTGAATGGTGCATTTTGCACACACAAAAAGTATGGAGTTCAAATAAGTTCAAAAAATGAAATCCCTTTGTAAGAGATGAGTTCTCGTTCGAAACGCTGATACTTCGAGAGAGATTGTCTGTTTTGTACACGAAATGCATCCAGATTTTGTCGTAGCCCTCTCTACTTTTTAACACATACTATGTGGGTGAAATTATGATAGCATGCCAACTTTCAACATTTTCAGAGTTCATTTGTAGTGCTTTTCAATTTCAGGGTCAACTAGCTCAAAAAAAAATTAGTAAATGCACGAAGAATACCAAATGAAGTCAGAAATTGTTGAAATTTTCTGATGTGCCTTTGAATGGTGCATTTTGAGCACACAAAAAGAATGGAGTTCAAATAAGTTCAAAAAAATGAAATCCCTTTGTAAGAGATGAGTTCTCGTTCGAAACGCTAATACTTCGAGAGAGATTGTCCGTTTTGTACACGAAGTGCATCCAGTTTTTGTCGTAGCCCTCTCAACTTTTTAACACATGCTATGTGGGTGAAATGATGATAGCATGACAACTTTAAACATTTTCAGAGTTCATTTGTAGTGCTTTTCAATTTCAGGGTCAACTAGCTCAAAAAAAATTAGTAAATGCACGAAGAATACCAAATGAAGTCAGAAATTGTTGAAATTTTCTGATGTGCCTTTGAATGGTGCATTTTGAACACACACAAAGTATGGAGTTTAAATAAGTTCAAAAAAATGAAATCCCTTTGTAAGAGATGAGTTCTTGTTCGAAACGCTGATATTTCGAGAGAGATTGTCCGTTTTGTACACGAAGTGCATCCAGTTTTTGTCGTAGCCCTCTCAACTTTTTAACACATGCTATGTGGGTGAAATGATGATAGCATGCCAACTTTCAACATTCTCAGAGTTCATTTGTAGTGCTTTTCAATTTCAGGGTCATCTAGCTCAAAACAAATAAGTAAATGCACGAATAATACCAAATGAAGTCAGAAATTGTTGAAATTTTCTGATGTGCGTTTGAATGGTGCATTTTGAACACACACAAAGTATGGAGTTTAAATAAGTTCAAAAAAATGAAATCCCTTTGTAAGAGATGAGTTCTCGTTCGAAACGCTGATATTTCGAGAGAGATTATCCGTTTTGTACACGAAGTGCATCCAGTTTTTGTCGTAGCCCTCTCAACTTTTTAACACATGCTATGTGGGTGAAATGATGATAGCATGCCAACTTTCAACATTCTCAGAGTTCATTTGTAGTGCTTTTCAATTTCAGGGTCAAGTAGCTAAAAAAAATAAGTAAATGCACGAAGAATACCAAATGAAGTCAGAAATTGTTGAAAATTTGTGATGTGCCTTTGAATGCTGCATTTTGCACACTCAAAAAGTATGGAGTTCAAATAAGTTCAAAAAAATTAAGTCCCTTTGTAAGAGATGGGTTCTCGTTCGAAACGCTGATACTTCGGGAGAGATTGTCCGTTTTGTACACGACGTGCATCCAGTTTTTGTCGTAGCCCTCTCAACTTTTTAACACATGCTATGTGGGTGAAATAATGATAGCATGCCAACTTTTAACATTTTGAGAGTTCATTTGTAGTGCTTTTGAATTTCAGGGTCAAGTAGCTCAAAAAAAAAGTAAATGCACAAAGAATACCAAATGAAGTCAGAAATTGTTGAAATTTTGTGTTGTGCCTGTGAGTTGTGCATTTTGAACACACAAAAAGTATGGGGTTCAAATAAGTTCAAAAAAATGAAATCCCTTTGTAAGAGATGAGTTCTCGTTCGAAACGCTGATACTTCGAGAGAGATTGTCCGTTTTGTACACGAAGTGCATCCAATTTTTGTCGTAGCCCTCTCAAGTTTTTAACACATGCTATGTGGGTGAAATGATGATAGCACGCCAACTTTCAACATTTTCAGAGTTCATTTGTAGTGCTTTTCAATTTCAGGGTCAACTAGCTCAAAACAAATAAGTAAATGCACGAATAATACCAAATGAAGTCAGAAATTGTTGAAATTTTGTGATGTGCCTTTTAATGGTGCATTTTGCACACACAAAAAGTATGGAGTTCAAATAAGTTCAAAAAAATGAAATCCCTTTGTAAGAGATGAGTTCTCGTTCGAAACGCTGATACTTCGAGAGAGATTGTCCGTTTTGTACACGAAGTGCATCCAGTTTTTGTCGTAGCCTTCTCAACTTTTTAACACATGCTATGTGGGTGAAATGATGGTAGCATGCCAACTTTCAACATTTTCAGAGTTCATTTGTAGTGCTTTTCAATTTCAGGGTCAACTTGCTCAAAAAAAAAGTAAATGCACGAAGAATACCAAATGAAGTCAGAAATTGTTGAAATTTTGTGATGTGCCTTTGAATGGTGCATTTTGAACACACAAAAAGTATGGAGTTTAAATATGTTCAAAAAAATGAAATCTCTTTGTAAGAGATGAGTTCTCGTTCGAAACGCTGATACTTCGAGAGAGATTGTCCGTTTTGTACACGAAGTGCACCCAGTTTTTGTCGTAGCCCTCTCAACTTTTTAACACATGCTATGTGGGTGAAATGATGATAGAATGTCAACTTTCAACATTTTTAGAGTTCATTTCTAGTGCTTTTCAATTTCGGGGTCAACTAGCTCAAAAAAAGTAAATGCACGAATAATACCAAATGAAGTCAGAAATTGTTGAAATTTTGTGATGTGCCTTTGAATGGTGCATTTTGCACACACAAAAAGTATGGAGTTCAAATAAGTTCAAACAAATGAAATCCCTTTGTAAGAGATGAGTTCTCGTTCGAAACGCTGATACTTCGAGAGAGATTGTCTGTTTTGTACACGAAATGCATCCAGATTTTGTCGTAGCCCTCTCTACTTTTTAACACATACTATGTGGCTGAAATTATGATAGCATGCCAACTTTCAACATTTTCAGAGTTCATTTGTAGTGCTTTTCAATTTCAGGCTCAACTAGCTCAAAAAAAAATTAGTAAATGCACGAAGAATACCAAATGAAGTCAGAAATTGTTGAAATTTTCTGACGTGCCTTTGAATGGTGCATTTTGAACACACAAAAAGAATGGAGTTAAAATAAGTTCAAAAAAATGAAATCCCTTTGTAAGAGATGAGTTCTCGTTCGAAACGCTAATACTTCGAGAGAGATTGTCCGTTTTGTACACGAAGTGCATCCAGTTTTTGTCGTAGCCCTCTCAACTTTTTAACACATGCTATGTGGGTGAAATGATGATAGCATGCCAACTTTAAACATTTTCAGAGTTCATTTGTAGTGCTTTTCAATTTCAGGGTCAACTAGCTCAAAAAAAATTAGTAAATGCACGAAGAATACCAAATGAAGTCAGAAATTGTTGAAATTTTCTGATGTGCCTTTGAATGGTGCATTTTGAACACACACAAAGTATGGAGTTTAAATAAGTTCAAAAAAATGAAATCCCTTTGTAAGAGATGAGTTCTTGTTCGAAACGCTGATATTTCGAGAGAGATTGTCCGTTTTGTACACGAAGTGCATCCAGTTTTTGTCGTAGCCCTCTCAACTTTTTAACACATGCTATGTGGGTGAAATGATGATAGCATGCCAACTTTCAACATTTCAGAGTTCATTTGTAGTCCTTTTCAATTTCAGGGTCAAGTAGCTCAAAAAAAATAAGTAAATGCACGAAGAATACCAAATGAAGTCAGAAATTGTTGAAAATTTGTGATGTGCCTTTGAATGGTGCATTTTGCACACTCAAAAAGTATGGAGTTCAAATAAGTTCAAAAAAATTAAGTCCCTTTGTAAGAGATGGGTTCTCGTTCGAAACGCTGATACTTCGGGAGAGATTGTCCGTTTTGTACACGACGTGCATCCAGTTTTTGTCGTAGCCCTCTCAACTTTTTAACACATGCTATGTGGGTGAAATAATGATAGCATGCCAACTTTTAACATTTTGAGAGTTCATTTGTAGTGCTTTTGAATTTCAGGGTCAAGTAGCTCAAAAAAAAAGTAAATGCACAAAGAATACCAAATGAAGTCAGAAATTGTTGAAATTTTGTGTTGTGCCTGTGAGTTATGCATTTTGAACACACAAAAAGTATGGGGTTCAAATAAGTTCAAAAAAATGAAATCCCTTTGTAAGAGATGAGTTCTCGTTCGAGACGCTGATACTTCGAGAGAGATTGTCCGTTTTGTACACGAAGTGCATCCAGTTTTTGTCGTAGCCCTCTCAAGTTTTTAACACATGCTATGTGGGTGAAATGATGATAGCACGCCAACTTTCAACATTTTCAGAGTTCATTTGTAGTGCTTTTCAATTTCAGGGTCAACTAGCTCAAAACAAATAAGTAAATGCACGAATAATACCAAATGAAGTCAGAAATTGTTGAAATTTTGTGATGTGCCTTTTAATGGTGCATTTTGAACACACAAAAAGTATGGAGTTCAAATAAGTTCAAAAAAGTGAAATCCCTTTGTAAGAGATGAGTTCTCGTTCGAAACGCTGATACTTCGAGAGAGATTGTCCGTTTTGTACACGAAGTGCATCCAGTTTTTGTCGTAGCCTTCTCAACTTTTTAACACATGCTATGTGGGTGAAATGATGGTAGCATGCCAACTTTCAACATTTTCAGAGTTCATTTGTAGTGCTTTTCAATTTCAGGGTCAACTTGCTCAAAAAAAAAGTAAATGCACGAAGAATACCAAATGAAGTCAGAAATTGTTGAAATTTTGTGATGTGCCTTTGAATGGTGCATTTTGAACACACAAAAAGTATGGAGTTTAAATATGTTCAAAAAAATGAAATCTCTTTGTAAGAGATGAGTTCTCGTTCGAAACGCTGATACTTCGAGAGAGATTGTCCGTTTTGTACACGAAGTGCACCCAGTTTTTGTCGTAGCCCTCTCAACTTTTTAACACATGCTATGTGGGTGAAATGATGATAGAATGCCAACTTTCAACAATTTTAGAGTTCATTTCTAGTGCTTTTCAATTTCGGGGTCAACTAGCTCAAAAAAAGTAAATGCACGAATAATACCAAATGAAGTCAGAAATTGTTGAAATTTTGTGATGTGCCTTTGAATGGTGCATTTTGCACACACAAAAAGTATGGAGTTCAAATAAGTTCAAAAAAATGAAATCCCGTTGTAAGAGATGAGTTCTCGTTCGAAACGCTGATACTTCGAGAGAGATTGTCTGTTTTGTACACGAAATGCATCCAGATTTTGTCGTAGCCCTCTCTACTTTTTAACACATACTATGTGGCTGAAATTATGATAGCATGCCAACTTTCAACATTTTCAGAGTTCATTTGTAGTGCTTTTCAATTTCAGGCTCAACTAGCTCAAAAAAAAATTAGTAAATGCACGAAGAATACCAAATGAAGTCAGAAATTGTTGAAATTTTCTGATGTGCCTTTGAATGGTGCATTTTGAACACACAAAAAGAATGGAGTTAAAATAAGTTCAAAAAAATGAAATCCCTTTGTAAGAGATGAGTTCTCGTTCGAAACGCTAATACTTCGAGAGAGATTGTCCGTTTTGTACACGAAGTGCATCCAGTTTTTGTCGTAGCCCTCTCAACTTTTTAACACATGCTATGTGGGTGAAATGATGATAGCATGCCAACTTTAAACATTTTCAGAGTTCATTTGTAGTGCTTTTCAATTTCAGGGTCAACTAGCTCAAAAAAAATTAGTAAATGCACGAAGAATACCAAATGAAGTCAGAAATTGTTGAAATTTTCTGATGTGCCTTTGAATGGTGCATTTTGAACACACACAAAGTATGGAGTTTAAATAAGTTCAAAAAAATGAAATCCCTTTGTAAGAGATGAGTTCTTGTTCGAAACGCTGATATTTCGAGAGAGATTGTCCGTTTTGTACACGAAGTGCATCGAGTTTTTGTCGTAGCCCTCTCAACTTTTTAACACATGCTATGTGGGTGAAATGATGATAGCATGCCAACTTTCAACATTTCAGAGTTCATTTGTAGTGCTTTTCAATTTCAGGGTCAAGTAGCTCAAAAAAAATAAGTAAATGCACGAAGAATACCAAATGAAGTCAGAAATTGTTGAAAATTTGTGATGTGCCTTTGAATGGTGCATTTTGCACACTCAAAAAGTATGGAGTTCAAATAAGTTCAAAAAAATTAAGTCCCTTTGTAAGAGATGGGTTCTCGTTCGAAACGCTCATACTTCGAGAGAGATTGTCCGTTTTGTACATGACGTGCATCCAGTTTTTGTCGTAGCCCTCTCAACTTTTTAACACATGCTATGTGGGTGAAATGATGATAGCATGCCAACATTCAAGATTTTCAGAGTTCATTTGTAGTGCTTTTCAATTTCAGCGTGTCACATCCCTAACCCTTAACCAAGATAGCATTGTGCCCATGTCTTCTTTGCATTTGCATCCAAGAAGTTCCAACAAAAACAACAAAGTGGCAAAGGAAAAACTCTAAACCCTAGCCACCATTTCAATTAAAGGAAATTTCAACTAGTTCAAAATCAATGAACCCAAAATGGCCTCAAGAAATGTTCAAACTTTCTGATAAATCATGAAAGAAAATGAGCATTGGAGAAAACTATTTTCTTGACACTTTAAGCATTTTAAATAAATGCAAAAGCCACTGGTTTCAAATTTAAAATTTGAAATCAGAAACTATAATTTTCCAAAAATGTTGAAAGTCTTGGAAATGAGTGGGGATATTATAACAAATATTTCAGGAGGTCTAAAATAGTTTTACTTTTGTTTTGGAGCTGAAATAATTAGCAAAGCAATAAATAGCAAAACAGAAAAAAACAAAAACAGAGAAAATAGGAAAAAGCTTACCTGTCGCCCTGACCTGGCCCGACCCATCTCCCCGCTCGTCCCCTCCCTCGCGCCAGTAGGCAGCAGGAGGTGGCCACCGCCTCCTCCGGCGCGGCCACGCACCTGCGTGCCTGCCTGGCCGCCGGTTCGCACTGGCGACGACGGGGATAAGCTGCCCACAGCTTCCCCTATCCATTCCCCGCCTCGGTTCTTCCCCTCCTCCCGGATCCCCTCCTTTCCCTGCTGCCGCCATTAGAGCCGAGCTCGAGCTCGAGCTGGCCGTGCCCCTGGCCATAGGATCCCCTCCCCGAGCACGCCATTAGCTCCGCCTCGTCGCCCTGGTCATCTCTGCAGAAGCCGAAGCCTCCTCGAGCCCTGCAACGCCCGCAACGCCGTCGTCTTCCTCCTCCGGCCGCCGGACCTCTCCCGTCGATTCGTCGCCCCCAGGCCTTCCCCGAGCCGTCTGAGCTCTTCTCTGCACTCCCTGTGAGCATGCGGTGGTTTTCCCTAAGTTTTCCCCGTCGATCCCCTCCTCTAGCCGTAGTTTCACCGGAGCCCGACGAGCACCGCCGCTGCCGCTCGGCGCCGGTAGCCCTCCGATGTCCAGCTCGTCCTCCCGAGAGCACCAGCAGCTCCAGGATGACGCGTAGATGCCGTAGCAGCTAAGAACTAAGCGTGGATCCCTCTGATTCAAAGCCCCCGACGACGCCCGAGCTTCGGCCGCCGCTCCGGCTCGTCGCCGACGCCTCTTCCGGCGACCCTAGCCTCCCGAGTTGGTCCTGCCAGATCGGCCACTTCGCGAGCTTGCTGTAGCTGCCAACCGCGTGCGTTTTCGTGTTGTGCAGCGCCGTCTAGGTCGCCTCCGGCGAGCCATCCGCCGCGGGTTTGGTCGACGGCGACCACCCTCCGGTGGTCGTCGACGTGGCCGACCATTAGGGCGTAATCGCCCTCCCCTCAGTCGCTGAGAGAGGGCCCCACGCCTGGTCAAACCCCAATTAGGGGCTGGTCAGCGCGGGATTAGTCCTAGAGAGGCTGACCAGTGGGGCCCCCCTGTCAGGTTTGACCTGAACAGGTCGGCTGACCTGCTGACGTCAGCCTGATGCAATAAATGGAATTTCCAGTATAAAAATAATTCAGGAAATTACTAAAAATTGCAAAAATCATAGAAATTAATCTGTAACTCCAATGAAAATAATTTATATATGAAAAAGTATCAGAAAAATTCAAGGATTCTGATTATGCTATTTTCAACTATGTTTGAAAAAGTTACAGAACCCTAAATTGTGAAATAAGGAATAATTCAATTCTTTTAATCACTTTATAAATGGAATTTGCAAAAATATCCAAATTTCATTATAAATACAATGATCACACACTGCCCTAGAGATAAATCAGTACCATAACATAACATTTCATGCATGTTAACATTAGGTTGATCTGAGCATCAGGTCGAATCAATTAAACCGGTATCCGAGAATACCCGTTTGAATTGCTATTCGAATGTGATTTAAATCAACTCTAAACCTAAAACATCTTGATTATAATAAACTAATCACTTTGCATTCTCATGCCATGCTCATGCATCATTTTGATTGCATATGATTGTTATTGAATGTTGCCATTCCTTCGGTAGGCTCCGCACCCCCGGATTCCACCGAATATCCGTCTGGCGGATATCGTTCCTCCTCTGAGCAACAAGGCAAGCAACCCCTTTGATCATCCCGATAACTCCTATGTTCTTGCTCCTGCACCTATTTATTGCATTAGGATCAAATGCTTCAACTGCTTTTGCCACGATAGTTGGACCCACTTCCTTTGCATGACTTAACCTTGTCACAGTAAATAGCCGAACCTTGCAACCTAGCATACCTGGTAGTTGCTTGAGCTATGATGTGCCTTGTCCTGCTATGCATGCTATGCTTAGAGTTGTGTATGGTCTGTCATCTGGGAGATGAACAGAAATGTAGAATGTGTTCGGTGAGCAAAGGTCGTGTGTTGAACTTGATTTGGTAAAGGTACCGGTGAAAGGCTGTGTAGGAGTACATGGCGGGTTGTTTCATTGGAACCGTCCTTAGGAACTGAGTTCCGTGTATGTAATCCAAGACTAGATACTACCACATGTTGGGCCCTGAAATATGACCCCGCTCGGCCTATTAATCGCGTAGTACTCGGTCCATGAGTTGCAAGTAGTTTCTGGTGTTTATAGTAATGCTGGAGGCCGTGCATGGTGCTGACCTGAGAGGTGGACCGTGATGCGGTAGGCAGTGGCACGGTGTACAAGTGGCACCCGGATGGTGGGCTTGGGACCCCTGCGCACATCGTTTGAGGCCGTGGCGGAAACCTCGGCCGGACTTCCGTACGGGTTACTCTCAGATAGGCGATAAACCTGGACTAGGTACTAGTGTGGTTAACGGTCGTGGCCGACTCCCTCGCTGGGCTTCCGTTTGAAGGTTGCCGAGGTGCATGACGTGCACATAGCGATAAGTGGCGGGAGCGTGTGTGATGAAGTACACCCCTGCAGGGTTATGATCTATTCGGATAGCCACGTCCGCGGATATGGACTACTTGGAGACATATGTTGTTCATAGATAACTTCAATGGCTACTCATAAAATTGTCAAGATAAGCGTGAGTGTCGTGGACGGCATTTTCCGTATGGAGACGGAATGATTCCACGATAGTGTATTGTTGTGGTGTTAGTGGACTCGTGTGCGAGAAATCAAATTGTCAAAACTAATTTCAAAAAGCAGGTTGTCTAGCCACGAGTCAAATGCTGGCTTTCCGCATGAAACCCCACAATACCTTCTTGATACCTTGCATAAGTAGTTAGTCATCCTAAAGTCTTGCTGAGTACCTTCGTACTCATGTTTGCTTAATAAATGTTGGAGAGGTTGCTAATGACCCTAATGGAGGGTTCTTCGTAGACATCGACGACGACGAGTAGCTGGTGTCCCAGCTACGATCTGGCCCTACGTCGGCTCTGTTGTATAGTCAGGCCATGTGCCTTCTAGTTGCACTGTCTGTACTCGGACAGTTTATAACTCTTCCGCTGGCTTGTATTGTATGACTGCTATTATGGGTCGTGAGACCCTTAATGTGTAATATTATGTGTGTGGCTCTTCCGAGCCTCTTAAATAAAGTTTGTATGTTTATGGTTATGTTGTGATGCCATCGATGTATCTATACATATCGGTATGCCATGCATACGTGTGTCTTACTTGATATGTATGGGGTTCGAATACCTAGTCGTGAACTTTAGTAGCACTCCTTACAAGGAAATGCCCCTTTGTGATCCAACGAGCCTTGGTAGTTCGCTACTGCTCCGGACACATTGGTTGACCGGCATGTGTCCTTCTTAGCTGCTGTGTCTGTCCCCTTTGGGGAAATGTTACACGACGTAATGGAGTCCTTGTAGCTTGCTACGACTCGTCTACGTTCGTTGATGACCGACACCTGCTTTGTTGGGTCATGTATGCCTGTCCTTGTGCGGAACTGCCACTTTGGTTTATGACTAGACATGTCGATCCGGGTTCTTTGACATTGGAATGCTAGCGACACTATCGCATACGTGAGTCAAAAGACGCAAACGGTCCCGGCTAAGGTAAGGCTGCAGCCGTGGAGTTAACCATGCGTGAGACCACAAAGGGATGCGATGTGTTATAGGCTGGATTCCTATGGCTTAGGATCGGGGTCCCGACAGCGTTGGTATCAGAGCCTGACTGACTGTAGGATTACTAAGCCAAACTGGTCGAAGTTGAGTCTAGAATTGCTTTAGTTATATATAAGGGAATTGTTTGTGGAAGGGAACGTAAGACTCTTGTTCTCTTCTCAAGTTATTCTATTCTGGTCATCCTCGTCTTTTCTGCGGGAATTAAGGACTAGGTTACTCATCTTCTCCTAGGCTCGTGTTTCCGATCGGTAGCTTATAGGACTACGGGTTGAGAGATATTGGGTTTGTTTTACTCCTAGGAAGCAGGATGTAAGTTTGGTGACCAGAGAGTTGAACTTGATAGTTGAGTGGTTACGCTATTCCATTTTGGGTTGTCTCAAATTTGTTTTGAGCATTTACAGCTGTTATGCTGCCCAATTTTGCATTCAGAGCTCTAGTGCTTTTGCATTACTCTCTATTTACAGATGCCTGGCCGTCCTTCTCGTCAGGTGGTACGTCTGACCAGGTGCATTGATGTGCCGGGTCACACGGCCATGCTGGTCAGGGTGATGTCGGTGTGCGGTTACCGCTGGTACCCCGAGTACACAGTGGAGGAACAGTACCGAGACTTCAACCAGAGCCAGTACATTTGCACTGTTAGGGTATTTCCAGATTACCCTGGAGCGGAGAATCCAATCCATTGGTCCTATGGGTTGGGAGTCACTGTTGACATGGCAGTACAAGATGCTGCCTATTCAATGCTGACTATTATGAGAGCGAGACATGCACTGCTGCAGAATTCAGAGTTCTGCTATGTTCCGGCCTCTCAGTCTGGTGAAGAGGGATACCTCAGTGGAGTCTATTTTGATTCTTCTATGGAGGATCCACTTCTGCAGTCCACTGTTGAGATGCTAGAGAACAGAGACAAGGATGCTCGTGCTCTCCGCATGGAGCTTTATGCTACCCGTGCCCGTCTGTGGACAGCTTTGACGCAGCTGGCACCGGTAGTCCAGACAGGGTATGGAGAGATGGAGATGCTGAACCCTGTTAGGACCCATCTTCCGGCCCACGTTGACTGGCCAGCTATAGGAGGAGTCACACCTCTTCGGGGACCCCTCTTACCACCAGTCAGGGGACCAAGGCCACATCCGTGTCCTTATGGATCCCAGGGATCTCAGGCTAGAGTGTTCCCTGATCCGCAGGTTGAGCTTCCGGGTCATGGAGGTAATCTCTATGAGATGTTCTATGCGGATGCCTGAGCTGTGAGCGGAAGGATAGTTTGGTAGTAGCCGTATGTTCACAGTCCTGCGTGACTTGTGGAGTATGGTAGTAATGTGAAACGAATTCCGGAGGCCTAGATAAATAATGTATAGGAAGTTTGTAAGCCTCTGATGAGTAGTTCCACCATTTCAGTAGTTTGCTCTTCGAGTAAGTTTGTACTGAACTATGTAAGGGTGTGTATGAACCATGGTGTATATATAGCAGTGGCTTGTTACCATGTTGTTCGGATATTCATTTCCGCATTCCGTGTGTTCAGTACATTCTTAATCCATAGTTAGTATTGATATGATATTGGTCTAAGCTATGAGTTTGTTTGTCAGGATGGTGTTCACCAGGTTGAACCATGCCCCTGCTCATGAGCAAGGTGAGGGTAGTCAAGCGTCGCAGGAAGACCTGCCTCATCCACCTTCTCTGGCAGAAGTGATGCTTGAGGCAGAAAGAAACAAAAGGGAGACCAACCGACTGCTAGAGCGTATTGAGCAGAATACGGCTCGACAGCCTAGGAATGCTGCAGTGTCCCTCAATGACTTTGTGAAGCTGAATCCTCCAAAGTTTCATCATTCCGTCGATCCCCTCGACGCTGATGACTGGCTATGCAGCATTTCACGCAAGATTCGCTCTGCGAATGTGTCTGAGGCCGACAAGGTGACCTTTGTGGCGTATTTCCTGGAGGGACCCGCCAATCTGTGGTGGGAGAATTTTGAAGCTATGCGTCCCGCTGAACCAGTGGCCACATGGGTAGACTTCAGCGCAGCTTTCCGTCTGCACCATATTCCAGAGGGCCTGATGGACAGAAAGAGAGAGGAGTTCTGTGCCTTCACTCAGGGCAAGTTGTCTATGGATGCCTATAGTCGCGAGTTCGGTAACCTCGCCCGCTATGCAACAGAGGAGGTGTCTACTGACGCCAAGAAGCAAGCAAGATTCCGTAAGGGTCTGAGCCCTGAGCTCCGTCGTGATCTACGCCTCCATGAGTGTGCAAGCTTTCAAGCCCTGGTCAACAAAGCGATCAGTGCGGAGACTGGTCATTCAGACTTCGAAGCCACAAGGAAGCACTCCCGTGACTTTGGCTCATCTTCTGGTTCCGCGTTTCCAAAACGCAGGCTGTGGGTTCCAAACAGTTCCCTGCCGCCAAGATACACTCCGAGGCCATCCTACGTGGTGCCTCAGACGAATCAGGCCAACCCTCCCGCAAAAGCTTATGGTGGTCCAGCTAGCAATGCTGCACCACGTGCCAACCAGGTGATATGCTACAAGTGTGGAGAACCAGGGCATTATTCCCGTGAGTGTCCTCAGAATGTGGGTGCCAAGCAACCCGGAAAGTCCGTCGGGCAGGCCAAGTCGGGCAATGCGTTTTATGTGAAGCCAACTCCTGCACGTGGCCGTGTGAACTATGTGTCCACAGAAGAAGCTGCAGAGGATCCCGACGTCATGCTGGGTACGCTTCTTGTTAATCATCACCCAGCGTCCGTTCTCTTTGACACTGGGTCTTCTCATTCCTTCATTTTAGAAAGTTATGCACAGTTGCATAACATGTCATTTTTTGATATGCCAATCCCATTGGTTGTCCAAACCCCTGGTAGTAAATGGCAAACCTCTAGGATAACCTATGACAATGAAATTCTAGTAGACAGGCTAGTTTTTCTAGCCTCATTGATAGCGTTGAAATCTTCGGATATTAATATCATCTTGGGCATGGACTGGATGTCAGCTCACTATGCCAAGATTGATACTCACTCTAGAAATGTCCAGCTTACCCATCCCTCGGGTGAGATAGTAAATGTCTCTACTCGAGTTGCCAAATGCCAGCTCTATTCCCTAAATGCCAACCCTCTTCCGGAACTTGAAGACATTCCGGTAGTCCGTGACTTCCTGGATGTTTTTCCAGAGGAACTGCCAGGAATTCCACCTGACCGAGATGTAGAGTTTGTGATAGATCTTGTTTCGGGAACTATCCCAATAGCCAGAAGACCTTATAAGATGGCACCCCTGGAGCTAGCCGAACTTAAGAAGCAATTAGATGAGGCCTTGAACAAGGGTTTCATTCGTCCTAGCTCTTCTCCTTGGGCTTGTCCCGTCCTCTTCGTCAAGAAGAAAGACGAAACGGATCGGATGGTTGTAGATTACCGACCAGTTAATCTGGTCACCATTAAGAACAAGTATCCGCTCCCCAGGATCAACGACCTGTACGATCAGCTCGCTGGATCCTCAGTCTTATCCAAAATGGATTTGAGGTTGGGATACCATCAAATCAAGATTAAGAACGGGGACATTCCAAAAACGGCCTTTGTTACTCGTTATGGCCAATATGAGTACACCGTTATGTCCTTCGGATTAACCAATGCCCCAGCCACCTTCTCTCGGGTGATGAATTCAATCTTTATGGAGTATTTGGATAAATTCGTCGTAGTATACCTCGATGATATTCTCATCTACTCAAAGAATGAACAAGAACATGCCGAGCATCTAAGGCTGGTATTGATGAAACTTCGAGAGCATCGCCTTTATGCCAAATTTTCAAAATGTGAATTCTGGTTACGAGAAGTGACCTATCTAGGCCACGTAATCTCTGGTAAGGGTATTGCTGTCAATCCCGAGAGAGTTCAAGCTGTCCTTGATTGGACTCAACCTGAATCGGTTAAGCAAGTTAGGAGTTTTCTTGGTCCAGCGAGCTATTGTCGCCGCTTCGTCGAGAATTTCTCCAAGGTTGCAAAGCCTCTGACTGAACTCCTCAAGAAGGATAAAAAGTTTGAGTGGACACCACAGTGTGAGCATAGTTTTCAGGAACTGAAAAGACGCCTGACTTCCGCACCTGTGTTGCTACCACCAGATTTTTCTAAGGACTTTGTTATCTATTGCGACGCCTCGCGACAAGGACTAGGTTGCATTCTCATGCAAGATCGTCATGTGATCGCATACGCATCTCGACAGTTATGTCCACATGAGGTAATTATCCCACACATGACCTTGAGCTTGCAGCTGTGGTCCATGCACTAAAAACCTGGCGACATTACCTTTTGGGTAATCGTTGCGAAATATTCACTGATCACCAAAGTCTGAGATATATCTTCACCCAACCGGATTTGAATCTCAGGCAAATACGGTGGGTTGAGTTGATCTCGGATTACGGCTTAGGGATAACTTACACCCCGGGGAAGGCCAATGTTATGGCCGATGCACTAAGTCGTAAATCTTATTGTAACAATTTGACGCTACAACAAGGTCAACCACTTCTCCATGAGGACTTTCGGAAGTTGAATCTTCATATTGTTCCTCAAGGATTCCTTTCTACCCTGGTGGCGAAGCCTACTCTTAAGGATCAAATTGCAGCTGGCCAAAAGCGTGACAAGGGTATATCACGGATCAAGGAGAATATTTTTAGCGGAAACGCTAAAGAATTTTCCATGAATGATCAAGGTGTGGTGTTCTTCCAGAATCATTTGGTGGTTCCTAAGAACCCACATCTAAGGCAGTTAATCCTTAAGGAGGCTCATGATTCCCCTCTCACCATTCATCCCGGTAGTACTAAGATGTATCAGGACCTACGCCAGAGGTTCTGGTGGACTAGGATGAAGAGAGAAATTGCTGAGTTCGTTGCTAACTGCGACGTTTGTCGTCGAGTTAAGGCAGAACATCAAAGGCCTGCTGGCACCCTTCAACCTTTAGCTATTCCTGAATGGAAATGGGATAAAGTTAGCATGGATTTCATTACCGGATTTCCCAAGACCAAGAAACGAAATAATGCCATCTTTGTGGTCATTGACCGTCTTTCCAAAGTGGCTCATTTTCTTCCTGTTCGTGAGAGTATAACAGCTAGCCAGCTAGCAGAGTTATATATCTCTCGAATAGTGTCTCTTCATGGTGTTCCCCTGGAAATTAACTCGGCCGTGGGAGTATCTTTACTTCTCGCTTCTGGGAAAGTTTTCAGAATGCCATGGGGACTCACTTATCTTTTAGCACTGCTTTCCATCCCCAATCAAGTGGTCAAGTAGAAAGAGTGAATCAAATCCTAGAAGATATGCTCCAAGCTTGTGTTATTTCGTTCGGTATGAATTGGGAAAAGTGCCTTCCGTTCGCCGAATTCGCTTATAACAATAGTTATCAATCAAGCTTGGGCAAAGCCCCTTTTGAAGTTCTCTATGGATGAAGATGTCGAACCCCTCTTAATTGGTCAGAAACCGGAGAGAGGCAACTCTTTGGCCCGGACATGATCCAGGATGCAGAAGAGCAGGTTCACATTATTCGTGAAAAGTTGAAAACAGCCCAGTCTCGTCAAAAGAGCCAATATGATCGTCATCATAAGGTTGTGACCTTTGAAGTTGACGAGAAGGCTTACCTTCGGGTTACACCTTTGAAGGGTACCCATCGATTCGGTATCAAGGGCAAATTGGCTCCTCGTTACATTGGACCTTTTCGCATTCTTGCCAGACGAGGAGAAGTTGCCTACCAGTTGGAATGTCCTCCGCATCTTTCCAAGGTTCATGATGTTTTCCACGTCTCGCAACTCAGGTGTTGCTTTTCGGATCCTATCCGTGAAGTAGACCACGAAACGCTTGATCTACAAGATAACCTTTCTTACCGAGAATACCCCGTGCGTATTCTCGATCAAGCTGAGCGTACCACTCGACGTCGAAACCTCAAGTTTCTTAAAGTTCAATGGCCAAATCATTCAGAAAAGGAGGCAACTTGGGAAAGAGAGGATCGTCTCCGACTCGAATATCCTGCGTTATTCCCGACGACTTCTAAATCTCGGGACGAGATTCTTTTGAGTGGGGGTGAGTTGTCACATCCCTAACCCTTAACCAAGATAGCATTGCGCCCATGTCTTCTTTGCATTTGCATCCAAGAAGTTCCAACAAAAACAACAAAGTGGCAAAGGAAAAACTCTAAACCCTAGCCACCATTTCAATTAAAGGAAATTTCAACTAGTTCAAAATCAATGAACCCAAAATGGCCTCAAGAAATGTTCAAACTTTCTGATAAATCATGAAAGTAAATGAGCATTGGAGAAAACTATTTTCTTGACACTTTAAGCATTTTAAATAAATGCAAAAGCCACTGGTTTCAAATTTAAAATTTGAAATCAGAACTATAATTTTCCAAAAATGTTGAAAGTCTTGGAAATGAGTGGGGATATTATAACAAATATTTCAGGAGGTCTAAAATAGTTTTACTTTTGTTTTGGAGCTGAAATAATTAGCAAAGCAATAAATAGCAAAACAGAAAAAAAAAACAAAAACAGAGAAAATGGGAAAAAGCTTACCTGTCGCCCTGACCTGGGCCGGCCCATCTCCCCACTCGTCCCCTCCCTCGCGCCAGTAGGCAGCAGGAGGTGGCCGCCGCCTCCTCCGGCGCGGCCACGCACCTGCGTGCCTGCCTGGCCGCCGGTTCGCGCTGGCGACGACGGGGATAAGCTCCCCAGAGCTTCCCCTATCCATTCCCCGCCTCGGTTCTTCCCCTCCTCCTGGATCCCCTCCTTCTCCCTGCTGCCGCCATTAGAGCCGAGCTCGAGCTCGAGCTGGCCGTGCCCCTGGCCATAGGATCCCCTCCCCGAGCACGCCATTAGCTCCGCCTCGCCGCCCTGGTCGTCTCTGCAGAAGCCGAAGCCTCCTCGAGCCCTGCAACGCCCGCAATGCCGTCGTCTTCCTCCTCCGGCCGCCGGACCTCTCCCGTCGATTCGTCGCCCCCAGGCCTTCCCCGAGCCGTCTGAGCTCTTCTCTGCACTCCCTGTGAGCATGCGGTGGTTTTCCCTAAGTTTTCCCCGTCGATCCCCTCCTCTAGCCCTAGTTTCACCGGAGCCCGACGAGCACCGCCGCTGCCGCTCGTCGCCGGTAGCCCTCCGATGTCCAGCTCGTCCTCCCGAGAGCACCAGCAGCTCCAGGACGACGCGTAGATGCCGTAGCAGCTAAGAACTAAGCGTGGATCCCTCTGATTCAAAGCCCCCGATGACGCCCGAGCTTCGGCCACCGCTCCGGCTCGTCGCCGACGCCTCTTCCGGCGACCCTAGCCTCCCGAGTTGGTCCTGCCAGATCGGCCACTTCGCGAGCTTGCTGTAGCTGCCAACCGCGTGCGTTTTCGTGCTGTGCAGCGCCGTCTAGGTCGCCTCCAGCGAGCCCTCCGCCGCGGGTTTGGTCGCCGGCGACCACCCTCCGGTGGCCGTCGACGTGGCTAACCATTAGGGCGTAATCGCCCTCCCCTCAGTCGCTGACAGAGGGCCCCACGCCTGGTCAAACCCCAATTAGGGGCTGGTCAGCGCGGGATTAGTCCCAGAGAGGCTGACCAGTGGGGCCCTCCTGTCAGGTTTGACCTGAACAGGTCGGCTGACCTGCTGACGTCAGCCTGATGCAATAAATGGAATTTCCAGTATAAAAATAATTCAGGAAATTGCTAAAAATTGCAAAAATCATAGAAATTAATCTGTAACTCCAATGAAAATAATTTATATATGAAAAAGTATCAGAAAAATTCAAGGATTCAGATTATGATATTTTCAACTATGTTTGAAAAAGTTACAGAACCCTAAATTGTGAAATAAGGAATAATTCAATTCTTTTAATCACTTTATAAATGGAATTTGCAAAAATATCCAAATTTCATTATAAATACAATGATCACACACTGCCCAAGAGATAAATCAGTACCATAACGTAACATTTCATGCATGTTAACATTAGGTTGATCTGAGCATCAGGTCGAATCAATTAAACCGGTATCCGAGAATACCCGTTTGAATTGCTATTCGAATGTGATTTAAATCAACTCTAAACCTAAAACATCTTGATTATAATAAACTAATCACTTTGCATTCTCATGCCATGCTCATGCATCATTTTGATTGCATATGATTGTTATTGAATGTTGCCATTCCTTCGGTAGGCTCCTCACCCCCGGATTCCACCGAATATCCGTCTGGCGGATATCGTTCCTCCTCTGAGCAACAAGGCAAGCAACCCCTTTGATCATCCTGATAACTCCTATGTTCTTGCTCCTGCACCTATTTATTGCATTAGGATCAAATGCTTCAACTGCTTTTGCCACGATAGTTGGACCCACTTCCTTTGCATGACTTAACCTTGTCACAGTAAATAGCCGAACCTTCCAACCTAGCATACCTGGTAGTTGCTTGAGCTATGTGACATCCTCGACTTTTGCTAAAGTAGTGATTGTAATTAAGCTACAGTGATCACCCGCTAATGATGCCACGTCACCGCTAACTATAACAATGTTCTCGTGATGATTGAAACCGAATCATAGTTCGAAGCTTCGGGATTAAGTCAAACATGAAAAGATCTTCGTGTTGTTGAGATAACAACGTCGGGGAGTTGTAAAGATTCCCTAACAAATTATAATATCAAGTCGGGTACTTTTGGAATCGTTGATGATCCCGATATATGAAGAAAGGGGCTTCAACAAAATAAGTAAAGAGATATAGTAAATGAAGATAAATAAACAAAAGAAAGGACTAAGAGTATAAATAATAAACGATGAAAGAAAAGTAAATAAGAATAGAATAAAGAAAAAGGGATTAGAAGAAGTAATAATAGTAATAATAAAAAAAAGAGAAAACAAAATAAAACAATTCAAAAAAAAGGGAAACAACCCCCCCCCCTGGCCCAACTGGGCTCAAGGCCCAGCCGGCCACCTCCCGCAACCATAATCCCCCCTGGCGACCCCCACTCCCCTCGCTACTCCCTCCCATTCCCACGCCGCCGCCGCCAGCCCCCCCCTCGTGGGGGGCCCCACCCCACCCACCGACGCTCCCCCCACGCTCGGTCCTCCCACCCCACGAACGGGAGCCCCCACCCCCCCCCCCCACGATCTCCCTCCTCTCTCTCCCGTGATGGCTCCCTCTCCCCCCATCTCGCCCCCTCTCCCTCCCGCAGATCTCTCTCTCTGCTCCCGTCGCCTCCCTCCTCTCCACCCCGCCCCTCCCTGGCCGGCGCGCCTCCCCTCCCCGCCGGCAGCCCTCTCCCCCGCCGGCCCCCCTCCCTCCATCCTCTCACGGCCACCTCCTCCACCGGCCTATCCCTTCCCCGGCGGCCCCCCACCTCACGGCGAGCCCCCCCCTCCCCGGCCGGCGCGCCACCTTCACCACGCCGGGCAGCACCACCACGCCGGCCACCTCGGCCCCCCCTCCAGGTCCGGCGGCCGGGGCCCTCCCCATCCCGTCGGCCGACCCCGGGAGCCCCGCCGGCCGAGCCCCTCATCATCGGCGGCTCCATCTCCGGGGGACCCTCCTCACTGGCTCCTCCTCGCCGGCACATCACCACCATCGGCACCGTCACCGCCTCCACGCCCGTCTCCACCGTCAACTACGTGCGAACTCCGGCTTCACCGGGCCGTCACGTCACCGTCGGTGAGCCCCTCCTCGGGCTCCTCCCACCTTGTCGTTCCCCTCGACGTCACGGTTCCGTTCTGGCAAACGGGGCCTCGATCCGTCGACGGTGGACTCCGGTAGAAGGATTCGAAGTTTGTGTTCTTATAGGTGGAGCAACAAAAGAACTTCTCTGTCTCTGTTAACACAGAGATGAGAGATGAGAGCTTTTGAAAAAAAAGAAATAAAAACAAAGGTTGTATTCCGTATGTATGTATGTATGAGATGTGATGTATGTATTTGTGTATTTGGATATTTAGAGAAATACGGTATTTGCACGGTTAGGTATCTAATAAAAATAAATGAGAAAATAGCTTTAGGCCACTTACCGGTGGGGCCAATGCACCGCTGTCAATGACAGGGAGGCCCCACGCGATAATTAAAAATAATGTTTTCTTAAAATAAATAAATAAATAGATATTTAGTTAAAATAATTAATTAACACAATTAGGGTATGACACGTGGGTCCCTCGTTGAATTAATCTGATTAATAAATAATTAATCTTAAATAAAACTTGTGCCTATGACGTTCGGGACCCGCTGGTCAGTTGACCAGTCAAATGTGATGTCAGCATGACATCGCGATGATGTCATAATAGGATTTTACTAAATCTTTTAAATCTGTTTTTAATTCCTAAATAATTAATAAAACTTTGAAAATTAATATTAAATAATCTGTAAGTTAGATCAAAATAATTTTAACATGAAAGTTGATCAGCAGAGCGAGACGAACCCGGATACACGGTCCGTTCGTCTGTCACGCGTCCCTAGCATAGCAAACATGGAACTTTTCCATCGTATCCAGTGTAACCGGTAGTAGCCCGAGACCCGGAAAATATCGTCAGATATTCTTCCGACCCGTCTATGACGGATGTTGCTGCGTTAGCTCATGTCTAGCCTGCATATTTCCATGTCATGCTTTGTGTTGCATCGGTGCTATTATTTAGTGTTTCTTCCCCCTCTTCTTACCGGTAGACCCCGAGACTGACGCTGCTGCCGGGTACATCTACGACCCTGCCGATCAGTCCTTTGCCGCAGAGCAGCAAGGCAAGCAAACTCCCCTTGATCATTCCTATATCGTCTATGTCTTTCTTCCTACTGCTTGCATTAGTATTTTGCTACTTTTGTAGTTAGCTCCTATATCTGATGCATAGCCTGTTTTTGATGAACTGCTACTTTCAGTCCTGTACCTTTAATATGCTTAGTATAGGTGGAGCAGTCATCCCCTCTGACCCCGTAGATCAGTTGCCCCGCTTGTTTTCAAATCTCGATCTCTGATCGACGAGCCAGACCCGACACAAAACATTCACCCCCCTTCGTTGTACGACGCTACAGAGATACTATCGGGTACCGAGGGTGACACCTCGCTAAGTACTCCTGATGATATCTCTGTAGTATAGCTAGTCGGTCGTGGTTATCGAGGGTGATCCTTCTTTCACCATTCCCGATGACGTCTCTGTCGTGCCACCCCGCGAGTGTGGGACCCTCGAGGGTGATTCCTCTAAGCCCACCTTGACGGGTACATCGTTCGGAATCCAACGAGGGTGATACCTCGGATTCCCCCCCGATGTTACGACCACACAGTTACTCGACCATGTTACTGGGATCATTGGTGATTAGTTGTAAGACGGGTGGATTCCCGCGAGACAGTGTTGCTGGCCTAATTAAAATGCTAATGGATTTGGCTATTTGATCTGGGTTGGTCGGAGACCTTTTCGCATTAACCGGCTACGCAGGAAGAATTATGGGTACTCGACGTCGCGGTATCAGCCGAAGCTTTTCAGATGCCAGCAGTGTAGCGGCGCGCGCCCGAGTGGTCCCGAGATGCATCGCGCTTGTGATTAAGGGATGCTAGGACTGACGTCGGCCGCCCACGCCACGTGCAGGAGCGTGAAGGGGAACTGGGCCCATGAACCCTTTGTGCTTAGGATTTAGACCGGCGGGCTGGCCTCTCTGATTAGTCTTAGGTGGGGCTGCGACGTGTCGATATTCCGAGGCCGGGCAGGACCCAGAAAAGTATGTCCGGCCAGAGTGTTATCGAGCGTGACGGGACATGTGGTGCACCCTTGCAGGGATGAAAATTAACTATTCGGATAGCCGTGTCCACGGTTACAGGACGACTTGGAGTTGTGCCCCGATCTTATACAACTACAATTGTTACTTAACTGGAATTAGTTTGCCTCGGGATTGCTTCCTCGCAGGGAGTCGAGGGAGGATCTTTAGGCGTGACCTCACTTTAATATTGCTGCAACAATATGACTATTAATGTGTTACCCCCCCCCTGTTCTACTCTCGTCTATTGCTGCAAGACCCTGAAGACGCTAGTCTTCGATAGGACTAGGCCTTCTCTCTCTATTCTCGCATTGCTGCAGTCAGTCCACATATAACCCCCCCTTCTTTGATACTGATGCATAATTAGAATAGTTCTGATGTAAGACTTGCGAGTACTTTGGATGAGTACTCACCGCTGCTTTGCTCCCCCCTTGTCCCCTTGATCCGCTTGCTGCGACCAGATGATGAAGCCCAGGAGATGGAGGTCCCCGCCGCCGACGACTGCTACCCCGACGGTGCCTACTACTACGTGGAGGCCGCTGATGATCAAGAGTAGTTAGGAGGCTCCCAGGCAGGAGGCCTCGCCTCGTTCGATCGTTGTATCTTTTGTGCTAGCCTTCTCTAAGGCACCCCATGTTTTATGTCTGTACTCAGATATTTGTTGCTTCCGCTGACTCGTGTGTTTATCGAGCTTTCGTATTCTAGCCCTCGAGACCCCTGGCTTGTAATATGAAGCTGATGTTATTTTATTTGTGTCTAGAGTTGTGTTGTGATATCTCCCCGTGAGTCCTTGGGTTTGATCGTACGCATTTGCGTGTATGATTAGCGTACGATTAAGCCGAGGGCGTCACAAGTTGGTATCAGAGCCAACTGCCTGTAGGTAGCCCCCTTTCCAACTCCTTGGCCGAAGTTGAGTCTAGTGTTTGAAAAACTTTACTAACACTGATGTTGTGGCTTACGGGCCCACATCTCAATTGGGTGGTATTAGTATCTTTTATTCCTTTTCTATACTCTGGGCTCTACTTTCTCTTCTCTTTCGGGTCAAAGATTTTACTAACTCTAACATTAGGTTCTCGAATCACATCAATCCGGAGCGCTGGACTATCTACTCTTTTTCTCCTGAATATGTATTACACACACTGTCATTGACATTCGTCAATCTTATTTTCAGATGCGTCCCGCAAGACAGCACGTGCGCCTGACACAGGCCACCGAGACGACTGGGTTCCCGGCCATTTTGGTCGATCTCCTGACCAGGCTGGGATATCGCTGGTACCCTGAGTACACTGTGTTCGAGGATTTCCGCGAGTACAACCAGTACCAGTACCAGGCTGAGGTTCGCATCTTCGACCAGAGGGGCGGTGAGACCCTCGAGCGCCACGTGTTCTGTGGTATTGGAGTGTCGGTCGAGATGGCCGTCCATGATGCGGCCTACATCGCCATCACCCGTCTCCGTGGAGCGTACCCTCACCTGGAGGAGAGCCCTTTCAGATACATCCCGCATGCTCCTGCTGGGGATGAGACTGGATCTGATCTCACTGCCTACGCTTCTGACGTTCGGGAGCGCAGCGACCGTTCCTACGTCGCTGTCTGCGCCCCCTACGTGACGTGTCGCTACGACGCGCGGATTCTGGTGCAGTACACTGAGGCAATGGATCGTGCTTTCCGAGCTCTGACTGTGGAGTTGTATGCTACGCGCGCTCGTCTTTACGACGCGTTGACAGAGCTGCAGCCATCACACTGTCCGAGGGTTCCGCCTATGCGCATCCGCGAGCCGAGCAGGACAGAGCTACCATCAGCTCTCGAGTGGACTGATGTTGGGGGTAGAACCCCTGCACTTGGACCTCAGCTGCTCGACTGGATGCGGTACCCTCACCAGAGTCACAACGGGACATAGGGTCCTGTCCCTACCTTCTATCACCGCCAGCTACCAGGATTCGATCGTCCTCTCCGACGTTGATGTAGCCTTATCGCTACATCTCGTTGTGGTACTCTTCCACCGCGTGCCTGCGCGCCGCCTAGTGAGTCCAGGGTATCGTCAAATGCGTCCGGGCTATCGCCAAATTTCGAGTTTTTAATCGTTAGTCTGTAATCGAACTTATGTATGGGTCTGTATGTCGAACTCAACTACTATGGAGTATCTATCGCATTTCCCTTTCATTATGCTTGATTACTTCATGAATGCGTGCGATGCCTTTTGATTACTTTAAGCTAAACTACCCCTGCTAAATATTTAATAGGATGGTTAGAGCAACTGGCCGTGGCAACAACCAGAACCGCAACTTCAACACTAAGCCTGCTTATGTTCGTGGTCAGGCCAACAACATTGATATGGGTCAAGCTCAAGACCAGCCTGCTACCGTGATGGGTACACTTCTCGTTAACTCAGTACCTGCTTCTGTATTGTTTGATACAGGAGCATCGCATTCCTTTATGTCGGAAAATTTTGCATACATGCATGACATTAGGAGCGAAGAGATGAACATCCCGATAGTGGTAAACACCCCTCGGGGCGAATGCCGAACCTCTGTGGTTTGCCCCCATGTTCCAGTTGAAATTGAAGGATTAGAATTCCTTGCCAACCCCATCCTACTAAAGTCATCCAACATTGATCTCATATTGGGGATGGACTGGTTGAAAGCTCATACGGCATCGATCGTTTGTGCCACCAAAACCGTCCACCTCCTACACCCTTCAGATGAACTAGTAAGCTACCATGCTCATCTCGTCCGTAATGCTGAGGCACGGCTGTATGCCTTGAATGCATTAAATGCGTCGCCTCTTGAAGGGATTGAAAACATTCCAGTGGTCCGAGAATTCCAAGATGTCTTTCCAGAAGAACTTCCGGGGATTCCCCCTGCTCGAGCTGTCGAGTTTGTCATTGACTTGGTACCCGGTACCACTCCTATTGCCAAGCGTCCTTATAAAATGCCACCACATGAACTCCTTGAACTTAAGCAAGAAATTGACAACTCGCTCCGTCTGGGTTTCATCCGTCCGAGTTCCTCTGCTTGGGGAGCACCTTCTCTCTTTGTTAAGAAGAAGGATGGGACAAATCGATTGGTTCAAGACTATCGTCCTATCAACCAGGCCACCATTCAAAACAAATATCCTCTCCCGCGGATAAATGATTTGTATGATCAACTTGCTCGTTCCACCGTTTTCTCTAAACTCGACTTGAGATTGGGATACCACCAGATCCGTGTTCGCAAAGAGGATATTCCAAAGACCGCCTTTGTTACTCGATATGGATCATACGAGTACACCGTCATGTCCTTCGGCTTAACCAATGCACCGACAACTTTCTCTCGATTGATGAATTATATATTCATGGACTACCTCGACAAATTTGTCGTGGTATATCTGGATGATATTCTGGTGTTTTCAAAGAACAAAGAAGAGCATGCTGAACATCTTCGTCTTGTACTGGATAAGCTTCGGGAGCATAAACTCTATGCGAAGTATTCCAAATGTGAGTTCTGGCTAGACGAAGTGACTTACCTTGGTCATGTGATTTCCAAGGATGGTATTGCGGTCAACCCCGAACGAATTCAAGCTATTCTTGACTGGACTCCCCCGAAGAATGTCAAGCAAGTCAAAAGTTTTCTCGGACTCGCCAGCTATTGCCGTCGATTCGTCGAGAACTTCTCCAAGATTGCGAAGCCCTTAACCAACCTGCTTCACAAAGGTGTTAAGTATGAATGGACTGATAAATGTCAGGAAAGTTTCCAGGCACTCAAGGACAAACTAACGTCCGCTCCAGTACTTGCTCCTCCAGATACGAAAAGGGATTTCGTCATATACTGTGATGCTTCTCGTCAAGGAATAGGTTGTGTCCTAATGCAGGATCGCAAGGTGATCGCTTATGCTTCACGTCAACTGCGTGCTCATGAAGAGAACTACCCAGTTCATGATCTCGAGCTTGCCGCAGTCATTCATGCATTGAAGGAATGGCGACAATACCTTGTCGGTAATCGCTGTGAAATCTACACCGACCATCAAAGTCTGAAGTACTTGTTCACTCAACCGGAGCTGAACCTGCGTCAACAAAGATGGATGGAGCGTATAGCAGATTTTGACTGTAGTATATCATATACCCCTGGCAAGGCTAACGTAATGGCTGATGCCTTAAGTTGCAAGTCATACTGCAACCACCTCCAGGTTCATCAGGTTCACGATCGTCTGCAAGAGGAATTCCGTAAGCTGAACCTCCACATTGTTCCTCAGGGTTACCTTGTTCCGCCTCCTGAAGAGTATCAAAAGATGAACCTTCGTGTTGTTAATCAGGGTTCCCTCAGTAACCTAGTGGTTGAACCAGATCTTGTGAGCTCCATAAAGAATATACAGAACTTTGACGATGATGTCGACAGGATTAAGAGCTATATTGCAAAGGGTAAACCCTCCTTTTTCACTGTTGATGAAGGTGGCGCCTTGTATTTCAAGGGTCACCTATTCGTCCCAAATAAGAAGGAAAATCTCAGGATGACTGGGAAGGTGATGGAAGAAGCTCATGACACACCATTGTCTATTCACCCGGGTAGTACCAAGATGTACCAAGACATCCGGCAAAGATTCTGGTGGCCCAATATGAAACAAGACATTGCACGCTATGTGGCAGAATGTGATATATGCCGGCGTATCAAAGCAGAACACCAAAAGCCTGCTGGAACTCTGCAACCTATCTCTATTCCCGAGTGGAAATGGGATCACGTTGAAATGGACTTTGTCACTGGTTTTCCCAGATCTCAGAAAGGTAATGATGCTATCCTTGTCGTCATTGATCGACTGTCCAAAGTTGCACATTTCCTAGCCGTCAAAGAAACGATTAATGCTAGTCAGCTGGCAGATCTTTATATGTCAAGAGTTGTTTCACTTCACGGTATTCCGTTGGTAATCAGTTCGGACCGTGGCAGCTTGTTTACTTCAAAATTCTGGGAAAGTTTTCAGAAGGCTATGGGGACTCATCTGTCCTTCAGCACTGCATTTCATCCTCAATCCCAGGGACAAGTTGAACGAGTCAACCAAATTCTTGAGGACATGCTTCGAGCTTGTGTCATTTCTTTTGGTAAGAAATGGGAGGAATCTCTCCCGTATGCCGAGTTCTCTTACAACAATAGCTATCAAGCTAGCCTGAAGATGGCCCCTTTCGAAGTATTGTATGGGCGAAGGTGTCGGACTCCTCTGAATTGGTCAGAAACTGGGGAACGATCACTCTTCGGTCCGGATATTATTCAACATGCCGAAGATCAAGTCCGCATTATTCATGAGAATCTGAAGGCTGCTCAGTCTCGTCAGAAGAGTCAGTATGACCGTCATCATCAAGATATGGTCTATCAACCTGGCGAAAAGGCTTATCTTCGTGTCACACCAATGAGAGGTGCACACCGTTTCGGAATCAAGGGCAAGTTAGCTCCTCGTTATATTGGTCCTTTCACTGTTCTCGAAAGGCGTGGAAGAGTGGCTTATCAATTGGAACTGCCGGCGAACCTTTCTCAGGTTCACGATGTCTTCCATGTTTCTCAGCTCCGTCGCTGCTTCAAGGACCCTATTCGAGCAGTGGATCACGATATACTAGAGCTCCAACAAGACCTCTCTTATAAAGAGCACCCGGTCCGCATTCTCGACCAAGCTGAACGTAAGACTCGTCGCAAGGTCACCAAGTTCCTTAAGGTGCAGTGGTCAAATCACTCTGAAGATGAAGCCACTTGGGAACGCGAGGATCATCTTCGTGATGAATACCCCGGGCTCTTTCCCTCTACCTCTTAATTCTCGGGACGAGAATTCTTGTTAGTAGGGGAGAATTGTGACATCCTCGACTTTTGCTATAGTAGTGATTGTAATTAAGCTACAGTGATCACCCGCTAATGATGCCACGTCACCGCTAACTATAACAATGTTCTCGTGATGATTGAAACCGAATCATAGTTCGAAGCTTCGGGATTAAGTCAAACATGAAAAGATCTTCGTGTTGTTGAGATAACAACGTCGGGGAGTTGTAAAGATTCCCTAACAAATTATAATATCAAGTCGGGTACTTTTGGAATCGTTGATGATCCCGATATATTAAGAAAGGGGCTTCAACAAAATAAGTAAAGAGATATAGTAAATGAAGATAAATAAACAAAAGAAAGGACTAAGAGTATAAATAATAAACGATGAAAGAAAAGTAAATAAGAATAGAATAAAGAAAAGGGGATTAGAAGAAGTAATAATAGTAATAATAAAAAAAAGAGAAAACAAAATAAAACAATTCAAAAAAAAAAGAAGGGAAACAACCCCCCCCTGGCCCAACTGGGCTCAAGGCCCAGCCGGCCACCTCCCGCAACCCTAATCCCCCCTGGCGACCCCCACTCCCCTCGCTACTCCCTCCCATTCCCACGCCGCCGCCAGCCCCCCCCTCGTGGGGGGCCCCACCCCACCCACCGACGCTCCCCCCCACGCTCGGTCCTCCCACCCCACGAGCGGGAGCCCCCACCCCTCCCCCCACGATCTCCCTCCTCTCTCTCCCGTGACGGCTCCCTCTCCCCCCCATCTCGCCCCCTCTCCCTCCCGCAGATCTCTCTCTCTGCTCCCGTCACCTCCCTCCTCTCCACCCCGCCCCTCCCTGGCCGGCGCGCCTCCCCTCCCCGCCGGGAGCCCTCTCCCCCGCCGGCCCCCCTCCCTCCATCCTCTCACGGCCACCTCCTCCACCGGCCTATCCCTTCCCCGGCGGCCCCCCACCTCACGGCGAGCCCCCCCCTCCCCGTCCGGCGCGCCACCTTCACCACGCCGGGCAGCACCACCACGCCGGCCACCTCGGCCCCCCCCTCCAGGTCCGGCGGCCGGGGCCCTCCCCATCCCGTCGGCCGACCCCGGGAGCCCCGCCGGCCGAGCCCCTCATCATCGGCGGCTCCATCTCCGGGGGGCCCTCCTCACCGGCTCCTCCTCGCCGGCACATCACCACCATCGGCACCGTCACCGCCTCCACGCCCGTCTCCACCGTCAACTACGTGCGAACTCCGGCTTCACCGGGCCGTCACGTCACCGTCGGTGAGCCCCTCCTCGGGCTCCTCCCACCTTGTCGTTCCCCTCGACGTCACGGTTCCGTTCCGGCAAACGGGGCCTCGATCCGTCGACGGTGGACTCCGGTAGAAGGATTCGAAGTTTGTGTTCTTATAGGTGGAGTAACAAAAGAACTTGTGTGTCTCTGTTAACAAAGAGATGAGAGATGAGAGTTTTTGAAAAAAAAGAAATAAAAACAAAGGTTGTATTCCATATGTATGTATGAGATGTGATGTATGTATTTGTGTATTTGGATATTTAGAGAAATACGGTATTTGCACGGTTAGGTATCTAATAAAAATAAATGAGAAAATAGCTTTAGGCCACTTACCGGTGGGGCCAATGCACCGCTGTCAATGACAGGGAGGCCCCACGCGATAATTAAAAATAATGTTTTCTTAAAATAAATAAATAAATAGATATTTAGTTAAAATAATTAATTAACACAATTAGGGTATGACACGTGGGTCCCTCGTTGAATTAATCTGATTAATAAATAATTAATCTTAAATAAAACTTGTGCCTATGACGTTCGGGACCCGCTGGTCAGTTGACCAGTCAAATGTGATGTCAGCATGACATCGCGATGATGTCATAATAGGATTTTACTAAATCTTTTAAATCTGTTTTTAATTCCTAAATAATTAATAAAACTTTGAAAATTAATATTAAATAATCCGTAAGTCAGATCAAAATAATTTCAACATGAAAGTTGATCAGCAGAGCGAGACGAACCCGGATACACGGTCCGTTCGTCTGGCACGCGTCCCTAGCATAGCAAACATGGAACTTTTCCATCGTATCCAGTGTAACCGGTAGTAGCCCGAGACCCGGAAAATATCGTCAGATATTCTTCCGACCCGTCTATGACGGATGTTGCTGCGTTAGCTCATGTCTAGCCTGCATATTTCCATGTCATGCTTTGTGTTGCATCGGTGCTATTATTTAGTGTTTCTTCCCCCTCTTCTTACCGGTAGACCCCGAGACTGACGCTGCTGCCGGGTACATCTACGACCCTGCCGATCAGTCCTTTGCCGCAGAGCAGCAAGGCAAGCAAACTCCCCTTGATCATTCCTATATCGTCTATGTCTTTCTTCCTACTGCTTGCATTAGTATTTTGCTACTGTTGTAGTTAGCTCCTATATCTGATGCATAGCCTGTTTTTGATGAACTGCTACTTTCAGTCCTGTACCTTTAATATGCTTAGTATAGGTGGAGCAGTCATCCCCTCTGACCCCGTAGATCAGTTGCCCCGCTTGTTTTCAAATCTCGATCTCTGATCGACGAGCCAGACCCGACACAACACATTCACCCCCCTTCGTTGTACGACGCTACAGAGATACTATCGGGTACCGAGGGTGACACCTCGCTAAGTACTCCTGATGATATCTCTGTAGTATAGCTAGTCGGTCGTGGTTATCGAGGGTGATCCCTCTTTCACCATTCCCGATGACGTCTCTGTCGTGCCACCCCACGAGTGTGGGACCCCCGAGGGTGATTCCTCTAAGCCCACCTTGACGGGTACATCGTTCGGAATCCAACGAGGGTGATACCTCGGATTCCCCCCCGATGTTACGACCACACAGTTACTCGACCATGTTACTGGGATCATTGGTGATTAGTTGTAAGACGGGTGGATTCCCGCGAGACAGTGTTGCTGGCCTAATTAAAATGCTAATGGATTTGGGTATTTGATCTGGGTTGGTCGGAGACCTTTTCGCACTAACCGGCTACGCGGGAAGAATTATGGGTACTCGACGTCGCGGTATCAGCCGAAGCTTTTCAGATGCCAGCAGTGTAGCGGCGCGCGCCCGAGTGGTCCCGAGATGCATCGCGCTTGTGATTAAGGGATGCTAGGACTGACGTCGGCCGCCCACGCCACGTGCAGGAGCGTGAAGGGGAACTGGGCCCATGAACCCTTTGTGCTTAGGATTTAGACCGGCGGGCTGGCCTCTCTGATTAGTCTTAGGTGGGGCTGCGACGTGTCGATATTCCGAGGCCGGGCAGGACCCAGAAAAGTATGTCCGGCCAGAGTGTTATCGAGCGTGACGGGACATGTGGTGCACCCCTGCAGGGATGAAAATTAACTATTCGGATAGCCGTGTCCACGGTTACAGGACGACTTGGAGTTGTGCCCCGATCTTATACAACTACAATTGTTACTTAACTGGAATTAGTTTGCCTCGGGATTGCTTCCTCGCAGGGAGTCGAGGGAGGATCTTTAGGCGTGACCTCACTTTAATATTGCTGCAACAATATGACTATTAATGTGTTACCCCCCCTGTTCTACTCTCGTCTATTGCTGCAAGACCCTGAAGATGCTAGTCTTCGATAGGACTAGGCCTTCTCTCTCTATTCTCGCATTGCTGCAGTCAGTCCACATATAACCCCCCCTTCTTTGATACTGATGCATAATTAGAATAGTTCTGATGTAAGACTTGCGAGTACTTTGGATGAGTACTCACCGCTGCTTTGCTCCCCCCTTGTCCCCTTGATCCGCTTGCTGCGACCAGATGATGAAGCCCAGGAGATGGAGGTCCCCGCCGCCGACGACTGCTACCCCGACGGTGCCTACTACTACGTGGAGGCCGCTGATGATCAGGAGTAGTTAGGAGGCTCCCAGGCAGGAGGCCTCGCCTCGTTCGATCGTTGTATCTTTTGTGCTAGCCTTCTCTAAGGCACCCCATGTTTTATGTCTGTACTCAGATATTTGTTGCTTCCGCTGACTCGTGTGTTTATCGAGCTTTCGTATTCTAGCCCTCGAGGCCCCTGGCTTGTAATATGAAGCTGATGTTATTTTATTTGTGTCTAGAGTTGTGTTGTGATATCTCCCCGTGAGTCCTTGGGTTTGATCGTACGCATTTGCGTGTATGATTAGCGTACGATTAAGCCGAGGGCGTCACAAGCTATGATGTGCCTTGTCCTGCTATGCATGCTATGCTTAGAGTTGTGTATGGTCTGTCATCTGGGAGATGAACAGAAATGTAGAATGTGTTCGGTGAGCAAAGGTCGTGTGTTGAACTTGATTTGGTAAAGGTACCGGTGAAAGGCTGTGTAGGAGTACATGGCGGGTTGTTTCATTGGAACCGTCCTTAGGAACTGAGTTCCGTGTATGTAATCCAAGACTAGATACTACCACATGCTGGGCCCTGAAATATGACCCCGCTCGGCCTATTAATCGCGTAGTACTCGGTCCAGGAGTTGCAAGTAGTTTCTGGTGTTTATAGTAATGCTGGAGGCCGTGCATGGTGCTGACCTGAGAGGTGGACCGTGATGCGGTAGGCAGTGGCACGGTGTACAAGTGGCACCCGGATGGTGGGCTTGGGACCCCTGCGCACATCGTTTGAGGCCGTGGCGGAAACCTCGGCCGGACTTCCGTACGGGTTACTCTCAGATAGGCGATAAACCTGGACTAGGTACTAGTGTGGTTAACGGTCGTGGCCGACTCCCTCGCTGGGCTTCCGTTTGAAGGTTGCCGAGGTGCATGACGTGCACATAGCGATAAGTGGCGGGAGCGTGTGTGATGAAGTACACCCCTGCAGGGTTATGATATATTCGGATAGCCGCGCCCGCGGATATGGACTACTTGGAGACATATGTTGTTCATAGATAACTTCAATGGCTACTCATAAAATTGTCAAGATAAGCGTGAGTGTCGTGGACGGCATTTTCCATATGGAGACGGAATGATTCCACGATAGTGTATTGTTGTGGTGTTAGTGGACTCGTGTGCGAGAAATCAGATTGTCAAAACTAATTACAAAAAGCAGGTTGTCTAGCCACGAGTCAAATGCTGGCTTCCCGCATGAAACCCCACAATACCTTCTTGATACCTTGCATAAGTAGTTAGTCATCCTAAAGTCTTGCTGAGTACCTTCGTACTCATGTTTGCTTAATAAATGTTGCAGAGGTTGCTAATGACCCTAATGGAGGGTTCTTCGTAGACATCGACGACGACGAGTAGCTGGTGTCCCAGCTACGATCTGGCCCTACGTCGGCTCTGTAGTATAGTCAGGCCATGTGCCTTCTAGTTGCACTGTCTGTACTCGGACAGTTTATAACTCTTCCGCTGGCTTGTATTGTATGACTGCTATTATGGGTCGTGAGACCCTTAATGTGTAATATTATGTGTGTGGCTCTTCCGAGCCTCTTAAATAAGGTTTGTATGTTTATGGTTATGTTGTGATGCCATCGATGTATCTATACATATCGGTATGCCATGCGTACGTGTGTCTTACTTGATATGTATGGGGTTCGAATACCTAGTCGTGAACTTTAGTAGCACTCCTTACAAGGAAATGCCCCTTTGTGATCCAACGAGCCTTTGTAGTTCGCTACTGCTCCGGACACATTGGTTGACCGGCATGTGTCCTTCTTAGCTGCTGTGTCTGTCCCCTTTGGGGAAATGTCACGCGACGTAATGGAGTCCTTGTAGCTTGCTACGACTCGTCTACGTTCGTTGATGACCGACACCTGCTTTGTTGGGTCATGTATGCCTGTCCTTCCGCGGAACTGCCACTTTGGTTTATGACTAGACATGTCGATCCGGGTTCATTGACATTGGAATGCTAGCGACACTATCGCATACGTGAGTCAAAAGACGCAAACGGTCCCGGCTAAGGTAAGGCTGCAGCCGTGGAGTTAACCGTGCGTGAGACCACAAAGGGATGCGATGTGTTACAGGCTGGATTCCTATGGCTTAGGATCGGGGTCCCGACAAGCGTCAACTAGCTAAAAAACAATAAGTAAATGCACGAATAATACCAAATGAAGTCAGAAATTGTTGAAATTTTGTGATGTGCCTTTGAATGGTGCATTTTGCACACACAAAAAGTATGGAGTTCAAATAAGTTCAGAAAAAATGAAATCCCTTTGTAAGAGATGAGTTCTCGTTCAAAACGCTGATACTTCGAGAGAGATTGTCCGTTTTGTACACGAAGTGCATCCAGTTTTTGTCGTAGCCCTCTCAACTTTTTAACACATGCTATGTAGGTGAAATGATGACAGCATGCCATCTTTCAACATTTTCAGAGTTCATTTGTAGTGCTTTTCAATTTCAGGGTCAACTAGCTCAAAAGAAAAATAGTAAATGCACGAAGAATAGCAAATGAAGTCAGAAATTGTTGAAATTTTGTGATGTGCCTTTGAATGGTGCATTTTGAACACACAAAAAGTATGGAGTTTAAATATGTTCAAAAAAATGAAATCTCTTTGTAAGAGACGAGTTCTCGTTTGAAACGCTGATACTTCGAGAGAGATTGTCCGTTTTGTACACGAAGTGCACCCAGTTTTTGTCGTAGCCCTCTCAACTTTTTAACACATGCTATGTGGGTGAAATGATGATAGAATGCCAACTTTCAACATTTTTAGAGTTCATTTGTAGTGCTTTTTAATTTCAGGGTCAACTAGCTCAAAAAAAAGGAAATGCACGAATAATACCAAATGAAGTCAGAAATTGTTGAAATTTTGTGATGTGCCTTTGAATGGTGCATTTTGCACACACAAAAAGTATGGAGTTCAAATAAGTTCAAAAAAATTAAGTCTCTTTGTAAGAGATGGGTTCTCGTTCGAAACGGTGATACTTCGAGAGAGATTGTCCGTTTTGTACACAACGTGCATCCAGTTTTTGTTGTAGCAATCTCAACTTTTTAACACATGCTATGTGGGTGAAATAATGATAGCATGCCAACTTTCAACATTTTCAGAGTTCATTTGTAGTGCTTTTCAATTTCAGGGTCAACTAGCTCCAAAAAAATAAGTAAATGCACGAATAATACCAAATAAAGTCAGAAATTATTGAAATTTTGTGATGTGCCTTTGAATGGTGAATTTTGCACACACAAAAATTATGGAGTTCAAATAAGTTCGAAAAAATTAAATCCCTTTGTAAGAGATGAGTTCTCGTTCGAAACGCTGATACTTCGAGAGAGATTGTCCGTTTTGTACACGAAGTGCATCCAGTTTTTGTCGTAGCCCTATCAACTTTTTAACACATGCTATGTGGGTGAAATGATGACAGCGTGCCAACTTTCAACATTTTCAGAGTTCATACGTACTGCTTTTCAATTTCTGGGTCAACTAGCTCAAAAAAAAGTAAATGCACGAAGAATACCAAATGAAGTCAGAAATTGTTGAAATTTTGTGATGTGCCTTTGAATGGTGCATTTTGCACACACAAAAAGTATGGAGTTTAAATAAGTTCAAAAAATTGAAATCCCTTTGTAAGAGATGAGTTCTCGTTCGAAACGCTCATACTTCGAGAGAGATTGTCCGTATTGTACACGAAGTGCATCCAGTTTTTGTCGTAGCCCTCTCAACTTTTTAACACATTCTATGTGGGTGAAATGATGATATTATGCCAACCTTCAACATTTTCAGAGTTCATTTGTGGTGCTCTTCAATTTCAGGGTCAACTAGCTCAAAAAAAATTAGTAAATCCACGAAGAATACCAAATGAAGTCAGAAAATTTTGAAATTTTGTGATGTGCCTTTGAATGGTTCATTTTGAACACACAAAAAGTATGGAGTTCAAATAAGTTCACAAAAATAAAATCCCTTTGTAAGAGATGAGTTCTCGTTCGAAACGCTGATACTTCGAGAGAGATTGTCCGTTTTGTACACGAAGTGCATCCAGTTTTTGTCTTAGCCCTCTCAGCTTTTTAACACATGCTATGTGGGTGAAATTATGATATCATGCCAACTTTCAACATTTTTAGAGTTCATTTGTAGTGCTTTTCAATTTCAGGGTCAACTAGCTCAAAAAAAAGTAAATGCACGAATAATACCAAATGAAGTCCGAAATTGTTGAAATTTTGTGATGTGCCTTTGAATGGTGCATTTTGCACACACAAAAAGTATGGAGTTCAAAGAAGTTCAAAAAATGAAATCCCTTTGTAAGAGATGAGTTCTCGTTCGAAACGCTGATACTTCAAGAGAGATTGTCCGTTTTGTACACGAAGTGCATCCAGTTTTTGTCGTAGCCCTCTCAACTTTTTAACACATGCTATGTGGGTGAAATGATGATAGCATGCCAACTTTAAACATTTTCAGAGTTCATTTGTAGTGCTTTTCAATTTCAGGGTCAACTAGCTCAGAAAAAATTAGTAAATGCACGAAGAATAGCAAATGAAGTCAGAAATTGTTGAAATTTTGTGATATGCCTTTGAATGGTGCATTTTGAACACACAAAAAGTATGGAGTTTAAATAAGTTCAAAAAAATGAAATCCCTTTGTAAGAGATGAGTTCTCGTTCGAAACGCTGATACTTCGAGAGAGATTGTCCGTTTTGTACACGAAGTGCATCCAGTTTTTGTGGTAGCCCTCTCAACTTTTTAACACATCCTATGTGGGTGAAATGATGATAGCATGCCAACTTTCAACATTTTCAGAGTTCATTTGTAGTGCTTTTCAATTTCAGGGTCAACTAGCTCGAAACAAAAATTAGTAAATGCACGAATAATACCAAATGAAGTCAGAAATTGTTGAAATTTTCTGATGTGCCTTTGAATGGGTCATTTTGAACACACAAAAAGAATGGAGTTCAAATAAGTTCAAAAAAATGAAATCCCTTTGTAAGAGATGAGTTCTCGTTCGAAACGCTAATACTTCGAGAGAGATTGTCCGTTTTGTACACGAAGTGCATCCAGTTTTTGTCATAGCCCTCTCAGCTTTTTAACACATGCTATGTGGGTGAAATTATGATATCATGCCAACTTTCAACATTTTTAGAGTTCATTTGTAGTGCTTTTCAATTTCAGGGTCAACTAGCTCAAAAAAAAAGTAAATGCACGAAGAATACCAAATGAAGTCAGAAATTGTTGAAATTTTCTGATGTGCCTTTGAATGGTGCATTTTCAACACACAAAAAGTATGGAGTTCAAAGAAGTTCAAAAAATGAAATCCCTTTGTAAGAGATGAGTTCTCGTTCGAAACGCTGATACTTCAAGAGAGATTGTCCGTTTTGTACACGAAGTGCATCCAGTTTTTGTCGTAGCCCTCTCAACTTTTTAACACATGCTATGTGGGTGAAATGATGATAGCATGCCAACTTTAAACATTTTCAGAGTTCATTTGTAGTGCTTTTCAATTTCAGGGTCAACTAGCTTAGAAAAAATTAGTAAATGCACGAAGAATAGGAAATGAAGTCAGAAATTGTTGAAATTTTGTGATATGCCTTTGAATGGTGCATTTTGAACACACAAAAAGTATGGAGTTTAAATAAGTTCAAAAAAATGAAATCCCTTTGTAAGAGATGAGTTCTCGTTCGAAACGCTGATACTTCAAGAGAGATTGTCCGTTTTGTACACGAAGTGCATCCAGTTTTTGTGGTAGCCCTCTCAACTTTTTAACACATCCTATGTGGGTGAAATGATGATAGCATGCCAACTTTCAACATTTTCAGAGTTCATTTGTAGTGCTTTTCAATTTCAGGGTCAACTAGCTCAAAACAAAAATTAGTAAATGCACGAATAATACCAAATGAAGTCAGAAATTGTTGAAATTTTCTGATGTGCCTTTGAATGGGTCATTTTGAACACACAAAAAGAATGGAGTTCAAATAAGTTCAAAAAAATGAAATCCCTTTGTAAGAGATGAGTTCTCGTTCGAAACGCTAATACTTCGAGAGAGATTCTCCGTTTTGTACACGAAGTGCATCCAGTTTTTGTCGTAGCCCTCTCAACTTTTTAACACATGCTATGTGGGTGAAATGATGATAGCATGCCAACTTTCAACATTTTCAGAGTTCATTTGTAGTGCTTTTCAATTTCAGGGTCAACTAGCTCAAAAAAAATTAGTAAATGCACGAAGAATACCAAATGAAGTCAGAAATTGTTGAAATTTTTTGATGTGCCTTTGAATGGTGCATTTTGAACACACAAAAAGTATGGAGTTTAAATAAGTTCAAAAAAATGAAATCCCTTTGTAAGAGATGAGTTCTCGTTCGAAACGCTGATACTTCGAGAGAGATTGTCCGTTTTGTACACGAAGTGCATCCAGTTTTTGTGGTAGCCCTCTCAACTTTTTAACACATCCTATGTGGGTGAAATGATGATAGCATGCCAACTTTCAACATTTTCAGAGTTCATTTGTAGTGCTTTTCAATTTCAGGGTCAACTAGCTCAAAACAAAAATTAGTAAATGCACGAAGAATACCAAATGAAGTCAGAAATTGTTGAATTTTTCTGATGTGCCTTTGAATGGGTCATTTTGAACACACAAAAAGAATGGAGTTCAAATAAGTTCAAAAAAATGAAATCCCTTTGTAAGAGATGAGTTCTCGTTCGAAACGCTAATACTTCGAGAGAGATTGTCCGTTTTGTACACGAAGTGCATCCAGTTTTTGTCGTAGCCCTCTCAGCTTTTTAACACATGCTATGTGGGTGAAATTATGATATCATGCCAACTTTCAACATTTTTAGAGTTCATTTGTAGTGCTTTTCAATTTCAGGGTCAACTAGCTCAAAAAAAAAGTAAATGCACGAAGAATACCAAATGAAGTCAGAAATTGTTGAAATTTTATGATGTGCCTTTGAATGGTGCATTTTGAACACACAAAAAGTATGGAGTTCAAAGAAGTTCAAAAAATGAAATCCCTTTGTAAGAGATGAGTTCTCGTTCGAAACGCTGATACTTCAACAGAGATTGTCCGTTTTGTACACGAAGTGCATCCAGTTTTTGTCGTAGCCCTCTCAACTTTTTAACACATGCTATGTGGGTGAAATGATGATAGCATGCCAACTTTAAACATTTTCAGAGTTCATTTGTAGTGCTTTTCAATTTCAGGGTCAACTAGCTCAGAAAAATTAGTAAATGCACGAAGAATAGCAAATGAAGTCAGAAATTGTTGAAATTTTGTGATATGCCTTTGAATGGTGCATTTTGAACACACAAAAAGTATGGAGTTTAAATAAGTTCAAAAAAATGAAATCCCTTTGTAAGAGATGAGTTCTCGTTCGAAACGCTGATACTTCGAGAGAGATTGTCCGTTTTGTACACGAAGTGCATCCAGTTTTTGTGGTAGCCCTCTCAACTTTTTAACACATCCTATGTGGGTGAAATGATGATAGCATGCCAACTTTCAACATTTTCAGAGTTCATTTGTAGTGCTTTTCAATTTCAGGGTCAACTAGCTCAAAACAAAAATTAGTAAATGCACGAATAATACCAAATGAAGTCAGAAATTGTTGAAATTTTCTGATGTGCCTTTGAATGGGTCATTTTGAACACACAAAAAGAATGGAGTTCAAATAAGTTCAAAAAAATGAAATCCCTTTGTAAGAGATGAGTTCTCGTTCGAAACGCTAATACTTCGAGAGAGATTGTCCGTTTTGTACACGAAGTGCATCCAGTTTTTGTCGTAGCCCTCTCAGCTTTTTAACACATGCTATGTGGGTGAAATGATGATAGCATGCCAACTTTAAACATTTTCAGAGTTCATTTGTAGTGCTTTTCAATTTCAGGGTGAACTAGCTCAGAAAAAATTAGTAAATGCACGAAGAATAGCAAATGAAGTCAGAAATTGTTGAAATTTTGTGATATGCCTTTGAATGGTGCATTTTGAACACACAAAAAGTATGGAGTTTAAATAAGTTCAAAAAAATGAAATCCCTTTGTAAGAGATGAGTTCTCGTTCGAAACGCTGATACTTCGAGAGAGATTGTCCGTTTTGTACACGAAGTGCATCCAGTTTTTGTGGTAGCCCTCTCAACTTTTTAACACATCCTATGTGGGTGAAATGATGATAGCATGCCAACTTTCAACATTTTCAGAGTTCATTTGTAGTGCTTTTCAATTTCAGGGTCAACTAGCTCAAAACAAAAATTAGTAAATGCACGAATAATACCAAATGAAGTCAGAAATTGTTGAAATTTTCTGATGTGCCTTTGAATGGGTCATTTTGAACACACAAAAAGAATGGAGTTCAAATAAGTTCAAAAAAATGAAATCCCTTTGTAAGAGATGAGTTCTCGTTCGAAACGCTAATACTTCGAGAGAGATTGTCCGTTTTGTACACGAAGTGCATCCAGTTTTTGTCATAGCCCTCTCAGCTTTTTAACACATGCTATGTGGGTGAAATTATGATATCATGCCAACTTTCAACATTTTTAGAGTTCATTTGTAGTGCTTTTCAATTTCAGGGTCAACTAGCTCAAAAAAAAAGTAAATGCACGAAGAATACCAAATGAAGTCAGAAATTGTTGAAATTTTCTGATGTGCCTTTGAATGGTGCATTTTCAACACACAAAAAGTATGGAGTTCAAAGAAGTTCAAAAAATGAAATCCCTTTGTAAGAGATGAGTTCTCGTTCGAAACGCTGATACTTCAAGAGAGATTGTCCGTTTTGTACACGAAGTGCATCCAGTTTTTGTCGTAGCCCTCTCAACTTTTTAACACATGCTATGTGGGTGAAATGATGATAGCATGCCAACTTTAAACATTTTCAGAGTTCATTTGTAGTGCTTTTCAATTTCAGGGTCAACTAGCTTAGAAAAAATTAGTAAATGCACGAAGAATAGCAAATGAAGTCAGAAATTGTTGAAATTTTGTGATATGCCTTTGAATGGTGCATTTTGAACACACAAAAAGTATGGAGTTTAAATAAGTTCAAAAAAATGAAATCCCTTTGTAAGAGATGAGTTCTCGTTCGAAACGCTGATACTTCAAGAGAGATTGTCCGTTCTGTACACGAAGTGCATCCAGTTTTTGTGGTAGCCCTCTCAACTTTTTAACACATCCTATGTGGGTGAAATGATGATAGCATGCCAACTTTCAACATTTTCAGAGTTCATTTGTAGTGCTTTTCAATTTCAGGGTCAACTAGCTCAAAACAAAAATTAGTAAATGCACGAATAATACCAAATGAAGTCAGAAATTGTTGAAATTTTCTGATGTGCCTTTGAATGGGTCATTTTGAACACACAAAAAGAATGGAGTTCAAATAAGTTCAAAAAAATGAAATCCCTTTGTAAGAGATGAGTTCTCGTTCGAAACGCTAATACTTCGAGAGAGATTGTCCGTTTTGTACACGAAGTGCATCCAGTTTTTGTCGTAGCCCTCTCAACTTTTTAACACATGCTATGTGGGTGAAATGATGATAGCATGCCAACTTTCAACATTTTCAGAGTTCATTTGTAGTGCTTTTCAATTTCAGGGTCAACTAGCTCAAAAAAAATTAGTAAATGCACGAAGAATACCAAATGAAGTCAGAAATTGTTGAAATTTTTTGATGTGCCTTTGAATGGTGCATTTTGAACACACAAAAAGTATGGAGTTTAAATAAGTTCAAAAAAATGAAATCCCTTTGTAAGAGATGAGTTCTCGTTCGAAACGCTGATACTTCGAGAGAGATTGTCCGTTTTGTACACGAAGTGCATCCAGTTTTTGTGGTAGCCCTCTCAACTTTTTAACACATCCTATGTGGGTGAAATGATGATAGCATGCCAACTTTCAACATTTTCAGAGTTCATTTGTAGTGCTTTTCAATTTCAGGGTCAACTAGCTCAAAACAAAAATTAGTAAATGCACGAAGAATACCAAATGAAGTCAGAAATTGTTGAATTTTTCTGATGTGCCTTTGAATGGGTCATTTTGAACACACAAAAAGAATGGAGTTCAAATAAGTTCAAAAAAATGAAATCCCTTTGTAAGAGATGAGTTCTCGTTCGAAACGCTAATACTTCGAGAGAGATTGTCCGTTTTGTACACGAAGTGCATCCAGTTTTTGTCGTAGCCCTCTCAGCTTTTTAACACATGCTATGTGGGTGAAATTATGATATCATGCCAACTTTCAACATTTTTAGAGTTCATTTGTAGTGCTTTTCAATTTCAGGGTCAACTAGCTCAAAAAAAAAGTAAATGCACGAAGAATACCAAATGAAGTCAGAAATTGTTGAAATTTTATGATGTGCCTTTGAATGGTGCATTTTGAACACACAAAAAGTATGGAGTTCAAAGAAGTTCAAAAAATGAAATCCCTTTGTAAGAGATGAGTTCTCGTTCGAAACGCTGATACTTCAACAGAGATTGTCCGTTTTGTACACGAAGTGCATCCAGTTTTTGTCGTAGCCCTCTCAACTTTTTAACACATGCTATGTGGGTGAAATGATGATAGCATGCCAACTTTAAACATTTTCAGAGTTCATTTGTAGTGCTTTTCAATTTCAGGGTCAACTAGCTCAGAAAAATTAGTAAATGCACGAAGAATAGCAAATGAAGTCAGAAATTGTTGAAATTTTGTGATATGCCTTTGAATGGTGCATTTTGAACACACAAAAAGTATGGAGTTTAAATAAGTTCAAAAAAATGAAATCCCTTTGTAAGAGATGAGTTCTCGTTCGAAACGCTGATACTTCGAGAGAGATTGTCCGTTTTGTACACGAAGTGCATCCAGTTTTTGTGGTAGCCCTCTCAACTTTTTAACACATCCTATGTGGGTGAAATGATGATAGCATGCCAACTTTCAACATTTTCAGAGTTCATTTGTAGTGCTTTTCAATTTCAGGGTCAACTAGCTCAAAACAAAAATTAGTAAATGCACGAATAATACCAAATGAAGTCAGAAATTGTTGAAATTTTCTGATGTGCCTTTGAATGGGTCATTTTGAACACACAAAAAGAATGGAGTTCAAATAAGTTCAAAAAAATGAAATCCCTTTGTAAGAGATGAGTTCTCGTTCGAAACGCTAATACTTCGAGAGAGATTGTCCGTTTTGTACACGAAGTGCATCCAGTTTTTGTCGTAGCCCTCTCAGCTTTTTAACACATGCTATGTGGGTGAAATTATGATATCATGCCAACTTTCAACATTTTTAGAGTTCATTTGTAGTGCTTTTCAATTTCAGGGTCAACTAGCTCAAAAAAAAAGTAAATGCACGAAGAATACCAAATGAAGTCAGAAATTGTTGAAATTTTATGATGTGCCTTTGAATGGTGCATTTTGAACACACAAAAAGTATGGAGTTCAAAGAAGTTCAAAAAATGAAATCCCTTTGTAAGAGATGAGTTCTCGTTCGAAACGCTGATACTTCAACAGAGATTGTCCGTTTTGTACACGAAGTGCATCCAGTTTTTGTCGTAGCCCTCTCAACTTTTTAACACATGCTATGTGGGTGAAATGATGATAGCATGCCAACTTTAAACATTTTCAGAGTTCATTTGTAGTGCTTTTCAATTTCAGGGTCAACTAGCTTAGAAAAAATTAGTAAATGCACGAAGAATAGCAAATGAAGTCAGAAATTGTTGAAATTTTGTGATATGCCTTTGAATGGTGAATTTTGAACACACAAAAAGTATGGAGTTTAAATAAGTTCAAAAAAATGAAATCCCTTTGTAAGAGATGAGTTCTCGTTCGAAACGCTGATACTTCAAGAGAGATTGTCCGTTTTGTACACGAAGTGCATCCAGTTTTTGTGGTAGCCCTCTCAACTTTTTAACACATCCTATGTGGGTGAACAGATGATAGCATGCCAACTTTCAACATTTTCAGAGTTCATTTGTAGTGCTTTTCAATTTCAGGGTCAACTAGCTCAAAACAAAAATTAGTAAATGCACGAATAATACCAAATGAAGTCAGAAATTGTTGAAATTTTCTGATGTGCCTTTGAATGGGTCATTTTGAACACACAAAAAGAATGGAGTTCAAATAAGTTCAAAAAAATGAAATCCCTTTGCAAGAGATGAGTTCTCGTTCGAAACGCTAATACTTCGAGAGAGATTGTCCGTTTTGTACACGAAGTGCATCCAGTTTTTGTCGTAGCCCTCTCAACTTTTTAACACATGCTATGTGGGTGAAATGATGATAGCATGCCAACTTTCAACATTTTCAGAGTTCATTTGTAGTGCTTTTCAATTTCAGGGTCAACTAGCTCAAAAAAAATTAGTAAATGCACGAAGAATACCAAATGAAGTCAGAAATTGTTGAAATTTTTTGATGTGCCTTTGAATGGTGCATTTTGAACACACAAAAAGTATGGAGTTTAAATAAGTTCAAAAAAATGAAATCCCTTTGTAAGAGATGAGTTCTTGTTCGAAACGCTGATATTTCGAGAGAGATTGTCCGTTTTGTACACGAAGTGCATCCAGTTTTTGTCGTAGCCCTCTCAACTTTTTAACACATGCTATGTGGGTGAAATGATGATAGCATACCAACTTTCAACATTCTCAGAGTTCATTTGTAGTGCTTTTCAATTTCAGGGTTAACTAGCTCAAAAAAAATAAGTAAATGCACGAAGAATACCAAATGAAGTCAGAAATTGTTGAAATTTTGTGATGTGCCTTTGAATGGTGCATTTTGCACACTCAAAAAGTATGGAGTTCAAATAAGGTCAAAAAAATTAAGTCCCTTTGTAAGAGATGGGTTCTCGTTCGAAACGGTGATACTTCGAGAGAGATTCTCCGTTTTGTACACGACGTGCATCCAGTTTTGGTCGTAGCAATCTCAACTTTTTAACACATGCTATGTGGGTGAAATAATGATAGCATACCAACTTTCAACATTTTCAGAGTTCATTTGTAGTGCTTTTCAATTTCAGGGTCAACTAGCTCAAAAAAAATAAGTAAATGCGCGAATAATACCAAATAAAGTCAGACATTATTGAACTTTTGTGATGTGCCTTTGAATGGTGAATTTTGCACACACAAAAATTATGGAGTTCAAATAAGTTCAAAAAAATTAAATCCCTTTGTAAGAGATGAGTTCTCGTTCGAAACGCTGATACTTCGAGAGAGATTGTCCGTTTTGTACACGAAGTGCATCCAGTTTTTGTCGTAGCCCTCTCAACTTTTTAACACATGCTATGTGGGTGAAATGATGACAGCGTGCCAACTTTCAACATTTTCAGAGTTCATATGTACTGCTTTTAAATTTCAGGGTCAACTAGCTCAAAAAAAAAGTAAATGCATGAAGAATACCAAATGAAGTCAGAAATTGTTGAAATTTTGTGATGTGCCTTTGAATGGTGCATTTTGCACACACAAAAAGTATGGAGTTTAAATAAGTTCAAAAAATTGAAATCCCTTTGTAAGAGATGAGTTCTCGTTCGAAACGCTGATACTTCGAGAGAGATTGTCCGTATTGTACACGAAGTGCATCCAGTTTTTCTCGTAGCCCTCTCAACTTTTTAACACATTCTATGTGGGTGAAATGATGATATTATGCCAACCTTCAACATTTTCAGAGTTCATTTGTGGTGCTTTTCAATTTCAGGGTCAACTAGCTCAAAAAAAATTAGTAAATCCACGAAGAATACCAAATGAAGTCAGAAAATTTTGAAATTTTGTGATGTGCCTTTGAATGGTGCATTTTGAACACACAAAAAGTATGGAGTTCAAATAAGTTCACAAAAATGAAATCCCTTTGTAAGAGATGAGTTCTCGTTCGAAACGCTGATACTTCGAGAGAGATTGTCCGTTTTGTACACGAAGTGCATCCAGTTTTTGTCTTAGCCCTCTCAACTTTTTAACACATGCTATGTGGGTGAAATTATGATATCATGCCAACTTTCAACATTTTTAGAGCTCATTTGTAGTGCTTTTCAATTTCAGGGTCAACTAGCTCAAAAAAAAAGTAAATGCACGAATAATACCAAATGAAGTCCGAAATTGTTGAAATTTTGTGATGTGCCTTTGAATGGTGCATGTTGCACACACAAAAAGTATGGAGTTCAAAGAAGTTCAAAAAATGAAATCCCTTTGTAAGAGATGAGTTCTCGTTTGAAACGCTGATACTTCGAGAGAGATTGTCCGTTTTGTACAAGAAGTGCATCCAGTTTTTGTCGTAGCCCTCTCAACTTGTTAACACATGCTATGTGGGTGAAATGATGATAGCATGCCAACTTTAAACATTTTCAGAGTTCATTTGTAGTGCTTTTCAATTTCAGGGTCAACTAGCTCAGAAAAAATTAGTAAATGCACGAAGAATAGCAAATGAAGTCAGAAATTGTTGAAATTTTGTGATGTGCCTTTGAATGGTGCATTTTGAACACACAAAAAGTATGGAGTTTAAATAAGTTCAAAGAAATGAAATCCCTTTGTAAGAGATGAGTTCTCGTTCGAAACGCTGATACTTCGAGAGAGATTGTCCGTTTTGTACACGAAGTGCATCCAGTTTTTGTGGTAGCCCTCTCAACTTTTTAACACATCCTATGTGGGTGAAATGATGATAGCATGCCAACTTTCAACATTTTCAGAGTTCATTTGTAGTGCTTTTCAATTTCAGGGTCAACTAGCTCAAAACAAAAATTAGTAAATGCACGAAGAATACCAAATGAAGTCAGAAATTGTTGAAATTTTCTGATGTGCCTTTGAATGGGTCATTTTGAACACACAAAAAGAATGGAGTTCGAATAAGTTCAAAAAAATGAAATCCCTTTGTAAGAGATGAGTTCTCGTTCGAAACGCTAATACTTCGAGAGAGATTGTCCGTTTTGTACACGAAGTGCATCCAGTTTCTGTCGTAGCCTTCTCAACTTTTTAACACATGCTATGTGGGTGAAATGATGATAGCATGCCATCTTTCAACATTTTCAGAGTTCATTTGTAGTGCTTTTCAATTTCAGGGTCAACTAGCTCAAAAAAAATTAGTAAATGCACGAAGAATACCAAATGAAGTCAGAAATTGTTGAAATTTTCTGATGTGCCTTTGAATGGTGCATTTTGAACACACAAAAAGTATGGAGTTTAAATAAGTTCAAAAAAATGAAATCCCTTTGTAAGAGATGAGTTCTTGTTCGAAACGCTGATATTTCAAGAGAGATTGTCCGTTTTGTACACGAAGTGCATCCAGTTTTTGTCGTAGCCCTCTCAACTTTTTAACACATGCTATGTGGGTGAAATGATGATAGCATGCCAACTTTCAACATTCTCAGAGTTCATTTGTAGTGCTTTTCAATTTCAGGGTCAACTAGCTCAAAAAAAATAAGTAAATGCACGAAGAATACCAAATGAAATCAGAAATTGTTGAAATTTTGTGATGTGCCTTTGAATGGTGCATTTTGCACACTCAAAAAGTATGGAGTTCAAATAAGTTCAAAAAAATTAAGTCCCTTTGTAAGAGATGGGTTCTCGTTCGAAACGGTGATACTTCGAGAGAGATTGTCCGTTTTGTACACGACGTGCATCCAGTTTTGGTCGTAGCAATCTCAACTTTTTAACACATGCTATGTGGGTGAAATAATGATAGCATGCCAACTTTCAACATTTTCAGAGTTCATTTGTAGTGCTTTTCAATTTCAGGGTCAACTAGCTCAAAAAAATGAGTAAATGCGCGAATAATACCAAATAAAGTCAGAAATTATTGAAATTTTGTGATGTGCCTTTGAATGGTGAATTTTGCACACACAAAAATTATGGAGTTCAAATAAGTTCAAAAAAATTAAATCCCTTTGTAAGAGATGAGTTCTCGTTCGAAACGCTGATACTTCGAGAGAGATTGTCCGTTTTGTACACGAAGTGCATCCAGTTTTTGTGGTAGCCCTCTCAACTTTTTAACACATCCTATGTGGGTGAAATGATGATAGCATGCCAACTTTCAACACTTTCAGAGTTCATTTGTAGTGCTTTTCAATTTAAGGGTCAACTAGCTCAAAACAAATATTAGTAAATGCACGAAGAATACCAAATGAAGTCAGAAATTGTTGAAATTTTCTGATGTGCCTTTGAATGGGTCATTTTGAACACACAAAAAGAATGGAGTTCAAATAAGTTCAAAAAAATGAAATCCCTTTGTAAGTGATGAGTTCTCGTTCGAAACGCTAATACTTCGAGAGAGATTGTCCGTTTTGTACACGAAGTTCATCCAGTTTTTGTCGTAGCCCTCTCAACTTTTTGAGACATGCTATGTGGGTGAAATGATGATAGCATGCCAACTTTCAACATTTTCAGAGTTCATTTGTAGTGCTTTTCAATTTCAGGGTCAACTAGCTCAAAAAAAATTAGTAAATGCACGAAGAATACCAAATAAAGTCAGAAATTGTTGAAATTTTGTGATGTGCCTTTGAATGGTGCATTTTGAACACACAAAAAGTATGGATTTTAAATAAGTTCAAAAAAATGAAATCCCTTTGTAAGAGATGAGTTCTTGTTCGAAACGCTGATATTTCGAGAGAGATTGTCCGTTTTGTACACGAAGTGCATCCAGTTTTTGTCGTAGCCCTCTCAACTTTTTAACACATGCTATGTGGGTGAAATGATGATAGCATGCCAACTTTCAACATTCTCAGAATTCATTTGTAGTGCTTTTCAATTTCAGGGTCAACTAGCTCAAAAAAAATTAGTAAATGCACGAAGAATACCAAATGAAGTTAGAAATTGTTGAAATTTTGTGATGTGCCTTTGAATGGTGCATTTTGCACACTCAAAAAGTATGGAGTTCAAATAAGTTCAAAAAAATTAAGTCCCTTTGTAAGAGATGGGTTCTCGTTCGAAACGGTGATACTTCGAGAGAGATTGTCCGTTTTGTACACGACGTGCATCCAGTTTTGGTCGTAGCAATCTCAACTTTTTAACACATGCTATGTGGGTGAAATAATGATAGCATGCCAACTTTCAACATTTTCAGAGTTCATTTGTAGTGCTTTTCAATTTCAGGGTCAACTAGCTCAAAAAAAATAAGTAAATGCGCGAATAATACCAAATAAAGTCTGAAATTATTGAAATTTTGTGATGTGCCTTTGAATGGTGAATTTTGCACACACAAAAAGTATGGAGTTCAAAGAAGTTCAAAAAATGAAATCCCTTTGTAAGAGATGAGTTCTCGTTCGAAACGCTAATACTTCGAGAGAGATTGTCCGTTTTGTACACGAAATGCATCCAGTTTTTGTCGTAGCCCTCTCAACTTTTTAACACATGCTATGTGGGTGAAATGATGATAGCATGCCAACTTTAAACATTTTCAGAGTTCATTTGTAGTGCTTTTCAATTTCAGGGTCAACTAGCTCAGAAAAAATTAGTAAATGCACGAAGAATAGCAAATGAAGTCAGAAATTGTTGAAATTTTGTGATGTGCCTTTGAATGGTGCATTTTGAACACACAAAAAGTATGGAGTTTAAATAAGTTCAAAAAAAATGAAATCCCTTTGTAAGAGATGAGTTCTCGTTCGAAACGCTGATACTTCGAGAGAGATTGTCCGTTTTGTACACGAAGTGCATCCAGTTTTTGTGGTAGCCCTCTCAACTTTTTAACACATCCTATGTGGGTGAAATGATGATAGCATGCCAACTTTCAACATTTCAGAGTTCATTTGTAGTGCTTTTCAATTTCAGGGTCAACTAGCTCAAAACAAAAATTAGTAAATGCACGAAGAATACCAAATGAAGTCAGAAATTGTTGAAATTTTCTGATGTGCCTTTGAATGGGTCATTTTGAACACACAAAAAGTATGGAGTTCAAAGAAGTTCAAAAAATGAAATCCCTTTGTAAGAGATGAGTTCTCGTTCGAAACGCTAATACTTCGAGAGAGATTGTCCATTTTGTACACGAAGTGCATCCAGTTTTTGTCGTAGCCCTCTCAACTTTTTAACACATGCTATGTGGGTGAAATGATGATAGCATGCCAACTTTAAACATTTTCAGAGTTCATTTGTAGTGCTTTTCAATTTCAGGGTCAACTAGCTCAGAAAAAATTAGTAAATGCACGAAGAATAGCAAATGAAGTCAGAAATTGTTGAAATTTTGTGATGTGCCTTTGAATGGTGCATTCTGAACACACAAAAAGTATGGAGTTTAAATAAGTTCAAAAAAATGAAATCCCTTTGTAAGAGATGAGTTCTCGTTCGAAACGCTGATACTTCGAGAGAGATTGTCCGTTTTGTACACGAAGTGCATCCAGTTTTTGTGGTAGCCCTCTCAACTTTTTAACACATCCTATGTGGGAGAAATGATGATAGCATGCCAACTTTCAACATTTCAGAGTTCATTTGTAGTGCTTTTCAATTTCAGGGTCAACTATCTCAAAACAAAAATTAGTAAATGCACGAAGAATACCAAATGAAGTCAGAAATTGTTGAAATTTTCTGATGTGCCTTTGAATGGGTCATTTTGAACACACAAAAAGAATGGAGTTCAAATAAGTTCAAAAAAATGAAATCCCTTTGTAAGAGATGAGTTCTCGTTCGAAACGCTAATACTTCGAGAGAGATTGTCCGTTTTGTACATGAAGTGCATCTAGTTTTTGTCGTAGCCCTCTCAAATTTTTAACACATTCTATGTGGGTGAAATGATGATAGCATGCCAACTTTCAATATTTTCAGAGTTCATTTGTAGTGCTTTTCAATTTCAGGGTCAACTAGCTCAAAAAAAATTAGTAAATGCACGAAGAATACCAAATGAAGTCAGAAATTGTTGAAATTTTCTGATGTGCCTTTGAATGGTGCATTTTGAACACACAAAAAGTATGGAGTTTAAATAAGTTCAAAAAAATGAAATCCCTTTGTAAGGGATGAGTTCTCGTTCGAAACGCTGATATTTCGAGAGAGATTGTCCGTTTTGTGCACGAAGTGCATCCAGTTTTTGTCGTAGCCCTCTCAACTTTTTAACACATGCTATGTGGGTGAAATGATGATAGCATGCCAACTTTCAACATTCTCCGAGTTCATTTGTAGTGCTTTTCAATTTCAGGGTCAACTAGCTCAAAAAAAATAAGTAAATGCACGAAGAATACCAAATCAAGTCAGAAATTGTTGAAATTTTGTGATGTGCCTTTGAATAGTGCATTTTGCACACTCAAAAAGTATGGAGTTCAAATAAGTTCAAAAAAATTAAGTCCCTTTCTAAGAGATGGGTTCTCGTTCGAAACGCTGATACTTCGAGAGAGATTGTCCGTTTTGTACACGACGTGCATCCAGTTTTTGTCGTAGCCCTCTCAACTTTTTAACACATGCTATGTGGGTGAAATAATGATAGCATGCCAACTTTTAACATTTTGAGAGTTCATTTGTAGTGCTTTTCAATTTCAGGGTCAACTAGCTCAAAAACAAATAAGTAAATGCACGTATAATACCAAATAAAGTCAGAAATTGTTGAAATTTTGTGATGTGCCTTTGAATGGTGAATTTTGCGCACACAAAAATTATGGAGTTCAAATAAGTTCAAGAAAATTAAATCCCTTTGTAAGAGATGAGTTCTCGTTCGAAACGCTGATACTTCGAGAGAGATTGTCCGTTTTGTACACGAAGTGCATCCAGTTTTTGTCGTAGCCCTCTCAACTTTTTAACACATGCTATGTGGGTGAAATGATGATAACATGCCAACTTTCAACATTTTCAGAGTTCATTTGTAGTGCTTTTCAATTTCAGCGTCAACTAGCTCAAAAACAATAAGTAAATGCACGAATAATACCAAATGAAGTCAGAAATTGTTGAAATTTTGTGATGTGCCTTTGAATGGTGCATTTTGCACACACAAAAAGTATGGAGTTCAAATAAGTTCAAAAAAATGAAATCCCTTCGTAAGAGATGAGTTCTCGTTCAAAACGCTGATACTTCGAGAGAGATTGTCCGTTTTGTACACGAAGTGCATCCAGTTTCTGTCGTAGCCTTCTCAACTTTTTAACACATGCTATGTGGGTGAAATGATGATAGCATGCCATCTTTCAACATTTTTCAGAGTTCATTTGTAGTGCTTTTCAATTTTAGGGTCAACTAGCTCAAAAAAAAAATAGTAAATGCACGAAGAATAGCAAATGAAGTCAGAAATTGTTGAAATTTTGTGATGTGCCTTTGAATGGTGCATTTTGAACACACAAAAAGTATGGAGTTTAAATATGTTCAAAAAAATGAAATTTCTTTGTAAGAGACGAGTTCTCGTTCGAATCGCTGATACTTCGAGAGAGATTGTCCGTTTTGTACACGAAGTGCACCCAGTTTTTGTCGTAGCCCTCTCAACTTTTTAACACATGCTATGTGGGTGAAATGATGATAGAATGCCAACTTTCAACATTTTTAGAGTTCATTTGTAGTGCTTTTTAATTTCAGGGTCAACTAGCTCAGAAAAAAGGAAATGCACGAATAATACCAAATGAAGTCAGAAATTGTTGAAATTTTTGATGTGCCTTTGAATGGTGCATTTTGCACACACAAAAAGTATGGAGTTCAAATAAGTTCAAAAAAATTAAGTCCCTTTGTAAGAGATGGGTTCTCGTTCGAAATGCTGATACTTCGAGAGAGATTGTCCGTTTTGTACACGACGTGGATCCAGTTTTTGTCGTAGCAATCTCAACTTTTTAACACATGCTATGTGGGTGAAATAATGTTAGCATGCCAACTTTCAACATTTTCAGAGTTCATTTGTAGTGCTTTTCAATTTCAGGGTCAACTAGCTCAAAAAAAAATGTAAATGCACGAATAATACCAAATAAAGTCAGAAATTATTGAAATTTTGTGATGTGCCTTTGAATGGTGAATTTTGCACACACAAAAATTATGGAGTTCAAATAAGTTCAAAAAAATTAAATCCCTTTGTAAGAGACGAGTTCTCGTTCGAAACGCTGATACTTCGAGAGAGATTGTCCGTTTTGTACACGAAGTGCATCCAGTTTTTGTGGTAGCCCTCTCAACTTTTCAACACATGCTATGTGGGTGAAATGATGACAGCGTGCCAACTTTCAACATTTTCAGAGTTCATATGTACTGCTTTTCAATTTCTGGGTCAACTAGCTCAAAAAAAAAAGTAAATGCACGAAGAATACCAAATGAAGTCGGAAATTGTTGAAATTTTGTGATGTGCCTTTGAATGGTGCATTTTGCACACACAAAAAGTATGGAGTTTAAATAAGTTCAAAAAAATTAAATCCCTTTATAAGAGATGAGTTCTTGTTCGAAACGCTGATACTTCGAGAGAGATTGTCCGTTTTGTACACGAAGTGCATCCAGTTTTTGTCGTAGCCCTCTCAACTTTTTAACACATGCTATGTGGGTTAAATGATGATAGCATGACAGCTTTCAAAATTTTCATAGTTCATTTGTAGTGCTTTTCAATTTCAGGGTCAACTAGCTCAAAAAAAAGTAAATGCACGAAGAATACCAAATGAAGTCAGAAATTGTTGAAATTTTGTGATGTGCCTTTGAATGGTGCATTTTGCACACACAAAAAGTATGGAGTTTAAATAAGTTCAAAAAAATTGAAATCCCTTTGTAAGAGATGAGTTCTCGTTCGAAACGCTGATAATTCGAGAGAGATTGTCCGTATTGTACACGAAGTGCATCCAGTTTTTGTCGTATCCCTCTCAACTTTTTAACACATTCTATGTGGGTGAAATGATGATATCATGCCAACTTTCAACATTTTGAGAGTTCATTTGTGGTGCTTTTCAATTTCAGGGTCAACTAGCTCAAAAAAAATGAGTAAATCCACGAAGAATACCAAATGAAGTTAGAAAATTTTGAAATTTTGTGATGTGCATTTGAATGGTGCATTTTGAACACACAAAAAGTATGGAGTTCAAATAAGTTCACAAAAATGAAATCCCTTTGTAAGAGATGAGTTCTCGTTCGAAACGCTGATACTTCGAGAGAGATTGTCCGTTTTGTACACGAAGTGCATCTAGTTTTTGTCTTAGCCCTCTACACTTTTTAACACATGCTATGTGGGTGAAATTATGATATCATGCCAACTTTCAACATTTTTAGAGTTCATTTGTAGTGCTTTTCAATTTCCGGGTCAACTAGCTCAAAAAAAAAGTAAATGCACGAATAATACCAAATGAAGTCAGAAATTGTTGAAATTTTGTGATGTGCCTTTGAATGGTGCATTTTGCACACACAACAAGTTTGGAGTTCAAATAAGTTCAAAAAATGAAATCCCTTTGTAAGAGATGACATCTCGTTCGAAACGCTGATACTTCGAGAGAGATTGTCCGTTTTGTACACGAAGTGCATCCAGTTTTTGTCGTAGCCCTCTCAACTTTTTAACACATGCTATGTGGGTGAAATGATGATAGCATGCCAACTTTAAACATTTTCAGAGTTCATTTGTAGTGCTTTTCAATTTCAGGGTCAACTAGCTCAGAAAAAATTAGTAAATGCACGAAGAATAGCAAATGAAGTCAGAAATTGTTGAAATTTTGTGATGTGCCTTTGAATGGTGCATTTTGAACACACAAAAAGTATGGAGTTTAAATAAGTTCAAAAAAATGAAATCCCTTTGTAAGAGATGAGTTCTCGTTCGAAACGCTGATACTTCGAGAGAGATTGTCCGTTTTGTACACGAAGTGCATCCAGTTTTTGTGGTAGCCCTCTCAACTTTTTAACACATCCTATGTGGGAGAAATGATGATAGCATGCCAACTTTCAACATTTCAGAGTTCATTTGTAGTGCTTTTCAATTTCAGGGTCAACTAGCTCAAAACAAAAATTAGTAAATGCACGAAGAATACCAAATGAAGTCAGAAATTGTTGAAATTTTCTGATGTGCCTTTGAATGGGTCATTTTGAACACACAAAAAGAATGGAGTTCAAATAAGTTCAAAAAAATGAAATCCCTTTTTAAGAGATGAGTTCTCGTTCGAAACGCTAATACTTCGAGAGAGATTGTCCGTTTTGTACACGAAGTGCATCTAGTTTTTGTCGTAGCCCTCTCAAATTTTTAACACATGCTATGTGGGTGAAATGATGATAGCATGCCAACTTTCAACATTTTCAGAGTTCATTTGTAGTGCTTTTCAATTTCAGGGTCAACTAGCTCAAAAAAAATTAGTAAATGCATGAAGAATACCAAATGAAGTCAGAAATTGTTGAAATTTTCTGATGTGCCTTTGAATGGTGCATTTTGAACACACAAAAAGTATGGAGTTTAAATAAGTTCGAAAAATGAAATCCCTTTGTAAGAGATGAGTTCTCGTTCGAAACGCTGATACTTCGAGAGAGATTGTCCGTTTTGTGCACGAAGTGCATCCAGTTTTTGTCGTAGCCCTCTCAACTTTTTAACACATGCTATGTGGGTGAAATGATGATAGCATGCCAACTTTCAACATTCTCCGAGTTCATTTGTAGTGCTTTTCAATTTCAGGGTCAACTAGCTCAAAAAAAATAAGTAAATGCACGAAGAATACCAAATCAAGTCAGAAATTGTTGAAATTTTGTGATGTGCCTTTGAATAGTGCATTTTGCACACTCAAAAAGTATGGAGTTCAAATAAGTTCAAAAAAATTAAGTCCCTTTCTAAGAGATGGGTTCTCGTTCGAAACGCTGATACTTCGAGAGAGATTGTCCGTTTTGTACACGACGTGCATCCAGTTTTTGTCGTAGCCCTCTCAACTTTTTAACACATGCTATGTGGGTGAAATAATGATAGCATGCCAACTTTTAACATTTTGAGAGTTCATTTGTAGTGCTTTTCAATTTCAGGGTCAACTAGCTCAAAAACAAATAAGTAAATGCACGTATAATACCAAATAAAGTCAGAAATTGTTGAAATTTTGTGATGTGCCTTTGAATGGTGAATTTTGCGCACACAAAAATTATGGAGTTCAAATAAGTTCAAGAAAATTAAATCCCTTTGTAAGAGATGAGTTCTCGTTCGAAACGCTGATACTTCGAGAGAGATTGTCCGTTTTGTACACGAAGTGCATCCAGTTTTTGTCGTAGCCCTCTCAACTTTTTAACACATGCTATGTGGGTGAAATGATGATAACATGCCAACTTTCAACATTTTCAGAGTTCATTTGTAGTGCTTTTCAATTTCAGCGTCAACTAGCTCAAAAACAATAAGTAAATGCACGAATAATACCAAATGAAGTCAGAAATTGTTGAAATTTTGTGATGTGCCTTTGAATGGTGCATTTTGCACACACAAAAAGTATGGAGTTCAAATAAGTTCAAAAAAATGAAATCCCTTCGTAAGAGATGAGTTCTCGTTCAAAACGCTGATACTTCGAGAGAGATTGTCCGTTTTGTACACGAAGTGCATCCAGTTTCTGTCGTAGCCTTCTCAACTTTTTAACACATGCTATGTGGGTGAAATGATGATAGCATGCCATCTTTCAACATTTTTCAGAGTTCATTTGTAGTGCTTTTCAATTTTAGGGTCAACTAGCTCAAAAAAAATAGTAAATGCACGAAGAATAGCAAATGAAGTCAGAAATTGTTGAAATTTTGTGATGTGCCTTTGAATGGTGCATTTTGAACACACAAAAAGTATGGAGTTTAAATATGTTCAAAAAAATGAAATTTCTTTGTAAGAGACGAGTTCTCGTTCGAATCGCTGATACTTCGAGAGAGATTGTCCGTTTTGTACACGAAGTGCACCCAGTTTTTTTCGTAGCCCTCTCAACTTTTTAACACATGCTATGTGGGTGAAATGATGATAGAATGCCAACTTTCAACATTTTTAGAGTTCATTTGTAGTGCTTTTTAATTTCAGGGTCAACTAGCTCAGAAAAAAGGAAATGCACGAATAATACCAAATGAAGTCAGAAATTGTTGAAATTTTTGATGTGCCTTTGAATGGTGCATTTTGCACACACAAAAAGTATGGAGTTCAAATAAGTTCAAAAAAATTAAGTCCCTTTGTAAGAGATGGGTTCTCGTTCGAAATGCTGATACTTCGAGAGAGATTGTCCGTTTTGTACACGACGTGGATCCAGTTTTTGTCGTAGCAATCTCAACTTTTTAACACATGCTATGTGGGTGAAATAATGTTAGCATGCCAACTTTCAACATTTTCAGAGTTCATTTGTAGTGCTTTTCAATTTCAGGGTCAACTAGCTCAAAAAAAAAATGTAAATGCACGAATAATACCAAATAAAGTCAGAAATTATTGAAATTTTGTGATGTGCCTTTGAATGGTGAATTTTGCACACACAAAAATTATGGAGTTCAAATAAGTTCAAAAAAATTAAATCCCTTTGTAAGAGACGAGTTCTCGTTCGAAATGCTGATACTTCGAGAGAGATTGTCCGTTTTGTACACGAAGTGCATCCAGTTTTTGTGGTAGCCCTCTCAACTTTTCAACACATGCTATGTGGGTGAAATGATGACAGCGTGCCAACTTTCAACATTTTCAGAGTTCATATGTACTGCTTTTCAATTTCTGGGTCAACTAGCTCAAAAAAAAAAGTAAATGCACGAAGAATACCAAATGAAGTCGGAAATTGTTGAAATTTTGTGATGTGCCTTTGAATGGTGCATTTTGCACACACAAAAAGTATGGAGTTTAAATAAGTTCAAAAAAATTAAATCCCTTTATAAGAGATGAGTTCTTGTTCGAAACGCTGATACTTCGAGAGAGATTGTCCGTTTTGTACACGAAGTGCATCCAGTTTTTGTCGTAGCCCTCTCAACTTTTTAACACATGCTATGTGGGTTAAATGATGATAGCATGACAGCTTTCAAAATTTTCATAGTTCATTTGTAGTGCTTTTCAATTTCAGGGTCAACTAGCTCAAAAAAAAGTAAATGCACGAAGAATACCAAATGAAGTCAGAAATTGTTGAAATTTTGTGATGTGCCTTTGAATGGTGCATTTTGCACACACAAAAAGTATGGAGTTTAAATAAGTTCAAAAAAATTGAAATCCCTTTGTAAGAGATGAGTTCTCGTTCGAAACGCTGATAATTCGAGAGAGATTGTCCGTATTGTACACGAAGTGCATCCAGTTTTTGTCGTATCCCTCTCAACTTTTTAACACATTCTATGTGGGTGAAATGATGATATCATGCCAACTTTCAACATTTTGAGAGTTCATTTGTGGTGCTTTTCAATTTCAGGGTCAACTAGCTCAAAAAAAATGAGTAAATCCACGAAGAATACCAAATGAAGTTAGAAAATTTTGAAATTTTGTGATGTGCCTTTGAATGGTGCATTTTGAACACACAAAAAGTATGGAGTTCAAATAAGTTCACAAAAATGAAATCCCTTTGTAAGAGATGAGTTCTCGTTCGAAACGCTGATACTTCGAGAGAGATTGTCCGTTTTGTACACGAAGTGCATCTAGTTTTTGTCTTAGCCTCTCAACTTTTTAACACATGCTATGTGGGTGAAATTATGATATCATGCCAACTTTCAACATTTTTAGAGTTCATTTGTAGTGCTTTTCAATTTCCGGGTCAACTAGCTCAAAAAAAAAGTAAATGCACGAATAATACCAAATGAAGTCAGAAATTGTTGAAATTTTGTGATGTGCCTTTGAATGGTGCATTTTGCACACACAACAAGTTTGGAGTTCAAATAAGTTCAAAAAATGAAATCCCTTTGTAAGAGATGACATCTCGTTCGAAACGCTGATACTTCGAGAGAGATTGTCCGTTTTGTACACGAAGTGCATCCAGTTTTTGTCGTAGCCCTCTCAACTTTTTAACACATGCTATGTGGGTGAAATGATGATAGCATGCCAACTTTAAACATTTTCAGAGTTCATTTGTAGTGCTTTTCAATTTCAGGGTCAACTAGCTCAGAAAAAATTAGTAAATGCACGAAGAATAGCAAATGAAGTCAGAAATTGTTGAAATTTTGTGATGTGCCTTTGAATGGTGCATTTTGAACACACAAAAAGTATGGAGTTTAAATAAGTTCAAAAAAATGAAATCCCTTTGTAAGAGATGAGTTCTCGTTCGAAACGCTGATACTTCGAGAGAGATTGTCCGTTTTGTACACGAAGTGCATCCAGTTTTTGTGGTAGCCCTCTCAACTTTTTAACACATGCTATGTGGGTGAAATGATGATAGAATGCCAACTTTCAACATTTTTAGAGTTCATTTGTAGTGCTTTTTAATTTCAGGGTCAACTAGCTCAGAAAAAAGGAAATGCACGAATAATACCAAATGAAGTCAGAAATTGTTGAAATTTTTGATGTGCCTTTGAATGGTGCATTTTGCACACACAAAAAGTATGGAGTTCAAATAAGTTCAAAAAAATTAAGTCCCTTTGTAAGAGATGGGTTCTCGTTCGAAATGCTGATACTTCGAGAGAGATTGTCCGTTTTGTACACGACGTGGATCCAGTTTTTGTCGTAGCAATCTCAACTTTTTAACACATGCTATGTGGGTGAAATAATGTTAGCATGCCAACTTTCAACATTTTCAGAGTTCATTTGTAGTGCTTTTCAATTTCAGGGTCAACTAGCTCAAAAAAAAATGTAAATGCACGAATAATACCAAATAAAGTCAGAAATTATTGAAATTTTGTGATGTGCCTTTGAATGGTGAATTTTGCACACACAAAAATTATGGAGTTCAAATAAGTTCAAAAAAATTAAATCCCTTTGTAAGAGACGAGTTCTCGTTCGAAACGCTGATACTTCGAGAGAGATTGTCCGTTTTGTACACGAAGTGCATCCAGTTTTTGTGGTAGCCCTCTCAACTTTTCAACACATGCTATGTGGGTGAAATGATGACAGCGTGCCAACTTTCAACATTTTCAGAGTTCATATGTACTGCTTTTCAATTTCTGGGTCAACTAGCTCAAAAAAAAAAGTAAATGCACGAAGAATACCAAATGAAGTCGGAAATTGTTGAAATTTTGTGATGTGCCTTTGAATGGTGCATTTTGCACACACAAAAAGTATGGAGTTTAAATAAGTTCAAAAAAATTAAATCCCTTTATAAGAGATGAGTTCTTGTTCGAAACGTTGATACTTCGAGAGAGATTGTCCGTTTTGTACACGAAGTGCATCCAGTTTTTGTCGTAGCCCTCTCAACTTTTTAACACATGCTATGTGGGTTAAATGATGATAGCATGACAGCTTTCAAAATTTTCATAGTTCATTTGTAGTGCTTTTCAATTTCAGGGTCAACTAGCTCAAAAAAAAGTAAATGCACGAAGAATACCAAATGAAGTCAGAAATTGTTGAAATTTTGTGATGTGCCTTTGAATGGTGCATTTTGCACACACAAAAAGTATGGAGTTTAAATAAGTTCAAAAAAATTGAAATCCCTTTGTAAGAGATGAGTTCTCATTCGAAACGCTGATAATTCGAGAGAGATTGTCCGTATTGTACACGAAGTGCATCCAGTTTTTGTCGTATCCCTCTCAACTTTTTAACACATTCTATGTGGGTGAAATGATGATATCATGCCAACTTTCAACATTTTGAGAGTTCATTTGTGGTGCTTTTCAATTTCAGGGTCAACTAGCTCAAAAAAAATGAGTAAATCCACGAAGAATACCAAATGAAGTTAGAAAATTTTGAAATTTTGTGATGTGCCTTTGAATGGTGCATTTTGAACACACAAAAAGTATGGAGTTCAAATAAGTTCACAAAAATGAAATCCCTTTGTAAGAGATGAGTTCTCGTTCGAAACGCTGATACTTCGAGAGAGATTGTCCGTTTTGTACACGAAGTGCATCTAGTTTTTGTCTTAGCCCTCTCAACTTTTTAACACATGCTATGTGGGTGAAATTATGATATCATGCCAACTTTCAACATTTTTAGAGTTCATTTGTAGTGCTTTTCAATTTCCGGGTCAACTAGCTCAAAAAAAAAGTAAATGCACGAATAATACCAAATGAAGTCAGAAATTGTTGAAATTTTGTGATGTGCCTTTGAATGGTGCATTTTGCACACACAACAAGTTTGGAGTTCAAATAAGTTCAAAAAATGAAATCCCTTTGTAAGAGATGACATCTCGTTCGAAACGCTGATACTTCGAGAGAGATTGTCCGTTTTGTACACGAAGTGCATCCAGTTTTTGTCGTAGCCCTCTCAACTTTTTAACACATGCTATGTGGGTGAAATGATGATAGCATGCCAACTTTAAACATTTTCAGAGTTCATTTGTAGTGCTTTTCAATTTCAGGGTCAACTAGCTCAGAAAAAATTAGTAAATGCACGAAGAATAGCAAATGAAGTCAGAAATTGTTGAAATTTTGTGATGTGCCTTTGAATGGTGCATTTTGAACACACAAAAAGTATGGAGTTTAAATAAGTTCAAAAAAATGAAATCCCTTTGTAAGAGATGAGTTCTCGTTCGAAACGCTGATACTTCGAGAGAGATTGTCCGTTTTGTACACGAAGTGCATCCAGTTTTTGTGGTAGCCCTCTCAACTTTTTAACACATCCTATGTGGGAGAAATGATGATAGCATGCCAACTTTCAACATTTCAGAGTTCATTTGTAGTGCTTTTCAATTTCAGGGTCAACTAGCTCAAAACAAAAATTAGTAAATGCACGAAGAATACCAAATGAAGTCAGAAATTGTTGAAATTTTCTGATGTGCCTTTGAATGGGTCATTTTGAACACACAAAAAGAATGGAGTTCAAATAAGTTCAAAAAAATGAAATCCCTTTTTAAGAGATGAGTTCTCGTTCGAAACGCTAATACTTCGAGAGAGATTGTCCGTTTTGTACACGAAGTGCATCTAGTTTTTGTCGTAGCCCTCTCAAATTTTTAACACATGCTATGTGGGTGAAATGATGATAGCATGCCAACTTTCAACATTTTCAGAGTTCATTTGTAGTGCTTTTCAATTTCAGGGTCAACTAGCTCAAAAAAAATTAGTAAATGCATGAAGAATACCAAATGAAGTCAGAAATTGTTGAAATTTTCTGATGTGCCTTTGAATGGTGCATTTTGAACACACAAAAAGTATGGAGTTTAAATAAGTTCAAAAAACGAAATCCCTTTGTAAGAGATGAGTTCTCGTTCGAAACGCTGATATTTCGAGAGAGATTGTCCGTTTTGTACACGAAGTGCATCCAGTTTTTGTCGTAGCCCTCTCAACTTTTTAACACATGCTATGTGGGTGAAATGATGATAGCATGCCAACTTTCAACATTCTCAGAGTTCATTTGTAGTGCTTTTCAATTTCAGGGTCAACTAGCTCAAAAAAAAAAGTAAATGCACGAAGAATACCAAATCAAGTCAGAAATTGTTGAAATTTTGTGATGTGCCTTTGAATAGTGCATTTTGCACACTCAAAAAGTATGGAGTTCAAATAAGTTCAAAAAAATTAAGTCCCTTTGTAAGAGATGGGTTCTCGTTCGAAACACTGATACTTCGAGAGAGATTGTCCGTTTTGTACACGACGTGCATCCAGTTTTTGTCGTAGCCCTCTCAACTTTTTAACACATGCTATGTGGGTGAAATAATGATAGCATGCCAACTTTTAACATTTTGAGAGTTCATTTGTAGTGCTTTTCAATTTCAGGGTCAACTAGCTCAAAAACAAATAAGTAAATGCACGTATAATACCAAATAAAGTCAGAAATTGTTGAAATTTTGTGATGTGCCTTTGAATGGTGAATTTGTCGCACACAAAAATTATGGAGTTCAAATAAGTTCAAGAAAATTAAATCCCTTTGTAAGAGATGAGTTCTCGTTCGAAACGCTGATACTTCGAGAGAGATTGTCCGTTTTGTACACGAAGTGCATCCAGTTTTTGTCGTAGCCCTCTCAACTTTTTAACACATGCTATGTGGGTGAAATGATGATAGCATGCCAACTTTCAACATTTTCAGAGTTCATTTGTAGTGCTTTTCAATTTCAGCGTCAACTAGCTCAAAAACAATAAGTAAATGCACGAATAATACCAAATGAAGTCAGAAATTGTTGAAATTTTGTGATGTGCCTTTGAATGGTGCATTTTGCACACACAAAAAGTACGGAGTTCAAATAAGTTCAAAAAAATGAAATCCCTTCGTAAGAGATGAGTTCTCGTTCAAAACGCTGATACTTCGAGAGAGATTGTCCGTTTTGTACACGAAGTGCATCCAGTTTCTGTCGTAGCCTTCTCAACTTTTTAACACATGCTATGTGGGTGAAATGATGATAGCATGCCATCTTTCAACATTTTTCAGAGTTCATTTGTAGTGCTTTTCAATTTTAGGGTCAACTAGCTCAAAAAAAAAATAGTAAATGCACGAAGAATAGCAAATGAAGTCAGAAATTGTTGAAATTTTGTGATGTGCCTTTGAATGGTGCATTTTGAACACACAAAAAGTATGGAGTTTAAATATGTTCAAAAAAATGAAATTTCTTTGTAAGAGACGAGTTCTCGTTCGAAACGCTGATACTTCGAGAGAGATTGTCCGTTTTGTACACGAAGTGCACCCAGTTTTTGTCGTAGCCCTCTCAACTTTTTAACACATGCTATGTGGATGAAATGATGATAGAATGCCAACTTTCAACATTTTTAGAGTTCATTTGTAGTGCTTTTTAATTTCAGGGTCAACTAGCTCAAAAAAAAGGAAATGCACGAATAATACCAAATGAAGTCAGAAATTGTTGAAATTTTTTGATGTGCCTTTGAATGGTGCATTTTGCACACACAAAAAGTATGGAGTTCAAATAAGTTCAAAAAAATTAAGTCCCTTTGTAAGAGATGGGTTCTCGTTCGAAATGCTGATACTTCGAGAGAGATTGTCCGTTTTGTACACGACGTGGATCCAGTTTTTGTCGTAGCAATCTCAACTTTTTAACACATGCTATGTGGGTGAAATAATGATAGCATGCCAACTTTCAACATTTTCAGAGTTAATTTGTAGTGCTTTTCAATTTCAGGGTCAACTAGCTCAAAAAAAAATGTAAATGCACGAATAATACCAAATAAAGTCAGAAATTATTGAAATTTTGTGATGTGCCTTTGAATGGTGAATTTTGCGCACACAAAAATTATGGAGTTCAAATAAGTTCAAAAAAATTAAATCCCTTTGTAAGAGACGAGTTCTCGTTCGAAACGCTGATACTTCGAGAGAGATTCTCCGTTTTGTACACGAAGCGCATCCAGTTTTTGTGGTAGCCCTCTCAACTTTTCAACACATGCTATGTGGGTGAAATGATGACAGCGTGCCAACTTTCAACATTTTCAGAGTTCATATGTACTGCTTTTAAATTTCTGGGTCAACTAGCTCAAAAAAAAAAAGTAAATGCACGAAGAATACCAAATGAAGTCGGAAATTGTTGAAATTTTGTGATGTGCCTTTGAATGGTGCATTTTGCACGCACAAAAAGTATGGAGTTTAAATAAGTTCAAAAAAATTAAATCCCTTTATAAGAGATGAGTTCTTGTTCGAAACGCTGATACTTCGAGAGAGATTGTCCGTTTTGTACACGAAGTGCATCCTGTTTTTGTCGTAGCCCTCTCAACTTTTTAACACATGCTATGTGGGTTAAATGATGACAGCATGACAACTTTCAACATTTTCATAGTTCATTTGTAGTGCTTTTCAATTTCGGGGTCAACTAGCTCAAAAAAAAGTAAATGCACGAAGAATACCAAATGAAGTCAGAAATTGTTGAAATTTTGTGAGGTGCCTTTGAATGGTGCATTTTGCACACACAAAAAGTATGGAGTTTAAATAAGTTCAAAAAAATTGAAATCCCTTTGTAAGAGATGAGTTCTCGTTCGAAACGCTTATACTTCGAGAGAGATTGTCCGTATTGTACACGAAGTGCATCCAGTTTTTGTCGTATCCCTCTCAACTTTTTAACACATTCTATGTGGGTGAAATGATGATATCATGCCAACTTTCAACATTTTGAGAGTTCATTTGTGGTGCTTTTCAATTTCAGGGTCAACTAGCTCAAAAAAAATGAGTAAATCCACGAAGAATACCAAATGAAGTCAGAAAATTTTGAAATTTTGTGATGTGCCTTTGAATGGTGCATTTTGAACACACAAAAAGTATGGAGTTCAAATAAGTTCACAAAAATGAAATCCCTTTGTAAGAGATGAGTTCTCGTTCGAAACGCTGATACTTCGAGAGAGATTGTCCGTTTTGTACACGAAGTGCATCTAGTTTTTGTCTTAGCCCTCTCAACTTTTTAACACATGCTATGTGGGTGAAATTATGATATCATGCCAACTTTCAACATTTTTAGAGTTCATTTGTAGTGCTTTTCAATTTCCGGGTCAACTAGCTCAAAAAAAAAGTAAATGCACGAAGAATACCAAATGAAGTCAGAAATTGTTGAAATTTTGTGATGTGCCTTTGAATGGTGCATTTTGAACACACAAAAAGTATGGAGTTTAAATAAGTTCAAAAAAATGAAATCCCTTTGTAAGAGATGAGTTCTCGTTCGAAACGCTGATACTTTGAGAGAGATTGTCCGTTTTGTACACGAAGTGCATCCAGTTTTTGTGGTAGCCCTCTCAACTTTTTAACACATGCTATGTGGGTGAAATGATGATAGCATGCCAACTTTCAACATTTTCAGAGTTCATTTGTAGTGCTTTTCAATTTCAGGGTCAACTACCTCAAAAAAAATTAGTAAATGCACGAAGAATACCAAATGAAGTCAAAAATTGTTGAAATTTTGTGATGTGCCTTTGAATGGTGCATTTTGAACACACTAAAAGTATTGAGTTTAAATAAGTTCAAAAAATGAAATCCCTTTGTGAGAGATGAGTTCTCGTTCGAAACACTGATATTTCGAGAGAGATTGTTCGTTTTGTACATGAAGTGCATCCAGTTTTTGTCGTAGCCCTCTCAACTTTTTAACACATGCTATGTGGGTGAAATGATGATAGCATGGCAACTTTCAACATTCTCAGAGTTCATTTGTAGTGCTTTTCAATTTCAGGGTCAACTAGCTCAAAAAAAATAAGTAAATGCACGAAGAATACCAAATGAAGTCAGAAATTGTTGAAATTTTGTGATGTGCCTTTGAATGGTGCATTTTGCACACACAAAAAAGTATGGAGTTCAAATAAGTTCAAAAAAATTAAGTCCCTTTGTAAGAGATGGGTTCTTGTCCGAAACGCTGATACTTCGAGAGAGATTGTTCGCTTTGTACACGACGTGCATCCAATTTTTGTGTAGCCCTCTCAACTTTTTAACACATGCTATGTGGGTGAAATAAGGATAGCATGCCAACTTTCAACATTTTAAGAGTTCATTTGTAGTGCTTTTTAATTTCAGGGTCAACTAGCTCAAAAAAAAAGTAAATGCACGAATAATACCAAATAAAGTCAGAAATTGTTGAAATTTTGTGATGTGCCTTTGAATGGTGCATTTTGCACACACAAAAATTATGGAGTTAAAATAAGTTCAAAAAAATTAAATCCCTTTGTAAGAGATGAGTTCTCGTTCGAAACGCTGATACTTCGACAGAGATTGTCCGTTTTGTACACGAAGTGCATCCAGTTTTTGTAGTAGCCCTCTCAACTTTTTAACACATGCTATGTGGGTGAAATGATGATAGCGTGCCAACTTTCAACATTTTCAGAGTTCATTTTTACTGCTTTTCAATTTCAGGGTCAACTAGCTCAAAAAAAAAGTAAATGCACGAAGAATACCAAATGAAGTCAGAAATTGTTGAAATGTTGTGATGTGCCTTTGAATGGTGCATTTTGAACACACAAAAAGTATGGAGTTTAAATATGTTCAAAAAAATGAAATCTCTTTGTAAGAGACGAGTTCTCGTTCGAAACGCTGATACTTCGAGAGAGATTGTCCGTTTTGTACACGAAGTGCACCCTGTTTTTGTCGTAGCCCTCTCAACTTTTTAACACATGCCATGTGGGTGAAATGATGATAGAATGCCAACTTTCAACATTTTTAGGGTTCATTTGTTGTGCTTTTTAATTTCAGGGTCAACTAGCTCAAAAAAAAAGGAAATGCACGAATAATACCAAATGAAGTCAGAAATTGTTGAAATTTTGTGATGTGCCTTTGAATGGTGCATTTTGCACACACAAAAAGTATGGAGTTCAAATAAGTTCAAAAAAATTAAGTCCCTTTGTAAGAGATGGGTTCTCGTTCGAAACGCTGATACTTCGAGAGAGATTGTCCGTTTTGTACACGACGTGCATCCAGTTTTTGTCGTAGCAATCTCAACTTTTTAACACATGCTATGTTGGTGAAATAATGATAGCATGCCAACTTTCAACATTTTCAGAGTTCATTTGTAGTGCTTTTCAATTTCAGGGTCAACTAGCTCAAAAAATATAGGTAAATGCACGAATAATACCAAATAAAGTCAGAAATTATTGAAATTTTGTGATGTGCCTTTGAATGGTGAATTTTGCACACACAAAAATTATGGAGTTCAAATAAGTTCAAAAAAATTAAATCCCTTTGTAAGAGACGAGTTCTCGTTCGAAACGCTGATACTTCGAGAGAGATTGTCCGTTTTGTACACGAAGTGCATCCAGTTTTTGTTGTAGCCCTCTCAACTTTTTAACACATGCCATGTGGGTGAAATGATGATAGAATGCCAACTTTCAACATTTTTAGAGTTCATTTGTTGTGCTTTTTAATTTCAGGGTCAACTAGCTCAAAAAAAAAGGAAATGCACGAATAATACCAAATGAAGTCAGAAATTGTTGAAATTTTGTGATGTGCCTTTGAATGGTGCATTTTGCACACATAAAAAGTATGGAGTTCAAATAAGTTCAAAAAAATTAAGTCCCTTTGTAAGAGATGGGTTCTCGTTCGAAACGCTGATACTTCGAGAGAGATTGTCCGTTTTGTACACGACGTGCATCCAGTTTTTGTCGTAGCAATCTCAACTTTTTAACACATGCTATGTGGGTGAAATAATGATAGCATGCCAACTTTCAACATTTTCAGAGTTCATTTGTAGTGCTTTTCAATTTCAGGGTCAACTAGCTCAAAAAATATAGGTAAATGCACGAATAATACCAAATAAAGTCAGAAATTATTGAAATTTTGTGATGTGCCTTTGAATGGTGAATTTTGCACACACAAAAGTTATGGAGTTCAAATAAGTTCAAAAAAATTAAATCCCTTTGTAAGAGATGAGTTCTCGTTCGAAACGCTGATACTTCGAGAGAGATTGTCCGTTTTGTACACGAAGTGCATCCAGTTTTTGTCGTAGCCCTCTAAACTTTTTATCACATGCTATGTGGGTGAAATGATGACAGGGTGCCAACATTCAACATTTTCAGAGTTCATATGTACTGCTTTTCAATTTCAGGGTCAACTAGCTCAAAAAAAAGTAAATGCACGAAGAATACCAAATGAAGTCAGAAATTGTTGAAATTTTGTGATGTGCGTTTGAATGGTGCATTTTGCACACACAAAAAGTATGGAGTTTCAATAAGTTCAAAAAAATTAAATCCCTTTGTAAGAGATGAGTTCTTGTTCGAAACGCTTATACTTCGAGAGAGATTGTCCGTATTGTACACGAAGTGCATCCAGTTTTTGTCGTATCCCTCTCAACTTTTTAACACATTCTATGTGGGTGAAATGATGATATCATGCCAACTTTCAACATTTTGAGAGTTCATTTGTGGTGCTTTTCAATTTCAGGGTCAACTAGCTCAAAAAAAATGAGTAAATCCACGAAGAATACCAAATGAAGTCAGAAAATTTTGAAATTTTGTGATGTGCCTTTGAATGGTGCATTTTGAACACACAAAAAGTATGGAGTTCAAATAAGTTCACAAAAATGAAATCCCTTTGTAAGAGATGAGTTCTCGTTCGAAACGCTGATACTTCGAGAGAGATTGTCCGTTTTGTACACGAAGTGCATCTAGTTTTTGTCTTAGCCCTCTCAACTTTTTAACACATGCTATGTGGGTGAAATTATGATATCATGCCAACTTTCAACATTTTTAGAGTTCATTTGTAGTGCTTTTCAATTTCCGGGTCAACTAGCTCAAAAAAAAAGTAAATGCACGAATAATACCAAATGAAGTCAGAAATTGTTGAAATTTTGTGATGTGCCTTTGAATGGTGCATTTTGCACACACAACAAGTGTGGAGTTCAAATAAGTTCAAAAAATGAAATCCCTTTGTAAGAGACGACTTCTCGTTTGAAACGCTGATACTTCGAGAGAGATTGTCCGTTTTGTACACGAAGTGCATCCAGTTTTTGTCGTAGCCCTCTCAACTTTTTAACACATGCTATGTGGGTGAAATGATGATAGCATGCCAACTTTAAACATTTTCAGAGTTCATTTGTAGTGCTTTTCAATTTCAGGGTCAACTAGCTCAGAAACAATTAGTAAATGCACGAAGAATACCAAATGAAGTCAGAAATTGTTGAAATTTTGTGATGTGCCTTTGAATGGTGCATTTTGAACACACAAAAAGTATGGAGTTTAAATAAGTTCAAAAAAATGAAATCCCTTTGTAAGAGATGAGTTCTCGTTCGAAACGCTGATACTTTGAGAGAGATTGTCCGTTTTGTACACGAAGTGCATCCAGTTTTTGTGGTAGCCCTCTCAACTTTTTAACACATGCTATGTGGGTGAAATGATGATAGCATGCCAACTTTCAACATTTTCAGAGTTCATTTGTAGTGCTTTTCAATTTCAGGGTCAACTAGCTCAAAAAAAATTAGTAAATGCACGAAGAATACCAAATGAAGTCAAAAATTGTTGAAATTTTGTGATGTGCCTTTGAATGGTGCATTTTGAACACACTAAAAGTATCGAGTTTAAATAAGTTCAAAAAATGAAATCCCTTTGTAAGAGATGAGTTCTCGTTCGAAACACTGATATTTCGAGAGAGATTGTCCGTTTTGTACACGAAGTGCATCCAGTTTTTGTCGTAGCCCTCTCAACTTTTTAACACATGCTATGTGGGTGAAATGATTATAGCATGGCAACTTTCAACATTCTCAGAGTTCATTTGTAGTGCTTTTCAATTTCAGGGTCAACTAGCTCAAAAAAAATAAGTAAATGCACGAAGAATACCAAATGAAGTCAGAAATTGTTGAAATTTTGTGATGTGCCTTTGAATGGTGCATTTTGCACACACAAAAAAGTATGGAGTTCAAATAAGTTCAAAAAAATTAAGTCCCTTTGTAAGAGATGGGTTCTTGTCCGAAACGCTGATACTTCGAGAGAGATTGTTCGCTTTGTACACGACGTGCATCCAATTTTTGTGTAGCCCTCTCAACTTTTTAACACATGCTATGTGGGTGAAATAAGGATAGCATGCCAACTTTCAACATTTTCAGAGTTCATTTGTAGTGCTTTTTAATTTCAGGGTCAACTAGCTCAAAAAAAAAGTAAATGCACGAATAATACCAAATAAAGTTAGAAATTGTTGAAATTTTGTGATGTGCCTTTGAATGGTGCATTTTGCACACACAAAAATTATGGAGTTAAAATAAGTTCAAAAAAATTAAATCCCTTTGTAAGAGATGAGTTCTCGTTCGAAACGCTGATACTTCGACAGAGATTGTCCGTTTTGTACAAGAAGTGCATCCAGTTTTTGTAGTACCCCTCTCAACTTTTTAACACATGCTATGTGGGTGAAATGATGATAGCGTGCCAACTTTCAACATTTTCAGAGTTCATTTGTACTGCTTTTCAATTTCAGGGTCAACTAGCTCAAAAAAAAAGTAAATGCACGAAGAATACCAAATGAAGTCAGAAATTGTTGAAATGTTGTGATGTGCCTTTGAATGGTGCATTTTGAACACACAAAAAGTATGGAGTTTAAATATGTTCAAAAAAATGAAATCTCTTTGTAAGAGACGAGTTCTCGTTCGAAACGCTGATACTTCGAGAGAGATTGTCCGTTTTGTACACGAAGTGCACCCAGTTTTTGTCGTAGCCCTCTCAACTTTTTAACACATGCTATGTGGGTGAAATGATGATAGAATGCCAACTTTCAACATTTTTAGAGTTCATTTGTTGTGCTTTTTAATTTTAGGGTCAACTAGCTCAAAAAAAAAGGAAATGCACGAATAATACCAAATGAAGTCAGAAATTGTTGAAATTTTGTGATGTGCCTTTGAATGGTGCATTTTGCACACACAAAAATTATGGAGTTCAAATAAGTTCAAAAAAATTAAGTCCCTTTGTAAGAGATGGGTTCTCGTTCGAAACGCTGATACTTCGAGAGAGATTGTCCGTTTTGTACACGACGTGCATCCAGTTTTTGTCGTAGCAATCTCAACTTTTTAACACATGCTATGTGGGTGAAATAATGATAGCATGCCAAATTTCAACATTTTCAGAGTTCATTTGTAGAGCTTTTCAATTTCAGGGTCAACTAGCTCAAAAAATATAGGTAAATGCACGAATAATACCAAATAAAGTCAGAAATTATTGAAATTTTGTGATGTGCCTTTGAATGGTGAATTTTGCACACACAAAAATTATGGAGTTCAAATAAGTTCAAAAAAATTAAATCCCTTTGTAAGAGATGAGTTCTCGTTCGAAACGCTGATACTTCGAGAGAGATTGTCCGTTTTGTACACGAAGTGCATCCAGTTTTTGTCGTAGCCCTCTAAACTTTTTAACACATGCTATGTGGGTGAAATGATGACAGGGTGCCAACATTCAACATTTTCAGAGTTCATATGTACTGCTTTTCAATTTCAGGGTCAACTAGCTCAAAAAAAAGTAAATGCACGAAGAATACCAAATGAAGTCAGAAATTGTTGAAATTTTGTGATGTGCCTTTGAATGGTGCATTTTGCACACACAAAAAGTATGGAGTTTCAATAAGTTCAAAAAAATTAAATCCCTTTGTAAGAGATGAGTTCTTGTTCGAAACGCTTATACTTCGAGAGAGATTGTCCGTTTTGTACACGAAGTGCATCCAGTTTTTGTCGTAGCCCTCTCAACTTTTTAACACATGCTATGTGGGTGAAATGATGATAGCATGCCAACTTTCAACATTTTCATAGTTCATTTGTACTGCTTTTCAATTTCAGGGTCAACTAGCTCAAAAAAAAGTAAATGCACGAAGAATACCAAATGAAGTCAGAAATTGTTGAAATTTTGTGATGTGCCTTTGAATGGTGCATTTTGAACACACAAAAAGTATGGAGTTTAAATAAGTTCAAAAAAATGAAATCCCTTTGTAAGAGATGAGTTCTCGTTCGAAACGCTGATACTTTGAGAGAGATTGTCCGTTTTGTACACGAAGTGCATCCAGTTTTTGTGGTAGCCCTCTCAACTTTTTAACACATGCTATGTGGGTGAAATGATGATAGCATGCCAACTTTCAACATTTTCAGAGTTCATTTGTAGTGCTTTTTAATTTCAGGGTCAACTAGCTCAAAAAAAAAGTAAATGCACGCATAATACCAAATAAAGTTAGAAATTGTTGAAATTTTGTGATGTGCCTTTGAATGGTGCATTTTGCACACACAAAAATTATGGAGTTAAAATAAGTTCAAAAAAATTAAATCCCTTTGTAAGAGATGAGTTCTCGTTCGAAACGCTGATACTTCGAGAGAGATTGTCCGTTTTGTACACGACGTGCATCCAGTTTTTGTCGTAGCAATCTCAACTTTTTAACACATGCTATGTGGGTGAAATAATGATAGCATGCCAAATTTCAACATTTTCAGAGTTCATTTGTAGAGCTTTTCAATTTCAGGGTCAACTAGCTCAAAAAATATAGGTAAATGCACGAATAATACCAAATAAAGTCAGAAATTATTGAAATTTTGTGATGTGCCTTTGAATGGTGAATTTTGCACACACAAAAATTATGGAGTTCAAATAAGTTCGAAAAAATTAAATCCCTTTGTAAGAGATGAGTTCTCGTTCGAAACGCTGATACTTCGAGAGAGATTGTCCGTTTTGTACACGAAGTGCATCCAGTTTTTGTCGTAGCCCTCTAAACTTTTTAACACATGCTATGTGGGTGAAATGATGACAGGGTGCCAACATTCAACATTTTCAGAGTTCATATGTACTGCTTTTCAATTTCAGGGTCAACTAGCTCAAAAAAAAGTAAATGCACGAAGAATACCAAATGAAGTCAGAAATTGTTGAAATTTTGTGATGTGCCTTTGAATGGTGCATTTTGCACACACAAAAAGTATGGAGTTTCAATAAGTTCAAAAAAATTAAATCCCTTTGTAAGAGATGAGTTCTTGTTCGAAACGCTTATACTTCGAGAGAGATTGTCCGTTTTGTACACGAAGTGCATCCAGTTTTTGTCGTAGCCCTCTAAACTTTTTAACACATGCTATGTGGGTGAAATGATGACAGGGTGCCAACATTCAACATTTTCAGAGTTCATATGTACTGCTTTTCAATTTCAGGGTCAACTAGCTCAAGAAAAAGTAAATGCACGAAGAATACCAAATGAAGTCAGAAATTGTTGAAATTTTGTGATGTGCCTTTGAATGGTGCATTTTGCACACACAAAAAGTATGGAGTTTCAATAAGTTCAAAAAAATTAAATCCCTTTGTAAGAGATGAGTTCTTGTTCGAAACGCTTATACTTCGAGAGAGATTGTCCGTTTTGTACACGAAGTGCATCCAGTTTTTGTCGTAGCCCTCTCAACTTTTTAACACATGCTATGTGGGTGAAATGATGATAGCATGCCAACTTTCAACATTTTCATAGTTCATTTGTACTGCTTTTCAATTTCAGGGTCAACTAGCTCAAAAAAAATAGGTAAATGCACGAATAATACCAAATAAAGTCAGAAATTATTGAAATTTTGTGATGTGCCTTTGAATGGTGAATTTTGCACACACAAAAATTATGGAGTTCAAATAAGTTCGAAAAAATTAAATCCCTTTGTAAGAGATGAGTTCTCGTTCGAAACGCTGATACTTCGAGAGAGATTGTCCGTTTTGTACACGAAGTGCATCCAGTTTTTGTCGTAGCCCTCTAAACTTTTTAACACATGCTATGTGGGTGAAATGATGACAGGGTGCCAACATTCAACATTTTCAGAGTTCATATGTACTGCTTTTCAATTTCAGGGTCAACTAGCTCAAAAAAAAGTAAATGCACGAAGAATACCAAATGAAGTCAGAAATTGTTGAAATTTTGTGATGTGCCTTTGAATGGTGCATTTTGCACACACAAAAAGTATGGAGTTTCAATAAGTTCAAAAAAATTAAATCCCTTTGTAAGAGATGAGTTCTTGTTCGAAACGCTTATACTTCGAGAGAGATTGTCCGTTTTGTACACGAAGTGCATCCAGTTTTTGTCGTAGCCCTCTCAACTTTTTAACACATGCTATGTGGGTGAAATGATGATAGCATGCCAACTTTCAACATTTTCATAGTTCATTTGTACTGCTTTTCAATTTCAGGGTCAACTAGCTCAAAAAAAATGAAATCCCTTTGTAAGAGATGAGTTCTCGTTCGAAACGCTGATACTTTGAGAGAGATTGTCCGTTTTGTACACGAAGTGCATCCAGTTTTTGTGGTAGCCCTCTCAACTTTTTAACACATGCTATGTGGGTGAAATGATGATAGCATGCCAACTTTCAACATTTTCAGAGTTCATTTGTAGTGCTTTTCAATTTCAGGGTCAACTAGCTCAAAAAAAATTAGTAAATGCACGAAGAATACCAAATGAAGTCAAAAATTGTTGAAATTTTGTGATGTCCCTTTGAATGGTGCATTTTGAACACACTAAAAGTATCGAGTTTAAATAAGTTCAAAAAATGAAATCCCTTTGTAAGAGATGAGTTCTCGTTCGAAACACTGATATTTCGAGAGAGATTGTCCGTTTTGTACACGAAGTGCATCCAGTTTTTGTCGTAGCCCTCTCAACTTTTTAACACATGCTATGTGGGTGAAATGATGATAGCATGGCAACTTTCAACATTCTCAGAGTTCATTTGTAGTGCTTTTCAATTTCAGGGTCAACTAGCTCAAAAAAAATAAGTAAATGCACGAAGAATACCAAATGAAGTCAGAAATTGTTGAAATTTTGTGATGTGCCTTTGAATGGTGCATTTTGCACACACAAAAAAGTATGGAGTTCAAATAAGTTCAAAAAAATTAAGTCCCTTTGTAAGAGATGGGTTCTTGTCCGAAACGCTGATACTTCGAGAGAGATTGTTCGCTTTGTACACGACGTGCATCCAATTTTTGTGTAGCCCTCTCAACTTTTTAACACATGCTATGTGGGTGAAATAAGGATAGCATGCCAACTTTCAACATTTTCAGAGTTCATTTGTAGTGCTTTTTAATTTCAGGGTCAACTAGCTCAAAAAAAAAGTAAATGCACGAATAATACCAAATAAAGTTAGAAATTGTTGAAATTTTGTGATGTGCCTTTGAATGGTGCATTTTGCACACACAAAAATTATGGAGTTAAAATAAGTTCAAAAAAATTAAATCCCTTTGTAAGAGATGAGTTCTCGTTCGAAACGCTGATACTTCGACAGAGATTGTCCGTTTTGTACAAGAAGTGCATCCAGTTTTTGTAGTACCCCTCTCAACTTTTTAACACATGCTATGTGGGTGAAATGATGATAGCGTGCCAACTTTCAACATTTTCAGAGTTCATTTGTACTGCTTTTCAATTTCAGGGTCAACTAGCTCAAAAAAAAAGTAAATGCACGAAGAATACCAAATGAAGTCAGAAATTGTTGAAATGTTGTGATGTGCCTTTGAATGGTGCATTTTGAACACACAAAAAGTATGGAGTTTAAATATGTTCAAAAAAATGAAATCTCTTTGTAAGAGACGAGTTCTCGTTCGAAACGCTGATACTTCGAGAGAGATTGTCCGTTTTGTACACGAAGTGCACCCAGTTTTTGTCGTAGCCCTCTCAACTTTTTAACACATGCTATGTGGGTGAAATGATGATAGAATGCCAACTTTCAACATTTTTAGAGTTCATTTGTTGTGCTTTTTAATTTTAGGGTCAACTAGCTCAAAAAAAAAGGAAATGCACGAATAATACCAAATGAAGTCAGAAATTGTTGAAATTTTGTGATGTGCCTTTGAATGGTGCATTTTGCACACACAAAAATTATGGAGTTCAAATAAGTTCAAAAAAATTAAGTCCCTTTGTAAGAGATGGGTTCTCGTTCGAAACGCTGATACTTCGAGAGAGATTGTCCGTTTTGTACACGACGTGCATCCAGTTTTTGTCGTAGCAATCTCAACTTTTTAACACATGCTATGTGGGTGAAATAATGATAGCATACCAAATTTCAACATTTTCAGAGTTCATTTGTAGAGCTTTTCAATTTCAGGGTCAACTAGCTCAAAAAATATAGGTAAATGCACGAATAATACCAAATAAAGTCAGAAATTATTGAAATTTTGTGATGTGCCTTTGAATGGTGAATTTTGCACACACAAAAATTATGGAGTTCAAATAAGTTCGAAAAAATTAAATCCCTTTGTAAGAGATGAGTTCTCGTTCGAAACGCTGATACTTCGAGAGAGATTGTCCGTTTTGTACACGAAGTGCATCCAGTTTTTGTCGTAGCCCTCTAAACTTTTTAACACATGCTATGTGGGTGAAATGATGACAGGGTGCCAACATTCAACATTTTCAGAGTTCATATGTACTGCTTTTCAATTTCAGGGTCAACTAGCTCAAAAAAAAGTAAATGCACGAAGAATACCAAATGAAGTCAGAAATTGTTGAAATTTTGTGATGTGCCTTTGAATGGTGCATTTTGCACACACAAAAAGTATGGAGTTTCAATAAGTTCAAAAAAATTAAATCCCTTTGTAAGAGATGAGTTCTTGTTCGAAACGCTTATACTTCGAGAGAGATTGTCCGTTTTGTACACGAAGTGCATCCAGTTTTTGTCGTAGCCCTCTAAACTTTTTAACACATGCTATGTGGGTGAAATGATGACAGGGTGCCAACATTCAACATTTTCAGAGTTCATATGTACTGCTTTTCAATTTCAGGGTCAACTAGCTCAAAAAAAAGTAAATGCACGAAGAATACCAAATGAAGTCAGAAATTGTTGAAATTTTGTGATGTGCCTTTGAATGGTGCATTTTGAACACACAAAAAGTATGGAGTTTCAATAAGTTCAAAAAAATTAAATCCCTTTGTAAGAGATGAGTTCTCGTTCGAAACGCTGATACTTTGAGAGAGATTGTCCGTTTTGTACACGAAGTGCATCCAGTTTTTGTGGTAGCCCTCTCAACTTTTTAACACATGCTATGTGGGTGAAATGATGATAGCATGCCAACTTTCAACATTTTCAGAGTTCATTTGTAGTGCTTTTTAATTTTAGGGTCAACTAGCTCAAAAAAAAAGTAAATGCACGAATAATACCAAATAAAGTTAGAAATTGTTGAAATTTTGTGATGTGCCTTTGAATGGTGCATTTTGCACACACAAAAATTATGGAGTTAAAATAAGTTCAAAAAAATTAAATCCCTTTGTAAGAGATGAGTTCTCGTTCGAAACGCTGATACTTCGACAGAGATTGTCCGTTTTGTACAAGAAGTGCATCCAGTTTTTGTAGTACCCCTCTCAACTTTTTAACACATGCTATGTGGGTGAAATGATGATAGCGTGCCAACTTTCAACATTTTCAGAGTTCATTTGTACTGCTTTTCAATTTCAGGGTCAACTAGCTCAAAAAAAAAGTAAATGCACGAAGAATACCAAATGAAGTCAGAAATTGTTGAAATGTTGTGATGTGCCTTTGAATGGTGCATTTTGAACACACAAAAAGTATGGAGTTTAAATATGTTCAAAAAAATGAAATCTCTTTGTAAGAGACGAGTTCTCGTTCGAAACGCTGATACTTCGAGAGAGATTGTCCGTTTTGTACACGAAGTGCACCCAGTTTTTGTCGTAGCCCTCTCAACTTTTTAACACATTCTATGTGGGTGAAATGATGATAGAATGCCAACTTTCAACATTTTTAGAGTTCATTTGTTGTGCTTTTTAATTTTAGGGTCAACTAGCTCAAAAAAAAAGGAAATGCACGAATAATACCAAATGAAGTCAGAAATTGTTGAAATTTTGTGATGTGCCTTTGAATGGTGCATTTTGCACACACAAAAATTATGGAGTTCAAATAAGTTCAAAAAAATTAAGTCCCTTTGTAAGAGATGGGTTCTCGTTCGAAACGCTGATACTTCGAGAGAGATTGTCCGTTTTGTACACGACGTGCATCCAGTTTTTGTCGTAGCAATCTCAACTTTTTAACACATGCTATGTGGGTGAAATAATGATAGCATGCCAAATTTCAACATTTTCAGAGTTCATTTGTAGAGCTTTTCAATTTCAGGGTCAACTAGCTCAAAAAATATAGGTAAATGCACGAATAATACCAAATAAAGTCAGAAATTATTGAAATTTTGTGATGTGCCTTTGAATGGTGAATTTTGCACACACAAAAATTATGGAGTTCAAATAAGTTCGAAAAAATTAAATCCCTTTGTAAGAGATGAGTTCTCGTTCGAAACGCTGATACTTCGAGAGAGATTGTCCGTTTTGTACACGAAGTGCATCCAGTTTTTGTCGTAGCCCTCTAAACTTTTTAACACATGCTATGTGGGTGAAATGATGACAGGGTGCCAACATTCAACATTTTCAGAGTTCATATGTACTGCTTTTCAATTTCAGGGTCAACTAGCTCAAAAAAAAGTAAATGCACGAAGAATACCAAATGAAGTCAGAAATTGTTGAAATTTTGTGATGTGCCTTTGAATGGTGCATTTTGCACACACAAAAAGTATGGAGTTTCAATAAGTTCAAAAAAATTAAATCCCTTTGTAAGAGATGAGTTCTTGTTCGAAACGCTTATACTTCGAGAGAGATTGTCCGTTTTGTACACGAAGTGCATCCAGTTTTTGTCGTAGCCCTCTAAACTTTTTAACACATGCTATGTGGGTGAAATGATGACAGGGTGCCAACATTCAACATTTTCAGAGTTCATATGTACTGCTTTTCAATTTCAGGGTCAACTAGCTCAAAAAAAAGTAAATGCACGAAGAATACCAAATGAAGTCAGAAATTGTTGAAATTTTGTGATGTGCCTTTGAATGGTGCATTTTGAACACACAAAAAGTATGGAGTTTCAATAAGTTCAAAAAAATTAAATCCCTTTGTAAGAGATGAGTTCTCGTTCGAAACGCTGATACTTTGAGAGAGATTGTCCGTTTTGTACACGAAGTGCATCCAGTTTTTGTGGTAGCCCTCTCAACTTTTTAACACATGCTATGTGGGTGAAATGATGATAGCATGCCAACTTTCAACATTTTCAGAGTTCATTTGTAGTGCTTTTTAATTTTAGGGTCAACTAGCTCAAAAAAAAAGTAAATGCACGAATAATACCAAATAAAGTTAGAAATTGTTGAAATTTTGTGATGTGCCTTTGAATGGTGCATTTTGCACACACAAAAATTATGGAGTTAAAATAAGTTCAAAAAAATTAAATCCCTTTGTAAGAGATGAGTTCTCGTTCGAAACGCTGATACTTCGACAGAGATTGTCCGTTTTGTACAAGAAGTGCATCCAGTTTTTGTAGTACCCCTCTCAACTTTTTAACACATGCTATGTGGGTGAAATGATGATAGCGTGCCAACTTTCAACATTTTCAGAGTTCATTTGTACTGCTTTTCAATTTCAGGGTCAACTAGCTCAAAAAAAAAGTAAATGCACGAAGAATACCAAATGAAGTCAGAAATTGTTGAAATGTTGTGATGTGCCTTTGAATGGTGCATTTTGAACACACAAAAAGTATGGAGTTTAAATATGTTCAAAAAAATGAAATCTCTTTGTAAGAGACGAGTTCTCGTTCGAAACGCTGATACTTCGAGAGAGATTGTCCGTTTTGTACACGAAGTGCACCCAGTTTTTGTCGTAGCCCTCTCAACTTTTTAACACATTCTATGTGGGTGAAATGATGATAGAATGCCAACTTTCAACATTTTTAGAGTTCATTTGTTGTGCTTTTTAATTTTAGGGTCAACTAGCTCAAAAAAAAAAGGAAATGCACGAATAATACCAAATGAAGTCAGAAATTGTTGAAATTTTGTGATGTGCCTTTGAATGGTGCATTTTGCACACACAAAAATTATGGAGTTCAAATAAGTTCAAAAAAATTAAGTCCCTTTGTAAGAGATGGGTTCTCGTTCGAAACGCTGATACTTCGAGAGAGATTGTCCGTTTTGTACACGACGTGCATCCAGTTTTTGTCGTAGCAATCTCAACTTTTTAACACATGCTATGTGGGTGAAATAATGATAGCATGCCAAATTTCAACATTTTCAGAGTTCATTTGTAGAGCTTTTCAATTTCAGGGTCAACTAGCTCAAAAAATATAGGTAAATGCACGAATAATACCAAATAAAGTCAGAAATTATTGAAATTTTGTGATGTGCCTTTGAATGGTGAATTTTGCACACACAAAAATTATGGAGTTCAAATAAGTTCGAAAAAATTAAATCCCTTTGTAAGAGATGAGTTCTCGTTCGAAACGCTGATACTTCGAGAGAGATTGTCCGTTTTGTACACGAAGTGCATCCAGTTTTTGTCGTAGCCCTCTAAACTTTTTAACACATGCTATGTGGGTGAAATGATGACAGGGTGCCAACATTCAACATTTTCAGAGTTCATATGTACTGCTTTTCAATTTCAGGGTCAACTAGCTCAAAAAAAAGTAAATGCACGAAGAATACCAAATGAAGTCAGAAATTGTTGAAATTTTGTGATGTGCCTTTGAATGGTGCATTTTGCACACACAAAAAGTATGGAGTTTCAATAAGTTCAAAAAAATTAAATCCCTTTGTAAGAGATGAGTTCTTGTTCGAAACGCTTATACTTCGAGAGAGATTGTCCGTTTTGTACACGAAGTGCATCCAGTTTTTGTCGTAGCCCTCTCAACTTTTTAACACATGCTATGTGGGTGAAATGATGATAGCATGCCAACTTTCAACATTTTCATAGTTCATTTGTACTGCTTTTCAATTTCAGGGTCAACTAGCTCAAAAAAAAGTAAATGCACGAAGAATACCAAATGAAGTCAGAAATTGTTGAAATTTTGTGATGTGCCTTTGAATGGTGCATTTTGAACACACAAAAAGTATGGAGTTTAAATAAGTTCAAAAAAATGAAATCCCTTTGTAAGAGATGAGTTCTCGTTCGAAACGCTGATACTTTGAGAGAGATTGTCCGTTTTGTACACGAAGTGCATCCAGTTTTTGTGGTAGCCCTCTCAACTTTTTAACACATGCTATGTGGGTGAAATGATGATAGCATGCCAACTTTCAACATTTTCAGAGTTCATTTGTAGTGCTTTTCAATTTCAGGGTCAACTAGCTCAAAAAAAATTAGTAAATGCACGAAGAATACCAAATGAAGTCAAAAATTGTTGAAATTTTGTGATGTGCCTTTGAATGGTGCATTTTGAACACACTAAAAGTATCGAGTTTAAATAAGTTCAAAAAATGAAATCCCTTTGTAAGAGATGAGTTCTCGTTCGAAACACTGATATTTCGAGAGAGATTGTCCGTTTTGTACACGAAGTGCATCCAGTTTTTGTCGTAGCCCTCTCAACTTTTTAACACATGCTATGTGGGTGAAATGATGATAGCATGGCAACTTTCAACATTCTCAGAGTTCATTTGTAGTGCTTTTCAATTTCAGGGTCAACTAGCTCAAAAAAAATAAGTAAATGCACGAAGAATACCAAATGAAGTCAGAAATTGTTGAAATTTTGTGATGTGCCTTTGAATGGTGCATTTTGCACACACAAAAAAGTATGGAGTTCAAATAAGTTCAAAAAAATTAAGTCCCTTTGTAAGAGATGGGTTCTTGTCCGAAACGCTGATACTTCGAGAGAGATTGTTCGCTTTGTACACGACGTGCATCCAATTTTTGTGTAGCCCTCTCAACTTTTTAACACATGCTATGTGGGTGAAATAAGGATAGCATGCCAACTTTCAACATTTTCAGAGTTCATTTGTAGTGCTTTTTAATTTCAGGGTCAACTAGCTCAAAAAAAAAGTAAATGCACGAATAATACCAAATAAAGTTAGAAATTGTTGAAATTTTGTGATGTGCCTTTGAATGGTGCATTTTGCACACACAAAAATTATGGAGTTAAAATAAGTTCAAAAAAATTAAATCCCTTTGTAAGAGATGAGTTCTCGTTCGAAACGCTGATACTTCGACAGAGATTGTCCGTTTTGTACAAGAAGTGCATCCAGTTTTTGTAGTACCCCTCTCAACTTTTTAACACATGCTATGTGGGTGAAATGATGATAGCGTGCCAACTTTCAACATTTTCAGAGTTCATTTGTACTGCTTTTCAATTTCAGGGTCAACTAGCTCAAAAAAAAAGTAAATGCACGAAGAATACCAAATGAAGTCAGAAATTGTTGAAATGTTGTGATGTGCCTTTGAATGGTGCATTTTGAACACACAAAAAGTATGGAGTTTAAATATGTTCAAAAAAATGAAATCTCTTTGTAAGAGACGAGTTCTCGTTCGAAACGCTGATACTTCGAGAGAGATTGTCCGTTTTGTACACGAAGTGCACCCAGTTTTTGTCGTAGCCCTCTCAACTTTTTAACACATGCTATGTGGGTGAAATGATGATAGAATGCCAACTTTCAACATTTTTAGAGTTCATTTGTTGTGCTTTTTAATTTTAGGGTCAACTAGCTCAAAAAAAAAGGAAATGCACGAATAATACCAAATGAAGTCAGAAATTGTTGAAATTTTGTGATGTGCCTTTGAATGGTGCATTTTGCACACACAAAAATTATGGAGTTCAAATAAGTTCAAAAAAATTAAGTCCCTTTGTAAGAGATGGGTTCTCGTTCGAAACGCTGATACTTCGAGAGAGATTGTCCGTTTTGTACACGACGTGCATCCAGTTTTTGTCGTAGCAATCTCAACTTTTTAACACATGCTATGTGGGTGAAATAATGATAGCATGCCAAATTTCAACATTTTCAGAGTTCATTTGTAGAGCTTTTCAATTTCAGGGTCAACTAGCTCAAAAAATATAGGTAAATGCACGAATAATACCAAATAAAGTCAGAAATTATTGAAATTTTGTGATGTGCCTTTGAATGGTGAATTTTGCACACACAAAAATTATGGAGTTCAAATAAGTTCAAAAAAATTAAATCCCTTTGTAAGAGATGAGTTCTCGTTCGAAACGCTGATACTTCGAGAGAGATTGTCCGTTTTGTACACGAAGTGCATCCAGTTTTTGTCGTAGCCCTCTAAACTTTTTAACACATGCTATGTGGGTGAAATGATGACAGGGTGCCAACATTCAACATTTTCAGAGTTCATATGTACTGCTTTTCAATTTCAGGGTCAACTAGCTCAAAAAAAAGTAAATGCACGAAGAATACCAAATGAAGTCAGAAATTGTTGAAATTTTGTGATGTGCCTTTGAATGGTGCATTTTGCACACACAAAAAGTATGGAGTTTCAATAAGTTCAAAAAAATTAAATCCCTTTGTAAGAGATGAGTTCTTGTTCGAAACGCTTATACTTCGAGAGAGATTGTCCGTTTTGTACACGAAGTGCATCCAGTTTTTGTCGTAGCCCTCTCAACTTTTTAACACATGCTATGTGGGTGAAATGATGATAGCATGCCAACTTTCAACATTTTCATAGTTCATTTGTACTGCTTTTCAATTTCAGGGTCAACTAGCTCAAAAAAAAGTAAATGCACGAAGAATACCAAATGAAGTCGGAAATTGTTGAAATTTTGTGATGTGCCTTTGAATGGTGCATTTTGCACACACAAAAAGTATGGAGTTTAAATAAGTTGAAAAAAATTGAAATCCCTTTGTAAGAGATGAGTTCTCGTTCGAAACGCTGATACTTCGAGAGAGATTGTCCGTATTGTACACGAAGTGCATCCAATTTTTGTCGTAGCCCTCTCAACTTTTTAACACATTCTATGTGGGTGAAATGATGATATCATGCCAACTTTCAACATTTTCAGAGTTCATTTTTGGTGCTTTTCAATTTCAGGGTCAACTAGCTCAAAAAAAATGAGTAAATCCACGAAGAATACCAAATGAAGTCAGAAAATTTTGAAATTTTGTGATGTGCCTTTGAATGGTGCATTTTGAACACACAAAAAGTATGGAGTTCAAATAAGTTCACAAAAATGAAATCCCTTTGTAAGAGATGAGTTCTAGTTCGAAACGCTGATACTTCGAGAGAGATTGTACGTTTTGTACACGAAGTGCATCCAGTTTTTGTCTTAGCCCTCTCAACTTTTTAACACATGCTATGTGGGTGAAATTATGATATCATGCCAACTATCAACATTTTTAGAGTTCATTTGTAGTGCTTTTCAATTTCAGGGTCAACTAGCTCAAAAAAAAGTAAATGCACGAATAATACCAAATGAAGTCAGAAATTGTTGTAATTTTGTGATGTGCCTTTGAATGGTGCATTTTGCACACACAAAAAGTATGGAGTTCAAATAAGTTCAAAAAATGAAATCCCTTTGTAAGAGATGAGTTCTCGTTCGAAACGCTGATACTTCGAGAGAGATTGTCCGTTTTGTACACGAAGTGCATCCAGTTTTTGTCGTAGCCCTCTAAACTTTTTAACACATGCTATGTGGGTGAAATGATGACAGGGTGCCAACATTCAACATTTTCAGAGTTCATATGTACTGCTTTTCAATTTCAGGGTCAACTAGCTCAAAAAAAAGTAAATGCACGAAGAATACCAAATGAAGTCAGAAATTGTTGAAATTTTGTGATGTGCCTTTGAATGGTGCATTTTGCACACACAAAAAGTATGGAGTTTAAATAAGTTCAAAAAAATTAAATCCCTTTGTAAGAGATGAGTTCTTGTTCGAAACGCTTATACTTCGAGAGAGATTGTCCGTTTTGTACACGAAGTGCATCCAGTTTTTGTCGTAGCCCTCTCAACTTTTTAACACATGCTATGTGGGTGAAATGATGATAGCATGCCAACTTTCAACATTTTTAGAGTTCATTTGTAGTGCTTTTCAATTTCAGGGTCAACTAGCTCAAAAAAAAGTAAATGCACGAATAATACCAAATGAAGTCAGAAATTGTTGAAATTTTGTGATGTGCCTTTGAATGGTGCATTTTGCACACACAAAAAGTATGGAGTTCAAATAAGTTCAAAAAATGAAATCCCTTTGTAAGAGATGAGTTCTCGTTTGAAACGCTGATACTTCGAGAGAGATTGTCCGTTTTGTACACGAAGTGCATCCAGCTTTTCTCGTAGCCCTCTCAACTTTTTAACACATGCTATGTGGGTGAAATGATGATAGCATGCCAACTTTAAACATTTTCAGAGTTCATTTGTAGTGCTTTTCAATTTCAGGGTCAACTAGCTCAGAAAAAATTAGTAAATGCACGAAGAATACCAAATGAAGTCAGAAATTGTTGAAATTTTCTGATGTGCCTTTGAATGGTGCATTTTGAACACACAAAAAGTATGGAGTTTAAATAAGTTCAAAAAAATGAAATCCCTTTGTAAGAGATGAGTTCTCGTTCGAAACGCTGATACTTCGAGAGAGATTGTCCGTTTTGTACACGAAGTGCATCCAGTTTTTGTGGTAGCCCTCTCAACTTTTTAACACATGCTATGTGGGTGAAATGATGATAGCATGCCAACTTTCAACATCTTCAGAGTTCATTTGTAGTGCTTTTCAATATCAGGGTCAACTAGCTCAAAAAAAAAGTAAATGCACGAAGAATACCAAATGAAGTCAGAAATTGTTGAAATTTTCTGATGTGCCTTTGAATGGTGCATTTTGAACACACTAAAAGAATGGAGTTTAAATAAGTTCAAAAAATGAAATCCCTTTGTAAGAGATGAGTTCTCGTTCGAAACACTGATATTTCGAGAGAGATTGTCCGTTTTGTACACGAAGTGCATCCAGTTTTTGTCGTAGCCCTCTCAAATTTTTAACACATGCTATGTGGGTGAAATGATGATAGCATGCCAACTTTCAACATTCTCAGAGTTCATTTGTAGTGCTTTTCAATTTTAGGGTCAACTAGCTCAAAAAAAATAAGTAAATGCACGAAGAATACCAAATGAAGTCAGAAATTGTTGAAATTTTGTGATGTGCCTTTGAATGGTGCACTTTGCACACAAAAAAAGTATGGAGTTCAAATAAGTTCAAAAAAATTAAGTCCCTTTGTAAGAGATGGGTTCTCGTCCGAAACGCTCATACTTCGAGAGAGATTGTCCGCTTTGTACACGGCGTGCATCCAATTTTTGTCGTAGCCCTCTCAACTTTTTAACACATGCTATGTGGGTGAAATAAGGATAGCATGCCAACTTTCAACATTTTCAGAGTTCATTTGTAGTGCTTTTCAATTTCAGGGTCAACTAGCTCAAAAAAAAAGTAAATGCACGAATAATACCAAATAAAGTCAGAAATTGTTGAAATTTTGTGATGTGCCTTTGAATGGTGCATTTTGGACACACAAAAATTATGGAGTTAAAATAAGTTCAAAAAAATTAAATCCCTTTGTAAGAGATGAGTTCTCGTTCGAAACGCTGATACTTCGAGAGAGATTGTCCGTTTTGTACACGAAGTGCATCCAGTTTTTGTCGTAGCCCTCTAAACTTTTTAACACATGCTATGTGGGTGAAATGATGACAGCGTGCCAACTTTCAACATTTTCAGAGTTCATATGTACTGCTTTTCAATTTCAGGGTCAACTAGCTCAAAAAAAAAGTAAATGCACGAAGAATACCAAATGAAGTCAGAAATTGTTGAAATTTTGTGATGTGCCTTTGAATGGTGCACTTTGCACACAAAAAAAGTATGGAGTTCAAATAAGTTCAAAAAAATTAAGTCCCTTTGTAAGAGATGGGTTCTCGTCCGAAACGCTCATACTTCGAGAGAGATTGTCCGCTTTGTACACGACGTGCATCCAATTTTTGTCGTAGCCCTCTCAACTTTTTAACACATGCTATGTGGGTGAAATAAGGATAGCATGCCAACTTTCAACATTTTCAGAGTTCATTTGTAGTGCTTTTCAATTTCAGGGTCAACTAGCTCAAAAAAAAAGTAAATGCACGAATAATACCAAATAAAGTCAGAAATTGTTGAAATTTTGTGATGTGCCTTTGAATGGTGCATTTTGCACACACAAAAATTATGGAGTTAAAATAAGTTCAAAAAAATTAAATCCCTTTGTAAGAGATGAGTTCTCGTTCGAAACGCTGATACTTCGAGAGAGATTGTCCGTTTTGTACACGAAGTGCATCCAGTTTTTGTCGTAGCCCTCTAAACTTTTTAACACATGCTATGTGGGTGAAATGATGACAGCGTGCCAACTTTCAACATTTTCAGAGTTCATATGTACTGCTTTTCAATTTCAGGGTCAACTAGCTCAAAAAAAAAGTAAATGCACGAAGAATACCAAATGAAGTCAGAAATTGTTGAAATTTTGTGATGTGCCTTTGAATGGTGCATTTTGCACACACAAAAAGTATGGAGTTTAAATAAGTTCAAAAAAATTAAATCCCTTTGTAAGAAATGAGTTCTTGTTCGAAACCCTGATACTTCGAGAGAGATTATCCGTTTTGTACACGAAGTGCATCTAGTTTTTGTCGTAGCCCTCTAAACTTTTTAGCACATGCTATGTGGGTGAAATGATGACAGCGTGCAACTTTCAACATTTTCGGAGTTCATATGTACTACTTTTCAATTTCAGGGTCAACTAGCTCAAAAAAAAGTAAATGCACGAAGAATACCAAATGAAGTCAAAAGTTGTTGAAATTTTGTGATGTGCCTTTGAATGGTGCATTTTGCACACACAAAAAGTATGGAGTTTAAATAAGTTCAAAAAAATTAAATCCCTTTGTAAGAGATGTGTTCTTGTTCGAAACGCTGATACTTCGAGAGAGATTGTCCGTTTTGTACACGAAGTGCATCCAGTTTTTGTCGTAGCCCTCTCAACTTTTTAACACATGCTATGTGGGTGAAATGATGATAGCATGCCAACTTTCAACATTTTCATAGTTCATTTGTACTGCTTTTCAATTTCAGGGTCAACTAGCTCAAAAAAAAAGTAAATGCACGAAGAATACCAAATGAAGTCAGAAATTGTTGAAATTTTGTGATGTGCCTTTGAATGGTGCATTTTGCACACACAAAAAGTTTGGAGTTTAAATAAGTTCAAAAAAATTGAAATCCCTTTGTAAGAGATGAGTTCTCGTTCGAAACGCTGATACTTCGAGAGAGATTGTTCGTATTGTACACGAAGAGCATCCAGTTTTTGTCTTATCCCTCTCAACTTTTTAACACATTCTATGTGGGTGAAATGATGATATCATGCCAACTTTCAACATTTTCAGAGTTCATTTGTGGTGCTTTTCAATTTCAGGGTCAACTAGCTCAAAAAAAAATTAGTAAATCCACGAAGAATACCAAATGAAGTCAGAAAATTTTGAAATTTTGTGATGTGGCTTCGAATGGTGCATTTTGAGCACACAAAAAGTATGGAGTTAAAATAAGTTCACAAAAATGAAATCCGTTTGTAAGAGATGAGTTCTCGTTCGAAACGCTGATACTTCGAGAGAGATTGTCCGTTTTGTACACGAAGTGCATCCAGTTTTTGTCTTAGCCCTCTCAACTTTTTAACACATGCTATGTGGGTGAAATTATGATATCATGCCAACTTTCAACATTTTTAGAGTTCATTTGTAGTGCTTTTCAATTTCAGGGTCAACTAGCTCAAAAAAAAAGTAAATGCACGAATAATACCAAATGAAGTCAGAAATTGTTGAAATTTTGTGATGTGCCTTTGAATGGTGCATTTTGCACACACTAAAAGTAAGGAGTTTAAATAAGTTCAAAAAATGAAATCCCTATGTAAGAGATGAGTTCTCGTTCGAAACGCTGATACTTCGAGAGAGACTGTCCGTTTTGTACACGAAGTGCATCCAGTTTTTGTCGTAGCCCTCTCAACTTTTTAACACATGCTATGTGGGTGAAATGATGATAGCATGCCAACTTTCAACATTTTCAGAGTTCATTTGTAGTGCTTTTCAATATCAGGGTCAACTAGCTCAAAAAAAAAAAAGTAAATGCACGAAGAATACCAAATGAAGTCTGAAATTGTTGAAATTTTCTGATGTGCCTTTGAACGGTGCATTTTGAACACACTAAAAGTATGGAGTTTAAATAAGTTCAAGAAATGAAATCCCTTTGTAAGAGATGAGTTCTCGTTCGAAACACTGATATTTCGAGAGAGATTGTCCGTTTTGTACACGAAGTGCATCCAGTTTTTGTCGTAGCCCTCTCAACTTTTTAACACATGCTATGTGGGTGAAATGATGATAGCATGCCAACTTTCAACATTCTCAGAATTCATTTGTATTGCTTTTCAATTTCAGGGTCAACTAGCTCAAAAAAAATAAGTAAATGCACGAAGAATACCAAATGAAGTCAGAAATTGTTGAAATTTTGTGATGTGCCTTTGAATGGTGCATTTTGCACACAAAAAAGTATGGAGGTCAAATAAGTTCAAAAAAATTACATCCCTTTGTAAGAGATGAGTTCTTGTTCGAAAAAGCTGATACTTCGAGAGAGATTGTCTGTTTTGTACACGAAGTGCATCCAGTTTTTGTCGTAGCCCTCTCAACTTTTTAACACATGCTATGTGGGTGAAATGATGATAGCATGCCAACTTTCAACATTTTCAGAGTTCATTTGTACTGCTTTTCAATTTCAGGGTCAACTAGCTCAAAAAAAAGTAAATGCACGAAGAATACCAAATGAAGTCAGAAATTGTTGAAATTTTGTGATGTGCCTTTGAATGGTGCATTTTGCACACACAAAAAGTATGGAGTTTAAATAAGTTCAAAAAAATTGAAATCCCTTTGTAAGAGATGAGTTCTCGTTCGAAACGCTGATACTTCGAGAGAGATTGTCCGTATTGTACACGAAGTGCATCCAGTTTTTGTCGTAGCCCTCTCAACTTTTTAACACATGCTATGTGGGTGAAATGATGATAGCATGCCAACTTTCAACATTTTAAGAGTTCATTTGTAGTGCTTTTCAATTTCAGGGTCAACTAGCTCAAAAAAAAAAGGTAAATGCACGAAGAATACCAAATGAAGTCAGAAATTTTTGAAATTTTTTGATGTGCCTTTGAATGGTGCATTTTGAACACCCAAAAAGTATGGAGTTCAAATAAGTTCAAAAAAATGAAATCCCTTTGTAAGAGATGAGTTCTCGTTCGAAACGCTGATACTTTGAGAGAGATTGTCCGTTTTGTAGACGAAGTGCATCCATTTTTTGTCGTAGCCCTCTCAAATTTTTAACACATGCTATGTGGGTGAAATGATGATAGCGTGCCAACTTTCAACATTTTCGGAGTTCATTTGTACTGCTTTTCAATTTCAGGGTCAACTAGCTCAAAAAAAAAAGTAAATGCACGAAGAATACCAAATGAAGTCAGAAATTGTTGAAATTTTGTGATGTTCCTTTGAATGGTGCATTTTGCACACACAAAAAGTATGGAGTTCAAATAAGTTCAAAAAAATTGAAATCCCTTTGTAAGAGATGAGTTCTCGTTCGAAACGCTGATACTTCGAGAGAGATTGTCCGTTTTGTACACGAAGTGCATCCAATTTTTGTTGTAGCCCTCTCAACTTTTTAACACATGCTATGTGGGTGAAATGATGATAGCGTGCCAACTTTCAACATTTTCAGAGTTCATTTGTACTCCTTTTCAATTTCAGGGTCAACTAGCTCAAAAACAAAGTAAATGCACGAAGAATACCAAATGAAGTCAGAAATTGTTGAAATTTTGTGATGTTCCTTTGAATGGTGCATTTTGCACACACAAAAAGTATGGAGTTCAAATAAGTTCAAAAAAATTGAAATCCATTTGTAAGAGATGAGTTCTCGTTCGAAACGCTGATACTTCGAGAGAGATTGTCCGTTTTGTACACGAAGTGCATCCAGTTTTTGTCGTAGCCCTCTCAACTTTTTAACACATGCTATGTGGGTGATATAATGATAGCATGCCAACTTTCAACATTTTCAGAGTTCATTTGTAGTGCTTTTCAATTTCAGGGTCAACTAGCTCAAAAAAAATAAGTAAATGCACGAATAATACCAAATAAAGCCAGAAATTGTTGAAATTTTGTGATGTGCCTTTGAATGGTGAATTTTGCACACACAATAATTATGGAGTTCAAATAAGTTCAAAAAATTAAATCCCTTTGTAAGAGATGAGTTGTCGTCTAAAACGCTCACACTTCGAGAGAGATTGTCCGTTTTGTACACGAAGTGCATCCAGTTTTTGTCGTAGCCCTCTCCACTTTTTAACACATGCTATGTGGGTGAAATGATGATAGCATGCCTACTTTCAACATTTTCAGAGTTCATTTGTAGTGCTTTTCAATTTCAGGGTCAACTAGCTCAAAAAAAATAAGTAAATGCACGAATAGTACCAAATAAAGTCAGAAATTGTTGAAATTTTGTGATGTGCCTTTGAATGGTGAATTTTGCACACACAAAAATTATGGAGTTCAAATAATTTCAAAAAAATTAAATCCCTTTGTAAGAGATGAGTTGTCGTCTGAAACGCTCAGACTTCGAGAGAGATTGTCCGTTTTGTACACGAAGTGCATCTAGTTTTTGTCGTAGCCCTCTCCACTTTTTAACACATGCTATGTGGGTGAAATGATGATAGCATGCCAACTTTCAACATTCTCAGAGTTCATTTGTATTGCTTTTCAATTTCAGGGTCAACTAGCTCAAAAAAAATAAGTAAATGCACGAAGAATACCAAATGAAGTCAGAAATTGTTGAAATTTTGTGATGTGCCTTTGAATGGTGCATTTTGCACAGAAAAAAAGTATGGAGTTCAAATAAGTTCAAAAAAATTAAGTCCCTTTGAAAGAGATGGGTTCTCGTCCGAAACGCTGATACTTCGAGAGAGATTGTCCGCTTTGTACACGATGTGCATGCAATTTTTGTCGTAGCCCTCTCAACTTTTTAACACATGCTATGTGGGTGAAATAAGGATAGCATGCCAACTTTCAACATTTTCAGAGTTCATTTGTAGTGCTTTTCAATTTCCGGGTCAACTAGCTCAAAACAAAAGTAAATGCACGAATAATACCAAATAAAGTCAGAAATTGTTGAAATTTTGTGATGTGCCTTTGAATGGTGCATTTTGCACACACAAAAATTATGGAGTTAAAATAAGTTCAAAAAAATTAAATCCCTTTGTAAGAGATGAGTTCTCGTTCGAAACGCTGATACTTCGAGAGAGATTGTCCGTTTTGTACACGAAGTGCATCCAGTTTTTGTTGTAGCCCTCTCAACTTTTTAACACATGCTATGTGGGTGAAATGATGATAGCGTGCCAACTTTCAACATTTTCAGAGTTCATTTGTACTGCTTTTCAATTTCAGGGTCAACTAGCTCAAAAAAAAGTAAATGCACGAAGAATACCAAATGAAGTCAGAAATTGTTGAAATTTTGTGATGTGCCTTTGAATGGTGCATTTTGCACAAACAAAAAGTATGGAGTTTACATAAGTTCAAAAAAATTAAATCCCTTTGTAAGAGATGAGTTCTTGTTCGAAAAAGCTGATACTTCGAGAGAGATTGTCCGTTTTGTACACGAAGTGCATCCAGTTTTTGTCGTAGCCCTCTCAACTTTTTAACACATGCTATGTGGGTGAAATGATGATAGCATGCCAACTTTCAACATTTTCAGAGTTCATTTGTAGTGCTTTTCAATTTCAGGGTCAACTAGCTCAAAAAAAAGTAAATGCACGAATAATACCAAATGAAGTCAGAAATTGTTGAAATTTTGTGATGTGCCTTTGAATGGTGCATTTTGCACACACAAAAAGAATGGAGTTTAAATAAGTTCAAAAAAATTGAAATCCCTTTGTAAGAGATGAGTTCTCGTTCGAAACGCTGATACTTCGAGAGAGATTGTCCGTTTTGTACACGAAGTGCATCCAGTTTTTGTCGTTGCCCTCTCAACTTTTTAACACATGCTATGTGGGTGAAATGATGATAGCATGCCAACTTTCAACATTTTCAGAGTTCATTTGTACTGCTTTTCAATTTCAGGGTCAACTAGCTCAAAAAAAAGTAAATGCACGAAGAATACCAAATGAAGTCAGAAATTGTTGAAATTTTGTGATTTGCCTTTGAATGGTGCATTTTGAACACACAAAAAGTATGGAGTTCAAATAAGTTCAAAAAAATTGAAATCCCTTTGTAAGAGATGAGTTCTCGTTCGAAACGCTGATACTTCAAGAGAGATTGTCCGTATTGTAGATGACGTGCATCCAATTTTTGTCGTAGCCCTCTCAACTTATTAACACATGCTATGTGGGTGAAATGATGATAGCATGCCAACTTTCAACATTTTCAGAGTTCATTTGTAGTGCTTTTCAATTTCAGGGTCAACTAGCTCAAAAAAAATAAGTAAATGCACGAAGAAGACCAAATGATGTCAGAAATTTTTGAAATTTTGTGATGTGCTTTTGAATGGTGCATTTTGAACACACAAAAAGTATGGAGTTCAAATAAGTTCAAAAAAAATTAAATCCCTTCGTAAGAGATGAGTTCTCGTCCGAAACGCTCAGACTTCGAGAGAGATTGTCCGTTTTGTAGACGAAGTGCATCCAGTTTTTGTCGTAGCCCTCTCATCTTTTTAACACATGCTATGTGGGTGAAATGATGATAGCATGCCAACTTTCAACATTTTCAGAGTTCATTTGTAGTGCTTTTCAATTTCCGGGTCAACTAGCTCAAAAAAAATAAGTAAATGCACAAAGAATACCAAATGAAGTCAGAAATTGTTGAAATTTTGTGTTGTGCCTTTGAGTGGTGAATTTTGCACACACAATAATTATGGAGTTCAAATAAGTTCAAAAAAATTAAATCCCTTTGTAAGAGATGAGTTGTCGTCTGAAACGCTCACACTTCGAGAGAGATTGTCCGTTTTGTACACGAAGTGCATCCAGTTTTTGTCGTAGCCCTCTCCACTTTTTAACACATGCTATGTGGGTGAAATGATGATAGCATGCCAACTTTCAACATTTTCAGAGTTCATTTGTAGTCCTTTTCAATTTCAGGGTCAACTAGCTCAAAAAAATAAGTAAATGCACGAATAATACCAAATAAAGTCAGAAATTGTTGAAATTTTGTGATGTGCCTTTGAATGGTGAATTTTGCACACACAATAATTATGGAGTTCAAATAAGTTCAAAAAAATTAAATCCCTTTGTAAGAGATGAGTTGTCGTCTGAAACGCTCAGACTTCGAGAGAGATTGTCCGTTTTGTACACGAAGTGCATCCAGTTTTTGTCGTAGCCCTCTCCACTTTTTAACACATGCTATGTGGGTGAAATGATGATAGCATGCCAACTTTCAACATTTTCAGAGTTCATTTGTACTGCTTTTCAATTTCAGGGCAACTAGCTCAAAAAAAAGTAAATGCACGAAGAATACCAAATGAAGTCAGAAATTGTTGAAATTTTGTGATGTGCCTTTGAATGGTGCATTTTGCACACACAAAAAGTATGGAGTTTAAATAAGTTCAAAAAAATTGAAATCCCTTTGTAAGAGATGAGTTCTCGTTCGAAACGCTGATACTTCAAGAGAGATTGTCCGTATTGTACACGAAGTGCATCCAGTTTTTGTCGTAGCCCTCTCAACTTTTTAACACATGCTATCTGGGTGAAATGATGATAGCATGCCAACTTTCAACATTTTCAGAGTTCATTTGTAGTGCTTTTCAATTTCAGGGTCAACTAGCTCAAAAAAATAAGTAAATGCACGAAGAAGACCAAATGAAGTCAGAATTTTTTTATATTTTGTGATGTGCTTTTGAATGGTGCATTTTGAACACACAAAAAGTATGGAGTTCATATAAGTTCAAAAAAATGAAATCCCTTCGTAAGAGATGAGTTCTCGTTCGAAACGGTGATACTTCGAGAGATATTGTCCGTTTTGTAGACGAAGTGCATCCAGTTTTTGTCGTAGCCCTCTCAACTTTTTAACACATGCTATGTGGGTGAAATGATGATATCATGCCAACTTTCAACATTTTTAGAGTTCATTTATAGTGGTTTTCGATTTCAGGGTCAACTAGCTCAAAAAAAAAGTAAATGCACGAATAATACCAAATGAAGTCAGAAATTGTTGAAATTTTGTGATGTGACTTTGAATGGTGCATTTTGCAAACAGAAAAAGTATGGAGTTCAAATAAGTTCAAAAAATGAAATCCCTTTGTAAGAGATGAGTTCTCGTTCGAAACGCTGATACTTCGAGAGAGATTGTCCGTTTTGTACACGAAGTGCACCCAGTTTTTGCCGTAGCCCTCTCAACTTTTTAACACATGCTTTGTGGGTGAAATGATGATAGCATGCCAACTTTCAACATTTTTAGAGTTCATTTGTAGTGCTTTTTAATTTCAGGGTCAACTAGCTCAAAAATTTTTAGTAAATGCACGAAGAATACCAGATGAAGTCAGAAATTGTTGAAATTCTGTGATGTGCCTTTGAATGGTGCATTTTGAACACACAAAAAGTATGGAGTTTAAATAAGTTCAAAAAAATGAAATCCCTTTGTAAGAGATGAGTTCTCGTTCGAAACGCTGATACTTCGAGAGAGATTGTCCGTTTTGTACACGAAGTGCATCCAGTTTTTGTTGTAGCCCTCTCAACTTTTTAACACATGCTATGTGGGTGAAATGATGATAGCATGCCAACTTTCAACATTTTAAGAGTTCATTTGTAGTGCTTTTCAATTTCAGGGTCAACTAGCTCAAAAAAAAAAGTAAATGCACGAAGAATACCAAATGAAGTCAGAAATTTTTGAATTTTTTTTATGTGCCTTTGAATGGTGCATTTTGAACACCCAAAAAGTATGGAGTTCAAATAAGTTCAAAAAAATGAAATCCCTTTGTAAGAGATGAGTTCTCGTTCGAAACGCTGATACTTTGAGAGAGATTGTCCGTTTTGTAGACGAAGTGCATCCATTTTTTGTCGTAGCCCTCTCAAATTTTTAACACATGCTATGTGGGTGAAATGATGATAGCGTGCCAACTTTCAACATTTTCAGAGTTCATTTGTACTGCTTTTCAATTTCAGGGTCAACTAGCTCAAAAAAAAAGTAAATGCACGAAGAATACCAAATGAAGTCAGAAATTGTTGAAATTTTGTGATGTTCCTTTGAATGGTGCATTTTGCACACACAAAAAGTATGGAGTTCAAATAAGTTCAAAAAAATTGAAATCCCTTTGTAAGAGATGAGTTCTCGTTCGAAACGCTGATACTTCGAGAGAGATTGTCCGTTTTGTACACGAAGTGCATCCAGTTTTTGTTGTAGCCCTCTCAAATTTTTAACACATGCTATGTGGGTGAAATGATGATAGCGTGCCAACTTTCAACATTTTCAGAGTTCATTTGTACTCCTTTTCAATTTCAGGGTCAACTAGCTCAAAAACAAAGTAAATGCACGAAGAATACCAAATGAAGTCAGAAATTGTTGAAATTTTGTGATGTTCCTTTGAATGGTGCATTTTGCACACACAAAAAGTATGGAGTTCAAATAAGTTCAAAAAAATTGAAATCCATTTGTAAGAGATGAGTTCTCGTTCGAAACGCTGATACTTCGAGAGAGATTGTCCGTTTTGTACACGAAGTGCATCCAGTTTTTGTCGTAGCCCTCTCAACTTTTTAACACATGCTATGTGGGTGAAATAATGATAGCATGCCAACTTTCAACATTTTCAGAGTTCATTTGTAGTGCTTTTCAATTTCAGGGTCAACTAGCTCAAAAAAAATAAGTAAATGCACGAATAATACCAAATAAAGCCAGAAATTGTTGAAATTTTGTGATGTGCCTTTGAATGGTGAATTTTGCACACACAATAATTATGGAGTTCAAATAAGTTCAAAAAATTAAATCCCTTTGTAAGAGATGAGTTGTCGTCTAAAACGCTCACACTTCGAGAGAGATTGTCCGTTTTGTACACGAAGTGCATCCAGTTTTTGTCGTAGCCCTCTCCACTTTTTAAAACATGCTATGTGGGTGAAATGATGATAGCATGCCAACTTTCAACATTTTCAGAGTTCATTTGTAGTGCTTTTCAATTTCAGGGTCAACTAGCTCAAAAAAAATAAGTAAATGCACGAATAGTACCAAATAAAGTCAGAAATTGCTGAAATTTTGTGATGTGCCTTTGAATGGTGAATTTTGCACACACAATAATTATGGAGTTCAAATAAGTTCAAAAAAATTAAATCCCTTTGTAAGAGATGAGTTGTCGTGTGAAACGCTCAGACTTCGAGAGAGATTGTCCGTTTTGTACACGAAGTGCATCCAGTTTTTGTCGTTGCCCTCTCCACTTTTTAAGACATGCTATGTGGGTGAAATGATGATAGCATGCCAACTTTCAACATTTTCAGAGTTCATTTGTACTGCTTTTCAATTTCAGGGTCAACTAGCTCAAAAAAAAGTAAATGCACGAATAATACCAGATGAAGTCAGAAATTGTTGAAATTTTGTGATTTGCCTTTGAATGGTGCATTTTGCACACACAAAAAGTATGGAGTTCAAATAAGTTCAAAAAAATTGAAATCCCTTTGTAAGAGATGAGTTCTCGTTCGAAACGGTGATACTTCAAGAGAGATTGTCCGTATTGTAGATGACGTGCATCCAGTTTTTGTCTTAGCCCTCTCAACTTATTAACACATGCTATGTGGGTGAAATGATGATAGCATGCCAACTTTCAACATTTTCAGAGTTCATTTGTAGTGCTTTTCAATTTCAGGGTCAACTAGCTCAAAAAAAATAAGTAAATGCACGAATAATACCAAATAAAGTCAGAAATTGCTGAAATTTTGTGATGTGCCTTTGAATGGTGAATTTTGCACACACAATAATTATGGAGTTCAAATAAGTTCAAAAAAATTAAATCCCTTTGTAAGAGATGAGTTGTCGTCTGAAACGCTCAGACTTCGAGAGAGATTGTCCGTTTTGTACACGAAGTGCATCCAGTTTTTGTCGTTGCCCTCTCCACTTTTTAAGACATGCTATGTGGGTGAAATGATGATAGCATGCCAACTTTCAACATTTTCAGAGTTCATTTGTACTGCTTTTCAATTTCAGGGTCAACTAGCTCAAAAAAAAGTAAATGCACGAAGAATACCAAATGAAGTCAGAAATTGTTGAAATTTTGTGATTTGCCTTTGAATGGTGCATTTTGCACACACAAAAAGTATGGAGTTCAAATAAGTTCAAAAAAATTGAAATCCCTTTGTAAGAGATGAGTTCTCGTTCGAAACGCTGATACTTCAAGAGAGATTGTCCGTATTGTAGATGACGTGCATCCAATTTTTGTCTTAGCCCTCTCAACTTTTTAACACATGCTATGTGGGTGAAATGATGATAGCATGCCAACTTTCAACATTTTCAGAGTTCATTTGTAGTGCTTTTCAATTTCAGGGTCAACTAGCTCAAAAAAAATAAGTAAATGCACGAAGAAGACCAAATGATGTCAGAAATTTTTGAAATTTTGTGATGTGCTTTTGAATGGTGCATTTTGAACACACAAAAAGTATGGAGTTCAAATAAGTTCAAAAAAAATTAAATCCCTTCGTAAGAGATGAGTTCTCGTCCGAAACGCTCAGACTTCGAGAGAGATTGTCCGTTTTGTAGACGAAGTGCATCCAGTTTTTGTCGTAGCCCTCTCAACTTTTTAACACATGCTATGTGGGTGAAATGATGATAGCATGCCAACTTTCAACATTTTCAGAGTTCATTTGTAGTGCTTTTCAATTTCAGGGTCAACTAGCTCAAAAAAAAATTAGTAAATGCACGAAGAATACCAAATGAAGTCAGAAATTGTTGAAATTTTCTGATGTGCCCTTGAATGGTGCATTTTGAACACACAAAAAGAATGGAGTTCAAATAAGGTAAAAAAAATGAAATCCCCTTGTAAGAGATGAGTTCTCGTTCGAAACGCTAATACTTCGAGAGAGATTGTCCGTTTTGTACACGAAGTGCATCCAGTTTTTGTCGTAGCCCTCTCAACTTTTTAACACATGCTATGTGGGTGAAATGATGATAGCGTGCCAACTTTCAACATTTTCAGAGTTCATTTGTACTGCTTTTCAATTTTAGGGTCAACTAGCTCAAAAAAAAAGTAAATGCACTAAGAATACCAAATGAAGTCAGAAATTGTTGAAATTTTGTGATGTGCCTTTGAATGGTGCATTTTGCACACACAAAAAGTATGGAGTTTACATAAGTTCAAAAAAATTAAATCCCTTTGTAAGAGATGAGTTCTCGTTCGAAACGCTGATACTTCGAGAGAGATTGTCCGTATTGTACACGAAGTGCATCCAGTTTTTGTCGTAGCCCTCTCAACTTTTTAACACATGCTATGTGGGTGAAATGCTGATAGCATGCCAACTTTCATCATTCTCAGAGTTCATTTGTAATGCTTTTCAATTTCAGGGTCAACTAGCTCAAAAAAAATTAGTAAATGCACGAATAATACCAAATAAAGTCAGAAATTGTTGAAATTTTGTGATGTGCCTTTGAATGGTGAATTTTGCACACACAATAATTATGGAGTTCAAATAAGTTCAAAAAAATTAAATCCCTTTGTAAGAGATGAGTTCTCGTCCGAAACGCTCACACTTCGAGAGAGATTGTCCGTTTTGTACACGAAGTGCATCCAGTTTTTGTCGTAGCCCTCTCCACTTTTTAACACATGCTATGTGGGTGAAATGATGATAGCATGCCAACTTTCAACATTTTCAGAGTTCATTTGTAGTCCTTTTCAATTTCAGGGTCAACTAGCTCAAAAAAAATAAGTAAATGCACGAATAATACCAAATAAAGTCAGAAATTGTTGAAATTTTGTGATGTGCCTTTGAATGGTGAATTTTGCACACACAATAATTATGGAGTTCAAATAAGTTCAAAAAAATTAAATCCCTTTGTAAGAGATGAGTTGTCGTCTGAAACGCTCAGACTTCGAGAGAGATTGTCCGTTTTGTACACGAAGTGCATCCAGTTTTTGTCGTAGCCCTCTCCACTTTTTAACACATGCTATGTGGGTGAAATGATGATAGCATGCCAACTTTCAACATTTTCAGAGTTCATTTGTACTGCTTTTCAATTTCAGGGCAACTAGCTCAAAAAAAAGTAAATGCACGAAGAATACCAAATGAAGTCAGAAATTGTTGAAATTTTGTGATGTGCCTTTGAATGGTGCATTTTGCACACACAAAAAGTATGGAGTTTAAATAAGTTCAAAAAAATTGAAATCCCTTTGTAAGAGATGAGTTCTCGTTCGAAACGCTGATACTTCAAGAGAGATTGTCCGTATTGTACACGAAGTGCATCCAGTTTTTGTCGTAGCCCTCTCAACTTTTTAACACATGCTATGTGGGTGAAATGATGATAGCATGCCAACTTTCAACATTTTTAGAGTTCATTTGTACTGCTTTTCAATTTTAGGGTCAACTAGCTCAAAAAAAAAGTAAATGCACTAAGAATACCAAATGAAGTCAGAAATTGTTGAAATTTTGTGATGTGCCTTTGAATGGTGCATTTTGCACACACAAAAAGTATGGAGTTTACATAAGTTCAAAAAAATTAAATCCCTTTGTAAGAGATGAGTTCTCGTTCGAAACGCTGATACTTCGAGAGAGATTGTCCGTATTGTACACGAAGTGCATCCAGTTTTTGTCGTAGCCCTCTCAACTTTTTAACACATGCTATGTGGGTGAAATGCTGATAGCATGCCAACTTTCATCATTCTCAGAGTTCATTTGTAATGCTTTTCAATTTCAGGGTCAACTAGCTCAAAAAAAATTAGTAAATGCACGAATAATACCAAATAAAGTCAGAAATTGTTGAAATTTTGTGATGTGCCTTTGAATGGTGAATTTTGCACACACAATAATTATGGAGTTCAAATAAGTTCAAAAAAATTAAATCCCTTTGTAAGAGATGAGTTCTCGTCCGAAACGCTCACACTTCGAGAGAGATTGTCCGTTTTGTACACGAAGTGCATCCAGTTTTTGCCGTAGCCCTCTCAACTTTTTAACACATGCTTTGTGGGTGAAATGATGATATCATGCCAACTTTCAACATTTTGAGAGTTTATTTGTAGTGCTTTTCAATTTCAGGGTCAACTAGCTCAAAAAAAAAAAGTAAATGCACGAAGAATACCAAATGAAGTCAGAAATTGTTGAAATTTTGTGATCTGCCTTCGAATGGTGCATTTTGCACACACAAAAAGTATGGAGTTTAAATAAGTTCAAAAAAATGAAATCCCTTTGTAAGAGATGAGTTCTCGTTCGAAACGCTGATACTTCGAGAGAGATTGTCCGTTTTGTACACGAAGTGCATCTAGTTTTTGTTGTAGCCCTCTCAACTTTTTAACACATGCTATGTGGGTGAAATGATGATAGCATGCCAACTTTCAACATTTTCAGAGTTCATTTGTAGTGCTTTTCAATTTCAGGGTCAACTAGCTCAAAAAAAATTAGTAAATGCATGAAGAATACCAAATGAAGTCAGAAATTGTTCAAATTTTGTGATGTGCCTTTGAATGGTGCATTTTGAACACACAAAAAGTATGGAGTTTAAATAAGTTCAAGAAAATGAAATCCCTTTGTAAGAGATGAGTTCTCGTTCGAAACACTGATATTTCGAGAGAGATTGTCCGTTTTGTACACGAAGTGCATCCAGTTTTTGTCGTAGCCCTCTCAACTTTTTAACACATGCTATGTGGGTGAAATGATGATAGCATGCCAACTTTCATCATTCTCAGAGTTCATTTGTAATGCTTTTCAATTTCAGGGTCAACTAGCTCAAAAAAAATTAGTAAATGCACGAAGAATACCAAATGAAGTCAGAAATTGTTGAAATTTTCTGATGTGCCTTTGAATGATGCATTTTGCACACACAAAAAGTATGGAGTTCAAATAAGTTCAAAAAAATTATGTCCCTTTGTAAGAGATGAGTTCTCGTTCGAAACGCTGATACTTCGAGAGAGATTGTCCGTTTTGTACACGAAGTGCATCCAGTTTTTGTTGTAGCCCTCTCAACTTTTTAACACATGCTATGTGGGTGAAATGATGATAGCGTGCCAACTTTCAACATTTTCAGAGTTCATTTGTACTGCTTTTCAATTTTAGGGTCAACTAGCTCAAAAAAAAAGTAAATGCACTAAGAATACCAAATGAAGTCAGAAATTGTTGAAATTTTGTGATGTGCCTTTGAATGGTGCATTTTGCACACACAAAAAGTATGGAGTTTACATAAGTTCAAAAAAATTAAATCCCTTTGTAAGAGATGAGTTCTCGTTCGAAACGCTGATACTTCGAGAGAGATTGTCCGTATTGTACACGAAGTGCATCCAGTTTTTGTCGTAGCCCTCTCAACTTTTTAACACATGCTATGTGGGTGAAATGCTGATAGCATGCCAACTTTCATCATTCTCAGAGTTCATTTGTAATGCTTTTCAATTTCAGGGTCAACTAGCTCAAAAAAAATTAGTAAATGCACGAATAATACCAAATAAAGTCAGAAATTGTTGAAATTTTGTGATGTGCCTTTGAATGGTGAATTTTGCACACACAATAATTATGGAGTTCAAATAAGTTCAAAAAAATTAAATCCCTTTGTAAGAGATGAGTTCTCGTCCGAAACGCTCACACTTCGAGAGAGATTGTCCGTTTTGTACACGAAGTGCATCCAGTTTTTGTCGTAGCCCTCTCCACTTTTTAACACATGCTATGTGGGTGAAATGATGATAGCATGCCAACTTTCAACATTTTCAGAGTTCATTTGTAGTCCTTTTCAATTTCAGGGTCAACTAGCTCAAAAAAAATAAGTAAATGCACGAATAATACCAAATAAAGTCAGAAATTGTTGAAATTTTGTGATGTGCCTTTGAATGGTGAATTTTGCACACACAATAATTATGGAGTTCAAATAAGTTCAAAAAAATTAAATCCCTTTGTAAGAGATGAGTTGTCGTCTGAAACGCTCAGACTTCGAGAGAGATTGTCCGTTTTGTACACGAAGTGCATCCAGTTTTTGTCGTAGCCCTCTCCACTTTTTAACACATGCTATGTGGGTGAAATGATGATAGCATGCCAACTTTCAACATTTTCAGAGTTCATTTGTACTGCTTTTCAATTTCAGGGCAACTAGCTCAAAAAAAAGTAAATGCACGAAGAATACCAAATGAAGTCAGAAATTGTTGAAATTTTGTGATGTGCCTTTGAATGGTGCATTTTGCACACACAAAAAGTATGGAGTTTAAATAAGTTCAAAAAAATTGAAATCCCTTTGTAAGAGATGAGTTCTCGTTCGAAACGCTGATACTTCAAGAGAGATTGTCCGTATTGTACACGAAGTGCATCCAGTTTTTGTCGTAGCCCTCTCAACTTTTTAACACATGCTATCTGGGTGAAATGATGATAGCATGCCAACTTTCAACATTTTCAGAGTTCATTTGTAGTGCTTTTCAATTTCAGGGTCAACTAGCTCAAAAAAATAAGTAAATGCACGAAGAAGACCAAATGAAGTCAGAATTTTTTTATATTTTGTGATGTGCTTTTGAATGGTGCATTTTGAACACACAAAAAGTATGGAGTTCATATAAGTTCAAAAAAATGAAATCCCTTCGTAAGAGATGAGTTCTCGTTCGAAACGGTGATACTTCGAGAGATATTGTCCGTTTTGTAGACGAAGTGCATCCAGTTTTTGTCGTAGCCCTCTCAACTTTTTAACACATGCTATGTGGGTGAAATGATGATATCATGCCAACTTTCAACATTTTTAGAGTTCATTTATAGTGGTTTTCGATTTCAGGGTCAACTAGCTCAAAAAAAAAGTAAATGCACGAATAATACCAAATGAAGTCAGAAATTGTTGAAATTTTGTGATGTGACTTTGAATGGTGCATTTTGCAAACACAAAAAGTATGGAGTTCAAATAAGTTCAAAAAATGAAATCCCTTTGTAAGAGATGAGTTCTCGTTCGAAACGCTGATACTTCGAGAGAGATTGTCCGTTTTGTACACGAAGTGCACCCAGTTTTTGCCGTAGCCCTCTCAACTTTTTAACACATGCTTTGTGGGTGAAATGATGATAGCATGCCAACTTTCAACATTTTTAGAGTTCATTTGTAGTGCTTTTCAATTTCAGGGTCAACTAGCTCAAAAACATTTAGTAAATGCACGAAGAATACCAGATGAAGTCAGAAATTGTTGAAATTTTGTGATGTGCCTTTGAATGGTGCATTTTGAACACACAAAAAGTATGGAGTTTAAATAAGTTCAAAAAAATGAAATCCCTTTGTAAGAGATGAGTTCTCGTTCGAAACGCTGATACTTCGAGAGAGATTGTCCGTTTTGTACACGAAGTGCATCTAGTTTTTGTTGTAGCCCTCTCAACTTTTTAACACATGCTATGTGGGTGAAATGATGATAGCATGCCAACTTTCAACATTTTCAGAGTTCATTTGTAGTGCTTTTCAATTTCAGGGTCAACTAGCTCAAAAAAAATTAGTAAATGCATGAAGAATACCAAATGAAGTCAGAAATTGTTCAAATTTTGTGATGTGCCTTTGAATGGTGCATTTTGAACACACAAAAAGTATGGAGTTTAAATAAGTTCAAGAAAATGAAATCCCTTTGTAAGAGATGAGTTCTCGTTCGAAACACTGATATTTCGAGAGAGATTGTCCGTTTTGTACACGAAGTGCATCCAGTTTTTGTCGTAGCCCTCTCAACTTTTTAACACATGCTATGTGGGTGAAATGATGATAGCATGCCAACTTTCATCATTCTCAGAGTTCATTTGTAATGCTTTTCAATTTCAGGGTCAACTAGCTCAAAAAAAATTAATAAATGCACGAAGAATACCAAATGAAGTCAGAAATTGTTGAAATTTTGTGATGTGCCTTTGAATGATGCATTTTGCACACACAAAAAGTATGGAGTTCAAATAAGTTCAAAAAAATTATGTCCCTTTGTAAGAGATGAGTTCTCGTTCGAAACGCTGATACTTCGAGAGAGATTGTCCGTTTTGTACACGAAGTGCATCCAGTTTTTGTTGTAGCCCTCTCAACTTTTTAACACATGCTATGTGGGTGAAATGATGATAGCGTGCCAACTTTCAACATTTTCAGAGGTCATTTGTACTGCTTTTCAATTTCAGGGTCAACTAGCTCAAAAAAAAAGTAAATGCACGAAGAATACCAAATGAAGTCAGAAATTGTTGAAATTTTGTGATGTTCCTTTGAATGGTGCATTTTGCACACACAAAAAGTATGGAGTTCAAATAAGTTCAAAAAAATTGAAATCCCTTTGTAAGAGATGAGTTCTCGTTCGAAACGCTGATACTTCGAGAGAGATTGTCCGTTTTGTACACGAAGTGCATCCAGTTTTTGTTGTAGCCCTCTCAACTTTTTAACACATGCTATGTGGGTGAAATGATGATAGCGTGCCAACTTTCAACATTTTCAGAGTTCATTTGTACTGCTTATCAATTTCAGGGTCAACTAGCTCAAAAAAAAAGTAAATGCACGAATAATACCAGATGAAGTCAGAAATTGTTGAAATTTTGTGATGTGCCTTTGAATGGTGCATTTTGAACACACAAAAAGTATGGAGTTCAAATAAGTTCAAAAAAATTGAAATCCCTTTGTAAGAGATGAGTTCTCGTTCGAAATGCTGATACTTCGAGAGAGATTGTCCGTTTTGTACACGAAGTGCATCCAGTTTTTGTCGTAGCCCTCTCAACATTTTAAAACATGCTATGTTGGTGAAATAATGATAGCATGCCAACTTTCAACATTTTGAGAGTTCATTTGTAGTGCTTTTCAATTTCAGGGTCAACTAGCTCAAAAAAAATAAGTAAATGCACGAATAATACCAAATAAAGTCAGAAATTGCTGAAATTTTGTGATGTGCCTTTGAATGGTGAATTTTGCACACACAATAATTATGGAGTTCAAATAAGTTCAAAAAAATTAAATCCCTTTGTAAGAGATGAGTTGTCGTCTGAAACGCTCAGACTTCGAGAGAGATTGTCCGTTTTGTACACGAAGTGCATCCAGTTTTTGTCGTTGCCCTCTCCACTTTTTAAGACATGCTATGTGGGTGAAATGATGATAGCATGCCAACTTTCAACATTTTCAGAGTTCATTTGTACTGCTTTTCAATTTCAGGGTCAACTAGCTCAAAAAAAAGTAAATGCACGAATAATACCAGATGAAGTCAGAAATTGTTGAAATTTTGTGATTTGCCTTTGAATGGTGCATTTTGCACACACAAAAAGTATGGAGTTCAAATAAGTTCAAAAAAATTGAAATCCCTTTGTAAGAGATGAGTTCTCGTTCGAAACGCTGATACTTCAAGAGAGATTGTCCGTATTGTAGATGACGTGCATCCAGTTTTTGTCTTAGCCCTCTCAACTTATTAACACATGCTATGTGGGTGAAATGATGATAGCATGCCAACTTTCAACATTTTCAGAGTTCATTTGTAGTGCTTTTCAATTTCAGGGTCAACTAGCTCAAAAAAAATAAGTAAATGCACGAATAATACCAAATAAAGTCAGAAATTGCTGAAATTTTGTGATGTGCCTTTGAATGGTGAATTTTGCACACACAATAATTATGGAGTTCAAATAAGTTCAAAAAAATTAAATCCCTTTGTAAGAGATGAGTTGTCGTCTGAAACGCTCAGACTTCGAGAGAGATTGTCCGTTTTGTACACGAAGTGCATCCAGTTTTTGTCGTTGCCCTCTCCACTTTTTAAGACATGCTATGTGGGTGAAATGATGATAGCATGCCAACTTTCAACATTTTCAGAGTTCATTTGTACTGCTTTTCAATTTCAGGGTCAACTAGCTCAAAAAAAAGTAAATGCACGAAGAATACCAAATGAAGTCAGAAATTGTTGAAATTTTGTGATTTGCCTTTGAATGGTGCATTTTGCACACACAAAAAGTATGGAGTTCAAATAAGTTCAAAAAAATTGAAATCCCTTTGTAAGAGATGAGTTCTCGTTCGAAACGCTGATACTTCAAGAGAGATTGTCCGTATTGTAGATGACGTGCATCCAATTTTTGTCTTAGCCCTCTCAACTTATTAACACATGCTATGTGGGTGAAATGATGATAGCATGCCAACTTTCAACATTTTCAGAGTTCATTTGTAGTGCTTTTCAATTTCAGGGTCAACTAGCTCAAAAAAAATAAGTAAATGCACGAAGAAGACCAAATGATGTCAGAAATTTTTGAAATTTTGTGATGTGCTTTTGAATGGTGCATTTTGAACACACAAAAAGTATGGAGTTCAAATAAGTTCAAAAAAAATTAAATCCCTTCGTAAGAGATGAGTTCTCGTCCAAAACGCTCAGACTTCGAGAGAGATTGTCCGTTTTGTAGACGAAGTGCATCCAGTTTTTGTCGTAGCCCTCTCAACTTTTTAACACATGCTATGTGGGTGAAATGATGATAGCATGCCAACTTTCAACATTTTCAGAGTTCATTTGTAGTGCTTTTCAATTTCAGGGTCAACTAGCTCAAAAAAAAATTAGTAAATGCACGAAGAATACCAAATGAAGTCAGAAATTGTTGAAATTTTCTGATGTGCCCTTGAATGGTGCATTTTGAACACACAAAAAGAATGGAGTTCAAATAAGGTAAAAAAAATGAAATCCCCTTGTAAGAGATGAGTTCTCGTTCGAAACGCTAATACTTCGAGAGAGATTGTCCGTTTTGTACACGAAGTGCATCCAGTTTTTGTCGTAGCCCTCTCAACTTTTTAACACATGCTATGTGGGTGAAATGATGATAGCGTGCCAACTTTCAACATTTTCAGAGTTCATTTGTACTGCTTTTCAATTTTAGGGTCAACTAGCTCAAAAAAAAAGTAAATGCACTAAGAATACCAAATGAAGTCAGAAATTGTTGAAATTTTGTGATGTGCCTTTGAATGGTGCATTTTGCACACACAAAAAGTATGGAGTTTACATAAGTTCAAAAAAATTAAATCCCTTTGTAAGAGATGAGTTCTCGTTCGAAACGCTGATACTTCGAGAGAGATTGTCCGTATTGTACACGAAGTGCATCCAGTTTTTGTCGTAGCCCTCTCAACTTTTTAACACATGCTATGTGGGTGAAATGCTGATAGCATGCCAACTTTCATCATTCTCAGAGTTCATTTGTAATGCTTTTCAATTTCAGGGTCAACTAGCTCAAAAAAAATTAGTAAATGCACGAATAATACCAAATAAAGTCAGAAATTGTTGAAATTTTGTGATGTGCCTTTGAATGGTGAATTTTGCACACACAATAATTATGGAGTTCAAATAAGTTCAAAAAAATTAAATCCCTTTGTAAGAGATGAGTTCTCGTCCGAAACGCTCACACTTCGAGAGAGATTGTCCGTTTTGTACACGAAGTGCATCCAGTTTTTGTCGTAGCCCTCTCCACTTTTTAACACATGCTATGTGGGTGAAATGATGATAGCATGCCAACTTTCAACATTTTCAGAGTTCATTTGTAGTCCTTTTCAATTTCTGGGTCAACTAGCTCAAAAAAAATAAGTAAATGCACGAATAATACCAAATAAAGTCAGAAATTGTTGAAATTTTGTGATGTGCCTTTGAATGGTGAATTTTGCACACACAATAATTATGGAGTTCAAATAAGTTCAAAAAAATTAAATCCCTTTGTAAGAGATGAGTTGTCGTCTGAAACGCTCAGACTTCGAGAGAGATTGTGCGTTTTGTACACGAAGTGCATCCAGTTTTTGTCGTAGCCCTCTCCACTTTTTAACACATGCTATGTGGGTGAAATGATGATAGCATGCCAACTTTCAACATTTTCAGAGTTCATTTGTACTGCTTTTCAATTTCAGGGCAACTAGCTCAAAAAAAAGTAAATGCACGAAGAATACCAAATGAAGTCAGAAATTGTTGAAATTTTGTGATGTGCCTTTGAATGGTGCATTTTGCACACACAAAAAGTATGGAGTTTAAATAAGTTCAAAAAAATTGAAATCCCTTTGTAAGAGATGAGTTCTCGTTCGAAACGCTGATACTTCAAGAGAGATTGTCCGTATTGTACACGAAGTGCATCCAGTTTTTGTCGTAGCCCTCTCAACTTTTTAACACATGCTATGTGGGTGAAATGATGATAGCATGCCAACTTTCAACATTTTTAGAGTTCATTTGTACTGCTTTTCAATTTTAGGGTCAACTAGCTCAAAAAAAAAGTAAATGCACTAAGAATACCAAATGAAGTCAGAAATTGTTGAAATTTTGTGATGTGCCTTTGAATGGTGCATTTTGCACACACAAAAAGTATGGAGTTTACATAAGTTCAAAAAAATTAAATCCCTTTGTAAGAGATGAGTTCTCGTTCGAAACGCTGATACTTCGAGAGAGATTGTCCGTATTGTACACGAAGTGCATCCAGTTTTTGTCGTAGCCCTCTCAACTTTTTAACACATGCTATGTGGGTGAAATGCTGATAGCATGCCAACTTTCATCATTCTCAGAGTTCATTTGTAATGCTTTTCAATTTCAGGGTCAACTAGCTCAAAAAAAATTAGTAAATGCACGAATAATACCAAATAAAGTCAGAATTTGTTGAAATTTTGTGATGTGCCTTTGAATGGTGAATTTTGCACACACAATAATTATGGAGTTCAAATAAGTTCAAAAAAATTAAATCCCTTTGTAAGAGATGAGTTCTCGTCCGAAACGCTCACACTTCGAGAGAGATTGTCCGTTTTGTACACGAAGTGCATCCAGTTTTTGCCGTAGCCCTCTCAACTTTTTAACACATGCTTTGTGGGTGAAATGATGATATCATGCCAACTTTCAACATTTTGAGAGTTTATTTGTAGTGCTTTTCAATTTCAGGGTCAACTAGCTCAAAAAAAAAAAAGTAAATGCACGAAGAATACCAAATGAAGTCAGAAATTGTTGAAATTTTGTGATCTGCCTTCGAATGGTGCATTTTGCACACACAAAAAGTATGGAGTTTAAATAAGTTCAAAAAAATGAAATCCCTTTGTAAGAGATGAGTTCTCGTTCGAAACGCTGATACTTCGAGAGAGATTGTCCGTTTTGTACACGAAGTGCATCTAGTTTTTGTTGTAGCCCTCTCAACTTTTTAACACATGCTATGTGGGTGAAATGATGATAGCATGCCAACTTTCAACATTTTCAGAGTTCATTTGTAGTGCTTTTCAATTTCAGGGTCAACTAGCTCAAAAAAAATTAGTAAATGCATGAAGAATACCAAATGAAGTCAGAAATTGTTCAAATTTTGTGATGTGCCTTTGAATGGTGCATTTTGAACACACAAAAAGTATGGAGTTTAAATAAGTTCAAGAAAATGAAATCCCTTTGTAAGAGATGAGTTCTCGTTCGAAACACTGATATTTCGAGAGAGATTGTCCGTTTTGTACACGAAGTGCATCCAGTTTTTGTCGTAGCCCTCTCAACTTTTTAACACATGCTATGTGGGTGAAATGATGATAGCATGCCAACTTTCATCATTCTCAGAGTTCATTTGTAATGCTTTTCAATTTCAGGGTCAACTAGCTCAAAAAAAATTAATAAATGCACGAAGAATACCAAATGAAGTCAGAAATTGTTGAAATTTTGTGATGTGCCTTTGAATGATGCATTTTGCACACACAAAAAGTATGGAGTTCAAATAAGTTCAAAAAAATTATGTCCCTTTGTAAGAGATGAGTTCTCGTTCGAAACGCTGATACTTCGAGAGAGATTGTCCGTTTTGTACACGAAGTGCATCCAGTTTTTGTTGTAGCCCTCTCAACTTTTTAACACATGCTATGTGGGTGAAATGATGATAGCGTGCCAACTTTCAACATTTTCAGAGGTCATTTGTACTGCTTTTCAATTTCAGGGTCAACTAGCTCAAAAAAAAAAGTAAATGCACGAAGAATACCAAATGAAGTCAGAAATTGTTGAAATTTTGTGATGTTCCTTTGAATGGTGCATTTTGCACACACAAAAAGTATGGAGTTCAAATAAGTTCAAAAAAATTGAAATCCCTTTGTAAGAGATGAGTTCTCGTTCGAAACGCTGATACTTCGAGAGAGATTGTCCGTTTTGTACACGAAGTGCATCCAGTTTTTGTTGTAGCCCTCTCAACTTTTTAACACATGCTATGTGGGTGAAATGATGATAGCGTGCCAACTTTCAACATTTTCAGAGTTCATTTGTACTGCTTTTCAATTTCAGGGTCAACTAGCTCAAAAAAAAAGTAAATGCACGAATAATACCAGATGAAGTCAGAAATTGTTGAAATTTTGTGATGTGCCTTTGAATGGTGCATTTTGAACACACAAAAAGTATGGAGTTCAAATAAGTTCGAAAAAATTGAAATCCCTTTGTAAGAGATGAGTTCTCGTTCGAAATGCTGATACTTCGAGAGAGATTGTCCGTTTTGTACACGAAGTGCATCCAGTTTTTGTCGTAGCCCTCTCAACATTTTAAAACATGCTATGTTGGTGAAATAATGATAGCATGCCAACTTTCAACATTTTGAGAGTTCATTTGTAGTGCTTTTTAATTTCAGGGTCAACTAGCTCAAAAAAAATAAGTAAATGCACGAATAATACCAAATAAAGTCAGAAATTGCTGAAATTTTGTGATGTGCCTTTGAATGGTGAATTTTGCACACACAATAATTATGGAGTTCAAATAAGTTCAAAAAAATTAAATCCCTTTGTAAGAGATGAGTTGTCGTCTGAAACGCTCAGACTTTGAGAGAGATTGTCCGTTTTGTACACGAAGTGCATCCAGTTTTTGTCGTTGCCCTCTCCACTTTTTAAGACATGCTATGTGGGTGAAATGATGATAGCATGCCAACTTTCAACATTTTCAGAGTTCATTTGTACTGCTTTTCAATTTCAGGGTCAACTAGCTCAAAAAAAAGTAAATGCACGAATAATACCAGATGAAGTCAGAAATTGTTGAAATTTTGTGATTTGCCTTTGAATGGTGCATTTTGCACACACAAAAAGTATGGAGTTCAAATAAGTTCAAAAAAATTGAAATCCCTTTGTAAGAGATGAGTTCTCGTTCGAAACGCTGATACTTCAAGAGAGATTGTCCGTATTGTAGATGACGTGCATCCAGTTTTTGTCTTAGCCCTCTCAACTTATTAACACATGCTATGTGGGTGAAATGATGATAGCATGCCAACTTTCAACATTTTCAGAGTTCATTTGTAGTGCTTTTCAATTTCAGGGTCAACTAGCTCAAAAAAAATAAGTAAATGCACGAATAATACCAAATAAAGTCAGAAATTGCTGAAATTTTGTGATGTGCCTTTGAATGGTGAATTTTGCACACACAATAATTATGGAGTTCAAATAAGTTCAAAAAAATTAAATCCCTTTGTAAGAGATGAGTTGTCGTCTGAAACGCTCAGACTTCGAGAGAGATTGTCCGTTTTGTACACGAAGTGCATCCAGTTTTTGTCGTTGCCCTCTCCACTTTTTAAGACATGCTATGTGGGTGAAATGATGATAGCATGCCAACTTTCAACATTTTCAGAGTTCATTTGTACTGCTTTTCAATTTCAGGGTCAACTAGCTCAAAAAAAAGTAAATGCACGAAGAATACCAAATGAAGTCAGAAATTGTTGAAATTTTGTGATTTGCCTTTGAATGGTGCATTTTGCACACACAAAAAGTATGGAGTTCAAATAAGTTCAAAAAAATTGAAATCCCTTTGTAAGAGATGAGTTCTCGTTCGAAACGCTGATACTTCAAGAGAGATTGTCCGTATTGTAGATGACGTGCATCCAATTTTTGTCTTAGCCCTCTCAACTTATTAACACATGCTATGTGGGTGAAATGATGATAGCATGCCAACTTTCAACATTTTCAGAGTTCATTTGTAGTGCTTTTCAATTTCAGGGTCAACTAGCTCAAAAAAAATAAGTAAATGCACGAAGAAGACCAAATGATGTCAGAAATTTTTGAAATTTTGTGATGTGCTTTTGAATGGTGCATTTTGAACACACAAAAAGTATGGAGTTCAAATAAGTTCAAAAAAAATTAAATCCCTTCGTAAGAGATGAGTTCTCGTCCGAAACGCTCAGACTTCGAGAGAGATTGTCCGTTTTGTAGACGAAGTGCATCCAGTTTTTGTCGTAGCCCTCTCAACTTTTTAACACATGCTATGTGGGTGAAATGATGATAGCATGCCAACTTTCAACATTTTCAGAGTTCATTTGTAGTGCTTTTCAATTTCAGGGTCAACTAGCTCAAAAAAAAATTAGTAAATGCACGAAGAATACCAAATGAAGTCAGAAATTGTTGAAATTTTCTGATGTGCCCTTGAATGGTGCATTTTGAACACACAAAAAGAATGGAGTTCAAATAAGGTAAAAAAAATGAAATCCCCTTGTAAGAGATGAGTTCTCGTTCGAAACGCTAATACTTCGAGAGAGATTGTCCGTTTTGTACACGAAGTGCATCCAGTTTTTGTCGTAGCCCTCTCAACTTTTTAACACATGCTATGTGGGTGAAATGATGATAGCGTGCCAACTTTCAACATTTTCAGAGTTCATTTGTACTGCTTTTCAATTTTAGGGTCAACTAGCTCAAAAAAAAAGTAAATGCACTAAGAATACCAAATGAAGTCAGAAATTGTTGAAATTTTGTGATGTGCCTTTGAATGGTGCATTTTGCACACACAAAAAGTATGGAGTTTACATAAGTTCAAAAAAATTAAATCCCTTTGTAAGAGATGAGTTCTCGTTCGAAACGCTGATACTTCGAGAGAGATTGTCCGTATTGTACACGAAGTGCATCCAGTTTTTGTCGTAGCCCTCTCAACTTTTTAACACATGCTATGTGGGTGAAATGCTGATAGCATGCCAACTTTCATCATTCTCAGAGTTCATTTGTAATGCTTTTCAATTTCAGGGTCAACTAGCTCAAAAAAAATTAGTAAATGCACGAATAATACCAAATAAAGTCAGAAATTGTTGAAATTTTGTGATGTGCCTTTGAATGGTGAATTTTGCACACACAATAATTATGGAGTTCAAATAAGTTCAAAAAAATTAAATCCCTTTGTAAGAGATGAGTTCTCGTCCGAAACGCTCACACTTCGAGAGAGATTGTCCGTTTTGTACACGAAGTGCATCCAGTTTTTGTCGTAGCCCTCTCCACTTTTTAACACATGCTATGTGGGTGAAATGATGATAGCATGCCAACTTTCAACATTTTCAGAGTTCATTTGTAGTCCTTTTCAATTTCAGGGTCAACTAGCTCAAAAAAAATAAGTAAATGCACGAATAATACCAAATAAAGTCAGAAATTGTTGAAATTTTGTGATGTGCCTTTGAATGGTGAATTTTGCACACACAATAATTATGGAGTTCAAATAAGTTCAAAAAAATTAAATCCCTTTGTAAGAGATGAGTTGTCGTCTGAAACGCTCAGACTTCGAGAGAGATTGTCCGTTTTGTACACGAAGTGCATCCAGTTTTTGTCGTAGCCCTCTCCACTTTTTAACACATGCTATGTGGGTGAAATGATGATAGCATGCCAACTTTCAACATTTTCAGAGTTCATTTGTACTGCTTTTCAATTTCAGGGCAACTAGCTCAAAAAAAAGTAAATGCACGAAGAATACCAAATGAAGTCAGAAATTGTTGAAATTTTGTGATGTGCCTTTGAATGGTGCATTTTGCACACACAAAAAGTATGGAGTTTAAATAAGTTCAAAAAAATTGAAATCCCTTTGTAAGAGATGAGTTCTCGTTCGAAACGCTGATACTTCAAGAGAGATTGTCCGTATTGTACACGAAGTGCATCCAGTTTTTGTCGTAGCCCTCTCAACTTTTTAACACATGCTATGTGGGTGAAATGATGATAGCATGCCAACTTTCAACATTTTCAGAGTTCATTTGTAGTGCTTTTCAATTTCAGGGTCAACTAGCTCAAAAAAATAAGTAAATGCACGAAGAAGACCAAATGAAGTCAGAATTTTTTTATATTTTGTGATGTGCTTTTGAATGGTGCATTTTGAACACACAAAAAGTATGGAGTTCATATAAGTTCAAAAAAATGAAATCCCTTCGTAAGAGATGAGTTCTCGTTCGAAACGGTGATACTTCGAGAGATATTGTCCGTTTTGTAGACGAAGTGCATCCAGTTTTTGTCGTAGCCCTCTCAACTTTTTAACACATGCTATGTGGGTGAAATGATGATATCAAGCCAACTTTCAACATTTTTAGAGTTCATTTATAGTGGTTTTCGATTTCAGGGTCAACTAGCTCAAAAAAAAGTAAATGCACGAATAATACCAAATGAAGTCAGAAATTGTTGAAATTTTGTGATGTGACTTTGAATGGTGCATTTTGCAAACACAAAAAGTATGGAGTTCAAATAAGTTCAAAAAATGAAATCCCTTTGTAAGAGATGAGTTCTCGTTCGAAACGCTGATACTTCGAGAGAGATTGTCCGTTTTGTACACGAAGTGCACCCAGTTTTTGCCGTAGCCCTCTCAACTTTTTAACACATGCTTTGTGGGTGAAATGATGATATCATGCCAACTTTCAACATTTTTAGAGTTCATTTGTAGTGCTTTTCAATTTCAGGGTCAACTAGCTCAAAAAAATTTAGTAAATGCACGAAGAATACCAGATGAAGTCAGAAATTGTTGAAATTTTGTGATGTGCCTTTGAATGGTGCATTTTGAACACACAAAAAGTATGGAGTTTAAATATGTTCAAAAAAATGAAATCCCTTTGTAAGAGATGAGTTCTCGTTTGAAACGCTGATACTTCGAGAGAGATTGTCCGTTTTGTACACGAAGTGCATCCAGTTTTTGTTGTAGCCCTCTCAACTTTTTAACACATGCTATGTGGGTGAAATGATGATAGCATGCCAACTTTCAACATTTTTAGAGTTCATTTGTAGTGCTTTTCAATTTCAGGGTCAACTAGCTCAAAAAAAATTAGTAAATGCATGAAGAATACCAAATGAAGTCAGAAATTGTTCAAATTTTGTGATGTGCCTTTGAATGGTGCATTTTGAACACACAAAAAGTATGGAGTTTAAATAAGTTCAAGAAAATGAAATCCCTTTGTAAGAGATGAGTTCTCGTTCGAAACACTGATATTTCGAGAGAGATTGTCCGTTTTGTACACGAAGTGCATCCAGTTTTTGTCGTAGCCCTCTCAACTTTTTAACACATGCTATGTGGGTGAAATGATGATAGCATGCCAACTTTCATCATTCTCAGAGTTCATTTGTAATGCTTTTCAATTTCAGGGTCAACTAGCTCAAAAAAAATTAATAAATGCACGAAGAATACCAAATGAAGTCAGAAATTGTTGAAATTTTGTGATGTGCCTTTGAATGATGCATTTTGCACACACAAAAAGTATGGAGTTCAAATAAGTTCAAAAAAATTATGTCCCTTTGTAAGAGATGAGTTCTCGTTCGAAACGCTGATACTTCGAGAGAGATTGTCCGTTTTGTACACGAAGTGCATCCAGTTTTTGTTGTAGCCCTCTCAACTTTTTAACACATGCTATGTGGGTGAAATGATGATAGCGTGCCAACTTTCAACATTTTCAGAGGTCATTTGTACTGCTTTTCAATTTCAGGGTCAACTAGCTCAAAAAAAAAGTAAATGCACGAAGAATACCAAATGAAGTCAGAAATTGTTGAAATTTTGTGATGTTCCTTTGAATGGTGCATTTTGCACACACAAAAAGTATGGAGTTCAAATAAGTTCAAAAAAATTGAAATCCCTTTGTAAGAGATGAGTTCTCGTTCGAAACGCTGATACTTCGAGAGAGATTGTCCGTTTTGTACACGAAGTGCATCCAGTTTTTGTTGTAGCCCTCTCAACTTTTTAACACATGCTATGTGGGTGAAATGATGATAGCGTGCCAACTTTCAACATTTTCAGAGTTCATTTGTACTGCTTTTCAATTTCAGGGTCAACTAGCTCAAAAAAAAAGTAAATGCACGAATAATACCAGATGAAGTCAGAAATTGTTGAAATTTTGTGATGTGCCTTTGAATGGTGCATTTTGAACACACAAAAAGTATGGAGTTCAAATAAGTTCAAAAAAATTGAAATCCCTTTGTAAGAGATGAGTTCTCGTTCGGAACGCTGATACTTCGAGAGAGATTGTCCGTTTTGTACACGAAGTGCATCCAGTTTTTGTCGTAGCCCTCTCAACTTTTTAAAACATGCTATGTTGGTGAAATAATGATAGCATGCCAACTTTCAACATTTTGAGAGTTCATTTGTAGTGCTTTTCAATTTCAGGGTCAACTAGCTCAAAAAAAATAAGTAAATGCACGAATAATACCAAATAAAGTCAGAAATTGCTGAAATTTTGTGATGTGCCTTTGAATGGTGAATTTTGCACACACAATAATTATTGAGTTCAAATAAGTTCAAAAAAATTAAATCCCTTTGTAAGAGATGAGTTGTCGTCTGAAACGCTCAGACTTCGAGAGAGATTGTCCGTTTTGTACACGAAGTGCATCCAGTTTTTGTCGTTGCCCTCTCCACTTTTTAAGACATGCTATGTGGGTGAAATGATGATAGCATGCCAACTTTCAACATTTTCAGAGTTCATTTGTACTGCTTTTCAATTTCAGGGTCAACTAGCTCAAAAAAAAGTAAATGCACAAAGAATACCAAATGAAGTCAGAAATTGTTGAAATTTTGTGATTTGCCTTTGAATGGTGCATTTTGCACACACAAAAAGTATGGAGTTCAAAGAAGTTCAAAAAAATTGAAATCGCTTTGTAAGAGATGAGTTCTCGTTCGAAACGCTGATACTTCAAGAGAGATTGTCCGTATTGTAGATGACGTGCATCCAATTTTTGTCGTAGCCCTCTCAACTTATTAACACATGCTATGTGGGTGAAATGATGATAGCATGCCAACTTTCAACATTTTCAGAGTTCATTTGTAGTGCTTTTCAATTTCAGGGTCAACTAGCTCAAAAAAAATAAGTAAATGCACGAAGAAGACCAAATGATGTCAGAAATTTTTGAAATTTTGTGATGTGCTTTTGAATGGTGCATTTTGAACACACAAAAAGTATGGAGTTCAAATAAGTTCAAAAAAAATTAAATCCCTTCGTAAGAGATGAGTTCTCGTCCGAAACGCTCAGACTTCGAGAGAGATTGTCCGTTTTGTAGACGAAGTGCATCCAGTTTTTGTCGTAGCCCTCTCAACTTTTTAACACATGCTATGTGGGTGAAATGATGATAGCATGCCAACTTTCAACATTTTCAGAGTTCATTTGTAGTGCTTTTCAATTTCAGGGTCAACTAGCTCAAAAAAAAATTAGTAAATGCACGAAGAATACCAAATGAAGTCAGAAATTGTTGAAATTTTGTTATGTGCCTTTGAATGGTGCATTTTGCACACACAAAAATCATGGAGTTTAAATAAGTTCAAAAAATTGAAATCCCTTTGTAAGAGATGAGTTCTCGTTTGAAACGCTGATACTTCGAGAGAGATTGTCAGTATTGTACACGAAGTGCATCCAGTTTTTGTCGTAGCCCTCTCAACTTTTAAACACATGCTATGTGGGTGAAATGATGATAGCATGCCAACTTTCAACATTTTTAGAGTTCATTTGTAGTGCTTTTCAATTTCAGGGTCAACTAGCTCAAAAAAAATAAGTAAATGCACGAATAATACCAAATGAAGTCAGAAATTGTTGAAATTTTGTGATGAGCCTTTGAATGGTGCATTTTGCACACACAAAAAGTATGGAGTTCAAATAAGTTCAAAAAATGAAATCCCTTTGTAAGAGATGACTTCGCGTCCGAAACGCTGATAATTCGAGAGAGATTGTCCGTTTTGTACACGAAGTGCATCCAGTTTTTGTCGTAGCCCTCTCAACTTTTTAACACATGCTATGTGGGTGAAATGATGATAGCATGCCAACTTTCAACATTTTCAGAGTTCATTTGTAGTGCTTTTCAATTTCAGGGACAACTAGCTCAAAAAAATAGTAAATGCACGAAGAATACCAAATGAAGTCAGAAATTGTTGAAATTTTGTGATGTGCCTTTGAATGGTGCATTTTGAACACACAAAAAGTATGGAGTTTAAATAAGTTCAAAAAAACGAAATCCCTTTGTAAGAGATGAGTTTTCGTTCGAAACGCTGATACTTCGAGAGAGATTGTCCGTTTTGTACACGAAGTGCATCCAGTTTTTGTCGTAGCCCTCTCAACTTTTTAACACACGCTATGTGGGTGAAATGATGATAGCATGCCAACTTTCAATGTTTTCAGAGTTCATTTGTAGTGCTTTTCAATTTCAGGGTCAACTAGCTCAAAAAAAAAGTAAATGCACGAAGAATACCAAATGAAGTCAGAAATTGTTGAAATTTTCTGATGTGCCTTTGAATGGTGCATTTTGCACACACAAAAAGTATGGAGTTCAAATAAGTTCAAAAAAATTAAGTCCCTTTGTAAGAGATGAGTTCTCGTTCGAAACGTTGATATTTCGAGAGAGATTGTCCGTTTTGTACACGAAGTGCATCCAGTTTTTGTCGTAGCCCTCTCAACTTTTTAACACATGCTATGTGGGTGAAATGATGATAGCATGCCAACTTTCAACATTCTCAGAGCTCATTTGTAGTGCTTTTCAATTTCAGGGTCAACTAGCTCAAAAAAAAGTAAATGCACGAAGAATACCAAATGAAGTCAGAAATTGTTGAAATTTTGTGATGTGCCTTTGAATGGTGCATTTTGCACACACAAAAAGTATGGAGTTCAAATAAGTTCAAAAAATTAAAGTCCCTTTGTAAGAGATGAGTTTTCGTTCGAAACGCTGATACATCGAGAGAGATTGTCCGTTTTGCACACGATGTGCATCCAGTTTTTGTCGTAGCCTTCTCAACTTTTTAACACATGCTATGTGGGTGAAATAATGATAGCATGCCAACTTTCAACATTTTCAGAGTTCATTTTAGTGCTTTTCAATTTCAGGGTCAACTAGCTCAAAAAAAAAATAAGTAAATGCACGAAGAATACCAAATGAAGTCAGAAATTGTTGAAATTTTGTGATGTGCCCTTGAATGGTGAATTTTGCACACACAAAAATTATGGAGTTCAAATAAGTTCAAAAAAATTAAATCCCTTTGTAAGAGATGAGTTCTTGTTCGAAACGCTGATACTTCGAGAGAGATTGTCCGTTTTGTACACGAAGTGCATCCAGTTTTTGTCGTAGCCCTCTCAACTTTTTAACACATTCTATGTGGGTGAAATTATGATAGCAGGCCAACTTTCAACATTTTGAGAGTTTATTTGTAGTGCTTTTCAATTTCAGGGTCAACTAGCTCAAAAAAAAAGTAAATGCACGAAGAATACCAAATGAAGTCAGAAATTGTTGAAATTTTGTGATATGCCTTCGAATGGTGCATTTTGCACACACAAAAAGTATGGAGTTTAAATAAGTTCAAAAAAATTGAAATCCCTTTGTAAGAGTTGAGTTCTCGTTCGAAACGCTGATACTTTGAGAGAGATTGTCCGTTTTGTACACGAAGTGCATCCAGTTTTTGTCGTAGCCCTCTCAACTTTGTAACACATGCTATGTGGGTGAAATGATGATAGCATGCCAACTTTCAACATTTTCAGAGTTCATTTGTAGTTCTTTTCAATTTCAGGGTCAACTAGCTCAAAAAAATTAGTAAATGCACGAAGAATACCAAATGAAGTCAGAAATTGTTGAAATTTTGTGATGAGCCTTTGAATGGTGCATTTTGCACACACAAAAAGTATGGAGTTCAAATAAGTTCAAAAAATGAAATCCCCTTGTAAGAGATGACTTCTCGTCCGAAACGGTGATAATTCGAGAGAGATTGTCCGTTTTGTACACGAAGTGCATCCAGTTTTTGTCGTAGCCCTCTCAACTTTTTAACACATGCTATGTGGGTGAAATGATGATAGCATGCCAACTTTCAACATTTTCAGAGTTCATTTGTAGTGCTTTTCAATTTCAGGGTCAACTAGCTCAAAAAAAAATAGTAAATGCACGAAGAATACCAAATGAAGTCAGAAATTTTTGAAATTTTGTGATGTGCCTTTGAATGGTGCATTTTGAACACACAAAAAGTATGGAGTTTAAATAAGTTCAAAAAAACGAAATCCCTTTGTAAGAGATGAGTTTTCGTTCGAAACGCTGATACTTCGAGAGAGATTGTCCGTTTTGTACACGAAGTGCATCCAGTTTTTGTCGTAGCCCTCTCAACTTTTTAACACACGCTATGTGGGTGAAATGATGATAGCATGCCAACTTTCAACATTTTCAGAGTTCATTTGTAGTGCTTTTCAATTTCAGGGTCAACTAGCTCAAAAAAAAAGTAAATGCACGAAGAATACCAAATGAAGTCAGAAATTGTTGAAATTTTCTGATGTGCCTTTGAATGGTGCATTTTGCACACACAAAAAGTATGGAGTTCAAATAAGTTCAAAAAAATTAAGTCCCTTTGTAAGAGATGAGTTCTCGTTCGAAACGCTGATATTTCGAGAGAGATTGTCCGTTTTGTAGACGAAGTGCATCCAGTTTTTGTCGTAGCCCTCTCAACTTTTTAACACATGCTATGTGGGTGAAATGATGATAGCATGCCAACTTTCAACATTTTTAGAGTTCATTTGTAGTGCTTTTAAATTTCAGGGTCAACTAGCTCAAAAAAAAATTAGTAAATGCACGAAGAATACCAAATGAAGTCAGAAATTGTTGAAATTTTCTGATGTGCCCTTGAATGGTGCATTTTGAACACACAAAAAGAATGGATTTCAAATAAGGTAAAAAAAATGAAATCCCTTTGTAAGAGATGAGTTCTCGTTCGAAACGCTAATACTTCGAGAGAGATTGTCCGTTTTGTACACGAAGTGCATCCAGTTTTTGTCGTATCCCTCTCAACTTTTTAACACATGCTATGTGGGTGAAATGATGATAGCGTGCCAACTTTCAACATTTTCAGAGTTCATTTGTACTGCTTTTCAATTTCAGGGTCAACTAGCTCAAAAAAAAACTAAATGCACTAAGAATACCAAATGAAGTCAGAAATTGTTGAAATTTTGTGATGTGCCTTTGAATGGTGCATTTTGCACACACAAAAAGTATGGAGTTTACATAAGTTCAAAAAAATTAAATCCCTTTGTAAGAGATGAGTTCTCGTTCGAAACGCTGATACTTCGAGAGAGATTGTCCGTTTTGTACACGAAGTGCATCCAGTTTTTGTCGTAGCCCTCTCAACTTTTTAACACATGCTATGTGGGTGAAATGATGATAGCATGGCAACTTTCAACATTTTCAGAGTTCATTTGTAATGCTTTTCAATTTCAGGGTCAACTAGCTCAAAAAAAATTAGTAAATGCATGAAGAATACCAAATGAAGTCAGAAATTGTTGAAATTTTGTGATGTGCCTTTGAATGGTGCATTTTGCACACACAAAAAGTATGGAGTTTAAATATGTTCAAAAAAATTGAAATCCCTTTGTAAGAGATGAGTTCTCGTTCGAAACGCTGATACTTCGAGAGAGATTGTCCGTATTGTACACGAAGTGCATCCAGTTTTTGTCGTAGCCCTCTCAACTTTTTAACACATGCTATGTGGGTGAAATGCTGATAGCATGCCAACTTTCATCATTCTCAGAGTTCATTTGTAATGCTTTTCAATTTCAGGGTCAACTAGCTCAAAAAAAATTAGTAAATGCACGAATAATACCAAATAAAGTCAGAAATTGTTGAAACTTTGTGATGTGCCTTTGAATGGTGAATTTTGCACACACAATAATTATGGAGTTCAAATAAGTTCAAAAAAATTAAATCCCTTTGTAAGAGATGAGTTCTCGTCCGAAACGCTCAGACTTCGAGAGAGATTGTCCGTTTTGTACACGAAGTGCATCCAGTTTTTGTCGTAGCCCTCTCAACTTTTTAACACATGCTATGTGGGTGAAATGATGATAGCATGCGAACTTTCAACATTTTCAGAGTTCGTTTGTACTGCTTTTCAATTTCAGGGTCAACTAGCTCAAAAAAAAAGTAAATGCACGAAGAATACCAAATGAAGTCAGAAATTGTTGAAATTTTGTGATGTGCCTTTGAATGGTGCATTTTGCACAAACAAAAAGTATGGAGTTTAAATAAGTTCAAAAAAATTAAATCCCTTTGTGAGAGATGAGTTCTCGTTCGAAACGCTGATACTTCGAGAGAGATTCTCCGTTTTGTACACGAAGTGCATCCAGTTTTTGTCGTAGCACTCTCCAATTTTTAACACATGCTATGTGGGTGAAATGATGATAGCATGCCAACTTTCAACATTTTCAGAGTTCATTTGTACTGCTTTTCAAATTCAGGGTCAACTAGCTCAAAAAAAAGTAAATGCACGAAGAATACCAAATGAAGTCAGAAATTGTTGAAATTTTGTTATGTGCCTTTGAATGGTGCATTTTGCACACACAAAAATCATGGAGTTTAAATAAGTTCAAAAAATTGAAATCCCTTTGTAAGAGTTGAGTTCTCGTTTGAAACGCTGATACTTCGAGAGAGATTGTCAGTATTGTACACGAAGTGCATCCAGTTTTTGTCGTAGCCCTCTCAACTTTTAAACACATGCTATGTGGGTGAAATGATGATAGCATGCCAACTTTCAACATTTTTAGAGTTCATTTGTAGTGCTTTTCAATTTCAGGGTCAACTAGCTCAAAAAAAATAAGTAAATGCACGAATAATACCAAATGAAGTCAGAAATTGTTGAAATTTTGTGATGAGCCTTTGAATGGTGCATTTTGCACACACAAAAAGTATGGAGTTCAAATAAGTTCAAAAAATGAAATCCCTTTGTAAGAGATGACTTCGCGTCCGAAACGCTGATAATTCGAGAGAGATTGTCCGTTTTGTACACGAAGTGCATCCAGTTTTTGTCGTAGCCCTCTCAACTTTTTAACACATGCTATGTGGGTGAAATGATGATAGCATGCCAACTTTCAACATTTTCAGAGTTCATTTGTAGTGCTTTTCAATTTCAGGGACAACTAGCTCAAAAAAAATAGTAAATGCACGAAGAATACCAAATGAAGTCAGAAATTGTTGAAATTTTGTGATGTGCCTTTGAATGGTGCATTTTGAACACACAAAAAGTATGGAGTTTAAATAAGTTCAAAAAAACGAAATCCCTTTGTAAGAGATGAGTTTTCGTTCGAAACGCTGATACTTCGAGAGAGATTGTCCGTTTTGTACATGAAGTGCATCCAGTTTTTGTCGTAGCCCTCTCAACTTTTTAACACACGCTATGTGGGTGAAATGATGATAGCATGCCAACTTTCAACGTTTTCAGAGTTCATTTGTAGTGCTTTTCAATTTCAGGGTCAACTAGCTCAAAAAAAAAGTAAATGCACAAAGAATACCAAATGAAGTCAGAAATTGTTGAAATTTTCTGATGTGCCTTTGAATGGTGCATTTTGCACACACAAAAAGTATGGAGTTCAAATAAGTTCAAAAAAATTAAGTCCCTTTGTAAGAGATGAGTTCTCGTTCGAAACGCTGATATTTCGAGAGAGATTGTCCGTTTTGTACACGAAGTGCATCCAGTTTTAGTCGTAGCCCTCTCAACTTTTTAACACATGCTATGTGGGTGAAATGATGATAGCATGCCAACTTTCAACATTCTCAGAGCTCATTTGTAGTGCTTTTCAATTTCAGGGTCAACTAGCTCAAAAAAAAGTAAATGCACGAAGAATACCAAATGAAGTCAGAAATTGTTGAAATTTTGTGATGTGCCTTTGAATGGTGCATTTTGCACACACAAAAAGTATGGAGTTCAAATAAGTTCAAAAAATTAAAGTCCCTTTGTAAGAGATGAGTTTTCGTTCGAAACGCTGATACATCGAGAGAGATTGTCCGTTTTGCACACGATGTGCATCCAGTTTTTGTCGTAGCCTTCTCAACTTTTTAACACATGCTATGTGGGTGAAATAATGATAGCATGCCAACTTTCAACATTTTCAGAGTTCATTTGTAGTGCTTTTCAATTTCAGGGTCAACTAGCTCAAAAAAAAATAAGTAAATGCACGAAGAATACCAAATGAAGTCAGAAATTGTTGAAATTTTGTGATGTGCCCTTGAATGGTGAATTTTGCACACACAAAAATTATGGAGTTCAAATAAGTTCAAAAAAATTAAATCCCTTTGTAAGAGATGAGTTCTCGTTCGAAACGCTGATACTTTGAGAGAGATTGTCCGTTTTGTACACGAAGTGCATCCAGTTTTTGTCGTAGCCCTCTCAACTTTGTAACACATGCTATGTGGGTGAAATGATGATAGCATGCCAACTTTCAACATTTTCAGAGTTCATTTGTAGTTCTTTTCAATTTCAGGGTCAACTAGCTCAAAAAAATTAGTAAATGCACGAAGAATACCAAATGAAGTCAGAAATTGTTGAAATTTTGTGATGAGCCTTTGAATGGTGCATTTTGCACACACAAAAAGTATGGAGTTCAAATAAGTTCAAAAAATGAAATCCCCTTGTAAGAGATGACTTCTCGTCCGAAACGGTGATAATTCGAGAGAGATTGTCCGTTTTGTACACGAAGTGCATCCAGTTTTTGTCGTAGCCCTCTCAACTTTTTAACACATGCTATGTGGGTGAAATGATGATAGCATGCCAACTTTCAACATTTTCAGAGTTCATTTGTAGTGCTTTTCAATTTCAGGGTCAACTAGCTCAAAAAAAAATAGTAAATGCACGAAGAATACCAAATGAAGTCAGAAATTTTTGAAATTTTGTGATGTGCCTTTGAATGGTGCATTTTGAACACACAAAAAGTATGGAGTTTAAATAAGTTCAAAAAAACGAAATCCCTTTGTAAGAGATGAGTTTTCGTTCGAAACACTGATACTTCGAGAGAGATTGTCCGTTTTGTACACGAAGTGCATCCAGTTTTTGTCGTAGCCCTCTCAACTTTTTAACACACGCTATGTGGGTGAAATGATGATAGCATGCCAACTTTCAACATTTTCAGAGTTCATTTGTAGTGCTTTTCAATTTCAGGGTCAACTAGCTCAAAAAAAAAGTAAATGCACGAAGAATACCAAATGAAGTCAGAAATTGTTGAAATTTTCTGATGTGCCTTTGAATGGTGCATTTTGCACACACAAAAAGTATGGAGTTCAAATAAGTTCAAAAAAATTAAGTCCCTTTGTAAGAGATGAGTTCTCGTTCGAAACGCTGATATTTCGAGAGAGATTGTCCGTTTTGTAGACGAAGTGCATCCAGTTTTTGTCGTAGCCCTCTCAACTTTTTAACACATGCTATGTGGGTGAAATGATGATAGCATGCCAACTTTCAACATTTTCAGAGTTCATTTGTAGTGCTTTTAAATTTCAGGGTCAACTAGCTCAAAAAAAAATTAGTAAATGCACGAAGAATACCAAATGAAGTCAGAAATTGTTGAAATTTTCTGATGTGCCCTTGAATGGTGCATTTTGAACACACAAAAAGAATGGAGTTCAAATAAGGTAAAAAAATGAAATCCCTTTGTAAGAGATGAGTTCTCGTTCGAAACGCTAATACTTCGAGAGAGATTGTCCGTTTTGTACACGAAGTGCATCCAGTTTTTGTCGTAGCCCTCTCAACTTTTTAACACATGCTATGTGGGTGAAATGATGATAGCGTGCCAACTTTCAACATTTTCAGAGTTCATTTGTACTGCTTTTCAATTTCAGGGTCAACTAGCTCAAAAAAAAAGTAAATGCACTAAGAATACCAAATGAAGTCAGAAATTGTTGAAATTTTGTGATGTGCCTTTGAATGGTGCATTTTGCACACACAAAAAGTATGGAGTTTACATAAGTTCAAAAAAATTAAATCCCTTTGTAAGAGATGCGTTCTCGTTCGAAACGCTGATACTTCGAGAGAGATTGTCCGTTTTGTACACGAAGTGCATCCAGTTTTTGTCGTAGCCCTCTCAACTTTTTAACACATGCTATGTGGGTGAAATGATGATAGCATGGCAACTTTCAACATTTTCAGAGTTCATTTGTAATGCTTTTCAATTTCAGGGTCAACTAGCTCAAAAAAAATTAGTAAATGCATGAAGAATACCAAATGAAGTCAGAAATTGTTGAAATTTTGTGATGTGCCTTTGAATGGTGCATTTTGCACACACAAAAAGTATGGAGTTTAAATATGTTCAAAAAAATTGAAATCCCTTTGTAACAGATGAGTTCTCGTTCGAAACGCTGATACTTCGAGAGAGATTGTCCATATTGTACACGAAGTGCATCCAGTTTTTGTCGTAGCCCTCTCAACTTTTTAACACATGCTATGTGGGTGAAATGCTGATAGCATGCCAACTTTCATCATTCTCAGAGTTCATTTGTAATGCTTTTCAATTTCAGGGTCAACTAGCTCAAAAAAAATTAGTAAATGCACGAATAATACCAAATAAAGTCAGAAATTGTTGAAATTTTGTGATGTGCCTTTGAATGGTGAATTTTGCACACACAATAATTATGGAGTTCAAATAAGTTCAAAAAAATTAAATCCCTTTGTAAGAGATGAGTTCTCGTCCGAAACGCTCAGACTTCGAGAGAGATTGTCCGTTTTGTACACGAAGTGCATCCAGTTTTTGTCGTAGCCCTCTCAACTTTTTAACACATGCTATGTGGGTGAAATGATGATAGCATGCGAACTTTCAACATTTTCAGAGTTCGTTTGTACTGCTTTTCAATTTCAGGGTCAACTAGCTCAAAAAAAAAGTAAATGCACGAAGAATACCAAATGAAGTCAGAAATTGTTGAAATTTTGTGATGTGCCTTTGAATGGTGCATTTTGCACAAACAAAAAGTATGGAGTTTAAATAAGTTCAAAAAAATTAAATCCCTTTGTGAGAGATGAGTTCTCGTTCGAAACGCTGATACTTCGAGAGAGATTCTCCGTTTTGTACACGAAGTGCATCCAGTTTTTGTCGTAGCACTCTCCACTTTTTAACACATGCTATGTGGGTGAAATGATGATAGCATGCCAACTTTCAACATTTTCAGAGTTCATTTGTACTGCTTTTCAAATTCAGGGTCAACTAGCTCAAAAAAAAGTAAATGCACGAAGAATACCAAATGAAGTCAGAAATTGTTGAAATTTTGTTATGTGCCTTTGAATGGTGCATTTTGCACACACAAAAATCATGGAGTTTAAATAAGTTCAAAAAATTGAAATCCCTTTGTAAGAGATGAGTTCTCGTTTGAAACGCTGATACTTCGAGAGAGATTGTCAGTATTGTACACGAAGTGCATCCAGTTTTTGTCGTAGCCCTCTCAACTTTTAAACACATGCTATGTGGGTGAAATGATGATAGCATGCCAACTTTCAACATTTTTAGAGTTCATTTGTAGTGCTTTTCAATTTCAGGGTCAACTAGCTCAAAAAAAATAAGTAAATGCACGAATAATACCAAATGAAGTCAGAAATTGTTGAAATTTTGTGATGAGCCTTTGAATGGTGCATTTTGCACACACAAAAAGTATGGAGTTCAAATAAGTTCAAAAAATGAAATCCCTTTGTAAGAGATGACTTCGCGTCCGAAACGCTGATAATTCGAGAGAGATTGTCCGTTTTGTACACGAAGTGCATCCAGTTTTTGTCGTAGCCCTCTCAACTTTTTAACACATGCTATGTGGGTGAAATGATGATAGCATGCCAACTTTCAACATTTTCAGAGTTCATTTGTAGTGCTTTTCAATTTCAGGGACAACTAGCTCAAAAAAAATAGTAAATGCACGAAGAATACCAAATGAAGTCAGAAATTGTTGAAATTTTGTGATGTGCCTTTGAATGGTGCATTTTGAACACACAAAAAGTATGGAGTTTAAATAAGTTCAAAAAAACGAAATCCCTTTGTAAGAGATGAGTTTTCGTTCGAAACGCTGATACTTCGAGAGAGATTGTCCGTTTTGTACACGAAGTGCATCCAGTTTTTGTCGTAGCCCTCTCCACTTTTTAACACATGCTATGTGGGTGAAATGATGATAGCATGCCAACTTTCAACATTTTCAGAGTTCATTTGTACTGCTTTTCAATTTCAGGGTCAACTAGCTCAAAAAAAAAGTAAATGCACGAAGAATACCAAATGAAGTCAGAAATTGTTGAAATTTTGTGATGTGCCTTTGAATGGTGCATTTTGCACACACAAAAAGTATGGAGTTTAAATAAGTTCAAAAAAATTGAAATCCCTTTGTAAGAGATGAGTTCTCGTTCGAAACGCTGATACTTCAAGAGAGATTGTCCGTATTGTACACGAAGTGCATCCAGTTTTTGTCGTAGCCCTCTCAACTTTTTAACACATGCTGTGTGGGTGAAATGATGATAGCATGCCAACTTTCAACATTCTCAGAGCTCATTTGTAGTGCTTTTCAATTTCAGGGTCAACTAGCTCAAAAAAAAGTAAATGCACGAAGAATACCAAATGAAGTCAGAAATTGTTGAAATTTTGTGATGTGCCTTTGAATGGTGCATTTTGCACACACAAAAAGTATGGAGTTCAAATAAGTTCAAAAAATTAAAGTCCCTTTGTAAGAGATGAGTTTTCGTTCGAAACGCTGATACATCGAGAGAGATTGTCCGTTTTGCACACGATGTGCATCCAGTTTTTGTCATACCCTTCTCAACTTTTTAACACATGCTATGTGGGTGAAATAATGATAGCATGCCAACTTTCAACATTTTCAGAGTTCATTTGTAGTGCTTTTCAATTTCAGGGTCAACTAGCTCAAAAAAAAAAATAAGTAAATGCACGAAGAATACCAAATGAAGTCAGAAATTGTTGAAATTTTGTGATGTGCCCTTGAATGGTGAATTTTGCACACACAAAAATTATGGAGTTCAAATAAGTTCAAAAAAATTAAATCCCTTTGTAAGAGATGAGTTCTCGTTCGAAACGCTGATACTTCGAGAGAGATTGTCCGTTTTGTACACGAAGTGCATCCAGTTTTTGTCGTAGCCCTCTCAACTTTTTAACACATTCTATGTGGGTGAAATTATGATAGCAGGCCAACTTTCAACATTTTGAGAGTTTATTTGTAGTGCTTTTCAATTTCAGGGTCAACTAGCTCAAAAAAAAAGTAAATGCACGAAGAATACCAAATGAAGTCAGAAATTGTTGAAATTTTGTGATATGCCTTCGAATGGTGCATTTTGCACACACAAAAAGTATGGAGTTTAAATAAGTTCAAAAAAATTGAAATCCCTTTGTAAGAGATGAGTTCTCGTTCGAAACGCTGATATTTTGAGAGAGATTGTCCGTTTTGTACACGAAGTGCATCCAGTTTTTGTCGTAGCCCTCTCAACTTTGTAACACATGCTATGTGGGTGAAATGATGATAGCATGCCAACTTTCAACATTTTCAGAGTTCATTTGTAGTTCTTTTCAATTTCAGGGTCAACTAGCTCAAAAAAATTAGTAAATGCACGAAGAATACCAAATGAAGTCAGAAATTGTTGAAATTTTGTGATGAGCCTTTGAATGGTGCATTTTGCACACACAAAAAGTATGGAGTTCAAATAAGTTCAAAAAATGAAATCCCCTTGTAAGAGATGACTTCTCGTCCGAAACGGTGATAATTCGAGAGAGATTGTCCGTTTTGTACACGAAGTGCATCCAGTTTTTGTCGTAGCCCTCTCAACTTTTTAACACATGCTATGTGGGTGAAATGATGATAGCATGCCAACTTTCAACATTTTCAGAGTTCATTTGTAGTGCTTTTCAATTTCAGGGTCAACTAGCTCAAAAAAAAAAGTAAATGCACGAAGAATACCAAATGAAGTCAGAAATTTTTGAAATTTTGTGATGTGCCTTTGAATGGTGCATTTTGAACACACAAAAAGTATGGAGTTTAAATAAGTTCAAAAAAACGAAATCCCTTTGTAAGAGATGAGTTTTCGTTCGAAACGCTGATACTTCGAGAGAGATTGTCCGTTTTGTACACGAAGTGCATCCAGTTTTTGTCGTAGCCCTCTCAACTTTTTAACACACGCTATGTGGGTGAAATGATGATAGCATGCCAACTTTCAACATTTTCAGAGTTCATTTGTAGTGCTTTTCAATTTCAGGGTCAACTAGCTCAAAAAAAAAGTAAATGCACGAAGAATACCAAATGAAGTCAGAAATTGTTGAAATTTTCTGATGTGCCTTTGAATGGTGCATTTTGCACACACAAAAAGTATGGAGTTCAAATAAGTTCAAAAAAATTAAGTCCCTTCGTAAGAGATGAGTTCTCGTTCGAAACGCTGATATTTCGAGAGAGATTGTCCGTTTTGTACACGAAGTGCATCCAGTTTTTGTCGTAGCCCTCTCAACTTTTTAACACATGCTATGTGGGTGAAATGATGATAGCATGCCAACTTTCAACATTCCCAGAGCTCATTTGTAGTGCTTTTCAATTTCAGGGTCAACTAGCTCAAAAAAAAAGTAAATGCACGAAGAATACCAAATGAAGTCAGAAATTGTTGAAATTTTGTGATGTGCCTTTGAATGGTGCATTTTGCACACACAAAAAGTATGGAGTTCAAATAAGTTCAAAAAATTAAAGTCCCTTTGTAAGAGATGAGTTTTCGTTCGAAACGCTGATACATCGAGAGAGATTGTCCGTTTTGCACACGATGTACATCCAGTTTTTGTCGTAGCCTTCTCAACTTTTTAACACATGCTATGTGGGTGAAATAATGATAGCATGCCAACTTTCAACATTTTCAGAGTTCATTTGTAGTGCTTTTCAATTTCAGGGTCAACTAGCTCAAAAAAAAAAAAGTAAATGCACGAAGAATACCAAATGAAGTCAGAAATTGTTGAAATTTTGTGATGTGCCCTTGAATGGTGAATTTTGCACACACAAAAATTATGGAGTTCAAATAAGTTCAAAAAAATTAAATCCCTTTGTAAGAGATGAGTTCTCGTTCGAAACGCTGATACTTCGAGAGAGATTGTCCGTTTTGTACACGAAGTGCATCCAGTTTTTGTCGTAGCCCTCTCAACTTTTTAACACATTCTATGTGGGTGAAATTATGATAGCAGGCCAACTTTCAACATTTTGAGAGTTTATTTGTAGTGCTTTTCAATTTCAGGGTCAACTAGCTCAAAAAAAAAAGTAAATGCACGAAGAATACCAAATGAAGTCAGAAATTGTTGAAATTTTGTGATATGCCTTCGAATGGTGCATTTTGCACACACAAAAAGTATGGAGTTTAAATAAGTTCAAAAAATGAAATCCCCTTGTAAGAGATGACTTCTCGTTCGAAACGCTGATACTTTGAGAGAGATTGTCCGTTTTGTACACGAAGTGCATCCAGTTTTTGTCGTAGCCCTCTCAACTTTGTAACACATGCTATGTGGGTGAAATGATGATAGCATGCCAACTTTCAACATTTTCAGAGTTCATTTGTAGTTCTTTTCAATTTCAGGGTCAACTAGCTCAAAAAAATTAGTAAATGCACGAAGAATACCAAATGACGTCAGAAATTGTTGAAATTTTGTGATGAGCCTTTGAATGGTGCATTTTGCACACACAAAAAGTATGGAGTTCAAATAAGTTCAAAAAATGAAATCCCCTTGTAAGAGATGACTTCTCGTCCGAAACGGTGATAATTCGAGAGAGATTGTCCGTTTTGTACACGAAGTGCATCCAGTTTTTGTCGTAGCCCTCTCAACTTTTTAACACATGCTATGTGGGTGAAATGATGATAGCATGCCAACTTTCAACATTTTCAGAGTTCATTTGTAGTGCTTTTCAATTTCAGGGTCAACTAGCTCAAAAAAAATAGTAAATGCACGAAGAATACCAAATGAAGTCAGAAATTGTTGAAATTTTGTGATGTGCCTTTGAATGGTGCATTTTGAACACACAAAAAGTATGGAGTTTAAATAAGTTCAAAAAAACGAAATCCCTTTGTAAGAGATGAGTTTTCGTTCGAAACGCTGATACTTCGAGAGAGATTGTCCGTTTTGTACACGAAGTGTATCCAGTTTTTGTCGTAACCCTCTCAACTTTTTAACACACGCTATGTGGGTGAAATGATGATAGCATGCCAACTTTCAACATTTTCAGAGTTCATTTGTAGTGCTTTTCAATTTCAGGGTCAACTAGCTCAAAAAAAAGTAAATGCACGAAGAATACCAAATGAAGTCAGAAATTGTTGAAATTTTCTGATGTGCCTTTGAATGGTGCATTTTGCACACACAAAAAGTATGGAGTTCAAATAAGTTCAAAAAAATTAAGTCCCTTTGTAAGAGATGAGTTCTCGTTCGAAACGCTGATATTTCGAGAGAGATTGTCCGTTTTGTACACGAAGTGCATCCAGTTTTTGTCGTAGCCTTCTCAACTTTTTAACACATGCTATGTGGGTGAAATAATGATAGCATGCCAACTTTCAACATTTTCAGAGTTCATTTGTAGTGCTTTTCAATTTCAGGGTCAACTAGCTCAAAAAAAAAATAAGTAAATGCACGAAGAATACCAAATGAAGTCAGAAATTGTTGAAATTTTGTGATGTGCCCTTGAATGGTGAATTTTGCACACACAAAAATTATGGAGTTCAAATAAGTTCAAAAAAATTAAATCCCTTTGTAAGAGATGAGTTCTCGTTCGAAACGCTGATACTTCGAGAGAGATTGTCCGTTTTGTACACGAAGTGCATCCAGTTTTTGTCGTAGCCCTCTCAACTTTTTAACACATTCTATGTGGGTGAAATTATGATAGCAGGCCAACTTTCAACATTTTGAGAGTTTATTTGTAGTGCTTTTCAATTTCAGGGTCAACTAGCTCAAAAAAAAAGGAAATGCACGAAGAATACCAAATGAAGTCAGAAATTGTTGAAATTTTGTGATATGCCTTCGAATGGTGCATTTTGCACACACAAAAAGTATGGAGTTTAAATAAGTTCAAAAAATTTGAAATCCCTTTGTAAGAGATGAGTTCTCGTTCGAAACGCTGATACTTTGAGAGAGATTGTCCGTTTTGTACACGAAGTGCATCCAGTTTTTGTCGTAGCCCTCTCAACTTTGTAACACATGCTATGTGGGTGAAATGATGATAGCATGCCAAATTTCAACATTTTCAGAGTTCATTTGTAGTTCTTTTCAATTTCAGGGTCAACTAGCTCAAAAAAATTAGTAAATGCACGAAGAATACCAAATGACGTCAGAAATTGTTGAAATTTTGTGATGAGCCTTTGAATGGTGCATTTTGCACACACAAAAAGTATGGAGTTCAAATAAGTTCAAAAAATGAAATCCCCTTGTAAGAGATGACTTCTCGTCCGAAACGGTGATAATTCGAGAGAGATTGTCCGTTTTGTACACGAAGTGCATCCAGTTTTTGTCGTAGCCCTCTAAACTTTTTAACACATGCTATGTGGGTGAAATGATGATAGCATGCCAACTTTCAACATTTTCAGAGTTCATTTGTAGTGCTTTTCAATTTCAGGGTCAACTAGCTCAAAAAAAAAATAGTAAATGCACGAAGAATACCAAATGAAGTCAGAAATTGTTGAAATTTTGTGATGTGCCTTTGAATGGTGCATTTTGAACACACAAAAAGTATGGAGTTTAAATAAGTTCAAAAAAACGAAATCCCTTTGTAAGAGATGAGTTTTCGTTCGAAACGCTGATACTTCGAGAGAGATTGTCCGTTTTGTACACGAAGTGCATCCAGTTTTTGTCGTAACCCTCTCAACTTTTTAACACACGCTATGTGGGTGAAATGATGATAGCATGCCAACTTTCAACATTTTTAGAGTTCATTTGTAGTGCTTTTCAATTTCAGGGTCAACTAGCTCAAAAAAAAGTAAATGCACGAAGAATACCAAATGAAGTCAGAAATTGTTGAAATTTTCTGATGTGCCTTTGAATGGTGCATTTTGCACACACAAAAAGTATGGAGTTCAAATAAGTTCAAAAAAATTAAGTCCCTTTGTAAGAGATGAGTTCTCGTTCGAAACGCTGATATTTCGAGAGAGATTGTCCGTTTTGTACACGAAGTGCATCCAGTTTTTGTCGTAGCCTTCTCAACTTTTTAACACATGCTATGTGGGTGAAATAATGATAGCATGCCAACTTTCAACATTTTCAGAGTTCATTTGTAGTGCTTTTCAATTTCAGGGTCAACTAGCTCAAAAAAAAAATAAGTAAATGCACGAAGAATACCAAATGAAGTCAGAAATTGTTGAAATTTTGTGATGTGCCCTTGAATGGTGAATTTTGCACACACAAAAATTATGGAGTTCAAATAAGTTCAAAAAAATTAAATCCCTTTGTAAGAGATGAGTTCTCGTTCGAAACGCTGATACTTCGAGAGAGATTGTCCGTTTTGTACACGAAGTGCATCCAGTTTTTGTCGTAGCCCTCTCAACTTTTTAACACATTCTATGTGGGTGAAATTATGATAGCAGGCCAACTTTCAACATTTTGAGAGTTTATTTGTAGTGCTTTTCAATTTCAGGGTCAACTAGCTCAAAAAAAAAGGAAATGCACGAAGAATACCAAATGAAGTCAGAAATTGTTGAAATTTTGTGATATGCCTTCGAATGGTGCATTTTGCACACACAAAAAGTATGGAGTTTAAATAAGTTCAAAAAATTTGAAATCCCTTTGTAAGAGATGAGTTCTCGTTCGAAACGCTGATACTTTGAGAGAGATTGTCCGTTTTGTACACGAAGTGCATCCAGTTTTTGTCGTAGCCCTCTCAACTTTGTAACACATGCTATGTGGGTGAAATGATGATAGCATGCCAAATTTCAACATTTTCAGAGTTCATTTGTAGTTCTTTTCAATTTCAGGGTCAACTAGCTCAAAAAAATTAGTAAATGCACGAAGAATACCAAATGACGTCAGAAATTGTTGAAATTTTGTGATGAGCCTTTGAATGGTGCATTTTGCACACACAAAAAGTATGGAGTTCAAATAAGTTCAAAAAATGAAATCCCCTTGTAAGAGATGACTTCTCGTCCGAAACGGTGATAATTCGAGAGAGATTGTCCGTTTTGTACACGAAGTGCATCCAGTTTTTGTCGTAGCCCTCTAAACTTTTTAACACATGCTATGTGGGTGAAATGATGATAGCATGCCAACTTTCAACATTTTCAGAGTTCATTTGTAGTGCTTTTCAATTTCAGGGTCAACTAGCTCAAAAAAAAAATAGTAAATGCACGAAGAATACCAAATGAAGTCAGAAATTGTTGAAATTTTGTGATGTGCCTTTGAATGGTGCATTTTGAACACACAAAAAGTATGGAGTTTAAATAAGTTCAAAAAAACGAAATCCCTTTGTAAGAGATGAGTTTTCGTTCGAAACGCTGATACTTCGAGAGAGATTGTCCGTTTTGTACACGAAGTGCATCCAGTTTTTGTCGTAACCCTCTCAACTTTTTAACACACGCTATGTGGGTGAAATGATGATAGCATGCCAACTTTCAACATTTTCAGAGTTCATTTGTAGTGCTTTTCAATTTCAGGGTCAACTAGCTCAAAAAAAAGTAAATGCACGAAGAATACCAAATGAAGTCCGAAATTGTTGAAATTTTCTGATGTGCCTTTGAATGGTGCATTTTGCACACACAAAAAGTATGGAGTTCAAATAAGTTCAAAAAAATTAAGTCCCTTTGTAAGAGATGAGTTCTCGTTCGAAACGCTGATATTTCGAGAGAGATTGTCCGTTTTGTACACGAAGTGCATCCAGTTTTTGTCATAGCCCTCTCAACTTTTTAACACATGCTATGTGGGTGAAATGATGATAGCATGCCAACTTTCAACATTCTCACAGCTCATTTGTAGTGCTTTTCAATTTCAGGGTCAACTAGCTCAAAAAAAAGTAAATGCACGAAGAATACCAAATGAAGTCAGAAATTGTTGAAATTTTGTGATGTGCCTTTGAATGGTGCATTTTGCACACACAAAAAGTATGGAGTTCAAATAAGTTCAAAAAATTAAAGTCCCTTTGTAAGAGATGAGTTTTCGTTCGAAACGCTGATACATCGAGGGAGATTGTCCGTTTTGCACACGATGTACATCCAGTTTTTGTCGTAGCCTTCTCAACTTTTTAACACATGCTATGTGGGTGAAATAATGATAGCATGCCAACTTTCAACATTTCCAGAGTTCATTTGTAGTGCTTTTCAATTTCAGGGTCAACTAGCTCAAAAAAAATAAGTAAATGCACGAAGAATACCAAATGAAGTCAGAAATTCTTGAAATTTTGTGATGTGCCTTGAATGGTGAATTTTGCACACACAAAAATTATGGAGTTCAAATAAGTTAAAAAAAATTAAATCCCTTTGTAAGAGATGAGTTCTCGTTCGAAACGCTGATACTTCGAGAGAGATTGTCTGTTTTGTACACGAAGTGCATCCAGTTTTTGTCGTAGCCCTCTCAACTTTTTAACACATTCTATGTGGGTGAAATTATGATAGCAGGCCAACTTTCAACATTTTGAGAGTTTATTTGTAGTGCTTTTCAATTTCAGGGTCAACTAGCTCAAAAAAAAAGTAAATACACGAAGAATACCAAATGAAGTCAGAAATTGTTGAAATTTTGTGATATGCCTTCGAATGGTGCATTTTGCACACACAAAAAGTATGGAGTTTAAATAAGTTCAAAAAAATTGAAATCCCTTTGTAAGAGATGAGTTCTCGTTCGAAACGCTGATACTTTGAGAGAGATTGTCCGTTTTGTACACGAAGTGCATCCAGTTTTTGTCGTAGCCCTCTCAACTTTGTAACACATGCTATGTGGGTGAAATGATGATAGCATGCCAACTTTCAACATTTTCAGAGTTCATTTGTAGTTCTTTTCAATTTCAGGGTCAACTAGCTCAAAAAAATTAGTAAATGCACGAAGAATACCAAATGACGTCAGAAATTGTTGAAATTTTGTGATGAGCCTTTGAATGGTGCATTTTGCACACACAAAAAGTATGGAGTTCAAATAAGTTCAAAAAATGAAATCCCCTTGTAAGAGAGGACTTCTCGTCCGAAACGGTGATAATTCGAGAGAGATTGTCCGTTTTGTACACGAAGTGCATCCAGTTTTTGTCGTAGCCCTCTCAACTTTTTAACACATGCTATGTGGGTGAAATGATGATAGCATGCCAACTCTCAACATTTTCAGAGTTCATTTGTAGTGCTTTTCAATTTCAGGGTCAACTAGCTCAAAAAAAATAGTAAATGCACGAAGAATACCAAATGAAGTCAGAAATTGTTTAAATTTTGTGATGTGCCTTTGAATGGTGCATTTTGAACACACAAAAAGTATGGAGTTTAAATAAGTTCAAAAAAACGAAATCCCTTTGTAAGAGATGAGTTTTCGTTCGAAACGCTGATACTTCGAGAGAGATTGTCCGTTTTGTACACGAAGTGCATCCAGTTTTTGTCGTAGCCCTCTCAACTTTTTAACACACGCTATGTGGGTGAAATGATGATAGCATGCCAACTTTCAACATTTTCAGACTTCATTTGTAGTGCTTTTCGATTTCAGGGTCAACTAGCTCAAAAAAAAAGTAAATGCACGAAGAATACCAAATGAAGTCAGAAATTGTTGAAATTTTCTGATGTGCCTTTGAATGGTGCATTTCGCACACACAAAAAGTATGGAGTTCAAATAAGTTCAAAAAAATTAAGTCCCTTTGTAAGAGATGAGTTCTCGTTCGAAACGCTGATATTTCGAGAGAGATTGTCCGTTTTGTACACGAAGTGCATCCAGTTTTTGTCGTAGCCCTCTCAACTTTTTAACACATGCTATGTGGGTGAAATGATGATAGAATGCCAACTTTCAACATTCTCAGAGCTGATTTGTAGTGCTTTTCAATTTCAGGGTCAACTAGCTCAAAAAAAAGTAAATGCACGAAGAATACCAAATGAAGTCAGAAATTGTTGAAATTTTGTGATGTGCCTTTCAATGGTGCATTTTGCACACACAAAAAGTATGGAGTTCAAATAAGTTCAAAAAATTAAAGTCCCTTTGTAAGAGATGAGTTTTCGTTCGAAACGCTGATACATCGAGAGAGATTGTCCGTTTTGCACACAATGTACATCCAGTTTTTGTCGTAGCTTTCTCAACTTTTTAACACATGCTATGTGGGTGAAATAATGATAGCATGCCAACTTTCAACATTTCCAGAGTTCATTTGTAGTGCTTTTCAATTTCAGGGTCAACTAGCTCAAAAAAAATAAGTAAATGCACGAAGAATACCAAATGAAGTCAGAAATTCTTGAAATTTTGTGATGTGCCTTGAATGGTGAATTTTGCACACACAAAAATTATGGAGTTCAAATAAGTTCAAAAAAATTAAATCCCTTTGTAAGAGATGAGTTCTCGTTCGAAACGCTGATACTTCGAGAGAGATTGTCCGTTTTGTACACGAAGTGCATCCAGTTTTTGTCGTAGCCCTCTCAACTTTTTAACACATTCTATGTGGGTGAAATTATGATAGCAGGCCAACTTTCAACATTTTGAGAGTTTATTTGTAGTGCTTTTCAATTTCAGGGTCAACTAGCTCAAAAAAAAAAGTAAATGCACGAAGAATACCAAATGAAGTCAGAAATTGTTGAAATTTTGTGATATGCCTTCGAATGGTGCATTTTGCACACACAAAAAGTATGGAGTTTAAATAAGTTCAAAAAAATTGAAATCCCTTTGTAAGAGATGAGTTCTCGTTCGAAACGCTAATACTTTGAGAGAGATTGTCCGTTTTGTACACGAAGTGCATCCAGTTTTTGTCGTAGCCCTCTCAACTTTGTAACACATGCTATGTGGGTGAAATGATGATAGCATGCCAACTTTCAACATTTTCAGAGTTCATTTGTAGTTCTTTGCAATTTCAGGGTCAACTAGCTCAAAAAAATTAGTAAATGCACGAAGAATACCAAATGACGTCAGAAATTGTTGAAATTTTGTGATGAGCCTTTGAATGGTGCATTTTGCACACACAAAAAGTATGGAGTTCAAATAAGTTCAAAAAATGAAATCCCCTTGTAAGAGATGACTTCTCGTCCGAAACGGTGATAATTCGAGAGAGATTGTCCGTTTTGTACATGAAGTGCATCCAGTTTTTGTCGTAGCCCTCTCAACTTTTTAACACATGCTATGTGGGTGAAATGATGATAGCATGCCAACTTTCAACATTTTCAGAGTTCATTTGTAGTGCTTTTCAATTTCAGGGTCAACTAGCTCAAAAAAAATAGTAAATGCACGAAGAATACCAAATGAAGTCAGAAATTGTTGAAATTTTGTGATGTGCCTTTGAATGGTGCATTTTGAACACACAAAAAGTATGGAGTTTAAATAAGTTCAAAAAAACGAAATCCCTTTGTAAGAGATGAGTTTTCGTTCGAAACGCTGATACTTCGAGAGAGATTGTCCGTTTTGTACACGAAGTGCATCCAGTTTTTGTCGTAGCCCTCTCAACTTTTTAACACACGCTATGTGGGTGAAATGATGATAGCATGCCAACTTTCAACATTTTCAGAGTTCATTTGTAGTGCTTTTCAATTTCAGGGTCAACTAGCTCAAAAAAAAGTAAATGCACGAAGAATACCAAATGAAGTCAGAAATTGTTGAAATTTTCTGATGTGCCTTTGAACGGTGCATTTTGCACACACAAAAAGTATGGAGTTCAAATAAGTTCAAAAAAATTAAGTCCCTTTGTAAGAGATGAGTTCTCGTTCGAAACGCTGATATTTCGAGAGAGATTGTCCGTTTTGTACACGAAGTGCATCCAGTTTTTGTCGTAGCCCTCTCAACTTTTTAACACATGCTATGTGGGTGAAATGATGATAGCATGCCAACTTTCAACATTCTCAGAGCTCATTTGTAGTGCTTTTCAATTTCAGGGTCAACTAGCTCAAAAAAAAGTAAATGCACGAAGAATACCAAATGAAGTCAGAAATTGTTGAAATTTTGTGATGTGCCTTTGAATGGTGCATTTTGCACACACAAAATGTATGGAGTTCAAATAAGTTCAAAAAATTAAAGTCCCTTTGTAAGAGATGAGTTTTCGTTCGAAACGCTGATACATCGAGAGAGATTGTCCGTTTTGCACACGATGTACATCCAGTTTTTGTCGTAGCCTTCTCAACTTTTTAACACATGCTATGTGGGTGAAATAATGATAGCATGCCAACTTTCAACATTTCGAGAGTTCATTTGTAGTGCTTTTCAATTTCAGGGTCAACTAGCTCAAAAAAAATAAGTAAATGCACGAAGAATACCAAATGAAGTCAGAAATTCTTGAAATTTTGTGATGTGCCTTGAATGGTGAATTTTGCACACACAAAAATTATGGAGTTCAAATAAGTTCAAAAAAATTAAATCCCTTTGTAAGAGATGAGTTCTCGTTCGAAACGCTGATACTTCGAGAGAGATTGTCCGTTTTGTACACGAAGTGCATCCAGTTTTTGTCGTAGCCCTCTCAACTTTTTAACACATTCTATGTGGGTGAAATTATGATAGCAGGCCAACTTTCAACATTTTGAGAGTTTATTTGTAGTGCTTTTCAATTTCAGGGTCAACTAGCTCAAAAAAAAAAGTAAATGCACGAAGAATACCAAATGAAGTCAGAAATTGTTGAAATTTTGTGATATGCCTTCGAATGGTGCATTTTGCACACACAAAAAGTATGGAGTTTAAATAAGTTCAAAAAAATTGAAATCCCTTTGTAAGAGATGAGTTCTCGTTCGAAACGCTAATACTTTGAGAGAGATTGTCCGTTTTGTACACGAAGTGCATCCAGTTTTTGTCGTAGCCCTCTCAACTTTGTAACACATGCTATGTGGGTGAAATGATGATAGCATGCCAACTTTCAACATTTTCAGAGTTCATTTGTAGTTCTTTGCAATTTCAGGGTCAACTAGCTCAAAAAAATTAGTAAATGCACGAAGAATACCAAATGACGTCAGAAATTGTTGAAATTTTGTGATGAGCCTTTGAATGGTGCATTTTGCACACACAAAAAGTATGGAGTTCAAATAAGTTCAAAAAATGAAATCCCCTTGTAAGAGATGACTTCTCGTCCGAAACGGTGATAATTCGAGAGAGATTGTCCGTTTTGTACATGAAGTGCATCCAGTTTTTGTCGTAGCCCTCTCAACTTTTTAACACATGCTATGTGGGTGAAATGATGATAGCATGCCAACTTTCAACATTTTCAGAGTTCATTTGTAGTGCTTTTCAATTTCAGGGTCAACTAGCTCAAAAAAAATAGTAAATGCACGAAGAATACCAAATGAAGTCAGAAATTGTTGAAATTTTGTGATGTGCCTTTGAATGGTGCATTTTGAACACACAAAAAGTATGGAGTTTAAATAAGTTCAAAAAAACGAAATCCCTTTGTAAGAGATGAGTTTTCGTTCGAAACGCTGATACTTCGAGAGAGATTGTCCGTTTTGTACACGAAGTGCATCCAGTTTTTGTCGTAGCCCTCTCAACTTTTTAACACACGCTATGTGGGTGAAATGATGATAGCATGCCAACTTTCAACATTTTCAGAGTTCATTTGTAGTGCTTTTCAATTTCAGGGTCAACTAGCTCAAAAAAAAGTAAATGCACGAAGAATACCAAATGAAGTCAGAAATTGTTGAAATTTTCTGATGTGCCTTTGAACGGTGCATTTTGCACACACAAAAAGTATGGAGTTCAAATAAGTTCAAAAAAATTAAGTCCCTTTGTAAGAGATGAGTTCTCGTTCGAAACGCTGATATTTCGAGAGAGATTGTCCGTTTTGTACACGAAGTGCATCCAGTTTTTGTCGTAGCCCTCTCAACTTTTTAACACATGCTATGTGGGTGAAATGATGATAGCATGCCAACTTTCAACATTCTCAGAGCTCATTTGTAGTGCTTTTCAATTTCAGGGTCAACTAGCTCAAAAAAAAGTAAATGCACGAAGAATACCAAATGAAGTCAGAAATTGTTGAAATTTTGTGATGTGCCTTTGAATGGTGCATTTTGCACACACAAAATGTATGGAGTTCAAATAAGTTCAAAAAATTAAAGTCCCTTTGTAAGAGATGAGTTTTCGTTCGAAACGCTGATACATCGAGAGAGATTGTCCGTTTTGCACACGATGTACATCCAGTTTTTGTCGTAGCCTTCTCAACTTTTTAACACATGCTATGTGGGTGAAATAATGATAGCATGCCAACTTTCAACATTTCGAGAGTTCATTTGTAGTGCTTTTCAATTTCAGGGTCAACTAGCTCAAAAAAAATAAGTAAATGCACGAAGAATACCAAATGAAGTCAGAAATTCTTGAAATTTTGTGATGTGCCTTGAATGGTGAATTTTGCACACACAAAAATTATGGAGTTCAAATAAGTTCAAAAAAATTAAATCCCTTTGTAAGAGATGAGTTCTCGTTCGAAACGCTGATACTTCGAGAGAGATTGTCCGTTTTGTACACGAAGTGCATCCAGTTTTTGTCGTAGCCCCTTCAACTTTTTAACACATTCTATGTGGGTGAAATTATGATAGCAGGCCAACTTTCAACATTTTGAGAGTTTATTTGTAGTGCTTTTCAATTTCAGGGTCAACTAGCTCAAAAAAAAAAGTAAATGCACGAAGAATACCAAATGAAGTCAGAAATTGTTGAAATTTTGTGATATGCCTTCGAATGGTGCATTTTGCACACACAAAAAGTATGGAGTTTAAATAAGTTCAAAAAAATTGAAATCCCTTTGTAAGAGATGAGTTCTCGTTCGAAACGCTGATACTTTGAGAGAGATTGTCCGTTTTGTACACGAAGTGCATCCAGTTTTTGTCGTAGCCCTCTCAACTTTGTAACACATGCTATGTGGGTGAAATGATGATAGCATGCCAACTTTCAACATTTTCAGAGTTCATTTGTAGTTCTTTTCAATTTCAGGGTCAACTAGCTCAAAAAAATTAGTAAATGCACGAAGAATACCAAATGACGTCAGAAATTGTTGAAATTTTGTGATGAGCCTTTGAATGGTGCATTTTGCACACACAAAAAGTATGGAGTTCAAATAAGTTCAAAAAATGAAATCCCCTTGTAAGAGATGACTTCTCGTCCGAAACGGTGATAATTCGAGAGAGATTGTCCGTTTTGTACACGAAGTGCATCCAGTTTTTGTCGTAGCCCTCTCAACTTTTTAACACATGCTATGTGGGTGAAATGATGATAGCATGCCAACTTTCAACATTTTCAGAGTTCATTTGTAGTGCTTTTCAATTTCAGGGTCAACTAGCTCAAAACAAATAAGTAAATGCATGAATAATACCAAATGAAGTCAGAAATTGTTGAAATTTTGTGATGTGCCTTTGAATGGTGCATTTTGCACACACAAAAAGTATGGAGTTCAAATAAGTTCAAAAAAATTAAGTCCCTTTGTAAGAGATGGGTTCTCGTTCGAAACGCTGATACTTCGAGAGAGATTGTCCGTTTTGTACACGACGTGCATCCAGTTTTTGTCGTAGGAATCTCAACTTTTTAACACATGCTATGTGGGTGAAATAATGATAGCATGCCAACTTTCAACATTTTCAGAGTTCATTTGTAGTGCTTTTCAATTTCAGGGTCAACTAGCTCAAAAAATATAGGTAAATGCACGAATAATACCAAATAAAGTCAGAAATTATTGAAATTTTGTGATGTGCCTTTGAATTGTGAATTTTGCACACACAAAAATTATGGAGTTCAAATAAGTTCAAAAAAATTAAATCCCTTTGTAAGAGATGAGTTCTCGTTCGAAACGCTGATACTTCGAGAGAGATTGTCCGTTTTGTACACGAAGTGCATCCAGTTTTTGTCGTAGCCCTCTAAACTTTTTAACACATCCTATGTGGGTGAAATGATGACAGGGTGCCAACATTCAACATTTTCAGAGTTCATATGTACTGCTTTTCAATTTCAGGGTCAACTAGCTCAAAAAAAAGTAAATGCACGAAGAATACCAAATGAAGTCAGAAATTGTTGAAATTTTGTGATGTGCCTTTGAATGGTGCATTTTGCACACACAAAAAGTATGGAGTTTCAATAAGTTCAAAAAAATTAAATCCCTTTGTAAGAGATGAGTTCTTGTTCGAAACGCTTATACTTCGAGAGAGATTGTCCGTTTTGTACACGAAGTGCATCCAGTTTTTGTCGTAGCCCTCTCAACTTTTTAACACATGCTATGTGGGTGAAATGATGATAGCATGCCAACTTTCAACATTTTCATAGTTCATTTGTACTGCTTTTCAATTTCAGGGTCAACTAGCTCAAAAAAAAGTAAATGCACGAAGAATACCAAATGAAGTCAGAAATTGTTGAAATTTTGTGATGTGCCTTTGAATGGTGCATTTTGCACACACAAAAAGTATGGATTTTAAATAAGTTCAAAAAATTGAAATCCCTTTGTAAGAGATGAGGTCTCGTTCGAAACGCTGATACTTCGAGAGAGATTGTCCGTATTGTACACGAAGTGCATCCAATTTTTGTCGTAGCCCTCTCAACTTTTTAACACATTCTATGTGGGTGAAATGATGATATCATGCCAACTTTCAACATTTTCAGAGTTCATTTTTGGTGCTTTTCAATTTCAGGGTCAACTAGCTCAAAAAAAATGAGTAAATCCACGAAGAATACCAAATGAAGTCAGAAAATTTTGAAATTTTGTGATGTGCCTTTGAATGGTGCATTTTGAACACACAAAAAGTATGGAGTTCAAATAAGTTCACAAAAATGAAATCCCTTTGTAAGAGATGAGTTCTCGTTCGAAACGCTGATACTTCGAGAGAGATTGTCCGTTTTGTACACGAAGTGCATCCAGTTTTTGTCTTAGCCCTCTCAACTTTTTAACACATGCTATGTGGGTGAAATTATGATATCATGCCAACTATCAACATTTTTAGAGTTCATTTGTAGTGCTTTTCAATTTCAGGGTCATCTAGCTCAAAAAAAAGTAAATGCACGAATAATACCAAATGAAGTCAGAAATTGTTGTAATTTTGTGATGTGCCTTTGAATGGTGCATTTTGCACACACAAAAAGTATGGAGTTCAAATAAGTTCAAAAAATGAAATCCCTTTGTAAGAGATGAGTTCTCGTTCGAAACGCTGATACTTCGAGAGAGATTGTCCGTTTTGTACACGAAGTGCATCCAGTTTTTGTCGTAGCCCTCTAAACTTTTTAACACATTCCATGTAGGTGAAATGATGACAGGGTGCCAACATTCAACATTTTCAGAGTTCATATGTACTGCTTTTCAATTTCAGGGTCAACTAGCTCAAAAAAAAAGTAAATGCACGAAGAATACCAAATGAAGTCAGAAATTGTTGAAATTTTCTGATGTGCCTTTGAATGGTGCATTTTGCACACACAAAAAGTATGGAGTTCAAATAAGTTCAAAAAAATGAAGTCCCTTTGTAAGAGATGAGTTCTCGTTCGAAACGCTGATATTTCGAGAGAGATTGTCCGTTTTGTACACGAAGTGCATCCAGTTTTTGTCGTAGCCCTCTCAACTTTTTAACACATGCTATGTGGGTGAAATGATGATAGCATGCCAACTTTCAACATTCCCAGAGCTCATTTGTAGTGCTTTTCAATTTCAGGGTCAACTAGCTCAAAAAAAAAGTAAATGCACGAAGAATACCAAATGAAGTCAGAAATTGTTGAAATTTTGTGATGTGCCTTTGAATGGTGCATTTTGCACACACAAAAAGTATGGAGTTCAAATAAGTTCAAAAAATTAAAGTCCCTTTGTAAGAGATGAGTTTTCGTTCGAAACGCTGATACATCGAGAGAGATTGTCCGTTTTGCACACGATGTACATCCAGTTTTTGTCGTAGCCTTCTCAACTTTTTAACACATGCTATGTGGGTGAAATAATGATAGCATGCCAACTTTCAACATTTTCAGAGTTCATTTGTAGTGCTTTTCAATTTCAGGGTCAACTAGCTCAAAAAAAAATTAAGTAAATGCACGAAGAATACCAAATGAAGTCAGAAATTGTTGAAATTTTGTGATGTGCCCTTGAATGGTGAATTTTGCACACACAAAAATTATGGAGTTCAAATAAGTTCAAAAGAATTAAATCCCTTTGTAAGAGATGAGTTCTCGTTCGAAACGCTGATACTTCGAGAGAGATTGTCCGTTTTGTACACGAAGTGCATCCAGTTTTTGTCGTAGCCCTCTCAACTTTTTAACACATTCTATGTGGGTGAAATTATGATAGCAGGCCAACTTTCAACATTTTGAGAGTTTATTTGTAGTGCTTTTCAATTTCAGGGTCAACTAGCTCAAAAAAAAGTAAATGCACGAAGAATACCAAATGAAGTGAGAAATTGTTGAAATTTTGTGATATGCCTTCGAATGGTGCATTTTGCACACACAAAAAGTATGGAGTTTAAATAAGTTCAAAAAAATTGAAATCCCTTTGTAAGAGATGAGTTCTCGTTCGAAACGCTGATACTTTGAGAGAGATTGTCCGTTTTGTACACGAAGTGCATCCAGTTTTTGTCGTAGCCCTCTCAACTTTGTAACACATGCTATGTGGGTGAAATGATGATAGCATGCCAACTTTCAACATTTTCAGAGTTCATTTGTAGTTCTTTTCAATTTCAGGGTCAACTAGCTCAAAAAAATTAGTAAATGCACGAAGAATACCAAATGACGTCAGAAATTGTTGAAATTTTGTGATGAGCCTTTGAATGGTGCATTTTGCACACACAAAAAGTATGGAGTTCAAATAAGTTCAAAACATGAAATCCCCTTGTAAGAGATGACTTCTCGTCCGAAACGGTGATAATTCGAGAGAGATTGTCCGTTTTGTACACGAAGTGCATCCAGTTTTTGTCGTAGCCCTCTCAACTTTTTAACACATGCTATGTGGGTGAAATGATGATAGCATGCCAACTTTCAACATTTTCAGAGTTCATTTGTAGTGCTTTTCAATTTCAGGGTCAACTAGCTCAAAAAAAAATAGTAAATGCACGAAGAATACCAAATGAAGTCAGAAATTGTTGAAATTTTGTGATGTGCCTTTGAATGGTGCATTTTGAACACACAAAAAGTATGGAGTTTAAATAAGTTCAAAAAAACGAAATCCCTTTGTAAGAGATGAGTTTTCGTTCGAAACGCTGATACTTCGAGAGAGATTGTCCGTTTTGTACACGAAGTGCATCCAGTTTTTGTCGTAGCCCTCTCAACTTTTTAACACACGCTATGTGGGTGAAATGATGATAGCATGCCAACTTTCAACATTTTCAGAGTTCATTTGTAGTGCTTTTCAATTTCAGGGTCAACTAGCTCAAAAAAAAAGTAAATGCACGAAGAATACCAAATGAAGTCAGAAATTGTTGAAATTTTCTGATGTGCCTTTGAATGGTGCATTTTGCACACACAAAAAGTATGGAGTTCAAATAAGTTCAAAAAAATTAAGTCCCTTTGTAAGAGATGAGTTCTCGTTCGAAACGCTGATATTTCGAGAGAGATTGTCCGTTTTGTACACGAAGTGCATCCAGGTTTTGTCGTAGCCCTCTCAACTTTTTAACACATGCTATGTGGGTGAAATGATGATAGCATGCCAACTTTCAACATTCTCAGAGCTCATTTGTAGTGCTTTTCAATTTCAGGATCAACTAGCTCAAAAAAAAGTAAATGCACGAAGAATACCAAATGAAGTCAGAAATTGTTGAAATTTTGTGATGTGCCTTTGAATGGTGCATTTTGCACACACAAAAAGTATGGAGTTCAAATAAGTTCAAAAAATTAAAGTCCCTTTGTAAGAGATGAGTTTTCGTTCGAAACGCTGATACATCGAGAGAGATTGTCCGTTTTGCACACGATGTACATCCAGTTTTTGTCGTAGCCTTCTCAACTTTTTAACACATGCTATGTGGGTGAAATAATGATAGCATGCCAACTTTCAACATTTCCAGAGTTCATTTGTAGTGCTTTTCAATTTCAGGGTCAACTAGCTCAAAAAAAATAAGTAAATGCACGAAGAATACCAAATGAAGTCAGAAATTCTTGAAATTTTGTGATGTGCCTTGAATGGTGAATTTTGCACACACAAAAATTATGGAGTTCAAATAAGTTCAAAAAAATTAAATCCCTTTGTAAGAGATGAGTTCTCGTTCGAAACGCTGATACTTCGAGAGAGATTGTCCGTTTTGTACACGAAATGCATCCAGTTTTTGTCGTAGCCCTCTCAACTTTTTAACACATTCTATGTGGATGAAATTATGATAGCAGGCCAACTTTCAACATTTTGAGAGTTTATTTGTAGTGCTTTTCAATTTCAGGGTCAACTAGCTCAAAAAAAAAGTAAATGCACGAAGAATACCAAATGAAGTCAGAAATTGTTGAAATTTTGTGATATGCCTTCGAATGGTGCATTTTGCACACACAAAAAGTATGGAGTTTAAATAAGTTCAAAAAAATTGAAATCCCTTTGTAAGAGATGAGTTCTCGTTCGAATCGCTGATACTTTGAGAGAGATTGTCCGTTTTGTACACGAAGTGCATCCAGTTTTTGTCGTAGCCCTCTCAACTTTGTAACACATGCTATGTGGGTGAAATGATGATAGCATGCCAACTTTCAACATTTTCAGAGTTCATTTGTAGTTCTTTTCAATTTCAGCGTCAACTAGCTCAAAAAAATTAGTAAATGCACGAAGAATACCAAATGACGTCAGAAATTGTTGAAATTTTGTGATGAGCCTTTGAATGGTGCATTTTGCACACACAAAAAGTATGGAGTTCAAATAAGTTCAAAAAATGAAATCCCCTTGTAAGAGATGACTTCTCGTCCGAAACGGTGATAATTCGAGAGAGATTGTCCGTTTTGTACACGAAGTGCATCCAGTTTTTGTCGTAGCCCTCTCAACTTTTTAACACATGCTATGTGGGTGAAATGATGATAGCATGCCAACTTTCAACATTTTCAGAGTTCATTTGTAGTGCTTTTCAATTTCAGGGTCAACTAGCTCAAAACAAATAAGTAAATGCATGAATAATACCAAATGAAGTCAGAAATTGTTGAAATTTTGTGATGTGCCTTTGAATGGTGCATTTTGCACACACAAAAAGTATGGAGTTCAAATAAGTTCAAAAAAATTAAGTCCCTTTGTAAGAGATGGGTTCTCGTTCGAAACGCTGATACTTCGAGAGAGATTGTCCGTTTTGTACACGACGTGCATCCAGTTTTTGTCGTAGGAATCTCAACTTTTTAACACATGCTATGTGGGTGAAATAATGATAGCATGCCAACTTTCAACATTTTCAGAGTTCATTTGTAGTGCTTTTCAATTTCAGGGTCAACTAGCTCAAAAAATATAGGTAAATGCACGAATAATACCAAATAAAGTCAGAAATTATTGAAATTTTGTGATGTGCCTTTGAATTGTGAATTTTGCACACACAAAAATTATGGAGTTCAAATAAGTTCAAAAAAATTAAATCCCTTTGTAAGAGATGAGTTCTCGTTCGAAACGCTGATACTTCGAGAGAGATTGTCCGTTTTGTACACGAAGTGCATCCAGTTTTTGTCGTAGCCCTCTAAACTTTTTAACACATCCTATGTGGGTGAAATGATGACAGGGTGCCAACATTCAACATTTTCAGAGTTCATATGTACTGCTTTTCAATTTCAGGGTCAACTAGCTCAAAAAAAAGTAAATGCACGAAGAATACCAAATGAAGTCAGAAATTGTTGAAATTTTGTGATGTGCCTTTGAATGGTGCATTTTGCACACACAAAAAGTATGGAGTTTCAATAAGTTCAAAAAAATTAAATCCCTTTGTAAGAGATGAGTTCTTGTTCGAAACGCTTATACTTCGAGAGAGATTGTCCGTTTTGTACACGAAGTGCATCCAGTTTTTGTCGTAGCCCTCTCAACTTTTTAACACATGCTATGTGGGTGAAATGATGATAGCATGCCAACTTTCAACATTTTCATAGTTCATTTGTACTGCTTTTCAATTTCAGGGTCAACTAGCTCAAAAAAAAGTAAATGCACGAAGAATACCAAATGAAGTCAGAAATTGTTGAAATTTTGTGATGTGCCTTTGAATGGTGCATTTTGCACACACAAAAAGTATGGAGTTTAAATAAGTTCAAAAAATTGAAATCCCTTTGTAAGAGATGAGTTCTCGTTCGAAACGCTGATACTTCGAGAGAGATTGTCCGTATTGTACACGAAGTGCATCCAATTTTTGTCGTAGCCCTCTCAACTTTTTAACACATTCTATGTGGGTGAAATGATGATATCATGCCAACTTTCAACATTTTCAGAGTTCATTTTTGGTGCTTTTCAATTTCAGGGTCAACTAGCTCAAAAAAAATGAGTAAATCCACGAAGAATACCAAATGAAGTCAGAAAATTTTGAAATTTTGTGATGTGCCTTTGAATGGTGCATTTTGAACACACAAAAATTATGGAGTTCAAATAAGTTCACAAAAATGAAATCCCTTTGTAAGAGATGAGTTCTCGTTCGAAACGCTGATACTTCGAGAGAGATTGTCCGTTTTGTACACGAAGTGCATCCAGTTTTTGTCTTAGCCCTCTCAACTTTTTAACACATGCTATGTGGGTGAAATTATGATATCATGCCAACTATCAACATTTTTAGAGTTCATTTGTAGTGCTTTTCAATTTCAGGGTCATCTAGCTCAAAAAAAAGTAAATGCACGAATAATACCAAATGAAGTCAGAAATTGTTGTAATTTTGTGATGTGCCTTTGAATGGTGCATTTTGCACACACAAAAAGTATGGAGTTCAAATAAGTTCAAAAAATGAAATCCCTTTGTAAGAGATGAGTTCTCGTTCGAAACGCTGATACTTCGAGAGAGATTGTCCGTTTTGTACACGAAGTGCATCCAGTTTTTGTCGTAGCCCTCTCAACTTTGTAACACATGCTATGTGGGTGAAATGATGATAGCATGCCAACTTTCAACATTTTCAGAGTTCATTTGTAGTTCTTTTCAATTTCAGGGTCAACTAGCTCAAAAAAATTAGTAAATGCACGAAGAATACCAAATGACGTCAGAAATTGTTGAAATTTTGTGATGAGCCTTTGAATGGTGCATTTTGCACACACAAAAAGTATGGAGTTCAAATAAGTTCAAAAAATGAAATCCCCTTGTAAGAGATGACTTCTCGTCCGAAACGGTGATAATTCGAGAGAGATTGTCCGTTTTGTACACGAAGTGCATCCAGTTTTTGTCGTAGCCCTCTCAACTTTTTAACACATGCTATGTGGGTGAAATGATGATAGCATGCCAACTTTCAACATTTTCAGAGTTCATTTGTAGTGCTTTTCAATTTCAGGGTCAACTAGCTCAAAACAAATAAGTAAATGCACGAATAATACCAAATGAAGTCAGAAATTGTTGAAATTTTGTGATGTGCCTTTGAATGGTGCATTTTGCACACACAAAAAGTATGGAGTTCAAATAAGTTCAAAAAAATTAAGTCCCTTTGTAAGAGATGGGTTCTCGTTCGAAACGCTGATACTTCGAGAGAGATTGTCCGTTTTGTACACGACGTGCATCCAGTTTTTGTCGTAGCAATCTCAACTTTTTAACACATGCTATGTGGGTGAAATAATGATAGCATGCCAACTTTCAACATTTTCAGAGTTCATTTGTAGTGCTTTTCAATTTCAGGGTCAACTAGCTCAAAAAATATAGGTAAATGCACGAATAATACCAAGTAAAGTCAGAAATTATTGAAATTTTGTGATGTGCCTTTGAATGGTGAATTTTGCACACACAAAAATTATGGAGTTCAAATAAGGTCAAAAAAATTAAATCCCTTTGTAAGAGATGAGTTCTCGTTCGAAACGCTGATACTTCGAGAGAGATTGTCCGTTTTGTACACGAAGTGCATCCAGTTTTTGTCGTAGCCCTCTAAACTTTTTAACACATCCTATGTGGGTGAAATGATGACAGGGTGCCAACATTCAACATTTTCAGAGTTCATATGTACTGCTTTTCAATTTCAGGGTCAACTAGCTCAAAAAAAAGTAAATGCACGAAGAATACCAAATGAAGTCAGAAATTGTTGAAATTTTGTGATGTGCCTTTGAATGGTGCATTTTGCACACACAAAAAGTATGGAGTTTCAATAAGTTCAAAAAAATTAAATCCCTTTGTAAGAGATGAGTTCTTGTTCGAAACGCTTATACTTCGAGAGAGATTGTCCGTTTTGTACACGAAGTGCATCCAGTTTTTGTCGTAGCCCTCTAAACTTTTTAACACATCCTATGTGGGTGAAATGATGACAGGGTGCCAACATTCAACATTTTCAGAGTTCATATGTACTGCTTTTCAATTTCAGGGTCAACTAGCTCAAAAAAAAGTAAATGCACGAAGAATACCAAATGAAGTCAGAAATTGTTGAAATTTTGTGATGTGCCTTTGAATGGTGCATTTTGAACACACAAAAAGTATGGAGTTTAAATAAGTTCAAAAAAACGAAATCCCTTTGTAAGAGATGAGTTTTCGTTCGAAACGCTGATACTTCGAGAGAGATTGTCCGTTTTGTACACGAAGTGCATCCAGTTTTTGTCGTAACCCTCTCAACTTTTTAACACACGCTATGTGGGTGAAATGATGATAGCATGCCAACTTTCAACATTTTCAGAGTTCATTTGTAGTGCTTTTCAATTTCAGGGTCAACTAGCTCAAAAAAAAGTAAATGCACGAAGAATACCAAATGAAGTCAGAAATTGTTGTAATTTTGTGATGTGCCTTTGAATGGTGCATTTTGCACACACAAAAAGTATGGAGTTCAAATAAGTTCAAAAAATGAAATCCCTTTGTAAGAGATGAGTTCTCGTTCGAAACGCTGATACTTCGAGAGAGATTGTCCGTTTTGTACACGAAGTGCATCCAGTTTTTGTCGTAGCCCTCTAAACTTTTTAACACATGCTATGTGGGTGAAATGATGACAGGGTGCCAACATTCAACATTTTCAGAGTTCATATGTACTGCTTTTCAATTTCAGGGTCAACTAGCTCAAAAAAAAGTAAATGCACGAAGAATACCAAATGAAGTCAGAAATTGTTGAAATTTTGTGATGTGCCTTTGAATGTTGCATTTTGCACACACAAAAAGTATGGAGTTTAAATAAGTTCAAAAAAATTAAATCCCTTTGTAAGAGATGAGTTCTTGTTCGAAACGCTTATACTTCGAGAGAGATTGTCCGTTTTGTACACGAAGTGCATCTAGTTTTTGTCGTAGCCCTCTCAACTTTTTAACACATGCTATGTGGGTGAAATGATGATAGCATGCATACTTTCAACATTTTCATAGTTCATTTGTACTGCTTTTCAATTTCAGGGTCAACTAGCTCAAAAAAAAAAGTAAATGCACGAAGAATACCAAATGAAGTCAGAAATTGTTGAAATTTTGTGATGTGCCTTTGAATGGTGCATTTTGCACACACAAAAAGTATGGAGTTTAAATAAGTTGAAAAAAATTGAAATCCCTTTGTAAGAGATGAGTTCTCGTTCGAAACGCTGATACTTCGAGAGAGATTGTCCGTATTGTACACGAAGTGCATCCAATTTTTGTCGTAGCCCTCTCAACTTTTTAACACATTCTATGTGGGTGAAATGATGATATCATGCCAACTTTCAACATTTTCAGAGTTCATTTGTGGTGCTTTTCAATTTCAGGGTCAACTAGCTCAAAAAAAATGAGTAAATCCACGAAGAATACCAAATGAAGTCAGAAAATTTTGAAATTTTGTGATGTGCCTTTGAATGGTGCATTTTGAACACACAAAAAGTATGGAGTTCAAATAAGTTCACAAAAATGAAATTCCTTTGTAAGAGATGAGTTCTCGTTCGAAACGCTGATACTTCGAGAGAGATTGTCCGTTTTGTACACGAAGTGCATCCAGTTTTTGTCTTAGCCCTCTCAACTTTTTAACACATGCTATGTGGGTGAAATTATGATATCATGCCAACTTTCAACATTTTTAGAGTTCATTTGTAGTGCTTTTCAATTTCAGGGTCAACTAGCTCAAAAAAAAGTAAATGCACGAATAGTACCAAATGAAGTCAGAAATTGTTGAAATTTTGTGATGTGCCTTTGAATGGTGCATTTTGCACACACAAAAAGTATGGAGTACAAATAATTTCAAAAAATGAAATCCCTTTGTAAGAGATGAGTTCTCGTTCGAAACGCTGATACTTCGAGAGAGATTGTCCGTTTTGTACACGAAGTGCATCCAGCTTTTCTCGTAGCCCTCTCAACTTTTTAACACATGCTATGTGGGTGAAATGATGATAGCATGCCAACTTTAAACATTTTCAGAGTTCATTTGTAGTGCTTTTCAATTTCAGGGTCAACTAGCTCAGAAAAAATTAGTAAATGCACGAAGAATACCAAATGAAGTCAGAAATTGTTGAAATTTTCTGATGTGCCTTTGAATGGTGCATTTTGAACACACAAAAAGTATGGAGTTTAAATAAGTTCAAAAAAATGAAATCCCTTTGTAAGAGATGAGTTCTCGTTCGAAACGCTGATACTTCGAGAGAGATTGTCCGTTTTGTACACGAAGTGCATCCAGTTTTTGTGGTAGCCCTCTCAACTTTTTAACACATGCTATGTGGGTGAAATGATGATAGCATGCCAACTTTCAACATTTTCAGAGTTCATTTGTAGTGCTTTTCAATATCAGGGTCAACTAGCTCAAAAAAAAAGTAAATGCACGAAGAATACCAAATGAAGTCAGAAATTGTTGAAATTTTCTGATGTGCCTTTGAATGGTGCATTTTGAACACACTAAAAGTATGGAGTTTAAATAAGTTCAAAAAATGAAATCCCTTTGTAAGAGATGAGTTCTCGTTCGAAACACTGATATTTCGAGAGAGATTGTCCGTTTTGTACACGAAGTGCATCCAGTTTTTGTCGTAGCCCTCTCAAATTTTTAACACATGCTATGTGGGTGAAATGATGATAGCATGCCAACTTTCAACATTCTCAGAGTTCATTTGTAGTGCTTTCCAATTTCAGGGTCAACTAGCTCAAAAAAAATAAGTAAATGCACGAAGAATACCAAATGAAGTCAGAAATTGTTGAAATTTTGTGATGTGCCTTTGAATGGTGCACTTTGCACACAAAAAAAGTATGGAGTTCAAATAAGTTCAAAAAAATTAAGTCCCTTTGTAAGAGATGGGTTCTCGTCCGAAACGCTCATACTTCGAGAGAGATTGTCCGCTTTGTACACGACGTGCATCCAATTTTTGTCGTAGCCCTCTCAACTTTTTAACACATGCTATGTGGGTGAAATAAGGATAGCATGCCAACTTTCAACATTTTCAGAGTTCATTTGTAGTGCTTTTCAATTTCAGGGTCAACTAGCTCAAAAAAAAAGTAAATGCACGAATAATACCAAATAAAGTCAGAAATTGTTGAAATTTTGTGATGTGCCTTTGAATGGTGCATTTTGCACACACACAAAATTATGGAGTTAAAATAAGTTCAAAAAAATTAAATCCCTTTGTAAGAGATGAGTTCTCGTTCGAAACGCTGATACTTCGAGAGAGATTGTCCGTTTTGTACACGAAGTGCATCCAGTTTTTGTCGTAGCCCTCTAAACTTTTTAACACATGCTATGTGGGTGAAATGATGACAGCGTGCCAACTTTCAACATTTTCAGAGTTCATATGTACTGCTTTTCAATTTCAGGGTCAACTAGCTCAAAAAAAAAGTAAATGCACGAAGAATACCAAATGAAGTCAGAAATTGTTGAAATTTTGTGATGTGCCTTTGAAAGGTGCACTTTGCACACAAAAAAAGTATGGAGTTCAAATAAGTTCAAAAAAATTAAGTCCCTTTGTAAGAGATGGGTTCTCGTCCGAAACGCTCATACTTCGAGAGAGATTGTCCGCTTTGTACACGACGTGCATCCAATTTTTGTCGTAGCCCTCTCAACTTTTTAACACATGCTATGTGGGTGAAATAAGGATAGCATGCCAACTTTCAACATTTTCAGAGTTCATTTGTAGTGCTTTTCAATTTCAGGGTCAACTAGCTCAAAAAAAAAGTAAATGCACGAATAATACCAAATAAAGTCAGAAATTGTTGAAATTTTGTGATGTGCCTTTGAATGGTGCATTTTGCACACACAAAAATTATGGAGTTAAAATAAGTTCAAAAAAATTAAATCCCTTTGTAAGAGATGAGTTCTCGTTCGAAACGCTGATACTTCGAGAGAGATTGTCCGTTTTGTACACGAAGTGCATCCAGTTTTTGTCGTAGCCCTCTAAACTTTTTAACACATGCTATGTGGGTGAAATGATGACAGCGTGCCAACTTTCAACATTTTCAGAGTTCATATGTACTGCTTTTCAATTTCAGGGTCAACTAGCTCAAAAAAAAAGTAAATGCACGAAGAATACCAAATGAAGTCAGAAATTGTTGAAATTTTGTGATGTGCCTTTGAATGGTGCATTTTGCACACACAAAAAGTATGGAGTTTAAATAAGTTCAAAAAATTTAAATCCCTTTGTAAGAGATGAGTTCTCGTTCGAAACGCTGATACTTCGAGAGAGATTGTTCGTTTTGTACACGAAGTGCATCCAGTTTTTGTTGTAGCCCTCTCAACTTTTTAACACATGCTATGTGGGTGAAATGATGATAGCGTGCCAACTTTCAACATTTTCAGAGTTCATTTGTACTGCTTTTCAATTTCAGGGTCAACTAGCTCAAAATAAAAGTAAATGCACGAAGAATACCAAATGAAGTCAGAAATTGTTGAAATTTTGTGATGTGCCTTTGAATGGTGCATTTTGCACACACAAAAAGTATGGAGTTTACATAAGTTCAAAAAAATTAAATCCCTTTGTAAGAGATGAGTTCTTGTTCGAAAAAGCTCATACTTCGAGAGAGATTGTCCGTTTTGTACACGAAGTGCATCCAGTTTTTGTCGTAGCCCTCTCAACTTTTTAACACATGCTATGTGGGTGAAATGATGATAGCATGCCAACTTTCAACATTTTCAGAGTTCATTTGTACTGCTTTTCAATTTCAGGGTCAACTAGCTCAAAAAAAAGTAAATGCACGAAGAATACCAAATGAAGTCAGAAATTGTTGATATTTTGTGATGTGCCTTTGAATGGTGCATTTTGCACACACAAAAAGTATGGAGTTTAAATAAGTTCAAAAAAATTGAAATCCCTTTGTAAGAGATGAGTTCTCGTTCGAAACGCTGATACTTCGAGAGAGATTGTCCGTATTGTACACGAAGTGCATCCAGTTTTTGTCGTAGCCCTCTCAACTTTTTAACACATGCTATGTGGGTGAAATGATGATAGCATGCCAACTTTCAACATTTTAAGAGTTCATTTGTAGTGCTTTTCAATTTCAGGGTCAACTAGCTCAAAAAAAAAAAGTAAATGCACGAAGAATACCAAATGAAGTCAGAAATTTTTGAAATTTTTTGATGTGCCTTTGAATGGTGCATTTTGAACACCCAAAAAGTATGGAGTTCAAATAAGTTCAAAAAAATGAAATCCCTTTGTAAGAGATGAGTTCTCGTTCGAAACGCTGATACTTTGAGAGAGATTGTCCGTTTTGTAGACGAAGTGCATCCAGTTTTTGTCGTAGCCCTCTCAAATTTTTAACACATGCTATGTGGGTGAAATGATGATAGCGTGCCAACTTTCAACATTTTCAGAGTTCATTTGTACTGCTTTTCAATTTCAGGGTCAACTAGCTCAAAAAAAAAAGTAAATGCACGAAGAATACCAAATGAAGTCAGAAATTGTTGAAATTTTGTGATGTTCCTTTGAATGGTGCATTTTGCACACACAAAAAGTATGGAGTTCAAATAAGTTCAAAAAAATTGAAATCCCTTTGTAAGAGATGAGTTCTCGTTCGAAACGCTGATACTTCGAGAGAGATTGTCCGTTTTGTACACGAAGTGCATCCAGTTTTTGTTGTAGCCCTCTCAACTTTTTAACACATGCTATGTGGGTGAAATGATGATAGCGTGCCAACTTTCAACATTTTCAGAGTTCATTTGTACTCCTTTTCAATTTCAGGGTCAACTAGCTCAAAAACAAAGTAAATGCACGAAGAATACCAAATGAAGTCAGAAATTGTTGAAATTTTGTGATGTTCCTTTGAATGGTCCATTTTGCACACACAAAAAGTATGGAGTTCAAATAAGTTCAAAAAAATTGAAATCCATTTGTAAGAGATGAGTTCTCGTTCGAAACGCTGATACTTCGAGAGAGATTGTCCGTTTTTTACACGAAGTGCATCCAGTTTTTGTCGTAGCCCTCTCAACTTTTTAACACATGCTATGTGGGTGAAATAATGATAGCATGCCAACTTTCAACATTTTCAGAGTTCGTTTGTAGTGCTTTTCAATTTCAGGGTCAACTAGCTCAAAAAAAATAAGTAAATGCACGAATAATACCAAATAAAGCCAGAAATTGTTGAAATTTTGTGATGTGCCTTTGAATGGTGAATTTTGCACACACAATAATTATGGAGTTCAAATAAGTTCAAAAAATTAAATCCCTTTGTAAGAGATGAGTTGTCGTCTAAAACGCTCACACTTCGAGAGAGATTGTCCGTTTTGTACACGAAGTGCATCCAGTTTTTGTCGTAGCCCTCTCCACTTTTTAACACATGCTATGTGGGTGAAATGATGATAGCATGCCTACTTTCAACATTTTCAGAGTTCATTTGTAGTGCTTTTCAATTTCAGGGTCAACTAGCTCAAAAAAATAAGTAAATGCACGAATAGTACCAAATAAAGTCAGAAATTGTTGAAATTTTGTGATGTGCCTTTGAATGGTGAATTTTGCACACACAATAATTATGGAGTTCAAATAAGTTCAAAAAAATTAAATCCCTTTGTAAGAGATGAGTTGTCGTCTGAAACGCTCAGACTTCGAGAGAGATTGTCCGTTTTGTACACGAAGTGCTTCCAGTTTTTGTCGTAGCCCTCTCCACTTTTTAACACATGCTATGTGGGTGAAATGATGATAGCATGCCAACTTTCAACATTCTCAGAGTTCATTTGTATTGCTTTTCAATTTCAGGGTCAACTAGCTCAAAAATAATAAGTAAATGCACGAAGAATACCAAATGAAGTCAGAAATTGTTGAAATTTTGTGATGTGCCTTTGAATGGTGCATTTTGCACACAAAAAAAGTATGGAGTTCAAATAAGTTCAAAAAAATTAAGTCCCTTTGAAAGAGATGAGTTCTCGTCCGAAACGCTGATACTTCGAGAGAGATTGTCCGCTTTGTACACGACGTGCATCCAATTTTTGTCGTAGCCCTCTCAACTTTTTAACACATGCTATGTGGGTGAAATAAGGATAGCATGCCAACTTTCAACATTTTCAGAGTTCATTTGTAGTGCTTTTCAATTTCCGGGTCAACTAGCTCAAAACAACAGTAAATGCACGAATAATACCAAATAAAGTCAAAAATTGTTGAAATTTTGTGATGTGCCTTTGAATGGTGCATTTTGCACACACAAAAATTATGGAGTTAAAATAAGTTCAAAAAAATTAAATCCCTTTGTAAGAGATGAGTTCTCGTTCGAAACGCTGATACTTCGAGAGAGATTGTCCGTTTTGTACACGAAGTGCATCCAGTTTTTGTTGTAGCCCTCTCAACTTTTTAACACATGCTATGTGGGTGAAATGATGATAGCGTGCCAACTTTCAACATTTTCAGAGTTCATTTGTACTGCTTTTCAATTTCAGGGTCAACTAGCTCAAAAAAAAAGTAAATGCACGAAGAATACCAAATGAAGTCAGAAATTGTTGAAATTTTGTGATGTGCCTTTGAATGGTGCGTTTTGCACAAACAAAAAGTATGGAGTTTACATAAGTTCAAAAAAATTAAATCCCTTTGTAAGAGATGAGTTCTTGTTCGAAAAAGCTGATACTTCGAGAGAGATTGTCCGTTTTGTACACGAAGTGCATCCAGTTTTTGTCGTAGCCCTCTCAACTTTTTAACACATGCTATGTGGGTGAAATGATGATAGAATGCCAACTTTCAATATTTTCAGAGTTCATTTGTAGTGCTTTTCAATTTCAGGGTCAACTAGCTCAAAAAAAAGTAAATGCACGAAGAATACCAAATGAAGTCAGAAATTGTTGAAATTTTGTGATGTGCCTTTGAATGGTGCATTTTGCACACACAAAAAGTATGGAGTTTAAATAAGTTCAAAAAAATTGAAATCCCTTTGTAAGAGATGAGTTCTCGTTCGAAACGCTGATACTTCGAGAGAGATTGTCCGTATTGTACACGAAGTGCATCCAGTTTTTGTCGTAGCCCTCTCAACTTTTTAACACATGCTATGTGGGTGAAATGATGATAGCATGCCAACTTTCAACATTTTCAGAGTTCATTTGTAGTGCTTTTCAATTTCAGGGTCAACTAGCTCAAAAAAAAAAAGTAAATGCACGAAGAATACCAAATGAAGTCAGAAATTTTTGAAATTTTTTGATGTGCCTTTGAATGGTGCATTTTGAACACACAAAAAGTATGGAGTTCAAATAAGTTCAAAAAAATGAAATCCCTTTGTAAGAGATGAGTTCTCGTTCGAAACGCTGATACTTTGAGAGAGATTGTCCGTTTTGTAGACGAAGTGCATCCATTTTTTGTCGTAGCCCTCTCAAATTTTTAACACATGCTATGTGGGTGAAATGATGATAGCGTGCCAACTTTCAACATTTTCAGAGTTCATTTGTACTGCTTTTCAATTTCAGGGTCAACTAGCTCAAAAACAAAGTAAATGCACGAAGAATACCAAATGAAGTCAGAAATTGTTGAAATTTTGTGATGTTCCTTTGAATGGTGCATTTTGCACACACAAAAAGTATGGAGTTCAAATAAGTTTAAAAAAATTGAAATCCATTTGTAAGAGATGAGTTCTCGTTCGAAACGCTGATACTTCGAGAGAGATTGTCCGTTTTGTACACGAAGTGCATCCAGTTTTTGTCGTAGCCCTCTCAACTTTTTAACACATGCTATGTGGGTGAAATAATGATAGCATGCCAACTTTCAACATTTTCAGAGTTCATTTGTAGTGCTTTTCAATTTCAGGGTCAACTAGCTCAAAAAAAAAAAGTAAATGCACGAATAATACCAAATAAAGTCAGAAATTGTTGAAATTTTGTGATGTGCCTTTGAATGGTGAATTTTGCACACACAATAATTATGGAGTTCAAATAAGTTCAAAAAAATTAAATCCCTTTGTAAGAGATGAGTTGTCGTCTGAAACGCTCACACTTCGAGAGAGATTGTCCGTTTTGTACACGAAGTGCCTCCAGTTTTTGTCGTAGCCCTCTCAACTTTTTGACACATGCTATGTGGGTGAAATAATGATAGCATGCCAACTTTCAACATTTTCAGAGTTCATTTGTAGTGCTTTTCAATTTCAGGGTCAACTAGCTCAAAAAAAATAAGTAAATGCACGAATAATACCAAATAAAGCCAGAAATTGTTGAAATTTTGTGATGTGCCTTTGAATGGTGAATTTTGCACACACAATAATTATGGAGTTCAAATAAGTTCAAAAAATTAAATCCCTTTGTAAGAGATGAGTTGTCGTCTAAAACGCTCACACTTCGAGAGAGATTGTCCGTTTTGTACACGAAGTGCATCCAGTTTTTGTCGTAGCCCTCTCCACATTTTAACACATGCTATGTGGGTGAAATGATGATAGCATGCCTACTTTCAACATTTTCAGAGTTCATTTGTAGTGCTTTTCAATTTCAGGGTCAACTAGCTCAAAAAAATAAGTAAATGCACGAATAGTACCAAATAAAGTCAGAAATTGTTGAAATTTTGTGATGTGCCTTTGAATGGTGAATTTTGCACACACAATAATTATGGAGTTCAAATAAGTTCAAAAAAATTAAATCCCTTTGTAAGAGATGAGTTGTCGTCTGAAACGCTCAAACTTCGAGAGAGATTGTCCGTTTTGTACACGAAGTGCATCCAGTTTTTGTCGTAGCCCTCTCCACTTTTTAACACATGCTATGTGGGTGAAATGATGATAGCATGCCAACTTTCAACATTCTCAGAGTTCATTTGTATTGCTTTTCAATTTCAGGGTCAACTAGCTCAAAAAAAATAAGTAAATGCACGAAGAATACCAAATGAAGTCAGAAATTGTTGAAATTTTGTGATGTGCCTTTGAATGGTGCATTTTGCACACAAAAAAAGTATGGAGTTCAAATAAGTTCAAAAAAATTAAGTCCCTTTGAAAGAGATGGGTTCTCGTCCGAAACGCTGATACTTCGAGAGAGATTGTCCGCTTTGTACACGACGTGCATCCAATTTTTGTCGTAGCCCTCTCAACTTTTTAACACATGCTATGTGGGTGAAATAAGGATAGCATGCCAACTTTCAACATTTTCAGAGTTCATTTGTAGTGCTTTTCAATTTCCGGGTCAACTAGCTCAAAACAAAAGTAAATGCACGAATAATACCAAATAAAGTCAAAAATTGTTGAAATTTTGTGATGTGCCTTTGAATGGTGCATTTTGCACACACAAAAATTATGGAGTTAAAATAAGTTCAAAAAAATTAAATCCCTTTGTAAGAGATGAGTTCTCGTTCGAAACGCTGATACTTCGAGAGAGATTGTCCGTTTTGTACACGAAGTGCATCCAGTTTTTGTTGTAGCCCTCTCAACTTTTTAACACATGCTATGTGGGTGAAATGATGATAGCGTGCCAACTTTCAACATTTTCAGAGTTCATTTGTACTGCTTTTCAATTTCAGGGTCAACTAGCTCAAAAAAAAAGTAAATGCACGAAGAATACCAAATGAAGTCAGAAATTGTTGAAATTTTGTGATGTGCCTTTGAATGGTGCATTTTGCACAAACAAAAAGTATGGAGTTTACATAAGTTCAAAAAAATTAAATCCCTTTGTAAGAGATGAGTTCTTGTTCGAAAAAGCTGATACTTCGAGAGAGATTGTCCGTTTTGTACACGAAGTGCATCCAGTTTTTGTCGTAGCCCTCTCAACTTTTTAACACATGCTATGTGGGTGAAATTATGATAGCATGCCAACTTTCAACATTTTCAGAGTTCATTTGTAGTGCTTTTCAATTTCAGGGTCAACTAGCTCAAAAAAAAGTAAATGCACGAAGAATACCAAATGAAGTCAGAAATTGTTGAAATTTTGTGATGTGCCTTTGAATGGTGCATTTTGCACACACAAAAAGTATGGAGTTTAAATAAGTTCAAAAAAATTGAAATCCCTTTGTAAGAGATGAGTTCTCGTTCGAAACGCTGATACTTCGAGAGAGATTGTCCGTATTGTACACGAAGTGCATCCAGTTTTTGTCGTAGCCCTCTCAACTTTTTAACACATGCTATGTGGGTGAAATGATGATAGCATGCCAACTTTCAACATTTTCAGAGTTCATTTGTAGTGCTTTTCAATTTCAGGGTCAACTAGCTCAAAAAAAAATAAGTAAATGCACGAAGAATACCAAATGAAGTCAGAAATTTTTGAAATTTTTTGATGTGCCTTTGAATGGTGCATTTTGAACACACAAAAAGTATGGAGTTCAAATAAGTTCAAAAAAATGAAATCCCTTTGTAAGAGATGAGTTCTCGTTCGAAACGCTGATACTTTGAGAGAGATTGTCCGTTTTGTAGACGAAGTGCATCCATTTTTTGTCGTAGCCCTCTCAAATTTTTAACACATGCTATGTGGGTGAAATGATGATAGCGTGCCAACTTTCAACATTTTCAGAGTTCATTTGTACTGCTTTTCAATTTCAGGGTCAACTAGCTCAAAAACAAAGTAAATGCACGAAGAATACCAAATGAAGTCAGAAATTGTTGAAATTTTGTGATGTTCCTTTGAATGGTGCATTTTGCACACACAAAAAGTATGGAGTTCAAATAAGTTCAAAAAAATTGAAATCCATTTGTAAGAGATGAGTTCTCGTTCGAAACGCTGATACTTCGAGAGAGATTGTCCGTTTTGTACACGAAGTGCATCCAGTTTTTGTCGTAGCCCTCTCAACTTTTTAACACATGCTATGTGGGTGAAATAATGATAGCATGCCAACTTTCAACATTTTCAGAGTTCATTTGTAGTGCTTTTCAATTTCAGGGTCAACTAGCTCAAAAAAAAAAAGTAAATGCACGAATAATACCAAATAAAGTCAGAAATTGTTGAAATTTTGTGATGTGCCTTTGAATGGTGAATTTTGCACACACAATAATTATGGAGTTCAAATAAGTTCAAAAAAATTAAATCCCTTTGTAAGAGATGAGTTGTCGTCTGAAACGCTCACACTTCGAGAGAGATTGTCCGTTTTGTACACGAAGTGCATCCAGTTTTTGTCGTAGCCCTCTCCACTTTTTAACACATGCTATGTGGGTGAAATGATGATAGCATGCCAACTTTCAACATTTTCAGAGTTCATTTGTAGTCCTTTTCAATTTCAGGGTCAACTAGCTCAAAAAAAATAAGTAAATGCACGAATAATACCAAATAAAGTCAGAAATTGTTGAAATTTTGTGATGTGCCTTTGAATGGTGAATTTTGCACACACAATAATTATGGAGTTCAAATAAGTTCAAAAAAATTAAATCCCTTTGTAAGAGATGAGTTGTCGTCTGAAACGCTCAAACTTCGAGAGAGATTGTCCGTTTTGTACACGAAGTGCATCCAGTTTTTGTCGTAGCCCTCTCCACTTTTTAACACATGCTATGTGGGTGAAATGATGATAGCATGCCAACTTTCAACATTTTCAGAGTTCATTTGTACTGCTTTTCAGTTTCAGGGCAACTAGCTCAAAAAAAAGTAAATGCACGAAGAATACCAAATGAAGTCAGAAATTGTTGAAATTTTGTGATGTGCCTTTGAATGGTGCATTTTGCACACACAAAAAGTATGGAGTTTAAATAAGTTCAAAAAAATTGAAATCCCTTTGTAAGAGATGAGTTCTCGTTCGAAACGCTGATACTTCAAGAGAGATTGTCCGTATTGTACACGAAGTGCATCCAGTTTTTGTCGTAGCCCTCTCAACTTTTTAACACATGCTATGTGGGTGAAATAATGATAGCATGCCAACTTTCAACATTTTCAGAGTTCATTTGTAGTGCTTTTCAATTTCAGGGTCAACTAGCTCAAAAAAAAAAGTAAATGCACGAATAATACCAAATAAAGTCAGAAATTGTTGAAATTTTGTGATGTGCCTTTGAATGGTGAATTTTGCACACACAATAATTATGGAGTTCAAATAAGTTCAAAAAAATTAAATCCCTTTGTAAGAGATGAGTTGTCGTCTGAAACGCTCACACTTCGAGAGAGATTGTCCGTTTTGTACACGAAGTGCCTCCAGTTTTTGTCGTAGCCCTCTCAACTTTTTGACACATGCTATGTGGGTGAAATAATGATAGCATGCCAACTTTCAACATTTTCAGAGTTCATTTGTAGTGCTTTTCAATTTCAGGGTTAACTAGCTCAAAAAAAATAAGTAAATGCACGAATAATACCAAATAAAGCCAGAAATTGTTGAAATTTTGTGATGTGCCTTTGAATGGTGAATTTTGCACACACAATAATTATGGAGTTCAAATAAGTTCAAAAAATTAAATCCCTTTGTAAGAGATGAGTTGTCGTCTAAAACGCTCACACTTCGAGAGAGATTGTCCGTTTTGTACACGAAGTGCATCCAGTTTTTGTCGTAGCCCTCTCCACATTTTAACACATGCTATGTGGGTGAAATGATGATAGCATGCCTACTTTCAACATTTTCAGAGTTCATTTGTAGTGCTTTTCAATTTCAGGGTCAACTAGCTCAAAAAAATAAGTAAATGCACGAATAGTACCAAATAAAGTCAGAAATTGTTGAAATTTTGTGATGTGCCTTTGAATGGTGAATTTTGCACACACAATAATTATGGAGTTCAAATAAGTTCAAAAAAATTAAATCCCTTTGTAAGAGATGAGTTGTCGTCTGAAACGCTCAAACTTCGAGAGAGATTGTCCGTTTTGTACACGAAGTGCATCCAGTTTTTGTCGTAGCCCTCTCCACTTTTTAACACATGGTATGTGGGTGAAATGATGATAGCATGCCAACTTTCAACATTCTCAGAGTTCATTTGTATTGCTTTTCAATTTCAGGGTCAACTAGCTCAAAAAAAATAAGTAAATGCACGAAGAATACCAAATGAAGTCAGAAATTGTTGAAATTTTGTGATGTGCCTTTGAATGGTGCATTTTGCACACAAAAAAAGTATGGAGTTCAAATAAGTTCAAAAAAATTAAGTCCCTTTGAAAGAGATGGGTTCTCGTCCGAAACGCTGATACTTCGAGAGAGATTGTCCGCTTTGTACACGACGTGCATCCAATTTTTGTCGTAGCCCTCTCAACTTTTTAACACATGCTATGTGGGTGAAATAAGGATAGCATGCCAACTTTCAACATTTTCAGAGTTCATTTGTAGTGCTTTTCAATTTCCGGGTCAACTAGCTCAAAACAAAAGTAAATGCACGAATAATACCAAATAAAGTCAAAAATTGTTGAAATTTTGTGATGTGCCTTTGAATGGTGCATTTTGCACACACAAAAATTATGGAGTTAAAATAAGTTCAAAAAAATTAAATCCCTTTGTAAGAGATGAGTTCTCGTTCGAAACGCTGATACTTCGAGAGAGATTGTCCGTTTTGTACACGAAGTGCATCCAGTTTTTGTTGTAGCCCTCTCAACTTTTTAACACATGCTATGTGGGTGAAATGATGATAGCGTGCCAACTTTCAACATTTTCAGAGTTCATTTGTACTGCTTTTCAATTTCAGGGTCAACTAGCTCAAAAAAAAAGTAAATGCACGAAGAATACCAAATGAAGTCAGAAATTGTTGAAATTTTGTGATGTGCCTTTGAATGGTGCATTTTGCACAAACAAAAAGTATGGAGTTTACATAAGTTCAAAAAAATTAAATCCCTTTGTAAGAGATGAGTTCTTGTTCGAAAAAGCTGATACTTCGAGAGAGATTGTCCGTTTTGTACACGAAGTGCATCCAGTTTTTGTCGTAGCCCTCTCAACTTTTTAACACATGCTATGTGGGTGAAATTATGATAGCATGCCAACTTTCAACATTTTCAGAGTTCATTTGTAGTGCTTTTCAATTTCAGGGTCAACTAGCTCAAAAAAAAGTAAATGCACGAAGAATACCAAATGAAGTCAGAAATTGTTGAAATTTTGTGATGTGCCTTTGAATGGTGCATTTTGCACACACAAAAAGTATGGAGTTTAAATAAGTTCAAAAAAATTGAAATCCCTTTGTAAGAGATGAGTTCTCGTTCGAAACGCTGATACTTCGAGAGAGATTGTCCGTATTGTACACGAAGTGCATCCAGTTTTTGTCGTAGCCCTCTCAACTTTTTAACACATGCTATGTGGGTGAAATGATGATAGCATGCCAACTTTCAACATTTTCAGAGTTCATTTGTAGTGCTTTTCAATTTCAGGGTCAACTAGCTCAAAAAAAAATAAGTAAATGCACGAAGAATACCAAATGAAGTCAGAAATTTTTGAAATTTTTTGATGTGCCTTTGAATGGTGCATTTTGAACACACAAAAAGTATGGAGTTCAAATAAGTTCAAAAAAATGAAATCCCTTTGTAAGAGATGAGTTCTCGTTCGAAACGCTGATACTTTGAGAGAGATTGTCCGTTTTGTAGACGAAGTGCATCCATTTTTTGTCGTAGCCCTCTCAAATTTTTAACACATGCTATGTGGGTGAAATGATGATAGCGTGCCAACTTTCAACATTTTCAGAGTTCATTTGTACTGCTTTTCAATTTCAGGGTCAACTAGCTCAAAAACAAAGTAAATGCACGAAGAATACCAAATGAAGTCAGAAATTGTTGAAATTTTGTGATGTTCCTTTGAATGGTGCATTTTGCACACACAAAAAGTATGGAGTTCAAATAAGTTCAAAAAAATTGAAATCCATTTGTAAGAGATGAGTTCTCGTTCGAAACGCTGATACTTCGAGAGAGATTGTCCGTTTTGTACACGAAGTGCATCCAGTTTTTGTCGTAGCCCTCTCAACTTTTTAACACATGCTATGTGGGTGAAATAATGATAGCATGCCAACTTTCAACATTTTCAGAGTTCATTTGTAGTGCTTTTCAATTTCAGGGTCAACTAGCTCAAAAAAAAAAAGTAAATGCACGAATAATACCAAATAAAGTCAGAAATTGTTGAAATTTTGTGATGTGCCTTTGAATGGTGAATTTTGCACACACAATAATTATGGAGTTCAAATAAGTTCAAAAAAATTAAATCCCTTTGTAAGAGATGAGTTGTCGTCTGAAACGCTCACACTTCGAGAGAGATTGTCCGTTTTGTACACGAAGTGCATCCAGTTTTTGTCGTAGCCCTCTCCACTTTTTAACACATGCTATGTGGGTGAAATGATGATAGCATGCCAACTTTCAACATTTTCAGAGTTCATTTGTAGTCCTTTTCAATTTCAGGGTCAACTAGCTCAAAAAAAATAAGTAAATGCACGAATAATACCAAATAAAGTCAGAAATTGTTGAAATTTTGTGATGTGCCTTTGAATGGTGAATTTTGCACACACAATAATTATGGAGTTCAAATAAGTTCAAAAAAATTAAATCCCTTTGTAAGAGATGAGTTGTCGTCTGAAACGCTCAAACTTCGAGAGAGATTGTCCGTTTTGTACACGAAGTGCATCCAGTTTTTGTCGTAGCCCTCTCCACTTTTTAACACATGCTATGTGGGTGAAATGATGATAGCATGCCAACTTTCAACATTTTCAGAGTTCATTTGTACTGCTTTTCAGTTTCAGGGCAACTAGCTCAAAAAAAAGTAAATGCACGAAGAATACCAAATGAAGTCAGAAATTGTTGAAATTTTGTGATGTGCCTTTGAATGGTGCATTTTGCACACACAAAAAGTATGGAGTTTAAATAAGTTCAAAAAAATTGAAATCCCTTTGTAAGAGATGAGTTCTCGTTCGAAACGCTGATACTTCAAGAGAGATTGTCCGTATTGTACACGAAGTGCATCCAGTTTTTGTCGTAGCCCTCTCAACTTTTTAACACATGCTATGTGGGTGAAATGATGATAGCGTGCCAACTTTCAACATTTTCAGAGTTCATTTGTAGTGCTTTTCAATTTCAGGGTCAACTAGCTCAAAAAAAATAAGTAAATGCACGAAGAAGACCAAATGAAGTCAGAATTTTTTTATATTTTGTGATGTGCTTTTGAATGGTGGATTTTGAACACACAAAAAGTATGGAGTTCATATAAGTTCAAAAAAATGAAATCCCTTCGTAAGAGATGAGTTCTCGTTCGAAACGGTGATACTTCGAGAGATATTGTCCGTTTTGTAGACGAAGTGCATCCAGTTTTTGTCGTAGCCCTCTCAACTTTTTAACACATGCTATGTGGGTGAAATGATGATATCATGCCAACTTTCAACATTTTAAGAGTTCATTTATAGTGGTTTTCGATTTCAGGGTCAACTAGCTCAAAAAAAAAGTAAATGCACGAATAATACCAAATGAAGTCAGAAATTGTTGAAATTTTGTGATGTGACTTTGAATGGTGCATTTTGCAAACACAAAAAGTATGGAGTTCAAATAAGTTCAAAAAATGAAATCCCTTTGTAAGAGATGAGTTCTCGTTCGAAACGCTGATACTTCGAGAGAGATTGTCCGTTTTGTACACGAAGTGCACCAAGTTTTTGCCGTAGCCCTCTCAACTTTTTAACACATGCTTTGTGGGTGAAATGATGATAGCATGCCAACTTTCAACATTTTTAGAGTTCATTTGTAGTGCTTTTCAATTTCAGGGTCAACTAGCTCAAAAAAATTTAGTAAATGCACGAAGAATACCAGATGAAGTCAGAAATTGTTGAAATTTTGTGATGTGCCTTTGAATGGTGCATTTTGAACACACAAAAAGTATGGAGTTTAAATAAGTTCAAAAAAATGAAATCCCTTTGTAAGAGATGAGTTCTCGTTCGAAACGCTGATACTTCGAGAGAGATTGTCCGTTTTGTACACGAAGTGCATCCAGTTTTTGTTGTAGCCCTCTCAACTTTTTAACACATGCTATGTGGGTGAAATGATGATAGCATGCCAACTTTCAACATTTTCAGAGTTCATTTGTAGTGCTTTTCAATTTCAGGGTCAACTAGCTCAAAAAAAATTAGTAAATGCATGAAGAATACCAAGTGAAGTCAGAAATTGTTCAAATTTTGTGATGTGCCTTTGAATGGTGCATTTTGAACACACAAAAAGTATGGAGTTTAAATAAGTTCAAGAAAATGAAATCCCTTTGTAAGAGATGAGTTCTCGTTCGAAACACTGATATTTCGAGAGAGATTGTCCGTTTTGTACACGAAGTGCATCCAGTTTTTGTCGTAGCCCTCTCAACTTTTTAACACATGCTATGTGGGTGAAATGATGATAGCATGCCAACTTTCATCATTCTCAGAGTTCATTTGTAATGCTTTTCAATTTCAGGGTCAACTAGCTCAAAAAAAATTAATAAATGCACGAAGAATACCAAATGAAGTCAGAAATTGTTGAAATTTTGTGATGTGCCTTTGAATGATGCATTTTGCACACAAAAAAAGTATGGAGTTCAAATAAGTTCAAAAAAATTATGTCCCTTTGTAAGAGATGAGTTCTCGTTCGAAACGCTGATACTTCGAGAGAGATTGTCCGTTTTGTACACGAAGTGCATCCAGTTTTTGTTGTAGCCCTCTCAACTTTTTAACACATGCTATGTGGGTGAAATGATGATAGCGTGCCAACTTTCAACATTTTCAGAGGTCATTTGTACTGCTTTTCAATTTCAGGGTCAACTAGCTCAAAAAAAAAGTAAATGCACGAAGAATACCAAATGAAGTCAGAAATTGTTGAAATTTTGTGATGTTCCTTTGAATGGTGCATTTTGCACACACAAAAAGTATGGAGTTCAAATAAGTTCAAAAAAATTGAAATCCCTTTGTAAGAGATGAGTTCTCGTTCGAAACGCTGATACTTCGAGAGAGATTGTCCGTTTTGTACACGAAGTGCATCCAGTTTTTGTTGTAGCCCTCTCAACTTTTTAACACATGCTATGTGGGTGAAATGATGATAGCGTGCCAACTTTCAACATTTTCAGAGTTCATTTGTACTGCTTTTCAATTTCAGGGTCAACTAGCTCAAAAAAAAAGTAAATGCACGAATAATACCAGATGAAGTCAGAAATTGTTGAAATTTTGTGATGTGCCTTTGAATGGTGCATTTTGAACACACAAAAAGTATGGAGTTCAAATAAGTTCAAAAAAATTGAAATCCCTTTGTAAGAGATGAGTTCTCGTTCGAAACGCTGATACTTCGAGAGAGATTGTCCGTTTTGTACACGAAGTGCATCCAGTTTTTGTCGTAGCCCTCTCAACTTTTTAACACATGCTATGTGGGTGAAATAATGATAGCATGCCAACTTTCAACATTTTCAGAGTTCATTTGTAGTGCTTTTCAATTTCAGGGTCAACTAGCTCAAAAAAAAATAAGTAAATGCACGAATAATACCAAATAAAGTCAGAAATTGTTGAAATTTTGTGATGTGCCTTTGAATGGTGAATTTTGCACACACAATAATTATGGAGTTCAAATAAGTTCAAAAAAATTAAATCCCTTTGTAAGAGATGAGTTGTCGTCTGAAACGCTCACACTTCGAGAGAGATTGTCCGTTTTGTACACGAAGTGCATCCAGTTTTTGTCGTAGCCCTCTCCACTTTTTAACACATGCTATGTGGGTGAAATGATGATAGCATGCCAACTTTCAACATTTTCAGAGTTCATTTGTAGTCCTTTTCAATTTCAGGGTCAACTAGCTCAAAAAAAATAAGTAAATGCACGAATAATACCAAATAAAGTCAGAAATTGTTGAAATTTTGTGATGTGCCTTTGAATGGTGAATTTTGCACACACAATAATTATGGAGTTCAAATAAGTTCAAAAAAATTAAATCCCTTTGTAAGAGATGAGTTGTCGTCTGAAACGCTCAGACTTCGAGAGAGATTGTCCGTTTTGTACACGAAGTGCATCCAGTTTTTGTCGTAGCCCTCTCCACTTTTTAACACATGCTATGTGGGTGAAATGATGATACCATGCCAACTTTCAACATTTTCAGAGTTCATTTGTACTGCTTTTCAATTTCAGGGCAACTAGCTCAAAAAAAAGTAAATGCACGAAGAATACCAAATGAAGTCAGAAATTGTTGAAATTTTGTGATGTGCCTTTGAATGGTGCATTTTGCACACACAAAAAGTATGGAGTTTAAATAAGTTCAAAAAAATTGAAATCCCTTTGTAAGAGATGAGTTCTCGTTCGAAACGCTGATACTTCAAGAGAGATTGTCCGTATTGTACACGAAGTGCATCCAGTTTTTGTCGTAGCCCTCTCAACTTTTTAACACATGCTATGTGGGTGAAATGATGATAGCATGCCAACTTTCAACATTTTCAGAGTTCATTTGTAGTGCTTTTCAACTTCAGGGTCAACTAGCTCAAAAAAAATAAGTAAATGCACGAAGAAGACCAAATTAAGTCAGAATTTTTTTATATTTTGTGATGTGCTTTTGAATAGTGCATTTTGAACACACAAAAAGTATGGAGTTCATATAAGTTCAAAAAAATGAAATCCCTTCGTAAGAGATGAGTTCTCGTTCGAAACGGTGATACTTCGAGAGATATTGTCCGTTTTGTAGACGAAGTGCATCCAGTTTTTGTCGTAGCCCTCTCAACTTTTTAACACATGCTATGTGGGTGAAATGATGATATCATGCCAACTTTCAACATTTTTAGAGTTCATTTATAGTGGTTTTCGATTTCAGGGTCAACTAGCTCAAAAAAAAAGTAAATGCACGAATAATACCAAATGAAGTCAGAAATTGTTGAAATTTTGTGATGTGACTTTGAATGGTGCATTTTGCAAACACAAAAAGTATGGAGTTCAAATAAGTTCAAAAAATGAAATCCCTTTGTAAGAGATGAGTTCTCGTTCGAAACGCTGATACTTCGAGAGAGATTGTCCGTTTTGTACACGAAGTGCACCCAGTTTTTGCCGTAGCCCTCTCAACTTTTTAACACATGCTTTGTGGGCGAAATGATGATAGCATGCCAACTTTCAACATTTTTAGAGTTCATTTGTAGTGCTTTTCAATTTCAGGTTCAACTAGCTCAAAAAAATTTAGTAAATGCACGAAGAATACCAGATGAAGTCAGAAATTGTTGAAATTTTGTGATGTGCCTTTGAATGGTGCATTTTGAACACACAAAAAGTATGGAGTTTAAATAAGATCAAAAAAATGAAATCCCTTTGTAAGAGATGAGTTCTCGTTCGAAACGCTGATACTTCGAGAGAGATTGTTCGTTTTGTACACGAAGTGCATCCAGTTTTTGTTGTAGCCCTCTCAACTTTTTAACACATTCTATGTGGGTGAAATGATGATAGCATGCCAACTTTCAACATTTTCAGAGTTCATTTGTAGTGCTTTTCAATTTCAGGGTCAACTAGCTCAAAAAAAATTAGTAAATGCATGAAGAATACCAAATGAAGTCAGAAATTGTTCAAATTTTGTGATGTGCCTTTGAATGGTGCATTTTGAACACACAAAAAGTATGGAGTTTAAATAAGTTCAAGAAAATGAAATCCCTTTGTAAGAGATGAGTTCTCGTTCGAAACACTGATATTTCGAGAGAGAGATTGTCCGTTTTGTACACGAAGTGCATCCAGTTTTTGTCGTAGCCCTCTCAACTTTTTAACACATGCTATGTGGGTGAAATGATGATAGCATGCCAACTTTCATCATTCTCAGAGTTCATTTGTAATGCTTTTCAATTTCAGGGTCAACTAGCTCAAAAAAAATTAATAAATGCACGAAGAATACCAAATGAAGTCAGAAATTGTTGAAATTTTGTGATGTGCCTTTGAATGATGCATTTTGCACACACAAAAAGTATGGAGTTCAAATAAGTTCAAAAAAATTATGTCCCTTTGTAAGAGATGAGTTCTCGTTCGAAACGCTGATACTTCGAGAGAGATTGTCCGTTTTGTACACGAAGTGCATCCAGTTTTTGTTGTAGCCCTCTCAACTTTTTAACACATGCTATGTGGGTGAAATGATGATAGGGTGCCAACTTTCAACATTTTCAGAGGTCATTTGTACTGCTTTTCAATTTCAGGGTCAACTAGCTCAAAAAAAAAGTAAATGCACAAAGAATACCAAATGAAGTCAGAAATTGTTGAAATTTTGTGATGTTCCTTTGAATAGTGCATTTTGCACACACAAAAAGTATTGAGTTCAAATAAGTTCAAAAAAATTGAAATCCCTTTGTAAGAGATGAGTTCTCGTTCGAAACGCTGATACTTCGAGAGAGATTGTCCGTTTTGTACACGAAGTGCATCCATTTTTTGTTGTAGCCCTCTCAACTTTTTAACACATGCTATGTGGGTGAAATGATGATAGCGTGCCAACTTTCAACATTTTCAGAGTTCATTTGTACTGCTTTTCAATTTCAGGGTCAACTAGCTCAAAAAAAAAGTAAATGCACGAATAATACCAGATGAAGTCAGAAATTGTTGAAATTTTGTGATGTGCCTTTGAATGGTGCATTTTGAACACACAAAAAGTATGGAGTTCAAATAAGTCAAAAAAATTGAAATCCCTTTGTAAGAGATGAGTTCTCGTTCGAAACGCTGATACTTCGAGAGAGATTGTCCGTTTTATACACGAAGTGCATCCAGTTTTTGTCGTAGCCCTCTCAACTTTTTAAAACATGCTATGTTGGTGAAATAATGATAGCATGCCAACTTTCACCATTTTCAGAGTTCATTTGTAGTGCTTTTCAATTTCAGGGTCAACTAGCTCAAAAAAAATAAGTAAATGCACGAATAATACCAAATAAAGTCAGAAATTGCTGAAATTTTGTGATGTGCCTTTGAATGGTGAATTTTGCACACACAATAATTATGGAGTTCAAATAAGTTCAAAAAAATTAAATCCCTTTGTAAGAGATGAGTTATCGTTTGAAACGCTCAGACTTCGAGAGAGATTGTCCGTTTTGTACACGAAGTGCATCCAGTTTTTGTCGTTGCCCTCTCCACTTTTTAAGACATGCTATGTGGGTGAAATGATGATAGCATGCCAACTTTCAACATTTTCAGAGTTCATTTGTAGTGCTTTTCAATTTCAGGGTCAACTAGCTCAAAAAAAAGTAAATGCACGAAGAATACCAAATGAAGTCAGAAATTGTTGAAATTTTGTGATTTGCCTTTGAATGGTGCATTTTGCACACACAAAAAGTATGGAGTTCAAATAAGTTCAAAAAAATTGAAATCCCTTTGTAAGAGATGAGTTCTCGTTCGAAACGCTGATACTTCAAGAGAGATTGTCCGTATTGTAGATGACGTGCATCCAATTTTTGTCGTAGCCCTCTCAACTTATTAACACATTCTATGTGGGTGAAATGATGATAGCATGCCAACTTTCAACATTTTCAGAGTTCATTTGTAGTGCTTTTCAATTTCAGGGTCAACTAGCTCAAAAAAAATAAGTAAATGCACGAAGAAGACCAAATGAAGTCAGAAATTTTTGAAATTTTGTGATGTGCTTTTGAATGGTGCATTTTGAACACACAAAAAGTATGGAGTTCAAATAAGTTCAAAAAAAATTAAATCCCTTCGTAAGAGATGAGTTCTCGTCCGAAACGCTCAGACTTCGAGAGAGATTGTCCGTTTTGTAGACGAAGTGCATCCAGTTTTTGTCGTAGCCCTCTCAACTTTTTAACACATGCTATGTGGGTGAAATGATGATAGCATGCCAACTTTCAACATTTTCAGAGTTCATTTGTAGTGCTTTTAAATTTCAGGGTCAACTAGCTCAAAAAAAAATTAGTAAATGCACGAAGAATACCAAATGAAGTCAGAAATTGTTGAAATTTTCTGATGTGCCCTTGAATGGTGCATTTTGAACACACAAAAAGAATGGAGTTCAAATAAGGTAAAAAAAATGAAATCCCTTTGTAAGAGATGAGTTCTCGTTCGAAATGCTAATACTTCGAGAGAGATTGTCCGTTTTGTACACGAAGTGCATCCAGTTTTTGTCGTAGCCCTCTCAACTTTTTAACACATGCTATGTGGGTGAAATGATGATAGCGTGCCAACTTTCAACATTTTCAGAGTTCATTTGTACTGCTTTTCAATTTCAGGGTCAACTAGCTCAAAAAAAAAGTAAATGCACTAAGAATACCAAATGAAGTCAGAAATTGTTGAAATTTTGTGATGTGCCTTTGAATGGTGCATTTTGCACACACAAAAAGTATGGAGTTTACATAAGTTCAAAAAAATTAAATCCCTTTGTAAGAGATGAGTTCTCGTTCGAAACGCTGATACTTCGAGAGAGATTGTCCGTTTTGTACACGAAGTGCATCCAGTTTTTGTCGTAGCCCTCTCAACTTTTTAACACATGCTATGTGGGTGAAATGATGATAGCATGGCAACTTTCAACATTTTCAGAGTTCATTTGTAAAGCTTTTCAATTTCAGGGTCAACTAGCTCAAAAAAAATTAGTAAATGCATGAAGAATACCAAATGAAGTCAGAAATTGTTGAAATTTTGTGATGTGCCTTTGAATGGTGAATTTTGCACACACAATAATTATGGAGTTCAAATAAGTTCAAAAAAATTAAATCCCTTTGTAAGAGATGAGTTCTCGTCCGAAACGCTCAGACTTCGAGAGAGATTGTCCGTTTTGTACACGAAGTGCATCCAGTTTTTGTCGTAGCCCTCTCAACTTTTTAACACATGCTATGTGGGTGAAATGATGATAGCATGCGAACTTTCAACATTTTCAGAGTTCGTTTGTACTGCTTTTCAATTTCAGGGTCAACTAGCTCAAAAAAAAAGTAAATGCACGAAGAATACCAAATGAAGTCAGAAATTGTTGAAATTTTGTGATGTGCCTTTGAATGGTGCATTTTGCACAAACAAAAAGTATGGAGTTTAAATAAGTTCAAAAAAATTAAATCCCTTTGTGAGAGATGAGTTCTCGTTCGAAACGCTGATACTTCGAGAGAGATTCTCCGTTTTGTACACGAAGTGCATCCAGTTTTTGTCGTAGCACTCTCCACTTTTTAACACATGCTATGTGGGTGAAATGATGATAGAATGCCAACTTTCAACATTTTCAGAGTTCATTTGTACTGCTTTTCAAATTCAGGGTCAACTAGCTCAAAAAAAAGTACATGCACGAAGAATACCAAATGAAGTCAGAAATTGTTGAAATTTTGTTATGTGCCTTTGAATGGTGCATTTTGCACACACAAAAATCATGGAGTTTAAATAAGTTCAAAAAATTGAAATCCCTTTGTAAGAGATGAGTTCTCGTTTGAAACGCTGATACTTCGAGAGAGATTGTCAGTATTGTACACGAAGTGCATCCAGTTTTTGTCGTAGCCCTCTCAACTTTTAAACACATGCTATGTGGGTGAAATGATGATAGCATGCCAACTTTCAACATTTTCAGAGTTCATTTGTAGTGCTTTTCAATTTCAGGGTCAACTAGCTCAAAAAAAATAAGTAAATGCACGAAGAATACCAAATGAAGTCAGAAATTTTTGAAATTTTGTGATGTGCCTTTGAATGGTGCATTTTGAACACACAAAAAGTATGGAGTTCAAATAAGTTCAAAAAATGAAATCCCTTTGTAAGAGATGAGTTCTCGTTCGAAACGCTGATACTTCGAGAGAGATTGTCCGTTTTGTACACGAAGTGTATCCAGTTTTTGTCGTAGCCCTCTCAACTTTTTAACACATGCTATGTGGGTGAAATGATGATAGCATGCCAACTTTCAACATTTTTAGAGTTCATTTGTAGTGCTTTTCAATTTCAGGGTCAACTAGCTCAAAAAAAAGTAAATGCACGAATAATACCAAATGAAGTCAGAAATTGTTGAAATTTTGTGATGAGCCTTTGAATGGTGCATTTTGCACACACAAAAAGTATCGAGTTCAAATAAGTTCAAAAAATGAAATCCCTTTGTAAGAGATGACTTCGCGTCCGAAACGCTGATAATTCGAGAGAGATTGTCCGTTTTGTACACGAAGTGCATCCAGTTTTTGTCGTAGCCCTCTCAACTTTTTAACACACGCTATGTGGGTGAAATGATGATAGCATGCCAACTTTCAACATTTTCAGAGTTCATTTGTAGTGCTTTTCAATTTCAGGGACAACTAGCTCAAAAAAAATAGTAAATGCACGAAGAATACCAAATGAAGTCAGAAATTGTTGAAATTTTGTGATGTGCCTTTGAATGGTGCATTTTGAACACACAAAAAGTATGGAGTTTAAATAAGTTCAAAAAAACGAAATCCCTTTGTAAGAGATGAGTTTTCGTTCGAAACGCTGATACTTCGAGAGAGATTGTCCGTTTTGTACACGAAGTGCATCCAGTTTTTGTCGTAGCCCTCTCAACTTTTTAACACACGCTATGTGGGTGAAATGATGATAGCATGCCAACTTTCAACGTTTTCAGAGTTCATTTGTAGTGCTTTTCAATTTCAGGGTCAACTAGCTCAAAAAAAAGTAAATGCACGAAGAATACCAAATGAAGTCAGAAATTGTTGAAATTTTGTGATGTGCCTTTGAATGGTGCATTTTGCACACACAAAAAGTATGGAGTTCAAATAAGTTCAAAAAATTAAAGTCCCTTTGTAAGAGATGAGTTTTCGTTCGAAACGCTGATACATCGAGAGAGATTGTCCGTTTTGCACACGATGTGCATCCAGTTTTTGTCGTAGCCTTCTCAACTTTTTAACACATGCTATGTGGGTGAAATAATGATAGCATGCCAACTTTCAACATTTTCAGAGTTCATTTGTAGTGCTTTTCAATTTCAGGGTCAACTAGCTCAAAAAAAAAATAAGTAAATGCACGAAGAATACCAAATGAAGTCAGAAATTGTTGAAATTTTGTGATGTGCCCTTGAATGGTGCATTTTGCACACACAAAAATTATGGAGTTCAAATAAGTTGAAAAAAATTAAATCCCTTTGTAAGAGATGAGTTCTCGTTCGAAACGCTGATATTTCGAGAGAGATTGTCCGTTTTGTACACGAAGTGCATCCAGTTTTTGTCGTAGCCCTCTCAACTTTTTAACACATTCTATGTGGGTGAAATTATGATAGCAGGCCAACTTTCAACATTTTGAGAGTTTATTTGTAGTGCTTTTCAATTTCAGGGTCAACTAGCTCAAAAAAAAAGTAAATGCACGAAGAATACCAAATGAAGTCAGAAATTGTTGAAATTTTGTGATATGCCTTCGAATGGTGCATTTTGCACACACAAAAAGTATGGAGTTTAAATAAGTTCAAAAAAATTGAAATCCCTTTGTAAGAGATGAGTTCTCGTTCAAAACGCTGATACTTTGAGAGAGATTGTCCGTTTTGTACACGAAGTGCATCCAGTTTTTGTCGTAGCCCTCTCAACTTTGTAACACATGCTATGTGGGTGAAATGATGATAGCATGCCAACTTTCAACATTTTCAGAGTTCATTTGTAGTTCTTTTCAATTTCAGGGTCAACTAGCTCAAAAAAATTAGTAAATGCACGAAGAATACCAAATGAAGTCAGAAATTGTTGAAATTTTGTGATGAGCCTTTGAATGGTGCATTTTGCACACACAAAAAGTATGGAGTTCAAATAAGTTCAAAAAATGAAATCCCCTTGTAAGAGATGACTTCTCGTCCGAAACGGTGATAATTCGAGAGAGATTGTCCGTTTTGTACACGAAGTGCATCCAGTTTTTGTCGTAGCCCTCTCAACTTTTTAACACATGCTATGTGGGTGAAATGATGATAGCATGCCAACTTTCAACATTTTCAGAGTTCATTTGTAGTGCTTTTCAATTTCAGGATCAACTAGCTCAAAAAAAAAATAGTAAATGCACGAAGAATACCAAATGAAGTCAGAAATTGTTGAAATTTTGTGATGTGCCTTTGAATGGTGCATTTTGAACACACAAAAAGTATGGAGTTTAAATAAGTTCAAAAAAACGAAATCCCTTTGTAAGAGATGAGTTTTCGTTCGAAACGCTGATACTTCGAGAGAGATTGTCCGTTTTGTACACGAAGTGCATCCAGTTTTTGTCGTAGCCCTTTCAACTTTTTAACACACGCTATGTGGGTGAAATGATGATAGCATGCCAACTTTCAACATTTTCAGAGTTCATTTGTAGTGCTTTTCAATTTCAGGGTCAACTACCTCAAAAAAAAAGTAAATGCACGAAGAATACCAAATGAAGTCAGAAATTGTTGAAATTTTCTGATGTGCCTTTGAATGTTGCATTTTGCACACACAAAAATTATGGAGTTCAAATAAGTTCAAAAAAATTAAGTCCCTTTGTAAGAGATGAGTTCTCGTTCGAAACGCTGATATTTCGAGAGAGATTGTCCGTTTTGTACACGAAGTGCATCCAGTTTTTGTCGTAGCCCTCTCAACTTTTTAACACATGCTATGTGGGTGAAATGATGATAGCATGCCAACTTTCAACATTCTCAGAGCTCATTTGTAGTGCTTTTCAATTTCAGGGTCAACTAGCTCAAAAAAAAGTAAATGCACGAAGAATACCAAATGAAGTCAGAAATTGTTGAAATTTTGTGATGTGCCTTTGAATGGTGCATTTTGCACACACAAAAAGTATGGAGTTCAAATAAGTTCAAAAAATTAAAGTCCCTTTGTAAGAGATGAGTTTTCGTTCGAAACGCTGATACATCGAGAGAGATTGTCCGTTTTGCACACGATGTGCATCCAGTTTTTGTCGTAGCCTTCTCAACTTTTTAACACATGCTATGTGGGTGAAATAATGATAGCATGCCAACTTTCAACATTTTCAGAGTTCATTTGTAGTGCTTTTCAATTTCAGGGTCAACTAGCTCAAAAAAAAATAAGTAAATGCACGAAGAATACCAAATGAAGTCAGAAATTGTTGAAATTTTGTGATGTGCCCTTGAATGGTGCATTTTGCACACACAAAAATTATGGAGTTCAAATAAGTTGAAAAAAATTAAATCCCTTTGTAAGAGATGAGTTCTCGTTCGAAACGCTGATACTTCGAGAGAGATTGTCCGTTTTGTACACGAAGTGCATCCAGTTTTTGTCGTAGCCCTCTCAACTTTTTAACACATTCTATGTGGGTGAAATTATGATAGCAGGCCAACTTTCAACATTTTGAGAGTTTATTTGTAGTGCTTTTCAATTTCAGGGTCAACTAGCTCAAAAAAAAAGTAAATGCAAGAAGAATACCAAATGAAGTCAGAAATTGTTGAAATTTTGTGATATGCCTTCGAATGGTGCATTTTGCACACACAAAAAGTATGGAGTTTAAATAAGTTCAAAAAAATTGAAATCCCTTTGTAAGAGATGAGTTCTCGTTCAAAACGCTGATACTTTGAGAGAGATTGTCCGTTTTGTACACGAAGTGCATCCAGTTTTTGTCGTAGCCCTCTCAACTTTGTAACACATGCTATGTGGGTGAAATGATGATAGCATGCCAACTTTCAACATTTTCAGAGTTCATTTGTAGTGCTTTTCAATTTCAGGGTCAACTAGCTCAAAAAAAAAATAGTAAATGCACGAAGAATACCAAATGAAGTCAGAAATTGTTGAAATTTTGTGATGTGCCTTTGAATGGTGCATTTTGAACACACAAAAAGTATGGAGTTTAAATAAGTTCAAAAAAACGAAATCCCTTTGTAAGAGATGAGTTTTCGTTCGAAACGCTGATACTTCGAGAGAGATTGTCCGTTTTGTACACGAAGTGCATCCAGTTTTTGTCGTAGCCCTCTCAACTTTTTAACACACGCTATGTGGGTGAAATGATGATAGCATGCCAACTTTCAACATTTTCAGAGTTCATTTGTAGTGCTTTTCAATTTCAGGGTCAACTAGCTCAAAAAAAAAGTAAATGCACGAAGAATACCAAATGAAGTCAGAAATTGTTGAAATTTTCTGATGTGCCTTTGAATGGTGCATTTTGCACACACAAAAAGTATGGAGTTCAAATAAGTTCAAAAAAATTAAGTCCCTTTGTAAGAGATGAGTTCTCGTTCGAAACGCTGATATTTCGAGAGAGATTGTCCGTTTTGTACACGAAGTGCATCCAGTTTTTGTCGTAGCCCTCTCAACTTTTTAACACATGCTATGTGGGTGAAATGATGATAGCATGCCAACTTTCAACATTCCCAGAGCTCATTTGTAGTGCTTTTCAATTTCAGGGTCAACTAGCTCAAAAAAAAAGTAAATGCACGAAGAATACCAAATGAAGTCAGAAATTGTTGAAATTTTGTGATGTGCCTTTGAATGGTGCATTTTGCACACACAAAAAGTATGGAGTTCAAATAAGTTCAAAAAATTAAAGTCCCTTTGTAAGAGATGAGTTTTCGTTCGAAACGCTGATACATCGAGAGAGATTGTCCGTTTTGCACACGATGTACATCCAGTTTTTGTCGTAGCCTTCTCAACTTTTTAACACATGCTATGTGGGTGAAATAATGATAGCATGCCAACTTTCAACATTTTCAGAGTTCATTTGTAGTGCTTTTCAATTTCAGGGTCAACTAGCTCAAAAAAAAAATAAGTAAATGCACGAAGAATACCAAATGAAGTCAGAAATTGTTGAAATTTTGTGATGTGCCCTTGAATGGTGAATTTTGCACACACAAAAATTATGGAGTTCAAATAAGTTCAAAAAAATTAAATCCCTTTGTAAGAGATGAGTTCTCGTTCGAAACGCTGATACTTCGAGAGAGATTGTCCGTTTTGTACACGAAGTGCATCCAGTTTTTGTCGTAGCCCTCTCAACTTTTTAACACATTCTATGTGGGTGAAATTATGATAGCAGGCCAACTTTCAACATTTTGAGAGTTTATTTGTAGTGCTTTTCAATTTCAGGGTCAACTAGCTCAAAAAAAAAGTAAATGCACGAAGAATACCAAATGAAGTCAGAAATTGTTGAAATTTTGTGATATGCCTTCGAATGGTGCATTTTGCACACACAAAAAGTATGGAGTTTAAATAAGTTCAAAAAAATTGAAATCCCTTTGTAAGAGATGAGTTCTCGTTCGAAACGCTGATACTTTGAGAGAGATTGTCCGTTTTGTACACGAAGTGCATCCAGTTTTTGTCGTAGCCCTCTCAACTTTGTAACACATGCTATGTGGGTGAAATGATGATAGCATGCCAACTTTCAACATTTTCAGAGTTCATTTGTAGTTCTTTTCAATTTCAGGGTCAACTAGCTCAAAAAAATTAGTAAATGCACGAAGAATACCAAATGACGTCAGAAATTGTTGAAATTTTGTGATGAGCCTTTGAATGGTGCATTTTGCACACACAAAAAGTATGGAGTTCAAATAAGTTCAAAAAATGAAATCCCCTTGTAAGAGATGACTTCTCGTCCGAAACGGTGATAATTCGAGAGAGATTGTCCGTTTTGTACACGAAGTGCATCCAGTTTTTGTCGTAGCCCTCTCAACTTTTTAACACATGCTATGTGGGTGAAATGATGATAGCATCCCAACTTTCAACATTTTCAGAGTTCATTTGTAGTGCTTTTCAATTTCAGGGTCAACTAGCTCAAAAAAAATAGTAAATGCACGAAGAATACCAAATGAAGTCAGAAATTGTTGAAATTTTGTGATGTGCCTTTGAATGGTGCATTTTGAACACACAAAAAGTATGGAGTTTAAATAAGTTCAAAAAAACGAAATCCCTTTGTAAGAGATGAGTTTTCGTTCGAAACGCTGATACTTCGAGAGAGATTGTCCGTTTTGTACACGAAGTGCATCCAGTTTTTGTCGTAGCCCTCTCAACTTTTTAACACACGCTATGTGGGTGAAATGATGATAGCATGCCAACTTTCAACATTTTCAGAGTTCATTTGTAGTGCTTTTCAATTTCAGGGTCAACTACCTCAAAAAAAAAGTAAATGCACGAAGAATACCAAATGAAGTCAGAAATTGTTGAAATTTTCTGATGTGCCTTTGAATGGTGCATTTTGCACACACAAAAAGTATGAAGTTCAAATAAGTTCAAAAAAATTAAGTCCCTTTGTAAGAGATGAGTTCTCGTTCGAAACGCTGATATTTCGAGAGAGATTGTCCGTTTTGTACACGAAGTGCATCCAGTTTTTGTCGTAGCCCTCTGAACTTTTTAAAACATGCTATGTGGGTGAAATGATGATAGCATGCCAACTTTCAACATTCCCAGAGCTCATTTGTAGTGCTTTTCAATTTCAGGGTCAACTAGCTCAAAAAAAAAGTAAATGCACGAAGAATACCAAATGAAGTCAGAAATTGTTGAAATTTTGTGATGTGCCTTTGAATGGTGCATTTTGCACACACAAAAAGTATGGAGTTCAAATAAGTTCAAAAAATTAAAGTCCCTTTGTAAGAGATGAGTTTTCGTTCGAAACGCTGATACATCGAGAGAGATTGTCCGTTTTGCACACGATGTACATCCAGTTTTTGTCGTAGCCTTCTCAACTTTTTAACACATGCTATGTGGGTGAAATAATGATAGCATGCCAACTTTCAACATTTTCAGAGTTCATTTGTAGTGCTTTTCAATTTCAGGGTCAACTAGCTCAAAAAAAAAAATAAGTAAATGCACGAAGAATACCAAATGAAGTCAGAAATTGTTGAAATTTTGTGATGTGCCCTTGAATGGTGAATTTTGCACACACAAAAATTATGGAGTTCAAATAAGTTCAAAAAAATTAAATCCCTTTGTAAGAGATGAGTTCTCGTTCGAAACGCTGATACTTCGAGAGAGATTGTCCGTTTTGGACACGAAGTGCATCCAGTTTTTGTCGTAGCCCTCTCAACTTTTTAACACATTCTATGTGGATGAAATTATGATAGCAGGCCAACTTTCAACATTTTGAGAGTTCATTTGTAGTGCTTTTCAATTTCAGGGTCAACTAGCTCAAAAAAAAAGTAAATGCACGAAGAATACCAAATGAAGTCAGAAATTGCTGAAATTTTGTGATGTGCCTTTGAATGGTGAATTTTGCACACACAATAATTATGGAGTTCAAATAAGTTCAAAAAAATTAAATCCCTTTGTAAGAGATGAGTTGTCGTTTGAAACGCTCAGACTTCGAGAGAGATTGTCCGTTTTGTACACGAAGTGCATCCAGTTTTTGTCGTTGCCCTCTCCACTTTTTAAGACATGCTATGTGGGTGAAATGATGATAGCATGCCAACTTTCAACATTTTCAGAGTTCATTTGTACTGCTTTTCAATTTCAGGGTCAACTAGCTCAAAAAAAAGTAAATGCACGAAGAATACCAAATGAAGTCAGAAATTGTTGAAATTTTGTGATTTGCCTTTGAATGGTGCATTTTGCGCACACAAAAAGTATGGAGTTCAAATAAGTTCAAAAAAATTGAAATCCCTTTGTAAGAGATGAGTTCTCGTTCGAAACGCTGATACTTCAAGAGAGATTGTCCGTATTGTAGATGACGTGCATCCAATTTTTGTCGTAGCCCTCTCAACTTATTAACACATTCTATGTGGGTGAAATGATGATAGCATGCCAACTTTCAACATTTTCAGAGTTCATTTGTAGTGCTTTTCAATTTCAGGGTCAACTAGCTCAAAAAAAATAAGTAAATGCACGAAGAAGACCAAATGAAGTCAGAAATTTTTGAAATTTTGTGATGTGCTTTTGAATGGTGCATTTTGAACACACAAAAAGTATGGAGTTCAAATAAGTTCAAAAAAAATTAAATCCCTTCGTAAGAGATGAGTTCTCGTCCGAAACGCTCAGACTTCGAGAGAGATTGTCCGTTTTGTAGACGAAGTGCATCCAGTTTTTGTCGTAGCCCTCTCAACTTTTTAACACATGCTATGTGGGTGAAATGATGATAGCATGCCAACTTTCAACATTTTCAGAGTTCATTTGTAGTGCTTTTAAATTTCAGGGTCAACTAGCTCAAAAAAAAATTAGTAAATGCACGAAGAATACCAAATGAAGTCAGAAATTGTTGAAATTTTCTGATGTGCCCTTGAATGGTGCATTTTGAACACACAAAAAGAATGGAGTTCAAATAAGGTAAAAAAAATGAAATCCCTTTGTAAGAGATGAGTTCTCGTTCGAAACGCTAATACTTCGAGAGAGATTGTCCGTTTTGTACACGAAGTGCATCCAGTTTTTGTCGTAGCCCTCTCAACTTTTTAACACATGCTATGTGGGTGAAATGATGATAGCGTGCCAACTTTCAACATTTTCAGAGTTCATTTGTACTACTTTTCAATTTCAGGGTCAACTAGCTCAAAAAAAAAGTAAATGCACTAAGAATACCAAATGAAGTCAGAAATTGTTGAAATTTTGTGATGTGCCTTTGAATGGTGCATTTTGCACACACAAAAAGTATGGAGTTTACATAAGTTCAAAAAAATTAAATCCCTTTGTAAGAGATGAGTTCTCGTTCGAAACGCTGATACTTCGAGAGAGATTGTCCGTTTTGTACACGAAGTGCATCCAGTTTTTGTCGTAGCCCTCTCAACTTTTTAACACATGCTATGTGGGTGAAATGATGATAGCATGGCAACTTTCAACATTTTCAGAGTTCATTTGTAAAGCTTTTCAATTTCAGGGTCAACTAGCTCAAAAAAAAATTAGTAAATGCATGAAGAATACCAAATGAAGTCAGAAATTGTTGAAATTTTGTGATGTGCCTTTGAATGGTGCATTTTGCACACATAAAAAGTATGGAGTTTAAATATGTTCAAAAAAATTGAAATCCCTTTGTAAGAGATGAGTTCTCGTTCGAAACGCTGATACTTCGAGAGAGATTGTCCGTATTGTACACGAAGTGCATCCAGTTTTTGTCGTATCCCTCTCATCTTTTTAACACATGCTATGTGGGTGAAATGCTGATAGCATGCCAACTTTCATCATTCTCAGAGTTCATTTGTAATGCTTTTCAATTTCAGGGTCAACTAGCTCAAAAAAAATTAGTAAATGCACGAATAATACCAAATAAAGTCAGAAATTGTTGAAATTTTGTGATGTGCCTTTGAATGGTGAATTCTGCACACACAATAATTATGGAGTTCAAATAAGTTCAAAAAAATTAAATCCCTTTGTAAGAGATGAGTTCTCGTCCGAAACGCTCAGACTTCGAGAGAGATTGTCCGTTTTGTACACGAAGTGCATCCAGTTTTTGTCGTAGCCCTCTCAACTTTTTAACACATGCTATGTGGGTGAAATGATGATAGCATGCGACTTTCAACATTTTCAGAGTTCGTTTGTACTGCTTTTCAATTTCAGGGTCAACTAGCTCAAAAAAAAAGTAAATGCACGAAGAATACCAAATGAAGTCAGAAATTGTTGAAATTTTGTGATGTGCCTTTGAATGGTGCATTTTGCACAAACAAAAAGTATGGAGTTTAAATAAGTTCAAAAAAATTAAATCCCTTTGTGAGAGATGAGTTCTCGTTCGAAACGCTGATACTTCGAGAGAGATTCTCCGTTTTGTACACGAAGTGCATCCAGTTTTTGTCGTAGCACTCTCCACTTTTTAACACATGCTATGTGGGTGAAATGATGATAGAATGCCAACTTTCAACATTTTCAGAGTTCATTTGTACTGCTTTTCAAATTCAGGGTCAACTAGCTCAAAAAAAAGTAAATGCACGAAGAATACCAAATGAAGTCAGAAATTGTTGAAATTTTGTTATGTGCCTTTGAATGGTGCATTTTGCACACACAAAAATCATGGAGTTTAAATAAGTTCAAAAAATTGAAATCCCTTTGTAAGAGATGAGTTCTCATTTGAAACGCTGATACTTCGAGAGAGATTGTCAGTATTGTACACGAAGTGCATCCAGTTTTTGTCGTAGCCCTCTCAACTTTTAAACACATGCTATGTGGGTGAAATGATGATAGCATCCCAACTTTCAACATTTTCAGAGTTCATTTGTAGTGCTTTTCAATTTCAGGGTCAACTAGCTCAAAAAAAATAAGTAAATGCACGAAGAATACCAAATGAAGTCAGAAATTTTTGAAATTTTGTGATGTGCCTTTGAATGGTGCATTTTGAACACACAAAAAGTATGGAGTTCAAATAAGTTCAAAAAATGAAATCCCTTTGTAAGAGATGAGTTCTCGTTCGAAACGCTGATACTTCGAGAGAGATTGTCCGTTTTGTACACGAAGTGTATCCAGTTTTTGTCGTAGCCCTCTCAACTTTTTAACACATGCTATGTGGGTGAAATGATGATAGCATGCCAACTTTCAACATTTTTAGAGTTCATTTGTAGTGCTTTTCAATTTCAGGGTCAACTAGCTCAAAAAAAAAGTAAATGCACGAATAATACCAAATGAAGTCAGAAATTGTTGAAATTTTGTGATGAGCCTTTGAATGGTGCATTTTGCACACACAAAAAGTATCGAGTTCAAATAAGTTCAAAAAATGAAATCCCTTTGTAAGAGATGACTTCGCGTCCGAAACGCTGATAATTCGAGAGAGATTGTCCGTTTTGTACACGAAGTGCATCCAGTTTTTGTCGTAGCCCTCTCAACTTTTTAACACACGCTATGTGGGTGAAATGATGATAGCATGCCAACTTTCAACATTTTCAGAGTTCATTTGTAGTGCTTTTCAATTTCAGGGACAACTAGCTCAAAAAAAATAGTAAATGCACGAAGAATACCAAATGAAGTCAGAAATTGTTGAAATTTTGTGATGTGCCTTTGAATGGTGCATTTTGAACACACAAAAAGTATGGAGTTTAAATAAGTTCAAAAAAACGAAATCCCTTTGTAAGAGATGAGTTTTCGTTCGAAACGCTGATACTTCGAGAGAGATTGTCCGTTTTGTACACGAAGTGCATCCAGTTTTTGTCGTAGCCCTCTCAACTTTTTAACACACGCTATGTGGGTGAAATGATGATAGCATGCCAACTTTCAACGTTTTCAGAGTTCATTTGTAGTGCTTTTCAATTTCAGGGTCAACTAGCTCAAAAAAAAGTAAATGCACGAAGAATACCAAATGAAGTCAGAAATTGTTGAAATTTTCTGATGTGCCTTTGAATGGTGCATTTTGCACACACAAAAAGTATGGAGTTCAAATAAGTTCAAAAAAATTAAGTCCCTTTGTAAGAGATGAGTTCTCGTTCGAAACGCTGATATTTCGAGAGAGATTGTCCGTTTTGTACACGAAGTGCATCCAGTTTTTGTCGTAGCTCTCTCAACTTTTTAACACATGCTATGTGGGTGAAATGGTGATAGCATGCCAACTTTCAACATTCTCAGAGCTCATTTGTAGTGCTTTTCAATTTCAGGGTCAACTAGCTCAAAAAAAAGTAAATGCACGAAGAATACCAAATGAAGTCAGAAATTGTTGAAATTTTGTGATGTGCCTTTGAATGGTGCATTTTGCACACACAAAAAGTATGGAGTTCAAATAAGTTCAAAAAATTAAAGTCCCTTTGTAAGAGATGAGTTTTCGTTCGAAACGCTGATACATCGAGAGAGATTGTCCGTTTTGCACACGATGTGCATCCAGTTTTTGTCGTAGCCTTCTCAACTTTTTAACACATGCTATGTGGGTGAAATAATGATAGCATGCCAACTTTCAACATTTTCAGAGTTCATTTGTAGTGCTTTTCAATTTCAGGGTCAACTAGCTCAAAAAAAAAATAAGTAAATGCACGAAGAATACCAAATGAAGTCAGAAATTGTTGAAATTTTGTGATGTGCCCTTGAATGGTGCATTTTGCACACACAAAAATTATGGAGTTCAAATAAGTTGAAAAAAATTAAATCCCTTTGTAAGAGATGAGTTCTCGTTCGAAACGCTGATATTTCGAGAGAGATTGTCCGTTTTGTACACGAAGTGCATCCAGTTTTTGTCGTAGCCCTCTCAACTTTTTAACACATTCTATGTGGGTGAAATTATGATAGCAGGCCAACTTTCAACATTTTGAGAGTTTATTTGTAGTGCTTTTCAATTTCAGGGTCAACTAGCTCAAAAAAAAAGTAAATGCACGAAGAATACCAAATGAAGTCAGAAATTGTTGAAATTTTGTGATATGCCTTCGAATGGTGCATTTTGCACACACAAAAAGTATGGAGTTTAAATAAGTTCAAAAAAATTGAAATCCCTTTGTAAGAGATGAGTTCTCGTTCAAAACGCTGATACTTTGAGAGAGATTGTCCGTTTTGTACACGAAGTGCATCCAGTTTTTGTCGTAGCCCTCTCAACTTTGTAACACATGCTATGTGGGTGAAATGATGATAGCATGCCAACTTTCAACATTTTCAGAGTTCATTTGTAGTGCTTTTCAATTTCAGGGTCAACTAGCTCAAAAAAAAAATAGTAAATGCACGAACAATACCAAATGAAGTCAGAAATTGTTGAAATTTTGTGATGTGCCTTTGAATGGTGCATTTTGAACACACAAAAAGTATGGAGTTTAAATAAGTTCAAAAAAACGAAATCCCTTTGTAAGAGATGAGTTTTCGTTCGAAACGCTGATACTTCGAGAGAGATTGTCCGTTTTGTACACGAAGTGCATCCAGTTTTTGTCGTAGCCCTCTCAACTTTTTAACACACGCTATGTGGGTGAAATGATGATAGCATGCCAACTTTCAACATTTTCAGAGTTCATTTGTAGTGCTTTTCAATTTCAGGGTCAACTAGCTCAAAAAAAAAAGTAAATGCACGAAGAATACCAAATGAAGTCAGAAATTGTTGAAATTTTCTGATGTGCCTTTGAATGGTGCATTTTGCACACACAAAAAGTATGGAGTTCAAATAAGTTCAAAAAAATTAAGTCCCTTTGTAAGAGATGAGTTCTCGTTCGAAACGCTGATACTTCGAGAGAGATTGTCCGTTTTGTACACGAAGTGCATCCAGTTTTTGTCGTAGCCCTCTCAACTTTTTAACACATGCTATGTGGGTGAAATGATGATAGCATGCCAACTTTCAACATTCCCAGAGCTCATTTGTAGTGCTTTTCAATTTCAGGGTCAACTAGCTCAAAAAAAAAGTAAATGCACGAAGAATACCAAATGAAGTCAGAAATTGTTGAAATTTTGTGATGTGCCTTTGAATGGTGCATTTTGCACACACAAAAAGTATGGAGTTCAAATAAGTTCAAAAAAATTAAGACCCTTTGTAAGAGATGAGTTCTCGTTCGAAACGCTGATATTTCGAGAGAGATTGTCCGTTTTGTACACGAAGTGCATCCAGTTTTTGTCGTAGCCCTCTCAACTTTTTAACTCATGCTATGTGGGTGAAATGATGATAGCATGCCAACTTTCAACATTCTCAGAGCTCATTTGTAGTGCTTTTCAATTTCAGGGTCAACTAGCTCAAAAAAAAGTAAATGCACGAAGAATACCAAATGAAGTCAGAAATTGTTGAAATTTTGTGATGTGCCTTTGAATGGTGCATTTTGCACACACAAAAAGTATGGAGTTCAAATAAGTTCAAAAAATTAAAGTCCCTTTGTAAGAGATGAGTTTTCGTTCGAAACGCTGATACATCGAGAGAGATTGTCCGTTTTGCACACGATGTACATCCAGTTTTTGTCGTAGCCTTCTCAACTTTTTAACACATGCTATGTGGGTGAAATAATGATAGCATGCCAACTTTCAACATTTCCAGAGTTCATTTGTAGTGCTTTTCAATTTCAGGGTCAACTAGCTCAAAAAAAATAAGTAAATGCACGAAGAATACCAAATGAAGTCAGAAATTCTTGAAATTTTGTGATGTGCCTTGAATGGTGAATTTTGCACACACAAAAATTATGGAGTTCAAATAAGTTCAAAAAAATTAAATCCCTTTGTAAGAGATGAGTTCTCGTTCGAAACGCTGATACTTCGAGAGAGATTGTCCGTTTTGTACACGAAGTGCATCCAGTTTTTGTCGTAGCCCTCTCAACTTTTTAACACATTCTATGTGGGTGAAATTATGATAGCAGGCCAACTTTCAACATTTTGAGAGTTTATTTGTAGTGCTTTTCAATTTCAGGGTCAACTAGCTCAAAAAAAAAAGTAAATGCACGAAGAATACCAAATGAAGTCAGAAATTGTTGAAATTTTGTGATATGCCTTCGAATGGTGCATTTTGCACACACAAAAAGTATGGAGTTTAAATAAGTTCAAAAAAATTGAAATCCCTTTGTAAGAGATGAGTTCTCGTTCGAAACGCTGATACTTTGGGAGAGATTGTCCGTTTTGTACACGAAGTGCATCCAGTTTTTGTCGTAGCCCTCTCAACTTTGTAACACATGCTATGTGGGTGAAATGATGATAGCATGCCAACTTTCAACATTTTCAGAGTTCATTTGTAGTTCTTTTCAATTTCAGGGTCAACTAGCTCAAAAAAATTAGTAAATGCACGAAGAATACCAAATGACGTCAGAAATTGTTGAAATTTTGTGATGAGCCTTTGAATGGTGCATTTTGCACACACAAAAAGTATGGAGTTCAAATAAGTTCAAAAAATGAAATCCCCTTGTAAGAGATGACTTCTCGTCCGAAACGGTGATAATTCGAGAGAGATTGTCCGTTTTGTACACGAAGTGCATCCAGTTTTTGTCGTAGCCCTCTCAACTTTTTAACACATGCTATGTGGGTGAAATGATGATAGCATGCCAACTTTCAACATTTTCAGAGTTCATTTGTAGTGCTTTTCAATTTCAGGGTCAACTAGCTCAAAAAAAAATAGTAAATGCACGAAGAATACCAAATGAAGTCAGAAATTGTTGAAATTTTGTGATGTGCCTTTTAATGGTGCATTTTGAACACACAAAAAGTATGGAGTTTAAATAAGTTCAAAAAAACGAAATCCCTTTGTAAGAGATGAGTTGTCGTTCGAAACGCTGATACTTCGAGAGAGATTGTCCGTTTTGTACACGAAGTGCATCCAGTTTTTGTCGTAGCCCTCTCAACTTTTTAACACATTCTATGTGGGTGAAATTATGATAGCAGGCCAACTTTCAACATTTTGAGAGTTTATTTGTAGTGCTTTTCAATTTCAGGGTCAACTAGCTTAAAAAAAAAGTAAATGCACGAAGAATACCAAATGAAGTCAGAAATTCTTGAAATTTTGTGATGTGCCTTGAATGGTGAATTTTGCACACACAAAAATTATGGAGTTCAAATAAGTTCAAAAAAATTAAATCCCTTTGTAAGAGATGAGTTCTCGTTCGAAACGCTGATACTTCGAGAGAGATTGTCCGTTTTGTACACGAAGTGCATCCAGTTTTTGTCGTAGCCCTCTCAACTTTTTAACACATTCTATGTGGGTGAAATTATGATAGCAGGCCAACTTTCAACATTTTGAGAGTTTATTTGTAGTGCTTTTCAATTTCAGGGTCAACTAGCTCAAAAAAAAAGTAAATGCACGAAGAATACCAAATGAAGTCAGAAATTGTTGAAATTTTGTGATATGCCTTCGAATGGTGCATTTTGCACACACAAAAAGTATGGAGTTTAAATAAGTTCAAAAAAATTGAAATCCCTTTGTAAGAGATGAGTTCTCGTTCGAAACGCTGATACTTTGAGAGAGATTGTCCGTTTTGTACACGAAGTGCATCCAGTTTTTGTCGTAGCCCTCTCAACTTTGTAACACATGCTATGTGGGTGAAATGATGATAGCATGCCAACTTTCAACATTTTCAGAGTTCATTTGTAGTTCTTTTCAATTTCAGGGTCAACTAGCTCAAAAAAATTAGTAAATGCACGAAGAATACCAAATGACGTCAGAAATTGTTGAAATTTTGTGATGAGCCTTTGAATGGTGCATTTTGCACACACAAAAAGTATGGAGTTTAAATAAGTTCAAAAAAATTGAAATCCCTTTGTAAGAGATGAGTTCTCGTTCGAAACGCTGATACTTTGAGAGAGATTGTCCGTTTTGTACACGAAGTGCATCCAGTTTTTGTCGTAGCCCTCTCAACTTTGTAACACATGCTATGTGGGTGAAATGATGATAGCATGCCAACTTTCAACATTTTCAGAGTTCATTTGTAGTTCTTTTCAATTTCAGGGTCAACTAGCTCAAAAAAATTAGTAAATGCACGAAGAATACCAAATGACGTCAGAAATTGTTGAAATTTTGTGATGAGCCTTTGAATGGTGCATTTTGCACACACAAAAAGTATGGAGTTCAAATAAGTTCAAAAAATGAAATCCCCTTGTAAGAGATGACTTCTCGTCCGAAACGGTGATAATTCGAGAGAGATTGTCCGTTTTGTACACGAAGTGCATCCAGTTTTTGTCGTAGCCCTCTCAACTTTTTAACACATGCTATGTGGGTGAAATGATGATAGCATGCCAACTTTCAACATTTTCAGAGTTCATTTGTAGTGCTTTTCAATTTCAGGGTCAACTAGCTCAAAAAAAAATAGTAAATGCACGAAGAATACCAAATGAAGTCAGAAATTGTTGAAATTTTGTGATGTGCCTTTTAATGGTGCATTTTGAACACACAAAAAGTATGGAGTTTAAATAAGTTCAAAAAAACGAAATCCCTTTGTAAGAGATGAGTTGTCGTTCGAAACGCTGATACTTCGAGAGAGATTGTCCGTTTTGTACACGAAGTGCATCCAGTTTTTGTCGTAGCCCTCTCAACTTTTTAACACATTCTATGTGGGTGAAATTATGATAGCAGGCCAACTTTCAACATTTTGAGAGTTTATTTGTAGTGCTTTTCAATTTCAGGGTCAACTAGCTTAAAAAAAAAGTAAATGCACGAAGAATACCAAATGAAGTCAGAAATTCTTGAAATTTTGTGATGTGCCTTGAATGGTGAATTTTGCACACACAAAAATTATGGAGTTCAAATAAGTTCAAAAAAATTAAATCCCTTTGTAAGAGATGAGTTCTCGTTCGAAACGCTGATACTTCGAGAGAGATTGTCCGTTTTGTACACGAAGTGCATCCAGTTTTTGTCGTAGCCCTCTCAACTTTTTAACACATTCTATGTGGGTGAAATTATGATAGCAGGCCAACTTTCAACATTTTGAGAGTTTATTTGTAGTGCTTTTCAATTTCAGGGTCAACTAGCTCAAAAAAAAAGTAAATGCACGAAGAATACCAAATGAAGTCAGAAATTGTTGAAATTTTGTGATATGCCTTCGAATGGTGCATTTTGCACACACAAAAAGTATGGAGTTTAAATAAGTTCAAAAAAATTGAAATCCCTTTGTAAGAGATGAGTTCTCGTTCGAAACGCTGATACTTTGAGAGAGATTGTCCGTTTTGTACACGAAGTGCATCCAGTTTTTGTCGTAGCCCTCTCAACTTTGTAACACATGCTATGTGGGTGAAATGATGATAGCATGCCAACTTTCAACATTTTCAGAGTTCATTTGTAGTTCTTTTCAATTTCAGGGTCAACTAGCTCAAAAAAAAGTAAATGCACGAAGAATACCAAATGAAGTCAGAAATTGTTGAAATTTTCTGATGTGCCTTTGAATGGTGCATTTTGCACACACAAAAAGTATGGAGTTCAAATAAGTTCAAAAAAATTAAGTCCCTTTGTAAGAGATGAGTTCTCGTTCGAAACGCTGATATTTCGAGAGAGATTGTCCGTTTTGTACACGAAGTGCATCCAGTTTTTGTCGTAGCCCTCTCAACTTTTTAACACATGCTATGTGGGTGAAATGATGATAGCATGCCAACTTTCAACATTCTCAGAGCTCATTTGTAGTGCTTTTCAATTTCAGGGTCAACTAGCTCAAAAAAAAGTAAATGCACGAAGAATACCAAATGAAGTCAGAAATTGTTGAAATTTTGTGATGTGCCTTTGAATGGTGCATTTTGCACACACAAAAAGTATGGAGTTCAAATAAGTTCAAAAAATGGAATCCCCTTGTAAGAGATGACTTCTCGTCCGAAACGGTGATAATTCGAGAGAGATTGTCCGTTTTGTACACGAAGTGCATCCAGTTTTTGTCGTAGCCCTCTCAACTTTTTAACACATGCTATGTGGGTGAAATGATGATAGCATGCCAACTTTCAACATTTTCAGAGTTCATTTGTAGTGCTTTTCAATTTCAGGGTCAACTAGCTCAAAAAAAAATAGTAAATGCACGAAGAATACCAAATGAAGTCAGAAATTGTTGAAATTTTCTGATGTGCCTTTGAATGGTGCATTTTGCACACACAAAAAGTATGGAGTTCAAATAAGTTCAAAAAAATTAAGTCCCTTTGTAAGAGATGAGTTCTCGTTCGAAACGCTGATATTTCGAGAGAGATTGTCCGTTTTGTACACGAAGTGCATCCAGTTTTTGTCGTAGCCCTCTCAACTTTTTAACACATGCTATGTGGGTGAAATGATGATAGCATGCCAACTTTCAACATTCTCAGAGCTCATTTGTAGTGCTTTTCAATTTCAGGGTCAACTAGCTCAAAAAAAAGTAAATGCACGAAGAATACCAAATGAAGTCAGAAATTGTTGAAATTTTGTGATGTGCCTTTGAATGGTGCATTTTGCACACACAAAAAGTATGGAGTTCAAATAAGTTCAAAAAATTAAAGTCCCTTTGTAAGAGATGAGTTTTCGTTCGAAACGCTGATACATCGAGAGAGATTGTCCGTTTTGCACACGATGTACATCCAGTTTTTGTCGTAGCCTTCTCAACTTTTTAACACATGCTATGTGGGTGAAATAATGATAGCATGCCAACTTTCAACATTTCCAGAGTTCATTTGTAGTGCTTTTCAATTTCAGGGTCAACTAGCTCAAAAAAAATAAGTAAATGCACGAAGAATACCAAATGAAGTCAGAAATTCTTGAAATTTTGTGATGTGCCTTGAATGGTGAATTTTGCACACACAAAAATTATGGAGTTCAAATAAGTTCAAAAAAATTAAATCCCTTTGTAAGAGATGAGTTCTCGTTCGAAACGCTGATACTTCGAGAGAGATTGTCCGTTTTGTACACGAAGTGCATCCAGTTTTTGTCGTAGCCCTCTCAACTTTTTAACACATTCTATGTGGGTGAAATTATGATAGCAGGCCAACTTTCAACATTTTGAGAGTTTATTTGTAGTGCTTTTTGAATTTCAGGGTCAACTAGCTCAAAAAAAAGTAAATGCACGAAGAATACCAAATGAAGTCAGAAATTGTTGAAATTTTGTGATATGCCTTCGAATGGTGCATTTTGCACACACAAAAAGTATGGAGTTTAAATAAGTTCAAAAAAATTGAAATCCCTTTGTAAGAGATGAGTTCTCGTTCGAAACGCTCATACTTTGAGAGAGATTGTCCGTTTTGTACACGAAGTGCATCCAGTTTTTGTCGTAGCCCTCTCTACTTTGTAACACATGCTATGTGGGTGAAATGATGATAGCATGCCAACTTTCAACATTTTCAGAGTTTATTTGTAGTTCTTTTCAATTTCAGGGTCAACTAGCTCAAAAAAATTAGTAATTGCATGAAGAATACCAAATGAAGTCAGAAATTGTTGAAATTTTGTGATGTGCCTTTGAATGGTGCATTTTGAACACACAAAGTATGGAGTTCAAATAAGTTCAAAAAAATGAAATCCCCTTGTAAGAGATGAGTTCTCGTTCGAAACGCTGATACTTCGAGAGAGATTGTCCGTTTCGTACACGAAGTGCATCCAGTTTTTGTCGTAGCCCTCTCAACTTTTTAACACATTCTATGTGGGTGAAATTATGATAGCAGGCCAACTTTCAACATTTTGAGAGTTTATTTGTAGTGCTTTTCAATTTCAGGGTCAACTAGCTCAAAAAAAATAAGTAAATGCACTAAGAATACCAAATGAAGTAAGGAATTGTTGAAATTTTGTGATGTGCCTTTGAATGGAGCATTTTGCACACACAAAAAGTATGGAGTTCAAATAAGTTCAAAAAATGAAATCCCTTTGTAAGAGATGAGTTCTCGTTCGAAATGTTGATACTTCGAGAGAGATTGTCCGTTCTGTACACGAAGTGCATCCAGTTTTTGTCGTAGCCCTCTCAACTTTTTAACACATGCTATGTGGGTGAAATGATGATAGCATGCGAACTTTCAACATTTTCACAGTTCATTTGTAGTGCTTTTCAATTTCAGGGTCAACTAGCTCAAAAAAAATTTGTAAATGCACGAAGAATACCAAATGAAGTCAGAAATTGTTGAAATTTTGTGATGTGCCTTTGAATGGTGCATTTTGAACACGCAAAAAGTATGGAGTTCAAATAATTTCGAAAAAATGAATTCCCTTTGTAAGAGATGAGTTCTCGTTCGAAACCGTGATACTTCGAGTGAGATTGTCCGTTTTGTACCCGAAGTGCATCCAGTTTTTGTCGTAGCCCACTCAACTGTTTAACACATGCTATGTGGGTGAAATGATGATAGCATGCCAACTTTCAACATTTTCAGAGTTCATTTGTAGTGCTTTTCAATTTCGGGGTCAACTAGCTCAAAAAAAATTAGTAAATGCACGAAGAATACCAAATGAAGTCAGAAATTGTTGAAATTTTGTGATGTAACTTTGAATGGTGCATTTTGAACACACAAAAAGTATGGAGTTCAAATAAGTTCAAAAAAATGAAATCCCTTTGTAAGAGATGAGTTCTCGTTCGAAACGCTCATACTTCGAGAGAGATTTTCCGTTTTGTACACGAAGTGCATCCAGTTTTTGTCGTAGCCCTCTCAACTTTTTAACACATGCTATGTGGGTGAATTGATGATAGCATGCCAACTTTCAACATTTTCAGAGTTCATTTGTAGTGCTTTTCAATTTCGGGGTCAACTAGCTCAAAAAAAAATTAGTAAATGCACGAAGATTACCAAATGAAGTCAGAAATTGTTGAAATTTTGTGATGTGCCTTTTAGGGGTGCATTTTGAACACACAAAAAGTATGGAGTTCAAATAAGTTCAAAAAATGAAATCCCTTTGTAAGAGATGAGTTCTCGTTCGAAACGCTGATACTTCGAGAGAGATTGTCCGTTTTGTACACGAAGTGCATCCAGTTTATGTCGTAGCCCTCTCAACTTTTTAACACATGCTATGTGGGTGAAATGATGATAGCATGCCAACTTTCAACATTTTCAGAGTTCATTTGTAGTGCTTTTCAATTTCAGGGTCAACTAGCTCAAAAAAAATTAGTAAATGCACGAAGAATACCAAATGAAGTCAGAAATTGTTGAAATTTTGTGATGTGCCTTTGAACGGTGCATTTTGAACACACAAAAAGTATGGAGTTCAAATAAGTTCAAAAAAATGAAATCCCCTTGTAAGAGATGAGTTCTCGTTCGAAACGCAGATACTTCAAGAGAGATTGTACGTTTCGTACACGAAGTGCATCCAATTTTTGTCGTAGCCCTCTCAACTTTTTAACACATGCTATGTGGGTGAAATGATGATAGCAGGCCAACTTTCAACATTTTCAGAGTTCATTTGTAGTGCTTTTCAATTTCAGGGTCAACTAGCTCAAAAAAAAGTAAATGCACTAAGAATACCAATTGAAGTAAGGAATTGTTGAAATTTTGTGATGTGCCTTTGAATGGTGCATTTTGAACACGCAAAAAGTATGGAGTTCAAATAATTTCGAAAAAATGAATTCCCTTTGTAAGAGATGAGTTCTCGTTTGAAACCGTGATACTTCGAGAGAGATTGTTCGTTTTGTACCCGAATTGCATCCAGTTTTTGTCGTAGCCCACTCAACTTTTTAACACATGCTATGTGGGTGAAATGATGATAGCATGCCAACTTTCAACATTTTTAGAGTTCATTTGTAGTGCTTTTCAATTTCGGGGTCAACTAGCTCAAAAAAAATTAGTAAATGCACGAAGAATACCAAATGAAGTCAGAAATTGTTGAAATTTTGTGATGTGCCTTTTAGGGGTGCATTTTGAACACAGAAAAAGTATGGAGTTCAAATAAGTTCATAAAATGAAATCCCTTTGTAAGAGATGAGTTCTCGTTCGAAACGCTGATACTTCGAGAGAGATTGTCCATTTTGTACACGAAGTGCATCCAGTTTTTGTCGTAGCCCTCTCAACTTTTTAACACATGCTATGTGGGTGAAATGATGATAGCATGCCAACTTTCAACATTTTCAGAGTTCATTTGTAGTGCTTTTCAATTTCAGGGTCAACTAGCTCAAAAAAAATTAGTAAATGCACGAAGAATACCAAATGAAGTCAGAAATTGTTGAAATTTTGTGATGTGCCTTTGAATGGTGCATTTTGAACACGCAAAAAGTATGGAGTTCAAATAATTTCGAAAAAATGAATTCCCTTCGTAAGAGATGAGTTCTCGTTCGAAACCATGATACTTCGAGAGAGATTGTCCGTTTTGTACACGAAGTGCATCCAGTTTTTGTCCTAGCCCACTCAACTTTTTAACACATGCTATGTGGGTGAAATGATGATAGCATGCCAACTTTCAACATTTTCAGAGTTCATTTGTAGTGCTTTTCAATTTCGGGGTCAACTAGCTCAAAAACAATTAGTAAATGCACGAAGAATACCAAATGAAGTCAGAAATTGTTAAAATTTTGTGACGTGCCTTTGAATGGTGCATTTTGAACACACAAAAAGTATGGAGTTCAAATAATTTCAAAAAAATGAAATCCCTTTGTAAGAGATGAGTTCTCGTTCGAAATGCTGATACTTCGAGAGAGATTGTCCGTTCTGTACACGAAGTGCATCCAGTTTTTGTCATAGCCCTCTCAACTTTTTAACACATGCTATGTGGGTGAAATGATGATAGCATGCCAACTTTCAACATTTTCAAAGTTCATTTGTAGTGCTTTTCAATTTCAGGGTCAACTAGCTCAAAAAATAAGTAAATGCACGAAGAATACCAAATGAAGTCAGAAATTGTTGAAATTTTGTGATGTGCCTTTGAATGGTGCATTTTGAACACACAAAAAGTATGGAGTTCAAATAAGTTCAAAAAAATGAAATCCCTTGGTAAGAGATGAGTTCTCGTTCGAAACGCTGATACTTCGAGAGAGATTGTCCGTTTTGTACACGAAGTGCATCCAGTTTTTGTCGTAGCCCTCTCAACTTTTTAACACATGATATGTGGGTGAAATGATGATAGCATCCCAACTTTCAACATTTTCAGAGTTCATTTGTAGTGCTTTTCAATTTCAGGGTCAACTAGCTCAAAAAAAATTAGTAAATGCACGAAGAATACCAAATGAAGTCAGAAATTGTTGAAATTTTGTGATGTGCCTTTGAATGGTGCATTTTGAACACACAAAAAGTATGGAGTTCAAATAAGTTCAAAAAAATGAAATCCCTTTGTAAGAGATGAGTTCTCGTTCGAAACGCTGATACTTCGAGAGAGATTGTACGTTTTGTACACGAAGTGCATCCAGTTTTTGTCGTAGCCCTCTCAACTTTGTAACACATGCTATGTGGGTGAAATGATGATAGCATGCCAACTTTCAACATTTTCAGAGTTTATTTGTAGTTCTTTTGAATTTTACGGTCAACTAGCTCAAAAAAAATTAGTAAATGCACGAAGAATACCAAATGAAGTCAGAAATTGTTGAAATTTTGTGATGTGCCTTTGAACGGTGCATTTTGAACACACAAAAAGTATGGAGTTCAAATAAGTTCAAAAAAATGAAATCCCCTTGTAAGAGATGAGTTCTCGTTCGAAACGCTGATACTTCGAGAGAGATTGTGCGTTTCGTACACGAAGTGCATCCAGTTTTTGTCGTAGCCCTCTCAACTTTTTAACACATGCTATGTGGGTGAAATGATGATAGCAGGCCAACTTTCAACATTTTCAGAGTTCATTTGTAGTGCTTTTCAATTTCAGGGTCAACTAGCTCAAAAAAAAAAGTAAATGCACTAAGAATACCAAATGAAGTAAGGAATTGTTGAAATTTTGTGATGTGCCTTTGAATGGTGCATTTTGAACACGCAAAAAGTATGGAGTTCAAATAATTTCGAAAAAATGAATTCCCTTTGTAAAAGATGAGTTCTCGTTCGAAACGCTGATACTTCGAGAGAGATTGTCCGTTTTGTACACGAAGTGCATCCAGTTTTTGTCGTAGCCCTCTCAACTTTGTAACACATGCTATGTGGGTGAAATGATGATAGCATGCCAACTTTCAACATTTTCAGAGTTCATTTGTAGTTCTTTTGAATTTCAGGGTCAACTAGCTCAAAAAAAATTAGTAAATGCACGAAGAATACCAAATGAAGTCAGAAATTGTTGAAATTTTGTGATGTGCCTTTGAACGGTGCATTTTGAACACACAAAAAGTATGGAGTTCAAATAAGTTCAAAAAAATGAAATCCCCTTGTAAGAGATGAGTTCTCGTTCGAAACGCAGATACTTCAAGAGAGATTGTACGTTTCGTACACGAAGTGCATCCAATTTTTGTCGTAGCCCTCTCAACTTTTTAACACATGCTATGTGGGTGAAATGATGATAGCAGGCCAACTTTCAACATTTTCAGAGTTCATTTGTAGTGCTTTTCAATTTCAGGCTCAACTAGCTCAAAAAAAAAGTAAATGCACTAAGAATACCAATTGAAGTAAGGAATTGTTGAAATTTTGTGATGTGCCTTTGAATGGTGCATTTTGAACACGCAAAAAGTATGGAGTTCAAATAATTTCGAAAAAATGAATTCCCTTTGTAAGAGATGAGTTCTCGTTTGAAACCGTGATACTTCGAGAGAGATTGTTCGCTTTGTACCCGAATTGCATCCAGTTTTTGTCGTAGCCCACTCAACTTTTTAACACATGCTATGTGGGTGAAATGATGATAGCATGCCAACTTTCAACATTTTTAGAGTTCATTTGTAGTGCTTTTCAATTTCGGGGTCAACTAGCTCAAAAAAAATTAGTAAATGCACGAAGAATACCAAATGAAGTCAGAAATTGTTGAAATTTTGTGATGTGCCTTTTAGGGGTGCATTTTGAACACAGAAAAAGTATGGAGTTCAAATAAGTTCATAAAATGAAATCCCTTTGTAAGAGATGAGTTCTCGTTCGAAACGCTGATACTTCGAGAGAGATTGTCCATTTTGTACACGAAGTGCATCCAGTTTTTGTCGTAGCCCTCTCAACTTTTTAACACATGCTATGTGGGTGAAATGATGATAGCATGCCAACTTTCAACATTTTCAGAGTTCATTTGTAGTGCTTTTCAATTTCAGGGTCAACTAGCTCAAAAAAAATTAGTAAATGCACGAAGAATACCAAATGAAGTCAGAAATTGTTGAAATTTTGTGATGTGCCTTTGAATGGTGCATTTTGAACACGCAAAAAGTATGGAGTTCAAATAATTTCGAAAAAATGAATTCCCTTCGTAAGAGATGAGTTCTCGTTCGAAACCATGATACTTCGAGAGAGATTGTCCGTTTTGTACACGAAGTGCATCCAGTTTTTGTCCTAGCCCACTCAACTTTTTAACACATGCTATGTGGGTGAAATGATGATAGCATGCCAACTTTCAACATTTTCAGAGTTCATTTGTAGTGCTTTTCAATTTCGGGGTCAACTAGCTCAAAAACAATTAGTAAATGCACGAAGAATACCAAATGAAGTCAGAAATTGTTAAAATTTTGTGACGTGCCTTTGAATGGTGCATTTTGAACACACAAAAAGTATGGAGTTCAAATAATTTCAAAAAAATGAAATCCCTTTGTAAGAGATGAGTTCTCGTTCGAAATGCTGATACTTCGAGAGAGATTGTTCGTTCTGTACACGAAGTGCATCCAGTTTTTGTCATAGCCCTCTCAACTTTTTAACACATGCTATGTGGGTGAAATGATGATAGCATGCCAACTTTCAACATTTTCAAAGTTCATTTGTAGTGCTTTTCAATTTCAGGGTCAACTAGCTCAAAAAATAAGTAAATGCACGAAGAATACCAAATGAAGTCAGAAATTGTTGAAATTTTGTGATGTGCCTTTGAATGGTGCATTTTGAACACACAAAAAGTATGGAGTTCAAATAAGTTCAAAAAAATGAAATCCCTTGGTAAGAGATGAGTTCTCGTTCGAAACGCTGATACTTCGAGAGAGATTGTCCGTTTTGTACACGAAGTGCATCCAGTTTTTGTCGTAGCCCTCTCAACTTTTTAACACATGATATGTGGGTGAAATGATGATAGCATCCCAACTTTCAACATTTTCAGAGTTCATTTGTAGTGCTTTTCAATTTCAGGGTCAACTAGCTCAAAAAAAATTAGTAAATGCACGAAGAATACCAAATGAAGTCAGAAATTGTTGAAATTTTGTGATGTGCCTTTGAATGGTGCATTTTGAACACACAAAAAGTATGGAGTTCAAATAAGTTCAAAAAAATGAAATCCCTTTGTAAGAGATGAGTTCTCGTTCGAAACGCTGATACTTCGAGAGAGATTGTACGTTTTGTACACGAAGTGCATCCAGTTTTTGTCGTAGCCCTCTCAACTTTGTAACACATGCTATGTGGGTGAAATGATGATAGCATGCCAACTTTCAACATTTTCAGAGTTTATTTGTAGTTCTTTTGAATTTTACGGTCAACTAGCTCAAAAAAAATTAGTAAATGCACGAAGAATACCAAATGAAGTCAGAAATTGTTGAAATTTTGTGATGTGCCTTTGAACGGTGCATTTTGAACACACAAAAAGTATGGAGTTCAAATAAGTTCAAAAAAATGAAATCCCCTTGTAAGAGATGAGTTCTCGTTCGAAACGCTGATACTTCGAGAGAGATTGTGCGTTTCGTACACGAAGTGCATCCAGTTTTTGTCGTAGCCCTCTCAACTTTTTAACACATGCTATGTGGGTGAAATGATGATAGCAGGCCAACTTTCAACATTTTCAGAGTTCATTTGTAGTGCTTTTCAATTTCAGGGTCAACTAGCTCAAAAAAAAAGTAAATGCACTAAGAATACCAAATGAAGTAAGGAATTGTTGAAATTTTGTGATGTGCCTTTGAATGGTGCATTTTGAACACGCAAAAAGTATGGAGTTCAAATAATTTCGAAAAAATGAATTCCCTTTGTAAAAGATGAGTTCTCGTTCGAAACGCTGATACTTCGAGAGAGATTGTCCGTTTTGTACACGAAGTGCATCCAGTTTTTGTCGTAGCCCTCTCAACTTTGTAACACATGCTATGTGGGTGAAATGATGATAGCATGCCAACTTTCAACATTTTCAGAGTTCATTTGTAGTTCTTTTGAATTTCAGGGTCAACTAGCTCAAAAAAAATTAGTAAATGCACGAAGAATACCAAATGAAGTCAGAAATTGTTGAAATTTTGTGATGTGCCTTTGAACGGTGCATTTTGAACACACAAAAAGTATGGAGTTCAAATAAGTTCAAAAAAATGAAATCCCCTTGTAAGAGATGAGTTCTCGTTCGAAACGCAGATACTTCAAGAGAGATTGTACGTTTCGTACACGAAGTGCATCCAATTTTTGTCGTAGCCCTCTCAACTTTTTAACACATGCTATGTGGGTGAAATGATGATAGCAGGCCAACTTTCAACATTTTCAGAGTTCATTTGTAGTGCTTTTCAATTTCAGGCTCAACTAGCTCAAAAAAAAAGTAAATGCACTAAGAATACCAATTGAAGTAAGGAATTGTTGAAATTTTGTGATGTGCCTTTGAATGGTGCATTTTGAACACGCAAAAAGTATGGAGTTCAAATAATTTCGAAAAAATGAATTCCCTTTGTAAGAGATGAGTTCTCGTTCGAAACCGTGATACTTCGAGAGAGATTGTTCGTTTTGTACCCGAATTGCATCCAGTTTTTGTCGTAGCCCACTCAACTTTTTAACACATGCTATGTGGGTGAAATGATGATAGCATGCCAACTTTCAACATTTTCAGAGTTCATTTGTAGTGCTTTTCAATTTCGGGGTCAACTAGCTCAAAATTTTTTTAGTAAATGCACGAAGAATACCAAATGAAGTCAGAAATTGTTGAAATTTTGTGATGTGCCTTTGAACGGTGCATTTTGAACACACAAAAAGTATGGAGTTCAAATAAGTTCAAAAAAATGAAATCCCTTTGTAAGAGATGAGTTCTCGTTCGAAACGCTCATACTTCGAGAGAGATTTTCCGTTCTGTACACGATGTGCATCCAGTTTTTGTCGTAGCCCTCTCAACTTTTTAACACATGTTATGTGGGTGAAATGATGATAGCATGCCAACTTTCAACATTTTCAGAGTTCATTTGTAGTGCTTTTCAATTTCGGGGTCAACTAGCTCAAAAATATTTAGTAAATGCACAAAGAATACCAAATGAAGTCAGAAATTGTTCAAATTTTGTGATGTGCCTTTGAATGGTGCATTTTGAACACACAAAAAGTATGGAGTTCAAATAAGTTCAAAAAATGAAATCCCTTTGTAAGAGATGAGTTCTCGTTCGAAACGCTGATACTTCGAGAGAGATTGTCCGTTTTGTACACGAAGTGCATCCAGTTTTTGTCGTAGCCCTCTCAACTTTTTAACACATGCTATGTGGGTGAAATGATGATAGCATGCCAACTTTCAACATTTTCAGAGTTCATTTGTAGTGCTTTTCAATTTCAGGGTCAACTAGCTCAAATAAAATTAGTAAATGCAATAAGAATACCAAATGAAGTCAGAAATTGTTGAAATTTTGTGATGTGCCTTTGAATGGTGCATTTTCAACACGCAAAAACTATGGAGTTCAAATAATTTCGAAAAAATGAATTCCCTTTGTAAGAGATGAGTTCTCGTTCGAAACCGTGATACTTCGAGAGAGATTGTCCGTTTTGTACACGAAGTGCATCCAGTTTTTGTCGTAGCCCACTCAACTTTTTAACACATGCTATGTGGGTGAAATGATGTTAGCATGCCAACTTTCAACATTTTCAGAGTTCATTTGGAGTGCTTTTCAATTTCGGGGTCAACTAGCTCAAAAACAATTAGTAAATGCACGAAGAATACCAAATGAAGTCAGAAATTGTTGAAATTTTGTGATGTGCCTTTGAATGGTGCATTTTGAACACACAAAAAGTATGGAGTTCAAATAAGTTCAAAAAATGAAATCCCTTTGTAAGAGATGAGTTCTCGTTCGAAACGCTGATACTTCGAGAGAGATTGTCCGCTCTGTACACGAAGTGCATCCAGTTTTTGTCATAGCCCTCTCAGCTTTTTAACACATGCTATGTGGGTGAAATGATGATAGCATGCCAAATTTCAACATTTTCAGAGTTCATTTGTAGTGCTTTTCAATTTCAGGGTCAACTAGCTCAAAAAATAAGTAAATGCACGAAGAATACCAAATGAAGTCAGAAATTGTTGAAATTTTGTGATGTGCCTTTGAATGGTGCATTTTGAACACACAAAAAGTATGGAGTTCAAATAAGTTCAAAAAAATGAAATCCCTTTGTAAGAGATGAGTTCTCGTTCGAAACGCTGATAATTCGAGACAGATTGTCCGTTTTGTACACGAAGTGCATCCAGTTTTTGTCGTAGCCCTCTCAACTTTGTAACACATGCTATGTGGGTGAAATGATGATAGCATGCCAACTTTCAACATTTTCAGAGTTCATTTGTAGTGCTTTTCAATTTCAGGGTCAACTAGCTCAAAAAAAATATAAGTAAATGCACGAAGAATACCAAATGAAGTCAGAAATTGTTGAAATTTTGTGATGTGCCTTTGAATGGTGCATTTTGAACACACAAAAAGTATGGAGTTCAAATAAGTTCAAAAACATGAAATCCCTTTGTAAGAGATGAGTTCTCGTTCGAAACGCTGATACTTCGAGAGAGATTGTCCGTTTTGTACACGAAGTGCGTCCAGTTTTTGTCGTAGCCCTCTCAACTTTTGAACACATGCTATGTGGGTGAAATGATTATAGCATGCCAACTTTCAACATTTTCAGAGTTCATTTGTAGTGCTTTTCAATTTCAGGGTCAACTAGCTCAAAAAAATTAAGGAAATGCACGAAGAATACCAAATGAAGTCAGAAATTGTTGAAATTTTGTGATGTGCCTTTGAATGGTGCATTTTCAACACACAAAAAGTATGGAGTTCAAATAAGTTCAAAAAAATTAAATCCCTTTCTAAGAGATCAGTTCTCGTTTGAAACGGTGATACTTCGAGAGAGATTGTCCGTTTTGTACATGAAGTGCATCCAGTTTTTGTAGTAGCCCTCTCAACTTTTTAACACATGCTATGTGGGTGAAATGATGATAGCATGCCAACTTTCAACATTTTCAGAGTTCATTTGTAGTGCTTTTTAATTTCGGGGTCAACTAGCTCAAAAAAAATAGTAAATGCACGAAGAATACCAAATGAAGTCCGAAATTGTTGAAATTTTGTGATGTGCCTTTGAATGGTGCATTTTGCACACACAAAAAGTGTGGAGTTCAAATAAGTTCAAAAACATGAAATCCCTTTGTAAGAGATGAGTTCTCGTTCGAAACGCTGATACTTCGAGAGAGATTGTCCGTTTTGTACACGAAGTGCATCCAGTTTTTGTCGTAGCCCTCTCAACTTTTTAACACATGCTATGTGGGTGAAATTATGATAGCATGCCAACTGTCAACACTTTCAGAGTTCATTTGTAGTGCTTTTTAATTTCTGGGTCAAATAGCTCAAAAAAAAATTAGTAAATGCACGAAGAATACCAAATTAAATCAGAAATTGTTGAAATTTTGTGATGTGCTTTTGAATGGGGCATTTTGAACACACAAAAAGTATCGAGTTCAAATAAATTCAAAAACATGAAATCCCTTTGTAAGAGATGAGTTCTCGTTCGAAACGCTGATACTTCGAGAGGGATTGTCCGTTTTGTACACGAAGTGCATCCAGTTTTTGTCGTATCCCTCTCAACTTTTAACGCATGCTATGTGGGTGAAATGATTATAGCATGCCAACTTTTAACATTTTCAGAGTTCATTTGTAGTGCTTTTCAATTTCAGGGTCAACTAGCTCAAAAAACAAATAAGTAAATGCACGAAGAATACCAAATGAAGTCAGAAATTGTTGAAATTTTGTGATGTTCCTTTGAATGGTGCATTTTGCACACACAAAAAGTATGGAGTTCAAATAAGTTCAAAAAAATTAAATCCCTTTGTAAGAGATGAGTTCTCGTTCGAAACGCTGATACTTCGAGAGAGGTTCTGTACACGAAGTGCATCCAGTTTTTGTCGTAGCTCTCTCAACTTTTTAACACATGCTATGTGGGTGAAATGATGATAGCATGCCAACTTTCAACATTTTCAGAGTTCATTTGTAGTGCTTTTCAGTTTCAGGGTCAACTAGCTCAAAAAAAATTAGTAAATGCACGAAGAATACCAAATGAAGTCAGAAATTGTTGAAATTTTGTGATGTGCCTTTGAATGGTGCATTTTGAACACACAAAAAGTATGGAGTTTAAATAAGTTCAAAAAAATGAAATCCCTTTGTAAGAGATGAGTTCTCGTTCAAAACGCTGATACTTCGAGAGAGATTGTCCGTTCTGTACACGAAGCGCAACCAGTTTTTGTCGTAGCCCTCTCAACTTTTTAACACATGCTATGTGGGTGAAATGATGATAGCATGCCAACTTTCAACATTTTCACAGTTCATTTGTAGTGCTTTTCAATTTTAGGGTCAACTAGCTCAAAAAAAACTAAATGCACGAAGAATACCAAATGAAGTCAGAAATTGTTGAAATTTTGTGATGTGCCTTTGAATGGTGCATTTTTAACACACAAAACGTATGGAGTTCAAATAAGTTCAAAAAATGAAATCCCTTTGTAAGAGATGAGTTCTCGTTCGAAACGCTCATACTTCGACAGAGATTGTCCGTTTTGTACACGAAGTGCATCCAGTTTTTGTCGTAGCCCTCTCAACTTTTTAACACATGCTATGTGGGTGAAATGATGATAGCATGCCAACTTTCAACATTTTCAGAGTTCATTTGTAGTGCTTTTCAATTTCAAACACTTTTCAATTGAAAATAAGAAAATAGTTAATAGTTTGGATAGTCAAAATACTTACTTTTGAAAATAGAAAATAGTTTTGCATTATTTATTCAATTTCAAACACTTTTCATTATCATAGTTTTGTCAAATTCTCGAATATGCAAAAAGAATTTTAATAAACATAGTTTTTAATTGAAAATAACAAAATAGTTAATAGTTTGGATAGTCAAAATAATTACTTCTGAAAATAGAAAATATTTTTGCATTATTTATTCAATTTCAAACACTTTTCATTATCATAGTTTTGTCAAATTCTCAAATATGCAAAAAGAATTTTAATAAACATAGTTTTTAATTAAAAATAAAAAAATAGTTAATAGTTTGGACAGTCAAAATAATTACTTTTGAAAATAGAAAATAGTTTTGAATTATTTATTCAATTTCAAACACTTTTCGTTATCATAGTTTTGTCAAATTCTCAAATATGCAAAAAGAATTTTAATAAACATAGTTTTTAATTGAAAATAACAAAAACTTAATAGTTTGGATAGTAAAAATAATTACTTTTGAAAATAGAAAATAGTTTTGAATTATTTATTCAATTTCAAACACTTTTCATTATCATAGTTTTGTCAAATTCTCAAATATGCAAAAAGAATTTTAATAAACATAGTTTTTAATTGAAAATAACAAAATAGTTAACTTTGAAAATAGAAAAAAATTGAAACTATATGAGAATTTGTAAAGAAACTTAAACCTAAATTCAAAGTGAGCTCCCTTTGAATTCAGGTTTAAGTTTCTCCACAATTTCAAATATAGTTTCAATTTTTAAACTTACAGTCAGTTTAGGCCCGTAAGCCTGCTTTAGAGAGGAGCTCGATGGAGTAGCTGCGACGGGGCTTATAAACAAGTGTTAGCCCCCCTCGCTCGGCGAGGTGGGACTAAACATATCGTGCAACCGAGGAGGGGCTTTAGTCCCGGGTGGAGCCACGACCCGGGTCTAAAGCCCCTCGCCTGCCGCGTGGCGAGGAGGGGCTTTAGTCCCGGTGCGTGGCTCCAACCGGGACTAAAGACTCCCTTTAGTCCCGGTTGGAGCTCCGCACTGGGACTAAAGGCCCCTGCTTCCCGCCTTCTGGTCTGCCCGAAAAAGGGCCTTTAGTCCCGGGTCGTGGCTCCACCCAGGACTAAAGGGGGTCTTTAGTCCCGGTTCGAGCCCCGAACCGGGACTAAAGATCCACCTATCTAAGCGGGACTTAGAAAAATTCCAACCCAAATCGTTCATTTCTCTTCTTCTTCCTCCTGTTCTCCTGCCCGGTGCGGCACACAGACGATGCCGTCAGGCTGCCCGCCGCCTGCCGTCCTCCTCGCCGTCGCCATCCTCCTCGCCGCGTGCCGCCCTCCTCGCCGCACGCTGCCGTCCTCCTTGCCACGCGCCGTCGACACCTCCGGCCGGTAAGCCCCCCGCCCCCTCCTCCCCAACACTCTGACCAGTAGAAGAAAAGAAGAAAAAGGAGAAGAAAAGAAGAAAAAGGAGAAGAAAAGAAGAAAAAGGGAAGAAAGGAAGAAAAAGGAGAAGAAAGGATGAAAAAGGAGAAGAAAGGAAGAAAAAGGAGAAGAAAGGAAGAAAAAGGAGAAAAAAGGAAGAAAAAGGAGAAGAAAAGAAGAAAAACGAGAAGAAAAGAAGAAAAAGGAGAAGAAAAGAAGAAAAAGGAGAAGAAAAGAAGAAAAAGGAGAAGAAAAGAAGAAAAAGGGAAGAAAGGAAGAAAAAGGAGAAGAAAGGAAGAAAAAGGAGAAGAATAGAAGAAAAAGGAGAAGAAAAGAAGAAAAAGGGAAGAAAGGAAGAAAAAGGAGAAGAAAAGAAGAAAAAGGAGAAGAAAGGAAGAAAGAGGACAAGAAAGGAAGAAAAAGGAGAAGAAAAGAAGAAAAAGGAGAAGAAAAGAAGAAAAAGGGAAGAAAAGAAGAAAAAGAAAAAGAATTTTTTTTGTCATTTAATTCCTATTGTTATTAGGTTTGTGCTAGATTATTAGGGTTAGTAATATTTAGAATTAGGTTAGGGTTACAAGAAGAAGAAATATGAACAAAAATAAGAAAATAAGATTAGGAAAAAGGAAAATAAGAAGAGGAGGAGAAGAAAATAAGAAAAAGGAGAATAAGAAGAGGAGGAGAGGAGAAGAAGAGGAAAAATAGAAGAAGAGGGGAAGTAGAAGAAGAGAAACAAATAGAAGAGGAGGAGAGGAGAAGTAGAAGAAGAGAAGAGGAGAAGTAGTAGAAGAAGAGGAGAAGTAGAAGTAGAAGAAGAAGTAGAAGAAGAGGAGAAATAGAAGAAGAGGAAAAATTAGGTTAGGGATACAAGAAGAAGAAATATTTTTTTTGTCATTTAATTTTGCTATTGTATAGTGTATATGCTTAAGTATTAATAGTGTTTCTTAGATTATTGCTTAATTTTGCTATTGTATATGCTTAAGTGTTAATAGTTTAATTTTGCTATTGTATATGCTCAAGTGTTAATAGTTTATTTTTAGCAAGAAAATTAATAGAACTAGTTTATTTTTTAGTTCATTTTACGATGCCTATCCCGCATCCTCGTCGTCGACTCGGCGGAGGACACCTGCTTGATCAGAGGAGCCCTGTCCGAGACTGGGCTCCGCCCGGCTAGTATTGGGAGGTGCTACCTTCCGGGGGGCGTAGGTTGGTGAGGAGCCAGCCCGTTGTTGACCCAATCCTTGTTTGGTGGCGGTCGTGTGGGCCAGTGAAGGTGCCGAGGCTTCCGGACACCGCGGAGGTGGTACGTCACCGTGTCAGCGAGGAGGATGAGCACGTCCGTCGCTACATGGTTGCCTTGGAGGGCAGCTTCGAGCATACCTGGCAGGTTCTTCGGGGATCTCACTAGAGCTATGATCCTGTGATGGTTCCTTCTCTTTGGGTGTCCACCGCCCGCGCCGATACCCGTCGGGCACTACGGTTCGAGATGTATCAGTGATGCTATATGTATGATAGTATTCGAGGAGTATTAGTGATAATATTCGACGATGTACGGACAAAAGAGATGATGTATTTGCTTATAATTGAATGCATGCTCATTTGAATACTACTTTATTTTACGATTTGGTTTTGCTTATTGAATGGTGAAATTGAAAAAGTACTCCTACTTTGAATACTATGCAGAAATCTACACTACTAGGAAAAGGCTTGCTAATGGCGCACCTATTTTTGCTACTAATGGCGCACTATAGGTGCGCCACTAGCATCACGCCATTAGATTTTTTTACTAATGGCGCACCACAAGTGCGCCATTAGTATCTGGTATACTAATGACGCACCAGGTAGTGCGCCATTAGTATTTCTCACGGTGCGCCATTAGTATGCCTCCCAGGTGCGCCATTAGTATGCCTCTCAGGTGCGCCATTAGTATGCCTCCCAGGTGCGCCATTAGTATGACTCCCAGGTGCGCCATTAGTATGCCTCTCAGGTGCGCCATTAGTATGCCTCCCAGGTGCGCCATTAGTATTCCTCTCAGGTGCCATTAGTATGCCTCCCTAGTGCGCCATTAGTATGCCTCCCAGGTGAGCCATTAGTATGCCTCCCAGGTGTGTCATTAGTATAGCCCATGTTGCTCCATTAGTATCTGGTATTCTAGCATATATATGTTTTTTTCAAAACCACAAATTCAACAACACATAACATATATATCAAATATATAATACATAATATGTGCCCCATAGTTTTACTGATCCACAACACATAACATATATGCAAAGTTGCATAACAAATTTCATGATCCATATATCAAAACTCCATAGCATCCATACATCCAAAATTCCATAGCATCCATATATACATATAGTTCCATAGCATCCATACATACATAGCTCCATAACAAATATAGTTCCATAGCATCCATTCATTATTCACATACAATTTTTTGAGCTACAATATTATTTTGTTTGCATTAATATGTTACCATTATTATTTTAGATGAAAAAAAGACAACTATGGCTCCAAAGGTTTGCTTTATGTCTTCACGCCACATAAGTAAACGAAGTAGAAGGGACGCACGTTTAGGAGCTCCAGCGCGCGGTCCTTTTGAACTTCCCTTCGCAAAAGAAGCATGAATCAAAAGCGTTAGAGAAAGAAAACAGATGATTCAGAATTACAAATTTTGATACATATTGACTTCTAAGATAACAACACCAGCAATGTTTGTTACAAAATTTAGGAGGTATCAAGATACTTAAATTGTCAACTAGTGACGACTACACACACCCACACAGATATATACACATAAGCTTCAAAGAATACAGCTAATATTTTCAAGAGAACATTCACATACAAGAATAAGCACATGATGTTTGGTTCCAAATTATAAATATAAGTTGCCGATGTTGCGCTAAATCCAAAGTAATCCCAGCTACATAGGTCACACGCTCGCTCTAATGAGATGTGATACCAAATGTTTAAGCCTGAAGGAAAGAAGCAATGGTATAGGCACAAACTTTCCAGTCATGGAGATGATACTACGATCATAGTGTTCACCCTTGATTACAAACAAAATCTAACTAGTAAACGCACACAATCAGCAGCCCCTATATATAACTCCATAAAAGTATTAGAACGGATGCATCAGAACTGAATTACCTGTGAGCAAGAGCAGGAATGAGCCTTCAGGCTGCGCGAGGAAGGAGACCGTCTTGGCAACCTTCTCCAAGCACTCCTGACTCTGCACCAGCAATGAATCGCCATTCCTCTCCACAGAATAAGATACTAGTCTGATGCTCTGGCGACCAGATGTGATGGTCACTGAATTGACTACATGATATGAAGCCAAAGTTCAGAACTGCTAAGTTACTCCTTATTCTGAACCCAAACAATCATGATATGCTTTGCTGTCTACTGTATATATCTGCTGTTGTACATCCAGCCATACGATCCTTAGCGTACATGCATTAATCAGTACAATGTTTTTATAAACATGCATAATCTTCATCAAGACAAAACATTCTATATTTGCATTCTAAACATGCATACATGGTGGTTGTGCGTAAGTACTTACCTGTGCCAAAGCATCAACAAGTTCTTCATCTATGCTGCGTGCTTCTGTACAGCTATTGATTGCGTCCTTGCCTCTCCCAAGCTTAACTAGAGTCTTACACAACCCGAGATAAAGTTGTATGTTGTACATAGTATGGTCTCGATCCATTGCTAGTGCTACCTTGTAGTCCTCGACAGCCACGCGAAACTTGCTCTTGGCAGCATTATCTTCTGTCTGCATGCACACCACGTTACTTTTTTATTACGGTTGTAAGAACTCCAAGCTTAATGGACACAACAAAATTATCAAATAGTACTCACGCTCTTGGTCTTCTTCAGACGTTTTTTAACCCAAAATATGCTTTCTTCAGTTCTGAATGTTCAGGGTCTAGACGGAGGCCTTTCTGATAGTGCCTAAACAGAAAGTCTTGTCATGCGGTGTAGAAAATACTTAATCTTAACGACATTATGTGCATGTACTGGCACCTTCTTCTAAAATGAAAAGCACCAGACAATACTATACCTGTTGGTGACATCATGGTCAGCAAGGTAATAGTATGCTCAGCCACGAAGTAACAACGCATCCAAGTTATCTTCATCTTCCTTGAGAATAAATCTTGTCTCCAAAATAAAATTTGAATAGTCTTTCAGTCCTAGCAATGCTTTAGCCTTGAGAAGCTTTGCCTGAAAAAACAACAGTTGTCGTGTTACTGCGGCTTACTGAATGAGACAGGATGGCACAGAATATTTGTGGTTGCACATAGTAATTACTAGGTCCTTAAAACATACCTTTAAGCAGCCTGGAGAAAAGACGAGCACGATTTTGTTGACGTACTCCAGGACTTTTGATAATTCCCCTGCATCAGACTAGGTATAAGCAGATTCTAATGCATTCTGAGCCTGCAGCAGCTGAGCTAGTTCCGTTTCCACTTGATAATTCCCCAGCTGAGCTAATGTATAAGCAGATTCTAATGCATTTGATAACTCCCCAGCATCAGAGGGAGTAATACACAGTCTCTCAGCAAGGATTACAGGCCTACAAGTCACAACTCCAGACCTGAACAGGGGACAGTCAACATAAATACGAGTACTTGCAACTGCGGGTGTGTGAGCGAGACTCCTAATCGCTGTCCGGCCGTGCTTGAATGCGTTGCAGAAACAAACTAGTAATCCCCAAAACCACAGGCAGGGGCGGATCTATGCGCACCTAGCAATTGGGTGTGGGGATCTAGCAAATCGTTGCCATCGAAATGAAATTAACTAATCGCTGGATGAAAAACAAGCAAGCTCATATACCTCGAAACCAGAAGGACGCCCGGAGCAGGAGCTCGCGTCCGAGGATGGCGGCGGCGCTGCTGACTGCCGCTGAGAAGAGTGGCGAATAGGAGGGCCACAGGTTGTCTCTAGGGCAGCGCAGTCACTTCCCTCCGCAGTGGCCACCATGCCACCGGCGCCGTTGCCCTCTTGGGCGACGGCCTCCACACAGACTAAGCGGTCACTCTACGGGGCGGCACTCCTCTCCGCGTCGCCGTCGCGGCCACCCCGGGTCAGATTACAGCGGCATCTAGGGTTGGGCGATCCGTATCGGGTGGGATCGGGGGAGAGAGGGAGGCACCGGCTAGGGTTAGCGCAGGGAGAGGAAGAGGAGGGCATGATGGGTTGGGTGAGGTTTGCTGCGGGTGGATGCAAGGACGGTTGGACGGATTTCCGGATGTTTGCCATATCAGCGATCCATGTCAAAACTCATTCCACCAATCAGATTTAAGCTTGTGTAATTTTCTCTTTTACTTTTGTTTCTCTTATATTTTTCATCCTATTATTCGGGGTAAACATACAGTTTGTCAAAATTAATCTATATTATGCATATGTGTCTACATGGGGATGACAAACAATGTGATTTGGGATACTTTCATTTTCTTATAATTTGTGTGAAAACAGATTGTGTGAAAACAGAATTTGTATGAAAACAATGTGATTTGGGATATTTTCACAAATTAGGATGAGGTGGGATAGAATGGACCCACGAGTGACATGTCAACATAGTTAGAACATGTTACGATGACCCGAGATCCTACAGCCAAGAACTGTAAATCCCCAGCAGTTGGGCACAAGAAACATGCCAAGAACGGCATAAAGAACACCCAGACGCGCCAAATCTCACAAGACGAGCGAGATTTTGGAGAAAAGATCGCCGAGCAATCATCACCCAAGGTACTGGGAACTCACCGTATCCTTGTCGGCGGGACGCGGCGAAGGTCCTGGCGGTTGAGGCGGGGGCGCCGAGGTGGGAGGCGCCGAAGCATCGAGAGATGGCTACAAGTAATGGAGCGGAGGGTGCGATCGATGTTCTCGTGGGCGGTGCGGACGACGTGGGTGTGGAGCTGGATGGGGCGCATGGCAACGTCGAGCGCGGAGAGGCGGATGTCGAAGGGATTCCCGCAGCAGCGCTCCTCCTCCGTGACCCTCCATCCCGCTGCCCGAGGACGGATGCTCCTCCTCCTCCTGGAGAGCTTGGGCCGGAGAGGCGGGGCGGATCTGTGGGACGGGATCTGAGGCTGCGCGCAGGCACAGCGGAGCGGGGGGGTCTGGGGGACGGGATCCGGGGCGGATCCGGGGGACGGGATCCGGGACAGGCACTGCCGGTTAGCAATGGCGCACCCCGGAGCGGTGCGCCATTAGATTTTTTTTGATAGCAATGGCGCATCCCCATGCAATGCGCCATTAGTAAATATTTTTTTATATAGCAATGGCGCATTTCACAGAGGTGCGCCATTAGTAATCTTTTTTTGGATAGCAATGGCGCACCCCAAAGAGGTGCGCCATTAGTAATATTATTTTTTTGGAATAGCAATGGCGCTCGGGGGGGAGGGAGGGGGTGGGTGGTGCGCTCGGCCGATTCTGTTCGGGGGAACCGAGAGAGGAGACAGGGGAGGGTGCGGGGAGGTCGTCGGTGGCGGTGGAGCGGGGGGAAGGGTGCGGGGGGTCGGCGGCGGCGGTGTAGCAGGGGAGGGTGTGGGAGGTCGTCGACGGCGGTGGAGCGGGGAAGGGTGCGGGGGGTCGGAGGCGGCGGTGGAGCGGGCCGGGGAGGGTGCGGGGGGTCGTCGGCGGCGGTGGAGCGGGGAGGGTCCGGGGGGTTGGTGACGGCGGTGGAGCGGGGGAGGGTGCGGGGGGTCGGCGGCGGCGGTGGAGCGGGGGAGGGTGCAGGGGGTCGGCGGCGGCGGTGGAGCGGGGAGGGTGCGGGGGGTCATCGGGGGCGGTGGAGCGGGCCGGGGAGGGAGCGGGGGGTCGGCGTCGGCGGTGGAGCGGGGGAGGGGATTCGTGGGTGCTCGGCGGCGGTGGAGCCGGGGAGGGTGCGGGGGCTCGGCGGCGGCGGTGGAGCGGGGGAGGGTGCGGGGGGTACTCGGCGGCGGTGGAGCGGGGGAGGGTGCGGGGGTGCTCGGCGGCGAGGGTGGTGGTGCGCCATTAGTTGTTTTGCAAAAAAAATATAGTAGTGGCGCACCACCTACATATGCGCCATTAGTAAACCTGGTTACTAATGGCGCACCTCCTCTGGTGCGCCATTAGTAGTTCTGCAAAAAAAAATAGTAGTGGCGCACCACCAACAGATGCGCCATGAGTAACACTAGTTACTAATGGCGCACTAGCTGTGGTGCGCCATTAGTAGTTTGCAAAAAAAACAAAAAAAAATTATAGTAGTGGCGCACTACTAACAGTTGCGCCATTAGTAAGCAGGTTACTAATGGCGCACCAGCTTCTGGTGAGCCATTAGTAGTTTTGCAAAAAAAAAAATATAGTAGTGGCGCACCGAGAGTGTGGTGCGCCATTAGTATCCACCACACTAATGGCACACCTCACATGGTGCGCCATTACTATATAGTAGTGGCGCATTGCTTGTGTGATGCGCCATTAGTATCTATATCATCTATAGCCCTTTTCCTAGTAGTGCTAGGAGTCCCGGGTGGAGCCACGACCCGGGACTAAAGTTGTTTTGGAACGGAGTTCCTGATAGAATAATTCTTTTTTGGTACAAAGGTTAAGAGAATCCGTTAGACATATTTTAGAGTTTAGGTTCTAGCCAAGACCCGGGACTAAAGGTCCTCCTATATAAAACGACACTTCGAAGTTTCCAACCCCTCTTATATAGTTTGTTAGTTTATTAGTTAATCAAATGTACGTTTTTTGCAGAACTATGGATCCACATATCAGGAACCTCGAAGAGGAAGAACTTCTCGAAGATATAATCAAAGAGGCCCCGACGTTGAACCAACTGAATCTCCGTCGTCATATCTAAACCCCTCCGGATATGGAATGGAGGTCGACCGACATGAAGATGAGGCAGATGGGGTAGGAGATAGGTCCAATGACGGAGAAGGTGATAGCTCCACTGATGGAGAACCCCGTGGAGAAGCCGGTGAAGAAATAATAAAGTCCGGCGAGGTATACATATGAAGTTCGACAATCACTTGTAATATGTGCAAAATATTGGAGATAGCTCTATATTGTATACATATACATTCATTTGACGAATGTTTCTCCCTCTGAGGCCTCCACAACGAGAAAAGCTACGAAACGAGGCCCGACTAGAAAGTTGGATGCACGAACGCATTACACCTTTGAGGTGATATTGCCTACGGGCGAACCCAAGCTTCCTAAAAATGCTGCTGACACATTCAAGAAGCAATGCGGAGTTCTCGTTAGGGATCATGTCCCGATCAGCGTTCGGGAGTGGAACAAGCGCAAAGGGGCAGCCGATAGTGACTATGTCGCCGAAAGGTACAAAGATAATCTTTGGAATGATCTCATGTCACATTTCAACCTGCCAGAATGTGAGAATGAAGACGCCGCAGACAAACTGAGGGCCAAAGTCAAGCAGTGGACTCTAAGGAAGATGGCCGAACTGTTCTGTAGCTGGAAGAAGAAGCTATGGAAAAACTATCTGAAGACAAAGAATGTGCCAGTATTCGAGGGGTATCTAGCCAAGCAGACGAATCAATGGAAGGCATTTCAAGAGTACAAGGAGTCAGAAGATGCCCAGGCCTTATCAGAAAAGAACAAGATAAATGCCGACAAGAAGAAATATCACCACAAGCTGGGGCCAGGGGGCTATGAGACTGCCATCCCAAAGTGGGATAAGAAAGAGCATGATCTGCTAGCTAAAGGCATCGTACCTGAACCACTCCGTGATGAGTGGGAATTGAGAGCAAGAAATTGGTTCCTTGCGCATGGTGGTTCGTACGACGAAGAAACAGGGGACCTCATCTGCAGTGACGGTCTTAGGATACCCAGGGAGAATTGGAAAAAAGATAGTGAAAGAAATTAAGGTGGGAAAAAGAAAGTTCACTGCAGATAGAGAGAAAGATTTGCTCACACTGGTCCTTGGCAATGACGAACATGGAGGACGAACGCGAGGCTTCGGTCCTTCTTACCCGTGGTGGCTTGGGTTTGCCAGAGACCAAGACACTTACAGAAGCCGAGCGAGAGCAAAGAAGCGGCAGCACGATGAGGAGAATGACAAGTTCAACAGTTGGTTGCCAGGATTAACGAGCAACAGAAGCAGATTGATGAGCTTAGAGGAGTAGCGCACCAGGAAGATCCTGCACTTGATATTACCGGCGCCCCATCTAAGCGGAAAAGCAGCGTGGCCAAATCTGAGGCCCCGCCCGACGATGCACGAAGAATGATAGAGGGCGGTCCCGGCTACCCCGTGGATGGAATCAAGGAGTCAACATCATGTAAACTCCATCAGAAATTCAAGAACATATCCATGAAGGTGGCCGTCGGACAAGCTTTACCTTCTGGCCCTGATGTACGCTGGCATGGCCGTGAGATTCCAGCTGGCTTTGCTAAAGTCGGGGTGGATGAAATCATGGCGGGGTTTCATGATATGGAGCTCGACATAGCTCGACCCGAAGATGAGAGGACACTCGGAGAAGTACTGGGTGGAGTCATCCTATGGGACAAGAACTACATGAAGCTTCCAGGCTCGGCCCCAAGGACAACATCGCCTCCGAGTCGTCGCAGGTCACCTACACCTCCATCACCTCCAAGCCCTCCACATGACGTCGGCCAGCACAACACGAGTCCATCTCGATCACCGCCGCCGGACTTGGGTCGTTCGTCTCCGCCGCCGCCCGCTCCGGATACTAAGCGAAAGCGTGCCAGCAAGAACGCTTCGCCGACGATTTCTAAGCAACGGAGCCCCCCAAAGCGCAAACTGTCGCCCCTCCCAAAGGTACCTCATGCTAATCTTCCTATCAGACCTTATGATCGTACCCCCGAGGAAAACGCCAGGATAGCAAAGGAACATCATGATGCGCAGATGAAAATGAAGAAACCCGAGCCCCGCCCGGAATACACCGAGAAGCAAATAACATTTGCAAAATACTTCACGAACCTTCCATCACAATATGACTTACACCATAAGCCTGATGACTATACACGCACATTGCAGAAGGAAGTGAAAAAGAGCAGATCACGTGCAAGTGCAAGTGCGAGCAAATCAAGTTCAACTAGAAGCAAGAAAAAATAAGACGTTGCTCAGCTTGGACAACAGGCCAAACAGTCGATCCCACCCCTCAGGGTGTTACCCGAGAATGTCCCCCCTCCGGTGCAGGGGCAAGATTTGGAATTAGCAAAGAAGTGGGGGCTGAGTGGGGTATCCCGGTTGAAGACATTCTGGCTTCCCAAGACGACAGGTTACCCAAGGCTGTGGTAGCCCCTAAGCCACAGTTTGTCATGGGAGCGCCTTTGGTGAGCAAAGATGATCTCCCAATGAATATGCGTTACTTGCATACATGGTACTTAAGTGAATCAAAGAATGGGAGAACGGAGTGTCCCACGGGAGTACTACGGCCGCCCCGAAGAAATCCATATCGACTTTGATGAACTCTTCCAGATGTACAATGCCGACGCCCTCGACAAATCGCTTATGAGTTGCTATTGTCTGTAAGTTTTTCAATTCGTTGTCTACATATAACTTGTTTAGTTATTTCAATTCATTTTCTATATATAACTTGTACTCTATTATGCAGAATGAAGATTCTGGACTGTATAAGTAGGAACATCTTAAATATTGGGTTTATTGACCCAGATAAAATACATATAGCGACGCTAACTGATAAACCCAAGGAGACGGAGGAAAACCTTCTAAGGTTTCTAACAGATCAAAATTTCTGTGACCACATACTGTTTCCACACAACTTCAGGTGAGGGTCTTTACTCTGTTGTGTCCATTCACTTATAAGTGTAATTGATAAGTTACTGACACACACACATATATATACATGTGCAGCTTCCATTGGATTCTGTTGGACATTCAAATTGATAAGGGAAGAGTTGATGCCTTCGACCCATTATCGAGACCCTTGGAACAGTTCCAAAGCCTGCAGGACATGCTCCAAGGGTAATTTCAAGCATTCTTGCGCTCTATCGGTCTCTTTCGATGATTTTCTGATATATCAATTAATGAAAAACTTAGCAAATCATTATCCTTGTCGGGCAGGATTTGGAAGCGGTTCAAGTGCGTGACTCCCGGTATCGAGCCTGAGAAGCTGACCTTTAGAGCGGCTCAGGTAAGTAGTAGTATGATATAATTCTATTTTCAATACATTTATGATGCTATATTATTATTTTGATTATATATATTCTATTCTCGTAAAGTGCGACCAGCAGCCACGGGGGACGCATCTATGCGGATACTATGTTTGCGAGACCATTCGCACGTTTACCTCTGAGCACAAGGATCACAGATTCGACGTAAGCAATGAACATTCACACCTCTATTTTTACCCGTCATTCTTTGTTATCATGATTGATATTCATATTCATCTCCTCTTCTTATATAGTACACGGCCATGAGGGAGAAGGTCCTACCAGAGCAACGCGCGATTGCTGTCGCAGAGGAGCTTGCGACCTTTCTGAGGACGGAAGCTATAGATCACAAAGGACGAATTAGTGTAGCTAGGGGCCATTACTGATGTTCGTCCATGTAATCGAATAGACGGGCTCTAGTCCCGATAATTCAAATCTCCATATAATTGTATATATATGCTCGTTTGTAAGATAAGTTAATCTTATATATATATATGCATAATTATTTCTATTTAGAATTATATCAAAACTAATTCCCGAACACCAAACGAGGCATCATGTTAATCTCCCGAGCACCTAAACCCTAAAACCCTAAAACCCAAAAATAAACAAAATATGAAAGTCTTTAGTCCCGGTCCGTGTAAAGAACCGAGACTAAAGGGCCTGCCCCTGAGGGCGCTCCGAGGCGCCCACGTGGAGCACCTTTAGTCCCGGCTTGGAACAGGGCCGGAACTAAAGGTTAGGCCTTTAGTCCCGCCCCTTTACTCCCGGTTGGTGAACCGGGACTAAAGCCCCTTACGGGCCGGGGCTATAGGCCCTGTCCCCACTAATGAATTGAGTATTCTTATTATGTCTTTGTGCAGATCATGGAAAGAGGTAATCCGGCTTCTGGCAGTGAAGTTTCAATTAATGAAAGAACAAAGAGAGGAAACACAACAAAGTGAAGCCGGTTAAAGCGAAAAGCAGTTCTCATGAAAAACTCTCCGCCCAGTCTCCCAACCATCCATGCATGTTGCATAGTCAACTAGCAAAGTCAGTACGATATTCACTTAAAGAAATCATGTTGCTGAAATGGTCAAGCCTCAGTTTAGATGTATTTTAATTTCTGAATTTTCACAACCTTTTGTATCAAAATCTAATTGATGGTTGTGTGTAAGTACATCTTCAAAAAATGGTTACAATCGTACTGCAGGCTGATGGAAGTACGGGAAATTGTCGGAGATCATGTTCTACGACTCATGGTAGCATGGCTGCATTCAGACAAGAGGTATTGTATGGAGCTCTTTAATGGGTATTGAAGATCAACTAGATCTGGATGCTCTCAGAGACTACCGTGAGTCAACTTTTATGACTGATATGCTCATTTTCTATAGCTACACAATATGAGATATTGCTTCTTAATTAACACTTTCCTCTACATTTTAAGAGGACATGTTAGATTTTGTTTCTTGAGCTGGCACTCAGTAGTAGAAGTGGTTTATACTTCAAATAGTTGAGCAGAAAACTCGCCTATCCACTAGTAGAAAAAGGAGAAGTTGCCGATATAGTACCATAATGCTTAAAATTACCTCTGGAGGCATTCCTCCATGTTCGCTCATTCAGCGAGGGGTGTGCGTTTCGGGTCCATGACTATTACTTATCCCTCGTGAGGTACAATTATTAACAAAATAAAGTGGAACCTGCAAACACATAACGAGTCAATTATACACTTATAATAACATCGAGTAAGCGAAAATAGAATGTGTGTATAGTAAAACTCACTTGAAGTTGTAAGGGAATAGTATTTCCCTTTTGGTACTTCAAAACCTTAACCCTTGTACCAAGTTATTCTCTGTCTCGCGAGGATTCATTGTGAGACTATGGTGATGATTGTAACATGGGTCAATGAACCCAATGTCATAGATTTGTCCTCTTTTGCATTCGAGAATCTTCATGCTGCAAAATTCATATAGTGATGAGTAAGATTATACATGCAAGAACGAGCTGAGTAAGACTTAGTGACATAAATTAATAATACTTACAAACAATAGGCTCTGATGATAGATTTGTCGAGGACGTCTTGTTTGTATAACTGAAATAATTCGTCGAATTTAATCATTAGCACGCCTCGTCCAGTCCCGGAATGCTCGTCTTCATATGCAACGTAGACCCAGTTTTGCTGTTTAGCACATGCTTGCATGTACCAGTCTTGCAATCTTCGCATTTTGGTTGGTAGCTTGTTGACTAACTCAGGTTTGACGAGAGGAGACCCGTACCGGTACACGTATGTTAGGTCAGCAAATTCCTACAAATGGTTTAAGTACTCATCAATAGACATGTCTTGAGCCTTGGCCGCTTCTCCGTATATTGCAACAAACTCTAGATCGATACCAGCTGTTTCATCATTCCTCTGCTCGACCGCAGCTCCTCTCGAGCACACCTTTGTGTCGGAATACACTTTGAGCGGGGGGAATGATTGGTTTTTCTGTTGTCCGAGCTGGGCAACTGATTTCCCGTTGTACGTACTACTCTTCAACCGCTTTTTTTTCCTGAGTCGACTTGAGAATAGAGTGTTCATAGTCTGCTGGCAATGGTGGCGGGGGATCTGCAAGGTCTTTCAACATTTTAACACACGCGGCATGATCTTCTGGGGTGTTCGGGAACTCTGGCTATTTCGGCTTCTTCTTGTTAGCCACTTCAGCCTTCCACTATTGATGTTGGGCACCTGCCCTTTTAATATTGTCCTCTCCATTAGAGTCCCAAGGTCTCTTCTCCATATCCTTATGAGGTACTTTTGGGAGGGGCGACAACTTATGTTTCGCTGACCGGAACCCCTTTCTGCCGCCACTATTAGCGGTGGTACGTTTCCACTTTTTGCTCTGATCCTCTGTGGACGGAGAAGGCTGACGGGGCGGTGGAGACGGCTGACGGGGCGGTGGAGACGGCTGACGGGGCTGTGGAGATGGCTGATGCGGCGGTGGAGACGGCTGCGCTGGAGACTGGTGAGGCGGCGAAGACGACGGTTGCGCTAGAGACTGATGAGATGGAGGCGAAGAAGGATTGCTGCTATGAGGAGTCGGTGGCCTTGGCGTCCAATTTGGAACCAAGATGTCCTCCTTTGGCCATACAACGGTTTGTTTCTTGACTTCTCCAAGTTGAGTCAAATCCCTATCTTCACCTGCAGGGTGGTCGTGCTTCATCTCCTCATAATCTTTCATCACTTCATCCACCGCGATGACAGTGTACCCTTGTGGAACCTGATACGTCTCCATCGTATCTATAATTTTTGATTATTTCATGCCATTATTCTACAACTTTCATATACTTTTGGCAACTTTTTATACTATTTTTGGGACTAACATATTGATCCAGTGCCCACTTCTAGTTCCTGTTTGTTGCATGTTTTTTATTTTGCAGATTATCCATAGCAAACAAAGTCCAAACGCAATAAAAAAACCTACGGGGATTTTTTTGGAATATTTATGATATTTGGGAACAAGAATCTATGCGAAACAATGCCCGAGGAGGTCACAAGTCCGGGAGGCGCGCGACCCCCCCAAGGGGGAAGCAGGCAGGCTTGTGACCAATCCCTAAGGCGGTTGGGGATCTTCTTTCGCCGCAAGAAATATAATATCTGGAAGAAATTCTTGTTAAAATTTCAGCCAGAATTTGGGAGCGCAGAAATAGAAGGACAGAGACAGAGAGATCCAATCTCGGAGGGGATCTCACCCCTCCGCCGCCATGGAAACTATGGACCAGAGGGGAAACCCTTCTCCCATCTAGGGAGGAGGTCAAGGAAGAATAAGAAGAAGGGGGGCTCTCTCCCCCTCTCTCCCGGCGGCGCCGGAACGCCGCCCGGGACATCATCGTGTGACGACGATCTACACCAACACCTCCGTCATCTTCACCAACACCTCCATCACCTTCCCCCATCTATATTCAGTGGTCCACTCTCCCGCAACCCGCTGTACCCTCTACTTGAACATGGTGCTTTATGCTTCATATTATTATCCAATGATGTCATGAACTCAATACACTAGATGCATGCTGGATAGCGGTCAATGTGTGGAGTAATAGTGTTAGATGCAGAAAGTATCGGTCTACATGTCTCGGACGTGATGCCTATATGTATAATCATTGCCTTAGATATCATCATGACTTTGCGCGGTTCTATCAATTGCTCGACAGTAATTCGTTCACCCACCATAATATTTGCTATTTTGAGAGAAGCCTCTAGTGAACACTATGGCCCCGAGTCTACTTCACATCATATTTTCAGCCCTACACTTTTACTTCGTTGCACTTTCCGCCTTCAGATCTCACCTTGCAATCAATCGTGAAGGGATTGACAACCCCTTTGTAGTGTTGGGTGCAAGTTTGCTGTTTTTGTGGAGGTACTTTGGAAACTTGGCTTGATACTCCTACTGGATTGACACCTTGGTTCTCAAACTGAGGGAAATACTTACTGCTACTGTGCTGCATCACCCTTTCCTCTTCAAGGGACAAACCAACGCAAGCTCAAGAGGTAGCATTATCCAATGATGTGTTGCCATCCTATGATGTCTGAGTAGATTTTCATTGCCCTATCGGTGATTGATGAATTGCTATGATTGGTTTAATTTGCTTGTGGTTATGTTGCTGTCCTTTGGTGCCCATCATATGAGCGCGCACGTGGATCACACCATAGGGTTAGTAGTATGTTAATAGGACTATGTATTGGAGGGCAAGGGTGATAGAAGCTTCAGCCTAGCATAGAAATTGATGCATACGGGATTGAAGGGGGACCAATATATCTTATTGCTATGGTTGGGTTTCACCTTAATGAACGTTAGTAGTTGTAGATGCTTGCTAATAGTTCCAATCATAAGTGCATAGTATTCCAAGTAAGGGATGACATGCTAGCAGTGGCCTCTCCCATATAAAGCTTGCTATCGATCTATTGACATAGTCAATTCCTTAGGGACAATTCTGCAACTCCTACCACCACTTTTCCACACTCGTCAAACTAACCTAATTGTTTCTTTATCTAACCAGCCCCTAGTTTTTATTTACGTGTTCTTTCTTTTCTTGCTAATGTATCCTATCACCCCTACAAAGTACTTCTAGTTTCATACTTGTTCTAGGTAAAGCAAACATAAAGTGTGCGTAGAGTTGTATTGGTGGTCGATAGAACTTGAGGGAATATTTGTCCTACCTTTAGCTCCTCGTTGGGTTTGACACTCTTACTTATCGAGAAAGGCTACAATTATTCCCATATACTTGTGGGTTAGCAAGACATTTTTCTTGCGCCGTTGCTGGGGAGCAATAGCGTGGGGTGAATATTCTCGTGTGTGCTTGTTTGCTTTATCACTAAGTAGATTTATTTGTTGTTCTAAGTTGTTCTCTATCTTTAGTTATGGATATGGACCACTAAATACCAAAAATATTAGGTGTACTTGCTACTCATGGAGATGGGGAACCTCCTAAACCCCTCGATGCTCGTTATGTGGAAAATATTATGCACTTATTTAATAATCCTGAGAAAACCCCATTAAATTATATAATGGGATACACGTTGGATCAACGTGAATACTTTAGGGATTATCTCTTGACTCAAAAAGGGAAACTATTATGGGATCAAAATTCATATGTTGAAATGGTATGCTTGGGAGCTATGCTCGAGATATGATGTTACTTTTAGATCTAGGATGAAGGCTCAACACCTTCCCTTTTCTTGTATATTTAATGCTAATGCAACCTTGGCTTCTTATGCTACTAGTATATATGATTACTATGATGTGGAGCAAATAGAAGAGTTTGTTGCTTTTATGGGTGCTTATGAAATTGAAGCTGTGTTTAAAAGGTGTGATGATAATGATGATGCTGCTTACCGATCTGAAAATGTGGTTATCCTTCGTTATTGTTATACTAATTATGTTTATAATGCCCATATTTATTGATTTATGGAGAAATTCTTCGTTGCCCAAGAAGAGACTAATATTTTGTAGGAAACTATGGAAGAAGAAAATGCTGAAACTGTGAGCTCATTAGATGAAAAAGATGACGAGGAGAGCGAAGAACAAAAGGAGGAAGAGTGGACTAGCTACCTGTGCCCGCCTTCTAATGAGAGTAACTCTTCAACTCATACATTGTTTAATTTCCCTTCGTTCTTACCGAAGGATGAATGCTATGTTGATTGCTATGATCCCTTGGATTCGTTTGAAATGTCCCTTTTTGATGGACTTGATGCTTGCTATGCTTGTGGCCATGATGCCAATATGAATGATGCTTATGAAGATCAACTTGCTCTAGTTCCTTATGTTAAACATGAAATTTTTGCTATCGCACCCACTTATGATAGTCCTATTATCTTTTTGAACTCTCCCAACTACACTATATTGGAGAAGTTTGCTCTTATTAGGGATTACATAGATGGGTTGCCTTCTACTATTACACATGATGATTTTGATGAATATAATATGCATGTGCTTGCTGCTCCTACTTGCAATTATTATGAGAGAGGAACTACATCTCCACCTCTCTATGTTTCCAATACGATAAAATTGTAAGAAACTGCTTATGCTATGTATTGGCCTTTACTTGATGTGCATGAATTGTTCTTTTATGACATGCCAATGCATAGGAAGAGAGTTAGACTTCTTCATTGCATGATATATGTTACCTTGTGCTCACTACTAAATTACAAATAATTTTTAATTAAAATTGTCTTTGATATACCTTGGGATCCGGGTGGATCCATTACTTGAGCACTTTATGCCTAGCTTAATGGCTTTAAAGAAAGCGCTGCCTGGGAGACAACCCGGAACTTTTAGAGAGTCATTTATTTCTTTTGAGTGCTCTTATATAGTTTAAAAACAAAAAAAATATAGAGGGGAACTTAAAGCTTTTTCAAAAAGAGAAGCGATTGAAAGGTGATGCATTGCGGAAGTGAGGGTCGACCTTGAACACTTGTGTTCATGCTCATGGAAACAATGTAGAATTTTTCATGGATGTTTCTCGCAAAAATAATTATCCCCTTGTACAATTCCATTGTATTATAAAAATAATGTGCCAAGTAAATCCTTTATGATTAGTTTGGGTGATAGTTGCTTGATCATGCTGAAAAAACATAAATTTTGTGCACACGAAATCATTTTTAATTCCTATTCAGAAAGAGCTTTTGAGTTGATTCTTTTTGCTGCTGATTGATATGACAATTTTCCTAATAGTCATAATTGTTCAGAATTTTTGGAGTAACATAAGTATGTTATAAGTTCAGATTACTACAGACTGTTCTATTTTTGACAGATTCTGTTTTCTTTGCATTGTTCTCTTATTTTGATGAATCTATGGGTAGTATCGGGGGGGGGGGGGTATGAACCATGGTGAAGTTGGATTATAGTAGATATAATGCTAATATGAATTTGGAATGAGTTCACAACAGTACTTAAATTGGTGATTTACTTTATTATACTAACGGATCTCATAAAGGTTTTGTTGAGTTTTTTGTGATTGAAGTTTTCAAATTTTGGGTGAGGCCATGATGGATGAAGGAATAAGGAGAGGCAAGAGACTAAGCTTGGGGATGCCCGAGGCACCCCAAGGTAATATTCAAGGAGGACTCAAGCGTTTAAGCCCGGGGATGCCCCGGAAGGCATCCCCTCTTTCGTCTACAATCTATCTGTAATTTTACTCGAAGATATATTTTTATTCGTCACATGATATGTGCAAATGCTTGGAGCGTCTTTTGTGTTTATTTTTCCTTTTTGTTTTATGCACCATGCTGGTATGAGATAGTCCTTGGTTGATTTATACAATGCTCTTTGCACTTCACTTATATCTTTTGAGTATGGCTTTATAGAATGCTTCATGTGCTTCACTTATATCATTTGAAGTTTGGATTACCTGTTTCCCTACACATAGAAAATTGCCATTTGTAGAATGCTCTTTTGCTTCACTTATATTTGTTAGAGCGGGGCATTTCTTTTGTTGAAATAATTAAACTCTCATGTTTCACTTATACCTATTTAGAGAGTTAACATGAGTTGGTCATGCACATGGTTAGTCATAAAATCCTACATAAAACTTGTAGATCACTGAATATGATATGTTTGATTCCTTGCAATAGTTTTGCGACATGAAGATGTGATATTAGAGTCATGCTAGTGAGTAATTCTGTATTTGTAAAAATACTTGTGTTAAGGTTTGTGATTCCCGTAGCATACACGTATGGTGAACCGTTATGTGACGAAGTCGGAGCATGATTTATTTATTCATTGTCATCCTTTGTGTGGAAGTCGGGATCGCGTGATGGTTAACTCCTACCAACCCTTCCCCTAGGAGCATGCGTGTAGTACCTTGTTTCGATGACTAATAGACGTTTGCAATAAGTATGTGAGTTCTTTATGACTAATGTTGAGTCCATGGATTATATGCACTCTCACCCTTCCACCATTGCTAGCCTCTCTAGTACCGTGCAACTTTCATCGATGAATTACACCCACCATATACCCTTCCTAAAAACAGCCACCATACCTACATATGATGGCATTTCCATAGCCATTCCGAGATATATTGCCATGCAACTTCCATCGTTCCGTTTATTATGACACGCACCATCATTGTCATATTGCTTTGCATGATCGTAAGATAGCTGGCATGATGTTTTCATGGCTTGTCCATTTTTTAATGTCATTGCTACGCTAGATCATTGCACATCCCGGTACACCGCCGGAGGCATTCATATAGAGTCATATTTTGTTCTAAATATTGATTTGTAAGTAAATAAAAGTGTGATGATCATCATTATTAGAGCATTGTCCCATGTGAGGAAGTAATAAAAGAGGCCAATGAAGCCCAAATAAAAAAAGAGGCCATAGAAGCCCACCAAAAAAAGGAAAAAAATAAAAAAAAATGAGAGAAAAGAGAGAAGGTACAATGCTACTATCCTTTACCACACTTGTGCTTCAAAGTAGCACCATGATCTTCATGATAGAGAGTCTCCTATGTTGTCACTTTCATGTACTAGTGGGAAATTTTGGTTATAGAACTTGGCTTGTATATTCCAATGATGGGCTTCCTCAAATTGCCCTAGGTCTTCGTCAGCAAGTGAGTTGGATGCACACCTACTAGTTTCTTTTTGAGCTCTCATACACTTATAGCTCTTGTGCATCTGTTGCATAGCAATCCCTACTCACTCACATTGAAATCTATTAATGGGCATCTCCATAGCCCGTTGATACGCCTAGTTGATGTGAGACTATCTCCTCCTTTTTGTCTTCTCCACGGCCAGCATATTCTATTCCACCTATATTCCTATGTCCATGGCTTACGCTCATGTATTGCGTGAAAGTTGAAAAAGCTTGAGAACACTAAAGTATGAAACAATTGCTTGGCTAAAACCGGGGATGTGCATGATTTAAATACGTTGTGTGGGGAAGATGGAGCATAGCCAGACTATATGATTTTGTAGGGATAACTTTCTTTGGCCATGATATTTTGAGAAGACATGATTGCTTTGTTAGTATGCTTGAAATATCATTGTCTTTATGTCAAATGATAGACCATTGCTTCGAATCACTCGTGATTTAGTATTCATGCCATGATTAGATTATATGATCAAGATTATGCTAGGTAGCATTCCACATAAACAATTATCTTTTTTATCATTTACCTACTCGAGGACGAGCAGGAATTAAGCTTGGGGATGCTGATACGTCTCCGTCGTATCTATAATTTTTGATTGTTTCATGCCAATATTCTACAACTTTCATATACTTTTGGCAACTTTTTATACAATTTTTGGGACTAACATATTGATCCACTGCCCACTGCGAGTTCCTGTTTGTTGCATGTTTTTTGTTTTGCAGATTATCCATACCAAACAAAGTCCAAATGTTGGGGAACGTCGCATGGGAAACAAAAATTTTCCTACGCGCACGAAGACCTATCATGGTGATGTCCATCTACGAGAGGGGATGAGTGATCTACGTACCCTTGTAGATCGTACAGCAGAAGCGATGAGAGATCGCGGTTGATGTAGTGGAACGTCCTCACGTCCCTCGATCCGCCCCGCGAACAATCCCGCGATCAGTCCCACGATCTAGTAGCGAACGGACGGCACCTCCGCGTTCAGCACACGTACAGCTCGACGATGATCTCGGCCTTCTTGATCCAGCAAGAGAGACGGAGAGGTAGAAGAGTTCTCCGGCAGCGTGACGGCGCTCCGGAGGTTGGTGATGATCTTGTTTCAGCAGGGCTCCGCCCGAGCTCCGCAGAAACACGATCTAGAGGAAAAACTATGGAGGTATGTGGTCGGGCAGCCGTGAGAAAGTCGTCTCAAATCTGCCCTAAAAGCCCCATATATATAGGAGGAGGGAGGGGGACCTTGCCTTGGGGTCCAAGGGAACCCCAAGGGGTCGGCCGAGCCAGGGGGGAGGACTCTCCCCCCCCAAACCGAGTCTTACTTGGTTTGGTGGGAGGGAGTCCTTCCCCCTTCCCACCTTTCCCCTTTTTTTTTCTTTTCCTTTGATATTTTCTTTCTTGGCGCATAGGGGATTGGTGGGCTGTCCCACCAGACCACTAAGGGCTGGTGTGACCCACCCAAATACCTATGGGCTTCCCCGGAGTGGGTTGCCCCCCTCCGGTGAACTCCCGGAACCCATTCGTCATTCCCGGTACATTCCCGGTAACTCCGAAAACCTTCCGGTAATCAAATGAGGTCATCCTATATATCAATCTTCGTTTCCGGACCATTCCGGAAACCCTCGTGACGTCCGTGATCTCATCCGGGACTCCGAACAACATTCGGTAACCAACCATATAACTCAAATACGCATAAAACAACGTCGAACCTTAAGTGTGCACACCCTGCGGGTTCGAGAACTATGTAGACATGACCCGAGAGACTCCTCGGTCAATATCCAATAGCGGGACCTGGATGCCCATATTGGATCCTACATATTCTACGAAGATCTTATCGTTTGAACCTCAGTGCCAAGGATTCGTATAATCCCGTATGTCATTCCCTTTGTCCTTCGGTATGTTACTTGCCCGAGATTCGATCGTCAGTATCCGCATACCTATTTCAATCTCGTTTACCGGCAAGTCTCTTTACTCGTTCCGTAATACAAGATCCCGCAACTTACACTAAGTTACATTGCTTGCAAGGCTGGTGTGTGATGTTGTATTACCGAGTGGGCCCCTAGATACCTCTCCGTCACACGGAGTGACAAATCCCAGTCTTGATCCATACTAACTCAACTAACACCTTCGGAGATGCCTGTAGAGCATCTTTATAGTCACCCAGTTACGTTGCGACGTTTGATACACACAAAGCATTCCTCCGGTGTCAGTGAGTTATATGATCTCATGGTCATAGGAATAAATACTTGACACGTAGAAAACAGTAGCAACAAAATGACACGATCAACATGCTACGTCTATTAGTTTGGGTCTAGTCCATCACGTGATTCTCCCAATGACGTGATCCAGTTATCAAGCAACAACACCTTGTTCATAATCAGAAGACACTGACCATCATTGATCAACTGGCTAGCCAACTAGAGGCATGCTAGGGACGGTGTTTTGTCTATGTATCCACACATGTAAATGAGTCTTCATTCAATACAATTATAGCATGGACAATAAACTATTATCTTGATACAGGAATTATAATAATAACTATACATTTATTATTGCCTCTAGGGCATAATTCCAACACCAAATGCAATAAAAAAACCTACGGGGATTTGTTTCGGAATATTTATGATTTTTGGGAAGAAGAATCTATGCGAAACGATGCCCGAGGAGGTCACAAGCCCGGGAGGCGCGCGCCCCTAGGTCGCAGCTGACAGGCTTGTGACCAATACATAAGGCGGTTGGGGCCCTTCTTTTGCAGCAAGAAAGATAATATCCGGAAGAAAATCGTGTTACAATTTCAGCCCAATCGAAGTTATAGATCTCGGGAATTTAAGAAACGATGAAAGGCAGAATCTGGGAGCGCAGAAACAGAAGGACACAGAGAGAGAGATCCAATCTCGGAGGGGCTCTCGCCCCTCCGCCGCCATGTAGACCATGGACTAGAGGGGAAACCCTTCTCCCATCTTGGGAGGAGGTCAAGGAAGAAGAAGAAGATGGGGGGCTCTTTCCCCCTCTCTCCTGGCGGCGTCGGAACCCCGCCCGAGACATCATCGTGTGACGGCGATCTACATCAACACCTCCGTCATCTTCACCAACACCTCCATCACCTTCCCCCATCTATATTCAGCGGTCCACTCTCCCACAACCCGCTGTACCCTTTACTTGAACATGGTGCTTTATGCTTCATATTATTATCTGATACGTCTCCAACGTATCTATAATTTTTTATGCTTCCATGCTATTATCTTGTCAGACTTTGGATGTTTTGTATGCCTTTTATATCTTTTTTGGGACTAACTTATTAACTCAGTGCCAAGTGCCAGTTCCAGATTTTTCCGTGTTTTTGACCCTTTTCAGAGGAGAATATTAAACGGAGTCCAAACGGAATAAAACTTGTGAAAAGATTTTTTCGAAACAGAAGATACACAGGAGGCGTGAGAACCAAGGCAGAGGCCACCAGGGAAGGCCACAAGCCCCTAGGCGCGGCCAGGGGGCCCGCGCCTAGCAGGCTTGTGGGGCCCCTATGGCTCGTCTGCCCTACTTCTTCCACCTATAAATCCCCGAGAAATCCAAAACCAGGGGAGAGATCCACGAAAATACTTTTCCGCCGCCGCAAGCTTATGTCTCCGCAAGATCCCATCTGGGGCAGGTTTTGGTGCCCTACCGGAGGGGGGATTTGGATACGAAGGGCTTCTTCATCAACACCATTGCCTCTCCGATGATGCGTGAGTAGTTCACCATTGACCTTCGGGTCCATAGCTAGTAGCTAGATGGCTTCTTCTCTCTCTTGGATCTTCAATAGAAAGTTCTCCATGATCTTCATAGAGATCTATCCGATGTAATCTTATTTTGCGGTGTGTTTGTCGAGATCCTATGAATTGTGGATTTATGATCAGATTATCTATGAATCTTATTTGAGTTTCTTCTGATCTCTTATATGCATGATTTCATATCCTTGTAATTCTCTTCGAGTTGCGGGTTTTGTTTGGCCAACTTGATCTATGATTCTTGCAATGGGAGAAGTGCTTGGTTTTGGGTTCATACCGTGCGGTGACCTCACCCAGTGACAGAAGGGGTAGCGAGGCACGCATCGTGTTGTTGCCATCAATGGTAAAAAGATGGGGTTTATATCTATTGCATGAATTTATCCCTCTACATCATGTCATCTTGCTTAAGGCATTACTCTATTTGTCATGAACTCAATACACTAGATGCATGCTGGATAGCGGTCGATGTGTGGAGTAATAGTAGTAGATCGAGAAAGTATCGGTCTACTTGTCTCTGACATGATGCCTATATGTATGATCATTGCCTTAGATATCGTCATGACTTTGCGCGGTTCTATCAATTGCTCGACAGTAATTCGTTCACCCACCGTAATATTTTCTATTTTGGGAGAAGCCTCTAGTGAACACTATGGCCCCCGGGTTTACTTCACATCATATTTTGAGCCCTACACTTTTACCTCATTGCACTTTACGCCTTCAGATCTCACCTTGCAATCAATCGTGAAGGGATTGAAAACCCCTTTGTAGCGTTGGGTGCAAGTTTGCTGTTTTTGCGCAGGTACTTTGGAAACTTGGCTTGATACTCCTACTGGATTGACACCTTGGTTCTCAAACTGAGGTAAATACTTACTGCTACTGTGCTGCATCACCCTTTCCTCTTCAAGGGAAAAACCAAGGCAAGCTCAAGAGGTAGGATTATCCAATGATGTGTGAGTAGATTTTCGTTGTCCTATCGATGATTGATGAATTGCTATGATTGGTTTAATTTGCTTGTGGTTATGTTGCTGTCCTTTGGTGCCCATCATATGAGCGTGCACGTGGATCACACCATAGGGTTAGTAGTATGTTAATAGGACTATGTATTGGAGGGCAAGGGTGACAGAAGCTTCAGCCTAGCATAGAAATTGATGCATACGGGATTGAAGGGGGACCAATATATCTTATTGCTATGGTTGGGTTTCACCTTAATGAACATTAGTAGTTGCGGATGCTTGCTAATAGTTCCAATCATAAGTGCATAGAATTCCAAGTAAGGGATGCCATGCTAGCAGTGGCCTCTCCCACATAAAGCTTGCTATCGGTCTAGTAACGTAGTCAATTGCTTAGGGACAATTCCGCAACTCCTACCACCACTTTTCCACACTCGTCAAACTAACGTAATTGTTTCTTTATCTAACCAGCCCCTAGTTTTTATTTACGTGTTCTTTCTTTTCTTGCTAACCTATCCTATCACCCCTACAAAGTACTTCTAGTTTCATACTTGTTCTAGGTAAAGCGAACGTAAAGTGTGCGTAGAGTTGTATCGGTGGTCGATAGAACTTGAGGGAATATTTGTCCTACCTTTATCTCCTCGTTGGGTTCGACACTCTTACTTATCGAAAAAGGCTACAATTGATCCCCTATACTTGTGGGTTATCAGAACTAGAGAGCAATGCCAAGTTGGATTATGTCCAATTGGTATGGCCATGCCGACCGCCACCGTCAACCTTGAGGTAGCACATTTCACCTTTTGCTCACAAGGTGTGCTCTCTGTGATATTATCCACTGGGTAGTGACGAGGAGGTTTCGTCGTCTGCGCATCATTACCATCATCCTGGAGCTGCGTGGAAGCAACACTGGTTTTCCAATTCGATGCAGCTTCTATCATGAGTCGCTGAGATTGGCCGCTACCTTGTTGTCTGTCGATTTGATCCTGTTGCAGCCACTTTACTGCTTCTTCTAGATTATGCACCCAGTCTGCCTCGGCCGCTTTATCACGTGCCTCCTTTTCCTTTCTCCTCTGATGGCTTCTATCGGGAAATCTCTTCCTTTCCTCGGAAAATGCAAGCATCCACGGCGGGGAGCCTGGTAAGCCTCGTGCTCGCCCTTTTTGTTCCTTATTCCCAAGGGAGCGTGTGAGCTCGTCGTTCTCTCTATCAGGTAAGAACCATCCATCTTCAACATCATGTATTGCACGTCTAATCTCCTCGATGGGTAGGGGATTATCTTTGTGTCTTTCGTTATATATTGCCTTCCCTTCTTCATCCAATAAGCCCCCATGCCCGTAAAACCAGTTTCTTCCCCGTTCAAGCCATCTTAAGGGCTCTGGAGTGATATTTTTTCTAGAAATGATGCCTCAAGTTCTTCCCACTTAGACATCTTGCAGTCGTAGCCACCAGGCCCCAAAATATGGTGGTACTTCTTCTTACCTACATTCATCTTATTTGTTGCAGACTTTTTCAAGGCATCCTCCGATTTCTTGTACGCCACAAATTCGGCCCAGTAGTCTTTTATCTTCTCATAGCCGTGATCCAAATCTGGAGTCTTATCTTTCAAGATAAAATCATGGTGCAATCGTTTTTTCGAGCCCGTGAATAGATCGGCCATCTTCTTAAGAGCTCACTCCTTGACTTTTTTCTCTAGGGCCTCTTTTCACCTCTTCATTTCCTCCTCATTTGGCTCCTCCTGATCTGGATCCACCTCTGGGGCCGACATGGTGAAATGAAGCATGAGCTTTCTCCAAAGGTTTTCTTTGGCTGCTGTGCCGACATATGAGACTCCTTCCTCCCTTGGCTTAATCCATTCTCAAGTGGTGATAGGGATGCGGTCCCTAACAACAACTCCGCATGCCTCCACAAACTTTTGCTTTACATCTCTGGGAGCAATTGGTTGCCCGACATTTGAGACTGTTTCGATCATGTATCTCTCACCGTCATCCAACTTCTTGGTTGGGCCTCGTTTCGTCCATACTTAAGATTTGCTCAATCCGGAGGGAAAAAAGAAAGAGCATTAATATATGTATATAGACAGCAGAGGATTAATTTATTAATATATATATATATATATATATATATATGCACCTCGCCGGAGCGGTCGGCTTCTCCCTCGTCGGCTGCTTCCTCATTGGAGCCGTCGATTCCTCCCTCGCCCGAGGCATGGGCGTCTACCTCACCGGAGCTTCTACCTCGTGTGTTGAGATACACATCTACCTCGTTGGACTCGTTCAAAAACTAATTGGTGACATCGACTTCGCGAACTAAAATATCATCCCCGCGGATGACACCATGCATCAAGTCTTCCTGATATCCGTCTCTGCCGTGTATTGGATCCATAGTATCTACAAATTAATTAAACATAAAAAACTAAATTAACTAACAACTAAAACTCCCGCTTATAGACATCGAATAATCCACTTAACTAATGCATCATCGAATAATCCACTTAATATCGTCGAATATATAATCTAGAATACATAAATAATACATCTATCTAATATAGTAATACATCGAACAATATATAACTGATCAACCAACAAAGAGCCGTCGCTGTACTGAGGCGCGGGCGATGGACACCCAAAGAGAAGGGACCATCACCGGATCATAGCTCGGGTGAGACCCCTGAAGAACCTGCCAGGTACTAGAGAACCTGGCATCGAACGTCTTAATGTAGCGACCGACGTGCTCGTCCTCCTCCCTGACACGGCGACGTACGTCCTCCTCGGGGGCCGGCAACCTAGGCACCGAAAGTGGCCCCGCGACCGCCACCAAAGAAGATCCGGGTCGACGACGGGAGCCCGGTTTCTCACCAAGCTGCGCGCCCCTGAAGGTAACTCCTCCAGTGCCAGCTCGACGGAGCACAGTCCCGCACATGCTCGCGCCTATCAAGCAGGTGGTCGCCACCGAGTCGAGGACGAGGATGCGGGCCGGGCATCATATGTCCTACTATTCAAATTCCTACTATTTAATAAACTTTTCTAAACCTGTGCTCCCTCCGTTCCAAAATATAAGACCTTTTAAAGATTTCATCAGAAAACTACATACGGAGCAAAATGAGTGAATCTATACTCCAAAATATGTCTAACAGATTGTCTTAACCTTTAAGGGATTTAACAAAATTGCGACATTCTGGATGTGTAGAAAATGATACATATTTTTCCTGATCTCATCTACCCTTCTGTTGTATGTCACATTGTCTACTGTCAAAGGATTCAAGAAAACATGACTTCGTCATTACCTAGTAGTAATAGGCACATGATGCTATGAAGCTTTACAAAGCTGTTTTGTAACGGCATCCCGAATAGGATAATGAGCTTTTTGGTACGCAGTTCAAAAAGAGCCATCCGAATATCGCTATTTGGAAGGACTTTCCTGAACTTCGTACCAAAAAGCTTATTATTCTATCACGAACTCCGACTTTCCTGAACTTCGTACCAAAAAGCGTATTATTCTATCACGAACTCCGTTCCAAAAGAACTTTTCGAGAGCTTGATAGCGCCATGCGTCTTTTACTACCAGGTAACGATGAAGCCATGGATTTCTTCAAGAAAACCATGACTTCATCATTACCTAGTAGTAATAGGCGCATGATGCTATGAAGCTTTACAAAGTTATTTTGTAACGGAATCCCGAATAGGATAATTAGCTTTTTGGTACGCAGTTCAAAAAGAGTCATCCGAATATCGCTATTTGGAAGGACTTTCCTGAACTTCGTACCAAAAAACGAATCATTCTATCCGGAACTTCATTCCAAAACAACTTTCGAGAGCTTGATAGCGCCATGCGTCTGTTACTACCAGGTAATGATGAAGCCATGGATTTCTTCAATACTTTGACTCACAACATGACATATATAATCTAGCTAGCTAGATTACATAGATGAGACCAAAAAAGTTGAATCAACTTGTGCACATACATAATGTGCCATTCTTGATAAATCCATTATTAACACTAGATAACAATGTTGTTTTCTCTAGCTTAACTTACACCTAAAAGAAAATTCACTTAAACATGTACAATATAAAATCTACAAATATTCTACAATTTACAAATATCACTTAAATCACTACAAATATCACTTAAGCATTTATATGCTTAAGTTCTTTTTGTAGTGATTTAAGTGATATTTGTAGATTGTAGATACATTTTACATGCTTAAACACTAACTGTGACCTAAGCTAAAAGGCCCTAAACTAACTTACTTAAATTTACATAACCCTAAACTAACAATAACCTATTAATTAACACTAACTACCTAACCCTAATAAGACAAATTTACATAACACAAATATAACACAAATAACTAATTTAACACAAACCTACCTAATCTACAAAACGTACTACTTAAGAATCTACCTAATCTACAAATTAAGCAATAATCTACAAAAACGTACTAATTAAGCATCTACGTACGTACGTATAAAATTACATGCATGCATGTCGATCGATGATTGATCGAGAGAGAAGAGGAGAGAGGCTCACCGGCGAGGCGACAGTGACGGCGAGGAGAAGGACGGCAGGGCGACGACGCGACGATGAGGAGTGGCAGGGCAACGGCGCGACGACGACGACGAGGAGTGGCAGGGCGACGGTGCGACGGAAACATCGAGGAGGATGGCAGGGCGACGACGACGGCGGCGGTGTCGAGCAGTTCGTCCGAGCGAGAGGAGGAAGAGAAAGATCGGGCTCGAAACGGCGATTTGGGTTGGAAATTTCCAACTCCCGCTTATATAGGTGGAGCTTTAGTCCCGGTTCGGGACTCGAACCGGGACTAACGACACTCTTTAGTCCCGGATTGGGCCACGACCGGGACTAAAGACCCCTTTTCTGCAGGCGGAGAGGCGGGAAGCGAGGGCCTTTAGTCCCGGGTCTTGGCTCAACCCGGGACTAAAGGGGGTCTTTAGTCCCTGTTTGAGCCATGACCGGGGACTAAAGGCATGGGCTGGCTCCGGCACGACGCAGTGCAAATATTTAGTCCCACCTCACCGAGCGAGGGGCGCTGGCAGTGCTTTATAAGCCCTGTCGCGCCAGCTCAGTTGAGCTTCTCTCTATTGCAGGCCTATGGGCCTAACTCTCCTCTCGTTGCCTGATGGGCCTATTGGGCCCACGGGCCGGCATCCTCGCCCACTTGTCAGGTAGGGTTTCTAGTCGTATGCACGCCATGATGGCCTAATAGGAGGCATTTTTTTTTACTTTAATAATTTTTAGATCTCGTTAATATTTTAATTCATTGCTCTTAAAGATTTTTGTTCTCTTTTATTTTAGTTTTCTATTTAAGATTTTAACAAAAAACTTTTTGAGCTAATTCATTGCTATTAAAGATTTTTGAGCTAATTGATCCTGAAATTGGAAAGCAGTACAAATTAACTCTGAGAATATTGAAATTTGGCATGGTAACATCATTTAACCCACATAGCATTTGCTAAAATGTTTAGAGGGTTATGACAAAAACTGGATTTACTTCGTGTACAAAACGGACAATCTCTTTTGAAGTATCAGGATTTCGAACAAGAACTCATGTCTTACAAAGTGATTTCATTTTTTTGAACTTATTTGAACTCCATACTTTTTGTGTTTTCAAAATGCACCATTCAAAGGCACATCACAAATTTTCAACAATTTCTAACTTCATTTGATATTTTTCGTGCATTTACATATTTGTTTTTTTAGCTCATTGACCCTGAAATTGAAAAGCACTACAAATGAACTCTGAAAATGTTGAAAATTGGCATGGTATCATCATTTCACCCACATAGCATGTGCTAAATAGTTGAGAGGGTTATGACAAAAACTGGATGCACTTCGTGTATAAAACTAACAATCTCTTTCGAAGTATCAGGGTTTCGAATGAGAACTCATCTGTTACAAAGGGATTTCATTTTCTAAACTTACACTACTGAAATTCAGAAATTTGCCGTCTGCCATGGCGGACGGCAAAGGGGGCAACCACTGACGGCAAAGGCTTTGCCGTCGGTCAGCGGACAGCAAAGTAGACGTAAAAAAATTTTCAGTGAAGATGTTCTTTGCCGTATGCTTGTTTAAAGTCGACACCAAAGAATCTTTGCCTTGAGGGGGCACACGGAAAATTAAATGGGACGACACATACCTCAACGACCCCGTTAAGTATTAACGGCAGGCCTCCTCTCTTTGCCGTCTGCCATCGCCCCTTTGCCATGTGGGGGCAGACGACAAAGGGGGGAACCAGCCCCCTCTCTCTCCCCTGTTTGTCGTCTGCCATCCCCCCTTTGCCATGTGGGGGCAGACGGCAAAGAGGGGAGAGAGAGGGGGCTGATTCCCCCCTTTGCCATGTGGGGGCAGACGGCAAAGGGGGGAACCAGCCCCTTTTTAATTTATTTTTTATTATATCCAACATTTTTAACAATAATCAGGACATATATATATATATATATATATATATATATATATATATATATATTTGACATAAATAAATTTCTTTTCGTACTCATAACCACATTAAAATAACTCTCATCCATAGTGCGTACATATTATGCAAGTTGCATCCATACCAAACCATATATTACACCAGTTTCATCCACATGCATACAAAGTTTCATATATATATCCATATACTACAATAGTTTCAATACAAGCCATGGTACAAGAAATCATCTTCAAGCATTCCATCAATATAATCCAAGCTTCCTGTGAAGTGAATGTAATCTGTAAAATGACAAATAAGAAAGTTAGAAGAATAATACTAGATGAAGAAGTGTATATAGGTTATTTCGGAGAGAAATTAGCTAAGTATAGGCCATTTAGGAGCTAACTAAGCTAATTATGTCATTTAGGTGGAACCCTAGCTAACTATAGGTCGTTTCGGAGCTAACTTGGGCAAAATAGGCCATTCCGAAGTAAACTATGCTTATTAAGCCATTTGGATCTAGCTAGGCTAATTATAGGCTATTTAATACCTAAGTTAGGGGGACTTGCAGGTATGTAAACCTTGTTATGTCATTTAGGAGAGAACTTAGCTAACTATAGGTCATTTTTTATTAAATGGGTCATTTTGGAGCTAACTAAGCTAATTATGTTATTTGGTAGGATAATTAGCCAATTTAGCCTTTCTTGGATGAGTCTAAGCTACGTAGAAGAAGAGAAAGAGAAGCAGAAGTAAAAGAAGGAGGAGGAGGAGGAGGAGGAGGAGGAGGAGAAGGAAGACGAGAAGAAGAAGAAAAGAAGAAGGAGAAGGAGAAGGAGGAAGAAGGAGGAAGAAGAAGGAGAAGCAGTAGCTCCTTCTCCTTCTTCTCCTCCTTCTTCTCCTTCTTCTTATCCTCCTCCTTCTCTTCTTCTTCTTCTCTTATTCTTCTTCTTCCTCCCTTTCATTTTTCCTCTTTCTTCTCCTCTAGTCCCCTTCTTCGGGCTAAATTGGCTAAGAATGCCTTTTTGGGGCTAATTATGTCATTTCGAGTATAAATAGCTAAGTATAGGTCATGTTTTATTAAATGGACCATTTAGGAGCTAACTAAGCTAATTATGTCATTTAGGTGGAACCCTAGCTAACTATAGGTCGTTTCGGAGCTAACTTGGGTAAAATAGGTCATTCCGGAGCAAACTATGCTTACTAAGCCATTTTGGATCTAGCTACGCTAATTATAGGCCATTTAATACCTAAGTTAGGGGGAATAGGTCATCTTGCAGCTACATAAGCCTTATTATGTCATTTAGGAGAGAACTTACCTAACTATAGGTCATTTTTTATTAAATAGGTCATTTTGGAGCTAACTAAGCTAATTATGTCATTTCGTAGGATAATTAGCCAATTTAGCCTTTCTTGGATGAGTCTAAGCTACGTAGAAGAAGAGAAAGAGAAGAAGAAGTAAAAGAAGGAGGAGGAGGAGAAGGAGAAGTGTGACAGCCCGATGTCGACGTTCCAGAAGATTCCACTTTCCTCTCCGTTTTCGTCGTGTGTTTATTTTCTTTTGTCGCATCATCATCGCATCATGCGCATCATCTGCATTGCATCGGCATCTACATTGCCGCCAGTTTTCAAACTTGCATCCGTTGTTAGTTGCCGGTTCTCGTCGTTATCCGTTCTGAGCCCGACCGCACACGCACTCGCCCGCGGCACCGTCGTAACCCTGTTTTTAAAGCATGTATAAAACTTTCTCCGTTTGAGCTGGAATTTGTCGTGCGGTATTATTTATCTATAACTAGGCTGCCTGTCGAATTTCGTTGTGATCGGAGTCCGTCTGGTACCCAAACGGTCGCCCATAGCGGCACCGTATTCGGTCTACCGTCGGACGTGTTTCGGTGTTTTAAATCTTGTTGCCGCGGCACGCTATTTCCCTCTCACCCCTACATAGCCCATCTACACAGGTCAGTAGTGCCACCTAGCCACTTCCTCCGTTCGTGGTCTTCGGATCGCGATCGGACTGTCGAGGTCCACCCCTCCAGAGACCAATCCTATATAAGTAGCACCCCCTAGAGAGAACCCTCTCACTCCACTAGGGTTCCCCCTAGTCATTTTTGCAGCCACCCCCCTAGAAAAACCCCACCTGCTAGCTCCACCTCCTCTCTCCCCGAAATCTAATCTCAGGTCCGATCTGGACCATTGGATATCCATCCAAAGGCCTAGATTTGCCCAAAAATCCCACCTACCGGACAATGTCCACTCTAGTGGACAATGTCCGGGCGACCACACGGGATTCTCCCTCTCCCCGAGCTCCTCCCGCAGGAGCACGCCCTACCTGCCCGAGCACCTCCCACTGGTCGCCACGCCGCCGCCGGCCGCCTTGGCCGTCGGGCCCCCCTCCTGCGCCGCCCCGCTGCATCTCGTCGTGCCGCCTTCCTTCATCCTTCCTGCCTCGGCCTGCTGCTTTGCACCACCGGCCGCCGTGAGAAGCTCCTCGCCGCATCGCCCGCTCCTTCCGTCGCAGGGAACGGCGCCCCTCGGCCCTGATCCGCTCGGATCCAGCCTCGCCCCACCGGCTTCCGTCTTCCCGCGCCGTGCCCTCGCTACCCGGCCCTGCCAGCCGCCGCCGCGTCAGGATCCTGTTCGAGGGAGAGCTCCAGGGTGACGAGTGCCAGCGACGCCAGCTCCTGGGCTTCCTCCCGCATCACCCCTGGCCGCAGCGCCCAGGCCGCGTCGGCCGAAGCCACGCCGGCCCAGACGGGCTCTGTCGGCTCGGCCTCCACCGCCCCCAAGCCGCAGCCTCTCCTCCGTCCAGGCCGGCCCAAGAGGCATGGTTAGCGCCCGTCTTATCCCCGCGTGTGAGTTTGTTAGATATTGTGCGCTCATGCCTGTTTGGGTCCTGTTGCAAATTCGGCCCAGCAGTAATTTAGGATTTTCCGAATTAGTTGTATTCCAGGAATTAGCTAAATATTTAAACGCGTGTAACTTTTTTATCCGGGTCTCGGAACGAGGCGTGTAGCATACGGATTTGGCGTAGTTTCTCGTGTAGAACACGTTGGCGCGACTTGCATATTTATTTGACGCCGTTTAGAGTATCGAATGCATCATTTTGCGTGTTGTTTCACTAGGATCCGTTCCGTAGTTATTTCTCGTGCGTGTCCGGACTGCCCGTATACCGTAGATTAAATGTCCATGTTTTATAGACCATTTGTCCATGCATTTTAGAGCGGTCATTTGTATTTTTACGTGTAGGGATTTGCCGGTAATTTATTTTCGCGCGTATAGGTTATTTTTCTCGCATTTATGTGCGGCATTATTTTGTGTTGCAAACCCCACATATTTTATATGTTTCCGGGGTAGGAAAATCCCATGGATTTTTCTGTGCAATTACTTTTAGCTTTTGAGCAAGTGAGTTCGCGAGATATTTTGCTATGTTGCCCTTTTGTTTAATTCGTAGGATTTATTCCGTGCTTCGTTTGACGGAGTTGTCAACTAGAGAGTTGATCTTGGGTGTTTAGACTAGCCCCTGGTATTTTTAGTTGCAATAGAAATGCATGTTTAGGTGTGGTTGGATTGCTCTCAAGTTGCTTGAAATAGTGCTGATTTGGAGGAGCTGAAATATTTATAAGTCAGGAATCTGTTATATTTTGTTGCTGTCTTGTCTTGCTTGTATCTTGTGATCTGTAGCTCTTTTGAGGTTGGTCCAATGGAGTTATTTATACCCCTTGTGTTTCTCTAGCACTTTGTAAATTTTCATGCCATTCGGAGTCCTGTAGCTGTAGATTTTTCTGCTGTCAATATTGCTTCCGATCGAAAACTGCACTTTCATGAGGTGTAATTTTCACTAAGTCTGAAATAGTGTGTGAGATGCCATTTTGTGTCTTCTTTTCCTAGTGCTCATGCTAGTTGTTGTTAGTTATTTGTAGTAGTGCGCCTTGCCCTATTTTGTGCCATGCCTTGCTTGAGTTTATCCGAGTTGTGTAGCCCGTAGTTGTGGGGTGTAGAAAATGCTATGTGGCTGATTTTGACAGATTGTAGAGATTTCTTGTTTTGCTCGTAGTTGTTGAACCGTAGCTCCGATTTGATCGTGTCCTACATGAAACTTGCTTACAATCTTGCATAGTTTCATTTTTGTCTTGCTGTTTGTATGTGTTTGTATGTTTTGAAGTGCTCGTCACCGTCGTTGCACACACTTTGCATTCATGCCATCATATGTTGCGGTGTCCGTATCTTTTGATCCGTAGCTCCGTTGGAGATGTTCTTTATGTGTAAATTGTTTGTCTTGACGCGTAGAATCACATGTACCTATTTGTATTGCTGTTTAACAACTAATTAAATGTGTTAGTTCAGATCTGGACAGAATTGTAAGTTAACATGTGAGGTCGTCTCGGGGATGCTATACGTCATTTCCGACCTCATTTAAAATGCCTAGATAGATAGTTTAGTTATGCTTCACCTCTTGCCATGGTTAACCACATTTAATATTGCCGTGTACCTAATCGAGATAGAACTAAATAATTAACGTGGAGTTTCGTCAATATGCAACTCGTTGCATATTGAACTTCACTTAATGTGTAGTGTTTGATTGTGTGAATTGTCATTCCGTGACTTGCATGTTTTCAACTGTTCATGCATCATTTGTGTTATGCATCGTGTGGTGAATTCCGTGTGTTGATTTGTGTTTCCGATTTGCTTCGTCTCGATAGAGTTCCGTAGCGTGCCGGATTGTGAGGACCCGTTCGACTACGTCGGTTCGTCTGCTTCACGGAGGCATTCTTCTTCCAAGCGGGATCTCAGGCAAGATGACCATTTCCCCAGATACCATTACTATCATTGCCATGCTAGTTATTTCGATGCTATCGATTATGTCTCTTTGCCTACCACATGTTAAATATCAGCCTCTCAACAATGCCATGAAACCTTCAACCTGTTCGACCTAGAAAACCACTGATTGGCTATGTTACCGCTTGCTTAACCATGTTGTTAGCGTTGCTAGTTGCAGGTGCAGTTGCTTCCATGTGAAAACATGGGTTCCTTGTTATATCACCTTATTAAATGCTATTTAATTTAATGCACCTATATACTTGGTAAAAGGTGGAAGGCTTGGCCCTTTTCTAGCCTGGTGTTTTGTTCCACCTTTGCCCCCTTAGTTTCCGGCTACCGGTGTTATGTTCCATAAATGAGCGCTCCTAACACGATCGGGGTTGTTAAGGGGGCCCCCTTGATAATTCGTTTTAGATTAAAGCTGGTCTGGCAAGGCCCAACATTGGTACTACATTTGCCTAATCATCTAATAAAATTGCATAGGGACTTCCCAGACCCCGAGGATAATTTAATCAACCCCCCGGGCCAGTGCTCCGCATGAGTGTTGGTCCACCCACCTAGCAGTCGGCGATGCCACCTCGAGGCAACTCAAGGTTTGGCTACCGTCCACTATGCATAGATGGTGTGTCCTGAGAACGAGATACGCGGCTCCTATCGGGTTCGTCGACACACCTGCTGGCCTTGCTGGATTAGTTTTACCTTTGACGAGATATCTTGTGCATCGGGATTCCGGTGAAGCTTTGGGTAATCTCAGAGTTGAGGTTTTCCACTAGGGAATCCGACGAGATCGCGAGCTTCATGATTGAGGATTTCTATGCGGCTTGTGGTAATTTTTGATGGACTAGTTGGAGCACCCCTGCAGGGTTAAATCTTTTCGGAAAGCCGTGCCCGCGGATATGTGGCAACATGGAAACTTTGTTTAACACTGGTTCTAGATAACTTGAAGTTAACTTAATTAAAATATGCCAACTGTGTGCGTAACCGTGACTGTCTCTTTCGTGAGTTCCTTCTCCGATCGAGGACACGGTGGGGTTATGTCTGACGTAGGTAGGTGTTCAGGATCATTCATTTGATCATCAGTAGACACGTCCGTTATGCGTAGATCTTCCCCCTCTTATTTCTTGTACTCGTAAGTTTAGCCACCAAATATATGCTTAGCCGCTGCTGCAACCTCACCACTTAACTATACCTCACCCATTAAGCTTTGCTAGTCTTGATACCTTTGGAAATGAGATTGCTGAGTCCGTTGTGGCTCACAGATTACTACAACACCAGTTGCACGTGCAGGTAAAGGTTACTTGACGCGAGCGCGTTGATTTTTCATTTGGAGTTGCTTCTTCTTCTTATTCATCGATCTAGGATGGGTTCCAGGCCGGCAGCCTGGGATGGCAAGGATGGACGTCGTTCTTATTTTTCTCGTTTGTTTTCGTCCGTAGTCGGACCCTGCTCTTACTCTTGATGTTTATGTAATGTACTGATGTGACTCTGATGTAGCTTGTGGCGAGTGTAAGCCAATTCTTTATATCTCTTCTTTTTAGTACATGTACTTGTATCGATATCCATTCTTGCGACACGACGAGATGTGCTTCTATCCCTGACGAGGCCCTCGTGCCAAATTGAGGATAGGGTCGCATCTTGGGCGTGACAAGTTGGTATCAGAGCAGTACCGACATAGGAGCCCCCATGATTGATCGAACTTGGCCGAATCGAGTCTAGTGAAAAACTGCTTTGAGTCTAGTTATATATCAGAGAGTAGGATTCTTTTTTCTCCTCTTCTATGCTCTGGTGAGGAATCTTAACGTAATAATTTAATTCTACTCCTCTTCTCACTCAAAATTTTTTTAGGATCACGCGGATATTCTTGAGATCTATATGATGCCGATGTGACGGAGTACTGTCTTGGTGCCTTCTATCTGCTTTAAGTTTCAGGGGAGTTGAGCTCCAGGGGATTCTTGAGCACATTGTTATCATTCATGTTCCTTAGTATCTCAGGACGAAGGATGTTCGTAATTGCTTCAATACTAGTAGTGGCGAGATAACCCCGATGTCCCCAGTACTGGTGCAGATTGTTCGGGAGTACTGCCATGCTTTGTATCATTGTGATCACGAGGGTCTGTTGTAGATGAAGGTCCGAGATTCTGGTTGTGTGTTGACGGATGTGATACTGGTGACGGGTTAGTATAGGAGTTGTGTGAAATACTCCTTGTATCCGTGTACCAGATTGCATGACCAGAAATTTTGGCAATTCATAGGTGGGAATTCTAGTAGTTGCTTATAGGACAATCTTCCAACAGATGCATGATGTTAGGTTGGGGTTCGACATCTAGTGGATTCCTGTCCACGAAAATATCAGACGAAATCTTTCTCATGAGTTTGTTCTGGCTAATTGTAAGCCTCACTCTTTGTTTTGTTGGAATATGTTAATTTGTGTTGCTTCGATGTCAAGTGGTGATTTCAGATCTTTCCTAAGAGGTGTTCTCATATTTTTATGTGAGAATGCAAATTCTTTTGTTCATTCAGTTGTCATATCAATTCTTGTCAACCGGAGTCATCGTATCAATTATTTTCAACCGATGTGTTTCTCCCCAAGTGGATTCAATCCTCTCCAATTTTTGCAAGATCATTCTCTCATTTTATTCCAGAGTTCATCTCATCCGTCCTAAGTTGCCTTTGTTTTTCCCCGCCCTCCCGCCCTTTTTCTTCAGTGATTGGATTTCATCCAACTGCATTTCATTTCAGTGATGCTTCCGCTATCTCTTCTTTCTTTCGTAACTGGTGATGCTTGTGAAGATTCTTAGGAGCTTCATGTTCATCTTTATTCAGTCTTGTTATCTTTTCCGGTGAATTCAATTCAGTTGTCCATGTTCATCATATCCTATTCATTCTTGTAATTCTTTCCTATGTTGAAGATTTTTATCAGCCTATCTTGTTTAGTCATCTGTTTTCTATCCGGAGTGTTAAAGATATTTCAGTAGTTCTGGTTTTCCATCCTTCAGTTATTTCGAGGTGCTAACCTCATCTAGTTTTCTTGTACCGGTGCAATATCTCTCGTTCTAGCAATCTTTTCAATGGTGGTTTCTTTGAGTGGGCCCATAACCCACAGGTTTTTCCCAGGATCTTATATGCCTCTTCTATTTTTCCAGAGATCTCTAAATCTTTTCAACTATGACGTAAGTATGAATTTCATCAGTCATATTCTTTCTCCAAGTTCTATTTGAGTAATTCTCATATTGGCTCAACCTTTCATTCTTCTTTATTCCGGAGTGTCTCAGCTGTTCTTTGTGTTGTTCCTCGTCTTCATTCTCAGCTTGCAGAGTCGAAGGAGTGTTTCTCTCAATCTTGGTTCATTCTCTTGGAGATTCATCATTTCAGCTTGGTGCCATCTTCTTAATTGTTGTCAATCATGAGAATCTATTTCTTGCTATCCGGTGCATTTTTGAGTTGTGTTCATTTCTCGATCCTCCGAAGGCCATCATTTCAGAAGATTCTTCGTTCTCGGCTTTCAGCTTTCATCCTCGATTCTTCTCAATTGTTGTCCCTTCGTTCGTCTCTCGATTATCCTGTGCCTTGTTCAAGTTTTCTCTCAGGTGGCTCATGATCTCTTCATTCTCATGTATCTCCATTGATTCGTGGTGTTCCCATTCAATTGTGAATTCTTACCGGTGCTTTCTTCAATTATGCATCAAGTGGTGCTTATCTCTCTCTCTCTCTCTTCAAGATTCTTTCCACAGGAATAAGGTGTATGCTAAATCCGTTGCTTGTCATCAATTAAACTTGATGAAGGATAAGGATAACATAATTCTTATTCTTGTTCGTAGTATTTTGAATTCTTCTTCCGGAGGGCTCATGATATCAATTCGTTTCTCGTGTGCTTATCTTTGTTTTCCGGAGTTCCAAGTCCTATTAAGTATCTCCTTGTGAGGCTACATCTAAATCTTGGCAGGTCATAATCATATTCTTTTCTACCTTCATATCTTTGCATCGTTCATTTGTATACGGAGGTCCTTCTTGGTGGTTCATCAAGGTTTCAATCCATTATCAAGTGTTCTTCAAGATTCTTGTTGGAGAACCTCAAGTATCCTCTCTCTTGCATATATATGTGCAATTGTTCTTCCTTTATCCTTCGAGGTGGTATTATAGCATTTTTATTAGTGTAGGAGACTCGAAGAGACTTCCTTTCAAGTATGAGATAATTAAAACCACCAATTCTATGATCTAGAGATATTGGCAACCCATGATTTCTTCATTGAGCTATCTTGGTTTGGATTTCACTTAAAGCTTTTCCTATGGATTATTGCTATCATGGTGCTTGTCATTAATCGAAGTTCTCAATGTATCCTCTTTGTCTAAGGAATTGTTCATATCTTGTTTCTCCCAATCATTCATTGTTTCTTTTAGTGGGTGGTTGTCACCTCATAAATGTGAGATGGTTTTCATAAGCCCACTACTATCTTGTTCCTCGATGTTGATTTTCCAACTACTACGTCAATTCTCTGTCCGGAGGCTCTTCAATTCTTTTGTCATGATAGTTGTCATTCTTTTCTTCATTCTCTTCTTCTGTATGAGCTAGTTCCTATTTCTTTTGTTCTGGAGGCATTGTGATGTTGCTCTTTTGGGTCAATCTTGTTGTTCTATCAATATCATGGTGTTCCCTTGCTCTATTTAGTTGTTTGTCATGAATATTGTCTATTTCTTCCATCTTATCAAATTTTTTGTCCCATTTTCCTACCGAAGTGCTACCGAAATTTTCCGTGAATTCTTGCTTCTTTCTCATATAATTCCTCATCTCTTTGCAACCTTCAAGGATCGTTGATTTCACTCGTTGTCAAAGAAGCGATTAAATTTTACCTCTTGCTTTCTCATCCTCTCCCCCTTTCATTCTTGGATCTTGGGGCGAGATCCTCTTGCAGTGTAGGAGAGTTGTGACAGCCCGATGTCGACGTTCCAGAAGATTCCCCTTTCATTTCCGTTTTCGTCGTGTGATTATTTTCTTTTGTCGCATCATCTGCATTGCATCGGCATCTCCGTTGCCGCCAGTTTTCAAACTTGCATCCGTTGTTAGTTGCCGGTTCTTGTCATTATCCGTTCTGAGCCCGACCACACACGCACGCGCCCGCGACACCGTCGTAACCCTGTTTTTAAAGCATGTATAAAAATTTCTCCGATTGAGCTGGAATTTGTTGTGCGGTATAATTTATATATAGCTAGGCCGCTTGTCGAATTTCGTCGCGATCGGAGTCCGTCTGGTACCCAAACGGTCGCCCATAGCGGCACCGTATTTGGTCTACCGTCGGACGTGTTTCGGTGTTTTAAATCTTGTTGCCGCGCCGCGCTATTTCCCTCTCACCCCTACATAGCCCATTTACACAGGTCAGTAGTGCCACCTAGCCACTTCCTCCATTCGTGGTCTTCGGATCGCGATCGGACGATCGAGGTCCACCCCTCCAGAGACCAATCCTATATAAGTAGCACCCCCTAGAGAGAACCCTCTCACTCCACTAGGGTCCCCCTAGTCATTTTTGAAGCCACCCCCCTAGAAAAACCCCACCTGCTAGCTCCATCTCCTCTCTCCCCGAAATCCAATCTCAGGTCAGATCTGGACCATTGGATATCCATCCAAAGGCCCATATTTGCCAAAAAATCCCACCTACCACACAATGTCCACTCTAGTGGACAATGTCCGGGCGACCACAGGGGATTCTCCCTCTCCTCGAGCTCCTCCCGCAGGAGCACGCCCTGCCTGCCCGAGCACCTCCCACTGGTCGCCGCGCCGCCGCCGGCCTCCTTGGCCATCAGCCCCCTCCTGCGCCGCCCCGCTGCATCTCGCCGCGTCGCCTTCCTTCATCCTTCCTGCCTCGGCCCGCAGCTTTGCGCCACTGGCCGCAGTGAGAAGCTCCTCGCCGCATCGCCCGCTCCTTCCGTCGCCGGGAACGACGCCCCTCGGCCCAGATCCGCTCGGATCCGCCCTCGCCCCGCCGGCTTCCGTCTTCCCGCGCCGTGCCCTCGCTGCCCGGCCCTGCCAGCCGCCGCCGCGTCAGGATCCCGTTCGAGGGAGAACTCCAGGGTGACGAGCGCCAGCGACGCCAGCTCCAGGGCCTCCTCCCGCATCGACCCTGGCCGCAGCGCCCAGGCCGCGTCGGCCCAAGCCACACCGGCCCAGACGGGCTCTGTCAGCTCGGCCTCCACCGCCCCCAAGCCGCAGCGTCTCCTCCGCCCAGGCCGGCCCAAGAGGCATGGTGAGCGCCCGTCTTATCCCCGCATGTGTGTTTGTTAGATATTGTGCGCTCATGCCTGTTTGGGTCCTGTTGCGAATTCGGCCCATCAGTAATTTAGGATTTTCCGAATTAGTTGTATTCCAGGAATTAGCTAAATATTTAAACGAGTGTAACTTTTTATCCGTGTGTCGGAGCGAGGCATGTAGCATACGGATTTCGCGTAGTTTCTCATGTAGAATACGTTGACGCGACTTGCATATTTATTTGACGCCGTTTAGAGTGCCTAATGCATCGTTTTGCATGCTGTTTCACTAGGATCCGTTCCGTAGTTATTTCTCGTGCGTGTCCGGACTGCCCGTATACCGTAGATTAAATGTCTATGTTTTAGGGACCATTTTTCCATGCATTTTAGAGCGGTCGTTTGTATTTTTACGTGTAGGGATTTGCCGGTAATTTATTTTCGTGCGTATAGGTTATTTTTCTCGCATTTATGTGCGGCATTATTTTGTGTTGCAAACCCCACATATTTTATATGTTTCCGGGGTAGGAAAATCCCATGGATTTTTCTGTTCAATTAGTTTTAGCTTTTGAGCAAGTTAGTTCGCGAGATATTTTGCTATGTTGCCCTTTTGTTTAATTTCTAGGATTTATTCCGTGCTTCGTTTGATGGAGTTGTCAACTAGAGAGTTGATCTTGGGTGTTTAGACTAGCCCCTGGTATTTTTAGTTGCAATAGAAATGCATGTTTAGGTGTGGTTGGATTGCTCTCAAGTTGCTAGAAATAGTGCTGATTTGGAGGAGCTGAAATATTTCTAAGTCTGGAATCTGTTATATTTTCTTGCTGTCTTGTCTTGCTTGTATCTTGTGATCTGTAGCTCTTTTGAGGCTGGTCCAATGGAGTTATTTGTACCCCTTGTGTTTCTCTAACATGTTGTCAATATTGCTTCCGATCGAAAACTGCACTTTCATGAGGTGTAATTTTCACTTAGTCTGAAGTAGTGTGTGAGATGCCATTTTGTGTCTTCTTTTCCTAGTGCTCCTTGCTGCCATGCTAGTTGTTGTTAGTTGTTTGTAGTAGTGTGTATTGCCCTCTTTCGTGCCATGCCTTGCTTGAGTTTATCGGAGTTGTGTAGCCCGTAGTTGTGGGGCGTAGAAAATGCTATGTGGCTGATTTTGGCAGATTGTAGAGATTTCTTGTTTTGCTCGTAGTTGTTGAACCGTAGCTCCGATTTGATCGTGTCCTACATGAAACTTGCTTAGAATCTTGTTTAGTTTCATTTTTGTCTTGCTGTTTGTATTTGTTTGTATGTTTTGAAGTGCTCGTCGCCGTCGTTGCACACATTTTGCATTCATGCCCTCATATCTTGCGGTGTCCGTATCTTTTGATCCGTAGCTCCGTTGGAGATGTTCTTTATGTGTAAATTCCTTGTCTTGACCCGTAGAATCACATGTACCTATTTTTTTTGCTGTTTAACAACTAACTAAATGTGTTAGTTCAGATCTGGACAGAATTGTAAATTAACATGTGAGGTCGTCTCGGGAATGCTATATGTCATTTCCAACCTCATTTAAAATGCCTAGATTGATAGTTTAGTTACGCTTCACCTCTTGCCATGTTTAAACACATTTAATATTGCCATGTACCTAATCGGGATAGAACTAAATAATTAACGTGGAGTTTCGTCAATATGCAACTCGTTGCATATTGAACTTCACTTAATGTGTAGTGTTTGATTGTGTGAATTGTCATGCTGTGACTTGCATGTTTTCAGCTGTTCATGCATCATTTGTGTTGTGCATCATGTGGTGAATTCCGTGTGTTGATTTGTGTTTCCGGTTTGCTTCGTCTCGATAGAGTTCCGCAGCGTGCCGGATTGTGAGGACCCGTTCGACTACGTCGGTTCGTCTGCTTCACGGAGGCATTCTTCTTCCAAGCGGGATCTCAGGCAAGATGACCATTTCCCCAGATACCATTACTATCATTGCCATGCTAGTTATTTCGATGCTATCGATTATGTCTCGTTGCCTCCCACATGTTAAATATCAGCCTCTCAACAATGCCATGAAACCTTCAACCTGTTCCACCTAGCAAACCACTGATTGGCTATGTTACCGCTTGCCTAACCATGTTGTTAGCGTTGCTAGTTGCAGGTGCAGTTGCTTCCATGTGAAAACATGCGTTCCTTGTTATATCACCTTATTAAATGCTATTTAATTTAATGCACCTATATACTTGGTAAAAGGTGGAAGGCTCGGCCCTTTTCTAGCCTGGTGTTTTGTTCCACCTTTGCCCCCTTAGTTTCCAGCTACCGGTGTTATGTTGTATAAATGAGCGCTCCTAACTTGATCGGGGTTGTTATGGGGACCCCCTTGATAATTCGTTTTAGATTAAAGCTGGTCTGTCAAGGCCCAAAATTGGTACTACATTTGCCTAATCATCTAATAAAATTGCATAGCGACTTCCTGGGCCCCGAGGATAATTTAATCAACCCCCCGGGCCAGTGCTCCGCATGAGTGTTGGTCCACCCACCTAGCAGTCGGCGGTGCCACCTCGAGGCAACTCAAGGTTTGGCTACCGTCCACTATGCATAGACGGTGTGTCCTGAGAACGAGATACATGGCTCCTATCGGGTTCGTCGACACACCGGGTGGCCTTGCTGGATTAGTTTTACCTTTGACGAGATATCTTGTGCATCGGGATTCCGGTGAAGCTTTGGGTAATCTCAGAGTTGAGGTTTTCCACTTGGGAATCCGACGAGATCGCGAGCTTCGTGATTGAGGATCTCTATGTGGTTTGTGGTAATTTGTGATGGACTAGTTGGAGCACCCCTGCAGAGTTAAATCTTTTTGGAAAGCCGTGCCCGTGGTTATGTGACAACGTGGAAACTTTGTTTAACACTGGTTCTAGATAACTTGAAGTTAACTTAATTAAAATATGCCAACTGTGTGCGTAACCATGACTGTCTCTTTCATGAGTTCCTTCTCCGATCGAGGACACGGTGGGGTTATGTCTGACGTAGGTAGGTGTTCAGGATCATTCATTTGATCATCAGTAGACACGTCCATTATGCGTAGATCTTCCCCCTCTTATTTCTTGTACTCGTAAGTTTAGCCACCAAATATATGCTTAGCCGCTGCTGCAACCTCACCACTTAACCATACCTCACACATTAAGCTTAGCTAGTCTTGATACCTTTGGAAATGAGATTGCTGAGTCCGCTGTGGCTCACAGATTACTACAACACCAGTTGCACGTGCAGGTAAAGGTTACTTGACGCGATCGCGTTGATTGTTCATTCGGAGTTGCTTCTTCTTCTTCTTCATCGATCTAGGATGGGTTCCAGGCCGGCAGCCTGGGATGGCAAGGATGGACGTCGTTCTTATTTTTCTCGTTTGTTTTCATCTGTAGTCGGACCCTACTCTTACTCTTGATGTTTATGTAATGTACTGATGTGACTCTGATGTAGCTTGTGGCGATTCTAAGCCAATTCTTTATATCTCTTCTTTTCAGTACATGTACTTGTAACGATATCCATTCTTGCGACACGATGAGATGCGCTTCTATCCCTGACGAGGCCCTCGTGCCAAATTGAGGATAGGGTTGCATCTTGGGCGTGACAAGAAGGAAGAGGAGAAGAAGAAGAAAAGAAGAAGGAGAAGGAGAAGGAGGAAGAAGGAGGAAGAAGAAGGAGAAGGAGGAGCTCCTTCTCCTTCTTCTCCTCCTTCTCCTTCTTCTTATCCTCCTCCTACTCCTTCTTCTTCTCTTCTTCTTCTTCTTCCTTCCTTTCATTTTTCCTTTTTCTTCTCCTCTTGTTCTCTTCTTCGGCGAAATTGGCTAAGAATGCCTTTTTGGAGCTAATTATGTCATTTCGAGGATAATTAGCTAAGTATATGTCATGTTTTATTAAATAGACCATTTAGGAGCTAACTAAGCTAATTATGTCATTTAGGTGGAACCCTAGCTAACTATAGGTCGTTCCGGAGCTAACTTGGGTAAAATAGGTCATTCCGGAGCAAACTATGCTCATTAAGCCATATTGGATATAGCTAGGCTAATTATAGGCCATTTAATACCTAAGTTAGGGGGAATAGGTCATCTTGCAGCTACGTAAGCCTTATTATGTCATTTAGGAGAGAACTTAGCTAACTATAGGTCATTTTTTATTAAATAGGTCATTTTGGAGCTAACTAAGCTAATTATGTCATTTCGTAGGATAATTAGCCAATTTAGCCTTTCTTCGATGAGTCTAGGCTACGTAGAAGAAGAGAAAGAGAAGAAGAAGTAAAAGAAGGAGGAGGAGGAGGAGGAGAAGGAGAAGGGAGAGGAGAAGAATAAGAAAAGAAGAAGGAGAAGGAGACGTAGGATGAAGGAGGAAGAAGAAGGAGAAGGAATAGCTCCTTCTCCTTCTTCTCCTCCTTCTTCTGCTTCTTCTTATCCTCCTCCTTCTTTTCTTCTTCTTCTTCTTCCTTCCTTTCATTTTTCCTCTTTCTTCTCCTCTTGTCCCCTTCTTCGGGCGAAATTGGCTAAGAATGCCTTTTTGGAGCTAATTATGTCCTTTCGAGTATAATTAGCTAAGTATAGGTCATGTTTTACTAAATAGACCAGTTAGGAGCTAACTAAGCTAATTATGTCATTTAGGTGGAATCTAGCTAACTATAGGTCGTTTGGGAGATAACTTGGGTAAAATATGTCATTCCGGAGCAAACTATGCTCATTAAGCCATTTTGGATATAGCTAGGCTAATTATAGGCCATTTAATACCTAAGTTAGGGGGAATAGGTCATCTTGCAGCTACGTAACACTTATTATGTCATTTAGGAGAGAACTTAGCTAACTATAGGTCATTTTTTATTAAATAGGTCATTTTGGAGCTAACTAAGCTAATTATGTCATTTCGTAGGATAATTAGCCAATTTATCCTTTCTCGGATGAGTCTAAGCTACGTAGAAGAAGAGAAAGAGAAGAAGAAGTAAAAGAAGGAGGAGAAGGAGAAGGAAGAGGAGAAGAACAAGAAAAGAAGAAGGAGAAGGAGACGGAGGAAGAAGGAGGAAGAAGAAGGAGAAGGAATAGCTCCTTCTCCTTCTTCTCCTCCTTCTTCTCCTTCTTCTTATCCTCCTCCTTCTGTTCTTCTTCTTCTCTTCTAATTTTTCTTCCGTCCTTTCATTTTTCCTCTTTCTTCTCCTCTTGTCCCCTTCTTCGGGCTAAATTGGCTAAGAATGTCTTTTTGGAGCTAATTATGTCATTTTGAGTATAATTAGCTAAGTATAGGTCATGTTTTATTAAGTAGACCATTTAGGAGCTAACTAAGCTAATTATGTCATTTAGGTGGAACCCTAGCTAACTATAGGTTGTTTCAGAGCTAACTTGGGTAAAATAGGTCATTCCGGAGCAAACTATGCTTATTAAGCCATTATGGATCTAGCTAGGCTAATTATAGGCCATTTAATACCTAAGTTAGGGGGAATAGGTCATCTTGCAGCTACGTAAGCCTTATTATGTCATTTAGGAGAGAACTTAGCTAACTACAGGTCATTTTTTATTTAATAGGTCATTTTGGAGCTAACTAAACTAATTATGTCATTTCGTAGGATAATTAGCCGATTTAACCTTTCTTGGATGAGTCTAATCTACGTAGAAATAGAGAAAGAGAAGAAGAAGTAAAAGAAGGAGGAGGAGGAGGAGGAGTAGTAGGAGAAGGAGAAGGAAGAGGAGAAGTAGAAGAAAAGAAGGAGAAGGAGAAGGAGGAAGAAGGAGGAAGAAGAAGGAGAAGGAGGAGCTCCTTCTCCTTCTTCTCCTCCTCCTTCTCCTTCTTCTTAGCCTCCTCCTTCTCCTTCTTCTTCTTCTCTTCTTCTTCTTCTTCCTTCCTTTCATTTTTCCTCTTTCTTCTCCTCTTGTTCCCTTCTTCGGGCTAAATTGGCTAAGAATGCCTTTCTGGAGCTAATTATGTCGTTTCAAGGACAATTAGCTAAGTATAGGTCATATTTTATTAAATAGACCATTTAGGAGCTAACTAAGCTAATCACTACTGGAATCAGAGAATTTGCCATCTGCCGGGTCTTTGCCGTCTGCTGGCTGATGGCAAAGAAGCTCTTTGCCGTCAGCTACCAAAAAATTGATGGCAAAGATCTGACACATGGCAAAGAAGTGCTTTGCCATGAGTCGCTTCTTTGCCGTCAGCTAGCGGACGGCAAAGATGGACCAAGCTGATGACAAAGACATGGCTGACGGCAAAGATGGCCCATGCAGACGGCAAAGAAAAATCACAGTTGTAGCCATTACGTTTGCCATCTGCCGGCTCTTTGCCGACCGCCAAAAGCTCCTTTGTCGTCTGTCTGGGAGCACAGCGGACGGCAAAGACATCAACCCACTAACGGCTGCCCACTGTAACGCTCCAACCCCACCTCGTTGTTTCAAAAAAAAACCCCACCTCGTCGCCCTCCTCCCGCACGCTCCCTCCCCCGTCCCGCTTGCGCCCACCGGCCGGCGCCTTCCCGCCCACCCCACCGGCCGGCGCCTCCCCGCCCTCCCCGCCCTCCCCACCGTCGCCACCTCCTCCCCCACCGGCCGGCGCCTCCCCGCCCTCCCCCACCGGCCGTCGCCTCCCCGCCCTCCCCACCGTCGCCACTCCCCTCCCCATCGGCCCCCCCTGCAGGCCGCACCTCTCCTCCGATCCGGCCACGCCGTCAGGAGCACGAGCAGCCCCCCTGACGCTCCTCCTTGCCCCGGACGCCCTGGAGCCTCGTCGCCACCCCCCTCCATCGCCCGCACCCTCCTCCGCCGCCCCATCCCGTCGGCGACTTCGCCACCTAGCCGGTAATCACGTGCTCCTGCCACATGTATTTACAGTGTTCCTCTGTTGCTGATTTCATTTCCAGCTGCTTCAACAAACTATGCACAACATCAGATACATATGCACATCTTCTTTACATGAAAAGGTAGGTTGGTAGCGGTAATCCAATATAATATACACCCTGCACACCAAAATGGAAACTTGGCAGGCAGAGAAACTTTCACATCGGTGATTCACCCATGAAACCCAGATCCGCAACTTCCTGGGTTCATGGTACTCAAGAAGTCTAAACCTCGAAATGGGAGCACCGGACATGCCAAAACTCACATAAGTCAATCATTTAGCATGAAGAAGGTCACCAGCATTCTTGTAGATCCTCCCCATTATGCTTCTTTACTGTACCAGTTCCTGATTATCACAAAATCCTATCATCACTTCTATTTTGTACAAACAAACCCTATACATCACTTTGATTGCTCCGAGGGCTGCCGTCATGTTCAATTGCACTGCTTGTACCATTATCCACATGTCAGGTTCCGTCATTTGCTCTTCTGTATGATATATATCAGGCACCAGAATTAGAAAACAACGGGTATGATTGTTGCTTTAAAATCAAACAAACAGAAGCTAGCCTTGATGGATTAAGAATTAAAGATATCCAGAAAACTAATTTCCATTTAAGAAAAATACTAAAGCAGGAATGCTCTAGCCAAACCATCGTAGATCATGATGATAAACCAAAAGTTGAATGTGTTAATGCCACTAAGAACTACTCCCTCCATTCCTAAATATAAGTCTTTTAGAGATTCTAATATGGACTACATACAGAGCAAAATGAGTGAAACTACACTCTAAAATACATCTATATTCATCTGCATGTAGTTCATATTTAAATCTCTAAAAGGACACATATATAGGAACGGAGGGAGTACAATGTTGATGTCCCATTAAAGATAATACTAACATATGTGCAGAATTTTGCAGATGAAAATATATGAAACGTTCTTCGACTTACTCTACTTTTCCTTTTTATCTAAAAAATGTTACCCCTAAGAGTGTTTTTGATATACACTAGTGTCAAAAATGTTCTTATATTATGGGACGGAGGGAGTAGTTAGTAGGATGTGCTTGCCAGATGTTCATACTGACTGTTATTAACTTGCGGTATAGCTTAAGTTCATTCAGAAATATCAAAGAAAATGCAAGCCTTTATAATAACAAGACTGAACTAAAATAGAGAACTGCTCTAATCTGACATATTACTCAATCTAAACTAACATTAAACATTATTAAAAGAAAGCATTAGCCAGTATAATAATCAATGTTCAGTTTTCGACAGATAAAACTTAGAAAAGACTAACAAGAGCAAAAACACCCAGAATATGACAAGAAACCCAGTAATATGTACCATCATAGGGTCTGAAAGTATAGCATATGCTTTCCCAATAATTTTGAACAAATAATCAGCGTCTATGCGGATCGCATTCACAATTTCGCTCCATACTGTATCATTGATATTTTCACTTCTCACGAGAAAATTACCTGCCTGTGTCATAACTAATGTTAGTGAACAGAAGGAAACAGAAGGAAAATTACCTCGTCGCCCTCCTCCCACACGCTCCCTCCCCCATCCAGCTTGCACCCACCGGCCGGCGCCTCCGGCGCCCTCCCCACCGGCCGCCGCCTCCCGCCCTCCCCACCGGCTGGCACCTCCCCGCCCTCCCCACCGTCGCCACCTCCTCCCCCACCGGCCGGCGCCTCCCCGCCCTCCCCACCATCGCCACCCCCTCCCCATCGGCTCCCCTCCCCATCGGCTCCCCCCTGCAGGCAGCACCTCTCCTCCGATCCGGCCACGCCGTCAGGAGCACGAGCAGCCCCCCTGACGCTCCTCCTCGCCCCGGACGCCCTGGAGCCTCACCCGCACCCTCCTCCGTCGCCCGCACCCTCTTCCGCCGCCCCATCCCGCCGGCGACTTCGCCACCTAGCCGGAGCAGCCACCTCCCCGGAGGAACTCCTCTCCCCTGCCAGCAAAAATGGTGAGATTCATATGTATATGCTACAGATCAATTGAGAAATATGTATTCTCTGCCTAGAATGAGTATATGCTACAGATCAATTTAAGTATCAAGCATGATAGTATATATGTTTGTTCAGTTTTCTAGAATGAGTATATGTTTGTTCAGTTTTTTCTAGAAAATAGAGAGCGAGAGTCCTGAAGAAAAGAAAAGAACGCTCGCTACGTTCACGACATTGAGTCGCTAGGCACTTCTTTATTTTAGAACAACTAGGCACCTCCTAATCTGTATGAAAGAGCAAGTCTAATTCCTATGTTGCCCAGATTATTTAGTTATACGTGCTAAAAGGATGTAGTGTTTTCTTTTGGAAAAAGAAGACGGAAGATGCGTACAAGCATGTACGTATAGACAATGATACAGAGACTTTAGATTACGCTTTTAGTGTGTGTGAGTTCAGATTAGCTAGAGTTGCACGACTAAGACGTGTAAAAAGAATACAACATTTTAGAAAGATAAGACCAAAGACGTGTACTGGGGTATCTAGGAGATTGTATTTTGCGGGTGAGTGTATAGGAGACTTATGACAAGACCAAAGACATTTAGTTTACTAGAGTACGTATCTAGGAGCAGGATAGTTGCATCCATGAATGGAAGTGGCCCCTCTCCCATGTTATGTAAACATGCATGAAACGAGCTCAGATGACTAGGCTGTACGTAGTTAAAAAAAATCTAGCAGTATGCATGAATGGAAGTGGCCCCTCTCCCATGCAGTATGCATGATAGAGATTTTGAGCAACACAAAGGAAGAAAAGAAAGAAAAAAACTAATCAACGTGGACAATGTATATTTATTTTTGTTGACAAAAGGCAATACAAGATCTTTTCCAAACTATTTATTGTATCAACATGCATAGAAAAGCTTAGATATATATATCAACATGTGCAAGTATGGCAATTGAAAGTAAATGGCAAACCTCAGGTTAATTGGAGCTATAGTACATTCGCAAGAATAAGAAAACGGTGTATAAGACATGCATATCATCATGCAAGAAAAATTGGTGTTCGATGCCTACCTGCTACACATGTAAAATCGCTTATATCATGTGAATTAAGGAAGCAAAACTCCATTTTAGCTGCAAAGAGCAGAAGTTGGAAGCAAAATATCATGTGAACTATGTAGCCAGTTCTTTCAGTTATGTTAAAAATATCTAAACCAATCCCACAAAACATGGATGGTAATAAAGGGAAAATCAAGAGGTTACTAAGTGTGAGTAAATGTTTCTTGCAAGTTATCTATGAACTTTATCTGATAATTACATTCTCGGGTATGAAACGAACGGTGAAGATTTGTCACTCTATAGTTAAAGATGTTTCAATGGCAGAGATTGATTACCATATTTTTTTATATCTATTATACATTACTATAAGGTAGAAGGAAAAAAAACAGCCAGATACATCTATCCTTTTTTTTTGCAAGGGCCATGTGTCTAGACATAGAAGAAGGAGAAGAAGAAGGAGAAGAAGGAGAAGAAGAAGGAGAAGAAGGAGAAGAAGACGGAGAAGGAGCAGGAGCTCCTTCTCCTTCTTCTTCTCCTTCTTATCCTTCTTCTTCTTCTCCTCTTCCTTCTCCTTCTCCTCCTCCTCCTCCTCCTCCTTTTTCTTCTTCTTCTCCTCTTCCTTCTCCTTCTCCTCCTCCTCCTCCTCCTCCTTCTTTTACTTCTTCTTCTCTTTCTCTTCTCCTATAGTTAGCTAGGGTTCCACCTAAATGACATAATTAGCTCCTAAATGGTCTATACTTAGCTAATTTCTCTCCGAAATAACCTATATATACACTACTTCATCTAGTATTATTTTTCTAACTTTCTTATTTGTCATTTTGCAGATTACCTTCACTTCATGGGAAGCTTGGTTGATGGAATGCTTGAAGATGATTTCTTGTACCATGGGTTGTATTGAAACTATTGTAGTATATGAATATATGAAACTTTGTATGCATGTGGATGAAACTGGTGTAATATATGGTTTGGTACGGATGTAACTTGCATAATATGTATGCACTATAGATGACAGTTATTTTAATATGGTTATGAGTACGGACAGAAATTTATTTATGTCAAATATATATATATATCCTGATTATTGTTAAAAATGCTGGATATAACAAAAAATAAATAAAAAAGGGGCTGGTTCCCCTTTTTGCCGTCTGCCAACACACGGCAAAGGGGGGGAGGCACATGGCAAAGGGGGAATCTGCCCCCTCTCTCCCCTCTTTGCCGTCTGCCAACACATGGCAAAGGGGGGAGGCACATGGCAAAGGGGGAATCTGCCCCCTCTCTCTCCCCTCCTTGCCGTCTGCCAACACATGGCAAAGGGGGGAGGCACATGGCAAAGGGGGAATCTGCCCCCTCTCTCTCTCCCCTCTTTGCCGTCTGCCAACACATGGCAAAGGGGGGAAGGCACATGGCAAAGGGGGAATCTGCCCCCTCTCTCTCCCCTCTTATCCGTCTGCCCCCACATGGCAAAGGGGGTAAGGCAGACGGCAAAGAGAGGAGGCCTGCCGTTAACACTTAACGGGGACGTTGCAATATATGCCGTCCCATTTATTTTGTCGTCTGCCCCCTCATGGCAAAGATTCTTTGCCGTCCGCTTTGTGAAAGCAGACGGGAAAGAGCCTCTTCACCGGATTTTTTTTTGCCATCTACTTAGCCATGAGGGGGCAGACGGCAATGCCTTTGCCGTCCGTGGTTGCCCCCTTTGTCGTCCGCCTTGGCAGACGGCAAATTTCTGAATTTCAGTAGTGAATTATGTCATTTAGGTGGAACCCTAGCTAACTATAGGTCGTTTCGGAGCTAACTTGGGTAAAATAGGTCATTCCGGAGCAAACTATGCTTATTAAGCCATTTTGGATATATCTAGGCTAATTATAGGCCATTTAATACCTAAGTTAGGGGGAATAGGTCATCTTGCAGCTACGTAAGCCTTATTATGTCATTTAGGAGAGAACTTAGCTAACCATAGGTCATTTTTTATTAAATAGGTCATTTTGGAGCTAACTAAGCTAATTATGTCATTTCGTAGGATAATTAACCAATTTAGCCTTTGTTTGATGAGTCTAAGCTACGTAGAAGAAGAGAAAGAGAAGAAGAAGTAAAAGAAGGAGGAGGAGGAGAAGGAGAAGGAAGATGAGAAGAAGAAGAAAAGAAGAAGGAGAAGGAGAAGGAGGAGCTCCTTCTCCTTCTTCTCCTCCTTCTTCTCCTTCTTCTTATCCACCTCCTTCTCCTTCTTCTTCTTCTCTTCTTCTTCTTCTTCCTTCCTTTCATCTTTCCTCTTTCTTCTCCTCTTGTTCCCTTCTTCGGGCTAAATTGGCTAACAATGCCTTTTTGGAGCTAATTCTGTCATTTCGAGGATAATTAGCTAAGTATAGGTCATGTTTTATTAAGTAGACCATTTAGGAGCTAACTAAGCTAATTATGTCATTTAGGTGGAACCCTAGCTAACTATAGGTCGTTTCGGAGCTAACTTGGGTAAAATAGGTCATTCCGGAACAAACTATGCTTATTAAGCCATTTTTGATCTAGCTAGGCTAATTATAGGCCATTTAATACCTAAGTTAGGGGGAATAGGTCATCTTGCATCTACGTAAGCCTTATTATGTCATTTAGGAGAGAACTTAGCTAACTATGGGTCATTTTTTATTAAATAGGTCATTTTGGAGCTAACTAAGCTAATTATGTCATTTCGTAGGATAACTATCCAATTTAGCCTTTCTTGGATGAGTCTAAGCTACGTAGAAGAAGACAAAGAGAAGAAGAAGTAAAAGAAGGAGGAGGAGGAGGAGGAGGAGGAGAAGGAGAAGGAAGAGGAGAAGAAGAACAAAACAAGAAGGAGGAAGAAGGAGGAAGAAGAAGGAGAAGGAGGAGCTCCTTCTCCTTCTTCTCCTCCTTCTTCTCCTTCTTCTCCTTCTTCTTATCCTCCTCCTTCTCCTTCTTCTTCTTCTCTTCTTCTTCTTCTTCCTTCCTTTCATTTTTCCTCTTTCTTCTCCTCTGTTCCCTTCTTCAGGCTAAATTGGCTAAGAATGCCTTTTTGGAGCGAATTATGTCATTTCGAGGATAATTAGCTAAGTATAGGTTACGTTTTATTAAATAGACCATTTAGGAGCTAACTAAGCTAATTATGTCATTTAGGTGGAACCCTAGCTAACTATAGGTTGTTTCGGAGCTAACTTGAGTAAAATAGGTCATTCCGGAGCAAACTATGCTTATTAAGCCATTTTGGATCTAGCTAGGCTAATTATAGGCCATTTAATACCTAAGTTAGGGGGAATAGATCATCTTGCAGCTACGTAAGCCTTATTATGTCATTTAGGAGAGAACTTAGCTAACTATAGGTTATTTTTTATTAAATAGGTCATTTTGGAGCTAACTAAGCTAATTATGTCATTTCGTAGGATAATTATCCAATTTAGCCTTTCTTGGATGAGTCTAAGATACGTAGAGAAGAGAAAGAGAAGAAGAAGTAAAAGAAGGAGGGGGAGGAGGAGGAGGAGGAGGAGGAGAAGGAGAAGAAAGAGGAGAAGAAGAACAAAAGAAGAAGGAGAAGGAGAAGGAGGAAGAAGGAGGAAGAAGAAGGAGAAGGAGGAGCTCCTTCTCCTTCTCCTCCTTCTTCTCCTTCTTCTCCTCCTTCTTCTCCTTCTTCTTATCCTCCTCCTTCTCCTTCTTCTTCTTCTCTTCTTCTTCTTCTTCTTCCTTCCTTTCATTTTTCCTCTTTCTTCTCCTCTTGTTCCCTTCTTGGGGCTAAATTGGCTAAGAATGCCTTTTTGGAGCTAATTATGTCATTTCGAGGATAATTAGCTAAGTATAGGTTATGTTTTATTAAATAGACCATTTAGGAGCTAACTAACCTAATTATATCATTTAGGTGGAACCCTAGCTAACTATAGGTCGTTTCGGAGCTAACTTGGGTAAAATAGGTCATTCCGGAGCAAACTATGCTTATTAAGCCATTTTGGATCTAGCTAGGCTAATTATAGGCCATTTAATACCTAAGTTAGGGGGAATAGATCATCTTGCAGCTACGTAAGCCTTATTATGTCATTTAGGAGAGAACTTAGCTAACCATAGGTCATTTTTATTAAATAGGTCATTTTGGAGCTAACTAAGCTAATTATGTCATTTCTTAGGATAATTAGCCAATTTAGCCTTTCTTCGATGAGTCTAGGCTACGTAGAAGAAGAGAAAGAGAAGAAGAAGTAAAAGAAGGAGGAGGAGGAGGAGGAGGAGGAGAAGGAGAAGATGAGAAGAAGAAGAAAAGAAGAAGGAGAAGGAGAAGGAGGAGCTCCTTCTCCTTCTTCTCCTCCTTCTTCTCCTTCTTCTTATCCACCTCCTTCTCCTTCTTCTTCGTCTCTTCTTCTTTTTCTTCCTTCCTTTCATTTTTCCTCTTTCTTCTCCTCTTGTTTCCTTCTTCGGGCTAAATTGGCTAAGAATGCCTTTTTGGAGCTAATTATGTCATTTCGAGGATAATTAGCTAAGTATAGGTCATGTTTTATTAAGTAGACCATTTAGGAGCTAACTAAGCTAATTATGTCATTTAGGTGGAACCCTAGCTAACTATAGGTCGTTTCGGAGCTAACTTGGGTAAAATAGGTCATTCCGGAACAAACTATGCTTATTAAGCCATTTTGGATCTAGCTAGGCTAATTATAGGCCATTTAATACCTAAGTTAGGGGGAATAGGTCATCTTGCAGCTACGTAAGCCTTATTATGTCATTTAGGAGAGAACTTAGCTAACTATAGGTCATTTTTTATTAAATAGGTCATTTTGGAGCTAACTAAGCTAATTATGTCATTTCATAGGATAATTATCCAATTTAGGCTTTTTTGGATGAGTCTAAGCTATGTAGAAGAAGAGAAAGAGAAGAAGAAGTAAAAGAAGAAGGAGGAGGAGGAGGAGGAGAAGGAGAAGGAAGAGGAGAAGAAGAACAAAAGAAGAAGGAGAAGGAGGAGCTCCTTCTCGTTCTTCTCCTCCTTCTTCTCCTTCTTCTCCTCCTTCTTCTCCTTCTTCTTATCCTCCTCCTTCTCCTTCTTCTTCTTCTCTTCTTCTTCTTCTTCCTTCCTTTCATTTTTCCTCTTTCTTCTCCTCTTGTTCCCTTCTTCGCGCTAAATTGGCTAAGAATGCCTTTTTGGAGCTAATTATGTCATTTCGAGGATAATTAGCTAAGCATAGGTTATGTTTTATTAAATAGACCTATTAGGAGCTAACTAAGCTAATTATGTCATTTAGGTGGAACCCTAGCTAACTATAGGTCATTTCAGAGCTAACTTGGGTAAAATAGGTCATTCCGGAGCAAACTATGCTTATTAAGCCATTTTGGATCTAGCTAGGCTAATTATAGGCCATTTAATACCTAAGTTAGGAGGAATAGGTCATCTTGCAGCTACGTAAGCCTTATTATGTCATTTAGGAAAGAACTTTACTAACTATAGGTCATTTTTATTAAATAGGTCATTTTGGAGCTAACTAAGCTAATTATGTCATTTCGTAGGATAATTAGCCAATTTAGCCTTTCTTGGATGAGTCTAAGCTACTTAGAAGAAGAGAAAGAGAAGAAGAATTAAAAGAAGGAGGAGGAGGAGGAGAAGGAGAAGTAAGAGGAGAAGAAGAAGAAAAGAAGAAGGAGAAGGAGAAGGAGGAAGAAGGAGGAAGAAGAAGGAGAAGGAGGAGCTCCTTCTCCTTCTTCTCCTCCTTCTTCTCCTTCTTCTTATCCTCCTTCTTCTCTTTCTTCTTCTTCTCTTCTTCTTCTTCTTCCTTCCTTTCATTTTTCCTCCTTCTTCTCCTATTGTTCCCTTCTTCGGGCTAAATTGGCTAAGAATGCCTTTTTGGAGCTAATTATGTCACTTCAAGGATAATTAGCTAAGTATAGGTCATGTTTTATTAAATAGACCTTTTAGGAGCTAATTAAGAAAATTATGTCATTTAGGTGGAACCCTAGCTAACTATAGGTTGTTTCGGAGCTAACTTGGGTAAAATAGGTCATTCGGGAGCAAACTATGCTCATTAAGCCATTTTGGAAATAGCTAGGCTAATTATAGGCCATTTAATACCTAAGTTAGGGGGAATAGGTCATCTTGCAGCTACGTAAGCCTTATTATGTCATTTAGGAGAGAACTTAGCCAATTATAAGTCATTTTTTATTAAATAGGTCATTTTGGAGCTAACTAAGCTAATTATGTCATTTCGTAGGATGAGTAGTCAATTTAGCTTTTCTTGGATGAGTCTTAGCTACGTAGAAGAAGAGAAGGAGAAGAAGTGGTAAAAGAAGGAGGAGGAGGAGGAGAAGGAGAAGGGAGTGGAGAAGAAGAAGAAAAGAAGAAGGAGAAGGAGATGGAGGAAGAAGGAGGAAGAAGAAGTAGAAGGAATAGCTCCTTCTCCTTCTTCTTCTCCTTCCTCTCCTTCTTCTTATCCTCCTCCTTCTATTCTTCTTCTTCTTCTCTTCTTCTTCTTCTTCCTTCCTTCCTTTCATTTTTCCTCTTTCCTCTCCTCTTGTCCCCTTCTTCGGGCTAAATTGGCTAAGAATGCCTTTTTGGAGCAAATTATGTCATTTCGAGTATAATTAGCTAAGTATAGGTCATGTTTTATTAAATAGACCATTTAGGAGCTAACTAAGCTAATTATGTCATTTAGGTGGAACCCTAGCTAACGATAGGTCGTTTCGGACCTAACTTGGGTAAAATAGGTCATTCTGGAGCAAACTATGCTTATTAAGCCATTTTGGATCTAGCTAGGATAATTATAGGCCATTTAATATCTAAGTTAGGGGGAATAGGTCATCTTGCAGCTACGTAAGCTTTATTATGTCATTTAGGAGAGAACTTAGCTAACAGTAGGTCATTTTTTATTAAATAGGTCATTTTGGAGCTAACTAAGCTAATTATGTCATTTCGTAGGATAATTAGCCAATTTAACCTTTCTTGGATGAGTCTAAGCTACGTACAAGAAGAGAAAGAGGAGAAGAAGTAAAAGAAGGAGGAGGAGGAGGAGGAGGGGGAGAAGGAGAGGGAAGAGTAGAAGAGAAAGAAAAGAAGAAGGAGAAGGAGAAGGAGGAAGAATGAGGAAGAAGAAGGAGAAGGAGGAGCTCCTTCTCCTTCTTCTCCTCCTTCTTCTCCTTCTTCTTATCCTCATCCTTCTCCTTCTTCTTCTTCTCTTCTTCTTCTTCTTCCTACCTTTCCTTTTTCCTCTTTCTTCTCCTCTTGTTCCCTTCTTCGGGCTAAATTGGCTACGATGCCTTTTTGGAGCTAATTATGTCATTTCGAGGATAATTAGCTAAGTATAGGTCATGTTTTATTAAATAGACCATTTGGGAGCTAACTAAGCTAATTATGTCATTTAGGTGGAACCCTAGCTAACTATAGGTCATTTCGGAGCTAACTTGGGTAAAATAGGTCATTCGGGAGCAAACTATGCTTATTAAGCCATTTTGGATCTAGCTAGGCTAATTATAGGCCATTTAATATCTAAGTTAGGGGGAATAGGTCATCTTGCAGCTACGTAAGCTTTATTATGTCATTTAGGAGAGAACTTAGCTAACAGTAGGTCATTTTTTTATTAAATAGGTCATTTTGGAGCTAACTAAGATAATTATGTCATTTCGTAGGATAATTAGCCAATTTCGCCTTTCTTGGATGAGTCTAAGCTACGTAGAAGAAGAGAAAGAGAAGAAGAAGTAAAAGAAGGAGGAGGAGGAGGAGGAGGAGAAGGAGAGGGAAGAGGAGAAGAAGAAGAAAAGAAGAAGGAGAAGGAGAAGGAGGAATAAGGAGGAAGGAGAAGGAGAAGGAGGAGCTCCTTCTCCTTCTTCTTCTCCTTCTTCTCCTTCTTATTATCCTCCTCCTTCTCCTTCTTCTTCTTCTCTTCTTCTTCTTCTTCCTTCCTTTCATTTTTCCTCTTTCTTCTCCTCTTGTTCACTTCTTCGGCCTAAATTGGCTAAGAATGCCTTTTTGGAGCTAATTATGTCATTTCGAGGATAATTAGCTAAGTATAGGTCATGTTTTATTAAATAGACATTTAGGAGCTAACTAAGCTAATTATGTCATTTAGGTGGAACCCTAGCTAACTATAGGTCGTTTCGGAGCTAACTTGGGTAAAATAGGTCATTCCGGAGCAAACTATGCTTATTAAGCCATTTTGGATCTAGCTAGGCTAATTATAGGCCATTTAATACCTAAGTTAGGGGGAATAGGTCATCTTGTAGCTACGTAAGCCTTATTATGTCATTTAGGAGAGAACTTAGCTAACTATAGGTCATTTTTTATTAAATAGGTCATTTTGGAGCTAACTAAGCTACTTATGTCATTTCGTAGGATAATTAGCCAATTTAGCCTTTCTTGGATGAGTCTAAGCTACGTAGAAGAAGAGAAAGAGAAGAAGTAAAATAATGAGGAGGAGGAGGAGAAGGAGAAGAAGAAGAGAAGAAGGAGAAGGAGAAGGAGGAAAAAGGAGGAAGAAGAAGGAGAAGGAGGAGCTCCTTCTCCTTCTTCTCCTCCTTCTTCTCCTTCTTCTTATCCTCCTCCTTCTCCTTCTTCTTCTCTTCTTCTTCTTCCTTCCTTCCTTTCGTTTTTCCTATTTCTTCTCCTCTTGTCCCCTTCTTCGGGCTAAATTGGCTAAGAATGCCTTTTTGGAGCTAATTATGTCATTTCGAGGATAATTAGCTAAGTATGGGTCATGTTTTATTGAATAGACCATTTAGGAGCTAACTAAGCTAATTAAGTCATTTAGGTGGAACCCTAGCTAACTATAGGTTGTTTCGGGGCTAACTTGGGTAAAATAGGTCATTCCGGAGCAAACTATGCTTATTAAGCCATTTTGGATCTAGCTAGGCTAATTATAGGCCATTTAATACCTAAGTTAGGGGGAATAGGTCATCTTGTAGCTACGTAAGCCTTATTATGTCATTTAGGAGAGAACTTAGCTAACTATAGGTCATTTTTTATTAAATAGGTCATTTTGGAGCTAACTAAGCTACTTATGTCATTTCGTAGGATAATTAGCCAATTTAGCCTTTCTTGGATGAGTCTAAGCTACGTAGAAGAAGAGAAAGAGAAGAAGTAAAATAATGAGGAGGAGGAGGAGAAGGAGAAGAAGAAGAGAAGAAGGAGAAGGAGAAGGAGGAAAAAGGAGGAAGAAGAAGGAGAAGGAGGAGCTCCTTCTCCTTCTTCTCCTCCTCCTTCTCCTTCTTCTTATCCTCCTCCTTCTCCTTCTTCTTCTCTTCTTCTTCTTCCTTCCTTCCTTTCGTTTTTCCTATTTCTTCTCCTCTTGTCCCCTTCTTCGGGCTAAATTGGCTAAGAATGCCTTTTTGGAGCTAATTATGTCATTTCGAGGATAATTAGCTAAGTATGGGTCATGTTTTATTGAATAGACCATTTAGGAGCTAACTAAGCTAATTAAGTCATTTAGGTGGAACCCTAGCTAACTATAGGTTGTTTCGGGGCTAACTTGGGTAAAATAGGTCATTCCGGAGCAAACTATGCTTATTAAGCCATTTTGGATCTAGCTAGGCTAATTATAGGCCATTTAATACCTAAGTTAGGGGAATAGGTCATCTTGCAGCTACGTAAGCCTTATTATGTCATTTAGGAGAGAACTTCGCTAACTATAGGTCATTTTTTATTAAATAGGTCATTTTGGAGCTAACTAAGCTAATTATGTCTTTTCGTAGGATAATTATCCAATTTAGCCTTTCTTAGATGAGTCTAAGCTACATAGAAGAAGAGAAAGAGAAGAAGAAGTAAAAGAAGGAGGAGGAGGAGGAGAAGGAGAAGGAAGAGGAGAAGAAGAAGAAAAGAAGAAGGAGAAGGAGGAAGAAGGAGGAAGAAGAAGGAGAAGGAGGAGCTCCTTCTTCTTCTCCACCTTCCTCTCCTTCTTCTTATCCTCCTCCTTCTCCTTCTTCTTCTTCTCTGCTTCTTCTTCCGTCCTTTCATTTTTCCTCTTCCTTCTCCTCTTGTTCCCTTCTTCGGGGCTAAATTGGCTAAGAATGCCTTTTTGGAGCTAATTATGTCATTTCGAGGACAATTAGCTAAGTATAGGTCATGTTTTATTAAATAGACCATTTAGGAGGTAAGTAAGCTAATTATGTCATTTAGGTGGAACCCTAGCTAACTATAGGTCGTTTCGGAGCTAACTTGGGTAAAATAGGTCATTCCGGAGCAAACTATGCTTATTAAGCCATTTTGGATCTAGCTAGGCTAATTATAGGCCATTTAATACCTAAGTTAGGGGGAATAGGTCATCTTAAGCTACGTAAGCCTTATTATGTCATTTAGGAGAGAACTTAGCTAACTATAGGTCATTTTTTATTAAATAAGTCATTTTGAATCTAACTAAGCAAATTATGTCATTTTGTAGGATAATTAGCCAATTTAGCCTTTCTTGCATGAGTCTAAGCTACGTAGAAGAAGAGAAAGAGAAGAAGAAGTAAAAGAAGGAGGAGGAGGAGAAGGAGAAGGAACAGGAGGAGAAGAAGAAAAGAAGAAGGAGAAGGAGAAGGTGGAAGAAGGAGGAATAAGAAGAAGAAGGAGGAGCTCCTTCTCCTTCTTCTCCTCCTTCTTCTCCTTCTTGTTATCCTCCTCCTTCTCCTTCTTCCTCTTCTCTTCTTCTTCTTCTTCCTACCTTTCATTTTTCCTCTTTCTTCTCCTCTTGTCCCCTTCTTCAGGCTAAATTGGCTAAGAATGCCTTTTTGGACCTAATTATGTCATTTCGAGGATAATTAGCTAAGTATAGGTCATGTTTTATTAAATAGACCATTTAGGAGCTAACTAAGCTAATTATGTCATTTCGTAGGATAATTAGACAATTTAGCCTTTCTAGGATGAGTCTAAGCTATGTAGAAGAAGAGAAAGAGAAGAAGAAGTAAAAGAAGGAGGAGGAGGAGGAGAAGGAGAAGGAAGAGGAGAAGAAGAAGAAATGAAGAAGGAGAAGGAGGAAGAAGGAGGAAGAAGAAGGAGAAGGAGGAGCTCCTTCTTCTTCTCCACCTTCTTCTCCTTCTTCTTATCCTCCTCCTTCTCCTTCTTCTTCTTCTATGCTTCTTCTTCCGTCCTTTCATTTTTCCTCTTCCTTCTCCTCTTGTTCCCTTCTTCGGGGCTAAATTGGCTAAGAATGCCTTTTTGGAGCTAATTATGTCATTTCGAGGACAATTAGCTAAGTATAGGTCATGTTTTATTAAATAGACCATTTAGGAGGTAAGTAAGCTAATTATGTCATTTAGGTGGAACCCTAGCTAACTATAGGTCGTTTCGGAGCTAACTTGGGTAAAATAGGTCATTCCGGAGCAAACTATGCTTATTAAGCCATTTTGGATCTAGCTAGGCTAATTATAGGCCATTTAATACCTAAGTTAGGGGGAATAGGTCATCTTAAGCTACGTAAGCCTTATTATGTCATTTAGGAGAGAACTTAGCTAACTATAGGTCATTTTTTATTAAATAAGTCATTTTGAATCTAACTAAGCTAATTATGTCATTTTGTAGGATAATTAGCCAATTTAGCCTTTCTTGGATGAGTCTAAGCTACGTAGAAGAAGAGAAAGAGAAGAAGAAGTAAAAGAAGGAGGAGGAGGAGAAGGAGAAGGAACAGGAGGAGAAGAAGAAAAGAAGAAGGAGAAGGAGAAGGTGGAAGAAGGAGGAATAAGAAGAAGAAGGAGGAGCTCCTTCTCCTTCTTCTCCTCCTTCTTCTCCTTCTTTTTATCCTCCTCCTTCTCCTTCTTCCTCTTCTCTTCTTCTTCTTCTTCCTACCTTTCATTTTTCCTCTTTCTTCTCCTCTTGTCCCCTTCTTCAGGCTAAATTGGCTAAGAATGCCTTTTTGGACCTAATTATGTCATTTCGAGGATAATTAGCTAAGTATAGGTCATGTTTTATTAAATAGACCATTTAGGAGCTAACTAAGCTAATTATGTCATTTCGTAGGATAATTAGACAATTTAGCCTTTCTAGGATGAGTCTAAGCTATGTAGAAGAAGAGAAAGAGAAGAAGAAGTAAAAGAAGGAGGAGGAGGAGGAGAAGGAGAAGGAAGAGGAGAAGAAGAAGAAATGAAGAAGGAGAAGGAGGAAGAAGGAGGAAGAAGAAGGAGAAGGAGGAGCTCCTTCTTCTTCTCCACCTTCTTCTCCTTCTTCTTATCCTCCTCCTTCTCCTTCTTCTTCTTCTCTGCTTCTTCTTCCGTCCTTTCATTTTTCCTCTTCCTTCTCCTCTTGTTCCCTTCTTCGGGGCTAAATTGGCTAAGAATGCCTTTTTGGAGCTAATTATGTCATTTCGAGGACAATTAGCTAAGTATAGGTCATGTTTTATTAAATAGACCATTTAGGAGGTAAGTAAGCTAATTATGTCATTTAGGTGGAACCCTAGCTAACTATAGGTCGTTTCGGAGCTAACTTGGGTAAAATAGGTCATTCCGGAGCAAACTATGCTTATTAAGCCATTTTGGATCTAGCTAGGCTAATTATAGGCCATTTAATACCTAAGTTAGGGGGAATAGGTCATCTTAAGCTACGTAAGCCTTATTATGTCATTTAGGAGAGAACTTAGCTAACTATAGGACATTTTTTATTAAATAAGTCATTTTGAATCTAACTAAGCTAATTATGTCATTTTGTAGGATAATTAGCCAATTTAGCCTTTCTTGGATGAGTCTAAGCTACGTAGAAGAAGAGAAAGAGAAGAAGAAGTAAAAGAAGGAGGAGGAGGAGAAGGAGAAGGAACAGGAGGAGAAGAAGAAAAGAAGAAGGAGAAGGAGAAGGTGGAAGAAGGAGGAATAAGAAGAAGAAGGAGGAGCTCCTTCTCCTTCTTCTCCTCCTTCTTCTCCTTCTTTTTATCCTCCTCCTTCTCCTTCTTCCTCTTCTCTTCTTCTTCTTCTTCCTACCTTTCATTTTTCCTCTTTCTTCTCCTCTTGTCCCCTTCTTCAAGCTAAATTGGCTAAGAATGCCTTTTTGGACCTAATTATGTCATTTCGAGGATAATTAGCTAAGTATAGGTCATGTTTTATTAAATAGACCATTTAGGAGCTAACTAAGCTAATTATGTCATTTCGTAGGATAATTAGACAATTTAGCCTTTCTAGGATGAGTCTAAGCTATGTAGAAGAAGAGAAAGAGAAGAAGAAGTAAAAGAAGGAGGAGGAGGAGGAGAAGGAGAAGGAAGAGGAGAAGAAGAATAAAAGAAGAAGGAGAAGGAGAAGGAGGAAGAAGGAGGAAGAAGATGGAGAAGGAGGAGCTCCTTCTTCTTCTCCTACTTCTTCTCCTTCTTCTTATCCTGCTCCTTCTCCTTCTTCTTCTTCTCTTCTTCTTCTTCTTTCTTCCTTTCATTTTTCGTCTTTCTTCTCCTCTTGTTCCCTTCTTCGGGCTAAATTGGCTAAGAATGCCTTTTTGGAGCTAATTATGTCATTTCGAGGATAACTAGCTAAGTATAGGTCATGTTTTATTAAATAGACCATTTAGGAGCTAACTAAGCTAATTATGTCATTTAGGTGGAACCCTAGCTAACTATAGGTCGTTTCGGAGCTAACATGGGTAAAATAGGTCATTCCGGAGCAAACTATGCTTATTAAGCCATTTTGGATCTAGCTAGGCTAATTATAGGCCAATTAATACCTAAGTTAGGGGGAATAGGTCATCTTGCAGCTACGTAAGCCTTATTATGTCATTTAGGAGAGAACTTAGCTAACTATAGGTCATTTTTTATTAAATAGGTCATTTTGGAGCTAACTAATCTAATTATGTCATTTCGTAGGATAATTAGCCAATTTAGCCTTTCTTGGATGAGTCTAAGCTACGTAGAAGAAGAGAAAGAGAAGAAGAAGGAAAAGAAGGAGAAGGAGGAGGAGGAGGAGGAGGAGAAGGAGAAGGAAGAGGAGAAGAAGAAGAAAATAAGAAGGAGAAGGAGAAGGAGGAAGAAGGAGGAAGAAGAAGGAGAAGGAGCTCCTCATTCTCCTTCTCCTCCTTCTTCTCCTTCTTCTTATCCTCCTCCTCCTTCTTCTTCTTCTCTTCTTCTTCTTCTTCCTTCCTTTCATTTTTCCTCTTTCTTCTCCGCTTGTTCCCTTCTTCGGGCTAAATTGGTTATGAATGCCTTTTTGGAGCTAATTATGTCATTTCGAGGGTAATTCGCTAAGTATAGGTCATGTTTTATTAAATAGTCCATTTAGGAGCTAACTAAGCTAATTATGTCATTTAGGTGGAACCCTAGCTAACTATAGGTCGTTTCGGAGCTAACTTGGGTAAAATAGGTCATTCCGGAGCTAAGCGGCTGCATGTACACATTCATATTCTTCCCCGGATAGTTGGGCCCTGGAATTATCAACGTCAGGAAAATGTTCTTTCTTTTCATAATCTCTCCGTGTGGCAAATTTAGTGGAATGACAAATACAGGCCAACAACTGTACTGTGTTGCCGTCATACCATACACATTGAACCCATCCGTGCTAATGGCAACTGTAGTGTCACGCCCAAGATGCGACCCTATCCTCAATTTGGCACGAGGGCCTCGTCAGGGATAGAAGCGCATCTCGTCGTGTCGCAAGAATGGATATCGTTACAAGTACATGTACTGAAAAGAAGAGATATATAGAATTGGCTTACACTCGCCACAAGCTACATCAGAGTCACATCAGTACGTTACATAATCATCAAGAGTAAGAGCAGGGTCCGACTATGGACGAAAATAAACGACAAAAGAAGAACGACGTCCATCCTTGCTATCCCAGGCTGCCGGCCTGGAACCCATCCTAGATCGATGAAGAAGAAGAAGAAGAGGCAACTCCAAATGAACAATCAATGCGCTCGCGTCATTTAACCTTTACCTGAACCTGCAACTGGTGTTGTAGTAATCTGTGAGCCACAAGGGACTCAGCAATCTCATTTCCAAAGGTATCAAGACTAGCAAAGCTTAATGGGTGAGGCATGGTTAAATGGTGAGGTTGCAGCAGCGACTAAGCATATATTTGGTGGCTAACTTACGAGTACAAGAAATAAGAGGGGGAAGATCTACGCATAACGGACGTCACTACAGATGATCAAAAGAATGATATTGAACACCTACCTACGTCAGACATAACCCCACCGTGTCCTCGATCAGAGAAGGAACTCACGAAGGAGACAGTCACGGTTACGCACACAGTTGGCATGTTTTAATTAAGTTAACTTCAAGTTATCTAGAACCAATGTTAAACAAAGCTTCCACGTTGCCACATAACCGCGGGCACGGCTTTCCCAAAGATTTAACCCTGCAGGGGTGCTCCAACTAGTCCATCACAAATTACCACAAGCCGCATAGAAATCCTCAATCACGAAGCTCGCGATCTCGTCGGATTCCCTAGTAGAAAACCTCAACTCTGAGATTACCCAAAGCATCACCGGAATCCCGATGCACAAGATATCTCGTCAAAGGTAAAACTAATCCAGCAAGGCCGCCCGACGTGTCGACGATCCCGATAGGAGTCGCGTACCTCGTTCTCAGGACACGGCGGATGAGCTAGACGTCGGGATCGCTAAACCTCCGGGTGACCAGAGGGGCGCCGGACATCGCTCAGGTGGGGCCAACACTCATGAGGAGCACTGGCCCGGGGGTTGATTAAATTATCCTCGGGGTCCGGAAAGTCCCTATGCAATTTTATTAGGTGTTTAGGCAAATGTAGTACCAAAGTTGGGCCTTGCCAGACCAGCCTTAATCTAAAACGAATTATCAAGGGGGTCCCCATAACAACCCCGATCGTGCTAGAAAAGGCCGAGCCTTCCACCTTTTACCAAGTATATAGGTGCATTAAATTAAATAGTCATTTAATATGGTGATATAACAAGGAACCCATGTTTTCACATGGAAGCATCTGCATCTGCAACTAGCAACGCTATCAACAGGGTTAAGCAAGCAGTAACATAGCCAATCAGTGGTTTGCTAGGTTGAACAGGTTGAAGGTAATCATGGCATTGTTGAGAGGCTGATATTTAACAGGTGGTAGGCAACGAGACATAAACGATAGAAGCGATAAAACTAGCATGGCAATGATAGTAGTGGTATCTAGGGAAATGATCATCTTGCCTGAGATCCCGCTTGGAAGAAGAATGCCTCCGTGAAGCAGACGAACCGACGTAGTCGAACGGGTCCTCACAATCCGACACGCTTGCGGAACTCTATCGAGACGGGGAAACCGGAAACAAGCATCAACACACGATATTCACCACACGATGCACAACACATATGATGCATGAGCTACTGAATACACGCAAGTTACGGCATGACAAATCACACAATCAAACACTACACCTTAAGTGAAGTTCAATATGCACGAGTTGCATATTGACGAAACTCCACGTTAATTATTTAGTTCACTCCCGGTTATCTACACGGCAATATTAATGTTGTCAAACATGCAAGAGGTGAAGCGGAAATTAAACTACCTATCTAGGCATTTTAAATGAGATCGGAAATGACATATAGCATCTCCGAGACGACCTCACAAGTTAATTTACAATTCTGTCCAGATCTGAACTAATGCATATAATTAGTTGTTATACAGCAAAACAAATAGGTTCACGTGATTCTACGCGCCAAGGCAAGCAATCTACACATAAAGAACATCTCCAACGGAGCTACGGATCAAAAGATACGGACACCGCAAGATATGATGGCATGAATGCATTATGTGAGCAACGACGGCTACGAGCACTTCAACACATACAAACAGCATGAGAAAATGAAACTACACAAGATTCTAAGAAAGTTTCATGTAGGACACGATCAAATCGGAGCTACGGTTCGAAAACTACGAGCAAAACAAGAAAACACTACAATCTGCCAAAATCAGCCTCATAACATTTTCTACGCCTCACAACTTCGGCTACACAACTCCGATATGCATAAGCAAGGCATGGCACGGAAGAGGGCAAGGAGCACTACTACAAACATCTAACCACAACTAGCATGGCAGCAAGGAGAACTAGGAAAAGAAGACACAAAAAGGCATCCCACACACTATTTCAGACTTAGTGAAAATAACACCTCCTGAAAGTGAAGCTTTCAGCCTGAAGCAATATTGACAGCAGAAAAACCTATAGCTACAGGCCTCCAAATGGCATGAAACTTAACAGCATGCTAGAGAAACCTAAGGGGAACAACTAACTCCATTGGGCCAACCTCAAAAGAGCTACAGATCACAAGATACAAGCAAGACAAGACAGCAACAAAATAAAACAGATTCCAGACTTAGAAATATTTCAGCTCCTCTAAAAACAGCACTATTCAAGCAACTTGAGGGCAGTCAAACAACACCTAAACATGCGTTTCTATTGCAACCAAAAATACCAGGGACTAAACAAAACATCCAAGATCAACTCTCTAGTTGACAACTAATTCGAACGGGGCTCGAAATAAATCCTACGAATTAAACAAAAGGGCTTCACGGTAATATATCTCGCGAACTAACTTACTCGAAAGCCAAAACTAATTGCACAGAAAAATCCCTGGGATTTTTCTACCCCGGAAACATATATAATATGTGGGGTTTGCAACACAAAACAAAGCCACACATTAATGCGAGATAATACCTCTAAACGGGAAAATAAACTACCGGCAAAACCCTACACGGAAAAAAACGAGTGAACGCTCTAAAATACGCAGAAATATGGTCCCTCAAACATGGACATTAAATCTAAGGCATACAGGCAATCCGGATACGCACGAAAATTAACTACGGAATGGATCCTAGTTAAACAGCACGTAAAACGAGGCATTAGGCACTCTAACCAGCGTCAAATAAATATGCATGTTGGATAATCGTGTTCTACTCGCGAAGCTACCCCAAAACGATATATAACACGCGTCGTTCCAACTTACGGTTTAAAAGTTATGGGGGTTTAAGTAAATAGCTAAAACCTGAAAATAACTAAACCGAAAAAGAAAAAGAAAACCTAAATCTCTAACGGGCCGAGCTGCCTACCGGGCCGAAACTGGACATGCGGCATAAAACTAACATACGCTAGGGCGAGGGAAAGAGGCAGGGCGCTCACCACGGCCTAGGAGGCAGGCCTGTAGATGGGCCTGGGGGTTGGAGGAGAGCAGGCCCACGCGGCGCTGCGGTGGAGAGGTGGGTCGGCACTGTAGGCGACCGGGCTCGCAGCTGGGCCGGCCCACAGCGGCGGAGAGATCCCTGGCGAGCGGTGCCCGACTGGGCGTCGTCCTCCCCGACCACAGGAGGGGGCAGCGCTGGCTCTCCCGACGGTGGCTGGCAACGAGGCCACCGCGGCACCCGAGGCGGACACCGGCGGGATCTGGCGGCAGGGCCGGGGCGGCCGGACCTTCTCGGCGCGGAGGCAGCAGGGGGCGGACGCAGCTGCTCCCGACGACGGCTGGGCGAGGACGGGGCTCTGGTCGGCGGCGCAGGGGAAGGCCGGGCGCTCAGGAGGCGGCGGCGCAGTGGGGCTTCGCTTGGTGGCCGGAGGAAGGCGCGGGGCCCCGGCGAGGAACCGGCGGCAGCTGGCGGCACGCGCAGGCGCAGGGGAGGCGCAACGCGGATCTGACGCGGGGGCAGCCGGCGAGCTCGGGCAGCGGCGGCCGGATGGGCCTGCCCGGGCCCGATCTGGGCTCGGTAGGCCCACGGCGGCTGGGGGTGGAGAGAGACTGTGGGGCGGCTAGGGTTTCGGGACGGCGCGGATGGCAGGTTTAGGGGGAGACTGTCCAAAAATTAGAAGGGGTCTATATATAGGCAAACCGGGGGGCTCGGTTGACCGGAATTTCGTTCCGGATCCAACCGCGGGGTCGGATTCGGACGATTCCGAACGCGGGAACGGGTACGTGACCATGTAGAGGGGTATCCGGAGACGAGAGGGAGAACGGGCGATGCGGCACGAATTTAAAAACACCGACAGACGTCCGACGAGTAACCGAAGACGGTGCCGCTACGGGCGACCGTTCGGGTACCAGACGGTCTCCGAGCACGACGAAATTCGACGGGCGGCCTCGCTATAACTAATTGCGACCGCGTGCCAAGTTTCACCTCGATCAGAGAGAGTTTTACGCACACTTTTAAAAACAGGGTTCCGATGGTGCCGCGGGCGCGTGTGTGTGCGGTCGGACTCAGAACGGACGAAGACGAGAACCGGCAACTACTAACGAATGCAAGTTGAAAATTGGCGGCAACGAAGATGCCGATGCAGTGCAGATGATGCGCATGATGCGATGATGATGCAACAAATAAAATAAGCCACATGACAAAAACGGAAATAGAGGGGAAGCTTCTAGAACATCGGCATCGGGCTGTCACAACACTCCTACACTACAAGAGGATCTCGCCCCGAGATCCAAGAATGAAAGGGGGAGAGGATGAGAAAGCAAGAGGTAAAAATTAGTCGCTTCTTCGACAAACGAGTGAAACCAATGATCCTTGAAGGTTGCAAAGAGACAAGGACTGATATGAGAAAGAAGCAAGAATTCACGGAAAATTTCGGCAGCACTTCGGTAGGAAAAAGGGACAAAAAATTCGATAATATGAACGAAATAGACCATATTCAACACAAACAAGCAAATAGAGCAAGAGAACACCATGATCTTGATAGAACAACATAATAGACCCAAAAGAGCAACACCACAATGCCTCCGGAACAAGAGAATATGAACTAGTTCAAGCGGAAGAAGAGAATGAAGAAAAGAATGACAACTACCAACTCCAATGAACTTGACAAGCATTCTTGCAAGAAGAATTGGATGGAGTTGTTGGGAAAAACAACAATGAAAAGAACAAGATAGTAGTGGGCTTATGAAAATCATCTCAACAAATATGAGGTGACAACCAACCACTACAAGAACCAGGGATAGATTGGGAACAACAAGATATGAACAAATACTTACGCGAAGAGGACACATTGAGAACTTGGATTAATGACAAGCACCATGATAGCATAAACCATAGGAAAAGCTTTAGGTGAAATCCAAACCAAGATCGCTCAAATGAAGAATCATGGGTTGAAAATATCTCATGATCGTAGAATTGATGGATTTAATTATCTCATTCTTGAAATAAAATATCTTCGAGACTCCTACACTAACAAGAAGGCTATAATACCACCTCAAAGGATAAAGGAAGAACAAATACACTTGGAAAAGCAAGAGAAAGGATACTTGAGGTTCTCCAACAAGAATCTTGAAGAACACTTGAGAAAGAATTGAAACCTTGTTGAACCACCATGAAGGACCTCCGTATACGAAAGAATGATGCTAAAATAACAAGGTGGAAAAGAATAAGATTATGACCTTGCCAAGATTTAGATGAAGTCTCACAAAGATACTTGATAAACTTAGAACTCCGGAAAAGAAAGATAAGTACTTGAGAAAGAATTGATATCATGAGTCCTCCGGAAGAAGAATTGAAACCTCTTGGAAGAAGGAAGGACAATAATAAGAATTATGTTATGCTCATCCTTCATCAAGTTTAATTTATGACAAGCAACGGATTAAGCATACAACTTATTCCTCTGAAAAGATTGAGGAGAGATATGAGCACAAACTAGAAGAAATCTTGAAAGAAGCACCGGTGAGAATTGAAATAAATGAGGCAACCAAGAATTAATGGAGATGCAAGAGAATGAAGAGATCATGATCCACCTGAAATAAAACTAGAACAAGGCACCGGATAAACGAGAGACGAACGAAGAGACAACAATTGAGAAGATTTGAGGATGAAAGCTGAAAGCTGAGAACGAAGAATCTTCTAAAATGATGGCCTTCGGAGGAACGAGAAATAAAAACAACTCAGAACTGCACCGGATAGCACGAAAGGGATACTCACGATAGAAACAATTGAGAGGAAAACATGAAGCTGAGATGATAATCTTCACAAGAATGGAGCAAGATTGAGAATGATGACGAGAAACAACCCACGAATAACTGAGACACTCTGGAATAAAGAATAATGAAAGGTTGAGCCAAGTAAGAGAATTAATTCAAATAGAACTTGAAGAAGGGATATGACTGATGAAATTCATACTTACGTCATAGTTGAAAAGAATTAATGATCTCTGGGAAACGATTAAAAAAGAGCCAGGAAAGATCCTGGGAAAGAACCTGTGGGTTATGGGCCCACTCAAAGAAATCACCATTGAAACAATTGCTAGAACGAGAGATATTGCACCGGTATAAGAAAACTAGATGAGGTTAGCACCTCGAAATAAAAGAAGGAATTGAAAGCAAGAATTTCTGAGATAACTTCAGCACTCCGGATAGACTAGAGAGAAATGAACAACAAGATAGGCTGCCCAGAAACTCCAACATGGGAAAGAATTACAAGGATGAAAAGGATATGATGACACGGACAACTGAATTAAATTCACCGGTAAGGAAGACAAGAATGAACAAATATGACACGAAACTGTTGAGAATCTACACAATAAATCCCCAGCTACGACAGGAAGAAGGGATAGCGGAAGCACAATGAAATGAATGCGCTTGGATGAAGTCCAATCACCGAAGAAAGAGGGCGGAGGGCGGGGAAAAACAAAGACGACTTGGGACAGAAGAGACGAACTCCGGATGAAAAGAGAACGATCTTGCAAAAACTGGAAAGGATTGAATCCACTTGGAGAGAAACACACCGGTTCAATGGAATTGATACGACGATCTGACTGAGCAAAGAATTTGCATTCCCATAAAAATATGAGAACACAGATTAGGAAAGATCTGAAATCACTACTTGACATCGAAGCAACTTGAATTACCATATTCAAGAAAACAAAGGGTGCGGCTTGCAATTAGCCAGAACAAACTCATGAGAAAGATTTCGTCCGATATTTTCGTGGACAGGATCGCACGGGCACGATTTACAGAAGCCATCAAGTGCAAGGCAGTGCACCTGACATACGAAGCGTCCCCGAGTCGTAGCAAGCTACAAGGACTCTTTAAGACACAACGTGTACCGCTGTAAGTCGACCGTGAACAAACGAATCCACTAGATGTCGAACCCCAACCTAACATCATGCATTTGTTGGAAGATTGTCCTATAAGCAACTACTTGAATTCCCACCTATGAATTCCCGAAATATCTGGTCATGCAATCTGGTACACGGATACAAGGAGTAATAATCACACAACTCCTATACTAACCCGTCACTTGTATCACATCCGTCAACACAGGACCAGAATCTCGGACCTTCATCTACAACAGACCCTCGTGATCACAACGATACAAAGTATGGCAGTACTCCCGAACAATCTGCACCAGTACTGGGGACATCGGGGTTATCTCGCCACTACTAGTATTGAAGCAATTACGAACATCCTTCGTTCTGAGATACTAAGAAATCTGAATGATAACGATGTGCTCGAGAATCCCCTGGAGCTCAACTCCCCGGAAGAAGATCAAGTCAGACAGGAGGCACCAAGACAGAACTCCGTCACATCGGCATCATATAGATTCCAAGAATATCCGCGTGATCCTAAGAATATTTTGAGTGGGAAGAGGAGTAGGATAAATTATTACGTCAAGACTCCTCACCAGAGCATAGAAGAGGAGAAAAAAGAATCCTACTCTCCGATATATAACTAAGACTCAAATAGTTTTTCACTAGACTCGACTCGGCCAAGTTCGATAAATCAAGGGGGCTCCTAGGTCGGTCCTTGCTCTGATACCAACTTGTCACGCCCAAGATGCGACCCTATCCTCAATTTGGCACGAGGGCCTCGTCAGGGATAGAAGCGCATCTCGTCGTGTCGCAAGAATGGATATCGTTACAAGTACATGTACTGAAAAGAAGAGATATATAGAATTGGCTTACACTCGCCACAAGGTACATCAGAGTCACATCAGTACGTTACATAATCATCAAGAGTAAGAGCAGGGTCCGACTACGTTCGAAAGTAAACGACAAAAGAAGAACGACGTCCATCCTTGCTATCCCAGGCTGCCGGCCTGGAACCCATCCTAGATCGATGAAGAAGAAGAAGAAGAGGCAACTCCAAATGAACAATCAATGCGCTCGCGTCATGTAACCTTTACCTGAACCTGCAACAGGTGTTGTAGTAATCTGTGAGCCACAGGGGACTCAGCAATCTCATTTCCAAAGGTATCAAGACTAGCAAAGCTTAATGGGTGAGGCATGGTTAAATGGTGAGGTTGCTGCAGCGACTAAGCATATATTTGGTGGCTAACTTACGAGTACAAGAAATAAGAGGGGGAAGATATACGCATAACGGACGTCACTACAGATGATCAAAAGAATGATCCTGAACACCTACCTACGTCAGACATAACCCCACCGTGTCCTCGATCAGAGAAGGAACTCACGAAGGAGACAGTCACGGTTACGCACACAGTTGGCATGTTTTAATTAAGTTAACTTCAAGTTATCTAGAACCAGTGTTAAACAAAGCTTCCACGTTGCCACATAACCGCGGGCACGGCTTTCCGAAAGATTTAACCCTGCAGGGGTGCTCCAACTAGTCCATCACAAATTACCACAAGCCGCATAGAAATCCTCAATCACGAAGCTCGCGATCTCGTCGGATTTCCTAGTAGAAAACCTCAACTCCGAGATTACCCAAAGCATCACCGGAATCCCGATGCACAAGATATCTCGTCAAAGGTAAAACTAATCCAGCAAGGCCACCCGACGTGTCGACGATCCCGATAGGAGTCGCGTACCTCGTTCTCAGGACACGGCGGATGAGCTAGACGTCGGGATCGCTAAACCTCCAGGTGACCAGAGGGGCGCCGGACATCGCTCAGGTGGGGCCAACACTCATGAGGAGCACTGGCCCAGGGGTTGATTAAATTATCCTCGGGGTCCGGAAAGTCCCTATGCAATTTTATTAGGTGTTTAGGCAAATGTAGTACCAAAGTTGGGCCTTGCCAGACCAGCCTTAATCTAAAACGAATTATCAAGGGGGTCCCCATAACAACCCCGATCGTGTTAGGAGCGCTCATTTATGGAACATAACACCGGTAGCCCAAACTAAGGGGGCAAAGGTGGAACAAAACACCAGGCTAGAAAAGGTCGAGCCTTCCACCTTTTACCAAGTATATAGGTGCATTAAATTAAATAGTCATTTAATATGGTGATATAACAAGGAACCCATGTTTTCACATGGAAGCATCTGCATCTGCAACTAGCAACGCTATCAACAGGGTTAAGCAAGCAGTAACATAGCCAATCAGTGGTTTGCTAGGTTGAACAGGTTGAAGGTAATCATGGCATTGTTGAGAGGCTGATATTTAACAGGTGGTAGGCAACGAGACATAAACGATAGAAGCGATAAAACTAGCATGGCAATGATAGTAGTGGTATCTAGGGAAATGATCATCTTGCCTGAGATCCCGCTTGGAAGAAGAATGCCTCCGTGAAGCAGACGAACCGACGTAGTCGAACGGGTCCTCACAATCCGACACGCTTGCGGAATTCTATCGAGACGGGGAAACCGGAAACAAGCATCAACACACGATATTCACCACACGATGCACAACACATATGATGCATGACCTACTGAATCCACGCAAGTCACGGCATGACAAATCACACAATCAAACACTACACCTTAAGTGAAGTTCAATATGCACGAGTTGCATATTGACGAAACTCCACGTTAATTATTTAGTTCACTCCCGGTTATCTACACGGCAATATTAATGTTGTCAAACATGCAAGAGGTGAAGCGGAAATTAAACTACCTATCTAGGCATTTTAAATGAGATCGGAAATGACATATAGCATCTCCGGGACGACCTCACAAGTTAATTTACAATTCTGTCCAGATCTGAACTAATGCATATAATTAGTTCTAATACAGCAAAACAAATAGGTTCACGTGATTCTACGCGCCAAGGCAAGCAATCTACACATAAAGAACATCTCCAACGGAGCTACGGATCAAAAGATACGGACACCGCAAGATATGATGGCATGAATGCATTATGTGAGCAACGACGGCTACGAGCACTTCAACACATACAAACAGCACGAGAAAATGAAACTACACAAGATTCTAAGCAAGTTTCATGTAGGACACGATCAAATCGGAGCTACGGTTCGAAAACTACGAGCAAAACAAGAAAACACTACAATCTGCCAAAATCAGCCTCATAGCATTTTCTACGCCTCACAACTTCGGCTACACAACTCCGATATGCATAAGCAGGGCATGGCACGGAAGAGGGCAAGGAGCACTACTACAAACATCTAACCACAACTAGCATGGCAGCAAGGAGCACTAGGAAAAGAAGACACAAAAAGGCATCCCACACACTATTTCAGACTTAGTGAAAATAACACCTCCTGAAAGTGCAGCTTTCAGCCTGAAGCAATATTAACAGCAGCAAAACCTATAGCTACAGGCCTCCAAATGGCATGAAACTTAACAGCATGCTAGAGAAACCTAAGGGGAACAACTAACTCCATTGGGCCAACCTCAAAAGAGCTACAGATCACAAGATACAAGCAAGACAAGACAGCAACAAAATAAAACAGATTCCAGACTTAGAAATATTTCAGCTCCTCTAAAAACAGCACTATTCAAGCAACTTGAGGGCAGTCAAACAACACCTAAACATGCGTTTCTATTGCAACCAAAAATACCAGGGACTAAACAAAACATCCAAGATCAACTCTCTAGTTGACAACTAATTCGAACGGGGCTCGGAATAAATCCTACGAATTAAACAAAAGGGCTTCACGGTAATATATCTCGCGAACTAACTTACTCGAAAGCCAAAACTAATTGCACAGAAAAATCCCTGGGATTTTTCTACCCCGGAAACATATGTAATATGTGGGGTTTGCAACACAAAACAAAGCCACACATTAATGCGAGATAATACCTCTAAACGGGAAAATAAACTACCGGCAAAACCCTACACGGAAAAAAACGAGTGAACGCTCTAAAATACGCAGAAATATGGTCCCTAAAACATGGACATTAAATCTAAGGCATACGGGCAATCCGGATACGCACGAAAATTAACTACGGAATGGATCCTAGTTAAACAGCACGTAAAACGAGGCATTAGGCACTCTAACCAGCGTCAAATAAATATGCATGTTGGATAATCGTGTTCTACTCGCGAAGCTACCCCAAAACGATATATAACACGCGTCGTTCCGACTTATGGTTTAAAAGTTATGGGGGTTTAAGTAAATAGCTAAAACCTGAAAATAACTAAACCGAAAAAGAAAAAGAAAACCTAAATCTCTAACGGGCCGAGCTGCCTACCGGGCCGAAACTGGACATGCGGCATAAAACTAACATACGCTAGGGCGAGGGAAAGAGGCAGGGCGCTCACCACGGCCTAGGAGGCCGGCCTTCAGATGGGCCTGGGGGTTGGAGGAGAGCAGGCCCACGCGGCGCTGCGGTGGAGAGGTGGGCCGGCACTGTAGGCGACCGGGCGCGCAGCTAGGCCGGCCCACAGCGGCGGAGAGATCCCTGGCGAGCGGTGCCCGACGGGGCGTCGTCCTCCTCGACCACAGGAGGGGGCGGCGCTAGCTCTCCCGACGGTGGCTGGCAACGAGGCCACCGAGGCACCCGAGGCGGACACCGGCGGGATCTGGCGGCAGGGCCGGGGCGGCCGGACCTTCTCGCCGCGGAGGCAGCAGGGGGCGGACGCAGCTGCTCCCGACGACGGCTGGGCGAGGACGGGGCTCCGGTCGGCGGCGCAGGGGAAGGCCGGGCGCTCAGGAGGCGGCGGCGCAGTGGGGCTTCGCTTGGCGGCCGGAGGAAGGCGCGGGGCCCCGGCGAGGAACCGGCGGCGGCTGGCGGCACGCGCAGGCGCAGGGGAGGCGCAACGCGGATCTGACGCGGGGGCAGCCGGCGAGCTTGGGCGGCGGCGGCCGGATGGGCCTGCCCGGGCCCGATCTGGGCTCGGCGGGCCCGCGGCGGCTGGGTGAGGAGAGAGACTGTGGGGCGGCTAGGGTTTCGGGACGGCGCGGATCCCGAGGCAGGTTTAGGGGGAGGCTGTCCGAAAATTAGAAGGGGTCTATATATAGGCAAACCGGGGGGCTCGGTTGCCCGGAATTTCGTTCCGGATTCAACCGCGGGGTCGGATTCGGACGATTCCGAATGCGGGAACGGGTACGTGACCGTGTAGAGGGGTATCCGGAGACGAGAGGGAGAACGGGCGACGCGGCACGAATTTCAAAGACACCGACAGACGTCCGACGAGTAACCGAAGACGGTGCCGCTACGGGCGACCGTTCGGGTACCAGACGGTCTCCGATCACGACGAAATTCGACGGGCGGCCTCGCTATAACTAATTGCGACCGCGTGGCAAGTTTCACCTCGATCAGAGAGAGTTTTATGCACACTTTTAAAAACAGGGTTCCGATGGTGCCGCGGGCGCGTGTGTGTGCGGTCGGACTCAGAACGGACGAAGACGAGAACCGGCAACTACTAACGAATGCAAGTTGAAAATTGGCGGCAACGAAGATGCCGATGCAGTGCAGATGATGCGCATGATGCGATGATGATGCAACAAATAAAATAAGCCACATGACAAAAATGGAAATAGAGGGGAAGCTTCTAGAACGTCGGCATCGGGCTGTCAGATGTAGGTTGGCTTGGATCTTCCGATTTATCCTTATGTAATGCATCGAAGTGCCTCCACGCAAAACCATCTGAAGTGTGTACCAGCATCTTGTTCTTTTGCCCAATTTGTGCCTTGTCATCGGTCTGGCCGTCTCTCCGACCATGAAAAGACGTTGAAGTCTTGGTACGATTGGCAGATACCAAAGAACACTAATGGGGATTTTGGTCTGATTTTCTCACCCATGCCGTTGTTTACCACAATATACCTGGAAGAATTGCAAATGGGGCCATAGTTCAAGGATGCATACTCAAGCCTAAAAAAGGCACATCCATTCTCACAGGCATGTATCTTCTCATGGGGCATCTTAAGTACACGGAGGATTTTCTCTGACTCGTACAGGTTTTCAGGCAGTACCTGGCCTTTGGGTAGAAAGCGGCCAAATATCGTCATCATCGCGTCATAGCATTCTCTGCCTAGGTTGAATTGAGCCTTCAGAGCCATTACTTGCGCGATGGCATCCAGCTGACAAAGCTCAGTTTGCTCGTGGAGAGGACGTCTTGAAGACTCCAACATTTCATAAAAGGCCTTTGCAGATTCCTCCATCTCATCATCCGAATCCCGAGCATCATCAATGTCTTGCATCATGTCTTCAATCCCGGTACCATGCTCGTCGGTGCGACGATGAATCACCTCAGCTCTGGCACGTTGGTCAGACTCACCATGAATAGTCCACACCGTATAATTAGGCGTAAAACCCCACTTCTGCAGGTGTTTACCCATTTCAAACTCTGTCTGCTTTTTCTAGTTGTCGCAGTTGGGACAGGGGCACCATGTTTTTTGCTGGCCATTTGCAAATGCGGCTCTCCCAAACCCCCTGGTTTTTGTTAACCATTCATGGGTCATGTCTTTCTGACTAGGGTGACCAGTGTACATCCAAGCACGATCACTCATGTTGCCTAGCTACCTATGGGGGCACAAGAAATAAATATATAATTCATCATCTATATTCATAATCTAATCAAGTTTGTCAGTTTAATTACGTCCATGCAACCTACATGCTAATAGGTAAAGATAGGTCCTAATCCCACCCGAGTATGTGTAGATTGGGTTCGTTTTCCCATGCTCTCCTCCAGATGCGACGCAGAATTTCAGCAGCACCTCCCCGCTGTTCTCCTGATACACGTCGCGCCAATAAGCAAAGAGGATGTGTACCCGGGGAACAACAGGGGAGGCACTGACGAAATTCTGCATTGGATCCGGAGCACAACATACGGGAAAACAAACCCAATCTACACATACTCGGGTTGTCCATGGATAACGTTGGACAATTCTAAAGGATGGCGGTTATAAATATGGAAAGAAATGCATATTTGTAGATGTCGCCCTTTCGAACGGGACACACATACTGGTCACGCAGACTCATGATTGAAGAAACCTATAGCTAGAAAGTTTCATCAGCACGAAGACTGGGACAGAGCAAATTAAGGGATAGGAGGAGAAGTCATTTGTGCTCACCAACAAACGCAAGGGCGGAGCTCGTCCAACACACGTGGAGCTCGTCGAACAACTGCACATTGAAATTCACATCATCAACACAAATATGATGTTTTTATAATTAACATAATCAGAAAATATGTGACCTAACTCATAATTTACAAAACTATGACCTCATGGGCCTTTGGAAGGCCGAAAAGCACCTTCTCGTTCAACAGAAGGCAGAAGAGGTGTCGGGGGTCGGGGCTTAGTGGCGTCGGGAGTCAGTGCCGTCGAGGGTCGGTGGTGTCGGGTGTCGGTGGCATCGGGGGTCGGGGGGTTAGTGGCGTCGGTTGTGGGGGGTCAGTGGCGTCGGGGGTCGAGGGTCAGTGACGTCGGGGGTCGAGGGTCAGTGATGTCGGGTGTCAGTGGCGTCGGGGGTCGGGGGTTGGTGACGTCGAGCGTCGGGGGTCGAGATTCGTGGGTCGAGGGTCTGGGTCGAGGGTCAATGGCGTCGGGGGTCGAGGGTTAGTGGTGTCGGGGTTCAGTGGCGTCGGGGATCGGGGGTCGGGGGTCAGTGGCGGTGGGGGTCAATGGTCGGGGGTCAGTGGCGTTGGGCGTCAGGGGTCGGGGGTCGAGGGTCAGTTTCGGGGTGTCGGGGTTCCCTTTTCCTCTTCTTTCTTCTTCTCCTCTCTCCTCTTTTTCTTCTTCTTCTTCTTTTCTTCTTCATCATCTTCTTCTTCTTCTTCTTTCTCCTCCTTCTCCCCCTCCTCTTTGTCTACTCCTAGTCCTTTTCTTCTTCTTCTTCTTCTTCTTCTTCTTCTTCTTCTTCTTCTTGTTCTTCTTCTTTCTCTTCCTCCTCCTCCTCCTCTTCTTCTTCTTCTTCTTCTTCTTCTTCTTCTTCTTCTCCTTCTTCTTCTTGTTTTTCTCCTCCTCCTCCTCCTCTTCTTCTTCTTCTTCTCCTTCTTCTTCTCCTTCTTCTTTTCGTTCTTCTTCTAATTATTTTCTTCTTTTCTTCTTTTCCTTTTTTCTTTTTCATTTTTTTCCTTCTGCTTTTCCTCTTTTTCCTTCTAACCTAACTAACTAACCTAATTAGCCTAATAAACTAACCAAATAAACTAACTAAATTACCCTATATATAATTAAAAAAACTAACCTAATAAACTAATAAAAGTAATTAACTTTTTTAAAAAGAAAAAGAAGAAGAACTCACCGGCGGGGTGGTGTGGGCGGTAGTGGACAACGGCAGGGGGCGGCGGTGGCGGCGGACGACGGCAGGGCGGCAGGGGGCTCGCCCGCGGGGGTGTGGGGGGCTCACCGCGGGGAGGGGCTCTCGCGGGGAGGGGGCGCCGTGGGGTGAGGGGAGAGAGACAGTGGCCGTGGGGAGAGAGACAGTGAGCGAGGAGGGGGTTAACGGCCGTTATAGGGCGGCCCCTTTGTCGTCCGGCCCCCGACGGCAAAGGGCCCCATGGCAGACGGCAAAGGCCCTCGGATGTCCGACACGGTAGGCATGGGACCCACCCGTCCTCTTTGCCGTCTGCCCTGGGTCTCTTTGCCATGTGTCAGCCCTTTGCCGTTTGCCTTGTGTCAACTGATGGCAAAGAGGTTCTTTGCCATCAGCCAGCAGACGGCAAAGAACTGGATTCCAGTAGCGTTATTTGAACTCCATACATTTTGTGTGTTCAAAATACACCATTCAAAGGCACATCACAAATTTTCAACAATTTCTGACTTTATTTGATATTTTTCGTGCATTTACTTATTGGTTTTTGAGCAAATTGACCCTGAAATTTAAAAGCACAACAAATGATCTCTGAAAATGTTGAAAGTTGGCATGATATCATCATTTCACCCACATAGCATGTGCTAAAAAGTTGAGAGGGTTACGACAAAAATTGCATGCACTTTATGTACAAAATAGACAATCTCTTTCGAAGTATGAGGGTTTCGAACGAGAACTAATCTGTTACAAAGGAATTATACATTTTTGAACTTATTTGAACTCCATACTTTTTGTGTGTTCGAAATGCACCATTCAAAGGCATATCACAAATTTTCAACAATTTCTGATTTCATTTGATATTTTTCGTGCATTTACTTATTATTTTTTAGCTAATTGACCCTCAAATTGAAAAGCACTACAAATGAACTCTGGAAATGTTAAAATTTGGCATGGTATCATCATTTCACCCACATAGCATGTGCTAAAAAGTTGACAGGGTTACGACAAAAACTGGATGCATTTCGTGTACAAAACGGACAATCTCTTTCGAAGTATCATGGTTTCGAACGAGAACTGATGTGTTACAAAGGGATTTCACTTTTTTGAACTTATTTGGACTCCATACTTTTGTCTGTTAAAAATGCACCATTCAAAGGCACATCACAAATTTTCAACAATTTCTGACTTTATTTGATATTTTTCGTGCATTTACTTATTTATTTTTCAGCTAATTGACCCTCAAATTGAAAAGCACTACAAATGAACTCTGAAAATGTTGAAATTTGGCATGGTATCATCATTTCACCCACATAGCATGTGTTAAAAAGTTGAGAGGATCACAACAAAAACTTGATGCACTTCATGTACAAAACGGATTATCTCTTTCGAAGTATCAGGGTTTCGACCGAGAACTCATCTGTTACAAAGGGATTTCTTTTTTAAAATTTTTTGGACTCCATACTTTTTGTGTGTTCAAAATGCACCATTCAAAGGCACATCACGAATTTTCAACAATTTTTGTCTTCATTTGATATTTTTTGTGCATTTCCTTATTTGTTTTTGAGCTAATTGACCCTGAAATTGAAAAGCACTACAAATGAACACTAAAAATGTTGAAATTTGGCATGGTATCATCATTTCACCCACATAGCATGTGCTAAAAAGTTGAGAGGGTTATGACAAAAACTAGATGCACTTCGTGTACAAAACGGACAATCTATTTCGAATTATTAAGGCTTCGAACAAGAACTCATGTGTTACAAAGAGATTTCATTTTTTGAACTTATTTGAACTCCATACTTTTTGTGTGTTCAAAATGCACCATTCAAAGGCAAATCACAAATTTTCAACAATTTCCAACTTCATTTGATATTTTTCGTGCATTTACTTATTTGTTTTTGAGTTAATTGACCCTGAAATTGAAAAGCAGTACAAATGAACTCTCAGAATGTTGAAATTTGGCATGGTATCATCATTTCACCCACATAGCATGTGCTAAAAAGTTGAGAGGGTTACGACAAAAACTGGATGCACTTCGTGTACAAAACGGACAATCTGTTTTGAAGTATCAGGGTTTCGAACGAGAACTCATCTGTTACAAAGGGATTTCATTTTTCTAACTTATTTGAAATCCATACTTTTTGTGTATTCAAAATGCACCATTCAAAGGCACGTCACAAATTTTCAACAATTTCTGACTTCATTTGATATTTTTCGTGCATTTACTTATTTGTTTTTGAGCTAATTGACCCTGAAATTGAAAAGCACTACAAATGAACTCTGAAAATGTTGAAAGTTTGCATGGTATCATCATTTCACCCAGATAGCATGTGCTAAAAAGTCAAGTTCCCATATCTCCTATATGTAACCATAGTATGTGTATTTTTCCCATTCTCGTCTGTAGCATCATAGCAGACACCACTGTTTTGGTTGGTCCTCTTTTTATCTTGGGCGGTCGTGTAAAATGTATTCCCGTTTATCTCGTACCCTCGCAAATGTAATACAGTCAAAGAAGGTGACGCGGCTAACAAGTAGAGTTGATCTCCAACAGTGTTGTCATTCATGAGACGTGCTCGCAACCAACTGCCAAAAGTATCCATGTGTTTTTCTTCAATCCAGGAGATAGCCTTCCTCGGGAACTCGGAGCGTACAAAATTCTTGTGCTCCTCGATATACGAAGCCACGAAGGTGGAACTTTTTAAAACTGTGTAGTGTATTTCAGTGAAAGAATGTCCGTCCCTACATATCACTGTTTTCTTTCCTAGTGTGCCTTTTCCACTCGGTCTCCCCTCATGCCGCGATTCAGGAACACCAATCGACTTAAGGTCACGAAGAAAGTCTACCCAGAACCCAATGGCCTCCTCTGTTCCATAGCCCTTGGAACTACTTCCTTCTAGCCTAGCACAATTATGAACATATTTCTTCAAGACTCACATGAACCTCTCGAAGGGGAACATATTGTGTAGAAATATAGGACCGAGAATGGAAATCTCGTCGACTAGGTGAATGAGGAGATGCGTCATAATATTGAAGAAGGACGGGGGGACAACAGCTCAAAACTGACAAGACATTGGACCACATCCTTATGTATCCTTTCCACACGTTCTCGATCGATTACCTTCTGAGATATTGCATTGAGGAATGCACATAGCTTTATAATGGGTAATCGAACATTTTCGGAAGAAGCCCCCTCAATGCAACCGGAAGCAACTACGTCATAATCACGTGGCAATCATGAGACTTCATGTTCTGGAATTTTTTCTCTGCCATATTTATTATTCCCTTTATATTAGACGAGAAGCCAGTGGGGACCTTCATACTGCTCAGTCATTCAAAAAAGATTTCCTTCTCTGCTTTGGTAAGAGCGTAGCTGCTTAAGTATTGATGCACTTTATCAGTCTTCTTGTCGTATGGGAATTTATACATTGCTGCTCCTCCCGTGCTTCTGTTGTATCTTTTGTCTTCCCATACACTCCCAGGAAGCCTAGCAGGTTCACGCAAACATTCTTCGTCACGTGCATCACGTCGATTGAAGACCGGACCTCTAGGTGTTTCCAATAGGGTAGCTCCCAAAATAAAGATTTCTTTTTCCCCATGGGCACGTGTCCGGTAACGTCGTCTTTCGGAACAGATTGACCGCCAGGACCCTTTACAAAGATTACAATTTGATCCAAATCCTTGACCATAGCCAATAACTCATCACCATTAGGGAGGTTAGGCTTCTTCCGGTGATCTGCCTCACCGTTGAAATGCTTGCCTTTCTTTCTTACGGGGTGATTGGTCGGAAGAAATTGACGACACCCCAGGTAGACGACCTTCTTACATTTTTCCAAATATGTACCTTTATTCTTATCTAAACAGTGTGTGCGTGCATTGTATCCCTTGTTTGATTGTCCTGAAATGTTATTAAGAGCAGGCCAATCATTGATGGTTACGAACAACAATGCTCATAGGTCAAATTCCTGATGTTTGTGCTCATGCCACACACGTACACCTCGTTTGGGCCACAACTTCGAAAGTTCATCAACTAATGGCCTTAGGTACACATCAATGTCGTTGCCGGGTTGCTTCGGTCCTTGGATGAGGACTCGCATTATAATGTACTTCCGCTTCATGCACAACCAAGGAGGAAGGTTGTAGATACATAGAGTCATGGACCAGGTGTTGTGACTGCAACTCTGCTCCCCAAAAGGATTCATGCCGTCTGTACTTAGACCAAGCAATAAGTTCCTTGGGTCATGTGCAAAGTCCGGCCACTCCCTCTCGATTTTCCTCCACTTCGACCCATCTGCGAGGTGTCTCAACTTTTTCCCGTCTTTCTTACGTTCGTCTTTGTGCCATCACATAAACTTGGCATGCTCATTGTTTCTGAACAGACGTTTCAACCGTGGTATTATAGGAGCATACCACATAACCTTAGCAGGAACCTTCTTCCCGAGGGGCTCGTCATCGCCCTCAACATCATCAGGGTCATCCTGTCTGATCTTGTACTGACATGCAGTGCATACCGGGCATTTATCCATATTCTCGTACTTCTCACCGCGGTACAAGATGCAGTCATTAATGCATGCATCTATCTTCTGCACATCTAGTCCAAGAGGGAAGATAGCCTTCTTTGCTTCGTACATAATCTCGGGCAATTTGTTATAATTTGGAAGCTTCGGCTTCAATATTTTCAGTAACTTCTCAAATCCCTTGTCAGATAAACCAGTTTCTGCCTTCCATTTCAAAAGTTCCAGTGTGGTACCGAGCTTTGTGCTGCCATTTTCGCAATTTGGGTAAAACAACTTTTATGATCCTTTAGCATCGCCTCCAATTCCAGCTTCTCCTTTTCTGTATCGCATTCTCTCTTTGCATCAGGAATGACCTGACCAAGACCATCAACGGGCTCATCTGATGCCGGTTGTTCTTCACCTCCTTCTTATTCATTGTCTTCCATTGTAGTATCACTGTATTCTTCAGTGAACATAGGATAGTTGTCATCATCATCTTCTTCTTCATTGTCTTCCATCCTAACCCCTCTTTCTCCGTGCATGGTCCAACAATAATATGTGGGCATGAAACCTCTCTGAAGCAAGTGGAGATGAATGTTTTTTGAGCTAGAGTACTCCTTCACGTTTCGACAGCCAACACATGGACAAGGCATAAAATTATCCACTTTGTTTCCCCCAGCCACATCGATAAATTTATGCAGGCCTGCAATAAATCTAAAACCACGTCATTCATCGTACATCCATCGCTTCCGTGCATCGATCTAGCATCATACATGAATAGTGAAATAACCACCCTACATTAACACATGCAATATTTTTGTATCAATTACAAATGAAAAGGATAAGGTTGCTAACCTCGGTCGAGGATACCATTTTGTGTGAACTTAAGTGTGACTCGGGCATTAATCACCATATATCCATTGGCGGTTTATCTGTATAATGAAATTAAGTATATAAAAAAACCATTGCAGAACATCATGAATAGAAAAATGACCAAGTTAATATAAGTTCATCATCACATTAAAACCAAAGCACATTAGTGATCAAATGTTATTATTGAAAAAATAAATACATAAAGTTCTCTCATAAAAAACATACAACTATGTAAAACATTTGAATGCAACAACAAATGCGATCAAAATCGCAACTAAGGTAACAATTGACCTAACAGCATAATGATACCAAGCCTCTTTATTAATGGCATATTTTCTAATATTCATAATCTTCAAGCGTATTTCATCCATCTTCAAGCGCATTGCATCCATCTTCAACCGCATCGCATCCATCTTCATCTTGCGATCATCGACGACATGGGCAACATGCAACTCCAGTTCCATATTCTTCTCCTCAATTATTTTTAATTTTTTCTTCAAGTAATTGTTTTCTTTTTCAACCAAATTTAACTTCTCGACTAGAATTTCTATGTGGGTTGGAACTTCCGGTGCACATACCTCCTAGATTAAAAAATATATGTCACGTTGGTCGTCATAATTGTCATAAACACTAAGTAAAACAAATATTTATAAAAGATAATATATACCACATCCGAATCATAGATAGGACAAGGGCCGACGGAGGCGAATACCAAAACCATCGCACTATATAATAACAGAAAATAACGAAAGTAAGTAATTTATACAAGTATCTATCTAAATCATACAAGTAAGAAATTTTTTTTCTTTTAAAAAGAAGACAAGAACAAGAGGCTCACCATGGTGTTGCTCGCGACGAGATCGGCGCGGGCGATCGACAACGGTGAGGACGGGCACGGGACACTTGTGTAGTTGGTGCATGGCCAAACCTAGACAAATATTGAGGAAAATGGAGCTTGGAGGTCGAGCTTGGAGAGGAGAAAGCTTAAGTAGTTTGGCTCGGGCATTTCATCGAACACCTCATGTGCATAAACTGGAAGGGTGGCAAGAGCATGGCATGCACACCTCAACAGCCAAAAAACAATGGAGAGGGTGGCAGGGCGAGGGTATATATAGGCAACACTTTAGTCCCGGTTTTAGACAAAAACCGGGACTAATAGCCTACCAATTAGTCCCGGTTCTGGCCAAAAACCGGGACTAATGCTCCACGGCACGCCACGTGGCAGTCGCTGGATCTTTAGTCCCGGTTTTTGCCTCGAACCGGGACTAATGAGATGAATCGAACCGGGACCAATGCCCTCGCATACTGAACCGGGACCAATGCCTGGCTTTGGTCCCGGTTTATTTTGAACCGGGGCTAATGTGGTTTTCGGCTTCGGCCGAAAGACCCATTTTCTACTAGTGATCATGGTAGCTGATGTTACATAGCACGTGAACAACCTTTGTGTTTTCCTCCTCTAATCTTTGTTTTCTAGCTCTTATTAGCTAAAAAATATAAGTTCTGTTATATATTCATTGGTGCAGAACCTAGAACTAGAAGCTCATTGACATTATTCTTATCACACATATGAAGGATTGTGCATACAACTTGCAGCGTTGGAGTCAACATCTTGTTGGTTATGAGTTTTGTCCATAAATTTGAGGACATTGCATGGACATTTATATATGTTTAAACATTCTTCAGGGTCTTGACTTAATTTCTTTTTATGCTGTAAAATAATAATATGTTGGACTGTAAAATAATAATATGTTGGACAATAGTACGTAGTATCGATTATGTAGTCAAGTTTATAAAAGTCAAAGGATTACCAGGAAAGGAGGGCAAAAGTTTAGGGCATGTTCAACTCCATCCATTAACGGAAATATATACAAGAATATTCAGCAGCGATGACATGATCAAACATGCCAGTTGCACCACCCGTACTAAACTTGATTTGTTCTCCCAATATGAAGTTTTAATATTCTCTGTACAGTACAACATTCCTTTGGCATGACGACTATGGTTGATTAGAGGAGGAAAACAGAAAAGAAAAAACCAAAATCATAGAACAATTGTTTTATGGTATTTTTTATATTAATATAATCAAAATTTAAGTACAAATAAGCAGAAATAAAATGTAAATAAGAATAAATTTACAGTAGAAAAGGGAGATAATGCTGCTTGATGGGAAGTATTCTAAAGATATATGTTTGATACTTTCCCTCCATGAAAGAGATTAGTCGAGGTTTTCAGAGTCCTGATAAGAAAAGAACTATTTGGTGTTTCTCTATTGTATTTTTACCCCTAAAATAATTATGCTCCCTATTCAAATTTTTTAACATGTGTTTCTTGGTTGAACCAATAAATAAATGTTAAAATGTCTGGCATTGGTAGGAAAGGGATGTCCAAGTAGACACAAGAGAAATTTCTCCTTGTATTGTTGAGATTAGTGAAGCTGAGTCTCCTCCAAAGAATACAAATGTCCTCAATAAATATTTCTCCTTTGACCTCTGCACCTGCAAATAGACACCTCGATGACGTGCTAAATCTTGTGGTCTCATATTTAAAGCCATGGCCCATGTGCGCACAAGGGAACAAATTCCTTTTACTTCTTTATGGCTCCGGCCGAGGTATTTCTACTATCTATCCCTCAAAAGAAAATAATGAAAAAAGATAATGTGTATTCTTTTTTATAAATTAACAAATTTTTAGCAATATCACCAGGCCAAAGGTTTGTCAGTCACAATATTTAAAATTCAAGTTGACCCAGCAAATTAAGATTCTTGAAGTTTGACTTCAAAAGTTGTGGTTGACTGGAGCGAAGGGTAATTGAGAATTTCTATTATTTCTTAGTGGGAGTGAAGATGTTCATTCTATTCATATCTGAAATCACAAAGCACATGAAGATCCTTTCAATGTATGGTATTTTGGTTGTTCATTAGTTGGACTTTCTTTTTTGTCTTCAAAATATACATGCCTTCATCGTACTTTTTGCTATACACGTTCGGTGTCCATGGTCAAGTAGGCTTTCATTTGTTTGTATTCACGTGCTAAGAAAATCACTCTTGCACACAACTCTTAATTAACTATTGTAGCATGTGTCTTATCTTCTATTTTAGAAGTCAATATTTTACTTTGGTTCTTCAACATTTAGCATATTTAAGCCGAAAAACTTGAAGCCAGGCATGTAAAATCATGCAAGTTTTAGATGGTTGGTTTCCTTTCCATGATTTCAATTTGTTGTCAAATATTGGTTTTGGATATTTCTTTGCATGGTATAACTTTTAACTATTCTCCGTCACAATGACAAAATCGGAATCAGAGTTATTTTTCTTCTTAGGTAGCAGTTTGTCTATTCTTATAACCAAGCACATTTACCATGTTCTATATTTTGCTGCCTGCTGCCATTAGATTAGAGGATACTAAGATCCAAATATATAATGTGTTTTATGTTTTTTGAAGGATAATATAGTTTTTTGTTGGTGATGATCCCTGCATATGTGATTTATTATTTCATGTGGGCAACCATTAAGTGGGGACTCAAATAAATATACATATATTCCATCCTTAAAAGTATGTGTAGCTCGCTAACTTGAATTGTTAGGATTCCATTGTGGCTAATGAGATGAGAGGTGTAATAGTGATACAAAGATGGGCATTAGGGGAGCACAGGTGGTCCCATATGGTGATTTTCTCTATGGTGATGGGAGTTGTGGAGAAAGATGTGATTTGGTCAATATGAAAGAGGAGTAACAATATCAAGCATGCTGAGAAATGCGGGTCAACATCATCATCCCTCCATCACCGGAGCAGCAAAACTTGTGTAGTAGACAGTCAGAAAGTCATCGTGCTTAGGCCCCATAATACCAGTGCACCAGAACAGCAACCACCGCCGATGAAGAATAGCATAGATCAAAAAATTCCAAACTGAAGACACGGGTATGTAGATGAACGAACACATGCATACTATTGGGGAAGCGTTAACAAACGGGTATGTAGATCACACGGCAGGAAGCGTTAAGAAACGCGGTTGATGTAGTGGAATGTCTTCACGTCCCTCGAACCGTCCCACGAACCGTCCCACGATCTGTTCCGATCTAGTGCCGAACGGACGTCACCTCTGCGTTCAGCACACGTACAGCTCGACGATGATCTCGGCCTTCTTGATCCAGTAAGCAAGACAGAGAAGTAGATGAGTTCTCCGGCAGCGTAACGGTGCTCCGGTGGTGGTGATGATCTACTCCTGCAGGGCTCCGCCCGAGCTCCGCAAAAATCTGATCTAGAGGTGAAACTGTGTGGTTTAGGCTAGAGTTGCACGTGGCAAAGTTGTGTCTCAAAAAGCCCTAAAACTCCACTATATATAGGACGGAGGGGGAGGGGTTAGCCTTGAGGGACAAGGCCCTCAAGGGTGCGCCGGCGCTAGGAGAAGGAGGACTCCACCTCCAATTCGGTTTGGGAAGGAGTCCTCCTCTTCCTTCCCACCCCCCTCTTTCCCTTATTCTTTTTCTTTTCTTTTGGTATTTTCTTATGTGGCGCCATGGGCTCCTTGGGCTGACTCCACCAGCACACTAAGGACTTGTGGTGCCACCATAGGGCCTTGGGCTCACTCCCGGGTGGGTGGGGCCCTTCCGGTGAACTCCCGGAACCCATTCGTCACTCCCGATACACTGCCGGAATTGCCCGAAACTTTCCAGTGACCAAATGAAACCATCTTATATATCAATCTTCGTTTCTGGACCATTCCAGAACCCTCGTGACATCCGTGATATCATCCGGGACTCCGAAAAACATTCGGTAACCACACATATAACTCAACTATACTAAAACATCATCAAACCTTAAATTTGCAGACCCTGCGGGTTCGAGAACTATGTAGACATGACCCGAGGCACTCCTCAGTCAATATCCAATAGAGGGACCTGAATGCCCATATTGGATCCTACATATTCTCCGATGATCTTATCGGTTGAAACTCAGTGTCAAGGATTCATATAATCCCGTATGTCATTCCCTTTGTCCTTCGGTATGTTACATGCCCGAGATTCGATCGTCGGTATCTGCATACCTATTTCAATCTCGTTACCGGCAAGTCTTTTTACTTGTTCCGTAATACAAGATCACGTGACTTACACTTAGTCACATTGCTTGCAAGGATTGTGTGTGATGTTGTATTCCTGAGTGGGCCCCGGGATACCTCTCCGTCACACGGAGTGACAAATCCCAGTCTTGATCCATACTAACTCAACGGACACCTTCGGAGATACCTATAGAGCACCTTTATAGTCACCCAGTTACGTTGCGACGTTTGATGCACACAAGGTATTCCTCCGGTGCTAGTGAGTTATATGATCTCATGGTCATAGGAATAAATACTTGACATGTAGAAAACAATAGCAAGAAAATGACACGATCAATATGCTACGTTCATAGTTTGGGTCTGGTCCATCACATGATTCTCCTAATGATGTGATCGAATTATCAAGCAACAACACTTGCACATAGTCAGAAAACCTTGACTTTCCTTGATCAACTGGCTAACCAACTAGCGGCTTGCTAGGGACATTGTTTTGTCTATGTATCCACACATGTATCTATGTATTCATTTAATACAATTATAGCATGGATAATAAACGATTATCTTTAAACAGGAAATATAATAATAACTATTTATCATTGCCTCTAGGGCATATTTCCAACAGTCTCCCACTTGCACTAGAGTCAATAATCAAGTCCTCACATCGCCATGCGATTTACATTGTAATATATCTAACACCCATACAGTTCTGGTGTTGATCATGTTTTGCCCATGGAAGAGGTTTAGTCAGCGGGTCTGCTACATTCAGATCTGTGTGCACTTTGCAAATATTCACGTCCTCTCCTTCGACGTAATCGGAGATGAGGTTGAAGCGTCGTTTGATGTGTCTGGTCTTCTTGTGAAACCTTGGTTCCTTTGCTAGAGCAATGGCACCAGTGTTGTCACAGAACAGAGTTATTGGATTTAGTGCGCTCGGCACAACTCCAAGATCCCTCATGAACAGCTTCATCCAGACACCCTCATTTGCTGCCTCCGAGGCAGCCATGTACTCCACTTCACATGTAGAATCTGCTACGACGCTTTGCTTGGAACTGCACCAGCTTACCGCACCCCCATTAAGAATAAATACGTAACCGGTTTGTGACTTAGGGTCATCCAGATCGGTGTCAAAGCTTGCGTCGATTTAACCCCTTACGGCGAGCTCTTTGTCACCTCCATAAACGAGAAACATTTCCTTATTCCTTTTCAGGTACTTCAGAATATTCTTGACCGTCGTCCAGTGATCCACTCCCAGATTACTCTGAAACCTGCCTGCCATACTTATGGCCAGGCTACCGTCTGGTCTAGTGCACAACACTGCATACATGATAGATCCTATGGCTGAAGCATAGGGGACGGAACTCATCTATTCTCTATCTTCTGCAGTTGCTGGGCACTGAGTCTTACTCAACTTTATACCTTGTAATACTGGCAAGAACCCTTTCTTGGACTGATCCATTTTGAACTTCTTCAAAACTTTATCAAGGTATGTGCTTTGTGAAAGTCCTATCACGCGTCTCGTTCTATCCTTATAGATCTTAATGCCTAGAATGTAAGCATCTTCTCCTAGGTCCTTCATAGAGAAACTTTTATTCAAGTGATCCTTTATGCTCTCCAAAAATTCCACGTTGTTTCCAATCAGCAATATGTCATCCACATATAATATTAGAAACGCCACAGAGCTCCCACTCACTTTCTTGTAAATACAAGATTCTCCAACCACTTGTATAAACCCAAATGCTTTAATCACCTCATCAAAGCACTTATTCCAACTCTGAGATGCATGCACCAGTCCATAAATGGATCGCTGGTGCTTGCACACTTTGTTAGCATTCTTTGGATCGACAAAACCTTCGGGTTGCATCATATACAACTCTTCCTTAAGAAAACTGTTAAGGAACACCGTTTTGACATCCATCTGCCAGATTTCATAATCAAAAAATGCAGCTATTGCTAACATGATTCGGACGTACTTAAGCATCGCTACCGATGAGAACGTCGCATCATAGTCAACTCCTTGAACTTGTGAAAAACCCTTTGCCACAAGTCGAGCTTTATAAACAGTCACATTACCGTCTACGTCCGTCTTCTTCTTAAAGATCCATTTGTTCTGAATAGCCTGGCAGCCTTCAGGCAGTACTTCCAAAGTCCACACTTTGTTCTCGTACTTGGATCCTATCTCGGACTTCATGGCCTTGAGCCATTTGTTGGAATCCGGACCCACCATTGCTTCTTCATAATTCACAGCTTCATTGTTGTCTAACAACATAATTGATAAGACAGGATTACCATACCATTCAAGGGCAGTACGTGATCTTGTCGACCTGCGAGGTCCGATAGGAACTTGATCCGAAGTTTCATGATCATCATCATCAACTTCCTCCTCAACCGGCGTTGCAACGACAGGGGTTTCCCCTTGCCCCGCGCCACCATCCTGAGGGATTAGAGGTTCGACAACCTCATAAAGTTCTATCTTCCTCCCACTCAATACTTTTGAGAGAAACTCCTTCTCAAGGAAAGCTCCGTTTTTAACAACAAACACTTTGCCCTCGGATTTGAGATAGAAGGTATACCCAACTGTCTCTTTTGGGTAACCTATGAAGACGCACTTTTCTGCTTTGGGTTCCACCTTTTTAGGCTGAAGCTTTTTGACATAAGCATCACATCCCCAAACTTTAAGAAACGACAACTTCGGTCTTTTGCCATACCACAAGTCGTATGGTGTCGTCTCAACGGATTTTGATGGTGCCCTATTTAAAGTGAATGCAAATGTCTCTAAAGCATAACCCCAAAATGATAACGGCAAATCGGTAAGAGACATCATAGATCGCACCATCTCTACCAAAGTACGATTACGACGTTCGGATACACCATTACATTGTGGTGTTCCAGGCGGTGTCAACTGTGTAACAATTCGACATTGTCTTAAGTGAGCACCAAAACCGAAACTCAGATATTCACCCCCACGATCAGACCGTAGGAACTTGATCTTCTTCTTAAGATGATTTTCAACTTCACTCTGAAATTGCTTGAACTTCTCAAACATTTCAGACTTGTGCTTCATCAAGTAGACATAGCCATATCTACTCAAATCATTAGTGAAGGTGAGAAAATAACGATATCCGCCTCGCGCCTCCACACTCATCGGACCGCACACATCGGTATGTATGATTTCCAATAAGTCACTTGCACGCTCCATTATTCCAGAGAATGGAGTCTTGGTCATCTTGCCCATGAGGCATGGTTCGCAGATGTCAAGTGAATCAAATTCAAGTGACTCCAAAAGTCCATCGGAATGGAGTTTCTTCATGCGCTTTACACCAATATGACCTAAGCGGCAGTGCCACAAAAACATGGCGCTATCATTGTTAACTCTAACTCTTTGAGTCCCAATGTTATGTATATGTGTATCATCGCTGTCAAGATTCAATGTGAACAATCCCCTCACATTGGGTGCATGACCATAAAAGATATTACTCATAGAAATAGAACAACCATTATGCTCTGACTTAAACGAGTAACCGTCTCACAATAAACAAGATCCATATATAAAGTTCATGCTTAACGGATGCACTAAATAACAATTATTTAAGTTCATAACTAATCCTGATGGTAACTGAAGTGAAACTGTGCCGACGGCGATTGCATCAACCTTGGAACCATTTCCCACGCACATCGTCACTTCATCTTTCGCCAGCCTTCGTTTATTCTGCAGTTCTTGTTTCAAGTTGCAAATATGAGCAAAAGAACCGGTATCGAATACCCACACACTACTACGAGAGCTGGTTAAGTACACATCAATAACATGTATACCGAATATACCTGATTTTTCCTTGACCGCCTTCTTAGCAACCAGATACTTTGGGCACTTGCGCTTCTAGTGACCCAGTGATGACCCACAAGTATAGGGGATCTATTGTAGTCCTTTCGATAAGTAAGAGTGTCGAACCCAACAAGGAGCAGAAGGATATGACAGGTGGTTTTTATCAAGGTAATATCTGCAGACACTGAAATTATCAGTAAGAAGTGGTTGTGTGGTGAGATGATTTGTAGCAAGCAACAAGTAACAAAAGTAGCAACGGTGCAGCAAAGTGGCCCAATCCCTTTTGTCGCAAGGGACAAGCCTGGACAAACTCTTATAAGAGGAAAAATGCTTCCGGGGACACACGGGGATTTCTGTCAAGCTAGTTTTCATCATGTTCATATGATTTGCGTTCGTTACTTTGATAGTTTGATATGTGGGTGGACCGGCACTTGGGTACTGCCCTTACTTGGACAAGCATCCCACTTATGATTAACCCCTCTCGCAAGCAGCCGCAACTACGAAAGAATAATTAAGACAAAGTCTAACCATAGCATTAAACTAATGGATCCAAATCAGCCCCTTACGAAGCAACACATAAAATAGGGTTTAAGCTTCTGTCACTCTAGCAACCCATCATCTACTTACTACTTCCCAATGCCTTCCTCTTGGCCGAAATTATGGTGAAGTGTTATGTAGTTGACGTTCACATAACACCACTAGAGGAAAAACAACATAGAACACATCAAAATATCAAACGAATACCAAATTCACATGACTACTATTAGCATGACTTATCCCATGTCCTCAGGAACAAAAGTAACTACTCACAAAGCATAAACATATTAATGACTAGAGAGGTAATGAGTAGCATCAAGGATCTGAACATAAACTCTTCCACCAAGTAATCCAACTAGCATCAACTACAAAGAGTAATCAACACTACTAGCAACCTTACAAGTACCAATCGAAGTCGCGAGACGGAGATTTGTTACAAGAGATGAACTAGGGTTTGGAGATGAGATGGTGCTGATGAATATGTTGATGGTGACGAGTCCCCTACGATGAGAGGAGTGTTGGTGATGACGATGGCGATGATTTCCCCCTCCGGGAGGGAAGTTTCCCTGGCAGGATTGTCCTCCCGGAGCTCTAGATTGGTTCTGCTCAAGTTCCACCTCGTGGCGGCGGCGAATCCACGAAAAAGCTCCTCCCTAATTTTTTTCTGGACGAAACCCTTCATATAGTAGAAGAGGGGGGGCAGTGGGCCAGCAGGCTGCCCACAAGCCCCCTTGGCGCGGCCAGGGGGTAGCTGCGCCAAGCAGGCTTGTGGCCACTTGCTCGCGCCACTCTGGCGCTTCTTCGGCCCAGTATTCTTTATAAATCTGGAAAAATCCTCGTTGATTTTTACGGCGTTTGGAGATGCGCAGAATAGGTATCTCAACTTTGCTCCTTTTTCAGGCCAGAATTCCAGCTGTCGGCATTCTCCCTCTTCATGTAAACCTTGCAAAATAACAGAGAAAATGCATAAGTATTGTACCGTGAAGTGAAATAATAGCCCAAGAAGCGATAAATAACAACATGAAAACATGATGCAAAATGGACGTATCAACTCCCCCAAGCTTAGACCCCGCTTGTCCTCAAGCGAAAGCCTAGCTCAATAAATATGTCCACATGTTTAGGGAGAGAGCTGTCGACAAAACAAGATACGAACATGCATGCATCATGATCATGATCAGAACAACAATACCAACATATAATCTCTCATGCTAAAGTGATAATTCCTTCACAAAGTAAAGCATGGATCAAGAACCTTACCGAGAAGTAACAACCAATAGCCTTTAGTCATTGAAGCAATTGCAATTTATCACAACATCAGAAAGATTCAAATAAGAGCTTGTAAAGAAAATCCACAAACTGAATCATTCTTTCGTTCTCTACAATTGCTACAACTCAAGTGGTACTCATGAGATCAAAGTTTCACCTGGACACAGAGAAAGATAGGGGCTTACAGTTTTGCCTCCCAGCTGCTTACCTCAAGGGTAATGTCAACAATAATAATTCATGAATACTTACTTCCAAGTTGACATATGAGTATAGATCTTTCCCAAGCATATGACGTTAGCCAAGATATAGGCGAGATAAAGAATTGGTGAAGATCACCATGACTCTTTCAAGGGCAAAAAGTAAAGGTACAAGATAGGCCATTCGTAGAGGGAAGCAGAGGTTGTCATGCGCTTTTGAGGTTTGGATGCGTGTCCTCTTAGTGCGGAGGAACGTCACTTTATATTGCCTCTTGTGATGAAGAACTTTATTATGCAGTCTGTCGCCTTTATGTCTTCCTCATCACAGGTTCGTACAAAGCTTATTTTCCACACACTAATAGATCATACATATTAGAGAGCAATTTTTATTGCTTGCACCGACGACAACTTACTTGAGGGATCTTATTCAATCCATAGGTAGGTATGGTGGACTCACGTGGCAAAACTGGGTTGATGGTTTATGGATGCACAAGTAGTATCTCTACTTAGTGCGGGAGGTTTGGATAATGTGAGGTGGAAGCAATCGTCACATGCTAAGGGATCTCTAATCATATAACATTGTTCGGAACCAAGCAAACAAAATTCATTATGTTGTCTTCCTTGTCCAACATCTACTTCTAAGCATGTAATAGTTTAATGAGTGTTCACAATCATAGATGGTGTCAAAGATGATGTATTTACATGTGAACCTCTCATTCTTTATCACTTCCTATTAATTGCAACAATGACCAAGGTCTACGTTTGTCTACCCTCAACAAGTTTCAGTCAACATTCTTTTTATATGTGAAACCATCACTTCCCATAAGATCATTACATGATCTTTCATGCTTTTGTTCTATTCTCACTCTTTTGATCATGGCAAGAGGCAAAGCCCTTCAACTAAGACACTCTTTATTATATGGCTCACGAGCTCGAATACATCGGGGGTTGACTCTGTGACAACATACCTTCCCCTACAATGGCACCAGAAGAATGCTGCTAGCACTCCCCGGCAACGAAACTAGAAGAATGTTGTTGACGGCCCACCAGCGCGTGGGATCGTAGCAGTTTTCGAGGGTAGAGTATTTGACCCATATTTGTTGATTCGGCAACAGGAGGTGAGAGGATACTCTCGAGTATTAGCAGCTGAATTTATCAGATTCAACCACACCAGAAAGATTAGTATCTACAAGCAAAGAGTCAGCAGCAAAGTAATAGGATAACAACGGTGTCAGAAACGATCTGTTGACGGCAGACTATTCCTAACTGTCGTATGAATGGCGCCAGAAGTTGCCCGTTGACGGAAATTGTCTGTTCTCGGCAATGACCAGCGAATCAAAATTGTAGCAGGTAGCAGCAGTGTAACGAGTAATAGCAGTGGCAAGGAACAGCAGTAGTGACAGCAGTAGCAAGTAGCAACAGTAGGAGGCGACAGTAGTAATAACAGTAGCTGCACAGCAAGACAAGTAACAGTAGCAGTAGGACAAACTCAAAGTAAATGGGTCGGTGATTTGTTTGGATGATATTCATCATGCAAAAGTTATAACACGGAGAGATATGTGGCTAGCTCCCGTTCGTCAATGTGATGTAGGCATGCATTCCGTGTGTCGTCATACGTGCTTAGGGAAAAGAACTTGCATGACATCTATTGTCCATCCCTCCCGTGGCAGCGGGGTCCAAAAGGAAACTACGGGATATTAAGGTTCTCCTTTTAATAAAGAACCGGACCAACGCATTAGCACTTGGTGAACACATGAACTCCTCAAACTATGGTCATCACCGGGAGTGGTTCCGATTATTGTCACTCCGGGGTTGCCGGATCATAACACATAGTAGGTAACTACAACTTGCAAGATCGGATCTAAAACACACATATATTGGTGACAACATAATAATTTCAGATCTGAAATCATGGCACTCGGTCCCTAGTGACAAGCATTAAGCATGTCAAAGTAGTAGCAACATCAATCTCAGAACATAGTGGATACTAGGGATCAATCCCCGTCAAAACTAACTCGATTACATGATAGATCTCATCCTACTCATCACCGCCCAGCGAGCCTACGAATAGATTACTCACGAATGACGAACAACTTCATGGAATTGGAGAGGGAAGAAGGTTGATGATGACGATGGAGACGATTTCCCCTCTCCGGAGCCCAAAACGGACTCCAGATCTGCCCTCCAGATGAAGAACAGGATGTGGCGGCGCCTCCGTATCGCAAACGCGACGAAATTTTCTCTCCTAAATTTTTCTGGGACGAAAGTGAACTTATAGAGCTGAGATTGGGGGCGGCAGAGCCACGTGGGCCCCACAAGTTTGCTAGCCGCCACCAGGCACTACTGGAATCTGCTGGTTTGCCCACAGCCAGAGCTGACGGCAAAGGACAGTTTAGCTGATGGCAAAGGCTTTGCCATCAGTGAGCTGTCGGCAAAGGTACCGGCCAAGATTTTATCGGCAATCACCTTCTTTGCCGACAGCTGGAGCTCCACCGACGGCAAAGACTTTGCCATCAGCTTTGTAGCACGGGCTGACGGCAAAGAGCAGTGGCGGCAACGGCGCAGGCCGAGCTCCGTTAGAAGGTTAACGGCAGGCTTTGCCCACAGCCGTAGAAAAGCTGACGGCAAAGCCTCTCCTCTTTGCCCACAGCCGTAGAAAAGCTGACGGCAAAGCCTCTCCTCTTTGCCCACAGCCGTAGCAAAGCTGATGGCAAAGCCGAAACCCCTAGGCGCCCTAGGTCCCCTCTTTGCCCACAGCCGTATTAGAGCTGACGGCAAAGCCCCCTTGGCCGCCTCTTTGCCGACAGCTGAAGCCCAGCTGATGGCAAAGCCAAGAATTTGGTATTGCCAGGATACACAGGCTGCCGCCACGTGTCTTCTTTGCCTACAGCTCACTGACGGCAAAGCCTTTGCCGTCAGTGAGCTGTAGGCAAAGACCCTCTCTGCTTTTTTTTATATTTGTTTTCTGTTAATTCCCTGCATTTGAAAAACATAGATACAAACAGCAACATATATATATTGAATCTGCCCCTAAACAGCACCACAAGTGCATCACAAAGTGCAAACAGCACAACACAAGTGCAAACAGCACGAATATATGTCATTAAAGTGCAAACAAGATCACAAAGTATTACAAAGCATCACAAGTGCATCCACAAATACAATTGCATTACAAAGTTCATCTAGGACTACACAAGTGCATTACAAAGTCTCGAGCATCCATCCATATGCCATGCTGCTTTATCAAAATCTGCATAATGAGAAAGAATTTAGAAGAAGAATACAATAAGAAAGAAGTTATCTAAATTAAGCTAAGCAATTAGAAGAAGAAGTGGAAGAAGAAGAATAAGAAGAAGAAGAAGTGGAAGAAGAAGAAGAAGAAGATAGAGAAAAAGAAAGAAGAGAAGTTATCTTTTTCTCCTCTTTCTTCTTCTCTTATTTCTTTTTCTGTAATGTGGTTACATTTCTAGACTTTAGTTTCACTTGTGTGCGCTTATGATTCTTTTGTTCCTAGGTACCATTTAGACTTGTGCAAAAATGTTTTGGTCATACGTTTTCTCCTGAACGAATTTGTGAATTGGCTTTTTAGTGATCTGAATCTGCTGCTGATCTGTATCCATTTGTGTGCGTCTATGGCTGCTGCTTCCAACAACATTTCCTCAGGCAATGGATGCAATGATGCCGAAGAATCATATCAGTGTGAACAACATGTGCCAAGAGGATGAGTTTGAATCTGGTGACGTGGTGGTCTTGGGGTATTGGCTGAGAGGAGATCTGGATGGACACAGAGGTGAGCATGCTAATAACCTGTTTACTGTAATTCGACGCCCCTTGGATTGATGGAGTTTGAATCGTACTCAACAGTCCATACTTGTGTCATTTCTAATTGTAGTTCCTAATTACAAGGGTGAGCAGCAGTAGCGAAGCATAGTGGAGGATGTTTCAACAAAATAAACTTAGATAAAGTCGTATTGAATTAGTAAAGTACTATGCCAACTTAGCTTCCTTTTGAGCAAAAGGTTTTGTGAGTATCCACACAGGTCTGCACATAGTTTTCATGGAAGATGGTCCGTGCTTCTTGTCTTTATATGATGAACATGTAGTTTAATGCTATTATCTAGGTGAACAGAAAGTATAATTAATTTGATATTCCTTTTAGTACATTTTTTGTCTTATATATATATTCCCTGAATTAAGCTCATGGGCCAATATCTGTTCTGCACATTACACTAAAAAAATACTTTTTAGCAGCAGCAATATGACATATGTAATCTCAGCTAGGTTGCTTACTTAGTGGCCAAACCATGCATTACTTTCTAAGTTTCACATTAACCGTGTTTCCATGCACATCACCCTTTATTTGTTGGTTATGATCTCATGGATGATTTTATCCATCACCAAATTTGCACAGATATGCAAAAAATATATTTTTTTCTTCATTTTGAGATTAAGATTCAGTCTCAATACTAGAGTCCAATGGAAAGTTGAGCTTAGATGATTGCATATGAAGTAACCTTTGACCTTTACATCTAGCTTTTCTATATTACTTTTTTGTGTTTAGGAAAACTGGAATCAAACTTCAGCGGGTTAGAAGTGGTGCCATTGTAATTCATATTTGTTTGATCTAGGAAAACTACCGAGGCCGACTACTATCAGCTATGACATTTTGACAATTACATGTAATGTTCAAGTTCGGTTTACTTTCCTGGTTAGTGATACCAAACAAGATCCATCCTCTTGAATTGATGGTTGAGAATAATATCATGACAAATTGCTGCCTAGAATTCTACAGCCAGGTGCCCAGGTGTGTTTTTGTTTCCCTGGCTTGCTTTTCTTCCTTTGCACAGCAACGCGCGGGGCATCATCTAGTAATCTAAGTTGATCTAAACAATAAGAAGAATAAGAAGGAGAGGAATAACTTACCAAATGCCAGGAAACGAAGGAGAAGCTGCATCTCCGTTGGTCGCTGGGTTGCTAGGGCTCTCACCAGGAGAAGTAAAGGGATCGTGGGATTCAACTCTTGAATGATGCTGCAACAAGGCAAGAGTTAAAATATGTGGTTAGCACGGCAACACACAATGGTATAAGACCGTGCAAGGTTGGTCATTGAAAGGGAACTCACCGTTCCCACCGGAGAAGGCATCGGCGGAGGGGGCGGCAAACCTTGCTTCTCACACATAGCCTGCAAATTAGTTTTCGAGGAGTCAAAGAAATAGCCTTGTTGCGTCTCACATAGCCTTGCTTCTCACACAACTGACTTACCGTAACGAAGTCGTGCATGGCCTTCGCATGGGCATTATTGCGTGCCCTCTCCTCGTCAAGCAACCTCTGCGTATTCCGGTCCCTCTCCTCCAACAAGAGCCTGGTGGCCTCCCTCTCCTTCATAAGTGCGGCCTGCAACCCCTCCTCAAAAGGAATTTTCATCATCCATCCAGGGACAAAAGAACGAAAGAAATAATGAAGAAAACTAACCTCGATGGCAAGATCAACTGGCCTCGCGCGTTGCCGTATTGCAGGAGCGGAGCTCGTTTGCCTCGACTTGATCTGAGATAGAGTCTCAGTGATAGGGACGAAGCCATCACACATGGCCAGCGTGCCATGACTCTTACCGCCACCAGAGATCATTAACGACTCTGGATCGATAGGATTCTGGCTCGGGTCAAAGTCAGGCCCGCGCAGCTGTTTGACCACCTCAGAATAATACGTCATCTTGCTGTAGGCGGACAGGCTTGTGTACGCCGACGGCCCGTCCCCCTCAGAATATGCCTTCGCCGTCTTGTACGAGCCCTTATGGGCCATGCTAAACGCGGCGTATCCCTCAGGCTCGGGCTGGTTATTGTGTTTGGCCTACACGAAAAGACAAAGAATTAGTACAACAAAAATCATGAACGAACGAATTATTGATGAAACAAAACAAGGCACACATACCCATTTTTTGGCGTATTGCTTGATGTTGGCATTGCCTTGGTGGTGTGGCACACCAACCAATTGGGCACGACGGTCCTTGGCCATAGTGTGGGTGCTCAACCAAGCCTCTGTGCACCACCTGTCCACTATCATCTCCCAACAATCCATCTTATCGGCCAACCATCTCGGGGGCACCTATGAATGTAAGTTAATGAAGAATGAAACTAAGTATTATAACTAAATAGACCTAACTAGCCCTAAGAATTGATCTTTGGAATGTACATACCTCCATGTACTCGGTCTTATCAAGGAAAATCTTTCGACATTCAGTCTTTGTCTTCGGCTCCCCTTGCTTGGCGTATCCACATATAAAACAATATAAAATATCAATTCATCAAGTATGTTAAATTAATTATGGCCATTTTTTAATCATGGTTAATACATTGGGATGCACGGCATGCACACCTACCAGCTACTAGGTAAAGATGGGTCCTAATCCCACCCGAGTATGTGTAGATTGGGTCATTAGCCACTGCTCTGCTCCCGACCCAACGCAAAATTTCGGCAGCACCTCCCCGCTGTTCTCCTGATACACGTCTCGGCAACTAACCGAGAGGATGTGTATCCGGAGAACAACAAGGAGGAGCTGTCGAAACTCTGCATGGGATCCGGAGCAAAGCGTGGGAAACGACCCAATCTACACATACCCGGGCTGTCCATGGATAACGTTGGACAATTCGAAAGAATCACCATTATAAATATGCAAATGCATGCATATTTATGACAGGAACCCTTTCGAACGGGAGACGCATATTGGTTACGCAACACCTTTGCATTTTAATACTAAAAATACCTAGCTAGATAGTGTCATCAGCACGAAGGCCGGAACAGAGCAAAATAAAGGGGGTGGAGGAGGAGTTAACAAATGTGCTCACTTTCGAATGCAGGGGAGGTCGTCGAAAACCAATCCCTCGCGGAGAAGCTACTGCACATTTAAATGCACTCAATCAACACAAGAAATTCCTACATTAATTAGAAATTAGGAGCCGTTAATCTGGTGGGACCAAGTTATTACGGTGTAGATTACTCTATATAATATGAAGTTTGCAATATATATTATGTTATTTTTATACTATGGAAATACCAGATATTTCCAATTCAATCTCTCACATATCCGTTTTTGTCAGTTACGCATCCCTCACGTATCTCTATCTCAAAAAATAATATCTCTAACGTATCTCTCTCTCTCTAGGCATCAGACTACCAATGCATTTATATTGGCATAATTTACATCGCGTGTCTATCCTCTCATTATATAAGGGGAACCGCTAGGCATCAGACTACCAATGCATAGCTTCCCATCAAACCAGGCCATTGGATCAAAACATCTGGAGCGTTGGATGCATTCCTGTAACAGCGCCGGCACCTGCCTTGGTAATTGTTGAAACGAATCCTTTATTGTCAATTCCTTCCATATATCTTATGTCCCTAAAATCACGTATGCACACAGCATGGTCGAGTCCTAGGATTGTTAGCTACGTGCAAGGGGCTCCACTAATTGAGATTTTGTTTGTTGTAAAAACTTCCATGAAGCGCGTACAATATTTTTTTAAACATATACAATCTGCTATAGACTTTGTGCTTCGAAACTGGATAGGATTTGTTTTTTGAAATATAACAGTTTGTTTCCGAGACAACGAACTGTTTTTCCAAGGATATGAAATTTGCTTCCATTGCGATTTAAATTTGCTTCAATCTGAAAATTATTTCAGTGCAATGGTTTATTTTCAACGCAGCAAAACAATGTTTCGTGGAAACGAAAAATTATCTCAATTGCTACTGAGATTTGCTTCATAGGTTCATGCTTCCCAGATTATTGATTTACTGAAATTGCATGCTTCATGATTTCTAGGTTCCTCTCGACTAAACACTTAAAAGTTGGATTCAGTAGGGTTCTTCCAATGTTATAGTTGTAAGCTTCGTAGCCATTTTTTCCTCAACATATGTATAATTTTGTTTTTTGAATATTCATGACTGACTCAATTCATCCTAGGATGTTCAGATGTCCAGGTGAAAACAATAATAGGGCTGTAGCTGGCATGACAAAAGCAACAGCAACACAAAAGTTTCATTGTCAATGTTGGCCAGAATGGAATGTAGTCAGTAGTGTTTACTAGTATGCAATTGCTTACCAGAGTTCATTCTAATTTAGACCACCTGTTTTGTACCACACGGGAGGAGACAAGGAGCCAAGGGATGTTAGGCCAGTCAGCATGTCGAAATTGACGATCCAGAAAGAAAAAAAAGGTTATGAAGGACCAGTTCAACAGTCAAGTCTTTTTTCCTGGACCCATTTCAGCAGTCAGGTTACTTTCACAAACCAGTCCAATGACCAGGTCCAAAAGTGACATTTGTACATACATACATACCGTAAAGTACCGGGTACTATTTCTTTTCCAAGGAACACAAGTCTCTGAAAATTCAGGGACAACTTAATTTGGCCCAAAGTGTAGTTGATTGCACAGTAAAGAATGGTCGTGGTTTTCAGTTTCTCCCAACCACACCGCACAAAAGATCAAACACAGATGACAGCACTCAGCTACCAAAGAGAAATAAATACTTTTATGTTTATCACAGCATCCAACACCCAAGCTGACGATTTCAGATATCCCAAATATCTGATAGCAGTAGCTCTGTGGAGAGCTGGAGGAAGAAGCAGTTGGGAGGCCGAACCTGGCGCGGACAAGAGGAGGAGGAGGGGCCGGGGCCGCGGAGGAGAGGAGGAGGAGGGGCCGGGGCCGGCGGCGTCGGGCGGGAGGGCGGCGGGGGCCGGGCCCGGCGGCGCCTGGCGGGGGGCGGCGGGGGCCGGGGCCGGCGTCGGGCGGAGGGGGCGGCGCAGCGCTGGGCGGCGCGAGGGGCGGCGCGAGGGCGGGGCGGCGCAGCGCTGGGCGGCGCGAGGGCGGGGCGGCGCGAGGGCGGGGCGAGGAGAAGAAGAGAGCTGCAGCGCGGGGCGAGGAGAAGAAGAGAGTTGCAGCGCGTGCACGGCAAAGACAGGTCACGGGGGGATAAGGCAAAAAAAAACGGTGGCCTCTTTGCCCTCAGCCAGCTGTCGGCAAAGACAGCCGTTAGTCTTTGCCCTCAGCTAGCTGTCGGCAAAGACAGCCGTTAGTCTTTGCCCTCAGCCAGCTGTCGGCAAAGAAGGCCCCCGTTTTTTTTTCCTGGCCGAGGCGGCGACTGGGTTAGCCCCTATGCCGTCAGCCTTGCTATGCCGACAGCTTTTTTGTCCTTTGCCGTCAGCTGGCTACTGGCTTAGATAAAGCGGACGGCATAGATTTTATTTGCCGTCAGCCCTTCCTATGCCGTCAGCATTTATTTTGGCTGAGGGCAAAGGCTCTTTGCCCTCAGCCCCGTAAAATTGCTGACGGCAAAGCTTAAAGCTGTCGGCAAACTAGCAGATTCCAGTAGTGAGGGGGTGGCGGCTATAGGGCTTGTGGCCCACTGGCCCACCCCCTTCGGTGGATCTTTGCGCAGGTATTTTTCATATTTTCTAGAAATAATATCCGTAAATTTTCAGTACGTTTGGAGAACTTTCATTTCTGCACAAAAACAACACCAAGGCAATTCTGTTGAAAACAGCGTCAGTCCAGGTTAGTTCCATTCAAATCATGCAAATTAGAGTCCAAAACAAGGGCAAAAGAGTTTGGAAAAGTAGATACGATGGAGACGTATCAACTCCCCCAAGCTTAAAACCTTGCTTGTCCTCAAGCAACTTAGTTGACAAACTGAGAGAGAAAGAAAAACTTTGACAAACTCTATTTGATCTTGTTGTTGCAACTTTGACAAACTGAGAGAGAGAAAGAATTTAATTAAGATCACAAGTTAACCACATAAGCAAGTGACACAAAGGTCTCACGGTAAACTAATATCAATGGCATAATCAGCTAACGAGCAAATAATAATGAGTTTCAAATACCAATACTTCAATCAAAACAAGCATGAAGCAATATGAATAGGTGGTATCTCGCTAGCTCTTTCTGAGACCACAAAACATAAATGCAGAGCACTTCCAAAGATCAAGGGCTGACTAAACATTGTAATTTATAGCAACGAAGATCTAGTCATAGTCATACTTAATATCAATCAAAAGCAAAGCATAAAAATGACAAAGGTGCTCTCTAATTGGTGCTTATAAAAGAGGAGGATGACTCAACAAGAAAATAAATAGACAGGCCCTTCGCAGAGGGAAGCATTGATTTGCAGAGGTGCCAGAGCTCAAGCTTTGAAAACAGAGATACTTCCTCCGTTTCGGTTTATAAGTCATCTTACGAAAACCAAATAATCCCAAAACACTAAGGCACGATGCATTAACTTTCACCTCATTTCTTGTTTTTTGACTTGAATAAAGGAATCAACCAATAAGAGACATGGGGCGTTTATGTTTTTAATGACTTAAAACTAACTAGCACAACATGCATTGGTCAATTCATTGCATGCAATGGTATTAATTAACAAGTTAACATTAATTTCTCTTGTTTTCCTCTCCGTCTTGGTTCCGGTGCACAACCTAAGATGACTTATAAACCGAGACGGAGGGAGTAATAATTTTGGATGGCATGCTTTCATTGTCAACGCAATGACCAAGAGTTCTCAATATCTTCCATGCTACTCATGCTATAGGCGGTTCCCAAACAGAAAAGTAAAGTTTTAACTCCCCCACCACCAATCAATCACACTCCACGGCTAGCCGAATCCTCGGGTACCGTCCATACTAACATCAATCCGGGGGGAGTCTTGTTTTACAGTTATGTTTTCGATTTAAGCGTGGAACTGGGCATTCCAATTACCGGCCCCTTTCTCGTGAATGACAGTGAATAAACACATGTCGAGGATAACTCTCCTAGCATGGAAGATACCAATAGCCCCATGTCACCACATGAGCGGTTCGGGCATGCAAAACAGATTATTTCTTGAAGGTTTAGAGAGTGGCACATGCAAATTTACTTGGAACGGCAGGTAGATACCACAAATAGGTAGGTATGGTGGACTCTGATCGAAAAACTTTTGGGTTTATGGAAGTGGATGCACAAGCAGTATTCCACTTAGTACAAGTGAAGGCTAGCAAAAGACTGGGAAGCGACCAACTAGAGAGCGACAACAGTCATCAAGATGCAATGAGTTTGACTAACATTGAATGCAAGCATGAACAGGATATAAATCACCATGAACACGAACATCATAGAGGCTATGTTGATTTTGTTTCAACTACATGCATGAACATGCGCCAAGTCAAGCCACTTGAATCATTCAAAGGAGAATACCATCCTATCATACTACATCATAGTCATCTCAAAATCTATGTTGGCATTCAAGACAAACCATTATAAGCTCCTAGCTAAATAAGCATGGCATCATAAACTATGATCTCTAAGTTGTCATTGCAAACATGGTTCTCTCACAACAAAGTTGAATCTGGGATGACAAGCTAGTCATATTTACAAAAACAAAATAGATAGAGTTCAGACCAGCTTTTCCAGACTGAGTCACTTCATCATATATCATCATTATTGCCTTTCATTTGCACGATCGAACGATGTGAACAATAATAAGAGTGCTCGTGCAATGGACTAAGCTAAATCTGCAGGCAAACACAAAGGAGAAGACAAAGTAATATGGCTCTTTGAAAGCTAAATAGGTATGCATGCAAGAACCACTAAACGTTGTAACCAATATCTTCTACCTGGACCCAAAGAAAAAGAAAACTATTTACACGGGAAAGCTCCCAACAAGAAAAATAAGAAAGAAAAATATTTTTGGGTTTTTTTAAAAGGACACAAAATAAGAAAACAAAAATAAACTAGCATGGATAATACAGTGGCAAAGTGTAAACACCGGCTAACAAAGTGAAAGCATAAGCATGAATGTAATGTCGGTGAGAACACGTACTCCCCCAAGCTTAGGCTTTTGGCCTAGCTTGGTCTACTCCCATGGATGGTCCTCGCGAAACCCAAAATCATAATGGGTGTTATACGGGAGTGCTGCAGCCACCGCCTGAATAGCTGCTTCACGAAGTCTAGCAGCCGTCGCCTCCCTCTCATACTCCTCTGCCTCTCCTATGGTGATGTAGTATCTTCATTTTACCTGAAAGTCAAAGAAAGCAGGAGCAGGAAGGGTAATATGGAAAACACGCTGCTAGTTAAATATCAAGCAGTATAGGAGGGATCCATAGTCCCTCTCAAGGAACTGGTAGCGTGTTAGAGCGACACGATCAAGATAGGCTGTACGGAGAGGAGGGTCTTCTGAACGGATGGATACTCCAAGAAAATTTGCTAAGCGTGTAGCATAAATTCCACCAAAGAAATCCCCCTCAATGGCATTATTATTCAGCCTCCTTGCTATTATAGCTCCCATATTGAAGCTCTTGTCACCTGTTACTACGCTCTTAAGGATACTGAGGTCGGAAGCGCATAGGTGACAGTGTGCAACCTTGCCGTTAATGCACCTACCTATGAAGAGGGCAAAGTAGTGCAAGGCAGGGAAATGAATGCTTCCTATGGTAGCTTGCGTGATATATCTAGTTTCGCCAACAGTTATACTGGAGACAAAGTCTCTGACCGAACACTTAGAAGGATCATTAATACTACCCCCATCGGGTATCTTGCAAATCCTATTGAAATCCTCCAAATCCATGGTGTAGGATTTATCGTACACATCAAACAGTATGGATGAGTCACGGCCAACTGAAAATTTAAATCTACGCACGAAATAGGCAGTGAGCATAGCATACTTTTCACATTTATCTGAGAGGAATTCTTCTAACCCGGCATTGCGGACAAGTGTATCAAACTCATCCTTGAAACCTACTTCGATCATGAACTCATCGGAAGGCCATTCACATGGTTGTACCGGTGCGTCCCTTAGTTGATAAGGTTCGGGCTCCCGAAAAGAAAGATGGGGACCCTTCTTACTTGAGGAACCACCATGAAACTTCCTCCGGAACATAATTTCATTTTGCTGAAATTTTTGAAGTTCAAGAGAAAAGTGAATGAAGACCATCCACACCTTGTACCAACTACTCCTACTAGTGCCTAGAGACTGTATCACGCGCTAAAACTATGTGGGACCACCTAAAATCAACACTTCTAGCTCAAGAACAGGGTCACCAAGGTAGCAAGAATACGCGAAGGATAAAGCACTAGAGCAAAAACTAATTGGACAATGGAGGAGTCACTTACCAAGGAGTAATTTCCCCAAAACGGTTCGGAGAATGGTGCTTTGAGCAAGGAGATCGAAAATAACAGCCAAATGAGCAAGAACACGGGTTTGAGCTGCGAAACAATTTTTTCTGGAGGTGGAAGAAAGTGATGGGAGCTGGAATGAGTGGGGGGTCCCTGTGGGCCCCACAAGCTTGCTAGCCGCCACCAGGGGGCGGCGGCTGCAGGGCTTGTGGCCCACTGGTCAGCCTACCAGGTCAGCTCTCAGGCCCAGTATTTTTCAACTATTCCAGAAAAAATCATACTAAATTTTCAGGACCATCGGAGAACTTTTATTTTCGGTGTATTTTTCTCCGGGACGCTAAAACAGAAAACAGGAAAAACTAAACTAATTCTATCATTTTTCTTCAGAGCAACAGAAAATGAAAGCTGAAAACAGAGGTATGTGACTCTTTGATTCATCCATTTCACGGTCGTCGAAAGAAATCCGTCAATGGGGTTGATCAAGTCCTCATGACAAAACCTTCTCGAATCGCAAGAGAGAACGGAGAATTTTCGAATAGCCACTGATTGTTCTGCTGTGTATCCCTTGCAATGGCGCCAAAAATAGTTGTGTTGACGACACCAGGAATCCTTCAGCTACAGCTATGCCTTAAGGGACTTTCTAGGCAAGTATGCAAAGGATTTCCCCCGTGGCCTTGGAGCCTTGCGTCAGTGTTCCCTCGAAGCGGAAAGGGTGATGTAGCATAGAGACCGTAAGTATTTCCCTCAGTTTGAGAACCAAGGTATCAATCCGGCAGAAGAGTATCTCAAGATCCTGCACAAACACAAAAGCTTGCACCCAACGCTATGAAGTGGTTGTCAATCCCTTATAGATTGTTTGCCAAGTGAGAACTGAAAGCAACAAAGTAACAAAGCAAAGTAAAAGCAGAGATGTAAACGATGGATGTGGATAGACCCGGGGGCCGTAGTGGTTACTAGTGGCTTATCTCATGAAAGCAAGTAGACAGTGGGTGAACAAATTACTGTCGAGCAATTTATAGAACTGTGCAGAGTCGTGACGATATCTATGCAATGATTATTTCTATAGGCATCATGTCCAAAACAAGTAGACCGATACTTTCTGCATCTACTACTATTACTCCACACGTCAACCACTATCCAGCATGCATCTAGTGTATTAAGTCCATAAGAACAGAGTGACGCCTTAAGCAAGATGACATGATGTAGAGGGATAATCTCAAACCAATGATAAAAACCCCATCTGTTTACCCTTGATGGCAACTGCTTGATGTATGCCTTGTTGCCCCTACTATCACTGGGAAAGTTCACCACATGGCAGAACCCAAAACCAAGCACTTCTCCCATTGCAAGAATCATAGATCTATTGGGCAAACAAAACCCAAGACTCGGAGAGACTTACAAGGATATCAAATCATGCATATAAGAAATCAGCAAAGTCTCAAATATATATCATAGATAATCTGATCACAAGTCCACAATTCATCGTATCTCGACAAACACACCGCCAAAGAAGATTACATCGAATAGATCTCCATGAAGATCATGGAGAACTTTGTATTGAAGATCCAAGAGAGAGAAGAAGCCATCTAGCTACTAACTACGGACCCGTAGGTCTGAAGTGAACTACTCACGAGTCATTGGCGAGGCGATGATGATGATGAAGAAACCCTCCACCTCCAAAGTCCCCTCCGGCAGGGCGCCGGGAAGGGTCTCCAGATGAGATCTTGCGGAAACGGAAGCTTGCGGCGGCGAAAAGTATTTTCGAGGCTCCCCTGATTTTTTGCGGAATATTTGGGAATATATAGGCGCAAGATCTAGGTCAGGGGCGGCCAGGGTGGCCACAAGCTTTCCCACTGCCGCCTCCCCCCTGGTGGCGTGGTGGGAGCTTGTGGGCTCCCTGGAGCCCACCTGACTTGGCCCAAAGGCTCCCTAGTCTTCTTTCGTTCGGGAAAAAATAATTTCGGGGTTTTTCTTCCGTTTGGACTCCGTTCCAAAATCATATCTGAAAAGAGTGAAAAACACGGAAAAACAGGAACTAGCACTTGGCACTGAATCAATAAGTTAGTCCCAAAAAAATATAAAAAGATACATAAAACATACAAAGAAGACAACATAACAGCGTGAAACCATCAAAAATTATAGATACGTTTGAGACGTATCAGCCACTAAGTCACCTCAATGGGGATATGTATCTCCCCAACAAGCAAATCATACTTCATCTTGACACGAGGAATAGGGCATTCAAAGCTCCCAATAAGAATCAATGAAGTCTTTTCGGTAGCATTGATCCAATGTACTTGATATCGTTTCTTCGGAAAGTGCACTGTGTGCTCATTACCGTTGACATGGAAAGTTACATTGCCTTTGTTGCAATCTATAACAACCCCTGCATTGTTTAAAAAGGGTCTTCCGAGGATGACAGCCATGGCATCGTCCTCGGGAATATCCAAGATAACAAAGTCTGTTAAGATAGTGGTGTTAGCAACCACAACACGCACATCCTCGCAAATGCCGATAGGGAAAGCAGTTGATTTGTCGGCCATTTGCAGAGAAATTTCAGTGGGTGTCAACTTATCTAGTTCAAGTCTACGATAAAGAGAGAGCGGCATAACACTAACACCGGCTCCAAGGTCACATAAGGAAGTTCTTACGTAGATTCCTTTAATGGAGCAAGGTATAGTGGGCACTCCGGGATCACCAAGTTTCTTAGGAGTTGCACCTTTGAAAGTGTAATTGGAAAGCATGGTGGAGATCTCAAGATCTGGTATCTTCCGTTTATTGGTCACGATATCTTTCATGTACTTGGAATACACACACATTTTGAGCATATCAGTTAACCGCATCTGCAGAAAGACAGGTCTTCTCAGCTCAACGAAGCGCTCAATATCCTCATCATCCTTTTCCTTAGATGGCTTAGGAGGAAAGGGCATAGATCTCTGAACCCATGGCTCCCTTTCTTAACCATGCTTCCTAGCAGTGAAGTCATTCTTATCCCTTAGGTTGTGGGTTATCAGGATTAACCGCAGGTTCAATCTCCACATCCTCATCATTGCTAGGTTGAGCACTATTATGAACATCACTGTCCATATTGTCACCAGGTTCATGTTCATCACCAGATTGTGTTTCTGCATCAGATGCATAAATATAATTAGGTTCTTCGGGTGTGACAGTATTTGGTGAACTAGCATGTAGGTTTCTATCATCCTTCTTCTCTTCCTTAGGATGACTAGGTGTATCAGCATTCATTCCTTGAGAATCTTGATCAATTCTCTTAGGATGACCTTCAGGATACAAAGGTTCCTGAGTCATTTTGCCTCGTCTAGTAATGACTCTGACAGAGTTGTCATTTAATTCATTGAGCAAGTCATTCTGAGATTTAAGTACTTGTTCTACCTGAGTAGTAATCATAGAGGCATGTTTACTCAGAAGCTTCAGATCATTGACATTTCTGTCTACACAAGCACTTAAATGGCTAAGCCTACGAGTACTTTGTTCCAAATGTCTGCTAACATAAGCATTGCAACTCTTTTTTTTGGCAACAAAGTTGTCAAATTCATCAAAGCATAGGCTAGAAGGTTTGTCAAAAGGAATATCACTCTCATCAAACCTACGCAGAGAATTTACTTCTACTACTTATATCGGGTTATCGAGACCATGGATCTCTTCGATAGGTGGTAGATTTTTGACATCTTCAGATCTAATGCCTTTCTCTTGCATAGATTTCTTGGCTTCTTGCATATCTTCGGGACTGAGGAATAGAATACCTCTTTTCTTCGGAGTTGTCTTAGGAGGTGATTCGGGAATACTCCAAGCATTATTGTTGATCAAGGTGTTATTCAGTATGGTCTCAGCTTGTTTTATAGTTCGTTCCCTAAAAACACAACCGGCACAACTATCTAGGTGGTCTCTAGAGGCATCGGTAAGTCTGTTATAGAAGATATCAAGTATCTCGTTCTTCTTAAGAAGGTGATCAGGCAAAGCATTTTGTAGCTGGACGAGCCTCCCCCAAGCTTGTGGGAGTCTCTCTTCTCGGAGTTGAGCAAAGTTGTATATTTCCTGCAAGGCAGCTTGCTTCTTATGGGCAGGGAAATATTTCTTACAGAAGTAGTAGACCATATCCTGGGGACTACTCACACATCCAGGAACAAGAGAGGTGAACCAGGCTTTAGCGTCATCCTTTAAAGAGAAAGGAAACAACTTAAGGATATAGTAGTGGCGGATCTTCTCCTCACTAGTGAAAAGGGTGGCTATATCGTGTAGTTTGGTAAGATGGGCTACGACCGTCTCAGACTCATAACCGTGAAAAGGATCAGATTCGACTAGAGAGATTATCTCAGGGTCGACAGAGAATTCATAATCCTTATCGGTGATAAAGATAGGTGAAGTGGCAAACTTCAGGTCGTATTTCATCCTAGCTTTCAGAGATTTTTCCTTCCACTTGAGAAGTAATTTCTCAGCGTCATAGGCATCCTTACACGCAAGAAAATCCTCAGCTATCTCTCCCTCCATAACGTAACCCTTAGGTATATCAAGCAATTCATATCTAGGAGAGCTAGATCTAGCAGGAGCAAAAGCAGGTTCTATCTCAATAGTATCGGCAGTATCAGAAGCATCACGAGCATTGGCAGTAACTCTAGCAATATGAGCATCAAGGAACACCCCTAGTGGAACATCACGCAAAGTAGTATCTCTAGCAGTATCAGGCATATCATCATCAGGCATAGCATCTCTAGCAGTATCAGGCATAACATCTCTAGCAATATCTGGCAAAGCAGTATCAGGCATAGTATCAAGCATAGCATCTCTAGCAGTAGCATCATAAGCATCATCAAGCAAAGGCGACATATCAAGATTTCTAGCAGGAGGTGATGTTGCAAACTTACTCATAACTAAAGGTGAATCAAGTGCAGAGCTAGATGGCAATTCCTTACCTCCCCTCGTAGTTGAGGGCAAGACTTTGGTTTTTGGATCCTTCAGATTCTTCATAGTGATCAGCAGATATAAATCCCAAGTGACTTAGAGAATATAGCAATACCTCCCCGGCAACGGCGCCAGAAAAATGTTGACTCTGTGACAACATACCTTCCCCTGCAACGACACCATAAGAATCCTGCTAGCACTCCCCAGCAACGAAACTAGAAGAATGTTGTTGACGGCCCACCAGCGCGTTAGATCGCAACAGTTTTCGAGGGTAGAGTATTCGACCCAAATTTGTTGATTCGCCAACACGAGGTGAGAGGATACTCTTGAGTATAGCAGGTGAATTTATCAGATTCAACCACACGTGAAAGATTAGTATCGGCAAGCAAAGAGTCAGCAGCAAAGTAATATGATAACAACGATGTCAGAAACAATCTGTTGACGGCAGACTATTCCTAACTGTCATATCAATGGCGCCAGAAGTTTCCCGTTGACGGAAATTGTCTGTTGCTGTCAACGAACAGCAAATCAAAATTGTAGCAGGTAGCAGCAGTGTAACGAGTAATAGCAGTGGCAAGGAACAACAGTAGTAACAGCAGTAGCAAGTAGCAACAGTAGCAGGCGACAGTAGTAACAACAGTAGCAGCAGAGCAAGACAAGTAACAGCAGCAGTAGGACAAACTCGTAGGCAATGGGTTGGTGATTTGTTTGGATGATATTCATCATGCAACAGTTATAACATGGAGAGATATGTGGCTAGCTCCCGTTCGTCAATGTGATGTAGGCATGCATTCCGTGTGTCGTCATACGTGCTTAGGGAAAAGAACTTGCATGACACACTACAAGAAATATGCTCATATGTGATGTTTTTTAGAATGTCGTTGACGAATTCATCATAAATCTATGACGAATTCATCCGAGATCATCGTAAAACGTTTGAGGGGATCAAATCTACATATAAATTACGACGATGTGAGTCAAAATGTCGTAACCGCATAAGATGAGATCGTCATAACTTTTACGACGATTGTAAAAATGTCGTAACATGTTCTAACTGATCAGAACTCTTCCCACGGATCAATGACATGGCACCCATCCATCCATCCATTTATCTCACCATCTCACATCCATCCATCCATGTATTTACAGAAAAAAAGAAAAAAAGAAAACCACACCCACAGCCAAACCCTAGCTCAGATCCCTCCCTCCTCCCCATCTCCTCGCCGCCGCCACCTCCTCCCCGTCCCCGCCCCCTCCCGATCCAGTCCTCCCTCCTCCCCATCTCTGACGAAGCCGCCCAGGCCCCAACACCACCGCCGTTGCCCCCACCTGGTGCTCCGCCGGCAGCCGCTCCCTGAACCCGAGGAGCTACACGCCCTGTGTCGGTGGTGTCGATGTCACCCTCGGCGGCGGACGGAGGGGGCGATGGGGACGAGGAGCTGACGGCAAAGTCATCTCTAGCAGCTCTACCTCGAGGGCAACGCGCTCGCCGACGGCCTCGAGTTCCTGGAGGCCCTGGTGATCCGCGACATGGGGCCGATCGGGGTTGCCGTCCCGAGCGCCCTCTCGCAGCTCACGCGCCCCCAGCAGCTCTACCTCGAGGGCAACACGCTCGCCGGCGGGGTACCCGGGAAGGTGATGTCCAGGATGAGCTCCCTACGCTACCTCTCGCTCGCCGGCAACCCGCTGGAGGGCACGCTGCCACCGGAGCTCGGGGACGTTCGCGGTCTAGTCCGAGGAGCTCCTCGTCGCTTCCGTGGCTTCGGGGACATTCTCTCTTTTGCTTCATTGTTCATTTGCGATGTTGTGCACTGCAGTAGAAAGGAATCCAGGGGAGAAGTGTAGGAACTGGGCATCGAGGACGTGATGCCAGAGCGGCTGTCCGGGCTCATCAGCGGCTACGCCGGCCTCGTCAATAAGTTCCCTCCATGAAGGCATTCTACTGGTACGGCACCTGCCCTCACCGCCACCAACCCCCTCTATCGGTTCTTGCACCTCCTGCCTGTGTTGTCCCTCTCGTTTGCTACTGTTGTGGCTGTCGGGGTTGCGCCCGGTAGGTGCTCGACGAATTGCCTGCCTCGGATGTCATTCTTCCCTGTGCGGCTGCTAGTTTGGAAGGCATGCGTATTACTGCGGTGAAACGAAAAATGTTTTGAGATGTGTGTATACAAAGCAATATCAGCATGTGGTGCTAGGATGGCATCAAAGATGTTTGTTGGATTCATTATATTGCCATGTATTAGAGCTATTTTTCAACTACAATTTCTTCCTTCCTAAGACTATACATTCACTTCACACGACCATGTATATTTTATTAGTCAGTGTATATGCTGCAAGATTGTTACCATTGGATATCACTTCATACGCAATGAACATCTTTAGTATTATTTTCGGGGTTTGCGCTACAGCTACGCCATGGACGTGAACGTGGAGAGGGCGGCGGACGTGCTCACGCACAAGCGCATCCTCGAGCTGGCCGGGGATCCCGTGCAGCGCCCGTCCTTCGCCTTGCGGGCCGTGCAGATGAGCCGTTCGTCCCCCCGCCTCTCGTGTATGTTTCCTATTAGGATTAGGCGTTTCTTCGAAACATATACTGACAAATGTATAGAGTTCACTCATGATAGATTAAAAATTTAAGGATCATGTACTCTTGCTTCATTGATCATTACAAGTTGCAAGCTAGCTTCAGGATTAGGCGTTCATGCAGTGTTTATCAAGATTCAGGATTAGGAATTTTTTGTATCTCGCAACTTTGTGTCAGGCAAATTAACCTCACTCATGTTGCTATGAGAGAAAAACTTAGTTATGTCAATTTTGCAAGATTATGTGGCATCTTGACAAGATAAGTTAGATTTGTAGTATGTCTATTTAATTAGGTGGTGCTACATGTGGATTATGATATGACATCTTCTCCAAATAGGTGCAGGTGGGAAAAAAGCACATATGCTTATCTGAATGAGCCTGCAGTGACGGGGACGACGACGTCTACGTCATGGTAACGGATCGACTCCGCACCTCTTCTTCCCTGTCTCGCTTCTACCATAAAAGTGCCTGCTTTCCTTCGTGAAGTTCGCATGTGCACTTGAGTTCTGATGTTTGGTAGGTTCAATGGAGCAATGTTAAAAGCCCTGTTTTTTATTCTTCTTCTAGTAGATAATAGTAGTTGCCCCAATTGCATGTACTAGTTACTGTGTAAATCCACACAAAGGTTTGACACCCACATTAAAAAGGCTCCTGACATGATTTGAAATGGATGCAGTCTGGAATATTTGTATTTTCTTACAAAATGCCCTGTTCATTTCTGCCATTATGAAATTCCTGATTGTACATTGGATGCTCTAAATGTTGCCTAATTTGTATCTACCCTGCAAAGTTTGTAGTATTTGTTTACACATTGTTCTTAACTGTCAACTCAATTATTGGGCAGACAATGTAGGGCAACCAAATAGTTGAGCTCTCATATTGCCATCCTGCTTCAGTAACCACTTCCTATCTTATTTTTTGATTTCTTCATTACCATTTATAGGCTGGGGAAAATGAGGCAGATTACTTCCGAAGGTGAGACGTGCACCCCCCACACATGGTTATTTCTCGGAGGTCGTAGCAACTGGTCTGTGCTCCGCTCGCCGGCGGGCGTGGATCGATCCTATGGTGGGGGGTGCGTAGATGGATCCTATGGTGGGGGCGTGGATCGATCCGACGAGGACCGCGTCGTCGCGACCGAACCCGTCAGGAACTTAGGCCATTAACGAAGCACGCCGGTCTGTGGCCGAGCCACGGTGCTGGTAGTGAGTCAGCTGAAACAGAAAAGATTAGTTAATTTTACTTATTATCTGGACTTAGGCCATTAACATTTCTCCTCTTGATATTTTTTTCTTACTCAATGTAGTGGCGAATCAATTATGGTCAATATTACATCAGTGTTTTGATTCAGATTGCTGAAGTTTGGTTTAAGTTAGTTGATATGAGCCAAATCCCTGAAATTTGGGGGCTGTGACTAGTGCTTCAGTTCTGGGGTTCGCTGATAGTTAGTTAGTTACCCTGAAATTTTATATCTTGGTTCAATTAATTCAAACTTTTGACTTATAGAGCTCTAAAAAAATAGAGGTGTTTGTTAAAACTCGATCCCACAGTTTGTCAGTCTAATCGTCATTGTTTTGAACCAACATTTAACAGCATGGACTGGATTACTGAAAGATATTTTGGCTACTCTTCAGTTCTAGTTACCTAGGCTAGTTTCCTTATGCCGACGGAAGGAAATACCCTGTTGGATCAAAATACAAATTCCTTGTTTCTGTTGTATTAAGCATTCTCTTTTTACTAATCCCATTTTGGGTTCTCTTACTTTCCTATTCTCAGGAGCAACCTCCAGCTACTACCTCTGGCACTACAGCTCCAGTTTACCCTGAATGGCCCGGCTTTCAGGTTATTCTATGATTTTTCTACCAACGAAAATGGGCGTGCTTTTATTTTACTGAATCAATTATGTTATTTAGTGTTGTCATTGACTTTATTATCTTGGAAATCTTGGCAGGGCTACCCAGCGATGCCACCACATGGGTTTTTCCCCCTGTTGTTGCTGCAGGCCAAGCTCATCCATACATGTGGGGAGCTCAGGTGTCCTCTATAGGAAACTTTGTCTCTTTTCCTCATAAGTCCCTGTTCAGCTTAAAGAAGACCGGCAAAGTATGAATTTGTGCTGTTTGGAATCTTAGTCTCTATTATTAGGGACTGATCATCTGATCCTACCTCTGTTGATGTCTGCCTCGGCTTGAATACTGGAACCTATGTTGCGAGAACGTAGTTGAATAAATTATTATAAAACTGTCCAGTAACACTGGAACCACCCAGATAATAGGAAAACTAAGGCGTTAGTCTCTTGATCTATTAGCCATTTCTATTAGAAGCTTATTTTATATGGTGTTATGACTTATGAGTCCCCTTATATTCTTGAATTTTTCTTTGTTTAGTTTGGTGATGTAATGCTGAAATGTACCTTCTGTATCCTCTACACCGTCGTCGCGTTCCCTCTCACCTACTTTCTTGTTATGATTGACTTACATGATTAATATGTTAACTAGTTGCCAATTTAGAATTCGGGTGAAATGGTTGGACCATAGGTGCATGTGTGCAGTATGCACTAGTTCAGTTCAGTGGCATACTCTTTATTTCAGGACTTGCTTTGGGATGTATGCACATGTGTAGTACATCATAAACATATCCTATTTTTGCATCTCACATAGTTATGTTGTTGGATTTTTGGTACCTGTTGTCAAGTTGGTAGTAATGCACGTGCTTTAACTTTTGAGATCTGTTTAATTAATGTACTTTTGAAATCTGCCACAGCTATATTCATAATCAAATCTTCGCACCACTCATTCAGCTGCAAGCCTGCAACTGAGAGATCATTATCTGTTATGCTATTGTTGTACAATACGCACACACACACGCATTCTTTCTTCTCAACACAAAATATGTGTAGATACAATTGACTTGTGGTTATACTTTGTTGCAGTAGAACGGATAAATCATTTGTGATACGAAGGATATTTTTAACATCATCTTCAGGATGAACACAAATCTTTTTATTTCTAATATTTTTTATATTTATTTATTTTTGATTGATTCATGTGGAGTGTAATGTTCTTGTAGGATGACAAGTTGTTGCATCTCAAGCATGTCTCATAGGAGAGAAGAATGAAGTCCATTGTAGTGTTGGGATAGTAGCAGATGTGCCATTGTTCTGTTGTGTAATTTTGTTCGCTCTTGCTATATTCCTGTGTAAGGAAATGTATTGATGAGATGAGTTGTTGTGTTATGTAAACCTAGGAGATGTATTATGTGATGTTATATGATGGATGATTTTAATTTGACTTGGAGTTTTCTTAATTTGAATATGAAATAGTGCTGCATTTAATATTGGACAAATAATTGGTTGAAAAGGCCCAATAAATAGAAATGAAACCAAGTTCTTGAAAAAAAAGTTGCTGAATTCAAAAATGAAAAAAAGGCTAAAACTGAAACTGGACCAAATGTATTTAGGCACTAAAAGGCCAGGTCCCAAAAAAAATTCGAAAAAGAAAAACTAAAAGTGGATGTAAATAGGCTAAGGCCCAAAAAAAGCCCAATAAGAAAATCCCAAAAAAAATAAAACGAGCCCATGTGATCAATTGAAATGGGTTGGGCTGATTTCAGCCATGACGTTTTGATTTCGTCGTAATTTTGCCACGTAGGACTGCCACGTACGACTGGGTTTGATTGTCAGTGATGATTTAGGATCGTCGTAAAGGTTACGACAATCCAGGAATCGTCGTAAAGTTACGACGATTTTGATCAAAACGTCGTGGCTGTTCATTTCTGACGCTCCGTTTCCGACGCTTGGTTTTTCGTCGTGCGATCGTCGTAAATGAAAACCGTGACGATGTAGCGACGAAAAAATAGCGTCGTGTACTAGCATATTCCTTGTAGTGACATCTATTGTCCATCCCTCCCATGGCAGCGGGATCCAAAAGGAAACTACGGGATATTAAGGTTCTCCTTTTAATAAAGAACCGGACCAACGCATTAGCACTTGGTGAACACATGGACTCCTCAAACTGTGGTCAACACCGGGAGTGGTTCCGGTTATTGTCACTCCGGGGTTGCCGGATCATAACACATAGCAGGTAACTACAACTTGCAAGATCGGATCTAAAACGCACATATATTGGTGACAACATAATAATTTCAGATCTGAAATCATGGCAATCGGGCCCTAGTGACAAGCATTAAGCATGGCAAAGTAGTAGCAACATCAACCTCAGAACATAGTGGATACTAGGGGTCAATCCCCGTCAAAACTAACTCGATTACATGATAGATCTCTTCCTACTCATCACCGCCCAGCGAGCCTACGAATATATTACTCACGAACGACGAAGAGCTTCATGGAATTGGAGAGGGAAGAAGGTTGATGATGACGATGGCGACCATTTCCCCTCTCCGGAGCCCAAAACGGACTCCAGATCTGCCCTCCAGATGAAGAACAGGATGTGGCGGCGCCTCCGTATCGCAAACGCGACGAAATCTTCTCTCCTTATTTTTTCTAGGACGAAAGTGAACTTATAGAGCTGAGATTGGGGGCGATAGAGCCACATGGGCCCCACAAGCTTGCTAGCCGCCACCAGGGGGGTGGCGGCTACAGGGCTTGTGGCCCACCCCCTTCGGTGGATCTTTGCGTAGGTATTTTTCATATTTTCCAGAAATAATCTCCGTAAATTTTCAGGACGTTTGGAGAACTTTCATTTCTGCACAAAAACAACACCAAGGCAATTCTACTGAAAACAGCGTCAGTCCAGGTTAGTTCCATTCAAATCATGCAAATTAGATTCCAAAACAAGGGCAAAAGAGTTTGGAAAAGTAGATACAATGGAGACGTATCAGGGGTGACACAAAGCAACAATCAAGACTAAAACACTAAGACTTTTAATCTACTAGAGAAAGAGAAAACTGAAAAGGAACAAACTAAAACGAAGGTAAAGGCAAAAGATGTGATGGTGATACGATACCGGGGCAACTCCCCCAAGCTTGGCACAATCCAAGGGGATTTCCCATACCCATGTTTAGTTGTATTCCTTTGGTGGTGATGGTGGTGGAGTTGTTGCAGTCTTTGACTCCAAGAGGGCCATTAATCTTTGATTTATACCTTGGAGATCTGCGATATGTTTTTCCAGCAAAACAACTTCACGAGTGAGACAAGTATTGCGAGCACGAGTTGTTTCACAAAACCTCAAGAGTTCAATCAAGGATGGAGACAGTAGGTGGAGGTAGGGTTGGAGGAAATCCACTTCCTCAACTTCTTCCCTGTTGAGCACATATTGCACTTTGTCCCACGCCTGACTCCTCTCCTTGGTTTTGCCCTTGGTTTCTTTAGGTAGCCTTTCCTTAGCCTCCATGACCTCCACCCTTTTCAGATCAGCACTTACTTCTCCATAAACTTGAGGGAGATTGTTCTCCCCCACTGATTCCTAAGACGACATCTTGCTCTAAATCTACGGCAAAAAACAGGCTCGAAACAAAAAATAGAAGAAATCTGCGTGATGCAGGGATCAGACCAAACGGGAGTATATATATGTTGGGTAACGTAGCATAAATTCAAAATTTTCCTACGCTTATTCAGATCTTCCTATGGAGAGACCAGCAACGAGAGAGGGGTAAGAGCATCTTCATACCTTTGAAGATCACTAAGCGGAAGCGTTGCTAGAACGCGGTTGACGGAGTCGTACTCGCAGCGATTCCGATCTAGTGCCGAGCAACGGCACCTCCGCGTTCAACACACGTGCAGCCCGGTGACGTCTCCCGCACCTTGATCCAGCAAGGAGGAGGGAGAGGTTGGGGAAGAAGACCAGCAACACGACAGCGTGGTGTTGGTGGAGAGACGAGGTCTCCCGGCAGGGCTTCGCCAAGCGCCGGCAGAGAGGAGGAGGAGGAAGTGCAGGGCTGCGCCAAGGGAGAGGGAAAATTGTCTCCTCCAAAGGCCAAAAGTGCCCACTATATATAGGGGAAGGGGAGAGGGGGTGCCACCCCTAGGGTTCTCACCCTAGGGGGTGCGGCAGCCCTCCCAGATGGGGTTTGTGGCGGCCAGATGGGGAGGAGGGGGTGGCGCACCTCTCTGGTGGGCCTAAGGCCCACCTAAGTTAGGGTTCCCCCCTTCTTTTTCTTTCCCCTGCGCCATGGGCTGAGTGGGGAGGCGCACCAGCCCAACTAGGGGCTGGTTCCCACCCCCACTTAGCCCATCTTACCTCTTGGGGTCGTAGCCCCCCTTCGGTGGTCCCTTGGGACCACCTCCGGTGGTCCCGGTGGTCCCGGTACGTTACCGGTGATGCCCGAAACACTTCCGGTGTCCGAAACCATCCGTCCTATATATCAATCTTTACCTCCGGACCATTCGGGAGCTCCTCGCGACGTCCGGGATCTCATCCAGGACTCCGAACAACTTTCCGTAATCTCGTATAACAATTCCCTATAACCCTAGCGTCATCGAACCTTAAGAGTGTAGACCCTACGGGTTCGGGAGACAGGCAGACATGACCGAGACACCTCTCTGGCCAATAACCATCAGCGGGGTCTGGATACCCATGGTGGCTCCCACTAGCTCCACGATGATCTCATCGGATGAACCACGATGTCAAGGATTCAATCAATCCCGTATACGATTCCCTTTGTCTGTCGGTATAGAACTTGCCCGAGATTCGATCGTCGGTATACCTATACCTTGTTCAATCTCGTTACAGATAAGTCTCTTTACTCGTTCCGTAACACGTCATCGTGTGACTAACTTCTTAGTCACATTGAGCTCATGATGATGTTCTACCGAGTGGGCCCAGAGATACCTCTCCGTCACACGGAGTGACAAATCCCGATCTCGATTCGTGCCAACCCAACAGACACTTTCGGAGGTACCCGTAGTGCACCTTTATAGTCACCCAGTTACGTTGTGACGTTTGATACACCCAAAGTACTCCTACGGTATCCGGGAGTTGCACAATCTCACGGTCGAAGGAAAAGATACTTGACATTAGAAAAGCATTAGCATACGAACAATACGATCTAGTGCTAGGCTTAGGATTGGGTCTTGTCCACCACATCATTCTCCCAATGATGTGATCCCGTTATCAATGACATCCAATGTCCATGATCAGGAAACCATGATCATCTATTGACTAACGAGCTAGCTAACTAGAGGCTTGCTAGGGACACATTGTGATCTATTCATTCACACATATATTACGGTTTCCTGTTAATACAATTATAGCATGAACGATAGACGATTATCATGAACAAGGAAATATGATAATAACCATTTTATTATTGCCTCTAGGGCATATTTCCAACAGTCTCCCACTTGCACTAGAGTCAATAATCTAGTTACATTGTGATGTATCGAACACCCATAGCATTATGGTGCTGATCATGTTTTGCTCGTGGAAGAGGTTTAGTCAACGGGTCTGCAATATTCAGATCCGTGTGTACTTTACAAATATCTATCACTCCACTCTGGACATGGTCCTGGATGGAGTTGTAGCGGCGCTTGATGTGCTTCGTCTTCCGGTGAAACCTAGGCTCTTTGGCTATGGCAATGGCTCCAGTGTTATCACAGAAGAGTGTCATAGGACCCGACGCGCTTGGAACCACTCCAAGGTCGGTGATGAGCTCCTTCATCAAAATTCCTTCATGAGCCGCTTCTGAAGCAGCTATGTACTCCGCTTCACATGTAGATGCTGCCACGACTTCTTGCTTGCTGCTGCACCAGCTCACTGCCCCACCATTCAACACATATACGTATCCGGTTTGTGACTTAGAGTCATCCGGATCTGTGTCGAAGCTAGCATCGACGTAACCCTTTACGACGAGCTCTTCGTCACCTCCATAAACGAGAAACATTTCCTTAGTCCTTTTCAGGTACTTAAGGATATTCTTGACCGCTGTCCAGTGTTCCGCGCCGGGATTACTTTGGTACCTCCCTACCAAGCTTATCGCAAGGTTTATATCAGGTCTGGTACACAGCATGGCATACATTAGAGAGCCCACGGCTGAAGCGTAGGGGACAAAACTCATCTTCTCTCTATCTGCTGCCGTGGTCGGCGACTGAGTCTTACTCAATCTCATACCTTGCAAAACTGGCAAGAACCCTTTCTTTGAGTTTTCCATATTGAATTTCTTCAATATCTTGTCAAGGTATGTACTTTGCGAAAGACCTATGAGGCGTCTCGATCTATCTCTATAGATCTTGATGCCTAATATGTATGCAGCTTCTCCAAGGTCCTTCATTGAAAAACTCTTATTCAAATAGGCCTTTATGCTCTCCAACATCTCTATATCATTCCCCATCAATAATATGTCATCCACATATAGTACGAGGAAAGCTACAGAGCTCCCACTCACTTTCTTGTACAGACAGGCTTCTCCGTAAACCTGTATGAACCCAAACGCTTTAATCACCTCATTAAAGCGAATGTTCTACTCCGAGATGCTTGCACCAGCCCATAGATGGAGCGCTGGAGCTTGCACACTTTGTTAGCACCCTTAGGGTCGACAAAACCTTCTGGTTGCATCATATACAACTCTTCCTTAAGATTCCCGTTAAGGAATGCTGTTTTGACGTCCATTTTCCAAATTTCATAATCATAAAAGGCGGCAATTGCTAACATGATTCGGACTGATTTCAGCTTCGCTACGGGAGAGAAAGTCTCTTCGTAGTCAACTCCTTGAAATTGTCGAAAACCCTTTGCGACAAGTCGAGCTTTGTAAACGGTTACATTACCATTTGCATCAGTCTTCTTCTTGAAGATCCATTTATTTTCTATGGCTCGCCGGTCATCGGGCAAGTCCACCAAAGTCCATACTTTGTTCTCATACATGGATCCTATCTCGGATTTCATGGCCTCAAGCCATTTGTTGGAATCCGGGCCCGCCATCGCTTCTTCATAGTTTGAAGGTTCACCGTTGTCTAACAACATGATTTCCATCACAGGGTTGCCGTACCACTCTGGTGCGGACCGTACCCTTGTGGACCTTCGCGGTTCAGTAGTAACTTGATCCGAAGCTTCATGATCATCATCATTAACTTCCTCTTCAGTTGGTGTAGGCACCACAGGAACAACTTCTTGCGTTGCGCTACTTTCCTGTTCGAGAGGGCGTGTAATTACCTCATCAAGTTCTACCTTCCTCCCACTTACTTCTTTCGAGAGAAACTCTTTCTCTAGAAAGGATCCGTTCTTGGCAACAAAGGTTTTACCTTCGGATCTAAGATAGAAGGTATACCCAATAGTTTCCTTAGGGTATCCTATGAATACGCATTTCTCCGCTTTGGGTTCGAGCTTTTCTGGTTGAAGTTTCTTCACATAAGCATCGCAGCCCCAAACTTTAAGAAACGACAACTTAGGTTTCTTGCCAAACCACAGTTCATACGGTGTCGTCTCAACGGATTTAGACGGTGCCCTATTTAAAGTGAATGCTGCAGTTTCTAATGCGTATCACCAAAATGATAGCGGTAAGTCGATGAGAGACATCATAGATCGTACCATATCTAATAAAGTGCGATTACGACGTTCAGACACTCCGTTGCGCTGCGGTGTGCCAGGCGGCGTCAGTTGTGAAACGATTCCACACTTCCTTAGGTGTGTGCCAAACTCGTGACTCAAATATTCTCCTCCACGATCAGATCGTAGACATTTAATCTTTCTGTCATGTTGATTCTCAAACTCACTCTGAAATTCCTTGAACTTTTCAAACGTCTCAGATTTGTGCTTCGTCAAGTAGATATACCCATACCTACTCAAATCATCGGTGAGTGTGAGAACATAACGATAACCACCGCGAGCTTCAACGTTCATTGGACCACACACATCAGTATGTATTATTTCCAATAAGTCGGTGGCTCTCTCCATTATTCCTGAGAATGGAGTCTTAGTCATCTTGCCCATGAGGCACGGTTCGCATGTGTCAAATGATTCAAAGTCAAGAGACTCTAGCAATCCATCAGTATGGAGCTTCTTCATGCGCTTAACGCCGATATGACCAAGGCGGCAGTGCCACAAGTATGTGGGACTATCATTATCAACTTTGCATATTTTGGTACTCATACTATGAATATGTGTAACATCACGATCGAGATTCATCAAGAATAAACCATTCACCAGCGGAGCATGACCATAAAACATATCACTCATATAAATAGAACAACCATTATTCTCTGACTTAAATGAGTAGCCGTCTCGCATTAAGCAAGACCCTGATACAATGTTCATGCTTAAAGCTGGTACTAAATAACAATTATTAAGGTTTAAAACTAATCCCGACGGTAGATGTAGAGGTAGCGTGCCGATGGCGATCACATCGACCTTTGAACCATTCCCGACGCGCATCGTCACCTCGTCCTTGGCCAGTCTCCGCTTATTCCGCAGTTCCTGCTTTGAGTTGCAAATGTGAGCAACAGCACCGGTATCAAATACCCAGGAGCTACTACGAGCGCTGGTAAGGTACACATCAATAACATGTATATCACATATACCTTTAACGTTGCCGGCCTTCTTGTCCGCTAAGTATTTGGGGCAGTTCCGCTTCCAGTGACCTTTTCCCATGCAGTAGAAGCACTCAGTCTCAGGCTTGGGTCCGTCCTTTTTCTTCTTCCCGGCATCTGGCTTACCGGGCGCGGCAACAGCTTTGCCGTCTTTCTTGAAGTTCTTCTTACCCCTGCCTTTCTTGAAACTAGTGGTCTTGTTGACCATCAACACTTGATGCTCCTTCTTGATTTCTACTTCTGCAGACTTGAGCATGGAGTACAACTCGGGAATGGTTTTCTCCATCCCTTGCATGTTGTAGTTAAGCACAAAGCCTTTGTAGCTTGGTGGGAGAGATTGGAGGATTCTGTCAATGATAGCATCATCCGGAAGTTCGACTCCAAGTGAAGTCAGACGACCGTGTAACCCAGACATTTTGAGTATGTGCTCACTGACAGAACTGTTCTCCTCCATCTTACAGCTGAAGAACATGTCGGAGACTTCATATCTCTCGACACGGGCATGAGCTTGAAAAACTAGCTTCAGCTCTTGGAACATCTCATATGCCCCGTGTTGCTCAAAGCGTCTTTGGAGCCCCGTTTCTAAACTGTATAACATGCCACACCTGACCAGAGAGTAGTCATCACTCCGCGCTTGCCAGACGTTAAGAACGTCCTGCGCTGCTGCGGGAGTGGGAGGGTCACCTAGCGGCGCATTAAGGACATAAGCCTTTTTAGCTGCTTCAAGGATGAGCTTCAGGTTGCGAACCCAGTCCGCATAGTTGCTACCATCATCTTTCAGCTTGTTTTTCTCTAGGAATGCGTTGAAGTTGAGGTTGACGTTGGACATCTACAATATTTATAAAGACAACTTTTAGACTAAGTTCATGACAATCAGGTTCATTTAATCAAATTAAGTATGAACTCCCACTTAAATCGACATCCCTCTAGTCATCTAAGTGATACATGATCCATGTTGACTAACCCGTGTCCGATCATCACGTGAGACGGACTAGTCACCATGGTGAGCAACTTCATGCTGATCGTATTCAACCATACGACTCATGTTCGACCTTTCGGTCTCTTGTATTCGAGGTCATGTCTGTACATGCTAAGCTCGTCGAGTCAACCTAAGTGTTTTGCGTGTGTAAATCTGGCTTACACCCGTTGTATGCGAACGTTAGAATCTATCACACCCGATCATCACGTGGTGCTTCGAGACAACGAACCTTCGCAACGGTGCACACTTAGGGGAATACGTTCTCGAAATTTTTTAAGAAGGATCATCTTATTATGCCACCGTCATTTTAAGCAATAAGATGTAAAACATGATAAACATCACAATGCAATCATATAGTGACATGATATGGCCATTATCATCTTTGCTCATTCGATCTCCATCTTCAGGCATCGCACGATCATCATCGTCACCGGCGTGACACCATGATCTCCATCATCATGATCTCCATCATCGTGTCTCCGTGAAGTCGTCACGCCAACCACTACTATCACTACTACTATGGCTAACCGTTAGGAATGAAGTAAAATAGCAAGCACATGGCGTTGCATCTCATACAATAAATTAAGACAACTCCTATGGCTCCTACCGGTTGTCATACTCATCGACATGCAAGTCGTGAAACCTATTACAATAACATGATCATCTCATACATCATACATGCAACATCACAACTTTGGCCATATCACATCACATGTCAAACCCTGCAAAAACAAGTTAGACGTCCTCTAATTGTTGTTGCAAGTTTTACGTGGCTGATTTGGGTTTCTAGCAAGAACGCCTTCTTACCTACGTGACCGCCACAATGATGATATGCCAAAGCTATTTACCCTTCATAAGGACCCTTTTCATCAAATCCAATCCGACTAGAGTAGGAGAGACAGACACCTGCTAGCCACCTTTATGCACGATGTGCATGTCTGTCGGTGGAACCAGTCTCACGTAAGCGTACGTGTAAGGTCGGTCCGGGCCGCTTCATCCCACAATACCGCCGGAAAAGAATAAGACTAGTAACGGCAAGCAAATTGACAAACCATCGCCCACAACTTTTGTGTTCTACTCGTGCATAGAATCTACGCATAGAAAACCTGGCTCGGATGCCACTGTTGGGTAACGTAGCATAAATTCAAAATTTTCCTACGCTTATTCAGATCTTCCTATGGAGAGACCAGCAACGAGAGAGGGCTAAGAGCATCTTCGTACCTTTGAAGATCGCTAAGCGGAAGCGTTGCTAGAACGCGGTTGATGGAGTCGTACTCGCAGCGATTCCGATCTAGTGCCGAACAACGGCACCTCCGCGTTCAACACACGTGCAGCCCGGTGACGTCTCCCGCACCTTGATCCAGCAAGGAGGAGGGAGAGGTTGGGGAAGAAGACCAGCAACACGACAGCGTGGTGTTGGTGGAGAGACGAGGTCTCCCGGCAGGGCTTCGTCAAGCGCCGGCAGAGAGGAGGAGGAGGAAGTGCAGGGCTGCGCCGAGGGAGAGGGAAAACTGTCTCCTCCAAAGGCCAAAAGTGCCCACTATATATAGGGGAAGGGGAGAGGGGGTGCCACCCCTAGGGTTCCCACCCTAGGGGGTGCGGCAGCCCTCCCAGATGGGGTTTGTGGCGGCCAGATGGGGAGGAGGGGGTGGCGCACCTCTCTGGTGGGCCTAAGGCCCACCTAAGTTAGGGTTCCCCCCTTCTTTTTCTTTCCCCTGCGCCATGGGCTGAGTGGGGAGGCGCACCAGCCCAACTAGGGGCTGGTTCCCACCCCCACTTAGCCCATCTTACCTCTTGGGGTCGCAGCCCCCCTTCGGTGGTCCCCCGGGACCACCTCCGGTGGTCCCGGTGGTCCCGGTACGTTACCGGTGATGCCCGAAACACTTCCGGTGTCCGAAACCATCCGTCCTATATATCAATCTTTACCTCCGGACCATTCCGGAGCTCCTCGTGACGTCCGGGATCTCATCCGGGACTCCGAACAACTTTAGGTAATCTCGTATAACAATTCCCTATAACCCTAGCGTCATCGCACCTTAAGTGTGTAGACCCTACGGGTTCGAGAGACAGGCAGACATGACCGAGACACCTCTCTGGCCAATAACCATCAGCGGGGTCTGGATACCCATGGTGGCTCCCACTAGCTCCACGATGATCTCATCGGATGAACCACGATGTCAAGGATTCAATCAATCCCGTATACGATTCCCTTTGTCTGTCAGTATAGAACTTGCCCGAGATTCGATCGTCGGTATACCTATACCTTGTTCAATCTCGTTACCGGTAGGTCTCTTTACTCGTTTCGTAACACGTCATCGTGTGACTAACTTCTTAGTCACATTGAGCTCATGATGATGTTCTACCGAGTGGGCCCAGAGATACCTCTCCGTCACACGGAGTGACAAATCCCGATCTCGAGTCGTGCCAACCCAACAGACACTTTCGGAGGTACCCGTAGTGCACCTTTATAGTCACCCAGTTACGTTGTGACGTTTGATACAGCCAAAGTACTCCTACGGTATCCGGGAGTTGCACAATCTCACGGTCGAAGGAAAAGATACTTGACATTAGAAAAGCATTAGCATACGAACAATACGATCTAGTGCTAGGCTTAGGATTGGGTCTTGTCCACCACATCATTCTCCCAATGATGTGATCCCGTTATAAATGACATCCAATGTCCATGATCAGGAAACCATGATCATCTATTGACTAACGAGCTAGCTAACTAGAGGCTTGCTAGGGACACATTGTGATCTATTCATTCACACATATATTACGGTTTCCTGTTAATACAATTATAGCATGAACGATAGACGATTATCATGAACATGGAAATATGATAATAACCATTTTATTATTGCCTCTAGGGCATATTTCCAACAATATAATGATTTTTTTCACACCAGAAGGAGTACCCTGCACGAAAACGGAGTCCGGGAGGCGCACGAGGTGGCCACAAGCCCTCCCGGCGGGGCCAGGGGGTGGCCGCGCCAAGCAGGCTTGTCGCCTCCTCGCGTACTTTCCGGACTACTTCCAGTTTTTGTATTTTTTCAGATAATTCCAAAACAGAGAAAAAATACTACTGGAAAAGTTTTGGAGTCAGTTTACTTACCGAATCACATACCTCTTCGTTTTCGGAGTCTGAAAAGGCTAATAAATATCCCTTATGTACTCCTCCGTAGTTATGGTATTGATAATATTGCTTTCAACATTTATGGGAGTACCTGAGATATAATGCTTGATTTTCTGCCCATTTACCACTCTCGGAAAATTACCTTCCGTGTTGTTGATCTTGATGGCACCGCAACGATATACTTCCTCAACAATGTAAGGACCTTCCCATTTAGAGTGAAGCTTGCCTGCAAAAAATCTTAAACGAGAATTATATAGCAAGACATAATCACCTACATTGAACTCACGTTTTTGTATCCTTTTATCATGCCACCTCTTAACCTTTTCTTTGAACAACTTGGCATTTTCATATGCCTGAGCTCTCCATTCATCAAGCGAGCTAATAGCAAATAACCTCTTCTCACCGGCAAGTTTGAAATCAAAGTTGAGCTCTTTGATTGCCCAATAAGCCTTATGCTCTAGCTCAAGAGGTAAATGACATGCTTACCGTAAACCATTTTGTACGCAAACATGCCCATGGGATTCTTATAGGCAGTTCTATAAGCCCACAACGCATCATCGAGCTACTTAGACCAATTCTTTCTAGACCCGTTGACAGTCTGTTGCAGAATTAGTTTAATCTCTCTGTTGCTTAGCTCTACTTGACCACTGGACTGAGGGTGATAGGGAGACGCAATTCTATGGTTGACATCGTACTTAGCAAGCGTTTTATGGAAAGCACCATGAATGAAGTGTGAACCACTGTCGGTCATTAGATATCTAGGGACTCCAAATCTAGGGAAGATAACTTCTTTCAGCATCCTGATAGAGGTGTTGTGATCAGCACTACTAGTGGGGATAGCTTCTACCCACTTAGTGACGTAATCAACAACAACTAGGATATGAGTATACCCGTTGGATTTTGGAAAAGGTCCCATATAATCAAAGCCCTAGACATCAAATGGTTCAATGACAAGTGAATAGTTCATAGGCATTTCCTGATGTTTGATAATATTACCTATTCTTTGACATTCGTCACAAGACAAGACAAACTTACGGGCATCCTTGAAGAGAGTGGGCCAATAGAAACCTGATTGCAATACCTTGTGTGCAGTTCTATCTCCCGCATGGTGTCCTCCGTAGGCCTCGAAGTGACACTTCTGTAGGATCTGTCCCTGTTCATGTTTAGGTACACAACGTCTAATAACACCATCTACTCCTTCCTTATAAAGGTGAGGATCATCCCAAAAGTAGTGTCTCAAGTCAAAGAAAAATTTCTTCTTTTGCTGGTACGTGAAACTTGGTGGTATATATTTGGCAACGATATAGTTTGCATAATCAGCATACCACGATACACTACATGAAGCATTGATGACATTCAATTGCTCATCGGGAAAGCTATCATCAATAGGTTGTGGGTCATCAAGAACGTTCTCCAACCTTGCTGATAAGTCTAGGTTTAGCGTCTTTCTGCTCCATGAGGTACTTAATAGCAGCGTGATCACTGTGAATAGTGACTTTGGAATCAACTATGTAAGACCTGAACTTTTCACATGCAAACACGACTGCTAAAAATTCCTTCTCCGTAGTAGCATAGTTACTCTAGGCACTGTCTAGAGTTTTACTAGCATAGTGAATAACATTCAAATTCTTATCAACTCATTGCCCTAGGACAGCACCAAGAACATAATCACTAGCATCACACATGATTTCAAAAGGCAAGTTCCAATCAGGTGGTTGAACAATAGGTGCAGTTATCAAAGCCCTCTTAAATATTTCGAAGGCTTCCTCACAATCATCGTCAAAAACAAAAGGAATATCCTTTTGCAAGAGATTGGTAAGAGGCCCAGAAATCTTAGAGAAGTCTTTAATGAACCTTCTATAGAAACCAGCACGACAAAGGAAACTTCTTATACCTTTGATATATGTGGGGTATGGCATTTTCTCGATTGCATCAACCTTAGCTTTATCAACTTCAATACCTCTTTCGGAAATTTTATGTCCTAAGCCGATGCCTTCATTAACCATAAAGTGGCACTTCTCCCAATTCAAGACAAGATTGGTGTCTTTACATCTCTGTAAGACTCGATCAAGGTTGTTGAGGCAATCATCAAAAGAAGACCTATAAACGTAAAAGTCATCCATGAAAACCTCAACAATCTTTTCACAAAAGTCAGAGAATATAGCCATCATACATCTTTGAAACGTGGCAGGTGCATTACATAAGCCAAAAGGCATACGTCTATAAGCAAAGGTACCGAAAGGGTAGGTGAACGTGGTTTTCTCCAGATCAGATTGTGCAACTGGTATTTGGGAGAAACCAGAATAACCGTCTAGAAAGCAAAAGTGTGTGTGTTTACACAGCCTTTCTAGCATTTCGTCGATAAAACGCAAAGGGTAATGATCTTTCCTAGTGGGTTTATTCAATTTCCTAAAATCTATCACCATCCTATAGCCGGTAATAATTCTTTGCAGGATCAATTCATCCTTATCATTAGGGACAACGGTAATACCTCCCTTCTTAGGGATGCAATGCACCGGACTCACCCAATCGCTATGAGCAACAGGATAGATAATACCCGCTTCCAGAAGCTTTAGTATTTCTTTCTTACTACCTCTTTCATCTTAGGATTTAATCTCCTTTGATGATCAGCAACTGGTTGAAATCAGGATCGGTTTTAATCTTGTGTTGGCATAGAGTAGGACTAATGCCCTTAAGATCATCAAGAGTATATCCTATAGCAGCACGATGCTTCCTCAGAGTTTTTAGCAACTTATTTTCTTCATGCTCTGAGAGGCTAGCACTAATAATAACAGGATATATCTCCTTTTCATCAAGATAAGCATACTTAAGAGTATCAGGCAACTGTTTAAGCTCGAACACAGGATCACCCTTTGGTGGGGGTGGATCCCCAAGCAGTTCAACAGGCAAGTTATTCTTAAGGATAGGATATTGTTCTAAGACAACTCTATCTATCTCATCCCTTTCATCCATATGCATATCATTTTCTTGCTTAAGCAAGTATTTCTCTAAGGGATCAGTAGGAGGCAAGGCAATAGAAGCTAAGGCAATAGTTTCATCGCTACTAGGCAACTCTTTTTCATGAGGTTGTCTACCAAACTTGGAGAAATTAAACTCATGTGACACACCTTCAAAGCCAACAGTGCCAGTTTGCTTCTCACAATCAATATGAGCATTGACAGTATTGAGGAAAGGTCTGCCAAATATGATGGGACAAAAGCTATCTTGTGTGGTAGCAAGAACGAGAAAATCAGCAGGATACTTCGTTTTACCACACAAGACATCAACATCTCTAACAATTCCCGAAGGGCAGATAGTATCTCTATTGGCAAGCTGAATAGTGACATCAATAGGTTCCATCTCAACAGGTGCAATCTCATCTTTAATTTCATCATATAAAGATTGAGGTATTGCACTAACACTAGCACCCACGTCACATAAACCATGATAACAATGATCTCCTATCTTAAAAGAAACAAGAGGCGTGCCAACAACAGGCTTATGTTTGTCTCTAGCATGTGGTTTAGCAATTCTAGCAGCATCTTCACAGAAGTGAATATCATGGCCATCAACATTGTCGGACAGGAGATCTTTGATAATAGAAATCCTAGGTTCAACTCTAATTTGCTCAGGGGGTGTAGGTGTTCTAATGTAGCCCCTAAGTATCATAGTTGAAACTTTCGAATAATCCTTTATCCTAACAGGGAATGTTGGTTTATCAATGTAAGCACTAGGAACCATAGGATCATTATAGGCAATGACTTTCTCTTCAACTTGAGTGGGTTTAACTACATTGACTTCTAAAGGAGGATGATATTTAAACCACTTCTCTTTGGGGAGATCAATATGAGCAGCAAAGGATTCACACAGTGAAGCTACCATCTTAGAGTCAAGTCCATACTTAGCGCTAAAGTCTCAAAAAGTATTTTTCTCAACAAAGGATTTAATGCAATCAAACGTGAAATTCATACCTGACTCCTTACCTTCTTCAAGCTCCCAATCTTCAGAGTTGAGTTTAATTCTCTCCAATAAATTCCATTTGAAGTCAATATCTCTCTTCATAAAAGAACCGGTACAAGAAGTATCAAGCATGGTGCGATCATCATGAGAAAGCCGAGCATAGAAGTTCTGAATGATAATTTCTCTCGAGAGCTCATGATTGGGGCATGAATATAACATTGATTTAAGCCTCCCCAAGCTTGAGGAATGCTTTCTCTGTCTCGAGGCCCAAAATTATAAATATAATTCCAATCCTGATGTACTAAATGCATAGGATAAAACTTTTGATGAAATTCCAATTTCAACCGATTGTAGTCCCATGATCCAGTATCATCACATGGCCTATACCATGTCGACGCCTTATCCTTCAAAGATAAAGGAAAGACCTTCTTCTTGAACTCATCGTCGGGCAAACCTACAAGCTTAAATAAACCACAAACTTCACCTACATAGATTAGATGCAAGTCTGGATGTGATGTTCCATCTCCTGTAAAAGGATTAGCCAGCAGTTTCTCAAGCATACCCGAAGGAAATTCAAAGCAAATATTTTCAGTAGGTGTAGTAGGTTGAGGAGCAACTATTTGTGCTTCCGTTCAAGGCGAAGATACCACGAACAAACCCCTCAAAGGATAAGTATCCATAGTGACAGGTGACAATAAATTTCAGCACACTGTATGAATGTTTTCTTACCAATTTCCACTTACCAAAGGCGCTTCACTCCCCGGCAATGGTGCCAGAAAAGAGTCTTGATGACCCACAAGTATAGGGGATCTATCGTAGTCCTTTTGATAAGTAAGAGTTTCGAACCCAACGAGGTATGGTATTCTCTGCAGGCACTGAAATTATCGGTAACAGAAAGTTGTGTGATAAGATGATTCGTAGCAAGTAGCAAGTAGCAAAAGTAACAAAGGTGCAGCAAAGTGGCCCAATCCCTTTTGTAGAAAGGGACAAGCCTGGACAAACTCTTATAGGAGGTAAAGCGCTCCCAAGGACACACGGGAATTTCTGTCAAGCTAGTTTTCATCATGTTCATATGATTCGCGTTCGTTACTTTGATAGTTTGATATGTGGGTGGACCAGCGCTTGGGTACTGCCCTTACTTGGACATGCATCCCACTTATGATTAACCCCTCTCGCAAGCATCCACAACTACGAAAGAAGAATTTAGACAAAGTCTAACCATAGCATTAAACTAGTGGATCCAAATCAGCCCCTTACGAAGTAACGCATAAACTAGGGTTTAAGCTTCTGTCACTCTAGCAACCCATCATCTACTTACTACTTCCCAATGCCTTCCTCTAGACCCAAATAATGGTGAAGTGTTATGTAGTCGACGTTCACATAACACCACTGGAGGAAAAACAACATACAACACATCAAAATATCGACCGAATACCAAATTCACATGACTACTATTAGCATGACTTATCCCATGTCCTCAGGAAGAAAAGTAACTACTCACAAAGCATAATCATATTGATGACCAGAGAGGTAATGAGTGGCATCAAGGATCTGAACATAAACTCTTCCACTAAGTAATCCAACTAGCATCAACTACAAAGAGTAATCAACACTACTAGCAACCTTACAAGTCCCAATCGGAGTCACGAGACGGAGATTTGTTACAAGAGATGAACTAGGGTTTAGAGATGATATGGTGCTGATGAAGATGTTGATGGTGACGAGTCCCCTCCGATGAGAGGAGTGTTGGTGATGACTATGGCGACGATTTCCCCCTCTGGGAGGGAAGTTTCCCCAGCAGGATCGTCCTATCGGAGCTCTGGATTGGTTCTGCTCAAGTTTCGCCTCGTGGCTGCGGCGAATCCACGAAAAAGCACCTCCCTAATTTTTTTTCTGGACGAAACCCTTCCTATAGTAGAAGAGGGGGGCCAGTGGGCCAGCAGGCTGCCCACAAGCCCCCTTGGCGCGGCCAGGGGGGTGGCCGCGCCAAGCAGCTTGTGTCCACCTGCTGGCGCCCCTCTAGCGCTTCTTCGGCCCAGTATGTTTTATAAATCCAGAAAAAAAATCCTCGTTCATTTTTAGGGCGTTTGGAGTTGCGCAAAATAGGTATCTCAACTTTGCTCGTTTTTCAGCCTAGAATTCCAGCAGCCGGCATTCTCCCTCTTCATGTAAAACTTGCAACATAAGAGAGAAAAGGCATAAGTATTGTACCGTGAAGTTAAATAATATCCCAAGAAGCGATAAATAACAACATGAAAACATGATGCAAAATGGACGTATCATTCATATGATTCGCGTTCGTTACTTTAATAGTTTGATATGTGGGTGGACCGGCGCTTGGGTACTGCCCTTACTTGGACAAGCATCCCACTTATGATTAACCCCTCTCGCAAGCATCCGCAACTACGAAAGAAGAATTAAGACAAAGTCTAACGATAGCATTAAACTAGTGGATCCAAATCAGCCCCTTACGAAGCAACGCATAAACTAGGGTTTAAGCTTCTGTAACTCTAGCAACCCATCATCTACTTACCACTTCCCAATGCCTTCCTCTAGGCCCAAATAATGGTGAAGTGTTATGTAGTTGACGTTCACATAACACCACAAGAGGAAAAACAACATACAACGTATCAAAATATCGAACGAATACCAAATTCACATGACTACTATTAGCATGACGTATCCCATGTCCTCGGGAACAAAAGTAACTACTCACAAAGCATAATCATATTCATGACCAGAGAGGTCATGAGTAGCATCAAGGATCTGAACATAAACTCTTCCACCAAATAATCTAACTAGCATCAACTACAAAGAGTAATTAACACTACTAGCAACCTTACAAGTACCAATCGGAGTCGGGAGACGGAGATTGGTTACAAGTGATGAACTAGGGTTTGGAGATGAGATGGTGCTGATGAAGATGTCGATGGTGATGAGTCCCCTCCGATGAGAGGAGTGTTGGTCATGACGATGGCGACGATTTCCCCCTCCGAGAGGGAAGTTTCCCCGGCAGGATCGTCCTGCCGGAGCTCTAGATTGGTTCTGCTCAAGTTCTGCCTCGTGGTGGCGGCGAATCCTCCGAAAAGCCTACTCCTGATTTTTTTCGGAACGAAACCCTTCAGATAGCAGAAGAGGGGGGCAGGGGGCCAGCAGGGAGCCCACAAGCCCCCTAGGCGCGGCCAGGGGGGTGGCCGCGCCTACCAGGCTTGTGGCCCCCTGGTTGCGCTCCTCTCGCACTTCTTCGGCCCAGTATTTTTTATATATTCCCAAAAAATCCACGTTGATTTTCACGGCTTTTGGAGTTGTGAAGAATAGGCATCTCAAACTTGCTCCTTTTTCAGGCCAGAATTCCAGCTGCCGGCATTCTCCCTCTTCAAGTAAACCTTGCAAAATAGGAGGGAAAAGGCATAAGTATTGTATCGTGAAGTGAAATAACAACCCAAAAAGCAATAAATATCAACATGAAAGCATGATGCAAAATGGACGTATCACCCAGTCACTTGCAATAATAACACTCTGTTTCAGGCTTAGGTCCACCCTTGGGTTTCTACGTCGGATTGGCAACAGGTTTGCCGCTCTTCTTGGAGTTACCCTTCTTATTGACCATCAACATTTGATGCTCTTTCCGGAGTTCTGACTTTGCGACTTTCAGCATCGCGAATAACTCGCCGGGTGACTTGTTCATCCCTTGCATGTTATAGTTCAACACAAAGCTCTTATAGTTTGGTGGCAGTGATTGAAGAATTATGTCAGTGATAGCCTCTTGCGGGAGTTCTATCCCCAACTCATCTAGACGGTTTGAGTACCCAGACATTTTGAGCACATGTTCACTGACAGACGGATTCTCCTCCATCTTGCAAGCGTAGAATTTATCAGAGGTCTCATACCTCTCGATCTGGACGTTCTTCTGAAAGATAAACTTCAACTCCTGGAACATGTCATATGCTCCATGATGCTCAAAGCGACGTTGAAGTCCCGGCTCTAAGCCATACAAGATTGCACATTGAACTACAGAGTAGTCCTCCTTACGTGTTAACCAAGTGTTCTTAACATCTTGATCAGCCGTAGCGGGTGGTTCATCTCCTAGTGCAGCATTAAGGACACAATCCTTCTTCCCAGCTTGCAGGAGCAACTTAAGATTACGAGCCCAGTCTACAAAGTTGCTTCCATCATCTTTCAACTTAGCTTTCTCTAGGAACGTATTAAAATTCAGGGTGACTGTTGCGTGAGCCATTGATCTACAACACAAATATTTCAAAGTGGACTTAGACTATGTTCAAGATAATTAGAGTTTAACTAATCAAATTACTTGCTAAACTCACACTCAAAAAGTACATCTCTCTAGTCATTTGAGTGGTACATGATCCAAATTCACTAACTCAAGTCCGATCATCACGTGAGTTGAGAATAGTTTCAGTAGTAAGCATCTCTATGCTAATCATATTAACTATACGATTCATGCTCGACCTTTCGGTCTCATGTGTTCCGAGGCCATGTCTGCACATGCTAGGCTCGTCAAGATTAACCTGAGTGTTCCACGCGTGCAACTGCTTTGCACCCGTTGTATGTGAACGTTGAGCCGATCATCACGTGGTGTCTCGAAACGACGAACTGTCGCAACGGTGCACAGTCGGGGAGAAAACAATTTTGTCTTGAAATTTTAGTGAGAGATCACCTTATAATGCTACCGTCACTACTGGAAAAAAGGCTATTAGTGGCTGATACGTCTCAAACGTATCTATAATTTTTTATGGTTTCATGCTGTTATCTTTTCATCTTTGGACTTTTATGTACCTTTTCTATCTTTTTTGGGACTAACTTATTAATTCAGTGCCAAGTGTTAGTTCCTGTTTTTTCTGTATTTTTGGCTCTTTTCAGATCTGATTTTGGAACGGAGTCCAAACGGAATAAAATCCCCGAAATGATTTTTTCCCGAACGGAAGAAGATCATTGGGCTTGTGGGCCAAGCCAGGAGGGCTACAGGGAGCCCACAAGCCCCCATTCCGCCACCAGGGGGCGGCGGTGGGCAGGCTTGTGGCCTCCCTGCCGCCCCCCTGACCTAGATCCTGCTCCTATATATTCCCTAAAATACATAGAAAAAATCAAGGGATCCATGAAAATACTTTTCCGCCGCCGCAAACTTCCGTTTCCGCGAGATCTCATCTAGAGACCCTTCCCGGTGCCCTGCCGGAGGGGACTTTGGAGTTGGAGGGCTTCTTCATCATCATCATCGCCCCTCCAATGACTCGTGAGTAGTTCACTTCAGACCTACGGGTCCGTAGTTAGTAGCTAGATGGCTTCTTCTCTCTCTTGGATCTTCAATACAAAGTTCTCCATGATCTTCATGGAGATCTATCCGATGTAATCTTCTTTGGCGGTGTGTTTGTCGAGATCCGATGAATTGTGGATTTGTGATCAGATTATCTATGATATATATTTGAGTCTTTGCTGATTTCTTATATGCATTATTTGATATCCTTGTAAGTCTCTCCGAGTCTTGGGTTTTTTCTGGCCAACTAGATCTATGATTCTTGCAATTGGAGAAGTGCTTGGTTTTGGGTTCTTACCGTGTGGTGACCTTTCCCAGTGACAGTAGGGGCAGCAAGGCACACATCGTGTAGTTGCCATCAAGGATAACAAGGTGGGCTCTGTCGTAGATATGAGATTGTCCATCTACATCATGTCATCTTGCTTAAGGCGTTACTCTGTTCTTTTGGACTTAATACACTAGATGCATGCTGGATAGCGGTCGACGTGTGGAGTAATAGTAGTAGATGCAGAAAGTATCGGTCTACTTGTTTTGGACGTGATGCCTATAGATATAATCATTGCCATAGATGACGTCATGACTTTGCGCGGTTCTATCAATTGCTCGACAGTAATTTGTTCACCCACCGTCTACTTTCTTTCATGAGAAAAGCCACTAGTAAACACTACGGCCCCGGGGTCTATTCACATCTATCGTTTCCACTTTCGCTTTTACTTTGCTTTGTTACTTTGTTGCTTTCAGTTCTCACTTGGCGAACAATCTATAAGGGATTGACAACCCCTTCATAGCGTTGGGAGCAAGCTTTTTTGTGTTTCTTCACACACTTGTGATACTCCTTCACTGGATCGATACCTTGGTTCTCAAACTGAGGGAAATACTTACCACCATTGTGCTACATCACCCTTTCCGCTTCGAGGGAACACCAACGCAAGGCTCCAAGGCCACGGGGGAAATCCTTTGCATATTTGCCTAGGAAGTCCCTTAAGGCCTAGCCCTAGCAGAAGGATTCCTGGTGCCGTTGCTGAGGAGTATCAAGCAACACTCCTATTTCTAGCGCCGTTGGAAGGTCTTTTGTTGCAGTAGCAGTGGCGCACCTATTTTTCCTATTAATGGCGCACTATAGGTGCGCCACTATTATCACGCCACTACTAATAAATAGTAATGGTGCACCCCCGGTGCACCACTGTTAATATACATAACACTGGCGCACCACCTGGTGCACCATTAGTAGGCCCAGAAGTGTGCCACTGCTGTGGGTTTACTAATGGCGCACTTTTAGATGGTGCACCACTACTATGAATATTAGGATTTTGTTTTTGCTTTTCTGATATCTGCACAGGTTACAAAATACATTACAGCACAAAATATAAGTGATGTAGAAGTAAGTGATACATATTCTATACAATAGTTTCATAAAATATCATCACATCATCTCGAAAATAGCGATACATAGTGATGTAGAAGTAATCATCACAGTCAAGGAGACATCATACAACAAAAGTTGGTCACTAGTCATAATCACAACTCCTCTTCATCATCATCGTCAACTCTAACACATTGTAGCACATCATCACATCATCTCGGAAATAGCTAATAATCATCATAGTCATTACCACCAATACTATTTAATACATTGTAGCACATCATCACATTAACACATTGTAGCACATCATTGATACGTCTCCAACGTATCAATAATTTTTGATGGTTTCATGCTATTATCTTGTCAAACTTTGGATGCTTTGTATGCCTTTTATATCTTTTTTGGGACTAACTTATTAACTCAGTGCCAAGTGCCAGTTCCTATTTTTTCCGTGTTTTCGACCCTTTTCAGAGGAAGATTTGAAACGGATTCCAAACGGAAAAAAACCCCGGAAAATATTTTTTACGAAACAGAAGAAGATCAATTCTTACACTTTTACTTCGTTGCACCTTCCGCCTTCATATATCACTTTGCAATCAATCTTGAAGGGATTGACAACCTCTTTATAGCGTTGGGTGCAAGCTCTTTGTGTTTGTGCAGGTACTCTGGGCTTGACGAGATTCTCCTACTGGATTGATACCTTGGTTCTCAAACTAAGGGAAATACCTACTGCTCCTGTGTTGCATCACCCTTTCCTCTTCAAGGGAAAACCAACGCAAGCTCAAGAGACGACAGAAGGATTTCTGGCGCCATTGCCAGGGAAGGACTTTTGTTGTCGTAGCTGAAGAATTTCTGGCACCATTGCCGAGGAGGATCAAGTCAAGAACTCATCCAAGTAAGTGTCGCAAACTCATCTCTTGCATTTACTTTTTTGCCTCTCGTTTTCCTCTCCCCACTTCCGAAAAACAAAAATTTACAAAAAAAATCTTTGCCTTTTTCGTTTGCCCTTTTCTCTCGCTTGTTTTCTGTTCGTCTGTGTGGGATAGTCTACCTGTCCTCATGGCTAGATCCACCACTTCGAGCGATACTCCCGAGAGCGAAGTTCTCAATTTCAAACAAATTGAGGAAGAAAACTTAAAGGACGCTTGGTATAGGATTTGCAATGCTCAGAGTAGATCTACTCATAAGCAATCCACTACCGTCCTGCTTCACAGTTTTTATGTGGGTGTTTCTCCTTGGAATAGGTATATTCTTGACACCATCGTAGGTGGAAATTTCTTGGGTAGCCATACCGGTTATTCTTACGGAGCTGTAATAAATTTGGTAGGCTCACCCCCACTCATGGTTAATGGAACTACCTTAACGCTGGAACATGTGATGCGTAGGCTGGATGTCATTGAAAATAAAGTTGCTACGATCAAGATTATTGAGAATTTGGATAAAAAGATACACAATCAAATCACCTAGTACGGATCCAAGGTGGGAATGGTTTTGAAAAAATTAAAGGAGAAGGAACCCACAGTTAACGAAAATCTAGGTCATGATTCCGCTAGGATTGGCAAACTAGAGGATGTTATAACCAACTTGGGTTCTGCTTTTGCCCCTGTGCAGAATACTCCAATTTTTTCCCACAATAAGGTCACCAAGTCTGTTTTTGTTCCTAAAAATAGTGTTGAATCATCTACCAAGAAAGATGAAAACCTTAAGATAATAATTGATCACGCTACTTATGGTTTGAGCACCAAAGACGACGATACGTGATTCTATCGCTTTTATGCCTAGCTAAGGGCGTTAAACAATAGCGCTTGTTGGGAGGCAACCCAATGATTTTATCTTTTTCTTTCTATTTTGTTGCATCCACACAATCATAATTCTGTTGTGATTGTGTTTTTTGTGTTCCGTTTTGTGTTTGAGCCAAGCAAAACCTTTATGACTAGTCTTTGTGATGGTTGTTTGATCCTGCTGGAAAAAGACATAAACTTTTCGCTCACGAGATGATTTTCCATTTTTATTCAGAAAGATCTTTTGAGTTTATTCTTTTTTCTTCTGGTTGATATACCTTTTTCCAAGGCATTCGTAATTGTTCAGAATTTTTGAGGTACCAGAAGTATACGAAGTATACAAATTGCTACAGACTGGTATGTTTTTGACAGATTCTGTTTTTGTTGAGTTGGTTGCTTGTTTTGATGAAACTATGGATAGTATCGGGGGGTACTAGCCATGGAAAAGTGAGAATACAATATCCTAACACCAATATAAATATAAATAAAGATTGCTACAGTACCTAAAGAGGTGGTAGTTTGTTTTCTTGTGCTAATGATATCACGAGTTTCTGTTTAAGTTTTATGTTGTGAAGTTTTCTAGTTTTGGGTGTTGTTCTCATGGACAAAGAGATAAGGAGTGGAAATACCTCAAGCTTGGGGATGCCCAAGGCATCCCAAGCTAAATTCAAGGACACCAAAAAGCCTAAGCTTGGGGATGCCCCGGGAAGGCATCCCCTCTTTCATCTTCAATCCATCGGTAACATTACTTGGAGCTATATTTTTATTCACCACATGATATGTGTTTTGCCTGGAGCGTCTTGTATCGTAGGAGTCTTTTCTTTTTGTTTTTTCACAATCATCCATGCTTTACACCTTTAGAGAGAGACATGCACTCATTGTGATTTTGCTAGAATGCTCATTGTGCTTCACATATATCTTTTGAGCTAGATAGTTTTGCTCTATGTGCTTCACTTAGATCTTTTAGAGCACGGAGGTGCGATACTTGGTAGTTGGCTTATGCTTTGAAAGTAGTCCCAAAGGTGATAGGTACCCAAAGAGGATAGAAAAACCTCCATCTTCATGTGCATTGAGTAGAAAGAGAAGTTTTGATTCCTCTCAATTAGTTTTGAGACGTGGATTTGGTAATACTAAGAGTTATGTTAGTAGGGTGTTGTGAATCTAGAAATACTTGTGTTGAAGTTAGTGATTCCCGTAGCATGCACGTATGGTGAACTGCTATGTTAGGAAGTCGGAGCATAATTGATCTATTGATTGTCATCCTTTGTGTTGAGGTCGGGATCGCGCGATAGTTAACACCTACCAACCCTTCCCCTCGGAGTATGCGTTTAGCACTTTGTTTCAATTACTAAAAAAAAACTTTCGCAACAAGTATGTGAGTTCTTCATGACTAATATGAGTCCATGACTAATGTGAGTCCATGGTATAGATGCACTTTCACCTTCCAGCGTTGCTAGCCTCTCTAGTGTCGCGCAATTCTCGCCGGTGCACAAACCCACCAAATGCCTTCCTCAAAACAGCCACCATATCTAACTACTATGGCATTTTCATAGCCTTTCCGAGATATATTGCCATGCAACTCCCACCGTTCCGTCTCATGACTTGGGTCGTCACTCTCATATTCCCATTGCATGATCGTAAGATATCTAGTGAGATGTTTCAACGTCATACGCCAAGCTAGATCGTTGCACATCCCGGTACACTGCCGGAGGCATTTCCTATAGAGTCATTTCTAAGCTTTGAGCTTTGAGTAAATAAAAGTGTGATGATCATCATTATTAGAGTATTCTCCCATGTGAGGAAATAAATAAAAAGAAAAGAAAAAATAGAAAAAAAATAAAGAGGCCCAAGAGCCCAAATAAAAATAAAAATAAAGAGAGAAAAAGAGAGAAGGGACAATGCTACTATCTTTTTCCACACTTGTGCTTCATAATAGCACCATGTTCTTCATGATTGAGAGCTTCTTGCTTTGTCACTACCATATGCTAGTGGGAATCTTCATTATATAACTTGGCTTGTATATTCCAATGATGGGCTTCCTCAAATTGCCCCAGGTCTTCGTGAGCAAGCAAGTTGGATGCACACCCACTAGTTCTTCTTTTGAGCTTTCACATATTTATAGCTCTAGTGCATCCCTTGTATGGCAATCCCTACTCATTCACATTGATATCTATTAATGGGCATCTCCATAGCCCTTTGATACACCGAGTCAATGTGATCATCTCCTCCTTTTTATCTCACAACCACCACCACACTCTATTCCACCTATAGTGCTATATCCATGGCTCGCGCTCATGTATTGCATGATAGTTATAAAAGGTTTGAGAAAGTAAGAGTGCGAAAACAATTACTTGGCCAATACCGGGGTTGTGCATGATTTACATTAGTTGTGTGAGGATGATGGAGCATAGCGAGACTATATGATTTTGTTGGGATAACTTTCTTTGGCCTTGTTATTTTGAAAGTTCATGATTACCTTGCTAGTTTGCTTGAAGTATTATTGTTTTCATGTCAATAGCGAACTATTGTTTTGAATCTTACGAATCTGAACATTCATGTCACATGAAAGAAGTTGCAAAGGACAACTATGCTAGGTAGCATTCAACATCAAAAATTTGGTTTTTATCACTTCCCTACTCGAGTACGAGCATGAGTTAAGCTTGGGGATGCTTGATACGTCTCCAACGTATCTATAACTTTTGATGGTTTCATGTTATTATCTTGTCAAACTTTGGATGTTTTGTATGCCTTTTATATCTTTTTTGGGACTAACTTACTAACTCAGTGCCAAGTGCCAGTTCCTATTTTTTCCGTGTTTTTGACCCTTTTCAGAGGAAGATTTGAAACGGTGTCCAAACGGAATAAAATCCCCGAAAAGATTTTTCCAAAACAGAAGAAGATCGGGAGACTTGAGAACCAAGGCAGGGGGTCCCCAGGGACCCCACAAGCCCCCTAGCCCCGGCCAGGGGGTAGGCCGGGCCTCCTTGGCTTGTGGGCCCCTTGGACCTCCTCTGCCCTAGGTTTTGCGCCTATATATTCCCTAAAATCCCAGAAAAAATCAGGAGATCATCGAAAGTACTTTTCCGCCGCCGCCAGGTTCTATCTCCGCAAGATCCCATCTGGGGCATGTTCTGGTGCCCTGCCGGAGGGGGGATTCGGACACGGAGGGCTTCTTCATCAAAACCATGACCTCTCTGATGATGCGTGAGTAGTTCACCAAAGCCCTACGGGTCCATAGCTAGTAGCTAGATGGCTTCTTCTCTCTCTTGGATCTTCAATACAAAGTTCTCCATGATCTTCATAGAGATCTATCCGATGTAATCTTCTTTTGCGTTGTGTTTGTCGAGATCCGATGAATTGTGGATTTATGATCAGATTATCTATGAATCTTATTTGAGTTTCTTCTCATCTCTCTTATGCATGATTTCATATCCTTGTAATTCTCTTCGAGTTGTGGGTTTTGTTTGGCCAACTAGATCTATGATTCTTGCAATGGGAGAAGTGCTTGGTTTTGGGTTCATACCGTGCGGTGACCTCACCCAGTGACAAAAGGGGTAGCGAGGCATACATCGTGTTGTTGCCATCAAGGGTAAAAAAGATGGGGTTTTCATCATTGGTTTGAGATTATCCCTCTACATCATGTCATCTTGCTTAAGGCATTACTCCGTTCATCATGAACTCAATACACTAGATGCACGTTGGATAGCGGTCGATGTGTGGAGTAATAGTAGTAGATGCAGAAAGTATCGGTCTACTTGTCTCGAACGTGATGCCTATATGTATGATCATTGCCTTAGATATCGTCATGACTTTGCGCGGTTCTATCAATTGCTCGACAGTAATTTGTTCACCCACCGTAATACTTGCTATTTTGAGAGAAGCCTCTAGTGAACACTATGGCCCCCGGGTCTACTCCACACCATATTTTCAGCCTCACACTTTTACTTCGTTGCACTTTCCGCCTTCAGATCTCACTTTGCAATCAATCTTGAAGGGATTGACAACCCCTTTATAGTGTTGGGTGCAAGCTCTTTGTGTTTGTGCAGGTACTCTAGACTTGACGAGATTCTCCTACTGGATTGATACCTTGGTTCTCAAAGTGAGGGAAATACTTACTGCTCCTGTGCTGCATCACCCTTTCCTCTTCAAGGGAAAACCAACGCAAGCTCAAGAGACGACAGAAGGATTTCTGGCGCCATTGCCAGGGAAGGACTTTTGTTGCCGTAGCAATCTTCACATTGTAGCACATCATCACATTAACACATTGTAGCACATCATCACATTGTAGCACATAATAACACATTGAACCTAGGACCTACTCCTCTGCTTAGGTAGAATATCAAAAAACAAGATAGGCCCTGACTCTCCATTATAGAGAATGGATATCATCTTGTCTCCAATTCTTGGATTACGCACAATGTTGCTTCCAAGTAGCTCTCTCGGATAGACCATACATTTTTTTCCAATCCTTGATTGTCATCACTTCATCGGTTTGAGAAATCCGGTATGGACAGGAGTAAATCAGATACCTAGGCTGACCTGGCCGTGTTGGTCGTATCATCATAACATCAACGCGACCTCTTGGTAACATCAGATGAGGCACACAATCTTCCGGGATTTTCTGTTGAAAAACATAGTATTAGCATTGTAGCTAGCAATGTAGTTTAGTTTTACAAGAATTTATGCAAAAGATGCATGGATGTCGTAATAGTACAAAATCTTACCATGCAATCTCCATGCATGTTACTGTAGTTCACCACGTGCACTAGTGGCACATATTGACCATAATGTTGGGAAGTTTGTTGATTGGTATTGTAATTCTCAAGATCAATGATAAATTGGACAAGATGATGTATCTCCTGACAAGTTAATTCTGCTTCATCATTGTAGTAATAGGTTCTGTCTACCATTTTCCGTACATTTTTTGAAGAATGAAAATAAGTTGTCAACGGAAATAAGTTGTTAAATATTTTTAAATAAACAATATAAATTACTTAATAAATGTGGTTGAGAAACTCACATAATGGTAGAACTGGAGGCGTCCGCACATCGACCTAGATGTCGATATTACCTTCAATTTCATCTTCCGGACGAATATCAAAGGTGATAAGAATATTACGCTCAAATGTATAAGCCTTGCATAGTGCTACCCAAGTTTTGCATTCAAAAAAGGAGTAGGTGTCTACATTGTACAATTTTACGGCAAAAGTATAACCATGCACGGTCCTCAAGTGAACTATGTTTACCTCCATAGTTTCTTCAGTACTGAAACCAATCTTATCCAACACATAATGTCTTGCATGGCAGGGGATACGCTAGTAGAATAGTAAAAAATAAAAATTATAAGTTGAAGCAAAAGAAGTTATGCTTAATTATGAAAAAAGACTTGTTGTTGTGACTTACTGTATCCACTTTGAAGTCCTCATCCAGCATGATGCTGAAGCGCCTATCATCAACTAGGAAAGGCGGGTCGCAAAGGCCGCGCTTGTCTTGGCAGTATTCGCACATAACGTATTTGTCGTCAGACGACAATCCCTAAAACAGAGAAAATTTGGGCATGACATTTACTAAAAAAGTGGACATATGGAGCGCCTGAAATTTGCCGGAACGGAAATGAATCAATATTCCAGCAAAACAAGTAAAGCTACCAAACATGAAGAGCACTCTTTCGGTGCAATATATTACAGGTATACCTCTCTCAGTAACATGGTTCATGGCAAGTAAAAGTAAGATGAATGATACCTCTCTCGGTACCATGGCACAATAGTAATATTAGCATGTAAAATGTAAAAGTAAGATGAATGATACCTCCCTCGGTACCATGGTTCATGGCAAGTCAAGCAATGCATAAAGGAAGACTAATTTATATCTCCCTGCATTGTACAAGGCCTTTAGAAGCTCTGATCATGTTGATGGAAGAATCTATTATGGTCATAAACCCATTTTACTGGAAAATGGATAGAAGTAAACAATAATATTCTTCTATGTTTCACTGGAAGGGGTCGGCCTCTTTATTAGCCACTCCACAACCGAAAAAGGTGACATTAGCACTTGTAATGATAGATATGCTGATTCTACAATTTGATACTACAAGGTTTATTGATTATTGCAGCACACAATTACATATTTCAGTCGTCCTTCCATCTGTGCACAATCAAAACAGTAGAATTCATAGAAATCCCTGGTTGCTCCATGACATTTGATCGACTGTTGATATCTACGACATGTTGTAGTAGAGAAACCTGTCCAGTGTAGATTGTCACACAGTGTCAAATCATAAGAGTTTCGAGGAAGACAAAAACAGTAGTACAGTGATATGTGTGAACCGGAATAACCCAAATGTAGGTCAAACACTCATGTTCGATACATAGCCAACTCAACCATCTCAAACATAAACCTATTTTATATTCTACCGTCTTGCTGTCACAACTAGCTCAAATAATGCTTCAAATCGGTTTACATAGCAATTTCGCGGTGTGACACTATGTACTTCCTCCGGCTCACAAAATTGTCTTCTGCACATAGTTTCAGTCAAACTTTGTAAAGTTTGACGACATATTATTTCAAAATATCAAGATTGGAAACTTCAAATCATATGTATGGAGTATACACTAACTACAGTATAAACTAGAGGTCATACATCTTAAAGACCATATCAATAAGATAAACATCACTTATTTGTGAACTTGTGTTATACTAATTAAGTACTTTGCAAGCTACTTAGGCTTCTACGAAAATTGTATTCACCAACGGGCAACTACAAGTTTAAAAGCATAGCTGTACTCATTTTAGTTCTAAGAATTAAATCTTTCGAATTGACTTCTCTATATATTGGTCATCGCATCATTGTTGCTCGTATATCACTGCACAGTACAGAGCCTAGCACTTCCCTATGGGCTATGGCAAGTGCCCATAAAGAACTCTTAGTGCCAATGACAAGTGGGGTCTGCCTAGAAACTCTAACCCCACCATTTCACATGGGTAAGGAATACTCACAACGCCCGTCAGAAATTCTAACCCCATAGTTAACCTTGAAAATTGAATAATCAACATATCTTTTTCGGTTGTGGAGTGGCTAAAGTAACCTGGGGCATTGTTGCCAAAGTTCTTGGCACTAATAGTTGCCCCAATACTCTATGGCAAAGTATTTCTTGGTTGTATGCCATTTGTTGGATGATATGGTGTACTCGGAATAGAATCACCTATGAGAATCATGTGATGCGTTCTCTAGTAGAATTGTAGAAACTATCTGCTCGTTCTTATCTTAGAGGGTTCTATACGGGGGAAGGACGGGGGGCGAACCTCGGGGCGAACCTTGTGGCCGAAGGAGGGGAGCGCGGCGGAGGCGGCGGCGCCCTTGTCGTTGCCCATCATCGGGGGTTCCTGGCGGCGGTGGGGAGAGGCAGGCAGCGGGGAGGGCACGGTGCGAGGCGTACGGTGCGCAGCGGCGAGGGGGAGCAGGGGGTTCAGCCGGCGGCGGCAGGTGCGGTGGGGAAGGCGGCCGGAGGGCCAGCCGGCGGAGGCAGGTGCGGTGGGAGAGGCGGCCGGAGGGCTCGTGGGAGAGCGGGAGTTTCACTGGATTTGATCGGGAGAGAGCCACGATGGGAGGGGAGCGGGAGTTTTTTTTCACTTCTGGTTATCAATGGCGCACCCGCCTAAGAATGCGCCATTGGTAACCAGGGTTACTAATGGCGCACCTGGTAAGAATGCGCCATTAGTAGTTTTGAAAAAAAATTGAAAAAACAATTGTTAGTTCTTGCACACCGTGGATGTGGTGCGCCATTACTAGTTAAAACTAGTAATGGCGCACTTCTCCTGGTGCGCCACTGATATGTCTAGGAAAGGGTGTGGGGCCAGGACAAAGATAGTAATGGCGCACCACACACAAGGTGCGCCATTAGTAATACAGACACTAATGGCGCACCAGTCTCTGGTGCGCCACTGCTATATAGCAGTGGCGCACCATGATACGTCCATTTTGCATCATGCTTTCATGTTGATATTTATTGCTTTTTGGGCTCTTATATTACTTGTGGTACCATATTTATGCCTTTTCTCTCTTATTTTGCAAGGTTTATTTTGAAGAGGGAGAATTCAGGCAGCTGGAATTCTGGACTGGAAAAGGAGCAAATCCTATTCCACTATTCTTCACATCTCCAAATGCCCTGAAAAGTTACGTGGATTTTGTTGGGATTATATAAAAAATACTGGGCGAAAGAACTACCGGAGGGAGGCTGCCAGGGCGCCACAAGCCCTGACACCGCCACCCCCTTGGTGGCGTAGTGGGGGCTTGTGGGCTCCCTGATGGCCCACTAGCCCCCCTCTTGTTCTATATGAAGCGTCCTCGTCCAGAAAAAAATCAAGAGGGAGATTTTTCGTGGTTTCGCTGCCGCCACGAGGCGGAACTTGAGCAGATCCAATCTAGAGCTCCGGCAGGACGATCCTGACGGGGAAACTTCTCTCCCGGAGGGGGAAATCATCACAATCGTCGTCACCAACACTCCTCTCATAGGAGGGGAGGCATCTTCATCAACATCTTCATCAGCACCATCTCCTCTCCAATCCCTAGTTCATCTCTAGTAACCAATCTTCGTCTCGCAACTCCGGTTGGTACTTGTAAGGTTGCTAGTAGTGTTGATTACTCTTTGTAGTTGATGCTAGTTGGATTACTTAGTGGAAGAGTTTATCTTTAGATCCTTGATGCTATTCATTACACCTCTGATTATGATTATGATTATGATTATGTTTTGTGAGTAGTTACTTTTGTTCCTGAGGACATGGGATAAGTCATGTTGATAATAGTCATGTGAATTTGATATTCGTTTGGTATTTTGATATGATGTATGTTGTCTTTTCCTCTAGTGGTGTTATGTGAACGTCAACTACATAACACTTCACCATATTTGGGCCTAGAGGAAGGCATTGGGGAGTAGTAAGTAGATGATGGGTTGCTCGAGTGACAAAAGCTTAAACCCCAGTCTATGCGTTGCTCCGTAAGGGGCTGATTTGGATCCACTAGTTTAATGCTATGGTTGGACTTTGTCTTAATTCTTCTTTTATAGTTGCGGATGCTTGCGAGAGAGGTTAATCATAAGCGGGATGCTTGTCCAAGTAAGGGCAGTACCCAAGCGCCGGTCCACCCACATATCAAACTATCAAAATAACGAACGTGAATCATATGAACATGATGAGACTAGCATGATAGAAATTCCCGTGTGTCCTCGGGAGCGTTTTTCCTCCTATAAGACTTTACTCAGGCTTGTCCCTTGCTACAAAAGGGATTGGGCCACTTCCTGCACCATTGCTACTACGTGTTACTTGTTACTTTTTGCTCGCTACGTTTCACCTCACTACACCATCTCTTGTTACCGCTACTTTCGGTGCTTGCAGTTATTACCTTGCTGAAATCCGCTTATCACAGCCTTCTGCTCCTCGTTGGGTTCGACACTCTTACTTATCGAAAGGACTACGATTGATCCCCTATACTTGTGGGTCATCAAGACTCTTTTCTGGCGCTCTTGCCGGGGAGTGAAGCGCCTTTGGTAAGTGGAAATTGGTAAGGAAACATTTATATACTGTGCTGAAATTTATTGTCACTTGTCACTATGGAAATTGTTCCTTTGAGGAGTTTGTTCGGGGTATCTTCACCATGAACGGAAGCATGAGGAGTTGCTCCTCAACCTGAGGTACCTACTGAAAATATCTTTTATGAAATTCCTTCGGGTATGCTTGAGAAACTGCTGGCTAATCCTTTCACAGGAGATGGATCTTCACATCCAGACTTGCATCTGATCTTTGTAGATGAAGTTTGTGATTTATTTAAGCTTGCAGTTTCCGAGGATGAGGTAAAGAAGAAAGTCTTTCCTTTATCTTTGAAGGATAAGGCGTTGACATGGTATAGGCTATGTGATGATACGGGATCATGGGGCTACAATCGGTTGAAATTGGAATTTCATCAAAAGTTCTATCCTATGCATTTAGTACATCGTGATCGGAACTTTATTTATAACTTTTGTCCTTGTGACAGGGAAAGCATAGCTCAAGCTTGGGGGAGGCTTAAATCAATGCTATATTCATGCCCCAATCATGAGCTCTCGAGAGAAATCATTACTCAAACTTTTATGCTCGGCTTTCTTGTGAAGATCGTACCATGCTTGACACTTCTTGTGCCAGTTCTTTTGTGAAGAAGTATATTGATCACAAGTGGAATTTATTGGAGAGAATCAAACGCAACTCTTAAGATTGGGAGCTGGAGGAAGGTAAGGATTCAGGTATGAATTTCCAGTTTGATTGCGTTAAATCTTTTGTTGAGACAAACACTTCTAGAGATTTTAGCGCTAAGTATGGACTTGACTCTGAGATACTAGCTTCTCTATGTGAATCTTTTGCTGCGCATGTTGATCTTCCCAAAAATAAGTGGTTTAAATATCATCCTCCTGTAGAAAGCAACATAGCCAAAACCAATCTAGTTGAGGAGAAAGTCATTGCTTTTAGTGATCCTCTTGTTCCTGGTGCTTACACTGAGAAACCACCATACCCTGCTAGGATAAAGGATTATTCTAAAGCTCCAACTGTGATACGTAGGGGTTACATTAGACCACTTGCACCCCCTGAGGAAATTAGAGTTGAACCTAGTCTTGCTATTATCAAAGATCTCTTAGCTGAAGACATAGATGGGCATGTTATCAAATTCTGTGAGGACTCCGCTAGAATTGCTAAACCTCACTCGAAAGACAAACAAGGACCTGTAGTTGCCCTGCCCGTTGTTTCTGTTAAGATAGGAGATCACTGTTACCATGGTTTATGTGATATGGGAGCTAGTGTTAGTGCAATACCCCGTTCTCTATATGATGAAATCAAAGATGAGATTGCACCTTCTGAGATAGAACCCATTGATATCACTATTACGCTAGCTAATAGAGACACTATTTGCCCTCTGGGAATTGTGAGAGACATAGAAGTCCTGTGTGGTAAGACGAAGTATCCTACTGATTTCCTAGTCCTTGGTACTGCACAAGATAGCTTTTGTCCCATCATATTCGGTAGACCCTTTCTCAACACTGTCAATGCTCACATTGATTGCATTAAGTAGACTGTCACAGTAAGTTTCGAGGGTGTGTCTCATGAATTTAACTTCTCCAAGTTTGGAAGACAACCCCATGAAAGAGAGTCGTCTGGTAGGGATGAAATCATTTCTCTTGCCTCTATTGTCGTACCTCCTACGGATCCTTTAGAGCAATATCTGCTTGAGCATGAAAATGATATGCATATGGAGGAGAGAGATGAGATAGATAAAATTATCTTAGAACAATATCCTATTCTCAAGAATAATCCGCCTGTTGAACTGCTTGGGGATCCTCCCCCACCAAAGGGTGATCCTGTGTTTGAGCTTAAACAGTTGCCTGATACTCTTAAGTATGCCTATCTTGATGAGAAGGAGATATATCCTATCATTATTAGTGCTCTCCTCTCAGAGCACGAAGAGAAGAAGTTACTAAGAACTCTCAGGAAGCACCGCGCTGCTATTGGATATACTCTTGATGATCTTAAGGGTACTAGTCCTACTCTATGTCAGCACAAGATTAAAACATATCCTGACTTTAAACCAGTTGCTGATCATCAAAGGAGATTAAATCCTAAGATGAAAGAGGTCGTTAGAAAAGAATATTAAAGCTTCTGCTAGCATGAATCATTTATCGTGTTGCTCATAGTGATTGGGTAAGTCCAGTACGTTGGCTACCTAAGAAGGGAGGTATCACCGTCGTTCCTAATGATAAGGATGAACTAATCCCACAAAGGATTATTACCGGCTATAGAATGGTGATAGACTTCCGGAAACTGAACAAGGCAACCAGGAAAGGTCATTATCCTTTGTCGTTTATTGACCAAATGCTAGAAAGGCTATCAAAACACACACACTTCTGCTTTCTAGATGGTTATTCAGGTTTCTCGCAAATACCTGTCGCACAATCTGATCAAGAGAAAACCACTTTCACCTGCCCTTTCGGTACGTTTGCCTATAGACATATGCCTTTTGGCTTATGCAATGCACCTGCCACCTTCCAAAGATGTATGATGGCTATATTCTCTGACTTCTGTGAAAAGATTGTCGAGGCTTTCATGGATGACTTCTCCGTTTACGGGTCTTCCTTTGATGATTGCCTCAGCAACCTTGATCGAGTCTTACAGAGATGCGAAGAAACCAACCTCATCTTGAATTGGGAGAAGTGCCACTTTATGGTCAATGAAGGTATCGTCTTAGGACACAAAATATCTGAAAGAGGCACTGAAGTTGATAAGGCTAAGGTTGATGCAATTGATAAAATGCCTTGCCCCACAGATATCAGAGGTATACGAAGTTTCCTATGTCATGCTAGTTTCTATAGAAGATTCATTAAATACTTCTCTAAGATTTCTAGGCCTCTTACCAACCTCTTGCAGAAGGATGTTCCTTTTGTTTTTGATGAGGATTGTGAGGAAGCCTTCGAAATACTTAAGCAGGCTTTTGATAACCGCACCTATTGTTCAACCACCTGACTGGAACTTGCCCTTTGAAATCATGTGCGACGCTAGTGATTATGTTGTTGGTGGTGTTCTAGGACAAAGAGTTGACAAGAAGTTGAATGTCATTCACTACGTTAGTAAAACTCTAGACAGTGCCCATAGAAACTATGCCACTACGGAGAAGGAATTTTTAGCAATCGTGTTTGCATGTGAAAAGTTCAGATCTTACATAGTTGACTCAGAAGTCACTATTCACTCTAATCATGCTGCTATTAAGTACCTCAGGGGGAAGAAGGACGCTAAGCCTAGGCTGATCTGATGGGTACTCCTACTACAGGAATTTGATTTGCACGTCGTTGACCGAAAGGGTGTTGATAACCCTGTAGCAGATAACTTGTCTAGGTTAGAGAATGTCCTTGATGACCCACTACCTATTGATGACAACTTTCCTGATGAGCAATTAAATGTCATCGCACTTCACTTAGTGAATCGTGGTATGCCGATTATGCAAACTATATCGTAGCCAAATACATACCACCCAGTTTCACCTATCAGAAAAAGAAGAAATTCTTCTTTGATTTGAGACACTAATTTTGGGATGATCCTCACCTTTGTAAGGAAGGAGTAGATGGTGTTATTAGACGTTGTGTGCCTGAACATCAACAGGGACAGATCCTGCAGAAGTGTCATTCCGAAGCCTACGGAGGACACCGTGCTGGAGATAGAACTGCCCATAAGGTATTGCAATCAGGTTTCTATTGGCCCACTCTCTTTAAGGATGCCCGTAAGTTTGTCTTGTCTTGTCTTGTGACAAATGCCAAAGTATAGGGAACATCAGTAAGCGTCAGGAGATGCCTATGAACTATTCACTTGTCATTGAACCATTTGATGTGTGGGGCTTTGATTATATGGGACCCTTCCCGAGTTCCAATGGGTACACTCATATCTTAGTTGTTGTGGATTACGTTAGTAAGTGGGTAGAAGCTATCCCCACTAAAAATGTTGATCACCACACCTCTATTAAGATGCTTAAAGAAGTCATATTCCCAAGATTTGGAGTCCCTAGATACTTGATGACTGATGGCGGTTCACACTTCATTCATGGTGTTTTTCGCAAGATGCTAGCTAAGTATGATGCCAACCATAGAGTTGCATCTCCTTATCATCCTCAGTCTAGTGGTCAAGTGGAGTTCAGTAATAGGGAGATCAAGTTGATCCTACAAAAGATCGTCAATAGATCTCGAAAGAACTGGTCAAGCAAACTTGATGATGCACTATGGGATTAAAGGACTGCTTATAAGAATCCCATGGGCATGTCACCGTATAAAATGGTTTACAGTAAGGCCTGTCATTTACCTCTTGAGCTGGAACACAAAGCTTATTGGGCAATCAAAGAGCTCAACTTTGATTTCAAACTTGCCGGTGAGAAGCGGTTGTTTGGTATTATCTCGTTAGATGAATGGAGAGCCCGGGCATATGAGAATGCCAAGTTGTTCAAGGAAAAGGTTAAGAGATGGCACGACAAACGAATACAGAAACGAGAGTTCAATGTAGGTGATTATGTCCTGCTATACAATTCTCGTTTGAGATTCTTTGCAGGAAAGCTTCTCTCTAAATGCGAAGGTCCCTATGTTATCGAGGAAGTATATCGTTCCGGTGCCATCAAAATCAATAACACGGAAGGAAATTTTCCTAGAGTGGTAAATGGGCAAAGAATCAAGCATTACATCTCTGGAACTCCCATAAATGTTGAGACCAATATCATCAATGTCATAACTCCAGAGGAGTACATAAGGGATGTTTACCAGCCTGTTTCAGACCCTGAAAACGAAGAGGTATCTGTTTCGGTAAGAAATTGGACTCCGATGCTTTTCCAATAGGAAATTTCTTCCGTTTCGGAATTTTTGGAAAATTAGAAAAATAAAAAACAGTCCAAAGAGCGAACGAGGCGGCCACAAGCCCTGCCACCGCCCCCTACCCCCCTAGTGGTGGAGGGCAAGCTTGTGGGCACCTCGTGTGCCTCCCGGACTCTGTTTTCTTGCGGAGGACTCCTTATGGCCCAGAAAACATCAATATATAGTCTCTCGAAGGTTTTGATCTCAGTATCGCGCAGTTTTGCTCTGTTTTCATTTCGAGCTTGTTTTCTGCCGCAGATTTAGAGCAAAGATGTCTCAGAAATCTGTTGGGGACAATGATCTTCACCAAGTTCATGAGGAAGTAGATGCTGATCTGAAAAGAGTAGAAGTTACGGAAGCCAGGGACCAAGCTAAGGAGAAAACCCAAGCTAGGGAGGAGGTTCAACCTATGTTCAACATTGAAGATGTTGAAGGAGTAGATTTTCTCCAACCCTTCCTCCACGTGTTGTCTCCATCCTTGATTGAACTCTTGAGGTTTTGCGAAACAACTCGTGCTCGTAATATTTCCCTCTCTCGTGAAGTTGTTTTACTAGAAAACCATGTCACAGATCTCAAAGGTATAAATCAAAGATTGATAGTTCTCTTGGAATCAGAGGCGACAGCAACAACACCATCACCACCAAAGGAAGACAACTAAGAATTGGTATGGGCAATCCCCTTGGCTTCTGCCAAGCTTGGGGGAGTTGCCCTGGTATCGTATCACCTTTATATCTTTTGCTTTTACCTTTGTTTTAGTTCTTTCCTTTTCAGTTTTTATTTCTTCTTTTAGAGGAATAAGTCTTTAGTTTTTAGTTTTAGTCTTTTACTTTTTCCTCTCCCCCGATGTATTCGAGCTTACGAGTTTTATAATAAAGAGTTTCTTAGTTAAGGGCTTTGCTTTGTGCCATGATCAAAAGTATGAAAAGAACGATAGCATGAAAGATCATGAGACGATCTTATGGAAAGTGATAACTTCACTTATGACACGTATGATGATTGAAACTTGTTGAGAATAAATCAACATAGACCTCAGTCATTGTTGCAATTAATAATAAGTAATAAGGAAAGAGAGTTCACATATAAATATATCATCTTAGACACTTTTTACAATTGTGAGCACTCACCAAACTATTACATGCTTAGGAGTAGAATTTGGACAAGGAAGACAAAATAATGAATTGTGTTTGCTTGGTTCCAAACAATGTGATCTGATTAGAGATCCCTTGGCATGTGACGATTGCTTCCACCTCATATTAGCCAAAACTCCCGCACCAAGTAGAGATACTCTACTTGTGCATCCATAAACCTCCAACCAGTTTTGCCATGACAGTCCACCATACCTACCTATGGATTGAAAAAGATCCTTCAAGTAAGTTGTCATCGGTGCAAGCAATAAAAATTGCTCTCTAATATGTATGATCTATTAGTGTGTGGAAAATAAGCTTCATACGAACCTGTGATGAAGAAGACATAAAAGCAACAGACTGCATAATAAAGTTCTTTATCACAGGAGGCAATATAAAGTGACGTTCCTCCGCACTAAGAGGACACGCATTCAAACCTCAAAAGCGCATGACAACCTCTGCTTCCCTCTGCGAAGGGCCTATCTTGTACCTTTACTTTTTGCCCTTGTAAGAGTCATGGTGATCATCAACAATTCCCTATTTTTGCCTTTTTCTTGGCTACCGTCACATGTTTGGGAAAGATCTATATTCATATATCAACTTGGAGTTGCGTACTTATGCTTTATTGTTGTTGACTTTACCCTTGAGGTAAACCGTTGGGAGGCAAAACTATAAGCCCCTATCTTCCTTTGTGTCCAGCTGAAACTTTGACACCATGAGTACCACGTGAGTTGTAAGAATTGTGGAAAACAAAAGAGATGATTGAGTATGTGGGTTTGCCTTACAAGCTCTTATTTGACTCTTTCTGATGTTGTGATAAATTGCAATTGCTTCAATGACTATGGACTATTGTTGGTTACTTCTCGGTAAGGTTTTTGCTTCATGCTTTGCTTTGTGAAGGAATTGTTACTTTCCCATAATAATCTTTATGATGTATTGATGTTCTATGTGTGATCATGACGCCCTCATGTCCGTATTATGTTTTATCCACACCTTCGTCCCTCAACATGTGGACATGTTTATGGAACTTAGTTTTCGCTTGAGGAAAAGCGAGGTCTAAGCTTGGGGGAGTTGATACGTCCATTTTTCATCATGCTTTCATGTTGATATTTATTGCTTTTTGGGCTGTTATATTACTTGTGGTACCATATTTATGCCTTTTCTCTCTTATTTTGCAAGGTTTATTTGAAGAGGGAGAATTCAGGCAGCTGGAATTCTGGAAGTCCACTATTCTGCACATCTCCAAATGCCCTGAAAAGTTACGTGGATTATTTTGGGATTATATAAAAAATACTGGGCGAAAGAACTACTGGAGGGGGGCTGCCAGGGCGCCACAAGCCCTGACACCGCCACCCCCTGGTGGCGGAGTGGGGGCTTGTGGGCTCCCTCATGGCCCACTAGCCCCCCTCTTTTGCTATATGAAGCATCCTGTGTTGGAAATATGCCCTAGAGGCAATAATAAAATGTTTATTATCATATTTCCTTGTTCATGATAATCGTCTATTATTCATGCTATAATTGTATTAACAGGAAACAGTAATACATGTGTGAATAAATAGATCACAATGTGTCCCTAGCAAGCCTCTAGTTGGCTAGCTCGTTAGTCAATAGATGATCATGGTTTCCTGATCATGGGCATTAGATGTCATTGATAACGGGATCACATCATTGGGAGAATGATGTGATGGACAAGACCCAATCCTAAGCATAGCACTATATCGTATTGTTCGTATGCTAAAGCTTTTCTAATGTCAAGTATCTTTTCCTTCGACCGTGAGATTGTGCAACTCCTGGATACCGTAGGAGTGCTTTGGGTGTATCAAACGTCACAACGTAACTGGGTGACTATAAAGGTGCACTACGGGTACCTCCGAAAGTGTCTGTTGGGTTGGCACGAACCGAGATCGGGATTTGTCACTCCGTGTGACGGAGAGGTATCTCTGGGCCCACTCGGTAGAACATCATCATGAGCTCAATGTGACTAAGGAGTTAGTCACACGATGACGTGCTGCGGAACGAGTAAAGAGACTTACCGGTAACGAGATTGAACAAGGTATAGGTATACCGATGATCGAATCTCGGGCAAGTTCTATACCGACAGACAAAGGGAATCGTATACGGGATTGATTGAATCCTTGACATCGTGGTTCATCCGATGAGATCATCATGGAGAAAGTGGGAGCCACCATGGGTATCCAGACCCCGCTGATGGTTATTGGCCAGAGAGGCGTCTCGGTCATGTTTGCCTGTGTCCCGAACCCATAGGGTCTACGCACTTAAGGTTCGATGATGCTAGGGTTAAAGGTAATTGTTATACGAGGTTACCAAAAGTTGTTCGGAGTCCCGAATGAGACCCCGGACGTCATGAGGAGCTCCAAAATGGTCCGGAGGTAAAGATTGATATATAGGACGGATCGTTTCAGATACCGGAAGTGTTTCGGGCATCACCGGTAACGTACCGGGACCACCGGAGGTGGCCCAGGGGTCCACCGAAGGGGGGCAACGACCCCGGGAGGTAAGGTGGGCCAAGTGGGGAAGGTAACCAGCCCCTAGGTGGGCTGGTGCGCCTCCCCACTCAGCCTAATGCGTGGGGGAGAGAAAAGGGGGGGCAAACCCTAAGCCAGGTGGGCCTAAGGCCCACCAGGGGTGCGCTACACCCCTCCTCCCCCCCCCTTGGCCGCCGCACCAGACCCATCTAGGGCTCCCCCCCCCCAAAAGAGGGAAACCCTCAAGGGGTCACAGCCCCTCCCTCTCCCTATATATAGTGGGCACTTTTGGCCATTGGAGATCAGACTTTTGCCTCTCTCTCGGCGCAGCCCTGCCCTTCTTCCTCCTCCTCTCTGCCGGTGCTTGGCGAAGCCCTGCCGGGAGACCTCGTCTCTCCATCGACACCGTGTCGTCGTGCTGCTGGAGTTCATCCCCAACCACTCCCTCCTCCTTGCTGGATCAAGGTGCGGGAGATGTCACCGGGCTGCACGTGTGTTGAACGCGGAGGTGCCGTAGTTCGGCACTAGATCAGAATCGCTGCGAGTACGACTCCATCAACCGCGTTCTAGCAACGCTTCCGCTTAGCGATCTTCAAAGGTATGAAGATGCTCTTACCCCTCTCTCGTTGCTGGTCTCTCCATAGGAAGATCTGAATATGCATAGGAAAATTTTGAATTTATGCTACGTTACACAACAGTGGCATGCGAGCCAGGTTTTCTATGCGTAGATTCTATGCACGAGTAGAACACAAAAGTTATGGGCGATGATTTGTCAATTTGCTTGCCGCTACTAGTCTTATTATTTTCCGACGGTATTGTGGGATGAAGCGGCCCGGACCGACTTTACACGTACGCTTACGTGAGACTGGTTCCACCGACAGACATGCACACCGTGCATAAAGGTGGCTAGCGGGTGTCTGTCTCTCCTACTCTAGTCGGATTGGACTTGATGAAAAGGGTCCTTATGAAGGGTAACTAGCTTTGGCATATCATCGTTGTGGCTGTCACATAGGTAAGAAGGCGTTCTTGCTAGAAACCCAAATCAGCCCCGTAAAACTTGCAACAACAATTAGAGGACGTCTAACTTGTTTTTGCAGGGTTTGACATGTGATGTGATATGGCCAAAGTTGTGATGTTTGCATGTATGATGTATGATATGATCATGTTATTGTAATAGGTTTCACGACTTGCATGTTGATGAGTATGACAACCGCCAGGAGCCATAGGAGTTGTCTTAATTTATTGTATGAGATGCAACGCCATGTGCTTACTACTTTTAATTCATTGCAAACGGTTAGATATAGTAGTAGTGATAGTAGTAGTTGGCGTGACGACTTCATGGAGACACGATGATGGAGATCATGATGATGGTGATCATGGTGTCACGCCGGTGACGATGATGATCATGCGATGCCTGAAGATGGAGATCGAAAGGGCAAAGATGATAATGGCCATATCATGTCACTATATGATTGCATTGTGATGTTTATCATGTTTTACATCTTATTGCTTAGAACGACGGTAGCATAATAAGATGATCCCTCTTAAAATTTCGAGAACGTATTCCCCTAAGTGTGCACCGTTGCGAAGGTTCGTTGTCTCGAAGCACCACGTGATGATCGGGTGTGATAGATGCTAACATTCGCATACAACGGGTGTAAGCCAGATTTACACACGCGAAACACCTAGGTTGACTCGACGAGCTTAGCATGTACAGACATGACCTCGAATACAAGAGACCGAAAGGTCGAACATGAGTCGTATGATTGAATACGATCAGCATGAAGTTTCTCACCATGGTGACTGGTCCGTCTCACGTGATGGTCGGACACGGGTTAGTCAACGTGGATCATGTACCACTTAGATGACTAGAGGGATGTCGATTTAAGTGGGAGTTCATACTTAATTTGATTAAATGAACTTAATTGTCATGAACTTAGTCTAAAAGGTTGGTCTTTATAAATATTGTAGATGGCCAACGTCAACCTCAATTTCAACGCATTCCTAGAGAAAAACAAGCTCAAAGATGATGGTAGCAACTATGCGGACTAGGTTCGCAACTTGAAGCTCATCCTTGAAGCAGCTAAAAAGGCTTATGTCCTTGATGCGCCACTAGGTGACCCTCCTGCTCCCGCAGCAGCCCAAGACATTCTGAACGTCTGGCAAACGCGGAGTGATGACTACTCTCTGGTTAGGTGTGGCATGTTATACAGTTTAGAAACGGGGCTCCAAAGGCGTTTTGAGCAACACTGAGCATATGAGATGTTCCAGGAACTGAAGCTAGTTTTTCAAGCTCATGCCCATGTCGAGAGATATGAAGTCTCCGACAATTTCTTTAGCTGTAAGATGGAGGTGAACAGTTATGTCAGTGAGCACATACTCAAAATGTCTGGGTTACACGGTCGTCTGACTTCACTTGGAGTCGAACTTCCGGATGATGCTATAATTGACAGAATCCTCCAGTCTCTCCCACCAAGCTACAAAGGCTTTGTGCTTAACTACAACATGCAAGGGATGGAGAAGACCATTCCCGAGTTGTACTCGATGCTCAAGTCTGCAGAAGTAGAAATCAAGAAAGAGCATCAAGTGTTGATGGTCAACAAGACCACTAGTTTCAAGAAGGGCAAGGGTAAGAAGAACTTCAAGAAAGACGGCAAAGCTATTGCCGCGCCCGGTAAGCCAGATGTCGGGAAGAAGAAAAAAAATGGACCCAAGCCTAAGACTGAGTGCTTCTATTGCAAGGGAAAGGGTCACTAGAAGCGGAACTGCCCCAAATACTTAGCGGACAAGAAGGCCGGCAACGTTAAAGGTATATGTGATATACATGTTATTGATGTGTACCTTACCAGCGCTCGTAGTAGCTCCTGGGTATTTGATACCGATGTTGTTGCTCACATTTGCAACTCAAAGCACGAACTGCGGAATAAGCGGAGACTGGCCAAGGACGAGGTGACGATGCGCGTCGGGAATGGTTCAAAGGTCGATGTGATCGCCGTCGGCACGCTACCTCTACATCTACCGTCGGGATTAGTTTTAAACCTAAATAATTGTTATTTAGTACCAGCTTTAAGCATGAACATTGTATCAGGGTCTTGCTTAATGCGAGACGGCTACTCATTTAAGTCAGAGAATAATGGTTGTTCTATTTATATGAGTGATATGTTTTATGGTCATGCTCCGCTGGTGAATGGTTTATTCTTGATGAATCACGATCGTGATGTTACACATATTCATAGTGTGAGTACCAAAAGATGTAAAGTTGATAATGATAGTCCCACATACTTGTGGCACTGCCGCCTTGGTCATATCGGCGTTAAGCGCATGAAGAAGCTCCATACTGATGGACTATTAGAGTCTCTTGATTTTAAATCATTTGACACATGCGAACCGTGCCTCATGGGCAAGATGACTAAGACTCCATTCTCAGGTATAATGGAGAGAGCAACCGACTTATTGGAAATAATACATACTGATGTGTGTGGTCCAATGAACGTTGAATCTCGCAGTGGCTATCGTTATGTTCTCACTCTCACCGATGATTTGAGTAGGTATGGGTATATCTACTTGATGAAGCACAAATCTGAGACATTTGAAAAGTTCAAGTAATTTCAGAGTGAGGTCGAGAATCAACGTGACAGAAAAATTAAGTGTCTACGATTTGATCGTGGAGGAGAATATTTGAGTCACGAGTTTGGCACACACCTAAGGAAGTGTGGAATTGTTTCACAACTGACGCCGCCTGGCACACCGCAACGCAACGAAGTGTCTGAACGTCGTAATCGCACTTTATTAGATATGGTACGATCTATGATGTCTCTTACCGACTTACCACTATCATTTTGGGGATATGCATTAGAAACTGCAGCATTCACTTTAAATAGGGCACCGTCTAAATCCGTTGAGACGACACCGTATGAACTATGGTTTGGCAAGAAACCTAAGTTGTCGTTTCTTAAAGTTTGGGGCTGCGATGCTTATGTGAAGAAACTTCAACCAGAAAAGCTCGAACCCAAAGCGGAGAAATGCGTATTCATAGGATACCCTAAGGAAACTATTGGGTATACCTTCTATCTTAGATTCGGAGGTAGAACCTTTGTTGCCAAGAACGGATCCTTTCTAGAGAAAGAGTTTCTCTCGAAAGAAGTAAGTGGGAGCAAGGTAGAATTTGATGAGGTATTTACTGTTGGGGAACGTCGCATGGGAAACAAAAAATTTCCTACGCGCACGAAGACCTATCATGGTGATGTCCATCTACAAGAGGGGATGTGTGATCTACGTACCCTTGTAGACCGTACAGCAGAAGCGTTAGTGAACGCGGTTGATGTAGTGGAACGTCCTCACGTCCCTCGATCCGCCCCGCGAACCGTCCCGCGATCAGTCCCACGATCTAGTGCCGAACGGACGGCACCTCCGCGTTCAGCACACGTACAGCTCGACGATGATCTCGGCCTTCTTGATCCAGCAAGAGAGACGGAGAGGTAGAAGAGTTCTCCAACAGCGTGACGGCGCTCCGGAGGTTGGTGATGATCTCGTCTCAGCAGGGCTCCGCCCGAGCTCCGCAGAAACGCGATCTAGAGGTAAAACCGTGGAGATATGTGGTCGGGCTACCGTGGCAAAAGTTGTCTCAAATCAGCCCTAAAACCCCACTATATATAGGAGGAGGAGGGGGGAGCCTTGCCTTGGGGTCCAAGGACTCCCAAGGGGTCGGCCGAACCTAAGGGGGAAGGTCTCCCCCTCCCAAACCGAATTCTACTTGGTTTGGAAGGTGGAGTCCTTCTTCCCTTTCCCACCTCCTTCTTTTTTTCCTTTTCTCTTTGATTTTTCTTCCAATGCGCATAGGGCTCTTTTGGGCTGTCCCACCAGCCCACTAAGGTCTGGTGCGCCACCCCAAAGGCCTATGGGCTTCCCCGGGGTGGGTTGCCCCCCCCCCCCGGTGAACTCCCACAACCCATTCGTCATTCCCGGTACATTCCCGGTAACTCCGAAAATCTTCCGGTAATCAAATGAGGTCATCCTATATATCAATCTTTGTTTCCGGACCATTCTGGAAACCCTCGTGACGTCCGTGATCTCATCTGGGACTCCGAACAACATTCGGTAACCAACCATATAACTCAAATACGCATAAAACAACGTCGAACCTTAAGTGTGCAGACCCTGCGGCTTCGAGAACTATGTAGACATGACCCGAGAGACTCCTTGGTCAATATCCAATAGCGGGACCTGGATGCCCATATTGGATCCTACATATTCTACAAAGATCTTATCGTTTGAACCTCAGTGCCAAGGATTCATATAATCCCGTATGTCATTCCCTTTGTCCTTCGGTATGTTACTTGCCCGAGATTCGATCGTCAGTATCCGCATACCTATTTCAATCTCGTTTACCGGCAAGTCTCTTTACTCGTTCCGTAATACAAGATCCTGCAACTTACACTAAGTCACATTGCTTGCAAGGCTTGTGTGTGATGTTGTATTACCGAGTGGGCCCCGAGATACCTCTCCGTCACACGGAGTGACAAATCCCAGTCTCGATCCATACTAACTCAACGAACACCTTCGGAGATACCTGTAGAGCATCTTTATAGGCACCCAGTTACGTTGCGACGTTTGATACACACAAAGCATTCCTCCGGTGTTAGTGAGTTATATGATCTCATGGTCATAGGAACAAATACTTGACACACAGAAAACAGTAGCAACAAAATGACACGATCAACATGCTACGTCTATTAATTTGGGTCTAGTCCATCACATGATTCTCCTAATGATGTGATCCCGTTATCAAGTGACAACACTTGCCTATGGCCAGGAAACCTTGACCATCTTTGATCAACGAGCTAGTCAACTAGAGGCTCACTAGGGATAGTGTTTTGTCTATGTATCCACACAAGTATTGTGTTTCCAATCAATACAATTATAGCATGGATAATAAACGATTATCATGAACTAAGAAATATAATAATAACTAATTTATTATTGCCTCTAGGGCATATTTCCAACAGTCTCCCACTTGCACTAGAGTCAATAATCTAGTTCACATCACCATGTGATTCCAACGAATCCAACACCCATATAGTTATGGGGTCTGATCACGTCTTGCTCGTGAGAGAGGTTTTAGTCAACGGTTCTGAAACTGTCAGATCCGTGCGTTCTTTACAAATCTTTATGTCATCTTATAGATGCTGCTACTACGTGCTATTTGGAAATGCTCCAAATATCTACTCTACCATACGAATCCGTTTCACTATTCATAGTTATTCGGATTAGTGTCAAAGCTTGCATCGACGTAACCCTTTACGACGAACTCTTCAGCCACCTCCATAATAGAGAAAAATTCCTTAGTCCATTAGTTACTAAGGATAAATTTTGACCTCTGCTAGTGATTCAATCATGGATCACTCTGTGTACCTCTCAACAGACTTTGAGTCAAGGCACACATTAGGTGCGGTACACAGCATGGCATACTTTAGATTCTACGACTAAGGCATAGAAGACGACCTTCGTCTATTCTCTTTATTCTGCCGTGGTCGGGTTTTGAGTCTTACTCAAATTTACACCTTACAACGCAACCAAGAACTCCTTCTTTGCTGATCTACTTTGAAGTCCTTCAAAAACTTGTCAAGGCATGCATCTTATTGAAACTTTCATTAAGCGCTTTTGATCTATCTCCATAGATCTTTGATGCTCAACGTTCAAGTAGCGCAATCCAGGTATTCCTTTGAAAACTCCTTTCAAACAACCTTATATGCTTTACAGAAATTCTACATTACTTCTGATCAACAATATGTCTACCACATACACTTATCAGAAATTCTATAGAGCTCCCACTCACTTCTTTGGAAATACAAGTTTCTCATAAACCTTGTACAAACCCAAAATCTTTGATCATCTCATCAAAGTGTATATTCCAACTCCGAGATGCTTGCACCAGTCCATTAAAGGATCGCTCGAGCTTGCATACTTGCTAGTATATTTAGTATCGACAAAACCTCCTGGTTGTATCAATACAATGTTTTCTCAAGGAAACCGTCGAGGAAACAATGTTTTGACATCCTATGTGCCATATTTCATAAATAATGCAGTAACTACTAACACAATTCTAACAGACTTTCAGCATCGCTACGAGTGAGAAAGTCTCATCATAGTCAACTATTTGATCTTGTCGGAAACATCTTTGCGACAAGTCGAGCTTTTCTTAATAGTGACTTATCACCATCATCGTTTGTCTTCCTTTTAAAGATCCATCTTTACTCAATAGTCCTATGACCATTAAGTAGTTCTTCCAAAGTCTACACTTTGTTTTCATACATGGATCCTCTCTCGGATTTCATGGCCTCCAGCCATTTGTCGGAATCCGGGCCCACCATTGCTTTCTCCATAACTCGTAGGTTCACTGTTTCTCAACAACATGACCTCCAAGACAGGGTCACCGTACCACTCTGCAGTAGTACATGACCTTGTCAACCTACGAGGTTTGTAGTAACTTGATCCGATGCTCGATGATCACCATCATCAGCTTTCACTTCAATTGGTGTAGGCACCACAGGAACAACTTCCTGCGCCCTGCTACACACTGGTTGAAGTGATGGTTCAATAACCTCATCAAGTTCCACCACCATCCCACTCAATTCTTTCGAGAGAAACCTTTCCTCGAGAAAGGATCCGTTTCTAGAAACAAACACTTTGCTTTTGGATCTGAGATAGGAGATGTACCCAACTGTTTTGGATATCCTATGAAAATGCATTTATCCGCTTTGGGTTCGAGCTTATCAGACTGAAACCTTTTCACATAAGTGTCGAAGCCCCAAACTTTCAAGAAACGACAATTTAGATTTCTCTAAACCTCAGTCTATATTGTGTCATCTGAAGGAAATACGTGGTGCCCTATTTTAAAGTGAATGCGGTTGTCTCTAATGCATAACCCATAAACGATAGTGGTAATTCGATAAGAGACATCATAGCATGCACCATACCAAATAGTGCGTGGCTATGACGTTCAGACACATCATCACACTATGATGTTCCAGGTGGCATGAACTGCGAAACAATTTCCACATTGTCTTAACTGCGTACCAAAACTCGTAACTCAGATATTCATTTCTATGATCATATCGTAGACAGTTTACCATCTTGTTACGACGAACTTCACTCTGAAACAGAATTGAACTTTTCAATATTTCAGACTTGTGATTCATTAAGTAAATACTCTTGTATCTACTCAAATCGTCATTGAAGTAAGAACATAATGATATCCACTGCGTGCCTTAGCACCCATTGGATTGCATACATCAAAATGTATCACTTCCAACAAGTTACTATCTTGTTTCATCTCAATGAAAACAAGGCCTTTCTCATGTGGTATGATTTGCATGTCACTAGTGATTCGAAATCAAGTGATTATAAAGATCCATCAACATGGAGCTTCTTCATGCAATTTATACCAACATGACTCAAGCGGCAGTGCCACAAGTAAGTGGTACTATCATCATTACCTCGTATCCTTTTGGCACCAATATCATGAACATGTGTAACACTACGATCGAGATTCAATAAACCATTGAAGGTGATTATTCAAGCAAATAGAGTAACCATTATTCTCTTTAAATGAATAATCGTATTGCAATAAACACGATCCAATCATGTTCATGCTTAACGCAAGCACCAAATAACAATTATTTAGGTTTAACACCAATCCCGATGGTAGAGGGGGTGTGCCACGTTTGATCATATCAACCTTGGAAACACTTCCAACACGTATCGTCACCTTGCCTTTAGTTAGTCTCTGTTTATGCCGTAGCTTTCATTTCGTGTCACTAATCACTTAGCAACCGAACCGGTATCCAATACCCTAGTGCTACTAGGAGTACTAGTAAAGTACAAATCAACATCATGTATATCAAAATACTTCTTTTGACTTTTGCCAGCCTTCTTATCTACCAAGTATCTAGAGTTGCTCCGCCTCAGTGACTGTTTCCCTCATAACAGAAGCACTTAGTCCCGGGCTTGGGTTTAATCTGGGGTCTCTTCATTAGTGCAGCAACTGCTTTGCCGTTTCATGAAGTATCCCTTCTAGCCCTTGCCTTTCTCGAAACTTAGTGGTTTTACTAACCATCAACTATTGATGCTCCTTCTTGATTTCTACTTTCGCAGTGTCAAACATCGTGAATCGCTCAAGGACCATTGTATCTATCCTTGATATGTTATAGTTCATCACGAAGCTCTCACAACTTGGTGGTAGTGATTTTGGAGAACCATCACTATCTTATCTGGAAGATCAACTCCCACTTGATTCAAGCGATTGTCGTACTCAGATAATCTGAGCACACGCTCAACGATTGAGCTTTTCTCCTTTACTTCATGGACAAAGAATCTTGTCGGAGGTCTCATACCTCTTAACAAGGGCACAAGCATGAAATAACAATTTCATCTCTTTAGAACATCTCTTATGTTCCGTGACGTTTCAAAATGTCTTCGGCGCCTTGCTTCTAAGCCATTAAGTATTTTGTACTGAACTATCGTGTAGTCATCAGAAACGTGTATGTCGGATGTTCACAACATCTACACACAACGCTCGAGGTGCAGCACACCGAGTGGTGCATTAAGGACATAAGCCTTATGCGCAGCAACGAGGACAATCCTCGGTTTCACAGACTCAGTCTGCAAAGTTTGCTACTATCAACTTTCAACTAAATTTTCTCTAGGAACATATAAAAACAGTAGAGCTATAAGCTACATCGTAATTCGCAAAGACCATTAGACTATGTTCATGACAACTAGTTCAATTAATCATATTACTTAAGAACTCCCACTCAAAAAGTACATCTCTCTAGTCATTTGAGTGGTACATGATCCAAATCCACTATCTCAAGTCCGATCATCACGTGAGTCGAGAATAGTTTCAGTGGTAAGCATCTCTATGCTAATCATATCAACTATACAATTCATGCTCGACCTTTCGGTCTCATGTGTTCCGAGGCCATGTCTGCACATGCTAGGCTCGTCAAGCTTAACCCGAGTGTTCCGCGTGTGCAACTGTTTTGCACCCGTTGTATGTGAACGTTGAGTCTATCACACCCGATCATCACGTGGTGTCTCGAAACGAAGAACTGTTGCAACGGTGCACAGTCGGGGAGAACACAATTTCGTCTTGAAATTTTAGTGAGAGATCACCTCATAATTCTACCATCGTTCTAAGCAAGATAAGGTGCATAAAGGATGAACATCACATGCAATGCATAAGTGACATGATATGGCCATCATCATGTGCTTCTTGATCTCCATCACCAAAGCACCGGCACGATCTTCTTGTCACCGGCGTCACACCATGATCTCCATCATCATGATCTCCATCAACGTGTCGCCATCGGGGTTGTCGTGCTACTCATGATATTACTACTAAAGCTACGTCCTAGCAATATAGTAAACGCATCTGCAAGCACAAACGTTAGTTTAAAGACAACCCTATGGCTCCTGCCGGTTGCCGTACCATCGACGTGCAAGTCGATATTAACTATTACAACATGATCATCTCATACATCCAATATATCACATCACATCGTTGGCCATATCACATCACAAGCATACCCTGCAAAAACAAGTTAGACGTCCTCTAATTGTTGTTGCATGTTTTACGTGGTGACCATGGGTATCTAGTAGGATCGCATCTTACTTACGCAAACACCACAACGCAGATATATGAATTGCTATTTAACCTCATCCAAGGACCTCCTCGGTCAATTCCGATTCAACTAAAGTTGGAGAAACCGACACCCGCCAGTCATCTTTGAGCAACGGAGTTACTCGTAGCGATGAAACCAGTCTCTCGTAAGCGTACGAGTAATGTCGGTCTGAGCCGCTTCGATCCAACTATACCGCGGAATCTAGAAAAGACTAAGGAGGGCAGCAAGACGCACATCACCACCCACAAAAACTTTTGGGTTCTACTCGAGATTACATCTACGCATGAACCTAGCTCATGATGCCACTGTTGGGGAACGTCGCATGGGAAACAAAAAATTTCCTACGCGCACGAAGACCTATCATGGTGATGTCCATCTACGAGAGGGGATGTGTGATCTACGTACCCTTGTAGACCGTACAGCAGAAGCGTTAGTGAACGCGGTTGATGTAGTGGAACGTCCTCACGTCCCTCGATCCGCCCCATGAACCGTCCCGTGATCAGTCCCACGATCTAGTGCCGAACGGACGGCACCTCCACGTTCAGCACACGTACAGCTCGACGATGATCTCGGCCTTCTTGATCCAGGAAGAGAGACGGAGAGGTAGAAGAGTTCTCCGGCAGCGTGACGACGCTCCGGAGGTTGGTGATGATCTCGTCTCAGCAGGGCTCCGCCCGAGCTCCGCAGAAACGCGATCTAGAGGTAAACCATGGAGATATGTGGTCGGGCTGCCGTGGCAAAAGTTGTCTCAAATCAGCCCTAAAACCCCACTATATATAGGAGGAGGAGGAGGGGGGAGCCTTGCCTTGGGGTCCAAGGACTCCCAAGGGGTCGTCCGAACCTAAGGGGGAAGGTCTCCCCCTCCCAAACCGAATTCTACTTGGTTTGGAAGGTGGAGTCCTTCTTCCCTTTCCCACCTCCTTTTTTTTCCTTTTCTCTTTGATTTTTCTTCCAATGCGCATAGGGCTCTTTTGGGCTGTCCCACCAGCCCACTTAGGGCTGGTGCGCGACCCCCAAGGCCTATGGGCTTCCCAAGGGTGGGTTGCCCCCCCCCCCCCCCGGTGAACTCCCCGAACCCATTCGTCATTCTCGGTACATTCCCGGTAACTCCCAAAACCTTCCGGTAATCAAATGAGGTCATCCTATATATCAATCTTTGTTTCCGGACAATTCCGGAAACCCTCGTGACGTCCGTGATCTCATCCGGGACTCCGAACAACATTCGGTAACCAACCATATAACTCAAATACGCATAAAACAACGTCGAACCTTAAGTGTGCAGACCCTGCGGGTTCGAGAACTATGTAGACATGACCCGAGAGACTCCTTGGTCAATATCCAATAGCGGGACCTGTATGCCCATGTTGGATCCTACATATTCTACGAAGATCTTATCGTTTGAACCTCAGTGCCAAGGATTCATATAATCCCGTATGTCATTCCCTTTGTCCTTCGGTATGTTACTTGCCCGAGATTCGATCGTCACTATCCGCATACCTATTTCAATGTCGTTTACCGGCAAGTCTCTCTACTCGTTCCGTAATACAAGATCCTGCAACTTACACTAAGTCACATTGCTTGCAAGGCTTGTGTGTGATGTTGTATTACCGAGTGGGCCCCGAGATACCTCTCCGTCACACGGAGTGACAAATCCCAGTCTCGATCCATACTAACTCAACGAACTCCTTCGTAGATACCTGTAGAGCATCTTTATAGTCACCCAGTTACGTTGCGACGTTTGATACACACAAAGCATTCCTCCGGTGTTAGTGAGTTATATGATCTCATGGTCATAGGAACAAATACTTGACACACAGAAAACAGTAGCAACAAAATGACACGATCAACATGCTACGTCTATTAATTTGGGTCTAGTCCATCACATGATTCTCCTAATGATGTGATCCCGTTATCAAGTGAAAACACTTGCCTATGGCCAGGAAACCTTGACCATCTTTGATCAACGAGCTAGTCAACTAGAGGCTCACTAGGGACAGTGTTTTGTCTATGTATCCACACAAGTATTGTGTTTCCAATCAATACAATTATAGCATGGATAATAAACAATTATCATGAACTAAGAAATATAATAATAACTAATTTATTATTGCCTCTAGGGCATATTTCCAACAATTACACCCCCTCTCAAACAGGATAGTAGCGCAGCGCGGGAAGTTGTTCCTGTGGCGCCTACACCGACTCAAGAGGAAGTTAATGATGATGATCATGAAGCTTCGGATCAAGTTACTGCTGAACCGCGAAGGTCCACAAGGGTACGCTCCGCACCAGATTGGTACGGCAACTCTGTGATGGAAATCATGTTGTTAGACAACGGTGAACCTTCGAACTATGAAGAAGCGATGGCGGGCCCGGATTCCAACAAATCGCTTGAGGCTATGAAATCTGAGATAGGATCCATGTATGAGAACAAAGTATGGACTTTGGTGGAATTGCCCGATGACCGGCGAGCCATAGAAAATAAATGGATCTTCTCGTTCTTGATACCGTTCTTGCTACCGCACAAGATAGCTTTTGTCCCATCATATTTGGTAGACCTTTTATCAATACCGTCAATGCTCATATTGATTGTGAGAAGAAAACTGTCATTGTTGGCTTTGAAGGTGTGTCACATGACTTCAATTTCTCTAAGTTTGGTAGACAATCTCATGAAAAGGAGTTGCCTAGTAGGGATGAAACTATTGCCTTAGCCTCTATTGTCGTGCCTCCTACTGATCCCTTAGAGCAATACTTGCTTGAGCATGAAAATGATATGCATATGGATGAAAGGGATGAAATAGATAAAGTTCCTACAACAATATCCTATCCTTAAGAATAACTTGCATGTTGAACTGCTTGGGGATCCATCCCCACCAAAGGGTGATCCTGTGTTCGAGCTTAAACAATTGTGTGATACTGTTAAGTATGCCTATCTTGATGAAAAAGACATATATCCTGTTATTATTAGTGCTAGACTCTCAGAGCATGAAGAAAAGAAGTTACTAAAAACTCTAAGAAAGCACCGTGCTGCTATTGGATATACTCTTGATGATCTTAAGGGCATTAGTCCCACTCTATGCCAGCACAAGATCAAAACTGATCCTGATTTCAAACTAGTTGCTGATCATCAGAGGAGATTGAATCCTAAGATGAAAGAAGTAGTAATAAAAGAAATACTAAAGATCCTGGAAGCGGGTATTATCTATCCTGTTGCTCATAGCGCTTGGGTGAGTCCGGTGCACTGCGTCCCTAATAAGGGAGGCATTACCGTTGTCCCTAATGATAAGGATGAGTTGATCCCACAGAGGATTATTACTGGCTATAGGATGGTGATCGATTTTAGGAAATTGAATAAAGCCACTAGGAAAGATCATTACCATTTGCCATTTATCGACCAAATGCTAGAAAGGTTGTCCAAACACACACACTTCTGCTTTCTAGACGGTTATTCTGGTTTCTCCCAAATACAAGTTGCACAATCTGTTCAGGAGAAACCACTTTCACCTGCCCTTTGGTACCTTTGCTTATAGACGTATGCCTTTTGGCTTATGTAATGCACCTGCCACCTTTCAAAGATATATGATGGGTATATTCTCTGACTTTTGTGAAAAGATTGTCGAGGTTTTCATGGATGTCTTTTCTCTTTACGAGTCTTCCTTTGATGATTGCCTCAGCAACTGTCGTGGGTATAAGTCTGACAGTAGAAGTACGGGGTACGAAAGTATATGGGAAGAGCCTTAGCTACGGCGAGGACGTATGTGTTCAGGCCCCTCTACGGTGGAGGTAAAAGCCCTACGTCTCAGTGCTCTTGGGAGCTTTGTGTCGAGTGTATTAAGGGATTAGAGCAAGTGCCAACCCCTGTACCAGTGGTGAAGGGCGGCTTATATAGAGTGTGTTGCCCTTCATAATGGTCCGGTGGACAGGGGTGGAATAGTGGCGAGTAAATTCTGGCGTTACTGGTAACGTAAGCCTTAAATGCTAGTTATGGTGTATGAAAACGTATGACCGTTGCCCTCCTGGGAGGTTACGATGTACAGAGTGGATTCCAGTCGGCACGTTAGATATGCTCCGAGTGGACCGTCGCCGACTGGATGATGGGGGCGTCCTTAGTTCAGTCGGAACTGTCTAAGGGCCTTGTCCCCTATGAAGGGTAGTCCTTGGGTAGGACCTATAGGGCAGACCTATGACCCTACCCTGGGACTATAACCCCATCAGCAACCTTGATCGAGTCTTACAGAGATGTAAAGATACCAATCTTGTCTTGAATTGGGAGAAGTGAAACTTTATGGTTAATGAAGGCATCATCTTAGGACATAAAATTTCCGAAAGAGGTATTGAAGTCGATAAGGCTAAGCTGATGCAATCGAGAAAATGTCATACCCCACAGATATCAAAGGTATCAGAAGTTTTATTGGTCATACTGGTTTCCGTAGAAGGTTCATTAAAGACTTCTCTAAGATTTCTAGGCCTCCTACCAATCTCTTGGAAAAGGATATTCCTTTTGTCTTTGACGATGATTGTGAGGAAGCCTTCGAAATACTTAAGAGGGCTTTGATAATTGCACCTATTGTTCAACGACCTGATTGGAACTTACCTTTTGAGATCATGTGTGACGCTAGTGATTATGCTGTTGGTGCTGTTCTAGGGCAAAGAGTTGATAAGAAGTTGAATGTTATTCACTACGCTAGTAAAACTCTAGACAATTCCCAAAGAAACTATGCTACTACGGAGAAGGAATTTTTAGCAGTAGTGTTTGCATGTGAAAAGTTCAGGTCTTACATTGTTGATTCCAAAGTCACTATTCACACTGATTATGCTGCTATTAAGTACCTCATGGAGCAGAAGGACGCTAAACCTAGACTTATCAGATGGGTTCTCTTGCTACAAAAATTTGATTTGCACGTTGTCGACAGAAAGGGTGCTGATAACACAGTAGCGGATAACTTGTCTAGGTTGGAGAACGTTCTTGTTGACCCACAACCTATTGATGATAGCTTTCCCGATGAGCAATTGAATGTCATCAATGCTTCACGTAGTGCCTCGTGGTATGCTGATTATGCAAACTATATCGTTCCAAATACATACCACCTAGTTTCACATACCAGCAAAAGAAGAAATTCTTGTTTGACTTGAGACACTACTTTTGGGATGATCCTCACCTTTATAAGGAAGGAGTACCTGGTGTGATTAGACGTTGTGTACCTGAACATGAACAGGGACAGATCCTACAGAAGTTTCACTCCAGGCCTACGGAGGACACCATGCGGGAGATGGAACTGCACACAAGGTATTGCAATCAGGTTTCTATTGTCCCACTCTCTTCAAGGATGCCCGTAAGTTTGTCTTGTCTTGTGAAGAATGTCAAAGAATAGGTAATATTAGCAATCGTCAAGAAATGCCTATGAACTATTCACTTGTCATTGAACCATTTGATGTTTGGGGCTTTGATTATATGGGACCTTTTCCAAAATCCAACGGGTATACTCATATCCTAGTTGTTGTTGATTACGTCACTAAGTGGGTAGAAGCTATCCCCACTAGTAGTGTTGATCACAACACCTATGTTAGGATGCTGACAGAATTTATCTTCCCTAGATTTGGAGTCCCTAGATATCTAATGACCGACACGGTGGTTCACACTTCATTCATGGTGCTTTCCATAAAACGCTTGCTAAGTACGATGTCAACCATAGAATTGTGTCTCCCTACCACCCTTAGTCTAGTGGTCAAGTAGAGCTAAGTAATAGAGAGATTAAACTGATTCTTCAAAAGACTGTCAATATGTCTAGAAAGAATTGGTCTAAGAAGCTCGATGATGCACTGTGGGCTTATAGAACTGCCTATAAGAATCCCATGGGCATGTCTCCGTACAAAATGGTGTATGGGAAAGCATGTGACTTACCTCTTGAGCTAGAGCATAAAGCTTATTGGGCAATCAAAGAGCTCAACTCTGATTTCAAACTTGCCGGTGAGAAGAGGTTATTTGATATTAGCTCGCTTGATAAGTGGAGAACTTAGGCATATGAGAATGCCAAGCTGTTCAAAGAGAAGATTAAGAGGTGGCATGATAAGAGGATACAAAAGTGTGAGTTCAATGTAGGTGATTATGTCTTGATATATAACTCTCGTTTAAGATTCTTTGCAGGCAAGCTTCTCTCTAAATGGGAAGGTCCCTATGTTGTTGAGGAAGTATATCCTTCCGGTGCTATCAAGATCAACAACACGGAAGGTAATTGTCCGAGAGTGGTAAATGGGCAGAGAATCAAGCATTATATCTTGGGTACTCCCATAAATGTTGAAAGCAATATTATCAATACCATAACTCCGTAAGAATACCTAAGGGATATTTATCAGCCTGTTTCAGACTCCGAAAATGAAGAGGTATGTGATTCGGTAAGAAAACAGAGTCCAAAACTTTTCCAGTAGGAAACTTTCTCCGTTTTGGAATACTTGAAAAAAAACAAAAAATGGAAGTAGTCCGGAAAGTGCGCGAGGAGGCGACAAGCCTACACGGCACGGGCCCACCCCCTGGTCGTGCCGTGAGGGCTTGTGGCCACCTCGTGCGCCTCCTGGACTCTGTTTTCGTGCGGGGTACTCCTTCTGGTCTGAAAAAAATCATTATATATACTCCCGTTTGGTCTGACCCCTGCATCACGCAGATTTCCTCTATTTTTCGTTTCGAGCCTGTTTTCTGTCGCAGATCTAGGTCAAGATGTCGTCCTAGGAATCTGTGAGGGAGAACAACCTCCGTCAAATCTATGGAGAAGTTCATGCTGATCTGAAAAGGATGGAGGTCATGGAGGCTAAGGAAAGGCTACCTAAAGAAACCAAGGGCAAAGCTAAGGAGAAGGATCAGGCATAGGACGAAGTGCAATCTGTGCTCAACACACTACAACAAAAATGGCTTGTACAGTCGCTTTTTCTGAGACGCTGTTTGTATTCGTCTCTACGCCCATAAACACTAGTAGGCTAAAGACGCTTCTTAAGACATTTACAAAATGCCACAAACTTTTTCTTATTATTGTTCATTTAGAAAATAGCTATATAATTTTAATTAACTTAGAGACAATTTATAAGGCGCTTTAGTATACGAATCTATTGAGAAAACTTTTAATAATTACATTTTCAACTTGAAAGGCTATTGAAATTAGTTGTTCTTGTAGCATATTATATTTTAAAATTTTAATAAGTTGATTCCGGTATCCCATCACCGTTTATAACATATGGCACCGTGGGTTGTAGTTCTCTACGACCGCGGCCATGCTATCGCGGGGCGCGAGACGACGAGTGTCAAAACCACCCATTTATTACCATCCTCGTCCATGAAGCTGTAGTAGTTCGCAGCTGTAGGGGGCGACGACGGCAAGTCGCTATGCGTCTGTGCAAGGAGATGGCGCATGACGAGGTGGCTCAACACATGTACTGCGATGGCCATTTGATCCAATGACACGGGCTCAGCGGGACAAAGTTTCCACCGGCTAGCTCTGTCCTTTTCATAATATAAGATCTTATGACATTCATATATTGGATGTAACAAGATTTTAAAATAATAATTTTAATCATTCCTCCTCGCTGGAAATAGGACCTTAATCATGTCAGATACGTGGGTTTGATTTATTGAACTTAATAATAATTCTACATGGAATGACCTATATACCCTTTCGTATTTTGCAAGCTATACTGTAGGAGTAAGTATAATACTAGTACTACGTACGTGGCTGCCGGTCCTATATAACTATACTATGACTAGGCAGCAAGCCTGGTAAGTTATCTAAAAAACAACAACCAGCACGATAGCTATACTATGTACTAGTACTATACGGTGGCTGATGGATTATGAAGTTAGATCTCGATCAACCCTTCTCGAGCAGCTCGTCCATAGCTCCACCACCGCTCGATACCTCGGCACCAGCCGCCGCCCTCCCGCCCGTCCTCCCGCTGCCGTTTTCCCCTAGCCATACCTCGGCACCAGCCTCCACTCTCGCGTCCCCGTCATAGATCTTAGGCAACCGCCACTGGCCCCTAGTTGAACTCCCGATTCGCCGGACTCTGCTCCCCGCCGCTCCTCCCGACCAAGTTCCCCTGCCGCTGAACGCCGGTAGCCTCCCCCAGCCCAAGCTTCCCCACCACCCGACGTCGGATTCCTGCAGCCCAAGCTCCCCGGCAGCAACCCAACGCCGCTCCCCACCAATGCCAGGCTCCGCCACCTGCACTACCGGGGCAAATCCTCTCTCCCTCAGCTGCCAGACATCGACAATGAGCTCGCCCACACACCTCTGCTACTAGGAGCTTCCCCGCAGGTTGTTAATTTCATTTTTCTATCTCTGCATCACGTGAAAAATAGATCGAATTAGGATATATCACCTCTGTTTTCCCTTTCTACCTTTTGTAGTGATGCACTGTATTATTGAAATTTGACAACTGCTGGTAAAAACCAGTGAATCCTTTTTGTGATTGGATGAGAATTGTTCTTAAAAACAATGTGTATTGTTGATTGGATGGTAATGGTTGATGAAATCATATTTTGGACTTGATCTGGTTATGGGGAGCTGCATATGTCATGCCACACAAGAGTTTTTTTCTCGTTTTAGCAAGAGAAACCACTGGATATTACTTATATATTACCTCTATTTTCCCTTTTGTCATCTATGAAACTCTCTTTATGTACTTCACATAATTCTACTACTATAGTAAAGACACATATGCACTTATATGTTTTCCAATGTAAGGTGAATGATAGAGGTAAATCCTATTATACAATTTGAACCTAAGTATCTATTTCACAATTTAAGATATTCATATAGACCTATGTTTAATGTACAAGAGCATATGGGAAATTACAAACTAATCTATTTTGCTTTCATTACTACAGATTGCGAAGGGTCATGGATCGAGGTTGGATGAGTAAACCAAGATCGACTACTGCATATAAAGACGGCGTTGAGCAATTTCTATCTTTTGCCTTCCGTGATCTTCCACTCGGTGATAAAATTCTTTGTCCCTGTGTAAACTGTGCAAATAAAGCAACACAAAATTATGACGAAGTGAAAACCCATCTAAGATGTGATGGTATTCTTCAGGGTTATACAAAATGGGTTAGCCATGGAGAAGAGTATGATTCACCGTCATTTGCATTTGCTCCCATGTCAAATAACAACAACAGTTTTCATATTCCTGGTTTTCCAATCAATTCTGATGTAGAAGGCAGTAATAGAAGATTGCATGACATTCCTGGACTCTTAAGTGCTATTTTCCCCATGGCTGGCAGCTTCCAACCACTATCAAGCTCATTGGATGGGGAACTAGATGGTGTTTAGTCTGAATTTGTGGACTTGGAGCGTGGTGTGGCTGAGAATGTGAATACAACATTTGCCGATGATGATAAAATGAGAGAACAAGACATATACACTAGTTTCTTGAAGGAAGCAGACACAGATTTATACCCTGGATGTACAGCATATTCGAGGTTGTCATTTCTTGTCACTTTATATCACATGAAAGTCTTGCATGGGTGGTCACAGGAGTTGTTCACACAACTACTTGGTGTATTATCGGTTGCATTTCCTCAGATAAACCTGCCGAAGAAATATTATGAGGCGAAAAAAACATACGTGGATTAGGGCTGGATTATGAGAAAATTCATGCATGCCCAAGAGATTGCATGCTTTTTAGAGGTGAAAGAACTGACCAGGAGTCTTGCCATGTGTGTGGTGCCTCTCGTTGGGTTACCAATGAAAATGAGAAGAAAGATTCAATAGCTGAATCTAAAAAGAAGAAGAAGAAACCAGCCAAGGAGTTGCGATATTTCCCATTGATTCCAAGGCTCCAAAGGTTATTTGCAACTAAGAAGACATCAACTGACATGCGTTGGCATGATGAAGGTCGTACAAAAGATGGATTGCTGTGATGTCCAGTTGATGCAGAGGCATGGAAAGATCTTGATGCCAGATATCGTAAATTCGCTGAGGATCCCCGTAATATACGACTAGGCCTTGGGTGTGATGGTTTTAACCCTTTCCGACTCATGAGTGCAAAACATAGTACTTGGCCAGTCATGCTTATTCCATACAACCTACCACCTTGGATATGCATGAAGCAAACATCTCTAATTTTATCAATGATTATTCCTGGACCAAGTTCCCGTGGCAATGACATTGATGTATACCTGCAACCGCTGATGGATGAGCTGTTACAACTTTGGAAGGGGGTGGACACTTTTGACTCATGTACTCAGGAGAAATTTCCTCTTCGAGCTGCACTATTATGGACTTTGAATGATTTTCCAGCATTAGCTTACCTGTATGGATGGAGCACGAGTGGTAGATATGCTTGTCCGTCCTGTGGTCCTTTCACAAGATCATATTGGCTAAATAAGAGTAAGAAATTTTGTTATATGGGTCATCGTCGATGGCTACCACGGGATCATGTATTTCGGAGGCGAAAGAAGGAGTTTGATAACACCGAAGAGATCGAACTTGCACCTACAACTATGAGTGGTAGCTCAGCTTTGAGAATGTTGCGGGGCAGAGTGTTTGTCTTAGGAAAAAAAAAGTTGTTGCAGCAAACAAAGGGAAAGGGAAAATGAAGGGCAAAGCCAGTGAAAAAGCAACTGAAGGGCGTGAAAAACAGAAGCGTAAAAGAGCGCCTAAAAAGAAATCGGATAACATCTCATGTAAACCTGAAAAGAAGCCCGAGGATTGTTTCAAAAAGAAGTCAATGTTCTTTGATTTGGAATACTGGGAGCACAACAAGTTAAGGCACAATCTAGATGTAATGCATATTGAGAAAAACGTCTTTGAAAGTTTAATTGGTACCTTACTGGATATTGATTCTAAAACAAAGGATGGCCTTAATGGACGGCTTGACTTGGGAGAAATTGGAATTCAACCTAACCTTCAACCCGATGAAGGTGATACATGTAAAACTAAATTGCCGCACGCACCTTTTAATATGTATAAAGAAAAGAAGGAGATGCTTTGTACAATGATTAAGAATTGTAGGACTCCTGATGGTTGTGCATCAAACTTTTCGAGGTGTGTGAACATGAAAGAATTAACATTGACTGGCCTCAAAAGCCATGACTGTCATGTTATTCTAGAAGACATCCTTCCTGTGGCACTTTTACACTGTTATCCCAGTAAAGATGTCATGATAATAGTGGTTGAGCTGGCTAATTTCTTCAAGAAACTATGCTCCAAAGTGTTAGATGTCTCTGAGCTTGAGAAACTACAAGAGAGTATTGTGAAGACACTTTGTAATATGGAAAAAGTTTTTCTTCCATCGTTTTTTACTGTCATGGTACATTTAATGGTGCACTTAGTTGAAGAAGCTAAACTTGGTGGCCCGGTGCATTACAGGTGGATGTACCCTCTAGAGAGGTATGCTACTTTGATTTGATTTATTATTTTCCATGATGCATCTAAGTATATGATTTGATTTATCATTTCCTGGGACGCATATAACATCGTTGTTTTATGATGTTCAGATCATTTGTTTGGCTAAAGTCACTTGTGCGCAATAGAGCTTATCCTGAAGGTTCTATTGCTAAAGGATATATTGTTGAAGAATGCTTGACCTTTTGTTCAAGATTTCTAGAAGGAACCACACGTTTCACAAGAACTTCTAGGAACCCCGATCCTTCACATAATACAAAGGGCGTATACATGTTCGATAGTGTTGGTGAGCCAATTGGAAAGGTTGCCAGTGGCCAGTTGGATGATCAACTTCTTGTTCAAGCACATCGATATGTCTTGCGACACTCTGATGAGCTTGATGGTCTCCGTAGGTGTGCTTCAGTGTTGTCTTGTATTTCTTTTGTTTTTCATAAGTTGGAAAGAATAATGATGTTATTTGTCTTATTATTACAGAGAATTTCTGGATCAAGAGAAGAGGAAACCGGGTAACTTAAATTTGACGGATGATGACAATGAGGGATTGATTAGTGGACACTTTGCTCACTGGTTGGAACAAAAGGTACAGTTCACCTTTAGCATATTCTATCATTGTAGTTCCATATGAATTCAATGTAACCACTTTTACATATAGGTTATATTAAACGATGGTCCGGATATCACAGAAAAGATAAGAGCATTAGCCGCAAAACCAAGCAAATGTGGGGTGCGCTACAGTGGCTATATAATTAATGGTTTCAGGCTTCATACTATCAGTCGCGAGAGAGGACGCGTGACACAAAATAGTGGTGTCGTGAACCTTGCTGAAAATGGTGTGTCGTATTATGGCCGGTTATCTGACATCTTCGAATTGTCATACAGAGATTACAAGGTGGTGTTCTTCAAATGTGATTGGTATGATGTTCATCACAGATCTGGTATTATAAAAGATGAGTTTGGATTCACTCATGTGAACTTCTCTCGAAAAATACATACAGGGGATAATTTAGAGGATGATCCCTTTGTATTTTCTTCCCAAGTTGACCAGGTTTTTTATATCCACCATCCGAGAAGTGAGAATTGGAATACCATGGTGAAATTCAAACCTTGTGATATATTTGACATGGGTGAAGAACCTTCTTCACATGAAACAGATTAGTCGAGCTGGGCGGATCTTTAGAATGTATTGTTCGTGTTACTCTATAGTGAACTAGCCTATGGCCTTTTTTAATGTGTATGTTCCCTTTTGTTATGAATGAATTGTATGGCTACCCGTTTAGTTTTCTAAAAAGTTCTGTAATTGATTTTTTTTATAACTTTCACATCATAGTACTACTGCTAAATTTTGGAAACCATGAAGTGTGCGTCAGGTTCATTTGTTCTGATCGGACAGAAATAAATATAGTCAACAAAAATTCAAGAAAATGGAATATTTTAAAAATCAAAAGCAATAAAAGATATTTCGTGAATCGAACGGGCATGGAAGTGTGGGACTTTTGAAAAAGTTCACAAATTTTGAAAAACTACAATAATTTGAAAAGATTACAAAGAAAAGGGAATAAAAAAATAAATGAAAATTAAACAAAAAATGAAACAAAAAGGCGTATCCTTATTTTTCCGTATGCGTTTTTGGCTTTTCAGATTGATTTTTTCTTGGATATTTTGGTGTTTCGGTTTTTCACCGGTTTTATAGTTTTTTAACGAAAAAAATCAACTTTTTTTCAAAAAAACTCAATTTTTTCGTGAGAGGCACGCTCGGCCGTGCCTCTGAGAAATAAAAAACAATGTTTTTTTGCAAGAGGCACGGTTTTGCCTTCGCGAGAGCCGCAGTCGCCGCTCCGCACCCTGCTGCCCCTCTCCTCTCCTCTCTGCTCACCATCCGTCATCGCTCCTCTCCGCTCACCATCCGTCGTCGCTCCTTTCGTCGCTCCTCTCCTCTCCTCTCCGCTCACCACCCTAGCGTGGCCGCCGGGCCGACTTCCCTCCCCTCGCCATCGTCGGGCAAAGCCTGGTCGGCGTTGGCGGCGGTGGAGTTTCTCACCCCTCCTTTGGAGACGACCGACGCAGGCCGCGGGGCTTCGGATGACGGCGATGGGTGGGCACGGGGCGCGTCGGCGTGGTGACAGGCGTTTGGCGGCGACGTCGTGGATGTGTGGCCCGGTATGGTGGGTTGCGTGGTGGTTGCGCCCGTCGCAGCCACGGCGACCCGATCTGGTCCGCTCTAGGGCCGATTCAGGCAGCGATGGCAGCGGATGGCCTGGTGGCCACCGGTGGCTCCTCCTGTCTCTTTTGAAGGTCTCCCTCCCGCATCCATGGGTGGGCGGGGGTGGCTGCTGTGCGGTTGCAGGGGCGGGTGGTAGGGCATTCGTCCTAGATCTGGCGCTGGGATCCGGGTGGGCGGCGCGGGTGGGTGAGCGGCCTGGCGTGACTGTTGCTCACGCCGCGGGCGGCGTCGCGGAGGTCCGGCTCATGGCGATGGTCTCCCGGGGGCGCGGCGGCTATACAGTGGCTCGGCGGCTCAGTGACCAGCTTGTCAAGATTGCCTTGAAGTCGCTGGGCACTGCCGCCCCCATTGCCGACAAGGGCTAGGTGAAGGAATGGCATGTCGAGGAGGCATTTGCGGCTGACGCGACCAAAGACTTCGGTCTACCACTACCTTTATAATTTCTATTAAACCATGTCGATATTACTTGGATATGTATATTACCGAAGAAAGTTTGTTCTTTTTTGAGAAAAGAACAAAGCATACGAATTTATACAATAAAGATACACCTAAAATCATTTATTCATATATCCGTTTTTAACACATCCGTATATGTGAATACTTAGCGCTTTATTTTTCGTAAAAAATAAATACTTAGCACTCTTTTTTCACTTAATTAAATTTGACGTTCCCTGAATATTTTCGCTTAACAAAATTTGGCGCTTCAAATTGTTTCTTTGCCACGCGCAATACGTACTTCCCGCGTTATCGCCTGATTTTTTTCCTCCCGTCATCTAGCCCACCTCCCCATTATCCAACCTCCTCCTGATTGCAATCTGTGTGGCATCAGCAACAACCACGCCGCCCAGTCCCGCAGATCGCGTGATGGTAGGCTCGTCCTCGAGTCTGCTCTGCGCCGCTAGCTCGTCCTCGGGTGCTGCCCTGCGCCGCTAGCTCCGCCGGCTGCCTGTCCGGAAGCAGCTCTCGCCTCCACGTCAAGCAGGTGATCCATTGAAATCCATTGTCTGTATAGTTTTACCACGTCAAGTATGGATCCTCTTCTCCTGTGTCTCCTTACTTCCTTCGTGTAGAATCAGTACGTGTCTCCAGTCTCGCACTCTAAATGTTTGTTGAATTGCTTGCCTGCCTGTAAATCAATTATGACAGATTTTCTTGAACATACGTGAGCAATTGTTTGCTCTAATCAAACTTTGTATGGTAAAAATCAAGAGTAGTACAAGTGGTTTTGATAGATTGGCTGAAATGTTCAGACTGAAATGGTTGTAGCGAATCTGATAGTGTTTGGTTGCACAGACTGAAATGTACTCTACTATTTCATAGTAGTTTTTTTGTCCTATTTCACACCTCATCTTAGTGCAGTCCCACTTTTTCATTAATTTTGATTCTTGCATCTTAGTTGAATGGAGGTTTCAATCAGCACCTCTCAGATTTTGCACCAAAAAATGTTGTTTACATGTATGTATGTTGTTATGTGCATTACAGTAATTTTAGAAGTGCTTTTTGCTGCCTTTTCAGTTACATATGTACATCAGCAAGATCACCTTATTTCATCTTATTTCAGTTAGGTACCTAGGGATTGAATTAGATGGTAACTGATTCATGAAAACCACACACATAATGCAGTATCTTTTTTTCTTTTGAATTGTGAATGACTGTAGGAGAGTTTCCTACAGTTTTGTATATATTAGAATAGTGAGCGTGTCAAGGTTACAGGAGTAGCAGTTACATTTTTACAAGAGAGGCCAGGAAAGTTTTACTAGCAATTACATTTGTTTCCATACTTGACCTTAATATATGATTTTAACATTGTTTAATAAAGATATCATGTCGAGGATACCTCGACGGCTTCGAAGCTTAAACATCCCAGACCAGGCTTCTAAAAGTGTACAAGCAGATGAAGAAAATTTACAAGGCCCTCCAGAGGTTGATGATCTAGTACCAAAAAAGCCTCCTGACTGTACTAGGCAAATTAAAATAATATGTAAGCTCTTTTTCTTTCAAACACATATATCTAGTTTGATGTATATGTTCCAGCTATATTCCATCCTGATACTCTTGCATGCAGGGCCAAATGGAGATGTGAGACAGATTGTAGGGGAATTCCGAGGTAAAAATTTGTCGGAATTACGAGGGGGGAAGATAATTGTGGAGACTGATGGAAATGGTCTTCCAAATGGAAAGTCAGCTGTGATTCTTGGTCATCATCTTACATGGCTTGCAGAGAACTCAACATTTGCACCATTGCATATTCCTAGATGGGACAATGAATTGTTTCTGCAAAAACATGGGCAAATGATCACAGATGTAGAGGTAAAGTTTTCATAGCACTGTTCAAGATTGTTAATTTGACATCGCTGACTGTCGATTTTAATTTTTGAAGGATAAATTTAGCTACCCCAATGAGACAAGGCAACTTACACGAGACTGGATCCTATTGACTATTAACAAAAAATGGAGAGCGTACAAGTCTCGTTTGAAGAGTAAATATTTCAAGCGTGACAAGAAGTCTTTGGCTGAAATTATAGCAAGTGTTCCCAAAGGTGTTAATGAACATCAATGGGATACTCTTGTTGGGTTTTGGTGCCAGGATTCACACATGGTTAGATGTTCTATTCTCATACTTAATATGACGTACATAACTAGTTTGGTGACATTAGTATTGACTAGATGTGTTGTTTTCCTAGAAATTGTGCGAAAAAACACCGAGTGTGCAAATAAGCAGAAGAATCCACATACAACTGGGAGAAAAATCCATGCTAGACTTAGAAAAGAGATGGTGAAACCTTTTCTTTCTAAAGATGGCTTAGAAATAAATTTTGTTAGTGTAGAACACTGAATATGTTCTTACAGAAACACTAACAAACATTCCAATTTACTTTGTTGAACAGGAAATCAAGAGCAATCGACAGGTTAGCAAGATTGAACTTTGGGATGAAGCTCATAAGCAGAAGGATGGTAAATACAAAAATGCAAAAACGAAGATAGTGATGGTATAGTTCTACTTCTGATTAAAGTAAAGGCTTTAATTTAACACTACTTAGTATAATGTGATGTTTGTGTTTATTTCAATAGGAGAAACTGGAAGAAAGAAAGAATGCTTGTTGGGGAACAACGCATGGGAAACAAAAAATTTCCTACGCGCACGAAGACCTATCATGGTGATGTCCATCTACGAGAGGGGATTTCTGATCTACGTACCCTTGTAGATCGCACAGCAGAAGCGTTAGTGAACGCGATTGATGTAGTGGAACACCCTCACGTCCCTCGATCCGCCCCGCGAACCGTCCCACGAATCGTCCCGCGATCCGTCCCATGATCTAGTGCCGAACGGACGGCACCTCCGCGTTAAGCACACGTACAGCTCAACGATGATCTCGGCCTTCTTGATCCAGCAAGAGAGACGGAGAGGTAGATGAGTTCTCCGGCAGCGTGACGACGCTCCAGAGGTTGGTGGTGATCTAATCTCAGCAGGGCTCCGCCCCAGCTCCGCAGAAACGCGATCTAGAGGTAAAACCGTGGAGGTATGTGGTCGGTCTGCCTTGAAAAGTTGTCTCAAATCAGCCCTAAAACCCCACTATATATAGGAGGGAGGGAGGGGAGGAGGCAGCCTCAAAACCTAAAGGTTTGGCCGAAATTGGAGGTGGAGGAGTCCTACTCCAATCCTACTTGGAGTAGGATTCCACCTTCCCACTTGGAAACTCTTTCCACCTTGTGTTTTTTCCTTCTCAAACCTTATGGGCCTTAGTGGGAACTTATTCCAGCCCACTAGGGGCTGGTTTATCTCTTCCCATCGCCCAAGAGACCCCTTGGGGCGTGACACCCCTCCCGATGGTCCCCGGCACCCCTCCCGGCACTTCCGGTACACTACCGATGAGCCCGAAACTTTTCCGGTGACCAAAACAGGACTTCCTATATATCAATCTTTACCTCCGGACCATTCCGGAGCTCCTCGTGACGTCCTGGCTCTCATCCGGGACTCCGAACAACATTCGGTAACCAACCATATAACTCAAATACGCATAAAACAACGTCGAACCTTAAGTGTGCAGACCCTGCGGGTTCGAGAACTATGTATACATGACCCGAGTGACTCCTCAGTCAATATCCAATAGCGGGACCTGGATGCCCATATTGGATCCTACATATTCTCCGAAGATCTTATCGGTTGAACCTCAGTGTCAAGGACTCATATAATCCCGTATGTCATTCCCTTTGTCCTTCGGTATGTTACTTGCCCGAGATTCGATCGTCAGTATCCGCATACTTATTTCAATCTCGTTTACCGGCAAGTCTCTTTACTCGTTCCGTAATACAAGACCCCGCAACTTACACTAAGTCACATTGCTTGCAAGGCTTCTGTGTGATGTTGTATTACCGAGTGGGCCCCGAGATACCTCTCCGTCACACGGAGTGACAAATCCCAGTCTCGATCCATACTAACTCAACGAACACCTTCGGAGATACCTGTAGAGCATCTTTATAGTCACCCAGTTACGTTGCGACGTTTCATACACACAAAGCATTCCTCCGGTGTCAGTGAGTTATACGATCTCATGGTCATAGGAACAAATACTTGACACGCAGAAAACAGTAGCAACAAAATGACACGATCAACATGCTACGTCTATTAGTTTGGGTCTAGTCCATCACATGATTCTCCTAATGATGTGATCCCATTATCAAGTGACAACACTTGCCTATGGTCAAGAAACCTTGACCATCTTTGATCAACGAGCTAGTCAACTAGAGGCTTACTAGGGACAGTGTTTTGTATATGTATCCACACATGCAGTGTGTTTCCAATCATTACAATTATAGCATGGATAATAAATGATTATCATGAACTAAGAAATATAATAATAACTAATTTATTATTGCCTCTAGGGCATATTTCCAACAGTCTCCCACTTGCACTAGAGTCAATAATCTAGTTCACATCACCATGTGACTTCAACGAATCCAACACCCATATAGTTATGGGGTGTGATCACGTCTTGCTCGTGAGAGAGGTTTTAGTCAACGGTTCTAGAACTTTCAGATCCGTGTGTTCTTTACAAATCTTTATGTCATCTTATAGATGTTGCTACTACGTGCTATTCGGTAATGCTCCAAATATCTACTCTACTATACGAATCCGTTTCACTACTCATAGTTATTCGGATTAGTGTCAAAGCATGCATCGACGTAACCCTTTACGACGAACTCTTTAACCACCTCCATAATCGAGAAAAATTCCTTAGTCTATTTAGTTACTAAGGATAACTTTGACCGCTGATCAGTGATTCAATCCTGGATCACTCTGTGTACGTCTTAACAGACTTGCTGCAAGGCACACATCAGGTGCAGTACTCAGCATGGCATACTTTAGAGTCTACGGCTAAGATATAGAAGACGACCCTCGTCTATTCTCTTTATTCTGCCGTGGCGGGTTTTGAGTCTTACTCAAATTCACACCTTACAACACAGTCAAGAACTCCTTCTTTGTTGATCTATTTTGAATTCCTTCAAAAACTTGTCAAGGCATGCATCTTGTTGAAACTTCTATTAAGCATTTTGATCTATCTCCATCGATCTTGATGCTCAACGTTCAAGTACCTCAATCCAGGTATTCCTTTCAAAAACTCCTTTCAAACAACCTTTTATGCTTCACAGAAATTCTACATTACTTCTGATCAACAATATGTCAACCACATATACTTATCAGAAATTCTATAGTGCTCCCACTCACTTCTTTGGAAATACAAGTTTCTCATAAACCTTGTACAAACCCAAAATCTTTGATCATCTCATCAAAGTGTATATTCCAACTCCGAGATGCTTGCACCAGTCCATTGAAGGATCGCTGGAGCTTGCATACTTTTTAGTATCTTTAGGATCGACAAAACCTTCTGGTTGTATCACATACAATGTTTGCTCAAGGAAACCGTCGAGGAAACAATGTTTTGACATCCTATGTGCAATATTTCAAAAATAATGCAACAACTACTAACATAATTCTAATAGACTTTTAGCATCGCTACGAGTGAGAAAGTCTCACCATAGTCAACTGTTTGATCATGTCGGAAACATCTTTGTGACAAGTCGAGCTTTCTTAATAGTGACTTATCACCATCGTCGTCTGTCTTCCTTTTAAAGATCCATCTTTACTCAATAGTCCTACGACCATCAAGTAGTTCTTTCAAAGTCTACACTTTGTTTTCATACATGGATCCTCTCTCGGATTTCATGGCCTGCAGCCATTTGTCGGAATTCGGGCCCACCATCGCTTCTCCACAGCTCATAGGTTCATTATTGTTCAACAACATGACCTCCAAGACAGGGTTACCATACCACTCTGTAGTAGTACGCGACCTTGTCGACCTACGAGGTTTGTAGTAACTTGATCCGAAGCTCAATGATCACCATCATCAGCTTCCACTTCAATTGGTGTAGGCGCCACAAGAACAACTTCCTGTGCCCTGCTACACACTAGTCGAAGTGATGGTTCAATAACCTCATCAAGTTCTATCACCCTCCCACTCAATTCTTTCGAGAGAAACCTTTCCTCAAGAAAGAACCCGTTTCTAGAAACAAACACTTTGCTTCCAGATTTGAGATAGGAGATGTATCCAACTGTTTTGGATATCTTATGAAGATGCATTTATCCGCTTTGGGTTCGAGCTTATCAGACTGAAACTTTTTCACATAACCATCGCAGCTCCAAACTTTCAAGAAACGACGGCTTAGATTTCTCTAAACCTTAATCTATACTGTGTCATCTCAACGGAAATACGCGGTGTCCTATTTAAAGTGAATGCGGTTGTCTCTAATGCATAACCCATAAACGATAGTGGTAATTCGATAAGAGACATCATAGTATGCACCATATCAAATAGGGCGTGGCTAAGACATTCAAACACATCATCACACTATGGTGTTCCAGGTGGCATGAACTGCGAAACAATTTCCACATTGTCTTAACTGCGTACCAAAACTCGTAACTCAGATATTCATCTCTATGATCATATCGTAGACTGTTTATCCTCTTGTCACGACGATCTTCGCTCTAAAATAGCTTTGAACTTTTCAACATTTCAGACTTGTGATTCATAAAGTAAATACTCTTGTATCTACTCAAATCATCAGTGAAGTAAGTATATAATGATATCCACTGCGTGCCTCAGCACCCATTGGACTGCATACATCAAAATGTATCACTTCCAACAAGTTACTATCTTGTTTCATCTCAATGAAAACAAGGCCTTGCTCATGTGGTATGATTTGCATGTCACTAGTGATTCGAAATCAAGTGATTATAAAGATCCATCAACATGGAGCTTCTTCATGCAATTTATACCAACATGACTCAAGCGGTAGTGCCACAAGTAAGTGGTACTATCATCATTACCTCGTATCCTTTTGGCACCAATATCATGAACATGTGTAACACTACGATCGAGATTCAGTAAACCATTGAAGGTGATTATTCAAGAAAATAGAGTAACCATTATTCTCTTTAAATGAATAATCGTATTGCAATAAACACGATCCAATCATGTTCATGCTTAACGCAAGCACCAAATAACAATTATTTAGGTTTAACACCAATCCCGATGGTAGAGGGAGCGTGCGACGTTTTGATCATATCAATCTTGGAAACACTTCCAACACGTATCGTCACCTCGCCTTTAGCTAGTCTCCGTTTATGCCGTAGCTATCATTTCGTGTTACTAATCACTTAGCAACCGAACCGGTATCCAATACCCTCATGCTACTAGGAGTACTAGTAAAGTACACATCATGTATATCAAATATACTTCTTTCGACTTTTGCCGTCCTTCTTATCTACCAAGTATCTAGAGTTGCTCCGCCTCAATGACTGTTCCCCTCATTACAGAAGAACTTAGTCTCAGGTTTGGGTTTAATCTTGGGTCTCTTCATTAGTGCAGCAACTGTTTTTCCGTTTCACGAAGTATCCCTTCTAGCCCTTGCCTTTCTTGAAACTTAGTGGTTTTACAAACCATCAACTATTGATGCTCCTTCTTGATTTCTACTTTCGCAGTGTCAAACATCGCGAATCGCTCAAGGATCATTGTATCTATCCTTGATATGTTATAGTTCATCACGAAGCTCTCACAGCTTGGTGGCAGTGACTTTGGAGAACTATCACTATCTCATCTGGAAGATTAACTCCCACTTGATTCAAGCGATTGTCGTACTCAGACAATCTGAGCACACGCTCAACGATTGAGCTTTTCTCCTTTACTTTGTGGACAAAGAATCTTGTTGGAGGTCTCGTACCTCTAAACAAGGGCACAAGCATGAAAACACAATTTCATCTCTTTAGAACATCACTTTTGTTCCGTGACGTTTTCAAAACGTCTTCGGCGCCTTGCTTCTAAGCCATTAAGTATTTTGCACTAAACTATCGTGTAGTCATCAGAAATGTGTATGTCGGATGTTCACAACATCTACAATCGACGCTCGAGGTGCAGCACACCGAGTGGTGCATTAAGGACATAAGCCTTCTGCGCAGCAACGAGGACAATCCTCGGTTTTACAAACTCAGTCTGCAAAGTTTGCTACTATCAACTTTCAACTAAATTTTCTCTAGGAACATATAAAACAGTAGAGCTATAGCGCAAGCTACATCGTAATTCACAAAGACCATTAGACTATCTTCATGATAATTAGTTCAATTAATCATATTACTTAAGAACTCCCACTCAAAAAGTACATCTCTCTAGTCATTTGTGTGGTACATGATCCAACTCCACTATCCCAAGTCCGATCATCACGTGAGTCGAGAATAGTTTCAGTGGTAAGCATCTCTATGCTAATCATATCAACTATACGATTCATGCTCGACCTTTCGGTCTCATGTGTTCTGAGGCCATGTCTGCACATGCTAGGCTCGTCAAGCTTAACCCGAGTGTTCCGCGTGTGCAACTGTTTTGCACCCGTTGTATGTGAACATTGAGTCTATCACACCCGATCATCACGTGGTGTCTCGAAACGAAGAACTGTCGCAACGGTGCATAGTCGGGGAGAACACAATTTCGTCTTGAAATTTTAGTGAGAGATCACCTCATAATGCTACCGTCATTCTAAGCAAGATAAGGTGCATAAAGGATTAACATCACATGCAATTCCTAAGTGACATGATATGGGCATCATCATGTGCTTCTTGAGCTCCATCACCAAAGCACCGGCACGATCTTCTTGTCACCAGCGTCACACCATGATCTCCACCAACGTGTCGCCATCGGGGTTGTCGTGCTACTCATGCTATTACTACTAAAGCTACGTCCTAGCAATATAGTAAACGCATCTGCAAGCACAAACGTTAGTTTAAAGACAACCCTATGGCTCCTGCCGGTTGCCGTACCATCGACGTGCAAGTCGATATTAACTATTACAACATGATCATCTCATACATCCAATATATCACATCACATCGTTGGCCATATCACATCACAAGCATACCCTGCAAAAACAAGTTAGATGTCCTCTAATTTGTTGTTGCATGTTTTACGTGGCGACCATGGGTATCTAGTAGGATCGCATCTTACTTACGCAAACACCACAACGAAGATATATGAATTGCTATTTAACCTCATCCAACGACCTCCTCCGTCAAATCCGATTCAACTAAAGTTGGAGAAACCGACACTTGCCAGTCATCTTTGAGCAATGGAGTTACTCGTAGCGATGAAACCAGTCTCTCGTAAGCGTACGAGTAATGTCGGTCCAAGCCGCTTCGATCCAACAATACCGCGGAATCAAGAAAAGACTAAGGAGGGCAGCAGAACGCACATCACCTCCCACAAAAACTTTTGTGTTCAACTCGAGATTACATCTACGCATGAACCTAGCTCATGATGCCACTGTTGGGGAACGACGCATGGGAAACAAAAAAATTCCTACGCGCACGAAGACCTATCATGGTGATGTCCATCTACGAGAGGGGATTTCTGATCTACGTACCCTTGTAGATGGCACAGCAGAAGCGTTAGTGAACGCGGTTGATGTAGTGGAACGTCCTCACGTCCCTCGATCCGCCCCGCGAACCGTCCCGCGATCCGTCCCACGATCTAGTGCCGAACGGACTGCACCTCCGCGTTCAGCACACGTATAGCTCGATGATGATCTCGGCCTTCTTGATCCAGCAAGAGAGACGGAGAGGTAGATGAGTTCTCGGGCAGCGCGACGGCGCTCCGGAGGTTGGTGGTGATCTAATCTCAGCAGGGCTCCGCTCGAGCTCCGCACAAACGCGATCTAGAGGTAAAACCGTGGAGGTATCTGGTCGGGCTGCCTTGAAAAGTTGTCTCAAATCAGCCCTAAAACTCCACTATATATAGGAGGGAGGGAGGGGAGGAGGCAGCCTCAAAACCTAAAGGTTTGGCCGAAATTGGAGGTGGAGGAGTCCTACTCCAATCCTACTTGGAGTAGGATTCCACCTTCCCACTTGGAAACTCTTTCCACCTTGTGTTTTTTCCTTCTCAAACCTTATGGGCCTTAGTGGGAACTTATTCCAGCCCACTAGGGGCTGGTTTATCTCTTCCCATAGCCCATGAGACCCCTTGGGGCGTGACACCCCTCCCAATGGTCCCCGGCACCCCTCCCGGCACTCCCGGTACACTACCGATGAGCCCGAAACTTTTTCGGTGACCAAAACAGGACTTCCTATATATCAATCTTTACCTCCGGACCATTCCGGAGCTCCTCGTGACGTCCTAGATCTCATCCAGGACTCCGAACAACATTCGGTAACCAACCATATAACTCAAATACGCATAAAACAACGTCGAACCTTAAGTGTGCAGACCCTGCGGATTCGAGAACTATGTAGACATGACCCGAGTGACTCCTCGGTCAATATCCAATAGCGGGACCTGGATGCCCATATTGGATCCTACATATTCTCCGAAGATCTTATCGGTTGAACCTCAGTGTCAAGGATTCATATAATCCCGTATGTCATTCCCTTTGTCCTTCGGTATGTTACTTGCCCGAGATTCGATCGTGAGTATCCGCATACTTATTTCAATCTCATTTACCGGCAAGTCTCTTTACTCGTTCCGTAATACAAGACCCCGCAACTTACACTAAGTCACATTGCTTGCAAGTCTTGTGTGTGATGTTGTATTACCGAGTGGGCCCCGAGATACCTCTCCGTCACACGGAGTGACAAATCCCAGTCTCGATCCATACTAACTCAATGAACACCTTCGGAGATACCTGTAGAGCATCTTTATAGTCACCCAGTTACGTTGCGACGTTTGATACACACAAAGCATTCCTCCGGTGTCAGTGAGTTATACGATCTCATGGTCATAGGAACAAATACTTGACACGCAGAAAACAGTAGCAACAAAATGACACGATCAACATGCTACGTCTATTAGTTTGGGTCTAGTCCATCACATGATTCTCCTAATGATGTGATCCCGTTATCAAGTGACAACACTTGCCTATGGTCAGGAAACCTTGACCATCTTTGATCAACGAGCTAGTCAACTAGAGGCTTACTAGGGACAGTGTTTTGTCTATGTATCCACACATGCACTGTGTTTCCAATCAATACAATTATAGCATGGATAATAAACGATTATCATGAACTAAGAAATAAAATAATAACTAATTTATTATTGCCTCTAGGGCATATTTCCAACACGGCTTTCATTCAGCGATTATGGATAAGTGTTTAAAAGTGTGCATGGGGAAGACGCAAAAAAGCTTCGAGGGTATTATGGTGATAAGTATTGGAGCGAAATAAAAGTTTCTCAGGGACTGACTTTTGTTCAGCATTCTGAGAATGAAGGAAATGTTCATCTTTCATTGCGGGCACTTGGAGATAATGTAGAAAATGTGACAGATGAGTTGGCTATGGTGCGTTCGTTCGTGAAGCGAAAATTTCCTGGAGAAGATTTCAGAAATGAATTTGTAACCATGGGAAGTGATGAAGTTGGTATCTAAACCACTAATCTTTTTGCAAAGATAAAAGTACAAGTATTAACATACTATTATCCATGTTCTTGTTTCAGGTTGATCTCGACGAAAGAGTTGTTGGCAGCGACCTCCCAAATGAATCACATAACAAAATTGAAGTACATGCTCGATTGAGGGCTGTGCAGGTGATGTAATACTTTCTTCACTAATAAATATTCTAGTTTATTCCCAGACTTAAAAATTAAAAGCAATTGTTCATCATAAGTTTCAGGAATTGCATCCTAGCATTTGGGCGGGAGGGGAAGAGTGTTACACTGGTTTATCGTTACCACATGAAAAAATGGTAGCTAAGGTGTGTGTGCTGCATGAATTTTTATTTTGTTATTAAAAAATGTCTATGTTTTGAATAAGTTTACTTACAACTAAATGGAACCTTAATTGTAGAAGGCACACATTGAAAACTTCAATGGGGCCAATAAGGGGACTGCAGAATCAAATTTACGAGACAATCAGATCACTAGCCAAGATTTGTGTCCTAGTTTTTCTGCCATAACCAAAGAGGATTTCACTGGTTTATCTTTACCACACATGGTCGCTAAGGTGCGTGTGTGAATAATTTTTTGCTTCACTACCAAACAATGCCTATGTATTGTGTATGTTTACTTACAACTAAAGTGAATCTCAATTGTAGAAAGCACACATTGAAAAAATTGATAGTGTCAATCAAGGCTATGCAAAATCTACTTTATCGGACAAGACTAACCAGGAATTGCATCCTAGCAATTGCGCAAGAACCAAAGAGGGTTGCACAAGTTTATCTTCACCACATAAACACACGGTTTCTAAGGTGTGTGCGCCCACGCGCATAAATTTTTGCTCTGTCATGAAACAATGTCTATGTGTTTTGTAAGTTTACTTACATCCGAACTGAACCTCAACTGTAGAAAGCACATGATGCTCCTGAGCCAAAGATTGGTCAGCCTGAAAATAGCAATGCAAACATGCAAGGTGCTCTTAAACGAAGTGAACTGCTTCATCGCGTCACTAAACAGGTATATATATATGTATCTGATGACAATGGTGAGAATAGTTAGTTTTCTAATTTCATGTGCAATTGCCCTTTCTGTTTAAAGTAAAATATTCATGTGTGATAATTAATGTTTCATTTCTTGAAAAAATAGGATAAAATGAAAGTCTTTTTTATTCATTGAACCCGAGAAGCAAAAATAAATGTATGGCCGAAGGAACTTTAGTGAGTAGAGATAAAACATACGTGGTCGGAGGAAACATGCTTGGAGAGCAATATGTAGCACTATCTATTTCCGCTGTTACAAGACATGGAAATGAGGCACTGGCTAGACCATCTGAAAAAAAATTAAACATTAAGGGATGCTATTGGTCATGTTATTGCATGGCCTCTATCACATGTAAGTACACTTTCGTTGAATCATTGGTTATGCTCTAATGTACATTCTTAAGGTTTTTTATTTATGAAGAATTTTGTAATTTTTAGGTCAAAAAACCAAAACTGACCACTCGTACACATTCTCCAAACAAGCCACCAAACACTGGTATGGTACATCACCAACGTACATTTCTTTCCACACTAGTCTTAAAGTTTATGATCTAATTTTATCTCTGTTATCTTTATTTTTCAGTGTAGCTCAAGATTTTGAAAAGGAGTGCATTGCAGGAGTCAGGAGCAAGTATAGAAGAATTAGTCTTTAAAAGGATAAATATTATGTATTATATAAAGATTTTAGCTTCATATGAAAACTTAGTTCTAGTTTGTATGATCTCTTCTTGAACATTTAGGTCTTTGATATGAATATCTGATTTGATTCCGTTGTGAACCTAATGTGTTTGTTCCTAATTGGAATAGTGTGAATGGGTTGCTTGCTAATACAATTGGTGATATGGATGGATCCCTTTATATAATGATATCTGGTTCTTATGAATGCGATTCGTGATATGGATGCATGCCCTTGCATAAAAATATTTGTTGATCATTCTACAGAAGAATGTATGTGATAAAGTAACTAGATTTGAAATCATGAAGTAAAAAATTAAAATAAATCAAATATTGTTTTAAAGTAAAATAACAAGTGGCAACAAAGTAGCTTGTGTGAGTTTAGAGACGAATATAACGTATGTACATAGCGTGTATAGAAATGGGTCGGAGCCGATGATGAATTCAATGACCCTGTTAGTAGAGACGTCATAGGAGCGCATCTAACAAACGACTATAATATGTAGAGGCGATTTTGTACGTCCCAATATAGCGTCTCATATCTAAGGACGTCTTTGAACGTCCCAACATAGCGTCTCATAACTAGAGACGCCTTTGAACGTCCCAACATAGCGTCTCATATTTACAGACGCCTTTGAACGTCCCAATATAGCGTCTCATCCCATGTACGGACGCTTAGCGAGCGTGACTATATTTTTTGAGACGGACCATAAGGAGACGCTCCAAAGACGCTTTACTAAGTTGACTCTATGGTTGCCTAGAGATGAAATAACACGCCTCTAGAAATGGAATATGACGTCTCTACATGCAGAATTTCTTGTAGTGACAAGGAAGAAGTTGAAGAAGTGGATTTCCTCCAACCCTACCTCCACCTACTGTCTCCATCTTTGATTGAACTCTTCAGGTTTTGTGAAACAACTCGTGCTCGCAATACTTGTCTCACTCGTGAAGTTGTTTTCCTGGAAAAACATATCGCAGATCTCCAAGGTATAAATCAAAGATTAATGGCCCTCTTGGAGTCAAAGATTGCAACAACTCCACCATCATCACCTCCAAAGGAAGACAACTGAGCATTGGTATGGGCAATCCCCTTGGCTTGTTCCAAGCTTGGGGGAGTTGCCCCGGTATCGTATCACCATCACATATTTTGCCTTTACCTTTGTTTTAGTTTTCCTTTTCAGTTTTCTCTTTCTCTAGTAGATTAAAAGCCTTAGTGTTTTAGTCTTGAGTTTTGCTTTGTGTCACCCCCGATGTATTCAAGCTCATGATCCATATAATAAAGAGTGTCTTAGTTGAAGGGTTTTGCCTCTTGCCATGATAAAAAGAGTGAGAATAGAACAAAAGCATGAAAGATCATGTAATGATCTTATGGGAAGTGATGGCTTCACATATAAAAAGAATGAGGATTGAAACTTGTTGAGGGTAGGCAAACGTAGACCTTGGTCATTGTTGCAATTAATAGGAAGTGATAAAGAAGGAGAGGTTCACATATAAATATATCATCTCTGACACCATCTATGATTGTGAACACTCACTAAACTATTACATGCCTAGAAGTAGATGTTGGACAAGGAAGACAACATAATGAATTGTGCTTGCTTGGCTATGAACAATGTTATATGATTAGAGATCCCTTAGCATGTGATGATTGCTTCCACCTCACATTAGCCAAAAATCCCGCACCAAGTAGAGATACTACTTGTGCATCCATAAACCATCAACCCAGTCTTGCCATGTGAGTCCACCATACCTACCTATGGATTGAATAAGATCCCTCAAGTAAGTTGTCATCGGTGCAAGCCATAAACATTGCTCTCTAATATGTATGATCTATTAGTGTGTGGAAAATAAACTTTATACGAACTTGTGATGAGGAAGTCATAAAAGCGACAGACTGCATAATAAAGTCCTTTATCACAGGAGGCAATATAGAGTGACGTTCCTCCGCACTAAGAGGACACACATCCAAACCTCAAAAGCACATGACAACCTCTGCTTCCCTTTGCGAAGGGCCTATCTTGTACCTTTACTTTTTGCCCTTGAAAGAGTCATGGTGATCTTCACCAATTCCTTATTTTGCCTTTGTCTTGGCTACCGTCACATGCTTGGGAAAGATCTATATTCATATGTCAACTTGGAGGTAAGTATTCATGAATTATAATTGTTGACATTACCCTTGAGGTAAGCAGTTGGGAGGCAAAACTGTAAGCCCCTATCTTTCTCTCTATCCAGCTGAAACTTTGATCTCATGAGTACCACGTGAGTTGTAGCAGTTGTAGAGAACGAAAGAATGATTGAGTATGTGGATTTGCTTTACAAGCTCTTATTTGACTCTATCTGATGTTGTGATAAATTGCAATTGCTTCAATGACTAAAGGCTATCGGTTGTTACTTCTCGGTAAGCTTCTTGATCCATGCTTTACTTTGTGAAGGAATTATCACTTTAGCATGAGAGATTATATGTTGGTATTGTTGTTCTGATCTTGATCATGATGCATGCATGTTCGTATCTTGTTTTGTCGACACCTCTCTCCCTAAACATTTGGACATATTTATTGAGCTCAGCTTTCGCTTAAGGACAAGCGAGGTCTAAGCTTGGGGGAGTTGATACGTCCATTTGGCATCATGTTTTCATGTTGATATTTATCGCTTCTTGGGCTGTTATTTCACTTCACGATACAATTCTTATGCCTTTTCTCTCTTATTTTGCAAGGTTTACATGAAGAGGGAGAATGCCGGCAACTGGAATTCTGGCCCGGAAGTGGAGCAAACCTGAGATACCTATTCTGCGCAACTCCAAACATCGTAAAAATCAATGAGGATTTTTTTTCCAGATTTATCAAAAATACTAGGCCGAAGAAGTGCCAGAGGGGCGCCAGGGGGTGGCCACAAGCCTGCACGGCGCGGCCACCCCCCCCCTAGGCCGCACCATGGGGGCTTGTGGGCACCCTGCTGGCGCACTTGCCCCCCTCTTCTGCTATATGAAGGGTTTCGTCCAGAAAAAAATCAGGGAGGAGCTTTTTCGTGGATTCGCCGCCGCCATGAGGCGTAACTTGAGCAGAACCAATCTAGAGCTTTGGCACGACGATCCTGCCGGGGAAACTTCCCTCCCGGAGGGGGAAATCGTCGCCATCGTCATCACCAACACTCCTCTCATCGGTGGGTACTCGTCACCATCAACATCTTCATCAACACCATCTCATCTCCAAACCCTAGTTCATATCTTGTAACCAATCTCCGTCTCGCGACTCCGATTGGTACTTGTAAGGTTGCTAGTAGTGTTGATTAATCTTTGTAGTTGATGCTAGTTGGATTACTTGGTGGAAGAGTTTATGTTCAGATCCTTGATGCTACTCATTACCTCTCTGGTCATGAATATGATTATGCTTTGTGAGTAGTTACTTTTGTTCCTGAGGACATGGGATAAGTCATGGTAATAGTAGTCATGTGAATTTGGTATTCGTTCGGTAATTTGATATGTTGTATGTTGTTTTTCCTCTAGTGGTGTCATGTGAACGTCGACTACATAACACTTCACCATTATTTGGGCCTAGAGGAAGGAATTGAGAAATAGTAAGTAGATCATGGGTTGCTAGAGTGACAGAAGCTTAAACCCTAGTTTATGCGTTGCTTCGTAAGGGGCTGATTTGGATCCACTAGTTTCATGCTATGGTTAGACTTTCTCTTAATTCTTCTTTCGTAGTTGCGGATGCTTGCGAGAGGGGTTAATCATAAGTGGTATGCTTGTCCAAGTAAGGGAAGTACCCAAGCGCCGGTCCACCCACATATCAAACTATCAAAGTAACGAACGTGAATCATATGAACATGATGAAACTAGCATGACAGAAATTCCCGTGTGTCCTCGGGAGCGTTTTTCCTCCTATAAGACTTTGTCCAGGCTTGTCCCTTTATACAAAAGGGATTGGGCCACTTTGCTGCACTGTTGCTACTTTTTCTACTTGTTGTTTGCTACAAATCATCTCACCACACAATCACTTGTCACCGACAATTTCAGTGCCTACAGATTTTACCTTGCTGAAAACCACTTGTCAGATCCTTCTGCTCCTCGTTGGGTTCGACACTCTTACTTACCGAAAGGAGTACGATTGATCCCCTATACTTGTGGGTCATCATTGATGGCAAGGGACAAGCCTGGACAAAGTCTTATAGGAGGAAAAACGCTCCCGAGGACACACGGGAATTTCTGCCATGCTAGTTTTCATCATGTTCGTATGATTCGCGTTCGTTACTTTGATAGTTTGATATGTGGGTGGACCGGCGCTTGGGTACTGCCCTTACTTGGACAAAATCCCACTTATGATTAACCCCTCTCACAAGCATCCGCAACTACGAAAGAATAATTAAGACAAAGTCTAACCATAGCGTTAAACTAGTGGATCCAAATCAGCCCCTTACGAAGCAACGCATAAACTAGGGTTTAAGCTTCCATCACTCTAGCAACCCATCATCTATTTACTACTTCCCAATGCCTTCCTCTAGGCCCAAATAATGCTGAAGTGTTATGTAGTCGACGTTCACATAACACCACTAGAGGAAAAACAACATACAACATATCAAATTACCGAACGAATACCAAATTCACATGACTACTATTAGCATGACTTGTCCCATGTCCTTAGGAACAAAAGTAACTACTCACAAAGCATAATCATATTAATGACCAGAGAGGTAATGAGTAGCATCAAGGATCTGAACATAAACTCTTCCACCAAACAATCCAACTAGCATCAACTACAACGAGTAATCAACACTACTAGCAACCTTACAAGTACCAATCGGAGTCGCGAGACGGAGATTGGTTACAAGTGATGAACTAGGGTTTGGAGATGAGATGGTGTTGATGAAGATGTTGATGGTGACGAGTACGCTCCGTTGAGAGGAGTGTTGGTGATGACGATGGCGACGATTTCCCCCTCTGGGAGGGAAGTTTCCCCGGCAGGATCGTCCTGCCGGAGCTCTAGATTGGTTCTGCTCAAGTTCCGCCTCGTGGCAGCGGCGAATCCACGAAAAAGCTCCTCCCTGATTTTTTTTCCTGGACGAAACCCTTCATATAGCAAAAGAGGTTGGCAAGTGGGCCTGCAGGGTGCCCACAAGCCCTCATGGTGTGGCCTGGGGGGTGGCCGCACCGTGCAGGCTTGTGGCCACCTGCACGCCCCGCTCTGGCACTTCTTCGGCCCAGTATTTTTGATAAATTGGGAAAAAAATCCTCGTTGATTTTTACGGAGTTTGGAGTTGCGCAGAATAGATATCTCAACTTTCCTCCACTTTCAGGCCAGAATTCCAGTTGCCGGCATTCTCCCTCTTCATGTAAACCTTGCAAAATAAGAGAGAAAAGGCAAAAGAATTGTACCGTGAAGTGAAATAACAGCCCAAGAAGCGATAAATATCAACATGAAAACATGATGCAAAATGGACGTATCAACTCCCCCAAGCTTAGACCTCGCTTGTCCTCAAGCGAAAGCCTAGCTCAATAAATATGTCCACATGTTTAGGGAGAGAGGTGTCGACAAAACAAGATACGAACATGCATGCATCATGATCATGATCAGAACAGCAATACCAGCATATAATCTCTCATGCTAAAGTGACAATTCGTTCACAAAGTAAAGCATGGATCAAGAACCTTACCGAGAAGTAACATCCGATAGCCTTTATTAATTTAAGCAATTGCAATTTATCACAACATCAGATAGAGTCAAATAAGAGCTTGTAAAGCAAATCCTCATACTCAATCATTCTTTCGTTCTCTACAATTGCTACAACTCACGTGGTACTCATGAGATCAAAGTTTCAGCTGGACACAGAGAAAGATAGGGGCTTACAGTTTTGCCTCCCAACTGCTTACCTCAAGGGTAATGTCAACAATTATAATTCATGAATACTTACCTCCAAGTTGACATATGAATATAGATCTTTCCCAAGCATATGACGTTAGCCAAGATAAAGGCGAGATAAGGAATTGGTGCATTTCACCATGACTCTTTCAAGGACAAAAAGTAAAGGTACAAGATAGGCCCTTCGAAGAGGGAAGCAGAGGTTGTCATGCGCTTTTGAGGTTTGGATGTGTGTCCTCTTAGTGCGGAGGTACGTCACTTTATATTGCCTCCTGTGATAAAGAACTTTATTATGCGGTCTGTCGCTTTTATGTCTTCCTCATCACAGGTTCGTACAAAGCTTATTTTCCACACACTAATAGATCATACATATTAGAGAGCAATTTTTATTGCTTGCACCGATGACAACTTACTTGAGGGATCTTATTCAATCCATAGGTAGGTATGGTGGACTCACATGGCAAAACTGGGTTGATGGTTTATGGATGCACAAGTAGTATCTCTAATTAGTGCGGGAGGTTTGGCTAATATGAGGTGGAAGCAATCGTCACATGTCAAGGGATCTCTAATCATATAACATTGTTCGGAACCAAGCAAACACAATTCATTATGTTGTCTTCCTTGTCCAACATCTACTTCTAGGCATGCAATAGTTTAGTGAGTGTTCACAATCATATATGGTGTCAGAGATGATATATTTATATGTGAACCTCTCCTTCTTGATCACTTCCAATTAATTGCAACAATGACCAAGGTCTACTTTTGCCTACCCTCAACAAGTTTCAATCTTCCTTCTTTTTTTATATGTGAAGCCATCACTTCCCATAAGATCATTACATGATCTTTCATGCCTTTGTTCTATTCTCACTCTTTTTATCATGGCAAGAGGCAAAGCCCTTCAACTAAGACACTCTTTATTATATGGCTCATGAGCTCGAATACATCGGGGGTAACACAAAGCAAAACTCAAGACTAAAACACTAAGACTTTAAATCTACTAGAGAAAGAGAAAACTGCAAAGGAAAACTAAAACAAAGGTAAAGGCAAAAGATGTGATGGTGATACGATACAGGGGCAACTCCCCCAAGCTTGGCACAAGCCAAGGGGATTGCCCATACCAATGCTCAGTTGTCTTCCTTTGGTGGTGATGGTGGTGGAGTTTTTGAAGAGGTCTTGAGCTTGTTTAATTTCCACTTGAGCATAAAATTCTGCTCCCTCAGATCATCGTTTTCCTCTTCAAGCTTCAACACCCTTTTGCATAAATCATGATTACTCTCCTGCAAGAAACGAGAAGGGATAAACAAAGCCCTAGGATTCTTCCTTGAGTCAGGGAGGCTCGACTTCTTGAACTCCACATGCGTGTGTCCAGGTTGAGGTAGAGGAGCCTCCTCTTCATCGGAACTTGTTTGTTCCTTCCCCTTGGGATCATAGTCTTATTCATCATCAGTGGTCCAGCCATATGGATCAAAGTCCCCATAGATCTTGGGGTTAGCAAGGTAACCAGCCACATAGCTCTCCCCCTCTGAATCCTCAGAAGACATCTTGACCTAGATCTGCGGCACAAAACAGGCTCGAAACGAAAAACAGAGGAAATCTGCGTGATGCAGGGGTCAGACCAAACAGGAGTATATATAATGATTTTTTCAGACCAGAAGGAGTACCCCGGACGAAAATGGAGTCCGGGAGGCGCACGAGGTGGCCACAAGCCCTCACGGCGCGGCCAGGGGGTGGGCCCACGCCGTGCAGGCTTGTCGCCTCCTCGCGCACTTTCCGGACTACTTCCAATTTTTGTATTTTTTCAAATATTCCAAAACGGAGAAAAATTCCTACTGGGAAAGTTTTGGACTCTATTTTCTTACCAAATCACATACCTCTTCGTTTTCGGAGTCTGAAACAGGCTGATAAATACCCCTTAGGTATTCTTCCGGAGTTATGGTATTGATAATATTGCTTTCAACATTTATGGGAGTACCTTAGATATAATGCTTGATTCTCTGCCCATTTACCACTCTCGGACAATTACCTTCTGTGTTGTTGATCTTGATAGCACCGGAACGATATACTTCCTCAACAACATAGGGACCTTCCCATTTAGAGAGAAGCTTGCCTGCAAAGAATCTTAAACGAGAGTTATATAGCAAGACATAATCACCTACATTGATCTCGCGCTTTTGTATCCTCTTATCGTGCCACCTCTTAACCTTCTCTTTGAACATCTTGGCATTCTCATATGACTAAGTTCTCCACTCATCAAGTGAGCTAATGTCAAATAACCTCTTCTCACCGGCAAGTTTGAAATCAAAGTTGAGCTCTTTGATTGCCCAATAAGCTTTATGCTCTAGCTCAAGAGGTAAGTCACATGCTTTCCCATACACCATTTTGTACGGAGACATGCCCATGGGATTCTTATAGGCAGTTCTATAAGCCCACAGTGCATCATCGAGCTTCTTAGACCAATTGTTTCTAGACTTGTTGACAGTCTTTTGCAGAATTAGTTTGATCTCTCTGTTTCTTAGCTCTACTTGACCACTGGACTGAGGATGGTAGGGAGACGCAATTGTGAGGATGATTGTGAGGAAGCCTTCGAAATACTTAAGAGGGCTTTGATAATTGCACCTATTGTTCAACGACCTGATTGGAACTTACCTTTTGAGATCATGTGTGACGCTAGTGATTATGCTGTTGGTGCTGTTCTAGGGCAAAGAGTTGATAAGAAGTTGAATGTTATTCACTACGCTAGTAAAACTCTAGACAGTTCCCAAAGAAACTATGCTACTACGGAGAAGGAATTTTTAGCAGTAGTGTTTGCATGTGAAAAGTTCAGGTCTTACATTGTTGATTCCAAAGTCACTATTCACACTGATTATGCTGCTATTAAGTACCTCATGGAGCAGAAGGACGCTAAACCTAGACTTATCAGATGGGTTCTCTTGCTACAAAAATTTGATTTGCACGTTGTCGACAGAAAGGGTGCTGATAACACAGTAGCGGATAACTTGTCTAGGTTGGAGAACGTTCTTGTTGACCCACAACCTATTGATGATAGCTTTCCCGATGAGCAATTGAATGTCATCAATGCTTCACGTAGTGCCTCGTGGTATGCTGATTATGCAAACTATATCGTTCCAAATACATACCACCTAGTTTCACATACCAGCAAAAGAAGAAATTCTTGTTTGACTTGAGACACTACTTTTGGGATGATCCTCACCTTTATAAGGAAGGAGTACCTGGTGTGATTAGACGTTGTGTACCTGAACATGAACAGGGACAGATCCTACAGAAGTTTCACTCCAGGCCTACGGAGGACACCATGCGGGAGATAGAACTGCACACAAGGTATTGCAATCAGGTTTCTATTGTCCCACTCTCTTCAAGGATGCCCGTAAGTTTGTCTTGTCTTGTGAAGAATGTCAAAGAATAGGTAATATTAGCAATCGTCAAGAAATGCCTATGAACTATTCACTTGTCATTGAACCATTTGATGTTTGGGGCTTTGATTATATGGGACCTTTTCCAAAATCCAACGGGTATACTCATATCCTAGTTGTTGTTGATTACGTCACTAAGTGGGTAGAAGCTATCCCCACTAGTAGTGCTGATCACAACACCTATGTTAGGATGCTGACAGAATTTATCTTCCCTAGATTTGGAGTCCCTAGATATCTAATGACCGACACGGTGGTTCACACTTCATTCATGGTGCTTTCCATAAAACGCTTGCTAAGTACGATGTCAACCATAGAATTGTGTCTCCCTACCACCCTTAGTCTAGTGGTCAAGTAGAGCTAAGTAATAGAGAGATTAAACTGATTCTTCAAAAGACTGTCAATATGTCTAGAAAGAATTGGTCTAAGAAGCTCGATGATGCACTGTGGGCTTATAGAACTGCCTATAAGAATCCCATGGGCATGTCTCCGTACAAAATGGTGTCTGGGAAAGCATGTGACTTACCTCTTGAGCTAGAGCATAAAGCTTATTGGGCAATCAAAGAGCTCAACTCTGATTTCAAACTTGCCGGTGAGAAGAGGTTATTTGATATTAGCTCGCTTGATAAGTGGAGAACTTAGGCATATGAGAATGCCAAGCTGTTCAAAGAGAAGGTTAAGAGGTGGCATGATAAGAGGATACAAAAGTGTGAGTTCAATGTAGGTGATTATGTCTTGATATATAACTCTCGTTTAAGATTCTTTGCAGGCAAGCTTCTCTCTAAATGGGAAGGTCCCTATGTTGTTGAGGAAGTATATCCTTCCGGTGCTATCAAGATCAACAACACGGAAGGTAATTGTCCGAGAGTGGTAAATGGGCAGAGAATCAAGCATTATATCTTGGGTACTCCCATAAATGTTGAAAGCAATATTATCAATACCATAACTCCGTAAGAATACCTAAGGGATATTTATCAGCCTGTTTCAGACTCCGAAAATGAAGAGGTATGTGATTCGGTAAGAAAACAGAGTCCAAAACTTTTCCAGTAGGAAACTTTCTCCGTTTTGGAATACTTGAAAAAAAACAAAAAATGGAAGTAGTCCGGAAAGTGCGCGAGGAGGCGACAAGCCTACACGGCACGGGCCCACCCCCTGGTCGTGCCGTGAGGGCTTGTGGCCACCTCGTGCGCCTCCTGGACTCTGTTTTCGTGCGGGGTACTCCTTCTGGTCTGAAAAAAATCATTATATATACTCCCGTTTGGTCTGACCCCTGCATCACGCAGATTTCCTCTATTTTTCGTTTCGAGCCTGTTTTCTGTCGCAGATCTAGGTCAAGATGTCGTCCTAGGAATCTGTGAGGGAGAACAACCTCCGTCAAATCTATGGAGAAGTTCATGCTGATCTGAAAAGGATGGAGGTCATGGAGGCTAAGGAAAGGCTACCTAAAGAAACCAAGGGCAAAGCTAAGGAGAAGGATCAGGCATAGGACGAAGTGCAATCTGTGCTCAACACACTACAACAAAAATGGCTTGTACAGTCGCTTTTTCTGAGACGCTGTTTGTATTCGTCTCTACGCCCATAAACACTAGTAGGCTAAAGACGCTTCTTAAGACATTTACAAAATGCCACAAACTTTTTCTTATTATTGTTCATTTAGAAAATAGCTATATAATTTTAATTAACTTAGAGACAATTTATAAGGCGCTTTAGTATACGAATCTATTGAGAAAACTTTTAATAATTACATTTTCAACTTGAAAGGCTATTGAAATTAGTTGTGCTTGTAGCATATTATATTTTAAAATTTTAATAAGTTGATTCCGGTATCCCATCACCGTTTATAACATATGGCACTGTGGGTTGTAGTTCTCTACGACCGCGGCCATGCTATCGCGGGGCGCGAGACGACGAGTGTCAAAACCACCCATTTATTACCATCCTCGTCCATGAAGCTGTAGTAGTTCGCAGCTGTAGGGGGCGACGACGGCAAGTCGCTATGCGTCTGTGCAAGGAGATGGCGCATGACGAGGTGGCTCAACACATGTACTGCGATGGCCATTTGATCCAATGACACGGGCTCAGCGGGACAAAGTTTCCACCGGCTAGCTCTGTCCTTTTCATAATATAAGATCTTATGACATTCATATATTGGATGTAACAAGATTTTAAAATAATAATTTTAATCATTCCTCCTCGCTGGAAATAGGACCTTAATCATCTCAGATACGTGGGTTTGATTTATTGAACTTAATAATAATTCTACATGGAATGACCTATATACCCTTTCGTATTTTGCAAGCTATACTGTAGGAGTAAGTATAATACTAGTACTACGTACGTGGCTGCCGGTCCTAGATAACTATACTATGACTAGGCAGCAAGCCTGGTAAGTTATCTAAAAAACAACAACCAGCACGATAGCTATACTATGTACTAGTACTATACGGTGGCTGATGGATTATGAAGTTAGATCTCGATCAACCCTTCTCGAGCAGCTCGTCCATAGCGCCACCACCGCTCGATACCTCGGCACCAGCCGCCGCCCTCCCGCCCGTCCTCCCGCTGCCGTTTTCCCCTAGCCATACCTCGGCACCAGCCTCCACTCTTGCGTCCCCGTCATAGATCTTAGGCAACCGCCACTGGCCCCTAGTTGAACTCCCGATTCGCCGGACTCTGCTCCCCGCCGCTCCTCCCGACCAAGTTCCCCTGCCGCTGAACGCCGGTAGCCTCCCCCAGCCCAAGCTTCCCCACCACCCGACGTCGGATTCCTGCAGCCCAAGCTCCCCGGCAGCAACCCAACGCCGCTCCCCACCAATGCCAGGCTCCGCCACCTGCACTACCGGGGCAAATCCTCTCTCCCTCAGCTGCCAGACATCGACAATGAGCTCGCCCACACACCTCTGCTACTAGGAGCTTCCCCGCAGGTTGTTAATTTCATTTTTCTATCTCTGCATCACGTGAAAAATAGATCGAATTAGGATATATCACCTCTGTTTTCCCTTTCTACCTTTTGTAGTGATGCACTGTATTATTGAAATTTGACAACTGCTGGTAAAAACCAGTGAATCCTTTTTGTGATTGGATGAGAATTGTTCTTAAAAACAATGTGTATTGTTGATTGGATGGTAATGGTTGATGAAATCATATTTTGGACTTGATCTGGTTATGGGGAGCTGCATATGTCATGCCACACAAGAGTTTTTTTCTCGTTTTAGCAAGAGAAACCACTGGATATTACTTATATATTACCTCTATTTTCCCTTTTGTCATCTATGAAACTCTCTTTATGTACTTCACATAATTCTACTACTATAGTAAAGACACATATGCACTTATATGTTTTCCAATGTAAGGTGAATGATAGAGGTAAATCCTATTATACAATTTGAACCTAAGTATCTATTTCACAATTTAAGATATTCATATAGACCTATGTTTAATGTACAAGAGCATATGGGAAATTACAAACTAATCTATTTTGCTTTCATTACTACAGATTGCGAAGGGTCATGGATCGAGGTTGGATGAGTAAACCAAGATCGACTACTGCATATAAAGACGGCGTTGAGCAATTTCTATCTTTTGCCTTCCGTGATCTTCCACTCGGTGATAAAATTCTTTGTCCCTGTGTAAACTGTGCAAATAAAGCAACACAAAATTATGACGAAGTGAAAACCCATCTAAGATGTGATGGTATTCTTCAGGGTTATACAAAATGGGTTAGCCATGGAGAAGAGTATGATTCACCGTCATTTGCATTTGCTCCCATGTCAAATAACAACAACAGTTTTCATATTCCTGGTTTTCCAATCAATTCTGATGTAGAAGGCAGTAATAGAAGATTGCATGACATTCCTGGACTCTTAAGTGCTATTTTCCCCATGGCTGGCAGCTTCCAACCACTATCAAGCTCATTGGATGGGGAACTAGATGGTGTTTAGTCTGAATTTGTGGACTTGGAGCGTGGTGTGGCTGAGAATGTGAATACAACATTTGCCGATGATGATAAAATGAGAGAACAAGACATATACACTAGTTTCTTGAAGGAAGCAGACACAGATTTATACCCTGGATGTACAGCATATTCGAGGTTGTCATTTCTTGTCACTTTATATCACATGAAAGTCTTGCATGGGTGGTCACAGGAGTTGTTCACACAACTACTTGGTGTATTATCGGTTGCATTTCCTCAGATAAACCTGCCGAAGAAATATTATGAGGCGAAAAAAACATACGTGGATTAGGGCTGGATTATGAGAAAATTCATGCATGCCCAAGAGATTGCATGCTTTTTAGAGGTGAAAGAACTGACCAGGAGTCTTGCCATGTGTGTGGTGCCTCTCGTTGGGTTACCAATGAAAATGAGAAGAAAGATTCAATAGCTGAATCTAAAAAGAAGAAGAAGAAACCAGCCAAGGAGTTGCGATATTTCCCATTGATTCCAAGGCTCCAAAGGTTATTTGCAACTAAGAAGACATCAACTGACATGCGTTGGCATGATGAAGGTCGTACAAAAGATGGATTGCTGTGATGTCCAGTTGATGCAGAGGCATGGAAAGATCTTGATGCCAGATATCGTAAATTCGCTGAGGATCCCCGTAATATACGACTAGGCCTTGGGTGTGATGGTTTTAACCCTTTCCGACTCATGAGTGCAAAACATAGTACTTGGCCAGTCATGCTTATTCCATACAACCTACCACCTTGGATATGCATGAAGCAAACATCTCTAATTTTATCAATGATTATTCCTGGACCAAGTTCCCGTGGCAATGACATTGATGTATACCTGCAACCGCTGATGGATGAGCTGTTACAACTTTGGAAGGGGGTGGACACTTTTGACTCATGTACTCAGGAGAAATTTCCTCTTCGAGCTGCACTATTATGGACTTTGAATGATTTTCCAGCATTAGCTTACCTGTATGGATGGAGCACGAGTGGTAGATATGCTTGTCCGTCCTGTGGTCCTTTCACAAGATCATATTGGCTAAATAAGAGTAAGAAATTTTGTTATATGGGTCATCGTCGATGGCTACCACGGGATCATGTATTTCGGAGGCGAAAGAAGGAGTTTGATAACACCGAAGAGATCGAACTTGCACCTACAACTATGAGTGGTAGCTCAGCTTTGAGAATGTTGCGGGGCAGAGTGTTTGTCTTAGGAAAAAAAAAGTTGTTGCAGCAAACAAAGGGAAAGGGAAAATGAAGGGCAAAGCCAGTGAAAAAGCAACTGAAGGGCGTGAAAAACAGAAGCGTAAAAGAGCGCCTAAAAAGAAATCGGATAACATCTCATGTAAACCTGAAAAGAAGCCCGAGGATTGTTTCAAAAAGAAGTCAATGTTCTTTGATTTGGAATACTGGGAGCACAACAAGTTAAGGCACAATCTAGATGTAATGCATATTGAGAAAAACGTCTTTGAAAGTTTAATTGGTACCTTACTGGATATTGATTCTAAAACAAAGGATGGCCTTAATGGACGGCTTGACTTGGGAGAAATTGGAATTCAACCTAACCTTCAACCCGATGAAGGTGATACATGTAAAACTAAATTGCCGCACGCACCTTTTAATATGTATAAAGAAAAGAAGGAGATGCTTTGTACAATGATTAAGAATTGTAGGACTCCTGATGGTTGTGCATCAAACTTTTCGAGGTGTGTGAACATGAAAGAATTAACATTGACTGGCCTCAAAAGCCATGACTGTCATGTTATTCTAGAAGACATCCTTCCTGTGGCACTTTTACACTGTTATCCCAGTAAAGATGTCATGATAATAGTGGTTGAGCTGGCTAATTTCTTCAAGAAACTATGCTCCAAAGTGTTAGATGTCTCTGAGCTTGAGAAACTACAAGAGAGTATTGTGAAGACACTTTGTAATATGGAAAAAGTTTTTCTTCCATCGTTTTTTACTGTCATGGTACATTTAATGGTGCACTTAGTTGAAGAAGCTAAACTTGGTGGCCCGGTGCATTACAGGTGGATGTACCCTCTAGAGAGGTATGCTACTTTGATTTGATTTATTATTTTCCATGATGCATCTAAGTATATGATTTGATTTATCATTTCCTGGGACGCATATAACATCGTTGTTTTATGATGTTCAGATCATTTGTTTGGCTAAAGTCACTTGTGCGCAATAGAGCTTATCCTGAAGGTTCTATTGCTGAAGGATATATTGTTGAAGAATGCTTGACCTTTTGTTCAAGATTTCTAGAAGGAACCACACGTTTCACAAGAACTTCTAGGAACCCCGATCCTTCACATAATACAAAGGGCGTATACATGTTCGATAGTGTTGGTGAGCCAATTGGAAAGGTTGCCAGTGGCCAGTTGGACGATCAACTTCTTGTTCAAGCACATCGATATGTCTTGCGACACTCTGATGAGCTTGATGGTCTCCGTAGGTGTGCTTCAGTGTTGTCTTGTATTTCTTTTGTTTTTCATAAGTTGGAAAGAATAATGATGTTATTTGTCTTATTATTACAGAGAATTTCTGGATCAAGAGAAGAGGAAACCGGGTAACTTAAATTTGACGGATGATGACAATGAGGGATTGATTAGTGGACACTTTGCTCACTGGTTGGAACAAAAGGTACAGTTCACCTTTAGCATATTCTATCATTGTAGTTCCATATGAATTCAATGTAACCACTTTTACATATAGGTTATATTAAACGATGGTCCGGATATCACAGAAAAGATAAGAGCATTAGCCGCAAAACCAAGCAAATGTGGGGTGCGCTACAGTGGCTATATAATTAATGGTTTCAGGTTTCATACTATCAGTCGCGAGAGAGGACGCGTGACACAAAATAGTGGTGTCGTGAACCTTGCTGAAAATGGTGTGTCGTATTATGGCCGGTTATCTGACATCTTCGAATTGTCATACAGAGATTACAAGGTGGTGTTCTTCAAATGTGATTGGTATGATGTTCATCACAGATCTGGTATTATAAAAGATGAGTTTGGATTCACTCATGTGAACTTCTCTCGAAAAATACATACAGGGGATAATTTAGAGGATGATCCCTTTGTATTTTCTTCCCAAGTTGACCAGGTTTTTTATATCCACCATCCGAGAAGTGAGAATTGGAATACCATGGTGAAATTCAAACCTTGTGATATATTTGACATGGGTGAAGAACCTTCTTCACATGAAACAGATTAGTCGAGCTGGGCGGATCTTTAGAATGTATTGTTCGTGTTACTCTATAGTGAACTAGCCTATGGCCTTTTTTAATGTGTATGTTCCCTTTTGTTATGAATGAATTGTATGGCTACCCGTTTAGTTTTCTAAAAAGTTATGTAATTGATTTTTTTTATAACTTTCACATCATAGTACTACTGCTAAATTTTGGAAACCATGAAGTGTGCGTCAGGTTCATTTGTTCTGATCGGACAGAAATAAATATAGTCAACAAAAATTCAAGAAAATGGAATATTTTAAAAATCAAAAGCAATAAAAGATATTTCGTGAATCGAACGGGCATGGAAGTGTGGGACTTTTGAAAAAGTTCACAAATTTTGAAAAACTACAATAATTTGAAAAGATTACAAAGAAAAGGGAATAAAAAAATAAATGAAAATTAAACAAAAAATGAAACAAAAAGGCGTATCCTTATTTTTCCGTATGCGTTTTTGGCTTTTCAGATTGATTTTTTCTTGGATATTTTGGTGTTTCGGTTTTTCACCGGTTTTATAGTTTTTTAACGAAAAAAATCAACTTTTTTTCAAAAAAACTCAATTTTTTCGTGAGAGGCACGCTCGGCCGTGCCTCTGAGAAATAAAAAACAACGTTTTTTTGCAAGAGGCACGGTTTTGCCTTCGCGAGAGCCGCAGTCGCCGCTCCGCACCCTGCTGCCCCTCTCCTCTCCTCTCTGCTCACCATCCGTCATCGCTCCTCTCCGCTCACCATCCGTCGTCGCTCCTTTCGTCGCTCCTCTCCTCTCCTCTCCGCTCACCACCCTAGCGTGGCCGCCGGGCCGACTTCCCTCCCCTCGCCATCGTCGGGCAAAGCCTGGTCGGCGTTGGCGGCGGTGGAGTTTCTCACCCCTCCTTTGGAGACGACCGACGCAGGCCGCGGGGCTTCGGATGACGGCGATGGGTGGGCACGGGGCGCGTCGGCGTGGTGACAGGCGTTTGGCGGCGACGTCGTGGATGTGTGGCCCGGTATGGTGGGTTGCGTGGTGGTTGCGCCCGTCGCAGCCACGGCGACCCGATCTGGTCCGCTCTAGGGCCGATTCAGGCAGCGATGGCAGCGGATGGCCTGGTGGCCACCGGTGGCTCCTCCTGTCGCTTTTGAAGGTCTCCCTCCCGCATCCATGGGTGGGCGGGGGTGGCTGCTGTGCGGTTGCAGGGGCGGGTGGTAGGGCATTCGTCCTAGATCTGGCGCTGGGATCCGGGTGGGCGGCGCGGGTGGGTGAGCGGCCTGGCGTGACTGTTGCTCACGCCGCGGGCGGCGTCGCGGAGGTCCGGCTCATGGCGATGGTCTCCCGGGGGCGCGGCGGCTATACAGTGGCTCGGCGGCTCAGTGACCAGCTTGTCAAGATTGCCTTGAAGTCGCTGGGCACTGCCGCCCCCATTGCCGACAAGGGCTAGGTGAAGGAATGGCATGTCGAGGAGGCATTTGCGGCTGACGCGACCAAAGACTTCGGTCTACCACTACCTTTATAATTTCTATTAAACCATGTCGATATTACTTGGATATGTATATTACCGAAGAAAGTTTGTTCTTTTTTGAGAAAAGAACAAAGCATACGAATTTATACAATAAAGATACACCTAAAATCATTTATTCATATATCCGTTTTTAACACATCCGTATATGTGAATACTTAGCGCTTTATTTTTCGTAAAAAATAAATACTTAGCACTCTTTTTTCACTTAATTAAATTTGACGTTCCCTGAATATTTTCGCTTAACAAAATTTGGCGCTTCAAATTGTTTCTTTGCCACTCGCAATACGTACTTCCCGCGTTATCGCCTGATTTTTTTCCTCCCGTCATCTAGCCCACCTCCCCATTATCCAACCTCCTCCTGATTGCAATCTGTGTGGCATCAGCAACAACCACGCCGCCCAGTCCCGCAGATCGCGTGATGGTAGGCTCGTCCTCGAGTCTGCTCTGCGCCGCTAGCTCGTCCTCGGGTGCTGCCCTACGCCGCTAGCTCCGCCGGCTGCCTGTCCGGAAGCAGCTCTCGCCTCCACGTCAAGCAGGTGATCCATTGAAATCCATTGTCTGTATAGTTTTACCACGTCAAGTATGGATCCTCTTCTCCTGTGTCTCCTTACTTCCTTCGTGTAGAATCAGTACGTGTCTCCAGTCTCGCACTCTAAATGTTTGTTGAATTGCTTGCCTGCCTGTAAATCAATTATGACAGATTTTCTTGAACATACGTGAGCAATTGTTTGCTCTAATCAAACTTTGTATGGTAAAAATCAAGAGTAGTACAAGTGGTTTTGATAGATTGGCTGAAATGTTCAGACTGAAATGGTTGTAGCGAATCTGATAGTGTTTGGTTGCACAGACTGAAATGTACTCTACTATTTCATAGTAGTTTTTTTGTCCTATTTCACACCTCATCTTAGTGCAGTCCCACTTTTTCATTAATTTTGATTCTTGCATCTTAGTTGAATGGAGGTTTCAATCAGCACCTCTCAGATTTTGCACCAAAAAATGTTGTTTACATGTATGTATGTTGTTATGTGCATTACAGTAATTTTAGAAGTGCTTTTTGCTGCCTTTTCAGTTACATATGTACATCAGCAAGATCACCTTATTTCATCTTATTTCAGTTAGGTACCTAGGGATTGAATTAGATGGTAACTGATTCATGAAAACCACACACATAATGCAGTATCTTTTTTTCTTTTGAATTGTGAATGACTGTAGGAGAGTTTCCTACAGTTTTGTATATATTAGAATAGTGAGCGTGTCAAGGTTACAGGAGTAGCAGTTACATTTTTACAAGAGAGGCCAGGAAAGTTTTACTAGCAATTACATTTGTTTCCATACTTGACCTTAATATATGATTTTAACATTGTTTAATAAAGATATCATGTCGAGGATACCTCGACGGCTTCGAAGCTTAAACATCCCAGACCAGGCTTCTGAAAGTGTACAAGCAGATGAAGAAAATTTACAAGGCCCTCCAGAGGATGATGATCTAGTACCAAAAAAGCCTCCTGACTGTACTAGGCAAATTAAAATAATATGTAAGCTCTTTTTCTTTCAAACACATATATCTAGTTTGATGTATATGTTCCAGCTATATTCCATCCTGATACTCTTGCATGCAGGGCCAAATGGAGATGTGAGACAGATTGTAGGGGAATTCCGAGGTAAAAATTTGTCGGAATTACGAGGGGGGAAGATAATTGTGGAGACTGATGGAAATGGTCTTCCAAATGGAAAGTCAGCTGTGATTCTTGGTCATCATCTTACATGGCTTGCAGAGAACTCAACATTTGCACCATTGCATATTCCTAGATGGGACAATGAATTGTTTCTGCAAAAACATGGGCAAATGATCACAGATGTAGAGGTAAAGTTTTCATAGCACTGTTCAAGATTGTTAATTTGACATCGCTGACTGTCGATTTTAATTTTTGAAGGATAAATTTAGCTACCCCAATGAGACAAGGCAACTTACACGAGACTGGATCCTATTGACTATTAACAAAAAATGGAGAGCGTACAAGTCTCGTTTGAAGAGTAAATATTTCAAGCGTGACAAGAAGTCTTTGGCTGAAATTATAGCAAGTGTTCCCAAAGGTGTTAATGAACATCAATGGGATACTCTTGTTGGGTTTTGGTGCCAGGATTCACACATGGTTAGATGTTCTATTCTCATACTTAATATGACGTACATAACTAGTTTGGTGACATTAGTATTGACTAGATGTGTTGTTTTCCTAGAAATTGTGCGAAAAAACACCGAGTGTGCAAATAAGCAGAAGAATCCACATACAACTGGGAGAAAAATCCATGCTAGACTTAGAAAAGAGATGGTGAAACCTTTTCTTTCTAAAGATGGCTTAGAAATAAATTTTGTTAGTGTAGAACACTGAATATGTTCTTACAGAAACACTAACAAACATTCCAATTTACTTTGTTGAACAGGAAATCAAGAGCAATCGACAGGTTAGCAAGATTGAACTTTGGGATGAAGCTCATAAGCAGAAGGATGGTAAATACAAAAATGCAAAAACGAAGATAGTGATGGTATAGTTCTACTTCTGATTAAAGTAAAGGCTTTAATTTAACACTACTTAGTATAATGTGATGTTTGTGTTTATTTCAACAGGAGAAACTGGAAGAAAGAAAGAATGCTTGTTGGGGAACAACGCATGGGAAACAAAAAATTTCCTACGCGCACGAAGACCTATCATGGTGATGTCCATCTATGAGAGGGGATTTCTGATCTACGTACCCTTGTAGATCGCACAGCAGAAGCGTTAGTGAACGCGATTGATGTAGTGGAACACCCTCACGTCCCTCGATCCGCCCCGCGAACCGTCCCACGAATCGTCCCGCGATCCGTCCCATGATCTAGTGCCGAACGGACGGCACCTCCGCGTTAAGCACACGTACAGCTCAACGATGATCTCGGCCTTCTTGATCCAGCAAGAGAGACGGAGAGGTAGATGAGTTCTCCGGCAGCGTGACGACGCTCCAGAGGTTGGTGGTGATCTAATCTCAGCAGGGCTCCGCCCCAGCTCCGCAGAAACGCGATCTAGAGGTAAAACCGTGGAGGTATGTGGTCGGTCTGCCTTGAAAAGTTGTCTCAAATCAGCCCTAAAACCCCACTATATATAGGAGGGAGGGAGGGGAGGAGGCAGCCTCAAAACCTAAAGGTTTGGCCGAAATTGGAGGTGGAGGAGTCCTACTCCAATCCTACTTGGAGTAGGATTCCACCTTCCCACTTGGAAACTCTTTCCACCTTGTGTTTTTTCCTTCTCAAACCTTATGGGCCTTAGTGGGAACTTATTCCAGCCCACTAGGGGCTGGTTTATCTCTTCCCATAGCCCAAGAGACCCCTTGGGGCATGACACCCCTCCCGATGGTCCCCGGCACCCCTCCCGGCACTTCCGGTACACTACCGATGAGCCCGAAACTTTTCCGGTGACCAAAACAGGACTTCCTATATATCAATCTTTACCTCCGGACCATTCCGGAGCTCCTCGTGACGTCCTGGCTCTCATCCGGGACTCCGAACAACATTCGGTAACCAACCATATAACTCAAATACGCATAAAAGAACGTCGAACCTTAAGTGTGCAGACCCTGCGGGTTCGAGAACTATGTATACATGACCCGAGTGACTCCTCAGTCAATATCCAATAGCGGGACCTGGATGCCCATATTGGATCCTACATATTCTCCGAAGATCTTATCGGTTGAACCTCAGTGTCAAGGATTCATATAATCCCGTATGTCATTCCCTTTGTCCTTCGGTATGTTACTTGCCCGAGATTCGATCGTCAGTATCCGCATACTTATTTCAATCTCGTTTACCGGCAAGTCTCTTTACTCGTTCCGTAATACAAGACCCCGCAACTTACACTAAGTCACATTGCTTGCAAGGCTTCTGTGTGATGTTGTATTACCGAGTGGGCCCCGAGATACCTCTCCGTCACACGGAGTGACAAATCCCAGTCTCGATCCATACTAACTCAACGAACACCTTCGGAGATACCTGTAGAGCATCTTTATAGTCACCCAGTTACGTTGCGACGTTTGATACACACAAAGCATTCCTCCGGTGTCAGTGAGTTATACGATCTCATGGTCATAGGAACAAATACTTGACACGCAGAAAACAGTAGCAACAAAATGACACGATCAACATGCTACGTCTATTAGTTTGGGTCTAGTCCATCACATGATTCTCCTAATGATGTGATCCCATTATCAAGTGACAACACTTGCCTATGGTCAGGAAACCTTGACCATCTTTGATCAACGAGCTAGTCAACTAGAGGCTTACTAGGGACAGTGTTTTGTATATGTATCCACACATGCACTGTGTTTCCAATCATTACAATTATAGCATGGATAATAAATGATTATCATGAACTAAGAAATATAATAATAACTAATTTATTATTGCCTCTAGGGCATATTTCCAACAGTCTCCCACTTGCACTAGAGTCAATAATCTAGTTCACATCACCATGTGACTTCAACGAATCCAACACCCATATAGTTATGGGGTGTGATCACGTCTTGCTCGTGAGAGAGGTTTTAGTCAACGGTTCTAGAACTTTCAGATCCGTGTGTTCTTTACAAATCTTTATGTCATCTTATAGATGTTGCTACTACGTGCTATTCGGAAATGCTCCAAATATCTACTCTACTATACGAATCCGTTTCACTACTCATAGTTATTCGGATTAGTGTCAAAGCATGCATCGACGTAACCCTTTACGACGAACTCTTTAACCACCTCCATAATCGAGAAAAATTCCTTAGTCTATTTAGTTACTAAGGATAACTTTGACCGCTGATCAGTGATTCAATCCTGGATCACTCTGTGTACGTCTTAACAGACTTGCTGCAAGGCACACATCAGGTGCAGTACTCAGCATGGCATACTTTAGAGTCTACGGCTAAGATATAGAAGACGACCCTCGTCTATTCTCTTTATTCTGCCGTGGCGGGTTTTGAGTCTTACTCAAATTCACACCTTACAACACAGTCAAGAACTCCTTCTTTGTTGATCTATTTTGAATTCCTTCAAAAACTTGTCAAGGCATGCATATTGTTGAAACTTCTATTAAGCATTTTGATCTATCTCCATCGATCTTGATGCTCAACGTTCAAGTACCTCAATCCAGGTATTCCTTTCAAAAACTCCTTTCAAACAACCTTTTATGCTTCACAGAAATTCTACATTACTTCTGATCAACAATATGTCAACCACATATACTTATCAGAAATTCTATAGTGCTCCCACTCACTTCTTTGGAAATACAAGTTTCTCATAAACCTTGTACAAACCCAAAATCTTTGATCATCTCATCAAAGTGTATATTCCAACTCCGAGATGCTTGCACCAGTCCATTGAAGGATCGCTGGAGCTTGCATACTTTTTAGTATCTTTAGGATCGACAAAACCTTCTGGTTGTATCACATACAATGTTTGCTCAAGGAAACCGTCGAGGAAACAATGTTTTGACATCCTATGTGCAATATTTCAAAAATAATGCAACAACTACTAACATAATTCTAATAGACTTTTAGCATCGCTACGAGTGAGAAAGTCTCACCATAGTCAACTGTTTGATCATGTCGGAAACATCTTTGCGACAAGTCGAGCTTTCTTAATAGTGACTTATCACCATCGTCGTCTGTCTTCCTTTTAAAGATCCATCTTTACTCAATAGTCCTACGACCATCAAGTAGTTCTTTCAAAGTCTACACTTTGTTTTCATACATGGATCCTCTCTCGGATTTCATGGCCTGCAGCCATTTGTCGGAATTCGGGCCCACCATCGCTTCTCCACAGCTCATAGGTTCATTATTGTTCAACAACATGACCTCCAAGACAGGGTTACCATACCACTCTGTAGTAGTACGCGACCTTGTCGACCTACGAGGTTTGTAGTAACTTGATCCGAAGCTCAATGATCACCATCATCAGCTTCCACTTCAATTGGTGTAGGCGCCACAAGAACAACTTCCTGTGCCCTGCTACACACTAGTCGAAGTGATGGTTCAATAACCTCATCAAGTTCTATCACCCTCCCACTCAATTCTTTCGAGAGAAACCTTTCCTCAAGAAAGAACCCGTTTCTAGAAACAAACACTTTGCTTCCAGATTTGAGATAGGAGATGTATCCAACTGTTTTGGATATCTTATGAAGATGCATTTATCCGCTTTGGGTTCGAGCTTATCAGACTGAAACTTTTTCACATAACCATCGCAGCTCCAAACTTTCAAGAAACGACGGCTTAGATTTCTCTAAACCTTAATCTATACTGTGTCATCTCAACGGAAATACGCGGTGTCCTATTTAAAGTGAATGCGGTTGTCTCTAATGCATAACCCATAAACGATAGTGGTAATTCGATAAGAGACATCATAGTATGCACCATATCAAATAGGGCGTGGCTAAGACATTCAAACACATCATCACACTATGGTGTTCCAGGTGGCATGAACTGCGAAACAATTTCCACATTGTCTTAACTGCGTACCAAAACTCGTAACTCAGATATTCATCTCTATGATCATATCGTAGACTGTTTATCCTCTTGTCACGACGATCTTCACTCTAAAATAGCTTTGAACTTTTCAACATTTCAGACTTGTGATTCATAAAGTAAATACTCTTGTATCTACTCAAATCATCAGTGAAGTAAGAATATAATGATATCCACTGCGTGCCTCAGCACCCATTGGACTGCATACATCAAAATGTATCACTTCGAACAAGTTACTATCTTGTTTCATCTCAATGAAAACAAGGCCTTGCTCATGTGTTATGATTTGCATGTCACTAGTGATTCAAAATCAAGTGAGTATAAAGATCCATCAGCATGGAGCCTCTTCATGCAATTTATAGCAACATGACTCAAGCGGCAGTGCCACAAGTAAGTGGTACTATCATCATTACCTCGTATCTTTTGGCACCAATATCATGAACATGTGTAACACTACGATCGAGATTCAGTAAACCATTGAAGGTGATTATTCAAGAAAATAGAGTAACCATTATTCTCTTTAAATGAATAATCGTATTGCAATAAACACGATCCAATCATGTTCATGCTTAACGCAAGCACCAAATAACAATTATTTAGGTTTAACACCAATCCCGATGGTAGAGGGAGCGTGCGACGTTTTGATCATATCAATCTTGGAAACACTTCCAACACGTATCGTCACCTCGCCTTTAGCTAGTCTCCGTTTATGCCGTAGCTATCATTTCGTGTTACTAATCACTTAGCAACCGAACCGGTATCCAATACCCTCATGCTACTAGGAGTACTAGTAAAGTACACATCATGTATATCAAATATACTTCTTTCGACTTTTGCCGGCCTTCTTATCTACCAAGTATCTAGAGTTGCTCCGCCTCAATGACTGTTCCCCTCATTACAGAAGCACTTAGTCTCAGGTTTGGGTTTAATCTTGGGTCTCTTCATTAGTGCAGCAACTGTTTTTCCGTTTCACGAAGTATCCCTTCTAGCCCTTGCCTTTCTTGAAACTTAGTGGTTTTACAAACCATCAACTATTGATGCTCCTTCTTGATTTCTACTTTCGCAGTGTCAAACATCGCGAATCGCTCAAGGATCATTGTATCTATCCTTGATATGTTATAGTTCATCACGAAGCTCTCACAGCTTGGTGGCAGTGACTTTGGAGAACTATCACTATCTCATCTGGAAGATTAACTCCCACTTGATTCAAGCGATTGTCGTACTCAGACAATCTGAGCACACGCTCAACGATTGAGCTTTTCTCCTTTACTTTGTGGACAAAGAATCTTGTTGGAGGTCTCGTACCTCTAAACAAGGGCACAAGCATGAAAACACAATTTCATCTCTTTAGAACATCACTTTTGTTCCGTGACGTTTTCAAAACGTCTTCGGCGCCTTGCTTCTAAGCCATTAAGTATTTTGCACTAAACTATCGTGTAGTCATCAGAAATGTGTATGTCGGATGTTCACAACATCTACAATCGACGCTCGAGGTGCAGCACACCGAGTGGTGCATTAAGGACATAAGCCTTCTGCGCAGCAACGAGGACAATCCTCGGTTTTACAAACTCAGTCTGCAAAGTTTGCTACTATCAACTTTCAACTAAATTTTCTCTAGGAACATATAAAACAGTAGAGCTATAGCGCAAGCTACATCGTAATTCACAAAGACCATTAGACTATCTTCATGATAATTAGTTCAATTAATCATATTACTTAAGAACTCCCACTCAAAAAGTACATCTCTCTAGTCATTTGTGTGGTACATGATCCAACTCCACTATCCCAAGTCCGATCATCACGTGAGTCGAGAATAGTTTCAGTGGTAAGCATCTCTATGCTAATCATATCAACTATACGATTCATGCTCGACCTTTCGGTCTCATGTGTTCTGAGGCCATGTCTGCACATGCTAGGCTCGTCAAGCTTAACCCGAGTGTTCCGCGTGTGCAACTGTTTTGCACCCGTTGTATGTGAACATTGAGTCTATCACACCCGATCATCACGTGGTGTCTCGAAACGAAGAACTGTCGCAACGGTGCATAGTCGGGGAGAACACAATTTTGTCTTGAAATTTTAGTGAGAGATCACCTCATAATGCTACCGTCATTCTAAGCAAGATAAGGTGCATAAAGGATTAACATCACATGCAATTCCTAAGTGACATGATATGGGCATCATCATGTGCTTCTTGAGCTCCATCACCAAAGCACCGGCACGATCTTCTTGTCACCAGCGTCACACCATGATCTCCACCAACGTGTCGCCATCGGGGTTGTCGTGCTACTCATGCTATTACTACTAAAGCTACGTCCTAGCAATATAGTAAACGCATCTCCAAGCACAAACGTTAGTTTAAAGACAACCCTATGGCTCCTGCCGGTTGCCGTACCATCGACGTGCAAGTCGATATTAACTATTACAACATGATCATCTCATACATCCAATATATCACATCACATCGTTGGCCATATCACATCACAAGCATACCCTGCAAAAACAAGTTAGATGTCCTCTAATTTGTTGTTGCATGTTTTACGTGGCGACCATGGGTATCTAGTAGGATCGCATCTTACTTACGCAAACACCACAACGGAGATATATGAATTGCTATTTAACCTCATCCAACGACCTCCTCCGTCAAATCCGATTCAACTAAAGTTGGAGAAACCGACACTTGCCAGTCATCTTTGAGCAATGGAGTTACTCGTAGCGATGAAACCAGTCTCTCGTAAGCGTACGAGTAATGTCGGTCCAAGCCGCTTCGATCCAACAATACCGCGGAATCAAGAAAAGACTAAGGAGGGCAGCAGAACGCACATCACCTCCCACAAAAACTTTTGTGTTCAACTCGAGATTACATCTACGCATGAACCTAGCTCATGATGCCACTGTTGGGGAACGACGCATGGGAAACAAAAAAATTCCTACGCGCACGAAGACCTATCATGGTGATGTCCATCTACGAGAGGGGATTTCTAATCTACGTACCCTTGTAGATGGCACAGCAGAAGCGTTAGTGAACGCGGTTGATGTAGTGGAACGTCCTCACGTCCCTCGATCCGCCCCGCGAACCGTCCCGCGATCCGTCCCACGATCTAGTGCCGAACGGACTGCACCTCCGCGTTCAGCACACGTATAGCTCGATGATGATCTCGGCCTTCTTGATCCAGCAAGAGAGACGGAGAGGTAGATGAGTTCTCGGGCAGCGCGACGGCGCTCCGGAGGTTGGTGGTGATCTAATCTCAGCAGGGCTCCGCTCGAGCTCCGCACAAACGCGATCTAGAGGTAAAACCGTGGAGGTATCTGGTCGGGCTGCCTTGAAAAGTTGTCTCAAATCAGCCCTAAAACTCCACTATATATAGGAGGGAGGGAGGGGAGGAGGCAGCCTCAAAACCTAAAGGTTTGGCCGAAATTGGAGGTGGAGGAGTCCTACTCCAATCCTACTTGGAGTAGGATTCCACCTTCCCACTTGGAAACTCTTTCCACCTTGTGTTTTTTCCTTCTCAAACCTTATGGGCCTTAGTGGGAACTTATTCCAGCCCACTAGGGGCTGGTTTATCTCTTCCCATAGCCCATGAGACCCCTTGGAGCGTGACACCCCTCCCGATGGTCCCCGGCACCCCTCCCGGCACTCCCGGTACACTACCGATGAGCCCGAAACTTTTTCGGTGACCAAAACAGGACTTCCTATATATCAATCTTTACCTCCGGACCATTCCGGAGCTCCTCGTGACGTCCTAGATCTCATCCAGGACTCCGAACAACATTCGGTAACCAACCATATAACTCAAATACGCATAAAACAACGTCGAACCTTAAGTGTGCAGACCCTGCGGATTCGAGAACTATGTAGACATGACCCGAGTGACTCCTCGGTCAATATCCAATAGCGGGACCTGGATGCCCATATTGGATCCTACATATTCTCCGAAGATCTTATCGGTTGAACCTCAGTGTCAAGGATTCATATAATCCCGTATGTCATTCCCTTTGTCCTTCGGTATGTTACTTGCCCGAGATTCGATCGTCAGTATCCGCATACTTATTTCAATCTCATTTACCGGCAAGTCTCTTTACTCGTTCCGTAATACAAGACCCCGCAACTTACACTAAGTCACATTGCTTGCAAGTCTTGTGTGTGATGTTGTATTACCGAGTGGGCCCCGAGATACCTCTCCGTCACACGGAGTGACAAATCCCAGTCTCGATCCATACTAACTCAATGAACACCTTCGGAGATACCTGTAGAGCATCTTTATAGTCACCCAGTTACGTTGCGACGTTTGATACACACAAAGCATTCCTCCGGTGTCAGTGAGTTATACGATCTCATGGTCATAGGAACAAATACTTGACACGCAGAAAACAGTAGCAACAAAATGACACGATCAACATGCTACATCTATTAGTTTGGGTCTAGTCCATCACATGATTCTCCTAATGATGTGATCCCGTTATCAAGTGACAACACTTGCCTATGGTCAGGAAACCTTGACCATCTTTGATCAACGAGCTAGTCAACTAGAGGCTTACTAGGGACAGTGTTTTGTCTATGTATCCACACATGCACTGTGTTTCCAATCAATACAATTATAGCATGGATAATAAACGATTATCATGAACTAAGAAATAAAATAATAACTAATTTATTATTGCCTCTAGGGCATATTTCCAACACGGCTTTCATTCAGCGATTATGGATAAGTGTTTAAAAGTGTGCATGGGGAAGACGCAAAAAAGCTTCGAGGGTATTATGGTGATAAGTATTGGAGCGAAATAAAAGTTTCTCAGGGACTGACTTTTGTTCAGCATTCTGAGAATGAAGGAAATGTTCATCTTTCATTGCGGGCACTTGGAGATAATGTAGAAAATGTGACAGATGAGTTGGCTATGGTGCGTTCGTTCGTGAAGCGAAAATTTCCTGGAGAAGATTTCAGAAATGAATTTGTAACCATGGGAAGTGATGAAGTTGGTATCTAAACCACTAATCTTTTTGCAAAGATAAAAGTACAAGTATTAACATACTATTATCCATGTTCTTGTTTCAGGTTGATCTCGACGAAAGAGTTGTTGGCAGCGACCTCCCAAATGAATCACATAACAAAATTGAAGTACATGCTCGATTGAGGGCTGTGCAGGTGATGTAATACTTTCTTCACTAATAAATATTCTAGTTTATTCCCAGACTTAAAAATTAAAAGCAATTGTTCATCATAAGTTTCAGGAATTGCATCCTAGCATTTGGGCGGGAGGGGAAGAGTGTTACACTGGTTTATCGTTACCACATGAAAAAATGGTAGCTAAGGTGTGTGTGCTGCATGAATTTTTATTTTGTTATTAAAAAATGTCTATGTTTTGAATAAGTTTACTTACAACTAAATGGAACCTTAATTGTAGAAGGCACACATTGAAAACTTCAATGGGGCCAATAAGGGGACTGCAGAATCAAATTTACGAGACAATCAGATCACTAGCCAAGATTTGTGTCCTAGTTTTTCTGCCATAACCAAAGAGGATTTCACTGGTTTATCTTTACCACACATGGTCGCTAAGGTGCGTGTGTGAATAATTTTTTGCTTCACTACCAAACAATGCCTATGTATTGTGTATGTTTACTTACAACTAAAGTGAATCTCAATTGTAGAAAGCACACATTGAAAAAATTGATAGTGTCAATCAAGGCTATGCAAAATCTACTTTATCGGACAAGACTAACCAGGAATTGCATCCTAGCAATTGCGCAAGAACCAAAGAGGGTTGCACAAGTTTATCTTCACCACATAAACACACGGTTTCTAAGGTGTGTGCGCCCACGCGCATAAATTTTTGCTCTGTCATGAAACAATGTCTATGTGTTTTGTAAGTTTACTTACATCCGAACTGAACCTCAACTGTAGAAAGCACATGATGCTCCTGAGCCAAAGATTGGTCAGCCTGAAAATAGCAATGCAAACATGCAAGGTGCTCTTAAACGAAGTGAACTGCTTCATCGCGTCACTAAACAGGTATATATATATGTATCTGATGACAATGGTGAGAATAGTTAGTTTTCTAATTTCATGTGCAATTGCCCTTTCTGTTTAAAGTAAAATATTCATGTGTGATAATTAATGTTTCATTTCTTGAAAAAATAGGATAAAATGAAAGTCTTTTTTTATTCATTGAACCCGAGAAGCAAAAATAAATGTATGGCCGAAGGAACTTTAGTGAGTAGAGATAAAACATACGTGGTCGGAGGAAACATGCTTGGAGAGCAATATGTAGCACTATCTATTTCCGCTGTTACAAGACATGGAAATGAGGCACTGGCTAGACCATCTGAAAAAAAATTAAACATTAAGGGATGCTATTGGTCATGTTATTGCATGGCCTCTATCACATGTAAGTACACTTTCGTTGAATCATTGGTTATGCTCTAATGTACATTCTTAAGGTTTTTTATTTATGAAGAATTTTGTAATTTTTAGGTCAAAAAACCAAAACTGACCACTCGTACACATTCTCCAAACAAGCCACCAAACACTGGTATGGTACATCACCAACGTACATTTCTTTCCACACTAGTCTTAAAGTTTATGATCTAATTTTATCTCTGTTATCTTTATTTTTCAGTGTAGCTCAAGATTTTGAAAAGGAGTGCATTGCAGGAGTCAGGAGCAAGTATAGAAGAATTAGTCTTTAAAAGGATAAATATTATGTATTATATAAAGATTTTAGCTTCATATGAAAACTTAGTTCTAGTTTGTATGATCTCTTCTTGAACATTTAGGTCTTTGATATGAATATCTGATTTGATTCCGTTGTGAACCTAATGTGTTTGTTCCTAATTGGAATAGTGTGAATGGGTTGCTTGCTAATACAATTGGTGATATGGATGGATCCCTTTATATAATGATATCTGGTTCTTATGAATGCGATTCGTGATATGGATGCATGCCCTTGCATAAAAATATTTGTTGATCATTCTACAGAAGAATGTATGTGATAAAGTAACTAGATTTGAAATCATGAAGTAAAAAATTAAAATAAATCAAATATTGTTTTAAAGTAAAATAACAAGTGGCAACAAAGTAGCTTGTGTGAGTTTAGAGACGAATATAACGTATGTACATAGCGTGTATAGAAATGGGTCGGAGCCGATGATGAATTCAATGACCCTGTTAGTAGAGACGTCATAGGAGCGCATCTAACAAACGACTATAATATGTAGAGGCGATTTTGTACGTCCCAATATAGCGTCTCATATCTAAGGACGTCTTTGAACGTCCCAACATAGCGTCTCATAACTAGAGACGCCTTTGAACGTCCCAACATAGCGTCTCATATTTACAGACGCCTTTGAACGTCCCAATATAGCGTCTCATCCCATGTACGGACGCTTAGCGAGCGTGACTATATTTTTTGAGACGGACCATAAGGAGACGCTCCAAAGACGCTTTACTAAGTTGACTCTATGGTTGCCTAGAGATGAAATAACACGCCTCTAGAAATGGAATATGACGTCTCTACATGCAGAATTTCTTGTAGTGACAAGGAAGAAGTTGAAGAAGTGGATTTCCTCCAACCCTACCTCCACCTACTGTCTCCATCTTTGATTGAACTCTTCAGGTTTTGTGAAACAACTCGTGCTCGCAATACTTGTCTCACTCGTGAAGTTGTTTTCCTGGAAAAACATATCGCAGATCTCCAAGGTATAAATCAAAGATTAATGGCCCTCTTGGAGTCAAAGATTGCAACAACTCCACCATCATCACCTCCAAAGGAAGACAACTGAGCATTGGTATGGGCAATCCCCTTGGCTTGTTCCAAGCTTGGGGGAGTTGCCCCGGTATCGTATCACCATCACATATTTTGCCTTTACCTTTGTTTTAGTTTTCCTTTTCAGTTTTCTCTTTCTCTAGTAGATTAAAAGCCTTAGTGTTTTAGTCTTGAGTTTTGCTTTGTGTCACCCCCGATGTATTCAAGCTCATGATCCATATAATAAAGAGTGTCTTAGTTGAAGGGTTTTGCCTCTTGCCATGATAAAAAGAGTGAGAATAGAACAAAAGCATGAAAGATCATGTAATGATCTTATGGGAAGTGATGGCTTCACATATAAAAAGAATGAGGATTGAAACTTGTTGAGGGTAGGCAAACGTAGACCTTGGTCATTGTTGCAATTAATAGGAAGTGATAAAGAAGGAGAGGTTCACATATAAATATATCATCTCTGACACCATCTATGATTGTGAACACTCACTAAACTATTACATGCCTAGAAGTAGATGTTGGACAAGGAAGACAACATAATGAATTGTGCTTGCTTGGCTATGAACAATGTTATATGATTAGAGATCCCTTAGCATGTGATGATTGCTTCCACCTCACATTAGCCAAAAATCCCGCACCAAGTAGAGATACTACTTGTGCATCCATAAACCATCAACCCAGTCTTGCCATGTGAGTCCACCATACCTACCTATGGATTGAATAAGATCCCTCAAGTAAGTTGTCATCGGTGCAAGCCATAAACATTGCTCTCTAATATGTATGATCTATTAGTGTGTGGAAAATAAACTTTATACGAACTTGTGATGAGGAAGTCATAAAAGCGACAGACTGCATAATAAAGTCCTTTATCACAGGAGGCAATATAGAGTGACGTTCCTCCGCACTAAGAGGACACGCATCCAAACCTCAAAAGCACATGACAACCTCTGCTTCCCTTTGCGAAGGGCCTATCTTGTACCTTTACTTTTTGCCCTTGAAAGAGTCATGGTGATCTTCACCAATTCCTTATTTTGCCTTTGTCTTGGCTACCGTCACATGCTTGGGAAAGATCTATATTCATATGTCAACTTGGAGGTAAGTATTCATGAATTATAATTGTTGACATTACCCTTGAGGTAAGCAGTTGGGAGGCAAAACTGTAAGCCCCTATCTTTCTCTCTATCCAGCTGAAACTTTGATCTCATGAGTACCACGTGAGTTGTAGCAGTTGTAGAGAACGAAAGAATGATTGAGTATGTGGATTTGCTTTACAAGCTCTTATTTGACTCTATCTGATGTTGTGATAAATTGCAATTGCTTCAATGACTAAAGGCTATCGGTTGTTACTTCTCGGTAAGCTTCTTGATCCATGCTTTACTTTGTGAAGGAATTATCACTTTAGCATGAGAGATTATATGTTGGTATTGTTGTTCTGATCTTGATCATGATGCATGCATGTTCGTATCTTGTTTTGTCGACACCTCTCTCCCTAAACATTTGGACATATTTATTGAGCTCAGCTTTCGCTTGAGGACAAGCGAGGTCTAAGCTTGGGGGAGTTGATACGTCCATTTGGCATCATGTTTTCATGTTGATATTTATCGCTTCTTGGGCTGTTATTTCACTTCACGATACAATTCTTATGCCTTTTCTCTCTTATTTTGCAAGGTTTACATGAAGAGGGAGAATGCCGGCAACTGGAATTCTGGCCCGGAAGTGGAGCAAACCTGAGATACCTATTCTGCGCAACTCCAAACATCGTAAAAATCAATGAGGATTTTTTTTCCAGATTTATCAAAAATACTAGGCCGAAGAAGTGCCAGAGGGGCGCCAGGGGGTGGCCACAAGCCTGCACGGCGCGGCCACCCCCCCCCCCCTAGGCCGCACCATGGGGGCTTGTGGGCACCCTGCTGGCGCACTTGCCCCCCTCTTCTGCTATATGAAGGGTTTCGTCCAGAAAAAAATCAGGGAGGAGCTTTTTCGTGGATTCGCCGCCGCCATGAGGCGTAACTTGAGCAGAACCAATCTAGAGCTTTGGCACGACGATCCTGCCGGGGAAACTTCCCTCCCGGCGGGGGAAATCGTCGCCATCGTCATCACCAACACTCCTCTCATCGGTGGGTACTCGTCACCATCAACATCTTCATCAACACCATCTCATCTCCAAACCCTAGTTCATATCTTGTAACCAATCTCCGTCTCGCGACTCCGATTGGTACTTGTAAGGTTGCTAGTAGTGTTGATTAATCTTTGTAGTTGATGCTAGTTGGATTACTTGGTGGAAGAGTTTATGTTCAGATCCTTGATGCTACTCATTACCTCTCTGGTCATGAATATGATTATGCTTTGTGAGTAGTTACTTTTGTTCCTGAGGACATGGGATAAGTCATGGTAATAGTAGTCATGTGAATTTGGTATTCGTTCGGTAATTTGATATGTTGTATGTTGTTTTTCCTCTAGTGGTGTCATGTGAACGTCGACTACATAACACTTCACCATTATTTGGGCCTAGAGGAAGGAATTGAGAAATAGTAAGTAGATCATGGGTTGCTAGAGTGACAGAAGCTTAAACCCTAGTTTATGCGTTGCTTCGTAAGGGGCTGATTTGGATCCACTAGTTTCATGCTATGGTTAGACTTTCTCTTAATTCTTCTTTCGTAGTTGCGGATGCTTGCGAGAGGGGTTAATCATAAGTGGTATGCTTGTCCAAGTAAGGGAAGTACCCAAGCGCCGGTCCACCCACATATCAAACTATCAAAGTAACGAACGTGAATCATATGAACATGATGAAACTAGCATGACAGAAATTCCCGTGTGTCCTCGGGAGCGTTTTTCCTCCTATAAGACTTTGTCCAGGCTTGTCCCTTGATACAAAAGGGATTGGGCCACTTTGCTGCACCGTTGCTACTTTTTCTACTTGTTGTTTGCTACAAATCATCTCACCACACAATCACTTGTCACCGACAATTTCAGTGCCTACAGATTTTACCTTGCTGAAAACCACTTGTCAGATCCTTCTGCTCCTCGTTGGGTTCGACACTCTTACTTACCGAAAGGAGTACGATTGATCCCCTATACTTGTGGGTCATCATTGATGAAGAAGCCCTCCGTATCCGAATCCCCCCTCCGGAAGGGCACCAGAATGTGTCCCAGATGGGATCTTGCGGAGACAGAAGCTTGCGGCGGCGGAAAAATACTTTCGATGATCTCTTTCTTTTTTCTGGAACTTTTGGGAATATATAGGCAAAAGACCTAGGGCAGAGAAGGCCCAGGGAGCCCACAAGCCTGGGAGGCGCGCCCCCTGGCCGCGGCTAGGGGGCTTGTGGGGTCCCTGGTGGCCCCCTATCTTGGTTCTCAAGTTCCCCGATCGTCTTTTGTTTCGCAAAAAATCTTTTTGGAAGTTTCGTTCCGTTTGGACTCCGTTTAAAATCCTCCTATGAAAAGGGTCAAAAACACGGAAAAAATAGGAACTGGCACTTGGCACTGAGTTAATAAGTTAGTCCCAAAAAAGATATAAAAGGCATACAAAACATCCAAAGTTTGACAAGATAATAGCATGAAACCATCAAAAATTATAGATACGTTGGAGACGTATCAAGCATCCCCAAGCTTAACTCCTGCTCGTCCTCGAGTAGGGATGTGATAAAGACTGAATTTTTGATGTGGAATGCTACCTAGCATAGTTGTCCTTTGTAACTTCTTGCATGTGACATGAATGTTCAGATCTGTAAGATTCAAAACAATAGTTTGCTATTGACATGAAAACAATAATACTTCAAGCAAACTAGCAAGGTAATCATGAACTTTCAAAATAACAAGGCTAAGGAAAGTTATCCCTACAAAATCATATAGTGCGGCTATGCTCCATCATCCTCACACAACTAATTTAAATCATGCACAACCCCATTATTGGCCAAGTAATTGTTTTTGCACTCTTACTTTCTCAAACTTTTTATAACTATCACGCAATACACGAGCGTGAGCCATGGATATAGCACTGTAGGTGGAATAGAGTGTGGTGGTGGTTGTGAGACAAAAAAGGAGGAGATGGTGACATTGACTCGGTGTATCAAAGGGCTATGGAGATGCCCATTAATAGATATCAATGTGAATGAGTAGGGATTGCCATACAAAGGATGCACTAGAGCTATAAGTATGTGAAAGCTCAAAAGAAGAACTAGTGGGTGTGCATCCAACTTGCTTGCTCACGAAGACCTAGGGCAATTTGAGGAAGCCCGTCATTGGAATATACAAGCCAAGTTATATAATAAAGATTACCACTAGCATATGGTGGTGACGAAATGAGAGGCTCTCAATCATGAAGAACATGGTGCTGTTATGAAGCACAAGTGTGGAAAAAGATAGTAGCATTGTCCCTTCTCTCTTTTTCTCTCTTTTTTTTATTTGGGCTCTTGGGCCTCTCTCTTTTTCTCTTTTTTTTATTTGGGCTCTTTGTCCTCTTTTTTCTCTCTTTTTTTTGTTTGGGCTCTTTGGCCTTGATGACCCACAAGTATAGGGGATCAATCGTAGTCCTTTCGATAAGTAAGAGTGTCGAACCCAACGAGGAGCAGAAGGATCTGACAAGTGGTTTTCAGCAAGGAAAAATCTGCAAGCACTGAAATTGTCGGTAACAAGTGATTGTGTGGTGGATGATTCGTAGCAAGCAACAAGTAACAAAAGTGGCAACGGTGCAGCAAAGTGGCCCAATCCCTTTTGTAGCAAGGGACAAGCCTGGACAAAGTCTTATAGGAGGAAAAACGCTCCCGAGGACACACGGGAATTTCTGCCATGCTAGTTTTCATCATGTTCGTATGATTCGCGTTCGTTACTTTGATAGTTTGATATGTGGGTGGACCGGCGCTTGGGTACTGCCCTTACTTGGACAAAATCCCACTTATGATTAACCCCTCTCACAAGCATCCGCAACTACGAAAGAATAATTAAGACAAAGTCTAACCATAGCGTTAAACTAGTGGATCCAAATCAGCCCCTTACGAAGCAACGCATAAACTAGGGTTTAAGCTTCTATCACTCTAGCAACCCATCATCTATTTACTACTTCCCAATGCCTTCCTCTAGGCCCAAATAATGCTGAAGTGTTATGTAGTCGACGTTCACATAACACCACTAGAGGAAAAACAACATACAACATATCAAATTACCGAACGAATACCAAATTCACATGACTACTATTAGCATGACTTGTCCCATGTCCTTAGGAACAAAAGTAACTACTCACAAAGCATAATCATATTAATGACCAGAGAGGTAATGAGTAGCATCAAGGATCTGAACATAAACTCTTCCACCAAACAATCCAACTAGCATCAACTACAACGAGTAATCAACACTACTAGCAACCTTACAAGTACCAATCGGAGTCGCGAGACGGAGATTGGTTAGAAGTGATGAACTAGGGTTTGGAGATGAGATGGTGTTGATGAAGATGTTGATGGTGACGAGTACGCTCCGATGAGAGGAGTGTTGGTGATGACGATGGCGACGATTTCCCCCTCTGGGAGGGAAGTTTCCCCGGCAGGATCGTCCTGCCGGAGCTCTAGATTGGTTCTGCTCAAGTTCCGCCTCGTGGCAGCGGCGAATCCACGAAAAAGCTCCTCCCTGATTTTTTTTCCTGGACGAAACCCTTCATATAGCAAAAGAGGTTGGCAAGTGGGCCTGCAGGGTGCCCACAAGCCCTCATGGCGTGGCCTGGGGGGTGGCCGCACCGTGCAGGCTTGTGGCCACCTGCACGCCCCGCTCTGGCACTTCTTCGGCCCAGTATTTTTGATAAATTGGGAAAAAAATCCTCGTTGATTTTTACGGAGTTTGGAGTTGCGCAGAATAGATATCTCAACTTTCCTCCACTTTCAGGCCAGAATTCCAGTTGCCGGCATTCTCCCTCTTCATGTAAACCTTGCAAAATAAGAGAGAAAAGGCAAAAGAATTGTACCGTGAAGTGAAATAACAGCCCAAGAAGCGATAAATATCAACATGAAAACATGATGCAAAATGGACGTATCAACTCCCCCAAGCTTAGACCTCGCTTGTCCTCAAGCGAAAGCCTAGCTCAATAAATATGTCCACATGTTTAGGGAGAGAGGTGTCGACAAAACAAGATACGAACATGCATGCATCATGATCATGATCAGAACAGCAATACCAGCATATAATCTCTCATGCTAAAGTGACAATTCGTTCACAAAGTAAAGCATGGATCAAGAACCTTACCGAGAAGTAACATCCGATATCCTTTAGTCATTGAAGCAATTGCAATTTATCACAACATCAGATAGAGTCAAATAAGAGCTTGTAAAGCAAATCCTCATACTCAATCATTCTTTCGTTCTCTACAATTGCTACAACTCACGTGGTACTCATGAGATCAAAGTTTCAGCTGGACACAGAGAAAGATAGGGGCTTACAGTTTTGCCTCCCAACTGCTTACCTCAAGGGTAATGTCAACAATTATAATTCATGAATACTTACCTCCAAGTTGACATATGAATATAGATCTTTCCCAAGCATATGACGTTAGCCAAGATAAAGGCGAGATAAGGAATTGGTGCATTTCACCATGACTCTTTCAAGGACAAAAAGTAAAGGTACAAGATAGGCCCTTCGAAGAGGGAAGCAGAGGTTGTCATGCGCTTTTGAGGTTTGGATGTGTGTCCTCTTAGTGCGGAGGTACGTCACTTTATATTGCCTCCTGTGATAAAGAACTTTATTATGCGGTCTGTCGCTTTTATGTCTTCCTCATCACAGGTTCGTACAAAGCTTATTTTCCACACACTAATAGATCATACATATTAGAGAGCAATTTTTATTGCTTGCACCGATGACAACTTACTTGAGGGATCTTATTCAATCCATAGGTAGGTATGGTGGACTCACATGGCAAAACTGGGTTGATGGTTTATGGATGCACAAGTAGTATCTCTAATTAGTGCGGGAGGTTTGGCTAATATGAGGTGGAAGCAATCGTCACATGTCAAGGGATCTCTAATCATATAACATTGTTCGGAACCAAGCAAACACAATTCATTATGTTGTCTTCCTTGTCCAACATCTACTTCTAGGCATGCAATAGTTTAGTGAGTGTTCACAATCATATATGGTGTCAGAGATGATATATTTATATGTGAACCTCTCCTTCTTGATCACTTCCAATTAATTGCAACAATGACCAAGGTCTACTTTTGCCTACCCTCAACAAGTTTCAATCTTCCTTCTTTTTTTATATGTGAAGCCATCACTTCCCATAAGATCATTACATGATCTTTCATGCCTTTGTTCTATTCTCACTCTTTTTATCATGGCAAGAGGCAAAGCCCTTCAACTAAGACACTCTTTATTATATGGCTCATGAGCTCGAATACATCGGGGGTAACACAAAGCAAAACTCAAGACTAAAACACTAAGACTTTAAATCTACTAGAGAAAGAGAAAACTGCAAAGGAAAACTAAAACAAAGGTAAAGGCAAAAGATGTGATGGTGATACGATACAGGGGCAACTCCCCCAAGCTTGGCACAAGCCAAGGGGATTGCCCATACCAATGCTCAGTTGTCTTCCTTTGGTGGTGATGGTGGTGGAGTTTTTGAAGAGGTCTTGAGCTTGTTTAATTTCCACTTGAGCATAAAATTCTGCTCCCTCAGATCATCGTTTTCCTCTTCAAGCTTCAACACCCTTTTGCATAAATCATGATTACTCTCCTGCAAGAAACGAGAAGGGATAAACAAAGCCCTAGGATTCTTCCTTGAGTCAGGGAGGCTCGACTTCTTGAACTCCACATGCGTGTGTCCAGGTTGAGGTAGAGGAGCCTCCTCTTCATCGGAACTTGTTTGTTCCTTCCCCTTGGGATCATAGTCTTATTCATCATCAGTGGTCCAGCCATATGGATCAAAGTCCCCATAGATCTTGGGGTTAGCAAGGTAACCAGCCACATAGCTCTCCCCCTCTGAATCCTCAGAAGACATCTTGACCTAGATCTGCGGCACAAAACAGGCTCGAAATGAAAAACAGAGGAAATCTGCGTGATGCAGGGGTCAGACCAAACAGGAGTATATATAATGATTTTTTCAGACCAGAAGGAGTACCCCCGGACGAAAATGGAGTCCGGGAGGCGCACGAGGTGGCCACAAGCCCTCACGGCACGGCCAGGGGGTGGGCCCACGCCGTGCAGGCTTGTCGCCTCCTCGCGCACTTTCCGGACTACTTCCAATTTTTGTATTTTTTCAAATATTCCAAAACGGAGAAAAATTCCTACTGGGAAAGTTTTGGACTCTATTTTCTTACCAAATCACATACCTCTTCGTTTTCGGAGTCTGAAACAGGCTGATAAATACCCCTTAGGTATTCTTCCGGAGTTATGGTATTGATAATATTGCTTTCAACATTTATGGGAGTACCTTAGATATAATGCTTGATTCTCTGCCCATTTACCACTCTCGGACAATTACCTTCCGTGTTGTTGATCTTGATAGCACCGGAACGATATACTTCCTCAACAACATAGGGACCTTCCCATTTAGAGAGAAGCTTGCCTGCAAAGAATCTTAAACGAGAGTTATATAGCAAGACATAATCACCTACATTGATCTCGCGCTTTTGTATCCTCTTATCATGCCACCTCTTAACCTTCTCTTTGAACATCTTGGCATTCTCATATGACTAAGTTCTCCACTCATCAAGTGAGCTAATGTCAAATAACCTCTTCTCACCGGCAAGTTTGAAATCAAAGTTGAGCTCTTTGATTGCCCAATAAGCTTTATGCTCTAGCTCAAGAGGTAAATGACATGCTTTACCGTACACCATTTTGTACGGAGACATGCCCATGGGATTCTTATAGGCAATTCTATAAGCCCACAGTGCATCATCGAGCTTCTTAGACCAATTGTTTCTAGACTTGTTGACAGTCTTTTGCAGAATTAGTTTGATCTCTCTGTTTCTTAGCTCTACTTGACCACTGGACTGAGGATGGTAGGGAGACGCAATTCTATGGTTGACATCGTACTTAGCAAGCATTTTATGGAAAGCACCATGAATGAAGTGTGAACCACCGTCGGTCATTAGATATCTAGGGACTCCAAATCTAGGGAAGATAACTTCTTTCAGCATCCTGATAGAGGTGTTGTGATCAGCACTACTAGTGGGGATAGCTTCTACCCACTTAGTGATGTAATCAACAGCAACTAGGATATGAGTATACCCGTTGGATTTTGGAAAATGTCCCATATAATCAAAGCCCCAGACATCAAATGGTTCAATGACAAGTGAATAGTTCATAGGCATTTCCTGACGTTTGCTAATATTACCTATTCTTTGACATTCGCCACAAGACAAGACAAACTTACGGGCATCCTTGAAGAGAGTGGGCCAATAGAAACCTGACTGCAATACCTTGTGTGCAGTTCTATCTCCCGCATGGTGTCCTCCGTAGGCCTCGGAGTGACACTTTTGTAGGATCTGTCCCTGTTCATGTTCAGGTACACAACGTCTAATAACACCATCTACTCCTTCCTTATAAAGGTGAGGATCATCCCAAAAGTAGTGTCTCGAGTCAAAGAAGAACTTCTTCTTTTGCTGGTATGTGAAACTAGGTGGTATATATTTGGCAACAATATAGTTTGCATAATCAGCATACCACGGTGCACTACGTGAAGCATTGATGACATTCAACTGCTCACCGGGAAAGCTATCATCAATAGGTTGTGGGTCATCAAGAACGTTCTCCAACCTAGACAAGTTATCTGCTACTGGGTTATCAGCACCCTTCCTGTCGACAACGTGCAAACCAATTTCTTGTAGCAAGAGAACCCATCTGATAAGTCTAGGTTTAGCGTCCTTCTTCTCCATGAGGTACTTAATAGCATCATGATCAGTGGGAATAGTGACTTTGGAGTCAACTATGTAAGACCTGAACTTTTCACATGCAAACACGACTGCTAAAACCTCCTTGTCCGGAGTAGCATAGTTTCTCTGGGCACTGTCTAGAGTTTTACTAGCGTAGTGAATAGCATTCAACTTCTTATCAACTCTTTGCCCTAGAACAGCACCAATAGCATAATCACTAGCGTCACACATGATCTCAAAAGGTAAGTTCCAATCAGGTGGTTGAACAATGGGTGCAGTTATCAAAGCCCTCTTAAGTATTTTGAAGGCTTCCTCACAATCATCGTCAAAAACAAAAGGAATATCCTTTTGCAAGATATTGGTAAGAGGCCTAGAAATCTTAGAGAAGTCTTTGATGAACCTTCTATAGAAACCAGCATGACCAAGGAAACTTCTTATACCTTTGATATCTATGGGGTATGGCATTTTCTCGATCGCATCAACCTTAGCCTTACCAACTTCAATACCTCTTTCAGAAATTTTATGTCCTAAGACGATGCTTTCATTAACCATAAGTGGCACTTCTCCCAATTCAAGACAAGATTGGTGTCTTTACATCTGTGTAAGACTCGATCAAGGTTGCTAAGGCAATCATCAAAAGAAGACGCGTAAACAGAAAAGTCATCCATGAAAACCTCGACAATCTTTTCACAAAAGTCAGAGAATATAGCTATCATACATCTTTAAAAGGTGGCAGGTGCATTACACAAGCCAAAAGGCATACGTCTATAAGAAAAGGTACCGAAAGGGCAAGTGAAAGTGGTTTTCTCCTGATCAGATTGTGCAACTAGTATTTGGGAGAAACCAGAATAACCGTCTAGAAAGTAGAAGTGTGCGTGTTTGGACAACCTTTCTAGCATTTGGTCGATAAAAGGCAAAGGGTAATGATCTTTCCTAGTGGCTTTATTCAATTTCCTAAAATCGATCACCATCCTATAGCCAGTAATAATCCTCTGTGGGATCAACTCATCCTTATCATTAGGGACAACGGTAATGCCTCCCTTCTTAGGGATGCTATGCACCGGACTCACCCAATCGCTATGAGCAACAGGATAGATAATACCCGCTTCCAGGAGCTTTAGTATTTCTTTTCTTACTACTTCTTTCATCTTAGGATTCAATCTCCTTTGATGATCAGCAACTGGTTTGAAATCAGGATCAGTTTTGATCTTGTGCTGGCATAGCGTGGGACTAATGCCCTTAAGATCATCAAGAGTATATCCGATAGCAGCACGGTGCTTCCTCGGAGTTTTTAGTAACTTATTTTCTTCATGCTCTGAGAGGCTAGCACTAATAATAATAGGATATATCTCCTTTTCATCAAGATAGGCATACTTAAGAGTATCAGGCAACTGTTTAAGCTCGAACAAAGGATCACCCTTTGGTGGGGGAGGATCCCCAAGTAGTTCAACAGGCAAGTTATTCTTAAGAATAGGATATTGTTCTAAGACAACTCTATCTATTTCATCCCTTTCATTCATATGCATATCATTTTCATGCTCAAGCAAGTATTGCTCTAAGGGATCAGTAGGAGGCACGGCAGTAGAAGCTAAGGCAATAGTTCCATCCCTACTAGGCAACTCCTTTTCATGAGGTTGTCTACCAAACTTGGATAAATTGAACTCATGTGACACACCTTCAAAGCCAACAGTGACAGTTTGCTTCTCACAATCAATATGAGCATTGACAGTATTGAGAAAAGGTCTACCAAATATGATGGGACAGAAGCTATCTTGCGTGGTAGCAAGAACGAGGAAATCAGCAGGATACTTCGTTTTACCACACAAGACTTCAACATCCCTAACAATTCCCACACGGCAGATAGTATCTCTATTGGCAAGCTGAATAGTGACATCAATAGGCTCTATCTCAACAGGTGCAATCTCATCTTCAATTTCATCGTATAAGGATTGAGGTATTGCACTAACACTAGCACCCACGTCACACAAACCATGATAACAATGATCTCCTATCTTAATAGAAACCACAGGCATGCCAACAACAGGCCTATGTTTGTCTCTAGCGTGAGGTTTAGCAATTCTAGCAGCATCTTCTCATAAGTGAATATGATGTCCCTCAACTTCTTCGGACAGAAGATCTTTGATAATAGCAATGCTAGGTTCAACTCTAATTTTCTCAGGGGGTGTAGGTGTTCTAATATAGCCTCTAAGTATCACAGTTGAAGCTTTAGAATGATCCTTTATCCTAATAGGGAAAGGTGGTTTCTCAATGTCAGCACTGGGAACCACATGATCATTATAGGCAATGACTTTCTCTTCAACTGGAGTGGGTTTAACTACATTGATTTCTAAAGGAGGATGATATTTAAACCACTTCTCTTTGGGGAGATCAATATGGGCAGCAAAGGATTCACACAATGAAGCTACTATCTCAGAGTCAAGTCCATACTTAGCGCTAAAGTCACAAAAAGTATTTGTCTCAACAAAGGAATTAATGCAATCAAAAGTGAAATTCATACCAGACTCCTTACCCTCTTCAAGCTCCCAATCTTCAGAGTTGCATTTAATTCTCTCCAATAAACTCCATTTGAAGTCAATATCTCCCTTCATAAAAGAACCGGTACAAGAAGTGTTAAGCATGGTGCGATCATCATGAGAAAGCCGAGCATAGAAGTTCTGAATGATAATTTCTCTCGAGAGCTCATGATTGGGGCATGAATATAACATTGATTTAAGCCTCCCCCAAGCTTGAGCGATGCTTTCTCTGTCACGAGGCCAAAAATTATAAATATAATTCCGATCACGATGTACTAAATGCATAGGATAAAACTTTTGATGAAATTCCAATTTCAACCGATTGTAGTCCCATGATCTAGTATCATCACATAGCCTATACCATGTCAACGCCTTATCCTTCAAAGATAAAGGAAAGACCTTCTTCTTGACCTCATCCTCGGGCACACCTGCAAGCGTAAATAAAACACAAACTTCATCTACATAGATCACATGCAAGTCTGGATGTGATGTTCCATCTCCTGTAAAAGGATTAGCCAGCAGTTTCTCAAGCATACCCGAAGGAAATTCAAAGCAAATATTTTCAGTAGGTGCAGCAGGTTGAGGAGAAACTCTTTGTGCTTCCGTTCGAGGTGAGGATACCCCGAACAATCCCCTCAAAGGATTAGTATCCATAGTGACAAGTGACAATAAATTTCAGCGCACTATATGAATGTTTCCTTACCAAGTTCCACTTACCTAAGGCGCTTCACTCCCCGGCAACGGCGCCAGAAAAGAGTCTTGATGACCCACAAGATTAGGGTATCAATCATAGTCCTTTCGATAAGTAAGAGTGTCGAACCCAACGAGGAGCAGAAGGATCTGACAAGTGGTTTTCAGCAAGGAAAAATCTGCAAGCACTGAAACTGTCGGTAACAAGTGATTGTGTGGTGAGATGATTCGTAGCAAGCAACAAGTAACAAAAGTGGCAATGGTGCAGCAAAGTGGCCCAATCCCTTTTGTATCAAGGGACAAGCCTGGACAAAGTCTTATAGGAGGAAAAACGCTCCCGAGGACACACGGGAATTTCTGCCATGCTAGTTTTCATCATGTTCGTATGATTCGCGCTCGTTACTTTGATAGTTTGATATGTGGGTGGACCGGCGCTTGGGTACTGCCCTTACTTGGACAAGCATCTCACTTATGATTAACCCCTCTCACAAGAATCCGCAAGTACGAAAGAAGAATTAAGACAAAGTCTAATCATAGCATTAAACTAGTGGATCCAAATCAGCCCCTTACGAAGCAACGCATAAACTAGGGTTTAAGCTTCCGTCACTCTAGCAACCCATCATCTACTTACTACTTCCCAATGCCTTCCTCTAGGGCCAAATAATGGTGAAGTGTTATGTAGTTGACGTTCACATAACACCACTAGAGGAAAAACAACATACAACATATCAAATTACCGATTGAATACCAAATTCACATGACTACTATTAGCATGACTTATCCCATGTCCTCAGGAACAAAAGTAACTACTCATAAAGCATAATCATATTCATGACCAGAGAGGTAATGAGTAGCATCAAGGATCTGAACATAAACTCTTCCACCAAACAATCCAACTAGCATCAACTACAAGGAGTAATCAACACTACTAGCAACCTTACAAGTACCAATCGGAGTCGCGAGACGGAGATTGGTTACAAGTGATGAACTAGGGTTTGGATATGAGATGGTGATGATGAAGATGTTGATGGTGACAAGTCCCCTTCGATGAGAGGAGTGTGGTGATGACGATGGCGGCGATTTCCACCTCCGGGAGGGAAGTTTCCCCGGCAGGATCGTCCTGCCGGAGCTCTAGATTGGTTCTGCTCAAGTTTCGCCTCGTGGCGGTGGCGAATCCACGAAAAAGCTACGCCCTGATTTTTTCCTGGACAAAACCCTTCATATAGCAAAAGAGGGGGCAAGTGGGCCTGCAGGGTGCCCACAAGCCCTCATGGCGCAGCCCGGGGGGTGGTCGCGCCGTGCAGGCTTGTGGCCACCAGCACGCCCCCCCTCTAGCACTTCTTCGGCCAGTATTTTTGATAAATCGGGAAAAATCCTCGTTGATTTTTACGGCGTTTGGAGTTGCGCAGAATAGGTATCTCAACTTTGCTCCACTTTCATACCAAAATTCCAGTTGCCGGCATTCTCCCTCTTCATGTAAACCTTGCAAAATAAGAGAGAAAAGGCATAAGAATTGTACCGTGAAGTGAAATAACAGCCCAAGAAGCGATAAATATCAAATTGAAAACATGATGCAAAATGGACGTATCAGGCCTCTCTTCTTTATTTCCTCACATGGGACAATGCTCTAATAATGATGATCATCACACTTTTATTTACTCACAGCTCAAAGCTCAGAACAATGATGACTCAATAGGAAATGCCTCCGACAGTGTACCGGGATGTGCAACGATCTAGCTTGGCGTATGACGTTGAAGAATCTCGCTAGCTATCTTACGATCATGCAATGGCAATATGAGAGTGACGGCACAAGGCATGATACGAAACGGTGGGAGTTGCATGGCAATATATCTCGGAATGGCTATGAAAATGTCATAGTAGGTAGGTATGGTGGCTATTTTGGTGGGTTTGTGCATCGGCGGAAGTTGCACGGCACTAGAGAGGCTAGCAATGGTGGAAGGTGAAAGTGCATCTATACCATGGACTCACATTAGTCATGAAAAACTCACATACTTGTTGCGAAAGTTTTTATTAGTAATCGAAACAAAGTGCTAAAATCATACTCCTAGGGGAAGGGTTGGTAGGTGTCAACCATCGCGCGATCCCAACCTCAACACAAAGGATGACAATCAATAGATCAATTATGATCCAACTTACTAACATAGCGGTTCACCATACGTGCATGCTACGGGAATCACTAACTTCACACACAAGTATTTCTAGGTTCACAACACCCTACTAACATAACTCTTAATATTACCAAATCCACATCTCAAAACTAATTCAGAGGAACCAAAATTCTCTTTCTACTCAATGCACATGAAGATGGAGGTTTTTGTATCCTCTTTGGGTACCTATCACCTTTGGGACTACTTTCATAGCACAAGCCAACTACCAAGTCACGCACCGCCATGCTCTAAAAGATCTAAGTGAAGCACATATAGCAAAATTATCTAGCTCAAAAGATATAAGTGAAGCACGATGAGCATTCTAGCAAAATCACGATGAGTGCATGTCTCTCTCAAAAGGTGTGCAGAAAGGATGATTGTGACACAATAAAAAGAAAAGACTCCTACGATACAAGGCGCTCCAATCAAAACACATATCATGTGGTGAATAAAAATATAGCTCCAAGTAATGTTACCGATGGATTGAAGACGAAAGAGGGGATGCCTTCCTGGGGCATCCCCAAGCTTAGGCTTTTTGGTATCCTTGAATTTGGCTTGTTATGCATTGGGCATCCCCAAGCTTGAGCTCTTTCGACTCCTTATCCCTTTTTCCATGAGAACATCACCCAGAACTTGAAAACTTCACAACACAAAACTTAAACAGAAACTCGTGATATCATTAGCACCAGAAACAAACTACCACCTCTTTAGATACTGTAGCAATCTTGATTTCTATTTATATTGGTGTTATATTACTGTATTCTCACTTTTCCATGGCTAGTACCCTCCGATACTATCCATAGTTTCATCAAAACAAGCAACCAACTCAACAAAAACAGAATCTGTCAAAAACAGACCAGTCTGTAGAAATCTGTATACTTCGTATACTTCTGGTACCTAAAAATTCTGAAAACTTACGACTGCCTGGGAAAAAGGCATATCAACCAGCAGCAAAAAGAATCAACTCAAAATATATTTCTGAATAAAAATGAAAAATAATCTCGTGAGCAAAAAGTTTCTGTCTTTTTCCAGCAGGATCAAACAACCATCACCAAGACTAGTCATAAAGGTTTTGCTTGGATCAAACACAAAGAGAAACACAAAAGACACAATCATAACATAATTATGATGGTGTGGACGCAACAAAACAGAAAGAAAAAAAAGCAAAGGTAACTTCATTGGGTTGCCTCCCAACAAGCGCTATTGTTTAACGCCCTTAGCTAGGCATTGATAATTCAATGATGCTCACATAAAAGACAAGAATTGCAACACAACGAGAGCATCATGAAGCATGTGAAAATCACATCTAAGTCGATCATACTTACTATGCATAGGCATTTTATAGGAAAACAGATTCTCAAGACAACCAATGGTTACCATATGCAAGGAAGAAGAAAGAGACAATGTCAATCTCAACATAACGAGAGGTGATTTAGTGATATGAAAGTTTCTACCACCATATTTTCCTCTCTCATAATAATTACATGTGGGATCATATTCGAATTCAACAATGTAACTATCACATAGGATATTCTTTTCATGATCCACATGCATGCAAAGTTGACGATCTTCAAAAATAGTGGGATTATCATCAACTAAAGTCATGACTTCTCGAAACCCACTTTCAATAATATTGCAAATATCATATTCATCATGAGGCTTAAACAAATTTTCAAGATCATAAGAAAATACATCACCCCAATCATGATCATTGCAACCAGTAGTGGACATAGCAAAACTAGCATCCCCAAGCTTAGGGTTTTGCATATTTTTAGCATGATTGTCACTAATAGATTTATAGTGAAACCATTGCAATCATGCTTTTCATCCAAGGAGCCCTCGTGAACCACTTTATAAATTTCTTCATCACGATTTTCAGATTCACGCATCTCAAGCAAAACTCCATAGAGAAAGTCAAGTGCACTCAACTCACTAGCAATTGGTTCCACATAAATGGATCTCTTAAAGAGATTAGCAAGTGAATGAAGATCCATATCAATAGATTTTCAGCAAGCGAAGATGCAAGCATATTGAAGCACATGGCAACACAAGCAAACAGAAAGCAAGCGAAAGAAAGGGCGAACGAAAAAGGCAAACGAAAAAGGCAAATATTTTTGTAAATTTTTGTTTTCCAGAAGTGGGGGAGAGGAAAACGAGAGGCAAAAAAAGTAAATTCAAGAGATGAGTTTGCAACACTTACTTGGATGAGTTCTTGACTTGATCCTCCCCGGCAACGGCGCCAGAAATCTTTCTGCTACTTCTCAAACAACAGCGCCAGAAATTGACACATTGACGGAGACTTGCTTGCGTTGGTTTTTCCCTTGAAGAGGAAAGGGTGATGCAGCACAGGAGCAGTAAGTATTTCCCTCAGTTTGAGAACAAAGGTATCAATCCATTAGGAAAATCTCATCAAGTCCAGAGTAACTGCGCAAGCACAAAAGAGCTTGCATCCAACGCTATAAAGGGGTTGTCAATCCCTTCAAGATTGATTGCAAAGTGAGATCTGAAGGCGGAAAGTGCAACGAAGTAAAATAGTAAGGCTGAAAATATGGTGTGAAGTAGACCCAGGGGCCATAGTGTTCACTAGAGGTTTCTCTCAAAATAGCAAATATTACGGTGGGTGAACAAATTACTGTCGAGCAATTGATAGAACCGCGCAAAGTCATGACGATATCTAAGCCAATGATCATACATATAGGCATCACATCCGAGACAAGTAGACCGATACTTTCTGCATCAACTACTATTACTCCACACATCGACCACTATCCAGCATGCATCTAGTGTATTGAGTTCATGACGAATAGAGTAACGCCTTAAGCAACATGACATGATGTAGAGGGATAAAATCAAACCAATGATGAAAACCCCATCTTTTTAACCTAGATGGCAACAACACGATAAGTGCCTCGCTACCCCTTCTGTCACTGGGTGAGGTCACCGCACGGTATGAACCCAAAACCAAGCACTTCTCCCATTGCAAGAATCATAGATCAAGTTGGCCAAACAAAACCCACAACTCGAAGAGAATTACAAGGATATGAAATCATGCATATAAGAGATCAGAAGAAACCCAAATAAGATTCATAGAAAATCTGATCATAAATCCACAATTCATCGGATCTCGACAAACACACCGCAAAAGAAGATTACATCAGATAGATCTCCATGACGATCATGGAGAACTTTGTATTGAAGATCCAAGAGAGAGACGAAGCCATCTAGCTACTAGCTATGGACCCGTAGGTCTATGGTGAACTACTCACGCATCATCGGAGAGGTCATGATGTTGATGAAGAAACCCTTCGTATCCTAATCCCCCCTCCGGCAGGGCACCAGAACATGCCCCAGATGGGATCTTGCGGAGACAAAAGCTTGCGGCAGCGGAAAAGTACTTTTGATGATCTCTTTATTTTTTCTAGAATTTTTGGGAATATATAGGCGAAAGACCTAGGGAAGAGGAGGCCCAGGGAGCTGATACTGCAACAAAAGACCTTCCAACGGCGCCACAAATAGGAGTGTTGCTTGATACTCCTCAGCGACGACACCAGGAATCCTTCTGCTACGGCTACGCCATAAGGGACTTCCTAGGCAAATATGCAAAGGATTTCCCCCGTGGCCTTGTAGCCTTGCGTTGGTGTTCCCTCGAAGCGGAAAGGGTGATGTAGCACAGCGGTGGTAAGTATTTCCCTCAGTTTGAGAACCAAGGTATCGATCCAGTGAAGGAGTATCACAAGTGCCTACACAAACACAAAAGGTTTGCTCCCAACGCTATGTAGGGGTTGTCAATCCCTTATAGATTGTTCGCCAAGTGAGAACTGAAAGCAACAAAGTAACAAAGCAAAGTAAAAGCGAAAGTGGAAACGATAGATGTGAATAGACCCAGGGGCCGTAGTGTTTACTAGTGGCTTCTCTCATGAAAGCAAGTAGACGGTGGGTGAACAAATTACTGTCGAGCAATTGATAGAACCGCGCAAAGTCGTGACGTCATCTATGGCAATGATTATATCTATAGGCATCACGTCCAAAACAAGTAGACCGATACTTTCTGCATCTACTACTATTACTCCACACGTCGACCGCTATCCATCATGCATCTAGTGTATTAAGTCCAAAAGAACATAGTAACGCCTTAAGCAACATGACATGATTTAGATGGACAATCTCATATCTATCATAGAGCCCACCTTGTTACCCTTGATGGCAAATACATGATGTGTGCCTTGCTGCCCCTACTGTCACTGGGAAAGGTCACCACACGGTAAGAACCCAAAACCAAGCACTTCTCCCAATGCAAGAATCATAGATCTAGTTGGCCAAACAAAACCCAAGACTCGGAGAGACTTACAAGGATATCAAATCATGCATATAAGAAATCAGCAAAGACTCAAATATATATCATAGATAATCTGATCACAAATCCAAAATTCATCGGATCTCGACAAACACACCGCCAAATAAGATTACATCGGATAGATCTCCATGAAGATCATGGAACTTTGTATTGAAGATCCAAGAGAGAGAAGAAGCCATCTAGATACTAACTACGGACCCGTAGGTCTGAAGTGAACTACTCACGAGTCTTTGGAGGGGTGATGATGATGATGAACAAGCCCTCCAACTCCAAAGTCCCCTCCGGCAGGGCACCGGGAAGGGTCTCCAGATGAGATCTCGCGGAAACGGAATCTTGCGGCGGCGGAAAAGTAATTTCGTGGATCCCTTTGAGTTTTTTCTGATTTTTAGGGAATATATAGGCACAAGATCTAGGTCAGGGGGGCGCCAGGGAGGCCACAAGCCTGCCCACTGCCGCCCCCCTGGTGGCGGAGTGGGGGCTTATGGGCTCCCTATAGCCCTCCTGGCTTGGCCCACAAGCCCCCTGATCTTCTTTCGTTCGGGAAAAAATCATTTCGGGGATTTTATTCCGTTTGGACTCCGTTCCAAAATCAGATCTGAAAAGAGCCAAAAACACAGGAAAAAAACAGGAACTGGCACTTGGCACTGAATTAATAAGTTAGTCCCAAAAAAGATATAAAAGGTACATAAAACATCCAAAGATGACAAGATAACAGCGTGAAACTAGCAAAAATTATAGATACGTTTGAGACGAATCAAGCATCCCCAAGCTTAACTCCTGCTCGTCCTCGAGTAGGGAAGTGATAAAGAATGAATTTTTGATACTTTCATGCCACCTAGCATAGATGTCATTTGTAACTCCTCTTATGTGACGTGAATGTTCAAATCCATTAGATTCAAAACAATAGTTTGCTATTGACGTGGAAACAATAATAATTCAAGCAAACTAGCAAGGTAATCATGAACTTTCAAAATAACAAGGCCAAAAGGAAGTTATTCCTACAAAAGCATATAGTCTGGCTATGCTCTATCATCATTGCACAACGAATTTAAATCATGCACAACCCCGGTATTGGCCAAGTAATTTTTCACACCTTTTCTTTCTCAAACCTTTTCAACTCTCACGCAATACATGAGCGTGAGCCATGGTTTTAGCACTATAAGTGGTGTTGAGTGTGGTGGAGGTTGCAAGACAAAATAGGAGAAGATGGTCACATTAACTAGGCATATCAATGAGCTGTGGAGATGCTCATCAATAGATATCAACGTGAATGAGTAGGGATTGCCATAAAAATTATGCACTAGAGCTAATAGTATGTGAAAGCTCTTAAAGAAAACTAGTGGGTGTGCATCCAACTTGCTTGATCACGAAGACCTAAGGCAATTTTGAGGAAGCCTATCATTGGAATATACAAGCCAAGTTATATAATGAAAATTTCCCACTAGCTATATGGTGGTGACAAAACGAGAGACTCTCAAACATAAAGATCATGGTGCTTAATATGCACAAGTGTGGAAAGGTGGTAACATTGTCCCTTCTCTCTTTTTCTCTCATTTTTTTTATTTTTTTTGGTGGGCTCTTTGGCCTCTTTTTTCCTTTTTTTTAATTTTTTTATTTTGGTGGGCATCTTTGGCCTCTTTTATTTCCTCACATGGGACAATGCTCCATTAATGATGATCAACACACTTTCAACTCAAAACTTAGAGCAACAATGACTCTATATGGAATGCCTTCGGTAATGAACCGTGACAATGATCTAGTATGGCATGGAAACATCATGCTAGCTATCTTATGATCATGCAATGGCAATGTAGACGTGGTGGCACATGTCATGGTGGTAGTTGCATGGCAATATATCTCAGAATGACTTTGAAAAAGCCATCGTAGGTAGGTATGGTGGCTGTTTTGAGGGAGGCTAATGGTGGGTTTTGTGCACCGGCGAAAGTTGCACGACACTAAGAAGATAGTGATGGTGGAAGGTGAAAGTGCATCTAAACCATGGACTCAACATTAGTCATGAAAAACTCATATACTTGTTGCAAAAGTTTTATTAGTAATCGAAACAAAGCATTCAACGCATACTCCTAGGGGAAGGGTTGGTAGGTATAAACCATCGCGCGATCCCGACCGCCACACAAAGGATGACAATCAATAGACTAATCATGCTCAGATTTCATCACATAGCGGTTCACCATACGTGCATGCTACGGGAATCACTAACTTCAACACAAGTATTTCTAGATCCACAACACCTTACTAGCATAACTTCAATATTACCATAACCGCAACTCAAAACTAATTGAGATGAATCAAACTTCTCTAACTATTCAATGCACATGAAGGCGGAAGTTTTCGTATCCCTTTGGATAACTACCCCTTTTGAGACTACTTTCAAAGCATGGATCAACTACCAAGCCACGCACCGCTGCGCTCTAAAAGATATAAGTGAAGCACATAGAGCAAAAGTATCTAGCTCAAAAGATATAAGTGAAGCACATGTGAGCTGAATTGTCTACCAAAAGATATAAGTGAAGCTCGACAAAATCACGGTGAGTGCATGTCTCTCTCTCTAGGTGTGCAGCAAGGATGATTGTGACACAACAAAAATAAAAGACTCCTACGATACAAGATGCTCCAAGCAAAAACACATAACATGTGGTGAATAAAAATATAGCCCCAAGTAACGTTACCGATGGATTGAAGACGAGAGAGGGGATGCCTTCCCGGGGCATCCCCAAGCTTAGGATTTTACGGCATCCTTGAATCTCTTGGGGTGCCTTGGGCATCCCCAAGCTTGATCTCTTGCCACTCTTTATCTCTTTGTCCATAAGAACTTCACCCAAAACTTGAAAACTTCACAACACGAAACTTAAACAGAAACTCGTGATAACATTAGTATGAGAAAGCAAACCACCACTTCCTTAGGTATTGTAGAGAACTTAAATTCTACTTGTGCTCATGTTGGATTACTGTATTTTCAATCTTCCATGGCTAATACCCCCGATACTATCCATAGTTTCATCAAAATAAGCAACCAACACAACAAAAACAGAATATGTTAACAGCAGACCAGTCTGTAGCAATCTGTATATTTCGTATACTTCTGGTACTTCGAAAATTCTGAAAAATTACGACAATCTGAAGAATTTCGTAGCAATCAGCAGCAAAAGGATCAACTCAAAAGCTCTTACAGAAAAAAAATGAAAATTCTTTTCGTGAGTAGAAAGTTTCTGTCTTTTCCAGCATGACCAAACGATCATCCCCAAGACTAATCATAATGGTTTTATTTGGCACAAACGCAAAAAGAAACACAGAAAACACAATCATAACAGAATTATGAAAGTGTGGAAAACACAAAACAGAAAGAAAAAGGATAGATTCGTTGGGTTGCCTCCCAACAAGCGCTTTTGTTTAACGCCCTTAGCTAGGCATTCAATGATGCTCTCACAAAAGACAAGAATTGAAGCTCAACGAGAGCATCCTAAAGCATGTGGAAACCACATCTAAGTCTAACATACTTCCTATGCATAGGCATTTTATAGGAAAACAGATTGTCAAGACAACCAATAGTTGCCATATGCAAGGAAGAAGAAAGAGACAATAGCAATCTCCACATAACGAGAGGTAATTTGGTAACATGAAAGTTTCTACCACAATATTTTCCTCTCTCATAGCTATTACATGTGGGATCATATTCGAATTCAACAATGTAACTATCACATAGGATATTATTTTCATGATTCACATGCATGCAAAGTTGACGCTCTTCAAAAATAGTGGGATTATCATCAACTAAAGTCATGACTTCTCCAAACCCACTTTCGATATCATTACAAATATCATATTCATCATGAGGTTTAAACAAATTTTGAAGATCATGATTATTGCAATAAGTAGTGGTCATAGCAAAACTAGCATCCCCAAGCTTAGGATTTTGCATACTTTTAGCATGATTGTCACTAATAGAATTTATAGTGAAACCATTGCAATCATGCTTTTCATCCAAGGAGCCCTCGTGAATCTCTTCATGAATTTCTTCATCACGATTTTCAGATTTACGCAACTCAAGCAAAACTCCAAAAAGGTAGTCAAGTGCACTCAATTCACTAGCAATTCGTTCCTCATAAGTGGATCTCTTAAAGATATTAGCTAGTGGATGAGGATCCATATCAATAGATTTTCAGCAAGCGAAGATGCAAGCATATTGAAGGCACATGGCACTCAAGCAAAGGAAAGGCAAACGAAAAAGGCAAATGTGAAGTGGGGGAGAGGAAAACGAGAGGCAACTCGCAAAAAGGAAATGCAAGAGATGAGTTTGTGAGACCTACTTGGAAAGATCTCTCCTTCCCCGGCAACGACGCCAGAAATACTTCTGCTACTACAACAAAATACCTTCCAACGGCGCCAGAAATAGAAGTGTTGCTTGATACTCCTCACCAACGGCACCAGGAATCCTTCTGCTACGGCTACGCCTTAAGGGACTCCCTAGGCAAATATGCAAAGGATTTCCCCCGTGGCCTTGGAGCCTTGTGTTGGTGTTCCCTCGAAGCGGAAAGGGTGATGTAGCATAGCGGTGGTAAGTATTTCCCTCAGTTTGAGAACCAAGGTATCGATCCAGTGAAGGAGTATCACAAGTGCCTGCACAAACACAAAAAGCTTGCTCCCAACGCTATGAAGGGTTTGTCAATCCCTTATAGATTGTTCGGCGAGTGAGAACTGAAAGCAACAAAGTAACAAAGCAAAGTAAAAGCGAAAGTGGAAACGATAGATCTGAATAGACCCGGGGGCCGTAGTGTTTACTAGTGGCTTCTCTCATGAAAGCAAGTAGACGGTGGGTGAACAAATTACTATCGAGCAATTGATAGAACCGCGCAAAGTCGTGACGTCATCTATGGCAATGATTATATCTATAGGCATCACATCCAAAACAAGTAGACCGATACTTTCTGCATCTACTACTATTACTCCACACGTCGACCGCTATCCAGCATGCATCTAGTGCATTAAGTCCAAAAGAACAGAGTAACGCCTTAAGCAAGATGACATGATGTAGATGGACAATCTCATATCTACGATAGAGCCCACCTTGTTACCCTTGATGGCAACTACACGATGTTTGCCTTGCTGCCCCTACTGTCACTGGGAAAGGTCACCACACGGTAAGAACCCAAAACCAAGCACTTCTCCCAATGCAAGAATCATAGATCTAGTTGGCCAAACAAAACCCAAGACTCGGAGAGACTTACAAGGATATCAAATCATGCATATAAGAAATCAGCAAAGACTCAAATATATATCATAGATAATCTAATCACAAATCCACAATTCATCGGATCTCGACAAACACACCGCCAAATAAGATTACATCGGATAGATCTCCATGAAGATCATGGAGAACTTTGTATTGAAGATCCAAGAGAGAGAAGAAGCCATCTAGATACTAACTACGGACCCGTAGGTCTGAAGTGAACTACTCATGAGTCATTGGACGGGCGATGATGATGATGAAGAAGCCCTCCAACTCCAAAGTCCCCTCCGGCAGGGCACCGGGAAGGGTCTCCAGATGAGATCTCGTGAAAATGGAAGCTTGCGGCGGCGGAAAAGTAATTTCGTGGATCCCTTTGATTTTTTCTGATTTTTAGGGAATATATAGGCACAAGATCTAGGTCAGGGGGCGCCAGGGAGGCCACAAGCCTGCCCACCGCCGCCCCCTGGTGGCGGAGTGGGGGCTTGTGGGCTCCTTGTAGCCCTCCTGGCTTGGCCCACAAGTCCCGTGACTTCTTTCGTTCGGGAAAAAATCATTTCGGGGATTTTATTCAGTTTGGACTCCGTTCCAAAATCAGATATGAAAAGAGCCAAAAACACAGAAACAAACAGGAACTCGCACTTGGCACTGGATTAATAAGTTAGTCCCAAAAAAGATATAAAAGGTACATAAAACATCCAAAGATGACAAAATAACAGCATGAAACCATCAAAAATTATAGATACGTTTGAGACGTATCAGGATCCCACAAGCTTGGGAGCGCCCCCCCCCCCTCGCCGCGGCTAGGGGCTTGTGGTGTCCCCGGTGGCCCCCTGCCTTGGTTCTCAAGTTCTGTGATCGTCTTCTGTTTCACAAAAAATCTTTTTTGAAGTTTCGTTCCGTTTGGACTCCGTTTAAAATCCTCCTCTGAAAAGGGTCAAAAACACGGAAAAAAAGAGGAAATGGCACTTGGCACTCAGTTAATACGTTAGTCCCAAAAAAGATATAAAAGGCATACAAAACATCCAAAGTTTGACAAGATAATAGCATGAAACCATCAAAAATTATAGATATGTTGGAGACGTATAAGTGATGATCTACTCCTACAGGGCTCCGCCCGAGCTCCGAAGAAATCTGATCTAGAAGTGAAACTATGTGGTTCAGGCTAGAGTTGCACGTGGCAAAGTTGTGTCTCAAAAAGCCCTAAACTCCACTATATATAGGAGGGAGGGGGAAGGGCTAGCCTTGAGGCACAAGGCCCTCAAGGGTGCACCGGCGCTAGGAGGAGGAGGACTCCTCCTCCAATTCGGTTTGGGAAGGAGGAGTCCTCCTCTTCCTTCCCACCTCACTCTTTCCCTTATTCTTTTTCTTTTCTATTGGTATTTTCTTATGTGGCGCCATGGGCTAACTCCATCGGCCCACTAAGGACTTGTGGCACCACACTAGGGCCTTGGGCTCACTCCCGTGTGGGTGGGCCCCTCCCGGTGAACTCCCGGAACCCATTCGTCACTCCCGGTACACTGCCGGAATTGCCCGAAACTTTCCGGTGACCAAATGAAACCATCCTATATATCAATCTTCATTTCCGGACCATTCTGGAAACCCTCGTGATGTCTGTGATCCCATTCGGGACTCCGAACAACATTCGGTAACCACACATATAACTCAATATACTAAAACATCATCGAACCTTAAGTGTGCATACCCTGTGGGTTCGATAACTATGTAGACATGACCCGAGGCACTCCTCGGTCAATATCCAATAGAAGGACATGGATGCCCATATTGGATCCTACATATTCTCCGAAGATCTTATCGGTTGAACCTTAGTGTCAAGGATTCATATCATCTTGTATGTCATTCCCTTTGTCCTTCGGTATGTTACTCGCCCGAGATTCGATCGTCGGTATCTGCATACCTATTTCAATCTCGTTACCGGCAAGTCTCTTTACTCGTTCCGTAATACAAGATCCCTTGACTTACACTTAGTCACATTGCTTGCAAGGCTTGTGTGTGATGTTGTATTACCGAGTGGGCCCCGGGATACCTCTCTGTCACACGGAGTGACAAATCCCAGTCTTGATCCATACTAACTCAACGGACACCTTCAGAGATACCTGTAGAGCACCTTTATAGTCACCCAGTTACGTTGCCACGTTTGATGCGCACAAGGTATTCCTCCGGTGCCAGTGAGTTATATGATCTCATGGTCATAGGAACAAATACTTGACACGCAGAAAACAATAGCAATAAAACGACACGATCAATATGCTACGTTCATATTTTGGGTCTAGTCCATCACATGATTCTCCTAATGATGTGATCCAGTTATCAAGTGAAAACACTTGCATATAGTCAGAAAACCTTGACTATCCTTGATCAACTGGCTAGCCAACTAGAGGCTTGCTAGGGACATTGTTTTGTCTATGTATCCACACATGTATCTATGTTTTCATTCAATACAATTATAGCATGGATAATAAACGATTATCTTTAAACAGGAAATATAATAATAACTATTTATCATTGCCCCTAGGGCATATTTCCAACAGTCTCCCACTTGCACTAGAGTCACTAATCTAGTCCTCACATTGCCATGCGATTTACATTGTAATAAATCTAACAACCATACAGTTCTGGTGTTGATCATGTTTTGCCCGTGGAAGAGGTTTAGTCAGCGGGTTTACTACATTCAGATTCTTGTGCACTTTGCAAATATTCACGTCCTCTCCTTCGACGTAGTCACGGATGAGGTTGAAGCGTCGTTTGATGTGTCTGGTCTTCTTGTGAAACCTTGGTTCCTTTGCTAGAGCAATGGCATCAGTGTTGTCACAGAACAGAGTTATTGGATTTAGTGGGCTCGGCACAACTCCAAGATCCGGCATGAACTGCTTCATCTAGACACCCTCCTTTGCTGCCTCCGAGGCAGCCATGTACTCCGCTTCACATGTAGAATCTTCTTGAAGCTTTGCTTGGAACTGCACCAGCTTACCGCACCCCCATTAAGAATAAATACGTATCCGGTTTGTGACTTAGAGTCATCCAGATCAGTGTCAAAGCTTGCATCGACGTAACCCTTTACGATGAGCTCTTCGTCACCTCCATAAACGGGAAACATTTCCTTAGTCCTTTTTAGGTACTTCATAATATTCTTGACCGCCGTCAAGTGATCCACTCCTGGATTACTCTGAAACCTGCCTGTCATACTTATGGCCAGGCATTGCATACATGATAGAAACTACGGCTGAAGCATAGGGGACAAAACTAATTTGTTCTCTATCTTCCGTAGTTGATGGGCAATGAGTCTTACTCAATTTTATACCTTGTAACACTGGTAAGAACCCTTTCTTGGACTAATCCATTTTGAACTTCTTCAAAACTTTATCAAGGTATGTGCTTTGTGAAAGTCCTATCAAGCGTCTCGATCTATCCCTATAGATATTAATGCCTAGAATGTAAGCAGCTTCTCCTAGGTCCTTCATAGAGAAACTTTTATTCAAGTAATCCTTTATTCTCTCCAAAAACTCCACATTGTTTCCAATCAGCAATATGTCATACACATATAATATTAGAAACGCCAAAGAGCTCCCACTCACTTTCTTGTAAATACAAGATTCTCCAACCACTTGTATAAACCCAAATGCTTTGACCGCCTCATCAAAGCGCTTATTCCAACTCCGAGATGCTTGCACGAGTCCATAAATGAGATCATGTACATCACCATGATAGGCCTGGCATTGGTCCCGGTTTTAGTTTGAAACGGGGCTAATATGGTTTTCGGCTTCGGCCGGAAGACCCATTTTCTACTAGTGATCATGGTAGCTGTAGCGACCCGACTCAAAACGAGTCAAGCCTCTGTGTTTCTGTGCCATCCCTGGATCAGTATGCTGGCACACACAGTACATCAATGTATATATCAAAGTGCAATCACATGTAAATAGCGTAAAACTGATATATACCTTAAATATTTCAGCGGAAGCAATCAAGGGAGTGGAGTCCCAATAAACACCAACGGCAAGTTGAGTGTAGACCGTAACCCTGAATCGTACTCTTACTCGTCGAAGAAAATATCTGCAACATAAGACGTTGCAGCCTGTAGGTCAGCATATTGAATATGTCGGCAAGTCACATAAGAGAGGGGTGGAATAATAATCAACTATCTCTACATGCATATATGGTCGGTGGGGCTAAGTTTTGCATAAAGCCAGTTTTATCCTACAACAAGAGGGGTTGAAAGCAAAATGTTACTACAAAGTTTGTTGTTACCGAGATGGTTCCGCCAACCAGTTCTCGTACCCGAGTTGTCAATAATTACCCTCATCAAATGTATATATAACGGTGTTGAGAAATCCAGATAACTTCAGTTCCTTTGGCTCTAGTGGTCCATGACCATGGACACGGCTAATCGATTAGGTTTGAGTACTCTACAGAGTTTTGCACACGTTCCCCACAAGATTTGATCGCCTCCGTGTATGTCCTCGCACTTCAAGGTGTTTGAAGACCGGATGATCAAAACATGGTCTTTCAACGGGTCCCTCTGAATCCCTGTCGGTGCCCATCCATTCCTACCGTTCGTCTACATCTCCTAGCACCGCCTGTCCAGAGTCGCCGCGTTGTCCAACCAAGCCAGAGCCCATAATGACTTGTGGCTGTGCAGGTAAGCCTTGGGTCTTGAAAATATCCGTCTGTCTCTTCGTGCCTGGGTGAAGCTTTCCGCAGGATGACATGGCCTCTCCAGCATCCCACGCATCCACTGGATTTTCCAGGGAGCCGATCAACCGTCCTTCACCCAGAGTTGCATTTCGTCCGAGGTCTTGAAAATCTTGTCTTAGTCCGGTCTTGATTATTATATCAACCTTGCATCACTCGTGGTATACACTCAACCAATAACCCGTCTACTCAAACATAGCAAATATAACATTGTCGTCCCGGGGCTAAGTGTCGGGGTTGTTGTGCTCCTACCACATGATACTACATCTTATGCTAAAGTTTCCAAGTACCTAGGCAGCATGCAAATTGGGCAAAGAAGGTGATCTACTATGCGTCGAAAACATAGGTAAAATAACATGATCAAAATGACTTGCCTGTGATGTTGACGAAGAAGAAATTCTCGAGAAAATAACTTGATAGACTACTCGTCACTCTCCGATGAAATCTATATAGCAAACATATCATCCACATAAGCACACATACTAGCAAGGATTCTAGCAATCAAACAGAAGAGAGAAAGCGAATGAGAAACCGAAAGAAACTTCAAATAGAACTACAGAGTCTTCTACTACGTCAACCACTAAATAGTTTTGTCTAACAGAAAATAATAGCAAGGAACTAAGGTATAAGTTTAACTATGATAAAATAAAGTATTTTTCACAAACCTTTTGAAAGTATTCCCAAACGGGATTTGAAACAACGGTGAAAACAATTGCACGTTACTACGGAGCTAGAATTGTTTTCATAAAAACAAATAAACATAAAATAAAGACTTGTTGCAAAACTACTGTTAACTAACATAAACAAACAATAATAATCTTTCTGAAATAATAAAGAAAATATTTTAAAACAAAAATAGAGAATGAATTAGCCTAAATCCTAAAAGAGGTGAAACAGAAATTGTTTCACATGAAACAGTGAGCTAAAATACTCAAAGAAATCTGAAGTTTTTACCACAGTAAGACTTTATAACTATAAAGCAGTAGCAAAAAGAATCAACTCAAAATCATTTTTTAAACTCCTGGAATAGACAAAACAAATTTTTAACTAAATCTGCCCTAACTTATATTTCAAAATTTCAAACATAGACAAATTATATGTTTTTAAAAACTACAGGAAATTTTTGAGCTACTGGAAAAATAATCAATGTCATTGGACTTAGGGATAAAAAGTTGTGGCCAAAACAAGATTGAAAGTTGCTGTTTTTCTGTAATCGGGCAGAAAAAACTGGAGATAACTAGCTAGCTACGTGGCAAGTTGCTAGTGGCTGAGAGGGGTGTTTGTTGCATGGCTTCGGGCAAATGGCCGAGCTCTAACAAAAGTGTTGGTTAATCATAAGTGGAAATAAAACCCACTGGTTTTCTAGGATAAACCAAACAGGTATCTAGTGATCTAATCTAGACCCTACGCGTGAAATCTAACGGCTAAGAAGCAACCAAAGGAAAACAGAGAGGAAGAAGGAGGGGTTACCGTGCTGGGACAGTGGGTTGCTCCGGCGAGGGACGTGGCTGCCGGCGGGGAGGATCTCCGGGGCGGCAGTGGCGTCGGGGAGGCGGCGGCGGGGTCCTTCTCCTCCGCGGGGGAGGCGGCGGCGGGGAGAGGGGGCTCCGGGGGGTGGCTCCCAGGGCGACCGAAAGTGGTGCAGTAGCTTTGCTGCTGCTGCACCGGCGAGGGAGCGGCGAGGGGAGGGTTCTGGCGAGGTGGAGATGGTGCTGGCGGCGGCGGGGTTCGTCCTCCGTGGGGTGGGGGCGCTCGGGGAAGAGAGGGGCGGCGACGGGGCGCTCCGGGGCGAGGCCGATGGGTGGTGCAGCCTTGCACCGGCGAGCTTGCGGTGTGGCGGCTAGGGGATGGGACGGCGGCGGCTCGGGTTGGGAACGGGGTGGCCGAGGGTAGGGGCTTTATATAGGCCAGGTAGGGGGGTAAGGAAGGAGGAGAGGGAGCTGTAGGGAAGGGAATCGGGAGTTCCCTGGAGAGGCTCGGTCGGGCAGAGAAGAAAGGAAGGAGACGAGGGAGAAGACCGACGGGGAGATGGTGTCGGCCAGGGTGGGCTCCACGGACAGAGAGAGGGAAGGTGGGGAGTGGGTCGGTGGCCGGGATTAAAGGGATTTAATCCCTGGGCAGGAGGACTCGGCCCAATAAGAAAAAAAACGCTCGGGGCGGCGGCGGTTAAGGAAAGAAAAAAAAAGACCTTTCCTTTTTTTAAACCTTTCCGAAACAGAAAAATAATAGCTAAAATAAAGGGAAATAAATAAAATATTGATATATGGTATTATATACCAAAAAAATCAGAAAAAGAATCTCCACTCGAATAACATTTTTTTTAAGCCAAAATAAAAACTTTTAAAAAATGTTTTTTTTCAGAAATTCACTAAATTGCCTTATTTCTCTTTGCAAATAAACCTTGGGTTTTTTCTTGGCTCAAACATTTCAAAAATTTGCCCGCACTTTGGAGGGTCATTTTCCTCCGCTCTCTCTCTTGCGTGCAAGAGAGTTTTCTCCGGGCATTACTCGCGCGATGGAAATGCAAAACAAAAGACTAAAGAATTTCCCGGCATTTCTTGCGCGAAGAAAACGAATGGAAATGCAAGGAAATTCAAATGCAAACACCTCCGTTCAAATTCTTTATAGTTGAAGAAGTCATGTCATCTTCTCTCGTTGCTTTTAAAAGCTTTAATTTGAATTCACCGGAGAAGGGGAAAGTCATTTTATTCCCTCTCATTCAAAAGTTTCGAAAAGTTTCAAATTTCAGACAAGTTTCAATCACTCAGGCAAACAAACAAACAATCAATCTAATAATTATATTAACATTCCAAAATTTATAATTTTGGGATGTTACAATAGCTAATGTTACATAGCACGTGAACAACCTTTGTGTTTTCCCCCTCTAATCTTTGTTTTCTAGCTCTGATTAGCTAAAAAAGTATAAGTTCTGGTATATATTTATTGTTGCAGAACCTACAACTAGAACCTCATTGACATTATTCTTATCACACATATGAAGGATTGTGCATACAACTTGCAGCGTTGGAGTCAACATCTTGTTGGTTATGAGCTTTGTCCATAAATTTGAGAACATTGCATGGACATTTATATATGTTTAAACATTCTTCAGGGTCTTGACTTAATTTCTTTTTAGGCTGTAAAATAATAATATGTTGGACAGTAGTACGTAGTACCGATTATGTAGTCAAGTTTATTAAAGTCAAAGGATTACCAGGAAAGGAGGGCAAAAGTTTAGGGCATGTTCAGCTCCATCCATTAACGAAAATATATACAAGAATATTCAGCAGCGATGACATGATCAAACATGCCAGTGGCACCACCCGTACTAAACTTGATTTGTTCTCCCAATATGAAGTTTTAATCTTCTCTGTATAGTACAACATTCCTTTGGCATCACGACTTTGGTTGATTAGAGGAGGAAAACAGAAAAAATAACCCCAAAACCATAGAACAATTGTTCTATGGTATTTTTCTATTAATATAATCAAAAGTTTTGTACAAACAAGCAGAAATAAAATGTAAATAAGAATAATTTAAAAGTAGAAAAGGGAGATAATGTTGCTTGATGGGACGTATTCTAAAGATATATGTTTGATACTTTCCCTGCATGATAGAGATTAGTCGAGGTTTTCAGAGTCCTCATAAGAAAAGAACTATTTGGTGTTTCGTTATTGTATTTTTACCCCCTAAAATAATTATGCTCCCTATTTAAATTGTTTAACATGTGTTTCTTGGTCGGACCAATAAACAAATGTTAAAATGTCTGGCATTGGTAGGAAAGGGATGTCCAAGTAGACACAAGAGAAATTTCTCCTTATATTGTTGAGATCAGTGAAGCTGAGTCTTCTCCAAAGAATACAAATGTCCTTGGTAAATATTTCTCCTTTGGCCTCTGCACCTGCAAATAGACACCTCGATGACGTGCTAAATCTTGTGGCCTCATATTTAAAGCCATGGCTCATGTGCGCACAAGGGAACAGATTCCTTCTACTTCTTTATGGTACTTCTACTATCTTGCTCTCAAAAGAAAACAATGAAAAGATAATGTGTATTCTTTTTTTATAAATTAACACATTTTTAGCAATATCACCAGACCAAAGGTTTGTCAGTCACAATATTTAAAATTCAAGTTGACCCCGCAAATTAAGATTCTTGAAGTTTGACTTCAGAAATTGTGGTTGACTAGAGCGAGGGGTAATTGAGAATTTCTATTATTTCTTTGATTAAGTGGGAGTGAAGATGTTCATTTTGTTCATATCTGAAATCACAAAGCACATGAAGATCCTTTCAATGTATGGTTTTTTGGTTGTTCATTAGTTGGACTTTCTTTTTTGTCTTCAAAATGTTCATGTCTTCATCGTACTTTTTGCTATGCACGTTCATGTCCATGTTCAAGTAGGCTTTCATTTGTTTGTACTCACGTGCTAAGAAAATCACTCTTGCACACAACTCTTAATTAACTATTGTAGCATGTGTCTTATCTTCTATTTTAGAAGTCAATATTTTACTTTGGTTCTTCAACATTTAGCATATTTAAGCCGAAAACTTGAAGCCACACATGTAAAATCATGCAAGTTTTAGATGGTTCGTTTCATTTCCATGATTTCAATTTGTTGTCAAATATTGGTTTTGGATTTTGCTTTGCATGGGATTATTTTTAACTATTCTCCGTGACAATGACAAAATCAGAATCAGAGTTATGTTTCTTCTTAGGTAGCAGTTTGTCTATGCTTATAACCAAGCACATTTACCATGTTCTATATTTTGATGCCTGCTTCCATTAGATTAGAGGATACTAAGATCCAAATATATAATACGTTTTCTCTTTTTTGAAAGATAATATAGTTTTTTGTTGGTGATGATCCCTGCATATGTGATTTATTGTTTCATGTGGGCAACTATTAAGTGGGGACTCAAATAAATATACATATTTTCCATCCTTAAAAATATGTGTAGCTCGCTAACTTGCATTGTTAGGATTCCATTGTGGCTAATGAGATGAGATATGTAATAGGGAAACAAAGATGGGCATCAAGGGAGCACAAGTGGTCCCATATGGTGTTTTTTCTATGGTGATGGGAGTTGTGGAGAAAGATGTGATGTGGTCAATATGAAAGAGGAGTAACAATATCAAGCATGCTGAGAAATGCGGGTCAATATCATCATCCCTCCATCACCGGAGCAGCAAAACTTGTTGTAGTGGACAGTCGGAAAGTCGCCGTGCTAAGGCCCCATAATACCAGCGCACCAGAACAGCAACCACCGCCGATGAAGAGTAGCATAGATCAGAAAATTCCAAACTGAAGACACGGGTATGTAGATGAACGAACACATGCATACGTCCACCGACGATGCAAGATGCACCACCGAGTCGGGGGGATAAGCGTGGAGAACTTGATTCCAACTTCAGGGAGCCACCACCGTCTCACATTCTGAAGCAGTATACAAACCCTAATATATCTCAAAGGAACATCTAAAAACGGAGCCCTTTTGCCGACAAGGTTTGGGATCGACCGCGCCCCCATGGCCCTAGGGCCAACGGAGACTAGACCAGGCCCTAGGGCCACCGGAGACGAGACCAATAGTGGCGCCAGCGGGAGGCGGAAGAACCCTAAAGTTATTTTGGGGGAGGCTTAAAACATCATAATATTGGCTTTCATACTTGTGTTATATCCAATTGGATTGGTTCTAAACTATGTGTATTGATCAAAATGTGCATTGCATGTGCATCTTTACTAGTAATAATCTAGATTGTGAAGATAGATTATATATCTAGGTGGGCTTGTTTGGAGGCTAGATTATATAAACTGTAATCCAGGTTTTTTACATCGCATAATGACCTATGTGCCCTCTGTGCGCGCTGAGGAGAAAAAAGGAGGAGGGTGGCGGTGGCAGAAATTAGTAATACCTCCAACTTTACAAGGATAATGGGTCATTAGCAATCCATAATCTGGTTTTATCTCATGTAGAGTAGATTGTGAGTTTTTAATAATATGTCCATTTTGTTTTAATAATCAACAACATAGTCTGTCCTATTTGGAAATAGTATAGATTATAAAAACTGGATTATCATAATCTGAGTGGTTCCAAACAGGGCCTAAGCTTGCCATAAAAAGTGAATGAAATTGTTTCATGCCACATGTGTGCCATTTATGAGGGTACTTTATCAAATGACACTTATGTCATTTACTAAAAATTTTTGAATCAATTCAAGAGATTGTTTGCAATGTTCCAACACAGAGCCAACCACCATAGATTGTCTACCATTCTGGAGAATAGCATCCACCACCATGATGTTATCCATCCTTACCAAGGCATTGTTGCACCCTAGAGTTTGCAACCGTTCTAGGCCTTCTAGCAACGATGCAGCTTCTACCGAAACTATCTCTGCAACATGCAATAAGTTAGCAGTTGATGCCCCTATAAACCCTCCATGCATGTCTCGTGCTATCGCACTTCATGAGCCTGAGTTATCCTTCATAGAAAAAGAAGCGTCGACGTTGAGAATCTGCTGGCATGCTAGTACTATGGGCCATTTGTTCTTCCTAGATAGGATCAGCCTTAACCAAACTAGTGGAGGTCGTTTCTCCAAATGGGATGTGAAGTGGATCCAATGGGTAACCATCTATCCGAGTCAACCTAAATGCAAGTATCCTCACATTGTTTATAGTATGCAGATCTAGCCGAGAAGGTCCTGGTTTCTGGTCTATTCCAAGCCACAAAATCCTCCATAAATTGATGATGTATATGAATTTGTAGGATCCGTTCAACGTCAATATGCCAAAAAATATCTTTAATGAGTTGTTCATCCTATTCACCCGAAGATGGGTTGATGGGTTCAATCACCCTGGTATGTATCTAGTTACCACATATTGTTATCACCTTGCAAGAGGCACTATTAGCTATCCAACAGTCATTCAAAATATGTATTTCCGCTCCATCTCCAACTCTCCAAATATTAGCTATCACCCTTTCTTGAAGGTTTGGATCCCGCCCATATACTTTACCAAACATACGATGATCCTTTTTTAGTTCGATTTTTAAAATGTCCCGAGAGGGATAATACCTGGCCTCAACACTCTGACACAAAGGGAGTTGTAATTATCTATTAGCCTCCAACATTATTTGACCACCATAGCCAAATTAACCGGCTCTAGGTAGTGTACTTGGTGGGAAGTGCTAGGAGCGGTCATGAATGGTCTCAATAGGTGCCTCGTTTAGGGACACACAGTATAACACTGGTGTGACCTGGTCATCAGGGTGGAAACTGAGGCATTAACTCCCAAGTGACACATCACTCAGTTAGCTGGTTTATGGCTAGGTGGTCACGTCCAAAAGAATTATTCTAAGGTTACGCGGACTGGTTTACATAAATCTACCTTTAAAAACAAAGGCGTGCAGGAATCCTGCAATTTATTTAAAACAGTTTTATCACAAACACGTGAATACCACGTTGTTTATCACAAACACGTGAATACCACGTTGCAAGGCGACACTGGTACTAAGGCCAGACATCTATACCAACAAACTCGCTCTTCTTTCATTGGCCTCTGAGCAAACAGTCCTGGTAACCAATAAGGCTCCTCCATTTGTCATATCTCCAGGGTCAACTGGGCCATGGAACGGGGCTGCAGGGTTGAAGTGGCGACGACATCTCGGACGCCGCATCCTTGGCATAACTTCATTTCAAAAGGCATCCAAACTACGGTGAAGCTCCATTGGGGTCATGGTCGGGTTGGCTAACAGAAAGGCTGGGGCAGACCTCAGAGATCCAACCAGTCAGACTAGTCAACTAGTCGTCCTTGACCGTGGACACGACTATTCGAATAGTTTTGACTCTGCAGAGGGTGTACTCTTTACCCACATCCCACGGGTTTCAATAGTAACTCGGACTAATCCCGCGTATGGTATCTCAGAAGTAAACACTCAGAACCAGTACACACCCATTTTTTCCCGCGAAGACCGGCCTCACCCGGGCTACGCTGCCAAGGAAAAACCATAAGACGGGGAGGCTCCAACCTCGACTAGCATGGGATCAAATTTATACCGTGCGCTACAAAGGAAGGGCCATTCCCTCTCGATCCCAGACCGGAATACCCATGCCCCCTGACCAGATGACTAGATTTAGTCTAGGGCTATGGATACCTTCATCCCGTCCTCTCTACTTGGTGTGTACTTGGTAATAGGTTTATGACCTACTAGACAGTATTCCCTCTCAGGAAGACTTGTGGCAGCACGAAAGGTAAGGTGACACACAGACAAGACTCGATCAACGGTCGACTTAGGAGGTTTAATATTTCCTACAAGGGTTAGTACCACACAATCTTGCTGAAAGAATTATCTCAGCATTACTACCATCACACCCCTACATGCCTTCATTGACCACTATTGTCCCAGGAGGTGTCTTTCCATGGTCTCACAATATCCACGAGAAACCTCCCTCTGATGTTGTCCACACGAACATAGCATACGAGGCATGAGGTAGTACCCACATACCATTTGCATCTCATATGTTCAGCAACATAATTATCCATCACAAGCACTCATGCAAGTATAATTATCCATCACAAGCACTCATGCAAGTATAATTTAGACTCGCGAATCAGGCTCAAGTCAAGCTTCAGTGAAGCAGGTTCTGTGAACCCATGGTTTGTCTATTTTCCATATACTGGCTCTCGCAAGCACCTTTTTAACTTTGGGAAATTCAGGGTCCAAGATTGGATTGACTCGCGAAGAGTACACGAGGCCTATATGGCGAGTCGTAAAACATACAATCCAGTATAACAATTGTAATGCGTTAATTTTTCGCTAGCCAAGAGGGTATTCAGGCTGAAATCGGTGAGTTGGAAACCCCCAAGTGACGTATGATCAAGGAAAAGCTGAGCATAGGATTGCACAAGCCAATGCTCTTACTTCTAAACAACCTGGGGACTAGTAGCCCCAAGTAAGCTGGCTTAATTCTCAATAACATAAATTGACGCCTATGTTTGAACCGTGCATCGTGGCAACTTTGGTCCTCTTTGGCTTACCAGTATCCATGTGTTGAATGAGCGCAACTGGCGGCTTATCCTCTTTGATAGTGATAGCGCCCATGTTTGAATGACCTCCTTGGCGGCGGCTCATCCTCTTGGGCTGCTTTTAAATCATCCACCAATGAGGCAGGGCACCAATGTTTGGGCGGTCGCACCATGGCGACTTGTCTTCTTGGGCGACCTTAAATCTTTTCGCCAATGAGGCAGCAGCCCCCGGGACCGGCCTAACTTCCGTGTAATGACCTGGGGTTCTTGAATTATTCAGCCCGGTTGAATCTGCCGAGCCATGCCTGTGTAGCCCCCGAGTCTTAAGTCAACTCAAGGAGGCGGCTTGAGAATCTCCATACTTGATTGTGACATAAACCGACATAAGGTTGATGGTTGAATGATGGATTTATCCAAACTATAGATGTTGTGGTGAGTTGATGATCTTGGTGACGCTCATCACATGTCTTTGGCTAATATTGTGGCCAAGTTGTGTGTATATGCCTTTTGGCCCATGCTTTATTCTCGGGTAGTCCGACTCTCGTGGCTCCTCTAGGGACTTCCTTTTCCTTTGTTGCTTGATTTGAACTACCGGCTCAATGATAGCCGGCTCAATTTGTAACTTCACCAGGGATGTTTCCTTGAAAAACTCTCCTGTTACTTTTGATATGCAGAAGTAGATAGTATTAGCCAACGTGTCTATACATTGAGCAATCCGACGCAAGTTGGAGCTGGTCCGTGTTTTGATGACGTTGTGTAAAACATGAATGCCACTTTTTCTTTGCACCAATGTTGTTGGGGGAGATGGGCCGCATAGGCGGCTTGCATGCGTCCGTTGGGAGGCTCGTATAGGCGCACTGCACCGATATGTTGATGGAGAACAGACCGTGGGGACTGCGGGTTGCATGCATCTGTTGTGCAGCTCGTACAGGCGAGCACTGCACCGGCGGGTTGAGTTGAACGCGAGAGTTGTGTGGCGATTTGGCACAGACTCGAGAATCGGTCGCGTCATTGTATGCCGTCTTTGTCGTCCAAATGTGAGATTTGGCCGCGTCAATGTAAATCGTGTTGGTCGCACGGTCGTGAGAGTTTGTCGCATCATTGTAAATAGGCGTGGGCGGCGAGTTGACCGCGATATTGTAAGCCGACGCATGAGTGCGTTGAGCAACGCCCGTAATATTATATCACATTTGTAGTGAGTACTTGTCATGTGCAGAAAATATATTGCAGACAGTAATTATTCTCAAACAAAAGTTATAGTGATAAAATAAATAAGGTAGATAACACCTGGTTTTTTTCACGGATTAACATCGGAAAACTTCTACATATTTGATATAGACCAGGCGGAGAGAACAACAGCTCGCGCGCATTCGTTGGGCGGCTCGAGCGAGGAGACGTGGCACCGGCGTGATGATGTAGACCAGATCGCGAGTACCACCGCTCGCGCGCATTCATCGGGCGGCTCGAGCAAGCTGGTACGACGCCGTCGTGTTGATGTTGACGCGAGAGTCGGCTGCAACATTGAGTTGGTCCCAGCATCACAAGCTGGTGTTGACATACGAGTCGGCCATGACGTTGTAAGCCGGCGTGAATGCATGAGTCGATCATGGCATTGTAAGCCAGTGTGGAAGCACAAGACGGGCGCGACGCTGTTGATGTTGACCGGGCTCGATGCACGCAATATAACGCCACTTCTATACTTAATAATTATCTTAGCAATTTCTGTTTTGTGAAGGGCGGCGCATGTCGTAGGAGTTGTCCGGGCCATAGTGCTGGTTACCCCGAATAATTTTGGCGGCTTCATGGCTGCCTATGGCAGCAAGAGTCGGAGCCGGAGTTGGAGGCAAAAAAAATTGTTCTAACCTAAAGCCGAAAGAAAACGCAAATCTTACTATAGTTTGAAAATATGTTTATGTTGGAAATATGCCCTAGAGGCAATAATAATTAGTTATTATTATATTTCTTTGTTCATGATAATCGTTAATTATCCATGCTATAATTGTATTGATTGGAAACACAATACTTGTGTGGATACATAGACAAAACACTGTCCCTAGTAAGCCTCTAGTTGACTAGCTCGTTGATCAAAGATGGTCAAGGTTTCCTGGTCATAGGCAAGTGTTGTTACTTGATAACGGGATCACATCATTAGGAGAATCATGTGATGGACTAGACCCAAACTAATAGACGTAGCATGTTGATCGTGTCATTTTGTTGCTACTGTTTTCTGCGTGTCAAGTATTTGTTCCTATGACCATGAGATCATATAACTCACTGACACCGGAGGAATGCTTTGTGTGTATCAAACGTCGCAACGTAACTGGGTGACTATAAAGATGCTCTACAGGTATCTCCGAAGGTGTTTGTTGAGTTAGTATGGATCAAGACTGGGATTTGTCACTCCGTATGACGGAGAGGTATCTCAGGGCCCACTCGGTAATACAACATCACACACAAGCCTTGCAAGCAATGTGACTTAGTGTAAGTTGCGGGGTCTTGTATTACGGAACGAGTAAAGAGACTTGCCGGTAAACGAGATTGAAATAGGTATGCGGATACTGACGATCGAATCTCGGGCAAGTAACATACCGAAGGACAAAGGGAATGACATACGGGATTATATGAATCCTTGGCACCGAGGTTCAAACGATAAGATCTTCGTAGGATATGTGGGATCCAATATGGGCATCCAGGTCCCGCTATTGGATATTGACCGAGGAGTCACTCGGGTCATGTCTACATAGTTCTTGAACCCGCAGGGTCTGCACACTTAAGGTTCGACGTTGTTTTATGCATATTTGAGTTATATGGTTGGTTACCGAATGTTGTTCGGAGTCCCGGATGAGATCATGGACGTCACGAGGGTTTCCGAAATGGTCCGGAAACGAAGATTGATATATAGGATGACCTCATTTGATTGCCGGAAGGTTTTCGGAGTTACCGGGAATGTGTCGGGAATGACGAATGGTTCCGGGTGTTCACCGCGGGGGGGGGGGGGGCAACCCACCCCGGGGAAGCCCATAGGCCTTGGGGGTGGCGCACCAGCCCTTGGTGGGCTGGTGGGACAGCCCAAGAAGGCCCTATGCGCCAAAGGATAAGAAATCAAAGAGAAAGAAAAAAAAGGAGAGGTGGGAAAGGAGAGAAGGACTCCACCTTCCAAACCTAGTTGGATTCGGTTTGGAAGGGGAGGACTTCCCCCCTTGGCTCGGCCGACCCCCTTGGGGCTCCTTGAACCTCAAGGCAAGGCCCCTCCCCTCCCACCTATATATACAGAGGTATTAGGGCTGATTTGAGACAACTTTTGCCACGGCAGCCCGACCACATACCTCCACGGTTTTACCTCTAGATCGCGTTTCTGTGGAGCTCGGGCGGAGCCCTGCTGAGATTAGATCACCACCAACCTCCGGAGCGTCGTCACGCTGCCGGAGAACTCATCTACCTCTCCGTCTCTCTTGCTGGATCAAGAAGGCCGAGATCATCGTCGAGCTGTACGTGTGCTGAACGCGGAGGTGCCGTCCGTTCGGCACTAGATCGGAGTGGATCGTGGGACGGATCGCGTGACGCTTCGTGGGACGGTTCGCGGGGCGGATCGAGGGACGTGAGGACGTTCCACTACATCAACCGCGTTTCTTAACGCTTTTGCTGTGCGATCTACAAGGGTACGTAGATCGGAAATCCCCTCTCGTAGATGGACATCACCATGATAGGTCTTCGTGCGCGTAGGAAAATTTTTGTTTCCCATGTGACGTTCCCCAACAGTTTAAAACTAATCTTTTTACGTGACGCCATCCACCGTGGCGTTTGGGTTGCAAAGGAGACGCCACGCACCCCGACATGTGGCTCGGGTGCCTTCTCTTGAGCAAAGTATTATGATTGATGCCTCCAATGCTTATAGCCAACCAGAAATTATTGTCCTCTCAACATAACTTTGCTCAACAGAAGGCACACTTGTCCTCTCGGTCATTGGGGAAGAGACAAGCCGATTCAAGTCAATTTCAGCCCGAGATGGTTCATCCTTTGTGGCAAACAATTCAATTGACTTGTCATCTGATTTTTCAACTTGTTCCTTGTACACGTTTCAATGCAAGTCAGAGGTGATAGGCATACTTTTCAAGCGAGATTTGACTCCAACTCCAACATCATATCGTCCTATTAACTTAACACCATCATTGGGGTCCATCCACTTTAAGGCATGTCTCACTTTTGCAACAAGCTCATCATAGCTAGGGCTTCTATCAAAGACAATGGCTTCCTCATCCCCATCCGCATTGTTAGTCAAAAATGTCTCCTTGTCCATATAATGAACATTAACAAATCTCCCCATCTAAAAACAACAATAATACATTAAGCACATCAATGACAATTTTTTGTTGCCTAAAATCAATCTATTATGCCCACATCATATGATACACTAAATTATTAAATAAAATCTACAACACATCATATTAGGTCAAAATAATATACCAACATGTTGAACAAACCTATCTAATCAAACAACCACAAAGAAATCCCTAAAACTAACAAGTAACCTATTTATCTAACATAACCTAATATTCAAAAATACTCTCAAAATAAGATGTTGAAAACAAATTAGAGGGATCGGGGGAGATTACCTCAAGGAAGCTTGGGGGGCTCGGATCTAAGAATTTTGATGGAGGAGGGAGTAGATCGGGGGGTGAGGGGGGAGAGGGGGCCGAGAGAGATGGGGTTCTCTGTTAGGAGCTGGGGTGAGACAAAAAGATGGGTAGGCAGGTAAGTGACTCGAGCCAAACGTCAGGGTCCTGGCGTTTGGGTCTGGGACCAGACGCCAGGGCCCCTGGCGTCTGGCCCCTTTGTCACGTCAACCGGTCAACGGAGGGGGTGGACGGGCCCGAGCTAGACGTCGGGGTGCGTGGCGTCTCCTTTGCAATCCAAACGCCACGGTGGATGACGTCATGCAAAAAGGGTTAGTTTTGAATATATTTTCAAACTAGGGTCAGATCTGCATTTTTTTATGCTTTAGGTTAGAATAAAAAAAATTGGCCGAGCTGGACCGTCCCGGTCAGGAGGTTACTCGTGGCGGAGGTAGCTTGCAAATGACAGGATGATCTGACAATACTCGAGTCGCTTGTGATGACGACGACAGCTGATGGGTGTTGAGAGCATCTTCACTAGTACGCCGGTTCCGTGGCCCTTACGTGGGAAGCATCCAAAACGATCGGCGATGCTTGCACTAGTACCATGAATCGGCACGGGTGGCGTGGTTGAGCCCATGAATCCATGATGGTGTTGGCTTCCTAATAGAGAAAAAATCCAAAACAAGCATTGAAGTTATAGACGAAAGCTAAATCAAACCGTGAACTTTGAATCCCTGAAATCGACACAACCGTGAACTTTGAATCCCTGAAATCGACACATCGAACTCACTGATCCAGGTCTATTTTAAACCTTGACAGAACTTAGCCGGGATTTGCTGAATTGGGCCGGGCCCATTAGCACAGTTGCGCACGCGCGCACCCTCTGCTCTGTTTTTTTCTTTCATTTTCTTTTTGCTTTTCCACATGTATATATTTTTTTTCAGTATCCAATGTATTTTTTAACACATATGTATATTTTTTGATAAACTTCCAATATTTTTCAACACATTATGTACATTTTAAAAGTACATCTTACAAAAAAATACATGGTAATATTTTTCTAAATAAATATTTTATATTTTATAAATAACAATAAACATTTTATAAAATTTATATATATATATATATTTTTGAGGTATAAATAACAATAAACGTTGAATGTTTGGCGCTAGGATTATGCTCCTGCAAATTTATAAAATGCATGTTGGACCAATAAGAATAGAATTAAAAATACGAATAGAACTAAAAATACGAATAAAATTAAAAATACGAATAGAATTAAAAAAACCAAACATTTTTTTGAAACAAAAAAGACACAGAATTTGTGATAAAAATAGAAAACATAAATATTTTTAACTTCTGAACAATTTTAAAAATACGCGAACTTTTTTTAAACTTCGTAATTTTTTTTGTTAGTGGGCCGGTCCAATTTCTGTTTATAAGAATAGCAGCCTAACAGGTTATCCCGGTCGGGATTGTGGTATTGCCAAAATTCCGGTGTGTCAAACGGGCCTAGGGTTCAAAATAGACCGGACCGGGATTACAAGTTCAGAGTGTCAATTTCAGGAATTCAAAGTTCAGGATTTGATTTAGGCCATGTTCGGAGACGCTCCGCTCCACAGCTCCGGGAACGGAGCTGGCGGAGCTATAGTTCAAATTAACGAAGCTACAGATTCCCAGCTCCACAGATTTCAAGAGCTGGTGGATTATTGAACAGGGCTTTAGCTTTCGTCTATAACTTCAAAGTTTGTTTTGGACTTTTTCCTCCTAATAGCTAAGCGTGAACGTACGGGTGGCGTGGTTGAGCCGGCACGCAGAGTCAGCCCCAGCGCGGGCGTAGGGCAGCCTGCAACAGGTACTGCGGAGCAGCGCCGCGACGGACGCGAAGTGTGGAGCCAAGCGACGACGCATTTTGGGTCGAGGCCGAACCGGCCGCGACGCGGCGCACCAAGGCGAGGCGCGGCCGCGCGGGTGCGGCGGCTCAAAGCCGAGCCGGCCGGCCAGGGCGGAGGGCGAGGCGGCGCGAGCCGCGGTGGCGGCGACAAGCACGGCGGGTTGAGACCGACTCAAGGCCAATCCGCTGCTTCGAAGCGAGCTGTGCTGATCACATCTTTTCTCGTATGAGGGAAGGTGTAATTCCTCTGCTTTGGATCCTTGCATGAATTCGTCTCTCCCTGCTGTCTGGTGGTTGGTGTATACCTTGGTGCTGAGGGCGAGGCTGACGGCGACACGGCTCCTGGACGCGAAGCTCTTGATGCAGAGGAGGTAGCACACGGTGTCGACCCAGCAGATGCCGTTCCCGGCGAAGGCGGCGAACAGGTACAACTGCCAGCCCTTGAGTTCGGGGCTACTGTGTAATACTAACCATACTGTCCCCAGAACCATGGCCAACGACAGGGCTTATTTTTTCCTTCTCTTATTTTTTTTCTTTTGCAGGGCACACAGCCTCCTAGGTAGAGCTCATCCACATGTGCTAACAACGTTTTGTTTCTCTACTCCTTGTGAGACAAGGGAACCTCGTGCTTAATTCATTTGATAAACAATACTGGTACCGAGCCTCCCGTGAGATGTACTCCTACTGGTAATTTCCTTGGTTTCCAAAGCCACTAGCTTCCTATCAGACCTAGGGAGCCACGCCATAACGACTGTTTGTTTACTACTCCGATTCATAGCTGGATTCAAATCTTGCCGCTAGCTGTAGCACGCGGTTCTCCTGTTGGACTTTGGCTTCGGTAGGTCACGATCACGTGATTGGTATAACCGTCGTCGGCTCGATTTGGAAATTGTGGAATTCCTCAGGGGCAGCCGTGATCCGGACTTCGCAGCCGCTCCCTAATTTGATAGTTCTGCCATAGCTGATGTACGCCGCCGTCGAAAATAACTTCGAACCTGATCTGAATTTTGCTGGCGTTGAAACTCTATTAATCTTGACTGATGGACTTGGAGTCGATGAACATTCTTCCATGCCGGCTTTTGCGGATCCGGCGAGTCATAAGCTTCTGGATTCCTTTGAGAGATCCCTCAAAAACACAAATCCACCGTACGCAGCCCCATAGTGGACGCCAAATGTCGTGGTTTTATTACGGCATAATGTCCTCGTGCAAGGACTTAGATGTGGAATCATCGCAGCTTTGTGGTGGCTTGACATGGGTTGGTCGGAATCGAGAGACGCGAGTTACCCAAGTTCGGCCCCTCTGATGGAGGTAAAAGCCTGCGTCTTGTTTGTGTTTCATTGATGAAGATGATGATCTCAATTACAAGGATGCGGAATCGCTACCTTTAATCTCGAGGGTGTCTAATCGATCTATCTCTAATGACTTGAATTTGCCAATGTGTCCCTCTTGGGACGCCTTACCCCTCCTTATATAAGTGGAAGGGATAGGTTTACACGTAGAGTCTTATTAGGAGCAGGAGTAGGACTAGTCTCTCTTGAATCCTAATTCGGGTCTTGTTTCCTTCTCGGGGGAGTCTTTCCTCTTCTTAGGCCTTCTCTTATGAGCCGGCCCTCCTGGCCTCTCTATGAGCCGCCTTATGCCAGGGTGCACGCCGGGCCATGGGTCTTCAGTCTTTGTCATTCATCTGACCTGCCTATCGGGTCACCAATGAGTCGCCAAGCTCGGCCAGGTCACCAGTGAATCGCCAAGTCCCAGCCGGGTAAATTTCAAGTCAGGTTAAACCACGGGGTATATCCGCGACATATATCTTATCAAAATATCGAACGAATACCAAATTCACATGATTACTTATAACAAGACTTATCTCATGTCCTGAGGAACAAACGTAACTACTCACAAAGCATATTCATATTCATGATCAGAGGAGTATTAATAATCATTAAGGATCTGAACATATAATCTTTCACCAAATAAACCAACTAGCATCAACTACAAGGAGTAATCAACACTACTAGTAACCCACATGTACCAATCTGAGGTTTTTGAGACAAAGATTGGATACAAGAGATGAATTAGGGTTTGGAGAGGAGATGGTGCTGATGAAGATGTTGATGGAGATTGACCCCCTCTCGATGAGAGGATCGTTGGTGATCACGATGGCTTCGGTTTCCCCCTCCCGGAGGGAAGTTTCCCCGACAGAGTAACTCCGCCGGAGCTCTAGATTGGTTATGTCGAAGTTCCGCCTCAAGACGGCAGCGCTGTGTCTCGAAAGGTCTGATAAGATTATTTTTTCCAGGTCAAAACCCATCATATAGCAGAAGATGGGCACTGGAGGCCTATCAGGGGGCCCACAAGCCTCCAGGGCTTGGCTAGGGGGGTAGGTCGCGCCCCTGGCTTGTGAGCTCCTGGCGGCTCCCCTCCGATATTTCTTTCGCCCATTATTTTTTAATATTCCAAAACAAATCTCCGTAACTTTTCAGAACTTTTGGAGCTGTGCCGAATTGGTCTCTAAGATTTGCTCCTTTTCCAGTCCATAATTCCAGTTGTCGGCATTCTCCTAAATCTTGTAAAATAAAAGAGAAAAGGCATAAGTATTGTACCATAATGTGTATTAACAGCCCATAATGCAATAAATATAGATATAAAAGCATGATGCAAAATAGACGTATCAACTCCCCAAGCTTAGACCTCGCTTCTCCTCAAGCGAAAGCCGAGATCAATAAATATGCCCACATGTTTAGAGATAGAGGTGTCGATAAGATAAAATACGGACGCGAAGCATCGTGGTTATCTTTAGAACAACAACACATATTGACATATAATATCTTATGCTAGGGTAACAATTCATTCACAAGGTAAAATATGAATCAAGAACTCTATTGAGAACTAACAAACTATGATTTCACTCATTGAAGCAATTCAAATTTATCGCAACGTAGGAAAGAGTCAATATAAGAGCTTGTAAAGCAAATCCACATACTCAATCATCTTATGGTCTTTCATAATTGCTAACACTCACGCGGTACCTATCAGGTCAAAGCTTCAATCGGACACAGAGAAAGATAGGGGCTTATAATTTTACCTCCCAACTATTTACCTCAAGGGTAATGTCAACAATAATAACTCATGATCACCCACATCTAAGAGGTTATATTTTTCTATATCATTCCCCAACACATGATGCTTGCCAAAAGATAAAGGTGAAATAAAGGAAATGGTGAAGATCACCATGACACTTACATAAAGGTAAGTACTAGAAAAGTAAAGGTAATAAATAGGCCCTTCACAGAGGGAAGCATAGGTTGTCATGCATTTTTATAGTTGGATGTGCAATCTGTCGGTGAATACTCACAACATATGCCATAGGTAGGCTAAAGTCGGTGAGAACCGAAGTGGCAACGGAGGGCGCTGGGAGCAAGGTTGGTACAAGCATGGAACGCACGATTTATCCAGGTTCAGGGCTCTCCGTAGAGATAATACCCCTAGTCCTGTCGGAGTGTATGATGTATATGGACGGGATTACAAGGTTGCTCCTGGAGCTGTATTGCAGAGGAGGAAGAAGGGAGCGGTCGGCTCGTCTCTGCCTCTCCTATGTGGTTGGTGAGTGTGTGTGTGTGTGTAATCTGTTGACCGACCCCCTGCATGGAGGGGGCCGGGGGGGTTTATAGACGAACCCACTCACCTACAATATGGATAAAGGGTACAAGAGTGGGGCCCGGCTCGCACCCTCGCCGGCTGGCCAGGGGGCCCACGAGGGTCTTGTCTTGTTGCTTGAGGGGCCCGCCGGCTGCGAGGTCTCGTCTGGCTGTGGGACCCGCCGGCTAGCCAATGGAGCTCTCGCGTAAGGTTGACGCACGACAAGTATGGTACGTCCGGCGTCGTCCAGCGAGATTCGTCATGGGTAGACGGTACGGCCGCCTCCACTGTTCCCACGCCGAGTGCAGTAATGGAGTGGGAGTTTGACGGCCGACACTTTGCTGGGTGATGGATCAGAGCCGGGGGGAGGTCAACGGCGTGGCCACCGACGCTGGTACCCGCCGTGCACTCCGATCCAATACCTTTGCAGAAGCGTAGTCACCTTTAACCGTAGGGTCTCATCATGACCTACGATCTGATGTGACTCGAGATCCCCGGCCGGCTAGCCCGCTAGGCTAGCCGGCTTGGGCATGGCCGCCTCGTTCCTAGCCGGCTGGTTTGGCCTAGGCGGCCAGGAAGAGGTAGCCGGCTTGCTTCTAGCCGACAGGTGTTACATGTCCGGCCAGAGAGTTAGTCGTCTCGCCCCCTAGCCAGTAGGTGTGGCCTAGCCGGCCGGAGGACTTGGGCCTTGCAGAATGGTTCTTGGTCATTTCTTTGGGGCCGGAGATAAAGGAGCAGGCTCGTTGAGCCTACCAAGGGGTTATCCCCGACAGTAGTCCCCGAAGCTGGAGAGGCCCACCGCCTGCTTGCGGGTGGCCTCACCGGCTTGATTTTTTGTCCTTGTATTCCTGCCGCCACCTGCGGTAGGGGTTGCCGGTTCGGAAACCGGCTGGCTTCGAAGCAACGCCTCGGCTTCGTCATAGGCAACGCAGATCGCGCCACGTGCTAGGCCCGGCCTGACGTGATGATGGTTATTACTCGTGACAGGACCGGGCTTGGGCCGTGGGTCCCGCCACGACGCCCCCTCGGCCTCCCGCGCGGAAGATCCTGTGCGGATTTACTCCGCGACGGTTGGGTTTCGGGAAGCGCTACCGCCCGTAATACACGGGGTTAGTGGGGCTCCGCGCGCACCGGATCCCCTCCCCATGATGCTTCGTGGGGTTTAAATGGGATGCGAGGGTTCCGAGGAGGCCACTCGCCCCGCATCGACGCCCTCTTCCTCCCTGGGCCCAGAGAGAAAGAGCCCGTCCACCTTCGTCTTCTTCTTCTCCGTCGCCGTCGCGCCACCAGCCTTCCCGAGCATCCGCCGCCTGCAGTCATGGCCGGCGGCTCTTCCTCGAAGAAGGCTTCTTCTCACGGAGCTTGGCTCGGCAGTGAGATCTGTGATGGCCGTATCGAGGCGCTCCGCCACCATCGAATGCTTCCCCCGGCCTCTCAGGTGTCGGTGCGGATCCCTGGCGCCGAGACAGCTCCAACACGGGAAGAGGGAGAGATCGTCGTGTTCGACGAGCACTTCTACCGGGGCTTCGGGCTCCCGGCGAGCCCCTTCTTCTCCAACTGGCTTATCTTCTTCGGCCTGCAGCCGTATCACCTGGCGCCGAATGCCATCATATAGCTGTCGACCTTCGTCATCCCGTGCGAGGGCTTCCTGGGGATCGAGCCCCGCCTCGACCTCTGGCAAAGCTTGTTCTTCTTCAAGCAGCAGTCTGTCAAGATGGACAAGTCCGAGCTAGAGAAGCTCGCCGGGCCTCGCCCGATGACGTCGTGCGGAGCCGCACTGGTGCACCATCGTTCGAAGTCCGGCTTCCCCCAGATGCCGCTGCAGGAATCCATCAAGCACTGGCAGAGGGGCTTCTTCTATGTGAAGAATGCCAACCCCGCACACGACGCCCTCAACATGCCCCCGTTCAACATCAATCCTCTAATGAAGTTGAACTGGGGGTGAAGTACCCGAAGCCGATTCCCGAGGTGGCGCAGATCGTCGCGCACCTCGACATCTTGCAGGATCGCGGCCTCCTCGGCCGCGACCTGCTTACCACCATGGTCACTCGCATGATCCTGCTCGTGCAAAGGTGGCCCCATCTGGTCTGCCAGATGAGTGGCCGGTATGACCCCTGCCGGACCTCCACTAAGAGCTTCACCGCCAGCGCGGTGGCACGGGGGGTGAACCAGATTTCCACCGCCCTTATGGACGACACTGGGAACTGGGCGTGGGGGATGGCCCCTTACAGCAGGTCATGTCCGCCTCCGGTGGTAAGCACCTTTCATTGCATCTGTTCTTGGTTGTTTTTTCTTGTAGTTCGCCGTCTTTTTGAGCCGTCCGCCAACTCCATTGCGCAGGTGTTCGAGAAGCTGCAGGCACTCAACCCGCATGCCCCTGACGTGGTCACGTCTGACGCCTCGGAGATCGAGGACGAGGGCATGATCGAGTCCCGTTCTGCCTCCTCCGAAGGTTCGAAGGATGCGCTGGAGTCGGAGGGGACGGAGCCGTCTGGTGAGCATCTGCGGCCCTCCATTGTAGATTGGACGGATGATGACGAGACTCCCTCCTCCCTATCTGATGCAGCCTTCGAGGAAGACTCCGACGGGGTGGAGGAGGTCACCAGCCCGCCTCGAACGCGCGGTCGACGTCATAGGACCGAGGCGGCCGGACTTGACGAGGCGACCCGGAAGAAGGGAAAGGGTGCCACAGCTTCCAGGCCGGCTCCTAAGCGACCGGCGACGGGTCCTCCAGCCGGAACACGAGCAGGCGGCGCTAAGAAGCGTCGTGCTAGTGGCGGCAGGAGGCAGGTGCCCATCGTCACAGGGTAAGGGTTCCCTTCCCTTCTTTTTACTTTGTCTTGTGTGAAGCTTCGTTCCTCAAAATGTCGCTTGGCAGGGAGGCGGAAGGTGTGGAGGAAGACACCGCCTCCGCAGCTGAGCGAGCCGGTTGGGCTGCGGCTGATGCTGCCCGGAAGGAGCTCGAGAAGCGGTCCACCCGCCGGTGGGATGCGGCCGCGGGGAAGACGGCCGAGGGCCAGTCTCGACCCAGTCGGGCTAAGAAGCCGGCGAAGAAGCGTACGAAGGCTAGACATGACCCCTCCACGCGTGCTCGCGTGGAGGAGCCAGCTAGCGAGGCGGCCCCGAGGTGCGCCCCGAGGACCGAGGAGGCCCATCCTTCCGAGCCGGACGCCTTCGCGCCGGTGGATCTTGAGGTGATCCCTGATTCACCTGGGGCCGAGGAAGCGCCCTACGCGCCGGAACTGAACTTGGACGCGCCAGACGTGGCCCCAGATGCGCCAGGGGTGAACATCGATGCGCCGGACGCGACCCATCCACCTCCTGCTGAGGAGGCGGCGCCGACTGGGACGTCGGCGGAGCCGGCCGACATGCCAGCACCTGGAGACGGCACCATCGTCGTCTCCAACCGCGGTCCGGCTGCTCCTGGAGCCGGTCCCAGAGTCGGGAGCCGGCCCATGAAGGCTTGGCGAACGACTAATCTGGAGCGCCAGAAGCTGCCCGCAGGCACCGTGCTCCACGTTGTCCCGGAGATGGTATCGATGTTTGCCAGCAGCCGGTACAAGGTGGACCAGGCGGCCCGCGCGGTGAGCAGCGATCTGGAGCGTTTGGAGGAGCGCACCAGGGTAAGTGCTTCATCTCTGTCTTCGATTTTTTCTTTTCTTCTTCTTGAATCAGTGGGGCACGCCAGCGCACCACTGGGTGTAGCCCCCGAGTGTCGGGTCGGCCGAGCATCGGCCGGACCGAATCTCTTTGAGCTTCTTCTCTTGCTTTGCTTCTTTAGTGGGGGCGTGCTAGCGCACCCACTGGGTGTAGCCCCCGAGAATCGGGCTGGTTATGATTTAACCAGGCCGAATCTTACTTCTGCTTCTTCATTGCTTTGTATGATCTTTATGATGCCCAGGTGCAAGCCTACAACACGCTGCGGGCTCAAAACCAAGCGGCTGATGGCCAGGTTGTCGAGCTTCAGGCCCGGCTTGGCGAGGCTGTCGTGGAGCGAGACGCCGTGCGTGAGGCGGACGGCCGGCTCCAGCAGCAGCTGACTCTTCTCCAGACGGAGAAGAAGGAGCTCGAGGCGGGCCGTCAGGCCGAGCAGGAGCAGCTACGTGCCTCCTTGCAGGAGAAGGACTCCTCCCATACTGCCGACGTGGAGCGTCTTGAGACGCTTCATCTTGAGGAGATCAAGCTCAAGGATGTTGCCTTGAAGGAGAAGGAGGACACCCTAATCCAGAAGCAGTCGCAGCTGGCCAAGGCCCTAGACACGGCGGCGGCCCTCCAGGACGAAGTCGCCCGCCTCACCCAAGCGATCAAGGTGCGGGAGCTTGAGGCCCTGGAGGGCGTCCATGAGACGGATAGCCACTTCGACCGCGAGTCTTGTTTTGTTTTGTCTTGAATTTTCTTTGCCGCCTCCTCTTCTTACTCTTCTTTGCGCCCCTTCCCCTATCTCTGGCCTCTTCCCTGAGACACGGGACGCAGCCAACACGTTCGTCGAGGTGAGCCGCGAGGAGTGTCGCGTGGCCGAGCAGGAGGTAGACGTTACCTTCGGCTGGAGCGTGGAGGAGATCGGGGTGGGCCTCAGAGCCCGCCTGCGTGTCCTGGGCGAGTTCTTGGCTCGGCTCCAGATCGCAGGCTCGTTGATGGTGAAGGCCCTGTGGCCTGACGACGTCGAGCCGACGTCGATGAGCCGGCTCTCCCGCTGGCTTGCGGATGGAGAAGACCGTCTTGAAGCCAGGCGCGCTTCGGCCGCGCGCGCTGGAGCCTACATGGCCCTGCTCTTGGCCAAGTCCTGGTACCAAAACCTGGACTTGGGCAAGCTCGTCGCTCAGTGCGACGGCTTGGAGGTGGAGCTGCATGTCATAGAGGAGGAGCTACGTGTGAGGGCAAGCGACATCGCCTCGTACGCCGCTTGGGATGAGCTCAACTTGGAGCGGGGCGAAGGCGGCAATGTGATCCCTGAGGATCTGCATGGCCTTCAGCCCTATGACGCCGATGGCAGCTCCGACGAGGCGGCCCATGAGGTGGAGAATGTTGCCGCCTCCAGCAGCGAGGCGTATGCCGACTCCTACGCGGACGTAGCCGGAAGCCCTCGCGGAGGAGACGGCGCCACCGCCTCAGGAGCAGCCGACGATGGTGAAGCCACCACTTCAGGAGCAGCAGCCGGGGCGACCGACGTGGCCGCAACCCCTTAGCCGATCCTGTTTTTTTCTTTTTGTTGCCTGCAATTGTCTTGTCAGTCCAACAGTTCCACCCACTGGGTGGTGTAATGAACTTCGTCCGTGGGCCAATGCTTTTTGAATGTATGGATTCAGCATTATATTCGTATTGCCATGCGTCTTGTTTTATATCTTCATCTTTTGATTCCTGTTTGACTTCTTTTTCTCCAACTCCTCTACCCCCCAAGTTTCCACCCCGCCAGCCCGATAGTCGGGAGTCGGTCTGTGACTGGGTCGAGGTTTCTGACTTTGAGAATATAAGACTTAGATTTTTCGAAGCCATCAAGACTTAAAGATTCAGACATAAACCAGCAGAGGCCGGCTAGAATGAGATCGTAAAATAGATCAAGCCAACCCGAGCCGACAACCTTTTTGTAGTCAAACTTTCCATGCATCCGGCCTTACCTGGCGTCGCCTCGCTAGCCGGACAGCCGGGAGCCGGTCTTTAGCTGTTACGAGGTGACCAGGGATCGGTCCGGCATACACTATGTGTTTTTCTACAACATAAGGAAGTCGTCCGGGCGGCTAGCGATCCCCCGAGCTTATTAGAGCCGGCAAGGGGCTCACAGAGTGAGCACCCTAAGTATGAATTTAAAAAGAAGCATATGGCATGCTCTTTTCATTGCATTGATTGGAAATCCCTAAAGAGGGAGAAAGATACATATGTGCATGCTCTTTCCATGTTTGATACTTGCCTTCCAGTAATAGAACGGGCAAAGCAACGCCGCGTTCCATGGACGTTCCGTCTCCTGGCCGGAGTCATCCCTCTTGCGCTTCCTTGGCTTCTGGGCATCGATCAAGTAGTATGCGTTGTTGTGCAATGCCCTACTGATGATGAAGGGTCCCTCCCATGGGGATGAGAGCTTGTGTTGGTCGGCGGTGCGCTGGATTCTTCTAAGCACCAAGTCTCCCTCTCTGAAAGAGAGAGGCTTGATCTTCTTGTTGTGGTAGTACCTCAGCTTCTGTTGATAGATGGCCGTCCGGCTCAAGGCCAGGTCCCTTGCTTCCTCGAGGAGATCAACATCGTCTTCTCTTCCCTCCCTCGCCTCCGTTTTCGTGTACAAGGTGACCCGAGGCGAGTCGAACTCAATATCCGTAGGGATGATGGCCTCGGACCCGTATACCAGAAAGAACAGAGTGAAGCCAATTGACCGGTTGGGCGTGGTGCGGAGACTCCATAGTACAGCCGGCAATTCTTCGATCCAACAACCGGCTGACCTGACAAGTGGTGCCACCAGTCTTGGCTTGATGCCGGCCAGGATTAGGCCGTTGGCCCTCTCCACCTGGCCATTGGACTAGAGATGTGCCACTAACGCCAAGTCGAGCCGGATGCCTACCTTGGAGCAGTAGAGCGCCAGAGCGACCTTAGCAAAGTTAGTGTCGTTGTCGGTGATGATGTTGTGGGGGACGCCATATCGAACAGAGATGTCCGTGATGAACTTGACAGCCGTGGGGCCATCAAGCTTCTTGATGGGCCTAGCTTCGATCCACTTGGTAAATTTGTCAATGACCACCAAGAGGTGAGTCAGGCCACCGCGAGCCGTCTTGAAAGGCCCCACCATGTCCAACCCCCAGACGGCGGAAGGCCATGACAACGGGATGGTTTTGAGGGCCGAAGGCTGCATGTGGCTCTGCGTGCCAAAGAATTGACAGCCCTCGTATTTGTTGACCATGTCCATGGCCTCCTCGAGGGTCGTGGGCCAGTAGAATCTGTGGCGGAATGCCTTGGCCACCAGGGTTCTAGAGGCGGCATGATACCCGCACTCCCCCTGGTGAATGTCTCTGAGGATCTCATGTCCCTTTTCCGATTCGACACAGCGCTCGAACACGCCAGTCATGCTACGCAGAACCAGCTCGCGATTGATGATGGCATAGGCTATAGATTTGCGCTGGATCTGCCTCGCCTCCGCCTCGTCTTGAGGAAGTTCGCCACGAAGGAGGAAGGCCAGGATGGGTTGAGCCCATGACGGATCTGGCATAATGGATGGCTCCGTCTCGACCTGACTATCACGGGCTTCTACATCCCCCGCGCTTGATGAAGCAGTAGTCGTGGGCTCGAGACACGGTGTCTCTGATGCCGCCGTGGTAGCCGGCTCGTCGTCTACCTCCATGACGTCCACCCACTGGGTGTCGAGACGACAGGATTCGGGGCAGGGCGGAGCCGAATTTGTTGTTGTAGCCGGCGAAGTAGTCGTAGCCAGCGAAATGGTTGTAGCCGGTGCTGCAATTGGAGTCAGCAGAGCCAGCGTAGCCGGCACAGGAGCTGTAGCCGGTGTAGCTGGTGGAGCCGACAGTGCTTGCACCGAAGAATCAGCCGGCACGAAGATCGATGCCGACTCCGAAGACGGCCTGATAGACGGCTTGTGGAGTTGCTCGAGGGAGATGCCGGCTGGGATAGCCTGTCTCATGGAGCCAATCTGGACCAATGTATCGGTCGCCTCGTTGTTCGCCCTAGGAACGTGGTGGAACTCGCAACCCTCGAAGGGGCCGCTGAGCTGCTAGATGAGGAAGCGGTAGCTTGCCATGTTGGCGTCCCATTCCCCAGAAACTTGCTGCACCACAAGGTCTGAGTCGCCGAAGCAGATGAGCCGTCGGATGCCAATCTCCTTGGTGAGCCAGAGGCCATGAGCGAGTGCTTCGTATTCGGCGACATTGTTGGAGGCGGTGAAGTGGATCTAGAGAGCATACTTGAGCTGGTCTCCTTTCAGAGACGTCAAGACGATGCCGGCTCCTAGACCAGTCTGCATCTTCGAGCCGTCGAAGTGCATCCGCCAATGCGTGGAGTCTAGAGGTGGCGGCTCAAACTGGGTTTCGGCCCAGTCGACCAGGAAGTCGGCCACCACCTGAGATTTGATGGCGGTGCGAGGCTCGTAGCGGATATCGTGGTTCGCCATGGTGATGGACCACTTGGCGATCCTGCCAGTTGCATCGCGGTTGCCTGATACGTCTCCAACGTATCTATAATTTTTTATGATTTCATGCTATTATCTTGTCAAACTTTGGATGTTTTGCATGCCTTTTATATATTTTTTGGGACTAACTTATTAACTCAGTGCCAAGTGCGAGTTCCTGTTTTTTCCATGTTTTTGACCCCTTTCAGAGGAGATTTTGAAATGGAGTCCAAACGGAAGAAAATCCCTGAAAAGTTTTTTTTGGAACGGAAGAAGATCGGGGAGCTTGGGAGCCAAGGCAGGGGAGCCCTAGGGGCCCCACAAGCCCCAACCCCGTGGCCAGGGGGGCCGCACCATCCAGGCTTGTGGGCCCCCTGGACGCCCTTTGCCCTAGGACTTTCACCTATATATTCCCATAAATTCCAGAAAAAATCAGGAGATCCACGAAAGTACTTTTCCGCCGCCGCAAGCTTTTGTCTCTGCAAGATCCCATCTGGGGCACGTTCTGGTGCCCTGCCTCTGGACCCAGGGCCTAGGCCGGGTCCCGTCACCAGTAATCACCATCATTACGTCAGGCGGGGCCTCGCACGTGGCGCCTTTTCAGCGACCTACGACGAAGCCGAGGCATCGCTTCGAAGCCAGCCGGTTTCGGAGCCTACGCTCCCCGTCACGAACAGCGGCAGAAATACCAAGGCAAATCATCAAGCCGGTGAGGCCGCCCGTCCACAAACGGCAGGCCTCTCCAGCTTCGAGGACTACTGTCGGGGGGATAACCCTGGGGTAGGCTTATCAAGCCTGCTCCTTCATTTCCTGCCCAAAGGATATGAACAAATACAGTTTCCCAAGGCCCAAGTCTTATGGCCGGCTAGGCTGCGCCTACCGGCTGGAGGACGAGGCGGCCAACTCTCTGGCCGGCCAGGCAACCCCTGCCGGCTAGAGTCGAGACGGTTACCTCTTCCTGACCGTCCTGGTCAAGCCAGCCGGCTAGGAACGAGGCGGCCGTGCCCAAGCCGGCTAGCCAAGTAGGCTAGCCGGCCGGGGATCACAAGTCACATCAGATTATAGGTCATGATGAGAACTTACGATTAAAGGTAGCTACGTGTCAGCAAAGGTACTGGATCGGAGTGCCCGACAGGTACGAGCGTCGGCGGCCACGCCGCTGACCTACCCCGGCTCTGATCCATCACCTAGCATAGTGTCGGACCGTCACACTCCCACTACATTACTGCACTCGGCGTGGGGAACAGTGGAGGCGGTCGTACTACCTGCCCATGACGAATCTTGCTGGACGACGCTCGACGTACAGCGCGTGCTCGGCGTCAACCTTACGCGAGAGACTCATTGACCAGCCGACGGGTCCCATCGCTAATCGAGACCATGCAGCCGGCGGGCCCCTCAAGCGACAAGACAAGACTCTCATGGGCCCTTGGTCAGTCGGCGAGGCTGCCAGCCGGGTCCCACTCTTATACCCTTTATCCATATTGTAGGCCGGCTGGTTCGTCTATAAAACCCCCCGGTCACCCTCCATGCAGGAGGACGGTCGAATAACACTTCACATCCACCAACCACATAGAGAGAGGCAGAGACGAGTCGGCTGCTCCCCTGTTCCTCCTCCCAACACAGCTCCAGGAGCAACCTGGTAATGCATTCATACACATGAAACACTCCGGCAGGACTAGGGGTCTTATCATTACGGAGAGCCCTGAACCTGGGTACATCGTGCGTTCCATGCTTGTACCAACCTCGTTCCCAGCGCCCTCCTTTGTCCCTTCGGTTCTCACCGACTTTAGCCTACCTATGGCATATGTTGTGAGTATTCACCGACACATGGATTGCATCAAGGAAATGCATTCAATCAAGGAGCAACTATCATAATTGAATTCCTTAAAATGCAAAGTAGTAATTTCATTACTACTCAAAGTTTTAATATCTTCTACTCCACTTTCAATGATTTTAGCATCAAGATAGATGGACTCCAAATCATTGGGGCGTTTTTCAACCAAAGTGGATTCATATCCAGCGCCATATTATTAGGTTTGACACAAGAAAACAAAGATTCAATGGGAGTCACACCAAGCACTTTAAGATCTTCGTGATTTTCATCACAAATTTCAGGTTTAGCAGCCATTTTATTGACTAAGGTAGCCTGTTTATCAGAAATCTGGCCTACCAACATTTCAAGACGAGCAAACTGAGAATTTAGCGCAAGGAATTCTTTGGCCATATTATCAACTTCTTTATTCATAAAGGCCAAAAAAGAATTTTGCTCCTTCAGTTCCCTACGGAAGTAACTGTTATAATCAAACTGTGTAGACATGAAGCCTTTAACACTAGTTTCAATCTCTTCCAACCTCGCATAGTAAGCATCAAAATCCCTTGGTTGGGCCATACAGGACTTAGCAGGTAGACAAGCGATCAGAAAGCAAGCGAGAGAAAAGGGGCAAACGAAAAAGGAAAATATTTTTGTAAATTTTTGTTTTTCAGAAGTGGGGGAGAGGAAAACGAGAGCCAAAAAAATAAATGCAAGAGATGAGTTTGTGACACTTACTTGGATGAGTTATTGACTTGATCCTCCCCCGCAACGGCGCCAGAAATTCTTCTGCTACGGCGACAGAAATCTTCTGTCGTCTCTTGAGCTTGCGTTGGTTTTTTCCCTTAAAGAGGAAAGGGCGATGCAGCACAGGAGCAGTAAGTATTTCCCTCAGTTTGAGAACCAAGGTATCAATCCAGTAGGAGAATCGCGTCAAGTCCATAGTACCTGCACAAACACAAAAGAGCTTGCCCAACGCTATAAAGGGGTTGTCAATCCCTTCAAGATTGATTGCAAAGTGAGAACTGAAGCCAGAAAGTGCAACGAAGTAAAAGTGTAAGGCTGAAAATATGATGTGAAGTAGACCCGGAGAGCATAGTGTTCACTAGAGGCTTCTTTCAAAAGTCATGACGATATCTAAGGCAATGATCATACATATAGGCATCACGTCCGAGACAAGTAGACCGATACTTTCTGCATCTACTACTATTACTCCACACATCGACCGCTATCCAGCATGCATCTAGTGTATTGAGTTCATGACGAACAGAGTAACGCCTTAAGGAAGATGACATGATGTAGAGGTATAAACTCAAACCAATGATGAAAACCCCATCTTTTTACCCTTGATGGGAACAACACGATGCGTGCCTCGCTACCCCTTCTGTCACTGGGTGAGGTCACCGCACGGTATGAACCCAAAACCAAGCACTTCTCCCATTGCAAAAATCATAGATCAAGCTGGCTAAACAAAACCCACAACTCGAAGAGAATTACAAGGATATGAAATCATGCATATAAGAGATCAGAAGAAACTCAAATAAGATTCATAGATAATCTGATCATAAATCCACAATTCATCGGATCTCGACAAACACACCGCAAAAGAAGATTACATCGGATAGATCTCCATGAAGATCATGGAGAACTTTGTATTGAAAATCCAAGAGAGAGAAGAAGCCATCTAGCTACTAGCTATGGATCCGAAGGTCTATGGTGAACTACTCACGCATCATCGGAGAGGTCATCACTACTTGAAAAAGTGCTATAGGTAATATAGACACCAATGACGCACCAGACAAGTGGTGCGCCACTACTATATAGCAGTGGCGCACCATGTGCAGGTGCGCCATTAGTGTGATGGACACTAATGGCGCACCACACACACGGTGCGCCACTACTAACAAACTTTTTTTTTCCAAAAGTACTAATGGCGCACCGAACCAGAGTACGCCACTACTAGTTTTACTAGTAATGACGCACCAATCATCCAGCACTATTATAATTTTTTTTTTTTTGCAAAAGTGATGCGCCATTAGTAGTTTTGAAAAAAAAACATCTCTCTGCTCCTATCGCGACCGCCGCCTCCTCCTCATCCGCGTCGCAAACCCTCGTCCAATCCGCCGAATCCCGCGACCAAGGTAGGCATCCGCCCTGGTTCTCGATCGATTCCTCATCGGCCTTCGTCGAATCAGGGGTTTGGCCCGGTCGATTAGGTGTTCCGACCCGAATCATCGTGGGGATTTTCTCGGGTTCTTATCGGTCTCGATTCGGTTGGATCGGTCGATTGATCGGTGCGTTTCTCGTGGTTGGGCTGTGTTGTTGATCTGGTAGCTCGGTGCTTGCAGGAATCCAAGGTAGATCGATGGCGAAGAGCTCGTTCAAGCTGGAGCACCCGCTCGGTTCGTCTCGTCTTCTCATGCTCCCCTGCTTTGCTGCGTCCTCTGACCGGTGCGTGCGTCTCCCTCGCCCGGCCACCCCAGGGTTGCAGGGGAAGAGGATGGTCGACGACGACGGCGGCGTCTCGCGGCGGGCCACCTTCGGCGAGCTGCTGACGGAGGCGCAGGAGCTCGACGCGCTCTGCGAGGCGGACGTCGGCGTCCTCGTCTTCGACAGCGCCGGCAGGCAGATCGACTACTGCAGCCCCCGCACCAGGTCCGCCCGTTCCCTTCCTCGATCCGATCCCCTTCTCCCAGTCTCTCGACGCATTCCGGTCGCGCGCTGCTGATTTCGGATACCCCGTCACGCCCGTTTCCATTTCGATTCGATCGATCCTGAAGTGCCCTGGATCTTCATTTCCTTGTTAATTTCTACTCATGTGTTAATGTGTGTAGTGACTCGTTCTTGAAAAGTGAAATTCTACATTATGTTCCGATGAACTTAGCAATTGCTCGATCTTCATTTCCTGGCGTGCGCACTTGATTTCTGTGGAAAAGACAAGAAGATGAGAGCGAACTTTGGCATGCCATCGTACGTCCGATGATATGCGTTTTTAATTTAGATTAGGATTCACGGTCACTTGGTCAGATTCAGTTCCTACTGTACCTAATTTAGACCTTAGTATGAACACCCAAAATTTCACCTGTCATCGATCAGTCACAAGTAATTCGCCATCAATTGGTTCTTAAACAACTACTGTACGTACTAGTCGCCCGGCATTCCTCATTAAATGACTACATGCATAATCGTAGCATGACCTGAACAACACCCGGTGACTGAAACTTGTACATGATGCATAATTATGTACTCTTACTTGTCTATAACTCTACATATATCCACTGTAAAATATTACTGGTATATATATGAGGTATACTGCTGACAAACTCATTCGCTTGTCATTTGTTAAGTTGGAGCGAGCTAACGCAGCGCTACAAGAGCATTAGCAACAACAAGTTCCAGGGGATAAATCGTGATGATGACCATCAGGTTAATGAACAAACAGTCACACGTAGTCCCGTACTAGCTACAGAATACAAATACATCTTTTCTCTGTTCTTTGTTACTTAAGCATGAAGCCAAACTTAAAACATCACAATAATTGATAACACTTGAGGGACAAGTTTATGTTTTCTATAAGGCACAATGTACACCCATTGTTTATACTTTAGTCCAGTGCCCTGATTAGTTTCGTATGTGTGGGATGACCATTTTACCAAAAGAGAGAAGCATTTGTACTAGGTTACAAACTACAATTTACTTTAGGATATTCCCTACTTTCCTTTTTAAAAAGGTTAGTACAATACAAACCAGCTGAAGAATCAGCTAGCCTGTAAGTAGCTAGGGCAACTGAATACAAATCATCAAAATAGTAAATCTCGCTACAACAACAGAGGATTACAGTTGTGATAGCCCCAAAGAGATTTGTGTCCTCTGTCTTCCACTGTCTGCAGTAAATTTTAGAACCCACAAATTTTATTTGTGCTCTAGGACTCGTTACTTGTGCTTGTGCAGGATTGGGTACAACATGATCACTGACGCAGAGGAGAAGGGGTTCATCGTTCCACGCAAGGTCGGTAAAATCGACCCCTGCCCCACTTTTGGTGCTTCCCCTGTTTTGTGCTCATGCAATTTGGGAATGGTTTGGTGTCAGGAACGATGATTTGCGCCTCCTGAATGTAAATTGTTCCCTGTGATTTTGCTATGTACCGGCTTCAGTTAGTTCAGTAGAGGACACAGGTCAAGGGAATTCAGCATCTCCTCTACTAGTCTCTTCTAATTGGGTTAAGTAATCAAAACGTATACAAAAGAAATGAAGGAATTGCCTCGTTCGGCGCTAGGAATTTTTCGCACTTCTTTTCAGAGTTGCCATACCATACAATCTCTATTAGAAATAAGAATTATACAGTGCATAAGGCATTGATTTTGCAGTACTATTTGTTCTCTCCTGCACTAGCACCTAGTTGCTTGACTTGCACAGCTGCTTTGCGATGGCATTTACGTGAACCCTTCATCAACATATTGGTTCAGCTTTCACCTGAACCAAGTAGTAGTAATTTGGAGCCTCTTTGTTTAACACTGTACTTCATGATCCCTTTCATGCATGGTGATATGATTTGCTGCCCTCTATTTGGCGCTAGGAATTTTTCGTGTTTCGTTTCAGGGTTGCCAGTTGACCAGTTCTACTAGAGTTATATATATTCCACGGTGGTTGTAACCTATGGCTCATTTATTTGCTCATTATTTGTAGTATAATTCATTTTCTCCTGCACCTAGTTGTTTGACTTGTCCAGCTGCTCTGCGTAAGCATTTACGTCAACCCCTTTACCAACATGTTGGTTCAGCTTTCAACTTACACCTGAACCAAGTATATTAATCTAGAGCCTCTCTATTTAATACTTCACCACGCCTTCCATGAATCATGATGTGCTGCCCCTTATTTGCAATCTTAAAAAATAATTGTGCACCTAGCCATTAGCAGGCACTTCCTGCAAACTTTCAGTAAAGCTATGTTTACTAAAAAAATCAGATAGCTGCTATCTGATTTTGCTGATGTTTTCTTCTACATGTGAATGGTTTCGAGAGTGTGCTGATTGAGCCAACCAGTGGCAACACAGGCATTGGGCTGGCCTTCATGGCTGCTGCCAAGGGTTACAGACTTGTACTCACGATGCCCGCCTCCATGAGTATGGAGAGGAGAATCATCCTGAAGGCTTTTGGTGCTGAGCTGATCCTCACAAACCCACTTTTTGGAATGAAAGGAGCTGTCCAAAAGGCCGAAGAGCTGGCAGCAAAGACACCCAATTCATACATCCTTCAGCAATTCGAGAATGCTGCTAACCCAAAGGTGTAGCATAATTTTAACATTTATATCTAGAGAACGTCTTTATGCCGGTGTTTGATGTTTGCCTCAGAGTTCCGAGTTCTCAGGTTTTAAACATTTCGTGCAGATTCACTATGAGACAACCGGACCTGAAATCTGGAAAGGCACAGGAGGAAAGATCGATGGCCTTGTTTCTGGCATTGGGACAGGTGGTACCATTACTGGATCTGGAAAATACCTCAGAGAGAAAAATCCTAATATCAAGGTAAGCATCAGAAAACATTTTGTATGCTACAATGTTTGCTGCCAGCGATGACTAACCAACATCTCTTCCTGTATGAGAAATAGTATCTGTCTGTATGGAAGGATTTCAAACACTCTCCAGCCTGCTTGGTGCTTATGATATAGGATGTATCCTCTACTCCTATCTATTTATCAATAGAAATATCTATGCTTTTCAAGTGTTGTAATTTGCTAGAGGTTGCTCTTTTCGCCTCTGCATCACTAGCATTGTTGCTCAAAACATGTAAGTAGAGATCATTTGACCCATTTGAAGATCAAATTTATAATTAGAGACCATTCTTGAAGATCTTCATGATTTAGAGTGTTAAATTTGACATGTTGATGATTTCATTTTGTAGGTTGCCACGCGGATGCTCTTTGGACTACGATATGTACATGAAGGCATTTGTTTTAGTGCCAAATATTACTTACTAATGCCCTCAAAGTATCGTTGTGTATTATATTTGCTATGGAGCTATTTATGTATGGATGCTATGCAACTATATGTATATATGGATGCTATGGAATTTTGGATGTATGGATGTTATGGAATTTTGATATATGGATCATGAAATTTGTTATGCAACTTTGCATATATGTTATGTGTTGTGGATCAGTAAAACTATTGGGCACATATTATGTATTATATATTTGATATATATGTTATGTGCTGTTGAATTTGTGGTTTTGAAACAAAACATATATATGTCAGAATAGCAGATACTAATGAAGCATCATGGGCTATACTAATGTCGCACTGTCTGGTGCGTCATTAGTATATATGCCCTGGGAGGCATACTAATGGAGCACCATGGGCTATACTAATGGCGCACTGCCTGGTGCGTCATTAGTATATATGCCCTGGGAGGCATACTAATGGAGCACCATGGGCTATACTAATGGCGCACTGCCTGGTGCGCCATTAGTATACCAGATACTAATGACGTGATGCTAGTGGCGCACCTGTAGTGCGCTATTAGTAGCCAAAACAGGTGCGCCACTAGCAGGCCTTTTCCTAGTAGTGCATGGTGTTGATGAAGAACAACTCCGTATCCAAATCCCCCCTTCGGCAGGGCACCAGAACGTGCCTCAGATGGGATCTTGCGAAGACAGAAGCTTGCGGCGGCGGATAAGTATTTTCGTGGATCTCCTGATTTTTTTCTGGGATTTTAGGGAATATATAGGCGAAAAACCTAGGGCAGAGGAGGCCCAGGGAGCCCACAAGCCACGGAGGCGCGACCCCCGTGGCCGCGGCTAGGGGGCTTGTGGGGTCCCTCGTGGCCCTCTGCCTTGGTTCTCAAGTCTCCCGATCGTCTTCTGTTTCAGAAAAAATCTTTCTGAAAGTTTCGTTCCGTTTGGACTCCGTTCAAAATCCTCCTCTCAAAAGGGTAAAAAACACGGAAAAAACAGGAACTGGCACTTGGGACTGAGTTAATAAGTTAGTCCCAAAAAAGATATAAAAGGCATACAAAACATCCAAAGTTTGACAAGATAATAGCATGAAACCATCAAAAATTATAGATACGTTGGAGATGTATCATTGGTGAGTGTGTGTGTAATCTGTTGACCGACCCCCTGCATGGAGGGGGACCGGGGGTTTTATAGACGAACCCACCGGCCTACAATATGGATAAAGGGTACAAGAGTGGGGGCCGGCTGGCCAGGGCCCCACCAGGGTCTTGTCTTGTCGCTTGAGGGGCCCGCCGGCTTCAAGGTCCCGTCTGGCTGTGGGACCCGCCGGCTAGCCAATGGAGCTCTCACGTAAGGTTGACACACGACACGTATGGTACTTCCGGCGTCGTCCAGCGAGATTCGTCATGGGTAGACGGTACGACCGCCTCCACTGTTCCCACGCCGAGTGCAGTAATGGAGTGGGAGTTTGACGGTCGACACTGTGCTGGGTGATGGATCAGAGCCGGGGGGAGGTCAGCGGCGTGGCCACCGATGCTGGTACCCGCCGTGCACTCCGATCCAGTACCTTTGCTGACGCGTAGCCACCTTTAATCGTAGGGTCTCGTCATGACCTACGATCTGATGTGACTTGAGATCCCTGGCCGGCTAGCCCGCGAGGCTAGCCGGCTTGGGCATGGCCGCCTCGTTTCTAGCGAGCTAGCTTGGCCTAGGCGGCCAGGAAAAGGTAGCCGGCTTGCTTCTAGCCGGCAGGTGTTACATGTCCGGCCAGAGAGTTAGCCGTCTCGCCCCCTAGTCGGTAGGTGTGGCCTAGCCGGCCAGAGGACTTGGGCCTTGCAGAATGGTTCTTGGTCATTCCTTTGGGGCCGGAGATAAAGGAGAAGGCTCGTTGAGCCTACCCCGGGGTTATCCCCCGACGCAATCCCTTAATGCAAAAGAACATCACTTTATATTGCCCCTTGTGATAAAGAACTTTGTTATGCAGTCCGTCGCTTTTACTTCTTCTATATCACAAGTTCGTATAAAGTTTATTTTCCTCGCACTAATAAACCACACATATTTAAAAAGCAATTTTTATTACTTGCACCGATGACAACTTATTTGAAGGATCTTACTCAATCCATAGGTAGGTACATATGGTGGATGCTCAAGGCAAACTGGGTTAAAGGTTTTTGGATGCACAAGTAGTATCTCTACTTGGTGCAGGAGTTTATGACTAATATGAGGTGGAAGCAAGCGACACATGTTGGAGGATCTACAACCATATAACTTTTATTCGGAAATAAGCAAACATAACTCATTACGTTGTCTTCCTTGTCCAACATCAACCTTTTGGCATATGATATTTTAATGAGTGCTCACAATCACAAAAGATGTCTAAGATAATATATTTATATGTGAACCTCTCTTTCTTTATTACTTCCTCATAATTGCAACAATGACCAATATCTTTGTTTGTCAACCCACAACAAATTTCAATCGACATACTTTTTATATGTAAAGTCATCACTCCTCATAAGATCATTATGCATGTTCTTTTGATTTTATTCTATGCTTCTTTCTATTTCTTTTTCTTAAGATCATATGGCAAGCAAGAAAATCCCTTGACTCAAAACTACTCTTTATTATATAACTCTCGGACTTCATTACATAGGGGGAACAAAAAGAAAAATCAAACTAGATCACACTAAAACATTATTCTACTAGATCAAGATATAACTAAAAGGATCGAATGAAGAAAAATAAAAAAGTAAAAATGTGTGATGGTGATACGATACCGGGGCACCTCCCCCAAACTTGGCATAAGCCAAGGGGTGTGCCCATAATTGTTATTATTATATTTCATGTTTAAAGATAATTGTTTATTATCCATGCTATAATTGTATTGAATGAAAACATAGATACATGTGTGGATACATAGACACAACAATGTCCCTAGCAAGCCTCTAGTTGGCTAGCCAGTTGATCAAGGATAGTCAAGGTTTTCTCGCTATGTGCAAAGTGTTGTTGCTTGATAACTGGATCACATCATTAGGAGAATCATGTGATGGACTAGACCCAAACTATGAATGTAGCATATTGATCGTGTCGTTTTATTGCTATAGTTTTCGTGTCAAGTATTTGTTCCTATGACCATGAGATCATGTTGGAAATATGCCCTAGAGGCAATAATAAATTAGCTATTATTATATTTCTTAGTTCATGATAATCGTTTATTATCCATGCTATAATTGTATTGATTGGAAACACAATACTTGTGTGGATACATAGACAAAACACTGTCCCTAGTAAGCCTCTAGTTGACTAGCTCGTTGATCAAAGATGGTCAAGGTTTCCTGGCCATAGGCAAGTGTTGTCACTTGATAACGGGATCACATCATTAGGAGAATCATGTGATGGACTAGACCCAAACTAATAGACGTAGCATGTTGATCGTGTCATTTTGTTGCTACTGTTTTCTGCGTGTCAAGTATTTGTTCCTATGACCATGAGATCATATAACTCACGGACACTGGAGGAATGCTTTGTGTGTATCAAACGTCGCAACGTAACTGGGTGACTATAAAGATGCTCTACAGGTATCTCCGAAGGTGTTCGTTGAGTTAGTATAGATCGAGACTGGGATTTGTCACTCCGTGTGACGGAGAGGTATCTCGGGGCCCACTCGGTAATACAACATCACACACAAGCCTTGCAAGCAATGTAACTTAATGTAAGTTGCGGGATCTTGTATTACGGAACGAGTAAATAGACTTGCCGGTAAACGAGATTGAAATAGGTATGCGGATACTAACGATCGAATCTCGGGCAAGTAACATACCGAAGGACAAAGGGAATGACATACGGGATTATATGAATCCTTGGCACTGAGGTTCAAACGATAAGATCTTCGTAGAATATGTAGGATCCAATATGGGCATCCAGGTCCCGCTATTGGATATTGACCGAGGAGTCTCTCGGGTCATGTCTACATAGTTCTCGAACCCGCAGGGTCTGCACACTTAAGGTTCGACGTTGTTTTATGCGTATTTGAGTTATATGGTTGGTTACCGGATGTTGTTCGGAGTCCCGGATGAGATCACGGACGTCACGAGGGTTTCCGGAATGGTCCGGAAACGAAGATTGATATATAGGATGACCTCATTTGGTTACCAGAAGGTTTTCGTGCATTACCGGAAAAGTTTCGGGCTCATCGGTAGTGTACCGGGAGTGCCGGGAGGGGTGCCGGGGACCATCGGGAGGGGTGTCATGGCCCAAGGGGTCTCATGGGCTATGGGAAGAGATAAACCAGCCCCTAGTGGGCTGGAATAAGTTCCCACTAAGGCCCATAAGGTTTGAGAAGGAAAAAACACAAGGTGGAAAGAGTTTCCAAGTGGGAAGGTGGAATCCTACTCCAAGTAGGATTGGAGTAGGACTCCTCCACCTCCAATTTCGGCCAAACCTTTAGGTTTTGAGGCTGCCTCCTCCCCTCCCTCCCACCTATATATACGGAGGTTTTAGGGCTGATTTGAGACGACTTTTCCACGGCAGCCCGACCACATACCTCCACGGTTTTTCCTCTAGATCGCGTTTCTGTGGAGCTCGGGCGGAGCCCTGCTGAGACAAGGTCATCACCAACCTCCGAAGCGCCGTCACGCTACCGGAGAACTCTTCTACCTCTCCGTCTCTCTTGCTGGATCAAGAAGGCCGAGATCATCGTCGAGCTGTACGTGTGCTGAACGCGGAGGTGCCGTCCGTTCGGTACTAGATCGTGGGACTGATCGCGGGATTGTTCGCGGGGCGGATTGAGGGATGTGAGGACGTTCCACTACATCAACCGCGTTCACTAACGCTTCTGCTGTACGATCTACAAGGGTACGTAGATCACTCATCCCCTCTCGTAGATGGACATCACCATGTTAGGTCTTCGTGCGCGTAGGAATTTTTTGTTTCCCATGCGACGTTCCCCAACAGTGGTTAAATAGCAATTCATATATCTCCGTTGTGGTGTTTGCGTAAGTAAGATGCGATCCTACTAGATACCCATGGTCACCACGTAAAACATGCAACAACAAAATTAGAGGACGTCTAACTTGTTTTTGCAGGGTATGCTTGTGATGTGATATGGCCAACGATGTGATGTGATATATTGGATGTATGAGATGATCATGTCGTAATAGTTAATATCGACTTGCACGTCGATGGTACGGCAACCGACAGGAGCCATAGGGTTGTCTTTATAACTAACGTTTGTGCTTGCAGATGCGTTTACTATTTTGCTAGGAAGTAGCTTTAGTAGTAATAGCATGAGTAGCACGACAACCCCGATGGCGACACGTTGATGGAGATCATGATGATGGAGATCATGGTGCTACGTCGGTGACAAGAAGATCGTGCCGGTGCTTTGGTGATGGAGATCAAGAAGCACGTGATGATGGCCATATCATGTCACTTATGAATTGCATGTGATGTTAATCCTTTTATGCACCTTATTTTGCTTAGAATGACGGTAGCATTATGAGGTGATCTCTCACTAAAATTTCAAGACGAAATTGTGTTCTCCCCGACTGTGCACCGTTGCTATAGTTCGTCGTTTCGAGACACCACGTGATGATCGGGTGTGATAGACTCAACGTTCACATACAACGGGTGCAAAACAGTTGCGCACGCGGAACACTCGGGTTAAGCTTGACGAGCCTAGCATATGCAGACATGGCCTCGGAACACATGAGACCGAAAGGTCGAGCATGAATCGTATAGTTGATATGATTAGCATAGAGATGCTTACCACTGAAACTATTCTCGACTCACGTGATGATCGGACTTGAGATAGTGGATTTGGATCATGTACCACTCAAATGACTAGAGAGATGTACTTTTTGAGTGGGAGTTCCTAAGTAATATGATTAATTGAACTAATTGTCATGAACATAGTCTAATGGTCTTTGCGAATTACGATGTAGCTTGCGCTATAGCTCTACTGTTTTTATATGTTCCTAGAGAAAATTTAGTTGAAAATTGATAGTAGCAAAGTTTGCAGACTGAGTCTGTAAAACCGAGGATTGTCCTCGTTACTACGCAGAAGGCTTATGTCCTTAATGCACCACTCGGTGTGCTGCACCTCGAGCGTCGTCTGTGGATGCTATGAACATCCGACATACACGTTTCTGATGACTACACGATAGTTCAGTGCAAAATACTTAATGGCTTAGAAGCAAGGCGCCGAAAACGTTGTAAAACGTCACGGAACATAAGTGATGTTCTAAAGAGATGAAATTGTGATTTCATGCTTGTGCCCTTGTTAAGAGGTACGAGACCTCCAACAAGATTCTTTGTCCACAAAGTAAAGGAGAAAAGCTCAATCGTTGAGCGTGTGCTCAGATTGTGTGAGTACGACAATCACTTGAATCAAGTGGGAGTTAATCTTCCAGATGAGATAGTGATGGTTCTCCAAAGTCACTGCCACCAAGCTGTGAGAGCTTCGTGATGAATTATAACATATCAAGGATAGAGACAATTATCCTTGAGCGATTCGCGATGTTTGACACTGCGAAAGTAGAAATCAAGAAGGAGCGTCAATAGTTGATGGTTTGTAAAACCACTAAGTTTCAAGAAAGGCAAGGGCTAGAAGGGATACTTCGTGAAACGGCAAAACAGTTGCTGCACTAATGAAGAGACCCAAGATTAAACCCAAACCCGAGACTAAGTGCTTCTGTAATGAGGGGAACAGTCACTGAGGCGGAGCAACTCTAGATACTTGGTAGATAAGAAGGCTGGCGAAAGTCGAAAGAAGTGTATTTGATATACATGATGTTGATGTGTACTTTACTAGTACTCCTAGTAGCATGAGGGTATTGGATACCGGTTCGGTTGCTAAGTGATTAGTAACACGAAATGAAAGCTACGGCATAAACGGAGACTAGCTAAAGGCGAGGTGGCAATACGTGTTGGAAGTGTTTCCAAGGTTGATATGATCAAACGTCGCACGCTCCCTCTACCATCGGGATTGGTGTTAAACCTAAATAATTGTTATTTGGTGCTTGCGTTAAGCATGAACATGATTGGATCGTGTTTATTGCAATATGATTATTCATTTAAAGAGAATAATGGTTACTCTATTTTCTTGAATAATCACCTTCAATGGTTTACTGAATCTCGATCGTAGTGTTACACATGTTCATAGTATTGGTGCCAAAAGATACGAGTTAATGATGATAGTACCACTTGCTTGTGGCACTGCCGCTTGAGTCATGTTAGTATAAATTGCATGAAGAGGCTCCATGCTGATGGATCTTTGTACTCACCTGATTTCGAATCACTAGTGACATGCAAATCATACCACATGAGCAAGGCCTTGTTTTCATTGAGATGAAATAAGATAGTAACTTGTTGGAAGTGATACATTTTGATGTATGCAATCCAATGGGTGCTGATGCACGCAGTGGATATCATTATGTTCTTACTTCACTGACGATTTGAGTAGATACAAGAGTATTTACTTAATGAATCACAAGTCTGAAATGTTGAAAAGTTCAAATCCGTTTCAGAGTGAAGTTCGTCATAACAAGAGGATGAACTGTCTACGATATGATCATAGAAATGAATATCTGAGTTACGAGTTTTGGTACGCAGTTAAGACAATGTGGAAATTGTTTCGCAGTTCATGCCACCTGGAACATCATAGTGTGATAATGTGTCTGAACGTCATAGCCACGCACTATTTGGTATGGTGCATACTATGATGTCTCTTATCGAATTACCACTATCGTTTATGGGTTATGCATTAGATACAACCGCACTCACTTTAAATAGGGCACCGCGTATTTCCGTTGAGATGACACAGTATAGACTCAGGTTTAGAGAAATCTAAACTGTCGTTTCTTGAAAGTTTGGGGCTTCTACACTTATGTGAAAAAGTTTCAGTCTGATAAGCTCGAACCCAAAGCGGATAAATGCTTCTTCACAAAGTATCCAAAACAGTTGGGTACATCTCCTATCTCAGATCCGAAAGCAAAGTGTTTGTTTCTAGAAACGGATCCTTTCTCGAGGAAAGGTTTCTCTCGAAAGAATTGAGTGGGAGGGTAGTAGAACTTGATGAGGTTATTGAACCATCACTTCAACCAGTGTGTAGCAGGGCGCAGGAAGTTGTTCATGTGGCGCCTACACCAATTGAAGTGGAAGCTGATGATGATGATCATTGAGCTTCGAATCAAGGTACTACAAACCTCGTAGGTCGACAAGGTCGCGTACTGCTGCAAAGTAGTACGGTAACCCTGTCTTGGAGGTCATGTTGTTGAGAAACAGTGAACCTACGAGTTATGGAGAAAGCGATGGTGGGCCCAGATTCCGACAAATGGCTGGAAGCCATGAAATCCGAGAGAGGATCCATGTGTGAAAACAAAGTGTAGACTTTGGTAGAACTACTTGATGGTCATAGGACTATTGAGTAGAAATGGATCTTTAAAAGAAGACAGACGATGATGGTGATAAGTCACTATTAAGAAAAGCTCGACTTGTCGCAAAGATGTTTTCGACAAGATCAAACAGTTGACTATGATGAGACTTTCTCACTCGTAGCGATGCTAAAGGTCTGTTAGAATTATGTTAGTTGTTGATGCATTATTTATGAAATATTGCACGTAGGATGTCAAAACATTGTTTTCTCGACGGTTTCCTTGAGCAAACATTGTATGTGATACAACCAGAAGGTTTTGTCGATCCTAAAGATACTAGCAAATATGCAAACTCCAGCGATCCTTCAATGGACTGGTGCAAGCATCTCGGAGTTGGAATATACACTTTGATGAGATGATCAAAGATTTTGGGTTTGTACAAGGTTTATGAGAAACTTGTATTTCCAAAAAAGTGAGTGGGAGCACTATAGAATTTCTGATAGGTATATGTGGTTGACATATTGTGGATCAGAAGTAATGTAGAATTTCTTTAAAGCATACAAGGTTGTTTGAAAGAAGTTTTCAAAGGAGTACCTGGATTACGCTACTTGAACGTTGAGCATCAAAGATCTATGGAGATAGATCGAAAGCGCTTAATAGAAGTTTCAACAAGATGCATGCCTTGACAAGTTTTTGAAAGAGTTCAAAATAGACCAGCAAAGAAGGAGTTCTTGGTTGCGTTGTGAGGTGTGAATTTGAGTAAGACTCAAAACCCGACCACAGCAGAATAAAGAGAATAGACGAAGGTCGTCTTCTATGCCTTAGCCGTAGAATCTAAAGTATGCCATGCTGTGTACCGCACCTGAAGTGTGCCTTGACTCAAAGTATGTTGAGAGGTACATAGAGTGATCCATGATTGAATCACTAGCAGCGGTCGAAATTTATCCTTAGTAACTAATGGACTAAGGAATTTTTCTTGATTATGGAGGTGGTTAAAGAGTTTGTCGTAAAGGGTTACGTCGATGCAAGCTTTGACACTAATCCGAATAACTATGAGTAGTGAAACGGATTCGTATAGTAGAGTAGATATTTGGAGCATTTCCGAATAGCACGTAGTAGCAGCATCTATAAGAAGACATAAATATTTGTAAAGAACGCACGGATCTGAAAGTTTCAGAACCATTGACTAAAACCTCTCTCACAAGCAAGACGTGATGAGACCCCATAACTATATGGGTGTTGGATTCGTTGGAATCACATGGTGATGTGAACTAGATTATTGACTCTAGTGCAAGTGGGAGACTGTTGGAAATATGCCCTAGAGGCAATAATAAATTATTTATTATTATATTTTTTAGTTCATGATAATCGTTTATTATCCATGCTATAATTGTATTGATTGGAAACACAATACTTGTGTGGATACATAGACAAAACACTGTCCCTAGTAAGCCTCTAGTTGACTAGCTCGTTGATCAAAGATGGTCAAGGTTTCCTGGCCATAGGCAAGTGTTGTCACTTGATAACGGGATCACATCATTAGGAGAATCATGTGATGGACTAGACCCAAACTAATAGACGTAGCATGTTGATCGTGTCATTTTGTTGCTACTGTTTTCTGCGTGTCAAGTATTTGTTCCTATGACCATGAGATCATATAACTCACGGACACTGGAGGAATGCTTTGTGTGTATCAAACGTCGCAACGTAACTGGGTGACTATAAAGATGCTCTACAGGTATCTCCGAAGGTGTTCGTTGAGTTAGTATAGATCGAGACTGGGATTTGTCACTCCGTGTGACGGAGAGGTATCTCGGGGCCAACTCGGTAATACAACATCACACACAAGCCTTGCAAGCAATGTAACTTAATGTAAGTTGCGGGATCTTGTATTACGGAACGAGTAAAGAGACTTGCCGGTAAACGAGATTGAAATAGGTATGCGGATACTAACGATCGAATCTTGGGCAAGTAACATACCGAAGGACAAAGGGAATGACATACGGGATTATATGAATCCTTGGCACTGAGGTTCAAACGATAAGATCTTCGTAGAATATGTAGGATCCAATATGGGCATCCAGGTCCCTCTATTGGATATTGACCGAGGAGTCTCTCGGGTCATGTCTACATAGTTCTCGAACCCGCAGGGTCTGCACACTTAAGGTTCGACGTTGTTTTATGCGTATTTGAGTTATATGGTTGGTTACCGAATGTTGTTCGGAGTCCCGGATGAGATCACGGACGTCACGAGGGTTTCCGGAATGGTCCGGAAACGAAGATTGATATATAGGATGACCTCATTTGGTTACCGGAAGGTTTTCGTGCATTACCGGAAAAGTTTCGGGCTCATCGGTAGTGTACCGGGAGTGCCGGGAGGGGTGCCGGGGACCATCGGGAGGGGTGTCACGCCCCAAGGGGTCTCATGGGCTATGGGAAGAGATAAACCAGCCCCTAGTGGGCTGGAATAAGTTCCCACTAAGGCCCATAAGGTTTGAGAAGGAAAAAACACAAGGTGGAAAGAGTTTCCAAGTGGGAAGGTGGAATCCTACTCCAAGTAGGATTGGAGTAGGACTCCTCCACCTCCAATTTCGTCCAAACCTTTAGGTTTTGAGGCTGCCTCCTCCCCTCCCTCCCACCTATATATACGGAGGTTTTAGGGCTGATTTGAGACGACTTTTCCACGGCAGCCCGACCACATACCTCCACGGTTTTTCCTCTAGATCGCGTTTCTGCGGAGCTCGGGCGGAGCCCTGCTGAGACAAGGTCATCACCAACCTCCGGAGCGCCGTCACGCTGCCGGAGAACTCTTCTACCTCTCCGTCTCTCTTGCTGGATCAAGAAGGCCGAGATCATCGTCGAGCTGTACGTGTGCTGAACGCGGAGGTGCCGTCCGTTCGGTACTAGATCGTGGGACTGATCGCGGGATTGTTCGCGGGGCGGATCGAGGGATGTGAGGACATTCCACTACATCAACCGCGTTCACTAACGCTTCTGCTGTACGATCTACAAGGGTACGTAGATCACTCATCCCCTCTCGTAGATGGACATCACCATGATAGGTCTTCGTGCGCGTAGGAAATTTTTGTTTCCCATGCGACGTTCCCCAACAGATCATATAACTCACTGGCACCGGAGGAATGCCTTGTGTGTATCAAACGTCACAACGTAACTGGGTGACTATAAAGGTGCTCTACAGGTATCTCCGAAGGTGTCCGTTGAGTTAGTATGGATCAAGACTGGGATTTGCCACTCCGTGTGACGGAGAGGTATCTCGGGGCCCACTCGGTAATACAACATCACACACAAGCCTTGCAAGCAATGTGACTAAGTGTAAGTCACGGGATCTTGTGTTATGGAACGAGTAAAGAGACTTTGCTAGTAACACGATTGAAATAGGTATGCGGATACCGACGATCGAATCTCGGGCAAGTAACATACCGAAGGACAAAGGGAATAACATACGGGATTATATGAATCCATAACACTGAGGTTCAACTGATAAGATCTTCGGAGAATATGTAGGATCCAATATGGGCATCCAGGTCCCGCTATTGGATATTGACCGAGGAGTACCTCGGGGCATGTCTACATAGTTCTCTAACCCGCAGGGTCTGCACACTTAAGGTTCGACGATGTTTTAGTATAGTTGAGTTATATGCGTGGTTATCGAATGTTGTTCGGAGTCCCGGATGAGATCACGGACATCACGAGGGTTTCCGGAATGGTCCGGAGACGAATATTGATACATAGGATGACTTCATTTGGTTACCGAAAAGTTTTCGGGCATTACCGGGAATGTACCGGGAGTGACGAATGGGTTCCGGAAGTTCACCGGGAGGGGGGCAACCCTCCCGGGGGATGCCCAAAGGACTTATGGGTGGAGCACCATCCCTTAGTGGGCTGGTGGGACAGCCCAATAAGGCCTATGCGCCATAGAGAGAAAACCAAAGAAAGAAAGAAAAGGAAAAGGTGGGCTCATGCAACATAGATCAATGGCTCATGTGACAGTCACCTTGAATTTTAATGCATTCCTAGAGAAAGCTAAGTTGAAAGATGATGGAAGCAACTTTGTAGATTGGGCTCGTAATCTTAAGTTGCTCCTGCAAGATGGGAAGAAGGATTATGTCCTTAATGCTGCGCTAGGAGATGAACCACCTGCCGCGGCTGACCAAGATGCTAAGAACGCTTGGGTAGCACGCAAGGAGGACTACTCAGTAGTTCAATGTGCAGTATTGTATGGCTTAGAGCCGGGACTTCAACGTTGCTTTGAGCGTCATGGAGCATATGAGATGTTCAAGGAGTTGAAGTTTATCTTTCAGAAGAACGCCCGGATCGAGAGTATGAGACCTCCAATAAATTCTATGCTTGCAAGATGGAGGAGAATTCGTCTGTCAGTGAACATGTGCTCAAAATGTCTGGGTACTCAAATCGTCTAGCTGAGCTGGGGATTGAACTCCCGCAAGAGGCTATCACTGATAGAATTCTTCAATCACTGCCACCAAGCTATAAGAGCTTTGTGTTGAACTATAACATGCAAGGGATGAACAAGTCACGCGGCGAGTTATTCGCGATACTGAAAGTCGCATAGTCAGAACTTCGTAAAGAGCATCAAGTGTTGATGGTGAATAAGACCACTAGTTTCAAGAGAAGGGTAATTCAAAGAAGAGCGGCAAGCCTGTTGCCAATCCGACGAAGAAACCCAAAGCTGGACCTAAGCCTGAAACGGAGTGCTATTATTGCAAGGGTATGGGTCACTAGAAGCGCAACTGCCCCAAGTATCTGGTTGATAAGAAGGCGGCCAAGGAAAAATCAGGTATATTCGATATACATGTTATTGATGTGTACTTAACCAGCTCTCATACTAGTGCCTGGGTATTCGATACCGGTTCTGTTGCTCATATTTGCAACTCGAAACAGGAACTGCGGAATAAGCGAAGGATGGCGAAGGATGAAGTGACGATGCGCGTGGGAAATGGTTCCAAGGTTGGTGCAATCGTCGTCGGCACAGTTTCACTTCAGTTACCATCGGGATTAGTTATGAACTTAAATAAATGTTATTTAGTGCTTGCGTTAAGCATGAAGATTATATCTGGATCTTTTTTATTGCGAGACGGTTACTCGTTTAAGTCACAGAATAATGGTTGTTCTATTTCTATGAGTAATATATTTTATGGTCATGCACCCAATGTGAGAGGATTGTTCATATTGAATCTTTATAGTGATAATACATATATACATAAAAATGATACCAAAAGAGTTAGAGTTAACAATGATAGCACCATGTTTTTATGGCACTGCCGCTTAGGTCATATTGGTGTAAAACGCATGAAGAAACTCCATACCGATGGACTTTTGGAGCCACTTGACTTTGATTCACTTGACACGTGCGAACCATGCCTCATGGGCAAGATGACTAAGCATCCGTTCTCCAGAACAATGGAGCGTGCAAGTGACTTGTTGGAAATCATACATACCGATGTATGTGGTCCGATGAGTGTGGAGGGACGCGGCGGATATCGTTATTTTCTCACCTTCACTGACGATTTGAGTAGAATGGTTATGTCTACTTGATGAAGCACAAGTTTGAGACGTTTGAAAAGTTCAAGCAATTTCAGAGTCAAGTCGAAAATCATCGTAACAAGAAGATGATAACTTTTTATTCGTTTGTCCGAATTAGATGAAACCAACGCCTAGAATTTCGTCTTGATCTCACCTCTCCGATGAACCTACCATATCAGCTTTTTGAAATTTTCAAATTTTCAAATTTGTTCACACTCATATTCAAACTTCTTTTGATCATATCTTTTTATCTGTAGCTCCGTTTTAGATGAATCCAATTGTGTCGGATTCGTATCAAAGTAATCTTCCCGTTTGTGTCATTATTTTTAACTTTTCAACTTGTAATTTTGATCAAATCAGATTTATCTATTAGTGTCCAAAAGTGTTCACATAATTCTAACCTGATTCAATGTTATATTGAAGTATTTGTATCTTTTGATCCGCTATTTTAAATCTAGTAATTCTTTTTTCCTACATGTTCATATTGACCTCCTATATCCAGTAGCATCATTAGTTTTGACCTTTGAGCGTTACAAATTTGAGTGATTCAAATTTGTATTCGAACATTCATTTGATCTTATCTTGCAAACAGTAGCACCTTTTCCATTGATTTCTTTTGCCCCTAAACACTTGTGTTATGTACTTTCTATTCATAACAACCATGCTCCAATTCAAATACTTTTGACCTTTATGGAATTCAAATTCTATTCATACTTCAATTCGCTATAACTTGCGTTGTAGTGCTCCATTTCAAGAAATTCTTTCTACAAATAAATTCTTATGTCTTATACTATTTTTCAAACAACATTCATGTTGTTCTCCCAATATTTTTTATCATCTCCCATAGTGTATGCAAGTCGAGCTTATATAGCGATAGTTGATCATCCTTTGACTCTTTTGAGTTGACCCCTTTCACCTTTCCTTTTACAACACCATAAGGCCCTATTTTTTATTATTAAACCTTAGTATGTTGTATTTTGCGCCAAGACATGTCTTGTTCTTATGTTCTTTTGGTCCTTCCTTTTGGCATGAATGTTTATTGAATGCTATTCGTTTACGATAGATTGCTCGGAGTGTGGCGAGTAGAATTATCAGGATTATGAGAGCGACCATCTTCATCAAGTAATACCAGGCAAGTCAGGTTGATCATATTATTACCTATGTTTTATATGCATTGTAGTTCTACCTTTCTTCACCCAATTGCATGCAAAGTAGGTACTTGGAAATTTTGGATCTTGATGTAGTATCATGTGGTAGGCACCCACCCCCTTGTTACTTTGGCCGGGACGTTATTATGCTATGCTCCTAGTAGACGGGGTTTGGTTGAGTGTTTACCATGAGTGTTGTGAGAACTTAATAATCAAGACCTGAAGACTCCAAGACTTGCAAGATCTCAGAACGAAATATACCTCTGGATGAAGGACGGTTTAGATGGGCTCCATGGAGAAACTAGTGGACGACCCGGGTTGCATGGGGAAGCGCCATGACATCTTGCAGAAAGCTTCACCCAGGCTCAAAGAGACGGACGGATATTTTCAAGACCCAAAGCTTACCTGCACAGCCACAAGTCATTATGGGCTCTGGCTTGGTTGGACAACGTGGTGACTCTGGACAGGCGGTGCTACGAGATGTTGAAGAACGGTAGGATTGGATGGGCACCGACAAAGGATCAGAAGAACCCGTTGAAAGACCATGTTTTGATCATCCGGTCTTCAAACACCCTGAAGTGCGAGGACATACACGGAGGCGATCAAATCTTGTGGGGAACGTGTGCAAAATTCTGCAGAGTACTCAAACCTAATCGATTAGCCGTGTCCACGGTCATAGACAACTTGAGCCAAAGGAACTGAAACTATCAGGAATTCTCAACACCATTATATATATTTGATGTGGGTAATAATGATAACTGGGTATGAGAACTGGTTGGCAGAACCATCTCATTAACTACCAACAACGTAGTAATATTTTGCTTTTAGCCCTCTCTTGATGCAGGAGAAAACTTGCTTTTCGCTAAAAACTTATAGCCCCACCTGCCATATATGCATGTAGAATAGATGATTATTATTTCACTCCCTCTCTTTGATGACTTGCCGGCATATTCAATATGCTGACCTACACGGCTTCAACGTCTTATGTTGCAGATACTTTGTTCGACGAGTAAGAGTACGATTCAGGGTTACGGTCTGCACTCAACTTGCCGTTGGTGTTTATTGGACTCCACTCCCTTGACTGTTTCCGCTGAGATTTTAAGGTATATATCCGATTTAAGTTATTTACATGTGATTGCACTTTGATATATCCATTGATGTATTGTGTGTGCCAGCATACTGATCCAGGGATGGCACAGATACACAGAGGCTTGACTCGTTTGAGTCGGGTCGCTACAGATATGGTATCAGAGCACATGTTGACTGTAGGACGTGACCCTAGAAACTGGAAATTTCTTAGGAAAGGATCTCTCAAAAAAAATTATTTTCAACAACACCTTTTACTTCTCATCTCTTCTGATTTCATCGAATATCCCCTCTCACCTCAAATAGTTAGACAATACCCTTACCCCTTTGACCACATGAAGGATCAACTGAGTCCCACTTCAAAGTAAAGACGATTTCATCATGCATTTGAAGAATTGAAGCTGCACCAATTGAAGACTCTCAAGACCCGAAGAATTCGAAGACCCTGAAGCGTTCGAATATTTATATGACCATTAGAAGTCCAATCCCCTGTTATATACCCATGTTAGATACGATGATTTGTGAGCCGTCATTGGTGTGTGTTTTCCGACGGCCACAAATTAAACCTATTCTCAAAAATATTGTTTGTATTGTGTGTATCTCCCTCTCTCTCTTACCCATCTCAAAACCTCAACCCTACCAGATGGAGTATGAAGCTGGACTTGTAATCTCTGGACCAATGGCCCAGCTGGAGGCTGAAATATTGATTCAGAACATGGAGAACCACTTCGGGAGCAATTTGATTTCAAGGAAGTATGAAGTGGCACACGCTCTTCAGTACTTTACCCAAAGTGCTGCTATCTGGTGGAAAATGCATCATGCCATACAAGGATTTAGTGCAGTAGAAACTTGGAACGAATTCAAGAAGACTCTGTTAAGATCCCATCTTATCCAAAAGTGCTATGATAGCCCGATGAAGAAGCCTTGTGCATGCAAGATCTGTGGAGAAATAGGACACACCCAGAAAGAACACCAGGATGGATGCCCTCATTGTGAAGAAAATCTCCCAACGGAGGAATGCCCAAGTAGTCAGGTGACTTGTTTCCTGTGTGAAGGAACCACCCACTACCCAGCCTAGTGTCACATCTACACCAAGGTGCAACAAGTTGCCAAAGAGCATAAAGCAGTAATGAAGGAAACTCTCAAGAAGAAGATTCTGGAAGAACCAGTGACAAAGGAAAATATAGAAGACCCTGATGAACAAGGTCTGACCAGATTTTTCTCCAATGCATGTTACTCATGTGGAGAAGAAGGACATTATTCACAGGATTGCATGAAGGGAAGCCATAAATATCTGGGAAACTTCCCGACGAAAAAAGTAGAGTTTGATCCACATGAAATGGAAGAACTGGCCAGAATGAAGGAGTCCGGAGAGAAGAGAAAATACACCAGCCAGAGTCAAATGCCTACACATAAGGACCTGAGTCATATCAGATGTTTCAAGTGTAAGGAGTTGGGCCACTACATCAATATGTGCCCAGGAAGGAAGCAGGAAACCCAAGGAGCAAAACCAAACACTAAGAAGCCTCGAGACTTATCTGAACTCATTTGCTTTCGTTGCAAGGAAGCAGGACATTATGCTAGTGATTGTCCACATGGGAAGAAAGCTAAAAATGGAGTAGTTAAGTTTTGACAGTGGCAATAAGTGCAACCTGAAGCACTCTTGTTTTTCATGAGATTATGGAGTTGAATTTTGTAATAGAAGACTCACAGATTGTAATAACTTCATGAATCAGTAAATTTATTGTTTCATGATTTCCTATGTTGAAATTGTATGAGTTATTTCTCTATGAACAAAGATCTCTGACCATTTCAAGGATATGAGATAATATGGTCTATGCAGGCATGAGTATGCTTCATTTTAAGTGTGGTAGTAATCGGTAAACCGACATGACCCAATGAGTAAGAATGTACCATGCATACCAAGGAGTCAAACTGATGGGGTTATAGTCCCAGGGTAGGGTCATAGGCCTGCCCTATAGGTCCTACACAAGGACTACCCTTCATAGAGGACAAGGCCCTTAGACAGTTCCGACTGAACTAAGGACGCCACCATCATCCAGTCGGCGACGAGCACTCGGAGCATATTTAACGTACCGACTGGAATCCACTATGTACATCGTAACCTCCCAGGAGGGCAACGGTCATACGTTTTCATACACTATTATTAGCATTTAAGGCTTACATTACCTGTAACGTAGGCATTTATTCGCCACTATTCCACCCTTGTCCACCGGGCCATTATGAAGGGCAGCGCACTCCATATAAGCCGCCTTTCCCCTCTGGCGCAAGGGTTGGCATTTGCTGTAATCCTATAATCCACTCGACACTAAGCTCCCAAGAGCACTGAGACGTAGGGCTTTTACCTCCACCGTAGAGGGGCCTGAACTCATACATCCTCACCGTAGCTAAGGCTTTGCCCATCCTTTCGTACCCTACACTTCTACTGTCATACTTATACCCACGACAGTTGGCGCCCACCGTGGGGCAGGCGTCTAAGCGACTTCCGGCGAGTTTGCGATTTCATCTTTTCATCATGTCGTCCGGCGGAGATCTGTGCATGGGTCACGAGATCCTCTTTGGTGCACTCTCCTTCGTGGTCGATGATTCGGCATGGCTTCGGGATGCGCCCCTCGATGTCGATGCGCTCCCCAGTCGCGGGGATACACACTTCCGCGCCGGTTCCCGCGGCATCCTTCTTCTCCAGCCGTCGGCCTCAGTGTCGATCTTCGCCCCCATCACGCGCCGCAACAAGCGATCCTATCGTGCGCGGCTCCAGCGTTGGGTGCGACACGCCCAGGCGCGACAGAGCGCGTCATCTCAAGTGGCGATGCTCGAATTGGTAATGGTCGCACCGCCATCCCAGTGCTTGGACTCAGTTCCGACCAAGCTACCTTCCGAGTACCTGGGTCGCGGGCCTGCAGCCGAAGTTCTCATGGCCGATTCCCGTGGAAGTCCCCTCCGGACTGGTCGGAACGAGCATGAGGTCGGAGAATCATCCGGCGCTCGTCGTCAACACCATCGTTCTGCCAGTCGACGCACTCGCCAGAGCAACGTCGAGGTGTTCCGCACACCCATCCTCAACTTGGCTGCGGCTGCCAGGATAGCCGATTCTCTCCAGCCGACTGATTCATAGGCTGGTAGAGGGATCGAGGAAATTCGTGCCCTGTTGCATACGGCGCAGCAGCAAAATTCGGCGGTCTCCCAGTCGCACAACAGGGTCCACAACAGTTTTGTTCACGTGAACACGCATCGGTCGGTTTTCAGTCCCGACTCTCATCAGCGACACAGAGGGGGCAGCCATTCCAGGAATCCCGAAGATCGTCGCCGTTCGCCTATCCCTCTGCGGGGTGGGCCTTACGGGCCCCGGCATCACGATGATCGTTGTTTAGTCGGTGACGCGCATGATCCAAGGCCTGATGCAAGAGGGTACATCGCCCAGAAGAAGGTCGACAGAAGTCGAGCCCACCGCGATGGTCATGATAGAGACCGTCCGAGTGGAAGCAGGACCGTCGTTTCTGGTCCCGAGTGCTTCAGTCGGGCCATCCGCTCAGCTGACATCCCTCCCAACTTCCGATTGGCGACGGGAATCAGCAAGTTCAGAGGAGAGTCCAAGCCAGAAACTTGGTTGGACGACTACAGAGTGGCGGTCCAGATCGGTGGCCGAGATGACCAGGTCGCCATGAAACATCTCCCCCTGATGCTCGACGGCTTGGCGTGAGCTTGGCTGAACCAGTTAGCTCCATCAAGCATCTACAGCTGGGCAGATCTGTCTCGAGTCTTCATCAAGACCTTCGAGGGTACGTGCAAGCGCCCTGCTGGTCTCATAGAGCTCCAACACTGTGTCCAGAAGCAGAATGAGCCCCTGCGCGATTTCATCCAGCGCTGGACGACCCTCTACCACACAATGGAGAACGTCACAGAGCACCGAGCAGTCTGCGCCTTCAAGGTAGGCGTGCGGTATAGAGATCTGTACCTGAAGTTCGGTCGGACAGGCGACATCTCCATGAGCAAGATGATGGAGATAGCCGCACGCTATGCAAATGGTGAAGAGGAGGACCGCATACGTAGCACCAACCATAAGTCAGTCGCTAATGGAGATGGGAACAACAATCAGAAGTAGAAGCAGAAAGCTTAGCCCACTTCGCAGGCAGAGGCAGCAGTCGTTACAAATGCCAAGTTCAAAGGAAAGGGGAAAGCTCAGTACACCCCCAAGAAAAAACAGTTCCGAAATTCCGTCCTGGATCAGCCGTGTCCAATCCACACGAAGATGGACGAAGAAGGCAACCCCATATTCCTGAAGCATACCACTCGGCAGTGTCGCCTCCTGATCCAAGGATTCGGTGAAGGGCAGCCGAGTGAAAAGGACAACGAGCAGGATGATGAGGACAAGGAGGATCTGTTCCCCCAAGTCCATGCAACGTTGATGATTTTTGCTGATGTGGAAAGCAAAAGTCGATTGAAGCTGGTGAACAGGGAGGTGAACATGGCAACCCCATCCACTCCTACGTTCCTCAAGTGGTCACAGACTGCGATCACCTTTGATCAGTCAGACCACCCAGCACATGTACCCACCCCTGGGAGGCAAGCTCTGGTCGTCGACCCGGTGGTGGAAGGAGTCCGACTGCGCAAAGTCCTCATGGACGGCGGCAGCGGCTTGAACAACATGTACACCGACACTCTCAAGGGGATGGGCATTCCGATGTCCAAACTTAGCGAGAGCAGCATGCAGTTCCACGAAGTCGTCATAGGACGAAAGGCCAAGTCACTCGGCCAGATCGCGTTGGATGTCGTCTTCGGCTCTGACAAGAAATTCCGCAAGGAGAAGCTGACATTCCAGAGTGCATACCATGCGATTCTGGGTCGTCCGGCGTATGCGCGTTTCATGGCCCGTCCATGTTACGTGTATTTGAAGCTGAAGATGCCAGGTCCCAAAGGTGTGATCATGGTCACAGGCAATCGACAGCGGGCCGAGGAGTGTCTGCAGCAGGGGTCGAGGATTGCCGATCAGCAGATGGCTATCCTCGAGCTGGATGAGTACAAGAAGACCGCCGACCCCGCTGACCTGATGCGTTCAAAGAAGCCAACTTCCGAGTTGGCATTCCAGTCGGCGGGAGACACGAAGAAAGTCAGCATCCACCCGACGGACGACGCCGCCGCCCCAACAAACATCTCCACCACACTTGATCCAAAATAGGAAGCCGAGCTCATCCAATTCCTCCGTGAGAACTGGGACATTTTTGCATGGAAGCCCGCTGACATGCTAGGTGTACCCAGGGAGTTGTCTGAGCACGGACTACATGTGGATCCTGCTGCTCGGCCCGTCCGAGAACGCATGCGTCGGTCCGCCGCGCACAAGAGGAAGGCAATCGGAGAGGAGGTGGCTAAACTTTTGGCAGCCAACTTCATTCGCGAGGTACACCACTCCGAGTGGCTCGCTAATGTTGTCATGGTGCCCAAGAAGGACAAGTCTCTCCGTATGTGCATCGATTTCAAGTATCTCAATAAGGTCTGCCCGAAAGATCACTTCCAGCTCCCCCGCATTGATCAAATTGTTGATTCAACTGCGGGTTGCGAGCGTTTATCATTCCTTGATGCCTATTCGGGCTATCATCAGATCCGTCTGTATGGTCCGGATGAATTAAAAACAGCCTTCATCACCCCATTCGGGTGTTTCTGCTACATCACTATGCCATTCGGCTTGAAGAATGCAGGAGCAACTTTTATGCGCATGATCCAAAAATGCCTCCTAGACCAGATCGGTCGAAATGTGGAGGCATATATGGACGATATCATGGTCAAGTCACGCAAAGGTTCTGACCTGCTGACTGACTTTGCAGAAACATTCGCCAACCTACGTAGGTACGATATCAAGCTCAACCCAGCCAAGTGTTCATTCGGTGTTCCCAGCGGGAAGTTACTAGGTTTCTTCATTTCCGAACGAGGGATCGATGTCAACCCCGAAAAGATCGGGACCAGAGCGGCCGGTCAGAATACATGATGTTCAAAGGCTCACAGGTTGCCTAGCGGCTTTGAGCAGGTTTATCGCTCGACTCGGCGAGAAGGCGTTACCTCTGTACCGACTCATGAAGAAATCAGATACCTTCGAGTGGACAGACGAAGCCCAAATTGCATTCGACGACCTCAAAGCCCTGCTTTTCACCCAACCGGTTCTTACTGCCCCGCTCAGTAAAGAACCCCTTCGTCTGTACATCGCGGCTACAAATCAAGTCGTCAGCACTGTTCTCACAGTCGAACGCGAAGAAGAAGGCAAAGCGTACAAGGTTCAGCGGCCAGTATATTATGTCTCCGAAGTCCTGACTCCTTCCAAGCAGAGGTATCCCCATTATCAGAAGCCTATTTATGGGATCTACATGAATGCAAGAAGGTGTCTCATTATTTCCAAGACCACTCGGTGTCTGTCATATCTGATGCTCCGTTGGCGGAAATTCTCCACAATCGAGATGCGTCAGGCCGAGTGGCAAAGTGGGCAATGGAGATGCTATACTGCGACATCAAGTTCGAAGCCAAGAAAGCTATAAAGTCTCAAGCTCTGGCTGACTTCATAGAAGAATGGGTAGAACAACAGCAACCGACTCACATCTACTCGACTCATTGGACCATGTTCTTCGATGGGTCCAAGATGTTGAATGGCTCCGGCGCCGGCGTAGTGATCATATCCCCAAAAGGTGACAAACTCAAGTATGTGTTGCAGATACATTTTGATTCTTCCAATAACGAGGCAGAGTACGAAGCTCTCCTTTAAGGATTGCACATGGCCATCACACTCGGCGTCCGTCGCCTGATGGTCTACGGCGACTCAGATCTGGTGGTAAATCAAGTAATGAAGGAATGGGACGTAAGGAACCCCATCATGACTGCATACTGCAACGCAGTAAGGAAGCTCGAGAAGAAGTTTGAAGGTCTGGAACTTCACCATGTTCCCCGACTGAAAAAAACCAAGCAGCATATGAATTGGCAAAACTTGGATCCACTCGGAGACCGGTCCCGAGTGATGTCTGCCTCAAGCACCTACACCTCCCCTCGGTGAAGGAAGATCCTTTTACAGAGGAACCAGTACAACCGAAGAGCTCAACATATCCGACTGAAGTCGAGGTCCCCGCTGTGGTTGATTTGATCATGGAGATTCTTGCTGTCATCCCCGAATGGACTGTGCCGTTCATTGCGTACATCCTGAGGCAAGAGTTACCAGAAGACGAAGTCCAAGCTAGGCAGATCGTCCGCAGGTCGAAGTCCTTCACCGTCATTGATGGCCAGTTGTACAAGGAAAGTGTTTCAGGCGTCCTTCAGCGGTGTATCTCCCGTGAGGAACCTGCGGGCTTGGCTTCAATCCACTTGGTAATCTTGGAAGAAATTCACTCGGGAACCTGCGGTCATCATGCTTCCTCAAGGGCAATCGTCGCCAAAGCATTCAGAGCTGGTTTCTTCTAGTTGCAGGCGAATGAAATGGCAAAAGATATGGTCGACCATTGCGAAGGCTGTCAGTTCTATTCCAACAAGTCCCACAAGCCAACGTCTGCGCTGAAGACAATTCCTCTTGTTTGGCCATTCGCCGTGTGGGGATTAGATACAGTCGGACCATTCAGAACAGGCCAAGGAGGATTCACTCATCTGCTGGTAGCAGTCGACAAGTTTACCAAGTGGATTGAAGCCAAGCCCATCAAGAAGCTTGACGCCCTTACGACCATCATATTTATAGAGACATCATCGCTAGATATGGGGTTCCACACAACATAATAACCGACAACGGCACAAACTTCGACTCGGACAGGTTCAAAGACTTTTGCACAGGCCAAGGAATCCGAGTGGATTTTGCATCCGTGGCACACCCCAAAACAAACAGGCAAGCAGAGCGGGCGAATGGACTTATTCTTCAAGGGTTGAAGCCTCGACTCCTGCGAGAAGTTGGACATGCCGCCGGCGCATGGGTCACCGAGCTGCCTTCGGTGCTGTGGGGTCTCCGCACAACTCCGAATAGATCGACAGGGCGATCCCCGTTCTTCCTCGTTTATGGAGCAGAGGCAGTCCTTCCGAGTGACTTGCTTCACAACTCTCCACGAGTCGAACTCTTCTCCGAAGCCGAAGCAGAGCAAGCCAGGCAGGACGGAGTGGATCTTCTAGAAGAAGAGCGTGAGATGGCACTGACTCGTTCAACAATTTATCAACAAGATCTGCAGCGATTTCACGCGCGACACGTAAGGAGTCGCACATTCCAAGCAGGCGACCTGGTGCTCCGAGTGGATCAGCAGAGACCACACAAGTTGGCCCCCACCTGGGAAGGACCCTTCATCATCTCTAAGGTGCTGAACAACGGAGCATATCGACTCTACAACCTCGACAGGGAAACGGACGAGGTGCGAGCATGGAATGGAGATCTCCTGAAGCGCTTCTACACATGACCGCCGACGGAGACAATGTAAAGAACAAGTATCATTGAAGTAATACAAAGCAGATTGATTTCTTGCCGATTCAAAATTCTTTCACGTTTGCAGACTCCGGTCTAAAAAACTCGCTCCGAGTGTGCACTAAAAGTCACACTTGGGAACTTAGCTGCGACCCAGAATCGCCTAAGTACAAACTCGCTCCGAGTGCGCACTAAAAGTCACACTCGGGGACTTAGCTGCGACCCAGAGTCGCCTATGTAAAAAACGAACTCCGAGTGCACACTAAAAGTCGCGCTCGGGGACTTAGCTGCGACCCAGAATCGCCTAAGTACAAACTCGCTCCGAGTGCACACTAAAAGTCACACTCGGGGACTTAGCTGCGACCCAGAACCGCCTAAGTACAAACTCGCTCCGAGTGCACACTAAAAGTCGCACTCGGAGACTTAGCTGCGACCCAGAGTCGCCTAAGTAAAAAACTAACTCCGAGTGCACACTAAAAGTCGCACTCGAGGACTTAGCTGCGACCCTGAATCGCCTAAGTACAAACTCGCTCCGAGTGCGCACTAAAAGTCGCACTCGGGGACTTAGCTGCGACTCAGAGTCGCCTAAGTGAAAAGCTTCCTCCTAGTGTATACTTGAGATACACTCGGAGGCTTAGCAGACCCTCATTGAGGCTCATGTGGATGTGAAGACAACTGACAACTACATGAGTAACAACTCACTTCGAGTGTGCACGAAATGTCACACTCGGCGACTTAGCTACGACTCAGAGTCGCCTAAGTAAAAAGCTTCCTCCGAGTGTATACTCGAGATACACTCGGAGGCTTAGCAGACCCTCATTGAGGATCATGTGGATGTGAAGACAACTGACAACTACATGAGTAACAACTCGCTCCGAGTGCGCACTAACAGTCACACTCGGGTACTAAGCCGCGACCCAGAGTCGCCTAAGTAACAACTTGCTCCGAGTGCGCACTAACAGTCACACTCGGAGACTTAGCTGCGACCCAGAGTCGCCTAAGTAAAAGCTCGCTCCGAGTGCGCACTCGGAGACTTGACAGACCCTCATTGAGGCTCATGTGGATGTGAAGACAACTGACAACTACATGCTCCACATGTTTGCCATTGGCTTCACCAAGAAGCGCCAAACAAAAACCATGAGCCAAAATCGTGTAAAAAAACTTAGCGAAAGAAGAGCAAAAGATCCGATTCGAATTCAAAGGTGGATCTACGATCAGTCGGCTCGGTGTGAATGGAGCTTATCCACACCGAACCACGAATGTGACGGCCAACAGCAGTGGCCAAAGTTTAATACAGATACCACTCGGCATACCGAGGTAAATGTGCGTTCACCATAAAGTTTTTTCAAGCGTCACCGGGACTGGCAGGCTCCACAAAGGTGTCAAGGTCGATTCCGTCTGCAATACGAGTGGCTGTGTCGAGGAAGGTCTCCATGAAATCTTCGAATCGAAGCTTCTTGGTGTTGGCGACCTGCAACGTCTTCAGTTTTTCTTTGCGAGCTTCCTTGCAGTGCACTCGGACCAGAGATAGCGCCACGTCCGCACCACAGTGAGCGGCAGACTTCTTCCATGCTTGCACTCTGCTTGGGACGTCCTCCAGCCGAGTCATCAACCCATCTATTTCTTGCCGGGAGTCGTCTTCAGGCCACAACTCCTTGTCGATCCGGCCGACAACTTTTCTCAGGCGGCCAATGAAAGGGCCCACCCTGTTAAGGCGATAATGCGCTCGGAGCATGTCCCGATTAGCTTCATCGCCGAGTGGAACATTCGGAACAATCGACCGCTCAATTTCGGCTGCTTCAGCCTCAACGTCCCGACAGAAGTCTGCACAGCAAAGACAAGCAGAAAGTAAGCGTGGAGTGAACTCCAAAGTCAAGAAGCACTCGGCAATAACTTACCACCAAGCAATGCGACCATCTTCCTCGCCCAGTTGCTGACGTAGTTCTCCTGCGCCATGCACCGAGTGTTCATCACCTTCAGGTGGCCCATCCATTCAGATCTCTGACTCTTCAGTTTTTCAACTTCGGCTAGCAATGCCTTTTTGGTCTCCCGAGACTCCTCCAAAGACTTCTCTCGGTCAGCAAGAGCCTCCTTCACACCAGCCAGGTCATTCACAGCCGCCTCCAAGTCCGCAGCAAGCTGAATCTTCTCAGCCTTTAGAGCATTGTACGCAGATCCCATTTCGCAAGTCTTCTGCCAAAGAGACACAAAGGGAGGATCAGCAACGTTCAACGAGGAAAAAGTCTCGTCAGATACGACAAAACAATCAAAGCTCAAAATTCTTCAGACCCCTGCCGATGCAAGCAATCGACAGCGGTCTTGGGGACTACACCCAGTGGGTTCACTGAGAGTGACCCCACTGGTATGAAGCTCGAACAGGTTGGCCCTATCGAGCTCCATACCAAACAGACAACACTATGAGATTACTATTACTCGACCCGAGTAACACTACTCTCGGGGACTACAGCCAGTGGGTGCACTCGGAGTGCCCCCACTGGTACCATTCGGGCAGATCAGCTCTGATCTGTTCACATTACGGAAAATACATATAAAGACAACTACCGGTGCAAGCACTCGGCAGAAGTCTCGGGGACTACACCCACTGGGTTCACTCGGAGTGAACCCACTGCAAAATCATCCTACTGTATCCGAGTATTTCGCTGAAACCCCCAGTGGGTAACAAGAGGAAAGTAAACACTTACTAGTGCACTTACTCGGATATCGTCCCGGAATTCCAAGCTTTTCTTGTACAAAGACGCGATGGAGTCATACGCCCCCTTGGCGTCACCCACCATCAGCTCCACCTGCACCATGGCGTCCTTGGCGCCCCCCACCTGGTCTTCCGGAGGACGTCGGGCGTCATACTGAATGGTTGACGGACCTGGCGCGACAGAAGACTCTCTGGGCATCCCGAGCTCCGCTCCAGTCGGTTCCGCCGTGAGGGGCACCGTCTCAGTCGGCGGCACGTTCATGGTGGGTGCAGCAGTAGATGGGACAACCTCAAGGACAGGCGCCAAAACTGGCTCCGACCCCCTTTGGTCGTCGTCCTCCAGATGGATCACCTCCGAAGGAAGCCCGAATGAACAAAATGAAATTACAGAAAAAGGTCAAGATCAAGGACAACACTCACGAAACAGTAATGCAGCTCTCAGAGTCGTGACAACGTACCTTGCTGGGACGTGGCGACGTTATCCGTGTCCATGGGATCATCGTCCTCATGCGGCAGAGAGGTGGCGGAGGTAGCAGCTCTGTTGAGTAAAATCCACTCGACGGATAAGCGTGAGTTCAATCGGATACTGAAGGAAGATGGAAGAACAAGACACTTACGCTGAGGCGACTGGAACAGCGATCCTCATCCAAGGCAAAGCTTTCCGAGGCTTAGGACCGCTAGGTTTGGCCACCTTGGACGACTGGTTCACGGGCTCGGTAGCAGCGTCCCTGGTCCTCTTCACGCTCCGACCACTCGGAGCCACGGGAGGGGCTGGCGGAGCACTCGGGGACGCTGGAGGAGTCGGCGGAGCAGCGGGATCGTGACGGCGCTTAGTTCGGTACTCTGGTGGTGAAGGTGGCGAGCTATGCTCCCCATCCTCCTCGTCCTCCTCTTCCGTCTCCTCCTCCATCTCCTCACTGTCGGAGACGTACTCGGCGCTATCCGCGCTTCCCTCTTGGCTGCCCTCCTCTTCCTCGGCTGGATTCCCGTTCGAGACGGCAGAATACCAGTTGGTCCACTCCTGCACAAAACACAGTCGACAACGTGAGTCAGCGGGACAAGAAAAGCAATAAGTCTAAGAAGATTAAAAGCACTCGACAAGATGTACTCACCTCATTTGGAGGAGGATTGTCGGTGCAGAAGGGCTTCACCCGCCGGGCTCCCACGGGGTTATCACACGCGCGTGTGATGCCTCGGACCCACGCACTCACAGTCTCCCCGGTCACGCACTCTGGATGAGACCGAGTGGAATCCGAAGGCCCCGCGTAGTGCCACATGGCATGGTGTCGGGCCTGCAGCAACTGGATGTCCTGGCAATAGAACTAGGACGATTGCCAGTTCCTGACTGACTCGGATAGATGGAGAGAGGGGTAGCTACTCTTTGTTTTCTTTTGGAAGCCTAAACCTCCGCAGAGCTGGAGGATATGGGTCTTATCGTCCGACTGGCTAAGCTTTTGACGGTCTGGGATCTAGCAAAGAAGACATACTTAAAGAGCCCCCAGTGGGGGGGGGACATCCAATAAAGCACTCACACAGGGTGACGAATGCAGCAAGGTGGGCTATCGCGTTCGGAGGAAAATGATGGAGCTGCACCCCGAAGTAAGTCATGATACCTCGGAAGAAAGGATGGGGAGGCAAGGAGAAGCCTGTGAACACATGGCTGAGCAGCAGCACGCGCTCTCCCTCCTTCGGCGCCGGCTCCGTCTCGCCTTCTGGCAGCCTCCAGGACTTGTTGGCGACCATACCGTGCTCCACCAGCTCCAGCACGTCGTCCTCCGTCACCGAGGAGGGGAGGAAATCCCCCTGAATCCAACCCGCCGGCAGCGCCCGCTGCCGCCGTTGAGTAGGGGCCGCCCCCTTCTTCTTCTTCTTCTGCGACTCGAGCTTGCTGGTTTGTCCCTTCGTCATGGCGAAGGCGACGGATTCACAGAGGAGGAGGAGGAGGAGGAGGAGGCTTGAGGTGTGCGTAGAGCTGCGGGAAGAGCAAGATTAATGGGAGGATGAGTAGCAGCGCAACAGGAAATCCCGCCGGGGAGGCTTAAGTAGGCTTCCAACTGGGTCGATTACAGGTGGACCCAAGATCTTATCCCCCAACCGGCCGCAGCAAGGTTAGTGGAGAAGATAACGGCGCGGTAAACGAGGAGGCAAAACCTACTCGATGACGATGTCGTCATCCCCGCTCAGCGCGCGGCAACCGAAATTTGAGGATCCCGGAAAATCCGCCGCTGTCAGTTGACCAGTCACGTCGAAAGATTCCCCGGAAGCACTCAGTCCCTGACGGTTTGTTTCACTGGTATATTCACTCGGATCACTGGTTGAAAGGATAAAATGGGTCGAGGCAAACAACGCTAAAGTCACCTCCATACCAGTCGGTTCCATACTCCAGACATCACTTCATCGTTTCAACCCATATCCATTCGGGGACTAATGATGGGGTTATAGTCCCATGGTAGGGTCATAGGCCTGCCCTATAGGTCCTACCCAAGGACTACCCTTCATAGAGGACAAGGCCCTTAGATAGTTCCGACCGAACTAAGGACGCCACCATCATCTAGTCGGCGACGAGCACTCGGCGCATACTTAACGTACCGACTGGAATCCACTCTGTACATCGTAACCTCCCAGGAGGGCAACGGTCATACGTTTTCATACACTATTATTAACATTTAAGGCTTACGTTACCTGTAACGTAGGCATTTATTCGCCACTATTCCACCCTTGTCCACCGGGCCGTTATGAAGGGCAGCGCACTCCATATAAGCCGCCTTTCCCCTCTGGCGCAAGGGTTGGCATTTGTTGTAATCCTATAATCCACTCGACACTAAGCTCCCAAGAGCACTGAGACGTAGGGCTTTTACCTCCACCGTAGAGGGGCCTGAAATCATACATCCTCGCCGTAGCTAAGGCTCTGCCCATCCTTTCATACCCTACACTTCTACTGTTAGACTTATACCCATGACATAAACCCACTGAATACCATCGAAGGAAATGCTGGATCATATCAAACTATGGGGGTGACAACAGAATAATAGTGTACCTTGGAGTTGGAAAATTTGAGGAGAGATTTAATATGAGGAACAAACACTTTTGTTGGTACACACACCAATGGAAGGGAAAATGAGTACAAGGAATACAACCGGTACCAAGGATGCATCTCAAGATTTCATGAAGGTTGCCCCAAGAGCATGAAGGAATAAGCTATGATGCACCAGCAAACGTTTTTCTTAGGAGCATACGAAAAACTTGAGAGTTGTGTAGTTATGGTAGATGTTTTGTTCAGCTTGCAGAATCAATGGATTATCTGAACTTCGTTCGTGGACAAGAGAAATTCTGCAACGCTTGTGAGGATGCCCAAGTGTTAGAATACGAGATTCACTAAACCTTATACAGAGTAATGATTTGGGTGCGGAATGGATTGATCACCATGACGACTTACTCGTTTCATTCTCTTGCTATTAGGAATGGTAAATCTAAGAGACTTACCCATACGAGAGACGACGCTCTTTGAAGCTTTTGTTTAAGCCTTAGAACGGTATGATGAAAGCCCGATGTACATGGCATTTGTTGTTACACGCCGGAAATTTTACGGCGAGGATGAAACCAAGACCTTTCTCAGTGCGGGATAACCACAAATGGTAGACCACCATGAGAATCATCAATAGGTTATTTAGGATGATCACGAGACTTGTCAGTTAAGAAGACCCAGTTACGGAAGAAGCTTATATCAATAGAAGAACCCTCGTTTTTAATGGAAACGTTACGAATATAACGAAAGAGCATCACCAAAGGAGTTAGTATGAAAAATGTGAGGAGTCAGATGCTAAGACCCAAGAGGATTGTTAGAATTTTGAGGGACGAGTAACTCTCATTTTAAGTGTGGTAGCACCCCACTTTGCAGGAGATTGGATTTGTTAAAAGACCTCCAAAATCTAAACCTTTTCTTTCTAGCCTCTTCGAATCCCGAGGACGAGATTCATTTTAAGTGTGGTAGTTTGTAACATCCCAAAATATTAAATTTTGGAATGTTAATATAATTATTAGATTAATTGTTTGTTTGTTTGAGTGATTGAAACTTGAGTGGAATTTGAAACTTCTTAAAAAAATGAGAGGGAATAAAATAACTTTCCCATTTTTTTTGAATTCAAATTCGTCCATTTAAAATGAGTGAGAGAAGATAACATGACTTCTTAAACTATAAAGAATTTGAATGAATGTGACATTTGAATTTTCCTTTGATTTTTGTTTTTAATTTTTATTTTATTTTTGGCACAAGATTTCAACCACAAATTTTTTCCTGACAATGTACTAGCCAAGCAAGAAAGAGAGGAGGTAACATGACACCCCCCAAAAAAAGTCAGAAGAAAAATAGTGCCAAAAATTTTAAGAACAAAATTTGGATTTAAAAAAAATAATTTTTTATAAAGTTTTTATTTTGTGAAAAATAAAATGTCCATGTTGTAGGAAATTTTATTCTGAAAAATTTAATATATAATATGCCTATATAAAATATTTTATTATTCCCTTTCTTTTGTTGTTTAAAAACAATTAAAAAAAACGAACAAGAAGCTCACGTGGCCATGCACGTGTGTGTGCGCGCCGTGTGGGGTGGCCGAATTGTTTTGGCCCATGCGGCACTTTCATTTCCCTCTTTTTTCTAGTTTGCCTACATTACGTATATGTTTAGTCCCACATTGCCTATCTATAGACCTTTAGACCTCCTTTCCACCTATAAATATAGACCCATAGGAGCATTCAAAAATCATCTATTTCGGGTTAAATCAATCTTTTGGTTTGACTAGGTTTATTAAATAAAAATATTCTTTTCTCTTCGACGGGATTTCTTGAAGTCGTTTCCTCATTGGAATTAATTCTTATTCTCCATTCTAAAGGTATTTCTCTTCGTATTTTTCTTTTATCCTCCCGTAGTTTATTATTTCTAGACTAGTATTCCTACACTAGTATAGGTAGAGTAATTAGATATATTAATTAGTCTTCGTATTTATACATTAGTCCTAGAATTCTTTTAGACATAGCCCTTTTCTTTCGTAAAACAGCTTGACCCTGATTTTTCAAATAGCCATAACTTTTTACTCGTTTGTCCGAATTAGATGAAACCAACGCCTAGAGTTTCGTCTTGATCTCACCTATCCGGTGAACCTATATATCAGCTTTTTGAAATTTTGAAATTTCGAAATTTGTTCACACTCATATTCAAACTTCATTTGATCATATCTTTTTACCGTAGCTCCGTTTTAGACGAATCCAATTGCGTCGGATTCGTATCAAAGTAATCTTCCCATTTGTATCATTAGTTTTAACTTTTAGACTTATAATTTTGATCAAATCAGATTTATCTATTAGTTCCCAAAAGTGTTCACATCATTCTAAGCTGATTTAATGTTATATTGAAGTATCTGTATCTTTTGATCCGCTATTTCAAATCTAGTAATTCTTTTTTCCTACATGTTCATATTGATCTCCTATATCCAGTAGCATCATTAGTTTCGACCTTTGAACATTACAAATTTGAGCTATTCAAATTTGTATTCGAACATTCATTTGATCTTATCTTGCAAAGAGTAGCACCTTTTCCATTGATTTCTGCCCCTAACCACTTGTGTTACGTACTTTCTATTCATAACAACCATGCTCCAATTCAAATACTTTTGACCTTTATGGAATTCAAATTCTATTCATACTTCAGTTCGCTATAACTTGCGTTGTAGTTCTCCATTTCAAGAAATTCTTTCTACAAATAAATTCTTATGTCTTATACTATTTGTGAAACAACATTCATGTTGTTCTTCCAATATTTTTGATCATCTCCCACAGTGTATGCAAGTCGAGCTTATATAGAGATAGTTGATCATCCTTTGACTCTTTTGAGTTGACCCCTTTCACCTTTCGTTTTACAACACCATAAGGCCCTATTTTTTTTTATTAAAAGTTAGTATGTTGTACTTTGCGCCAAGACATGTTTTGTTCTTATGTTCTTTTGGTCCTTCCTTTTGGCATGAATGTTTATTGAATGCTATTCGTTTACGATATATTGCTCGGAGTGTGGCGAGTAGAATTATCAGGATTATGAGAGCGACCATCTTCATCAAGTAATACCAGGCAAGTCACGTTGATCATATTATTACCTATGTTTTATATGCATTGTAGTTCTACCTTTCTTCACCCAATTGCATACAAAGTAGGTACTTGGAAATTTTGGATCTTGATGTAGTATCATGTGGTAGGCACCCACCCCCTTGTTACTTTGGCTGGGACGTTATTATGCTATGCTCCTAGTAGCCGGGGTTTGGTTGAGTGTTTACCATGAGTGTTGTGAGAACTTAATAATCAAGACCTGAAGACTCCAAGACTTGCAAGACCTCAGAACGAAATATACCTCTGGGTGAAGGACGGTTTAGATGGGCTCCCTGGAGAAACCAGTGGATGACCCGGGATGCATGGGGAAGCGCCATGACATCTTGTGGAAAGCTTCACCCAGGCTCAAAGAGACGGACGGATATTTTCAAGACCCAAGGCTTACCTGCACAGCCACAAGTCATTATGGGCTCTGGCTTGGTTGGACAACGTGGTGACTCTGGACAGGCAGTGCTACGAGATGTAGAAGAACGGTAGGATTGGACGGGCACCGACAGAGGATCAGAGGAAGCCGTTGAAAGACCATGTTTTGATCATCCGGTCTTCAAACACCCTGAAGTGCGAGGACATACACGGAGGCGATCAAATCTTGTGGGGAACGTGTGCAAAACTCTACAGAGTACTCAAACCTAATCGATTAGCCGTGTCCACGGCCATGGACAACTTGGGCCAAAGGAACTGAAACTATCAGGAATTCTCAACACCATTATATATATTTGATGTGGGTAATAATGATAACTTGGGTATGAGAACTGGTTGGCGGAACCATCTCATTAACTACCAACAACGTAGTAATATTTTGCTTTTAGCCCTCTCTTGATGCAGGAGAAAACTTGGTTTTCGCTAAAAACTTATAGCCCCACCTGCCATATATGCATGTAGAATAGATGATTATTATTTCACCCCCTCTCTTTGATGACTTGCCGGCATATTCAATATGCTGACCTACATGGCTGCAACGTCTTATGTTGCAGATACTTTCTTCGACGAGTAAGAGTACGATTCAGGGTTATGGTCTGCACTCAACTTGCCGTTGGTGTTTATTGGGACTCCACTCCCTTGACTGTTTCCGCTGAGATTTTAAGGTATATATCAGTTTTACGTTATTTAAATGTGATTGCACTTTGATATATACATTGATGTACTGTGTGTGCCAGCATACTGATCCAGGGATGGCACATATACACAGAGGATTGACTCGTTTGAGTCGGGTCGCTACATTTGTCGATCCAAATAATGCTAACAAAGTATGCAAGCTCCAACGATCCATTTATGGACTGGTGCAAGCATCTCGGAGTTGGAATAAGCGCTTCGATGAGGTGATCAAAGCATTTGGGTTTATACAAGTGGTTGGTGAATCTTGTATTTACAAGAAAGTGAGTGGGAGGTCTGTGGCGTTTCTAATATTATATGTGGACGACATATTGTTGATTGGAAACAACTTGGGGCTTTTGGATAGCATAAAGGATCACTTGAATAAAAGTTTCTCTATGAAGGACCTAGGAGAAGTTGCTTACATTCTTGCATTAAGATCTATAGGGATAGATCGAAATGCCTGATAGGACTTTCATAAAGCACATACCTTGATAAAGTTTTGAAGAAGTTCAAAATGGATCAGTCCAAGAAAGGGTTCTTGCCAGTATTACAAGGTATAAAATTGAGTAAGACTCAGTGCCCAGCAACTGCAGAAGATAGAGAACAAACAAGTTCTGTCCCCTATGCTTCAACCGTAGGTTCTATCATGTATGCGATGTTGTGCACTAGACCAGACGTCAGCTTGGCCATAAGTATGGCAGGCAGGTTTCAGAGTAATCCAGGAGTGGATCACTGGACGACGGTCAAGAATATTCTGAAGTACCTGAAAAGGACTAAGGAAATGTTTCTCGTGTATGGAGGTGACAAAGAGCTCGCCGTAAAAGGTTAAGTCGATGCAAGTTTTGACACCGATCCGAATGACTCTAAGTCGCAAACCGGATACATATTTATTCTTAATGGTTTGCGGTAAGCTGGTGCAGTTCCAAGCAGAGCGTCTTAGCAGATTCTACATGTGAAGAGGAGTACATGGCTGCCTCGGAGGCCGCAAAGGAGGGTGTCTGGATGAAGCGGTTCATGACAGATCTTGGAGTTGTGCCGAGAGCACTAGATCCATTGACTCTATTATGTGACAACACTGGTGCCATTGCCTTAGCAAAGGAACCAAGGTTTCACAAGAAGACCAGACACATCAAACGACACTTCAACCTCATCCGCGACTATGTCGAAGGAGAGGACGTGAATATTTGCAAAGTGCACACGGATCTGAATGTAGTAGACCCGCTGACTAAACCTCTTCCACGGGCAAAACATGATCAACACTAGAACTGTATGGGTGTTCGATTTATTACAATGTAAATCACATGGCGATGTCAGGACTGGATTATTGACTCTAGTGCAAGTGGGAGACTGTTGGAAATATGCCCTAGAGGCAATAATAAATAGTTATTATTATATTTCCTATTTAAAGATAATCATTTATTATCCATGCTATAATTGTATTGAATGAAAACATAGATACATGTGTGGATACATAGACACAACAATGTCCCTAGCAAGCCTCTAGTTGGCTAGCCAGTTGATCAAGGATAGTCAAGGTTTTCTATCTATGTGCAAAGTGTTGTTGCTTGATATCTGGATCACATCATTAGGAGAATCATGTGATGGACTAGACCCAAACTATGAACATAGCATATTGATCGTGTCGTTTTATTGCTATAGTTTTCTGCGTGTCAGGTATTTGTTCCTATGACCATAAGATCATATAACTCACTGGTACCGGAGGAATGCCTTGTGTGTATCAAATGTCACAACGTAATTGGGTGACTATAAAGGTGCTCTACAGGTATCTCCGAAGGTGTCCGTTGAGTTAGTATGGATCAAGACTGGGATTTGTCACTCCGTGTGACGGAGAGGTATCTCGGGGCCCACTCGGTAATACAACATCACACACAAGCCTTGCAAGCAATGGGACTAAGTGTAATCACGGGATCTTGTGTTACGGAACGAGTAAAGAGACTTGCTGGTAACGAGATTGAAATAGGTATGCGGATACTGACAATCGAATCTCGGGCAAGTAACATACCGAAGGACAAAGGGAATAACATACGGGATTATATGAATCCTTGACACTGAGGTTCAACCGATAAGATCTTCGGAGAATATGTAGGATCTAATATGGGCATCCAGGTCCCGCTATTGCATATTGACCGAGGAGTACCTTGGGGCATGTCTACATAGTTCTCGAACCCGCAGGGTCTGCACACTTAAGGTTCGGCGATGTTTTAGTATAGTTGAGTTATATGCGTGGTTACCGAATGTTGTTTGGAGTCCCGGATGAGATCACGGACCTCACGAGGGTTTCCGGAATGGTCCGGAGACGAAGATTGATATATAGGACGACTTCATTTGGTTACCGGAAAAGTTTTCAGGCATTACCGGGAATGTACCGGGAGTGACGAAAGGGTTCCGGAAGTTCACCGGGAGGGGGGCAACCCTCCCGGGGGAATCCCAAAGGACTTATAGGTGGAGCACCAGCCCTTAGTGGGCTGGTTGGACAGCCCAATAAGGCCTATGCTCCATAGAGAGAAAACGAAAGAAAGAAAAAAATGGAAAAGTTGGGAAGGAAGGGAAGGACTCCACTTTCCAATCCTAGTTGGACTAGGATTGGAGTAGGAGTCCTCCTCCTCCTCTTGGCTGGCGCACCTTGGGGGCTTGGCCCTCAAGGAAAGTCCCTCCCCCTCCCTCCTATATATATTGGTGATTTAGGGCTGATTTGAGACAACTTTGCCACGTGCAACTCAGATCTAGACACCATAGTTTTACCTCTAGATCGTATTTCTGCGGAGCTCGGGCGGAGCCCTGCAGGAGTAGATCCTTCACCACCACCGGAGCACCGTCACACTGTCGGAGAACTCATCTACTTATCCTTCTTGCTTGCTGGATCAAGAAGGCCGAGATCATCATCGAGCTGTACGTGTGCTGAACGCGGAGGTGCCGTCCGTTCGGCACTAGATCAGAGCGGATCGTGGGACGGATCGCGGGACAGTTCGTGGGACGGTTCGCGGGGTGGATCGAGGGACGTGAGGACGTTCCACTACATCAACAACGTTTCTTAACGCTTCTTGCTGTGCGATCTACAAGGGTACGTAGATCCAAATCTCCTCTCGTAGATGGACATCACCATGATAGGTCTTCGTGCGCGTAGGAAATTTTTTGTTTCCCATGCGATGTTCCCAACATTGAGTTGTCTTTCTTCGGATGTGGTGATGTTGGAGTTGTTGGTGAGTTTGAAAGCTTATCAAGTTTCCACTTAAGCATGAAATTTTGTTCCCTCGGATCGTCTACTTCCTGCTCGAGCCTCAATATCTTTTGACATAATTCACCCTTTCTCTCCTGCAGAAGACGAGAAGGGATAAATAGCACCTTGGGTTTTCTCCTTGTATTTGGGAGGCTTGACTTCTTGAACTCCACATGCATATCTTTGGGTTGAGGCAAGGGAATATCCTCTTCATCTGAGGTTTCTTCCGCATACTTGCATGTCTCCCATTCCTCCTCCGAGCACAATCCATAAGGATTTACGTCCCCATAGAGCTTGGGATCGACAAGATAGTGTGATACATAGCTCTCCCCATCGGAATCTTGGGACAACATCTTACTCTAAATCTGGTGCACAAACATCTCAAAACGAAAAAGGAGATATTGTCAAGATACAAAGGTCAAAACCTTCGGGGGATTATATAATTAATTTTTGCCGACCCGAAGGAGTCTAGCTTCCACAAGAAAACATAGTCCAGAGGGTGCACGGGGTGGCCACAAGCCTGCAGGGCGCAACCAGGGGGTAGGTCGCGCCCCTGGCTTCTTGCCTCCTCATGCACGCCTCGGACTACTTCGAAATTGTCTAATTTTTTAAATATTCCAAAACAGGTAAAAATTGCCATTAAAAACGTTTTGGAGTCGGTTTACTTACCGTGGCACATACCTATTCCTATTCGAGGTCCGATACGTTCTAATAGGTCTTCCTAATGTACTCTTCCGGAGTTATGGTATTGATAATATTAGTTTCAACATTTATGGGAGTACCTGAGATATAATGTTTGATTCTTTACCCATTTACCACTTTCAGATTTGTGCCTTCGGCATTGTTGATCTTCATGGCACCGGAGCGATATATTTCCTCAATAATGTATGGACCTTCCCATTTAGAGAGAAGTTTTCATGCAAAAAATCTTAAACGAGAGTTGTATAGAAAGACATGATCACCTACATTGAATTCACGCATTTGTATCCTTTTATCATGCCATCTCTTAACCTTTTCTTTAAACAACTTAGCATTCTCATAGGTCTGGGTTCTCCATTCATCAAGTGAGCTAATGTCAAAAAACCTCTTTTCACCAGCAAGTTTGTAATCATAGTTAAGTTCTTTAATTGCCCAATAAGCTTTATGTTCTAGCTCTAGAGGTAAGTGACATGCTTTACCATAGACCATTTTATAAGGAGACATACCCATATGTTTTTTGTAAGCGGTTCTATTAGACAATAATGCATCGTCAAGTTTCTTAGACCAATTCTTTCTAGATCTATTAACAGTCTTTTTCAAGATCAGCTTAATTCCTCTATTGCTCAATTCTACTTGCCCACTAGACTGAGGATGAGAAGGAGATGAAAATCTATGATTAACATCATACCTAGGAAGCAATTTACGGAAAGCACCATGAATAAAGTGTGAACCACCATCAGTCATTAAATATCTAGGGACTCCATATCTACGGAAAATAACTTCTTTTAGCATTTTAATAGAAGTGTTATGATCAGCACTACTAGTTGGAATAGCTTCTACCCACTTAGTAACATAATCAATAGCAACTATAATATGAGTATACCCGTTGGATTTTGGAAAAGGACCCATATAATCAAAACCCCAAACATCAAATGGTTCAATAACTAGAGAGTAAATCATAGGCATTTCTTGATGTCTACTAGTATTACCAATTCTTTCACATTCATCACAAGACAAGACAAATTTACGAGCATCCTTGAAGAGAGTAGGCCAATAAAAACCAGATTGTAATACCTTGTGTGTAGTTCTATCTCGAGCGTGATGTCCTCTGTAGGCCTCAGAGTGACACTTGTATAGGATCTGTCATTGTTCATGCTCATCTACACAACATATAGTAATACCATCTACTCCTTCTTTATAAAGTTGTGTATCATCCCAAAAGTAATGTCTTAAATCATAGAAGAACTCTTTCTTTTGTTGGTATGTGAAACTAGGCGGTATAAATTTAGCAATGATGTAATTAGCATAATCAACATACCAAGGAGCATTGCATGAAGCATTTATGATAGCTAATTGTTCCCCAAGAACGCTATCAACAATAGGTAGTGGGTCATCAAGAACATTCTCTAATCTAGACAAGTTATCTGGTACGGGGTTATCAGTACCCTTTCTATCAATAATATGCAAATCAAATTCTTGTAGCAGAAGAACCCATCTAATAAGTCTAGGTTTAACATCTTTCTTTTACATAAGTTACTTAATAGCAGCGTGAACGGTGTGAACAGTTACTTTGGAATCAACAATATAAGGTCTAAACTTATTTGCAAGCAAACACAACTGCTAAAAATTTCTTTTCAGTGGTAGCGTAGTTCCTTTGAGCACTGAATAGAGTTTTACTAGCGTAATGGATGACATTTAATTTCTTTTCAACTATTTGTCCTAGAACAGCACCAACAACATAATCACTAGCATCACTCATAATTTAAAAGGGTAGGTTCCAATCAGGTGGTTTAACAATAGGTGGAGTGATCAAGGCTCTCTTAAAAATTTCAAATGCTTCTGCACAATCATCATCAAAAACGAATGGAACATCCTTTTGCAAAAGATTAGTGAGAGCCTTAGAAGTTTTAGAGAAGTCTTTAATAAATCTCCTATAGAAACCAGCATGACCAAGGAAACTTCTTATACCTTTAATATTTGTTGGGCATGACATTTTTTCAATAGCATCAACTTTAGCTTTATCAACTTCAATACCTCTTTCAGAGATTTTGTATCCCAAGACAATGCCTTCATTACCCATAAAGTGGCACTTCTCCCAATTCAAGACAAGATTAGTTTATTCACATCTCTGCAAAACTCGATTAAGGTTGCTCAAGCAATCATCAAAAGAAGTTCCATAAACGGAAAAATCATCCATGAAAACCTCAACAAACTTTTCACAAAAGTCAGAGAATATAGCCACCATACATCTTTGCAAGGTAGCAGGTGCATTGCATAAACCAAAAGGCATACGTCTATAAGCAAAGGTACCGAAAGGACAAGTAAAAATAGTCTTCTCTTGATCCTCTTTTGATACACGTATTTGAGAGAAGCCAGAATAACCATCTAGAAAGCAAAAATGTGTATGTTTTGATATTCTTTCTAGCATTTGATCAATAAAAGGTAGAGGGCAATGATTTTTCCTAGTAGCTTTATTTAATTTCCGAAAATCAATTACCATTCTATATCCTATAACAATTCATTGTGGGATCAATTCATATTTATCATTAGGAACAACAGTAATACCTCCCTTCTTAGGGACACAATGAACGGGACTAACCCATCTACTATCAACAATAGGATAAATTATACCTTCCTCCAAAAGCTTTAGTATTCCATTTCTTACCACTTCCTTCATTTTAGGATTTAATCGTTGTTGGTGATCAACAACTGGTTTAGCATCATGCTCCATATTGATTTTGGGCTGACATAGAGTGGGACTAATGCCCTTAAGATCATCAAGAGCATATCCAATAGCAGCACGGTGCTTCCTCAGAGTTATCAATAATCTATTTTCTTCATGCTCTGAAAGGTTAGCACTAATAATAACTGGATATATCTCTTTTTATCAAGATAAGCATACTTCAGAGTATCAGGTAACTGTTTAAGCTCAAACACGGGATCGCCCTTGGGTGGAGGATCAGAGTATCAGATATCTCTATTTCATTCCTTTAATTCATATGAATATCATTTATCATTTTCATGGTCTAGCAAATATTGTTCTAATGGATAGGTAGGACGCATGGTGATAGAAGCGAAACCAATTATTTCATATTTACTAGGCAATTCTTTGTCATGGGGTTGTCTACAAAATTTAGAGAAACTGAACTCATGAGATGCATCCACAATACTTACATTAACCATTTCTTTTTCACAATCAATCTTAGCATTAACAATATTCAAGAAGTGTCTACCGGATATAATGGGACAAAATCATCTTGTGGGGAGCCAAGAACAAGAAACTCAGTAGGATACTTTATTTTCCCATAGAAGACTTCAACATCTCTAACAATCCCAATTGGTGAAATAGTATCTCTATTAGCAAGCTTGATGGTAACATCAATTTCCTCTAGTTCAGCTGGTGCAATATCATTCATAATTTCTTGGTATAAGGTAAAGGGACTTCCACTCACACCAGCACCCACATCACATAAGCCATGATAACAATGATCTACTATTTTAACAGAAACAATAGGCACGCCAACAATAGGTCTATGTTTACCCTTAGTATCATGTCTAGCAATTCTAGCGGCCTCATCACAGAAGTGAATGACATGCTCATCAATATTATCAACCAAGAGATCTTTCACCATAGCAATATTAGGTTCGACTTTAATTTGTTCAGGAGGTATAGGTGTTCTAGTACAACTCTTAGGAACCACAGTTGAAGCTTTAGCATGTTCCTTTATCCTAACAGGAAAGGGTGGCTTCTCAATATAAGGAGTAGGAACAAGAGGATCAGTATTGTAAATAATAGTTTCTTCTTCAACTTTAATAGCTTCTACCACTTTAACTTCAATGGGAGGATGATCTTAAACCACTTCTCCTTGGGGATATCAACATGAGTAGCAAAATATTCACAAAATGAAGCTACTACCTATGAGTCAAGTCCATATTTAGTGTTAAAATCACGAAAAGCATCAGTGTCTATAAAGGATTTAACACAATCAAACTTAAGGCTTATGCCTGAATCATTACCTTTGTCGAGTTCCCAATCTTTAGGGTTGCATTTAATTCTTTCCAATAAGTCCCATTTGAATGCAATATCTTTCTTCATAAAGGAACCAACACAAGAAGTGTCGAGCATGGATTGATCATTACGAGAGAGCCGAGCATAAAAATTCAGAATAATAATTTCTCTCGGGAGCTCATGATTGGGGCATGAATATAACATTGACTTAAGCCTCGCCCAAGCTTGAGAGATTCTTTCTCCTTCACGAGGCCAAAAATTATAGATATAATTCCGATCATGATGAACCAGATGCATAGGATAAAACTTCTGATGAAATTTTAGTTTCAATCAGTTGTAGTTCCATGATCCAATATCATCACATAGACTATACCATGTCAACTCCTTTTCCTTCAAATATAAAGGAAAGACCTTCTTCTCCACATCATCCTCGGGCAGACCTGCAAGCTTAAATAATCCACAAACTTCATCCACATAGATTAGGTGCAAATCAGGATGTAGTGCTACATCTCGTGCATCAGGATTAGCTAGCAGTTTTTCTATCATACACGAAGGAATTTCATAGTAAATATTTTCAGTAGGTGCAGCAGGCTGAGGAGCATCTCTTTGTGCTTCCGGTCGGGGTGAAGATACCCCGAACAAGCCCCCCAAAGGATTATTTTCCATAGTGACATGTGACAGTAAATTTCAGCACGGTATATAATTTTTTCCTTACCAAGTTCCACTTACCAAAGGCGCTTCACTCATCAGCAACGGCACCAGAAAAGAGTCTTGATGATACACAAGTGTAGGGGATATATCGTAGTCCTTTCGATAAGTAAGAGTGTCCAACCCAACTAGGAGCAGAAGGAAATGACAAGCGGTTTTTAGTAAGGTATTGTCTGCAAGCACTGAAATTATGATTCACAAATAGTTTTGTGATAAGGTAATTCATAACGGGTAGCAAATAACAAATGTAACAGTGGTGCACAAAGGTGGCCCAATCCTATTGTGTCAAAGGACAAGCCTGGACAAACTCTTATATAAAGAAAAGTGCTCCCGAGGACACATGGGAATTTATGTCAACTTAGTTTTCATCGTGCTCATATGATTCGCGTTCGCTACTTTGATATTTTGTTATATGGGTGACCGGTGCTTGGGTGCTGCCCTTACTTGGACAAACCTCCCAATTATGATTAACCTCTCTCGCAAGCATCCAAAACTGCGAAAAAAGAATTAAGATAAATCTAACCATAGCATGAAACATATGGATCCAAATCATCCCCTTACAAAGCAACGCACAAACTAGGGTTTAAGCTTCTAGCACTCTAGCAACCCATCATCTACTTATTACTTACCAATGCCTTCCTCTAGGCCCAAATAATGGTGATGCGTCATGTAGTCGACGTTCACTTGACACCACTAGTGGGAAGACAACATATATCTTATCAAAATATCGAACGTATACCAAATTCACATAATTATAACAAGCCTTATCCCCTGTCGTCAGGAACAAACGTAACTACTCACAAACCATATTCATATTCATGATCAGAGGAGTATTAATAATCATTAAGGATCTGAACATATAATATTTCACCAAATAAACCAACTAGCATCAACTACAAGGAGTAATCAACACTACTAGCAACCCACAGGTACCAATCTGAGGTTTTGAGACAAAGATCGGATACAAGAGATGAAAAAGGGGTTGGAGAGGAGCTGGTGCTTATGAAGATGTTGATGAAGATTGACCCCCTCTCGATGAGAGGATCGTTGGTGATGACGATGGCTTCAATTTCCCCCTCCCTGAGGGAAGTTACCCCGGCGGAATAGCTCCGCCCGAGCTCTAGATTAGTTCTGTCGAAGTTCTACCTTGAGACAGTGGCGCTACGTCCCGAAAGGTCTGATATAATTTTTCCAGGTCAAAACCCTTCATATAGCAGAAGATGGGCATCAGAGGTCTGCGAGGGGGCCCACAAGCCTGTAGGGCGCGGCCAGGGGGTAGGCCGCGCCCCCTGGCTTGTGACCTCCTGGTGGGTCCCTCCGGTATTTCTTTCGTCCATTATTTTTTATATATTCCAAAATAAATCACCGTAACTTTTCAGGACTTTTGGAGTTGTGCAGAATAGGTCTCTAAGGTTTGCTCCTTTTCCAGTCCAGATTTCCAACTGCCCGCATTCTCCCTCTACATGTAAATCTTGTAAAATAAAAGAGAAAAGGCATAATTATTGTACCATAATGTGTATTAACAGCCCATAATGCAATAAATATAGATATAAAATCATGATGCAAAATGGACGTATCAGGTTCTCCTTCTTCCTCCCGCGCGCATGGGACAAAGACAGAGCCGAATCCGACGGCGATCGCCGGCGGCACAGTGCATCCCTCTCGATGCTCGACCCATCCACGAGCTCAGGGGACGAGCCGCATCGCGTGGAGGAGTAAAGAACCCCGGGGAAGCTCTAGGCTGAGCAGCACTTCACCAATGGCGGGAGGAGCTTCGAGCATGCTGGGGACTTGGCTTCCGACGGCTCCTTGCTAAAATTGGTGATTGGAATGGGGCTTACAGGCCATGCATAGGCTATTAGTGAAGAAATAGGGGGAGGAGAGGCTCTAGTTGCATCAAACTCGATAGAGGGGCTACGGCGGTGCCACGGCCAGAGGTGAGGGAAGATGGTTGCTTCGGTTGTTCTAGACTGGCAGGCACTACAAGGGAAGAAGGGATCTTCGTTGCGGTGTCGGGAACACTCGAGGGGACGGTCTTATATAGCCCCCAACATTGGTGACACGGGGTTGAGGATAAGATCGCCGGCCGACAGAATCCGACGACGGCGCAGGGGCGGTAGGAGTGAGCTAGCGACACAGCAGGGGCAGCAGCAGGAGGAGGACGATGCACGTGCACGAACCGTGGGTAGCTGGCGCACTGGAGGGGCTCGGGCGCTCCTGCCATCGCTGCGGCAGATGCTATTGCCATCAGCAAGCTGCCAATGCTGCCACGACCGAAGCGCTGCGCGGCACAGGGGCGGCGACAATTGGTCGGGAATGCACGCGGCGTAGTGCGGCCCTGGAGCTAGCCAAGGGGCACTGGCAGAAGGACACTGCACCTCGGGTGCGCACGTGCAAAATGTGCGCTCTGGGCGCACCCAGAGCACGCACGCAAGGCATTCGTCAGAATGCCTTGGCATGCCAGGGGGTGTGGTTGCTACTGAAGTTTAGCAGATCTGGGGTTACCAGAAAGGTAGAGTGATAGGACATGTTGGCTTAGGCAGTGGAGCAACTCCACAATGGAGATCAAAGCTCATGCCAATCTAGCCATGCACCATAGGTGCTTGATGAAATGCCAGAGGCATCTAAAATAATTTTTGGCACCCAAACTTTCCACAGTGTGACTCTTCACACACTAAGAAGAGTGGTGTGGTTAGTTTGGCCAAATGCAAAACTTGCTAATGCAATTGTTTGAGAAAATCATTTCTGGTCAGAAAGTTGAGGCTAATATTACATGCATTTAAAATCCTCCAATGGGGCTCAAATCATGGACTTACGGTTTTGGTAGGGTGTTATACAAGAAGGAAAAATCTCAAGGCAAATAGAGCAAAGCAAGGCATGGTTGTAGTACGAAGTACCAAGCTGGTCTAGAACAAAAAAGTTGTTGTTTTGGTAAATTGTTCCAAAGCACATACTTGGGTTTTTGCATAAAAGTTAATCTCATGCATCACTTGACATCCCCAAATTTTTATAGAATTGTTGAAAGGTTATATCTAGGGGTTGGAGTACAAACACCAATTTGGGACAGAATAGAAAAGGAGTTAATGTGGTCAAATTTTTTAAAACACTTGGCTAAGTTTTTACAAAAACTTGATCCACGAACATTACATCTCACCCACAATTTTTTGTAGAATTTTTAGAAAAAGTTATCAAAAGGTTGCAGTGCAAAACAGGTCCTTAATGGAATTAAATGTCATTTTTGAATAAAAGAAACATTGGCAAAAATATTTAAAAAATAAATCTTCAATGAATTTGTCAAAAGAAAAGAAATGTTTTGATGCAAGCACTTAAGTTCCAACAAAATTTTCGAAAACATATACTTGGGGGAGAAATTTATAATTAGGCCAAATGAAACCCAGAAATTCAGATTTTAAACAAACATGGCCAAATTAAAAAGAATATCCCCATTTGCTTAAATAAAGAATTTAAAATGGTCTCAAGTAAGGGCTCAAGCACTAAATGATCTTTAAAATGCCACTTGAAAATAAAAGTTTTTGGAAATAGGCTTTGAAAAGAATCACGGAGCAATTTATTTCTTGAAAACTTTATTCTAAGAAATATTTTAATCAATAATAATATGATTAAAATTTTGGGGTGTGACACACACTACCCCCTTAAAAATAGATCTTGTCCCTAAGATTTGCTTAGGGAAAGAAAATAATTTAATCGTGAAAATACGGAATATGATCACTCAAATGTAGGTGCAAACAAAGCAATCATATAGCACAAAGTCACTCATATGTAGGTGCAAACAATGCAATCATATAATAAGTTGTCACTCACATAGCATCAGGAAAACATACTACTCGACTAAAATACACTCCAAGCACGGTCAACGAGATACGGGCAAGGGGTTCACGAGAAAATATTCTCGGTCGGGGAAACACATTCTACTCCTCCTAGAAGAAGTCTGGAGATCGTGTCCCCTTTGGTCTGACAACAACGACCTACCAATGGAAAATCCGGAAAATTTTCCAATAGCAAGGGTGTGGAATTAATCCACCCGTTGAAGGGTCAACACCCTTGGTGATGACCTGAAGAACAAGGGATGGGCACACTAGGCCTGCTCTATACTAGGCTACGAGGCAACAATGTTTCTATTGTGGGGTTGCATCCATAATTTCGGGATGAATCCCAATGGGTAGTCATGGGGAGGACTGGCTCTGGATAGTGTACTTGGTGGGAAGATCTAGAAGCTGTCATGGGTGGTCTCTATAGGTGCCTGTTTAGGGTCACATAGTATAACACTGGTGTGACCTTGTTCATCAGGGTGGAAAATCGGGTATCAACTCCCAAATGACACATCACTAGGTTAGCTGGTTTGGTGGTTAGGTGGTCGCGCCCCAAAAAAAATACTCTAAGACCATGCAAACTGGTTTACGTAAATATACCTTTAAAAACAAAGGCGTGCACGCATCCTGCTATTTTATTTAAAACAGTTTTATCACAAACACACGAATACCACATAACGGGACGATACTGGTACTAAGGCGAGACATCTATTCTGATGGACTCGCTCCGCCTTCATTGGCCTTTGAGCGAACGGGCTCAGTAACCAATAAGGCTCCTCCATTTTTCATAGCTCCACGGTCAACTGGGCCATGGAACGAGGCTACATGGTTGTGGTGGCGACAATGTCTTGGACGGCGTGCCCTCGGCATACCTTCATTGCAGAAGGCATCCAAACTGCGGTGAAGCTCCGCTGTGGTCATGGTCGGGTTGGCTAACATAAAGCCTAGGCCAAACCTCAAGATCCAGCAGGTCTTCCAACCAATATGGGCTGGTTGCTGGAGGTGGTTGCAGCTTCATGGCTTGCCGGGGGTCCGGCAAGCAGTTGTCATCCGGTTCATGACCAGGTCAGAGGTGATCTGATCGATGACTGCCTCTTGCACTCTCAAATAGCGCACAACTTGCACCAAGGCAGGATCTGCCTCAAAGTGTTCGCTAGCGACATGGGTCGGACTACCATAGCCTTCACGACTAGGATAGTAGCAAGACGGTCGGCTATTCATCTATGGCTACACATGTCGAAGCTGGACTATAGCCTCTTGGGCTGTAAGCTGACAGGCTTGGGCTTCGTTGGTGGCTGCTCTACCAGTGAAATGATAAGGGCACCCCAGCAAGGGATTCTCTCCATAGATGTGCACCGAGGCCCAAAAGTGACGAATAACCACACTAGCAGGCTCCTCATGCACATCATACACTAGAGTCTTGCTACTGCAACAAAAGACCTTCCAACGGCGCGAGAAATAGGCACGTCGATGGGAGAATACATGACTTGATCTTTCTGTTGCGGCTATGCCTTAAGGGACTTCCTAGGCAAGTATGCAAAGGATTTCCCCCGTGGCCTTGGAGCCTTGCGTTCGTGTTCCCTCGAAGTGGAAAGGGTGATGTAGCGTAGCGGTGGTAAGTATTTCCCTCAGTTTGAGAACCAAGGTATCAATCCAGTGGAGGAGTATCTCAAGATCCTGCACAAACACAAAAACTTGCTCCCAACACTATGAAGGGGTTGTCAATCTCTTATAGATTGTTTGCCAAGTGAGAACTGAAAGCAACAAAGTAACAAAGCAAAGTAAAAGCGGAGACGTAAAGGATGGATGTGAATAGACCCGGGGGCCGTAGTGTTTACTAGTGGCTTCTCTCATGAAAGCAAGTAGACGATGGGTGAACAAATTACAGTCGAGCAATTGATAGAACCGCGCAAAGTCGTGACGATATCTATGCAATGATTATTTCTATAGGCATCACGTCCAAAACAAGTAGACCGATACTGTCTGCATCTACTACTATTACTCCACACGTCGACCACTATCCAGCATGCATCTAGTGTATTACGTCCATAAGAACAGAGTAACGCCTTAAGCAAGATGACATGATGTAGAGGGACTCAAACCAATGATAAAACCCCCATCTTTTTACCCTTGATGGCAACTACTTGATGTGTGCCTTGCTGCCCCTACTGTCACTGGGAAAGGTCACCACATGGTAGAACCCAAAACCAAGCACTTCTCCCATTGCAAGAATCATAGATCTAGTTGGCCAAACAAAACCCAAGACTCGGAGAGACTTACAAGGATATCAAATCATGCATATAAGAAATCAGCAAAGACTCAAATATATATCATAGATAATCTGATCACAAATCCACAATTCATCGGATCTCGACAAACACACCGCCAAAGAAGATTACATCGGATAGATCTCCATGAAGATCATGGAGAACTTTGTATTGAAGATACAAGAGAGAGAAGAAGCTATCTAGCTACTAACTACGGACCCGTAGGTCTGAAGTGAACTACTCACGAGTCATTGCCGGGAAGGGTCTCCAGATGAGATCTCGCGGAAACAGAAACTTGCGGTGGCGGAAAAGTATTTTCGAGGCTCCCCTGATTTTTTGCGGAATATTTGGGAATATATAGGCCAAAGATCTAGGCCAGGGGGCGGCCAGGGAGGCCACAAGCCTGCCCACCGCCGCCTCCCCCTGGTGGCGGAGTGGGGGCTTGTGGGCTCCCTGGAGCCCACCTGGCTTGGCCCAAAGGCCCCCTGATCTTCTTCCGTTCGAGAAAAAATCATTTCGGGGTTTTACTTCCGTTTGGACTTTGTTCCAAAATCAGATCTGAAAAGAGTCAAAAACACGGAAAAAACAGGAACTCGCACTTGGCACTGAATTAATAAGTTAGTCCCAAAAAAGATATAAAAGGTACATAAAACAACCAAAGAAGACAAGATAACAGCGTGAAACCATCAAAAATTATAGATACGTTTGAGAGTATCAAGCATCCCCAAGCTTAACTCCTACTCGTCCTCGAGTAGGGAAGTGATAAGAATGAATTTTTTATGCTTTCATGCTACCTAGCATAGGTGTCTTTTGTAAATCCTCTTATGTGACGTGAATGTTCAGATCCATTAGATTCAAAACAATAGTTTGCTATTGACGTGGAAACAATAATAATTCAAGCAAACTAGCAAGGTAATCATGAACTTTCAAAATAACAAGGCCAAAAGAAAGTTATCCCTGCAAAAGCATATAGTCTGGCTATGCTCTATCATTAGTGCACAACGAATTTAAATCATGCACAACCCCGGTATTGGCCAAGTAATTGTTTCACACCTTTACTTTCTCAAACCATTTCAAGTCTCACGCAATACATGAGTGTGAGCCATGGTTATAGCACTATAGATGGTGTGGAATGTAGTGGAGGTTGCAAGACAAAAAGGAGAAGATAGTCACATTAACTAGGCATATCAATGAGCTGTGGAGATGCTCATCAATAGATATCAATGTGAATGAGTAGGGATTGCCATACAAATGATGCACTAGAGCTACGAGTATGTGAAAGCTCTTAAAGAAAACTAGTGGGTGTGCATCCAACTTGCTTTCTCACGAAGACCTAACGCAATTTTGAGGAAGCCTATCATAGGAATATACAAGCCAAGTTATATAATGAAAATTTCCCACTAGCTATATGGTGGTGACAAAACGAGAGACTCTCAATCATGAAGATCATGGTGCTTAATATGCACAAGTGTGGAAAAAGTGGTAGCATTGTCCCTTCTCTCTTTTTCTCTCATTTGTTTTGGTGGGCTCTTTGGCCTATTTTTTTTGGTGGGATTCATTGGCCACTTTGATTTCCTCACATGGGACAATGCTCCATTAATGATGATCATCACACTTTCAACTCAAAACTTAGAGTAACGATGACTCTATATGGAATGCCTTCGGTAGTGTACCGTGGCAATGATCTAGCATGTCATAGACATCAATGGAAACATCATGCTAGCTATCTTACGATCATGCAATGGCAATGTAGACGTGGTGGCACATGTCATGGTGGTAGTTGCATGGCAATATATCTCAGAATGACTTTGAAAAAGCCATACTAGGTAGGTATGGTGGCTGTTTTGAGGGAGGCTAATGGTGGGTTTTGTGCACCGGCGAAAGTTGCACGGCACTAAGAAGATAGTGATGGTGGAAGGTGAAAGTGCATCTAAAGCATGGACTCAACATTAGTCATGAAGAACTCATATACTTGTTGCAAAAGTTTTATTAGTAATCGAAACAAAGCATTCAACGCATACTCCTAGGGGAAGGGTTGGTAGGTATAAACCATCGCGCGATCCCGACCGCCACGCAAAGGATGACAATCAATATACTAATCATGCTCAAATTTCATAACATAGCGGTTCACCATACGTGCATGCTACGGGAATCACTAACTTCAACACAAGTATTTCTAGGTCCACAACACCTTACTAGCATGACTTCAATATTACCATAACCACAACTCAAAACTAATTGAGATGAATCAAACTTCTCTAACTATTCAATGCACATGAAGGTGGAAGTTTTCGTATCCCTTTGGATAACTACCCCTTTTGAGACTACTTTCAAAGCATAGATCAACTACCAAGACACGCACCGTTGTGCTCTAAACGATAAAAGTGAAGCACATAGAGCAAAAGTATCTAGCTCAAAAGATATAAGTGAAGCACATGTGAGCTGAATTGTCTATCAAAAGATATAAGTGAAGCTCGACAAAATCACGGTGTGTGCATGTCTCTCTCTCTAGGTGTGCAGCAAGGATGATTGTGGCACAATAAAAATAAAACACTCCTACGATACAAGACGCTCCAAGCAAAAACACATAACATGTGGTGAATAAAAATATAGCCCCAAGTAACGTTACCGATGGATTGAAGACGAGAGAGGGGATGCCTTCCCGGGGCATCCCCAAGCTTAGGCTTTACGGCATCCTTGAATCTCTTGGGGGTGCCTTGGGCATCCCCAATCTTGAGATCTTGCCACTCTTTATGTCTTTGTCCATAAGAACTTCACCCAAAACTTGAAAACTTCACAACACGAAACTTAAACAGAAACTCGTGATAACATTAGTACAAGAAAGCAAACCACCACTTCCTTAGGTACTGTAGCAAACTTAAATTATACTTGTGCTGATGTTGAGTTACTATACTTTCAATCTTCCATGGCTAATACCCCCCGATACTATCCATAGTTTCATCAAAATAAGCAACCAACACAACAAAAACAGAATCTGTTAACAGCAGACCAGTCTGTAGAAATCTGTTTATTTCGTATACCTATGGTACTTCAAAAATTCTGAAAAATTACGAAAGTGTGAAGAATTTTCGTAGCAATCAGCATAAGAAAGAATCAACTCAAAATCTTTACAGAGAAAAAATGAAAATTCTTTTCGTGAGCATAAAGTTTGTGTCTTTTCCAGCATGACCAGACGATCATCCCCAAGACTAATCATAACGGTTTTGCTTGGCACAAACGCAAAAAGAAACACAAAAACACAATCATAACAGAATTATGAAAGTGTGGAAAACAAAAAACAGAAATAAAAAGGATAGATTCATTGGGTTGCCTCCCAACAAGAACTTTTGTTTAACACCCTTAGCTAGGCGAAAGTGATGGAATCACGTATAGTCATCTTTGGTGCTCAAACCATAGGTAGCGCTCATCATAGATTCATAAGGCAATCTTATTTTAATTCTAGGAAAGTGCTCCATGCCCTTCTTTGAAGGAAATTGAAATCTAATATTCCCTTCCTTCATATCGATGATAGAACCAATAGTCCTTAGGAAAGGTCTACCAAGAATAATGGGACATGAAGGATTGCAATCTATGTCAAGTACAATGAAATCCATGGGTACATAGTTCTTATTTGCAACAATAAGAACATCATCGATCCTCCCCATGGGTTTCTTGACAGTAGAATCCGCAAGATGCAAATTAAGAGAACACTCTTCAATCTCATGAAAACCAAGAATATTACATAAAGACTTTGGAATCGCGGAAACGCTAGCACCCAAATCACACAAAGCATTGCACTCATAGTTTTTGATCTTGATTTTGATAGTAGGTTCCCACTTATCATGAAGTTTTCTAGGTATAGAGACTTCCAGTTCGAGCTTCTCTTCAAGAGATTTCATCATAGCATCTACGATATGCGCGGTAAATGCTTTGCTTTGGCTATAAGCATGTGGCGAGTTTGCAATTGATTGCATAAAAAATGCATTCAAACAAGGAGCAATTATCATAATTGAATTCCTTGAAATCCAAAGTGGGAGTTTCATTACTACCCAAAATTTTGACTTCTTCTACTCCACTCTCCACACCTTTATCATCAAGATAGGTGGACTCTGAATCATTGGGGCGTTTTTCAACCAAAGTGGATTCATATCCAGCCCCTCCATAAGTAGGTTTGAAACGCGAAAACAAAGATTCAAGAGGATACACACCAAGCACTTTAAGATCTTCGTGATTTGCATCACTAGAACGCACCCTTTTAAACCATTCATGTCTAGCGCGAATTTGGGCGGTTCTTTCTTTGCTCTCATTCATGGAGATACGCATAGCTTTCAAAGTTTCATCCAAGTTGACCTTGGGAGGAGCGCATCTAACTTTCAAAGCATCAATATCACAAGGCATCCTATCAACACTCTTAGCCAAATCGTCTATTTTGAGTAGTTTTTCCTCTATGGACGCATTGAAAATCTTTTGAGAGTTGATGAACTCTTTGATATTACTCTCTAAATCAGAGGGTAATTTGTTGTGATTTCATAAGTGTTGTTGTATGAATTTCCATAATTGTTAGAGGAGTTACTAGGAAAAGGCCTAGGAACATAGTTTCCTCTAAAAGCATTATTGTTGCCAAAATTGTTCCTACCAACAAAATTCACGTCCAAACTAGCGTTGCTACTCTCAATCAAAGAAGATAGTGGCATGTCATTAGGATCTACGGTAGCGTTTCTACTAGCAACCAAATTCATCGACTCGTCCATCTTAGCACTAAGCGAGTTAATCTCTTCTATAGCGTGCACCTTTTTGCTAGCAGGCGACCTTTCAGTGTGCCACTGAGAGTAGTTGGTCATGATATTGTCTAGGAGTTTTGTAGGGTCTCCTAACATGATTTCCATGAATGTTCCACCTGAGGCGGAGTCCAAGATATTGCGAGAAGCGAAATTCAAGCCAGCGTAAAAGATTTGTATAATCATCCACAAACTCAAGCCATGAGTGGGACAATTTCTAATCATAAGCTTCATCCTCTCCCAAGATTGTGCAACGTGTTCATGATCAAGTTGCTTGAAATTCATGATATCCTTACGTAAGGAGATGATCTTAGCAGGCGGAAAATACTTGGATATGTAAGCATCTTTGCACTTATCCCAAGAATCGATACTATTTTTAGGCAAAGAAGAAAACGAAGTTTTTTGCGCGTTCTCGCAACGAGAAAGGAAAAAATTTCAACTTAATCACATCATTACCCACATCTATTTTCTTTTGCATATCAGAAAGCTCAATGAAGGTATTGAGATGGGATGCGACATCTTCACTAGGAAGGCCAGAGAATTGCTCTTTCGTAACAAGATTCATCAAAGCTGCGTTGATTTCATACGATTCCGCACTAGTGGCGGGAGCAATCGGAGTACTAATAAAATCATTATTATTAGTGCTCGAGAAGTCGCACAGTTTGGTGTTTTCAGCCATGATGACTTCAACAAACAAACAAGCACACAAGCAAGCAAGAAAACCGGCAAAGGCAAAAGAAAACGGCGAAGGAGAAAGGCGAATGAAAACGGCAAATGTGAAGTGGGGGAGACGAAAACGAGAGGCAACTAGCAACAAAAGTAAATGCAAGAGAAGAGTTTGTGAGACCTACTTGGATAGATCTTGATTTATCCTCCCCGGCAACGGCGCCAGAAATACTTCTGCTACTGCAACAAAAGACCTTCCGACGGCGCGAGAAATAGGCAGTCGACGGGAGAATACTTGGCTTGATCTTTCTGCTGCGGCTATGCCTTAAGGGACTTCCTAGGCAAGTATGCAAAGGATTTCCCCCATGACCTTGGAGCCTTGCGTTGGTGTTCCCTCAAAGCGGAAAGGGTGATGTAGCGTAGCGGTGGTAAGTATTTCCCTCAGTTTGAGAACCAAGGTGTCAATCCAGTGGAGGAGTATCTCAAGATCCTGCACAAACACAAAAACTTTCTCCCGACGCTATGAAGGGGCTGTCAATCCCTTATAGATTGTTTGCCAAGTGAGAACTGAAAGCAACAAAGTAACAAAGCAAAGTAAAAGCAAAGATGTAAACGATGGATGTGAATAGACCCGTGGGCCGTAGTGTTTACTAGTGGCTTCTCTCATGATAGCAAGTTGACAGTGGGTGAATAAATTACTGTCGAGCAATTGATAGAACCGCGCAAAGTCGTGACGATATCTATGCAATGATTATTTCTATAGGCATCACATCCAAAACAAGTAGACTGATAATGTCGGCATCTACTACTATTACTCCACACGTCGACCGCTATCCAGCATGCATCTAGTGTATTAAGTCCATAAGAACAGACTAACGCCTTAAGCAAGATGACATGATGTAGAGGGATAATCTCAAACCAATGATAAAACCACATCTTTTTACCCTTGATGGCAACTACTTGATGTGTGCCTTGCTGCCCCTACTGTCACTGGGAAAGGTCACCACATGGTAGAACCCAAAACCAAGCACTTCTCCCATTGCAAGAATCATAGATCTAGTTGGCCAAACAAAACCCAACACTCGAAGAGACTTACAAGGATATCAAATCATGCATATAAGAAATCAGCAAAGAGTCAAATATATATCATAGATAATCTGATCACAAATCCACAATTCATCGGATCTCGACAAACACACCGCCAAAGAAGATTACATCGGATAGATCTCCATGAAGATCATGGAGAACTTTGTATTGAAGATCCAAGAGAGAGAAGAAGCCATCTAGCTACTAACTACGGACCCGTAGGTCTGAAGTGAACTACTCACGAGTCATTGGAGGGGCGATGATGATGATGATGATGAAGCCCTCCAACTCCAAAGTCCCCTCCGGCAGGGTGTCGGGAAGGGTCTCCAGATGAGATCTCGCGGAAACGGAAGCTTGCGGCGGCGGAAAAGTATTTTCGAGGCTCCGCTGATTTTTTGCGGAATATTTGGGAGTATATAGGCCAAAGATCTAGGTGAGGGGCGGCCAGGGAGGCCACAAGCCTGCCCACCACCGCCTCCCACCTAGTGGCGGAGTGGGGGCTTGTGGGCTTCCTGGAGCCCTCCTGGCTTGGCCCAAAGGCCCCCTGATCTTCTTCCGTTCGGGAAAAAAATCATTTCGGGGTTTTTCTTCCGGTTGGACTCCGTTCCAAAATCAGATTTGAAAAGAGTCAAAAACACGGAAAAAACAAGAACTGACACTTGGCACTGAATTAATAAGTTAGTCCAAAAAAAGATATAAAAGGTACATAAAACAACCAAAGAAGACAAGATAACAGCGTGAAACCATAAAAAATTATAGATATGTTTGAGACGTATCAAGGCTCTTCTACGCCGAAAACTTGGCGGCTAAGGTCGGCGAGGATGGCTATGAAGTCTCCACGCTTGGACACAGTGGTCTCGTTGCAAAGAACGTGGCCGGGCATCTTGTAAGTCAAGGGGTTACTAGGGTAGTGGTCTCAAGGTTGCGGGTTGCTGGGTTGAGGCAAGGCCTAACTATATAGTGTAGGGAGTCTTCTATCGCACGCTAGTTAATGCGACAACTCCGGTGTCAGTCATAGACACAAATCTTAAGGGCTGGCTGACAGGTTGGGCACCAACTGTCAATAGTGTCGAATGGCCACTATGGTTGGCTATTGGGTAGGCTAGGCTGGTTTGCAGATATATGAATATCCTCGCTAGGGATAGCGACCTGGCTAATATAGGTTTAGCCTATGGTCAGCCTCGCTCAGACACCAAGGTTGCGGAGACCAGTTTTTCAGAAGATAGTTTCCAGAAAATAGGTCTTTGTGTTAAGCAGCCCCAGGACTACTGTTAGCTGGTGGACACTCACTTGATACAGAAAATCTAAGAAAAAATAAAAAAATCTAGGTTACAAGACCATGAAGGTCTACTGGTTTGGACGAAAGCCTGAGGCTGACAGTGGAGGCGACTCGAGGAATCTCCAGTGCCCATGGGACTCCATTCCCACAAGAACAGCCGACCTAGATAAATTCCTATCTGACAAGGCTGCTATCCTAGACTCCTAGGTTCTCGGGTTGATGATATTGTGCTCCTCTCTGAACGCAATTCTGGCCAAGACAATATCCAAGGACAAGACAGTGAGTACTTTGAATGTACTCGCAAACATCAAGAAAACAAATAAGTTAAATAAGGTGAGATGCATGCATAGTCCACTTAATAACTCTATCATGCCATAAGAATTAATTCGCGGATGCATTCATGCAGATAAACTATTGCCACCAATGTTGTATAAACAAGCAAGGAAGGGTAACAATGAATAGTAATAGCATGTGTGCCGTAGTCGGGCGTCGGAGCGATACCGCCTGAAGGGTCACATGCAAGTAATAACAGTTTCGACAGTCGAGCGTCTAAGAGACACTGATGACCCACAAGTATAGGGGATCAATCGTAGTCCTTTCGATAAGTAAGAGTGTCGAACCCAACGAGGAGAAGAAGGCTCTGATAAACGGTTTTCAGCAAGGTAATAACTGCAAGCACTGAAAGTAGCAGTAACAAGTGATGGTGTAGTGAGGCGAAACGTAGCAGGTGAAAAGTAACAACTAACAAGTAGTAGCAACGGTGCAGCAAAGTGGCCCAATCCCTTTTTTAGCAACGGACAAGCCTGAGCAAAGTCTTATAATAGGAAAAACGCTCTCGAGGACACACGGGAATTTCTGTCATGCTAGTTTCATCATGTTCATATGATTCGCGTTCGTTACTTCGATAATTTGATATGTGGGTGGACCGGCGCTTGGGTACTACCCTTACTTAGACAAGCATCCCACTTATGATTAACCCCTCTCGCAAGCGTCCGCAACTACGAAAGAAGAATTAAGACAACGTCTAACCATAGCATTAAACTAGTGGATCCAAATCAGCCCCTTACGAAGCAACACATAGACTGGGGTTTAAGCTTCTGTCACTCTAGCAACCCATCATCTACTTACTACTCCCCAATGCCTTCCTCTAGGCCCAAATATGGTGAAGTGTTATGTAGTCGACGTTCACATAACACCACTAGAGGAAAAGGCAACATACATCATATCAAAATACCGTACGAATATCAAATTCACATGACTATTATCAGCATGACTTATCCCATGTCGTCAGGAACAAAAGTAACTACTCACAAAGCATAATCATAATCATGATCAGAGGTGTAATGAATAGCATCAAGTATCTGAACATAAACTCTTCCACCAAGTAATCCAACTAGCATCAACTACAAAGAGTTATCAACACTACTAGCAACCTTACAAGTACCAATCGGAGTCGCGAGACGAAGATTGGTTACAAGAGATGAACTAGGGTTTGGAGAGGAGATGGTGCTGATGAAGATGTTGATGGAGATGACTCCCCTCCGACGAGAGGAGTGTTAGTGATGACGATGGCGACGATTTCCCCCTCCGGGAGGGAAGTTTCCCCGGCAGGATCGTCCTGCCGGAGCTCTAGATTGGATGTGCTCAAGTTCACGAAAAAGCTCCACCCTAGTTTTTTCCGGACAAAACCCTTCATATAGCAAAAGAGGGGGGCCAGTGGGCCACCAGGGTGCCCATAAGCCATGTTGCCGCGGCGAGGGGGGTGGGTCGCGGCGACCAGGCTTGTGGGCCCCTGGCTGCTCCCCTCTACCACTTCTTTCGCCCAGTATTTTTTATATATTCCCAAAAAAATCCACGTTGATTTTCAGGGCATTTGGAGTTGTGCAGAATAGAGGACTCAGACTTGCTCCTTTTCCAGTCCAGAATTCCAGCTGCCGGTATTCTCCCTCTTCAAATAAACCTTGCAAAATAAGAGAGAAAAGGCATAAGTATGGTACCACAAAGTATAGTAACAGTCCATAAAGCGATAAACATCAACATGAAAGCATGATGCAAAATGGACGTATCAGACACCACAGAAATAGATTATATGAAAGGCATAATAGTTTCCTCAATCGGGAGTCTAAGCCACACCACAGAAAGGCTTATATGAAAGAAATAAAAGTTGCCAAAGTCCGGCGTCTAAGCGACACCACCGAAGGGGCTTATATGAAAGAAATAACAGTTGCCATAGTCGGGCATCTAAGCGACACCACATAAAGGGCTTATATGAGACAATAATAAATATTGAATATCCAGGAGGTAAAATTATCCCATGGATATTCAACAATCATAATCATAAGGGTTAGTCCAGAATAAAATAATAATCATAATCATTCACCGTATACCACAATGATTAGTCCACCTCAAGATTTCATAATAATGATAGAGGTTATCATCCTGTTTTAAATCAATTCTTCCGAAGACCGACACTTAGACCAACACTTGACTAGTCAATCAGTCGTCCTTGACCGTGGACACGGCTATTTTGACTCTGCAAAGGATGTACTCTTTACCCATAGCCCACGGGTTTCAATAGTCACTCGGACTAATCCCGCGTATGGTATCTCAAAAGCAAACACTTAGAACCAGTACATACCCATTTTCCCCCACGAAGACCGGCCTCACCTGGGCTACGCTGTCAGGGAAAAACCATAAGACGGGGAGGCTCCAACCTCGACTATCATGGGATCAAATTTATACCGCGCGCTACAAGGGAAGGGCCATTCCCTCTTGGTCCGAGGCCGGAAACACCCATGCCCCCTGACTGGATGACTGGAATTACTCCAGGGCAATGGTTACCTTCATACCGACCTCTCAACTTGGTGTGTACTTGGCAATAGGTTTACGACCTACTAGAGTGTATTCCCTCTTGAGAAGACCTGTGGCAGCATGAAAGGTAAGGTGACAGACACACAAGACTCGATCTACGGTCGACTTAGGAGGTTTAAGATTTCCTACAAGGGTTAGTACCACACAATCTTGCTGAAAGAATTATCTTAGTTTTACTACCATCACACCCCGACATGCCTTCACTGACCAGTCTCGTCCCACGAGGTGTCTGTCCATGGTCTCGCAATATCCACGACAAACCTCCCTCTGAGGTTGTCCAGTCCAACATAGCATACGAGGCATGAGGTAGTACCCACATACCATTTGCATCCCATATGTTTGGCAACATAATTATCCATCACAAGCACTCATGGAAGTATTATTTTATGTGGGGGGTTTATCAACATAACCCAAAATCACGTAATCAATGCACCACACCAAACATCACACAACTTCATACAAATCAGAGTTCAAGATGCTTGCCATGGAGTTGAGGGGGGTGGTGTGCACCCCAAAATTCTTGAAGTAAGTCTCCTCTCTTGAAAATACTATTTTGAAAATATTTGAATTAACACACAAATTCAAAACAACACATAAAAGTTGTGTGATTGTTTTTGAAATAAATTTGAAAATAAACTAAAGAAAATTTTAGAGAGGTCGGAAAAAGAATCAGTTCATTTGGAGTTTTCTTTAAAACGTTAGAGACAGTTAAAGATCTTGGTCAAATCTTTTTTTAGGAAATAAAAAGAAAACGTTTCGGACCAAATATGTTTTCCAAACAAGTAGACATACTAAGGGAAAATGATTCGGCCAAAATATGTGTTACCAAGAAGAAAGCGCACCACGGGAGACTACGCCACTCGGGGCAACGGCTGGCTCACCGATAGGCGGGGCCCGCCTATTGGATTTTCCTTCTTCCTCCCGCGCGCACGGGACAAAGACAGAGCCGACTCCGATGGTGATCGCTGGCAGCACAGTGTATCCCTCTCGACGCTCGACCCATCCACAAGCTCAGGGGGACGAGCCACACCGTGTGAAGGGGGAAAGAACCCCGCGAAAGCTCTAGGCTGAGAAGAGCTTCGCCAATGGAGGGAGGAGCTTTGGGCATGCTCGGGACTTGGCTTCCAAGGGCTCCTGGCTAAAATTGGTGATGGGAATGGGGCTTACAAGCCATGACTAGGCTATTAGTGAAGAAAGAGGGGGCGGAGAGGCTCTAGCTGCGTCGAATTCGACAAAGGGGCTACGACGGCGTCACGGCCAAAGGTGAGGGAAGATGGCTGCTTCGGTTGTTCTAGACTGGCATGAACTACAAGGGAAGAAGGGTTCTTCACTGCGGTGCCGGGAACACTCGATGGGAGGATCTGATATAGTCGGCAACGTCGGTGACGCGGGGATGAGGATAATATCGTCGGACGACAAAATCTGATTATGGTGCAGGGGCGGCAGGAGCGAACTAGCGGCACATCAGGGGCAGCGGCAGGAGGAGGAGGATGCAGAGGGAGGGACCGTGGGCAGCTGGTGCGCTGGAGGGGCTCGGGCAGTGCTACCGTCGCTGCGGCAAATGTTGTTGTCATTAGCAAGCTGCAAGTGCTTCCACGACCGAACCGATGCGCGGCACATGGGCGGCGACAATTGGTCGGGGACGCACGCGACACATCGTGGCCGTGGGAGCTAGCCAAGGGGCACTGGCAAAAGGACGTAGTAGCACGGGCACAAGCGTGCAAAAGGTGCACTCTGGGCGCGCCCAGAGCATGCACACAAGGCGTTCGACAGAATGCCTTGGCATGCCAGGGGTTCTGGTTGCTGCTGAGGTTTAGTAGGTGTGGGGTTAGAAGCAAGTTAGGGTGATAGGACATGCTGGCTTGGGCAGTCGGGCAACTCCACAATGCACATCAAAACTCATGCTAATCTGGCCATGCACCATAGGTGCTTGATGAAATGCCAGGGGCATCTAAAATAATTTTTTGGCACCCAAACTTTCAAGGGTGATGTCTCTTTAGACACTAAGAAGAGTGGTGTGGTCAGTTTGGCCAAATGCAAAAGTTGCTAATGCAATTGTTTGAGAAAATCATTTCTGGTCAGAAAGCTGAAGCAAATATTACATGCATTTACAATCCTCCAATGGGGCTCAACTCATGGACTTAAGGTTTTGGTAGGGTGTTATACAAGCAGGAAAAATCTGAAGTCAAATAGAGCAAACCAAGGCATGGTTGTAGTACAAAGTACCAAGCTCGTCCAGAACAAAAAAGTGGTTGTTTTGCTAAATTGTTCCAAAGCACATAGTTGGATTTTTGCATAAAAGTGAATCTCATGCATCACTTGACATCCCCAATTTTTATTAGAAATTTTGAAAGGTTATATCTAGGGGTTGTAGTACAAACACCAATTTGGGCCAGAATAGAAAAGGAGTTAATGTGCTCAATTTTTTTCAAAACACTTGGCTAAGTTAATACAAAACTTGATCCACGAACATTACACGTCATGCACAAAATTTTGTAGAATTTTTAGAAAAAGTTATCAAAAGGTTGCAGTGCAAAAAAGGTCCTTCAAGGAATTAAAAGTCATTTTTGAATAAAAGAAACTTTGGCAACAATATTTAAAAAAGAAATCTCTAATGAATTTGTTAGGAGAAAAGAAATGTTTTGATGCAAGCACTCAAGTTACAACAAAATGTTCAAAAACATTTACTTGGGGGAGAACTTTATAATTGGGGAGAAGGAGTGGTTCAAAAATCAATTGAAAAGCCAGAAATTTAGATTTTAAACAAACATGGCGAAATTAAAAAGAATATCCCTATTTGATTAAATAAAGAATTTAAAATGGTCTCAAGTAAGGGCTCAAGCACTAAATGACCTTTAAAATGCCACTTGAAAATAAAAAATTGAAAGAGGCTTTGAAAAGATTCACAAAGCAAATTATTTCTTAAAAACTATATTCTAAGCAATATTTTAATCTATAAAAATATGAATAAATTTTTGGGGTGTGACACGGTCACCACGCAGCGGCTAGAGCTCTAGTAAGCAAAGCATCCCGGGCTGGCTTCTTTTGGATAACAGCTCTAGCAGACGCTCATACACTCGTCCAACATTGCATTGGATGTCAGCTTTTTGGAAATCAAAGCCACATGCCTGGAACAACTCTTTGGACAATACCGATCACTTGGTCGTTCACGGTTGGGGGCTAGACATGGTCGGACCTCTCAAAGGGGTATCCAAGAAAATGAAATATTTACTAGTTATGGTCGACAAGTTCACTCAGTGGATCGAAGCTAAACCACTAACTTGTGCCAAGTCCGGACCAGTCATCGACTTTATATCACATGTAGTGCACCATAATGGCATTCGTCATAGTATAATAATGGAGAATGAGTCCAATTTCATAGCCGAGGAAGTTAAGGACTGGTGTGCACTCACTACCAGAAATATGTCAAATTGTGACCTTCTCTGAGTGACCCGAGCTGAATTGGTCGTAAATCCATGGCCATTTTGCTAGGAAGGACTCAAACCCTGAAAGATTTACACCAAATGGTCATAATGCAGACAACAGTGGTCAACGACCTTATTTCTACCTGATTACGACCAATATAAATGGTCATGAGGTTGTGAACGTGGATGCATTGGTACTTAAGGCCACCTCCTTTTTAAATGTATTGTGAAGGAAGTAACATTTTTATTTAACCAAATGTTATAAAATTTTTACAGCGCCTTCATATGCCCAAATTATCATCCTTCTCCAAATTGGAGCTCAATCCAATCATCTATGTGATCCCAACATCAATTTCTATTTTTTGTCCAGATTGGCACATTACAAAGCAACTGCTATCTAGACCCCTCCTATTTCCGTCAAACTTTTCGGAATCTCTTACATATTCAAATCATTTCTACATGCCAATATTCAGCTCCATTTGCCTAGTAAAGCTTCGTCGGCAAATTTCCAAAGTTTCTATCCAAAAAGAAGCTTTGTGAAGGAAGTATTAGCTAGTATTATCCAAATGATGTGAGTTTTTTCCAAATGTTTCATATGCTCAAATAATCACTCTCCGCAAAATTTTAGATTTATCCAGCAATCCATGTGACCTCATCATCCAAACTTTTATTCTGCTCATATTTTCAGTTTGTGAAGCAACTATAATTTATATTTCTTAATTATTTATGAAAGTTTACCAGGGAATGTTGATACCTATATAACTTATCTCCACCAAATTTTGGCTCATTTCATTTAGCCAATTTCTCTCAATAGTTTTCCCAAGTTTCTGTCTAAAGAAGAGCATTGTGAAGGAACTACCACTTTGGCACGTCCAAATGGTATCAAATTTGTACAGTATCTACCTACACCCAAATTACTTTCCTCCGCAAAATTTCAGCTCAATCCATTCATTCATTTGAGCCGAGCTTCAATGTTCATATTTCTGTCAACTATGGTACTTTGCAAAGCAAGTGCCACCTAGGCTCCTCCGTTTGAGATGAAAATTTGCCAAGAGAGCCTCCTTTGTTGATGATCATCCTCAGCCAAAACTCAGGCCCATTGGCCATCTTAATTTCTCCCACCGCTAATCAAACACTTGGCTGCCAATTCATGTTTGAGCTTAGTTTCGTCTCCTTGTAAGATTCTTTTGTTGTATTCTTCTTCCTAACACCTACCTGGGGAGTGTCCTACACATCAGACATGCCTAAACCACCCATAACATTTGGCAACGCCAAGGTCACACGATAACCATGCGGTTGGCATGCCAGTTTGTGCGCTCTGGAGTTGGGGCCCTCGAACACCATCCAAACCTCGATGTTTTGCCACCACACCATCACTATGAGAAATATGCTAACTTGCGACCTTCAATATTGGTCACCAAATAGTCGTTGATTTCCATTTGCGACCTTTTTACGACCAAAATCAGACGATCAAAAGCTGAGCGTCTCTAATGAACTATAACGACCTTTCTTCTGGATTGGCCGTAGACATTTACGACCAAACAAAAGGTCGTTAATTAGAATCAGCCTGGTCCATTCCGGTCGTATACATGGGCCAAGCCCAACAATTCAGCCCATTAAATGTTTTTTTCTCTTTATTTTTCTTAGATGCATGGGCCGGGCCAAATAATTTGGCCTTTTATTTTCTAGGATGGAGCCTTTTACTCAGCAATTGTTTTATAGTCCACTCTTGTTTTGGGCCACAACCTTTTTAGTCCAGTTCTTGTTTGGGCCTTGGGCTTTTATTTAAGATATGCATCCTTTTAACTATATTTTTTTACAGTCAACTCTTTTTTAGGCCTAAGCCTTTTTAGTCTAATTATTGTTTGGGCCTGGGCCTTTTTGGAGTCCAACTAAGTTTAGAGCCCAAACAAAATGGTCCAAACAAAACTCAAATAATTCACAACTTTGCAAAATGCATAACTTCACACGTGCACAGCTTCACAAAATGCAGTACTTCACAGGTTCAGAAACTGCATAACACAATTTACAATCTTTACACTACACCGCAACCCAGATATGTCTACTACTGCCTACTATTACAATACATATGCTACTATTTGTTGATAGGCGTCATAGCTTCACACTTGGCTTCATACTTCACTTGTGCAAAAAATAAGAATAAGGTATAAACAACATCAAACATTAGACAATGATGGATCCAATAGCTTGTAAGCAAGAATTGGCAAAACAATCCATGTACATAAATAGCATGACTAACACTAATCAACATGTGTACATGGAGTGTCTAAAATTTTCTCACTAGCTAGGAGTTTTTTGGTATATAATATGCTGACATGTGCAACTCTAACTAAAATGATCATAGAAATGAAAAGACCTACAAGAATAAGTTCAGTCAGAATCCATGCATGTAAAATTTTGAGCACAAAAATAACAAATCTACCAAATCAGGTAATATTGTTGCAGTTACTACTCCAGTAAGTAGAGAAGAGCAAGCGGCAGTTCTCAGAAAATCATTACTGCTCAACTAATGCTACAAAAACTAAAACAACACAAACATGCCTAATGATCCAGATAATGGAACAGAGATTATTATGGAACATTAATATGGCATGGCAAAGTTCATCACATAATTTCATCTTTGCTAAGCAAATGTTAGATCTGAACTAAAAATTATCCTCATTCCAAGTCAAGAATCAACAAGACCTACACTACACGATCAACAACAAGAACAAGGCTGTAAAATTTCCGAGAAACAAGACAGTGTACAAGGACATATGGCAGTAGAGTCAAAGAGTAACCACGTAGTTTGTAGGTTAGCCAAAGTGCTACCTGTTGCTGCTGTTGAAGCAGGGGAGGGGAGGAAGCAAAATGGTGACCACCAGAGCGAAGATGATGGCATAATTGGCCTTGACAAAAACCTGCATTTTCTTGAACAGTTGTAAGTCTTGAGGAGAAAAAACACAACAAACAGAGGAAGTTGTTGCCAGTGCTACATACTCGGAGAAATAAAATGGAGTAAGCATCATGATTTCTTAAACAAATCAGCTAATCTGAAGTTAACTCACTTTGTTATCGAGAAATACAGCAGGAAATTCATGAAAGAGAGTTACGTAGACAATTTTGAAAAACACAAGTCCATACAAAACTCGGCTTTCTACCTGAAAGGCATGAATCATATATTTTAAAACCATGGGTACTTTAGTCGTGATGCTTACAGCTAAGGATTGGTGTAATTAATCCTGAATCGTAGAACTAAAGCAATGACCAAACTGAAGTCATATAATCCATGGACACTCACACTCACACTGCGCAAACCTATCTAAAAAAGTTATCCAGATGTTTCTCCGTGCATGACAAAAAGGTGCCAAAAACAAAATCGATGCTACATTTACACTAACTCGCTTCCGATTTAACGTGGTTACCAAGAAAAGAAAAGAGAGCGATTCCTACAAGAACATGCATTCCGATCCACGGACAAATCATCACCATATGACTGCATCTAATTCCAAAGCTAGAACCCAATGAATCAAATGTACTTGTGATGCTGCTACTAGAGAATAGAATATGATTTAGTGGAGAAATAACCTCAGACTGTAGTTGTGCTGATGCTGCTAGATGTCCTGGCAACGAGCTTCAACTTACCTACACTAGAAAATTGTATCAATCAGCAAACTACACAAGATCAGAAAATTACATCAATCAGCACATCCATCAGGCTCTGCAGTCTGCACCAACGGAACAGTAGAACACATGCAGGCAGCCCACCTTGCTGAAATTCACGCCTCCATCCATCAGCCTCTGCAGTGTGCACGCGAACGCGGAGAAGCACTGGCGGCCTTGAGATCCAGACGCAGACACAAATGTCGACGACCTTAGATCCACACGCACCGGCGTCGGCCATGGGATCCAGCTGTGCCGCCGCCTCAACCCCTTGCCCGCATCTCGCAAGAACACACTCCGCAACAGTGGACCAACACAGGCGAGACGAAGCAAAGGAGAGAGGGAAGAAGGGACGGTCAGGAGCGGGGAATAAGGGACAGGCCGATGTTGAGGAGTACCGGTGGTTCCCAGATCCAGACCGGGCCGGCTAGTCGCGGTGATGAGGGCATAGGGTGGGACGCGGGAGGATCGCGAGGATCTTGTACCCTAGGGGTAGGGTTTCAGGCTCACCCTGCCATGGCCATGGGGTAGGGGTAGATCTGCTGCTGGGTTGGATCTGAGGCTACGCCGGCGGGGTTGGTGGATCGGAGGCAGCGCCGACAGTGCTCGTAGACTGGAGGTCGTACTCGCGGGGCTGGTAGAGCGGAGGCCGCGACGGCTGGGAGGTGGGGAGGGTCGAGGGAGAGGGAGGGGTTGTGGTCGGGGCCGCGGGACTACGAAAGGGATGGAGCTAGGGTTTGGATTGGTCGGCGTGCATTTAGGAGAAATGAGTGAGATACGTTGAATCTGTATCATATGGACGGCTTGGATCGACTATAGTGGCATGATCCATTGGAAGACAGGTTTTGTGTTCTGATTGGTTCAAAAAATATGTCATTCAAAACAGTTTGTGAAGCACCTATCAATAATATTTTTTTAAATGGCATCACTAAATTTTTCACTCAAGTTATATAACATTTTATAGATAATAACCAACCTCTATGCATTTTCGATCTTTCTAGCATTTTTCGGCCATTTAAACCAACTTGTACCAAATCAATAGGAACGAGGTCAAATTTGAAGTACAACTACTTCATAGTTTGCTTGTTATATAAGGATTCTTAGTATAAGGTATATCACTTTCATTAAAGGAACTGAGAGAATTTACCTTTACTAGCTGTGTCGGGTTGTCAAGTCCATGTATTTCTTTGATAGTTGATAACATCTTCAGTTCCAATACCTTTCTCTTTCATATAACTTTTGGCTTCTTGCATATCTTCATGACTGAGGAATAGAATACCTCTCTTCTTTTGAATAGGTTCCTGCAACGGTTCGAGAAGTGTCCAATCATCAGTATTTTGCAATATGATACTCAGTAGTTCTTCAGCCTGCACAACTATCTAGGATGTCCCTAAAAGCATCAGTTAGCCCGTTATAAAAGATATCTAGTATTTCATTTTTCTTAAGAGGATGATGAGGCAAATCTCTAAGTAACTGGAGAAGCTTCCCCCAAGCTTGAGGGAGATTCTCTTCTTCAATTTGCACAAGTTAAATATTTCGTGTAAGGCAGCTTGTTTCTTATGAGCAGGAAAATATTTTTCAGAAAAGTAATAAAGTATATCCTGGGTACTACACATACAACTAGGAGCGAGAGAAAGGAACCATTCCTTGGCCTCGCCTATTAGTGAGAAAGGGAAAATTTTAAGAATATAATAGTAGTGTATCTTTTCTTCATTAGTAAATAAAGTAGCAATATCATTCAGCTTCATGAGATGTTCGACAACAGTTTCATTTTCATGACCATGGAAAGGATCAGACTCGGGAATCAATTCAGGGTCTATAGAAAATTCATAATCCTTATCACTGACAAATCTAGGAGAGGAGAAGTAGCAAATTTAGGATCATGTTTCATTTTCTCCATCATAGACTTTTCCTTTAGTTCGCATAGTAGTTTATTCAAATCATCTCTATTCTCACAAGAAAGAAAGTCCCTAGCTATCTCTCCATCCATAACATAACATTCCCGTACATAAGGAAATTCATATCTATTAGGAAAGTGTTGGGGATATTACCTGCGGTGTAACCCGCCCTAACTGGGTCGGGTCACTAAAGGGGAGACTCATACATGGTTAATGCTAGCATTAGCCGAGGGGCCCATGAACCGGGTGGCGGTTCAGGATTGATGCAGAAGATAAGCCGCCAAGGAGGTTTCCAGTCTTGGAAAACACGGCGACTTAGAGATATGGAAGACCACGATCTGTAGCGTGGCTAGGACTTTTGTAAACCCTAGGGCCTCGACCTGTATATAAAGGCGAGTCTGTGGGGGCAAATAGGGAAAGTTAGAAATCATCGAGAGCTAGGTCAGGCGAGTTACGCCCTCCTTGTAATCGAATCGATCATCAATCTACACAAAGCAGGACGTAGGCTTTTACCTCCATACGAGGGGCCGAACCTGGGTAAATCTGAGTCTCGCTTTCACTCACCCCCTTTGAGTCGCCACCAAGGTGCGATGGCTCCTTCACTAAGTCCTTTCACGAGGACATCTGCCATGACAAAACGACGATAGTTGGCGCCCACCGTGGGGCTAGCGCACGGTGGCGTTGAGTTCTCAAAGGGAGCCCTTCCATGGTCAGGAAGCTATGCGGTCGGCATCATGACGAAAAGCCATCGTGGAAAATACTATATTGACAACTCGCAGTGAGGGCCTGAAGCCGATTCAGTCGAATCTGGTTACAGGGTCCCCTTCGGCAAGATCCACGTCTTCATCGGCATGTTTGGGGAGCCCGTACCTGAGCCGGACACCTCCACCGACATCGTCGAGCCGGCTCGGTACGCCCATCCCACCACACGCCAGGACAATAAACGCCACGTTTTCGTCGGCTTTACGCAGGGTGCCAGATTATAGGACAAACCGGCGATCCAGGAGATCACCCGTGTCAACTCTGACGACGAGTCATCCATGGATGACACAGATTCAATCCACCCTCTCTATGAGGGACAACTCAGAGGGTTGCCACGGGCGGCAAACTCCGAGGACTCTGCAGGACCCCGTCGACAAGTCACCATCTACATTGCGGGGGCGGCACCACCTCAGCCAAACCCGGACGGCAACAATGAGACTGGCGGGTCGTCGAAAGCTCTAGCTCAAGTCATGGCGGACTTGGCAGCGGAAATCACCAAACTCATGGCAATTGTTGTAACAGCAGAGAATCAGGAAACGATCAATGCTGAAGTGGCGAAGCTGCGGGAGGAGATGGCCAAGACTCAGCGGGATGTGGAAGCGGAAGCTGCCAGGATGGCGGCACAGCACGCCCGGATCACCGCGGAGATAGAACGGCTGAAAACCGAAGGCTGGCGGATCGAGCGACAACAGCGCGCGTCCGATGATGTTCACGAGAGGAGGCATCATGGTCGCCTCCAGACCGATCTATATCCGACTCGCCTCCTCGACACCCCACACACCCCCGGGATGGGACCCGATCGGCCTTGGCAGGCCACTCCATGGGAGGGTCCGATTCAACCACCGCCTAACCCGCCACCGCCTCAGCCAATCGAGGCCCACACACCTCGCTTCTAGACACCACGGGGCTACTTCTCGAATCCTTTGGATAATGTGTTGCCGGCAACCCGCCACTTGGAGTCCCTCCCAATTTATGGAAACTCCCCTGCCGAAGTGGAGGCAAGAAACGCCATCGAGATGCTGAAAACGGCGGTGGTCCAACATGTGCAATATTCGCACAGCTGTGACCGACTACACTCTACACCCTAGGCGAGTCACACCAGGAGTCACCATGAGGATCAGCCCGCGGTGACCAGCGAGCAACGGCGTCCACCACAGACCAACCCGCCCAGTATGCACGATATCCGAGCCTAAGACATTGTGGATGCAGCACAAGCCCCCTGACGGAGATGGCGGCTGCGGCGGGTCAAGGCTATTCGGCTTATACCCATACCCCTCCCACATCGATCGATAGAGGCGGCATGCACGTTGGGGTGCCCTGTCTCATGCCCGCTCTTCGCAACGAGCGAATGCCAAAGGATTTCAAGGGATCGAGGAAGGTACCCAATTACACACCAGATCTCGAGCAAGGGTCATGGATCGAGACTTACGAGCTTGCAATGGATATGCTCGATGTGAATGAGGCGGTCTACGCCAAGTATTTTACCATGATGCTTGAAGGAACGACGCACATATGGTTGAAAAAACTGCCGCCTAACTCCATCAACACTTGGGCAGAGTTGAAGGAACGTTTCATCAAGAATTTCCGGAGGACTTGCAAACGCCCAATGACCATCGTCGACTTACAACACTACGTTCAGCGACCGGACGAGTCGGCCCATAATTGGACGAGGTGAGTGGCAGAGGTCACTCATTCGTCAGACGACATCTCGGCGGCTCAGACAGTACTAATTCTGGAGAAAAAATTGCCATTACGAGCCTTTGGTGCTGAAGCTTGGGCGACTCAAGCGTAAGGTGCAGGACATGGGCGAGTTGATGGACACCCTGACCAGGTATGCTGAGTCAGACGACACTAAGGACCCCGGGGAAGATGATGATTAGGTTAGCACCGCGAGGAGAGGTGAGTCATCCAAGGGTCACTCCCAGTTCCAGGGGCGGGGCAACCACAACCACGTCGGGCAAAGTAAGAGGAGACAACAAGACGGTGCCAAAGACTTCGTCGCCAATACAAACGCCGGCAACGGGAACCAGCGCCAGAAGAAGCCATGCAATTATCACGAGATGCTCAAAGGCCCCTTCCCGTAGCACGCCACCGCCGAAGGACCGTCTACCCACTCTTGGGAGGATTGCTACGTGATGCAGGAGTTCCGAGCTAAGGCGCTCAAGAAAGGTCAAGGAGGTGATCAAGGCGGGCGACACGAACATTTCAACACACCCAGGTCACAACGAAACCCGTTCGGTGGGTTCCCTAACCCGGGCCCGCACGGCGGGTCACAGCCTAATACTGGACAGTACCAAGTTCACAACCAACAGCGGTATAACCCACAGGGTGTGTGTCAGCAACCGCCCCCGCAAGGAGATCCCCAACGGTAGGATGACAATGGCGGCTTTCAGAATAATCCTAAGCAGTTGAACAATGGACAGTATCATGTGTTCACCACCAGCACTTGCAAACGGGACCAAAAGGCGAAACATAGAACTTTCAGCGTGGTTGAGCCGGCGCTCCCTAGGTATCTCCATTGGTCTGAGCAGCCCATCACCTGGAGTAGGGAGGATCACTCGCCCCGCGCTGATAACCCTGGCGACTTAGCTTTGGTCGTAGCTCCCCAAGTCGGAGCTTACACCCTTTCCAAAGTCCTTATGGATGGTGGCAGCAGCATAGACATCTTGTACTTCGACACCTTTCGAAGGATGAATTTCTTAGAGAAAGACCTGATGCCATCTTCCATGGTTTTTCACGGTATCATTCCAAGTAAGTCGGCATACCCCGTTGGGCGGATCAAACTTAACGTAGCTTTTGGTACGGAGTCCAATTACAGGAGCGAGTCCCTCATGTTTGAGGTGGTCAAGATCAAGAGCCTTACCACGCATTGTTTGGAAGGCCGGCTTATGCTCGGTTCATGGCCTGCCCATGTTATGTTTACCTCAAGCTCAAAATTCCTGATCCTAGGGGGCCTATCACAATCAATGGGGATAGGAAAATAGCCCAAGAATGTGAGGAAGGAGACGCAGCTTATGTCGAGACGGCTTGCATGGCCGAGGAGCTCAAGTTTCACCAAGCCAATGTTGACCCAGCGGATATGACACCGCTCAAGAGACCAACAATTGACTCAGAGCCGCCCCGCAAGTTTAAACCCACGGATGACACAAAGGTGATAGACTTCACGCCAGACGACTCAACCAAGCAGTTCACCATTGGGACACGTCTGGATCCCAAATAGGAAAGCGCTCTCATCGAATTCATCCGTGAGAATCGGGACATCTTCGCATGGAAACCTTCGGACATGCCGGGTGTGCCGAGAGAATTCATTGAGCACCATCTTAATAGTGATCCCAAAGTAAAGCCGGTTCAGCAGTATCTTCGCACGTTTAACGAAGAACGACATAAGGCAATTGGAGAGGAAGTCGCCCGGCTTTTGTCCGCCGGATTCATCATCGAGGTTTTTCATCCTAAGTGGTTGGCTAACCCGGTCCTGGTGCTCAAAAAGAACGGCACCTTCTGCATGTGCATCGACTACACCGACCTTAACAGAGCATGTCCAAAGGATCCCTTCGCCCTTCCCCGCATTACTCAAATCATTGACTCGACGGCGCGTTGCGAGCGTTTGTTTTCCTTGGATGCTTACTCAGGATACCACCAGATCAAGATGGTTGTGGCAGGCTAGGAGAAAACGTCCTTCATAACCCCCTTTGGAGCCTTTTGTTACGTGTCTATCCTTTCGGGCTCAAGAGCGTGGGGGTGACTTATCAACGTTGCATCTAGAATTGCTTGCATGGCCAGATTGGACGCAATGTTCATGCCTACGTTGATGATATCGTATTCAGATCCAAGAAAAAGGAGTCACTTTTGGAAGATTTAAGGGAGACTTTTGACAATTTGTGCGTGTACCAGATGAGGCTTAATCCTACCAAGTGTGTTTTTGGTGTTCCCGCAGGAAAATTATTGGGTTTTCTGGTGTCAGAGCGAGGCATTGAAGCTAACCCGGATAAAATTGAAGCAATTACTTCATTAGGTAAGCCGACCAATATCAATCAGGTTCAGCGCATGGTGGGCCGCATCGTGGCTCTAAGTCGTTTTATAAGTCGCCTTGGGGAGAAAGCCATCCCTCTCTATCAACTGCTCAAGAAAACTGATCGCTTTGTCTAGACGGATAAAGCCAACGAAGGCTTCGAAGCCCTGAAGCAACAACTAGCTAAGCCGCCCGTGTTGGCCGCTCCGACTGACAAGGAGCCTATGCTCTTATACATCGCGGACAATTCTAAAGCGGTGAGCGTGGCAGTGGCCGTTAAGTGTAAAGAAGAAGGAAAGGAATATCCGGTTCAAAGACCTGTGTATTTTATCAGCGAAGTCCTAACCCTCTCCAAACAGCGTTATCCACATTGGCAGAAGCTGGTCTTTAGGGTGTTTATGGCGAGCCGGAAGTTGAAACACTACTTTCAAGAGCATCCTATCATGGTGGTTAGTTCCACCCCCCTTGGTGATATCATACAGAATCGAGAGGCGACTGGACGGATCGCTAAGCGTGCCATCAAGTTAGGACCTCACCATGTGCGATATACCCCTCGTATGGCCATCAAGTCCCAAGCATTAGTGGATTTCATCAACGATTGGACCGAGTTGCAGATTCCAGAAGACAAGCCTGATCATACTTACTGGACTATCTATTTCGATGGGTCTAGGCAGTTGGAAGGCTCCGGGGCTGGCGTGGTGTTGACTTCGACTCAAGGTGACAAATTCTGCTATGTCCTTCAACTCATGTTTCCATGTACAAACAATGCGGCAGAATATGAAGCCCTACTCCATGGGTTGCGACTCGCCAAAGAGATGAATCTCACCCGAGTCATATGCTTGGGCGGCTCAGATCCAGTAGCACAACAGGTTTTCGGCACTTGGGATTCCAGAGATCCCTTGATGGTGGCTTACGGGCGGGCTGTGTCGAATGTGACGGGTCATTTTCATGGCTATCAGGTGGACCTCATTGATCGTCAACTTAATGAAGCGGCAGATGCTCTTTCTCGTCTCAGTTCACAACGTAAGCCGGTTCCTCCTAATGTGTTTTTGGATGTGTTGCATAACCCGTCGGTAAGGTTGCCTTCAGAAGAGGATTTGGCGGTGCCAGACCCTGAGTCTCAACTTGTGGCGGCTCTCCGTGCTACCCCGGATTGGGAAGTTCCCTACATGGCGTATGTAGCACGAGGCAAGTTACCCAGGGTGTTGGGTTGAATAATTGCACTCAGTTTTATGGAGCATCAGGACCACCCCAAATCTCTCTACGGGTTTTACTCCTTTTTTCCTAGTCTACGGGGCAGAGGCAGTATTGCCAAGTGACATCAGACACAATTCACCATGATTCGTCACTTATGTGGAATAGGACAACGAGTTAGCACGTCAAGACTCGTTGGATGCTTTGGAGGAAGAGCGAGACTTGGCTGCATCACGATCGGCGATCTACCAACAAGACTTGCGACAGAGGTTGAGACAACTCACCCCTGGAATATCGCCCACTTGCGGCCTTACTACACCTAGAGCCTTGGGCTCCTTCTTTATTTTTTACAATCTCAAATCTGTAATCTTTTATTTATAAAGCAATAAAGCCGGCACCCACGAACTTCGGGGTCCTTTGCCGTTTCAGCTTCTTGAAAGCATGAGTCTTTATTGTTTCATAAGCCGTCCAAGCATGACGCTATCAGTATCAAAGATCATAAGTCGCCATGCTGCACTTATTTCAAAACTGGGTACTAGTAAGCCAAAGAGGACCAAAGTTGCCACGTTGCACGGTGCAAACATGGGTGCCTTATATGATTTTGAGAACTAGCCGGCTTACTTGGGGGTTACTAGCTCCCAAGTCGTTTTCCAGTAAGAGCGGATAATCTTCTGCAATCCTATGTCCGGTTTTTTCCCTAATCATAGGTCACTTGGGGGCTTCCACTCACTAAGTCATCATGCATACCCTCTTGGCTAGCAAAAAATTACCGCATTACAAATGGTTATACTAGACTATGTGTTGGACGAGTCGCCCTATGGACCCATGTACTCTTGGCGAGTCAATCCGCTTTTTGGACCCTGAACTCGCCTTGGTTAAAACATGGAAGGTACCGGCCAGAGCCACACATGGAAAATAGATAAACCATTGGTTCACTGAACCTGCTTCACTGAAGCTTGACTCGCGCCTGATCAGCCGGTCTAAAAAAACTTGGGCTGTTGTGAAAGCCTTCTTGGGGTAGCACTAGAGTTTTGCAAACTCGTCCTATCCTGTCGTAACTCATTAATCTGACAATTTTTTATGACTATCTTCGTGGCACTGCCGCAAGGTTTCGTAAAACATTATTATGAGTCGTCGCGACTCACCGAGCCGGCTCCTTGTTTGTAACTCGCCATGACCCACTGGGTTTGTTTATCGCTTGCCGCGACTCATTGAGTCAGTTTATGATGTTTTCCCTGTTGGGCAACTAGCAAAAATTAAAAACAATCATACGCCATACATGGATCTTCCTATGGAGAAACCAGCAACGAGAGAGGGGTGAGAGCATCTTCGTACCTTTGAAGATCGCTAAGCGGAAGCGTTGCTAGAACGCGGTTGATGGAGTCGTACTCGCTGCGATTCAGATCGCGGTCTGATTTCGATCTAGTACCGAACCACGGCACCTCCGTGTTCAACACACGTGCAGCCCGGTGACGTCTCCTGCACCTTGAACCAGCAAGGAGGAGGGAGAGGTTGGGGAAGAGCTCCGGCAGCACGACGGCGTGGTGGCGGTGGAGCTACGAGGTCTCCCGGCAGGGCTTCGCCAAGCACCGTGGGAGAGGAGGGAGAGGAGAAGCACGGCTTCGCCGAGAGAGAAAGAATTGTGTTCTCAAAACAGCCAAAAGCCTCACTATATATAGGGGGAAGGGGAGGGGGTGCACCCTTTAGGGTTCCCACCCCCAAAGGGTGCGGCGGCCCTAGATTGGAGATGTTGGGCGGCGGCCAGGGGAGGCGAGGGGTTGGCGCACCCCTAGGTGGGCCTTAGGCCCACCAGCGCCTAGGGTTCCCCATCCTTCCCTCTCTGGTGCGCCTTGGGCAAAGTGTGGGGGGGCCACCAGCCCACCTGGGGCTGGTTCCCTCCCACACTTGTCCCATGTAACCTCCCGGGGCTGGTGGGCCCCCGGAACCCTTCCAGTGGTCCCGGCACATCGCCGGTGGTGCCCGAAACATTTCTGGTGTCCAAACCCATCCATCATATATATCAATCTTTACCTCCGGACCATTCCGGAGCTCCTCGTGACGTCCCGGATCTCATCCGGGACTCCGAACAACCTTTGATAACCTTGTACAACAATTCCCTATAACCCTAGCGTCATCGAACCTTAAGTGTGTAGACCCTATGGGTTCGGGAGGCATGCAGACATGACCGAGGCACCACTCCGGCCAATAACCATCATTGGGGTATCGATACCCATGGTGTCTCCCACATGTTCCACGTTGATCTCATCGAATGAACCACAATGTCAAGGATTCAATCAATCCCGTATACAATTACCTTTGTCTATCGGTATAGAACTTGCCCGAGATTCGATCGTCAGTATCCCTATTCCTTGTTCAATCTCGTTACCGACAAGTCTCTTTACTCGTTCCATAGCACATCATCCCTTGACTAACTCCTTAGTCACATTGAGCTCATTATGATGATGTTCTACCGAGTGGGCCCAGAGATACCTCTCCGTCACACGGATTGACAAATCCCGATCTCGATTCGTACCAACCCAACAAATACTTTTGGAGATACCCGTAGTGCACCTTTATAGTCACCTAGTTACGTTGTGACGTTTGATACACCCAAAGCACTCCTACGGTATCCGGGAGTTGCACAATCTCACGGTCGAAGGAAAAGATACTTGACATTATAAAAGCTTTCGCATACGAACAACACGATCTAGTGCTATGCTTAGGATTGGGTCTTGTCCATCACATCATTCTCCCAATGATGTGATCCCGTTATCAATGACATCCAATGTCCATGATCAGGAAACCATGATCATCTATTGATCAACGAGCTAGCCAACTAGAGGCTTGCTAGGGACACATTGTGATCTATTTATTCACACATGTATTATTGTTTCATGTTAATACAATTATAGCATGAACAATAGACGGTTATCATGAACAAGGAAATATGATAATAACCATTTTATTATTGCCTCTAGGGCATATTTCCAACAGTCTCCCACTTGCACTAGAGTCAATAATTTAGTTACATTGTGATGAATCAAACACCCATAGCATTGTGGTGTTGATCATGTTTTGCGCGTGGAAGAGGTTTAGTCAACAGGTCTACAATATTCAGATCCGTGTGTACTTTACAAATATCTATGACTCCCTTCTGGACCTGGTCCTGGATGGAGTTGTAGCTGCGTTGGATGTGCTTGGTCTTCCTGTGAAATCTGGGCTCCTTGGCTATGGCAACGGCTCGAATGTTATCACAGAAGAGTGTTATCGGACCTGGCCCACTTGGAACCACTCCAAGGCCGGTGATGAACTCCTTCATCCATATCCCTTCATGAGCTGCTTCCCAAGCAGCTATGTACTCCGCTTCACATGTAGATGATATCACGACGTCTTTCTTGTTGTTGCACCAGCTCATTGGCCCACCATTCAGAACATACACGTATTCGGTTTGTGACTAAGAGTCATCTGGATCTGTGTTGAAGTTAGCATCGGCGTAACCCTTTACGACGAGCTCTTCGTCACCTCCATAAACGAGAAACATCTCCTTAGTCCTTTTCAAGTACTTAAGGATATTCTTGACCGATGTCCAGTGTTCCATACCGGGATCACTTTGGTACCTCCCTACCAAACTCATGGCAAGGTTTATATAAGGTCTGGTACACAGCATGGCATACATTAGAGAGCCCACGGCTGAAGCATAGGGGGTAGTACTCATCTTCTCTCTATCTGTTGTCGTGGTCGGTGACAAAGTCATACTCAATCTCATACCTTTCAAAACTAGCAAGATGCCCTTCTTCGAGTTTTCCATATTGAACTTGTTCAATATCTTGTCAAGGTATGTACTTTGTGCAAGACCTATGAGGCGTCTCGATCTATCTCTATAGATCTTGATGCCTAATATGTAGGCAGCTTTTCCAAGGTCCTTCATTGAAAAACTCTTATTCAAGTAGGCCTTTATGTTCTCCAATAATCACCTCATTAAAGCGAATGTTCCAACTCCGAGATGCTTGCACCAGCCCATAGTTGGAGCGCTGGAGCTTGCATACCTTGTTAGCACTCTTAGGATCGACAAAACCTTCTGGTTGCATCATATACAACTCTTCCTTAAGATACCCGTTAAGGAACGTTGTTTTTACGTCCATTTGGCAAATTTCATAATCATGAAAAGCGGCAATTGCTAACATGATTCGGACTGACTTCAGCTTCGCTACGGGAGAGAAAGTCTCACCGTAGTCAACTCCTCAAATTTGTCGAAAACCCTTTGCGACAAGTCGAGCTTTATAAACAGTCATAATACCGTTTGCGTCAGTCTTCTTCTTGAAGATCCATTTATTTTCTATGGCTCGCCGACCATCGGGCAAGTCCACCAAAGTCCATACTTTGTTCTCATACATGGATCCTATCTCGGATTTCATGGCCTCAAGCCATTTGTTGGAATCCGGGCCCGCCATTGCTTCTTCATAGTTCGAAGGTTCACCGTTATCTAACAACATGATCTCCATCACAGGGTTGTCATACCACTCTGGTGCGGAACGTACCCTTGTGGACCTTCATGGTTCAGCAGCAACTTGGTCCGAAGCTTCATGATCATCATCATTAACTTCATCTTTAGTTGGCGTAGGCGCCATAGGAACATTTTCCCGCGCTGCGCTACTCTCCGGTTCGAGAGGAGGTACAGTTACCTCATCAAGTTCTACTTTCCTCCCACTTACTTCTTTCGAGAGAAACTCTTTCTCTAGAAAGGATTCGTTCTTGGCAACAAAGATTTTACCTTCGAATCTAAGATAGAAGGTATACCCAATTCTTTCCTTAGGGTATCCTATCAATACGCATTTCTCCGCTTTTGGTTCGAGCTTTTCTGGTTTAAGTTTCTTCACATAAGCATCGCAGCCCCAAACTTTTAGAAACGACAGCTTAGGTTTCTTGCCAAACCAAAATTCATACGGTGTCGTCTCAATGGATTTAGACGGTGCCCTATTTAAAGTGAATGCTGTAGTTTCCAATGCGTATCCCCAGAATGATAGCGGGTCGGTAACAGACATCATAGATCGCACCATATCTAATAAAGTGCGATTACGATGTTCAGACACTCCGTTACGTTGCGGTGTGCCAGGCGGCGTCAGTTGTGAAACAATTCCACATTTCCTTAGGTGTGTGCCAAACTCGTGACTCAAATATTCTCCTCCATGATCAGATCGTAGACACTTTATTTTCTTGTCACGTTGATTCTCAACCTCACTCTAAAATTCTTTGAACTTTTCAAATGTTTCAGACTTGTGCTTCATGAAGTAGATATATCCATACCTACTCAAATCATCAGTGAGAGTGAGAACACAACGATAGCCACCGCGAGCTTCAACGTTCATTAGACCGCATACATCAGTATGTATTTTATCCAATAAGTCGGTTGCTCGCTCCATTACTCCTGAGAACGGAGTTTAAGTCATCTTGCCCATGAGGCACGGTTCGCATGTGTCGAATGATTCAAAATCAAGAGATTCTAGCATTCCATCGGTATGGAGTTTCTTCATGCGCTTGACACCGATATGACCAAGGCGGCAGTGCCACAAGTATGTGGGACTATCATTATCAACCTTACATCTTTTGGTATTCACACTATGAATATGTGTAACATCACGATCAAGATTCATCAAGAATAAACCATTCACCAGCGGAGCATGACCATAGAACATATCACTCATATAAATAGAACAACCATTATTCTCTGACTTAAATGAGTAGTCGTCTCGCATTAAGCAAGACCCTGATACAATGTTCATGCTCAAAGCTGGTACTAAATAACAATTATTAAGGTTTGAAACTAATACCGAAGATAGATGTAGAGGTAGCATGCTGACGGCGATCACATCGACCTTGGAACCATTCCCTGCGCGCATCATCACCTCGTCCTTAGCCAGCCTCCATTTATTCCGCAGTTCCTGCTTTGAGTTGCAAATGTGAGCAACAGCATCAGTATCAAATACCCAGGAGCTACTACAAGCGCTGGTAAGGTACACATCAATAACATGTATATCATATGTACCTTTGACGTTGCCGGCCTTCTTATCCGCTAAGTACTTGGGGCAGTTCGCTTCCACTGACCGGTTCCCTTGCAATAGTAGCACTTAGTCTCAGGCTTGGGTCCATTCTTTTTCTTCTTCCCGGCAACTGTCTTACCCGCGCGGCAACAGCTTTGCCGTCTTTCTTGAAGTTCTTCTTACCCTTGCCCTTTTTGAAACTGGTGGTCTTATTGACCATCAACACTTGATGCTCTTTCTTGATTTCTACTTCTGCAGATTTCAGCATCGAGTACAACTCGGGAATGGTCTTCTCCATCCCTTGCATGTTGTAGTTCAGCACAAAACCCTTGTAGCTTGGTGGGAGAGACTGGAGGATTCTGTCAATTATAGCGTCATCCAGAAGTTTGACTCCAAGCTGAGTCAGACGACCGTGCAACCCAGACATTCTGAGTATATGCTCACTTACAGAACTGTTCTCCTCCATCTTACAGCTAAAGAACTTATCGAAGACTTCATATCTCTCGTCCCGGGCATGAGCTTGAAAAACTAGTTTCAGCTCCCGGAACATCTCATATGCTCCGTGTTGCTCAAAACACCTTTGGAGCCCCGGTTCTAAACTGTATAGCATGCCACACCTAACCAGAGAGTAGTCATCACTCCGTGTTTGCCAGACGTTCTGAACATCTTGAGCTGCCGCGGGAATAGGAGGGTCACCTAGCGGCGCATCAAGGACATAAGCCTTCTTGGATGCAATGAGGATGAGCTTCAAGTTATGGACCCAGTCTGCATAGTTGCTACCATCATCTTTCAGCTTATATTTCTCTCGGGACGCGTTGAAATTGAGGTTGACATGTGCGTTGGCCATTGGATCTACAATATTTGTAAAGACAACTTTTAGACTAAGTTCATGATAGTTAAGTTCATCTAATAAAATTATGTATGAACTCCCACTTAAATCTACATCCCTCTAGTCATCTAAGTGTTACATGATCCATGTCGACTAACCCGTGTCTGATCATCATGTGAGACGAACTAGTCGTCGATGGTGAGCATCTCCATGCTGATCGCATCAACCATATGACTCATGTTCGACCTTTCGGTCTCTCGTATTCGAGGCCATGTCTGTACATGCTAGGCTCGTCGAGTCAACCTAAGTGTTTCGCGTGTGTAAATCTGGCTTACACCCGTTGTATGTCAATGTTAGAATCTATCACACTTGATCATCACGTGTTGCTTCGAGACAACGATCCTTCACAACGGTGCACACTTAGGGGAATACATTCTCGAAATTTTATGAGGGATCATCTTATTATGCTACCGTCGTTCTAAGCAATAAGATGAAAAACATGATAAACATCACATGCAATCATATATTGACATGATATGGCCATCATCATCTTTGCTCCTTCGATTTCCATCTTCGGGCATCGCATGATCATCATCGTCACCGGCATGACACCATGATCTCCATCATCATGATCTCCATCATTGTGTCTCCATGAAGTTGTCACGCCAACTATTACTACTACTACTACAGCTAACCGTTAGCAATGAAGTAAAAGTAGTAAACACATGGCATTGCATCTCATACAATAATTTAAGACAAGTTCTCTGGCTCCTGCCGGTTGTCATACTCATCGACATGCAAGTCGTGAATCCTATTACAAGAACATGATCATCTCATACATAACACATGTAACATCACATTATTTGGCCATATCACATCACATGTCATACCCTGCAAAAACAAGTTAGACATCCTCTAATTGTTGTTGCAAGTTTTACGTGGCTGATTTGGGTTTCTAGCAAGAACGCCTTGTTACCTACGTGACAGCCACAACGTTGATATGCCAAAGCTATTTACCCTTCATAAGGACCCTTTTTATCAAATCCAATCCGACTAGAGTAGGAGAGACAGACACCCGCTAGCCACCTTATGCACCATGTGCATGTCAGGCGGTGGAACCTGTCTCACGTAAGCGTACGTGTAATGTCGGTCCGGGCTGCTTCATCCTACAATACCGCCGGAAAGGAATAAGACTAGTAGTGGTAAGCAATTGACAAAAATCAACGCCCACAACCTTTGTGTTCTCCTCGTGCAAAGAATCTACGCATAGAAAACCTGGCTCGGATGCCACTGTTGGGTAATGTAGCAAAAATTCAGAATTTTCCTACGCCATACATGGATCTTCCTATGGAGAAACCAGCAACAAGAGAGGGGTGAGAGCATCTTCGTACCTTTGAAGATCGCTAAGCGGAAGTGTTGCTACAACGCAGTTGATGGAGTCATACTCGCTGTGATTCAGATCGCGGTGTGATTCCGATCTAGTGCCGAACCACGGCACCTCCGTGTTCAACACACGTGCAGCCCGGTGACGTCTCCCACACCTTGAACTAGCAAGGAGGAGGGAGAGGTTGGGGAAGAGCTCCGGCAGCACGACGGCGTGGTGGCGGTGGACCTACGAGGTCTCCCGGTAGGGCTTCGCTAAGCACCGTGGGAGAGGAGGGAGAGAAGAAGCAGGGTTGCACTTAGAGAGAAAGAATTGCGTTCTCAAAACAGCCAAAAGCCTCACTATATATAGGGGGAAGGGGAGGGGGCGCACCCTTTAGGGTTCCCACCCCCAAAGGGTGCGGCAGTCCTAGATGGGAGGTGTTGCGCGGCGGCCAGGGGAGGAGAGGGGTTGGCGCACCCCTAGGTGGGCCGAGTGTGGGGGCGCACCAGCCCACCTAGGGCTGGTTCCCTCCCACACTTGGCCCATGTAACCTCCCGGGGCTGGTGGCCCCTCCCGATGGGCCCCCGGAACCCTTCCGGTGGTCCCGACAGATCGTCGGTGCTGCCCGAAACATTTCCGGCGTCCAAACCCATCCATCCTATATATCAATCTTTTCCTCCGGACCACTCCGGAGCTCCATGTGACATCCGGGATATCATCCGGGACTCCAAACAACCATCGGTAACCTCGTACAACAATTCCCTATAACCCTAGCGTCATCGAACCTTAAGTGTGTAGACCCTACGGGTTCGGGAGGCATGCAGACATGACCGAGACACCTCTCCGGCCAATAACCATCAGGGGGTCTGGATACCCATGGTGGCTCCCACATGTTCCACGATGATCTCATCGGATGAACCACGATGTCAAGGATTCAATCAATCCCGTATACAATTCCCTTTGTCTATCGGTATAGAACTTGCTCGAGATTCGATCGTCGGTATCCCAATACCTTGGTTAATCTCGTTACCGGAAAGTCTCTTTACTCGTTCCGTAGCACATCATCCCGTGACTAACTCCTTAGTCACATTGAGCTCATTATGATGATGTTCTACCGAGTGGGCCCAGAGATACCTCTCCGTCACACGGAGTGACAAATCTCGATCTCGATTCGTACCAACCCAACAGATACTTTCGGAGATACCCGTAGTGCACCTTTATAGTCATCCAGTTATGATGTGACGTTTGATACACCCAAAGCACTGCTATGGAATCCGGGAGTTGCACAATATCACGGTCGAAGAAAAAGATACTTGACATTAGAAAAGCTTTAGCATACGAACAACACGATCTAGTGCTATGCTTAGGATTGGGTCTTGTCCATCACATCATTCTCCCAATGATGTGATCCCGTTATCAATGAAATCCAATGTCCATGATCAGGAAACCATGATCATCTATTGATCAACGAGCTAGCCAACTAGAGGCTTGCTAGGGACACATTGTGATCTATTTATTCACACATGTATTACTGTTTCCTGTTAATACAATTATAGCATGAACAATAGACGATTATCATGAAAAGGAAATATGATAATAACCATTTTATTATTGCCTCTAGGGCATATTTCCAATATTCCCTGGTAAACAGGTGGAAGAAATTTCTTGTCAAACTATGACACTTCCAAACTATCAAGCATAAGGATTGGGAAAGGCGATTCATGATTCGCAAAAAGGATGATAATTCAGAACTGTCAAGCATAAGTCATGGGTGGAAGATTGTTTTCCTGAAACCTAAAGACTATTACATCGCTCACTCGGCCATACTGGGCGACATTTCCAGGTCAGAAATAGATCAAATTGTTTTTTGAAGAACCAATTACATGCAGAGTAAGCTCAAACCACCTCCGGGTCACCCTACCTTGAGCTCTCTCCATCTTCGATTTGTAAGTCGCCCAGTTTCCAATTGCACTTGGACAAGGCGACAAACTCGTCTTCATCGCTCTGGATGACAGATAGGTCAGCATCAAAATCGAAGGGATTCTTACGCCGTCGTGGAGTTAGGCTGGTAACTTCGTACGAAGGGGGATTCACCCTTTTATTGCTGTCATCATACGCCGCCTGGTATTTGTTCAAATATAGGCTGGCCACTAACTGAGTCGCTGCAGAGTGAGACGCCTTCACACACTGGTTGTAATCCTCTTCAGTGAATTCCGATTCGTCATCTTTCAATTCTGGATAACCAGCAGCTACCTCCTCTGGCTTGAGTTCGGGAGCATAGTCCATGCACCGACTTAGGGTAGTCAGTGCTCCCTTGCGGGTGGCTGATCTCTTCAGTTCTTCTACTTGAGGTGGCAGTGTTTATAGGCAACCCAGCATATGCTTGATGGATTTTATTGGCTCCTTGTTGCCCATCACTGCCTTCATCGTCATCATGCCTCCTGTATACAAGTGCTCTGTAAAGGTGTAGATCGCCTTCAGCTTCAGGATGCAGTTGTTTTGGAGATTGGCGGCTCGCGGACCTACAAAGGATAACATCTGACAATTAGTATTTGCAAACAGTATTGCGGATCTTCTTTAGATGAAGGGAATTGATCTTTACCAAAGTTGGCTTGGGTCATGTTAGAGATATGCTTTTCTAAACCGGAGAGCTCCTGCAAAGCGGCTTCTAGCTTCTCCTCGACTTGTTTCGCCCGCTTCATGATGGTAGCTTGATCAGCATGGGCTTTCTTATCAAAAAAATTATGATCAGCCTTCATTTTCTCCATGTCAGCAAGGGCCGACCGGTATTTCTCTTCAGTCTTAGCCCGAGCATCCTGCTGTTCGGCTAAGTTTTTCTTCAAATCATCTAAGGATGAGTTGGCCCGAGTCAAGGATTCCAGCCAACAAATTTTGGGGAGACAAGTTTCAGAACTGTTGCAAGCAACATCCCTGACACTTCGGGGCTAATGTATGATTATTTTCAAGTCATACAAAATATCAAGACCCGGCTCATCTTTCAAAAGATGACCCGGCCCTTGGGGGCTACAGGTTCAAGTTTTTTACTAAATTCAAGACCCGGCTCATCTTTCAAAAGATGACCCAGCCCTTGGGGGCTATAGGTTGAAGTTTTTTAAATTCAAGACCCGGCTCATCTTTCAAAAGATGACCCGGCCCTTGGGGGCTACGGGTTGAAGTTTTTTCCTAAATTCAAGACCCGACTCATCTTTCAAAATATGACCCAGCCCTTGGGGGCTACAGGTTGAAGTTTTTTACTAAATTCAAGAGCCGGCTCATCTTTCAAAAGATGACCCGGCCCTTGGGGGCTACAGGTTGAAGTTTTTACTAAATTCAAGACTCGGCTCATCTTTCAAAAGATGACCCGACCCTTGGGGGCTACAGGTTGAATTTTTTTAAATTCAAGACCCGGCTCATCTTTCAAAAGATGACCCGGCCCTTGGGGGCTACAGGTTGAATTTTTTTACTAAATTCAAGACCCGGCTCATCTTTCAAAAGATGACCCGGCCCTTGGGAGCTACAGGTTTAAGTTTTTTTACTAAATACAAGACACGGCTCATCTTTCAAAAGATGACCCGACCCTTGGGGGCTACAGGTTGAAGTTTTTTACTAAATTCAAGACCCGGCTCATCTTTCAAAAGATGACCCGGCCCTTGGGGGCTACAGGTTGAAGTTTTTTAAATTCAAGACCTGGCTCATCTTTCAAAAGATGAACCGGCCCTTCGGGGCTACAGGCAATATGGGTTTCACAAGATAACGCAATTCATTAAAGAAAACTAATCTTCTGGAAGGCTAATGGGTGGAAATACATGTAACAAAGGATGTACCTCATGTTTGATCCGCATCATGTTGACCAAGCTCTTTTCCATTTCATAGCTTGTTTCCAGGCGACTTACAAAACCAGAACAGAGTTGCTAAAATTCAAATTTCTCATAATCGGAAGCTTCAGCTTGGTAATGTCTGGTTCTGCAGAAGAGTGGGTCTCTTTGGAGGCATGTTTTGTTAACATTGTTGTGGCAGGCTTCGAGTAGCCAGTACAAGTAACAACTATGGTATCTGGATCTCCAGCCGCCTTGGAAGAGATTGGCGGGTTAACATTTTCAGTTACCTCCTTCAGAGGGCTTGAAGGATCAGTCCGGACATCAGGAATGTCATCCACAAGGTCAGCATGAGTCGCCACTGGGTCTTCGTCAAGTTCTGGGACAGAGGTGCTCATACCAAACGCCTGAGTTGTTTCAGGAGTAGAAGACAAGTCGCTAGTTTTCCTCTTCTTTGCTTGTGCTCTGAGATGAAAAGACACCAAAGTTAGGACATGTATCATTATTGGGAAGGAAAAATGTTAATAAAAGAAGTCACCCCTGTACACGAATCATTGGGGGATGAGCCGACATTACTGAGTCGCCGGATGAAGGAGGAGAGACCTGATGGACAAGAGTTCAAGGAGTGAACGAATTGCGAATAACATTTTTCACAAGGGAAAGGTGTTAACAAGAGTATACCTCGCTTTGTCGTTTCCGACCAGTTGTCTTTTCGGGTAACCCGGAAACTAAGTCGCCAAAATGGCTTCGGGTATGAAATTTGGGGGTATACCTCGCCTTCTGCAAAAGGAAATCAGGGTCCAGATGAGCATTTGGGTGAAACATGGGAACTTTTCCACAAATCCGCCTGGCCGGCTTAGGATAAGAAGAAGTTGACTTGGAAGAAATTGAAATTACCTCGACGACGTCATCTTGGCTCTCATAGTCATCCTCCTACGAACAAAGGTAACGGGGCATAAGCATAAGTCCGAAGGTAGTGATAACAAGCAAAAGGATAAATTTTTACCTCTGATTGTTCTTCGCCGGCTCGAGACTCACCCATGACAGATGACTCCTTGGCGGCGGCTTTGCCTTTGTTTTTCTTTTTCTTCTTAGGAGGCGGCTTGGTTGTTTTCTGGATGGTAACCTTGGGCCTTCGAGACCAAAATGTTGATCCTTTCTGATCGATGTAATGACAGTTCAGATCCGGAACATTGGGAAACGTATTGAAAGAATGAAAGGAGGCGACTTAGATTGTTACCGCTGGAGCCGGGCTGGAGAGGCAGAAAGTCTTGAGCCCAATCTTGGTGCAGTTCTCTAAGGGCTCGCTGGTTAGCTTCTTGATCATTTCAACAATGTCTTCTTTGGTGAGTCTTGTATGGAAGAAACATTGGGGGTGGTTCGCGCTACCATCATACTCACACATCAGGCCATCCCGGCGACTCAAAGGAAGAATTCTCCACTCCACCCAACAATGGACTAGGTCAATCCCAGTAAGCCCATTGTTGGTCAAAGACCTTAGCTGGGAGAAAACAGGGATAAAGGTTGATTCTTCTTCTTTAGTAAGTTTTTCTGGCAGCTTGAAATCCATCGGCAAGCGATCTTCTGTGTAACCCGAAAGTGGGTTCTCGTCGGGAGGCGATGTGTCACGACAATAGAACCATGACTCGGCCCAGCCTTTGGGATGGTTGGGTAGAATGACAGGTGGGAACCCACATTCGCAATGTTGCTGGATGTTAACCCCCCAAGTTCCAAGCAAGGCCCGCTGGTGAATTCGGTCTCGTGCTTCAGATAGAAGAAGTTCCTGAACGGTAGCACTGTGGGTTCTATCTGCATATAGGCCTCGGAAAACAGCTGGAATTGGCAGAGGTTGCTGATGAAGTTTGGCCCCAAGTCTTGAGGGTGAACATTGAAGAAGTGCAAAACGTCTCTGAAGAACTTTGACCCAGGAGGCTTGAAGCCTCATTCAAGATGATCAACAAAAACGACTACCTCCCTGATACGTCTCCAACGTATCTATAATTTTTTATGGTTCCATACTATTATCTTGTCAACTTTCGATGTTTTGTATGCATGAATATGCTATTCTATATCTTTTTTGGGACTAACCTATTAACTCAGTGCCAAGTGCCAGTTTCTGTTTTTCCCGTGTTTTTGACCTTTTTCACAGGAGGATATTAAACGGAGTCCAAACGGAATAAAACCTGCGGAATGATTTTTTCCATAACAGAAGATACGCATGAGACTTGAGAACAAAGGCAGGGGACCTCGGGGGAGGTCACAAGCCCCCTAGCCCCGGCCTGGGGGGCGGGCCTAGCAGGCTTGTGGGCCCCCCGTGGCTCCTCTACCCTACCTCTTCCGCCTATAAATTCTCTAAAAATTCAAAACCACCAGACGGAGCCACGAAAATACTTTTCCGCCGCCGCAAGCTTCTACCTCCGTAAGATCCCATCTGGCACACGTTCTGGTGCCCTGCCGGAGGGGGGATTCGGACACGGAGGGCTTCTTCATCAACACCATCGCCTATCCGATGATGCGTGAGTAGTTCACCATAGACCTTCGGTCCATAGCTAGTAGCTAGATGGCTTCTTCTCTCTCTTGGATCTTCAATACAAAGTTCTCCATGCTCTTCATGGAGATCTATCCGATGTAACTTTCTTTTGCGGTGTATTTGTCGAGATCCGATGAATTGTGCATTTATGATCAGATTATCTATGAATATTATTTGAGTCTCCTCTGATCTCTTATATGCATGATTTCGTATCCTTGGGTTTTGTTTGGCCAACTTGATCTATAATTCTTGCAATGGGAGAAGTGCTTGGTTTTGGGTTCATACCATGCGGTGTCCTCACCTAGTGACAGAAGGGGTAGCGAGGCACGCATCATGTTGTTGCCATCAAGGGTAAAAAGATGGGGTTTATATCATATTGCATGAATTTATCCCTCTACATCATGTCATCTTGCTTAAGGTGTTACTCTGTTTGTTATGAACTCAATATACTAGATGCATGCTGGATAGCGGTCAATGTGTGGAGTAATAGTAGTTGATGCACACTGTATTGGTCTACTTGTCTCGGACGTGATGCCTATATGTATGATCATTGCCTTAGATATCATCATGACTTTGCGCGATTCTATCAATTGCTCGACAGTAATTCGTTCACCCACCGTAATACTTGCTATCATGAGAGAAACCTCTAGTGAACACTATGGCCCTCGGGTTTACTTCACATCATATTTTCAGATCTACACTTTTACTTTGTTGCACTTTCCACCTTCAGTTCTCACCTTGCAAATAATCGTGAAGGGATTGACAACCCCTTTATAGTGTTGGGTGCAAGTTTGTTTGTTTTTGCGCAGGTACATTGGTGTCTCATCTTGATACTCCTACTGGAGCAATACCTTGGTTCTCAAACTGAGGGAAATACTTATCGCTACTGTGCTGCATCACCCTTTCCTCTTCAAGGGAAAAACCAACACAAGCTCAAGAGGTAGCAAGAAGAATTTCTGGCGCCGTTGTCGGGGAGGATCAACTCAAGAATAGTCTCCCGTCAACGTGCCAATTTCTGGTGCCGTTGCCGGGGAGGATCAAGTCAAGAATAGTCTCCCATCAACGTGCTAATTTCTGGCGCCGTTGCCCGGGAGGATCAAGTCAAGAATAGTCTCCCATCAACGTGCCAATTTCAGGCGCCGTTGCCAGGGAGGATCAAGTCAAGAATAGTCTCCCGTCAACGTGCCAATTTCTGGCGTCGTTGCCGGGAGTATTCAAAGTGAAGCATATCCAAGTAACTATCTCAAACTCATCTCTTGCATTTACTTTATTTGCCTTTTGCCTCTCGTTTTCCTCTCCCCCACTTCTGAAAAAAATAAAATTTACAAAAAAATTGCCTTTTTCGTTTGCCTTTCCTTTGCTTGTGTGCTATGTGCCTTCAATATGCTTGCATCTTCGCTTGCTAAAAATCTATTGATATGGATCCTCATCCACTTGCTAATCTCTTTAAGAGATCCAATTATGTTGATCCAATTGCTAGCGAGTTGTGTGCACTATATTATCTTTATGAAGCTTTGCTTGAGATGCGTGAATCTGAAAATTGTGATGAAGAAATTTATGAAGTGATTCACAAGGGCTCCTTGAATGAAAAGCATGATTGCAATGGTTTCACTATGAATTCTATTAATGGCAATCATGCTAAAAATATGCAAAACCCTAAGCTTGGGGATGCTAGTTTTGCTATGTCCACTACTTGTTGCAATGATCGTGATTGGGGTGATAATTTTTCTTATGATCTTGAAAATTTGTTTCATCCTCATGATGAATATGATATTTGCAATAATATTGAAAGTGGGTTTGGAGAAGTCATGACTTTAGTTGATGATAATCCCATTGTTTTTCAAGAGCGTCAACTTTGCATGCATGTGGATCATGAAAATAATATCCTATGTGATAGCTATATTGCTGAATTTGAATATGATCCCACATGTAATTGTTATGAGAGAGGAAAATAATGTGGTAGAAATTTTCATATCACTAAATTACCTCTCGTTATGTTGAGATTGATATTGTCTCTTTCTTCTTCCTTGCATAAGGTAGTTATTGCTTGTCTTGATAATTTGTTTTCCTATAAAATGCCTATGCATAGGAAGTCTGTTAGACTTACATGTGATTTTCACATGCTTTATGATGCTCTCGTTGTGCTTCAATTGCTATCTTTTATGTGAGCATCATTGAATTATCAATGCCTAGCTAAAAGGCTTTAAAGAAAAGCGCTTGTTGGGAGGCAACCCAATGAATTTATTTTTGCTTTTTGCTTTCTGTTTTGTTGTGTCCACACCATCATAATTCTGTTATGATTGTGTTTTTTGTGTTTCTTTTTGTGTTTGTGCCAAGTAAAACCTTTATGATTAGTTTTGGTGATGGTTGTTTGATCATGCTGAAAAAGACAGAAACTTTGTGCTCACGAAATTATTTTTAATTCCTATCCAGAAAGAGCTTTTGAGTCGATTCGTTTTTCTGCTGGTTGATATGCAAAGTTCCCTAATTGTCCTAATTGTTCAGAATTTTGGGATACCAGAGGTGTACGAAGTATACAAATTGCTACAGACTGGTCTGTTTTTGACAGATTCTGTTTTTGTTGTGTTGATTGCTTATTTTGATGAAACTATGGATAGTATCGGGGGGTACTAGCCGGAAAAGTGAGAATACAGTAATATAACACCAATCTAAATAGAAATCAAGTTTACTACAGTACCTAAAGAGTTGGTAGTTTGTTTTCTTATCCTAATGATATCACGAATTTCTGTTTAAGTTTTGTGTTGTGAAGTTTTTAAGTTTTGGGTGATGTTCTCATGGACAATGGGATAAAGAGTGGAAAGAGCTTAAGCTTGGGGATGCCCAAGGCATCCCAAGCAAAATTCAAGGACACCAAAAAGCCTAAGCTTGGGTATGCCCCGGGAAGGCATCCCCTCTTTCGTCTTCAATCCATCGGCAACGTTACTTTGAGCTATATTTTTATTCACGAGATGATATGTGTTTTGCTTGGAGCGTCGTGTATTATACGAGTCTTTTCTTTTTGTTTTGTCACAATCATCCTTTCTACACACCTTTTTGAGAGGGACACGCACTCATCGTGAATTTGCTAGAATACTCATTGAGCTTCACTTATATCTTTTGAGTTAGGCAATTTTTGCTCTAGTGCTTCACTTAAATCTTTGTAGAGCACGGCAGTGTCATATTTTGTAGAAATAAAAACTCACGATCTTCACTTATATCTTTTTGAGAGTGTTCTCTCTCAGTAACTTGGTAATTGGCGTGTGCTATGAAAGTAGTCCTAAATAAGATAGGCATCCAAAGAGGATATAATAAAAACTTCCATATTCAAGTGCATTGATTAGTAAGAGAAGTTTGATTCCTAACAATTAAGTTTAGAGATATGGATTTGGTAATATTAGAGTTATGTTAGTAGGGTGTTGTGAATCTAGAAATACTTGTGTTGAAGTTAGTGATTCTCGTAGCATGCGCGTATGGTGAACCGCTATGTTAGGAAGTCGGAGCATAATTGATTTATTGATTGTCATCCTTTGTGTGGCGGTCGGGATCGGGCGATGGTTAACACTTACCAACCCTTCCCCTAGGAATATGCGTTTAGCACTTTGTTTCGATTAGTAATAAAACTTTCGCAATAAGTGTATGAGTTCTTCATGACTAATGTGAGTCCATGGTATAGATGCACTTTCACCTTCCACCATTGCTAGCCTCTCTAGTGCGGCGCAACTTTCGCTGGTGCACAAACCCACCATATACCTTCCTCAAAACAGCCACCATACCTACCTATTATGGCATTTTCATAGCCATTCCGAGATATATTACCATGCAACTCCCACCGTTCCATCTCATGACTTGTGCCGTCACTTTCATATTGACATTGCATGATCATAAGATAGCTAGCGAGATGTTTCAACGTCATACGCTAAGCTAGATCATTGCACATCCCGGTACACTGCCGGAGGCATTTCCTATAGAGTTATCATTGTTCTAAGTATTGAGTTGTGAGTAAATAAAAGTGTGATGATCATCATTATTAGAGCATTGTCCCATGTGAGGAAATTAAAAAATAGGCCAAAGATGCCCATCAAAAAAATGTAAAGAGGCCAAAGAGCCCAAATAAAAAATGAGAGAAAAAGAGAGAAGCGACAATGCTACTATCCTTTTCCACACTTGTGCTTCAAAATAGCACCATGTTCTTCATGATTGAGAGTCTCTTGTTTTGACACTTCCTTATACTAGTGGTAATTTTCATTATATAACTTGGCTTGTATATTCCAATGATGGGCTTCCTCAAAATTGCCCTAGGTCCTCATGAGCAAGCAAGTTGGGTGCACACCCACTAGTTTTCCTTTTGAGCTTTCACACACTTATAGCTCTTGTGCATCCATTGCATGGCAATCCCTACTCATTCACACTGATATCTATTGATGGTCATCTCCATAGCCCATTAATACGCCAAGTCAATGTGACCATATCCTCCTTTTTGCCTCACAACCTACACCACACTCTATTCCAGCTATAGTGTTATATCCATGGCTGACGCTCATGTATTGCGTGAGAGTTAAAAAGGTTTGATAAAGTAAGAGTGCGAAAACAATTACTTGGCCAATATCGGGGTTGTGCTTGATTTAAATTCGTTGTGTGGGGTTGATGGAGCATAGCCAGACTATATGATTTTGTAGGGATAACTTTTCTTTGGCCTTGTTATTTCAAAAGTTCATGATTACTTTGCTAGTATGCTTGAAGTATTATTGTTTTCATGTCAATAGTAAACTATTGTTTTGAATCTTACGGATCTGAACATTCATGTCACAAGAAATAAGTTACAAAGGACAAATATGTTAGGTAGCATTCCACATCAAAAATTAAGTCTTTATCAGTTCCCAACTCGAGGACGATCAGGAGTTAAGCTTGGGGATGCTTGATACGTCTCCAACGTATCTATAATTTTTGATGGTTCCATGCTATTATCTTGTCAACTTTGGATGTTTTGTATGCATGAATATGCTATTTTATATCTTTTTTGGGACTAACCTATTAACTTAGTGCCAAGTGCTAGTTTTTGTTTTTCCGTGTTTTTGACCTTTATAAGAGGAGAATATTAAACGGAGTCCAAACGGAATAAAACATGCGGAATGATTTTTTCCATAACAAAAGATACGCAGGAGACTTGAGCACCAAGGCAGAGAACCTCAGGGAAGGACACAAGCCCCCTAGCCCCGGTCTGGGGGGCGGGCCTAGCAGGCTTGTGGGCCCCCGTGGCTCCTCTACCCTACCTCTTCTGCCTATAAATTCTCTAAAAATCCAAAACCACCACAGGGAGCCACGAAAATACTTTTCCGCCGCCGCAAGCTTCTGTCTCCGCAAGATCCCATCTGGGGCACGTTCCGGTGCCCTGCCGGTGGGGGGATTCGGACACGAAGGGCTTCTTCATCAACACCATTGCCTCTCCGATGATGCGTGAGTAGTTCACCACAAACCTTTGGGTCCATAGCTAGTAGCTAGATGGCTTATTCTCTCTCTTGGATCTTCAATACAAAGTTCTCCATGATCTCCATGGAGATCTATCCGATGTAACTTTATTTTGTGGTGTGTTTGTCGAGATCTGATGAATTGTGGATTTATGATCAGATTATCTATGAATATTATTTGAGTCTCCTCTGATCTCTTATATGCATGATTTCGTATCCTTGTAATTCTCTTCGAGTTGTGGGTTTCGTTTGGCCAACTTAATCTATAATTCTTGCAATGGGAGAAGTGCTTGGTTTTGGGTTCATACCGTGCGGTGTCCTCACCTAGTGACAGAAGGGGTAGCGAGGCACGCATCGTGTTGTTGCCATCAAGGGTAAAAAGATGCGGTTTATATCATATTGCATGAATTTATCCCTCTACATCATGTCATCTTGCTTAAGGCATTACTCTGTTTGTTATGAACTCAATACACTAGATGCATGCTGGATAGCGGTCGATGTGTGGAGTAATAGTAGTAGATGCAGACAGTATCGGTCTACTTGTCTCGGACGTGATGCCTATATGTACGATCATTGCCTTAGATATCATCATGACTTTGCGCGATTCTATCAATTGCTCGACAGTAATTCGCTCACCCACCGTAATACTTGCTATCATGAGAGAAGCCTCTAGTGAACACTATGGCCCCCGGGTCTACTTCACATCATATTTTCAGATCTACACTTTTACTTTGTTGCACTTTCCACCTTCAGTTCTCACCTTGCAAATAATCGTGAAGGGATTGACAACCCCTTTATAGTGTTGGGAGCAAGTTTGTTTGTTTTTGCGCACGTACATTGGTGCCTCATCTTGATACTCCTACTAGATCGATACCTTGGTTCTCAAACTGAGGGAAATACTTATTGCTACTGTGCTGCATCACCCTTTTCTCTTCAAGGGAAAAACCAACGCAGGCTCAAGAGGTAGCACTCCCCCTCGGCAAGATGGGGAGTCGCGTCGCCTGGGGCAGTCCGCCAGCCAACAATTTCTTTGGGATCAAGATAACCCGCCGTAACATATTTATCAAGATAGGCGTCATTGATTTTGGTTGTTAACCAGTTGCATTTCGAGATATTGCCCATGACTACAATAGGAAGGAACAAGGCGGTTTATTAGAAACTATGTAAGTGGTAACTCGCCAGTTGGGTGATCTAAGTATGTTTACAGGGACATTATGACTCGCCATTCAGTAATCAAAGGTGTAGCTATGGGGATATTCTAACTCGCCATGGTGGAAGGAGGTGAGTAGCAACTCTAAAAGGGTTTTTCCTTAGGGATATTCCCAGAAGGAGGATAAACATGTTTCTAAAAATGAGCAATAATTTACGGATCTACGGGTGGACCAAATTAAAAATAATAATGTCTGTCGAAATTACGAAAGCTATGAACGCAAGAATGCGACAGGGATGCCATATGGATCTATGAAGTAAACATCAAATGGACGGGAGATGCGGTGAAACTACCGTGATTTACTACTATGAAGGATCTACCATAAGCATGTTGGACGGATCCAAGATAGAGGGGAGATGTTCATTGCATTCCGAGGCTGACCTAGAAGAACGGATTCGAGGTCTAATCCTAATGGAGGAAGGGTGTTTACCTGAGAGAGGAGGACGATGCTAGGAGATGGATGCGGAAGATCCACGATGGAGAACGCACCTTCGACTGGCCTGGAGATGCCAGGACTCTAGTGGACGGTGACGGAGCTTCGGGAACGGCGAGAAGGTCGAAGCGCTGGTGCGAGGAAGACGAAGCTGACTAGGAAGATAAAGTGGGGGTAGGTGACGGCGCCCCCACCCCCCTGTGGTTATTTAAAGCCGAGCGCTAGAAACGAAACGGCAGGCGCAGGAATAGAGGCGATAGATTGAAAACCCGCAATGATGGCGCCTGGATTTTCGGGATAACAAGGTGACGATAAAAAGATCCGTTGGGCAATTACGTCAACGAATCCAGAAACTGGAGGGAAAAGGTGATGTCATCAATAACTACTTGGCGGCTCAGACAATTTATGAGGGATGGCGGCTTGTCATTTGTCAAAAGATGGAAGTAATACAAATCGCCAGAGTGAGCTTGGAAGTTCATTGGCATGAATAAATTCAAGTCAATCTGGGGCCTAATGTTGGGGATATTACCTGCGGTGTAACCCGCCCTAACTGGGAGGGGTCACTAAAGGGGCGACTCATACATGGTTAATGCAAGCCTTAGCCCAGGGGGACATGAACCGAATGGCGGTTCAGGATTGATGCAGAAGATAAGCCGCCAAGGAGGTTTCTAGTCTTGGAAAGCACGGCGACTTAGAGATATGGAATACCATGATCTGTAGCGTGGCTAGGACTTTTGTAAACCCTAGGGCCTCGATCTGCATATAAAGGGGAGTCTCTGGGGCAGATAGGGAAAGTTGGAAATCATCGAGAGCTAGGTCAGGCGAGTTACGCCCTCCTTGTAATCTAATCCTTCATCAATCTACACAAAGCAGGACGTAGGCTTTTACCTCCATACGAGGGGCCGAACCTGGGTAAATCTAAGTCTCACTTTCGCTCACCCCCTTTGAGTCGCCTCCAAGGTGCGATGTCTCCTTCACTAAGTCCTTTCACGAGGACATCTGTCGTGACAAAACCACGACAGAAAGCGAGGTGTAATAGGTGATTTAAAATCTTCATTAGTTTCAGCATTTTCAAGTTCTCTAGCTTTAGCAATCTGAGCATCAAGTAGTTCACTCAGTGGCACGGTTTTAGTTTCATAAGTGTAGCAACAATATCATCATTAATTTCAAAAGTAGCATCGTCAATTTCATGTGACAAATCAGGACGACAAACAACTAGTGGTGTAATAAGCTGATTGAAAATAGCAGGTGAATCAAAAGCAGAGTTAGATGATAGTTCCTTACCTCCTCTCGTGCGAGAGGGGACAATCTTAGTTCAAGTATCTTTCAGATTCTTCATCGTAGCAATTGGATATCCTCAATTTAACACAATAAATATAGCTATGATCCCCGGCAATGGCACCAGAAAAAGGTCTTGATAACCCACAAGTATAGGGGATCGTGACAGTCTTCACGGGCAGTATTTCACCCCAATTTATTGATTCGACACAAGGGGAGCCAAAGAATGTCTATCGGCCTTAATAGTTGGGTTGTCAATTCAACCACACCTGAGATATCTCTCTGCAGCAAAGGTTTAGTAGCACGGCAAATAATAGTAGTAGCAGTAGCGGTGATAGTAACAATTGGTAACAGTAGTAGTGACGGTGATAATTTTGTAGTTGTTGTGACAGTAGAAGCAACAATAGTAACGTAGCAAGATTCGGTATATGTAAGTCATAGGAACGTAGATCGATGATGGACAATGATTTAGAGAACATCAATCATGTAATACTTACACACTAGGACGACACAGATTTAGCTACAATTCATCAAAATTAATGTAGGCATGTATTCCGTATATAGTCATATGTGCTTGCGATAAGAACTTGTTTGACATCTTTTTTCCTACCCTCTGATACGTCCATTTTGCATCATGCTTTCATGTTGATATTTATTGCTTTTTGGGCAGTTATATTACTTGTGGTACCATATTTATGACTTTTCTCTCTTATTTTGCAAGGATTATTTGAAGAGGGAGAATTCAGGCAGCTGGAATTCTGGACTCGAAAAGGAGCAAATCCTAGTCCACTATTTTGCACATCTCCAAATGCCCTGAAAAGTTACGTGGATTTTTTCTGGATTATATAAAAAATACTAGGCGAAAGAACTACCGGAGGGGGGCCACCAGGGCTCCACAAGCTTGCCCATCGCCACCACCCCCCTGGTGGCGCAGGGCAAGCTGGTGGGTTGCCTGACGGCCCACTAGCCCCCCTCTTTTGCTATATGAAGGGTTTTGGTCTGGAAAAAATCAATAGGGCGCTTTTTCATGGTTTCGCCGCCGCCACGAGGCGGAACTTGAGCAGATCCAATCTAGAGCTCCGGCAGGACGATCCTGCCAGGGAAACTCCCCACCCCCCCCCACCCCCACCCCCCCCCCCCAGGAGGGGGAAATCGTCACCATCCTCATCACCAACACTCCTCTCGTCGGAGGGGAGGCATCTTCATCAACATCATCATCAGCACCATCTCCTCTCCAATCCCTAGTTCATCTCTTGTAACCAATCTTCGTCTCGCGACTCCGATTGGTACTTGTAAGGTTGCTAGTAGTGTTGATTACTCTTTGTAGTTGATGCTAATTGGATTACTTGGTGGAAGAGTTTATGTTTAGATCCTTGATGCTATTAGTTACACCTCTGGTCATGATTATGATTATGTCTTGTGAGTAGTTACTTTTGTTCCTGAGGACATGGGATAAGTCATGTTAATAATAGTCATGTGAATTTGATATTCGTTCGGTATTTTGATATGATGTATGTTGTTTTTCCTCTAGTGGTGTTATGTGAACGTCGACTACATAACACTTCACCATATGCAAAACCCTAAGCTTGGGGATGCTAGTTTTGCTATGTCCACTACTTGTTGCAATGATCGTGATTGGGGTGATAATTTTTCTTATGATCTTGAAAATTTGTTTCATCCTCATGATGAATATGATATTTGCAATAATATTGAAAGTGGGTTTGGAGAAGTCATGACTTTAGTTGATGATAATCCCATTGTTTTTCAAGAGCGTCAACTTTGCATGCATGTGGATCATGAAAATAATATCCTATGTGATAGCTATATTGCTGAATTTGAATATGATCCCACATGTAATTGTTATGAGAGAGGAAAATAATGTGGTAGAAATTTTCATATCACTAAATTACCTCTCGTTATGTTGAGATTGATATTGTCTCTTTCTTCTTCCTTGCATAAGGTAGTTATTGCTTGTCTTGATAATTTGTTTTCCTATAAAATGCCTATGCATAGGAAGTCTGTTAGACTTACATGTGATTTTCACATGCTTTATGATGCTCTCGTTGTGCTTCAATTGCTATCTTTTATGTGAGCATCATTGAATTATCAATGCCTAGCTAAAAGGCTTTAAAGAAAAGCGCTTGTTGGGAGGCAACCCAATGAATTTATTTTTGCTTTTTGCTTTCTGTTTTGTTGTGTCCACACCATCATAATTCTGTTATGATTGTGTTTTTTGTGTTTCTTTTTGTGTTTGTGCCAAGTAAAACCTTTATGATTAGTTTTGGTGATGGTTGTTTGATCATGCTGAAAAAGACAGAAACTTTGTGCTCACGAAATTATTTTTAATTCCTATCCAGAAAGAGCTTTTGAGTCGATTCGTTTTTCTGCTGGTTGATATGCAAAGTTCCCTAATTGTCCTAATTGTTCAGAATTTTGGGATACCAGAGGTGTACGAAGTATACAAATTGCTACAGACTGGTCTGTTTTTGACAGATTCTGTTTTTGTTGTGTTGATTGCTTATTTTGATGAAACTATGGATAGTATCGGGGGGTACTAGCCGGAAAAGTGAGAATACAGTAATATAACACCAATCTAAATAGAAATCAAGTTTACTACAGTACCTAAAGAGTTGGTAGTTTGTTTTTCTTATCCTAATGATATCACGAATTTCTGTTTAAGTTTTGTGTTGTGAAGTTTTTAAGTTTTGGGTGATGTTCTCATGGACAATGGGATAAAGAGTGGAAAGAGCTTAAGCTTGGGGATGCCCAAGGCATCCCAAGCAAAATTCAAGGACACCAAAAAGCCTAAGCTTGGGTATGCCCCGGGAAGGCATCCCCTCTTTCGTCTTCAATCCATCGGCAACGTTACTTTGAGCTATATTTTTATTCACGAGATGATATGTGTTTTGCTTGGAGCGTCGTGTATTATACGAGTCTTTTCTTTTTGTTTTGTCACAATCATCCTTTCTACACACCTTTTTGAGAGGGACACGCACTCATCGTGAATTTGCTAGAATACTCATTGAGCTTCACTTATATCTTTTGAGTTAGGCAATTTTTGCTCTAGTGCTTCACTTAAATCTTTGTAGAGCACGGCAGTGTCATATTTTGTAGAAATAAAAACTCACGATCTTCACTTATATCTTTTTGAGAGTGTTCTCTCTCAGTAACTTGGTAATTGGCGTGTGCTATGAAAGTAGTCCTAAATAAGATAGGCATCCAAAGAGGATATAATAAAAACTTCCATATTCAAGTGCATTGATTAGTAAGAGAAGTTTGATTCCTAACAATTAAGTTTAGAGATATGGATTTGGTAATATTAGAGTTATGTTAGTAGGGTGTTGTGAATCTAGAAATACTTGTGTTGAAGTTAGTGATTCTCGTAGCATGCGCGTATGGTGAACCGCTATGTTAGGAAGTCGGAGCATAATTGATTTATTGATTGTCATCCTTTGTGTGGCGGTCGGGATCGGGCGATGGTTAACACTTACCAACCCTTCCCCTAGGAATATGCGTTTAGCACTTTGTTTCGATTAGTAATAAAACTTTCGCAATAAGTGTATGAGTTCTTCATGACTAATGTGAGTCCATGGTATAGATGCACTTTCACCTTCCACCATTGCTAGCCTCTCTAGTGCGGCGCAACTTTCGCTGGTGCACAAACCCACCATATACCTTCCTCAAAACAGCCACCATACCTACCTATTATGGCATTTTCATAGCCATTCCGAGATATATTACCATGCAACTCCCACCGTTCCATCTCATGACTTGTGCCGTCACTTTCATATTGACATTGCATGATCATAAGATAGCTAGCGAGATGTTTCAACGTCATACGCTAAGCTAGATCATTGCACATCCCGGTACACTGCCGGAGGCATTTCCTATAGAGTTATCATTGTTCTAAGTATTGAGTTGTGAGTAAATAAAAGTGTGATGATCATCATTATTAGAGCATTGTCCCATGTGAGGAAATTAAAAAATAGGCCAAAGATGCCCATCAAAAAAATGTAAAGAGGCCAAAGAGCCCAAATAAAAAATGAGAGAAAAAGAGAGAAGCGACAATGCTACTATCCTTTTCCACACTTGTGCTTCAAAATAGCACCATGTTCTTCATGATTGAGAGTCTCTTGTTTTGACACTTCCTTATACTAGTGGTAATTTTCATTATATAACTTGGCTTGTATATTCCAATGATGGGCTTCCTCAAAATTGCCCTAGGTCCTCATGAGCAAGCAAGTTGGGTGCACACCCACTAGTTTTCCTTTTGAGCTTTCACACACTTATAGCTCTTGTGCATCCATTGCATGGCAATCCCTACTCATTCACACTGATATCTATTGATGGTCATCTCCATAGCCCATTAATACGCCAAGTCAATGTGACCATATCCTCCTTTTTGCCTCACAACCTACACCACACTCTATTCCAGCTATAGTGTTATATCCATGGCTGACGCTCATGTATTGCGTGAGAGTTAAAAAGGTTTGATAAAGTAAGAGTGCGAAAACAATTACTTGGCCAATATCGGGGTTGTGCTTGATTTAAATTCGTTGTGTGGGGTTGATGGAGCATAGCCAGACTATATGATTTTGTAGGGATAACTTTTCTTTGGCCTTGTTATTTCAAAAGTTCATGATTACTTTGCTAGTATGCTTGAAGTATTATTGTTTTCATGTCAATAGTAAACTATTGTTTTGAATCTTACGGATCTGAACATTCATGTCACAAGAAATAAGTTACAAAGGACAAATATGTTAGGTAGCATTCCACATCAAAAATTAAGTCTTTATCAGTTCCCAACTCGAGGACGATCAGGAGTTAAGCTTGGGGATGCTTGATACGTCTCCAACGTATCTATAATTTTTGATGGTTCCATGCTATTATCTTGTCAACTTTGGATGTTTTGTATGCATGAATATGCTATTTTATATCTTTTTTGGGACTAACCTATTAACTTAGTGCCAAGTGCTAGTTTCTGTTTTTCCGTGTTTTTGACCTTTATAAGAGGAGAATATTAAACGGAGTCCAAACGGAATAAAACATGCGGAATGATTTTTTCCATAACAAAAGATACGCAGGAGACTTGAGCACCAAGGCAGAGAACCTCAGGGAAGGACACAAGCCCCCTAGCCCCGGTCTGGGGGGCGGGCCTAGCAGGCTTGTGGGCCCCCGTGGCTCCTCTACCCTACCTCTTCTGCCTATAAATTCTCTAAAAATCCAAAACCACCACAGGGAGCCACGAAAATACTTTTCCACCGCCGCAAGCTTCTGTCTCCGCAAGATCCCATCTGGGGCACGTTCCGGTGCCCTGCCGGTGGGGGGATTCGGACACGAAGGGCTTCTTCATCAACACCATTGCCTCTCCGATGATGCGTGAGTAGTTCACCACAAACCTTTGGGTCCATAGCTAGTAGCTAGATGGCTTATTCTCTCTCTTGGATCTTCAATACAAAGTTCTCCATGATCTCCATGGAGATCTATCCGATGTAACTTTATTTTGTGGTGTGTTTGTCGAGATCTGATGAATTGTGGATTTATGATCAGATTATCTATGAATATTATTTGAGTCTCCTCTGATCTCTTATATGCATGATTTCGTATCCTTGTAATTCTCTTCGAGTTGTGGGTTTCGTTTGGCCAACTTAATCTATAATTCTTGCAATGGGAGAAGTGCTTGGTTTTGGGTTCATACCGTGCGGTGTCCTCACCTAGTGACAGAAGGGGTAGCGAGGCACGCATCGTGTTGTTGCCATCAAGGGTAAAAAGATGCGGTTTATATCATATTGCATGAATTTATCCCTCTACATCATGTCATCTTGCTTAAGGCATTACTCTGTTTGTTATGAACTCAATACACTAGATGCATGCTGGATAGCGGTCGATGTGTGGAGTAATAGTAGTAGATGCAGACAGTATCGGTCTACTTGTCTCGGACGTGATGCCTATATGTACGATCATTGCCTTAGATATCATCATGACTTTGCGCGATTCTATCAATTGCTCGACAGTAATTCGCTCACCCACCGTAATACTTGCTATCATGAGAGAAGCCTCTAGTGAACACTATGGCCCCCGGGTCTACTTCACATCATATTTTCAGATCTACACTTTTACTTTGTTGCACTTTCCACCTTCAGTTCTCACCTTGCAAATAATCGTGAAGGGATTGACAACCCCTTTATAGTGTTGGGAGCAAGTTTGTTTGTTTTTGCGCACGTACATTGGTGCCTCATCTTGATACTCCTACTAGATCGATACCTTGGTTCTCAAACTGAGGGAAATACTTATTGCTACTGTGCTGCATCACCCTTTTCTCTTCAAGGGAAAAACCAACGCAGGCTCAAGAGGTAGCACTCCCCCTCGGCAAGATGGGGAGTCGCGTCGCCTGGGGCAGTCCGCCAGCCAACAATTTCTTTGGGATCAAGATAACCCGCCGTAACATATTTATCAAGATAGGCGTCATTGATTTTGGTTGTTAACCAGTTGCATTTCGAGATATTGCCCATGACTACAATAGGAAGGAACAAGGCGGTTTATTAGAAACTATGTAAGTGGTAACTCGCCAGTTGGGTGATCTAAGTATGTTTACAGGGACATTATGACTCGCCATTCAGTAATCAAAGGTGTAGCTATGGGGATATTCTAACTCGCCATGGTGGAAGGAGGTGAGTAGCAACTCTAAAAGGGTTTTTCCTTAGGGATATTCCCAGAAGGAGGATAAACATGTTTCTAAAAATGAGCAATAATTTACGGATCTACGGGTGGACCAAATTAAAAATAATAATGTCTGTCGAAATTACGAAAGCTATGAACGCAAGAATGCGACAGGGATGCCATATGGATCTATGAAGTAAACATCAAATGGACGGGAGATGCGGTGAAACTACCGTGATTTACTACTATGAAGGATCTACCATAAGCATGTTGGACGGATCCAAGATAGAGGGGAGATGTTCATTGCATTCCGAGGCTGACCTAGAAGAACGGATTCGAGGTCTAATCCTAATGGAGGAAGGGTGTTTACCTGAGAGAGGAGGACGATGCTAGGAGATGGATGCGGAAGATCCACGATGGAGAACGCACCTTCGACTGGCCTGGAGATGCCAGGACTCTAGTGGACGGTGACGGAGCTTCGGGAACGGCGAGAAGGTCGAAGCGCTGGTGCGAGGAAGACGAAGCTGACTAGGAAGATAAAGTGGGGGTAGGTGACGGCGCCCCCACCCCCCTGTGGTTATTTAAAGCCGAGCGCTAGAAACGAAACGGCAGGCGCAGGAATAGAGGCGATAGATTGAAAACCCGCAATGATGGCGCCTGGATTTTCGGGATAACAAGGTGACGATAAAAAAGATCCGTTGGGCAATTACGTCAACGAATCCAGAAACTGGAGGGAAAAGGTGATGTCATCAATAACTACTTGGCGGCTCAGACAATTTATGAGGGATGGCGGCTTGTCATTTGTCAAAAGATGGAAGTAATACAAATCGCCAGAGTGAGCTTGGAAGTTCATTGGCATGAATAAATTCAAGTCAATCTGGGGCCTAATGTTGGGGATATTACCTGCGGTGTAACCCGCCCTAACTGGGAGGGGTCACTAAAGGGGCGACTCATACATGGTTAATGCAAGCCTTAGCCCAGGGGGACATGAACCGAATGGCGGTTCAGGATTGATGCAGAAGATAAACCGCCAAGGAGGTTTCTAGTCTTGGAAAGCACGGCGACTTAGAGATATGGAATACCATGATCTGTAGCGTGGCTAGGACTTTTGTAAACCCTAGGGCCTCGATCTGCATATAAAGGGGAGTCTCTGGGGCAGATAGGGAAAGTTGGAAATCATCGAGAGCTAGGTCAGGCGAGTTACGCCCTCCTTGTAATCTAATCCTTCATCAATCTACACAAAGCAGGACGTAGGCTTTTACCTCCATACGAGGGGCCGAACCTGGGTAAATCTAAGTCTCACTTTCGCTCACCCCCTTTGAGTCGCCTCCAAGGTGCGATGTCTCCTTCACTAAGTCCTTTCACGAGGACATCTGTCGTGACAAAACCACGACAGAAAGCGAGGTGTAATAGGTGATTTAAAATCTTCATTAGTTTCAGCATTTTCAAGTTCTCTAGCTTTAGCAATCTGAGCATCAAGTAGTTCACTCAGTGGCACGGTTTTAGTTTCATAAGTGTAGCAACAATATCATCATTAATTTCAAAAGTAGCATCGTCAATTTCATGTGACAAATCAGGACGACAAACAACTAGTGGTGTAATAAGCTGATTGAAAATAGCAGGTGAATCAAAAGCAGAGTTAGATGATAGTTCCTTACCTCCTCTCGTGCGAGAGGGGACAATCTTAGTTCAAGTATCTTTCAGATTCTTCATCGTAGCAATTGGATATCCTCAATTTAACACAATAAATATAGCTATGATCCCCGGCAATGGCACCAGAAAAAGGTCTTGATAACCCACAAGTATAGGGGATCGTGACAGTCTTCACGGGCAGTATTTCACCCCAATTTATTGATTCGACACAAGGGGAGCCAAAGAATGTCTATCGGCCTTAATAGTTGGGTTGTCAATTCAACCACACCTGAGATATCTCTCTGCAGCAAAGGTTTAGTAGCACGGCAAATAATAGTAGTAGCAGTAGCGGTGATAGTAACAATTGGTAACAGTAGTAGTGACGGTGATAATTTTGTAGTTGTTGTGACAGTAGAAGCAACAATAGTAACGTAGCAAGATTCGGTATATGTAAGTCATAGGAACGTAGATCGATGATGGACAATGATTTAGAGAACATCAATCATGTAATACTTACACACTAGGACGACACAGATTTAGCTACAATTCATCAAAATTAATGTAGGCATGTATTCCGTATATAGTCATATGTGCTTGCGATAAGAACTTGTTTGACATCTTTTTTCCTACCCTCTGATACGTCCATTTTGCATCATGCTTTCATGTTGATATTTATTGCTTTTTGGGCAGTTATATTACTTGTGGTACCATATTTATGACTTTTCTCTCTTATTTTGCAAGGATTATTTGAAGAGGGAGAATTCAGGCAGCTGGAATTCTGGACTCGAAAAGGAGCAAATCCTAGTCCACTATTTTGCACATCTCCAAATGCCCTGAAAAGTTACGTGGATTTTTTCTGGATTATATAAAAAATACTAGGCGAAAGAACTACCGGAGGGGGGCCACCAGGGCTCCACAAGCTTGCCCATCGCCACCACCCCCCTGGTGGCGCAGGGCAAGCTGGTGGGTTGCCTGACGGCCCACTAGCCCCCCTCTTTTGCTATATGAAGGGTTTTGGTCTGGAAAAAATCAATAGGGCGCTTTTTCATGGTTTCGCCGCCGCCACGAGGCGGAACTTGAGCAGATCCAATCTAGAGCTCCGGCAGGACGATCCTGCCAGGGAAACTCCCCACCCCCCCCCCCCCCCCACCCCCACCCCCCCCCCCCCCAGGAGGGGGAAATCGTCACCATCCTCATCACCAACACTCCTCTCGTCGGAGGGGAGGCATCTTCATCAACATCATCATCAGCACCATCTCCTCTCCAATCCCTAGTTCATCTCTTGTAACCAATCTTCGTCTCGCGACTCCGATTGGTACTTGTAAGGTTGCTAGTAGTGTTGATTACTCTTTGTAGTTGATGCTAATTGGATTACTTGGTGGAAGAGTTTATGTTTAGATCCTTGATGCTATTAGTTACACCTCTGGTCATGATTATGATTATGTCTTGTGAGTAGTTACTTTTGTTCCTGAGGACATGGGATAAGTCATGTTAATAATAGTCATGTGAATTTGATATTCGTTCGGTATTTTGATATGATGTATGTTGTTTTTCCTCTAGTGGTGTTATGTGAACGTCGACTACATAACACTTCACCATATTTGGGCCTAGAGGAAGGTATTGGGAAGTATTAAGTAGATGATGGGTTGCTGGAGTGGCAGAAGCTTAAACCCGAGTCTATGCGTTGCTTCGTGAGGGGCTGATTTGGATCCACTAGTTTAATGCTATGGTTAGATTTTTTGTCTTAATTCTTCTTTTGTAGTGGCGGATGCTTGCAAGAGAGGTTAATAATAAGTGGGATGCTTGTCCAAGTAAGGGTAGTACCCAAGCTTCGGTCCACCCACATATCAAACTATCAAAGTAACGAACGCGAATCATATGAACATGATGAAACTAGCATGACAGAAATTCCCGTGTGTCCTCGGGAGCGTTTTTCCTCCTATAAGACTTAGTTCAGGCTTGTCCCTTGCTACAAAAGGGATTGGTCCACTTGCTGCACCATTGCTACTACTTGTTACTTGTTACTCTTTGCTTGCTACATTTCACCTCGCTACACAATCACTTGTTACCGCTACTTTCAGTGCTTGCAGTTATTACCTTCCTGAAATCCGCTTATCAGAGCCTTCTGCTCCTCGTTGGGTTCGACACTCTTACTTATCGAAAGGACTACGATTGATCCCCTATACTTGTGGGTCATCAAGACTCTTTTCTGGCGCCGTTGCCGGGGAGTGAAGCGCCTTTGGTAAGTGGAAATTGGTAAGGAAACATTTTTATACTGTGCTGAAATTTATTGTCACTTGTCACTATGGAAACTATTCCTTTGAGGAGTTTGTTCGGGGTATATTCACCATGAACGGAAGCACGAGGAGTTGCTCCTCAACCTGTGGTACCTACTGAAAATATCTTTTATGAAATTCCTTCGGGTATGCTTGAGAAACTGCTCGCTAATCCTTTCACAGGAGATGGATCTTCACATCCAGACTTGCATCTAATCTATGTAGATGAAGTTTGTGGTTTATTTAAGCTTGCAGGTTTGCCCGAGGATGAGGTAAACAAGAAAGTCTTTCCTTTATCTTTGAAGGGTAAGGCGTTGACATGGTATAGGCTATGTGATGATACTGGATCATGGGGCTACAATCGGTTGAAATTGGAATTTCATCAAAAGTTCTATCATATGCATTTAGTACATCGTGATCGGAACTTTATTTATAACTTTTGGCCTCGTGACAGGGAAAGCATAGCTCAAGCTTGGGGGAGGCTTAAATCAATGCTATATTCATGCCCCAATCATGAGCTCTCGAGAGAAATCATCACTCAAAACTTTTATGCTCGGCTTTCTCATGAAGATCGTACCATGCTTGACACTTCTTGTGCCGGTTCTTTTATGAAGAAGGATGTTGATCACAAATGGAATTTATTGGAGAGAATCAAACGCAACTCTAAAGATTGGGAGATGGAGGAAGGTAAGGAGTCAGGTATGAATTTCCAGTTTGGTTGTGTTAAATCTTTTGTTGAGACAAACACTTCTAGAGATTTTAGCGCTAAGTATGGACTTGACTCTGAGATAGTAGCTTCTCTATGTGAATCTTTTGCTGCTCATGTTGATCTTCCCAAAGAGAAGTGGTTTAAATATCATCCTCCTGTAGAAAGCAACATAGCCAAAACCAATCTAGTTGAGGAGAAAATCATAGCTTTTAATGATCCTGTTGTTCCTTGTGCTTACACTGAGAAACCACCATACCCTGCTAGGATAAAGGATTATTCTAAAGCTCCAACTGTGATACGTAGGGGTTACATTAGACCACTTGCACCCCCTGAGGACATTAGAGTTGAACCTAGTGTTGCTATTATCAAAGATCTCTTAGCCGAATACATAGACGGGCATGTTATCAAATTTTGTGAGGACTCCGCTAGAATTGCTAAACCTCACGTGAAAGACAAACACGGACCTGTAGTTGGCCTGCCCGTTGTTTCTGTTAAGATAGGAGATCACTGTTACCATGGTTTATGTGATATGGGAGCTAGTGTTAGTGCAATACCCCATTCTCTATATGATGAAATCAAAGATGAGATTGCACCTGCTGAGTTAGAACCCATTGATGTCACTATTACGCTAGCTAATAGAGACACTATCTGCCCTCTGGGAATTGTGAGAGACGCAGAAGTCCTGTGTGGTAAGACGAAGTATCCTACTGATTTCCTCGTCCTTGGTACTGCACAAGATAGCTTTTGTCCCATCATATTTGGTAGACCCTTTCTCAACACTGTTAATGCTCACATTGATTGCATTAAGCAGACTGTCACAGTAAGTTTCGAGGGTGTGTCTCATGAATTTAACTTCTCCAAGTTTGGAAGACAACCCCATGAAAGAGAGTCGTCTGGTAGAGATGAAATCATTGCTCTTGCCTCTATTGTCGTACCTCCTACGGATCCTTTAGAGCAATATCTGCTTGAGCATGAAAATGATATGCATATGGAGGAGAGAGATGAGACAGATAAAATTGTCTTAGAACAATATCCTATTCTCAAGAATAATCTGCCTGTTGAACTACTTGGGGATCCTCCCCCACTAAAGGGTGATCCTGTGTTCGAGCTTAAACAGTTGCCTGATACTCTTAAGTATGCCTATCTTGATGAGAAGGAGATATATCATGTCATTATTAGTGCTCTCCTCTCAGAGCGCGAAGAGAAGAAGTTACTAAAAACTCTGAGGAAGCACCGCGCTACTATTGGATATACTCTTGATGATCTTAAGGGTATTAGTCCTACTCTATGTCAGCACAAGATTAAAACCGATCCTGACTTTAAACCACTTGCTGATCATCAAAGGAGATTAAATCCTAAGATGAAAGAGGTCGTTAGAAAAGAAATATTAAAGCTTCTGGAAGCAGGAATCATTTATCATGTTGCTCATAGTGATTGGGTAAGTCCAGTACATTGCGTACCTAAGAAGGGAGGTATCACCGTCGTTCCTAATGATAAGGATGAACTAATCCCACAAAGGTTTATTACCGGCTATAGAATGGTGATAGACTTCCGGAAACTGAACAAGGCAACCAGGAAAGATCATTATCCTTTGCCGTTCATCGACCAAATGCTAGAAAGGCTATCAAAGCACACACACTTCTGCTTTCTAGACGGTTATTCAGGTTTCTCGCAGATACCTCTTGCACAATCTGATCAGGAGAAAACCACTTTCACCTGCCCTTTCGGTACCTTTGCCTATAGACGTATGGCTTTTGGCTTATATAATACACCTGCCACTTTCCAAATATGTATGATGGCAATATTCTCTGACTTTTGTGAAAAGATCGTCGAGGTTTTCATGGTTGACTTCTCCGTTTACGGGTCCTCCTTTGATGATTGCCTCAGCAACCTTGATCGAGTCTTACAGAGATGCGAAGAAACCAACCTCGTCTTGAATTGGGAGAAGTGCCACTTTATGGTTAATGAAGGTATCGTCTTAGGACACAAAATATCTGAAAGAGTCATTGAAGTTGATAAGGCTAAGGTTGATGCAATTGAGAAAATGCCTTGCCCCACAGATATCAGAGGCATACGAAGTTTCCTAGGTCATGCTGGTTTTTATAGAAGGTTCATTAAAGACTTCTCTAAGATTTCTAGGCCTCTTACCAACCGCTTGCAGAAGGATGTTCCTTTTGTTTTTGATGAGGATTGTGAGGAAGCCTTTGAAATACTTAAGAAGGCTTTGATAACCGCACCTATTGTTCAACCACCTGACTGGAACTTGCCCTTTGAAATCATGTGTGACGCTAGTGATTACGCTGTTGGTGCTGTTCTAGGACAAAGAGTTGACAAGAAGTTGAATGTCATTCACTACGCTAGTAAAACTCTAGACAGTGTCCAAAGAAACTATGCCACTACGGAGTAGGAATTTTTAGCAATCGAGTTTGCATGTGAAAAGTCCAGATCTTACATAGTTGACTCCAAAGTCACTATTCACTCTGATCATGCTGCTATTAAGTACCTCATGGAGAAGAAGGACGCGAAGCCTAGGCTGATCAGATGGGTTCTCCTCCTACAGGAATTTGATTTGCACGTCGTTGACCGAAAGGGTGCTGATAACCCTGTAGCAGATAACTTGTCTAGGCTAGAGAATGTCCTTGATGACCCACTACCAATTGATGACAGCTTTCCTGATGAGCAATTAGAAGTCATCCGCACTTTATATAGTGCACCGTGGTATGCCGATTATGCAAACTATATTGTAGCCAAATACATACCACCCAGTTTCACCTATCAACAAAAGAAGAAATTCTTCTTTGATTTGAGACACTACTTTTGGGATGATCCTCACCTTTATAAGGAAGGAGTAGATGGTGTTATTAGACGTTGTGTGCCTGAACATGAACAGGGACAGATCCTGCAGAAGTGCCATTCCGAAGCCTACGGAGGACACCATGCTGGAGATAGAACTGCCCATAAGGTATTGCAATCAGGTTTCTATTGGCCCACTCTCTTCAAGGATGCCCGTAAGTTTGTCTTGTGTAGGACCCCGACTCAAGACGAGTCAAGCCTCTGTGTTTCTGTGCCATCCCTGGATCAGTATGCTGGCACACACAGTACATCAATGTATATATCAAAGTGCAATCACATGTAAATAGCGTAAAACTGATATATACCTTAAATATCTCAGCGGAAGCAGTCAAGGGAGTGGAGTCCCAATAAACACCAACCGCAAGTTGAGTGTAGACCGTAACCCTGAATCGTACTCTTACTCGTCGAAGAAAAAAATATCTGCAACATAAGACGTTGCAGCCGTGTAGGTCAGCATATTGAATATGCCGGCAAGTCACATAAGAGAGGGGTGAAAAGTAATCATCTATACTATATGCATATATGGCAGGTGGGGCTATAAGTTTTCAGCGAAAAGCAAGTTTTCTCCTACATCAAGAGAGGGCTAAAAGCAAAATGTTACTACATTGTTGGTTGTTAACGAGATGGTTCCGCCAACCAATTCTCGTACCCGAGTTGTCAATAATTCCCACATCAATATTATTATTTGTGTTGAGAATTTCAGATAACGTCAGTTCCTTTGGCTCAAGTTGTCCATGACCGTGGACACGGCTAATCGATTAGGTTTGAGTACTCTGCAGAGTTTTGCACACGTTCCCCACAAGATTTGATCGCCTGTGTGTATGTCCTCGCACTTCAGGGAGTTTGAAGACCGGATGATCAAAACATGGTATTCCAACGGGTCACTCTGAATCCCTGTCGGTGCCCATCCATTCCTACCGTTCTTCTACATATGCTAGCACCGCCTGTCCAGAGTCGCCGCGTTGTGCAACCAAGCCAGAGCCCATAATGACTTGTGGCTGTGCAGGTAAGCCTTGGGTCTTGAAAATATCCGTCCATCTCTTTGAGCCTGGGTGAAGCTTTCCGCAGGATGTCATGGCCGTCTCCAGCATCCCGGGTCATCCACTGGGTTCTCCAGGGAGCCGATCAACCGTCCTTCACCCAGAGTTGCATTGCGTCCGAGGTCTTGAAAATCTTGTCTTAACCGGTCTTGATTATTTAATCAACCTTGCATCACTCGTGTTATGCACTCAACCGAAATCCCGTCTACTCAAGCATAACAATATGAAATTCGTCGTCCTGGGGCCAAGTATCGGGGTTGTTGGGTGTCTTCCACATGATACTACAACCTATACTAAAATTTCCAAGTACCTAAGCAGCATGCAATTTGGGCATAGGATGGTAGAACTACGATGCATAAAACATAGGTGATAGTATGATCAAAGTGACTTGCCTGGTGATGTTGACGAAGAAGAATTTCTCGAGAAATAACTTGATAGACTACTCGTCACTCTCTGATGAAATATATATAACAAACATATCATTCACGTAAGCACTCATACTAGCAATCATTCTAGCAATCAAAACAAAAGAGAGAGCGAATAGGAATCCGAAGGAAACTTCAAATAAGACTAGGGAGTCCTCTACTACATCAAACACTAAATGGTTTGTGTCCAACAGAAAATAATAACAAGGAACTAAGATATAAGTTTAACTAAGATAAAATAGAGTATTTTTCACAAAACTTTTTCAAAGTATTTCCAAATGGGATTTCAAACAGTGGAGAAACCAATTGCAAGTTATTAGGGAACTAGAATTGATTTCATGATAACATATAAAAATAAAAATCAAAACTTATTGCAAACCTACTGGTAACTAACAGAAACAAAACATAATCTTTCTGAAATATAAAAGAAAGTAATTTAAAAGCAATTATAGAAAAGGAATTAGCCGTAATCCTAAAAGGGTGAAACAGAAATTGTTTCACAATAAACAATGAGCTAAAATACTCAAACAAATCTGAAATTATTCCCACTGATAAACAACATCACTAGCGATCAGTAGCAAAAGGAATCAAATTAAAATCTATTTTTAAACTCCTGGAATAGGCAAAACAAGGTTTGAACTAAATCTGATCTAATTCAAATTTGAAAATTTCAAACATAGACAAATTATATGTTTTTAAAAACTACAGACAAATTGTGATCTACTGGAAAACGAATCAACCTCATTGGACTTCGGGATCAAAAACTATGCTCAAAACAAAATTGAAACTTTTCTGTTTTTGGAACTAAACAGAAAAAGAAAACAAAAACTAACAGAATACGTGGCAATCCCTGATTGGCTGCGGGGGTGTGTGCTGCGGGTATACTGAGCAAACGGCCGAAACCTAACATAAAACTCTCTGGCTAATAGTTAAGTAAATAAAAACCGGCGCGGTTTTGTTTAGAAGACCGAAAGGGTATCGTGATCTAATCTGTAGTGTTCATACACGATCCAACGGATACGGAAAGAGATGGGGCTCATAGTGGAGGTTGTCGGCGTTGGGGTCTTCTCCGGCGAGGCAGAGGAGTGGCGGTTGTCGGGGTGGGCTCTCCGGCGATCTCCGGCGGTGTCCGAAGGTCCAGGAAGATAGCGGAGCTCCTCCTCCTTCGTTCGGTGGTGGCGGAGGGGGCTCGGGGCGATGGAGCTCGAGCTCCTGGAGCTCCTAGTGGCGGCCGATGCTCTGGCGAGGGGGAGGCGCGGTGGCGTGGGGGCGGCGAGGGTGGCGAGGGGAATGGAGTGCGGGGGTGGCGGCGAGGCTGCCGGTAGTCTCGGGTGGTGCGGGCGGCGAGGGGTGGCGCGACAGGGCGCCCGGGGAGTCTCCTGGAGCTCCGGCTCCGGCGAGGCAGGGGCTCGGGTGCAGGGGCGGCGAGGGGTCGAGGCTACGGGGGGGTGAGGTGCGGTGGAGGGGCTGGCCTTAAATAGGGACTAGGGGAGGCGAGGCAGGGAAGGGGATCGGGGAGAGAGATCCAGCGAGCAGGGGGCTCGGTCGGCTGGAGAAGGAAGGAGGGGACGAGGAAGAAAAGAGATGACCGGCTCGGGGTGAAGGTCGGGCGGTGGGGCCCGCTGGCGGTGAGGGAGAGAGAGAGGTGACTGGGGGGCTCGGGGCGGTCGGCCGATCCGAAGGGGATCAGGATCTCGGCTACACTGGGATTCGGCCCAACTCTTAAATGCCGCCCGCGGCGGTTTCCTTTTAAAAAAAACGTTTCGTGTTTTAGTCTTTTTCAGAAACAGAAACTAAAACAAATAAAAAGGCAACGAACAAAAATAATTAATATAGGGTATTATATATCAAAAAAATCAGGAAAATATCCTCTACTCGGTTAACATTTTTCCAAGGCAAAAATAAAAACTTTAAAAAAAATTCAGAAAATCCCCTAAATGCTTTATTTTCTTTTGGCAAAATATTTTCCCCATAAACTTGGGTTTTTCTTGGCTCAAATATTTTCAAAAGTGCCTCACATTTTGGAGGGTCATTTTCCTCCACTCTTTCTTGCTTGCAAGAAATTATTTCCCGGCACTTCTTGCACGAAGAAAACAAATAGAAATGCAAAAGAAAATTTTGAAAGAATTCAAATGCAAATCTCTGTTCAAATTCTTTATAGTTGAAGAAGTCACATCATCTTCTCTCTTTGCTTTTAAATGATTGAATTTGAATTCACCGGAGAAGGGGAAATTCATTTTATTCCCTCTCATTCAAAAGTTTTGAAAAGTTTCAAATTTCACTCAAGTTTCAATCACTCAATCAAACAAACAATCATTCTAATAATTATTTTAACATTCCAAAAATTTGGGATGTTACAAACCTACCACACTTAAAATGAATCTCGTCCTCGAGATTCGAAGAGGCTAGAAAGAAAGGTTAGGGTTTGGGGGTCTTCTAGCGATCCAATCTCGTGCAAAGTGGGATGCTACCACACTTAAAATGAGAGGTACTGGTCCCTTAAGATTTTAACAATCCTCTGGGGTTTCGGCATCTGTCTCCTCACAGTCTTCATATCTTCTGTTATATTCATAACGTCTCCATCAAAAACGAGGGCTCTTCCATTGATATAAGCTTCTTCCGTTACTGGGTCTTCTTAACTGACAGTCTCGTGGTCAATTCTAAATAACATATCGATGGTTCTCATGGTGGTCTACCATTTGTGGTTATCCTGCAGAGAGAGGGTCTTGGTTTCATTCTCACCTTAAATTTCCTACGCGTGACAACAAATGCCATGTACTTGGAGCTTTCCTTGTACCATTCTAAGGCTTAAACAAAAGCTTCAAAGAACGTCGTCTCTCTATATGGGTAAGTATCTCAGATTTACCATTCCGAATAGCAAGATAAATGATAAGAGTAAGTCGTCATGGTGATCAATCCATTCCGCACCCAAATCATTTCTCTGTATAAGGTTTAGCGAATCTCGCATTCTAACACTTGGCATCCTCACAAGCGTTGCAGAATTTCTCTTGTCCACGAACAAAGTTCGGATAATCCATTGGTTCTGCAAGCTGAACAAAACATCTATCGTATCTTCACAACTCTCTAGCTTTCGTATGTTCCTAAGGAAACGATTGCTGATACAAGTTTCCTTCTCCAAAAGATAGTACTTGATCCTTGTTAGTCCCGGGGTCTGTGGGTTTTCAGGCATACTTGGAATTACTCCGCCTTTAAATTTCCATAGTGTTTCATTCCATCATACTCTTGGGGTAAGTATCATAAAAATAGTCCTCAGACTTATTTTTGGTACACACTCCCCTCTGTGGGATACTTTCCATTGGTGTGTTTACCATGAAAGGGTATTGGTTCATCCATAAATCATATTCATTTCATAATCAATCCTTTATTACATCCTTAATTTCTTATCAAAAACTCCAATTCAAAAGTACTCTATTACAAATGCTGCCATCCACATTGTTCGGTATGGTCGAGCATTTCTGCCAACTTTATTCATCTGCCTCTCTTGGAGGTACTTTAGTTCCACTCGAACTTTCCGAGGTGCTCCCTGAAATCATCCATATTTTGCTTCATCATGGTGGTCATGAGCTTCATCTCCATCATCTCCGCATGCACTTCACTCAGGTATTCCTGGGTATGACGGAGTCTTGCTTCAAGTATTTCTCCAATCTGACGTATGGCTTCCATGGCAGCTTCACGAACAGCATCAAAGAAGGTTGCTCGTGGTACACATGAAATGAAAAAGTATTGCCCCATAGTCTTTGGACAAACTCCTTTCACATGGTGGAGGTGTACTTCCACATACCAAAGTTCTACTCCACTTTCCATGAATGGGTAGCCTTTGTAGACTGCATCTCCTTCAAGATGAATGAGCTTCATCATGTCCTTCAGGATTTTCGGGTAATCATGATCACTGGTCAGGGTCATGATCGTTTCTGGGCCCTTGAGGAATGACTCGTAGAGAGTTGTCATCTGCAGGTGTCAGTAAATAGGTACTTAGAGAAGTGTATGTGTCTCCTTGGTAATGCATGGTACACTCCTACTCAATGGATCCTGTGGGTTTACCGATTTCTACCACACTTAAAATGAATTATACTCATGCCTGCATAGACCATATTTTCTCATATCCTCATAATTGTTTAGAGATCTTTGTTCGAAGGGAAACAACGCATACAGTTTCAACATAGGCAATCATGAGACAATACATTCCATTTATTCATGATGTTATTACAATCTCAGGGACTTCTGTTACAAAAATTTCACTCCATGATCTCAAGAAAAACAAGAGTTCTTCATATTACACTAATTGCCGCGGTCAAAACTTAACTATTCCTTCTTAGCTTTCTCCCTTTGTGGACAATCGCTAGCAAAATGTCCTGCCTCCTTGCAACGAAAGCAAATGAGTTCTGACAAGTCTCGAGGCGTCTTAGTGTTTGTTTTTACTCCTTGGGTTTCCGGCTTCCTTCCTGAGCACATGTATTTGTGGTGGCCAAATTCCATGCACTTGTAACATCTGACATGACTCAGGTCTATATCTACAAAGATTTGGCTCTTCCGAGGGTACTTTTTCTTCTTTCCGGACTCCTTTATTTTGGCCAGTTCTTCTATTTCAAGTGGATCAAACTCCACTTTTTCCGTCGGGAAGTTTCCCAGATACTCTTGGCTTCCCTTCATGCAATCCTGTGAATAATGTCCTTCTTCTCCACATGAGTAGCATGCATTGGAGAAAAATCTGGTCAGACCTTGTCCATCAGGGTCTTCAATATTTTCGTTCATCACCGGTTCTTCTAGAATCTTCTTCTTGAGGGTTTCCTTCCCTGCACCTTTCTGTTGCTTGACAACTTGTTGCACCTTGGGGTAAATGTGACACTGAGCTGGGTAGTGGTTGGTTCCCTCACAAAGGAAACAAGTCACCTGACTACTTGGGCACTCCTCAGCTGGGTGATTTTCTTCACAATGAGTGCATCCATCCTTGTGTTCTTCCTGGGTGTGTCATGTTTCTCCACAGATCTTGCATGCACAAGTCTTCTCCTTCGGATTATCATAACACTTTTGAATAAGACGGGATCTTAACAAAGTCTTCTTGAATTCGTCCCAGGTTTCTGCTCCACTAAATCCTTGTATGGCATGGTGCATTTTCCACCAGATTGCAGAGCGGGTTCCACTTCATACTTCCTTGAGATCAAGTTGCTCCCGAAGTGGTTCTCCATGTTCTGAATCCATATTTCAGTTTCCAGCTGGGTCATTGGTCCAGAGACTACAAGTCCAGCTTCATACTCCATGTGGTAGGGTTGAGGTTTTGGGGATGAGACGGTTAAGAGAGGGAGATACACACAATACAAACAATATTTTTTTGAGAATGGGTTTTATTTGTGGCTGTCGAAAAACACACACCAATGACGGCTCACAAATCATCGTATCTAACGTGGGTACATAAAAGGGGTTTGGACTTCTTGGTCATATAATTATTCGAACACTTCAGGGTCTTCGAGTTCTTCGGGTCTTGAGAGTCTTCTGTTGGTATAGCTTCAATTCTTCAAACGCGTGGTGAAATCCTCTTTGCTTTGAAGTAGAACTCCATTGAATCTTCATGAGGTCGAAGGGGTAAGGGGATTGCATAACTATTTAAGGTGAGAGAGAATATTTGATGAAATCAGAAGAGATGAGAAGTGAAAGGTGTTCTCGAAAATAAGATTTTTTTGAGAGATCCTATCCTAAGAAATTTCCAGTTTCTAGGGTCACGTCCTACAGTCAACATGTGCTCTGATACCATTTCTGTAGCGACCCGACTCAAGACGAGTCAAGCCTCTGTGTTTCTGTGCCATCCCTGGATCAGTATGCTGGCACACACAGTACATCAATGTATATATCAAAGTGCAATCACATGTAAATAGCGTAAAACTAATATATACCTTAAATATCTCAGCGGAAGCAGTCAAGGGAGTGGAGTCCCAATAAACACCAACGGCAAGTTGAGTGTAGACCGTAACTCTGAATCGTACTCTTACTCGTCGAAGAAAAAAATATCTGCAACATAAGACGTTGCAGCCGTGTAGGTCAGCATATTGAATATGCCGGCAAGTCACATAAGAGAGGGGTGAAAAGTAATCATCTATACTATATGCATATATGGCAGGTGGGGCTATAAGTTTTCAGCGAAAAGCAAGTTTTCTCCTACATCAAGAGAGGGCTAAAAGCAAAATGTTACTACATTGTTGGTTGTTAACGAGATGGTTCCGCCAACCAATTCTCGTACCCGAGTTGTCAATAATTCCCACATCAATATTATTATTTGTGTTGAGAATTTCAGATAACATCAGTTCCTTTGGCTCAAGTTGTCCATGACCGTGGACACGGCTAATCGATTAGGTTTGAGTACTTTGCAGAGTTTTGCACACGTTCCCCACAAGATTTGATCGCCTCCGTGTATGTCCTCGCACTTCAGGGAGTTTGAAGACCGGATGATCAAAACATGGTCTTTCAACGGGTCCCTCTGAATCCCTGTCGGTGCCCATCCATTCCTACCGTTCTTCTACATCTGCTAGCACCACCTGTCCAGAGTCGCTGCGTTGTCCAACCAAGCCAGAGCCCATAATGACTTGTGGCTGTGCAGGTAAGCCTTGGGTCTTGAAAATATCCGTCCGTCTCTTTGAGCCTGGGTGAAGCTTTCCGCAGGATGTCATGGCCGTCTCCAGCATCCCGGGTCATCCACTGGGTTCTCCAGGGAGCCGATCAACCGTCCTTCACCCAGAGTTGCATTGCATCCGAGGTCTTGAAAATCTTGTCTTAACCGGTCTTGATTATTTAATCAACCACGCATCACTCGTGTTATGCACTCAACCGAAATCCCGTCTACTCAAGCATAGCAATATGAAATTCGTCATCCCGGGGCCAAGTATCGGGGTTGTTGGGTGCCTACCACATGATACTACAACCTATACTAAAATTTCCAAGTACCTAAGCAGCATGCAATTTGGGCATAGGATGGTAGAACTACGATGCATAAAACATAGGTGATAGTATGATCAAAGTGACTTGCCTGGTGATGTTGACGAAGAAGAATTTCTCGAGAAATAACTTGATAAACTACTCGTCACTCTCTGATGAAATCTATATAACAAACATATCATTCACGTAAGCACTCATACTAGCAATCAAAACAAAAGAGAGAGCGAATAGGAATCCGAAGGAAACTTCAAATAAGACTAGGGAGTCCTCTACTACATCAAACACTAAATGGTTTTTGTCCAACAGAAAATAATAACAAGGAACTAAGATATAAGTTTAACTAAGAAAAAATAGAGTATTTTTCACAAAACTTTTTCAAAGTATTTCCAAACGGGATTTGAAACAGTGGAGAAACCAATTGCAAGTTATTAGGGAACTAGAATTGATTTCATGATAACATATAAAAATAAAAATCAAAACTTGTTGCAAACCTACTGGTAACTAACAGAAACAAAACATAATCTTTCTGAAATATAAAAGAAAATAATTTAAAAGCAATTATAGAAAAGGAATTAGCCGTAATCCTAAAAGAGGTGAAACAGAAATTGTTTCACAAGAAACAATGAGCTAAAATACTCAAACAAATCTTAAATTTTTACCACTGATAAATAATATCACTAGTGATCAGTAGCAAAAGGAATCTAATTAAAATCTATTTTTAAACTCCTGGAATAGGCAAAACCAGGTTTAAACTAAATCTGATGTAATTCAAATTTGAAAATTTCAAACATAGACAAATTATATGTTTTTAGAAACTACAGAAAAATTGTGATCTATTGGAAAAAGAATCAACCTCATTGGACTTCGGGATCAAAATCTATGCTCAAAACAAAATTGAAACATTTCTGTTTTTGGAACTAAACAGAAAAAGAAAACAAAAACTAACAGAATACGTGGCAATCCCTGATTGGCTGCGGGGGTGTGTGCTGCGGGTATACTGAGCAAACGGCTGAAACCTAACATAAAACTCTCTGGCTAATAGTTAAGTAAATAAAAACCAGCGTGGTTTTGTTTAGAAGACCGAAAGGGTATCGTGATCTAATCTGTAGCGTTCATACACGATCCAACGGATACGAAAAGAGATGGGGCTCACAGTGGAGGTTGCCGGCGTTGGGGTCTTCTCCGGCGAGGCAGAGGAGTGGCGGTTTTCGGGGTGGGCTCTCCGGCGATCTCCGGTGGTGTCCGAAGGTCCAGTAAGATAGTGGAGCTCCTCCTCCTTCGTTCGGTGGTGGCGGAGGGGGCTCGGGGCGATGGAGCTCGAGCTCCTGGAGCTCCTGGTGGCGGTCGATGCTCCGGCGAGGGGGCGGAGCGGTGGCATGGGGGCGGCGAGGGTGGCGAGGGGAATGGAGTGCGGGGGTGGCGGCGAGGCTGTCGGTGGTCTCGGGTGGTGCGGGCGGCGAGGGGTGGCGCGACAGGGCGCCCGGGGAGTCTCCTGGAGCTCCGGCTCCGGCGAGGCAGGGGCTCGGGTGCAGGGGCGGTGAGGGGTGGAGGCTACGGGGGGCGAGGTGCGGTGGAGGGGTTGGCCTTAAATAGGGACTAGGGGAGGCGAGGCAGGGAAGGGGATCGGGGAGACAGATCCGGCGAGCGGGGGGGCTCGGTTGGCTGGAGAAGGAAGGAGGGGACGAGGAAGGAAAGAGATGACCGGCTCGGGGTGAGGGTCGGGCGGTGGGGCCCGCTGGCGGTGAGGGGGAGAGAGAGGTGACTCGGGGGCTCGGGGCGGTCGACCGAACCGAAGGGGATCAGGATCCCGGCTACATTGGGATTCGGCCCAACTCTTAAATGCCGCCCGCGGCGGTTTCTTTTTTAAAAAAAAACTTTTCCTGTTTTAGTCTTTTTCAGAAACAGAAACTAAAACAAATAAAAAGGCAACGAACAAAAATAATTAATATAGGGTATTATATACCAAAAAAATCAGGAAAATATCCTCTACTCGATTAACATTTTTCCAAGACAAAAATAAAAACTTCTAAAAAATGTTTTTTTTTCAGAAAATCCCCTAAATGCTTTATTTTCTTTTGGCAAAATATTTTCCCCATATACTTGGGTTTTTCTTGGCTCAAATATTTTCAAAAGTGCCTCACATTTTGGAGGGTCATTTTCCTCCACTCTTTCTTGCTTGCAAGAAATTATTTCCCGGCACTTCTTCCACGAAGAAAACAAATAGAAATGCAAAAGAAAATTTTGAAAGAATTCAAATGCAAATCTCCGTTCAAATTCTTTATAGTTGAAGAAGTCACGTCATCTTCTCTCTTTGCTTTTAAATGATTGAATTTGAATTTATCGGAGAAGGGGAAAGTCATTTTATTCCCTCTCATTCAAAAGTTTTGAAAAGTTTCAAATTTCACTCAAGTTTCAATCACTCAATCAAACAAACAATCATTCTAATAATTATTTTAACATTCCAAAAATTTGGGATGTTACATCTTGTCTTGTGACGAATGCCAAAGGATAGGGAACATCACTAAGTGTCAAGAGATGCCTATGAACTATTCACTTGTCATTGAACCATTTGATGTCTGGGGCTTTGATTATATGGGACCCTTCCCGAGTTCCAATGGGTACACTCACATCTTAGTTGTTGTGGATAACGTTACTAAGTGGGTAGAAGATATCCCCACTAAAAATGTTGATCACCACACCTCTATTAAGATGCTTAAAGAAGTCATATTCCCAAGATTTGGAGTCCCTAGATACTTGATGACTGATGGCGGTTCACACTTCATTCATGGTGTTTTCCACAAGATGCTAGCTAAGTATGATGTTAACCATAGAGTTGCATCTCCTTATCATCCTCAGTCTAGTGGTCAAGTTGAGTTGAGTAATAGGGAGATCAAATTGATCTTACAAAAGACCGTCAATAGATCTCGAAAGAACTGGTATAGCAAACTTGACGATGCACTATGGGCTTATAGGACTGCTTATAAGAATCCCATGGGCACGTCACCGTATAAAATGGTTTACAGTAAGGCCTGTCATTTACCTCTTGAGGTGGAACACAAAGCTTATTGGGCAATCAAAGAGCTCAACTTTGATTTCAAACTTGCCGGTGAGAAGCGGTTGTTTGATATCAGCTCGTTAGATGAATGGAGAGCCCAGGCATATGAGAATGCCAGGTAGTTCAAGGAAAAGGTTAAGAGATGGCACGACAAACGAATACAGAAACGAGAGTTCAATGTAGGTGATTATGTCTTGCTATACAATTCTCGTTTGAGATTCTTTGCAGGCAAGCTTCTCTCTAAATGGGAAGGTCCCTATGTTGTCGAGGAAGTATATCGTTCCGGTGCCATCAAAATCAATAACACGGAAGGAAATTTTCCTAGAGTGGTAAATGGGCAAAGAATCAAGCATTACATCTCTAGTACTCCCATAAATGTTGATACCAATATCATCAATGTCATAACTCCACAGGAGTACATAAGGGATGTTTATCAGCCTGTTTCAGACCTTGAAAACGAAGATGTATCTGTTTCGGCAAGAAATTGGACTCCGATACTTTTCCAATAGGAAATTTCTTCCGTTTTGGAATTTTTGGAAAATTAGAAAAATAAAAAGCAGTTCGGAGAGTGAACGAGGCAGCCACAAGCCCTGCCACCGCCCCCTACCCCCCTGGTGGCAGAGGGCAAGCTTGTGGGCACCTCCTGTGCCTCCCAGATTCTGTTTTCTTGCGGAGGACTCCTTCTGGCCCAGAAAAATCAATATATAGTTGCCCGAAGGTTTTGATCTCCATATCGTGCAGTTTTCCTCTATTTTCGTTTCGAGCTTGTTGTCTGCCGCAGATTTAGGTCAAGATGTCTTCTCAAGATTCAGAAGAAGAGATCTATGTGGCCGATGATTGTGCTAACTCTAGGATTAATGGGGACCTGGAACCATATGGCTCGACCACTAAGGAGGAAGAGGATTATGAGCCCAAAGGGAAGGAGCAAACGAGTTCCGATGAAGAGGAGGCTCCTCTACCTCAACCTGCAAACACCCATGTGGAGTTCAAGAAGTCAAGCCTCCCTGACCATAGAAAGAAGCCTAAAACCTTGTTTATCCCTTCTCGTTTCTTGCAGGAGAGTAAGCAGGAGCTTTGCCATAGAGTTTTGAAACTTGAGGACGAAATAGACGATCTAAGGGAGCAGAACTTTTTGCTCAAGTGGAAATTAGACAAGCTCAAGACTGCTACAACAACACCACCATCACCACCAAAGGAAGACAACTAAGCATTGGTATGGGCAATCCCCTTGGCTTCTGCCAAGCTTGGGGGAGTTGCCCTGGTAACGTATCACCTTTATATCTTTTGCTTTTACCTTTGTTTTAGTTCTTTCCTTTTCAGTTTTTATTTCTTCTTTTAGAGGTTTAAGTCTTTAGTTTTTAGTTTGAGTCTTTTGCTTTTGTCTCTCCCCCGATGTATTCGAGCTTACGAGCTATATAATAAAGAGTGTCTTAGTTAAGGGCTTTGCTTTGTGCCATGATCAAAAAGTATGAAAAGAACGATAGCATGAAAGATCATGAGACGATCTTATGGAAAGTGATAACTTCACTTATGACACGTATGATGATTGAAACTTGTTGAGAATAAATCAACATAGACCTCACTCATTGTTGCAATTAATAATAAGTAATAAAGAAAGAGAGGTTCACATATAAATATATCATCTTAGACACTTTTTACAATTGTGAGCACTCACCAAACTATTACATGCCTAGGAGTAGATGTTGGACAAGGAAGACAACATAATGAGTTGTGTTTGCTTGGTTCCAAACAATGTTATATGATTAGAGATCCCTTAGCATGTGATGATTGCTTCCACCTCATATTATCCAAAACTCCCGCACCAAGTAGAGATACTACTTGTGCATCCATAAACCTCCAACCAGTTTTTCCATGAGAGTCCACCATACCTACCTATGGATTGAATAAGATCCTTCAAGTAAGTTGTCATCGGTGCAAGCAATAAAAATTGCTCTCTAATATGTATGATCTATTAGTGTGTGGGAAATAAGTTTTGTACGAACCTGTGATGAGGAAGACATAAAAGCGACAAACTGCATAATAAAGTTCTTTATCACACGAGGAAATATAAAGTGACGTTCCTCCGCACTAAGAGGACACGCATTCAAACCTCAAAAGCGCATGACAACCTCTGCTTCCCTCTGCGAAGGGCCTATCTTGTACCTTTACTTTTTACCCTTGTAAGAGTCATGGTGATCTTCACCAATTCCCTTTTTGCCTTTGTCTTGGCTACCGTCACATGTTTGGGAAAGATCTATATTCATAAATCAACTTGGAGTTGAGTACTCATGCTTTATTGTTGTTGACTTTATCCTTGAGGTAAACCGTTGGGAGGCAAAACTATAAGCCCCTATCTTCCTCTGTGTCCAGCTGAAACTTTGACACCATGAGTACCACGTGAGTTGTAACAATTGTGGAAAACAAAAGAGATGATTGAGTATGTGGGTTTGCCTTACAAGCTCTTAGTTGACTCTTTCTGACGTTGTGATAAATTGCAATTGCTTCAATGACTATGGATTATTGTTGGTTACTTATCGGTAAGGTTTTTGCTTCATGCTTTGCTTTGTGAAGGAATTGTCACTTTCCCATAAGAATCTTTATGATGTATTGTTGTTCTATGTGTGATCATGATGCCCTCATGTCCGTATTATGTTTTATCGACACCTTCGTCCCTCAACATGTGGACATGTTTATGGAACTTGGTTTTCGCTTGAGGACAAGCAAGGTCTAAGCTTGGGGGAGTTGATACGTCCATTTTGCATCATGCTTTCATGTTGGTATTTATTGCTTTTTGGGCTGTTATATTACTTGTGGTACCATATTTATGCCTTTTCTCTCTTATTTTGCAAGGATTATTTGAAGAGGGAATATTCAGGCAGCTGGAATTTTGGACTGGAAAAGGAGCAAATCGTAGTCCACTATTCTGCACATCTCCAAATGCCCTGAAAAGTTACGTGGATTTTTTCTGTATTATATAAAAAATACTGGGTGAAAGAACTACCGGAGGGGGGCCACCAGGGCTCCACAAGCTTGCCCACCGCCACCACCCCCTGGTGGCGCAGGGCAAGCTTGTGGGCTGCCTGACGGCCCACTAGCCCCCCTCTTTTGCTATATGAAGGGTTTTGGTCTAGAAAAAATCAATAGGGAGCTTTTTCGTGGTTTCGCTGCCGCCACGAGGCGGAACTTGAGCAGATCCAATCTAGAGCTCCGGCAGGACGATCCTGCCAAGGAAACTCCCCCCCCCCTCGGAGGGAGAAACCGTCGCCATCGTCATCACCAACACTCCTCTCGTCGGAGGGGAGGCATCTTCATCAACATCTTCATCAGCACCATCTCCTCTCCAATCCCTAGTTCATCTCTTGTAACCAATCTTCGTCTCGCGACTCCGATTGGTACTTGTAAGGTTGCTAGTAGTGTTGATTACTCTTTGTAGTTGATGCTAGTTGGATTATTTGGTGGAAGAGTTTATATTCAGATCCTTGATGCTATTCATTACACCTCTGGTCATGATTATGATTATGTCTTGTGAGTAGTTACTTTTGTTCCTGAGGACATGGGATAAGTCATGTTAATAATAGTCATGTGAATTTGATATTCGTTCGGTATTTTGATATGATGTATGTTGTTTTTCCTCTAGTGGTGTTATGTGAACGTCGACTACATAACACTTCACCATATTTGGGCCTAGAGGAAGGCATTGGGAAGTAGTAAGTAGATGATGGTTGCTGGAGTGACAGAAGCTTAAACCCCAGTCTATGTGTTGCTTCGTGAGGGGCTGATTTGGATCCACTAGTTTAATGCTATGGTTAGACTTTGTCTTAATTCTTATTTTGTAGTTGCGGATGCTTGCGAGAGAGGTTAATAATAAGTGGGATGCTTGTCCAAGTAAGGGCAGTACCCAAGCGCCGGTCCACCCACATATCAAACTATCAAAGTAACGAACGTGAATCATATGAACATGATGAAACTAGCATGACAGAAATTCCCGTGTGTCCTCGGGAGCGTTTTTCCTCCTATAAGACTTTGTTCAGGCTTGTCCCTTGCTACAAAACGGATTGGGCCACTTGCTTCACCATTGCTACTACTTGTTACTTGTTACTCTTTGCTTGCTACGTTTCACCTCGCTACACAATCACTTGTTACCGCTACTTTCAGTGCTTGCAGTTATTACCTTGCTGAAATCCGCTTATCAGAGCCTTCTGCTCCTCGTTGGGTTCGACACTCTTACTTATCGAAAGGACTACCATTGATCCCCTATACTTGTGGGTCATCACCTTCCTGTGGCAGCAGGGTTCTATTGGAAACTAAGGGATATTAATGCCTCCTTTTAATAGAAAACCGGAACAAAGCATTAACACATGGTGAATACATGAACTCCTCAAACTACGACAATCACTGGAAAGAATCCCAATTATTGCCACATTGGAATATGCGGATCAAGACACGTAATAGGTGCATACAACTTGCAAGATAGGATCCAAAACACTTTATATTCATGGAAACATAATAGGTTCATATCTGAAATCATGTCACCCGGGCCCTAGTGACAAGCATTAAGCATAGCAAAGTCATAGAAACATCAATCTCAGAACATAGTGGACACTAGGGATCGAGCCCTATCAAAATTAACTTGATTACATGATCAACCTCATCCAATCCCATCACCGTCCAGAAAGCCTACAAAGAAATTACTCACTCCTCGTGGTGAGCATCATGGCGGTGTTGATGAACAAGGGTTGGTGATGAAGACTGTGATGATTTCCCCTATGTGGAGCCCCAAACGAACTCCACATCAACCCTCCCGAGGAAGAACAGGAGGTGGCGGCGGCTTCGTCTCATGAAATGCGATGAAATCTTCTCTCTAATTTGTTCTCTGAAGATGTGAATTTATAGGAGTGGAATTAGGTTCGGAGGAGCCACGTGGGCCCCACAAGCCATCAGGGCACGCCCAGGGGGTGGCGTGCCCTGTTGACTTTTGTCCCACATGCAGCCCCCTCCGGTGGATCTTCGCTCCATAATTCATTATATATTACAAAAATAATTCATAAAAAGTTTCGTCCAATTCCAGGAACTTTTATTTCTGCACAAAAATAATACCAAAGTAGTTCTCGTGAAAATAGCGTCAGTCTGGGTTAGTTCCATTCAAATCATGCAAATTAGATTCCAAAACAAGATCAAAAGTGTTTGGAAAAGTAGATACGTTGGAAACATATCACCTACTTCGTGAAGATCTACCCCAAGTGAGGCTAGTCCTTCGTGGACGTAAGCCATGGTGGAATAGACAAGGTTACTTCTTCGTGGAACCTTCATAAGTGGAGCCCTCCATGGACTCGCACAACCGTTACCCTCCATGGGTTGAAGTATCCATCAACATGGACGTACAATAGCACCACCTATCGGAACCACGCCAAAAACCTTCATGTCTTCATTGTGTTTGATTTTCCTATCCCTCCCTTTACTTACACGTGCAATGTCATTACTTTCCTCTCGTATACTCGTGGACTTGCATGTGTAGGGTGTGCTAGACTTGGTAAAATAACTAAAACTTGCCAACCGATAAAACTGGGAAAATGTTAAGTTTTTAGGTCAAGAAATGAGGGCTATCTAGGCATACCGATCGTAAGTGAACCAAATCCTTCTCGTTATTTTGGTTTAAACAACTGAGTTCCTTATGCTTCCAAATTATCTTTATGTTGCTCGAGGACGGTCAAGTTTAATATTGGGAGAGTTGATGAGTGATATTTTTACACTCATTTCACCCTTGTTTAAATTGAGATATTTCAATAAAAGATAGATATTCGCTCTAATGTTTCCACTAATGACTAATGGATGCAAAGGATAACACAAATACTCTCTTTAATGTCTCTCCACGGGAAATGGGATAAAAGGGGAAGAAATCACGTGGAGGGATGGAAAGGAATGTAAATGGAGGAAGAAACAACCAACATGAGGCATCAGAACAGAGCCAAAGCAAAAGACGGCGTTTCACATGGGTGCATGTGCCCGTATGAGTCGTCGTTTGGTGTGGATTCTGAGGTGACGTGTCTACCTAAATAACTTTTATAAAGGGACCCCGTCGATATGTCAAGAGAAGAGCGTCGAGCACAGCTAGAACCTCTTCACCAACTTGATCATCCACAAACCCTAGCCGTCGCAAGTTCCCTATCCACCACCATAGTGCTCTCTCATCTAGTTCATACTGTTCGGGAACGTTGCATGGGAAACAAAAAATTTCCTACGCACACGAAGACCTATCATGGTGATGTTCATCTACGAGAGGGAGATCGTATCCACATACCCTTGTAGATCACTAAGCGGGAAGCGTTAAGAAACGCGGTTGATGTAATGGTACAGCTTCGTGATTTAAATCACCGTCGTCCCATGATCCGTCCCGATCTAGCATCGAACGGACGGCACCTTCGCATTCAGCACACGTGTAGCTCGATGACGATCTCCGCCTTCTTGATCCAGCAAGAGAGACGGGGAAGTAGATGAGTTCTCCGGCAGTGTGACAGCGCGCTGGTGATGGTGATGATCTATTCCTACAGGGCTTCGCCCGAGCTCCGCAGAAATCCGATCTAGAGGAAGAACTACGAGGTATAGGTTTGAGTTGCACGTGGCAAAGTTGTGTCTCAAAAACCCTAAAACCTCTAGTATATATAGGAGGAGGGGAGGGGCTAGCCTTGGTGCTCAAGAGAGCCCCAAGGGCGCCGGCCGAAAGGAGGAGGAGGACTCCAACTCCAATTCAGTTTGGGAAAGAGGAGTCCTCCTCTTCCTTCCCACCTCCCTCTCCTTTTTTTCTTTTGGTTTTCTTCTTGTGGTGCCATAGACCACTTGGGATGGCCTCACCAGCCCACTAAGGGTTGGTGCGCCACCCTAGGAATATTGGGCTCACTCCCGAGTAGGTGGGCCCCTCCCGATGAAAATCCGGAACCCATTCGTCACTCCCTGTACACTGTCGGTAATGCCCAGAATCTTTCCGGTGAACAAATGAAACCATGCTATATATCAATCTTCATTTTCGGACCATTCCGGAAACCGTCGTGACATCCATGATCTCATCCGGGACTCCGAACAACCTTCGGTCACCAACACCTATAACTCAACTATACAGAAACGTCACCGAACCTTAAGTGTGCAGACCATGCGGGTTCAAGAACTATGTAGACATGACCCGAGACACTCCCGGTCAATATCCAATAGCGGGACCTGGATGTACATATTGGATCCTACATATTCTACGAAGATCTTATCAGTTGAACCTTTGTGCCAAGGATTCATATAATCCCGTATAACATTCCCTTTGTCCTTCGGTGTGTTACTTTCCCGAGATTTGATCTTTGGTATCTCTATACCTATTTCAATCTCGTTACTGGCAAGTCTATTTACTCGTTCCGTAATACAAGATCTCATGACTAACACTTGAGTCACATTGCTTGCAAGGCTTATATGTGATGTTGTATTACCGAGTGGGCCCCGAGATACCTCTCCGTTACACGGAGTGACAAATACCAGTCTTGATCCATGCTAACTCGACGGACACCTTCAGAGATACATGTAGAGCACCTTCATAGTCACCCAGTAACATTGCGACATTTGATACACACAAGGTATTCCTCCTGTGTGAGTGAGTTACATGATCTCATGGTCATAGGAATGAATACTTGACACGCAGAAAACAATAGCAACAAAATGAAACGATCACATGCAACGTTCATAGTTTGGGTCTTGTCCATCACATCATTCTCCTAATGATGTGATCCAGTTATCAAGTGACAACAGTTGCATATGGTCAGAAAACCTTAACCATCCTTGATCAACTGACTAGTCAACTAGAGGCTTAATAGGGACATTGTTTTGTCTATATATCCACACATGTATCTATGCTTTCATTCAATACAATTATAGCATGGATAATAAACGATTATCTTGAAACACGAAATATAATAATAACTATTTTATCGTTGCCTCTAGGGCATATTTCCAACAGTTTCCCACTTGCACTAGAGTCAATAATCTAGTCTCACATCGCTATGCGATTTACATTGGAATGAATCTAACACCCATACATTTCTGGTGTTGATCATGCTTCGCTCGTGGAAGAGGTTTAGTCAGCGGATCTGCTACATTCAGATCTGTGTGCACTTTGCAAATATTTACGTCCTCTCCTTCGACGTAGTCGCGGGTGAGGTTGAAGTGTCGTTTGATGTGTCTGGTCTTCTTGTGAAACCTTGGTTCCTTTGCTAGAGCAATGGCACCAGTGTTGTCACAGAACATGATTATTGGATTTAGTGGACTCGGCACAACTCCAAGATCCGTCATGAACTACTTCATCTAGACACCCTCCTTAGCTGCCTCCGAGGCAGCCATGTACTCCGCTTCACATGTAGAATCTGCTACGACGCTTTTCTTGGAACTGCACCAGCTTGACCGCCGTCCACTGATCCACTCCTCGATTATTTTGAAACCTGCCTGCCATACTTATGGCCAGGCTGACGTCCGGTCTTGTGCACAACATTGCATACATGATAGACCCTATGGCTGAAGCATAGGGGACGGTACTCATCTTTTCTCTATCTTCCGCAGTTACTGGACACTGAGTTTTACTCAACTTTATACCTTGTAATACTGGCAAGAACCCCTTCTTGGACTGCTCCATTTTGAACTTCTTCAAAACTTTATCAAGGTATATGCTTTGTGAAAGTCCTATTAGGCGCCTCGATCTATCCCTATAGACCTTAATGCCTAATATGTAAGCAGCTTCTCCTAGGTCCTTCATCGAAAACCATTTGTTCAAATAATCTTTTACACTCTCTAAAAACTCCACATTGTTTCCAATCAGCAATATGTCATCCACATATATTATTAGAAATGCTACAGAGCTCCCACTCACTTTCTTGTAAATACAAGATTCTCCAACAACTTATATAAACCCAAATGCTTTGATCACCTCATCAAAGCGCTTATTCCAACTCCGAGATGCTTGTACCAGTCCATAAATGGATCGCTGGAGCTTGCATACTTTGTTAGCATTCTTTGGATCGACAAAACCTTCGGCTTGCATCATATACAACTCTTCCTTAAGAAAACCGTTAAGGAACGCCGTTTTGACATCCATCTGCCAAATTTCATAATCGAAAAATGCAGCTATTGCTAACATGATTCGGACGGACTTAAGCATCGCTACCGGTGAGGATGTCTCATCGTAGTCAACTCCTTGAACTTGTGAAAAACCCTTTGCCACAGGTCGAGCTTTATAAACAGTCACATTACCGTATGTGTCTGTCTTCTTCTTAAAGATCCATTTGTTCTGAATAGCCTTGCGAGCTTCAGGTAATACTTCCAAAGTCCACACTTTGTTTTCATAAGTAGATCATATCTCGGACTTCATGGCCTCTAGCCATTTGTTGGAATCCGGGCCCACCATTGCTTCTTCATAATTCACAGGTTCATTATTGTCTAACAACATGATAGATAAGATAGGATTACCGTACCACTCAGGAGCAGTATGTGATCTTGTCGACCTACGAGGTTTGATAGTAACTTGATCTGAAGCTTCATGATCATCATCATTAGCTTCCTCCTCAACCGGTGTTGCCTCGACAGAGGTTTCCCCCTGCCCTGCGCCACCATCTAGAGGGAGCAGAGGTTCCACAACCTCATCAAGTTCTATCTTCCTCCCATTCAATTCCTTCGAGAGAAACTCCTTCTCTAGAAAAGATATGTTCTTAGCAACAAACACTTTTCCCTCAGATCTGAGATAGAAGGTGTACCCAACTGTCTCCTTTGGGTAACCTATGAAGACGCACTTTTCTGCTTTGGGTTCCATCTTTTCAGGCTGAAGCTTTTTGACATAAGCATCGCATCCCCAAACTTTAAGAAACGACAATTTTGGTCTCTTGCCATACCATAGCTCATATGGTGTCGTCTCAATGGATTTTGACGGTGCCCTATTTAAAGTGAATGCAGTTGTCTCTAATGCATAACCCCAAAACGATAACGGCAAATCGGTAAGAGACATCATAGATCGCACCATATCTAACAAAGTACGATTACGACGTTCAGACACACCATTACGCTGTGGTGTTCTAGATGGTGTCAACTGTGAAACGATTCCACATTGTCATAAGTGAGCACCAAACTCGAAACTCAGATATTCACCCCCTCGATCAGATCATGGGAACTTGATCTTCTTGTTACGATGATTTTTCAACTTCACTCTGAAATTGCTTGAACTTCTCAAATGTTTCAGACTTGTGCTTCATCAAGTAGATATATCCATACCTACTCAAGTCATCAGTGAAGGTGAGAAAATAACGATATTCGCCACGCGCCTCCACACTCATTGGACCGCACACATCAGTATGTATGATCTCCAACAAGTCACTTGCACGCTCCATTGTTTCGGAGAACGGAATCTTAGTCATCTTGCCCATGAGGCATGGTTCGCACGTGTCAAGTGATTCAAAATCAAGTGACTCCAAAATCCCATCGGTATGGAGTTTCTTCATGCGCTTTACTCCAATATGACCAAAGCGGCAGTGCCACAAAAATGTGGCGCTATCATTGTTAACTCTACATCTTTTGGTCTCGATGTTATGTATATGTGTGTCATCACAATCAAGATTCAATATGAACAAACCTCTCACATTGGGTGCATGACCATAAAAGATATTACTCATAAAAATAGAACAACCATTATTCTCTGACTTAAATGAGTAACCGTCTCGCAATAAACAAGATCCAGATATAATGTTCATGTTTAACGCAGGCACTAAATAACAATTATTTAAGTTCATAATTAATCTTGATAATAATTGAAGTGAGACTGTGCCGACGGCGATTGCATCAACCTTGGAACCATTTCCCATGCGCATCGTCACTTCATCCTTCGCCAGCCTTCGTTTATTCCGCAATTCCTGCTTCGAGTTGCAAATATGAGCAACAGAACCGGTATCAAATACCCAGGCACTACTATGGGAGTTGGTTAGATTCACGTCAATAACATGTATATCACATATACTTGGTTTTACGTTGGCCGCCTTCTTATCAGCCAAATACTTGGGGCAGTTGCGCTTCCACTGACCCAGCCCCTTGCAATAATAGCACTCTGTTTTCAGCTTAGGTCCAGCCTTGCGTTTCTTTGTTGGATTGGCAACAGTTTTGCCGCTCTTCTTGGAGTTACCCTTCTTTCCTTTGCCATTTCTCTTGAAACCAGTGGTCTTATTGACCATGAACACTTGATGCTCTTTCCGGAGTCCTGACTCTGCGACTTTCAGCATCGCGAATAACTCGTTGGGTGACTTGTTCATCCCTTGCATGTTATAGTTCAACACGAAGCTCTTGTAGCTAGGTGGCAGTGATTGAAGAATTCTATCCGTGATAGCCTCTTGCGGGAGTTCAATCCCCAACTCAGCTAGACGGTTTGAGTACCCAGATATTTTGAGCACATGTTCACTGACAGACGAATTATCCTCCATCTTGCAAGCATATAATTTATTGGAGGTCTCATACCTCTCGATCTGGGCGTTCTTCCAAAAGATAAACTTCAACTCCTGGAACATCTCATATGCTCCATGACGCTCAAAGCGCCGGTGAAGTCCCGGTTCCAAGTCATACAAGACTGCACATTGAACTGCTGAGTAGTCCTCCTTACGTGATTGCCACGCGTTCAAAACATCTTGGTCAGACGTAGCGGGTGGTTCATCTCCTAGCGCGGCATCAAGGACATAATTCTTTTTCCCAGCTTGTAGGATGAGCCTAAGATTACGAGGCCAATCTACAAAGTTGCTACCATCATCTTTCAGCTTAGCTTTCTCTACGAACGTATTGAAATTCAGGGTTGCTACTGCGTGAGCCATTGATCTACAACATAAAATATTGCAAAGTGGACTTAGACTATGTTCAAGATAATTAGAGTTTAACTAATCAAATTACTAATAAACTCCCACTCAAATAGACATCCCTCTAGTTACTTGAGCGTGGCATGATCCAAATTCACTAACTCAAATACGATCTTCACGTGAGTTGAGCGTAGTTTCAGTGGTAAACATCTCTATGCTAATCATATCAACTATATGATTCATGCTCGACCTTTCGGTCTCTTGTGTTCTGAGGCCATGTCTGCACATGCTAGGCTCGTCAAGTTTAACCCGCGCATTCCGCGTGTGCAACTGTTTTGCACCTGTTGTATGTGAACGTTGAGTCTATCACACCCGAGCATCACGTGGTGTCTCGAAACAACGAACTGTCGGAACGGTGCACAGTCGGGGAGAACACAATTTTATCTTGAAATTAAGTTAGGGATCACCTTATAATGGTACCATCGTTCTAAGCAAGATAAGGTGCATAAAAGGATTAACATCACATGCAATTCATAAGTGACATGATATGGCCATGATCTTGTGCTTCTTGATCTCCATCACCAAAGCACCGGCATGATCTTCATCGTCACCGGCGCCAAACCATGATCTCCATCATCATGATCTCCATCATTGTGCCGCCATCGAGGTTGTCGTGCTATCTATGCTATTACTACTAAAGCTACAACCTAGCAATATAGTAAACACATCTGCAAACACAAACGTTAGTTTAAAGACAACCCTATGGCTCCTGCTGGTTGTCATAGCATCGACGTGCAAGTCGATATTAACTATTACAACATGATCATCTCATACATCCAATATATCACATCATGTCATTGGCCATATCACATCACAAACATACCCTGCAAAAACAAGTTAGACGTCCTCTAATTTGTTCTTGCATGTTTTACGTGGCTGCTATTTGTATCTAGTATGATCGCATCTTACTTACGCAAAACCACAACGGAGATGTGCAAATTGCTATTTAAGCTCTCTCCAAGGACCGCCTCGGTCAAATCCAATTCAACTAAAGTTGAAGAAACCGACACCCGCCAGTCATCTTTATGCAATGAGTTGCATGTTGGTCGATGAAACCAAATCTCTCGTAAGCGTACAAGTAATGTTGGTCCGAGCCGCTTCAATCCAACAATACTGCCGAATCGAGAAAAGACTAAGGAGGGCAGAAAAACGAACATCAACGCCCACAAAAACTTTTGTGTTCTACTCGATATTACATCTACGCATGAACCTAGCTCATGATGCCACTGTTGGGGAATGTCGCATGGGAAACAAAATTTTCCTACGCACACGAAGACCTATCATGGTGATGTTCATCTACGAGAGGGAGATCGTATCCACATACCCTTGTAGATCGCTAAGCGGGAAGCATTAAGAAACGCGGTTGATGTAGTGGTACAGCTTCGTGATTCAAATCACCGTTGTCCGATGATCCATCCCACGATCCGTCCCGATCTAGCATCGAACGGACGGCACCTTCGCATTCAGCACACGTGCAGCTCGATGACGATCTCCGCCTTCTTGATCCAGCAAGAGAGACGGGGAAGTAGATGAGTTCTCCGGCAGTGTGACAGCGCGCTGGTGATGGTGATGATCTATTCCTACAGGGCTTCGCCCGAGCTCCGCAGAAATCCGATCTAGAGGAAGAACTACGAGGTATAGGTTTGAGTTGCACGTGGCAAAGTTGTGTCTCAAAAACCCTAAAACCTCTAGTATATATAGGAGGAGGGGAGGGGCTAGCCTTGGTGCTCAAGAGAGCCCCAAGGGCGCCGGCCGAAAGGAGGAGGAGGACTCCAACTCCAATTCGGTTTGGGAAGGAGGAGTCCTCCTCTTCCTTCCCACCTCCCTCTCCTTTTTTCTTTTGGTTTTCTTCTTGTGGTGCCATAGACCACTTGGGATGGCCTCACCAGCCCACTAAGGGTTGGTGCGCCACCCTAGGAATATTGGGCTCACTCCCGGGTAGGTGGGCCCCTCCCGATGAAAATCCGGAACCCATTCGTCACTCCCTGTACACTGTCGGTAATGCCCAGAATCTTTCCGGTGAACAAATGAAACCATGCTATATATCAATCTTCATTTTCGGACCATTCCGGAAACCGTCGTGACATCCATGATCTCATCCGGGACTCCGAACAACCTTCGGTCACCAACACCTATAACTCAACTATACAGAAACGTCACCGAACCTTAAGTGTGCAGACCATGCGGGTTCAAGAACTATGTAGACATGACCCGAGACACTCCCCGGTCAATATCCAATAGCGGGACCTGGATGTCCATATTAGATCCTACATATTCTACGAAGATCTTATCGGTTGAACCTCTGTGCCAAGGATTCATATAATCCCGTATAACATTCCCTTTGTCCTTCGGTATGTTACTTGCCCGAGATTTGATCGGCAGTATCTCTATACCTATTTCAATCTCGTTATCGGCAAATCTCTTTACTCGTTCCGTAATACAAGATCCCGTGACTAACACTTGAGTCACATTGCTTGCAAGGCTTATATGTGATGTTGTATTACCGAGTGGGCCCCGAGATACCTCTCTCACACACGGAGTGACAAATCCCAGTCTTGATCCATGCTAACTCAACGGACACCTTCGGAGATACCTGTAGAGCACCTTTATAGTCACCCAGTAATGTTGCGATGTTTGATATACACAAGGTATTCCTCCGGTGTCAGTGAGTTACATGATCTCATGGTCATAGGAATGAATACTTGGCACGCAGAAAACAATAACAACAAAATGACACGATCACATGCTACGTTCATAGTTTGGGTCTTGTCCATCACATCATTCTCCTAATGATGTGACCCAGTTAACAAGTGACAACACTTGCATATGGTCAGAAAACCTTAACCATCCTTGATCAACTGACTAGTCAACAAGAGGCTTACTAGGGACATTGTTTTGTCTATATATCCACACATGTATCTATGCTTTCATTCAATACAATTATAGCATGGATAATAAAAGATTATCTTGAAACAGGAAATATAATAATAACTATTTTATCATTGCCTCTAGGGCATATTTCCAACACATACTTGTAATCGTGCATCACACAAGGCGTCGATTGTAAGACATAAGTCAATCAATCAATCCCAAGATGTGTTCTTCAATGATTTCTTCTTGCGATCTGAACTCTATGTGTGAGTTGTTAGGTAAGGTATGGGTTGAGGCATGAGCCTTGCAACCCCAGGTATTTGTTGAGGGGGGCAATGAAAGTCTTTGACATAACGTCTCATATGTGTGGAATATAATTGTTTCGTGAAGTGTCTCTTGTCTTGTTCGCGATCTTCATCCCTGAAGGTACCCATGATCATGGAGATTGAGCACCGATGAGGCTAGGAGCAAGGGGGTCGTGAAGTGTTATACCGAACACTGGTGACAGTAAGGTTTAGTCATTAAACATCCAATGCTTCTGTCTGATTTGATTGTCTTAATTATCGGGGCAACCCTACGAGATGGATAGGGACTTTAATAGGACAACTGCTTCTTGATGCAGGACCCGTGACGGTTGAGATGTTATTTGGACACATCCCCCACTTCGATATGAAACAAACACATCTTGATGGGTGTGACTTTCCAAGCACAAACTAGTATCTTTTTTTATTCAAACACAAATACACTGTTTTAAGCATTAAGACTTCATACTTGTACCTCCTTTTATAATAAGTGCTTGAATCACTATCTGTTTGTTGATCTGGTCAAATGCTGGATTTGACACTTTGGCAAAAGCTTGCAACCATGTCAACACTTTACCCCCCCCCCCCTCCCCCCTCCCCTCTATGTTGTAACAATTCTCTTATATCTGCTCCCTTCATTCCTAAATATAAGTCCTACAAACTACGTACGGATGTATGTATATATACTTTAGAGTGTATTTTTATTTATTTCGTTTTATATGTAGTCCCTGGTAAAATCTTTAAAAAGATTTATATTTAGAGAGTATCAACCAAATGGTACACAATTCTTTTATGTATTCGTGGAAAAGTGATAGATCACCGTGATGTCGATGGGCAGGACGCAAAGCTCCTTGCATAACACAACCGCGATGTCCTCGGTGCTTGCGCGGACGTCCCGTTTGAGCGACGCGATGGCAGCATTGAAGGCTAGCAAGTAGCAACACAGCTTAGATAAATACTCCCTCCGTCCCAAAATAACTGTCTTAAGCTTAGTACAACTTTGTATTAGAGATAGTACAAAGTCAAGACAGTTATTTTGGGACGGAGGGAGTACATCACTAACTTGCGGGTATTCAATTTAGCTCTCAGGTCCAAATGATCCTGGAATCTTAACCACTGCCTTGTATTGAGATCAGCGTTGGTAGCTGTATTCGCTGCCGTATTTAAATATGTGGCGAGCTTTTTAAAAAGTAACAGGCCCAACACTTCGTAGCATTTAGGAAGACTGAGCTGGTTTTTTGTACCGTCCCTAGCTAGCTAGCACCTGCACGGCTGCACCGCTGCATGAACTGTGCCATGCATTCGGCGTGTCATCAGACTCTAATTAAATATTTCTCTGCAACCCAAATCATGTCTGACTTGGGAAGTTCGAACGGTGACCATCTTGATCTGATACATTCGCCGAAAAGCCTTGGCATGACGCTACTCGTACTGGCTACTGCATCTGTCAACAATCATGTTCTACCACAGTCATCCACATCAAGGAGTTTGGTAAAAGCATGACGTGTCTGCTATTCAGGGATTTAGTGAGAGAGAGAGTACAGGCAGCACTTAGTGAAAGAAATAAGGTTTGGGGGGTGCAATTGCCAATGCTTCTGAATTTGAACCTGAAGTTTAGCAGAAACAGAGACGTTAGAGGCAGGGATGGAAATATCAAGGCTGGATAACCACAACAGCACCACCAATCTTATGGGTTGTCTGCGGGTATACTTTCAGTATAAAACCAGGCAGCTAAACACTCCTTTACTGTTGCACATTTCCATCACGCAATTTCAGCATCACAGTATGCTGCTCGAACACGGTCCCTGATGATGTACAGAAAATGGGTGGTAGTTCAATCGACATTGCCACACTGGTAACATGGATGAAAATGAGACCCATCTTACATTCTGTACCATGGTCCTGACGGACTAGCCCTCCCTGTCGCCGCAGTAAATGACATCCTCGTCTGCTAACCGTTTGCAGTCAAACCGGGCTGTGTATGACATACTCGTCGGCTAACCGTTTGCGGTCAAATCGGGCTGCACACGAGCGTGTCTCATCCATCAGGTTGCACCACGACACCGTCTACAGTATTGTACTACCTCTGTAAATTAATATAAAAGCGTTAAGATCTCTATTTGTGGTGATTTAAATTCTTTTATACTCCCTCTGTCCCAAAATAACTGTCTCAACTTTGTACTAGCTCTAGTACAAAGTTGTACTAAGCTTACGACAGTTATTTTGGGACGGAGGGAGTATTAGTTTACGGAGGGACTACTATAAAACGTTACACCAGATTTTCTAAACAACAGCGTATCACCATAAATTCCTTTTGGACCGGATCTAGAGCACCAAACACCACTCCCAACACTAAGGTCTTGTTTGATACTAGTGTATTTTAAGGAATTAGTAGGGATTATCCCAGTCAAACCCCTAAATCCCCACATATCCCATTACACCATTTGATTCTAGTGTATTTGACATGTTTCATCCCCACATTTTCTCACAAATCTCTAAATTCTAGTGCATTTTTTTCAATACACAATACACTACCCTACCTAGTGGATTGGGGATAAATGGGGATTTGAAGGGATTGGGTGAAGGTTGGGGTTTCACCCAATCCATGTGGGAAATCCCCGCCAATCTCCTCAAAAACCCTAGTACCAAACAAGGCCTAACTGGTTACTTTTGCATTAGTTATGGTCTGGCGATGTTGCCAGTTGCTCTTACAATTGGGGTACTTTCAACTACGGTAATTAAAGAACCAAGAAAATATATGACATTTGGTCCTAATATAACAGCATCTCTCTAAATGCTTTCTCTGCTCGATAAAGGGAAGAGTCCTAAAATGTGTTGTTGCTAAAAAGAGTGTCCTGCGCAGCAGTCACCTCGGCTAGTACAGGCAATGTGAGGCACCTCTACCTAGCGCCCCTCAAATTCAGATCCATACCTGCTGCTTCTCATCCAACTAGTGTTTACATACTGTATGTATCATGGACATCAATTGTTGAAAGTACCATTCTTGGCTGTACAGAATAGTAACATAACTTCTATTTTTGTTAACCTTTTGCACAGACTATGATCATCAATAACCAATTAACAGTGACCTGAATGGAGAGAAGTTTCAGCAACAACAAACAACTTCAAAAATGTACCTTAGCCGTACCCTGCATAGAAATGGCATCATTTTGCTCTGCTGCTATTGGCATTGTTGCCTGGCTTTTGATAAATGCCTTTGGCAACAAACAACTAGTGTCAAAAAATGTCTTACATTATGGGACGGAGGGAGTAGCCAAGATTATTTGTTGCACAAGAGATTCAAACCAAGTGTATGTTGCTGCATTCACAAACACACAAACACAGATCAGCACAATTAACAGATACTGCATTTGAGACGGCGACAGAACATTGTCAGCAAGTTTCATCAGCAGATAAGGTGCTGCCAGTACAAAAATTTGCAGGTTTTACTTTTACAGTTATACCCATTGACAGGTATGAGTTCAACAGCTGGGCAGATTAGAAAACAAGCTCACATCTGAGCCGCTACAAAACACCAATTTTTCAACAGCTTGCGAGTTAGGAACAACACTAAAAAAGGCCAGAAAGGTCGGTCAAAAAGAATCCACGACACCATCCGGCCGCACCGTGTTAACGTGAAGCAGCATGTCTGCCAGGGTAGAAAGAAGGGACCAAGCAACAGTAACGTGCACCTTGCAGAAACCAATATCACATATGCCACAACTTTTAGCCAACAGTTCATCCTTTCCAGGCTCTACCTTTAGCTGAACTTCAAAGCAATCGGATCAATTAACAGGAGCGCACGAGCTGGGCCGGTGAACATCAACCATCGATTCTGCAAGCATCGCCATCATCATCAGTTAATCAATCAAATTGACAGTCTAGCAGTCTACTACTAAGTCAAGCTAAACAGACAGGCATGCTTAGATATATAGTATATGGACATTACTTTACCAAAGGATACTAGTATTGTAGCTTCGATTAAATACCAGAAGTGTACTCAGGCACAAGAATTTTGAGCACAAGGAAAGACGAGTTTTACCTACCTCCTTCACTTAGAATTTTGCCACTTCTGTAGGCGCGCCATATAGGCTCCAACATTCCTTTCATTGCGTCGTCTTTCAGCAACGAATAGATCATTTCTGCGACAAATGGGGCAAGATAATGCGCTCCCAACATTTCGAGCTCATCTAATACCTTGAGATGCTGCACTTGGTGCTCATCACCAAGTTTTGAAGATGAAATGGCGTTCTGATTCTGACCCGTTTGCTGCAGATTGTTGTACACTCGCTGGTTCTGACCTGGTTGCTGACTTCGGTGCCTTTGTTGGTCCTGATTTCCATGCCAATTAGTATTACTCACATGCTGATTCTGACCCGTTTTCTGCTGATTGTTGATCACTTGCTGATTCAGACCCGTTTGCTCACCAAGTTTTGAAGATGAACTGGCGTTCTGATTCTGACCCGTTTGCTGCAGATTGTTGTGCACTCGCTGGTTCTGACCTGGTTTTTGACTTCGGTACCTTTGTCGGTCCTGATTTCCATGCCAATTAGTATTACTCACATGCTGATTCTGACCCGTTTTCTGCTGATTGTTGATCAGTTGCTGGTTCAGACCCGTTTGTTGACTTAGGTGCCATTGTTTGTTCTGATTTCCATGCCAAATCCTATTCATTTGCTGATGCTGACTCGTTTGCTTCTGATTGCTACCCACTTGCAGATTCTGACCCGTTTGTTGACTTTGGAATGTTTGTAGGTTCTGATTTCTGTGCCAGCTGCTATTCAGTTGCTCATTCTGAGCCGTTTGCTGCGGATTGTTATTCGCTTGCTGACTTTGGTCTACGGTCTTCTTTTTATTTTTATTTTTCTTTTTCTTCCCCTTGGTATAATCACTCCCATGCTCATGCAGGATACGCAAATAGTTTGTCATAGTCGCATAGTCGTTCGGAGTGGATGATCGGAGCAGCCTATTCAGAAACGCGTTACCTGACCTTTTAATTACCATTGTCCAGAATCCTAAAGCAGCCTTTTCCACCAGGCACTCAGAAATTGAAGCTTTAAATGGTGCATCTGGATGATCCTTTCGAGCATACGACTTGCAAGCGTTGTGGAGGGCACAAATGAAAGCTGCTCTAACAGGTGGCGGCTTGCTTGCCAGGTGATCAAGAATGAATTTATGGAACGCCTTCAATTCAGCTTTATCTTGTAGGACATGACAAGGAACACTACTTAACGTTGCCTGCAGTTCACTCATGTAAGGGGGAAACTTATTATCAATTTGGAAAAGGGGTATGATGGACTCTGCACAGCTGTTGAAGTCCTTCGCTGCTGCTTCAGCAAGTTCTTGTGATCCCAGGGCATACTTGCATAGAGGTGTTGATATCACATATCTTGAGCCATCATACACCTCCACATTATCTGTTCCAAAATTACCATTGTAACTCAATCCTTCAAGGTGTTTGCTGACGACGTCTTCAAGTATATCAGTTAATAAACTCGACCCGATAGAGGCTGGAGTGTACATTGGATTGTTATTATGGCTGTGCACCTCCACTGGTAAACTAAGCTCTTTAGGCGGCTGTAAAAATTCAGTCAGCACCTCATGCCTGCATGCATAATTTTACAAAAAAGAAAATCAGGAAAGTGCTTCTGTGAGATAAGAAAGACCCTTTGAGGCTACACCGCCATCTTTAGCGGCTTCCACAGGTGGTGGTGGTCGTTTCTCTCCTCGTGCCACTACGCCGCCTACTTCAGCTGTGTACTTCACCGAGGACGAGATTGCGTGATTTCGCGCCCTGCTGATTGCCTCCGACTCTCTATTGTCGGGTGCGTCTACATCGACACCTTCAATTACGCCACTGACTGAGCGGGAGATTGGGCAATTTCGTTGCCTGATAGCTCCATCTTCGACAGGGTTTGTTGGTTCTGCTACGGACTCTTCAGGTATTGTGAGACCACCTTCTACACAAGCAGGTACATCCCCATGGATTCTTGATACTGGAGCATCTTTTCATATGACTCATGTTCCATCCACCATGTCATCTACTCGACCTCTCGATTCTCCTGTTCATGTTCTTACTGTTGATGGTACTTCTCTCCCTGTTACTGGCCGAGGCACTCTTAGCACTGCATCTTTTCATGTTCCCAATGTTGCTCATGTTCCTCGGCTTACCATGCAGCTCATTTCTGGTGGTCAGATTGTTGACTCTGGTTGCAGGGTCGTTCTTGACTTTGATTCATGTTCAGTTCTAGACCGTCACATTGGTGCTCTTCTTGGTGCTGGCCCCCGACGCCGTGACTCTCAGGGTCTCTGGGAGCTTGAGTGGCTTCACCTTCCATCTGCTGCCACCGCAGTCAGTCTCTCCACCTCTGTTGCCTTGTCTACCAGCTCTTTTCAGTAGAGGCATCATCGCCTTGGTCACTTATGTGGCTCTCGTCTCTCATCCTTAGTTCGGCGTGGTCTTCTTGGATCCGTCTCTGGCGGTGTGTCTTTAGACTGTCAGGGTTGTCGGCTTGGTAAACAGGTTCAGTTACCTTATCCTCATAGCGAGATTGTGTCTCAGCGTCCTTTTGACCTTGTTCACTCTGATGTCTGGGGTCCAGCTCCCTTCGCTTCAAAGGGATGCCATCGCTACTATATTATCTTTATAGATGATTTCTCTCGACATATGTGGATATATTTCATGTCTACTCATAATGAGGTCTTATCTATCTATAAGCGTTTTGCTGCCATGTTCACACTCAGTTCTCTTCGCCTATTCGAGTGTTTCGTGCTGACTATGCTGGAGAGTATATCTCCAATATGTTGCGTGGACTTCTTGCAGAGCAGGGTACCCTTGCTCAGTTTTCTTGTCCCAGTGCTCATGCTCAGAATGGCGTGGCTGAGCGCAAGCATTGTCACCTTCTTGAGACGGCTCATGCGATGATGATCGCTGCCTCTCTCCCGCCTCACTTTTGGGTTGAGGCTGTCTCCACTTCCACCTATCTCATCAATCTTCAGCCGTCCACTGCTTTGCAAGGTGGCGTTCCTTTCGAGCGTCTTTTTTATCGTTCTCCCGATTATTCGACGCTTCGTTTGTTTGGTTGTGTTTGCTATGTTCTTCTTGCCCCTCGCGGACGCACCAAACTAACCGCTTAGTCTGTTGAGTATGTCTTCTTAGGCTATAGTGATGAGCATAAGGGCTATCGTTGTTGGGATCCTATCGGTCGTCGGATGCGTATTTCTCGGGATGTGACTTTTGATGAGTCTCGTCCCTTCTACCCGCACCCATCTTCCTTGACCTTTTCAGTGGAGGATATCTCTTTCCTCACTTTTCCTGACACACCTATCACCCCCATCCAGCCTTTGTCTATTCGCTCTCCTACCTCTGCCTCTCCACCTCTTGCCGATTTGCCGCCACCATCTCCCACGGTTTCCTCACCTAGCATGTCACTGGATTCTGCACCTTCATCTCCGATGACTTCTTCGTCTCCACCATCCGATTCTACCTCGGAGATTCCTCCTTGTATTGTTCCATCTTTTCCTCAGTATTTCACTCGTCGTTCACGTACTGTGGATGCCTCTGCGGATGTGTCGGCCTCCTCGTCTCAACCTACCCATGGCTTGCGTCGTCGTCCTCGTCCGCCTGTTGATGCCTTGGATTTCCCACCGCTACTGTTGCTGTTCTTGAGCCGACTACTTATCGTCAGGTTGTTGTTCATCCTGAATAGCAGTTTGCAATGGCAGAGGAGATTGCTGCTCTTGAACACACCGGTACATGGGATCTTGTTTCTCTTCCTCCCGGTGTCCGTCCCATCACTTGTAAGTGGGTCTACAAGGTTAAGACTCGCTCTGATGGCTCTCTTGAGTGTTACAAAGCTCGTCTTGTGGCTCGTGGCTTTCAGCAGGAGCATGGTCGTGATTACGACAAGACTTTTGCTTCTGTGACCCATATGACCACTATTCGTACACTTCTTGCCGTGTCTCAGCTTGATGTTAAGAATGCCTTTCTTAATGATGAGCTGCGTGAGGAGGTGTACATGCAGCCACCACCTGGGTATTCTGTTCCTGATGGCATAGTATGTCGTCTTCATCGCTCTCTCTATGGCCTTAAGCAAGCCCCCCGCTCCTGGTTTGAGCGTTTTGCCTCTGTAGTAACTACCGCTAGTTTTCCAACCAGTGCTCATGATCCAGCATTGTTTGTCAACCTTTCTCCTCGTGGTCGAACTCTTCTTCTCTATGTTGATGACATGATCATCACTGGTGATGACCCCGAGTATATTGCCTTTGTAAAGGCCCATCTTAGTGAACAGTTTCTTATGTCTGATCTTAGACCTCTTCGCTACTTTCTCGGGATTGAAGTCTCTTCTACTTCTCATGGCTTTTTTATATCCCAGATAAAGTATATCCAAGATCTTCTTGCTCGTGCTGCTCTTACTGACAAGCGCATTGTTGAGACTACCATGGAGCTCAACGTTCACCTCCGTGATACTGATGGTGACCCCCTGCCTGACCCGACGCTTTATCGTCATCTTGTTGGCAATCTTGTCTATCTAGCTGTCACTCGTCCGTATATCTCTTATCCGGTTCGTATTCTGAGTCAGTTTGTCTCCGCTCCCACCTCGCTTCACTATAGTCACCTCCTTCGTGTTCTCCGATATCTTCGGGGCACGATCTCTCACCGTCTATTCTTTCCTCGCTCTAGTTCTTTACAGCTTCAAGCCTATTCGGATGCTACTGTTAGAGTTATAATATAAGTCATGTACCCTTTTGTATTTATCCCAATATATAAGGGGTTTCCTGCATATAGTCCACCACATGTACATGTATATATACCGGCCTATGGCCTCATGGGAATACAAGGTGCTTATTCCTAACATGGTATTAGAGCCTAGGTTCTTTTTGCATGCGCAACTCGTGCTCCTCCCGATCTAATCTTCCCCACCTCATCCCGCTCGTCTCGTCCCGCCCGCCTCTGGTAGATCGAGGCGAGGTCCCGTCGCTCCCCGGTTCTGCATCAGCCAGATCGAGGCATCCAGATCGAGGCGGTTCCCTCTCGTGGCTCGCCAGATCGAGCGGCTCCCTCTGCGTCAGCCATATCGAGCGGTTCCCTCCCGTCGCTCGCCAGATCGAGCGGCTCCCTCCGCATCAGCCAGATCGAGCGGCTCCCTCCAGCCACCGTTGCCTCCAGCCACCGCCACCAGCCGCCGCCACCCCATCTCACTTCCGCGGATCCAGATCAAGGGCGGCTCCAGATCAACACGCCGCCTTGCCTCGGATCCAGATCAACGCGGCTCCTGACGCGGTTTCAGAAGCAACTGCGGTTCGTTGACTGCGATTCCTAAAAAAATGTCTACTGCATCCGGCTACGTTGTTGTTTCTCGTTGTCCGGTGATCTTTGATGGCACTAACTACACCGAGTTCATTGGCTTCATGCGCATTCACATGCGTGGCATCCGCCTATGGGGTTTTCTTTCTGGCGAGGTCTGTTGTTCGCCATGTCCAGTTCCTCCCGTGGCTCCCACTCCACCGACCCCACCGGCTCTTCCTGCGGATGCTCCTCGGGCCACAAAGGATGCGGCTAAGTTTGCTGATGAGGCCGCTATCCGTGCCTATGATGAGAAGGTTTTGGCTTATGAGGAGGCTTCAGACGTATCATGGTGCTCTATTTGCTTACACCCAGTGGCTTGATGATGATGCCCGTGCTGCAGCTCTTCTCACTGCTAGCGTTCTGCCTCAGTTTGCCTCTGAGTTTCTGGGCCTTCCTACTGTGTTTGAGGTGTGGAATCGCCTTCGTCAGCGCTATGAGCCCTCTGGTGATGCCTTATACCTCTCTATGGTCCGTCAGGAGCATGCTCTTCAGCAGGGTGACTCTACTGTTGATGACTTCTATGCACAGAGTTCTGCTATCTGGCACCAGCTTGATTCTCTCTGCAGTGCTGGTTGTCGTACTTGCCCCTGTTGCCAGGCTGTCCAAGCCGACTTGGAGTTTCATCGCGTCTACGAGTTCCTGTCTCGGCTCCGTAAGGAGTTTGAGCCCCGGCGTGCTCAGTTGTTTGCTCATGGCCCGAGGAGTTTCTCTCATGGAGGCGCTTTCTGAGATTCGTGCTGAGGAGACTCGCTTACGTGGTGCTGGTTTGCTGGAGGTTCCCTCGATGCTCGCTGCTCGGACTTTTTCTACGCCACCTGCTGCACCAACTCCTTCTCGCTCGAGTGCTCCGCCGCTCTTGCCCACTCCTTCTGGAGGCTCGGGTCGCCCCCGTCCACATTGTGACTACTGCAACAATGATGGTCATATTGAGTCCCACTGCTACACAAAAAAGAAACACTTGCACAAGGCGCGATCATCATCTACAGCGACTTCGTCATCTACCTCGACAGCTTCAACCATCGCTTTGATTGAGCAGGATATTCTGAGACTTAGCGTCTGCTCGCTGCTTCAGGTTCTTCCTCAACGGGTACTGTTGGTTCTGTGACTGAGGCTTCCCGCACTAAGCAACCACCTTCTACACAGTCAGGTACATCCCCATGGGTTCTGGACTCTGGAGCTTCCTTTCATATGACTTCTAATTCTTCCACTCTGTCCTCCCTTCGATCGCTTGATTCTCCTGTTCATGTCCTCACCGCTGATGGTACTCCCCTTCCTGTCGTTAGTAGAGGCACTCTTACCACTCCTTATTATGTTCGTGATGTTGCTCATGTTCCTCGACTTACCATGAATCTGTTTTCCGCTGGTCAACTTGCTGATTCTGGTTGTCGTGTCATCCTTGACCTTGACTCTTGTTCTGTCTAGGACCGTCCCACACACACTCTGGTTGGGGTTGGTCCTCGCCGCCGTGATTCTGAGGGTCTTTGGGAGTTGGACTGGCTTCATGTTCCTTCCGCTGCCCGCTCTATCGCCAGTTCTTCCGCTTTGGTCGCCTCGGCTACCGGTTCCTTCCAGCAGTGGCATCATCGACTTGGTCATCTGTGTGGTTCTCATTTGTCGTCATTAGTTCGTCGAGGTCTTCTGGGGTCTGTCTCAGGAGATGCCTCTTTAGAGTGTCAGGGTTGTCGTCTTGGCAAGCAGATTCAGTTACCATATCCACATAGTGAGTCAGTGTCCAAGCGTCCTTTTGATTTAGTTCATTCCGATGTATGGGGTCCGGCTCCCTTCGCTTCGAAAGGGGGTCATAAATACTACTCCCTCCGTCCCAAAATAAGTGTCTCAACTTTATACTAGCTCTAGTATAAAGTTGTACTAAGCTTGAGACAGTTATTTTGGGACGGAGGGAGTATATTATTTTCATAGATGACTTCTCTCGTTACACATGGCTTTATTTCATGACTTCTCGTAGTGAGGTGTTGTCCATTTATAAGCGTTTTGCTGCCATGGTTCATACTCTGTTCTCTTCTCCCATTCATGTGTTCCGTGTTGACTCCGCTGGCGAGTATATCTCTAAGATGTTGCGTGGTGTTCTTGCTGAGCAAGGGACTCTCTCTCAATTCTCTTGTCCTGGTGCTCACGCTCAAAATGGCGTGGCTGAGCGCAAGCATCGTCATCTTCTTGAGACGGATCGTGCATTGATGATTGTTGCCTCTCTCCCGCCTCATTTTTGGGCTGAGGCCGTCTCCACCTCCACCTATCTCATCAATTTCCAACCTTTCGCTGCTCTACAGGGTGGTGTTCCTTTCGAGCGTCTTTTTGATCGTTCTCCCGATTATTCGATGCTTCGCTTGTTTGGTTGTGTCTGTTATGTTCTTTTTGCCCCCCGCGAACGCATCAAACTGACCGCTCAGTCTGTTGAGTGTGTCTTCTTAGGCTATAGTAATGAGCATAAGGGCTATCGTTGTTGGGATTCTATCGGTCGTCGGAAGCGTATCTCTCGGGATGTGACTTTCGATGAGTCTCGTCCCTTCTACCCACACCCATCTTCCTCGACTTTTTCAGTGAAGGATATCTCTTTCCTCACTTTTCCTGACACACCTATCACACCCGTCGAGCCTTTGCCTCTTCGTTCCGCTCCCTCTGCTTCTCCACCTCCAGTCGATTTGTCGCCACCATCTTCCACGGTCTCCTCGTCTAGCATGTCACTGGATTCTACATCTTCATCTCGGGTGACTTCTTCGTCGCCACTCCCAGATTCTACATTGGCGATTCCTCCTTCCATTGTTCCATCTTTTCCTCAGTGTTACACTCGTCGTTCGCGTTCTGTGGATGCCTCTGTGGATGTGTCGTCATCCTCGTCTCAGCCTATTTATGGCTTGCGTTCTCGGCCTCTTCCGCCTGTTGATCGTTTTGGATTTTCCACCGCTGGTGCTGCTGTTCTTGAACCAACTACTTATCATCAGGCTATTGTTCATCCTGAATGGCAGTTCGCGATGGCAGAGGAGATCGCTGCTCTTGAACGCACTGGTACATGAGATCTTGTTTCCCTTCCTCCCGGAGTCCGTCCCATCACTTGTAAATGGGTCTACAAGGTTAAGACTGGCTCCGATGGTTCTCTTGAGCGTCACAAAGCTCGTCTTGTGGCTTGTGGATTTCAGCAGGAGCATGGTCGTGATTATGACGAGACTTTTGCTCATGTGCCTCATATGACCAGTGTTCGTACACTTCTTGCCGTGGCCTCTACACGTCACTGGTCTATCTCTCAACTTGATGTTAAGAATGCTTTTCTTAATGGTGAGCTGCGTGAGGAGGTGTACATGCAGCCACCACCTGGGCATTCTGTTCCTGATGGCATGTTATGTCGTCTTCGTCGCTCTCTCTATGGCCTTAAGCAAGCCCCCCGCGCTTGGTTTGAGCGTTTTGCCTCTGTGGTGACTGCCGCTGGTTTTTCACCCAGTGTTCATGATCCAGCATTGTTTATTCACATTTCTCCTCTTGGTCGGATTCTTCTTCTTCTCTATGTTGATGACATGGTCATCACTGGAGATGACCCCGAGTATATTGCCGTTGTTAAGGCCCGTCTTAATGAGCAGTTCCTTATGTCTGATCTTGGACCTCTTCTCTACTTTCTTGGGATTGAAGTTTCTTCTACCTTTGATGGCTTCTTTATATCCTAGGAAAAGTATATCCAGGATCTTCTTGCTCGTGCTGCTCTTACTGATGAGCGCATTGTTGAGACTCCTATGGAGCTCAATGTTCACCTCTGTGCTACTGATGGTGATCCTCTGCCTGACCCGACGCGTTATCGTCATCTTGTTGGCAGTCTTGTTTACCTATCTGTCACTCGTCCGGATATCTCTTAGCCGGTTCATATTCTGAGTCAGTTTGTCTCTGCTCCCACATCGGTTCACTATAGTCATCTCCTCCGTGTTCTCCGATATCTTCGGGGCACGATCTCTCACCGTCTATTCTTTCCTCGCTCCAATTCCTTACAGCTTCAGGCCTATTCGGATGCTACATGGGCTAGTGATCCTTCAGATCGCCGCTCACTTTCTGCTTACTGTGTTTTTCTTGGTGGTTCACTCATTTGCCTGGAAGACGAAGAAACAAGTTGCAGTTTCCCGTTCGAGTGCAGAGGCTGAGTTGCGAGCAATGGCTCTTTTGACGGCAGAGGTGACTTGGTTACGGTGGTTACTTCAGGATTTTGGTGTTTCTGTCACTACACCGACTCTGCTCTTATCTGACAGTACAGGTGCTATTAGCATTGCGCGCGACCCTGTGAAGCATGAGCTCACCAAGCATATTGGCGTTGATGCTTTCTATGTGCGCGCTGCTATGCAGGATCAGGTTATTGCTCTTCAGTACGTGCCTTCCGAGTTACAGTTGGCGGATTTCGTGACGAAGGCCCAGACTAGAGCACAACATGGTTTTTATCTCTCCAAACTCAGTGTTGTTCATCCACCATGAGTTTGAGGGGGGTGTTAGAGTTATAATATAAGTCATGTACCCTTTTGTATTTATCCCAATATATAAGGGGTTTCCTGCATATAGTCCACCACCTATACATGTATATATACCGGCCTATGGCCTCATGGGAATACAAGTTGCTTATTCCTAACAGGTACGTGGGCTAGTGATCCTTCAGTTCGCCGTTCACTTTCTGCTTACTATGTTTTCTTGGTGGTTCTCTCATTCCTTGGAAGACGAAGAAACATACCGCGGTTTCCCGTTCGAGTGCAGAGGATGAGTTGCGAGAGATGGCTCTTTTGACGACAGAGGTGACTTGGTTATGGTGGTTACTTCAGGATTTTGGTGTTTTTGTCACTACACCTACTCTGCTCTTATCTGACAGCACAGGTGCTATTAGCATTGCGCGCGATCTGTAAAGCATGAGCTCACCAAGCACATTGGTGTTGATGCTTTCTATGTGCGTGCTGGTGTGCGGGATCAGGTTATTGCTCTTCAGTATGTGTCTTCCGAGTTACAGTTGACGGATTTCCTGACGAAGGCCCAGACTAGAGCGCAACATGGCTTTTATCTCTCCAAACTCAATGTTGTTCATCCACCATGAGTTTGAGGGGGGTGTTAGAGTATATATTATATAGCCATGTACTCTTTCGTACTTATCCCATTGTATAAGGGGTTTCCTGCATATAGTCCACACCTGTACATGTATATATATCGGCCTATGGCCTCATGGGAATACAAGTTGCATATTTCCTAACAAAACTTAATTATGGAATGAGCTGGGTTAGTTTACTGTAAGCTAAAACAACCATTTTCAGCTCAAGATGTGTTAATTTTGTGATGGAACATATCATCTTCACTCATCTTACTAGCGCATGTTGCAATCAATTCTTATAAAGCCACCTATTGGAATGTATAAATCACACGTCCTACCAACGCTTACTGTCTTCCAGTAATGCATGTATGCATTGCTAAAGGGATGTCCGCGTTGTAGTGATTGTAGCAGACTAGCAGTTATAACAAGCATACCTCATAGGTTTTCCAACTAAAATCAGGTTTAGATCCTCGAGTTTGACCTTCAGGGCATGGGCCTCTTTAGGTGGTAAAGCTTTGATTGTAGCCTCCAAAACTTCAGTGGCGAAACGTTTGGCAGCCCGTATAATAGTTGGTTTCAGCCTGACAATTAAGAAATACAAGAACATAAGCCCTCAAAGATAAACATTGCCAAAGAATCACTATGCTGCCTATTTCTGCATGTGGTCAATTGCATTTATAGTAGAATACTTGTGTGACATTGGATATAAATTAAGAAATGGTTTTCTTCTTAGGATCTATTAAGTCAGGATGCGAACAATTAACCACAGCAACTTGAACAAATTTTGACCTTAGTAAAGAGATCATGCGCACAGATAATCACCTATAAAAAAGCATGCAAGACATTGAATGTATTTTACTTTACTTTCGGAGAGAGAATTATTGATAACAAAAACATGTCATCAGTAAATATGGACAAATCATTTAATTCCACTTTCTTTCTACATCCATCAATGAATTGACTTATTTGTTTGATAACTAACATATGAACGCCTTGTAACATTCCTAACTTCAGCTTTTTACCCCATGTATCAGATCCATATTAAGTACAGAAATCCCAAAACAATTATTAGTGCAACATCAAAATAGAGTAGATACTCATTATCGGTTGAACTGGAAAAACATTTGTTCCAAAACTCTCACATTGTTGAGTAAATGACATTGCCATTTGGATGTCATGCCACTCAAGTACCAAATCATAAATCTTGGTATTTCTTCAGATTACGTGGAAGATAGCTACTCCCTCCGTCCCATAATATAAGATGTTACTACATCTGATATGCTCACAAATTGGATGTAACAACATCTTGTATTATGGGACAGAGGGAGTATTAGATAAAAATGAAGCAACTAATTTTAACAAATATGTATATTACAGAAAAATACTGAATATGAGATCTAGACATGCAGCAAATGAAAACAAAGACCTAAGCATTGGCTAAAAACAACGCATACATTGGTTGATGGCATATATCATTGCTGAGGCACAAGCCACATAACCAAGAAGTGTGATTTCTGGAACCAACATATTTACTTGCTTTTATTTTCACCTAAAAATAGCTAATGCTACATGTAAGGCCAAGTGAAACTATATAAAAATGATTTATCATTAAAAGTTCAAAGATAATGGCATGTGCAATCTCAACAGGAAACTAAAATTCACATGAAAAGAACTGGTCATTGCTTAGTTAGTGGTGTGCATGCACCCAGTTTGTCCACATTCGGGAACCCATGCTTATCTTCAATATAAAATCTCATGAAAGATACAAACTGTGAATTGACCTTCATGCTTTGAGCCAAAACAATATCCTACAGCCCATATATGCAAGCACATTAGATTTTTTTTGAACCGTAGATATTTCACATCAGATTGGATAAGAAAACTGTAGATACTTCACATTAGAAAAATAGACTGAATTAATAGGCATGCACTTCCATTATACTCCCTCCGTCCTATAGCTTAGCTCAAATACTGACCAGATTGATAAATCTTCCTCAAACGCATTAAACAAATACAGATTTCGATTCCCAGTAAAAAATATATAGAATAAAAAATATGGGACAAGAGATAAATCCACTCAGTTTCAAAGTTGGTACAGCCCAAAAACACCATTCCTTTTGGTTCGCACAACCAAAGAAATATTTTGAAGTACCACGGTATGATACCAAAGAGGAAAAGAGATTAATAACACTGCTTCTAACTGATGGAGCCATCAGCTCTCACCGGTACATTTTATGCGGCCTCAAGAAAATCATGGATAAAAGATGGCTTTAGCCGAACAAATCGAGGCCCCTAATCTTAAACAAAAATATTGCATTACATAGAAAGGCTTAGAATCGATATTAGGTGATTCTCGGCATCATCTGGCCAGGAGAAGGAGGGCTGTGGCACTTGCTACTAGTGATTGGATCATACCGGAGGGAGACATAGTGAGTACTGAACGATGGCCACTGGATCCGAGTTGAGCACAATAGAATGCATGTGCTGCTCGAGAGAATATGGTGCCAGTGGTTTGAGGGAAGAGCTGAGTACTTAATTTTCTACCAGAACTGTGTAGTTGACGGATGGTACGGATCTCAGAGAGGAAAAGAGATTATTAGTGCCTTATTTCGTGAGAACTAATGTGTAGCTTCAAACAGCGCCTCCAAAGTAAATATAAGATGCTCAAGACCTGCAGAAAAGGTGAAAGTGCTTGTTCAAGAATGTGAGGAAGGTAGTACCACTCATAATCATTGCAGATCTTCATGGCTAATCGCTTATCCTGCTTGCACAGATGTGAATACTGGATACAGAGGCACCCACGGCCAACCAGGGACATTGCTTCTCCATCATAGAAAGCCTTGGTATCTCCTTGCACAGTAAACCTAATTAATTGAATTGTGTTCAGGATCAAAATGAATGAATGCACAGAAAAATATGATACGATATGATAATTGGGCATAGAAGAAAGATACTCTTTTAGGAATGTATAGCAGAAGTCTTCAATATTTTCACGGCTTTCTCCTTCAGCTATGGGAAGATATGATGCACTTGATGTGCCTGCCTCAATATTCTTAGCAGGCTACACGAAAAAAAATAGTACGATTCAGTAAAGTATGCAGGCAACAGGTTGTAGATGCTAACAACAAATTTTTCAAACTATAGGCTCTAGTTGATTAGACCAAAGAGTTAAAAACCAGAAGAAAAAAACGTACAACATAAAATGTTTGCATACTACTACTTTATTTCTTAAGAAAACAAACGATGCAACCTGAAAAGTGATAGCTACCACCAGAATTACCAGAAAGAACTTGAAAGAAAAAGAAACATTTCCTATACAAATGTTCTGAAGGCCTAGCCATAGATATTAATATGTTTGCACACTACATGGTTCTAGAAAGGTTCAAATAGTGTTCTTGTACATAAATTTGAGCATGCAGTAGTATACAGGCACAAATGTTCTATATATATTTCTATCAGCATACATAAGCAAATATGTTGCACAAACATTTTAATAGAAACAGATAATGTGATTAGGAGTGGTGACTTAAAAAAAGGAAATAGCGTGATTCAGTAAGACCTTATTCTTAAGATCAATATGAAAATAAGCCATTAAACTAAAATTCTCACATTTAAGTTATGCACGAGCTCACTTCCATCGGCAGTACAGCCCTACAAGAAAAAATAATTGATTTCATAAGAACTGATTTTACTGCCCATATAAAAATAGTCATTAAGCTAAATATTACCTCTGTGGTATGCACAACTTCATTTTCAGAAGCTGTAGTATCCTACAAGAAAGAAAGGAGGTGATTCCATTTCAGTAAGACCCGGCTCATACTGCCCATATGAAAAGAAGTTACTAAGCTAAAGTCTCACATTAATTTTATGCATGAGTCCGCTTTCTTCAGCTGCTGCCGAGGAAGATGGGTCTTCAGAATTTTGTGCAATAGCTTTGAGGACGAGATTTATATTCAGTTCAAGTTCCTTGATTACCGCAGCAACATTGCCCTTGGTCTCGACCTTAGCCCGCTCTTCAATGTTGAGGATCTTGCCTTCTTTCTCTAGCTGCTCCAGTCTCTCTATCGCTGTCTTCTTCTTGGTAAATACATTCAGGCGCTTTGACAATACTGGGATGATTGACTTTTCAGACTTCCCCTCAACTGCAATGTTGGTTCCAGGACCTGTCGTAAAGAATAGACAGATGACATGAGTGTTAAAATGATTAACTGTTCGATTGATCTACATATAATGAACAGAAACGCATAATATTGCAGTGCCTCAAGTACAACCATTTTTTTCTTCCAATCTTTCAATTTTGTCCACATTAAGATGACAATGTTGCTCCCCAAAGACAGCTTCGGTTCCTGCTGTTAAAATAATAGAAATAGTTGCATCAAATTCAATTTGTTGGCTGTTCTGAAAATGCATAATCGACATAAGTTCAGCAGCAAGATAATAATAGGTGATCAATTGGTTGGCTATTCATAATCGACATATGTTCAGCAGCAAGATAATAACAGATGATCAATTGGTTGGCTGTTCATAATCGACATCAGTTTAGCAGCAAGATAATAAGAGGTAATACATTGGTGGGCTGTTCTGAGAACACATAATCGACATAAGTTCAGCATCAAAATAATAAGAGATAATACATTGGTTGGCTGTTCTGAGAACACATAATCGACAGAAGTTCTCAGCATCAAGAATACTAATACATTGGTTGGTTGTTCTGAGAACACATAATCGACATAAGTTCTCAGCATCAAGATAATAAGAAATAATCAATTGGTTGGCTGTCCTGAGAACACATTGTCAGGACCTCCACTATCTGGAAATACAGGATACTGAAGAAATGGACAGCGACATCGAAGGAAGCAGCAACGGTGCGAACCAGTACAGTGACTGGAGATCGGACCACCAAGATGGATTCACTTAAGAAGAACAACGGCTCTGGTAAACGACCGTTACTGTCACATTTCCAGCACGGCTACCTGCCCATCGTTATGTGCTCCATCAGAGCCTCGCCATCCACCTGCTACTATATCTATGGCGAACAGGGCATCTTCCCCTTCTCCAAGTTGTAATAGATAGCTGGCTTAGAACCCTAGAAACTACTTGGTAGATGAGGTTGATCCTCATGACTGTATCCCGTTTTATCTTCCACTGTTAATGACATGTTCAACTACCTGAAGGAGTTGGAAACTAAAATTACCCACCCACCCAGCCCTCATGGTTCCCCATCTATTAGTCCAGTACAGTAAGTTATTAGAGATCCTGATAAGCAGCAACAAGCAACTGAAATCATACACGAACTTGACAAGCAGTTAAAAAAACAGTTAAGTCAAAACTGCAGAAATTTATGGCAGGAACATCTCAGATCAGGGCACCTGACAAGCAATTGCACCACCCTGACAGGACTAGAGAAGTGGAAACTCAAGTAGAATCGACATAAGTTCAGCATCGACATACACTGGAAACGGTGATGCTTGGAACTTACCGAGCAACCGGCGGGGCGGCCACCTTCTGCCCCAAAGCCCCAGAGGCCACCAGCAAAACCAAAACCCTAGGTCGCAACCCGCGAGAGGCATCCGAGTTAGAGAAGGGAGAAGATACCACCGATCAAACATCTTCTGGCGATGCTACGAGGGGTTAGGAGTTTGCGGACGATGAGAGGTGGTCGAGGTTGTTCGGCGGTCGACGAAGAGCGGCCCTGCGTCGTCCTGCAGGATCCGCCTCTCTGTCTTCACCGGAGCCGTCGACCTCTCCGGCGAAGGAGCGGCCGTGCGGCGGTCGACGAAGAGCGGCCCTGCGTCGTCCTGCAGGATCCGCCTCCCTGTGCCTTCACCGGAGCCGTCGACCTCTCCGGCGAAGGAGCAGCCGTGCGCCGGTCGACGAAGAGCGTCGTCCTGCAGGAGCCGTCGACCTCTCCGGCGAAGGAGCGGCCGTGCGCCGGCTCCGCCTTGGCCTATCTACGTCTCCTCGAGAGACGAGACGGGACGAGAGGGAGGGAACCAACCAAAATTGGGGGAGGTGGGAAGCGACACGGGCTTGCCGCGGCGGCTGGATTTGTTTTTTAGGATCCGCGCCCGCGGACCGCAGCGGCTAGACGAAGAGGAGCGGGTATTTTTTTTATTTTATTTTTTTACGGAAGGAGCGGGTACTTAGTACGGCCTTCACAGGCTGACGGGGGATTCTTGAGCTTGGGCTAGAACTTAGCTCATGTTTGATTTTTCCTTAAAAAAGGTGTTTTATTTTTTTTACTGAAAAAAGGTGATGTTTGATTAGTAAGAGAGATGAAGAGAGATGAACTGAGTGTATATATATTCATCCACACACAGTCACATCTTTATACTATTAAAGGGGATCTGCCGTCGTGATGGTTCGACCACCTTTGATCCCCCACCTCTTTTGATCCCCGCAAGCCCCCTCCCCTTCCACGGTTCCACCCTCGATAAAAAAAATCAGGCATGAAGAAAACTGGAAAACCATCCCACGTTCACATCTATGTTCCGGCAAAAACTGAAACAAGAACCTTGACCCACGGATTGTTAGCCTTCTTCAAGGACCTGCTATATTGCGGTGAGACGGCGGCGCCGCGGGCGACGCTCCCACCATCCAGCGCCATGGTGCGGCTGTAGGGGCCGGACGTTGTGCAGCCATGAAGCGTTCGCCCAGATCGAAGCCGCGGGGCGCGACGGCGGTTCTGCTCGCCCTCCTCCTTCTCTCGCTGGCACTACCCCCCTGTCCGTGCATCTCGTGAGGAGACATCACACATCGCAGATCGCGATGTCTACCCATGGACTACCTCCGTCGCGCCTACATCAAGGCACGCGCACACCGGCAGACCAACTCCACGCACGCACACCTGCAGCCATGGCGACCGGATCGACGTGTGATTCCGAGGTGGAACCACCAAGGAAAGCAACTGTCGCCAGCCTCGTCATTACCCCCTCATATCAAATATGTGATTCTTGATCTTATGATGCAGTGTATGGACTTGCAATTGTGGACTACATGTTGTCCGGACGCCTAGCTATGTGAATTACATGGTAGGTTTGCTCCACCAATGGCAGCATCAAGCAATGCGACAAGCGCTAAGGGAATGGAGTGCACGGACATAGCAACAGTTTCAGAGTGATGTTTGCTTCTCTAGGTAATTTTGTTATTGTATACGTCAGCCTACTCTCTAAGAAACAGTTTTAATCTTTTGGTTTCCAAATAGCTACAAATTCTAATGAATATACACACATATATTATCTGGACTACAAAAAATAGTTTTTTAATTGTTTAAGATAAACATACAAATTAAATGTTCCATTTTCCGCAGCTTGGAGTGTTTAAGGGATTTGTTATAAAATAATTTATCCTGAATTAAAACGAGTGGTCCTTCAATATGCTGCACACACACGTTGGTGAGTTGCATTTTCTTTTCTTCTAAATATGTTCCAGTACGATTGTCCATGGATAAGTATAGCTGCTATTTTAGTTTATATGCTGAGAGTTCATAGTTCCTCTCAGAGATTCAAGGACTGCCTCCATAACCTTGACGACGGACCCTTCCTCCTTTGCCCATGTGGCTGCTCCGCCGCCGCAGAGATGGTGATTTTGCTTTTGTGGCTGAAGTGGCGGCGATGAAGAAGGTCTCCTCGGAGGAAGGGACGGTCAACAACGAGTTCCTCGGCCGCAAGAGCTCCAAAAAGTGTTGCATCTTCCACAAGGAGATGTCGTTCAAAAAGGATTGCAGCGACAACGAAGGCGGCCACCGGAATCTGCGGGGAGGGGGGATAGCTAGGGGACAAGTGCGAGAAGGGCGCTGCTCTTCCTCTACTGTGGGCATGAACACGGCCAGAGACACCACCACTGAGCTCTGCAACATTTCCATATACAGGCCTACAAGGTTTGAACAAAGAAGTCTTACCTGCCACAAAACAAGGTAACATACATTCCCGGCAATCATTTTCTATGAATGTAATGAAAACAAATAATGCATGAGAGAGATATGGAGCTCAGCTCTTCCCTTTGGCAATCTATATGCTTCTCCCAGTAAATCCTTGCATCTTAGAGGCTTAAACCAACGTTCCTTCATGTTTCAATAGATGTTTCCTTTCAAATATTACAGGTCTAAATATTAATAGATTATGAGGCTTTCCTTTTCTGGAACCAACCATTGTTGCATGTAATGAACAGATCTCCACCAATATTAGTCTTGCCATCCCAGCTTGCAAGGGATCAGGGAACAAGTTTTTCACGTTCCACTGCTTACAAGTTGCAAATTGGCCCCTCCTTAGTTACAGTGAAATAAACATCTTCCATCAGCTTTAACAAACACAAAAATGCACCTCTACACAGCCACAGGGAGTTTTCCACGTTCCAGATAGATTGAACTAGCAATTTCATTTAGAAAAATATTTAGAATAATCACATTTTCTTTTGAAATGCTGCCAGCAAACAAAATGTTGCCAGGATAAAAGGGATATGGCAAGTCATCCTGATTTCTTGCTGCACAATTTACATTATTTCCTATTCCCAGGAAAATTCATACAGAACAGAGATGATGTATGCCCAATAAATTACACAATGCAATAATTGTAAATAAGCCAACCAACAGGCTAGAATAACACAGTCATAGGATCATTCCAGATAACATAATTTACTACAGAGAAATGTCCCAATCTTTAAATATTCTTTGGATTTAATTGCTAATGGTAAGCTGGCTTAGATTTTCAGCTTTAGACTCTATATAAGCATGCATTAGCCATTAGATTATCGTTAGGCCGCTTCTTGTTTTTGTTCGGACTTCGGAGTACAAAATCTATTTTTTTGTGATGGTGGTCCAAAGAACTCCAATACATAGTTCTGAGAAAAAAATGAACTAATTATTTTATGTGTTCCTTTCCATAATTGAATGTCATTTGTACTGTAGATTTCTCATACTGTACCTGTAGATCAGTTTGCCTCGAATTTTCTCCTTGATTCAATTTTAATGTGTTCTACTCTACACAGGTAAAGTTGCCTACATAGAGCTTTTCCTTCTCCGTTCAGTTTACCAAACTATTTCTATGTTCTGATCAGTGGAAAGCACCCTCTCAAACTTGGATGTGAGTATAGCATGTTGCTCTATTGAAATACTAAGGGAAACATTTCAAAGCCACTCTCCCAAAAACCTGGATATGAGGCTTCTATACCTTCTTTTTCTTTTTCCCTTTTTTTCATGCCTCTTTTTCTCTTCCTATAATCTTAGTTATTGTTCTGCAGGTTTCCTGATTTATTGTTACATCTTTGTGGTGATCTGTTATATGATATTTACTTTTTCCCCCACTTCCATCCTAGAAGATATAAGCATAACACATATTTCATTTCTTTTCATCATGCTTCAGAAAATTCTTCAATGATGCTTGCCGAGACAAAGGTCAAGAATAGCATTGAAAGTGAAGTCCACAAGTTGTAAATGGAGGTGATAAAAGAAATGCATTTTTCGTATGTTATGTTTAGAGCTACATGCTTACCATGTTATGTAAGTTCGTAAAATATAATCTGATAAAAGAAATGCATCTTTCGTATGTTATGTTTAGAGCTACATGCTTACCATGTTATGTAAGTTCGTAAAATATAACCTGGTAAAAGAAATGCATTTTTCGTATGTTAGTGTGAAGGGGTAGATTAACATTGCTTATTTCTAGAAACTTCTACGCAATTGAACTTCTGTTTTTAACATTTCCTTAGAGAAATGCCATAAGCAAAGATAGTTGACCAATTCTATATAGTGAAGTAAGTATAGTTCCAAATTCAGCATTATATTTATATATGGTGCAAGAAAAAACTAGGATAAAATAGAGGCGCACAACCTACACTTATCTCTTACCATTTGCATCACCTGCATGTAAGTAGCTGATTGCAAGGATGTTGGTTAAGGAGATAAATGACTACTAAGGAGTTTTATTTGTGTGCCTATATGTTATTTGCTATCCCGTGGCAATGCACGTGCATTCAGCTAATAATATGAAGTGGGGAACCCTCAAGTGATTAACACACCGAACAACCGTGTACTAATTAATTTAATGAAATGGAACATAATCCAACGAAACCGGCTACAAAATATTTGATGGACTAATTAATTGAATTGAATAAGTGCTTACACAGAAGGCATCATGAAATAGATTGGATAAAGGCAAATAAAACAAAATAAGGCACGACGAATATAAGAGAGCGACAAGGGAATAAAGCCACATGACGACGGTAGTTTGTGTCTGGATAGGATAATTTTCAGCGTTGAACCATCTAAATTTACTTTGGTTACACATGTGGTTTAGTCGGCCTGGATCTTTGTAAAAGATTCTATCGGAACCTTGCTATACGAAGACATGAAATCCTATCCATTACGGGTTATTCTTGCGTGTTATGGATAACTAGACTCGAGAATCCTTACCATGCACATCCACACTGCATAAGAATAAGCAGCGCTAACATGAACTTTTTATCAGACACTTTTTTTTTTCAAACTTTACTATGGGCAACGAAGTGGGATTTTTCCCTTTGTCTACCACTCCCACTCAAGCATCTTTTCAAAGGAACAAACTAAATCAATCTACTACTCCCTCCGTCTCAAAATAAGTGTCTTAATTTTGTACTAGCTCTAATACATAGTTATACTACTATGTTTGAGACACTTATTTTGGGACGGAGGGAGTATTTCAGAGTTTATATACTGTTAAGCTATACATTCTGTCTCGGTGGTCTCTCTATGTTATCTTATGATGCAAGTCCTTTTCAGTGAAAAGATAGCCATGAAGTGGAGCAAAAAGGAGAAATAACTGGATAGGAAGCACACGAGCATGGTTCCGTGCTAGCAATTCAACGTGCACGAATGAAGTAGCAGCAAAAAATGAACGAACTGGAATATAAAACGGAAAGAAATTCTCAAAACAAAAAAGGAACAAAAAATACATTAAAATAAAAAATAACGGCCCAGTAAAAAACACGAAGCCCGTTTCTTGAGATGTATTTTCAATACCAGAAATGGGCCTACCCACTACAAACAGAAGAAACGGGCCCATCAGAAATTGGAAGCCTGGTTAGAAAACTCTGTACGTTGACACAACAACTCAACAACAATGGGCCGGGGAAAAAAATGAAAATCAAAATTACAAAAATATATCAGAGCCAGGTTTCGATCCTGGGACCTGTGGGTTATGGGCCCACCACGCTTCCGCTGCGCCACTCTGATTTTCATGTCAATGTTACTATTTCTTTGTTAATAATTCCCTTGAAGGGGTGATAGGATCCTTGTTGGTACTACAACTACATTTGTTGCTGATTTGAATTCTAATTCACGCACTCCTACTCATCAGCACACCTCCACTTGTTACATCCTTTTATTTTCTTTTAACTGCGCATTCATCCTGCCTATCACCGGTGAATATCGATCGATGCACTCTTATGTATTCCCTCCGCTATAATATAGCACGCGCATGGGTTTTTTAAAGAGTACAAATGCACAAACTTTGATCAAGTTTTTAGGAAAAAAAATATGTATCTACAATACTAAATATGCAATATAGACAATATATTCCGTGATGAATCTGATGGTATTTACTTGATATTGTTGACGTCGATATTTTTTATTAGCATGGCTAAAGTTTACCAAATCTGACTTAAAATAAATCTAATACACGCTATATTTTCGGACAGAGAGAGTAATTGTTCAAAACATTTACTTCTGATTAATAACGGTCTGTTAGGTATTTCTTAATACATGGTACTAGCTCATGTTTTGCGGTCCCAATAACAAAGAAAGTTGTCATTGTTTAGTAGCCATGTGGACGACCTGACGCGGACGACGGGTCAGCAGCTCCAAAGAGGAGTGGGTTGCCCACGAAGCTCCTAGTATATATACAAGGGGAAGCCACACGTATTGTTACAACAGAACCGGAGAGCATGCCGGTCGTGGATACATGGGCGTAGGCGTGGCGAGTGGAGACGAGGTCGCCGTAGGACCAGGCCTAGGCCGTTGCGCTCGTGGATGAGGATGCATGTAACGGTTCCAACACCCCCCCCCCTAGCCGAAGCGCGGTGATCACCGACGTTGAGGCTGGAGCAAAAGTCGACGAAGACGCTTGTAGGCAACCCCTTGGTGAAGATGTCGGCGAACTGCGACGCGGTCGGCACATGCAAGACACGTACTTCACCGAGAGAGACTCGCTCCCGAACGAAGTGAAGGTCGGTCTCGATGTGCTTCGCGCGCTGATGTTGGACGGGGTTGCTGGACATGTACATGACATTGATGTTGTCGCAGTAGACGATGGTGGCCCACGACGGTTGGTGGCCGAGCTCGACGAGTAGTTGGCGAAGCCAGGACGCCTCTGCAACGGCGTTGGCAATGCCCCGGTACTCCGCCTCCGCACTGGAGCGAGAGACGGTAGTCTGCCGCTTCGAGGACCAGCTGACGAGGTTGGAGCCGAGGTAGACGGCAAAACCGGACGTAGACTTGCGGGTGTCGGGGCAGCCCGTCCAGTCCGCGTCGGAATAGGCAGTCAGGTCGGCGGAGGTGGAGAAGAGGAAGTGCAAGCCGAGGTGGGTGGTTCCACGAACATACCAAAGGATCCGCTTGATCAGCTCATAATGGGCATCCCGAGGGGCATGCATGAAGAGGCAACATTGTTGCACGGCATAAGCGAGATCGGGACGGGTGAGGGTGAGGTACTCGAGGGCGCCAGCAAGACTGTGGTATAAGGGGGGTCGTGGAAGGCAGGACCGTCGGTGGCGGAGAGCTTGGAGGTGGTGTCGACGGGCGTGGAGACAGGCTTGCAGTTGAGCATGCCGACGCGATCCAAGATCTCAAGGGCATACTGCTCCTGGGAGAGATGGAGGCCGGTGGAGGTGTGCTGTACATTAATGCCAAGGAAGTGGTGGAGAGAGCCCATGTCCGTCAGAGAGAACTCACGATGTAGGGATGTTATGATGGACTGGAGGAAGGCGGGGGAACTAGCGGCGAGGAGGATATCATGGACGTACAGAAGCAGGTATGCTGTGTCGAGGCCCCGATGAAGGGAGAAGAGGGAGGAATCCGTCTTGGAAGCCTGGAAGCCGAGGGTGGACAGGTACGAGGTGAATCGGGCAAACCACGCCCGCGGCGCCTGCTTGAGCCCGTAGAGCGATCGGTTGAGACGACACACGTCCCGTGGGCGAGCCCTGTCGATGAAGCCGGCAGGCTGCACGCTATACACCGTCTCGGCGAGATGCCCATGGAGGAAGGCATTCTTGACATCGAGTTGATGGATAGGCCACGAGCTGGTGGTGGCGAGGCTGAGGACGACACGAACGGTGGCTGGCTTGACAACGGGACTGAATGTCTCGCCATAGTCCACCCCAGCCTGTTGGGTGAAGCCACGGAGAACCCAACGGGCCTTGTACCGTGCCAACGTGCCGTCGGTGTTGAATTTGTGCCAAACAATCCATTTGCCGCTGACCACATTAGCACCTGCAGGACGAGAGACCAACGACCAAGTGTCATTCCTCAACAACGCATTATACTCATCAAGCATAGCAGCGGCCCAGTTAGGATCATGCAATGCAGGGCGGTATGAGGAAGGAATGGGGCTGATAGACGGTGTCACCGATAGACTAACAAGGTGTTTGGGAAGGGAGAAATCGGACTTGGACCGGGTGTGCATGGGGTGCAAGTTCGTGGGTGGTTGTACCGGGACGACACATTTGGGGAGGGGCGGCCGAGCGAGTGGAACAGGATTGGTTGGCGCGGGATCTGGCACGGAATTAGGGGAAGCTAGCGCGGGAGCGGGCGCAGAATCGGAGGTGGATGTGTGATCCGGGCAGGGCGATGACTGAGGCAAGGCGGGATCAGAGGTGGGCACGCGAACTTGGGCGAAAGCGGGGCGCGAGCTGGATAGGTGGCGTCCGGTGAAAGGAAGGGTGGTGTGGCCCAGGCGAGAGCGGGGCACGGGGAGTCGTGGGTTGGTGGGTTGTTGGCTGGCGCGCGGTGTGATGAGTGGAGGCGCGGATCCCGGGGCGTACGAGGTAGGTACGGGGGGCGGGAAAGGCGCGACAGGAGCTGGCGGGCCAGGGCCCAGATCAGGTGTGGAGGGAGACAGAGGGCTCGGCTGTGGCGAATGGAAATTTGTTTTCGTCAAAAATGACATGCCTGGAGATGTAAACGCGTGGAGTGCGTAGGTCCACGCAGTGGTAGCCTTTGTGCTCGAGGGGAGAGCCAAGGTGGACGCAGGGAGTAGAGCGGGGGGGCGAGTTTGTGGGGTGCGAGGTGTGTGAGGTTTGGAAAACAGAGACACCCAAAAACTCATAGGTGATCGTATGTGGGGTGGTGGCCATGGAGAAGAAAGTAGGTGGTGTTTTTGTTGTCAGTGGAAGAGGGTCGCCGGTTGATTAGGTGGTTGGCGGTGTGGAGGGCTTCCACCCAATATGGGGGTGGCATGTGTGCATGGATGAGGAGGGTGCGAAGAACATCATTGGTGGTGCGGAGGAGGCGTTCAGCCTTGTCGTTCTGAGACGACGTGTGGGGGCACGAGAGGCGAAGGGAAACGCCGAGGCGAGAGAAGTGTTCGCGGAGGGCGTGAGAGAGAAATTCCCCGCCGTTGTTGCACTGCACACATTTAATGACATGGCTATGTTGGGTTAGAACGTAGGAGAAAAAGCGTTGGAGGGTGACGGCAGTGTCACTTTTGTGGCGTAGAGGAAATGCCCACGAGTAGTGAGTGTAATCGTCAAGCACAATAAGATAGTATTGGTAGCCGGAAAAACTACACACGGGAGAAGTCCACAAATCACATTGAATAAGCTGAAACGACTCAGTGGTATGAGAGGTGGAGGTGGGAAAAGGTAAACGTGGCTGCTTGCCAATCATGCAAGATTCACATACATGAGAACCTTGAGTGTTATTACATGAATCGAGAAAGTTGGTAGCTAAAATGGAAAGGGAAGCGCGGCCGGGATGTCCAAGGCGCAAGTGCCACAAATCGCCGTTGCTGGAGACCGAGAGGACCTGAGGGCCGCCATTATTAGAGAAGAATGGGTATAAATCGCCGGAGCTACTGGATCTCATGAGAACCTTTCCCGTGGCCATGTCCTTCACAGAGAAACCAAAAAGGTCAAAAGAGACAATGCACCAATTATCACGTGTAAAACGGCGTACGGAAATAAGGTTTTGGATAATGCCGGGGGAGATGAGAATGTTGTGGAGATGGAAGGGGGGAAGAGAGGTGGAGCCACATGCAATGATAGGGAGCTCGGAGCCATCGCCGACTGTTACGCGAGATGGATAATACGATGAAGGGGAGACAGTGGTGAGGGTACCTGACGAGCCAACAACGTGCGAGGTGGCTCCAGTGTCCATGTACCATTCGGAACCGGAGGGAGGCTGCTGCACTTGCATGTTGGTGAGCTGGGACAGGAGGGCTTGTCGATCCCACTGCAGCGAGGAGGAGATCGAGCCGACGACGGGGTAGGCCTCGTGCGGAGCGCTTGGGCGAGGGCCGAGGACCCCCGCGGCGTTCGGCGGCGTCCAGGGAGACCGCCACTGCTGCGGGGTGGGCATCGGGGCGCCGAAGGGAGCGAAGTAACCCATCCAGGGCCAGGGCCGACCCTGAGGGGGGGGGGGGCAGAGGGGGCGACCTCCCCGGGCCCCCAATTTCAAGGGGCCCCGTCCCGGCTATGCAGAAGTTCGGTTTGCCCATGGCTTAAAGAAAAAATAAGCTTGTCCTCGCCATAACCATATTGTGAATTTTATCTTTGCTAATTAAGTAAATTCTCTTTGCATACATGATGCTTACCTTGCACGTTCAATATTGGATGTAATATTTGTTTTTGCTATGTTTGTTTCTATGCCTTTTCAAAATTCATGTCTTGTAGCGAAAAAATGAGAAGGAAAAAACATGGAGATGACTTGGTAGAATCATAGATAGAAGCTACTGGCAATTCTTTTCAGCACCAGTACTGGTCTATCAATCAAACCAAATGAGTTGGCGATAATTATTGTAGAGGAAGACAAACCAAGTAAATAAAATTCTAAATTAATCTGAACAAGAAGAAGATGTTGACATCAACACATGAAATAACAATTTATGTGGCTCTGATGTTTGTTTATTATTGTTATGTTGTTTACATTAAGGGGGCCCTGAGTTTCAGTTCCCGCCCCAGGCCCCCAAAATCTCAGGACCGGCCCTGTCCAGGGCTGTTGCGCTGGTTGGCCACGACCACCAGTGGAGCTGGAGGAGGCACCAAGGTGCCCGCGTCCACGACCGCGGCCGCGGCCGCGTCCGCCACGCTGACGATCACCGAAGGGGTTCATGGCGGGGCCGCCGGTGGCAGGCGCCTTACCCTTGTCGGACGAGGAAGGAGGGGTGCCGAATGAAGGCCCGCCGGCATGGTTGATGGTGAGGGCCGTGACGCCCGACGCGCGTTCGCGTTCCGTGACGGAGATCTCCTCGAGGAGCAGGCGAGACCTGCCCTGGAGGAAGGTGGGGAAGGGTTGTTGCATCGGCAGCAGAGTCGACATGACGTGGAAGCGGCGACTGAGCCCGCAGATGAGTTGGAGCGTGAGAGACCGATTCGAGACCGGTTTGCTGACGTCGGCAAGGGCGGAGGCGAGCTGCTGAAGACGGCGGCGGTACTGGGCGATTGTCATGTCGCCCTGCATCGTCGCGCGGAAGTCGGCGCCGATGTGGATGGCGCGACCGGCGGCGTTGTCGAGGAAGAACACCTCGAGCTGCTGCCAGATGTGGAAGGCCGTAGCTGCCGGCATTTGGACAGTGTCGTAGAGCTCGTCGAAGATCGTCCCGTACATCCAGAGGACGGTCGTGATGTCGTCGTTGCGCCAGACGACGTCCTCATGCAGCGGCTCCGCCTCCTCCAGCACGTGGTCCTCGACGCGGTACTTGCACAATACGTACCAGAGGAGGTTGCGTCACTTGGAGTAATTTCCGGAGTCGAGCGAGAGCTTGAACGGGATGTACGAGGTGATGTTGATGTGGTCCATGGAAGGGAGAGGCGCCGGGGGAACCTGAGGTGGGCGGAGCGCGATGATGTCGGTGTGGGGATGGGCGACACGAAGGGGGGGCACCATGGGTGCAGCGGGAGGCCGGCGTAGAGCGTGGACGTTTGGCAACAGAGGCGCCGGAGCGACTGGGGGGCCGGCGCAGGGTGGGGGGCGACTTCCGACAGGATGATGACGGCGTCGGCGTCCCCGAAGGAGCGAGTCCGGCGAAGGGGGCGACGGATGCTCATGGTGAGAGGAGGATCGAACCTATCTGATACCAAGTAAGAGAGATGAAGAGAGATGAACTCAGTGTATATCTATTCATCCACACACAGTCACATATATATATATATATATACAAGTGGAAGGCACACGTATTGTTACAACAGAATCGGAGAGCATGTCCGTCGTCGCTACGTGGGCGTGGCGAGTGGAGGCGAGGTCGCCGTAGGACCAGGGCCAACGGCTCCTGGATGAGGATGCATGTAACGGTTCCAACATGATTGATTGAGCTTATCTTTTTGTTCTTTTTTTTCAAAAATAAAGAGGATTTCCAACCCATCCATTACCTACAACCGCATGCCTTATTATTCTGTAACTGCTTGGATATGTCAGCCTCGCAAGCACCCTTTGTAAGACACTGAACAAGCCTACAATCATGGTGTTTTGCAGGATAATACCAGCGCAAGCTGGTAAAACGGCCTTTGCAGCGCACACAATAAACGAAAAAAAAAACATGACGTTCATATGAATTCCAGATTCTCGTATTCTTCCCACTTGAAGCTGTCCTCAAACTTCAGTTTATAATCATCAAACAGCACCTACCCAAACATCAGTATATTGGAGCGACAATTCAAAATTACACGCACAGGATCCTAGTGCACAACCGTTGACAGGAAAACACAACTGCAACTCATTTGCAGATATTGACCAGAACAACACAGCAAATTCATAAATGGCTTAGCCACAGCATTGAGACTAAAAGTGTGCAGCAGTACCAATCCACACTAGTACTTCACGACCTTGACATTACAGTATAGCACAACAACACTTTGACAATATGACATAAGTAAAGCAGCAACACTGACAGACATAACATGACAGTCAAGAAGACTGTTTCAGTAAAACTAAAAAAGGAGCATAACATAAGTAAGCCATCAAACATAATCCTGAAACAGGAGTAGAATCAGCAAGACAGGGAGGAGAGGGTGATCTTGTTGATGAGCACCACCAATCTCATGTTCACAAACTTCTTAGGCTGCTTGCTTTGACTCTGCAGAGACGGCAAACCAGAACCAATTGTAATCAGATTCCTATAGGTTGCAAATATAATTTTATATATGCATAAAATTGCTCTGCCACTACCAGGATAGAATACAATACACACTTGACAGCAGAGAAAAACAAAGAAGACGATACTTCAACAAGGCAGACAAGAGAAATGCAGTTTTGCATCGGGTGGCTGTACAAACTGCAGATAATATCTTATGATAAAACGAACTTTGTATTTACTGTGTAGCACTAGTACAGAAAAGGTTCTGAAAAAAGAACAGAACATGTCATAGCTTGACTACTTACGTCTGACCCCTTCAAAACAAATCCTACCGACTTATATCTGACGGATACTCAAAATGGACAATGTTTTTCACCACACGCTTTAAAACAAAAGTCAACTTGATTTAACTATTTAAGACGTTGTATATCATGTCATTTGAAAGGGCGAAAACTGTCGTACTTATGTACTCCCTTTGTTCCTGAATATAAGTCTTTCTAGAGATTTCACTATGGGCTACATACGGATGTATATATAGACATATTTTTAAGTGTAGATTCACTTATTTTGCTCCGTATGTAGTCCATAGTAGTATCTCTAAAAAAACTTATATTTAGGAATGGAGGAAGTAGAACAGTTATCAAATGCAGTGTTTATGAACTCCCAGCTACAGAGAAATAATCTTAACAGCGGACCATTAGTAGAGGTCCCACATGATAATGTTACAGTTTTACTTCATTGCAATGCATACAGCTAACAGTTTTGTTTTAAATGGGACTATCAACACTCTGACCGTCACATAGCAAGAGTGAAGCTACTTACTGTTTGTCAAGCTTTCTGCTTGCCTCGTCTTGAAACCTGGACCCAGCTTGAGTCAGCAGCATTACTTTTGTATATGGCACCTGCTTGGGTGTCGGCATTACTTTTGTATATGCCACCTGCTTTGGTGATACGGTCCGTGCTTGATTCAGCAGCCTTCCCTTTGTACATGTTGTCAATAGGTTTCAAAGCTATGCGACTGCCTCCTTGTGGAATTCCATCTCTGGCTTTTCCTCTGTAACTGCGACAACAAAATGGGCCAAAAGTGAATAAATTTTGCAGGTGCAGAAACAACCAGAGTCATAAAGCAAGAGCACATCTTCCAATGAGTTCCGGTTGTAGAAGACAATTTCACTCAACAGAGCTCACTTGGTGAATGCAGAATGACCCCAACTCTTATACATCCCCATCTACTGAGCAACTTACTTGAACAGAAGTTCTACTGCCATACAAAACCCAGAGTTGATGGCACTTTGGAGTCCAAGTTCATTTCATAATATATCTTGACTCTATTCCTGGTTATAGCTCAATATGTAGTATGGTTATCAGCTTAACTAGTTAAGCTGCCTCATCTGCTCTATCTAAGCTACATATTTGAACTGAATTAACCTATAGACATTCTAACATGAGAAATATCATATTTAATCTAAAAATAAGTCCACAAAATTCATACTCACTAGCATCCCCTGAGCAGGCCTGTCTAACTATGCCGGTTTGCACTATTATACTACTTCTCTAAGATCCGGACTGGTATGTACAGCAAGATAGATAGTTGAAATGCACTAGTTATAACATGATAACCTGGCAGACGACTCAGCGGTCAGATAGTTGGAGATCCCACTTTGAAGGTAGGTGTAACTGAAGCCATATGCCCTTTTTGCATCAAACTTGGACACTCCTTGTAATACCTTTTTCCTCATGTTCACAGCGAACACAACTGCCCTGCGGCTCATCTCTTTAGCCTTGGCCATGACATAAACAACATCATCATCATGCAGGCTCAGAGCAGGGTGACCTCCCTGGAGTCTCTCAAAGGCAATCAGAGTGTCCTGACCATTCAGAACATCATGAAGCAATACACAATCACTCTTGTCAACTGGTATCTTGAACATATCGAGTCTGCGATCCTTCTGCCAGTTCTGCCAAGGCTCTATCATTTTCCATGTGGTCGCTTCCAAAACTTTGGAAATTAAAGTGGTGTTGAAGGATACTGGGTGGTGTTTGACCTTCAATCGCATCTCAAAGAACCTGATATGACCTCCGACGATGGCAATGTCTCGAAATTGCTCTGGAGGGCCTACGAGCTTCTTGCTAAATGGTAGCGGCAATGCACAGTACCGAAGAACAGTGCGGCTGGTGAGCACCTCACAGAACAGAATGCCGTTGCATAGGTCGATCCAGGCCACCAGACCATCTTTGCCTCCGATAACCAGCACCTTGTTTGTAAGAATGCGCGAGAATCTCTGTGGTTTATCAACATGCATCAGCCTGGTGCTCCATGTCCAGGTCTTGGAGTCAAATTGGTGGAGGTCATATTGTCCGTGGACCCCTGCCCAGTGGATAGCAGCGATGATATAACTGCCGTCACCACGGCGAACAATGCCCGCTGAGCAGTCGGCAAAGACAAAGGAGCTGGCGTCGGCGAGGCGGCGAAGAGTTGGGTTGGTGCCGGCCTGGTACACATAGTAATTATTGATGTAATTGTTGGGACAGTGGTGTGTATGAGGGCCAATGGCGACCCGGAGGAGCACCAGGTCGTCCTGAGCGGCGACGACCATGGGCATATTGGTGAACTCGCTGGGTTCCACGCCGTTGGAGTGGACCGTCAGGCAGGAGACGCCCGGCGGGTGGGCGATCCAGAAGGTAACCCGGATGCGGTGATCCTTAATCAAGGGCGCATCAGCGGTGGTGGCGTTGATGCGGTCGTCGAAGTAGGCCTGTACGTCGAGAAGGATCGAATGGGGGAAAGAGTCCAGATCGTGGGGGTGGGTAGGCGACCAGACGTTCTCCACTTCGTACTCCTCGTCCTCCTCGTCTTCGTCGTCATCCGTGTACTCCTCGGAGGAGGAGGAGGAGTACTCGTCCTCATCGTCGTCGATTCTGAGAGATGAGAAGTCGATTCCCTTCTTTCCCATAGCGATCGGGCTCGGAACTTGAGAGTGGCTGCGGCGATCAACGCTTGGTTGATGCTCCATAGCGATTGGCCTCGGAATCGAAGAGTGCGAATCAAGGTCGTGGCGGTGGCGGTGGCGGCGGCGGCGATCTAAGGTTGGCTGATTTGGGTATCAAAGGATCGGATAGGAGGAAATTGTGTGGGTCTCGTCTCGTGGCGGCGGAAAGAGGGATTCCCAAACCCTAACCCGAGGGGAAAGTAGGAGAGGATTGTGGGGAAGGTTCCCCCAATTATGACCCGTTGGATGAAAAAACAGGGGCTGGATGAAGGTTGGTGGGAGTATTCTAGGGGCTTTTCTTTTTTTGAGACAACCTTGCAAAGCTTTTTTTTCTTTTTGCGAAGCTTTATTAAGGGTCAAAAATGTTGTGTTAAAAAAAAGTCAAGAATATTTACATGCAAAAAAAGCAACTCATCTTGTTGGCCCAACCAAACATGTCGTCCAAACCCGAGTGTTAAAGCATGCTTAGCAACATTGTGAACCTCGAAGTTCAAGTTCCTAAACTCATGAACTATGTTACAAGAAACGAGCAAACGAGAACGGTCTATTATTTCATGTAATATACCTATGTACTTCGTCGTTGATTTCTTCTCCAAGTCGCCAACCACCATTTTACAGTCAGAGGCAATATGGATCTTATTGACACACGCGTCCTCTCATAGAGCTTGTCCTTTGTGAATAGCAAGAGCTTCCAGCGTTGCCACCTTGGATATGTGCTTAAACTTGATCGCCGAAGCCCCCCCAAAAAATTACACGTCTGGTCTCGACAGATTGCTGCAGAAATGCCAAAGGATCCATCGCATGCAATCGCTGCGTCAGTATTGAGCTTTGCATGGCCCTCCGGTGGAGGCTGCCAAGCTACCGCCCGAGGTGGGGCACTCCTACGGCCAACTGTAGTAATCTTTTCAGCATTTTGGAGATCTCAAAGATATGAAGTGATGAAAGCATTGGTTGAGAAGGGGCTCTCATAAATGTCTTCATGTATCGTCCATCTTCGTGCTCGCTAGACCGCCCATAATGTCACTACAACGCGGATAAACTCACCGTGGGGCAGCAACTCATGAAGTGTAAAGAGCTAATTCCTTGCATTCATCGACAGGTTCTCAACCATAGTCTCCTCTGTTTCTTCCCAGAAGAGGAACCAAATGCTTCTTGCTGTAACGCAGTCTACTAGTGCATGTTTCCAACTATGTTCTAACACACAAAAGGCACAAAACTTAGTAGCTAGTAGACATGTGGCGGTGGTGAAGAATGTCTGATGTGGGGATGGTTTCATGGCATAGTCTCCATAGGAACACCTTGATCTTCGAAGGTACCTTCATATGCCAAAGTGACCCCCTGTCGGTTGTAGCAAGGCTTCGTTTCTTATCTTCATGCACAACAGAAGTTTGTAAAGTGATCTTACCGAAAACCTTCCTCTTTTGTCTTCTCCCCGAGCCCAAAAATCTGAAACTCTTCTTGTGCACGGAGGTATCTTGAGGATACGGTTAGCATCATTGGGAAGGAAAACTGCACGGACCTTCTCCTCATGCCATGTAGTGGACGAGCTATCAATCAATTGTGACACCAACATCGGCGTATCTAGGCTTAAGGATGCTATTGGCCTCATCATAACAACATGGAACAATAAAAAATTACAGATAGGTTGGAGACGTATCACTCCCCGCACCTCCTCGCTACCGAGCCCTCGTCCCCAGGGCATCTACATTGTCTCAAGCGCGCCCTCGCCCACAGGAGTCCTCGCCGCTGACAGGAAGCATCGCCGTTGTCATCACCGTAGCGAGACCTTCACCGCATTAGGGTAAGGTTTCGGCCCCTTCTTGCGCTCCCAAATCCGAATCTTGCGCAATTAGGTTTTCCCATCTTCTGTCCATGTTTGTATTCTTCCTATCCAGAAGAAGCCTCGAGCAGATTAGAGAGCGAAGCAAATTTTAGGCTTAACTATACACAAAATCGAATCTCGGTGTCACCGAATCAGAAAAATCGGTCTTATCGTTTTTGGTTTTGGGCTACTCAGAACAATCTCGGTGAAACCGAGTTAAATTTTTCGATGGAACCGAAAAGTGTGCCAAGTTTCTGTTAAAGAGATTGTCAGTCTTGGTGGCTCTGAAATTTTTGTCTCGGTGGAACTGATATCCCTTTTGCACGACATTAAACTTAGGATTTTCAGAGTTCAAACTTGCAAAACTTCTGAATTTTTGTGATGCTTATCCACTCCTGCTCTTCTACCTCTATTCATAAGGTCATCTTGCTTGCTTGGTTGATTGTCAGTATGTCAGGTTCAGAGGATAGTCAGAATGACTTTAGAGATCCCAGTGTTGATGGGCAAGATGACTAAGACTCCATTTTCCGGAATAATGGAGAGGGCAAGTGACTTGTTGGAAATCATACATACTCATGTGTGCGACTCGATGTGCATTGAGGCGCGCGGTGGATATTGTTATTTTTTCACCTTCACTGATGACTTAAGTAGATATGGATATATTTACTTAATGAAACAGAAGTCTGAAATGTTTGAAAAGTTCAAGCAATTTCACAGTGAAGTTGAGAATCATTGTAACAAGAAGATTAAATTCCTACGATCTAGTCGAGGAGTAGAATATTTAAGTTATGAGTTTGGCACTCACATAACACAATGTGGAATTATTTCACACTTGACACCGCCTGGAACACCACAGCGTAATGGTGTGTCCGAACGTCGTAATCGTACTTTATTGGATATGGTGTGTTCTATGATGTCTCTTGCCGATTTTCCGTTATCATTTTGGGATTATGCATTAGAGACAACTGCATTCACTTTAAATAGGGCACCATCAAAATCCATTGACACGATACCATATAAACTGTGGTTTGGCAAGAAACCAAAGTTGTCGTTTCTTAAAGTTTGGGGATGTGATGCTTATGTCAAAAAGCTTCACCCAGAAAAGCTGGAACCCAAAGCGGAGAAATGCGTCTTCATAGGATATCCAAAAGAGACAGTTGGGTATACCTTCTATCTCAGATCCGAAGGCAAAGTGTTTGTCTCGAAGAACGGAACATTTCTTGAGAAAGAGTTTCTCCCGAAAGAATTGAGTGGGAGGAAGTTAGAACTTGATGAGGTTGTTAAACCTTTACTTCAACCAGAAAATAGTGCAGCATAGAAATATGTTTCTGTGGAGCCTACATCAATGTAAGAGGAAGTTAATAATGATGATCATGGAGCTTCAGATCAAGTTGCTATCGAACCTCGTAGGTCGACAAGGGCACGCACTGCTCCTTAGTGGTACGGTAATCATGTCTTAACAGTCATGTCGTTGGACAACTATGGAGAAGCGATGGTGGGCCCAGATTCCAACAAATGGTTAGAGGCCATGAAATCTGAGATAGGCTCCATGTAGGAAAACAAAGTATGGACTTTGGAAGTATTACCTGAAGGGCGAAAGGCCATTCAGAATAAATGAATCTTTAAGAATAAGACGAACGCAAACGTTAATATCACCGTCTACAAAGCTCGACTTATGGCAAAGGGTTTTTCACAAGTTTAAGGAGTTGACTACGATGAGATTTTATCACCCGTGGCGATGCTTAAGTCCGTCAGAATCATGTTAGCAATAGCTGCATTTTTTGATTTTGAAATTTGGCAGATGGATGTCAAAACAACGTTTCTTAACGGTTTCCTAAAGGTAGAGTTGTATATGATGCAACCATAAGGTTTTGTCGATCCAGAGAATGCTGATAAAGTATGCAAGCGCCAGCGATCCATTTATGCACTGGTGCAAGCATCTCAGATTTGGAATCAACGCTTTGATGAGGTGATCAAGGCGTTCGGGATTATACAAGTTTATGGAGAAGCTTGTGTTGGAAATATGCCCTAGAGGCAATAATAAATTAGTTATTATTATATTTCTTTGTTCATGATAATCGTTTATTATCCATGCTATAATTGTATTGATTGGAAACACAAATACATGTATGGATACATAGACAAAACACTGTCCCTAATAAGCCTCTAGTTGACTAGCTCGTTGATCAAAGATGGTCAAGGTTTCCTGATCATAGACAAGTGTTGTCACTTGATAACGGGATCACATCATTAGGAGAATCATGTGATGGACAAGACCCAAACTATGAACGTAGCATGTGATCGTGTCTTTTTATTGCTATTGTTTTGTACGTGTCAAGTATTTATTCCTATGACCATGAGATCATATAACTCACTGACACTGGAGGAATACCTTGTGTGTATCAAACATCGCAACGTAACTGGGTGACTATAAAGGTGCTCCACAGGTATCTTGGAAGGTGTCCGTTGAGTTAGTATGGATCAAGACTGGGATTTGTCACTCCGTGTGACGGAGAGGTATCTTGGAGCCCACTCGCTAATACAACATCACAAACAAGCCTTGCAAGCAATGTGACTAAGTGTAAGTCACGGGATCTTGTATTACGGAACGAGTAAATAGACTTGCCAGTAACGAGATTGAAATAGGTATGCGAATACCGACGGTCGAATCTTGGGCAAGTAACATACCGAAGGACAAAGGGAATGACATACGGGATTATATGAATCCTTGGCACTGAGGTTCAACCAATAAGATCTTCGTAGAATATGTAGGATCCAATATGGGCATCCAGGTCCTGGTATTGGATATTGACCGAGAAGTGTCTCGGGTCATGTCTGCATAGTTCTCGAACCCGCACAGTCTGCACACTTAAGGTTCGATGATGTTTTAGTATAGTTGAGTTATATGTGTTGGTGTCCGAAGGTTGTTCGGAGTCGCGGATGAGATCACGGACGTCACGAGGGTTTCCGGAATGGTCCGGAAACGAAGATTGATGTATAGGAAGTTGGTGTTTGGATTTCGGAAGGTTTTCGGGCATTGCCGGCAGTGTACCGGGAGTGATGAATGGGTTCCGGGGGCCCACTGGGTGGGCCCACCACGCCCCAAGGGGTCCATGTGGGTTTATTGGATGTACAATAAGGTATAATGGGCTGACAAAGTCATCCAAGAAAAGCCCATGAGGAAAAAGTGGAAAATCCAAAAGAGGTGGGAAAATAAGGAAGGAGTCCTAATCCAAGTGGGATTGGAGAAGGACTCCTCCCTTCCCCAAGTCGTCTGACCCAAGGAGGCCACCTTTGGCCGGCGCCCTAGGGATTTGCCCCACCCCTTGTCTCCTCCTATATATACTAGAGGTTTAGGGCTGTTTGAGACACACCTTTTGCCACGTGCAACTCAAACCTACACCTCATAGTTCTTCCTCTAGATTAGATTTGTGCGGAGCTCGGGTGGAGCCCTGCAGGAATAGATCATCACCAACACCGGCGCGCCGTCACGCTGCCGGATAACTCATCTACTTCTCCGTCTCTCTTGCTGGATCAAGAAGGCCGAGATCGTCATCGAGCTGTACGTGTGCTGAACGCGGAGGTGCCGTCCGTTCGGTGCTAGATCAGAACGGATCATGGGACGGATCGCGAGACGGTTCGTGGGACGGTTCGAGGGACGGATCATGAAGACGTACCACTACATCAACCGCGTTTCTTAACGCTTCCCGCTTAGCGATCTACAAGGGTATGTGGATCTGATCTCCCTCTCGTAGATGAACATCATCATGATAGGTCTTCGTGTGCGTAGATTTTTTTTTGTTTCCCATGCAACGTTGCCCAACAGCTTGTATTTACAAAAAAGTGAGTGGGAGCTCTATAGCATTTCTAATATTATATGTGGATGAGATATTGCTGATTGGAAATAATATAGAAGTTTTGAGAAGCGTAAAAGAATATTTGAATAAGATTTTTACAATGAAGGACCTATGAGAAGCTGCTTTCATATTAGGCATCAAGATCTATAGAGATAGATTGAGACACTTAATAGGACTTTCACAAAGCACATACCTTGACAAAGTTTTGAAGAAGTTCAAAATGGATCAGTCCAAGAAAGGGTTCTTGCCTATATTGCAAGGTGTGAAGTTGAGTAAGACTCAATTCCAAGTGACTCCAGAAGATAGAGAAAAGATGAGTGTCGTCCCCTATGCTCCGGCCATAGGCTCTATGATGTATGCAGTGTTGTGCACAAGACGTGATGTCAGCCTTGCCATAAGTATGGCCGGAAGGTTTCAAAGTGATCTAGGAATGGTAACACTGGACAACGGTCAAAAATATTTTGAAGTACCTGAAAAGGACTAAGAAAATGTTTCTCGTGTACGGAGGTGATCAAGAGCTCGTCGTGAAGGGTTACGTCGATGCAAGCTTCGACACAGATTTGGATAACTCTAAGCCTCAAACCGGATACGTATTTATTCTCAATGAGGGAGCAGTAAGCTGGTGCAGTTCCAAGCAAAGCGGGGTACATAGGTGCCTCGGAGGCGGCTAAAGAAGGTATCTGGATGTAGGAGTTCATGACTGATCTTGGAGTTGTGCCCGGTGCACTGGATCCAATGACTCTATTATGTGACAACACTGGTGCCATTACTTTAGCCAAGGAACCAAGGTTTCACAAGAGGACCAGACACATAAAGCGACGCTTCAATTCCATCTGTGATTACATCAAGGAGGAGGTCGTAAGTATTTGCAAAGTGCACACGGATCTTAATATTGCAGACACGTTGACTAAGCCTCTTCCATGAGCGAAACATGACCAACACCAGAATTGTATGGGTGTTAGATTCATTACAATGTAAATCATGTCGTGATGTGAGCTAGATTGTTGACTCTAGTGCAAGTGGGAGACTATTGAAAATATGTCCTAGAGGCAATAATAAAGTGGTTATTATTATAATTCCTTGTTCATGGTAATTGTTTATTATCCATGCTAGAATTGTATTGATTGTAAACTCAAATACATGTGTGGATACATAGACAACACACCGTCCCTAGTAAGCCTCTAAAGGACTAGCTCATTGATCAAAGATGGTCAAGGTTTCTTGGCCATATACATGAGTTTCCATTTGATAACGGAGTCACATCATTAGGATAATGATGTGACGGACAAGACCCAAACTATGAACATAACATATGATCGTGTTAGATTATTGCTATTGTTTTCTGCATGTCAAGTATCTGTTCCTATGACCATGAGATCGTTCAACTCACTAACACCGGAGGAATACCTTGTGTGTATCAAACATCGCAACGTAGCTGGGTGACTATAAATGTACTCTATAGGTATCTCACAGGGTGTCTGTTGGGTTGGTATGGATCAAGACTGGGATTTGTCACTCCGTGTGATGGAGAGGTATCTCAGGTCCCAGTCGGCAATACAACATCACAACAAGCTTGCAAGAAATGTGACTAAAGAGTTAGCCACGGAATCTTGTATTGCGAAACAAGTAAAGAGACTTGTCGGTAACGAGATTGGACTAGGTATACAGATACCAACGATCGAATCTCGGGCAAGTAACATACTGATGGACAAAGGGAACAACATACGAAATCAACTGACTCCTTGACATAGAGGTTCAACCGATAAATATCTTCGTAGAATATGTAGGAAACAATATGGGCATCCAAGTCCTGCTATTGGTCATTGACCGGAGAGTGTCTCGGTCATGTGTGCATAGTTCTCGAACCCGCAGGGTTTGCACACTTAAGGTTCGGTGACGTTTCGGTATTATTGAGTTACTTATGTTAGTGACTGAAGTTTGTTCGGAGTCCCAGATGAGATCTCGGATGTCACGAGGAGATCCAGAATGGTCCGGAGGTAAAGATTAATATATAGGATGAAGAGTATCGGAGTCCGGAAGTGTTCCGGGGCATATCGAGGAAACAACGGATTGCCGAAAGGAGTTTCGGGGGGGGGGGGGCAAGTGTTGGGGGGCTTATGGGCCAAGGAGAGGTGGCACACCAGCCCACAAGGGGTTGGGCATCACCCACACCCCAACCCACTTTAGCCAAGGGAGGGCCTGAGGGGATACCCTAGGGCGACTCCTCCCACCCCTTCCTCCTATATATAGTGGAGGTTTGAGGGCAGCCCTACAGCTGAAAAGCCACATGATGCCCTCTCCTCTCTAGATCGTCTTCCTCCTCTCTAGATTAGTTCGGTAGAGCTCGGTGAAGCCCTGCTGAATTAGTTCACCACCACCGCCACCACGTCGTTGTGCTCACGAAGAACTCATCTACCTCTCTGTCCTTGCTTGCTGGATCAAGGAGGTGGAGATCGTCATCGAGCTGTACTCGTGCTGAACGCGGAGGTGTTGTCCGTTCGGCACTAGATCGCGATTGGATCGCGGGACAGCTTGCAATTTGTATCGTGAAGACGTTCGACTACATCAACTGTGTTTCTTAACGCTTCCCGCTTAGCAATCTACAAAGGTATGTGGATTCAATATCTCCTCTCGTAGACGCTCATCACCATGGATCGATCCTGTATGTGCATAGGATTTTTTTTCTTTCCCATGCAACGTTCCCCTACAACTCGGGCCCAAGGGACCGGTGAACGGCTTCTTTGGTGGAGCGGTGCTTCATCTTACAAACTGATGACGGCAGATCTTGGCGGCGTGGCACAGGGGAGACTCGGCGTCTGATGTGCGGAGATAGACTCGCGTAGGAGGAGGACGTCATATTCATTCTTGGGTCAATTGCCAAAAAATAGCTATGGGGTTAAACAGATAAAAGTGACACGACAAAGGAACATAATGGATTAAGCATGGTCTTGGAATAAATGATATACTATGTATACTCTCTCCCAATAAATTGTTATTCAATGATAACAATTTACTTAATACATATCTCTTATAACCTTAGTCTGGTAGTGAAACACAATGGATATATAGGAGTACAATTTTATAAATCATGATAATGCAATTGTTAATTATTCTTTCTTGACGGGTGTTGAAATCCTTGAAGCCGCATCCTTAATGTGCCCGAATGATTGAGCAAAGTCATCCAGAAGTTGAGCATAATCTGGAAATATTTCCTCATTGACTGACAAAATTACCTTAAGAGTTCTATTGTAACTCTGATAGTGCACACCTAAAGCCTGCAAAATAAACCATGGTGGTTAAAATGGAAATAGGCTCGCCAAATGATTAAAATTTATAGGTTTACTTTCATTCACTTTATTTTATGCTATGAAGTTCTACTTGTACTTCCCAAGGAATTGAGCCTACCATGGTTGGTAGATTTTAAACCCATAGAGGGTTGAGTCATCTCCATAACTCGGGAATCATTTAGTGATGAACTGTCGTAAAATATGTACTTAAAATTGCATATATCCATTGTTGGCTCTTGGGTCCAAGTTCACCACTCACAAAAGAAGAAGTTCATTGGAAATACAACTACACAGATACACATACGTATTCACATTATTCTAAAATTCAATTATTGATAGGTGTTAGAGCAAAACTCACCTTACCTTTAATAGCCTTTTAACTTTGTTCTAATTATACATGGCGTTGTTTAGTTGGGTTTCCTAGCCTACTTATCGCAGGAAAATGTTGAAACTTAACCAAATACAATTTTCTTACCCTATTGTGAGGCCACAATCCAAAGCTGATTTTACTTATACAACTCACATCCATCTCCTGAGTTACTCATGTTGAAGCCGTTGCTTTTCCATGCGCTACCAGTAGCGTTTCATTGGAATTACCTAAAGGCTTCCACGAGAGCATCATGCTCTCATTCCACCTCCTGAGTGAAATCATTTTCCTATCCATCGTCTTCACTGCCGCTGCTACCGCGACAGAGCCTTTGTTGGACACTGCCATAGTAACCACACGACACTCAAACACCACCTCCACCCCACCACACTCGGCTACAACATCACCATGCTCGGATGCAGCCACCACCCTACCGAGTCCACACATTTTTTCCTCCCCTTCTTCGTCGTCCCTAGACATGTGAAGCTTTCTAACATCCTGGCATTATCATCCTTCCCTAGGCAGATATGGTCTAATTGTACCCCCCCCCCTTCGTCGGCCTTTCTCTGGACATCCTGGGTAGCTTTGCACTATCTAGGGGGTCTATGAGAGAGAGTGGGAGGAAGAGAGAGATTACCAAATATTGTATTCGCCAATATATATCAAATTATCCATTGTCGGTCAAAATACCACTAAAAGGGTCTATTATCTTAGAATCAACAATAATTCCAACACTCTAGGGCATTTTAGAATTTTATCTCACAACTACTCCCACAACCAAGTGGCGAAAAAAGCAACCTTCATTACAGCGACTTCCTCAACACAACAAATTCCCTACAATAGCTACTCTACAACTCATCCTCGCATGACCGCGACACAAACAAATAACATGTGCATGCTTTACTTACCACCTTGGAGTATAGTTCATCCTAGCTACATCATTATTTTGGAGATAACTATATGGCGAAGTGATAAATTAGACATGCATATATTTTTGTTGATGTTTTCTGCTCCTATTCTCATTTTTTTTCTGGTCCGGTAAACTAGAGTAATTTGTGTGAGCGGTTTTGATAACTTAGGTCACCTAGAGTGGTTTTGAGTTTAAAAGCGACACATGAGGAGCTGAGGAGAAATGTTGTTGTATTGTAGATTGTCCGAGAGATGGTTTGTTTAGACAAAAACAAACATGTTTCTTAATAAGGAAGGTCTTGACGTCAGATCGTCAATGACTTACTTGTGGAATTCCGTAAATGCTAGGTGCAATGAAGATCGCTGGATGTCCATAGAACTCTACTTGTTCAGTTGGTCCAACCATGTTTGAGAACGAAATAGTTGTATTGGTGAACATACGTTGAAAGATAAAAGCCCCTGCCTGATTGGATTGTCAAGTTGAACAATTAGAAACATGGACATTAACTAACTAAAAGCAGTGTTAGTTTGTTTAGCAAGGAGTTTCTTAATTTTGTGTAATTTATTTTTTTAATAAAATGTACAAAAAGGCAGAAAATATACCTTCAGACCAAGCATTTTCAGGAAAAATTCACTCATCTTACACGTGAAGATAACTTCAAGTGAGCTCTTTTTCCTGTCCACCGTCTTCTTTGCCTTGCGAACATATGCAAGTGGATCATCGTGCATCGCTAAATGAAATGGAAGAAGGATGTAGCCTAGTTGATTTCCCCATGCCACCTCGCTACTCTTGCCAGATTCTATCATATTAACATATTTCTGTGCATAGTTATAAGAAAACATTAAACTAAAATAGTGATATGCTACAAATTGGTGATGATATGATCTAAAACGTACATTCGAATAAGTAAAGTTTCATTAAATGTGTAATCAAACTAGCTACATGCCTACTCCGATATTGTCTACCCACTTGGTCGGTTGAACATATATAATATAATTAGTTTGTCAGGAATCAGACTTTCATAAGTACCTTGATTTATATTTTTTTAGTAACATACTCTCTGCAAAGTAATTATCAAACTTGCACATTGAAGATTGTTCTAATACACCATATCTTTTTTTTTCTTAAATAGTTGCAATCCACTACATATTTTTCCTCCTCATGCAACCATGCCACATCATCAAGTCATGCATGTGGTCATAAGTATTTATTTTTCCTCATGTAACCATGTGACATCATCAAGTCATGCATGTGGTCATAAGTTACAATATGTGCACAATCTACCCATTGTTTCACTATTTTTTGCTGTGGGCATAAACATCATATCCTTAGAGCAACTACTACCTCTGTTCCTAAATATAAGTCTTTGTAGAGTTTCCACTAGAAGACTACATACAGATGTATATAGACATATTTTAGAATATAGATTCACTTATTTTGCTCCGTATGTAGTTCCCAAGTGACATCTCTAAAAAACACTTATATTTAGTAACGGATGGAGTACATGTAAAGCATGCTACAATTTTTTTACACATCATTTTATCAAATACTGCATATGAGTTATTGTTTTTCAATGTAAAATGAGAACAATCCTATTTTTTGCAATAGTTTTAGTTTCTTTAGCACCGGTTTATGCATATATTTATCACATCATCATCTAGTAAGTACATAAAGAAAGGGGTAATCATTTGGGGTCACAAACATATAAATGAATTAGATGATGCCCCGGCGCGTTGCTGCCGGAAACTTGCTAAAATAATGCATAAAAGTTGCCAAAAATATTTATAACTAATGTAAAGAAAATGCAAGTTTAAGAATGACATAAATAAAAAAGAGAAAGGTGTGATAGCTCCCGGGTGCCTAGGCATCCTCTATGAACAGTAAAATCAAAAAAATAGAAAACAAAATCAAAAAATCTGAAACTTTGCAGCATCAACGATGATCAAACTTTGTAGGTTCCTACAAGTTTTCATGTCAAAATATCATGTAGCGAAAGATGTACAAACAAGTTTCAGATCATAGCTAAAAAGTGCTCAAAACTTCAAGCATTGAAATATTTTCCGTGTGTAGAGCTCCTCGAATAGTTTTTTGGCATGAAAACTTGTAAACACCTACAAACTTTCATCATCTTTGATGCTGCAAAGTTTCAGATTTTTCTTATTTTGTTTTCTATTTTCTTTTACTGTTCATAGAGGGTGCCTAGGCATCCGGGAGCTGAAAATCCACTCTCAATAAAAAAGGGTATAAAAATGAATTACTGTTAAAAGAATGTCAATGTGAATGTAAACTACATAGTTATGATGCAAGCGACAAACACATATATATTTAATAAAATATCTAATGCAAAAAATAGCTTCTAAGTAACATGCATGAATTGATGATATGGTGCTCTTATGCATAGACATTAGTGGCATAGTTGCATGTCTAGAAAAAATAGCTAGTGGTAATTAGTGGCATGCATTTGAAAATTCTTAGATCATGAAAGAACTTACTTGTAGGCTAGCTGTTGGCCTTGTATTGACAAAGAGGGCAGAGCGCAAACATAGTTTCCTTGTTTTGGAGTAACCTATAATACATAACAGAAATTAAAGACAAGTTACACAAATGTGTATAGCAAATCGTGCAACAAATCGGTCTCGCACGTTGGCAGACGTGCATATATAACTTACCATACTGGCGAAAGTAATATCTGGACAGAGCAGCAGAAGTCGCTCCAACTAGCACATCATTGACAGTCTCCGGAAACCGAAAAATGCGAGTAGTGAGACAAAATTAATGAATCTTCAGACGGGCACGGGCTAGCATACGTACGGCATGTAGAAGGTATGTGGCTCGAAGGATGCCGTACGTACATTTGCTTCAGAATCATACTAACATTCATGAGGATTATAGGCTTGTACTTACGCAGTTCTAGATGTACTTACGCAGTTCATGGCATTCTTGATGTACTTGACATCGTCCAAGCTAAGGCTCCGGTGGACGAAGCGCCTGCGGGGTTTCAACGTAACGTCACTATCCCCGCGTCTGAAGACCGTGTCCGGGTCTCTCAGAAACAAAATCGTCGCAGCAAAGAAGATGACGTCCACCACGGTGTTCCATGCAAGCATGAGATACAGCCAGATCCGCATGACGAACGACTCCAGGAAGCCGGCGGACCGCGGCCGCGGCGTATAGATGGCGCCCGTGCGCGACGGCTGCTCCGGCATGGCCGGCAAGCGTGCCGGGTCAGCGGCGCTGCGCGCGGACGCGAGGAGAAGCGTGATCAGCGACATCCCGTCGCCCATGGAGTGGTGCACGCGGATGACCACGGTGGAGGTGGCTTCGGAGGTCGGGAAGTCGAGGAAGTGGAATTCCCAGAGCGGGCGGGAGGGGTCCATGGGGAGCGCGGGCAGCGAGGTCTTGTAGTCCTCAACGGCCCGGTCCGGGTCGGCCTCCATGGCGGCGGGGTCCAGCGTCGGGACGATCATGTGGTCATCCACGTTCACCGCCGTGCGCACCCACCGTGGGTTGCCACCATTGTACTCATCTGTGACCTTTGTATGTAGTCACAGTCACACGCACGCTCATGGTTAGGCTCAATTTATGGCTATAGTTAGTGTTCTACTCCAATATGGAACAAATAGAGAATACAAAAACAGCCAGGAATTAGAGCCTGGCGCCTACTGTTAGCGCCTCGTTGTAGTTGCAGGTGCCGGCCCTCATTAGTAAGAAGAGTCTATACCTGAATGCTGCTGAAGCGCGGGTATCGGGCAAGTTGGGCAGCGATGCCGGCGCTGAAGACGGGAAGGTTTACGGGGCAGCCAAGGCCGACGGTAACAACGATGTATATATCTTCCATGAGTCTTGCAGTAGGGCTCACAGGCTCTTCCTCGGCCGCCGCCGCCGCCAAGGAATCATCCGTCATCGTCGATTCGTAGTTGCTGCCGGGGGCCGGTGCTGACCTTGGCGTGCGTACCGGGAATAGCCGGCCGCTTGTTGGTAGAGCTGCTACCGAGGGGCTATCAGCACTACCCATAGCTACTTTAGTTTCAAGAGAAGAAGAGTTGCTAGCTACTGGATCGATCGCTGCACGTATGGAGTGGCTAGGTGTAGAGCAGCACATACTAGCACACACTTAAAAGGCTCATCGTACATGGAACCTGGATTCATCACTACCCGGCTTGTTGTTGTTGGGGAGGACACATCAGGGGCTCACGTCCATTGGCGATGTGGTCCCACATTGCAAAGAAGAAAAATTGCAAAATGACAAATATCTGTCGTATAAGTTATGGAAGTACAAAGCACATCCAAACATACTAAAATTACATTGAGATCCTTGTACCATTGAACGATCATTACCTTCGTCGAAACAAGCCGTCGACAGGTCCCCCTCGTCGCCCCCATACGGTAGCCGACTAGATGGCCGAGAAGTGTCCGTGCATGTACTCTTAAGGACCAGCACCCTGGAGGTGTAGTCGTCGCTGCTCAACCCTCACATCAATCTGAAGTGTCTCACGCCAGATCCAAGAAACCCAAACCTCACTCCCCCAATGAGACGACATGATTTTACGTCGAAACTCTGTTGACTCCGTCCCAACAGACGAATTCGAGGAGGATCGAAGCTCGAAAGACCAGCTTGAAGATGAATTGCTGCCATTTGCTTGAGTGCAGCCCTTACAAGAACTAAATAAATACTAAGCTAAACTAGGAGGTGATGTCGCAAACTTACTCAAAACTGAAGGTGAATCAAGTGCAGAGCTATATGTCAGTTCCTTACCTCTCCTCGTAGTGAAAGGCAAGATTTTAGTTCTTTGATCTTTCGGATTCCTCATAGTGATCAGCAGATGTAAATCCCAAGTGACTCAGAGAATATAGCTGTACTTCCCCGGCAACGGCGCCAGAAAAAGGTTTTGATAACCCACAAGTGTAGGGGATCGCAACAGTTTTCGTGGGTAGAGTATTTTTTTACCCAAATTTGTTGATTCGCTCACAAGGGGAAGCTAAAAAATATTCTCAAGTATTAGCAGCTGAGTTTGTCAGATTCAACCACACCTGAAAGATTAGTGTCTGCAAGCAAAGTATCAGTAGCAAAGTAGTATGGTAGCAACGGTGCCAGAAACGATCTGTTGACGGCAGACTATTCCTAACTGCTGTATCAATGGCGCCAGTAAATAGCACGTTGACGGGGGATTATTCTTGAGAAGAATGCTTCCCCGGCTACGGCTCCAGAAAAGTCTTGCAACAAGTAACAACGAAGTAGCAAGGAGCAGCAGTAGCAGCAACAGCAAAGTAACAACAGTAGCAACAGTAGCAGCAAAGTGGCCCAATCCCTTTTGTAGCAAGGTGCAAGCCTAGGCAAAGTAACGTAGCGAGGACCAAAAGTAAAAGACTCGTAGGCAGTGGATCGGTGATGGATGAGTGTGACGGATGTGATTCATCATGTAACAACTATAACATGGAGAGATATGTAACTAGCTCCCGTTCATCAATATAATGTAGGCATGTATTCCGTATGTAGTCATACGTGCTTGGGAAAAAGAACTTGCATGACATCTATTGTCCATCCATCCCGTGGCAGCGGGGTCCTAATGGAAACTACGGGATATTAAGATTCTCCTTATTATAAAGAACTGGACCAACGCATTAACACACGGTGAATACATGAACTCCTCATACTATGGTCATCTCCGGGAGTGGTTCCGGCTATTGTCACTCCGGGGTTGCCGGGTCATAACACATAGTAGGTGACTACAACTTGCAAGATAGGATCTAAAACACACTATATTGGCGACAACATAATAGGTTCAGATCTGAAATCATGGCACTCGGGCCCTAGCGACAAGCATTAAGCATAGCCAAGTAGTAGCAACATCAATCTAGAACATAGTGGATACTAGGGATCAATCCCCGACAAGAACTAACTCGGTTACATGATAGATCTCATCCAACTCATCACCGTCTAGCAAGCCTACGATGAGATTACTCACGAACGATGAAGAGCATCATGGAATTGTCGATGGAGAAAGGTTGATGATGACGATGGCGACGATTTCCCCTCTCCTGAGCCCGAAACGGACTCCAGATCTGCCCTCGAGATGAAGAACAGGATGTGGCGGCGCATCCGTATCGCAGAACGCGATGAAACCTTCTCTCTGACTTTTTTCCGGGCGAAACGGAAGATATAGAGCTGAGATTGGGGGCGGTGGTGCCACATGGGCCCCACAAGCCTGCATGGCGCGGCCATAGGGGGTGGTCGTGACTTGTGGGCTTGTGGCCCACTGGCACGCCCCCTTCGGTGGATCTTTGCGCAGGTATTTTTCTTTTATTCCAGAAAAAATATCCGTAAATTTTCAGGACGTTCCGAAAACTTTCATTTCTGCACAAAAACAACACCATGGCAATTCTGCTGAAAACAGCGTCAGTCCGGGTTAGTTCCATTCAAATCATGCAAATTAGAGTTCAAAACAAGGGCAAAAGAGTTCGGAAAAGTAGATACGACGGAGACGTATCAAGTTGATGTAGATGTCGTCCGTGATCAACTCCCTCTCCGGCAGATTACCGAAAAAGGCTCCCAGATTGGATCTCACGGGAATAGAGGCTCTCAGCGGCGGAAAAGTATTATTTTGGTCTCGTTCTGGTATTGGGGGGATATTTGGGAATTTATAGGATGAATATTAGGGTTAGGAGACCTACAAGGGGCCCATAAGCCAGGGGCGCCCCCCCCGGGGGGGGGGGGGGTGCACCCTGTAGGCTTGCCATCTCCCGACAAGTCTCCTGCCCCCTTCTCCAAGTCGGGCAGGTTTCTTGTGGTCCAAGAAAAATCATTTCGGAGATTTTATTTCGTTTGGACTCCGTTTAATATTCCTTATCTCCAATACTCAAAAACATGGAAAAAAACAGAAACTCGCACTAGGCTCTAGATTAATAGGTTAGTCCCAAAAATAATATAAAATATCATATTAATGCATATATAACATCCAAAACACATAATATAATAGCATGGAACTATCAAAAATTATAGATACGTTGGAGACGTATTAAGCATCCCCAAGCTTAATTCATGCTCGTCCTCGAGTAGGTAAATGATAAAAACGGAATTTTTTATGTGGAATGCTATCTAACATGTTTATCCATGTAATATTCTTTACTCTAGCAAGAATAATCAGATCCATGAGATTCAAAACAAAAGTCTAATATTGACATAAAAACAATAATATTTCAAGCATACTAACAAGGCAATTGTGTCCTTTCGAAATGACATGGCCTTAGAAAGTTATCCATACAAATCATATGGTTTGGCTATGCTCCATTTTCCCCACACAAAGTATCTAAATCATGCACAACCCCGATGAAAGTCAAGCAATTGTTTCACGCTTTTTATGTTCTCAAACCTTTTCAAATCTCACGAAATACATGAGTGTGAGCCATGGATATAGCACTATAGGTGAAATAGAATATGGTGGAGGTTGCAAAAATAAAGAGGAGAAGATAGTCTCACATCAACTAGGCGTATCAACGGGCTATGGAGATGCCCATCAATAGATATCAATGTGAGTGAGTAGGGATTGCCATGCAACAAATGCACTAGAGCTATAAGTGTATGAAAGCTCAAATAGAAAAGTAAGTGGTTGTGCAAAAGATGAAATTCCACTAGTTATATGAAAGTGACAAAATAGGAGACTCTATATGAAGAACATGGTGCTACTTTGAAGCAAAAGTGTGGAAACAGATAGTAGCATTATCCCTTCTCTCTTTCTCTCATTTTTTTTCTTTTTTTGAATGGTGGGCATATTTGGCCTCTTTTAATTTTTTATGGGATTCGTTGGCCTCTTTTATTTTTTGTAAAGTCCGGATACTCATCCCAATTTGTGAGGGAATCATAGCTTCCATCATCCTTTTCTCACACGGGACAATGCTCTAGTAATGCAAATCATAACACTTCTATTTACTTGCAACTCGAAGATTACAACTCGATATCTAGAACAAAATATGACTCTATAAGCAATATGGAAGTGATGTCATAAAAACAACGGGATGGTGGTGTTGCATGGCAATATATCTCGAAATGGCTATGGAAATGCCATAATAGGTAGATATGGTGGTTGTTTTGAGGAAAGTATATGGTGGCTGTTTTGAGGAAGGTGGGTTTACTGTACCGGCGAAAGGTGTGCGGTACTAGAGAGGCTAGCAAAGGTGGAAGGGTGAGAGTGTGTATAATCCATGAACTCAACATTAGTCATAAAGAACGAACATACTAATTGCAAAAGCCTATTAGTTATTGAAGCAAAGTATTAGACGCATGCTCCTAAGGGAAGGGTTGGTAGGAGTTAATCATCGCGTGACCCCGAGCTACACAAAGGTAGACAATCATTAAACAAATCATGCTCCGACTTGATCAGATAATGGTTCACCATACGTGCATGCTACGGGAATCACAAGCTTTAACACAAGTATTTCTTCCAATTCACAATTACGTACTAGCATGACTCTCGTATTACCATCTTCATATCTCAAAACTATATGCAAGGAATCAAAGTTCTCATTGTATTCAATGCACTTAATATGTAAGTTTTTTTATCATATCCCTCTTGGATGCCTATTTTATTAGGACTAAATTCATAACATAAACCAATTAACATACTATTTAAGACTCTCAAAATAATATAAGTGAGGTACGAGAGTTTAATAATTTCTATAAAATAAAACAACACAGTGCTCTAAAAGATATAAGTGAAGCACTAGAGCAACATTGCCTAGCTCAAAAGATATAGGAGAAGCACATATAGTATTCTAATAAATTCACAATTCAGTGTGTCTCTCTCAAAAGATGTGTGCAGCAAGGATGATTGTGGAAAACTAAAAAGTAAAGACCCATATCATACAAGACGCTCCAAGCAAAACACATATCATGTGGTGAATAAAAATATAGTCTCAAGTAAATTTACCGATAGATTGAAGACGAAAGAAGGGATGCCTTCCGTGGCATCCCCAAGCTTAGGCTCTTTGGTATCCTTGAATATGGCTTGGTGTGCCTTGGGAATCCCCAAGATTAGGCTCTTGTCACTCATTATTCCATAGTCCATCAAATCTTTACCCAAAAGTTGAAAACTTCACAACACAAAACTCAACAGAAAACTCATGAGATCCGTTAGTATAAGAAAAATAAATTATCACTTTAGGTACTATTGTGAACTAATTATTTATTTATATTGGTGAAATATTTACTGTATTCCAACTTCTCCATGGTTCATACCCCTCATATAACCCACAGATTCATCAAAATAAGAAAACAACACAAAGAAAACATAATTTGTCAAAAACAGAACAGTCTGTAGAAATCTATAAACTTCGAATACTTATGTAACACCAAAACTTATGAAAAGTTAGGAAAATCATAGAAATTTGTAAATAAATCTTGTGTAAAAAATTCATATCGAACTCATGTTCCAGTGAATTTACAAAATTCCTGTAATGAGAGCGAAAGTTTCTGTTTTTAGCAAAATCAACTTCCAAACACCATAGACCATTCCAAAGGTCTTACTTGTCTCAAACACTAAGTAAAACAAGAAAACACAATTATTAAAGAGGTAATAATGTGTTCATCACTCAAAAAAAAGCATAAAAATAAAATTGGGTTGCCTCCCAATAAGTGATATTGTTTAACACCCCTAGCTAGGCATAATGCAATAGATTTAGGTATCGTCATAATAGTATGGGAGCTCATCAATGCTCATCTCATACTTCCTTCTTTCAGCAGAAAGTTTCCTTTGTGGCAAGAATAAGTAATCAAAAGGGCTAAATTTAATAGGATAAGGATCCTTAAGATCAAGTGCGGGAGGAATAGGTTCCTCCTTCGGCCCTCTATAGTGTATAATCAATTCATCATTGTAGGCTTTCCTCTGGTGGAAGGTCATAAATCTATCTCTTAGTATGAAGCCTAATCCATTATGTTGTATAGAAAAATTATCATTGATTTCAGAAATCTTATCAACCAAAACCTCAATAGGAACCCTTTTTCTCAATTTTTTTGTTATAAGCAACATAATCGGAGACTACAATCTCATTATTTCTTCTTGATTAAAAAGGATCTCCTCTATGAGGGGACATCCACAATTAATTTTATAATAAGGAAAAAATTCACTAGCCTCTTTCATGATGAATCTAAACTCATGGGCTAGAAATATAGTGGCAGCACGCTTAACGGAAGCAAGCTGAATATTAGAGAACTCAAGAAAAATCCTTTGTATGCAAGGATGCATATGAACAAATTGCCTCTCAAGTTCAATTATTAGTAGTGTTATGGAGTCCTCAAGACTATTAGTTTTATTGAGCATATACCCTCCTAAAGTAGGTAGCGTACCAGCACAAGTAAAGAAATCCTGAATAACACATTTTCCGATAATATTGCCGCTACCTATGCGGAATTTTTTTTGTATGATTTATAGTAGGTTCTCTATGAGAATCATTATTCTCTTCAAGATTATTACTATCCTTTTCATTGTAAACCTCCCCAAATTCAGACATGGTGGCAACGAATAGATCTAGCACACAAGAAACCAAATGAAAAGACGAACGAAAGAATAGCGAATAAAAAGGCAAATCTTTTTGGTATTTTCTGAAAATCGTTTTAGAAGTGGGGGAGAGGAAAACTAGAGGCAAATGGCAAATAAAGTAAATGCAAGAGATGAGTTTTTGATGGGTACTTGGTAAGCTTTATCTTGCTATGTATCCTCCCCGGCAACGGCACCAGAAATCCTTCTTGCTACTTCTTGAGCTTGCGTTAGTTTTCCCTTGAAGAGGAAAGGGTGGTGCAGCAAAGTAGATAAGTATTTCCCTCAGTTTATTGACAACCAAGGTATCAATCCAGTAGGAGGAACAAGCAAGGCCCCAAGCTTAGCACCTACACAAACAATCAAACACTTGCACCCAACGCTAAAAAGGGATTGTCATTCCCTTCATGGTTATTTGCAAGGATGAGATCTGATACAGATAGATATAAAAGATTGCTAGATCTAAAAGTAAAACAAAAGTAAGTAATTGGCAGCAATATATTTTTGGTATTTTTGGTTTATAGATCTGAAAGTATAATATGGAAAATAGACCCGGGGCCATAGGTTTCACTAGAGGCTTCTCTCATGAAGGAAAATAATACGGTGGGTGAGCAAATTACTGTCGAGCAATTGATAGAAAAGCGGATAACTATGAAGATATCCAAGGCAATGATTATGCATATAGGCATCACGTCCGTGTCAAGTATACCGAAACGATTCTGCATCTACTACTATTACTCCACACATCGACCGACTCCTGCGTGCATCTAGAGTATTAAGTTCATGAAGAACATAGTAACGCATTAAGTAAGATAATGATGTAGAGGGATAAACTCAAGCAATATGATGAAAACCCCATCTTTTTATCCTCGATGGCAACAATGCAATACGTGCCTCGCTACCCCTACTTTGCCACCGGGTGAGTACACCACAAGATTGAACCCAAAACTAATCACTTCTCCGATTGCAATAATTACCAATCTAGTTGGCCAAACCAAACCAATAACTCGAAGAGACTTGCTAAGATATGAAATCATGCATATAAGAATTCAGAGAAGATTCAAATAATATTCATAGATAATCTGAACATAAACCCACAATTCATCGAATCTCAACAAACACACCGCAAAAGAGTATTACATCGGATAGATCTCCATGAAAATCATGAACAACATGGTATTGAACAACAAAGAGAGAAAAGAAGCCATATAGATACTAGCTATGGACCCGTAGGTCTGTGGTGAATTCCCTCTCCGACGGATTACCGGAAAAGGCTCCCAGATTGGATCTCACGGGAACAGAGGCTCTCGGCGGCGGAAAAGTATTTTTGTTGTCTCATTCTAGCATTGGGGGAATATTTGGGAATTTATAGGACGAAGATTAGGGTTAGGAGACCTGCAGGGGCCCACAAGCCAAGGGCGCACCCCCTAGGGCGTACCCTGCAGGCTTGTCGTCTCCCGGCAGGTCTCTGCCCCCTTCTCGAAGTCTGGCAGGTTTCTTCTCGTCCAAGAAAAATCATTCCGGAGATTTTATTCCGTTTGGACTCCCTTTAATATTCCCTATGTGCGATACTCAAAAAATGGAAAAAAAAAATTGACACTAGGCTCTAGATTAATAGTTTAGTCCCAAAAATAATATAAAATAGCATATTAACGAATATAAAATAGCATACTAATGCATATAAAACACCAAAACAGATAATATAATAGCATGGAACAATCAAAAATTATAAATACATTGGAGACGTATCATGTAGCACTGCGACGGCAAGTATTTCCCTCAGTTATGAAACCAAGGTATGAATCTAGTAGGAAGATCCGTAAGACTACGTAATCGATACCTCCACACAAATAGCAAATCCTCGCAACCCAACAGGTGAAGGGGTTGTCAATGCCTCGTGGGTAAAATAAGGATAGATTGATAGATGTGAATAAGAGTGATGGCAAATAAAACATAACAAGGTATTTTTGGGTTTTTTGAGAATATAGATATGAAAATAAAGGAGCAAATAAAATAAAATGTGGATAGCAAAGTAGAGATTGCAAATAGATGATGTGAAGTAGACTCGGGGGGCGTAGGTTTCACTAGTGGCTTCTCTCGAGGAAATAGAAAACAGTGGGTAGACAAATTACTTCTGGGCAATTGATAGAATAGCAAATAATTATGACGATATTCAAGACAATGATCATGTATATAGGCATCACGTCCAAGACAATTAGACCGACGTTTGCCTGCATCTACTTCTATTACTCCACACATCGACCACTATCCAGCATGCATCTAGTATATTGAGTTCATGGAGAAATGGAGTAATGCCTTAAGAATGATATCATGATGTAGACAAGATATATTCATGTAGAAATAGACCCCATCCTTTTATCCTTGATAGCAACGATACATGTGTGTCATGTCTCTTTCTATCACTGAGATTGAGCACCGCAAGATCGAACCCATCACAAAGCACCTCTTCCCATTTGATGTAAAATATCAAGTTGGTCACACAAGACCAAATATTAGAGAAGAAATACGAGGCTATAATAATGAAGCATGAATATGATTTCATAGATCTGATCATAAACTCACAATTCATCGGAACCCAACAAAGACACCACAAAAGAATGAGTTACATCCTATGGATCTCCAAGAGACAATTGTATTGAGAAACAAAACAAGAGATAAAGCCATCTAGCTACCGCCTATTGAACCGTAGGTCTGATATGAACTACTCATGCATCATGGGAGGAGCGCCAATGAGGATGGTGAACCCCTCTGTGATCGTGTTCCTCTCCAGAACGGGCTTTATATTGGATTTCTTGGCTTCTAGAACTTACGGCGGCTGAAACAATTTTTTGTCGACTCCTCTAGGGTTTCCTGAATATTGGGGTATTTATAGAGCTCAGAGGCAGTAAAGGAGGCGTATGAGGCCCGCACTAGGCACCAGGACACGCCCTGGTGTATAGTGGGCCGCCTGGGCCTCCTATGGTGCCCCTCCTTGCCTCCCAAGTTTCCTTATGGTCCAAAAAAATCTTCGTAAAGTTTCGTGCCATTTGGACTTCATTGATATTGATCTTCTGCGAAGGAAAAAATAGCAAAAAACAACAACTGGCACTAGGCACTATGTCAATAGGTTAGTCCTAAAAATGATATTACGTTGCTATAAAATAATCATAAAACATCCAAGAATGATAATATAACAGCATGGAACAATAAAAAATTATAGATACGTTGGAGACGTATCACTCCCCGCACCTCCTCGCTGCCGAGACCTCGTCCCCAAGACATCTACATTGTCTCTAGCACGCCCTCACCGTTGGAGTCCTCGTCACCGACGGGAATCATCGCCACCGTCATCACCATAGCGAGACCTTCACCGCATTAGGGTAATATTTTGGCCCCTTCTTACGCTCCCAAATCAGAATCTTGCGCAATTAGGTTTTCCCATCTTTTGTCCATGTTTGCAATCTTCCTATCCAGAAGAAGCCTTGAGTAGATTAGAGAACGAAGCAAATTTTAGGGTTAACTGTTCGCAAAACCGAATCTTGGTGTCACCGAGTCAGAAAAATCGGTCTTACCGATTTTGGTTTTGGGCTAGTGAGAACAATCTAGGTGAAACCAAATTACACTTTTTGGTGGAACCTAAAAATGTGCCAAGTTTGTGTTGAAGAGATTGTCAGTCTTGGTGGCTCCAAAATTTCTGTCTCGGTGGAACCGATATCCCTTTTTGTAGGACATTAAACTTAAGATTTTCAGAGTTCAAACTTGCAAAACTTCTGAATTTTTGTGATGCTCATCCACTCCTGCTCTTCTACCTCTATTCACAAGGTCAACTTGTTTGCTTGGTTGATTGTCAGCATGTTAGGTTTAGAGGACTGTCGGAATGACTTTAGAGAACCCAGTTTTGAGATGGACTCGCGCACTAGTTCTGAGAGGACTGCTTCTGACCCAGGTACTACTAGTTCCCATGATTTGCCAAAGGCAGCTACCGGGTCTAGGAAGAAGCTTAATTCTGATGAGGAGGATGCTAATTTTATCCCAGAGGAGAGCATTCCCTAGAAGAAAAAGGAGAGAGTCACAGTCAGGAAGATCTCAGAGACTATTGCAGAAAAGATAGGGTTGTCTCAATCCTCTGATCAACCCAGTGAGACTTCAAGGACAAAGACTCGGGCTAAGAAGCTAGGGCCGAAAAGAGCCAGGAAGAGAGTGGTGCATGTTGTTGGAAGGCCAACATCCATGTATGAAGATCTAGCAAAAGCTGTTGAGGAAGAAGAAGAAGAGGTTGCTGCTAATGCACCTCCATCTAAGAAGAAGAAACTCATGGCATATGCTATACCAATCAGGTCTGCACCTAAACCTTCAGTGCCTAAGCCCAAGAAGCCAGTAGCTCCCAAGAAGACTACTGGTGACATACCTGTAGCAGAGAAGAACAAGAGATATGCATCCAGAGAGGTTGTTGTAGAGGAGGAAGAAGATGCATCTGTGCTGAGAAAGTTCAGAGCTCACTTGCCATTGCACAATGCTGCTCATCCTGTTGCTAAAGATATGAAGAAGAGAAGGGATCAAGGTCTGAGACAGTGGAGGTCTGTTGATCCATATGCTGTCAGGAGCAGAACTGTTGTTGATCCTCGTTTTCACACTAAGGAGCAACAAGATTTTTATGAGACTGTGATGTTGGACAAGATTCCTGTTGTCAGTGACATGAGATATGTTGACTGGTACTACGTCAACAAACATGAGGACTTCTTCCCTCATGTGAGAGAGAACTTCAGGCTAATTTGCATTGAAGATTTTGTTGGCAGAGAGATGACAGCTTGGAATGATGAGATGATTAAGCTATCTACTCAACTGCTCATTTCTATCTAGATGGAAGGATAGTGTGGATCATGAAAGGTCACACATATGAGTCTACCGTAGAGGAGTGGGCCACCATTATTGGTGCCCTTGAGATCCAAGAGGGTGATTTGGATGTATACTCAGAGTCCAAGATGAATCATAACACAATGGAAAACATGTACAATCCAGCGCCCCATCAGTATCGGAGAACACATAATCTTGGCTTTGTCTATTTTTCTGCAACAGGAATACCAACCACTAACACCATTATGAGATACACCCTGATACCCAAATTAGGAGATGATAAGATGATCAAAGGGTATTCCATCAACATGCTGCATCACTTAGACAACCACAGAAAGATCAAAGTGATGGATCTCATAGTTGAGACTGTCAGGAGGATTGCTGCAGATCAGAAGAGATCTTGTGGGTATGCACCATATATTCAAGTGCTCATCAATGCCAAGATTCGCAAGCATGCATATAAACTTGATCGCCCACACTTATTGTCGGCGGTGCGAGGTCGACACCTATGGAAATCGGCGTGAAACCCTTGTGATCGTAGGGCGGGGAGAGGTGACGTGAAGAGCATAGCTAACGATCAGCACCTGGCAAGCCTTTTTACCCAGGTTCGAGCCGCTTATGCATAAAACCCTACGTCCTGCTTGTCTGATTATATTAAGCGTTTTGTTGTTGATTGTTACAGTGACTGTTGATGGTCGTCTTATGAGTCAATGTCCAAAAAGTCTAACCCCTTTGTGAATGAGCTAAGGGCCTCCTTTTATAGGCAAAGGGGTCACCTATAGTGCTCGATGGTAGGTTCACGAGGAGTTACAGTGAACCTAGAGAGGTGCTTATCCATCTACCGCTGTCAGGTGCATTAAATGCACGTCTTGTTCTTGTCAGCAATGTGCTGGTGAAGACACGTGTCCAGGTGTTTCGACACTTGGACGCTGCGCTAGCGCATGCGGAATGCGCTTGGAACTTGGGGGCGGTGGCACTGTGGTAAGGGCGGTTGCCCTCCAGTGCCCAGCCCCGTCATCCCGGCAAGGAGCTTGCCGGGGCCTTGGGTCTTCGTCCCGACAAGGGAGCTTGTCGGGGGCTTCGGTCATCATCCCGGCAAGGGAGGCTTGCCGAGGTCTTGTACTTGGCGAGTTCATCACGCCCGCCAAATGGGCGTGGCCTTGGTCATCTTCCCAGCAAGGTAGGCTTGCCGAGGCCTTGGTAATCTTGGGGATTGTATCTTGTCTGGGTCCTGCCATGCCCTGCCGGCAGGGGCTCTTCGCGCCCGTGCACAAGTCTGGGCACTAGGGACCCCAGTCTTTAGTGCACCGACACCTGCCACTTCAGCCAAAGTTCGAGGACAATGAAGTTGTGATGGACCCCGGCCGTCCTAACTCAGCTACAGTGCGTCAGCACGCAGATGCAACAGAGGCAGAGGCAGCGAGAGATGCTCCAGCACCACATGTGAGATCTAGAGAGGAGCAGATGTCGTTTCTTGTCAGCACCATCCAAGGGATGGAGAAGAGTATTTCTGACATCTTGTTGAACCAGAAGAGCCTTGAGAGGATCGTGGGGACTAAATTCCATGGCATGGATGTCAAACTGACAGAGTTGGCTACAATTGTTGAACGGCTCCAGGATGAGGTTGATGCAGTGCATATATCCCATTCCATAAGTGATAATGAAGATTCGCCTCTTCCCATGACTACTCAGTTCAAGACTCAATCTAGGTCTGCAGTTGTGCTAGTGACGGAAGCAAGACCAACTTCATCAGCTCAAGCATCAGCGCCATCAACTCCAGCTCCAGCTCGTGCACCTCCAGTGTCAACGCCTCCACCTACAGGTGCATCCACCGAAGCCTTCGCCGACGCTCTCTTATCAACTCCACCAACTGCTACCAGAGGAGATCGAGCCTAGAGGGATGCTTAGTTCTAGACCTTTGAACTTTTTGGTAACTTGTTTCTAAAGGAGGGAAGTGTATAGATCATTTAGGGCTGAGAGAGAGAGAGAGAGAGAGAGAGAGCTTTGCTTTTTATTTGCTCTCGTTTAGTTTTACAAAACATTTGGTCTTTTGGATGTCTTAAACTTCTCTCTTCATTGTGTTTGATCATACACTTTGATTTTTGATGCTACTATGTTATAACTTTGAGCTATCTACATGATGATCATTCACTCATTTGTTTGGTGTTATGTGCATTACTATTCATTCATATCATTTATGCGCACCACCAAGATGTATGTGACATGGAAGAGTGACCCATGATCCTAATCAATTGTGCGTTTGCATTCAATCGCAAATTTAAAATAATACACAAATTTAGGGGGAGCTCTTGGTTTTCACATAATTCCCAAAGCGATGATGCTAATTATTGGTTATATCTTTTATCGAAGCTTTGATCTATATGTTGTCCTCGATTACCAAAAGGGGGAGATTGACAGCACAATTTCTCCCTAAGGTGGTTTTAGTAATTAATAACAACATATGTATCATTGAACTAATGATTATATCCAAGTATATTTTATAAAAGTTCAAAGTTGCATTGGCTAAAGGATTGTCATGAGAAACCCCTTGATGCAAGGAAAGGAATAGGATTGGTCAAGCTTCAAGCAAGAGGACTCTACATTTTATATTTGTGAGAAATCACTTTCGAGTCCAAAAGAAAGCCAATACTATTAAAATGGGGTGACGTATTTATGATGAGTTGGTTTCTCAAGTGCTTAGAGATAGCCACCAAAAATACTCAGCATTTATCTCACAAAATCTCTGTCCAAAGCCTACATATCAAAATCGGTGCCACCAAGAATTCCATTTCAGCCCTACCAATTTTTCCACTGACAAAACCTTTGCCAAACCCAAATCTCACGGTACCATCAACTTTCATATCAGTGCCACCGAAATTCAGTGGCCAACTTTCTGGTGTGTCGATTTCAAGAATCAGAATTTCCAAGTTTTGCAATCGGTCTCACCGAGATTTAGAAACTGCCCTAGGCACCAAATCGGTACCACCGAGATTCATATATCGGTCTCACCAAAAGTTCAAAAGTTGCCACATTTAGTGCAACTCGGTACCACCGAGATTCATTTTTGTGTCACCGAGTTGGGCAATACTGTTGTAACGGTTGGATTTTGGGAGATGCCTATATATACCCCTCCACAACCTCTCATTTGGAGAGGAAGCACTCAGAACACACACACACACACATACACACTTGCCATATCCATTTGTTTAGAGATATCCACCTACTCATGTGTTGAGATCAAGGGATTCCTGTCCATCCATTAGAAACTTGATCTCCGGCCTCCCCAAGTTGCTTTCCACCAAATCAATCTCTCTTACCCATGCCAAATCGGTGAGAGAGTGATTGAGTGTTAAGGAGACTGCCTTTTGAAGCACAAGAGAAAGGAGTTCATCGTTCTACTGCATATATTACCTTTTGGAGGGTGGTGCCTCCTAGATTGGTTAGGTGTCGCTTAGGAGCCTCCTACTTCGTGTTGTGGACTTGAACCAAGAAGTTTGTAAGGGCAAGGAGATTGCCTACTTCGTGAAGATGTACCTCGAGTTAGGCTAGTCCTGTGTGGACGTAAGCCATGGGGTATAGACATGGCCGCTTCTTCTTGGACCCCTTATGGGTGGAGCCCTTAGTGGACTCTCACAGTCGTTGCCCTCTATGGGTTGAAGTCTCCACTAACATGGATATACAATAGCACCACATATCGGAACCATGACAAAAATCGTCGTGTCAACCTTTGCGTTTGATCTTCATTCCCTACCCTCTACTTACATTTGGATGTCTTTACTTTCTGTTGTTGTACTCTTAGATATCCATGTGTAGGATGTACTTGACTAGTCACAAATTGCTAAAACTGACCCACAACTAAAATTGGGAGAAGGCTAAGTTTTTATTTGGTCAAGTTGTCTAATCACCCCCCCCTCTAGACATACTTCTGATCCTACATGATGCCATTGTTGGATGATGCAGTGACAAGGAGGACCAGGTCATCGTCATTATATAGAGCGACAAGGAGGGAGGCGAGAGGATGTCGCAGCAAGCGATGGAAGAAGATTGTTGACGGGAGCGGTGGTGTCGGGGTGCGGTGCCGGTATGTCATCAAGATCACCGTCTGCAGGAGATATATGAGTCAAGGAGTCATGCATAGCTAAGCAATCTTACTATGACACGACTAAACCAACTCCAGCACGTAAAGTGACCAAATGCTAATCCTAGCCGTAATACACCAGGACTAGTACAAACTCTCCTGACGTGCAAAACTATTTTGCACTTTGACACTAATACAAAAACTAATATAAGATTATCTCTAACAATGTTGCCCTTCTCGAGTCATCTCAAAGGTAAGATGGAGTAATCTTTAAGGTGGATTTTGAAAAATCTCATGACAAAGTCAAATATCCTTTCCTCCAGCAAGCCTTACATATGAAGGGATTAAATGAAGCCTGGAGGAAACAGGTGTATTCCTTTATTCAGAAAGGTAGTGTTGGGATAAAGATGAATGATGACATGGGTCATTATTTTCAAACATAGAAAGGACTAAGACAGGGAGATTCGATGTCCCCAATATTATACAACATAGTGGCGGATATGTGGACAGTTCTCATAGGACGAGCTAAAGAGAACGATCTAATAAGGGGACTAGTTCCACATCTTCTAGATGGAGGGGTGTCCATCTTACAATATGTGGACGACATGATTATTTCCATGGAACATAACCTCACCAAAGCTAGAAATAGGAAGTTTATTCTTTGTCTATTTGAACAGCTTTTGAGACTTACGATAAACTTTTAAAGAAGTGAATTGTTCTGCTTTGGGAAAGCCAGGGAAGAACAAGAAGCATACAAACAACTATTCGGTTGTCAGATGGGCGCTTTACCGTTTAGTTACTTGGGTATGCCTATTCATCACCGCAAGCTTACTAATAGGGAATGGAAATGCATAGAAGATCGATTTGAAAAATGAATAAATTGATGGAAGGGCAAGCTAATGTCGTACGGAGGGAGGCTAGTGCTAATAAACTCAGTATTGACAAGCTTGCCGATGTTTCTACTATCATTCTTTGAAGTACCAGCACGGGTACGGAAAATACTTGACTTTTGTTGATCTAGAGTTTTCTGGCAAAGTGATGAGAGTAAGAAGAAATATAGACTTGCTAAATGGGACATTATGTGCAGACCGAAGGATCAGGCGGGGGAGGGGGCTAGGGATTGAGAATTTGCAAATTAAAAATAGATGTCTACTGAGCAAATGGCTATATGAGTTGCCGGTGGAGACGGAAGGAACATGGGTACAAATTTTGCATAACAAGTACCTAACAACCAAGACTTTGGCTCAAGTTGCAATGAAACACTCAGATTCACCATTCTGGAAAGGCTTAATGAGGACAAAAGAAGCTTTCTTTCACAGGGTGAAGTTTCACGTTGGAAATGGTAACACGACCAGATTTTGGGAAGACACATGGTTAGGAGAGATGCCCCTAGCCACACAATATCCGGTGTTAAATAATACTGTGCAACATAAGGAGGCTTATGTTGCTATCATTTTACAAACGATCCCTCTTAATATTCAATTTAGGAGGTCTCTGCTAGGAGAGCGATGGAATGCGTGGCTCCACTTGGTATGTAAATTGATGGAAGTTCAACTTTGTGACCAACCAGACACTATTCACTGCAAATTAACTACAAGTGGTAGTTTCTTGGTGAAACCAATGTATATACACCTTATTAATGTCGGACCAATCCCTATCTATCCACACATTTGGAAAATAAAAGTATCGCTTAAGATTAAGATCTTTATGTGGTCCATTCATAAAGGAGTGATACTAATGAAAGACAGCTTGATTAAACGAAGATGGGTGGGTAATTCTAGATGCTTCTTTTGTGATAACAATGAGAACATCAAACAACTCTTTCTCAAATGTTCACTAGCTAAACTCTTATGGAATACTATTCATATAGCATTCAATATAAACCCTCCAACGAGTATGAACACATTATTTGGGACGTGGCTTAACGGAGTGGACGTCAACACATCTAAACACTTTCGGATACGAGTATGTGCAATGCTATGGGCTATGGGGAACTGCAGAAATGATATGATTTTTAACAGAAAGAACTTTACCAATTTCTTGCAGGTCATTTACAAAGCTACGGGTTGGATCCGTATGTGGTCGTTACTCATGCATGCGGAGTTCACGGAGCTTTTGGCTACTGGATGCAACCGGTGGGAGGCGGTAGCATGGGCTATCTTCAACCGAATTGGATGGCGGAAAACTAATAGGCTAGGGGTTTAGTCGTTGTAGCCTATTATGAGATTGTCAAATGTATCATGTATTTTCATCTTTATTTTTTATCCTTGGAGCTCCAGCTGAATCTGACACTATTTCTGAACCTTTTTACTTAAATAAAATGGTTGCATGGATCGTCATGATGCAGAGGCCGGGTTGATCCTGCTTTTCAAAAAAAAGGTTTTTGTTCGAGACAGCCAAATGTTGGCAGCCTATTGTTGCACCATCGGGTCAATTCATTGCCATGTTTTCTACTGGGACTCCGGAATCACGATATTATTTCAGGCAAAGGTTGTTCTTAAGTTATTAGGTATTCAGTCTGATTCATTATTCGGTCCAGTGGGTTGTTTCAATTGGTGTATGTGGTTAATGTGAGTGGACTCTCTTCTAGTGTGGATTGTTTTCACAAAGGTTGTTTTATTGGGGTTTAGTTTGTTTGGATGAATACATTGTTGCCAGTGATCATACAAAGTCTTTCACTTCTACCGAGTCTAAATTTGATAGCCATGCATATAAGAATCACAAATTCTCGAAAAGGTTGATGTCCATCCATGTTACTGATCATACAATATCCTTTGCTTCTTAATTTGGTATGGAGTCTAAATGTGATGCCATTATTTTTAGGAATCACAAATGATACAAAAGAACCTTCTGTGGATACTTTTTGGATGGTTACGTTGCATATGCTCAAACATTTTGGTGTTCCTCTCGAGGGACTAGATCTCAAAATTGAAAGTTGTGGAGCTCCTCCTTGTGGTGGTGGTGAAGTGATTCTTCGAGTTTCCGATATAAACAGTACATCAAAGGTGTGTTGGAGTTTACTTCTGCTCACGTTTTGTGATTTCTATTGACATTCCCCTTCTAATATCAAATGGTTTTGCACGCGGTTAATTAGGTTGATGAAGGCATGGTAAAGAGGATAAGAGGTGTAACATTCTCCACGGGAGTATCTCTAGAGATAGAAAGACGTATCTTCTATGTTGCACGTGGACTCTTCAATAAGTTCATTCCGGATGTTCATATCTTCACCGATCATAGAGCTGGCTCATCTGGTGGATTGGACGTTTAGAGCTTGAAGTAGAACCATTTTGGATATTAGTAGCGACATTGTGCTATTATCTTCTGGTGTCCTGCAACCAATTTTTTTAATGTATTCATCATTTTACAGGTCAGTGGGCTATGGTGTATCTGTAGTTGCTCAGACCACAACAGGCTTTCTGATTTCTGCAGATGCTACTGTGAGTTATCCCAATGTTGCTGAAATGAGTAAACAATCTGTGAAGCCTGAGCTAATGTCTCCGGAGGATCTTGGTGAGCAAGTTGCATCAATGCTGCTAGAAGAGGTGCCTCGAGGAGGAGTTGTTGACTCAACACGTCAGGTCTGGTATTTCATTCCAGTTTTTTCCTCTTATATTATTTAGCAGGCTGGTGGCAGATATTTTTAAATTGCCGCGGATAATTTGTGTTTCCTTTACACGCCTCTCATACGATTGATGATCACTAATGTGTTTTCTTCTACCTACTCTGAAACTCTTAGACTGCTCTGCAAAATTAATGATCATTTTTTGGTTGGTGCATGTTGTAGGAAGATAACTTAGAAATTCTAGCACTTTTACACTCAAGAACATAGTAGGGAAGAATCCTTTCACCCCTTGTATTAACTTAAATGCCTGCCATAGAAGCTAGATAAGAATTATAAATTCAAGCTGAACATAGTATGGATGGATTTAGTCATTAGAATGATTGTTTTATGCAAGGTCTTCTCGCAACCTAGTCCTTAGAGCATATCCAGCCGCGCCCCCAATAGCCCTCCCCACAGGCCCCTTTTTAGATGTCGGCACAAAAAAACGCCCAGTCGCGCCCTCAAGACGTCGTTTTGCGTCGGTTGGGTCCATTTTTTGTGCCGGCCATACCAGGCCAAACCCAGTGCGCTGGGGGCCTCTTGGGGGCTCCGACGGAAGGAAAAGAGGCATGTGGGTCACCACTGTCAGGCGAAAAAAACCCTTTCCTCACCAGATTTGACCTCGCGCACCACAGGACGCCTCGTCGCCTTCCACTGTCGACGCCACCCACCCGCCCATAGCCGTCGCCCCATCGCTAGAAAAGGTTGTTTCCCTGCCGGTTTTGCGGCAGCCTCCATCCCACTCTCCTATGCGAGCTTCCCAGGCCACGCGGGCGGGGTACTAGTGGGTGCTCGTACACCATGCTCGCCAGGTGTTCGACGACTTGCTTGTTCGGCCATGGATTCAGAAGACGAGTCTGCGTTCGCGGCTCTGGTGGAGGGGGAAGCCAAGGACGACACCGTCGATGAAGAGCATCTCATGATCCTTGCCATATTGGTCGGCTTGTTCACGAACGATGCCAAGCCGCGACGAGGTCGCTCGGCGTCGGGACGTCGCAAGAGCAAACAAAGACATCGAATAGAGGGCTATTGCATGCTCTACACCGACTACTTCGCTGACGCTCCTCTACACAGCGCGAACGTATTTCGGTGCCATTGTCGGATGAGTCAGAAGTTGTGCCTCAGAATGGTAAATGCCATCCGGGAGTTCGACGGCTATTTCATTTTTAAGAAAGATTGCACCGGCACAGTTGGATTCTCCTCACTCCAGAAGTGCGCGACAGCTATGATGATGCTTGCATACGAAGCTCCCGGTGATATACATGAATACTATGGATGCATGGCCGATTCCACTACCATTGAGTGCTTGTACAAGTTCTGAAGGGAAGTGGTGGCAGTGTTTAGACCATATTATTTGCGATCACCCAATGCTGAAGACACTGATCGCATCCTAGCACATAAGGGAGCAAGAGGATTTCATGGGATGCTTGGAAGCGTCGAATGCATGCATTGGAAGTGGAAAATTTCCCATTTGCTTGGCAAGGGATGTACAAAGGCGCCAAATAAGGTTGTAGTGTGGTACTTGAGGCAGTGGCCACACGAGACCTATGGATTTGGCACTCCTTCTTTGGTATGCCAGGAACTGACAATGACATCAACGTAATAAAGTGCTCGAATGTCTTTGCAAAGCTTGTTGAAGGTCATGATCCTCCCGTGAACATCGAGATCAATGGGCGTCACTACAACAAGGGATACTATCTAGCAGATGGTATCTATCTGAGATGGTCCACTTTTGTGAAGACTATCTCAAATTATGTGCCACGAGGCAAAAAGTCACACTTTGCTAAGTGTCATGAGGATTGCAGGAAGGATGTCGAGCGAGCATTTGGTGTGCTCCAATCTCGATTTGTTGTTATCCGGTACCCCACCCTAACATGGTTGAAATCTCATATGTGGGACACTACAGGAATTAGCTTCTTTGCCGTCTGCCATCACAGACGGCAAAGGGTCAATCCCGAACGGCAAAGAGAATACCACAAACGGCAAAGAATCTCACGGCCGGCAAAATTTCTGCGTCATCCTACGACGGCATTATAGCTTCTTTGCCATTTGTCTCCCCAAAGCGGACGGCAAAGAGCTTTGTCGTCAGCTTTTCATAGGAGCAGTCGGCAAAGTGGTCGAGACGGCAGCCGACAGGCGTTGCCTTCGTTAGGGGCTAACGGAGGCTTTGCCGTCTGCCTCCCCCCCTATGTCGTCTGCCTCCCCCCCCTCTTCTTTGCCGTATGCCTCCCCCCCCACTCTTTGTCCTACCCCTCCCCCCCCTCCTCTGTGCCCTCTTCTTTGATGTCTGCCCCCGTGGAAGCAGACGACAAAGGTACTATACGACCAGCTGCTACTGTCCAGGTTGCACAGCTGGGCGCCACATGGCACCTTTGCCGTCGGTCAGCTGACGGCAAAGGCCTTTGCCATCAGCTGGCAGACGGCAAAGAGCCTATATTGTCACATTTTTGTTTATTTTTTCTATTTCACAGCACATATACATATAATTCATAGCACATATATGATAAATAGGTCACAACACATATATGATATACATATAATGCTCATCAATGCCATTTGTTCATCAACGTACATCCCATATATCAAAAGAACCAACACATACAAAGTTTCATCCATATATACATACATATAGTTGCACATATATTGTTCATCCATATATACATATACATATAGTTCCACATTATTCATCAACTCAAATAAAAACGGAAACTAAAGTACTCCAATGCCAGCTTCCATGCATGTAGTACATCCAATCTGCAAAATGGGAATAAGAAAGTCAGAAGAAGAACAACAACAACATATATATTACAAATAAGCTAAATTGAAGAAGAAAGAGAATAAGCAAGAAGAGAACGAGGAGAAGAAAAACAAGAAGGATGAGGAGGAGGAGGAGGAGGAGGGGAAGGGGAAGGAGAAGGAGAAGGAGGAGGAGAAGAAGAAAAAAGAAGAGAAGAAGAAGGAGAAGAAGGAGGATAAGAAGGAGGAGAGAAGAAGAAGGAGAAGAAGGAGGGCTCCTTCTCCTTCTTCTTCTCTTCTTCTCCTCCTCCTTCTTCTTCTTCTTCTTCTCTTCTTCTTCTTCCTTCTTTTCATTTCTCCTCTTCTCCTCTTCTTGGAGCTAAATTAGCTAACTATGTCTTTTTGGAGCTAAATGGGCTAATTATGTCATTATAGAGGAAAACAAGCTAAGTATATAATATTAATGAGCTAACCAAGGTTCTTATGCCATTTTGAGCTTATAATGTCTTTTAGGAGATAAATTGGCTAATTATGTCATTGTTGGGGAAATTAAGGCAAGGAGAATATGAAAGAGGAGAAGAAAGAGGAGGAGGAGGAGAAGAAGAAGAAATAAAGACCAAGGAGGAGAAGGAGGAGGAGGAGGAGAAGGACTAGAAGATCCTTGGCCTTCTCCTCCTCCTCCTCCTCCTCCTCCTTCTTCTCTTCTTCTTCTTCTTCTTCTTCTTTCTTTTCATTTTTCCTATTTCTTCTCCTCTTCTCCTGTTCTTGGAGCTAAATTATCTAACTATGTCTTTTTGGAGCTAAATGGGCTAATTATCCCATTTTAGAGGAAAACAAGCTAAGTATATAATATTAATGAGCTAACCAAGGTTCTTATGCCATTTTGAGGTTATTATGGCATTTTGGAGCTAAATGGGCTAATTATGTCATTGTTGGGGAAATTAAGGCAAGGAGAATATGAAAGAGGAGAAGAAAGAGGAGGAGGAGGAAAAGAAGAAGAAATAAAGAAGAAGGAGGAGGAGGAGAAGGACTAGAAGGTCATTGGCCTTCTCCTCCTTCTCCTTCTCCTTCTCCTCCTCCTCCTCCTCCTCCTCCTTCTTATCCTCCTCCTTCTTCTCCTTCTCTTTCTCTTCTCTTTCTTTTCTTCTTTTTGTTCTTCCTTTTCATTTATCCTCTTCTCCTCTTCTTGGAGCTAAATTAGCTAACCATGTCTTTTTGGAGCTAAATGGGCTAATTATCCCATTTTAGAAGAAAACAAACTAAGTATATAATATTAATGAGCTAACCAAGGTTATTATGCCATTTTGAGGTTATTATGGCATTTTGGAGCTAAATGGGCTAATTATGTCATTGTTGGGGAAATTAAGGCAAGGAGAGTATGAAATAGGAGAAGAAAGAGGAGGAGGAGGAGAAGAAGAAGAAATAAAGAAGAAGGAGGAGGAGTAGGAGAAGGACTAGAAGGTCCTTGGCCTTCTCCTCCTTCTCCTCCTCTTCCTCCTCCTCCTCCTCCTTCTTCTCTTCTTCTTCTTCTTCTTTCTTTTCATTTTTCCTATTTCTTCTCCTCTTCTCCTCTTCTTGGATCTAATTAAATTAGCTAACTATGTCTTTTTGGAGCTAAATGGGCTAATTATCCCATTTTAGAGGAAAACAAGCTAAGTATATAATATTAATGAGCTGACCAAGGTTCTTGTGCCATTTTAAGCTTATTATGGCATTTTGGAGCTAAATGGGCTAATTATGTCATTGTTGGGGAAATTAAGGCAAGGAGAATATGAAAGAGGAGAAGAAAGAGGAGGAGGAGGAGAAGAATAAGAAATAAATAAGAAGGAGGAGAAGGAGGAGGAGGAGGAGAAGGACTAGAAGGTCCTTGGCCTTCTCCTCCTCCTCCTCCTTCTCCTTCTTCTCCTCCTCCTTCTTCTCCTTCTCCTTCTCTTCTCTTTCTCTTCTTCTTTTTGTTCTTCCTTTTTCATTTATCCTCTTCTCCTCTTCTTGGAGCTAAATTAGCTAACCATGTCTTTTTGGAGCTAAATGGGCTAATTATCCCATTTTAGAGGAAAACAAGCTAAGTACATACTATTAATGAGCTAACCAAGGTTCTTATGCCATTTTGAGGTTATTATGGCATTTTGGAGCTAAATGGGCTAATTATGTCATTGTTGGGGAAATTAAGGCAAGGAGAATATGAAATAGTAGAAGAAAGAGGAGGAGGAGGAGAAGAAGAAGAAATAAAGAAGAAGGAGGAGGAGGAGGAGAAGGACTAGAAGGTCCTTGGCCTTCTCCTCCTCCTCCTCCTACTACTACTACTACTACTACTTCTCTTCTTCTTCTTCTTTATTTTCATTTTTCCTATTTCTTCTCCTCTTCTCCTCTTCTTGGAGCTAAATTAGCTAACTATATCTTTTTGGAGCTAAATGGGCTAATTATGTCATTGTTGGGGAAATTAAGGCAAGGAGAATATGAAATAGGAGAAGAGAAACTTACCGTAGTGGTCATCAAGGAGGTGAAACACCTGGAGAAGGGTCGTGCGATGCCGCTCGGGAGTTATTCTGCAGAATAGATATTTTGCAATGTCTTAGTTAGCATGATGACACTCAATTATTAATACTAGTTTATAATGAAACTCACCGTGCCAATCGAAGAGAAGACAGACATCGACGGAGGGACTTGACCGCTCTTCTCGCACAGACCCTGAAGAGTGGGTCGTATTAGTTAGTAACGAAACAGACATTACACACATGATTTGGCTAATGTGAAAAACTTACCACAAAAATCTTGTACAGGGCCCATTGACCTGCCTCATTCCGGGACCTCTCCTCCTCAATCAATCGTGCCGTGGTCTGGTCCCTCTCATCAAGAGCAGCCTGACTTGCCAATCTCTCTTTCTCAAGAGCAGCCTCGCTTGCCAATCTCTCTTTCTCAAGAGCAGCCTGGTTTGCCAATCTCTCTTCCTAAGAGCAGCCTCAAACACCATTCCTCGTTACCACAGTAATGATCTATGGTGACACACATAATGAAATGGATGAAAGTGTTCTTAGTCCGTACAACTAACCTCGATGGCAAGATCGACTGGCCGTGGACGACGCATTATCTCGGGACAGCTGCTCGACTGGCGCGCCTTGATCTCCGGGAGAGTGAGTGGACAACGTATTATCCCATCTCCAATGGCTATTGAGCCATGGGGCCTCCCGCCACGAGATATCATCACCAGCTCTGGATCCAAAGGTTCTTGGCTAGGGTTAAAGTCATCCCCTTTCGTTGCCTTCCCCGCGTCCCTGTATGCCACGAGCTTCAGGTGGGATGATATGTTGGTGAAGTTATTGGGATCATCCAGGTTAGACTCAGAGAATGCCTTCGCCTTCTTGTACGAGGCAGTATGGGCCATGCCATAATGGTCGTACAAATGTGGCATCTCCGTATTATTGTGATGCGCCTAAAAGAGAGGAACAAAATATTAGCATGAAGAATGAATTACATGAATCATGAAGCAAATCACATACCCAGTTTCGTCCGAACTGAAGTAAGTTGGCGCTGCCTTGATGGTGTGGCACACCAACCATTTGGCTAGCCGATCCTTCGCATTCTCATGGACGGCTCGCCAGCTGCCTGTGCACCACTCGTCAACCAACGCCTCCCAACAATCCATCTTATCCGCACACCATCTCGGGGGCACCTATAAGTTATTAGAAAGAATTTTCAGCACTACGCCTATGAATGAAATCAAGAAAACTACGTAGAAGGACTTAAGAATAGGTAATTACCTTCATGTATTGCTCCTTCTTCAGAAACTTTCCGTGGCAATCCTTCTTCTGCTTCTTAATACCACGCGTGGTGTAGTAATCTCGAATAGCCTGCGGCCGAGCCTCGTGGCGCAAGTTCTGTAGTAACCGCCTACACTCGGCCTCGAGAACCCTGGCCGCCTCCTCCTCATATCCATCCTCACACCTATAGAAGGTCTGCAATCAAACGTGAAAACACCGATTAGTACAATAATTAGCTATATTGTTAATTTTAGATTCTGTAAAAGGATAATTTACCCAAAAGCTCTTGATCACCATCTCGGCCCTCGTGTGGCACAAGACACCATCTATAATCTCCTCTAGCGGGGCCTGCGCAGCCTAGTAGTGCTCCCAGGAAAATCCTAGTGTAGGAACCTGACCCTCACCAGGCAACGTGACAAACCCCGGGAAATTTGTCCGGCAAAGCACATCAAGGACGGAGTTCGGCCTGCGGACTCCAAGAGGGTGTACCCATCCCCTGCAGTATGATAAGGTCAACGCATTAGATATTTGAACAAACTTGAAGGCAAAAGCGAAAAAAAGAGTAAATGTACTTACCTATCTCCTACAGGTTTAATCACCGGCCTCTGCTCGCGGGTAGCCGGCACGACCGGGAGACGTGTACTACCACGCTTGTACACGGTGGCCCCGTCCACCTGCACATCGCCCTTACTATCAGTAAGCTCATCCCCACCATCCCCGCCCCTGAGCCACCCGGACCCTCGGTCCAATCCGGCAACTCAGTACGATCCGGCCAGGTCTCCCATCCGGGCCTCTCCACGTCGGATAAAGCCTCTGGAACCGTAGTCTCGTGGGCCGAATGCACCTCGACCCGAGGCTGCTCGTGGACCGGAGTCTCATGGGACGAATGCCCGTCAACACCAGGCTCCTGGAACGGAGTCCCCGTAGCCTCCTCCGCAAACGGGTCGACCATAGTAGTCCTATGCTCGGGTAAATGAGCTGGTGGTGGTGGCGAGGACGGCTCAACAGACCTCCTGGATCTTCCGCGGCCACCACCTCTCCCTGTACCCTTCCCCTTCTTCCCTACCTGACCAGCACCTCTCCCAGTGGGCAATGCCACCGATGAAGAAGAACCCACGGGTGGTGTCGACAGAGTGTCTGCCAAGGCTCTACGGAGAGATAGGGGTGGAAGGGAAGTACCACCCCTCGTGCGGGGCGCCTGGGAAGAACCCGTCGAGCGATCTGGACAAGCGCCCACCATCTTTCAACATCTGGTGACCTGCCATGATAAAGATTAAAAGAAATTAGTACAACATAAAAAAATTGAATAACTGACATGAATAATAATATGTACATGAATAATAAAGATTAAAATATTTATAATTTAAGTTATGAATCTTACAAACTAATAATCATCATCAATAAATGCATCATCATCATCACTATCACGCATGTCTTCATGAATGACGTGCTCGTCGAGTTCAACGGCGTGAAGTTGTGAAAGGCCTTCCTTTAATCGTTGAAGCATTGACAGGTCATCTGCATGAGTAACCTCTACGAGTTCCAGGTCTTTTGGTTCCGGCTTAGGGCTGGAGTCAGATTCATTGTCGCTGTCTACTTCCATGTTCTTGGGTGAAGCACGGCAGTTCTTGAAACGTTTCTTGGAAAGACGTGTTTCTTGGAAGAATTCTCCATCATATGTGTCTGGGTTAATGTGAGGTTCATAATCATGTTCATTTGGGAGAGGTGGTTTGACATGTGGCGGCACTTCATAAACAACATACCAACCTTCCAGATTCTTATCCGTTTGGCATGCCCACGGTAGATAGAAAACTTGGGTCGCCTGTTGAGCCGTAATATAGACATCGGGAACATCTAAATGGGTGTTTGGATTGATTTCAACTAGTCCTATATGTTCATGAGTCCTTCTAGTCTTCTTCGGCTGGAACCAATAACATTTGAAGACTACGACGTTCGGTGGGTTTTCACCGTAGAATTGAAGTTCATAAATTGCTTCAACTCTTCCATAATACTCGATAACACCTTTGCCGATAGCAGAGACACCACAATTTGTAGATTTCCGGTCGGGCATAGATAGCTCTTTGCCAAAGGTACGAAAGAGATACCCGTTGATGTTGTATTTCTCAAATGAACGGACCTTATAGTCAAAACCATTAGCGACTTGTCTCAATTCGGCGTCCATAGACTCTGAATTAGCCTACAAGTTTAATACGAAACGATTGTTGCATTAGCCGCAAGTTAGACAAAGAAATGAAATGGTCCATTATTGATAATTACCGTTTGTTTGAACCAAGAGATGAAACCGGGATAGCCGCCTCCTGTCTTTGACAGAACCTCATACTCTTCGACGGAATCATTTTCGATCACCGCTCCATCCGAGAATTTGGCGACATAACGGCTATTTGAAATATCCGGGAATAAGAGCAGTTCAAATGAATAAGAAGTTACGGGAAAATGTGCCTAGAACTCACTCGATGTACGGCCGCACTTCTGTTAGGTTGTTGAAGATATACAACAAAATTTTCCGCCATTCTGCGACATCCAACGTTATTGGTTTCGAAGCACCAGCTGGTGCGAGCTTCCCTTTGAATAGGCTGAGGTTGGACCCAACTTTTTTAGGGTCTGCATGATTGTGCCGAGGCTTCGGATTATGCAAATGATGATTTTTGGCTTCGTAGTTTGCCACCTCCTCAGTAATGAATGCCTCAGCCATCGATGCTTCAATTCTACGCTTTTTTACATTTAGCTCGAAGGGTCTTCTGCATCCTCTCAGTTGCATAGCACCAACGATCTTGCACGGGCCCACCCAATCTTGCCTCGGTCGGTAGATGTAAAATCAAATGCTGCATTGGATTAAAGAAGCCCGATGGAAAGATCTTCTCTAACTTGCACAACAACTCCGGTGCAAACTCCTCCATGTCTTCTACCACGGCAGGTGACAATTCTTTCGCACAAAGAACACGGAAGAAATAGCTCAGCTCCGCTAGTACTAACCATTCATCCTCAGGAATAAAGCCACGTAACATCACCGGCATTACCCGCTCTAGCCATATGTGCCAATCATGACTCTTGAGACCAAAGATTTTAAATTTTTCAAGACTCGCTCCCCTCTTTAGATTCGCTGCATACCCATCAGGGAACATCAAGTGCATTTTGACCCACAAGATAATTTCCCTCATAGCTGGCCTTCCAAGATTGAACCAGGCCTTTGGCTTTGACCACTTCTGCTTTCCTTTGTCTTCTCGCATGTTTTGTAACGGTCTATGACATAGTGTCTCTTGATCGACTCTAGCCTTAGTATTATCCTTTGTCTTCCCATCTATGTCGAACAATGTACCAAAAATAGCCTCTCTGATATTCTTTTCAGTGTGCATCATGTCGATATTGTGTGGAAGAAGGAGGTCTTTGAAGTAAGGCAGATCCCAGAAGCATGGCTTGTGAGTCGAGGCGTGTTTTGAATTATACCCCTTGAAATACCCTGGACACTCTGGATCAGGCTCGAGGGCGTTTAACTGATCCAGGATCTGTTGGCCTGTGAACGCAGGTGGTGCCAAGTTTTTGACAACTTTACCTTTGGTAAAGTTCTTCTTGTCTTTTCTGAACTGATGGTCTGGATCCAGGAACTGTCTATGCAAGTCAAAGCAAGAATACTTCCGACCCTCCTGCAACCAATGAAACTGAAGATCTCCCTTGCATTGGGGGCACGGGAACCTTCCATGCACACACCATCCAGATAATAGCGCATACGCTGGCAAGTCATGCATAGAGTACATGTACCACACATGCATTTTGAAGTTTTCTTTTCTAGCGGCATCGTATGTCTTGACCCCATTATCCCAAGCTTCTTCCAATTCATCCTTAAGCGGTTGCAGGTACACATTCATATTCTTCCCCGGATAATTGGGCCCTGGAATTATCAACGTCAGAAATATGTTCTTTCTTTGCATAATCTGCCCGAGGGGGAGATTGAGTGGAATGACAAATACAGGCCAACAACTGTATTGGGTTGCCGTCATGCCGAAGGGATTAAAACCATCCGTGGCGGCGCAGACTCGAGGATTCCTTGGATCTGCCGCTTTATCCTGATGCAATCCATCGAAATGTTTCCACGCTTCCCCATCCGATGTGTGTACCACCATCTTATTCCCATCACCATCTAGTTCGGTTCTTTTGCCCAATTTGTGCCATGTCATCTGTCTGGCTGTCTCTTCGACCATGAAAAGACGTTGAAGTCTTGGTACGATTGGCATATATCGAAGAACACTAACTACAATTTTGGTCTGCCTCTTCTCACCCATACCGTTGTCTACCACAAGATACCTGCAAGACTCGCAATTGGGACAATAGTCTAAGTGTGCATACTCCTTCCTAAATAATACACATCCCTTCTCACATGCATCTATCTTCTCATAGGGCATCTTAAGTACACGAAGTATTTTGTCTGACTGGTACAGGTTTGCAGGCATGACATGGCCTTTGGGTAGGAAGCGTCCAAATAGTGTCATCATCGCGTCGTAGCATTCTCTTCCCAAGTTGAACTGAGCCTTCAGAGCCATTACTTGTGCAATTGCATCCAGCTGACAGAGCTCAGTGTGCTCATGGAGAGGACGTTTTGAAGACTCCAACATTTCATAAAAGGCCTTTGCAGATTCCTCCATCTCATCTTCCGAATCCCGAGCATCATCAAAGTCTTGCACCATGTCTTCGATCCCGGTACCATGATCGTCCGTGCAACGACGGACCACCTCAGCTCTTGTGCGTTGTATAGAGTCACCATGAAATGTTCACACCGTATAATTAGGCCTAAAACCCCTCCTCTGCAGGTGTTTAATCATTACAACCTCTGACGTCTTTTTGTAGTTGTCGCATCCAGAACAGGGGCGATAGTTTCTTTCCTGGCCATTTGCGAATGCGGCTTTCACAAATTCCTTTGTTTTTACAAACCATTCTTTCGTCATCTCTTTCTGACTAGGGTGACCGGTATACATCCACGCAAGATCACTCATCTTGCCTAGCTACTAAAGACAGAAGAAATATATTTATATATGATTTAGCATTTATATTCATCGGTTAATCAGGTTCGCCATTTTTATTATGTCCACGCAACCTACACGCTAATAGGTAAAGATAGGTCCTAATCCCACCCGAGTATGTGTAGATTGGGTTCGTTTTCCCATGCTTTGCTCCGGATCCAACGCAAAATTTCGGCAGCACCTCCCCGCTGTTCTCCTGATACACGTATCCACAATAAACAGAGAGGATGTTCATTCGGAGATCAACAGGGAGGCACTGACGAAATTCCGCATCGGATCCAGAGCACAGCATACGGGAAAACGAACCCAATCTACACATACTCGGGCTGTCCATGGATAATGTTGGACAATTTGAAAGGATGGCGGTTATAAATATGCAAGGACATGCATATTTATAGATGTCGCCCTTTCGAACGGGAGACACATACTGGTCACGCGTACTCATGATTGAAGAAACCTATAGATAGCTAGCAAGTTTCATCGGCACGAAGACCGGGACAGAGCAAATTAAGGGTGTAGGAGGAGAAGTCATTTGTGCTCACCAACAAACTGTAATGCCCCAAGTGTAGAACTTTCCCTTCTTGTAACCTTCCATGTGGGGCCACCTTGTCAGAGATCTTGATGATATCATTTTGTGCCATGAATTCATGTGTGTTCCCTAGTGCTTACTTCCCTTGCATGCATGAATTACATATCATTCCTTGCCATACTTATGATTGCATGCCATGATCATGTTGCATTTGAGTTAATAGGAGTAGTGTTGTGGTGTTGTGAGTGCATGTGATCTTGCTAGGGTTAAGTGGTGGTATTGCACTAACTTGTGATGCATGTGATAATGGTGTGTGAGTGTAGGAGTGAGTGCTAGTCATTTTAAGCTCTTGCTATTTAAACTCTTTTCCCCTCCTTTTTTTTCCCATGTCAAAATTCCTTCTTCCCAAAAATGATTCTAAAATGTCTTGTGATTAGAGTTAATTGTGATTATGAGGAGGTGCAATTTTGCTGATTTGATCTTTGAATTTTAAAGGTGCAAATAAACCCAAAACAGTGGATTAATTACTGTTTTGCATTTATTTCAAAAGGCTCCAAATATTGTGTTCCTCTTTTATTTTATTAGGTCATATGTTTGCAAGACCAGGGGGATTTTTTCTTTTATTTATGTTCCCTACTAGGTGGCTGTGTATATTTATTTTCTCTCAGGCCCTACTTTTATTAGAAATCAATCTCAGGAATTCTTTCTCTCTACCTAGAGCCAACTTGGGCCATATCCCTCTTCCCTGGCCCAAGTGCCTTCGCTCCAGCAGCCCACTGGCGAGTAGCTTTCTTCTTCCTCCCGACGTCACTCTCGTACGACCAAGCCTCCACCTCCCGATTGCCTCCCCCTCAATCCAGCGGCTCGGGCTCGCCTCCCGAGACCATATAAGGAGCCCAGGTCCTCCTCCTCCACCCTAGGGTTCCCTCTCCTTCTCCCCAGCGCCGCCACCTTCCCCCTTCTCTCTTTTCTTCCCCTGGTAAGTTTCTGTAGAAGTAGCAGAGAAGAGAGAGTCGCCGGCGCCTACCACCGCGTGCATCGTCGGGCAGCACGGCCGCCATGTCCGGGGGCTCGGGGCGGCTCCCCGCGTCCCATTCCCGGCGTTAGGACCCCCGAGGAGAGACCCCCCCGTCGAGCTCGTCCTCGTCAACGGGGCGAACCGAGCGTCTCCTTCCCTGCTTCGGTCTACGGCGGAGGAACTTCTTCAGCGTCTCCTTCCCCGGTCCGGCTTCCTCTCCATCGGTTCGGCGCCCCCTCTTCGCCCCAAGGTGAGGCTGCACGTCGCCCCTGTGCTTCTTCCTCCTTGGGTTGGCCGGAGTCGCCGTGATGCTTCGGTTTTCTTCCCTGTCAGTAGATCGGCAACAGTGCGTGCGGTGCAGTAGCTGGGCGAGTTATGTGCGTGCGTGTTCGTAGTAGCAGCCGGCAGCAGACGTGTAGCCTAGCAGCGCAGCAGGTTCAGCAGGGTGGCGCGCCGGAGCTCTCTGTCGCCGGTGCGGCCTCAGCAACGGCACCAGCAGGTAGCACCGGTGCAGTTCCGGGCAGCCAAGGGGGAGCCTTTTCCCGTGCTCGGGGCGGGAATGGATCCCCTAAGGCTCCCGCGTCCCCCGCCAGGAGCTACCCCTGCCGGCGGTAGATGAGAGTGGCGCCGCCAGCTCTCTCTGGTCCGGCCGCCGGCGGAGCTCTCCTCCGCAGCGGCGTGGCTTTACCTGCTTTCCCTTCCCATTCTAGCCAGTCAACGAACCGTAGCCTGTTGGTAGAAGTGCACAGTCATATGTATACGCCTGTGGGAGGGCGCGGGTTCGAGTCCCCCCCTCGGCGCCTTTTGGTGGTTGTTTTTGATTTTATTCGTACCAATGGGCCTGAAGTCAACTTACCTTGCTTTTCTCTCTTCTCCTTCTAATAGCTAGTGCAGCAGCGCAGTGGTATGTGGTGGTGGTGTTGCACTGAGGGGGCTAGGGTTCGAAACCCAGTGAGCCCAGATTTCTTTTTCTTTTATTTATTTTCCTGTTTGCAGTCATTTTCCCCCCTTGCTATGTGAGCAACCCCATGTCCAGCTCAGAGTATATTTTGCCCTATGTGGTTCTTTCTTCCATGTTAATTGTAGGAGGTGTAGGAGTAGCTTGTGGTGATTTTAGTGGTGTGAATCTATGCCTATGTATTCCTTCCTTCCATGTTACTTGTTGGGGAAGTAGGAGAAGAATTGTGATGGTAGTAGTTGTGTGGGCCTAGGTGATCGTAAATGGTGCTTGAGGTGTGATGTGTGTGAGAGTGTGTGTATATTGGTGCTCTCACTTGGGTGCCTTGCTAGTCTAGTGCATGTGGGTGCTAGTTGCCCTCATGAGGGTGGCCTTGTGCAAGTGTGTGGATGTAGGGGTGCCCTCCCCACCACATATAATTGTGTGTGAGAGCTTATCCTAGTGTTCATTGCCATCATAACATGTGTAGGAATGGAGATGATGTTGTTGTGAGTGCACACCACTTGTGGTACCTACTAAAAGTGTTTGAGAGATGATGCTACCAAGTTACTTGCTTAGTTTCTTACCCCTTCTAGTTTTCCTTAGGTTTAAGGGCATGATGTTGTTGTAAATGAAGTGGAATATATGTGAGAGTGTGCACCATCACATGCCCATATGTGGAGGTGTGCATACTCTCTTGTTAGCTTAGAATCCCATTGTGTTGTGCTTGAATCTAGTAGTATTGTGATATGGGTGTTGGTGTTGTTGATGTGCATGACACAAACATGGGGTTCAAACCCCCATGTCACTTTGTCATTGTGCACATGAAACCCTCCTAGGTAATTGTCATCTTAGAAGCATACCTTATGGATTGCATTTGCACTTTGTTGAAAGTTTGGGCCTTGTTCCCATGGTATAGAAGGAGCCCAAAGGCATGGATCTTGGTGTGCTAGTTGTAGGGGTTTGTGCTCAATACCATAGTGGTGTCAAACACCTCTTGGGAACATGTGTGAGAAAACTATGCCTAGACAAAGTGGGCATGTGGCTGGAAAACTCCAGATTTTTGAACTCTGAAAATTTCACCAAGTCTGGAATGCTGAAAACATTTTCTTCCCCTGTAGATAAGGTTGTGCTGGTCATTATGTTGAGAACTGGACTTAGTTCAGTGCTAGTGTTTTTAACCTGGTAGGTTTGTGAAGCTTCCTGTCAATTTTCAAGTCATTTGGAGTCCAGTAGATTGTGTTTTGATTGCTGTCAAAAAGGCTTCAGAACAGAAACAGAAACTCAGGTGCAGGAATTTTCACTAAGTCCCTGAGAACTGATGGTTTTGGGAAAGTTTGTGGCCTTGTATCTTCTAGAGTTTAATTACTTTTGCTGTGATTCTTGCTGGATATGGTAGTTTTCTTGGTTGGAAACATCCACATATATTATTTGTCATGTTTGAAGACCTGTAGCTATGTTGCATGTTGCTCTCAAACAGCTAAGATGCAGAAACTGGCAGATTGCGTAGTTTTGACATTTTGTTCAAAGTTTGCGTTTAATTGTTGTTGGAGTGTTCTACCTTGCTCCATTTCATTCATGTTGGGTTCATATATGTCTTGGCAACCTGGGAACACCAGATTCGTGCCAATTGTGTGTGTGGTGATGAATCTTTCACGTAGGGCTTCATATCGTGTTTCGTTGTTTCCCGTTGATCCGTAGCTCCGTTTGCAAAGTTCTTTATATGGTTTTGCACCGTTTTTACGAGATGCATCTGTTCATTTCATTCCCATGCATGTCCAAATAGTTTAGTGCAAAGTTCTGCCCAGGAACTTGTTGTAGTTATTCTTGCTTGTGCTAGTGTTAGAAATAGGGATGCTTGCTCAACGTTCATCTCATGCATCATGTGATTGTTGCATTTTGTGGTGCTGCTATTCATTGGCTGTTGTTCTTGCATTGGGTAGCACCGGGAGCGGAGACCGAATACGTGGAGTCAGGAGAGTACGTGCAGGACGATCCAGAACCATTCCAAGCTGAGGATATCACAGGCAAGATGACATGACCTTGATCCCATATCTAGACTTGTTATGTTAGTTTCGATTCCACGTCATATTGCTCGCTGCCTACCACTGAAAATATATTGCCTCTTCATATGCCATGAGCCCAAACACCTTACTCTTTCCTAGCAAATTTGCATGGCTAGGTAGGCTTGCTCAGCTACTAATGTTAGCATTGTTAGTTGCAGGTGTTTATAACTCATGAGTTGCCATGAGCTTGATATCATTATATTAATTTCTGTTATTTAATTAATGTATCTATATATCTGGTAAATGACGGGAGGCCTAGCCTTTTGCCGGGTGTCTTGTTCCGTTATTGCCGCCTTAGTTACCGGTTACCGGTGTTTGATTCCATAATGATCGCTCCTAACACGATCGGGGTTGTTATGGGGACCCCCTTGATAGATCGCGTAGTGTTAAGGCTTGTCCGGCAGGACCCAACATTGGTACTATTTGCTAATCACTTAATAATAAACTGCATAGGGAATAGCTACCCCGAGGTTTCTTAATCAACAACCCGGGCCAGTGCTCCTCATGAGTGTTGGTCCAAACCAGAGCAGCTTATTACGCTCCCCGGGGCAACTCGGAGTTTTGGCGTGGTAACCATCGCTCATCCGGCGTGTCCTGAGACTGAGATACGCGGCTCTTATCAGGGTCGTTGACACGTCGGGAGGTCCTGCTAGCCTTGTCTTACCTTAGCGGTATATCTTGCGTATAGGAATTCCGGTGAAGCTTTGGTTTTCCCCAGAGTTGAGGTTTTTCCTCTAAGGAATCCGACGAGATCACGAGATTCGTGATAGAGGATGACTTTGCGGCCTGTGTTCGTTTGTGATGGACTAGTTGGAGCATCCCTGCAGGGTTTAATCTTTCGGAAAGCCGTGCCCGCGGTTATGTGGCAACTTGGAATATTTTGTTAACATCCGGTATTAGAAAACTTAAACATAAACTAATAAAATATGCCAACTGTGTGCGTAACCGTGACTGTCCCTTCGAAGATCTCTCTTCGATCGGGAACACGGTGGGGTTATGAATGCCGTAGGAAGGTGTCCAGGATCACTTCCTGATCAAGTATTCACGATCGTTAGTATAGAACACTGTCACTTCTCCTTTGCGTAAGCTAGCCACTTATTCAACCTTAGGATGCAGCAGCCTGAAACACTTCACCCCTTCCTTACCCAATAACATGACTAGTTCTGGCACCAAGGTCTTAGATTGCTGAGTCCCCGTGACTCACGGATTCCTCCGAAACTCCCAGCAGGTACAGGTACCCCAGAGGCAGATGATCCCGACGGCACCCGGCTGGCGTGGCAGTACGACGAGGAGACAGATCGCCTTTACGTGAACTATCCAGAGGACTGAGCCGTGGTCGTGATCGTGGGCCTGCAGCGGGTAGCATAGCATTTTCCTTGTTTTGTAGTCCGTACCGGAACTACCTTGTTTGTATCTGCGTTGTACTCTGTATTTTAATAAGAAGACAGTTGAATCCCAGATTGTCTACTTTATTTATTATTATGCGCTATGTTTACTTGCTTGCAAAACACTTAGATGCTCTTCTTTCCTATTCGGGGCCTCGACCCCCAGATCGGAAAGGACCGCATCTTGGTCGTTACAAGTTGGTATCAGAGCCTTACGACCATAGGAGCCTTTGTGTGATCGTATTTGGCCGAGTCGAGTCTAGTAAATGTTTTGAGTCTTGGTTATATCGGAGAGTAGGTTTCATTTTTCTCCTCTTCTTTGCTCTGGTGAGGCTTCCGTCTTAGGAAATCTTTAACTCTACTCCTTTTCCCGCTCAAAATTTTTTTAGGATCACGCGGGTGTTTGCGAAATCTATATGATTTCGATGTGACGGAATCGTGTCCAGGTGCCTCCTATCTGCTCTAAGTATCAGGGGAGTTGAGCTCCAGGGATTATCGCGCACATCGCCATCATTCAGATTTCTGAGTACCTAAGAACGGAGGGTGTTCGTTATTGCTTCAATACGGGTAGTGGTGAGATAACCCCGACGTCCCCAGTACTGGTGTAGATTGTTCGGGGGTACTACCACACTTGGTCTCGGGTGATCACGAGGATCTGTGGTAGAGGAAGGTCCGAGATGCTGGTCGTGTGTTGAAGGGTGTGATACAGGTGACGGTTTAGTTTAGGAGTTGTGTGAAATACTCCTTGTATCCGGGTGCCTGATTGCATGACCAGTTATTTCGGGAATTCATAGGTGGGATATCTGGTAGTATCTTATAGGACTATCTTCCTACAGACGCTTGATTGAGGTTTGGAGAATCTCGATCATATGTTTGTTCCGAGCAGTTCTAGCTCACACTTTTTTTTGCTGTGGCCCTTATCGGAATTGTGTCGTCTGTTACTTTGAGAATGCACTCTTGCTATGTTGTTCGAGTGCAATGCTAAGTTCTATTCAGATTTCTGTCTTTTGATTCAGCTTATCTTCAATTATGCTGTGGACTAATATGCTGTCCGTCTTCAGGATGGCTCCACCAACTCGTCAGACCCCAGCACGTGAGGATATGCCGCCTCCACCTCCTCCTCCGCCACCGCTGCCGCCTCCTCCTGCAGAGGCTTGGCAGGCAATGATGGCAGCTACCAATGCAAATACTCAGATGCTGTTGCAGTTGATCCAGGAGAGAGCCAATCATCAGCAAGGCAATTTCCAGCAAGGTGGCAATCACTTCGCCAGTCTGAGTCAGTTCCTGTCAAACCAGCCTAGAACGTTCACTTCTTGCGACCAGCCGTTTGACGCGGAAGATTGGATCCGTGATATGAACAAGCATTTCGAGTGTAGCAATGTGCGTCCAGAGGATTATGTCAAGTTTGCAACATTCCAGTTGAAGGGACAGGCTTCTATTTGGTGGCAGCAGCTTAAGGACTCCAGAGGTGGCAGGGTGATGTCTTGGGACGAGTTCTGTCGTCACTTCAGGTCCCACTACATCCCTTCCAGTTTTGTTGAGGTGATGCGTGAGAAGTTCAAGCGCTTGAAGCAGGGCAGCAATTCTGTGTACAAGTACAATGTTGAGTTCCACGAGCTCGCCCGGTACGCATTGCAGGATGTTCCGGATCAGGAGAGCAAGATATACCAGTTCAGGGGTGGCTTGAAGGAGGATTTGCAGTTAGCACTCGCTTTGCACGATCCTGAGGAGTTTGACAAATTCTATAACTTAGCTCTCAGAGCAGAGGCAGCCTTGCTCAGGGTGGAGAACTCCAAGAAACGTTTCAGAGATTCCAGCTCTTCCTCGACTCAGGTGGTTCAGAAGCAACAGAGGTTTTGGGTTTCTCCTCCTCCTCCTCGGCACTCTCAGCAGCCGAAGCACTCAGGTGGACGTGGTTCTTCCCGCCCACCCAACCCTGGATTCCAGCAGAGATATCAGCAATAGAAGCAAGGGCCTCCTCAGATTCAGTTCCGGCAGCCAGCAGAGGTCACTTGTCACAAATGTGGGCAGAAGGGTCACTATGCCAACAAATGCACTTCTCAGCTCCGTCTGCCGCCTCCTCCTCCAGGGAAACCTCCTAGCAACGCTCTTGTGAAGTTCAACCCCAGATCAGCTCGAGTCAACATGGTGAATGCAGCTGAGGCAGAAAATTCTTCGGATGTGATCATGGGTAATCTCCTAGTCAATGATTTTCCTACTAAAGTCTTGTTTGATTCTGGTGCTTCGCATTGCTTCATCTCCAAGCCTTTCTTAGCTAAGCATGATATTCCTGCAATTCATTTGGATAGTCCCTTCCGTGTGGTTTCTCCGGGCATGCGCATGAGTTCGTTTATGAGGGTTCCGGATGTTTCTATCAAGATGGACAATTATGCTTTCCTGGCGTCTCCTATTGTCTTGGGCAAGTCCGACATTGATTTGATCCTTGGTATGGACTGGTTGGCCATGAATAAGGCATCAATTGATTGTGAAGCTAAAGAAGTGAAGCTGACCCACTCTTCGGAAGATGTGATTATATTCGCGGCGCGCGATGACACAGTCCGCTTGTTCTCCTTGAATGAAAAGGGTGAGATCAATCCCATTGAGCAAGTTCCGGTAGTCTGCGAATATCAGGACGTGTTTCCTGAGGAGTTGCCAGGGATGCCTCCGCACCGTGAAGTGGAGTTCGTCATTGAGCTTGAGCCAGGCACAGAGCTAGTGTGCAAGCGGCCGTACAAGCTGGGTCCAGAAGAGTTGAAGGAACTCAAGAGGCAACTCGATGAGCAGGAGCGTTTGGGTTTGATCAGACCAAGCTCGTCTCCGTGGGGATGTGGTGTTCTGTTTGTCAAGAAGAAGGATGGCACGGAACGACTGTGTGTCGATTACCGCCCATTGAACAAGAAGACAATCAAGAACAAATACCCACTTCCGAACATAAATGAGTTGTTCGAGCAGTTGAAAGGTGCTAAAGTATTCTCCAAGCTTGATCTCAGAATGGGCTATCATCAGATTCGCATTCGTGAGGAAGACATTCCAAAGACGGCATTCAGGACCAGTTTTGGCTCATATGAGTATACGGTCATGTCTTTTGGTCTGGCTAATGCTCCTCCGACTTTTTGCCGATTGATGAACTATATTTTCTCGCCATTCAAGAATGAGTTTGTCTTGCTCTATCTCGATGACATTCTGGTCTTTTCTGAGGATGAGGAAGAACATGAGAAACATCTCAGGTTGGTGCTTGATAAACTGAGAGAATACAAGTTTTCCAAGTGCGAGTTCTGGCTGAAAGAAGTGGTGTATCTTGGGCATATTATCTCTGCCGAGGGCATTAAGGTTGACCCGTCCAAGGTTCAGGCCATTGTTGAATGGGAACCTCCGCAGAATGTGAAGCAGCTTCGAAGCTTTCTCGGTCTTGCCGGATATTGCAGAAGATTCGTTGAGAACTTCTCCAAAATCGCCAAGCCGCTCTCTAGTCTTCTTCAGAAGAGTGTCAAGTATGTGTGGTCTCCAGAGTGTCAACTGGCTTTCGATACACTCAAAGAGAAGCTTACCTCCACTCCGGTATTGGCTCCTCCGGATGATTCCAAGCCGTACCAGGTCTTTTGCGATGCTTCTCTTCAGGGTTTTGGTGCAGTCTTGATGCAAGATAGGAAGGTGGTTGCTTATACCTCCAGGCAGCTGAAGCCTGCGGAGAAGAACTATCCTGTGCACAATCTCGAGCTAGCAGCTGTGGTGCACGCCTTGATGACTTGGAGACATCTCTTGTTGGAACGTAAGGTTGAAGTTTTCACCGATCACAAGAGCCTCAAGTATATCTTCACTCAGCCTAACTTGAATCTTCGGCAAACACGTTGGGTGGAAATGCTCCAGGATTTTAATCCGAGTGTTGAGTACACGCCAGGCAAGGCAAATGTTGTGGCAGATGCATTGAGCAGGAAAGCATATTGCAACAGTCTGATTCTGCAACCTCTCCAGCCGGGTCTTTCTGAGTCTTTCAGGAAGCTCAATCTTCAGCTGGTTCCTCAGGGTTTTCTTGCGAACCTTCAGATCTCTCCTACCTTGGAAGATCAGGTCAGAGCAGCCTAGCTACTTGATACTATGGTGAAGAAGGTCAAGATTGGTGTGGGGAAGAGCCTTCCCAAGTATAAGTGTTTCACTGTGGATGCCAGGGACACTTTTTTTTTCGAGGACCGCCTTGTCGTCCCGAAAGGTGATCTCAGGAAGGTGATCATGGAAGAAGCTCATAATTCTCTGCTTTCTATTCATCCGGGAAGTTCTAAGATGTACCATGACTTGAAGCATCGTTCTGGTGGACCCGTATGAAGCGTGAAATTGCTCAATTTGTTAATGAGTGTGATGTATGTCGAAGGGTGAAAGCAGAACATCAAAGGCCAGCGGGCCTCTTGCAGCCTTTGCCGATTCCCGAGTGGAAGTTCGATCACATTGAGATGGACTTCGTCACAGGGTTTCCGAAGTCCAACAAGGGCAATGACACTATCTTCGTCGTCATCGACAAATTGAGTAAAGTGGCGCATTTCCTTCCAGTCAAGGAGTCCATTTCAGCAGCTCAGCTGGCAGAGGTGTACACCTCGAGGGTTGTCTCGTTGCACGGTGTACCTATGATGATCTCATCAGATCGTGGGAGTATCTTCACTTCCAAGTTCTGGGACTCTTTTCAGTCTGCTATGGGCACGAAGATCCGCTTCAGCACAGCGTTCCATCCTCAGACTAGTGGTCAAGTGGAGAGGGTGAATCAAGTTCTTGAGGACATGCTGAGAGCCTGTGTTATCTCCTTTGGCATGAAGTGGGAGGATTGTCTGCCTTTCGCGGAGTTCTCGTATAACAACAGTTATCAAGCTAGCTCTGGCAAGGCCCCGTTTGAGATTCTCTATGGCAGGAAGTGTCGTACTCCGCTCAACTGGTCCCAGACAGGCGAGCGTCAGATCCTTGGCAATGATATGATAGAAGAGGCTGAGGAGATGTGTCGGATCATTCGCGACAACCTCAGAGCAGCGCAGTCCTGTCAGAAGAGCTATTACGATAGCAAGCACCGTGACATGTCGTATGAGCTGGATGATTTTGTCTACCTCAAGGTGTCGCCTATGAAGGCCATGCAGCGTTTTGGCATCAAAGGCAAGCTTGCGCCTCGTTTCGTTGGTCCGTTCAGAGTGGTTGGCAAGAGGGGTGACCTCGCGTACCAGCTCGAGCTTCCGTCAACCTTTGCAAATGTCCATGATGTGTTCCATGTTTCTCAGCTTTGGAGGTGTTTCAAGAACCCCGAGCGCACCGTGCATCTTCAGGATATCGATCTCCAGCCTGACCTCTCTTATCGCGAGCATCCAGTTGCGGTTCTCGAGGCGACTGAGCGCAAGACCCGTAACAAGTCTGTCAAGTTTCTCAAAGTGCAGTGGTCACACCATTCCGATAAAGAGGCTACGTGGGAACGCGAGGATCACCTCCGTTCCGAATTTCCCGATTTCTTGCAGTCTTAGATCTCGGGGTCGAGATCTTCTTTGTAGTGTGGGAGAGTTTGTAATGCCCCAAGTGTAGAACTTTCCCTTCTTGTAACCTTCCATGTGGGGCCACCTTGTTAGAGATCTTGATGATATCATTTTGTGCCATGAATTCATGTGTGTTCCCTAGTGCTTACTTCCCTTGCATGCATGAATTACATATCATTCCTTGCCATACTTATGATTGCATGCCATGATCATGTTGCATTTGAGTTAATAGGAGTAGTGTTGTGGTGTTGTGAGTGCATGTGATCTTGCTAGGGTTAAGTGGTGGTATTGCACTAACTTGTGATGCATGTGATAATGGTGTGTGAGTGTAGGAGTGAGTGCTAGTCATTTTAAGCTCTTGCTATTTAAACTCTTTTCCCCTCCTTTTTTTTCCCATGTCAAAATTCCTTCTTCCCAAAAATGATTCTAAAATGTCTTGTGATTAGAGTTAATTGTGATTATGAGGAGATGCAATTTTGCTGATTTGATCTTTGAATTTTAAAGGTGCAAATAAACCCAAAACAGTGGATTAATTACTGTTTTGCATTTATTTCAAAAGGCTCCAAATATTGTGTTCCTCTTTTATTTTATTAGGTCATATGTTTGCAAGACCAGGGGGATTTTTTCTTTTATTTATGTTCCCTACTAGGTGGCTATGTATATTTCTTTTCTCTCAGGCCCTACTTTTATTAGAAATCAATCTCAGGAATTCTTTCTCTCTACCTAGAGCCAACTTGGGCCATATCCCTCTTCCCTGGCCCAAGTGCCTTCGCTCCAGCAGCCCACTGGCGAGTAGCTTTCTTCTTCCTCCCGACCTCACTCTCGTACGACCAAGCCTCCACCTCCCGATTGCCTCCCCTCAATCCAGCGGCTCGGGCTCGCCTCCCGAGACCATATAAGGAGCCCAGGTCCTCCTCCTCCACCCTAGGGTTCCCTCTCCTTCTCCCCAGCGCCGCCACCTTCCCCCTTCTCTCTTTTCTTCCCCTGGTAAGTTTCTGTAGAAGTAGCAGAGAAGAGAGAGTCGCCGACGCCTACCCCCGCGTGCATCGTCGGGCAGCACGGCCGCCATGTCCGGGGGCTCGGGGCGGCTCCCCGCGTCCCATTCCCGGCGTTAGGACCCCCGAGGAGCGACCCCCCCGTCGAGCTCGTCCTCGTCAACGGGGCGAACCGGGCGTCTCCTTCCCTGCTTCGGTCTACGGCGGAGGAACTTCTTCAGCGTCTCCTTCCCCGGTCCGGCTTCCTCTCCGTCGATTCGGCGCCCCCTCTTCGCCCCAAGGTGAGGCTGCACGTCGCCCCTGTGCTTCTTCCTCCTTGGGTTGGCCGGAGTCGTCGTGATGCTTCGGTTTTCTTCCCTGTCAGTAGATCGGCAACAGTGCGTGCGGTGCAGTAGCTGGGCGAGTTATGTGCGTGCGTGTTCGTAGTAGCAGCAGGCAGCAGACGTGTAGCCTAGCAGCGCAGCAGGTTCAGCAGGGTGACGCGCCGGAGCTCTCTGTCGCCGGTGCGGCCTCAGCAACGGCACCAGCAGGTAGCGCCGGTGCAGTTCCGGGCAGCCAAGGGGGAGCCTTTTCCCGTGCTCGGGGCGGGAATGGATCCCCTGAGGCTCCCGCGTCCCCCGCCAGGAGCTACCCCTGCCGGCGGTAGATGAGAGTGGCGCCGCCAGCTCTCTCTGGTCCGGCCGCCGGCGGAGCTCTCCTCCGCAGCGGAGTGGCTTTACCTGCTTTCCCTTCCCATTCTAGCCAGTCAACGAACCATAGCCTGTTGGTAGAAGTGCACAGTCATATGTATACGCCTGTGGGAGGGCGCGGGTTCGAGTCCCCCCCTCGGCGCCTTTTGGTGGTTGTTTTTGATTTTATTCGTACCAATGGGCCTGAAGTCAACTTACCTTGCTTTTCTCTCTTCTCCTTCTAATAGCTAGTGCAGCAACGCAGTGGTATGTGGTGGTGTTGTTGCACTGAGGGGGCTGGGGTTCGAAACCCAGTGAGCCCAGATTTCTTTTTCTTTTATTTTTTTTCCTGTTTGCAGTCATTTTCCCCCCTTGCTATGTGAGCAACCCCATGTCCAGCTCAAAGTATATTTTGCCCTATGTGGTTCTTTCTTCCATGTTAATTGTAGGAGGTGTAGGAGTAGCTTGTGGTGATTTTAGTGGTGTGAATCTATGCCTATGTATTCCTTCCTTCCATGTTACTTGTTGGGGAAGTAGGAGAAGAATTGTGATGGTAGTAGTTGTGTGGGCCTAGGTGCTCGTAAATGGTGCTTGAGGTGTGATGTGTGTGAGAGTGTGTGTATATTGGTGCTCTCACTTGGGTGCCTTGCTAGTCTAGTGCATGTGGGTGCTAGTTGCCCTCATGAGGGTGGCCTTGTGCAAGTGTGTGGATGTAGGGGTGCCCTCCCCACCACATATAATTGTGTGTGAGAGCTTATCCTAGTGTTCATTGCCATCATAACATGTGTAGGAATGGAGATGATGTTGTTGTGAGTGCACACCACTTGTGGTACCTACTAAAAGTGTTTGAGAGATGATGCTACCAAGTTACTTGCTTAGTTTCTTACCCCTTCTAGTTTTCCTTAGGTTTAAGGGCATGATGTTGTTGTAAATGAAGTGGAATATATGTGAGAGTGTGCACCATCACATGCCCATATGTGGAGGTGTGCATACTCTCTTGTTAGCTTAGAATCCCATTGTGTTGTGCTTGAATCTAGTAGTATTGTGATATGGGTGTTGGTGTTGTTGATGTGCATGACACAAACATGGGGTTCAAACCCCCATGTCACTTTGTCATTGTGCACATGAAACCCTCCTAGGTAATTGTCATCTTAGAAGCATACCTTATGGATTGCATTTGCACTTTGTTGAAAGTTTGGGCCTTGTTCCCATGGTATAGAAGGAGCCCAAAGGCATGGATCTTGGTGTGCTAGTTGTAGGGGTTTGTGCTCAATACCATAGTGGTGTCAAACACCTCTTGGGAACATGTGTGAGAAAACTATGCCTAGACAAAGTGGGCATGTGGCTGGAAAACTCCAGATTTTTGAACTCTGAAAATTTCACCAAGTCTGGAATGCTGAAAACATTTTCTTCCCCTGTAGATAAGGTTGTGCTGGTCATTATGTTGAGAACTGGACTTAGTTCAGTGCTAGTGTTTTTAACCTGGTAGGTTTGTGAAGCTTCCTGTCAATTTTCAAGTCATTTGGAGTCCAGTAGATTGTGTTTTGATTGCTGTCAAAAAGGCTTCAGAACAGAAACAGAAACTCAGGTGCAGGAATTTTCACTAAGTCCCTGAGAACTGATGGTTTTGGGAAAGTTTGTGGCCTTGTATCTTCTAGAGTTTAATTACTTTTGCTGTGATTCTTGCTGGATATGGTAGTTTTCTTGGTTGGAAACATCCACATATATTATTTGTCATGTTTGAAGACCTGTAGCTATGTTGCATGTTGCTCTCAAACAGCTAAGATGCAGAAACTGGCAGATTGCGTAGTTTTGACATTTTGTTCAAAGTTTGCGTTTAATTGTTGTTGGAGTGTTCTACCTTGCTCCATTTCATTCATGTTGGGTTCATATATGTCTTGGCAACCTGGGAACACCAGATTCGTGCCAATTGTGTGTGTGGTGATGAATCTTTCACGTAGGGCTTCATATCGTGTTTCGTTGTTTCCCGTTGATCCGTAGCTCCGTTTGCAAAGTTCTTTATATGGTTTTGCACCGTTTTTACGAGATGCATCTGTTCATTTCATTCCCATGCATGTCCAAATAGTTTAGTGCAAAGTTCTGCCCAGGAACTTGTTGTAGTTATTCTTGCTTGTGCTAGTGTTAGAAATAGGGATGCTTGCTCAACGTTCATCTCATGCATCATGTGATTGTTGCATTTTGTGGTGCTGCTATTCATTGGCTGTTGTTCTTGCATTGGGTAGCACCGGGAGCGGAGACCGAATACGTGGAGTCAGGAGAGTACGTGCAGGACGATCCAGAACCATTCCAAGCTGAGGATATCACAGGCAAGATGACATGACCTTGATCCCATATCTAGACTTGTTATGTTAGTTTCGATTCCACGTCATATTGCTCGCTGCCTACCACTGAAAATATATTGCCTCTTCATATGCCATGAGCCCAAACACCTTACTCTTTCCTAGCAAATTTGCATGGCTAGGTAGGCTTGCTCAGCTACTAATGTTAGCATTGTTAGTTGCAGGTGTTTATAACTCATGAGTTGCCATGAGCTTGATATCATTATATTAATTTCTGTTATTTAATTAATGTATCTATATATCTGGTAAATGACGGGAGGCCTAGCCTTTTGCCGGGTGTCTTGTTCCGTTATTGCCGCCTTAGTTACCGGTTACCGGTGTTTGATTCCATAATGATCGCTCCTAACACGATCGGGGTTGTTATGGGGACCCCCTTGATAGATCGCGTAGTGTTAAGGCTTGTCCGGCAGGACCCAACATTGGTACTATTTGCTAATCACTTAATAATAAACTGCATAGGGAATAGCTACCCCGAGGTTTCTTAATCAACAACCCGGGCCAGTGCTCCTCATGAGTGTTGGTCCAAACCAGAGCAGCTTATTACGCTCCCCGGGGCAACTCGGAGTTTTGGCGTGGTAACCATCGCTCATCCGGCGTGTCCTGAGACTGAGATACGCGGCTCTTATCAGGGTCGTTGACACGTCGGGAGGTCCTGCTAGCCTTGTCTTACCTTAGCGGTATATCTTGCGTATAGGAATTCCGGTGAAGCTTTGGTTTTCCCCAGAGTTGAGGTTTTTCCTCTAAGGAATCCGACGAGATCACGAGATTCGTGATAGAGGATGACTTTGCGGCCTGTGTTCGTTTGTGATGGACTAGTTGGAGCATCCCTGCAGGGTTTAATCTTTCGGAAAGCCGTGCCCGCGGTTATGTGGCAACTTGGAATATTTTGTTAACATCCGGTATTAGAAAACTTAAACATAAACTAATAAAATATGCCAACTGTGTGCGTAACCGTGACTGTCCCTTCGAAGATCTCTCTTCGATCGGGAACACGGTGGGGTTATGAATGCCGTAGGAAGGTGTCCAGGATCACTTCCTGATCAAGTATTCACGATCGTTAGTATAGAACACTGTCACTTCTCCTTTGCGTAAGCTAGCCACTTATTCAACCTTAGGATGCAGCAGCCTGAAACACTTCACCCCTTCCTTACCCAATAACATGACTAGTTCTGGCACCAAGGTCTTAGATTGCTGAGTCCCCGTGACTCACGGATTCCTCCGAAACTCCCAGCAGGTACAGGTACCCCAGAGGCAGATGATCCCGACGGCACCCGGCTGGCGTGGCAGTACGACGAGGAGACAGATCGCCTTTACGTGAACTATCCAGAGGACTGAGCCGTGGTCGTGATCGTGGGCCTGCAGCGGGTAGCATAGCATTTTCCTTGTTTTGTAGTCCGTACCGGAACTACCTTGTTTGTATCTGCGTTGTACTCTGTATTTTAATAAGAAGACAGTTGAATCCCAGATTGTCTACTTTATTTATTATTATGCGCTATGTTTACTTGCTTGCAAAACACTTAGATGCGCTTCTTTCCTATTCGGGGCCTCGACCCCCAGATCGGAAAGGACCGCATCTTGGTCGTTACACAAACGTAGGGGCAGAGCTCGTCCAACGCACGTGGAGGTCGTCGAACAACTGCACATTGAAATTCACCCGATCAACACAAATATGATGTTTTTATAAGATAATCAGAAAATATGTGACCTAACTCTTATTTTCTTTTTTCTTTTTTCCTCTTATTCTTCTTCTTCTTCTTATTCTTATTCTTATTTTCTTTTTTCTTTTTTCCTCTTATTCTTCTTCTCCTTCTTCTTATTTTCTTCTCTTCTTCTTCTTCTTCTTATTCTTATTCTTATTCTTATTCTTATTCTTATTTTATTTTTTATTTTTTCCTCTTATTCTTCTTCTCCTTCTTCTTCTTTTCTTCTTCTCTTCTTCTTCTTCTTCTTCTTATTCTTATTCTTATTCTTCTTCTTCTTATTCTTATTTTCTTTTTTCTTTTTTCCTCTTATTCTTCTTCTCCTTCTTCTTGTTTTCTTCTTCTCTTCTTCTTCTTCTTCTTCTTATTCTTCTTCTTATTATTTTCTTTTTTCCTCTTATTCTTCGCTTCCTCTCCTATTTTTCTTCTTCTTCTTCTTCTTCTTTCTTCTCCTTCCCTTCCTTTTCCTTCTTCTTCTTTTCCTTCTTCTTCCTTTCTCCTTCTTCTTCTTGTCCTTTCTCCTTCTTCTTCTTCTCCTTTCTCCTTCTTCTTCTTCTCCTTTTCTCCTTTACTAAACAGGAAACTAACCTAACTAAACCTAAACTAAAACTAAGCCAAAACCTCACTAAAACATATAACTAATTAAACAAAAACTATTAAAAAAAGAAGAAAAAAAACTAACCGAATGCCGCAGGGCCCCCCAATGGAGGAGGGCCGCAGGGGAAGGAGGGCCGCAGGGGAGGAGAGGCTGCAGGGGGGAGGGCCGCAGGGGAAGGAGGGGCACGGTGAGGGGCGCGAGGAGGGCGGCGGCGCTGGGGTGGGGCGCTGGGGTGGGGGTGGCGGCGGCGGCAGCGGCGGTGGGGCGGCGGCGGCGGTGGGGCGACGGCGGGGAGTGGGGCGGCGGCGCTGGGGTGGGGGCGGCAGCGGTGCTGGGGGCGGGCGAGGCTGCGGTGAGGGAGAGTGGAGAGAGTGGAGAGAGTGTAGAGAGTGGGAGAGAGGAGGGCGCGGCGACCGTTATCGTTAGGTGTCCATCCACTTTGTCGTCTGCCGCAGACGGCAAAGGAAGAGAAGGCAGACGGCAAAGGGGTGGGGTGGGCGCGGGTGGGGTGGGGCAAAGAGGTGGCTGATGGCATCAGCTTTGCCGTCTGCCTTCTCTTCCTTTGCCGTCTGTGGGCGGACGGCAAAGAGGTGGCTGATGGCAAATAGGTATTTTGCCATCAGCCACCTCTTTGTCGTCTGTTTTCCTGAAGCTGATGGAAAATATGTTCTTTGCCGTCTGCTGGCTGATGGCAAAGATTTGGCAGACGGCAAATAAAGGAATTCCAGTAGCGGGAGGTAATGAATTGTTGTGTCATCTTGCACAACATGATCATTGAGAGAGAGCAGGAAGAGCTAGTGTTTGACGTTGAACCATATTTCAGGCAGGGTCCTCTTGTAGTTGTTGATCACCAGGTACCGACAACATGGGTTGCCTTCCTCAATATGCGCCAGGAGATCCGAGACCCATAGGTGCATCAAGAACTGCAGGACGATCTGGTGGAGCACCTACGGAGGCTCAAGGATAACGCCTAGTTCGATTTGTTATTATAATTTGTGTTTGAATTATGAGCTTGTTTCATTGAACTATTTGATTGGTATTGATTTGTGTGATAAACTTTGTCATAAAGAAATATTTTTTGTTGAATTTGTCTCGAAAGTGAGCCAAATTTGGGCCGAAACTAGGCCGAAAGCGGCGTCTGGGGGCGACCTTGGGGGCGGCTGGGAACCCGAGCCCCCCCCCCCCCCCCCAGGTCGAATTTAGCGTCGGCTCACCCCCCCCCCCCCAAGCGGCGCTATTTCAGGCCCTTGGGGGGCAAACGGCTGGAGATGCCCTTTGCTCATTTTGGCAAAATGATGACTGAGGTTGTCTGCCTTTCCTTATGTGGCTTTGTTCGTATTTTTCTTCAAAATGTTCTTTATGTTCAGTTCCATGATGTTTCTCCTGTAAACAATATGCAGGGCCTTCTGTTTGTGTTGTGTGCTCTGTGCCCACCAGATGTGTCGAAGATTCGCGTGGGACAGCTGACACCACATGTTATGGAATCACTTCGAAACAAGGAATTTCTTGATGTAAAGTTCATCATTAAGCTTGACCCCAACTCAAACACAGTCACTCTAAATGTGTCGGTGTGGGAGTGAAGAATCTTGCTCAGAAGTTTTTGTAAAGATAAGGATCATGAATCTCATCAAGGATGGAAAGGACGCATCATGATGTTGTAACCCCAAGACAAGAATTTTCCTACCGATGTTGAAGTTTGCAAGTAAATGATGAACCTTCTTCTTCCCTTTGGTGGTTTTAATGTAACCTATTTGATCCGAAATGGGTTTTCTTGATCATAGTATCATGTACACTCAATTGTGTATCAGTGATATGATAGAGCAACTACACTTTAGCTTTTGTTTTGTGAGAAAATATTGGTGTGAGCTTTCGATATTGAGATTTATGGCGGATGTCATCTGTTAGATACAGATTTGGTGTTATCATTCGGCATGTACATCAGATGTGCTTTAGGCCCTCTTTGGAAATACCCAGATTATATAATCCGGTTTTTATAATTTATTATGTCTTCAAACAAAATAAATTATGATATAGATTATAAAAACTAGATGAACAGATTATTAAAAACTCACAATCTACTCTACCCCAGCTAAAATCAGATTATGGATTGCTAATGACCCATTACCCTTGTAAAGTTGGAGATAATTACATTTCTACCACCGTCACCCTCCTCTTTTTTAAAAAAGAAAAGAGGACAGATAGGTCATTATGCAATGTAAAACCTGGATTATAGTTTATATAACCTTCAAACATGTCCACCTAGATTATTTTTATAAACCAAATTATATAATCCATCTTCATAATCCAGATTATTATAATCTATTGTGGTTCCAAACAAAACCTTACTTCCTCCGTTCATAGATGTAAGATGTTTGGATATTTTAATATGGACTGTGTATGGGCTGAAATGAGTGAAGAAGCAAACTAAATGCGTGTATATACATCTGATAAAAATAAGTTATAGTTCATTTAAAATAGTAAACAGAGGGAGTACTTTTTACTAGCTTGGAACATGTAGCAAAATGTGGCTACGAATCCAGCATGCCCTTGTGCATCGTGTTGAATGTAATGGAAAAGAAGACGCTTCTAGCAAGAAGAAGATCATCCGATATCATGTCATATTAAATAGAGAATAAACCCCATGCTCACCTAACACAAACTTATTTCATAGCTAAGCAACATTCTGCTCAGCCCATCCCCAACACACACGCCACACACACACACACACACGCGCACACGCACACACACACGCAAGCGCAAAAATATCTAGTTGTTGTGATCACGGTGGATGGCAAAAACAAAGAAGGCTGAAGTTTGAAACGTGCGTAGTCTAATTTTTACTTGAAAAGAGCAGCTATTGCAAAAGAAAAACTTAAAAGAAGCATATAACGAACTTCCTAGGACTCGGAAGAGACAGAGAGGGAGAGGTGTGGACGAGTTGGTACGAGAAGAACAAGGTTAGTACTACGCGTCGGCGCGCCAGCGCGAGCGCTAGCGCCGGTCGCAACGTGACCGCCAGATCTGCAGGGGAGCCGTCAGATCTCTCAATGCAACATTTTTTCATCCATGCAACAAATTTTAATGCTATGTAGCATTTTTCGTCAACGGTTGCAATAAAAAAAATTATAGCAAAAAAAATATCTACTTAATTGTAGCAAAAAAAGGAAAAAGATGATGCGTCATAGCAAAAGTCAAACGCCGGTTGTAGCAAAAATCTACGTGACGTGTATGCAACTTTTTTAGTGAACGCTTGCAGCAAAAAATGATGCCGGTTGTAGCAAAAAATAACACGGTTGTAGCAAAAGTCAAAACGCCGGTTGTAGCAAAAATTCAACGAACTCGAGTTACAACCAAACGTATATGCAGCTTTTTTACTGGACAAATATAGTAAATAGAAAAGCTTGTAGCAAATATGAACGCTGGTTGCAACATATTTACACGAGAAAAAAAGCTGCATACAAAATGTTTGTATCAAAAAAAACACGGTTGCAACAAATTTAACGAAGAAATGTTGCATGCACCTGTCAGCGAGCGTGCGGCCCGCGCGCGACCGGCCGAACGATTCGGCCGGCGCGTCGGGTGGAATCGTTTACCAAAGAACAAACGGAGGGTGGGCTCTGGAAAAGACATAAAAATAACATATTTCCACATCGCAAAAGAAATCGATTCTTTTGTCATATACAAATACATATATAACACTGTTCAGGGAAATTTCTATAACAATATACTTTCATACGGGTTTTTTAGCCACTTGTATTTTCATACGTGGTGTATACAGAAAAATAAATATGTACATCAAAATGGGCCACTTTTTGTTATTGATCTGGTTTTTTTGTTAAGCTTGCAAATGATAATATTTTTTAAAATAAATTAAAGATCCGCCACGAATATGTATAAGTTTTCACTAAATTATTTGGGTGACGCTATGTGTCCGTCGACGGATAAGATTGAAACATCGGTCGCCTCCATGACCATTTGATGTAGCTCGTGGTGTGATCTACGCACATGACCCGTTAACTTTGCAACAATTGGGTTGTTGCAATATTTTCTACAATGAAAGTGTGCTTGCAGGAATTTTTTTCGCAACAGAGGTCTAGTTGCAGAAATTTTTCTACAACAAAGGTCATGATGTAGAAATTTTAATACTTTTTTTTCATTGGACCTATTGCAGCAAGTGCCTTTTTGCTACAAGTGTCTTGTTGCAAAACACCCTATTGCAGAAAGAAAATAAAGTGCGGATATCACTCCATGCAGTCTAGCAGCAACGTTAGACATAGTGCAAGGTCGGGGACGAAAGATGGAGCGGCGTAGATCCGACAGGAGGCAGCTCAGGCAAGGTCTTTGGACTGCTGGTGGCGAGGTGACCAACAACCGAGAAGATTGAGCAGTAGAGAGAGAGAGAGAGTAGGACCGGACGATGCAGGAGAGAAATGAGGAAGAGAGAATGGAGGGCCGGAGACGGAGGAGAACATGCTTGTCCACGCCAGTACGACACGTCTAGATTGAGATCTTGCAACAAGCTAGTTATTACGGGGGAGAAAATCGCAGCTATGGTCTAGTTGCAGACCCGGGCTATGGAAAAAGATGCTTCTGAGCCATGGCCGTAGAGGCGAGTGATGCGCGCACAAAGATTGGTCGGCTGAACAGAAATGTTTTCTAAATTATTTTTTATATTTTTGAAACTTGGAAATACCATTTTTTAAATCATTTGAAATAAAGTCCTCGAGTGTCCCCGTCCTCATGAACTTTACACTCCGTGTTGGTAGCATTTCTTGGTCAGGTACCCTAGACCGTTAGTAGTAGCTACCGGAGCATTGAACTGGTCGCTTATCAGTTGTACCCACACATCAACTTCCTAGTACCAGTGCTCGCAGCATCACCCTGTCAGCCAGGCTAATTAAGTTGAATGTCGGTGTGAGGACAGGCATGACCATCTCTGAGGAGCTACCATTCCTAGAGTGACATTTCCCCATAAGCTAAATTTGCACGGAAACGAAGAGGATAGGCAATAGGCTTACAGAAGCAGGGACGCTAGCAAAGTGGCAATGGCGGAGGCGCGGAGCTACAACAAAATACCAGGGCGGGCCAGAGTGGGTTTTGACTCGTACATAGCAGTATTTGACTCACTAGACTACTCTTTTTACTCAAGCATATGCGTTAGACTGGGCGCGACGTGGCACGGTTTGGCCCTAAGAGCAACTCTGGCAGACCCTGTAAAAGAGTCAAACTCGTAAAATTCCGACGAGCATGCAGGTTCGACCCATTTTTCTGGCCAGAACAGAGCACGCATACTCGCCCGACCCGTAAAATTTTTTGCCTCAGCCCGCAAAACGCACGTCCCGACCACCATATCCCATCATTCCGGCTCTTTTTACTCAAGCATATGCGTTGGACTGGGCGCGCCGTGGCACAGTTTGGCCCTAACATAGCTACGCTGGAATGGAAGTATGAATACACAATCCGCGAGAGAGAAATTATAGCAATAGATAGAGACGAGCGAAAGTGTCTTTATGCTTCCGGGCTTAAATGAGCTTGGTGAACAGTAAAAATTTTAAAAAAACAAATTCAAAAAAATCTGAATATATTTGTGACGAACATTGGAAAAAGTTTTAAGTGATTGCAAAAACATAATCATGGAATCACATTCCTAGAAGGGGTGGCAAAAAAACAAATTTGGTACTCTGAAATGCTTTTGAGAGTGGCATTTTCATAGTATCGGTTTTTTTCACATCCTGTAGGAATGTGATTCCATGATAAATTATTGCAAGCACTTAAACCTTTTGTCAATGTTTGTCAAAAAATTCAATTTTGTAAAAAAAATACTGTTTATCCTAGCTCATTTGAACGCACGGCAGACAATTACAGGCCTAATAGGGTCAATTGAATCCGAGACGTCCAAAAAATCCACCACAGCAGCGGCCCAAGAAGATTAACGCTCGCTAAGATCGATAGGAAGACTAGGACCTGCGATTAAGAGCCAATCTGATGGCCAGAAATTCCCAAAAGTGACAATCCAACGGATACAAATGCTAATGGTCCGGAAGGACAGGAAAAGTGCTCAGTTTTAATGTTTCTAAATTCTGAGAATTTTTTAAAAAAATTGTGAACATTATTTTGGTCATCAGATTCAAAAGATATTCAACAACATAAAAATGTACTCAAATTCTAATTTTGTTCATCGAATTCAAACATTGTTCATCAAATTTTAAAAAACATCGAATTAAAAAATCATAAAATTCGAACTTTGTACATATTTTTTTCAGAAATTGTTCATCAAATTTTCAAAAAAAAAGTTCACTTAATTCAGAATTTGTTCATCCACTTTTCAAAAAAATATTTTTGAGTACAATTTTTGCTCATTAAGTTCAAAAAATATACATAAATTTTGAATTAGCAAACATTTTTATGAAATTTATGAACATTTTTTGAATTCACCAACGATTTTTAATATGTAAACATTTTTTTCCAAAATCATGAACATTGTTGTAAAACATGGACTATTTTATTTATATAACATTTTATGAAAATTCAAATTTTCCTAAATTTTGAATTTTTTCGAAATTCTAAATTATTTTAAATAAAAAAGATTAAAATATATTTTAAAAATGTATTAAAAGACTGGAGCGTCCAACCGCACTTATAGGCCGACCCAATAGGGACGCACATGAAGGGAGGGGGTACGTGAAAGGGTCGAAATAGTTGATTAAAGAGGGGAAATAGGCACCTACTATTTTTTAGCTCTTTTAAACAAATTAAGGTTATCAATAAAATGTTGAGTAGATATGCAACTAAGTAAACAAGCTATATGATGCTAACAACAACACTTAAAAAGCAAGTAAAGGATATAACACAATAAATACTTGCACAAAGTAAAGGTAAGAAGTAACCACAAGTGAAACCGGTTCTTCCCGTTGAGAGGAAGGACGTCTCCGTTGAAGTGGTGTGGAGGCACAATGCTCCCCAATAAGTCATTAGGGTCATTGTATTCTCCTCACGCCCTCACACAATGCGAGGTGTCGTAATTACACTAGTGGTGTCCTTAAAGGCGGCGACCGAACCTTTACAAACAAGGTTGGGGTTATCTCCACAACTTGATTGGAGGCTCCCAACACCATCATGAAGCTTCACAACAATGTATTGTGCCTTCTAGGTAACCTCTTCCGTCTAGGATGCTCAAACGCCCAAGAGTAACAAGATCTGCAAGGGATTACCGTGAGAATCAAATTTCTCTTGGTGGAAGTCTAGATCGAGGCCTTCTCCTCCAAACTCTGGAGCATCAACAAGATTCAATGGCTAGAGAGGAAGATCGGACGAAAATGAGCGTAGAAGCAACAATGAAGCTTGGGAGAAAGAGGTAGGTCAACTTAGGGAAGAAGAACCCCCCTTATATAGGGGTGCGAAAACTGGCCGTTTTCTCCCTCCAAGTCGCGCATAAGCGGTAATACCATTCAGGGGAACGGTACTACCGCTCAACGCGGTAGATTCGCCCTCGACATGCAATTGACTCGGTCATGGACGTGGTAGTACCGTCGGAGCGGTACTACCGCTCCTACCAGCGGTACTTCTGCTTGGCGTTGCATGAAGAGGGGAACATGCAATAGTGGAGATCGGTAGGGCATCAGTACCACACGGAGTGGTACTACCCCTGGCTACTACCGCTTCTGTCAACGGTACTTCCGCTTGGCGCTGCAAGAAGAGGGGAACCAGTGGTAGTGGAGATCGGTAGGGCGGCAGTACCGCACGAAGCGGTACTACCGCTCTACTTCCACTCGAGTGGCGAAGGATTATAGAAGCAAAATATAAGCGGTAGTAGGAAAGAATGTGGAAGGCGGTACTACCACTCCACAACAGCGATACTTTCGCTTCCCTCAACAAATGACAAAACACCCGAACCAAAATGTAAGTAGTATTGCCCTTAGCACTAGAGGGCCGCAGTGCCGCTCGAGCGGTACTACCACTCCTCAGTGTGATACTTCCGCTAAAATGCTTCTAACAGATCCTAAGCAGAAGACAGTAGTTCCACAGCCGAGATGGAAAGAGGGTGTAAATGTGACCGTGTTGATTTCATCCCGACCTTTCCAAATGTGGACTCCCTCTTGATAGGATAAATTTCATACGACTCAAACCACCAAAATGAAATTGTCGGAAAGTGATCGTCTCCTCTTCAAACACCAAGGGGAAATAAATCATCCCGTACCATCTGATAATCTCTGAAATATAAATGCATACGGTTAGTCCGTAAAACGCTTTGTCATTAATTATCTAAACCATTTAAGAAAAAATGTGCTCTAACAATACATGTTGGCATGTTTCCTACAACATCGCCACATATCTAATTCGAGCTGGTCCACTCTATGCGGATGCAAGGACTCTTGAAGGCATCCATTATTGGATTGTACTGCATCGAGATGCACTTGGGCACTGTGTGACGAGAGCATCACAGAGGGCATGGCGACATGCACTAAACCTTCAGCTAAAACCACCTTTTTGTTATGAATGACCTACTATCGCAGGGGGAGTTCACGAGGATGATAGTTACACTATGGGCAATTTGGTATGCGATGAGGAAAGCTATCCACGAGAGCATTTTTTTAGAGTCCAGGTTCTATCAATCAGTTCGTGTCATCCTTTCTAGCAGAGATGGATTCAATCAAGACACCAAAGCTTCCATATGCCCGGCTCCGCCACGCAACATGACTCAAAGATGGATCTCGGCATCTCGCCTTCTGTGGTGTTCTAAAATAAACATGGATGGAGCCGACACTAGGTTCAGAAGAAGGGGGACAACTGCTACGATTTGCAGGACGGAGCAGGGAACCTACATCGGTGCCTGAACGATCGTTGTGGAAAATACTCCCTCAGGTCTTAAATATAAGTCTTTTTAAAAAAATATTTGAAAAATACATACGAATGCATATAGATATATTTTAGAACGTTGATTTATTTATTTTGCTCTGAATGTAATCACCTAATAAAATCTCTAAAAAGACTTATATTTAAAAACGAAAGGAGTATATCAAATCCGGTTGTCTTGGAAGCTCTTGCATGCCGAGAGGGTTTTTTTTTTTTGGAAAAGGAGGAACTTAGCTCCCCGAGAGGGTTTAGCACTCGCTGAAGTCCTAACACTTAGAAATGTGGTTATAGCATGTAATTGTAAGCAGATGGGCCTTGCGGTGCAATCATCAGAGAGTTCAAAGGTCGAAAGAATATGCTTGATAAATGTATCTTAGTTCATAAACACAAAATATATAACTTTGAGGCTCATTGCCTCACAAAACACACAGCTACATTAGGTATTGTATGGCATATTTGGTTGGGTCAACCTTTTGATCCCAACACAATACCTGTAAACATTGTTAATGAGCAATACAGTGTGTGTTCCGCCTCAAAAAAGAAAAAGAATCGTGCTGGCATGTTTTTTTTAGGAAAAACGTGCTGGCATGTTAGCCAGCGCCTTACGCGCGAAATAGAAGCTCCCCGGAAAATAATTAAATAGGATTGAGAGCAACTAGTTAGCGAGCATTTTTTCATAAGCCTTCCGACAATCACTCCCGCACGCCGTCACTTCGCGCGTTCTCAGCCGTTGCCGTGTGTCGCGCTTTGAGCATTTTCTTCGCATTTTGCTTTTTTCGCACGTGTTTTCGGATTTTTAGAGTAATTTTTTTGGGTTTTTTTACCCGAAAAACGCATTTTCTGCTCTCTTTTTTCGCGAGAGGCACGCACGACCGTGCCTCTTGAAAGGAAAAAACACGTTTTCTGTTCTCTCTTTTTTCTGCAAGAGGCACGATTTTGCTTTCGCAAGAGCCATGGTTTTGCTATCGTGAGAGACACGGCCGTACTTCTCAGAAAGGGAAAAAAATAGTTTTTTTGTCCGATTTTTTCATGAAAAAAAGTGTCACAACCTATCAATATGGAATCTAGATTTGAAGATCTCGACACGAGAAACCAACAGTGAAAACAGATTAAGATTTGAACGCACGGTTTAAGAGATAAAACATTTTAAAAATACGGATCTACGAAAAAAGGAAAAACTCCCCAACAAATGACACGTATGTAGTGAGTCACTTGTCACAATCTTTACCTAATAATAAAGAGGCTATCGCTTCCGTCGGAAAACCCACCGAGGTGATTTTACAAAAAAGCCCTTACTGTTTATGACATTAAACTCGTAGTATATATATAATGTTTTAAAAAATACTCATGTCTTTTAAACCGTAACTCCAAATTTAACAAATTATATATGAAATTTAATTAGAAAAATATGTAGAATTTAAATATTATATTATTTTATCTGTTAAACGTTTAATAAAAATAGTATCTAGGGTGCAATCTTAATAAATAAGTCATTATTCGTCTTTCTTTCATACCGGTACTCATCCAGGTTGGAGATGAACACGTCAAGAAAATTAGCATTAGAGTGAAACTGAAGGTCATTTGACTGATTCTTTGTACGTATTAAATCTACATGCAAGCCGTGTTAAGATAGAAGATCTGTGAAATATTGAACTGCATTTTTGTAGGATAAGACCATCTTTATTTGTGTCGTAACTACAAATTCTCAGATTATAGACCTTTTTTATAAATTAAAAGCGTGTGGTATTTCTTTCTCCAGTTGCAACGCATGGACCATTTTGCTAGTCTATAAAAATGGGAATAATCGTTGAAAGGTGTATTCCTCAATTAATGATTTTGAATAGGATTTCGTCTCTCCGAGCTCATCTTCGTGGGCCGTGAAACTCCGAACAAGAGATTGGCCGAGGCTGCAAATACAGAGTGGTGGGCGGTGAGCCCATTAGGGCAGAATCTACAAGGCACGAGGTTGTCTCAAAAAAGAAATCCACAAGGCACGAGGAGAGAGAGGGTACAGGGAAGTGGATTGGTGAAGGCGGCGGGATGATCTACCGGAGCTGGTCGCTGCTCTCGTCGACGGTGGCGATCTGGGGCGGAGCCTCCGCCGCAGGGCTCGCCGTCATCTCCCTCTCTGGCGGCAAGGTGCCTTCTCTCGCCATCTCCTCGTTCTAATTTTAGGGCATACACTGTCGGGAACTTGGGATTCATCAATACCCAATCTAGGCGACGCTTCGCCGTCATTCTTTTGTTGAGATTGTTTTGATTCGATCCGAATCGTCCGTTCTTGATCGAATTCGGCGCCAACGTAGAGCGGCCCGTCCATGGTTCCTATTGGGATTCCTCCGCTCCGAAGGAAACGAAAGCTTCCTGGTTGCCCCCTCGAGCACTGGCTGAATGGATAGCCATTGTGAAAGCACTAGCTAGTGAGATGGCAAACAGTTAAAGGAGTCGATGTAACAAGTAGTATAAAAAACGATTTCGTGTTTTCCAATGGCATATCATCCAACTGGAGTCATTCAGTGCAGAATTATTATCATTATTTTGAATTTTAGTGCAGAATTTAGAATAGTTGGAATGAGAAGCTATTTTCAAAGTCGAGGAAAACTGAAGAGATGTTGAAGTTTTCCTGCAAGCATAGCATCAGTTCAGGAATATGTGTGACTTGATTGTACAATCAGCAACAGATCAAGAGTGTAGAGGAGCCTATGTCATCATGTGTGTATCATAATCCTTCCCTCAAATTACCCGTTTATGTGTAATTCTTTTGGCTCTTACATGTTTTGGTATTATTATATGTGGGTCAGGTAAATCTTCCCTTCACCAAGGTACAGATAATCATCAATGAGTATGACCTACCAGACTCTGCCTACGCGGCAATAAGTAACAACTTCAGATAGTCGTCAGGTACGGGGCTGCCCCCATACCTGCCGCTACGGTGGCGTCGTCCCTGTTGTAGAGCACATACAAGCTTTACTCCTTGTTTGTTTCTTTCCATGTTTATTATTGGAACTCATTTGGTGCTATATGGAGTTGACTAGGATCCACATACATGCGGTTTATATGGATTAGAAACAGAGAATAGATAGAATATCGTTAATTTAAAAATGATGGGCTAATGAAGGAGAGGCATCCTGGTATAATGCTTCTGCCTCCTCCTGTAACTGGCACAATCCACATTCCTCCCAAAACTATGAACTCCCTTTTCTTGCCTTTACACATTGAATGAAAGTGGAGGCGCATTTGTTTCTCCTTTCAAAGCTAAGCAATATGCTTCAACCCTTCTGTTCTTTTACTTAATATCTTTTCACCTTTTAGGCCTTAAAAATTTATATGTTTTTATTGTAAATGGTGAGATTTGCGGATAGCTAAAAGGTTCAATTCTGATGTTCTAAATTATTGTTCATTAGACTCGTTACCAAAAAGAATTTTTAAAAATCACTGTATCTGAGTTGCAGAGATGGTATGTACTGGGATGATGGAACCTGATTGAGAGGTTTGTTTAGGTAAATAGCCAAGGTGATGCACTAAGGAATCTGTTTGATATGTTATTGTTCTGATTGGGGCTATGGTTACAGGGACATCATCACTATTATGTTACTTCCCTGTTCCCTCAAATGGGACCTTTTATGCATATATATTTTGGCACTTAGATGTTTTGATGCTGTATACACATCAGGTAAATCTTCTGTTCACCGTGATATAACAATTTCAGATAATCGTCGGGGAATGGGTCTTAGAAATGATTTTTTTTGCTAATGATAACTTCATATAATCTTCAGGTAGTATTGATAAGTCAGCTTCTTGCACCATCCTATAACTGACACATGCTAAATTGCACCCTAAGTTTAAAATTGGTATGAGTTGAACCTGTACATCATCTTTTTTGGCCCTTAAAAATCTATCTGCCAGTCCAAAAGTAGAATGGGTAAAGTAAACCTTGGATGTAAGTGAAGGGAACCAATTATGTGTTTTTCTCTCCTATCAAAGCAAAGCCATACAATTTCGCCATTTTTTTGTTCATTGACATCTGCTATCACTTTTTTTACCCTTAAACATGCTTATAAATTGTTTGTATGCTGTGACTCTGTGAGCTTTGAGGATTAGCCAAAAAGTTCCTTTGGTGATGGTTCTACAAAAGAAGGTTCATTATTTGTGAGTTGTAGAGGTGCTAGCAGTAGCACAGCACAAGAAAGATGGAGACTGGTTGAGAGGTATATTTAGGCAAATAAATCGTGATGGCGCACTGAGGAATCTTTTCGGTAGGATGTGTTGTCATTCTGAGGTTGGGGGTACGCTTCCAGATGAATGGACACATGATTTACTTTACTACTTTACTCGGCTGAATGCTGGAATGCGACTGGCAGTGTTAGTATATTATGGTCATGTTCTGCTGGGCAGCATCAACATTAACTTTGCTGTTAAGCCTTTCCTGTTACGTTATCAATGCGCTCCTTGTGGTTGACAGGGACAGTTGAACCAGATTCGAAATGCAAGCTTTAGTTAATGGAGCACATGTGGTATGTTAGTTAGTTCTCTGTTCTGGTAGTTAATCATAGTGTCTCACACGCTGAACCAATTGGAAGGATAACCGATTTGGTGGGTCTTCTAGAATGGCCAATTTAAAAAGGCTAATGATGGCAAGTGCTATATATGTTCTCGTTCTATTTTTGGTCAAAATTGTCTCGTAAATGTAGTAATCTTTGTTCTCCGTGCTTCCCCTTCATGTATTGATCATTTGCTCCAATCTTCTTGCAGGAAAAGTTTCAGGACTACCTGTGCCGCGAAGGCGATAGGCTGAGGCGGCAGGACAGGGCCACCATGACCAGCGCCAACTAATGGACCATGGAAGAAAGCGCCACAAGACAAAGAAACGAGCATTTCATCATATATCTACATCCGTGAAGGAGTCTTGGTCCAATAATCCTCTGCCGTGTTTTAAACATGATGCGATCTGGTGTCCTCATCGAATCCAATAATGGTTGCTCGACATGATGTAGTACTTGGTACGGCCTGATGATCTTCGCTTTCCGGCTTGTCAAGTGGCTCAGACCTTTATCTTCGCAACAGTTTCGTCCTTGTCTGAGAACAATCTTTGCGCCTTTTTGGATTTGATCACTGCCTCTTTCTTGTTTTCTTCTTTTTTTTGCAAGGATTTGGCCACCGTTTCAAATATGTTGAATAAACACCATGAGATTCAGTTGGGTTCTAGAGGGGTGTTTGGATACTGGGTGGTGATGCTGTCCTTTTGGGAGAGCTTCAGCATTATTTCCAGATTTGAGCTAGACTTAGGCCTTGTTCGGAGATGCTCCGCTTCACAGCTCCGGGAGCTCCCGGAGCTGTAGTTCAAAATAAGGGAACTGCAGTTTTCCAGCTTCATAGATTTCGTGGATTTTTAGCTCCCGGGTGCCTAAGCACCCTATATGAACAGTAAAATCGAAAAAATAGAAAACAAAATAAAAAAACTGAAACTTTGCAGCATAAATGATGATCAAACTTTGTAGGTGTTTGCAAATTTTCATGCCAAAAAACTACTCGTGGAGCTCTACACACAAAAAAGATTTTAGTACTTGAAGTTTTGAGCACTTTTAGCATCAAAATCTGAAACTTGTTTGTACATCTTTCTCTACGAGATATTTTGGCATGAAAATTTGCAAGAACGTACAAAGTTTAATCATCTTTGATGCTGCAAAGTTTCAGTTTTTTTGATTTTGTTTTCTATTTCTTTTGATTTTACTGTTCATAAAAGGTGTCTAGGCACCCGGGTGCTATCACACGTTTCTCTTACTGAATAGGACCTTAAATTCATGGCATAACTAAATACACGGCCCTAACTGCCACATTTATGTAATTTATATAGTTATATGGGAAAGGAAAATAAACAGGTCTTAAGAGCATCTATAACCAGACCTTGTAAGTCCGGCCCCTCAAATGCCCTGCATACGCGTCCGAGCATGTCCCTAGATACTATCGGTCACGCCTCAAATTTTCCTTTTCACATTCAACTCTTTCATATTTCATCTGTCATATCCATACAAAAGCATGCAAGATATATCCTACTTCCTCCGTTTTTAAATATAAGTTTTTTTAGAGATTTCATTAGGGGATTACATACGAAGCAAAATGAATGAATCTATGCTCTAAAATAATTTTTATATACATTCGTACGTAATCTTTTACTAAAACATCTACAAAGACTTATATTTAGGACCGGATGAAGTACGTACTAACTAGTGTAAACTTCTTCCTCGTCGGAGATGGCTTGCGTCGGAGCCTGCGTTGTCTCCTGCGTCGCCCGCGCTTCCTCCATCTGACGCCTGGCCACCGCATCCGACTCGGAGCGGATCGATGAAGTTGAGGATGGTCGGCTGATCCGGCCACAGATCGACCACCGTCGACGCCTCCTCCGGCTCCTGCGGCACCACCTCCTACTCCGACGCTTGTAGATCCTCCTCGGGTTCCAGAAGTAGCCCCACTTTCCTTCGAATTCGGACCTGCTGAAGGAGAAAGAGATGGTGCTGGATCGTGTAATGACGGCGACGTGATGGCATGGCTGACGGGCTCGGAGAGGGAATTGCTCGGGTGGCGACGGAGAGAGGGAGAAGGCGAATATGCTAGTGATGGCGGGCGCCGGTCGGCTTAAATAGCTGGCCCCGACCTCGGAGCGGCGTCACGCGGCGTTCACACCACGTCGATGGTCGAGGCGCCCGTCGGACCGTCCGGTTTCCCGACGAGTCTGCATGGGGCCAAGCCGTCAGGCCGACGTGTCGAGCATGTCCAGGCTCCCCTATATCCACCCCATATTTAGGCTAGAAATAAAGTTGTCGATCGACGTTTAAGAAGGCTTGAGGGGTTCGGCTGTAGATGCTCTAATATTTTTAAAATCCGAGTGGAATTGATCGGAACTTGCCACCTCACGCTAAGAGACGACCCCAGCAGCCAAGACTTCGTATTTTTCTATGCAAGAGTCTAACCGCATCATCTGCCTCTGAATCTGATTTGTTAGTTGCCTTGCGATCATTGCCGTGATATCTGTGAACACGTCCCGCTTGCGGCCGAGGATAAGCAAAGGAAAGCCTTTCTAGAATGATTGTTAGTCTAATCTAATCTAGTCGTGGGATCCATGCATGCATCCGTGTCCGACGGCGACAACCTCCCATCTGATCTGGCCGTGGACCTGGCCGGGTCTTGGCCGTGCGGCCGACGGGACGGAGCGTCAAGTCGCCGGGATCCATCGATCGCCGGTGCTCATCCGAAGATCAATGATGTACTTATCTTTTTATTGTCATAACAAAGCTGTTGATGCAGGCCTTTGAAAAAGAAAAGACGTTGGTAGGTCTGACTGAATGGCGCCAAAATCGCTCTGCAGGTTGCTTAACTAGGGGTACAAACCAAAACCCTAGCCGGTTGTAATGGGAATACTACTGCTCATTACACACTCCGCTTACGTACGTACTTGTGCTTGGTCCGTGTGAGAGGATTCTATCATTATCCTACCCCCGCCCGCGCTCCACGCCAAGGTACATATACTATCTACTCCCTCCGTTCCTAAATACTATAAGTCTTTTAAACGATTTCACTAGATGTCTATATACAAAGCAAAACGATTGAATGTACACTCTAAAATATGTCTATATATATCCATATGTAGTCCACTAGTGAAATCTCTACAAAGACTTATATTTAGGAACGGATGGAGTAGAAGATAATATTGTGCTCCATCGATCACCTGTCGCATCCTAAAATCTTTTGTGGAGTTGGAACTGCTTCCTTGGGAGCACGACGATTCGCTGTATGGAGAGCGGCCGGGTTCACTCTATCTTGGAGCATCTGCGAGGACTTGACTTCCGGCTTTTATTGTAACACAAAATGCAGACCGGGCGGGTTCACTTAACTTTTGAGTAGTATAACAATTATTATTTTAACACGGTACAAATGCAAGCGTTTATTGTAACAAAATGCAGACCGGGCGGGTTCACTTAACGCGCATATACTTATTGTTCATATAATTGAATACATACCCTATTCTTGTGAGCATTTTCGAGAGACTGAACTGGCATATCATTTTAAAATTTATGAAGTCTTTGTAGGTGCCTCGTCGTCGACGGAAACATCTCCTCCAACTGAATGCGCATCGTCAAAAATCCTGAAATAAATTCAAGCACTAAAAGTCAAACCCTAATGGGCTGGGATTATCATAGTCTTTCTAACCATCCAATCACAGGTTGGTTCGTAAAAACGTAATATGAGAAAAAATGATGAAAATACCCCATGTGTTTAGACTTGGGTCTTTTGCATCTGAATTGGAAAAATGTATTAAAAAGAGTTAAATTACACATATATTCGTCCTCATTCATTCATCGGACCAAACACTAGCCACCTCACTTCATTCCCCTCCTCTCTCATCCGCCACCCTAGCTAACCCTCGGTGATCTCCAGCCTTCTCTGTCATGACGGGCAGCGGATCCGAGTCATTCACCTTCAGATTCATCGAGGACGAGCTCATCCCACGCGGCCACGAGGAAGAGATGGCCGTTCGGCTTGCACTCCATCGCTCCTGGGAGGCGGTCGCCCGACGGCAGCGTCGGACTCGCAATGCCAGGAATCCATTGCGTCGGCACAGACGGTGATTGGATCCGGTGTCGCTACCTCACGGGAGGCGGTGCGGTCCGTCCGGCATCCGAACGTCGTGGCAGAAGCGCAACCCCTCCATTGGCGCGTGGAGCATGAAGCATGACCGTCCTCGGACGATGTCATGGTGCGGCGTGCCTGTCGGGCCACGCAACGGGCGCGGGAGGCGACAGTGACCCTCGCGGCAGTGGACATTGAAGAGGCGGAGTCACACTCTCTGGCGTCCCGTAGGGTGCATCAATGTGGGCGTCGCAAACCGCGTCGTGCTGAACGTCGGCTCCTCCCAGTAAGGATCCGTCATCGACCTCACATCCACCGGTACCGTTCGGGTTACGAGCTCCGACGAGGAAAAATAGGACATCGAAGACAGCGGAAAATCAAGTCCCGTAAGCCGACTAGTGTTTTATGTCCTATTAGATTTAATGTTGCATCTAGTAATATGAAGGAGAGGTTGATGTAGAATTCATTACTCGAGACATCATCGGTTAATGTTTGCGGACGCATCCGGACGTGTTCGTGGACGTTTGAGGAACCCAATTTACAAGTTACAGTCGCAGATGCTCTAACTCTTCATGAAAGAAAAGAAAAAAAAAGACCACGAACAATGTATTCCAAAATGCTGAGTTGTGTGTAGGTTCAGCGTGCTGGACCAGTAAACCAAAAGGCCCTGATTAGCTCGAAGTTCCTTGGCTGTCGTCTTCCTTTTTATCGTCCGATCCTCCATGTCCACCGATCAATCAGACGCATGACTTGCTGCTTGCCGGTCCACGGATCTCCGTTCTCGCGTCGCGTGGTGAAACGCAGGCTTCACATGTCGGACCAAAACCGGAGGCACTGGGTGGAACACTTGCTAGGCGTCACACGCAACGGAAAACACACGGTGATTACATCCGTACGACCACGATCAATCATATACTCCAACTCACGTGGCACCAGGACGACAATACGAATCACACCACGTGCTCCAAGGGCATCTCGACCCCATCTTCTACTCCCTCCGTTTTTAAATATATCTTTTTTTTTAAATTTCACTAACGGACTACATACAAAATAAAATAAATAAATTTATATTTTAAAGTATATTTATATATATTCGTATGTAGTTTTTTAATAATTATATTTAAGGACAGAGGGAGTAAAACACACACTGACAGTTGGATATCCGTAAAATGCGGTTATCCAACTATATTCCTTAACTTTTCAAAAAAGAAAGGACTATGTTACTTAAATAGACATCAAATCCAGCTAATTGAGGTGGGTTAGACGGATCTAGGACAAAGCACATGTGTAACTGACAGTGAGTCATAGGGACCTTCGTATGCTATTAAGACTCTGGCAAAGTCCTTCAATAAGTTATTTCAGTTTGGGTATGTAGACTGCTCTACGGATTTTTAGAGGGCCCGTTAGATGACAAAAGTTGACAAAAATAATCCAGACACCATGATTTAAATTTATGCGTGAGCTTTGAGCGTCCGTTTTAAAGATGCCTTAATGCCTCAAGGATCAAGATGTGCTTCCACCATTGACACTGATCCTACGACCTTCCACCATTGACACTGATCCTACGACCGAGATCATCTATAGTAAAACTACTCATAGTGGAGCATCATGCATGTCATATAAACAAAAAAGATGACATGAGAAAGAATTACAGAGAAGTTTTTTCTGAACACAGTATGAATGCAAACGTTTATATATACGTGCATATACTCATCATTATGACCCTACACACGCACATCCTACCCTTATGAGCATTTTTCAAAGACTCAGCCGACATATTATCTTGATATTTATGAAGTCACCGTAGGCACCTCGTCATCAACATACATCTCTTTTCATTGAATGCGCGTCGCCGAAAATCCCGAAATTTGAGCACGGGACTTATACTCTCATGGACCGGGGGATACCACTAACCAAACCTGGCCAAACGGGTCGTGCTGACGGGCCGGCCCGACAGCCCGCAGGCCAGGCATGCCACAGGCCTGGCCCGGCACGGCCTAATCGTGCCACGGGCCAGGCACGAGCACGCCATGGGCCGTGCTCGGGCTGCCACCCCGAGCCCGCGTGCCAGCACGACCCGGCACGATTAGGAGCGATGGGCTGTGCGGGATCTGGGCTTCTCGGCGGGAGTCGGCCGGGATGGGTGGGAGATGTGCGAAAACGCGGGAGGGGGCGGGATCTGGGGGCGAAAACGCGGGCGGGAGTCGGCGGGAGCGGGGCAGCAGGCGGGAGTCGGCGAAAACGCGCAAGAGCGGATGGGATCTGGGCGAAAGCGCGCGGGAGGGGGCCGGCCAAACGTGCCCCGGGTCGGCCCGAATAGCAGGCGTGTCGTGCTTGGGCCTGGCAGCCAGGCACATGGGCCGGCATGGCACGACCCGCATAGTAATCCGGCCCAGGCGTGCCGTGCCGTGCCGGGCACGATTCGGTCGGGCCGACCCGCTTGGCCAGGTATACCACTAACCATCCAACCATAGGTTGGTTCGTAGAATTACAAAGAAGTTAGCAGGATATCTTAAAATCATATAGTGATTTTCAATTAAAAATGATTCTATAAAATAATCAATAAATATCACTATATAACATTACCCATTATGAAAATAGTAACATACTACTCCTTCCGTTTCAAAATTCTTATTTTAGATTTATCTAGATATGAATGTATCTAGTCACGTTTTAGTATTTAGATACATTTATTTCTAAACAAATCTAAGACAAAAATTTTGAAACGGAAGGAGCAGTATAAGTCCCTAAAATGTTATACTAGTCTAAATTACTCATCACTATGACTAACCTAAGCGGACGATGATTGGAAAATTTGCCAAATCCTCCGACAATGCACTTGCGGTGTTCCTAAAAACAGCCACGACCACTAAGATCCCTTAGAAGTATGGTTTCCTTTATAAGAACACCAATATTGTTTACTATTTCTAATTCTTTTACTAAATTTGATTTATTTTTTCTTGCATACCTACATACGGCTATTCACTTCCCCATTTACTACAAACATGCATCAAAAGGATGAGAGAGGCCAATCTTTCGAGCAGGAAAATTTCCACCCTACCACAATCGACGGCTGTAGTTGCTGTCGCCACTTTCACTGGTCGTGGATCTCTTTGTCGTCATACCCATATGCATGATTATCAATGGTCCTCCATCGACCTCCACAGCCGTTTTAGAGCAAGTACAATAGTAGGCTATAAGTCCGTTTAAATGGTAATTTTGCTTATATGAAGGAAAGATGCATGAAAAAAAAAAGAGGATTGGTCTTTTAGGCTAGTCATAGTAGAAAGTATCATATAGTATCGTGGCGTTTGGAATTTCCCACGGGATACACAGCTAGTGCGCACGGTTGCGGTCATTGCCGTGAACAGGCCGTGCTTTGCGGCCGTGGATAAACAAGCAAGCAAGCGGGAAAGTGGTTAGTTACCCAATCGGGGCAACGTTCCCACCGAGGCTGAGCCCGCAGACTCGCGCGGGTCTTCGCCGTGCCCGTGCGGCGACACGGACATCGTCGGCGGTCAATCCATGTCGTCGTGGATGCTAAAAATGCTTTCGACGTCTGAACCGATCGATCGATCGACCGGGCGCCAAACTAATCCTCGTGCCGATTTGCTTCATTAGGTAAGGGGTTGTAGTACGTATGAACCTCGCGCACGCGGCAGCCACGAGCATGTCTACGTACGACCTACTACGAGACATATGCCGCCGCGTCATGGTGGGAATGCTCAGCGCGTACGTATGTCGGTATGTACGTGGGTGATGGAGCGACTTGGGATTTGTCTGCGCGATTAGTCGGTGTCAGGGCCGATCGCGTGATTTAGCCTCACGTTTGCAGGAGCAGGAGACATGCGTGACGTCACTCGGTTGTGGCCACCGCTGAGGTAAGGGTGACATCATTCTCCACTAGCAGGGCCATCGAACCTACTCCATATATAGGTTTCAGTATGCAATTAAAATCAATATTAAGATTATATTATGGGATGGAGAGAGCATCTCTGAATACCTTGCACTCCCTCCGTTTCAAAATATAAGACCTTTTAGAGATTCTACTAGAAGACTATATACGGAGCAAAATGAGTAAATCTTTACTTTAAAATATGTCTATGCACATCCGTATGTAGTTTATAGTACAATCTCTAAAAGGTCTTATATTTAGGAACGGATAGAGTACATTAGAACTCTTATATTTAGGAACGGAGGGAGTACATACATTAGAACTCTTATATTTAGGAACAGAGGGAGTACATTAGAACAGAAGGAGTAATATACTACTCCCTCCGTTCCTAAATATAAGAGTTCTAATGTACTCCCTCCGTTCCTAAATATAAGAGTTCTAATGTACTTCCTCCGTTCCTAAATATAAGAGTTCTAATGTACTCCCTCCGTTCCTAAATATAAGAGTTCTAATGTACTCCCTCCGTTCCTAAATATAAGTCTTTGTAAAAATTTCACTAGTGGACTACATACGGATGTATATAGACATACTTTAGAGTATAGATCCAATCATTTTGCTTCGTATGTAGACCGTTAGTGAAATCGCTTAAAAGACTTATATTTAGGAACAGAGGGAGTACTTTTTTCTAATATACTGCTGCTACCCATTCATATGACTCGTAGACAACACTATATAGATGACCGGCAAAATAATGTCTAATTGGAAAATTTACATTAACCAACGTCTTCGTGAAGAGTTACATTGTATGAATCATGATATGTGAGAGTTATTCTATTGTAGAGCTCGTTGATAATTCTAATGGTAAACAGTCGAGTCTACTTTTTCAAGACGATCTCGGTCTTCTATTTGGTTAGAAGTAGAAATAACCATAAGAAATAATGTTTTTCAAACCAATTTTGTCACACTCATCTCCCTTCTCAAAATAGACACTCAATTCTCAAGCTTACTCATTTCTAATTCTTTGTGTTCTACTAAATCCGGACATGCCTCGGGCCGGGCCTAGTTTTGGCCAGGCTTGTAATAGCCTAACCTTCTTTTCTCAAGCCTGAGCCCGACCCAAAGCCCAAAATGTACCTTTTCCTCAAGCCCGAGCCCCGCCTTGAATCAAGCCTGAGCCCGGCCCTAAATAAAGCCCAAAGCACGAAAGCCCGGACCGAAGGCCGAAATGCACTCTTTCTCTCAAGCCCGAGCATGGCCTGAAATCAAGCCAGAAGCCTGAAAGCCCGACCTGAATGTTGTTCCTAGTGTTCGCATGTATAAGCCCGCCCCAAATGTTGTTTTATAGTGTTCGCACGTGTAAGCCCGACCCGAATGTTGTTTTCTAGTGTTCACATGTGTAAACCCGACCCGAAGCGCGAAAACCCGACCCGAATGTCGTTTTCTAGTGTTCGCACGTGTAAGCTCGATCCAAAGCCCGAAAGCCCGGCGTGAATGCTGTTTTCAAGTGTTTGCACGTGTAAGCCCGACATGAACCCGAAAGCCCAGCCTGAATGTTGTTTTCTAGTGTTCGCATGTGTAAGCCTGATCCGGATGTTGTTTTCTAGTGTTCGCACGTGTAAGCCTGACCCGAAGCTCGAAAGCCTATCCCGAAATCCTTAAAAGGAGAAATCTCAACCCGACCCAAACTACCTTTCGACCTGCAAAACGAGACCCGAGCCCGACCCAACTTTCAAGTCCGAAGCCCGTTTTCTCAGGCCGGGTTGTCCATGCTTGGGTTTAGTTTCGACAATAACGAAACATACAACTCACTAGCCCAATCGGCGCCTTCAATTTTTTTATATTATCTCTACTCCCATCCCCAACCAAGCAAAGGAGTATGGCTGAAAACATGATATTTTTTTGTCGAAGCAAGATCCCCAAAGCACCAAAATAAAAATATTACAGGTATTTAATTAGAAATATAAAAAATCAATAGTACTTGCATAACACTTGAAAATGTCCTTTCAAGAACAAATCACTATATTGTTCACACACAAAAATACCATTATGTTGGTGGATAGACAAGAGGGTGGTTGTGCTAACCCACCCTAGGATTAAAACCCATCTTTTGTACAACAACGCAAAGGATTTATATCTATCTCACGAATCAGATAAATCACACTTGCTCTGTCTTAGAATTACACTCCGCTTATATTAAAATTGTGACTCTTATTTTAGGACGGAATACATACTACAATACAAAAGTTCCCAAAGGTTCAACTATATACTAGTACTCCAACCTGTGTGCGTATTGCTTCGATCAAGAAGAATGCCTTGTATCCCCGGTTCATTGGTATTCAATTCCTGATGCTTGCATTGTTTTTAAGTTTATTTTAAAAAATAAGCTTTATTTTCTTTGGAATCGATCAAAGCCATGACATCATCTACAATCAAAACTTGCAAATCGGCCCCTCAAACGTCCACGAACGCGCTCCGGATTTGTCCACGGACATTGACTGGTCACTTTTAAATAATGCATTCTATAACCGGAGACCTCAAATCTCATATCTCGAATCCATACAAACCATGTAATCACTATGTTGATGCATACACACATCGTCTGATTACTCCACCACTATTGATATGCCATCGGACTATCAAAATTTGGCAAGTTTGGCTGTGGTGGACATCAACAACGACGGTCCTTGCCTTTCCCGGAGACCTTGTCATCCTTCTCGCGAAAGTACCGGTCGAAGACGCAGTATGGATCGAGCCGGATGTGCTCGTCGTCGGAGCTGTCCGTCGCTCACCTCATCCACCTCCTTTGATGACAGTCCGGCCATTTCACCGCTCGCCCCGATTCTCCTCGCGGGTGAGGGCGCGTGTGTTCTTCCACTGTCGTTTCTTCAAAATGCAGGCGCGGATGACTTCCTCCTTTGCGGCTGCCCGCGCCGCCGCATCAGTCGCCTCCGCCTCCATCATTTCCTCTGCGAGATAGGCCTCGACGACCCTTATCCTCTCCTTTCCATGGCGGGCAACCCGTTGCCGATGGGCTCGAAAGTCGTCGGATCGGTCGATGGATCCGCCCATCGAGACCTCGATAATCCCACCCTAGAGGAACCGAGTGCACGTTGAGAAGATGCTGTGGAGTCGCGGGGGAGTCGCGGGGGACAGATCCTGCCGTTGGCGGGCGCTTTCCTCGCGAGAGCGACGGAGTGCAATGCGAACCGCCATTGCCTCCTCCACTATGCAGGGGATGACCACCCACTCGATGGATCCGAACTGTTAGAAGTTGGACCCGTTGCCCTCCATGTCGGAGAAGGCCGAAGATTGCGAGAGATGAGGTAGGATTGCGGATGGGAGTGGAGGGGGAGTGCAATGAAGTGGTTAGGGTTTGATCCGGTAAATGAATGAGGACGAATATATATGGGTTGATGCGGGTCAGTGTGGACCAGGCGGACGTGCCCGGATGCGACCGGACTCCTCCATATCCGCCTCATATTTGGGCTATATATGAAGGATGTTGGTCAGCCTGGTTGTTAAGGCCCGCTTGAGGGATTATAATCGTATTTTTTTGTGAACGATCAATGATTGAAGGGTATGTCTAACGTTTGAGACGGGTACAAGGAGTGTGGCTGCAGATGCTCTCACACTGTTGAAGAGGTCGCTCCTTTTATGTGTAGGGATGTAAAACGGCACCTGATCCGTCCCGCTTCCAAATCAAAATATCATAGGTTAGTCATAATTTTTCTATCAAACTTACCTTGGTTTTAAACTAATATTGTCTTATGCGGACTTATGCGGGATGCCCGCCTACATCACTGCCCCCTGTCACACGCGTTGGAGAAGCCGATCCATCCGTACGATCGCAAAGCCATGGGGCCGCCTCATCCTCACCCTCACGTGGCAGCAAAGGGGCCACAAAGGCAATCCGTAATTCATCACGTCCTTCATAAAAAATAATCCATCACGTGCTCCGAGCACTTCGATAAGTCTGTATCCGCGCCGTCCATCACCGCCCGCCGGCCGACGGCGGAGATCCGCCGCGCGCGCCAAAACCCCGGCCGTGTCCCGGCCGCCACGGCGGTCCGAACCGAACCACCGCGCACGCCGGCCGCCACGGCGGTCCGAACCAGACCACCGCGCACGCCGGCCGCCCGAGCCCACGCGTCCGGGCCGGCCACTGCACCGGGTCCGGCGGCGCCAACCCGTGCCTTATCTCCACGGGACCGCCACGTCCACACGCCACCCCCCGCCCCCCGCCGACGCCCGGGGCCCGCCAGGCCACCAGCAGCACGCTGCCGATCCTATTAGCCTTCCAGGTGGGCCCGCCCCCCGCACCCGCAACCCATCATTGACTCGTGCGCCCCTCGCCTAGCCTCTATTTTACACACATAAATATCCCCGTCGTCTCCCACCTCTCTCAATTCCTTCTCCCCCCCTTCTCTTCCTCCACCCGAATTCCTGTTCCGCCAGCCGTACGCCGCACACACCACAGCAGTGCGTCGGCGGCCATGGCGGACGCGCCGGTGGAGCTGCCGGGACGGCTCGCCATACTGCCGTTCCGCAACAAGGTGCTCCTCCCGGGCGCCATCGTGCGGATCCGATGCACCACCCCCAGCAGGTCAGTGGCGATTCCGGGGGGCTCCGATTACTCGCTGGCCTTCTAGAGCTCGGGCTTGGGGTTCGGGGAGTGATTTGCGTGCGCTGTAGGTGATAGGAGGGTCCGGTGGTAGGGGATTGATTGGCGGTGGTTAGGTTTTTCTCCGCCGGAGCCATCAGCTGGATTTGGTGCTGCATCGGTAAGCTAGCTACCTCCGGGTTCTAGAGTCCTTTTTTACTTCTCTTCCGGAGTATAATTTTTGTTTGTTTAACTGTAACCTGTGTATTGGCTGAAGCAGGAATTTCTGCCCCCTTTTCTTCTGTCCTGGAGTATTCATGTGTAGTACTAGTACTAATCCGCGTCTCTCCACCGGTATCAATGATTAATCAGCTTTTACCCTAGTGACCACCACTTTTGATGTGGAAGTTTATAAGTTCTCGATGCATTTTGATGCTCTCGTTGGTCTCGGGGTGGATTTTTCAGCGTTTGCTTGCTTTCATGGCTGACTAATTCAGCCTCCAATTACCCACCGCTCGTTTAGTGTTCGAATCTTCTAGGTGCGGTTTTGTCACGGGAGGTTATTGGGTTTGTTTTCCCTTGGTGTAGGTGTGTCGTGTTGGCTTGTGTTGACTTGTTGGGAGGGGAATATTATGCCCTTTGGTTTGGATTTTGACTTCATCAATGTGGTTGTTTCGGCCTGCAGTGTCAAGCTGGTGGAGCAGGAGCTCTGGCAGAGGGAGGACAAGGGTCTGATTGGGGTGCTTCCCGTGCGGGACTCTGAGGCTGCGGCTGTTGGTTCGATCCTGTCGCCTGGTGAGATAGAGATTGCAGCTCCTTGTTCAGTTAAAAGAGCCATTTGTGGGCATTGTGGACCTGCATTTTCTTATTGGAGTTGCTCTTGCTTTTATAGGAGTGGGCGGTGATTCAGGGGAAGGAGGCCGCCGGTCGCCTGGTGCTTCTGGGGGAGAGTCGAGCAAACAGGATGCAAAGAGCGGGAAGGAGCCCATTCACTGGCACAGCCGGTGCGTGTCAGCGTTTGCTAATCTAGTGCCTTCTCATTACATTTGTATTTTATCTGTGAATCAAGTTCCGAAGATAAAAAGCCTTCAAATATGACAAGTAGTACCTGCCTCAAACATGATAGGAGCTTTGATATGTAGTGGGCTGTTCGCAAATATAACCATGCCATGCAATTTCATTCTATGAACATTTGAAAAATAATCTAAGCAATAGTTTATTCTTTACTGTTTATGCTGTGTGTGGCTACTGGTAGTGCAATAATGCAGTATCCTGCAGTGGGATTGGATAAAGTAAGGATGCCGAGATAGGCTTATAGCAACCAAATCTTCTTCAGCAGGAGGGTGCACTTTAAATACATATATTCGTACTTATAGGTCATCAACCTTTTGTTGCCTCGAGGTCCCGGATAACTTCCCTTTAGCTGCTTGTTACCTTGTTGGTGTTTCACATATCTTTCATGTGATCTACTTGCTCTCTAAATATTAACCATCTGAAATATGATATTTTGGTTTTTTGTGGTAAAATACTTTCCACCGTCCATACAATTTTCCAGTCCCTGCACGCATTGCATGTGCGGTCATGGTTTCAGTTTATTTTATTTCTCAACTTAGTATGCTCAAGAAATGGTTGTCTGTAACCCTAGGCTGTGTTGGATCTCTATAACTACACAAACTGATGAAATATGAAGTATAGTAGATACATCTTACATCTGTGGTGTTTCTGTTTCCCTTATGCGTTACTCCTTCCATCTATAGGGGAGTTGCTGCTAGAGCTCTACACCTTTCAAGAGGGGTGGAGAAACCAAGTGGAAGGGTTACATACATTGTTGTTCTCGAAGGCTTATGTAGGTTCAGTGTTGAGGAACTCAATGCAAGAGGGTCGTATCATGTCGCCCGTGTTTCACGACTTGACATGACAAAGACTGGTAAGGCCTTTTAAAGAAAAATATGCTGTTTCCCGTAAGAACTATGTGGTTATGTAACTGCTCTGCATTTTAAAATTCCGTTTGATATATTACATTTTGGGGCTTACATTACTATTGTGTCTTTGTTATGCTAGAGTTGGAGCAGGTAGAGCAAGACCCAGATCTAATTGCTCTTTCGAGGCAATTTAAAGCAACTGCTATGGAACTAATTTCAGTCCTCGAGCAGGTAAGAAAACTCAAGGAGAACTGGATGCCCTTTTTTACTGCAAAAAGTTCAAGGTTTGGTTTCTTGTTGCACCGAGTAATAGGAAGATTTAGTGGAGAACTGAAGATTGATAAATTTTGAAGATCACAAATCCAGTAGTAATGAACTAATGATGTAAACAAAGATTTCCCGAGTTCCTATCAACACCGTAAACGGCATCTTTTATAATACTTGATGATTATCTTATGTTTGGTGAAATTATCACTAGGCTTGGTAGCCTAAAAGCTAAACCCTACTTATCAGTGAGTTTTGGCTTACTATCGGTCTGTTGTTTTTGCAGAAGCAGAAGACGGTTGGTAGGACTAAGGTGCTACTCGAGACAGTTCCTGTATACAGGCTAGCCGATATTTTTGTTGCTAGCTTTGAAATAAGCTTTGAGGAGCAGCTTGCTATGCTGGATTCAGTTGACTTGAAAGTGAGACTTTCCAAGGCAACAGAACTTGTAGACAGGCACCTGCAGGTGAAGATCAAGAAACCTATTATCTGTGAATTAGTTATAAATTGTGTTAAGGTTCCTTGTACTTCAATAAGTTGCTTTCTGTGGTCTATTTATTTGATAGTTTTCTTAAGTTATTTCTTTGCAATGTACAGTCAATTCTTGTAGCGGAGAAAATAACACAAAAGGTTGAGGGGCAGCTATCAAAATCCCAAAAAGAATTTCTGTTGCGCCAGCAGGTTTGTTTTTCTCTCCATATTTTCATTGCTTGATCAACTGAAATTGAAATCACATATTCCAGCATTTGCATTTCTAGACAAGCTACATAGATATATAAGATGGAAATGATCCTTTTCTTATAGAGGATATTTTCCTGGTTGAGTTGAGCAACTTTAGCATCCGTTGTCTTTTTTGCACAGCATATAATTCTATTTCCAATGTGATGATGACCCTCCCAGTTTTGCAGATGAGGGCTATCAAAGACGAACTTGGTGATAATGATGATGATGAAGATGACATAGCTGCATTGGAAAGGAAGATGCAGAATGCAGGAATGCCTGCTAATATTTGGAAGCATGCCCAAAGGGAGTTGAGGTATTTTATCATATTCATACCCTTTTCAATGTGCTTACATCTGGTACAAGAGGTCTTTTATCCAGCTAGTCTTTGATTACAGACGCTTGAGGAAAATGCAACCTCAGCAACCTGGATATAGTAGCTCTCGAGCTTATTTGGAACTTATTGCTGACCTTCCTTGGCAAAAAGTAAGTGAAGAAAGGGAACTTGACCTTAGAGCTGCAAAGGAGAGTCTTGATCGTGATCATTACGGTCTGACCAAAGTTAAGCAAAGGATTATTGAGTATTTGGCTGTCCGTAAGGTTGGTAACTTGACTTATACATAATCTTGTTATGTGCCTACATAATTATTCTATCTCACTGAGATGCATTAATCTATGTGCAGCTCAAACCGGATGCCAGAGGTCCAGTTCTATGTTTTGTGGGACCACCTGGTGTTGGAAAGACATCTTTGGCTACATCAATAGCAAAGGCCCTGAATAGGAAGTTCATAAGAATCTCTCTTGGTGGCGTAAAGGATGAGGCTGATATTAGGGGCCATCGAAGGACATACATTGGAAGCATGCCAGGACGCCTCATCGATGGACTAAAGGTTAATCAAGTTCTATTTCTCATTTTAGAATTAACTAACATTGGAGGACCAAATTTGCTATTACCTGTTAAAGCGCCCTTTACTATAAACTACTCTATTTGCTCTTATAATCTACTCCCTCCGTTCCTAAATATAAGTCTCTTTAGAGGTTCCATTACGGACTATATACGGATGTGTATAGACATACTTTAGAGTGTAGATTCACTCAATTTGCTTCGTATGCAGTCTCTAGTGGAGTCTCTAAAAAGACTTATACTGTTTAGGAACGGAGGGAGTAGTTAATCTTGGATAATAGCGTAACATCCATTACAAGATATTTTTAGATGGCCAATCAGTAAAGAAAAATTCTGCTGTTAACTCCCAAGTTGCTTTCCATCGAATGAGTCTACTCATTGTATAACTATCACATGAGATATGATTCTGAATTCCTCAATAAGCTGGCAAGCCCACTGTACTGCTTATTTTAGCTACTACCAGATTAAATCATGCTGATGTATTGTTGAAATATAAAATGCAGAGGGTATCTGTCAGCAACCCAGTGATGCTCCTTGATGAAATTGACAAGACTGGTTCTGATGTACGTGGGGATCCAGCATCAGCACTGCTAGAAGTACTTGACCCTGAGCAGAATAAAACATTCAATGACCAGTATCCTTTCATTTTATTTGTGTAACAAGTGCATTTTATGATTAGCTAGTTAGTTTCTTAGTAAAGAGAATCAGCCCTTCTCTAAATGATGGTTATTGGGATTAGGCACATATCGGTTATTCAGGGTTACCACTTCTGGGTACCTTTTACTGCCATCACTATGGGTATTGCAACCTCTGTTATTCCCCCACTCTTTCTAGGAGGCTATGTTTTTAGGTTACTTTACAACTCTGACGCACATCACACGATACGTTGGAAAATAGACTATGCTATCTGATCTACTATCTTTATTTTACTGATTTTATATGGTTACTAAAATTCCTTAACACATTTTTTACCAGCTATTTGAATGTTCCGTTTGACCTGTCAAAGGTTGTGTTTGTTGCAACTGCCAACAGGATGCAACCTATCCCCCCTGCTCTGTTAGATAGGATGGAAGTCATCGAACTACCAGGCTACACGCCTGAAGAAAAGCTGAAAATAGCCATGAAACATCTCTTACCAAGGGTATTGGAACAGCATGGCTTGAGCTCAGCATATCTTCAGATTCCTGAGGTATGGCACAGGGACTGTCTTCTGCTGCATTCCTTTTCTGTTAACTATTTTATCTGTATCCATGTCAAGAAAGGTTCAAATTGCTCACAAATATCCGTTAGAAGAGTAAAAAGAAATGATCCTGTTGAATGCATTTGCTACGTTACTCTTCAGTTCTCTCTGAAGATATTTAGGCTATTGAATAGTGTTTTTCCTCCTTGGCAAACAAAACAAAGTTTTTAAATGGAGAAAATAAGCACATTAAATTCAGCTATATAATGGCAAGTGCAGTGTACTTATGCTCCAGAAACGCGCTATTCTATTGTGGTAATAAATGCACCAACGGAACTACAGTGTATGTAATTGATTTATGCTGTCTTTTTTTCCTAACAATTAGAATATGTGATGCCAGTAGGATTTTTTGGTTCCTTAGTTAAAAAAATGGAATTTAAAACTACTTCCTAATACTTGTTACCGTAGCACATGCACAGCTTATAGGGTTGCCACTGGGGCAGAGTTTATTGACAAGTGAAGATATGAATAACTAGCTTGTTAGTTGGGCTTATTGGTATACTCCATGTAGTAGAGATGAATTTCATTGTATAAGTTCCTCTAGAGAAAGAAACTGTCCGCAGGGTCATCTCTCTGTAGAAGGGATATCATGCATCTGTTATTGATGAAGCCAGACCAATGAACTAGTTTTCTTATCCGAATATTCTCTCATTCTAGTATATCGTCTATCTACCCTTTAATGCCATAATCCGCTTCAAGCCGGTCTGGTCTTATCATAATACTCCCTCCGGTCCGAATTAGTTGACATAGCCTCTGTACAATGTATATAGGACATTGTATGGTGGTTGTGTCAATTAATTCGGATCGATGGGAGTACTTATCTCGCTGTGAACAATGGGTTCACCCCATTTGTGTTTGCATTCTTCAACTGCTTGTGCTACACCGGATAGCATTGGATTCATTGACTTACAACAGTTCTTACAAGTTATAATGCACTGCTTTTAATGCTTACCATTTATTTGTCATCTGTTCTTTTATTTGAGTATTAATTAGAACTTGTGATTAATCCATGTTTACTTTGTTCCATTCATCTGTCACAGGCTGTAGTCAAACTTATCATTGAGAGATACACACGGGAAGCTGGTGTGCGTAATCTTGAAAGAAACCTAGCTGCATTGGCTCGTGCAGCTGCTGTTAAGGTTGCGGAGCTAGATAGCACGCTTAGACTTGGCAAGGAAATGCAGCCAATAACTACAACTCTACTGGACTCAAGGCTCACCGATGGTGGTGAAGTTGAAATGGAGGTTATTCCTATGGGCCAGGACATATCAAATACATATGAAAATCCATCTCCCATGATTATTGACGAGGCTGTGCTAGAAAAAGTGCTTGGGGTATGCATCAAAATTTCAGTTTAACTTCATGATAAGCTATGCTGTCTTATGTTTATGTCGTTGTATCTTACAATCGTACACTGCATCGTGCTACAGCCCCCTAGATTTGATGACAGAGAAGCTGCGGATCGGGTGTCATCCCCAGGAGTGTCAGTTGGGCTTGTCTGGACTTCTTTTGGTGGGGAAGTTCAATTTGTAGAGGCTACAGCCATGGTGGGTAAAGGTGACTTGCATCTGACAGGACAACTTGGCGATGTAATTAAGGAGTCAGCACAGTTAGCTCTGACATGGGTACGCATCATCTTCTTCTCATTTCCCATACACGGTGTCATATTTTACTTGTTTATGTCAGTTGGCACATCAAGTTGAGTAATATTCTGTTGCTTCAACTTATATCATTGATTTATACAGGTGAGAGCAAGATCCGCTGACCTCAATCTGTCACCTACTTCTGATATCAACATATTGGAGAGCCGTGATATTCACATACATTTTCCTGCTGGTGCTGTGCCGAAGGATGGTCCTTCTGCAGGAGTGACATTGGTAACATCACTGGTGTCGTTGTTCAGTAACCGAAAAGTGAGAGCAGACACTGCAATGACCGGAGAGATGACTCTTAGGGGCCTAGTGTTGCCAGTTGGTGGTGTTAAGGACAAGGTACTATATTATGTTCCTGATATTTTCTACTCCGTCTGTACCTAAATAATTGTAGTTGGGGAGAACTTCGGGCTCACTTCGGAAAGATGGAAGGTTGAACCATTTTCCTTCTTGTGCTCTTGTACTATACTTTACTTCAAAGTTTCTCTGGATTCAGGTGCTTGCTGCACATCGATATGGCATCAAGAGGGTGATATTACCAGAAAGAAACTTGAAGGACTTGGCTGAGATTCCAGCACCGATCCTCGCTGGCATTGAGGTATGTCATTCCTTACTGTTAGTTGCTTAGATTTGCAGGACCGGCTACTGTACCTTATTTAGCTTGATTGTTAAGGTTATGCTCTCAGCTACTAGTGCTACACAAATTATTCAGCATTGGAAAGTTCATCAATAGCTCTAGAAGTTGAGCTAAAAGTTGATTGATATTGTGTTACAACTGTCTTTCTCCTCTGGATGCAATTTGCCCGTAAAAAATGTTTGATACTGACTTGTATTTACTTTGCTGCTGGTAGATTCTGCTCGTGAAGCGCATCGAGGAAGTACTTGGCCATGCTTTTGAGAATGGATTCCCTTTGAGGCTACACTCCAGTCTATAGCACGGACAAATCCCAATTGGCGCCTGATGTAGTATTTCCTCGGTGGCCATGTACCTGTTTTGAAGATTCGTCGCTATTCACTGCCCAGATATCTACAAACGAGCGACTGAGCGTAGGCGAGCAATTGCTCCATCGGAGTGAAATCTCATGACGCCAGCATCGCTCGTCCAATTCAGTTAAGCTAATATGCGGAATGTGTATATGGGTACTTGCTATCCACAAAAGCGGCAGGGAGATCTGCTCCGGTCTTTGTGCTTGTATTTATAGAGGGATGCTCATCTATCTATGCTCGGTTTGGTATTGGTAGCAAGGAGATCCACCTGTTGTTGTCGGTTTGGGTGTATATGTAACCTATTTCAGCCAGGGAGAATTGAATGTTGCAGTATCATAAAAAAAGTGTCGATAGCACAAGTAATCATCATAGCATATAGAGTGAACAAACACGCTAAGACGTGTCTATATACATCCGATTCAGAAAAATGTTGCTCCCTTTTTTCCCTTTTTTTTAACAGAAGGGGATTACCCCTGGAAAGTGCCCTTCTGTTTCTGAGCTCAAATGAGCTCGGTGAACAGTAAAAACATAAAGTTTAGAAAATTCTGACTTTTTGGGGAAACAACATTGACAAAAGTTTTAAGCGTGTGCAAATAGTTTTAGACTAGCTAAGAAGCAGGAAAAAAAAACGGTTTCTCTGCCGCCACCCCCACTCCCCTCTCCTCTCGCTGCTGTTGGAGGAGGTCACTCCCCTCTCCTTTCGTTGCTGTTGGAGGAGGCAGATGGGCCCTCGTCGCGTGCCACGTGGATTCGGCCTCGGTTGAAGGCCTGCATCTGGCTGCGATCGCGCCGACGGCTGCGATCGCGCCTCGTCGGCGCGAGCAAGCCGGGGCAGCGGCGTTGCTCACCCCCTCCCTCAGTTGGCTGGCGAGCGGGGTGTGACAAAGGTGGGGTGGGGGGGGGGGGTAACTCGGGCGATAACCTAGCTGCCGCCACCCCCACTCCCCTCTCCTCTCGTTGCTGTTGGAGGAGGTTGATGGGCAAAGCCCGCTCGCCGGACGGCGGCGGCGGAGGGCCCTCGTCGCGCGCCACGTGGATTCGGCCTCGGTTGAAGGCCTGCATCTGGCTGCGATCGCCGGGGCAGCGGCGTTGCTCACCCCCTCCCTTAGTTGGCTGGCGAGCGGGGTGTGACAAAGGCCGGCGGCCGTCGATCTGGCGCTCGACGCCCATATCTGGCGGTTAAGGTACTCCGCACGTGTCGCTTCGGCGGGCTGCGGCTGTGGGGCGCGCGGGGTGACGGGGTCCCCTTTCTTGGGCGTGGAAGTTGTGGTGGTAGCGGCGAGGCACAACTTTGGATGACGGCGCGGCGGCGCCGTGACGGTGGGGGTGGCTGGCCCGGTTGCGGCGGCTCCCGCTAGCTCCTGCAGTTTCGTGACATAGTTGGTATGCCGCGGTTCGTGGACGGCGACGCGGCGACGGCGCACTGGTGCTCGTCGTACAGTCACGGCCGATGTCCTGGGCCTCACGGGAGGCGGGGTGGTGGCATGTGGAGGCTGGTGTGGGGGCGTGGCTCTTGCAGTCCGACGGTGCCGTTGTGGTGCGAGGTGGGTTGTAGTGGTGGGTGCAGCGGGTAGGTTTTGGCGGCGGTGAGCTGGCGGCTTGGGCGAGGACGGTCGACATGTGGCCGGAGACGGTTTGCTGGGCAGGCTGTTGCGGCGACGGATTCGATGAGCTCCGTGCAAAAGCCTTGCAAGACCTCGATCGTTGCCGACGTCCTAGGACGTCGTTCCCTCCTTGGAGGCGTCGTCGTGGGAGCCCCTTCACCACCTTTGTTACCTCGGTCTCGGGCTCTCCGGGTGAAAACCCTAGTTTCAACCTTGGTCAGAGCTGGCGTCGGCGACGGTATCGTCGCTTTCCTCTTGGGGACGACGCCTTGGAGGTCTGGTCCTTCGTCAATTCGTGGTGGCTCGGGTGGCTTTGCGGGTTCATCGTCGGCCAGGAGTGTGCGCGGCCTCGGTGCCGGTGAGGAAGTCGGAGCGGCGGCTTCGAAGAACAGTGGTGTGGAGTGTTGATTCTGACCGTGTGGGCGGCAACGTCGTCAGCTAAGGTGGAGCGCGACCTCGGGGTCGGCGGGCAAGTCGGAGCGGCGGCTCCGGAGAACAGTGATGTGGAGTGTTGATCCTGGCCGTGTGGGCGGCGTCGTCGGCGGCTCAGGTGGAGCGCGGCTTCGGGGTCAGCGGGCAAGTCGGAACGGCGGCTCCGGAGAGCACCTTTATGTTGTGGAGTGTCGAATCTGGTTGCGTGTGTGTGGGGGGGGGGGGGGCAGGATCGTTGGCTCGTGTGTTTCGATGTATCGGTTTTCGGCCAGTTTTTCTTATAAATTGGTCAACTCTCTTCTTCTTAATGCAAAAACAGAGCTTCTGCTGGTTTCTCAAAAATAATAATTCTTATAAGACATGGAAAAAAAAATCGATACTCTGAAAATACGCATTTCTAGAGTATAGATTTTTTTTCCACGTCTTGTAGAAATCTTATTTTATGTCAATTGTTTGCACGCATTTAAAGCTTTTGCGAATGTCATTCATTAAAAATCAGATTTTTATAATACTTTTTTATTTTTGGTTGTATTGTTTATCGAGCTCATTTGAGCTCGGAAGAAGAAACTCTGTGTCCTTTACCCTCGCTTCATTTTATTGATGAAGCAGAGAGAAATAAAATAGTATCAGACCCATTCTAACCCATACAAAAATCAATCCAGGCAACCAAATGGATGTTTGGGGAGAAACAGTCGCAGTAAAATGACATCAGAGCAAATTGAAAGCTCTTAGTACTCTTAATTTTTTACATGCTCCACACACAAAAAAAAACACGACCACCCGTCGAAAAAGGGGGAACAGTTATGAAACTATGTCGGGGGAGGGAGGCACCATCTTCCTCACAATGAAACATGTCGTTTAGAAAAATGTTGCTTCCTTTATCTGAATTAATTGGAACATTCTCCCATCGTCTCACAATATATACGATGTTTTTGCAAACTAGGTTGTGATACATGATATTTCTTATTTTGTGGGACAGAGGGAGAAAAACATTGTAGGTTGTGCCAATTAATTTGGATAGAAGGGAGTAAAACATCTTTAACACTCTTATATTTCTTTTACAGAGGGTGGTAGTTTCTAAAAACGTATTATTCCTTATTTTGTGGGACGGAAGGAGTAAAACATTGTAGGCCGTGACAATTAATTTGGATCACTTTAGTGCAAAGTTGAATCATTTTTAAGTCACTTATTTTGGGACGGAGTAAGTATTTGTTAAAGCAGGGAGAACGAGCCACTTTTTTCGGTTTCTTAGCATTTTAGGTTTTCTGGGTGGAGGAATGTTTGAGCTCCTTTTGTATAGTCTTCTACGTTGATGGAGATAAACTTCTTGGCTTTCCGTTCTATGTATTTGAAGCTGGATGCAAGTGATAGCAAATTGTTATGTATCTTTCCTCGCCAAATAACATGATTTAAACTTCTGAGAGAGACATCATGACAAAAAGAGCGACAAGAATACCACCAGAGACTGGGAGCGCAATGTACATAACAGATTCAAGTTCATGAATTTCAGCTGGAAACCAGAATTTTTTTAGCACTGAAATCAAACTGAACACAACAATTTAAAGAAAAAAAAAAGGGACGCATTGAACTACTTCCAACCGATTACTCTCAATCAATGAATCTTGTAGATCTGCGCTAACTTTCATCATCATCGACGAAAAATTCCGTGTCTAGCAGCACATCGAGTGGGTGCTGTAATATGAGCCACACCAGAGGCTGAAGCACGGCCTAATTCATCTGACTAAACAAAAACAAAAAAACCTGAAGATACACTAGCTTGGGGAAAGCAGAACTATCCTAGGACGGCCAATCTGAGCTGCCTGCAGTTCATGATTCTTTTGGTGATGCAGCTGTGTGCACTCTCAGGAACCACAACCACCCGTCCGACGGCAACACAGGGCACCCACTCAGGGATCAGGATGAGCAAGAACACCTCAATCAGCTGCGCTATGCTTTGCATGTTCCCTTGCGGCAATCCAAAAGCGTCGACCATTTCCAAAGCCACAGAAAGGCTGGTATCTTGGTCCACATCAAACGGGAACTCAGCATTCTTAAAACAACCTGAAACAATTTGATGTCAGTATGGACTGAAGTGTTGAGTCTGATGAAAGAAGTTTCTCAAGTGCTCTCTACTTACCGCTCGGATCAGGAAATCTTAGCGATAAATTAATATGGTCGGTGACATGCATATCGCCTTTCAGTAAGAATTCACCCTTCCATAGCATCAAACTGGCAGACTGCTGCCCATCTCCAGTCACACTCGAGACCAGAGAGACTGAAATAGGAGGCACCGGGATAGGCTTGTCTTTCTGGAGGAAACAGTTCTTCAAGAGCTCACTTGCACAAAGTCTTTCAGTTACTGGAGCCAAACAGATTTCTATGAAACCTCTTACTTCTGCATCTTCAACCTTGGAAAGAACATCTGGCTTTATACCCTATGAAAAAACATCAGTTGCTGTTGATAGATAGATAACCTTCAAAGGAGATGGTTACTTTTGTGGACCCCAAAGCACTTACTTGAGAAATTTTCTTGTATATCCATGGCTTGCCTTGGCATTCACTGTATGGATATTCACATGTCACCATTTCAAGCATGCACATCCCAAATGAATATATATCCACCAACTCGTTGTAATTCCCAGTGAAGAGTTCTGGTGCCATAAACTCTAATGTGCCTGCATTTTGATGACACAACTCTTGTTAAAAAAGGTTATTTCTAAAGCAAAGTAAGCTGTGAGTGTGTCGTATCATTAAGAGTGCATCTACAGTAAACATACTTTGTATATATTTTACACATCTGTAGCTGTTAGAAAAACAAAATGTCACACACCTTTGATACTTCTCATTTTCCGTTGATGCAAAAATGTCGCCAAACCAAAGTCACCAATCTTCACTTGTCCATCATGACCGTTTATGAATATGTTGTCACACTTTAAGTCCCTATGAATAATGGCTGGCTCCTGACTGTGAAGATATTCCAGCCCTGCCAATATCTGTATTGCCCATCCTCTCATAGCCTTCATACCAACTTTATTGTGCTTCTTACGGAACCTGGTTATCATTCCAAATTTCAATGACCAGAATGTACTGAATGAAAGGGAACTCCATGTGTGATTAAATTTCTAGATGCATTCAAGTGGTGCGAGCAATCCCAATCAAACTTTCTAGACAAAACAGCAGACTCCAGCATGGTTGATATTACACCAATTCAATAAACTACATCAACTTATAAACAGAAAGGGTAATCAATACAGTATTACGAACACTACCGGACGGACTAGTAGTCCTAAAAAAAGGTACTTACTGTCTCAAACTGCCGGATGTGCAGAGCTCTGTGATGATGTTAACTGTCTTCTTGTCCTCATCAATCCATGAGGCAAACAACTTCTGAATGTTCTTGTGCCTCAGCGTCTTCAACAGCCCGATCTCCGTATTCAGTTGTGCCATCTTCTCTGAGGAACCCATGACAGAATCATCAATCCGTGTTTGGCACCATGCAACCTCATCGCCCTCCAGCTTATCGAAGGCCTTGTAGCTATTGGCAGGATAACCATTAAGGAACACATGATGAAAAATGGTCAGTTTTACACGGCCAGAAATAAATTCCAACAATATGTAGACTTTTATAAAAAAGGAAAAAACTGGAGTTACTTGTAGGCTATATACAGGTTGGAATTTGGAGTACGGCAGACACACTAGTAATGCAGCAATGCGCAACAGATGGACAAGATTAAAGCGTACTATGTTTGCCATGAATTTGCCGAGGTTTACCAAACTAAAAAATAAAAGCAGGAATTTGGTCAGTCTATATCATGGTGTTGGAAACATTGTAAAATATCGTGATTATTCATAGATGGTCGAATCGGGATCTAGATGACGAGCAAGAAAAACAGCAGATGAGACGAGCGATCGAAGGATGCATACACTGTTTTGACGGCACCCGATCCCAAGATCTCATCGTACTGCACGCGCAGCAACCGATCAAACAAGAAAACACGAATTATTAGATGCATCTAAATCTAAAGGCCGTAATTATTACCAAGAAAGTAAAAAAAAACGGCAGCACGCAAGGGGGAGGAAGACGGCGCGCGCGCGCGTACCCGGATGAAGCGGCCGGTGGGATCGGCCTCGGCGTAGGCCTCGTCGTCCGGCGGCTCCGTCTGCTGCTCCTCCGCCTCCACGGGATCCATCCCCTCCGATCTCCCGACCCGAATTCGCTGGAGCCTCGAGTTTCAACAACTGCTTCCCAGTTGGCCTCCCTCTCGGGCGGCGGAATTTATGGGAGGGTTTCGCTGTGGAAGGCAGGGCTCTGTGGCCGTCGGATCTGCGCTTGGACGGGGATCGAGGAGGGTGCGGCGGCAGGGTCCGGATGGATCGAGGGGCGTGGAGGTCGTTGGGGGAAACTCGTTGAATCAGGATCTGAAACGGCCGGGAGCTCGGGGTTCTAGGGCTGATGCTTCGGATCGGCAGGCCGATCTCACGCGACGTCGGTCCGTCTGTGCGCGCGCCGCGTGTCCGTTGCGGGCCCACTTGACCGCTTCCTTATCCGGATGGACAGAACCAGCAGCCGTTCACAGCAACTTGAGCAAGACGCGTGAGATCATATATAATGAAGTGAGGACCGACAAGGGCCTCAAAGAGGTGTACTTAAACTCTGTGGCAAAGCAAGCCTTCGAGTTTTCTAGACATGAGGTCACCTCGATCCAGGTCTACAACGACCTGAGGAAGTGGAGAACGAGGTGGATCATCTCCTCCAAGTTGAGAGACCTGAGCGGTGCTTCATGAGATGAAGAGACCTGTACGATCCTGTTGAATGCAAAGCACTATTAAGGCTATATCACGGTTAGCTCACAAAACATGTCATGTAACTAATCATCTATATGAACCATGTTTCGTTCTTAGGCCCACTTCAAGGACGCGGAGTTTCTCAACATACTTATTCAGAACTACCACCAAATGCAAACAGATCTTCTCCTTCGGGCTCGCAATCAGGAAGCATGCCATGGGCTCTCGTCAGCCGCTGGGTACGCCGATGCCCGTAATGCCTGACTATCCAGACACCCAGGAGTCAGACAACATCAACATTCATGCTCGTGAGAAGGATGGTGATCATGTTCGTGTGGTTGATAGGAAGAGGAAGCAAACATGCTTCATAGAGGAGGAGGTGACCGTCTTCAACAACATGACTCATGAAGTGAAGGAGGTGGCCATCGCCATCGGGGAGAGCAAGACGGTCGACGCTCACCCTGAGCTCTACGACGCCGTCATGGAGCAAGGTGACTTCAGCCTAGAGGCTCTCATGGTGGGTCTCAGCCACCTGTTGAGAACAAATCCGAGTGTGTTGGGTTTGTTGCCATGAGAGAGGCTCACAGGATGCTCTGGTTGAGGACCTGGCCGCGCAAGCACTACTACTAGTCCTGCTTCTGTTGGTGGCGATGGCGTGCATGATCCTCGATGATGGCAATGACAAAGCGGCGTATACTTTGTGTAGTTAGGGCTTGAAAACAATCTTATGCTATGTATATTTTGGTGAGGTGGTATAAACTAACCCCTCACGGTGATCCACACGATGATCACGAACTTGTGGTGGTAGGATTATACCCTCTTTTGGATGTGGTGGTAGGATGACATCACTGTAGTGGTAGGTTGAAATTGCTATGTGGTATGATCATGCATGCTTAACGATGCTCTTCTGCTCCATTGCTTATTTGTTCATTTCTTGCTCCTAGAGTGCATCATTGCTTGTTGTTTGTGTTTCAATACTTGTTGCTTCAACTTATTGCTCATTTGCACTGTTAGGGCAAGTGGTATGCGTTGTTCGAAGGGAGGGTTTCAGGGGTTTACAATTCATGGGAGGTTTGCAACCAACAAAGTTTAGGGTACAACGACAGCAACCATAGAGGGTTTAAGACTAGGCAAGCGGCAGACGATGCTTACTTCAAGTATGTGCAAGAGCAGGCATGCATCAAGGTTGAGATTGCCAAGGCATGCATCAAGGTTGAGATTGCCAAGGTGGATTGGCAAGCGGCAGGCGATGCTTACGATTTCAATTTTTTTATAAATTGTGGTGTTTTATTGTTTTGTTTTCCAGGATTTTCAAAAAAAATGTACCTTTCAAAAAATGTTCACAAGTGTTAAAATTTTCAAGTTGAAAATGGAAAAAGAAATAGAAAAAAGGAAAAAAACAAAGAAGAAGAAGAAAGAAACAAAAAACAAAAAAATGACAAAAGTAAAAAAGAAAATACGAAACAAACTGAAAGAAAAAAGAAAACCGGTAAAAAGGCTGGACAGTTCCAAAACCGAATGACTTAATAGCCGAACTGCCTACGCATAAATTAGGCCGATCCATGGCATCACTGGGTGGAAAACCCTATTTGATGCTCTTTGCAAATAGTTGGACAAACGTACATGGCATGAAAAACTAGGTCGGCTCATATAATTGCTAGAGCGTTTCGGTTTTGGAAGTACCGTTGTTGGATCGGATTGAGCCATTATAGGATCGGATAAAGATTCACTCTTTGCCGATGCCTGCTTCCTTGGTTTCCTACTTTCTGCATCGAAAGTGACTTTTTGCTCAGTATCGAGAACCACTTCTTCTCCTTTTTGAGGCGTAGATCGCCCGTCATCTGATTTGCTTCGTCAAAGCGGATAGCATTATGGAATTGATTATATTCGTAGAAAAAGCACCCCTATTTAATAAGTCCTCGAAAATGATCTCATCCAGTACTTCTCTCAGCCTATTTGCCAAGACTTTGGAGCATAGCTTGTAAATGACATTGCACAAAGATATCGGCCTATACTGTGATATTTCTTAGAATGTTTCATGAGTCGTTTCTTTCTCTCTTCTTTTTTCCTTTCTGTTTTTGTTTTAAAAAATGTTTTTTATTTTCAAAAAATGTTCTTCAAATTCGTTTTTTTTGCTTTTTAAGTAATTGTTCTGGATTTTCAAAAAGTGTTCTTGATTTTCAAAAAAAAATCTTGATTTGAAAAAATGTTTCAGAATTGGAAAAAGTGTTCCTGTATTTGAAGAAATGTCCGGATTTTCAAAAAAATATTTTGGGAATTTGAAAAAATATTTTCGAATTTTGAATAAATGTTTCAGAATTAGATAAAATATTCCAAATTTTGGAAAAATGTTTTCGAATTTTTATCTAAACGTTTCTGATTTTTCAAAGAAATGTTCCGAAATTTTACAAAATGTTCCAAAATTTGAAAACATGTAGAATTTTTGAAATCGTGAAAACCATTCTGAAATATACAAATAAGTTTTGAAAACATAAACATTTGTTTCAATTTGTGAATAAATTTCAGTATCGCTAACAGTTCGAAACTGCAGAAACGCGCATGTGATCCATAAAGCCCACCAGAGACACGCCGTTGTGCGAAAGGGCAGCAACTTGACGCACAACGCGTGGCTTCGCTAGCAGTTTTACTTGTCAAACATAAAAACAGAACTCGAGCAAGGAAATCGGCCCTTCTGGCACGACGGCGGGTTGCACTGTGCGAAGCCACCCCTATTTGTCGCTCCCGTCAGGCAAGTGCCCAAGACATCTCTACTAATAAAAGCACGAGAGGGAAGATCCAACTCACCATCTCAGCCGTCTAATCACTTAATCAACGGTCATAAAACATCGTTAACGAAATTGTTGGCCTCGCTAACGAACCCCACCCTAATCCCGTCGCTAACAACACCCACGCACGCACGCGAACCACTCCCACGCACGCAAACTCGGCCGCTCGGCCCGCCTCGGCCTCGCGCAACCGCCCTTGCCCCCACCGCTCGCATCCGCCTACACGCGCCCCCGCCCGCACCCCCGCTCGGCCCGTCGCCGCTCGCCTCCTCCCGTATCGCTCGCTCGGCCGCTCGGCCTGTCCCCGCCTCGCGCAGCCGCCGCTCGCCCCCGCACCGCCACATCGGCCCGCCCCCGTCGGCCTGCACGAGCGCGCGTCATCGACCGCGACAGGCTGCCGCCGAGGTGCTCGATGGGGCGAGGCGTGGGAACGCGGGTTCCCACCTCCACCACCACTCCCTGCGGCACCGCCGCCGGAGGGCCAGCCGGCAAGCCGCGCTGCGCCCACAGGGAAGGTGGCGGTTCGGCGGCCCGTTCCCCTCCCCCGCGCTTGAGCCCCCTCCTCACCCCGCCCCCCCTCCAACGCCGGGACACCATCGGATCCCGCCTCCCTCGTCTCCAGCGACGGCGTTTGCCCCCTCCCTGACGGATCCGCAGCGGAGGCGCCCCAATGTCTCCCCTGCACGCTTGGATCCGAGCGATATCGACTCCGGGTACGTCTCCGTCAACTCGTGGATTTTGTGTTCAAAGTCAACTCGTGTATTTTGTGTAAGATGGTTTGATCTCTGTTCATAGGTGGGTTTTCCTTGGGAAATCTGATGTAGTTCCTATCTGGTGCGGATTTACAGAACCAGTTGCAACATATTGTACTACTACCTCAGTAATCTATACGGCTCCCGTGAGATGAATCGCGAGTTTGCGACTGATCATCCCTTCTCTGATGCTCTTTCTTTGCAGGGTGAAGATGGTGCTCGGAGGCGTAGTCTACACGGTCGTGCCGTTCTACAAGAGGGTCAGGCAGCTCGAAGGTACATGCATACACTCCAATACTACTATTTCGTCTCGCTTTTGATCAACGCAGTACCACTACCAATCCCGCAGACAACTTAGAAATTAATTGACAGAACCTCTATGGATTCGCAACACAAGAACGATAGATAGGCACTGAAAGAGGTATGGGTTTCAGAAACCAACTCACCTATCTGGATACAAGTTCTTGGCATCGAACTAATTCTACAAAGTAGCTAGGGTCTAAGCTAGACTACACCTGATATATTAATCCTGGAAATTCATATTCTTCGGTCGACAGAAGGTTCAGACTTTCAGAGTCCTGAAATTAATCTTGCGGGTTGTTGACAGGAGGTTCAGACTTTCAGAGTCCTGAACTAATTCTACAAAGTAGCCAGGGTTCTAAGCTAGACTACACCTGATATTAATCCTGCAAAAGTCATATTCTTCGGTCGACAGAAGGTTCAGACTTTCAGAGACCTGCAAAGTCCATAAGTTCATGTTTTTTTGCCATTGACATTTGAAATCAAGTTCTTGCTGAAATCGTTGATTTCTAATATTAGACAAGGCGATCGAAAACGTGGAAACTGCTTTGGACGTTTTCGAGCGTGCCTCCGAGGTGACGGAGAAGTTCGGTGCTAATGTTGCCAATTCCCTACCGAAGGATGGATCCCTGCACAAGTTGGCTGAGGAGCTTGAGTACATTGCTGAGGAAGTCGATAAGGATGCACACAAGGCTGAAGTCATGATTAAGAAGGTTTGTGATGACTTATTCTTGTTCCTACTTAATGATGTTCTTGCTTCCGTTATATATACATTTAATTCAAAGATAATAAGCAAGTATACATGATATTTTTGCTTACATTGTGCTGTCCGCAGAAGTCGGCTCTTCCACCCAGGCCGTCGTATGCAAGGCCGGCGACGACACCCTTTGTCTGAATCGATCGTGATAATCACGTGAGGTAGACACATACATGTTCTCCCCTGCCGCCTCCTCAGTGATTTAATTCAAAATTCAATTGTGTGTACGCTTATATGCTTTACGGCATATTTCCTGTACCAACAATACAAATGCGTACGTGAGCATACTTTCTCTTGTCAAAGCAGACACCAGTCCCTTGTAATGTACAAACAAGTATGTCGAGCACCCTAAACAAGTGCTCAAGCTCGTCGTCGCCATGGACGCTGTGAACCTCGCCTGGGCCATGCACGCGACCACCACCCGTGCCCGGGCCCTGGGTCGACGCGCACGCGTGCGCCAGGCTCCTGCAGGGCTGCGTGGCGCGTGGCGACGCCCGAGGCGGCCGCGCTGTGCACGGCCACGTCCTGCGGGGCGGCGGCCTGGACCTCTTCTGCGCCAACGTCCTGCTCAACCTCTAGGGGACAATAAATTAGGCAAGTATGTCGAGCACCTTCTGTTTCAAGTGCTTTTCTTTAAATAAATGGGAGTTGGCGAGGTGTGTTCATCAATTTTGTTGCGTAACTGTCTACCTGTTCAGACTTCATGTGTGTGATTATCCTTCGGTTCTCTTCAGCCTTCCATCCATTGTCTACCAGTTCAGGCAATATATAGAAATGTGTAAAGATGGCAATCTAATAATGCATAGATAATACCACATATTCACACTTTATGCTCGGAAGTAGGGGGTCCAGTCATATTTGTGCAATGGGCTAAAACCCCCTTTCAAAAAGAGAAGGTCAACCCTCCTGGACAGAGGGTGTACTTGTTGAATACCTCCTCTACTCATCTCCTACTTGTTATATTGTGAGCCAGAGGATGTTGAACTGAACTCTGAAGTACCTAAAAATCCAGGAGTACGAGGAGCAGAAACCTATGGAAGGAGAAGGCATCAACAACTATCTTAGTCGTCAGTGCAAAAAACAAAACTCAAATACATTTCCCAAGATTATATAGATAACGGTGTTAGTAAGGGATATTTCTTATGGGGTTTACAAATGTCAAATAATTCTCTTTCTCAAGCATCATATTTTTCCTACGGTTTCCCTAAAAAAAATGCCTGCGGTTTTTCTATTTCTCTCTCTTCCAACGAACAATAATTCTATGGGTCACTCTTTGTGAGGGACACATTCAAAATATCATTTGTTGGCTGGTGGTTATACAACTAGGCAGCTGTTGGGTTCTTGAAGATTATCGTTTGAACGAAGGAAGTATTGATGAATACACATATACACTTTCAAATAAGAACAATTATTTGACTCATTTGTTTTTTTTGGTCCGTAGCAACGCACGGGCAGTTTTTTCTTATATTTGATTGATGGACATGATGCAGTGCAATCATTTAAAAAATGTAATTAAGTAAATAATGGTGTTCTTTTCTCACGCCCGAGAGTTATGCAACAGAAAGTAATAATTCGTGGTTTGAGCAACACCGATAGGAAGAACGTGGGCATGATTTCAAACTTTTGATTTATCATGGCACCTATTACCAAATCTTAAAGGGTAGTAATAGACATTGCCGCCTAATATCTAAACCTTCATTATCCATGTTAACATGAGGTGCTTAGTGTTGCGGTCAACTTTTATTAACCACGTTGTATGTCGCTATAGTTATAGTTTGGTCTATTACCTGTACGACAAACTGAATGCTTCATGTAATCATTGATGTGGAGAACCATGAGGGATGACGAAAATTTGGCAGAGTTGTAATCATTGATGTGGAGAACCATGAGGGATGACGAAAATTTGGCAGAGTTTAACAAGAGATGACAGTGTAGCCAGAGATAGTTTGAGCATTTGTGCTTGTCACAGGAAAACTATTTAATGACTTATTGCCTTTACAAATTGTTCCGTTCCGTGGCAACGCACGGGCATCTCATTTCTAGCTAGGCTTACCTTATTCTTTGGTGTGAGCATACTATGTTCATATATACACGTTGCTCACAGTGTAGATGTAAGTTTTATGTGTCATGCTGCTATTAAGTGTGTAATTTTAGCAATATACAAGTATCATTGTGTTATATGTTGGAGTATTACTTGTGTATTTGCTCAAATAAAAATAATTACCTCGACCAAGAATGAGCACATGCATGTGTCATACAATGTGATTTCAGTCCATTGTTTTCATCCCACATTATTCGATTACACGTGCGTTGCACGTGCACTATTACTAGTTTGGTTTAAGTTTCGCTCGTTGGGTTGTGTGGGCAATTTTATGTTCAGACATTGACCGGGCAGGCCGTCGGGCTTTTGGAAGTTGAAGGTTCGATTTAGACTGTGAGCACAAATTCAGTGTTATTAACTGTGGACTTTTCTTCTTACCTTATTACTACGCGCGTACAAATTTGGCAAAGTTGACAAAAATGACCCATGGGAAAGAACTCACAGAGTGACCCCTCGGGAGAAATATTTCACCCGTCTGACCCTTTTGTGTGGCGTCCGACACCTAGGCGCCACACTAAACTGTGTGACGCCTAGCCGTTCGGCACCACACCCCCCGACCACCTGGCAGAGAGGGCCCACCTCCCAGGCCGTGTGACGCCTAAGCCTCAGGCGTCACACATTGTAATGTGTGGCGCCGAACGCTTAGGCGCCACACATTGACTTATATAGCCACGGGCCAGCCCCCTCCCCACCCCTCCTCATTCCCCACACATTCTCCCAGCCACGGGTCCCTCTTCAAATCCTTCTCCAAATCACCAAATCTGAAGGTTTGGACCGGGCATTTGTTGTCCAATCACTCCCCTAAGGTAATCCCCACCTCTCCCCTCATTCTCATCCAAACAAAAATCTCTTTTGGTCATTTTTTTGCAAATTTGAGGAAATCCTAGTTTTTCATGAAATGTGGGATGTATATGATATTGTTGTATTTGTTTGTATGTTAGGATAAGGGGTATGATGGGGTTAGGATTAGGGTTGTTTGGATGTTTGCATTATGGTTATTTTAGGGTTAGGCTAGGGTTAGGCTAGGGTTAGGGATGTTTGGTTGTGTTAGGGTTATGATGGGGTTAGGGTTATGGATGTTTGGAAGTTAGTAAGTAGATATTGTAGTTGTATGATTGCTTATAAAAAATGTTCTATGTTTTGTTGTTTAGGGATGGGAAGAACATGTGTTTATGTTCATCACGTGGACAAGGATGCCTTTTAAAAGGCAATATTGATCGGGACCCAGATGAGCTTGACATGGTGTTCGATTTGTGTCCTAGCTATGGTGAATTGTTGGAACAAGTCCGAAAGGATTTGAATTGGATGGACCCTAGTGATGTAGTTGAGTTTGATGGTAGGCATAATGTGGGATTCAGAATGCACATTCGTTGGAAGACCATGCGTGTCAACTCCGATAAACGTTGGCTTGCATACAAGGATACGGTGGCCGAATCACTAGACAAGGCTCTAGAGTTATTTGCCATCAAAACAAATGTTCCTAACTTGCAGTTGGATTTGAACCGGGTTGCCTCTCCGATTGTTGAAGCTATTCCTGCACCCATGAACAAAGAGGCCAACATTGAACCTCTTTCTTGTGTCGAACATGAACCATTGCTAGAGGCTAATGATGAGCACGATGATGATTAGAATGATGGTAATGTTCTTCATGACAACAATCTTGGTGATTTGGAAAAATATAATTTGCAAGAGACAATGGACCATTCTATTCCGTACTCACGTGGCAATGCATCTGAGTCTGACGATGAGGGTCCCGATGAAGAAGTTGATGAGGAAGGGTTCACGGCAAAGGAGGCTGAAGCTTTCACGAAGGTATTAAAGCGTGATCACCGGACACCATTGTTCGAGGATCTTAGCCTTGCGGATGAAGCCGTGGTTGACGGAGGCGAAGGCATATTGTTTGGAGTTAGGCCACCTTCTCATCGGGACACACATGGGAAGAATATTATTTTGTCGGGGTCAAAGTTTGAAACATTCTTTGAACTGAAGATGTGGTTGGATGAATATTCTGTTACGCATTATAGGCCACACAAAGTTGTTCATTCAAACATGAAGCTGCGTTTACACGGTTGCATGTGAGGATAGAGGGTGTCCTTGGATTGTCCGTGCAAGACCATGGAAAGGAGGGCTAGGATGGAACATTGTCAGTTGTATGCCTCACATGTGTCGAGGCAAGAGGGTTGATGGTGCCCTTTCATCGCAAAGTCATAGACAACTCACCTCCGAGTTCATCGCTTATAGGCTTTCCAACTCCATCTCCTCTCTTCCTACAATGAGCATAAAAAGCGTACAAGACCTTGTGAAAGCCCTCTTTCACTACGAGGTGAAATATGGTAAGGCATGGAAAGCAAAGCAAGCCGCATTCAAGATGTTGTATGGTGATTGGGAGCAAGCATACAACCGCATACCTAGGTTGTTGGGAGCTATTGCCGCCACTAACCCGGGCATGGTTCATGTGGTCGAGCCGTATGGGGAGAAAACAAGGATTCTCAATGGAAATAGGGTCCGCGTATTTGGCCGTGCATTTTGGGCATTTGAGCAATGTGTGAGGGCTTTTCAGCACTGTCGTCCTGTCATCTCCATCGATGACACGTTTTTGACCGGACAATTCAAGGGCACTTTGTTGGTTGCAATAGCAAGTGATGCCAATAACCGGTTGATGCCTTTGGCTTTTGCTTTGGTTAAGGCAGAGAACAATGTTAACTGGGAATGGTTCTTGCATATTTTGAGAACCAAAGTATTACCATTTGAGAGGGAAATATGTGTCATATTGGATCACCATCAAGGCATACTTAACGCGGTTGACATTGTCATTCCCGGCCATGCTCCTTTGCATCATCGATGGTGCATGAGGCATTTCTGTGCAAACTTCTACCGGGCATGTGGTAGCAAGGAGTTGGCGGATGATCTTCAAGATTGTTGTCAAGCATTTTCGGACAAACGATTTGCAAGATTGTACAACGCTTTGCTTGTAAACAAAAAACTTGATGCAGGTGGGCTTGAGTTTCTCAATAGGCACATTGAACTTCGGCCCAAGTGGGCACGAGCTTATGACGAAGATGGCCGAAGATATGGTCAAATGACAAGTAACATGGCAGAATGCTTCAACCGGGTGCTGAAGGGTGTCCGTGCGTTGCCGGTGACGGCAATAGTTCAATACACATTCGACAAGTTGAGATCATACTTTCTAAAGTACTCGCAAGAAACAGATGATCAGATTGCGGGAAAGAACAAGAAAAAGTACAATTACCAGTTTCCACCAAAGGTTGACAAATGGATGGTATTTCAATCACGGAAGGCTGACTCCCAAACGGCTACCCTCTACAACAACGAGGATTGGACATACCAAGTGAATGAGCCCGGAGGAACGACAAACGATGGCCAGCAACACGGAAACAGGGCGTTCAAGGTATCTTTATCATTGTGTGATTGCTCTTGTGGGAGGCCAAGGTTGCTTCATCTCGCATGCTCGCATTTGTACACGACAGCTCGCAGTAGGAATGTGGACGTCAACCATCCACTAACCGTGAGGGAGTCCGAGTTCTCGATCATGACCATGAAGCATACATGGGCTCCTAGATTTGAACCATACTTTGACCAATCACAATGGCCGGAGTATCATGGAGTACAACTTTGGCCCGACCCGGAGTGGAAGGTTGTGAAACGGGGAAGACGAAAGACAAAGCGTTTTAGAGGAGACATGGATGGATGGGGCCATGGTGGTGGTAGAGAAATGAGGAACAACCAATTCCAAGAGCCTACTAAGAGATCACATTGTGGAGAGTGCGGTGTAACAGGGCACAACATAAGAAGGTGTACGGAGCCAAAGAAGAAGTCCAAAAACAATGATTCCAGGTCAAGCCAACCAAGTCCTAGCCAACATGGTCATAGACAACCAAGTTCAAGTCAACAAGGGACGGGTCAAGCAAGCACAAGCCAATAAGGGACGGGTCAAGCAAGCACAACCCAACAAGTTCCTACTCAACATGTTCCTAGCCGACTTGGGCTTACTAGAGGACGTGGTGGTGGTGGTGCTAGAGGCAGGGGTGGTGCTAGAGGCAGGGGTGGGATAGGTCGTGGTGGTGCTAGAGGCAGGGGTGGGATAGGTGGTGGTGGTGCTAGAGGCAGTGATGGGTAAGTGGTGGAATTACTAGGATTGGTATGCGTGGATACCTACGAGGACCATTTCCATATGTCACATATTTGACTTATCTTTATCATGTTGTTTTTCATGCTCCTTTGTATGTTATTTTACTAACTATGAGCGTTGATGCTTGTTTTGTAGGTATGACGGCTTCTCAACCCAACAAGGCAAAAGCGGAGTGGGGGGAGGAGAAGGATGCAGCCAGTGAGGAGCAGCGGTTGATGGAGAGGGCTGCAAAGAAGTTGATAGAGGAGGATGCAGCCGAAGCGCGGAAGAAGAAGGATGAGGAGTATAAGGCAAGGATTAATGAGGAGTGGCAAATGGAACTTAAGCGCCGGAGATATGAGGCTAGGATAAAGGAGAATGACAGGAAGACGCTAGAGAAACGTAAAAAAGAATGGGAAGCTAACTTTAAGAAGATGACGACAGAGGGCGCATCAAAGAGAGAGCGGGAGCATCAACGCTTCACGGAGAGGGTTAAGGAAGAGGCTTCAAAAATGCGCAAAAGGGAAGAGGAAGAGGAAGAAGAGAGGAAGGAGAAGAAGGGAAAGGGGCCTTGCTCGACCCAATAGAGCCGGATGCTTCTATTCTCATGCGCGCTTTCATCTTCGAACCCTATGTGTTGTTGAACCCTATGTGTTGTTGAACCTTGTTCGTTTGCGCGCTTTCTTACTATGAAACTCCACTATGTATGCACTTTTGGACGTATGTTCTTTAAAAACCCTATGTATGTTTGAACTCCACTATATCTGTGTTGTATGTTTTAACTCCAGTATTATTGTGCTGTATGTTTGAACTCCACTATATTTGTGATGTATATTTGAACTCCTCCACCACTATGTGCTGCAGTTTTCAGCATGCCAGAATGTGTGGCGCCTAAGCCTTGGGCGTTGTACATGTGTGGCGCCTTAGGCTCAGGCGCCACACATGTGAAACAGAGAGCAACAGAAAGTGCACACTTGAGATGCCAGTAGGTTTCACATGTGTGGCGCCTAAGCCTTGGACGTTGCACATGTGTGGCGCTTAAGCCTCAGGCGCACACATGTGAAACAGAGAGCAACAGAAAGTGCACACTTCAGACTCTAGTAGGTTTCACATGTGTGGCGCCTAAGCCTTAGGCGCCACACATGTGAAACCTACTAGAGTCTGAAGTGTGCACTTTTTGTTGCTCTATGTTTCACATCTTGCTTGAACAGATAACTTGGCTACTCTTTTTAACAAGAATTATTTGTAAAGTAAAAAAGGTTGGTCATGTATGAGATATGTGTGTTGGTTATGTATGAGATTCGTGTGTTGGTTATGTAAAGAAGGTCTAGGTGCCATGGATATGTATGAGACACTAGTAAAGAAGGTCTAGGTTGGATAACACAAATAGTAGCAAGAACTTTAGATTACAAACAAAGTAAGATACAACATGTTGATAAAACTAGCTGAAATTAAGACACAACTAGCTGAAATTAAGATACAACTTGCTGAAATTAAGATACAACTTGCTCATACAACTTCGTGAAATCTACTCAGTCCAACGTGGATATTTTCCTTTTCCATCACTGACTTCTTCTGCTGCCTTGGCCGCACGAGCCCTTTCTCTTTTTCTCTCCCTCTCAGCTTCACGGGCCTGTTCCCGCTGTCTGTAAACCTCCACCAGCCGAAGTTTCTCTTCTTGGTTTTTCCTTTTCATCTCATCAAGAAAAGTCCTCTGCTCCACATAGTACTCTTACCACTCTTTCTTCTGCGCTGCTTTCTCCTCTGCTTCAGCCTTCTCGCGGCGCTCTTCTAAGTACCAGCTAGCCCATGCACGGCGACCTCTTTCACGAATCTCGGTCACCGCCCAGTCCGGCATTTCCGTGTCAATCCAACGATAGTACATACAGAGAGGAGGAGGAGACTACCGGATGGATCAGATTCAAGTAAACAATAATATCAAGTAAACAATAATCTGGATGAGTTGAGCATACCGGAGGCCTGATGTACGCAGAAATAGATTCGGGTGGATCAGATTCATAATTGGCACACATGAAAAACTTCATGCCCAACCAATCTGAAAAATCCGTCACCTCCTCCACCTTGCAGAGATCACCGCACCAACATCGAACTGCTTCCACCCCCTGATGCAAACTCGCACTCTTCATTTTCTTAGGACTGATGCTTTGATCCGAGCAAGGCAAACTCATATTGACTAAAGCGGTGGTAGTGTTCTCAAGTGAGGCTGGATGACGGAGGAAGGCAGTCCAATGCCTCCATTTATAGACTCAGATGACGGGAAATGTTGGCAGGAAAATTATGGCGGGAAAGGTGGAGGGAAAGGTGGCGGGAAAGAAGACGTGGAAATATTGGCGGGAATGGAGGAGGGAAAGGTGGCGGGAAAGAAGACATGGAAATATTGGCGGGAACGGAGGAGGGAAAGGTGGCGGGAAAGGGTGTGCTCAAAATTTGGCGGGAACGCAGGAGGGAAAGGTGGCGGGAAAGGGTGTGCTCAAAGGGCTGTGTTGAGGGAAAGGTGGCAGTAGGTTTTCACATGTGTGCTGTCTAAGCCTTGGGCGTTGCACATGTGTGGCGCCTAAGCCTTAGGCGCCACACATGTGAAAACCTGCTGCAATCTGAATTTTGACAGCAATTGACAGCATTTCGACACCATATATTTTGACAACAATTGACAACATATATTTTGACAGCAATTGAAAGCATATATTTTGACATCATATAAATCCTACATATTCTACGAAGATCTTATCGTTTGAACCTCAGTGCCAAGGATTCATATAATCCCATATGTCATTCCCTTTGTCCTTCGGTATGTTACTTGCCCGAGATTCGATCGTCAGTATCCGCATACCTATTTCAATCTCGTTTACCGGCAAGTCTCTTTACTCGTTCCGTAATACAAGATCCCGCAACTTACACTAAGTCACATTGCTTGCAAGGCTTGTGTGTGATGTTGTATTACCGAGTGGGCCCCGAGATACCTCTCCGTCACACGGAGTGACAAATCCCAGTCTCGATCCATACTAACTTAACGAACACCTTCGGAGATACCTGTAGAGCATCTTTATAGTCACCCAGTTACGTTGCGACGTTTGATACACACAAAGTATTCCTCCGGTGTTAGTAAGTTATATGATCTCATGGTCACAGGAATAAATACTTGACACGCATAAAACAGTAGCAATAAAATGACACGATCAACATGCTACGTCTATTAGTTTGGGTCTAGTCCATCACATGATTCTCCTAATGATGTGATCCCGTTATCAAGTGACAACACTTGCCTATGGCCAGGAAACCTTGACCATCTTTGATCAACGAGCTAGTCAACTAGAGGCTTACCAGGGACAGTGTTTTGTCTATGTATCCACACAAGTATTGTTTTTCCAATCAATACAATTATAGCATGGATAATAAACGATTATCATGAACTAAGAAATATAATAATAACTAATTTATTATTTCCTCTAGGGCATAATTCCAACAGTCTCCCACTTGCACTAGAGTCAATAATCTAGTTCACATCACCATGTGATTCCAACGAATCCAACACCCATATAGTTATGGGGTCTGATCACGTCTTGCTCGTGAGAGAGGTTTTAGTCAACGGTTCTGAAACTTTCAGATTCGTGCGTTCTTTACAAATCTTTATGTCATCTTATAGATGCTGCTACTACGTGCTATTCGGAAACGCTCCAAATATCTACTCTACTATACGAATCCGTTTCACTACTCATAGTTATTCGGATTAGTGTCAAAGCTTGCATCGACGTAACCCTTTACGACGAACTCTTTAACCACCTCCATAATCGAGAAAAAAATCCTTAGTCCATCAGTTACTAAGGATAAATTTTGACCGCTGCTAGTGATTCAATCATGGATCACTCTCTGTACCTCTCAACAGACTTTGAGTCAAGGCACACATCAGGTGCGGTACACAGCATGGCATACTTCAGATTCTACGACTAAGGCATAGAAGACGACCTTCGTCTATTCTCTTTATTCTGCCGGGGTCGGGTTTTGAGTCTTACTCAAATTCACACCTCACAACGCAACCAAGAACTCCTTCTTTGCTGATCTATTTTGAACTCCTTCAAAAACTTGTCAAGCCATCCATCTTGATGAAACTTCTATTAAGCGCTTTCGATCTATCTCCATAGATCTTTGATGCTCAACGTTCAAGTAGCGCAATCCAGGTACTCCTTTGAAAACTCCTTTCAAACAACCTTGTATGCTTTACAGAAATTCTACATTACTTCTGATCCACAATATGTCAACCACATATACTTATCAGAAATTCTATAGTGCTCCCACTCACTTCTTTGGAAATACAAGTTTCTCATAAACCTTGTACAAACCCAAAATCTTTGATCATCTCATCAAAGTGTATATTCCAACTCCGAGATGCTTGCACCAGTCCATTGAAGGATCACTGGAGCCTGCATACTTGCTAGTATCTTTAGGATCGACAAAACCTTCTAGTTGTATCACATAGAATGTTTGCTCAAGGAAACCGTCGAGGAAACAATGTTTTGACATCCTACGTGCAATATTTCATAAATAATGCATCAACAACTAACATAATTCTAACAGACCTTTTAGCATCGTTACGAGTGAGAAAGTCTCATCATAGTCAACTGTTTGGTCTTGTCGAAAACATCTTTGTGACAAGTCGAGCTTTTCTTAATAGTGACTTATCACCACCATCGTCTGTCTTCTTTTAAAGATCCATTTTTACTCAATAGTCCTATGACCATCAAGTAATTCTTCCAAAGTCTACACTTTGTTTTCATACATGGATCCTCTCTCGGATTTCATGGCTTCCAGCCATTTGTCGGAATCTGGGCCCACCATCGCTTTCTCCATAACTCGTAGGTTCACTGTTGCTCAACAACATGACCTCCAAGACAGGGTTACCGTACCACTCTGTAGTAGTACGCGACATTGTCAACCTACGACGCTTGTAGTAACTTGATCCGATGCTTGATGATCACCATCATCAGCTTCCACTTCAATTGGTGTAGGCGCCACAGGAACAACTTCATGCGCCCTGCTACACACTTGTTGAAGTGATGGTTCAATAACCTCATCAAGTTCTACTACCCTCGCACTCAATTCTTTCGAGAGAAACCTTTCCTCGAGAAAGGATCCGTTTCTAGAAACAAACACTTTGCTTTCGGATCTGAGATAGGAGATGTACCCAACTGTTTTGGATATCCTATGAAGATGCATTTATCCGCTTTGGGTTCGAGCTTATCAGACTGAAACTTTTTCACATAAGTGTCGAAGCCCCAAACTTTCAAGAAACGACAGTTTAGATTTCTCTAAACGTCAGTCTATACTGTGTCATCTCAACGGAAATACGTGGTGCCCTATTTAAAGTGAATGCGGTTGTCTCTAATGCTTAACCCATAAACGATAGTGGTATTTCGATACGAGACATCATAGCATGCACCATACCAAATAGTGTGTGGCTATGACATTCAGACACATCATCACACTATGATGTTCCAGGTGGCATGAACTGCGAAACAATTTCCACATTGTCTTAACTGCGTACCAAAACTCGTAACTCAGATATTCATTTCTATGATCATATCGTAGACAGTTTATCCTCTTGTTACGACGAACTTCACTCTGAAACGGAATTGAACTTTTCAATATTTCAGACTTGTGATTCATTAAGTAAATACTCCTGTATCCACTCAAATCGTCAGTGAAGTAAGAACATAATGATATCCACTGCGTGCCTCAGTGTTGGGAAACTTCGCATGGGAAACAAAAAAATTCCTACGCGCACGAAGACCTATCATGGTGATGTCCATCTACGAGAGGGGATGAGTGATCTACGTACCCTTGTAGACCGTACAGCAGAAGCGTTAGTGAACGCGGTTGATGTAGTGGAACGTCCTCACGTCCCTCGATCCGCCCCGCGAACAATCCCGCGATCAGTCCCACGATCTAGTACCGAACGGACGACACCTCCGCGATCAGCACACGTACAGCTCGACGATGATCTCGGCCTTCTTGATCCAGCAAGAGAGACGGAGAGGTAGAAGAGTTCTCCGGCAGCGTGACGGTGCTCCGGAGGTTGGTGATGACCTTGTCTCAGCAGGGCTCCGCCCGAGCTCCGCAGAAACGCGATCTAGAGGAAAAATCGTGGAGGTATGTGGTCGGGCTGCCGTGGAAAAGTCATCTCAAATCAGCCCTAAAACCTCCGTATATATAGGTGGGAGGGAGGGGACCTTGCCTTGGGGCTCAAGGAGCCCCAACTGGGTCGGCCGAGTCCAAGGGGGAAGGTTCCCCCCCCCCAAACCGAGTTGGACTTGGTTTGGTGGGAGGGAGTCCTTCCTTCCCTTCCCACCTCCTCCTTTTTTTTCTTTTCTCCTTGATTTTCTTCTCTAGGCGCATAGGGCCCTCTTGGGCTGTCCCACCAGCCCACTAAGGGCTGGTGTGCCACCCTCAAGGCCTATGGGCTTCCCCAGGGTGGGTTTCCCCCCCGGTGAACTCCCGGAACCCATTCGTCATTCCCGGTACATTCCCGGTAACTCCGAAAACCTTCCGGTAATCAAATGAGGTCATCCTATATATCAATCTTCGTTTCCGGACCATTCCGGAAACCCTCGTGACGTCCGTGATCTCATCCGGGACTCCGAACAACATTCGGTAACCAACCATATAACTCAAATACGCATAAAACAACGTCGAACCTTAAGTGTGCAGACCCTGCGGGTTCGAGAACTATGTAGACATGACCCGAGAGACTCCTCGGTCAATATCCAATAGCGGGACCTGGATGCCCATATTGGATCCTACATATTCTACGAAGATCTTATCGTTTGAACCTCAGTGCCAAGGATTCATATAATCCCGTATGTTATTCCCTTTGTCCTTCGGTATGTTACTTGCCCGAGATTCGATCGTCAGTATCCGCATACCTATTTCAATCTCGTTTACCGGCAAGTCTCTTTACTCGTTCCGTAATACAAGATCCCGCAACTTACACTAAGACACATTGCTTGCAAGGCTTGTGTGTGATGTTGTATTACCGAGTGGGCCCCGAGATACCTCTCCGTCACACGGAGTGACAAATCCCAGTCTTGATCCATACTAACTCAACTAACACCTTCGGAGATACCTGTAGAGCATCTTTATAGTCACCCAGTTACGTTGCGACGTTTGATACACACAAAGCATTCCTCCGGTGTCAGTGAGTTATATGATCTCATGGTCATAGGAATAAATACTTGACACGCAGAAAACAGTAGCAACAAAATGACACGATCAACATGCTACGTCTATTAGTTTGGGTCTAGTCCATCACGTGATTCTCCTAATGACGTGATCCAGTTATCAAGCAACGACACTTTGTTCATAATCAGAAGACAGTGACTATCTTTGATCAACTGGCTAGCCAACTAGAGGCTTGCTAGGGACGGTGTTTTGTCTATGTATCCACACATGTAAATGAGTCTTCATTCAATACAATTATAGCATGGATAATAAACGATTATCTTGATACAGGAATTATAATAATAACTATATTTATTATTGCCTCTAGGGCATAATTCCAACAGTCTCCCACTTGCACTAGAGTCAATAATCTAGCCCTCACATCATCATGCGAATTACATTGTAATAAATCTAACACCCATACAGTTCTGGTGTTGATCATGCTTTGGCCGTGGAAGAGGTTTAGTCAGCGGGTCTGCTAGATTCAGATCCGTGTGCACTTTGCATATATTTACGTCCTCTCCCTCGACGTAGTCGCGGATGAGGTTGAAGCGTCGTTTGATGTGTCTGGTCTTCTTGTGAAACCGTGGTTCCTTTGCTAAGGCAATGGCACCCGTGTTGTCACGGAACAAGGTTATTGGATTCAGTGCGCTTGGCACCACTCCAAGATCCGTCATGAACTGCTTCATCCAGACACCCTCCTTAGCCGCCTCCGAGGCAGCCATGTACTCCGCTTCACATGTAGAATCTGCTACGACGCTTTGTTTGGAACTGCACCAGCTTACCGCACCCCCATTAAGAATAAATACGTATCCGGTTTGCGACTTAGAGTCGTCCGGATCTGTGTCAAAGCTTGCATCGACGTAACCTTTTACGGCGAGCTCTTCGTCACCTCCATACACGAGAAACATCTCCTTAGTCCTTTTTAGGTACTTTAGGATATTCTTGACCGCTGTCCAGTGATCCACTCCTGGATTACTCTGGAACCTACCCGCCATACTTATGGCCAGGCTAACATCCGGTCTAGTGCACATCATTGCATACATGATAGAACCTATGGCTGAAGCATAGGGGACGGAGCGCATATGCCCTCTATCTTCATCAGTTGCTGGGCACTGAGTCTTACTCAATTTCGTACCTTATAAAACTGGCAAGAACCCTTTCTTGGACTGTTCCATTTTGAACCTTTTCAAAACTTTATCAACGTATGTGCTTTGTGAAAGTCCTATCACGCGTTTTGATCTATCCCTATAAATCTTAATGCCTAGAATGTAAGCAGCTTCTCCTAGGTCCTCCATAGAGAAACTTTTATTCAAGTAATCCTTTATGCTCTCCAAAAACTCCACGTTGTTTCCAATCAGCAATATGTCATCCACATATATATAGAAACGCCCACTCACCTTTTTGTAAATACAAGATTCTCCAACCACTTGTATAAACTCAAATGCTTTGATCACCTCATCAAAACGTTTGTTCCAACTCCGAGATGCTTGCACCAGTCCATAAATGGATCGCTGGAGCTTGCACACCTTGTTAGCATTCTTAGGATCGACAAAACCTTCGGGTTGTATCATATACAACTCTTCCTTAAGGAAACCGTTAAGGAACGCCGTTTTGTCATCCATCTGCCAGATTTCATAATCGAAAAATGCAGCTATTGCTAACATGATTCTGACGGACTTAAGCATCGCTACGGGTGAGAATGTCTCATCATAGTCAACTCCTTGAACTTGTGAAAAACCCTTTGCCACAAGTCGAGCTTTATAAACGGTCACATTGCCGTCAGCGTCCGTCTTCCTCTTGAAGATCCATTTGTTCTGAATAGCCTTGCGGCCCTCAGGTAGTACCTCCAAAGTCCACACTTTGTTCTCATACATGGATCCTATCTCGGACTTCATGGCTTCTAGCCATTTGTTGGAATCTGGGCCCACCATTGCTTCTTCATAATTTGCAGGTTCATTGTTGTCCAACAACATGATTGATAAGACGGGATTACTGTACCACTCTGGAGCAGCACGTGGTCTCGTCGACCTGCGTTGTTCGACAGAAACTTGAACCGGAGTTTCATGATCATCATCATTAACTTCCTCCTCAACCGGCATCGGAACGACAGAGGTTTCCCCTTGCCCTGCGCCACCATCCAGAGGGATGAGAGGTTCGACAACCTCGTCAAGTTCTATCTTCCTCCCACTCAATTCTCTCGAGAGAAACTCCTTCTCGAGAAAAGCTCCGTTTTTAGCAACAAACACTTTGCCCTCGGATTTGAGATAGAAGGTGTACCCAACAGTCTCTTTTGGGTAACCTATGAAGACGCACTTTTCCGCTTTGGGTTCCAGCTTTTCAGGCTGAAGCTTTTTGACATAAGCATCACATCCCCAAACTTTAAGAAACGACAATTTTGGCTTTTTGCCATACCACAGTTCGTATGGTGTCGTCTCAACGGATTTTGATGGTGCCCTATTTAAAGTGAATGCAGCTGTTTCTAATGCATAACCCCAAAACGATAACGGCAAATCAGTAAGAGACATCATAGATCGCACCATCTCTAATAGAGTACGATTACGACGTTCGGACACACCATTACGCTGTGGTGTTCCAGGCGGTGTTAACTGTGAAACAATTCTACACTGTCTTAAGTGAGTACCAAACTCGAAACTCAGATATTCACCCCCACGATCAGACCGCAGGAACTTGATCTTCTTGTTATGATGATTTTCCACTTCACTCTGAAATTGCTTGAACTTTTGAAATGTTTCAGACTTGTGTTTCATCAAGTAGACATAACCATATCTACTCAAATCGTCAGTGAAGGTGAGAAAAGAACGATATCCGCCGCGTGCCTCTACGCTCATCGGACCACACACATCGGTATGTATGATTTCCAATAAGTCACTTGCACGCTCCATTGTTCCGGAGAACGGAGTCTTAGTCATCTTGCCCATGAGGCATGGTTCGCATGTGTCAAGTGAATCAAAGTCAAGTGACTCCAAAAGTCCATCAACATGGAGTTTCTTCATGCGCTTTACACCAATATGACCTAAGCGGCAGTGCCACAAAAAAATATGGCGCTATCATTGTTAACTCTAACTCTTTTGGTCTCAATGTTATGTATATGTGTATCGCTATCAAGATTCAATATGAACAATCCTCTCACATTAGGTGCATGACCATAAAAGATGTTACTCATAGAAATAGAACAACCATTATTCTCTGACTTAAAAGAGTAACCGTCTCGCAATAAACAAGATCCAGATATAATGTTCATGCTCAACGCAAGCACTAAATAACAATGATTTAAGTTCATCACTAATCCTGATGGTAACTGAAGTGAAACTGTGCCGACGGCGATTGCATCAACCTTGGAACCATTTCCTACGCGCATCGTCACTTCATCTTTCGCCAACCTTCGTCTATTCCGCAGTTCCTGTTTCGAGTTGCAAATATGAGCAACAGAACCGGTATCGAATACCCAGGCACTACTACGAGAGCCGGTTAAGTACACATCAATAACATGTATATCAAATATACCTGATTTTTCTTTGGCCGCCTTCTTATCTGCCAGATACTTGGGGCAATTGCGCTTCCAGTGACCCATACCCTTGCAATAGTAACACTCCGTTTCAGGCTTAGGTCCAGCTTTGGGTTTCTTCGTCGGATTGGAAACAGGCTTGCCGCTCTTCTTCGAATTACCCTTCTTGCCTTTGCCGTTTCTCTTGAAACTAGTGGTCTTATTCACCATCAACACTTGATGCTCTTTACGGAGTTCAGACTCTGCGACTTTCAGCATCGCAAACAACTCGCCGGGAGACTTGTTCATCCCTTGCATGTTGTAGTTCAACACAAAGCCTTTATAGCTTGGCGGCAGTGATTGAAGGATTCTGTCAGTGATAGCCTCTTGCGGGAGTTCAATTCCCAGCTCAGCTAGACGGTTTGAGTACCCAGACATTTTGAGCACATGTTCACTGACAGACGAGTTTTCCTCCATCTTGCAAGCATAGAATTTATCGGAGGTCTCATACCTCTCGATCCGGGCGTTCTTCTGAAAGATAAACTTCAACTCCTGGAACATCTCAAATGCTCCATGACGCTCAAAGCGACGTTGAAGTCCCGGTTCTAAGCCATACAAGACTGCACATTGAACTATTGAGTAGTCCTCCTTACGTGCTAACCAAGCGTTCTTAACATCCTGATCAGCCGTAGCGGGTGGTTCATCTCCTAGCGCAGCATTAAGGAGATAATCCTTCTTCCCAGCTTGTAAGATTAGCTTAAGATTACGAGCCCAGTCTACAAAGTTGCTTCCATCATCTTTCAACTTAGCTTTCTCTAGGAACGTATTAAAATTCAGGGTGACTGTCGTGTGAGCCATGATCTACAACACAAATATATTCAAAGTGGACTTAGACTATGTTCAAGATAATTAGAGTTTAACTTAATCAAATTATTTGCTAAACTCCCACTCAAAAAGTACATCTCTCTAGTCATTTGAGTGGTTCATGATCCACTTACACTAGCTCAAGTCCGATCATCACGTGAGTTGAGTATAGTTTCAGTGGTAAGCATCCCTATGCTAATCATATCATCTATATGATTCATGATCGAACTTTCGGTCTCATGTGTTCCGAGGCCATGTCTGCACATGCTAGGCTCGTCAAGCTTAACCCGAGTGTTCCACGTGCGCAACTGTTTTGCATCCGTTGTATGTGAACATTGAGTCTATCACACCCGATCATCACGTGGTGTCTCGAAACGACGAACTGTAGCAACGGTGCACAGTCGGGGAGAACACAATTTCGTCTTGAAATTTTAGTGAGAGATCACCTCATAATGCTACCGTCGTTCTAAGCAAAATAAGATGCATAAAAGGATTAACATCACATGCAATTCATAAGTGACATGATATGGCCATCATCACGTGCTTCTTGATCTCCATCACCAAAGCACCGGCACGATCTTCTTGTCACCGGCGCCACACCATGATCTCCATCAACGTGTTGCCATCGGGGTTGTCGTGCTACTCATGCTATTACTACTAAAGCTACATCCTAGCAAAATAGTAAACGCATCTGCAAGCACAAACGTTAGTATAAAGACAACCCTATGGCTCCTGCCGGTTGCCGTACCATCGACGTGCAAGTCGATATTTTCTATTACAACATGATCATCTCATACATCCAATATATCACATCAAATCGTTGGCCATATCACATCACAAGCATACCCTGCAAAAACAAGTTAGACATCCTCTAATTTTGTTGTTGCATGTTTTACGTGGTGACCATGGGTATCTAGTAGGATCGCATCTTACTTACGCAAACACCACAACGGAGATATATGAGTTGCTATTTAACCTCATCCAAGGACCTCCTCGGTCAAATCCGATTCAACTAATGTTGGAGAAACCGACACCCGCCAGTCATCTTTGAGCAACGGAGTTACTCGTAACGATGAAACCAGTCTCTCGTAAGCGTACGAGTAATGTCGGTCCAAGCCGCTTCAATCCAACAATACCGCGGAATCAAGAAAAGACTAAGGAGGGAAGCAAAACGCACATCACCGTCCACAAAAACTTTTGCGTTCTACTCGAGAAGACATCTACGCATGAACCTAGCTCATGATGCCACTGTTGGGGAACTTCGCATGGGAAACAAAATTTTTCCTACGCGCACGAAGACCTATCATGGTGATGTCCATCTACGAGAGGGGATGAGTGATCTACGTACCCTTGTAGACCGTACAGCAGAAGTGTTAGTGAACGCGGTTGATGTAGTGGAACATCCTCACGTCCCTCGATCCGCCCCGCGAATAATCCCGCGATCAGTCCCACGATCTAGTACCGAACGGACGGCACCTCCGCGTTTAGCACACGTACAGCTCGACGAGGATCTCGGCCTTCTTGATCCAGCAAGAGAGACGGAGAGGTAGAAGAGTTCTCCGGTAGCGTGACGGCGCTCTGGAGGTTGGTGATGACCTTGTCTCAGCAGGGCTCCGCCCGAGCTCCGTAGAAACGCGATCTAGAGGAAAAACCGTGGAGGTATGTGGTCGGGCTGCCGTGGAAAAGTCGTCTCAAATCAGCCCTAAAACCTCCGTATATATAGGTGGGAGGGAGGGGACCTTGCCTTGGGGCTCAAGGAGGGGGTCGGCCGAGTCCAAGGGGGAAGGTTCTCCCCCCAAACCGAGTTGGACTTGGTTTGGTGGGAGGGAGTCCTTCCTTCCCTTCCCACCTCCTCCTTTTTTTTTCTCCTTGATTTTCTTCTCTAGGCGCATAGGGCCCTCTTGGGCTGTCCCATCAGCCCACTAAGGGCTGGTGTGCCACCCTCAAGGCCTATGGGCTTCCCCAGGGTGGGTTGCCCCCCCCGATGAACTCCCGGAACCCATTCGTCATTCCCGGTACATTCCCGGTAACTCCGAAAACCTTCCGGTAATCAAACGAGGTCATCCTATATATCAATCTTCGTTTCCGGACCATTCTGGAAACTCGTGACGTCCGTGATCTCATCCGGGACTCCGAACAACATTCAGTAACCAACCATATAACTCAAATACGCATAAAACAACGTCGAACCTTAAGTGTGTAGACCCTGCGGGTTCGAGAACTATATAGACATGACCCGAGAGACTCCTCGGTCAATATCCAATAGCGGGACCTGGATGCCCATATTGGATCCTACATATTCTACGAAGATCTTATCGTTTGAACCTCAGTGCCAAGGATTCATATAATCCCGTATGTTATTCCCTTTGTCCTTCGGTATGTTACTTGCCCGAGATTCGATCGTCAGTATTCGCATACCTATTTCAATCTCGTTTACCGGCAAGTCTCTTTACTCGTTCCGTAATACAAGATCCCGCAACTTACACTAAGTCACATTGCTTGCAAGGCTTGTGTGTGATGTTGTATTACCGAGTGGGCCCCGAGATACCTCTCCGTCACACGGAGTGACAAATCCCAGTCTTGATCCATACTAACTCAACTAACACCTTCGGAGATACCTGTAGAGCATCTTTATAGTCACCCAGTTACGTTGCGACGTTTGATACACACAAAGCATTCCTCCGGTGTCAGTGAGTTATATGATCTCATGGTCATAGGAATAAATACTTGACACGCAGAAAACAGTAGCAACAAAATGACACGATCAACATGCTACGTCTATTAGTTTGGGTCTAGTCCATCACGTGATTCTCCTAATGACGTGATCCAGTTATCAAGCAACAACACTTTGTTCATAATCAGAAGACACTGACTATCTTTGATCAACTGGCTAGCCAACTAGAGGCTTGCTAGGGACGGTGTTTTGTCTATGTATCCACACATGTAAATGAGTCTTCATTCAATACAATTATAGCATGGATAATAAACGATTATCTTGATACAGGAATTATAATAATAACTATATTTATTATTGCCTCTAGGGCATAATTCCAACAGTCTCCCACTTGCACTAGAGTCAATAATCTAGCCCTCACATCATCATGCGAATTACATTGTAATAAATCTAACACCCATACAGTTCTGGTGTTGATCATGCTTTGGCCGTGGAAGAGGTTTAGTCAGCGGGTCTGCTACATTCAGATCCGTGTGCACTTTGCATATATTTACGTCCTCTCCCTCGACGTAGTCGCGGATGAGGTTGAAGCGTCGTTTGATGTGTCTGGTCTTCTTGTGAAACCATGGTTCCTTTGCTAAGGCAATGGCACCCGTGTTGTCACAGAACAAGGTTATTGGATTCAGTGCGCTTGGCACCACTCCAAGATCCGTCATGAACTGCTTCATCCAGACACCCTCCTTAGCCGCCTCCGAGGCAGCCATGTACTCCGCTTCACATGTAGAATCTGCTACGACGCTTTGCTTGGAACTGCACCACCTTACCGCACCCCCATTAAGAATAAATACGTATCCGGTTTGCGACTTAGAGTCGTCCGGATCTGTGTCAAAGCTTGCATCGACGTAACCTTTTACGGCGAGCTCTTCGTCACCTCCATACACGAGAAACATCTCCTTAGTCCTTTTCAGGTACTTTAGGATATTCTTGACCGCTGTCCAGTGATCCACTCCTGGATTACTCTGGAACCTACCCGCCATACTTATGGCCAGGCTAACATCCGGTCTAGTGCACATCATTGCATACATGATAGAACCTATGGCTGAAGCATAGGGGACGGAGCGCATATGCCCTCTATCTTCATCAGTTGCTGGGCACTGAGTCTTACTCAATTTCGTACCTTGTAAAACTGGCAAGAACCCTTTCTTGGACTGTTCCATTTTGAACCTTTTCAAAACTTTATCAACGTATGTGCTTTGTGAAAGTCCTATCACGCATTTTGATCTATCCCTATAAATCTTAATGCCTAGAATGTAAGCAGCTTCTCCTAGGTCCTTCATAGAGAAACTTTTATTCAAGTAATCCTTTATGCTCTCCAAAAACTCCACGTTGTTTCCAATCAGCAATATGTCATCCACATATATATAGAAACGCCCACTCACCTTTTTGTAAATACAAGATTCTCCAACCACTTGTATAAACTCAAATGCTTTGATCACCTCATCAAAACGTTTGTTCCAACTCCGAGATGCTTGCACCAGTCCATAAATGGATCGCTGGAGCTTGCACACCTTGTTAGCATTCTTAGGATCGACAAAACCTTCGGGTTGTATCATATACAACTCTTCCTTAAGGAAACCGTTAAGGAACGCCGTTTTGTCATCCATCTGCCAGATTTCATAATCGAAAAATGCAGCTATTGCTAACATGATTCTGACGGACTTAAGCATCGCTACGGGTGAGAATGTCTCATCATAGTCAACTCCTTGAACTTGTGAAAAACCCTTTGCCACAAGTCGAGCTTTATAAACGGTCACATTGCCGTCAGCGTCCGTCTTCCTCTTGAAGATCCATTTGTTCTGAATAGCCTTGCGGCCCTCAGGTAGTACCTCCAAAGTCCACACTTTGTTCTCATACATGGATCCTATCTCGGACTTCATGGCTTCTAGCCATTTGTTGGAATCTGGGCCCACCATTGCTTCTTCATAATTTGCAGGTTCATTGTTGTCCAACAACATGATTGATAAGACGGGATTACTGTACCACTCTGGAGCAGCACGTGGTCTCGTCGACCTGCGTTGTTCGACAGAAACTTGAACCGGAGTTTCATGATCATCATCATTAACTTCCTCCTCAACCGGCATCGGAACGACAGAGGTTTCCCCTTGCCCTGCGCCACCATCCAGAGGGATGAGAGGTTCGACAACCTCGTCAAGTTCTATCTTCCTCCCACTCAATTCTCTCGAGAGAAACTCCTTCTCGAGAAAAGCTCCGTTTTTAGCAACAAACACTTTGCCCTCGGATTTGAGATAGAAGGTGTACCCAACAGTCTCTTTTGGGTAACCTATGAAGACGCACTTTTCCGCTTTGGGTTCCAGCTTTTCAGGCTGAAGCTTTTTGACATAAGCATCACATCCCCAAACTTTAAGAAACGACAATTTTGGCTTTTTGCCATACCACAGTTCGTATGGTGTCGTCTCAACGGATTTTGATGGTGCCCTATTTAAAGTGAATGCAGCTGTTTCTAATGCATAACCCCAAAACGATAACGGCAAATCAGTAAGAGACATCATAGATCGCACCATCTCTAATAGAGTACGATTACGACGTTCGGACACACCATTACGCTGTGGTGTTCCAGGCGGTGTTAACTGTGAAACAATTCTACACTGTCTTAAGTGAGTACCAAACTCGAAACTCAGATATTCACCCCCACGATCAGACCGCAGGAACTTGATCTTCTTGTTACGATGATTTTCCACTTCACTCTGAAATTGCTTGAACTTTTGAAATGTTTCAGACTTGTGTTTCATCAAGTAGACATAACCATATCTACTCAAATCGTCAGTGAAGGTGAGAAAAGAACGATATCCGCCGCGTGCCTCTACGCTCATCGGACCACACACATCGGTATGTATGATTTCCAATAAGTCACTTGCACGCTCCATTGTTCCGGAGAACGGAGTCTTAGTCATCTTGCCCATGAGGCATGGTTCGCATGTGTCAAGTGAATCAAAGTCAAGTGACTCCAAAAGTCCATCAACATGGAGTTTCTTCATGCGCTTTACACCAATATGACCTAAGCGGCAGTGCCACAAAAAAATATGGCGCTATCATTGTTAACTCTAACTCTTTTGGTCTCAATGTTATGTATATGTGTATCGCTATCAAGATTCAATATGAACAATCCTCTCACATTAGGTGCATGACCATAAAAGATGTTACTCATAGAAATAGAACAACCATTATTCTCTGACTTAAAAGAGTAACCGTCTCGCAATAAACAAGATCCAGATATAATGTTCATGCTCAACGCAAGCACTAAATAACAATGATTTAAGTTCATCACTAATCCTGATGGTAACTGAAGTGAAACTGTGCCGACGGCGATTGCATCAACCTTGGAACCATTTCCTACGCGCATCGTCACTTCATCTTTCGCCAACCTTCATCTATTCCGCAGTTCCTGTTTCGAGTTGCAAATATGAGCAACAGAACCGGTATCGAATACCCAGGCACTACTACGAGAGCCGGTTAAGTACACATCAATAACATGTATATCAAATATACCTGATTTTTCTTTGGCCGCCTTCTTATCTGCCAGATACTTGGGGCAATTGCGCTTCCAGTGACCCATACCCTTGCAATAGTAACACTCCGTTTCAGGCTTAGGTCCAGCTTTGGGTTTCTTCGTCGGATTGGAAACAGGCTTGCCGCTCTTCTTCGAATTACCCTTCTTGCCTTTGCCGTTTCTCTTGAAACTAGTGGTCTTATTCACCATCAACACTTGATGCTCTTTACGGAGTTCAGACTCTGCGACTTTCAGCATCGCAAACAACTCGCCGGGAGACTTGTTCATCCCTTGCATGTTGTAGTTCAACACAAAGCCTTTATAGCTTGGCGGCAGTGATTGAAGGATTTTGTCAGTGATAGCCTCTTGCGGGAGTTCAATTCCCAGCTCAGCTAGACGGTTTGAGTACCCAGACATTTTGAGCACATGTTCACTGACAGACGAGTTTTCCTCCATCTTGCAAGCATAGAATTTATCGGAGGTCTCATACCTCTCGATCCGGGCGTTCTTCTGAAAGATAAACTTCAACTCCTGGAACATCTCAAATGCTCCATGACGCTCAAAGCGACGTTGAAGTCCCGGTTCTAAGCCATACAAGACTGCACATTGAACTATTGAGTAGTCCTCCTTACGTGCTAACCAAGCGTTCTTAACATCCTGATCAGCCGTAGCGGGTGGTTCATCTCCTAGCGCAGCATTAAGGAGATAATCCTTCTTCCCAGCTTGTAAGATTAGCTTAAGATTACGAGCCCAGTCTACAAAGTTGCTTCCATCATCTTTCAACTTAGCTTTCTCTAGGAACGTATTAAAATTCAGGGTGACTGTCGCGTGAGCCATGATCTACAACACAAATATATTCAAAGTGGACTTAGACTATGTTCAAGATAATTAGAGTTTAACTTAATCAAATTATTTGCTAAACTCCCACTCAAAAAGTACATCTCTCTAGTCATTTGAGTGGTTCATGATCCACTTACACTAGCTCAAGTCCGATCATCACGTGAGTTGAGTATAGTTTCAGTGGTAAGCATCCCTATGCTAATCATATCATCTATATGATTCATGATCGACCTTTCGGTCTCATGTGTTCCGAGGCCATGTCTGCACATGCTAGGCTCGTCAAGCTTAACCCGAGTGTTCCACGTGCGCAACTGTTTTGCATCCGTTGTATGTGAACATTGAGTCTATCACACCCGATCATCACGTGGTGTCTCGAAACGACGAACTGTAGCAACGGTGCACAGTCGGGGAGAACACAATTTCGTCTTGAAATTTTAGTGAGAGATCACCTCATAATGCTACCGTCGTTCTAAGCAAAATAAGATGCATAAAAGGATTAACATCACATGCAATTCATAAGTGACATGATATGGCCATCATCACGTGCTTCTTGATCTCCATCACCAAAGCACCGGCACGATCTTCTTGTCACCGGCGCCACACCATGATCTCCATCAACGTGTTGCCATCGGGGTTGTCATGCTACTCATGCTATTACTACTAAAGCTACATCCTAGCAAAATAGTAAACGCATCTGCAAGCACAAACGTTAGTATAAAGACAACCCTATGGCTCCTGCCGGTTGCCGTACCATCGACGTGCAAGTCGATATTTTCTATTACAACATGATCATCTCATACATCCAATATATCACATCAAATCGTTGGCCATATCACATCACAAGCATACCCTGCAAAAACAAGTTAGACATCCTCTAATTTTGTTGTTGCATGTTTTACGTGGTGACCATGGGTATCTAGTAGGATCGCATCTTACTTACGCAAACACCACAACGGAGATATATGAGTTGCTATTTAACCTCATCCAAGGACCTCCTCGGTCAAATCCGATTCAACTAATGTTGGAGAAACCGACACCCGCCAGTCATCTTTGAGCAACGGAGTTACTCGTAACGATGAAACCAGTCTCTCGTAAGCGTACGAGTAATGTCGGTCCAAGCCGCTTCAATCCAACAATACCGCGGAATCAAGAAAAGACTAAGGAGGGAAGCAAAACGCACATCACCGCCCACAAAAACTTTTGCGTTCTACTCGAGAAGACATCTACGCATGAACCTAGCTCATGATGCCACTGTTGGGGAACTTCGCATGGGAAACAAAAATTTTCCTACGCGCACGAAGACCTATCATGGTGATGTCCATCTACGAGAGGGGATGAGTGATCTACGTACCCTTGTAGACCGTACAGCAGAAGTGTTAGTGAACGCGGTTGATGTAGTGGAACGTCCTCACGTCCCTCGATCCGCCCCGCGAACAATCCCGCGATCAGTCCCACGATCTAGTACCGAAAAAACGGCACCTCCGCGTTCAGCACACGTATAGCTCGACGAGGATCTCGGCCTTCTTGATCCAGCAAGAGAGACGGAGAGGTAGAAGAGTTCTCCGGTAGCGTGACGGCGCTCCGGAGGTTGGTGATGACCTTGTCTCAGCAGGGCTCCGCCCGAGCTCCGTAGAAACGCGATCTAGAGGAAAAACCGTGGAGGTATGTGGTCGGGCTGCCGTGGAAAAGTCGTCTCAAATCAGCCCTAAAACCCCACTATATATAGGTGGGAGGGAGGGGAGCCTTGCCTTGGGGCTCAAGGAGCCCCAAGGGGGTCGGCCGAGTCCAAGGGGGAAGGTCTCCCCCTCCCAAACCGAGTTGGACTTGGTTTGGAAGGTGGAGTCCTTCCCTTTCCCGCCTCCTTCTTTTTTTTCTCTTTGATTTTTCTTCCAATGCGCATAGGGCTCTTTTGGGCTGTCCCACCAGCCCACTAAGGGCTGGTGCGCCACCCTCAAGGCCTATGGCCTTCCCCGGGGTGGGTTGCCCCCCCCCCCCGGTGAACTCCCGGAACACATTCGTCATTCCCGGTACATTCCCGGTAACTCCGAAAACCTTCCGGTAATCAAATGAGGTCATCCTATATATCAATCTTCGTTTCCGGACCATTCCGGAAACCCTCATGACGTCCGTGATCTCATCCGGGACTCCGAACAACATTTGGTAACCAACCATATAACTCAAATACGCATAAAACAACGTCGAACCTTAAGTGTGCAGACCCTTCGGGTTCGAGAACTATGTAGACATGACCGGAGAGACTCCTCGGTCAATATCCAATAGCGGGACCTGGATGCCCATATTGGATCCTACATATTCTACGAAGATCTTATCGTTTGAACCTCAGTGCCAAGGATTCATATAATCCCGTATGTCATTCCCTTTGTCCTTCGGTATGTTACTTGCCCGAGATTCGATCGTTAGTATCCGCATACCTATTTCAATCTCGTTTACCGGCAAGTCTCTTTACTCGTTCCGTAATACAAGATCCCGTAACTTACACTAAGTCACATTGCTTGCAAGGCTTGTGTGTGATGTTGTATTACCGAGTGGGCCCCGAGATACCTCTCCGTTACACGGAGTGACAAATCCCAGTACCGATCCATACTAACTCAACGAACACCTTCGGAGATACCTGTAGAGCATATTTATAGTCACCCAGTTACGTTGCAACGTTTGATACACACAAAGCATTCCTCCGGTGTCCGTGAGTTATATGATCTCATGGTCATAGGAACAAATACTTGACACGCAGAAAACAGTAGCAACAAAATGACACGATCAACATGCTACGTCTATTAATTTGGGTCTAGTCCATCACATGATTCTCCTAATGATGTGATCTTGTTATCAAGTGACAACACTTGCCTATGGCCAGGAAACCTTGACCATCTTTGATCAACGAGCTAGTCAACTAGAGGCTTACGAGGGACAGTGTTTTGTCTATGTATCCACACAAGTATTGTGTTTCCAATCAATACAATTATAGCATGGATAATAAACGATTATCATGAACTAATAAATATAATAATAACTAATTTATTATTGCCTCTAGGGCATATTTCCAATAGTCTCCCACTTGCACTAGAGTCAATAATCTAGTTCACATCACCATGTGATTCCAACGAATCCAACACCCATATAGTTATGGGGTCTGATCACGTTTTGCTCGTGAGAGAGGTTTTAGTCAACGGTTCTGAAACTTTCAGATCCGTGCGTTCTTTACAAATCTTTATGTCATCTTATAGCTGCTGCTACTATGTACTATTCGGAAATACTCCAAATATCTACTCTACTATACGCATCCATTTCACTACTCATAGTTATTCGGATTAGTGTCAAAGCTTGCATCGACGTAACCCTTTACGACGAACTCTTTAACCACCTCCATAATCGAGAAAAAAATCCTTAGTCCATTAGTTACTAAGGATAAATTTTGACCGCTGCTAGTGATTCAATCATGGATCACTCTCTGTACCTCTCAACAGACTTTGAGTCAAGGCACACATCAGGTGCGGTACACAACATGGCATACTTTAGATTCTACGGCTAAGGCATAGAAGACGACCTTCGTCTATTCTCTTTATTCTGCCGTGGTCGGGTTTTGAGTCTTACTCAAATTCACACCTTACAACGCAACCAAGAACTCCTTCTTTGCTGATCTATTTTGAACTCCTTCAAAACTTGTCAAGGCATGCTTCTTGTTGAAACTTCCATTAAGCGCTTTCGATCTATCTTCATAGATCTTTGATGCTCAACGTTCAAGTAGCTCAATCCAGGTATTCCTTTGAAAACTCCTTTCAAACAACCTTGTATGCTTTACAGAAATTCTACATTACTTCTGATCCACAATATGTCAACCACATATACTTATCAGAAATTCTATAGTGCTCCCACTCACTTCTTTGGAAATACAAGTTTCTCACAAACCTTGTACAAACCCAAAATCTTTGATCACCTCATCAAAGTGTATATTCCAACTCCGAGATGCTTGCACCAGTCCATTGAAGGATCACTGGAGCGTGCATACTTGTTAGTATCTTTAGGATCGACAAAACCTCCTGGTTGTATCACATACAATGTTTGCTCAAGGAAACCGTCGAGGAAACAATGTTTTGACATCCTACGTGCAATATTTCATAAATAATGCATTAATTACTAACATAATTCTAATAGACTTTTAGCATCGCTATGAGTGAGAAAGTCTCATCATAGTCAACTGTTTGATCTTGTCGAAAACATCTTTGCGACAAGTCGAGCTTTTCTTAATAGTGACTTATCACTATCATCGTCTATCTTCCTTTTAAAGATCCATCTTTACTCAATAGTCCTATGACCATCAAGTAATTCTTCCAAAGTCTACACTTTGTTTTCATACATGGATCCTCTCTCGGATTTCATGGCTTCCAGCCATTTGTCGGAATCTGGGCCCACCATCGCTTTCTCCATAACTCGTAGGTTCATTGTTGCTCAACAACATGACCTCCAAGACAGGGTTACGGTACCATTCTATAGTAGTACGCGACCTTGTCAACCTACGAGGCTTGTAGTAACTTGATCCGATGCTCGATGATCACCATCGTCAGCTTTTACTTCAATTGGTGTAGGCGCCACAGGAACAACTTCCTGCACCCTGCTACACACTGGTTGAAGTGATGGTTCAATAACCTCATCAAGTTCTACTACCCTCCCACTCAATTCTTTCGAGAGAAACCTTTCCTCGAGAAAGGATCCGTTTCTAGAAACAAACACTTTGCTTTCGGATCTGAGATAGGAGATGTACCCAACTGTTTTGGATATCCTATGAAGATGCATTTATCCGCTTTGGGTTCGAGCTTATCAGACTGAAACTTTTTCACATAAGTGTCGAAGCCCCAAACTTTCAAGAAACGACAGTTTAGATTTCTCTAAACGTCAGTCTATACTGTGTCATCTCAACGGAAATACGTGGTGCCCTATTTAAAGTGAATGCGGTTGTCTCTAATGCTTAACCCATAAACGATAGTGGTATTTCGATACGAGACATCATAGCATGCACCATACCAAATAGTGTGTGGCTATGACATTCAGACACATCATCACACTATGATGTTCCAGGTGGCATGAACTGCGAAACAATTTCCACATTGTCTTAACTGCGTACCAAAACTCGTAACTCAGATATTCATTTCTATGATCATATCGTAGACAGTTTATCCTCTTGTTACGACGAACTTCACTCCGAAACAGAATTGAACTTTTCAATATTTCAGACTTTTGATTCATTAAGTAAATACTCTTGCATCTACTCAAATCGTCATTGAAGTAAGAACATAAAGATATCCACTGCGTGCCTCAGCACCCATTGGACTGCATACATCAAAATGTATCACTTCCAACAAGTTACTATCTTGTTTCATCTTAATGAAAACAAGGCCTTGCTCATGTGGTATAATTTGCATGTCACTAGTGATTCAAAAACAAGTGAGTATAAAGATCCATCAGCATGGAGCCTCTTCATGCAATTTATACCAACATGACTCAAGCGGCAGTGCCACAAGTAAGTGGTACTATCATCATTACCTCGTATCTTTTGGCACCAATATTATGAACATGTGTAACACTACGATCGAGATTCAATAAACAATTGAAGGTGATTATTCAAGAAAATAGAGTAACCATTATTCTCTTTAAATGAATAATTGTATTGCAATAAACACGATCCAATCATGTTCATGCTTAACGCAAGCACCAAATAACAATTATTTAGGTTTAACACCAATCCCGATGGTAGAGGGAGCGTGCGACGTTTGATCATATCAACCTTGGAAACACTTCCAACACGTATCGTCACCTCGCCTTTAGCTAGTCTCCGTTTATGCCGTAGCTTTCATTTCGTGTTACTAATCACTTAGCAACCGAACCGGTATCCAATACCCTCATGCTACTAGGAGTACTAGTAAAGTACACATCAACATCATGTATATCAAATATACTTCTTTCGACTTTTGCCAGCCTTCTTATCTACCAAGTATCTAGAGTTGCTATGCCTCAGTGACTGTTCCCCTCATTACAGAAGCACTTAGTCTCGGGTTTGGGTTTAATCTTGGGTCTCTTCATTAGTGCAGCAACTGTTTTGCCGTTTCACGAAGTATCCCTTCTAGCCCTTGCCTTTCTTGAAACTTAGTGGTTTTTACAAACCATCAACTATTGATGCTCCTTCTTGATTTCTACTTTCGCAGTGTCAAACATCGCGAATCGCTCAAGGATCATTGTATGTATCCTTGATATGTTATAGTTCATCACGAAGCTCTCACAGTTTGGTGGCAGTGACTTTGGAGAACCATCACTATCTCATCTGGAAGATTAACTCCTCTTGATTCAAGTGATTGTCGTACTCAGACAATCTGAGCACACGCTCAACGATTGAGCTTTTCTCCTTTACTTTGTGGACAAAGAATCTTGTCGGAGGTCTCGTACCTCTTAACAAGGGCACAAGCATGAAATCACAATTTCATCTCTTTAGAACATCACTTATGTTCCGTGACGTTTCAAAACGTTTTCGGCGCCTTGCTTCTAAGCCATTAAGTATTTTGCACTGAACTATCGTGTAGTCATCAGAAACGTGTATGTCGGATGTTCACAGCATCCACAGACGACGCTCGAGGTGCAGCACACCGAGTGGTGCATTAAGGACATAAGCCTTCTGCGTAGCAACGAGGACAATCCTCGGTTTTACAGACTTAGTCTGCAAAGTTTGCTACTATCAACTTTCAACTAAATTTTCTCTAGGAACATATAAAAAAGTTGTAGAGCTATAGCGCAAGCTACATCGTAATTCGCAAAGACCATTAGACTATGTTCATGACAATTAGTTCAATTAATCATATTACTTAAGAACTCCCACTCAAAAAGTACATCTCTCTAGTCATTTGAGTGGTACATGATCCAAATCCACTATCTCAAGTCCGATCATCACGTGAGTCGAGAATAGTTTCAGTGGTAAGCATCTCTATGCTAATCATATCAACTATACGATTCATGCTCGACCTTTCGGTCTCATGTGTTCCGAGGCCGTGTCTGCACATGCTAGGCTCGTCAAGCTTAACCCGAGTGTTCCGCGTGTGCAACTGTTTTGCACCCGTTGTATGTGAACGTTGAGTCTATCACACCCGATCATCACGTGGTGTCTCGAAACGAAGAACTGTCGCGACGGTGCATAGTCGGGGAGAACACAATTTCGTCTTGAAATTTTAGTGAGAGATCACCTCATAATGCTACCGTCGTTCTAAGCAAGATAAGGTGCATAAAAGGATTAACATCACATGCAATTCATAAGTGACATGATATGGCCATCATCATGTGCTTCTTGATCTCCATTACCAATGCACCGGCACGATCTTCTTGTCACCGGCGTCACACCATGATCTCCATCAACGTGTCACCATCGGGGTTGTCGTGCTACTCATGCTATTACTACTAAAGCTAAGTCCTAGCAATATAGTAAACACATCTGCAAGCACAAACGTTAGTTTAAAGACAACCCTATGGCTCCTGCCGGTTGCCGTACCATCGACGTGCAAGTCGATATTAACTATTACAACATGATCATCTCATACATCCAATATATCACATCACGTCATTGGCCATATCACATCACAAGCATACCCTGCAAAAACAAGTTAGACGTCCTCTAATTTTGTTGTTGCATGTTTTACGTGGTGACCATGGGTATCTAGTAGGATCGCATCTTACTTACGCAAACACCACAACGGAGATATATGAGTTGCTATTTAACCTTATCCAAGGACCTCCTCGGTCAAATCCGATTCAACTAAAGTTGGAGAAACTGACACCCGCCAGTCATCTTTGAGCAACGGAGTTACTCGTAGCGATGAAACCAGTCTCTCGTAAGCGTACGAGTAATGTCGGTCCGAGCCGCTTCGATCCAACAATACCGCGGAATCAAGAAAAGACTAAGGAGGGCAGCAAAACGCACATCACCGTCCACAAAAACTTTTGTGTTTTACTCGAGAAGACATCTACGCATGAACCTAGCTCATGATGCCACTGTTGGGGAACGTCGCATGGGAAACAAAATTTTTCCAACGCGCACGAAGACCTATCATGGTGATGTCCATCTACGAGAGGGGATGTGTGATCTACGTAACCTTGTAGACCGTACAACAGAAGCGTTAGTGAACGCGGTTGATGTAGTGGAACGTCCTCACGTCCCTCGATCCGCCCCGCGAACTATCCCGCGATCAGTCCCACGATCTAGTGCCGAACGGACGGCACCTCCGCGTTCAGCACACGTACAACTCGACGATGATCTCGGCCTTCTTGATCCAGCAAGAGAGATGGAGAGGTAGAAGAGTTCTCCGGCAGCGTGACGGCGCTCCGGAGGTTGGTGATGATCTCGTCTAAGCAGGGCTCCGCCCGAGCTCCGCAGAAACGCGATCTAGAGGTAAAACCGTGGAGATATGTGGTCGGGCTGCCGTGGCAAAGTTGTCTCAAATCAGCCCTAAAACCCCACTATATATAGGAGGAGGAGGGGGGATCCTTTCCGTGGGGTCCAAGGACTCCCAAGGGGTCGGCCGAACCTAAGGGGGAAGGTCTCCCCCTCCCAAACCGAATTCTACTCGGTTTGGAAGGTGGAGTCCTTCTTCCCTTTCCCACCTCCTTTTTTTTCTTTTCTCTTTGATTTTTCTTCCAATGCGCATAGGGCTATTTTGGGCTGTCCCACCAGCCCACTAAGGGCTGGTGCGCCACCCTCAAGGCCATTGGGCTTCCCCGGGGTGGGTTGCCCCCCCCCCCCGGTTGTTGAGGCATAGTTTATGCCTAAGTAATTTTGGTGATTGATGACAGTACCGTACAGGACTAATCGTGTGTGTCAAGGTTTCAGGTAACACTCGTCAACGGCACAAGACGACACGTCTCCTTTCTTCTGGAACGGAAGCACGGCGCTCTCTACGGTTCTCTTTATTTGAGTCATAGGAAAGCCGTACTACTAAGAGGGGATCCGTAGTGGAAAGGTTTGGGTGGAATCTATCTTTACACACGCACACTTCACATTCTCCCCTTCCTTGTTTGGAGCGGCCCTCGCCTATTTCGTCTTGAGTTTTTCTGCAAAATGGTCCCCAACGGTAGTACCGCTGGCTCTAGCGGTAGTACCGCTGGACTGCTAGCGGTAGTACCGCTGCACCTAGCGGTAGTACCGCTAGCCAGCGGTAGTACCGCCCCTGGTCAGCGGTAGTAACGCTCCAGGTGTTTTGTTCCACCTACCTAGCGGTAGTTTGTGGACGAACCCTTTTGCGAAGACTTTCCCGGCGGTAGTAGTGCTCGTGCACTACCAAGGGGCCAGCGGTAGTACCGCAGGTGTCAGCGGTAGTACCGCTGGAGGCTCAGCGGTAGTACCGCTGGTGTCAGCGGTAGTACCGCTGGAGGCCCAGCGGTAGTACCGCCAGGCAGCGGTAGTACCGCTCAGGCTCAGCGGTAGTACCGCTGGTTCTCGGGCAGAGAGTGGGAAAATAGTCTGATTCCCCCCCACTATATAAAGGGTTCTTCTAGCTGAGGAACTCTATCTCTTACCTCTCTAAGCTCCATTGTTGCTCCAGAAGCTCTAAAGTGCCCGATCTCTCTCCCTAGCCAATCAAACTTGTTGATTCTTTAGGGATTGGTTGAGAAGGCCTAGATCCACACTTCCACCAAGAGAAAAGTTGATTCCCCCACCAATCCCTTGCGGATCTTGTTACTCTTGGGTGTTTGAGCATCCTAGACGGTTGAGGTCACCTCGAAGCCATATTCCATTGTGGTGAAGCTTCGTGGTTTAGTTGGGAGCCTCCAAGCTTTGTGTGGAGTTGCCCCAACCTTGTTTGTAAAGGTTCGGTCGCCGCCTTCAAGGGCACCTATAGTGGAATCACGGTACCTTGCATCGTGCGAGGGCGTGAGGAGAATACGGTGGCCTTAGTGGCTTTTTGGGGAGCATTGTGCCTCCACACCGCTCCAACGGAGACGTACTTCCTGTCAAAGGGAAGGAACTTCGGTAACACATCCTCGTCTCCATCGGTTCCACTTGTGGTTATCTCTAACCTTTACTTTGTATTTGCTTTTGCTTGTGACTATATCTTACTTGTCTTAATAGCTCTTGTTGTTAGCTTCTATAGGGGTCACCTCTTTGTCATATTATTTGTGAACCCGTATAGTGTTTACCTTAACTTGTTAAGATTAATTAAAAAGTGGTCGTTGTCTATTCACCCCCCCTCTAGCCAACCATATCGATCCTTTCAATTGGTATCAGAGCCACGTCTCTTTATTAAGGGTTTAACCACCCGAAGAGTATGGAAGGCGGAGAGGAAGTTAACCATGGGCAACCCGAGGACATGGACTTGACTTCGGTCACAAGGGACGACTTGAATACGGCTATGGCCGCCCTCAAGACGTCCTTGACGAGCGAAGTCAAAACCATGCTTAAAGAATTAATTGATGGTCTTAAAAGTTCACCCGAACCGGCTTTAGTGGTTAAACCCACCATTTCCGATTCTGAGGCCAACTCCTCTAAGGAAGCGGCTAAAGGTATGCAACCTGCTTCACCTCACGAAAAAGATGGGACTGGAACATATGCTACGGTTCCACCTCCCATGACATATGGAGGACCCGTTCTCGCACCTCGTCTTAATCCTGTTGGTCCTCCTCCTAAACTTGTAAAAGGTGACTTTGCTAACTGGGTATTTTCTATTAAGTCTCATTTGAATCACAGCTCAACAAACTTGTGGAGAATTATCGAGCAAGGATATTATCCCCATGACCCAAGCAACCTCACTCCAAGAGAAGATGCAGACAATCAATATAATCACTCTGCGCTGTTTATTCTCCAGTCTGCTGTACCACCTGAAGATCTTCCCCACTTGCGTCCCTTCACATTGGCCAAGGATTGTTGGGAGCATATTATGGTACTGTACAAGGGAAGCTCAAGTATTCAACGATCCAACTATGAAGTGATACTTGATAAGGCCGATGAGTTTGTGATGAAGGAAGACGAGGACCCTCGTGATCTCTATCAGAGGGTGACTGCTATAGCTGTGGCACTAAAGGATCATGCGAGTAAGGATGTGGATGATACATGGGTCAAGCGCAAGTTTCTCAAAGCCATCATGCCTTTCAATAAGGCCATGTCATCTGTCATTCGTCAGCGGCCAGACTTCCACTCATTGTCTTCCAGTGAAGTGTTGGATGAGTTCATTGCAATGTCAATCATGAACGAAACAGCCGACAATGCACTTGCTCGTGTCCGATCAAAAACCACTTCACCCAACCTTGCATTGAAAGCAAGAGCAATGCTTGAAGAAGAAGAAGAAGAGAAGGAAGAGGAGAGCTGCCCTGAAGACACAAGGTATGCTTATCATGAGCACATGGCTCTTGCATCAAGGAAATTCTGGGGAAATAAAAGGAACTCAAGACCCACCTTCAACAAGAACAACTCGAGTGGATTCAAACCCAAACAACGAGTGAGGACATGTTATAACTGTGGCAACGTGAGTCACTTCGTGGCAGAATGTCCCTATGAGAAGAGGGAAGACAACGGAGGCAAGCTAATTCGCAAAGACAAAACCAAATCATTTCCAATCAAGAACAACTTTGTGAAGAAACCTCACCCAAAAGGGATGGTGGCCCTGGAGGAGTATCCTTCTGATGATGATGGCGATGATGATGATACAGTGGCAACGGCAACTGTTGCTATCGCCACTACCTCTTCACAGAAGGTGTCTCTCTTCAACGCCCCAACGAGAACCACATCACCAAGTGCCTCATGGCAAAAGGTACCAATCAGGTAACTCCCGTCATTAAGACCAACATTGCTTCTGCTCCTTCATTGTTAAATTGTGTAGAAGGTAGTGATGTTGGAGAGCTTAATGAGCATGATCTTGATAAGTTTCTATGCACTATTAAGGGAGAACCCAAGAAGCACTTTGTTGCTCTCTTGGAACAATTGGGTGAGGCCTCTGACCTCATTGAGTCTCATGAGGAGACTATCTCCGAGCTACAGGGACATAGCCGTGACTATGCCGATGAAATTGCCGAATTATCTAGTGCTCTAGAAGAAGAGCGCACTCTTTGTTTGGCTCTTGAAGAGTCATATAACGATGACTGCGCTAAAATGCAAAAGAAACTAGATCATGATGTTGTTCTTACTCGCATGCTTAAATCTGAGAAGTATGCTCTTGAAGTTGGCCGTGACAGACTCAAAGAAGAGTTTGACATACTTGACAAGGCCCACAAAGCCTTGAAAGGTGTTCATTTCTCTCTGAAAGAGTCTCATGATCAACTCCAAGCAAAGCTTACCAAGGAGATCTCTACTTGTCCTCCCTTTGTGTTAATTGATAATACTTGTGCAACTAACCCTTGTTGTGAGCATGTTCATCTTATGGAGGAAAATGCCAAGTTAAAAGAGAAACTTGAGAAGGGCCTTGCGGCATGCAGACAAGGTGAGAAGAGTCTGAACGATCTCTTGAGCACTCAAAAGGGTGTTGTAGGAAAGGAAGGACTTGGACTTACCTCCAAGTCAAAAGGTAAAAAGAAGAACAAGAACAAACGATCTCTCACCCTCATGGACATCTTTGTCAAAGAGGGTGAAGGGACTCAGAAGGTGAACAGGAAAAAGGTGGACCATGGGAACCACAAGAAGGGCAAAAATGCTCCTACTAACACAGCCGGCAAACTTAATTCTTCTTATGTTTTATGTTGTGCTAGTGATGGGCATGTTTATGCCAGATTTGTTGGTTCCTACGATGAAGATATTGAATGGGCTATATGGATTCCTAAGACCCTTGTCTCTAACATGAAAGGACCCATTAAAAAATGGGTACCTAAAACCAAGCCTTGATCTTTTGCAGGAATTTGCTTCCGGTGGGGTGTCATGGTTGCTCGATAGTGGAGCAACAAATCATATGACCGGAAGCAAGGACTTAGTGGTGGATGTGCATCCTTCTCCATCTATGCCCACCCATGTCCAATTCGCCGATGCATCCTCGTCAAAGGTATTGGGATTTGGTAAGGTGGTCGTCTCTCAAGATTTATCGATTGAGAAGGTCATGCTTGTTGTTGACATCGATTTTGTCACGGATATAAAAAATAACGGTTAATTGTGAGATATGATAAAATAATTAAATAAATTTAATATCTAAATTTTCAAATATCGCCAACAATAATAGTCTACAAAATATTCGGCAATGCGATAAAATGATCGGGACGCTCGCACCCGTAAAATACGATTGTGTTGTACAAAATAATATTTAAAATTATAGAGTTGTGCAATACATACTGGCTTGCTAAACCTTATAAGCCATACGCTGCAATGATAAAAATACAAAAAATGTAGATGCTAATAAAATAGCCAAACCAAATTCCATGTCCATAATGGCCAAAGAGCTACGTGCATGGATTAGGCGGCGAGATTACATAGGTGAATTAGCCATACATGCAACCCCATGCAAAAGAACCGTAGCCCAGCCCTTACGGACATGCATCATGTATGGATTTACCGGCGTCATTACACAACCAGTTAATTAAATGAGTAATTAGCATCCTTGGCCCATATACACGTACGTTGCTATGTGGTTGCCTGACTGGCTTGGACCAGGTACGCGAGAAAGTATTCGAACGCGCTTGGATTGTTAACCGACGAGCCCCACGATCAACCACACGCTCCCACGATCAGTCAATTAGCCAAATAAAAAAATTCTAAATTGGAGCAGTTTGGGCAACGGAGACGCAGCGCCCACGCACCATCTCTTGCCTATAAATATACCGGTCCCTCCCAGCGTTCGGCTGGCTCATTCATCGCTCGCTTTTTCACACAGACACTCATCCGCTTCGCCAACGCTCTGCTCCTGGTAAGTCCCATCTCCACAAACAGAGAGATCGTACCCTCACAAATCAAGAAGAGAAGAACACACAAGGAGGAAAAGCGCCCGCATCATTCAAGGTGGGATTAATTCATGGCTTTCCCCTAGCATTTGGTTTGGCCATGGGTACAAACCAAAGAGCTTTATTCTTCTCTCTTCTCCCTTAACTTTTGATTTGGCCATTGGTACAAATCAAAGAGCTTTCATCTACATGCTAGAACTCATGCCCTTGTTCTTGGCCATTTTGGTACAAGTCAAGGAGCTAAGTTCATGTTCTCTAAATTCATCCTTTGATTTGGCCATTGGTACAAATCATAGAGTTTTCATCTACATGCTAGAACTCATGTACTTGTTTTGGCCATCGTGGTACAAATCAAGGAGTTGAGTTCAAGTTCTTTAAATTCATACTTTGAGTTTGGCCATGGGTACAAACCAAAGATTTGCTTCTATCTATCAAACTCATGCCTTTGATTCGGCCATTGAGGTACAAATCAAAGAGCTTGCTGCATATTTTCTACAAAAATGTCAACTTGGCTTTGGCATCATGTTAAATAAACATAGAGAATTCATCCATCTACTAAGTTTATTCTCTTGATTCGGCCATTGCGGTACAAATCAAGGAGTATGTTTATCTCATCTAAAGTGTCATCTTGGTTAGGCCATCATGGTACAAACCAAGAGAATATATTTTGTTCTTAGTATTTTCACTCTTGATTCGGTCCCATTAGCGATACAAATCAGGATGAAACGTGTGCGCAAGCCTCATTCCTTGGTTTGGTCCCTATACGCGGATACAAATCTAGAGAATAGACTAAGGACAAGATGCATATGAAATTTTCTCGGACCAGTCCTTAAAATGGACATTACCTGGGTGAAAATGAGAAGAAAATCATCATAGTGTTAAGCTAAATCAAGTCATAAAAATACAATTCTTGTTCGGTTACGCTACGGGTATTTTATACCACGCTAGTAGTAATACAAACATGAAGAAAATAATCCTTCATCTTGGTTACGCTTCTCGCAGGCATTGCTATGCGATGATAGTAGTAATACAAGTGAAGCTAAATTTAAGAAAACTCTCATGTCCCATAAGCATATATAAAAATATAGGATAAAATTATTCTCAACCAAAAATCATGGAAAAACACTTGCAGGTTAATCCAAAATATGGTCAATTAACTTGCATGATACATATTTCCATCCAAAATTAAAAGGCATGCTCCGTGCCATGCAAATGGTTCAAAGTTCAAATTTCCTCTAAGACAAACTAGTACTACATCAACTAGTACTAAAAATAAAATAAATATATCTAGATGCATGTACTTGTCGCTGCATGCATGTAGAGAAATGCACGTGCATGGTCTATGGCTAAAATTCCATGCACCATTCGGATGCTATTACTCGGCTAAGAAAAATGAAACAACCCATAAATAATCGACAATAGACCATATGTCGAGCTAACTGAATAAATTAAGTATCTGATGTATGCAAAATACTTGTACGGATAATACTAGTGCAAGTAAAAATATATGTTCAAGAATTACGTGCTCCCTCAAGCATGATGGCGTCGAAGACGGCGAGGAAGACTTCGTAGTTTAATTTTCATTTTGTATTATCGACATATGTTGTAATCCTTTATATTAGAAAGTTGGAATTCTTAATCAGGGGTTTTCTCTTCGGAGATGTAATTAACGGTTCTTTTATGAAAATGTAAGAGTTCCGGAAGTATGTACTCATAATACTTGATATTTGTCTCATTTACGTACGCACACTTTTAAATTCAAATTATATTCTATCTGTCTCTATGACGTGGACGCGAATCGTATTGTATTATTTCGATCGCCCCATTTTCCCGTCATCACTTGTTGAGTCACTTGCCTACAATTTACTTTCAGTTCGTCAACTTGCAATCATGGGTTTTTCCACTTTCTTTAATATTGACACTGTGGTCCTCCTAAGGAGCAAGACTCTTAAAGTAGCCTATGTTGGACATGTCGAAAATGGTCTCTATGTGGTGAACTTCTCAAGGCGACCCACTAAGACTGCGACATGTTTAATGGCTAAAGTTGACGTGGGCTGGCTTTGGCATCGCCGGTTAGCTCATGTCAATATGAGATCTTTGCAAAGTCTCCTAACAGGGGACCATGTTCGTGGACTAATAAATGTGAGTTTTGCTAAAGATCGTGTTTGCAGTGCTTGCATTGAAGGAAAGATTCATGAAACTGCCCATCGTCCAACGACTCTTATCTACACTAAGAGGCCATTGGAACTCCTCCATATGGATCTGTCTGGTCCTCCAACATTTGATAGTCTTGGAGGCAGAAAATATTGCTTAGTGATTGTTGACGACTACTCAAGATATACCTGGGTATATTTCTTCAAAAGGAAGAGTGAAACTCAACAAACAGTCATCAACTTTGCTAATGAAGCGCAACGTCAACATGAAGCAAAGATTTTGATGATTAGGAGTGACAACGGCACCGAGTTCAAGAACTACACCCTAGATGAGTTTCTAGGTGTTGAGGGAATAAAGTACCAATATTCTGCACCATATACCCCTCAGCAAAACGGCGTGGCAGAAAGGAAGAACCGGACCTTGATAGACGCTGCAAGAACAATGATGGCAGAATTCAAATCTCCATACAACTTCTGGGCAGAGGCCATCAACACAGCATGTCATGCGTCCAATCGGCTCTACATCCGCAAAGGCTTGAACAAGACTCCGTATGAGATTCTAACTGGAAACAAGTCCAATCTCAAGTACTTCCGGGTATTCGGTTGTAAGTGTTTCATTCTTAAAAAGGGAGCTCGGTTATCTAAATTTGATTCTAGAGCACATGAGGGTATCTTTGTTGGTTATGCTACAAACTCTCATGCTTACCGTGTCCTCAACAAGTCCACCGGACTAATTGAGGAGACGTGTAACGTAGAGTTTGACGAAAATAATGGCTCCCAAGTGGAGCAAAGTGGTCTTTGTGATATAGGTGATGAAATTCCTCCCGAAGCCATAAGAAGAATGGGGATTGGTCAAATACTCCGCGTTGAGGAACCCCTTGTGGCCGAAGGAGAAGGACAATGCTCTACTCAAGTGGAGCCATCACCCCCACAAGCCCCGCACGCTTTCGATGGACAAAGAGAAGACTCTCAACAAGTTGATCAAGCTCACGGTTAAGATCAATTGCCTAACAATGGTGATATGCCCCATGATATTCAAGCACTACTACCAGACCCTGAACCAGCACAAGATCAAGATCAAGAGCAACCACTAATACAAGATCAAACTAGTGAACCTGCTCAAGTTGAAGGACAAAGTGATCAGGAGACTGTCTCACAATTCCCGCCTGGAGCTCCAACAACCGGCTCAAGACGCAAGGGCAAACAAAAGATACAAGTCGATGCTCCCCCGTTATCTAATGAAGAACTCTTGGAGCGTCGAGCAGCCAAGAATGCGAACAAGCTGAAAGCCAAGTCACATCTTATGAAGAATGTTCTTGGTAGTTTAAAAAGGGGAGTATCTACCCGTCAACAGCTTTGGAATTATTGTGAGCATCACGCGTTTGTTTCGTATTGTGAACCTCAACAGGTACAGGAAGCGCTCGATGATGAGGATTGGCTTATGTCCATGCACGAAGAACTTAACAACTTCGAGCGCAACCAAGTCTGGGATTTAGTGCCACGACCAACGAAGGAACATAATGTCATTGGGACCAAATGGATATTTAAGAACAAGCAAGATGCAAATGGAATTGTGATTCGAAACAAGGCAAGATTGGTGGCTCAAGGCTACTCCCAAGTCGAGGGTATCGACTACGGTGAAACCTTTGCCCCTGTTGCTCGTCTAGAATCTATTCGCATGTTACTTGCTTTTGCTTCTCATCATAACTTCAAATTACAGCAAATGGATGTGAAAAGTGCATTTCTTAATGGTCCTTCAAATGAGTTGGTATATGTCAAACAACCCCCGGGATTCGAACATCCCAAGCTCCCCAATCATGTGTACAAACTCAATAAGGCACTCTATGGCCTTAAACAAGCCCCACGCGCGTGGTATGAGTACCTTACTGAATTGTTACAAGATCGTGGGTTTGAAATTGGGAAGATTGATCCCACTCTTTTTACTAAGAGGGTTAAAGGGGATTTGTTCATATGCCAACTATATGTTGATGATATTATCTTTGGCTCTCCTAACATTTCATTCAATGAAGAATTTGCTGCGCTAATGACTGAGAAGTTTGAGATGTCCATGATGGGAGAGTTAAAGTTTTTCCTCGGATTCGAGATTAAACAAGGTCTAGAAGGGACATTCATCAAACAAGCCAAGTAGACTCATGACATGCTCAAACGGTTCGAGCTCGAAGATGTCAAACCGGTCAAGTTCCCCATGCCAACCAGATGCAAGCTTGACAGTGATCCCAATGGTAAAGCAGTGGATCAAAAGGTATACCGCTCCATGATTGGATCCCTCCTTTACCTTTGTGCATCTAGACCGGATATTATGTTGAGTGTAAGGATATGTGCACGGTTTCAATCCGCACCAAAAGAAAGTCATTACATGGCTGTCAAACGAATCTTTCGATATTTGGCTCATACCCCAAACTTTGGCCTCTGGTATCCCAAAGGAGCAAACTTCAATCTAGTTGGCTATTCTGACTCAGATTGGGCTGGAGATTGTGTGGAGAGGAAGTCAACATCTGGAGGGTGCCAATTCCTTGGTCGCTCTTTGGTAAGTTGGTCTTCAAAGAAGCAGAACTGTGTCTCCTTATCATCCACCGAAGCTGAGTATGTGGCAGCTGCAAGTTGTTGTGCACAATTGCTATGGATGAGGCAAACTTTAAAGGATTATGGTGTCACTTGTGACAAAGTGCCTCTTCTATGTGACAATCAAAGCGCCATCAAGATTTCCCTCAACCCAGTGCAACATAGCAAAACCAAACATATTGATATTCGTCATCACTTCATCCGTGAACATATCAAGCTAGGTGATATTGAGGTTCACTTCATACACACTGAAGAGCAACTTGCAGATATTTTCACCAAGCCACTAGATGAAGCAAGGTTCCGGGAGTTAAGGCATGAGCTAAATATCATTGATTCAGGTAATGTGGATTGAAACTAGGCATGTTGCACCTCACTTTACATTTCATCTTGGTCTAGATGTAGGCATGGACATAGGGGGAGTGTTGTTCTCTTAATGAACTCTCCCTCCCCCCATTATGCGTAAATCAATCTAGTCTTTCACTTTAGCCATTGTCAAATGGCACTTGTGCTTCAAAGACAAGCATTGGTCATGAACCCAAGGATAATTCTTCGCGGTGTCATACCATTGTCTCAAACATAGGTGGCCTCGGCCACCGCCCCTCCATCCTCTCTTGCGTATAAAGAAGAGGATATACAATGACAAGTCAGTACATTTTCTTGGATGCCATCTCTTTTCACTCACTTGTCATGTGCTCATTTTCTAGCCGTGTTGAAACATGTACAGCGGTACTACCGCCAGGGTAGCGGTACTACCGCCAGGACCCAGCGGTACTACCGTCAGGGGTAGCGGTACTACCGCCAGGATCCCAGCGATACTACCGCCAGGTATGGCGGTACTACCGCCAGGATTCAAAATCTAACACGACCGACTAGAAAATTGCTAGGGTTTCAAGGGGGAGCGGTACTACCGCCAGGGGGAGCGGTACTACCGCCAGGACCTGAGTGGTACTACCGCTGCATCTGGCGGTTCTACCGCCAGGACCCCAGCGGTACTACCGCCGCATCTGGCGGTACTACCGCCAGACAGCGGTACTACCGCTAGGGCCACAGCGGTACTACCGCTGGCCCGTACCCCTTGGGCTATATAAAGGGAGGGGGAGCCCGATTTTTGCATCTGTTTCTTCTTCCTCGCGGCTCCTCCCTCCCCTAGCCCGAAAACCCCCTGTTTGGATCTCACTTCGTGGAGCTCCTTCTCCCCGTTGGTGTGGAAGGGTTGCTTCATCTCTTCTTCCTACTCCAAGAGCCATGAATCCCGGTAAAGCTCCTACCTTCTTCTATTTGGTTGTTCTTCGTGTTCTAGGGTTAGGAGCATTGGGGATTGGATTCATTTTGTTGATCCTATGGCTAGTTATTGGATGGCATGAAGGAAATATTGGAGGGGAGTATAGGTCCAATGTTTTGTTGTTGAGATTGCTGCCATGCTCTAGGATTTTATCGTCTTAGATCGAATACTTGAACTTTTGGATTAGATCTAAAACGTGCTCACTCTTGCCTAGGCATGTTTGTACCTCTTGTTACTATGTGTTCCTCATGACAGTAGGGCTGGGGTGTACGTCTTAGTGTTCATATTCAGTCCATGCCCTCGAAAACGAGTTTTTATATGTCAGATTTGAAAGTCAAACCCCCAGCGGTACTACCGCCAGGGGGTAGCGGTACTACCGCTAGGACCCAGCGGTACTACCGCCAGGGATGGCGGTACTACCGCCGGGAGCATTCACGGTGTATTTTGTTTTGTTTTGTTCTATGCTTGGCAATGCATGTTTACTTTTTCTGCGTTTTCAAGTTTCATTGCCTTGACTTTTCTTGTCGCCTCTTTTTCGCTTTGTGGTCTGTGTCACAGGTGGCTCTGCTCGCCGTTCGAACCCCCACGGGACACGGCATCCAAACAGTTTCGCAACTCAGAGGCGCCCGAGGGGTCTGCCACGTCTGGTCTGCCTCCCAAGAAGAAGTCCTTCAAGAAGGCCGCTCACAAGGAGAAGAGGGTCAATATCCGTACTATGTCCCCCAAGGACTTTGTGCAATTTCGCACCAAGAACCCCTATCTCAAGGAGAGGGAAGTGATCGATGGGGTTGAAAATGTTTGGGTGAAGGACCAGTGCAGGATTTATCGGGATGTTATTGCTTCCTTCAAGAAGAACCATGTCTCTGTTCAGTGGATTGATCTGGCACATCTTCAGCGGAACATGGAATACTTTGGCGATGCCCTCTCTCTGGTTGACAAACTGGGCATCAAAGACATCATCACCTTCAAGACGGACTTTGATCCCACTGCAGTGGCTCAGTTTTATGTCACAGTCCATTTCTCACCTGATGATCAGCGTTCCATGATCTGGATGACCGGGTCAAAAAGGATGACCGGTTCCTGGACTGAGTTCATGCAGTTTCTTCACATTGACTTTCAGGGTGCTGACACTCCTCTTGGGCTGCGTCCTCATGCTGCAGCCCCCACCGATAGGGCCTCCGCAAAGGACAGACTGCAGTCACTGTATCTGAGAAAGGGGGTGCTTCCCAAGCACCTGGACATCATGCATCGGATCTTTCGCAACACCCTTTTCCCTCGGATTGGCAACTTCGATGAGGTCCATGGCTACTTGGCTGAGATGCTGTTACTGTGTGAGGATGCTATGTCCCAGGAGTCTGCTCAGCTGGATATTGCAGATGTGATGTTCACAGAGCTTTGGAACTGCATCATCAATCGTAAGGTTCCTATCTACGGGCCTTACTTGTTCGCATACATTTGCCATAAGTGGGAACAGGCTTTTCCGGATGAGGTGCTCTACGCACAGTCTGATTACATTGTGCATGACCCAATCAGGCTTCGCGTCAAGGACAAGTGGGCCAATCCATCTACATCCTCTCAGCACATGGATACAGATACAGAGACCGCTGCTGACAGAGGAACTGCCTCTCAGTCCCGCTCGTCTGCCATGCCATCTTGGGCTATCAAACTACAGGACAAGATGAAGACACTTTTCTGTATGCAGGCCAAGGGACAGTACCAGACACATGTGGCTCAGAAGCAGAGCCGCCAGAGGCATAAGCGTGTTCTCACGACCTTGGATGTGGACATCTCCAGCGGCTCAGAGGACGACATCACTCCGGAGGCCACTTGGATGCAGGCTCAGGGGTACCAGTGGTCTGGCGATGAGGCAGCAGAGGAGGAGCAGACCGACCAGGAGGGGACAGACGAGTCTGGTGATCCTGAAGACGAGGAGTAGTTACCTGTGGCATTAGGTGTGCCCCTTTTTGGTGTCTTGTGCCAAAGGGGAGAGAGTCTAGGATTTGCTTTCATCTCGAACTTTGCATTGCTTTGCTTTATCTCGTATGGTTTGCTTTGAACTTGGTTTGATTCGTTTGCTATCTTGTGTGAGACATGATCTTTCTTATGTGAGATTAGATTTATTTCCATCATATGCCTGTGAGTCATATGTCATATATCTCTATCTTTTTATTCTCATATTATTATCTGTGCAAATCCGGTATTGTCATCAATCCACCAAAAAGGGGGAGATTGTTGAGGCATAGTTTATGCCTAAGTAATTTTGGTGATTGATGACAGTACCGTACAGGACTAATCGTGTGTGTCAAGGTTTCAGGTAACACTCGTCAACGGCACAAGACGACACGTCTCCTTTCTTCTGGAACGGAAGCACGGCGCTCTCTACGATTCTCTTTATTTGAGTCATAGGAAAGCCGTACTATTAAGAGGGGATCCGTAGTGGAAAGGTTTGGGTGGAATCTATCTTTACACACGCACACTTCACATTCTCCCCTTCCTTGTTTGGAGCGGCCCTCGCCTATTTCGTCTTGAGTTTTTCTGCAAAATGGTCCCCAGCGGTAGTACCGCTGGACTGCTAGCGGTAGTACCGCTAGCCAGCGGTAGTACCGCCCCTGGTCAGCGGTAGTACCGCTCCAGGTGTTTTGTTCCACCTACCTAGCGGTAGTTTGTGGACGGACCCTTTTGCGAAGACTTTCCCGGCGGTAGTAGTGCTCGTGCACTACCAAGGGGCCGGCGGTAGTACCGCTGGTGTCAGTGGTAGTACCGCTCGAGGCTCAGCGGTAGTACCGCTGGAGGCCCAGCGGTAGTACCGCCAGGCAGCGGTAGTACCGCTCAGGCTCAGCGGTAGTACCGCTGGTTCTCGGGCAGAGAGTGGGAAAACGGTCTGAAATTTCCCCCCACTATATAAAGGGTTCTTCTAGCTGAGGAACTCTATCTCTTACCTCTCTAAGCTCCATTGTTGCTCCAGAAGCTCTAAAGTGCCCGATCTCTCTCCCTAGCCAATCAAACTTGTTGATTCTTTAGGGATTGGTTGAGAAGGCCTAGATCCACACTTCCACCAAGAGAAAAGTTGATTCCCCCACCAATCCCTTGCGGATCTTGTTACTCTTGGGTGTTTGAGCATCCTAGACGGTTGAGGTCACCTCGAAGCCATATTCCATTATGGTGAAGCTTCGTGGTTTAGTTGGGAGCCTCCAAGCTTTGTGTGGAGTTGCCCCAACCTTGTTTGTAAAGGTTCGGTCGCCGCCTTCAAGGGCACCTATAGTGGAATCACGGTACCTTGCATCGTGCGAGGGCGTGAGGAGAATACGGTGGCCTTAGTGGCTTTTTGGGGAGCATTGTGCCTCCACACCGCTCCAACGGAGACGTACTTCCTGTCAAAGGGAAGGAACTTCGGTAACACATCCTCGTCTCCATCGGTTCCACTTGTGGTTATCTCTAACCTTTACTTTGTATTTGCTTTTGCTTGTGACTATATCTTACTTGTCTTAATAGCTCTTGTTGTTAGCTTCTATAGGGGTCACCTCTTTCTCATATTATTTGTGGACCCGTATAGTGTTTACCTTAACTTGTTAAGATTAATTAAAAAGTGGTCGTTGTCTATTCACCCCCCCTCTAGCCAACCATATCGATCCTTTCACCGGTGAACTCCCAGAACCCATTCGTCATTCCCGGTACATTCCCGGTAACTCCGAAAACCTTCCGGTAATCAAATGAGGTCATCCTATATATCAATCTTCGTTTCCGGACCATTCCGTAAACCCTCGTGAAGTCAGTGTTCTCATCCGGGACTCCGAACAACATTCGGTAACCAACCATATAACTCAAATACGCATAAAACAACGTCGAACCTTAAGTGTCAGACCCTGCGGGTTCGAGAACTATGTAGACATGACCCGAGAGACTCCTCGGTCAATATCCAATAGCGGGACCTGGATGCCCATATTGGATCCTACATATTCTACGAAGATCTTATCGTTTGAACCTCAGTGCCAAGGATTCATATAATCCCGTATGTCATTCCCTTTGTCCTTCGGTATGTTACTTGCCCGAGATTCGATCGTTAGTATCCGCATACCTATTTCAATCTCGTTTACCGGCAAGTCTCTTTACTCGTTCCGTAATACAAGATCTCGTAACTTACACTAAGTCACATTGCTTGCAAGGCTTGTGTGTGATGTTGTATTACCGAGTGGGCCCCGAGATACCTCTCTGTTACACGGAGTGACAAATCCCAGTCTCGATCCATACTAACTCAACGAACACCTTCGGAGATACCTGTAGAGCATCTTTATAGTCACCCAGTTACGTTGCGACGTTTGATACACACAAAGCATTCCTCCGATGTCCGTGAGTTATATGATCTCATGGTCATAGGAACAAATACTTGACACGCAGAAAACAGTAGCAACAAAATGACACGATCAACATGCTACGTCTATTAATTTGGGTCTAGTCCATCACATGATTCTCCTAATGATGTGACATCGTTATCAAGTGACAACACTTGCCTATGGCCAGGAAACCTTGACCATCTTTGATCAACGAGCTAGTCAACTAGAGGCTTACTAGGGATAGTGTTTTGTCTATGTATCCACACAAGTATTGTGTTTCCAATCAATACAATTATAGCATGGATAATAAACGATTATCATGAACTAAGAAATATAATAATAACTAATTTATTATTGCCTCTAGGGCATATTTCCAACAGGGAAAGGTGGCGGGAAAGGGTGTGCTCAAAATTTGGCGGGAACGGAGGAGGGAAAGGTGGCGGGAAAGGGTGTGCTCAAAGGGCTGTGTTGAGGGAAAGGTGGCAGTAGGTTTTCACATGTGTGCTGTCTAGGCCTTGGGCGTTGCACATGTGTGGCGCCTAAGCCTTAGGCGCCACACATGTGAAAACCTGCTGCAATCTGAATTTTGACAGCAATTGACAACATTTTGACACCATATATTTTGACAGCAATTGACAACATATATTTTGACAGCAATTGAAAGCATATATTTTGACAGCATATAAATCATCGTAAGCAAATGGTTCACAACACAAGTAAATGGTTCACAACTCCTAATGGTTCACAACACAAATGCAACACCAAGTAAATGGTTCACAACTCCAAATGGTTCACAACAAAAGTAAATGGTTCACAACACAAGTGCAACACCAACAAGTGCAAATGCTTCACAACTCCAAATGGCTCCGGTTCACATCTTGGGGCCTCGTCCCCTCTTAGAAACTAGCTTCTTTCTTCTCGCAACTACAAATTGCTTCGGGTAATCCGACTCATCGTCATCGTCATCCTCATCCTCATCGTCCATGCTTCTCATCCTTGACAAACGAGAGCCCCCGGCGACCGGGTTCTTTCCTTTCGCATAATCATCCGGTGAGTACCGCCTAAATTCCTTCCTATGCTTCAACATGTAAGCGGAGCGTTGGAAAGCCTTCAACGTCATTCCGTCCGCAAGCTAAAACGATATCGTCATACATATGAAGGTTGAAAGTGCACAATGTTTTATGGCTATGTCATACCTCTGGAGTGTCAACATCATCCTCTACAGTATTTCTTTGGGTATTAGCTGCCGAGGTAATGTCACCATCGTCCATACGAGCGCCCGAAGAAGCTGAATCGTCTACAGTATTTCTTTTGGATGAACCGGATCTCGAAGGTGAAACATATTCAGGGTCACGACAATCGAAAATGTTGGATAGGCGTCGCAACTTCTTGCCCTGTTCCTGTTAGATTCAAATATAAATGACATATATAAGGTACCGTATGTTGCATTCGTGGGCAAAATAATAATAATGACACAACACCTTTATGAAAAGACGAAGTGCAGATTCTCCTTTTTTCCTCCAGGTGTCTTCTCTAGAATATCTTCGGACTCATCAGCTTGTTTCTTGACCTCTTTGTGCTATGATCACAAGACAATGACATGCAAGTGAATAGGTGTACTAGCATTCATACTTAACATAGGTGAACACACTTACCACAAAGTTCAGGACAGGGGCGAAGGAAGTTTGGTACCCTTCACGAATTAACTTGTTGTAATCGCCATGGGCAAGTGCATCATACTCAGTGGGTTCTTCCAATATGTCCTCCTCGTAAGCCGGCGGACAAATCTCGACACGAGTACTCTCCTGAAACCATCTTACGTAGTTGTTGAACGCAAGCGGACAATGCTGGCGGTGCTGGGTTCGTTACGCACTCGAAGCTGCCTGCACACTTTGCTCGAACATATTGACATAGTTCTTATAATGCTTATGCCAATCCTTGATCTTTCGCTGCCTCCTCCTATCCAACCTGCTTTTTACAAAACCCATCAGTAGCTCGCTCAACACTAAAAACAAAACTCATCAGTACTTCTTTATTGTGCATGATTTTGTTACCTGTGAAGCTGTGTGTCGGTGTCCACCCACTCCGGCGGGTGTGGTTGAAACAACCCAAATTGATGCATCACACAATGTGGAAGATGAAACTCAACCACCCAATTACATATAAGGGGACAACACATTAGCCAAAGATGTTTTTCCTGCAGGCATAGTGGATTGAGCTCGAACGGGTGTGCATCACCAAAGTTTGGCCAGGCACCATATGGCTCCCATTCCACCTACAACACAACATAAAAGGAACAATTCATTTTACTCACAACATAAAAGCTGGAAGTCAACTCTGAAACCATCTTACCTGCTCGGTGGTAAGCGAATCCATCTCGTTGGTGTATTGCTTGTACAATAAGTTCACTTCGCTTGCCACCTCCGATACCAAGTCCCACTTGTAAGCCCATGTAGGAAGCCGTACAGGGTTGCCGTGGTCATCCCAGGTATTCCACTTTGAGGTTTTAGGGCGTCCAACAGGAAGGCGTTCCCAGCTCCATACTGAAAGTAGGAGCATACAACCACCAACTCCACCGTCCTTTGTGGACCTGCGACAAGCATCGTCCAACTACAAGTAACAACAAACATGCATCAGTTTAGCAGAAAAGGATAATAGAGAGTACTTACTATTAACAGTTTATTACCTGCCGATACAAGGTAGCCAATGCGGCCGAGCCCCAAGTGAACTTGTTGTCGAAAACAGTCAATGCCTTCAGCCACATCCATGGAGCATTCTTGCCGGTGCCGTCAGCGAAGATAGTCCTAGAGATGACGTACCACATGTACACGCGAGCATACCTCTGGATCACCTCGTCATTTGCGTCCTCAGGACAATGAGCAAAGTTGGCGGCAATCCAAGTGAAAGGAGCGCCAGCCGGGACTCTATCTTTCTTCCCTCCATCTTCTACCTCCGGCTCTGGAGGCGACATACCAATAAGGGCCTCCATTTGTTGTCGCCATCCCTCGAAATCAGTGCTCATACAAAGAGGCTTCCCCTCGATCGGAAGTGCGGTGATCATGGAAACATCTTGAAGAGTAACTGCCATCTCTCCGATCCGGAGGTGAAAACTATGTGTCTCCGGCCTCCACCGATCAATGAGTGCAGTGACTGCCGCAACGTTCAGAGTGGGTGTTGACTGACTCACAAGCTGAATGAATGAAAGGAGTCCTGTCATCTCGATGTATGGTGTGTACCGCTCATCGTACTGCATTACAGTTGATGTCCCATGAGACCGGATCTTCAAGGGCGTAAGCTCCTGCAAACAGATAAGAGTGAGTGATATCATTACATTTTCATCTTACTAAATACATGATTTTTTATCATATGATCTACTTACCATTTTCTTCTCCGACATCAAATAGGCCCGGTGTTCAACGTCATAAACATCGTTCAAAAGCCACACCATCCTACAAATCACAAAAAATACTCATCTACTAATCCACCCATCTACATATTACTCATATCCTAACTACTCATATGAATCTACTCATATCCTAACTACTCATATGAATCTACTTATATCAATCTACTCATATCAATCTACTCAACAAAAACCTATTCCATTTGGATAGAAGGATGGAAAATGGAAGAGATTACCTAGTAGTCAACCTTGGGGGATCAATCCAAGGAAGAAATCACCAGATCTGAAGGGGATGGGGGAGGGGATTCGGACTTGGAGTAGAGTCAGCCGTCGCCGGTTTGAATGGGGGAGGGGGGCTGACCCGTGACTGTATAAGTCAATGTGTGGCGCCTAAGCGTTCGTCGCCACACATTACAATGTGTGACACCTGAGGCTTAGGCGTCACACGGCCTGGGGGGTGGGCCCTCTCTGTCAAGTGGTCGGGGCGTGTGGCGCCGAACGGCTAGGCGTCACTCAGTGTAGTGTGGCGCCTAGGTGTCGAACGCCACACAAAATGATGAGACGGATGAAATATTTTTCCCGAGGGATCACTCTATGCGTTCTTTTCTCAGGGTCATTTTTATCAATTTTGCCTACAAATTCAGTAGTTGCTGCTTGGCGTGCGTGATGACGTCGTGAGCAAGAGAGGCACCGGAAGCCGTCTTTCGGGCACGTCACACACACTGACACAGGTCGGTGGAATGAAGCCCGAACCGGAACCTCCTGCGCATCTGCATCTCCCCCAGCAACAGCCAGAACCCACCCCTGGTCGCCGACGTTGATGGCCGCCGCGCCGGGTCGACGAGAGGACGAGCGGCACGCACGCCCGCCGGCCTCGTCGTCGGCGCCCCGCCCCAACACGCAGCGGCTGCCAGCCGGTCGTACCATACGTGCCCAACACCGCAAGGAACCCAAGCGACGATCCCCTTTCCGTCCACGTGACAGCCCGAGCCGCCTGCGCCCTCGCACGCCACGCCACGCCCCGCCCGCCCGCCCCGGAAACGGCCGAAACAGCGGCCAAACCATCCCATCCCATCCCATCCCATCCGCCCGCGCGGCATCCCCACCCACCACCCGCGGCCGTTTTGACCGCTGCTGGGTCCTCCACGGCGGGCGGTTGCGTGCGGTACAACCGAACCGGCGGCCCCCCTCGACCTCGAGTCCTCCACGCAACACGCAGGTGAAACCAAAGCCGGCCGTCCCTTTCCTCGCCCCCACGGCGCACAGTTCCTGATCGTTCCCGTCGGCTCCACGCCTCGTTTCCTTGCGTGCTTCCTTGCTCTTCCCACACCACCGGAGCGTCCGATACTCTGCTTTTTATACGCCTTCTTCCTGCACCTGCAGCAGTGCTCATCCATCCATCCATCCATCCATCCATCCCATACCTCACCCAGCAAAGCCCCTTCGCCCCCCAGCCCAGTAGATACGCACACGTACATACTCCTCCTACTGCTACTCATCCTACTGATACACAGTTGCGTACACGCGAGACGAGAGTGATCCGATCACGTTAGCATAACACTAGCCATTATTTTTTGCATTCCATTTCACCCGGGAACTGTCAGTTATAGTATCAACTATCAAGGCACTGGTTGCTGCGGTGATTCCCGGGCAAAGGAAAAATAGTCTGCTGCTGCTGCTGCTGCGGTGAACGACGATGGAGGTGTGCTGCTGCTCCACATCGACCTCCCTCCTCGCCGGGGGCCGCTTCGCGGCGTCGGCGGCGCGGGCGCGGCAGTGGGGCGGGGCGGGGGGAGGGATCCGCGGGGCGGCCGTGCTGGCGCTGGCGCGCCCGCCGCGGCCGGCCGCGGCCCGGAGGCCGGCGCGCCGCGGGGTCACCAGGGCCGTATTCGAGCGCTTCACGGAGCGGGCCGTCAAGGCGGTGGTGCACTCCCAGAAGGAGGCCCGGGGGCTAGGGGAGGGCGCCGTGGCGCCGCGCCACCTGCTGCTCGGCCTCGTCGCCGAGGACCGCTCCGCCGGGGGCTTCCTCTCCTCCGGGATCACCGTCGAGCGCGCGCGCGAGGAGTGCCGCGGCCTCATCGGCGCCGCCGCCGCCGCCGCACACAAGGCGGGTGGGCTCGACACCGACGTGCCCTTCGACGGGGGCTGCAGGCGCGTCTTCGAGGTCGCCGTCGAGCTGTCCAGGAACATGGGCTGCAGCTTCATCTCCCCCGAGCACCTCGCCATCGCACTCTTCACTCTCGACGATCCCACCACCAACAACCTCCTCAGAAGGTACGATTACTAATCATGTCCAGGATTAATCCCCTTCTGTTATTTATTTATGCTTCACACGGGATTACTCATTCATTGCGTCCATTCTGTTGTCGTCTTCTAGTATTGGTCAAATAATCGTGTTTATAGCCAATCAATTTATCATATACTGAGCTCATCTTCCCATGTGAGCTGAGCACAATATATTACTCCAAATTATCACCCATAACTGTAGAAATAGTAATACTGCACACATAAGTTAACAGAAAACTAAGACAAGGTCCCCGGGAAGCAACTGATTATAATCATTCGTAAGATCATGTTGGGATCTTCTTTTCACCATTTTCACCATCATCGGTCAGACTTGCAGAAAGAAAAATTAACAACTTTCTCATTTGTTGTAGCTTGGGAGCGGATCCGAGTCAGCTAGCATCCGTTGCAGTCACCCGACTTCATGAGGAGCTTGCAAAAGATGGCAGAGATACCGCAGGAGCTTCTTCTCTCAAAGTGCCCGAGAAAGCACCCGCTGGAGCTGGGGCTGGAAGATCTGCCTTCAGCAAATCCTTGAGTAAAAAGAAAGGTCAGGAGCCACCTATTTTTAAGTGTCGATAAAAAAACAAGTCACCTATTTGTATGTATCGAAGCCTATGATTATTATTTTTCTAATACAAGCCACGGGATCTCTGTTTCAGATAAAGGTGCGCTAGATCAGTTTTGTCTAGATTTGACCACACAAGCCAGTGGAGGGTTTATTGACCCCATCATCGGCCGCGAGGAGGAGATCGAAAGGGTAGTTCAGATAATATGCCGGCGAACAAAGAACAATCCCATCCTTTTGGGTGAGGCAGGTGTTGGTAAAACTGCGATCGCCGAAGGGTTGGCTCTTCGGATTGCAAATGGAGATGTCCCCATTTTCCTCGTGGTAAGCTTGAATTGCGAGTGATGGATACAGACAGGTTTCTGCATTTATGAAATTATCTTGCATGAAATCGATAATATTCCCAACTTAAATCATGCAGGCAAAGCGTATAATGTCACTAGACATTGGCCTGCTTATTGCTGGCGCAAAAGAGAGGGGCGAACTGGAGTCCAGGATCACTAGTTTAATTCGTGAAGTCCGTGAAGCAGGTCAGCTCGACCATAATGCAATCTAAAATGTTATCATATTTTAATATTCTATACCTGGTCATAAATACTAATGATTGTTTGTTTCGCTGCAGGTGATGTTATTCTTTTCATCGATGAGGTTCACAATCTTGTTGGATCTGGAACTGCTGGAAAGGGTAAGGGTGCTGGCCTTGATATTAGCAATCTCCTGAAGCCCCCACTTGCCAGAGGTGAACTGCAGGTAATAGTTCATCCTGCCTCTTAGTGGTACACTACCTTGTTTCAAAATACAAGGTGTATTCATTTTTTCATAAGTCAAACTTTTCTATATTTGACCATGTTTGTAGAAAAAAAATAGGATGATATTATTTTTCTATAAACTTGGTCAAACATATAAATATTTGACTTTTGAAAAAAAAATACTCCACCTTAAATTTTAAACAGAGGGGGTATATACATATACCGTTATCTTATGGACAATATTTATTTCCAGTGCATTGCAGCTACAACTTTAGATGAACACCGGATGCATTTTGAGAAGGATAAGGCTTTGAACCGCAGGTTCCAGCCAGTATTTGTAGATGAGCCTAGCCAGGTAAAGATATTTTCCTTTGAAAGTTTAGTATGCATATGTTTGTTTCTTAACCATCGTTAAAATATAATGCAGGAAGATGCTGTGAAAATATTACTTGGTCTTCGTGAGAATTATGAAACTTATCATAAATGCAAATTCACTCTAGAAGCCATTAATGCAGCAGTTTATTTGTCAGCAAGATATATCCCAGACAGACAGCTTCCTGATAAGGCTATTGATCTTATTGACGAAGCTGGCAGTAGAGCTCGAATTGAATCATATCAAAAGAAGAAGGAGGGACAATCTTCTGTTCTCTTAAAGGAGCCGGATGAATACTGGCAGGAGATAAAAGCTGTTCAGGCCATGCATGATGTGGTATATATCTTGCGCCTAGTTATATTGTTGGAAGAAAAAAAATGCATCTGATGATATTTAACATTTTAATGTCCTTCATTACTCAGGTGTTATCTAACAAGATGAAATATTCTCCGAATGAGAATAATCAACAGAATGCGAGTCTTAACGCTGAAGGACCACGTCAGGATAAGGCTGAGTCAACAACTGAGGAGTAAGTTCTCTCTTGTCAACTTGTCACACAATAATCTCTACTCCCTACATATCATCTCAGCATGGAACTTACTGTAAAAACATGCAGGCCTATTGTAGTTGGAACAGAAGAAATTGCAAGAGTCGCCTCATTATGGTCAGGTATTCCAGTCCAGCAGCTGACAGCTGATGATAAAAAGATCTTAGTAGGACTGGATGATGAGCTTCGAAAGCGTGTTATTGGTCAAGATGACGCTGTTGCGGCGATATCGCGGGCGGTGAAGAGATCACGTGTTGGCCTTAGTGACCCTGACAGACCTATCGCTACGATGCTCTTTTGTGGTCCTACAGGTGTTGGTAAAACCGAGCTTACCAAAGCTCTTGCGGCGAGCTACTTTGGATCGGTAAGTCACACAATCATGTCCAGATCATCCTTTTTTCATCTCACCGATGTTTTGATATGTTCCAAAGGATGTGGCTTGACGAGGTGTCTTTGCTGTTTTGAACAGGAATCTGCTATGCTTAGACTAGACATGAGTGAATACATGGAGAGGCACACAGTGAGCAAACTGATAGGCTCTCCTCCAGGGTACATTGGGTATGGTGAAACTGGTACTTTGACAGAAGCGGTCAGGAGAAAACCATTCACCGTGGTACTGCTTGATGAAATAGAGAAAGCTCACCCTGATATTTTCAATATCCTTCTCCAAATTTTTGAAGATGGGCATCTGGCAGACTCACAGGTAATTAACCAACATACATCAGTAAATCCTAAACCTCCCAATGAAGTTAGATGTGCATAGCACACAAATCCATATATGCAGTAGTAGACTTGTTATTCCATAGCTTTTTTACTTCATGGGTATCTTTGAATGCTGAAAAAACCTTCTGTGGATTACAGGGTCGCAGAGTTTCGTTCAAGAATACATTGATTGTCATGACTTCGAATGTTGGTTCTACGTCAATTTCGAATGGACGACGGAGCATGGGTTTCTCAACAGATGATACCGAATCAAGCAGATACGTTGCGGTGAAATCCCTGGTGATGGAAGAGCTGAAGGGGTTCTTCCGTCCAGAATTGCTCAACAGAATCGATGAGACGGTCGTCTTCCGTCCTCTGGAACAAACTCAGGTCTGTCTCTCACTTACCCTTTGTTCTGAATTGGGTACCTGACGCCATACCACATCAGACACTAATGCTGTCCTTGAAACACTTGCAGATGCTAGCAATTCTTGATATCCTCCTAGAGGAACTGAAGGGCAAGCTCTTGGCCGTCGGGATCGGCCTAGAGGTTTCTGATGCGATGAAGGAGCTGATCTGCCGGGAAGGCTACGACAAGAACTACGGTGCGCGACCACTGAGGAGAGCCATCACCCAGCTGATGGAGGATGTCATCAGCGAAGCGATTCTTTTCGGCGAGTACAAGCCCGGTGACACGATACTGGTGGATACCGACAACAAGGGGAAGCCTTGCTTGAGTCGTCTGAACCAACCACCGATCGTCCAAGTTTCCGACTCAACGCGGACATTCTGAAGTGAAGCTCTTGTGTGGTAGACGAGATAAGTAGTAATTCTTTGATAGGTCAAAATTTTCTATTCTTTCAGTCTCAAGTAACGAGATAAGTAGTAATTCTTTGATAGGTAGATACCAAATATTCATTTCCTTGTGTACATATATAGCATTGAGGGAATTCGTCCCAGGATGATCTTATTCGGGAAGTATATATCAAACTGTAATATTGTTCTCTGGTTTATTCCAAATAATATTGTTCTCTGGTTTATTCCAAATATTATTTTGAAACGGTTCAGTTGCCGTAGGTTACTGACACAACTTCTGCTTGGAGTTGATATTTTTGGACTAAAGATCGGCGAATGCAGACTTCTGTCGACTTAGTACTCCCTCGGTCCCAAAATAAGTGTGGCAGATTTAGTACAAAGTGAGGGAGTAGTATTTTGTAGCTCTTTTTAAGGAAGTTCAGTAACTTCTGTTTGCACTTAACTAGCCTGCAGAATCTGGACACTTTTGGCTCGGGGATCCGGTGAGACAGATATTTTGAAAAATTCAAAATACAGCTCCACATGTACATGTGTGTTTCTTTTCAAAATTATTTGAAATGTGGTAACGATTTAGAAAGAAAACAAACTCACATGGAGCCATTTTGTTTTTCTAGTGTTGGCGAACTCACCTCAACAGGAATTTCATACTGCATTGCAGATTTTGACTCAAAAACTGCCACCTGCTACAAAATTCAAGAAATCACGCATTACTCTTTGAATTACAGAGCAGAATGGCTGTTAGATCTCAAAGGTCACGCGACTAATCATTACCGGAAATTAAATAAGGGAATGCAAAACAAAGCCACTGTTCCAGAACTTGGGGATCATAATCTATGTATTGGGTTTAAACCCTATCCGGCAGTATTCCTGGTTGGCCTACAAGAGTATCTGGAATGGCTCCAAGTTCTTCCCTTTTGTCCTCCAAAATTTCTCTACTTGTCTGGATTCAAATTTACGTAATAAATCCCCCCCCCCCCCCCTGTCCTCCAAAAGTTTCCTACTTGTCTGGATTCGAGTTTACTGAAAAAAATGGCAGTTCAGTCCTCTGAACCTGTCACCCAGGCAATGCATTAGGGTTGATCATGAAACACCTTTGCAAGTAATAAACTTATGAGCTGCATTGACATCTGTATAGTCATTTTCTTTGTACATCCATGATCCCATTTTTTTTCCTTGATGCGAAAAATTACAACGGCAAGAACCCATGTATACATGTCGTGTACAATCTGTTTTCATTTACACGGTTACGGACTCCGCAATGAGCTGCAGCACCAACAGCACACATGATGTGTAGAGGTAGGAATAGGATGCAGCATTCAGTCACCACCCTGAACTCAGCTCCTGTCATGATCCTTCCTGCGCCTCCCTGACGATCAGCGACACTCAGATAAGTTGTGGTTCTGAAAACATATGTTTGTCCAATGAGTATAGTAAATTCATACTATCTAGTCTAGTTCTCCCCAATTACAAGTATTTAGGTACAAAGGATGGATGTAGTAAACGTTTTCTTTTACTGTTCACTCTGTTTTCTGGTGAGCTTCGTCCAAGTTATTGTCCTGTTCACTCTGTTTTATACACCTATTTCATCCAAGTCACATATAGTATAAAAGTACTGTCTTACCATTAGAGCCTCTGTTCCATAGGACCTCGGGGTCGATTGTGGTGAGGTGTTGATCATCAAGCCTCTTCCAGGTCTTGATAGACTTCACGCCTTGCCACTCGCCACTCTCCGTCTTCTCGAGTTGCACGGATACCACCCTTGCTCTTCTCGACCACCCGGCCTTCCCGTATGCATGGTAACCGAACCCACCAGCATAGCAGAGCTGAATGCCGGTGAGCTTCCCGCAGAAGTCATTTACGTGATCATGTCCTATGAAGGCAGCCTTCACATCTCCGGCTTCTACCATGGTGGTAAAGAAGCCCGAGTTGATTGACGGCGAGCTGATACCCTCCTGCTTCACTCCTGTGAAATTGGATGCCGTGAAGCTGCTGAACTCCGGCAAGGGAATGTGGAAGTATGCAAGAGCAGGTGCCGGCTCCTTCTGTCTGGGTTCTTCATTTGTGTAGTTTTTCTGCATTTTATAGCGAGTTTTGTTATTTATATTTGTAACAAAAAAATATGTGCATAGCACCAACAAAATGAGATTACCATACTAGTGCCAGTGTGTCACCATGGAAACAACTTGGTATTCTTATCTCTCTATATTCAACTTAACCCGGAAAATATTTTGAAACCAACTGTATTCAGAGCTACAGTACCAGCAAACAGGTATATCATCTATTCTGAAATAGCATGAATTTCTTGAGTTATGTCTTCAGAATAAATAGCGACAACACTTTGCAGAGTTAATACGGTTCAACAGATAATTATTTGGTTGTTGCTGATAGCAGAATAGCATCGACCTACTCAGTATGGCAGTAGAAAGTGTAAGGAGTGAGCATCACACCAAGATGGTGACAAAGTGCTAACTTATTCACCTGGAGACTCGAAGACGTTTTCCGGAACCAAGCTTCCTGTGTAGCCTTGATCCAACCATAACCAGGGATCGATGGCACGGTAGAATAGTCACCACTGTCAAGAAAATACATGTTGAGCACTGATTTGTTAGCCAGCAGTGTTCCTTCAACCCCACCAACTTCCAGATTATAATTCCCGAAGCCGTCGATTTCTACTCCTTCAGGATTGAAGCGTGACAGGGTGTTCTTCATGCCTACAAGGTGTCGCATCACGCCCTCCCGTGACAGGGTGCCTTCTTGGTCATGATTACCAATCCCAGCAGCCCAGGGAAGGTTCATGGCGATGGCCGGAGCTATTGCTGCGTCCATTGATTTGGCTGCGTCGGTCGAATCCGCACCGTAGATGTTGTCACCTGCCCAACAAACATTGAGGTTGAAATTATCTATGCACAGTTTTAACTGAACCATGCTATCTATGCACATGTGACCATGAGGTCACGGGTTTGAGTCCTGGAAACAGCCTCTTCCAAAATGCAGGAAAAGGTTGCTTATAAAAGACCACTTTGGTCGGACCCTTTCCCGGATCCTGCGCAAGCTGGAGCCGGGCTGCCCCTGCTATCTATGCACATTTTTTTCAGAGGAAAGGCTTTTCTTTTAAGATGGCCCTGCTATGACTGAAAGCAAACTTATGTATGCAATTACCATCACTGCAAATGCATAGTAGCACAAATTATCGCTAGCACATGCCGTAATCTCGGTGTTTCTGAAAGGATAATAAAAAAATGGGTTGCTAAATTTGCAGCCTTGGAAACATCACCAAGATCGCCCGTGAAACAAGACGACGAAAAGAAGACAGTAACCTGGACATAATCACAAAGGCGGCTACATTTGTATCTTTCCTGTTTGTGTTCTAGCTCCATGTGGACGCGGTCGTGATTCGTGATCAATCAGACGATTTCATTTTCATCTTCGTCATCGTCATGGATGGACAGACCAATCGATTAACTGAACCCCCAGCGGCTGAGCGATTGCCCAGACCCAATTTCAGTGCGGCTCGTGCTTCGGGTTTCTTAATTCTTTGGGGATTATTACTCCACCAATGCATGGCATTTCTGAGTTCCTAACTCCAAATCGTGAGAAGAAGTGGCGACACCAACAAATCACCGGTGAGCAGGGAAGGGGAGGAGGATGGGTGGGGGTCGCACCGGTGAAGACGACGAGGTCGGGGTCCTCGGCGCGGATGACGCGGTGGAGGAAGGCGGTGGTGTTGAGGTCGGAGCAGCCGGCGACCTGCTCGGGCAGCACGTCCTCGCACCCGGTGCTCCGCCCGTCCGCGTAGTGCATGTCCGCCACCTGCAGCACCTTGAACGTGCCGCCCTCCCGCCGGAACCGCAGCCCGCCGCCGGCGCCGCCCCTCTTCTTTCCCTTCCCCGCCGCCGAGGCCGCGACGACGAGGAAGAGGGCGAGGAGGAGCACCGGCGGCGGAAAGCGCCGGAGGCCGAGGCGGGCCATGCCGGCCGAGGCGGGTGCAGCTGGCTAGAGCGGCGCGGCGCGGCGCGGCGTGGCGTGGTTCGGAGTGAAAAATAACCGGGGGGGGGCACTGTTGCTGGCGTCTGGCGACAGTGGCGATTCGTGGTTGCGGTGGATTTCTCTCTTCTTTATAGGAGGACCTGGTTAACGTGGCCGGGCGCCTGCGGCCCGCCAGTTCGCGTTTGGCGGCGAGCGCGCGGTGGGATTGAGGGCGGTTCGATGTGAGCCCGCCGACGCCGGCGAGTTTTTTATGGTGCGGTGTGCGGGGGGAACGGGATGGATATTCAGAGCTCGGCCGGGATGGCGTACGTACACGGATGGAGTCCGTTTGGCTGCGTGGCGCGCCGAGGGAGACGGAGAGGGAACGGGCGGTGCACGAAAGAGTGAAAGAAATGCGCGGCTTATTCCAATCCTGCCGTCGCATATTCGGCTTGCCCCGACTTGTTGGCACCCAGCCGGGGTCATTTCTTTAGAGAATTTCTTATTTGATTCTTTCTTGAATTTTGCTTCCCTATCTGGCCTAATTTTTTTTCCTATTTGAAATCTAAACTAAAATTTGTTCTTTATATGACATTTCCGTCCAGTTTAGGCACTAGCGGTGTTAAATGAAAAAATAGGAGAAAAGAAATATGACAGAGAAAAAAGAAGAGAAAAAAAATCAAGAGAACCAAAAGTAACTTTCCAAGGTTTAGTTACGGAAGCCCTACCCAATAGAATGTTCCGCGTCCGGTTAGAGAATGACACCATTATCTTAGGCTATATTTCAAAAAAAATTCGCCTAGCTCTATACGAGTATGAGGTAAAAAGATCATTTTACCCCTAATGCATCATGTAACTATCTTGGATGTATTAGACAAGCAATCAGTTCATCCATGTCTTAGAGATGTTCAATCGATACTTGATACTTTCCTAGGTAATCTGGTGTGTTTATGTAAAAGCTGCATCGGTAGAATTTGTACTAGCATATTTATGATCACATAAAAAATATGAATAAGTACAATACAAGGACCGGACGACCATCGGCCGCGGCTGCTTAGTCCGGGCCAGTGCATGGTTTTCGACTGCACGTAGCTGGTTGTTGGCGTTCCCCTAGCCCTCTGTTGTGTGTGGTGTCCGGTTGTTGTCGTTTTTGTCTCTTGGCCATGCATGAGGCCTAAGGCCTTCCATTATGTGTTCGGTGTCAAAACTCAAAAAAGTATGCCACATATACAGGGGTGTTAGATGAAAATAATTTAGCACCGATCACATAATGTTGAAGAATTTGACATCAACTGGAACTCGGCCTCACATTTATAAATATGTATAAATCACCCTAAGTTACCTCACTGCCAGCATCTTCCAGTGCTTAGAAATTTTGGGTCGTAGATTTATTGCTTTGCAGCATCACCAGTTGTAGCTTTCGGGCCGGTTGCAGCAAAAAGATATGCGCCTGTCACCACTACGTATGGTGGTAGCAAATCTTGTCGCCGGTGGTAGCAAAAAGCTGGGTGGTTTTCCAGCAAAAAACGTTGTCGCGGTCAAGGTCGCAACATCTTGAATGATGTTGCAAAGAAATGTTGGTGCCGGTAGTAGCAAACGAAACAAACAAATTAGTCGCTTCCAGCAAAAAAGTGCTAGTTTCAGCAAACAAATTTTAGCAACACAACTTCAATAGTTGGTTCCAGCAAAAAAAGCTTGTCGGTTGTAGCATCTCTCACAACTAGTTGTAGCATCTCGTTGTGGGGGTTGCAACACTATCATAAGCGAATGTGTGTGGGCACGTCCATGGCGACTGCTACATCGTCGTGTTTGCCAACCTCCCAACATTACGCGGTAGTAGTTGGGAAAAGTGGAGGCTCGACCATGAGGTAGCTGATGTGCAGCATCGGCGCCCCTTGTAGCATACCTCGCCACCCCGTGCAACACCGGTAGCTCGTGGTGATTTCCCTACAAGATAAAGGGGGGAGGGGGACCGTGAAAGAGATTGGATGTTGATACGTCTTCAACGTATCATTAAATTTTTTATTGTGTCATGCTATTACAATATCAATCTTATATGTTTTATAGGTCATTTTATATCTTTTTTGGGCCTATCCTATTAACTTATTGTCCAGTGCGAGTTTCTATTTACTGTCTATTTATTTGTTTTGCAGAAAAATCATACCAAATGAAGTCCAAACACGATGCAATTTTACAATGATCTTTTATCTTTACTACGAAAGACCCTAGAAGCCAAATGACGCTCGAGGGCCCCACAAGCTCAGGTGGTGCCCGTAGGGGGAGTGCCATGTGAGTGTGTGGGCCTCCTTGTGGCTCGGTTTGTCCTAATTCCAACTCTATAAGTTCACAAATATTCGGAAACCCTGAAATTGAGACTATCTAGAAACCTTTTTCGATGCCCTGCCGGAGGGGGAATTCATCACAGAGGCTATCTTCATCAACATTGCTACCTCCATCATGTTGTGTGAGTAGTTCCTTTAGGACCTACGGGTTCATAGCAGTAGCTACATGGCGCTCTCTCTCCCTCTGTCTATCTATCTATTTATCTATCTATCTATCTGCCTGTCTGTCTATCTCTATCTCTCTCTCTCTCCCTGATGTTTAACATAGTGATATCTTCGGAGACATATTCGATGTAATTCTCGCGGTGTGTTTGTTGGGATCCAATGAACTGTGAGTTTATGGTCAGATTATTTATTGAAATTAACTGAGTCTTTTCAGATCTATTATGTGTGATTTAGAGCTATGTACGTTTTCTAATCTATGAGTTTTCTTTGGCCAAGTTAATGAGTAGATTTCAGAGGAAGTGGTGCATAGTACTGGGTTCAATCTTGTGGTGTCCTTACTCTGTGATAGGAGGGGTTGCAAGGCAAGTATTGCATTGTTGCTAATAAGGATAAAACGACGGGTCTGAACATATTTCTTGATCTTAGCTTGTCTACATTATGTCATCTTGCTTAAAGCATTACCCTATTTGTCATAAACTTAATACTTTGAGTCTTTGAGCTGCATGTTGGATATCGGTCTTAGGATGGAGTAATTGTGGTAGACGTCAGTAAGTTTAACAGACTACTTGTAACAGACGTACTGTATATATATGAATCATGACACGAAGAATCATAATCATAACTATACGCTATTATGTCAATTTGTTGGAAATATGCCCTAGAGGCAATAATAAAATGGTTATTATCATATTTCCTTGTTCATGATAATCGTCTATTGTTCATGCTATAATTGTATTAACAGGAAACAGTAATACATGTGTGAATAAATAGATCACAATGTGTCCCTAGCAAGCCTCTAGTGGGCTAGCTGATTAGTCAATAGATGATCATGGTTTCCTGATCATGGGCATTAGATGTCATTGATAACGGGATCACATCATTGGAAGAATGATGTGATGGACAAGACCCAATCCTAAGCATAGCACTAGATCGTATTGTTCGTATGCTAAAGCTTTTCTAATGTCAAGTGTCTTTTCCTTCGACCGTGAGATTGTGCAACTCCCGGATGCCGTAGGAGTGCTTTGGGTGTATCAAACGTCACAACGTAACTGGGTGACTATAAAGGTGCACTACGGGTATCACTGAAAGTGTCTATTGGGTTGGTACGAATCAAGATCGGGATTTGTCACTCCGTGTGACGGAGATGTATCTCTGGGCCCACTCGGTAGAACATCATCATGAGCTCAATGTGACTAAGGAGTTAGTCACACGATGACGTGCTACGGAACGAGTAAAGAGACTTACCGGTAACGAGATTGAACAAGGTATAGGCATACCGACGATCGAATCTCGGGCAAGTTCTATACCGACAGACAAAGGGAATCGTATACGGGATTGATTGAATCCTTGACATCGTGGTTCATCCGATGAGATCATCATGGAGAAAGTGGGAGCCACCATGGGTATCCAGACCCCGCTGATGGTTATTGGCCAGAGAGGTGTCTCGGTCATGTCTGCCTATCTCTCGAACCCGTAGGGTCTACACACTTAAGGTTCGATGACGCTAGGGTTATAGGGAATTGTTATACGAGGTTACGAAAGTTGTTCGGAGTCCCGGATGAGATCCCGGATGTCACGAGGAGCTCCGGAATGGTCTGGAGGTAAAGATTGATATATAGGACAGATGGTTTCGGATACCGGAAGTGTTTCGGGCATCACCGGTAACGTACCGGGACCACCGGAGGTGGCCCCGGGGGTCCACCGAAGGGGGGCAACGACCCCGGGAGGTAAGGTGGGCCAAGTGGGGAAGGGAACCACCCCCTAGGTGGGCTGGTGCGCCTCCCCACTCATCCCAATGCATGGGGGAGAGAAAAGGGGGGGGGGGCAAACCCTAAGCCAGGTGGGCCTAAGGCCCACCAGGGGTGCGCCACACCCCTCCTCCCCCCTTGGCCGCTGCACCAGCCCCCATCTAGGGCTGCCGCCCCCCCAGGAGAGGGAAACCCTCAAGGGGGCGCAGCCCCTCCCTTCCCCTGTATATAGTGGGCACTTTTGGCCATTGGAGATCAGACTTTTGCCTCTCTCTCGGCGCAGCCCTGCCCTTCTTCCTCCTCCTCTCTGCCGGTGCTTGGCGAAGCCCTGTCGGGAGACCTCGTCTCTCCATCGACACCACGCCGTCGTGCTGCTGGAGTTCTTCCCCAACCTCTCCCTCCTCCTTGCTGGATCAAGGTGCGGGAGACGTCACCGGGCTGCACGTGTGTTGAACGCGGAGGTGCCGTGGTTCGGCACTAGATCGGAATCGCTGTGAGTACGACTCCATCAACCGCGTTCTAGCAACGCTTCCGCTTAGCGATCTTCAAAGGTATGAAGATGCTCTTACCCCTCTCTCGTTGCTGGTCTCTCCATAGGAAGATCTGAATATGCGTAGGAAAATTTTGAATTTATGCTACGTTACCCAACAGTGGTATCAGAGCCAGGTTTTCTATGCGTAGATTCTATGCACGAGTAGAACACAAAAGTTGTGGCCGATGATTTGTCAATTTGCTTGCCGCTACTAGTCTTATTCTTTTCCGGCGGTATCGTGGGATAAAGCGGCCCGGACCGACTTTACACGTACGCTTACGTGAGACTGATTCCACCGACAGACATGCACACCGTGCATAAAGGTGGCTAGCGGGTGTCTGTCTCTCCTAATCTAGTCGGATTGGATTTGATGAAAAGGGTCCTTATGAAGGGTAAATAGCTTTGGCATATCATCGTTGTGGCTGTCACGTAGGTAAGAAGGCGTTATTGCTAGAAACCCAAATCAGCCACGTAAAACTTGCAACAACAATTAGAGGACGTCTAACTTGTTTTTGCAGGGTTTGACATGTGATGTGATATGGCCAAAGTTGTGATGTTGCATGTATGATGTATGAGATGATCATGTTATTGTAATAGGTTTCACGACTTGCATGTCGATGAGTATGACAACCGACAGGAGCCATAGGAGTTGTCTTAATTTATTGTATGAGATGCAACGTCATGTGCTTACTACTTTTACTTCATTGCTAACGGTTAGCTATAGTAGTAGTGATAGTAGTAGTTGGCGTGATGACTTCACGGAGACACGACGATGGATATCATGATGATGGAGATCATGGTGTCACGCCGGTGACGATGATGATCATGCGATGCCTGAAGATGGAGATCGAAAGGGCAAAGATGATAATGGCCATATCATGTCACTATATGATTGCATTGTGATGTTTATCATGTTTTTCATCTTATTGCTTAGAACGACGGTAGCATAATAAGATGATCCCTCTTAAAATTTCTAGAACGTATTCCCCTAAGTGTGCACGCTCTCGAAGCACCACTTGATGATCGGGTGTGATAGATTCTAACGTTTGCATACAACGGGTGTAAGCCAGATTTACACACGCGAAACACCTAGGTTGACTCGACGAGCTTAGCATGTACAGACATGACCTCGAATACAAGAGACCGAAAGGTCGAACATGAGTCGTATGGTTGAATACGATCAACATGAAGTTGCTCACCATGGTGACTAGTCCGTCTCACGTGATGATCGGACACGGGTTAGTCAACATGGATCATGTATCACTTAGATGACTAGAGGGATGTCGATTTAAGTGGGAGTTCATACTTAATTTGATTAAATGAACTTAATTGTCATGAACTTAGTCTAAGAGGTTTGTCTTTATAAATATTGTAGATGGCCAACGTCAATCTCAATTTCAACGCATTCCTAGAGAAAAACAAGCTGAAAGATGATGGTAGCAACTATGCGGACTGGGTTCGTAACTTGAAGCTCATCCTTGAAGCAGCTAAAAAGGCTTATGTCCTTGATGCGCCGCTAGGTGACCCTCCCGCTCCCGCAGCAGCCCAGGATATTCTGAATGTCTGGCAAACGCGGAGTGATGACTACTCTCTGGTTAGGTGTGGCATGTTATACAGTTTAGAAACGGGGCTCCAAAGGCGTTTTGAGCAACACGGGGCATATGAGATGTTCCAGGAGCTGAAGCTAGTTTTTCAAGCTCATGCCCGTGTCGAGAGATATGAAGTCTCCGACAAGTTCTTTAGCTGTAAGATGGAGGAGAACAGTTCTGTCAGTGAGCACATACTCAAAATGTCTGGGTTACACGGTCGTCTGACTTCACTTGGAGTCGAACTTCCGGATGATGCTATAATTGACAGAATCCTCCAGTCTCTCCCACCAAGCTACAAAGGCTTTGTGCTTAACTACAACATGCAAGGGATGGAGAAGACCATTCCCGAGTTGTACTCGATGCTCAAGTCTGCAGAAGTAGAAATCAAGAAAGAGCATCAAGTGTTGATGGTCAACAAGACCACTAGTTTCAAGAAAGGCAAGGGTAAGAAGAACTTCAAGAAAGACGGCAAAGCTGTTGCCGCGCCCGGTAAGCCAGATGCCGGGAAGAAGAAAAAGAATGGACCCAAGCCTGAGACTGAGTGCTTCTATTGCAAAGGAAAAGGTCACTGGAAGCGGAACTGCCCCAAATACTTAGCGGACAAGAAGGCCAACAACGTTAAAGGTATATGAGATATACATGTTATTGATGTGTACCTTACCAGCGCTCGTAGTAGCTCCTGGGTATTTGATACCGGTGCTGTTGCTCACATTTGCAAATCAAAGCAGGAACTGCGGAATAAGCGGAGACTGGCCAAGGACGAGGTGACGATGCGCGTCGGGAATGGTTCAAAGGTCGATGTGATCGCCGTCGGCACGCTACCTCTACAGCTACCATCGGGATTAGTTGTAAACCTTAGTAATTGTTATTTAGTACCAGCTTTAAGCATGAACATTGTATCAGGGTCTTGCTTAATGCGAGACGGCTACTCATTTAAGTCAGAGAATAATGGTTGTTCTATTTATATGAGTGATATGATTTATGGTCATGCTCCGCTGGTGAATGGTTTATTCTTGATGAATCTCGATCGTGATGTTACACATATTCATAGTGTGAGTACCAAAAGATGTAAAGTTGATAATGATAGTCCCACATACTTGTGGCACTGCCGCCTTGGTCATATCGGTGTTAAGCGCATGAAGAAGCTCCATACTGATGGACTATTAGAGTCTCTTGACTTTGAATCATTTGACACATGCAAACCGTGCCTCATGGGCAAGATGACTAAGATTCCATTCTCAGGAATAATGGAGAGAGCAACCGACTTATTGGAAATAATACATACTGATGTGTGTGGTCCAATGAACGTTGAAGCTCGCGGTGGTTATCGTTATGTTCTCACTCTCACCAATGATTTGAGTAGGTATGGGTATATCTACTAGATGAAGCACAAATCTGAGACGTTTGAAAAGTTCAAGGAATTTCAGAGTGAGGTTGAGAATCAACGTGACAGAAAAATTAAATGTTTACGATCTGATCGTGGAGGAGAATATTTGAGTCACGAGTTTGGCACACACCTAAGGAAGTGTGGAATCGTTTCACAACTGACGCCGCCTGGCACACCGCAACGCAACGGAGTGTCTGAACGTCGTAACCGCACTTTATTAGATATGGTATGATCTATGATGTCTCTTACCGACTTACCGCTATCATTTTGGGGATACACATTAGAAACTGCAGCATTCACTTTAAATAGGGCACCGTCTAAATCCGTTGAGACGACACCGTATGAACTATGGTTTCGCAAGAAACCTAAGTTGTCGTTTCTTAAAGTTTGGGGCTGTGATGCTTATGTGAAGAAACTTCAACCAGAAAAGCTCAAACCCAAAGCGGAGAAATGCGTATTCATAGGATACCCTAAGGAAACTATTGGGTATACCGTGACAGCCCGATGCCGACGCTCTAGAAGATCCGCCCTTTTTTATTCGTTGTCGCATTGTGTTTTATTTGTGTTTGTTGCATTCATCACGCATCATGCATCATCTCCTTCATCTCTGGTGTGATTGTTCCCGTGTTGTGTTCATTTGTTTTTCCCTCTTCTCCTAGCCACTCCTTGATCCTCTTTGATTTCCATTTGCCTTCATTCATTTGAGCTGCAAATGTAGTGCTCAAATAAATGATTCGGTTGAGCCCATAAATAATATCTATTGTATAGGGTCACCATCTAAAATCTCAGTCCTTTTGGGGTTGGTTTGGTTATGGTTTATAATTTAGGCAAGCTTGATATATATTCAAACTCGTCCGAATTTATATTCTGTAAAAATCCCCAAACCAATTTTATTAAATCCTCCCTATTTTTCTGGCTCCGGGAAAATATATCTCTTGTTGGAATTCCAACTACAACCATTGTTTTATTTCTTTGCAAGTTGTTGTAACAGAAATAAAATTAAAAGGTTAAGAAAGAGAGAGAGAGAGAAGCCCTGCCTGTAACCCAGTGGCCCAAGGCCCAATCGGGCTCCCTCCAACCCTAGCGCAGGGAGAGCGTCGCTCGTCTCCCTTCCTCCCTTCTAGCGCCGTCACACGGAGAGCAGCGCTAGCCCGACCCCACCTCAGTCTTGTCCTCGATCCCTCTTCCCTTCCTCCCGACAACACCGCTTCCTCCCCCCGTTCATTCTCCTTCCTCCCGATCCCCTCCTCGGGAACCCCCCAGTCCCGATTCCCGTCTCCCATCTCCCTCTCCACCTCGCTCGCGGCCAGGGAGGAGCTCCCCTGCCCGAGCCGTCCGTCATTCCGCCAGCGACCTCGACTCGGTCGCCGCCCCGCCCCAAGCGTGTCCTCCTGTCGTCCTCGAGGACTCCTCCTCCCCCTTCGTGTCGTGGCGCCGCAGCCACTAGCTCCAGCCACCGCGGCCCCACGCCGGAGCTTGCCCCGCCGCCTGCTGCAGAGAGTCGTCGCCCGCAGCTCTGAGCCGAGCTTGCTGCTGCACCATGCCCGCCGCCATGTCCCGCCAGTAGGAGCTCGCGCGCCTTCGTGCCTCCTCCGTGCATGCGCCTCCTTGCCCTGCTCTCTGGCAACCGCTCTCTCTGCTCACCTCGGGCACCCCTGCCCAAGTGCCACCGCGGCTCCCGTGAGCACTATCTGCGCAGTTCTCTGTCAAGCTTTACAACCAGTTCATTTTGCCCTTTGGAAGTTGTTTGCCTGAAGCCTCGTGGGGAGTTTTGTTGTGGAGAACGTCAAGTTCTCTGCGTGAGACCAGTACCCCTCGGTTACGACAAGATCGAATGCATGGATGGAAGCCTTGCAAGACCCGAACCTCTAAGACCGTCTTCAAGTTAGCTGGAACCACTACTTCCACCACGACTGAATGGACAACAGACTCATCAAGTTCTTCGCCGAGACCCGAGTTTGACTACCGTCACCGAAGACCGAGAACCACGACGCCGAGCGAACGACTACCGTCGACGAGACCGGAGTACCCGACTTCCACTACTTCCACGATGACCACGACGACAACTACGTCCACGACGTCCACGACGAGCGTTGTTACCCTGTTGGGGAACGTCGCATGGGAAACAAAAATTTTCCTACGCGCACGAAGACCTATCATGGTGATGTCCATCTACGAGAGGGGATGAGTGATCTACGTACCCTTGTAGATCGTACAACAGAAGCGTTAGAGAACGCGGTTGATGTAGTGGAACGTCCTCACGTCCCTCGATCCGCCCCACGAACAATCCCGCGATCAGTCCCACGATCTAGTACCGAACGGACGGCACCTCCGCGTTCAGCACACGTACAGCTCGACGATGATCTCGGCCTTCTTGATCCAGCAAGATAGACGGAGAGGTAGAAGAGTTCTCCGACAGCGTGATGGCGCTCCGGAGGTTGGTGATGACCTTGTCTCAGCAGGGCTCCGCCCGAGCTCCGCAGAAACGCGATCTAGAGGAAAAACCGTGGAGGTATGTGGTCGGGCAGCCGTGAGAAAGTCGTCTCAAATCAGCCCTAATTGCTCCATATATATAGGAGGAGGGAGGGGGGCCTTGCCTTGGGGTCCAAGGACCCCCCAAGGAGTCGGCCGAGCCAAGGGGGGGAGGACTCCCTCCCAAACCGAGTTGGACTTGGTTTGGTGGGAGGAGTCCCCCTCCCTTCCCACCCCCTTCCTTTTTTTTTCCTTTCCTCTTGATTTTTCTTCTCTTGGCGCATTGGGCACTTGTGGGCTGTCCCACCAGCCCACTAAGGGCTGGTGTGGCTCCCCCAATGCCTATGGGCTTCCCCGGGGTGGGTTGCCCCCCCGGTGAACTCCCGGAACCCATTCGTCATTCCCGGTACATTCCCGGTAACTCCGAAAACCTTTCGGTAATCAAATTAGGTCATCCTATATATCAATCTTCGTTTCCGGACCATTCCGGAAACCCTCGTGACGTCCATGATCTCATCCGGGACTCCGAACAACATTCGGTAACCAACCATATAACTCAAATACGCATAAAACAACGTCGAACCTTAAGTGTGCAGACCCTGCGGGTTCGAGAACTATGTAGACATGACCCGAGAGACTCCTCGGTCAATATCCAATAGCGGGACCTGGATGCCCATATTGGATCCTACATATTCTACGAAGATCTTATCGTTTGAACCGCAGTGCCAAGGATTCGTATAATCCCGTATGTCATTCCCTTTGTCCTTCGGTATGTTACTTGCCCGAGATTCGATCGTCAGTATCCGCATACCTATTTCAATCTCGTTTACCGGCAAGTCTCTTTACTCGTTCCGCAATACAAGATCCCGCAACTTACACTAAGTTACATTGCTTGCAAGGCTTGTGTGTGATGTTGTATTACCGAGTGGGCCCCGAGATACCTCTCCGTCACACGGAGTGACAAATCCCAGTCTTGATCCATACTAACTCAACTAACACCTTCGGAGATACCTGTAGAGCATCTTTATAGTCACCCAGTTACGTTGCGACGTTTGATACACACAAAGCATTCCTCCGGTGTCAGTGAGTTATATGATCTCATGGTCATAGGAATAAATACTTGACACGTAGAAAACAGTAGCAACAAAATGACACGATCAACATGCTACATCTATTAGTTTGGGTCTAGTCCATCACGTGATTCTCCCAATGACGTGATCCAGTTATCAAGCAACAACACCTTGTTCATAATCAGAAGACACTGACTATCATTGATCAACTGGCTAGCCAACTAGAGGCATGCTAGGGACGGTGTTTTGTCTATGTATCCACACATGTAAATGAGTCTTCATTCAATACAATTATAGCATGGATAATAAACTATTATCTTGATACAGGAATTATAGTAATAACTATATCTTATTATTGCCTCTAGGGCATAATTCCAACAGTCTCCCACTTGCACTAGAGTCAATAATCTAGCCCTCACATCACTATGTGAATTACATTGTAATAAATCTAACCTTTGCAGATATTCAGATCCGTGGAAGAGGTTTAGTCAGCGGGTCTGCTACATTCAGATCCGTGTGCACTTTGCATATATTTATGTCCTCTTCCTCGACGTAGTCGCGGATGAGGTTGAAGCGTCGTTTGATGTGTCTGGTCTTCTTGTGAAACCGTGGTTCCTTCGCTAAAGCAATGGCACCAGTGTTGTCACAGAACAAGGTTATTGGATTCAGTGCGCTTGGCACCACTCCAAGATCCGTCATGAACTGCTTCATCCAGACACCCTCCTTAGCCGCCTCCGAGGCAGCCATGTACTCTGCTTCACATGTAGAATCTGCTACGACGCTTTGCTTGGAACTGCACCAGCTTATTGCACCCCCATTAAGAATAAATACGTATCCGGTTTGCGACTTAGAGTCGTCCGGATCTGTGTCAAAGCTTGCATCGACGTAACCTTTTACGGCGAGCTCTTCGTCACCTCCATACACGAGAAACATCTCCTTAGTCCTTTTCAGGTACTTCAGGATATTCTTGACCGCTGTCCAGTGATCCACTCCTGGATTACTCTGGAACCTGCCTGCCATACTTATGGCGAGGCTAACATCTGGTCTAGTGCACAGCATCGCATACATGATAGAACCTATGGCTGAAGCATAGGGGACGGAGCGCATATGCTCTCTATCTTCATCAGTTGCTGGGCACTGAGTCTTACTCAATCTCGTACCTTGTAAAACTGGCAAGAACCCTTTCTTAAACTGTTCCATTTTGAACCTCTTCAAAACTTTATCAAGGTAAGTGCTTTGTGAAAGTCCTATCAGGCGTTTTGATCTATCCCTATAGATCTTAATGCCTAGAATGTAAGCAGCTTCTCCTAGGTCCTTCATAGAGAAACTTTTATTCAAGTAACCTTTTATGCTCTCCAAAAGCTCTACGTTGTTTCCAATCAGTAATATGTCATCCACATATAATATTAGAAACGCCACAGAGCTCCCACTCACTTTCTTGTAAATACAAGATTCTCCAACCACTTGTATAAACCCAAATGCTTTGATCACCTCATCAAAGCGTTTGTTCCAACTCCGAGATGCTTGCACCAGTCCATAAATGGATCGCTGGAGCTTGCACACCTTGTCAGCATTTTTAGGATCGACAAAACCTTCGGGTTGCATCATATACAACTCTTCCTTAAGGAAACCGTTAAGGAACGCCGTTTTGACATCCATCTGCCAGATTTCATAATCGAAAAATGCAGCTATTGCTAACATGATTCTGACGGACTTAAGCATCGCTACGGGTGAGAAAGTCTCATCGTAGTCAACTCCTGGAACTTGTGAAAAACCCTTTGCCACAAGTCGAGCTTTATAAACGGTCACATTACCGTTAGCGTCCGTCTTCTTCTTAAAGATCCATTTGTTCTGAATAGCCTTGCGGCCCTCAGGCAGTATCTCCAAAGTCCACACTTTGTTCTCATACATGGATCCTATCTCGGATTTCATGGCTTCTAGCCATTTGTTGGAATCTGGGCCCACCATTGCTTCTTCATAATTCGCAGGTTCATTGTTGTCTAACAACATGATTGATAAGACGGGATTACCGTACCACTCTGGAGCAGCGCGTGATCTCGTCGACCTGCGGGGTTCAACAGAAACCTGAACTGGAGTTTCATGATCATCATCATTAACTTCCTCCTCAACCGGCGTCGCAACGACAGAGGTTTCCCCTTGCCCTGCGCCACCATCCAGAGGGATGAGAGGTTCGACAACCTCGTCAAGTTCTATCTTCCTCCCACTCAATTCTCTCGAGAGAAACTCCTTCTCGAGAAAAGCTCCGTTTTTAGCAACAAACACTTTGCCCTCGGATTTGAGATAGAAGGTGTACCCAACTGTCTCTTTTGGGTAACCTATGAAGACGCATTTTTCCGCTTTGGGTTCCAGCTTTTCAGGCTGAAGCTTTTTGACATAAGAATCACATCCCCAAACTTTAAGAAACGACAACTTTAGCCTTTTGCCATACCACAGTTCGTATGGTGTCGTCTCAACGGATTTTGATGGTGCCCTATTTAAAGTGAATGCAGCTGTTTCTAATGCATAACCCCAAAATGATAACGGCAAATCAGTAAGAGACATCATAGATCGCACCATCTCTAACAAAGTACGATTACGACGTTCGGACACACCATTACGCTGTGGTGTTCCAGGCGGTGTTAACTGCTAAACAATTCCACATTGTCTTAAGTGAGCACCAAACTCGAAACTCAGATATTCACCCCCACGATCAGACCGTAGGAACTTGATCTTCTTGTTACGATGATTTTCCACTTCACTCTGAAATTTCTTGAACTTTTCAAATGTTTCAGACTTGTGCTTCATCAAGTAGACATAACCATATCTACTTAAATCGTCAGTGAAGGTGAGAAAATAACGATATCCGTCGCGTGCCTCTACGCTCATTGGACCACACACATCTGTATGTATGATTTCCAACAAGTCACTTGCACGCTCCATTGTTCCGGAGAACGGAGTTTTAGTCATCTTGCCCATGAGGCATGGTTCGCACGTGTCAAGTGAATCAAAGTCAAGTGACTCCAAAAGTCCATCAGCATGGAGTTTCTTCATGCGCTTTACACCAATATGACCCAAACGGCAGTGCCACAAAAATATGGTGCTATCGTTGTTTACTCTAACTCTTTTGGTCTCGATGTTATGTATATGCGTATCGTTATCAAGATTCAATATGAACAATCCTCTCACATTCGGTGCATGACCATAAAAGATGTTACTCATAGAAATTGAACAACCATTATTCTCAGACTTAAAAGAGTAACCGTCTCGCAATAAACAAGATCCAGATATAATGTTCATGCTCAACGCAGGCACTAAATAACAATGATTTAAGTTCATCACTAATCCCGATGGTAGCTGAAGTGACACTGTGCCAATGGCGATTGCATCAACCTTGGAACCGTTTCCTACGCGCATCGTCACTTCGTCTTTCGCCAGCCTTCGTCTATTCCGCAGTTCATGCTTCGAGTTGCAAATGTGAGCAACAGAACCGGTATCAAATACCCAGGCACTACTACGAGAGCCGGTTAAGTACACATCAATAACATGTATATCAAATATACCTGATTTTTCTTTGCCCGCCTTCTTATCTGCCAGATACTTGGGGCAATTGCGCTTCCAGTGACCCATACCCTTGCAATAGAAGCACTCTGTTTCAAGCTTAGGTCCAGCCTTGGGTTTCTTCGGCGGATTGGCAACAGGCTTGCCGCTCTTCTTCGAATTTCCCTTCTTGCCTTTGCCGTTTCTCTTGAAACTAGTGGTCTTGCTCACCATCAACACTTGATGCTCTTTACGGAGTTCAGACTCTGCGACTTTCAGCATCGCAAACAACTCGCCGGGAGACTTGTTCATCCCTTGCATGTTGTAGTTCAACACAAAGCCTTTATAGCTTGGCGGCAGTGATTGAAGGATTCTGTCAGTGATAGCTTCTTGCGGGAGTTCAATCCCCAGTTCAGCTAGACGGTTTGAGTACCCAGACATTTTGAGCACATGTTCACTGACAGACGAGTTTTCCTCCATCTTGCAAGCATAGAATTTATCGGAGGTCTCATACCTCTCGATCCGGGCGTTCTTCTGAAAGATAAACTCCAACTCCTGGAACATCTCAAATGCTCCATGACGCTCAAAGCGGCGTTGAAGTCCCGGTTCTAAACCATACAAGACTGCACATTGAACTATTGAGTAGTCCTCCTTACGTGCTAACCAGGCGTTCTTAACATCCTGATCAGCCGTAGCGGGTGGTTCATCTCCTAGCGCAGCATTAAGGACATAATCCTTCTTCCCAGCTTGTAATATTAGCTTAAGATTACGAGCCCAGTCTACAAAGTTGCTTCCATCATCTTTCAAATTATCTTTCTCTAGGAACGTATTAAAATTCAGGATGACTGTCGCTTGAGCCATGATCTACAACACAAATATATTCAAAGTGGACTTAGACTATGTTCAAGATAATTAGAGTTCAACGTAATCAAATTATATGCTAAACTCCCACTCAAAAAGTACATCTCTCTAGTCATTTGAGTGGTTCATGATCCACTTACACTATCCCAAGTCCGATCATCACGTGAGTTGAGTATAGTTTCAGTGGTAAGCATCCCTATGCTAATCATATCAACTATATGATTCACGATCGACCTTTCGGTCTCATGTGTTCCGAGGCCATGTCTGCACATGCTAGGCTCGTCAAGCTTAACCCGAGTGTTCCGCGTGCGCAACTGTTTTGCACCCGTTGTATGTGAACATTGAGTCTATCACACCCGATCATCACGTGGTGTCTCGAAACGACGAACTGTAGCAACGGTGCACAGTCGGGGAGAACACAATTTCGTCTTGAAATTTTAGTGAGAGATCACCTCATAATGCTACCGTCGTTCTAAGCAAAATAAGGTGCATAAAAGGATTAACATCACATGCAATTCATAAGTGACATGATATGGCCATCATCACGTGCTTCTTGATCTCCATCACCAAAGCACCGGCATGATCTTCTTGTCACCGGCGCCACACCATGATCATCCATCAACGTGTTGCCATCGGGGTTGTCGTGCTACTTATGAAATTACTACTAAAGCTACATCCTAGCAAAATAGTAAACGCATCTGCAAGCACAAACGTTAGTATAAAGACAACCCTATGGCTCCTGCCGGTTGCCGTACCATCGACATGCAAGTCGATATTTCTATTACAACATGATCATCTCATACATCCAATATATCACATCACATCGTTGGCCATATCACATCACAATCATACCCTGCAAAAACAAGTTAGACGTCCTCTAATTTTGTTGTTGCATGTTTTACGTGGTGACCAAGGGTATCTAGTAGGATCGCATCTTACTTACGCAAACACCACAACGGAGATATATGAGTTGCTATTTAACCTCATACAAGGACCTCCTCGGTCAAATCCGATTCAACTAAAGTTGGAGAAACCGTCACTTGCCAGTCATCTTTGAGCAAAGGGGGTTACTCGTAACGATGAAACCAGTCTCTCGTAAGCGTACGAGTAATGTCGGTCCAAGCCGCTTCAATCCAACAATACCGCGGAATCAAGAAAAGACTAAGGAGGGCAGCAAAGCGCACATCACCGCCCACAAAACCTTTTGTGTTCTACTCGAGAAGACATCTACGCATGAACCTAGCTCTGATTCCACTGTTGGGGAACGTCGCATGGGAAACAAAAATTTTCCTACGCGCACGAAGACCTATCATGGTGATGTCCATCTACGAGAGGGGATGAGTGATCTACGTACCCTTGTAGATCGTACAGCAGAAGCGTTAGAGAACGCGGTTGATGTAGTGGAACGTCCTCACGTCCCTCGATCCGCCCCGCGAACAATCCCATGATCAGTCCCACGATCTAGTACCGAATGGACGGCACCTCCGCGTTCAGCACACGTACAGCTCGACGATGATCTCGGCCTTCTTGATCCAGCAAGAGAGACGGAGAGGTAGAAGAGTTCTCCGGCAGCGTGACGGCGCTCCGGAGGTTGGTGATGACCTTGTCTCAGCAGGGCTCCGCCCGAGCTCCGCAGAAACGCGATCTAGAGGAAAAACCGTGGAGGTATGTGGTCGGGCAGCCGTGAGAAAGTCGTCTCAAATCAGCCCTAATTGCTCCATATATATAGGAGGAGGGAGGGGGGACCTTGCCTTGGGGTCCAAGGACCCCCCAAGGAGTCGGCCGAGCCAAGGGGGGGAGGACTCCCCCCCAAACCGAGTTGGACTTAGTTTGGTGGGAGGAGTCCCCCTCCTTCCCACCTCCTTCCTTTTTTTTCCTTTCCTCTTGATTTTTCTTCTCTTGGCGCATTGGGCACTTGTGGGCTATCCCACCAGCCCACTAAGGGCTGGTGTGGCTCCCCCAATGCCTATGGGCTTCCCCGGGGTGGGTTGCCCCCCCGGTGAACTCCCGGAACCCATTCGTCATTCCCGGTACATTCCCGGTAACTCCGAAAACCTTCCAGTAATCAAATTAGGTCATCCTATATATCAATCTTCGTTTCCGAACCATTCCGGAAACCCTCGTGACGTCCATGATCTCATCCGGGACTCCGAACAACATTCGGTAACCAACCATATAACTCAAATACGCATAAAACAACGTCGAACCTTAAGTGTGCAGACCCTGCGGGTTCGAGAACTATGTAGACATGACCCGAGAGACTCCTCGGTCAATATCCAATAGCGGGACCTGGATGCCCATATTGGATCCTACATATCCTACGAAGATCTTATCGTTTGAACCTCAGTGCCAAGGATTCGTATAATCCCGTATGTCATTCCCTTTGTCCTTCGGTATGTTACTTGCCCGAGATTCGATCGTCAGTATCCGCATACCTATTTCAATCTCGTTTACCGGCAAGTCTCTTTACTCGTTCCGCAATACAAGATCCCGCAACTTACACTAAGTTACATTGCTTGCAAGGCTTGTGTGTGATGTTGTATTACCGAGTGGGCCCCGAGATACCTCTCCGTCACACGGAGTGACAAATCCCAGTCTTGATCCATACTAACTCAACTAACACCTTCGGAGATACCTGTAGAGCATCTTTATAGTCACCCAGTTACGTTGCGACGTTTGATACACACAAAGCATTCCTCCGGTGTCAGTGAGTTATATGATCTCATGGTCATAGGAATAAATACTTGACACGTAGAAAACAGTAGCAACAAAATGACACGATCAACATGCTACGTCTATTAGTTTGGGTCTAGTCCATCACGTGATTCTCCCAATGACGTGATCCAGTTATCAAGCAACAACACCTTGTTCATAATCAGAAGACACTGACTATCATTGATCAACTGGCTAGCCAACTAGAGGCATGCTAGGCACGGTGTTTTGTCTATGTATCCACACATGTAAATGAGTCTTCATTTAATACAATTATAGCATGGATAATAAACTATTATCTTGATACAGGAATTATAATAATAACTATATCTTATTATTGCCTCTAGGGCATAATTCCAACATACCTGAGCATGCGTCGAAGGTATACCGTGAGAACGTGTCGTGTAACGAATGCTTGTGTTGTATGAGTTGAATGTATGTTGCACCGTATGTATTGCCGTTGCACGTGTTCCTCTCGTTGAGCCCCGACACATGGGAACCCAGTAACCGAGATCACCCCATGTTTATTTACCGTTCCTGCACACGCTCCCTATTCGTTGGCACGTTATCTCGATGAGTTATCGCGATAGGAACGTTGCCGTGGCATCGTTTCCGTTTTGCCGCCATGGTTCCCCTTTCGCTCGCCGTGGCGACACCTGCTTTTTCCCTCCTTGTCGTGATGTGTTGAACTTGCACGCATGAGGCATTCATGGCATATATATATCTGTGCTGCATGTTCTTGTGCCGTAGCTCCGTTCTATGTTCCGCGAGTTAAACCGTCTAGGATGTCATGTAGGATCATCGCTACACCCTTGCCATGTTAACAACAATTAAATATTGCGGTGTAAATAAACTAGAGTGAATTAAATAATTAATCGTGGAGTTTCGTCGATATGTAACCCGTTGCATATCGAGCTTCATTTAATGTGTAGTGTTTGTGTGAGGTGAATTGCCATGTCATCCCTTGCATTTTGATCTAATCATACATCATGGTAGGTTTTGCATCATGTTGTGCATCGTGTGGTGAATATTGTGTTGATGTTTGTTTCCGGTTTGTTCTGTCTCGATAGAGTTCCGCAAGCGTGTCGGAATGTGAGGACCCGTTCGGCTACGTTGGTTTGCCGACTCCACCGAGTTATTCTTCTTCCAAGCGGGATCTCATGCAAGATGATCATTTCCCCAGATACCATTACTATCATTGACATGCTAGTTTTATCGCTTCTATCGATTATGTCTCGTTGCCTACCACCTGTTAAATATCAGCCTCTCAACAATGCCATGATTACCTTCAACCTGTTCGACCTAGCAAACCACTGATTGGCTATGTTACTGCTTGCTTAACCCTGTCGATAGCGTTGCTAGTTGCAGGTGCAGATGCTTCCATGCGAAAGCATGGGTTCCTTGTTATATCACCATATTAATGCTATTTAACTTAATGGACCTATATATTTGGTAAAAGGTGGAAGGCTCGGCCTTTTCTAGCCTGGTGTTTTGTTCCACCTTTGCCCCCTTAGTTTCGGCTACCGGTGTTATGTTCCATAAATGAGCGCTCCTAACACGATCGGGGTTGTTATGGGGACCCCTTTGATAATTCGTTTTAGATTAAAGCTGGTTTGGCAAGGCTCAACTTTGGTACTACATTTGCCTAATAACTAATGAACTGCATAGGGAGTAATTAAAACGAGGATAATTTAATCAACCCCCGGGCCAGTGCTCCTCATGAGTGTTGGCCCCACTTGAGCGATGTCCGGCGCCCATCTGGTCACCCGGAGGTTTAGCGATCCTGACGTCTAGCTCATCCGTCGTGTCCTGAGAACGAGGTACGCGACGCCTATCGGGATCGTCGACACGTCGGGCGGCCTTGCTGGATTAGTTTTACCTTTGACGAGATATCTTTTGCATCGGGATTCCGGTGATGCTTTGGGTAATCTCAGAGTTGAGGTTTTCCACTAGGGAATCCGACGAGATCGCGAGCTTCGTGATTGAGGATTTCTATGCGGCTTGTGGTAATTTGTGATGGACTAGTTGGAGCACCCCTGCAGGGTTAAATCTTTCAGAAAGCCGTGCCCGCGGTTATGTGGCAACGTGGAAACTTTGTTTAACACTGGTTCTAGATAACTTGAAGTTAACTTAATTAAAATGTGCCAACTGTGTGCGTAACCGTGACTGACTCTTTCGTGAGCTCCTTCTTCGATCGAGGACACGGTGGGGTTATGTCTGACGTAGGTAGGTGTTCAAGATCATTCATTTGATCATCAGTAGCTCACGTCCGTTATGCGTAGATCTTCCCCCCTTTTTATTTCTTATACTCGTAAGTTAGCCACCAAATATATGCTTAGCCGCTGCTGCAACCTCACCACTTAACCTTACCTCACCCATTAATTTTGCTAGTCTTGATACCTTTGGAAATGAGATTGCTGAGTCCCCTGTGGCTCACAGATTACTACAACACTAGTTGCAGGTACATGTAAAGGTTACTTGACGCGAGCGCGTTGATTGTGCATTTGGAGTTGCTTCTTCTTCTTCTTCATCGATCTAGGATGGGTTCCAGGCCGGCAGCCTGGGATAGCAAGGATGGACGTCATTCTTCTTTTGTCATTTGTTTTTGTCCGTTGTCGGACCCTGCTCTTACTCTTGATGAATATGTAATGTACTGATGTGACTCTGATGTAGCTTGTGGCGAGTGTAAGCCAACTCTTTATATATCTCTTCCTTTTAGTACATGTACTTGTAACGATATCCATTCTTGCAACACGACGAGATGCGCTTCTATCCCTGACGAGGCCCTCGTTCCAAATTGAGGATAGGGTCGCATCTTGGGCGTGACAAGTTGGTATCAGAGCAGTACCGACCTAGGAGCCCCCTTGATTGATCGAACTTGGCCGAGTCGAGTCTAGTGAAAAACTACTTTGGGTCTAGTTATATATCGGAGAGTAGGATTCTTTTTTCTCCTCTTCTATGCTCCAGTGAGGAATCTTGACGTAATAATTTAATTCTACTCCTCTTCTCACTCAAATTTTTTTAGGATCACGCGGATATTTTTGGAATCTATATGATGCCGATGTGACGGAGTTCTGTCTTGGTGCCTCCTATCTGCTCTAAGTCTCAGGGGAGTTGAGCTCCAGGGGATTCTTGAGCACATCGTTATCATTCAGATTTCTTAGTATCTCAGAACGAAGGATGTTCGTAATTGCTTCAATACTAGTAGTGGCGAGATAACCCCGATGTCCCGAGTACTGGTGCAGATTGTTCGGGAGTACTGCCATACTTTGTATCATTGTGATCACGAGGGTCTGTTGTAGATGAAGGTCCAAGATTCTGGTTGTGTGTTGACGGATGTGATACAGGTGACGGGTTAGTATAGGAGTTGTGTGAATATTACTCCTTCTATCCGTGTACCAGATTGCATGACCAGATATGTGGGGAATTCATAGGTGGGAATTCAAGTAGTTGCTTATAGGACAATCTTCCAACAAATGCATGATGTTAGGTTGGGGTTCGACATCTAGTGGATTCGTTTGTTCACGGTCGACTTACAGCGGTACACGTTGTGTCTTAAAGAGTCCTTGTTGCTTTCTACGACTCGGGGACACTTCGTATGTCGGGTGCACTGCCTTGCACTTGATGGCTACTGTAAAATCGAGCCCGTGCGATCCTGTCCACGAAAATATCGGACAAAATCTTTCTCATGTGTTTGTTCTGGCTTGTTTCATAAGCCTCACCCCTTTGTTTTGTTTTAATATGGTAATTCAAGTTGCTTCGATGTCAAGTGCTGATTTCAGATCTTTCCTAAGAGGTGTTCTCATATTTTTTTATGTGAGAATGCAAATTCTTTTGTTCGTTCAATTGTATTATCAATTCCTGTTAACCAGAGTCATCATATCAATTCCATTTAACCGGTGTGCTTCTCTTCAAGTGTAGTCTATCCTCTCTAATTTCGCAAGATCGTTCTCTCATTTCATCCGGAGTTCATCTCATCTGTCCCAAGTTGTCTTTGTTTTTCCCCACCCTCCCGCCCTTTTTCTTAGTGATTCAATTTTCATCCAAGAGTTTTCTTTTCATTGTGCTTCCACTATGTGTTCTTTTTTCTCTTACCCGGTGATTCGTTGTGAAGAGTCTCAGGAGCTTCGTGTTCATCTTGATTCAATCTTGTCATCTTTCCCGGTGAATTCGATTTAATTATCCGTGTTCATTCTATCCTATTCATCCTTGTAATTTTTTACCCATGTTGGAAATTCTCATGAGTCTTCTTATTGTCATTTCTCTCTATTCCATCCGGAGTGCTGAAGTTATCTCAGAGGTTCTTGTTTCCAATCCTTTTAATTATTTTGAGGTGCTCAACCTCACCTAGTTTTCATTTGTACCGGTGCAATATCCCTCTTCTAAGCAGTCTTTTCAACGGTGGTTTCTTTGAGTGGGCCCATAACCCACAGGGTTTTCCCAGGATCTTTTAGCTCTTGTAATCTTTCGGAGATCTCTAATTCTTTTCAACTATGACGTAAGTATGATTTTCATGACTCATATTCCTTCTTCAAGATCGCTTCAAACTTATTTGTCGTCATTGGCTAAATTTTTCCTTGTTCTTATTCCGGAGTGTCTCAGTATTCTTGGTGTTGTTTCTCGTCATCATTCTCAGCTTGCAAATTCGAAGGAGTGTTTCTCTCAAATCTTGCTCCATTCTTCTGAAGATTGTCATCTCAGCTTCGTGTTATCCTCTCAACTGTTTCTATCGTGAGTAATCCCTTTCTTGCTATCCGGTGCAGTTCTGAGTTGTTTTTATTTCTCGTTCCTCTGAAGGCCATCATTTTAGAAGATTCTTCGTTCTCAGCTTTCAACTTTCATCCTCAATTCTTCTCCTTTGTTGTCTCTTCGTTCGTCTCTCGATTATCCGGTGCCTTGTTCAAGTTTTCTCTCAGGTGGCTCATGAGCTCTTCATTCTCATGTTTCTCCATTAATTCGTGGTGTTCCCATTAAATTGTGAATTCTTACCGGTGCTCCCTTCAATTGTTGCCTCAAATGGTGCTCTTCTCTCTGTCTCTTCAAGATTCTTTCAAGAGTAATAAGTTGTATGCTAGATCCGTTGCTTGTCATCAATTTAGTTTGATGAAGGATAAGCATGACATAATTCTTACTCCTGTTTCATAATGATTTCAATTCTTCTTCCGGAGTGGCTCATGATATCAATTCCTTTTTCTCAACTGTTATTATCTTTTCTTTTCCGGAGTTCCAAGTTTTCACAAGAATCTCTTTGTGAGGCTTCATCTAAATCTTGGCAAGGTCATAATCTTATTCTTTCCTACCTTCATATCGTTGCATCATTCATTTGTATACGGAGGTCCTTCTTGGGGGTTCTTCAAGTATGTGATTTTTCTCAAGTGTTCTTCAAGATTATTATTGGAGAACCTCAAATTTTCTACTCTTGCATTTCCAAGTGCATTTGTTATTCCTTTATCCTTTGAGGTGGTATTATATCATTCTTGTTAGTGTAGGAGTTTTGAAAATATTTCCTTTCAAGAATAAGATAATTAAATCCACCAATTCTATGATCATGAGATATTTTTCAACCCATGATTTCTTCATTGAGCTATCTTGGTTTGGATTCACCTAAAGCTTTTCCTATGGTTTGTGCTATCATGGTGCTTGTCATTAATCCCAGTTCTCAATGCACCCTCTTGGTGTAAGAAGTGTCCATTTCTTGTTGCTCCCAAGCTATCCTTGTTTCTTTTAGTGGTTGGTTGTCACCTCATATTTGTTGAGATGATTTTCATAAGCCCACTACTATCTTGTTCTTTTCATTGTTGGTTTTCCAACTACTATGTCAATTCTCTGTCCGGAGGCTCTTCAATTCTATTATTCTTTTCTTCATTCTCTTCTTCCGTATGAGCTAGTTCCTATTCTATTGTTCCGGAGGCATCGTGATGTTGCTCTTTTGGGTCTATTATGTTGTTCTATCAAGATCATGTTGTTCCCTTGTTCTATTTAGTTGTTTGTTATGTATATTGTCTATTTCTCTCTTGTTATCGAATTTTTTGTCCCATTTTCCTACCGAAGTGCTGCCGAAATTTTCCGTGAATTCTTGCTTCTTTCCCGTATCATTCCTCATCTCTTTGCAACCTTCAAGGATCGTTGGTTTCACTCGTTTGTCAAAGAAGCGACTAAGTTTTTACCTCTTGTTCTTTCTCATCCCCTCCCCCTTTCATTCTTGGATCTCGGGGCGAGATCCTCTTGTAGTGTAGGAGAGTTGTGACAGCCCGATGCCGACGCTCTAGAAGATCCACCCTTTTTTATTCGTTGTCACATTGTGTTTTATTTTTGTTTGTTGCATTCATCACGCATCATGCATCATCTCCTTCATCTTGTTGGAATTATGCCCTAGAGGCAATAATAAATATAGTTATTATTATAATTCCTGTATCAAGATAATCATTTATTATCCATGCTATAATTGTATTGAATGAAGACTCATTTACATGTGTGGATACATAGACAAAACACTGTCCCTAGCAAGCCTCTAGTTGGCTAGCCAGTTGATCAAAGATAGTCAGTGTCTTCTGATTATGAACAAGGTGTTGTTGCTTGATAACTGGATCACGTCATTAGGAGAATCACGTGATGGACTAGACCCAAACTAATAGACGTAGCATGTTGACCGTGTCATTTTGTTGCTACTGTTTTCTGCGTCTCAAGTATTTGTTCCTATGACCATGAGATCATATAACTCACTAACACCGGAGGAATACTTTGTGTGTATCAAACGTCGCAACGTAACTGGATGACTATAAAGATGCTCTACAGGTATCTCCGAAGGTGTTCGTTGAGTTAGTATGGATCAAGACTGGGATTTGTCACTCCGTGTGACGGAGAGGTATCTCGGGGCCCACTCGGTAATACAACATCACACACAAGCCTTGCAAGCAATGTAACTTAGTGTAAGTTGCGGGATCTTGTATTACGGAACGAGTAAAGAGACTTGCCAGTAAACGAGATTGAAATAGGTATGCGGATACTGACGATCGAATCTCGGGCAAGTAACATACCGAAGGACAAAGGGAATGACATACTGGATTATATGAATCCTTGGCACTGAGGTTCAGACGATAAGATCTTCGTAGAATATGTAGGATCCAATATGGGCATCCAGGTCCCGCTATTGGATATTGACCGAGGAGTCTCTCGGGTCATGTCTACATAGTTCTCGTACCCGCAGGGTCTGGACACTTAAGGTTCGACGTTGTTTTATGCATATTTGAGTTATATGGTTGGTTACCGAATGTTGTTCGGAGTCCCGGATGAGATCATGGACGTCACGAGGGTTTCCGGAATGGTCCGGAAACGAAGATTGATATATAGGATGACCTCATTTGATTACCGAAAGGTTTTCGGAGTTACCGGGAATGTACCGGGAATGACGAATGGGTTCCGGGAGTTCACCGGGGGGGACCCACCCCGGGGAAGCCCATAGGCCTTGAGGGTGGCGCACCAGCCCTTAGTGGGCTGGTGGGACAGCCCAAAACGGTCCTATGCGCATTGGAATAAAAATCAAAGAGAAAAGAAAAAAAAGGAGGAGGTGGGAAAGGAAAGAAGGACTCCACCCACCAAACCAAGTAGGACTCGTTTTGGGGGGGGGGGGGGAGTCCTTCCCCCCTTTGGCTCGGCCGACCCCCTTGGGGCTCCTTGAGCCCCAAGGCAAGGTCCCCCCCTCCCACCTATATATACGGAGGTTTTAGGGTTGATTTGAGACGACTTTTCCACGGCAGCCCGACCACATACCTCCACGGTTTTTCATCTAGATCGCGTTTCTGCGGAGCTCGGGCGGAGCCCTGCTGAGACGAGATCATCACCAACCTCCGGAGCGCCGTCACGCTGCCGGAGAACTCTTCTACCTCTCCGTCTCTCTTGCTGGATCAAGAAGGTCGAGATCATCGTCGAGCTGTACGTGTGCTGAACGCGGAGGTGCCGTCCGTTCGGCACTAGATCGTGGGATTGATCGCGGGATAGTTCGCGGGGCGGATCGAAGGACGTGAGGACGTTCCACTACATCAACCGCGTTCACTAACGCTTCTGCTGTACGGTATACAAGGGTACGTAGATCACTCATCCCCTCTCATAGATGGACATCACCATGATAGGTCTTTGTGCGCGTAGGAAATTTTTTGTTTCCCATGCGACGTTCCCCAACACATCTCTGGTGTGATTTTTCCCGTGTTCTGTTCATTTGTTTTTCCCTCTTCTCCTAGCCACTCCTTGATCCTCTTTGATTTCCCTTTGCCTTCATTCATTTGAGCTGTAGATGTAGTGCTCAAATAAATGATTCGGTTGAGCCCATAAATAATATCTATTGTATAGGGTCACCATCTAAAATCTCAGTCCTTTTGGGGTTGGTTTAGTTATGGTTTATAATTTAGGCAAGCTTGATATATATTCAAACTCGTCCGAATTTATATTCTGTAAAAATCCCCAAACCTATTTTATTAAATCCTCCCTATTTTTCTGGCTTCGGGAAAATATATCTCTTGTTGGAATTCCAACTGCAACCATTGTTTTATTTCTCTGCAAGTTGTTGTAACAGAAATAAAATTAAAAGGTTAAGAAAGAGAGAGAGAGAGAGAAGCCCAGCCTGTAACCCAGCGGCCCAAGGCCCAATCGGGCTCCCTCCAACCCTAGCGCAGGGAGAGCGTTGCTCGTCTCCCTTCCTCCCTTCTAGCGCCGTCACACGGAGAGCAGCGCTAGCCCGACCCCACCTCAGTCTTCTCCTCGATCCCTCCTCCCTTCCTCCTGACAACGCCGCTTCCTCCCCCCGTTCATTCTCCTTCCTCCCGATCCCCTCCTCGGGAACCCCCCAGTCCCGATTCCCGTCTCCCATCTCCCTCCCCACCTCGCTCGCGGCCAGGGAGGAGCTCCCTTGCCCGAGCCGTCCGTCGTTCCGCCAGCGACCTCGACTCGGTCGCCGCCCCGCCCCAAGCGTGTCCTCCTGTCATCCCCGAGGACTCCTCCTCCCCCTTCGCGTCGTGGCGCCGCAGCCACTAGCTCCAGCCACCGCGGCCCCACGCCGGAGCTCGCCCCGCCGCCTGCTGCAGAGAGTCGTCGCCCGCAGCTCTGAGCCGAGCTTGCTGCTGCACCATGCCCGCCGCCATGTCCCGCCAGTAGGAGCTCGCGCGCCTTCGTGCCTCCTCCGTGCATGCGCCTCCTTGCCCTGCTCTCTGGCAACCGCTCTCTCTGCTCACCTCGGGCACCCCTGCCCAAGTGCCACCGCGGCTCCCGTGAGCACTATATGCGCAGTTCTCTGTCAAGCTTTACAACCAGTTCATTTTGCCCTTTGGAAGTTGTTTGCCTGAAGCCTCGTGGGGAGTTTTGTTGTGGAGAACGTCAAGTTCTCTGCGTGAGACCAGTACCCCTCGGTTACGACAAGATCGAATGCATGGACGGAAGCCTTGCTAGACCCGAACCTCTACGACCGTCTTCAAGTTAGCTGGAACCACAACTTCCACCACGACTGAATGGACATCAGACTCATCAAGTTCTTCGCCAAGACCCGAGTTCGACTACCGTCACCGAAGACCGAGAACCACGACGCCGAGCGAACGACTACCGTCGACGAGACCGGAGTACCCCGACTTCCACTACTTCCACGATGACCACGACGACAACTACTTCCACGACGTCCACGACGAGCGTTGTTCCCCTAAACCGAATCGCTCCGATATGCATGCGTCGAAGGTATACCGTGAGAACGTGTCGTGTAACGAATGCTTGTGTTGTATGAGTTGAATGTATGTTGCACCGTATGTATTGCCGTTGCACGTGTTCCTCTCGTTGAGCCCCGACACATGGGAACCCGGTAACCGGGATCACCCCATGTTTATCTACCGTTCCCGCACACGCTCCCTATTTGTTGGCACGTTATCTCGATGAGTTATCAGGATAGGAACGTTGCCCTGGCATCGTTTCCGTTTTGCCGCCATGGTGCCCCTTTCGCTCGCCGTGGCGACACCTGCTTTTTCCCTCCTTGTCATGATGTGTTGAACTTGCACGCATGAGGCATTCATGGCATATATATATCTGTGTTGCATGTTCTTGTGCCGTAGCTCCGTTCTATGTTCCGCGAGATAAACCGTCTAGGATGCCATGTAGGATCATCGCTACACCCTTGCCATGTTAACAACAATTAAATATTGTGGTGTAAATAAACTGGAGTGAATTAAATAATTAATCATGGAGTTTCGTCGATATGCAACCCGTTGCATATCGAGCTTCATTTAATGTGTCGTGTTTGCGTGAGGTGAATTGCATGCCATCCCTTGCATTTTGATCTGATCATACATCATGGTAGGTTTTGCATCATGTTGTGCATCGTGTGGTGAATATTGTGTTGATGTTTGTTTCCGGTTTGTTCCGTCTCGATAGAGTTCCGCAAGCGTGTCGGAATGTGAGGACCCGTTCGACTACGTTGGTTTGCCGACTCCACCGAGTTATTCTTCTTCCAAGCGGGATCTCAGGCAAGATGATCATTTCCCCAGATACCATTACTATCATTGACATGCTAGTTTTATCGCTTCTATCGATTATATCTCGTTGCCTACCACCTGGTAAATATCAGCCTCTCAACAATGCCATGATTACCTTCAACCTGTTCGACCTAGCAAACTGCTTGCTTAACCCTGTCGATAGCGTTGCTAGTTGCAGATGCAGATGCTTCCATGCGAAAGCATGGGTTCCTTGTTATATCACCATATTAATGCTATTTAACTTAATGGACCTATATATTTGGTAAAAGGTGGAAGGCTCGGCCTTTTCTAGCCTGGTGTTTTGTTCCACCTTTGCCCCCTTAGTTTCGGCTAGCAGTGTTATGTTCCATAAATGAGCGCTCCTAACACGATCGGGGTTGTTATGGGGACCCCCTTGATAATTCGTTTTAGATTAAAGCTGGTCTGGCAAGGCCCAACTTTGGTTCTACATTTGCCTAATAACAAATGAACTGCATAGGGAGTAATTAACCCGAGGATAATTTAATCAATCCCCGGGCCAGTGCTCCTCATGAGTGTTGGCCCCACTTGAGCGATGTCCGGTGCCCCTCTGGTCACCCGGAGGTTTAGCGATCCCGACGTCTAGCTCATCCGTCGTGTCGTGAGAACGAGGTACGCGACTCCTATCGGGTCGTCGACACGTTGGGCAGCCTTGCTGGATAAGTTTTACCTTTGACGAGATATCTTGTGCATCGGGATTCCGGTGATGCTTTGGGTAATCTCAGAGTTGAGGTTTTCCACTAGGGAATCCGACGAGATCGCAAGCTTCGTGATTGAGGATTTTTATGCGGCTTGTTGTAATTTGTGATGGACTAGTTGGAGCACCCCTGCAGGGTTAAATCTTTCGGAAAGCCGTGCCCACGGTTATGTGGCAACGTGGAAACTTTGTTTAACACTGGTTCTAGATAACTTGAAGTTAACTTAATTAAAATGTGCCAACTGTGTGCGTAACCGTGACTGTCTCTTTCGTGAGCTCCTTCTCCGATCGAGGACACGGTGGGGTTATGTCTGACGTAGGTAGGTGTTGAGGATCATTCATTTGATCATCTGTAGTTCACGTCCGTTATGCGTAGATCTTCCCCCCTTTTTATTTCTTATACTCGTAAGTTAGCCACCAAATATATGCTTAGCCGCTGCTGCAACCTCACCACTTAACCTTACCTCACCCATTAAGCTTTGCTAGTCTTGATACCTTTGGAAATGAGATTACTGAGTCCCCTGTGGCTCACAGATTACTACAACACCAGTTGCAGGTACATGTAAAGGTTACTTGACGCGAGCGCGTTGATTGTGCATTTGGAGTTGCTTCTTCTTCTTCTTCTTCTTCATCGATCTAGGATGGGTTCCAGGCCGGCGGCCTGGGATAGCAAGGATGGACGTCGTTCTTCTTTTGTCGTTTGTTTTCGTCCGTAGTCGGACCCTGCTCTTACTCCTGATGAATATGTAATGTACTGATGTGACTCTGATTTAGCTTGTGGCGAGTGTAAGCCAACTCTTTATATATCTCTTCTTTTCAGTACATGTACTTGTAACGATATCCATTCTTGCCACACGACGAGATGCGCTTCTATCCCTGACGAGGCCCTCGTGCCAAATTGAGGATAGGGTCGATTGCATGACCATATATTTTGGGAATTCATAGGTGGGAATTCAAGTAGTTACTTATAGGACATTCTTCCAACAAATGCATGATGTTAGGCTGGGGTTCGACATCTAGTGGATTCCTGTCCACGAAAATATCGGACGAAATCTTTCTCATGAGTTTGTTCTGGCTTGTTTCATAAGCCTCACCCTTTGTTTTGTTGATTATGGTAATTCAAGTTGCTTCGATGTCAAGTGGTGATTTCAGATCTTTCCAAGAGGTGTTCTCATATTTTTATGCGAGTCCTAATCCTTTGGCGTAATCAATTGTCGTATCATTCTTGTCAACCGGACTCGTCGTATCAATTCCATTCAACCGGTGTGCTTCTGTGCAACTGAATTCAATCTTCTCCAGTTGTTCAGATCATTCTCTCATTTTATTCTGGAGTTCATCTCATCTGTCCCAAGTTGTCTTTGTTTTTCCCCACCCTCCCGCCCTTTTTTCTCAGTGATTCAATTTTCATCCAAGAGTTTTTCTTTTCATTGTGCTTCCACTGTCTGTTCTTTTCTCTCTTACCAGGTGATTCATTGTGAAGATTCTCACGAGCTTCGTGTTCATATTTATTCATTCTTGTCATCTTTAACGGTGAATTCAATTGAGTTATCTGTATCATCGTATCCTTTTTCATCCTTGTAAATTCTTTCCTATGTTGGAGATTGTTATCAACCTATCTTGTTATTCTTTCATCTATGTTCCATTCGGAGTGTTGAAGATATCTCAGAAGTTTCGTGTTTTCAATTCGTGAATTATTTCGGGGTGCTAACCTCATCTAATTTTCTTATTCCGGTGCAATATCTCTCGTTCTAGCAATTGTTTCAACGGTGGTTTCTTTGAGTGGGCCCATAACCCACAGGTTTTTCCCAGGATCTTATATGTCTCTTCTAATCTTTTCGGAGATATCTAAATCTTTTCAACTATGACGTAAGTATGATTTCCATCAGTCATATTACTTCTTCAAGTTCTATTTGAATTAATTCTCATATTGGCTCAACATTTCATTATTCTTTATTCCGGAGTGTCTCATTAATTCTTGGTGGTGTTCTTCTCATCATTCTCTTCTTTCAAGACCGAAGGAGTGTTTCTCTCGAATCTTGGTCCATTCTCTTGGAGATTCATCATTTCAGCTTGGTGTCGTCATCTTATTTGTTCCAATCATGAGTAATCCCTTTCTGGCTATCCGGTGCTTCTCTGAGTTGTTTTTATTTCTCGTCCTCCCAAGGCCATCATTTTAGAAGATTCTTCGTTCTCAACTTTCATCTTTCATTCTCAATTCTTCTCAATTGTTGTCTCTTCGTTCGTCTCTCGTTTATCCGGTGCCTTGTTCAAGTTTTCTCTCAGGTGGCTCATGAGCTCTTCATTCTCATGTTTCTCCATTAATTCTTAGTATTTCCATTAATTGGAATTCTTACCGGTGCTTTCTTCAATTATGCTTCAAGTGGTGCTTATCTCTCTGTCTCTTCAAGATTCTTTCAAGAGGAATAAGTTGTATGCTAAATTCGTTGCTTGTCATCAATTTAATTTGATGAAGGATAAGCATAACTTAATTCTTATTCTTGTTCATAGTAATCTGAATTCTTCTCCCGGAGTGGCTCATGAAATCAATTCTTTTTCTCAAGTGCTTATCTTTCTTTGCCGGAGTTCCAAGTTTTGTCAAGTATCTCTTTGTGAGGCTTCATCTAAATCTTGGCAGGTCATAATCATATTCTTTTCTACCTTCATATCATTGCTTCATTCATTTGTATACGGAGGTCCTTCATGGTGATTCTTCAAGGTTTAAATCCATTCTCAAGTGTTCTTCAAGAATCTTATTGGAGAACCTCAAGTTTTTCTTCTCTTGCATTTCCAAGTGCATTTGTTCTTCATTTTCCTTTGAGATGGTATTATAGCATTCTTGTTAGTGTAGGAGCCTCGAAGAGTTTTCCTTTCAACAATGAGATAATTAAATCCACCAATCCTTTGATCATGAGATTATTCTTAACTCATGATTTCTTCATTGAGCTATCTTGGTTTGGATTTCACCTAAAGCTTTTCCTATGGATTGTGCTATCATGGTGCTTGTCATTAATCCAAGTTCTCAATGTATCCTCTTGGTGTAAGAAATTGTTCATATCTTGCTTCTCCCAATCAATCCTTGTTTCTGTTAGTGGCTGGTTGTCACTTCATTAGTTTGAAAAGGTTTCCATAAGCCCACTTCTATCTTGTTCTTTTCGTTGTTGTTTTCCCACAACTTTGTTCAATTCTCCTTGCAAGGATGCTTGCCAAGTTCATTTGAGTTAGTAGTTGTCATTCTCTCTTCATTCTCTTCTTCCGTATGAGCTAGTTCATATTCTCTTGTTCCGGAGGCATTGTGATGTTGCTCTTTTGGGTCTATCATGTTGTTCTATCAAGATCTTGGTGTTCCCTTGCTCTATTTAGTTGTTTGTTATGAATATTGGGTAATTCTCTCTCCTTTTCGAATTTTTTGTCCCATTTTCCTACCGAAGTGCTGTCGAATTTTTTCCGTGAATTCTTGCTTCTTTCTCATATCATTCCTCATCTCTTTGCAACCTTCAAGGATCGTTGGTTTCACTCGTTTGTCAAAGAAGCGACTAAGTTTTTATCTCTTGTTCTTTCTCATCCTCTCCCCCTTTCATTCTTGGATCTCGGGGCGAGATCCTCTTGTAGTGTAGGAGAGTTGTGACAGCCCGATGCTGACGTTCCAGAAGATTCCCTTTCCTTTCCATTTTCGTCGTGTGTCTGTTTTATTTTGTCGCATCATCATCGCATCATTCGCATCATCTGCATTGCATCAGCATCTCCGTTGCCGCCAGTTTTCAAACGTTGCATCCGTTGTTAGTTGCCGGTTAATGTCATTGTTCGTTCCGAGCCTGACCGCACACGCACGCGCCCGTGGCACCGTCGTAACCTTGTTTTTAAAGCGTGTATAAAACTTTCTCCGATTGAGCTGGAATTTGTCGTGCGGTATTATTTTTATATAGGTAGGCCGCCTGTCGAATTTCGTCGCGATCGGAGACTGTCTGGTACCCGAACGGTCGACCGTAGCGGCACCGTATTCGGGCTACCGTCGGACGTTTGTCGGTGTTTTAAAATTTGTTGCCGCGCCGCCCGTTTTCCCTCTCGTCTCCGGATACCCCCTCTACACGGCCGCGTACCCGTACCCGCGTTCGGAATCGTCTGAATCCGACCGCACGGTTGGATCCGGAACGAAATTCCGGCTAACCTAGCCCTCCATTTGTCTATATATAGCCCCTCCTATTATTTTTAGACAGCCCCCTCTCTCTCCTCCTCGATTTCCGTGCCAACCCCCGAAACCCTAATCCTCCAGCAGCCTCCTCCCACCTCCTCGCGCCGCCGGGCCCGCGAGCCCGCGGCTGGCCCGCCGGGTCCGAACCGCCGCCGCCGCCGCCTCGCCCGTTCCTCCCGCAGCTTTCGAGCAGCTTGTGCTCCCGTGCCCCTATGCTCGCCGCCCATGGCCGTCTCGGCTTCGCCGGAGCCCCTCGCCGTTCGCCGCCCCGGCTGGAGTGGCTCGCCGGAGCCGGCCAGGACAGCCCACCGGACCGCCTCCTCTCCTCCCTTTCTTTGCTGGTCTCCCTCTCTCACCTCCCGCTCTCTCTCCCCGCAGGAACCAGGACGCCGGCGATCTCCTCGCCCGGCCACCGCCTCGCGCCGCCGCCGGCGGGAATGGAAAGGGCTCCCTCGGATCCACCCGGATCTACAAGCTCCGGTTCCCTCCACGCCTCGGCCGGAGGCGCCCGCCGCCAGGATCCGCCGCTGTCAACCGCGAGGACCTCGGTCCCGTGCGGGAGGACGACGGTCGACCTGCGGCCGAGCGCAACGCTCGCCTGGCCCCCCTCGCCCGCCTGGGCCATCCCCCGCTGCGGCCCAGCAACCGGCCTAGGCCAGCTCCTTCGGCCTCCCTTCCTCGGCCCAGCGCGTCACCTCCCCTCGGCCCATCTCACCAACAGCAGCAGCCAGCCACGCCGGCCCAGAGTGAGGTGAGCCCCTCTATTCCTCGCCCGTGGCGTGTGACTGCCATGTATGCCATGCGTAGTTTAGGCCCATTAGGTAATTAGGTTTTTTTTTATGAATTAGGAATATTCCAGAAATATGACGATATTAAAACGTCCGTAGTTTCCAACTCGTGTGCCGGATCGCGACGTGTAGCATATGTATCTCGTGTAACTTTTTGAGTAGAACACGATTTTACAACTTGCATAATTATTTGACGTAGTTTTACGTGCCAAACGCCTAGTTTAGCGTGCTGTCCCAATAGGGGAACGTCCCGTATTTATTTTCCTTGCGGTCCGGATTGCTCGAGTGCCTTAGATAAAATGTCCATGTTTTAGGAATCATTTTACATGTATTTTAGAGCGGTCATTGCTATATTTGCGTGTAGGGTTTGCCGGTAGTTTATTTTCCCGTGTATAGGTTATTTTTTTCTCGCATTTATGTGTGGCTTTATTTTTGTGTTGCAACCCACATATTTTATATGTTTTCCGGGTAGAAAAATCCATTGGATTTTTCTGTGCAATTAGTTTTAGTTTTTGAGAAAGTTAGTTCGTGAGATATTTTGCTATGTTGCCCTTTTGTTTAATTCGTAGGATTTATTCCGGGCGTCGATTGACGGAGTTGTCAACTAGAGAGTTGATCTCGGATGTTTTGTTTAGCCCTTGGTATTTTTAGTTGCAATAGAAATGCATGTTTAGGTGTGTTTTGATTGCCCTCAAGTTGCTAGAAATAGTGCTGTTTTGGACGTGCTGAAATATTTCTAAGTCTGAGATCTGTTATTATTTTGTTGCAGTCTTGTCTTGCTTGCATCTTGTGATCTATAGCTCTTTTGAGGTTGGTCCAATGGAGTTAGTTGTACCCCTTGTGTTTCTCTAGCATGCTGTAAATTTTCATGTCATTTTTAGTCCTGTAGTTATAGGTTTTGCTGCTGTCAATATAGCTTCAGATCGAAAACTGCACTTTCATGAGGTGTAATTTCCACTAAGTCTGAAATAGTGTGTGAGATGTCATTTTGTGTCTTCTTTCCCTAGTGATACATGATGCCATGCTAGTTGTTGTTGGTTGTCTGTAGTAGTGCATCTTGCCCTCTTTCGTGTCATGCCTTGCTTGGGCACATCGGAGTTGTGTAGCCATAGTTGTGGGGCGTAGAAAATGCTATGTGGCTGATTTTGGCAGATTGTAGTGTTTTCTTGTTTTGCTTGTAGATGTTGAACCGTAGCTCCGATTTGATCGTGTCCTACATGAAACTTGCTTAGAATCTCGTGTAGTTTCATTTTCTCTTGCTGTTTGTATGTTTTGAAGTGCTCGTGACCGTCGTTGCACACATATTGCATTCATGCCATCATATCTTGCGATGCTTGTAACTTTTGAGCCGTAGCTCCGTTGGAGATGATCTCTATGTGTAAATTGCTTGAAATGACACGTAGAATCACGTGAAACTATTTGTTTTGCTGTTTAACAACTAATTAAATGTGTTAATTCAGATCTGGACAGAATTGTAAATTAACATGTGAGGTCGTCTCGGAGGTGCTATATGTCATTTCCGACCTCATTTAAAATGCCTAGATAGGTAGATTAATTACGCTTCACCTCTTGACATGTTTAACCGCATTTAATATTGCCGAGTACCTAATCGGGATACAACTAAATAATTAAAACTGGAGTTTCATCAATATGCAACTCGTTGCATATTGAGCTTCACTTAATATGTAGTGTTTGATTGTTGTGATTGTCATGCCTTGCATTAGACCGTTCATGCATCATGCGTGTCTTGCATCGTGTGGTGTATATCGTGTGTTGATGCTTGTTTCCGGTTTCCTCCGTCTCGATAGAGTTCCGCACGCGTGTCGGATGTGAGGACTGTTCGACTACAAAGGTTCGTCTGCTTCACGGAGGCATTCTTCTTCCAAGCGGGATCTCAGGCAAGATGACCATTTCCCTAGATACCATTACTATCATTGCCATGCTAGTTTTACCGTTGCTACCGTTTACGTCTCGTTGCCTACCACATGTTAAATATCAGCCTCTCAACAATGTCATGATTACCTTCAACCTATTCAACCTAGCAAACCACTGATTGGCTATGTTACTGCTTGCTTAACCCTGTGTTAGCGTTGCTAGTTGCAGGTGCAGATGATTCCTTGTGAAAGCATGGGTTCCTTGTTTTATCACCATATTAAATGCTATTTAATTTAATGCACCTATATACTTGGTAAAAGGTGGAAGGCTCGGCCTTTCTAGCCTCGTATTTTGTTCCACCTTTGCCCCCTTAGTTTTTGGCTACCGGTGTTATGTTCCATAAATGAGCGCTCCTAACACGATCGGGGTTGTTATGGGGACCCCTTGATAATTCGTTTTAGAATAAAGCTGGTCTGGCAAGGCCCGACTTTGGTACTACATTTTCCTAATCACCTAATAAAATTGCATAGGGACTTCCCGGGCCCCGAGGATAATTTAATCAACCCCCGGGCCAGTGCTCCTCATGAGTGTTGGCCCCACCTGAGCGATGTCCGGTGCCCCTCTGGTCACCCGGAGGTTTAGCGATCCCGACGTCTAGCTCATCCGCCGTGTCCTGAGAACGAGGTACGCGACTCCTATCGGGATCGTCGACACGTCGGGCGGCCTTGCTGGATTAGTTTTTACCTTTGATGAGATATCTTGTGCATCGGGATTCCGGTGATGCTTTGGGTAATCTCAGAGTTGACATTTTCCACTAGGGAATCCGACGAGATCGCGAGCTTCGTGATTGAGGATTTCTATGCGGCTTGTGGTAATTTGTGATGGAATAGTTGGAGTACCCCTGCAGGGTTAAATCTTTTCGGAAAGCCGTGCCCGCGGTTATGTGGCAATGTGGAAGCTTTGTTTAACACTGGTTCTAGATAACTTGAAGTTAACTTAATTAAAATATGCCAACTGTGTGCGTAACCGTGACTGTCTCTTTCGTGAGTTCCTTCTCCGATCGAGGACACGGTGGGGTTATGTCTGACGTAGGTAGGTGTTGAGGATCATTCATTTGGTCATCAGTAGTCACGTCTGTTATGCGTAGATCTTCCCCCTCTCATTTCTGGTACTCGTAAGTTAGCCACCAAATATATGCTTAGCCGCTGTTGCAACCTCACCACTTGACCATATCTCACCCATTAAGCTCTGCTAGTCTTGATACCTTTGGAAATGAGATTGCTGAGTCCCCTGTGGCTCACAGATTACTACAACACCAGTTGCAGGTACAGGTAAAGGTTACTTGACGCGAGCGCGTTGATTTTTCATTTGGAGTGGCTTCTTCTTCTTCATCATCGATCTAGGATGGGTTCCAGGCCGGCAGCCTGGGATAGCAAGGATGGACGTCGTTCTTATTTTTCTCGTCTGTTTTCGTCCGTAGTTGGACCCTGCTCTTGCTCTTGATGATAATGTAATGTACTGAAGTGACTCAGATGTAGCTTGTGGCGAGTGTAAGCCAATTCTATTATATACCTCTTCTTTTCAGTACATGTACTTGTAACGATATCCATTCTTGCGACACGACGAGATGCGCTTCTATCCCTGACGAGGCCTTCGTGCCAAAATGAGGATAGGGTCGCATCTTGGGCGTGACAAGTTGGTATCAGAGCCTCAAATGAATGAAGGCAAAGGGAAATCAAAGAGGATCAAGGAGTGGCTAGGAGAAGAGGGAAAAACAAATGAACACAACACGGGAACAATCACACCAGAGATGAAGGAGATGATGCATGATGCGTGATGAATGCAACAAACAAAAATAAAACACAATGCGGCAACGAATAAAAAGGGTGGATCTTCTAGAGCGTCGGCATCGGGCTATCACATATACCTTCTATCTTAGATCCGAACGTAAAACCTTTGTAGCCAAGAACGGATCCTTTCTAGAGAAAGATTTTCTCTCGAAAGAAGTGAGTGGGAGGAAGGTAGAACTTGATGAGGTAATTACACCCCCTCTCGAACAGGATAGTAGCGCAACACGGGAAGTTGTTCCTGTGGCGCCTACACCAACTGAAGAGGAAGTTAATGATGATGATCATGAAGCTTCGGATCAAGTTACTACTGAACCGCGAAGGTCCACGAGGGCACGCTCCGCACCAGAGTGGTACGGCAACCCTGTGATGGAAATCATGTTGTTAGACAACGGTGAACCTTCGAACTATGAAGAAGCGATGGCGGGCCCGGATTCCAACAAATGGCTTGAGGCTATGAAATCCGAGATAGGATCCATGTATGAGAACAAAGTATGGACTTTGGTGGACTTGCCCGATGACCGGCGAGCCATAGAAAATAAATGGATCTTCAAGAAGAAGACTGATGCAAACGGTAATGTAACCGTTTACAAAGCTCGACTTGTCGCAAAGGGTTTTCGACAAATTCAAGGAGTTGACTATGAAGAGACTTTCTCTCCCGTAGCGAAGCTGAAATCAGTCCGAATCATGTTAGCAATTGCCGCCTTTTATGTTTATGAAATTTGGCAAATGGACGTCAAAACAGCGTTCCTTAACGGGAAACTTAAGGAAGAGTTGTATATGATACAACCAGAAGGTTTGGTCGACCCACAAAGTGTGCAAGCTCCAGCGCTCCATCTATGGGCTGGTGCAAGCATCTCGAGTTGGAACATTCGCTTTAATGAGGTGATTAAAGCGTTTGGGTTCATACAGGTTTACGGAGAAGCCTGTCTATCCAAGAAAGTGAGTGGGAGCTCTGTAGCTTTCCTCATACTGTATGTGGATGACATATTATTGATGGGGAATAATATAGAGATGTTGGAGAGCATAAAGGCCTATTTGAACAAGAGTTTTTCAATGAAGGACCTTGGAGAAGCTGCATTCATATTAGGCATCAAGATCTATAGCGATAGATCAAGACGCCTCATAGGTCTTTCGCAAAGTACATACCTTGACAAGATATTGAAGAAGTTCAGTATGGAAAACTCAAAGAAAGGGTTCTTGCCAGTTTTGCAAGGTATGAGATGGAGTAAGACTCAGTCGCCGACCACGGCAGCAAATAGAGAGAAGATGAGTTCTGTCCCCTACACTTCAGCCGTGGGCTCTCTAATGTATGCCATGCTGTGTACCAGACCTGATATAAACCTTGCCATAAGTTTGGTAGGGAGGTACCAAAGTGATCCAGGTATGGAACACTGGACAGCGGTCAAGAATATCCTTAAGTACCTGAAAAGGACTAAGGAAATATTTCTCGTTTATGGAGGTGACGAAGTGCTTGTCGTAAAGGATTACGTCGACGCTAGCTTCGACACAGATCCGGATGACTCTAAGTCACAAACCGGATACGTATATGTGTTGAATGGTGGGGCAGTGAGCTGGTGCAGCAGCAAGCAAGAAGTCGTGGCAGCATCTACATGTGAAGCGGAGTACATAGCTGCTTCAGAAGCAACTCATGAAGGAATTTGGATGAAGGAGCTCATCACCGACCTTGGAGTGGTTCCAAGCGCGTCGGGTCCAATGACACTCTTCTGTGATAACACTGGAGCCATTACCATAGCCAAGGAGCCCAGGTTTCACCGGAAGACGAAGCACATCAAACGCCGCTACAACTCCATCCAAGACCATGTCCAGAGTGGAGTGATAGATATTTGTAAAGTACACACGGATCTGAATATTGCAGACCCGTTGACTAAACCTCTTCCACGAGCGAAACATAATCAACACCATAACGCTATGGGTGTTCGATACATCACAATGTAACTAGATTATTGACTCTAGTGCAAGTGGGAGACTGTTGGAAATATGCCCTAGAGGCAATAATAAAATGGTTATTATCATATTTCCTTGTTCATGATAATCGTCTATTGTTCATGCTATAATTGTATTAACAGGAAACAGTAATACATGTGTGAATAAATAGATCACAATGTGTCCCTAGCAAGCTTCTAGTGGGCTAGCTCGTTAGTCAATAGATGATCATGGTTTCCTGATCATGGGCATTAGATGTCATTGATAACGGGATCACATCATTTGGAGAATGATGTGATGGACAAGACCCAATCCTAAGCATAGCACTAGATCGTATTGTTCGTATGCTAAAGCTTTTATAATGTCAAGTGTGTTTTCCTTTGACCGTGAGATTGTGCAACTCCCGGATGCCGTAGGAGTGCTTTGGGTGTATCAAACGTCACAACGTAACTGGGTGACTCTAAAGGTGCACTACGGGTATCTCTGAAAGTGTCTATTGGGTTGGTACGAATCAAGATCGGGATTTGTCACTCCGTGTGACGGAGAGGTATCTGTGGGCCCACACGGTAGAACATCATCATGATCTCAATGTGACTAAGGAGTTAGTCACACGATGACGTGCTACGGAACGAGCAAAGAGACTTACCGGTAACGAGATTGAACAAGGTATAGGCATACCGACGATCGAATCTCGGGCAAGTTCTATAGCGACAGACAAAGGGAATCATATACGGGATTGATTGAATCCTTGACATCGTGGTTCATCCGATGAGATCATGATGGAGCAAGTGGGAGCCACCATGGGTATCCAGACCCCACTGATGGTTATTGGTCAGAGAGGTGTCTCGGTCATGTCTACCTATCTCCCGAACCCGTAGGGTCTACACACTTAAGGTTCGATGACGCTAGGGTTATATGGAATTGTTATACGAGGTTACCGAAAGTTGTTCGGACTCCCGGATGAGATCCCGGACGTCACGAGGAGCTCTGGAATGGTCCGGAGGTAAAGATTGATATATAGGACGGATGGTTTCGGATACCGAAAGTGTTTCGGGCATCACCGGTAACGTACCGGGACCACCGGAGGTGGCCCCGGGGGTCCACCGAAGGGGGGCAACGACCCCGGGAGGTAAGGTGGGCCAAGTGGGGAAGGGAACCAGCCCCTAGGTGGGCTGGTGCGCCTCCCCACTCAGCCCAATGCGTGGGGGAGAGAAAAGGGGGGGCAAACCCTAAGCCAGGTGGGCCTAAGGCCCACCAGGGTTACGCCACACCCCTCCTCCCCCCTTGGCCGCCACACCAGCCCCCATCTAGGGCTGCCCCCCCCAGGAGAGGGAAACCCTCAAGGGGGCGCAAACCCTCCCTTCCCCTATATATAGTGGGCACTTTTGGCCATTAGAGATCAGATTTTGCCTCTCTCTCGGCGTAGCCCTGCCCTTCTTCCTCCTCCTCTCTGCCGGTGCTTGGCGAAGCCCTGCCGGGAGACCTCGTCTCTCCATCGACACCACGCCGTCGTGCTGCTGGAGTTCTTCCCCAACCTCTCCCTCCTCCTTGCTGGATCAAGGTGCGGGAGACGTCACCGGGCTGCACGTGTGTTGAACACGGAGGTGCCGTGGTTCGGCACTAGATCGGAATCGCTGCGAGTACGACTCCATCACCTGCGTTCTAGCAACGCTTCCGCTTAGCGATCTTCAAAGGTATGAAGATGCTCTTACCCCTCTCTCGTTGCTGGTTTCTCCACAGGAAGATCTGAATATGCGTAGGAAAATTTTGAATTTATGCTACGTTACCCAACAGTGGTATCAGAGCCAGGTTTTCTATGCGTAGATTCTATGCACGAGTAGAACACAAAAGTTGTGGGCGATGATTTGTCAATTTTCTTGCCGCTACTAGTCTTATTCTTTTCCGGCGGTATTGTGGGATGAAGCGGCCCGGACCGACTTTACACATACGCTTACGTTAGACTGGTTCCACCGACAGACATGCACACCGTGCATAAAGGTGGCTAGCGGGTGTCTGTCTCTCCTACTCTAGTCGGATTGGATTTGATGAAAAGGGTCCTTATGAAGGGTAAATAGCTTTGGCATACCATCGTTGTGGCTGTCACGTAGGTAAGAAGGCGTCCTTGCTAGAAAACCAAATCAGCCACGTAAAACTTGCAACAACAATTAGAGGACGTCTAACTTGTTTTTGCAGGGTTTGACATGTGATGTGATATGGCCAAAGTTGTGATGTCGCATGTATGATGTATGAGATGATCATGTTATTGTAATAGGTTTCACGACTTGCATGTCGATGAGTATGACAACCGCCAGGAGCCATAGGAGTTGTCTTAAATTATTGTATGAGATGCAACGCCATGTGCTTACTACTTTTACTTCATTGCTAACAGTTAGCTATAGTAGTAGTGATAGTAGTAGTTGGCGTGACGACTTCACGGAGACATGATGAAGGAGATCATGGTGTCACGCCGGTGACGATGATGATCATGCGATGCCTGAAGTTGGAGATTGAAAGGGCAAAGATGATAATGGCCATATCATGTCACTATATGATTGCATTGTGATGTTTATCATGTTTTTCATCTTATTGCTTAGAACGACGGTAGCATAATAAGATGATCCCTCTTAAAATTTCGAGAACGTATTCCCCTAAGTGTGGACCGTTGCGAAGGTTCGTTGTCTCGAAGCACCACGTGATGATCGGGTGTGATAGATTCTAACGTTCGCATACAACGGGTGTAAGCCAGATTTACACACGCAAAACACCTAGGTTGACTCGAGGAGCTTAGCATGTACAGACATGACCTCGAATACAAGAGACCGAAAGGTCGAACATGAGTCGTATGGTTGAATACGATCAGCATGAAGTTGCTCACCATGGTGACTAGTCCGTCTCACGTGATGATCGGACACGGGTTAGTCAACATGGATCATGTATCACTTAGATGAGTAGAGGGATGTCGATTTAAGTGGGAGTTCATACTTAATTTGATTAAATGAACTTAATTGTCATGAACTTATTCTAAAAGGTTTGTCTTTATAAATATTGTAGATGGCCAACGTCAACCTCAATTTCAACGCATTCCTAGAAAAACAAGCTGAAAGATGGTGGTAGCAACTATGCGGACTGGGTTCGCAACTTGAAGCTCATCCTTGAAGCAGCTAAAAAGGTTTATGTCCTTGATGCGCCGCTAGGTGACCCTCCCGCTCCCGCAGCAGCCCAGGACATTCTGAACGTCTGGCAAACGCGGAGTGATGACTACTCTCTGGTTAGGTGTGGCATGTTATACAGTTTAGAAACGGGGCTCCAAAGGCGTTTTGAGCAACAAGGGGCATATGAGATGTTCCAGGAGCTGAAGCTAGTTTTTCAAGCTCATGCATGTGTAGAGATATATGAAGTCTCCGACAAGTTCTTTAGCTATAAGATGGAGGAGAACAGTTCTGTCAGTGAGCACATACTCAAAATGTCTGGGTTACACGGTCGTCTGACTTCACTTGGAGTCGAACTTCCGGATGATGCTATAATTGACAGAATCCTCCAGTCTCTCCCACCAAGCTACAAAGGCTTTGTGCTTAACTACAACATGCAAGGGATGGAGAAGACCATTCCCGAGTTGTACTTGATGCTCAAGTCTGCAGAAGTAGAAATCAAGAAAGAGCATCAAGTATTGATGGTCAACAAGACCACTAGTTTCAAGAAAGGCAAGGGTAAGAAGAACTTCAAGAAAGACGGCAAAGCTGTTGCCGCGCCCGGTAAGCCAAATGCCGGGAAGAAGAAAAAGAATGGACCCAAGTCTGAGACTGAGTGCTTCTATTGCAAAGGAAAAGGTCACTGGAAGCGGAACTGCCCCAAATACTTAGCGGACAAGAAGGCCGACAACGTTAAAGGTATGTGTGATATACATGTTATTGATGTGTACCTTACCAGCGCTCGTAGTAGCTCATGGGTATTTAATACCGGTGTTGTTGCCCACATTTGCAACTCAAAGCAGGAACTGCGGAATAAGCGGAGACTGGCCAAGAACGAGGTGACGATGCGCGTCGGGAATGGTTCAAAGGTCGATGTGATCGCCGTTGGCACGCTACCTCTACATCTACCATCGAGATTAGTTTTAAACCTTAATAATTGTTATTTAGTACCAGCTTTAAGCATGAACATTGTATCAGGGTCTTGCTTAATGCGAGACGGCTACTCATTTAAGTCAGAGAATAATGGTTGTTCTATTTATATGAGTGATATGTTTTATGGTCATGCTCCGCTGGTGAATGGTTTATTCTTGATGAATCTCGATCGTGATGTTACACATATTCATAGTGTGAGTACCAAAAGATGTAAAGTTGATAATGATAGTCCCACATACTTGTGGCACTGCCGCCTTGGTCATATCGGTGTTAAGCGCATGAAGAAGCTCCATACTGATGGACTATTAGAGTCTCTTGACTTTGAATCATTTGACACATTCGAACCGTGCCTCATGGGCAAGATGACTAAGACTCCATTCTCAGGAATAATGGAGAGAGCAACCGACTTATTGGAAATAATACATACTGATGTGTGTGGTCCAATGAACGTTGAAGCTCGCGGTGGTTATCGTTATGTTCTCACTCTCACCGATGATTTGAGTAGGTATGGGTATATCTACTTGATGAAGCACAAATCTGAGACGTTTGAAAAGTTCAAGGAATTTCAGAGTGAGGTTGAGAATCAACGTGACAGAAAAATTAAATGTCTACGATCTGATCGTGGAGGAGAATATTTGAGTCACGAGTTTGGCACACACCTAAGGAAGTGTGGAATCGTTTCACAACTGACGCCGCCTGGCACACCGCAACGCAACGGAGTGTTTGAACGTCGTAACCGCACTTTATTAGATATGGTATGATCTATGATGTCTCTTACCGACTTACCGCTATCATTTTGGGGATACGCATTAGAAACTACAGCATTCACTTTAAATAGGGCACCGTCTAAATACGTTGAGACGACACCGTATGAACTATGGTTTGGCAAGAAACCTAAGTTGTCGTTTCTTAAAGTTTGGGGCTGCGATGCTTATGTGAAGAAACTTCAACCAGAAAAGCTCGAACCCAAAGCGGAGAAATGCGTATTCATAGGATACCCTAAGGAAACTATTGGGTATACCTTCTATCTTAGATCTGAAGGTAAAACCTTTGTTGCCAAGAACGGATCCTTTCTAGAGAAAGAGTTTCTCTCGAAAGAAGTGAGTGGGAGGAAGGTAGAACTTGATGAGGTAATTACACCCCCTCTCGAACAAGATAGTAGCGCAGCACGGGAAGTTGTTCGTGTGGCGCCTACACCAACTGAAGAGGAAGTTAATGATGATGATCATGAAGCTTCGGATCAAGTTACTACTGAACCGCGAAGGTCCACAAGGGCACGCTCTCCACCAGAGTGGTACGGCAACCCTGTGATGGAAATCATGTTGTTAGACAACGGTGAACCTTCGAACTATGAAGAAGCGATGGCGGGCCCGGATTCCAACAAATGGCTTGAGGCTATGAAATCTGAGATAGGATCCATGTATGAGAACAAAGTATGGACTTTGGTGGACTTGCCCGATGACCGGCGAGCCATAGAAAATAAATGGATCTTCAAGAAGAAGACTGATGCAAACGGTAATGTAACCGTTTACAAAGCTCGACTTGTCGCAAAGGGTTTTCGACAAATTCAAGGAGTTGACTACGAAGAGACTTTCTCTCCCGTAGCGAAGCTGAAATCAATCCGAATCATGTTAGCAATTTCCGCCTTTTATGATTATGAAATTTGGCAAATGGTTGTCAAAACAACGTTCCTTAGCGGGAACCTTAAGGAAGAGTTGTATATGATGCAACCAGAAGGTTTTGTCGACCCTAAGGGTGCTAACAAAGTGTGCAAGCTGCAGCGCTCCATCTATGGGCTGGTGCAAGCATCTCGGAGTTGGAACATTCGCTTTAATGAGGTGATTAAAGCGTTTGGGTTCATACAGGTTTACGGAGAAGCCTGTCTGTACAAGAAAGTGAGTGGGAGCTCTGTAGCTTTCCTCATACTGTATGTGGATGACATATTATTGATGGGGAATAATATAGAGATGTTGGAGAGCATAAAGGTCTATTTGAACAAGAGTTTTTCAATGAAGGACCTTGGAGAAGCTGCATACATGTTAGGCATCAAGATCTATAGAGATAGATCAAGACGCCTCATAGGTCTTTCGCAAAGTACATACCTTGACAAGATATTGAAGAAGTTCAATATGGAAAACTCAAAGAAAGGGTTCTTGCCAGTTTTGCAAGGTATGAGATTGAGTAAGACTCAGTCGCCGACCACGGCAGCAGATAGAGAGAAGACGAGTTATGTCCCCTACGCTTCAGCCATGGGCTCTCTAATGTATGCCATGCTGTGTACCAGACCTGATATAAACCTTGCCATAAGTTTGGTAGGGAGGTACCAAAGTGATCCAGGTATGGAACACTGGACAACGGTCAAGAATATCCTTAAGTACCTGAAAAGGACTAAGGAAATGTTTCTCGTTTATGGAGGTGACGAAGAGCTCGTCGTAAAGGGTTACGTTGACGCTAGCTTCGACACAGATCCGGATGACTCTAAGTCACAGACCGGATACGTATATGTGTTGAATGGTGGGGCAGTGAGCTGGTGCAGCAGCAAGCAGGAAGTCGTGGCAGCATCTACATGTGAAGCGGAGTACATAGCTGCTTCAGAAGCAGCTCATGAAGGAATTTGGATGAAGGAGCTCATCACCGACCTTGGAGTGGTTCCAAGCGCGTCGGGTCCAATGACACTCTTCTGTGATAACACTGGAGCCATTGCAATAGCCAAGGAGCCCAGGTTTCACCGGAAGACGAAGCACATCAAACTCCGCTACAACTCCATCCAGGACCATGTCCAGAGTGGAGTGATAGATATTTGTAAAGTACACACGGATCTGAATATTGCAGACCCGTTGACTAAACCACTTCCACGAGCAAAACATGATCAACACCATAACGCTATGGGTGTTCGATACGTCACAATGTAACTAGATTATTGACTCTAGTGCAAGTGGGAGACTGTTGGAAATATGCCCTAGAGGCAATAATAAAATGGTTATTATCATATTTCCTTGTTCATGATAATCGTCTATTGTTCATGCTATAATTGTATTAACAGGAAACAGTAATACATGTGTGAATAAATAGATCACAATGTGTCCCTAGCAAGCCTCTAGTGGGCTAGCTGGTTAGTCAATAGATGATCATGGTTTCCTGATCATGGGCATTAGATGTCATTGATAACGGGATCACATCATTGGGAGAATGATGTGATGGACAAGACCCAATCCTAAGCATAGCACTAGATCGTATTGTTCGTATGCTAAAGCTTTTCTAATGTCAAGTGTCTTTTCCTTCGACCGTGAGATTGTGCAACTCCCGGATGCCGTAGGAGAGCTTTGGGTGTATCAAACATCACAACGTAACTGGGTGACTATAAAGGTGCACTACGGGTATCTCTGAACGTGTCTATTGGGTTGGTACGAATCAAGATCGGGATTTGTCACTCCGTGTGACGGAGAGGTATCTCTGGGCCCACTCGGTAGAACATCATCATGAGCTCAATGTGACTAAGGAGTTAGTCACACGATGACGTGCTACGGAACGAGTAAAGAGACTTACCGGGGCAAGTTCTATACCGACAAACAAAGGGAATCGTATACGGGATTGATTGAATCCTTGACATCGTGGTTCATCCGATGAGATCATCGTGGAGCAAGTGGGAGCCACCATGGTATCCAGACCCCGCTGATGGTTATTGGCCAGAGAGGTGTCTCGGTCATGTCTGCCTATCTCCCGAACCCGTAGGGTCTACACACTTAAGGTTCGATGACGCTAGGGTTATAGGGAATTGTTATACGAGGTTACCGAAAGTTGTTCAGAGCCCCGGATGAGATCCCGGATGTCACGAGGAGCTCTGGAATGGTCCGGAGGTAAAGATTAGTATATAGGACGGATGGTTTCGGATACCGGAAGTGTTTCGGGCATCACCGGAACCACCGGAGGTGGCCCCGGGGGTCCACCGAAGGGGGACAACGACCCCGGGAGGTAAGGTGGGCCAAGTGGGGAAGGGAACCAGCCCCTAGGTGGGCTGGTGCGCCTCCCCACTCAGCCCAATGCGTGGGGGAGAGAAAAGGGGGGGGGAGCAAACCCTAAGCCAGGTGGGCCTAAGGCCCACCAGGGGTGCGCCACACCCCTCCTCCCCCCCCTTGGCCGCCGCACCAGCCCCCATCTAGGGCTGCCGCCCCCCCAGGAGAGGGAAACCCTCAAGGGGGCGCAGCCCCTCCCTTCCCCTATATATAGTGGGCACTTTTGGCCATTGGAGATCAGACTTTTGCCTCTCTCTCGGCGCAGCCCTGCCCTTCTTCCTCCTCCTCTCTGCCGGTGCTTGGCGAAGCCCTGCCGGGAGACCTCGTCTCTCCATCGACACCACGCCGTCGTGCTGCTGGAGTTCTTCACCAACCTCTCCCTCCTCCTTGCTGGATCAAGGTGCGGGAGACGTCACCGGGCTGCACGTGTGTTGAACGCGGAGGTGCCGTGGTTCGGCACTAGATCGGAATCGCTACGAGTACGACTCCGTCAACCGCGTTCTAGCAACGCTTCCGCTTAGCGATCTTCAAAGGTATGAAGATGCTCTTACCCCTCTCTCGTTGCTGGTCTCTCCATAGGAAGATCTGAATATGCGTAAGAATTTTTTTAATTTATGCTACGTTACCCAACAGTGGTATCAGAGCCATGTTTTCTATGCGTAGATTCTATGCACGAGTAGAACACAAAAGTTGTGGGCGATGATTTGTCAATTTGCTTGCCGCTACTAGTCTTATTCTTTTCCGGCGGTATTGTGGGATGAAGCGGCCCGGACCGACTTTACACGTACGCTTACGTGAGACTGGTTCCACCGACAAACATGCACACCGTGCATAAAGGTGGCTAGCGGGTGTCTGTCTCTCCTACTCTAGTCGGATTGGATTTGATGAAAAGGGTACTTATGAAGGGTTAATAGCTTTGGCATATCATCGTTGTGGCTATCACGTAGGTAAGAAGGCGTTCTTGCTAGAAACCCAAATCAGCCACGTAAAACTTGCAACAACAATTAGAGGACGTCTAACTTGTTTTTGCAGGGTTTGACATGTGATGTGATATGGCCAAAGTTGTGATGTTGCATGTATGATGTATGAGATGATCATGTTATTGTAATAGGTTTCACGACTTGCATGTAGATGAGTATGACAACCGACAGGAGCCATAGGAGTTGTCTTAATTTATTGTATGAGATGCAACGCCATGTGCTTACTACTTTTACTTCATTGCTAACGGTTAGCTATAGTAGTAGTGATAGTAGTAGTTGGCGTGACGACTTCACGGAGATACGATGATGGAGATCATGATGATGGAGATCATGGTGTCACGCCGGTGACGATGATGATCATGCGATGCCTGAAGTTGGAGATCGAAAGGGCAAAGATGATAATGGCCATATCATGTCACTATATGATTGCATTGTGATGTTTATCATGTTTTTCATCTTATTGCTTAGAACGACGGTAGCATAATAAGATGACCCCTCTTAAAATTTCGAGAACGTATTCCCCTAAGTGTGCACCGTTGTGAAGGTTCGTTGTCTCGAAGCACCATGTGATGATCGGGTGTGATAGATTCTAACGTTCGCATACAACGGGTGTAAGCCAGATTTACACACCGAAACACCTAGGTTGACTCGAGGAGCTTAGCATGTACAGACATGACCTCAAATACAAGAGACCGAAAGGTCGAACATGAGTTGTATGGTTGAATACGATCAGCATGAAGTTGCTCACCATGGTGACTAGTCCGTCTCACGTGATGATCGGACACGGGTTAGTCAACATGGATCATGTATCACTTAGATGACTAAAGGGATGTCGATTTAAGTGGGAGTTCATACTTAATTTGATTAAATGAACTTAATTGTCATGAACTTAGTCTAAAAGGTTTGTCTTTATAAATATTGTAGATGACCAACGTCAACCTCAATTTCAACGCATTCCTAGAGAAAAACAAGCTGAAAGATGATGGTAGCAACTATGCGGACTGGATTCGCAACTTGAAGCTCATCCTTGAAGCGGCTAAAAAGGCTCATATTGGTTCGATAAACTTGGTTCTCAATTAAGGGAATATTTTTTGCTACTCTATTACCCCATCACTTCCTCTTTGAGAAAAAACCCAACACATCTACAAAGTAGCACTTAGACATAGATGTAATTTGTAATGAACAAAGGAAAACATGCTATGATGTTTGGGATGGCTCTTAGCTGAAGGGTATCTTCAGGAGGAATTTTACACAATGTCTTATCAATAGATGGAGGCATTGGCGGCTTTCACCAATTGTGTTAGATGATTCTTTGACTTTTAAACTGAATTCATATGGAGTTTATGATGTGCAATCTTTATATGCCATGATATATTTCAGAGGTGTGCACTAGGTTTTTGTGCTTGTTCTAGTTCCCCTAAGGTTCATTTGTTCCTTTGAAGTCAAGCCTTTACAAACTTCTTACCAGAGACAATCTAAGTTAGAGACAACAGGTAGATGACACTTCATGTATTATATGTGGTGGAATCAGAAACTATCATGCACTTGTTTTTCGACTACCCTATTGCCAAATAGTCATGGTTGCAACTTTTGCTGTAAAAATTATGCTAATTAATAGTGCGACTTCCATTCGGCTGCTTGACTTAAGACTTCATGGAAGTTTCGTAGTGATATTCACTTTGCAAGATGCACTTGTCTAGATTTGCAGGTGCACGGCATGAACTCTTGTATGATCAGGAGATGGAGACCACTGTGACCAACAATTATTTTTGAAACTTTGGATATTCTGTTTCCCATGATTGGATGATGAGGAAGAAACATATGTTATTGATGGATTTAACAAATTAACCTTCAATAGTTCTAAGAAACTAACCTACTAGTTGATATATATATATTAGATCTCTTCTTCCTAACATATCAGTCTTTTGGGATAGTTGATTGATATGTATACCTTAAGATGGTACTAGAGCTGAGGTCTTGGGTTCAAGTCTGAGTCCTCACATTTCCACTAATCATTTATCCACACCCATGTCGGGCGTGGGGGAGGTGTTGATCATTCCATGTCCAGATCGGATGTGGAGTATTAGACATATTCTATCTCCTCCTATCAGATCGGTCATTTGGGATAGTTGGTTGCTAGGTATATCTTAACACTATTATGTACCCTTTAATTGTCTTGTTAAATGTAACATGCATGTAAAGCCTAGATAGAAAGAGGAGTAATATCTTGTGTATGTGTACATCTAACATGCTAGCAACATCTGTAACATGTCACAAATAATATGTGGATTATCTTGCTTCTACTCAACATTTCAAACACCTTGGAAGTGATAAACTTATGAGAAAAAAATAAAGGCTGCATTGCCATTGGTATTCTCATTTCCATTTGACATCTGAACTCAATTGCAAAGAGTGCCATCTATACTGAATTACATTAAATACATTCATGGTTCACTTTTTTCTTGATATGAAAAATAATAACAATGAAAACTTGCATATACATGTGGTGTGCTATATGTGTTCATTTATGTAGTTACGAACTCTTTGAGATAAGCTGAGCATCAACAACAGACATGGTGTGTAGAGGTTGATTCCCCTCCTAAACTCAGCTTCCATCATTGTCCTTCTTGTGCCTCCCCGTCAACCGGCAAGCCTTTGATATATGTCTGTTATACAAGCTAAAAATAGAAGCGTCGTGCTCATGCATAGTTGAGTACCTCCACAATTAATTATAGCTTCTGTTCCATAGGACCTCGGAGTCAATTCTGGTGAGATGTTGATCATCAAGCCTCTTCCATGTGTTAATAGACTTCACTCCTTGCCACTCGCCGCTCACTGCCTTCTCAAGTTGCATAGACACCACCCTTGCTCTTCTCGACCACCCTGCCTTCCCATACGCATGGTAACCGAACCCACCGGCGTAGCAAAGCTGAATACCAGTGAGCTTCCCACAGAAGTCATTTAAGTGATCATGTCCTACAAAGGCAGCCTTCACATCTCCAGCTTCCACCATGGTGTTAAAGAAGCCGGAGTTGATTGATGGTGAGCTGATACCCTTCTCCTGCTTTACTCCTGTGAAATTGGATGCTGTAAAGTTGTTGAATTCCGGCAAGGGAATGTGAAAGTAAGCAAGACCAGGTGCTGGCTCCTTCTGTCTGGGTTGTTCACTTGTATAGTGTTTCTGCATTACATATGAACTTTTGTTATTATAATTTGTAACATAAAAAATGTACATAGCACCAATAAAATTGGCTCGCCGGACTTGAACTACTATCATCACTTTCTTTTATTTCTTTATATTTTACTTAACCCGCAAAACATTTTGAAACCAATTGTATTTGGAACAACATACAGTGCCAATGAACAAATCTATCATCCATTTTGAAATAGCATAAATTTCTTGCCAACAATAATTATTGACAACATTTTGCAGAGTCACGATGGTCCAACCAGGCTTATTCACCAATAGAAAATAAGTGCAAGGAGTATAACACCAAGATGGTAATAAATCACAAACTTATTCACCTGGAGACTTGAAGATATTTGCTTGAACCAAGCTTCCTGTGAAGCCTTGATCCAACCATAGCCATGGATCGATGGCACAGTAGAATAGTCACCACTGTCAAGAAAATACAGGTTGAGCACTGATTTGTTAGCCAACAGTGTTCCTTCAACCCCAGCAACCTCCAGATTATAGTTTCCGAAGCCATCTATTTCTACTCCTTGTGGATTGAAGCGTGCAAGGGTGCCCTTCATGCCTACAAGGTGGCGCATCACACCCTCTCGCGACAGTGTACCCTCTTGGTCATGGTTACCGAGTACAGCTGCCCATGGAAGTTTCATGGCAATGGCCGGAGCAATTGCTGCATCCATCGACTTGGCCGAATCAGATGAATCATTGCCAAAAATGTTATCACCTGCCAAAGAAACATTGTGGATAATGTAAAGTTATTTGCTTTTGGTTGCGCAACCCACTCTTTTTAGTTTTTTTAGTTTTTTGTAACACTGGATCCTTCAGATGGTTGCGGGCATCAACCCACGTCAAGGACGGGGTCTCCCCTTTTTCGTAGAAAAATAAACTTTGTGGTGATGAAATTCTCTATATCAATCATAGTTACACCAAATGCATTGTCTTTTTTGAAGTGCATCCCTTAGGGCCCGATTCATTAAGAAAGGTCGAAGTTAATTAACGGAAAACCGAACGTAAAACCGTCAAATGCTCGCAAAAAACATGGCACACAGGGAGACTTGGCAACCCAAGCAAGAACACACACACGCCGTTGAAGAGAAAAGCGTCGTCGCTGTAGCCCGACATCATCGTCATCACATCTCCGCGAGGACGACTCTGACTCCACCATCGACGAGCACCGAAGAAGCCCTCACCGCAAACAAACGCTGAAGCCTGCGCTGGCCGATGCCAAACAGTCAGCCACACGCGCCGGTGACCAGATAGCTTCGATTCTGTCGACGAGCATTGCAGGAGAAAAGCTTTGGGCTTGAGCCGAGCCTGCACCAGAATTGTCCACCCGTATTGTGTCATCGTCACCGCAAGGGACCCTCCTCAGCAGCTCCGACTCCAGGAAGACAAAGCGAAGCACAACGACCACTCGAACACGCCGAAAGAGACCGACTACCAAGACCCATCACTAAGCCAGCTCCGCCCAAAGCCGTCATCGTTGGCACACAAGAAGCCGCACAATATCCACATCACCATACAAACACCAACCGACTACAATGTTGTGAGTGCCAGCCCATGGAACATGCACAATCAATGCTCTTCAAGGTGACGCACCCAAGGGGGAAGAGACGATGTCGACGCCGTCCGACCTGATCGGGTCTTAGGTTTTCACCCGAAGAGCAAGAACCGAGGATAGCAGTCACGACGTTCCACGACGATGCCTCCAAGGAGGTGAAACAGTGCCCACGGATGCCGCCGCCGCTGGGCGGCCAGATCCCGAGAAGCTTTCTCCAGGAGCATTCGACACGCTCGCAACCTCACGCACAACACCTCTACGAGGACACCGTTCCATCACCTTCGAAGAGCCACCACGAACCATTGCACTCATTGCCCCTGCTGAGCCGCAATTTGAGCAGCACCATCGCAACATGCCAGCCTTGGCGAGACATAACAGAGCACCGAAACCTCATCGCCGACGAAGTCGAGCAACACCACTGCATCATAGCTCGTGGCTCACCGAGGCAGGCCAGAAGAAGCCAACGAGCAGAGGACGGGGGTATGCTACCCAACGACACCGAGGCTGGGAAGAACTGAGAACCAAGGCAGGGAGCCCCACACGCCACCACACGTGCGGGTCCCAGGACACCGAATCCACTCATCGCGCCTAGAGCCACCATCCATCGGATTTGAGCCCCTAGCCATCGGATCCGTGCCACATCACTCCTGGAGACGTCGTCGGAGGAGCCACCCACCGGATTCGCGCCCCTAGCCACCGGATTGCCGCTGCCTGCCGCCGAACATGAAATAGAAGTGCCCTCCCTTCACCACGCGCTCCAAAGCTGCCCCGTCAGTGCTGCCTCGCTGCGCCGCCTCAAGAACGAGCACCCGCGCGAGCGCGCGCACCCGGCCGAGCACCTATTGGAGTGAAGCAGCCCGCGCCGCGCAGTCTAAGGGATGGAGGGAGCGGCGGGGGGTGTTGCTGGCGGCGGCTAGGGTTCCTCCGAGGCCTCCCGCATGAGCAACGCCGGCTAGGGTTTGCTCCGAGACCGCCCGCAGGAGCGACACGGGAACGAGGTCCGCCAAATGCATTGTGGGTGACAACAATTGTTATCGTTGCAAATGCACTTTCACCCAAACTTTTCTAACACTACTACAATCAATGCATTTTGCACCAAGCTTCTTTCACTATTTCTATGGACCAATCTGTCTAGCATTAGTAGTAGCTCTGTGCATTCAGTTTATATGGCCGGGTTTATACGCCTTTTTGGTCTGTACATTATTGATATCTCGATAAATATTGTATGAAATTAAATACATTTCAGTTTTGTATATCCCAAATTATTTTTATATGGTTTCAGTATATACCGTAATAATCAAAGTAGATATGAATTTGAAAATGACATAACAGTATTTTACAGATTTATAACTGAAAACACATACTTTTTTATACAAACAATCTTTACCTAATAATAAAGTAACAACTCATTCTGGTCCTCTGCCGCTTCTTTTTTATAGAAAACCCCTTGTCTTTTCTGATAATTAACCGCCATCCATAGTTAAGTCAGAAGAAACCATTTTTTTGAGACTACACAAAACCCCGTGGATTTTATGCTAATTAACCAGCGGTATAGGTGTAAGTCATAGCGAATCCTTTTTTGCAGTTTTATATAAACACCCATGATATTTACGGTAATCACCCTGCTGGCTATTAAAAATAAATATATTTCTTTCAAATAACCATATATTTTAAACCATAACTCTGATTTTAACATGTTATATATGGAATTTGATTAAAAAGATATGTAGAATTTGATTATAATGTTATCTTACATGTTAAATATTTAAAAACACTGTTTAGGATGCAATGTTAATCAATGACGCATGATCCATCTTTATTTCATACCGATGCAGGTCCATATTGAAAATGTAAATTAAACGTTAATAATTAGGAAAGTTATAATCCTTGGGCATGTTGTAATTACACTAGATTCTTCCTTCGTACATGTTTCATGAGATAAGACTTTATGTACGTACCTTTTCTTTACAAAATGCACGCACATACTTACCATCGAACTACACTCTTTTTTATAATGGATACAAAAAAAATTATAGGATGTATGTACACTTATCAAATTCATGAACATCAGAAGTACATGAACGTTCATAGTGGAACTAATAAGTATAATCTTAATTTGAGTTCCATCCGTTGCATGTTATGGTGATACATGTGGGCTTTCTTGAACATACTTAATTTATAGACGCAACCTCCTTAGTGTCAAACGGCGCCATAAAGGTGTTGCCTCAGTGTGATCGTAGGTGCTTGCCATTAATATGACGAGTCAAAATTAAAATTAAACCAAAACGATAGCGGCTTAGATAAAACTTTATACTTCCTGTTGCAACGTACGGACACGTTTGCTAGTGTGTGTGTGTGTCTATATATATATATATATATATATATATATATATATATATATATATATATATATATATATATATATATATATATATATATATATGGAAAATACGTTCTACCACTAGGTGGTAGTTACCTTCACCTCTTTTGCCGTTAGATTCTTTTAGATTCGTGCATTCTTAAACGGATGGAACTAATTAATTTTGAACCCGATTAGGTGTTGGCTGGACCTCCCGATTATGGTGTTGGCTCCGCACCTGTAGCACAACACGCCGCATCAACTCTTTGCTGAGGAACCAACCTGCGAAATCCGCCGCTGCGGTCGAGTGTGCAAGAAAAGATCACGCCGCCCTAATCAACACCATATACATACATCTTCTACCCCATAATCCTGGCAGCAATTGCTACAAGACATTCATTGATGCATACTTTTCACGAGTATGAAGCTAGATATCCATGGCTTTTCCTTAGTAAAACTAGTTCATTTTTGATATGTGTATATCAACAGGCCGGCGGCCAGGACTGTATATATAGATACAACGTGGCTCAAAAAAATAATTATTGGACTCCGTTATCATTCATTGTTGCCTGCTTGGTCACTAGCGTGGTGCTCGGAGTATTTTTTTAGGACGGTTTACATACAACATACTTCAAGGTGACTCCGAAAAAAAAATACTTCAAGTGAGGTATATGCATATACATGATGTGTATACATGAATGATAAAATACTATGTTAATTCTGTAATTTTATATTTTTGCAACCAGAAAAAAACTCTATTTTTTTGTCCACATACTCCATACCACTCTTGTTTGTATACTGCATACTACCTTTCTAGAAATATACTTCGTACTATTAAAAAAGATACTTCATACTCCATTTCAGTTATATGCTACCTTTCTACAAAAAATTGTTCTCTGATGTACTACATACTAGATGAAGTCCATACTACCTTAGTTCATATATACTCCATACTACCTTTCTAGAAACATTGTTCAGTGATATACTACATATTCTTTTTTGCGTGAAGTGATATACTACACATACTGTATGAACTAGGGGGGATTTGTATTGCTTTTCCTATACTCCAAAGTCCTTCAACTTCCTTTTTTGTGATATACTCCTTTTTAGATTAATATATACTCCTGAGATTAGATGAATATACTCATCTCTTCATGAATCCCTTTAACTAATAACTTGACAATTCTTTGTAAAACATGCGTATTTCGTTTCCATGGTCGGCCAACAAAATAGTTGTTGAAGGACTTTGGAGTATGATATAAGGAGTATGGTGTATGTTGTATTTTTACATTGATTATAATCAATGTAAAAATATTTTATATAAACAAAATAGTTGTTGACAATTCTTTGAAGAAAATAGTATGATATAAGGAGTATGGTGTATGTTGTATTTCAGAAAAAGTATGTAGTATATATGGAGTAAGGAGTATATTGTATTTGAGAAAAGGTATGTAGTATGGAGTAAGGAGTATATTGTATTTGTGAAAGATTATGTAGTATGGAGTAAGGAGTATATGATATAAGAGTGTTGTGTGCAGCTTGATAGGATAAAATGCAGAAAATATGAAGTATATAGAAACTATAGTGTGTAGTGTGTACTTGTACAGCTATTATGGAGTATATACCATTTATGTAAGCAAATATGTAGTATGTCATTATGGTGTATACAGAAACGAGTGTACGTATACGCGGCGCCCGGCCGGCAAACCTAATTCATTGGAGGTATTTAAAAAATCGGAATATATGGAACAATAAATATTTACATACTACTTAAATTCAAACAGTTTACTGCGAATATACACAAGAGTATATTTACTTTTAGATGGTGCTTGTATGAAGTACGAGATGGCAAAATCTTTTACGTATACATGAACGTGTTGCATCCATACATCATGCAGTTTGCCATCCATGCATGTGACAGTGTTCTCATGAGATTCCCGTTTACTATGAGAAATTCAATTGTAGCTATACCTCGCGGCCGTCGCCGTTGCCTTCACTGATCTACGTGCATGGTCATTCTGTAACGTCGAACGATGTCATAAGCGTTGCGCTATTCATATACAATGTGGTTCAACCGTTATTTTGCTATCTCACCGACGGCAGAAAATTACTAGGCACGACGCCGGCCGCCATCAACCGGTGACGAAAGAAACTCCGAAGAGATTAAACAATTCGATAGAGAAAAGAGAGATCAGCTTGTTTGTTATTGGTAACTAAAAGATACAGATAAAAGCTATTTTCACGTAGAGAGACCGGCTATGTTCGTTAGTAGCCGGATAAGGATGAGGTAGCATGGATTCAGAAAAAGGGATAAGCTCATGACGAGACAATCAATTCTAATTGGATCGGGTGGAACCTCATTTAGCCCGTTAAGTTCTCGAGACGATCTAGTATAAAGGTTACGCTCCATCCGTGCACGACAGATCAACGGTGGATTCTTAGGTGGTAACCAGTGGCGGAGCCAGGAATGAAATGGAGGGTGTGCACACCTAAATTTATTTTCCTACCTAATCCAAGTGTCACACAAAAGTTGGCAACAATATAATACATATAGCTCAAAAGTCAGACAACACTATAGTTCCCACATGTAGCAAATTTGCAACGTTGCAAATACAAAGTCTTACATGGATACAAATATGTAGCAAACTACTACACTAAGTAACTCTACGACGTTCCTTTGCCATGAAAGCTTCAACAATGTCATCCTCGCTTACTTTCAAGAACACATCTCGTTCAATGAATGTCACTAAGCAATCATTCAGGAGATCATCACTCATACTATTTCTCAACTTATTTTTCACTAGATTCATTGCCGAGAATACTCTTTCAACACTCGTTGTGGCGACCGGTAAGATCAATACCAATTTGATAAGCATGTAGACCAAATCATAGAGAACATGTTTGTTTGTACAAACAAGCATAACAGACAGTTCACCAATAGTATGCATAGATCTGAACCTAGCATCTTGTCTCATATCATCAATAAAAGTAGCAAGTTGGAATTCTAGCCTTACCAAATCCATGCTTGATATGTCCTGAGGGTAGAATTCAGCAAGTTTCATTACCTTGAGTGCATCATAAGAAGCAAATGAATTGACGGGGTTCAAAGCAGACATGCAAATCAACAACTCCATATTAACCTCGTCAAACCTATTGTCAAGCTCTAGAATGATTTGATCAAGGATACCAAGATATACTTCTCTTCTATAACGATCATCATTTGTTTGCACTTCATAATACCGAGGTGATCTTCCATGAGGCACATAACTATCCTCCGGTGTAGGAACTTGAATGCCATGTTTGTTGCAAAACAATGTTACCTTTGCAAGAAATTCTTCCCAACCATGAGACCTCATATGCCGCATTTTATTCTTTGCCAAACTAACAAGTGCCATTGCATTGACAATATCTTGATCCCTCTTTTGCAATGACTGAGATAACTCATTAGTGTGGCCAAGAATAACAAGCATCACATGAAGATTGAAAACAAAGTCATATGATTCCAAGGCAAAAGTCACTGCACGTATTCTTGTCCACTCACCCCTTTGTGAAGGATCTTTTCCAATAGCATCAAGTACTTCTAGTATTGTGGGATACATGGTAACAATGTGCAAAATGGTTCGAAAATGAGAACCCCATCGAGTATCACCGGGTCTAGGTAATCCCATCTCTTGATTTAAACCACTTTCACTTTCAATTTCACCCATTTCAAGTGCTTCCAAAACCTTTTGAGCTCTAACATCTCGAAGCATGTCATGGCGCTTGCAAGAAACTCCAACAATATTGAGCAAGTAAGAAACATGATCAAAAAACCATTTACATGGTTCATTTCCCTTTGCCACAGCAATAAGAACCAATTGAAGTTGATGTGCAAAGCAATGAATGTAATAAGCAGAGGGTGACTCATTCATGATCAAAGTTTTCAACCCTTTTATCTCCCCTTTCATATTGCTAGCCCCATCATATCCTTGCCCACGGATTTGAGTAAGAGACAAATGATGATTAATAAGCAAAGATTCAATTGCAGCTTTAAGTGACAAGGAAGTTGTGTTGGCAACATGAACAACACCAAGAAATCTCTCACACCCCTTTCCAACTTTATCAACATAACGTATGCAAATAGCAAATTTCTCTTTGTGAGATGCATCACTAGACTCATCAGCTAGGATTGCATAGTGCTCATCACCAAGATCTTCAATAATTTGTTTTGTAGTTAGTACAACACAACATTGAATAATCTGTTTTTGTATCGTTGGACTAGTCAATATGCAGTTTCCAGATTCTTCACTCTCATCATGTCCACGAAATGCCAATCCTTGGTTCAAAAGAAACCTCAAGCATCTAAGTGAATAGGTTAGCCTAGCCTTGTAAAGACGCATATCCTCTTTAGACATCCTCACAATGATATTATCAATTGCCGTTTGAGGTGTCACAAATGAATTATACTTCTCTTGAGCTTGGTTGTGAATGCTACCAATACCACCTACATGCTTGTCCAATGCATCAGGTTTGTTCCAATTTCTCCAACCATTTTTAACAAAGGCATCACACCTAGGCCCCCATTAGTTTTCTCTTTGAACAAATAACACACAAAGCAATACGCCGCTTCCTTTGAGACACTATATTCTAGCCAACTATACTTTTCAAACCAAACAAAACTAAAGTGTCGGTTTTTACCATAGATTTTCCTGACTTCAAAAGCATGTCCATATGGACGACATGCTGTTTTTGCAATATATCTTCTCCGAACACTATCTTGATCATTAAAATCATACTCTGAAATAGGAGTTCTTTTCGCTGGATCACCTGAAAAGACATGTGCACTTGGTTGTTGAGGTGATGGAAGACTTGGCGTTGCCTCTTCGATTTCAGTATCCGAATGGATAGGATATGGGGAATTAGGACACCCTGCATTTTCAATATCTTCAGTGTGATGTTCAGTAGCAATCTTCCTCACTTTGTCTTCATGTTTTTTAAAAAGATCCAGAATGGCACTTTTCCTTTTCATGTTCTGCTTTGCAAGTTGCAACTGCAAGTCTGCAATTATATCCAATCCAATGTGAATGTGTGATTATATCTTCACAGACACTGGCTGCAATGAGAAATCCTACATGCTACAGCCAGAGAAAAAAATCTGTTCCCAGTGTGCTTACCACTTTACCAGACAGAGGAGGGGATCTGACGATCTGTGTCGACCGACTGAGGCCTGAGACTGAGAGGAAGGGAGGGGTGACCGCGGCGACCGGCGGGAGGAGGGGAGCTGCGGGCGCGGCGACCGGCGGGAGGAGGGGAGCTGCGGGCGCGGCGACCGGCGGGAGGAGGGGAGCTGCGGGCGCGGCGACCGGCGGGACCGCGGGAGGAGGGGAGCTGCGGGCGCGGCGACCGGCGGGAGGAGGGGAGCTGCGGGCGCGACGACCGGCGGGAGGAGGGGAGCTGCGGGCGCGACGACCGGCGGGAGGAGGGGAGCTGCGGCCTGCGGGCGCGGCGGCCACGGGATGACGGGAGCTGCGGGCGCGGCGACCGGCGGGAGGAGGGGAGCTGCGGCCTGCGGGCGCGGCGGCCACGGGATGACGGGAGCTGCGGGCGCGGCGACCGGCGGGAGGAGGGGAGCTGCGGCCTGCGGGCGCGGCGGCCACGGGATGACGGGAGCTGCGGGCGCGACGATCGGCGGGAGGAGGGGAGCTGCGGCCTGCGGGCGCGGCGGCCACGGGATGACGGGAGCTGCGGGCGCGGCGACCGGCGGGAGGAGGGGAGCTGCGGCCTGCGGGCGCGGCGGCCACGGGATGACGGGAGCTGCGGGCGAGCAGGCGGCCGACGGGAGGGGAGCTGGCCAGCTGGGGAGGGCGAGCGACGGCTTGGTCAACTTTAATTTTTAATAGATAATGATAAAATATTCCAGATTCTGGGTGGGCCACGGCCCACCTTACCTATACGCTGGATCCGTTAGTGGTGGTAACTACCACTAGGTGGTAGAATTTATTTTTCCTATATATATATACACACACATCCTTCACGATTTTCCGTGCATTCTTTGCTTTGTTTACGGAGGTGCTTAGCATTTGTTTGATAGAAAATGACTACATTAAGAGAAAAATGGACGTGCTTAACTTGGATGTTTGCTAAAGAAATATAAATATGTTTTTTTACTTTGGTTTACGATTCCGTTAGTTTTTTGGTATATACCAATAAAACCAAAATTCAAAACGCTAAGAAAACTTCATACCATATCAAATACTCCCTTTGTTTATAAATATAAGTTTTTTTAAAGATTTTCCTAAAAAAATACATACGGATGTATATGGACATACTTTAAAATATAGATTTATTCATTTTGCTTCGTATGTAGTTTCCTAGTGAAATCTTAAAAAAAATATATTTAGGAACAAAGGGAGTACAAGAGGCCATAAAAACCATAAATATTTTTTTGGTTTGGTTTATTTCAATATGATTTTTTGGTTTGGTTTTAAAATGCACAAATATAATTAGTAGTACAATCGTCTGTCTAAAACTGCACCGATGTCATGCGTAGTGTTAACATTTCTAAAATTGCTGAATGGGAAACTGGGAGGACGCTAGCAGTGGCATCGAGTCGATTACTGGAGTAATAAATTAAGGAGGAGGGGTGGGTGGACTAGCGTGGCTTGGTGTACCGGTGAAGACGACGAGGTCGGGCTCCTCGGCGCGGAGGAGGCGGTAGAGGAAGGCGGTGGTGTTGAGGTCGGAGCAGCCGGGGACCTGCTCGGGCAGCACGTCCTCGCAGGGTGTGCTCAGCCCGTCTGCGTAGTGCATGTCCGCCACCTGCAGCACCTTGAACGTGCCGTCCTCCCGCCGGAACCGCAGCCCGCCGTCGCCCTTCCCGGCGGCGTCCGCCGCGACGAAGAGGACGAGGAGGAGCATCGGCTGCGACGGAAGAAAGCGCAGGACGCCGAGGCGAGCCATGCTGGCTGGAGTGGAGTTGAAAGTTGAAACCCGGGGGTGACTTCTCCTCCGGTCCGCTCTTTCTGTATTTATAGGATGGTCCGTGCTTGGTCGCCGGTCTAGCCAGGCGCGGGGGACGTGGTTTTGCTCACTCTTTTCTTCGTGCTACTCAAAGAGAATGGAACAATTTTGTTTTTATCACTCTATTTTTTGATCATTTTGTTTATTCTACTCTAGAATTTAATATTTTACTTTCGTCAATCTTAATTTTTAACAATACATCATAATTGATATTTCATGGCAAAGACAGTAATTTTAGAGTGACAATTATGATATGTTATCAAAATCTAAAAACAATAAATAAAGTGACATAAACAAAGTCGGCAAAAACTAGAAAGACAAAAAAGAAAAAAGAAAAATCAAAGAGAACCGCGTGGGGTGCGGGGACGGCGAGCCCGCGGTGACGAGAGGAAGGTCGACGGAGGGAAGCTTCCTCATTGGATGGCGCTAGGTAGTAGGTCGGTCAACATAATTTAGCGTGTGTGCACTGCACATTGAGTAATTGCCGTCTTGCCGGTGCAGTGCAGACGCGACATGCGAATGCCCAGCAATGGAGAGCAGGTGGGGGTAGAGATGTCTCCAGCAAGACTTGGACGAATTCGCAATGGAAGAGAAGTCTCGATCAATAAGAGCAACTCCAGTCCGTCGACCCAAACGGACGGCATTTTTATTCATTTTTTATTTATTTCAATTGGTTTGATGAACATCAACGTCCGCTTTTGCGTTTGGGTCAGCGCACGCGCTTAACGCTGGCCCGGCCGATTTTGACGACGCGTTATTTTTTTATTTTTTTACAAAAATTTCTGAAAAAAGACAAACATAAATTAAACATTAAAGCCGGTCACGAAGGCCGGCAAGAGTCCACTTTCACCATTGCATTAATTGAACATTACAAAAACTAAACTACGCGTTATCCTAGGCGTCCTCGTCGTCGATGTTGGGGCCGGTGAGGTCGATCAGCGTCGGCGCAGGACCGGCCTAGGGGAAAGCCGTGTTCCAGACGACGTTGATGTCGGGGGCGGGCTGTGCCGGCGCGGGCAGTGCTGGTGGCGGCGGTGGTGGCAGTAGCACAACATGGGCGCGCTCCTACTCCTCCCTGTCCAACCGTTCCTCCTCCGCTTCGCACTCCAGCTCCATCTGTCGCGCGCCATCGGCACGCTCCTCTGCGAAGCGTCGCGCCCTCCAATGCTGGAGGTAGGCAGCCTCCTACAGCAGTTTCGCGCCCAACCGGATGGGCGGGGCGCTGACCCAGTCGCGGAGGCAGCTGGCCACTGGTAGACCTCCGGCTGCGGCTTCGTGGGCTCGGTGTTCGGCGCAGGGGGCACGCCGTAGTCGCCGGCGACGGACAACGTGATGGCCTCAGCGAGCTGCGCCTCGTACGCCTCCTCCTCCTCCTCGTTCTTGCACCGCTCTTCCTCCTCGTTCTCGCGGAGTGCGTCTGCCAGCGCCGCCTGGTAGGCGGCCTCCGCCTCCTGGTCCTCGTCGCAAACGACGGGCGGGGGCGGCGGAGGGCCTGGCTGCATGTCGCGCAGGCGCTGCTCATCATGCTCGAGTACGAACCAAACCTCCCAGTCGGGAGAGTTGACCGCGTTGATAGGGTTCTGCCGCTGCTCCGGCGTCAGCTTCTTCCGTCGGCGACTCACCTCCTCCACGTGAGCCCGCGTCGACCGCGACACGGCCGGCACCGGGATCCTGTCCAGATCCAGATGCTAGTGGTGCGGGAGGGTCATGTCCGGGTACGACAACGGGATGCGGTGCTCCCAGTTTCACTGTGCTTGGTGCACCGGGACGCTGACCCGTTGGCGAGGCCGACGGGAAGACGCCGACGGGGGAAGCGCGCGGGGGTAGACGACGGGGGACTTGCCCTTGTTTTGGACGGAGCCGGCCATGGCTGCTGGCTAGGGTTTGGTCGCCGACGAGGGAGCAGAGAGGTGGCGATATGAGGACGGGGTCTGGAAGTAGATGAGGCTGAATCCCACTGCAACCTCGAATTAAAAAAAGGCTGACCACAATCGCTGATGCGTGGGACCATGAAGGGTGGTCATCATTAATTAAGTTGACCGCAGGTAGTTGGACGACCGACGGGTGTGGATGGGGAGGACACCGAGAGATTTGGGACGGAAATGGGTCGGCGGGGATGCGAAGCAGACACGTTTTGGCAATGGGTCAACGCGTTGGTCCATCACATTTGTCCGCGCGGATCCAAACGGACGGCAGCAGACGAAATAGGTCGTCCCGTTGGAGTTGCTCTAAGGAATACAAAAATAATAAACACAGTACGCATACACTTAAACTTTGCACAATTATGATATACATAACATGGGCGATATAGAGGGCCTGATGGATAGGTCTACGACATACACTCAAACTTTGGATGAGCGTTATGGCATCCCGTCAGATATCTGATCTGGCGGGTGCAGCCTGCACGTTTCGCGACAACAGAGATCGGTGGCGGTCCATGCACACGTTGCTATATGGAGGTTCTTCAAGCAGATCCGGACGAAAACTTTCTTCTCGACTAGTTGTCAAGGTCGGCGATAGCAACACTCTTCTATGCCGTCCCCTTTCTGAAGGCATCACTGTGGAGAAGATTCACTCTTCTATTTGCTATCTCTCGGAGACACTCTAGATAAGTCGACCGGATGATGATGGCGTCATGTCTACTACGTAATTTATTTTTGTAGACGTCGTTGGGCCTTCATGTGTGGAGTTTTGAAGAAACTTTTTGTGAATTATTTCTGGAATATATAATGAATTTTGGAGCAAAGATCCACCGGAAGGGGGCTACTTGTGGGCCACAAGCTAATAGGGCTCGCCCACCCCCCTTGAGCACGCCCTCATGGCTTGTGGGCCCCACGTGGCTCCTCCGACCCTAATTTCAGCCCTATAAATTCACACTTTTGGAGAAAAAGCAGAGAGAAGATTTCATCGTGTTTTACAAGACAGAGCCGCTGCTACCTCCCGTTCTTCCTCGGGAGGGCTCATCTCATGTCTATTTTGGGCTCTGAAGAGGGGGATTCGTCTCCGTCGTCATCATCAACCCTTCTCCATCAACAATTTCATGATGCTCACCATCGGGTGTGATTAATTCCTTAGTAGGCTCGCTGGATGGTGATGAGGTTTGGATGAGATTGATCATGTAATCGAGTTAAGTTTGATAGGGCTTGATCCCTAGTGACCACTATGTTCTGAGATTGATGTTGCTATGACTTTGCTATGCTTAATGCTTGTCACTAGGGCCCGAGTGCTATGATTTCAGACCTAAGCTTACTATGTTCTCTTAGAATATGAAAAGTATTTTGATCCTATGTTGCAAGTTGTATGTACATATTACGTGTCTTGGTCCGCATACGCCAAGGTGACAATAATTGGGATTCTTTCCGATGATTGCCGTAATTTGAGGAGTTCATGTATTCACTATGTGTTAATGATTTATTCTAGTTCTCTATTAAAAGGAGGCCTTAATATCTCTAAGATATCAATAGGACCCCGCTGCTACGGGAGGGTAGGACAAAAGATGTCATGCAAGTTCTTATCTCAAGCACGTATGAATATATACGGAATACATGCCTACATTATATTGATGAATTAGAGGTAGTTCTGTGTCACTCTAGTGTGTAACTGTTACATGATTGATGTCATCCATATCTTTTCATCGCTGATCCATGTGCCTATGCTTCATAAATACTGAATCTTGCTAAGTTACTACTTTTGATGTTACTATCACACTCGCTACTCAGTTGCTACTGTTACCAAAATTGCTGCTATCAATGTTATTGCTACTACTATCATTTGTCGTGCTACTAAACCTTTATTGAAGAGAGCTATCCCAGGTGCGATTGAATTGACAACTCAACTATCAAGGCCTACGAATATTCTTTGGCTTCCCTTGTGTCGAATCAATAAATTAGGGTGAAATACTACCGTGAAGACTCTCACGATCCCCTATACTTGTGGGTTATAAAGACCTTTTTCTGGTGCTGTTGTTGGGGACCATAGTTATATTTATTCTGTTAACTTGAGGATATCCAACTGGTACTATGAAGAATCTGAAAGATACTTGAACTAAGATCATCCCCTCTCGCACGAGAGGCGGTAAGGAACTGCCATCTAACTCTGCTTTTGATTCACCTACTATTTTGAATCAGCTTGTTACACCAGTACGTGTTGCTCGTCCTGATATGCCACATGAACTTGATGATCCTACCTCTGAAATTCATCCAGAGAATACCTTGATGAAAACTTCTTATCCCTTCCTTCTGCTCCTCGTTGGGTTGACACTCTTACTTATCGAAAGGACCACGATTGATCCCCTATACTTGTCGGTCGTCACTAGTGTCCTACAGACCTCTGTGCTTGGAGGCCCAACAGAGTCTACAACAATAAAATTGTGTAGTAGACATCAATACTATGAAAGGATCGAAGAGATATGGGAACTTGAGTATGCCGAAGATCACATGGTGCTACTATTCCGGGTCATATGGGCGAAAAAGTTCAAGAAGGAAGGACATGGTGTCGTTACCATGTATCCGCCCGAAGCACAACCAACTAGTGCAGAGGGTGTGAAAGTAATTACCGTCAAATATGTGCCTTGGGTATTCGCTGAGGACGTGTCACAATGCTTCTACATAACTGACCAAACAAATCTGAGTCATGTTGTCGTCAGGAGATCCAAGAGGAGCATTGTCGGGATGGACAGAGTGGCCAACGAGGATGACTATGATCAGTTTGGCATAGACCCAAAAGAAGAGGAGAACTATGATAACGATGAAAATTACACCACCAAAAGGATCAGAACTACGTTGCCTAATACAGGTTGTCCCTTCTTACGAAAGAGTCATAGCAAGGGCCAGAAGTATTCAAGCAAGATTAAAAATACCTAAACCATAGTTGAGAGGATTGTCAAACGACATCGTACTTGATTCGTGTACTTTTGTGTACTTTTCATTGTGTAATACTTCACACATTAGTGTACTTCATTTGTGTGTACCTCCTAAATCATAATGTTATATACTTTGATCCACACATTTTATGCAATATGCATTTTCACATGCCATTTGTTAATTAGAGCATCCCTAAAATAACACCAAACATTGGTGGCGTTGGCCACATCATTGGCGCGAGGACTAATAACCTACTGACACTTTAGCTTACTTTTGCAAGAATGACTCATTTTCAGCCTCCTGCTCTGGCCCATTTCTTCCCCCGCCCTCGTACACCATTATCCCGCGAGCCATGTCGTTCCTCTCTGTTCCCCGTCCACCTGTGCCCCCACCCTGCACCAGTGGTGCCCCTACGCTGCCTAGCCGGCCCCCACCTACTCAACGAAAATACTCTCCGACAGGCGAGCTCGTTGCTGACGGACAACTATTCCTGACTTGATGCCTCCTCGGCAACGGAGCCAGAAAATTGTCTTGATAACCCTCAGGTATAAGGGATCGCAATAGTTTTCGAGAGTAGAGTATTCAACCCAAATTTATTGATTCGACTCAAGGGGAAGCGAAAGAATATTCTCAAGTATTAGCAGTTGAGTTGTCCATTTAACCACACCTGAAAGATTTAGTGTCTGCAGCAAAGTATCAGTAGCAAAGTAGGGTGATAGCAGCAGTAGCAAACAGTAACCAGTAGCAGCAAAGTAACAACAGTAGCAGCAGAGTAACAACAGCAGGAGTGACAACAGTAGCAACAAAGTAACGTAGCAAGGACCAGTAGTAAAAGACTCGTAGGCATTGGATCGGTGATGGATGATTATGCCGGATGTGATTCATCATGTAACATCTATAACACGGAGAGATAAGTATTTAGCTCCCATTCGTCAATCTAATGTAGAAATGTATTTCGTATGTAGTCATACGTGCTTAGGGAAAAGAACTTGCATGACATCTATTGTCCATCCCTCCCGTGGCAGCGGGGTCCTCATGGAAACTACGGGGTATTAAGGTTCTCCTTTTAATAAAGAACCGGACCAACGCATTAATCCCTAGTATGAAGAACATGGTGCTATTTTGAAGCACAAGTGTGGAAAAATATAGTAGCATTGTCCCTTCTCTCTTTTTCTCTCATTTTTTTGTTTGGGATCTTTGGCCTCTCTTTTTTTCATTTTTTTGGGTGGGCATCTTTGGCCTCTTTTTTTTCCTCACATGGGACAATGCTCTAATAATGATGATTATCACACTTTTATTTACTTACAACTCAATACTTAGAACAATGATGACTCTGGACGAAATGCCTCCGACAGTGTACCGGGATGTGCAACGATCTAGCTTAGCGTATGACATTGAAACATCTCGCTAGCTATCTTACAATCATGCAATGGCAATATGAAAGTGACGACACATGTCATGAGACGGAACGGTGGGAGTTGCATGGCAATATATCTCGGAATGGCTATGAAAATGCCATAATAGGTAGGTATGGTGGCTGTTTTGAGGAAGGTATATGGTGGGTTTGTGCACCGACGAAAGTTGCGCGGTACTAGGGAGGCTAGCAATGGTGGAAGGTAAAAGTGCATCTATACGATGGACTGACATTAGTTATGAAGAACTCATATACTTATTGCGAAAGTTTTTATTAGTAATCGAAACAAAGTGCTAAACAAATACTCCTAGGGGAAGGGTTAGTAGGTGTTAACCATCGCGCGATCCCGACCGCCACACAAAGGATGACAATCAATAAATCAATTATGCTCTGACTTCCTAACATAGCGGTTCACCATACGTGCATGCTACGGGAATAACTAACCTCAACACAAATATTTCTAGATTCACAACACCCTACTAACATGACTCTAATATTACCATATCCATATCTCAAAACTAATTGTGAGGAATCAAACTTCTCTTACTAATCGATGCACTTGAATATGGAAGTTTTTATTCTATCCTCTTTGGATGCCTATCATATTTAGGACTAATTTCATAGCACACGCCAATTACCAAGTTACTTAGAGAGAGCACTCTTAAAAAGATATAAGTGAAGATCGAGAGTTTTTATTTCTACAAAATATGATGCCGCCGTTCTCTAAAAAGATTTAAGTGAAGCACTAGAGCAAAATTATCAAGCTCAAAAGATATAAGTGAAACACATGCAAGCTAAATTGCCTAACTCAAAAGATATAAGTGAAGCTCATTGAGTATTCTAGAAAACTCACGATGAGTGCATGTCCGTCTCAAAAAGGTGTACAGCAAGGATGATGGTGACAAAACAAAAAGCAAAGACTCCTATAATACACGACGCTCCAAGCAAAACACATATCATGTGGTGAGTAAAAATATAGCCCCAAGTAAAGCTACCAATGGATTGAAGACGAAAGAGGGGATGCCTTCCCGGGGCATCCCCAAGCTTAGGCTCTTTGGTGTCCTTTAATATGGCTTTGGGGTGCCTTGGGCATCCCCAAGCTTAGGCTCTTTCCACTCCTTGTTCCATAGTCCATCGAAACTCTACCCAAAACTTGAAAACTTCACAACACAAAACTTAACGGAACTTCGTGAGATGGGTTAGTATGATAACGAGAAAATCAATCACTTGGGTACTGTAAAAACAAGACTCATAATTATTTTCACACAATGCCTACTGTATCTTACTATTTCCACAAGATATATTACTCAATATAATCTATGGAAACACCAAAACAAGCAAACTATGCATTGAAAACAGAATCTGTCAAAAACAGAACAGTCTGTAATGATCTGAATGCTAACCATACTTATGCACCTGCAAAAATTCTGAAACAATTATGACAATTAAGGAAATTTGTATATAAATCAGAACCAAAAAGAATCAGCTCAATATCTCTCTCTTGATAGTAATGAAAAATAATTTCGTGAGCGCAAAGTTTCTGTCTTTTTCAGCATGATCAAACAACTATCACCCAAAATAGTCATACAGGCTTTACTTGGCACTTTACTGAAACTAAGGCAATAAAACATGATTAATACAGTAGCTTAATCATGTTAACACACAAAAACAGTAAGGATACATATTGGTTTGTATCCCAGCAAGCACTTTTCTTTAATGCCTTCCAAGCTAGGCATGATGATTTCAATGATGCTCACATAAAAGATAAGGATTGAAAAATAATGGAAGCATCATGGAGCATATGACTAGCACATTTAAGCCTAACCCTCTTCCTATGCATAGGGATTTTGTGATCAAACAACTTATTGGAGCAAGAATTATCTAGCATAGGAAGGCAAAACAAGCATGACTTCAAAAGTTTCAACACATGGAGAGGAAACTTGATATTATTGCAATATGTAGAAGCTTATGATCCTCTCTCATAATAATTTTCAGTAGCATCATGAATGAATTCAACAATATAACCAGCACCTAAAGCATTCTTTTCATGATCTACAAGCATAGAAATTTTACTACTCTCCGCATAAGCAAATTTATTCTCATGATTAATAGTGGGAGTATCGTAAAAGACTTGAACACTACGAATTGTTTCCACATTAAAAGAGTAATGTTCAGTGAAAGGATACTCAAGAGTATGATAAGTTTTATCATCCCTCTTCGTTATAGCATAAGTATCATCACAATAATCATCATAAATAGGGGGCATGCTTTCATCATAATAAATTTGATCATTCAAAGTAGGGGACCTAAAAAGATCATCTTCATCAAACATATCATCCCCAAGCTTTTGGCTTTGCATATCATTAGCATCATGGGTATTCAAAGAATTCATACCAACAACATTACAATCATGCTCATCATTCACATATTTTATGCCAAGCATTCTATGTAATTCTTCTTATAGCACTTGAGCACAATTTTCATTTTCATCATTTTCATGAAAGACATTAAAAAGATGAAGCATATGAGGCACCCTTAATTACATTTTTTTGTAGTTTTCTTTTATAAACTAAACTAGTGATAAAACAAGAAACTAAAATATTCGATTGAAAGATCTAAAGATAAACCTTCAAGCGCTAACATCCCCGGCAACGGCGCCAGAAAAGAGCTTGATGTCTACTACGCAACCTTCTCCTTGTAGACGTTGTTGGGCCTCCAAGTGCAGAGGTTTGTAGGACAATAGCAATTTTCCTACAAGTGGGTGACCTAAGATTTATCAATCCGCGGGAGGCGTAGGATGAAGATGGTCTCTCTCAAGCAACCCTGCAACCAAATAACAAAGAGTCTATTGTGTCCCCAACACACCCAATACAATGGTAAATTGTATAGGTGCACTAGTTCGGCGAAGAGATACAAGTGCAAAATGGATGGTAGATATAGGTTTTTGTAATCTGAAACTACAAAAACAGCAAGGTAACTAAAAGTAAAAGTGAGCACGAACAGTATTGCAATGCTTGGAAACAAGGCCTAGGGTTCATGCTTTCACTAGTGAAGTTCTCTCAACAATGATAACATAATTGGATCACATAACTAGCCCTCAACATGCAACAAAGAGTCACTCCAAAGTCACTAATAGTGGAGAACAAACGAAGAGATTATTGTTGGGTACGAAACCACCACAAAGTTATTCTTTCTGATCGATCAATTCAAGAGTCTGTAGTAAAATAACACGAAGCTATTCTTTCCGTTCAATCTATCCTAGAGTTCGTACTAGAATAACACCTTAAGACACATATCAACCAAGACCCTAATGTCACCTAGATACTCCATTGTCACCTCAAGTATCCGTGGGCATGATTATACGATATGCATCACACAATCTCAGAATCATCTATTCAACCAACACATAGAACTTCAAAGAGTGCCCCAAAGTTTCTACCGGAGAGTCAAGACGTGTGCCAACCCATATGCATAGGTTCCCGATGTCACGAAACCCGCAAGTTGATCACCAAAACATAGATCAAGTACTCACATGAATATCCCATTGTCACCACAGATAGACACGTGCAAGACATACATCAAGTGTTCTTAAAGACTCAATCCGATAAGATAACTCCAAAGGGAAAACTCAATTCATTACAAGAAGGGAGAGGGAACATCATAAGATCCAACTATAGTAGCAAAGCCCACGGTACACCGAGATCATGACATCTCAAGAACACGAGAGAGAGAGAGAGAGAGAGATCAAACACCTAGCTACTGGTACATACCCTCAGCCCCGAGGGAGAACTACTCCCTCCTCGTCATGGAGATCGCCGGGATGATGAAGAAGGCCACCGGAGATGGATTCCCCCTCCGATAGGGTGCCGAAACGGGCTCCAGATTGGTTTTTGGTGGCTACAAAGGCTTGCGGTGGCGGAACTCCCGATCTAGGTTTCTTTTTGGGGGTTTATGTATTTATAGGAATTTATGGCGGTGGAATTACGTCGGTTGGGCCCACGAGGAGGTCACAAGCCTGCTAGGTCCGGCCTAGGGGGGTCGGGCCTCCTGGGCTTGTGACTCCCTCGTGGCTCTTCTAGCCTTCTTCCAAAGCTTCGGGGGTCTCTTTTGGTCCAAAAAAATCACCGCGGAAGTTTTATTCCATTTGGACTCCGTTTGATATTCTTTTTTGAAAAAGGTCAAAAACTCGAAAAAACAAAAACTGGCACTAGGAACTGAGTTAATAGGTTAGTCCCAAAAAGATATAAAATAGCATATTCATGCATATAAAACATCCAAAGTTGACAAGATAATAGCATGGAACCATCAAAAATTATAGATAAGTTGGTGACGTATCAATGATGTATATACTTCTCGCACCTCGTTGGTTACCCCAAGTGGAAGGTTGAGATGTAGTCAACATCAAGTTTTCCCTCACACAGAAACTGTCAGGTTTATCGAACCAGTAGGACTCCTAGGATCAACAAGTAGGTGTCTCCCACCCTGGTCCTAGCAGAAGACGTGGACCTGTACACACACAAATAACTTTGCTCTCGATGAGTACACAGAGGTTGTCAATTTCTCCGGCCTTGTAGTTTGCAAAGGATCAAAATACAAGCGGGAATAGTGATAGTGATTGCAGCGGAAAAGTAAATGAAAACGGTAAATGGTGGAGGTGTAAACGATGATGGTGATATGGACCGGAGTCACATGATGTTCACTAGTGATGTCTCTCTCCCAAAAGACGATAAAGACCTATGCTTGGGTAAACCAATTACAGGTGGGCAATTGACAGGGTTATGAACGCACCGCAATGCTAATTATGCTACTTGATAGTTAGATGTTCAATAGTAATGGGCAGTACACCAGGACAAGTAGACCGTTTATTCATCAACATCTACTTATTAATCATCCACCTTGAGATATCTATCGAGAACATCTCGTTGGTATTAAGTTGCGAGTCCCACCCAAAGCGTAAACTCAAAGCAACGGACAACTGCATTAACAAACTATGCGTAAGGTAAACAATCCTTGCAACCTGGTCACAAGCACCGTTGTTTTCTCCCTGGTGGCAACAGCACATCCCCTAGTCTCATGTTTCTGTCACTCAAGCTAGACATCGAGGGGCATGAACCCACAATCATGCATAACGCTCCCTCTTGGAGTTAAAATCTACTACTCGGCCAAAGCAATAAATAGCAACGGAAAACATGCATGAATCACTAAGGAACATAATATAAAAGGATAATCGAATATATAACTCATAACAATCTGAACATAATCTCATGTCATAATCCATCAGATCCCAACAAACCGAGCATAGCAATAGCAAGAGAATTACATAGATGCCTTGATCATGTAGGGCAACTCACAAGGGCTAATCATGGAAGCACAAGGTTGGAGAGAAGACATTACATAGCTACTGGTCATGGACTCATGGTCCAAGGAGGACTACTCACGACACGCCCGGGAAACGTCCATGGCGGTGGAGAAGCTCTCGGAGGTCAATTCTCCCTCCGGCAGGGTGCCGGGAAGAGGTCTCCTGACGCTCCCGATCTCGGAAGCGCTGCGGCGGTGGAACGATGGAGAAATTCGCGATTCTATATTTGATGGAAGGGTTTTCTCGGGAAGGAGTAAATATAGGCCAAAGGAGGGCACCAAAGGGCGTGGAACCCACCCAAGCGGCCTCCCGGCGCGGCCTAGGGGTGGTCCGCGCCCATAGATCGCCTGGGAGGCCCCTGGCCCCCCTCTGGCCCATCTTCGGTGGTCTGGAAGTTTCTGGTGCGCTGATTTTTATATATTTTCTCGAGATTTTTCGGGCTTTAGAAAATTGGGTAAAAGCCCATGCAAAAAAGACATCAGCAGACAGGAACTGGCACTGGGTGCACTGAGTTAGTAGGTTAGTCTAAATATGTGTAAAATGATATAAACGTGTAGCAAAACATATAACAATGTCACCCAAAAGATCATGGAACAAGCAAAAATTACATTTACGTTTTGGACGTATTAGTGACCGACTCCAATGGCACAACTGAAAGATTCTACGGAAGAGTCAAAGAGATCTGGGAGCTTAACTATACCGGAAGGCATGATGCGACGATGTTCCGTGTTAGGTGGGCTAAGGCCGTCTTAAGAGAAAACAAGTATTTCACTACCATGTCTATACCCGATGCAAAGAGCACTACCGTGAACATTAACGTCATCGCCAGAACTGAGCCATGGATACATGCTAAGCACGTGACACAATGCTTCTTCATAATCGACCCGACCAATCCCAGGTGTGTTGTCATGAGGAGAGTCAAAAGGAACATCATCGGAATAGATGGAGTCGCCAACGAGTAAGACTATGACCAATATGGCAACCCAATGAGGGAATATGACAATGACGATGAAGCATACGTGAAAAGAAGAATCGAGACTACATTAGCTAAGAAAGATCGTACTCCATGGTGCTAGAAAATAAGAATCAAGACAACGAACAATAAAGGAAAGAAGCTCAATGTGAAACGTCTTCGACGCAGTTGAGAAACAATTATTTATATATATGTATGAATTTTGTGTACGAAACAACACATGGTTTTGGTAATATTCGCGCAGTGTGGGAGGGAGACATTTTCATCATCGACTACATGCGTTCGAGGCCCTTGGGAGAAAAAAAACAAAAGGGAGAAAGCAATACAAAAGAAAAAAAGAAAAGTAAAGAGAAAATGAAAGGAAAATAATAAAAAGGAACGAAAAGTAATAAAAAGAAAATAATTAAGAAAATAATTAAAATAAATTAGTAAAGAAAATACAGAAAATAAAGTTACCAGTAGCGATGGATTGGTTCCAGCGCTACTGCTAACTTAGAAGTAGCGGGTTCTAATCAAGCGCTACTACTAAATGTCCTAGGTCATTTAGTAGTAGCGCTGGGTTAGAACCAGCACTATTGCTAACTTAGCAGTAGCGTTGGAACCAATCCAACGCTACTGCTACTTCTGGTTAACCCAGCTCCAAAATCCCCTAACTCCCCCTGTCCCTCCACTTCTTCCCTTCCCCCCCTCTCCCATGCGCGCTCCTATTGTGTCGCCGTCGCCGCCCGCCAGAGCCCTCCTCGCCCGTCGGAGCCCTCCCCGCCCGTCCCTGCGCTCGCCCTCGACCACCACCCTCATCGACCTCCAGGCGCTTCCGCCCCCTCCAAGCACCGCCGCCCCCTTCGATCCAGGCGTCGCCGCCCCCTCCAAGCCCTCCCCGCTCTAGTAAGACGTAGCTCTGGCCGTTGTTGAACATCACGACGCTAAGCGCCGCCGTGTTCATCCTGTACCCCGCGCTGAACATGTTGCCATACACCACACACAGGTCAAACTCACAAAGATTAGTTGGCATGCACCGGCGCTGAACACCTCAAATGGCTTGCCTAACTAGACCTCAGTTCTATGAGCTTACACATCGTTCCCGATGCGTCATTCCCACCATAGAACGTGGCACGACCATTGCGCTAGTCGACGTGATGACAACTCCAAGCACCCCGGTGATGGCAAGAGCTAGAAAGCCTAGCGACTCTATTTCTATATGGAATCCTTCTGAAAATCAACAACGAGAGGGCTAGTTAGTCAATACAGGCCAAAAATCGCACGAGAGAACAAGCACACAAGGCTTGATAGCTCTGGCTAGGGACTTGTCATTCATCTACTACTTACCGTGTTAAGGAATTAGGCTTTGCTAGCTCGACACTCTAATTTGCTAGTGCGGAGGTGTTGGGAGGAGTGCGAGGATCCTAACAGGAAGCTGCTGCCTATGTATAGGACTAGGTATGGATACTCTGCATCTGAAATTGTGACAAGTAAAGTCTATGTTTGCCACCGATCTTTAAAAAGGAATTCTTAGGGATTTCTAAGTTAATACGTAGTACTATAATGGTGCATGTTGGCTAGTGTAAATTCCAATCGTTAGTGCTAGATTATTAGGGTTAGTAATATTTAGAATTAGGTTAGGGTTAGAAGAGGAAGAAAGATGAACACAAATAAGAAAATAAAAATAGGAAAAAGGAAAAGAGGAAGAAGAAGGAGAATAAGAAGAGGAGGAGAAGAAAAGAAGAAGAAGAAGAAGAAGAAGAAGAAGAAGAGAAGAGGAGAAGAAGAGGAAAAATAGAAGAAGAGGAGAAGTAGAAGAAAAAGAGGAGAAGAAGAAGAGGAGAAGAAAAGAAGAAGAAGAAGAAGAAGACAAGAAAAGGAAGAAGAAGAGGAGGAGAAGAAGAAATAGAGAAGAAAAATAATAAATTAGAGGAGGAGAAGAAAAAATAGGTGAGCTAGTGTGCTAGGTTAAATCTTTTTTTTGCTTGCTAAGTTTGTGTTGATTCATCATATATTGTTTGTGTTAATCCAGTGTGCTCTATTTTTGCTTGCTAAGTTTGTGTTAATTCATCACATGTTGCTTTATGTTAATCGGAATGTCCGAGTGGCCTATGTTTTGCTGGAATGTTGATTCATTTCCGTTCCGACAAATTTCAGGTGCTCCATATGTCCACTTTTTAGCAAAGGTCATGTCGAAAATTTCCATTAATTTTGGCATGACTTGTTCTAGAAACTAGGACATATCGAGTGCCTGGGAATTGCGGGAAAGGGGAATGAGTCAATATTTCGACCAAATATAGTCCCCTTTTTATTATTCATGTTATTAGGCCTATAATTAAACTATTGTACTTAAATACTCATAGGAAATTAATATGTCTAGCCATGACGAAGCCGGGGGTTCTGGTCGCCACGAATAAGACCATTTTGAGGAAGCAAATCATTTTTTCGATTACCTCGACCAACGGGAGATGCGGATACACGGTGGCAATGAGAACAACCCCGACACCGGCACTACCATCGACAGAGATAGTAGCACCGGCACCAAGACCGGCTATGATGTTGACGTACCCGATGAAGGACCGAAGCCGAAGAGGACAAGAAAACCAAATGAGTTCGTCACCGGACAAATTGTGGCCACGGCGATGCACCCCACGAAATTAGAGCTAATGGCGCCAGAGTCAGCGTGCAAGTGCTATGGCAATCAACTAGGGTGCATCCTGAGGGAAACCGCCAACATCAATGTCGAAAAGTTAAAGAAGATACCACATATGGAGCACACGCTCCTAACGAAGTTGCACAATAGGTTCTTGTTCCCCGTCGGGCGGATAGAAAAAAACTTCCGTGGGATGACGAACCCATGACAAAGATAAACAACAAGGCAATGGTGACGTTCACCAACACCTTGTCTGCCTAGAAAGTAAGGGTGAAAAAATAGATTCTGAAGACTGAACCGTGGTCCAAGAATCATGCTGAGAATCCGTCACTAACGGAAGAGGACTTCGAAAAATTCAAGGAGACTTGCGCTACAGAAGAAGCGCAGAAAAAGTCGGAGAAAATGAAGGAGCTCCAGCCAGGAACACGCCTGCCCACTGCCTCGGAAGCCGCGGTTACGAGGGGAAGAGGCATGTATGGTCCAAGGAGGATGCCAAAGGTGAAAGTCACGGAATCCCAGACCCCTTGGCGGAGTTCACCGATCTGCATGAGCATGACTAGATCAGGGCCCAACACAAGTGGGACCCTGTCAATAAGGTCTTTTACACGGACCCGAACATGAGAGAGTTCATGAGACTACTGGTAATTGTTGTATTACCATCTTATATTAATTAGCTTCCAATGAATGTGACAACAAGTTTTGTCGCATTTATAAACCATCCACGTTCCTTTTGCAGAAAGGGAAGCACCAGAAGGCAGTCGAAAGCGACGAGTCGTCTCACTCATCGGCGAGGCCCAAGTGGGACAACCCGTTCAACCGGGTCCTGAACATACTAAAAAATGTTTCGATGGACAAACCTCCGTTGTATGGACATGTGCATGGCGTCAGAGATGACACCTCGTGGATGAAGTGCTACCACGAGAAGTCGGAGAAAAAAAAGCAAAGACAACAGGTTTCTCAACAGACCATCGACGAGAAGGTCGCCCAGGCGGTCGATAAGAGCAAAGGTGAGACCAAAGAAGAGATGGCCCAGGTAATCAACGATAAGGTCAATGCAGCTGTGGCACTTCCTTCGGCCAATTGGTTTTGCCAGTTTTTGAGTTTGTGAGGAGGAATCCAGAAAAAGGGCTAGAAGACTTTCCCCTTCTCAGCTTTGTCGGGAGCAATTCAGCAAAAATCGCACCACTAGCACCTACTCAAGCAACCGCACATGCTCACGTACCTGGTCTCGCTCCAGTTCATAGCAGCACATCCTCCGTCTCTGGCATGCTCGGCGGGGCTTCATCTTTGGCTGAGCTCGACGCCATCACGGTAATTATGCGTCATACACTCTTCACCAACATGTCTATACAGTCTTCTGTTTTAGTAGCCTTTCGGATGTTTGATGTCGTAGTCATCTCTTCGCAGGACGACGAAACTCCGTGCACCCTATTGTACGATGTCAAGGGCCAGAAGGTGGACGTGGGAAAGGCAACGATCATGAAGCCGAAGGACCGCATGCTCCACAACCGACAGATGCCTCATGGCATCTTCAAAGTTTGTGTGGCCAGTGTGAAAGCGGGCTTTGAGGATTTGCCTCTTCTGACACCAGTCGATGACGACGATACCCCTAAACAGATTGCCGCATGCAAGAGCTGGATCTTGCCTTGGCCGAAGACTCACCTTCATGTTGAGGCGCCCGGTAGAACACCAACGATAATTCCTCAGCAAGGTATGAACACCACCCCACGTACCCAATTACCTGCACCTGTCGTGGTGGTTGATAGCGATCGACGCAGTGAGGGAGAGCTGTTGGAAATATGCCCTAGAGGCAATAATAAAATGGTTATTATCATATTTCCTTGTTCATGATAATCGTCTATTGTCATGCTATAATTGTATTAACAGGAAACAGTAATACATGTGTGAATAAATAGATCACAATGTGTCCCTAGCAAGCCTCTAGTTGGCTAGCTCGTTAGTCAATAGATGATCATGGTTTCCTGATCATGGGCATTAGATGTCATTGATAACGGGATCACATCATTGGGAGAATGATGTGATGGACAAGACCCAATCCTAAGCATAGCACTAGATCGTATTGTTCGTATGCTAAAGCTTTTCTAATGTCAAGTATCTTTTCCTTCGACCGTGAGATTGTGCAACTCCCGGATACCGTAGGAGTGCTTTGGGTGTATCAAACGTCACAACGTAACTGGGTGACTATAAAGGTGCACTACGGGTACCTCCGAAAGTGTCTGTTGGGTTGGTACGAATCGAGATCGGGATTTGTCACTCCGTGTGACGGAGAGGTATCTCTGGGCCCACTCGGTAGAACATCATCATGAGCTCAATGTGACTAAGGAGTTAGTCACACGATGACATGCTACGGAACGAGTAAAGAGACTTACCGGTAACGAGATTGAACAAGGTATAGGTATACCGACGATCGAATCTCGGGCAAGTTCTATACCGACAGACAAAGGGAATCGTGTACGGGATTGATTGAATCCTTGACATCGTGGTTCATCCAATGAGATCATCGTGGAACAAGTGGGAGCCACCATGGGTATCCAGACCCCGCTGATGGTTATTGGCTAGAGAGGTGTCTCGGTCATGTCTGCCTGTCTCCCGAACCCGTAGGGTCTACACACTTAAGGTTCGATGACGCTAGGGTTATAGGGAATTGTTATACGAGGTTACCGAAAGTTGTTCGGAGTCCCGGATGAGATCCCGGACGTCACGAGAGCTCCGGAATGGTCCGGAGGTAAAGATTGATATATAGGACGGATGGTTTCGGATACCGGAAGTGTTTCAGGCATCACCGGTAACGTACCGGGACCACCGGGACCACCGGAGGTGGCCCCGGGGGACCACCGAAAGGGGGCAACGACCCCGGGAGATAAGGTGGGCCAAGTGGGGGCGGGAACCAGACCCTAGGTGGGCTGGTGTGCCTCCCCACTCAGCCCATAGCGCAAGGGAGAGAAAAGGGGGGGCAAACCCTAGGCCAGGTGGGCCAAAGGCCCACCAGATGGTGCGCCACCCCCTCCTCCCCTCTCTAGCCGCCGCACCTCCCATCTGGGGGGCTGCCGCACCCCCTAGGGTGGGAACCCTAGAGGTGGCACCCCCTCTCCCCTCCCCCTATATATATCGGGCACTTTTGGCCATTGAGACACACGGTTTTTCCCTCTCTCTCGGCGCAGCCCTGTTCTTCTTCCTCCTCCTCTCCGCCGGTGCTTGGCGAAGCCCTGCCGGGAGACCTCGTCTCTCCATCGACATCACGCTATCGTGTTGCTGGAGTTCTTCCCCAACCTCTCCCTCCTCCTTGCTGGATCAAGGTGCGGGAGACGTCACCGGGCTGCATGTGTGTTGAACGCGGAGGTGCCGTTGTTCGGAATCGCTGTGAGTACGACTCCATCAACCGCGTTCTAGCAGCGCTTCCGCTTAGCGATCTTCAAAGGTATGAAGATGCTCTTACCCCTCTCTCGTTGTTGGTCTCTCCATAGGAAGATCTGAATATGCATAGAAATTTTTTGAATTTATGCTACGTTACCCTACAAGAGCCTCCATTAGTGCGAGCTGACGTCGCCCACGTCGAAGTAGCAAATGCTGATGATGTCATGGTGGAGGATGCTGATGACCCTAACCAGTATTGATGCGTGAATTGACGGAGTCAGGACGTCCTACGGCTGATTGCAAAAAGGCTCTCTTCATGCGATCCTCATAGGAGACTGCTCCAGATGCTGCCTCTACCCAGCAAGAACAACACGGGGGCTGTCCGTTGGTAATTAACCCGACGACGCTGGGGTTGTGGTTAGGAAAGGTATGGTGGGCTCACTACTGCCACCCGCTAAGAAGCGAAGGAGGAGACCGGAGAAGAAAGGATCTCAAGGCGCGAGAGCTGCTTCAAGCATCCAGCCGCCTTTAAAGCCCTGGGAGGTAGACAGAATACCCGTCGTAGGTGCAGATCATTTCCATGTCGCCGGCAACACGATCCTACCTCCGAAAGCGCTAGAGAACATATTGAACACTAATCTAAGGAGACTTCATGATGATGTGCTGGCCATAGAGAGAAGACTTCTCAGCACGGAAAAACCAGGATACCCGCTTTACATGGCTTAGGTTCCGAGTGGGATGTCATACGTCGACAGATGGCATGTGGATAAGTTCATCCTATGATTTGACTACATGTACGACATGTTCCACATGACCAAGCTGGATTTTCAGTTCATTCACCTGTATGCGTTGTATCTCAACTACACCATCAGGCGCGAGAACATAGAAAATATCTGCGTCACGAACCCGTAATATATGCACGAGAGCTTCTTGGCAGTCTACAAAGAGCACCGTGACTATGCGAACAAGTACATGTGCGATTTCATAATCGCTAATAAGGACAAGGAAATGATTCTCCTGCCTTATCATCCCACGTAATTCATCAGCGGATATCCTTTCATAAGTTTTTATCATTCCTTTGCAAGCATTGAGGCTAATATGAGGTGTACCTATTTTGTGTAGGGGGGCGCCGTCCTCATATGTATGTACCCACAATACTCCCATGCTCTATACTTGGACACATCAAAGAACATCAAGAGAAAGGATTACACGCACATAAAGCGTGTTCTCGATAGTGCCATTTTAACCTTCAACCTTATTGGTGGATATATCCAGGTGAATAACTACAGGAATCAAGCGCTGGCTTTCGGCCATAAGACCGACTTTTGCGCATCCAGCAACTGAATGGTAGTAAGGCTGATGGATTCTACCTCATGCATCACATGATCGAGTATAGAAGGGATATATAACGCCTTCGCATGTCAACTTCTTCTGGGGATGCTGAGATTGTCAGCTGGGCCACAAGCATAGGAAGGACACCGGATCATCGAATTCAAGCTGAGTTGTATCACATACAGTGTGAACTTGCCCAAGTGATCATGAAGGAGATCCTCGAACAAACAGGGATGTTCTTCCATGGGCCAATGAGGCAAGAGAATGTCCGAGAACTGATACGCGCTCAGCGTCTAGACCTAAATCCTTTCAACAAGCTCGAGCCATTCATCCCTGACTATGAAGATTGGGGTGTCGACATGGAGGAGTGATTGACGATGACAATGTGTGTTTATAATTAGTACTATTGGCTTTCTATGAACTAACATATACATCGCTCTAGTTAATTAGCTTGTGTATGAAGAACTTTGTAATTTATGTTTACTATAGGTTGCTTGTATTTTGCTAACTATGCCTCTTTGTGTTTCTCAAGTACATTGTGTTGCATATTATCGCCCAGTTCATCCACTTAAAATGCAAGTACATAGATTAGAGATGGCGAAGCACTGCTACGTCGTATTCATTGGGAGGGTTCCAGGAGTGTACGACCACTGGCTAGACGCTCAGGCCCAGGTGGACAGGTACTCGGGGGATAGCCACAGAGGGTTCGAAGGCAGAGTCGAAGCGGAAAATAGTTATTTGAGGTGGATGCTACGACAAGAGAGGGAGCGAAACCGGCGCCTCAAGAAGTACTACACAGTCACGCTCTTGCTCATGCTGATCGCTCTTCTCTTATATATCATGGTTTAGATAGGGATGATGAAACTTGTGGGTGTGCCATAACTTGTGTACCGCTATTTTCCACGTGTGATGATATTTGTGTTGGATAAGGATGATGATTATGATGATGGTATGACGAGACTATAGTATTTGTATGATATGATGAGAATAATGTATATTTACTATGATATGATGAAACTACTTTATAGAGCATGTCACAAATACGTAGAGGAGGAATCAAAATGTGAAATCAGGAAACCTTAGCAGTAGCACACGTTTGGGTTTAGTAGCAGCGCTGGTTATCAGCAGCGCTACAGATAGTTAGTAGTAGCGCTCACTGACAAAGTGATTGATACGTCTTCGTCGTATCTACTTTTCCAAACTCTTTTGCCCTTGTTTTGGACTCTAATTTGCATGATTTGAATGGAACTAACCCGGACTAACACTGTTTTCACCAGAATTGCCATGGTGTTGTTTTTGCGCAGAAATAAAAGTTCTCGGAATGACCTGGAAATTTACGAGGATTTTTTGTGGAATATATAAAAAATATTGTCGCAAGAATCAACCGGAGAAGTGGAGGGTGGAGCCCACAAGCCCACCAGGCGCGGGCCCCCCTGGCCGCGCCTGGCAGGCTTGTGGGGCCCATGTTGCTCCACCGCCTCCAACTCCATCTCTATTTACTCCCTTTCGTCCGGAAAAAAAATCAAGGAGAAGAGTTCATCGCGTTTTACGATACGGAGGCGCCGCCGCCTCCTGTTCTTCCTCTGGAGGGCAGATCTGGAGTTCGTTCTGGGCTCCGGAGAGGGGAGATCGTCACCATCGTCATCATCAACTTTCCTTCATCGCCAATTCCATGATGCTCTTCACCGTTCGTGAGTAATCTCATCGTAGGCTTGCTGGACGGTGATGGGTTGGATGAGATCTATCATGTAATCGAGTTAGTTTTGACGGGGATTGATCCCTAGTATCCACTATGTTCTTAGTTGCTACTACTTTCCCATGCTTAATGCTTGTCACTAGGGCCCGAGTGCCATGATTTCAGATCTGAACCTATTATGTTGTCACCAATATATGTGTGTTCTTGATCCTATCTTGCAAGTTGTAGTCACCTACTATGTGTTATGACCTGGCAACCCCGGAGTGACAATAGCCGGAACCACTCCCGGAGATGACCATAGTATGAGGAGTTCATGTATTCACTAAGTTTTAATGTGTTGGTCCGGTTCTCTATTAAAAGGAGAACCTTAATATCCCGTAGTTTCCAATAGGACCCCACTGCCACGGGAGGGATAGACAATAGATGTCATGCAAGATCTTTTCCCTAAGCACGTATGACTACATACGGAATACATTCCTACATTACATTAACGAACTAGATCTAGTTACATATCTCTCCGTGTTATAACTGTTGCATGATGAATACCATCAGGCATAATCATCCATCACCGATCCAATGCCTACGAGTTTTTCCTACTGGTTTTTGCTATGTTACTTTGTCGCTACTGTTGTCAGTGATGCTACTGTTACTTTGCTGCTACTGCCGTCACTGCTGCTACTGTTACTCTGTCATTACTGCTATCACTGCTGCTACTGTTACTCTGTTGCTACTGCTGTCAGTTTGCTGCTACTGGTTACTGTTGCTACTGTTGCTATCACACTACTGTGCTACTGATACTTTTCTGCAGATACTAAGTCTTTCAGGTGTGGTTGAATTGACAACTCAACTGCTAATACTTGAGAATATTCTTTGACTTCCCCTTGTGTCGAATCAACAAATCTGGGTTGAATACTCTACCCTCGAAAACTGTTGCGATCCCCTATACTTGTGGGTTATCAAGACCTTTTTCTGGCGCCGTTGCCGGGGAGGCATAGCTCCATTCTCTGAGTCACTTGGGATTTACGTCTGCTAATCACTATGAGGAATCCGAAAGATCCAAGAACTAAAGTCTTGCCCTCAACTACGAGGACATGTAAGGAACTCCCATCTAGCTCTGCACTTGATTCACCTTCAGTTATGAGTAAGTTTGCGACACCACCTCCTGGTAGAAATTTTGATGTGTCGCCTGTGCTTGATGATGCTACTTCTGATGTCCATGATGCTTGTGATGATGCTATGTTTGATTCTGCTTTGCCACTAGGTGCATTCCTTGATGCACAAATTGCTAGAGTTGCTGCTAGATGTGACGATACTTCTGAAACTGCTGAGATTATTGAAGTAGAACCTGCTATTTTGCCTGTTAGAACTAGCTCTCCTAGATATGAATTGCCTGATATGCCTGAGGGTTATGTTATGGAGGGAGATATAGCTGAGGACTTTCTTGCTTGTAAGGATAGCTATGATGTTGATAAATTACTGCGCAAGTGGAAAGAAAAATCTTTGAACGCTAGGATGAAATACGACCCGAAGTTTTCTACTTTGCCGATCTTTGTGATCGATAAGGATTATGAATTCTGTGTCGACCCTGAGTTAATCATTGTGGTCGAATCTGATCCTTTTCACGGTTATGAGTCTGAAACGGTTGTAGCCCATCTTACCAAACTGCACGATATAGCCACCCTATTCACGAGTGAGGAAAAGATTCGCCACTACTATATCCTTAAGCTGTTTCCTTTCACGCTAAAGGATGATGCTAAGACTTGGTTCACTTCACTTGCTCCTGGTTGTGTGCATAGCCCCCAGGATATGATCTACTACTTCTCTGAGAAATATTTCCCTGCCCATAAGAAGCAAGCTGCCTTGCAGGAAATATACAACTTTGCGCAAGTTGAAGAAGAGAGTCTCCCACAAGCTTGGGGGAGGCTCGTCCAGCTACTGAATGCTTTGCCTGATCACCCTCTTGAGAAGAATGAAATACTTGATATCTTCTATAATGGACTAACCGATGCTTCTAGAGACCACCTAAATAGTTGTGCTGGTTGTGTTTTTAGGGAACGAACTGTAGAACAAGCTGAGATCTTATTGAATAATATCTTGTGCAATGAGAATACTTGGACTATTCCCGAACCACCTCCGAAGCCAACTCCGAAGAAAAGAGGTATTCTATTCCTCAGTCCTGAAGATATGCAAGAAGCTAAGAAATCTATGAAAGAGAAAGGCATTACATCTGAAGATGTCAAAAATCTACCACCTATCGAAGAGATCCATGGTCTTGATAACCCGATACCGGTAGTAGAAGTAAATTCTCTTCCTAGATTCAATGAGAGTGATATTCCTTTTGATAAACCTACTAGCTTATGCCTGGATGAATTTGATAACTTTATTACCAAACAACAAAGTATGAATGATTAGGTTAGCAGACAATTGGAACAGAATGCTCGTATGCTTAGTCATTTAAGTGCTTGTGTGGACAGAAATGTCAACGATCTTAAGCTTCTGAGTAAACATGCCTTTATGGTTACTACTCAGGTAAAACAAGTAATTAAGGCTCAAAATGACTTGCTCAATGATATGAATGACAATTCTGTCAGAGTCGTCACTAGAGGCGGTAGAATGACCCAGGAACCTTTGTATCCTGAGGGTCATCCTAAGAGAATTGAACAATATTCTCAAGGAGTTAGCATTGATGCACCTAGTCATCCTAGGAAGAGAAAGAAAGATGATAGGAACTTGCATGCTAGCAACCTTGTTACTTCTACACTTGAGAATCCAAACGATATCTCTGTTTCTGATGCCGAAACGCAATCTGGTGATGAACATGAGCCTAATGATAATATCGATAGTGATGTTCATGTTGATGCTCATCCTAGCAATGATAAGGATGTGGAGATTGAACATGCTGATCTTGATAACCCACAACCTAAGAATAGAAGATACGATAAGAGCGACTTCGCTGCTAGGAAGCATGGTAAAGAAAGGGAACCATGGGTTCAGAAACCCATGCCCTTTCCTCCCAAACCATCCAAGAAAAAGGATGATGAGGATTTTGAGCGATTTGTTGAAATGATTAGACCTGTCTTTCTGCAAATGCGTTTGACAGATATGCTCAATATGTCTTCGTATGCTAAGTACATAAAGGATATTGTGACTAATAAGAGGAGGATACCTGAGGTTGAGATTTCCACCATGCTCGCTAATTATACCTTCAAGGGCGGAACTCCTAGGAAACTCGGTGATCCTGGAGTGCCCACTATACCTTGCTCCATTAAAGGCAACTACGTTAGAACTGCTTTATGCGACCTTGGAGCCGGTGTTAGTGTTATGCCTCTCTCTCTTTATCGTAGACTTGAATTGAATAAGTTGACACCACTGAAATCTCCTTGCAAATGCCAGACAAATCAACTGCTTTCCCTATCCGCATTTGCGAGGATGTGCGTGTTGTGGTTGCTAAGTTACTATCTTAACGGACTTTGTTATTCTGGATATTCCCGAGGATGATGCCATGGCGGTCATCCTTGGAAGATCCTTTTTAAACACTGCAGGGGCTGTTATTGATTGCAACAAAGGCAATTTCACCTTCCATGTCAATGGTAATGAGCATACGGTGCACTTTCCGAAGAAACAATATCGAGTACATTGCATCAATGCTATCAAAAAACTTCATCGATTCTTATTGGGAGCTTTGAATGCCCTATACCTACTGTCAAGATGAAGTATGATTTGCTTGTTGGGGATATGCACATCCCCATTGAGGTAACCTAGTGGCTATTCGAAAATTCTCCGTTTCCTTTTGCGATTCGAAAAAGTTTGTCAAGGAGACTTGATCAACCTCATTGACGGATTTCTTTCGATGACCATGAGATGGATGAATCAAGGAGTCACAAACCTCTGTTCCAAGCTTTCACCTTCGGTTGCTTAGAAGAAAAATGATAGATTTAGTTTAGTTTTCCCTGTTTTCTGCTTTTTGCGTCCCGTGGAAAAGTACCCCCAAAATAAAAGTTCTCCGGATGTCCTGAAAATCAAGTATGATTTTTTCTGGATTTTTTGAAAAATTCTGAGACGAAGAGCTAGTCAAGGGGCTGCACCAGTGGGCCACAAGCCCTGGAGGCGCGTGCACCCCCCTGGTCGCGCTTACCAGGCTTGTGGGGCCGACGTGTACCCCCTCCACTTATTCTAGCTCCCATATGCTTCTCCTACCTTCAGAAAAAATCGTTTCACAGCTCAAACTCGTGTTCTTGCTCTTCTTGCTGTGATTTTCGATCTCCTTGTGCAAAGCCCCATTCACGAAACTGTTTTGGGGAAATTGCTCTTTGGTATGTGACTCCTCCATTGGTCCAATTAGTTCTTGCTCTAGTGCCCTATACGTCGCGTATTTTTGCTGCCTTGGTGACCCTGTTCTTGAGCTTTGCATGCTAATTTTAGCTGGTCCCAAGTAGTTTTGATGCGTGATATGGCCTCTAGGCACTTGTCGGAGCAGTTGCTACAAGTTTAGTTGAGCCTTGTTCACTTTTCCTTTGAGTCACTGAAAATTTCAGAAAAGGAAGATGTTCAGGAGAAACTATCATGGTGGTTCCTCAAGCAAGAAGGGTCCCCGTCTCACGATTCGTGAGCCCGATCCTTACCAACAGAGGAATGCACAGGTACAACCATGTGAATGGCCTTCTAACGAATTCATGAATGAGGCAGGTTTCAAAGACGAGTTTGATACACTTGTTCACAACGTCGGACTCGAAGAATTCATCTCCGATAAATGTGAACAATATGTTACTCTCACTGCCTCTTTTGTTTGTAGATTCAAATTTTTAGCTGGCCGTGATACATCTGTACTGTTTGATCTCTATGGCAAATCGTATACCATGGATTTAGAGGATTTCAATAGAATTTGCAAGATACCTGTTTGGGGTAGTCTCAATGATCCTCCTAAATCTTCGGTTAGAGATTTTTTTTCTCTAGTATAACTGTTGGAGAAACTAGAGATATTACGCAGGCTACCATGGGGGGCATTCATTTTCCTGCCTTGCATTACTTTGCCCTCTTCATAGGTAGATGCATTAACGACAAGATTGAGCATTGTCACCTATGCGCACCCGACCTTAGTATTCTTAAGAGCGCAGTAACGGGTGATAGAAGTTTCAACTTGGGAGCTATAATAGCAAGGAGGCTGAATAATAATGCTAATGAAGGGGATTTCTTTGGTGGGATCTAAGCCATTCGCATAGGAAATTTTCTTGGAGTACCCATCCGCGAAGGAGATAGCCCGCTCCATACAGCTTTCCTTGATCGTGCCGCTTTGACACACTATCAGTTCCTTGAGAGGGATGAGGAATTCCTCCTATACCGGTTAATATTTAACCCACAGCGTGTTTTCCATATTACCCTTCCTTCTCCTACCTTCTTTGACTTTCAGGTAAAACAGAGATATTACATAACCAGAGGAGTATGAGAGGGAGGCAAAGGTTGCTCGCCTCCGTGAGGCAGCTATTCAGGCAGTGGCTGCAGCGCTCCCGTACAACCCCCATTATGATTTTGGGTATCGCCCGGACCATCCATGGGAGTAGACCAACTTAGGCCAAAAGCCTAAGCTTGGGGGAGTACGTGTTTCTCACCGACTTTATATTCTTGCTTACACTTTCTCTTTCATAGTCGGTGTTCACACTTTGCCACTGTATCATCGATGCTAGTTTATTTCTTTTTCTCGCTTTCTTCTCGTGTGTTTGTCTAGTTTGAGAAAACCCAAAAATATTTTCTTGTTCTTCTTTTTCTTGTTGGGAGCTTTCCCGTGTAAATAGTTTTCTTTTTCTTTGGGTCAAGGTAGAAGACCATGGTTACAATGTTTAGTGGCTCTCGCATGCATATCTGTTTATCTGTCAAAGAGCCATATTACTTTGTCTTCTCCTATGTGTTTGCGTGCAGATTCCAGCGTAGTCCAATGCACGAGCACTCGTATTATTGTTCGCATCATTCGGTCGTGCAAGTGAAAGGCAATAATGACGATATATGTGTTGGAATTATGCCCTAGAGGCAATAATAAATGTATAGTTATTATTATAATTCCTGTATCAAGATAATAGTTTATTATCCATGCTATAATTGTATTGAATGAAGACTCATTTACATGTGTGGATACATAGACAAAACACCGTCCCTAGCATGCCTCTAGTTGGCTAGCCAGTTGATCGATGATAGTCAGTGTCTTCTGATTATGAACAAGGTGTTGTTGCTTGATAACTGGATCACGTCATTGGGAGAATCACGTGATGGACTAGACCCAAACTAATAGACGTAGCATGTTGATCGTGTCATTTTGTTGCTACTGTTTTCTGCGTGTCAAGTATTTATTCCTATGACCATGAGATCATATAACTCACTGACACCGGAGGAATGCTTTGTGTGTATCAAACGTCGCAACGTAACTGGGTGACTATAAAGATGCTCTACAGGTATCTCCGAAGGTGTTAGTTGAGTTAGTATGGATCAAGACTGGGATTTGTCACTCCGTGTGACGGAGAGGTATCTCGGGGCCCACTCGGTAATACAACATCACACACAAGCCTTGCAAGCATGTAACTTAGTGTAAGTTGCGGGATCTTGTATTACGGAACAAGTAAAGAGACTTGCCGGTAAACGAGATTGAAATAGGTATACGGATACTGACGATCGAATCTCGGGCAAGTAACATACCGAAGGACAAAGGGAATGACATACGGGATTATACGAATCCTTGGCACTGAGGTTCAAACGATAAGATCTTCGTAGAATATGTAGGATCCAATATGGGCATCCAGGTCCCGCTATTGGATATTGACCGAGGAGTCTCTCGGGTCATGTCTACATAGTTCTCGAACCCGCAGGGTCTGCACACTTAAGGTTCGACGTTGTTTTATGCGTATTTGAGTTATATGGTTGGTTACCGAATGTTGTTCGGAGTCCCGGATGAGATCACGGACGTCACGAGGGTTTCCGGAATGGTCCGGAAACGAAGATTAATATATAGGATGACCTCATTTGATTACCGGAAGGTTTTCGGAGTTACCGGGAATGTACCGGGAATGACGAATGGGTTCCGGGAGTTCACCGGAGGGGGGCAACCCACTCCGGGGAAGCCCATAGGCATTTGGGGGGGTCACACCAGCCCTTAGTGGGCTGGTGGGACAGCCCACCAATCCCCTATGCGCCAAGAGAGAAAAATCAAAGGAAGGAAAAAAAAAGGGGGAAGAAGTGGGAAAGGGGAAGGACTCCCTCCCACCAAACCAAGTAGGACTCGGTTTGGGGGGGGAGAGTCCTCCCCCCTGGCTCGGCCGACCCCTTGGGGATCCCTTGGACCCCAAGGCAAGGTCCCCCTCCCTCCTCCTATATATATGGGGCTTTTAGGGCAGATTTGAGACGACTTTCTCACGGCTGCCCGACCACATACCTCCATAGTTTTTCCTCTAGATCATGTTTCTGCGGAGCTCGGGCGGAGCCCTGCTGAGACAAGATCATCATTAACCTCCGGAGCGCCGTCACGCTGCCGTAGAACTCTTCTACCTCTCCGTCTCTCTTGCTGGATCAAGAAGGCCGAGATCATCGTCGAGCTGTACGTGTGCTGAACGCGGAGGTGCCGTCCGTTCGGTACTAGATCGTGGGACTGATCGCGGGATTGTTCGCGGGGCGGATCGAGGGACGTGAGGACGTTCCACTACATCAACCGCGTTCTCTAACGCTTCTGCTGTACGATCTACAAGGGTACGTAGATCACTCATCCCCTCTCGTAGATGGACATCACCATGATAGGTCTTCGTGCGCGTAGGAAAATTTTTGTTTCCCATGCGACGTTCCCCAACAGTGGCATCATGAGCTAGGTTCATGCGTAGATGTCTTCTCGAGTAGAACACAAAAGGTTTTGTGGGCGGTGATGTGCGTTTTGCTGCCCTCCTTAGTCTTTTCTTGATTCCGCGGTATTGTTGGATTGAAGCGGCTTGGACCGACATTACTCGTACGCTTACGAGAGACTGGTTTCATCGTTACGAGTAACCCCCTTTGCTCAAAGATGACTGGCAAGTGACGGTTTCTCCAACTTTAGTTGAATCGGATTTGACCGAGGAGGTCCTTGGATGAGGTTAAATGGCAACTCATATATCTCCGTTGTGGTGTTTGCGTAAGTAAGATGCGATCCTACTAGATACCCTTGGTCACCACGTAAAACATGCAACAACAAAATTAGAGGACGTCTAACTTGTTTTTGCAGGGTATGATTGTGATGTGATATGGCCAATGATGTGATGTGATATATTGGATGTATGAGATGATCATGTTGTAATAGAAATATCGACTTGCACGTCGATGGTACGGCAACCGGCAGGAGCCATAGGGTTGTCTTTATACTAACATATGTGCTTGCAGATGCGTTTACTATTTTGCTAGGATGTAGCTTTAGTAGTGATAGCATAAGTAGAACGACAACCCCGATGGCGACACGTTGATGGAGATCATGATGATGGAGATCATGGTGTGGCGCCGGTGACAAGAAGATCGTGCCGGTGCTTTGGTGATGGAGATCAAGAAGCACGTGATGATGGCCATATCATGTCACTTATGAATTGCATGTGATGTTAATCCTTTTATGCACCTTATTTTGCTTAGAACGACGGTAGCATTATGAGGTGATCTCTCACTAAAATTTCAAGACGAAATTGTGTTCTCCCCGACTGTGCACCGTTGCTACAGTTCGTCGTTTCGAGACACCACGTGATGATCGGGTGTGATAGACTCAACGTTCACATACAACGGGTGCAAAACAGTTGCGCACGCGGAACACTCGGGTTAAGCTTGACGAGCCTAGCATGTGCAGACATGGCCTCGGAACACATGAGACCGAAAGGTCGATCATGAATCATATAGTTGATATGATTAGCTTAGGGATGCTTACCACTGAAACTACTCTCGACTCACGTGATGATCGGACTTGGGATAGTGTAAGTGGATCATGAACCACTCAAATGACTAGAGAGATGTACTTTTTGAGTGGGAGTTTAGCATATAATTTGATTAAGTTGAACTCTAATTATCTTGAACATAGTCTAAAGTCCACTTTGAATATATTTGTGTTGTAGATCATGGCTCACGCAAGTGTCATCCTGAATTTTAATACGTTCCTAGAGAAAGCTAAGTTGAAAGATGATGGAAGCAACTTTGTAGACTGGGCTCATAATCTTAAGCTAATCTTACAAGCTGGAAAGAAGGATTATGTCCTTAATGCTGCGCTAGGAGATGAACCACCCGCCACGGCTGATCAGGATGTTAAGAACGCCTGGTTAGCGCGTAAGGAGGACTACTCAATAGTTCAATGTGCAGTCTTGTATGGCTTGGAACCGGGACTTCAACGTCGCTTTGAGCGTCATGGAGCATTTGAGATGTTCCAGGAGTTGAAGTTTATCTTTCAGAAGAACGCCCGGATCGAGAGGTATGAGACCTCCGATAAATTCTATGCTTGCAAGATGGAGGAAAACTCGTCTGTCAGTGAACATGTGCTCAAAATGTCTGGGTACTCAAACCGTCTAGCTGAACTGGGGATTGAACTCCCGCAAGAAGCTATCACTGACAGAATCCTCCAATCACTGCCGCCAAGCTATAAAGGCTTTGTGTTGAACTACAACATGCAAGGGATGAACAAGTCTCCCGGCGAGTTGTTTGCGATGCTGAAAGTCGCAGAGTCTGAACTCCGTAAAGAGCATCAAGTGTTGATGGTGAGCAAGACCACTAGTTTCAAGAGAAACGGCAAAGGCAAGAAGGGCAATTCGAAGAAGAGCGGCAAGCCTGTTGCCAATCCGCCGAAGAAACCCAAGGCTGGACCTAAGCCTGAAACAGAGTGCTTCTATTGCAAGGGTATGGGTCACTGGAAGCGCAATTGCCCCAAGTATCTGGCAGATAAGAAGGCGGGCAAAGAAAAATCAGGTATATTTGATATACATGTTATTGATGTGTACTTAACCGGCTCTCGTAGTAGTGCCTGGGTATTCGATACCGGTTCTGTTGCTCACATTTGCAACTCGAAGCAGGAACTGCGGAATAGACGAAGGCTGGCGAAAGACGAAGTGACGATGCGCGTAGGAAACGGTTCCAAGGTTGATGCAATCGCCGTCGGCACCGTGTCACTTCAACTACCATCGGGATTAGTGATGAACTTAAATCATTGTTATTTAGTGCCTGCGTTGAGCATGAACATTATATCTGGATCTTGTTTATTGCGAGACGGTTACTCTTTTAAGTCTGAGAATAATGGTTGTTCTATTTCTATGAGTAACATCTTTTATGGTCATGCACCGAATGTGAGAGGATTGTTCATATTGAATCTCGATAGCGATACGCATATACATAACATTGAGACCAAAAGAGTTAGAGTAAACAATGATAGCGCCATATTTTTGTGGCACTGCCGCTTGGGTCATATTGGTGTAAAGCGCATGAAGAAACTCCATGCTGATGGACGTTTGGAGTCACTTGACTTTGATTCACTTGACACGTGCGAACCATGCCTCATGGGCAAGATGACTAAAACTCCGTTCTCCGGAACAATGGAGCGTGCAAGTGACTTGTTGGAAATCATACATACCGATGTGTGTGGTCCGATGAGCGTGGAGGCATGCGGCGGATATCGTTATTTTCTCACCTTCACTAACGATTTAAGTAGATATGGTTATGTCTACTTGATGAAGCACAAGTCTGAAACATTTGAAAAGTTCAAGCAATTTCAGAGTGAAGTAGAAAATCATCGTAACAAGAAGATCAAGTTCCTGCGGTCTGATCGTGGGGGTGAATATCTGAGTTTCGAGTTTGGTGCTCACTTAAGACAATGTGGAATTGTTTCGCAGTTAACACCGCCTGGAACACCACAGCGTAATGGTGTGTCCGAACGTCGTAATCGTACTTTGTTAGAGATGGTGCGATCTATGATGTCTCTTACTGATTTGCCGTTATCATTTTGGGGTTATGCATTAGAAACAGCTGCATTCACTTTAAATAGGGCACCATCAAAATCCGTTGAGACGACACCATACGAACTGTGGTATGGCAAAAGACCAAAGTTGTCGTTTCTTAAAGTTTGGGGATGTGATGCTTATGTCAAAAAGCTTCAGCCTGAAAAGCTGGAACCCAAAGCGGAAAGGTGCGTCTTCATAGGTTACCCAAAAGAGACAGTTGGGTACACCTTCTATCTCAAATCCGAGGGCAAAGTGTTTGTTGCTAAAACCGGAACTTTTCTCGAGAAGGAGTTTCTCTCGAGAGAATTGAGTGGGAGGAAGATAGAACTTGACGAGGTTGTCGAACCTCTCATCCCTCTGGATGGTGGCGCGGGGCAAGGGGAAACCTCTGTCGTTGCGACGCCGGTTGAGGAGGAAGTTAATGATGATGATCATGAAACTCCAGTTCAAGTTTCTGTTGAACCACGCAGGTCGACGAGATCACGCGCTGCTCCAGAGTGGTACGGTAATCCCGTCTTGTCAATCATGTTGTTAGACAACAATGAACCTGCAAATTATGAAGAAGCAATGGTGGGCCCAGATTCCAACAAATGGCTAGAAGCCATGAAATCCGAGATAGGATCCATGAATGAGAACAAAGTGTGGACTTTGGAGATGCTGCCTGAGGGGCGCAAGGCTATTCAGAACAAATGGATCTTTAAGAAGAAGACGGACGCTGACGGTAATGTGACCGTTTATAAAGCTCGACTTGTGGCAAAGGGTTTTTCACAAGTTCCAGGAATTGACTATGATGAGACTTTCTCTCCCGTAGCGATGCTTAAGTCCGTCAGAATCATGTTAGCAATAGCTGCATTTTTCGATTATGAAATCTGGCAGATGGATGTCAAAACAGCGTTCCTTAACGGTTTCCTTAAGGAAGAGTTGTATATGATGCAACCCAAAGGTTTTGTCGATCCTAAAAATGCTGACAAGATGTGCAAGCTCCAGCGATCCATTTATGGACTGGTGCAAGCATCTCGGAGTTGGAACAAGCGCTTTGATGAGGTGATCAAAGCATTTGGGTTTATACAAGTGGTTGGAGAATCTTGTATTTACAAGAAAGTGAGTGGGAGCTCTGTGGCGTTTCTAATATTATATGTGGATGACATATTACTGATTGGAAACAACGTAGAGCTTTTGGAGAGCATAAAAGGTTACCTGAATAAAAGTTTCTCTATGAAGGACCTAGGAGAAGCTGCTTACATTCTAGGCATTAAGATCTATAGGGATAGATCGAAACGCCTGATAGGACTTTCACAAAGCACATACCTTGATAAAGTTTTGAAGAGGTTCAAAATGGAACAGTCCAAGAAAGGGTTCTTGCCAGTGTTACAAGGTACGAGATTGAGTAAGACTCAGTGCCCAGCAACTGATGAAGATAGAGAGCATATGCGCTCCGTCCCCTATGCTTCAGCCATAGGCTCTATCATGTATGCGATGCTGTGCACTAGACCGGATGTTAGCCTGGCCATAAGTATGGCAGGCAGGTTCCAGAGTAATCCAGGAGTGGATCACTGGACAGCGGTCAAGAATATCCTAAAGTACCTGAAAAGGACTAAGGAGATGTTTCTCGTGTATGGAGGTGACGAAGAGCTCGCCGTAAAAGGTTACGTCGATGCAAGCTTTGACACAGATCTGGACGACTCTAAGTCGCAAACCGGATACGTATTTATTCTTAATGGGGGTGCAGTAAGCTGGTGCAGTTCCAAGCAAAGCGTCGTAGCAGATTCTACATGTGAAGCGGAATACATGGCTGCCTCGGAGGCGGCTAAGGAGGGTGTCTGGATGAAGCAGTTCATGACGGATCTTGGAGTGGTGCCAAGTGCACTGGATCCAATAACCTTGTTCTGTGACAACACTGGTGCCATTGCCTTAGCAAAGGAACCAAGGTTTCACAAGAAGACCAGACACATCAAACGACGCTTCAACCTCATCCGCGACTACGTCGAGGAGGAGGACGTAAATATATGCAAAGTGCACACGGATCTGAATGTAGCAGACCCGCTGACTAAGCCTCTTCCACGGCCAAAACATGATCGACACCAGAACTGTATGGGTGTTAGATTTATTACAATGTAATTCACATGGTGATGTGAGGGCTAGATTATTGACTCTAGTGCAAGCGGGAGACTGTTGGAATTATGCCCTAGAGGCAATAATAAATGTATAGTTATTATTATAATTCCTGTATCAAGATAATAGTTTATTATCCATGCTATAATTGTATTGAATGAAGACTCATTTACATGTGTGGATACATAGACAAAACACCGTCCCTAGCATGCCTCTAGTTGGCTAGCCAGTTGATCGATGATAGTCAGTGTCTTCTGATTATGAACAAGGTGTTGTTGCTTGATAACTGGATCACGTCATTGGGAGAATCACATGATGGACTAGACCCAAACTAATAGACGTAGCATGTTGATCGTGTCATTTTGTTGCTACTGTTTTCTGCGTGTCAAGTATTTATTCCTATGACCATGAGATCATATAACTCACTGACACCAGAGGAATGCTTTGTGTGTATCAAACGTCGCAACGTAACTGGGTGACTATAAAGATGCTCTACAGGTATCTCCGAAGGTGTTAGTTGAGTTAGTATGGATCAAGACTGGGATTTGTCACTCCGTGTGACGGAGAGGTATCTCGGGGCCCACTCGGTAATACAACATCACACACAAGCCTTGCAAGCAATGTAACTTAGTGTAAGTTGCGGGATCTTGTATTACGGAACGAGTAAAGAGACTTGCCGGTAAACGAGATTGAAATAGGTATACGGATACTGACGATCGAATCTCGGGCAAGTAACATACCGAAGGACAAAGGGAATGACATACGGGATTATACGAATCCTTGGCACTGAGGTTCAAACGATAAGATCTTCTTAGAATATGTAGGATCCAATATGGGCATCCAGGTCCCGCTATTGGATATTGACCGAGGAGTCTCTTGGGTCATGTCTACATAGTTCTCGAACCCGCAGGGTCTGCACACTTAAGGTTCGACGTTGTTTTATGCGTATTTGAGTTATATGGTTGGTTACCGAATGTTGTTCGGAGTCCCGGATGAGATCACGGACGTCACGAGGGTTTCCGGAATGGTACGGAAACGAAGATTGATATATAGGATGACCTCATTTGATTACCGGAAGGTTTTCGTAGTTACCGGGAATGTACCGGGAATGACGAATGGGTTCCGGCAGTTCACCGGAGGGGGCCAACCCACTCCTGGGAAGCCCATAGGCATTTGGGGGGGGTCACACCAGCCCTTAGTGGGCTGGTGGGACAGCCCACCAATCCCCTATGCGCCAAGAGAGAAAAATCAAAGGAAGGAAAAAAAAGGGGAAGAAGTGGGAAAGGGGAAGGACTCCCTCCCACCAAACCAAGTAGGACTCGGTTTGGGGGGGGGGAGAGTCCTCCCCCCTGGCTCGGCCGACCCCTTGGGGATCCCTTGGACCCCAAGGCAAGGTCCCCCTCCCTCATCCTATATATATGGGGCTTTTAGGGCAGATTTGAGACGACTTTCTCATGGCTGCCCGACCACATACCTCCATAGTTTTTCCTCTAGATCGTGTTTCTGCGGAGCTCGGGCGGAGCCCTGCTGAGACAAGATCATCATCAACCTCCGGAGCGCCGTCACGCTGCCGGAGAACTCTTCTACCTCTCCGTCTCTCTTGCTGGATCAAGAAGGCCGAGATCATCGTCGAGCTGTACGTGTGCTGAACGCGGAGGTGCCGTCCGTTCGGTACTAGATCGTGGGACTGATCGCGGGATTGTTCGCGGGGCGGATCGAGGGACGTGAGGACGTTCCACTACATCAACCGCGTTCTCTAACGCTTCTGCTGTACGATCTACAAGGGTACGTAGATCACTCATCCCCTCTCGTAGATGGACATCACCATGATAGGTCTTCGTGCGCGTAGGAAAATTTTTGTTTCCCATGCGACGTTCCCCAACAATATGATGAAGTGACTTAGCCTGAAAAAGCTGGTATGAACTCGATCTATTTTGTTTTTGTAAATATGACTAGCTCATCGTTCCTAGTTCAGCTTTGTTGTGAGAGAAACATGTTTGCAATGCCAACCTAGAGATCATAGTTTCTGATGCCATGCTTAATTAGCTAGGAGCTTATAATGGTTTGTCTTGGATGCCAACATGAATCTTGAGATGACTATGATGTAGTATGATAGGATGGTATCCTCCCTTGAATGATTCAAGTGGCTTGACTTGGCGCATGTTCACGCATGTAGTTGAAACAAAATCAACATAGTCTCTATGATATTCATGTTCATGGTGATTTATGTCCTACTCATGCTTGCACTCGATGTTGGTTAATCTCAATGCATTTTGATGACTATTGTCGCTCTCTAGTTGGTCGCTTCCCAGTCTTTTGCTAGCCTTCACTTGTACTAAGCGGGAATACTGCTTGTGCATCCACTTCCATAAACCCAAAGTTGTTCCATATGAGTCCACCATACCTACCTATATGTGGTATCTACCTTTCGTTCCAAGTAAATTTGCATGTGCCACTCTCTAAATCTTCAAGAAATAATTTGTTTTGCATGCCCAAACCGCTCATGTGGTGACAAGGGGCGATCAGTATCTTCCATGCTAGGCGTGTTATCCTCGATATGTGTTTATTCACTATCATTCACGAGAAAGGGGCCGGTAATTGGAATGCCCAGTTCCATGCTCAAATGAAAAGATAATTGCAAACAAAACTCCCCCTGGATTGATGTTGGTATGGACGGCACCCGAGTATTCGGCTAGTCGTGGAGTGTGATTGATCGGTGGTGGGGGAGTCAAAACTTTACTTTTCTGTTTGGGAACCGCCTATAGCATGTGTAGCGTGGAAGATGGTGAAAACTCCTGGTCATTGCGTTGACAATGAAAGCATGCCATCCAAAATTATTTATCTCAGTTTTCAAAGCTTGAGCTCTGGCACCTCTGCAAATCAATGATTCCCTCTGCGAAGGGCCTATCTATTTATGTTTCTGTTGATTCGTCCTCTTCTTATAAAAGCACCAATTAGAGAGCACCTCCGTCATTTTTATGCTTTGCTTTTGACTGATGTTGAGTATGACTGTGACTGGATCTTATTTGCCATGAATTACAATGTTTAGTCAGCCCTTGGTCTTTGAAGGTGCTCTCCATTTATGTTTTGCGGTCTCAGAAAGAGCTAGCGAGATACCATCTATTCATACTGCTTCATGATTGTCTTGATTGAAGTGTTGATGTTTGAAACTTATTATTATTGCTCGCTAGTTGATTATGTCATTGATATGAGTTTACCGTGAGACCTAGATGTCATTTGCTTTTGTGGTTTGCTTGTGATCTTGCTGAAATTTTGGATATGAGTTAGACATAGTTGCAACAACAAGATCAAACAGAGTTCGTAAAAGTTTTTCTTTTGTCTCTTTCAGTTTGTCAACTAAATTGCTTGAGGACAAGCAAGGTTTTAAGCTTGGGGGAGTTGATACGTCTCCGTCGTATCTACTTTTCCAAACTCTTTTGCCCTTGTTTTGGACTCTAATTCGCATGATTTGAATGGAACTAACCCGGACTAATGTTGTTTTCAGCAGAATTGCCATGGTGTTGTTTTTACGCAGAAATAAAAGTTCTCGGAATGGCCTCGAAATTTACGAGGATTTTTTGTGGAATATATAAAAAATACTGGCACAAGAATCAACCGGAGAAGTGGAGCGTGGAGCCCACAAGCCCACCAGGCGTAGGGCCCCCCTGGCCGCGCCTAGCAGGCTTGTGGGGCCCATGTTGCTCCACTGCCTCCAACTCCAGCTCTATTTTTTCCCTTTCGTACGGAAAAAAATCAAGGAGAAGAGTTCATCGCGTTTTACGATACACAGGCGTCGCCATCTCATGTTCTTCCTCTGGAGGGCAGATCTGGAGTCCGTTCTGGGCTCCGGAGAGGGGAGATCGTCGCCATCGTCATCATCAACCTTCCTTCATCGCCAATTCCATGATGCTCTTCACCGTTCATGAGTAAATTCATCATAGGCTTGCTGGACGGTGATAGGTTGGATGAGATCTATCATGTAATCGAGTTAGTTTTGACGGGGATTGATCCCTAGTATCCACTATGTTCTGAGATTGATGTTGCTACTACTTTGCCATGCTTAATGCTTGTCACTAGGGCCCGAGTGTCATGATTTCAGATCTGAACCTATTATGTTGTCGCCAATATATGTGTGTTCTTGATCCTATCTTGCAAGTTGTAGTCACCTACTATGTGTTATGACCCGGCAACCCCGGAGTGACAATAGCCGGAACTACTCCCGGAGATGACCATAGTATGAGGAGTTCATGTATTCACTAAGTGTTAATGCGTTGGTCCGGTTCTCTATTAAAAGGAGAACCTTAATATCCCGTAGTTTCCATTAGGACCCCACTGACATGGGAGGGATGGACAATAGATGTCATGCAAGTTCTTTTCCCTAAGCACGTATGACTACATACAGAATACATGCCTACATTACATTGACGAACTGGAGCTAGTTACATATCTCTGTGTGTTATAACTGTTGCATGATGAATATCATCCGGCATAATCATCCATCACCGATCCAATGCCTACGAGTTTTTCCTACTCGTCCTTGCTACGTTACTTTGTCGCTACTGCTGTCACTGCTGCTATTGTTACTTTGTTGCTACTGCTGTCACTGCTGCTACTATTACTCTGTCGCTACTGCTGTCACTGCTGCTACTGTTACTCTGTTGCTACTGCTCTCACTTTGCTGCTACTAGTTACTGTTGCTACTGTTGCTATCACACTACTCTGCTACTGATACTTTTCTGCAGATACTAAGTCTTTCAGGTGTGGTTGAATTGACAACTCAACTGCTAATACTTGAGAATATTCTTTGACTCCCCCTTGTGTCGAATCAACAAATTTGGGTTGAATACTCTACCCTCGAAAACTGTTGCAATCCCCTATAGTTGTGGGTTATCAAGAGTGCTACTACTAACTGTACTTACCAGTGGCTGTGGATGGAAAAGTGCTATTGCTATATACTTAGCTGTAGTGCGTTAGCAGCAGCGCTGCCACCAGCGCTACTAGTAGGCTTTCTCCTACTAGTGTAGGGTTTAAGCTTCTGTCACTCTCGTAACCCATCATCTACTTATTACTCCACAATGCCTTCCCTTAGGCCCATAACATGATGAAGTGTCATGTAGTCGACATTTATACGACACCACTAAGAGAAGAAACAACATACATATCATCAAAATATCGAACGAATACCAACTTCACATGATTAATTATAACAAGACATCTCCCATGTCCTCGGGAACAGAAGTAACTGCTCACACATCGTCAACATGTTCAAGATCAGAGGTGTAATAATGATAATTAACGATCTGAACATAATATCTTCCACCAAGTAAACCAACAGGCATCAAGTACGAGATGTAATCACCACTACTAGTAACACACAGGAACCAATCTTAGGTTTTGAGACAAAGATTGAATACAAGAGATGAACTAGGGTTTGAGATGAGATCGTGCTGGTGAATATGTTGATAAAGATTGGTCCTCTAATGAAGGAGGAAGCATTGGCGATGATTATGGATTTGATCTCCCCCTCCCTGCGGGAAGTTTCCTCGGCAAAATTGATCTGCCGGAGAGAAAAATGGCATCTGCCAGGTTACTACCTCGAGACGGCAGCGCTTCACCCCGAAAGTCTCTCTTTCATTTTTCTAGCTCAAAACACACCTTATAGAAGAATAGGGAGGTATGGCACATGGCTGGGCCCCACAAGCTAGCAGGGCGCGCCTACGGGGTGCCTTGTTGGCTTGTGGCCAGCAGCTGGTCCCCCTCTCATATATTTTTGGCATATAATTCTTATATATTCCATAAATATTCCCTGTGAAGTTTTAGCTCATTTGGAGTCTAGTGAATTTTTAGCCTTTTTCTTGGTTTTCAGGTCCAGAATTCCACTTTCCGGCAATTTCCCGCTTTGTGATGCACCTTGTAAATTTAGAGAGAAAATGCGTAAGAATTTTATCATAATGAGGAATAATGGACAAGAATAACATAAATATCAATAGGAAATCATGATGCAAAATGGACGTATCAATGTCCCTCCCCTCGAGCCTCTTTCTTTGTTTCCCATTGATGAACATGCAAAACACGCGAGTGGTGAGGTTGCTGCTGGAGTTCACTTCTGATTTTTGGGAGGAAAAAATCCAACAAACCAAAATTTTCTATTCTTGTTCTTGCGGTTTAGTAGTTTGTTATTCCTGTTCTTGAGGTTCAGTTTGCTATGTTTTTGCACGAGACAAAAAGTACATTGAAAAGAAAAAGAAAGGCACGGGGCGAGATCCTAGTCGGCATGCAGTACAGCTGGTGCCCGCATGCAGTTTTGGTGTAGGATTACATTGTAATTTCACTTTTCGTTTGGAGGCTGATCTTGTTAAATTCCCATGAACATAATTGTAAAAATATTTTGATTCCTGTGTAGTTCGCCCCACTGGACCATGCAGTTTGTTGGTCTATGTAAATTCCATAGAAATTCTTATATTTGTCACGAAAGAAATAGCAGTGCACTCCATGAAACACTACGGTCCAATGAGAAAAGAAAAATTGAAAAAAATGTCTAACACAGTCCACTCCTAGTAACTCTTGGGTTCACTTCATTAAAATTTTCTCACTCTTAAAAATGTAGAAGGAAAAAAATTGAAGATTTGTTGTTCGTGACGTTTAGTATGCCGTTGTAGAAGAAAAAAGTGTGGTTCACGCGCCTTTTCTCCAGAGTTCGGACCTGTCAAATGAGAAAATGGAAAATACAAAAATGAGGGAGCAGTTTACTACTAGTGTTACAGTACATTTTTCTTGACCATAGGGTTCACTTCTTTGCCCATGTAACACACACTCTATGTGAGAAGTTTACTATATTGGCACATGCTGTATAAAAAAAGTAAAAGTTAGTTTTAATGCGGTCCGTCCAAGAGCATTAAGTTTAGTGCATCACACTTCACTTTCTCGTCTAAAACATAATACAAACCACGGAGTGCAGTTGGTCGTGTGATGCAGTGCGATTTTCAGTTTCAAGAAGTACGTTTTTCTATCCGATGCAGTTCCCTCCTTGATTTTGGTGTAGTAAAAAACAGACTCCGTATTTCAGTAAAATCAAAACTATTCTTAAACCATAAGAAATTAGAGAGTATTCTACATGAAAACGTTGCGTTTCATTGATATATTTCGAACGGAATATCATTTGCATCATTCTAACGAGTGGTTTGGAAAAGAATTACGAAAACGGCCGTTATCACTCGTTGACCGCTGCACCGTTTTCAAAATTCATTAAAAAACATGAAGTATCTAAACAAACGTCCAACATATGAAAGTTGATCCTATTCCATAGCTTTAGAACACTGTATTACATGCCTAGTTGTCACAAACGTTAAAAACCTACACCAGAAACCGTACCGAAAAAATCAAAAAATTGAAAAACAGAATTCTGTGTTTGAGTAAAATTGAAATTACCCTTAAATTGTAAGGAATTAGAGAGAATGTTCTACACGAAATAGTTGCGGCTCGATATATTTCTAACGTTGTACCGTTTGCTTCATTCCGATGAGTGGTCTAGAAAAATCGCGAAAATATGCTCGCTCTCACTCGTTGGGTGCCCACGTTTTCAAAACTGCTCTTAAACCACGAGAAATGTCGAAAAGTGTTCAACATGGCGAAGTTGGGCATAACCTATAGCTTTCAAATGTTGTTTCATAAGCGTTGTTCTGACAAACGATTTAAAAATGTATCAAATAAAGTGTCAAAAAAAACGCATGCAATTTTTTGTGCGGCGAGAAGTTTACTCGTCTTGATATTGTAGTAATCTTTGCTTCCCAGTGTTGTGCACTCGCATTGAGCGTGTAGTTCAAATGTGTTGTTAGAATATTATTCTACAGCCAATGTCAGAATACACGGGATGTACCCAATGGTACTATATATATAGTACCATTGACAAGAAGCTAGCTAGTGGTTAATGTATGCATATATATATATAAATGATGTGTACCACAATATTAATTATGATGTATGTGTCGTAATATCTTATTGAAATCAATGTGGGATGCAAAGGTCTTTATGTATATATTGATACAAAATCACGCTGTCATGGCATCATTTTTTGGTTGTGTTTTGTCAGTTAGTAATGGCATGCGGAAAAAGGTACGACACGCGTAATGATCTCTCTAGTTTTTGTCGTTGGGAAAGATCACATGTCATAGATATGTATGACATTGCCGTTGTGGAGATATAACCAACTCCATAGGTATCTGAAATACTACTAACGTCGGCTCCAACACCACCACTATTTTCTAACACTGGCATCATATTGGTGGCGTGGGTGTCCACGTCAGTAAGGTCATTTTTGCGACGCCATTGCGAGTTTATTTCGCACTAGTGGTTTGTAGGTAATGGGTAATCAATTAAATTTTGGGAATGTCAATGATTGCACTAGTCTTCCATGTAGTAATGTACTAGGACGTATATGTAACTTGTAATGAACAAGGGAAAACAGGGTATGATGTTTGGCATGGCTCCTAGTTCAAGCGTACCTTCAGAAGGAAATTTACACAATGTCTTATCACTAGATTGGTGGTGTTGGTGGCTTTCAATACTCGTGTGAGATGATTATTTGACTTGAAAACAAAATTCTTATGGGGTTTATGATGTGCAATCTTTATATGTTGTCGTGTGTTCCAGAGGTGTGTAGAAGGTTTTTGTGCCTGCTCTATGATGAGTTGTAGTTCCCCTATTGTTCATTTTCTCCTTTGAAGTTTAACCTTAAAAACTTCTTACCAAACAAAATCTAAGTAAGAGACAAAAAATATATCACACTTCTTTTCTTATGTGTGGGGAGTCCGAAATAATCATCCTCCTATTTTTGACTGCACTATTACCAAATAGTGGTGGTTGGAACTTTCGATACTTCAAATCTTATGCTACTCAATACTTCAATTTCTATTTGACTGCTTGACATAAGATTTTGTGGAAGTTTCGTAGTGATATTCAATTTGCAAGATGCACTTGATCCGGATTTGCATGTGCTCTACGGGAACTCTTGTATGATGAGGAGATGGAGATAATTGTGTCCATAGATTATTTTTGAAACTTTGGATTTCCTGCTTTGCCAATTGAAAAATAAACCTAGAAGCTTCCAAGTTGGAAATGAGGAAGAAATATAAGTTGCTAATGGGTCTAAAGAATTAACCTTCTGCGGTTCTAATAAATTAACCCACTACTTGATAGATATATTATATCTCCTCTTCCTAATAGATTAGTCTTGTGGGATAGTTTGTTGATAGGTACTTGCTACTTCCTCGTTTAGAGGGCTCAATTCAAAATCTTCAGATTTCCACTATACATGGCTTGTTTTGAGCCTCGCTCGTTTGAAGCGTTGAGGTTGTTTCAATCAATATGTAGCATTAGAGTAGCGTATTAAAGTAATTAATTTTTTTCCTTCTTCCGTTGCATGCATGCAATAAACTTGAAGCCTTTTTCTTTCATCTCAGCCCATCAAGTTCAGAGGAAAGGGGAAAGAGAGCATTGATACATCTCCAATATATCAATAATTTTTTACTATCCCATGCTATTATATTATCAATCTAGGATATTTATATGCAATTATATGTTATTTTATATCCTTTTTAGAAACAAACCTATTAACCCAGTGCCAAGTGTGAGTCGTTGTTCTTTGCGTGTTTTGGCTTTTCAGGAAACCAGTACCAAACGATGTCCAAATGCTATGAAACCTTTTGATGATTTTTTTTCTGGACCAAAAGATGACTTGGATACTTTGGAGGGAGTCTAGACGACACACGAGGAGAAGGCTAGGCAAGAGGGCGCGTCTAGGGGCTAGGCACACCCTGATGCCTTGTGGGCCCCACATGGTTCCGTCTGACCTAATTCCACCTCCACAAATTTTCTAAAATCATGAAACCAACAAAAAGCCACCCAAAACTCTTTTTCCACTCCCGCAAGTTTCTGTTCCAATAGAAGGCCATCTGGAGACCATTTCTGGTGCCCTATCAAAGGGGGAATCGATCACGGAGGTCACCTACATAAACCTTGTTGCCTCCATGATGATGTGTGAGTAGTCCACCATAGACCTATCAGTACATAACTAGTACCTACATGGCTTATTCTCTATCTTTGATCTTCAATACAAAGTTCACCGCGATTCCGGCGGTGATCTATTCGATGTAATATTCCTTTGCAGTATGTTTGTTGGCATCTGATGGATTATGAGTTTACGATCAGATTATTCGTGGATATTTATTGAGTCTTCTATGAATTCTTTTATGCATGATTGTTATAGCTTCGTATTTCTCTCTGATCTATTGGTTTGGTTTGGCCAACTAGATTGATTTATCTTTAGTGGGAGTTGTGCGTTGTGATCGGTACAATCTTGGGTTTCTCAATCCTAGTGACATACAACAACATGAAACATATTGTACTTTTTCCATTAAGGATAAAGTGTCGAGTGTGTGAACATATTTCTTGTCTTACTTTGTCTATATCATGTCATCTTGATTCAAGCATTACTCTGTTTCATACTTAATACTCCATATGCATGCTTGATAGCGGTCGATGGATGGAGTAATAGTAGTATATGCAGACACAAATCGGTCTACTTGTTTATAGATGTGATTTCTATATACATGATCATTGCCATGAATAACATGTCATAATTATGCGCTATTCTATCAATTGCCCTACAGTAATTTGTTTACCCACCGTATGCTATGTTCAAGGGAGAAGCCTCTAGCAAAAACTATGGCCGTCAGGTCTACCTAAACATAATAAAAAAACTACAAAAAAACTTTGCTGCCATTTATTTACTGTTTTATTTACTTTTATATTCATCTTACCTATCTATCAGTATTTAATCCTTGCAAGTAATGAGTTCAAGGGACTTGACAACCCTCTTGCCCGCGTTGGGTGCAAGTGTTTGGTTGTATGTGTGCAGGTGATGCAAAAAGGAGTTTGTGGGTCTCCTATTGGTTTGATAACCTTGGTTCTCACTCGGGAAAATACTTATCTCTAATGTACTCCATTTCCCATCTTCATCGGGGGAAAACCCAACGTAGTTTACAAGTAGACATGGCTGTTTCTCTCTTTTCCATCTTCAATACCATGTTCTCCACGATCCCCGAGGTGATATATCCGATGTAATCATCTTTTGTGGTGTGTTTGATCGGATCCGATGAATTATGGGTTTATTATCAAATTATTCATTAAAATTAAATGAGTCTAGTGTGAACTTTATTATGCATGATTGTTATAGCTTTGTATTTCTCTTTGATCTATTCGTTTGGTTCGGCAAACTAGATTGATTTATCTTCTCTGGGAGTGGTTCATTCTAGTGGGTTCAATCTTGCGGTGCTCTATATCCTAGTGACAGAATGTGACAAGACATGTATCTCTGCTAAAGCAGGTTTGCGTGATTGTTCTATTGGTTCGATAACCTTTGTTCTCACTAAGGGAAATACTTATATCTACTATCCTATATCTCCCCTCCTCTTCACGAAAAATCCCAACGCAATTTACAGGTAGCAAGCACGCACGCATGCTGCTATTGGATGGAGCAGAGAAAACACATGTTCTTGAGTTATTGTCTTGGAGTTCAACGGCGTGAGCATTAATACTACAACGAACCTGAATTTTTGTGGAGAAAAAGTGGGGCGCTAATTGGGCAGTTTTCAAACAACATCAGTTCATCCGAGCCAATCAACATGTACCTTGATTGATGAGATTTCAAATATAAGCCCTCTAAACCGGAAAGGGGAGAGTATATCTTAACATGGTATCAGAACTAATGTCTTGGGTTCAATTCCCAGTCTCCATATTTTCCCCAATTATTCATCCATAGTCATGTTGGGCATGGGGAATGTATTTATCATTTCATATCCACATCAGATGTGAAGGTGGAAGTTCTATATATTATATCTCTTCTTCCTATCAGGTCATTCCTTTGGTATGGTTGGTTGATAGGATATCTAACATCGTATCAGGGAAGGTGTTGACCATTCCATACCCACGTCGTATGTGAGAGAGACGGGGAATGGGGTTGTTAGACACATTATATCTCCTTTTCCTAATAAATTGGTCTTGTGGAATAGTTGGTTGATAGGTATATCTTAACAATTTATGTAGCCTTCAATTGTCGGAAAAAGCTTCACATCAACTGACTGATTTCTGGGTTCTCCTCTGCCGCTTTGCTCGTGTGACACGTGTTCACATGATGTGGTGCCCATGGCTCCTCACCATTCCCCTCTACCTTATCCAACCTCAACCACTTATTCCTTATCGTGGGCATTCTCTTGCCCACCTACAAGGCTGCAACCTTTTGCGTCTCGCACTCCCACAAGGCTACAACTGACTGCACACCAAGGCAGCCATCAACCACCTCCGTTCATGTCATGCAGCTCATTCACCATGACTAGGTGAAAATCTCGGGATGAGCTTGCAAGCTGCAACACACGGTGGGTTTGTAGCACCAACGTTGGCGGCACTCCCCAGCTTGCAGCGGGGCCAGCTGTGCGTGCAACTCCAGATGACGGTAATCTATTGCCTCCACCACGGACATCGGTCGGCATAGGTCCTTCGGTCGCCCACCATGGAGCGTCCGGCTTTGCTTGGTACGGTCGCCGATGACCTCCTCCCATCATCATCGAACATCACCTACGACCCCCACCCCCCTCGCGGTTGCAATTGCAATGACACATCTGAAAACGACGACGACATGGTGTTTCTGCCACGTGATTTCTGTTGTAATTTTTCTGTAACATCACTTATGTTGCAGAAATTCCTTCCACAACAAATCCTATATTTCAAAAAAAAAGAAACATCATCTATGTTGCAAAAAAAACTGTAACAAGACCTCTGTTGCAAAAATAAAATTTTGTAACAAGACCTCTATTGCAATGATGGAGGCGTCGCTCGACCGCTCGATGCTCAGAAATTTTGTTGTAGAAAATTATGTAACATGACCCCTGTTGCATAAAGATTCTGTAATCAATCTTTTCAATTTATACAACAAGATCTCAGTTACGAAAAAAAAATCTGCAACAAAATTTTTGTTGCAAAGAATAAAGTATAAAAAAAATTGTAACAAGATATCTGTTGCAAAAAAATTCTACAACAAGTCCTCTGTTGCAAAAAAAATCTACAAGATGTGATTGCAACAAGCTGGTTGTTGCAGAGAGTCTTCTGCAACACCATCCTTTTTGCAAAGGAGTGGTTGCTTAAGTGGATAGATCGGACGATCATTAATGTGTCCATCTAATGGTCAATGACCCGGCGGATTATTTCTTATTATCCATCGGCTGACGCGTAGCGTCGCCCTTAATTGTCTTGTAAGTGTGACATGCTTGTAAATCCTAGATAGGAAGTGGAGTAAAATCTTGTGTATGTATAACATGCTAGCAAAATCTTTATTAAGTGTCATGCAACAGGACACAAATAATTTGTGGATTATCTTGCTTCTACTCAACAATTCAAAACACCTTGCAAGTAATAAACTTATGAGAAAAACATAAAGGCTGTATTGGCATTGGTATTCTCATTTCCATTTGACATCTGAGCTAAATTGCAAAGAGTGTGATATGTATAGGATTACATCCAATACATTCATGGTTCGCTTTTTTCTCTTGACATGAAAAATAATAATGGTGAAAATTTGCGTATACATGTGATGTGTTATATGTGTTCATTTACGCAGTTACGAATTCTTTGAGATAAGCTGAGCATCAACAACAGATAGGCAGTACAGAGGTTAATTATCCTCGTGAACTCAGCTTCCATCATTGTTCTTCTTACGCCTCCCTGTCTACCGGCATGTCTTACATAAGTTGTAGGTTCTGAAAATATATGCTTGTTACTGAAGCTAGAAATAGCAGCGCCATGCTCTTGCATAGTTGAGTACCTCCACTATTAGAACTTATGTTCCATAGGTTCTCAGAGTCAATTGTGGTGAGATGTTGATCATCAAGCCTCTTCCATGTGTTGATAGACTTCACGCCTTGCCATTCGCCGCTCGCTGCCTTCTGAAGTTGCACAGACACCACCCTTGCTCTCCTTGACCAACCGGCCATCCCATACGCATGGTAACCAAAACCACCACCGTAGCACAGCTGAATACCAGTGAGCTTACCACAGAAGTCAATTAAGTGATCATGTCCTACAAAGGCAGCCTTCACATCTCCAGCTTCCACCATGGTGTTAAAGAAGCCGGAGTTGATCCACGCTGAGCCGATACTCTCCTGCTTCTTTACTCCTGTGAAATTGGATGCCGTAACGTTCTTGAACTCCGGCAACGGAATGTGGAAGTAAGCAAGACCAGGTGCTGGCTCCTTCTGTCTGGGCTGTTCACTTGTATAGTTTGTCTGCATTTTGTATAACTTTTGTTATTCTAATTTCTAACATAAAATAAGTATATAGCGTCAATAAAACTAGCCTGTGGTACTTGAATTACTGCCATCACCTTCTTTTATCTCTATATTTAACTTAACCCGCAAAACATTTTGAAACCAATTGTATACAGAACTACGTACAGTGCCAGCAAACATATTTATCATCTATTTTGAAATAGCATAATTTTTTTGCCTTGTGTCGACAGAATAATTATCGACAACATTCTGCAGAGTTACGATGGTCCAACAGATAATTAATGTGTTGTTGTCGATGGATCCGCCTACAGCCTACTCGGTATGGCAAAAGAAATTTCAAGTAGTATAGCACCAAGATGGTGACAAATTCACCTGGAGACTCGAAGAGGTTTGCTTGAACCAAGCTAGCTGTGAAGCCTTGATCCACCCAAAGCCACCGATCGATGGCACAGTGGAATAGTCACCACTGTCGAGAAAATACAGGTTGAGCACTGATTTGTTAGCCAACGATGTTCCTTCAACCCCAGCAACCTCTAGATTATAGTTTCCGTATCCATCGATTTCTACTCCCTGTGGATTAAAGCGTGCAAGGGTGTTCTTCATGCCTACAAGGTGGCGCATCACACCCTCTCGTGACAGCGTACCCTCTTGGTCATGGTTTCCAAGCACAGCAGCCCAGGGAAGTTTCATGGCAATGGCCGGAGCGATCGCCGCATCCATCGATTTGGCCGCATCGGTTGAATCCGAAGCAAAAATGTTATCACCTGCCCAAGAAACATTGTGTATCATGCATTTGTTTTTGGTTGGGCAAATGGGCACACAGTCTTTTTAAGACTTTTTTCTTTTTGTAACATTTTGTCCAAGCTTCTGCTATGAAGATGGTTGCGTGCATCAACCGATGCAGAGGCCCGGCCGGGTCTCCCCTTCTTCACAGAAAAATAAAAATGTGTGGCAACAATTATCATCATTGTCAATGCATTTTCAGCCAAAATTTTCTAGCAGTAGTCTAATCATTTCAATTATGTATAAACCGGTTCTGAAGTTGCTGAATGCAGAATTGTGAGGACGCTAGCAGTGGCATCGAGTCGATTAGTGGATTACTAATAAATTAAGGAGGAGGGGTGGGTGGACTAGCGTGGCGTGGCGTACCGGTGAAGACGACGAGGTCGGGGTTCTCGGCGCGGATGACGCGGTAGAGGAAGGCGGTGGTGTTGAGGTCGGAGCAGCCGGGGCGCTGCGCGGGGAGCACGTCCTTGCACGGTGTGCTCAGCCCGTCTGCGTAGTGCATGTCCGCCACCTGCAGCACCTTAAACGTGCCGTCCTCCCGCCGGAACCGCAGCCCGCCGTCGCCCTTCCCGGCGGCGTCCGCCGCGACGAAGAGGACGAGGAGGAGCATCGGCTGCGACGGAAGAAAGCGCAGGAGGCCGAGGCGAGCCATGCTGGCGGAGGGTCGTGGTTCAGAGTGGAGTGGAGTTGAAATCCGGGGGTGGCTTTTGTCCTCCTCCGATGTGCTCTGCTTTATTTTATAGGAGGATGGTACGTGCTTGACCGCCGGTCTGGCGAAGCGCCGGGGACGTTGTTTCGCTCACTCTTTTTCTTTTTGTGCTATCCCAAAGAGAATGGCGTCCGGTGCGGGGACGGCGAGCCCGCGGTGACGAGGAAGGTCGACGGTCGACGGAAGGGACGCTTCCCTGTTGGTGGCGCTATGTGGTCTCGCCGTTGACCGGCTAGGTTGGTCAATCTACTTCTGCGTGTGCAGTGCAGATGCGACATGCAAGTGCCCATCAGAGCAGAGCAGTTTTCCATGTGGTGGGGGCATCGATGTCACCAACAAGACTTGACGAACTGGCAATGGAAAAGAACTCTGGACTAAGAGCATCACCAACTAACAGCAGGGGCGTCCAACCGCAGTATGCTAAAATTGTTATGTAATGTTGAAATAAGAAAAATTAACGTGTCGGAGTACGACTGCTCCAACGGCCGCACAAAAGTATAGGACGCGAGCAGCTTCAGCAAACGCGCTAAAATTGAACGTCCTAGAGCGTCCGGAGCTTGCATCTTAGTCATTTTCATAAAGACAATATAAATATTTCAAACATAAAAAAAGACATAGCATAGTTTATTAATTCCCCGCATCAAACATACAACATCAAACATACACATCAACTAGTTTTAAAATCAAACAAATAGTTCGATATCACAACATCAAACGTACAACATCAAACATACAAATGAACATTCATTTTGTTAGCCATTCCATGTCCACCACTCCTCGATTAGATCATTCTTAAGATCATCATGTGTTTCGACACGTCCAATGACAAGATAAAGGCAACAAATCGGGTCACCCTCACAGCCTGACGACGCACTCGCACAAGATGTTCCAAGAGGTCATACTGAGAGTAATCTAAATCTTGGTCACGTTCATTCTCAATGATGCATGTATGCATGATCACGCAAGCGTGCGTGATGTATCAAAGCATCTTTTGATCCCAAAATCTAGCCGGTCCTCTCACAATAACAAATTGACCTTGCAAAATCCCAAAAGCTCTATCCACATCTTTTCGAGCCGCCGCATGAGCATTGTGGAAATCTAAATTTTTCTTACCTTTCGGTTTTTTCAACGGCTTGACAAATGTTTACCACTTTGGGTAGATGTCATCCGCAAGATCGTAGTCATAGTTGTATGTATGACCATTTGCTACAAACTGCATCGGTGATAGTTTACTATTTGCAATCTAATTTATGAGTGGTAACCGATTAACAACATTGATATCATTTAAAGATCCGGGCATTCTAAGAGCGACTCCAACAAGTGCGCTGTGACACGGCGCGCTAAAAAAAATACAACGCCGAAATGCCTTTTTCCGCACGGCACGGCGTCCGTTTTTGTAGGCGTCGTAAAATGGGGCAAAACGTTGTCGTTCTAGCAGACGCGCAAGCAGCCAAGTGCGCTATGTAATATTTCAAACATATATTTTTTTTATTCAAGCAACATAGTATAGTTGAATTGCATGACATAGTTCAAAATCATCCAGGGAAGATCATGAAAAATATAAAGTTCACCCACAAACAAATGGCATATGAACAATCATGCCCCATCTTCTTCCTCCTCTGCTTCTTCGTTCGAGTCTTCGCCCAAGGACAAAGACGATTCGCCGTCCTCGTTGTGAGCCACACATCCATCCATGAGATCATCTCCAACGACATCATGTGAAGCTATGTCCGGCGCTCCAAAAGCCATGTGTGCACCTATGTTATCCGTAGGAGCTCCCATGCCTCCCATAAGGGTGTGTTTGGTTGCATTCCCTACCTAGCATGGTTGTTCCCACCTAAGACATGGTGAGTGTAAACATGCTGAGTAGATGCATTTCCTGTTGTTTGGTAATAATATATGTGTTGATACATGCTGAGGTGAGACTTTGTTTGGTAGCTGCTGGTTGGTGAGTGAAAAGAGGAGATGAGAGGGAGGGAGATCGGAGGAAAGAGGAGGCAGGACGGTGGGGGAGCTACCTCGAGCAGGGAGAAGGCATTGTCGGGGCGAGCAGGGAGGCGACGCGGTCGGGGGCGAGCAGGGAAGCGGTCGGGGCCGAGCAGGGCGGCGGCGCGGCCGGGGGCGAGCAGGAACCGCGGTGGAATGGGGCGAGTAGGGAGTCGGCACGGCCGGGGGAGAGCAGGGTAGGCGGCGCGGTTGGGGAAGAGCAGGCGAGGCCGCGTGGTCAGGGGAGAGCAGGGGAGGCGACGCGGTCGGGGGCGAGCAGGGAGGCGGCGCAGCCAGGGAAGAGCAGGGGAGGAGGCAGCCGGGGGCGAGGAGGGCGGCGGTGTGTCGCTGGAGCGTTGCGGGGTTGGATTAGGTCAGTTCACTCGGGAGCCACGCTGAGCAGCGAATACCCGTTCGTCCATTCGCTCAGGAGCCATGCTAGGGGACTTTTTGCATCAGATGGACCATGCTCAGTAGAGCTCATACACCCTACCAAACAGATAAAAGTGGGTTGAGAAGGGAACTGCTGCCCTCATGCACCCTTGGTGCAGGCTACCAAACACACCCTAAGAGAACTAAAACTCATGACTCCCATGGTAGATTCGAAGCAATCAATGTCTTCCATAGATGCTCACATGCCTCCCATGATTGCTCTGAAGCCATGCATGCCTTCCATGCCATCCATGGTAGCTCCCATGCCTTCAAAGCCACCCATGCCTTCCAATCCTCCCATGATAGCTCCCATGCCTCCGAAGCCTCCCATGCCCATGCATCTTTTTTGGGCCAAGACTTCATCACATGAAAGACTAAGGAACTCCTTTTTACTATAATCGAAGGTAGATGTATCCCATTCAAATAATCTAGCTCGATCCTCCATGGCCAATTTCTTCTCCTCCAAGGCCACCTTCCTCTCCTCAGCCATCGCATCTTGGCTCTTTGCAATCCTACGCACCTCGGTTGCTTCCTTTCTTGCCGCTAAAAGAGCATCCATAGCATTCATTAACTCATAATCTCCTCTCCTCTTCTTTTTTCTTTTACTTCTTTCTTACTTCCATTTGGTCTTTTTGGCTTGGAGTAGGCAACTCAGTTTGGTGTAGGGCTCGTCTTGCCATCATCACTTGATGCCTCCTCCTCATCATCCAAATCAATAGTTGCCTTGCTTTTCTTGCTCTCCTCTTGGTCATCATGGGCCTTTCACTTCTCTACATCCTTTAACACTTCGTAGCAATGGGGCAACACAAATGCTCTCCCTTTCTTGATCTTGCCTTTCTTGGTTTTCTTCTCTTCTCCTCGAATAAATTTTGTGCAATATTGAGCTACAAACAAGAGAAAAAGTTAGCATTTCAAACACCAAAGAAGAAGCATGAACATGGAACATAAAGAAATGTCACTTACCCTATCTCTATCATTAGTGCAACTTGGGTTTATCGTGTCAACCGACTTCATTGCCGCCGCCCACCTTTGACAATCGTTGTTGATTGTCGTCCACTGGGAGCGAAGAGATCTATTGGTTCGCTCAATGTCACTGTTCTTTCGCTCATCAAAGTACTCCTTCATCCGGTCCCAGTATGTATCTCTATTTTTGTCCCCTCCAACGGTTGCATCCATCGACACAACCAACCATTCATTTCATAGCAAGATATCTTCATCGGTGGTGTAGATGCCCGCTCTTCCTTTCGGTGCCTCGACGATACCCTCACCATCCTCATCCATCTCGTCATCTCCATGCACTTCATTGGTTTGAGACCAATTGTTCGAGCCGACACCCATAGTTGACATATATGTCTCATTATCAAAACTACAAAGCATGTAGAATAAAACTAAGCTACCCATTTTTATGTAAAAACTATAACAAAAAAGGGCGAAATCACACATTGTGGGCACTTCATCAAGCACCTTGTCCGCGGCGAATGTCGGCGCAAAACATTGTGAGCTTTCCGGTGCTTCTTCAGTCGGCGGAGCCGCGACCGGATGCCTTGCAAGTTTCTTCTTTGGCCGCTTACTAGCGCCGACGCCGTTCGTTGGCCTTTTCTTTCAGGTCATCTCCGCCGCCGCGACCGCCCCATTTGATCGCTTGACAAGGGGCCGTGACTTGACGATGGGCGGCGGTGCGACGGCACCCAGCGCGATCGTGGCGCCGTGAACAAGCTGCGCACGAGGTCGCAGCTTCGAGGAGTGGCACCGACAGCGGCGATGCCCAGCCCCACGCTAGGATTTTCGGCGGCGGCCGCGGGGGATGGGTCGTGGGTGTAGGGAGGGGTGAGGGGGATGTCGCCGGCACACACCGTCAGGAGATTTCTCTGGTCGCAGTGTGAGGTGAGGCGCAAGCGGGGCGGGAGAAAGGGTTGTGTTAAGCGTGCGGGAGAGAGTGTTGTGTTGCGCCCGCTAGAGCGGGTGCCCAAAATAAGCAGCGCGGGATGGCGTTTTGCTCCGCGTGCAAAACCCATTTTCCAGCATGCATGGCTTTAGCGCCTGTGCTAGACCGGACAACACGGGTGCACGCGAGGAAAAAAACGTTATTTTTCTAGTGCGCCTGTTGGAGTTTCTCTAACAGCAACTCCAACGGTTCGTTTGGGTCAAAACAGACAAAAACGTCGGCTCGACATGCACATCCATTTTCATTTTGTGTCTGTTTTATGTTCGTTTGGATCCATATTTGTTCTAAATTTGGATCACATTTGGGTGAAGACGAACACAAAGCAGACGTTTTCTGCGCCCACCTCGTCTATCTATGTCCGGGCTTGGCCCACCTGTCACACACCCACCCACCTCCCTCTCCTTATTTTAGTCGTTGGCCCACCCCTCACCCCCACCTTTCTCCCCCTCTACGCCGACACCGGCAAGGCTGCAGGGCGGACGAGTTGCGTAGCCCGCAAGGGGGCGGGGCAAGCTGCAGTGCGCAGGGAGAACGCGGGCGCGACGAGCTATGTGGGGTGGGGTGCGGTGCAGGAGGCGAGGCAGGCGAAGCGAGTGTCGCGGGAACGATCCTAACAACAATACTAGGGTTACGAATGAGGAGGCAGAGCTTAGCTACGGCGTAGGTGTAACGCTCGAATTTTACGAGTTCAGGCCCCTCTCAGAGGAGGTAAATACATTACGCCTCGTGCCCGGAGGCTAGTGTTTTCTCTCGGGGCATGAATACAATACGATGCTGAACCCTTGCCACGGAACTCAAGGCAGGCTTATTGTAACGACTAAGATGCGGCCCTTTCCTTATTTGGGGGTGAGGCCTCAAAAGGGGAAAGAGGCGCATCTACGCGTTTCGCAAGCAAGATAATCATAGCAATATAAATGACTGAAAGAGTGACAAGTAGGGCATACACTTGCCATCTGATAAAGTACATACTCATACATTCATACAAAACATGGAATGGTCCGGCTACGTACAAGATAAACGGCAAAAGCTATGATATCCCGCATGCTGGTCCCACGATAACGACCACGGCCTCTAGTCCTCGGGATAAGTCACATACAGCCTGCCACTGTCCTCATCGAACTCCCACTTCAGCTGGCTGCCATCGGGAACTCCTGCATCAGGGGTACCTGTACCTGTGGGTGTTTGTAGTAAACAGTGAGCCACGAGGACTCAACAATCTTATGACCTTAATGTCGAGTCTAACTAAGTTAAATGGGTGAGATAGAATAAGTGTTTGAGTTTGCAGCAACCTAAGCTTATATGGTCGCTATCTTACGATGAACATAATTAATATGTGGTGGTCTACTAAGACGGTCGAAGACTAGAATGATCACTAAGTGATTCTGAACACCTACTTACGTCATTCATAACCCCATCGTGTTCTCGATCAAAGAAGGGGTTGTGAAAGAGACAGTCACGGTTACACACTCAGTTGGCAAGTTCTATTGGAATTACTTTAAGTTGTCTAGAACCGGATGTTAACAAAATATCCATGTTTGCCACATAACCGCGGGCACGGTTTCCCGAAAGATTAAACCCTGCAGGGGTGCTCCAACTAGTTCATCACAAATTCCACAGGCCGCAAAGTAATCCACTACCACGAAACTCATGATCTCGTCGGATTCCTTAGAGGAAAACCTCAACTCTGAGAAGACCCAAAGTCTCACTGGAATCCCAATGCGCAAGATATATCGCTAAGGTAAGACAAGTCCAGCAAGACCACCCGATGTGTCGATGACCCTGATAAGAGCCGCGTATCTCAGTCTCAGGACACGACGGATGGGAAAGCCTACGGGAAACCAAACCTCAAGTTTCCTCGCGGTGGCCCCGCAGTCTGCCCCTTTTGGACCAACACTCATCAGGAGCACTGGCCTGGGTTGTTGATTAATTCCTTGGGGCAGCTATTCCCTATGCTTTTATTATTAAGTTATTAGCGAATTAACACCAAAGTTGGGTCCTCCCAGATAAGTCTTAACACTATGCGATTTATGGAGGGGGTCCCCATAACAACCCCGAACTTGTTAGGAGCGCTTAGTATGGAATAAAACACCAGTAGCCGAAACTAAGGCGGCAATAACGGAACAAATCACCCGACAAAAGGTTAGGCTTTCCGTTATTTACCAAGTATATAGGTGCATTAATTAAGTAGCAATTATATAAGATGGTATAAAGTTGCCCATGTTATCACATGGACCAGCTGGCACCTGCAACTAGCAACGTTAACAATTAGTGGTTGAGCAAGCCTAACTTGGCCAAACAATATTTACTAGGAGGGGAGGTGTTTGAGGTTTCATGACAATGTTTGGTGGACTATATATCATGAGGTAGGCAGCGGAGATGTAACAAAGGAAACGTAACACTAAGCATAACAAAGCTAGAAACGGTGTCAAGGTCATGATCATCTTGCGTGTGATTTCTTCAGACTGGAACTGCTCTTGTTCTTCCTGCACGAACTCTCCGGACTCCTCGAACTCGTTTCCGACCCCGGTAACTACCCAAAAGAAACAACATCTGATAAACACCAGCAACAAATGATGCATCAGACAATATGATGCATGCATGCACTGCTCCAAACAAGCACATAAAATAACCCTACATCGATAAAGTTATTGCCACCTCACCACAAGGGGATTTTCTATAAAGATGCTAAAAAACAGAAACAAACAACACCATTGGATTCATTGGGATTTTCTACCCCAAATCCATATATCATATTGCCACCTTTGCATACAAGGACAAATCACAAACAAAAATTAAAAGACAGGGAAAATATTAGGAGGGGGTCCCACCTGGCAGTGGCCCCTCACTGGTTGACAAGTGGGTCCAGAGGGCCCACTGTCATACCCACACACACCACACTCTACACACAGCTAGACCACAGCCACACCAGATCCACACACACACACCACAGCCAGGAAAAATATTAGGAGGGGGTCCCACCTGGCAGTGGCCCGTCACTGGTTAACATGTGGGTCCAGAGGGCCCACTGTCATACCCACACACACCACACTACACACACAGCTACACCACAGCCACACCAGATCCACACACACCACACCCACATGATACGTCTCCAACGTATCTATATTTTTTTATGGTTTCATGCTATTATCTTGTCAAACTTTAGATGTTTTGCATGCCTTTTATATATTTTTTGGGACTAACTTATTAACTCACTGCCAAGTGCCAGTTCATGTTCTTTCCATGTTTTTGACCCCTTTCAGAGGAGGATTTGGAACGGAGTCCAAACAGAATGAAACTGCCAAAAAGATTTTTTCCGGAACAGAAAAAGATCGGAGAGCCGGAGAATCAGGGCAGGGGGCCACCAGGGACCCCACAAGCCCTCATGGCGCGACCAGGGGGCCCGTGGCCCCCTGGCTTGTGGGCTCCCTCAGGCCCCTTTGCCCTAGCTTTTGCGCATATATATCCCCAAAAATTCCACAAAAATGAGGAGATCATTGAAAGAACTTTTCCGCCGCCGCAAGCTTCTGTCTCCGCAAGATCCCATCTCACGCACGTTCTGGTGCCCTGCCGGAGGGGGGATTCAGATACGAAGGGCTTCTTCATCAACACCATGACCTCTTCGATGATGCGTGAGTAGTTCACCATAGACCTACGGGTCCATAGCTAGTAACTAGATGGCTTCTTCTCTCTCTTGGATCTTCAATACAAAGTTCTCCATGATCTTCACGGATATCTATCCGATGTAATCTTCTTCTGCGGTGTGTTTGTCGAGATCCGATGAATTGTGGATTTATGATCAGATTATCTATGAATCTTATTTTAGTTTCTTCTGATCTCTCTTATGCATGATTTCATATCCTTGTAATTCTCATTGAGTTGTGGGTTTTGTTTGGCCAACTAGATCTATGATTCTTGCAATGGGAGAAGTGCTTGGTTTCGAGTTCATACCGTGCGGTGACCTCACCCAGTGACAGAAGGGGTAGCGAGGCACGCATCGTGTTGTTTCCATCAAGGGTAAAAAGATGGGGTTTTCATCATTGGTTTGAGATTATCCCTCTACATCATGTCATCTTGCTTAAGGCGTTACTCTGTTCGTCATGAACTCAATACACTAGATGCATGATGGATAGCGGTCGATGTGTGGAGTAATAGTAGTAGATGCAGAAAGTATCGGTATACTTGTCTCGGACGTGATGCCTATATGTATGATCATTGCCTTATATATCGTCATGACTTTGCGCGGTTCTATCAATTGCTCAACAGTAATTTGTTCACCCACCGTGATATTTGCTATTTTGAAAGAAGCCTCTAGTGAACACTATGGCCCCCGTGTCTACTCCACACCATATTTTCAGCCTTACACTTTTTACTTTGTTGCACTTTCCGCCTTCAGATCTCACTTTGCAAAACAATCTGGAAGGGATTGACAACCCCTTTGAAGCGTTGGGTGCAAGCTCATTTGTGTTTGCGCAGATACTCTCGACTTGATGAGACCCTCCTACTGGATCGATACCTTGTTTCTCAAATTGAGGGAAATACTTATTGCTCCTTTGCTGCATCACCCTTTCCTCTTCAAGGGAAAAACCAACGGAAGCAAGTCTCCGTCAACGTGTCAATTTCTCGCGTTGTTGTTTGAGAAGTAGCAAGAAGAATTTCTGGCGCCGTTCCGGGGAGGAAGATCAAGTCAAGAACTCATCCAAGTAGGTGTCGCAAACTCATCTCTTCCATTTAATTTGTTTGCCAGTTGCCTCTCGTTTTCCTCTCCCCCACTTCACCAATTTGCCTTTTTCGTTTGCCTCTTTTTCGTTCGCCCTTTTCTCTCGGTTGCTTTCTGTTCGCTTGTGTTCCATGTGCCTTCAATATGCTTGCATCTTCGCTTGCTGAAAATCTAGTGATATGGATCCTCATCCACTTGCTAATCTCTTTAAGAGATCCAATTATGTTGATCCAATTGCTAGTGAGTTGAGTGCACTTGACTATGTTTATGGAGTTTTGCTTGAGATGCGTGAATCTGAAAATTGTGAGGAAGAAATTTATGAAGTGATTCATGAGGGCTCCTTGGATGAAAAACATGATTGCAATGGTTTCACTATAAATTCTATTAGTGACAATCATGCTAAAAATATGCAAAACCCTAAGCTTGGGGATGCTAGTTTTGCTATGTCCACTACTTGTTGCAATGATCATGAGTGGGGCGATGATTTTTCTTATGATCTTGAAAATTTGTTTAAGCCTCATGATGAATATGATATTTGCAATATTATTGAAAGTGGGTTTGGAGAAGTCATGACTTTAGTTGATGATAATCCCACTATTTCTGAAGAGCGTCAACTTTGCATGCATGTGGATCATGAAAAGAATATCCTATATGATAGTTACATTGTTGAATTCGAATATGATCCCACATGTAATTATTATGAGAGATGAAATTATGGTGGTAGAAACTTTCATATCACTAAATCACCTCTCGTTATGTTGAGATTGCTATTGTCTCTTTCTTCTTCCTTGCATATGTGTAACTATTGGTTGTCTTGACAATCTGTTTTCCTATAAAATGCCTATGCATAGGAAGTATGTTAGACTTAGATGTGATTTTCACATGCTTTATGATGCTCTCGTTGTGCTTCAATTCTTGTCTTTTGTGTGAGCATCATTGAATTATCAATGCCTAGCTAAGGGCGTTAAACAATAGCGCTTGTTGGGAGGCAACCCAATGAATTTATCTTTTTCTTTCTGTTTTGTTGCGTCCACACCATCATAATTCTGTTGTGATTGTGTTTTTTGTGTTTCTTTTTGTGTTTGATCCAAGCAAAACCTTTATGACTAGTCTTGGTGATGGTTGTTTGATCTTGCTGGAAAAAGACAAAAAAATTCGCTCACGAGATGCTTTTTCATTTTTATTCATAAAGAGCTTTTGAGTTGATTCTTTTTGCTGCTGGTTGATATGCCTTTTTCCCAGGCAGTCGTAATTTTTAAGAATTGTTTAGGTACCAGAAGTATACGAAGTATACAAATTGCTACAAACTGATCTGTTTTTGACAGATTCTGTTTTTGTTGAGTTGGTTGCTTGTTTTGATGAAACTATGGTTAGTATCGGGGGGTACTAGCCATGGAAGAGTGAGAATACACTAGCCCAACACGAATATAGATAGAATTCAGGTTTGATACAGTACCAAAAGAGGTGGTTGTTTGTTTTCTTGTGCTAATGTTATCACGAGTTTCTGTTTAAGTTTTGTGTTGTGAAGTTTTCAAGTTTTGGGTGATGTTCTTATGGACAAAGAGATAAGGAGTGGAAAGAGCTCAAGCTTGGGGATGTCCAAGGCATCCCAAGCCAAATTCAAGGACACCAAAAAGCCTAAGCTTGGGGATGCCTCGGGAAGGCATCCCCTCTTTCGTCTGCAATCCATCGGTAACATTACTTGGAGCTATATTTTTATTCACCACATGATATGTGTTTTGCTTGGAGTGTCTTGTATCATAGGAGTCTTTTCTTTTTGTTGTGCCAGAATCATCCTTGTTGCACACCTTTTTGAGAGAGAGAGAGACATGCACTCATCGTGATTTTGCTAGAATGCTCATAGTGCTTCACTTATATCTTTTCAGCTAGATAATTTTGCTCTATGTGCTTCACTTATATCTTTTAGAGCACGGTGGTGTGTGACTTGGTAGTTGGCTTATGCTATGAAAGTAGTCCCAAAGGTGATAGGTACCCAAAGAGGATACAAAAACCTCCATCTTCCTGTGCATTGAGTAGAAAGAGAAGTCTTGATTCCTCTCAATTAGTTTTGAGACGTGGATTTGGTAATATTAAGAGTTATGTCAGTAGGGTGTTGTGAATCTAGAGATACTTGTGTTGAAGTTAGTGATTCCCGTAGCATGCACGTATGGTGAACCGCTATGTTAGGAAGTCAGAGCATAATTGATTTATTGATTGTCATCCTTTGTGTTGAGGTCGGGATCGCGCGATGGTTAACACCTACCAACCCTTCCCCTAGGAGTATGCGTTTAGCACTTTGTTTCGATTACTAATAAAAACTTTCGCAACAAGTATGTGAGTTCTTCATGACTAATGTGAGTCTATGGTATAGATGCACTTTCACCTTCCACCTTTGCTAGCCTCTCTAGTGCCGCGCAACTTTCGCCGGTACACAAACCCACTATATGCCTTCCTCAAAACAGCCACCATACCTACCTACTATGGCATTTTATAGCCATTCCGAGATATATTGCCATGCAACTCCCACCATTCCGTCTCATGACTTGTGTCGTCACTCTCATATTGCCATTGCATGATCGTAAGATAGCTAGCGAGATGTTTCAACGTCATACGCCAAGCTAGATCGTTGCACATCCCAGTACACTGCCGGAGGCATTTCCTATAGAGTCATCATCATTCTAAGCTTTGAGCTGTGAGTAAATAAAAGTGTGATGATCATCATTATTAGAGCATTGTCCAATGTGAGGAAAAATAAGAGCCCAAAGAGCCCAAAAAAAAGGAGGCCCAAGATCCCAAATAAAAAAAGAGAGAAAAAGAGAGAAGGGACAATCCTACTATCCTTTTCCACACTTGTGCTTCATAATAGCACCATGTTCTTCATGATTGAGAGCTTCTTGCTTTGTCACTACCATATGCTAGTGGGAATCTTCATTATATAACTTGGCTTGTATATTCCAATGATGGGCTTCCTCAAAATTGCCCTAGGTCTTCGTGAGCAAACAAGTTGGATGCACACCCACTAGTTCTCCTTTTGAGCTTTCACATACTTATAACTCTAGTGCATCTCTTGTATGGCAATCCCTACTCATTCACATTGATACCTATTAATAGGCATCTCCATAGCCCTTTGATACGCCGAGTCAATGTGACCATCTCCTCCTTTTTGTCTCACAACCACCACCACACTTTATTCCACTTATAGTGCTATATACATGGCTCACGCTCATGTATTGCGTGATAGTTATAAAAAGTTTGAGTGCGAAAACAATTACTTGGCCAATACCGGGGTTGTGCGTGATTTACATTAGTTGTGTGAGGATGATGGAGCATAGCCAGACTATATGATTTTGTGGGGATAACTTTCCTTGGCCTTTTTATTTTGAAAGTTCATGATTACCTTGCTAGTTTGCTTGAAGTATTATTGTTTTCATGTCAATAGCAAACTATTGTTTCGAATCTTACGGATCTGAACATTCATGTCACATGAAAGAAGTTGCAAAGGACAACTATGCTAGGAAGCATTCCACATCAAAAATTCATTCTTTATCACTTCCCTATTCGAGGACGAGCAGGAGTTAAGCTTGGGGATGCTTGATACGTCTCCAACGTATCTATAATTTTTTATGATTTCATGCTATTATCTTGTCAAACTTTGGATGTTTTGCATGTCTTTTATATATTTTTTGGGACTAACTTATTAACTCAGTGCCAAGTGCGAGTTCCTGTTTTTCCATGTTTTTATCCCTTTCAGAGGAGGATTTTGAACGGAGTCCAAACGGAATGAAACTGTCAAAAAGATTTTTCCGGAATAGAAAAAGATCGGAGAGCCGGAGAATCAGGGCAGGGGGCCACCAGGGACCCCACAAGCCCTCATGATGCGGCCAGGGGGCCCGCGGCCCCCTAGCTTGTGGGCTCCCTGAGGCCCCTTTGCCCTAGGTTTTGCGCCTATATATCCCCAAAAATTCCACAAAAAATCAGGAGATCATCGAAAGAACTTTTCCGCCGCCGCAAGCTTCTGTCTCCGCAAGATCCCATCTGGGGCACGTTCTGGTGCCCTGCCGGAGGGGGGATTCGGATACGGAGCGCTTCTTCATCAACACCATGACTTCTCTGATGATGCGTGAGTAGTTCACCATAGACCTACGGGTCCATAGCTAGTAACTAGATGGCTTCTTCTCTCTCTTGGATCTTCAATACAAAGTTCTCCATGATATTCATGGAGATCTATCCGATGTAATCTTTTTTTGCGGTGTGTTTGTCGAGATCCGATGAATTGTGGATTTATGATCAGATTATCTATGAATCTTATTTTAGTTTCTTCTGATCTCTCTTATGCATGATTTCATATCCTTGTAATTCTCTTCGAGTTGTGGGTTTTGTTTGGCCAACTAGATCTATGATTCTTGCAATGGGAGAAGTGCTTGGTTTTGGATTCATACCGTGCGGTGACCTCACCCAGTGACAGAAGGGGTAGCGAGGCACGCATCGTGTTGTTGCCATCAAGGGTAAAAAGATGGGGTTTTCATCATTGGTTTGAGATTATCCCTCTACATCATGTCATCTTGCTTAAGGCGTTACTCTGTTCGTCATGAACTCAATACACTAGATGCATGATGGATAGCGGTCGATGTGTGGAGTAATAGTAGTAGATGCAGAAAGTATCGGTATACTTGTCTCGGACGTGATGCCTATATGTATGATCATTGCCTTATATATCGTCATGACTTTGCGCCGTTCTATCAATTGCTCAACAGTAATTTGTTCCCCCACCGTGATATTTGCCATTTTGAAAGAAGCCTCTAGTGAACACTATGGCCCCCGTGTCTACTCCACACCATATTTTCAGCCTTACACTTTTTACTTTGTTGCACTTTTCGCCTTCAGATCTTACTTTGCAAAACAATCTTGAAGGGATTGACAACCCCTTTGAAGCGTTGGGTGCAAGCTCATTTGTGTTTGCGCAGGTACTCTCGACTTGATGAGACCCTCCTACTGGATCGATACCTTGTTTCTCAAATTGAGGGAAATACTTATTGCTCCTTTGCTGCATCACCCTTTCCTCTTCAAGGGAAAAACCAACGGAAGCAAGTCTCCGTCAACGTGTCAATTTCTGGCGCTGTTATTTGAGAAGTAGCAAGAAGAATTTCTGGCGCCGTTGCCGGGGAGGAAGATCAAGTCAAGAACTCATCCAAGTAGGTGTCGCAAACTCATCTCTTGCATTTAATTTGTTTGCGAGTTGCCTCTCGTTTTCCTCTCCCTCACTTTACCAATTTGCCTTTTTCGTTTGCCTCTTTTTCGTTTGCCTTTTTCTTCGTCCTTTTCTCTCGGTTGCTTTCTGTTCGCTTGTGTTCCATGTGCCTTCAATATGCTTGCATCTTCGCTTGCTGAAAATCTAGTGATATGGATCCTCATCCACTTGCTAATTTCTTTAAGAGATCCAATTATGTTGATCCAATTGCTAGTGAGTTGAGTGCACTTGACTATCTTTATGGAGTTTTGCTTGAGATGCGTGAATCTGAAAATTGTGAGGAAGAAATTTATGAAGTGATTCATGAGGGTTCCTTGGATGAAAAACATGATTGCAATGGTTTCATTATAAATTCTATTAGTGACAATCATTGCTAAAAATATGCAAAACCCTAAGCAGAAAAAGGAATTAAAATTGTGAGGAAAAAATTTATGAAGTAAATCATGAGGGCTCCTTGGATGAAAAACATGATTGCAATGGTTTCAATATAAATTCTGTTAGTGACAATCATGTTAAAAATATGCAAAACCCTAAACAGAAAATTTACAATGGTTTCACTATAAATTCTATTAGTGACAATCATGTAAAAAATATGCAAAAACCTAAGCAGAAAAAGGAATTAAAAGGGGGGCTGCGCTACGCGGGACTCGAACGACCCACACATCACCACACCTCTGCCACTGCGACAATGCACCGCTACTGATCAGAGAGGAGTACTAAGCTTCCTATACTATCCTCTGACGCGCAACAAGAGCAGAAAAAGCAATTAAAAGGGGGGATGCGCTATGCGGGACTCGAAGAGGGGTTCTTGCTCCTTTTGAACAGGCCCCTCGGCGCTGCACTCTGCTCCGGCGACCGAAACGCAGGTGAACACTGGCGAACACACAGGCTACCAACGGTGGGGAAGAGCACCGGCGGATGATGGAGCCCCTGGGGGTTCCATTCCCGTCGCAAACACGACGAGAGGGGAACTCACTGCATCTGCACCTCCTGCCTCTACTCCAACTGAAGCTGCTGCCCCTACTACCTGCTACTGTGCACCGGGAGGCCCCGCGTAGCGACGCTGCTGACTGCGCCTACGGTACTGCTGCGCGCTGGGCACTCTACGCATGCTGCTGCTGATTCTACCTACTGCTGCCGCTCCTATACTGCGCCCTGCTGGACTGAAACAGCTGCTGCTGCTCGAGAACAGAGGAACGCGGGCGACCGTGGCCACTACTCCACGTGAGTCGCGGCTAGAGAGGGAAAAGGACGGGGAAGACGAAGCCCTGCTCACCGAGGGACGCAGAGGGGAGATCAGCGCGATGGAGAGGAGCCCGACGTCGAGACGGTGCAGGCAGGACCGGTCCATATATATTTGGGGCCCTCGGGGGAGAAAAAAAAAATGAGGCCCTTGTGGGAATTTTTTTTTAAAATATATTGTATTTCGAGAGCAATTTAATACATATCATAGACTAATGGTCTTTGAACTAAAACCACAACAGGTTTTATTGTTTTTCCTAACACTTCTGGAAGAAAAGTCATCAATAACCACATGAGTATTTTTTTATTTTAATTTTTTTTGGATCTAAGAAGAAATATCGCAAAACGTATGTTGTGCTGCTACCTAGCGGGGCCCCTACCTCTCAAGGGCCCAGGGCAGGCACCCGGCCTATAGGCCGGCCCTGGGTGCACGAGAGCTGCCGAAGAGGAAGAAGAAGGCACCAGACGTGGGGGTCGTCGTGGAAGAATAGTCCCCTGCCGATTTCTGCGAAAATGGAACCCCGCCTTGGTCCTCTTGCTCCTGGTGCTGACGGGGAGGAAGAAGATGGGCCGATCTGCTGCCACGCTTGAGCTCACCCGAGCCCCCTCATGGCGCCGGCGACGACGTCTCTCTTGTGACGGCGCGAGGGACGAGGAGGGGGAGAAATGGGGAGCTAGGGAGAAGCCTAGGGCGTCGGCATGGACTAAATAGGAGGGGAGGCGCTCTGGTGGTCGTCTAATGGAAGGGAGGAGAAATCTGGGGCTGCCATGGCATCGTACTGCTGACGTCGAGAGGAAGGAGACGAGGGACACCCCTACGGGCTGGCTGGGCCAAAAGCTACTCGGCCTACTCTATCTCTCTCTCTCAGGTAACGGGCTTCCCAAAAAAAAATAACATACAACAGTTTAAAAAAATAGCCCACAGGGCTAAAAAGAAAAGGCAAAAAAATAAAAATATATATTGGTGGCCTTCTAAAATCATGCTACAAATTATAGAAATAAATCCGGCAATTTTGAAAGAGTCCAAATAAAACCCTATTAATTGGAAATGAGGCCATGTTATTAAGTAAATTCTAAAGGAAAATTAAAAAGGAAACCAGAGGGGTTGCCTCCACAATATTAGGATGATTTTTTAGAAGAGGAGGAACATTTTATTGGGGCAAAAATAGAAACCTTTAAATCTGCCACAATTAATTGGAAGGAAGGGTTTTTTGAAAACTATGGTGCAACAAGGGGTTTTAAATAGCTCTTGTTACACCCACACCACACTACCAAGATCAGACAAACCACAATCACTCACATGATCATCAAGTTAGCACAACACACAAGATCAAACCATCAAGACAAAAGGAAAAAAGAAGTAAGATATGCATGATGCATGGGATGCACATGAAATGATAAAGCCACAAGCCTCAACTCCATAACATTGCCTCAACATAGTTGTCACTTATGGAAATGATTACAAAAGGGGGGAGAAAAGCACTTGGATTGTTACACTTATATAGAGTGCGCCATGGCCCATTGGACGTTATCACAAGGATGAGTTAATGCCATTATGGAGGCAGTTTTTACTAACGACAGCCCTTAACTATAGGATCAATTTTTATTGTTTTGTGCATCGATAACAACTTAATTGATGAGTCTTATTCAATCCATAGGTAGGTATGATGAACTCTTATGACAAGAAATTTGGTTTAGGAGTTATGGATGCACAAGTAGTATCTCTACTTAATATGACAAACGCAAGCGCTTATATACACGGTACAAACGCAAACGCTCATATACACGCGCATATACTCATCCCTATGAATGCGCACACACACCCTATCTCTATGAGAACCTCTGAAAGAATAAGCCGGCGTATTATCTTGAGATTTACGTATTTACCGTAGGCACCTCGTCATCGACGAGAACGTCTTCTCTCACTGAGAGCGTATCGCCGGAAACCCTAAAATAAATTCAGGAATAATGCAAGTACCAGGACTTGAACCCTGATGGGCTAGTGATACCACTGTCCCTCTAACCATCCAACCACAGATTGATATATTTAATGTATTGATTGTTATGAAGACGTATGGATCATGTTTTCTCGAGTCACACATATGGGTGTTATCATTTAGATAAGTTTAAAAGGAAACAAAAAACATAATAACCTACTCTCTTCGTCCGAAAATACTTATCACAAAAATTGATAAAAATGGATGTATCTAGAACTAAAATACGTTTAGATACATCCACTTGTCCGACAAATATTTTCGGACGGATAGAGTACTAGAAAGAGTTAATCTCATGATTGAAGAATGGTGCGGCGAAACACGCATAAGCCTCTAATCTCCATAGAATTCTGCTGGAAATTTCTTCGATCATGAACATCCAGATATAAGCTAGAAACAAAAAAAAGAGTATTCCGCAACTGGTTTAAACGGCAGCTGGAATACTTGCTACAAATTTCTCTTTGGTAATTTCTCCATGGCTTGAAAGAAGAGGCAGAGGTAACGGGAGGAACATTAGATCGTTTTCTGTTCTGACGCAGGAGGGAAGCGGACGGCGCGCTGCCGGCGCCAAAATCGGCAACGACGGTGCCGCGTTACTCACTCGATGGGCAGCGGAATTTGCTGCGTTGTTTTCTCGTGAATTACGCAACGTGGCCTATTGACTGACTGATTGATCAACCTTTTTCCAGTAAGCTGTGAAAGTGACCGATAAATCCAAACCGTTTTTTAACCTGCAACTACACTGACGTTTTGCATGCATGATTGGCAGCTATCCTGGTCCCTTGTGAATGCAGCCAGCGGGGAACATTCACACCTAGCCGCTAGGAGTATTATCTTTCTTTCTTTCTTGAAACGGAGAAGAGGAGTATCATCTTGGCCAGCAAGTCGAGTCTGATGCTGACCGACGAAGCAGCATTTTTGTCCAGGTGTAGAGACCATTCACCGTGGTCACCAAGCAAAGCAATGCTATATGAGGCTTGCCCCGCCGGAGCAACTCCTCATCGGCACAAGAGAAAATCTATCTAGAACTTAAGAGACGAACAAACGTGAAGTTTAGAGAGGTTTGGGTTCCATCAGTAGCTAGCCTGCTGCCCGCCCATGGGAGACGGCAAGAAATCCAGCTCTGGTTTCTGGTCGGTGGTGGCGTCTTTGTTTGCTTGCTTTAGCCCACCTAAGGTCCAGGCGGCGAGCACCGGCGAACGGACCACCACGTATGAACATGATCCAGCCGGCGGGATGGTCGCGGCGACCAGACATTTCTCCAGTGCTCACAAAATAAACTTTGGATGATAAATTCATGTCATTTCTGTTGTATATGGTTTGATTGCGTTTTCAGCGGTGTGTATTAGCAGGAGTATATTTCAATATTCACACTCAACGATGTTCTGTTGAGTCAAACAACTGTTCTTGTGTTTGCTGCCGCCGACCCGCGGTCGACGTATACCTGTTCACAAAATGGCTCCAGTCCACACAATTCATTACACATCTCACTCTGATAGCTAATTTGTAATATAACAGCTCATATAGAATCGAACAAAACTATGTACCACCAAATCACCTTTGCAGAAAAATTCACACAAACAATACTTTTTGGCCACATTTGTGTCACCAACCTTCATGGGCTTAGCCTCGCAAATGTGGCGCTTCTACCCAATAAAGAGGGCGCAAACGACACCGCCTACTACAGATCAATTGGCCTTATACATGCTATTGCAATGATCGTTGCCACTAGCTCGCCTTGGGCCTCATATGAACAATATCATTTAAGAGAAGCATCAAAGACAACTTCATGTATTTGATAAATTTTAGCCGCTGTCTCCATAAGAGGAAAACCCATTCTCTACTTTTCAAGCTCAACATTCGAAAAGCTTTTACCATTACCATTCGAAAAGCTTTTACCATTAGCTTTTCTTAAAAGTATTTCTGTCTTCTACCATTAGTTGTTCTTATGGATCCTTCTCAATGTTCTGGCGAACACCCCCTTCCCCCTCCCACTGTCAAGCATGATCGGGTCCTCCAAGAAGGAAGCCCGTTATCGATGCTTCTATTCGTCATCGGGATTGACCCCCTTCGACAAATACTTGACTTGGCACAAGTCATGCCTAATCCAGAAGATACATGGTTGGAAACAATAAACATAAGGAATAGGGCCGAAACGGAAGTGAGTAAAATGAACAAGGACGGGGTAGATCAGTGATTACTTCAGTGAAAAGGCCAAATATGATCTTAACTTATGCATTGGAAGTCACCAATAGAGATGTGCTTGTGACGAACGGAAATGAGGGATGGGTCCAAATTACATCTTGATCAGCATGGAGCTTGCATCAAGAGTCAGTTGTCCAACTGAAGGCCCTATCCGTCTAACAGGGTTCCCTCGATAATTAAGCTTGTAATAATCGGACAGAAGTATTGGAATTTTAATGACTACGCCTATTGAATCCCCGGGGATAGGATTCGTGTTGTCATACTAAACCTTTATGTCGTTGGTATTCAGAACAACACTTCATGGTCTCCCTCCCTTAGCCTCTCTGTGGTTCATTCCTCGCGATCCTGGGTATCTGCAGGGATGAAGAATGCGAACGAGTCAAGAGACAACTACAAAACAATTTTATTTCACACATATGGGGCGTTAATTCAAAGCTCTTCCATTGATGCTTCCAACAAATACATCGGGTTGCAAGGTTCTTTCCACAACCCATACCTTACCGGACTACTCACACATGGAGATTAGATCACATGAAGAACTCATTGAAGAAGACATCATGAAGAGCTCAGGAGGGATTGGTGATGAAATGCGCGGACCAAACCTTCAGATCTGTTGATTTGAAGAGGGATTTGAGGAAGGGTGAGAGGGGACCTCGAGCTGAGAACTCTCTGTGATGATGGGGGTGAATGAGGAGCGGGTGGGGGTGAATGAGGAGGGGGTGGGGGAGGGCCGGCCCGCGGATGCATAAGTGAAGGTGTGGCGTCTAAGCTCTCGGCGCCACACCGCCACATGTGCAACGCCTGAGGTTTAGGCGTCACACTACTCGTGGGGTCAGGTGAGGTCGGATGCCAGCGTGGACGGGTGTGTGGCGCCTACGGCTTAGGCGTCACACGATCTAGTGTGACGCCTACGTGTCGGGCGCCACACAAAAGGGCCTGTCTAACAAAAAAAATCAAACATGGTCCAGTTTGTAAAAAATTTAATTTAAAAGGTCAGATTTATCGATTTTGTCGGAAATGGAGGAATATCCGACCCCGCAAAAGAAAAACGGAGGAATGGACGAGACACGATCGAGCAGTGCACTGCTTCCTTCCCACGGCAAAACTCGTGACGAGCGCTGCCGCGTCACTCACTCCACGACTGAACTGTCCGCATTGTTTTCTCGTGAGTTGCGCAACGTGGCCTATTGACCGATTGACTGTTCAACTTTCTCTGAGTAGGCTGTGAAAGTGATCGATCAATTAAACACATACGATTCGCATGGCTGGTACGTTCCTATTGGCTGTTAAGCCCCTTGTTTCAGCGAGCGAGGAAGGAGGAACCTTCACAGATCACAACTTCCTTTCTTTCTTGGAAGGGATGCATGCACGAGGAGTATCAATCATCTTGGCCAGTAAGCTGAGTCCGATGTTGACCACCGAAGCACACAGGTGCGTGGAGACCATCCTCGCCGTGGTCGCCAAGCAAGCAGAACCTGGCGATGCTGTATGTATATGAAGCTAGCCCCGCGGCAGCAACTCCTCATCGTCACAAGAGAACGTCAAGCACTAAAGAGAAAAACAAACGTGATCAAGACTGAGAGGTTCAGTTCCTTCCATATACTACTAGCCACTACTTCGCTCATGGGAGACGGCAAGGAATCCAGCTCTGGTTTCTGGTCGACGGTGGCGTCTTGCTTTCGCCCACCCAAGGGCAAGCCGGCGAGCACCGGCGGCCGAACCACCATGTATGATCCAGCCGGTGGGATGGTCGCGGCGGCCAGACATTTCTCCGGTGCTCATAAGATAAACTTTGGATGATTCATGCCATGTCTGCTGGGTATACGGTGATTGTACATATCTGTAGTACCTTGTATAAGGTCTGAGCTAATTCATCTTATCCATATTATAAGGTTGTACTAAAACAACGTCAATTAATATGAATCGGAGTACTATATTTCAAGCCTCGTTTACGATTGATGTTCTGCAGAGTATTTGTTTTTTGTATTTGCTGCCGTTCTCGTTCAGTAAGTCCAAATAATGGCCCACTGGATAAGAAATTTGATCTAAGGTAACGGTGCAAATAGAGAATGGATTCTACTCCCTCCGGTCTAGCTCTTGCTTTACGCGGTCATGTTGCCTAAGGGATCGTCAGCGTCAGAAAATTAGTCATTGTTGGGGAAGTAGGCGTGCGCAGCCACAGTGTGGAGAAGAATTCAGCAGTTACGACCCCAAACAGACTTTTTCCTGACGGCCAAAAACTATCAGGAATGAGCCAATTCTGTCAGGAATCAGAACGTACCGTCAGGAATTTCCCGTCAGCAATAGCTCGTCAGAAACGTTCATCATTCCTGAAGGTCGGCTTTTCCTGACGGTCTCTCTAAGCCAACGGAACTCCTTGTCAGTCATCGGGAACTTGACCATCTGAGAAAAAACATGCTCCTAACAGTCTTGTAGCTGATTAGTGATCACCTTCACGAATGACTGTCAACCCATAAGTCAAAATATTATCCACAATTTAGTACAAAAGAATAGATGAAAAATAACAAACATTTGACAGAGCCATTCATATTATTGCACAAACAAATACGTCAAAGGACATTCATAGTTCACAAGATCACAATACATCTATTGATATCGCAATGTTCACAAGATCAAATTCAATTCACAAAATGTTTAACTTGATAGGAGCTGCAACTATACTTTATCATATGAAAGCAAGTCCAAAAGACACTCTAATTTCGTCCTAAATTGACAGCTGAAGCATTAACATCCCATCACAGCCTAAGAATAGCTTGGTTCAGTCCGCGACAATGGCAGCCTACATTTTAACTGGGCGAATAGCTCCCATGCGACATATTTCCCCGCTATTTGCTGGAGAACATCGTCGTTCGATGAAATAACTCATGAAACGGCCCAAATAGCCACGGCCCGATACCGATCTTTTAATCCCTCAAACGGAAGGAAACGGTTAACAAATTTGATTACATGAGCTAGGTTGTTGAACACGGGACCCACCAGTCACCCGTTTATATGCGGGACCCACCAGTCGCCCGTTGCTACGTGCCACCTCAGACTAGGACCCACCACTTATCCACGTCAACCTTATCGATTTTATAAGAGGCGGACTATCCCCACTCTTGTGCTCGTGCCCTGCCCCTGACGTAACCGTAGCCTCCCTTCACATGTTCTTCCGCGCACCTTCTTCTTCCTCTTCTCCGGCAACGGTCCACGGTGGCGGCGGTGAGGGGTGTCCAGCTCCGCTTCTGGATCCCAGAAGTCATGGTCGTGTTATGGAGAAGTCCCGATGACTAGATGACGGGACTGCCCTCGCTTAGATCCATTGAAGCGCTTGACATGTGTGCGCTCGACGAGGGGCAATGTCGGTCAGGAATTTTTCAAATGCGAGAGCGCCCGGCATCATGAGAAGGATGGGAAGGTAGGGTTTGTCTTGATTTGTCTCGATTTGGCGTGATTTTGGTTTTACAGTATGGATTTGGGAATTATAGTTTTTGTTCCCCTTTTCAGGATTTGGAGGAATGCGGCCATTTTGAGTGGATGGATAAGTACATTTGGGATCGAGGGTTTCAAGTTGAAGTGTTGCCCCCAATTCAGGGGCTTCCAATTCAGGCGGCTCCCATCTCGACTGCTATGGAGGAGGAGATCTCAAACGGGCATAGAGTCGATCGTCCATTGGAGGATTTTTTTGGTGAAGAGGGAGTTCCAGAAATTGAACAAGCAGTTGTGCCGGATTGTGGAATTGAAAAAGAAGTCAAACATGATGGCCGAAGCATTTTATGTGTGTTTTTTTGGTGTCATTGCTTATTTGGTGTTTCTTTCTGTTAGGAATTTTGATTTAGGAGTTGTTTGTAAGATGAACTATGTTATGAATTTGAATAAATTAGCTCTGAATGTTTCCAGTCGAAATCGAAAGTGTATAAATTCAGGTGGAAATTAGCTCTGAATTCAGTTAACACCTCGAACATGTTCAGTTAGCCGTTTATGAAAAAGAAAACCCGACAAGTTCATGGGCCCGTTGTTGGGCCAAGCTGTGAGTACTCACTTAAATTGAGTGACAGAAAAAAATCATGTTGGAAAAAAGGTGGGAAAGGTTGGCTAAGTGTATGACACGAGTTCGATCATAGCAAAAGTTGCTTGACACGTTATTGTTGGCTAAATAATTATTAGACGTGTTGGAATGTTGGCTAAATGTTTTATGGCGTGTTTGACCGAAACAATGGGTTGAATGAAATATTATGGGCTAAAAATTATGGTGTGTCGTGTTGGCTAAATAAAATATTGTTGTGTTGGCTCAAAAAATAATGTGCCAAGTTAAAAGAAATGTCTACTTGGCTCAAACATAGGGAAGTAGTAGCGGTCGAGCGAGAGCGCTCCCGAAAAACCTGATTGCCCTCTCTTGTATAGGATCGCGAGAGGTGGGGTTTCGAAGTCTTACTGTCTCACTTCGCGGTGCACGCCAAGAATCGAAATGGAAAATATGCAGTCCAACGATTTGTGATAAAACCGTACTGCCATGATAATCTCAATTGAATTCAAAATCATGATTCGAACAACCTTGGTGCAGACAATAAAGGGTAACGCTACCAAGACATCAGCTCTGCCCCCACCAACACCTTGTGTGGCAATGCCTCCCTTCGAGTCCTCCACCATCCTCGTCGCACGTAGCTAAACGTGAGAATTGTTTCATACTTGATCCATACTTAAATCATACCCGTTCATTTATCCCTTAAAATCATACTTAAACCATACCCATTTAATTTCATTTTCAGCCCAACCAAAACTGAACCCACTATTTTTTTTCACCCAAACCAATTTAAACTCAATACATAACCATGGATTTAAACCCAGTACATAACTATGTGTTTGCTTTAATGTACATATAATTGCATAAATTGACATGTTAAGAAGCAAATGAGATAGAAAAGACATAAGTGCATCTACAACAGTTTTAGAACAAAGTTATCCTTGAGATATGGTCAGCACACAACAAGAGGCAAAAAGAAAACGGTTTTGCCTCACCTCTATATCCGCTACATTAATACACTCAAATTTATACGTGTACAATTTTCTCCTATTCATGTCGTTGTTTTTTGTGTGTGAGCGAGTCTAAGACTAGGTCTTTGTGTAGTTAAGACCAGTATGGGCTTTTCAACGCTAATTTTTTACCTTTTTTGTTGGCTCTATGCTACAAGTACTTGTGAGAGAGAAGCTGAAACGAGGTGAGCTTCTTTTTTCTTTTTTGAATTTCATTTTCTGGTTCTTGTTATCATTCGGTTTTATTTTCTATTTACCGTTTCTCTGTTCATATTTTTCTACTTTCTGTTTTAGTCTTTCTTTCGTAAACACTTTGTAACTAATTTATTCCACTCTCTTCCCTTTTTCTAAATAAGTGCATTCATTTCATTTAACTTAATGTCCATCTGTTACCATATATTATAAAACTCTCTATTTAGCTTTTAATATTTATTTCTTTTTACTTTCTAGTGTATTTTTTTACTTTTTAGTCCATGTTTTTTAATGTTTTTGGTGTCTTCTTTTTGTTTTCCTTTTTATATTAATGACATAAATATTTAAAGTTGGGTTGCAAATGCAAGATTTGAAATGTGGCCGCAACTGCAATTATTCAAAGTCGGGTCGTAACAACAAGTATTTAAAGTCGGGTGGCAACTACATGTATTCAAAGTCGGACCGCAACTGTAAGTATTCAAAGTCGGATCCCAATTGCAAGTATTTAAAGTCTAATCGCAATTGCAAATATTCAAAGTCAGGTCACAATTGCAAGTATTCATAGTCGGGACGCAATTGCATGTATTTATAGTCGGATCGCAACAACTAATATTCACAGGCGGGTCACAACTACAAATCTTATTTGTGTAGCAACTACATGAAACAGCTAGAATCAAGTTGTTTTTACTAAGAAAAAACAAATTATTACATCACAATTCACATATAAGGACACACTACTTCTTTGTACAAGAAATTTTTAGTGGTCAAAGTAGTTGAAGTAACAAGCCATCGCGTAACTTTTCTTTTGCTTATTTCTTTTCTTTATCAGCAATTTGTTTTTTAAAAGATGCACCGTGGAGCAACAAAAACCAAATGAGTAGTTACTGGGCCGGCTAGATGGGGCGCATAGCAACAATAGCCAAAAATATGACATGTCGGTCCAAAAGAATAAAATGACGGGCTAAAGAAAACAAAAAGGATAAATACAAAATACAATAATATTATGTGAATGAGACCATAAAAAATCTCAACTAGCTGAGTTCTAGGCACTTCCAAAAGAAAATGCCCATAACTGAAAAGCTCACTAAGATGTGTATTAAAACCAAATTGCTTAGCCAAAGCACAAGCAAACACTTTCGATTTTCATGTGGTGTTTCCTCATAATACATAATTACATAATACATTACAGCATCCAAGCGGATCAGAGATATTCGTTCTCGATCGTCGTTGGTTATTGCATATAACCAATGCCTAGAAACCAGTTTAGACCCACAGTTTATAACCATTAATAATCAAACCGTTTAAACCCGTAACCAACTATACTCAAACTAGTTTCTCCAGGTACCTAAACCAAAATCAAACTAAAAAAAAGCAGTTCAATAAAATCTGAACTAATGAAATCTAAAGTAAGAACCGGATCGTTATATTCGATTTTTTAATAACCATTCTCACGTGACGTAGCCTTGGGCGGGGGAGCTCCAGCAACACCGGCGGGGTGCCACATGGACCAACGTGTCCTCCTCGAGGCCAGGCCAGGCCAGGACAGCACCAAACTATTTGATGTGCATCTCGATCGCCATTCAAAAGGCAACGGCTATAATACAGTATATGCTCTAACGGCTACCCGTCCAATCAATGGCTTCACCCCGGCCGGCAACCGTCAAAAGCAACTCAGATTAGATTCTCCACCAACATCCCAACGCCTCCCCACCCTCCTGCCATTCTTAGCATCAAAACCTCTATATATATAACCGCGCGGGAGTGCCCAACACTCCATACAGACAAACACCACGAGATTAACACCGCCGCATCGTAACGTACGCGCACAATGGCCACGAGCACAGCGGCAGCGGCGTCGCCAATGCGTTTCGGCTACGTCCTCCTGGCCTCGCTGCTCGCCGCGGCGGCCGGCGCCGACCTGGGGAACATCGGCGTGTGCCACGGCCGCGTGGGCGGCAACCTGCCGGCCCCTGAGGCGGCCGCGGCGCTGCTGAGGAGCAACGGGATCGCCAAGGCGCGGCTCTTCCTCCCCGACCCGGCCGTGCTCCCGGCCTTCGCCGCGGCCGGCATCGACCTCACCGTCGGCGTGCCCAACGAGAACCTCACCTTCCTCTCTGCGTCCGGGCCCGACGGCGCGCTGCAGTGGCTGCGCTCGAACGGGCTCGCCGCAGGCCCAGTCGCCGGCCGGCTGCGGTACCTCGTCGTCGGCAACGAGGTGCTCTACAACAACCAGTTCTACGCGCCGCACCTGGTGCCGGCCATGCGGAACCTGCACGCCGCGCTGGCGTCCCTCGGGCTCGACGGCGCCGTCAAGGTCTCCTCGGCGCACGCCTCGTCGGTGCTCGCGTCCTCCTACCCGCCCTCGGCGGGGGCCTTCGACGCCGCCCAGATGGACGTGCTCCGGCCCATGCTGCGGTTCCTGGCCGACACCGGCGCGCCCTTCATGCTCAACGCCTACCCGTTCATCAGCCACGTCGGCGACCCGGCCAACGTGCCGCTCGCCTACGCGCTCGGCGCCTCCGACGAGCCCGTGGTGCGCGACGGCGCCCTGGCGTACGCGGGCCTGTTCGACGCGACCGTGGACGCCGTGGTGGCAGCGCTGGAGCGGGAGGGCTTCGGCGGCGTGCCGGTCGCGGTGACCGAGACCGGGTGGCCCACCGCGGGGCACCCGGCCGCGACGCCGGAGAACGCGGCGGCTTACAACGGGAGGATGGCGGAGCGGGCGGCGCGGGGCGTCGGCACGCCGCGCCGGCCCGGGGCGCCCGTGGAGGTGTTCCTGTTCGACCTCTACGACGAGGACGGCAAGCCCGGCACCGAGTTCGAGCGCCACTTCGGCATCTTCCGGGCCGACGGCGCCAAGGCCTACAACATCAACTTTGCCTAGTAGAGCTGCTTGTATGGAGATGATAAGCACGCTGTTGATCTGTGGATCAACCGGCCGATATGCTAACGTGATCTATCGATGTATCTCCTGCTAATCTGTTATGTTAATTGCTACGACTTGCACTTCATGATTTCATAAGCATTCTCCTGTTGATCTGGGCATTGCCGATAATTGGGTGACATCATGATCTCACAAGTCTGAAGAAACTTAATCTGAATTCTCACTGTTCATTCTGAAGAATGTTGGTCTGTCGCTCTTTAGGTCGCAACACCCTCGCTGGCAGAGCACCATCTTAGGAAATTGTTCAAATGACGCTACTTTGATTAACTATGTTGTCTATGTTGTCTCAACGGAGCAGAGCACCATCTTAGGAAATTGTTCAAATGACGCTACTTTGACTAACTATGTTGTCTATGTTGTCTCAACGGAGCAGAGCACCATCTTAGGAAATTGTTCAAATGACGCTACTTTGACTAACTATGTTGTCTATGTTGTCTCAACGGAGCAGAGCACCATCTTAGGAAATTGTTCAAATGACGCTACTTTGACTAACTATGTTGTCTATGTTGTCTCAACGGAGCAGAGCACCATCTTAGAAAATTGTTCAAATGACGCTACTTTGACTAACTATGTTGTCTATGTTGTCTCAACGGAGCAGAGCACCATCTTAGGAAATTGTTCAAATGACGCTACTTTGACTAACTATGTTGTTTATGTTGTCTCAACGGAGCAGATCCCAAACCCGAGTAAAGGAAGAGGGTTGTGATAGGTTTTACGAGCCAACATCAAAACTCACTCGCTCTTAAATATGAAATCCAGGGACAGGTGGGGCCTCCGATCGATATTTAAAATCAATGTTGCAAGAGAATTGATGAATACGTGAGCCATCGGATTTAAAACCGGATGGAAGTTTTCCCAACCTTTTGGCATTCTACGTGACAAAAAAAGTGTCACAAAAGATAAATGGAAGGTTCTATAGAAGGGCGATTCAAATCACAATGTTGTATGACGCTGAATGTTGACCGAATAAAAGGCGACATGTTGTACATGTGGTGGAGATGCACATATTATGGTGATATACATGATAGAGTTAGGATAAATGATTCGGGTATATACTGGACAGGCCTCTATGAACAAATTTTTGACATATTAAACCACCTGCACGATCGTATTGATGAAAAAGACCCTCCCATAATTGTCAAAAATACCATGGCGGCAGGCCACTAGTAGCCCAAGGTAGCAAGGCTGCGCCACAGCCATGGCGGCATACCCAAAAAAAGCTCCGTGCGTTAAAATTTTTATTTTTTTGTTGTAAAAACTGCACGCGTTAAAGAAATTTAGGCACACACTAAAATTTACACTGTATGCTCTTTTGGGCGCGCATTTTTGAGCGTCTACAAAAACAATATTGGTCCCCGTAAATTAAAAATGCTATACTGACAGGCTAAAAATTTCATTGGGCCTGAAACTTTTGTGCTAGAGATGCTCTTAAGCAGCACAGCTTCAAGTGGGAACATAACTGCACCTTGTATGACATGTAGGTCAGCCAGCAGCTAGGCCCATCTATCATGCACCCAAAGATGGATGAGCAAGTCACGGAAGCTCAGTCCCTTCAAGTGTTGTCAGTGAACGAAAAACGGAATAGGTGGGACGGCACCCGTGAGCTAAAGCGTGCATAGCAGGCGCTTTAGCCATGGACAGGTTACGTGAAAGTTAGCTAGCCACATGCCAAAATCATGAGTTCATCTCAAGATTTTGTGGGTTTCAGTTTTAGCCTATCCAACTTATTTGAAACTAAAGGTTCTCAACTTGTTTGAAACTACAGGTTCTGTATCCAGCCAGAAATTGTTCAGCGGCCAGTAAAATACAAGCGTAAACTAAACACGCCCGCCCGTATTGAGATAGTACAGCCATCCCAAGCGTGGCCTGACTGAAGAGTATGTGCTACAGTATGAGACTAGAAAAAAAAAAACTTCAGGTCATGCAGTATAAATCTTTTTTTAGCTTATATGCCATGTGCTAGCACAATGAGTTTTCACGGTCACTGAGTACAACATAACACTGTCTAAACCTTTGGTGCTGCTGTGCTAGAATCACAGTGGTTTCATGTTCTTGAGTACAACACAACACCATCTATAGCAATTTATCCACGGGTCTTCTGGACCGTCACGAAACAGGCTCGAATTTACAGATGCAGTCGTATATGTTTCCGTTGAAAAGCTTCTCTGCCAACCTCTGGTTCTTCACCATCGCAAGCTGCACATATAGACAGTTTAGCTAGCTCAGAATTGAGTACACTGTATAAAGCTTCGGCGCAATGCTCTTGTTGGCTCGATGATATCGACAGACTGGATATAAATCTCCAGCAGAGCGGAGCTCAAAGATGGTTCACTTGAACAGTAGCACTAGAGTCAAGTTATGCTGCCATTTAGTGTGACTACAAGGCCAGGATCAAGTTTGTCATCATACATCAAACAAATCAGCACTGTAGAAAAGAAGTACCTTCAGAGCATCGCACTTGAAACGGGCATTCAGGTTGGTATGCAGTGACCGCCCCATGCCCTCTAAGATCAACTGCATAACGTTCACAGCCAAAACCAACAAATCAAACAACTCCCCAGCTGATTATTGCACACAAGGAAATACATTCAGCTCAAAGAGCAAGTCCCCTTACCAGATCAGCATCCTTGGCGGCAGCTGCAAGCTCCGAGCTAACCTGCCGGAAATCAATACACGGACTGCCACATCCATTCTCCACCACCATTAGTGGCACTGACGCCGGTTCATCCTTGGTATCATCTTGGATGCCAGCCATAGCATCGACTATCAGTCCGCCTGCTTCTGCAGCTTTCCGAAGGATACCACAGTGCTGCGACACATAACAACCAATAAAGCAGAAGCCAGATGCATCAGTAGATAAAACAGCTAGGATGGCCAAGGAGAACAAATTTCCATTCACTTTGTACCTTTGCAGCTTCAGCTACAATTTCTGGAAGTTCATTAGCCGTAATATCGTTCAAAGCCGGCAACGAATTTGCAACCAGAACTACCTGCAGAATCAGCATTTGGTTACCAGCTTATGCTGAGTGTCTGAGTAGCAGTAGAAAGAGTAATCATTGAATGGTTATTTCACAACGTTGCTCAAACTGGGGAAGTCATCTTTCTATCAGTTCCGGCATTCAGTCTTTCAGTCTGATTGATGCAAATAAAATAAAATTTCCAGATCTGGCATACAGTCTATATTTTCAAGTAAGGACAACATGAATGCAAATTACACACTATGGCATGCAATATACTGCTTGTCTCCGGTCCAAGATGCAATCTCTTGAAACAGCAGAGCGTTTGTTCTTTTTAATTCAAACTATAATGTATTGCAAACTTAGCAAAATGTGTTCTTATTTTCATACTCTCAATTTATACCTCAACCCCACGGCGTAGAAATTCTCGTGCTAAAGGAAGCATTCCAAGGACCACATCAGCACCCGCGTTATCAACAGAAATAAGTGCTCTTTTGTATGGCTGATCCTTCTTAAGCATTCTACTTTTGAACGTATCGAAGTCATCAATCTGAAACAAAAGATACCATCATTACAATTATCTGGTCATATATTAGTATAACTCGTAAAATATAATTTGGGTAACTCGTGCATTGCAATAACATTTGAATTTGAGACTTGGAATACTTGCCCGCCAAGGACGTTGCATCTTTTTGCGGCTCATGCGATAAATTTCTATTATGGTTCCTTGGTTGTAAAGGTCCACGCAAGCTTTAGACCCCCAATCAAATATGTTCGCAGCAAGGACACCTTCAATTAGTGCAAGCAATCTATCTTCCTGAAAACATAGAGCATAAAAGTAAAACTCAGACGAATTCATAATTCTAGAGATGAAACTGAGTGTAGATTGCTGAACTACAGGCCAGCAGCATGTGACCGTCACAGAAGCATGCAAGCAAAAAAATCAACAAAAAACTGCTTACCGTGGCACTGGCGGGTGGGGCCAGAACAGATCTGATTCTCAGTTACACAATATGTGGCAGTTTATGAAATTGTTATTATTTTTTTGCTGCGATATTAACCAAAATTCTCAAAAAAAAAACATCTACGCGCTGTGCCAATGGATAAAGAAGGGAAACATTCTCTCATACCTCATCCATACTATCAAGTTCCATGAGTAGATCAGGTAAAACAGCCAGTGAAGCTTCATTTTCCCTTCATGCAGAAAGCATCAAACAATTGAAGTAGCTAGAGTAGAGATATTTAGTGAGAACCATGAAGAGGTTATGAACTAACCTTTGCTTGATACTAACATATGCATCGAAAAATTGAAATTCTCTCAAACATTCTTCTCTCAACTCCAACAGGTTGGCTAAACCAAACTTCCCATAAGCAGCAGGCTCCTCAGTCAACCTAAACTTTAACACATAAGTAAGGCAACAAAGCGATAGCATGCAATACAGTTTACACTAGGGCTGTTTGGTCAAAGCCGAACAGTATGCTAAGTATGTCAAAAATATTGGCTAAGTCGTGGCCAAGAAAAATGGCACCGCGAGTGTGCCAAGCCATAGTTGTGGCAGCCAAACACCAATGGCATGCAACTACAATTGTGTACCTTGCCAAATGAGCAGAAAAGGCATGTGCAAACGCATCTCCACGCCGTTTCGCGTCATCAGTCCCACCTTCGCTGGCAACCGCCTGCAAACAGTATTAGTGTTTAGTACAGAGATACTTTTCAAGTTTACACATACACTTAAATTCACTGCTATGCCAATTTTAACGCCGATAGAACCGTGAATATAGGAGCTAGCATAGATAAACGGAATCACTAGTAGTTTAAATGTTAACAGTGGCTCCACGATAATTTAGCTAGGTCCTAGGTGTTGAGTCTGTTGTATTGGTTATTTGTTTTTTACCCGCCCTTAATTAACTGGTCCTGTATTCTTCTTAGGCTTCTGCCTCGATTTTGGAAAAAAAAAATCATAGTGCTTAACCAGAACAGTGTTTTAGTGGAATATATATGTAGATGAAGTGCCTGCTTAGTAATTATTCAAAATAGCTAGCATGACTTTGTGGTAAAGTAGAACAATAATATTTTAGACAGGAAATTAATCTCATACTCCCTCCATCCTAAAATAAGTATCATTGATTTAGTACAACTTTGTACTAAATCAGCGACACTTATTTTGGGACGGAAGGAGTAGACATGAAGGCCTATCTCTAAGCCTTAACAGACTTTTGCCGGCCTCTCCTTAGACTTGTGGCAGTGGCTATAATGCTGGCCCCACATGACACATGGTTGCAGGCTGACAGACCTATTTAAGGACCCAGACAGGCCCCCAGTTATCAATTGACGTATAAATATTCAGATAATCTATTGTTATCACAATGTCATGCAGTGAAACAAAATTTAGATGTATACAGGGATATCTACAAGAAGTGGAACATACCTTCTCCACAAGATCTGGCAGATGGTCTGACAGAATGGTGAACCAGTACCTAGCATGGAAAATTTCAGATATCACCAAGGGAATCATAAGAATGCAGTTCCTATAATGTATTTATAGACAAGGGAAAGGAAAAATACTTGAATTCGTCATGGTCGAGATCGATTGTGTTTGGTTCATACCTGCAATACAGATTGTACATTACAACATGAACACAATGTATATAGCGTTGCACATGATAGCATTTGTTCTTTCCCTACCAGGCTTGGGAGGGGGATCTTGGTTATATGCTAAAGGGTCTTGGTTACTTATTGCCCCATAGATAAAAAAGAATGATTCACAATGTACTGATTAGTTTTATGTAACTGTAAGCTTTGGAGGCAAGCATCAACTCATAACTTTTCAATTTTGAGGGGAAATGGAAGTGGGGCTCCAACTTTCACACTGAATTTGCTATAATAGTTTGACTTCAATTGGTCTTGTTTGGGTCCAAAAATCAGATTCAACTACCTAGCCAGTTGGCCAAAGCCCCCTTGATGTTCCAAAAAAATATTAGACATGGTAGAGATGTGTGATAAACAGTTGTGGCTTACGTCTTTGGGTCTTCCAACAATGGGAAGACATCCAATGAGGGTACAAGATGGAGAACACCAACATTTAGAGCTGCACTTGCATCAGACCGCAAAATGTCACCCTTGGAAGTAGGCCTTTCAAAACCTCCCATGCCTGTCGTAGCAGGAGCTCCCATGGGTACAGGTGCTGTAATCTGAGTACCCTTCTGCACAAACTTCTCCATCCATGATATCTGACAAGTAGAGTTCCATATCAAAAATTATTGATCTTGCCATCCAAAAAGAACAATATTTAATAGCTAAAATGTTGAATAGATTAAAAAAAAATGTTAGCCATGTGCCAAAGAATAGACATGCACATGACTTGTTCCAGCAATTCTAATAGAGGACAAAGCTGAAGGCTTTGAGTGACTTGTTTGGGTAGTTGGTGCATGCACATGTGTCTTTTAGTTCGATGGAGATGATCTCCACAAAAACAGTGTAACATTTGTGAAGCAAAAATTTAATTTCTGGTTCCAGTGTTCTGCCTGGATTCAACAAATCTTACCGAATGTGAACGAGATTCATATTGTGGGTTTAACTTTAGGTTGGGCAATTTGAAAGACCAGAACTTAATGTTCTGAAAAGAAAAGGATAAATCTATAACGGGCATGGTTTGCTTTTGTGTGTGTTTTTGTACTACTGGCAAGGTATACTAATGGGAAATCTCCAGGATGCTTCCCATGGAGAAGCAACTTGACTGCAACAGATTGAAAGTCGCCTGGGTGCAAAACATCAGGGACTTGGGGGCGCTGACAGTTGAAGAGGCTAATCAGATTCCAGTGGCGTGAAAACATTCTATCCACTGATCAGCTTTCGATGGTTTAGTTTGACTGAACTAGCTGAGTTGTTAGGATGACCACTAATGATGTGTAGGGCACATTTCCAAAGGTTGTAAGTCAGTCTAGGTGTGCTGCTGTCAGCACGGATAATCGTGTACTCTGTTATACTCTATTGTTAATGAAAATGAGCAAGGTTCTCTCTCGCAAAAAGTCAATAATGATGCAGATTATTATACTCTGAAGAATAACCAAAACAACATAATCATAAAGATAACAACTATAAGAAATAGATGTCCTTGCCTTCTCATTGAGATCCCCCAGAGGAGGCCCATGAATCTTCCCACCAACATATGGAGCACCCATTGGGAAACGCTCAACCAAGTGATGTGCACTCAAGTCATCAAGACCATGCTTCTCGTAACTCATAAATGCGCCAAGTGCTCCTAGAAAACCCTCATGACGCAGAAACATGGCTTTTGCTTCTCCTTTTGACCTTATCAAAACAATAGTGTATGTTTGTTTCAGGAACATACTATTGAAATACAATATGGGGACAGTATTATTTAATTATTTTCGAAATTAACCACATGTCTACTTTCGTATCGCAACACATCCAAAACTAAAATGATTTCAGGATGTTTACCAGAAATGTACTGCAAAAGATATGGTGTCCATGGTGTAAGCATGACCACGAATGAAGAATCCACCAAAAAATATCCTCTTGAGTCCATATCGAAGTGCATTAAGATAGGAGATCTATAAAAGAGAAGAAAATGAGTCCAATAAAATGTGCAATATTGCATGCACTATCATAAACTGGTACCAGACAGAGGATACCCAGTTTCTTCTTAGACCTAGTGTCGAGTATTAAGCACAGCTGAATTTCAGAGCTTTTGGCTATATGTACTTTCTAATGAGATATGTTCAGCCGTAGGCTCCCAGAGAAAACACACACTAAATATCTGAGTTCACTGAACACCATGGTAAATGGCAGTCAACCTTTGAGGAACCTATCTGAATACATAGTTTATCACTGCCATCTGATATCATATTCTGCGGTGTCAGCTCCTGGGCTCATTCTATTTTCAAATCCAGAAGTACTAATGAATAATTGCATGCATTTTTACCAATGTCACCAGATAACATAACAAGCTGAAATTCGTTATTTTGTTTCTTTTCACAGAAAAATGCTACTGTTCAGTGTTGGACACTTGGGTTTCTGAATAAATCAAGTAGAATACAGCTCTATGTTCAGATAAGCTTCCAAGCTTCATTGTATGGATCACTTGCTCAAACTTTTGAAATCAACAAAACATTGTCAGGTTTCAATCTCTATAAACACTTTGAAGCAGCAATGTCTGAGGACCAAAATACTATGTCAATAACTACTCAGCATTTCTGTATCAACAAGATACCTGGCCAATATTATATGAAATCATCCGTAAGAGGGAGAGTGAAATATCCTCGGGTCTATAATCAGATAGCTCCTTGTTATCTGAAATTGTCTTCCCAAAGCTAGAGGCAATTGTTGACGCCGAAAGGCCAATCTGCAAGGCACCATAAGCATTAGTGCATTGCATAACAAGAATTAGGGACTTCGACATGGTAAATGTTATCCACTAATACCACTTGTGACTGGAAAATTTCACAATGCATACAAAATTCAATATGTACATAACTTCCACGGACCATCAAAATGATAATAAAATGACACAACTAATAATATTAGTAGTTACCTTGGAGTAGTCCAGACCACCATATATATCTCCTACAAGCATGTCAATGGTGCTGTTGTCTCCACGTTGGCTCAGTTCTAGTAACTCGTCAAAACTGAAACAAATTCAAGATTTCAAACTGCTATGGAGGAACACATGATGTCCATGAACAGACAAAAATAGCACCTCTTGCACTCTGTCATTAATCTCCCCAATCCCCAGTATGTACCGCCACCAACGTTTGTTCCACTTACTCGTTGAAACTTCCCATGCCCATCAACCTTTCAAGAAGAACAAATTAGCAAAGATCCAACAAGGGGGGGAGTCAACCTTAAAGTTACCTTGATTATGCTGACACCAGATCCAACATTAACTAGAAGGTAAGGAAACAGATCGTTCTGATCAATTTGCACATACTCCTTTTGGCCATCCATGTGTGTAAAGGCTTCATGGCGTATAGCCTGGCCAAAAACAAAGGCTTATAAATTGCACATAATTTAAATTTCTGATTGCGAGCACCCTATGTGTTTAACAACCCTTTAGTGGCACAATACATTTTGAATGACACATTATAAACACCATGTACAATATGGAACTGCATAGTAGGATGCAGCCTAAGTACTGATATTGCAATTTAGAAATAGTGAAAACCTTGAGTAAAAAATTTGCCCCAGCTACAAGACAGTCCATTTCATCTTCCTTCTCAAGACTGACTCCCAATCTTTCCTTAAAGAGATCAGCATACTTGAATGCCCCACCACCTGTTGCCTTTCCAGAAAATATCATAATCAGTAAAAAAAAGTGTAATGCTAACTTCTAATGCTACATATCATAAAAAGGAAGAGCGGTGCAAACATCAAAACTTTCCTTCTATATAGTGTTCACCAAAACTAACCATTTGTTCAAATCAGGAAAAACAGATTGCTAACCAAAATGTTCAATCGTCCTGATAACAAACACTGGGTAACTTTCAGGTATTACAAATCAATTTTCAAAAAATGTTCATAATGTTATCTCATTAGTTGTTACCTTGATTACAATGTTATCAGGCTGAGCTCCTGAGCGCCATGAAGGTGAATCAACTCCTGCAGGATAAAACTACAACTCAATGCGAGAGCACAAAAAGAGATAAGTAAAAAAGAAACAGTAAAAACACATGAAACATAGTGATGGGAGGCTGGGAGCAATTACGAGATTATGGAATTTTGTCTAAGCTCACGTATATATACATCAAATTGGACATATGGTGCACTTCCAAAATGGATAGAATACAATAAGGAATGCAATGTAAGAACATGAAACGCACAAACTTGAGCATACCATCAGAATAAATATATGAAATATGAAACCAACACGTCAGCATATCCAATTAGGAAAACCAGAGGACTGAGAAATAAAGAAGAAATATGCACAAGTCACCCTCAAAATTATTAGCAGGTACGCACATGTTATGATAACTTTGATAACTATCCATATATATATATTGTCACTATGTTTATATAAGAGAGTATTATTTTCCTTTGTTTTACAATAGAACTATCTATCATCTTAACACAGTGCAATTATACAGAATACATGTAAAATCCATCGCGTGCAAGTTTTTAATTGTTTTCTATCAAAATACCAATGTATCAATTTGTATTTAAAACGAAGTAGTGCTAATATTTGCATACCGCCCCGGTGTAGTTGTTTGGAAGAAATGAAGTCCAAACATTCGTTTAGTTTCCCAGTCTCAAACTTGACAAAGTGGAGCCTCCCTCCAAGAACCGGGTAACTCCTCCTGGCACCAGTAAATATCTCAAGCCTTCTCTTGGTGGATAGCTTGCGTTTATCCTCGGTGGGCTGATCGGCATGCCGTGAGAAGTATACCAACTTTATAAGAGAGCCTAGAGGGAAAACGTACAGTTCAGATACCAAACAGACAGTTTGTAGCTCTCATTCAGACTGATGACCAGAAAACAATGTTGTGAACAAAAACACAAAAGCCAAAATGCAGGCTATTAATAGGAGTAATTAGCAAGAGCACGCATAGAGCGGTCTTCACAACGATCCGTACTGAGCGAGCAGCACGGTAATCCGGAGTTGGAAAGCCCCCGTCCATGGCTTGCATTTCATCTTTCATGCGCTGTTACTACGACCCGTCTTATTTCAGCTATTTATTTACTGAAAAGTGAAAAACAAGCTAGCGTCCTTCTTCATGCACTGCCTCCACACTCTACAGTAACCACCTCACCCGGTACGCTTAATGCGGCGACACTGCTGGCGGATGACATCGAATTCGAGCAGGAGAGGCGCGGAGGCAAGGTCAGTGTGAGAGCAGGTATGACGTACCGCCGATGTCGAGGGCGAGGTGGGAGATGTCGTCGGACTGGTTGGGCAGCAGGATGGTGGGGTTGCGGTCCTCGAGGGTGCCGTGGATGGCGGCGCCGCTGAGGTCGAGCTGCGGGCGCGAGCCGGAGCGGTTCATCGTGGTGGTGGTGGTGGTGGACGAGGCCGCCGGCGCCTTCCCCTTGGCCTCCGGCTCGTGCTTCACGTCGTCCTCGGGGATGGGGGGCTCGCTGCCGCTATTATTGGCCGCCATTCCAGGCCAGTGGATTTGATGTAGGAGGGGAGGGGAGGGGAGGGGGATGGATCAGTGCCGCCACCAACCGCCCACCTGCCGGCTACTGCTTTGGGGGGATCGAAAATCGCCAAGCAGCGCGAGACAAAAACGGAATCGATCGTTCGATCTCAAGGGGGAACTCTCAACTCAATTTGTGTGGGGAGAAACGCTGCAGGTTGGGGATGGATGGGGGGATCGGCTCTGCTCCTCGGTCTTCGGCCTCGCTCGCGGCGTGCGTCACTGGGTGCGTGGATGGGTGGACTCGTGGTCCTGGCCTGCGAGCACTATGGATGGACTCGCACTCGCGTGCGGCGCACAAATTCGCTGTTTTGACCCTGCAAGTTTAGCACTATGGATGGACTCGCGTGCGGCGGACTTTTAGACAAGTTCAGCACGATGTGACTCTATGTTAAACTTTTTTCCGGATCTGATCTCCTTGCTGTGACGGTAGGGGAGCACAGGTTATGGTCACTATGGCTGACGGTAAGGTCCGTCAAGGTTGACGACACCTTCTACGTGGATTAGGTTCCTATCGTCACAATCAATGATGGTAGGGTGTGCTAGCCTACAGTCACTATTCAGTCCGGTTAATCTCCTTCGGACTATGGGAAGACCACACATATCCATCAACTCAGTTCTTCCTCCTCTTCGCGAAACAAAGGCGACGGTGCCTTTCTCCACCTCTCGATCTCCCATGTCGATCTTCCTCCCCTATCCATCATTTTAGGAGATTTTTGAAGCAAGACGAAGAGGATGGTATGCTCATACAATCCCTCCAACTATTTGTTACAATATTGTTGTATTTTTTTACGTACTATTTGGCGCTAGGTGCTATCTAAGTCTTCCCTCTTTTTTTAAATTTGCTCTAGTTTAAATATGTTCAGTAGTATATGATGGAGTATTATCATTGTCTTGATGAATATATGAGATCAATGTATGGATATGATGGAAGTACTATTAATCTTGGATGAATAATTTGTATGGCATAGTCAAGTATTACTGTTCTATGTGAGTGAATGATGAATTCATATGGATGTTAAATGCATAATCTTTAGTATTGGAATTTATGGAAATCCATCATAAACGACCGGATAAATATATGCAAGTGTTAGGATGATTATGTTTATCTTGCTCACGTTCGAAGTTGTCAGAATGTTTATTCGTGAGAATGTTTATGAATGCAAATTTGTACTCTGAAGATAGATGCATTGCCAAATTGCAACATTTTTATGATGTTGGGTGTTTAGTTTATTTTTTCTATAGTTTAGCTAAATTTGTATGTGTAGATGATGTTGAGTCATATAATAAAACTATTTGTTATGTTAGGATAGCCGAGCATGAGCACAATGGACGTGTGTATACGGGACTTGACATGGCTTTCGACAAGAACCATCATATTCGTGCTCTCGAGCGTGGAGAGGTAACAAGTGAAGCCATAATAATTTTCATGTAAATGTTTCTTATATAAAGTAAGGTTCTAACATATTTGTTCAATTTTGACGGACACTTACGGTCATGCGAATGAGGAGTCACACGAAGGGTACCCAGATGACATATGGCGTGCGCTATGAGCCCTTCTTCGAGCGTGCTGGCCTCCTACCGTTTGTCCTTCAGTTCAAACGCGTGTCACCGGTGATGAACCATGCAGCTCTCACGGCATTGCTTGATCGTTGGCGGTAGGACACACACATTTTTCATCTCCCTTGTGGCGAGATGACTATGACGCTCGAGGACTTTGCCATGATCACAAGACTTCACATCGACCGCCAGGCTCTCACCGGACGAGTGGACAACAAGAACTGGTGTCAGAGGGTTACCGCTCTCATTGGTGACTGCTCTACCTCTCTTTCTCTATAGGGAAGGCAATAGGACAAACGGTGTCCCATTCGCCTGGCTCGAGGGCAATATGGCGGGATTCGACCGATGCCAACCTGGAGACAGTGGAGCAGTATGAGCGAGTGTGCGTGTGGCATCTCCTAACCCAAGTTGTTTCTGGAGATACATCCGGAGACGTTGCTCCTTGGATGTATATTGACTTCTTGGCCAACTCGGATCAGAATTACAGCTGGGGGTCTGCTGGGCTCGCCTACTTGTACCGTCATGTAAGTGCAATTCTCATCAACCATGGTAGTACGTCATAATCTTTACAAAGCTAACCAGCAATGAAATATTGGTTTGCATCTCGACGATGCTTGTAGGAAAACCATCCAGAAACCATGCATGGGCGGATGTATTTGGGGCCTATCCATTTGGATGTGGGAGCGTGTGCGAGTTGGACGTCCTGAATTTGACCCCAAAAACCCGAAACTGTGGGTAGACCTTCTTGATGAAGACCCAATACCCTGGGAAGACCAGGATGCTTTTCGACTCCTCACTGTGGCATTCTCCTGGGACAAAGTTAAAATGTTTGGTAGCGGGAAAAAGTCCTTGTACAAGAGCTGCATCAACGAGATGGACAACCTCACATATCGTGAGGTATATATACCCATCAATTTCTATCAGATATTCATGGAATACATTGGATCGACTAACTAACTCTTTTACAGGTTAACTGGAGGCCTTATGAGGCACAGAGGGGTTTTCCGCTGAACCAGATGTGTACGAGGGACAACCATCTTTGGCGGATCAGGTGCCCCCTCATATGCATTTTTGTTATGGGGTTACATCTACAACATTGAGTGGCGTTGCAATTTGGTAGGCGACAACTCACCCACCGGCGTTGCAATTTGGTTCAAACAACCCCAATCTCATGCCACCATCAACAACGGCCTTGTCGTCAATACTAAGATCACAAAATAATGGGGCACCTCTTTCCTTCCCCGTCACCTTCTCGAAAATTTCATTTTCTTGTGCAGTGAATCCATCCTCGTCAAATTCCTCCATAGGACCCTGGTCATGTGAGTCATACCCATACATATGGTTGTAGGGGAGGCTACGATCCATGTCTTGCGGCAGAATGACATCCAAGTTGCCAATGGGATTATAATGAATCTCTCCAGCTTCGCATAAGCATCAACATGGGCAATAGCATCATCGTAAACATGAGCATCATCATCATCAACATGAGTAGCATCAACATGAACCTCTTCCTCTTGAATTACCATGGCTCTATCATTCATCTCCGCTTCATTTGGTGGTTGACTAAAAGAATTGGGGACATACACCTCCAGCCGTCCATCATGTATTAGGGAGGTGGCATGTCGGTTCAAGTCAATTTGTACCACGGGAAGCTCAATCTTGGTGGCAAATAGTTCAAGTGATTTGTCTTGTGATTCAAGTACTATATATCCTTGTACACTTTCTAATGCAATTCCGAGGTGATAGGCATACTCTTGAATCGAGACTTCACCCCCACTCCAACAACATACCTTTCAATAAGCTTAACTTCATTATTTGGGTCAATCCAATTTAACACATTTTTAACTTTCATAACCACCTCCTCATAAGTTGGGGTTGAGTCAAAAACCATGGACTCTTCCCCTTCAACGGTATTGCCTTTCATAAATGTCTTCTTATCCAAATAATGTACATTAACGAGTATATCCATCTAAGTACATTGTAAAAAAGGTTAATGATAGGTCGGTAACATAATATGCATCAAGAAAGATCTATGCATTAAATCCAAATAACGACACAAATAACAAAATATTATTGCTTAACACTAACTAGTTACTAATCACATTGCCTAACCCTAAGCCTAAACCTAAAAAATGCCTAACAATAACTATAGATCGGTGTTGCAAACATGATGATTAGGCATACTAGACATATTTAAGCATAGAAACAACCCTATCATCCATCAAATCAATTGATTTCACACCAAAATGGCATAAAGTAGGGTTTGCATACAAGTAAGGAATGCCACCAAATTAGATGATTCCAGCCAACCAAAAAGAAGAGGGTTAGTGAGGTACCTTGAGTGATGAAAATTGGGCTCCATCCACTGAAGGAAACTCAAGCAATGAAGATGGATTTGGTGGAGGTAAGAATGGGGAAAGGGAGGGGAGAGCAGTTCAACTCGGGTAAGAGGGGGATTTGGGGATGAATGGGTGGCTGGTGGGAACCACCAACCCACGAGCAAAGCACTTATCTAGATCTGAGTACCCTACCGCCAACCTCTATGGCGGTAGGCTATACCGCCATTCCCTTTGACGGTAGGGTAGTATCCATGTCATCGTGACAAACGACGCCATCTGCGTGGGTTGGCACCCTACCACCAAAGGAAGTGGCGGTAGCCTGCCCAATCCTACTGCCACAGAGGGTGGTGGTAGGAAAAGGGTCGGATACGAATTATTTTCCGTCTTAGGGTCAGATCCAGCTGAACTCATCTAAAAGGGTCAAAACAATGAATTTGTCTACGTGCGGCCATGTGCATGAAAAGTCCAGGGGATCTGAGCGAAAAAAGCACACCGACAGAAAGTACCCTTTTGAGCTCGAGCTCAAATGCACCCGCATGAATAGTACAATCGAAAAAAAGTTTAGATTTTTTTATGAACTTTGACTAATGGTTTAGGTGCTTGCATATTTTCATCATGAGATCATATTCGTGTAAGGCGTCGCAAAAAATGGTGTTTCAAAATGCTTTTGAAAGTAGCATTTTCACATCATTGGTTTTTTTGTCAGGTCTTCCTTGGATGTGATCTCATGATGAAAATTTGCAAGCACTTAGAACATTTGTCAAAGTTCTTCACAAAAAATTCAGAATTTTTTGAAATGTTTTGATTTTTTTATTTACTGTTCATGCGGGTGCATTTGAGCTTGAGCTCAAATACTCCATGTCACACATAGACGCCATATATACAACCAGGAGAATACCCGGTGCTACCGAGGCTCACGTGGTCTTGGGCCATCGAATTCTTAGGTCGAAGCTCTTGGACCATCGGATTCTTAGATGGCACGACTTTTAGAACTCTCCAACATTTTACAAAAAGGCTCTCCAAGAGTTTGGGAATTGCACAATGGTTTAGCAAATCGAACATCTTCCAAATGTCGTTTGATCTAAGATCTGATAACATGTATCACGGTAGCATTTGGGTCTCGATAGCATCAGATATTCTTCCCATAATAGTCGTGAATCGTGAGTCTTGAAAAAGACGGAAATGAAGGCATCACACGGGGAACCAAACATCTTGCCCGACCGTCGACCCAATACCTCATATATTCATCAGAATATAAACAATCAAGCTTAACTTGCATGGGCCTTGTCCCTTGGGCTCAGGCCCTTCCTTTCATCAACGGGCCAATCGAGGAGAAGCAAGTGACCCACGCGACAACAAATACATACACATGAGAACAAATAGAACTTCTCAAAAAAGCACGAAAACAAATAGAAGGAGAGTGAAGTGATTCACTTCACCTGGGCATGAACAGTAAATTCAAATATAGTAGTGATGTCTACTAGACAACTTTATTCTTGTAGACTATGTTGGGCCTTGAAGCGCAGAGTTTTGTAGGACAGTAGCAATTTTCCCTCAAGTGGATGACCTAAGGTTTATCAATCAGTGGGAGGTGTAGGATGAAGATGGTCTCTCTCAAACAACCCTGCAATCAAATACAAAAAAAATCTTTTGTGTCCCTGATACGTCCATTTTGCATCATGCTTTTATGTTGATATTTATCGCTTTATGGGCTGTTATTACACTTCACGGTACAATACTTATGCCTTTTCTCTCTTATTTTGCAAGGTTTACATGAAGAGGGAGAATGCCGGCAACTAGAATTCTGGCCTGAAAAAGGAGCAAGTTTGAGATACCTATTCTGCGCAACTCCGAAAGTCGTGAAAATCAACGAGGAATTATTTTGGAATTTATAAAAAATACTGGGCCGAAGAAGTACGAGAGGGGAGCCACCAGGAGGCCACAAGCCTGCTAGGGGCGGCCTACCCCCTGGCCGCGCCTAGGGGGCTTGTGGTCTCTCTGTTAGCCCTCTGGCTCCCCTCTTTTTCTATAAGGAGGGTTTCGTTCCAAAAAAATAAAGAAGAGGATTTCGGGAGGAATCTCCGCCGCCACGAGGCGGAACTTGAGCAGAACCAATCTAGAGCTCCGGCAGGGTCGTCCTGCCAGGGAAACTTCCCTCCCGGAGGGGGAAATCGTCGCCATCGTCATCACCAACACTCCTCTCATCGGAGGGGACTCATCACCATCAACATCTTCATCAGCACCATCTCATCTCCAAAACCTAGTTCATCTCGTGTAACCAATCTCCATCTCGCGACTCCGATTGGTACTTGTAAGGTTGCTAGTAGTGTTAATTACTCTTTGTAGTTGATGCTAGTTGGATTACTCGGTGGAAGATTATATGTTCAGATCCTTGATCCTATTCAATACCTCTCTGGTCATGAATATTATTATGCTTTGTGAGTAGTCACTTTTGTTCCTGAGGACATGGGATAAGTCATGCTATAAGTAGTCATGTGAATTTGGTATTCGTTCGATATTTTGATGCGTTGTATGTTGTTTTTCCTCTAGTGGTGTTATGTGAACGTCGACTACATAACACTTCACCATAATTTGGGCCTAGAGGAAGGCATTGGGAAGTAGTAAGTAGATGATGGGTTGTTAGAGTGACAGAAGCTTAAACCCTAGTTTATGCGTTGCTTCCAACGGGCTGATTTGGATCCATTAGTTTAGTGATATGGTTAGACTTTGTCTTAATTTTTCTTTCGTAGTTGCGGATGCTTGCGAGAGGGGTTAATCATAAGTGGGAGGTTTGTCCAAGTAAGGGCAGCACCCAAGCACCGGTCCACCCACATATCAAACTATCAAAGTAGCGAACGCGAATCATATGAACTTGATGAAAACTAGCTTGACAGAAATTCCCATGTGTCCTCGGGAGCGCTTTACCTCCTATAAGAGTTTGTCTAGGCTTGTCCCTTGCTACAAAAGGGATTGGGACACTTTGTTGCACCTTTGTTACTATTGCTACTTGCTATGAATCATCTTTCCGCACAACTATCTGTTACCGATAATTTCAGTGCTTGCAGAGAATACCTTGCTGAAAACCACTTGTCAGATCCTTCTGCTCCTCGTTGGGTTCGACACTCTTACTTATCGAAAGGACTACAATAGATCCCCTACACTTGTGGGTCATCAAGACTCTTTTCTGGCGCCGTTGCCAGAGAGTGAAGTGCTAATACGTCTCCGTCGTATCTACTTTTCCGAACTCTTTTGCCCTTGTTTTGGACTCTAATTTGCATGATTTGAATCGAACTAACCCGGACTGATGTTGTTTTCAGCAGAATTGCCATGGTGTTGTTTTTGTGCAGAAATAAAAGTTCTCGGAATGTCCTGAAAATTTAAGTAGATTTTTTCTGTAATAAAATAAAAATACCTGCGCAAAGATCCACCTGAGGGGAGTTGCCAGTGGGCCACAAGCCCACAGGCCGCGGCCACCCCCTATGGCCGTGCCGTGCAGGCTTGTGGGGCCCACGTGGCACCACCGCCCCCAAACTCAGCTCTATATCTTCTGTTTCGTCTGGAAAAAAATTAGAGAGAAGGTTTCATCGCGTTTTGCGATACGGAGGGGCCGCCACATTGTGTTCTTCATCTGGAGGGCAGATCTGGAGTCCGTTTTGGGCTCCAGAGAGGGGAAATCGTCGCCATCGTCATCATCAACCTTTCTCCATCGACAATTCCATGATGCTCTTCATCGTTCATGAGTAATCTCATCGTAGGCTTGCTGTACGGTGATGAGTTGGATGAGATCTATCATGTAATCGAGTTAGTTATTAACGGGGATTGATCCCTAGTATCCAATATGTTCTAGATTGATGTTGCTACTACTTGGCTATGCTTAATTCTTGTCACTAGGGCCCGAGTGCCATGATTTCAGATCTAAACCTATTATGTTGTCGCCAATATATGCGTGTTTTAGATCCTATCTTGCAAGTTGTAGTCACCTACTATGTGTTATGACCCGGCAACCCCGGAGTGACAATAGCCGGAACCACTCCCGGAGATGACCATCGTATGAGGAGTTCATGTATTCACCGAGTGTTAATGCGTTGGTCCGGTTCTTTATTAAAAGGAGAACCTTAATATCCCGTAGTTTCCATTAGGACCCCGCTGCCATGGGAGGGATGGACAATAGATGTCATGCAAGTTCTTTTCCCTAAGCACGTATGATTACATACGGAATACATGCCTACATTAGATTGATGAACGGGAGCTAGTTACATATCTCTCTGTGTTATAGCTGTTACATGATGAATCACATCCGTCACACTCATCCATCACCGATCCACTGCCTACGAGTCTTTTACCACTGGTCCTCGCTATGTTACTTTGCTTAGGCTTGTCCCTTGCTACAAAAGGGATTGGGCCACTTTGCTGCTGTTGTTACTTGTTACTTTGCTGCTACTGCTACTACTGTTCCTTGCCACTTCGTTGTTACTTGTTGCAAGACTTTATTGGAGCCGTAGCCGGGGAAGCATTCTTCTCAAGTATAATCCCCCGTCAACGTGCTGGCACCATTGACACAACAATTAGGAATAGTCTGCCACCAACAGATCGTTTCTGGCACCGTTGCTATCATACTACTTTGCTACTGATACTTTGCTTGCAGACACTAATCTTTCAAGTGTGGTTGAATCTGACACATTGAGCTGCTAATACTTGAGAATATTCTTTCGCTTCCCATCGTGCGAATCAACAAATTTGGGTTGAATACTCTACCCTCGAAAACTGTTGCGATCCCATACGCTTGTGGGACATCAAGGCTTTTGCTGGCACCGTTGCCGGGGAGGCACAACTATATTCTCTGAGTCACTTGGGATTGACGTCTGCTGATCACTATGAGGAATAGGAAAGATCCAAGAACTAAAATCCTGCCTTCCACTACGAGGAGAGGTAAGGAACTGCCATCTAGCTCTGCACTTGATTCACCTTTAGTTTTGAGTAAGTTTGCGACTTCGCCTCCTGCTAGAAATCTTGATATGTCGCCTGTGCTTGATGATGCTACTTCTGCTGCCTATGATGCTATGCTTGATACTATGCCTGATGATGCTATGCTTGATACTATGCCTGCTATGCCTGATACCGCTTTGCCACTTGGTTCCCTTGATGCACAAATTGCTAGAGTTGCTGCTAGATGTGATGATACTTCTGAGACTGCTGATACTATTGAAGTAGAACCTGCTACTATGCCTGAATTGCCTGTTATGCCTGATATGCGCTATGTTATGGAGGGAGAGATAGCTGAGGATTTTCTTGCATGTAAGGATAGCTATGATGTTGAGAAACTTCTGTGCAAGTGGAAAGAAAAATCTTTGAACGCTAGGATGAAATACGACCCGAAGTTTGCCACTTCACCTATCTTTGTGACCGATAAGGATTATGAATTCTCTGTCGACCCTGAGTTAATCACTCTGGTCGAATCTGACCCTTTTCACGGTTACGAGTCTGAAACGGTTGTAGCCCATCTTACCAAACTGCACGATATAGCCACCCTATTCACTAGTGAGGAAAAGATCCACCATTACTATATGCTCAAGTTGTTTCCTTTCTCGCTAAAGGATGATGCTAAGACCTGGTTCACTTCTCTTGCTCCTGGTTGTGTGGGTAGCCCCCAGGATATGGTCTACTACTTCTTTGAAAAATATTTCCCTGCCCATAAGAAGCAAGCTGCCTTGCGGAAAATATACAACTTTGCTCAAGCTGAAGAAGAGAGTCTCCCACAAGCTTGGGGGAGGCTTATCCAGCTACTGAATGCTTTGCCTGATCACCCTCTTGAGAAGAACGAAATACTTGATATCTTCTATAATGGACTTACCGATGCTTCCAAAGACCACTTAAATACTTGTGCCGGTAGTTTTTTTAGGGAACGGACCGTAGAACAAGCTGAGATTCTACTCAACAACATCTTGTGCAATGAGAATGCTTGGACTATTCCCGAACCACCTCCTAAGCCAACTCCAAAGAAAAGAGGTATTCTATTCCTCAGTCCCGAAGATATGCAAGAAGCCAAGAAATCTATGCGAGAGAAAGGCATTAAATCTGAAGATGTCAAAAATCTACCACCTATCGAAGAGATCCATGGTCTCGATAACCCGATACAGGTAGTAGAAGTAAATTCTCTGTGTAGGTTTGATGAGAGTGATATTCCTTTTGATAAACCTGCTAGCTTATGCCTGGATGAATTTGATAACTTCGTTGCCAAACAACAGAGTTTCAATGATTATGTTAGCATACACTTGGAAAAGAATGCTCGTATGCTTAGTCATTTAAGTGCTTGTGTAGACGGAAATGTCAATGATCTTAAGCTTCTCAGCAAACATGCTTCTATGGTTACTACTCAGGTAGAACAAGTACTTAAAGCTCAGAATGACTTGCTCAATGAGTTGACATCTCCGGCAGCGTGACGGTGCTCCGGAGGTTGGTGGTGATCTAATCTCAGCAGGGCTCCGCCCGAGCTCCGCAGAAACGCGATCTAGAGGAAAAACCGTGGACGTATGTGGTCGGGCTGCCGTGGCAAAGTTGTCTCAAATCAGCCCTAATACCTCAGTATATATAGGAGGGAGGGAGGGGAGGAGGCAGCCTCAAACCCTCAAGGTTTGGCCGAAATTTGAGGTGGAGGAGTCCTACTCCAATCCTACTTGGAGTAGGATTCCACCTTCCCACTTGGAAACTCTTTCCACCTTGTGTTTTTCCCTTCTCAAACCTTATGGGCCTTAGTGGGAACTTATTCCAGCCCACTAGGGGCTGGTTTATCTCTTCCCATAGCCCATGAGACCCCTTGGGGCGTGACACCCCTCCTGATGGTCCCCGGCACCCCTCCCGGCACTCCCAGTACAATACCGATGAGCCCGAAACTTTTCCGGTAATGCCCGAAAACTTTCCGGTAACCAAATGAGGTCATCCTATATATCAATCTTCATTTCCGGACCATTCCGGAAACCCTCGTGACATCCGTCATCTCATCCGGGACTCCGAACAACATTCGGTAACCAACCATATAACTCAAATATGCATAAAACAACGTCGAACCTTAAGTGTGCAGACCCTGCGGGTTCAAGAACTATGTAGACATGACCCGAGAGACTCCTCGATCAATATCCAATAGCGGGACATGGATGCCCATATTGGATCCTACATATTCTATGAAGATCTTATCGTTTGAACCTCAGTGCCAAGGATTCATATAATCCCATATGTCATTCCCTTTGTCCTTCGGTATGTTACTTGTCTGAGATTCGATCGTCAGTATCCGCATACCTATTTCAATCTCGTTTACCGGCAAGTCTCTTTACTCGTTTCGTAATACAAGATCCCGCAACTTACACTAAGTCACATTGCTTGCAAGGCTTGTGTGTGATGTTGTATTACCGAGTGGGCCCCGAGATACCTCTCCGTCATACGGAGTGACAAATCCCAGTCTTGATCCATACTAACTCAACGAACACCTTCGGAGATACCTGTAGAGCATCTTTATAGTCACCCAGTTACGTTGCGACGTTTGATACACACAAAGAATTCCTCCGGTGTCAGTGAGTTACATGATCTCATGGTCATAGGAACAAATACTTGACACGCAGAAAACAGTAGCAACAAAATGACATGATCAACATGCTACGTCTATTAGTTTGGGTCTAGTCCATCACATGATTCTCCTAATGATGTGATCCCGTTATCAAGTGACAACACTTGCCTATGGTCAGGAAACCTTGACCATCTTTGATCAACGAGCTAGTCAACTAGAGGCTTACTAGGGACAGTGTTTTGTCTATGTATCCACACATGCACTATGTTTCCAATCAATACAATTATAGCATGGATAATAAACGATTATCATGAACAAAGAAATATAATAATAACTAATTTATTATTGCATCTAGGGCATATTTCCAACAGTCTCCCACTTGCACTAGAGTCAATAATCTAGTTCACATCACCATGTGATTCCAACAAATCCAACACCCATATAGTTATGGGGTCTGATCACGTCTTGCTCGTGAGAGAGGTTTTAGTCAACGGTTCTGAAACTTTCAGATCCGTGTGTTCTTTACAAATCTTTATGTCATCTTATAGATGCTGCTACTATGTGCTATTCGGAAATACTCCAAATATCTACTCTACTATACGAATCCGTTTCACTACTCATAGTTATTCGGATTAGTGTCAAAGCTTGCATCGACGTAACCCTTTACGACGAACTTTTTAACCACCTCCATAATCGAGAAAAATTCCTTAGTCCATCAGTTACTAAGGATAAATTTTGACCGCTGCTCGTGATTCAATCATGGATCACTCTCTGTACCTCTCAACAGACTTTGAGTCAAGGCACACATCAGGTGTGGTACCCAGCATGGCATACTTCAGATTCTACGGCCAAGGCATAGAAGACGACCTTCGTCTATTCTCTTTATTCTGCCGGGGTCGGGTGTTGAGTCTTACTCAAATTCACACCTTACAACGCAACCAAGAACTCCTTCTTTGCTGATCTATTTTGAACTCCTTCAAAAACTTGTCAAGGCATGCATCTTGTTGAAACTTCTATCAAGCGCTTTCGATCTATCTCCATAGATCTTTGATGCTCAATGTTCAAGTAGTGCAATCCAGGTATTCCTTTGAAAACTCCTTTCAAACAACCTTGTATGCTTTATAGAAATTCTACATTACTTCTGATCCACAATATGTCAACCACATATTCTTATCAGAAATTCTATAGTGCTCCCACTCACTTCTTTGGAAATACAAGTTTCTCACAAACCTTGTACAAACCCCAAATCTTTGATCATCTCATCAAAGTGTATATTCCAACTCCGAAATGCTTGCACCAGTCCATTGAAGGATCGCTGGAGCTTGCATACTTGCTAGTATCCTCAGGATCGACAAAACCTTCTTGTTGTATCATATACAATCTTTCCTCAAGGAAACCGTCGAGGAAACAATGTTTTTGCCTTCCTATGTGCAATATTTCACAAATAATGCAGCAACTACTAACATAATTCCAACAGACTTTTAGCATCGCTACGAGTGAGAAAGTCTCATCATAGTCAACTATTTGATCTTGTCGGAAACATCTTTGCGACAAGTCGAGCTTTTCTTAATAGTGACGATTCACCATCATCGTCTGTCTTCCTTTAAAGATCCATCTTTACTCAATAGTCCTATGACCATCAAGTAGTTCTTCCAAAGTCTACACTTTGTTTTCATACATGGATCCTCTCTCGGATTTCATGGCCTCCAGCCATTTGTCGGAATCCGGGCCCACCATTGCTTTCTCCATAACTCGTAGGTTCACTGTTGCTCGACAACATGACCTCCAAGACAGGGTTACCGTACCACTCTGCAGTAGTACGCGACCTTGTCAACCTACGAGGCTTGTAGTAACTTGATCCGATACTCGATGATCACCATCATCAGCTTTCACTTCAATTGGTGTAGGCGCCACAGGAACAACTTCTTGCGCCCTGCTACACACTGGTTGAAGTGATGGTTCAATAACCTCATCAAGTTCTACCACCCTCCCACTCAATTCTTTCGAGAGAAACCTTTCCTCGAGAAAGGATCCGTTTCTAGAAACAAACACTTTGCTTACGGATATGAGATAGGAGATGTACCCAACTGTTTTGGATATCCTCTGGATATGCATTTATCCGCTTTGGGTTTGAGCTTATTCGACTGAAACTTTTTCACACAAGTGTCGAAGCCCCAAACTTTCAAGAAACGACAGTTTAGATTTCTCTAAACCTCAGTCTATACTGTGTCATCTCAACAGAAATACGCGGTGCCCTATTTAAAGTGAATGTGGTTGTCTCTAATGCATAACCCATAAACGATAGTGGTAATTCGATAAGAGACATCATAGCATGCACCATACCAAATAGTGCGTGGCTATGACGTTCAGACACATCATCACACTATGATGTTCCAGGTGGCATGAACTGCAAAACAATTTCCACATTGTCTTAACTGCGTACCAAAGCTCGTAACTTAGATATTCATTTCTATGATCATCTCGTAGACAGTTTATCCTTTTGTTACGATGAACTTCACTCCGAAACAGAATTGAACTTTTCAATATTTCAGACTTGTGATTCATTAAGTAAATACTCTTGTATCTACTCAAATCTTCATTGAAGTAAGAACATAATGATATCCACTACGTGCCTCAGCACCCATTGGACTGCATACATCAAGCGAGTATAAAGATCCATCAGCATGGAGCCTCTTCATGCAATTTATACCAACATGACTCAAGCGACAGTGCCACAAGTAAGTGGTACTATCATCATTACCTCGTATCTTTTGGCACCAATATCATGAACATGTGTGACACTACGATCGAGATTCAATAAACCATTGAAGGTGATTATTCAAGCAAATAGAGTAACCATTATTCTATTTAAATGAATAATCGTATTGCAATAAACACGATCCAATCATGTTCATGCTTAACGCAAGCACAAAATAACAATTATTTAGGTTTAACACCAATCCCGATGGTAGAGGGAGCGTGTGACGTTTGATCATATCAACCTTGGAAACACTTCCAACACGTATCGTCACCTCGCCTTTAGCTAGTCTTCGTTTATGCCGTAGCTTTCATTTCGTGTTACTAATCACTTAGCAACCGAACCGGTATCCAATACCCCCGTGCTACTAGGAGTACTAGTAAAGTACACATCAACATCATGTATATCAAATATACTTCTTTCGACTTTTGCCAACCTTCTTATCTACCAAGTATCTAGAGTTGCTCCGCCTCAGTGACCGTTCCCCTCATAACATAAGCACTTAGTCCCGGGCTTGGGTTTAATCTGGGGTCTCTTCATTAATGCAGCAACTGCTTTGCCGTTTCACGAAGTATCCCTTCTAGCCCTTTCCTTTCTCGAAACTTAGTGGTTTTACTAACCATCAACTATTGATGCTCCTTCTTGATTTCTACTCTCGCAGTGTCAAACATCGCGAATCGCTCAAGGATCATTGTATCTATCCTTGATATGTTATAGTTCATCACGAAGCTCTCACAACTTGGTGGCAGTGACTTTGGAGAACCATCACTATCTTATCTGGAAGATCAACTCCCACTTGATTCAAGCGATTGTCGTACTCAGATAATCTGAGCACACGCTCAACGATTGAGCTTTTCTCCTTTACTTCGTGCACAAAGAATCTTGTCGGAGGTATCGTACCTCTTAACAAGGGCACAAGCATGAAATCACAATTTCATCTCTTTAGAACATCTCTCATGTTCCGTGACGTTTCAAAACGTCTTCGGCGCCTTGCTTCTAAGCCATTAAGTATTTTGTACTGAACTATCGTGTAGTCATCAGAAACGTGTATGTCGGATGTTCACAACATCTACAGACGACGCTCGAGGTGCAGCACACCGAGTGGTGCATTAAGGACATAAGCCTTCAGCGCAGCAACGAGGACAATCCTCGGTTTTACAGACCCAGTCTGCAAAGTTTGCTACTACCAACTTTCAACTAAATTTTCTCTAGGAACATATAAAAAATAGTAGAGCTATAGCGCAAGCTACATCGTAATTCGCAAAGGCCATTAGACTATGTTCATGACAATTAGTTCAATTAATCATATTACTTAAGAACTCCCACTCAAAAAGTACATCTCTCTAGTCATTTGAGTGGTACATGATCCAAATCCACTATCTCAAGTCCGATCATCATGTGAGTCGAGAATAGTTTCAGTGGTAAGCATCTCTATGCTAATCATATCAACTATACGATTCATGCTCGACCTTTCGGTCTCATGTGTTCCGAGGCCATGTCTGCACATGCTAGGCTCGTCAAGCTGAACCCGAGTGTTCCGCGTGTGCAACTGTTTTGCACCCGTTGTATGTGAACGTTGAGTCTATCACACCCGATCATCACGTGGTGTCTCGAAACGAAGAACTGTCGCAGCGGTGCACAGTCGGGGAGAACACAATTTCGTCTTGAAATTTTAGTGAGAGATCACCTCATAATGCTACCGTCGTTCTAAGCAAGATAAGGTGCATAAAGGATTAACATCACATGCAATTCATAAGTGACATGATATGGCCATCATCATGTGCTTCTTGATCTCCATCACCAAAGCACTGGCACGATCTTCTTGTCACCGGCGTCACACCATGATCTCCATCAATGTGTCGCCATCGGGGTTGTCGTGCTACTCATGCTATTACTACTAAAGCTACGTCCTAGCAATATAGTAAACGCATCTGCAAGCACAAACGTTAGTTTAAAGACAACCCTATGGCTCCTGCCGGTTGCCGTACCATCGACGTGCAAGTCGATATTAAATATTACAACATGATCATCTCATACATCCAATATATCACATCACATCGTTGGCCATATCACATCACAAGCATACCCTGCAAAAACAAGTTAGATGTCCTCTAATTGTTGTTGCATGTTTTACGTGTTGACCATGGGTATCTAGTAGGATCGCATCTTACTTACATAAACACCACAACGGAGATATATGAATTGCTATTTAACCTCATCCAAGGACCTCCTCGGTCAAATCCGATTCAACTAAAGTTGGAGAAACCGACACTCGCCAGTCATCTTTGAGCAACGGAGTTACTCGTAGCGATGAAACCAGTCTCTCGTAAGCGTATGAGTAATGTCGGTCCGAGCCGCTTCGATCCAACAATACCGTGGAATCAAGAAAAGACTAAGGAGGGCAGCAAAACGCACATCACCACCCATAAAAACTTTTGTGTTCTACTCGAGAAGACATCTACGCATGAACCTAGCTCATGATGCCACTGTTGGGGAACGTCGCATGGGAAACAAAAAATTTCCTACGCGCACGAAGACCTATCATGGTGATGTCCATCTATGAGAGGGGATTTCCGATCTACGTACCCTTGTAGATTGCACAGTAGAAGCGTTAGTGAACGCGGTTGATGTAGTGGAACGTCCTCACTGCAAGGATCGATATGGTTGGCTAGAGGGGGGGGGGTGAATAGACAACGACCACTTTTTAAATAATCTTAGCAAGTTAAGGTAAACAACATACGGGTTCACAAATAATACGACAATGAGGTGAACCCTAAAGAAGCTAACAACGAGAGTTATTAAGACAAGTAAGATATAGTCACAAGCATAAGCAAATACAAAGTAAAGGATAGAGATAACCACAAGTGGAACCGATGGAGACGAGGATGTGTTACCGAAGTTCCTTCCCTTTGACAGGAAGTACGTCTCCGTTGGAGCGGTGTGGAGGCACAATGCTCCCCAAAAAGCCACTAAGGCCACCGTATTCTCCTCACGCCCTCGCACGATGCAATGTACCGTGATTCCACTATAGGTGCCCTTGAAGGCGGCGACCGAACCTTTACAAACAAGGTTGGGGCAACTCCACACAAAGCTTGGAGGCTCCCAACAAGACCACGAAGCTTCACCACAATGGAATATGGCTTCGAGGTGACCTCAACCATCTAGGATGCTCAAACACCCAAGAGTAACAAGATCCGCGAGGGATTGGTGGGGGAATCAACTTTTCTCTTGGTGGAAGTGTGGATCTAGGCCTTCTCAACCAATCCCTAAAGAATCAACAAGTTTGATTGTCTAGGGAGAGAGATCGGGCACTTTTGAGCTTGGGGCGTAACAATGGAGCTTAGAGAGGTAAGAGATAGGGTTCCTCAGCTAGAAGAACCCTTTATATAGTGGGGGGGGGGAAATTAGACCGTTTTCCCACTCTCTGCCCGAGCTCCAGCGGTACTACCGCTGGCTGCAGCGGTACTACCACTGGCACTCCAGCGGTACTACCGCTGAACAGGGGCGATACTACCGCTAGATGCAGCGGTACTACCGCTGACACGAGCGGTACTACCGCTGGCCCCTTGGTAGTGCAAAAGCACTACTACCGCCAAGAAAGTCTTCGCAAAAAGGTCCATCCACGAACTACCGCTAGGCAGGTGGAACAAAGCTCCTGGAGCGGTACTACCGCTGACCAGGGGCAGTACTACCGCCAGCTAGCGGTACTACCGCTGGCTGCAGCGGTACTACCGCTAGCAATTGAGCGGTACTACCGCTAGAGCGAGCGGTACTACCGCTGGGGACCATTTTGCAAAGATGCGAGAAACAAAGTGGCGGGGGCCGCTCCAAAGATGAAGGAAAGGGAGAATGTGAAGTGTGCGCGTGCAAAGATAGATTCCACCCAAACCTTTCCACTACGAATCCCCTTTAATAGTACGGCTTTCCTATGACTCAAATAAAGAGAATCGTAGAGAGCGTCGTGCTTCCGTTCCATGAATGAGGAGACGTGTCGTCTTGTGCCGTTGACGTGTGTTATCTGAAACCTTAACACACACGGTTAGTCCTGTATGGTACTGTCATCAATCACCAAAATTACTTAGGCATAAACTATGCCCCAACAATCTCCCCCTTTTTGGTGGATTGATGACAATACCGGATTTGCACAAAGAATAATATGAGAACAAAAGGATAGAGATATATGACAATACGAGGCATATGACTCACAACATATGATGGAAATAAATCTCACATAAGTTCATGTCTCACAAATGATAGCAAACTAAGCAAACCATACGAAATAAAGCAAAGCAACGCAAAGTTCGAATATGAAAGCAAATCCAGCTCCTAGACTCTCTCCCCCTTTGGCACAAGACACCAAAAAGGGGCACACCTAATGCCACAGGTAGCTACTCCTCATCCTCAGCATCGCCAGACTCATCGGTCCCCTCCTGATCGGCCTGCTCCTCCTCGTCCGCCTCATCACCAGACTACTGGTATCCTTGAGCCTGCATCCAAGTAGCCTCTGGAGTGATGTCGTCCTCTGAGCCGCTGGAGATGTCCACATCAAGAGTCCGGAGAACACGCTTATGCCTCTAGCGGCTCTCCTTCTGAGCCACGTGCGTCTGGTACTGACCCTTAGCCTGCATACAGAATAGAGTCTTCATCTTGTCCTGCAGTTTGATGGCCCAAGATGGCATGGCAGAAGAGCGGGACTGAGAGGCGGTTCCTCTGTCAGCAGCAGCCTCAGTGTCAGTATCCATGTGCTGAGAGGAAGTGGATGGGTTGGACCATTTGTCCTTGACGCGAAGCTTGATCGGGTCGTGCACAATGTAGTCTGACTGAGCATAGAGCACCTCCTCCAGAAAAGCCTCTTGCCACTTATGGCGAATATATGCGAACAGATAGGGCCCGTAGATGGGAACTTACGCATGATGATGCAGTTCCAGAGCTCCGTGAACATCACATCAGAAATATCCAGAGGGGCAGACTCCTGAGACATAGCCTCCTCACAAAGCAGCAGCATCTCAGCCAAGGAGCCATGAACCTCGTCGAAGTTACCAATGCGAGGGAAGAGGGTGTTGCGAAGGATCCGGTGCATGATGTCCAGATGCTTGGGGAGCACACCCTTCCTTACATAGAGCTTCTGCAATCTGTCCTTTGTGGGGGCCCTATCGGTGGGGGCTGCAGCATGAGGACGCAGCCCAAGTGGAGTGTCAGCTCCCTGGAAGTCAATGTTGAGGAATTGCATGAACTCACGCCAGGTACCGGTCATCTTGTGAGTCCCAGTCATCCACACCATAGAGCACTCTGCATCAGGAGAGAAGTGGACCATGACATAGAACTGAGCAACAACAGTGGGATCAAAATCTGTCTTGTAAGTGATGATGTCCTTGATGCCTAGTTTGTCAATCAGAGAGAGGGCATCACCAAAATAGTCCAGGTTCCGCTGAAGATGAGCTAGGTCAATCCACTGAACGGAGACATAGTTTTTCTTGAAATGCGCGACAACATCACGGTAGATCCTGCACTGATCCCTTGCCCAGACATGGTCAACATCCTTGATCACAACCCTCTCGTTGAGATAGTGGTTCTGAGTGCGAAACTGCAGAAAGTCCTTGGCGGACATTGTTCAGACATTGACCCTCTTCTCCTTGTGTGCGACCTTCTTGAAGGACTGCCTTTTGGGTTGCAGACCTGAGGTGGCAGACCCCTCGGGAGCCTCTTGGTTTCGATACTGCTTTGACTTCGTGTCACGAGGGGGGTTCGAACGGCGAGAGCTACCTGTGACACAAAACACACAGCGAAAAGAGGCGACAAAAAGAGTCAAGGCAACGAATCTTGAAAACGCAGAAGAAATAAACACGCATTGCTAAGCACATAATAAGAATACTCAGCTAATGCTCCTGGCGGTAGTACCGCCATCCCTGGCCGTAGTACCCCGGGGGCCTAGCGGTAGTACCGCTACCCCTGGCGGTAGTACCGCTGGGGGTCATAGCGGTAGTACCGCTACCCCTGGTGGTAGTACCGCTACCCCTGGTGGTAGTACCGCTGGGGTTTGACTTTCAGATCTGACAGATAAAAATCGTTACGAGGGCATGGGCTGTATATGAACACTAAGAACTCCACCCCAGCCCTACTTTACATGAGGAACACTAGTAGCACCGAAATAAGTACATGCCTAGGCAAGAGGGAGCAAGTTTTTAGATCTAATCCAAACATAGTTCAAGTGCTAGATCTAAAACAAGTAAATCCTAGGGCATGGCAACATAATCAACAACAATCCATAGGACCTATACTCCCCTCAAATATCTCCTTCATGCCATCCAAGAACTAGCCATAAGATCAAAGATATGGATTCAATCCCCAATGCTCCTATCCCTAGAACAAGAACATCAACCAAATAGAAGAAGGGAGGAGCTTTACCGGGATTCATGGCTCTTGGAGGAGGAAGGAGAGGTGGGGCAACCCTTCCAAACCAACGGGGAGAAAGAGCTCCACGAAACGAGATCCAAACAGGGAGTTTTCGGGCTAGGGGAGGGAGGAGCCGCGAGGAAGAAGAAACAGGCTGAGAAAAACGGGCTCCCCCTCCTTTATATAGCCAAAGGGGTACGGGCCAGCGGTAGTACCGCTGAGGACCCAGCGGTAGTACCGCTACCTGGCGGTAGTACCGCTCCCCCTGGCGGTAGTACCGCTCCCCCTTGAGTCAGCCCTAAAAATTTCCTAGCCGGTCGTGTTAGATGGGAATCCTGGCGTAGTACCGCTGGGGTCCTGGCGGTAGTACCGCTACCCGTGGCGGTAGTACCGCTGGGGTCCTGGCGGTAGTATCGCTACCCCTGGCGGTAGTACCGCTGTAAATGTCGCAACGCGGCTAAGGAAAAGAGATGAACTTGGGCACATGACAAGTGAGTAAAAACAGATATCATCTAGGAAAATGTACTGACTTGTCATTGTATATCCTTTCTTCTATACGCAAGAAAGGATGGAGGGGCGGTGGCCGAGGCCACCTATGTTTGAGACAATGGTATGACACCGCGAAGAATTATCCTTGGGTTCATGGCCAATGCTCGTCTTTGAAGCATAAGTGCCATTTGACAATGGCTAAAGTGAAAGACTAGATTGATTTATGCATAATGGGGGGAGGGAAAGTTCATTGAGAGAACAACACTCCCCCTATGTCCATGCCTACATCTAGACCAAGATGGAATGCAAAGTGAGGTGCAATATGCCTAGTTTCAATCCACATTACTTGAATCAATGATATTTAGCTCATGCCTTAACTCCCGGAACCTTGCTTCATCTAGAGGCTTAGTGAAAATATCTGCAAGTTGCTCTTCAGTGTGGATGAAGTGAACCTCAATATCACCTAGCTTGATATGTTCACGAATGAAGTGATGACGAATATCAATATGTTTGGTTTTGCTATGTTGCACTGGGTTGAGGGAAATCTTGATAGCGCTTTGATTGTCACATAGAAGAGGCACTTTGTCACAAGTGACACCATAATCCTTTAAAGTCTGCCTCATCCATAGCAATTGTGCACAACAACTTGCAGCTGCCACATACTCAGCTTTGCTGGATGATAAGGAGACGCAATTCTGCTTCTTTGAAGACCAACTTACCAAAGAGCGACCAAGGAATTGGCATCCTCCAGACATTGACTTCCTCTCCACACAATCTCCTGCCCAATCTGAGTCAGAATAGCCAACTAGATTGAAGTTTGCTCCTTTGGGATACCAGAGGCCAAAGTTTGGGGTATGAGCCAAATATCGAAAGATTCGCTTAACAGCCATGTAATGACTTTCTTTTGGTGCGGATTGAAACCGTGCACATATCCCTACACTCAACATAATATCTGGTCTAGATGCACAAAGGTAAAGGAGGGATCCAATCATGGAGCGGTATACCTTTTGATCCACTGCTTTACCATTGGGATCACTGTCAAGCTTGCATCTTGTTGGCATGGGGAACTTGACCGGTTTGACATCTTCGAGCTCGAACCGTTTGAGCATGTCTTGAGTGTACTTGCCTTGTTTGATGAATGTCCCTTCTAGACCTTGTCTAATCTCGAACCCGAGGAAGAACTTCAACTCTCCCATCATGGACATCTCAAACTTCTCAGTCATTAGTGCAGCAAATTCTTCATTGAATGAAATGTTAGGAGAGCCAAAGATAATATCATCAACATATAGTTGGCATATGAACAAATCCCCTTTAACCCTCTTAGTAAAAAGAGTGGGATCTATCTTCCCAATTTCAAACCCACGATCTTGTAACAACTCAGTAAGATACTCATACCACGCGCGTGGGGCTTGTTTAAGGCCATAGAGTGCCTTATTAAGTTTGTACACATGATTGGGGAGCTTGGGATGTTCGAATCCCGGGGGTTGTTTGACATAGACCAACTCATTCAAAGGACCATTAAGAAAAGCACTTTTCACATCCATTTGCTGTAATTTGAAGTTATGATGAGAAGCAAATGCAAGTAACATGCGAATAGATTCTAGACGAGCAATAGGGGCAAAGGTTTCACCGTAGTCGATACCCTCGACTTGGGAGTAGCCTTGAGCCACCAATCTTGCCTTGTTTCGAATCACAATTCCATTGGCATCTTGCTTGTTCTTAAATATCCATTTGGTCCCGATGACATTATGTTCCTCTGTTGGCCGAGGCACTAAATCCCAGACTTGGTTGCGCTTGAAGTTGTTAAGTTCTTCATGCATGGCCATAAGCCAATCCTCATCATCGAGCGCTTCTTGTACCTGTTGAGGTTCACAATACGAGACAAACGCGTGATGCTCACAATAATTCCAAAGCTGTTGACGGGTGGATACTCCCCTTTTTAAACTGCCAAGTACATTCTTCATAAGATGTGACTTGACTCTCAGCTTGTTCGCATTCTTGGCTGCTCGACGCTCCAAGAGTTATTCATTAGATAATGGGGGAGCATCGACTTGTTTCTTTTGCTTGCCCTTGCGTCTTGAGCCGGTTGTTGGAGCTCCAGACGGGAATTGTGAGGCAGTCTCCTGATCATCTTGTCCTTCGACTTGAGCAGGTTCACTAGTTTGTTCTTGTATTAGTGGTTGCTCTTGATCTTGGTCTTGTGCTTCTACTTGGTCTGTATCTCGGGGTTGCACTTGATCTTGATCATGAGCCGGTTTGGAGTCTTGGGATAGTGCTTGAATATCATGGGACACATCACCATTGTTGGGCAATTGATCTTGACCTTGAGCTTGTTCAACTTGTTGAGAGTCTTCTCTTTGTTCATCGGAAGCGTGTGGGGCTTGTGGGGGTGATGGCTCCACTTGAGTAGAGCATTGTCCTTCTCCTTCGGCCACAAGGGGTTCCTCAATGGGGAGTATTTGACCAATCCCCATTCTTCTTATGGCTTGGGGAGGAATTTCATCACCTACATCACAAAGACCACTTTGCTCCACTTGGGAGCCATTATTTTCATCAAACTCTACGTTACACGTCTCCTCAATTAGTCCGGTGGACTTGTTGAGGACACGGTAAGCATGAGAGTTTGTAGCATAACCAACAAAGATACCCTCATGTGCTCTAGAATCAAATTTAGCTAGCCGTGCTCCTTTCTTGAGAATGAAACACTTACAACCGAATACCCGAAAGTACTTGAGATTGGGTTTGTTTCCAGTTAAAATCTCATACGGAGTCTTGTTCAAGCCTTTGCGGATGTAGAGCCGATTGGATGCATGACATGCTGTGTTGATGGCCTCTGCCCAGAAGTTATATGGAGATTTGAATTCTGCCATCATTGTTCTTGCAGCGTCTATCAAGGTCCGGTTCTTCCTTTCTGCCACACCGTTTTGCTGAGGGGTATATGGTGCATAATATTGGTGCTTTATTCCCTCATCACCTAGAAACTCATCTAAGGTGTAGTTCTTGAACTCTGTGCCGTTGTCACTCCTAATCATCAAGATCTTTGCTTCATGTTGACGTTGCGCTTCATTAGCAAAGTTGATGACCGTTGGCTGAGTCTCACTCTTCTTTTTAAAGAAGTATACCCAGATATATCTTGAGTAGTCGTCAACAATCACTAAACAATACTTTCTGCCTCCAAGACTATCAAATGATGGAGGACCAAACAGATCCATATGGAGAAGTTCCAATGGCCTCTTAGTGTAGATAAGAGTCGTTGGACGATGAGCAGTTTCATGAATCTTTCCTTCAATGCAGGCACTGCAAACACGATCTTTAGCAAAGCTCACATTTGTTAGTCCTCGAACATGGTCCCCTGTCAGGAGACTTTGCAAAGATCTCATATTGACATGAGCTAAACGGCGATGCCAAAGCCAGCCCACGTCAACTTTAGCCATTAAACATGTCGCAGTCTTAGTGGGCCGCTTTGAGAAGTTCACCACATAAAGACCATTTTCGACATGTCCAACATAGGCTACTTTAAGAGTCTTGCTCCTCAGGAGGACCACAGTGTCAATATTAAAGAATGTGGAAAAACCCATAATTGCAAGTTGACGAACCGAAAGTAAATTGTAGGCAAGAGTCTCGACAAGCATGACCTTCTCAATAGATAAATCTTGAGAGAAGACCACCTTACCAAATCCCAATACCTTTGAAGAGGATGCATCAGCGAATTGGACATGGGTGGGCATAGATGGAGAAGGACACACATCCACCACTAAGTCCTTGCTTCCGGTCATATGATTTGTTGCTCCACTATCGAGCAACCATGACACCCCACCGGAAGCAAACTCCTGCAATAGATCAAGGTTTGGTTTTAGGTACCCATTTTTTAATGGGTCCTTTCATGTTAGAGACAAGGGTCTTAGGAACCCAGATAGCCCATTCAATATCCTCATCGTAGGAACCAACAAATCTGGCATAAACATGCCCATCACTAGCACAACACAAAACATAAGAAGAATTGAGTTTGCCGGTTGTGTTAGTAGGAACGGTTTTGCCCTTCTTGGGGTTCCCATAGTCCACCTTGTTCCTGTTCACCTTCTGAGCCCCCTCACCCTCTTTGACAAAGATGTCCATGAGGGTGAGAGATCGTTTGTTCTTGTTCTTCCTTTTACCTTTTGACTTGGAGGTAAGTCCAAGTCCTTTCTTTCCTACAACACCCTTTTGAGTGCTCAAGAGATCGTTCAGACTCTTCTCACCTTGTATGCATGCCACAAGACCCTTCTCAAGTTTCTCCTTTAACTTGGCATTTTCCTCCACAAGATGTACATGCTCACAACAGGGGTTAGTTGCACAAGCATTATCAATTAACACAAAGGGAGGACAAGTAGAGATCTCCTTGGTAAGCTTTGCTTGGAGTTGATCATGAGACTCTTTTAGAGAGAAATGAGCACCTTTCAAGGCTTTGTGGGCCTTGTCAAGTATGTCAAACTCCTTTTTGAGTCTGTCATGGCCAATCTCAAGAGCATACTTTTCAGATTTAAGCATACGAGTAAGACCAACATCATGATCTAGTTTCTTTTGCATTTTAGCGCAGTCATCGTTATATGACTCCTCAAGAGCCAAACGAAGAGTGCGCTCCTCTTCTAGAGCACTAGATAATTCGGCAATTTCATCGGCATAGTCACGACTATGTCCCTGAAGCTCAGAGATGGTCTCCTCATGAGACTCAATGAGGTCAGTGGCCTCACCCAGTTGTTCCAAGAGAGCAACAAAGTTCTTCTTGGGTTCTCCCTTAATAGTGCACAGAAACTTGTCAAGATCATGCTCATTAAGTTCCCCAACATCACTATCTTCAACACAATTTAACAATGAAGGAGCAGAAGCAATGTTGGTCTTAATGATGGGAGTTACCTGATTGATACCTTTTGCCATGAGGCACTTGGTGATGTGGTCCTCGTTGGGGGCGTTGAAGAGAGACACCTTCTGGGGAGAGGTAGTGGCAATAGCAACAGTTGCCGTTGCCATTGTATCATCATCATCATCATCATCTGAAGGATACTCTTCAAGGGCCACCACCCTTTTGGGTGAGGTTTCTTCACAAAGTTGTTCTTGATTGGAAATGATTTGGTTTTGTCTTTGCGAATGAGCTTGCCTCCGTTGTCTTCCCTTTTCTCATAGGGACATTCGGCCACGAAGTGACTCACGTTACCACAGTTATAGCATGTCCTTACTCGTTGTTTGGGTTTGAATCCACTTGAGTTGTTCTTGGTGAAAGTGGGTCTTGAGTTCCTCTTGTTGCCCTAGAACTACCTTGATGCAAGAGCCATGTGCTCATGATAGGCATACTTTGTGTCCTCAGGGCAACCCTCCTCTTCCTCATCTTCTTCTTCTTCTTCAAACATTGCTTTTGCTTTCAACGCATGGTTGGGTGAAGTTGTCTTTGATCGAACACGAGCAAGTAAATTGTCGGCTGTTTCGTTCATGATTGACATTGCAATGAATTCATCCAACACCTCACTGGAAGACAAGGAGTGAAAGTCTGGCCGCTGACGAATGACTGATGACATAGCTTTGTTGAAAGGCATGATGGCTTTAAGGAACTTGCGTTTGACCCATGTGTCATCCACATCCTTGCTCCCATGATCCTTGAGTGCCACAGCAATAGCAGTCACCCTCCGATAGAGATCACGAGGGTCCTCGTCTTCCTTCATCACAAACTCATCGGCCTTATCAAGTATCACTTCATAGTTGGATCGTTGAATGCTTGAGCTTCCCTTGTACAACACCATAATATGCTTCCAACAATCCTTGGCCAAAGTGAAGGGACGCAAGTGAGGAAGATCTTCAGGTGGCACTGCAGACTGGAGAATAAACAAAGTAGAGTGATTGTATTGATTGTCTGCATCTTCTCTCGGAGTGAGGTTGCTTGGATCATGGGGATAATATCCTTGCTCAATGATTCTCCACAAATTTGTTGAGCTGTGATTCAAATGAGACTTAATAGAAAATACCCAGTTAGCAAAGTCACCTTTCACAAGCTTAGGAGGAGGACCAACAGGATTAAGACGTGGTGCGAGAACGGATCCTCCATAGACCATGGGGGGTGGAACTGAGGCATATGTTCCAGTCCCATCCTTTTCGTGAGATGAGGGAGGTTGCATACCTTTAGCCGCTTCCTTAGAGGAGTTGGCCTCCGAATCATAAATGGTGGGTTTAACCACTATAGCCGATTCGGGTGAACTTTTAAATCCCTCAATTAACTCTTTAAGCATGGTCTTGACCTCGTTCGTCAAGGACGTCTTGAGAGCGGCCATAGCCGTATTCAAGTCATCCCTTGTGACCGAAGTCAAGTCCATGGCCTCGGGTTGCCCATGATTAATTCCCTCTTCGCCTTCCATACTCTTCGGGTGGTTAAACCCTTAATAAAGAGACGTGGCTCTGATACCAATTGAAAGGATTGATATGGTTGGCTAGAGGGGGGGTGAATAGACAACGACCACTTTTTAAATAATCTTAGCAAGTTAAGGTAAACAACATACGGGTTCACAAATAATACGACAATGAGGTGAACCCTAAAGAAGCTAACAACGAGAGTTATTAAGACAAGTAAGATATAGTCACAAGCATAAGCAAATACAAAGTAAAGGATAGAGATAACCACAAGTGGAACCGATGGAGACGAGGATGTGTTACCGAAGTTCCTTCCCTTTGACAGGAAGTACGTCTCCGTTGGAGCGGTGTCGAGGCACAATGCTCCCCAAAAAGCCACTAAGGCCACCGTATTCTCCTCACGCCCTCGCACGATGCAAGGTACCGTGATTCCACTATAGGTGCCCTTGAAGGCGGCGACCGAACCTTTACAAACAAGGTTGGGGCAACTCCACACAAAGCTTGGAGGCTCCCAACAAGACCACGAAGCTTCACCACAATGGAATATGGCTTCGAGGTGACCTCAACCGTCTAGGATGCTCAAACACCCAAGAGTAACAAGATCCGCGAGGGATTGGTGGGGGAATCAACTTTTCTCTTGGTGGAAGTGTGGATCTAGGCCTTCTCAACCAATCCCTAAAGAATCAACAAGTTTGATTGGCTAGGGAGAGAGATCGGGCACTTTTGAGCTTGGGGCGTAACAGTGGAGCTTAGAGAGGTAAGAGATAGGGTTCCTCAGCTAGAAGAACCCTTTATATAGTGGGGGGGAAAATCAGACCGTTTTCCCACTCTCTGCCCGAGCTCCAGCGGTACTACCGCTGGCTGCAGCGGTACTACCGCTGGCACTCCAGCGGTACTACCGCTGAACAGGGGCAGTACTACCGCCGCCTGGCGGTACTACCGCTGGATGCAGCGGTACTACCGCTGGGACTCCAGCGGTACTACCGCTGACACCAGCGGTACTACCGCTCGCCCCTTGGTAGTGCAAAAGCACTACTACCGCCAAGAAAGTCTTCGCAAAAAGGTCCGTCCACGAACTACCGCTAGGCAGGTGGAACAAAGCTCCTGGAGCGGTACTACCGCTGACCAGGGGCGGTACTACCGCCAGCTAGCGGTACTACCGCTGGCTGCAGCGGTACTACCGCTAGCAATCCAGCGGTACTACCGCTAGAGCCAGCGGTACTACCGCTGGGGACCATTTTGCAAAGATGCGAGAAACAAAGTGGCGGGGGCCGCTCCAAAGATGAAGGAAAGGGAGAATGTGAAGTATGCGCATGCAAAGATAGATTCCACCCAAACCTTTCCACTATGGATCCCCTCTTAATAGTATGGCTTTCCTATGACTCAAATAAAGAGAATCATAGAGAGCGTCGTGCTTCCGTTCCATGAATGAGGAGACGTGTCGTCTTGTGCCGTTGACGTGTGTTATCTGAAACCTTAACACACACGGTTAGTCCTGTATGGTACTGTCATCAATCACCAAAATTACTTAGGCATAAACTATGCCCCAACACTCACGTCCCTCGATCCGCCCCGCGAACCGTCCCGCGATCCGTCCCACGATCCGCTCTGATCTAGTGCCGAATGGACGGCACCTCCGCGTTCAGCACACGTACAGCTCAACGATGATCTCGGCCTTCTTGATCCAGCAAGAGAGACAGAGAGGTAGATGAGTTCTCCGGCAGCGTGACGGTGCTCCGGAGGTTGGTGGTGATCTAATCTCAGCAGGGCTCCGCCCGAGCTCCGCAGAAACGCGATCTAGAGGAAAAACCGTGGAGGTATGTGGTCGGGCTGCCGTGGCAAAGTTGTCTCAAATCAGCCCTAATACCTCAGTATATATAGGAGGAAGGGAGGGGAGGAGGCAGCCTCAAACCCTCACGGTTTGGCCGAAATTTGAGGTGGCGGAGTCCTACTCCAATCCTACTTGGAGTAGGATTCCACCTTCCCACTTGGAAACTGTTTCCACCTTGTGTTTTTCCCTTCTCAAACCTTATGGGCCTTAGTGGGAACTTATTCCAGCCCACTAGGGGCTGGTTTATCTCTTCCCATATCCCATGAGACCCCTTGGGGCGTGACACCCCTCCTGATGGTCCCCGGCACCCCTCCCGGCACTCCCAGTACAATACCGATGAGCCCGAAACTTTTCCGGTAATGCCCGAAAACTTTCCGGTAACCAAATGAGGTCATCCTATATATCAATCTTCATTTCCGGACCATTCCGGAAACCCTCGTGACATCCGTCATCTCATCCGGGACTCCGAACAACATTCGGTAACCAACCATATAACTCAAATACGCATAAAACAACGTCGAACCTTAAGTGTGCAGACCCTGCGGGTTCGAGAACTATGTAGACATGACCCGAGAGACTCCTCGATCAATATCCAATAGCGGGACCTGGATGCCCATATTGGATCCTACATATTCTTCGAAGATCTTATCGTTTGAACCTCAGTGCCAAGGATTCATATAATCCCGTATGTCATTCCCTTTGTCCTTCGGTATGTTACTTGTCTGAGATTCGATCGTCAGTATCCGCATACCTATTTCAATCTCGTTTACCGGCAAGTCTCTTTACTCGTTTCGTAATACAAGATCCCGCAACTTACACTAAGTCACATTGCTTGCAAGGCTTGTGTGTGATGTTGTATTACCGAGTGGGCCCCGAGATACCTCTTCGTCATACAGAGTGACAAATCCCAGTCTTGATCCACACTAACTCAACGAACACCTTCGGAGATACCTGTAGAGCATCTTTATAGTCACCCAGTTACGTTGCGACATTTGATACACACAAAGCATTCCTCCGGTGTCAGTGAGTTATATGATCTCATGGTCATAGGAACAAATACTTGACACGCAGAAAACAGTAGCAACAAAATGACACGATCAACATGCTACGTCTATTAGTTTGGGTCTAGTCCATCACATGATTCTCCTAATGATGTGATCCCGTTATCAAGTGACAACACTTGCCTATGGTCAGGAAACCTTGACCATCTTTGATCAACGAGCTAGTCAACTAGAGGCTTACTAGGGACAGTGTTTTGTCTATGTATCCACACATGCACTGTGTTTCCAATCAATACAATTATAGCATGGATAATAAACGATTATCATGAACAAATAAATATAATAATAACTAATTTATTATTGCCTCTAGGGCATATTTCCAACACCTGCACGCTAGCAACCCTGTTGCTGCTACTCCTGAGAGTCCAAACGACATATCCGTCTCTGATGTTGAAACACAATCTCGTGATGAACATGAGCCTAATGATAATATCAATAGTGATGTTCATGAAGATGCTCAACCTAGCAATGATAAGGACGTGGAGATTGAACCTAGTGTTGATCTTGATAACCCACAGCCTAAGACTAAGAGATACGATAAGAATGACTTCGCTGCTAGGAAGCATGGTAAAGAAAGGGAACCGTGGGTTCAGAAACCTATGCCCTTTCCTCCCAAACCATCCAAGAAAAAGGATGATGAGGATTTTGAGCGCTTCGTTGAAAAGATCAGACATGTCTTTCTGCAAATGCGTTTGACGGATATGCTCAAGATGTCTCCGTATGCTAAGTACATGAAAGATATTGTGACTAATAAGAGGAGGATACCTGAGATTGAGATTTCCACCATGCTTGCCAATTACACTTTCAAGCGTGGAACTCCGAAGAAACTAGGTGATCCCGTGTGCCCACTATACCTTGCTCCATTAAAGGCAACTACGTTAGAACTGTGTTATGCGACCTTGGAGCCGGTGTTAGTGTTATGCCTCTCTCTCTTTATCGTAGGCTTGAACTGGATAAGTTGACACCCACTAAAATCTCTCTGCAAATGGCCGACAAATCAACTGCTTTCCCTATCGGCATTTGCGAGGATGTGCCTGTTGTGGTTGCTAACACCACTATCTTAACAGACTTTGTTATCTTGGATATTCCCGAGGACGATGCCATGGCTGTCATCCTCGGAAGACCCTTTTTAAACACTACAGGGGCTGTTATAGATTGCAACAAAGGCAGTGTCACTTTCCATGTCAACAGTAATGAGCATACGGTACACTTTTCGAAGAAACAATATCGAGTACATTGCATCAATGCTATCGAAAAAACTTCATCGATTCTTATTGGGAGCTTTGAATGCCCTATTCCTCGTGTCAAGATGAAGTATGACTTACTAGTTGGGGAGATACACATCCCCATTGAGGTGACCTAGTGACTATTCGAAAATTCTCCGTCTTCTTTTGCGATTTGAGAAGTTTTGTTGAGGGGATTTGATCAACCCCATTGACGGATTTCTTTCGATGACCGTGAGATGGATGAATCAAGGAGTCACAAACCTCTGTTCCAAGTTTTCACTTTAGGTTGCTTAGAAGAAAAATGATAGGTTTAGTTTAGTTTTCCCTGTTTTCTGTTTTAGCGTCCGGTCGAAAAGTACCCCGAAAATCAAAGTTCTCCGAACGCTGTGAAAATCAAGTATGATTTTTTCTGGATTTTTTGAAAAATTCTGAGACAAAGAGCTTGTCTGGGGGCCACACCAGTGGGCCACAAGCCCTAGGGGCGCGGGCACCCCCTGGCCGCGCCACCCAGGCTTGTGGGGGCCCACAGGCACCCCCTCCACTCATTCTTGCTCTCATGTGGTTCTCCTACCTCCAGAAAAAATTGTTTCGCAGCTCAAACCCGTGTTCTTGCTGCACTTGCTGGGATTTTCGATCTCTTTGCTCAAATCACCGTTCTCTGAACTGTTTTGGGGAAATTACTCCTTGGTAAGTGACTCCTCTATTGGTCCAATTAGTTTTTGCTCTAGTGCCTTATACTCTGCGTTTTTTTGCTGCCTTGGTGACCATGTTCTTGAGCTTTGCATGTTGATTCTAGCTGGTCCCAAGTAGTTTTGATGCGTAATATGGTCTCTAGGCACTTGTTGTTGGGGAACGTCGCATGGGAAACAAAAATTTTCCTACGCGCACGAAGACCTATCATGGTGATGTCCATCTACGAGAGGGGATGAGTGATCTACGTACCCTTGTAGATCGCACAGCAGAAGCGTTTAGAGAACGCGGTTGATGTAGTGGAACGTCCTCACGTCCCTCGATCCGCCCCGCGAACAATCCCGCGATCAGTCCCACGATCTAGTACCGAACGGACGGCACCTCCGCGTTCAGCACACGTACAGCTCGACGATGATCTCGGCCTTCTTGATCCAGCAAGAGAGACGGAGAGGTAGAAGAGTTCTCCGGCAGCGTGACGGCGCTCCGGAGGTTGGTGATGATCTCGTCTCAGCAGGGCTCCGACCGAGCTCCGCAGAAACGCGATCTAGAGGAAAAACTATGGAGGTATGTGGTCGGGCAGCCGTGAGAAAGTCGTCTCAAATCTGCCCTAAAAGCCCCATATATATAGGAGGAGGGAGGGGGACCTTGCCTTGGGGTCCAAGGGATCCCCAAGGGGTCGGCCGAGCCAGGGGGGAGGACTCTCCCCCCCCCAAACCGAGTCCTACTTGGTTTGGTGGGAGGGAGTCCTTCCCCCTTCCCACTTCTTCCTTTTTTTTCCTTTGATTTTTTCTCTCTTGGCGTATAGGGGATTGGTGGGCTGTCCCACCAGCCCACTAAGGGCTGGTGTGACCCCCCCCAAATGTCTATGGGCTTCCCCGGAGTGGTTGCCCCCCTCCGGTGAACTCCCAGAACCCATTCGTCATTCCCGGTACATTCCCGGTAACTCCGAAAACCTTCCGGTAATCAAATGAGGTCATCCTATATATCAATCTTTGTTTCCGGACCATTCCGGAAACCCTCGTGACGTCCGTGATCTCATCCGGGACTCTGAACAACATTCGGTAACCAACCATATAACTCAAATACGCATAAAACAACGTCGAACCTTAAGTGTGCAGACCCTGCGGGTTCGAGAACTATGTAGACATGACCCGAGAGACTCCTCGGTCAATATCCAATAGCGGGACCTGGATGCCCATATTGGATCCTACATATTCTACGAAGATCTTATCGTTTGAACCTCAGTGCCAAGGATTCGTATAATCCCGTATGTCATTCCCTTTGTCCTTCGGTATGTTACTTGCCCGAGATTCGATCGTCAGTATCCGTATACCTATTTCAACCTCGTTTACCGGCAAGTTTCTTTACTCATTCCGTAATACAAGATCCCGCAACTTACACTAAGTTACATTGCTTGCAAGGCTTGTGTGTGATGTTGTATTACCGAGTGGGCCCCGAGATACCTCTCCGTCACACGGAGTGACAAATCCCAGTCTTGATCCATACTAACTCAACTAACACCTTCGGAGATACCTCTAGAGCATCTTTATAGTCACCCAGTTACGTTGCGACGTTTGATACACACAAAGAATTCCTCCGGTGTCAGTGAGTTATATGATCTCATGGTCATAGGAATAAATACTTGACACGCAGAAAACAGTAGCAACAAAATGACACGATCAACATGCTACGTCTATTTGTTTGGGTCTAGTCCATCACGTGATTCTCCCAATGACGTGATCCAGTTATCAAGCAACAACACCTTGTTCATAATCAGAAGACACTGACTATCATCGATCAACTGGCTAGCCAACTAGAGGCATGCTAGGGACGGTGTTTTGTCTATGTATCCACACATGTAAATGAGTCTTCATTCAATACAATTATAGCATGGACAATAAACTATTATCTTGATACAGGAATTATAATAATAACTATACATTTATTATTGCCTCTAGGGCATAATTCCAACAGTCTCCCACTTGCACTAGAGTCAATAATCTAGCCCTCACATCACCATGTGAATTACATTGTAATAAATCTTACACCCAAACAGTTCTGGTGTCGATCATGTTTTGGCCGTGGAAGAGGCTTAGTCAGCGGGTCTGCTACATTCAGATCCGTGTGCACTTTGCATATATTTACGTCCTCCTCCTCGACGTAGTCGCGGATGAGGTTGAAGCGTCGTTTGATGTGTCTGGTCTTCTTGTGAAACCTTGGTTCCTTTGCTAAGGCAATGGCACCAGTGTTGTCACAGAACAAGGTTATTGGATCCAGTGCACTTGGCACCACTCCAAGATCCGTCATGAACTGCTTCATCCAGACACCCTTCTTAGCCGCCTCCGAGGCAGCCATGTACTCCGCTTCACATGTAGAATCTGCTACGACGCCTTGCTTGGAACTGCACCAGCTTACTGCACCCCCATTAAGAATAAATACGTATCCGGTTTGCGACTTAGAGTCGTCCGGATCTGTGTCAAAGCTTGCATCGACGTAACCTTTTACGGCGAGCTCTTCGTCACCTCCATACACGAGAAACATCTCCTTAGTCCTTTTCAGGTACTTCAGGATATTCTTGACCGCCGTCCAGTGATCCACTCCTGGATTACTCTGGAACCTACCTGCCATACTTATGGCCAGGCTAACATCCGGTCTAGTGCACAACATTGCATACATGATAGAGCCTATGGCTGAAGCATAGGGGACGGAGCGCATATGCTCTCTATCTTCATCAGTTGTTGGGCACTGAGTCTTACTCAATCTCGTACCTTGTAACACTGGCAAGAACCCTTTCTTGGACTGTTCCATTTTGAACCTCTTCAAAACTTTATCAAGGTATGTGCTTTGTGAAAGTCCTATCAGGCGTTTTGATCTATCCCTATAGATCTTAATGCCTAGAATGTAAGCAGCTTCTCCTAGGTCCTTCATAGAGAAACTTTTATTCAAGTAACCTTTTATGCTCTCCAAAAGGTCTACGTTGTTTCCAATCAGTAATATGTCATCCACATATAATATTAGAAACGCCACAGAGCTCCCACTCACTTTCTTGTAAATACAAGATTCTCCAACCACTTGTATAAACCCAAATGCTTTGATCACCTCATCAAAGCGTTTGTTCCAACTCCGAGATGCTTGCACCAGTCCATAAATGGATCGCTGGAGCTTGCACACCTTGTCAGCATTTTTAGGATCGACAAAACCTTCGGGCTGCATCATATACAACTCTTCCTTAAGGAAACCGTTAAGGAACGCCGTTTTGACATCCATCTGCCAGATTTCATAATCGAAAAATGCAGCTATTGCTAACATGATTCTGACGGACTTAAGCATCGCTACGGGAGAGAAAGTCTCATCGTAGTCAATTCCTGGAACTTGTGAAAAACCCTTTGCCACAAGTCGAGCTTTATAAACGGTCACATTACCGTCAGCGTCCGTCTTCTTCTTAAAGATCCATTTGTCCTGAATAGCCTTGCGGCCCTGAGGCAGCATCTCCAAAGTCCACACTTTGTTCTCATACATGGATCCTATCTCGGATTTCATGGCTTCTAGCCATTTGTTGGAATCTGGGCCCACCATAGCTTCTTCATAATTTGCAGGTTCATTGTTGTCTAACAACATGATTGATAAGACAGGATTACCGTACCACTCTGGAGCAGCGCGTGATCTCGTCGACCTGCGTGGTTCAACAGAAACTTGAACTGGAGTTTCATGATCATCATCATTAACTTCCTCCTCAACCGGCGTCGCAATGACAGAGGTTTCCCCTTGCCCTGCGCCACCATCCAGAGGGATGAGAGGTTCGACAACCTCGTCAAGTTTTATCTTCCTCCCACTCAATTCTCTCGAGAGAAACTCCTTCTCGAGAAAAGTTCCGTTCTTAGCAACAAACACTTTGCCCTCGGATTTGAGATAGAAGGTGTACCCAACTGTCTCTTTTGGGTAACCTATGAAGACGCACTTTTCCGCTTTGGGTTCCAGCTTTTCAGGCTGAAGCTTTTTGACATAAGCATCACATCCCCAAACTTTAAGAAACGACAACTTTGGCCTTTTGCCATACCACAGTTCGTATGGTGTCGTCTCAACGGATTTCGATGGTGCCCTATTTAAAGTGAATGCAGTTGTTTCTAATGCATAACCCCAAAACGATAACGGCAAATCAGTAAGAGACATCATAGATCGCACCATTTCTAACAAAGTACGATTACGACGTTCGGACACACCATTACGCTGTGGTGTTCCAGGCGGTGTTAACTGCGAAACAATTCCGCATTGTCTTAAGTGAGTACCAAACTCGAAACTCAGATATTCACCCCCACGATCAGACCGTAGGAACTTGATCTTCTTGTTACGATGATTTTCCACTTCACTCTGAAATTGCTTGAACTTTTCAAATGTTTCAGACTTGTGCTTCATCAAGTAGACATAACCATATCTACTTAAATCGTCAGTGAAGGTGAGAAAATAACGATATCCGCTGCGTGCTTCCACGCTCATTGGACCACACACATCGGTATGTATGATTTCCAACAAGTCACTTGCACGCTCCATTGTTCCGGAGAATGGAGTCTTAGTCATCTTGCCCATGAGGCATGGTTCGCACGTGTCAAGTGAATCAAAGTCAAGTGACTCCAAAAGTCCATCAGCATGGAGTTTCTTCATGCGCTTTACACCAATATGACCCAAGCGGCAGTGCCACAAAAATATGGCGCTATCATTGTTTACTCTAACTCTTTTGGTCTCAATGTTATGTATATGCGTATCTCTATCAAGATTCAATATGAACAATCCTCTCACATTCGGTGCATGACCATAAAAGATGTTACTCATAGAAATAGAACAACCATTATTCTCAGACTTAAAAGAGTAACCGTCTCTCAATAAACAAGATCCAGATATAATGTTCATGCTCAATGCAGGCACTAAATAACAATGATTTAAGTTCATCACTAATCCCGATGGTAGTTGAAGTGACACTGTGCCGACGGCGATTGCATCAACCTTGGAACCGTTTCCTACGCGCATCGTCACTTCGTCTTTCGCCAGCCTTCGTCTATTCCGCAGTTCCTGCTTCGAGTTGCAAATGTGAGCAACAGAACCGGTATCGAATACCCAGGCACTACTACGAGAGCCGGTTAAGTACACATCAATAACATGTATATCAAATATACCTGATTTTTCTTTGCCCGCCTTCTTATCTGCCAGATACTTGGGGCAATTGCGCTTCCAGTGACCCATACCCTTGCAATAGAAGCACTCTGTTTCAGGCTTAGGTCCAGCCTTGGGTTTCTTCGGCGGATTGGCAACAGGCTTGCCGCTCTTCTTCGAATTGCCCTTCTTGCCTTTGCCGTTTCTCTTGAAACTAGTGGTCTTGCTCACCATCAACACTTGATGCTCTTTACGGAGTTCAGACTCTGCGACTTTCAGCATCGCAAACAACTCGCCGGGAGACTTGTTCATCCCTTGCATGTTGTAGTTCAACACAAAGCCTTTATAGCTTGGCGGCAGTGATTGAAGGATTCTGTCAGTGATAGCTTCTTGCGGGAGTTCAATCCCCAGTTCAGCTAGACGGTTTGAGTACCCAGACATTTTGAGCACATGTTCACTGACAGACGAGTTTTCCTCCATCTTGCAAGCATAGAATTTATCGGAGGTCTCATACCTCTCGATCCGGGCGTTCTTCTGAAAGATAAACTTCAACTCCTGGAACATCTCAAATGCTCCATGACGCTCAAAGCGACGTTGAAGTCCCGGTTCTAAGCCATACAAGACTGCACATTGAACTATTGAGTAGTCCTCCTTACGTGCTAACCAAGCGTTCTTAACATCCTGATCAGCCGTAGCGGGTGGTTCATCTCCTAGCGCAGCATTAAGGACATAATCCTTCTTTCCAGCTTGTAAGATTAGCTTAAGATTACGAGCCCAGTCTACAAAGTTGCTTCCATCATCTTTCAACTTAGCTTTCTCTAGGAACGTATTAAAATTCAGGATGACACTTGCGTGAGCCATGATCTACAACACAAATATATTCAAAGTGGACTTAGACTACGTTCAAGATAATTAGAGTTCAACTTAATCAAATTATATGCTAAACTCCCACTCAAAAAGTACATCTCTCCGGACCTCCCCGGTCAAATCCGATTCAACTAAAGTTGGAGAAACCGTCACTTGCCAGTCATCTTTGAGCAAAGGGGGTTACTCGTAACGATGAAACCAGTCTCTCGTAAGTGTACGAGTAATGTCGGTCCAAGCCGCTTCAATCCAACAATACCGCGGAATCAAGAAAAGACTAAGGAGGGCAGCAAAACGCACATCACCGCCCACAAAACCTTTTGTGTTCTACTCGAGAAGACATCTACGCATGAACCTAGCTCATGATGCCACTGTTGGGGAACGTCGCATGGGAAACAAAAATTTTCCTACGCGCACGAAGACCTATCATGGTGATGTCCATCTACGAGAGGGGATGAGTGATCTACGTACCCTTGTAGATCGCACAGCAGAAGCGTTTAGAGAACGCGGTTGATGTAGTGGAACGTCCTCACGTCCCTCGATCCGCCCCGCGAACAATCCCGCGATCAGTCCCACGATCTAGTACCGAACGGACGGCACCTCCGCGTTCAGCACACGTACAGCTCGACGATGATCTCGGCCTTCTTGATCCAGCAAGAGAGACGGAGAGGTAGAAGAGTTCTCCGGCAGCGTGACGGCGCTCCGGAGGTTGGTGATGATCTCGTCTCAGCAGGGCTCCGCCCGAGCTCCGCAGAAACGCGATCTAGAGGAAAAACTATGGAGGTATGTGGTCGGGCAGCCGTGAGAAAGTCGTCTCAAATCTGCCCTAAAAGCCCCATATATATAGGAGGAGGGAGGGGGACCTTGCCTTGGGGTCCAAGGGATCCCCAAGGGGTCGGCCGAGCCAGGGGGGAGGACTCTCCCCCCCCCAAACCGAGTCCTACTCGGTTTGGTGGGAGGGAGTCCTTCCCCCTTCCCACTTCTTCCTTTTTTTCCTTTGATTTTTTCTCTCTTGGCGCATAGGGGATTGGTGGGCTGTCCCACCAGCCCACTAAGGGCTGGTGTGACCCCCCCAAATGTCTATGGGCTTCCCCGGAGTGGTTGCCCCCCTCCGGTGAACTCCCAGAACCCATTCGTCATTCCCGGTACATTCCCGGTAACTCCGAAAACCTTCCGGTAATCAAATGAGGTCATCCTATATATCAATCTTCGTTTCCGGACAATTCCGGAAACCCTCGTGACGTCCGTGATCTCATCCGGGACTCCGAACAACATTCGGTAACCAACCATATAACTCAAATACGCATAAAACAACGTCGAACCTTAAGTGTGCAGACCCTGCGGGTTCGAGAACTATGTAGACATGACCCGAGAGACTCCTCGGTCAATATCCAATAGCGGGACCTGGATGCCCATATTGGATCCTACATATTCTACGAAGATCTTATCGTTTGAACCTCAGTGCCAAGGATTCGTATAATCCCGTATGTCATTCCCTTTGTCCTTCGGTATGTTACTTGCCCGAGATTCGATCGTCAGTATCCGTATACCTATTTCAACCTCGTTTACCGGCAAGTCTCTTTACTCGTTCCGTAATACAAGATCCCGCAACTTACACTAAGTTACATTGCTTGCAAGGCTTGTGTGTGATGTTGTATTACCGAGTGGGCCCCGAGATACCTCTCCGTCACACGGAGTGACAAATCCCAGTCTTGATCCATACTAACTCAACTAACACCTTCGAAGATACCTGTAGAGCATCTTTATAGTCACCCAGTTACGTTGCGACGTTTGATACACACAAAGCATTCCTCCGGTGTCAGTGAGTTATATGATCTCATGGTCATAGGAATAAATACTTGACACGCAGAAAACAGTAGCAACAAAATGACACGATCAACATGCTACGTCTATTAGTTTGGGTCTAGTCCATCACGTGATTCTCCCAATGACGTGATCCAGTTATCAAGCAACAACACCTTGTTCATAATCAGAAGACACTGACTATCATCGATCAACTGGCTAGCCAACTAGAGGCATGCTAGGGACGGTGTTTTGTCTATGTATCCACACATGTAAATGAGTCTTCATTTAATACAATTATAGCATGGACAATAAACTATTATCTTGATACAGGAATTATAATAATAACTATACATTTATTATTGCCTCTAGGGCATAATTCCAACACTTGTTGGAGTAGTTGCTACTAGTTTAGTTGAACCTTGTTCACCTTTCCTTTGGGTCACTGAAAATTTCAGAAAAGGAAGATGTTCAGTAGAAACTTTCATGGTGGTTCCTCAAGCAAGAGAGGTCCCCGTCTTGCGATTCGGGAGCGTGATCCTTACCAACCAAGGGACGCGCAGGTACAACCATGTGAATGGCCTTATGATGAATTTATGATTGAGGCAGGCTTCAAAGATGAGTTTGATGCACTTGTTCACAACGTCGGACTCGAAGAATTCATCTCCGATAAATGTGAACAGTATGTTGCTCTCACTGCCTCTTTTGTTCGTAGATTCAAATTTTCAGCTGGCCGTGAGCCATCGGTACTGTTTGATCTCTATGATAAATCGTATACCATGGATTTAGAGGATTTCAATAGAATTTGCAAAATACCTACTTGGGGTAGCCTCAGTGATCCTCCTAAATCTTCGGTTAGAGATTTTTGCTCTGGTATTACGGTTGGAGAAACTAGAGACATTAAGCAAGCTACCATGGGGAGTATTCATTTTCCTGCCTTGCATTACTTTGCCCTCTTCATAGGCAGATGCATTAGTGGCAAGATTGAGCATTGTCACCTCTGCGCACCCGACCTTAGTATCCTTAAGAGCGCAGTGACGGGTGACAAAAGCTTCAACATGGGAGCTATTATAGCAAGGAGGTTGAATAAGAATGCTATTGAAGGGGATTTCTTTGGTGGGATCTATGCCACTCGCATAGCAAATTTTCTTGGAGTATCCATCCGCGAAGGAGATCCCCTGCTCCGTACAGCTTTCCTTGACCGCGCCACTTTGACATGCTACCACTTCCTTGAGAGGGATGATGAATCCCTCCTATACCGATTGATATTTAATCGGCAGCGTGTTTTCCATATTACTCTTCCTGATCCTTCTCTCTTTGACTTTCAGGTAAAACGGATATATTACATAACCAGAGGAGAGGCAGAGGAGTATGAGAGGGAAGCAAAGGCTGCTCGTCTCTGTGAGGCAGCTATTCAGGCAGTGACTGCAACGCTCCCGTATAACCCCCATTATGATTTTGGGTTCGCCAGGACCATCCTTGGGAGTAGACCAAGTTAGGCCAAAATCCTAAGCTCGGGGGAGTACGTGTTCTCACCGACTTTACATTCTTTCTTATGCTTTCACTTTGTTAGCCGGTGTTCACACTTTGCCACTGTATCATCCATGCTAGTTTTATTTTCTTTTTCTCGTTTTCTTTTCGTGTGTCTGTCTAGTTTGAGAAAACCCAAAAAGATTTTCTTTTTCTTCTTTTGCTTGTTGTGAGATTTCCCGTGTAGATAGTTTTCTTTTTCTTTGGGTCAAGGTAGAAGATATTGGTTACAATGTTTAGTGGCTCTTGCATGCATACCTGTTTAGCTTTCAAAGAGCCATATTACTTTGTCTTCTCCTTTGTGTTTGCCTGCAGATTCCAGCGTAGTCCAATGCACGAGCACTCTTATTATTGTTCACATCGTTCGGTCGTGCAAGTGAAAGGCAATAATGATGATATATGATGAAGTGACTGAGCCTGGAAAAGCTGGTATGAACTCGATCTATTTTGTTTTTGTAAATATGACTAGCTCATCATGCCTAGTTCAGCTTTATTGTGAGAGAAACATGTTTGCAATGACAACTTAGAGATCATAGTTGCTTATGCCATGCTTACTTAGCTAGGAGCTTATAATGGTTTGCCTTGGTTGCCAACATGAATGTTGAGATGACTATCATGTAGTATGATAGGATGGTATCCTCCTTTGAATGTTTCAAGTGGCTTGACTTGGCGCATGTTCACGCATGTAGTTGAAACAAAATCAACATAGCCTCTATGATGTTCATGTTCTTGGTGATTTATGTCCTACTCATGCTTGCACTCAATGTTAGTTACTCTCAATGCATTTTGATGATTGTTGTCGCTCTCTAGTTGGTCGCTTCCCAGTCTTTTGCTAGCCTTCACTTGTACTAAGCGGGAATACTGCTTGTGCATCCACTCCCATAAACCCAAAGTTGTGCCATATGAGTCCACCATACCTACCTATGTGCGGTATCTACGTGCCGTTCCAAGTAAATTTGCATGTGCCACTCTCTAAACCTTCAAGAAATAATCTGTTTTGCATGCCCAAACCGCTCATGTGGTGACAGGGGGCTATTGGTATCTTCCATGCTAGGCGTGTTATCCTCGATATATGTTTATTCACTATCACTCACGAGAAAGGGGCCGGTAATTGGAATTCCCAGTTCCATACTTTACTTTTCAAACAAAAATCGAAAAGACAATTGCAAACAAAAATCCCCCAGGATTGATGTTGGTATGGACGGTACCCGAGGATTCGGCTAGCCGTGGAGTGTGATTGATTGGTGGTGGGGGAGTCAAAACTTTACTTTTCCGTTTGGGAACCGCCTATAGCATGTGTAGCGTGGAAGATGTTGAGAACTCTTAGTCATTGCGTTGACAATGAAAGCATGCGACCCAAAATTATTATCTCTGTTTTCAAAGCTTGAGCTCTGGCACCTCTGCAAATCAATGCTTCCCTCTGCGAAGGGCCTGTCTATTCATGTTCCTGTTGAGTCATCCTCCTCTTACAAAAGCACCAATTAGAGAGCACCTCTGACATTTTCATGCTTTGCTTTTAACTGTGTTGAGTGTGACAATGACTGGATCTTCATTGCCATGAATTACAATGTTTAGTCAGCCCTTGGTCTTTGAAGGTGCTCTGCATTTATGTTTCGCGGTCTCAGAAAGAGCTAGCGAGATACCATCTATTCGTACTACTTGATGTTGTTTTGATTGAAGTGTTGACACTTGAGGCTTATTATTATTTGCTCCCTAGTTGATTATGCCATTGATATGAGTTTACCGTGAGTCCTAGATGTCATTTGCTTATGTGGTTTTCTTGTGATGCTGCTGAAATTCTGGTTATGAGTTAGACATGGTTGCAACAACAAGATCAAACAGAGTTCGTCAAAGTTTTTCTTTTGTCTCTCTCAGTTTGTCAACTGAGTTGTGCTACTGCAACAAAAGACCTTCCAATGGCGCCAGAAATAGGGACGTCGACGGGAGAATACTTGGCTTGATCCTTCTGCTGCGGCTACGCCTTAAGGGACTTCCTAGGCAAGTATGCAAAGGATTTCCCCCGTGGCCTTGGAGCCTTGCGTTGGTGTTGCCTCGAAGCAGAAAGGGTGATGTAGCGTAGCGGTGGTAAGTACTTCCCTCAGTTTGAGAACCAAGGTATCAATCCAGTGGAGGAGTATCTCAAGATCTTGCACAAACACAAAACTAGCTCCCAACGCTATGAAGGGTTGTCAATCCCTTATAAATTGTTTGCCAAGTGAGAACTGAAAGCAATAAAGTAACAAAGCAAAGTAAAAGCGGAGGTGTAAACGATGGATGTGAATAGACCCGGGGGCCGTAGTGTTTACTAGTGGCTTGTCTCATAAAAGCAAGTAGACGGTGGGTGATCAAATTACCGTCGAGCAATTGATAGAACCGCGCAAAGTCGTGACGATATCTATGCAATGATTGTTTCTATAGGCATCAAGTCCAAAACAAGTTCTGCATCTACTACTATTACTCAACACGTCGAGCGCTATCCAGCATGCATCTAGTGTATTAAGTCCATAAGAACAAAGTAACGCCTTAAGCAAGATGACATGATGTAGAGGGATAATCTCAAACCAATGATAAAACCCCCATCTTTTTACCCTTGATGGCAACTACTTGATGTGTGCCTTGCTGCCCCTACTGTCACTGGGAAAGGTCACCACATGGTAGAACCCAAAACCAAGCACTTCTCCCATTGCAAGAATCATAGATCTAGTTGGCCAAACAAAACCCAAGACTCGTAGAGACTTACAAGGATATCAAATCATGCATATAAGAAATCAGCAAAGACTCAAATATATATCATAGATAATCTACTCACAAATCCACAATTCATCGGATCTCGACAAACACACCGCCAAAGAAGATTACATCGGATAGATCTCCATGAAGATCATGGAGAACTTTGTATTGAAGATCCAAGAGAGAGAAGAAGCCATCTAGCTACTAACTACGGACCTGTAGGTCTGAAGTGAACTACTCATGAGTCATTGGAGGGGCGATGATGATGATGAAGAAGCCCTCCAACTCCAAAGTCCCCTCCGGCAGGGTGACGGAAAGGGTCTCCAGATGAGATCTCGCGGAAACGGAAGCTTGCGGTGGCGGAAAAGTATTTTCGAGGCTCCCCTGATTTTTTGCGGAATATTTGGGAATTTATAGGCCAAAGACCTAGGTCAGGGGGCGGCCAGGGTGGCCACAAGCTTGCCCACCGCCGCCTCCCTCCCTGGTGGCGTGGTGGGAACTTGTGGGCTCCCTGGAGCCCACCTGGCTTGGCCCAAAGGCCCCCTGGTCTTCTTCCGTCCGGGAAAAAATCATTTCGGGGTTTTTATTCCGTTTGGACTCCGTTCCAAAATCAGATCTGAAAAGAGTCAAAAACACGGAAAAAACAGGAACTGGCACTTGGCACTGAATTAATAAGTTAGTCCCAAAAAAGATATAAAAGGTACATAAAACATCCAAAGAAGACAAGATAACAACGTGAAACCATAAAAAATTATAGATACGTTTGAGACGTATCAAGCATCCCCAAGCTTAACTCCTGCTCGTCCTCGAGTAGGGAAGTGATAAGAATGAATTCTTGATGCTTTCATGCTAACTAGCATAGGTGTCCTTTGTAATTCCTCTTATGTGACGTGAATGTTCAGATCCATTAGATTCAAAACAATAGTTTGTTGTTGACGTGGAAACAATAATAATTCAAGCAAACTAGCAAGGTAATCATGAACTTTCAAAATAACAAGGCCAAAAGAAAGTTATCCCTACAAAAGCATATAGTCTGGCTATGCTCTATCATCATTGCACAACGATTTTAAATCATGCACAACCCCGTATTGGCCAAGTAATTGTTTCGCACCTTTACTTTCTCAAACATTTTCAACTCTCGCGCAATACATGAGTGTGAGCCATGGTTATAGCACTATAGATGGTGTGGAATGTAGTGGAGGTTGCGAGACAAAAAAGGAGAAGATAGTCACATTAACTAGGCATATCAATGAGCTGTGGAGATGCTCATCAATAGATATCAATGTGAATGAGTAGGGATTGCCATACAAATAATGCACTAGAGCTATGAGTATGTGAAAGCTCTTAAAGAAAACTAGTGGGTGTGCATCCAACTTGCTTGCTCATGAAGACCTAAGGCAATTTTGAGGAAGCCTATCATTGGAATATACAAGTCAAGTTATATAATGAAAATTTCCCACTAGCTATGTGGTGGTGACAAAATGAGAGACTCTCAATCATGAAGATCATGGTGCTCAATATGCACAAGTGTGGAAAAAGTGGTAGCATTGTCCCTTCTCTCTTTTTCTCCCATTTTTTTATTTTGGTGGGCTCTTTGGCCTATTTTTTATGGGCTTCTTTGGCCTATTTTATTTCCTCACATGGGACAATGCTCCATTAATGTGATCATCACACTTTCAACTCAAAACTTAGAGCAACTATGACTCTATATGGAATGCCTTCGGTAGTGTACCATGGCAATGATCTAGCATGGCATAGACATCAATGGAAACATCATGCTAGCTATCTTACGATCATGCAATGGCAATGTACATGTGGTGGCACATGTCATGGTGGTAGTTGCATGGCAATATATCTCAGAATGACTTTGAAAAGCCATAGTAGGTAGGTATGGTGGCTGTTTTGAGGGAGGCTAATGGTGGGTTTTGTGTACCGGTGAAAGTTGCACGGCACTAAGAAGATAGTGATGGTGGGAGGTGAAAGTGCATCTAAACCATGGACTCAACATTAGTCATGAAGAACTCATATAATTGTTGCAAAAGTTTTATTAGTAATCGAAACAAAGCATTCAACGCATACTCCTAGGGGAAGGTTGGTAGGTATAAATCATCGCGCGATCCCAACCGCCACGCAAAGGATGACAATCAATATACTAATCATGCTCAGATTTCATCACATAGCGGTTCACCATACGTGCATGATACAGGAATCACTAACTTCAACACAAGTATTTCTAGATCCACAACACCTTACTAGCATGACTTCAATATTACCATAACCACAACGCAAAACTAATTTAGATGAATCAAACTTCTCTAACTATTCAATGCACATGAAGGTGGAAGTTTTTGTATCCCTTTGGATAACTACCCCTTTTGAGACTACTTTCAAATCATAGATCAACTACCAAGCCACGCACCTCCGTTCTCTAAAAGATATAAGTGAAGCACATAGAGCAAAAGTATCTAGCTCAAAAGATATAAGTGAAGCACATGTGAGCTGAATTGTCTACCAAAAGATATAAGTGAAGCTCGACAAAATCACGGTGTGTGCATGTCTCTATCTCTAGGTGTGAAGCAAGGATGATTGTGACACAACAAAAATAAAAGACTCCTACGATACAAGACGCTCCAAGCAAAAACACATAACATGTGGTGAATAAAAATATAGCCCCAAGTAACGTTACCGATGGATTGAAGACGAGAGAGGGGATGCCTTCCCGGGGCATCCCCAAGCTTAGGATTTTATGGTATCCTTGAATCTCTTGGGGTGCCTTGGGCATCCCCAAGCTTGATCTCTTGCCACTCTTTATCTCTTTGTCCATAAGAACTTCACCCAAGACTTGAAAACTTCACAACACGAAACTTAAATAGAAACTCGTGATAACATTAGTACAAGAAAGCAAACCACCCTTCCTTAGGTACTGTAGAAAACTTAAATTCTACTTGTGCTGATGTTGGGTTACTATAATTTCAATCTTCCATGGCTAATACCCCCCGATACTATCCATAGTTTCATCAAAATAAGCAACCAACACAACAAAAACAGAATCTGTTAACAACAGACCAGTCTGTAGCAATCTGTATATTTCGTATACCTCTGTTACTTCAAAAATTATGAAAAATTGCGACAGTCTGACTAATTTGCGTAGAAATCATAAGAAAAAAGAATAAACTCAAAAGCTCTTACATAAAAAAAATGAAAATTCATTTCGTGAGAATAAAGTTTCTGTCTTTTCCAGCATGACCAAACGATCATCCCCAAGACTAATCATAACGGTTTTGCTTGGCACAAACGCAAAAAAGAAACACAATCATAACAGAATTATGAAAGTCTGGAAAACACAAAACAGAAAGAAAAAGGATAAATTCATTGGGTTGCCTCCCAACAAGCGCTTTTGTTTAACGCCCTTAGCTAGGCATTCAATGATGCTCTCACAAAAGACAAGAATTGAAGCACAACGAGAGCATCCTAAAGCATGTGAAAACCACATCTAAGTCTAACATACTTCCTATGCATATGCATTTTATAGGAAAACAGATTGTCAAGACAACCAATAGTTGCCATATGCAAGGAAGAAGAAAGAGACAAGAGCAATCTCAACATCACGAGAGTTGATTTGGTAAGATGAAAGTTTCTACCAAAATATTTTCCTCTCTCATAGCAATTACATGTGGGATCATATTCAAATTCAACAATGTAGCTATCCCATAGGATATTCTTTTCATGATCCACATGCATGCAAAGTTGACGCTCTTCAAAAATAGTGGGATTATCATCAAATAAAGTCATGACTTCTCCAATCCCACTTTCAGTATTGTTGCAAATATCATATTCATCATGAGGTTTGAACAAATTTTCAAGATCATAAGAAAGATCATCACCTCAATCATGATTATTGCAACAAGTAGTGGACAAAGCAAAACTAGCATCCCCAAGCTTAGAGTTTTGCATAATTTTAGCATGATTATCACTAATAGAATTTATAGTGAAACCATTGCAATCATGCTTTTCATCCAAGGAGCCCTCATGAATCACTTCATGAATTTCTTCCTTACAATTTTCCGATTCACGCATCTTACGCAAAACTCCAAAGAAATAGTCAATTGCCCTCAACTCACTAGCAATTTGTTCCACACGAGTGGGTCTCTTAAAGAGACTAGCAAGTGGATGAGGATCCATATCACTAGATTTTCAGCAAGTGTAGATGCAAGCATATTGAGGGCACATGGCACACGAGAAAATAGAAAGCAAGCGAGAGAAAAGAGCGAACGAGAAAAGGCAAATGAAAACGGCAAATGTGAAGTGGGGGAGAGGAAAACGAGAGGCAACTCGCAACAAAAGTAAATGCAAGAGAAGAGTTTGTGAGACCTACTTGGATAGATCTTGATTTCTCCTCCCCGACAACGGCGCCAGAAATACTTCTGGTACTGCAACAAAAGACCTTCCAATGGCGCCAAAAATAGGCACGTCGACGGGAGAATAATTGACTTGATCCTTCTGCTGCGGCTACGCCTTAAGGGACTTCCTAGGCAAGTATGCAAAGGATTTCCCCCGTGGCCTTGGAGCCTTGCGTTGGTGTTCCCTCGAAGCGTAAAGGGTGATGTAGCGTAGCGGTGGTAAGTACTTCCCTCAGTTTGAGAACCAAGGTATCAATCCAGTGGAGGAGTATCTCAAGATCCTGCACAAACACAAAACTTGCTCCCAACACTATGAAGGGGTTGTCAATCCCTTATAGATTGTTTGCCAAGTGAGAACTGAAAACAACAAAGTAACAAAGCAAAGTAAAAGCGGAGGTGTAAATGATGGATGTGAATAGACCCGGGGGCCGTAGTGTTTACTAGTGGCTTCTCTCATAAAAACAAGTAGACGGTGGGTTAACAATTTACTGTCGAGCAATTGATAGAACCGCGCAAAGTCGTGACGATATCTATGCAATGATTGTTTCTATAGGCATCACGTCCGAAACAAGTAGACCGATACTTTCTGTATCTACTACTATTACTCCACACGTCGACTGCTATCCAGCATGCATCTAGTGTATTAAGTCCATAAGAACAGAGTAACGCCTTAAGCAAGATGACATGATGTAGAGGTATAATCTCAAACCAATGATAAAACCCCCATCTTTTTACCCTTGATGGCAACTACTTGATGTGTGCCATGCTGCCCCTACTGACACTGGGAAAGATCACCACATGGTAGAACCCAAAACCAAGCACTTCTCCCATTGCAAGAATCATAGATCTAGTTGGCCAAACAAAACCCAAGACTCAGAGAGACTTACAAGGATATCAAATCATGCATATAAGAAATCAGCAAAGACTCAAATATATATCATAGATAGTCTGATCACAAATCCACAATTCATCGGATCTCGACAAACACACCGCCAAAGAAGATTACATCGGATAGATCTCCATGAAGATCATGGAGAACTTTGTATTGAAGATCCAAGAGAGAGAAGAAGCCATCTAGCTACTAACTATGGACCCGTAGGTCTGAAGTGAACTACTCACGAGTCATTGGAGGGGCGATGATGATGATGAAGAAGCCCTCCAACTCCAAAGTCCCCTCCGGCAGGGTGACGGGAAGGGTCTCCAGATGAGATCTCGCAGAAACGGAAGCTTGCGGTGGCGGAAAAGTATTTTCGAGGCTCCCCTGATTTTTTGCGGAATATTTGGGAATTTATAGGCCAAAGACCTAGGTCAGGGGGCGGCCAGGGTTGCCACAAGCTTGCCCACCACCGCCTCCCCCCTCGTGGCGTGGTGGGAGCTTGTGGGCTCCCTGGAGCCCACCTGGCTTGGCCCAAAGGCCCCCTGGTCTTCTTCCGTTCGGGAAAAATCATTTCGGGGTTTTTATTCCGTTTGGACTCCGTTCCAAAATCAGATCTGAAAAGAGTCAAAAACACGGAAAAACAGGAACTGGCACTTGGCACTGAATTAATAAGTTAGTCCCAAAAAAAGATATAAAAGGTACATAAAACATCAAAAGAAGACAAGATAACAGCGTGAAACCATCAAAAATTATTGATACGTTTGAGACGTATCAAGTTGCTTGAGGACAAGCAAGGCTTTAAGCTTGGGGGAGTTGAATGGAACTAACCCGGACTGACGCTGTTTTGAGCAGAATTGCCATGGTGTTGTTTTTCTGCAGAAATAAAAGTTCTCGGAATGTCCTGAAAATTTACGGAGATTTTTTCTGGAATAAAAGAAAAATACCTGCGCAAAGATCCACCTGAGGGGGCGTGCTAGTGGTTCACAAGCCCACATGCCGATGCCACCCCCTATGGCCGCGCCGTGCAGGCTTGTGGGGCCCACGTGGCACCACCGCCCCCAAACTCAATTCTATATCTTCTGTTTCGCATGGAAAAAAATCAGAGAGAAGGTTTAATCACGTTTTGTGATACGGAGGCGCCGCCACATCCTGTTCTTCATCTGGAGGGCAGATCTGGAGTCCGTTTTGGGCTCCGGAGAGGGGAAATCATCTCCATCATCATCATCATCAACCTTTCTCCATCGATAATTCCATAATGCTCTTCATCATTCGTGAGTAATCTCATCATAGGCTTGCAGGACGGTGATGAGTTGGATGAGATCTATCATGTAATCGAGTTAGTTCTTGACAGGGATTGGGTGACAGCCCGAGACCGACGCTCCAGAAGATTCCCCCCTTTATTCCGTTTCCGTCGTGTGGCTATTTTATTTTGTTGGTTGCATCATCATGTAGTTTGCATCATGGCATTATGTATGGCATCATGTCATCTGTGTTATTTGTCGGTGTTGCTTGTTGCCGTGTTGTTGGGTGTTAGTGCTTTGTGAGTGGCGTTGTTTTGGAGTGATGAGAGTGGGTGCGTGAGAGCCACCTCAAAACCGTGTTACACCGCGAACCTCTCCCCTCCTCTCCTCTTGTATTTGTTTTTGCGGTTTGCTAAAGTTTTCCATTTTAACCCCCTTTAAAAATCATCTTCTTTTAGAACTCCTTTTATTAAATGTGGGGGCAACCCTTGGGTTTTTATTTTATTTCTCCTTTTGTTTTTATTTTTAAAACCGTCTCATTTTCTTTTCTCTTTTGGAGAGCTTTTATTTTATTCTTTAAATAAAAGAGGTTCTCTTTATTTCTTCAAAAGGTTTCATTTTTATTTTGTTTAAAAAAATGCCCAAGCTAATTTTCTAGTTGGGGTGTATTTTTTTCAAAGGAGCCCAAAAGCCTTTTTCTATTTTGTTTAATCCTTTTTTTCCTTTCTTGTGTGTGTTGCTGTTTTTTTAAAAAAAAGGAAAAAACCATGAGAGGGGAGAGGAGCCAGCCGGCCCAAGGCCAAGCGCCCTGGCCCAACCCTAGCCTTCCCTCGCTCGATCCCTCTGTGACCCCCGTGCGCCTTGTTCTCCCCTCCCCCTCTCGATCCCACAACGCCATCTCTCCCTCTCGTTTCTCCGTGTGCTGCAGCCCCTCCTCGATCCCCTCTCGTTCTCCCTCCTGCGCTGCAGCCCCTACCGGAGCCGTGCTCACTGCGCCCCGCCGGCTCGCCTCGCCGCCGGAGTCCCTCGCGAACCCGCGCCGCCGTCTCCCACGCGCCGCCTCGCCCCTCTCCCTCGCGGGTCACCACGCCCCTGACGGTTGTCGCCAGCCGCAAGGAAGTCGTCGCCCTGGCCTCCCGTCCTCGCCGCCCCGCCGTGTTGCGTCTCCGTGGCCCTGCCGCCCGCGCCGGTGCCGTGCCGACCTCGAGCTGCTCCTCCCCCGCGCGCCGCCATGCTCGTCCGCCTCGCCCTCGGCCTCAGCTGCCGCCGTGCTCGCCGGTTGCTCGCCTCGAGCCTGTCATGGCCCTGAGGTCCCCCCCAAGGAACTGAGCTGCTGCTGCTCGACGGTGGATCGCCTCCCCGCGCCGCCGCCAAGCTCCCTCCAGGCCCGACCTCCTCCTGCCGAGTTGCTGCCGAGTTGCGTAGGCTATTGCCACTGCCTGCTGCCTAGTTGCTTGCTGCTGCTTGATGTTGCTGCTTGCTAGCTTCTGCTTGCTACTACGTTTTGTTGTTAGCTGCTGTTTGCCCTTGTTTGCCAGCGCCGATGCAAGTTTGCTGTAGCCGCTAGTCATCGCTATAGATGTTGCTTGTGCCGCCGCCGCTGTAGATGTTGGATGCCGTCGCTGCCGTAGTTGCTTTCCGCTAGCTAGTAGCTGCCAGTTCGATGTAGGTTGCTTGCATGCTGTGCCGGCTAGTGTTTGTTGTTAGGCTGTAGTTAGTTGCTTGCTGATGCTAGCTGCCGCTGCTTATTGCTGTAGCTGCCATATAGGTTTAGTTGCTTGCCTTGCCCTGCTTGCCGTGTTGTTTGCTCGTGCTACCGCCTGCCTCGCCGCGTGCACCATCCCCATCGCCGTGGATTCGACGAGTTCACGAGTACCATGACGTCCTCGACGACTCCCGGAAACGAGTTCGACGTTTCTAGCTTGGTGTTTTGTTCCACCTTTGCCCCCTTAGTTTCGGCTACCGGTGTTATGTTCCATAAACAAGCGCTCCTAACACGATCGGGGTTGTTATGGGGACCCCCTTGATAATTCGTTTTAGATTAAAGCTGGTCCGGCAAGGCCCAACAATTGTACTACATTTACCCAACATAATAACTTGTTAATACTAAAAGAATAGGGCGTCATGAACCCGAGGAGTAATTTCACATAATACAAGGGGGCCAGTGTTGTTGGTGCTGGTCCAAAACTACAGCCGTTTGCGGGGCCAACCCGGGGCAACTCGGGAGATTTCTATCAGGCCACCGTACGCTGTGCTTATCCGTCGTGTCCTGAGAACGAGATACGCGGCTCCTATCGGGATCGTCGACACGCTGGGCGGCCTTGCTGGATTAGTTTTACCTTTGACGAGATATCTTGTGCATCGGGATTCCGGTGATGCTTTGGGTAATCTCAGAGTTGAGGTTATCCACTAGGGAATCCAACGAGATCGCGAGCTTCGTGATTGAGGATTTCTATGTGGCTTGTGGTAATTTGTGATGGACTAGTTGGAGCACCCCTGCAGGGTTAAATCTTTTCGGAAAGCCGTGCCCGCGGTTATGTGGCAACGTGGAAACTTTATTTAACACTGGTTCTAGATAACTTGAAGTTAACTTAATTAAAACATGCCAACTGTGTGCGTAACCGTGACTATCTCTTTCGTGAGTTCCTTCTCCGATCGAGAACATGGTGGGATTATGTCTGACGTAGGTAGGTGTTCAGGATCATTCATTTGATCATCAGTAGTTCATGTCCATTATGTGTAGATCTTCCCCCTCTTATTTCTTGTACTCGTAAGTTTAGCCACCAAATATATGCTTAGCCGTTGCTGCAACCTCACCACTTAACCATGCCTCATCCATTAAGCTTTGCTAGTCTTGATACCTTTGGAAATGAGATTGTTGAGTCCCCTGTGGCTCACATATTACTACAACACCAGTTGCAGGTACAAGTAAAGGTTACTTGACGCGAGCGCGTTGATTGTTCATTTGGAGTTGCTTCTTCTTCTTCATCATCATCGATCTACGATGGGTTCCAGGCCGGCAGCCTGAGATAGCAAGGATGGACGTCGTTCTTCTTTTCTCGTTTGTTTTCATCCGTAATCGGACCCTGCTCTTACTCTTGATGATTATGTAATGTACTGATGTGACTCTGATGTAGCTTGTGGTGAGTGTAAGCCAATTCTATATTTATCTCATCTTTTCAGTACATGTACTTGTAACGATATCCATTCTTGCGACACGACAAGATGCGCTTCTATCCCCGACGAGGCCTTCGTGCCAAATTGAGGATAGGGTCGCATCTTGGGCGTGACAAGTTGGTATCAGTGCAGTACCGACCTAGGATCCCCCTTGATTGATCGAACTTGGCCGAGTCGAGTCTAGTGAAAAACTACTTTGAGTCTAGTTATATATCATAGAGTAGGATTCTTTTTTCTCCTCTTCTATGCTCTGGTGAGGAATCTTGACGTAATAATTGTTCTACTCCTCTTCTCACTCAATTTTTTTAGGATCACGCGGATATTTTTGGAATCTATATGATGCCGATGTGACGGAGTTATATCTTGGTGCCTCCTATCTGCTTTGAGTTTCAGGGGAGTTGAGCTCTAGGGGATTCTTGAGCACATCGTTATCATTAAGATTTCTTAGTATCTCAGAACGAAGGATGTTCGTAATTGCTTCAATACTAGTAGTGGCGAGATAACCCCGATGTCCCCAGTACTGGTGCAGATTGTTTCGGGGTACTGCCATACTTTGTATCGTTGTGATCACGAGGGTCTGTATTAGATGAAGGTCTGAGATTCTGGTTGTGTGTTGACGGATGTGATACAGGTGACGGGTTAGTATAGGAGTTGTGTGATATTACTCCTTCTATCCGTGTACCAGATTGCATGACCAGATATTTCGGGAATTCTTAGGTGGGAATTCAAGTAGTTACTTATAGGACGATCTTCCAACAAATATGTGTTGCTTCGATGTCAAGTGGTGATTTCAGATCTTTTCTAAGAGGTGTTCTCATATTTTTATGAGAGTATTAATTCTTTTGATCTATCAATTGTCTTATCAATTCTTGTCAACCGGAGTCGTCATGTTAATTCTTTTCCAAGCGGTGTGTTTCTCTTCAAGTAATTCTATCCTCTCCAATTTTGCAAGATCATTCTCTCAGTTCTTACCGGAGTTTGTCTCATCTGTCCCAAGTTGTCTTTGTTTTTCCCCGCCCTCCCACCCTTTTCTTCAGTGATTCAATTTTTATCCAGGAGTTTTCTTTTCATTGTGCTTCCGCTATCTGTTCTTTTCTCTCTTACCCGGTGATTCATTGTGAAGATTCTCAGGAGCTTCATGTTCATCCTTATCCAGTCTTGTTATTTTTCCGGTAAATTCAATTTAGTTATCCGTGTTAATCATATCCTTTTCATCCTTAAATTCTTTCCTATGTTGGAGATTCTTATCAGCCTATCCTGTTTTTCTTCCATCTTTTTTTTTCTATCCGGGGTGTTGAACATATCTCAGAGTTCTGGTTTTCAATCCTTCAGTTTTTTCGAGGTGCTAACCTCATCTAGTTTTCTTATACCGGTGCAATATCTCTCGTTCTAGCAACCTTTTCAATGGTGGTTTCTTCGAGTGGGCCCATAACCCACATGTTCTTTCCCAGGATCATTCCTGGCTCTTTTAATCTTTTCCCGGAGATCATTAATTCTTTCCAACTATGACGTAAGTATGAATTTCATCAGTCATATCCCTTCTTCAAGTTCTATTTGAATTAATTCTCATATTTGGCTCAACCTTGCACTCTTCTTTATTCCGGAGTGTTTCAGTTATTCGTGGTGTTGTTTGTCGTCATCATTCTCAGCTTGCAATTTGAAGGAGTGTTTCTCTCAAAATCTTGGTTCATTCTCCAGAAGATTCATCATTTCATCCTGGTGCCATCATCTTAATTGTTCCAATCATGAGTATCCCTTTTTTGCTATCCGATGCATTTCTGAGTTGTTTTCATTCTCGATCCTCCGAAGGCCATCATTTCAGAAGATTCTTCGTTCTCAGCTTTTAGCTTTCATCCTCAATTCTTCTCAATTGTTGTCTATTCTTTCGTCTCTCGATTGCCCGGTGCCTTGTTTAAGTTGTCTTCTCTCAGGTGGCTCATGATCTCTTCATTCTCATGTATCTCCATTAATTCGTGGTGTTTCCATTCATTTGTGAATTCTTACCGGTGCTTCCTTCAGTTATGCCTCAAGTGGTGCTTATCTCTCTCCCTCTTCAAGATTCATTTCTAGAGCAATAAGTGTTACGCTAAATCCGTTGTTTGTCATCATTTAAACTTGATGAAGGATAAGCATAACATAATTCTTATTCTTGTTCTTCCTTCTTCCCAGAGATTTCAATTCTTCTTCCGGAGTGGCTCATTATATCGATTCTTTTCTCAGGTGCTTATCTTTCTTTTCCGGAGTTCCAAGTTCTTTTAAGTATCTCTTTGTGAGGCTTCATCTTAATTATGGCAAGGTCATAATCTTATTATTTTCTACCTTCATATCGTTGCATCATTCTTACAGAGGTCCTTCATGGCGGTCCATCATCATATCAATTCATTCTCAAAGTGTTCTTCAAGATTCTTGTTGGATAACCTCAAGTATCCGTTCTCTTGCATTCCAAGTGCATTTGTTCTTCCTTTTCCTTTGAGGTGGTATTATAGCATTCTTGTTAGTGTAGGAGCCTCGAAGAGTTTTCCTTTCAAGAGTGAGATAATTAAATCCACCAATTCTTTGATCATGAGATATTTCAACCCATGATTTCTTCATTGAGCTATCTTGGTTTGGACTTCACCTAAAGCTTTTCCTATGGATTGTGCTATCATGGTGCTTGTCATTAATCCTACTTCTCAATGCACCCTCTTGGTGTAAGAAGTTTTGATATCTTTGCTTTCAACTATCCTTGTTTCTTTTAGTGGTTGGTTGTCACCTCATATTTGTTGAGATGATTTTCATAAGCCCACTACTATCTTGTTTTTCGTTGATGGTTTTCCAACCACTACATCAATTCTATGACCGGAGGCTCTTCAATTCTATTGTGATGGTAGTTGTCATTATTTTCTTCATTCTCTTCTTTTGCTTGAGCTAGTTCATATTCTCTTGTTCTGGAGGCTTTGTGCTGTTGCTCTTTTCGGTCTATTATGTTGTTCTATCAAGATCATGGTGTTCCCTTGATCTATTTACTTGTTTGTTGTGAATATTGTCTAATTCTCTCTTCTTATCGAATTTTTTGTCCTATTTTCCTACCGAAGTGCTGCCGAAATTTTCCGTGAATTCTTGCTTCTTTCTCATATCACTCCTCAATGCTTTGCAACCTTCAAGGTTCTTTGTTTCACTCGTCTGTCAAAGAAGCGATTAAGTTTTTACCTCTTATGCTTTCTCATCCTCTCCCCCCTTTCATTCTTGGATCTCGGGGCGAGATCCTCTTGTAGTGTAGGAGAGTTGTGACAGCCCGAGACCGACGCTCCAGAAGATTCCCCCCTTTATTCCATTTCCGTCGTGTGGCTATTTTATTTTGTTGGTTGCATCATCATGTAGTTTGCATCATGGCATTATGCATGTCATCATGTCATCCATGTTATTTGTCGGTGTTGCTTGTTGCCGTGTTGTTGGGTGTTAGTGCTTTGTGAGTGGCGTTGTTTTGGAGTGATGAGAGTGGGTGCGTGAGAGCCACCTCAAAGCCCTGTTACACCGCGAACCTCTCCCCTCCTCTCCTCTTGTATTTGTTTTTGCAGTTTGCTAAAGTTTTCCATTTTAACCCCCTTTAAAATCGTCTTCTTTTAGAACTCCTTTTATTAAATGAGGGGGCAACCCTTAGGTTTTTATTTTATTTCTCCTTTTTTTTATTTTTAAAACCGTCTCATTTTCTTTTCTCTTTTGGAGAGCTTTTATTTTATTCTTTAAATAAAAGAGGTTCTATTTATTTCTTCAAAAGGTTTCATTTTTATTTTGATTAAAAAAATGCCCAAGCTAATTTTCTAGTTGGTGTGTATTTTTTTCAAAGGAGCTCAAAAGCCTTTTTCTATTTTGTTTAATCCTTTTTTTCCTTTCTTGTGTGTGTTGCTGTTTTTTTTAAAAGGAAAAAAAACCAAGAGAGGGGAGAGGAGCCAACCGGCCCAAGGACAAGCGCCCTGGCCCAACCCTAGCCTTCCCTCGCTCGATCCCTCTGTGACCCCCGTGCGCCGTCGTTCTCCCCTCCCCCTTTCGATCCCGCAGCACCATCTCTCCCTCTCGTTTCTCCGTGTGCTACAGCCCCTCCTCGATCCCCTCTCGTTCTCCCTCCTGCGCCGCAGCCCCTGCCGGAGCCGTGCTCGTTGCGCCCCGCCGGCTCGCCTCGCCGTCGGAGTCCCTCGCGAACCCGTGCTGCCGTCTCCCGCGCGCCGCCTCGCCCCTCTCCCTCGCGGGTCACCACGCCCCTGACGGTTGTCGCCGGCCGCAAGGAAGTCGTCGCCCTGGCCTCCCGTCCTCGCTGCCCCGCCGTGCTGCGTCTCCGTGGCCGTGCCGCCCGTGCCGGTGCCGTGCCAACCTCGAGCTGCTCCTCCCCCGTGCGCCGCCATGCTCGTCCGCCTCGCCCTCGGCCTCAGCTGCCGCCGTGCTCGCCGATTGCTTGCCTCGAGCCTGTCATGGCCCCGAGGTCCTCCCCAAGGAACCGAGCTGCTGCTGCTCGACGGTAGATCGCCTCCCCGCGCCACCGCCAAGCTCCATCCAGGCCCGGCCTCCTCCTGCTGAGTTGCTGCCTTGTTGCGTAGGCTGTTGCCGCTGCCTGCTGCCTAGTTGCTTGCTGCTGCTTGATGTTGCTGCTTGCTAGCTTCCGCTTGCTGCTGCGTTTTGTTGTTAGCTGCTGCTTGCCGAGGCTGCTGCTTGCCCTTGTTTGCCGGCGCCGATGCAAGTTTGCTGTAGCTGCTAGTCGTCGCTCTAGATGTTGCTTGTGCCGCCGCCGCTGTAGATGCTGGATGCTGTCACTGCCGTAGTTGCTTTCCGCTAGCTAGTAGCTGCCAGTTAGATGTAGGTTGCTTGGAAGCTGTGCCGGCTAGTGCTTATTGTTAGGCTGTAGTTAGTTGCTTGCTGATGCTAGCTGCCGCTGCTTATTGCTGTAGCTGCCATATAGGTTTAGTTGCTTGCTTGCCCTGCTTGCCGTGTTGTTTGCTCATGCTGCCGCCTGCGTCGCCGCGTGCACCATCCCCGTCGCCGTGGATTCGACGAGTTCACGAGTACCACGACGTCCTCGACGACTCCCAGAAACGAGTTCGACTACCTACGCCGAAGACCCGAGAACCACAACGCCGAGTGAACGACTACCGTCGACGAGACCGAGTACCTCGACTTCCACGACGACCATGACCTCCACGACGTCCGCTTCGACCGAACCCCTCCGATTCGCACGCGTCGAAGGTATACCGATGAGACGTTGCCGTGTACCGAATGCAAATGTGATGTGTGAGATGTATAGTATGTTTGCGCCAGATATGTTTGCCCGTTGCACGTTGTCTCTCTTGCGTCGCCCCCTCGACACATGGGAACCCGGTAGCGGGATCACCCCATCTTTATTTACCGTTCCCGCACGCTCCCTATTCGTTGGCACGATATCTCGATGAGCTATCGGGATAGGAACGTTGCCGTGGCATCGTCTCCGTTTTGCCGCCTTGGTTCCCTCTCGCTCGCCGTGGCGACACCTGCTTCTTCTCTTCTTGCCCGTGTTGTTGTGAACTTGCATGCATGACGCATTCATGGCATATATATTGTGTTACATGTCTTTTGTGCCGTAGCTCCGTCCTATGTTCCGCGAGTTAAACCGTCTAGGATGCCATGTAGGATCACCGCTTCACCCCTTGTCATGTTAACAACAATTTAATATTGCCGTGTAAATAAATGGGAGTGAATTAAATAATCAATCGTGGAGTTTCGTCGATATGCAACCCGTTGCATATCGAGCTTCACTTAATGTGTAGAGTTTGTATGAGGTGAATTGCCATGTCATCCATTGCATTTTAACCTGTTCATGCATCATATTAGGATGTGCATCATGTTGTGCATCGTGTGGTGAATATCTGTGTTGATGTTTGTTTCCGGTTTGTTCCGTCTCGGTAGAGTTCCGCAAGCGTGTTGGAATGTGAGGACCCATTCGACTACGTTTGTTCGCCGACTTCTCGGAGTTGTTCTTCTTCCAAGCGGGATCTCAGGCAAGATGACCATTTCCCCAGATACCATTACTATCATTGCCATGCTAGTTTATCGCTTCTATCGATTATGTCTCGTTGCCTACCACATGTTAAATATCAGCCTCTCATCAATGCCATGATTACCTTCAACCTGTTCAACCTAGCAAACCACTGATTGGCTATGTTACTGCTTGCTTAACCATGTTGTTAGCGTTGCTAGTTGCAGGTGTAGTTGCTTCCATGTGATAACATGGGTCCCTTGTCATATCACCATATTAATGCTATTTAATTTAATGCACCTATATACTTGGTAAAAGGTAGAAGGCTCGGCCTTTCTAGCTTGGTGTTTTGTTCCACCTTTGCCCCCTTAGTTTCGGCTACCGGTGTTATGTTCCATAAACGAGCGCTCCTAACACGATCGAGGTTGTTATGGGGACCCCCTTGATAATTCGTTTTAGATTAAAGCTGGTCCGGCAAGGCCCAACATTGGTACTACATTTGCCAAACATAATAACTTGTTAATACTAAAAGCATAGGGTGTCATGAACCCGAGGAGTAATTTCACATAATACAGGGGGGCCAGTGGTGTTGGTGCTGGTCCAAAACTACAGCCGTTTGCGGGTCCAACCCAGGGCAACTCGGGAGATTTCTATCAGGCCACCGTACGCTGTGCTTATCCGTCGTGTCCTGAGAACGAGATACGCGGCTCCTATCGGGATCGTCGACACGCTGGGCGGCCTTGCTGGATTAGTTTTACCTTTGACGAGATATCTTGTGCATCGGGATTCCGGTGATGCTTTGGGTAATCTCAGAGTTGAGGTTTTCCACTAGGGAATCCAACGAGATCGCGAGCTTCGTGATTGAGGATTTCTATGTGGCTTGTGATAATTTGTGATGGACTAGTTGGAGCACCCCTCCAGGGTTAAATCTTTTTGGAAAGCCGTGCCCGCGGTTATGTGGCAACGTGGAAACTTTATTTAACACTGGTTCTAGATAACTTGAAGTTAACTTAATTAAAACATGCCAACTGTGTGCGTAACCGTGACTATCTCTTTCGTGAGTTCCTTCTCCGATCGAGAACATGGTGGGATTATGTCTGACGTAGGTAGGTGTTCAGGATCATTCATTTGATCATCAGTAGTTCATGTCCATTATGCGTAGATCTTCCCCCTCTTATTTCTTGTACTCGTAAGTTTAGCCACCAAATATATGCTTAGCCGCTGCTGCAACCTCACCACTTAACCATGCCTCACCCATTAAGCTTTGCTAGTCTTGATACCTTTGGAAATGAGATTGCTGAGTCCCCTGTGGCTCACAGATTACTACAACACCAGTTGCAGGTACAAGTAAAGGTTACTTGACGCGAGCGCGTTGATTGTTCATTTGGAGTTGCTTCTTCTTCTTCTTCTTCATCGATCTAGGATGGGTTCCAGGCCGGCAGCCTGGGATAGCAGGGATGGACGTCGTTCTTCTTTTCTCGTTTGTTTTCGTCCGTAGTCGGACCCTGCTCTTACTCTTGATGATTATGTAATGTACTGATGTGACTCTGATGTAGCTTGTGGCGAGTGTAAGCCAATTCTATATTTATCTCATCTTTTCAGTACATGTACTTGTAACGATATCCATTCTTGCGACACGACGAGATGCGCTTCTATCCCTGACGAGGCCTTCGTGCCAAATTGAGGATAGGGTCGCATCTTGGGCATGACAGATTGATCCCTCGTATCCACTATGTTCTAGATTGATGTTGCTACTACTTGGCTATGCTTAATTCTTGTCACTACGGCCCGAATGTCATGATTTCAGATCTAAACCTATTATGTTGTTGCCAATATATGAGTGTTTTAGATCCTATCTTGCAAGCTGTAGTCACCTACTATGTGTTATGACCCGGCAACCCCGGAGTGACAATAGCCGGAACCACTCTCGGAGATGACCATAGTATGAGGAGTTCATGTATTCACCGAGTGTTAATGTGTTGGTCCGGTTCTTTATTAAAAGGAGAACCTTAATATCTCGTAGTTTCCATTAGGACCCCGCTGCCACGGGAGGGATGGACAATAGATGTCATGCAAGTTCTTTTCCCTAAGCACGTATGACTACATACGGAATACATGCCTACATTAGATTGATGAACGAGCTAATTACATATCTCTCCGTGTTATAGCTGTTACATGATGAATCACATCCGTCACACTCATCCATCACCGATCCACTGCCTACGAGTCTTTTACCACTGGTCCTCGCTATGTTACTTTGCTTAGGCTTGTCCCTTGCTACAAAAGGGATTGGGCCACTTTGCTGCTCATGTTGCTTGTTACTTTGCTGTTGCTGCTACTGTTGTTCCTTGCCACTTCGCTGTTACTTGTTGCAAGACTTTGTTGGAGCCGTAGCTGGGGAAGCATTCTTCTCAAGAATAACCCCCCGTCAACGTGCTGGCGCAATTGATACAACAGTTAGAAATAGTCTGCCGTCAACAGATCCTTTCTGGCACCGTTGCTATCATACTACTTTGCTACTGATACTTTGCTTGCAGACACTAATCTTTCAGGTGTGGTTGAATCTGACACATTCAGTTGCTAATACCTGAGAATATTCTTTCGCTTCCCGTCGTGCGAATCAACAAATTTGGGTTGAATACTCTACCCTCGAAAGCTGCTGCGATCAAATACGCTTGTGGGACATCAAGCGCCTTTGGAAAGTGGAATTTGGTAAGGAAACATTTATATAGTGTGCTAAAATTTATTGTCACTTGTCACTATGGAAACTAATCCTTTGAGGAGCTTGTTCGGGGTATCTTCACCTTGAACGGAAGCACAAGGAGTTGCTCCTCAACCTGCTGCACCTACTGAAAATATTTGCTATGAATTTCCTTCGCGTATGCTTGAGAAACTGTTGGCTAATCCTTTTACAGGAGATGGAACATCACATCCCGACTTGCATCTAATCTATGTAGATGAATTTTGTGGTTTATTTAAGCTTGCAGGTTTGCTCGAGGATGAGGTAAAGAAGAAGGTCTTTCCCTTATCTTTGAGGGATAAAGCATTGACATGGTATAGGCTATGTGATGATACTGGATCATGGAACTACAACCGGTTGAAATTGGAATTTCATCAAAAGTTTTATCCTATGCATCTAGTACATCGTGATCGGAATTATATTTATAATTTTTGGCCTCGTGACAGAGAAAGCATCGCTCAAGATTGGGGGAGGCTTAAATCAATGTTATATTCATGCTCCAACCATGAGCTCTCGAGATAAATTATCATTCAGAACTTCTATGCTCGGCTTTCTCATGATGATCACACCATGCTTGACACTTCTTGTACCGGTTCTTTTATGAAGAGAGATATTGACTTCAAATGGAATCTATTGGAAAGAATTAAACGCAACTATGAAGATTGGGAGTTTGATGAAGGTAAGGAGTCAGGTATGAATTTCAAGTTTGATTGCGTTAAATCCTTTGTTGAAACAAATACTTTTTGTGATTTTAGCTCTAAATATGGACTTGACTCTGAGATAGTAGCGTCATTGTGTGAATCATTTGCTGCTCATATTGATCTCCCTAAAGAAAAGTGGTTTAAATATTATCCTCCCTTAGAATTCAATGTAGTTAAACCCAATCCAGTTGAAGAGAAAGTCATCGCTTATAATGATCCTGTTGTTCCCAGTGCTTACATTGAGAAACCACCTTTCCCTGTTAGGATAAAGGATCATTCTAAAGTTTCAACTGTGATACGTAGGGGCTACATTAGAACACCTACACCCCCTGAGCAAATTTGAGTTGAAGCTAGCATTGATATTATCAAATATCTCCTGTCCGACGATGTTGAGGGCCATGATATTCACTTCTGTGAAGATGCTACTAGAATTGCTAAACCTCATGCTAGAGACAAACATAGGCCTGTTGTTGGCACGCCTGTTGTTTCTGTTAAGATGGGAGATCATTGCTATCATGGTTTATGTGACGTGGGTGCTAGTGTTAGTGCAATACCTCAATCCTTATATGATTAAATTAAAGACGATATTGCACCTGTTGAGATGGAACCTATTGATGTCACTATTCAGCTTGCCAATAGAGATACTATCTGCTCTTTGGGAATTGTTAGGGATGTTGAAGTCTTGTGTGGTAAAACGAAGTATCGTGCTGATTTTTCTCGTTCTTGCTACCACACAAGCTAGCTTTTGCCCCATCATATTTGGCAGACCTTTCCTCAATATTGTCAATGCTCATATTGGCTGTGAGAAGCAAACTGTCACTGTTGGCTTTGAAGGTGTGTCACATGAGTTCAATTTCTCTAAGTTTGGTAGACGAACTCATGAAAAAGAGTTGTCTAGTAAGTATGAAATTATTGCCCTAGCTTCTATTGCTGTGCCTCCTACTGATCCTTTAGAGCAATACTTGCTTGAGCATGAAAATGATGTGCATATGGATGAAAGGAATGAGATAGATAGAGTTACTTTGAACAACATCCTATCCTTAAGAATAATTTTCCTGTTGAACTGCTTGGAGATCCACCCCCACCAAAGGGTGATCCTGTGTTCGAGCTTAAACAGTTGCTTGATACTCTTAAGTATGCTTATCTTGATGAAAAAGAGATATATCATGTTATTATTAGTGCTAGCCTCTCAGAGCATGAAGAAAATAAGTTACTAAAAACTCCGAGGAAGCACCGTGCTGCTATTAGATATACTCTTGATGATCTTAAGGTCATTAGTCCCACTCTATGCTAGCACAAGATTAAAACTGATCCTGATTCCAAACCAGTGGCCGATCATCAACGGAGATTAAATCCTAAGATGCAAGAGGTAGTAAGAAAAGAAATACTAAAGCTCCTGGAAGCAGGTATTATCTATCCTGTTGCTCATAGTAATTGGGTGAGTCCGGTGCATTGCGTCCCTAAGAAGGGAGGTATTATCGTTGTCCCTAATGATAAGGATGAATTGATCCCACAGAGGATTATTACTGGCTATAGGATGATGATCGATTTTAGGAAATTGAATAAAGTCACTCGGAAAGATCATTACCCTTTGCCTTTTATCGACCAAATGCTAGAAAGACTGTCTAAACACACACACTTCTGCTTTCTAGATGGTTATTCTGGTTTCTCCCAAATACATGTTGCATAATCTGATCAGGAGAAAACCACTTTCACCTGCCCTTTCGGTACTTTTGCTTACAGACGTATGCCTTTTGGCTTATGTAATGCACTTGCCACCTTTCAAAGATGTATGATGGCTATATTCTCCGAGTTTTGTGAAAAGATTGTTGAGGTTTTCATGGATGACTTCTCCGTTTACGGGTCTTCTTTTGATGATTGCCTCAGCAACCTTCATCGAGTTTTGCAGAGATCTAAAGATACCAATCTTGTCTTGAATTGGGAGAAGTGGCACTTTATGGTTAATGAAGGCATCGTCTTAGGACATAAAATTTCTGAAAGAGGTATTGAAGTCGATAAGGCTAAGGTTGATGCGATCGAGAAAATGCCATGCCCCACAGATATCAAAGGTATAAGAAGTTTCCTTGGTCATGCTAGTTTCTATAGAAGGTTCATTAAAGACTTCTCTAAGATTTCTAGCCCTCTTACCAATCTATTGCAAAAGGATATTCCTTTTATTTTTTACGATGATTGTGAGGAAGCCTTCGAAATACTTAAGAAGGCCTTGATAACTGTGCCTATTATTCAACCACCTGATTGGAACTTACCTTTTGAAATTATGTGTGATGCTAGTGATTATGCTGTTGGCGCTGTCCCAGGACAAAGAGTTGATAAGAAGTTGAATGTTATTCACTATGCTAGTAAAACTCTAGACAATTCCCAAAGAAACTATGCTACTACTGAAAAGGAATTTTTAGCAGTCGTGTTTGCATGTGAAAAGTTCAGATCTTACATAGTTGATTCCAAAGTCACTATTCACACTAATCACGCTGCTATTAAGTATCTCATGGAAAAGAAAGATGCTAAACCTAGACTTATCAGATGGGTTCTCTTGCTACAAGAATTTGATTTGCATGTTGTTGATAGGAAGGGTGCTGAGAACCCCGTAGCAGATAGCTTGTCTAGGTTGGAGAATGTTCTTGATGACCCACAACCTATTGATGATAGCTTTCCTGATGAGCAATTGAATGTCATAAATACTTCACGTAGTACACCGTGGTATGGTGATTATGCAAATTATATCGTTGCCAAATATATACCACCTAGTTTCACATACCAGCAAAAGAAGAAATTCTTCTTTGATTTGAGACATTACTTTTGGGATGATCCTCACCTTTATAAGGAAGGAGTAGATGGTGTTATTAGACGTTGTGTACCTGAACATGAACAGGGACAGATCCTACAGAAGTGTCACTCCGAGGCTTACGGAGGACACCATGCGGGAGATAGAACTGCACACAAGGTATTGCAATCAGGTTTCTATTGGCCCACTCTCTTCAAGGATGCCCGTAAGTTTGTCTTGTCTTGTGACGAATGTCAAAGAATAGGTAATATCAGTAAACGTCAGGAAATGCCTATGAATTATTCACTTGTCATTGAACCATTTGATGTTTGGGGCTTTGATTATATGGGATCTTTTCCAAAATCCAACGGGTATACTCATATCCTAGTTGATGTTGATCACGTTACTAAGTGAATAGAAGATAACCCAACTAGTAGTGCTGATCACAACACCTCTATCAGGATGCTTAAATAAGTTATTTTCCCTAGATTTGGAGTCCCTAGATATCTAATGACTGATGGTGGTTCACATTTCATTCATGGTGTTTTCCGTAAAACGCTTGCTAAGTACGATGTCAATCATAGAATTTCTTCTCCCTGTCATCCTCATTCCATTGGTCAAGTAGAGCTAAGTAATAGAGAGATTAAACTAATTCTGGAAAAGACTGTTAACAGGTCTAGAAAGAATTGGTCTAAGAAGCTTGATGATGCACTGTGGGCTTATAGAACTGCTTATAATAATCCCATGGGCATGTCTCCGTACAAAATGGTTTACGGTAAAGCATGTCATTTACCTCTTGAGCTAGAGCATAAGGCTTATTGGCAATCAAAGAGCTCAACTTTGATTTTAAACTTGCTGGTGAGAAGAGGTTATTTGATATTAGCTCGCTTGATGAATGGAGAGCTCAGGCATATGAAAATGCCAAGTTGTTTAAAGAAAAGGTTAAGAGGTGGCATGATAAAAGGATACAAAAACGTGAGTTCAATGTAGGTGATTATGTCTTGCTATATAATTCTTGTTTAAGATTCTTTTGCAGGCAAGCTTCTCTCTAAATGGGAAGGTCCTTAAATTGTTGAGGAAGTATATCGTTCCGGTGCCATCAAGATCAAGAACACGGAAGGTAATTTTCCGAGAGTGGTAAATGGGCAAAGAATCAAGCATTATATCTCTGGTACTCCCATAAATGTTGAAAGCAATATTATCAATACCATAACTCCGGAGGAGTACATAAGGGATATTTATCAGCCTGTTTCAGACTCCGAAACGGAAGAGACAGATCTAGATCGCTATGGCGTCCCCAAAAGCCCCGAAGGACAAGTTCTTCGAGAAGGTCATCAATCCCTACCTCGCGGGAGTGCTGCAACACCCTCAATCTATCCAGATGTGTGAGGGGGTGTTGCACATCCGTGATGTTGAGGTGGCCCAGAAGACCGGAAGCGTGGAGGCGAGGCTCAAAGCAATGGAGCAAAAAGTCTTCAAATGCCAAGGAATGGTGGAACGCGGACTCCACGCCAACCACATGATGATCACGGAGTTCACCAAAAAGCACAAGATTGATGACAATGACATCGGGAAGCACCTCTCCAGGCTCTATGACAGAATTAATCACCTCCAAGCCCAGATCTATGACCTGCAGAACCAAAACAGTGAGTATGAGCATAGATTTAAATCAATACGGTTGGCTGTAGATTTGAGGATTTTGGAGACTCGATCATCTTTCCATGATGGAGCACCTATGCCTTGGAAGACGGAGGATCAAACCCAGGTTGCAACAACTCCACCACCATCACCTTCAAAGGAAGACAACTAAGCACGGGTATGGGCAATCCCCTTGGCTTGTGCCAAGCTTGGGGGAGTTGCCCCGGTATCGTATCACCATCACATCTTTTGCCTTTACCTTTTCTTAGTTCAATCCTTTTTGGTTTTATCTTTCTTTAGTAGAATAAAGTTCTTAGTGTTTTAGGCTTGAGTTTTGCTTTGTGTCAACCCCGATGTATTCGAGTTCGTGAGTCATATAATAAAGAGTGTTTTAGTTAAGGGCCTTGCTTCATGCCATGATCTGAAAGAAAAGAATGATAAAAGAACAGAAGCATGAAAGATCATGTAATGATCTTATGGGAAGTGATGGCTTCACATATAAAAAGACTGTTGATTGAAACTTGTTGTGGGTGGACAAACGTAGATCTTGGTCATTGCTGCAATTAATAGGAAGTAATAAGGAAAGAGAGGTTCACATATAAATATATCATCTTTGGCACCATCTATGACTGTGAACACTCACTAAACTATTGCATGCTTAGAAGTAGATGTTGGATAAGGAAGACAACACAATGAATTGTGTTTGCTTGGTTCCGAACAATGATTATATGACTAGAGATCCCTTAGCATGTGACGATTGTTTCCACCTCATATCAGCCAAAACTTCCGCACTAAGTATAGATACTACTTGTGCATCCATAAACCTTCAACCTAGTTTTGCCATGAGAGTCCACCAAACCTACCTATGGATTGAAGAAAATCCTTCAAGTAAGTTGTCATCGGTGCAAGCAATAAGAATTGCTCCCTAAATATGTATGATCTATTAGTGTGTGGAAAATAAGCTTTGTACGGACCTGTGATGAGGAAGACATAAAAGCGACATACTGCATAATAAAGTTCTTTATCACAGGAGGCAATATAAAGTGACGTTCCTTCACACTAAGAGGACACACATCCAAACCTCAAAATCGCATGACAACCTCTGCTTCCCTCTACAAAGCGCCTATCTTGTACCTTTACTTTTTGCCCTTGAAAGAGTCATGGTGATCTACACCAATTCCTTATTTTGCCTTTATCTTGGCTAACGTCTTATGCTAGGGAAAGATCTGTATTCATATGTCAACTTGGAAGTAAGTACTCATGAATTATTATTGTTGACATTACCCTTGAGGTAAGTAGTTGGGAGGCAAAACTATAAGCCCCTATCTTTCTCTATGTCCAACTGAAACTTTGATCTCATGAGTACCACGTGAGTTGTAGCAATTGTAGAAGACAAAAGGATGGTTGAGTATGTGGTTTGATACATCTCAAACGTATCTATAATTTTTGATGGTTTCATGCTGTTATCTTGTCATCTTTGGATGTTTTATGTACCTTTTATATATTTTTTGGGACTAACTTATTAATTCAGTGCCAAGTGCGAGTTCCTGTTTTTTCTGTGTTTTTGAATCTTTTCAGATCTGATTTTGGAACGGAGTCCAAACGGAATAAAATCCCCGAAATAAATTTTTCCCGAACGGAAGAAGATCAGGGGACTTGAGGGCCAAGGCAGGAGAGCCACACGGGGCCCACAAGCCTTGTAGCCGCCACCAGGGGGGCGACGGCTACCAGGCTTGTGGCCTCCCTGGCGCCCCCCTGGCCTAGCTCCTTCGCCTATATATTCCCTAAAATACAGAAAAATAGGGGAATCCATGAAAACACTTTTCTGCCGCCGCAAGCTTCCGTTTCCGCGAGATCTCATCTCGAGACCCTTCCCGGTGCCCTGCCGGAGGGGACTTTAGAGTTGGAGGGCTTCTACATCAACATCATCGCCCCTCCAATGACTCGTGAGAAGTTCACTTCAGACCTACGGGTCCGTAGTTAGTAGCTAGATGGCTTCTTCTCTCTCTTGGATCTTCAATACAAAGTTCTCCATGATCTTCCTTGAGATCTATCCTATGTAATCCTCTTTGGCGGTGTGTTTGTCGAGATCCGATGAATTGTGGATTTGTGATCAGATTATCTATGATATATATTTGAGTCTTTGCTGATTTCTTATATGCATGATTTGATATCCTTGTAAGTTTCTCCGAGTCTTGGGTTTTGTTTGGACAACTAGATCTATGATTCTTGCAATGGGAGAAGTGCTTGGTTTTGGGTTCATACCGTGTGGTGACCTTTCCGAGTGACAGAAGGGTCAGCAAGGCATGCATCATGTTGTTGCCATCAAGGGTAACAAGATGGGCTTTTATCGTAGATATGAGATTGTCCATCTACATCATGTCATCTTGCTTAAGGCGTTACTCTGTTCTCATGAACTTAATACATTAGATGCATGCTGGATAGCTGTCGACGTGTGGAGTAATAGTAGTAGATGCAGAAAGTATCGGTCTACTTGTTTTGGACGTGATGCCTATAGATATAATCATTGCCGTAGATAACGTCACGACTTTGCGTGGTTCTATCAATTGCTCGACAGTAATTCATTCACCCACCGTCTACTTGCTTTCATGAGAGAAGCCACTAGTGAACACTACGGCCCCCGGGCCTATTCACACCTATCATTTCCACTTTCGCTTTTACTTTGCTTTGTTTCTTTTTTGCTTCCAGTTCTCACTTGGCAAACAATCTATAAGGGATTGACAACCCCTTCATAGCGTTGGGTGCAAGCTCTTTGTGTTTGTGCAGGTACTAGTGATAATCCTTCACTGGATCGATACCTTGGTTCTCAAAACTGAGGGAAATACTTACCGGTGCTGTGCTACATCACCCTTTCCGCTTTGAGGGAACACCAACGCAAGGCTCCAAGGCCACAGGGGAATCCTTTGCATATTTGCCAAGGAAATCCCTAAAGGCGTAGCCGTAGCACAAGGATTCTTGGTGCCGTTGCTGAGGAGTATCAAGACAAGAATAGTCTCCTGTTAGCACGCTTGTTTCTGGCGCCGTTGGAAGGTCTTTTGTTGCAGTAGCAGAAGTATTTCTGGCGCCGTTGCCGGGGAAGGAGAGATCTATCCAAGTAGGTCTCACAAACTCATCTCTTGCATTTACCTTTTTTTGCCAGTTCCCTCTCGTTTTCCTCTCCCCCACTTCACATTTGCCGTTTTCTTTTGCCTTTCCCCTTTTGCCGTTTTCATTTGCCTTTCTTCTTTGCCGTTTTCTTTTGCCTTTTGCCTTTTTACCGTTTTCCTTTGCCGGTTTTCTTGCTTGCTCTTAGGCTTGTTCGTGAGAGATCTTTCCTCATGGCCAAACCAAATTATTTCAGAAGGTTGGAAGAGATTGAAACTAGTGTCAAAGGTTTCATGTCCTCTCTGTTTGACCAAAATAGTTACTTCCGTAGGGAATTAAAGGAGCAAAATTCTTTTATGGCCTGTTTGGATAAGGAAGTTGATGATATGGCTAAAGAATTCCTTGCACTAAATTCTCAGCTTGCTCACCTTGAAAAATTGGTGGGCCAAATTTCTAGCAAGCAGGCTACCTTAGTCAATAAGATGGCGGCTAAACCTGAAATTTGTGATGCAGATCACGAAGATCTTAAAGTGCTTGGTGTGACTCCACTTGAATCTTTGTTTTCGCGTGTCAAACCTATTGATGAAGGGGCTGGATATGAATCCACTTTGGTTGAAAGACGCCCCAATGATTCGGAGTCCACCTATCTTGACGATAAAGGTGTGGAGAGTGGAGTAGAAGAAATCAAAATTTTGGGTAGTAATGAAACTCCCACTTTGGATTTCAAGGAATTCAATTATGATAGTTGCTCCTTGTTTGAATGCATTTCTTTGATGCAACCCATTGCAAACTCTCCACATGCTTATAGCCAAAGCAAAGCCTTTACTGCGCATATCGTAGATGCTATGATGAAATCTCTTGAAGAGAAGCTCGAACTAGAAGTCTCTATACCTAGAAAACTTCATGACGAGTGGGAACCTACTATCAAAATCAAGATAAAAAACTATGAATGCAATGCTTTGTGTGATTTGGGTGCTAGTGTTTCCGCGATTCCAAAGTCTTTATGTGATATTCTTGGTTTTCATGAGATTGAAGAGTGTTCTCTTAATTTGCATCTTGCAAATTCTACTATCAGGAAACCCATGGGAAGGATCTATGATGTTCTTATTGTTGCAAATAAGAACTATGTACCCGTGGATTTCATTGTACTTGACATAGATTGCAATCCTTCATGTCCCATTATTCTTGGTAGACCTTTCCTAAGGACTATTGGTGCTATCATCGATATGAAGGAAGGGAATATTAGATTTCAATTTCCTCTAAAGAAGGGCATGGAGCACTTTCCTAGAAAGAAAATAAGATTGCCTTATGAATCTATGATGAGGGCTACTTATGGTTTGAGCACCAAAGATGACTATACGTGATTTCATCACCTTTTGCCTAGCTAAGGGCGTTAAACAATAGCGCTTGTTGGGAGGCAACCCAACGAATCTATCCTTTTTTTTCTTTTCTGTTTTCTGTTTTCCACACTTTCGTAATTCTATTATGATTGTGTTTTTTGTGTTTCTTTTTGTGTTTGTGCCGAGCAAAACCGTTATGATTAGTCTTGGGGATGATCGTTTGGTCATGCTGGAAAAGACAGAACCTTTCGGCTCATGAAAAAAATTTCATTTTTTCTGTAAGAGATTTTGAGTTGATTCTTTTAGCTGGTGATTGCTACGCAAATTCATTAGACTGTCGTAATGTTTCAGAATTTTGGAAGTACCATAAGTATACGAAGTATACAGATTTCTACAGACTGGTCTGCTGTTAACAGATTCTGTTTTTGTTGAGTTGGTTGCTTATTTTGATGAAACTATGGATAGTATCGGGGGGTATTAGCCATGGAAGATTGAAAATACAGGAACCCAACATCAACATAAGTAGAATTTATGTTTGCTACAGTGCCTAAGGAAGTGGTGGTTTGCTTTCTTATACTAATGTTATCACGAGGTTCTCTTTAAGTTTCGTGTTGTGAAGTTTTCAAGTTTTGGGTGAAGTTCTTATGGACAAAGATATAAAGAGTGGCAAGATCTCAAGCTTGGGGATGCCCAAGGCACCCCAAGTTGATTCAAGTATGCCAAAAAAGCCTAAGCTTGGGGATGCCCCGGGAAGGCATCCCCTCTTTCGTCTTCAATCCATCGGTAACGTTACTTGGGGCTATATTTTTATTCACCACACGTTATGTGTTTTGCTTGGAGCGTCTTGTATCGTAGGAGTCTTTTATTTTTGTTGTGTCACAATCTTCCTTGCTGCACACCTAGAGAGAGATACATGCACTCACCATGATTTTGTCGAGCTTCACTTATATCGTTTGGTTAGACAATTCAGCTCACATGTGCTTCACTTATATCTTTTGAGCTAGTTGATTTTGCTCTATGTGCTTCACTTCTATCTTTTAGAGCACGGAAGCGCGTGGCTTGGTAGTTGATCTATGCGATGAAAGTAGTCTCAAAAGGGGTAGTTATCCAAAGGGATATGAAAACTTCTACCTTCATGTGCATTGAGTAGTTGGAGAAGTTTGATTCATCTCAATTAGTTTTGAGTTGTGGTTGTGGTAATATCGAAGTTATACTAGTAAGGTGTTGTGGATCTAGAAATACTTGTGTTGAAGTTAGTGATTCCCGTAGCATGCACGTATGGTGAACCGCTATGTGATGAAGTCTGAGCATGATTAGTCTATTGATTGTCATCCTTTGTGTGGCGGTCGGGATCGCGCGATGGTTTATACCTACCAACCCTTCCCCTAGGAGTATGCGTTGAATGCTTTGTTTAGATTACTACTAATTTTTTTGCAACAAGTATATGAGTTCTTCATGACTAATGTTGAGTCCATGGTTTATATGCACTTTCACCTTCCACCATCACTATCTTCTTAGTGCCGTGCAACTTTCGCCGGTGCACAAAACCCACCATTAGCCTCCATCAAAACAGCCACCATACCTACCTACTATGGCTTTTTCAAAGTCATTCCGAGATATATTGCCATGCAACTACCACCATGACATGTGACACCATGTCTACATTGCCATTGCATGATCGTAAGATAGCTAGCATGATGTTTCCATTAATGTCTATGCCATGCTAGATCATTGTCACGGTACACTACCGAAGGCATTCCATATAGAGTCATCGTTGCTCTAAGTTTTGAGTTGTAAGTGTGATGATCATAATTGATGGAGCATTGTCCCATGTGAGGAAATAAAAGAGGCCAGCAAAGCCCATATACAAAAAGAGGCCAAAGATGCCCAACAAAAAAAGAGAGGCCAAAGATCCCACCAAAAAAATGAGAGAAAAAGAGAGAAGGGACAATGCTACTATCCCTCCACACTTGTGCTTATTAAGCACCATGATCTTCATGATTGAGAGTCTCTCGTTTTGGCAACATCATATAACTAGTGGGAAATTTTCATTTTCTAACTTGGCTTGTTGGTACGTCTCCATCGTATCTACTTTTCCAAACTCTTTTGCCCTTGTTTTGGACTCTAATTTGCATGATTTGAATGGAACTAACATGGACTGACGCTGTTTTCAGCAGAATTGCCTTGGTTTTATTTTTGTGCAGAAATCAAAGTTCTCCAAACGTCCTGAAAATCTACGGGGAGCAGTTTTGGAAAATAAGAAAAATATCCGCGCCAAGTTCCACCTGAGGGGGTGGGCTAGTGGGCCACAAGCCCTCGCTCCGCCACGACCCCCCTGGTGGCGGTGGGCAGGCTTGTGGGGCCCACACGGCTCTGCCACCCCCAACCTCAGGTCTATAAGTTCACTTTCGTCCCAGAAAAAAAATAAAAAGAGAAGTTTTCATCGCGTTTGCGATACGGAGGCGCCGCCACAACCTGTTCTTCATCCGGAGGGTAGATCTGGAGTCCGTCTTGGGCTCCGGAGAGGGGAAATCGTCGCCATCATCATCATCAACCTTCTTCCCTCTCCAATTCCATGAAGCTCTTCGTCGTTCGTGAGTAATCTATTCGTAGGCTCGCTGGGCGGTGATGAGTAGGATGAGATCTATCATGTAATCGAGTTAGTTTTGATGGAGATTGATCCCTAGTATCTACTATGTTCTGAGATTGATGTTGCTACTGCTTTTCCATGCTTAATGCTTGTCACTAGGACCCGAGTGCCATGATTTCAGATCTGAAATTATTATGTTGTCACCAATATATGTGTGTTTTAGATCCGATCTTGCAAGTTGTAGTTACCTACTATGTGTTATGATCCGGCAAATCCGGAGTGACAATAACCGGAACCACTCCTGGTGATGACCATAGTTTGAGGAGTTCATGTGTTCACCAAGTGCTAATGCGTTGGTCCGGTTCTTTATTTAAAGGAGAACCTTAATATCCCGTAGTTTCCTTTTGGACCCCGCTGCCACGGGAGGGATGGACAATAGATGTCATGCAAGTTCTTTTCCCTAAGCACGTATGACGACACAGAATGCATGCCTACATCACATTGACGAACGGGAGCTAGCCACATATCTCTCCGTGTTATAACTGTTGCATGATGAATATCATCCAAACAAATCACCGACCCATTGCCTACGAGTTTGTCCTACTGCTGTTACTTGTCTTGCTCTGCTGCTGTTACTACTGTTGCTACTGATGTTACTTGTCTTGCTCTGCTGCTACTGTTGCTACTACTGTCGCTTGCTACTGTTGCTACTTGCTACTGCTGTCACTACTGCTTTTCCTTGTCGCTGCTATTGCTTGTCACACCGCTGCTACCTGCTACAATTTTGGTTCGCTGGTCATTGACGGGAACTGACAATTTCCGTTAACGAGGCAACTTGGCGCCATTGATACAATCGTTAGGAATAGTCTGCCGTCAACATATCGTTTCTGACACCGTTGTTATCATACTACTTTGCTACTGATACTTTGCTTGCAGATACTAATCTTTCAGGTGTGGTTGAATCTGACATATTCAGCTGCTAATACTTGAGAGTATCCTCTCACCTCCTATAGGCGTACCACAAATTTGGGTTGAATACTCTACCCTCGAAAACTGCTACATACCATGCGCTTTTGGGCCGTCAACAACATTCTTCTAGTTTCGATTGCCGGAGAGTGCTAGCAGAATTCTTCTCGTGCCATTGCAAGGGAAAGAACAGTTGACATCAAGCATTTTTCTGGCTCCGTTGCCGGGGAGGTATTTCTATATTCTCTGAGTCACTTGGGATTTATATCTGCTGATCACTATGAAGAACCTGAAGGATCCGAAGACCAAAGTCTTGCCCTCAACTACGAGGGGAGGTTAGGAATTGCCATCTAGCTCTGCACTTGATTCACCTTCAGTTATGAGTAAGTTTGCAACATCACCTCCTGCTAGAAATCTTGATATGTCGCCTGTGCTTGATGATGCTTATGATGCTACTGCTAGAGATGCTATGCTTGATACTATGCCTGATGATACTATGCTTGATACTATGCCTGATGCTATGCTTGATACTGCTAGAGATGCTATGCTTGATACTGCTAGAGATGCTATGCTTGATACTACTTTGCCTGATGATGTTAGAGATGCTATTTTGCCTGATGATGCTATGCTTGATACTGCTAGAGATACCACTTTGCCTGATGTTCCACTAGGGGTATTCCTTGATGCTCATATTGCTAGAGTTAATATCAATGCTTGTGATACTTGTGAAACTACCGATACTATTGAGATAGAACCTGCTTTTGCTCCTGCTAGATCTAGCTCTCCTAGATATGAATTGCCTGATATACCTGAGGGTTATGTTATGGAGGGAGAGATAGCTGAGGATTTTCTTGCGTGTAAGGATGCCTATGACGCTGAGAAATTACTTCTCAAGTGGAAGGAAAAATCTCGGGAAGCTAGGATGAAATATGACCCGAAGTTTGCCACTTCACCTATCTTTATCACCGACAAGGATTATGAATTCTCTGTCGACCCTGAGATAATCTCTCTAGTCAAATCTGATCCTTTTCACGGTTATGAGTCTGAGACGGTCGTAGCCCATCTTGCCAAACTACACGACGTAGCCACCCTTTTCACTAACGAGGAGAAGATCCGCCACTACTATATCCTTAAGGTGTTTCCTTTCTCTCTAAACGATGGCGCTAAAGCTTGGTTCACCTCTCTTGCTCCTGGATGTGTGAGTAGTCCCCAGGAGATGGTCTATTACTTCTGTGAGAAATATTTCCTTGCCCATAAGAAGCAAGCTGCCTTGCAGGAAATATACAACTTTGCTCAACTGCAAGAAGAGAGTCTTCCACAAGCTTGGGGGAGGCTCGTCTAGCTACAAAATGCTTTGCCTGATCACCCTCTTAAGAAGAATGAGATAATTGATATCCTCTATAACGGACTTACCGATGCCTCTACAGACCACCTAGATAGTTGTGCCGGTTGTGTTTTTAGGGAACGAACCGTAGAACAAGCTGAGACTCTATTGAATAACATCTTGATCAACGATAATGCTTGGACTATTCCCGAACCACCTCCTAAGCCAACTCCTAAGAAAAGAGGTATTCTATTCCTCAGTCCCGAAGATATGCAAGAAGCCAAGAAATCTATGCAAGAGAAAGGCATTAGATCTGAAGATGTCAAAAATCTACCACCTATCGGAGAGATCCATGGTCTCGATAACCCGATACAGGTAGTGGAAGTAAATTCTCTGCGTAGGTTTGATGAGAGTGATATTCGTTTTGATAAACCTGCTATCCTATGCTTTGATGAATTTGACAACTTTGTTGCCAAACAACAGAGTTTCAATGATTATGTTAGCAGACACTTGGAACAAAGTACTCGTATGCTTAGCCATTTAAGTGCTTGTGTAGACAGAAATGTCAATGAGCTGAAGCTTCTGAGTAAACATGCCTCTATGATTACTACTCAGGTAGAACAAGTACTTAAAGCTCAGAATGACCTGCTCAATGAATTAAATGACAACTCTGTCAGAGTCATTACTAGAGGAGGCAAAATGACTCAGGAACCTTTGTATCCTGAAGGTCATCCTAAGAGAATTGATCAAGATTCTCAAGGAATCAATGCTGATACACCCAGTCATCCTAAGGAGAAGAAGAAGGATGATAGAAACCTACACGCCAGTTCACCAAATACTGTCACACCTGAAGAACCTAATGATATTTCTGCGTCTGATGCAGACCTGGTGATGAACATGAACCTGGTGACAATATGGACACTGCTGTTCATAATAATGCTCAACCTAGCAATGATGAGGATGTGGAGATTGAACCTACGGTTAATCCTGATAACCCACAACCTAAGAGATACGAAAAGAATGACTTCACTGCGAGGAAGCATGGTAAAGAAAGAGAGCCATGGGTTCCGAGACCTATGCCCTTTCCTCCTAAGCCATCCAAGAAAAAGGATGATGAGGATTTTGAGCGCTTCGTTGAGATGATAAGACCCATCTTTCTGCAGATGCAGTTAACTGATATGCTCAAGATGTCTCCGTATGCCAAGTACATGAAAGATATCGTGACTAATAAACGGAAGATACCAGATCTTGAGATCTCCACCATGCTTGCCAATAACACTTTTAAAGGTGGAACTCCTAAGAAACTTGGTGATCCCGGAGTGCCCACTATACCTTGCTCCATTAAAGGAAACTACGTAAGAACTGCCTTATGTGACCTTGGAGCCGGTGTTAGTGTTATGTCGCTCTCTCTTTATCGTATACTTGAGTTGGATAAGTTGACACCCACTGAAATTTCTCTGCAAATGGCCGACAAATCAACTGCTTTCCCTATCGGCATTTGCGAGGATGTGCCTGTTTGTGGTTTGAAAGTGCGTTATATCGACTAGAGGGGGGGTGAATAGGAGATTATTAGAATTTCATCACTGAGGAAATTCCTTTTGAGGAAATTCCTCACTGATGACTAACTTACAGCGGAAACAATTAAGGATCAGTCGTGCAATCGTTCACAACAGCAGTATTGCAGAGTGAAGATTATGAAAACAGATTGCACAGTAAGCAGGCACACAGAATACAGATGATGTTTAACTCAAGTGAAGAATTTTGGGTTGAGGAAATTCAGAGAAAGTCTTCAGCAAATTCTTCAAACAGTCACAGTGAATGTCATCAACACATAATACAGAGAATGTAAAGAGTTGAGGAATTAGAACCCGATTCTTGGTGAAGACTATTGTTGATGACCCAGTTCCAACTGCTGTGACAGTTGTACATCTGGTTTGGAGCGGCTTGGTATTGAAACCAAAGGACACCCAGTCCCGGGACACACAGTCCCTACCGTACTCTCCTTGAGCTAAGGACACACAGTCCTCGCCCAACACTCGTGGTAAGTCTTCAGGGCAGACTTCCAAACCCTCACAAACTCGGTCACCCGGCGATCCACAATTGACTGCTGGATTGCTCTAGACCATGACGCCTAACCGTCTGGAGGATGCACAGTCCTCAAAGGTAAAAGGCTTCAGTCCCACACAGGAACAACTTCTTCAGTGATGCTCAATCACTAGGTTTGGTTTGTGGTTTCGGTGGGTGGTGTATTTCCTCGCTGATGATTTACTCTCGAAAGCTCTGAGGAATTTGGGTTGCTCTTATGACAAGTGTCAGTTTCTAACAGAGCAGCCAACCAGCTAGTGGTTGTGGGGGTGGCTATTTATAGCCTGGGAGCATCCCGACATGATTTGACATTAATGCCCTTAAATAATATGACCGTTGGAGTGGATAAGACCAGTGACTTGGTGTGGCTATCGAAACGGTCGGGACCCTCAACTGTGAGAGTCCTCATGTCACTCATATTCCTCACTTGAGGCTTTTGGTAGGATTTGGCTTGGGTTGAGCATCATGAGGAAATTCATTCCATAGCGTTAATTTGACCCCCTTTAACAGTACGGTGTTCCTATTCATCAAATGCGAAGAAAGTAAAACAGAAAACGTAAATCTTCATGCTTCAATTTCTTCAGAACGATTTTCTTCAGGAACCACCGATCTTCTTAATATCAATATCTTCATGAGGAATATCAATTTCATCGCAAATTCTTCGCGATTCATTTCTTCAGCTTCAGACCAATTTCTTCAACTGAAGACATATATTTTTAGGGGTCGATATTCTTCAAATATCTCAAACTCCTCAATGACTTATAGATCCTGTGTACACTTATAAACACATTAGATACTTAACCTATAAGTCTTCAAACCACCAAAATCACTGAGGGGCACTAGATGCACTTACAATCTCCCCCTTTTTGGTGGTTGATGAAAGTCTTCAATAGGGAATAAAAATGTGAAGTGTAAATACTTAATTGAGGAATTTGAAGACAAGATTCACAGAGACTCCCCCTGAAGATGTGCATACATTGAGGATTTTGCTTTTATAGCATATGCACATTGATGATTTATATCATGGAGATCTCCCCCTGAATCTTGTAAATTATGCATACATATAACATATCATATGAAGAAAATGAAGATGCATGATGGTAAATGGTATCTGACGAATTCCAGCATGCGTGCATTAAAACTTGAGGAATAAGCATGCGAAGAAAAATGTTCAAAAAGCGTCAGAGTACCATCGGGCTTAAGTTACAACTCATTACATAAAAACTTCAGAAGATCCAAGAGTTTGTAACTTAAATATAGTTCATAAGCCCCAAAAATAACTCCCGTTTGAAGACTAACTCTCAAGTTTCTCCCCCTTTGTCATCAAGTGACAAAAAGGGACAAACTGAGGACTAACGCCCGTGAAGACTTCATTTCTTGGCGGTTGATGAAGATCCTTGGCGCTTCTTGGGTGTAGTATTCTTCCTTGGGCCTGTTGCGGTGTCGAGCTGTTCCTCATCAGATTCGGCGGTGCGGAAGGACGAGAAGGAGCTGTCTTCAAGATCTGGCACTGGAATAGGCCTGGACTTTTTCTTGGGAGGCCACGACCAGTCAAAGTCCTGCTCAAAGTTCAATTCTTCAAGCTCAGTCTGGGTCTTCAGATGGGCAAGGGTAGCCTAGGTGCGATCAAAAACCTCATGCAGATAGTGATGATTAAGCTTCACACTGTTCTGTGTCTCAGTGAGGGTTTTCACAATGGCACCAAACTGGCGTTTGAACCATTTGTGGTTGTGATCCACCTTCTGATGAAGACTGAGAAGAAGCTCTCTGGTGTTTAGCACGCGAGGAGGAACTGGGCTTGGTGGACGAGTCTCAGTATCGTCCCATGAGGAATATGCATCTGGCTCTTTAAATTGACCATCAAGAGGCCTGCTTCCTTCATCAATTACAGACTTTCCTTTTCCCTCGATGGGCTCGAAAGTCTTCTTATTGACCCGGATAGGAGGCATATAACCAACATGGTTCTGGAAATCTGCGTGAAAGTTGATGCCAGTCCTTGTCCTGAGGAATCTCATGATCCATGGTGCATAAATTTTGTGATCATATGGGCACATTGCATTGTCAGCCAAAGTACTCAAGAAGAAATCATGGATATTCATGGGGATACCGTGAATGATGTTGAAGAGGATATTCTTCATGAGGCCGACGACATCTTCGTCATCATCATGGCCTTTGATTGGCGCTAGCACACTGCAGAGAATGCGGTAGACAGATCGGGGTGTGTACTTGAGCTCATGGACGAGGAATGTGGTTCTTGAGGGTTTTCCTGCAGCCAAAGGCTTCATGAGGACTTCCATCATTCCATTTGGCAGCTCACGCTCACCATAAAGCTTCACTGCCCCTTCTGAAGGAATTGGTACGGGCAGTTCTCTGAGGAGTTCAGACGCTGGAGCCTTGTAGTGAGTATTTTGGGTCATCCAGTCGAACACCCAAGTGTTGATGTCATCAACATTGCCCGAGATGTGCAGAGTTGAATAGAACTGAAGAATTAGCTCACTATTCCAATCTGATATGTCGGAGCACATAGGGAGCAAACCTGCATCATGTAGTACACTGAGGACTGGTTCCATGCAGGAATCTCTTAAAGTTCATCATGAGGAATGTGCCTGTGCTGGAATATCTTGTTGCGGCCACAGAGCACAGAAGCATAGTAGTTCATCTGAGTCCTTGTCCAAAACTTCAGATGCCTCATTTGAGGCTTGTCATAAGGATTCTCTCCGATGAAATACATGCGTTCGTCAAAGAAATTCTCTTTCTGAAACTTTGGCCGCTTTGAGAATGGCAGGCGCTGAACTGGATTGAGATTGTGCTGAGGAATGGGAGGGGAAACAACCATGGCAGTCTCTGGGTTGAGCACAATGAATTCATTGTCAGGGGCGGGAACATTTTCTTCAGCAGTTTCCTCAGGTTGAGGAATTTCTTGCTCAGGCTGAGCATCAGGCTGAGGAATTTCTTCTTTCTTCTCAGCTTGAGGAGTTTGGTCAGCCTGTTCAGTGGGAGGAGCCTGCTCAGACTGGACATTTTCTTCAACTTGATTTTCATCAGCTGACTTTGTGGCAGAAGCAGATTCATCAGTTGCTGCAGCTGAAGCTTCAGTAGTCTCTTTCTGAGGAATATGAGGTTGAGGACTGTCATCAATTTGTATTTCCTCATCAGTATGCTCCTCAGAGGCAGCATCCTTCATTTCCTCATCTGCCCTTGTAGTGTGGTCACCAAGGACGACCATTTCATATGAGGGTGCAACATTAAGAGGCACCGGGTCCAGAGGGGCAGATTCTTCAGTTTCCTTGAGGCGTTTTGCCTCAATCTTTTCTTCTGCTAAGGAAGCTTTTCTCTTCTTTGCTTACTTCTCAGCAGCTCTTGTCTTTTTCGCGTCTGATGCAGACGGGATTAATTTCTTCACCTTTGAAGTTTTTGGTGAAGGTGTTTTGTCAACAGATTCTTCAGCTGGCAGTGAGGAACCAGCTGGAACAGAGTCACCAGCCTGCTTTGATGAAGCAGCTGGATCAGGAGCAGTTTCATCAGGGGTTGCAGATTCATCAGGAGCGGTCTCGGTGATGATTTCTTCAATAGCCGGCTCATCAGCACGGCGCTCTTGGTGTTGTTCCTCAGCTTGAGGAATTTCCTCCTCATCAGGAGATGCATCTTCTGGCTGTTCAACCAGGGGCTGAGGAGTCGGTGCTAGTGGGGGGTGACGTTTGTTGTAGTCATCAACATCACTAGTGGCTAGCTTGATGAAATTGCGTTTGATGCTTGTGCGGTCTGACAGTTTCTCACACTTGTCAGTCAAGACTTGCAGCTCTGCCTGGGTGGACACCAATGCTTCAGGCGTCAGTTTGAGAACATTTTGCCTGAGGAATTTCTCCTTTCTGGCCTTTGCAATCTTTGCCTGCTTGGCCTTCTGTTACTTCCACTTGGCTTCGTTTATGAAGGTAGCCACCATGTGGCTGACACCAGGAGGAAGTTTTAAATCATCAATGTGTGTGTTTGGGTCTTCATACCACACATTGATGAAGTCGAGGAGGACCTTAGGGTCCATCGCCAGAGGAATAGCACTGCCTGATGCTTGTGCTACCCTTTCTTGCTTGTTCCTGATGATGGCTTCCAGAGTTTCATCATCATATTCATCACTTCCCTCTGATGCAGATGGGACTGTGATGATTTTGCTGGGGCTGGGTAGAGGTGCAGGTTCAGTTGTTGTCAAAGTCTTCAAAAGGGGTGTTGAAGACTTAGTCTCCGAGCTTGTTGCAGCTGGGAGTGAGGAGCTAGAGCTGGCAGTTGTATTCTTCACGACTTTCTTCTGTACTGGCTTTGGAGGTGGAGCTGAGGACTTTGGTGTAGATGCGATTGGTGCTGAGGGTTTTGGCGCTGATGGTTTTGGTGTTGACGGTTTTGGAACCGAGGGTTTTGGAGCTGAGGGTTTGGTGACAGAAGTCTGTGCAAACTTCTCTTGGGGTTTTGAAGCTTTTGGCTTTGTTGGCACAGACTTTGGTTGAGGAATCTCGGAGCCTGAGGTTTCTGCTGCTGAGGAATGAGCAGCACCGGAGGCAGCAGCTGAGGATTCATGAAATTTCTTCACTGCTGTTTCTGCTTGCTTCTTGAGCTTGGCCACATGCCTTTCTTTTTCATCTCGGTAGTCATCAAGTGTCATAAGACTTGAGGGATGAGCTACTTGATGATCCTCAAGTGGGGCCCTTCTGCCAGGGGGCTTCAAAGCGAATTTCTTCGCATATTTTGGAGTCACAAACCTGTACTCCTTCCACTCCTTTGCCCATCTGCGTTCAATTTTCTGCAGCCTAATCTTTCTTTTAGGCATAGTCTCAGGTTCATCATCAGGCGTGGAATAGTCCAGGTATATGTCATCAGGAATATCAACAGCTGTGTTCTGCTCCAGTTTCTTTCCTCCCTTCTGTTTCCTTTCTTCCTCCATTTTCTTCAGACGAGGAACTTTCTGAGGATTTTGAACTCTTGAGGATTCTGATGAGCCTTGAAGAGTTTCTTCCAGAAACGCTGCAAATGAGCTAATGTGATGAGAACCGAGAGATTCATCAGCTGACATGTGTGTACCTGTGAACAGAGTATAGTTGCGAGGAATTTGGAGAGGTCATATGCGTTCTCAGATTTGAAGAAAATGGAAAAGTTTGACAGTTTGAGGAATATAACCAGTGGTTGAGGAATTTGCTTAAGCATTCTGTTCTTGGGTTCCAGAGTTGTACAGATCCGAAAATTCGCACAATTGAGGAATCTCGTGAAAATCTTAGATGCTTAGCTAGTTCATCAATGATTGTGGTGATGGATAGTGTTTGAGGAATCATGTGCGCATCGTATCTTGAGGAAAAACAGATTTCACATGGGAGAGGTAAAATTTCAGATCTAATCTGTTGTAAAAATGGGATATAATTACCCTGGAAGGTGCGAACGAAGAACACAAAAAGGTGGTGTTGGAGAGGTTCTTCGTTCAAGTGTCCAATGCACCCTAACTTGGCAGCAGAGGACGTCTGCGGCGGCGGCGGACGTAGATGTTCCGACTCCGGCGTGATCCTGGCGGCGAGAAGGTTGAGGCAGTGAAGCTCTTCCTTGCCGGCGACAAGACTACCAGCGGTGGCGCTAGGGTTCGGTGTGCTGTGGAAGGAGAGCGATGAGGCGAAGAAGATGATACAGAGGGGGATAAGGACATATTTATAGCCCGAAAGTTACTGTTTGGCGTGAAAGTTTCGGACCGAATAGCCCTTGCCTCTACGTCTCCACAGGACACGTGTAGCTCCCGTACGATGCGGTGGAGATAGTGGAGATCGTGGCTATCCAATCGTGGGAAGTGGGGGTTCAGTTACTGTTCCTTTGATGAAAACAATTTTTCGAAGATTTGAGGATTTTCGTTACAAAATCATCAGCTGACAAGGATGCAATAAGGATTTTGAACAAAGTTTCAAGTAGAACGCATATGAAGAATTGAATAGATTGGATAAGTATAGCATAGAGGGAAAATAGGGTCCGATCACATTCACTTAGCAGAAACATCAACTTGAAGAAATAGCAATAAGTGAATGCTGTTGAGGACTAGAAATCACAGTCTACCTAGGCAAATGAAAGTCATCAAGTGTTTTTGAAGATTTTGCAATAGATCATCACAATGAAGAACAATTGTTTTGAAGAAAAATGTATTGTGAGGAATTTGATCATTTGAAGAAAATCAACTTGAGGAATTTCACACTGGGCGGTGGCGTTGCCCACCATATAAGAATGTTGATTACAGACGCCGCGTACAATTGTCGTAGGGCCCTGAGAATCAATTTTTTCGTTAATTTCTTCACATTCAGAGTGACTTTCTTCATTGGTTGAAGAAAATCGTTTCATCATGTGTTGCACATCTAAGTCATCAACTTTGCATAAGTGTTAGGATGTGTGCATGTTTTTACAAAACATTTGAAGACTCTAAGATATTTAGCTCACACCGCAACTTGCAAAACCTTTTCTCATCCAAGGGCTTAGTGAAGATATCAGCCAGTTGATCATCAGTCTTCACATGGTCGATGAGGATATTGCCCTTGAGGACATGATCCCGAAGAAAATGATGACGAATCTGGATGTGCTTGGTCTTCGAGTGCTGTACTGGGTTGTAGGCAATCTTGATAGCACTCTCATTGTCACAGTAGAGAGGCACATTCTTCATGTTGATGCCGTAGTCCTTGAGGGTTTGCTTCATCCATAGTAATTGAGCACAGCAAGAACCAGCAGCAATGTACTCAGCTTCGGCAGTGGAGAGTGATACGCAGTTCTGCTTCTTTGAGGACCAGCAAACCAGTGATCTTCCCAGGAAATGGCATGTGCCAGAAGTTGACTTGCGATCCACACGGTCACCAGCATAGTCTGAATCAGAATACCCTACCAGATGAAGATTGGAGCCCTTGGGATACCATAATCCTAGTGTTGGTGTGTGAGCTAGGTATCGAAGAATATGTTTCACAGCCTTATGGTGTGATTCCTTCGGTTTTGCTTGAAAACGTGCACACATGCAAACGCTAAGCATTATGTCTGGCCTAGATGCACATAGATACAATAAAGAGCCAATCATAGAATGGTATACCTGCTGATCGAAATCTTTACCATTTTCATCAGTGCCGAGGTGACCGTTGGTAGGCATTGGAGTCTTGGCACCTTTGCATTCATGGATGTCGAATTTCCTTAGAACATCCTTGAGGTATTTCTCCTATGATATGAAGATTCCATTGCTTTGTTGACGAATTTGAAGACCTAAGAAGAATTTCAGCTCCCCCATCATAGACATCTGATATTCTTCACTCATCATATAGGCAAATTCATCACTGTATCTTTTGTCAGTACAGCCAAATATGATATCATCAACATATATTTGACATACAAACAGTTCATTATCATAAGATTTTGTGAAAAGAGTTGGATCGAGTGAACCAGGTTTGAAGCCTTTCTTCATGAGGAATTCCTTCAATGTATCATACCATGCCCGAGGGGCTTGCTTGAGGTCATACAGAGCCTTTTTGAGTCTAAAGACTTTGTCTGGATTCTTTGGATCCTCAAAACCTGGGGGCTGAGCAACATATACTTCTTCCTCAAGCTTACCATTGAGGAATGCACTTTTCACATCCATTTGATATAAGATGATGTTATGATGATTAGCATAAGCAAGTAGGATTCAAATAGCTTCAAGTCTAGCAACAGGTGCAAAAGTTTCATCGAAATCTATTCCTTCAACCTGGGTGTAGCCTTGGGCTACAAGTCGTGCCTTGTTCCTCACCACTTGACCGTCCTCATCTTGCTTGTTTCGGAAAATCCACTTGGTGCCGATTATGTTATGCTTGCGAGGATCTGGTCGTTTGACGAGCTCCCATACGTCATTCAGCTTGAATTGAAGAAGTTCGTCTTGCATGGCTTGGATCCACTCCGGTTCCAGAAAAGCCTCAGCTACTTTTGAGGGTTCTGTGATAGATACAAAAGGAAAATGCCCACAAAAGTTAACTAAGTGTGAAGCTTTTGAGCGAGTGAGAGGACCTGGTGCGTTGATGTCGTTGAGGATTTTGTCAAGTTCTACTTCATTTGCAATCCTTAGATGAGCTGGTTGAGGATTTTGTGTGGGCTGAGGAAGTGGTGCTGTTGCAATTTCCTCAGGAGCATCTTCTTGACTTTCATCAGTGATAGGGATTGTTTCTTCACCAATTTCCTCAGTGGGAACAATGTCTTCAGTAGGCTTAAGCTTTATTGCTTCCTCAGGAGACAACTTATCTGGATCAGAAGGCAATTGCTCTCTTTGCGAGCCATTAGTTTCATCGAACCGCACATCTACAGTCTCAAGAACTTTGTTGTGATAGTTGTTGAAGACTCTGTAGGTGTGCGAGTCCTTTCCATAACCGAGCATAAAACCTTCATGTGCCTTAGGTGCAAATTTTGAGCTATGATGAGGATCTTTAATCCAGCATTTTGCACCGAAGACTTTGAAATAACTTACATTGGGTTTCTTGTCAGTGAGGAGTTCATATGAGGTTTTCTTGAGGAATTTGTGAAGATATACCCTGTTGATGATATGCCATGCAGTGTTGATTGCTTCAGAACAGAAGCGACGAGGCGTCTGATATTCTTCAAGCATAGTTCTTGCCATTTCAACCAGAGTCCTCTTCTTTCTTTCGATGACACCATTCTGCTGAGGAGTATAAGGAGCAGACAATTCGTGAGTAATACCAAGTTCATCAAGATAATCATCAAGACCAGTGTTTTTGAACTCGGTTCCATTATCACTCCTTATATGTTTGATCTTGATGCCAAAGTTCGTCGAGGCCCTTGAAGAAAATCGTTTGAAGATTTCCTGCACTTCAGTTTTATACACTATGATATGCACCCAAGTGTATCTGGAATAATCATCAACTATGACAAAGCCATATAGAGATGCTGCATTGGTTAGTGTTGCATAGTGTGTAGGTCCAAATAAATCCATATGAAGCAATTCAAATGGACGTGTAGTGGTCATGATGGTTTTGGAGGGATGCTTGGATCTGGTCATTTTCCCAGATTCACAAGCACCGCAGAGATGATCCTTGAGGAATTTGACTGATTCGATGCCAATGACATGCTTCTTCTTTGCAAGTGTGTGCAAATTCCTCATGCCTGCATGACCTAGTCTTCTGTGCCACAGCCATCCTTCTGAGGTTTTTGCTAGTAAGCAAGTGGCTGGTTGAGGACCTGTAGAGAAGTCAACAATGTACAAATCCCCTCTTCTTACACCTTCGAAGACTTTGGATCTGTCAGATTCCATGATGACTACACATCTATATCTACCAAAGATAACAATCATATCAAGATCACAAAGCATCGAGACTGACATGAGGTTAAAACCAAGGGATTCAACAAGCATCACTTTGTCCATATGCCTATCCTTGGAAATAGCTACTTTGCCAAGTCCCAATACCTTGCTTTTACCTTTATCAGCATATGTGATTTGCTTCAGAGGTGATGGAGTTAGTGGCATATTCATCAGTAGGCTTTTATCACCAGTCATGTGATGTGTGCAGCCACTATCGAGAACCCACTCAGTATTTTTGGGTTTGTCATCCTGCAGATGAATTAGTACAGCTTACCATCTCATATGCTTCAAATTTGAAGAATATGATACTAATTTCATCATAACAGAAATGTAAGGACGTGTGAAATATTTATATTTCATCAATCATTAGCTTGCGTCCTATCAAGCATTTCCTCAGGTCTCCAGCAAATTCTTCAGATGATGATATTCATCTGGAGACCTGACCTGCAGAAGTGATTAGTTTGATTTCTTCACCACCCACATCTGAAGGGGTGGCAAAGCGTTCATCATCCTGCGAGCACCATATGAGAAAGGTGGCATTGAAGCTAATGCACTTCTCTTGACAGTAGGGGGGTTAAAGTACTCATATGAGTATGCAGAGAACTGGTTTGAGGATTTATGAACATAATGACTTGAAGAATAGAGCTCATAATCATATTCCTTGTAGTTTCCCTGCATGTTAGACGCATAAGCACGGGTATGAGCATAGTTTTGACCAGTTGAGGATTTTGATCCTCTTGAAGACTTTGGTCCTCCTGAGGAATTTGATCTAGGATTCAGATTCTTCAGAGGTGATGTCATGAGGACATTTACTTGAAGATTTTCAAGACAACTTTTGGGAACCCAGATTTTCCTCAGAGGAGGGCCATTCCTGCAGTTAGTTCCAACATATCGAGCAAATACTTCACCAGATTGATCTTTGAACAGTTTATAGTTGGAATCAAATGACTCATCCGAGGAATAGGATAATTCACATGAGAAGCCAGTTAGATTAGATGGATCAAAAGGAGGCCCAGTAGCAGCAACCCATGAGGTTTTGGGATACTGCTCAGGTTTCCAATAAGATCCATCAGCATTCAATTTCCTCTCAAAGGCAATTCCTTCTTTCCTCGGGTTCCTGTTCAAGATCTGCTTTTTGAGCACATCACAAAGGATTTGATGTCCTTTGAGGCTTTTGTACATGCCTGTTACGTACAATTCCTTCAACCCTGCATTTTCATCAGTGACATTTGTGTTTTCCTCAAGTGAGGAAATAGACACAACAGGTGCAGTTGAAGTATTTGTAGCAGTGGTAGCATTTGAAGATTCTGGTGAAGAATTTGCAGTTTCACGATCAATGCATTTAAGACATGGAGGAATAAATTCAACTTGACTAGCGCTGATCTGTTGAGCTAGTAATGAATCATTTTCCATACGAAGATCATCATAAGACATCCTCAGCTTCTCAAGATCAAGCTTCCTTTGAAGAAATTCATAGGAAAGCTTCTCATGATCAGTGAGAGTGTATCATAACGATCCTGAAGAATATCAAATCTAGACTGAAGATTTTTCATGTCATCAGCGAGGATTTGATTAAGATTCATTTCATCATTCAACAGATGATCACTTTTGTCTAGCAGTTTTTGAAGCTTTTCCAGAGCAGTTTGTTGTTCAGTGGCAATGATGGCAAGTTTACTGTAACTGGGTTTTTTGTAATCATCATGTTCACAGTCACTTGAATCAGATGAGGAGGCATTATGTGATACCTTTGAACCTTTTTCCATGAAGCAGTAGGTTGGAGCGAAGTCATCAGCATAGTCATCAGTATGGATGGTGCACTCATTTTCTTCAAGATTGAAGATTGACTTGCTGACGAAATTGGTTGCTAGTGCAAGACTAGCCTGTCCGGATTCTGAATCTTCTCCAGAGCCTTCTTCATCATCACATTCTTCTGATTCTGCCTCGGAATCCATTTCCTTGCCAATAAGTGCCCGAGCCTTCCTGAAGCTAGTCTTCTTGTGTGAAGAGGACTTTGAAGATGAGGATTTTGAAGATTTCTTCTTCTTCTTTGAGTCATCAGAACTGTCATCCTTGTATTTCTTCTTCTTTGATTCCTTTCCCCAGCGAGGACAATCAGCAATGTAATGACCTGATTTCTTGCACTTGTGACAGGTCCGTTTCTTGTAGTCCTTAGATGCAGATTCTGATTTCCTCATGTCTCTTCTTGATGATTTACCGAACTGGCCTCGTCGTGTAAATCTCTGGAATTTCCTCACAAGCATTGCAAGTTCCTGACCAAATTCTTCAGGGTCACAACTGCTGTCATCTGTGTCTTCTTCTTCAGATGAGGAAATTGCTCTTGCCTTCAGTGCACGTGGTCTGGAATAGCTTTGTCCATATAGATCTCTCTTTTCTTCTAGCTGGAATTCATGAGTATTTAGCCTTTCAAGGATATCAGCAGGATCTAGCATCTTGTAGTCTGGTCTTTCTAGGATCATCAGAACTAAAGTGTCAAATGAAGAATCCAAAGATCTCAGCAGTTTCTTCACAACTTCGTGATCAGTGATGTCTCAAGCTCCCAGTGCTTGCAGTTCATTTGATATGTCAGTGAGGCGGTCAAAGGTGTCTTGGCAGCTTTCATTGTCATGTCTCTTGAAGCGATTGAAGAGATTGCGAAGAATATCAACACGAGAGTCGCGTTGGGTTGATACTCCTTCATTTACCTTGCACAGTCTCTCCCAGATCAGTGTTGCAGAGCCTAAGGCACTTACTCTTCCAAACTGGCCAGGGCTCAGATGACCACAGATGATGTTCTTCGCTTGAGAATCGAGTTGCTTGAATTTCTTCACATCAGCTGCAGTGACACTAGCAGAAATGATGGGGACACCATTTTCCACAATATACCAGAGATCATTGTCTATAGCTTGTAGATGCATTTGCATTTTGTTCTTCCAGAAGGGAAAATTCTTTCCCTCGTAGGTAGGACATGCTGCAGTCACCTTAAACATGCCTGCAGTCGGCATAACTAAAACTCCAGGTGGTTAAACCAAAATCACACAGAACAAGGGAGTACCTTGCTCTGATACCAATTGAAAGTGCGTTATATCGACTAGAGGGGGGGTGAATAGGAGATTTTTAGAATTTCATCACTGAGGAAATTCCTTTTGAGGAAATTCCTCACTGATGACTAACTTACAACGGAAACAGTTAAGGATCAGTCGTGCAATCGTTCACAACAGCAGTATTGCAGAGTGAAGATTATGAAAACAGATTGCACAGTAAGCAGGCACGCAGAATACAGATGATGTTTAACTCAAGTGAAGAATTTGGGGTTGAGGAAATTCAGAGAAAGTCTTCAGCAAATTCTTCAAACAGTCACAGTGAATGTCATCAACACATAATACAGAGAATGTAAAGAGTTGAGGAATTAGAACCCGATTCTTGGTGAAGACTGTTGTTGATGACCCAGTTCCAACTGCTGTGACAGTTGTACATCTGGTTTGGAGCGGCTTGGTATTGAAACCAAAGGACACCTAGTCCCGGGACACACAGTCCCTACCGTACTCTCCTTGAGCTAAGGACACACAGTCCTCGCCCAACACTCGTGGTAAGTCTTCAGGGCATACTTCCAAACCCTCACAAACTCGGCCACCCGACGATCCACAATTGACTGCTGGATTGCTCTAGACCATGACGCCTAACCGTCTGAAGGATGCACAGTCCTCAAAGGTAAAAGGCTTCAGTCCCACACAGGAACAACTTCTTCAGTGATGCTCAATCACTAGGTTTGGTTTGTGGTTTCGGTGGGTGGTGTATTTCCTCACTGATGATTTACTCTCGAAAGCTCTGAGGAATTTGGGTTGCTCTTATGACAAGTGTCAGTTTCTAACGGAGCAGCCAACCAGCTAGTGGTTGTGGGGGGTGGCTATTTATAGCCTGGGAGCATCCCGACATGATTTGACATTAATGCCCTTAAATAATATGACCGTTGGAGTGGATAAGACCAGTGACTTGGCGTGGCTATCGAAACGGTCGGGACCCTCAACTGTGAGAGTCCTCATGTCACTCATATTCCTCACTTGAGGCTTTTGGTAGGATTTGGCTTGGGTTGAGCATCATGAGGAAATTCATTCCATAGCGTTACTTTGACCCCCTTTAACAGTACGGTGTTCCTATTCATCAAATGCGAAGAAAGTAAAACAGAAAACGTAAATCTTCATCCTTCAATTTCTTCAGAACGATTTTCTTCAGGAACCACCGATCTTCTTAATATCAATATCTTCATGAGGAATATCAATTTCATCGGAAATTCTTCGTGATTCATTTCTTCAGCTTCAGACCAATTTCTTCAACTGAAGACATATATTTTTAGGGTCGATATTCTTCAAATATCTCAAACTCCTCAATGACTTATAGATCCTGTGTACACTTATAAACACATTAGATACTTAACCTATAAGTCTTCAAACCACCAAAATCACTGAGGGGCACTAGATGCACTTACATGGTTGCTAACACCACTATCTTAACAAACTTTGTTATCTTGGATATTCCCGAGGACGATGCCATGGCTGTCATCCTCGTAAGACCCCTTTTAAACACTGCAGGGGCTGTTATAGATTGCAACAAAGGCAATGTCACTTTCCATTCAACGGTAATGAGCACACAGTGCACTTTCCGAAGAAACGATGTCAAGTACATTGCATCAATGCTATCAAAAAGACTTCATCGATTCTTATTGGGAGCTTTGAATGCCCTATTCCTCGTGTCAAGATGAAGTTTGATTTGCTTGTTGGGGAGATACATATCCCCATTGAGGTGACTTAGTGGCTATTCGAAAATTCTCCGTTCTCTCTTGCGATTCGAGAAGGTTTTGTCATAAGGACTTGATCAATCCCACTGACGGATTTCTTTCGATGACCATGAAACGGATGAATCAAAGAGTCACATACCTCTGTTTTGAGCTTTCCTTTTCTTTTGCTTAGAAGAAAAATGATAGAATTAGTTTAGTTTTTCCCTGTTTTTTGTTTTAGCGTCCCGGAGAAAAATACCTCGAAAATAAAAGTTCTCCGATGGTCGCGAAAATTTAGTATGATTTTTTCTGGCATTTTTGAAAATTACTGGGCCTGAGAGCTGGCCTGGGGGCCAGACCAGTGGGCTACAAGCCCTGCCACCGCCACCTACCCCCCTAGTGGCGGAGTGCAAGCTTGTGGGGCCCATAGGGACCCCCTCCACTCATTCCAGCTCCCAGCCACTTCTTCCACCTCCAGAAAAAATTGTTTCGCAGCTCAAACCCGTGTTCTTGCTCATTTGCTGTGATTTTCGATCTCCTTGCTCAAAGCACCATTCTCCGAACCGTTTTGGGGAAATTACTCCTTGGTAAGTGACTCCTCCATTGGTCCAATTAGTTTTTTCTCTAGTGCTTTATCCTTCGCAAATTCTTGCTACCTTGGTGACCCTGTTCTTGAGCTAGAAATGTTGATTTTAGCTGGTCCCAAGTAGTTTTAGTGCGTGATACGGTCTCTAGGCACTAGTAGGAGTAGTTGCTACAAGTTGGGTTAATCCTTATTCACTTTTCTTTGGAAGTCTCTAAAAATTTCAGAATTTTTCAGAGCTAGAAAAAGGAAAAGATGAGGAGGTTCTTGAGAGGCTCTTCAAGCCGTAACCCCAAGGAGGATGAGAATAACCACCCCAAGTACGTAGTCCCTCGAGTCACAGAAGTTCGAGCGTGCGAGTGGCCAAGTGATGAATTTTTGCGCGCCGCCGGACTTTATGAAGACTTTTATTACTTGGTGGAGAACGCAGGTCTGACTGCGTTCGTTGAAGATAAGTGCTCACGATACCTCCTCCTCACCAATATTTTTGTTCAAAGCTTCAACTTTTATCCGAGGAAGAATCCTCCCATGGCTGAGTTCATGATATACGATGTTCCCTAGTGCCTGACGCTGCAGGATTTTTGCAATGTATGCAAATTACCTTACGTTGGGGATATTCGTGACCCTCGTCCACGGGACTTGGAGGATTTCATTGGTTCTATTGCTGTTGGAGAGGAGAGAGGAGTGTCTCGCGCTAGAATTGCTAGCATACATTTTCCTGTGCTTCGGTACTTCTCATTATTTGTGGGAAAATGTTTGATTGGCCCTGGGGAGGCTGGATCACTTAGTTCTCCAGACCTTGCGGTTCTGCGCAAAGGCCTTTATAACGATAAGACTTATAGCTTCGGTGCTATAGTAGCTCAACGGTTGAACCTGAACCGTTCTAAAGGTGTTGTCTATGGAGGTATCTATGCTACCCGTCTTGCCAGACACTTTGAGATACCCATTAGACTGGGAGAGGAAGGAGAGATGCTTCTCCCTGAGAAATATCTGGATTATGACAGCATGGTTCGCCATGATTTTCTGGATAGAGATGCTAGTAGACGGATGATTTATAACTTGTTATTTAGTCAGGGTACTCGAGAGACTATTAATTTTCCTGCTCCTTCTTTGTTCGATCTTCATGCAGGCAGGTACACTATTATGCCCTCGGACATCTACGCATATTGGGGCTTGGCCCAACCACAGGCGCCCGTGCCCGAGCCGCCAGTCGAATACCAGACGCCAGTTTATCAGTGGGAGCCAGAGGAGCTCACACAGCAGTGGCATCCACAGTCTGCTCCGGAGTATCCTGGAGCTGGTTATTTCCCACCATGGGAGTAGACCAAGCTAGGCCAAAAGCCTAAGCTTGGGGGAGTACGTGTTCTCACCGACTTTACATTCATGCTTATGCTTTCACTTTGTTAGCCGGTTTTTACAGTTTGCCACTGTATTATCCATGCTAGTTTATTTTTGTTTTTTTTGTTTTCTTGTTTTGTGTCCTTTTGAGAAAACCCAAAAAGATTTTTCTTTCTTCTTTTGCTTGTTGGGAGCTTTCCCGTGTAAATAGTTTTCTTTTTCTTTGTGTCAAGGTAGAAGATATTGGTTACAATGTTTAGTGGTTCTTACATGCTTACCTGTTTAGCTTTCAAAAGAGCCATATTACTTTGTCTTCTCCTTTGTGTTTTCCTGCAGATTCAGCTTAGTCCAATGCGCTTATTATCGTTCACATCGTTCGATCGTGCAAATGAAAGGCAATAATGATGATATATGATGAAGTGACTGAGACTAAAAAGCTGGAATGAACTCTATCTATTTTTTTTTTGTAAATATGACTAGCTTATCGACCTAGATTTAGCTTTGTTGTGAGAGAACTATGTTTGCAATGAGAACTTAGAGATCATAGTTTTTGATGCCATGCTTATTTAGCTCAGAGCTTATAATGGTTTGTCTTGAATGCCAACATAGATTTTGAGATGACTATGATGTAGTATGATCGGATGGTATTCTCCTTTCAATGTTTCAAGTGGCTTGACTTGGCGCATGTTCATGCATGTAGTTGAAACAAAATCAACATAGCCTCTATGATGTTCGTGTTCATGGTGATTTATATCCTGTTCATGCTTGCATTCAATGTTAGTCAAACTCATTGCATCTTGATGATTGTTGTCGCTCTCTAGTTGGTCGCTTCCCAGTCTTTTGCTAGCCTTCACTTGTACTAAGCGGAAAACTGCTTGTGCATCCACTTCCATAAACCCAAAAGTTTTTCCATGAGAGTCCACCATACCTACCTATTTGCGGTATCTACCTGCCGTTCCAAGTAAATTTGCATGTGCCACTCTCTAAACCTTCAAGAAATAATATGTTTTGCATGCCCGAACCGCTCATGTGGTGACAGGGGGCTATTGGTATCTTCCATGTTAGGAGTGTTATCCTCGACATGTGTTTATTCACTGTCATTCACGAGAAAGGGGCCGGTAATTGGAATGCCCAGTTCCATGCTTAAATCGAAAACATAACTGTAAAACATGACTCCCCCTGGATTGTTGTTAGTATGTACGGTACCCGAGGATTCGGCTAGCCGTGGAGTGTGATTGATTGGTGGTGGGGGAGTTAAAACATTACTTTTCTGTTTGGGAACCGCCTATAGCATGAGTAGCATGGAAGATATTGAGAACTCTTGGTCATTGCGTTTACAACGAAAGCATGCCACCCAAAATTATTATCTCTGTTTTCAAAGCTTGAGCTCTGGCACCTCTGCAAATCAATGCTTCGCTCTGCGAAGGGCCTGTCTATTTATTTTCCTGTTGAGTCATCCTCCTCTTTTATAAGCACCAATTAGAGAGCACCTCTGTCATTTTTATGCTTTGCTTTTGATTGATATTGAGTATGACTATGACTGGATCTTCGTTGCTATGAATTACAATGTTTAGTCAACCCTTGATCTTTGAAAGTGCTCTGCATTTATGTTTTGCGGTCTCAGAAAGAGCTAGCGAGATACCACCTATTCATATTGCTTCATGCTTGTTTTGATTGAAGTGTTGGTATTTGAAACTCATTATTATTTGCTCGTTAGCTGATTATGCCATTGATATTAGCTTACCGTTAGACCTTTGAATCATTTGCTTATGTGGTTAACTTGTGATCTTGCTGAAATTCTGGTTATGAGTTAGACATAGTTGCAACAATAAGACCAAACAGAGTTTGTCAAAGTTTTTCTTTCTCTCTCAGTTTGTCAACTGAGTTGCTTGAGTGCAAGCAAGGTTTTAAGCTTGGGGAGTTGATACGTCTCCATCATATCTACTTTTCCAAACTCTTTTGCCCTTGTTTTGGACTCTAATTTGCATGATTTGAATGGAACTAACCTGGACTAACGCTGTTTTCAGCAGAATTGCCTTGGTGTTATTTTTGTGTAGAAATCAAAGTTCTCCAAATGTCCTGAAAATTTACGGAGATCATTTATGGAAAATATGAACAATATCTGCGCCAAGTTCCACCTGAGGGGGTGGGCTAGTGGGCCACAAGCCCTCGCTCCCCCACCACCCCCTGGTGGCGGTGGGCAGGCTTGTGGGGCCCAAACGGCTCTGCCGCCCCCAACCTGAGGTGTATAAGTTCACTTTCGTCCCAGAAAAAATAAAAAGAGAAGTTTTTGTCGCGTTTGCGATACGGAGGCGCCGCCACAACCTGTTCTTCATCTGGAGGGCAGATCTGGAGTCCGTCTTGGGCTCCGTAGAGGGGAAATCGTCGCCATCATCATCATCATCCTTCTTCCCTCTCCAATTCCATGAAGCTCTTCGTGGTTCGTGAGTAATCTATTCGTAGGCTCGCTGGGCGGTAATGAGTAGGATGAGATATATCATGTAATCGAGTTAGTTTTGATGGGGATTGATCCCTAGTATCCACTATGTTGTGAGATTGATGTTGATACTACTTTGCCATGCTTAATGCTTGTCAATAGGGCCCGAGTGCCATGATTTCAGATCTGAAATTATTATATTGTCACCAATATATGTGTGTTTTAGATCTGATCTTGTAAGTTGTAGTTACCTACTACGTGTTATGACCCGGCAACCCCGGAGTGACAATAACCGGAACCAGTCCCGGCGATGACCATAGTTTGAGGATTTCATGTATTCACCAAGTGCTAATGCATTGGTCCGGTTCTTTATTAAAAGGAGAACCTTAATATCCCGCAGTTTCCTTTTGGACCGCACTGCCACGGGAGGGATGGACAATAGATGTCATGCAAGTTCTTTTCCCTAAGCACGTATGACGACACACGGAATGCATGCCTACATCACATTGACAAACGGGAGCTAGCCACATATCTCTCCGTGTTATAACTGTTGCATGATGAATATCGTCCAAACAAATCACCGACCCATTGCCTATGAGTTTGTCCTACTGCTGTTACTTGTCTTGTTCTATTGCTGTTACTACTGCTGCTACTGATGTTACTTGTCTTGCTCTGCTGCTACTGTTGCTACTACTTTCGCTTGCTATTGTTGCTACTTGCTACTACTATCACTACTACTTTTCCTTGCCGCTGCTATTGCTCGTTACACTGCTGCTACGTGCTACAATTTTGTTTCGCTAGTCGTTGACGGGAACTGACAACTTCCGTCAACGAGGCAACTTGGCGCCATTGATACAATCGTTAGGAATAGTCTGCCGTCAACAGATCATTTCTGACACCGTTGTTATCATACTACTTTGCTACTGATACTTTGCTTGCAGATACTAATCTTTCAGGTGTGGTTGAATCTGACATATTCAGCTGCTAATACTCGAGAGTATCCTCTCACCTCCTATAGGCGTACCAACTAATTTGGGTTGAATACTCTACCCTCGAAAACGGCTACGATCCCATGCGCTTGTGGGTCGTCAACAACATTCTTCTAGTTTCGATTGCCGGAGAGTGCTAGCAGCATTCTTCTGGTGTTGTTGCAAGGGAAGAACAGTTGACATCACTTGTATATTCCAATGATAGGCTTCCTCAAATTTTCCTTAGGGCTTCGTGAGCAAGCAAGTTGGATGCACACCCGCTAGTTTTCTTTAAGAGCTTTCACATACTCTTAGCTCTAGTGCATCATTTGTATGGCAATCCCTACTCATTCACATTGATATCTATTGATGAGCATCTCCATAGCTCATTGATATGCCTAGTTAATGTGACCATCTTCTCCTTGTTTGTCTTGCAACCTCCACCACACTCCACACCACTTATAGTGCTAAAACCATGGCTCACGCTCATGTATTGCGTGAGAGTTGAAAAGGTTTGAGAAAGTAAAGGTGTGAAAACTATTACTTGGCCAATACCGGGGTTGTGCATGATTTAAATTCGTTGTGCAATGATGATAGAGCATAGCCAGACTATATGATTTTGTAGGGATAACTTCCTTTTGGCCTTGTTATTTTGAAAGTTCATGATTACCTTGCTAGTTTGCTTGAAGTATTATTGTTTCCACGTCAATAGCAAACTATTGTTTTGAATCTAACGGATCTGAAAATTCACGTCACATAAGAGGAGTTACAAAGGACATCTATGCTAGGTAGCATGAAAGCATCACAAATTCATTCTTTATCACTTCCCTACTCGAGGACGAGCAGGAGTTAAGCTTGGGGATGCTTGATACATCTCAAACGTATCTATAATTTTTGATGGTTTCATGCTGTTATCTTGTCATCTTTGGATGTTTTATGTACCTTTTATATCTTCTTTGGGACTAACTTATTAATTCAATGCCAAGTGTCAGTTCCTGTTTTTTCTATGATTTTGACTCTTTTAAGATCTGATTTTGGAACGGAGTCCAAACGTAATAAAATCCCCGAAATAATTTTTGCCTGAACGAAAGAAGATTAGGGGACTTGAGGGCCAAGGGAGGAGATCCATAGGGGGGCCACAAGCCCTGTAGCCGCCACCAGGGGGGCTACTAGGCTTGTGGCCTCCCTGGCGCCCCCCTGACCTAGCTCCTTCGCCTATATATTCCCTAAAATACAGAAAAAATAGGGGAATCCATGAAAACACTTTTCCGCCGCCGCAAGCTTCCGTTTCCACGAGATCTCATCTGGAGACCCTTCCCGGTGCCCTGCCGGAGGGGACTTTGGAGTTGGAGGGCTTCTACATCAACATCATCGCCCCTCCAATGACTCGTGAGTAGTTCACTTCAGACCTACGGGTCCGTAGTTAGTAGCTAGATGGCTTCTTCTCTCTCTTGGATCTTCAATACAAAGTTTTCCATGATCTTCATGGAGATCTATCCGATGTAATCCTCTTTGGCGGTGTGTTTGTCGAGATCCAATGAATTGTGGATTTTTGATCAGATTATCTATGATATATATTTGAGTCTTTGCTGGTTTCTTATATGCATGATTTGATATCCTTGTAAGTCTCTCCGAGTCTTGGGTTTTGTTTGGCCAACTAGATCTATGATTCTTGCAATGGGAGAAGTGCTTGGTTTTGGGTTCATACCGTGTGGTGACCTTTCCCAGTGACAGAAGGGGCAGCAAGGCACGCATCATGTTGTTGGCATCAAGGGTCACAAGATGGGCTTTTATCGTAGATATGAGATTGTCCATCTACATCATGTCTTCTTGCTTAAGGCGTTACTCTGTTCTCATGAACTTAATACATTAGATGCATGCTGGATAGCGGTCGACGTATGGAGTAATAGTAGTAGATGCAGAAAGTATCGGTCTACTTGTTTTGGACGTGATGCCTATAGATATAATCATTGCCATAGATAACGTCACGACTTTGCGCGGTTCTATCAATTGCTCGACAGTAATTCGTTCACCCACCCTCTACTTGCTTTCATGAGAGAAGCCACTAGTGAACACTACGGCCCCCGGGTCTATTTACACCTATCGTTTCCACTTTCGCTTTTACTTTGCTTTATTTCTTTTTTGCTTTCAGTTATCACTTGGCAAACAATCTATAAGGTATTGACAACCCCTTCGTAGCGTTGGGTGCAAGCTCTTTGTGTTTGTGCAGGTAGTTGTGATAATCCTTCACTTGATCAATACCTTGGTCCTCAGAACTGAGGGAAATACTTACCGCCGTTGTGCTACATCACCCTTTCCGCTTCGAGGGAACACCAACGCAAGGATCCAAGGCCACGGGGGAATCCTTTGCATATTTGCCAAGGAAGTCCCTAAAGGCGTAGCCGTAGCAGAAGGATTCCTGGTGCCGTTGCTCAGGAGTATCAAGACAAGAATAGTCTCCCGTCAGCACGCTTGTTTCTGGCGCCGTTGGAAGGTCTTTTGTTGCAGTAGCATGGATTTGCTTTACAAGCTCTTATTTGGCTCTTTCCGATGTTATGATAAATTGCAATTGCTTCAATGACTAAAGGCTATTGGTTGTTAATTCTCAATAAGGTTCTTGATCCTTACTTTACTTTGTGAAGGAATTGTCACTTTAGCGTGAGAGATTATATGATGATAGTGTTGTTCTAATTATGATCATGATGCCTGTATGTCCATATCTTGTTTAGTCAATACCTCTCTCTCTAAACATGTGGGCATATTTATTGATCTCGGTTTCCGCTTGAGGACAAGCGAAGTCTAAGCTTGGGGGAGTTGATACGTCCATTTTGCATCATGCTTTTATGTTGATATTTATCGCTTTATGGGCTGTTATTACACTTCACGGTACAATACTTATGCCTTTTCTCTTTAATTTTGCAAGGTTTACATGAAGAGGGAGAATGCCGGCAGCTGGAATTTTGGCCTGAAAAAGGAGCAAGTTTGAGATACCTATTGTGTGCTACTCCAAAAGCCGTGAAAATCAACGAGGAATTATTTTGGAATTTATAAAAAATACTGGGCCGAAGAAGTACCAGAGGGGAGCCACCAGGAAGCCACAAGCGTCCTAGGCGTGGCCTACCCCCCTCGCCGCGCCTAGGGGGCTTGTGGGCTCCCTGTTGGCCCTCTGGCTCCCCTCTTTTTCTAAATGAGGGTTTTGTTCCAGAAAAAAATCAAGAAAAGGCTTTCGGGAGGAATCGCCGATGCCACGGGGCGGAACTTGAGCAGAACCAATCTAGAGCTCCGGCAGGGTCGTCCTGTCAGGGAAACTTCCCTCCCGGAGGGGGAAATCGTCGCCATCGTCACCAACACTCCTCTCATCGGAGGGGACTCATCACCATCAACATCTTCATCAGCACCATCTCATCTCCAAACCCTAGTTCATCTCGTGTAACCAATCTCCGTCTCACGACTCCGATTGGTACTTGTAAGATTGCTAGTAGTGTTAATTACTCTTTGTAGTTGATGCTAGTTGGATTACTCGGTGGAATATTATATGTTCAGACCCTTGATGCTATTCAATACCTCTCTGGTCATGAATATTATTATGCTTTGTGAGTAGTCACTTTTTTTCCCGAGGACATGGGATAAGTCATGCTATAAGTAGTCATGTGAATTTGGTATTCTTTCGATATTTTGATGCGTTGTATGTCGTTTTTCCTGTAGTAGTGTTATGTGAACGTCGACTACATAACACTTAACCATAATTTGGGCCTAGAGGAAGGCATTGGGAAGTAGTAAGTAGATGATGGGTTGCTAGAGTGACAGAAGCTTAAACCCTAGTTTATGCGTTGCTTCGTAAGGGGCTGATTTGGATCCATTAGTTTAATGCTATGGTTAGACTTTGTCTTAATTCTTCTTTCGTAGTTGCGGATGCTTGCAAGAGGGGTTAATCATAAGTGGGAGGTTTGTCCAAGTAAGGGCAGCACCCAAGCACCGGTCCACCCACATATCAAACTATCAAAGTAGCGAACGCGAATCATATGAACTTGATGAAAACTAGCTTGACAGAAATTCCCATGTGTTGGGGATATTATCTATTGATAACCCGCCCTAGTTGGGCCGGGTCACCAAGTCTGGCGATTCATCTAAGCATGGTTCGGGCCTTGGCCTGGCAAGACCGAAGGTTGTATGGCGGTTTACAACTTCCGGAAGGTTTCCAAGCTTTGGAAAGATGGCGACTTAGAGATCGTAAGAGTCACGGTTTGTAGAAAGGAAAGGACTCTTGTAAACCCTAAGGGCTCAACCTGTATATAAAGGCGAGTCCCAGGAAAGGAGAGGGCAGGTTAGAAATCATCGACTGCTAGGTCTGGCGAGTTACGCCCTCCTTGTAATCGAAACTCCATCAATACAACTCAAAGCAGGACGTAGGCTTTTACCTCCTGACGAGGGGCCGAACCTGGGTAAATCGCCGTCTCACTCCCGTTCAACCCCTTTGAGTCGCCACCAAAGTGCGATGGCTACAATACTAAGTCCTTTCACGAGGACATCCGCCGTGACAAAACCACGACAGTTGGCGCCCACTGTGGGGCCTGCGCACGGTGGAGTTGAGTTCTCAAAGGGAGCCCTACCAGGGTTTGGGAGCTACGCGATGGGGCTCATGACCCGGAGCCGCCATGGGAAGTACTACATCAACAACCTGCTATGGGGGCCCGAGGCGGATTCGATCGAATCTGGTTATAGGGTCCCCTTCGGCAAGATCAGCGTCTTCATCGGCATGATTGGATCTTCCGTGCCTGAGCCGGACATCACCACCGACATCGTCGAGCCGGCCAGGTACATCCGCCCAGTGGTGATGCCAAATCTAACTCGCCCGGTCTTTGTTGGATTCACACAGGGATCAGAGGAACCAGAACACTCAGCGACCCGGGAAACCACGCCGGTCAACACTGATGACGAATCGTCCATGGGCGATTCGGATTCAATCCAGTCTCTACATGGGGATTGTCTTGGAGGCTTGTCGCTGGCCATGGACCCCGAAGTCCTTGACCGAACCCGCCGTCAGATCGCCATTTACATGGCTGGGGCGACTCAACCCGCGCCAAACCCGGCAGGCGGGGGTGGAACTGGCGAGACATCTAGAAGCCCGGCCGCTGTCTTGCTGGAATTAGCAGCAGAAATTACAAGGCTCATGGCGACCCCCATCACGCCGGAAAACCAGGAGGCAGTAAACGTGGAATTGACAAAACTAAGAGAAGCAGTGGCGAAGGCTCAGTGGGATGCCGAGGCGGAGTCCGCCAGGATCGAGACCCGGCAAGCTCAAATTACCGTCGAGATAACTCTCTTAAATACTGACAACTGGTGGCTCGAAAGACACCAGCGTGCACCTGACGTCGTCTGTCAGCGGAGGCACCAGGGTCGCCTGCCCCTTGATCTCAACCCGACCCGCTTGTTCGATACTCCGTGAACTCCCGGGACGGGAGCCGCCCCGGGGGGAGGACCGGGTCAACCGCCTAACCCGCCGGTTCAACCAATTGTGGATCGCATCCGCCGATTCCGAACTCCTCAAGGTCACTTTTCTAACCCGGTGGGCAACGTCCTTGCTGCAACTCACCATTTGGAATCCCTTCCGATTCATGGCAATACTCCCGCCGAGATAGAGGCAAGGAACGCCATTGAGATGTTGAAGACGACGGTGGTCCAAAACGCCCAGTTCTCGCATAGACTAGATAGGCTGCATTCCACTCCCCAGGTGAGTCACACCAGGAGTCGACCGGAGGACCAGCCCGCTGTAAACAGCGGACCGCGGCTCATCCCCCAGGATAACTCGCCTGATCACCAAAATCCGCCAGGCTGGGATCTCCTGGACATCCAAGGCGCCCCAGCCCCTCTTGTCGGGAGCGGCGGACGAGTGGGGGTGCCGTGCTTGGCCCCCACCCTTCGCAACGAACGAATGCCCAAGGATTTTAAAGGACCAAGAAAGGTGCCTAACTACACCCCGGACCTTGAGCCGGCGTCGTGGGTCGAGAGTTATGAAATCGCCATGGACATGTTCGACGTAAACGAAGCAGTTTGCGCTAGATACTTCACGATGATGCTCGAAGGGACAGCGCGTACTTGGTTCAAAAAACTTACCTCCCAACTCCATCCAGACCTGGGCTTAATTGAAAGAGCGTTTCATCAAAAACTTCCGAGGAACCTGCAAACGTCCAATGACGATTGTCGATCTGCAGCACTGCGTTCAGCGCCCCGATGAGTCGGCCCACCACTGGTCATGGCGGGTCGCGGAAATTATTCATTCATCAGACGATATCACGGCGGCTCAGGCTGTGTTGATCCTCGAGCAAAATTGCCACTACGAACCTCTTGTACAGAAGTTGGGGCGACTCAAGCGAAAGGTCCAAGACATGGGGGAGAAAATGGATACCCTCACTAGATACACTGAGGCGGACGACACCAAAGATCCCGGTGAGGACGGTAAAGCTAACTCGCCAAGGAAGGGCGAGTCATCCAAAAATCATACCCGGTTCCAGGGACGTAACCGCCACAATCAGGGAGCGAATGGCAAGAGAAGGCAGAAGGAAGAATCTTCGGATTTAGTCGCCAATACCAACACCAATAACGGCAACCAACACCAGAAGAAAGGCAGGGGATACAGTGGTAAAAAGATGGGTAACTATGAAGAGTTACTCAAGGGCCCTTGCCAGCACCACGCCATGGCGGACGGACCAGCGACTCACTCCTGGGAGAACTGTTACGTGATGCGGGAGTTTTGGGCGGAGGCGATTAAAAAGGGCAAAATGGTGACCCGGACCAATGGCAAGAGCAGTTTGCTGCACCCAACCAACGTCAGAACCCCTTTGGCGTTTTTCCCGAGCCGGGGGCTCAGGGGCGCTCGCAGCCGAGCAGCGGCCAGTATCCGGTGCATCACCAGCGACGGTATAACCCACCCCGAGTTTTTCAGCAACCACCCCCATAGGGGGCTTCACAGGGCCAAGATGACAACGACGGCTTCCGGAGCAACCCCAAACAGTTAAGGAATGGGCAGTACCATGTTTTCACCACCAATACTTGCAGGCGTGATAAAAAGGTGAGTCACCGGGCGTACAGTGTGTCTGAGCCGGCACTCCCCAGGTACCTCCACTGGTCCGAGCAGACCATATCATGGAGTAGGGAGGATCATCCGCCAAGAGTTGACAATCCCGGCGACTTAGCGTTGGTCGTAGCTCCCCAAGTTGGGGGGTATACCCCGTCGAAAGTACTAATGGATGGTGGCAGCAGCATTAATATTTTGTATTTTGACACCTTCCAAAGGATGAACCTATTGGAAAAGGATTTGATGCCTTCGACCACGGTATTCCAAGGAATCGTCCCAGGCAAGTTGGCGTACCCCATAGGCCGAGTCAGACTCACAGTTGCATTTGGAACATCATATAACTACAGGAGTGAGTCGCTGATGTTTGAGGTGGTCAAGTTGAAAAGCCCCTATCATGCGCTGTTTGGGCGGCCGGCTTACCCCCGGTTCATGGATCGCCCATGCTATGTTTACCTTAAACTCAAGATGCCTGGTCCTAAGGGACCCATCATGGTTGACGGTGATAGAAGGATTGCAAGGGAATGTGAAGAAGGGGACGCGGCTTATGCGGAAGTCGCCTGCGCTGTAGAGGAGCTCAAATATCATCGGGCCAATGTTGATCCGGCTGACATGTCACCCTTAAAAAATCCAACTAAAGATGCTGAGCCGCCCCTCAAGTTCAAACCAACGGATGACACTAAAACGGTTGATTTCGTTCCTGGCGATTCATCCAAGCAGTTCACCATTGGGACGGGTCTGGATCCCAAATAGGAAAGCGCGCTCATCGAATTCATCCGTGAGAATCGGGACATCTTCGCATGGAAACCTTCTGACATGCCTGGTGTGCCGAGAGAATTCGCTGAGCACCATCTTAATGTTGACCCAAAGGCAAAACCTATCCAGCAGTATCTTCGTAGGTTTAACGAGGAACGACGCAAGGCAATCGGGGAAGAGGTTGCCCGTCTCTTGGCCGCCGGATTCATCGTAGAAGTTTTTCACCCCAAATGGTTGGCTAACCCGGTCTTGGTACTTAAAAATAATGGTACTTTCCGTATGTGCATTGATTACACGGACCTCAACAGAGCTTGTCCAAAAGATCCTTTCGCTCTTCCCCGCATCGACCAGATTATTGACTCGGTGGCGGGATGCGAACGTTTGTGCTTCTTGGACGCCTACTCTGGATATCACCAAATCAAGATGGCCGTGGAGGATCAAGAGAAAACAGCTTTTATAACCCCCTTTGGGGCTTTTTGCTATGTGTCCATGCCGTTTGGACTCAAGAGTGCAGGGGCGACTTATCAGCGCTGCATCCAGAATTGCCTCCGTAGCCAAATCGGACGTAACGTCCACGCCTATGTCGATGACATTGTGATTAAAACCCGCCGGGGGGAGACGCTACTGGAAGATCTCAAGGGAACTTTTGATAATCTGCGGGTGTATCAGATGAAGCTGAATCCCACCAAGTGTGTTTTTGGTGTTCCTGCAGGGAAATTATTGGGCTTCCTGGTGTCTGAGCGTGGCATTGAAGCTAACCCGGACAAAATCGAAGCGGTTACATCCCTTGGAAAACCAGCAAATGTTAACCAAGTCCAACGAATGGCGGGTCGCATTGCGGCTTTAAGTCATTTCATAAGCCGCCTGGGAGAAAAGGCGATTCCCCTTTATCAATTGCTAAAGAAATCTGACCATTTTGTTTGGACAGATGAAGCAGATGAAGCTTTCGAAGCCTTGAAACGGCAACTGGTCAACCCATCGGTCTTGGCCGCCCCGATTGAGAAAGAACCCATGCTTTTGTATATTGCGGCAAACTCTAAAGCAGTAAGTGTGGCGGTGGTCGTTGAAAGGAAGGAGGAAGGAAAGGAATACCCAGCGCAGCGCCCGGTGTATTTTGTTAGCGAAGTGCTAACTCTTTCCAAGCAACGGTACCCACATTGGCAGAAGTTAGTGTATGGGGTGTTTATGGCGAGTAGGAAGCTTAAACATTATTTTCAAGAACATCCCATCACGTTGGTTAGTTCCGCCCCCTCGGGAACATCATCCAGAATCGGGAGGCAATGGGGCGGATTGCCAAGTGGGCGATTGAGCTGGGGCCGCATCACGTACGATACACCCCTCGCACAGCCATCAAATCCCAGGCCTTAGTTGATTTCGTCAATGATTGGACCGAGTTGCAGGCCCCGGAAGACAGGCCTGATCTTACATACTGGACTATTTATTTTGATGGATCCACACAGTTGGAAGGCTCGGGGGCTGGTGTGGTACTGGTGTCCCCTCAAGGAGATAAATTCTGTTATGTCCTCCGACTCATGTTTTCGTGCACCAACAATGCTGCAGAATATGAAGCTTTGCTGCACGGCTTGTGACTCGCCAAGGATATGAACCTTACGCGGGTCAGATGTTTTGGCGACTCAGATCTGGTGGCTCAGCAAGTTTCACGCACTTGGGATTCTTGAGACCCCGTGATGGCGGCTTACAGAAGAGCTTTGTTCGATGTGGCGGGTCATTTTCATGGCTATCAGGTTGATCACATTGACTGGCGCCTTAACGAGGCAGCTGATGCCCTTTCACGTCTTGGTTCCCAGCGAAAGCCGGTTCCCCCCAATGTTTTCGTGGATATTTTTCATAATCCCTCCGTGAGTTTGCCATCAGAGGAGGAGTTGGCGATACCAGATCCTGAGTTTCAATTTGTGGCGGCTCTCCACGTCACGCCGGATTGGGTTCTTCCCTACCTGGCCTATCTCGCCCGGGGCGAGTTACCAACAGATGAAATTTTGGCCCGCCAAATTGTCCGGCGAAGCAAATCCATGGTGATCATCAACGGCGAATTATATAAGCGGAGTGCCTCTGGGGTTTTTCAACGATGTGTTTCCTCCGAAGAAGGATGCGTAATCTTAAATGACATTCATTCGGGAGATTGTGGGCATCACGTCGGGTCACGTTCTTTGGTTTCAAAGGCATTCCGTCATGGTTTCTTTTGGTTGACGGCTCATGCAGATGCAGAAGAGATAGTTCATCGATGCGAGGGGTGCCAGCGTTATGGACGACAGGCTCATGTGCCGGCTCAAGAATTAAGAATGAGTCCCATCACTTGGCCTTTCGCGGTCTGGGGGTTAGACATGGTTGGCCCCTTTAAAATGTCATCCAACAAGAAAACCCATTTGCTGGTGGCGGTTGATAAGTTCACCAAGTGGGTTGAGGCAGAGCCTGTTGGAACTTGCGATGCGGAGACGGCGGTCAAATTCTTGAAAAAGCTGATCTTCCGGTTTGGATATCCACACAGTATCATTACTGATAGTGGCACTAATCTGTCTCAAGGGGCGATGCAGGAGTTTTGCCGTCGAGAGCATATCCGGCTTGATGTTTCTGCGGTTGCTCACCCATAATCTAACGGGCAGGTGGAACGGGCGAATCAGGAAGTTTTACGGGGAATCAAGCCCCGACTCATGGTTCCCTTGGAAAAAACCCCGGGATGTTGGGTTGAGGAGTTGCCTTCAGTGCTATGGAGCATCCGGACCACCCCGAACCGGTCCACGGGTTTTACCCCTTTCTTTCTGGTCTATGGAGCAGAAGCTGTTCTTCCCACTGACATAAGGCATGACTCTCCTAGAGTTGCCGCTTATGTGGAACAGGACAACGAACTGGCGCGTCAAGACTCTTTGGACGCCTTAGAGGAGGCGCGTGACTTGGTTGCGGCCCGATCGGCCATTTATCAGCAGGACTTACGGCGTTATCACAGCCGCCGGGTCAAGAGCCGAACCTTTCAGGAAGGCGACTTAGTGCTTCGGCTGACACAGGATCGTGCTGGCATGCATAAGTTATCACCACCATGGGAAGGACCGTTCGTCGTCAGCAAAAATCTTCACAACGGCTCTTACTATCTGGTGGATCTCCGGCCTAACCGTCCAACCACGGAGGCTGAGTCGACTCGCCCCTGGAATATCGCCCACTTGCGGCCTTATTACACTTGAGCTTTTAAGCTCTGTATTTTGTAAGTTTTTTAGTTCTTATTATAAAGCAACAAAATTCAAACGCTTCCCGACTTGGGGGCTTCTTTTCATTGAGATCAATTTTATTACCCATTTGGCCGATGAAATTATTGTCTTGGGTGGTGCTTGAGCTTGTTTGACTCGCCCTATCCTGTCGCGACCTTATGAGCCGACGAAATTATTATCTTGGGTGGCGCTTGAGCTTGTTTGACTCGCCCTATCCTGTCGCGACCTTATGAGCCGACGAAATTATTATCTTGGGTGGCGCTTGAGCTTGTCTGACTTGCCCTATCCTGTCGCGACCTTACGAGCCGATGAAATTATTATTTTAGGTGGTGCTTGAGCTCGTTTGACTCGCCCTATCCTGTCGCGACCCTATAGGCCGACAGAGTTTCTATTTTTACCTCCCTGGCATTGCTACAAGGCTTTTCAGACTTTTTTTTCTGACTCGTCTCAAAATATTTTGGGGCGACTACTATTTGTTATCCCTTATTACTCACTGAGATGGTTTAATATATGTTTGCAAGCTTAGAACAAGTTGATGATCAAAATCACTCTAGCCATGGCGGATTAAGCATCATAAAAAGGCCTCAACGGCGGGTCAAGCATTTCAAAGCGCCTTAAGGGCGACATAAGGATTTTTTTAAAGGAGTCACAGAAGCAGTGTTGATTCCTAAAAGAGACCTATTACATGGCTCTCATGGCCAATTCAATGAAATTTTATTCTGTTGATGCCCTTGGATCAGCCTGCTGCGAGCTGTGGCCAACCTCAATCTGCAAGTCGCCCAGTACCCAGTTACACTTGGATAAAGCGGCAAATTCATCTTCATCAGTCAAAATTGATGAGAGATCCGCGTCCAAGTCAAAAGGATTCTTGGGTCGACGTGGAGTTAAGCTGGTCGTCAGAAAGGTTGGCGGGTTGACCTTCTTGTTCTTATTGTCATAGGCGGCTTTGTATTTTGATAAGTCCAGGCTTGCAGCAAGCTGAGTTGCCGCCAGACGGGAGTCCTTGACAACACGCTGGTAGTCCTCTTCGGCGAATTCTGACCCATCATCCTTGAGTTGAGGAAAGCCCACCGCTACTTCTTCTGGGTTTATCTCTGGAGCATATGCTAAACATCGACTCAGTGTAGTCAGCACTCCTTTCCGGGCGGCTGACCGAGTTAACTCGCCAATCTGGGGAGGAAGAGTGGATAGGCGGCCAAGCATCTTCTTTATTGATGTTATAGGCTCCTTGGCGCCCATCACCGCTTTCACACTCAGTACACTGCCGATATATAGTTGCTCCGTCAGCGTGTAAATCGCCTTCAGCGTCAGGACGCAATCATCTTGAAGGTTGGCGGCTCTCGGACCTGTGTAAGGGATAATGATGATCAGCGACTCAGATAAAAGTTATTTGTTTACAAAGGTCAAGAATTAGCTTTTTACCAAAGACGGCTTGCGCCATATTTGAGATATGACGTGTTAAGCCGGACAGCTCTTGTTGTACAGTATCCAACTTGGCTTCAGCTTTTTCTGCTCGCTTTGTTAAAACATCTTGGTCAGCTTGAGCCCTTTTTAAGTCGGCTTTTAGCTTTTCCATCTCAGCTAAGACCAGTTGATACTTCTCCTCCGATTTGGCCCGGGCATCCTGCTGATCAGATAAGCTTTTCTTCAAGTCGCCAAGTGTTGATTCAGTCTGGATTAGTGATTCCTGTTGAAGCATATAGTTAAGGGGCAAGTCTCAGAACTATTGCAAGCAACATCCCTGACACTTGGGGGCTAATGTATAATTTTTTCAGACAAAATTATACAGCATCAAGACCTGACTCATCTTTTTACTGATGACCCGGCCCTTGGGGGTTACTGGTCGCAAGTTTTAAAGTCATCAAGTCCCGACTCATCTTTTTACTGATGACCCGGCCCTTGGGGGTTACTGGTCGCAAGTTTTAAAGTCATCAAGACCCGGCTCATCTTTTTACTGATGACCCGGCCCTTGGGGGTTACTGGTCGGAAAAATTGAAGTCATCAAGACCCGTTTCATCTTTTTACTGATGACCCGGCCCTTGGGGGTTACTGGTCGAAAATTTCTAAGTCATCAAGACCCGGCTCATATTTTTACTGATGACCCGACCCTTGGGGGTTAATGGAGAGAATATAATATACAACAAAACGTACCTCATGTTTGTTTTTCAGCATCCGAAGCAGGCTTTTCTCCATCTCATAACTCGCCTCCAGGCGACTTGCAAAACCAGAGCAAAGTTCTTTGAATTCCAGATGTTCATATTGAGAGAGCTTAGCCTTGGAGAGTTCATACTCAGGAACAGTTGGAGCTAATGATGATACATGCTTCGATAAAACTGCTATGGCTGGTTTAGAGAAGCTAGTACCAGTGATAATTACAGCGTCCGGGTCTTCTGCTGTTGTCAATGGACTTGGCGGCTTGGGTGCATCCATTGTTTCCTTGGGAGAGCTAGGGAGATCCACTTGATCCTCAGGTTTGTCTTGGTCCCGGTTGTCTTGGATCGGCGCCGGCTTTTCGATAGGCTCCGAGATTATGATGGGAGTAGACCCGCCAGTTTTCCTTTTCTTCGCCTGTGCCCTGAAAGGAGAAGGGGGTGTGTTTAAAGGACTGAAAAATTATCAAAAGACTTACCCAGGGACACGGATCATTGGCGGAAGTGCCGACATTACTGAGTCGCCAGATGTAGGAGGAGAACTCTGCAAGAATTGTACGTTGAAGATATAAGGAGGTTACAAATGTGATCCAAAAAGACATGAAGAAGTGTCGTTAAAAGATACCTCGTTTGGCCTTTTCTTGTTCCTTGTTGGTAAATCGAACACCAGATCGCCGGAATGACTTCGGGTCTTCCGATTTGAAGTGTGTTGTGCTTTCTTCAAAAGAAAATTTGGGTCCAAACAAGCATTTGGGTGTGAGAAGGGAACTTTCCCACAAATTCGCCTGGCCGGCTTAGGTGGAGAAGGAGATGAATCGGAGGAAACAGAAATTACCTCTACGGAATCCTCCTGGCTTTCATTGTCTTCATTCTATTCAAGAGATGCAGAGGTATAAATACAAAGTTATTAGTAATGGATGGCGAGTTAAGAAAGGATAGGTTTTTACCTCCGAAGGTGTGTCGCCGACTTGGGATTCATCGGCCTCGGATGGTTCGGTCACACCAGCTTTGCCCTTGCCCTTGGATTTCTTCTTTGGAGGCAGCCTAGCTTGCTTCATGGCTGACTTTTTTGGCCTCTTGGACCAAAATTTATCACCTTTCTGAAATGGCATATTTTATAAGAGGCCATAGTTCGAATGAGACATAATAAGTAAAAGACAAAAGGCGGGTTAAAGTTGTTTACCTTGGGTGCCGGATTAATCTTGCAGAAAGGTTTGAGACCTATTTGGCCGCATTTTCCCGCGGGCTCGCCAGTCAGCTTCTTCATGATGGTGACAATATCACTTGCCGTTAGAGCCGTGTGGAAGTAGCATTGAGGATGATCTAGAGTGCCGTCGAATTCACACATTAACCCATCCCGGCAACTTAAAGGGAGGATGCGCCATTCGACCCAGCAGCGGATCAAGTCAACTCCAGTAAGGCCGTTGTTTGTTAAAGATCTTAACTCGAACAATACTGGGATAAAATCTGACTCCTCCTCTTCGGTGAGCTTGTCCGGGAGCTTGAAATTCGTTGGAAGGCGATCTTCCCTATAACCTAGAAGTTTGTTTTCACCTACAGGCGAGGTCTCTTGACATTAGAACCAAGACTCGCCCCAGCCTTTGGGGCGGCTTGGCATGGCGAGTGACAGAAATGGCCTGTCCCTGCGGCGCTGAACATTTACACCGCCGAGCTCCAGGCTGGGGCCATTGTGAAATTCTGTTTGGCGATTTAAGTGGTAGAAATACTAGAATAAGGGAACTGAGGGTTTCATCCACAAATAATCCTCACAAAACACCTGGAACTGGCATAGGTTGCTTATCGAGTTGGGCCCTAGATCTTGGAGGTGGACATTCATGAAAGCCATGGCGTCTCTGAGGAACTTCGATCCAGACGGCTTAAAACCCCGCTCAAGGTGTTCAACGAAAACAACTATTTCCCCTTCTTTGGGATTGGGGATCTCTTCTCCGAACCCGTCACTTTTGAAGACGGCGCCCATGCTACAAAGGGATAAAGTACGGGTGAATTGACACGCCAAAACATCTACTGTAAGAGGTGAAGCGATTTCATTTGACTCGCCAAGTAATTTGTCCGCTGGCTAAGGAAATTTTTTTGATCCGCCAATGAAGGCCCGGGTCAGATTGTTAGGGCGACTTACGAAACTTTGGCTACTTAAGGGAGAGGTGTTTCAAGGCATCAGAGGCATTTATCCAAAAATGGCGAAGTATGAAGACTACAAACAGTTTTCACATAACAAGCGGTAGATTATGGATCTACTGGACATATGGAAATAAACACGGAAAATGACCGGATACGGCAACCCACGGCTAAGATGGGATAATACTGTTGATTTGGTGAAGTACTACTCTAAGTGTGCAAATCGAGAGTGGACAGATAAAGGTATCAAATACATTGGTTTTCTCGTCATCGTCGCCATCAATTAATCAGGAACAAATAACAACTATTCGGGAAGCGCCAAGAACGTGGCAGTGATGAACTTCGAAAGAGAACTGGGATCTGCTCTTGAATAAACGGAAACCTAACCTGGTGGATTCGGCTGGAGATGGTCGACGGCGATGAAGTCTTCCGGATGGGCGCGAAAACCTTGGGCGGCTACGAGGTATTCGGCGCCAACGAGGTGTTCGACGACGACGAGACGGTCGATAAAGGCGAACTGCTCGGCCGCGGTGAAGTGCTTGGCGGCAACAAGGTCCTCGAGCGGCACCAAAGTTTTCGGACGACGGCGAGAATCACGGTTGGTGGCGGAGCTCTCAGAAGACGATGAGGGTTTTTCGCTGCGATAATGGGGAGAAGGGCGACAAGACTGGTAGGTGGAATGCGCCCAGTCCTCTCCCCCCACCTATTTAACAGGGCAGGCGCTGGAATCGAGGCGCCACGAGCGGGAACCACCAAAAGATAAAGATTCGCTATGATGGCGCTCCGAAAATTTTGGGATAACGATACCGAAGGATCCGTTGGGATTACGTCATTATATTTTCCGGAATTCAAGGGATAAGAAGGTACCAACGAGAAATGGTTTGGCGACTTAAGTCTTTCTGCAACAGATGGCGGGTTAAGTTCATGGCATATAAAAGAGGATGAAAAATGAATCGCCCTTAATTGAGTAAGAATATTGGCGTGAAGAAAAATTCAAGTCAATCTGGGGCCTAATGTTGGGGATATTATCTATTGATAACCCGCCCTAGTTGGGCCGGGTCACCAAGTCTGGCGATTCATCTAAGCATGGTTCGGGCCTTGGCCTGGCAAGACCGAAGGTTGTATGGCGGTTTACAACTTCCGGAAGGTTTCCAAGCTTTGGAAAGATGGCGACTTAGAGATCGTAAGAGTCACGGTTTGTAGAAAGGAAAGGACTCTTGTAAACCCTAAGGGCTCGACCTGTATATAAAGGCGAGTCCCAGGGAAGGAGAGGGCAGGTTAGAAATCATCGAGTGCTAGGTCTGGCGAGTTACGCCCTCCTTGTAATCGAAACTCCATCAATACAACTCAAAGCAGGACGTAGGCTTTTACCTCCTCACGAGGGGCCGAACCTGGGTAACTCGCCGTCTCACTCCCGTTCAACCCCTTTGAGTCGCCACCAAAGTGCGATGGCTCCAATACTAAGTCCTTTCACGAGGACATCTGCCATGACAAAACCACGACACCATGTGTCCTCGGGAGCGCTTTACCTCCTATAAGAGTTTGACCAGGCTTCTCCCTTGCTACAAAAGGGATTGGGCCACTTTGCTGCACCTTTGTTACTATTGCTACTTGCTACTTGCTACGAATCATATTTCCGCAAGATGTCAACTATTCTTCCCCTTGCAACGGCACTAGAAGAATGCTGCTAGCACTCTCCGGCAATCGAAACTAGAAGAATGTTGTTGACGGCCCACCAGCGCGTGGGATCGTAGCAGTTTTCGAGGGTAGTGTATTCGACCCAAATTTGTTGATCGCCAAAACAGGAGGTGAGAGAATACTCTCGAGTATTAGATGTTGAATTTGTCAGATTCAACCACAGCTAAAAGATTAGTATCTGCAAGCAAAGTAGTAACAGCAAAGTAGCGAGTAACGGCAGTGGCAAGGAACAAGAGTAGTGACAGTAGTAGCAAGTAGCAAAAGTAGCAACCGACAGTAGTAGCAACAGTAGCAGCAGAGCAAGACAAGTAACAGCAGCAGCAACAGTAGTAACAGCAGCAGAGCAAGACAAGTAACAGCAGCAGTAGGACAAACTCGTTGGCAATGGGTCGGTGATTTGTTTGGATGATATTGATCATGCAACAGTTATAACACAAAGATATATGTGGCTAGCTCCCGTTCGTCAATGGGATGTAGGAATTCCGTGTGTCGTCATACGTGCTTAGGGAAAAGAACTTGCATGACATCTATTGTACATCCCTCCCATGGCAGCGGAGTCCAAAAGGAAACTACAGGATATTAAGGTTCTCCTTTTAATAAAGAACCGGACCAACGCATTAGCACTTGGTGAACACATGAACTCCTCAAACTATGGTCATCACCGGGAGTGGTTCCGGTTATTGTCACTCCGGGGTTGCCGGATCATAACACATAGTAGGTAACTCTAACTTGCAAGATCGGATCTAAAACACACATATATTGGTGATAGCATAATAATTTCAGATCTGAAATCATGGCACTCGGGCCCTAGTGACAAGCATTAAACATGGCAAAGTAGTAGCAACATCAATCTCAGAACATAGTGGATACTAGGGATCAATCCCCATCAAAACTAACTCGATTACATGATAGATCTCATCCTACTCATCACCGCCCAGTGAGCCTACGAATAGATTACTCACGAACGACGAAGAGCTTCATGGAATTGGAGAGGGAAGAAGGTTGATGATGACGATTGCGACGATTTCCCCTCTCCGGAGCCCAAGACGGACTCCAGATCTGCCCTCCATATGAAGAACAGGTGGTGGCGGCGCCTCCATATCGCAAACGCGACGAAAACTTCTCTTTTTATTTTTTCTGGGACGAAAGTGAACTTATAGACCTGAGGTTGGGGGCGGCAGAGCCGTGTGGGCCCCACAAGCCTGCCCATCGCCACTAGGGGGGTGGTGGCGGATCCAGAGCTTGTGGCCCACTAGCCCACCCCCTCAGGTGGAACCTGGCGCAGATATTTTTCATGTTTTCCATAAATGATCTCCGTAAATTTTCAGGACGTTTGGAGAACTTTGATTTCTGCACAAAAATAACACCAAGGCAATTCTGCTGAAAACAGCGTCAGTCCACGTTAGTTCCATTCAAATTATGCAAATTAGAGTCCAAAACAATGGCAAAAGAGTTTGGAAAAGTAGATACGATGGAGACGTATCACCACACAACTATCTGTTACCGATAATTTCAGTGCTTGCAGAGAATACCTTGCTGAAAACCACTTGTCAGATCCTTCCGCTCCTCATTGGGTTGGACACTCGTACTTATCGAAAGGACTACAATAGATCCCCTACACTTGTGGGTCATCAGTCCCCAACACACCCAATACAATGGCAAATTGTATAGGGGCATGTGCTTGGCGAAGAGACAGTGACACAAGTGTAGTATGAATAGTAGATATAGGTTTTTGTAATCTGAAAAATATAAAAACAGCAAGGTAGCAAGTGGAAAACAGCGAGCAAAACATTGTATCAATGCTTGGTAATAAGGCCTAGGGTTCATACTTTTCACTAGTGCAATCTCTCAACAATGCTAACATAATATAATCATATGATCATCCCTCGACGTGCAACAAAGAATCACTCCAAAGTTCCTATGTAGCGGAGAACAATAAGATGAAATTGGTGTAGGTAGTAGAAACACCTCATAGTTATTCTTTCTGATCATTCTTCTGAGCTATTCCTATAAGTGTCACAAATAGCCCTAGAGTTTGTACTAGAATAACACCCATGATACATATCAATCAACCCTGATGTCACCTAGATAATCCAATGTCACATCAAGTATTAATGGGCTAATTATATGACATACATCCAACAATTTTAGATTCTTCATATTTAATCCAACACAAAGAACTTCAAGGAGCACCCCAAGATTTCTACTGGAGATGAAAACGTGCAATCAACCCATATGCATAGATTCCCAAGGTCACCGGAATCCTCAAGATGACGTCATAACATATATAAAGTGAATCACTTGAATACACCAATGTCACTATGGGTATCCACATGCAAGACATACATCAAGTGTTCTCTAACCATAATATTCAATCCAACATAACGAGATCTCAAAGAGAAAGATTCAATTGATCACAACAATAGCAAGGGACCAACACCATATGATCCAACTATATTAACAAAGCCCGTGATACATCAAGATCATGACATCTCAAGAACACGAGAGAGAGAGAGAGATTAAACATTTAGCTACTGGTACAAAACCTCAGCTTCGAGGGTGACCTACTCCCTCTCGACATGGCCTCTGTCGGGATGATGAAGATGGCCACCAGAGATGATAAACCCTCTGCTGCAGGGTACTGAAACGTCTCCAGGTTGGTTTTTCATCAATACAGAGAGTTATGGCGACGGAGCGGAAGTTCTATCTTTATTTTTGGAGTTTCTAGTGTATATAGGATTTCTCAACGTTGAAATCACGCCAAATGGAGCCACGTGGGCCCACAATCCATCACGTCGCGGCCTGTTGGCTTGTGGTCCACTCGTGGCTCCCCTCTGATGGTTTTTTGCTCCAATATTGCTTATTTCCTCGAGAAAAAATATATAAAAGTTTATGGCGGTTCCTAGAACTTTCATTCTGTGCACAAAAAACAACACCACGGTAATTCTGCTAAAAACAGCGTCTGTCTGGGTTAGTTCTAAATAAATCATATAAAGTGCATCAAAATCATATAAAAGTATTGTAAACATAGATGAATATGGCATGAATACTTCATAAATTATCGATGCGTTCGAGACATATTAGCATCCCCAAGCTTAATTCCTACTCGTCCTCGAGTAGGTAAATGATAAAAGAAATAATTTATGAAGTGTGAATGCTAGCATAGTATATAAGTTTGATCAATGATAATTCCAGTCACTTTTTCTATCATCATAACGAGCAACTTTTTCATAAAAATCATCATGGTTGAGTAGCAATTAATTCACATGTTATGGTTCAAACAATGAATTCTCTTGAAACTGAACATCATATGTTCTTAGTCATCAAACAATTTAAGTGCATCATCAAGTCTAAGTAGGAGCTCCACATACTCAATTATCATATAGTGTTCTATGGTTGCTAATACTCAAGGCGTATTTTTAGAACAAATAACATCCATCGAACACAGAGAAAGATAGGGGCTTAATGTTTTGCCTCCCAACATATTTATCATAAAGATAATTGTCAACAATAATGAACCATTATCAAATATATTTGAGTGGATATATATATGTTTGGATCTTTCCCCATCACATGGTGCTTGCCAACTAATAGACGGAGGTAGGAATAGGAAGTTGACTCAACATGAAAAGTAAATAACATGAAAGTAATTAGATTGTCCCTTTGCAGAGGGAAGCATGGATTTGAAGAGGTGCTAGAGCTCATTTTTTAAAATAGAGATGAATATGTTATTTTGAGTGGTGTGCCTTTCATTCATCGTCCCAACAGAGTTTTCAATATATTCCATGCTAATCACATTATTGGCGGTTCCCAAACAGAATTGAAATTTTACTCCCCTCCACCATTCAAACACATTCCATGGTTAGCCGTATCCATGGGTGCCTTCGAAACAATCAAGTTTCTAGGGGAGTTATTGTTTATTTATTTTTGTATTATCCAGGACTGTGAATACTTTTTACCAGCCTCTCTTGTGCACTGACAAGTGAATAAACACTCATCTTGAGAATAACTCGCTTAGGATGGAAGATAATGACTGCCTCGTTGCTCCATGAGCGGTACGAGCACACAAAACAGATGTTTATTTGAATGTTTAGAGGTGGAACATGCAAATTTACTTGGAATGGCAGTGAAATACAATATATGGGTAGGTATGGTGGACTCTCATGGAACAAACTTGTATCAAGGATTTGGATGCACAAGTAGTATTTCTACTTAGTACAAAGTTTTGGCTAGCAAAAGATTCTAAACAAGCACCACATGTTGGAGGATCCATAACAATATAGATTTTATGCAAGTATACCCAAACATAACCATTACGTTGTCTTCCTTGTCCAACTTCAACTATTTGATCAAGTTTGGAAATAATTAATGGGTATTTGCAATCACAGGATATGACCAAGATAATATATTTATATGTGAAAGTTCCCTTTCTTGGACAAATCATTCAGGAATTGCTTGTACGAGTAATATTGTGATTGTCAAACTTCTATATATTTTTACTTTATAAAACTAGATGTGAAGGTACTACTAAGCACGAAGCACATTGATAATTTCATATTTATGATATTTCAGTCATTCACAATTTACTCTTAGGATATAAGTGAAGCACAAGAGCAAACATCAAACTACTCTCAAAAGATATAAGTGAAGATCAATGAGTAGTTAAACAATCAAGTAGCTATATGAGGACCCTCTCTCAATAAAGATTTTAAGATCTGATATTTTATTTTAAACAGCAAACAAAACAAAAATTCACTCCAAGAATAAGACATATCATGTGGACAAATAAGAACTTAGGATCAACATAGGCTAACCAATAGTTGTTGGCGAAGAGAGGTAGGATGCGTAGCATCCCCAAGCTTAGATACTTGAGAATTCTTTAAATATTTACTTGGGGTGACTTGGGAATCCCCAAGCTTGAGATTTTATATCTTGTTCAATCCTCTCATATCCCGGTTTCACCTAAGTCTTAAAAACTTCATCCACACAAAACTTGAAAAGAACTCGTGAGATAAGTTAGTACACATAAAAGGAAATAACCATTTCATGTACTGCCAAGGCAAGTTACATAATAATTTTAAAACATTAGGTACTGTATACTATTATTTCCATAATTTATATCCACTAATATAAGCCATGAGAACTCTAGGATAAGTAGATAACAAAACTATGACATCATTCTGTCCAAAAAGAATAGTCTGTAGCAATCTATTTAAAACGTGTACTTATTTAACTCAAAAAATTCTGAAAATTTAGGAAATGGTAAATAATTTGTATGATAGTACCGTGTAAAAATTTCAGAAACTTTCCACGTTCCAGTAAAATCTGGTAATTCAAATATTACATCAAAGGTTTCTGTTTTTGTACAGCACACGTCACACATGCAATTCAAGCATTCTGAAGGCAATTATTGGAACTTTTTATTGAAAACAAGATTATAAATAACATCAAGCAAATAGTAAGGGAGAAAAATTAAATAAAATGATGCTCCAAGCAAAGCACATATCATGTGACGAATAAACATATAGCTCCAAGTAAGATACATCGATAGTGTTGGAGACGAAAGAGGGGATGCCTTCCGGGGAATCCCCAAGCTTAGACGCTTGAGTATTCCTTGGATATTACCTTGGGTGTTGTCACATCTTGTTTTTCACCACCAATGTTTTAAGTGGCAAAAATCAGGGCTTCTTAAAACTTTTTCTAATGATGTTGTGAATGCTATGAGTGCCTTGTATGAATGTATGCTTGTTTGCTTGTTGATCCAAAAACCATGGTAAATTTATTAATTTCAAAAATGAATTTCCAAAACCCCTTTTCTTTGACACCAGATCACCTCTACCTTGCTTGGGTTACACTACTAGCTCATGATACCTAGTAGCACTCCCAACCAAAGTTGGTGATCTGAACTCAAATACTATTATTATTTACCAAAAACATTATTTAATGATTTAAAACATTATTTTCCTATTTTAAATGCATGTCTATTTCTAAGGCGAGGAATGATATTCCCACAAGGAAAAATGCTTCTCTGCCTTAGAAAATTCTGAGTAAAATCATGGAAACTCAGAAGGACATATATTTTCCATATATAAGATTTTCAACCCTATTTTATATTATAATTATTTGAGTAAAACCCTGAAAACCATTCCTGTCTGTTTTAACCTTTTGAGATATTTCCAAAGGAAATATTCTCAATAAAATCCCATTAAATTACAGGAGCCTCCCCAAGCCATATTTGGTGCCCACTTAAAATCTCACCTTGATCCAAGGTGGGGAAGGTCACCAAATGAGCCTAAAACCCTCTCTGTCCAGTATAGAGTTGGAACAACTCTACATAGCAAAGTTTGTCCAATAGGGCTGAAACTTTGCAGGGTTGTTTGGCACCTCAAAGGAGGACTCCACACCAAAAATGAGATTTACTAGACTCTGTTTAGTCACACTCCCTTTGGAGAGGAGAGATCTGGCTACTTTGATGCATTTTCAAGTTTACAAAGCTAAACTTGTTCAATGGAGCTCAAAATTGGTGGAAACCCCTACTTTAACCCCTAGACCAAACCTGTTAAGTTGCAGTTCGAGTGGTGGAGTGGAAGCACCCCAAACCACTGTCGAACACCTTCTGACAGGAAGGTAAAAACCCACCTAGCCACTGTTTTACCCAATGGCAAAGCCTCAAACTTGGTGTATTAGTGCCCAGACCAACCTAAACACCCAGTCAACTGGCCCCTCCCCGGTTCAAAGCACAAGTGACAAAAACCTCAATTTGTGCCACAGATCAGGGCTGATAACACTAGTAAAACATGCCCCCCTTGACCAGCCAGTGCTCTCACTAGCACACAACGGCTAGTTACACTCCCAGCAACACCCATGACATGAGGGACACGTCTGAAGTGCCCCAGAGCACGCCAGCATTCGTGGCATGCCAAAACTGCACTCTGGACGCGCTACAGGGAGCAACCAAGAAGGGGACGACGCCCCCGGCCGGTTCCAACCTCCCCCGAAGTGTCCAAGACCTCCCCCGACAACCCCTCAATGAGAAGCAGCCGCCAGGGACCCTCCTCTCCCGTGCTAGAGCTCAGGTGACGCGTGCCCGCGCGCACCCGACTCGGCCGAGCATGCATAGACGCTGCAGCTCGACCCCACGCCCTCTTCCTCTACGGCCGATGCTTCAGAGCATCGCAAACCACGTCCGGAGACCGTGGGTTCAGAGCCAGCTCCTCACTATGCATGCACGCACGCCGCGGTGAGTCACCAGCGCACCGAATCGGCTCACCATCGCGAGCCTATAAATAGGCCCCCCGGCACCTCAGCACCCCTCCAGCAGCCTCTGCACGACCACTAGCCCCCCTAGCCACCCAATCGATCTCACAGAGCCCCGGTGCTCGAGATCGACCAAGGTCCCTCCGCCTCGGAGCTCCGGTCGATCTCCGGCTACACGCCGGCTCCTGTGACACTCGACCCACCAGAGCACTCCCCTCGACACCTGGAACCTTTCCCCCAAAATCCTCGAGTTATTCCGTGCCCCTAGCTATCAGTTCAACCACGTCCCGAAACCCCTCCGCCACGGCCACCTCGTCGCCGGCAACTCCAAGCCTCTCCGGCACTGTCTCGACCACCTGCAGGTAGGCGGAGGCACGCTGAACCCATTCCTGCCCTTAGATAGGCCCATGGACGACGGTAGCCTCGCCGGAGTTCGTCTCCTCCTCCCTGGCTGGAGGTAGGGGAAGAACTCGACAGGTGGGCTCCACGTGTCGGCGTCCAGGAGCTGCCCCGCGCGCAGCCACAGTCGCTGACCCCAGGGGCCCGCACGTCAGGTTCAAACCTGGCGTGCGCGCGCCTGGCAGCCTGCTGGCTGGCTGGGCCAGCCTGCTTCCCAGGCCAGGATTTGCCCTTTTTATTTTATTTTTAAACCTGAGACTAAAATGATTTTTGTAAAAATAACTACCCAGTGGAAAAATATGATTCTTCCACTGATATTTTTCTAAAAATGAGTAGTATTTGATTCTGCCATTGTTGACATTTTTCAAAAACAGAATCTGTTTTATAATAATATAAAGGCATTAAAAGCAATAGTTTACCCCTGTTTAGTAATTATTATAAATGCTTAGCTAGTAAAAACTAAGAGATGATATTTTTCAAAGTAACAACCTGAATTTAACCAAGTTTTGCAACATTTTTAAAAGTGGTTTGTGATTTGTTTTTGTGTGAGCTATTCCTTATTTATTCTATTCTCGGCGATAGAATAACCGAGTGACGAAGGATTCGGAGCGGAAGACCTCGAAGACCCCGGATACCTAGTTGACCAAGGCAAGCAGCCCTTTGACCATGACTTGAGCATATGAATTGATGCATGCTAGAATAGCAAGTACTTTTCCGTTGCATGTGATCATAGTGCCGGTTCATCATTGTTGTGATGGTACCGAAGGCTTCTTCGAAGCACTTGCATGATGGTGATGTTATACATATGGCTCCTCGGAGCACAAGCATGATGAGCTTGACCCTACCATCTATGAGGATCATGCTACTGTTATGTTGACTAGTAGAGTCAGAGAACCATTGCATTGAGCTTGACCCTACCCCTTGAGGGTCATGCTAATACCATGTTGACAAGTAAAGATAGAAGCATATTATCATGAGCATGATGATGAGTTAAATCAAGAGTTTATGAAAACCCCATCGGGTGCCACTAATGCCCGAGGGTGATGATGAGTTGGTGGTCACTTTTGGTGAAGTGATGCACCGGTGTTTTGTGTGGGTATGGTTTTAGAAATGGGATTAGATTTATGATGTATCGACCGTCCCAACCTTACCAGTACGACCATGATACCCCTTTATGGGACGGGGCTTTGTTGATTACTCTGGTCGGTACTAGCAAAGAGCCACATTACTAGCGGGAGTGATTGTCGTCACTCTCGTGATGGGGTCGTGCCAGGTAGGACGACTATGCCATTATTATGAGTTCCAGGCACACCGTTGGTCCCCCACTATCTCAAAGGATTTACTTGGCACATTATTGAAATAAGAGCTATAAAACATGATTAATACAATATCTTAATCATGTGAACACTCAAAAATAGAAAGGTTAAATGTTGTCTCCCAACAAGCGCTTTTCTTTAATGCCTTTTAGCTAGGCATGATGATTTCAATGATGCTCACATAAAAAGTAGTAATTGAAACATGCAAGAGAACATCATTAGGCACATAACAAGCACATTTAAGTCTAAACAACTTCCTATTAATAGGGATTTTGCAAGCAAATAATTTATTGTAGCAATAATCAACTTGCATAGGAAGGCAAAACAAGCATGACTTCAAAACTTTGAACACATAGGGAGGAAACTTGATATTATTGCAATTCTTACAAGCGTATGCTCCTCCCTCATAATAATTTTCAGTAGCGTCATGAAGGAATTCAACAATATAACTCTCACATAAAGCATTCTTTTCATGCACAAGGATAGAACTTTTATTACTACCCACACAAGCAAAATTCTTATCATTCATAGTAGTGGAAGAAAACTCAACAAAATAATTATCCTGACATACTTGATTGATATAATCCATGTGAAAATTAAAATCATGATGAAAAGTTTCATGGTTATACTTATTCTTTATAACATAAATGTCATCACAGTAATCATCATATATAGGAAGCATGGTTTCATCATGATAAATTTGCTCATCAAAACTTGGGGGACTAAAAATAGCATCTTCATCAAACATAACATCCCCAAGCTTGTGGCTTTGCATATCATTAACATCATGTATATTCAGAGAATTCATACTAACAATATTTCTATCATGCTCATCAATCAAGGAATCCACATTAAGCTTTTTTATAAATTCTTCCTCTAGCAATTGAGCACAATTTTCTGAACCATCATTTTCATGAAAGACATTATAGAGACGAAGCAAAAGAGGCAACCTAAATTCCATATTTTGTAGTTTTCTTTTATCAAACCAAACTAGTGAAAAACAAGAAACTAAAAGATTTAATTGCAAGATCTAAATATATACCTTCAAGCACTCACCTCCCCAGTAACGGCGCCAGAAAAGAGCTTGATGTCTACTACACAACTTTATTCTTGTAGACTATGTTGGGCTCCCAAGTGCAGAGTTTTGTAGGACAGTAGCAATTTTCCGTCAAGTGGATGACCTAAGGTTTATCAATCAGTGGGAGGTATATGATGAGTATGGTCTGTCTCAAACAACCCTGCAATCAAGTACAAAAAATCTCTTGTGCCCCCAACACACCCAATCCAATGGCAAATTGTATATGTGTGCTAGTTCAGCAAAAAGACGGTGATACAAGTGTAGTATGGATAGTAGATATAGGTTTTTATAATATGAAAATATAAAAACAACAAGGTATCAAGTGGAAACCAGAGAGAAAAATGTTGTATATATGCTCGGTAATAAGACCTAGGGTTCATACTTTCACTAGTGCAATCTCTCAACAATGCTAACATGATAGAATCATATGATTATCCCTTAACGTGCAACAAAGAATCACTCCAAAGTTCCTATGTAGCGGAGAATAATAAGATGAAATTGGTGTATGTAGTAGAACCACCTCAAAGTTATTATTTCTGATCAATCTTTTGATCTATTCCTATAAGTGTCACAAACAACCCTAGAGTTCATACTAGAATAACACCCATGATACATATCAATATACCCTAATGTCACTTAGATACTCAAATGTCACCTCAAGTATATGTGGGCTAATTATACGACATGCATCAAACAATTTTAGATTCTTCATATTCAATCCAACAAAAAGAACTTCAAGGAGCATCCCAAGATTTCTATTGGAGAACATAGTATGAAAACGTGCAATCAATCCCTATGCATAGATTCCAAAGTCACTGGAATCCGCAAGTTGATGACATAACATATATCAAGTGAATCACTTGAATACCTCATATGTCTCAAACGTACCTATAATTTTTTATGGTTTCACACTGTTATCTTGTCAACTTTGGATGTTTTATATACCTTTTATATCTTTTTTGGGACTAACTTATTAATTCAGTGCCAAGTGCCAGTTCCTGTTTTTTCTGTGTTTTTGACTCTTTTCAGATCTCATTTTGGAACGGAGTACAAACGGAATAAAATCCCTGAAATAAATTTTTCCAGATCAGAAGAAGGTCAGGGGACTTGAGGGCCAAGGCAGTGGGCCCACAGGGAGCCCACAAGCGCTGTTGCCGCGGCCAGGGGGGCGCGGCAACCAGGCTTGTGGCCTCCCTGGCGCTCCCCTGCCCTAGCTCTTTGGCCTATAAATTCCCTAAAATCGTAGAAAAAATCAAGGCATCCACGAAAACACTTTTCCGCCGCCGCAAGCTTCCGTTTCCGCGAGATCTCATCTGGAGACCCTTCCCGGTGCCCTGCCGGAGGGGACTTTGGAGTTGGAGGGCTTCTACATCAACATCATCGCCTCTCCAATGACTCGTGAGTAGTCCACTTCAGACCTACGGGTCCGTAGTTAGTAGCTAGATGGATTCTTCTCTCTCTTGGATCTTCAATACAAAGTTCTCCATGATCTTCATGGAGATCTATCCGATGTAATCCTCTTTGGTGGTGTGTTTGTCGAGATCCGATGAATTGTGGATTTGTGATCAGATTATCTATGAATTATATTTGAGTCTTTGCTGATTTCTTATATGCATAATTTGATATCCTTGAAAGTCTCTCTGAGTCTTGGGTTATGTTTGGCCAACTAGATCTATGATTCTTGCAATGGGAGAAGTGTTTGGTTTTGGATTCATACCGTGCGGTGACCTTTCCCAGTGACAGAAGGGGCAGCAAGGCACGCATCGTGTTGTTGCCATCAAGGGTAACAAGATGGGCTTTCATCATAAATTTGAGATTGTCCATCTACATCATGTCATCTTGCTTAAGGCGTTACTCTGTTCTTTTGAACTTAATACACTAGATGCATGCTGGATAGCGGTCGACGTGTGGAGTAATAGTAGTAGATGCAGAAAGTATCGCTCTACTTGTTTTGGACGTGATGCCTATGGATATAATCATTGCCATAGATAACGTCATGACTTTGCGCGATTCTATCAATTGCTCGACAGTAATTCGTTCACCCACCGTCTACTTGCTTTCATGAGAGAAGCCACTAGTGAACACTACGCCCCCCGGGCCTATTGACAACTATCGTCTCCACTTTCACTTTTACTTTGCTTTGTTTAGTTTTTCCTTTCAATTCTCACTTTGCAAACAATCTATAAGGGATTGACAACCCCTTCACAGCGTTGGGTGCAAGCTCTTTGTGTTTGTGCAGGTACTTGTGACTTGACGCGATCCTCCCACTGGATTGATACCTTGGTTCTCAAACTGAGGGAAATACTTATCGTAGCTGTGCTACATCACCCTTTCCTCTTCAAGGGAACACCAACACAAGGCTCCAAGGCCGCGGGGAAATCCTTTGCATATTTGCCAAGGAAGTCCCTATAGGCGTAGCCCGTAGCAGCAGGATTCCTGGCGCCGTTCCCAGGGAAGGTCTGTTGTCGCAGTAGCAGAAGGATTTCTGGCGCCGTTGCCGGGGAGGAGAGATCAAGTCAAGATCTATCCAAGTAAGTGTCACAAACTCATCTCTTGCATTTACCTTTTTTGCGAGTTGCCTCTCGTTTTCCTCTCCCCACTTCATATTTGCCCCTTTCTTCGTTTGCCTTTTTTTGTTTGCCTTTTTCGTTCGTCCTTTTCTCTCGCTTTCTTTCTGTTCGCTTGTGTGCCATGTGCCTTCAATATGCTTGCATCTTCGCTTGCTGAAAATCTAGTGATATGGATCCTCATCCACTTGCTAATCTCTTTAAGAGATCCAATTATGTTGATCCAATTGCTAGTGAGTTGAGTGCACTTGACTATCTTTATGGAGTTTTGCTTGAGATGCATGAATCTGAAAATTGTGAGGAAGAAATTTATGAAGTGATTCACGAGGGCTCCTTGGATGAAAAGCATGATTGCAATGGTTTCACTATAAATTCTATTAGTGACAATCATGCTAAAAATATGCAAAACCCTAAGCTTGGGGATGCTAGTTTTGGTATGTCCACTACTTGTTGCAATGATCATGAGTGGGGCGATGGTTTTTCTTATGACCTTGAAAATTGTTGGAAATATGCCCTAGAGGCAATAATAAATTAGTTATTATTATATTTCTTAGTTCATGATAATCGTTTATTATCCATGCTATAATTGTATTGATTGGAAACACAATACTTGTGTGGATACATAGACAAAACACTGTCCCTAGTAAGCCTCTAGTTGACTAGCTCGTTGATCAAAGATGGTCAAGGTTTCCTGGCCATAGGTAAGTGTTGTCACTTGATAACGGGATCACATCATTAGGAGAATCATGTGATGGACTAGACCCAAACTAATAGACGTAGCATGTTGATCGTGTCATTTTGTTGCTACTGTTTTCTGCGTGTCAAGTATTTATTCCTATGACCATGAGATCATATAACTCACTGACACCGGAGGAATGCTTTGTGTGTATCAAACGTCGCAACGTAACTGGGTGACTATAAAGATGCTCTACAGGTATCTCCAAAGGTGTTAGTTGAGTTAGTATGGATCAAGACTGGGATTTGTCACTCCGTGTGACGGAGAGGTATCTCGGGGCCCACTCGGTAATACAACATCACACACAAGCCTTGCAAGCAATGTAACTTAGTGTAAGTTGCGGGATCTTGTATTACGGAACGAGTAAAGAGACTTGCCGGTAAACGAGATTGAAATAGGTATGCGGATACTGACGATCGAATCTCGGGCAAGTAACATACCGAAGGACAAAGGGAATGACATACGGGATTATACGAATCCTTGGCACTGAGGTTCAAACGATAAGATCTTCGTAGAATATGTAGGATCCAATATGGGCATCCAGGTCCCGCTGTTGGATATTGACCGAGGAGTCTCTCAGGTCATGTCTACATAGTTCTCGAACCCGCAGGGTCTGCACACTTAAGGTTCGACGTTGTTTTATGCGTATTTGAGTTATATGGTTGGTTACCGAATGTTGTTCGGAGTCCCGGATGAGATCACGGACGTCACGAGGGTTTCCGGAATGGTCCGGAAACAAAGATTGATATATAGGATGACCTCATTTGATTACCGGAAGGTTTTCGGAGTTACCGGGAATGTACCGGGAATGACGAATGGGTTCCGGGAGTTCACCGGAGGGGGGCAACCCACTCCGGGGAAGCCCATAGGTATTTGTGGGGGTCACACCAGCCCTTAGTGGGCTGGTGGGACAGCCCACCAAATCCTATGCGCCAAGGAAGAAAAAATCAAAGGAAGAAAAAAAAAAGAGGAAGAAGTGGGAAGGGGGAAGGACTCCCTCCCACCAAACCAAGTAGGACTCGGTTTGGGGGGGGAGAGTCCTCCCCCCTGGCTCGGCCGACCCCTTGGGGTTCCCTTGGACCCCAAGGCAAGGTCCCCCTCCCTCCTCCTATATATATGGGGCTTTTAGGGAAGATTTGAGACGACTTTCTCATGGCTGCCCGACCACATACCTCCATAGTTTTTCCTCTAGATCGTGTTTCTGCGGAGCTCGGGCGGAGCCCTGCTGAGACAAGATCATCACCAACCTCCGGAGCGCCGTCACGCTGCCGGAGAACTCTTCTACCTCTCCGTCTCTCTTGCTGGATCAAGAAGGCCGAGATCATCGTCGAGCTGTACGTGTGCTGAACGCGGAGGTGCCGTCCGTTCGGTACTAGATCGTGGGACTGATCGCGGGATTGTTCGCGGGGCGGATCGAGGGACGTGAGGACGTTCCACTACATCAACCGCGATCTCTAATCGCTTCTGCTGTACGATCTACAAGGGTACGTAGATCACTCATCCCCTCTCGTAGATGGACATCACCATGATAGGTCTTCGTGCGCGTAGGAAATTTTTTGTTTCCCTTGCGAAGTTCCCCAACAGTGGCATCATGAGCTAGGTTCATGCGTAGATGTCTTCTCGAGTAGAACACAAAAGTTTTTGTGGGCGGTGATGTGCGTTTTTCTGCCCTCCTTAGTATTTTCTTGATTCCGCGGTATTGTTGGATTGAAGCGGCTTGGACCGACATTACTCGTACGCTTACGAGAGACTGGTTTCATCGCTACGAGTAACCCCGTTGCTCAAAGATGACTGGCAAGTGACGGTTTCTCCAACTTTAGTTGAATCGGATTTGACCGAGGAGGTCCTTGGATGAGGTTAAATAGCAACTCATATATCTCCGTTGTGGTGTTTGCGTAAGTAAGATGCGATCCTACTAGATACCCTTGGTCACCACGTAAAACATGCAAGAACAAAATTAGAGGACGTCTAACTTGTTTTTGCAGGGTATGATTGTGATGTGATATGGCCAATGATGTGATGTGATATATTGGATGTATGATATGATCATGTTGTAATAGAAATATCGACTTGCACGTCGATGGTACGGCAACCGGCAGGAGCCATAGGGTTGTCTTTATACTAACATATGTGCTTGCAGATGCGTTTACTATTTTGCTAGGATGTAGCTTTAGTAGTGATAGCATAAGTAGCACGACAACCCCGATGGCGACACGTTGATGGAGATCATGATGATGGAGATCATGGTGTGGCGCCGGTGACAAGAAGATCGTGCCGGTGCTTTGGTGATGGAGATCAAGAAGCACGTGACGATGGCCATATCATGTCACTTATGAATTGCATGTGATGTTAATCCTTTTATGCACCTTATTTTTCTTAGAACGACGGTAGCATTATGAGGTGATCTCTCACTAAAATTTCAAGACGAAATTGTGTTCTCCCCGACTGTGCACCGTTGCTACAGTTCGTCGTTTCGAGACACCACGTGATGATCGGGTGTGATAGACTCAACGTTCACATACAACGGGTGCAAAACAGTTGCGCACGCGGAACACTCGGGTTAAGCTTGACGAGCCTAGCATGTGCAGACATGGCCTCGGAACACATGAGACCGAAAGGTCGATCATGAATCATATAGATGATATGATTAGCATAGGGATGCTTACCACTAAAACTACTCCCGACTCACGTGATGATCGGACTTGGGATAGTGTAGGTGGATCATGAACCACTCAAATGACTAGAGAGATGTACTTTTTGAGTGGGAGTTCTTAAGTAAATATGATTAATTGAACTAATTGTCATGAACATAGTCTAATGGTCTTTGCAAATTACGATGTAGCTTGCGCTATAGCTCTACTGTTTTCATATGTTCCTAGAGAAAATTTAGTTGAAAATTGATAGTAGCAAACTTTGCAGACTGAGTCTGTAAAATCGAGGATTGTCCTCGTTGCTGCACAGAAGGCTTATGTCCTTAATGCACCACTCGGTGTGCTGCACCTCGAGCGTCGTCTGTGGATGCTGTGAACATCCGACATACACGTTTCTGATGACTACACGATAGTTCAGTGCAAAGTACTTAATGGCTTAGAAGCAAGGCACCGAAAACGTTTTAAAATGTCACGGAACATAAATGATGTTCTAAAGAGATGAAATTGTGATTTCATGCTTGTGCCCTTGTTAAGAGGTACGAGACCTCCAACAAGATTCTTTGACCACAAAGTAAAGGAGAAAAGCTCAATCGTTGAGCATGTGCTCAGATTGTCTGAGTACGACAATCACTTGAATCAAGTGGGAGCTAATCTTCCAGATGAGATAGTGATGGTTCTCCAAAAGTCACTGCCACCAAGCTTTGAGAGCTTCGTGATGAACTATAACATATCAAGGATAGATACAATGATCCTTGAGCGATTCGCGATGTTTGACACTGCGAAAGTAGAAATCAAGAAGGAGCATCAATAGTTGATGGTTTGGAAAACCACTAAGTTTCAAGAAAGGCGAGGGCTAGAAGGGATACTTCGTGAAACGGCAAAACAGTTGCTGCGCTAATGAAGAGACCCAAACCCAAACCTGAGACTAAGTGCTTCTGTAATAAGGGGAACAGTCACTGAGGCGGAGCAACTCTAGATACTTGGTAGATAAGAAGGCTGGCAAAAGTCGAGAGAAGTATATTTGATATACATAATGTTGATGTGTACTTTAGTAGTACTCCTAGTGGCACAAGGGTATTGGATACCGGTTCGGTTGCTAAGTGATTAGTAACGCGAAATAAAAGCTACAACATAAACGGAGACTAGCTAAAGGCGAGGTGACGATACGTGTTGGAAGTGTTTCCAAGGTTGATATGATCAAACATCGCACGCTCCCTCTACCATCGGGATTGGTGTTGAACCTAAATAATTGTTATTTGGTGCTTGCGTTAGGCATGAACATGATTGGATCGTGTTTATTGCAATACGATTATTCATTCAAAGAGAATAATGGTTACTCCATTTGCTTGAATAATCACCTTCAATAGTTTATTGAATCTCGATTGTAGTGTTACACATTGGTGCCAAAAGATACGAGTTAATGATGATAGTACCACTTACTTGTGGCACTGCCGCTTGAGTCATGTTAGTATAAATTGCATGAAGAGGGTCCATGCTGATGGATCTTTACTCACCTGATTGCGAATCACTAGTGACATGCAAATCATACCACATGAGCAAGGCCTTGTTTTCATTGAGATGAAACAAGATAGTAACTTGTCGGAAGTGATACATTTTGATGTATGCAGTCCAATGAGTGCTGAGGCACGCAGTGGATATCATTATGTTCTTACTTCACTGACGACTTGAGTAGATACAGGAGTATTTACTTAATGAATCACAAGTCTGAAATACTGAAAAGTTCAATTCCGTTTCAGAGTGAAGTTCGTCGTAACAAGAGGATGAACTGTCTACGATATGATCATAGAAATGAATATCTGAGTTGCGAGTTTTTGGTACACAGTTAAGACAATGTGGAAATTGTTTCACAGTTCATGCCACCTGGAACATCATAGTGTGATGATGTGTCTGAACGTCATAGCCACGCACTATTTAGTATGGTGCATGCTGTGATGTCTCTTATCGAATTACCATTATCGTTTATGGGTTATGCATTAGAGACAACCGCATTCACTTTAAATAGGGCACCGCGTATTTCCGTTGAGATGACACAGTATAGACTGAGGTTTAGAGAAATCTAAACTGTCGTTTCTTGAAAGTTTGGGGCTTCGACACTTATGTGAAAAAGTTTCAGCCTGATAAGCTCGAACCCAAAGCGGATAAATGCATCTTCATAGGATATCCAAAACAGTTGGGTACATCTCCTATCTCAGATCCGAAAGCAAAGTGTTTGTTTCTAGAAACGGATCCTTTCTCGAGGAAAGGTTTCTCTCGAAAGAATTGAGTGGGAGGGTAGTAGAACTTGATGAGGTTTTTAAACCATCACTTCAACCAGTGTGTAGCAGGGCATAGGAAGTTGTTCCTGTGGCGCCTACACCAATTGAAGTGGAAGCTGATGATGGTGATCATTGAGCTTCGAATCAAGTTACTACAAACCTCGTAGGTCGACAAGGTCGCGTACTGCTGCAGAGTAGTACTGTAACCCTGTCTTGGAGGTCATGTTGTTGAGCAACAGTGAACCTACGAGTTATGGAGAAAGCGATGGTGGGCCCAGATTCCGACAAATGGCTGGAAGCCATGAAATCCGAGAGAGGATCCATGTGTGAAAACAAAGTGTAGACTTTGGTAGAACTACTTGATGGTCATGGGACTATTGGGTAAAATGGATCTTTAAAGAAGACAGACGATGATGGTGATAAGTCACTATTAAGAAAAGCTCGACTTGTCGCAAAGATGTTTTCGACAAGATCAAACAGTTGACTATGATGAGTCTTTCTCACTCGTAGCGATGCTAAAGGTCTGTTAGAATTGTGTTAGTAGTTGCTGCATTATTTATGAAATATTGCATGTAGGATGTCAAAACATTGTTTCCTCGACGGTTTCCTTGAGCAAACATTGTATGTGATACAACCAGAAGGTTTTTTCGATCCTAAAGAGACTAGCAAGTATGCAAGCTCCAGTGATCCTTCAATGGACTGGTGCAAGCATCTCGGAGTTGGAATAAGCACTTTGATGAGATGATCAAAGATTTTGGGTGTGTACAAGGTTTATGAGGAACTTGTATTTCCAAAGAAGTGAGTGGGAGCACTATAGAATTTCTGATAGGCATATGTGGTTGACATATTGTGGATCAGAAGTAATGTAGAATTTCTGTAAAGCATACAAGGTTGTTTGAAAGAAGTTTTCAAAGGAGTACCTGGATTATGCTACTTGAATGTTGAGCATCAAAGATCTATGGAGATAGATCGAAAGCGCTTAATAGAAGTTTCAACAAGATGCATGCCTTGACAAGTTTTTGAAAGAGTTCAAAATAGACCAGAAAAGAAGGAGTTCTTGGTTGCGTTGTGAGGTGTGAATTTGAGTAAGACTCAAAACCCGACCACGGCAGAATAAAGAGAATAGACGAAGGTCGTCTTCTATGCCTTAGCCGTAGAATCTAAAGTATGCCATGCTGTGTACCGCACATGAAGTGTGCCTTGACTCAAAGTATGTTGAGAGGTACAGAGAGTGATCCATGATTGAATCACTAGCAGCGGTCGAAATTTATCCTTAGTAACTAATGGACTAAGGAATTTTTTTCGATTATGGAGGTGGTTAAAGAGTTTGTCGTAAAGGGTTACGTCAATGCAAGCTTTGACACTAATCCGGATAACTATGAGTAGTGAAACGGATTCGTATAGTAGAGTAGATATTTGGAGCATTTCCGAATAACACGTAGTAGCAGCATCTATAAGAAGACATAAAGATTTGTAAAGAACGCACGAATCTGAAAGTTTCAGAACCGTTGACTAAAACCTCTCTCACGAGCAAGACGTGATCAAACCCCATAACTATATGGGTGTTGGATTCGTTGGAATCACATGGTGATGTGAACTAGATTATTGACTCTAGTGCAAGTGGGAGACTGTTGGAAATATGCCCTAGAGGCAATAATAAATTAGTTATTATTATATTTCTTAGTTCATGATAATCGTTTATTATCCATGCTATAATTGTATTGATTAGAAACACAATACTTGTGTGGATACATAGACAAAACACTGTCCCTAGTAAGCCTCTAGTTGACTAGCTCGTTGATCAAAGATGGTCAAGGTTTCCTGGCCATAGGTAAGTGTTGTCACTTGATAACGGGATCACATCATTAGGAGAATCATGTGATGGACTAGACCCAAACTAATAGACGTAGCATGTTGATCGTGTCATTTTGTTGCTACTGTTTTCTGCGTGTCAAGTATTTATTCCTATGACCATGAGATCATATAACTCACTGACACCGGAGGAATGCTTTGTGTGTATCAAACGTCGCAACGTAACTGGGTGACTATAAAGATGCTCTACAGGTATCTCCGAAGGTGTTAGTTGAGTTAGTATGGATCAAGACTGGGATTTGTCACTCCGTGTGACGGAGAGGTATCTCGGGGCCCACTCGGTAATACAACATCACACACAAGCCTTGCAAGCAATGTAACTTAGTGTAAGTTGCGGGATCTTGTATTACGGAACGAGTAAAGAGACTTGCCGGTAAACGAGATTGAAATAGGTATGCGGATACTGACGATCGAATCTCGGGCAAGTAACATACCGAAGGACAAAGGGAATGACATACGGGATTATACGAATCCTTGGCACTGAGGTTCAAACGATAAGATCTTCGTAGAATATGTAGGATCCAATATGGGCATCCAGGTCCCGCTGTTGGATATTGACCGAGGAGTCTCTCAGGTCATGTCTACATAGTTCTCGAACCCGCAGGGTCTGCACACTTAAGGTTCGACGTTGTTTTATGCGTATTTGAGTTATATGGTTGGTTACCGAATGTTGTTCGGAGTCCCGGATGAGATCACGGATGTCACGAGGGTTTCCGGAATGGTCCGGAAACGAAGATTGATATATAGGATGACCTCATTTGATTACCGGAAGGTTTTCGGAGTTACCGGGAATGTACCGGGAATGACGAATGGGTTCCGGGAGTTCACCGGAGGGGGGCAACCCACTCCGGGGAAGCCCATAGGTATTTGTGGGGGTCACACCAGCCCTTAGTGGGCTGGTGGGACAGCCCACCAAATCCTATGCGCCAAGGAAGAAAAAATCAAAGGAAGAAAAAAAAGAAAAAGAGGAAGAAGTGGGAAGGGGGAAGGACTCCCTCCCACCAAACCAAGTAGGACTCGGTTTGGGGGGGGAGAGTCCTCCCCCCTGGCTCGGCCGACCCCTTGGGGTTCCCTTGGACCCCAAGGCAAGGTCCCCCTCCCTCCTCCTATATATATGGGGCTTTTAGGGCAGATTTGAGACGACTTTCTCACGGCTGCCCGACCACATACCTCCATAGTTTTTCCTCTAGATCGTGTTTCTGCGAAGCTCGGGCGGAGCCCTGCTGAGACAAGATCATCACCAACCTCCGGAGCGCCGTCACGCTGCCGGAGAATTCTTCTACCTCTCCGTCTCTCTTGCTGGATCAAGAAGGCCGAGATCATCGTCGAGCTGTACGTGTGCTGAACGCGGAGGTGCCGTCCGTTCGGTACTAGATCGTGGGACTGATCGCGGGATTGTTCGCGGGGCGGATCGAGGGACGTGAGGACGTTCCACTACATCAACCGCGATCTCTAATCGCTTCTGCTGTACGATCTACAAGGGTACGTAGATCACTCATCCCCTCTCGTAGATGGACATCACCATGATAGGTCTTCGTGCGCGTAGGAAATTTTTTGTTTCCCTTGCGAAGTTCCCCAACAAAAATTTGTTTAAGCCTCATGATGACTATGATATTTGCAATATTATTGAAAGTGGGTTTGTAGAAGTCATGACTGTAGTTGATGATAATCCCACTATTGTTGAAGAGCGTCAACTTTGCATGCATGTGGATCATGAAAAGAATACCCTATGTGATAGTTACATTGTTGAATTCGAATATGATCCCACATGTAATTATTATGAGAGAGGAAAATATGGTGGTAGAAACTTTCATATCACCAAATCACCTCTCGTTATGTTGATATTGCTATTGTCTCTTTCTTCTTCCTTGCATGTGGTAAATATTGGTTGTCTTGACAATCTGTTTTCCTATAAAATGCCTATGCATCGGAAGTATGTTAGAAATAGATGTGATTTTCACATGCTTTATGATGCTCTCGTTGTGCTTCAATTCTTGTCTTTCGTGTGAGCATCATTGAATTATCAATGCCTAGCTAAGGGTGTTAAACAATAGCGCTTGTTGGGAGGCAACCCAACGAATCTATCCTTTTTCTTTCTGTTTTGTGTTTTCCACACTTTCATAATTATGTTATGATTGTGGTTTTTTGTGTTTCTTTTTGCGTTTGTGCCAAGTGAAACGGTTATGGTTAGCCTTGGGGATGATCGTTTGATCATGCTGGAAAAGACAGAAACTTTCTGCTCACGAAAAGAATTTTCAATTTTTTCTGTTAGAGATTTTGAGTTGATTCTTTTTTCTTCTGATTGCTACGCAAATTCTTCAGACTGTCGTAATTTTTTAGAATTTTTGAAGTACCAGAAGCATATGAAGTATAGAGATTGCTACAAACTGGTCTATTGTTAACATATTCTGTTTTTGTTGAGTTGGTTGCTTATTTTGATGAAACTATGGATAGTATCGGGGGGTATTAGCCATGGAAGATTGAAAATACAGTAACCCAACATCAACATAAGTAGAATTTAAGTTTGCTACAGTGCCTAAGGAAGTGGTGGTTTGCTTTCTTATACTAATGTTATCACGAGGTTCTCTTTAAGTTTCGTGTTGTGAAGTTTTCAAGTTTTGGGTGAAGTTCTTATGGACAAAGATATAAAGAGTGGCAAGAGCTCAAGCTTGGGGATGCCCAAGGCACCCCAAGTTGATTCAAGGATGCCAAAAAAGCCTAAGCTTGGGGATGCCCCGGGAAGGCATCCCCTCTTTCGTCTTCAATCCATCGGTAACGTTACTTTGGGCTATATTTTTATTCACCACACGTTATGTGTTTTGCTTGGAGCGTCTTGTATCGTAGGAGTCTTTTATTTTTTTTGTGTCACAATCTTCCTTGCTGCACACCTAGATAGAGAGACATGCACTCACCATGATTTTGTCGAGCTTCACTTATATCCTTTGGTTAGACAATTCAGCTCACATGTGCTTCACTTATATCTTTTGAGCTAGTTGATTTTGCTCTATGTGCTTCACTTCTATCTTTTAGAGCACGGAAGCGCGTGGCTTGGTAGTTGATCTATGCGATGAAAGTAGTCTCAAAAGGGGTAGTTATCCAAAGGGATATGAAAACTTCTACCTTCATGTGCATTGAGTAGTTGGAGAAGTTTGATTCATCTCAATTAGTTTTGAGTTGTGGTTGTGGTAATATCGAAGTTATACTAGTAAGGTGTTGTGGATCTAGAAATACTTGTGTCGAAGTTAGTGATTCCCGTAGCATGCACGTATGGTGAACCGCTATGTGATGAAGTCTGAGCATGATTAGTCTATTGATTGTCATCCTTTGTGTGGCGGTCGGGATCGCGCGATGGTTTATACCTACCAACCCTTCCCCTAGCAGTATGCGTTGAATGCTTTGTTTCGATTACTACTAAAACTTTTGCAACAAGTATATGAGTTCTTCATGACTAATGTTGAGTCCATGGTTTAGATGCACTTTCACCTTCCACCATCACTATCTTCTTTAGTGTCGTGCAACTTTCGCCAGTGCACAAAACCCACCATATAGCCTCCCTCAAAACAGCCACTATACCTACCTACTATGTATTTTTCAAAGCTATTCCGAGATATATTGCCATGCAACTACCATCATGACATGTGACACAACTTCTACATTGCCATTGCATGATCATAAGATAGCTAGCATGATGTTTCCATTGATGTCTATGCCATGCTAGATCATTGTCACGGTACACTACCGAAGGCATTCCATATAGAGTCATCATTGCTATAAGTTTTGAGTTGTAAGTGTGATAAGAATCATTGATGGAGCATTGTCCCATGTGAGGAAATAAAAGTGGCCAAAGATGCCCACCAAAAAAATGAGAGTCCAAAGAGCCCACCAAAAAAATGAGAGAAAAAGAGAGAAGGGACAATGCTACTACCTTTCCACACTTGTGCATATTAAGCACCATGATCTTCATGATTGAGAGTCTCTCGTTTTGTCACCACCATATAGCTAGTGGGAAATTTTCATTATATAACTTGGCTTGTATATTCCAATGATAGGCTTCCTCAAAATTGCCTTAGGTCTTCGTGAGGAAGCCAGTTGGACGCACACCCACTAGTTTTCTTTAAGAGATTTCACATACTCTTAGCTCTAGTGCATCATCTGTATGGCAATCCCTACTCATTCACGTTGATATCTATTGATGAGCATCTCCATAACTCATTGATATGCCTAGTCAATGTGACCATCTTCTCCTTGTTTTCTTTGCAACATCCACCACACTCCATTCCACTTATAGTGCTAAAACCATGGCTCACGCTCATGTATTGCGTGAGAGTTGAAAAGGTTTGAGAAAGTAAAGGTGTGAAGAAAATTACTTGGCCAATATCGAGGTTGTGCATGATTTAAATTAGTTGTGCAAGGATGATAGAGCATAGCCAGACTATATGATTTTGTAGGGATAACTTTCTTTTGGCCTAGTTATTTCGAAAGTTCATGATTATCTTGGTAGTTTGCTTGAAGTATCATTGTCTCCACATCAATAGCAAACTATTGTTTTGAATCTAATGGATCTGAACATTCACGTCACATAAGAGGAGTTACAAAGGACATCTATGCTAGGTAGCATGAAAGCATCAAAAATTCATTCTTTATCACTTCCCTACTCGAGGACGAGCAGGAGTTAAGCTTGGGGATGCTTGATACGTCTCAAACGTATCTATAATTTTTGATGGTTTCACGCTGTTATCTTGTCAACTTTGGATGTTTTATATACCTTTTATATCTTTTTTGGGACTAACTTATTAATTAAGTGCCAAGTGCCAGTTCGTTTTTTTCTGTGTTTTTGACTCTTTTCAGATCTGATTTTGGAACGGAGTCCAAACGGAATAAAATCCCCGAAATAAATTTTTCCAGATCACAAGAAGGTCAGGGGACTTGAGGGCCAAGGCAGTGGGCCCACAGGGAGCCCACAAGCCCTGTTGCCGCGGCCAGGGGGCCCGCGGCAACCAGGCTTGTGGCCTCCCTGGCGCTCCCCTGCCCTAGCTCTTTGGCCTATAAATTCCCTAAAATCGTAGAAAAAATCAGGGTATCCACGAAAACACTTTTCCGCCGCCGCAAGCTTCCGTTTCCACGAGATCTCATCTGGAGACCCTTCTCGGTGCCCTGTCGGAGGGGACTTTGGAGTTGGAGGGCTTCTACATCAACATCATCGCCTCTCCAATGACTCGTGAGTAGTCGACTTCAGACCTATGCGTCCGTAGTTAGTAGCTAGATGGATTCTTCTCTCTCTTGGATCTTCAATACAAAGTTCTCCATGATCTTCATGGAGATCTATCTGATGTAATCCTCTTTGGCGGTGTGTTTGTCGAGATCCGATGAATTGTGGATTTGTGATCAGATTATCTATGAATTATATTTGAGTCTTTGTTGATTTCTTATATGCATAATTTGATATCCTTGTAAGTATCTCCGAGTCTTGGGTTTTGTTTGGCCAACTAGATCTATGATTCTTGCAATGGGAGAAGTGTTTGGTTTTGGGTTCATACCGTGCGGTGACCTTTCCTAGTGACAGAAGGGGCAGCAAGGCACGCATCGTGTTGTTGCCATCAAGGGTAACAAGATGGGCTTTCATCATAAATTTGAGATTGTCCATCTAATCATGTCATCTTGCTTAAGGCGTTACTCTGTTCTTTTGAACTTAATACACTAGATGCATGCTGGATAGCAGTCGACGTGTGGAGTAATAGTAGTAGATGCAGAAAGTATCGGTCTACTTGTTTTGGACGTGATGCATATGGATATAATCATTGCCATAGATAACGTCACGACTTTGCGCGATTCTATCAATTGCTCGACAGTAATTCATTCACCCACCGTCTACTTGCTTTCATGAGAGAAGCCACTAGTGAACACTACGCCCCCCGGGCCTATTCACAACTATCGTCTCCACTTTCACTTTTACTTTGCTTTGTTTACTTTTTGCTTTCAGTTCTCACTTTGCAAACAATCTATAAGGGATTGACAACCCCTTCACAGTGTTGGGTGCAAGCTCTTTGTGTTTGTGCAGGTACTTGTGACTTGACGCGATCCTCCCACTGGATCGATACCTTGGTTCTCAAACTGAGGGAAATACTTACCGTAGCTGTGCTACATCACCCTTTCCTCTTCAAGGGAACACCAACACAGGGCTCCAAGGCCGCGGGGAAATCCTTTGCATATTTGCCAAGGAAGTCCCTATAGGCGTAGCCCGTAGCAGCAGGATTCCTGGCGCCGTTCCCAGGGAAGGTCTGTTGTCGCAGTAGCACAAGGATTTCTGGCGCCGTTGCCGGGGAGGAGAGATCAAGTCAAGATCTATCCAAGTAAGTGTCACAAACTCATCTCTTGCATTTACCTTTTTTGCGAGTTGCCTCTCGTTTTCCTCTCCCCCACTTCATATTTGCCCTTTTCTTCGTTTGCCCTTTTTTCGTTTGCCTTTTTCATTTGCCCTTTTCTCTCGCTTTCTTTCTGTTCGCTTGTGTGCCATGTGCCTTCAATATGCTTGCATATTCGCTTGCTGAAAATCTAGTGATATGGATCCTCATCCACTTGCTAATCTCTTTAAGAGATCCAATTATGTTGATCCAATTGCTAGTGAGTTGAGTGCACTTGACTATCTTTATGTAGTTTTGCTTGAGATGCGTGAATCTGAAAATTGTGAGGAAGAAATTTATGAAGTGATTCACGAGGGCTCCTTGGATGAAAAGCATGATTGCAATGGTTTCACTATAAATTCTATTAGTGACAATCATGCTAAAAATATGCAAAACCCTAAGCTTGGGGATGCTAGTTTTGGTATGTCCACTACTTGTTGCAATGATCATGAGTGGGGCGATGGTTTTTCTTATGACCTTGAAAATTTGTTTAAGCCTCATGATGACTATGATATTTGCAATATTATTGAAAGTGGGTTTGGAGAAGTCATGACTTTAGTTGATGATAATCCCACTATTTTTGAAGAGCGTCAACTTTGCATGCATGTGGATCATGAAAAGAATACCCTATGTGATAGTTACATTGTTGAATTCGAATATGATCCCACATGTAATTACTATGAGAGAGGAAAATATGGTGGTAGAAACTTTCATATCACTAAATCACCTCTCGTTATGTTGAGATTGCTATTGTCTCTTTCTTCTTCCTTGCATGTGGTAAATATTGGTTGTCTTGACAATCTGTTTTCCTATAAAATGCCTATGCATAGGAAGTATGTTAGAATTAGATGTGATTTTCACATGCTTTATGATGCTCTCATTGTGCTTCAATTCTTGTCTTTCGTGTGAGCATCATTGAATTATCAATGCCTAGCTAAGGGCGTTAAACAATAGCGCTTGTTGGGAGGCAACCCAACGAATCTATCCTTTTTCTTTCTGTTTTGTGTTTTCCACACTTTCATAATTCTGTTATGATTGTGTTTTTTTTGTGTTTCTTTTTGCGTTTGTGCCAAGTGAAACCGTTATGGTTAGCCTTGGGGATGATCGTTTGATCATGCTGGAAAAGACAGAAACTTTCTACTCACGAAAAGAATTTTCAATTTTTTATGTTAGAGAGTTTGAGTTGATTCTTTTTTCTGCTGATTTCTACGCAAATTCTTCAGACTGTCGTAATTTTTCAGAATTTTTGAAGTACCATAAGTATACGAAGTATACAGATTGCTACAGACTGGTCTGCTGTTAACATATTCTGTTTTTGTTGAGTTGGTTGCTTATTTTGATGAAACTATGGATAGTATCGGGGGGTATTAGCCATGGAAGATTGAAAATACAGTAACCCAACATCAACATAAGTAGAATTTAAGTTTGCTACAGTACCTAAGGAAGTGGTGGTTTGCTTTCTTATACTAATGTTATCAAGAGGTTCTCTTTAAGTTTCGTGTTGTGAAGTTTTCAAGTTTTGGGTGATGTTCTTATGGACAATGATATAAAGAGTGGCAAGAGCTAAATCTTGGGGATGCCCAAGGCACCCCAAGTTGATTCAACGATGCCAAAAAAGCCTAAGCTTGGGGATGCCCCGGGAAGGCATCCCCTCTTTCGTGTTCAATCCATCGGTAACGTTACTTGGAGCTATATTTTTATTGACCACACGTTACGTGTTTTGCTTGGAGCGTCTTGTATCGTAGGAGTCTTTTATTTTTGTTGTGTGACAATCTTCCTTGCTGCACACCTAGAGAGAGAGAGAGAGACATGCACTCACCGTGATTTTGTCGAGCTTCACTTATATCCTTTGGTTAGACAATTCAGCTCACATGTGCTTCACTTATATCTTTTGAGCTAGTTGATTTTGCTCTATGTGCTTCACTTCTATCTTTTAGAGCACGGAAGTGCGTGGCTTGGTAGTTGATCTATGCTATGAAAGTAGTCTCAAAAGGGGTAGTTATCCAAAGGGATATGAAAACTTCTACCTTCATGTGCATTGAGTAGCTGGAGAAGTTTGATTCATCTCAATTAGTTTTGAGTTGTGGTTGTGGTAATATCGAAGTTATACTAGTAAGGTGTTGTGGATCTAGAAATACTTGTGTTGAAGTTAGTGATTCCCCTAGCATGCACGTATGGTGAACCGCTATGTGATGAAGTCTGAGCATGATTAGTCCATTGATTGTCATCCTTTGTGTGGCGGTCGGGATCGCGCGATGGTTTATACCTACCAACCCTTCCCCTAGGAGTATGCGTTAAATGCTTTGTTTCGATTACTACTTAAACTTTTGCAACAAGTATATGAGTTCTTCATGACTAATGTTGAGTCCATGGTTTAGATGCACTTTCACCTTCCACCATCACTATCTTCTTTAGTGTCGTGCAACTTTCGCCAGTGCACAAAACCCACCATATAGCCTCCCTCAAAACAGCCACCATACCTACCTACTATGTCTTTTTCAAAGCTATTCCAAGATATATTGCCATGCAACTACCATCATGACATGTGACACAACTTCTACATTGCCATTGCATGATCATAAGATAGCTAGCATGATGTTTCCATTGATGTCTATGCCATGCTAGATCATTGTCACGGTACACTACCGAAGGCATTCCATATAGAGTCATCATTCCTATAAGTTTTGAGTTGTAAGTGTGATAAGAATCATTGATGGAGCATTGTCCCATGTGAGGAAATAAAAGTGGCCAAAGAAGCCCACAAAAAAAAAGAGGCCAAAGAGCCCACCAAAATAATAATAAAAAAATGAGAGAAAAGGAGAGAAGGGACAATGCTACTACCTTTCCACACTTGTGCATATTAAGCACCATGATCTTCATGATTGAGAGTCTCTCGTTTTGTCACCACCATATAGCTAGTGGGAAATTTTCATTATATAACTTGGCTTGTATATTCCAGTGATAGGCTTCCTCAAAATTGCCTTAGGTCTTCGTGAGCAAGCAAGTTGGACGCACACCCACTAGTTTTCTTTAAGAGCTTTCACATACTCTTAGCTCTAGTGCATCATTTGTATGGCAATCCCTACTCATTCACGTTGATATCTATTGATGAGCATCTCCATAACTCATTGATATGCCTAGTCAATGTGACCATCTTCTCCTTGCTTGCCTTGCAACATCCACCACACTCCATTCCACTTATAGTGCTAAAACCATGGCTCACGCTCATGTATTGCGTGAGAGTTGAAAAGGTTTGAGAAAGTAAAGGTGTGAAGAAAATTACTTGGCCAATATCGAGGTTGTGCAAGATTTAAATTCGTTGTGCAAGGATGATAGAGCATAGCCAGACTATATGATTTTGTAGGGATAACTTTCTTTTAGCCTAGTTATTTTGAAAGTTCATGATTATCTTGGTAGTTTGCTTGAAGTATCATTGTCTCCACATCAATAGCAAACTATTGTTTTGAATCTAATGGATCTGAACATTCACGTCACATAAGAGGAGTTACAAAGGACATCTATGCTAGGTAGCATGAAAGCATCAAAAATTCATTCTTTATCACTTCCCTACTCGAGGACGAGCAGGAGTTAAGCTTGGGGATGCTTCATACGTCTCAAACGTATCTATAATTTTTGATGGTTTCACGCTGTTATCTTGTCAACTTTGGATGTTTTATATACCTTTTATATCTTTTTTGGGACTAACTTATTAATTCAGTGCCAAGTGCCAGTTCCTGTTTTTTCTATGTTTTTGACTCTTTTCAGATCTGATTTTGGAACGGAGTCCAAACGGAATAAAATCCCCGAAATAAATTTTTCCAGATCAGAAGAAGGTCAGGGGACTTGAGGGCCAAGGCAGTGGGCCCACAGGGAGCCCACAAGCCCTGTTGCCGTGGCCAGGGGGGCCGCGGTAACCAGGGGGGCCGCGGCAACCAGGCTTGTGGCCTCCCTGGCGCTCCCCTGCACTAGCTCTTTGGCCTATAAATTCCCTAAAATCGTAGAAAAAATTAGGGCATCCACGAAAACACTTTTCCGCCGCCGCAAGCTTCCGTTTCCGCGAGATCTCATCTGGAGACCTTTCCCGGTGCCCTGCCGGAGGGGACTTTGGAGTTGGAGGGCTTCTACATCAACATCATCGCCTCTCCAATGACTCGTGAGTAGTCCACTTCAAACCTACGGGTCCGTAGTTAGTAGCTAGATGGATTCTTCTCTCTCTTGGATCTTCAATACAAAGTTCTCCATGATCTTCATGGAGATCTATCCGATGTAATCCTCTTTGGTGGTGTGTTTGTCGAGATCCGATGAATTGTGGATTTGTGATCAGGTTATCTATGAATTATATTTGAGTCTTTGCTAATTTCTTATATGCATGATTTGATATCGTTGTAAGTCTCTTCGAGTCTTGGGTTTTGTTTGGCCAACTAGATCTATGATTCTTGAAATGGGAGAAGTGTTTGGTTTTGGGTTCATACCGTGCGGTGACCTTTCCGAGTGATAGAAGGGGCAGCAAGGCACACATCGTGTTGTTGCCATCAAGGGTAACAAGATGGGCTTTCATCATAAATTTGAGATTATCCATCTACATCATGTCATCTTGCTTAAGGCGTTACTCTGTTCTTTTGAACTTAATACACTAGATGCATGATGGATAGCGGTCGACGTGTGGAGTAATAGTAGTAGATGCAGAAAGTATCGGTCTACTTGTTTTGGACGTGATGCCTATGGATATAATCATTGCCATAGATAACGTCACGACTTTGCGCGATTCTATCAATTGCTCGACAGTAATTCGTTCACCCAACGTCTACTTGCTTTCATGAGAGAAGCCACTAGTGAACACTATGCCCTCCGGGCCTATTCACAACTATCGTCTCCACTTTCACTTTTACTTTGCTTTGTTTACTTATTGATTTCAGTCCTCACTTTGCAAACAATCTATAAGGGATTCACAACCCCTTCACAGCGTTGGGTGCAAGCTCTTTGTGTTTGTGCAGGTACTTGTGACTTGACGCGATCCTCCCACTGGATCGATACGTTGGTTCTCAAACTGAGGGAAATACTTACAGCAGTTGTGCTACATCACCCTTTCCTCTTCAAGGGAACACCAACACAAGGCTCCAAGGCCGCGGGGAAATCCTTTGCATATTTGCCAAGGAAGTCCCTGTAGGCGTAGCCCGTAGCAGCAGGATTCCTGGCGCCGTTCCCAGGGAAGGTCTGTTGTCGCAGTAGCAGAAGGATTTCTGGCGCTGTTGACGGGGAGGAGAGATCAAGTCAAGATCTATCCAAGTAAGTGTCACAAACTCATCTCTTGCATTTACCTTTTTTGCGAGTTGCCTCTCGTTTTCCTCCCCCCACTTCATATTTGCCCTTTTCTCCGTTTGCCTTTTTTCGGTTGCCTTTTTCGTTCGCCCTTTTCTCTCGCTTGCTTTATGTTCGCTTGTGTGCCATGTGCCTTCAATATGCTTGCATCTTCGCTTGCTGAAAATCTAGTGATATGGATCCTCATCCACTTGCTAATCTCTTTAAGAGGTCCAATTATGTTGATCCAATTGCTAGTGAGTTGAGTGCACTTGACTATCTTTATGGAGTTTTGCTTGAGATGCGTGAATCTGAAATTTGTGAGGAAGAAATTTATGAAGTGATTCACGAGGGCTCCTTGGATGAAAAACATGATTGCAATGGTTTCACTATAAATTCTATTAGTGACGCAAGGCTCCAAGGGCGCGGGGAAATCCTTTGCATATTTGCCAAGGAAGTCCCTATAGGCGTAGCCCGTAGCAGCAGGATTCCTGGCGCCGTTACCAGGGAAGGTCTGTTGTCACAGTAGCAATACCCCAATGTCACTACGGGTATCCGCATGCAAGACATACATCAAGTGTTTTCTAACCATAATATACAATCCAACATAACGAGATCTCAAAGAGAAAGATTTAGATCATCACAACAATAGCAACGGAAAAACACCATATGATCCAACTATATTGACAAATCATGTGATACATCAAGGCCGTGACATCTCAATAACATGAGAGAGAGAGAGATTAACCACTTAGCTACTGGTACAAAACCTCAACCTCGAGGGTGAACTACTCCCTCCTCGTCACGGCCTCCGCCGGGGTGATGAAGATGGCCACCAGAGATGATTTCCCCTCTCCGACAGGGTACTAGAACATCTCCAGATTGGTTTTTCGTTGATACATAGAGTTGCAGCAGCGGAGCAGAAGTTCTCTCTTTATTTCTGGAGTTTCTAGTATATATAGGACTTTTCAGCGTTGGAATCACGTCAAACGGAGCCACGTGGGCCCCACAAGCCATCACGCCACGTCCTAGGTGGAGGGGTCGCGGTGTGTTGGCTTGTGGACCACGGGTGGCTCCCCTGTGGTGGTTCTTCGCTCCAATATTGCTTATTTCCTCCAGAAAAAAATATATAGAAGTTTCGACGATTCCGAGAACTTTCATTTTCTGCACAAAAAACAACGACACGGTAATTCTGCTGCAAACAACGTTAGTCTGGGTTAGTTCTAAATAAATCATATAAAATGCATCTAAACCATATAAAAGTATTTTAAACATAGATGAATATGGCATGAATACTTCATAAATTATCGATAAGTTGGAGACGTGTCGAATAGTTTCAAAGAAAGGAAGTCAAATGTAATACTAGAAGAATTTTAAAAATGTTGTTTTTTACATCAAAGATGCTCGAGTACACAAGTTGCATGAAAGAATTTAAGGTGTTTAGACATTTGAGTAGGTCATGACAAGGAAACAAATTTAAACGTGGAAGAAACTTTTCAAAAGAACGTTGTTGTTTGGACTGATTTTTGTTATTTCCTAGAGGCCTTCGAATATCCAAACACCACAAAGTTTGCATGCTCCTTGCGCACCTGAGAATCTTCGATGCAAAAAAACTACATTTTCTCTATCTATTTTTAAGATTTAATGCTCATCGAGTGTAGATGAACCCGAACTTAGAAGCAAATTATCGAATCAGGAGAGGCCCTGCACATCACACTAGGCGTTTGGGTACACTAACCCGCTACTCGAATCCGAACCGAACCGAATTACCCGAATTTTCGGGTAATACGGGTATCGGGTTAGAATTCGGTTCTCAATTCCTTGCTATCCCGTTTTCGGGTTAGGGTTTGGGTTCTAGTCTGGAAAACCCGAAATACCCATACTGCCCGAATTATTCATACTAGCCAAATTATTCATACTATTATTACACTTACATGTTACACATACTAACTAAAATACCCATACTATCCAAAATACCCACACTATCCGAGTTATTCATACCAAAAGTTGATGTGTGCTCCAATTATTTTGGGTTTTTTGGTACCCGAATTACACGAACTGAAATTTTAGGTAATTGGGGTTCGGTTATTTTTTGGCAGAAAAAAATAGTTTTCCATTTTTTAATACCCGAATTACTCATAACCTGAACTACGTGAACTGAAATAACCAAAATACCCGAACGCCCAGGCTGACCTGTGGGGGGGGGCAATTTTCCGTGGGTCGTGAGACCATGTGAGTGCTCTAAGAGCATCTCGAGCAGACACACGGTAGCGCGGCGCGTTATTTTTTTGGCGCCAAATAGCATTTTTGAGCGAGCGAATTTGTGTTGGATTTAGCAGGCGCTGAAAACTTTAGCGCGCAGCAAGTCGCCCTCCAGCAGTGGCGCTAAACACTAGTGGGGACGGGGCCTTTAGCCCCGGCCCGTAAGGGGCTTTAGTCCCGGTTCACCAACCGGGACTAAAGGGGCGGGACTAAAGACCTAACCTTTCGTCCCGGCCCTGTTACAAGCCGGGACTAAAGGTGCTCCACGTGGGCGCCTCGTAGCGCCCCAGGGGCAGGCCCTTTAGTCCCGGTTCGTTACACGGACCGGGACTAAAGATTTTCATATTTTGCTGGGTTTTGGGTTTTTTTTGAATGAAATTATTTTTGGGTTTTAGGGTTTTAGGGTTTAGGTGTTCGGGAGATTAACGTGATGCCTTGTTTGGTGTTCGGGAATTAGTTTTCATATAATTTAAATAGAAATAATTATGCATATATATATAAGATTAACTTATCTTACAAGCGATCATATATATATACAATTATATGGAGATCTGAATTATCGGGACTAGAGCTCGTCTATTCGATTACATGGACGAACATCAGTAATGGCCCTTAGCTACACTAAATCGTCCTTTGTCTTCTATAGCTTCCGTCCTCAGAAATCCCGCAAGCTCCTCTGCAACAACAATCGCGCGTTGCTCTGTAGGACCTTCGTCCTCATGGCCGTGTGCTATATAAGAAGAGGAGATGAATATGAATATCAATCATGATAACAAAGAATGACGGGTAAAAATAGAGGTGTGAATGTTCATTGCTTACGTCGAATCTGTGATCCTTGAACTCAGAGGTAAACGTGTGAATGGTCTCGCGAACATAGTATCCGCATAGATGCGTTCCCCGTGGCTGCTGGTCGCACTTTACGAGAATAGAATATATATAATCAAAATAACAATCTAGCATCATAAATGTATTGAAAATTAATAGAAGTATATCATACTACTACTTACCTGAGCAGCTCTAAAGGTCAGCTTCTCAGGAAAGTTACCGGGAGTCACGCACTTGAACCGCTTCCAAACCCTGCCCGACAAGGATAATGATTTGCTAACTTTTTCATTAATTGATATATCAGAAAATCATCGAAAGAGACCGATAGAGCGCAAGAATGATTAAAATTACCCTTGGAGCATGTCATGCAGGCTTTGGAACTGTTCCAAGGGTCTCGATAATGGGTCGAAGGCATCAACTCTTCCCTTATCAATTTGAATGTCCAACAGAATCCAGTGGAAGCTGCACATGTATATATATGTGTGTGTGTGTGTGTGTGTGTGTGTGTGTGTGTGTGTGTGTCAGTAACTTATCAATTACACTTATAAGTGAATGGACACAACAGAGTAAAGACCCTCACCTGAAGTTGTATGGAAACAGTATGTGGTCACATAAATTTTGATCTGTTAGAAACCTTAGAAGGTTTTCCTCCGTCTCCTTGGGTTTGTCAGTTAGCGTCGCTATATGTATTTTATCTGGGTCAATAAACCCAATATTTAGGATGCTCTTACTTTTACACTCCAGAATCTTCATTCTGCATAATAGAGTACAAGTTATATATAGACAATGAATTGAAATAACTAAACAAGTTATATGTAGACAATGAATTGAAAAACTTACAGACAATAGCAACTCATAAGAGATTTGTCGAGGGCGTCGCCATTGTACATCTGGAAGAGTTCATCAAAGTCGATATGGATTTCTTCGGAGCGGCCGTAGTACTCCCGTGTGACACTCAGCACGATCATCGTTCTCCCATTCTTTGATTCACTTAAGTACCATTTATGGAAGTAACGCATATTTGTTGGGAGATCATCTTTGCTGACCAAAGGCTCACCCATGACAAACTGTGGCTTAGGGGCTACCACAGCCTTGGGTATCCTGTCGTCTTGGGAAGCCAGCAAATCTTCAACCGAGATACCACATTCAGCCATCAACTCCTTTGCTCTTTCAAAAGCTTGCCCCTGCACCGGAGGGGGAACATTCTCGGTTAACACCTTGAGGGGTGGGATCGACTGTTTGGCCTGTTGTCCAAGCTGAGGAACGTCTGATTTTTTTCTTGCTTGCAGTTGAACTTGATTTGCTCCCACTTGCACTTGCACGCGAGCTGCTCTTTTTCACTTCCTTCTGCAATGTGCGTGTATAGTCATCAGGCTTATACTGTAAGTCATACTGTGATGGAAGGGTTATGAAGTCTTTCGCCCATGCTATTTGCTTCTCGGTGTATTCCGGGCGGGGCTCGGGTTCCTTCTTTTTCATCTGCTCATCATGATGTTCACCAACTATCCTGGCGTTTTCCTCGGGGGTACGATCATAAGGTCTGATAGGAAGATTAGCATGAGGTACCTTTGGGAGGGGCGACAGTTTGCGCTTTGGGGAGCTCCGTCGCTTAGAAATCATCGACGGAGCGTTCTTGCTGGCACGCTTCAGCTTAGTATCATGTGCGGGCGGCGGCGGAGACGGACGACCCAAGTCCGACGGCGGTGATCGAGATGGACTCGTGTTGTGCTGGCCGACGTCATGTGGAGGGCTTGGAGGTAATGGAGGTGTAGGTGACCTGCGACGACTGGGAGGCGGTGTTGTCCTTGGGGCCGAGCCTGGAAGCTTGATGTAGTACTTGTCCCATAGGATGACTCCACCCAGTACTTCTCCGAGTGTCCTCTCATCTTTGGGTCCAGCTATGTCGAGCTCCATATCATTAAACCCCGTCATGATTTCATCCACCCCGACTTTAGCAAAGCCAGCTGGAATCTCACGGCCATGCCAGCGTGCATCAGGGCCAGAAGGTAAAGCTTGTCCGACGGCCACCTTCATGGATATGTTCTTGAATTTCTGATGGAGTTCACATGATGTTGACTCCTTGATTCCATCCACGGGGTAGCCGGGACCGCCCTCTATCATTCTTCGTTCATCGTCGGGCGGGGCCTCAGATTCAGCCATGCTGCTTTTCCGCTTAGATGGGGCGCCGGTAATATCAAGTGCAGGATCTTCCTGGCGCGGTACTCCTCTAAGCTCATCAATCTGCTTCTGTTGCTCGTTAATCCTGGCAAGCAACTGGTTGAACTTGTCATTCTCCTCATCTTGCTGCCGCTTCTTTGCTCTCTCTCGGCTTCTGTAAGTGTCTTGGTCTCTGGCAAACCCAAGCCACCACGGGTAAGAAGGACCGAAGCCTCGCGTTCGTCCTCCATGTTCGTCATTGCCAAGGACCAGTGTGAGCAAATCTCTATCTCTATCTTCAGTGAACTTTCTTTGTCCCTCCTTAATTTCTTTCACTATCCTTTTCCAATTCTCCATGGGTATCCTAAGATTGTCATTGCAGATGAGGTCCCCAGTTGTTTCGTCGTACGACCCACCATGCGCAAGGAACCAATTTCTTGCTCTCAATTCCCACTCATCACGGAGTGGTTCAGGTACGATGCCTTTATCTATCAGATCTTGCTCTTTCTTATCCCACTTTGGGATGGCAGTCTCATAGCCCCCTGGCCCCAGCTTGTGGTGATATTTCTTCTTGTCGGCATTTATCTTGTTCTTTTCTGATAATGCCTGGGCATCTTCTGACTCCTTGTACTCTTGAAATGCCTTCCAGTGATTCTCCTACTTGGCTAGATACCCCTCGAATACTGGCACTTTCTTTGTCTTCAGATAGTTTTTCCATAGCTTCTTCTTCCAGCTACGGAACAGTTCGGCCATCTTCTTCAGAGTCCACTGCTTGACTTTGGCCCTTAGTTTGTCTGCGGCGTCTTCATTCTCACATTCTGGCAGGTTGAAATGTGACATGAGATCATTCCAAAGATTATCTTTGTACCTTTCGGCGACATAGTCACTATCGGCTTCCCCTTTGCGCTTGTTCCACTCCCGAACGCTGATCGGGACGTGATCCCTAACGAGAACTCCGCATTGCTTCTTGAATGTGTCAGCATCATTCTTAGGAAGCTTGGGTTTGCCCGTAGGAAATATCACCTCAAATGTGTAATGCGTCCGTGCATCCAACTTTCTAGTCGGGCCTCGTTTCGTAGTTTTGCTCGATGTGGAGGCCTAAGAGGGAGAAACATTCGTCAAATGAATGTATATGTATACAATATAGAGCTATCTCCAATATTTTTCACATATTACAAGTGATTGTCGAACTTCATATGTATACCTCGCCGTACTTATCCTCTTCACCGGCTTCTCCATCAGTGGAGCTATCACCTTCTCCATCATTGGACCTATCTCCTGCCCCATCGGCTTCATCTTCGTGTCGCTCGACCTCCATTCCAACGTCCTGTTTTAGATATGACGACGGAGATTCAGCTGGTTCAACGTCGAGGCCGTCTTTGATTATATCTTCGAGAAGTTCTTCCTCTTCGAGGTTCCTGATATGTGGATCCATAGTTCTGCAAAAAACGGATTCTCTTAACCTTTGTACCAAAAAAGAATTATTCTATCAGGAACTCCGTTCCAAAACAACTTAAGTCCCGGGTCGTGGCTGTACCCGGGACTCCTAGATTTCTGCATAGTATTCAAAGTAGGAGTACTTTTCCAATTTGAGCATTCAATAAGCAAAACCAAATCGTAAAATAAAGTAGTATTTAAATTAGCATGCATTCAATTATAAGCTAATACATCATCACTTTTGTCCGTACATCGTCGAATATTATCACTAATACTCCTCGAATACTATCATACATATAGCATCACTCATACATCTAGAACCGTAGCGCCCGACGGGTATCGGCGCGGGCGGTGGACACCCAAAGAGAAGGAACCATCACAGGATCATAGCTCGAGTGAGATCCCCGAAGAACCTGCCAGGTATGCTCGAACCTGCCCTCCAACGCAACCATGTAGCGACGGACGTGCTCATCCTCCTCGCTGACACGGTGACGTACCACCTCCGCGGTGTCCGGAAGCCTCGGCACCCTCACTGGCCCACGCGACCGCCACCAAACAAGGATCGGGTCAACGACGGGTGGCTCCTCACCAACCTACGCCCCCCGGAAGGTAGCACCTCCCAATACCAGCCGGGCGGAGCCTAGTCCCGGACAGGGCCCCTCTGATCAAGCAGGTGTCGTCCGCCGAGTCGACGACGAGGATGCGGGATAGGCATCGTAAAATGAACTAAAAAAATAAACTAGTTCTATTAATTTTCTTGCTAAAAATAAACTATTAATACTTAAGCATATACAATAGCAAAATTAAACTATTAACACTTAAGCATATACAATAGCAAAATTAAGCAATAATCTAAGAAACACTATTAACACTTAAGCATATACACTATACAATAGCAAAATTAAATGACAAAAAAAATATTTCTTCTTCTTGTAACCCTAAACTAATTTTTCCTCTTCTTCTATTTCTCCTCTTCTTCTACTTCTTCTTCTACTTCTACTTCTCCTCTTCTTGTAGTACTTCTCCTCTTCTCTTCTTCTACTTCTCCTCTCCTCCCCTTCTAATTTTTTCTCTTCTTCTACTTCTCCTCTTCTTCTATTTTTCCTCTTCTTCTCCTCTCCTCCTCTTCTTATTCTCCTTTTTCTTCTTTTCTTCTCCTCCTCTTCTTATTTTCATTTTTCCTAATCTTATTTTCTTATTTTTGTTCATATTTCTTCTTCTTGTAACCCTAACCTAATTCTAAATATTACTAACCCTAATAATCTAACACAAACCTAATAACAATAGGAACTAAATGACAAAAAAATCCTTTTCTTTTTCTTCTTTTCTTCTCCTTTTTCTTCTTTTCTTCTCCTTTTTCTTTCTTTCTTCTCCTTTTTCTTCTTTTCTTCTACTGGCCGGAGTGTTGGGGAGGAGGGGGCGGGGGGCTTACCGGCCGGAGGTGTCGACGGCGTGCGGCGAGGAGGACGGCGCGGAGGACGGCGCGGCGGCGAGGAGGACGGCCGACGGCGAGGAGGACGGCAGGCGGCGGCGAGCAGGACGGCGGGCAGCCTGACGGCGTCGTCGAGTTCGTCGCTGTGCCGCGCCGGGCAGGAGAACGAGAGGAAGAAGAAGAGAAATGGACGATTTGGGTTGGAAATTTTTGAAGTCCCGCTTATATAGGTGGATCTATAGTCCCGGTGCATGGCTCGAGCCGGACTAAAGACCCCCTTTAGTCCCGGGTGGAGCCACGCCCCGGGACTAAAGGCCTCTTTTCGGGCACACCAAGAGGCGGGAAGTAGGGGGTCTTTAGTCCCGGTGCTTGGCTCTAGCCGGGACCAAAGGGTGTCTTTAGTCCCGGGTTGTGGCTCCACCCGGGACTAAAGCTCCTCCTCGGCTGCACGATAAGTTTAGTCCCACCTCGCCCAGCGAGGGGGACTAACACTTGTTTATAAGCCCCGTCGCAGCTTGTCCATCGAGCTCCTCTCTAAAGCAGGCTTACGGGCCTAAACTTACTGAAAATTGAAACTATATTCGAAATTGTGGAGAAAATTCAATATGAATTCAAAGTGAGTTCATTTTGAATTCAGGTTGAATTTTGTCCATGATTTCTCATATAGTTTCAATTTTTTTCTATTTTCAAAATTAATTATTTTGACTATGCAAACTATTAACTTATTTTGTTATTTTCAATTAAAAACTATGTTTATTAAAAATTCTTTTTGCATATTTGAGAATTTGACAAAACTATGATAATGAAAACTGTTTGAAATTAAATAAATAATTCAAAACTATTTTATATTTTCAAAATTAATTATTTTGACTATCCAAACTATTATCTATTTTGTTATTTTCAATTAAAAACTATGTTTATTAAAAATTCTTTTTGCATATTTGAGAATTTGACAAAACTATGATAATGAAAAGTGTTTCAAATTAAATAAGTAATGCAAAACTATTTTTTTATTTTCATAATTAAGAATTTTGACTATCCAAACTATTATCTATTTTGTTATTTTCAATTAAAAACTATGTTTATTAAAAATTCTTTTTGCATATTTGAGAATTTGACAAAACTATCATAATGAACAGTGTTTCAAATTGAATGAATAATGCAAAACTATTTTTTATTTTCATAATTAATAATTTTCACTATCCAAACTACAAATGAACTCTGAAAATGTTGAAAGTTGGCATGCTATCATCATTTCACCCACATAGCATGTGTTAAAAAGTTGAGAGGGTTACGACAAAAAATGGATGCAGTTCGTGTACAAAACGGACAATCTCTCTCGAAGTAGCAGCGTTTCGAACGAGAACTCATCTCTTACAAAGGGATTTAATTTTTTAAAACTTATTTGAACTCCACACTTTTTGTGTGTTCAAAATGCACCATTCTAAGGCACATCACAAAATTTCAACAAGTTCTGACTTCATTTGGTATATTTCGTGCATTTACTTATTTTTTTGAGCTAGTTGACCCTGAAATTGAAAAGCACTACAAATTAACTCTGAAAATGTTGAAAGTTGGCATGCTATCATCATTTCACCCACATAGCATGTGTTAAAAAGTTGAGAGGGCTATGACAAAAACTGGATGCAGTTCGTGTACAAAACGGACAATCTCTCTCGAAGTAGCGGCGTTTCGAACGAGAACTCATCTCTTACAAAGGGATTTCATTTTTTGAACTTATTTGAACTCCATACTTTTTGTGTGTTCAAAATGCACCATTCAAAGGCACATCACAAAATTTCAACAATTTCTGACTTCATTTGGTATATTTCGTGCATTTACTTATTTTTTTTGAGCTAGTTGACCCTGAAATTGAAAAGCACTACAAATGAACTCTGAAAATGTTGAAAGTTGGCATGCTATCATCATTTCACCCCGATAGCATGTGTTAAAAAGTTGAGAGGGTTACGACAAAAACTGGATGCAGTTCGTGTACAAAACGGACAACCTCTCTCGAAATAGGAGCGTTTCGAACGAGAACTCATCTCTTACAAAGGGATTTCATTTTTTTAAACTTATTTGAACTCCATACTTTTTGTGTGTTCAAAATGCACCATTCAAAGGAACATCACAAAATTTCAACAATTTCTGACTTCATTTGGTATATTTCGTGCATCTACTTATTTTTTTTGAGCTAGTTGACCCTGAAATTGAAAAGCACTACAAATGAACTCTGAAAATGTGGAAAGTTGGCATGCTATCATCATTTCACCCACATAGCATGTGTTAAAAAGTTGAGAGGGCTACGACAAAAACTCGATGCAGTTCGTGTACAAAACGGACAATCTTTCTCGAAGTAGCGGCGTTTCGAACAAGAACTCATCTCTTACAAAGGGATTTCATTTTTTTGAACTTATTTGAACTCCATACTTTTGTGTGTTAAAAATGCACCATTCAAAGGCACATCGCAAAATTTCAACAATTTCTGACTTCATTTGGTATATTTCGTGCATTTACTTATTTTTTTGAGCTAGTTGACCCTGAAATTGAAAAGCACTACAAATAAACTCTGAAAATGTTGAAAGTTCGCATGCTATCATAATTTCACCCACATAGCATGTGTTAAAAAGTTGAGAGGGCTACGACAAAAACTGGATGCAGTTCGTGTACAAAACGGACAATCTCTCTCGAAGTAGCAGCGTTTCGAACGAGAACTCATCTTTTACAAAGGGATTTCATTTCTTTGAACTTATTTGAACTCCATACTTTTTTTGTGTTCAAAATGCACCATTCAAAGGCACATCACAAAATTTCAACAATTTCTGACTTCATTTGGTATATTTCGTGCATTTACTTATTTTTTTTGAGCTAGTTGGCCCTGAAATTGAAAAGCACTACAAATGAACTCTGAAAATGTTGAAAGTTGGCATGCTATCATCATTTCACCCACATAGCATGTGTTAAAAAGTTGAGAGGGTTACGACAAAAACTGGATGCAGTTCATGTACAAAACGGACAATCTCTCTCAAAGTAGCAGCGTTTCGAACGAGAACTCATCTTTTACAAAGGGATTTCATTTTTTTGAACTTATTTGAACTCCATACTTTTTGTGTGTTCAAAATGCACCATCCTAAGGCACATCACAAAATTTCAACAATTTCTGACTTCATTTGGTATATTTCGTGCATTTACTTATTTTTTTGAGCTAGTTGACCCTGAAATTGAAAAGCACTACAAATGAACTCTGAAAATGTTGAAAGTTGGCATGCTATCATCATTTCACCCACATAGCATGTGTTAAAAAGTTGAGAGGGCTACGACAAAAACTGGATGCAGTTCGTGTACAAAACGGACAATCTTTCTCGAAGTAGCAGCGTTTCGAACGAGAACTCGTCTCTTACAAAGGGATTTCATTTTTTTTAACTTATTTGAACTCCATACTTTTTGTGTGTTAAAAATGCACCATTCAAAGTCACATCATAAAATTTCAACAATTTCTGACTTCATTTGGTATATTTCGTGCATTTACTTTTTTTTTGAGCTAGTTGACCCTGAAATTGAAAAGCACTACAAATGAACTCTGAAAATGTTGAAAGTTGGCATGCTATCATCATTTCACCCACATAGCATGTGTTAAAAAGTTGGGAGGGCTACAACAAAAACTGGATGCAGTTCGTGTACAAAACGGACAATCTCTCTCGAAGTAGTAGCGTTTCGAACGAGAACTCATCTCTTACAAAGGGATTTCATTTTTTAAACTTATTTGAACTCCATACTTTTTGTGTGTTCAAAATGCACCATTCTAAGGCACATCACAAAATTTCAACAATTTCTGACTTCATTTGGTATATTTCGTGCATTTACTTATTTTTTTGAGCTAGTTGACCCTGAAATTGAAAAGCACTACAAATGAACTCTGAAAATGTTGAAAGTTGGCATGCTATCATCATTTCACCCACATAGCATGTGTTAAAAAGTTGAGAGGGCTACGACAAAAACTGGATGCAGTTCGTGTACAAAACGGACAATCTCTCTCGAAGTAGCAGCGTTTCGAACGAGAACTCATCTCTTACAAAGGGATTTCATTTTTTTGAACTTATTTGAACTCCATACTTTTTGTGTGTCCAAAATGCACCATTCTAAGGCCCATCACAAAATTTCAACAATTTATGACGTCATTTCGTATATTTCGTGCATTTACTTATTTTTTTTGAGCTAGTTGACCGTGAAATTGAAAAGCACTACAAAATTTTTAAATGACTGTTTGAATTTTTAAATGCACCATTCCGCTGCACGCCACGTGGTTCTGCTGCACGCCACGTGGGACTAATGGTCTTTCATTTTTAAATGACTGTTTTAATCAAAAACAGATCTGTTACAAAAGGGATTTCATTTTTTGAACTTATTTGAACTGAAGACTTTTTGTATATATATGTGGTCGAAATGCATGATACCATGAAGTTAGAAAGGGCTAAACCATTGAAAAGTAGCAAATAAAGGTAGAAAGGGCTAAACCATTCAAATTTGGAAACTATAATGGCACAAACAGAAACTAGACATATATAAATTGGTCTAAGAAGTACATGATACTAGTCCAAACAGTACATAATAATAGCTACCATAGATATATATACAAGTGTTCGACGTTCAGAACACTACTCGTCTGAATCATCTAAATCAGAATGTCCACCTTCCTCGAGGTGACGCTGGCCATAGTGGACGACTCGAATCTTGCGGTACAACTCGTATGAAACGTATGCATCTTTTGCTGCATACTCAATGTTGATATCATCAAGTGGGCCCTGCTCCCAAAGTTTGTGCTGAGACTTTGGGAAACTGGTCTTCATATCAGCATATGAATCGTCGATCAAGGCAACTGCCATATGAGCCATCGAAGTCATGTCATGTCGAAGCCTGAATATCGTTTGGAGATCAACGAGGCAACCAGCTGGTATCTCAATACCGAAGTTGTGCCTCATCTTCAGCTTGTCGTTCCTTATGTCAACGGAAGCAGAAGTGATGCCGCTGCGAAGGAAGTCCATGAGTTCTGGACAATGCTTGTCACTCCTGCAACAGAAACAAATTAAAATGGAACAAATGTTACATACTGCTGCAATAAGGAAACATGTTTCACTACAACTAAAGAGAAAATTATCTTTAGGATTCAAATAGAACATATGCAATGGAACCTAGAGAGATCACTATAGCTATCCAATGGAACCTAGAGAGATCACTAGCTATATGCAATTTTCATGACTATGACATATCATATTTCTATCCAATGGAACCTAGAGAGATCACTAGCTATATTCAATTTTCATAACCTTGGATCAAAGAACACCGCATAAAATTGTATCACTACAACTATGATTTCAATGGAACATATTGAACCAATCAGATTTTTCAGATTGTTGAACACTATTCCAATCAGATTGTGTTCCCTTCAACTAATCAAAATTGTTTCACCACAACTATTTGAAGCGAACCAACTATGATTCCAATGGAACATATTAAACACTAGTTGATTCTAATATGATTTTTCAGATTATGGAACACTATTCCAATCAGATTGTGTTCCCCTTCAACTAATCAAAATTTTTTCACTACAACTATTTGAAGGGAACCAACTATGATTCCAATGGAACATATAAAATACTAGTTGATTCTAATACGATTTTTCAGATTATGGAACACTATTCCAATTAGATTGTGCTCCCCTTCAACTAATCAAAATTGTTTCACTACAACTATTTGAAGGGAACCAACTATGATTGAAACAAATAAACTTACAATGTCATTATCTTGGATCAAAGAAAGCCTCAAAACTTACCTCGACCATTGGAAGATCAAGACATGGCGTGCGAAGCATAGTTGGATGACGGCAACACCGCGTTGATCGGCCGTGTACTCCAGATCAAGCCCCAAGAACTTCTCATGATCAACTGCATTGTCAAACCATTTTTCCTTCAACTGGTGAAGAAAAAACGGCACCTCGCTGCTCAGGTTCGTGTACACGACATCGAGCATGGTCGTGCCATGTGCGAGCACCTTATGAAAGCTAGTTGGCATGGTGGAAGAAGAGAAGGGAAGAAGAGAGGAGAAGAACAGAGAGGGAGAGCGAGAGAGAAGAAGAAACAGAGAAATGGCGACTGTGCTTCGGTTCGTGCTTTTCATCGCTTGAAACGACGCGGGATGCAAACCGTTTGGGTCTTTAGTCCCGGGTTGAGCCACCAACCGGGACTAAAGAGGTATACCAACCGTCGCCACCACTACGGCAGGCCACGTGTTAGTCCTTTAGTCCCGGGTTGAGCCACCAACCGAGACTAAAGGGGGATACGAACGGTTGCCACCACCACTGCCCGCCGCGTAGCCCTTTAGTCTCGGTTTGGGACACGAACCGGGACTAAAGGCTCCTTACAGGCCGGGACTAAAGCCTCGAGGGAGGCATTGAGAATTGGGGCGACGTGGCCGGGCCTTTAGTCCCGGCCCAGAGGCAGGCCGGGACTAAATGGTCCCGGCCAAAGGCCCATTTTCCACTAGTGAAATATACACAGCGCCGCGCCCAACATAAACATATTTCCTACTCAAACATAGAACCAAGAAGATCAAACATACACAAAATAAATCAACAATAGATAGTTATTTCAACTCAAACAAATAGTTCATGAATAGTACAACAAATAATTCATAAAAAAATACAATAAATAGTTCATGAATAATAATACAACAAATAGTTTATTTTCAACAAACAAATAACATCAATTCGTACGTTGCCCATTTGATGACCACCACTCCTCGACTAGATTTCGCACGTCGAATGACATGATAGGAGTCAACAAAGCGGTCCCCCTTTGCAGGGCTCCTCCGCACTCGCACAAGTCTTCCGATCAACTCATACTGAGAATAGTCTAAATCTTGTCCATGCTTATTTTCGATGATCATGTTATGCATGATCACACAAGAGTTCATGATGTACAAAAGGATCTTTTGATCCCAAAATCTAGCCGGTCCTTTCGCAATAGCAAACTAGGCTTGCAAAATTCCAAAATCTCTCTCCACATCTTTTCTAGCCGCCGCTTGTGCATTGTAAAAATCAAGTTTTTTCTTGCCTTGTAGTGCCTTTAACGGCTTGACAAATGTTTGTATCCTTGGGTAGATGACATTCGTGAGATAGTATCCATACTTGTACGTATGATCATTTGCTACAAACTTCATCGGTGAAGTTTCACCATTTGCAATCTTAGTCATGAATGATGACCGTTGAACAACATTGATGTCATGGTGAAGTTTCACCATTTGCAATCTTAGTCATGAGTGATGACCGTTGAACAACATTGATGTCATTGCAGGATCCGGGCATTTCAAAGAAAGTATGCCAAATCCAAGTCTCATGATCGGCCATCGCTTCAAGGATTATAGTGAAACTCTTTTTCTGACCGTGAAATTGTCCATGTCATGCAATAGGACAGTTCTTCGAACTCCAATGGATGCAATATATTAAGCCAAGCATACATGTGAACCCGCGAGCTTTGTTGAACTCCAGAAACCTTATGGTGTCTTCAGCATTGGAAGCTCTCAAATATTCCGGGCCAACCACTTGCACAATTCCAACTGTGAAGCGCTTGGCACACATGATGGCTTGACTCTCACCCATGGCGAGGTGGTCATCAACTAGATCCATCGAAATATTGTATGCCAATATACGCAAAGCGGCGGTCACCTTTTGGAAGGTGTTATGCCCGAGTTCTCCGGTGACATTCCTTCTTTGCTAAAAAAATTGATCATGCCTCGCCAGTTTCTCTGTAATGCGTTTGAACAACTCGATGCTCATTCTAAAACGGCGCCGAAAGTAGGAAGCGGGGTATGTGTGATTTTCCACAAAATAGTTCCTCATTAATCTGTTGTGGGCATCAACCCTCTCCCTCCATAATTTCTGACAACCGAAAACCGAACCACCGTGCTTCGGATTTTTATTGACGTGCATAGCTAGGATCATTAAGATTTCCTCCTCCTCTTAAAGATCAAATTCTTCATCGGAAGAATCATATGACAAACCCATGTACAAACTTGAATTAAAACTAATTTAAACTATGAAAAACATGCATCAAATGCATCTATAAATATATAAAGTAAGCAATATATACCTTGAAAGTATTTTGTCGAATACCTTGTGGGCGCCGAGTTGCAAACGGCCGTAGAGTGCTGTTCGATGGAGGACCGGAGCGCTCGAGGGGTAGCGGTGAGGAGAGCAGGTACAACGGTGACGGTTACGGGGAGCAAAGGGGGGTGACGCCGCGTTGGGGAGAGGTGGGGGAAACGCGCCGACGAGAGGAGCGGGCGGAGGCGCAGGTGCCAATTTTTTTCAAATCTGACGGTTGGTGGTTCACGCGCACAAATCATTTTGTCGCGCCTGCACGAGCGGGCACATCAAATATGGTGCGTGCGATGCATTTCCTCGCAGCACATGGTAGCTTATTTACCGCACGTGGCATTATTGCACGGCTGCTGTAGCGCTACTTTTGCCCCCTCCCCCGCGCTCACGCTATATGGCTGATTTTTTGGACGGGCGACTTATTTAACGCCTCTGATGGAGATGTTCTAATAAGTGGTGTACCAAGACTTCTCTACATGACACACGTTGGGCATGTCTTGCACAGAGTCCGTTTTTTTCTTCAGGATTTTGGGTTTTGATTGATTTTTCTAGGCTTTCTTGACTTTTTTATCTGTATTTTTTCTCAAATTTTTCCGTGGGGCATGACTTAGTTAGATGAGAGTATGGGTTAGTTCATGTTGGAAGCACATGTACGTATAGTTGAGAGCACACGATGATATTACTAGTTGGGAGTACACGTTACTATTAGGTGGGAGCACAGGTTAGTTTCACATTGAGAGCACAAGTTACTGTAATTGAGAGCATATTTTTTTATGAAAATAGTTCATCAAAACTTGTCAGCATGGATCTAGTTTTAAAGATCTCGACACAAAGAATACAATGATAAAAATAGTTTGTAATTTTGGTTCACGAGATATTTCATTTTTTAAATGATCCTAGAAAGAAAAAACTTACATAGTCACTTGGGGGGTGTAAAAATTCACCAAAAGCATCTGATGCACATGTGTGCGCCACTCTAGAAGAGTTGCGGTAATGGACCAATCACCATAATAACTGTTAACACAATGTTTCAAGCCAAAAAAAGTGCTCCAACAAAGTCATAATACCTATTAGAAACCATAATTTATGAAGCACTCTTCATATCTTGTCGCCTAGTCTCCATGTCTGGTGTCTCTACGTCACAAGAGACGATATAAGAAATTACTTGGAAGTATATAAGATCGTTTTTAAAATACTTACATGTTAATGGGCCGCCCTTTTCCCTCAGCCAAGTACGAGGTCGACACCCACAGAATGAATCAGGCCCATCGAAACGATGCCTTAATGGGCTTAGTTCCTCTACCGAGCAACAACCTAATCCACCACATCACCCTACGTCTCGTTCGATCTGATTCTCCGAAGCTCCTAGTCAGCGCCTTCGGCGCCCACTAGGAGTCATGGCGCTCACTCAGGCGCGTTATTGGGCCCGGCCCAACATGTGCGTGTTCCCTGACTGATTTTAACTGGTCGGCTGGGCTTGTTACTGACTGGTCGCTGTTGACTAGTCAACCGTTGACTTTCAAAGAAACACAAAAATAACGCAGGAAATCCGTCAATTCAAAAATGTATATGTAAATTTCAATAGATGTTTACAAGTTTGGAAAAGAGTTCAAACACATTTTAATTTTTAACGATTTTGAAAAAAAATCATCAATTCTTAAAGAAGTTCAGCGAATTTGAAAAAAGATCTTTTAAAATAAAAAAAAGTTCATCAAATTTGGAAAAATGTTCATCGAATTGAAAAGACATTGATTTTGAAAAAAATATTCAAGGAATTTGTAAAAAAGTTAATCTAATTGGGAAAAAACTTTACCAACTTGAAGAAAGTTCTTCAAATTTTAAAAAGTTTTATTGGTTTTGAAAAATAAAAATGAAAAGAATAAAATAATAAAAAACGAAAAAAAGGAATACAAAACCAAATAAAAAGAAAAAGGAAAAAAATAAAAGGAATAAAAAAAAAAAGATACAAAGAGAAAAAATGAAGAAGATGTAATTGAACACATGAGGTGATCCGGTGCGGTGGTTAGTGCAGTGAACAACATTGTATTTTTTGGATACACAACAGAAAAAACGGAGAAGATGGCCCAGCCCAACTAGTTGCACCCTTGAGGCTATCGTTTGCAAACGGACGCTCAAGTGTCAAATAGGATTTCCCGATTCTCCACCTTTTGCGGCAAACATCCACGATGTAAGAGCATTTACAACCATAACATGTAAATCCAGTCTCTCAAACACCCGCGGACGCCGCAGACACTGATTGATCACCTTTCAAATTTTTACTTTCAAAGCCATGTTTTTTCTAAAAAAAATTCTTATATGTCCGATCACATGCATATGATTGATGGAGATAAAATGTCAGAAAAAAAGATGGATCAAATTTTATGTGACGGATGCAGGATCACTGACCGTACACATTTGGATGCATCTTATACTCATTCCATAACATTTAAAGAGGCTACAAGGGGTCGGTTGGATCAACTTTTATTCTTTCCCTCGTTCGGTCACCGGTAGTGGTCGGGATCTCGATGCGGATGATGAGTAGCCGAGTACCAGGTCGACCTCCACGGACGAGGACTACAACAGCCGCGTCCACCTACTCTACCACCCCTCACGGTCTGGTGATCTTGTCTCTCCTCGGTCTTAGAGCATCTCTAGCTGACCCCGTATAATCGTCGAAATTGTAAAATTCCAGCGATTATACGGGTTTGGGTCGTTTTTACCGTCAGAAAAGACACCATAAACGAGACCCGTCCCGTATTTTTTTTGCGGTGGCCCGTAAACGCGACCCCGCGATCACTATATCTGTAGGTTCGGCCGCTGGATATGGGTCCAAATCCTATCCCTCCGCCGCCGCGAAAAATCCCCACCCCTCACTGCCGGCGCCTCAGATCCGCCGCCGCGCGCCTCCATTCCGCCGCCTAGCCGCTCCAATCCACCGCCCAAGATGGCCAACACAGGTGGCCGTGGCAACGATGACCCCGAGAGGGCGCGTCGCGTCAGATCCGACGCCACGCGGAAGCGCGCTGCCCTGCGGTACACACGCTGGGGCCTGTTGCCACCGCCGTCGCTCCTGTGTCGCGAGCCAGAGGAGTACGGTCGCGCGCGCGACCGCCTCTTCTCCGACAGCTCCACCGAGGCGTCGAGCTCGCGCTCGCGCTCCTCCCTCCCCCCGGTGAACATGAAGCTAGAAGAGTTCCCGTTGGTGAAGCCGGAGCCGAAGGCCGAGGCGAGGGCCAGAGCGACGTGCCTGGGGCGTCGTCGGACCGGAGGACTTCCTCCCCCCAATGGAGGCGGACATCCTTTTGCCCGCACTGCTAGCGCACAGTGTGCGGGAGGCGGAAGAGGACCGACAGCACCGTCGGAGGGACGAGGAGATCGACACCGTGCTCTACGAACAGGGTGTCGCGTCGGCCCTCGCCTTCGGCGACAAGGTGGAGGAGTGGCGCCGCGAAGCCACTCCGGAGGAGCGCATCTACGTCAAGCTCTCCTCCTCCGACAACGACGACGACTGAGCGCTGTCGCATCTACTACCGCACGAGCTTCGGTGAACTCATTTTTGCGTAGTGCGGTAGGGTAGTTATTAGCTCTGGTGAGGTCCGGTAGGATTAGCTTAGCTCTACCCCCTCTAGTAGTTGTAAAATAGAATGCAGTACGTATGATCATGTAGTATATGATGAACTATGAATGAATGTGGTTGTAATTTCTTTCGCGAAAACTTTTTTTAAAAATTATACAATTTCATACACGGGGTCGGTTCTGCAACGCAAGATTTCGCCCCATTAAACCCTGCTTCGTCGAACTATAAACGACTTTTACGGGTCGCAAAAATACGGGATGTGCTAGCTATGCTCTTACCTCCGATACCCACCGAGAAGCCACATTCGCTGGCTGCCCAGTCAAGCATTTCAATTTCTTTCATGGAAGTGGTTCTGAATGATACGTCATACCGAGGGGTCCCTGAATTCGAGATGCCAGCAAGCTACACGGATTCAGATATGTCATTAGACCTTGTCCTGCCTATAATCACATCCACAGTGGATCACATGCTTTCCAGCTGGAAGGTTGGTAACCCGGGTTGTTATTCAGTGAATTCAGCTGATGTAAACCTGGTGACAGAAATTCCTCACCTGCTTCGATTATTACAGCACTTCAAAATTTCAAATCTGACAGTAGTATGTCCGAAAGCTGGTCATCCCCATAGTCCCACGGAATGATCAAGCTAGAACCACTAGCCTCGAAGACTTGGAAGTTAACTTGATGCTTCAGTAAATTGCACTGCCTGACCGGTTGCAACTTGCAAGACCACACTGTAATCTTGTTACTGCTTGTCAAACACTAGATAATGTCAATTACTGTTGATTATGTCATGCTCTGTCCGTACCATTGAATGTCTAAGCCATTAAGAAAATCGAATCCACGGTACCTGAGAATGGGTAGGTAATATAGCCTGATCTGATGAGGGACGCAAAGAGAAGATGGGGGCGAAGAGACCGTGAGATTATATGGATGATGAAGCAATTTGTTACATCAAGACACATGTGCTCTAAGTACAGTTTTTCATGTCAAGTGACCGCTTAAATCATAAGATGGTATTGCTCGGTTGTTTATTGTCTTGCCTTCATGCAATCAGTATGAATGTACGGTTTGCAAGGAATCATTTAGAGCATTTCTAGGAGACTCCGTAAAACATTGATCTGTAAAACTCGTTTACAGTTCGAAAAAAAAGTTTTGAATATGCTATTTTACGGGTCGGTTATGCTGGGTCTGCTCGGCTGTAGCCCGTTTCGATCCGCAAACCGAAAACCCCGGATTAGCTAATTTCACAGTGATTCTGACGATTGAGTTCAAATTCAAAGAATAGAACATAGTTCGCGTGCAAATAAAAGCATAGTTTACTACGACAAACATAAAATGACTTCATGCAAAAGCAACGACCACGCCCATCATCATCTTGGCTGCTTTTCATCCGTCGTCATGATCTTCACCCCGCACCACCGCCATCGATGCCATCGCCGCCTCCGACTTTATCACCGACACTTGTTTCAACTCCGGCACCGAAAGCATAGCCGGGCGCACTGAAAGCATCAGTGGCACTGGTTCCAACTCCTGATGGGAAAACATCACCGGCACCGAAACACCCACCCACCGCCGCTACTATCCTCCTCTTCAAGATGTCTCTCCTTGCCATCTCATGCCATTCTTTGGTGATGTCGTCCATGTCATCATGGTTCAATGTCATCATCTTGTTCTCCTCGGCAAGAAGCTTGGACATGGCTTTGGTCTCATCGGCAAAGACTCTTCTCTCCACAATGGATGTCTTGCGCAACCCCTCGTCCTTGAGCAATTGCCACTTCTCTTTCTTCTCTCATGTCTTCTTCTCCGCCAACTCTTTCTTTGCCTCCAATGTCTTCCCCAACATCATCTCATTTGATTGCACCAAGGCATCTATCTTGTCCCGCAAGCTCGATGCCTCGTGTTCCCTCTTGATCTTCTCTCTTGACTTCTTATCTCCATCGAGCTTGTTCAAGTTTCGTGGGCCATCATCATCTTCATCATCATCCATGGTCGTAAGTGAACCTCTCTTCAGTGCGGATTCTTTCTCAATCAACTCCCACTTCTCACACTTTTTTAACAATCCAACAATGCTCTAGTTTAAAAATTTGCCTTCGTAAGCTTCCATGTCTTTGTACCTTTGTTGGGAAATTTTGTCCTACACAATGAAAACAATATCAAATGATGCAATCACTCCACATAGTTGGATTCCATGGTTCCACTTGGAGGAGCATTGCGAACTTGTTTCAGGCAAGCAGCCGAACGACTATAAATCGGCTTGATCCCATCCCAACGACCTTGGTGTGACCGAAAGGTGTGTGGAGTGTTGTAGGGGATACATTGCCATCATGCGTAAGTATTGATCTTCGATCTTTTGCCAATACATCTTGGCGGTTTGAGATGCGCTGGTGCACGCATCAAGAGACACTGCACTACAAGCCTTGATCAAGATTTGCTCTTCGAACAACGTGTAGTTCTTTGATCTCGCGTTTTTTTTGCTTGCACTTGGTCATACACCCCCTCGTCTATCTTCTTCACCTCATCTTCACCACCGTGACCATCCACGCCACCATCCATTTCATTGTATTTGAAATCACCGATTGGGGCTTGATCGCTGTCGACGGTGTTGGTGTCCAACAAGTTGACGAACTCGGTTGTGGCATCATTCGAACCAGCCATTTTGTCGAACACCTCTGAAAGGATCGATATGGTTGACTAGAGGGGGGGGGGTGAATAGGCAACTACCATTTTTTAGCTTGTCTTAACAAAATGACGTTAGCAACAAAAGGTTCTCTATATGAACGACTAGGTGAGCAACCTATATGATGCTAACTACAATGATAATAAGTGCAAGCAACGAATACACCACAACTATAACAAGTACAAAGTAAAGGTAAGAGATAACCGCAAGTGGAACCGGTGGAGACGAGGATGTGTTACAGAAGTTCCTTCCCTTTGACAGGAAGTACGTCTCCGTTGGAGCGGTGTGGAGGCACAATGCTCCCCAAGAAGCTACTCGGGCCACCGTATTATCCTCACGCCCTCACACTATGCGAGGTGCCGTGATTCCACTATTGGTGCCCTTGAAGGCGGCGACCGGACCTTTACAAACAAGGTTGGGGCTATCTCCACACAAAGCTTGAAGGCTCCCAACTAGACCACGAAGCTTCACCACAATGGCATGTGGCTCCGAGGTGACCTCAACCGTCTAGGGTGCTCAAACACCCAAGAGTAACAAGATCCGCAATGGACTAGTGGGGGAATCAAATATCTCTTGGTGAAAGTGTAGATCAAGGCCCTCTTAAGCAATCCCTAGAAAATCAACAAGTTTGATTGGCTAGGGAGAGAGATCGGGCAAAATTAAGCTTATGGAGCAACAATGGAGGTTGGAGAGGTTGAAGGTAAGCTCCTCGAAGAAGAACATACCTTTATATAGTGGGGGGCTCAGATCCAACCGTTACCCACCTACCACAGCAATAGTTAAGCGGTATTACCACTGCTAGGATGGTACTACCGCTCTGCACCTCACCAACCACGGTAGTAATAAATTACTACCATGCCTACTACTGCGCGCGGGGGGGGGGGGGGGGGAGTATGCGAAAATGTCCGTCGGAGCGGTAGTAAAAAATTACTACCGCACTGAGGGCGGTAGAACCGCTCTTGGAGCGGTAGTAAAAAATTACTATCACTATCAGAGCGGTACTACCGCTCACACCAGCAGTACTACCGCTCACACCAGCAGTACTACCGCTGGCCCTTTTGCATAGACAGTAAATACGGGTATGGAGCTCCATTGTGTCCAAAGAAAAGGTGGTGCACTAAGTCTACGTGATGATTCCACCCACACCTTTCCGACGCGGACCCCCTCTTAATAGTATGACTTTCCTACGACTCAAAACCACGAGAGAGAAGCGTATAAAGCAACTGTCTTTGAGAGATTCCGAGGGGCATCGAATCGTCTTGTGCCTAGATATGAATTATCTGAAATGCTCAATGCACACGATTAGTCCGCACAGACATTGTTATCAATCACTAAAACCACTTAGGGAGAAATATGCCCTAACAATCTCCCCCTTTTTGGTGGATTGATGACAATAAGGATTTGCACATAAAGGATATAGAGAAGACATATGCAAACCCCAAAATCTATAAACTAGGGACAAGCTCCCCATGGGTGTGTGCATACCAACACACAACCAAGAAAAGAGCACCCCCTAGATTTTATAGACTAAGCAATCCTTGCTGCATAAAAGGTTAGATAGTTATAAATGGAAGCAAGGCATAGCATGTGAGCATGAAGATAAGTCACAAGATGATAAGACTCACAAGCTATTAAAATAAAAAGATAATAATAAAGAAAAAATAGGGAAGATATAGCATATGTCTCACACCATATGATAAAGTCTGACCTCTCATAGTTTCACCCATAAAGCAAATAAAAACAGTGAAAGGAACTAAAGTTCAACATACCAAACAACCATGAAAATGAGAAAACGAGCAAATCCTACAATCTCTCCCCCTTTGCATTGCTACCTCTTGAGCTTGCGTTGGTTTTTTCCCTTGAAGAGGAAAGGGTGATGCAGCATAGTAGCAGTAAGTATTTCCCTTAGTTTGAGAACCAAGGTATCAATCCGGTAGGAGTATCAAGATGAGGCACCAATGTACATGCGCAAAAACAAACAAACTTGCACCCAACGCTATAAAGGGGTTGTCAATCCCGTCACGATTATTTGCAAGGTGAGATCTGAAGGTGGAAAGTGCAACAAAGTAAAAGTGTAGATCTGAAAATATGATGTGAAGTAGACCCGGGGGCCATAGTGTTCACTAGAGGCTTCTCTCATGATAACAAGTATTACGGTGGGTGAACGGATTACTTTCGAGCAATTGATAGAATCGCGCAAAGTCATGACGATATCTAAGGCAATGATCATACATATAGGCATCACGTCCGATACAAGTAGACCGATACTGTCTGCATCTACTACTATTACTCCACACATCGACCGCTATCCGGCATGCATCTAGTGTATTGAGTTCATAACAAACAGAGTAACGCTTTAAGCAAGATGACATGATGTAAAGGGATAAATTCATGCAATTGATATAAACCCCATCTTTTTACCCTTGATGGCAACAACATGATGCATGCCTCGTACCCCTTTTGTCACTGGGTGAGGACACCGCACGGTATGAACCCAAAACCAAGCACTTCTCCCATTGCAAGAATTATAGATCAAGTTGGCCAAACGAAACCCACAACTCGAAGAGAATTACAAGGATACAAAATCATGCATATAAGAGATCAGAGGAAACTCAAATAATATTCATAGATAATCTGATCATAAATCCACAATTCATTGGATCTCGACAAACACACCGCAAAAGAAGGTTACATAGGATAGATCTCCATGAAGATCATGGAGAACTTTGTATTGAAGATCCAAGAGAGAGAAGAAGCCATCTAGCTACTAGCTATGGACCCGAAGGTCTGTGGTGAACTACTCACGCATCATCGGAGAGGCAATGGTGTTGATGAAGAAGCCCTCCGTGTCCGAATCCCCCCTCCGGCAGGGCACCAGCACGGTCCCCAGATGGGATATTGCGGAGACAGATGCTTGCGGCGGCGGAGAAGTATTTTCGTGGCTCTCTCTGGTGGTTTTGGATTTTTAGAGAATTTATAGGCGGAAGAGGTAGGGCAAAGGAGCCACAGGGGGCCCACAAGCCTACTAGGCGCGCCCCCGAGGCCGCGGCTAGGGGGCTTATGACCTCCCCCGAGGTCCTTTTCCTTGGTTCTTGATACGTCTCCATTGTATCTACTTTTCCAAACTCTTTTGCTCTTGTTTTGGACTATAATTTGCATGATTTGAATGGAACTAACTTGGACCGACGCTGTTTTTAGCAGAATTGCCTTGGTGTTGTTTTTGTGCAGAAATGAAAGTTCTCAGAACGTCCTTAAAATTTACGGAGAATATTTCTAGAAAATATGAAATATACCTGCGCAAAGATCCACCGGAGGAGGTGGGTCAGTGGGCCACAAGCCCTGTAGCCGCCACCCCCTGGTGGTGGCTGGCAAGCTTGTGGCGCCCACGTGGCTCTGCCGCCCCCAATCTCAGCTCTATAAGTTCACTTTCGTCCTAGAAAAAAAAATCAAGAGAGAAGATTTCGTCGCGTTTGCGATACGGAGGCGCCGCTACATCCTGTTTTTCATCTGGAGGGCAGATCTGGAGTCCGTTTTGGGCTCCGGAGAGGGGAAATCGTCGCCATCGTCATCATCAACCTTCTTCCCTCTCCAATTCCATGAAGCTCTTTGTCGTTCGTGAGTAACCTATTCGTAGGCTCGCTGGACGGTGATGAGTAGGATGAGATCTATCATGTAATCGAGTTAGTTTTGACCGGGATTGATCCCTAGTATCCACTATGTTATGAGATTGATGTTACTACTACTTTGCCATGCTTAATGCTTGTCACTAGGGCCCGAGTGCCATGATTTCAGATCTGAAATTATTATGCTATCACCAATATATGTGTGTTTTAGATCCGATCTTGCCAGTTGTAATTACCTACTGTGTGTTATGATCCGGCAACCCCGGAGTGACAATAACCGGAACCACTCCCGGTGATGACCATAGTTTGAGGAGTTCATGTGTTCACCAAGTGCTAATGCGTTGGTACGGTTCTTTATTAAAAGGAGAACCTTAATATCCCGTAGTTTCCTTTTGGACACCGCTGCCACGGGAGGGATGGACAATAGATGTCATGCAAGTTCTTTTCCCTAAGCATGTATGACGACACACGAAATGCATGCCTACATCACATTGACGAACGGGAGCTAGCCACATATCTCTCCGTGTTATAGCTGTTGCATGATGAATATCATCCAAACAAATCACCGACCCATTGCCTACGAGTTTGTCCCACTGCTGTTGTTACTTGTTTTGCTCTGCTGCTGTTACTACTGTTGCTGCTACTGCTGTTACTTGCTACTGTTGCTACTTGCTACTGCTGTCACTACTGCTGCTACTTTGTTGTTACTACTTTGCTTGCAGATATTAATCTTTCAGGTGTGGTTGAATCTGACACATTCAGCTGCTAATACTTGAGAGTATCCTCTCACCTCCAATCGGTGAATCAACAAATTTGGGTTGAATACTCTACCCTCAAAAATTACCTCGATCCCACGCGCTGGTGGGTTATTGCAAGACAATTTCTGATTGTTGAGCAATCGAGAACAAGCATTCGTCTAGCTATTGCCAGAGAGTGCTAGTCAGCATTTTTCTGGCGCCGTTGCCGGGGAGGTATTGCTATATTCTCTGAGTTACTTGGGATTTATATCCGTTGATCACTATGAAGAATCTGAAGGATCCGAAAACCAAAGTCTTGCCCTCAACTACGAGGGGAGGTAAGGAACTGCCATCTAGCTCTGCACTTGATTCACCTTCAGTTATGAGTAAGTTTGCGACATCACCTCCTGCTAGAAATCTTGATATGTCGCCTGTGCTCGATGATGCTTATGATGCTATGCCTGATACTGCTTTGCCTCATACTGCTAGAGATGCTATGCCTGATGATGCTTATGATGCTATGCCTGATACTACTTTGCCTGATATTGCCAGAGATGCTATGCCTGATGATGCTATGCTTGATACTGCTAGAGATACTACTTTGCCTGATGTTCCACTAGGGGTATTCCTAGATGCTCATATTGCTAGAGTTACTGCCAATGCTCATGATGCTTCTGAAACTGCCGATACTATTGAGATAGAACCTGCTTTTGCTCCTGCTAGATCTAGCTCTCGTAGATATGAATTGCCTGATATACCTGAGGGTTACGTTATGGAGGGAGAGATAGCTGAGGATTTTCTTGCGTGTAAGGATGCCTATGACGCTGAGAAATTACTTCTCAAGTGGAAGGAAAAATCTCTGAAAGCTAGGATGAAATACGATCTGAAGTTTGCCACTTCACCTATCTTTATCACCGATAAGGATTATGAATTCTTTGTCGATCCTGAGATAATATCTCTAGTCAAATCTGATCCTTTTCACGGTTATAAGTCTGAGACGGTCGTAGCCCATATTACCAAACTACACGATATAGCCACCCTTTTCACTAGTGAGGAGAAGATCCGCCACTACTACATCCTTAAGTTGTTTCCTTTCTCTTTAAAGGATGACACAAAAGCCTGGTTCACCTCTCTTGCTCCTGGATGTGTGAGTAGTCCCCAAGATATGGTCTATTACTTCTGTGAGAAATATTTCCCTGCCCATAAGAAGCAAGCTGCCTTGCAGGAAATATACAACTTTGCTCAACTCCAAGAAGAGAGTCTCCCACAAGCTTGGGGGAGGCTCGTCCAGCTACAAAATGCTTTGCCTGATCACCCTCTTAAGAAGAATGAGATACTTGATATCTTCTATAGCGGACTTACCGATGCCTCTAGTGACCACCTAGATAGTTGTGCCGGTTGTGTTTTTAGGGAACGAACTGTAGAACAAGCTGAGACCCTACTGAATAACATCTTGATCAACGATAATGCTTGGGCTATTCCCGAACCACCTCCTAAGTCAACTCCGAAGAAAAGAGGTATTCTATTCCTCAGTCCCGAAGATATGCAAGAAGCCAAGAAATCTATGCAAGAGAAAGGCATTAGATCTGAAGATGTCAAAAATCTACCACCTATCTAAAAGATCCATGGTCTCGATAACTCGATAGAGGTAGTAGAAGTGAATTCTCTGCGTAGGTTTGATGAGAGTGATATTCCTTTTGACAAACCTGCTAGCCTATGCTTTGATGAATTTGACAACTTTGTTGCCAAACAACAGAGTTTCAATGATTATGTTAGCAGACATTTGGAACAAAGTACTCGTATGCTTAGCCATTTAAGTGCTTGTGTAGACAGAAATGTCAATGATCTGAAGCTTCTGAGTAAACATGCCTCTATGATTACTACTCAGGTAGAACAAGTACTTAAAGCTCAGAATGACTTGCTCAATGAATTAAATGACAACTCTGTCGGAGTCATTACTAGAGGAGGCAAAATGACTCAGGAACCTTTGTATCCTGAAGGCCATCCTAAGAGAATTGATCAAGATTCTCAAGGAATCAATGCTCATACACCTAGTCATCCTAAGGAGAAGAAGAAGGATGATAGAAACCTACATGCCAGTTCACCAAATACTGTCACACCTGAAGAACCTAATGATATTTCTGCGTCTGATGCAGAAACACAATCTGGTGATGAACATGAACCTGGTGACAATATGGACAGTGATGTTCATAATAATGCTCAACCTAGCAAAGATGAGGATGTGGAGATTGAACCTACGGTTAATCCTGATAACCCACAACCTAAGAGATACGGTAAGAATGACTTCACTTCTAGGAAGCATGGTAAAGAAAGGGAGCCATGGGTTCAGAGATCTATGCCCTTTCCTCCTAAGCCATCCAAGAAAAAAGATGATGAGGATTTTGAGCGCTTCATTGAGATGATAAGACCCATCTTTCTGCAGATGCAGTTAACTGATATGCTCAAGATGTCTCCGTATGCCAAGTACATGAAAGATATCGTGACTAATAAACGGAAGATACCAGATCTTGAGATCTCCACCATGCTTGCCAACTACACTTTTAAAGGTGGAACTCCTAAGAAACTTGGTGATCCCGGAGTGCCCACTATACCTTGCTCCATTAAAGGAAACTACGTAAGAACTGCCTTATGTGACCTTGCAACCGGTGTTAGTGTTATGCCGCTCTATCTTTATCATAGACTTGAATTGGATAAGTTGACACCCACTGAAATTTCTCTGCAAATGGCCGACAAATCAACTGCTTTCCCTATCGGCATTTGCGAGGATGTGCCTATTGTGGTTGCTAACACCACTATCTTAACAAACTTTGTTATCTTGGATATTCCTGAGGACGATGCCATGGCTGTCATCCTCAGAACACCCTTTTTAAACACTGCAGGGGCTGTTATAGATTGCAACAAAGGCAATGTCACTTTCCATGTCAACGGTAATGAGCACACAGTGCACTTTCCGAAGAAACGATATCAAGTACATCGCATCAATGCTATCGAAAAGACTTCATCGAATCTTATTGGGAGCTTTGAATGCCCTATTCCTCGTGTAAAGATGAAATATGATTTGCTTGGGGAGATACATATCCCCATTGAGGTGACTTAGTGGCTGTTCGAAAATTCTCCGTTCTCTCTTACGATTCGAGAAGGTTTTGTCATGAGGACTTGATCAACCCCATTGACGGATTTCTTTCGATGACCATGAAATGGATGAATCAAAGAGTCACATACCTTTGTTTTGAGCTTTCATTTTCTGTTGCTTAGAAGAAAAATGATAGATTTAGTTTAGTTTTTCCTGTTTTTTGTTTTAGCGTCCCGGAGAAAAATACCTCGAATATAAAAGTTCTCCGATGGTCCTGAAAATTTAGTATGATTTTTTCTGGAATATTTGAAAATTATTTCATTTTCTGTTGCTTAGAAGAAAAATGATAGATTTAGTTTAGTTTTTCCTATTTTCTGTTTTAGCGTCCCGGAGAAAAATACCTCGAATATAAAAGTTCTCCGACAGTTCTGAAAATTTAGTATGATTTTTTCTGGAATATTTGAAAATTATTGGGCCTGAGAGCTGGCCTGGGGGCTAGACTAGTGGGCCACAAGCCCTGCCACCGCCACCCTGGTGGCGGCTAGCAAGCTTGTGGGGCCCACAGGGACCCCCTCCACTCATTCCAGCTCCCATCCTCTTCTTCCACCTCCAGAAAAAATTGTTTCGCAGCTCAAATCCGTGTTCTTGCTCATTTGGCTTTGATTTTTGATCTCCTTGCTCAAAGCACCATTCTCCGAACCGTTTTGGGGAAATTACTCCTTGGTAAGTGACTCCTCCATTGGTCCAATTAGTTTTTGCTCTAGTGATTTATCCTTCGCGTATTCTTGCTACCTTGGTGACCCTGTTCTTGAGCGAGAAAGGTTGATTTTAGTTGGTTCCAACTAGTTTTAGCGCATGATACGGTCTCTAGGCACTAGTAGGAGTAGTTGCTACAAGGTGTGGTTGGTATTCATTCACTTTTCTCTTGAACTTCAAAATTTTTAGCAAAAGGAAATTATGTTCAGGAGGAAGTTTCATGGTGGTTCCTCAAGTAAGAAGGGTCCCCGTCTTTCTTTTCGGGAGCCCGAACCTTTTCAACTAAGGGACGCACCGGTACAACCATGTGAATGGCCTTCCGATGAGTTCATGATCAAAGAAGGTTTCAAGGATGAGTTTGATACACTTGTCCGCTATGCCGGGTTAGAAGAATTCCTCTCAGATAAATGTGAACAGTATGCTATGCTCACTGCCTCTTTCGTGCGTAGATTTAAATTTTCAGTTGGTCGTGACTCATCCATACTGTTTGATCTGTACGATAAATCCTATGCCATGGATTTGGAGGATTTCAATAGGATTTGCAAGATGCCCGATGGGGGTAGTATTAATGATCCTTCTAAGTCTTCGGTCAGAGACTTTGTCTCCAGTATAACTGTTGGAGAAACCAGAGATATCATGCAAGCCACAATAGGAAGCATCCATTTCCCTGCCTTGCACTACTTTGCCCTCTTCATAGGTAGGTGCATTAACGGCAAGGGTGCACATTCTCACCTATGTGCTTCCGACCTTAGTATCCTTAAGAGCGCAGTAACAAGTGACAGGAGCTTCAATATGGGAGCTATAATAGCAAGGAGGCTGAATAATAATGCCAGTGAGGGGGATTTCTTTGGTGGAGTTTATGCTACACGCTTAGCAAATTTTCTTGGAGTATCCATCCGCTCAGAAGACCCTCCTCTCCGTACAGCCTACCTTGATCGTGTCTCTCTAACACACTACCAGTTCCTTGAGAGAGATCATGGATCCCTCCTATATTGCTTGATATTTAACCGGCAGCGTGTTTTCCATATTACCCTTCCTGCTCCTGCTTTCTTTGATTTTCAGGTAAAACAAAGATACTACATAACCATAGGAGAGGCAGAGGAGTATGAGAGGGAGGCGACGGCTGCTCGACTTCGTGAGGCAGCTATTCACGCAGTGGCTGCAGCACTCCCGTATAACACCCATTATGATTTTGGGTTTCGCCAGGACCATCCATGGGAATAGACCAAGCTAGGCCAAAAGCCTAAGCTTGGGGGAGTACGTGTTCTCACCGACCTTACATTCATGCTTATGCTTTCACTTTGTTAGCCGGTGTTTACACTTTGCCACTGTATTATCCATGCTAGTTTATTTTCGTTTTCTTGTTTTGTGTCCTTCTGAGAAACCCCAAAAAGATTTTTCTTTCTTCTTTTACTTGTTGGGAGCTTTCCCGTGTAAATAGTTTTCTCTTTTTCTTTGGGTCAAGGTAGAAGATATTGGTTACAATGTTTAGTGGCTCTTGCATGCATACCTGTTTAGCTTTCAAAGAGCCATATTACTTTGTCTTCTCCTTTGTGTTTGCCTGCAGATTCAACTTAGTCCAATGCACGAGCACTCTTATTATTGTTCACATCGTTCGATCGTGCAAATGAAAGGCAATAATGATGATATATGATGAAGTGACTGACTGAAAAGCTGGTATGAACTCTATCTATTTTGTTTTTGTAAATATGACTAGCTTGTCGACCCAGATTCAACTTTGTTGTGAGAGAACCATGTTTGCAATGACAACTTAGAGATCATAGTTTCTGATGCCATGCTTAATTAGCTGAGAGTTTATAATGGTTTGTCTTGAATGCCAACATAGATTTTGAGATGACTATGATGTAGTATGATAGGATGGTATTCTCCTTTGAATGATTCAAGTGGCTTGACTTGGCGCATGTTCATGCATGTAGTTGAAACAAAATCAACATAGCCTCTATGATGTTCGTGTTCATGGTGATTTATATCCTGTTCATGCTTGCATTCAATGTTAGTCAAACTCATTACATCTTGATGACTGTTGTCGCTCTCTAGTTGGTCGCTTCCCAGTCTTTTGCTAGCCTTCACTTGTACTAAGCGGAATACTGCTTGTGCATCCACTTCCATAAACCCAAAAGTTTTTCCATGAGAGTCCACCATACCTACCTATTTGCGGTATCTACCTGCCGTTCCAAGTAAATTTGCATGTGCCACTCTCTAAACCTTCAAGAAATAATCTGTTTTGCATGCCCGAACCGCTCATGTGGTGACAGGGGCTATTGGTATCTTCCATGCTAGGAGTGTTATCCTCGACATGTGTTTATTCACTGTCATTCACGAGAAAGGGGCCGGTAATTGGAATGCCCAGTTCCATGCTTAAATCGAAAACATAACTGTAAAACAAGACTCCCCCCGGATTGATGTTAGTATGGACGGTACCCGAGGATTCGGCTAGCCGTGGAGTGTGATTGATTGGTGGTGGGGGAGTTAAAACTTTACTTTTCTGTTTGGGAACCGCCTATAGCATGAGTAACATGGAAGATATTGAGAACTCTTGGTCATTGCGTTGACAATGAAAGCATGCCACCCAAAATTATTACCTCTGTTTTCAAAGCTTGAGCTCTGGCACCTGTGCAAATCAATGCTTCCCTCTGCGAAGGGCCTATCTATTTATTTTCCTGTCAAGTCATCCTTCTCTTTTATAAGCACCAAGTAGAGAGAACCTCTATCATTTTTATGATTTGCTTTTGATTGATATTGAGTATGACTATGACTGGATCTTCGTTGCTATGAATTACAATGTTTAGTCAGCCCTTGATCTTTGAAAGTGCTCTGCATTTATGTTTTGCGGTCTGAGAAAGAGCTAGCGAGATACCACCTATTCATATTGCTTCATGCTTGTTTTGATTGAAGTGTTGGTATTTGAAACTCATTATTATTTGCTCGTTAGCTGATTATGCCATTGATATTAGTTTACCGTGAGACCTTTGTGTCACTTGCTTATGTGGTTAACTTGTGATCTTGCTGAAATTCTGGTTATGAGTTAGACATAGTGGCAACAACGAGATCAAATAGAGTTTGTCAAAGTTTTTCTTTCTCTCTCAGTTTGTCAACTGAGTTGCCTGACGACAAGCAAGGTTTTAAGCTTGGGGGAGTTGATACGTCTCCATCGTATCTACTTTTCCAAACTCTTTTGCCCTTGTTTTGGACTCTAATTTGCATGATTTGAATGGAACTAACCTGGACTGACAATTTACGGAGAATATTTCTGGAAAATATGAAAAATACCTACGCAAAGATCCACCGGAGGAGGTGGGCCACTGGGCCACAAGCCCTGTAGCCGCCACCCCCTGGTGGCGGCTGGCAAGCTTGTGGGGCCCACGTGGCTCTGCCGCCCCCAATCTCAGCTCTATAAGTTCACTTTCGTCCCAGAAAAAATCAAGAGAGAAGATTTCGTCGCGTTTGTGATACGGAGGCGCCGCCACATCCTGTTCTTCATCTGGAGGGCAGATCTGGAGTCCGTTTTGGGCTCCGGAGAGGGGAACTCGTCGCCATCGTCATCATCAACCTTCTTCCCTCTCCAATTCCATGAACCTCTTCATCGTTCGTGAGTAATCTATTCGTAGGCTCACTGGGCGGTGATGAGTAGGATGAGATCTATCATGTAATCGAGTTAGTTTTGACGGGGATTGATCCCTAGTATCCACTATGTTCTGAGATTGATGTTGCCACTACTTTGTCATGCTTAATGCTTGTCACTAGGTCCCGAGTGCCATGATTTCAGATCTGAAATTATTATGTTGTCACCAATATATGTGTGTCTTAGATCCGATCTTGCCAGTTGTAGTTACCTACTATGTGTTATGATCCGGCAATCCCGGAGTGACAATAACCGGAACCACTCCCGGTGATGACCATAGTTTGAGGAGTTCATGTGTTCACCAAGTGCTAATGCGTTGGTCCGGTTCTTTATTAAAAGGAGAACCTTAATATCCCGTAGTTTCCTTTTGGACACCGCTGCCACGGGAGGGATGGACAATAGATGTCATGCAAGTTCTTTTCCCTAAGCATGTATGACGACACACGAAATGCATGCCTACATCACATTGACGAACAGGAGCTAGCCACATATCTCTCTGTGTTATAGCTGTTTCATGATGAATATCATCCAAACAAATCACCGACCCATTGCCTATGAGTTTGTCCCACTTCTGTTGTTACTTGTTTTGCTCTGCTGCTGTTACTACTGTTGTTGCTGCTGTTACTTGCTACTGTTGTTACTTGCTACTGTTGCTACTTGCTACCGCTGTCACTACTGTTGCTACTTTGTTGTTACTAATTTGCTTGCAGATATTAATCTTTCAGGTGTGGTTGAATCTGACACATTCAGCTGCTAATACTTGAGAGTATCCTCTCACCTCCAATCGGCGAATCAACAAACTTGGGTTGAATACTCTACCCTCGAAAACTGCTTCGATCCCACGCGCTGGTGGGTTATTGGAAGACAATTTCTGATTGTTGAGCAATCGAGAACAAGCATTCGTCTAGCTATTGCCAGAGAGTGCTAGTTAGTTCTCAAGTCCCCTGCGTATCTTTTGTTATGGAAAAAATCATCCAACAGGTTTTATTCCGTTTGTACTCCGTTTAATATTCTTCTCTGAAAAAGGTCAAAGACACGGAAAAAACAGAAACTAGCACTTGGCACTGAGTTAATAGGTTACTCCCAAAAAATTATATAGAATAGCATATTCATGCATACAAAACATCCAAAGTTGACAAGATAATAGCATGGAACCATAAAAAATTATAGATACATTGGAGACGTATCAAGCATCCCCAAGCTTAACTCCTACTCGTCCTCGAGTAGGGAAGTGATAAAGACTGAATTTTTGATGTGGAATGCTACCTAACATATTTGTCCTTTGTAACTTCTTTCTTGTGGCATGAATGTTCAGATCTATAAGATTCAAAACAATAGTTTACTATTGACATGAAACAATAATACTTCAAGCATACTAGCAAAGTGATCATGAACTTTTGAAGTAACAAGGCCAAAGAAAGTTATCCCTACAAAATCATATAGTCTGGCTATGCTCCATCATCCCCACACAACGAATTTAAATCATGCACAACCCCGGTATTGGCCAAGTAATTGTTTTCGCACTCTTACTTTCTCAAGCTTTTTCAACTCTCACGCAATACATGAGCGTGAGCCATGGATATAACACTATAGGTGGAATAGAGTGTGGTGGAGGTTGTGAGGCAAAAAGGAGGAGATGGTCACATCGACTCGGCGTATCAACAAGCTATGGAGATGCCCATCAATAGATATCAATGTGAATGAGTAGGGATTACCATGCAATGGATGCACTAGAGCTTAAGTGTGTGAAAGCTCAAAAGGAGAACTATTGGATGTGCACCCAACTTGCTTGCTCACGAAGACCTAGGGCAATTTTGAGGAAGCCCATCATTGGAATATACAAGCCAAGTTATATAATGAAAATTCCCACTAGTATATGGAAGTGTCAAAACAAGAGACTATCTATCATGAAGAACATGGTGCTATTTTGAAGCACAAGTGTGGAAAAAGATAGTAGCATTGTCCCTTCTCTCTTTTTCTCTCTTTTTTTGGGCACTTTGGCCTCTTTTCATTTTTTCTCACATGGGACAATGCTCTAATAATGATGATCATCACACTTTTATTTACTCACAGCTCAATGCTTAGAACAATGATGACTCTATAGGAAATGCCTTCGGCGGTGTACTGGGATGTGCAACGATCTAGCTTAGCGTATGGCATTGAAACATCTCGCTAGCTATCTTACGATCATGCAATGGCAATATGAAAGTGACGGCACAAGTCATGAGACGGAACGGTGGGAGTTGCATGGCAATATATCTCAGAATGGCTATGAAAATGCCATAATAGGTAGGTATGGTGGCTGTTTTGAGGAAGGTATATGGTGGGTTTGTGCATCGGCGAAAGTTGCGCGGCACTAGAGAGGCTCGAAATGGTGGAAGGTGAAAGTGCATCTATACTATGGACTCACATTAGTCATGAATAACTCATATACTTATTGCGAAAGTTTTATTAGTAATCGAAACAAAGTGCTAAACGCATATTCCTAGGGGAAGGGTTGGTAGGTGTTAACCATCGCGCGATCCTGACCACCACACAAAGGATGACAATCAATAAATCAATTATGCTCCGACTTCCTAACATAGAGGTTCACCATACGTGCATGCTACGAGAATCACTAACTTCAACGCAAGTATTTCTAGATTCACAACACCCTACTAACATAACTCTAATATTACCAAATCCATATCTCAAAACTTAATTGTTAGGAATCAAACTTCTCTTACTAATCAATGCACTTGAATAAGGAAGTTTTTATTATATCCTCTTTGGATGCCTATCATCTTTAGGACTACTTTCATAGCACAAGCCAATTACCAAGTTACTGAGAGAGATCACTCTCAAAAAGATATAAGTGAAGATCGAGAGTTTTTATTTCTTCAAAATATGACACCGATGTGCTCTAAAAAGATCTAAGTGAAGCACTAGAGCAAATTTATCTAGCTCAAAAGATATAAGTGAAGCACATGCGAGCTAAATTGCCTAACTCAAAAGATATAACTGAAGCCCAATGAGTATTCTAGCAAATTCACGATGAGTGCAGCAGGGATGATTTCGACAAAACAAAAAGAAAAGACTCCTATAATACACGATGCTCCAAGCAAAACACATATCATGTGGTGAATAAAAATATAGCTCCAAGTAGCGTTACCGATGGATTGAAGACGAAAGAGGGGATGCCTTCCCGGGGCATCCTCAAGCTTAGGCTTTTTGGTGTCCTTCAATTTGGCTTGGGATGCCTTGGGCATCCCCAAGCTTGAGCTCTTTCCACTCTTTATCCCATTGTCCATGAGAACATCACCCAAAACTTGAAAACTTCACAACACAAAACTTAAATAGAAACTCGTGATATCATTAGCATAAGAAAACAAACTACCAACTCTTACTGTAGTAAACTTGATTTCTATTTAGATTGATGTTAGATTACTATATTCTCACTTTTCCATAGCTAGTACCCCCCGATACTATCCATGGTTTCATCAAAATAAGCAATCAACACAACAAAAATAGAATCTGTCAAAAACAGACCAGTTTGTGGCAATCTATATACTTCGTATACTTCTGGTATCCCAAAAATTCTAAACAATTATGACAATTAGGGAAATTTGCATATCAACCATCAGCAAAAAGAATCAACTCAAAATATCTATCTGGATAGGAATTAAAAATAATTTCGTGAGCACAAAGTTTCTGTCTTTTTGCAGCATGACCAACCAACCATCACCAAAACTAATCATAAAGGTTTTACTTGGCACAAACACCAAAAGAAACACGAAAAACACAATCAGAACAGAATTATGATGGTGTGGACAAAACAAAACAGAAAGCAAAAAAGCAAAGATAAATTCATTGGGTTGCCTCCCAACAAGCGCTATTGTTTAACGCCCTTAGCTAGGCATAAGGAAATTCAATGATGCTCACACAAAAGACAAGAATTGAAGCACAACGAGAGCATCATAAAGCATGTGAAAATCACATCTAAGTCTAACATACTTCCTATGCATAGGCATTTTATAGGAAAACAGATTCTCAAGACAACCAATAGTTACCATATGCAAGGAAGAACAAAGAGACAATATCAATCTCAACAAAAAGAGAGGTGATTTAGTAACATGAAAATTTCTACCACAATATTTTGCTGTCTCATAACAATTACATGTGGGATCATAATCAAATTCAACAATATAGTTATCACATAGGGTATTCTTTTCATGATCCACATGCATGCAAAGTTCACGCTCTTCAAAAATAGTGGGATTATCATCAATTAAAGTCATGACTTCTCCAAACCCACTTTCAATATTGTTGCAAATATCATATTCATCAAGAGGCTTAAACAAATTTTCAAGATCATAAGAAAAATCATCACCCCAATCATGATGATTTCAACAAGTAGTGGACATAGCAAAACTAGCATCCCCAAGCTTAGGGTTTTGCATATTTTTAGCATGATTGGCATTAATAGAATTCATAGTGAAACCATTGCAATCATGCTTTCCATTCAAGGAGCCCTCGTGAATCACTTCGTAAATTTATTCATCAAAATTTTCAGATTCACGCATCTCAAGCAAAACTTCATAAAGATAATCTAGTGCACAAAACTCACTTTCAATTGGTTCAACATAATTGGATCTCTTAAAGAGATTAGCAAGTGGATGAGGATCCATATCAATAGATTTTCAGAAAGCGAAGATGCAAGCATATTGAAGGCACATAGCACACAGGCAATGGAAAGGCAAACAAAAAAAGCAAATATTTTTGTGAATTTTGTTTTTCAGAAGTGGGGGAGAGGAAAACGAGAGGCAAAAGGCAAATAATGTAAATGCAAGAGATGAGTTTGCGATAGTTACTTGGATATGCTTCACTTTGAATACTCCCCGACAACGGCGCCATAAATTGGCACGTTGACGGGAGACTATTCTTGACTTGATAATCCCCGGCAACGGTGCCAGAAATTGGCACGTTGACGGGAGACTATTCTTGACTTGATACTCCCCGGCAACGGGCCAGAAATTCTTCTTGCTACCTCTTGAGATTGCGTTGGTTTTTCCCCTTGAAGAGGAAAGGGTGATGCAACACAGTAGTAGTAAGTATTTCCCTCAGTTTGAGAACCAAGGTATCAATCCAGTAGGAGTATCAAGATGAGGCACCAATGTACCTGCGCAAAAACAAACAAACTTGCACCCAACACTATAAAGGGGTTGTCAATCCCTTCACGATTATTTGCATGGTCAGATCTGAAGGTGGAAAGTGCAACAAAGTAAAAGTGTAGATCTGAAAATATGATATGAAGTAGACCCGGGGGGCCATAGTGTTCACTAGAGGCTTCTGTCATGATAGCAAGTATTATGGTGGGTGAACGAATTACTGTCGAGCAATTGATAGAATCGCGCAAAGTCATGACGATATCTAAGGCAATGATCATACATATAGGCATCACGCCCGAGACAAGTAGACCGATACTGTCTGCATCTACTACTATTACTCCACACATCGACCGCTATCCAGCATGCATCTAGTGTATTGAGTTCATAACAAATAGAGTAACTCTTTAAGCAAGATGACATGATGTAGAGGGATAAATTCATGCAATAGATATAAACCCCATATTTTTACCCTTGATGGCAATAACATGATGCGTGCCTCGCTACCCCTTTTGTCACTGGGTGAGGACACCGCATGGTATGAACCCAAAACCAAGCACGTCTCCCATTGCAAGAATTATAGATCAAGTTGGCTAAACGAAACCCACAACTCGAAGAGAATTACAAGGATACGAAATCATGCATATAAGAGATCAGAGGAAACTCAAATAATATTCATAGATAATCTAATCATAAATCCACAATTCATCGGATCTCGACGAACACACCACAAAAGAAGGTTACATCGGATAGATCTCCATGAAGATCATGGAGAACTTTGTATTGAAGATCCAAGAGAAAGAAGAAGCCATCTAGATACTAGCTATGGACCCGAAGGTCTATGGTGAACTACTCACGCATCATCGGAGAGGCAATGGTGTTGATGAAGAAGCCCTCCGTGTCTGAATCCCCCCTCCGGCAGGGCACCAGAACGGTCCCCAGATGGGATCTTGCGGAGACAGAAGCTTGCGGCGGCGGAAAAGTATTTTCGTGGCTCTCTCTGGTGGTTTTGGATTTTTAGAGAATTTATAGGCGGAAGAAGTAGGGCAAAGGAGCCACGGGGGGCCCACAAGCCTGCTAGGCGCGCCCCCCAGGCCGCGGCTAGGGGGCTTGTGACCTCCCCCGAGGTCCTTTGCCTTGGTTCTCAAGTCCCCTGCGTATCTTCTGTTATGGAAAAAAATCACCCCGCAGGTTTTATTCCGTTTGGACTCCGTTTAATATTCTTCTGTGAAAAAGGTCAAAAACACGGAAAAATAGAAACTGGCACTTTGCACTGAGTTAATAGGTTAGTCCCCAAAAATATATAAAATAGCGTATTCATCCATACAAAATATCCAAAGTTGACAAGATAATAGCATGGAACCATCAAAAATTATAGATACGTTGGAGATGTATCAGGCATCAGGACACCAAAAAGGCAGAGAGGACACCTACGACATAGGTGGTAGCTCGAACTGGAGAGAATATAGCCATCAGTCTTCGGTTTCCTCCTGAACATACTCCTCATCTGAGTCATCATCGGTCTCCTCCTCAGACGCAGCCCACTGCAGCTGGTTCTTCTGCATCCACTCAGCCTCCGGGGTGATCTCTCGCTCAGATCCACTAGAGATGTGCATATCAAGCTTCCTCATGATCATCTTGTCACGCTGACGACTCTCCTTCTGAGCCACATGGGTCCTGTATTGTCCCTTGGCCTGCATGCAGAACAAGGTCTTCATCCTGTCGGTGAGCCTTTTGGCCCATGATGGCTCGGCAGAGGAAGGCATACATGACTCTAGAGGAGTCTCATCCTCAGCAGCAGACACATCCTCATCAGAATCCCTAGGGGTAGCAGATGAAGTGGAGGTGTTGGCCCATTTGTCCTTCTGGCGTAGTTTGATGGGCTCATGGCGAATACAGTTAGCAGGAAGCTCAACACCTGGAAATGCCTTGGCCAAAGTCATCTTGATGAAGTAAAACAGATACATACCGTAGATTGGGACCTTATGGTGGAAGACAATAGAGTACAACTCGGTCCACATAACATGAGAGACATCCAGTTTTCCAGATGGGCGAATCCGCCCCTTCTGACACATGATGAGCATATCAACCAGGTATGAGTGGACCTGGTCCTTGTTGCCAACTCTAGGAAACAGGGTGTTGCAAAAAATGTGGTGCATCACATCCAGAAATGGGTTCATAACATAGGAGACCTCACGAGATGTGGTTTGCTTCACAATATAGTATGGTAGCAACTTCTCCTTGGCAGTAGCAGAAGGGTTGGCATGCGGGCGCAAGCCAACTGGGTGGTGAAGCCCCTCATCTTGGACATGCATAAGATCCATGAAATCCTTCCACTTAGCAGACAACACTTCCCCATTTGTCAGCCAGGTCATGGTGCGATCATCATCAGCATGAAAGTGAACCGTGGCAAAGAAGTGTGCCACCAACTCATAATCGAAATCTTGCTGAAACGTGATGAGCTCCTCAATCTGAAGCTGGTCCACTATAGACAGTGCATCACCAAAATATGCAAGGTCTTTCTTCAGATGGTTGATGTCAATCCACTGCACGGGAACATACAAATTCTTCTTCGTCTTGAGGACGTCTTCAAAGATAAGAAACTACTCTTTATTCCAGAATAATTCACCTCGAGGGAACTGCTCCCTATTTCTGTTGTAGGGGTTGATCCTTCGGCGCCGCTGAAACTCTTCCAGTGGCATGATATTCCAGTCAACAGTATCCTTAGCGTTCTGAGCAGTCTTCTTGAAATTGCGCTTGGGTGCTTTAGAACCTCCAGCGACATCAGATGAGCGGGGACGATTGGAGCTTGCATCCCGAGGTGGGTTAGAGCGCCTGGAACCACCACCTATGATACGCAAAAAGCAAACACAACACAAAGAACACAAAACTTCAAGGCAAAGATCAAGAATCAACAGAAATATCTCAAAAAGGAGAAGGTCCAATGTTTGTGCGCAAGGGGAGCGGTAGTACCGCCGCTGGAGCGGTAGTAAAATTTTACTACCGCTCTCGCAGCGGTAGTACCGCTGCTCGAGCGGTAGTAGAAATTTCTACCGCCCTGGCAGCGGTAGTACCGCTCTGACAGCGGTAGTACCGCACGGGGGGAAGAGTGCCAGATCTGGAAGTGCCATGACACCAAAAATCCCCAATCCTTTGAAACAAAACCTTAGATCTAGGACTACTGAGAACCCCTACACACAAGAGACCCTACTCCATGAAGGATATGCTACCCAAGAACTCCCCAATCCCTCTAGGAAGAGGATAGGGTGCCATGAAGACACAAAACATAGGCATGCCCCTAACCCTAGATTCAACAAAAACCAAGCAAATATGAAGGGAAATAGGGGCAGTACCGAGGTCCATGGCACGTGGGAGAGGATCCCACCAATCGGAATCGGAGAAGGGTGGCCGGTGATGGAGATCCGATGATCCCCTTGGGCAGCACCTTGAGAGAGGAGAGGGAGAAAAAGAAGAAGAACTCGGGGTGAATGGGCAAAGGGGAAAAAATGCCTCCCCTGCCCTTTAAATACCCCCCGAGCTCGTGCCGGCGCGGTAGTACCATTGTCATCGCGGTAGTACCGCTTGGCCAGCGGTAGTAAAAATTTACTACCGTTCTGGGGGGGGGGGGGTAGTACCGCTGTGCCAGCATTAGTACCGCTCTCCTAGCGGTAGTAAAATTTTAATACCGTGCTGGGGGCGGTAGTACCGTGCACTTTTCGACAAAACAGCCTGAAAAATAACTCTACTCCCCTCGACAATAGAAAGAACTTGAGAAAATCCAGTGAACAAGAAAAAGAACAAGAAGACCTCAACAAGAATAAGAAGAAACACCGATTCTCCTGATGGAGAGGGCGGTGGCCGAAGCCACCTATGTTTGAGACAAATGGTATGACACCGCGAAGAATTATCCTTGGGTTCATGACCAGAGCTCGTCTTTGAAGCACAAGTGCCATCAACAATGGCTAATGTGAAAGATTTGATCAATTTGTGCATAATAGGGGGAGAAGAGGTTCATTGAGAGAACAACATTCCCCTTATGTCCATGCCTACATCTAGAGCCAAATATAATGATGGGTGAGGTGTGGTGTGCCTAGTTTCAATCTACATTACTTGAACCAATGATATTTAGCTCATGCCTTAACTCGCGAAACCTTGCTTCATCTAGAGGTTTGGTGAAAATATCTGCAAGTTGCTTTTGAGTGTTGATGAAGAGGACCTCAATATCTCCTTGCTTGATATGACCTCGAATGAAATGATGACGTATATCAATATGCTTCGTATTGCTATGTTGCACCGGATTAAGGGATATCTTGATAGCACTCTCATTGTCACATAGAAGAGGCACTTTGTAACAAGTGACACCGTAATCCTTTAAAGTTTGCCTCATCCATAATATTTGCGCACAACAACTTGCAGCAACTACATACTCAACTTCGGTGGAAGAAAGTGACACACAGTTTTGCTTCTTTGAAGACCAACTTACCAAGGAACGACCAAGGAATTGGCATCCTCCAAAGGTTGACTTCCTTCCAACACAATCTCCAGCCCAATCTGAGTCAGAGTAACCTACTAAATTGAAGCTTGCTCCTTTGGGGTACCATAAGCCAAAGTTTGGGGTATGAGCCAAATATCGAAAGATTCGTTTGACTGCCGCATAGTGGCTTTCCTTTGGTGCGGATTGAAACTCAGCATGATACCGGGTCTAGATGCACAAAGGTAAAGCAAGGATCCAATCATGGAGCGATATACCTTTTGATCCACGACTTTACCATTGGGATCACTCTCAAGCTTGCATTTGGTTGGCATGGGAAATTTGACTGGCTTGACGTCCTCGAGCTCGAACCTCTTGAGCATGTGTTGAGTGTACTGATACGTCTCCAACGTATCTATAATTTTTGATGGTTTCATGCTATTATCTTGTAAACTTTGGATGTTTTGTATGCATGAATATTCTATTTTATATCTTTTTAGGGACTAACTTATTAAATCAGTGCCAAGTGCCAGTTCCTGTTTTTCCATGTTTTTGACCTCTTTCAGAGGAGATTTTGAAACAGAGTCCAAACGGAAGAAAATCCCCGAAAAGATTTTTTCCGGAACGGAAGAAGATCGGGAAGCTTGAGAGCCAAGGGAAGGAAGCCTCGAGGGCCCCACAAGACCCCACCCCGCGGCCAGGGGGTAGACCGCGACCCACAGGCTTGTGGGCCCCCTGAGCGCCCCCTGACCTAGGGGTTGCGCCTATAAATTCCCTAAAAATCCCAAAACAAAATCAGGAGATCATCGAAATTACTTTTCCACCGCCGCAAGCTTCTGTCTCCGCAAGATCCCATCTGGGGCATGTTCTGGTGCCCCGCTGGAGGGGGTTTTCGGACACGGAGGGCTTCTTCATCAACACCATGACCTCTCCGATGATGCGTGAGTAGTTCACCATAGACCTACGGGTCCATAGCTAGTAGCTAGATGTCTTCTTCTCTCTCTTGGATCTTCAATACAAAGTTCTCCATGATCTTCATGGAGATCTATCCGATGTAATCTTCTTTTGCGGTGTGTTTGTCGAGATCCGATGAATTGTGGATTTATGATCAGATTATCTATGAATCTTATTTGAGTTTCTTCTGATCTCTTTTATGCATGATTTCATATCCTTGTAATTCTCTTCGAATTGTGGGTTTTGTCTGGCCAACTAGATCTATGATTGTTGCAATGGGAGAAGTGCTTGGTTTTGGGTTCATACCGTGCGGTGACCTCACCCAGTGACAGAAGGGGTAGCGAGGCACGCATCATGTTGCTTCCATAAAGGGTAAAAAGATGGGGTATCATCATTGGTTTGAGATTATCCCTCTACATCATGTCATCTTGCTTAAGGCTATACTCTGTTCGTCATGAACTCAATACACTAGATGCATGCTGGATAGCGATCAATGTGTGGAGTAATAGTAGTAGATGCAGAAAGTATCGGTCTACTTGTCTCGGACGTGATACCTATATGTATGATCATTGCCTTAGATATCGTCATGACTTTGCGCGGTTCTATCAATTGCTCGACAGTAATTTGTTCACCCACCGTGATATTTGCTATTATGAGAGAAGCCTCTAGTGTACACTATGGCCCCCAGGGTCTACTCCACACCATATTTTCAGCCTTACACTTTTTACTTTGTTGCACTTTCCGTATTCAGATCTCACTTTGCAAACAATCTTGAAGGGATTGACAACCCCTTTAAAGCGTTGGGTGCAAGCTTGTTTGTGTTTGCGTAGGTACTCTGGACTTGACAAGGCCCTCCTTCTGGATCGATACCTTGGTTCTCAAACTGAGGGAAATACTTACTGCTCCTGTGCTGCATCACCCTTTCCTCTTCAAGGGAAAAACCGACGCAAACTAGAGAAGTAACAAGAAGAATTCCTTGCGCCAAGGAAGGACTTTTGTTGCCGCAGCAGAAGAATTTCTGGCGTCATTGCCGGGGAAGAGGATCAAGTCAAGAACTCATCCAAGTAGGTGTCGCAAACTCATCTCTTGCATTTACTTTGTTTGCGAGATGCCTCTCGTTTTCCTCTCCCCACTTCACAATTTGCCTTTTTTCGTTCGCCCTTTCTTTCGCTTGCTTTCTGTTTGCTTGTGTTGCCATGTGCCTTCAATATGCTTGCATCTTCGCTTCGTGAAAATCTATTGATATGGATCCTCATCCACTTGCTAATCTCTTTAAGAGATCCAATTGCTAGTGAGATGAGTGCACTTGACTTTCTCTATGGAGTTTTGCTTGAGATGCGTGAATCTGAAAATCGTGATGAAGAAATTCATGAAGTGATTCACGAGGGCTCCTTGAATGAAAAGCATGATTGCAATGGTTTCACTATAAATCCTATTAGTGTCAATCATGCCAAAAATATGCAAAACCCTAAGCTTGGGGATGCTAGTTTTGCTATGTCCACTACTTGTTGCAATGATATTTGCAATAATATTGAAAGTGGGTTTGGAGAAGTCATGACTTTATTTGATGATAATCCCACTATTTTTGAAGAGCGTCAACTTTGCATGCATGTGGATCATGAAAATAATATCCTCTGTGATAGCTATTTTGTTGAATTTGATTATGATCCCACATGTAATTACTATGAGAGAGGAAAATATTGTGGTAGAAACTTTCAGGTTACCAAATTACCTCTCGTTATGTTGAGATTGCTATTGTCTCTTTCTTCTTCCTTGCATTTGGTAACTATTGGTTGTCTTGCCAATTTGTTCTCCTATAAAATGCCTATGCATAGGAAGTATGTTAGACTTAGATGTGATTTTCACATGCTTTATGATGCTCTCGTTGTGCTTCAATTTTTGTCTTTTGTGTGAGCATCATGGATTTAACAATGCCTAGCTAAGGGCGTTAAACAATAGCGCTTGTTGGGAGGCAACCCAATGAATTTATCTTTTTCTTTCTGTTTTGTTGCTTTCACACCATCATAATTCTGTTGTGGTTGTGTTTTTTGTGTTTGTTTTTGTGTTTGAGCCAAGCAAAACCTTTATGACTAGTCTTGGTGATGGTTGTTTGATCGTGCTGGAAAAAGACAGAAACTTTTCGCTCACGAGATGATTTTTCATTTTTATTCAGAAAGAGCTTTTGAGTTGATTCTTTTTGCTTCTGGTTGATATGGTTTTTTTACCAGGCCGTCGTAAGTTTTCAGATTGTTTGAGGTACCACAAGTATACGAAGTATACAGATTGCTACAGACTGGTCTGTTTTTGACAGATTCTGTCTTTGTTGAGTTGGTTGCTCGTTTTGATGAAACTATGGTTAGTATCGGGGGGTACTAGCCATGGAAAAGTGAGAATACAGTTGCCCATCATCAATATAGATAGAATTAAAGTTTTCTACAGTACCAAAAGAAGTGGTAGTTTGTTTTCTTGTGCTAATGTTATCACGAGTTTCTGTTAAAGTTTTGTGTTGTGAAGTTTTCAGGTTTTGGGTGATGTTCTCATGGACGATGAGATAAGGAGTGGAAATAGCTCAAGCTTCGGGATGCCCAAGGCATCCCAAGCCAAATTCAAGGACACCAAAAAGCCTAAGCTTGGGGATGCCCCGGGAAGGCATCCCCTCTTTCGTCTTCAACCATCGGTAACATTACTTGGAGCTATATTTTTATTCACCACATGATATGTGTTTTTGCTTGGAGCGTATTGTATCGTAGGAGTCTTTTCCTTTTGTTGTGTCACAATCATCCTTGCTGCACACCTTTTTTAGAGAGAGACATGCACTCATCGTGATTTTGCTAGAATGCTCATAGTGTTCCGCTTATATCTTTTGAGCTAGATACTTTTGCTCTATGTGCTTCACTTATATCTTTTAGAGCACGGCGGTGCGTGATTTGGAAGTTGGCTTATGCTATGAAAGTAGTCCCAAAAGTGATAGATACCCAAAGAGGATGCAAAAACCTCTATCTTCATGTGCATTGAGCAGAAAGAGAAGTTTTGATTCCTCTCAAATAGTTTTGAGACATGGATTTGGTAATATTAAGAGTTATGTTAGTAGGGTGTTGTGAATCTAGAAATACTTGTGTTGAAGTTAGTGATTCCCGTAGCATGCACGTATGGTGAACCGCTATGTTAGGAAGTCGGAGCATAATTGATCTATTGATTGTCATCCTTTGTGTTGACGTCGGGATCGCGCGATGGTTTACACCTACCAACCCTTCCCCTCGGAGTATGCGTTTAGCACTTTGTTTCGATTACTAATAAAAACTTTTGCAACAAGTATGTGAGTTCTTCATGACTAATGTGAGCCCATGGTATAGATGCACTTTCACCTTCCACCATTGCTAGCCTCTCTAGTGCCACGCAATTCTCGCCGGTGCACAAACCCACCAAATTCCTTTCTCAAAACAGCCACCATATCTACCTACTATGGCATTTTCATAGCCATTCGGAGATATATTGCCATGCAACTCCCACCGTTCCGTCTCATGACTTGTGCCGTCACTCTCATATTACCATTGCATGATCGTAAGATAGCTAGCAAGATGTTTCAACGTCATACGCCATGCTAGATCGTTGCACATCCCGGTACACTGCTGGAGGCATTTCCTATGGAGTCATCATCATTGTGATCTTTGATTACCTTGCTAGTTTGCTTGAAGTATTATTGTTTTCATGTCAATAGCAAACTATTGTTTTGAATCTTACGGATCTGAACATTCATGTCACGTGAAATAAGTTGCAAAGGACAACTATGCTAGGTAGCATTCCACATCAAAAATTCATTCTTTATCACTTCCCTACTGGAGGACGAGCAGGAGTTAAGCTTGGGGATGCTTGATACGTCTCCAACGTATCTATAATTTTTGATGGTTTCATGCTATTATCTTGTCAAACTTTGGATGTTTTGCATGCCTTTTATATATATTTTGGGACTAACTTATTAACTCAGTGCCAAGTGCCAGTTCCTGTTTTTCCATGTCTTTGACCCCTTTGAGAGGAGATTTTGAAACGGAGTCCAAACAGAATAAAATCCCCGAAAAGATTTTTTCCGTAACGGAAGAAGATCAGGAGACTTGAGAGCCAAGGCAGAGGGGCCCCAGGGGCCCCACAAGCCCCCACCCCACGGCCAGGGGGGAGGCCGTGGCCCACAGGCTTGTGGGCCCCCTCGACCTCCTCTGCCCTAGGTTTTGTGCCTATATATCCCCAAAAATCCCACAAAAAATCAGGAGATCATCGAAAGTACTTTTCCACTGCCGCAAGCTTCTCTCTCCGCAAGATCCCATCTGGGGCGCGTTCTGGTGCCCTGCCGGAGGGGGGATTCGGATACGGAGAGCTTCTTCATCAACACCATGACCTCTCCGATGATGCGTGAGTAGTTCAACATAGACCTACGGGTCCATAATTAGTAACTAGATGGCTTCTTCTCTCTCTTGGATCTTCAATACAAAGTTCTCCATGATCTTCATGGAGATCTATTTGATGTAATCTTCTTTTGCGGTGTGTTTGTCGAGATCCGACGAATTGTGGATTTATGATCAGATTATCTATGAATCTTATTTGAGTTTATTCTGATCTCTCTTATGCATGATTTCATATCCTTGTAATTCTCTTCGAGTTGTGGGTTTTGTTTTGCCAACTAGATCTATGATTCTTGCAAAGGGAGAAGTGCTTAGTTTTGGTTCATACCGTGCGGTGACCTCACCCAGTGATAGAAGGGGTAGCGAGGCACGCATCGTGTTGTTGCCATCAAGGGTAAAAAGATGGGGTTTTCATCATTGGTTTGAGATTATCCCTCTACATCATGTCATCTTGCTTAAAGCGTTACTCTGTTTGTCATGAACTCAATACACTAGATGCATGCTGGATAGTGGTCGATGTGTGGAGTAATAGTAGTAGATGCATAAAGTATCGGTCTACTTGTCTCGGACGCGATGCCTATATGCATGATCATTGCCTTAGATATCGTCATCACTTTGTGCGGTTCTATCAATTGCTCGACAGTAATTTGTTCACCCACCGTGATATTTTCTATTTTGAGAGAAGCCTCTAGTGAACACTATGGCCCCCGGGTTTACTCCACACCATATTTTCAGCCTTACACCTTTTACTTTGTTGCACTTTCCTCCTTCAGATCTCACTTTGCAAACAATCTTGAAGGGATTGACAACCCCTTTGAAGCGTTCGGTGCAAGCCCATTTGTGTTTGCGTAGGTACTCTGGACTTGACGAGACCCTCCTACTGGATCGATACCTTGGTTCCCAAACTGAGGGATATACTTATTGCTCCTGTGCTGCATCACCCTTTCCTCTTCAAGGGAAAAACCGACGCAAACAACAGAAGTAGCAAGAAGAATTCCTGGCGTTGCCGGGGAAGGACTTTTGTTGCCGTAGCAGTGATGCATACAAAAGTTTGATAATTGTTGACGAGTGGTTACCCCTTTATTGAAGCTACCAAGCACATTCTTGAACATATGTTGTCGAACACGAAGTTTGTTGGCAATCTTGGCAGAACGACGCTTCATAATATCCCTAGTTGATAATGTAGGGGGTTCTTCTTGAACACTTTGAGCACCGTCTTGAGCTTGCTCACTATTTTTCCCTTGATCTTGTGGTTGCACTAGATCTTGAGACGGCTCGGAATCTGGAGCTTGATCTTGGACATCATTTGGTGTGACACCATCTCCATGAGTTGATCTTGTCCTTGATCAGGTTCATCGGGTCGAGGGTCTTTATTTCGTTCTTCGGAAGCGTGTGGGTCTAGCAAGGGTGATGGATCCACTTGAGTACAACATTGTCCTTCTCGTTCGGCCACAAGGAGTTCCTGAATGTGGAGTATTTGACCAATCCCCATTCTTCTTGTGGCTTGAGGAGGAATTTCATCACCTACATCACAAAGAACACTTTGCTCCACTTGGGAGCCATTATTCTCATCAAACTCCACGTTACACATCTCCTCAATTAGTCCGGTGGACTTGTTGAGAACACGGTAAGCATGGGAGTTTGTAGCATAACCAACAAATATGCCCTCTTGAGCTCAAACTTCAAATTTACACAAATGAACATTTTTCTTGAGTATGAAACACTTACAACCGAACACCCGGAAGTACTTGAGGTTGGGCTTGTTCCCGGTGAGGATCTCATACGGAGTCTTGTTCAAGCTTTTGCGGAGGTAGAGCCAATTGGATGCATGACACGCGGTGTTAATGGCTTCAGCCCAGAAGTTGTACGGAGATTTGAATTCCACCATCATGGTTCTTGCCGCATCCATCAATGTCCAGTTCTTCCTTTTCGCAACACCGTTCTGTTGAGGGGTATAGGTTGCTGAGTATTGATGCTGAATCCCCTCACCATTAAGGAACTCGTTTAAGGTGTAGTTCTTGAACTCAGTGCCCTTGTCACTTCTAATCATCAATATCTTTGCTTCATGTTGACGTTGAGCTTCATTAGCAAAGTCGATGACAGTTTGCTGAGTCTCACTATTCTTCTTGAAGAAATATACCCAAGTGTATCTTGAGTAGTCATCCACAATCACCAAGCAATACTTTCTTCCCCAAGACTATCAAAAGAGGGACGTCCGAAGAGATCCATGTGAAGGAGCTCCAAAGGCCTTTTAGAGTATATGCCAGTTGTGGGACGGTGAGTTGTTTCATGAAGCTTTCCTTCAATACAAGCACTGAAAGCACATTCTCTGGCAAAACTCACATTTGTTAGTCCACGCACATGGTCCCCTTTGAGGAGACTTTGCAAAGATATCATATTGACATGGGCTAGTCGGCGATGCCATAGCCAACCCACATCAACCTTAGCCATTAGACAAGTCGCGGCCTTAGTAGGTCGCTCCGAAAGGTTTACTACATAGAGACCGTTCTCGACATATCCAACAAAGGCTACTTTAAGAGTCTTGCTCCACAAAAGGGCCACAATATCAAGATTAAAGAATGTGGCAAAGCCCATAATTGCTATTGGAAATATGCCCTAGAGGCAATAATAAATTAGTTATTATTATATTTCCTTGTTCATAATAATCGTTTATTATCCATGCTAGAATTGTAATGATTGGAAACTCAAATACATGTGTGGATACATAGACAACACACTGTCCCTAGAACGTGGTTTCCTGGTCATAGGCAAGTGTTGTCACTTGATAATGGGATCACATCATCAGGAGAATCATGTGATGGACAAGACCCAAATTATAAACGTAGCATGTGATCGTGTTATTTTGTTGCTATTGTTTTCTGCGTGTCAAGTATTCATTCCTATGACCATGAGATCATGTAACTTACTGGCACCGGAGGAATACCTTGTGTGTATCAAACGTCGCAACGTAACTGGATGACTATAAAGGTGCTCTACAGGTATCTCCGAAGGTGTCCGTTGAGTTAGCATGGATCAAGACTGGGATTTGTCACTCGTGTGACGGAGAGGTATCTCGGGGCCCACTCGGTAATACAACATCACATATAAGCCTTGCAAGCAATGTGACTCAAGTGTGAGTCACGGGGATGTTGTATTATGGAACGAGTAAAGAGACTTGCGGGTAACGAGATTAAAATAGGTATAGGGATACCGACGATCAAATCTCGGGCAAGTAACATACCAAAGGACAAAGGGAATGTTATACGCGATTATATGAATCCGTGGCACAAAGGTTCAACCGATAAGATCTTCGTAGAATATGTAGGATCCAATATGGGCATCCAGGTCCCGCTATTGGATATTGACCGAGGTGTGTCTCAGGTCATGTCTACATAGTTCTCGAACCCGCAGGGTCTGCACACTTAAGGTTCGATGGTGTTTTTGTATAGTTGAGTTATATGTGTTGGTGACCTAAGGTTGTTCAGAGTCCCGGATGAGATCACGGACGTCACGAGGGTTTACGGAATGGTCCGGAAATGAAGATTGATATATAGGAAGTTGGTGTTTGGATTCCGGAAAGTTTTCGGGCATTGCCGGCAGTGTACCGGGAGTGACGAATGCGTTTCGGGGGCCCACTGGGTGGGCCCACCACGCCCCAAGAGGTCCACGTGGGTTTATTGGATGTACAATAAGGTATAATGGGCTGACAAAGTCATCCAAGGAAAGCCCATGAGGAAAAAGTGGAAAATCCAAAAGAGGTGGGAAAATAAGGAAGGAGTCCTAATCCATGTGGGATTGGAGATGGACTCCTCCCTCTCTCCCACTTCGGCTGACCCAAGGAGGACTCCTTGGTGTGCCAGGGCTGCCTAGGGCTGCCCCTCCCCTCCTCCTATATATACTAGAGGTTTAGGGCTTTTGAGACACAACTTTGCCACGTGCAACTCAAACCTACACCTCGTAGTTCTTCCTCTAGATTAGATTTCTGCGGAGCTCGGGCGGAGCCCTGCAGGAATAGTTCATCACCAACACCGGTGCGCCATCACGCTGCCGGAGAACTAATATACTTATCCATCTCTCTTGCTGGATCAAGAAGGCCGAGATCGTCATCGAGCTGTACGTGTGCTGGATGGAGAGGTGCTGTCCGTTCGGCGCTAGATCGGGACGGATCGCAAGACAGTTCGTGGGACGGATCGAGGGACGGTTCGTGGGACGGTTCAAGGGATGTGAAGACGTTCCACTGCATCAACCGTGTTTCTTAACGCTTCCCGTTGTGCGATCTACAAGGGTACGTAGATCTAATCTCCACTCGTAGATGGACATCACCATGATAGGTCTTCGTGTGTGTAGAACTTTTTTTCCATGCAACGTTCCCCAACAATTGCAAGCTGTCGAACGAAAAGCAAATTGTATGCAAGGGACTCAACAAGCATGACCTTCTCTATAGATAAATCTTGAGAGATGACCACCTTACCAAATCCCATTACCACCAAGTCCTTGCTCTCGGTCATATGATTTGTTGCTCCACTATCGAGCAACCATGACACTCCACCGGAAGCAAACTCATGCACGAGATCAATTCTTGGATTTGGTACCCATTTTTGAATGGGTCTTGTGATGTTAGAAACAAGGGTCTTAGGAACCCAAATAACCCACTCAATGTACTCATAATAAGAACCAACAAATTTGGCATAAACATGCCCATCACTAGCACGACATAAAACATAAGAGGGGTTAAAATCGTAGGCGGAGTTGGTGGGAGTGGTTTTGCCCTTCTTGACATTTCATGACTAGTTGATGTGTATACTTCTCGCCCCTCGTTGGTTACCCCAAGTGGAAGGTGGAGATGTAGTCAGCAGCAAATTTCCCTTACACGGAGACTTTAAGGTTTATCGAACCAGGAGGACTCCTAGTCTCAACAAGTAGGTGTCTTCCACCCTGGCGCTAGCAAAGGACATGGACCTGCACACACAACAAATAACTTTGCTCCCAACGAGTAAAGAGAGGTTATCAATCTCTCTGGACTTGTAATTTGCAAAAGATCAAAACACAAGCGGGAAGGTAATAGTGATTGCAACGGAAAAGTAAAGAAAACGGTAAATGATGGAGGTGTAAACAACGATGGTAATATGGACCAGAGTCACATGATGTTCACTAGTGATGTCTCTCTCCCAAAAGACGATAAACAACTATGCTAGGGTAAACAAATCATAGTTGGGCAATTTACAGAATTATGATCGCACCACAATGCTAATTATGCTCCTTGATAGTTAGAGGTTCAATAGTAATGGGCATTACGCCAAGAGAAGTAGACCATCTATTCATCAACATCTACTTACTAACCATCCATCTTGAGATATCTATCTAGAACATCTTTTCGGTATTAAGTTGCGAGCCCCACCCAAAGTGTAAACTCAAAGCAACGGACAACTGCATTAACGAATTATGCGTAAGGTAAACAATCCTTGCAACCATGGTCACAAGCATCGATGTTTTCTCCCTGGTGGCAACAAGAACATCCCCTAGTCTCATGTTTCTGTCACTCAAGCTAGACATCGAGGGGCCTGAACCCACAATCATGCATAACGCTCCCTCTTGGAGTTACGATCTACTACTTGGCCAAAGCAATAAAAAGCAACGAAGAACATGCATGAATCACTAAGGAACATAATATAAAAGGATAATCAAATATATAACTCATAACAATCTGAACATAATCTCATAATCCATCGGATCCCAATAAACCGAGCATAGCAATAGCAAGAGAATTACATAGATGCCTTGATCATGAAGGGCAGCTCACAAGGACTAACCATTGAAGCACAAGATTGGAGAGAAGACATCACATAGCTACTGCTCATGGACTCATGGTCCAAGGAGGACTACTGACGACACGTCAGGGAAGCGTCCATGGTGGTGGAGAAGCTCCTAGAGGTCAATCCTCCCTCCGACAGGGTGCCGAGAAGACGTCTCCTGACGCTCCCGATCTCAGAAGTGCTGCGGCGGCGGAACGATTGAGAAATTCATGATTCCAGAAAGTCTGTGAGGGTTTCCTCACGGGACTCTAAATATAGGCCAAAGGAGGGCACCGGAGGAGGTGGGACCCACCCAGACGACCTCCTGGCGCGGTCTAGGGCCTGGCTGTGCCAGCAGGCCGCCTGGGAGGCCCCTTGGCTCCCCTCTAGCCCTCCTTTGGTGATCCGGCAGCTTCTATTTCGCTGATTTTTATATATATTTTTTGGATTTTTTCGGGGTTCGGAAAATTGGGTAAAAGCCCTTGGAAAATAGACATCAGGAGACAGAAACTGGCACTGGGTGCACTGAGTTAGTAGGTTAGTCCAAATATGTGTAAAATGATATAAAAGTGTAGCAAAATATATAACAATGTCACCCAAAAGATCATGGAACAAGCAGAAATTATAGATACATTTGAGAAGTATCAACATTGTCACTCCCTTCCTTGTTCTTCATCTTTTTATGATTACTCTCACCCTCTTTGACAAAAATGTCCTTAAGAGAGGAAGATGGCTTGGTGATACGTCCCAAACGTATCTATAATTTCTGCTTATTTCATGATCTTTTGGGTGACATTGTTATATGTTTTGCTACACTTTTATATCATTTTACACATATTTGTACTAACCTACTAACTCTATGCAACCAGTGCCAGTTTATGTCTGCTAACGTCTAATTTGTACGGGATTTTACCCAATTTTCTGAAGCCCGAAAAATTCCAGGAAAAATATATAAAAAATCAGCGAACAGAAGCTTCCAAATCACAGAAGATGGACCAGGGGCTGCCCAGGCGACCTGTTAGCGCGGCGAGGCCCTAAGCCGCGCCAGGAGGCCGCCTGGGTGGGCCCCACCTCCTCTGGTGCCCTCATTTGGCCTATATTTAGAGTCCCGAGAGGAAACCCTTCCACAACTTCCAGAATCGCGAATTTCTCCATCGTTCCGCCGCCGCAGCGCTCCCGAGATCGGGAGCGTCAGGAGACCTCTTCCCGGCACCTTGCCAGAGGGAGGATTGACCTCCGGGAGCTTCTCCACCGCCATCGATGCTTCTCGGACGTGCCGTGAGTAGTCCTCCTTGGACCATGGGTCCATGAACAAAAGCTATGTGTTGTCTTCTCTCCAATCTTGTGCTTCAGTGGTTAGTCCTTGTGAGCTACCCTACATGATCAAGGCATCTATGTAATTCTCTTGCTATTGCTATGCTCGGTTTGTTGGTATCCGATGGATTATGGGATTATGTTCAGATTGTTATGAGTTATATATTTGATTATCCTTTTATATTATGTTCCTTAGTGATTTATGCATGTTCTCCGTTGCTATTTATTGCTTTGGCCGAGTAGTAGATTGTAACTCCAAGAGGGAGCGTTATGCATGTTTGTGGGTTCATGCCCCTCGATGTCTATCTTGAGTGACAGAAACATGAGATTAGGGGATGAACTGTTGCCACCAGGGAGAAAACAACGGTGCTTGTGACCACGGTTGCAAGGATTGTTTACCTTACACATAGTTCGTTAATGCAGTTGTCTTTTGCTTTGAGTTTACACTTTGGGTGGGGCTCGCAACTTAATACCGGTGAGATGTTCTGGATAGATATCTCAAGGTGGATGATTAGTAAGTAGATGTTGATGAATAAACAGTCTACTTGTCTTGGTGTACTGCCAATTACTATTGAACCTCTAACTATAAAGTAGCATAATTAGCATTGTGGTGCGTTCATAATTCTGTCAATTGCCCAACTGTGATTTGTTTACCAAAGGATAGTTGTTTATCGTCTTTTGGGAGAGATACATCACTACTCAACATCATGTGACTCCGGTCCATATCACCCTCATTGTTTACATCTCCATCATTTACCGCTTTCATTTACTTTTCCGTTGCAATCACTATTACCTTCCCGCTTGTGTTTTGATCCTTTGCAAACTACAAGGCCGGAGAGATTGACAACCTCTCTGTACTCGTTGGGAGCAAAGTTATTTGTTGTGTGTGCAGGTCCACGTCTTCTACTAGCGCCATGGTGGAAGACACCTACTTGTTGATCCTAGGAGTCCTACTGGTTCGATAAACCTTACATTCTTCGTGTGAGGGAAAACTTGCTGCTGACTACATCTCAACCTTCCACTTGGGGTAACCAACGAGGTGCGAGAAGTATATACATCATCTCTTCATCACTTGGTCTTGTTTTTTCCTTCTCTTCTTAGACTTGGTTGCAAACTCAAGTCCTTTCTTTCCTGCAACTTCCTTTTGATTGCTCAAAATATCATTTAGATTTTTCTCTCCTTGGATGCACGTAACGAGGCCCTTCTCAAGTTATTCTTTCAACTTGGCATTCTCCTCGACAAGATGCACATGCTCACAACAAGGGTTAATAGCACAAGCATTATCAATTAAAACAAACGGAGGACAAGTAGAAATCTCCTTGGTTAGTTTTACTTGGAGTTGATCATGAGACTCCTTAAGGGAGGAGTGAGCACTTTTCAAGACCTTGGAGGCCTTGTCAAGTACATCAAAATCTTCCTTGAGTCTATCATGGCCAACCCCAAGTGCAACCTTCTCAGATTTAAGCACATGAGTAAGAACAATAACATGATCAAGATCTTTTCATAATTTAGCATGATCAACGTTGTGTGACTCCTCAAGAGCCAAATGAAGACCACACTCTTCTTCTAGAGCAATAGATAGTTTTGCTATCTCATCGGCGTAATCATGACTATGTTCTTGCATCTTGGAGATAGTATCCTCATGAGTCTCAATGAAATCATTGGCTTCACCAAGTTGTTCCAAAAGAGCAACAAAATGTCTTTTGGTTTCACCCTTGATCTCACACAAGAATTTATCAAATTCATTTTCATCAAGTTCTACTACCTCACTATTTTCAACACAGTCTAATAATGAAGGAGAGGTAGTGAGACTGGTCTTGGTGCTAGGGGTTACCTTATTGATACCTTTGGCCAGGAGGCACTTGGCGATACGATTCTCGTTGGTGGCACCGAAGAGAGATACCTTGGGGGAGGAAGTGGAAATGGCGACGGTGGCCGTTGCCATCCCCTCACGACTTGTATCGTCTTCATCATCATCGGAGGTGTACTCTTGTGGGCCACCAAGCCCCTTGGATGAGTCTTCTTGATGAAGGTGTTCTTGTTAGGGAAGGACTTGGGCCTATCCTTGCAAATGAGCTTGCCCCCTTTGTCCTCCCTCTTCTCATAGGGACAATCTGCAACAAAGTGACTCACATTACCACAGTTGTAGCATGTCCGCACTCGTTGTTTGTTCTTGTACCCACTTGAGTTGTCCTTGGAGAAGTTGGGACTTGAGTTTCTTATGTTTCCCCAAAACTGCCTTGAAGCAAGAGCCATGTGCTCATGATAAGCGTATTTTGTGTCTTCGGGGCAGCCATCTTCTTCCTCTTCTTCTTCATCAACAATGGTCTTGGTCTTTAAGGCAAGGTTGGGTGATGCTGTTTTTGACCGAACACGAGCAAGCGCATTGTCGGCGGTCTTGTTCATGATATCCATAGCAATGAACTCATCCAACACTTCGCCTGAGGACAAGGAGTGAAAATATGGTATTTGCCGAATGACGGAAGACATGGCTTTGTTGAAAGGCATGATCGCCTTGAGAAACTTGCGCTTGATCCATGTGTCATCCGTATCTTTGCTCCCATGGTCTTGGAGAGCAACAACGAGGGCAGTCACCCTCCAATAGAGATCACGGGGGTCCTCATCTTCTAGCATCACAAACTCATCGGCCTGATCGAGGACCACTTCAAAGTTTGACCGATGAATGCTTGAGCTCCCCTTGTACAACACCATGATGTGCTCCCAACACTCCTTTGCACGAGTGAAGGGCCACAAGTGTGGGACATCTTCTGGTGGAACTGCGGATTGAAGGATGAACTATGCGGAATGATTGTATTGGTTGTCCGCCTCTTCTCTTGGAGTAAGGTTCCTTGGATCATGAGGATAATAACCTTGCTCGATGATTCCCCAAAGATTTGTTGAGTTGTGATTCAAATGAGACTTGATAGAAAAAAACCCAATTAGCGAAATCACCTTTAACAAGTTTTGAAGGAGGTCCTAGGTTATTAATATGCGGGGCAGGAACCGGTCCTCCATAGACCGGAGGAGTGGGAACCGAGGCAAAAGTCCCCGTCCCATTCTTGTCATGAGGGGAGGAGGTTTGAGTACCTTTAGTTGCTTCCTTATCAGAATTGGCCTCCGACATTGATGAGGTGGATTTAACCACAAGCAACGGGTCAGGAGAATTTCTCATCCCCTCAAGTAATTCTTTAAGCATGGATTTGACTTCGGTAGTCACGGACGTCTTCAGTGAAGCCATGGCCGCATTCAAGTCGTCTCGTGTGACCGAAACCACCTCCACGGCCTCCGACCCTTCGGGCCGATCCCCACCATCATCAAGCATACTCTTTGGGTGGTGAAACCCTTAATAAAGAGACGTGGCTCTGATACCAATTGAAAGGATCGATATGGTTGACTAGGGGGGGGGTTGTAATGCCCCAAGTGTAGAACTTTCCCTTCTTGTAACCTTCCATGTGGGGCCACCTTGTCAGATATCCTGATGCTATCATTTTGTGCCATGAATCCATGTGTGATCCCTAGTGCTTACTTCCCTTGCATGCATGAATTACATATCATTCCTTGCCATACTTATGATTGCATGCCATGATCATGTTGCATTTGAGTTTAATAGGAGTAGTGTTGTGATGTTGTGAGTGCATGTGATCTTGCTAGGATTAAGTGGTGTTTTTGCACTACCTTGTGATGCATGTGATAATGGTGTGTGTGATGCAAGAGGGTGTGCTAGTCTTTTAAAGCTCTTGCCTTTTAAACTCCTTTTCCCTCCTATTTTTATTCTTGTCAAAATTCCTTCGTCCCAAAGAGGATTCTAAAATGTCTAGTGGGTTGATAAAATGTGCTTGCGAGGGGGTGCAATTTTTCTGGTTTGATTCCTTGACTTTAGTGGTGCAAATAAATTCAAAACAGTAGGTTAATTACTGTTTTGCATTTATTTCAAACATCTCCAAATATTGCATTCCTATTTTTCCCTATTGGGCTATTATTTCTTATGTCTAGCAGGATTTTCCTTTTAGTTTTTAACCCAGTAATTTTCTTGGGTAATATTTTTCTTCCCTGGAAGCATTCTTTTCTCAGTGTTCTATTTGGTTAAACTTCTTGTGTATCTAATTCTTTCCCTCGCCCATTAAGCCTTCTCCCGTGCTGGCCCAGTTGGACTCCACCCCTGGCGATAGAGCCCACTGGCGAGCGTGTCCTTCTTCCTCCCGACGTCACCCTGTACGACGTGCGCTCCACCTCTCGATCATTCCCTCCTTGATCCAGCGGCTCGAGCTCGCCTCCCGAGACGTTAAAGAGGAGCCCGGGACCCTCCTCCTCCGCCTTAGGGTTCCCTCTCCGTTCCCCCCCAGCGCCGCTAGTTTCCCTCCTGCCCTCGTTCTTCCCCGGTAAGTTTCTGAGAGGAAGCAGAGAGAGAGAGGGTGCAGCGCCACCTCTGTCAACCGCCGATCCGTCGTCTCCGGCACTGGGCGCCATGTCCGTGGGCTCGGGGTGAGTCCCCGCGACCCATTCCCGGCGCTAGGACCCCGAGGAGCGCCCCCCCCCCCCCCGTCGAGCTCGTCCTTGTCAACGGGACGAACCGGGCGAACTGCGTCCGTCCTCTTCTTCGGTCTTCGGCGGAACGACTTCGCCGGCACGTCTTCTTCCTCTCCGGCGCTCCTCCTCCCCGTTCGACGCCCCCTCTTCTCCCCAAGGTGAGGGCCGCCGCCCTTGCTCCCTCCTCCTCAGGTCGGTCCGGATCCGGAGCGAGTTCTCGTTCTTCCTGTTGCCGGTCGTCAGGGGATAGCTGTCGCGTGCGAGCAGTAGCAGGGCGAGTAGGCATGCGTAGGTGTACGTAGCAGGTGCCTCCCCTGCGTAGCAGTAGCAGCAGCAGCCGGCAGTAGGCGTAGCAGTAGCAGAGCAGCTAGCCGGTGCACTTTGCAGCTGCAGCGGCAGGGAACGCCGGCGCCGTCCGGGCAGCCAAAGGAGGCACCTTTTCCCGTGTCAGGGCGGGAATGGAGCCCCCGAGAGTCCCGCGGGCCCCGCCGTTGGTTTTCCCTGCCGGTGGTGGCCGGGAGTGGCGCCGCCAGCGTCCTCGGCTCCGGCCGCCGGCGGGATACTTCTCGTGAGAGGAGTGTTTTTCTATTTTTTTTACCTTCTTGTCTAACTAGTTCCCGATCCGTAGCCCGATGGTAGTGTTGTGCTGGCTTATTCTAGCGCCTGTAGGAGGGCGTGGGTTCGAGTCCCCCCTCGGCGCCTTTTTATTCTTTGTTTTGAAGATTCCTGTAGGTAGGTTACCTTGCCTTTTCCTTTCTCTTATCCAAATCTGGTGTAGCAGCGCAGTGGTGAGACAGTGGTGCTGGACACCAGGGGGCCTGAGTTCGAATCCCAGCAGCCCTGGCCTTTTTTTTTGCTTTCTATTTTTTTTCCTGCCTTTTAATTTCTGTTTCCCTAACTCCATACAAAGTGGTTTGTTAGTCTTTGTGATTTCTTGTGATTTCTAACCCTCTTACACAGTGGGGATGATTTAGTTCCTGCTAAAATAGATAGGGTAGATTTAGTATTGTGTGTGTTTTGCACACTAAGAGGTGATGTGTGATCTTGCTATACTTGTGATGGTTTTGGTGGGTGCACCTTGGAGAAGTGGAGCTAACTTTTTTAAGTGGATGATGTTAGATGCCTTGGCCTTGGTGTGAGTTGTGCTTTGAGGTGATAAGAGTCACTAGCTACTCTTGTATAGCCCCAAGCTTGTGAACTTTAGTGTGGGCTAAGGGATCTTGTAGTTTTATTAGCTTGCCTTGATATAGTGGGGGGTGGATGCCTCCCCCTCATCACATGTCTTGAGGTGAGGAGTAGCACTAGATAGCTATTTATGTTAGCATGTGAGGGTGTGGTTTGTTGTGGTAGTTTGCATAATGATGGTGACATGAATACTAGGAAGATCCTAGTGATGATTGTGAGAGTGTGCACCACCACATACCCATATGTGGGGGGGGGTGTGCATACTCTCTTGTTAGATAAAGATTTCTTATGTGTGAGCTTGATGCTAGTGCTTGAGAGGAATTGTGGTGTTGGAGTTGTTGATGTGCATGACACAAACATGGGGTTCAAACCCCCATGTCACTTTGTCATTGTGCACATGAAACTCTCCTATGTGTTGTCATCTTAGAAGAATACCTTATGGGTTTGCATTTCATGTTGTTGAAAGTTTGGGCTTCGTCTCCATGGTATAGATGGAGCCCAAAGGCATGGATCTTGGTGTGTTAGATGTAGGGGTTTGTGCTCAATACCATAGTGGTGTCAAACACCTCTTGGGAACTTGTGTGTGCAAACTATGCCTAGACAAAGTGGGCATGTGGTTGGAAAATTCCAGATTTTTGAACTCTGAAAATTTCACTAAGTCTGGGATGCTGAAAACATTTTCTTCCCCTGTAGACAAGGTTGTTCTGGTCATTATATGGAGAACTGGACTTAGTTCAGTGCTAGTGTTTTGAACTTGGTATGTTTGTGAAGCTTCCTGACAATTTTCAAGTAATTTGGAGTCCAGTAGCTTGTGTTTTCGTTGCTGTCAAAAAGCTTCAGAACAGAAACAGAAACTCAGGTGCAGGAAATTTTCACTAAGTCCCTGAGAACTGATGGTTTTGGGAAAGTTTGTGGCCTTGTATCTTCTAGAGTTTAATTCCTTTTGCTGTGATTCTTGCTGGAGATGGTAGTATTCTTGGTTGGCAACATCCACATATATTATTTGTCATGTTTGAAGACCTGTAGCTATGTTGCATGTTGCTCTCAAACAGCTAAGATGCAGAAGCTGGCAGATTGCGTAGTTTTGACATTTTGTGCAAAGTTTGCGTTTAATTGTTGTTGGAGTGTTCTACCGTGCTCCATTTCATTCATGTTGGGTTAATATATGTCTTGGCAACCTGGGAACACCAGATTTGTGCCAATTGTGTGTGTGGTGATGAATCTTTCACGTAGGGCTTCATATCGTGTTTCGTTGATTCCCGTTGATCCGTAGCTCGGTTTGCAAAGTTCTTTATATGGTTTGGCACCGTTTTTACGAGATGCATCTGTTCATTTCATTCCCATGCATGTCCAAATAGTTTAGTGGAAAGTTCTGCCCAGGAACTTGTTGTAGTTATTCTTGCTTGTGCTAGTGTTAGAAATAGGGATGCATGCTCAACGTTCATCTCATGCATCATGTGATTGTTGCATTTTGTGGTGCTGCTGTTCATTGGCTGTTGTTCTTGCATTGGGTAGCACCGGGAGCGGAGACCGAATACGTGGAGTCAGGAGAGTACGTGCAGGACGATCCAGAACCATTCCAAGCTGAGGATATCACAAGCAAGATGACATGACCTTGATCCCATATCTAGACTTGTTATGTTAGTTTCGATTCCACGTCATATTGCTCGCTGCCTACCACTGAAAATATATTGCCTCTTCATATGCCATGAGCCCAAACACCTTACCCTTTCCTAGCAAAGTTGCATGGCTAGGTAGGCTTGCTCAGCTACTAATGTTAGCCTTGTTAGTTGCAGGTGTTTATAACTCATGAGTTGCCACGAGCTTGATATCATTATATTAATTTCTGTTATTTAATTAATGTATCTATATATTTGGTAAATGACGGGAGGTCTAGCCTTTTGCCGGGTGTCTTGTTCCGTTATTGCCGCCTTAGTTACCGGTTACCGGTGTTTGATTCCATAATGATCGCTCCTAACACGTTCGGGGTTGTTATGGGGACCCCCTTGATAAATTGCGTAGAGCTAAGGCTTGTCCGGCAGGACCCAACTTTGGTACTATCTGCTAATCACATAATAATCTGCATAGGGAATAGCTACCCCAAGGAATTTAATCAACAACCCGGGCCAGTGCTCCCCATGAGTGTTGGTCCCACCTGAGCGATGTCCGGGGCCCCACTGGTCACCCAGAGGTTTAGCCATCCCGACGTCTAGCTCATCTGTCGTGTCCTGAGACTGAGATACGCGGCTCTTATCAGGGTCGTCGACACGACGGGAGGTCCTGCTAGCCTTGTCTTGCCTTAGCGGTATATCTTGCGTATAGGAATCCCGGTGAGGCTTTGGTTTTCCCCAGAGTTGAGGTTTTCCTCTAAGGAATCCGACGAGATCACGAGATTCGTGATAGAGGATGACTTTGCGGACTGTGTTCGTTTGTGATGGACTAGTTGGAGCACCCCTGCAGGGTTTAATCTTTCGGAAAGCCGTGCCCGCGGTTATGTGGCAACTTGGAATATTTTGTTAACATCCGGTATTAGAAAACTTAAATATAAACTAATAAAATATGCCAACTGTGTGCGTAACCGTGACTGTCCCTTCGAAGATCTCTCTTCGATCGGGAACACGGTGGGGTTATGAATGCCGTAGGTAGGTGTTCAGGATCACTTTCTGATCAATTATTCACGATCGTTAGTATAGAACGCTGTCACTTCTCCTTTGCGTAAGCTAGCCACTTATTCAACCTTAGGATGCAGCAGCCTGACACACTTCATCCCTTCCTTACCCAATAACATGACTAGTTCTGGCACCAAGGTCTTAGATTGTTGAGTCCCCGTGACTCACGGATTCCTCCGAAACTCCCAGCAGGTACAGGTACCCCAGAGGCAGATGATCCCGACGGCACCCAGCTGGCGTGGCAGTACGACGAGGAGACAGATCGCCTTTACGTGAACTATCCAGAGGACTGAGCCGTGGTCGTGATCGTGGGCCTGCAGCGGGTAGCATACCATTTCCCTTGTTTCGTAGTCCGTACCGGAACTACCTTGTTTGTATCTACGTTGTACTCTGTATCTTTAATAAGAAGACAGTTGAATCCCAGATTGTCTACTATATTTATTATTATGTGCTATGTTTACTTGCTTGCAAAACACTTAGATGCGCTTCTTTCCTATTCGGGGCCTCGACCCCCAGATCGGAAAGGACCGCATCTTGGTCGTTACAAGTTGGTAATCAGAGCCTTACGACCATAGGAGCCTTTGTGTGATCGTATTTGGCCGAGTCGAGTCTAGTAAATGTTTTGGGTCTTAGTTATATCGGAGAGTAGGTTTCATTTTTCTCCTCTTCTTTGCTCTGGTGAGGCTTCCGTCTTAGGAAATCTTTAACTCTACTCCTTTTCCCGCTCAAAATTTTTTTTAGGATCACGCGGGTGTTTGCGAAATCTATATGATTTCGATGTGACGGAATCGTGTCCTGGTGCCTCCTATCTGCTCTAAGTATCAGGGGAGTTGAGCTCCAGGGATTATCGCGCACATCGCAATCATTCAGATTTCTGAGTACCTAAGAACGGAGGGTGTTCGTCATTGCTTCGATACGGGTAGTGGTGAGATAACCCCGACGTCCCCAGTACTGGTGTAGATTGTTCGGGGGTACTACCACACTTTGTATCTTGTGATCACGAGGATCTGTTGTAGACGAAGGTCCGAGATGCTGGTTGTGTGTTGAAGGATGTGATACAGGTGACGGTTTAGATTAGGAGTTGTGTGAAATACTCCTTGTATCCGGGTGCCGGATTGCATGACCAGTTATTTCGGGAATTCATAGGTGGGATATCTGGTAGTATCTTATAGGACTATCTTCCTACAGACGCTTGATTGAGGTTTGGGAAATCTCGATCTTATGTTTGTTCCGAGCAGTTCTAGCTCACACTTGTTTGCTGTGGCCCCTTATCGGAATTTTGTCGTCTGTTACTTTGAGAATGCACTCTTGCTATGTTGTTCGAGTGCAATGCTAAGTTCTATTCAGATATTCTGTCTTTTGATTCAGCTTATCTTCAAATATTCTGTGGACTAATATGCTGTCCGTCTTCAGGATGGCTCCACCAACTCGTCAGACCCCAGCGCGTGAGGATATGCCGCCTCCACCTCCTCCTCCGCCACCGCCGCCGCCTCCTCCTGCAGAGGCCTGGCAGGCGATGATGGCAGCCACCAATGCAAATACTCATATGCTATTGCAGTTGATCCAGGAGAGAGCCAATCATCAGCAAGGCAATTTCCAGCAGGGTGGCAATCACTTCGCCAGTCTGAGTCAGTTCCTGTCAAACCAGCCTAGGACGTTCACTTCTTGCGACCAGCCGTTTGACGCGGAAGATTGGATCCGTGATATGAACAAGCATTTCGAGTGTAGCAATGTGCGTCCAGAGGATTATGTCAAGTTTGCAACATTCCAGTTGAAGGGGCAGGCTTCTATTTGGTGGCAGCAGCTTAAGGATTCCAGAGGTGGCAGGGTGATGTCTTGGGACGAGTTTTGTTGTGACTTCAGATCCCACTACATTCCTTCCAGTTTTGTTGAGGAGATGCGTGAGAAGTTCAGACGCTTGAAGCAGGGCAGCAATTCTGTGTACAAGTACAATGTTGAGTTTCACGAGCTGGCCCGTTACGCATTGCAGGATGTTCCGGATCAGAAGAGCAAGATATACCAGTTCAGGGGTGGCTTGAAGGAGGATTTGCAGTTAGCACTCGCCTTGCACGATCCTGAGGAGTTTGACAAATTCTATAACTTAGCTCTCAGAGTAGAGGCAGCCTTGCTCAGGGTGGAGAACTCCAAGAAACGTTTCAGAGATTCCAGCTCTTCTTCGACTCAGGTGGTTCAGAAGCAACAGAGGTTTTGGGTTTCTCCTCCTCCTCCTCCTCGGCACTCTCAGCAGCCGAAGCACTCAGGTGGACGTGGTTCTTCCCGCCCACCCAACCCTGGATTCCAGCAGAGATATCAGCATCAGAAGCAAGGGCCTCCTCAGATTCAGTTCCGGCAGCCAGCAGATGTCACTTGTCACAAATGTGGGCAGAAGGGTCACTATGCCAACAAATGCACTTCTCAGCTCCGTCTGCCGCCTCCTCCTCCAGGCAAACCTCCTAGCAACGCTCTTGTGAAGTTCAACCCCAGATCAGCTCGAGTCAACATGGTGAATGCAGCTGAGGCAGAAAATTCTTCGGATGTGATCATGGGTAATCTCTTAGTCAATGATTTTCCTGCGAAAGTCTTGTTTGATTCTGGTGCTTCGCATTCGTTCCTCTCCATTCCATTTGCATCCAAGCATAGTGTTCCTGTTGAAGAGCTTCCTAGTCCGTTGTCAGTAGTTTCTCCAGGCAAGTTCATGCATGCTAGTACCCGTGCTCCGGATGTTTCTATCAAGTTGGACAATTATGCTTTTCTGGCCTCTCCGTATGTCTTGGGCAAGTCCGACATTGATTTGATCCTTGGTATGGACTGGTTGGCCATGAACAAAGCATCAATTGATTGCGCAGCTAAAGAAGTGAAGCTGACCCACTCTTCGGAGGATGTGATCATATTCGCGGCGCGCGATGACACAGTCCGCTTGTTCTCCTTGAATGAAAAGGGTGAGATCAATCCCATTGAGCAAGTTCCAGTAGTCTGCGAATATCAGGACGTGTTTCCTGAAGAGTTGCCAGGGATGCCTCCGCACCGTGAAGTGGAGTTCGTCATTGAGCTTGAGCCAGGCACAGAGCCAGTGTGCAAGCGGCCGTACAAGCTGGGTCCAGAAGAGTTGAAGGAACTCACGAGACAACTCGATGAGCAGGAGCGTTTGGGTTTGATCAGACCAAGCTCGTCTCCGTGGGGATGTGGTGTTCTGTTTGTCAAGAAGAAGGATGGCACGGAACGGCTGTGTGTCGATTACCGCCCATTGAATAAGAAGACAATCAAGAACAAATATCCGCTTCCGAACATAAATGAGTTGTTCGAGCAGCTAAAAGGTGCTAAAGTATTCTCCAAGCTTGATCTCAGAATGGGCTATCATCAGATTCGCATTCGTGAGGAAGACATTCCAAAGACGGCTTTCAGGACCAGTTTTGGCTCATATGAGTATACGGTCATGTCTTTTGGTCTGGCTAATGCTCCCCCGACTTTTTGCCGATTGATGAACTATATCTTCTCTCCATTCAAGAATGAGTTTGTCTTGCTTTATCTCGATGACATTCTGGTCTTTTCTGAGGATGAGGAAGAACATGAGAAACATCTCAGGTTGGTGCTTGATAAACTGAGAGAATACAAGCTTTATGCCAAGTTTTCCAAGTGCGAGTTCTGGCTGAAAGAAGTGGTGTATCTTGGGCATATTATCTCTGTCGAGGGCATTAAGGTTGATCCGTCCAAGGTTCAGGCCATTGTTGAATGGGAACCTCCGCAGAATGTGAAGCAGCTTCGAAGCTTTCTCGGTCTTGTCGGATATTGCAGAAGATTCGTTGAGAACTTCTCCAAAATCACCAAGCCGCTCTCTAGTCTTCTTCAGAAGGGTGTCAAGTATGTGTGGTCTTCAGAGTGTCAACTGGCTTTTGATACACTCAAAGAGAAGCTTACCTCCACTCCGGTATTGGCGCCTCCGGATGATTCCAAGCCGTACCAGGTCTTTTCCGATGCTTCTCTTCAGGGTTTTGGTGCAGTCTTGATGCAAGATAGGAAGGTGGTTGCTTATACCTCCAGGCAGCTGAAGCCTGCGGAGAAGAACTATCCTGTGCATGATCTCGAGCTAGCAGCTGTGGTGCATGCCTTGATGACTTGGAGACATCTCTTGTTGGAACGTAAGGTTGAAGTGTTCACCGATCACAAGAGCCTCAAGTATATCTTCACTCAGCCTAACTTGAATCTTCGGCAAACACGTTGGGTGGAAATGCTCCAGGATTTTAATCCGAGTGTTGAGTATACACCAGGCAAGGCAAATGTTGTGGCAGATGCATTGAGCAGGAAGGCATATTGCAACAGTCTGATTCTGCAACCTCTCCAGCCGGGTCTTTCTGAGTCTTTCAGGAAGCTCAATCTTCAGCTGGTTCCTGAGGGTTTTCTTTCGAACCTTCAGATCTCTCCTACCTTGGAAGATCAGGTCAGAGCAGCTCAGCTACTTGATACTATGGTGAAGAAGGTCAAGATTGGTGTGGGAAAGAGCCTTCCCAAGTATAAGTGTTTCACTGTGGATGCCAGGGACACGCTGTTTTTCGAGGACCGCCTTGTCGTCCCGAAAGGTGATCTCAGGAAGGTGATCATGGAAGAAGCTCATAATTCTCTGCTTTCTATTCATCCGGGAAGTTCCAAGATGTACCATGACTTGAAGCAGTCGTTCTGGTGGACCCGTATGAAGCGTGAAATTGCTCCGTTCATCAATGAGTGTGATGTATGTCGAAGGGTGAAAGCAGAACATCAAAGACCAACGGGCCTCTTGCAGCCTTTACCGATTCCCGAGTGGAAGTTCGATCACATTGAGATGGACTTCGTCACAGGGTTTCCGAAGTCCAAGAAGGGCAATGACGCTATCTTCGTCGTCATCGACAAATTGAGTAAAGTGGCGCATTTCCTTCCAGTCAAGGAGTCCGTTTCAGCAGGTCAGCTGGCAGAGTTGTACACCTCGAGGGTTGTCTCGTTGCACGGTGTACCTATGATGATCTCATCAGATCGCGGGAGTATCTTCACTTCCAAGTTCTGGGACTCTTTTCAGTCTGCTATGGGCACGAAGATCCGCTTCAGCACAGCGTTCCATCCTCAGACTAGTGGTCAAGTGGAGAGAGTGAATCAAGTTCTTGAGGACATGCTGAGAGCCTGCGTTATCTCGTTTGGCATGAAGTGGGAGGATTGTCTGCCTTTCGCGGAGTTCTCGTATAACAACAGTTATCAAGTTAGCTCCGACAAGGCTCCGTTCGAGATTCTCTATGGCAGGAAGTGCCGTACTCCGCTCAACTGGTCCCAGACAGGCGAGCGTCAGATCCTTGGCAATGATATGATAGAAGAAGCTGAGGAGATGTGTCGGATCATTCGCGACAACCTCAGAGCAGCTCAGTCCCGTCAGAAGAGCTATTACGATAGCAAGCACCGTGACATGTCGTATGAGCTTGATGATTTTGTCTATCTCAAGGTGTCACCTATGAAGGGTATGCAGCGTTTTGGCATCAAAGGCAAGCTTGCGCCTCGTTTCGTTGGTCCGTTCAGAGTGGTTGGCAAGAGGGGCGACCTCGCGTACCAGCTCGAGCTTCCGTCAACCTTTGCAAATGTCCATGATGTGTTCCATGTCTCTCAGCTTCGGAGGTGTTTCAAGAACCCCGAGCGCACCGTGCATCTTCATGATATCGATCTCCAGCCTGACCTCTCTTATCGCGAGCATCCAGTTGCGGTTCTCGAGGCGACTGAGCGCAAGACCCGTAACAAGTCTGTCAAGTTTCTCAAAGTGCAGTGGTCACACCATTCCGATAAAGAGGCTACGTGGGAAGGCGAGGATCACCTCCGTTCCGAATTTCCCGATTTCTTTCAGTCTTAGATCTCGGGGTCGAGATCTTCTTTGTAGTGTGGGAGAGTTTGTAAAGCCCCAAGTGTAGAACTTTCCCTTCTTGTAACCTTCCATGTGGGGCCACCTTGTCAGATATCCTGATGCTATCATTTTGTGCCATGAATCCATGTATGATCCCTAGTGCTTACTTCCCTTGCATGCATGAATTACATATCATTCCTTGCCATACTTATGATTGCATGCCATGATCATGTTGCATTTGAGTTTAATAGGAGTAGTGTTGTGATGTTGTGAGTGCATGTGATCTTGCTAGGATTAAGTGGTGTTTTTGCACTACCTTGTGATGCATGTGATAATGGTGTGTGTGATGCAAGAGGGTGTGCTAGTCTTTTAAAGCTCTTGCCTTTTAAACTCCTTTTCCCTCCTATTTTTATTCTTGTCGAAATTCCTTCGTCCCAAAGAGGATTCTAAAATGTCTAGTGGGTTGATAAAATGTGCTTGCGAGGGGGTGCAATTTTTCTGGTTTGATTCCTTGACTTTAGTGGTGCAAATAAATTCAAAACAGTAGGTTAATTACTGTTTTGCATTTATTTCAAACATCTCCAAATATTGCATTCCTATTCTTCCCTATTGGGCTATTATTTCTTATGTCTAGCAGGATTTTCCTTTTAGTTTTTAACCCAGTAATTTTCTGGGGTAATATTTTTCTTCCCTGGAAGCATTCTTTTCTCTGTGTTCTATTTGGTTAAACTTCTTGTGTATCTAATTCTTTCCCTGGCCCATTAAGCCTTCTCCCGTGCTGGCCCAGTTGGACTCCACCCCTGGCGATAGAGCCCACTGGCGAGCGTGTCCTTCTTCCTCTCGACGTCACCCTGTACGACGTGCGCTCCACCTCTCGATCATTCCCTCCTTGATCCAGCGGCTCGAGCTCGCCTCCCGAGACGTTAAAGAGGAGCCCGGGACCCTCCTCCTCCGCCTTAGGGTTCCCTCTCCGTTCCCCCCCAGCGCCGCCAGTTTCCCTCCTGCCCTCGTTCTTCCCTGGTAAGTTTCTGAGAGGAAGCAGAGAGAGAGAGGGTGCAGCGCCACCTCTGTCAACCGCCGATCCGTCGTCTCCGGCACTGGGCGCCATGTCCGGGGGCTCGGGGTGAGTCCCCGCGACCCATTCCCGGCGCTAGGACCCCGAGGAGCGCCCCCCCCCTGTCGAGCTCGTCCTTGTCAACGGGACGAACCGGGCGAACTGCGTCCGTCCTCTTCTTCGGTCTTCGGCGGAACGACTTCGCCGGCACGTCTTCTTCCTCTCCGGCGCTCCTCCTCCCCGTTTGACGCCCCCTCTTCTCCCCAAGGTGAGGGCCGCCGCCCGTGCTCCCTCCTCCTCAGGTCGGTCCGGATCCGGAGCGAGTTCTCGTTCTTCCTGTTGTCGGTCGTCAGGGGATAGCTGTCGCGTGCGAGCAGTAGCAGGGCGAGTAGGCATGCGTAGGTGTAAGTAGCAGGTGCCTCCCCTGCGTAGCAGTAGCAGCAGCAGCCGGCAGTAGGCGTAGCAGTAGCAGAGCAGCTAGCCGGTGCACTTTGCAGCTGCAGCGGCAGGGAACGCCGGCGCCGTCCGGGCAGCCAAAGGAGGCACCTTTTCCCGTGCTCAGGGCGGGAATGGAGCCCCCGAGAGTCCCGCGGGCCCCGCCGTTGGTTTTCCCTACCGGTGGTGGCCGGGAGTGGCGCCGCCAGCGTCCTCGGCTCCGGCCGCCGGCGGGATACTTCTCGTGAGAGGAGTGTTTTTCTATTTTTTTTACCTTCTTGTCTAACCAGTTCCCGATCCGTAGCCCAATGGTAGTGTTGTGCTGGCTTATTCTAGCGCCTGTAGGAGGGTGTGGGTTCGAGTCCCCCCTCGGCGCCTTTTTATTCTTTGTTTTGAATATTCCTGTAGGTAGGTTACCTTGCCTTTTTCCTTTCTCTTATCCAAATCTGGTGCAGCAGCGCAGTGGTGAGACAGTGGTGCTGGACACCAGGGGGCCTGAGTTCGAATCCCAGCAGCCCTGGCCTTTTTTTTTTTTTTTTTTGCTTTCTGTTTTTTTTCCTGCCTTTTAATTTCTGTTTCCCTAACTCCATACAAAGTGGTTTGTTAGTCTTTGTGATTTCTTGTGATTTCTAACCCTCTTACACAGTGGGGATGATTTAGTTCCTGCTAAAATAGATAGGGTAGATTTAGTATTGTGTGTGTCTTGCACACTAAGAGGTGATGTGTGATCTTGCTATACTTGTGATGGTTTTGGTGGGTGCACCTTGGAGAAGTGGAGCTAACTTTGTTAAGTGGATAATGTTAGATGCCTTGGCCTTGGTGTGAGTTGTGCTTTGAGGTGATAAGAGTCACTAGCTACTCTTGTATAGCCCCAAGCTTGTGAACTTTAGTGTGGGCTAAGGGATCTTGTAGTTTTATTAGCTTGCCTTGATATAGTGGGGGGTGGATGCCTCCCCCTCATCACATGTCTTGAGGTGAGGAGTAGCACTAGATAGCTATTTATGTTAGCATGTGAGGGTGTGGTTTGTTGTGGTAGTTTGCATAATGATGGTGACATGAATACTAGGAAGATCCTAGTGATGCTTGTGAGAGTGTGCACCATCACATACCCATATGTGGGGGGGGGGGGGTGTGCATACTCTCTTGTTAGATAAAGATTTCTTATGTGTGAGCTTGATGCTAGTGCTTGAGAGGAATTGTGGTGTTGGAGTTGTTGATGTGCATGACACAAACATGGGGTTCAAACCCCCATGTCACTTTGTCATTGTGCACATGAAACTCTCCTATGTGTTGTCATCTTAGAAGAATACCTTATGGGTTTGCATTTCATGTTGTTGAAAGTTTGGGCTTCGTCTCCATGGTATAGATGGAGCCCAAAGGCATGGATCTTGGTGTGTTAGATGTAGGGGTTTGTTCTCAATACCATAGTGGTGTCAAACACCTCTTGGGAACTTGTGTGTGCAAACTATGCCTAGACAAAGTGGGCATGTGGTTGGAAAATTCCAGATTTTTGAACTCTGAAAATTTCACTAAGTCTGGGATGCTGAAAACATTTTCTTCCCCTGTAGACAAGGTTGTTCTGGTCATTATGTGGAGAACTGGACTTAGTTCAGTGCTAGTGTTTTGAACCTGGTATATTTGTGAAGCTTCCTGCCAATTTTCAAGTCATTTGGAATCCAGTAGCTTGTGTTTTGATTGCTGTAAAAAAGCTTCAGAACAGAAACAGAAACTCAGGTGCAGGAAATTTTCACTTAAGTCCCTGAGAACTGATGGTTTTGGGAAAGTTTGTGGCCTTGTATCTTCTAGAGTTTAATTCCTTTTGCTGTGCTTCTTGCTGGAGATGGTAGTATTCTTCGTTGGCAACATCCACATATATTATTTGTCATGTTTGAAGACCTGTAGCTATGTTGCATGTTGCTCTCAAACAGCTAAGATGCAGAAGCTGGCAGATTGCGTAGTTTTGACATTTTGTGCAAAGTTTGCGTTTAATTGTTGTTGGAGTGTTCTACCTTGATCCATTTCATTCATGTTGGGTTAATATATGTCTTGGCAACCTGGGAACACCAGATTTGTGCCAATTGTGTGTGTGGTGATGAATCTTTCACGTAGGGCTTCATATCGTGTTTCGTTGATTCCCGTTGATCCGTAGCTCCGTTTGCAAAGTTCTTTATATGGTTTGGCACCGTTTTTACGAGATGCATCTGTTCATTTCATTCCCATGCATGTCCAAATAGTTTAGTGCAAAGTTCTGCCCAGGAACTTGTTGTAGTTATTCTTGCTTGTGCTAGTGTTAGAAATAGGGATGCATGCTCAACGTTCATCTCATGCATCATGTGATTGTTGCATTTTGTGGTGCTGCTGTTCATTGGCTGTTGTTCTTGCATTGGGTAGCACCGGGAGCGGAGACCGAATACGTGGAGTCAGGAGAGTACGTGCAGGACGATCCAGAACCATTCCAAGCTGAGGATATCACAGGCAAGATGACATGACCTTGATCCCATATCTAGACTTGTTATGTTAGTTTCGATTCCATGTCATATTGCTCGCTGCCTACCACTGAAAATATATTGCCTCTTCATATGCCATGAGCCCAAACACCTTACCCTTTCCTAGCAAAGTTGCATGGCTAGGTAGGCTTGCTCAGCTACTAATGTTAGCCTTGTTAGTTGCAGGTGTTTATAACTCATGAGTTGCCACGAGCTTGATATCATTATATTAATTTCTGTTATTTAATTAATGTATCTATATATTTGGTAAATGACGGGAGGCCTAGCCTTTTGCCGGGTGTCTTGTTCCGTTATTGCCGCCTTAGTTACCGGTTACCGGTGTTTGATTCCATAATGATCGCTCCTAACACGTTCGGGGTTGTTATGGGGACCCCCTTGATAAATTGCGTAGAGCTAAGGCTTGTCCAGCAGGACCCAACTTTGGTACTATCTGCTAATCACATAATAATCTGCATAGGGAATAGCTACCCCGAGGAATTTAATCAACAACCCGGGCCAGTGCTCCCCATGAGTGTTGGTCCCACCTGAGCGATGTCCGGGGCCCCACTGGTCACCCAGAGGTTTAGCCATCCCGACGTCTAGCTCATCTGTCGTGTCCTGAGACTGAGATACGCGGCTCTTATCAGGGTCGTCGACACGACGGGAGGTCCTGCTAGCCTTGTCTTGCCTTAGCGGTATATCTTGCGTATAGGAATCCCGGTGAGGCTTTGGTTTTCCCCAGAGTTGAGGTTTTCCTCTAAGGAATCCGACGAGATCACGAGATTCGTGATAGAGGATGACTTTGCGGCCTGTGTTCGTTTGTGATGGACTAGTTGGAGCACCCCTGCAGGGTTTAATCTTTCGGAAAGCCATGCCCGCGGTTATGTGGCAACTTGGAATATTTTGTAAACATCCGGTATTAGAAAACTTAAATATAAACTAATAAAATATGCCAACTGTGTGTGTAACCGTGACTGTCCCTTCGAAGATCTCTCTTCGATCGGGAACACGGTGGGGTTATGAATGCCGTAGGTAGGTGTTCAGGATCACTTTCTGATCAATTATTCACGATCGTTAGTATAGAACGCTGTCACTTCTCCTTTGCGTAAGCTAGCCACTTATTCAACCTTAGGATGCAGGAGCCTGACACACTTCATCCCTTCCTTACCCAATAACATGACTAGTTCTGGCACCAAGGTCTTAGATTGTTGAGTCCCCGTGACTCACGGATTCCTCCGAAACTCCCAGCAGGTACAGGTACCCCAGAGGCAGATGATCCCGACGGCACCCAGCTGGCGTGGCAGTACGACGAGGAGACAGATCGCCTTTACGTGAACTATCCAGAGGACTGAGCCGTGGTCGTGATCGTGGGCCTGCAGCGGGTAGCATAGCATTTCCCTTGTTTCGTAGTCCGTACCGGAACTACCTTGTTTGTATCTACGTTGTACTCTGTATCCTTAATAAGAAGACAGTTGAATCCCAGATTGTCTACTATATTTATTATTATGTGCTATGTTTACTTGCTTGCAAAACACTTAGATGCGCTTCTTTCCTATTCGGGGCCTCGACCCCCAGATCGGAAAGGACCGCATCTTGGTCGTTACAGGGGTGAATAGGCAACTGCCAATTTTTAGCTTGTCTTAACAAAATGACGTTAGCAACAAAAGGTTCTCTATATGAACGACTAGGTGAGCAACCTATATGATGCTAACTACAACGATAATAAGTGCAAGCAACGAATACACCACAACTACAACAAGTACAAAGTAAAAGTAAGAGATAACCGCAAGTGGAACCGGTGGAGACGAGGGTGTGTTACCGAAGTTCCTTCCCTTTGACTGGAAGTACGTCTCCGTTGGAGTGGTGTGGAGGCATAATGCTCCCCAAGAAGCCACTAGGGCCACCGTATTCTCCTCACGCCCTCACACTATGCGAGGTGTCGTGATTCCACTATTGGTGCCCTTGAAGGCGGCGACCAGACCTTTACAAACAAGGTTGGGGCTATCTCCACACAAAGCTTGGAGGCTCCCAACTAGACCACGGAAGTTCACCACAACGGCATGTGGCTCCGAGGTGACCTCAACCGTCTAGGGTGCTCAAACACCCAAGAGTAACAAGATCCGCAAGGGATTAGTAGGGGAAATCAAATATCTCTTGGTGGAAGTGTAGATCAAGGCCCTCTCAAGCAATCCCTAGAAAATCAACAAGTTTGATTGGATAGGGAGAGAGATCGGGCGAAAGTAAGCTTATGAAGCAACAATGGAGGTTGGAGAGGTTGAAGGTAAGCTCCTCGAAGAAGAAGATACCTTTGTACAGTGGGGGGCTCAGATCCAACTGTTACCCACTAATACGTCTCCGTCGTATCTACTTTTCCGAACTCTTTTGCCCTTGTTTTGGACTCTAATTTGCATGATTTGAATGGAACTAACCCGGACTAACGCTGTTTTCAATAGAATTGCCATGGTGTTGTTTTTGTGTAGAAATAAAAGTTCTCGGAATGACCTGCAAATTTACAGAGAATTCTTCTGGAATTAATGAAAAATACCTGCACAAAGATCCACCGGAGGGGGTGAGCCAGTGGGCCACAAGCCCACTAGCCGCAGCCACCCCCCAGGCCGCACCAACCAGGCTTGTGGAGCCCACAGAGCTCCACCGCCTCCAAACTCAGCTCTATATATTCTGTTTCGCCCTGAAAAAAATCAAGGAGAAGGATTCATCGCGTTTTATGGTACGGAGGCGCCGCCACCTCCTGTTCTTCATCTGGAGGGCAGATCTGGAGTCCGTTCTGGGCTCCGGAGAGGGGAAATCGTCGCCATCGTCATCATCAACCTTCCTCCATCGACAATTCCATGATTCTCTTCACCGTTCGTGAGTAATATCATCGTAGGCTTGCTGGACGGTGATGAGTTGGATGAGATCTGTCATGTAATCGAGTTAGTTTTGACGGGGATTGATCCCTAGTATCCACTATGTTCTGAGATTGATGTTGCTACTACTTTGCCATGCTTAATGCTTGTCACTAGGGCCCGAGTGCCATGATTTCAGATCTGAACCTATTATGTTGTCGCCAATATATGTGTGTTTTGGATCCTATCTTGCAAGTTGTAGTCACCTACTATGTGTTATGACCCGGCAACCCCGGAGTGACAATAGCCGGAACCACTCCCGGAGATGACCATAGTATGAGGAGTTCATGTATTCACCAGGTGTTAATGCGTTGGTCCGTTTCTTTATTAAAAGGAGAACCTTAATATCCCTTAGTTTATATTAGGACCCCACTGCCACGAGAGGGATGGACAATAGATGTCATGCAAGTTCTTTTCCCTAAGCACGTATGACTACATACGGAATACATGCCTACATTAGATTGACGAACGCGAGCTAGTTACATATCTCTCCGTGTTATAGCTGTTACATGATGAATCACATCCGGCATACTCATCCACCACCGATCCACTGCCTACGAGTCTTTTACTAGTGGTCCTTGCTACGTTACTTTGCTGCTACTGATGCTACTGTTGTTACTCTGTTGCTACTGTTGTTACTCTACTGCTACTGCTGTTACTTGCTACTTCTGTTCCTTGCTGCTGTTACTCGCTATTGTTGTCACTCTTGCTGTTACTTGATACTGTTGTCACTACTGCTGTTACTTGCTACTTTGCTGTTACTTGCTGCAACACTTTACTGGCGCCATTGATACAACAAATTAGGAATAGTCTCCCGTCAACAGACCACTTTCTCGCACCGTTGCTATCATACTACTTTGCTACTGATACTTTGCTTGCAGACACTAATCTTTCAGGTGTGGTTGAATTGCAACTCAGCTGCTAATACTTGAGAATATTCTTTCGCTTCCCCTTGTGTTGAAATAATAAATTTGGGTTGAATACTCTACTCTCGAAAACTGTTGCGATCCCCTACACTTGTGGGTTATCAAGACCTTTTTCTGGCGCCGTTGCCAGGGAAGCACAACTATATTCTCTGAGTCACTTGGGATTGACGTCTGCTGATCACTATGAGGAATCTGAAAGATCCAAGAACTGAAATCTTGCCTTCCACTACGAGGACAGGTAAGGAACTGCCATCTAGCTCTGCACTTGATTCACCTTCAGTTTTGAGTAAGTTTGCGACTTCGCCTCCTGCTAGAAATCTTGATATGTCGCCCGTGCTTGATGATGCTACCTCTGCTGCCCATGATGCTTATGATGCTATGCCTGATACTACTATGCCTGAATTGCGTGTAAGGATAGCTACGATGTTGAGAAACTACTACTCAAGTGGAAGGAAAAATCTCTGAACGCTAGGATGAAATACGACCCGAAGTTTGCTACTTCGCCTATCTTTGTGACCGATAAGGATTATGAATTCTCTGTCGACCCTAAGTTAATCACTCTGGTCGAATCTAATCCTTTTCACGGTTATGAGTCTAAAACGGTTGTAGCCCATCTTACCAAACTTCATGATATAGCCACCCTATTCACTAGTGAGGAAAAGATCCGCCACTACTATATCCTTAAGCTGTTTCCTTTCTCGCTAAAGGATGATGCTAAGACCTGGTTCACTTCTCTTGCTCCTGGTTGTGTGCGTAGTCCCCACGATATGGTCTACTACTTCTCTGAAAAATATTTCCCTGCCCATAAGAAGCAAGCTGCCTTGCAGGAAATATACAACTTTGCTCAAGTTGAGGAAGAGAGTCTCCCACAAGCTTGGGGGAGGCTCATCCAGCTACTGAATGCTTTGCCTGATCACCCTCTTGAGAAGAATGAAATACTTGATATCTTCTATAATGGGCTTACCGATGCTTCCAAAGACCACCTAGATAGTTGTGTCGGTTGTGTTTTTAGGGAACGAACTGTAGAACAAGCTGAGCTTCTACTGAATAACATCTTGTGCAATGAGAATGCTTGGACTATTCCCGAATCACCTCCTAAGCCAACTACGAAGAAAAGAGGTATTCTATTCCTCAGTCCTGAAGATATGCAAGAAGCTAAGAAATCTATGCGAGACAAAGGCATTAAATCTGAAGATGTCAAAAATCTACCACCTACCGAAGAGATCCATGGTCTTGATAACCCGATACAGGTAGTAGAAGTAAATTCTCTGCGTAGGTTTGATGAGAGTGATATTCCTTTTGATAAACCTGCTAGCTTATGCCTCGATGAATTTGATAACTTTGTTGCCAAACAACAGAGTTTCAATGATTATGTTACCAGACAATTGGAACAGAATGCTCGTATGCTTAGTCATTTAAGTGCTTGTGTGGACAGAAATGTCAATGATCTTAAGCTCTTAAGTAAACATGCCTCTATGGTTACTACTGAGGTAGAACAAGAACTTAAGGCTCAAAATGACTTTCTCAATGAGTTGAATGAAAATTCCGTTAGAGTCATTACTAGAGGCGGTAGAATGACCCAGGAACCTTGGTATCCTGAGGGTCATCCTAAGAGAATTGAACAATATTCTCAGGAGGTTAGCACTGATGCACCTAGTCATCCTAGAAAGAAGAAGAAAGATGATAGGAACCTCCACGCTAGCAACCCTATTGCTGCTACCCCTGAGAGTCCAAACGATATCTCTGTCTCTAATGTTGAAACACAATCTGGTGATGAACATGAGCTTAATGATAATATCAATAGTGATGTTCATGAAGATGCTCAACCTAGCAACGATAAGGATGTGGAGATTGAACCTGTTGATCTTGATAACCAACAGCCTAAGAATAAGAGATAGGATAGGAATGACTTCACTGCTAGGAAGCATGGTAAAGAAAGGGAACCCTGGGTTCAGAAACCCATGCCCTTTCCTCCCAAACCATCCAAGAAAAAGGATGATGAGGATTTTGAGCACTTCGTTGAAATGATCATACCTGTCTTTCTGCATATGTGTTTGACAGATATGCTCAAAATGTCTCCGTATGCTAAGTACATGAAAGATATTGTGACTAATAAGAGGAGGATACCTGAGGTTGAGATTTCCACCATGCTTGCTAATTATACCTTCAAGGGTGAAACTCCTTAGAAACCAGGTGATCCCGGTGTGCCCACTGTACATTGCTCCATTAAAGGTAACTACGTTAGAACTGCTTTATGTGACCTTGGAGTCGGTGTTAGTGTTATGTCTATCTCTCTTTATCGTACACTTGAACTGGATAAGTTGACACCCATTGAAATCTCTCTGCAAATGGCCGACAAATGAACTGCTTTCCCTATCGGCATTTGCGAGGATGTGCCTGTTGTGGTTGCTAACGTCACCATCTTAACAGACTTTGTTATCTTGGATATTCCTGAGGACGATGCCATGGCGGTCATCCTCGGAAGACCCTTTTAAAACACTGCAGGGGCTGTTATAGATTGCAACAAAGGCAATGTCACTTTCCATGTCAACGGTAATGAGCATACGGTGCACTTTCCAAAGAAACAATATCGAGTACATTGCATCAATGCTATCGAAAAAACTTCATCGATTCTTATTGGGAGCTTTGAATGCCCTATACCTCGTGTCAAGATGAAGTATGATTTGCTTGTTGGGGAGATACATATCCCCATTGAGGTGACCTAGTGATTATTCGAGAATTCTCCGTTCTCTTTTTGCGATTCGAAAAAGTTTGTCAAAGAGACTTGATCAACCTCACTGACGGATTTCTTTCGATGACCATGAGATGGATGAATCTAGGAGTCACAAACCTCTGTTCCAAGCTTTCATCTTCGGTTGCTTAGAAGAAAAATGATAGGTTTAGTTTAGTTTTCCCTGTTTTCTGTTTTAGCGTCCGGTAGAAAAGTACCCCGGAGCTGGTTATTTCCCTCCTTGGGAGTAGACCAACTTAGGCCAAAAGCCTGAGCTTGGGGGAGTACGTGTTCTCACCGACTTTACATTCTTGCTTATGCTTTCACTTTGTTCGTCGGTGTTCACACTTTGCCACTGTATCATCCATGCTAGTTTATTTTCTTTTTCTCGTTTTCTTTTCGAGTGTCTGTCTAGTTTGAGAAAAACCCAAAAATATTTTCTTTTTCTTCTTTTGCTTGTTGGGAGCTTTCCCGTGTAAATAGTTTCCTTTTTCTTTGGGTCAAGGTAGAAGATAATGCTTACAATGTTTAGTGGCTCTCGCATGCATACCTGTTTAACTGTCAAAGAGCCATATTACTTTGTCTTCTCCTTTCTGTTGCCTGCAGATTCCAGCTTTAGTCCAATGCACGAGCACGCTTATTATTGTTCACATCGTTCGGTCGTGCAAGTGAAAGGCAATAATGACGATATATGATGAATTGGCTGAGCCTGGAAAAGATGGTATGAACTCGATCTATTTTGTTTTTGTAAATCTGACTAGCTCATCGTGCCTGATTCAGCATTGTTGTGAGAGAAACATGTTTGCAATGACAACTTAGAGATCATAGTTGCTTATGTCATGCTTACTTAGCTAGGAGCTTATAATGGTTTGTCTTGTGCCCACATGAATGTTGAGATGACTGTGTTGTAGTATGAAAGGATGGTATCCTCCTTTGAATGGTTCAAGTGGCTTGACTTGGCGCATGTTTACGCATGTAGATGAAACAAAATCAACATAGCCTCTATGATGTTCATGTTCATGGTGATTTATGTCCTACTCATGCTTGCATTCAATGTTAGTTAATCTCAATGCATTTTGATGACTGTTGTCGCTCTCTAGTTGGTCGCTTCCCAATCTTTTGCTAGCCTTCACTTGTACTAAGCGGGAATACTGCTTGTGCATCCACTTCCATAAACCCAAAGTTGTTCCATGTGAGTCCACCATACCTACCTATGTGCGGTATCTACCTGCCGTTCCAAGTAAATTTGCATGTGCCACTCTCTAAACCTTCAAGAAATAATCTGTTTTGCATGCCCAAACCGTTCATGTGGTGACAGGGGGCTATCAGTATCTTCCATGCTAGGCGTGTTATCCTCGATATGTGTTTATTCACTATCATTCACGAGAAAGGGGCCGGTAATTGGAATTCCCAGCTCCATGCTCAAATCGAAAAGATAATTGCAAACAAAACTCCCCAGGATTGATGTTGGTATGGACGGTACCCGAGGATTCGGCTAGCCGTGGAGTGTGATTGATTGGTCGCGGGGGAGTCAAAACTTTACTTTTCTGTTTGGGAACCGCCTATAGCATGTGTAGCGTGGAAGATGTTGAGAACTCTTAGTCATTGCATTGACAATGAAAGAATGGCACCCAAAATTATTATCTCTGATTTCAAAGCTTGAGCTCTGGCACCTCTGCAAATCAATGCTTCCCTCTGCGAAGGGTCTGTCTATTTATGTTCCTGTTGAGTCATCCTCCTCTTATAAAAGCACCAATTAGAGAGCACCTATGTCGTTTTTATGCTTTGCTTTTAACTGTGTTGAGTATGACTATGACTGGATCTTCTTTGCCATGAGTTACAATGTTTAGTCAGCCCTTGGCCATTGAAGGTGCTCTGCATTTATGTTTTGCGGTCTTAGAAAGAGCTAGCAAGATACCACCTGTTCGTACTGCTTCATGTTGTTTTGATTGAAGTGTTGACATTTGAGGCTTATTATTATTTGCTCGCTAGTTGATTATGCCATTGATATGAGTTTACCGTGAGACCTAGATGTCATTTGCTTATGTGGTTTGCTTGTGATCTTGCTGAAATTCTGGTTGTGAGTTAGACATAGTTGCAACAACAAGATCAAACAGAGTTTGTCAAAGTTTTTCTTTTGTCTCTACTTTTCCAAACTCTTTTGCCCTTGTTTTGGACTCTAATTTGCATGATTTGAATGGAACTAACCCGGACTAATGCTGTTTTCAGCAGAATTGCCATGATGTTGTTTTTGTGCAGAAATAAAAGTTCTCGGAATGACCTGAAAATTTACGGAGAATTTTTCTGGAATTAACGAAAAATACATGCGCAAAGATCCACCGAAGGGGGTGAGCCAGTGGGCCACAAGCCCACTGACCGCGGCCACCCCCCCCCCCCCCCAGGCTGCACCAACCAGGCTTGTCGAGCCCACAGAACTCCACCGCCTCCAAACTCAACTTTATATATTCCGTTTCGCCCGGAAAAAAATGAGGGAGAAGGATTCATCGCGTTTTACAATACGGAGGCGCCACCACCTCCTGTTCTTCATGTGGAGGGCAGATCTGGAGTCCGTTCTGGGCTCCGGAGAGGGGAAATCGTCGCCATCGTCATCATCAACCTTCCTCCATCGACAATTCCATGATTCTCTTCACCGTTCGTGAGTAATCTCATCGTAGGCTTGCTGTACGGTGATGAGTTGGATGAGATCTATCATGTAATCGAGTTAGTTTTGACGGGGATTGATCGCTAGTATCCACTATGTTTTGAGATTGATGTTGTTACTACTTTGCCATGCTTAATGCTTGTCACTAGGGCCCGAGTGCCATGATTTAAGATCTGAACCTATTATGTGGTCGCCAATATATGTGTGTTTTAGATCCTATCTTGCAAGTTGTAGTCACCTACTATGTGTTATGACCCGGCAACCCCGGAGTGACAATAGCCGGAACCACTCCCGAAGATGACCATAGTATGAGGAGTTCATGTATTCACCACGTGTTAATGTGTTGGTTCGGTTCTTTATTAAAAGGAGAACCTTAATATCCCTTAGTTTCCATTAGGACCCCGCTGCCACGGGAGGGATGGACAATAGATGCCATGCAAGTTCTTTTCCCTAAGCACCTATGACTACATACGGAATACATGCCTACATTAGATTGACGAACGGGAGCTAGTTACATATCTCTCCGTGTTATAGCTGTTACATGATGAATCACATCCGGCATACTCATCCATCACCGATCCACTGCCTACAAGTCTTTTACTACTGGTCCTTGCTACGTTACTTTGCCGCTACTGCTGCTACTGTTGTTACTCTGCTGCTACTGATGTTACTTGCTACTGTTACTCGCTACTGCTGTCACTGTTGCTGTTACTTGCTACTACTGTTACTTGCTGCAACAATTTACTAGCGCCATTGATACAACAAGTTAGGAATAGTCTGCCGTCAACAGACCACTTTCTGGCACTGTTGCTATCATACTACTTTTCTACTGATACTTTGCTTGCAGACACTAATCTTTCAGGTGTGGTTGAATTGACAACTCAGCTGCTAATACTTGAGAATATTCTTTCACTTCCCCTTGTGTCGAATCAATAAATTTGGGTTGAATACTCTATCCTCGAAAACTGTTGCGATCCCCTACACTTGTGGGTTATCACCCACCTACCACAACAATAGTCAAGCGGTACTACCTCTCTGGGAGCGGTACTACCGCTGCTAGGAGCGGTACTACCGCTCTGCACCTCACCAACCACGGTAGTAATAAATTACTACCGTGCCTACTACTATGGGGGGGAAAGTATGTGAAAAAGTCCATCAGAGCGGTAGTAAAAATTTACTACCACACTGAGGGCGGTAGTACCTCTCTTGGAGCGGTAGTAAAAAAATACTACCGCTCTGAGAGTGGTACTACCGCTGTGCCAGCGGTACTACCACTGGCCCTTTTGCATAGACAGTAAATATGGGTATGGAGATCCATTGTGGCCAAAGAAAAGGTGGTGCACTAAGTGTACGTGATGATTCCACCCACACCTTTCCCACGCGAACTCCCTCTTAAAAGTACGACTTTCCTATGACTCAAAACCACTAGAAAGAAGCGTAGAAAGCAACCGTATTCGAGAGATTCTGAGGGGCATTGAATCGTATTGTGCCTAGATATAAATTATCTGAAATGCTCAATGCACATGATTAGTCCGCACATGCATTGTCATCAATCACTACAACCACTTAGGTAGAAATATGCCCTAACAACCTCGCTTGCGGTGGAAGCAACACCGTTGAAGGGCATCATCGGGGTACCTCTTGCCGGGGCGGAGGGAGAGGATGAAGTCGCCGACCTTTTCGTAGGAACCTTCTTGCGCTTTTCCTTCCAGCAATTTAGTCTTTTTTCGAATCTATCTTCAATACATTTCCATTCCCTATTCATCAATCTTCTATAATGAATGGAAATCCCTAGGTAACTAAACGACAATGATCCCACTTCACATCTGAATAGTTGCATGTAAGCATCTTGTTCCTCTTTTGCTCTCCCAAAACAAAATAATTCGCTTTTGTTAAAATTTATTTTTAGTCTAGACAATTGTTCAAATAGGCAAATCACAAGCTTCATATTCCTAGCTTTTGCGATATCGTGTTCCACGAATATGATTTTGTCATCAGCGTATTGTAGTATGAACACTCCCTCCTCTACAAGGTGTGGGACAAGCCCTCCTACTTAACTGTTCTCTTTAGCCCGGCCAATAAGGACTGCCAACATATCCTCTACTATGTTGAACAACACGGGAGACATGGAATCTCCCTGTCTCGATCCCTTATGTGTCTGAAAATAATGACCTATGTCATCATTAACTTTAATCCCAACACTACCTTTCTGAATGAAAGCATCCACCTGATCCCACCATGATTCGTTGAACCCCTTCATACGCAAAGCCTCTTGAAGGAATGTCCATTTGACCTTATCATATGCCTTCTCGAAATCCACGTTAAAGATAACCATCAAGTTTCTTTGTATGGATTTCATGCAACTTTCATGCAAGACGACGACCCCTTCTAGGATATGTCTTCCAGACATGAAACCTATTCGTGCCAACCTTTGTAAAAAAATTGAAACTGACATTAAGCAGACATATCGGTCTGAAGTGCTCAATGCGAATAGCCTCCGCCTTCTTTGGCAACGGCGTTATTGTTCCAAAGTTAAGGTGGAATAGCTGTAACTCACCATTAAACAAATCATGGAATATCGGCAAAAGATCACCCTTTATAATATGCCAACACTTTTTATAAAATTCCGCCGAAACCCATCTGGTCCTGGTGCCTTATTTTGCAACATTTGTGCTATTGCGTCAAACACCTCTTTCTCTGTAAACCAAGCTGACAATACCTCATTCTCATCTGAACTGAGCTGAGGAATGTCACCTATTGTGCTCTCATCCAGAGAAACAAAATTCTCTTCGGGTTCACCAAAAAGTTTCTTATAATACTCGGAGATGTATAATTTTAGGTTCTCATGTCCTACAATTGTACCCACTTCTCTAAGAACTACCCCCTCCGTTTCTAAACATAAGTCTTTTTAGAGATTTGGCTAGACGACTACATACGGAGCAAAATGAGTGGATCTATACTCTAAAGTATGTCTATATACATTGATACGTAGTCTCTTAGTGAAGCCTCTAAAAGGACTTATATTTAGAAAGGGAAGGAGTATGTACTAGGCTACTAGCTAACTGGATTTACTAGAGCTGGTCTCTTGCGTCCTGCTATGGGAATTGATTGCAATGTATTTCAATTATATTTTGTTGTATTGAACATGGATATTTGTATCCATAACATCATAACAAAAACTGAAAATACATATAATTTATAATATTTTGATAATATATATTTGCCAAATATTTATTGGATATACATAGCATGCATGGTTGCATGTTGAGGTGCATTTATTTTTCATATATGGCGGTATATTGAGGTGGCATGATTGCACATTATAAACTAACTGGATTTACGAGAGATGATATACGAAATTGTTAGAATGTATATAGTTTTTTTCATTAGTACTAATATATTCTCACCGTAAACTAATATAAGAGCGGTTGGATCATTAAGTAGTAATCCAAACGCTCTTATATTAGTTACGGAGGAAATACGTATCAATGGCCTCGCTTTTCCTTCGGTCGTCGCTTCCATATATATATCCTTATTAGAGATACTAAGCTCCCTCGGAATAAAGCCCTCTCCTGCTTCGAGGCTTTGTGGGGACTGTGGGCCACCATGTCAGCCGGTCGGCACAGTTTCAGCAAGCTAAACGGATTCAGATATGATATTATACCTTTTCCTCCCTGCTTGAATGCATATGCTTCATAATCACATTCACATTCGATTACCTCCTTGCTAACTGAAAGGTTGGTAGCCTAGGTTGTTATTCAAGGAATCTAGCTGATGCAAATCCGGTGACAGAAATTCCTCACCTACTTTGATTATGCAGTACTTCAAAATTTCAAATCTGATAGTATGTCTGAAAGCTGGTTATCTCCATTGTCCCATGGCATCTGCTTGGAAGTTTACTTGATGCTTCAGAGACCTGCAGTCTGACCGGCTTCAAGATATTGCACCCTAATCTTTTTACTGTTTGTTGGTATTACTGTTAATTATGTCATGCTCTCTCCGTATCATTGACTGTCTAAGCCATTTAGGAATCGAATCCACGGCACCTGAGAGTAGGTAGGTAATATAACATGATGTGACGGGAGACGCAAAGAGAAAACCTAGGTGAAGAGACCGTGAGATTATATGATATGAATGATGAAGCAATTGGTCATATGAAGACACATGTGCTCCAGGTACAGTTTTTCTTCATGTCGAGTGACCGCTGAAATAACCAGATGCCATTACCTTGTTGTTTACTGTCTTGCCTTCATCCAATCAGTATGGATGTGGGGTTTGCAAGGAATCATTAAGCGTTCCAAACACATACTCCATTGCTAGCTTCTGCCTTAGATGTTGTCATCTAGTGTGGTGTAAGTCTCTTTTGCAGGACATGATAGAAGTGACGCACCACCTAGAGGAATCCCATTCTTACGTTAAGATTTCCGTCCTGATTATCTTCTTTGCTCGCGTCGGCCCCGGTATATATTTTCACCACAATGTGCAGTGTTTCATAATACAATTCAATCCAGTTGTGGTGTTTTGTGGAAAAAGTTCCCTTGCACGGTTGCCCCACAGGTATCGATGCGGTTCAATGTAGACTGCTCATTTCACGTCCTCAAGTTTAACATCAGCTGTACATCAGATGATGTTTTCCTCGTGGACTTTTTCCTTCACAAGATGGGAAAGGAGAGCTCTTAGTTAGATTTCTTTTTTTCCATGCATTGTCTATGCAGATCGCCAACGCATGAAAGGTTGGTTGGTGGTTCAGATTGATCTGATGTAGCTCAAAGATAGCACATTCCAGTTACTTCTCTGGATCAGGGAAAATCCCCACTTCTCTGTTTGGTAACTGGTTTTGATTGTAAAGTGATTGCACATGTCACTGAAAGTTAATTCATTCATCATACTGGACTGTTATTCATTACTAACTGCTGACATCTTCATGAACCAACTGTATCAATGGCAGCTAAAAGGGCATATGCACTGGAACACTTGCATCTTAACGAGATTACCTGAGGCATGCCTGCGGTTTTCATCTTGCGAGCATATGCTTACCTAAGACCCGAACCGCATCCGTCGGCAGACACTTGAGTCGACGCGTTGGGGGCAAAAGGATTTCTTCAGAAGGGATTCTCGTCTCAATTCGCAAATCACATCACCAAATTGACATGCTATTTTTCGCGGCAGGACGCGGTCATTTATGGGTCTGGTCTCTATGTCGGCACGATCAGTTATCTACCTGCAGATGTTCACTCTGTCTGCCGATGACATCTCCTCTTTATTTTTTCCGGAAAATACTCTCAGAGATGTACCGATCCATGTTTCTGAACTGCATCAGTCCACAGACTACTCGACACGTTTTAGCGCGGAAAAAGATTCTTCACGGGGTTCCTCCAAATCACATCACCAATTTTGCTGCAGGACGCGGTCATCTGTTGGTATAGTCGATGTGTCGGCATGATCAGTCATGTGCCTGCAGATGTTTACTCTGTCTGCTGATGACGCCTCTTAGCAGAAGCAAAAGCCCACCACCTTTTCTTTTCCATTGAGGGAAATAGCATAGGCTGCAACCTGCAAATCCGAAGCCTGAAAGTGCAGTGCAGGTAGTATATATGTCTGTTGGAGGAAGCCAAAGCCGAAGCCATGGGGGGCTGGGTTTGGTTGGACTGCCTGTTATGGGATGCGAATCAGCAGTAAAACGGAGGCCCGAGGAAGGCGATCGACGGCATGGACCGGTGGTCTGTGGCCCGGCCTGTTCATCCTCGCATCTTCCAACCGGCCAGCTTGCAGAAGAAATCTGGCGCTGTGGCTGATGTTGGCAGTGGATTTCTCACTGTGCACGCACACCGATAACCAACCGTGGGATGGGAACGGGGCAACGTAGTTCCCCGTATCCGATTGCTTGTTCCTTGGCCCGGTTGGTTGGCCGGGTGACTGGCTAACTGTGCTGCAGTCTTGCCTGTTAGAGGAAGTGAAGCGCAGTAACCAGAGCCTAGCTACTCCGGGTCCGGTGACGGCGACCCTGCCGGCGCCACCACCGAACGGCCGCGGCCACGCGGCGGAGCCCCGGCGACGGGCAAAGATTCCAGCAACCGCGCTCCTCCGGCCCGGCGAGAGAGAGAGCTGTTAGGGCGACCGGTGGAGCTAAGCTCGCGCGCACGCAAAGGCGAGGGATTTGGCTGGCCGCGGTCGTAGTACCTGCGCGCGCGCGGCCGTGCGGATGACGGGATCCTTGCGTAAGGGCGCAACCACGGCAGCGCACGGCGGCAGGCGTGCACCCGTGGGAAAACAACGGCCTGCGGGCCGGGCGCAACGGACTGTAGCTAGCGCGCGTGGGGGTGGGGGCTAGTGGCTGATGCCGACCCGGAAGATAACCCCCGTGGAATCTTCACGAGGAAACAACACAATAAACTTTTTTAGGCATCCTCACAACGGACTCCGGCGACCATCCAAAATCATACACTTGTTATCTGACGTGGCATGTATCTGTCTGTTGGACCATCCGGGCATCGAGTGTTTTACGGGAGTCTGGATAGCAGCCACGTAGAACTCTGACACTTTCGACGCATCCAAAACCTCTCTCAGACCCCACATCTCCATCCTCATCTCTTTCTTTGCATCCTTTTTCTTTCTCGACACTGTCGCAATACCTTCCAGGCTGCCTGCCAAATCCTTTCTGGAGCTCTGTGACCTCCACCGTTAAACCCAACTCCCATGCCGCTTTCTCCTCCTCCTTCGGTCCATAACTCCGCTTCGTCAGCCTCGTAGGTACCATATGCCCTAAGGTACTCATCATGCCCGGCAAGTGTTTTGTGAAATGCTTGTGCTTTTTTTTATTTGTCTCTTCTTTTCTGAAACAATGAATTCAGATATGAAATACGTATACGAGCATTACATTTAGTAATCCGACGAGGAGGATTACGCGGAGCAGACAATGGTGATGCATGTGGTGCAGACACGGAGCATGCGAAAGACCACGTTCTCAATTTCAAGCGGTGGGTTAAGGGTCATCGAGTGCTCAACCGGAGGAGATGATGTGTCCATTTGACACTAATGGACGAATAATTTGTTGGAAATATGCCCTAGAGGCAATAATAAAATGGTTATTATCATATTTCCTTGTTCATGATAATCGTCTATTGTTCATGCTATAATTGTATTAACAGGAAACAGTAATACATGTGTGAATAAATAGATCACAATGTGTCCCTAGCAAGCCTCTAGTTGGCTAGCTCGTTAGTCAATAGATGATCATGGTTTCCTGATCATGGGCATTAGATGTCATTGATAACGGGATCACATCCTTGGGAGAATGATGTGATGGACAAGAGCCAATCCTAAGCATAGCACTAGATCGTATTGTTCGTATGCTAAAGCTTTTCTAATGTCAAGTATCTTTTCCTTCGACCGTGAGATTGTGCAACTCCCGGATACCGTAGGAGTGCTTTGGGTGTATCAAACGTCACAACGTAACTGGGTGACTATAAAGGTGCACTACGGGTACCTCCGAAAGTGTCTGTTGGGTTGGTACGAATCGAGATCGGGATTTGTCACTCCGTGTGACGGAGAGGTATCTCTGGGCCCACTCGGTAGAACATCATCATGAGCTCAATGTGACTAAGGAGTTAGTCACACGATGACGTGCTACGGAACGAGTAAAGAGACTTACCGGTAACGAGATTGAACAAGGTATAGGTATACCGACGATCGAATCTCGGGCAAGTTCTATACCGACAGACAAAGGGAATCGTATACGGGATTGATTGAATCCTTGACATCGTGGTTCATCCGATGAGATCATCGTGGAGCAAGTGGGAGCCACCATGGGTATCCAGACCCCGCTGATGGTTATTGGCCGCAGAGGCGTCTCGGTCATGTCTGCATGTCTCCCGAACCCGTAGGGTCTACACACTTAAGGTTCGATGACGCTAGGGTTATAGGGAATTGTTATACGAGGTTACCGAAAGTTGTTCGGAGTCCCGGATGAGACCCCGGACGTCACGAGGAGCTCCGGAATGGTCCGGAGGTAAAGATTGATATATAGGACGGATGGTTTCGGATACCGGAAGTGTTTCGGACATCACTCGTAACGTACCGGGATCACCGGGACCACCGGAGGTGGCCCCGGGGGTCCACCGAAGGGGGGCAACGACCCCGGGAGGTAAGGTGGGCCAAGTGGGGAAGGAAACCAGCCCTTAGGTGGGCTGGTGCGCCTCCCCACTCAGCCCAATGCGTGGGGGAGAGAAAAAGGGGGGGGGCAAACCCTAAGCCAAGTGGGCCTAAGGCCCACCAGGGGTGCGGCACTCCCCTCCTCCCCCCCTTGGCTGCCGCACCAGCCCCCATCTAGGGCTGCCCCCCCCCCCCCAGGAGAGGGAAACCCTCAAGGGGGCGCAGCCCCTCCCTCCCCCTATATATAGTGGGCACTTTTGGCCATTGGAGATCAGACTTTTGCCTCTCTCTCGGCACAACCCTTCCCTTCTTCCTCCTCCTCTGTGCCGGTGCTTGGCGAAGCCCTGCCGGGAGACCTCGTCTCTCCATCGACACGACGCCGTCGTGCTGCTGGAGTTCTTCCCCAACCTCTCCCTCCTCCTTGCTGGATCAAAGTGCGGGAGATGTCACCGGGCTGCACGTGTGTTGAACGCGGAGGTGCCGTAGTTCGGCACTAGATCGGAATCGCTGCGAGTACGACTCCATCAACCGCGTTCTAGCAACGCTTCCGCTTAGCGATCTTCAAAGGTATAAAGATGCTCTTACCCCTCTCTCGTTGCTGGTCTCTCCATAGGAAGATCTGAATATGCGTAGGAAAATTTTGAATTGATGCTACGTTACCCAACAGTGGCATCCGAGCCAGGTTTTCTATGCGTAGATTCTATGCACGAGTAGAAAACAAAAGTTGTGGGCGATGATTTGTCAATTTGCTTGCCGCTACTAGTCTTATTCTTTTCCGGCGGTATTGTGGGATGAAGCAGCCCGGACCGACTTTACACATACGCTTACGTGAGACTGGTTCCACCGACAGACATGCACACCGTGCATAAAGGTGGCTAGCGGGTGTCTGTCTCTCCTACTCTAGTCGGATTGGATTTGATGAAAAGGGTCCTTATGAAGGGTAAATAGCTTTGACATATCATCGTTGTGGCTGTCACGTAGGTAAGAAGGCGTTCTTGCTAGAAACCCAAATCAGCCACGTAAAACTTGCAACAACAATTAGAGGGCATCTAACTTGTTTTTGCAGGGTTTGACATGTGATGTGATATGGCCAAAGTTGTGATGTTGCATGTATGATTTATGAGATGATCATGTTATTGTAATAGGTTTCACGACTTGCATGTCGATGAGTATGACAACCGGCAGGCGCCATAGGAGTTGTCTTAATTTATTGTATGAGATGCAACGCCATGTGCTTACTACTTTTACTTCATTGCTAACGGTTAGCTATAGTAGTAGTGATAGTAGTAGTTGGCGTGGCAACTTCACGGAGACACGATGATGGAGATCATGATGATGGAGATCATGGTGTCACGCCGGTGACGATGATGATCATGCGATGCCTGAAGATGGAGATCGAAAGGGCGAAGATGATAATGGCCATATCATGTCACTATATGATTGCATTGTGATGTTTATCATGTTTTACATCTTATTGCTTAGAACGACGGTAGCATAATAAGATGATCCCTCTTAAAATTTCGAGAACGTATTCCCCTAAGTGTGCATCGTTGTGAAGGTTCGTTCTCTCGAAGCACCACGTGATGATCGGGTGTGATAGATTCTAACGTTCGCATACAACGGGTGTAAGCCAGATTTACACACGCGAAACACCTAGGTTGACTCGACGAGATTAGCATGTACAGACATGACCTCAAATACAAGAGACCGAAAGGTCGAACATGAGTCGTATGGTTGAATACGATCAACATGAAGTTGCTCACCATGGTGACTAGTCCGTCTCACGTGATGATCGAACACGGATTAGTCAACATGGATCATGTATCACTTAGATGACTAGAGGGATGTCGATTTAAGTGGGAATTCATACTTAATTTGATTAAATGAACTTAATTGTCATGAACTTAGTCTAAAATTTGTCTTTATAAATATTGTAGATGGCCAACGTCAACCTCAATTTCAACGCATTCCTAGAGAAAAACAAGCTGAAAGATGATGGTAGCAACTATGCGGACTGGGTTCGCAACTTGAAGCTCATCCTTGAAGCAGCCAAAAAGGCTTATGTCCTTGAGGCGCCGCTAGGTGACCCTCCCGCTCCCGCAACAGCCCAGGACATTCTGAACGTCTGGCAAACGCGGAGTGATGACTACTCTCTGGTTAGGTGTGGCATGTTATACAGTTTAGAAACGGGGCTCCAAAGGCGTTTTGAGCAACACGGGTCATATGAGATGTTCCAGGAGCTGAAGCTAGTTTTTCAAGCTCATGCCCGTGTCGAGAGATATGAAGTCTCCGACAAGTTCTTTAGCTATAAGATGGAGGAGAACAGTTCTGTCAGTGAGCACATACTCAAAATGTCTGGGTTACACGGTCGTCTGACTTCACTTGGAGTCGAACTTCCGAATGATGCTATAATTGACAGAATCCTCGAGTCTCTCCCACCAAGCTACAAAGGCTTTGTGCTTAACTACAACATGCAAGGGATGGAGAAGACCATTCTCGAGTTGTACTCGATGCTCAAGTCTGCAGAAGTAGAAATCAAGAAAGAGCATCAAGTGTTGATGGTCAACAAGACCACTAGTTTCAAGAAAGGCAAGGGTAACAAGAACTTCAAGAAAGACGGCAAAGTTGTTGCCGCGCCCGGTAATCCAGATGCCGGGAAGAAGAAAAAGAATGGACCCAAGCCTGAGACTGAGTGCTTCTATTGCAAGGGAAAAGGTCACTGGAAGCGGAACTGCCCCAAATACTTAGCGGACAAGAAGGCCGGCAACGTTAAAGGTATATGTGATATACATGTTATTGATGTGTACCTTACCAGCGCTCGTAGTAGCTCGTGGGTATTTGATACCGGTGATGTTGCTCACATTTGCAACTCAAAGCAAGAACAGCGGAATAAGCGGAGACTGGCCAAGGACGAGGTGACGATGCGTGTGGGGAATGGTTCCAAAGTCGATGTGATCGCCGTCGGCACGCTACCTCTACATTTACCGTCGGGATTAGTTTTAAACCTTAATAATTGTTATTTAGTACCAGGTTTGAGCATGAATATTGTATCAGGGTCTTGCTTAATGCGAGACGGCTACTCATTTAAGTCAGAGAATAATGGTTGTTCTATTTATATGAGTGATATGTTTTATGGTCATGCTCCGCTGGTGAATGGTTTATTCTTGATGAATCTCGATCATGATGCTACAATATTCATAGTGTGAGTACCAAAAGATGTAAAGTTGATAATGATAGTCCCACATACTTGTGGCACTATCGCCTTGGTCATATCGGCGTTAAGCGCATGAAGAAGCTCCATACTGATGGACTATTAGAGTCTCTTGACTTTGAATCATTTGACACATGCGAACCGTGCCTCATGGGCAAGATGACTAAGACTCCATTCTCAGGAATAATGGAGAGAGCAACCGACTTATTGGAAATAATACATACTGATGTATGTGGTCCAATGAACGTTGAAGCTCGCGGTGGCTATCGTTATGTTCTCACTCTCACCGATGATTTGAGTAGGTATGGGTATATCTACTTGATGGAGCACAAATCTGAGACATTTGAAAAGTTCAAGGAATTTCAGAGTGAGGTCGACAATCAACATGACAGAAAAATTAAGTGTCTACGATCTGATCGTGGAGGAGAATATTTGAGTCACGAGTTTGGCACACACCTAAGGAAGTGCAGAATCGTTTCACAACTTACGCCGCCTAGCACACCGCAACGCAACGGAGTTTCTGAACATCGTAATCGCACTTTATTAGATATGGTACGAACTATGATGTCTCTTACTGACTTACCGCTATCATTTTGGGGATACACATTAGAAACTGCAGCATTCACTTTAAATAGGGCACCGTCAAAATCCGTTGAGACGACACCGTATGAACTATGGTTTGGCAAGAAACCTAAGTTGTCGTTTCTTAAAGTTTGGGGCTGCGATGCTTATGTGAAGAAACTTCAACCAGAAAATCTCGAACCCAAAGCGGAGAAATGTGTATTCATAGGATACCCTAAGGAAACTATTGGGTATACCTTCTATCTTAGATCCGAAGGTAAGACCTTTGTTGCCAAGAATGGATCCTTTCTAGAGAAAGAATTTCTCTCGAAAGAAGTAAGTGGGAGGAAGGTAGAACTTGATGAGGTAATTACACCCCCTCTCGAACAGGATAGTAGCGCAGCACGGGAAGTTCTTCCTATGGCGCCTACACCAACTGAAGAGGAAGTTAACGATGATGATCATGAAGCTTCGGATCAAGTTACTACTGAACCGCGAAGGTCCACAAGGGCACGCTCCGCACCAGAGTGGTACGGCAACCCTGTGATGGAAATCATGTTGTTAGACAACGGTGAACCTTCGAACTATGAAGAAGTGATGGCGGGCCCGGATTCCAACAAATGGCTTGAGGCTATGAAATCCGAGATAGGATCCATGTATGAGAACAAAGTATGGACTTTGGTGGACTTGCCCAATGACCGGCGAGCCATAGAAAATAAATGGATCTTCGAGAAGAAGACTTATATGTGTTGAATGGTGGGGCAGTGAGCTGGTGCAACAGCAAGCAAGAAGTCGTGGCAGCATCTACATGTGAAGCGGACTACATAGCTGCTTCAGAAGCAGCTCAAGAAGGAATTTGGATGAAGGAGCTCATCACCGGCCTTGGAGTGGTTCCAAGCGCGTCGGGTCCAATGACACTCTTCTCTGATAACACTAGGGCCATTGCCATAGCCAAGGAGCCCAGGTTTCACCGGAAGACGAAGCACATCAAACGCCGCTACAACTCCATCCAGGACCATGTCCACAGTGGAGTGATAGATATTTGTAAAGTACACACGAATCTGAATATTGCAGACCCGTTGACTAAACCGCTTCCACGAGCAAAACATGATCAACACCATAATGCTATGGGTGTTCGATACATCACAATGTAACTAGATTATTGACTCTAGTGCAAGTGGGAGACTGTTGGAAATATGCCCTAGAGGCAATAATAAAATGGTTATTATCATATTTCCTTGTTCATGATAATCGTCTATTGGTCATGCTATAATTGTATTAACAGGAAACAGTAATACATGTGTGAATAAATAGATCACAATGTGTCCCTAGCAAGCCTCTAGTTTGCTACCTCGTTAGTCAATAGATGATCATGGTTTCCTGATCATGGGCATTAGATGTCATCGATAACGGGATCACATCATTGGGAGAATGATGTGATGGACAAGACCCAATCCTAAGCATAGCACTAGATCGTATCGTTCGTATGCTAAAGCTTTTCTAATGTCAAGTATCTTTTCCTTCAACCGTGAGATTGTGCAACTCCCGGATACCGTAGGAGTGCTTTGGGTGTATCATACGTCCCAACGTAACTGGGTGACTATAAAGGTGCACTACGGGTACCTCCAAAAGTGTCTGTTGGGTTGGTACGAATCGAGATCGGGATTTGTCACTCCGTGTGACGGAGAGGTATCTCTGGGCCCACTCGGTAGAACATCATCATGAGCTCAATGTGACTAAGGAGTTAGTCACACGATGACGTGCTACGGAACGAGTAAAGAGACTTACCGGTAACGAGATTGAACAAGGTATAGGTATACCGACGATCGAATCTCGGGCAAGTTCTATATCGACAGACAAAGGGAATCGTATACGGGATTGATTGAATCCTTGACATCGTGGTTCATCCGATGAGATCATCGTGGAGCAAGTTGGGAGCCACCATGGGTATCCAGACCCCGCTGATGGTTATTGGCCGCAGAGGCGTCTCGGTCATGTCTGCGTGTCTCCCGAACCCGTAGAGTCTACACACTTAAGGTTCGATGACGCTAGGGTTATAGGGAATTGTTATACGAGGTTACCGAAAGTTGTTCGGAGTCCCGGATGAGATCCTGGACGTCACGAGGAGCTCCGGAATGGTCCGGAGGTAAAGATTGATATATAGGGCGGATGGTTTAGGACACCGGAAGTGTTTCGGGCATCACCGGTAACGTACCGGGACCACCGGGACCACCGGAGGTGGCCCCGAGGGTCCACCGAAGGGGGGCAACGACCCCGGGAGGTAAGGTGGGCCAAGTGGGGGAAGGGAACCAGCCCCTAGGTGGGCTGGTGCGCCTCCCCACTCAGCCCAATGCGTGGGGGGGAGAAAAATGGGGGGCAAACCCTAAGCCAGGTGGGCCTAAGGCCCACCAGGGGTGCGCCACACCCCTCCTCCCCCCCTTGGCTGCCGCACCAGCCCCCATCTAGGGCTGCCCCCCCCCAGGAGAGGGAAACCCTCAAGGCGGCGCAGCCCCTCCCTCCCCCTATATATAGTGGGCACTTTTGGCCATTGGAGATCAGACTTTTGCCTCTCTCTCGGCGCAGCCCTGCCCTTCTTCCTCCTCCTCTCTGACGGTGCCTGGCGAAGCCCTGCCGGGGGACCTCGTCTCTCCATCGACACCACGCCGTCGTGCTGCTGGAGTTCTTACCCAACCTCTCCCTCCTCCTTGCTGGATCAAGGTGCGGGAGACGTCACCGGGCTGCACGTGTGTTGAACGCGGAGGTGACGTAGTTCGGCACTAGATCGGCATCGCTGCGAGTACGACTCCATCAACCGGGTTCTAGCAACGCTTCTGCTTAGCGATCTTCAAAGGTATGAAGATGCTCTTACCCCTCTCTCGTTGTTGGTCTCTCCATAGGAAGATCTGAATATGCGTAGGAAAATTTTGAATTTATGCTATGTTACCCAACATAATTTGCCCGCGATACTCTACTCGCTGTTAATTTTTGTCGGCGCTTTCGGATGCGAAAAATATCTTTAATCGTCTCTACCATAGCGTCGAGTCCTTTGATGACTACGTCATCTTGAAGACAGATTTCGTAGGAAGGAGTGGTTTCTCTGGTTACGAGAAGTGCATGGCCGCATTGCAGATACTTGGATATGACACAACCGTTGATTCATGGGACGAATACCTATGGGTGTCTAAGAGCACATGCGAACACAGCATGATCATATTTGCTATTGTGGTGGTCTTGGTATTTGGATCTTAGTGCCTGAATGAACCTGTCGAGACACTGACAACCTCTTGGAAATGACTGAAGCAAGAGGGTGGTCAGGTTTGCTCGGATCTCTTGACTACATGCATTGAACATGGAAGAATTGTCCAAAAGCTCTACAATGGCAATGTTATGGTCATGTTAAGGATCCCGCCATCATTTTGAAGCAGCTGCATCACAATATCTTTGGATTTTACACGCTTCTTTTGGCATGTCCGGGTCTCACAATGACATTGATGTGCCACAACGATCTCCATTTTTTGCTAGGTTGGCTGAAGGGAAGGGTTCTCCTTGCAACTATAGTGGCAATGGTCATGAATATAACATGTACTACTATCAGATTGGCGGTATCTATCGTTCTTGGGATACCTTTGTCAAGACCATCTCTGAGCCACTTGGTGAAAAAAAAGGTCTCACATTGCCCAAAAACAAGAAGCGATTAGAAAGGATGTTGGGAGTGCATTTGGAGTTCTCTAGACCTGTTTTGCAGTTGTTCATGGACCTGCTAAATAATGAGATCCGAAGACTTTATGGGAGGTGATTACATGTTGTATGATCATACACGACATGATCGTGGAGGATGAGGGTAAGGATACTGCCACATCACTTGAATTTGAGAATATGTGTGATGCTATCAAACTTCCAGAGAAGAATTCGACCATGTTTGGTGAGTTTGTTCAAATACATCATCAAATTTGTCATCGAGCAACTCATGACAAATTGAAGAAGGTTTTGATTAAAAATCTCTAGGTGGTTAAAGGGGACAACTAATACATATGTGCTAATTGAGTTCAAGTTTAACTACTTTAATTTTAAAACTTTTTTGAATTGTAATTTTTAAATTAGGACTACCACCGCATTTGAACAATTTTAAATAAACTATGATTTGGTATGCGGTTATTTTGAGCTTGGTGGCTTTACAAAAAGGGGTAGACTTTTGCGGCTAGTTTTAGATGGTCGGCTCCCGCATCAGTGTTCGTGGACTGGTCTTCATTAGTCTCCGGACGAATACGATGTCCAGCTTGAGGGTCAGCCTGTTGGAGATGCCCTTACAGCCTCCCTCGAAAAAGCTTAATTACTGCTTAGGAAATTATAGATTGATTTCTACCCTTTACCCTTGGTTTTTTTGTTTATCTTTGATTGAGTTGTCACATATAAAATTTTCTACCGCGTTTTACCATGAAATTTCTACATTGTCTCAAATTTAATCTCAATTAAACAGTTTACCCAAATTCTGATTAACCGGGACCAATTGACAGGCCAACAGAGTGACCAATATTTCAACCCATAAGCACATATTAGTTGGGTGGGTCCTACCTACTCACGCCACTCGACCCGTATCCTCGGCTGCATGGTGACTCCAGCTTCCTCCCGCCCGCTCGCTTTTGAACTCCAACTGTCATTCCTTAGATTCATAGAGTTGTTATGGCTCGATCAAACCATCAATATTTTTTAGATAAGAAGGTTGAAGCTCCCGACCTCTGCATCATTGTGATGCACACAACCATTTGTTTTGATTATTGAGCAGTATACAAAGCAAATTTAACTATGACCAAACCACCAAATAGGCGTGGTCAAGTGAGCTTGTGTGGGGTTGCGGGTTGTGCAGGAAGGGTCGGATGCAAGTCCGGTCATTCGGGTGCAGTTTTACATAAAGGACCCAGCAAGACATAAAAATAAGAACCCCAAATATGTCAGTTGTCTTCGACAAGAACCATACACACCAAAAAGGACTTTATTGTAGAAAGGATCATCGATGCCGCCATGAGAACTCCTAGAGAGAATTCTTCTTGAGTGAAGCCATTTGAACCACACAACTATAGGGATCTTAAAACGATGAATGCACCTTAGCACTAAGAACTAGGTCCATGGATCAGCGAGAGCTCGATCGGTTGCCAAAGAAGGAAATTACTGCCCGTTGTCACCACGAAGGAAGAAGCCTTGCAGAAGAACCAACGCATCGCAAGGTCAAATCAAATATGCATGCAACCATCAAAGATCCGCCTCCACTCGATCCCCAAAAATTGCAAAGAACACACCCCTAGAATAAGGACGAAGTCGGGAAGACTTATTCGATAGGGAGGTCGCCACCACTGTCTTAACTTCCGAGGACACATCTAGCAGGTTTGCGCTTTTAAGTTGGTATCCAAATCACTAACTACGTTGGCCTGATAAGTGGGTCTAACTAGTCAAAACCGGAGTATTTTGTTAACCAGGCCAAAACTTGACACAATGTGACAACTACAAAGGGGATGGCAAACGAAAGCATTTTGCTGGCAGTTTTAATTATGACGTGAGATCAAAGAGTGACATTTTTTAGAAGAAAATACCTTTCTCAGAAGAAACTGTCATGTTAATGTTATGCATCTTTGAAGAAACTGCCAGCAAAAACATTTGTGTCATCTCTCCAAGCGAATGTTTGCTGCTATCGGTGTCCTTGTTTATTTTCTACCTTTCGAGATGCTCCCTCCTTTTCGATTTATTGGGTTCATCTCATTTTATTGGTTTTTCCATATTATAAGTCTTATTTTCACTTCTTTTTATCACATGTTCACATTCTAATGTGCATTAAATTGATGCATGCAAGGATTAAAAGAAACCAACCAATGCATGTAACCATTCCTACTCATTTAGCGGTCATCCATGCATACATTCCTCTACTCACCATCTACTTGGTTTATGAGATTTTAGATTTAAGCACCGGAAAGAGGGGAGTAATATTCTTAGGCTGGTCATAGTGGGGAATATCATATAGTAGTATCATGCATATGATAATATTGTATGATACTACATTTATAGTGCATAGTATCATAAACTAGTATCATAGATGACCTCATTTATTGACATGCATGACACATATAGCATAGTATTTAACATGTTACGGTATCTATTTATGTTACTCTAACCCTCTCTCTCTCTTCTTTAATTGTCTGCCACATCAGCATGTTTGCTATTTCCAAGTACATGATACTATCTTAGTTACTCCCACTATGGTCAGCCTTAGAGCAAGTACAATAGAGCTGAGTCAGCTGGCTATAAGAAATAAACTAATATTTTTTTGTTTAGTTAGAGGAAAGAGAAGAGGAGAGAGAAGGTAAGCAGGCTCTTAGCTAAGAGCCGGCTCTAGCACGTGCTCGTATGCATTTTGTGAGTATGAGAGGTGAACCATATAATAAAAAAGTAGTACACTTTTGTAATGAACTATTATACATGTTGGCTATAAGATAGGCTATATATGACATGGCAATAGCTTATAGCCAGCAGCTGGCTATACTATTGTACTTGCTCTTAGTAGCAACGGCATACAATTGACAAACAAAGAGCAGGAGGGACTCCAACAAGATTAATTAGTTGCAACTTTCAAGTGACAAACGGATTGATCAACTTTCAAGTCAGAAGAAATCACTCCACTTTTGTGACATGTATTAGGCGGCACATAGACACATAGTACGTAGTACACAACTTGTTCCTATATGGAATGTGTATGTGCCACCAGTATGCATACATACCGTTTTCGACATATGACAAGACCAACACCCAAGCCGATCGAGTAAAGCAAGATTCTACCAAGCCCTTTTTTAACTGTTGGGGAGAACAGAGAAACCGCGAGAGGCTTCTAATAGCAATCCTTTGCGCAAAGCAAGATTCGAAAGCAGCAAGGTAGGTGTACAGTATGCGGGTTGTGTCTCTCAGCTCGGACGACCAAGTGCTCCTCGTGGGCTCAGCCTGTCTCCTCCCTTGGCCGTCACCATCACCGCGGATTAAAAAGAGATCCATAGCCATCCCCATGGACGGAGCTATATATACGCACACGCCACGGTTGCAGCTCCGGCGCACTTGTCACACTGCTCGATCGATGTGCGTTGCATGCTTTGCCTTTGCAACCCCGCCTCCGCCCCCTGCCCAAACCAAAGCCATCACACCGCACGGCCGAGAAAGGGCGAGGTTGGTAGCGCGCTCGCGGCCGGCCTTTTAAGAGCCGGCAGCAGCAGCGGGAGGTAGGAGACGATGGGGAGGCAGCCGTGCTGCGACAAGCTGGGGGTGAAGCGCGGGCCGTGGACGGCGGAGGAGGACCGGAAGCTGATGGGCTTCATCCTCGGCAACGCCGGGCGCTGCTGCTGGCGCGCCGTGCCCAAGCTCGCCGGCCTGCTGCGCTGCGGCAAGAGCTGCCGCCTCCGCTGGACCAACTACCTCCGCCCCGACCTCAAGCGCGGCCTCCTCACCGACGACGAGGAGCGGCTCGTCGTTGACCTCCATGCCAAGCTTGGCAACAGGTAATTAATACTCCCTCTCTATCTATACATAATTGTAGCTGAGGAAAACTAGAGAAAGTAAATGATAATCCATCCCACACTTGCATGCATGTACATATACACAAAGGGAAACATGCATGAGAGTCATCACTTCACACGCATGCATGCATGCATATATGGATCGATGATCACGTAGCAATATGGCGGCTTAGCTAGGCTTATCCTCTAGCTTCTAGGGTAAGAACAAGAATAACCCGCTACAGTAAGATAGGATATATCAGTATCCATGCATTCATATGGTGCTTAGTCAATGTGCACGAAAAGGACCTGACCAATACTATCTGGGGTCGATGGAACTGCCTAGAGAGTAACCAGTATAGATGTATATATGTACTAATGTGAAGTCCCACTCGATCGATCGCTGTTGAGTCCAAACAACTTCAACTGCCAAGAGCACACACACCAAATCTTAGATTACTTGAAACCGAAGTGATCGATCACTCGTGTGAGCTACAAGGTAGTATATGTACGTATTTGTTTTTTAAGGAGCTAGTACTCCCCCGTCTTTATTTACTTCGCATATTAGGTTGTCTAAAGTCAAACTTTATATACTTTCAACAAGATTATAGAAAAATGTATTAGGTATGATTGAAATCAAACTTTATCATTGGATTCATTATTGCATATATTGTTACCTCATACAAATTTGTTACTGTGAATGTTCATATTATTTTCTACAAAGTTGATCTAATTTTATAAAATTTGACATCAGTCAAAGTTAATATGCAGAGGAAATAAAAAAAAGAATGGAGAGAGTACGTAGCTTGAATGCTCGATAGAGACCTATGCATGTGGCATCGATCGTGCCTAGGCAGTACTAGTAAGCAGTAACTATTAGCCCACTCATTGGATCGTAGCTGTGAAGATTTATAAATACTCCAGATACAACTGGAAATTATAAAACCATGGTGAAATATGTCATCGAAGAATAAGCATGACATGCTGGTGACCTATTGCCGCCATACGAGGTTTGTGACCTACGTGTACCACTGATCTACCGTACACACGAACTGATATAGATAGGACAAAAAAAACTATGGGCAAAATGAACTATCCTTCTTAATGCAAATATAAACTTATACCGTATTCATGTGAGTGATAACTAAAACAATGTTAATTAATATGGATAAGAGGAAGTAACAAATTTTAAATTAACACGATTGGTCTCTAGCTCTATCCTGTAGGAATCCTAAACACGGAATATCAGCATATGCAGAGGCCGGGGGAATCCCTTTCCGCAAAAGAAAGTGTCTGTATATATATTGACTGTCCTTCTCGAGCCTACTGGCATACAATGATACAAGTGGCATAGCAGCAAAAATTTCCAGCAATAGCCACTACCTTTTCTTTTTCTTTTAATTTATCCATCACTGTCCAGATGAGTGACCTAGATCGAGCCAGCAGCCACCAGTAGTACCACTAGCTTTGCTCGTGTGGCTGAGGAAACACTAAGCGTTGGATTCAGAAATGGAAAGCGTCACCCTCAGGGTCGAGCTGCCCCTCACGCTTGGAACTTTTTTAAAGGCCACTCTCTCACTCTACCAACCACTTTTGTTATTTTATCACTGATAAAAGGCTACTCAGCTTTAAGAAACAGATGATGTCGATGGAGTGGATAGTGATCTTTGGTTCTCGTGGTACTTCGATATCCCCAAGTTGTTCATGAAAGTGTTGACGAGTTGTGACATGCATATATTTAGCTAGTTAAACAAACATGCGTGATAAAAATGTAATCAACGTTAGAAAGAAACCATGACTTAGTGACAAGGACAAACGTACTCAGTTGGCTTTCATTCTTACATGAGCATCACGTTTGCATGATGTTGTAATGCGCCTGAATTGAAAGGTCCTCATATTTCTCTAATTCGGTTATGTTTTAGAACATATGGACGAAGTTTCATACAGAAATGTTACCGAAAAAATATAGAACAAATAATAATTATAGAAGCATTTTCCATGAAAATTACTACTACTTTTGCCAGTCAATTTATTTTCTTTAATAATCTCCAAAAAATATGAAAGCTTGAATGCACTATTTTAAATATTTTTATCCATTTTCCGTATGTGTATTTAACTTTAGTTTTGTCTTTGGCTCTCTGCAGATGGTCCAAGATTGCTGCCAAGTTACCAGGAAGAACGGATAACGAGATTAAGAACCATTGGAACACACACATAAAGAAGAAGCTTATCAAGATGGGAATCGACCCAGTCACACACGAGCCCCTTGAAGTCCGGAAGCAGCCACTGCAGGCTAGCCTATCAACAACGTCAACACAATCCTCGACGGTCACGATAGAATGCAAGTCCAACAATGGGCAACAATGCCAGCAACATGACACATACTTCAATAGGGACAAGGATGCGTCACTGGGAGATGGCGAGTCCGGCCCACCAGAGTTATCAGGCACAAACACCAACAACACAACGAGTGGTAACAGTGGCATCCATGACCAGGATCCACTCGTGAAGTGGCTGCTGGAAGAGGAGGATGACCTCCCGACCATTGGCATCGTCGAAGAGCCGTGGCTTGACTTCACAGTCGCAAATGATGTTGACAAGTTCAATGTCATTCCCTCCGCCATGTCATGGGACATTGGAGCAACAGATTGGCTGCTCGACTACCAAGATTTTGGGGTAGGGGAGTCGAGTTTGCTTGACGATGCCTCCATTGTTGACAGCTCAAGCGAATCAAACCTCTAGTAGTCTAGTTACATCTAGCTTGCAAACAACTGAAGAAGATGTGAGCTTGTGTTTCATGTCGTACATAGTGTAGATAAGTGCAACAATTAATAAAAGCCATGTTCGTTTGAATCCACTTAATTCTTGGATTGATGTGTTTTGGTAAGGTGTAGAATAGTGTTATGTGCTGCATATTTTCTCCTCAAAGGCCAGGGGGTGAATCAAATGTGCTATTAGAAAGCTATGTTTCCTCTCGAGTAGAGAGATTGTAGAATTCATTTATATGTGTTGTTGTACTTATATCTAGATGCTTCCAATACTAATATTTGGGTTGGAATAAATATATCTATATTTTTTTCTCACTTTGATAATGTATTCTGTCTTACAAATACATGATAAAAGTGAGCTTAGGCTAGAAATTCAAACATGTATTTGAGAATGAGACCTGAACTTCGTTACGATTCTAAGTTGTAGTAGGACAGATTAAACTGGATGCAGATTTACTAGTAAATACAAGTGCATTTCTATCAAAATGATGATAATTTTTATGGCAAAAAAATACATACCAAAAGAATATAGGGAGTTATTTTGGCCATTGTACAATCATGTATGGTCTATGGGTTGTTAATTTTATTGCATCTTTGAAGAGTGTGGGTTCTTACTTGTCTGTTATGCATATGTGGTTTTTAACTTGAGTGCTAATCAAAATGTTTTTGGTAACTAATTTATTGCAAAGTTTGTATGGGTAGTTAACTATTTTCATGGTAGTTATGTTTGGTGTTTTTTAATGTATTAAATATTGAGTATGTAGGCATTATCAATCCAACAACGTAATTGAGTTTTAATTTCGAAGTTAATTAGTCATAAAGATGTCACTCGCTATTTAGTTAAGTTATTTTTCTATTTGAAAGTGTAGGTAATTCGTTGGACGAGAAAGAATAAAAGGTGTAACAATGGAGTAAAGAATGAAAAGTGAGAAGTTAAACTGGTCATTGGATGTGAAATGCAAAAAAGAGATGCGATAATTTTTTTCATAACAAGGGTCGTAAAGGAACCTAATAGATTGTTGAGGGACGTATGCCGATGAAATTTCACTCTTTAGAGGTCTAAAACATATCTTTTACAGCAAACTACTTAATTTCCCTATAAAACAATGATAATTGTACTGCATAGAAGATTGTCCTTCAATAAGGTTAGTATCACAATTTTATTTAGCTTTTTGTTAAAGGGTTGTTTAAAAACATGTGAAATGTATGTTGCAGAAGTCTCTCACATCACTCGATCAATATGCACATATTGAGGATATTAATCGACATGCTATCTAAACATAAGCTCATTGTCGATTCCGCTCAAGTTCATGAATCCTTTGCATGTAAGTCAAGTGATTAACAATTACAGGCTCAGTAGTGTAGAAGCTTGTCATCTCAATCCGCTAAATCATACATATTGCATGTGATAGATCATACTACAAGAGCAAAAGTTACGTCACAAAAAATTGATAATTCCTCTAACCTTACTTTTTGCTCTATATAATTTTAAAAAATCCTACATTTTTGTGATGATGTATATTTGTATGGCAAAACGACATCCCAAAAATGTAGGAAATTTTTGGTAGTTTTTCGGTGGTACTACAATAAATATATGTGGTGTATGTGTTGTTAAGTAATATCATCTTGAATATCATGCATTCTTGATTGTGTGTTATGCATATGCCGTGCTAATCTCGAGGACTAGTCAATGATCTTATTTTGTATATATTCTTCCATTAAAAATGTTGAGGTTCATTGTAGATTTTAGTACTATCTACTGATGTTCATTGCAGTTATGGTGTAAGTTTGTTTGGGCGGTTAACTACTTGCATGTTAGTTGTGCTTAATGATTTATTTTTTAACATATTAAAGATTGAGTGCGTAGGTATTATGAAGTTAGAAAAAATAAAGTTTCATAATATTGCATATGTCGCTTGCTCTTTGATAGAGCCATCTTTTTTCTACTTTTAGCCTAAGAAATTCACTAGACGTAAAAAGAACAAAGTGTAAAACAAAGAGATCAAAGAACATAAAGTAAAAAAAGTTAAACGAATCATTGGATGTGAAATGTAAAAAAGCCTTGGAGATGTGATGGATTTTAAGCTTGTTTTCCCTTACCAGACATCGCAAGAGAGCTGCAAAGATTGTGGAGGAGATGCATGACAATGAGATGGCACTCTCTAGAGGTCGGAGGTATCTGTCACTCATAAATCAGGTCTCCTCTGAAAAATCAATATTTTATAAAAAAAAACTATGTAATTTTCATAGAATACAACGAGAATTCTCCTACATAGAAGATTGTTGTTCAATAAGATTAGTATAAAAATAACTTTTTGCTGAAGGATTTAAAATAATGCAAAATATATGGTGCAAAAGTCTCCCGAAACATTCAATCTTGGGGATGAACACGTCAACAAAATCTTGATTGGTGATGAAATTGAAGGTCACTTGCCCGTTTCTTTATATGTATTAAATCTACATGCAAGCCGTGTAAAAATAGAAGACCTGTGGAATCTTGAACTGAACTTTTATAGGGTAAGACTATATTTGTTTGTGCCGTGACTACGAAGTCTCAGATTATAGACCATTTTTTATAAATTAAGAACGTATGGTTTTTTTTCTCCCGTTGCAACGCACGGGCCCTTTTGCTAGTCAAGATATACATATGTAGAAAATTAATTGACGTGCTATCAGAAGCTTTGGATGAAAGTCTAGACAAAATAAGCAAACAAAAATCTATAGGGGTAATTTATAAACTATTAATTTATAATTATTGTGACTAAGAAAGTTCTAGGAAAAGGAGAACTCCTTAACCATTGCCTTTTGTCTAGTAGACACTGGGGGACGGGGAAGGGCAAACGTGATATATGGATGTTTGGAGGGGGGGGGGGGTGGGGATGCCAAAAAATTCCTAATTTAATCTGTCTAAAAAAGTTTCTTCCTGCTTTAAACTAAGGCTGGGGGCATGGCCCCTGCAACAGTGCACATAACTTCGCCACTGCTAGAGGAAACATCCAGACAACCCTTTTCAAGTAATTCCTGATACAGATCGAATCGCAAGAGCAAAACAGAAAATATATGTTGAAACAACAAAAATATCCATTAAAAGACCTTGCTCGGCATTTCGATGAGTAAAACATTTAAATCATGATGTAATTGAATCGTGCTGAGGGCTTCATCCGTCCGAGTTCGTTACTCCCTCCGTCACGGTTTAAATGATGTGCTTGGAAATTTTCTGAAACCTAAATGGTTATTGATTGACTGTGAAATGAGCTTAAAAATAGCATTCATACTATGTATACTAATTAGTTACTACAAGTAAATGCAATGTGGCTTAAACCTTATCTATTGTAGAAACACACATAAGTTTAACCGTGTCTTCTAAACTATGACGTAGAAAGTAGTCTCTTCTATATTTTTGTCAAATTTTAAGCTTAAATTGAACTAACTCTCATTTGGCCGCTCAAATCTATGGCCAAATTTGATAGCAACAAAAATACAAAGAAACCAATGAGCAAGGATGGAGAAAGTAGCAACCATGCGATGCCTTGAGTGGTACGCGAGGCCTGGCCGGGGCGTGCGACAGCGTACGTGTCCGCGAGGATCCTGTCGGCGTACGTGTCGTGCAGAAACACACGTACTGTACTACGATAGCGTAAGAAGCGGCCGAGTGATGCAGCGGCAAGCGCACGAGGGAGAGCACGAGGGCGCAACACCGAGCCTGACCCTGAAAGCCCGACGGCGACGCGGACGCAGGAGAGCGCACGCACGGGAGAGCAGTGGTTTGTGGACGTCACATGTGTGATTGGACTAACGGGACGCGTGCGAGAACGACGGAAATGTTAACAAATCCGAGCGAGTAGGCCTGGCTACGAGGCTTGTGGAACACCGAGCCATATGTGTTGATGTGAGAGGCAACGAGTGCTGGTTTTCACGGACAATTTTTTCTTTAACCTTTGGGACTAACTAATTCCCGAATTAACCTCAAATTCAATTATTTATTTTTGAATCTGACATCTTTTCATAACGTCAACATACATGACGCGTGGGTTGTTGCACGGAAGACGCTAGAGATCATGGCGTCTCGTATGGAGCCCGCTCGACCGACAGGTCCGTTGACTCGCTGACGTGGCAAAGTGCCAGACGCCATGGACCCTGAAGTCTGGTCTCTAGACCGAAACACCGTGGACCTTGGCGTCTCGTTCTGGTAAGCGAAATATCCCACGAGGACTCGTCCGCTGACATGGGCGAGACCAAGGTGGCGCGGCGGCTCGCGCTCGCGAGATCCGCGGCGTGGAAGCGCTCACGGGACGACGCGCGGCGGGAGTGCGGGTGTCGGGAGGAAGCGCGGCGGCTCGCGGTCGCGAGATCCGTGGCGAGGACGCACGACGGGTGGGGGCGGCGGTGGTGGCCCGGCGAGGGCGCGGCCTGGGCGGCCCGTCAAGGGCGTGACGCGGTGCCAGGCGGCCTGGGCCTCGCGGCGGCGCGTCTGCAGGTGGGGGGCGACGCCTGCTGCGGCTGGAGACGGCCAGACGAGGCCCGTCCCGGTCACGGCGGGTGCCGCTGCGGCGCGGACGCGGTGGCTGCAGGCGGGGTTGATGTGGTCTGCAGCGGTGGCTACGGGCGGGGCCGGCCAGATCTGGGCCCTTCCTCGCCGTGGCTGATGCGTGCAGCGGTGTGGACGTGGTAGCTGCGAGCAGGTGGTGGAGCGGTTTGCCGCGGTGGCCGCGGACGGTTTGCCGCGGTGCTGCAGGGGGCTGAGGCTGGACGCCGGGGCGGCCCCGGAGCTCGGGCGTCGTTCCTGCTGGGCGGCGCGGTGGTGTTGGCTGCGGGCCAAGAGAGAGCATCCTATCGTGCTGCGGCGATGGGGATGCAAGTTTTCGCTGCCTGGGTGGCTGATGCGTGTAGGTGCAGCGTAGAGGAGTTCCGAAGGTGGGCTGACGGATTGGCTGTTGACCAGAGGATTTCGAGGGCTGGGTGAAAACCCGTTTCTGGCCATGGCTGGAGCATGTGACAGCGGCGTCCGTGGACGCCGTGACCTTCCTGAAGGCGTCGACGGGACGCTCTCTCTTCCTCTGCGAGGGACAACTCCGGAGGAAACTCCAGACCCGAGGGTCGGTCGTTGGCGGCATTTGACGTCGCTCCCCTCTTGAGGGCATCGATTTTGGAGGTTAATCTGGTCAGAGGGACCAAGGCGTGTGTTGGGAGGTTAGGTGGTGGAAAGCGTTGTTGTGGCGTCGAGGCTGTTGTGGCAACGATGATGGGGCGAGTGAAGTCGGAGGCGTTGCGGTGGTTGCGGTAGTCGGCTCTTCTCCGACGTGTCCGTGAGATTACCTCGGTTTTGTTTGTTGCGGTGAAGTCAGAGCTGCGTCGGCGGGGCCCTGTGGCAACGATGACAGGCAGTAGTTGGTCCGTTCGGTGGTCTTCCACGGCGCCAGCCTGGCATAGTTCTTCTTTGAATCTTTCCTTCAGAGTCGGAGCTGTCTGCCATAGAGTTCTGGAGGCAGGCGGGAGCGGCCTGCCTCGAGCACCCATTCCGGGAATCACCGGGAGAAGTTACGTAGCTTTTTTCTGGGATGTTGTTCCCTTTTTTCCTCTTCTTCTTTTTTTCCTTGATCCTTAGGATCAATCCCACCTTGTTGTAGCCCGCCTTTCTACCTGCTTTGTTCAATATAAGCCAGCCAGCTGCTGGATCTTTCAAAAAAAAACATCCCACGAGAGAGTGGATAGGACCCATCCCATTCACTCTTCCCAATCCAACCCGAGCTTGCTCCTTCCATTTCACTCTTCCCCTCTCTCCAACACCTCAAGCCACCTGTCAAATCCTTCCCAAAAGGTGATTTTCTTAGGTGGATCTTTCCATCACTTTGTTGCTTGTGGTAATCACCCTTGAATCATCCATTTTTTTGTGAAATCTTGTTGTTTTGCTAGATTTTTGACATCTTGGAGAAACCCTAGTTCATGTTTTTTTTCCTATTTTTGGTGTGTTTGAGTATCTTGTTTATCTTTCGTAATAGGGATGAGTTTGTTGTAGTAGAAATATTTGCTTCATGAGTAGAAAGTTTGTGGTTTAGGGTTAATTGGTGTTTAGGTTTAACATTCATTAGTGTATCTTAATTAATGTCATTTTTTGAACATAGTTAATAATTTAGTGTTGATATGATTTGGGTATAATGGATTATTTCTAGACAACCAACAATTGTCATTGATGTGTTTAATTCATTCATGTTGTCTTTAGATGGGGAGACTTGTTAATGTTCATTATATGGAAAAGAAGGCATTCTTGACTAAGAGCAAGTACAATAAGGTTTCGTAACCGGGCTATAAGGATTAGAATATTTTATCCTTGCTTAGTTGAAGGAGAGAGATGAGGAGAGAGAAGAGAAGCGGGTGAGTAGCCAGGTGCAGCACGAGACCCAAGACACTTTGTGAGATTATAAGGTGGGTCAACTACTACTAAAGTAGTACACATCTAAAACTTCCTATTTGTATATGTCGGCTATTAGGTTGGCTCTATATGACATGGCAACTCCTTATAGCCAATTGTTGGCTATATTATTAACCATGCTCTAACAATGCCGACACGGATGTGGAAGCAATTTTTTTTTATACAAGCCTTAGCTATGATGAGGTTGTTGCAAAAGTGAGACATGTCTTAGAGTGGATGGACCCCAATGATGGTGTTAAGTTAATAGGAAGGTACGATATTGGAGTTGGAGCCAAATCTCGCTTGAAATGTATGCCTATCACCTCTGACTTGCATTGAGATGTGTACAAGGAAAAAGTTGCCCAATCAGAAGACAAGTCACTTGAATTGTTTGCCACCAAGGTTGAACCTCCTTGGTTTGCAATTGACTTGAACATGTGTGTCTCTTTCCCAATGACCGAGAGGACGAGTGTTCCTTTTGTTGAGCATAGGATTGTGATTGATGCCTTCAATGCTTATAGCTAACCACCAACTAGCCAAGAAAATGAGGTTCAATTGTATGCCCCTAATGCTTGTAGACAACCACCAACTAGCCAAGCAAATGAAGTTGATGTGATTGCTAGTGAGAAAGTAATTCAAGAGGATGGTGATGGTGATGCGGATGGGGATTTGGATGAGCTAGAGGAAGGGTTCACTACTAGGGAAAACCCTAGCAGTAGCACGGGTATTTGGTGTATCAGTAGCGTAGGTTACCGCGGTACTGATACGGCGCTACAGCTAAAGCTTATCAGTAGTAATGTCTAGCGCTAAAGAGCGCTGCTACTATATTTTCTCATATTATTATTTTTCTACGTATTTGCAATGTTTATGTACAGGTTTCATACAGTATTCTAATCATATAATAAACATGCAATATGCTCATCATATCATACACATAATAGTCTCATCATATCATCCAACACAAATCATGTCGTCACGTCATAATCACGATATAGCTATACAAGTTACATGACATGTCTCATCAAACATAATGTAGTACTTCTTGAGGCATCGGTTCGTATCCCTCTCTCGCACTAGCGTGAACCTAAACTAACTACTCGATGTCGCTCGGAAACCGGAAACCAGTACACCTGGACCTGACACTCCGGCCACTCGTCGTATACTCCTGGCGTAGCACTCTTCGCCATCGATGATCTATGCACCTGCATCGTCACATGATGAGTTGATGATATACAACATATATAGTTGAGCAACAGAAAGAGACAGACTTGGCAAAAATAGAAGCAACATATCATAAGCATACAAAGTTCATCGTACCCAAAATGCCCTAACTAGAGTGATCTTCGCTAGTTGAGGAAGACGGTTTAATTACATCACAAATAAAGTTTCGTCATGCATAACTCAAAGTTTCGTCATAGAGGAAGTATGGACTAAACAGGCACATTGTCATATATCGTCAATCACTCCAACATGTCGTGCCATCCATCCAAGTCAGGGAGATAGTCCCCGAGCGCAGTGAAAGGCTTCAGGTCGAGACGCTGAGCGGCTACGCATGTTCGGACGTCTTCCCTCGACATTTGCCCTTCTTCGTAGAACATCCCTGTTTTTTCGAGGACCTCCTTCATGATGATTTGGGCAAGTTCATGCTGGATGTGATAGAACTTAGCTCGGAGTCAATGATCCGGGATATCTCCTAGGTTCTTTGCCCATTGCAGAATATGGGCATCGCCGGATCTAGGTGACATGCGAAGGTTCTGTTGATCCCGTCTGAACTCCTGCATGTGGTGGAGGATATAGAATCCATCACTCATAGTACCACTCGGTTGCTGGATGCAGTAGAAGTCAGTCTTATGGGCGAAGCAGGGCGCACGGTTCCTTGTCTCTCCACCCCGTACGCCGTACAGAATGATAGCATTGTCGAGAACAGACTTGATGTGGGTGTAATCCTTTTTCTTCATGTTCTTCGACGAGTCCATGTAAAGAGCGTGGGAGACTCGGGGGTAAAGGATGATGAGGACGGCGCGCCCATCGCTGCGCAAAATAAGTACACCTCAAATTAGCCTCCACGTGTGCAAATGAAATGGCTGAAATGGAAGGAAGGATATCTGCGCGGATGACTTACATGGGATGATAAGGCACGAGAATCGTCTCCTTGTCCTTATTGCCGACCATGAAATCGGTGATGTAGTTACTCGCGTATTCACGGTGCTCTTTGCAGACTGCCAAGAAGCTCTCGTGCATGAAGTACGGGTCAGCGACACAGATATAAGGTATCTGCTCAATCCTGATGATGTAGTTCATGTGCAAGGCAAAAAGGCGGAAAAACATAAAATCCAGCTTTTTCACGTGAAACATGTTGAAGATGTAATCAAATCGAAGGAAGAACTTTTCTACGGGGAATGTGTCGACGTACAACCTTTGTTGCGGCATGTTAACCACGTCGAGCGGGTATCCTGGATTTTGCGAGGCGATCAGGCTTTTCTCTCTCTGCAGCACATCGTCATGAAGTCTCCTAAGATCGCCGTATATGGCCTCTAACGCTGCCTTAGGTAGGATTGGTTCACCGGGGATATGGTATTCCGCAACACCCATGACAGGTATACGGTCTCGAACCCGAGGCTGCGGAGGCAGCCGGATCATAGAAGCAACTTTTTTGCCTTTCCTCGCTCTCTTCCTATGCTTCTTTGCTACTGGAAGGTCGTCTATAATATGTTCAGCCTCGGGAGGCAGAAATTCAGGCACCGACTCATGACGCTCAAACCCTGAGTACTCATACTACTGAGCCATCAATCCTCCATTGTCATAGGCGCCAGTATTGAGATACTGTAGAGTGTCATCGTCATCCTCATCAATGGCATCGATATCATGCATTCCTTCTTTGTTGGCGGCAACGTCATCAGGGACTAATGGAGCCTCTTCCTTACCCGTCCACTATCACCCGGCACGACAGATGACGCTAATTGGGTAGGTGGGGTGTTGATGTTCATACCTTGCTGAGGCTGCGTGGTCGTGGGTGTGCTCTCGGCCGCCTCCAGACGAAGCCTACCTGTTCCAATCGCCAAGCTGCCGCGGGGTCTCGTCGTTGTCTCCCCCTAGTAACGGAGGAGCCAAATTCTCGTGGCCCGGTTTGACACTCGCCATGGAAACCTTGAAGACGTCAGGGGGGACCGGATGGCTCTGGAACAATTGTTCCTTTGGCTTCACTATCATTGCCTTCCCCACGTCCACCTTCTGGCCGCGGATGGTGTACAATATGGTGCACGGGGAAAGGTTGGCCTGCAAAGACATGTTTGCGACGTGAGACATCTAAAAGGCAATAGAAACGGGAGATTGCACATTTATTGAAGAGGGCCGGTGTGACAGGTACCGTGAGGTCGTCGAGCTCAGCCAAAGACGAAGCACCGCCGAGCACGTCCGAGGCGGAGGACGGGCTGCTATGAGCAGGTGCGGGAGCCGGTGCAGGAGCTGGTGCAGGAGCGGGTGCAGGAGCTGGTGCAGGAGCAGGTGCTGGTGCAACGCTAGTCGAGCTCCTCCTGAAGAAGTTGGAAAGGGAAAAGTCGGCTGCCTCTTTATTTAGATTTTACCTACCCCACCTCACGATATCCCGAACCAAGACACCATACGAAGCTGCAATATCCTGTTTTGCAGTAGCTACCGCTGCTGCGACCGCAATCACAACCTTCTTGTCGATGTTTTCTTCATTTGACCTCCGTCTTTCCTTTCTCTCCTCCGTGGTCTCACGGTAGTACTTCTTCCACGTGGCGCCGTCTCCGACGCCGTGCACACGTCCATACGACAGCCGAGTGTCCACCGGGAGTCCTTTCAATATGTTCAAGGCCCGGTTGAATGGGTTGTCCCACTTGGGCCTCGCCAACGCCTGCGACGGCGTGTCACTTTTGGCCGCGATCCTGTGCTGCTCTCTCTACAAAAGGAACAAGGATCATTCACAGATATGACTAAACGTGCAGTCGAATTGATCAGAAGTTAAAAATTACCAGCAGTCTCATGAACTCCGTCTGTCTCACTGGGTCCTAATGGTATCGGGCCCTCAGGACGCCACGCTCACGCGGGACGGTGAACTCTGCCAAGGGGTCTGGGATGCCCAGACTTTCGCATTTCGCGTCCTCCTTGGCCCATATGGACCTCTTCCCTGCGTAACCACGGCTTCCGAGGTGGTGGCACCCCATGTTCCTCTCTTGAAGCCCCTTCATGTACTCCGACTTTTCTTTGCCAGCTTCGGCAATGCAAGCCGCCTTGAATATTTCAAACTGCTCTTCCGTAATTGTCGGATTATCCTTTACAATCTCGGGGTAGGGTTCCTGTTTGTCGATGATCCTTGCTTTTACCCTTACTTTCCAGGCGGACAACGCGCCGCTAAACTTGCCCGTGGCGCGTTTGTTTATCTTCTTCATTGTCGGGTCTTTATCTGGATTTTCATAATTGATTTCATCCCGGCCCGGGAACAAGAACACCTGGTGCAGCTTCGTTAGGAGGGACTGCCTCATATCTGGTATCTTCCATAGTTTTGCATCGTTGATGGTGGCGGTTGCCCATAGGATGCAGCCTATTTGATTGCTGAAGCATGCGCGCGCTTCCGCAGGCTGTTTTGGCTCAAAATTGCCATCGTCCACCTCTCTGACCACCAGTCTAGTAGTGATGAGCTTGTTTGGACGTTGTTGCCTCTTTGATTTCGGTTCTATACCGGCTTCGCCAGGCTCAGTGCCGGTCTCGGCGCCGGTGTCAGTCTCAGCGCCGGTCTCGGTGCCGGTGTCAGTCTCGGATCTGACAGGTGGGCCCTGCAACAACCGTTGCTCATCGAGAAGGTTCAAATAGGCGTCTGCGCCGCGTAGACGTTGCAATCAACAGAACCATGCCCTTCTTCGTTGCTAGCCATGTTTCCTATGATTAAATCTAGTCAATTAATTCTAGACCTAATAAAATGAATAATGCCATAAAAAGGCCAATTTTTGCAGGAATGTTGATTCATTCCCGTTGCGGCAAATCCTGTGCACTCGATATTTCCTAGTTTGTAGCACAAGTCATGCCGAAATTCACGGAAATTTTCGGCATGACCTTTGCTACAAACTGGACAAATAGAGCCCTGAAATTTGCCAGAATGGAAATGAATCAAGATTTCGGCAAAACATAGGCCACTCGGAATCATTCCCTGCAAACAACAAAAGTCCACTTGGGCACAATCGAACCACTTCAATGAAAAGATATAACATGACCACTTCGAAGAAAAGAAAATAAGCTAACTAGAAGAACTCGGAATTTTCTGTTTTCTTCTTATTATTATTTTTCTTCTTCTTCTTTCCTTCTCTTTTTTTCTTATTCTTTTTCTTCTTCTTCTTCTTCTTCCTTCTTTTCCTTTTTCATCTTCTTTCTTCTCCTCTTCCTCCTCTTCTTCTTCTCCTCCTCCTCCTCTCCACTTCTCCTCTTATTCTACTCTTCTCTTTTCTTATTCTTCTTCTTCTTCTTCTTCTTCTTCTTCTTCTTCTTCCTTCTCCTCCTCTTCTTCTTCATCTTTTTCTTCTTCTTCTTCATCTTCTTCTTCCTCCTTCTACTTATTCTTCTTTTGTTCTTCCTCTTTTTTCCTATTTTTCTACTTCTTTTAATTATGAATAATTAACTAAAACATATCACTAATCTAATCTAGCACTAAACCTAAGAGCAAAAAAGAAGAAAAAATAGAAAAAAGCTCATGGGAGGGCGCTAGGGTGTCGGACGGCAGGGTGCGAAGGAGGGCGTCAGGGTGCTGGGGAGGGGGTCACCGGTGCTAGGCAGGGCGGTGCACAGGGAGGGGGGTCACCGACGCGGGGGAGGTGCGGCAGCCGGTGAGGCTGGTGCGGTGGACCGGAGGGAGCAAGTGGGAGGGGGCGGCGCACGAGAAGGGGTCGCCGGTGCTGGGAAGGGGGCGCACGGGGAGGGGTCGCTGATACGTCTCAAACGTATCTATCATTTCTGCTTGTTCCATGATCTTTTGGGTGACACTGTTATATGTTTTGCTACACTTTTATATCATTTTACACATATTTGGACTAACCTACTAACTCAGTGCACCCAGTGCCAGTTTATGTCTGTTGATGTCTATTTTGCAGGGGCTTTTACCCAATTTTCCGAAGCCTGAAAAATTCCAGAAAAAATATATAAAAAATCAGCGAAACAGAAGCTTCCAAATCACCGAAGATGGGCTAGAGGGGGGCCAGGGGCCTCCCAGGCGGCCTGCTGGCGCGGCCAGGCCCTAGGCCGCGCCAGGAGGTCGCCTGGGTGGGTCCCACCTCCTCCGGTGCCCTCCTTTCGCCTATATTTAGAGTCCCGAGAGAAAACCCTTATAGAACTTCTGGAATCGCAAATTTTCCATCGCTCCGCCGTCGCAGCGTTTTCGAGATCGGGAGCGTCGGGTGACCTCTTCCCGGCACCATGCCGGAGGGAGGATTGACCTCCGGGAGCTTCTCCACCGCCATGGACACTTCCGGGACATGGCGTGAGTAGTTCTCCTTGGAACATGAGTCTATGACCAGTAGCTATGTGATGTCTTCTGTGCAATCTTGTGCTTCGATGGTTAGTCCTTGTGAGCTTCCCTACATGATCAAGGCATCTATGTAATTCTCTTGCTTTTGTTCAGATTGTTATGAGTTATATATTTGATTATCCTTTTATATTATGTTCCTTAGTGATTCATGCATGTTCTCTGTTGTTATTTATTGCTTTGGCCAAGTAGTAGATTGTAACTCCAAGAGGGAGCATTATGCATGATTGTGGGTTCATGCCCCTCGATGTCTAGCTTGAGTGACAGAAACATGAAACTAGGGGATGTGCTTGTTGCCACCACGGAGAAAATAGCGGTGCTTGTGACCAAGGTTGCAAGGATTGTTTACCTTACGCATAGTTCGTTAATGCAGTTGTCCGTTGCTTTGAGTTTACACTTTGGGTGGGGCTCGCAACTTAATATCGGCGAGATGTTCTGGATAAATATATCAAGGTGTATGATTAGTAAGTAGATGCTGATGAATAAACGGTCTACTTGTCTTCGCGTACTGCCCATTACTATTGAACCTCTAACTATCAAGTAGCATAATTAGCATTGCGGTGCGATCATAATTCTATCAATTGCCCTACTATGATTTGTTTACCCAAGCATAGTTGTTTATCGTGTTTTGGGAGAGAGACATCACTAGTGAACATCATGTGACTCCGGTCCATATCACCATCATTGTTTACACCTCCATCATTTAGCGCTTTCATTTACTTTTCCGTTGCAATCACTATTACCTTCCCGCTTGTGTTTTGATCCTTTGCAGACTACAAGGCCAGAGAGATTGACAACCTCTTTGTACTCGTTGGGAGCAAAGTTATTTGTTGTGTGTGCAGGTCCACGTCTTCTGCTAGCGCCAGGGTGGAAGACACCTACTTGTTGAGCCTAGGAGTCCTCCCGGTTTGATAAACCTTACAGTCTCCGTGTAAGGGAAATCTGCTGCTGACTACATCTCCACCTTCCACTTGGGGTAACCAACGAGGGGCGAGACGTATATCCATCAACTCGTCATCAAGAAAATTTATGGCGCCGTTGCCAGGGACTCCAGTCTTCAAGATAGGGGAGTTGCACGCTATCTTTTACCTTTGCTTTTTAGTCTTGCTAGTTTGCTTTTTAGTTTTTGCTTTAGAGTCTCATACCAAAAACCACAAAAAAAGTATTTGCTTTGTTCTTGCTTGCTGCTGCTGCTATGGGTTCCACTGAGAACACCAACTTGTGTGACTTCACTAGTCACAACAACAAGGATTTTATCTGCACTCCTATTACTGCTCCTGCCACTGGAGCCACGTCCTATGAGATTAAACCTACTTTACTGAACCTAGTTATGAAAGATCAATTCTCCGGTGCTCGAGATGATGGTGCCTTTTCCTTTCTCCTTGAGAGGAGGAGCCAAAGTGTGGCTTCAATCTTTGCCTAGGAATAGCATAGATTCTTGGGATAAGTGCAAAGATGCTTTTATTGGGAAGTATTACCCGCCTGCTAAGATTCTCCAGTTGAGGAGTAACATTACGAATTTTTGGCAATTGGATAATGAACATGTTGCTCAAGCTTGGGAACGTATGAAATCTCTTGTTAAGAATTGCCCTACACATGGTTTGACTACTTGGATGGTTATCCAAACTTTCTATGCAGGATTGAACTTTACCTGGTGGAATCTGTTAGACTCGGCCACGGGAGGAACCTTTATGTCAACTACACTTGGTGTTGCCACAAAGCTATTGGATGAGATGATGACAAATTATTCTCAATGGCACACCGAGAGAGCTCCAACAGGTAGTAAGGTAAACTCTGTTGAGGAGATTTCCTCTCTTAATGATAAAGTTGACATGATCATGACTTTACCTACTAAGCAAGATCCTATTGATCCTCATGATGTTCCTTTAAATTCTTTGGTTGCTCAAGAAAGAGAGAAAGTGGATGTTAATTTTATCTCTAGGAACAACTTTAATAACAATGCTTATAGGAGTAATTTTGGTAGCAATCCTAGACCGTTTCCATCCAATAACTATGGGAACAACAACAATTATCCTAGCACCAAAAACTCCACTTCTGAATTAGAGAGCATGCTTAAGGATTTTATCACTTATCAAATAGCCTTCAACAAGAGTGTAGAAGAGAAACTAGAAAAATTAGATAGTCTCTCTTTGAAGGTGGACAACATAGCTCATGATGTAGAGATGCTTAAAATTAGAACTTCCCCACTTGAGGAAAGGTACACCACACCCATGAATGCTATCCAAGTCCAAATTAATGAGAATATAAGAGTGCTAGCCAAACTTAAAGAGAGATGGGCTAGATAAAAAGAAGAGTAAGAGATAATTAAGAGCCTCCCTACACACACTATCATTGCTACTATACAAGTTGTTGAGGATCTCAAAACTTTTAGCACCCATCGCACTCCTAAGCCCAATGGAGCTATTAATGGTGATGCTAATACCTCTACTATAGGATAAGAAGGTCCTTTGAATTTAGAGAGTACCAAAAGAATGAACTTAGATGACATTACTACCACTTTAATTAATGGTAGTAATCTTGATTTTGACAATTGTAGTCTCTCCGAAGTTATCACCTTTTTGCAAAGAATGACTAAAGACCCCCACACTAGTACACTCAATATTGCCTTCACCGAGCATATTACCAATGCTCTTATCAAAGCTAGGGAGGAGAAGCTCAAGCTAGAGACTTCTATTCCTAGAAAACTAGAAGATGGTTGGGATCCTATGATCAAAATTAAATTGAATAATATCTCTTGCTTTGCTTTATGTGATGTTGGAGCTAGTGCCTCCGTTATGCCCAAAAGAATGTATGATATGCTTGATTGGAAACCTTTTGATCCATGTTCTTTTGGTGTCCGTCTCGTTGATTCTTCCATAAAGAAACCTTTAGGGAGAATTGATGATGTGCTTATTATTGTGAATGATAATTATGTGTCCGTTGATTTTCTTATTATGGACATTGAATGTGATCCTTCATGTCCAATTATTTTGGGATGTCCTTTTCTCCGCACCGTTGATGCTATCATTGACATAAAAGAGGGAACTATTAAATTCTAATTTCATCTTAAAAAGGGAATGGAACACTTCTCTGGAAAGAAGATTAAGTTACCTTATGAGTCCGTTACTCGGGCAAGTTATTCTTTTGGAGTTGATAACACTTGATCTTCTAGCATTATGCCTAGATCAAAGGCATAAAAGAAAGTGCTTGTTGGGAGGCAACCCAATTTGTTTTTACTTTCTGTTTAGTGGTCTTGATGCTTGTTACTACTGTAGCAGCATAATTGTATCTTTATTTTTAAGCTTTGTGCCAAGTTATAGCCTCCGATTGCAAGAAAGTTCAAAATATTTGACATGTTGTCCAGAAACAGATTAAGTCTGCTTGACGGACAAATTCGCCAGAAACCACCATGATCTATATAATGGCCTTTCTAGAATCTGTTCTGAGTTTTTTATTTGAGTTGCAGAAGTGCCCCGAATAAATTATTTACTACCTGTTGTTCTGTTTTTCACAGATTCTGCCATGTTTTGTGTTTTCATTGTTTTGCAAATCCTAAGCTTACTTTTTATTTGGAAAAACCTTTTGGCATTCATAAGAAGAAGTAGCTTTTCATGAAAATCTTTATTTCCAGCAGGTAATGAATTATTTTATTAAGGGAACTAACCACTCTAATCAGCTTATGATGAGTTTCGTATGAAGGGAGTTTTCAAGTATGCGATGGGAGATGATGAAAGAAGATACAGGAGTGTCAAGCGCTCAAGCTTGGGGATGCCCCCATGCACCCCCATAAATATTCAATGGAGACTCAAGCGTCTAAGCTTGGGGATGCCCCCGTGCATCCCCTTCTCTATCGACAATCATTAGTTCGTCCATCTCCATGTTATATTTTTATCACTTCATATGATATCTGTTATGCTTGGAGCGCCCCGCTCTTTACTTTTTAGTTCGTTTTAGTTTTGCTTGTTGTATATTTGATTATCCTTTTATATTATGTTCCTTAGTGATTCATGCATGTTCTCCATTGCTATTTATTGCTTTGGCTGAGTAGTAGATTGTAACTCCAAGAGGGAGCATTATGCATGATTGTGGGTTCATGCCCCTCGATGTCTAGCTTGAGTGACAGAAATATGAGACTAGGAGATGTGCTTGTTGCCACCAAGGAGAAAACAACGGTGCTTGTGACCATGGTTGCAAGGATTGTTTACCATACGCATAGTTCGTTAATGCATTTGTTCGTTGCTTTGAGTTTACACTTTGGGTGGGGCTCGCAACTTAATACCAGCGAGATGTTGTGGATAGATATGTCAAGGTGGATGATTAGTAAGTAGATGCTGATGAATAAAGGGTCTACTTGTCTTGGCATACTTTCCATTACTATTGAACCTCTCACTATCAAGTAGCATCATTAGCATTGCGGTGCGATCATAATTCTGTCAATTGCCCAACTTTGATTTTTTTTACCCAAGCATAGTTGTTTATCGTCTTTCGGGAGAGAGGCATCACTAGTGAACATCAGGTGACTCCGGTCCATATCACCATCATTGTTTACACCTCCATCATTTACCGCTTTCATTTACTTTTCCGTTGCAATCACTATTACCTTCCCGCTTGTGTTTTGATCCTTTGCAAACTACAAGGCCGGAGAGATTGACAACCTCTGTGTACTCGTTGGGAGCAAAGTTATTTGTTGTGTGTGCAGGTCCACGTCTTCTGCTAGTGCCAGGGTGGAAGACACCTACTTGTTGATCCTAGGAGTCCTCCTGGTTTGATAAACCTTACAGTCTTCGTGTAAGGGAAATCTGCTGCTGACTACATCTCCACCTTCCACTTGGGGTAACCAACGAGGGGCGAGAAGTATATCCATCAACTCGTCATCAGTCGCCGGCGGCGAAGAGGGGCGAGGGAATTTGGGGAAGAAGTGGTGGCCGGGGGGGCGGGGAGAGAAACCGCGTGGGGGTTAAGTCAAAAGTAGCAGTAGCGCGTGTAAAGAGACAATGCTATAGCTAAGTTAGCTATAGCGCTTTATGAAAAGCGCGCTACTGCTATAAACTTAGCAGTAGCGCAGTTCAGGCTCACGCGCTGCTACAAAAAACTTAGCGGTAGCGCAGTTCAGGCGCACGCGCTACGGGTATTCGTAGCCTACCGGCTTAGTAGTGGGAATTTTAGTAGTAGCACTTTTCCTAGGACACGCGCTGCTGCTACACACTTATCTGTAGTGCGGTTCAGGTGCACGCGCTACTGGTAATTAGCAGTAGCGCTTTATTTTAACAAGCGCTACTGGTAAGATTCTGTGTATAAGCTTTTCCCTAGTAGTGGTTTCATCGTATTGTTGTTGGTGACTTGGATGCGTACATAGCGCAAAACAAGATGGATCATGAGTTACCTTTTAGGCGTCTATATGGCTATGACTCAGATGGCAAAGGTCGTGAGGAATAATTGTACGAGGATGGATTCATGAAGGAGGAAAACCAAATTCACTTTGAGTTGACCGGCTTGAAAAAAAGAACTCACTTGTTTCAAGATCTCAGCCTTGCCCATAAAGCCGTAGTTGATGGTGGCATGAGAAACACGACGATTGAGCCAACACCTTGCCCTGATCCAGGCGAACCAAGGGAGGGGGACGAGGATGAGAATGCTTATTTGAAGAAAGGAGTGAAGTTTCTAACTTCGGCTCACATGAAGGTTTGGTTGTCTGACTATGCCATTCGGAACCACAACGTTACACCATGAAGTGTGATAATGAAGATGAAGGATGCCCATGGAAGGTTCGTGCAAGAATGTTAGAAGAAACAGGAGAATGGGTGTTAAGAAGTTGTGTTCCCACTCATAGGTGCAAACCACCAAAGAAACTATTTCGTACGACACACCGTCAGCTCACATCTGGGTACCCCGGATACAAATTTATGAAAGACATAGTTGTTGACCCCACTGTCGAAGTGAGGTTTCACATGAGGACGGTGCAAAAACTATTTAATTATGAATTCAAGTATCGGAAAGCATGGAGGGCCAAGGCAAATGTTATTAGGATGTTGTATGGTGGTTACGAAGAAGCATACAACCAGCTCCCGAGATTGTTGAGAGTTATTGCACGTACGAACCCGAGCATGTATCAGGTGGTCGATGATAACGATGGAATGTTCCACCGTGCCTTCTGGAGTTATGGACAATGTGTGGCAGAATTTAAGCATTGTCATCTGGTCTTGTCTGTAGATGGCACCTTCTTGATCGGTGGATACAAGGGCACACTAATGGTAGCAATGGCGCACTCGTCGAACGACAATGTGTTGCCAGTTGCATTTGCTTTGGTGCCTTCCGAGCACAAAGACAACTGGGAGTGGTTCATGGGTCATGTGAGGCACAAGGTGATTGGTGATATGGAGGTATGCATCATATCGGACTGGCACCATGGCATACTCAAGGCAGTGGACACTGTTATTCCAGGCTTTCCAAAGCTTCACCATCGATGGTGCATGAGGCATTTCGTGGCCAACTTTTACTGGGTAATATTTGCTTTATGAGTAGAAATATTTTCTTTATTTTCTTTATGAGTAGAAATATTATGGTTTAGGGTTAGTTAGTGCTTAGGGTAAACTTCGGTTAGTGATAGGCTTAAGAAAATAATTACCTGGATAGTCACTCCTTCAAATGGAGGATGAGACTCTTCACTTATGTCGAGGTTTCTGCTGAGGCGGCGACAAATCATGAACGCGAATTTATTGAGGAAAATTTGAACTAGTGGGTGGAAACCGTTGATGCGTTGAATGCGGCATGTATATCATTTTCGAACTTCTATTTTCATAAGGACGCTTCTAAAAATTTAATCGGAAAAAAGGAGAGCGAGATCACCAAACTCAAGAAGGTGGGAAAAATTGTAGGCGTGATCTTGCAATGCAAGTTGCATGGTGTGCAACAAGGGAAGAACATGATCAGTTTAACATGGAAACCCATCGCCAAGTCATTGATTGGTTTGTGAGGCAACCTTTTTCGCCGCTACCAAAGCAGGCTTCTCGTTGGGCATGAGTCAAAGAAAGAAATGATGTTCTTTGTTGCAACCCAGGACCTTACGACAAATAAAATGGGTGTTAATTACCATGAGCTTATGTAACCTTTGTCATTTGAAACTACAATGACATGTACCCATTTGCTTAATTTGTTGTCATTTGAACTATTATGACATGTATCTTTATCATTTGAACTCCCTGAAGATCTTGGTATTGTATGTCATATTAAGTAACTTGATGTTCTACATGTCATTGAAAATCTTGGTCTTTTATTACGATATTCTATTGTTTGAACTCCTTGGAGATCATTTGAACTCATTGAACATCTTTTGTTGTGATGTTCTACTGCCCTGTTTGGTTACCCTCTTGAGGCTAGACGCTGGGGTCCATGGCGTTTGGTTGCCCTGTTCAGGACAGACGCGAGGGTCCTTGGCGTCTGGTGCCCCGTAACATATGAAAGTAATTTCATGACATCAAAGCAATTTCATCGCAAGTTCACAAATTAATGATAACATAAAAGTGCACTTCACTTCACTTCATGACAAGTTCATGAATTCAAGATAACATAAGAAGTTCACTACATGACAAGTTCATACAAATTTAACGAGCATACGACAAGTTCTTGTCAACATATGAAGTGGCACTCGAGAACTAAGAAGGACCTTTCATGCTCACTTCCTTCTTCATCTCTTCGTAGCTTTTCCCTTTCTTGTAGGCACTTCCTGTTCCTCTTCCTCTCCCTCTTCCTATCCCTCTTCCTCTGCCTCTTCCTCTTCATCCTCTTATTCGTTACACTCCTCCTCCTCTTTTCTAGTCACCCCTTAGGCAAAAGCTTATGAGGATACTCCGAACTATGAAACAAGGAATTAAAGTTCTTCTTTCTCGGCACATTTGGTGTCTTATATTTGCCTTTCTTCGGCTGCGACGGCTGTGACGGCTGTGGAGCATCAATATCGAACTCATTCTCTTGTTCCTACTCCTCTTGTGTTTGCTCCTCTTCTTGTACGTCCGCATCTGTATCATCATTGTGGAGATGACGACGTCTTGCTCTAGAGGAGCGCCTTGTATCAGTTGTGAACATGTCCACGGACTTAGCATCGTGGCAAGAAAGCATAGGTGCCATCTTCTGGAACCTTGTCCTAAACTTCTGCGACAACACAACAAAATATGTTAGATGCAAATAACTAATCCATTAAGACATGCATTTGTAAATATGGCCACACCTCCATCGCGGTCCTAAGAGTTCTCTCAGACAATCCACCTCCTGGGGGATGACTGAGTGCTACATTGGCATCGTGCACGCACATAAGCAACTCGCTACCCTGCAATTCATTAACACAACAAACATTCATATTTGAAAAAGACAAGGTAATACAAGTTGGTTCTGGTTCATTCAATTACCAATTCGTCATGTATGGGTGTGTAGTCAACTTGACTCCCTTCGGTCTCTTTCATAGCCATGTTGAAGGCATGATAACCTTCTACAGCTAATGGGTCTTCCGACATCAACTCGGACCACTCCTCCTTTGTCCAACCGGGCTTAAGCTTCAACTGGTAATGCTGCCCATACCACACAAGATATTTCTGGTATGTTGAATCATTGTGGGGTCTATTTTCTCACTCCACTAATGTCTCTCTCTGATTCCACATTTCTATCCATTGATGGTGTTTGTTCACCCAATCCGATATATCTTGATTGTTCCTTCGACTGAACCTACAAACAATTCACATTATAAATGATTAGCAAACATATACTTTCACAATGCTAGAATAGAAATGTCAAAGACATTTTGCTCACTCATGCAGCTTTGTGATTGTTTCCTTGCTCTCCTCAATTGGAATACCTTGTCATTTCCCAAATTGCATGGCAACACAGTCTACAAAGTGCCACTCGATAGCGTAAAAGCATATCATTGGACACCTCACCCGCCAAAGAAGATTATCAAGCATGCACATCTCGTTGAGGTTGAACTGGCGATCATTCTCATAAGGCCGCCAAAAAACCTACAATAGGAGGAGCTGAGATGTAAGGTACACATTTCGGTCCTGAGTACATCTGTTTCCCAGTTAGCTGAAATGTTGGTACCTCCTTAGTAGTTAAGGTGTCCAGCTTGTCTGCATAACACTTGTATCGCACATGAGAGCTTCCTATGTAAATAGACACCTGATCCCAACAATATACAATTGTGGGGCGCCGATATGGATCTTGATCATGAAGCCCTTTGCTACTGCGACAACAGACCTTCCCTGACAACGGCGCCAGGAATCCTGCTGCTACGGGCTACGCCTATAGGGACTTCCTTGGCAAATATGCAAAGGATTTCCCCGCGGCCTTGGAGCCTTGCGTTGGTGTTCCCTTGAATAGGAAAGGGTGATGTAGCACAGCGACGGTAAGTATTTCCCTCAGTTTTGAGAACCAAGGTATCGATCCAGTGGGAGGATCGCGTCAAGTCACAAGTACCTGCACAAACACAAAGAGCTTGCACCCAACGCTATGAAGGGGTTGTCAATCCCTTATAGATTGTTTGCAAAGTGAGAACTGAAAGCAAAGAGTAAAAAAGTAAAGTAAAAGTGAAAGTGGAAACGATAGTTGTGAATAGACCCGGGGGCCGTAGTGTTCAGTAGTGGCTTCTCTCATGAAAGCAAGTAGACGGCGGGTGAACGAATTACTGTCGAGCAATTGATAAAACCGCGCAAAGTCATGGCGTTATCTATGGCAATGATCATATCTATAGGCATCACATCCAATACAAGTAGACTGATACTTTCTGCATCTACTACTATTACTCCACACGTCGACCGCTATCCAGCATTCATCTAGTGTATTAAGTCTAAAAGAACGGAGTAACGCCTTAAGCAAGATGACATGATGTAGATGAACAATCTCAAATCTATGATGAAAGCCCATCTTGTTACCCTTGATGGCAACAACACGATGCGTGCCTTGCTGCCCCTTATGTCACTGGGAAAGGTCACCACACGGTATGAACCCAAAACCAAGCACTTCTCCCATTGCAAGAATCATAGATCTAGTTGGCCAAACAAAACCCAAGACTCGGAGAGACTTACAAGGATATCAAATCATGCATATAAGAAATCAGCAAAGACTCAAATATAATTCATAGATAATCTGATCACAAATCCACAATTCATCGGATCTCGACAAACACACCGCCAAAGAGGATTACATCGGATAGATCTCCATGAAGATCATGGAGAACTTTGTATTGAAGATCCAAGAGAGAAGAAGCCATCTAGCTACTAACTACGGACCCGTAGGTCTGAAGTGGACTACTCACGTGTCATTGGAGAGGCGATGATGTTGATGTAGAAGCCCTCCAACTCCAAAGTCCCCTCCGGCAGGGCACCGGGAAGGGTCTCCAGATGAGATCTCGCGGAAACGGAAGCTTGCGGCGGCGGAGAAGTGTTTTCGTGGATGTCTCGATTTTTTCTGGATTTTTAGGGAATTTATAGGCCAAAGAGCTAGGGCTTGTGGGCTCCCTGTGGGGCCCCTACCTTGGCCCTCAAGCCTCCCGATCTTCTTCTGTTCTGGAAAAAAATATTTCGGGGATTTTATTCCGTTTGGACTCGTTCCAAAATCAGATCTGAAAAGAGTCAAAAACACAGAAAAAACAAGAATTGGCACTTGGCACTGAATTAATAAGTTAGTCCCAAAAAAGATATAAAAGGTAAACAAAACACCCAAAGTTGACAAGGTAACAACGTGAAACCATCAAAAATTATAGATACGTTTGAGACGTATCACCCTTCACGCGGATTGGGGTTTGGCTTATCGGGGTTCTTTAACATGGGACGTCCAACCAGAAACCGCTCCCACATCCACACGAAGAGGCTCCACACAAACCCAGACAACGAAGATGTGTCTTTTGTCCTCGTTGATGCCTCGTCCAATTGCATTTAAACATACATGTTAGCAATGTGTGGCGCATGGAGAATGAAAGATAAATGTCTACAGATAGCTATTACGTGACGATACAAGTATGCTAGTGCTGCTAAACCCCATCTATACTGAGTATCCCACTCCGTGAGTAGATCCAAATACATCCAAAGGTCTGAGTCCCCGGTTGCGTCTGTGAAGACTACTTTGGTTAGTAAATACCAAAGATAGGCCCGAGCATACTGCTACACAACCATCTCATTGGCATCCTTAGGGCACGGATTGTTTACTCCTCCGACTTCTTTTAGCCAGGAATGCTTCACTATAGAGCTATCAGCCTTGCGTAGCTGAGGGGGAGGGGCGGAACACCAATTAAATCGCCAACCCAATCTCGCTAGTTAAGGTGCTGACATGACCTGTAACAGCTAAGCCATTGATAGGAAGGCCGCTTATCGTGGCCATGTCCTCTAGGGTCATCGTCATCTCTCCACAGGCAAGGTGAAAAGATTGTGTCTCGGGTCTCCAATGATCCTTAAGTGTGGTGAGTGCCGCATGGTTCACCGGTGGTGTGGGTCGCTTGAATTGCAACACAAAGGGGAGAAGACCCAATCTCGCAATGTACGGATCGTACCGCACGTCGTACGGAAAGTCATTCACACCATGACCCCTCATGCGCATAGCTACTACAGGCTGCAAACAAATTGAGCTTCATATCAGTACAAGAAACACACATGAAAAACACGATTAATGGATAAGTCTCCCTTCTTACCTTCCGATTCTCAATGGCATGAGCACGATGCTCTGTGTTGAACACATTGATTAACCTGTCATACTAAGGGCCATCATCATCCACCATCCTACCCAAAAATCACATCATCATCTTTAAATACATGAACAATATATGCAATATTTCATCATATGAAACATCTATCTAAAGCATTCCTATTGACAAAATATGCAAACACATATTATTTAAGGTACACAAACAAATCTGTTTAACAACCAATTCATCACACAACCATCATATTTCATCATCTCTTTTTGTAAAAAAATGACAACAATATGTCCATCTACATATTGAACAAAATGAAATATAATTGCATACATATTAAATAACACATCATCTACTACATAGAAACCATATATATCATCTAACAACTACACAAAATATGTATGAGCGATTCGGGCATACAAAACAAAATATTTATTTGAAGATTTAGAGTAGGGCACATGCAAATTTACTTAGGACGACATATAAATACCGCATATAGGTAGGTATGGTGGTCTCATATGACGCAACTGGTTTCAAGGGTTTTGGATGCACAAGCAGCCAGTCCGCTTAGTACAAGTGAAGGCTAGCAAAAGACGGGGAAGCGACCAACTAGAGAGCAGTAACGGTCATAATCATGCAGAGCGACAAAGCAACATTGAATCGGGCATGAAAGTGATATAACTATTCTGAAATAAAAAGATCATCAAGGCTTGATAGACTTCTAGTCATAAATATGTGTAAGCATGTGCCAAGTCAATCCAAAAACTCTCTGAAGGGAAATACCACTTCAATATGCCAAACCATGAACAATGCAATGCATGCGGATTATTTCAATAACACATTATGCACTCCAGCTATTTGAGACTAGTCACAAAGAAAACATGAACTACTGGGAAAGCATTGTAAACATAGCATTATGTCGCTACAAGCTGGTCTATAGATCATAAGTAGAGGCATGTGTACAAAAGTAGAAACAAATAGAGTTCATACCAGCTTTCCTTGTTGCATCCCTGCCACCGATCTTCGTCATTATTGCATCGTCACTTGCACGAATGAATGTAGAAAAATATAATCAAGCGCAATTGCAACAATGGGCGTGAGATGAACTCTGCAAACAAAGCAAACTAAAGAGAGAAAGGAAATCTTTTTGGGTTTTCCAAAGGTTAAATGAAAGCAAAAGAAAAGAGAAATCTTTTTGTTGTTTTTGCAAAGAAAGAACAAAGAAGAACAGGCAAAAACTCTGAAAAGATTAAAAAGGAAACCGCGGATGATACAATGAAAGGGGAGAAGGGTACGTACTCCCCCAAGCTTAGGCTTTTGGCCTAAGTTGGGCTTGGCTACTGCGGGCTCCAGGAGCTCCCTCCGGCTCCGGGGTGGTACTGGTAGCTCCAAGAATCGTACGGGGCCTTGGGCGCGTAGACTGATCCCGGTTGTCCTCCCAATAAGAAGTCTCCTCTTCCTCGGGAACAATCCCCTCCATGGGGTTGTGAAACTGCTGCTCGATCACGAACTCGTCCAGCTCAATCGTGGTGACGGACCATCCGTTCTTGCTAGTATAATCAAACAAAACTGGTGCAGGTAGACGGATCTCACGAGTAGTCAACTCGCCAAACCTCATAATATAAACAAGGTTACTAAACTCAGAAGTCCTAGTAACAAACTCATGCCTCTTCATAGCGGTAAGATCAAAGCTTATGAATGGAAAAGGCGCATCATCCGCATGTACAGTGCGCTCGAGATGCTCGACGATAAGTGTGGCATAAATGCCACCAAAGTGAGGCCCTTTGCCGCTATTAGCGACGAGGCGATGAGCAATCAAAGCACCATATTATACGTGTTATCTCCTAAGAGGGCGGCTGACAAGATAACAAGATCTGAAGCCGAAATGTTGCTCTAGTTGTCACGAGCTAACAACCCTCGAGCAATATAGTATGCGAAATGCCTCATGTGCGGAAACAAGATGCTAGAAATCTTCCCCCGGTGAATGTCTTGCGGATCCTTGCTGCAAAGGGAGGGGAATATGGATTTCAGCTCGTAGGGTTGAACTTTCATTGTGGTCGTCTTCCCGACATTCCGCACACCTATAACGTCACAAAATTCTGTCAAAGACATGGTAAAGACATCCTCATATAATCTGAATTCAATCATGGAAGTTTTATCATTATATCTAAACCAATTGACAAAATAATAGGTGAGTTTTGGGTATTGTGGCACACGTCGTGTTACGAGACGTGTCAAACCTGCAGCTGCACAGAGGTTATCAAACTCATCCTTAATACCTGCCGCCGCAAGGAAATCTGTACACGGGTATGTCATGGCACGTGTCGTGTACGTCTCGTGGAGCAACTTCAGTGGCACGATATCATCATTGTAACTTGTCCTCACAGTAGAGGGTGAAGCTGCAACTCTAGTTAGTCTATCGGTAGGCTCGGATCTCTTCTTCCCAAGCCATCCTTTTGCTTTTCCAAACAAACTCATTTCTGGAATTTTTGGTACAACACAAAAAATGAAGGTTTAAGCAAAATGAGTTGGAGCAAACTATTCTACTTGCTTCCCTGATGCATAAACTTGCGTCAAAACTTCATAAATAAATTTCTAAACATGCATGCAAGCTCATATGAACAACACCGAGAACTCCTAAATACTCACAAATAAGACTACCAATCAGAATTCTAATTGGAGAAGTGGAGGAGTCACATACCAAGGAGCAAATGCTCAAATTCTCAATGCAAATGATGGGTTGTAGAGAGAGATCGAAATTTTCCACCAAGAACAACAAGAACTCGAGCTCCAGGAGAAAAATCGGGATTTTTGGAGTGAGAGAGAGAAGGGAAGAAGTACCTGGAAAGGGGACCAGGTGGGCCCAGGCGCCCAGTGGGTGCGGCTAGGGGCCAGGCCGCGCCACCTGGCCGCCTGGACCAGGGGTGACCCCCTGGTTGGCCCAAGGTGCCCTGTGTCTCTTTCTCGATGGAAATTTTTATTATAATTTTTCTGGAATTTTTCTAACAACTTCTCTTTTAAAAAAAATTGAAGTACCGAAAGCTGCAAAACTTCCGGAAAGCTCAAACCAATGGTTAAACGTATGAAGTTTAAAAAACATAAAACTTAACTTTGGTACATCAAGGAGGATGAAAGATAAAGGAAATGAAAATATGACAAGCAACATGTTTGTTAGCAAGGTTGATCAAGTCTTACTACTAAACAGGTTCGAGCAAAAAGTGTCACTTCTCATAAAGCAATCATGGTACCTTTATTTTAATGGATATTGTCCCCACCATAATGGTTTTTTTATTTGTGGTGCACATGTACAGGACAATGCCACTCTCCAACCTTCATGGTCTCAATATTCTCAATAGAATTAAGGCTATGCCTTGTATCAATCTTCTTCAGAAAATATACCGTGTTCTCCTTCTTATTAACATTGAAAGTCACCTTTCCTTTATTGCAATCAATAATAGCACCTGCGGTGTTATGAAAAGGTCTACCAAGAATAATATACATGCTCCCATCCTTAGGCATGTCAAGCACAACAAAGTCAGTAAGGATCAAGCAATTAGCAACTTCAACAGGAACATCCTCACAAATACCAACAGGAACGGTTGTTGACTTATTAGCCATTTGGAGAGAGATATCTGTAGGGATTAGTTTATCTAGATAAAGCCATTTGTAAAGAGAGAAAGGCATAACATTCACTCCTGCACCAAGATCACATAAAGCAGTTCGGACATAATTATTTTTATGGAGCAAGGAATGGTGGGTATACCTGGATCACCAAGCTTCTCAGGAATCTTACCACTTAAAGAGTAATTAGCAAGCATAGTAGATATTGCTTTATTAGGAACTTTTCTTTTATTAGTAACAATATCTTTCATATACCTCGAGTACGGAGGCAACTTAATAGCATCAGTCAAAGGAATTTGAAGAAAAAGAGGTTTCATCCATTCACAAAATTTATTGTGATGCTCTTCTTCTTTGGTTTTGAGAGACTTACCTAGGAAGAGCATTGATTTTTGTACCCATGGTTCTCTTTCCTTCCCATGTCTTCTTTCTACAAAGTCTTCTCTAGTATATCTCTTGCGTTTGTCGGGTGCTTCTTCTTCTTGTACTTCGGGAGGATCATTCTTCTCATTATCTTTATCACGTTCAGCACCATCTTCAGTTTCAGCATCGGAAATAGATATACTATTAGGATCAACAATAGGTTTTTCATCAATTATGGGATTATTGGAGTTGTCAGCTTCCTTGTGTTTCTTCTTCTTCTTCGGGGAGCTGACAACGTCTTCTTCCTGTAATTGAGAATCTTGCTCGATTCTCTTTGGATGCCCCTCCAGATAGAGGGGGTCCTGGGTGTGTGTACCACCTCGGGTCTTTATACCATACGCATGTGTATCAACTTGTTTGGCATTGTTAGCAAGCAAATCTTTTTGCACATTAGAAATTTGTTCAAGCTGAGTTTGAACCATATGAAAATGCTTAACAAGACCTTTAGCATCATTAACAGTTCTACTTAAAACATCAAGCAAACTTTTGATAGCAAGGGAATTATCATGCAACTGGATTTGAATCCTCTCATTAAAGTGATTTTGCTTGAAAATGAAATTATCAAGCTCATCTAAACATTGATCAGGGGGCTTACCATGAGGGATGTCACTTGCATTGAATTCTAAAAGAGAGTGTATCTCTACCATAGGTGGGTGAGTGGTAGGCTCACAGAATTTCTCAATAGGAGGTACATTCTTCACATCTTCAGCTTTAATACCTCTCTCTTTAATAGACTTCTTGGCTTCTTGCATAACTTCGGGGCTCAAGAAAAGCATACCCCTCTTATTTGGTGGTGGAGGTGGTTCAGGAACGGACCAATCATCATGATTCTTAGCTATCTTTCCCATTAGTTCTTCAGCATCATCTGGTGTTCTTTCCCTGAAAACACAACCAACAGAACTATCCAAATAGGTTCTAGATTCATCGATTAGACCAGCATAAAGTATATCAAGCAATTCATTCTTATGGACTCCATGTCCCGGTCTAGCCTTGAGTAAAGTGCAATACCTCCCCCAAGCTTTAGGGAGGTTCTCATCCTGCAACTGTTTAAAGTTATATATTCTTTGTAAAGCAGCATGTTGTTTATGAGTAGGAAAATATTTAGCAACAAAAGATTGAGCTAAATCTTGAGGACTCTTAATGGAACCACATGGTAGTAGAAGGGGTATGCTTTTCTCTTCCAATGGATATTACTCTTTGAAGGAAAATTATTATGTTACTAATGGAACCATGCTTTAGCATCTCCCTTCAAAGAGAAAGGAATATTTACCAATGGGGTAGCGTGTAACAGGAATTTCAATTCCAGACTGCTTCGCAGTCTTAGCAATATGAGACTCAATAAAATAACCAAGTAAACCAGTCTCATCAAGAGTAGTAGAAGCATCATCAAAAGTATCACACATAGTAACGGACTCGATAGAAGTAGCATGTGGTGGTGGTGAAGCAAACTTACTCATAACGGAAGGTGAATCAAGCGTAGCACTAGTGCTAAGAATAATACATTTTCTTGTAGTGGATGGTAAAATCGGAACCTTGGGGTCTCCTTTCTTACCCATAGCGGATAAATCGCAGCAAGCAAAATAACTCCAAGTAGACTTGTAAATAAAGCTATGCTCCCCGGCAACGGCGCCAGAAAATAGTCTTGATAACCCACAAGTGTAGGGGATCGCAACAGTCTTCGCGGGTAAGATAACCCAATTTATTGATTCGACACAAAGGGAGCCAAAGAATATTTATAAGCTTTAACAGTTGAGTTATCAATTCAACCACACCTAAAAGATACTTGCTTGGAAACAAAATATTAGTAGCAGCGGTGATATGGAAGTGATGTTGGCAACGGAAATAACGATGGCAAAGCAACAAAAGTAAAATAGCAAAAGCAAAGCAACTTGTGACCAGCAGGAATAAAACACTGTAGGCTAGGGAGATGGATGGTTGGTCATGGATGAGAAATATCATGTATTTAACTTGGGGCAAGGCACATAGAAAAGTAATGATCATCTAGGCAAATATCAAACATTAGTCATGTATCCCAAGGTAGTCGTGCGTGCTTGCAATAAAAACTTGCACAACATCTTTTGTCCTACCATCCCGCTACCAACGGGGCCAAAAGGAACTTATGGAGATTAAGGTTCTCATGTCAAAGAGCACCGGAACAAAGCATTAACAATCAATGGATACATGGAATCCTCAAACTATAGTCTATCCCCTTTGGTGTCCCAAGTTGTCACCATTGGGATCGCCGGTTCCGGACTATAATAGGCGCATACTACTCATAGATATGATCAAGAACACAAATATATTCATGAAAACATAATGGGTTCAGATCTGAAATCATGGCACTCGGGCCCAAAGTGACAAGCATTAAGAGTAACAAGTAGTAGCAAAGATGATAAACACCATAGTAGATGATAGGAAACATTCCCCCAACAATCCGACGAACTATTACATGATCTAACTCATCCAATCCCTACCATCCCCTTCGCCTACAGCAGGGAATTACTCACACATGAAAGCGGAAGCCATGTAAGGGTGATGGAGTGGCGATGATGATGACGATGGCGATGATTTCCCCTCTTGGGAGGCCAAGGCAGCCTCCAGATTAGCTCTCCCGGAGAAGAACCGAGGGCGACGGCGGCTCCGCGTCGAGAACTGGCAAAACGGCTTTTGTTCTAGAATTTCTCCGTCTCGGGCAAAAATAGTAGCCGAGGTAGGGAACCAGAGGAGGTGGACCCCACCCAGGCGGCATCCCTGCATGGCCAGGGGGCAGGCCGTGCCACCAGGTCGCGTGGAGGCCTAGTGACCCCCTCTGGCCCATCTTCTGCCCAAGGGTTCCTCCTGATGCGTGGATTTTCTCTATTTTTTATTGGAATTTCCCGGGACAGCTAAAAATCCATTTTCATGCACACAAGAGAACCATACAGCCAGCTCTGCTGAAAACAGCGTCAGTCCGGGTTAGTTTCGTTCAAATCATGCAAGAATGAGGCCAAAACAATAGCAAAAGTGTTTGGAAAAGTCGATACGTTTGAGACGTATCACCGGATGGTCAATGATTTATTATTGATGAATCTCGAACGTGATGTTACACATATTCATAGTGTGAGTACCAAAAGATGTAAGGTTGATAATGATAGTCCCACATACTTGATGTTACACATATTCATAGTGTGAGTACCAAAAGATGTAAGGTTGATAATGATAGTCCCACATACTTGTGGCACTGTCGCCTTGGTCATATCGGTGTCAAACGCATGAAGAAACTCCATACAGATGGACTTTTTGGAGTATCTTGATTTTGAATCATTTGACACATGTGAACCGTGCCTCATGGGCAAGATGACCAAGACCCCGTTCTCCGGAACAATGTTGCGAAGGATTGTTGTCTTGAAGCACCACGTGATGATCGGGTGTGATGGATTCTAACGTTCGCGTACAACGGGTGTAAGCCAGATTTACACACGTAAAACACTTAGGTTGACTTGACGAGCCTAGCATGTACAGACATGGCCTCGGAACACGAGAGACCGAAAGTGTTGGAAATATGCCCTAGAGGCAATAATAAAATGGTTATTATCTATTTCCTTGTTCATGATAATCGTCTTTCGTTCATGCTATAATTGTATTAACAGGAAACAGTAATACATGTGTGAATGAATAGATCACAATGTGTCCCTAGCAAGCCTCTAGTTGGCTAGCTCGTTGGTCAATAGATGATCATGGTTTCCTGATCATGGGCATTAGATGTCGTTGATAACGGGATCACATCATTGGGAGAATGATGTGGTGGACAAGACCCAATCCTAAGCCTAGCACTAGATCGTATTGTTCGTATGCTAATGCTTTTCTAATGTCAAGTATCTTTTCCTTCGACCGTGAGATTGTGCAACTCCCGGATACCGTAGGGGTGCTTTGGGTGTATCAAACGTCACAACGTAACTGGGTGACTATAAAGGTGCACTACGGGTACCTCCGAAAGTGTCTGTTGGGTTGGCACGAATCGAGATCGGGATTTGTCACTCCGTGTGACGGAGAGGTATCTCTGGGCCTACTCGGTAGAACATCATCATGAGCTCAATGTGACTAAGGAGTTAGTCACACGATGACGTGCTACGGAACGAGTAAAGAGACTTACCGGTAACGAGATTGAACAAGGTATAGGTATACCGACGATCGAATCTCGGGCAAGTTCTATACCGACAGACAAAGGGAATCGTATACGGGATTGATTGAATCCTTGACATCGTGGTTCATCTGATGAGATCATCGTGGAGCTAGTGGGAGCCACCATGGGTATCCAGACCCCGCTGATGATTATTGGCCAGAGAGGTGTCTCGGTCATGTCTGCCTGTCTCCCGAACCCGTAGGGTCTACACACTTAAGGTTCGATGACGCTAGGGTTATAGGGAATTGTTGTACGAGGTTATCGAAAGTTGTTCGGAGTCCCGGATGAGATCCCGAACGTCACGAGGAGCTCCGGAATGGTCCGGAGGTAAAGATTGATATATAGGACGGATGGTTTCGGACACCGGAAGTGTTTCGGGCATCACCGGTAACGTACCGGGACCACCGGAGGTGGTCCCGGGGGACCACCGAAGGGGGGTGACGACCCCGGGAGGCTAGATGGGCTAAGTGGGGAAGGGAACCAGCCCCTAAGTGGGCTGGTGCGCCCCCCACCCAGCCCATGTGCACCAGAAAAAAGGGGAGAGGGGGGGAACCCTAACTTAGGTGGGCCTTAGGCCCACCAGAGGGGTGCGCCACCCCTTCCTCCCCATCTGGCCGCCACTCCCCCCATCTGGGAGGGCTGCCGCACCCCCTAGGGTGGGAACCCTAGGGGTGGCACCCCCTCTCCCCTTCCCCTATATATATTGGGCACTTTTGGCCTTTGGAGGACACGGTTTTCCCTCTCCCTCGGCGCAGCCCTGCACTTCTTCCTCCTCCTCTCTGCCGGCGCTTGGCGAAGCCCTGCCGGGAGACCTCGTCTCTCCACCAACACCACGCCGTCGTGTTGCTGGTCTTCTTCCCCAACCTCTCCCTCCTCCTTGCTGGATCAAGGTGTGGGAGACGTCACCGGGCTGCACGTGTGTTGAACGCGGAGGTGCCGTTGTTCGGCACTAGATCGGAATCGCTGCGAGTACGACTCCATCAACCGCGTTCTAGCAACGCTTCCGCTTAGCGATCTTCAAAGGTACGAAGATGCTCTTACCCCTCTCTCGTTGCTGGTCTCTCCATAGGAAGATCTGAACATGCGTAGGAAAATTTTGAATTTATGCTACGTTACCCAACAGTGGCATCCGAGCCAGGTTTTCTATGCGTAGATTCCATGCACAAGTAGAACACAAAAGTTGTGGGCGATGGTTTGTCAATTTGCTTGCCATTACTAGTCTTATTCTTTTTCGGCGGTATTGTGGGATGAAGCGGCCCGGACCGACCTTACACGTACACTTACGTGAGACTGGTTCCACCGACAAACATGCACATCGTGCATAAAGGTGGCTAGCGGGTGTCTGTCTCTCCTACTCTAGTCGGATTGGATTTGATGAAAAGGGTCCTTATGAAGGGTAAATAGCTTTGGCATATCATTGCTGTGGCTGTCACGTAGGTAAGAAGGCGTTCTTGCTAGAAACCCAAATCAGCCACGTAAAACTTGCAACAACAATTAGAGGACGTCTAACTTGTTTTTGCAGGGTTTGACATGTGATATGATATGGCCAAAGTTGTGATGTTGCATGTATGATGTATGAGATGATCATGTTATTGTAATAGGTTTCACGACTTGCATGTCGATGAGTATGACAACCGGCAGGAGCCATAGGAGTTGTCTTAATTTATTGTATGAGATGCAACGCCATGTGCTTACTACTTTTACTTCCTTGCTAACGGTTAGCCATAGTAGTAGTGATAGTAGTAGTTGGCGTGACGACTTCACGGAGACACGATGATGGAGATCATGGTGTCACGCCGGTGATGATGATGATCATGCAATGCCTAAAGATGGAGATCGAAAGAGCAAAGATGATAATGGCCATATCATGTCACTATATGATTGCATTGTGATGTTTATCATGTTCTACATCTTATTGCTTAAAACGACGGTAGCGTAATAAGATGATCCCTCCTAAAATTTCGAGAACGTATTCCCCTAAGTGTGCACCGTTGCGAAGGTTCGTTGTCTCGAAGCACCACGTGATGATCGGGTGTGATAGATTCTAACGTTCGCATACAACGGGTGTAAGCCAGATTTACACACGCGAAACACTTAGGTTGACTCGACGAGCTTAGCATGTACAGACATGACCTCGAATACAAGAGACCGAAAGGTCGAACATGAGTCGTATGGTTGAATACGATCAGCATGAAGTTGCTCACCATGGTGACTAGTCCGTCTCACGTGATGATCGGACGCGGGTTAGTCAACATGGATCATGTATCACTTAGATGACTAGAGGGATGTCGATTTAAGTGGGAGTTCATACTTAATTTGATTAAATGAACTTAATTGTCATGAACTTAGTCTAAAAGTTGTCTTTATAAATATTGTAGATGTCCAACGTCAACCTCAACTTCAACGCATTCCTAGAGAAAAACAAGCTGAAAGATGATGGTAGCAACTATGCGGACTGGGTTCGCAACCTGAAGCTCATCCTTGAAGAAGCTAAAAAGGCTTATGTCCTTAATGCGCCGCTAGGTGACCCTCCCGCTCCCGCAGCAGCCCAGGACGTTCTAAACGTCTGGTGATGACTACTCTCTGGTCAGGTGTGGCATGTTATACAGTCTGGAAACGGGGCTCCAAAGACGTTTTGAGCAACACGGGGCATATGAGATGTTCCAAGAGCTGAAGCTAGTTTTTCAAGCTCATGCCCGTGTCGAGAGATATGAAGTCTCCGACAAGTTCTTCAGCTGTAAGATGGAGGAGAACAGTTCTGTCAGTGAGCACATACTCAAAATGTGTGGGTTACACGGTCGTCTGACTTCACTTGGAGTCGAACTTCCGGATGATGCTATCATTGACAGAATCCTCGAGTCTCTCCCACCAAGCTACAAAGGCTTTGTGCTTAACTACAACATGCAAGGGATGGAGAAAACCATTCCCGAGTTGTACTCGATGCTCAAGTCTGCAGAAGTAGAAATCAAGAAGGAGCATCAAGTGTTGATGGTCAACAAGACCACTAGTTTCAAGAAAGGCAGGGGTAAGAAGAACTTCAAGAAAGACGGCAAAGCTGTTGCCGCGCCCGGTAAGCCAGATGCCGGGAAGAAGAAAAAGAACGGACCCAAGCCTGAGACTGAGTGCTTCTACTGCAAGGGAAAAGGTCACTGGAAGCGGAACTGCCCCAAATACTTAGCGGACAAGAAGGCCGGCAACGTTAAAGGTATATGTGATATACATGTTATTTATGTGTACCTTACCAGCGCTCGTAGTAGCTCCTGGGTATTTGATACCGGTGCTGTTGCTCACATTTGCAACTCAAAGCAGGAACTGCGGAATAAGCGGAGACTGGCCAAGGACGAGGTGACGATGCGTGTCGGGAATGGTTCAAAGGTCGATGTGATCGCCGTCGGCACGCTACCTCTACATCTACCATCGGGATTAGTTTTAAACCTTAATAATTGTTATTTAGTACCAGCTTTAAGCATGAACATTGTATCAGGGTCTTGCTTAATGCGAGACGGCTACTCATTTAAGTCAGAGAATAATGGTTGTTCTATTTATATGAGTGATATGTTTTATGGTCATGTTCCACTGGTGAATGGTTTATTCTTAATGAATCTCGATCGTGATGTTACACATATTCATAGTATGAGTACCAAAAGATGCAAAGTTGATAATGATAGTCCCACATACTTGTGGCACTGCCGCCTTGGTCATGTCGGCGTTAAGCGCATGAAGAAGCTCCATACTGATGGATTGCTAGAGTCTCTTGACTTTGAATCATTTGACACATGCGAACCGTGCCTCATGGGCAAGATGACTAAGACTCCATTCTCAGGAATAATGGAGAGAGCCACCGACTTATTGGAAATAATACATACTGATGTGTGTGGTCCAATGAACGTTGAAGCTCGCGGTGGTTATCGTTATGTTCTCACTCTCACCGATGATTTGAGTAGGTATGGGTATATCTACTTGATGAAGCACAAATCTGAGACGTTTGAAAAGTTCAAGGAATTTCAGAGTGAGGTTGAGAATCAACGTGACAGAAAAATTAAATGTCTACGATCTGATCGTGGAGGAGAATATTTGAGTCACGAGTTTGGCACACACCTAAGAAAGTGTGGAATCGTTTCACAACTAACGCCGCCTGGCACACCGCAGCGCAACGGAGTGTCTGAACATCGTAATCGCACTTTATTAGATATGGTACGATCTATGATGTCTCTCACCGACTTACCGCTATCATTTTGGGGATACGCATTAGAAACTGCAGCATTCACTTTAAATAGGGCACCGTCTAAATCCGTTGAGACGACACCGTATGAACTGTGGTTTGGCAAGAAACCTAAGTTGTCGTTTCTCAAAGTTTGGGGCTGCGATGCTTATGTGAAGAAACTTCAACCAGAAAAGCTCGAACCCAAAGCGGAGAAATGCGTATTCATAGGATACCCTAAGGAAACTATTGGGTATACCTTCTATCTTAGATCCGAAGGTAAAACCTTTGTTGCCAAAAACGGATCCTTTCTAGAGAAAGAGTTTCTCTCGAAAGAAGTAAGTGGGAGGAAGGTAGAACTTGATGAGGTAATTACACCCCCTCTCGAACAGGAAAGTAGCGCAATGCAAGAAGTTGTTCCTGTGGTGCCTACACCGACTGAAGAGGAAGTTAATGATGATGATCATGAAGCTTCGGATCAAGTTACTGCTGAACCACGAAGGTCCACAAGGGTACGCTCCGCACCAGAGTGGTATGGCAACCCTGTGATGGAAATCATGTTGTTAGACAACGGTGAACCTTCGAACTATGAAGAAGCGATGGCGGGCCCGGATTCCAACAAATGGCTTGAGGCCATGAAATCCGAGATAGGATCCATGTATGAGAACAAAGTATGGACTTTGGTGGACTTGCCCGATGACCGGCGAGCCATAGAAAATAAATGGATCTTCAAGAAGAAGACTGATGCAAACGGTAATGTAACCGTTTACAAAGCTCGACTTGTCGCAAAGGGTTTTCGACAAATTCAAGGAGTTGACTACGAAGAGACTTTCTCTCCCGTAGCGAAGCTGAAATCAGTCCGAATCATGTTAGCAATTGCCACCTTTTATGATTATGAGATTTGGCAAATGGACGTCAAAACAGCGTTCCTTAACGGGAACCTTAAGGAAGAGTTGTATATGATGCAACCAGAAGGTTTTGTCGACCCTAAGGGTGCTAACAAAGTGTGCAAGCTCCAGCGCTCCATCTATGGGCTGGCGCAAGCATCTCGGAGTTGGAACATTCGCTTTAATGAGGTGATTAAAGCGTTTGGTTTCATACAGGTTTACGGAGAAGCCTGTTTGTACAAGAAAGTGAGTGGGAGCTCTGTAGCTTTCCTCGTACTATATGTGGATGACATATTATTGATGGGGAATGATATAGAGATGTTGGAGAGCATAAAGGCCTATTTGAACAAGAGTTTTTCAATGAAGGACCTTGGAGAAGCTGCATACATATTAGGCATCAAGATCTATAGAGATAGATCGAGACGCCTCATAGGTCTTTCGCAAAGTACATACCTTGACAAGATACTGAAGAAGTTCAATATGGAAAACTCAAAGAAAGGGTTCTTGCCAGTTTTGCAAGGTATGAGATTGAGTAAGACTCAGTCGCCGACCACGGCAGCAGATAGAGAGAAGATGAGATCTGTCCCCTACGCTTCAGCCGTGGGCTCTCTAATGTATGCCATGCTGTGTACCAGACCTGATATAAACCTTGCGATAAGCTTGGTAGGGAGGTACCAAAGTAATCCCGGTGCGGAACACTGGACAGCGGTCAAGAATATCCTTAAGTACCTGAAAAGGACTAAGGAAATGTTTCTCGTTTATGGAGGTGACGAAGAGCTCGTCTTAAAGGGTTACGTTGATGCTAGCTTCGACACAGATCCGGATGACTCTAAGTCACAAACCGGATACGTATATGTGTTGAATGGTGGGGCAGTGAGCTGGTGCAGCAGCAAGCAAGAAGTCGTGGCAGCATCTACATGTGAAGCGGAGTACATAGCTGCTTCAGAAGCGGCTCATGAAGGAATTTGGATGAAGGAGCTCATCACCGACCTTGGAGTGGTTCCAAGCGCGTCGGGTCCTATGACACTCTTCTGTGATAACACTGGAGCCATTGCCATAGCCAAGGAGCCCAGGTTTCACCGGAAGACGAAGCACATCAAGCGCCGCTACAACTCCATCCAGGACCATGTCCAGAGTGGAGTGATAGATATTTGTAAAGTACACACGGATCTGAATATTGCAGACCCCTTGACTAAACCTCTTCCACGAGCAAAACATGATCAGCACCATAATGCTATGGGCATTCGATACATCACAATGTAACTAGATTATTGACTCTAGTGCAAGTGGGAGACTGTTGGAAATAGGACCTAGAGGCAATAATAAAATGGTTATTATCATATTTCCTTGTTCATGATAATCGTCTTTCGTTCATGCTATAATTGTATTAACAGGAAACAGTAATACATGTGTGAATGAATAGATCACAATGTGTCCCTAGCAAGCCTCTAGTTGGCTAGCTCGTTGGTCAATAGATGATCATGGTTTCCTGATCATGGGCATTAGATGTCGTTGATAACGGGATCACATCATTGGGAGAATGATGTGGTGGACAAGACCCAATCCTAAGCCTAGCACTAGATCGTATTGTTCGTATGCTAATGCTTTTCTAATGTCAAGTATCTTTTCCTTCGACCGTGAGATTGTGCAACTCCCGGATACCGTAGGGGTGCTTTGGGTGTATCAAACGTCACAACATAACTGGGTGACTATAAAGGTGCACTACGGGTACCTCCGAAAGTGTCTGTTGGGTTGGCACGAATCGAGATCGGGATTTGTCACTCCGTGTGACGGAGAGGTATCTCTGGGCCCACTCGGTAGAACATCATCATGAGCTTAATGTGACTAAGGAGTTAGTCACACGATGACGTGCTACGGAACGAGTAAAGAGACTTACCGGTAACGAGATTGAACAAGGTATAGGTATACCGACGATCGAATCTCGGGCAAGTTCTATACCGACAGACAAAGGGAATCGTATACGGGATTGATTGAATCCTTGACATCGTGGTTCATCCGATGAGATCATCGTGGAGCTAGTGGGAGCCACCATGGGTATCCAGACCCCGCTGATGGTTATTGGCCAGAGAGGTGTCTCGGTCATGTCTGCCTGTCTCCCGAACCCGTAGGGTCTACACACTTAAGGTTCGATGACGCTAGGGTTATAGGGAATTGTTGTACGAGGTTATCGAAAGTTGTTCGGAGTCCCGGATGAGATCTCGGACGTCACGAGGAGCTCCGGAATGGTCCGGAGGTAAAGATTGATATATAGGACGGATGGTTTCGGACACCGGAAGTGTTTCGGGCATCACCGGTAACGTACCGGAACCACCGGGACCACCGGAGGTGGTCCCGGGGGACCACCGAAGGGGGGTGACGACCCCGGGAGGCTAGATGGGCTAAGTGGGGAAGGGAACCAGCCCCTAAGTGGGCTGGTGCGCCCCCCACCCAGCCCATGTGCACCAGAAAAAAGGGGAGAGGGGGGAACCCTAACTTAGGTGGGCCTTAGGCCCACCAGAGGGGTGTGCCACCCCTTCCTCCCCATCTGGCCGCCACTCCCCCCATCTGGGAGGGCTGCTGCACCCCCTAGGGTGGGAACCCTAGGGGTGGCACCCCCTCTCCCCTTCCCCTATATGTAGTGGGCACTTTTGGCCTTTGGAGGACACGGTTTTCCCTCTCCCTCGGCGCAGCCCTGCACTTCTTCCTCCTCCTCTCTGCCGGCGCTTGGCGAAGCCCTGCCGGGAGACCTTGTCGCTCCACCAACACCACGCCGTCGTGTTGCTGGTCTTCTTCCCCAACCTCTCCCTCCTCCTTGCTGGATCAAGGTGCGGGAGACGTCACCGGGCTGCACGTGTGTTGAACGCGGAGGTGCCGTTGTTCGGCACTAGATCGGAATCGCTGCGAATACGACTCCATCAACCGCGTTCTAGCAACGCTTCCGCTTAGCGATCTTCAAAGGTACGAAGATGCTCTTACCCCTCTCTCGTTGCTGGTCTCTCCATAGGAAGATCTGAACATGCGTAGGAAAATTTTGAATTTATGCTACGTTACCCAACAGAAAGGTCTAACATGAGTCATATAGATATATGATCAACATGGAGATGTTCACCATTGATGGCTAGTCCGTCTCACGTGATGATCGGACACGGGCTAGTCGATGTGGATCATGTATTACTTGGATGACTAGAGGGATGTCTATCTAAGTGGGAGTTCATTAAATAATTTGATTAGATGAACTACTACGATCACATGATTTTATTAGAGGGATGACTAGTGGGAGTTCACTGAATTACTACTATGATCCCCAACATGAGGAATACCACTTAGTATTGATATTTCAAGATTATCTAGTCTCTATGTTGTATGTCTTACTCATGAGAAATTCAAATTCTAAATGGTCCATTAATTATCTCTTGTTGGTTTTCATTTGCCACTTGTTAATAATGTTGGGTTATCACATTATGGGGGAGTAATATGATATGTGCATATTACAAGCCTAGAAAATGTGTACATTTGAGGTATTGCCACTTAGTGTTGATATTGTAAATTATCTTGTTCCTAGGTGGCATGTTAGCTCTACAAGTGTCATTTGCTTGTATTCTAGGAGTGAATATAATGTTGGATATATTTGAAATCTACCAATGGGAATTATTTCTAAATACTTCTTGTCATTTGAAAATTGGTATTCCCTTCATGTGGTAGAAATTGCTAATCATCTTTACATAGGATTTTGCGTGTCGGTTGTCTTCCTTGCCTCTTGTGGGTCGTTTTGAACATGTCTAGTGTTTCTATAGATATAGAGAAAGTGATTATCCCATATTGTGGATTTTGTATTCAAATTCAAAGTCTATATAATGCACATCTCTTGGGGGGGCTATCATGTTTTCTTTAGAACACTCTCCTTATGTGTTTATCATAAAATCTTTTGATCCCCATCAAGTGTGTGTTGGTGGGAGGCAAATCCTTTTTCTTTATGGTGCTTTGTGCCATCATGAAATTTGTCGAGGGTTTGGTTTGTTTGGAACCTAGCTCTCTTTTGGGAACTTGATACCTCTTGTTTTTTTTTGCCTTCAATTAGTATATTATTTCATTTTATTTGGAATGTGTCAATGAATATCACATTCATTGATGTATCTTTTAATTGGTATCCTTCAAGTGATAATTTTTCGTTTGGTATTTTATTCTCACTTGATACCTTGTCTTTTGGTATCTTATCAACTATGTGTTGATTTGATTCTTGAAAGCCTTGAGCATGCATATTTACTATATGTGCCTTCTTTGGCATGTTTTCTTTCTTTGACCCAATATATAGGGGAAAGTCCACCATGTCATAAATTGGCTAAAGTGTGCATGAAATTCATTTTCATATCCATATGCACATATTTATGTGCAGTTATTCCTATGTATTGTTGGTTGTCTAACTCTTTGGCCCCAATTAGTTTGGGCACTATTTTGTTTGTGTTGTTATTCTAGGAACAATTGGAGATGCATTGAATGCTCGGCTCACTTACAAGGAAGGTGTTGAAACCATGTGCTTATTGGAGCCAAGTTAGGATGATCTACGAACAATTATCTACTACATCAATCAATGCTATCTCGGTAACAAGTATCTACTTCATGCATACATTTATTGCATTCAACCTTATGTAGATTGCATCATGGCATGAATTTATTGATTTGTTCTTGTGGTACTTGTTTCCTTTCTCAAAGCATCCCAACAATGATGTCTTATTTCTTGTTGTGATGTCTTTGATGTTCGTGAGTTGTAAGTTCATTTATGTACAATAAGAAAATATTAGGCCATGTGATATGCTTACAAGCAAAGATCTTATTGGTATATATCTATGACTTCCTTTTGGATATCTTGTTCGTTCCTTCTTGTAACTATTTTGTGTGTGCGTCCTTGTTTGTGGATATATATCATCATGATTGTATTCTACCTAGAATCTTTTACACATGAGAGAAGTTACATCTCTAGTGATATCCTCTTTTCGTTCACTTCCACCATTGCATTCCCTTCTATTTTCCTGGTGGTTTCGTGAAAGGATTTTGTCTTGAGTGCGGATATCATATATTTGCATCTTGATGCACTCATTGTTGATGAAGATTATTTTTCCTCATGCTTGTATTGACTAGGGTTTGCCATTTCGATTGGTATCCCTCCTCTTGACAAGGCTATTATTTCCTATCTTCACCATGGGTTGTCACAAGCGTTGGTTCTTAATTTGTTTATTAGTAAGCTTGTGAACCCATTTTCTAGTAGTGTGTGTGTGGGAAGGATATGTCTTGCACTTTGTACCTCATTTCATCAAGACTATGTTGATGCTTAATGCTCTTCCCTATGTTAGTCTTCTTAAAGTGCTTTGCCATGACTCGCACACATCATTTTGGTTGAGCCTATTCTTAAGTTGCCTATTTTACATGTTGCTCAACCATATGTTTGGTGCAAGTGTCATCTTATTGTCTTATCTATTTTTCTTGCACTTGTTGAGTGTTTCTATTGATTTTGGAGGAGGAATGAAACTAATTTGTGCACTTGTATCCAAATACAAAAATTCTTATTAGTGTACAAATCATGGGGAGCTTCTCTAGTTTCGATAAAACACTCCATTGCCCATATCATAATATCTTTTATTCATGTGGTTTGAAGGATCGTGTGATTGTTTGTTCCAATTGGTATATTTTGATTGCTTGATTCTCTCTTTTGTATGTCTTTGTGCCATACGATCCCTTTTTTGCAATCTTTGGGTCCTCTATATAGTTCGTTTTCCTCCAACTACTTATCATTGTATATGTGTATTTCTTTACACTCATTTGTTGAGAAGTACAAACTTATTGGAGGACCACCTATTATATTGGCTTTCTACTCTTTTCGTCCATTTTGGCAATCGATGCCAATGGGGGAGAAGTTTAGATAGTTTAGTTTGGAGATGTTCAAAGAGTTCTGCTTTTGATTCTTAAGCATTTTCATCTCATACCCATGCATTATTGCTCTGCGTGTGTGTGCTTCGTTATGTTTATTCCCTTATATAAACTCTCTTGAAAGTGATTGTCATCCATTACCAAAATGGGGGAGATTGTTAGAGCATATTTCTCCATATGTGGTTTTGGTAATTGATGACAATCCCTATGGACTAATGGTTGCCTTGAGTTATGTTTGAAGGATTTGTCCATAGTCACTTCTTGAAGTCCATTTGTTGGTTTCAAGGAGTTTATATGATGACCAAGGTGGTATTCAAAGTTTTATTCAAAGAATGGTCATAAATACACAAGCTTGATCAAGGCTAAGTTAAGAGTTAATCAAGTTGATCAACACACAAAGCGTACAAGATGTACCGCGAGGGATCAAGTGATCCCATTGTATGGTAAGCATTTTCCATTACGCTTTGTTTACTAACCCATGCTCTTCGTGAGAGTTCTGTGTGGGGTTAGGTGTGTTTCCATGGGCTTGAGTCAAGAAGAAGATCTCATACAACCCATGTAGGATGACATCAAGTGGTGATCATCATCAAGATTGCGGTGTGCAAGTTCAAGTGGAGCATCATGAAGATATCATGCTTGAAGTTTGTCGTCCATTTTGGTGGCAATGGACTTGTGAAGATGTACTAAAGAGTGGCTCGCCCATAGTGAGTATGGGGAGCAATCAACTAGTCTTCATTGAGCCAACGCAAACAAGAAAGGTGGTCCATCTTGAGGAAGTCAAGATCGTCATCATCTAGATCAAGTGGACTATGTGCAATGTATAGGTTTTCACTTGATAGGTTTTCTATTTTACTAGTCTCACGGTGGTAGCTGGGAGACTGGGTTATAGGATAGATTGTCATATTGTCAAGGGGGCTCTCAAGTGAGTAGCTTGATCGTATTGTTCGTTCAGAGCTCAAACCATTTGCATCCTTGCATCATCTTTCTTGGTTCTTGTTTGGTGTTTCTCTTTGTGAGTTTTAGAGCTTATGGTCATCTTTATGACAAGTTTGAGTTCACCGAAACAGAGTCCATATGCATCTTCTATGATGTTTTCGATGTTGGAGTTTTTGACGGTTCTTCGCTCATAAAGGTTTCACATCTCTATATCATTGGCATTTTTATACTACCTCTTCTTAAGATGTTCCTTTTGGTGTTGGATAGCTCTTGTTGTCCTGAATCTAATAAGCTTGAGTTTGCTCAATCCGGAGCTCGTATGCGAAAGTTATGGCACTTCTCGTATTCATGCTTTTCATCCTGAAAAGGTCCAAGAGGTAGTACCGCTCAGGTCAGCGGTATTACGGCTCTCAGGCGGTAGTACCCTCACCAGTGCCGTCGCCTCGGGGTATCGACACTTTTCGTGTCGGGCTGAGCGGTTTCTGGAGCGGTAGTTCTAAGAGGTAGTACCTCTCAAGTGGCATTACCTGTCCACGAGCAGTACTGCCTTTGATAAGAGGTACTACCCCTCTCCCGAGCGGTACTACATCTCAAACGGTACTACCTCTCCCCCGAGCGGTACTACCTCTCATAAGAGGCACTACATCTCGCCGAGCGGTACTACCTCTCAAGAGGTACTACCTCTCCCCCGAGCGGTACTACCTCTGTAGCAGAACTTCACTCGTGTTTTTCTGTCTCGTTGGGAAGTTTTGACCGTGCTAAGCTGTAGTACCTCTCCCTCAAGTGGTAGTACCACTTAAGCACGACTTGTGGGCTTAACGGCTGGATTCGGGGGAGCCTATTTAAGGGGACCTTGTTACACAATGGTCCCTATGCTGTGAGCTCATGTTTGCCCCCCCCCCCATTGTTGACCTTCTTCAAGCTTGCTAACTCTCAATCCCTCCAATGATTCTTGCTAGTTCGTGAGGGAAAAGGGAGAGGATATCTAGATCCACATTTCCACCAATCACTTTCTCCTCTATGTGAGGGGAACCCCTTGTATCTAGATCTAGGAGTTCTTCGTGTTCTTCGTTCTTCCTCTCATTTTCTTCCATAGCATTAGTAGTTGTGGAGGATTTGGGGGAGAAGGACCTAGGCACTCCTTGTGCCCTTCGCATTGCATTTGGTGCATAGGTTTGAGTTCTCCACGGTGATACGTGGAAGTGAAGTTTGAGAAGCTTATTACTCTTGGGTGCTTGGTACCCTAGATCTTGTTCTTCTTGGGTGCTTTGGCATCCTAGAAGCTTGGTGGTGCCTGAGAGATCAATCATTGTGGTGTAAAGCTTCGGGCAAGCTTCGGGGTCTCCAATTAGGTTGTGGAGATTGCCCCAAGGATTTGAGGTCATCTCAGAGCCACAATCCATTTTGGTGAAGCTTCGTGGTGGTGTTGGGAGCCTCCAATTAAGTTGTGAAGATTGCCCCAACCTTGGTTGTACGGGTTCGGTGACCACCCTCAAGGGTCCCTTAGTGGAATCACGGCATCTTGCATTGTGAAAACGCGTGAGGAGATCATGGTGGCCTTAATGGATCCTTGGGGAGCATTATGACTCCACACCGCTCCAAACGGAGATTAGCATCCGCAAGGGTGTGAACTTTGGGATACATCGTCGTCTCAGCGTGCCTCGATTATCTCTTACCCGAGCCCTTTACTTATGCACTTTGCTTTGTGATAGCTATATTGTTTCTTGTTATATATCTTGCTATCACTTAGTTGTTTATATTGCTTAGCATAAGTTGTTGGTGCACATATGTGAGCCTAGTTGTTTTAGGTTTTGTGCTTGACTAATTAAACGTTAGTTTCATTCCGCATTTGTTCAAGCCTAAACCATAATTATTTTAACTGGTATACATATATTCGCTAGGTTGAACCTACTACAACGCACCTCTCTCACCGAAGAAATATCAATCTAGTTGACAAAACTATTTCAAAAGATCAGAGAGAATTACGAAGCTATCACAATCATGCACATAAGAATCGTATTAGTATTCATAGAAGACTCAAATATTTATCATGAATAATCTAAACATAAACCCACAATTTATAGGATCCCAACAAACGCACTGCACAAAAGGATTACATCATATGGATCAAAGAGAAGATGTGATGATCATGAGGGCAGTAGCTATAGACCCATAGGTGTGTGGCAAACTACTCACACATCATCATCAGGGCAACAAGGTTGATGAAGAGGCCCTCCGTGATCGATCCCCGCTCCGACAGGGTGCCAAAACAGAGCTCCAAATGGCCTCCCGTCGAAACAGAGACTTGCGACGGCGTAAAAAATGTTTAAGGACTACCTTTAGGGTTTTTAGGATGTATGAGAATTTATAAACCAAAGAACGGAGTTGGGAGGGCCTTGAGGGGCCTACAAGCCATTTGGACGCCCCCCCCCCCCCCGCCAGGCTGCACCGTGTTGGCTTGTGGGGCCCTCAGGTGGCCCCTAGCCTTCTTCTAATTCTCGTTGGTCTTCTTTTGGTCCAGAAAAAATCTCCAAAAAGTTTTAGTTCAATTGAACTTCATTTGGTATGAAAAACCTGAAAAGTGAAAAACATGCACAAAACAACAAGTGGCACTAGGCACTGGGTCAATAGGTTAGTGCTCAAAAAATATAAATTGGTAAATGAATACCCAAAAAGTATCCTAGAATGATAATATATTGGCATGGAACAATCAAAAATTATAGATACGTTTGAGACGTATCAATATGATACGCTCTATCGCACATAAACCACCCTATATGTTCCTCAAAACAGCCATCATACCTACCTATCATGACATTTCAATAGTCATTCTGAGATATATTGACATGCAAGTTTTGTCGTTCCATCACATGAATTGGGTGTTCATCATCATATTGATTTGCATGATCATGTAGCTCACATAGTGTTTGTGGGAAACCACCGTTCATAATTACCTACATGTTATATTAAATCATTACACATCCTGGTACAGTGTGATACGTATCCAACATATAAATAATTAATAAAGTATTCATGCCAGATTTACCTATGTTTACAATACTTTTATATGATTTTGATGCACTATATATGATTTGATTGGAACTAACCTGGACTGACAATGTTTTCAACAGAATTATCATGGTGTTGTTTTTGTGTAGAAAATAAAAGTTCTCGGAATGCCCGAAACTTTTTGACAATTTTTCTGGAAGAAATAAGAAATATTGGAGCGAATAACCACCGGAGGGGGCACATGGTGCCCCCAAGCCAACGGGACATGGCCACCCCCCCTCGGCGTGCCCTGATGGCTTGGGACCACCTCGTGGCACCGTTTGACGTGATTCCGATGCTGAAAAATCCTATATACTGTGAAACCATGAGAAGTTAACCTAGAATTTCAGCTTCGTTGCCGCAAGCCTCTGTGCAAAAGAAAACTGATCCGGAGTCGTGTTCCGACACCCTGCCGGAGGGGGCAATCATCACCGGAGGCCATCTTCATCATCCCAGCGGTCTTCATGTCGAAGAGGGAGTAATTCACCCTCGGGGCTGAGGGTATGTACCAGTAGCTATGTGTTTGATCTCTCTCTCTCTCTCTCTCTCTCTCTCTCTCTCGTCTTCTTGGGATGTCACAATTTTGATATATAACGGGCTTTGTTAATATAGTTGGATCATATGGTGTTTGTCCCTTGCTATCTTTATGTGATGAATTGAATATTTCTCTTTGAGATTCTGTTATGCCGGATTGAATATTGGATTTGAGATCACTTGATATATGTCTTGCATGTGGATACCCATGGTGACAATGGGGTGTTCGATTGATTCTCTTGATGTATGTTTTGGTACTCAACTTGCGGATTCCTGTGGTGACAAATGGGTAATCTATGCATATGGGTTGATACATGTTCTTATCCTACTTTCTATGATAGAAATATCGGGGTACTCTTTGAAGTTCTTTGTGTTGGGTTTAATATGATGAATGTGAAATTGCTTGATGCATGTGTAACAATTAATCCACGGATACTTGAGGTGACATTGCAGTATCTAGGTGACATTGGTTTTTTTATGTGTATCATAGGTGTGATTCTAGTATGAACTCTAGGGTTGTTTGTAACACTTATAGGAATAACTCAATAGGTTGATTGGAAAGAATAGCTTTGAGGTGGTTCTACTACCTACAACAATTTCATCTTATGTTTTTCGCTACTTATGAACTTTGGAGTGATTCTTGGTCGCATGTTGAGGGATGATCATATGATTCTATTATGTTAGCATTGTTGAGAGATTGCACTAGTGAAAGTATGAACCCTAGGCCTTATTTCCAAGCATCGCAACATCGTTTATGCTCACTTTTACTATTTGTTACCATGCTGTTTTTTATATTTTCAGATTACAAAAATCTATTTCTACTATCCATACTACACTTGTATCACCATCTCTTCGCTAAACTAGTGCACCTATACAATTTGCCATTGTATTGGGTGTGTTGGGTACACAAGAGATTTCTTGTATTTGATTGTAGGGTTGTTTGGAAACCATCTTCATCCTACACCTCCCATGGATTGATAAACCTTAGGTCATCCACTTGAGGGAAACTCATTGTTGTCCTACAAAACTCTCACTTGGAGTCCCAACAACATCTACAAGAATAAAGGTGCTTAGTATACATCACATTGCGAGTGGCATTCATATAGAGTCATCTTGCATAGTTTTTCATATCGAGTTGTAAGTAAATAAAAGTGTGATGATTGTCATTATTAGAGCACTGTCCCAATGAGGACAGGATGATCAAGACTATGATTCTCCCACAAGTCGGGATGAGACTTCGGACAAAAAATAGAAATAAAATAAATAAAAAAGATATGGTGGAGGCAGAAAAAGAGAAAACTCCACCATGAAAAAAGAGAGAAAAAAAGAAGAAGAAAAATGAAAATGAGAGAAAAGAGAGAAAGGGCAGTGTTACTATGTTTTTCCCACACTTGTGCTTAGATGGAGCACCATGTTCTTCATATAGAGAGTCTCCTCAGTTTTCATTTTCATATGCTAGTAGGAAAAAAATTGTTATATAACTTGGCTTGTATATTCCGATGACGAGCTTCCTCAAATGTGTGAGGTCTTCATGAGCATGCAAGTTGGATGCACGCCCACTTAGCTTCATTTGAGTGTTCATACACTTATAGCTCTAGTGCATTCATTGCATGGAAATTCCTATTCCTCGCATTGATATCGATTGATGGTCATCTCCGTAGCCCGTTGATCCACCTAGTTGATGCAAGACTTTATTTCCACTTTGACCCATATGTTATATCCATGGTTAACACTCATGTATTGAGTGGAGTTGAAAATGCTGAAGCACGTTAGAAGTATGATCCAATTGCCTGACTTGACACCGAGGTGCTCATGATTATGCTTATGCGGTGAAGATGGAGTCATGCCACAGATGAAAAAATGAGTAGGGAATAACATTCTTTAAGGATCGTATATTTTGAATATGAATGATTATTCTTCTTATGTTTATGGATATTATTTTGTTGATGTCAATTAGCTCATCGTTTCTCAAAGATCATACCTAAAAGAGAATACATGTTAGGTAGCATGTCGCATCAAAAATTTCATTTTTATCATTTACCTACTCGAGGACGAGCAGGAATTAAGCTTGGGGATGCTGATACGTCTCCAACGTATCGATATTTTTTATTGTTCCATGCTACTATATTATCAATCTTGGATACTCTATATGCAATAATATGCTATTTTATATCATTTTTCGGGACTAACCTATTAACCCAGTGCCTAGTGCCTTGTTTTTGGTTTTCGAGGAAATCGATACCAAATGAAATCCAAATGCTACAAAACTTTTTGACAATTTTTTCTGGAGAAGAGAGACTCTAGGAGCTTCGGGAGAAGGTCGGGTGAGAAGCAAGGAGATGACAAGGCAACAAGGCATGCCTAGAGGCGCGTCATGTTGCCTTGTGGTCCCCATGTGGCTCCGTCTGACCTATTTCCACCTTCATAAATTCTCTAAAATCGGGTCACCAACAAAGAGCCACGAAAAACCCGTTTTTCGCCGCCGCAAGTCTCTGTTCCGCTGTGATCCCGTGTGGAGACCTTTTCCGGTGCCCTGTCGGAGGGGGAATTGATCACGGAGGCCATCTACATCAACCTTGTTGCCTCCATGATGATGTGTAGTCCATCGCACACCTACGGTTCCATAGCTAGCACCTAGATGGCTTCTTCTCTCTCTATGATCTTCAATAAAATGTTCACCGTGATTCCCGCGGTGATCTATTCAATGTAATCCTCTTTTGAAGTGTGTTTTTTGGGATTCGATCAATTGTGGGTTTATGATCAGATCATTCATTGAAATTAATTGAGTCTCCTCTGAATTCCATTATGCATGATTTTGTAGCTTTGTATTTCTCTCTGATCTATCTGTTTGGTTTGGCTGACTAGATTGATTTATCTTCAATGGGAGTGGTGTGTTGTAGTGGGTTCAATCTTGCGGTGCTTTATATCCCAGTGACAAAAGGGGACAAGAAACGTATTTGTATTGTTGCTACTAAGGATAAAACGACGGGTTCTAAACATATTGTTTGTCTTACTTTATCTACATCATGTCATCTTGCTCCAAGCATTACTCTGTTTGTCATGAACTTAATACCTAGAGAGGCAAGCATAAAAGCGTTCTCGAAGTGGAGTAATAGTGGTAGATGCAGGATCGTTTCGGTCTACTTGTTTATGGATGTGATGCCTATATACACATAACCATTACCGTGAATAACATGTCGTAACTATGCACTATTCTGTCAATTGTCAAACAGTAATTTCTTTATCCACCGTGTGCTATGTTCGAGAGAGAAGCCTCTAGCGAAAAATATGGCCCCGGGTCTATATGGTCCTATTGTTAAAACACAATTTACCTTGTTGCACTTTATTTACTTTTGTTATTTATATCATCTATCTATCTATCAGAATTAATCCTTGCAAGTAATGAGTTCAAGGGGCTCGACAACCCTCTTGCCCGCGTTGGGTGCAAATGTTTGGTTTTGTGTGTGTACGTGCTGACGACGAGAGTTTGCTTAGTTCTTTTATTGGTTCGATAACCTCGGTTCTCTCTGAGGGAAATACTTATCTCGGCTATGCTCCATCTCCCTTCCTCTTCGGGGAAAAACCTAACGCAGTTTACAAGTAGCATGGCCTCGGCACGGGTGATGGTGGTGGCCTCAGCATGGGTGGTGGTGGTGGCCTCGGCAATGTTAGTGGTGGCCTCGGCATGGGTGGTGGTGGTGGCCTCGGCACGGGTAGTGGTGGTGGTGGCTTCGGCAATGATGGTGGCCTCAGCAATGATGGTGGTGGTGGTGCCTTCGGCATTGGTGGTTTTGACATGGGTGGTGGTGCTTCGGCAAGCCGTGTCAATGGTGGTGATGATGGTCGCGCTCTCCAGTCCAAGTTCATGAAGGTGGGTGGTGCGAGTGTCTCCGGTTCAAGTTCATGAAGGTGGTGCCACGAGCTCTTCCATCAATGTTGGCAATGGAGCTTGATTGATCTATATGATTTAAGCTTTTTTTTTTGTTAAACTTAATACCTCGTATGTTGCACATGATTTTGGATGTGATGAACTAGTATGATGATCTACTAGTGATGCATATATATGAGAATGATGCACTTCATAATATTTGCATACAATTGTATTTGCGGGACAGCGAGCCCTCCCGCGCGGAATAGATCCCGCAAATGTGTCCCGCATAACATTTGCGGGACGGGTTTACGGGAACTATTCCACTGGGGGGTGGGGGGAGGGGGGGCTCACCGTCCCATAAAGGGTTTTTGCGGGATCCCTTAGACCACTTTTTTAGGCTGCGGGAACTATTCCACTGGGGGGTGGGGGGAGGGGGGGCTCACCGTCCCATAAAGGGTTTTTGCGGGATCCCTTAGACCACTTTTTTAGGTTGACTGTTTGCGGTATCGGCTAGAGATGCTCTAAATGAACTATTCCCTCTATATCTAAATAATTGTAGTTAGAAAAAACTAGTCTAGTTTTCTCCAATTATAATTATTTAGGTACAGAGGAAGTAAGAGTTTGGGCTTGAAATTGCACATGCTAATAGAACAACACTGGGCTAACTAATGGTACTTTTTTCGTTTAGAGGATTCTTTTTTTCTTTTTTTTTTGAACTTCGAAACATAGCTCCCACATGGTTTTTGTTGGTTCCCATCGTAACTTTGTTTCCAGCCATAGGCAAAGCATGCACAATAATACATCGCTTGGCCGATCATTAGGGGGCAGGAAATTCGTCAGGAGACACAAGCAGCCCGCCAAAAAGGAATTGGTGAGCTGCGAGGACCGTAACTTGACATCTTTTGGAGTGGAGGCTATGGGCATGGACCGCTAGTCAGGAGACATGAACAGCTTGCCGAAAGGAATGTGGCATGTGCAACTTGACGTTCATCCATCCTTTGGAGTGGAGGCCATGGGCTGGTCGCGTTGCTGTCAGATTTGGTGATGTCCAGACAGGGCGAAAGCTTGTGCACACATAGATAAGGTGGGTTGGTTGGGCGATCGTAATCACAGCTGCTTTTGTGTTTTAACCTCTCTGATGGGGAGCCCTGCACAAAGATTTTGCGGACGGCCACCACCAACTAAAGCGTACGCATACATGACGAGATACTCATCCCCTTCGACGTTTTTGAGGTGTCACTTCAGAATTCATGCCACGGCCTTTCAATACTTCCATCAGAAGACAGTGTCTAGCTAGTTTCATGCGCAAATGTTATTGGTAGATTCATCATTGAAGGGACTTCTCATCATGCTTATAGCATTTGTAGTTTTGTACTGACCTGTAACTAGAGAATGTCATGATCAAATGCGTAAACTGGAGGCTGCACTGTCAAAAACGGTAAGTGAAAAGGAACGGAGATCGTACGCACTACAAAGATTCCTTTGCGATGCAAAGCAAAGCGGAGCAAATCACTGAAGATTGCACATGAAAGCAAAAAAGAGGACAGATGAATCACTGCCATGTATCATGAGTGACTCTGATGACTGACATGATATCACTCCGGACTCTAAGAACAGTGGAGAGGTTGCTGTCGTGGAGTGCTAATGCTTGGTTCTTTCTCAACGGAGAAAGAAGGCGACCAAACTGACAGGGGCATCCCATGATCTTCCAAATGGTGCAGGTCACAGGCGATTGGTCGATATTCCGTTCAATGGATCTCGATAAATGCAATAATGATGTAATGCATGCTCATCATGATGAAACCACGGTCCGTTGCCGAGGAAGACGCCCTTCTGTAGCAAACAAGGATGGTTCAGTATGAAAGACTGTAGCATGCACCTGGAGGCGTCAGCGTAAACCAGTTTCTACATAGCATCAGAAGTACAAGAAAATGACGGATGATGATGATTATAACAATAATAACAACAACGACAATAAAAATAAAAATAAAGTAATGAAAATAATAATAGTAATGATGATATGATTCCTTGATTAGTAGTTTAGGACGTTTAAACATGATCCTACACGCTTCGATGAAAGCACCCTATGACAACTGTGATCCTGCCTGACAGAAGTTTTGAACCCAGGTCAAGCACTTGGGAGATGGAGAATTCTCTATTCTCCACCATAAAAGAGAAACACTAGTCAATTCCTTTCATGAAAGTTAAAATAATTCATTTTCCTGGAGGATGGTTCAGTGAGGCAATTACAATCGGCTTTCTGGGAATTTGGAAGAGGAAAATGAAAGAAAAATCTGTGCAATAAGTTGGCATGCTTATTCATCAAGTGGACACATTCATTCCATGCCAAATAAAATAAGTGGAGTGCAAGTAAGTACAGATGTATTGTGACTAGACATAACTTGCACAATGGATCAAAAGCAAGTATGATTAGGTTGGACATTACTTGTACTGTGGGGTTCAAGGTTGATTCTCTGGTCCAGATCCATACTATAATCAAAAGCAACTTTAGGAATCACTAGTAAGTTCATTGCAAGTGCAAATTGCATGTCACATTCTGTCAAGTTGCTATGCCTAAGAAAAACACTGATGCTAGTTTTTTTCCCTTTTGATTGCATTTGTCAAAAGATGGTACAGAACTAATAACTGATGTACATATGTGATTCTGTACAACGTTAGCAATTCATGTTCTTTTTGTCACTTAAGAGATGACCATATCTGTGAGGTAATGTTTTGTACAGAATTGTTGGAAAAAATACATGGGATACATGTGTTATCAAATGGCTCCGACGAGGCGATGATGATATTATACAACCAGCCTGACGGAAAGGGTGCCCTGAAAACAAAATGTTACCTAAATTGCCTTGGACTTCTCCAAAGCTGGCTTAAGTTCAGTCTTGTTCGTTTTCATCCATTCAGACAGTAAGGAGTTCACTTCATCAGGAACTTCATCGTGCGGAGCATGACCTGTTGTGCTTTATTGTGAGAACCAAAGCCAAACACGAAATAGAAAGAGGGAGAGGGGAAAGGAGAAGATTCCAAGTCACCTGCATTTAACTCCCCAATCTGGACCTTCCTGCAATGCTCTCTAAGCATCGAAATGAATGACTCAGATTTTACAAGCGGATCTTTCATTCCCTTTTCAAAATTAGAAAATATTAACAAAATTAGCCTCACAGATGTCAAAAGTCAATACATAGGTATTGGTGTAATAGATACGATGTCCGTGGATGATGTTAGGCACACACCTGAATAACTAAGATGTTCCCTCCAAAAGAATCGAATAGAAAATTAAGAGGAATTGAAAGATTGAAGTTGAATATGCTCTCAATAACTGTTGTCGCGCCAGGGTCATATGACTGTTTGTTTCTTAAGGAAATAAATGCAGAATACGGTGCACAAAGTGAAAATTAAGTCTGTAAAATATATACTGTGTGATCCGAGGATACAGCCCTTATAATCTCATCCACGAGTGGCTTGTCAACCCGTTCAGTTCTCTACAAATGAAAAGACGGTATTTCTTAGTAAATATTAACAAATAAGTACTGCTGTAAACTAATATAAGACGTCTTATATTAGTTTATAAAGGGAGTATTTAAATATTAAAAATGTAGCACATTTGAAGATACACATACAGTAGGATAGTATCCCTTGAGAATGCCTCCTACCCTTGACCTCAAAAAGAGCAAAAGGAGGCGTGCCTGCAACCTTGAAAGCCACGAGGTTCGTCCTTCCTGTACGTAGTTGCATATAACAGCATCCAATTAATATATAAAACTGCTGCAGCTCAGATGTTAAAAAGTCCAATATCAAAGATTATGCTTTTCTTTGTTTATGTCTTCCATGTCATAATTCCCGTTGGACAATGGCTGAATACAAGTATCAATGATATATATTTGGATCATAAAACTTTTAACCTGAAATATGTTTGCCAACAGAGTTATGAATGCTTCCATAACAAAAATAAGAAACAAACATTGCGTCCGAAATTAATTTTCACAATAGAGCTTTTAGCAGCTAACAATATGTTGATCTACTATACAAGAAGACATTGATGTGGACCAAACAATATTACCGAGTTCTAATGCTTTTATTTTTTATGTTGTTGTGAGTTTGCAGAGACATGAAATGAAAATGAATGAGACCCCCCAACCCCACATAGATATTCAATATCTCACACATTAATACAATAAAGAATATGTTTGCTCTCAATTTTCATGGCAAACATATGGTATGTTTAACTGATGCAACTAGCACTTCCCATCTTTGACCCATAAATATTGTACAGCATAACATAATTTCAATCGAAGTACTTCCATTGAATTCTCGTTGCCTTACTTTACTCAATGGGATGAAGGAGTAATTTGGAACAACTGAACCAGCTGAGTTCAGAAGAACAAGAGAATTTGCAAGGGAAGGCCATAAGCCAGCAGTAATAGCGCAGATATAACCTGAGAATATTACAGCAAGAGAATAACTAAATTCAGATTATCCCAAACGAAGTTGTTATTGGCTTATTGCCCGCCACCGAGCAATGTTGGAAGATTAGTGTGTCAAAGCATACCTCCAATAGAGTTGCCTACAAGATGAACAGGCTCCCTCACAACATCAACAATGAAGTCCCTCAGTAATTCTGACCACAGAAGTTCTGAATAGTCAACATTTGGTTTCTCTGATTTCCCAAAGCCAAGAAGTGTAATTGCCCAAACTCGGTGTCCTTCATCAGCAATGTTGCTGATATTATCACGAAAGTGCTGCAAGGAAGCTCCAAAGCCATGCACAAGAAGAACCGCAGGACCTTCATGACCAACAGATGTATACTGCCAATAAAACTTTAAATGAGGAAATTCCAGGAGGCAGTCTAAACAAAATTGCGTACATCGATAAATTTAGTTGCATAACCGCAAGACCAAGCAGAAAAAAGATATGCTTAATGTGCACAAGCTATAGAAGCATAAAAAAAGAACCTAATAAATTTTAAAAGTGAAAAGTATATGTTCATCGGGGATAGGATCATCAAGCAGTGTGTTCAGTCTATTGATAACACCATGAGACAAGCTTGCTTCTGTGAATAAACTACTCCATGTTAGATATATACTGCATACAATTGCAATAATCAATTTAACACGATGCAGGGTTCCACCAAGACCCAGTGATCACACAGAGCTAACAGATGGGAACCAAGATATACTTTTTTATTAGCTTTCGAAAGAAAAGAAAATTCTGACTTTGAGAAAAGAGGTACTGCGCTGATGAATAAAAGCCTTAACTTCATCTAGAAGCATCCTTAGTCTATGTGATACCAATTAGGGATATGTAGAGTGTTATTACCCACCTGCATAGGTGTCCATTGATAAAGTAAAATTGGCTATGGTAACTCGCATCTCAACTGCTAGACCAGAATTGATTGTATATAGATCATGGTGGGTTGCTGATATCACTAGAAGGTGGAAGGATACAAGTGCAAGTGGGACAATTACAGTGATCCTTTGAAAATTGTTGTTGACCCCCAGTTGTCGTCTGATTTAATATTCAGTCCGGACAAGGATTGCTGCTTTTCACCATCCTATATCAAGATTAGTTTCCTTTTATATGTTGCCCACCAACATGGATAAGGCAATACTCCCATGTTTGGCAACTCTATTGAATACTAAATGAAAACAAGAGTCGTGATACATACTTGGATAAGAGTATGAATCACAACCTCTTGTTTTCATTTAGGTGGGCAACCTACCAAAATTGATACTTACTAATGGATGCTGATGCATTGGAAGCAGAATACATCCGCCTATGTACAAGAGAGGGTGGAACTGGAAGAGATACAACTTACCTGTATAAGATAACCCTTCCATCTCCAAAACTTTAAAGGATAATTTCCCTCAATGGATACTTGAGATTTCAATGCCAAGAGCCAGTACCACTTTAATGTGAACAAATAGATTGTTAGGGGAGTTCAGAAGAGGTGAAAAGGCAGGATAATGAAAATAATACAGGGGAATATATCAATTACCTCCAATGAACAGATAGCATCTACTGCTGATGTCACTGTAGGGGTTGAATATCCAAACGGTGATAGAAAGCCAGCATTGCGATCTCTCTCATATTGAATAGTTTCTTGGTAAGCTCTCCTCCTAGATATGACTCCAAGCTGAATTGCATTACCAAATAGCGTGCGAAACGAAGCACCATCCCTGGTTTCAGCAAAGCGCACCTTATCATGCAACCTGGACAAAGAATATAATTTAACCTGTTATCAGAAATGGATAATAATGATATATACTAATGTTAAGACTATATTGCACAAATAACAGGTTGAAACAAGAGGTCATTTCATTGAGAATGGGTGCTAGGCAACAATTTTTTAATACAACCACAATAATAATGTTGATAACTATGTATTCTGTAATTTTGGCTTCGAGTGAACAAATCATCTAATGAGAATCTGATTAAATGAAAACAACAGGGTCATGATACATACTCTTGCCAACTGGCCTTTCCTGTGCCTTCGAGGTATTTCAGGTAAGCATCTAAAGCATCCAGTGTAATATCTGTTCCACCTCTAACTTCAAGTGAACTTTCCGATGCAAACATTGAACCTGCTATTTTCCTCCCTGATGCACCAGTACTTGTGGTGATATCTTCTATGTTTCCTCCATCGCCGTCATTTAAGGAGACATTACTTTTAATCTTCCTCTGAATGAGGGCGGCTTTTAGAATAGATCTTGCTGACGTCCTCTTGATAGGAACCCAATTATCTTGTGCCATTCTACTCTCTTTCAGGAATACTTTTAGTTCTTCAAGTGTGGGTAGAGAACCTGAACAGGAAACTGTTGTAATATCTAAATGGACACACTGATATGTTCAAGGAAACATATAATTATCAGCCAAAACGAATGGAATTGAAGTGCACCTGTGTCTATCTCCACATTTAGAGTAGGAAGAGTGGGGGTAGGGAGAGCTGTAGTTGTCGAGAATTTGTCATTCAAAAATTGGTTGCGTGATGTTGACAGTTGCCTCAAACTCTGGTGGAATGATCACTTCAGCATGCCATACATAATCAAGTTGCTATATGATAATAAAGAGAATTAACACTTGAGATATCAAACTTTAACTACCTTATAGTCATACAATGGGGCACTCCAGAACTTTATCTCAGGAGGGTTTCCCCGTGTGAACGATCCATTAGACAAAGAAGATTCAACATTGGCTAAAACACTGCACACACTGTGTTCAACTTCCTCTTCTGTATAAATGACACCCGCTTGTACCTGTTATACTCCACCAATGCATGCAATCAGGAGATCCGGATATGTTAGGAAGGTATGCATATACTCTTAAACCTCAATTCTCAACATGAACCTTGCATAGCGACCTCATTTGCGAGTTTCAAAACAGCATCTTCAGCATTTCCCAAGCCTATGAGCAGATCAGACCGTTGAGACTTCAACGCCAACTTAAGGTCTTTCAAAGCAAAGAGTAGCAGTTCCAGCCTCGTGTCTGAATAACCTGCAAAGGATTAAAGAGTTGATACTAACTGTCTAAATGTTTTTGAAACTAAGCCAGGAGTAAAACTGCCTGCTAAAATCCATTAGATGTGATTTGTCAAATGTCATTTAATGATTTCTGTTGAACCATGTTTAGACGAGTCAGGGTTGGCTTACGCATGTTCATTAAGAGGTATATGATTCTAGCATTACAGAAGCAGAGACAGTGTCAGTGACTTAGTTTACAGCACCCAAGTCTCATTCTTCGGGCCTTACTGGTCTGACAGGCAGGTGTGGTACACAATTTGGCAACGGTAACCTACATACATGTGGGGATTCAGATGGAGTCACACTATCCTGAGAAGCACCAATTGCGATGTGGTATGAAGAACTGGTTTCTACTCCCTCTGTCCCAAAATAAGTGTCGCAAATTTATAACTAAATAGTATAAATTTTGTACTAAGTGAATGACATTTATTTTGGGACGGAGGGAGGGAGTATTTAATAGTGTCTATGGCAAATGGCAAACTGTGTTTTAAGCCAGCAGGCTAATGGTAATGAGGCCAACATCTGACAGCTCAATTTTACAACGGACGCCTTGCTCGGTGTGATTTGGCGTTAGTTTGCTTTGCATATCTACAGAACCACCAAACCAAGCATCGAAGGCACACTAGCTTTCGCATCAACGTTGCTGGAGCACAACGATCCAAGCACTTGAGGCGTGCGAACACGGCCGAGAATCCCTACGGTGAGGCATTGTACCGAACACGCCCCGTGCAACTACCGATCCCCATTCCTCAACCCCAGGCCGAACGTCGCACCTCGACGCTAGAACCGAGCAGCAACTCACCGGCGAGGATGCGGCTGTCGAAGACGTAGAGCGGCACGACGGGGCGGCGGGGCTCGGCGCAGGCGGCGACGAGGCCCGGGTGGTCGTCGACGCGGAGGTCATGCTTGAACCAGACCACCGCCGCGCCCCCGTCCCTCACGGCGCTGCAGGAGACGACGAGGCGGTGGCGGTGGCGTCGGTGGCGGAGCGGCGGGGCGGGGAGGAGGCTGCTGTGGCCGAGGCGGAGCGCGAGGAGTGCCATGGGAGGAGAGCGGCAGCAGCGGCCATAGGTGGCCGGGGAGCGGGGATAAGAAGGGCGGGGCTAGCGCGCGCTCATGGCGAAGTTGTGGCGGAGGACGGCGCTCGGGCCGTCGGGGGCAGAGATCTGTGTCTGCGTGTGTGGTGGCCCGGCCGCGTGCTGCTTTCTGTGGCGGCGGTGCTCTCGTCGCCTCCCGCCGTGGGGTCCGTCCTTGTCCACCGCAACACAACGCAGGAGAGACGCGGGGAGGGAAAGCGGCAGTGCGGCACTCATCTGAGAAACCGCCGTGAGGATTCGCGGGATAAGGCCAACTCCAATGCAGTGACCGCATTTTCTAAACGTCCGAGCGTCGCAAACACACAAAGAAGAAAGAACAGCTACCAACTCAGTCAGGACACAAGGATTTGCTCAGGTACGATCCGCACGGATGCTTAAAACATTAAATCATCTACAGCTACAACTTGTAAATCCGCCCTTTAAATGTTCGCATAAGTGTCTGGACGTCCGCTAAATCTATTCATGTACACCCAACTCTCTTATATTTTACTCCCTCCGTTCCTAAATATAAGTCTTTTTAGAGTTTTTAGTAGAAAACTACATACGGATATATATAGACATACTTTAGAGTATAGATTAACTCATTTTGCTCCGTATGTAGTCACTTAGTGAAATCTCTTAAAAGACTTATATTTAGGAACGAAGGGAGTATCTTATATACACATACAAAAGCATACAAAATGAATAGCCTACGTGCTAGACATACTATGCTACTCTTCGTCATCGTCGGTGAGAGCCTGAGCCGGCTGCGTAGCCCGCGTCGCCTCTATCTGCTGTCGACGGAGACGCCTGGCCTCTGCAGCCGACTCCGAATGGATTGAGTTCAGGATGGTCACTTGCTCCGGCCACAGATCCACGTCCTTCATCGCCCGCGTCTCCTCCTTCCCCACATCCAGGTGGCGCCTCCTACGTCGGCTCCTGCTAGTCCTCTCCCACACCTAGCGACGATGTCTCATCGGTCAGCTCCTACTCCTCATTCTCTTCCACCCCACCTTCTCCTCCTCTTCCTCCTTCACCTCCTTGGCCTCCTTGAAATCCTCCTCTGAATCCAGAGGTAGCCACGCGGCCCTCCGGATCCGGACCTGCTCAAGGAGCAAGAGACGATGTTGGGTCATGTAGTGGCGGTGGCGTGGGGGCATGGCTGGCGGCTTGGGTGGCGGCGACGGAAGGAAGGAGAGGGTATGCTAGGGCTCGGGGGACACCAGTCGACTTAGCTGGCTATGGATAAGGACGGGGAGCCGGAACGGACCCACGAGGCGTTCACACAGCATCGACAGCGGAGGCGTCCGTCGAACGGTCGTGTTTCCGGGCGAGTCCGCGTGGGGCCACGCTGTCAGGCCAACGTGACGGGCATGCCCGAGCGCGTCGAGGCTCCCCCATATCCGCCCCATGTTTGGACTGGATATGAGGGGTGCCGATGAGCCGGACGTTTGAGGTCGTTTGAGGGGTCCGGCTCGATCGATTTTTTGTGATGAGTCAGTGACTGGGCGACCTGCTCGGGCGTTTGAGGGTTCCGGATGTAGATGCTCTTACTCCTGCTTTTGATGGATTATGAGCTAGATAGAACAATGTTACAAAAGTGGACCACTCTTGCGAGCAAGGATGCCTAGGGGTGCAGCAAACTAACAGGATCCGTGATACGTCTCTAACGTATATATAAATTTTTATTGTTCCATGCTAATATATTATCATTTTAGAATATTTTTGGGTATTTATTTATCAATTTATATTATTTTTAAGCACTAAACTATTGACCCAGTGCCCAGTGCTAGTTGTTGTTTTCTACATGTTCTTCATTTTTCTGGTTTTCAATACCAAACGAAGCCCAATTGGCCTGAAACTTTTTAGTGAGTTTTTCCACACCAAAAGAAGACCGGGGAGTATCGGAAGAAGGCTGGAGGACGCATGAGGGGCCCACAAGCCAACAGGGCGCGGCCTAGGGGCCGCCCTGATGGCTTGTATCTCCCTCGTGGCCCTCCCGACTACGTTGTCTGGCTTATAAATTCTCGTATACCCTAAAAAACATCAGAAGGAGCCTACGCCGCCGCAAGTCTCTGTTCTGACGGGAGACCATCTGGAGCTCCGTTTCAGCACCCTGCCGGAGGAGAGATCGATCACGGAGGGCCTCTTCAACAACCTTGTTGCTCTCACAATGATGTGTGAGTAGTTCACCACAGATCTACGGGTCCATAGCCACTACTTAGATGGCAATCTCTCTCTTTGATCTTCAATACAATGATCATCGTATCTTCGCTTTGATCCACATGATGTAATTCCTTTTGTGTAGTGCGTTTGTTGGGATCCGATGAATTGTGGGTTTATGTTCAGATTATTCATGATAAATATTTGAGTCTCTTCTGAATACTTATATGATTCTTATGTGCATGATTATGATAGCTTCATAATTCTCTCCGATCTATTGAAATAGTTTGGTCAACTAGATCGATATTTCTTTGGTGAGAGATGTGTGTTGTAGTAGGTTCAACCTGGTGAATTTTTATATCCTAGTGACAGAAGGGGACAAGATATGTCTTTGTGTTGTTGCTACTAAGGATAAAACGATGTGGTTTATTCATATTACTTGAGTTTACTTTGTCTACATCATGTCATTGTTCTCCATGTTTTACTCTATTTTACTTAATACTCTAGACGCATGCTGGATAGTGGCCGATGAGTGGAGTAATAGTAATAGATGCACGCAAGAGTCAGCATATTTGTTTATGGACGTGATGCCTATATACACATGATCATTGCCGTGAATATCGCATAACTATCGGCTTTCTATTAATTGTCCAATAGTAATTTGTTTACCCACCGTATGCTATTTTTTATGAGAGATTCCATTAGGGGAACCTATGCCCCTGGGTCTATTCAGAACATACTGATAAAACCTTCAATACCTTCCTACCATTTACTTGTTTTTATTTCATCTTACTATCTACAATTATCTACACACTTCATTCGCTTGCAAATAACAAGACAAGAGGATTGGCAAACCTCTTTGTCCGTGCCCGCTGGCAACGACCCTGGCGCCGTGCAGTGTGGCTCACGTCATCCATATGGGGAGGTTGGACCGCACGACCTCGTTAGGCCGCCCTTGGGAAGTCCGCTCCTCGGGAGGAGGAGCGTCAGGAGGCGCCTCCCTCTCGCGAGCCTCGCGGGAAACCCTCCAGGGAGGGACCCCGCGAGCCCCTGCTACTGTAACAAAAGACCTTTCAATGGTGCCAGAAATAGGCACGTCGACGGGAGAATACTTGGCTTGATCTTTCTGCTGCGGCTACGCCTTAAGGGACTTCCTAGGCAAGTATGCAAAGGATTTCCCCCGTGGCCTTGGAGCCTTGCGTTGGTGTTCCCTCGAAGCGGAAAGGGTGATGTAGCGTAGCGGTGGTAAGTATTTCCCTCAGTTTGAGAACCAAGGTATCAATCCAGTGGAGGAGTATCTCAAGATCCTGCACAAACACAAAATCTTGCTCCCAACGCTATGAAGGGGTTGCCAATCCCTTATAGATTGTTTGCCAAGTGAGAACTGAAAGCAACAAAGTAACAAAGCAAAGTAAAAGCGGAGATGTAAACGATGGATGTGAATAGACCCGGGGGCCGTAGTGTTTACTAGTGGCTTCTCTCATGAAAGCAAGTAGACGGTGGGTGAACAAATTACTGTCGAGCAATTGATAGAACCGCGCAAAGTCGTGACGGTATCTATGCAATGATTATTTCTATAGGCATCACGTCCAAAACAAGTAGACCGATACTTTCTGCATCTACTACTATTACTCCACATGTCGACCGCTATCCAGTATGCATCTAGTGTATTAAGTCCATAAGAACAGAGTAATGCCTTAAGCAAGATGACATGATGTAGAGGGATAATCTCAAACCAATGATAAAAACTCCATCTTTTTACCCTTGATGGCAACTACTTGATGTGTGCCTTGCTGCCCCTACTGTCACTGGGAAAGGTCACCACATGGCAGAACCCAAAACCAAGCACTTCTCCCATTGCAAGAATCATAGATCTAATTGGCCAAACAAAACCCAAGACTCGGACAGACTTACAAGGATATCAAATCATGCATGTAAGAAATCAGCAAAGACTCGAATATATATCATAGATAATCTGATCACAAATCCACAATTCATCGGATCTCGACAAACACACCGCCAAAGAAGATTACATCGGATAGATCTCCATGAAGATCATGGAGAACTTTGTATTGAAGATCCAAGAGAGAGAAGAAGCCATGTAGCTACTAACTACGGACCCGTAGGTCTGAAGTGAACTACTCACGAGTCATTGGAGGGGCGATGATGATGATGAAGAAGCCCTCCAACTCCAAAGTCCCCTCCGGTAGGGTGCCGGGAAGGGTCTCCAGATGAGATCTCGCGGAAGCGGAAGCTTGCGGCGGCGAAAAAGTATTTTCGAGGCTCCCCTGATTTTTTGCGGAATATTTGGGAATTTATAGGCCAAAGACCTAGGTCAGGGGGCGGCGAGGGAGGCCACAAGCCTGCCCACCGCCGCCTCCCCCTGGTGGCAGAGTGGGGCTTGTGGGCTCCGTGGAGCCCACCTGGCTGGGCCCAAAAGCCCACTGGTCTTCTCCCGTTCGGGAAAAAATCATTTCGGGGTTTTTCTTCCGTTTGGACTCCGTTCCAGAATCAGATCTGAAAAGAGTCAAAAACACGGAAAAAACAAGAATTGGCACTTGGCACTAAATTAATAAGTTAGTCCTAAAAAAGATATAAAAGGTACATAAAACAACAAAAGAACACAAGATAACCGCGTGAAACCATCAAAAATTATAGATACGTTTGAGACGTATCAGCCCCCCCCCCCCCGTGAGGAGGGGCCCTCATGAGGGCCGAATCCCCGGGCCTCGATAGGGAGCATCCCAAGGCCCACAATGGGCAATGGGCCCCAGACCACAGGCAAGCGGGCCTGAGGACCCCCAGTCCTGGAGCCCCAACAGTAGCCTCGAGCCTGCGGCGTTTACGGCCCAGCAGTCTCGGGCGAGATGGCGTGGGCTCTCCCCGCGTGTGGGTCAAGACAGACGCGTGGCGGGCAACGGGGTGCGGGGCGCCCCACATTTCTGTAGTGCTCTGGCGTCCACCCCGGCTGACATAAAGCTGGCACGCGGGGTGGAGTCGTCATTACTCACCTCCATGACATTCCCACCTTTCTGCATCTTCTCCCTCCGCGCAAGGGCGCGCCGGATCCAATCTCCGAGCAAGTCGCCTTCTCGCCCCCTTCACGACTCCGGACGGAAGATGGCGCCCGCCGACAAAAAGGGAAGGTTATGGCGTCTTCCGCGAGCGCCGCTGCTGTCGGGCATGCTCTCATGCCTTCGTGCATCTCAAAGGCCGAGGACCTGGGTCCGTGCTCCCATTCGTAGCCAGAGACACGCACGAGTGGGGAGCGACTGATGTATGTTCGGGCTCAGCGGCGTCGAGCAGCTTGGTGAGGTTTGCCTACCTGTTGGGGATATTACCTGTTAATAACCCGCCCTAGTTGGGCCGGGTCACCGAATGAGGCGATTCATCTGAGCGTGGTTCGGACCTTGGCCTGGCAAGGCCGAAAGTTGTGTGGCGGTTTATAATTTCCGGAAGGTCTCCAAGCTTTGGAAGATGGCGACTTGGAGATCGTAGAGGTCACGATTTGTAGGAAGGAAAGTACTCTTGTAAACCCTAGGGATTCGACCTGTATATAAAGGCGAGTCCCAGGGAAGCAGAGGGGGGTTTAGAAATCATCGAGTGCTAGGTTTGGCGAGTTACGCCCTCCTTGTAATCGAAACCACATCAATATAACTCAAAGCATGACGTAGGCTTTTACCTCCTCACGAGGGGCCGAACCTGGGTAAATCGCCGTGTCTCTCCTGTTCAACCCCTTTGAGTCGCCACCAAGGTGCGATGGTTCCAGTACTAAGTCCTTTCACGAGGACATCTTCCGTGACAAAACCACGACATTACCCCTTCTTCCTCCACAACATTTTACGTCGGGTTGGTCGCGTCGTTCTCCGACTTCTTCTATGCCATCCTTTTCCATTACCAGATTTGGGCTCTGCACCTTCGGCCCAACTTTGTCCTCCTCCTCGCCATTTTTGCCTTTTACTGTGAGGCCTTCGTAGGCGTGAGGCCCTCGGTGGCGCTCTTCCGCCACTTCTTCAGCTTGCGGTTCACCGTCGAGGGCCAACACTCCGCATGCATCTCCTTTGTTGATGTCAGGGACGCGGGCACCCACCTGAAGGCTGGGAAGAAGGTAGAGGGCTACTGGAACCACTTGGTTTTCATGGACGCGCGCCGGGAGAGCTCGCTCTTGGCGACCCCCTTAAGTCCGCCCAAGCATACCCCCAGGTATCACTCGGGAGACTTCTATCTTGACTTTTCTATCTTGTTGCAGCCCATACCGGTTGTAGTATAAACCTTGTTGCAGCCCATACCGGTTGTAGTATTTCTTCGAAGCACTTGTTGCTGCAAGGTATCCACCAACAAGATACTGAGAATAATAACAAGTAGACCGATCATGATCAAGCCCACTTTGCCACTCTCAACAACTTTTCAACTTGTCATCCCTAGCTTTGATAATTTCTGAACAATCAAGGTATGTGCATGAAATATGAAACCATAATTAATAATTACAATTAAATAATAGCACGAGTTACTAAAATTGAAACCATGAGGATCAAATAAGCATGTACATGTGATAAAAACGCAAGAAGATATCAAAAGAAATTGTAGGCATGACAACTAAAGTTATAAAAAAATATGAGTGCGAAAGCTAAAAAACATATTAATGAACTGAAACGAAAGTAAATGTAGTAACATGTTATAAATCACTTACGTTTAAAACCAACAACTTGCTACAATTGCCACTTACAAACCTAACTTTGATGGGTGAAGGATTCAAATAAAAGTACAGTCTATAGAGAACATGAGCAAATCCTCTCTAGCTTCATTTGCTCATTCCTCCTTGTGAGTGTGTACACCAATTTCACGTGTAAGTTGTTTATCATCTTGGATGGCTATAATATTTAAGGTGTTGATGTGTATAGGAGTCAAATACAAGTTTATACTATCAAGAACATGAGCAATATCATCTCTAGTTGCGGCTGCATGTTCCACATTTTGAGTGGGTGCATCATTCTCACATGCAAGTTGTTTAGCATCTTGAAAAATTAAAACAAATTTCAGCGATCATTGTTAACTATTAATTTGGACTAAGTACGAGTAGTTTATGTTTTTGCAGTAAAACGTAATACTAACACGACATTAATTGACACGTCCAGATTACCTTAAGCATTCTTTTATTAGGAACGAGATGGAGGAGGTGCACCACCGTGTGTTGTTGTCGCTTGTTATTGAGCGTTGCTCTAGACGTTTGTAGTGCCCCAGATGTAAACCTTGCCATATTTGGAACCTACTGCATGTGGGTCCAGCTTGTCAGAGTTTTGATGATATCATTTGTGCTATGACTTCATGTGGTGTCCCTTGTATTTTCCTTCCTTCCCATGCATAGCATATCATGGTATGCCTTGTCTTGTGTTGTGTTATAGGATCTTAGCACTTCATGTGATGTGGTGATCATGTGGTTAGCTACCTTGTGATGTTGTGTATGTGTTGAGGTGCTCTATGATTTCATGTGATGTTAGTACTAAATGTAGTGGGCTTGTCTGTTGGGGAACGTCGCATGGGAAACAAAAAATTTCCTACGCGCACGAAGACCTATCATGGTGATGTCCATCTACGAGAGGGGATGAGTGATCTACGTACCCTTGTAGATCGTACAGCAGAAGCGATTAGAGATCGCGGTTGATGTAGTGGAACGTCCTCACGTCCCTGGATCCGCCCCGCGAACAATCCCGCGATCAGTCCCACGATCTAGTACCGAACGGACGGCACCTCCGCGTTCAGCACACGTACAGCTCGACGATGATCTCGGCCTTCTTGATCCAGCAAGAGAGACGGAGAGGTACAAGAGTTCTCCGGCAGCGTGACGGCGCTCCGGAGGTTGGTGATGATCTCATCTCAGCAGGGCTCCGCCCGAGCTCCGCAGAAACGCGATCTAGAGGAAAAACTATGGAGGTATGTGGTCGGGCAGCCGTGAGAAAGTCGTCTCAAATCTGCCCTAAAAGCCCCATATATATAGGAGGAGGGAGGGGGACCTTGCCTTGGGGTCCAAGGGAACCCCAAGGGGTCGGCCGAGCCAGGGGGGAGGACTCTCCCCCCCAAACCGAGTCCTACTTGGTTTGGTGGGAGGGAGTCCTTCCCCTTTCCCACTTCTTCCTCTTCTTTTTTTTTCTTCCTTTGATTTTTCTTCCTTGGCGCATAGGATTTGGTGGGCTGTCCCACCAGCCCACTAAGGGCTGGTGTGACCCCCACAAATACCTATGGGCTTCCCCGGAGTGGGTTGCCCCCCTCCGGTGAACTCCCGGAACCCATTCGTCATTCCCGGTACATTCCCGGCAACTCCGAAAACCTTCCGGTAATCAAATGAGGTCATCCTATATATCAATCTTCGTTTCCGGACCATTCCGGAAACCCTCGTGACGTCCGTGATCTCATCCGGGACTCCGAACAACATTCGGTAACCAACCATATAACTCAAATACGCATAAAACAACGTCGAACCTTAAGTGTGCAGACCCTGCGGGTTCGAGAACTATGTAGACATGACCCGAGAGACTCCTCGGTCAATATCCAATAGCGGGACCTGGATGCCCATATTGGATCCTACATATTCTACGAAGATCTTATCGTTTGAACCTCAGTGCCAAGGATTCGTATAATCCCGTATGTCATTCCCTTTGTCCTTCGGTATGTTACTTGCCCGAGATTCGATCGTCAGTATCCGCATACCTATTTCAATCTCGTTTACCGGCAAGTCTCCTTACTCGTTCCGTAATACAAGATCCCGCAACTTACACTAAGTTACATTGCTTGCAAGGCTTATGTGTGATGTTGTATTACCGAGTGGGCCCCGAGATACCTCTCCGTCACACGGAGTGACAAATCCCAGTCTTGATCCATACTAACTCAACTAACACCTTCGGAGATACCTGTAGAGCATCTTTATAGTCACCCAGTTACGTTGCGACGTTTGACACACACAAAGCATTCCTCCGGTGTCAGTGAGTTATATGATCTCATGGTCATAGGAATAAATACTTGACACGCAGAAAACAGTAGCAACAAAATGACACGATCAACATGCTACGTCTATTAGTTTGGGTCTAGTCCATCACGTGATTCTCCCAATGACGTGATCCAGTTATCAAGCAACAACACCTTGTTCATAATCAGAAGACACTGACTATCATCGATCAACTGGCTAGCCAACTAGAGGCATGCTAGGGACGGTGTTTTGTCTATGTATCCACACATGTAAATGAGTCTTCATTCAATACAATTATAGCATGGATAATAAACTATTATCTTGATACAGGAATTATAATAATAACTATACATTTATTATTGCCTCTAGGGCATAATTCCAACAGTCTCCCACTTGCACTAGAGTCAATAATCTAGCCCTCACATCACCATGTGAATTACATTGTAATAAATCTAACACCCATACAGTTCTAGTGTCGATCATGTTTTGGCCGTGGAAGAGGCTTAGTCAGCGGGTCTGCTACATTCAGATCCGTGTGCACTTTGCATATATTTACGTCCTCCTCCTCGACGTAGTCGCGGATGAGGTTGAAGCGTCGTTTGATGTGTCTGGTCTTCTTGTGAAACCTTGGTTCCTTTGCTAAGGCAATGGCACCAGTGTTGTCACAGAACAAGGTTATTGGATCCAGTGCACTTGGCACCACTCCAAGATCCGTCATGAACTGCTTCATCCAGACACCCTCCTTAGCCGCCTCCGAGGCAGCCATGTATTCCGCTTCACATGTAGAATCTGCTACGACGCTTTGCTTGGAACTGCACCAGCTTACTGCACCCCCATTAAGAATAAATACGTATCCGGTTTGCGACTTAGAGTCGTCCGGATCTGTGTCAAAGCTTGCATCGACGTAACCTTTTACGACGAGCTCTTCGTTACCTCCATACACGAGAAACATCTCCTTAGTCCTTTTCAGGTACTTTAGGATATTCTTGACCGCTGTCCAGTGATCCACTCCTGGATTACTCTGGAACCTGCCTGCCATACTTATGGCCAGGCTAACATCCGGTCTAGTGCACAACATCGCATACATGATAGAGCCTATGGCCGAAGCATAGGGGACGGAGCGCATATGCTCTCTATCTTCATCAGTTGCTGGGCACTGAGTCTTACTCAATCTCGTACCTTGTAACACTGGCAAGAACCCTTTCTTGGACTGTTCCATTTTGAACCTCTTCAAAACTTTATCAAGGTATGTGCTTTGTGAAAGTCCTATCAGGCGTTTTGATCTATCCCTATAGATCTTAATGCCTAGAATGTAAGCAGCTTCTCCTAGGTCCTTCATAGAGAAACTTTTATTCAAGTAACCTTTTATGCTCTCCAAAAGCTCTACGTTGTTTCCAATCAGTAATATGTCATCCACATATAATATTAGAAACGCCACAGAGCTCCCACTCACTTTCTTGTAAATACAAGATTCTCCAACCACTTGTATAAACCCAAATGCTTTGATCACCTCATCAAAGCGTTTGTTCCAACTCCGAGATGCTTGCACCAGTCCATAAATGGATCGCTGGAGCTTGCACACCTTGTCAGCATTTTTAGGATCGACAAAACCTTCGGGTTGCATCATATACAACTCTTCCTTAAGGAAACCGTTAAGGAACGCCGTTTTGACATCCATCTGCCAAATTTCATAATCGAAAAATGCAGCTATTGCTAACATGATTCTGACGGACTTAAGCATCGCTACGGGAGAGAAAGTCTCATCGTAGTCAATTCCTGGAACTTGTGAAAAACCCTTTGCCACAAGTCGAGCTTTATAAACGGTCACATTACCGTCAGCGTCCGTCTTCTTCTTAAAGATCCATTTGTTCTGAATAGCCTTGCGGCCCTCAGGTAGTATCTCCAAAGTCCATACTTTGTTCTCATACATGGATCCTATCTCGGATTTCATGGCTTCTAGCCATTTGTTGGAATCTGGGCCCACCATTGCTTCTTCATAATTTGCAGGTTCATTGTTGTCTAACAACATGATTGTCAAGACGGGATTACCGTACCACTCTGGAGCAGCGCGTGATCTCGTCGACCTGCGTGGTTCAACAGAAACTTGAACTGGAGTTTCATGATCATCATCATTAACTTCCTCCTCAACCGGCGTCGCAATCACAGGGGTTTCCCCTTGCCCTGCACCACCATCCAGAGGGATGAGAGGTTCGACAACCTCGTCAAGTTCTATTTTCCTCCCACTCAATTCTCTCGAGAGAAACTCCTTCTCGAGAAAAGTTCCGTTCTTAGCAACAAACACTTTGCCCTCGGATTTGAGATAGAAGGTGTACCCAACTGTCTCTTTTGGGTAGCCTATGAAGACGCACTTTTCCGCTTTGGGTTCCAGCTTTTCAGGCTGAAGCTTTTTGACATAAGCATCACATCCCCAAACTTTAAAGAAACGACAACTTTGGCCTTTTGCCATACCACAGTTCGTATGGTGTCGTCTCAACGGATTTCGATGGTGCCCTATTTAAAGTGAATGCAGCTGTTTCTAATGCATAACCCCAAAACGATAACGGCAAATCAGTAAGAGACATCATAGATCGCACCATTTCTAATAAAGTACGATTACGACGTTCGGACACACCATTACGCTGTGGTGTTCCAGGCGGTGTTAAATGCGAAACAATTCCACATTGTCTTAAGTGAGTACCAAACTCGAAACTCAGATATTCACCCCCACGATCAGACCGTAGGAACTTGATCTTCTTGTTACGATGATTTTCTACTTCACTCTGAAATTGCTTGAACTTTTCAAATGTTTCAGACTTGTGCTTCATTAAGTAGACATAACCATATCTACTCAAATCGTCAGTGAAGGTGAGAAAATAACGATATCCGCCGCGTGCCTCCACGCTCATCGGACCACACACATCGGTATGTATGATTTCCAATAAGTCACTTGCACGCTCCATTGTTCCGGAGAACGGAGTTTTAGTCATCTTGCCCATGAGGCATGGTTCGCAAGTGTCAAGTGAATCAAAGTCAAGTGACTCCAAAAGTCCATTAGCATGGAGTTTCTTCATGCGCTTTACACCAATATGACCCAAGCGGCAGTGCCACAAAAATATGGCGCTATCATTGTTTACTCTAACTCTTTTGGTCTCAATGTTATGTATATGCGTATCGCTATCGAGATTCAATATGAACAATCCTCTCACATTCGGTGCATGACCATAAAAGATGTTACTCATAGAAATAGAACAACCATTATTCTCAGACTTAAAAGAGTAACCGTCTCGCAATAAACAAGATCCAGATATAATGTTCATGCTCAACGCAGGCACTAAATAACAATGATTTAAGTTCATCACTAATCCCGATGGTAGTTGAAGTGACATGGTGCCGACGGCGATTGCATCAACCTTGGAACCGTTTCCTACGCGCATCGTCACTTCGTCTTTCGCCAGCCTCCGTCTATTCCGCAGTTCCTGCTTCGAGTTGCAAATGTGAGCAACAGAACCGGTATCAAATACCCAGGCACTAGTACGAGAGCTGGTTAAGTACACATCGATAACATGTATATCAAATATACCTGATTTTTCTTTGCCCGCCTTCTTATCTGCCAGATACTTGGGGCAATTGCGCTTCCAGTGACCCATACCCTTGCAATAGAAGCACTCTGTTTCAGGCTTAGGTCCAGCCTTGGGTTTCTTCGACGGATTGGCAACAGGCTTGCCGCTCTTCTTCGAATTGCCCTTCTTGCCTTTGCCGTTTCTCTTCAAACTAGTGGTCTTGCTCACCATCAACACTTGATGTTCTTTACGGAGTTCAGACTCTGCGACTTTCAGCATCGCAAACAACTCGCCGGGAGACTTGTTCATCCCTTGCATGTTGTAGTTCAACACGAAGCTTTTATAGCTTGGCGGCAGTGATTGGAGGATTCTGTCAGTGATAGCTTCTTGCGGGAGTTCAATCCCCAGTTCAGCTAGACGGTTTGAGTACCCAGACATTTTGAGCACATGTTCACTGACAGACGAGTTTTCCTCCATCTTGCAAGCATAGAATTTATCGGAGGTCTCATACCTCTCGATCCGGGCGTTCTTCTGAAAGATGAACTTCAACTCCTGGAACATCTCAAATGCTCCATGACGCTCAAAGCGACGTTGAAGTCCCGGTTCTAAGCCATACAAGACTGCACATTGAACTATTGAGTAGTCCTCCTTACGCGCTAACCAAGCGTTCTTAACATCCTGATCAGCCGTAGCGGGTGGTTCATCTCCTAGCGCAGCATTAAGGACATAATCCTTCTTTGCAGCTTGTAAGATTAGCTTAAGATTACGAGCCCAGTCTACAAAGTTGCTTCCATCATCTTTCAACTTAGCTTTCTCTAGGAACGTATTAAAATTGAGGATGACACTTGCGTGAGCCATGATCTACAACACAAATATATTCAAAGTGGACTTAGACTATGTTCAAGATAATTAGAGTTCAACTTAATCAAATTACATGCTAAACTCCCACTCAAAAGGTACATCTCTCTAGTCATTTGAGTGGTTCATGATCCACCTACACTATCCCAAGTCCGATCATCACGTGAGTCGGGAGTAGTTTCAGTGGTAAGCATCCCTATGCTAATCATATCATCTATATGATTCATGATCGACCTTTCGGTCTCATGTGTTCCGAGGCCATGTCTGCACATGCTAGGCTCGTCAAGCTTAACCCGAGTGTTCCGCGTGCGCAACTGTTTTGCACCCGTTGTATGTGAACGTTGAGTCTATCACACCCGATCATCACGTGGTGTCTCGAAACGACGAACTGTAGCAACGGTGCACAGTCGGGGAGAACACAATTTCGTCTTGAAATTTTAGTGAGAGATCACCTCATAATGCTACCGTCGTTCTAAGCAAAATAAGGTGCATAAAAGGATTAACATCACATGCAATTCATAAGTGACATGATATGGCCATCGTCACGTGCTTCTTGATCTCCATCACCAAAGCACCGGCACGATCTTCTTGTCACCGGCGCCACACTATGATCTCCATCATCATGATCTCCATCAACGTGTCGCCATCGGGGTTGTCGTGCTACTTATGCTATCACTACTAAAGCTACATCCTAGCAAAATAGTAAACGCATATGCAAGCACATATGTTAGTATAAAGACAACCCTATGGCTCCTGCCGGTTGCCGTACCATCGACGTGCAAGTCGATATTTCTATTACAACATGATCATCTCATACATCCAATATATCACATCACATCATTGGCCATATCACATCACAATCATACCCTGCAAAAACAAGTTAGACGTCCTCTAATTTTGTTCTTGCATGTTTTACGTGGTGACCAAGGGTATCTAGTAGGATCACATCTTACTTACGCAAACACCACAACGGAGATATATGAGTTGCTATTTAACCTCATCCAAGGACCTCCTCGGTCAAATCCGATTCAACTAAAGATGGAGAAACCGTCACTTGCCAGTCATCTTTGAGCAAAGGGGGTTACTCGTAACGATGAAACCAGTCTCTCGTAAGCGTACGATTAATGTCGGTCCAAGCCGCTTCAATCCAACAATACCGCGGAATCAAGAAAAGACTAAGGAGGGCAGCAAAACGCACATCACCGCCCACAAAACCTTTTGTGTTCTACTCGAGAAGACATCTACGCATGAACCTAGCTCATGATGCCACTGTTGGGGAACGTCGCATGGGAAACAAAAAATTTCCTACGCGCACGAAGACCTATCATGGTGATGTCCATCTACGAGAGGGGATGAGTGATCTACGTACCCTTGTAGATCGTACAGCAGAAGCGATTAGATATCGCGGTTGATGTAGTGGAACGTCCTCACGTCCCTCGATCCGCCCCGCGAACAATCCCGCGATCAGTCCCACGATCTAGTACCGAACGGACGGCACCTCCGCGTTCAGCACACGTACAGCTCGACGATGATCTCGGCCTTCTTGATCCAGCAAGAGAGACGGAGAGGTAGAAGAGTTCTCCGGCAGCGTGACGGCGCTCCGGAGGTTGGTGATGATCTCGTCTCAGCAGGGCTCCGCCCGAGCTCCGCAGAAACGCGATCTAGAGGAAAAACTATGGAGGTATGTGGTCGGGCAGCCGTGAGAAAGTCGTCTCAAATCTGCCCTAAAAGCCCCATATATATAGGAGGAGGGAGGGGGACCTTGCCTTGGGGTCCAAGGGAACCCCAAGGGGTCGGCCGAGCCAGGGGGGAGGACTCTCCCCCCCCAAACCGAGTCCTACTTGGTTTGGTGGGAGGGAGTCCTTCCCCTTTCCCACTTCTTCCTCTCTTTTTTTTCTTCCTTTGATTTTTCTTCCTTGGCGCATAGGATTTGGTGGGCTGTCCCACCAGCCCACTAAGGGCTGGTGTGACCCCCACAAATACCTATGGGCTTCCCCGGAGTGGGTTGCCCCCCTCCGGTGAACTCCCGGAACCCATTCGTCATTCCCGGTACATTCCCGGCAACTCCGAAAACCTTCCGGTAATCAAATGAGGTCATCCTACATATCAATCTTCGTTTCCGGACCATTCCGGAAACCCTCGTGACGTCCGTGATCTCATCCGGGACTCCGAACAACATTCGGTAACCAACCATATAACTCAAATACGCATAAAACAACGTCGAACCTTAAGTGTGCAGACCCTTCGGGTTCGAGAACTATGTAGACATGACCCGAGAGACTCCTCGGTCAATATCCAATAGCGGGACCTGGATGCCCATATTGGATCCTACATATTCTACGAAGATCTTATCGTTTGAACCTCAGTGCCAAGGATTCGTATAATCCCGTATGTCATTCCCTTTGTCCTTCGGTATGTTACTTGCCCGAGATTCGATCGTCAGTATCCGCATACCTATTTCAATCTCGTTTACCGGCAAGTCTCTTTACTCGTTCCGTAATACAAGATCCTGCAACTTACACTAAGTTACATTGCTTGCAAGGCTTATGTGTGATGTTGTATTACCGAGTGGGCCCCGAGATACCTCTCCGTCACACGGAGTGACAAATCCCAGTCTTGATCCATACTAACTCAACTAATACCTTCGAAGATACCTGTAGAGCATCTTTATAGTCACCCAGTTACGTTGCGACGTTTGATACACACAAAGCATTCCTCCGGTGTCAGTGAGTTATATGATCTCATGGTCATAGGAATAAATACTTGACACACAGAAAACAGTAGCAACAAAATGACACGATCAACATGCTACGTCTATTAGTTTGGGTCTAGTCCATCACGTGATTCTCCCAATGACGTGATCCAGTTATCAAGCAACAACACCTTGTTCATAATCAGAAGACACTGACTATCATCGATCAACTGGCTAGCCAACTAGAGGCATGCTAGGGACGGTGTTTTGTCTATGTATCCACACATGTAAATGAGTCTTCATTCAATACAATTATAGCATGGATAATAAACTATTATCTTGATACAGGAATTATAATAATAACTATACATTTATTATTGCCTCTAGGGCATAATTCCAACATTGTCATGTTTGCAACCTCTCTCTCTCTTTTATTTCTCAAGCCAATATTCACTTGTCCCAACCTTGATTCAAAAATGCCCATGATTTAGTATATTTTGTGGAGGATGTCAAGATGTGTTTTGTTGTTTTGTATCTTAGTTTTGTAGGGTGCAAATAAATCCAAAACAGTAAATAAATTGCTGTTTTGCATTTATTCAAGTTGCTCAAAAAATTCCCTTTGCATTTTATTCAAATAGGTTAGATGTTTTCAAGACCACGGGCATTTTTATTTTGTTTTTATCTCCTACAGAAAACCCTGTGTTATTTCTCTCTTCTCTGTTATTTCTGTAAAAAGGAAAAAATAATGGGTCTTTCTTTTCTTTTAAGTGCCGCCAAGGTGGGCTCTCTCTCTCACTTGGCGGCCCACCTCCCTCTCTCTCGCGCAGCAAGAGCCCAGCTCGCTCCTCCTTCTCCCACCTGACGTCGTTCCCTCCCAGTGCCTTCTTTCTGTCAGTACCTGTGAGAGAAGGAAGTTGACGCCGTGAACGAACTTCGAGGTCTCCCCCATATAACCTGGGCATCCGAGCCCCCCCTCGGCCTAGGGTTCCTCTCCATCCCTCCTGCCGCCGCCACCTCTCCTCTCCCCCATCTCCATCTCTCTTCTTCTTCTTTTCCTGGTAAGTGTCTGTAGGGTTAGCACAGAGAGCAGAGAGGTCCTCGCCGTGTCTACCCCCGCCATCGTCGACGACCCGCGCCATCCGCCATGTCCAGGAGCTCGGGCCTCGACCCCGCGCTCCATTCCCATCATCAGTAGGGTCGGGAAGCGACCACACCGACGAGCTCGACCTCGTCAACGGCGCGCCCGCGGTGCTCCTTCCCCTACCTCGGTCCTGCAGATCAGGGCGTCCTCGTCGCCTCCAGCCGGGCCCTCTTCTCCGATCGGCTTCCCCCCTTCCTTCCAAGGTGAGGCTGCAACCTCCCCCTTCCTTCTTCCTCCCGGTTCGGCCTAGATCCGAGGTAGTGCGTCGGTTCCTTCGTGTTCGTTCTCTGTTCGAGCAGCAGCGGTAGAGGCTTTGTGTTGAGGTAGTAGATGCATGTGATGTGCATGTGGGTGTGATACGCAGAAGGGGCTTCCTCCCCCCTCGTGTTGGAGTAGCAACCGTAGTGATGCCGCCGTTTCTCTGTCGCCGTGCGCCTCTTCTGTAGCAGCAGCTGTTCTTGTGTGTTCTGTGTAGTGTATGTGCTCGGGTAGTTGCAGTGGCAGTGCAGAGGACTTCCCTCGCAGCAGTAGGGTAGCAGAGGTACCCCACGCAGAGCGACCGTAGTGGTAGAGGCCACACTCCGATGAACCTTGATGTCGTCGTCCCGGTGTGCAGGCAGAACAGAGAGGCTCGTGGTAGCTTACCTTGTGGTTCACTTTGTCAACGCACCCTGTTCTGCCAAGTATCGTTTCGTAGCCTAGTGGTGTGGGTTGTTGTCGCCTGTGGTGAGGGCGCGGGTTCGATCCCCCCTCGGCGCTATTTTTGTTTCCGTTTTCGTCGGCACAGTAGCAACAACAGAGGCAGCTTATCCTAGTTGGGTGTCCCTCTCTGTCAAGCGAACCCAGAGCAGCGCAGTGGTGTTGGCCGTGGCAACACAGCAGGGGCATAGGGGTTCGATCCCCAGGGTGCCCCTTTTTTCTTTTCTCTTCCTATTTTCCCCCCTTTTGCTCTTTAACTTTAGATGGCAGCTAGCATGTTGTTATTTTTTCCCCTTGCTGTTATAATTGTGCTAGGTGATGTGGTGTGTGTATGGGTGCTTGTGAGAGATGTGTGTGTAAGTAGATGTGTGTGTGTGCATACACATGAGATTAGTCACACATGGAGATGTGTGTATGGTGATGCTTCCTAGTAGTTGATCCTAGGAATATGATAGCAAGTGTAGATATAGCATGTGTAGGTTCTTCTTTGTTGTAGGTACTAGCACTTGATGTTTGCACTAGGTTGTGTGTGTATAAATATAGTTGATCTTGTTCTAGTGATGGTTGCCAAGATAACATGTGTAGGTATGTGTGTTGATCTAGAGCATGATGTGCTTGTGGGTGATGTGGAGTAGATGTGTGTGTGAGTAGCATACCACCTTTGCAAGCAAGCTTTGCACCTTCACATGACCATATGTGAAAGGGCATGGTATGTTGTTTGTGTGGATAGCTTGGTAGTAGTGGTTATGAAGTTGATGTGCATGACACAAACATGGGGTTCAAACCCCCATGTCACTTTGTCATTGTGCACATGAGCTCAACCATGTAGTTGTTGATATAGTGGAACTACATGAAATGATGCCCTATTCACTAGGCATGATTTGGAGTAGTTTCCTCTTCCTTAATTTGTGGTCACTTGTTCCAAGTAAGTGCCCACATATTATATATGATTTTGGGGTAGAATATCCCAAGGAATCCAGTGGTGAAGTTAGTTTTGCCGTTGGGATACTTTATGGAGTTTACATATTCAGATTTGTTGCAAGTTTGCTCTTTGTTACCATGGAATAGGTGGAGCCCAAGGGCATGAGCTTTTGTGTGATAGTAGTAGGGGTTTTGCTCTACACCATAGTGGTTTCATTTATCACTTGGTGTTACTTGTGTGCAAGCTATGCCTAGACAAAGTGGGCATGTGGCTGAAAATTCCAGCATAGTGAAATCTGGAATTTCACTAAGTCTAGGAATCTGGAAACATTTTCTTCTCCTGTAGATGAGGTTGTGCTGGTCATTGTGTTGTGATCTAGCCTTAGTTCAGTGCTAGGAATTTGGACCTGATATGTTTGTGAAGCTCCCTGTCAAATTTCATCCCATTTGGAGTCCTGTAGGTTATGTTTTGGTTGCTGTTAAAAAGCTTCAGTACAAAGACAGAAAGTCAGGCGCATGAATTTTCACTAAGTCCCTGAGACCTGATGGTTTTGGGAAAGTTTGCAGCCTTGTGTCTTCTTGTGTTTAATTCCTTATGGTGTGATTATTGCTGGTGCTTGTAGTATTCTTGGTTGGCTACAGCCACATATATTATTTGTCATATTTGGAGGGTTGTAGCTATGTTGCATGTAGCTCACAAAGAGCTAAGATGCAGATTATGGCAGATTGTGTAGTATAGTCATTTTGATGATTGTGGGTGCTTAGTTGATGTTGTGGTGTTCTTCCTTGCTCCAATCCATTCATGTTGGGTTGTTATATGTCTTGGCAACCTGGGAATACCAGATTTGTGCCAATTGTGGGTGTGGTGTTGATTCTTACACGTAGGGCTTCATATCTTGTTCCGTTGATTCCCGTTGATCCGTAGCTCCGATTGTAATGTTCTTTATATGGTTTTGCATCGTTTTCACGAGATGCATCTGATAATGTCATTCTCATGCATGTAAAAATAGCTTAGTGTACAGTTCTGTCCAGAAACTTGTAGTAGTTTCTTTTGCTTGTGCTAGTGATAGAAATAGTGTTGCATGCTCATTTTTCATCCCATGCATCATGTGCTTGTTGCATCTTGAGGTGATGTTGTTCATTGGATGTTATTCTTATGTTGGGTAGCACCGGGATCGGAGAACGAGTACGTGGATTCGGGAGAGTACGTGCAGGACGAACAAGAACCATTCCAAGCTAAGGATATCACAAGCAAGATGATATGACCTTGATTCCATCTCTAGACTTGTTATGCTAGTTTGCGTTTCCATGTCATATTGCTCGCTGCCTACCACTGAATTAAATTGCCTCTTGATATGCCATGAACCCAAACACTGATCCCTTCCTAGCAAAACTTGTATGGCTAAGTAGGCTTTGCTCAGCTACTAATGTTAGCGTTGCTAGATGCAGGTGCTTTGACTCATGTGATAACATGAGCTTGATATCATTATCTTAATTCCTGTTATTTAATTAATGCACCTATATATTTGGTATATGAAGGAAGGCCTGGCCTTTTGCCGGGTGCTTTGTTCCGTTATTGCCGCCTTAGTTACCGGCTACCGGTGTTTGATTCCATAATGATCGCTCCTAACACGTTCGGGGTTGTTATGGGGACCCCCTAGATAAATCGCGTAGCGCTAAGGCTTGTCCGGCAGGACCCAACATTGGTTTTAATCTGCTAATCACATAATAATCTGCATAGGGAATAGCTATCCCGAGGAATTTAATCAACAACCCGGGCCAGTGCTCCTCATGAGTGTTGGTCCCACCTGAGCGATGTCCGGGGCCCCACTGGTCACCCAGAGGTTTAGCCATCCCGACGTCTAGCTCATCCGTCGTGTCCTGAGACTGAGATACGCGACTCTTATCAGGGTCGTCGACACGACGGGAGGTCCTGCTAGCCTTGCCTTACCTTAGCGGTATATCTTGCGTATAGGAATCCCAGTGAAGCTTTGGTTTCCCCCAGAGTTGAGGTTTTCCTCTAAGGAATCCGACGAGATCACGAGATTCGTGATAGAGGATGCCTTTGCGGCCTGTGTACATTTGTGATGGACTAGTTGGAGCACCCCTGCAGGGTTTAATCTTTCGGAAAGCCGTTCCCGCGGTTATGTGGCAACTTGGAATATTTTGTTAACATCCAGTATTAGAGAACTTAAACATAAGCTAATAAAATTACCAACTGTGTGCGTAACCGTGATTGTCCCCCTCGAAGATCTCTCTTTGATCGGGAACACGGTGGGGTTATGAATGACGCAGGTAGGTGTTCAGGGTCACTTAGTGATCAAGTATTCACGACCGCTAGTGTAGACCACCTTCATAAATGCTACGTAAGATAGCCACCAAATCAAGCTTAGGATGCTGCAACCTCATACACGTCACCTTCCCTACCTAATAACTTGACTAGTTCTGGCACCAAGGTCTTAGATTGCTGAGTCTCTGTGGCTCACGGATTCCTCCAAAAAAACTCCCAACAGGTACAGGTACCCCAGAGACAGATGATCCCGACGGCACTCAGCTCGCGTGGCAGTACGACGAGGAGACAGACCGCCTCTACGTGAACTATCCAGAGGATTGAGGCGTGGTCGTGATCGTGGGCCTGCAGGCAGGGTAACATAGCATTTCTATGTTTTGTAGTCCGTAGCGAAACTACCTTGGTTGTATGTGTGATGTACTCTGAGTTATTTATGAGAAGACAATTGAATCCCGGATTGTCTACTTTTATTATTATTTGTGCTGTGTTACCTGCTTGCGAAACGCTTAGATGCGCTTCCTTCTTATTCGGGGCCTCGATCCCCAAATCGGAAAGGACCGCATCTTGGTCGTTACAACGTTGTTCAAGGAGGACGAGTTGAGGGAGGGAGGGAGAGGGAGGGAAGGAGGGGGAGAGGGAGAGAGAGAGAGAGAGGGAGAAAGAGAGATGTTGCCGCCGTGAGAAAGAGTGAGAGATGGATGGGAGAAATGTGAGGTTAGGATTGGAAAAAAATTATATGATATGTACAGACGTATTTATAATTCGTAAATACAAGTTTAGTCCTAGGGATATGTTTTCAGTTAATATGTGAATTATTATTAAAGGAAGGTTATAATTTTGTATGTACATTATTTATACGTAACACTAGCAGATTCGAACCTAATTTATTATTATGGTTATAGTTATTTTATTATCTGAGGAATGTTTATAATTTAAATAAAAATAAAAAATTCTAAGAATTAACTAACATTTGAAAAATGGATCGCACTGGATGCAGCCCATTTAATTCCTACAAACATGTTGGATTACAAAACATTTAGGCTGCTTATCGAAAACCCTATTTGACGCTCTCTACGTCAAATAGTCGGGCAAACGCACAGGGGCGCGATCAACTAGGCCAGTCCATCTCCCAGGCAGTTCCGGGTTTTTGCTTCTTTTTTTTGGGTCCTTTTTTCTGTTGAGTTTTTTTTCCTTTTTTTCGTTTTTCTGTTTCTGTTTCTATTTTTCTTTTTTCTATGCTTAATGAAGAAAAAACTAAGTTTATGTTTGAAAATTGTTCTTGAAATTCATAAAATGTTCTTGCTTTTATAAAAAAATCTAAATTTGAAATAATTTCCGTTTTTCAGAAACATTCATAACTTCCAAAAATGTTTGGGATTTTTAAAAAATGTTCGCGATTTTTACGGAACGTAATTTAGAAAAATGTTATTGTTTCCTTTTTCATTTTCCTTCAGTTTTGTTTCTTTTTTCCTTTTCCTATTTTTTGTTTAACATTTTCTTATTTTTGTTTTGAATTTCAACAAATGTTATGATGTTCAAAGTTCTGTTCACTATTTATATTTAAATGTCCATGCTTCAAAAAATGTTCCTTCTTCCAAAATGCGTTCATAGTTTAAAAAATGTTCGTGTTTCAAAAATTGTTCTCGTATTTAAAAAACTGCACGATTTTTCAAAAAATGTTCCTTTTTTCAGAAATTGGTCCCAATTTTGAAAAATGTTGTTGTTTTCACATTTTTATAAAAAAAATCCTGTTTTAAGAAAATGTTTTTCTTTTTTCAAAATTTGTCCACAAAATGCAAACTTGTTCAAATTTTGTTTGCCAATTCTAAAAATATTCATGATTTTAAAATGTTCGGGATGTTTAAAAAATGCTCTTCTTTTTCTAAAAAATGTTTGCCGTTTCAAAAAATGTACGTAAGTTCAAAAAATGTTCTTATTTTAAAAAGTGTACGTAAATTCAAAAAATGTTCACAAATTTCAAAAAAAAATACAAAAAAATTGATCTATGTTTTTAAAATGCTCCTGTTTGCAAATTTGTTTATAGACTATGAAATTGTTTACATTTTCCATTTTTTTGTGTATTTAAGAAATTATTGAGAAATTCAAGAAATGCACCCATTTTACAAATTTGATTAAATTCTAAAAGCATCCGTGTTTCCAGAAAAATGTTCGCGCTTAAAAAGAGTATCAAAATTTAAAAAATGTACCTGTTTTCAAACAAAAATAATAGTTTCAAGGATTGTTCACATATTTAAATAATGTTTGTATTTTTAAAAATTCTTCGGAAATTCAAAAACATTTCCATTTATAATTTTTGTTCGTAAATACAAAAACTGTTTAAATTTCAGAAACTTAAACAATATCAAAACAGTAACCTTTTAGAAAAGGTCATTAGCTCCGCGCGTCATTTTAAACCAACAAAGGTCATTAGTCCCGTTGGCTAGGCGCCTGCTTAAGAAACAGACATGATTTTTCTAAATTAACTGTTTCTTTACACTATTCTGTGACAGGTGGAACCCAACAGTAAGTCGGCCTATCTTGAAAATTGAAAATAATAAAACATGAGTTCTTGTTTCTTTTTCGCGAAAAGAGCACTGCCCACGGTTAAAGTCATTGATAGAGGGCCCCATGCCATACTGGCAATGCCTTGTCAGCATCATAGGGTATAAAGATGAGGTTTGGACCGTATTTGCATGTCCATGCTAAATTTTATAATCAGTTCGATGTGTTTTACAAATTCAGGCACTAAAGTGCACACTCATGACAAGTTCAAGCACCGGTTGTGTATTTACCTCAAAAACAAGCATAGTGCCACTACCAACAGAGCAGCATAGATGCCTACCTCAAAGATATAGGGATTAAGGGAGGAAAGCAAGTGAAAACGGAAGAAGCATGTGATGAAGCTCATGTAGTTCAACTCCTGACGACCTTGTAATTGCATCGCACTTCACAAGGCTGCAGCGACATCTTGCAAAAGCAAATTGCTGGGTAATTTCAAACATAACATTCATCCCAAACCACCGTATGCAAGACCAGAAGATAGCGGATGAACAAGCGGAAAAAGGAGAAAAACGATGCAAAAATGCTAGACTTTCGGAAGATTTCTACAGAGTTTAACGGATTAATCCTTCTCCCCTCACTAATCACGCCCTCCCCCTGATTTTCAGGATGGACCCCGCTTCATCCTAGACCAATCAACGCAGCCCATCTCTTCCTAGTCCGTAAACATCATGTAAACTGGCCGTAGTTGTAGCATTACTGAAAACGCTGCTCCCAGCCGCCGTTGAGCTCCCAGCAACGGAGCTTGAAAAATCGCCGCTACTAGCCGGCGAGCTCCTAACCGCCTACTGCGCAGCCATGGGCGCCCCTCGAGCACCCTGCTCCGAGCGGTCGAGTACATCTTAAGCCGCCTCTCTGCAAAATCTCTGCCAGAAATCACACGGATGCTCACATTTCAAAAACAACAACGACGACCCCAATTTTTGTGGTTGTAGAAGAACCATGCCATGATATCTAATCCACGTACCCCCTCGCGTACCCCCCCCCCCCCGGCGGCGACCGAGGGGGAACCCTAGCGCCACGGGCCTCGCGCCCCCTCCCTCCTCTCCTCCTCGCCGGGCAAAGCCCAGCTGGCGGCGGCGGCGACGGGACTTCCTCTCCCCTCTGCTGACGAGAACGATGCAGGCGGTCCTTTGGGCGGGTGGCGGCGTGGCTCAGACGGTGACGGCGGGCTCCCGTGCGTACTCCACGGCTGCTGTGGTGCCCTAGTGACTGCGTGGATGGTTGTCTGAGGTGTGCCCGTGGTGTCCGTGGCCCTGATCTGACGTGGTCAGATCTGGTCGTCAGCGACATGGGTGGGGCAGGGCTGCTCCCCGGCGGATGTGGCTGGCCCGGGCTGGGGCGTCCTTCGCTGGCTCCCTGTTGCTCCTGGCTGGTCTTTGCGGTGGGGCGGCTCATGATGGTGGTGCTAGTTGTCGGTGTGGTCGCGACACGATGATTGGACTCGACCACAGGGCGTGGGAGTGGAGGTTCCTGGCGGTCGGGCTTGCCGGGACCTTGGCATGCGGCTGTAGGTGAAGCTGGTGAAGGAGATCCTGGTTGGGGGAAACTCTTGGTCGGCCACGTCCAGTCGCACCGACGACGACGCTCAAGGGCGCCGCTTTTTTTCTTGGAGACGTCGGTCTATGTCTGCTCCTCTACCTCCATCCTACCCGCTCTCGGGTGAAAACCCTAACTCCGATGGGCGGCGGCGGCGTCCTTGACGTCGTGACCTTCCTGAAGGTGTCGCCTTGAGGGCTGAGTGGTGGTGGGCACTATGTGAATCCTCGACGGCTGCTGGTGGTGGGCACTGCTTCGGGGGAAACACTAGAATCTGGTCTTCTACATCGGACGATGGCAGTACTCCGGTGTCATTTTTCTCTTGGGAACATCGTTTGCGGAGCAGCAATAGATGACAGGGGCAGGAGGTGGAGCAACTTCGTCTTGCATGGAGCTGTGGTGGAGCTGTCAAGTCATACTTGGCTAACAGGTGCTACCTAAGTCATGCCTAGTTGACAGGTGCTACGCACGACAGTTCTTCCAGAGTCTTGGTGTCTGGATGGATGAGCGCAGGGCGGTGGCGTCGACGGATGTACAGACTTGCAAGGATGATGCAGATCTCTTTTCTGAAGATGGGTCAGTGGTACGAAAATGATGGCGTCTTCTAAAACGTGTGCATGTGATATGCGTTTTAGGTCTGCTGCACCGGTTGTTGGTCCCTATACGTTATCTAGATGGCTTGGCGACGACACTGGTTTTAGATATGGGGAGTGAGAGCACTCCACATTATCGAATTTGTAGGTGTGAGTGGTGGATTCGGGTTGATTGATGTTTGTTCTTGTTAGATCTTTATGAAATAATTAATAAAGATGACCGCATGCATCGATTGATGCACAGGCCAGGGGTTTAGCCTCCTTTTCTAAAAAAAATTAAAATCATGTCATGGTGCACTATAATGAACGATGGACTGAATCTGACTGATTGAAGAGAAAGGGAGAAGAACGAACCACCGACGTGAAGGCAGAGGAAGAAGGACGAAAAAATACTGCTTCTAGCACCCTCCCGGCTGGCTAGCTCCCAAACGCAGACCGGCCTCCGCTAGAAATCGCAGCACCATGTAGAAGGGGGAAACAGCATCGGCCCCAATCTTCCCCCTCCTCACACAGCTTCCCACACTGACGACGATGAGAATGACGCATGGTCCATCAAGGCGGGAGAGTTCAAGCGACACGATTCCGTTCAACTGATCCAAGTCAGTTCAGAGGGTCAACACTGACTGACTGGTGGGGACGGAACAAAATCAACGCCAAATCGCTGAGGGCGCTCCTCTTCAGGGGCGCTTAGAGTTTTAGGAGATTCTGTGTTGATTTTTATGGCCAGCCCTCCACTGCTTTGAGGTCATCTAGATCTGCTTTAGTTTGCTATCCCACCTTTGAGCTCGCCATGAGAATAGCTTGTTGCTTCGGCTCCGAGTTGTGTTGTTGCAGGGTCAGGGCCACAAGACGAAAAGGCCAAGAGCAAAGGAAAGCAGGAAGCCAGAATTTGTGTGCATCCCGTGGAGTGGAGTGGCAGGAGCAGGGAGGAGGTTGGGGCCTTTCCTTGTCCTCCTCCCTCTCATTCGTGTTGTATTTTCTCGGTTTGACCATTTTTCTATCGTCTGAGAGTGTTACACTATGTTAAAACAAGACAAATTTGATACTGTCACGTCTCTGTCCTAACTCTATTCTACAATAAGTTGCAGTAAATGAGCATCCCGTGCATCGATAGCAGCAGCAAAAGTGAAAGCATTTGTGTTTTCCGCTATTGAACGCAAAAGTGAAAGCATTTGTGCACCGATTCAGATTTCAGGGATCAGCGGTGCTCCATCTCTACAAGCACAGGCTTCAGCAGTCAACACAACAGGAGAGAAATCATACCAGAAACATCAAGCTGCAATGAGGCTGCCATTTTGATCTCTAATAAGTAATAACAGCTCCAGTAGCTCCCTGGTTATCAGTTGCCTTGAACGCAGCATCAACATTCAGTTTAGCGGCTGTGGAGCAGGAGGGTGCCATTTAGAGTCCATCTTTTGTTTCTCTTGATCCACGTTGTTTCTATTTGAATGCAGTAGATCTGCAGCAACATCTCAAGCCCACCTACATGGAGAGGTTAACTTCATTGGCACTTCGCCATGGTGGCGACCATTGCATACTATCCAACTGGACCACATTCCACATAATATAGCCCCAGTATCTTCCTTTGAGCAGAACGGCGTATCCAGCAGGTCTCGACACCAGGTACTAGGATGGACTCTTGGCATCTTGATCATCTGCATCTTGATCTTGACTCCAACTGGTTGACAGCCTCTGTTTCCCCAACTATGAGCTCCACGCCTACTTTGCAGTTTGCACACCTTGCAAGGCTGATTGTTCAAATCGTCACCAAAAATGAGGAACTACAAATTGATTGCTTCTTAAATCTCTGCCACCACACCACGCAACATCATCACGAGGTACTCCTGGAGATTGTGTTCGAGCAGCGCCCTCTTCCTTTCATCATTTGCAATAAAATCACCTCAACATAGTCCTCGTCATTACAAACGCTGCTGATCACTGAACTCCATGTCTCAACATGTGGAGGCATCCCGAGATCAAGCATCCGACTCATCATCCTAGCAGCCTCCTCTACCTTGCCCACTGTGCAACACCCCTTGATCACCGAATGGAACACAGAAAAATGTGGTATAATCCCTATAGCCACCATACTTTCCAAGTATGTCTCTGCCTTGTGAAACAACCCACTCACGCACAACCCATTCACAACCGCTGCATACGACGCTGCATTCGGTATGCAGCCACTATCCGTCATATCACCAATCACCTTGCAGGCATCGAGTGGTCGCCCCTCGCGGCACATTCCAACGATGACGGTGTTGTAGTGCACGATGTCAGGAGAGACCCCACGGCCTCGCATGAGGCACAGCAATCGGTAGGCCTCGCGGAGCTTTTTCTTGCGGCAGAGGGCGTTGAGCACAGTGGTGTAGGCCAGAGGGTCGGCAGGGATGCCCCTGTGCAGCATTTCGTCGAGCAGGGTAGCGGCAGTGCGGACCTGGCCGCGGCGGCACAGCGACTGGGTGAGCATGCGGTAGGTGTGGGCGTCGGGCGACACGTGGAGGGAGCGCAGGCGGTGGAAGAGCGAGAGCGAGACGGCGAGGTGGCCGGAGCGGGCGGCGGCCTCGATGAGCAGGTTGTGGGAGGCGAGGACGAGCGGCGCCGGGAGGGGGAGGCGGGAGGACACAAGCCGAAGGAGGTGGAGCGCGGAAGGGAAGTAGGCGGCGGTGGAGGAGAGCTCGGAGAGGAGGCGGAGGAGGAGCTGAGGGTGGAGCGAGAGGGGGCTGGGGCCGGCGACAAAGAGGGTGTTGAAGGTTGAGAGGAAGAGGTGGGGCGGGCGGCGGAGGCGGAGGACGGAGAGGAGCAGCGGGAGGAGGAGGCGCGGGGAGGGCGGGGACGGGAGGCGGCGGAGCAGGGCGAGCGCGTGGGGGAGGTGGTCGCGGCGGCGGGAGAGGCGGAGGAGGAGCGCGTGGAGGGTGGCCGGGTGCGGCGTGGTGGTCGGGGAGGTGACGTTGACGAGCTCGAGCGCCAGGAGCGGGTCCTTCTGCGCGGTCACCAGCTTGTGCAGCCGCGCCGGCGAGATCGCCGGCGGCGACGGGGGCATCGGCGCCGCTACGATGTCGCCGATCTCAACGGGCAGCGTGGGGGCCGCGAGATGGAGCGAAGAACCGGGCCGCTGCGGAAGTCAGTAGCCATATATCAACGTGGGCTTATTTTCGAATCGAGAAATTAGTCCAGTGACGACGATGTTGGAGCATTTTTGTTTAGCTTAGTGGGTTTAGCCATGGCCCGTACGAGATGTCTCTCAAACCCAATGATGGCCCATATCTCGTAAGCGGGTCGGATATAAATCGGATAATGCCTTCCCGCTGTTTCCAATCCATGTGCAACGAGAAAATCCCAGTTTCGATGAACCACGGTTGCCCTGTTGAGTAGCTGTGCGGTGACACAACAGTCGCTGATGACAGAAAAGGATGTGACGGATTTACACCAAGCCATCGAGCAATTAAAAGTAGTATACTCTTACAGGACATTACTTCTTGTTATAAACTTTGCAAACATCAAATCTTGTACACATAATCATGCTTGCAAAAACGAAAAATCATTACACATAATCATGCTTGCAAAAACGAAAAATCATTACACATAATCATGCTTGCAAAAACGAAAAATCATTACACAGAATCATGCTTGCAAAAACGAAAAATCATTACACATAATCATGCTTGCAAAAACGAAAAATCATTACACATAATCATGCTTGCAAAAACGAAAAATCATTACACAGAATCTGCATTACCTTTGTACCTTGTCAGAAGTTTCTGTTTCTTTTTCTCTTTTGCCTTTTTTCTGCTTCCGTTTCATTTCTTGTTTTTTATTTTTCAAACTTTTTACTTAAAAAAGTTTTAAGTTCGAAATTTTAAAAAATGTTTCCTTTTCCAAAACTTGGTTCATAAGTTACAAATGTGTTTTTCATTTCAAATATTGATAAGAATTTACAAAAAATATGTTTTCAAATTTATTTGATATTTCAAAAAGTGCTCCCATTTTCTAAAATTGTTCATAAACTAAAATATATTTCAGACACTTTGAAAAAGGTTCATACTTTCAAGTTTTGCGGAATATCAAAAAATAATTTTCTTTTAAAATATATATATGCTCATTATATAATCTAGGGAACAGTAACACGAAGATGACCGGGGGTTTTCCTTCTTTTAAAAAAGCAACACGAAGATATTTTCTGAATCTAGAACTTTAATGCATGCCAACAGCTGAACCTCAGCCGACGGTTATGCTCTAAAAAATATCTTTCTTCCGCGGAAGAAAAAAATGCACTACTCATGTTATTACACTTGAAAAAGAAATATACTTGCTTCATTCACAAGTTCCAAAATAATGCAGCTCCCAGAGACACCTTCAGAAATTTATATTCCAGACCTAGAGCTAGCGTTACCCTGGATCAACCGTGCTGTTCCTGCTTGCATGAGAGAATGCTTGGAAAGATGAGAGGTGGATTGTAGCAACCGAGGCTTCAAACGTAAACTGATGGTGTACATGAATACAGGTACGCCATTTAACCGTGCGCGTGCACGGCATCAGGACGATTGCACCACATCAGCCGAGTCGGAGTCGGTGACAAACCACACACACACAGGAGCGACGCTGACACCGACACCGACAGTGCAGCAACCAACGACCACCTATCGTGAAAAGTGAAAACATATACTCTACCGGCCGGTTATCTAATCCAGGGAACAGTAACTCCAGGATATTTTCTGAACCAGCTGCAACTGCTTCCATGCCAACAGCTGAACTTGAACCGAAGGCAATATCTTCCGTTTTTTCTAAGACAAAAGATCTTCCTTTTAGCGGAACAAAAATGTACCGTCATACTCACACCAAAATTCTCCTTACTACTCGTAATCACAGTTCGAGAAACCAGCAAAAGTTTATATCCACGACATGGCATCGAAAGGGCTCTGCTGAAGAAGATATATGAACACACCAGACATGCACGGCCTATAACTGTACATGAACAACATCACGAAACTTCACGAAGATTGCACTAGATCAACCGAGTCGGTGACGGTAGCTGGGCGCTGGCTAGCTTGCCAAGTTGCCAAGCAGGCCCAAAGAGATTCAAGACCGACACCGACGGTGCAACAAACAACGGCCACCCCAGCGCGAAAACCATTGGCTGGCCGGCCCTGGGTTTGTTCCAGAAGCCACCAAGTTCAGCAGGCCGGATTTTTTATATATAAACATCTAATCGGATGGCTGGAACAGTGTACAGTGTACCTGAAACCCACGAAGATATTTAATTACCAGACCATCCGAGATATTTTCTCAACCCAGACAAGTTGCTTGCCAAGTTGCCAACAGCTCTGCTCAAGCCGAGAACTGCGCGACCGACAGAGATATTTTCCATTGATAGTTGTTGGCTCGATCGATCTCGCTGCAAGTTGCTCCTCGCCGGAGAAAAACCTGCGCTGGCTCCCCTCTAAACAGTAGTATCCTAATCTTCTCGCCCGCGGGGCTGGCTGGCGCCATCGCTGGCCTCTCGTTCCGTTCGGCCACTTGGTTATAAATTCTCCTTCCTCCGCGAAGAATGTTCGATCCATATCCGCACGACCCGGCACGGCACAGCCCCGGAGTTTATGTCAAAAGGAGGAAGGAGTTCACACACACGCGGCGGAGACGGCGACGGGCCGTGCGATCCCGGCCGCGGACCGGACGCATGCATGTGGCGGCCTGGCTTGCTTGGATAGAAAAAGGAGAGACGTGATAAAGATTCGGCAGCGCCGATCGGGCTGGAAAAGATCTCGCGCCTAAATATCTGTGGCCGGCCACGTAGACGTAGGTGGAGCCGTGGTGGCCGCAGCCTCTGCTGACCAGCGGGCAGGCGCACGGCGAGCCTGACCATGGGGCAAAAGTGAAATGACCCTTAGGCCTCATTTGGCACCAGAGGTTTGGACGGGGTTTGAGTGGATTTTCCACGCGTGGCCCAAAACCCGTTACAATCCTCTTTGAACCATTTGGTACAGGAGGTTTCACTGGCCCAATCCACCCGACCCCCCTTCGATTTGCTTCAATCCACGCGGTTCAGAAAGCACGAGGAGGCCTTCGTGGAACTGGAGCCACACAATCTTCTCCCTGCACCGCCGCCGACCCATCGCCTCCTCGCGCGCGCCGCCTGCAGACTCGTCGACTCGTCGCTGCCGCCGGTACGTACATCCGCGCCGCCCTCTCCCATTCCCAGCCTCCATCACGCGGCCCCAACCTCCTTCAGGCCTTGTTTGGTGCGCAGGGTTTGAGGAGGTTTGTAGGGGATTATCCCCGAGGGGATCAGAAACCCCGCGATTCCCCGCATGTCCATTTGATGGATAGGGTTTGTGGTGAGCAAACCCCTTCAATCCTATCTAATCCTCATCGATTTCTTCCTACCCACGCGGCTCAGAAACCTTGTCTCATGGCTTAGGGATTTGACAATTGAGGGGATTTGGGAGGATTGGGTGGAAGAAAAGGATTCACCCAATACTCTGAACCCCCCCCCCCTCCACAATCCTCCCCAACCCCTTCCTGCCAAACAAGGCCTCACGCTCCTCGGGCCTCCGCTGACCCAGCCTCCTCCACGCCGGCCGGAGATCTGGCCCTTTCCCTAGTATGCCCATCTGCGTCGGCGGGAGATCCTCTAGGCAACATGCGGTAGTGCCTTGTTTACCCTCCTGGGCAATTGTGGATGAGTGGATGTTAGTCGTGAAGTCGTTGGCAGGTTCTTGTTCTTGCAAGCTCCTTTGATTTCTCACAAGTGAGCCTTCAGGAGAGTGGGGTTTGGTTGTGAGAACGTGAGCGCAACAAGGCTGTAATTTCTTTTGAAAACAACAGAGCTGCAATTTGATTGCTAGAGAATGCGGGTGAATGCCAATGGCTGAGATATCTATGGCCTTAATTATCTGACTATGATTAGGCCAGTCTGATGGTAATGACCAAATTACTGTTTCTGAACCTGCCAATGTTGGCCAGTAAGCTACCATGTAAACAAGTAAATCAAGTTACTTTTAGTGTATAGCTAATGAACAGATAAAGAGTTAAATTATTTCCACTATCTTCTCAAGAGCTTTTGCAGATAGAAACTTGTTAAGATCTTGCAGGGAATTGTTGAAAATATGCCCTAGAGGCAATAATAAAATGGTTATTATCATATTTCCTTGTTCATGATAATCGTCTATTGTTCATGCTATAATTGTATTAACAGGAAACAGTAATACATGTGTGAATAAATAGATCACAATGTGTCCCTAGCAAGCCTCTAGTTGGCTAGCTCGTTAGTCAATAGATGATCATGGTTTCCTGATCATGGGCATTAGATGTCATTGATAACGGGATCACATCATTGGGAGAATGATGTGATGGACAAGACCCAATCCTAAGCCTAGCACTAGATCGTATTGTTCGTATGCTAAAGCTTTTCTAATGTCAAGCATCTTTTCCTTCGACCGTGAGATTGTGCAACTCCCGGATACCGTAGGAGTGCTTTGGGTGTATCAAACGTCACAAGGTAACTGGGTGACTATAAAGGTGCACTACGGGTACCTCCGAAAGTGTCTGTTGGGTTGGTACGAATCGAGATCGGGATTTGTCACTCCGTGTGACGGAGAGGTATCTCTGGGCCCACTCGGTAGAACATCATCATGAGCTCAATGTGACTAAGGAGTTAGTCACACGATGACGTGCTACGGAACGATTTAAGAGACTTACCGGTAACGAGATTGAACAATGTATAGGTACACCGACGATCGAATCTCGGGCAAATTCTATACCGACAGACAAAGGGAATCGTATGCGGGATTGATTGAATCCTTGACATCGTGGTTCATCCGATGAGATTATCGTGGAGCAAGTGGGAGCCACCATGGGTATCCAGACCCCGCTGATGGTTATTGGCCAGAGAGGTGTCTCGGTCATGTCTGCCTATCTCCCGAACCCGTAGGGTCTACACACTTAAGGTTCGATGACGCTAGGGTTATAGGGAATTGTTATACGAGGTTACCGAAAGTTGTTCGGAGTCCCGGGTGAGATCCCGGACGTCACGAGGAGCTCCGGAATGGTCCGGAGGTAAAGATTGATATATAGGACGGATGGTTTCGGATACCGGAAGTGTTTCGGGCATCACCGGTAACGTACCGGGACCACCGAGACCACCGGAGGTGGCCCCGGGGGACCACCGAAGGGGGGCAACGACCCCGGGAGATAAGGTGGGCCAAGTGGGGGTGGGAACCAATCCCTAGGTAGGCTGGTGCGCCTCCCCACTCAGCCCATAGCGCAAGGGAGAGAAAAGGGGGGCAAACCCTAGGCCAAGTGGGCCTAAGGCCCACCAGATGGTGCACCACCCCCTCCTCCCCCCTCTGGCCGCCGCACCTCCCATCTGGGGGGGGCTGCCGCACCCCCTAGGGTGGGAACCCTAGGGGTGGCACCCCTCTCCCCTCCCCCTATATATATCGGGCACTTTTGGCCATTGAGATACACGGTTTTCCCTCTCTCTCGGCGCAGCCCCGCCCTTCTTCCTCCTCCTCTCTGCCGGTGCTTGGCGAAGCCCTGCCGGGAGACCTCGTCTCTCCACCGACACCACGCCGTCGTGCTGCTGGAGTTCTTCCCCAACCTCTCCCTCCTCCTTGCTGGATCAAGGTGCGGGAGACGTCACCGGGCTGCACGTGTGTTGAACGCGGAGGTGTCGTAGTTCGGCACTAGATCGGAATCGCTGCGAGTACGACTCCATCAACCGCGTTCTAGCAACGCTTCCACTTAGCGATCTTCAAAGGTATGAAGATGCTCTTACCCCTCTCTCGTTGCTGGTCTCTCCATAGGAAGATCTGAATATGCGTAGGAAAATTTTGAATTTATGCTACGTTACCCCATCAGTGGCATCAGAGCCAGGTTTTCTATGCGTAGATTCTATGCACGAGTAGAACACAAAAGTTGTGGGGGATGATTTGTCAATTTGCTTGCCGCTACTAGTCTTATTCTTTTCTGGCGGTATTGTGGGATGAAGCGGCCCGGACCGACTTTACACGTACACTTACGTGAGACTGGTTCCACCGACAGACATGCACATCGTGCATAAAGGTGGCTAGCGGGTGTCTGTCTCTCCAACTCTAGTCGGATTAGATTTGATGAAAAGGGTCCTTATGAAGGGTAAATAGCTTTGTCATATCATCGTTGTGGCTGTCATGTAGGTAAGAAGGCGTTCTTGCTAGAAACCCAAATCAGCCACGTAAAACTTGCAACAACAATTAGAGGACGTCTAACTTGTTTTTGCAGGGTTTGACATGTGATGTGATATGGCCAAAGTTGTGATGTTGCATGTATGATGTATGAGATGATCATGTTATTGTAATAGGTTTCACGACTTGCATGTCGATGAGTATGACAACCGGCAGGAGCCATAGGAGTTGTCTTAATTTATTGTATGAGATGCAATGCCATGTGCTTACTACTTTTACTTCATTGCTAACGGTTAGCTATAGTAGTAGTGATAGTAGTAGTTGGCGTGACGACTTCACGGAGACACGATGATGGAGATCATGATGATGGAGATCATGGTGTCACGCCGGTGACGATGATGATCATGCGATGCCTGAAGTTGGAGATCGAAAGAGCAAAGATGATAATGGCCATATCATGTCACTATATGATTGCATTGTGATGTTTATCATGTTTTACATCTTATTTCTTAAAACGACGGTAGCATAATAAGATGATCCCTCTTAAAATTTCGAGAACGTATTCCCCTAAGTGTGCACCGTTGCGAAGGTTCGTTGTCTTGAAGCACCACGTGATGATCGGGTGTGATAGATTCTAACGTTCGCATACAACGGGTGTAAGCCAGATTTACACACGCGAAACACCTAGGTTGACTCGACGAGCTTAGCATGTACAGACATGACCTCGAATACAAGAGACCGAAAGGTCGAACATGAGTCGTATGGTTGAATACGATCAGCATGAAGTTGCTCACCATGGTGACTAGTCCGTCTCACGTGATGATCGGACACAGGTTAGTCAACATGGATCATGTATCACTTAGATGACTAGAGGGATGTCGATTTAAGTGGGAGTTCATACTTAATTTGATTAAATGAACTTAATTGTCATGAACTTAGTCTAAAAGTTGTCTTTATAAATATTGTAGATGTCCAACGTCAACCTCAACTTCAACGCATTCCTAGAGAAAAACAAGTTGAAAGATGATGGTAGCAACTATGCGGACTGAGTTCGCAACTTGAAGCTCATCCTTGAAGCAGCTAAAAAGGCTTATGTCCTTAATGCGCCGCTAGATGACCCTCCGGCTCCCGCAGCAGCCCAGGACATTCTGAACATCTGGCAAACGCGGAGTGATGACTACTCTCTGGTCAGGTGTGGCATGTTATATAGTTTAGAAACGGGGCTCCAAAGGCGTTTTGAGCAACACGGGGCATATGAGATGTTCCAGGAGCTGAAGCTAGTTTTTCAAGCTCATGCCCGTGTCGAGAGATATGAAGTCTCCGACAAGTTCTTTAGCTGTAAGATGGAGGAAAACAGTTCTGTCAGTGAGCACATACTCAAAATGTCTGGGTTACACGGTCGTCTGACTTCACTTGGAGTCGAACTTCCGGATGATGCTATAATTGACAGAATCCTCTAGTCTCTCCCACCAAGCTACAAAGGCTTTGTGCTTAACTACAACATGCAAGGGATGGAGAAGACCATTCCCGAGTTGTACTCGATGCTCAAGTCTGCAGAAGTAGAAATCAAGAAAGAGCATCAAGTGTTGATGGTCAACAAGACCATTAGTTTCAAGAAAGGCAAGGGTAAGAAAAACTTCAAGAAAGACGGCAAAGCTGTTGCCCCGCCCGGTAAGCCAGATGCTGGGAAGAAGAAAAAGAATGGACCCAAGCCTGAGACTGAGTGCTTCTATTGCAAGGGAAAGGGTCACTGGAAGCGGAACTGCCCCAAATACTTAGCGGACAAGAAGGCCGGCAACGTTAAAGGTATATGTGATATACATGTTATTGATGTGTACCTTACCAGTGCTCGTAGTAGCTCCTGGATATTTGATACCGGTGTTGTTGCTCACATTTGCAACTCAAAGCTGGAACTGCGGAATAGACGAAGACTGGCCAAGGACGAGGTGACGATGCGCGTCGGGAATGGTTCAAAGGTCGATGTGATCGCCGTCGGCACGCTGCCTCTACATCTACCGTCGGGATTAGTTTTAAACCTTAATCATTGTTATTTAGTACCAGCTTTAAGCATGAACATTGTATCAGGGTCTTGCTTAATGCGAGACGGCTACTCATTTAAGTCAGAGAATAATGGTTGTTCTATTTATATGAGTGATATATTTTATGGTCATGCTCCGCTGGTGAATGGTTTATTCTTGATGAATCTCGATCGTGATGTTACACATATTCATAGTGTGAGTACCAAAAGATGCAAAGTTGATAATGATAGTCCCACATACTTGTGGCACTGCTGCCTTGGTCATATCGGCGTTAAGCGCATGAAGAAGCTCCATACTGATGGACTATTAGAGTCTCTTGACTTTGAATCATTTGACACATGCGAACCGTGCCTCATGGGCAAGATGATTAAGACTCCATTCTCAGGAATAATGGAGAGAGCCACCGACTTATTGAAAATAATACATACTGATGTGTGTGGTCCAATGAACGTTGAAGCTCACGGTGGTTATCGTTATGTTCTCACTCTCACCGATGATTTGAGTAGGTATGGGTATATCTACTTGATGAAGCACAAATCCGAGACATTTGAAAAGTTCAAGGAATTTCAGAGTGAGGTTGAGAATCAACGTGACAGAAAAATTAAATGTCTACGATCTGATCGTGTAGGAGAATATTTGAGTCACGAGTTTGGCACACACCTAAGGAAGTGTGGAATCGTTTCACAACTGACGCCGCCTGGCACACCGCAGTGCAACGGAGTGTCTGAACGTCGTAATCGCACTTTATTAGATATGGTACGATCTATGATGTCTCTCACCGACTTACCGCTATCATTTTGGGGATACGCATTAGAAACTGCAGCATTCACTTTAAATAGGGCACCGTCTAAATCCGTTGAGACGACACCGTATGAACTATGGTTTGGCAAGAAACCTAAGTTGTCGTTTCTTAAAGTTTGGGGTTGCGATGCTTCTGTGAAGAAACTTCAACCAGAAAAGCTCGAACCCAAAGCGGAGAAATGCGTATTCATAGGATACCCTAAGGAAACTATTGGATATACCTTCTATCTTAGATCCGAAGGTAAAACCTTTGTTGCCAAGAACGGATCCTTTCTAGAGAAAGAGTTTCTCTCGAAAGAAGTAAGTGGGAGGAAGGTAGAACTTGATGAGGTAATTACACCCCCTCTCGAATAGGATAGTAGCGCGGCGCGGGAGGTTGTTCTTGTGGCGCCTACACCAACTGTAGAGGAAGTTACTGATGATGATCATGAAGCTTCGGATCAAGTTACTACTGAACCACGAAGGTCCACAAGGGTACGCTCCGCACCAGAGTGGTACGGCAACCCTGTGATGGAAATCATGTTGTTAGACAACGGTGAACCTTCGAACTATGAAGAAGCGATGGCGGGCCCGGATTCCAACAAATGGCTTGAGGCTATGAAATCCGAGATAGGATCCATGTATGAGAACAAAGTATGGACTTTGGTGGACTTGCCCGATGACCGGCGAGCCATAGAAAATAAATGGATCTTCAAGAAGAAGACTGATGCAAACAGTAATGTAACCGTTTACAAAGCTCGACTTGTCGCAAAGGGTTTTCGACAAATTCAAGGAGTTGACTACGAAGAGACTTTCTCTCCCGTAGTGAAGCTAAAATCAGTCCGAATCATGTTAGCAACTGCCGCCTTTTATGATTATGAAATTTGGCAAATGGACGTCAAAACAGTGTTCCTTAACGGGAACCTTAAGGAAGAGTTGTATATGATGCAACCAGAAGGTTTTGTCGACCCTAAGGGTGCTAACAAAGTGTGCAAGCTCCAGCGCTCCATCTATGGGCTGGTGCAAGCATCTCGGAGTTGGAACATTCGCTTTAATGAGGTGATTAAAGCGTTTGGGTTCATACAGGTTTACGGAGAAGCCTGTCTGTACAAGAAAGTGAGTGGGAGCTCTGTAGCTTTCCTCATACTATATGTGGATGAGATATTATTGATGGGGAATAATATAGAGATGTTGGAGAGCATAAAGGCCTATTTGAACAAGAGTTTTTCAATGAAGGACCTTGGAGAAGCTGCATACATATTAGGCATCAAGATCTATATAGATAGATCGAGACGCCTCATAGGTCTTTCGCAAAGTACATACCTTGACAAAATATTGAAGAAGTTCAATATGGAAAACTCAAAAGAAAGGGTTCTTGCCAGTTTTGCAAGGTATGAGATTGAGTAAGACTCAGTCGCCGACCACGACAGCAGATAGAGAGAAGATGAGTTCTGTCCCCTATGCTTCAGCCGTGGGCTCTCTAATGTATGCCATGCTGTGTACCAGACCTGATATAAACCTTGCCATAAGTTTGGTAGGGAGGTACCAAAGTGATCCCGGTACGGAACACTGGACAGCGGTCAAGAATATCCTTAAGTACCTAAAAAGGACTAAGGAAATGTTTTTCGTTTATGGAGGTGACGAAGAGCTCGTCGTAAAGGGTTACGTTGACGCTAGCTTCGACACAGATCCGGATGACTCTAAGTCACAGAACGGATACGTATATGTGTTGAATGGTGGGGCAGTGAGCTGGTGCAGCAGCAAGCAAGAAGTCGTGGCAACATCTACATGTGAAGCGGAGTACATAGCTGCTTCACAAGCGGCTCATGAAGGAATTTGGATGAAGGAGCTCATCACCGACCTTGGAGTGGTTCCAAGCGCGTCGGGTCCTATGACACTCTTCTGTGATAACACTGGAGCCATTGCCATAGCCAAGGAGCCCAGGTTTCAGCGGAAGACGAAGCACATCAAGCGCCGCTACAACTCCATCCAGGACCATGTCCAGAGTGGAGTGATAGATATTTGTAAAGTACACACGGATCTGAATATTGCAGACCCGTTGACTAAACCTCTTCCACGAGAAAAACATGATCAACACCATAATGCTATGGGTGTTCGATACATCACAATGTAACTAGATTATTGACTCTAGTACAAGTGGGAGACTGTTGAAAATATGCCCTAGAGGCAATAATAAAATAGTTATTATCACATTTCCTTGTTCATGATAATCGTCTATTGTTCATGCTATAATTGTATTAACAGGAAACAGTAATACATGTGTGAATAAATAGATCACAATGTGTCCCTAGCAAGCCTCTAGTTGGCTAGCTCGTTAGTCAATAGATGATCATGGTTTCCTGATCATGGGCATTAGATGTCATTGATAACGGGATCACATCATTGGGAGAATGATGTGACGGACAAGACCCAATCCTAAGCCTAGCACTAGATCGTATTGTTCGTATGCTAAAGCTTTTCTAATGTCAAGCATCTTTTCCTTCGACCGTGAGATTGTGCAACTCCCGGATACCGTAGGAGTGCTTTGGGTGTATCAAACGTCACAAGGTAACTGGGTGACTATAAAGGTGCACTACGGGTACCTCCGAAAGTGTCTGTTGGGTTGGTACGAATCGATATCGGGATTTGTCACTCCGTGTGACGGAGAGGTATCTCTGGGCCCACTAGGTAGAACATCATCATGAGCTCAATGTGACTAAGGAGTTAGTCACACGATGACGTGCTACGGAACGAGTAAAGAGACTTACCGGTAACGAGATTGAACAAGGTATATGTATACTGACAATCGAATCTCGGGCAAGTTCTATACTGACAGACAAAGGGAATCGTATGCGGGATTGATTGAATCCTTGACATCGTGGTTCATCCGATGAGATCATCGTGGAGCAAGTGGGAGCCACCATGGGTATCCGAAAGTTGTTCGGAGTCCCGGATGAGATCCCGGACGTCACGAGGAGCTCCGGAATGGTCCGGAGGTAAAGATTGATATATAGGACGGATGGTTTCGGATACCGGAAGTGTTTCGGGCATCACCGGTAACGTACCGGGACCACCGAGACCACCGGAGGTGGCCCCGGGGGACCACCGAAGGGGGGCAACGACCCCGGGAGATAAGGTGGGCCAAGTGGGGGTGGGAACCAGCCCCTAGGTGGGCTGGTGCGCCTCCCCACTCAGCCCATAGCGTAAGGGAGAGAAAAGGGGGGCAAACCCTAGGCCAAGTGGGCCTAAGGCCCACCAGATGGTGCGCCACCCCCTCCTCCCCCCTGTGGCCGCCGCACCTCCCATCTGGGGGGGGGGGCTGCCGCACCCCCTAGGGTGGGAACCCTAGGGGTGGCACCCCTCTCCCCTCCCCCTATATATATCGGGCACTTTTGGCCATTGAGATACACGGTTTTCCCTCTCTCTCGGCGCAGCCCCGCCCTTCTTCCTCCTCCTCTCTGCCGGTGCTTGGCGAAGCCCTGCCGGGAGACCTCGTCTCTCCACCGACACCACGCCGTCGTGCTGCTGGAGTTCTTCCCCAATCTCTCCCTCCTCCTTGCTGGATCAAGGTGCGGGGGACGTCACCGGGCTGCACGTGTGTTGAACGCGGAGGTGCCGTAGTTCGGCACTAGATCAGAATCGCTGCGAGTACGACTCCATCAACCGCGTTCTAGCAACGCTTCCGCTTAGCGATCTTCAAAGGTATGAAGATGCTCTTACCCCTCTCTCGTTGCTGGTCTCTCCATAGGAAGATCTGAATATGCGTAGGAAAATTTTGAATTTATGCTACGTTACCCAACAGGAATTGCTTTTGCTATACAATATGTCTAAGATGTCACTATCTATCACAACCATTTCTTGCTTTCTTCCTTGTCAAAGAGAGCACGACCATTTCTAATTCTAGTGAAAATGGTCGTGTATATTAGTTGGTATATATATGCTCTGCATTTTTGCTGGGCAAGTGTACTAACTACATTAGTTGATTACACCTACGTTCAAGAAAGTTCTGTTTGTAGTTTCTTCACCATACTAATAATCATGTATTCAACGTTGGTCTTCATTAGTTGATTATTTCGTCCAATCGATGTTGACTTGTTAGCAAGAGTGTTTGTCAGAATGTTTATGAGATGCATGGATGTACTTTTGGGCACAGGGTCACACGAACATGTAGTATACTGAATACATGCTAGTTTATTACTGTACTGAACTAGCTAGCTTCCTGAATTTCACATATATTTTTCTTTCATATTGTTTTCCAGCCAAATGTTTAGTGTAGATATTCGAAGTTCTTGACCTGACGCTGTTCTTGGACTCAATTTTTATTATTATGACTTCTTGTTGTTCATGGGTCCGTCAATGTCAAAACAGTAGTTGTTGCTCAATGCTCTATTTGCCATATGTTTGATATATTAAGTTTTTTTAGCATCTAACCCTTGGACCAATTCATCTGTTTTTATAGGGACCTGATCTCGCGGAAGCATGGGCAACCACGCTTTGCCGTCATAAGTCTCCTTCACACTTTGACGCCCGCAAACATGTGTCGGAGCATTCGCCAGTCAAACATGTGTTTATGTTGTGATGAATCGTTGACGAACATCTTGAATTTTTCTTTTGAACCGTTGATAGTACTTGTAACAGATTATATGAGGTTGTTTGTTGTTTTGCGTACTCTAGTTGCACCTTTATTACAAGTACATTTCTTCTATGAGCTTTTGAAGTTGTAAAAATTACATTTTTAATTACAGTATAGTAATTTTACAAACCCTATGTATGAATCCATGTGTACCAAATAGTAGGGGTATGTGAGGGTTTGTGGGTTTGGGGGAATTTGAGAGGATTGGGTGAAAGGGAGGGATTCACCAAATCCTCCCAAATCCCCTCCTCCTAGAACCCCTCCAAACCTCTCATACCAAACGAGGCCTTATGTGGAAATTGAACATGGTCTGACCCTTGGGTATGTAGTACTGTTCAAGGTTGTCAGAATCACGATTTTGTTATACGGTTTTATGACTTTATGATCGTGACAAATTCCTTTGATTCTATGATTTTAGTTCTCAGAATCTACGTTTAATGAAGATTCTACGATTTACGATCCTGCCATCAAAGCTCCGATTCGATTCAAAATCACGGTTGTTTACCCTCTAACTATCAAGGAGCATAATTAGCATTGCAGTGCGATCATAATTCTGTCATTTGCCCAACCGTGATTTGTTTACCCTAGCATAGTTGTTTATCGTCTTTTGGGAGAGAGACATCACCAGTGAACATCATGTGACTCCGGTCCATATCACCATCATTGTTTACACCTCCATTATTTTCCGCTTTCATTTACTTTTCCGTTGCAATCACTATTACCCTCCCGCTTGTGTTTTGATCCTTTGCAAACTACAAGACCAGAGAGATTGACAACCTCTTTGTACTCGTTGGGAGCAAAGTTATTTGTTGTGTGTGCATGTCCACGTCTTCTGCTAACGCCAGGGTGGAAGACACCTACTTGTTGAGCCTAGGAGTCCTCTTGGTTCGATAAACCTTAGAGTCTCCGTGTAAGAGAAATTTGCTGTTGATTACATCTCCACCTTCCACTTGGGTAACCAACGAGGGGCAAGAAGTATATCCATCAACTTGGGCAAATGTAATGTAGAGGGTACGGAAAGAAGATCAAACGCAAAGGTTGACACAATGATTTTTGGCGTTGTTACGATAGGTGGTGCTATCGTATGTCCATGTTAGTGGAGACTTCTACCCACGGAGGGTAACGACTGCAATTGTCCACGGAGGGGTCCACGAAGAAGCGACCTTGTTTATTCCACCATGGTTTACATCTACACAGGACTATCCTCACTCACGGTAGATCTTCACGAAGTAGGCGATCTCTTTGCCCTTACAAACTTCCTGGTTCAACTCCACAACACGAAGTAGGAGGCTCTCAAGCAACACCTAACTAATCTAGGAGGCACCACCCTTCAAAAGTTAATAAATGTGGTAGAACGATGAACTCCTTGCTCTCGTGCTTGAAAAGATATTCTCTTCAACACTCAATCACTCTCTCACAGATTTGGCACGGGTAGGAGAGATTGATTTTGTGGAAAGAAACTTGAGGAGGCTAGAGATCAAGTTTCAAATGATTGGATTGGAATCTCTTGATCTCAACACATGAGTAGGTGGCTCTGTCTCAGAAATATGAATCTCGCAAGTGGATGTGTGTTCTGAGTGCTTCCTTTGTGAATGAGAGGAGGTGGAGGGGTATATATAAGCATCCCCCAAAATCCAACCGTTACAACATTATTGCCCAACTCGGTGACACCGAAATGAATCTCGGTGGTACCGAATTGCACTAGATGTGGCAACTTTTGAATTCTCGGTGATACCGATATATAAATCTTGGTGGTACCGATACGATGACCTACGGCAGTTTCCAAATATCGGCGAGACCGATTTCAAACTTGGAAATTCCGTTTCTTGAAATCTGCTCAACAGAAAGTTGGTCACATGCTTTCGGTTGTACCGAAAGATTAGGGTTTGGCAAATGATCTGTCACTAGGAAAATCGATAGGACCGAGTGGGAAAAGTTGATGGCACCGATTTTGTTGTTTTGGCTTGGGATAGAGATATTTGTGGAAGAGTGACTGAATAGTTTTGATGGCTATATCTAAGCACTTGAGCAACCAATTCATCATAATACCTCACCCCCTTTTAATAGTATTGGCTTTCCTACGGACTCAAGAAATTATTTCTCATAAATGTAAAATGTAGAGTTCTTTTGCTGAAAGCTTGAGCTAATCCTATTCCTTTCCTTGTATCTCGTCACAATTATTTAGCCAATGATTCTTTAATTTTTTTTAAATATACTTGAATAAAATCATTAGTTTAATGATACATATGATGTGATTAATTACCAAACCACCTTAGAAATCAATTGTGCTTTCAATGATGCGCCCATTGTGGACGGGCTCAAAGAAATCCGTTGAATTGACTGTTCCTCCTCAGCCATCCCATGGGCTATTTAAGGAGCTCGTGTGACACAATTTATTCAGTACGGGCAACTGAGAAAGTTTTTTGTAGTGGTAATCTTGCCGCTTTATCTAACTATAAAGAAGTTTGGAATGTTATCCAAAATTACATCTAAAATAAATCTGGAGAAACCCCAAACCGAAGCTGAGACATCTCTTGCCCTACACCTACTTTCGCCAGTTTATGCACGGCACCACTAGCAAAACGTCCAATCCAAACAACTCTAAAGGCCTCCACGGAGTTAAGCACCCCTTAATCTCCTGAGCAAGTTAGTTTTGCATCTGCCTGTATGAGCTGAATGTTGGAAACCGAACACGCGTGTACAAGCACATCACACATCCACTTGATATAATAGCACATGCACAGCATCAGGAAGCTTCACGAAGGTTGCACTAGACCAGCCGAGTCGGTGAGGACAACAGCTGCTGGCTGGCTGAGCTTGCCGAATTGTCAAACACGCCCAAGAGAGTCAAGAGCGACAGCGGGTGTGCAACAAACAACGGCCACCCCTCGCGAAACCATTGGATGAGCCCGGAATGGTTTGAGCCAGACCGGTAGGCCCGATGGATTTATAGGCTGGCCATAATGGGAATAAGATAAGAGCAATTACAATAAAGCTGAGTCAACTGACTATAAAAAATAAACTAATATATTTTTGTTTAGTTAGAGAAAAAAAAAAAAGAGAGAATGTAAGTGGGCTCTTAGCTAAGACGCAGTTCTAGCACGTGCTTATATGCATTTTATGAGTATAAAAGGTGGACCATATAATAAAAAACTAATACACTTTTACAATAAACTATTGTACATGTTAGCTATAAGATGGACTATAGATGACATGACAATGGCTTATAGCCAGCAGGTGGCTATACTATTGTACTCGCTTTAATATCATGTATTTGAGACTAGCAAACATGCTGATGTGACGGACAATTAAAGAAGAAGATAGGGTTATAGTAACATAGGTAGATACTGTAACATGCTAAATGCTATGCTGCTATGTGTCATGTATGTCAATAAATAAAGTTATCTACAATACTAGTTTATGATACTATGCACTATAAGTGTAGTATCATACAATAATATCATACGCATGATATTACTATATGATACTTCTTCTGTTCCTAAATACTTGTTGTTTGGAAGAACTAGACTAGTTCTCTCCAACAACAAATATTATGGTACTACTCCCCACTATGACCAGCCTAAATAACCTAGTGGCTGAAACAGTGCACGGTGTACCTGAAACCCACGAAGATATTTAATTACCAAACAAACTAGAGATATTTTGTGAACCCACAGCATGCATGCGTGCCAAGTTGCCAACAGCTCAACCCGGGCCGCAGGTCTGCACGATCGACAGAGATATCTTCGCTGGATACTTGGTGCGATCTCGCCGGAGGAAAAAGATATCCCTGCTGCTAGCAATATACTACTCCTATCCTAATCTTCTCGTCCACGTTTCCGGCCCCGGCCGTGTCCGTGGACGGACGCGAGTGGAGCGCGGGATCGCGCGCGCGGGCCAGCGGCCGCCTCCCGTTCCGTTCGGCTCCGCCACTTGTTTATGCTTGTTCACGGGAGAATGTTGGGAGCTCGATCGACGGCCGCACGACACGGAGGCGCCTCGCACGGCCGCGGGGTTGTCAAAAAGGAAGGGCCCCGGTTCGGCGCGCCTCCACGGACGGCGACGGCGACGGGTGGTGCGGTGCCGGCCACCGGAACGCGATCGATCGTGGCGAGGAGAAGAAAAGGGTGAGGCATGATGTGACGGCACCGGCCGATCGGGAGAATATCTCGTGTTGCTGCGCCTATTGGTGCAGGAAAATATCTGTGCCCAGCCACGTACGTACGCGGCCGTGGTAGACCGGTGACCGTCGGTCCAGCCTCGGCCGCCACAAGAAACCACACACGCGCAGGAGACCACGCAGCACGTATACGTACCGGGAAGAGGTAGTACTAGTCTCCCCTAATAATATGCGGATCGTTTCTGTCGCTGGCGGTTTTGCAAAAACACCCCTCTATTATTTCGTAATCAACCTGTGGTCCGTCGTTAAGTGGAAAAAACGTTTCGTTTTTTCAAAAAAAAAACTGCATCGGGGCGGGCCAAGGAGGAGCTCCAGAGTAGGCAGCAGCCAGCCACCGACTCCTCCCGAGCCCGTGATATGCTCACCGCGCCGCCGCCTCGCTCCTCCCGCCGGTCGCTGCCTCGCTCATCCCGCCGGTCGCCGGCCCCGATCCACGCCGGATCCCTCCGCCGGCGAGCTTCCGAAGCCTTCGCCCCCTGCCCTGCCTCCTTTGGAGCTTCGCCCAGATCCGGAGCGCAGCCGGATCATCTGGCTACTACTACCGCGTGCGGTTTGAGCTGCGGTGGCGGGGGAAAGGGCGGGGTGAAGGGAGGTGCTCCTCCTGGCGATTTGCTCGGTGCCTCTGATAGTCCTGAGATTTTGAGGCGATTCTGCTCCCGTTGACGACGCCGCCCCCGTCGTCGGATCGGCGGCGGAGCTGGCCCATGTACTCGTCGATGCAGTCCTCGATGTCGTAGCTCATCTCTCGCACCTGGTCCCTCCACTCCCTCGTCTGCGGGTCGAGCGGCGCCGCGGCGGAGCTGGCCCATGTACTCGTCGATGCAGTCCTCGATGTCGTAGCTCATCTCTCGCACCTGGTCCCTCCACTCCCTCGTCTGCGGGTCGAGCGGCGCCGCGGCGTCGGCGTCGGCCAGCCGCTCGAGGAGCGCGTTCATGCTGCCAAGCTCGTCCCGCAGGAAGGCCACCTCCCGCCGCGTGCCCCTCTGCATCCGGTGCTGGTAGCAGTCCTCCCCCAGCAACTCGGCCAGCTTGGCGAGCAGGGAGCTCATCGCCCCCGTCGCGGCGCTCGCCATGATCCCGCCACCCCCGTCCATCCCTTGTCAATTGCGTGCCTCCCCTCCCCTGTCACGCAGAGCAGCTCGACGAATGAGAGGGCCGACGATGATGGATGGAGAGGAGCAGACGGGCGGAGGAGACGAGTCGTAGCAAATCTCTGCCTAGGTCTTGGTCAACAACGAGACGCGGCAAGGCAAGGAAAAGATTGGTCCTTTGGACTATGGATATGGAAGGTGGAAGATAGGGACGGGGATACGCGGCGGTGTGAAGGCGAGGAAAACAGAGCACCGCCGCCGCTCGCCGTTGAGGCTCCGGAGGCGTTGAACGCCCCTGCCGTTGGTTGCCTATGTTCTTTTATCTTTACCTTTACCTAGGCACTGTAAACTGTCTTGGTGAATTTGTTCCAATTTCCTCAAGATTGAGTAGTTAGGTTTTAAAAATGTCTCGAGTTGGTTTGGTAGTTTGATTATGAAATTTTTGATAATTTGCTACTGGTTCAAATTTCTTACTGGGCTTGAGAGATGGGTCGGAAGTTTGTACCACTTTCGAAAGTAAGAAGAAAGAGAGATCTAGGTTGTGAAGTATGGACTAGGAGGTGTCCTCGGACTGCACATAGAGAATCTACTGTAAACTGTTTTCTCTTTACTTTTTTATGAAATCTTCTCATCTTTACTTGCAGAGCAAAATATTCACACTATTAGTTCGAGCTTCAGTTCATCACTCTAACTCCTGTCTGCTACTTTCTGTCAGGTGTCTAGGTGTATGAATTCATTTCCTAAAATTATGACACTCATATTTACTGATTGATCTATATTTATGTTCAGTGGATGAAGGGTGCTTGGGTCAATCAAGAGCAAAATCTATATGTTCGTTCCTACAAAAGCTCAATGATGCTGTGAAAGCCAAGTATGTTGAGGAGTCTCCAGCAACAATGATAGATACAAACCCTTCATTCTTTTCCCATTTCACTGTTATCATTGCTACCCACGTGTGTTTTCGTATACTCTTAAGATAAGCTGCAAAATCAGCGATTAATATGCTGGTGCTTTCTCTATAGATTTTTTTTGCTGAATGAATACTTGTGATTTCTGTGAAGCCAAAAGATCAAATGATTAAAATATTGGGTTGTGGATTAGGAGGTTTGTTCAACCAAATGAGGTTACCATAATTTGATGTCAAAAACATAAAGTGACTACTTAAGGTCAACTGGCATGGGCATTTCATCAACTTATGCAGATACGCAAGTAAACCGCTCATCACATGCTGGCCGCACGAATTTTTTTACAAGTAAAATTATCGACCAGTAAATTAGAGGAATTTTCATTTGTGTCAAAATTTTCTTGCACTGTATATCAATTACCAACAGAAAAAAGAGCTTTCCTAGACTTACGTAAAGTTTTCTACGAAAATTTACGTAGGTGCTGATGTGGCCTTTTTTGATTGGCTTGCACATGGTCGCATCCTGAAAATCAGGGTCTTTGTGACAATATACTCATGTAAATTTTGAAAAATTATCTGTCGGGTGGATCGGATTATTATCGTTTGTTTTCTAAAAATAAATCTTAAAATTCAGAATAATTCTTTGAATTACCAAGATTTTTGACAACCATGATATTTTTTTGGAAATGTGAAGATTGCTTCAACTTGTGAATAAATTTTTAAAAAAAACATTTTCTTGTATTTGTGCACAAAATTTCAAAATCAAACAATGATGTGTGAACATAATATGGTCATTATTATGAAAGATCATAATTTTATTACCCGTTGCAACGCACAGGTCCTTTTACTATGGGAAAATATTATCTTCCATCGGCCGATCCGCGCGATCCATCCGCCGCCCGCTCGTCCGTTGAATCTCGAAACTGGATCGGTGTTTCAGAAACTGGGCAGGTGTTTTAGAAAACTGTCTAGTCCGTGCCTTCGCCTACGCCTCGGCCCCAACGACCTGGCCGCCGCCGGCCTGCTGCGGCCCCGTCGCCTCTCCGCCGTTGGCCTGCTGCGGCCCCGACGACCTCGCCGCCGCCGGCCTGCTGCGGCCCCGTCGCCCCTCCGACATCGGCCTGCTGCGGCCCCGACGACCTCGCCGCCGCCGGCCTGCCCGTCGCCCTCCGCCGCCCCGCGCCACCGCCCTGCCCCGTCGTCCTGCCCCACGGCCCTCCGCCGCCGGCCTGCCCGTCGCCCTCCGCCGTCGGGCAGCTCCGCAACTGGCCTGCAACATTTCTCTAATAGGGTCGTGGTTTCTGCAACTCAGCCATTGTTTCAGGAGTTACGTAAAAAAAATTCTGCAACGCGATCATTGTTTCAGGATTTTTTTTTTTGAAGCACGATCATTGTTTTCGCAACGCGGCTATTGTTTCTGCAACTCGACCTGTGTTTCAAGAACTATTGGATACGGGGACGTAGATCGGACGGCTGCACCAAAACATCCAACGGCCGTTGAGGTACTAAACATCCGCCGGTGGATGTGTAGCAGCCCCCTTTTAGTATATATAATAAGTACATGAAAGTTGCATCAATCAACCGACCGAAAGAGGGAGAAAGTTGCTACGGTCGAACCACACGATAAGTAAGCCCAAAGAGTCGGACGCACGTAAAGATCGATCGATCGACCGGCCGTGTGCAACCAAACAACCAAACAGGCGTGTGAGAGCTATCCACAGCAACGTTTGCGTTCAGCGGCCGGCGTAGGTACGACGAGGAGGAGATATTTTGGTTAGGAGCCGGCGATCGCGTTGGTTGAGGCTTCCAGAAGACGAGAAAAATGAGGCGGCCTACTACCACAGTACGTGTTGGGTGCTGCAGCAACATCCTTCCTCAGTCTGGTGGAAGTGGAACACTCACGCTAATATGCCGTGCTCAGGTAGCTACGCAAATGGAGCTAGACGCCATCCTCCATTATAGGTCTTCAGGATTACTTACGTGCCTACGCCGGGCCGGCCGTGCCACGTGATGCCGTCACATCTGCCCATTGCTCGACCCATCCATCCATCCATCCATCACGTTGCCCTCACGTACAGCGCCTGCAAAATTCCATCACCGGAACAAGATCCGCTACAACATGCATGCACCTACAGCCACTACCACCATACATGCATGGCACCTCTCGCTAATTAAAAACAGCACGTAGAGATATTTGCGCGCCACGTAGGAGAACCCCGTTCGTGATATATACCTTGGAGAATCAGAAACAGGACGGAGCGGACAGCCACCGTTCCACTCCATTCCAAGTGGCGCTTCACTCAGGACGGCGACGGCAACAAGAACCCGGGAAAACGACGACCGGCCAGTGGACCGTCGTCCCCTGCCATTCGTCCTGCTCGCCACTGTCCCGGGCAACATGCATGGAGAGAGAAAAATATCTGGCTTGCTACTTTGATCGGGTGACTGGCAATGGCATATTGGCATTAGAGTAATCGCTACGGGTGGATTACAGCTTGCTGCGGCATGATTCATTCTGGTTGGAGCTTGGTAGGTCGCTCGCTCGTGGTGCGGCGGACTGCGACGGAATATATTTTTCGTGTTCCGGAAGCTTTACAAATGTTCGGCTTGTCCGCAAGTTTCCTTCCATCACTTGGCGTTGCCCTTTTCGTTTTCCCTACGTTCGACGGTGGACGTACGGGGAACGCAGAAAAGCCGGGTGTCCAATGGACGGTTCCCGTCTATGTTCTCTTTTCAGTCTTCTTCTTTAGAGCAAGTAAAATAGAGCTGAATTAGCTGGCTATAAGGAATAAATTAATATATTTTTATTTAGTTAGAGGAAAGAGAAAAGGAGATAGAAGGTAAGCGGCTAAGAGCCAGCTCTAGCACGTGCTCCTAGGCATTTTGTGAGTATGAAAGGTGGACCATATAATAAAGAATTGTACACTTTTGCAGTGAACTATTGTACATGTTAGCTATAAGATGTGCTATAGATGACATGGCAATGGCTTATAGCCAGCAGTTGGCTATACTATTGTACTTGCTCTTACAGGTTATAGCCGTCCGTTTCACTCGCCCCGACAAGGAGAGAAGCTTTTTGCTGTCCATGCATTTGGCACCTAGGTGCCGCCTCGCGATCTCGCGTACAGATTCATCGGTAGCGCATTGTCAGTCTTCATGGAGCATCTACAACCGGGGTCTCAAACTTTACTTAGACGTCTGCACGATGACTCGATCAGTATCCGGTAAAAAAAAAATCGAGATGAATGCCTCAAACGTTCGAACTGACACTCACCTCTCATATCCAGTCTGTATCTATGAAAAATAAGTGAAAGCATAGGTCCGGACGCGTTCATTACATTGAACTCACGTGCGGCTCTCTCGGGAAAGACTTTCAAGCCCGACGGTCCGAAGCTCGTCTCCTTCGACGCACCGACGGCACCACATGTCGGTGCTCCAGTCACAAGTCCCCTAGTCCGGCTATTTAAGACGGACGACGACACCGAAACCCTACCCGTTCTTATTTCCTCCCCTCCAATCCATATTTCATCTCCTCCCATCCATCGTCGCCACTTTCCAATCACCATCCACCTTCACATTTCTTTCGTCGGCCGCTCATCGTTCGCCACCACAGTCAAGTAGGCATGCCACCACACCGACGGATCATGAGCTATCCTTGTCCAACGCCAGAGCGTCGGCTTCAACTCCTTGAGCAGATCCGGACAAGGCACGAAGCCCGGATCACTACGGGGATACCACCGGACGTGGTGGATCCGAAAGAGGAGTCCGAGAAGGAGGAGGAGGAGGAGGACGCGGAGCAGGAGGAGCAGTAGCAAAGGATGAGGGGGCCGCGGGGGACGGGCATTTTTTGCGCATCCAACATGAGGTTGTACAACTTCTCTTTTTTGTTCGTCCTTATGGAGAAAATGCCCATCCAAGTCTAAGACATTTTTCTAGCTGCGGCGTTATGAGAGGCACTCGCCTTCTCCCACTTGTTTCCCATCATTTGCGGGTTATTCTTTGACATGGTTGCTATTCCACCCCCTCAACTCTTCTTCCTCTTTGTCGTCTACCCCAATTGTTTGGTGGAAGCTTGAGCCATCATTCTTCCTCTTGTCGTCCTTGAGGTCGACCACTAGTTGTATCTACTTAGGTTTGCCATCCAGTAGCACCCAACAATGGATAAAATCGAATGGCTTCTTCTATGTTTGTTGATACATAGTGACTGCCACCACCATCTGGCAAACAATGTATGTTTAATGATGAGAACGCAACAACAAAATTCAAATGTTGACAAAATGAAGTGATCATGCTTATGTTAGTGGACACTCCCATATCACTTTGAGGGCGGCCAAGCACTTGTGCATAATAGCAGAAATACTTGTTCACTTCCACTTGAATGACCCCCCACCTATGTTGAAGAGATGCCACATTGTGGTTGCTCGCCATAGAACGCGGCTCTACATATTGCTTGTGTTCATGATAGTGCTTGTGGATCTTCTCCCAATACCTATTGCCCTTTTGCTCCGTGCCACATATGGGTCCAATGTTGTGGCCAACCAAGATTTAACTAACCAAACATCCTCAGAAATTGTGAATGGACCTCTTACCTTGGGCATATTTCCCTTCTTTTTCTTGTTTGGATTGTGGTTTGATGTTCCCGCAACTTCAAATGTAGGATAAGTTGGATCCCTAATACGTATCCAACGTATCTATATTTTTTAATTGTTAAATGCTATTGTGTTATAAATTTTATATGCTTTATATGCCATTTTATATTATTTTTATGGACTAACCTATTATTTTAGTGCCCAGTGCCACTTTATGTTTTCTTCATGTTTTTTGTTTCGCAGAAAAACTATGCCTGCATAAGTCCAAACACGATGAATTTTTTTGATAATTTTTCTGGACAATAAGAGACCTTAGAAGCTTCGGGTAGGATGAGAAGACCCACAAGGGCCCTGCAAGCCAGGGGCAGTGACGAGGGGGTGCCTATGCCAACCTAACTTGTGGGCCCCTCATAGTCCTTTTATTCCAATTCCTGGCCTATAAATTCCCACATATTCATATGTCGGAAATTTACCCTAGAGACAATAATAAAGTGGTTATTATTATATTTCCTTGTTCATGATAATTGTCTATTATCCATGCTATAATTGTATTAATCGGAAACCTTAATACATGTGTGAATAGATAGACTACAACATGTCCCTAGTGAGCCTCTAGTTGGCTAGCTCGTTGATCATTGGATGGTCATGGTTTCCTGATCATGGACATTGGATGTCATTGATAACATGATCACATCATTAGGAGAATGATGTGATGGACAAGACCCAATCCTAAGCATAGCAGAAGATCGTGCTGTTCGTGTGCTAAAGCTTTTCTAATGTCAAGTATCATTTCCTTAGACCATGAGATTGTGCAACTCCCGGATACCGTAGGAGTGCTTTGGGTGTATCAAATATCACAATGTAATTGGGTGATTATAAAGGTGGAATACAGGTATCTCTGAAACTTTTTGTTGGGTTGGTACGAATCGAGACTGGGATTTGTTGCTCCGTGTGACGGAGAGGTATCTCTGGGCCCACTCGGTAATACATCCTCATAATGAGCTCAATGTGACTAAGGAGTTAGCCACGGGATGATGTGTAATGGAACGATTAAAGAGACTTGTCGATAACGAGATTGAACAAGGTATAGGGATACCGACAATCGAATCTCGGGCAAGTTTCATACCGGTAGACAAAGGGAATTGCATACAGGATTGATTGAATCCCCGACATCGTGGTTCATCCGATTAGATCATCCAGGAACATGTGGGAGCCAAGATGGTATCCAGACCCCGCTGTTGGTTATTGGACGGAGAGGTGTCTCGGTCATGCCTGCATGGTTCCCGAACCCGTAGGGGCTACACACTTAAGGTTCGATGGTGCTAGAGTTGTTATAGGAATTGAATATGTGGTTACCAAAGGTTGTTCGGAGTCTCGGATGAGACCCCAGACGTCACGAGGAGCTCCAGAATGGTTGAGAGGTAAAGATTTATATATAGGAAGTGGAGTTTCAGTCACAAGAAAGGTTTCGGGGTATATCGATATTGTACCGGGACCACCAGAAGGGTTCCGGGGGTCCACCGGGAGGGGCCACCAGCCCCGAAGGGCCATGTGGGCCAAAAGTGGAAGGGAACCAGCCCCTAGATGGGCTGGTGTGCCTCCCACCAAGGCCCAAGGCGCACAAGGGGGCAAGGGAGGCCAAACCCTAGGCGTGGTGGCTGCCTTGGGTGGCAAGCCACCCCTAGGGTGCCGCCCTCCTCCTCTTGGGCTACCGCCCCTCCCATCTAGGGCTGCAAACGCACCACCTAGGGAAACCCTAGGGGTGGCACACCCCCTCTCCCTCCTCCTATATATACCCAAGGATTTTGGGGTTGCAACACACAAGTTTCTCATCCACCTCGACGCAGCCTTGCCCTCTCTCTTCCTCCTCCTCCGTTGCGCTTGGCGAAGCCCTGTCGGAGTACCACGCAGCTCCACCGTCACCATGTCGTCGTGCTGCCGGAGCTCTCGCACAACTTCTCCTCTCCCCTTGCTGGATCAAGGTGAAGGAGATGTCACCGGGCTGCACGTGTGTTGAATGCGGAGGCGCTGTTGTTCGGCGCTTAGATTGGAATCTTCCGCGATCTGAATCACTACGAGTACGACTCCACCAACTGCGTTCATAGCAACGCTTCCGCTTAGCGAACTTCAATGGTATGAAGATGCTCCACCCCTTGCTCGTTGCTAGCATCTCCTAGATGATTTTGGTGTGACGTAGGAAAATTTTGAAATATTACTACGATCCCTATCATCATAAACCCTCGAAGCAAGACCCGAAACAATTTTATCACCACCGCAAGTATTTGTTCCGATGCGCTCTCATATGGAGCCCTTTTCTAATACTCAGTTGAAGGGGGGGGGGAATCACCGGGAGGGCCAGCTTCATCAACCTTGTTGCATGCGTGTGTAGTTCATTCAGTACCTACGAGTCCATAGTAGTAGTTATATGGTGTTCTCCCTCTGTTTTGATCTTCAAAACTATAATCTTCCCTAAGATGGATCTCATGTAATATTTTGCAATGTGTTTACTGGGATACAATGAATTATGGGTTTATGATCAGATTATTCATTTATCTATTATGAGTTTCTTAAGCCTTATTTCTTGCATAATTTATAGCTTTGTATTTATCTATGATATATGGGTCTACTTTGGCCAAGTTTGATTGATTTATCTTCATTGACAGAGGTTCTTTGTAGTACGTTCAATCTTGTGGTGATCCTATCCAATGACACAAATGATAAGGACACATATTTGTATTCTTGCTACTAAGGATAACAACAGGGTTTGGTCATATTGATTGCTTTTATTCTGTCTACATTATGTAGTCTTGCTTATTGCGTTACTTTGTTTGTTATGAACTTAATACTTTGAGATGCATATTGGACAAAGGTCTTGGGTTGAGTAATAGTAGTAGACGTTTGTAAGTTTAACGGTCCACTTACCATGGAAATAACGCATATGTAATGATTATGCCATGAATGATCACAATTATAACTATGCGCAATTATGTTAGTTGCCCAATAGTAATTTGTTTACCCTTCACTATTTTTCTTTAGAGAGATGGCACTAGTGAAACTATGCCCCCTCGGGTCCATATTCAATTAATTTGCAAGTTCCTACAATTTCTATCATTATCAGTATACACTATCAATCTTGTAACTCGCAAGAACAAGGGGAGTGACGCTCGCCTTGCCTTTGTTGGGTGCAAGCACTTGTTGTGTTTGTATGCATGTGCCGCTAACATTGTTATTGTGGTGCCTCCAAGTGGTTCGATAAACCTTGGCTCTTAACCGAGGGAAATACATTTTGTTGATGTGCTACATCACCCTTATTCTTCGGGAAAATCCAAAACTTCCTTCGTTGTATAAGAAGATTTTCTGTCGTCGTTGCTCGAGAGCCATCATTTACCAAAGCAGGTGCATTCACATAAACACTTTCTTTTTTACTTGTTTTGTTTTCTTGCCTTTTTCCTTTTATATTTGCTTTCTCCTGTTGCCAAAAATTTCCAAAATACCAACAATATCGTGTGTTACCATCTTTGCTTGTGTTGCCACTATGTCTGGTTTTTAAGAGGTTGTTTTTGAAAGTGTTAGTGAAGATAATTCTAGTGATACTCTAGAGGAGTCACCTAAAATTTCTACCGCTAGTAGTGATTCCCATGATAATAGCCTCCTTTGACTTGGAAAACAAAAAGATTTCAAATTGGAAGTGGTAATATTATTGGAAAAAGTGTTATTCGTGAATTTTTCACTTCTACGGGAGTCATACCATCAAGTGGAGGATCTATTATGAAACGAAGAAATAATTATGTGCATGCTATTGCTATGCTTTTGGTTAAGCATGAATGAAAATTTATGCCTATTCATCCAGCTCTCCAAAGATTGTTTCTTGAGATTCCTAATATCCATGACCCCAGAGGTAAAAAGTTAGCTACTATTATTCTTATGAAAGAATTTGATTATATAATCCAAGAATCTAGGTAAATCTTTTCTTTTTATAAAATAAATTATGAGTGTCCTCCTATAGAATAATTTCTCCATGATCAAGATGCTATGCATAGAATAGAGTCTAAAGATTACCATGTTTGGGAGAGAATGCTAGAAAAAGAGTCCCGCATTCAGTTTTGCTCCATAGTTTGTTTGAATGGATTGATAGAGGTATGAGGATGGATGGATTCACCGGAGATTGGTTTAAATATATTTCTAAAATCCATATTTATTATGAATTTACTGTTATGTATGAAGTTTTCATGGGGATGATCCAATTCAACAATAGTTTGAGTTTACGAATGTTAAAATCACTAAATATAGTCCATCTAATTATTTGAGTTTGCTTGCTAGAAAACCTGCTTTCGAAGAAAGGGAAATCTTTACAAAGTTTTAGGACGATATTGTTCTTAAGGAGTTGAACAAAAATGATAATACTTGATAGATTGCATTGTGCCTAGCTAAGGGCATTAAACAATAATGCTTGTTGGGAGGGAACTCAATAGTTATGTTTATTTTCTCATTTTTGTTTTTGCATGTGGACATGATTATTGTCTCTGTAATAATTGTGTTTGTATCTTTCATTTTTCTTTTGTGCCAAGTTAAACCTTTTGGATATTGAAAAATGTTTGTTTATTAGGTTTTGTGTAGAAAGAGAAACTTTGCGTCTAGTGATTGAATAGTTTCTCTATACTGGGACGTGATCAATTGCTGAAATTTTTAAAGCACACTAAATTATAAAGTCTATAGAGTATCCCGATTTTTAATATTTTTTTTGGAGTCATAGAAGTCTAACCAGAAACTAGATCTTTGCATGGTGTTCTCTTATTTAGAGATTATGAATTGTTTATGTTGTTTGCTTGTTTTGAAGTATCTATGGTTTGTATGAGGGGGGGGGTTTATAAATTGTAGAAGTGACAAAATAGAGTAGACACTGAATAGAAATAATTGTGAATCTTGTCTTGACAGTATCTAAAGTGAATGATTTTATTTTATTACACTAATCTATCTCATGAGGTTTTGTTAAATTTTATGTGCATGAAGTTTTCAAGTTTTGGGTGAGATAGCGTCATGAAGAAGGAAAATGAGGGGCAAGAACCTAATCCCGGCGATGCCCAAGGAACCACTAAGGTAATATTCAAGGAAGAAAGGAAGACTCAAGCATCTAAGCTTGAAGATGCCCCGGAAGGCATTCCCTCTGTCGTCTTCAAATAATCGGTATATCTTACTTGGAGCTATATTTTTATTCTTCACATGATATGTGTTTTGCTTGGAGCGTATTTTTCTTTATTTTTTTCTTGTTGATACATGCAATCATAGTTCCTTGGACCTACCTTTCATGATAAACACACATTTATCTTAAATTTAGAGAATTCTCATTCATACTTCACTTATATCATTTTGAGTTGAGGCAATTGCTCTAGTTCTTCACTTATACTTGTTTGAGCATGACGATATGTTTGTTGAAATTACTTGCACTCTCTTTGCTTTACTTATATCGTTAATGACATTTGAATAGTAAGTGGTAATTTGCATGAGTTATATGGTTGGTCCAAAGAATGATATGTATATAGAGGTGGTATAATAAAAACTACCATGAACTTGCAAGATCATTGTATATGATAAGGTTGATTCCTTGCAATAGTTTTAATATATATATTGAGGTGGTAATATGTGAGCATGTTAGTGGATAACAAAAGATAAGTATTAATATTGGTATTAAGGTTCATGAGTCCTTACGCATGAAAGTGGTGGCTGCTGGCATTAGTGGTGAAGTAGTGAATAAAAAATTATGTGTTCGAATTGGGGGCGCAATGGTTAACTCGTCCCAACCTCCTCCCTAGGGGCATGCAAGTTATACTTTTCTTCGAGGTCTAACTAAGTTTCCACAATAAGTACTTGAGTTCTTTATTTTAAATGTGAGTCCTTGGTCTCAAAGCACTTCCACCTGTCCAAATATTGGTAGCCTATTTAGTATCGTGCATTGCCCACTCTCACCTCTAGACTTGGTGAAAACTTTGCTGGTGCATCCAAACCCCATGAGATGACACGCTTTCTCACACCTAAGCCCCTCTATATCCTTTCTCAGAACATCCACCATACCTACCTATCATGTCTTCCGAGAAATATTGGCATGCAACTTCCATTGTTACTATTACGACTTGAGCATTCATTGGCATATTGCTTCACATGATCATACAGAGGTGAGATAATATTTGTGGCAAATCCACCGTTCACCATCATAATACATGTTACGCTAGATCAATTGCACATCCTAGTACACTGCCAAAGGAATCATTTTCACTCATCTTGGTGTCTGTATCTTTTGAGTTCTAAGTAAAATAAAGTGTGATGCATTATTAGGATGTGCCTCTATCTATGAGAATAAAAAAAGTCAAAAAAGGACCCCCAAAAAAATGAAAAAAAGGATTAAAGAAAATAAAAAATGAGAGAAAATAGAGAGTGGGCACATCACTATCTTATTACCACGCTCATGTACTTCAAACTAGCACCTTGTATTTCCCATTTCATTCCTTGTATTTACCATTTCATTTAATCACATCATTTGTATAGGAAGAGGAATTCCAAGTTGTAAGACTAGGGTTTACAACTATATTTGTATTGATGTGAAGATCTAGACTTGTTTAATAATTTATTTTATTGTGGATCATCATGGTGTTATAGATATGATTTCTATTGAGTTATTGTACATTATGATTGGTTATTCTTCCCCAATGTGTGAGCAAATCCCCTAAGAGCGGGAGATGTAGGTGATTGCTAAGATTCATTTGTGTCCATTATATATGGCATCATCTGCAATTGTGGTTCTATGATTGTTAGTAAGTTGTTTATCTATGGTGAGGGTCATGCGTGTTGCGCAATTTAAGGCCCCACACAACATGATCTAAAGACCTACACATGTAACACATATTATTTAGTAAATCCGTGACCTCCAGGTGACATGTGGAGATATCTATGAGGATCAAAGACAATATGAGATAGCAGTGAGTCACTAAACTTAACTCATGGTTCTTGTTTAACGACCTTAATTATGAAGCAGTACCATGTAGTGGAATGTAACCCCGAGTGGAGGAGTTCTACAACCCAAAGGGGGATCCGCCTAGTGAACCAACAAGTAGTATAATAGACTCACAATACAATGTAAATGGTATCACCATTGCACCGGCGCACTTGATTTGAAGTCTCTTCGCACCTAATCTCTCTACTATAGGAAACCAACTTTATTTATAGTCTTTTAATTTGTGTTCTTTACTTTCAAGTTGTTATTACTCTAGTTGCAACAATCAATCCTTTTTCTAACTCTACTTTATTTGTTCCAAAGAAAACTAATAGCTTCTGCAGATTCTGAAATAGTTACTTCACATGAGACATGTGACAACTCATTGCGACCGAGATGCTACTCAGAAATAGTCTCCTCCGCACACACACACGTGCTACAATACTATGTGTGTCTTGCAGGTCATCAATGCACATACTCACTGAATAGACTATCACTAGCTATGCACACACACACACACACACACACACTACAAAGATGGTCACTCAGATTAACAAATTGGCATGATTTGTATATAGGAAAGTAACCAGTTGATACGTCTCCAATGTATCTATAATTTTTTATTGTTCCATGCTATAATATTATCATTCTAGGATACTTTTGGGGCATTTATTTGCTGGTTCAATTATTTTTAAGCACTAACCTATTAACCAAGTGCCAAGTGCCAGTTGTTGTTTTCTGCATGTTATTGGCTTTTCAAGTTTATACTACCAAATGGATTCCAAATACCATGAAACTTTTTGATGATTTTTTGGACCAAAAGAAGACCTACACGATTTGGGAGAAGGCTGAGGGCCACACGAGGGCCCCACTGGTCAACACGGAGTGCCTAGGGAGGTGGCCGCGTGCTGTTAGCTTGTGGCTCCCTAGCTCTCGTGACCTCGTTCTCCATCCTATAAATTCTCATATATTTTGAAAACCCTAAGGGAGCTCTAGAAACATTTTTTCGCCGCTGCAAGCTTGTGTTCCACCATGTGACCATCTGGAGCCATGTTCCGGTGCCCTGCCGGAGGGGGGATCGATCACGGAGGGCCTTTACATCATCCTTGCTGCTCCCATGGTGATTTGTGAATAGTCTACCAAAGACCTACGGGTCCATAGCTAGTATCTAGATGTCTCTCTCTGTGTTCTTCAATATCAAGTTCATCACATCTTCGCCATGATATATTTGATGTAGTCACTTTGTGCGGTGCGTTTGTTGGGATCCGATGAATTGTGGGTTTATTTGAGATTATTCATGAAAAAGATTTGAGTCTTCTCTGAAGTTTATTATGATGTTTATTTGCATGATTATTATAGCTTCATAAATCTCTCCGATTTGTTGATTTGGTTTGCCTAACTAGATTGATCTATCTATCTTCACTCAGAGGGGTGTGTTATGGTTTTGTCATGGCAGATGTCCTAGTGTGAGGACATAGACGTGGGGCCATCGTAACTAGGTGGATAGCTTGTCGGGGTTGATCGAAAGGAGAGACACGATTTACCCAGGTTCGCCCCCTCATGATCGAGGTAAAAGCCTATGTCCTGTTTTATGTGTATTGCTTGCAGATCAATTAAAAGGGAGTGCATTCGCTTGACCTAGCCATTGATCGATTGACCCTTTTTTCTATTGGCCTCAAGGACTCGCCTTTATATACAGTTTGAGACCCTAAGCTTACAAGGGTCCGAGTCATGATACGATTCGTGACCGAGTATGCTCCTAACTCGTTTTGCCTCCTTTGCAAGGAAACTCTGTGCAACCTTCCACCTCTTGGGCCTTGAGTCGCCATCTTCGGGTATTGGTACACGGGCGACTTAATGGTTAAGCCGTTTTGTCGGCCTCATCCCTTCACATCTCTGCCTATCGGGCATCCCACTTGTGAGCCGCCATGTGGTAACCTGACCGAGTGGGGCGGGTTATATCGTGGGGTTATAGCCCCAACACTAGCCCCCAAATTGATTTGAATTTATTCATGCCAATCTCCACCAACTTAATTTGGCGGCTTATCTTCTGATCACCTATGCCTCTTCTTCAGGTTACAAAACGCTAACTCTTGATGCTTCCAGACTAATGCTTCTATTTGTTTTATCCATGACACCACTCCCCTGTCATCCAGGAAACTAATGATGACATCGCAAGACATATTTTCAGATATTCATTTGGCCAAAAAATCAAGGCGCCGCAATCTCCAAAATTTACTGCGCCTCTTTGATTCCTGCACCTGCCTGTTATCCTTCGGCCCTTTCATTATAAATACCTGTGGGGGGGGGGGCTCCCATTTCTTTTTTACTTCGTCTCCCCTTTCTTCTTCCTCGAGCTCATGACTTGGCTGCGCCACCGCTGCAGTTCATCAGTCATCGGCCGCCCGTCCAGGACCATGGCGTCTCCCCCTTTCTATTGGGGCCCGACCAAGCATCTCCGCTGCTCCCTACAACTGCAAGGTACATCACCTTTTCCTTCTCAGATCCACATATGTTCATCGTAGTTCGTAGGAGTTCGTGAGAGTTCATCACCCCTTTAGCTTTATTACTCATTCGACTGTAGTTTTGCTCATCCTTCCCGTAGAAACACGGCAGTATGACTAGCAACACTTCTTTATACATATCAAAATTAGATCTTCCTTGGTAATCTGCAAACTTAGGTTGCTGCTGGTTCAGTGCCTCTCCGTTAGGTTTAGCAATTACCTTTCATTTCCAACCATTTGTAGATCCATAGTTCTAGTTATCTTGGTAGAAACTTGTTATTTTCACACTTCGCAAAAACTAGCAAGCCCTGATATCATAAGACGCCCTTATGACTTGCCGGCTCATCTTCTGGGTGAGACTCACCATATATAAAATTTCGCTCCAATTAGGAATCGACTCTTGAGGGAAAATGACCTACTTGCCAAAAATAATTAAGCTGCCTTGCCCTTGACCATTGTTGTATGACTAGAAAGCTCTTATACGCGAGTTAGTGTTTCCTTAAATAACCCACCATTTATGCTTCCATGTCTTCATCTTTTTGTTCAAGTGACTCATCATGTCAAAATCCAACACATGCAATTGGGTTCCTTCTCAAGTTTTTGATATTATACTTACTGATTATGTAGACCAAGGCCTTCTCCTGCCTAAAAATGTAATTGCCTGGCGGACTGCTGTAGGATAATAAATTCCTCAACCCAACAAAGGAGAAGTAGTGGTATTCATATATCACCTTTTCCGAGGGGTTTCTCCCCCGACTCAGAATTCTTCCGGTAGATTTTGAACTTTTTCAATCTTCACCCTCAAGATTTAGCTCCCAATTCCACATCCAACCTATGTCAAGTCCAAGTGTTCTACGAGGTGTACCTGCAAATGGAACCTACCATCCTTCTCTTCAAAGAATCCTTCTACCTCCACCGCGAGCCAGAATGTGCCAACGACCTTAGTTTGGAACTTGGTGGAATATCCATATAAAGGCGAAGGGACGGACCCTATCCTGCTACTACCTTGCCGAGCCACCCCAAAGGATGGGTCAAAACTTGGTTCTATTGCCGGAACACGACCCTGTTGGAAATATGCCCTAGAGGCGACAATAAATTGGTTATTATTATATTTCCTTATTCACGATAATCATTTATTATCCATGCTATAATTGTATTGATTGGAAATTCACATACATGTGTGGATACATAGATAACACAATGTCCCTAGCGAGCTTCTAGTTGACTAGCCCGTTGATCAAAGATGGTCAAGGTTTCCTGGCCATAGACAAGTGTTGTCACTTGATGACGGGATCACATCATTAGGAGAATGATGAGATGGACAAGACGCAAACTATGAACGTAGCATATGATTGTGTCAGTTTATTGCTACTATTTTCCACATGTAAATGTATGTGTTCCTGTGACCATGAGATCATGCAACTCCGAGACACCGGAGGAATACCTTGTGTGTATCAAACATCGCAACGTAACTGGGTGACTATAAAGGTGCTCTACAAGTATCTCCGAAGGTGTATGTTGGGTTGGCGTGAATCAAGACCGGGATTTGTCACTCCGTATGACGAAGAGGTATCTCGGAGCCCACTCGGTAATGCAACATCACAACAAGCCTTGCAAGCAATGTGACTAAGGAGTTAGTCATGGGATCTTGCATTACAAAATGAGTAAAGAGACTTGCCGATAAGGGGATTGAACTAGGTATGGAGATACTGACGATCGGATCTCGGGCAAGTAACATACCGAAGGAAAAAGGGAACATCATACGAGATTAACTGAATCCTTGACATAGAGGATCAACCGATAGATATATTCGTAGAATATGTAGGAGCCAATATGGACATCCAGGTCCAGCTATTGATTATTGACCGGAGAAAGTCTCAGGTCATGTCTACATAGTTCTCGAACCCGCAAGGTCTGCACACTTAAGGTTCAGTGACATTTCAGTATAGTTGAGTTATAGGTGTTGGTGACCGAAAGTTGTTCGGAGTCCCGAATGAGATCCCGGACGTCACAAGGAGCTTCGGAATGGTCCGGAGGTAAAGATTGATATATAGGAAAGTGGTTTTCGAATTCTCGAAAAGTTTCGGGCATTTTCGGTAGTGTACCGGGAGTGATGAATGGGTTCTAGGGGTCCACCAGGTGGGCCCACCTGTTGGGGAACGTTGCGTGGGAAACAAAAAATTTCCTACACACACAAAGACCTATCATGGTGATGTTCATCTACGAGAGGGATATTGGATCCACATACCCTTGTAGATCGCTAAGCGGGAAGCGTTAAGAAACACGGTTGATGTAGTGGAACAACTTCGTGATTCAAATCACCGTTGTCCCACGATCCGTCCCGATCCAGCACTGAACGGACGACACCTCCGGGTTCAGCACACGTACATCTCGATGACGATCTCCGCCTTCTTGATCCAAAAAGAGAGACGGGGAAGTAGATGAGTTCTCTGGTAGTGTGACGGCGCGCCGGCGATGGTGATGATCTATTCCTGCACGGCTCCGCCCGAGCTCCGCAGAAAACCGATCTAGAGGAAGAACTACGAAGTAGAGGTTTAGGGTTGCACGTGGCAAAGTTGCGTCTCAAAAACCCTAAAACCTCTAGTATATATAGGAGGAGGGGAGGGACTAGACTTGAGGCTCAAGGGAGCCCCAAGGGCGTCGGCCGAAGGGAGGAGGAGGGACTCCTACTCCAATTCGGTTTGGAAGGTGGAGTCCCTTCCTTCCTTCCCACCTCCTTTTTTTTATTTCTCCTTTGATTTTTCCCTTGGCCGAAATAGCCCTATTGGGCTAGACTCACCAGTCCACCAAGGGTTGGTGCGCCACCCATGGGCTATTATGTTCTCTCCCGGGTGGGTGGCCCCTCCCGGTAAAAACCCGGAACCCATTCGTCACTCCCGGTACACTGCCGACAATGCCCGAAATCTTTCCGGAAGCCAAATGAAACAATGCTATATATCAATCCTCGTTTCCGGACAATTCCGGAAACCCTGGGGATATTCGTCATCTCATCCGGGACTCCGAACAAACCTTCAGTCACCAGCACCTAAAACTCAACTATACCGAAACGTCACCGAACCTTAAGTGTGCCGACCCTGCGGATTCGAGAACTATGCATACATGACCTGAGACACTCCCCGGTCAATATCCAACAGCGGGACCTGGATGTCCATATTGGATCCTACATATTCTACGAAGATCTTATCGGTTGAACCTCTGTGCCAAGGATTCATATAATCCCGTATACCATTCCCTTTGTCCTTCGGTATGTTACTTGCCCGAGATTTGATCGTTGGTATCCCTATACCTATTTCAATCTCGTTACCGGAAAGTCTCTTTAATCATTCCGTAATACAAGATCCCATGACTAACACTTTAGTCACATTGCTTGCAAGGCTTATATGTGATGTTGTATTACCGAGTGGGCCCCGAGATACCTCTCTGTCAGACAGAGTGACAAATCCCAGTCTTGATCCATGATAACTCAACAGACACCTTCGGAGATACCTGTAGAGCACCTTTATAGTCACCGAGTAACGTTGCGACGTTTGATACACACAAGGTATTCCTCTGGTGTCAGTGAGTTACATGATCTCATGGTCATAGGAATGAATACTTGACACGCTGAAAACAGTAGCAACAAAATGACACGATCACATGCTACGTTTATAGTTTGGGTCTTGTCCATCACATAATTCTCCCAATGATGTGATCCAGTCATCAATTGACAACAATTGTATATGGTGAGAAAACCTTAACCATCCTTGATCAACTGGCTAGTCAACTAGAGGCTTACTAGGGACATAGTTTTGTCTATATATCCACACATGCATTTATGTTTTCATTCAATACAATTATAGCATGGATAATAAACGATTATCTTGAAATAGGAAATATAATAATAACTATTTTGTCATTGCCTCTAGGGCATATTTCCAATAGTCTCCCATTTGCACTAGAGTTAATAATCTAGTCTCACATCGCTATGCGATTTACATTGGAATGAATCTAACACCCATACAGTTCTGGTGTTGATCATGCTTCGCTTGTGGAAGAGGTTTATTCAGCGGATCTGCAACATTCAGATTGGTGTGCACTTTGCAAATATTTACGTCCTCTCCTTTGACATAGTCGCGGATAAGGTTGAAGCGTCGTTTGATGTGTCTGGTCTTCTTGTGAAACCTTGGTTCCTTGGCTAGAGCAATGACACGAGTCTTGTCACAGAACATAGTTATTGGATTTAGTGCGCTCGGCACAACTCCAAGATCCATCATGAACTGCTTCATCCAGACACCCTCCTTAGTCGCCTCTGAGGCAGCCATGGACTCTGCTTCACATGCAGAATCTGCTACGACGCTTTGCTTGGTACGACACTAGCTTACCACACCCCATTGGGAATAAATACGTATCCAGTTTGAGACTTAGAGTCATCCGGATCAGTGTCAAAGCTTGCATCGACGTAACCCTTTACGACGAGCTCTTCGTCACCTCCATAAACGATAAACATTTCCTTAGTCCTTTTCAGGTACTTCAGAATATTCTTGACCGCCGCCCAGTGTTCCACTCGTGGATCACTTTGAAACCTGCCTGCCATACTTATGGCCAGGCTGACATCCGGTCTTGTGCACAACATTGCATACATTATAGACCCTACGACTGAAGCATAGGGGACGATACTCATCTTTTTTCTACCTTCTGCAGTTACTAGACATCGAGTCTTATTCAACTTTATACTTGTAACACAAGCAAGAACCCTTTCTTGGATAGTTCCATTTTGAATTTCTTCAAAACTTTCTCAAGGTATGTGCTTTGTGAAAGTCCTATCAGGCGTCTCAATCTATCTCTATGGATCTTAATACCTAATATGTAAGCAGCTTCTCCTAGGTCTTTCATTTAAAAACTTTTGTTCAAGTAATCCTTTACGCTCTCAAAAAACTCCACATTGTCTCCAATCAGCAATATGTCATCCACATATAATATTATAAACGTTAAAGAGCTCCCACTCACTTTCTTGTATATACAAGATTCTCCAACAACTTGTATAAACCCAAACGCCTTGATCACCTCATCAAAGCTCTTATTCCAACTCCGAGATGCTCGCACTAGTCCATAAATGGATCACTGGAGCTTGCATACTTTGTTAGCATTCTTTGGATCGACAAAACCTTCGGGTTGCATCATATACAACTCTTCCTTAAGAAACCCATTAAGGAACGCCGTTTTGACATCCATCTGCCAGATTTCATAATCGAAAAATTCAGCTATTGCTAACATGATTCGGACGGATTTAAGCATCGCTACCGGTGATAATGTCTCATCTTAGTCAACTCCTTGAACTTGTGAAAAACCCTTTGCCACAAGTCGAGCTTTATAAACGGTCACATTACCGTCCGCGTCCGTCTTTTTCTTAAAGATCCATTTGTTCTGAATAGCCTTGCGACCTTCAGGTAATACTTCCAAAGTCCATACTTTGATTTCATACATAGATCCTATCTCGGATTTCATGGCCTCTAACCATTTGTTGGAATCTGGGCCCACCATTGCTTCTTCATAATTTGCAGGCTCATTGTTGTCTAACAACATGATAGATAAGACAGGATTCCCGTACCACTCAGGAGCAGTACGTGATCTTGTCGACCAGCGAGGTCCGACAGTAACTTGATCCGAAGCTTCATAATCATCATCATTAGCTTCCTCCTCAACTATTGTTTTCTCGACAGAGATTTCCCTCTGCCCCGCGCCACCATCCTGTTGGAGCAGAGGTTCCACAACCTCATCAAGTTCTATCTTCCTCCCACTAAATTCTTTCGAGAGAAACTCTTTCTCAAGAAAAGCTCCGTTCTTAGCAAGAAACACTTTGCCCTCGGATTTGAGATAGAAGGTGTACCCAACTATCTCTTTTGGGTAATCTACGAAGATGCACTTTTTCGCTTTGGGTTCCAGCTTTTCAGGCTGAAGCATTTTGACATAAGCATCGCACCCCCAAACTTTAAGAAACGACAACTTTGGCCTCTTGCCATGCCATAGCTCATATGGCGTCGTCTCAACGGATTTTGATGGTGCCCTATTTAGAGTGAATGCAGCTGTCTCTAATGCATAACCCCAAAACGATAATGGAAAATCGGTAAGAGACATCATTGATCGCACCATATCTAACAAAGTACGATTACGATGTTCGGACACACCATTACGTTGTGGTGTTCCAGGCGGTGTCAACTGTGAAACGATTCCACATTGTCTTAAGTGAGCACCAAACTAGAAACTCAGATATTCGCCCCTCGATCAGATTGTAGGAACTTGATCTTCTTGCTATGATGATTTTCAACTTCACTCTGAAACTATTTGAGCTTTTCAAATGTTTCAGACTTGTGCTTCATCAAGTAGATATATCCTTACCTACTCAAATCATGAGTGAAGGTGAGAAAATAACGATATCCGCCCGCGCCTCCACACTCATTGGTCCGCACACATCAGTATGTATGATTTCCAACAAGTCACTTGCACGCTCCATTGTTCCAGAGAACGGAGTCTTAGTTATCTTGCCCATGAGGCATGGTTCGCACGTGTCAAGTGATTCAAAATCAAGTGACTCCAAAAGCCCATCAGCATGGAGTTTCTTCATGCGCTTTACACCAATATGACCTAAGCGGCAGTGCCACAAAAAGGTGGCACTATCATTGTTAACCCTACATCTTTTGGTCTCAATGTTATGGATATGTGTGTCATCACAATCAAGATTCAATATGAACAAACCCCTCACATTGGGTGCGTTACCATAAAAGATATTACTCATAAAAATAGAACGACCATTATTCCCTGACTTAAAAATATAATGTTCATGCTTAACGCAGACAGTAAATAGCAATTATTTAAGTTCGTAACTAATGCCGATGGTAACTGAAGTGAGACCGTGCTGACGGCTATTGTATCAACCTTGGAACCATTTCCCTCGCGCATCGTCACTTCATCCTTCGTTTATTTCGCAGTTCCTGCTTCGAGTTGCAAATGTGAGCAACAGAACCGGTATCAAATACCCAGGCACTACTACAAGAGTTGATTAGGTACACATCAATGACATGTATATCACATATACCTGGTTTGGCGTTTGCCGCCTTCTTATCAGCCAAATACTTGGCGCAGTTGCGTTTCAAGTGACCCATCCCCTTGCAATATAGCACTCAGTTTCCGGTTTAGGTCCAGCCTTGGGTTTCTTCATCGGAGGGGCAACAGTTTTGCCGCTCCTCTTGGAGTTACCCTTCTTGCCTTTGCCGCTTTTCTTGAAACCAGTGGTCTTATTGACCATCAACACTTCATGTACTTTCCGGATTTCTGACTCCGTGGCTTTCAGCATCGCAAATAACTCACCGGGTGATTTATTCATCCCTTGCATGTTATAGTTCAACACAAAGCTCTTGTAGCTAGGTGGCAGTGATTGAAGAATTCTGTCAGTCATAGCCTCTTGCTGGAGTTCAATCCCCATCTCACCTAGACGGTTTGAGTACCTAGACATTTTGAGCACATGTTCACTGATAGACGAATTCTCCATTTTGCAAGCATATAATTTATCGAAGGTCTCATACCTCTCGATCCGTTCATTCTTCCCACAGATAAACTTCAACTCTTGGAACATCTCATATGCTCCATGACGTTCAAAGCGTCGTTGAAGTCCCGGTTCTAAGCCATACAGTACTGCACATTGAACTATTGAGTAGTCCTCCTTACGCGCTTGCGAAACGTTCAAAACATCTTGATCAGCCGTAGCGGGTGGTTCATCTCCTAGCGCTGCATCAAGGACATAATTATTTTGCCCAGCTTGTAGGATAAGCCTCAGATTACGAGCCCAGTCTACAAAGTTGCTACCATCATCTTTCAGCTTAGCTTTCTCTAGGAACGTATTGAAATTCAGGGTTGCTACTGCGCGAGCCATTTATCTACAATATAAAAATATTGCAAAGTTTACTTAGACTGTGTTCAAGATAATTAGTGTTTAGATAATCATATTACTAATAAACTCCCACTCAAATAGACATCCCTCTAGTTATTTGAGTGTGGCATGATCCAAATTCATTAACTCAAGTCCATCATCACGTGAGCTGAGTGTAGTTTCAGTGGTAAACATCTCTATGTTAATCATATCATCCATACAATTCATGCTCGACCTTCGGTCTCTTGTGTTCCGAGGCCATGTCTGTACATGCTAGGCTCATCAAGTTTAACCCGAGTGTTCCACGTGTGCAACTATTTTGCACCCGTTGTATGTGAACGTTGAGTCTATCACACCCGATCATCACGTGGTGTCTCGAAACGATGAACTGTAGCAACGGTGCACAGTCGGGGAGAACACAATTTTATGTTGAAATTTTAGTGAGGGATCACCTTATAATGCTACCGTCGTTCTAAGCAAGATAAGGTGCATAAAAGGATTAACATCACATGCAATTCATAAGTGACATGATATGGCCATGATCTTGTGCTTCATGATCTCGACCACCAAAGCACTAGCATTATCTTCATCGTCACCGGCGCCACACCATGATCTCCATCATCGTGCTGCCATCGAGGTTGTCGTGCTATCTATGCTATCACTACTAAAGCTACAACCTAGCAATATAGTAAACGCATCTGCAAGCACAAATGTTAGTTTAAAGACAACCCTATGGCTCCAACCGGTTGCCTCAGCATCGACGTGCAAGTCGATATTTAACTATTACAACATGATTATCTCATACATCCAATACATCACATTATCTCTTTGGCCATATCACATCACATGCATACCCCGCAAAAACAAGTTAGACGTCCTCTAATTTGTTGTTGCATGTTTTACGTGGCTGCTATGGGTATCTAGTATGATCGCATCTTACTTACGCAAAACCACAACGGTGATGTGCAAATTGCTATTTAACCTCTCTCCAAGGACCACCTCAGTCAAATACGATTCAACTAAAGTTGAATAAACAGACACCCGCCAGTCATCTTTATGCAACAAGTTGCATGTTACTCGATGAAACAGGTCTCTCGTAAGCGTACGAGTAAGGTTGGTCCGGGCCGCTTCAATCCAACAATACCGCCGAATCGAGAAAAGACTAAGGAGGGCAGCAAATCAAAAGTCAACAACCACAAAAACTTTTGTGTTCTACTCGAGATTACATCTACACATGAACCTAGTGACGGGGTTATAGTCCTAGGGTAGGGTCATAGGCCTGCCCTATAGGTCCTACCCAAGGACTACCCTTCATAAGGGACAAGGCCCTTAGTCAGTTCCGACCGAATTAAGGACTTCCCATCATCCAGTCGGTGACGATTCGTCCATCATCCAGTCGGAGATGAGCATTCGGACCGTATCAAACTTACCGACTGGATTCCACTCTGTACATCGTAACCCCCCTGGAGGGCAACGGTCATACGTTTTCATGTACCTTTATTAGCATTTAAGGCATACGTTACCTGTAACGTAGACATTTAATCGCCACCACTCTACCCTTGTGCACCGAATCGTTGTGAAGGGCAGCGCACTCTATATAAGTCGCCCTTCCCCACTGGTGCAGGGGTTAGCAATTCACTGTAATCCATATTCCACTCGACATCAAGCTCCCAAGAGCACTGAGACGTAGGGCTTTTACCTCCACCGTAGAGGGGCCTGAACTCATACAACCTCGCCATAGCTAAGGCTCTGCCCATCCTTTCGTACCCTACACATCTACTGTCAGACTTATACCCACGACAGTTGGCGCCCACCGTGGGGCAGGCGTCTAAGCGACTTTTGGCGAGTTTGCGACTACATCTTTTCATCATGTAGTCCGGTGGAGATTTGTGTATGGGTCATGAGATCCTCTTCAGCGCTCTCTCCTTCATCGTCGATGATTCGGCATGGCTTCGGGATGCTCCTCTCGATGTCGAGGCGCTCCCCAGTCGCGAGGCTACGCACTTCCGTGCCGGCGCCCGCGGCATCCTTCTTCTCCAGCAGTTGGCTCCGGTGTCGACCTTCGCCCCCGTCACGCGCCGCAACAAGCGGTCTCGCCGTCCGCGGCTCCAGCGTTGGGTGCAACACGCCCAGGCGCGCCAGAGCGCGTCTTCACAAGTGGCGGTCCTCGAGTCGGTTGTAGTTGCGCCGCCGTCCCAGCGCTCGGACTCAGTTCCGACTGAGTTTCCTTCCAAGTACTTGGGTCGCGGGCCTGCAGCCGAAGTGCACATGGCCAACTCCCATGAAAGTCCCCTCCAAACCGGCCGGAACGAGCATGAGGTCGGCGAAACATTCGGCGCTCGCCGTTAGCCCCGCCGTTCTGCCAGTCGGCGCACTCGTCAGAGCAACGTGGACGTGTTCCGCACACCCGTCCACAACTTGGCTGCCGCCGCCAAGATAGCCGATTCCCTCCAGCCGACTAATTCAGAGGCTGGCACAGGGATCGAGAAGATCCGCGCCCTGCTGCACACGGCGTAGCAGCAAAATTCTGCGGTCTCCCAGTCGCACAACAGGATCCACAATAGTTCTTTTCGCGCGAACACGCATCGGTCAGTTCACAACCCCGGTTCTCATCAGCGACACACGGGAGGCAGCCGTTCCATGAATCCCGAAGATCGTCGCCGTTCATGCACCCCTCCATGGGGTGGGCCCTACGGGCCCCGACATCATGATGATCGGCGTTCGGTCGGTGACACTTATGATCCAAGGCCCGACGCAAGAGGATATATCGCCCAGAGGAGGGTCGATAGGGGCCGGGCCCACCGCGATGGTCATGATATAGACCGTCCGAGTGGAAGAAGGACCATTGTCTCTGGCCCCGAGTGTTTCAGTCGAGCCATCCGTTTGGCTGACATCCCTCCCAACTTCCGATTGGTGACGGGAATCAGCAAGTTTACAAGAGAATCCAAGCCAGAAACGTGGCCGGACGACTACCGAGTGGCTGTCCAGATCGGCGGTGGAGACGACCAGGTCGCCATGAAACATCTCCCCCTGATGCTCGACGGTTCGGCACGAGCGTGGCTGAACCAGTTGGCTCCTTCAAACATCTACAGCTGGGCAGATCTTGCCCGAGTCTTCATCAGGACCTTCGAGGGGACATGCAAACGCCCTACTGGTCTCGTAGAGCTCCAGCACTGCACCCAGAAGCAGAATGAGCCCTTGCGCGATTTCATCTAGCATTGGACAACCCTCTACCACACGGTGGAGAACGTCACAAAGCACCAAGCAGTCTGCGCCTTCAAGGCAGGCGTGCAGTACAGAGATCTGTACCTGAAGTTCGGTCGGACATGCGACATCTCCATGAGCAAGATGATGGAGATAGCGGCACGCTATGCAAATGGCAAAGAAGAGGACCGCATTCATAGCGGCAAGCACAAGGCAGTCGCCGATGGAGATGGGAACAGTGCTCGGAAGCAGAAGCAGAAAGCTCCGTCCACTCCGCAGGCAGAGGCCGCAGCCGTTACCAATGCCAAGTTCATGGGCAAGGGGAAGGCTCAGTTCACCCCCAAGAAGAAGCAGTTCGGAAACCACATCCTGGACTAGCCATGTCCAATCCACACGAAGATGGATGAAGAGGGCAACGCCATATTTCCAAAACATACCACTCGGCAATGTCGCCTCCTGATCCAGGGGTTCGACGAAGGGCAGCCGAGTGAAAAGGACAATGAACAGGATGAGGAGGACAAGGAAGATCCGTTCCCCCAAGTCCATGCAACACTGATGATTTTTGCTAACGTTGAAATCAAGAGTCGACTGAAGCTGGTGAACAGGGAGGTGAACATGGCCACACCGACCAACCCCACGTTCCTCAAATGGTCTCAGACTGCGATCACCTTTGACCAGTCGGATCATCCAGCACACGTACCCACCCCAGGGAGGTAGGCCCTGGTCGTCGACCTGGTGGTGGAAGGAGTCCGACTGCGCAAAGTCCTCATGGACGGCGGCAGCGGCTTGAACATCATGTACACTGACACTCTCAAGGGGATGGGCATTACGATGTCCAAACTTAGCAAGAGCAGCATGCAGTTCCATGGAGTCGTCCCTGGACGAAAGGCCAAGTCACTCGGCCAGATCGCGTTGGACGTCGTCTTCGGCTCCGACATGAACTTCCGCAAGGAAAAACTGACGTTCGAGGTGGTGGACTTCCAGAGTGCGTACCACGCGATTCTGGGCCGCCCGGCGTATGCGCGTTTCATGACCCGTCCGTGTTACGTGTACCTGAAGCTGAAGATGCCAGGACCAAAAGGTGTGATCACTATCACAGGCAATCGGCAGCGGGCCGAGGAGTGTCTGCAGCAGGGATCGAGGATCGCCGATCAGCAGATGGCTGTCCTCGAGCTTGACAAGTACAAGAAGACAGTCGACCCCGCTGACTTGATGCGTTCGAAGAAGCCAGCTTCGGAATCCGCATTCCAGTCGGCGGAAGAAACGAAGAAGGTCAGCATCCACCCGACACACGACGCCGCTGCCCCGACGAACATCTCCACCACCCTCGATCCTAAATAGGAAGCCGAGCTCATCCAATTCCTCCGTGAGAACTCGGACATTTTCGCATGGAAGCCCGCTGACATGCCAGGTGTACCCAGGGAGTTGGCTGAGCACCGACTGTATGTGGATCCTGCTGCTCGGCCCGTCCGAGAACGCCTGCGTCGGTCCGCCGCGCACAAGAGGAAGGCAATCATAGAGGAGGTGGCTAAACTTTTGGTAGCCAACTTCATTCGCGAGGTTCACCACTCCGAGTGGCTCGCTAATGCTGTCATGGTGCCCAAGAAGGACAAGTCTCTCCGTATGTGCATCGATTTCAAGCATATCAATAAGGTCTGTCCGAAAGATCACTTCCCGCTCCCCCACATCGATCAAATTGTCGATTCGACTGCGGATTGCGAGCGTTTATCCTTCCTTGATGCCTATTCGGGCTATCATCAGATCCGTCTGTATGGTCCGGATGAATTAAAAACAGCCTTCATCACCCCATTCGGGTGTTTCTGCTACAGCACTATGCCATTCGGTTTGAAGAATGCAGGAGCAACTTTTATGCGCATGATCCAAAAATGCCTCCTTGACCAAATCGGTCGAAATGTGGAGGCGTATATGGATGATATCGTAGTCAAGTCACGGAAAGTTTCCGACCTGCTGACTGACTTGGCAGAAACATACGCCAACCTTCGTAGGTACGATATCAAGCTCAACCCGGCCAAGTGTTCATTCGGTGTTCCCAGCGGAAAGTTACTCGGTTTCTTCGTTTCCGAACGAGGGATCGATGTCAACCCCGAAAAGATCGGGACCATCGTCCGAATGGAGCGGCCGGTCAGAATACACGATGTTCAAAGGCTCACAGGTTGCCTAGCGGCTTTGAGAAGGTTTATCAGTCGACTCGGCGAGAAGGCGCTACCTCTGTACCGACTCATGAAGAAGTCAGATACTTTCGAGTGGACAAACGAAGCTCAGATCGCATTCGACAACCTCAAAGTCCTACTTTCCACCCAGCCGGTTCTTACTGCTCCGCTTAGTAAAGAACCCCTTCTTCTGTACATCGTGGCTACAAATCAAGTCGTCAACACTGTTCTCACAGTCGAACGCGAAGAAGAAGGCAAAGCATACAAGGTTCAGCGGCCAGTGTACTATGTCTCCGAAGTCCTGACTCTTTCCAAGCAGAGGTATCCCCATTATCAAAAACTCATTTACGGGATTTACATGGCTGCGAAGAAGGTGGCTCATTATTTCCAAGACCACTCGGTGTCCGTCATTTCTGATGCTCCGTTGTCGGAAATCCTCCACAATCGGGACGCATCGGGCCGAGCGGCGAAGTGGGCAATGGAGATGTTGTACTGTGACATCAAGTTCGAGGCCAAGAAAGCTATAAAGTCTCAAGCTCTGGCTGACTTCATAGCAGAATGGGTAGAACAACAGCAACCGACTCACATCTACTCGGCTCATTGGACAATGTTCTTCGATGGGTCCAAGATGATAAATGGCTCCGGCGCTGGCGTTGTGATCATATCGCCAAAAGGAGACAAACTCAAGTATGTGTTGCAGATACACTTCGATTCCTCCAACAACGAGGTAGAATATGAAGCTCTCCTTTATGGATTACGCATGGCCATCACACTCGGCGTCCGTCGCCTCATGGTCTATGGCGATTCAGATTTGGTGGTTAATCAAGTGATGAAGGAGTGGGACGTAAGGAACCCCACCATGACCACATACTGCAACACGGTGAGGAAGCTTGAGAAAAAGTTTGAAGGTCTGGAACTCCACCATGTTCCGTGACTGAAAAACCAAGCAACTGACGAATTGGCGAAACTTGGATCCACTCGGAGGCCAGTCCCGAGTGACGTCTACCTCGAGCACCTTCACCTTCCCTCAGTTAAAAAAGATCCTTTCATAGAGGAACCTGTACAACCAAAGAGCTCGACGGATCCGACTGAAATCAAAGTCCCTGCTGTGGTTGATTTGATCATGGAGATTCTTGCTATCATCCCCGATTGGACTGTGCCATTCATTGCGTACATCCTGAGGCAAGAATTACCAGAAGACGAAATCCAAGCCAGACAGATCGTCCGCAGGTCGAAGTCGTTCACCGTCATTGATGGCCAGCTGTACAAAGAAAGTGTTTCTGGCATCCTTCAACGATGCATCACTCCTCAGGAGGGACAGTTAATCCTGGAAGAAATTCACTGGGGAACCTGCGGTCATCATGCCTCCTCAAGGGCAATCTCGCCAAAGCATTCAGGGCTGGCTTCTTCTGGTTGCAGGCGAACGAAATGGCGAAGGATATGGTCGACCGATGCGAAGGCTGTCAGTTCTATTCGAACAAGTCCCACAAGCCAACATCTGTGTTGAAACAATCCCTCTTGTTTGGCCGTTTGCAGTGTGGGGTTTAGATACAGTCGGTCCATTTGGGACAGGCCAAGGAGGTTTCACTCACCTGTTGGTGGCAGTCGACAAGTTCACCAAGTGGATTGAAGCCAAACCCATCAAGAAGCTCGACGCCTTACGACCATCAAGTTTGTCAGGGACATCATCTCCAGATTCGAGGTACTGCATAGCATAATCACTGATAATGGCACAAACTTTGACTCGGACAGATTCAAAGGTTTTTGTACAAGCCAAGGTATCCGAGTGGATTTTGCATCTGTGGCGCATCCCCAAACAAACGGGCAAGCAGAGCGGGCGAATGGACTTATTCTACAAGGTTTGAAGCCTCGACTCCTGCGAGAAGTGGGACATGCTGCCGGCGCATGGGTCACCAAGATGCCTTCGGTGCTGCGGGGTCTCCGCACAACCCCAAATAGATCTACAGGGCGATCCCCGTTCTTCCTCGTTTACGGAGCAAGGCAGTCCTTCCGAGTGACTTGCTTCACAACGCTCCACGAGTTGAACTCTTCTCCGAAGCTGAAGCAGAGAAAGCAAGGCAAGACAGAGTGGATCTTCTACAGGAGGAGCGCGAGATGGCACTGACTCGCTCAACCATTTATCAACAAGATCTGCGGCGCTTTCACGCGCGACACGTCAGGAGTCGCACATTCCAAGCAGGCGACCTGGTGCTCCGAGTGGATCAGCAGAGACCTCACAAGTTGGCTCCCGCCTGGGAAGGACCCTTCATCATCTCCAAGGTGCTCAACAACGGAGCATATCGACTCTACAACCTCGACGGGGAAACGGACGAGCCGAGAGCATGGAACGGAGATCTCCTAAAGCGCTTCTACACGTGACCGTCGACTGAAGTAATGTAAAGAACAAGTATCGTTGAAGTAATACAAAGCAGATTGAGTTTTTGCAGATGCAAAATTCTTCCACGATTCGCAGACTCCGATCTAAAAAAAAAGAGTGTGCACTAAACGTCGCACTCGGGGACTTAGCTGCGATCCAGAATCGCCTAAGTACAAACTTTCTCCGAGTGTGCACTAACCGTCGCACTCGGGGACTTAGCTGCGATCCAGAATCGCCTAAGTATAAACTTTCTCCGAGTGTGCACTAAACGTCGCACTCGGGGACTTAGCTGCGATCAAGAATCGCCTAAGTACAAACTTTCTCCGAGTGTGCACTAAACGTCGCACTCGGGGACTTAGCTGCGATCCAGAATCGCCTAAGTACAAACTTTCTCCGAGTGTGCACTAACCGTCGCACTCGGGGACTTAGCTGCGATCCAGAATCGCCTAAGTACAAACTTTCTCCGAGTGTGCACTAAACGTCGCACTCAGGGACTTAGCTGCGACTAAGAATCGCCTAAGTACAAACTTTCTCCGGGTGTGCACTAACCGTCGCACTCGGGGACTTAGCTGCGATCAACAATCGCGTAAGTACAAACTTTCTCCGAGTGTGCACTAACCGTCGCACTCGGGGACTTAGCTGCGATCAACAATTGCGTAAGTACAAACTTTCTCCGAGTGTGCACTAATCGTCGCACTCGGGGACTTAGCTGCGATCAAGAATCGCCTAAGTACCAACTTTCTCCGAGTGTGCACTACACGTCGCACTCGGGGACTTAGCTGCGATCAAGAATCGCCTAAGTACAAACTTTCTCCGAGTGTGCACTAACCGTCGCACTCAGGGACTTAGCTGCGATCAAGAATCGCCTAAGTACAAACTTTCTCTGAGTGTGCACTAACCGTCGCACTCGGGGACTTAGCTGCGATCAACAATCGCCTAAGTACAAACTTTCTTCGAGTGTGCACTAACCATCGCACTCGGGGACTTAGCTGCAATCAAGAATCGCCTAAGTACCAACTTTCTCCGAGTGTGCACTACACGGCGCACTCGGGGACTTAGCTGCGATCAAGAATCGCCTAAGTACAAACTTTCTCTGAGTGTGCACTAACCCTCGCACTCGGGGACTTAGCTGCGATCAAGAATCGCCTAAGTCCCAACTTTCTCCGAGTGTGCACTACATGTCGCACTCGGGGACTTAGCTGCGATCAAGAATCGCCTAAGTTCCAACTTTCTCCGAGTGTGCACTACACGTCGCACTCGGGGACTTAGCTGCGATCCAGAATCGCCTAAACAACAACTTTCTCCGAGTGCGCTCTAACCGTCACACTCGGGCACTTGTTTGTGATCAAGAATCGCCTAAGTAAAAAGCTTCCTTCGAGTGTATCTTAGAGATCCACTCGGAGGTTAGCAACTACCCTCATCAAGGCTCATGTAGATGTCAAGACAACTGACAATTACATGAGTAGCAACTCGCCCCGAGTGCGACCTTACAGTCGCGCTCGAAGACTTCGCTGCGATCACGAATCGCCTAAGTAAACAATTGCCTTCGAGTGTATCCTAGAGATCCACTCGGAGACTTAGCAGACCCTCATTGAGGCTCATGTAGATGTCAAGACAACTGACAACTACATGCTCCGCATGTTTTCCACTGGCTTCACCAAGAAACGCCAAACAAAAACCACGAGCCAAAATCGTGTCAACAATTATTTGGCAAAGGAAGAGCAAAATATTAGATTCAAATTCAAAGTTGGTTTAAAGATAGTCGGTTCGGTGTAGATCAAGCTTATCCACACCGAACCACGAACGTGATGGCCAACAACAGTGGCCAAAGTTTGATACAACTACCACTCGGCATACCGAGGTAAAGTTTTTTCAAGCGTCGTCAGGACTGGCACTGGGACTGGCAGGATCCACGAAAGTGTCGAGGTCGATCCCATCTGCGATGCGAGTGGCGCTCTCAAGGAAGGTCTCCATGAAATCTTCGAATCGAAGCTTCTTGGTGTTGGCGACCTACAGCGCCTTCAGCTTATCTTCGCGAGCCTCCTTGTAGTGCACTCGGACCAGCGACAACGCCACGTCCGCACCACAGCGAGCAGCAGACTTCTTCCACGCCTGCACTCGGTTCGGGACATCCTCCAGCCAAGTCATCAACCCTTCCATCTGCCGCCGGGACTCGTCTTCGGGCCACAGCTCCTTGTCGATTCGGCCGACGACCTCTCTCAGGCGACCGACGAAAGGTCCCACTTTGCCGAGGCGAATGTGCGCTCGGAGCATGTCTCGATTGGCGTCGTCGCCGAGTGGAACGTTCGGAATAACCGACCGCTCAACGTCAGATGCTTCAGCCTCAGCGTCCATACAAAAATCTGCAAAGACAAGACGAGCAGAAAGTAAGCGCAGAATGAAATACACAGTCAAGAAGCACTCGGAATAAACTTACCATCGAGCAGCGCAATCATCTTCCTAGCCCAGTCACTGACGTACTTCTCCTGCGATATGCACCGACTGTTCAAGGACCTCATCTGACCCATCAGCTCAGTTCTTTGTTTCCCCATTTTCTCCATTTCGGCCACCAATGCCTTGTTTGCCTCACGGGACTCCTCCAAGGACTTCTCTCGTTCAGCCAGAGCGCCCTTCACACCAGCCAAGTCATGCACAGCTGCCTCTAGTTCCGCAGCAAGCTGAATCTTTTCAGCCTTCAAAGCGTTGTACGCTGATCCCATCTCGCAAGTCTTATGCAAATCAACGCGAAGAGAAGATCAGACAAATTCAACAAGAAAAACAATAAAAGCTCGAAGTTCTTCAGACCCCTGCCGACGCAAGCAGTCGACAGCGGCCTCGGGGACTACACCCAGTGGGTTCACTAAGAGTGACCCCACTGCCATGAAGCTCAAACAGGTCCGCCCTATTGAGCTAAATAGCAAAAACAAGCCTATGAGGCTACTACTACCCGACCTGAGTAAAATTACTCTCGGGGAATACTTCCAGTAGGTGCACTCGGAGTGCCCCCACCGGTAACATTCGGACAGATTAGTTTTGATCTGATCAAGTTAAAGAAAATGTATATAAAGACAACTGCCGGTGCAAGCACTCGACAGAAGTCTCGGGGACTACACCCATTGGGTTCACTAAGAGTGAACCCACTGCAAAATAATCATACTGCATCCGAGTATATTGCTTAAACACCCACTGGGTTACAAGAGGAAAGTAAATACTTACTAGCCCACTTACTCGGATATCGTCCCGGAGTTCCAAGCTTCGGTTGTACATAGACGCGATGGTGTCGTACGCACTCTTGGCATCACCCGCCATCAACTCCGCCTGCACCATGGCCCCCTTGGCAGCTCCCGCCTGATCTTCCCGGAGGCGTTGGGCGTCGTACTGGACGGTCGACGGACCTAGCACCACAAGAGACTCCTTGGGCATCCCAAGTCCTGCTCCAGTCGGTTCAGTAGTGATGAGCGCCGTTTCAGTCAATGACATCGTCTCGGTTGGCGGCGCGTCCATGGCGGGAGTAGTAGAAGATGGAACAGCCTCAAGGACAGGCATTGCAGCTTGCTCGGACCTCTTCTGGTCGTCCTCCTCCACATGAATCACCTCTGAAGGAAGCCCGACCGAACGACGTGAGACCACAGGAAAAAGGGCAAGATCAAAGACAGAATTCATGAAACAATAATGTAAGCTCTCGGAGTCGCTACGATGTACCTTACTGGGATGTGGCAACGTTGTCCGTATCCATGGGATCGTCTTCCTGGCGTGGCAGAGAAGTGGCAGAGGTGGCAGCTCTGTCGAGTAAAATTCACTCGACCAATAAGCATGAGTTCAATCAGATACTATAAGAAGACAGGAGAACAATACACTCACGCTGAGGCAACGGGAACGGCGATCCTCATCCGCGGCAAAGCCTTCCGAGGCTTGGATCCACTCGGTTTGGCCACCTTAGAAGGCTGGTCCGCGGGCTCAGCAGCAGAGTCCCTGGTCCTCTTTGTGCTCCGAGCACTCGGAACCACGGGAGTAGCTGGCAAGGCACTTGGAACCACAGGAGGAGCTGGCGGGGCACTCGGGGCAGCTGGAGGAGCCGACGGGGTCACGGGTTCGTGACGGCGCTTAGTTCGAGGCTCTGGTGGTGGGGGTGGCGAGTTCTGTTCTTCATCTTCCCCCTCTTCCTCTTCGGACTCCTCCTCCGTCTCCCCACCGTCGGAGACGTACTCAACGCTCTCCACGCTGCCCTCCTGGCTGCCTTCCTCTTCCTCAGCCAGATTCCCGTTCGAGACGGGAGAAAACCAGTTGGTCCACGCCTGCACGGGATATAGTCGACAACATCAGACGTCAGACAGTGATACAAGAAAAAGCGATAAATCTAAGACAATTGTGAGCACTCGACAAGTTATACTCACCTCATTCGGAGGAGGGTTGTCCGCGCGGAAGGGCTTCACTCGCCGGGCTCCTCTGGGGTTATCGCAGGCGCCTGTGATGCTGCGGACCCACGCCGTCACAACCTCCTCGGTCACGCACTCGGGGTGAGTCCGAGTGGAGTCCTCAGGACCCGTGTAGTGCCACATGGCGTGGTGTCGAGCTTGCAAAGGCTGGATACACCGATCCAGAAAAATCTCCAGCAAATCTATGCCGGTGACTCCCTTGCGGACGACATCTACCAGCGCGTCAACCAGAGGCTGAATCTGGATCTTTTCCATCTTCGTGAGTGCAAGCTGCCTAGGCGGAGCCGGTCGGTCTAGGCTAAAAGGTGGCAGTCCAGTTGCGGCATTCGGACAAGCGACGTTCTGGCAGTAGAACCAAGTCGACTGCCAGTTCCTAACGGATTCAGACAACTGAAGAGCGGGATAGCTACTTTTGCTTTCTTCTGGAAGCCTAAGCCTCCGCAGAGCTGGAGGAGATGAGTTTTGTCGTCCGACTGGCTAAGTCTTTTGATGGTTTGGGATCTAGCGGAGAAGATGTGCTTAAAGAGCCCCCAATGAGGAGGACAACCGATAAAACACTCGCAAAGCACGACGAAGGCAGAGAGATGAGCTATTGCGTTGGGAGGAAAATGGCGGAGCTGCGCCCCGAAGTGGTTCATTATACGTCTGAAGAAGGGATGAGGAGGCAGAGAGAAGCCTCGGTACACGTGACTGAGCAGCAAGACGTGCTCCCCCTCCTGGGCGCCGGCTACGTCTCGCCCTCCGCCGGTAGCCTCCACGTCTTGTTCTCAATCAGGCCTTGCTTCACCAGCTCCAGCATGTCGCTCTTCGTCACCGTGGAGGGGAGGAAATCCCCGTGGATCCAACCCGCCGGCAGTGCCCGTTGTCGCCGTTGAGCAGGAGCCGCCGTCTTCTTCTTCTTCCGCGCCTCGAGCTTGCTCGTCTGCCCCTTCGTCATGGTGGAGGCTGCAGATCCACGGAGGAGGAGAAGAAGGAAGTTGCTTGGGGTGCGCAGGAAGCCACAGGAGAAGCGGGGCGAGTGCGAGTTATCAGGCGAGTGCAACGAGAAACCCTCGCTGGAGAGGTTTAAATAAGGTTCGACTGGGTCACTAGCAGGTGGCCCCGAAATCTTATCCCCCGACCGGTTGCTGCGATATTAGTCGAGGAGATGAAGGCATGGAAATCGAGGCGACAGATACTACTTGATGACGATGTCGTCATTCCCGCTGAGCGTGCGTCAACCGAAATTTGAGGATCCCAGAAAATCCGCCGCTGTCAGTTGACCGGTTCGTTTCACACATATATCCACTCGGATCACTGGTCAAGAGGATAAAATGGATCGAGGCAAACAACGCCAAAGTCGCATCCATACCAGTCGGATCCGTACTCCAAGCATCGCTTCGTCGTTCCAACCCCGATCCATTCGGGGACTAATGGTGGGGTTATAGTCCTAGGGTAGGGTCATAGGCCTGCCCTATAGGTCCTACCCAAGGACTACCCTTCATAAGGGACAAGGCTCTTAGTCAGTTCCGACTGAATTAAGGACTTCCCATCATCCAGTCGGTGACGATTCCTCCATCATCCAGTCGGAGATGAGCATGCGGAGCGTATCAAACTTACCGACTGGATTCCACTCTGTACATCGTAACCCCCCATGGAGGGCAACGGTCATACGTTTTCATGTACCTTTATTAGCATTTAAGGCATACGTTACCTGTAACGTAGACATTTAATCGCCACTACTCTACCCCTGTGCACCGAACCGTTGTAAAGGGCAGCACACTCTATATAAGTCACCCTTCCCCACTGGTGCAGGGGTTAGCAATTCACTGTAATCCATATTCCACTCGACATCAAGCTCCCAAGAGCACTGAGACGTAGGGCTTTTACCTCCACCGTAGAGGGGCCTGAACTCATACAACCTCGCCGTAGTTAAGGCTCTGCCCATCCTTTCGTACCCTACACATCTACTGTCAGACTTATACCCACGACACCTAGCTCATGATGCCATTGTTGGGGAATGTTGCATGGGAAACAAAAAATTTCCTACGCACACGAAGACCTATCATGGTGATGTTCATCTATGAGAGGGAGATCGGATCCACATACCCTTCTAGATCGCTAAACAGGAAGCCTTAAGAAACACAATTGATGTAGTGGAACAACTTCGTGATTCAAATCACCGTCGTCCCACGATCCGTCCCGATCTAGCACCGAACGGACGACACCTCCACGTTTAGCACACGTACAACCTGATGACGACCTCCGCCTTCTTGATCCAGCAAGAGAGACGGGGAAGTAGATGAGTTCTCCGGCAGTGTGACGGCTAATGACCCACAAGTATAGGGGATCAATCGTAGTCCTTTCGATAAGTAAGAGTGTCGAACCCAACGATGAGTAGAAGGATCTGACAAGTGGTTTTCAGCAAGGTAAAATCTGCACGCACTAAAATTGTCGGTAACAAGTAATTGTGTGGTGAGATGATTCGTAGCAAGCAACAAGTAACAAAAGTAGCAACGGTGCAGCAAAGTGGCCCAATCCCTTTTGTAGCAAGGGACAAGCCTGGACAAAGTCTTATAGGAGAACACACGCTCCCGAGGACACACGGGAATTTCTGTCATGCTAGTTTTCATCATGCTCATATGATTCATGTTCGTTACTTTGATAGTTTGATATGTGGGTGGACCGGCGCTTGGGTACTGCCCTTACTTTGACAAGCATCCCACTTATGATTAACCCCTCTCGCAAGCATCCGCAACTACGAAAGAAGAATTAAGACAAAGTCTAACCATAGCATTAAACTAGTGGATCCAAATCAGCCCCTTACGAAGCAACGCATAAACTAGGGTTTAAGGTTCTGTCACTCTAGCAACCAATCATCTACTAAGTACTTCCCAATGCCTTCCTCTAGGCCCAGATAATGGTGAAGTGTTATGTAGTCGATGTTCACATAACACCACTAGAGGACAAACAGCATACAAAACATCAAAATATCGAACGAATACCAAATTCACATGACTACTATTAGCATGACTTATCCCATGTCCTCAGGAACAAAAGTAACTACTCACAAAGCATAATCATATTCATGACCAGAGAGGTAATGAGTAGCATCAATGATCTGAACATAAACTCTTCCACCAAACAATCCAACTAGCATCAACTACAAAGAGTAATCAACACTATTAGCAACATTACAAGTACCAATCGGAGTCGCGAGACGGAGATTGGTTACAAGAGATGAACTAGGGTTTGGAGATGAGATGGTGCTGATGAAGATGTTGATGGTGACGAGTCCCCTTTGATGGGAGGAGTGTTGGTGATGACGATGGCAATGATTTCCCCCTCCGGGAGGGAAGTTTCCCCGACACGATCGTCCTGCCGGAGCTCTAGATTGGTTCTGCTCAAGTTCCGCCTCTTGGCGGCGGCGAATCCACGAAAAATCTCCTCCCTGAATTTTTTCTGGACGAAACCCTTCATATAGCAGAAGAGGGGGGGCCAGTGTGCCAGCAGGCTGCCCACAAGCCCCCTTGGCGGGACCAGGGGGTGGCCGCGCCAAGCAGGCTTGTGGCCACCTGCTGGCGCACCTCTGGCGCTTCTTCGGCCTAGTATTTTTTATAAATCCAGAAAAAATCCTCGTTGATTTTTACAGCGTTTGGAGTTGCGCAACTTTGCTCCTTTTTCAGGCCAGAATTCCAGCTGCTGGCATTCTCCCTCTTCATGTAAACCTTGCAAAATAAGAGAGAAAAGGCATAAGTATTTTACCGTGAAGTGAAATAACAACCCAAGAAGCGATAAATATCAACATGAAAACATGATGCAAAATGGACGTATTGATACGTCTCCACCGTATCTACTTTTCCAAACTCTTTTGCCCTTGTTTTGGACTCTAATTTGCATGATTTGAATGGAACTAACCTGGACTGACTCTGTTTTTAGCAGAATTGCCTTGGTGTTATTTTTGTGCAGAAATCAAAGTTCTCCAAACGTCCTGAAAATTTACAAGGAGCATTTTTGGAAAATATGAAAAATACCTGCGCCAAGATCCACCTGAGGTGGTGGGCCAGTGGCCCACAAGCCCTGCCTTCGCCACCCCCTGGTGGCGGTGGGCAAGCTTGTGGGGCCCACACGGCTCTGCCGCCCACAACCTCAGCTCTATAAGTTCATTTTCGTCCCAGAAAAAATAAAAAGAGAAGATTTCATCGCGTTTGCAATACGGAGGCGCCGCCACAACCTGTTCTTCATCTGGAGTCCGTTTTGGGTTCCGGAGAGGGGAAATCGTCGCCATGGTCATCATCAACTTTCTTCCCTCTCCAATTCCATGAAGCTCTTCGTCGTTCGTGAGTAATCTATTCGTAGGCTTGCTGGGTGGTGATGAGTAGGATGAGATCTATCATGTAATCGAGTTAGTTTTGATGGGTATTGATCCCTAGTATCCATTATGTTCTGAGATTGATGTTGCTACTACTTTGCCATGCTTAATGCTTGTCACTAGGGCCCGAGTGCCATGATTTCAAATATGAAATTATTATGTTGTCACCAATATATGTGTGTTTTAGATCCGATCTTGCAAGTTGTAGTTATCTACTATGTGTTATGATCTGGCAACCCCGGAGTGACAATAACCGGAACCACTCCCGGTGATGACCATAGTTTGAGGAGTTCATGTGTTCACCAAGTGCTAATGCGTTGATCCGGTTCTTTATTAAAAGGAGAACCTTAATATCCCGTAGTTTCCTTTTGGACCCCGCTGCCACGGGAGGGATGGACAATAGATGTCATGAAAGTTCTTTTCCCTAAGCACGTATGACGACACACGGAATGCATGCCTACATCACATTGACGAACGGGAGCTAGCCACATATCTCTCCGTGTTATAACTCTTGCATGATGAATATCATCCAAACTAATCACCGACCCATTGCCTACGAGTTTGTCCTACTGTTGCTGCTGTTGTTACTTGTCTTGCTCTGCTGTTACTACTGTCGCTGCTGCTGTTACTTGTCTTGCTCTGCTGCTGTTACTTGTCTTGCTCTGCTGCTACTGTTGCTACTACTGTCGCTTGCTACTATTGGTGCTTGCTACTGCTGTCACTACTGCTGTTCCTTGCCACTGTTATTGCTTGTTACACTACTGCTACCTGCTACAATTTTGGTTCGCTGGTCGTTGACGGGAACTGACAATTTTCGTCAATGAGGCAACTTGGCGCCATTGGTACAATCGTTAGGAATAGTCTGCCGTCAACAGATCGTTTCTGACACTGTTGTTATCATACTACTTTGCTGTTACTACTTTGCTTGCACATACTAATCTTTCAGGTGTGGTTGAATCTGACAAATTCAGCTGCTAATACTTGAGAGTATTCTCTCACCTCCTGGGTGGCGTATCAACAAATTTGTGTCGAATACTCTACCCTCGAAAACTGCTGGCGAACCCAAGCGCTGGTGGGCCGTCAACAACATTCTTCTAGTTTCATTGCTGGGGAGTGCTAGTAGCATTCTTCTGGTGCCGTTTGAAAGTGCAGTCATGCCCCTAATCGACTTTTGGTGAGGATGGCAAGTACTTTAGTAGATTGAGAATTATGTGCCAAGGTGGTCTGAGAAGATCGGGACTTATATGTCAAGAAGGCTCGGGATTGAGAAAAGATGATGTAGACTATCCTTTAAATTTACTATTCTTGAGTATAGGGATCCCGCACTATTAAGAGGGGATCACAGGTTTTGCGATGAATTTGCTCATACTACATCTCTACTTTTCTGCTCATACCACATCTTCACTACTCTGCTCTTATCTCAAAACAGAACCAATGCCTCGGACATCCGGCCTCCTCCGGACGTCCGTGGGTCGGACGTCCAACATGCTTCGGAAATTCGAAATCGTATACCAGAGAGATCAGAGCCATATAACTCGGACTTCCGGCTCCCTCCGGACGTCCGAGGGCCGGCCAACTGACCAGCTTCGGAAATCCGGAGCTCTGCACCAGAAGAACTTGAGCCATATAACTCGGACTTCCGGCTCCCTCCGGACGTCCGAGGGCCGGACGTCCGTCCCCTTTCGGAAATCCGGAATCTTGCACCAGAGAAGTTTGAGTCGAATAACTCGGACTTCCGGCTTTCTCTGGACGTCTGGTCCCTGTTCAACTCCAGAGTGGTTCTAGATATATTTACATCCCTCGGACGACCGACCCCTGTCGGACGTCCGACTCCTTGTGGACGCCCGGACATCCGTGAACCGCCGGATGTCCGACCCGTGTGTGACTTAAAGTGTCCCCAATGGCTGTTTTACTCTCCCCACTATATATACCCCTCCCACTTCGTGAGAGGGTGTCCAACACACCTAGAACACATACAAGAACACCTTTCTTCTCACTCACTCTTGTCTACACCCAATCTTAGATCCCAAGAGCATTTGTGAGTCCCTTTGAGTGTTGTTCCAATCAAAAGATAGATCATCTCCTTCTCCTCCTCTCCACCAAAGTGATTTGTGATTTGAGCAAGTTTTGAGCAATCCCCGTGATCTTGTTACTCTTGGAGGTTGGAGACTCCTAGGCGGTAGGAGTCTTCGGAGAGGAATCAAACCATTGTTATTTCCCCCGGAAAGTTTGTGAAGGTTTGGAAGCCACCTCAAGGCTTACCACTAGTGGTTGAGAAACGCCTTCGTGGAGTTATCTCAAAGGGAGAATAGGGTGAGCCTTCGTGGCGTTGGTGTGCCTTCGTGGTAACATCCGCCCCTCTAACGGTGACGTAGCTTCCCTCCAAGGAAGTGAACATCGGGATACATCCTCGCCTCTCTTGGAGTTTTAGTTATTCCTAACCCTAACTCTCTACTTGTGTTAATCCTTATTACGTACTTGTATTTGATTATTGTTTACCGGTTGCCTTACTTCACTCTAAATAGCTTACTCCTTGTCATTGCAATTATTAGGCCTATGCTCATATTCCGCACCTTTGCCTAAAATTGCTAAGTAATTATTAAAATTTGGAACTGTACCTATTCACCCCCCTCTAAGTCCATCTCGATCGTTTTCAATTGGTATCAGAGCCTCGTGCTCTATTCTTGTGGCTTAACCGCCCTAGAGCGAGATGGACGGGATTCCCACTACTGTAGTTCCAGTGGAGAGGGACGGGACTTCCACGGAAGTCAAGTCCTTCACCTTTTAGGACCTGGAACGGGCCCTTGCCAAGCAAAAAGAGGAGCATGATGCTTCTCTTGAGGCCTTGGTCCAACTAAGATTGGCATCATTAACCACGGGGACAGCCACGTCCCCAAGGGCCTCAGGGCCACATGTGCACGGTTCTTCATTTGGCCAACAACCTCCGGAGAGGAACCCAACCAGTGTTCCATCGCTTTATGCTAGATCTCAAGTTGAGAAACCTAAGTACAATCCTGGAGGAAAACCTCCCTTGCTTGATGACAATTTCGATTTTTCTTTGTGGAGAGTTGGTATGCAGGATCATCTTAGGTACGCCAATGATGAGATGTTGGACATCCTCGAGCATGGGTAGAATCCTGTAGATCCAAGGTGCCTCACTCCCATAGAAACTTATGACAAGCATCTCAATGACACTGCGATAATGTGCATAAGAAAAGGAATGAATGACAAGCAACGGAGACCTTACATTCACATCACAAGTGCCAAGGAACTGTGGGATAGCATTATAAGGACCAAGACCGGTACCTCCACTCTTCGGCTTGCTCAATATGAAATTGCCAAGGGGCAATTATAGAACTTCTGTATGGAAAAGGGTGAATCTCCCAAGCAACTGCTAGAATGGCTCATGACTCTCGCCGCAGACGTTGAGTCCTATGACTGTGACAAGACGCAAGATGGTTTCAATCTGACCAAGAGATTTCTCGTGGACAAGTTACTTCATGCTCTTTCTCCGTACCACCATCAAATGGTATGGGACATGAGGCAGCACGATGGGTTCAAAGAAATGACTCGAGATGATATCATATCCACTTTCCAATTATTTGAAGAGTCAAAGGCAAATGCAACAAAGCACCTTGACATGCATGGCACTTCAACATCAAAGATCAATCTTGCTTTGAAAGCCAAGCATGAATGTGATGAAGAAGAAAGTGAAGAAGAAGAGGGTGATGATGACTGCAAAGATGGTGATGATGCTGACTCTGATGAAAGCCCATCTTATGAGGACATTGCTCTCTTTGTAAAGAAGTTCAGTGCAGGAAAGTTCAAGGGAAGATTCCCAAAGAAGAAAGTAAGGAAATGCTACAACTATGAGGAAACCAACCACTTCTCCAATGACTGCCCTTATGAGAAGAGAGAAGATAAACCAAGGTTTCTAAAGACCTTTGTAAAGAAGAAGTTGCCAAACCCTACGAATTCCAAGCTCAAGAGAATAGATGGAAGAGCAATGGTTGCACAAGAAGAATCAGATCCAGAAGACGTTGGTGGGGTTGTCGGAGTAGCTCAGGATACACAAAACACCTTGAGGCTAGTCATCAAAAGTGGTGATGTTGTTCACTACAACTATATGAAAGACTACAAGGGCAACGCCCACAAGTGTTTGATGGCAAAGACTGCCATGGGAGATGAGGAAGACCAAAGCTCCCATGATAAGGTTAAGGTAACTCCACGGTTAAACTCCTTCAGTCTACTTTCTACCTCACCTGATGAGTATCTTGATGCGGAAGATCACTATGAGGATAATGACTTAGATCATCCCATGTTTGCCAAAATAAACAAATTTATGTGCTCTCTTAAAGGAAAGAAGCTCACTATGTTTCACATACTTATGGAAATGGTGAGTAAGCACACCAATACCATCAAGGAACTCGAAACCCTCGTCACTGAGGAGAAGGAAAGAAATGAAATCCTTGAGCAGATAGTCCTGTATGAGGAAGCACAAAATGATGCATTATGCTCAAAAGTTGGTGAAAACCTTGATAAACATGCTAACGATCTTGCCTCCTTGAAAAAGGCTGAATCTGTGTGCAAAGAGTTACTAAATGATAAAAACCGACTAGTGAACTCTCATGCTTCCCTTTCTAAGGACTGTGAGCGTCTATCCTTGTCTCTCAAAGATAAGGAAGAGAAACTCACTGTTCTTACAAAGAGCTTTGAGTCACTCAAGGTTACTTATCTTGACACTTTAGCTAAGGCTTACTCCTCACCTATTATTAATGTTGATACCTGCACTACTAACTATAGTAGTGAACTGACATCTATCCTTGAGGAAAATTGTTCGCTAAAGGCACAACTAGATAGAGGTCTCATGACATGTGCACAGGGACAAAAGACTCTCAATGAGATCTTAAGTCAACACAATGGAGGCTTTGCCAAGGAAGGGCTTGGGTTCAATCCAAGCACCGCCAAGAAAAGTGCATCTCCTCTCAAGTGTACCACTCCGCTTAAAGAAATATTTGTACGAGAGGGACACAAGGAGAAAGGTAAGGTTGTGAGTGGGTCGGCCACTAGGGGTTTGCCTACTCTCAACAAGACAACTGAATTCATGCCTCCATCCTATGTACTTCGCAAATCAAAGGAAGGTGAGGTTTATGCTAAATTCGTTGGTCCCCGTAATGCATTCCGATTTTACTCTTGTAACTAATGTGAGAGGCCCCATGACGAAATGGGCACCTCAAACCAAGTCTTAATTCGTTACAGGCTGTTTTCTCCGGAGGAGCCAAATGGGTGATCGACAGTGGATGCACCAATCATATGACCGGAGATAGTAACTTGCTCTATGACTTCATGCAAGCCATTCGACCATACATGAGCATTGCATTTGGTGGAGGGTCGAAAGGGCAGGTAATTGGGTTGGGCAAGGTGGCAATCAATAATGTCATGTCTCTTGCAAATGTTATGCTTGTCCAATCTCTTCAATATCATTTACTTTCAGTTCGCCAATTGGCTTCCGTTGGTTATGACACATTATTCGGACTAACGGATGTGAATGTCTTTAAGAGAGACACTCTCGAAGTGGCCTTTGTTGGAGAGTTGGATGGCAACCTTTACACGGTTGATATCTCGAAAGAGAGCACCTTCCATACAACTTGTCTAATGGCCAAGGCCGACATGGGATGGTTGTGGCATCGCGGCTCGCCCATGTCGGCATGAGAAATCTTCAAAATCTCTTAAACGGCAATCACATCCTTGGACTAACAAATGTATCTTTTAAGAAAGATCGTGTGTGCAGTGCATGCATAGCTTGGAATAACATCAATCAAAACATCCACCCAAGAACATTTTATCCACTTCAAGGCCGTTAGAGCTCCTTCATGTGGATCTGTTTGGGCCTCCTTCATGGGCAAGTCTTGGAGGGAAAAAGTATGGCCTAGTCATTGTTTATGATTACTCAAGATACACATGGGTATTCTTTCTCAAGTCCAAGGAAGAGACGAAGATCACCTTCATTGATTTTGCCAAACAAGTCCAGCGGAAGTTTGACAAGGACATCAAGGCAATAAGAAGTGATAATGGCTCCGAGTTCAAGAATTACACCCTAGAAGAATTTTTTAGTGATGAGGGAATTGAACATCAGTACTCCGCACCTTACACCCCTCAGCAAAATGGTGTAGCAGAGAGGAAGAACCGGACACTTGTGGAAATGGCAAGGTCCATGTTAGACGAATACAAGTCACCACATAGTTTTTGGGCTGAGGCTGTCAACACAACATGTCATGCATCAAACCGTCTCTTCCTTCGATCAATCTTGGAGAAGACTCCATGTGAGCTCCTAACCGGGAACAAGCCCAATGTTAAGTACTTTCGTGTGTTTGGATGCAAGTGTTTCATCCTCAACAAACGGGAACGGTTAGGAAAATTTCAATCCAAAACAACTGAAGGGATTTTTGTTGGCTATGGATCAAACTCTCACGCCTACAGAGTCTAAAACAAATCCACTGGATGTGTTATAGAAACCCTTGACGTGATGTTTGATGAATTTAACCACTCCCATGGGGAGCAAGTTGATCTAAGTGATGCCGGTGAAGAAGATTCCTCGCAAGATATCTTGAACATGGGCGTAGGTGCACTTCTTCCCATGGAACAAAGACCCCATGATAATGATGAAGATGATGAGAGTATTTCTCATCCTCAAGACAGTTCACTGCCCGTACCTCCACAAGATACTAGCACACATATCATGCCAGTTGTTGAGGATCAAGTGGGAGAACATGTCTCTCACCCTGATCACACTCAAGAACAAGTTGATCTTCAAGAGCTAGACCAAAGTATGGATATGCTTGATGATGAACCTCAACAGGTGCAACGCGAAGAGGAATATCTTCCACCGCACGTAAATGATCCATATGTTGAGGACGTTGATGATGGAAACAAAGTCGAACATCGTGAAACCCTGACCTCCATCATGCCACGTGTGGCCGGTCGTGTTGATATTGATCAAATCCTCACCGGCGTGTCGGAAGGTAGAGTGACTCGTAAACAATTAACAAACTTTTGCGCTCACTTTTTGTTTGTCTCTAGTACTGTGCCACACAGGGTTCAGGATGCATTGTGTGACAATGACTGGCTCCTTGCTATGCAAGAAGAGTTAAACAGTTTTACACGCAACGAAGTATGGTCATTGGTAGAACGACCAACCGAGGAACACAATGTCATTGGAACTAAATGGATCTTCAAGAACAAGGAAGATGAGAATGGGACTGTCCTACGCAACAAGGAAATGTTAGTAGCACACGGGTACTCCCAAGTTGAAGGTTTGGACTTTGGTGAGACTTTCGCCCCTGTTGCTCGTCTTGAATCCATTCGCATTCTATTGGCCTATGCTGCTTTCAATGGTTTTACTTTGCATCAAATGGATGTAAAAAGTGCTTTTCTTAACGGTCCTCTACAAGAAGAGGTATATGTATCACAACCACCTGGGTTTGTTGACCCTCACCACAAATACCATGTGTACAAACTTCACAAGGCTCTGTATGGTCTCAAACAAGCACCCCGTGTTTGGGACGATCATCTTAAGAAGTTCTTACTCGATGATGGCTTTGTGGTGGGGGTGATCGATCCCACTCTCTTTACTAAGAGGGAAAATGGTGATTTGATCTTATGCCAAATCTATGTAGATGACATCATTTTTGGTTCTCCTAACATCCATTTATGCAAGAAGTTTGCGGCCTCCATGACCAAGACCTTTGAGATGTCACTCAACACAGACTTGAAGTTCTTTCTTGGATTTCAAATACAACAATTTCAAGAAGGAATTTTCTTGTCTCAAACTAAGTACCTCAAGGACATTCTTGAAAAATTTGATATGACAAATGCTAAACCAATGAAGACACCGATGGCCACAGATGTCGTTCTAAATGAAGACACCAACGGTATTCCTTTTGACCCATCTACTTAACGTTCCATGATTGGTTCGTTACTTTATCTTTGCGCATCTAGACCGGACATCATGTTATGTGTAGGCATATGTGCTAGATTTCAAGCTTCCCCTAGGGAAAGCCATCATACGGCGGTTAAGCATATTCTTAGATACCTTCTTCACACCCCAAAGTTAGGCTTATGGTACCCTAAGGATGCAAAGTTCGATCTTATTGGGTACTCCGATGCGGATTGGGCCGGTGACAAAGTGGGACGGAAATCCACTTTTGGTGCATGTCAGTTTCTTGGACGCTCCTTGGTAAGTTGGTCCTCGAAAAAGCAGAATTGTGTTTCTCTCTCCACGGCCAAGGCCGAATATATTGCAGCCGCAAGCTGTGCAACCCAACTGCTATGGATGAGGCAAACCCTAAAGGATTATGGTATCACGTATCGACACGTGCCTCTTCTGTGTGATAATGAAAGTGCCATAAAGATCTCCGAGAACCCCATTGATCACCCTCGCACAAAACATATTGATATTAGGTATCATTTCTTGAGAGACCATGTGCAAAAGGGTGACATTGATATTACCCATGTGGGTACCGACATGCAGCTCGCTGACATTTTCACCAAGCCACTTAGCGTAGCAAGGTTCTGTCAACTTAGGCGTGAACTTGGTATCTTGGAGCTTGATAACATAACTTGAAATCTTGTACACATACACACACTCACATTATGTTCTTCTGTTGATGTGGGCATGCATTTAGGGGGAGCCACTAGGACTTACGTCATAATTCTGTGTTTTAATCCTACAAAATATGCATAAATCAACTTCTGTCCACAAGTAGGATATGTAATTCTTGTAGGCAACTGTGTTCGTGTGCTTTGTGATAAACCATGTCAAATCATCTCATCATCCAAATTCCAGAGTCTGCCTCTGCCTATTCCTCTCTCGGTCGTCCGACGTGTCTCGGACGTCCGATGGCTAAACTCATTCCGGACGTCCGGCCAGTGTCGGTCGTCCGACGGCTAAATCCACTCCGGGCGTCCGACGCCTGTCGGACGTCCGACACATCGGGGGCCCTATAAATAGAAGGGCGCAGGCTGGGCCTTGCCCTAGCCCCCACGCGCCTCCTTTTCTCCCAGCCGCCGCCGCCGCCAGCACCAGGAGAGCTCGCCCGCGCCGCCACCTCCGGGATCTGACTGATCTCCTCCGCGGGATCCGATGTCCTCCGCGAGATCCGTCTCCCCTTCCTCTCATCTCTCGATCTGCAGGTATCCCCTCCGTCCCCCTCGTGTTTGGTTCCCTTTTCTCCCAAGTTCACGTGTTCGTTCATATGGTTTGACCGTGACCGTTCCCCATTGGGTTTCCAACCATGTAGGATTTTGTTCATCATGCCCAAGATTAAGCACTCCACCCGGAAGAACACTGCTGGCTCGTCCGCTCGTGCCCCTACTGGCACGGGGTCGGATGACTCCGAAGGGCAACGTCGTCCCTTCAAACGGACTTCCCGGCGTCCTCCTCCTCAACAGCTCCCCTTGTTGTCTGATGGCTCTGACTTCGAGGATGAGCTTGCAGTTGAGGACCGTGCTGAACAGCCCGCCGTTCGGAAGTCTATGCCAAAGCCTGGGACTCGCAGGCCCTCTTATATGCCACTACCTCCTCCTGAACAACCTGAAGGTGAAGCTCGTCGCATCTCACTTGAACCTCCTGCTACTTTAGGTCGTGAAGTCAAGAACTTCACCACAGTTGTTAAGTCTTCCTACCTCACTTTGCGCCGCGACGTTGACCAATTCTCTTTGTACGTGACTCTATGGACTCATGTTTCCGCACCAACGTCCAGGCGGACATCTTTACTACGGTCATTGTTCCTAAGGGTCTCTCTGTCCATCACTTTATTGATCTTGAGCATATTCGCACGCACCCGGCGAAATACCCGGGTGCCATTGAGCTCATTAAGTCATCGGGGCTTGCTGCCCCCTTTGCTTTTCGGTGCGATTTTAATGCTGCTGCTATTCACCAATTTTATGCCACATGTTTATTTGGTTCAAACAACACTATTAGCTGGATAACCTCTGACGTTCAGTTCACAGCCTCTTATGATGAGTTTGTTGCCGCACTTGGTTTCCCCAACTCCGGCTTCAAAATCCATAAGAATGATCCTAACCATGCACATAAGCCAATTGTGGCGTGTGGGTATTTCCTCAAACCACTCCGTGAACTTGATGCAGACGAACGAATGAAGGATCTTAACCAAGTATCCATCTGGCGCTCTCCCTACTTTATCATCTTTCAGTGTCTTATCCGCTCCATCTATCCCAAGATGGGTGATAAGGGATCCTGCAGTGGCTATTGTATTGACATCATGTCACATTTGTACGAGCACCCCAAGAGCAAAATTAATGTGCCTCACTTTCTATGGCATGAGATTCGGCTTGCTAGTTTTTGATACAAGCGAGCCTTCCCTCATGCCCCCTTCATCCAGGCTTTTATTAACCGTGTTGCTGAATTCATTGTTGCTATCACTCACACGCATCACAAGTGGGTCATTCCCGCTCACATGGCGGATAACTATGCTCCCAACAAAACCCCACCATCCACCTCCACTCGCCGCACTGCTGCCCGGTCAGCAACCCCTTCATCCAGCTCAGCTCCTCTCGGTCGCTTTGCCAAATTCATTGGCAAGGCACATTCTGATATGATGAAGGCCTTCTCTTTCCAGTGCGGTCAAACTCATGATGTGGTTTCTTGCCTCGTCTCCTCCAAGAACGCCCTCAAGGCTCGTCTGAGAGACTCGGGCGCTCTTGATGTGAGTGACGATGAGGCCCTTCCTGCTGCTCCTCCTTCTGACTTTGGCTTCCCATCTGGTCCTGAGTGGGCTGATTTTCTTGACGAGGCTGGTGGCAGTGGCTTGCCTAACGATGAGGATGATGATGATGATGATGCTGATGATCTCTGAGCATGGTTGATACTGTTGGTGCCTCCCTTTTTGGTACTTGGTGCCAAAGGGGGAGTAATGTATCGTATGTTTTAGTCTTTGGAGATTTAGTCTCAATTTGCATGTTTCTGTAATGTAATGGATAAACCTATGTATGGCTACCTATGAATGTTGTGATTGCTATGGATTGCTATGATATCATCGTAGGCTATTATGTTTTGCTCCACTACTTCTATGATGATATATTATCTTTACATGATGATCCATTATCTTTACTAAGTCACATGATATTTTTGGTACACACATTAAAAGGGAGCTCCGATAGGTTTACCATGCACATACTAAGGGGGAGCTCCGTACTAAACCTCTCCAAAGCTATAATGTATGTTAAATCTTTTGAGACCTATGTATATGTTGTCATCAACTACCAAAAAGGGGGAGGTTGAAAGTGCAGTCATGCCCCTAATCGACTTTTGGTGTTAATGACAACACATACATAGGAAACTAATCCTATTTGTTGAGTGTATCTCAGGATGGCAAGTACTTTAGTAGATTGAGAATTATGTGCCAAGGTGGTCTGAGAAGATCGGGACTTATATGTCAAGAAGGCTCGGGATTGAGAAAAGATGATGTAGACTATCCTTTAAATTTACTATTCTTGAGTATAGGGATCCCACACTATTAAGAGGGGATCACGGGTTTTGCAATGAATTTGCTCATACTACATCTCTACTTTTCTACTCATACCACATCTTCACTACTCTGCTCTTATCTCAAAACAGAACCAATGCCTCGGACATCCGGCCTCCTTCGGACGTCTGACCTGCTTCGGAAATCCGGAATCGTATACCAGAGAGATCAGAGCCATATAACTCGGACTTCCGGCTCCCTCCGGACGTCTGAGGGCCGGTCGACCGACCAGCTTCAGAAATCCGGAGCTCTGCACCAGAAGAACTTGAGCCATATAACTCAGACTTCCGGCTCCCTCCGGACGTCTGAGGGCCGGACGTCCATCCCCTTTCGGAAATCCGGAATCTTGCACCAGAGAAGTTTGAGTCGAATATCTCGGACTTCCGGCTTTCTCCGGACGTCCGGTCCCTGTTCAACTCCACAGTGGTTCCAGATATATTTACATCCCTCGGACGACCGACCCCTGTTGGACGTCCGACTCCTTGTGGACGCCCAGACATCCGTGAACTGCCGGATGTCCGACCCGTGTGTGACTTAAAGTGTCCCCAACGGCTGTTTTACTCTCCCCACTATATATACCCCCTCCCACTTCGTGAGAGGGTCTCCAACACAGCTAGAACACATACAAGATCACCTTTCTTCTCACTCACTCTTGTCTACACCCAATCTTAGATCCCAAGAGCATTTGTGAGTCCCTTTGAGTGTTGTTCCAATCAAAAGATAGATCGTCTCCTTCTCCTCCTCTCCACCAAAGTGATTTGTGATTTGAGCAAGTTTTGAGCAATACCCGTGATCTTGTTACTCTTGGAGGTTGGAGAGTCCTAGGCGGTAGGAGTCTTCGGAGAGGAATCAAACCATTGTGATTTCCCCCGGAAAGTTTGTGAAGGTTTGGAAGCCACCTCAAGGCTTACCATTAGTGGTTGAGAAACGCCTTCGTGGAGTTATCTCAAAGGGAAAATAGGGTGAGCCTTCATGGCGTTGGTGTGCCTTCGTGGTAACATCCGCCCCTCTAACGGTGACGTAGCTTCCCTCCATGGAAGTGAACATCGGGATACATCCTCGTCTCTCTTGGAGTTTCGGTTATTCCTAACCCTAACTCTCTACTTGTGTTAATCCTTATTACGTACTTGTATTTGATTATTGTTTACCGGTTGCCTTACTTCACTCTAAATAGCTTACTCGTTGTCATTGCAATTATTAGGCCTACGCTCATATTCCGCACCTTTGCCTAAAATTGCTAAGTAATTATTAAAATTTGGAACTGTACCTATTCACCCCACCTCTAGGTCCATCTCGATCCTTTTCACTGTTGCAAGGGAAGGTTTGTTGTCACAAAATCAGCATTCGTCTAGCTATTGCGAGAGAGTGCCAGTCACGTATCAACTCCCCCAAGCTTAGACCTCGCTTGTGCTCAAGCGAAAGCCTAGCTCAATAAATATGTCCACATGTTTAGGGAGAGAGGTGTCGACAAAACAAGATACGAACATGCATGCATCATGATCATGATCAGAACAGCCATACCAACATATAATCTCTCATGCTAAAGTGATAATTCCTTCACAAGGTAAAGCATGGATCAAGAACCTTACCGAGAAGTAACAACCGATAGCCTTTAGTCATTGAAGCAATTGCAATTTATCACAACATCAGAAAGAGTCAAATAAGAGCTTGTAAAGCAAATCCACATACTCAATCATTCTTTCGTTCTCTACAATTGCTACAACTCACGTGGTACTCATGAGATCAAAGTTTCAGCTCGACACATAGAAAGATAGGGGCTTATAGTTTCGCCTCCCAACTGCTTACCTCAAGGGTAATGTCAACAATAATAATTCATGAATACTTACTTCCAAGTTGACATATGAATATAGATCTTTCCCAAGCATATGACGTTAGCCAAGATAAAGGCGAAATAAGGAATTGGTGAAGATCACCATGACTCTTTCAAGGGCAAAAAGTAAAGGTACAAGATATGCCCTTTGCAGAGGGAAGCAGAGGTTGTCATGCGCTTTTGAGTTTTGGATGCGTGTCCTCTTAGTGCGGAGGAACGTCACTTTATATTGCCTCCTGTGATAAAGAACTTTATTATGCAGTCTGTCGCTTTTATGTCTTCCTCATCACAGGTTCTTACAAAGCTTATTTTCCACACACTAATAGATCATACATATTAGAGAGAAATTTTTATTGCTTGCACCGATGACAACTTACTTGAGGGATCTTATTCAATCCATAGGTAGGTATGGTGGACTCACATGGCAAAACTGGGTTGATGGTTTATGGATGCACAAGTAGTATCTCTACTTGGTGCGGGAGTTTTGGCTAATATGAGGTGGAAGCAATTTTCACATGCTAAGGGATCTCTAATCATATAACATTGTTCGGAGCCAAGCAAACACAATTCATTATGTTGTCTTCCTTGTCCAACATCTACTTCTAGGCATGTAATAGTTTAGTGACTGTTCACAATTATAGATGGTGTCAGAGATGATATATTTATATGTGAACCTCTCCTTCTTTGTCACTTCCTATTAGTTGCAACCATGACCAAGGTCTACGTTTGCCTACCCTCAACAAGTTTCAATACTCATTCTTTTTAGATGTGAAGCCATCACTTCCCATAAGATCATTACATGATCTTTCATGCTTTTGTTCTATTCTCACTCTTTTGATCAAGGCAAGAGGCAAATCCCTTCAACTAAGACACTCTTTATTATATGGCTCACAAGCTCGAATACATTGGGGGTGACACAAAGCAAAACTCAAGACTAAAACAATAAGATTTTTATTCTATTAGAGAAAGGGAAAACTGAAAAGGAAAACTAAAACAAAGGTAAAGGCAAAAGATGTGATGGTGATACGATACCGGGGCAACTCCCCCAAGCTTAGCCCAAGCCAAGGGGATTGCCCATACCCATGTTTAGTTGTCTTCCATTGGTGCTGATGGTGGAGGAGTTGTTGCAACATGGGTTTGATCCTCCGTCTTCCAAGGCATAGGTGCTCCATCATGGAAAGATGAACGAGTCTCCGGAATCCTCAAATCTGCAGCCAACCGTATTGATTTAAATCTATACTCATACTCACAGTTTTGGTTCTGTAGGTCATAGATGTGGGCCTGGAGTTGATCAATCCTGTCATAGAGCCTGGAGAGGTGCTTCCCAATGTCATTGGCATCAATCCCGTGCTTGCTGGTGAACTCTGTGATCATCATGTGGTTGGCGTTGAGTCCATGCTCCACCATCCCTTGGCACTTGAAGACTTGTTGCTCCATTGCTTCAAGGCTCATCTCCATGCTTCCGGTCTTCTTGGACCCCTCAACATCACGGATGTGCAACATACCCTCACGCATCTCGATAGATTGAGGGTGTTGTAGCACTCTCGTGAGGTAGGGATTGATGACCTTCTCGAAGATCTTGTCCTTCGGAGCTTTGGGAGAAGTCATAGCGATTGATGACCCACAAGTATAGGGGATCAATCATAGTCCTTTTGATAAGTAAGAGTGTCGAACCCAACGAGGAGCAGAAGGCTCTGATAAACGGATTTCAGCAAGGTAATACTGCAAGCACTGAAAGTAGCGGTAACAAGTGATGGTGTAGCGTGGTGAAACGTAGCAAGCAAAAAGTAACAAGTAACAAGTAGTAGCAACGGTGCAGCAAGTGGCCCAATCCCTTTTGTAGCAAGGGACAAGCCTGAACAAAGTCTTATAGGAGGAAAAACGCTCCCGAGGACACACGGGAATTTCTGTCATGGTAGTTTCATCATGTTCATATGATTCACGTTCGTTACTTTGATAGTTTGATATGTGGGTGGACCGACGCTTGGGTACTGCCCTTACTTGGACAAGCATCCCACTTATGATTAACCTCTCTTGCAAGCATCCACAACTGCAAAAGAAGAACTAAGACAACGTCTAACCATAGCATTAAACTAGTGGATCCAAATCATCCCCTTACGAAGCAATGCATAGACTGGGGTTTAAGCTTCTGTCACTCCAGCAACCCATCATCTACTTACTACTCCCCAATGCCTTCCTCTAGGCCCAAATATGGTGAAGTGTTATGTAGTCGACGTTCACATAACACCACTAGAGGAAAAACAACGTACATCATATCAAAATACCGAATGAATATCAAATTCACATGACTATTATCAGCATGACTTATCCCATGTCCTCAGGAACAAAAGTAACTACTCACAAAGCATAATCACAATCATGATCAGAGGTGTAATGAATAGCATCAAGGATCTGAACATAAATTCTTCCACCAAATAATCCAACTCGCATCAACTACAAAGAGTAATCAACACTACTAGTAACCTTACAAGTACCAATCGGAGTCGTGAGACGGGGATTGGTTACAAGAGATGAACTAGGGATTGGAGAGGAGATGGTGCTGATGAAGATGTTGATGAAGATGCCTCCCCTCTGACGAGAGCAGTGTTGGTGAGGACGATGGCGACGATTTCCCCGTCCGGGAGGGAAGTTTCCCTGGCAGGATCGTCCTGCCGGAGCTCTAGATTGGATCTGCTCAAGTTTCGCCTCGTGGCGGCGGCGAAACCACGAAAAAGCTCCCGAATGATTTTTTCTGGACCAAAACCCTTCATATAGCAAAAGAGGGGGGCTAGTGGGCCGTCAGGGATCCCACAAGCCCCCACTCCGCAACCAGGGGGTGGCGGTGGCAGGCCATGTGGCGCCCTGGCAGCCCCCCTCCGGTACTTCTTTCGCCCAATATATTTTATATAATCCCAAAAAAAATCCATGTAACTTTTCACGACATTTGGAGATGTGCAGAATAGTGGACTAAGATTTGCTCCTTTTCCAGTCCAGAATTCCAGCTGCCTGAATTCTCCCTCTTCAAATAAACGTTGCAAAATAAGAGAGAAAAGACATAAATATGGTACCACAAAGTAATATAACAACCCATAAAGCAATAAATATCAACATGAAAGCATCATGCAAAATGGACGTATCAGCGATCTAGATCTGCAATAGTAACAGGCTCGAAACGAAAAACAGAGGAAATCTGCGTGAAGCAGGGGTCAGACCAAACGAGAGTATATATAATGATTTTTTTCAGACCAGAAGGAGTACCCCGCACGAAAACGGAGTCCGGGAGGCGCACGAGGTGGCCACAAGCCCTCTCGGCGCGGCCAGGGGATGGGCCCGTGCCGGGCAGGCTTGTCGCCTCCTCGCGCACTTTCCGGACTACTTCCAATTTCTCTATTTTTTCCAATATTCCAAATCGGAGAAAATTTCCTGTTGGAAAATTTTTGGACTCTGTTTTCTTACCAAATCACATACATCTTCGTTTTCGGAGTCTGAAACAGGCTGATAAATATCCCTTAGGTATTCTTCCGGAGTTATGGTATTGATAATATTGCGTTCAACATTTATGGGGGTACATGAGATTTAATGCTTGATTCTCTGCCCATTTACAACTCTCGGACAATTACCTTCCGTGTTGTTGATCTTGATAGCACCGGAACGATATACTTACTCAACAACATAGGGACCTTCCCATTTAGAGAGAAGCTTGCCTGACTCCTTACCGTCTCCAAGCTCCCAATCTTCAGAGTTGCGTTTAATTCTCTCCAATAAATTCCATTTGAAGTCAATATCTCTCTTCATAAAAGAACCGGTACAAGAAGTGTCAAGCATGGTGCGATCATCATGAGAAAGCCGAGCATAGAAGTTCTGAATGATAATTTCTCTCGAGAGCTCATGATTGGGGCATGAATATAGCATTGATTTAAGCCTCCCCCAAGCTTGACCGATGCTTTCGCTGTCACGAGGCCAAAAATTAGAAATATAATTCCGATCACGATGTACTAAATGCATAGGATAAAACTTCTGATGAAATTCCAATTTCAACCGATTGTAGTCCCATGATCCAGTATCATCACATAGCCTATACCATGTCAACGCCTTATCCTTCAAATATAAAGGAAAGACCTTCTTCTTGACCTCATCCTCGGGCAAACCTACAAGCTTAAATAAACCACAAACTTCATCTACATAGATTAGATGCAAGTCTGGATGTGATGTTCCATCTCCTGTAAAACGATTAGCTAGCAGTTTCTCAAGCATACCCGAAGGAAATTCAAAGAAAATATTTTCAGTAGGTGCAGCAGGTTGAGGAGCAACTCTTTGTGCTTCCGTTCGAGGTGAGGATACCCCGAACAAGCCCCTTAAAGGATTAGTTTCCATAGTGACAAGTGGTAATAAATTTCAGCACACTATATGAATGTTTCCTTACCAATTTCCACTTACCAAAGGCGCTTCACTCCCCGGCAACGGCGCCAGAAAAGAGTCTTGATGACCCACAAGTATAGGGGATCAATCATAGTCCTTTCGATAAGTAAGAGTGTCGAACCCAACGAGGAGCAGAAGGATCTGACAAGTGGTTTTTAGCAAGGCAAAATCTGCAGGCACTGAAATTGTTGGTAACAAGTAATTGTGTGGTGAGATGATTCGTAGCAAGCAACAAGTAAAAAAAGTAGCAACGGTGCAGAAAATTGGCTCAATCCCTTTTGTAGCAAGGGACAAGCCTGGACAATGTCTTATAGGAGGAAAAACGCTCCCGAGGACACACGGGAATTTCTGTCATGCTAGTTTTCATCAAGCTCATATGATTCGCGTTCGTTACTTTGATAGTTTGATATGTGGGTGGACCAGCACTTGGGTACTGCCCTTACTTGGACAAGCATCCCACTTATGATTAACCCCTCTCGCAAGCATCTGCAACTACGAAAGAAGAATTAAGACAAAGTCTAACCATAGCATTAAACTAGTGGATCCAAATTAGCCCCTTACAAAGCAACGCATAAACTAGGGTTTAAGCTTCTGTCACTCTAGCAACCCATCATCTACTTACTACTTACCAATGCCTTCCTCTAGGCCCAAATAATGGTGAAGTGTTATGTAGTCGACGTTCACATAACACCACTAGAGAAAAACAACATACAACACATCAAAATATCGAACAAATACCAAATTCACATGACTACTATTAGCATGACTTATCCCATGTCCTCAGGAACAAAAGTAACTACTCACAAAGCATAATCATATTCATGACCAGAGAGGTAATGAGTAGCATCAAGGATCTGAACATAAAATCTTCCACCAAACAATCCAACTAGCATCAACTACAAAGAGTAATCAACACTATTAGCAACCTTACAAGTACCAATTGGAGTCGCGAGACGGAGATTGGTTACAAGAGATGAACTAGGGTTTGAAGATGAGATGGTGCTGATGAAGATGTTGATTGTGACGAGCCCCCTCTGATGAGAAGAGTGTTGGTGATGACTATGGCGTCGATTTCCCCCTCCAGGAGGGAAGTTTCTCCAGCAGGATCGTCCTGCCGGAGCACTAGATTGGTTCTGCTCAAGTTCCGCCTCGTGGCGGCGGCGAATCCTTGTTGATTGTTACGGTGTTTGGAGTTGCGCAGAACAGGTATCTCAACTTTGCTCTTTCAGGCTAGAATTCGAGCTACCGGCATTCTCCCTCTTCATGTAAACCTTGCAAAATAAGAGAGAAAAGGCATACGTATTGTACCGTGAAGTGAAATAACAGCCCAAGAAGCGATAAATATCAACATGAAAACATGATGCAAAATGGACGTATCAACGGCGCGCCGACGATGGTGATGATCTATTCCTGCAGGGTTGTGCCCAAGCTCCGCAGAAAACCGATCTAGAGGAAGAACTACGATTAGAGGTTTAGGGTTGCACGTGGCAAAGTTGTGTCTCAAAAACCCTAAAACCTCTAGTATAAATAGGAGGAGCAGAGGGGCTAGCCTTGAGGCTCAAGGGAGCCCCAAGGGCGTCGGCCTAACGGAGGAGGAGGGACTCCTACTCCAATTCGGTTTGGAAGGTGGAGTCCCTTCCTTCCTTCCCACCTCCTTTTTTTCTCCTTTGATTTTTTACCTTGGTTAAAATGGACCTATTGGGCTGGCCTCACCAGCCCACCAAGGGCTGGTGCACCACCCATGGGCTATTAGGTTCCCTCTCGGGTGGGTGGCCCCTCTCGGCAAAAACCCGGAACCCATTCGTCACTCCCGGTACACTGCCGGCAATGCCTGATATCTTTCCGGAAGCCAAATGAATTAGTCCTATATATCAATCTTCGTTTCCGGACCATTTCGGAAACCCTCGTGACGTCCGGGATCTCATCTGGGACTCTGAACAAACCTTCGGTCACCAGCACCTATAACTCAACTATACCGAAACGTCACCGAACCTTAAGTGTGCAGACCCTGTGGGTTCGAGAACTATGCAGACATGACATGAGACACTCCCCTATCAATATCCAACAACGGGACCTGGATGTCCATATTGGATCCTACAGATTTTACGAAGATCTTATCGGTTGAACCTCTGTGCCAAGGATTCATACAATCCCGTATACCATTCCCTTTTTCCTTCGATATGTTACTTGCCCGAGATTTGATCGTCGGTATCCCTATACCTATTTCAATTTCGTTACCGGCAAGTCTGTTTACTCGTTTCGTAATACAATATCCCGTGACTAACACTTTAGTCATATTGCTTGCAAGGCTTATATGTGATGATGTATTACCGAGTGGGCCCCGAGATACCTCTCCGTCACACGGAGTGACAAGTCCGAGTCTTGATGTAACATCCCAAAATTATAAATTTTGGAATGTTATAACAAATAAATAATTAGGAAAAATTTCTGGCATGCTGTGTGATTGATTGTTTGAAATTGAGTGGAATTTGATATATTTTTCTAAAAAAATGAGAGGGAATAAAATGACTTTCCCAAAATTTTGTATTTTGAATCCCTATTGAATTTTTGAGTTTGAATATTTTCAAAACCCTCTTATAAAAAAATCAAATGAGAGGAGGAAAATGACACTCCAAAAATCAGGGACAATGTCTTGATTCGAATTTTAAGTATTTGCAATTTATTTGAAAATCCAATTCCTTTTCATTTTAAAGTTATTGCAAAATATATATATTATTTAAAGTATTTTATTTGGTCTTAAAAATATGTTCATGTTGTAGGAAATTTTATTCTGAAAATTTTGATATATAATATGCCTATATAAAATGTTCTCTCTATTTTTCGTTTTTACGTTTTCTTCAGTATTTTTTTTTCAAAAAAGAAAAAAACACTGTTCAAAAAAAGGGGCACGGCTCGCAGGAATCGTCTCTTGCGGCCGGCCGAACCGTTACTTGGCCCATGAGAGGCTTTGTTTCTTTTCTCTCCACGTTACGTATATGTTTAGTCCCACATTGCCTATCTATGGACCATTAGACCTCCCTTCCACCTATAAATATAGACCCGTAGGAGCATCCAAAAAATCATCTATTTCGGGTTAAATCAATCTTTTGGTTTGACTAGGTTTATTAAATAAAAATATTCTTTTCTCTTCGGCGGGATTTCTCGAAGTCGTCTCCTCATTGGAATTAATTCTTACTCTGCATTCTAAAGGTATTTCTCTTCGTATTTTTTATATACTACCGTAGTTTATTATTTCTAGACTAGTATTCCTACACCAGTATACGGTAGAGTAATTAGATATATTAATTAGTCTTCGTATTTACACATTAGTACTAGAATTCTTTTAGACATAGCACTTTTATTCCGTAAAACAGCTTGGACCTGATTTTTCAAATAGCCATAACTTTTTACTTGATTATCCGAATTAGATGAAACCAACGCGTAGAGTTTCGTCTTGATCCCACCTATCCGGTGAACCTATCATATCAACTTTTTGACATTTTCAAATTTCGAAATTTGTTCAGATTCATATTCAAACTTCTTTTGATCATATCTTTTTATCCGTAACTCCGTTTTAGATGAATCCAATTGCGTCGGATTCGTATCAAAGTAATCTTCCCGTTTGTATCATTAGTTTTAAATTTTCAACTTATAATTTTGATCAAATCAGATTTATCTATTAGTGCCCAAAAGTGTTCACATCGTTCTAAGCCGATTCAATGTTATATTGAAGTATTTGTATCTTTTGATCCGCTATTTCAAATCTAGTAATTCTTTTTTTCTACACGCTCATATTGATCTCCTATATCCAGTAGCATCATTAGTTTCGACCTTTGAACCTTACAAATTTGAGCGATTCAAATTTGTATTCGAACATTCATTTGATCTTATCTTGCAAATCGTACCACCTTTTCAATTGATTCCTTTTACCCCTAAACACTCATGTCATATAGTTTTGTACGTAGTCATCGTACTTCAGTTCAACTTCTCTTGACATTTTTAATGCAAATTCAATTCATACTTCAATTCGCTATAACTTGCGTTGTAGTGCTCCATTTCAAGAAATTCTTTCTACAAATAAATTCTTATGTCTTATACTATTTGTCAAACAACATTCATGTTGTTCTCCCAATATTTTTGATCATCTCCCATAGTGTATGAAAGTCGAGCTTATATAGCAATAGTTGATCATCCTTTGACTCTTTTGAGTTGACCCCTTTCACCGTTCCTTTTAAAACACCATAAGGCCCTATCTTTTTTTTATTAAACCTTAGTACGTTGCTATTTTGCACGAAGACATGCTTTGTTCTTATGTTCTCTTGGTTCTTCCTTTTTGGCATGAATGTTTATTGAATGCTATTTGTTTACGATAGATTGCTCGGAGTGTGGCGAGTAGAATTATTAGGATTATGAGAGCGACTATCTTCATCAAATAATACCAGGCAAGTCACTTTGATCATACTATCACCTATGTTTTTCTATGCATGGTAGTTCCACCTTCCTATACCTAATTGCATGCTGAGTAGGTACTTGGAAATTATGGTTACATATTGTAGTATCATGTGGTAGGCACCCAACAACCCCGTTACTTGGCCTGGGACGACAAATTTCATATTGCTATGCTTGAGTAGACGGGATTCTGGTTGAGAGTTTATCACGAGTGATGCGAGAATAATTTAATAACCAAGACCGGTTAAGTCAAGACTTTTTCAAGACCTCGTGATGCAATGCAACTCTGGGTGAAGGACGGTTGATCGGCTCCCTGGAGAAACCAGTGGATGACCCGGGATGCTGGAGACGTGCCATGACATCTTGCAGAAAGCTTCACCCAAGCTCAAAGAGTCGGACGAATATTTTCAAGACCCAAGGCTTACCTGCACATCCACAAGTCATTATGGGCTCTGGCTTGGTTGGACAACGCGGCGACTCTGGACAGGCGGTGCTAGCAGATGTAGAAGAACGGTAGGATTGGATGGGCACCGACAGGGATTCAGAGGGACCCGTTGAAAGACCATGTTTTGATCATCCGGTCTTCAAACACCCTGAAGTGCGAGGACATACACGGAGAAGATCAAATCTTGTGGGGAACGTGTGCAAAACTCTGCAGAGTACTCAAACCTAATCGATTAGCCGTGTCCACAGTCATGGACAATTTGAGCCAAAGGAACTGAAATTATCTGAAATTCTCAACACAAATAATAATATTGATGTGGGTATTATTGACAACACGGGTATGAGAATTCGTTGGTGGAACCATCTCGTTAACAACCAACAATGTAGTAATATTTTGCTTTTAGCCCTCTCTTGATGTAGGAGAAAACCTTGCTTTTTCGCTAAAAACTTACAACCCCACCTGCCGTATATGCATATAGTATAGATGATATTTTACCCCCTCTCTTATGTGACTTGCCAGCATATTCAATATGCTGACCTACACGGCTGCAACGTCTTATGTTGCAGATATTTTTCCTCGACGAGTAAGAGTACGATTCAGGGTTACGGTCTACACTCAACTTGCCGTTGGTGTTTATTGGGACTCCACTCCCTTGACTGCTTCCGCTGAGATATTTAAGGTATATATATCAGTTTTACGCTATTTCCATGTGATTGCACTTTGATATATACATTGATGTACTGTGTGTGCCAGCATACTGATCCAGGGATGGCACAGATACATAGAGGATCGACTCGCTTTGAGTCAAGTCGCTACACTTGATTCATGCTAACTCAATGGACACCTTCGGAGATACCTGTAGAGCACCTTTATAGTCACCCAGTAACGTTATGACGTTTGATACACACAAGGTATTCCTCTGGTGTCAGTGAGTTACATGATGTCACGGTCATAGGAATGAATACTTGACACACAAAAAACAATAGCAACAAAATGACATGATCACATGCTACATTTATAGTTTGGGTCTTGTCCATCACATCATTCTCCCGATGATGTGATCCAGTCATCAAGTGCCAACACTTGTATATGGTCAGAAAACCTTAACCATCCTTGATCATCTGGCCAGTTAACTAGAGGCTTACTAGGGACATAGTTTTGTCTATATATCCACACATGCATTTATGTTTTCATTCAATACAATTATAGCATGGATAATAAATGATTATCTTGAAAGAGGAAATATAATAATAACTATTTTATCATTGCCTCTAGGGCATATTTCCAACACCACCCACTCCAAAGGGTCTCATGGGCTGTGGGAGGACGTGGACTAGCCCTTAGTGGGCTGGCCGAAGCCCCCACTAAAGCCCAAGGTGGATTGGAGGTGGGAAGGAAAGAAACCCAAGTAGAGAAGGGAGGAATCCTACTAGGAGTAGGATTGGAGGTGGACTCTTCCACCTCCTCCACTTCGGCCGAACCCTTTGAGGATTTTTGGCTGCCTCCTCCCCTCCCTCCCTCCTATACATACTAGAGGTTATAGAGGTGAAGGCTAACCCTAATTGCCACATGCTCCCTCTACTTATCTCTAGATTTGTTTCTTCTCTAGTCTAGTTCGACGGTGCTTAGGAGAAGCCCTGCTGGATTAGTTCACCACCACCACCAACACGCCGCCGTGCTGGAGAACTCATCTACCTCTCCACCCCTCTTGCTGGATCAAGAAGGCGGGGATCGTCATCGAGCTGTACGTGTAGTGAACGCGGAGGTGTCATCCGTTCGACACTAGATCAGGATGGATCATGATGGGATCGCGGGACGGATTATGATGAGATTGCGGGACGAGCTGCGATTTCGATCACGAAGATGTTCCACTACATCAACCGCATTTTATACGCTTCCGCTTAGCGATCTACAAGGGTATGTAGTTCACTCCCCCTCTCGTAGATGATCATCACCATGGATAGGTATTGCGTGTGCGTAGGAAAGTTTTTGTTTCCCATGCCACATTCCCCAACAGTGGCATCATGAGCTAGGTTCATGCGTAGATGATATCTCGAGTAGAACAGAAAAGAGTTTGTGGGTGTTGATGTTCAATTTGCTGCCCTCTTTAGTTTTTTCTTGATTCGGCGGTATTGTTGGATTGAAGCGGCCCAGACCAACATTACTCGTACGCTTGCGACAGACCGGTTTAATCATCTCACATGCAACTTGTTGCATAAAGATGACTGGCGGGTGTCTGTTTCTTCAACTTTAGTTGAATCGAACTTGACCGAGGAGGTCCTTGGAGAAGGTTAAATAACAACTTGCATATCAGCGTTGGGGTTTTGCGTAAGTAAGATGCGACCATACTAGATACCCATAACAGCCAGTAAAGCATGCAACAACAAATTAGAGGACGTCTAACTTGTTTTTGCAGGGTATGCATGTGATGTGATATGGCAAAGACATGAGATGATATATTGGATGTACGAGATGATCATGTTGTAATAGTTAAATATTGACTTGCACGTCGATGCTACGACAACCAGCAGGAGCCATAGGGTTGTCTTTAATTATTTTGTGCTTGGAGATGCTTTGCTTTATCTCTAGTAGTAGCTTTATTAGTAACAACATAGTTAGCGCGACAACCTCGATGGCATCACAATGATGGAGATCATGGTGTGGCGCCAGTGGCGATGGAGATCATGCCTGTGCTTTGGTGATGGATATCAAGAAGCACAAAAGGCTTATGTCCTTAATGCACCGCTCGGTGTGCTGAATCTCAAACTTCATATGTGGATGTTGAGAACATCTAACATACACGTTTTTGATGACTACGTGATAGTTCAGTGCGTAATACTTAACGACTTAGAATTGAGGCGCCGAAGATGTTTTGAACGTCATAGAACATATGAGATGTTCCAAGAGCTAAAATTGGGATTTTAGGCTCGTGCCCACGTCAAGAGGTATGATACCTCGGACAAGATTCTTTGTCTACAAAGTAAGGGACAAAATCTCAATCGTTGAACATGTGCTCAGAATGTCTGAGTGCTACAAGCACTTGAATCGAGTGTGAGTTAATTTTCTAGATGAGATAGTGATGGTTCTCCAAAGTCAATGCTACCAAGCTACTAGAGCTTCGTGATGAACTATAACATATCAGGGATAGATATGATGATCCTTGAGCTATTCACGATGTGTGACACTGCGAAAGTAGAAATCAAAAGGGAGCACCAATTGTTGATGGTTAGTAAAACAACTAGTTTCAAGAAGGGCAAGGGCAAGATGGGATACTTCATGAAATGGCAAACCAGTTGTTGCTCTAGTGAAGAGACCCAAGGTTGAACCCAAACCCGAGACTAAGTGCTTCTGTAATGAGGGGAACGGTTAATGAAGAGGAACTACCCTAGATACTTGGTAGATGAGAAGGCTGGCAAAGTCGACAAAAGTATATTGGATATACATGATATTGATGTGTACTTTACTGGTACTCCTAGTAGCACTAGTGTATTAGATACCGGTTTGGTTGCTAAGTATTAGTAACTCGAAATAAAAGTGACGAAATAAACGGAGACTAGCTAAAGGCGAGGTGACGTTGGTTGTTGGAAGTGTTTCCAAGGTTGATGTGATCACCATCACATGCTCCCTCTACCATCGGGATTAGTGTTGAACCTAAATAAATGTTATTTTGTGTTTCCATTGAGCATGAACATGATTAGATCATGTTTATTGCAATAGGATTATTCATTTAAAGATAATAATTGTTATTCTATTTGCTTGAATAAATACCTTCAATGGTTTATTGAATCTTGATCGTAGTGATACACATGTTCATAATATTGATGCCAAAAGATACAAAGTAGTAATGATAGTATGACTTACTGGTGGCACTGCCGCTTGAGTCATATTGGTATAAAACGCATGAAGATGCTCCATGCTAATGTATTTTGAAACGTTTGAGACATGCGAACCATGCCTATTGGTATAAACGCATGAAGAAACTCCATGCACATGGATCGTTTGGAATCACTTGAGACATGCAAATCATACCACATGGGCAAGATGACTAAAGGCCTCGTTTTCCAGTGAGATGGAACAAGAAAGTAACTTATTGGAAGTAATACATTTTGATGTATGCAGTCCAATGAGTGCCGAGGCACGCAGTGTATATTGTTATGTTCTTACTTCAAAGATGATTTGAGTAGATGCTAGTGTATTTGCTTGATGAAACACATGTCTGAATTATTGAAAGGTTCAAATAATTTTAGAGTGAATTTGAAGATCATCGTGACGAAAGGATGAAATGTCAATGATGTGATCCTAGAGATGAATATCTGAGTTGCGAGTTTGGTACACAATTAAGACAATGTGAAAATTGTTTCACAACTCATGCCACCTGGAACACCATAGTGTGATGGTGAGTCTGAACGTCATAGCCGCACCGTATTGGTTATGGTGCATACTATTGTTGGAAATATGCCTTAGAGGCTATAATAAATAGGTATTATTATATTTCCTGTTTAAAGATAATCGTTTATTATCCATGCTATAATTGTATTGACTGAAAACATAGATACATGTGTGGATAAATAGACACAACAATGTCCCTAGCAAGCCTCTAGTTGGCTAGCCAGTTAATCAAGGATAGTCAAGGTTTTCTGACTATGTGCAAAGTGTTGTTGCTTGATAACTGGATCACATCATTAGGAGAATCATGTGATGGACTAGACCCAAACTATGAACGTGGCATATTGATCGTGTCATTTTATTGCTATTGTTTTCTGCATGTCAAGTATTTGTTCCTATGACCATGAGATCATATAATCCACTGGCACCGGAGGGATGCCTTGTGTGTATCAAACGTCACAACGTAATTGGGTGACTATAAATGTGCTCTACAGGTATCTCCGAAGGTATCCGTTGGGTTAGTATGGATCAAGACTGGGATTTGTCACTCCGTGTGACGGAGAGGTATCTCGGGGCCCACTCGGTAATACAACATCACACACAAGCCTTGCAAGCAATGTGACTAAGTGTAAGTCACGGGATCTTGTATTACAGAAGAAGAAAAGAGACTTGCTGGTAACAATATTGAAATAGGTATGCGGATACCGACGATCGAATCTCGGGCAAGTAACATACGGAAGGATAAAGGGAATGACATACGGGATTGCCTGAATCCTTGACACTCAGGTTCTACCGATAAGTTATTCGGAGAATATGTAGGATCCAATATGGGCATCCAGGTCCCGCTATTGGATATTGACCGAGGAGTACCTCGGGGCATCTCTGCATAGTTCTCGAACCCGCAGGGTCTGCACACTTAAGGTTCGGCGATGTTTTAGTATAGTTGAGTTATATGTGTGGTTACCGAATGTTGTTCAGAGTCCCGGATGAGATCACAGACATCACTAGGGTTTCCGGAATGGTCCGGAGACGAAGATTGATATATAGGATGACCTCATTTGGTTACCGGAAACTTTTCGGGCATTACCGGGAATGTACCGAGAGTGACGAACGGGTTCCCGATGTTCACCGGGAGGGGGCCAACCCACCCGGGGAAGCCCATAGGCTTTAGGGGTGCCGCACCAGCCCTTAGTGGGCTGGTGGGACAGCCCAAGAGGCCCTATGCGCAGGAGCTAAGAAATCAAAGGAAAAAAAGGTGGGAAGGAAGGGAAGGACTCCACCTTCCAATCCTAGTTGGACTAGGATTGGAGGTGGACTCCTCCACCTCCTTGGTCGGCGGACCCTTGGGCTCTTGGACCCCAAGGCAAGCCTCCCGACCCCTCCTCCTATATATAGTGAAGGTCTAGGGCTGATATGAGATAACTTTGCCACGGCAGCCCGACCACAAAACATCATGGTTTCCCTCTAGATCGTATTTCTGCGGAGCTCGGGTGGAGCCGTGCAGGAGTAGATCCTTCACCACCACCAGAGCGCTGTCACGTTGCCGGAGCACTCATCTACTTCTCCGTCTTGCTTGCTAGATCAAGAAGGCCGAGATCATCGTCGGGCTGTACGTGTGCTGAACGCAGAGGTGCCGTTCGGTCGACACCTGATCAAAGTGGATCGTGGGACGGATCGCGGGACGGTTCGTGGGACTGTTCGCGGGGCGGATCGAGGGACGTGAGGATGTTCCATTACATCAACCGCGTTTCTTAACGCTTCCTGCTGTGAAATCTACAAGGGTACATAGATCCAAATCTCCTCTCGTAGATGGACATCACCATGATAGGTCCTCGTGCGTGTAGGAAATTTTTTGTTTCCCATGCGACGTTCCCCAACAGTGGCATCATGAGCTAGGTTCATGCGTAGATGTTATCTCGAGTAGATCACAAAGGGTTTTGTGGACGGTGATGTTCGATTTGCTGCCCTCCTTAGTCTTTTCTCGATTCAGCGGTATAGTTGGATTGAAGCGGCCCGGGCCGACATTATTCATACTCTTACGAAAGACTGGTTTCATCGATTGACATGCAACCTCGTTGCATAAAGATGACTGGCGGGTGTCCGTTTCTTCAACTTTAGTTGAATTGGTTTTGACCGAGGCGGTCCTTGGAGAGGTTAAATAGCAATTTGCACATCTCCGTTGTGGTTTTTGTGTAAGTAAGATGCGATCTACTAGATACCCATAGAAACCACGTAAAACATGCAACAACAATTAGAGGACGTATAACTTGTTTTTGCAGGGTATGCTTATGATATGATATGGCCAATGACGTGATATGATATATTGGATGTATGAGATGATCATATTGTAATAGTTAATATCGACTTGCACGTCGATGGTACGGCAACCAGCAGGAGCCATAGGGTTGTCTTTAAACTAACGTTTGTGCTTGCAGATGCGTTTACTATATTGCTAGGACGTAGCTTTAGTAGTAATAGCATGAGTAGCACGACAACCCCGATGGCTACACGTTGATGCAGATCATGGTGTGGCGCCGATGACAAGAAGATCGTGCCGATGCTTTGGTGATGGAGATCAAGAAGCACATGATGATGGCCATATCATGTCACTTATGAATTGCATGTGATGTTAATCCTTTTATGAACCTTATTTTGCTTAGAACGACGGTAGCATTATGAGGTGATCTCTCACTAATATTTCAAGACGAAATTTGTTGGAAATATGCCCTAGAGGCAATAATAAATTAGTTATTATTATATTTCTTTGTTCATGATAATCGTTTATTATCCATGCTATAATTGTATTGATTGGAAACACAGTGCATGTGTGGATACATAGACAAAAAACTGTCCCTAGTAAGCCTCTAGTTGACTAGCTCGTTGATCAAAGATGGTCAAGGTTTCCTGACCATAGGCAAGTGTTGTCACTTGATAACGGGATCACATCATTAGGATAATCATGTGATGGACTAGACCCAAACTAATAGACGTAGCATGTTGATCGTGTCATTTTGTTGCTACTGTTTTCTGCGTGTCAAGTATTTGTTCCTATGACCATGAGATCATATAACTCACTGACACCGGAGGAATGCTTTTTGTGTATCAAACATCGCAACGTAACTGGGTGACTATAAAGATGCTCTACAGGTATCTCCGAAGGTGTTCATTGAGTTAGTATGGATCGAGACTAGGATTTGTCACTCCGTGTGACGGAGAGGTATCTCGGGGCCCACTCGGTAATACAACATCACACACAAGCCTTGCAAGCAATGTGACTTAGTGTAAGTTACGGGATCTTGTATTACGGAACGAGTAAAGAGACTTGCCGGTAAACGAGATTGAAATAGGTATGCGAATACTGACGATCGAATCTCAGGCAAGTAACATACCGAAGGACAAAGGGAATGACATACGGGATTATATGAATCCTTGGCACTGAGGTTCAAACGATAAGATCTTCGTAGAATATGTGGGATCCAATATGGGCATCCAGGTCCCGCTATTGGATATTGACCGAGGAGTCACTCGGGTCATGTCTACATAGTTCTCGAACCCGCAGGGTCTGCACACTTAAGGTTCGATGTTGTTTTATGCGTATTTGAGTTATATGGTTGGTTACTGAATGTTGTTCAGAGTCCCGGATGAGATCCAGGACGTCACGAGGAGCTCCGGAATGGCCCGGAGGTAAAGATTGATATATAGGAAGTCCTGTTTTGGTCACCGGAAAAGTTTCGGGCTCATCAGTAGCGTACCGGGAGTGCCGGGAGGGGTGCCGGGGACCATCAGGAGGGGTGTCACGCCCCAAGGGGTCTCATGGGCTATGGGAAGAGATAAACCAGCCCCTAGTGGGCTGGAATAAGTTCCCACTAAGGCCCATAAGGTTTGAGAAGGAAAAAACACAAGGTGGAAAGAGTTTACAAGTGGGAAGGTGGAGTCCTACTCCAAGTAGGATTGGAGTAGGAGTCCTCCACCTCCAATTTCGGCCAAACCTTGAGGGTTTGAGGCTGCCTCTTCCCTCCCCCTCCCTCCTATATATACTGAGGTATTAGGGCTGATTTGAGACAACTTTTGCCACGGCAGCCCGACCACATACCTCCACGGTTTTTCCTCTAGATCGCGTTTCTGCGGAGCTCGGGCGGAGCCCTGCTGAGATTAGATCACCACCAACCTCCGGAGCGCCGTCACGCTGCCGGAGAACTCATCTACCTCTCTGTCTCTCTTGCTGGATCAAGAAGGCTGAGATCATCGTCGAGCTGTACGTGTGTTGAACGCGGAGGTGCCGTCCGTTCGGCACTAGATCGGAGCGGATCGTGGGACGGATCACGGGACGGTTCGCGGGGCGGATCGAGGGACGTGAGGACGTTCCACTACATCAACCGCGTTTCTTAACGCTTCTGTTGTGCAATCTACAAGGGTACGTAGATCGGAAATCCCCTCTCGTAGATGGACATCACCATGATAGGACTTCGTGCGCGTAGGAAATTTTTTGTTTCCCATGCGACGTTCCCCAACAAAATTGTGTTCTCCCCGACTGTGCACCGTTGCTACAGTTCGTCGTTTCGAGACACCACGTGATGATCGGGTGTGATAGACTCAACATTCACATATAACGGATGCAAAACAGTTGCACACCCGGAACACTCGGGTTAAGCTTGACGAGCCTAGCATGTGCAGACATGGCCTCGAAAAACATGAGACCGAAAGGTCGATCGTGAATCATGTAGTTGATATGATTAGCATAGGGATGCTTACCACTGAAACTATCCTCAACTCACGTGATGATCGGACTTGAGCTAGTGGAATTGGATCATGAACCACTCAAATGACTAGAGAGATGTACTTTTTGAGTGGGAGTTTAGCAAGTAATTTGATTAGTTAAACTGTAATTATCTTGAACATAGTCTAAGTCCACTTTGAAAATATTTGTGTTGTAGATCAATAGCTCACGCGACAGTCACCATGAATTTTAATACGTTCCTAGAGAAAGCTAAGTTGAAAGATGATGGAAGCAACTTTGTAGACTGGGCTCGTATTCTTAAGTTGCTCCTGCAAGCTCGGAAGAAGGATTATGTCCTTGATGCCGCGCTAGGAGATGAACTACCCGCCGCGGCTGACCAAGATGTTAAGAACGCTTGGTTAACACGCAAGGAGGACTACTCAGTAGTTCAATGTGCAGTCTTGTATGGCTTAGAGTCGTGACTTCAACGTCGTTTTGAGCGTCATGGAGCATATGAGATGTTCCAGGAGTTGAAGTTTATCTTTCAGAAGAATGTTGCTACTGCAACAAAAGACCTTCCAATGGCGCCAGAAATAGGCACGTCGACGGGAGAATACTTGGCTTGATCTTTCTGCTGCGGCTACGCCTTAAGGGACTTCCTAGGCAAGTATGCAAAGCATTTTCCCCGTGGCCTTGGAGCCTTGCGTTGGTGTTCCCTTGAAGCGGAAAGGGTGATGTAGCGTAGCGGTGGTAAGTATTTCCCTCAGTTTGAGAACCAAGGTATCAATCCGGTGGAGGAGTATCACAAGATCTTGCACAAACACAAAAGCTTGCTCCCAACGCTATGAAGGGGTTGTCAATCCCTTATATATTGTTTACCAAGTGAGAACTAAAAGCAACAAAGTAACAAAGCAAAGTAAAAGCGGAGATGTAAACGATGGATGTGAATAAACCCAGGGGCCGTAGTGTTTACTAGTGGCTTCTCTCATGAAAGCAAGTAGACGGTGGGTGAACAAATTACTGTCGAGCAGTTGATAGAACCGCGCAAAGTCGTGATGATATCTATGCAATGATTATTTCTATAGGCATCACATCCAAAACAAGTAGACCGATACTTTCTGCATCTACTACTATTACTCCACACGTCGACAGCTATCCAGCATGCATCTAGTGTATTAAGTCCATAAGAACAGAGTAACGTCTTAAGCAAGATGACATGATGTAGAGGGATAATATCAAACCAATGATAAACCCCCCATCTTTTTACCCTTGATGGCAACTACTTGATGTGTGCCTTGCTGCCCCTACTGTCACTGGGAAAGGTCACCACATGGTAGAACCCAAAACCAAGCACTTCTCCCATTGCAAGAATCATATATCTAGTTGGCCAAACAAAACCCAAGACTCGGAGAGACTTACAAGGATATCAAATCATGCATAAAATAAATCAACAAAGACTCAAATATATATCATAGATAATCTTATCACAAACCCACAATTCATCGGATCTCGACAAACACACCGCCAAAGAAGATTACATCAGATAGATCTCCATGAAGATCATGGAGAACTTTGTATTGAAGATCCAAGAGAGAGAAGAAGCCATCTAGCTACTAACTAGGGACCCGTAGGTCTGAAGTGAACTACTCACGAGTCATTGGAGGGGCGATGATGATGATGAAGAAGCCCTCCAACTCCAAAGTCCTCTCCGGCAGGGCGCTGGGAAGGGTCTCCAGATGAGATCTCGTGGAAACGGAAGCTTCCGGCGGCGGAAAAGTATTTTCGAGGCTTGCCTGATTTTTTGCGGAATATTTGGGAATTTATGGGCCAAAGACCTAGGTCAGGGGGCGGCCAGGGAGGCCACAAGCTTGCCCACCGCCGCCTCCCCTGGTGGCATGGTGGGAGCTTGTGGGCTCCCTGGAGCCCACCTGGCTTGGCCCAAAGGCCCCCTGGTCTTCTTCCATTGGGGAAAAAATCATTTTGGGGTTTTTATTCCGTTTGGACTCCGTTCCAAAATCAGATCTGAAAAGAGTCAAAAACACGGAAAAAACAGGAACTAGCACTTGGCACTGAATCAATAAGTTAGTCCCAAAAAAGATATAAAAGGTACATAAAACAACCAAAGAAGACAAGATAACAGCGTGAAACCATCAAAAATTATAGATACGTTTGAGACGTATCAAACGCCCGAATTGAGAGGTATGAGACCTCCGATAAATTCTATGCTTGCGAGATGGAGCAGAATTCGTGTGTCAGTGAACATGTGCTCAAAATGTCTGGGTACTGAAACCATCTAGCTGAGCTGGGGATTGAACTTCCGCAAGAGGCTATCACTCACAGAATTCTTCAATCACTGCCACCAAGCTATAAGGGCTTTGTGTTGAACTATAACATGCAAGGGATGAACAAGTCACCTGGCGAGTTATTTGCTATGCTGAAAGTCGCAGAGTGAGAACTCCGTAAAGAGCATCAAGTGTTGATGGTGAATAAGACCACTAGTTTCAAGAGAAATGGCAAAGGAAAGAAGGGCAATTCAAAGAAGAGCGACAAGCCTGTTGCCAATCCGACGAAGAAACCCAAAGCTGGACCTAAGCGTGAAACAGAGTGCTATTATTGCAAGGGTATGGGTCACTGGAAGCGCAACTGCCCCAAATATGTGGCTGATAAGAAGGCGGCCAAGGAAAAATCAGGTATATTCGATATACATGTTATTGATGTGTACTTAACCAGCTCTCGTAGTAGTGCGTGGGTATTCGATACCGGTTCTGTTGCTCATATTTGCAACTCGAAACAGGAACTGCCGAATAAGCGAAGGTTGGCGAAGGATGAAGTGACGATGCGCATGGGAAATGGTTCCAAGGTTTTTGCAATCGCCGTCGGCACAGTTTCACTTCAGTTACCATCAGGATTAGTTATGAACTTAAATAAATGTTATTTAGTTCCTGTGTTAGGCATGGACATTATATATGGATCTTGTTTATTGCGAGATGGTTACTCGTTTAAGTCAGAGAATGATGGTTTTTCTATTTCTATGAGTAATATCTTTTATGGTCATGCACCCAATGTGAGAGGAATGTTCATATTGAATCTTGATAGTGATAATACACATATACATAACATTGAGACCAAAAGAGTTAGAGTTAACAATGATAGCGCCATCTTTTTATGGCACTATGACACTGTCGCTTAGGTCATATTGGTGTAAAGCGCATGAAGAAACTCCATACCGATGGACTTTTGGAGTCACTTGACTTTGATTCACTTGACACGTGCGAACCATGCCTCATGGGCAAGATGACTAAAACTCCATTCTCCGGAACAATGGATCGTGCAAGTGACTTGTTGGAAATCATACATACCGATGTGTGTGGTCCGATGAGTGTGGAGGCACGCGGTGGATATCATTATTTTCTCACCTTCACTGACGATTTGAGTAGATATGGTTATGTCTACTTGATGAAGCACAAGTCTGAGATGTTTGAGAAGTTCAAACAATTTCAGAGTGAAGTCGAAAATCATTGTAACAAGAAGATCAACTTCCTACGGTCTGATCGTGGGGGTGAGTATCTGAGTTTCAAGTTTGGTACTCACTTAAGACAATGTGGAATTGTTTCACAGTTGACACCGCGTGGAACACCACAACGTAATGGTGTGTACGAACGTCGTAATCATACTTTATTAGAGATGGTGCGATCTATGATGTCTCTTACTGATTTGCCATTGTTGTTTTGGGGTTATGCATTAGAAACAGCTGCATTCACTTTAAATAGGGCACCATCAAAATCCGTTGAGACGACACCATACAAACTGTGGTATGGCAAAAGACCAAAGTTGTCGTTTCTTAAAGTTTGGGGATGTGATGCTTATGTCAAAAAGCTTTAGCCTGAAAAGCTAGAACCCAAAGCGGAAAAGTGCGTCTTCATAGGTTACCCAAAAGAGACAGTTGGGTATACCTTCTATCTCAAATCCGAGGGCAAAGTGTTTGTTGCTAAAAATGGAGCTTTTCTTGAGAAGGAGTTTCTCTCGAAAGAATTGAGTCGGAGGAAGATAGAACTTGATGAGGTTGTCGAACCTCTAATTCCTCTTGATGGTGGCGCAGGGCAAGGGGAAACCCCTGTTGTTGCGGCACCGGAGGAACAAGTTGATGATGATGATCATGAAACTTCGGATCAAGTTACTGTCGGACCTCGCAGGTCGACAAGATCACGTACTGCTCCCAAGTGGTACGGTAATCAAGTTACTGCTCCCAAGAGGCCGCAAAAGAGGGTGTCTGGATGAAGCAGTTTATGACAGATCTTGGAGTTGTGCCAAGTGCACTGGATCCATTGACTCTTTTATGTGAGAAGACTGGTGCCATTGCCTTAGCAAAGGAACCAAGGTTTCACAAGAAGACCAGACACATCAAATGACGCTTCAACCTCATCCACGACTACAACGTAGGAGAGGACGTGAATATTTGCAAAGTGCACACGGATCAGAATGTAGCAGACCCGCTGACTAAACCTCTTCCACGGGCAAAACATGATCAACAACAGAACTGTATGGGTGTTCGATTTATTACAATGTAAATCGCATGGCGATGTGAGGACTAGATTATTGACTCTAGTGCAAGTGGGAGACTGTTGGAAATATGCCCTAGAGGCAATAATAAATAGTTATTATTATATTTCCTGTTTAAAGATAATCATTTATTATCCATGCTATAATTGTATTGAATGAAAACATAGATACATGTGTGGATAAATAGACACAACAATGTCCCTAGCAAGCCTCTAGTTGGCTAGCCAGTTGATCAAGGATAGTCAAGGTTTTCTAACTATGTGCAAAGTGTTGTTGCTTGATAACTCGATCCCATCATTAGTAGAATCATGTGATGGACTAGACCCAAACTATGAACGTGGCATATTGATCGTGTCATTTTATTGCTATTGTTTTCTGCGTGTCAAGTATTTTGTTCCTATGACCATGAGATCATACAATCCATTGGCACTGGAGGGATGCCCTGTGTGTATCAAACGTCACAACGTAACTGGGTGACTATAAAGGTGCTCTAGAGGTATCTCCGAAGGTGTTCGTTGGGTTAGTATGGATCAAGACTAGGATTTGTCACTCCGTGTGATGGAGAGGTATCTTGGGGCCCACTCGGTAATACAACATCACACACAAAACTATGAATGCAATGCTTTGTGTGATTTGGGTGCTAGTGTTTCCGCGATTCTAAAGTCTTTGTGTGATGTTCTGGGTTTTAATGAGATTGAAGAGTGTTCTCTTAATTTGCATCTTGTGGATTCTACTGTCAAGAAACCCATGGGAAGGATCAATGATGTTCTTATTATTGCAAATAGGAACTATGTACCCGTGGATTTCATTGTGCTTGACATTGATTGCAATCCTACATGCCCTATTATTCTTGGTAGACCTTTCCTAAGGACTATCGGTCCTATCATCGATATGAAGGAAGGGAATATTAGATTTCAGTTTCCTTTAAAGAAGGGCATGGAGCACTTTCCTAGAAAGAAAATAAGATTGCCTTATGAATCCATGATGAGGGTCACTTATGGTTTGAGCACCAAAGACGACGATACGTGATTCTATCGCTTTTATGCCTAGCTAAGGGCGTTAAACAATAACGCTTGTTGGGAGGCAACCCAATGAATTTACATTTTTCTTTCTTTTTTTGTTGCGTTCACACCATCATAATTCTGTTGTGATTGTGTTTTTTGTGTTTCTTTTTGTGTTTGAGCCGAGCAAAACCTTTATGACTAGTCTTGATGATGGTTGTTTGATCCTGCAGGAAAAAGACAGAAACTTTTCGCTCACGAGATGATTTTTCATTTTTATTTAGAAATATATTGAGTTGATTCTTTTTTGTGATGGTTTATATGCCTTTTTCCCAGGCATTCATAATGTTTCAGAATTTTTGAGCTACCAGAAGTATACGAAGTATACAGATTGTTACAGACTGGTCTATTTTTGACAGATTCTGTTTTTGTTGAGTTGGTTGCTTGTTTTGATGAAACTATGGTTAGTATCGGGGGGTACTAGCCATGGAAAAGTGAGAATACAGTAGCTCAACACCAATATAGATATAATTCAAGTTTGCTACAGTACCAAAAGAGGTGGTAGTTTGTTTTCTTGAGCTAATGTTATCACGAGTTTCTGTTTAAGTTTTGTGTTGTGAAGTTTTCAAGTTTTGGGTGATGTTCTCATGGACAAAGAGATAAAGAGTGGAAAGAGCTCAAGCTTGGGGATGCCCAAGGCATCCCAAGCCAAATGCAAGGACACCAAAAGCCTAAGCTTGGGGATGCCCCGGGAAGGCATCCCCTCTTTCGTCTCCAATCCATCGGTAATTTTACTTGGAGCTATATTTTTATTCACCACATGATATGTGTTTTACCTGGGGCGTCTTGTATCGTAGGAGTCTTTTCTTTTTGTTGTGTCACAATCATCCTTGCTGCACACCTTTTTGAGAGAGAGAGACATGCACTCATCATGATTTTGCTAGAATGCTAATAGTGCTTCACTTATATCTTTTGAGTTAGATAATTTTGCTCTATGTGCTTCACTTATATCTTTTAGAGCACGGCGGTGCGTGACTTGGTAGTTGGCTTATGCTATGAAATTAGTCCCAAAGGTGATAGGTACCCAAAGAGGATACAAAACCTCCATCTTCATGTGCATTGAGTAGAAAAAGAAGTCTTGATTCCTCTCAATTAGTTTTGAGACGTGGATTTAGTAATATTAAGAGCTATGTTAGTAGGGTGTTGTGAGTCTAGAAATACTTGTGTTTAAGTTAGTGATTCCCGTAGCATGCACGTATGGTGAACTGCTATGTTAGGAAGTCGGAGCATAATTGATCTATTTATTGTCATCCTTTGTGTTGAGGTCGGGATCGCGCGATGGTTAACACCGACCAACCCTTCCTCTAGGAGTATGCGTTTATCACTTTGTTTCGATTACTAATAAAAACTTTCGCAACATGTATGTGAGTTCTTCATGACAAATGTGAGTCCATGGTATAGATGCACTTTCACCTTCCACCTTTTCTAGCCTCTCTAGTGCCGCGCAACTTTCGCCGGTGCACAAACCCACCATATGCCTTCCTCAAAACAGCCACCATACCTACCTACTATGGCATTTTCATAGCCATTCCGAGATATATTGCCATGCAAGTCCCACCGTTCCGTCTAATGACTTGTGCTGTCACTCTCATAATTGCCATTGCATGATCGTAAGATAGCTAGCGAGATGTTCCAACGTCATACGCCAAGCTAGATCGTTGCACATCCCGGTACACTGCCGGAGGCGTTTCCTATAGAGTCATTATCGTTCTAAGCTTTGAGCTGTGAGTAAACAAAAGTGTGATGACCATTATTAGAGCATTGGCCCATGTGAGGAAATAAAAATAAAATAAAAAAAGTGGCCAAAGAGCCCAAAAAAAGAGAAAAAAAGAGAAGAGGCCTAAGAGCCCAAATAAAAAAAGAGAGAAAAAGAGAGAAGGGACAATGCTACTATCTTTTTCCACACTTCTGCTTCATAATAGCACCATGTTCTTCATGATTGAGAGCCTCTTGATTTGTCACTACCTTATGCTAGTGGGAATCTTCATTATATAACTTGGCTTGTATATGCCAATGATGGGCTTCCTCAAATTGCCCTAGGTCTTCATGAGCAAGCAGGTTGGATGCACACCCACTAGTTTTCGTTTTGAGCTTTCACATGGTTATAGCTCTACTGCATCCCTTGTATGGCAATCCCTACTCATTCACATTGATATCTATTAATGGTCATCTCCATAGCCCTTTGATACGCCGAGTCAATGTGACCATCTCCTCCTTTTTTTCTCACAACCACCACCACACTCTATTCCACCTATAGTGTTATATCCATGGCTCACGCTCATGTATTGCGTGATAGTTATAAAAGGTTTGAGAAATTAAGAGCGCGAAAACAATTACTTGGCCAATCCCGGGGTTGTGCATGATTTACATTAGTTGTGTGAGGATGATGGAGCATAGCCAGACTATATGATTTTGTAGGGATAACTTTCCTTGGCCTTGTTTTTTTGGAAGTTCATGATTACCTTGCTAATTTGCTTGAAGTATTATTGTTTTCATGTCAATAGCAAACTTTTGTTTCGAATCTTACGGATCTGAACATTCATGTCATGTGAAAGAAGTTGCAAAGGACAACTATGCTAGGTAGCATTCCACATCAAAAATTCAGTCTTTATCACTTCCCTACTCGAGGACGAGCAGGAGTTAAGCTTGGGGATGCTTGATACGTCTCCAACGTATCTATAATTTTTGATGGTTTCATGCTATTATCTTGTCAAACTTTGAATGTTTTGCATGCCTTTTATATATTTTTGGGGACTAACTTATTAACTCAGTGCGAAGTGCCAGTTTCTGTTTTTCCATGTTTTTGACCCCTTTCAGAGGAGGATTTTGAACGGAGTCCACCAGGGAACTGCCAATTTTTTTCCCGGAAAAGAAAAAGATCGGGAAGCCGGAGAATCAGGGCAGGGGGCCACCAGGGACCCCACAAGCCCTCATGGCGCGGCCAGGGGAGCGCCCCTGGCTTGTGGGATCCCTTAGCCTCCTTTCCCTAGGTTTTGCGCCTATATATTCCCTAAAATCCCATAAAAAATCAAGAGGTCATCGAAATACTTTTCAGCCGCCGCAAGCTTCTGTCTCCGCAAGATCCCATCTGGGGCACGTTCTGGTGCCCTGCCGGAGGGGGGATTCGGATACGGAGGGCTTCTTCATCAACACCATGACCTCTCCGATGATGCGTGAGTAGTTTACCATAGACCTACGGGTCCATAGCTACTAACTATATGGCTTCTCCTCTCTCTTGGATCTTTAATACAAAGTTCTCTATGATCTTCATGGAGATCTATCCGATGTAATCTTCTTTTGTGGTGTGTTTGTCGATATCCGATGAATTGTGGATTTATGATCATATTATCTTTGAATCTTATTTGAGTTTCTTCTGATCTCTCTTATGCATGATTTCATATCCTTGTAATTCTCTTCGAGTTGTGGGTTTTGTTTGGCCAACTAGATGTATGATTCTTGCAATGGGAGAAGTGCTTGGTTTTGGGTTCATACCGTGCGGTGACCTCACCTAGTGACAGAAGGGGTAGTGAGGCATGCATCGTGTTGTTGCCATCAAGGGTAAAAAGATGGGGTTTTCATCATTGGTTTGAGTTTATCCCTCTACATCATGTCATCTTGCTTAAGGGGTTACTCTGTTCGTCATGAACTCGATACACTAGATGCATGCTGGATAGCGGTTGATGTGTGCAGTAATAGTAGTAGATGCAGAAAGTATCGGTCTACTTGTCTCGGACGTGATGCCTATATGTATGATCATTGCCTTAGATATCGTCATGACTTTGCGCGGTTCTATCAATTGCTCGACAGTAATTTGTTCACCCACCGTGATATTTTCTATTTTGAGAGAAGCCTCTAGTGAGCACTATGGCCCCCGGTCTACTCCACACCATATTTTCAGCCTTACACTTTTTCTTCGTTGCACTTTCCGCCTTCAGATCTCACTTTGCAATCAATCTTGAAGGGATTGACAACCCCTTTAAAGCGTTGGGTGCAAGCTCTTTTGTGTTTGTGCAGGTACTCTGGACTTGACGAGATTCTCCTACTAGATTGATACCTTGGTTCTCAAACTGAGGGAAATACTTACTGCTCTTGTGTTGCATCACCCTTTCCTCTTCAAGGGAAAAAACCAACGCAAGCTCAAGAGACGACAGAAGGATTTCTGGCACCATTGCCGGGAAAGGACTTTTGTTGCTGTAGCACTGATCTAACTCCGCAACATCGTAAGCATATTTTTGCCCCTAATGTGAACCCGTACACCATCTTGAATGAAGAAGTTGTTTTCCAAGATTTGACCAATGTCAACTATGATGTGGACAACCTTCAGATCCAGGACATAGTAGAGACAGCTCGGGATGACCCCGGAGGTAGCACCCACGAGCAGTCAACCCAGAGCTAACTCGGACGATGCTAACACGGAGGAGGAGCTCTTTTACTCAAAAAGTTTATAGCTTGAATTCTAGCTCAGTTTGAAGCCATGTAATAACTTAACAAATAGTTGGTTCCCTGCGTCGTGCCTTCGTGCATGTTATATCTTTTGATCCGTCTCAACTTGCTTTTGTTTTTGATTTGGAATTTGTATAGCTTGTTACTTGCACATGTGTTTAATAAATGTCTGGTAGCAATATTAAAGAGTAAATAATGTACCTGCAAAACAAATTCTTACATTAATAATATGGGAACTCATGGTGGGCGAAAAACTCAAGGATGGTCATCAACCAACGACTTATAGTCATTTATGAGATTTCTTAGATTAATAATATGGGAACTCGTGGTGGGCGAAAAACTCAAGGATGAGCATGAATAACCCGAAAACTTCCTTGACCTGGCGATTACAAGTCAGAAAGAAGTTTGTGAATAAATAATATCTCCATATTTCTATGGAATGAATTATAAGTCGGCTTTTGAAGCTCAAATCTTACTTAAATGAAACTAGTATGATAGCCACTGGTTATCCTCGCTTTTTCTAAGCTGGCCCTCACATGACCCAATCGATGTTTTAACCAGATAAGTTCGGATATGACTTATTGAGAGTAGACAAGGTCGGAGTAGCACCTTGCAAACATGCGGGTTTAACCAAGTTTCAAAGAAGGCGGCTCATAAGGCCATGGAGTATCCTCGCTTTCTGTTTTGTCGGCTCTCACGTGACACATACGTGTATTAACCTGGATAAGGTAAGGGTCCCAAAGGATTGACTTAACGAGAGTACACGAGGTCACCTAGTTTCGAGAAGCATCTTGCAAACAGGCAGGTTTAACCATAAATGTGGCATTGCGCCAAGTCAAGAGTATAACAAAGCTAAACTCGATGAGTTGGAAGCCCCCAAGTGATCCATGTATTTGTGGCATCGCGCCGGGTCAAGAGGGTAAGAAAGCTAACTTCCTTGAGTTGTGATGGGGTAATGCCCATGTGTATACCAAAGCAGAGGAAACCCTTCTCCAAGACATTTGAGGGCCGGCTAGCTCCTTGAGCCGGCTAGCGGCAGCCGGCCCGTTCGGTCGTGACTCTGCCAGCCGACTAGCAATAGCCAGCCCCGTCTAGCTGGCCAGCAGCAACCGGCTGGTCAACCCCCGCCCCATCCTTCCGTACTAGCGTGCGATGACAAGATCCGACCCCTGATGCAAAGGCGCTCATGGCCACAGTACGCGCACACAAGATCGGCGTGGCCACGTGCGTAATGATGCAAGGGTCAGCGAGGCTACAATGCCAGCCGCCGCTTAGGTGGCTAACCGAGCGAGACGGCCGTGTAGCCATGCTTACCCCTACCTACTCACCGACGGCTAGCGAGCGGACTGTTGTCGCACTTGGCCGGTGGCCCCCCCCGGTGGATAAGACTCGACAGCCAGCGGCCCCCTCAGCTAGCCAGAGAGGTTGACAATCGGGCCCCACCCCCTCTTTTCCCCTACTACTGTATGCTTCCGGTTAGACTATAAAGCCAAACCCCAGCCCCCGAGAGAGGGGCTGGCGAACACTCGATCTACAAAACCCCCAACGTAGAACACCAGAGAGGTAGCGAGGCCGGTAGCGAGAGCTCCCTCTCCTCCCTCATGAACAACTCGAGGAGAACCATTGTACTGTGATCACCTATAGTCACACCGGTAGGACTCGAGGTTTTACCTCATCGGAGGGATGTGAACCTGGGTAGATCATCGTCATGTGTCTTGCTTTTGGATGGCTTGATGAGGGACGGGTTGTGCGTGCCGAGCTGACTCGATGATGTCGGTTTAGTTGTGTGGCTCGGGTACCGACCTTCCGATATTGCCGATGAAGACATGAATCTTGCCGAAGGTAACCCGGTACCCATACTCGATCGATTCGGCCTCGGGACCCGATCCCGCATCATCAATGTAGATTTTTCCATGGTGGCATTTTGTCATCCTGTCAACGGTGTATCCCCTGAGCCCTGGGACAGATCCCTTCAAGAACTTGAAACCACCGTGCGTAGGACCCATGGTGGGCGCCAACTGTCGTGGTTTTGTCACGATAGATGTCCATGTGTGACGACTTAGACGTGATGCCATGGCAGCTAGGTGGTTAGCTTTTTGTGGTTCATCAGAATCGAGAGACATGGTTTACCTAGGTTTGTCCCCTCATGATACGTCCTTATTTGTGTGTGTTGCTTGGAGATCAATTACAAGGGAGATGATTCGATTGACCTATCTATTAATCGATTGTCCCCCTTTTTTGGCATCAGGGGCTCGCCTTTATATACAGGTCGAGACTGTGGGCTTACAAGGGTCCGAGTCATGATACGATTTATGACCGGGTATGGTTCTAACTCGCCTTGCCTCCTGAGCAAGAAAATTCTGGGAGGCATTCCACCTCTTGGGCCTTGAGTTACCATCTTCGGGTATTGGGCCGTTGGGGGGCTTATAGGTTAAGCCGTCTCGCCGGCCTCGTCCCTTCACGTCTCTGCCTATCTGGCATTCCACATGTGAGCCGCCATGTGGTGACCCAACCCAGTGAGAAAGTAGAGGGTTCAATCTTGTGGTGCTCTATATCCTAGTGACAAAGTAGAGGACAAGAGATGTATTTGTATTGCTTCCACTATGGATAAAATGATGGGGTTGATTCTTAGTTTACTTTGTCTACATCAGGTCATTGTTATCATTACTCTGTTTTACTTAATATTCTAGATGCATGCAAGATAGCGGTAGATGGGTGGAGTAATAGTAGTAGATGTAGGCAGGAGTCGGTCTACTTGATTATGGACGTGATGCCTATATACACATGATCATTGTCATGAATAAATATTGTGTACCTATGTGCTTTTCTATCAATTGCCCAACAGTAATTTGTTTAACCACCGTATGCCTTCTTCGAGAGAGAAGCCACTAGAGAACACCATGGCCCCCGTGTCTATTCACTTATATGTTTACAAACGCTATTATTTATTTTTCACTTTATAATTATCCAACTATCATCTAAACTACTCATTTGCTTGCAAGTAACGAGTCCAAGGGGATTGACAACCTCTTGCCAGTGTTGGGAGAAAGTGTTTGTTGTTTTGTGCATAGGCGCTGAAGACGGTGGTTGTGTGATACTACTATTGGTTCAATAACCTTGGTTCTCACTAAGGGAAATACTTATCTATATTGTGCTACATTATCCCCTCTCTTTGAGGAAAAACCCAACGCAGATCACAAGTAACACCAGTGAACTAGAATTAAATTTAAACATAAGAAACTACCGAAGATGCACACACATCCAAGTAGTAGCATAATATAACATGTGCCAAGACAAACACAACATTCAAGTTGAGTACATGAAACTAACATCCAAAAGTGAATTTAGAAGTTTAGTACATGACATAAATGGAGATAGCCAAAGGCACTTAAATTACTATACATACAATTTCCTAATACACACATCCTACAACCCGAGTAGGATAAATCATTCGGAGTTGGGTCAAGGACTATCACAAGTGACAAAGCAGAATGTCAACTTTCCATTCACTCGAGAGATGTCGACCTTGACAGTTCCATCCTCTTGTAGTCCAGATCGCCCGACAAATTCCTTCCAACCACTTGTTACCGCGAGACGTCCATCACGACGGGATTGAGAATTTAAAACCCTGTATCGTGCCGGAACTGTAACATGTGGACTATCCATGATCAGGTCCACTTCACCACTCTCAGGAACTTCCAATCTGTTAGCCCACACCTTGGAAATTCTCTGAAATAATCAAATTATGAGCACAAAATATGCATCAATAAGTAACAATCATATTTAAGTACTACTATAAGTTTAAAATTTCAACCGTGAGGGGTAAATAAGCTTGTGGCTTGTGGCATAAATGCAAAAAATATACAATAAATATCATGAAAAATTCTAGGTATGAGGAACTAAATTAAGTTATTACAAGTACAAATCTAAAAACATGTTATGCAATTAAATCCAAACTAAATGTAGTCACAAGTTAAAAAGTACCCATGTTTAAAACAAACAACTTGCTAAAGTTTCAACTTACAAGCATAGAGTTCATGTGCGAAGGAGTCAAATGCAAACTGAAACTAACGAGAGGATGAGCATCATCATCTCTGGCCGCAACTGCATGCTCTTCCTCTTGAGATTGTACCTCACGTTCATGCACAGGTTGTTCAACATCTTGGATAGCTACAACTCTTTCAGTTGCAACCCGACAAAGTCGTTGAACGGGGGTATCATGAATAACTGAAGGACACACTCGCTCGCCTGTATTATATCCTAGGAGACAAAAAATAGACAGATTAATAGGCACCCAAACTTTGAGGAAGTAAATATATTGGGTTTTCTATGTAAATATTACCTTTGTCCATCTTGCATCGTTTATTTTGACCTATATATTGAAGGATTAAATGAGGTTCATTGTTTTGGAATAAGAAATAGAGTTCATCCCCAACACAGATACCATTCTCAGCAATAAACTCGGGCCAAGCTCCATTAGCAAATAGACGTTTGTATTTGTCTTTGTACAAACCAACATGATGTATGGTTTGTGTTATAGACTTGATTTTAATTGATGAAACACCGAGAGCATGAACCCTGTCACGCACCCAACATGGAATGACCTACAACGGTTAAAATAATGTAAGATAACATAGTGAACAAAACTTAATTGAAACCAATGTATGATTACCTTTGAAAAGTTCTTATTATTTACCAGTCTATAAGGGTTACTGTCGTCTACAATCTTCATTTTGAAGAATGATGACATGCTATTGTTTTGCTTACACATACCACCTTCTTTGAAACACCAATGACAAATGTATGGTTGAAGTCTCTCAGCGTAATCGACAGTGCCTTCCTGGTACTAGCAATAAACAACATAGAGTAAATATTAGTTGATAATAGCTTTGTGCAAAAGTAATATAATCATACTAACTTCATGATACTAGTTTCTACATGAGAGTACAAGATTAGGAAAATACCTGGCATTCTATATTTGCACGCTTGTATTTACATGCATCAGTAATAGGTGGAATATGAAGGTCCCCATCTTGATCTTCCATTGATGGGCTTCCAGTCACAATCTTGGTAGCTAGGAAAAATGAACAATTAAAAGATGAGGTTTGTAGCCTCAAAAATCAAATGAGCATAAGAAACCATAACAAATAACCAAATCATAAGCTCGTGAGAATGCATAGTATCATGCATTAACATAGTTTCACACAGGCCAAATTCAACCATCACAAATATGAAAACAGATAGTTCAGAATCAACCACAACTACAAACACACTAACGTGATAAATAAATATATTTTTTGAGGCGCATCTCATGCTGATGATCTGGAGTAGTGGTCTACCCATCACCATTAATGCCCTGCTCACACTCACTTTCCTCATTGGTTGAACCTGTGTAGATAGGCCTGTCATACTAGTTTTTGCAATATCTACTAGCAGGCTCATAATCTTTGTGCATCTTCCTAAAGGAGATTTTATCCTTCCCTAAAAAGACAAGTGATTAGACTTCCTAGTGTTGGTTAACAAAATCCATGGTGAAAGGCCCTAACTTGGCGGTCGTAGTCGACTATGAAGGAGTGTGTGGCGGGTGGATATCCAAGGCCCTTTCCAACAATGAAGCTAAGAGTTTCAAGGGCGGAGGCGAGCCACGTGTGATCAGAAGGAGAACGATACAGAGAGTCTAAGTACAGAGGGTAGAGGCAACATCGGAGGCATTTAGTTCATGTAAGTACCAAAACTATATCACATTTCAAATATATTAGTTCATCCAGTTCATATAAATACTTGAGTTCCTCCATATCCCCAAGAACTAGGTAAACTACTCAGATATAGGGGCACACGACATGAACACGATATCCATATGTATTACGAATGAATGACTAACATATTGCACATATGAATCCTTAGTGAGTTCAAGCATTACAACAAGTTGGTTGATAGAGTCGATGATGACGAGTCTAGTGATGAAGGCAGTGGGTCTTGATGTCATGCCCTCCGTGCTCGATTTGATGGCATGGAGGATGCACTTTTGCTGATTCCACCTCTCCATCCCTTGTGAAGGTGAGGTTTACGGTACTATTTCATATGGTGAAGTCTGTTTGTTCATCCTCTTCTGGATCCTATTTACATGAGGGAGAAATAGTTGATCAGGTGATGGCAGATGCACATGGTATGAGCGCATGTGAACGTATTGTCGATTGTCTTCTTTCTTGGAACCTCCACAGAAAGTGCAGGTTCTCGTGTGTGTTCCTCACTTCGAATGGAAGGTTGATACGACGTCCAATCAACAATTTCGTAACCAAATAAAGATTTTTTTTTATTGAGAATTCTCCACAACTAAAAATTCTAGAGGTCCTGGTGACACGAGACAAAAAGGGGTGAACGACTGTAGTAAAGTATAGAAAAGCCTAACTCCATGGTGCCAAAATACTAAGCAAAAGATGATGTGAAATGCACTCAGCACCTACAAACCTTTCCAAATGGAGGGGTAACTCACAAGTTGTTTTTTGTCCAGAAACTCCTACCGCCTACGAGTCTCGAACCTCCAAGAGAAACAAATCCCTGATAAACTCAACAAGGAATCCAATTACCTTCGGTGGAAACATGGATTGCGGGATCCTATATCTTTCCCTTCAAAGGAATGACGAGTTTGACAAAGGGATGTGTAGGTATTCAAGATTCCAAACTTTGAAATAATGGAGGAAGTGAGATAAAGTAACTTAGCTCAAGTTGAAAAGGATAAGCCGTAAGGAATAAGATGGGACATATATATGCACATCGAAATCCTGCCCGTTGGGCGAACTAGACATGCCCTGAAAGTTTATCACGGAACCTCTAGAGTGACCCTTTGGCCTACATAGATCCCAGACTTAACTCCTACATACTCCTGTAGAGATCAAAAGTTATTGATCTCAGTGAAATTCCACTCCAAAATGAGGGAGAAATTTTGGCAGCCCATATACTCACCCCATAACCTCCGGTGTGAGACTTTGAGCACTCCGGGTTACTGACCCAACTTTGGGACATATTTTGTATTACAAAAGAAGATAATGATCTTAGTCATAGGACATTTAAGAGGCAGGTGTGTATTTTGGCTGCTCTATATAATCACGCCACGATCTAGGCACAGACTTAGGTCCATGCAGGAAAAACCATACATGGAGTTCTCTTGGTGTTTTGCACAACAATTCATGCGACCTTAGGATATTATTATGGGCTATTTGACGAGAACGTGGCTCCACTCTATATTCATCGTGAGAGCCCTATTAATAGTGTGGCTTACCTAAGGATGAAGACAAGGGAAAATATACATAATTTAAATATGCCAACTTTCTTCTATCTTCTAGAATTGTGGGTTGTTGGCTATGTTTTCTTACCAACTTTAGGACTAACGCCATGTACATATACTTAAATCATGACTGGTCAGCAATTCTTTTGTCACTTACACCAAAACCCACCTAGGGAGTACAAATGTTTGTATAACAATTTATTTCACACACATGTCTAGAAGAATTAGAGGAGCATAGAAAGCTTGATTTGTAACAATTTTCATCACATCATATGACATTACCTCAAAGTGCCACAAGGTACATGGATGCATGATGCTCTCTCTCTAATTACATCTAGGCCCCATAGTGGGTTTTGATGATTCGTGATAAAAAAAGTTTAATGTGTTGACCAACTTTAGTCCCAATGATGCTAATTGGAATATGGATATCGACCCCCCCCCAAATATTTGCCAAAGCATTGGGAAATTAAGGACCCGAGCCTTTTGTGATCACTATGTGTTATATGTATGGCAATTCTATCAATAGGGGATATTGGACCTGGTGGTAAGAACATGTTTCTTACTTAGTGTTCAATCTCAAACATTCGTAACTTTTAGAAATCCCCCACAAGAGCCAGTCAGACCTCTCTATGTTTATCTTTTCCGAAACCTCCATTTGGAATCCCTTCAGACCCTTTGTTATTCGAGGGCTATGACTAATGAATTGTCCAAAAAACATATCTTCAATACGGACTCTACAACTCATACTTGTTACAACCCTTAAATCTTAAAGGGGATGTTCATAATGTTGGTTGAGAGACATTGAGTGTGTTTCATTAGTAAACTAATGCCAATTCTTATCGGACTTGGTTTGACCCTCCGATCTTACTACAAAGTGCCACCTTTGGCATTGTTTGAAACTAATCCCTAACCTATAAGGAACCTCTAATCTATGTAAAAGATGTGTAAGACTTAGTGTTTGGGTTCAACCTATATATACCCATCCTACTCCCTCCTTGTTCCAAGCCTTCTAGTCATAGAAACTCACATCCGCGAGCCCAAGTTTTCAAGCTAACTGTTGCCAAGAAAGACAAAGCTTCTCATCCATGAGTTCCATTCTTGTCTTTTAAACTCTCTTCCCATGAAACCAAAATATCTACCCTATGGGAGTTAATAGTGGAGGAGGTTATTCTTAAGCACAATCGAGGGATCCTTCACTAATCCAAGTCCAATATTCGTTTACTTTAAATAGAGAATTTTCTAGAAAAGACGCGAACACATGCCTCCTACATACGCTGGGTGCTTAGAAGTGCTCAACTTAGTGTGGAGAAGCCAAGAAGTGTGTGAAGCACCCCAGATATTGCATATTTTGTGTGAATATCAACACTTAGTGACTTCCATGGACTACCTATCCTAGGATATGGTGTAATAGGTATGCCAAGACCAAACTGGTAGATTGGTCTAGGCCATAGGATTGTCGCAAAAATCCAAAAATTGGATAAATTCTTTTGATTGTGATTCTATTTCCCTACCTTTATTTCAACGCAGTCTATATTCAACAATGTATATACAAATGTAGATTTGAATGTGTAGTTACACAAGGTTCTTTTTAATCGTCTATTCACAGCCCCCTAAAAAGATACACAATTTTACACTCACATAAGCACACATAATGACAATGCCACCTTTCCACTTAGCAGACTTCTAATAGAACTAACAAATAGATATAAATAAAAATTACCAAACAAAACTACTCTAAAAGAATACATATATGACATACTATAATTTTTTACATTGCATCTAAGGGTTAGTACTATTTCTAAAAGTTGATAGTGCAAAAACTATTGAAATATTCTACAACTTGTTAGTTTGAATAAAAATGTTTGGTACAAATAATTAACTGCAAATATTCCATGATATTTATGGAAAAAAAAATCATGGGACACATGAGAAGAATACAAATTTATGCAATAATCTCGCACGGAAAATTGCACGTATAATAAACTAAGTCGTTGTGAGTGCAAAAGTCTAAAGTGTGATATGAAATTAGCACATAACTAATTGTACTCACACCTTGAATAAATAACACATCTACAACCAACTGCTATCAGCTAGCACTACAACATATATTAAGTGAAATTGCGAAATACATAATATTGCAATGAAAGTCATAACACCCTACACACTTGGGATTCATATGTAGTTGATAGCAGTTTAATAAATAAGAAATAATGATAAAAATTATAAACCATATAAAGGAATTACATCAATCATGAACTCAAATTACATAAATACATACCAATAATGCAAATTGTACCAGCAGTCTAGGCAATCTGGGAAACAAAAACAACATATTAGTATAGATACTACAATCAACATCGCAAGGCCACATATTTGCTAAAAATCAATAGCTACGAGCGAATTACATATAGTGTAGAGTCAAAATAATTCTACTCTAAAAAGGATACATATTATCAAGCTTACAGTCTCCTTTATATTGCATCAATTGGTTACTAAAATTGGAAAATAGTGCCCAAAATAATGGAAACAATGTGCATCTTGTTAACCTTGGCAAAGTATATCTTTTACTATAAAGGTAATACTAACATACGATTTCACAATATTAATGGACATGTCTAAATTACCTTAAGCATCCTTCGGTCAAGATGGAGATGGAGGTGGTGCACCGTCGTGTGCTGGTACCGATTTTTGCTCTGTGCTGCTCGAGAGATTGTGGAAGGAGGATGGAGTGGAGGCCGTGTATCGGTGGCGCTTGTCGCCGCCTGGCTCTCGAGAGCGTGTCGAAGGAGGAAGGATCGAGAAGATGGAGGGTGTCAGATCGAGATTGGAGAGCAAGGGATCGATGAAGGGAGAGGAGGATATCCGCCGCCGCCGTTAGAGAGAGATAGAGAGAAAGGGACGGGGTGCGAGATAGTAGGTTAGGGTTGAAACATTTTTATATGATACCAAAGCAAAGTGGGCTTTGGGTGTCGCATTGGGCCAAATTTATCGGTGACAAACACTTCAACCCTTCATTAAAATTTGTTTCCTATTGATGGGCCATGATTTTTAGCCTACCATCGATAGTGCATTATCATGAATATTGAGTGCAAACAATATATTTGGCCATATAGATTGATCACACATGATAAACGTAGATAATAATGCTTCATCCTCTGCGTGTCATTTGGGTCCAAGGATCACGTTGACTGTAACATCACGCCTCAGTCTCATACCTTATGACATGCTTATCTCCTCGAATCCCCTTTGTAACAAATTAGCTCCGCCTTGGGAGTTGCTCGCCCATGCCATGCATGCACCCGTGCTCGCCACCGTCGCAGGGCAACAAATGTCATTCACCACGAGGAAAGCTACTACCCTTCCCTTGCTCCTCTTTTCTTTTCCTACGACACCCTTCCCCCTTCCCCCAAAAAAATCAAGATTCCGCTCGAGGCCATGACCATAACTTCCTATTTTCCGACTTTCCTGGGCGATGCTTTGCTGTCTCTGGTGGTCATTACTTGATGGACGCATTCCATGGCACATGACCATGCTAAGCATTACAACACGGCGAGATTCTGCAACAAGACCTTCATTACAAAAAACTGCAAGAACACCTTTGTTGCAAAAAAAGTGCAAAAAGAACTTTGTTGGGAAAAAACTGTAAAAAACATTTGTTGCAATAAAGAAATTGTAACCCGAGTTGCAAAACATTCTGCAACATGTACAATGTTGCAATTATTTTTGCACCATGACAAGTGTTTCAACAGTGGAGGGCAACACTCAACTACAATATCTAACGGCTCGCGACCCAGTCGATCTATCAAAAAGCCTAGATGGCCAGTTGCACCAATTGGCGTACAGACCAATTGTTAGGAAGCCAAGAAAACTATTTGAAACCAAAAATGGAAGTTAAGTGAACTGTTTGAAGGATATTTCTTATGAATAGTCTACCATCGATTATGTTCGTAATGAGTTTGTATTTTCCTTGTGTGATCACTGATGACCCACAAGTGTAGGGGATCTATCGTAGTCGTTTCGATAAGTAAGAGTGTCGAACCCAACGAGGAGCAGAAGGAAATGACAAGCGGTTTTCAGTAAGGCATTCTCTGCAAGCATTGAAATTATCGATGACAGATAGTTTTGTGATAAGGTAATTCGTAACGGGTAGCAAGTAACAAATGAAACAATGGTGCAGCAAGGTGGCACAATCCTTTTTCTAGCAAAGGACAAGCCTGTACAAACTCTTATATAAATAAAAGCGCTCCCGGGGACACATGGGAATTTATGTCAAGCTAGTTTTCATCATGCTCATATGATTCACGTTCGCTACTTTGATAATTTGATATGTGGGTGGACCAGTGCTTGGGTGATGCCCTTAATTTGTTAAATATCCCACTTATGATTTAACTCTCTCACAAGAATCCACAACTACGAAATAATAATTAAGATAAATCTAACCATAGCATGAAACATATGGATCCAAATCAACCCCTTACGAAGAACCGCATAAACTAGGGTTTAAGCTTGTGTCACTCTAGCAACCCATCCTACTTATTACTTCCAAATGCCTTCCCCTAGGCCCAAATAATGGTGAAGTGTCATGTAGTCGACGTTTAAATGACACCATTAGAGGAGAGAGAACATACATCTTATCAAAATATCGAACGAATACCAAATTCACATGATTATTTATAACAAGACTTATCCCATGTCCTCAGGAACAAAAGTAACTACTGACAAAGCATATTAATGTTCATAATTAGAGGAGTATTAATAATCATTAAGGATCTGAACATATAATCTTCCACCAAATAAACTAACTAGCATCAACTACAAGGATTAATCAACACTACTAGCAACCCACATGTGCCAATCTGAGGTTTTGAGACAAAGATCGGATACAAGAGATGAACTAGGGTTTGGAGAGGATATGGTGCTGATGAAGATGTTGATGGAGATTGACCCCCTCCCGATGAGAGGATCGTTCGTGATGACGATGGCTTCGATTTCCCCCTCCGGGTGGGAAGTTTCCCCAGCCGGAATAGCTCCGTCGGGCTCTAGATTGGTTCTGTCGATGTTCCGCCTCGAGACGGCGGCGCCTCGTTCCGAAAGGTTTTATATTATTTTTTCCAGGTCAAAACCCTTCATATAGCTGAAGATGGACACCGGAGGCCTGCCAGGGGCCCCACAAGCCTATAGGGCACGACCAGGGGGGTAGGTCGCGCCCCCGTGGCTTGTGACCTCCTGGTGGGTCCCCTCCGGTATTTCTTTCTCTCATTATTTTTTATATATTCCAAAACAATTCTCCATAACTTTTCAGGATTTTTGGAGCTGTGCAGAATAGGTCTCTAATATTTGCTCCTTTTCTAGTCCAGAATTCCATCTGCCGAGATTCTCCCTCTTCATGTAAATCTTGTAAAATAAGAGAGAAAAGACATAAGTATTGTACCATAATGTGTATTAACATCCCATAATGCAAAATTGAAGTATCAATCACCAACAACGGAAAACAATGATCATTTCCCATGTCCTTCTTTTCCGGCTAGGGAAACTCAACAGCCAACACACTCACATGAAGGTACGTGACGGGCCTAGATGGTCGTCTTTGTTTGCACACATCTACAACATTGTGTTGCATTCTCATGCACCCCGCGACACCTTTACTCAGGCTTTGCATTCCCGAAACCTTACCATCATGAATCATGTTCGGCTAGGGCTCATGTCGGCTTAGTGGAAACAAGGGTACCACGGCCCGTCTGCTTTACACCCAGGAGGCGACACTTTGGCTGGCCTGTGGAGGATGGCTAGTCCATGGGTGCTCCACAAGAAGCCACCTCTCGGGGCGCTTTCCTCTTAAGGCCTTTCACTATCGGGCTAATCCTAGAAAATCCATCAAGTATCGAAGAGCCTCGCGAGGCCACTCCGCGAGGCTTGGCGTGTGGCGCTAGTTGCGAGACTGTGTGCCCGTGATGTGGGTTACGTCTCGCGGTCAGGATATGGACGAATGGGCGATGACCAGGGCCAGTTCTCCTTCTTGTGATGAGGGAGCAGTGATGTCTGCCTCCCCAAAGCGAGTCCCAAAGCATTTCCCTTTTTGTGTAAGAGGGCTAGGACGGTCCAGCTCACCAAGGTGGAGGTCATCGTCGAGCCCACCAGCGCGTCAGCGGTGACCACTTTATCAGGAAGAGACTGCCTTTGGTCAGGCTAGGCACGGGCGCGTATCCCCCTTTGATTTGCCGCATTGTGGCGACCCTTTCCTGCTCATAACTTGGGGGAAGAGGGCCAAGTCAATAAAAAAGGGGAAAAGCTGCTTCCATGTATGGGGATCAAACCATTTCTCCTCCACACCTTGGGTACTTACATCTCAAACCCTCTATTGTAATCCAACACAAGCAGGAGTATGGTATTACACAGCACGGTGCCCGAACATGGGTAGCTCGCGCATCCCCATCTTGTACAATGAAGAGTGAGTGTGCTCGTCGATGTCTCATTGTGGTTGCCGTTAGGTTGTAGGTTTCCAAGCAAAAGCCCCAAGTGTTCGACCCTGGGTTCTTAGAGAAGTTCTTGGTAGAACCAATACTCTGACATTTTGCACTCTAGGTAGTGGGACTTGTCATCTTCACTCCTTTAACCTCGACGTCAACCTTGCCATGGACGACGCCACCGCTCACTGGGGGCGCACTATGCGCCGAGCTGCCGCCGGGGACCGCACTACGCTCGCCGTCCGAGGTGCCCTGGGATGGCGACCTCGCATCGTCACTGTGCCTATGGGGGAGCAGGTGGCCTCCTCCGTCCATCGTCGGTGGACAAGCAGATGCTTGGCTACTCCTCCGCCGCCTCCTCCCCCGTAAGTCCCAGCCCTCCTGCTCCACGCGCCGCACTGCTCATGCTAGGGACGAGGTGTTGTGCCATCATCCCTCTAGGGACGGTCATGACGTGTGTCTCAAGCGCATCACTGAGCTCATCTCCTCCGCATGCGGTGAACAGCCCCCTCCCCCCTTCTCCCCCGACTCCCCCCTCCGTGCGGTCCAGGCACACCGTTCCCCCTCTTCCTCTAAGCCATGGCGCAGTCGGACGGTGTCGTGCGACATGTACCTCGTGGTGGAGATATGCCCTAGAGGCAATCATGTATGATGATATTTCCTATGTGTTTATGAATAAAGATAGTCCCTGGACATTATTAATGATGTCTATTAACAAGTACGTGACTTGTTTGTGAGACTACACATTGTATGATAACTGTCCCAAATGGCCCTAGTCGAAAATGTTGTGTGGACACGCAAGCAACTAGACTACCATATGATACGGTGGATGGTTCGGTCTCACTAACCATGTAGCATTGGATGCTAGCCAGATAATATGGACTCAGAAAGATCTGGTTGGATTTGACATGGTCGGATCTGAGTCGATTTAAGGTCTGAGTTGGACAGACCCAACTATGAGACGCAGTGATAGGTTAATTGTGAGTCTCTAGTGCAACATACGTTCTATGTCCTAAGACCTGAGCTGGCCATATACTTAGGATGCCGACAGTCTTGCTTTGGGCCGACCAAATGCTACTTCGTGACTGGGTAGTTACAAAGGTAGGTTTCAGGCTTGTCCAGGCCCATATTGCGAGATGGGGTCAAGAAAGATGGGATTTGCCCCTCCGATCAGGAGAGGTATACTCTTGGCCCCTCGGGGGATCTAACCTGGATAAGCATGGCCATGCGATGATGATTATGAGATAATCTGCATATTGGTCACTTTCATCGGGACGAGAAAGAGGTCATGCGGCAACAAGGATGACCATGTCGGCTTGAGCACAACAACGTATATAGTGTGGCAAAGGGAACAGAAGTATGAAGCACAAGTTCACCTAACTAGCTTCATCGGACACTTGGAGTGGACATGTCTTGCTAGAGAGTTCTATCGACTAGCTGAGTCGGACGTGGCGTGACACGCAACCAAGTGAACTAGAACTTAAGGGGTCGTGCGATTAAGGGATCAAACACGTGGGCTTTAGGGTCCGTGCGAGGCCCAAGAGTTGAGCCTGCGCCGGGAGCCTATATATAGTGGAGGTGCAACACACTTAATCAGTTGATCGTTTCGGCTGTCATTAGGGCTATGCATGTGTTGCACCTCCCCACCTCCACTCACCGCCACCAAATATGTGATCTGGACCTAGCAGTCCATCGCATGGTGTTCCTCCCGCATGTGCGGATACCGTTAGTGGCAGTGCACCTGTGCCGCTCTAGCGAACATGTACGTGGGATCCGACGATCAGTTGTTCACGGGAGAGGGATCCAACGACCGACTATTCGAGGGAGCCCGGACAAGGAGGAGACAGACCACATGGACGCATTGCCACATCTACTTCCGTTGCATGGCATTACGCGTCTAGTGGTAACAATCTGTGATCCACCTCCGTAGCATGTTCTTGGTTGTTCTTCGTGTAGGAAATTTTTAATTTGCATGCGATGCGCCTACGGTAGAACCCAACACCTCGAGGATGGCATGTGGTTCGTCCGTGCCACACGATGTTACCAACCATCGAAGAATCGTCCGTCGCATCCCCCGCGACGCTGCCACAATTAGTCGTGGGGGCTACGCGGCTCCGACTAGGGGTGTGTTCACTAGTGGGGGCTCCCAAGTGCCCCGTGGTATTGCCTACATCCTAGGAGGTACGCACCCCCCCCACGTCTGGCCGCTACCTCAAGCACTTCTCGTGTGAGGTAAGCGCGACCTTTCCGGTGCCCAAGTCCGGCGGCCACCTCAAGTGGTCCGGGTCCCCTGTAGTCTTTGACGTCAACGATCAGCCGAAGTCCACTCGGTTTGTGGGTGATGTCCCTGTGTTGTGAACTCCCACTATCAGCAGGGTGGTTGTCTACAAGACGCTCATTGATGGTGGCGCATGATACGTCTCCAACGTATCTATATTTTTTTATGGTTTCATGCTATTATCTTGTCAAACTTTGGATGTTTTGCATGCCTTTTATATATTTTTTGGGACTAACTTATTAACTCAGTGCCAAGTGCCAGTTCCAGTTTTTTCCATGTTTTTGACCCCTTTCAGAGGATAATTTGAAACGGAGTCCAAATGGAATAAAATCCCCGAAAAGATTTTTTTCGTAACGGAAGAAGATCAGGAGACTTGAGAGCCAAGGCAGGGCCCCCCAGGGGCCCCACAAGCCCCACCCCGCGGCCAGTGGGGAGGCCGCGGCCCTCAGGCTTGTGGGCCCCCTGGCCCTCCTTTGACCTAGGTTTTGCGCCTATATATCCCCCAAAATTCCACAAAAAAATAGGAGATCATCGAAACTATTTTTCCGTCGCCGCAAGCTTCTGTCTCCGCAAGATCCCATCTGGGGCACGTTCTGGTGCCCTGCCGGAGGGGGGATTAGGATACAGAGGGCTTCTTCATCAACACCATGACCTCTCCGATGATGCGTGAGTAGTTCACCATAGACCTACGGGTCCATAGCTAGTAACTAAATGGCTTCTTCTCTCTCTTGGATCTTCAATACAAAGTTCTCCATGATCTTCATGGAGATCTATCCGATGTAATCTTCTTTTGCGGTGTGTTTGTCGAGATCCGGTGAATTGTGGATTTATGATCAGATTATCTATGAATCTTATTTGAGTTTCTTCTGATCTCTCTTATGCATGATTTCATATCCTTGTAATTCTCTTCGATTTGTGGGTTTTGTTTGGCCAACTAGATCTATGATTCTTGCAATGGGAGAAGTGCTTGGTTTTGGGTTCATACCGTGCGGCGACCTCACCCAGTGACAGAAGGGGTAGCGAGGCACGCATCATGTTGTTGCCATCAAGGGTAAAATGATGGGGTTTTCATCATTGGTTTGAGATTATCCCTCTACATCATGTCATCTTGCTTAAGGGGTTACTCTGTTCGTCATGAACTCGATACACTAGATGCATGCTGGATAGCGGTTGATGTGTGCAGTAATAGTAGTAGATGCTGAAAGTATCGGTCTACTTGTCTCGGACGTGATGCCTATATGTATGATCATTGCCTTAGATATCGTCATGACTTTGCGCGGTTCTATCAATTGCTCGACAGTAATTTGTTTGCCCACCGAGATATTTGCTATTTTGAGAGAAGCCTCTAGTGAACACTATGGCCCCCGGGTCTACTCCACACCATATTTTCAGCCTTACACTTTTTACTTCGTTGCACTTTCCGCCTTCAGATCTCACTTTGCAAACAATCTTGAAGGGATTGACAACCCCTTTATAGCGTTGGGTGCAAGCTCTTTGTGTTTGTGGAGGTACTCTAGACTTGACAAGATTCTCCTACTGGATTGATATCTTGGTTCTCAAACTGAGGGAAATACTTAGTGCTCCTGTGTTGCATCACCCTTTCCTCTTCAAGGGAAAAACCAACACAAGCTCAAGAGACGACAGAAGGATCTCTGGAACCACTGCCGGGGAATGACTTTTGTTGACGTAGCAGCGCATGACTCAACATGCTCTCGGTGGAGACTTTTGAGGCGCTCCAGGTGTCCTATGATACCTTGGAGCCCACTAGGAGTTTCTTGGGCGTTACCCGCACCTCGACCCTACCCCTGGGGCAGGTGCGCCTCCACGTCACCTTAAACGCCCACAAGAACTACCATACATAATTCGTCGTCTTCGACGTGGCTCACATCGGTCTGCCTTCCAATGCCATCTTGGGCTACTGAGTGCTCTCCAAGTTCATGGCGGCGATCCATTATGCCTACGGCCTCGTCAAGATGCCCGACTGCAATAACACCCTTGGCATCTGCTGTCAAGAGAGGGATGTGACGTAGCCCGTCACGCATGCCTATAGGGCAGCCACCACCGTATGCCCAGCCAAGGATGGTGCCCCTGAGCTTGCCGAGCCTGTGCCCGCGAGGAAAAAGATCCTATTCTCCCTAGAGCGGGCCGAGACCAAAAAGTATCGTTGGATGGGAGCGGTGCAAGGCCCTTCCTCACCATCGAGAGTGGTCTTTCCCCCGAACAGGAGGCTGCGCTCGTCGCCTTCCTCTGGGCGAATGCTGATATGTTTGCTTGCAGTGCCTCAGACATGCCCGATGTACCAATAGAGGTCATCGAGGCAACTTAGCAGTGTGCCCAAGCGCGTGCCCTGTCAAGCAAAACGTGTGGCTCCAAGTGGCCGAGAAGCAATAGTTTGTCGTTCGGGATGTCGACAAACTGCAAGACATCAGAGTCATTCGCGAGGTACTCCACCCATACTAGACTCCCAACCCCGTTGTCGTAGCCAATATGCACGAGGCAAGCGTATGTGCATCGATTGCACCGGCCTCAACAAGACCTGCCCCAAGGACCACTTCCCAGTACCAAGGATCGATCAGATATTAGACTCCACCGTTGGATGATCTGTTGTGCTTCCTAAACACCTTCTCAAGCTATCTGATGACCCACAAGTATAGGGGATCTATCGTAGTCCTTTTGATAGGTAAGAGTGTCGAACCCAACGAGGAGCAGAAGGAAATGACAAGTGGTTTTCAGCAAGGTATTCTCTGCAAGCACTGAAATTATCGGTAACAGATCGTTGTGTGATTTAATAATTTGTAACGGGTAGCAAGTAACAATAGTAACAATGGTGCAGAAAGATGGCCCAATCCCTTTTGTAGCAAGGGACAAGCCTGGACGAACTCTTATATAAGGTAAAGTGCTCCCGAGGACACATGGGAATTTCTCTCAAGCTAGTTTTCATCATGTTCATATGATTCACGTTCGCTACTTTGATAGTTTGATATGTGGGTGGACCGGTTCTTGGGTGCTGTACTTACTTGGACAAACATCCCACTTATGATTAACCCCTCTCGCAAGCATCCGCAACTACGAAAGAAGAATTAAGACAAAGTCTAACCATAGCATTAAACTAGTGGACCCAAACCAGCCCCTTGCGAATGAACGCATAAACTTGGGTTTAAGATTCTGTCACTCTAGCAACCCATCATCTACATATTACTTCCCAATGCCTTCCTCTTGGCCCAAATAATGGTGAAGTGTTATGTAGTCGACGTTGACATAACAACACTATAGGAAAAACAACATACAACGCACCAAAAATATCGAACGAATACCAAATTCACATGACTACTTATAGCAAGACTTATCACATGTCCTCAGGAACAAACGTAACTACTCACAAAGCATAATATTGTTCATGATTAGAGAGGTATTGAATAGCATCAAGGATCTGAACATATGATCTTCCACCGAGTAAACCAACTAGCATCAACTACAAGGAGTAATTAACACTACTAGCAACCTTACAAATACCAATCGGAGTCGCAAGACGGAGATTTGGTACAAGATATGAACTAGGGTTTGGAGATGAGATGGTGCTGATGAAGATGTTGATGGAGATGAGTCCCCTCCAATGAGAGGAGTGTTGGTGATGACGATGATTTCCCCCTCCGGGAGGGAAGTTTCCCCGGCAGGATGGCCATGCCGGAGCTCTAATTGGTTCTGCTCAAGTTCCGCCTCGTGGCGGCGGCGTTTCTTCCCGAAAACTCTCTCTTGATTTTTTCTGGGCGAGAGAGACTATATAGAGTTGGAGTTGGAGGTTGCGGAGCCACGTGGGCCCCACGAGCCTACCAGGCGTGCTCTAGGGGGGCGCCTCCTGGGCTCGTGGTCCCCTGGCTCCGTGTCTTCGGGTAATTCTTGCACCAGTATTTTTTATATATTCCACAAAAAATCCTCGTAAGTTTCCACGTCATTCCCAGAACTTCTATTTCTGCACAAAAACAGCACCATGGCAATTCTGCAGAAAACAGCGTCAGTCCGGGTTAGTTTCATTCAAATCATGCAAATTAGAGTCCAAAACTATGGCAAAAGAGTTTGGAAAAGTAGATACGATGGAGACGTATCAACTCCCCCAAGCTTAAAGCCTTGCTTGTCCTCAAGCAATCCAGTTGACAAACTGAAAGAGACAAAATAAAAACTTTTACGAACTCTGTTTGATCTTGTTTTTGTAATTATGTCTAACTCATATTCGGATTTTCAGCAAGATCATAAGCTAACCACATAAGCAATAATATTTAGGTCTCATGGTGTACTCATATCAATGGCATAATCAACTAGCGAGCAATAATAATAAGTTTCAAACGTCAACACTTCAATCAAAACAATCATGATACAATATGAATAGATGGTATCTCACTAGCCCTTTCTGAGACCGCAAAACATAAATGCACAACACCTTCAAAGACCAAGGGCTGACTGAACATTGTAAGTCATGGCAAAGAAGATCCAGTCACAGTCATACTCAATATCAATTAATAGCAAAGCATAAAAATGATGGAGGTGCTCTCTAATTGGTGCCTTTTAAAAGAAGAGGATGACTCAACAGTAATGTAAATAGATAGGTCCTTCACAGAGGGAAACATTGATTTGCAGAGGTGCGAGAGCTCAAGCTTTTAAAACAGAGATAAATAATTTTGGGTGGCATGCTTTCATTGTCAACGCGATGACCAAGAGTTTTCACCATTTTCCATGCTACACGTATTATAGGCGGTTCCCAAACAGAATAGTAAAGTTTTGCCTCCCCCACCACCGATCAATCACACTCCACGACTAGCCGAATACTCGGGTGCCATCCATAACAACAACAATCGAGGGGTAGTTTTGTTTGCAATTATATTTTTGATTTGATTTGAGCATGGAACTGGGCATTCTGATTACCGGCCCCTTTCTCGTGAGTGATAGTGAATAAACATGTATCGAGGATAACACGCCTAGCATGGAAGATACTGACCGCCCCTTGTCACCACATGAGCGATTCGGGCATACAAAACAGATTATTATTTGAAGATTTAGAGAGTGGCACATGCAAATTTACTTGGAACGACAGGTAGATACCGCATAAAGGTAGGTATGGTGGACTCATACGGAACAACTTTGGGTTTATGCAAGTGGATGCACAAGCAGTATTCCCGCTTAGTACAAGTCAAGGCTAGCAAAAGACTCGTAAGCGGCCAACTAGAGAGCGACAATAGTCATCAATATGCATTGAAATTAACCAATGTTGAGTGCAAGCATGAGTAGGATATAAATCACCATAAACATGAATATCGTAGAGGCTATGTTGATTTTGTTTCAACTGCATGCGTGAACATGTGCCAAGTCAATCCACTTGAATCATTCAAAGGAGGATACCATCCTATCATACTACATCATAATCATCTTGAAATTCATGTTGGCATCCAAGACAAACCATTATAAGCTCCTAGCTAATTAAGCATGGCATGAGAAACTATGATCTCTAAGTTGTCATTGCAAACATGTTTCTCTCATAACAATGCTGAATTAGGAACGATGAGCTAGTCATATTTACAATAACAAAATAGGTCGAGTTCATACCAGCCTTTCCAGGCTCAGTCACTTCATCATATATCGTTTATTGCCTTTCACTTGCACGACCGAATGATGTGAATAATAATAAGAATGTTCGTGCATTGGACTAAGCTGGAATCTGCAAGCAAATTCAGAGGAGAAGACAAAGTAATATGGCTCTTTGACGGATAAACAATAATGCATATGAGAGCCACTAATCATTTTAATCATGGTCTTCTACCTCGACCCAAAGAAAAAGGAAACTATTTACACGGGAAAACTCCCAACAAGCAAAATAAGAACGGGAAATCTTTTTGGGTTTTCTTTTTAATTACCACTAAGCATGCTGGAAAGTTTTCGAGTCGGTTTACTTACCGTATCACATACCTCTTCGTTCTTGGAGTCTGAAACAAGCTGGTAAATATCCCTTATGTACTCCTCCGGAGTTATGGTATTAATAATATTGCTTTCAACATTTATGGGAGTACCTGAGATATAATGCTTGATTCTTTGCCCATTTACAACTCTCGGAAAATTACCTTCCGCGTTGTTGATTTTGATGGCACCGGAACGATATACTTCCTCACCAATGAAAGGTCCTTCCTATTTTGAGAGAAGTTTGCCTGCTAAAAATCTTAAACGAGAATTGTATAGCAAGACATAATCACCTACATTGAACTCACGTTTTTGTATCCTTTTATCATGCCACCTCTTAACTTTTTCTTTAAACAACTTGGCATTTTCATATGCCTGAGTTCTCCATTCATCAAATGAGCTAATATCAAATAACCTCTTCTCACCAGCAAGTTTGAAATCAAAGTTGAGCTCTTTGATTGCCAAATAAGCCTTATGCTCTAGCTCAAGAGGTAAATGACATGCTTTACCATAAACCATTTTATACGGAGGCATGCCCATGGGATTCTTATAAGCAGTTCTATAAGCCCACAATGCATCATCAAGTTTCTTAGACCAATTCTTTCTAGACATATTAACATTCTTTTGCAGAATTAATTTAATTTCTCTATTACTTAACTCTACTTGACCACTAGACTGAGGATGATAAGGAGATGCAATTCTATGGTTCACATCATACTTAGCAACCATTTTACGGAAAGCACCATGAATAAAATGTGAACCACCATCAGTCATTAAATATCTAGGGACTCCAAATCTGGGGAAAATGACTTCTCTAAGCATCTTGATAGAGGTGTTATGATCAGCACTACTAGTTGGAATAGCTTCTACCCACTTAGTAACGTAAGCAACAGCAACTAAAATATGAGTATACCCGTTGGACTTTGAAAAAGGTCCTATATAATCAAAAGCCCAAACATCAAATGGTTCAATAACAAGTGAATAATTCATAGGCATTTCTTGACGTTTACTGATATTACCTATTCTTTGACATTCATCACAAGACAAGACAAACTTATGAGCATCCTTGAAGAGAGTAGGCTAATAAAAACCGGATTGCAATACCTTGTGTGCAGTTCTATCTCCCGCATGGTGTCCTCCGTAAGCCTCGGAGTGACACTTATGTAGGATCTGTCCCTGTTCATGCTCAGGTACACAACGTCTAATAACACCATCAACTCCTTCTTTACAAAGGTCCCAAAAGTAATGTCTCAAATCATAAAATAACCTTTTCTTTTGCTGGTATGTGAAACTAGGTGGTATATATTTAGCAACAATATAATTAGTATAATCAGCATAGCATGGTGTACTGCATGAAGCATTGATGACATTCAATTGTTCATCAGGAAAGCTATCTTCAATAGGTTGTGGGTCATCAAGAACAATCTCTAACCTAGACAAGTTATATGCTACGGGGTTCTCTGCACCCTTCCTATCAACAATATGCAAATCAAATTCTTGTAGCAAGATAACCCATCTAATAAGTCTAGGTTTAGCATCTTTCTTTTCCATGAGGTATTTAATAGGAGCATGATGAGTGTGAATAGTAACTTTGGAATCAACAATATAAGATCTGAACTTATCACATGCAAACACAACTGCTAAAAATTCTTTTTCAGTAGTAGCATAGTTTCTTTGGGCACTGTCTAGAGTTTTACTAGCATAGTGAATAACATTTAATTTCTTATCAACTCTTTGTCCTAGAACAACACCAACAGCAAAATCACTAGCGTCACACATAATTTCAAAATGGTTGGTTCCAATCAGGTGGTTGAACAATAGGTGCAGTTATCAAGGCCTTCTTAAGTATTTCAAATGCTTCTTCACAATCATCATAAAAACAAGTGGAATATCTTTTTGCAAGAGATTGGTGAGAGGCCTAGAAATCTGAGAGAAGTCTTTAATGAACCTTCTATAGAAACTAGCATGACCAAGGAAACTTCTTATACCTTTAATGTCAGTAGGGCATGGCATTTTCTCGATCGCATCAACTTTAGCCTTATCGACTTCAATACCTCTTTCAAATTTTTGTGCCCTAAGACGATGCCTTCATTTACCATAAAGTGGCACTTCTCCCAATTCAAGACAAGGTTAGTATCTTTACATCTCTGCAAAACTCGATCAAAGTTGCTCAAGCAATCATCAAAAGAAGATCCGTAAATGGAGAAATCATCCATGAAAACCTCAACAATCTTTTCACAAAAGTCAGAGAATATAGCCATCATACATCTGTCAAAGGTAGCATTGCATTACATAAACCAAAAGGCATACGTCTATAAGCAAAGGTACCGAAAGGGCAAGTAAAAGTGGTTTTCTCCTAATCAGATTGTGCAACAGGTATTTGGGAGAAACCAGAATAACCATCTAGAAAGCAAAAGTGTATATGTTTAGAAAATCTTTCTAGCATTTGATCCATAAAAGGTAAAGGGTAATGATCTTTGTTAGTAGCTTTACTTAATTTCCTAAAATCAATTACCATCCTATAGCCAGTAACAATTCTTTGTGGGATCAATTCATCTTTATCATTAGGTACAACAGTAATACATTCCCTCTTAGGGACACAATGCACCGGACTTACCCAATCACTATGAGCAGCTGGATAGATAATACCTGCTTCCAGGAGCTTTAGTATTTGTTTTCTTACCACCTCTTTCATCTTAGGATTTAATCTTCGTTGATGATCGGCAACTGGTTTGGAATCAGGATCAGTTTTAATTTTATGCTGGCATAGAGTGGGACTAATGCCCTTAAGATCATCAAGAGTATATCCAATAGCAGCACGGTGCTTCCTCAGAGTTTTCAATAATTTCTTTTCTTCATGCTCTGAAAGGTTAGCACTAATAATAACATGATATATCTCTTTTTCATCAAGATAAGCATACTTAAGAGTATCAGGTAATTGTTTAAGTTCAAACACAGGATCACCCTTTGGTGGAGGTGGATCTCCAAGTAATTCAACAGGCAAATTATTCTTAAGGATAGGATGTTGTTCAAAGATAACTCTATCTATCTCATTCCTTTCATCCATATGCATATCAATTTCATGTTCAAGCAAGTATTGCTCTAAAGGATTAGTAGGAGGCACAACAATAGAAGCTAGAGCAATAATTTCATCCTTACTAGACAATTCTTTTTCATGAGGTTGTCTACCAAACTTGGAAAAATTAAATTCACGTGGCACACCTTCAAAGCCAACAGTAACAGTTTGTTTCTCACAATTAATCTGAGCATTAACAGTATTGAGGAAAGGTCTACCAAATATGATGGGACAAAAGCTATCTTGCGTGGTAGCAAGAACGAGAAAATCTGTAGGATACTTAGTTTTACCACACAAGACCACATAAGGCAGATAGTATCTCTATTAGCTAGTTGAATAGTAACATCAATAGATTCCATCTCGACAGGTGCAATCTCATCTTTAATTTCATTATATAAAGATCGAGGTATTGCACTAACACTAGCACCCATGTCACATAAACCATGATAACAATGATCTTCTATCTTAACAGAAACAACAGGCATGGCAACAACAGGTTTATGTTGGTCTCTAGCATGAGGTTTAGCAATTCTAGTAGCATCTTCACAGAATTGAATAATATGCCCATCAATATTATCGGCCAAGAGATCTTTAATAATAGCAATGCTAGGTTCAACTTTAATTTGCTCAGGGGGTGTAGGTGTTCTAATGTAGCCCTTACGTATCACAGTTGAAGCTTTAGCATGATCCTTTATTCTAATAGGGAAAGGAGGTTTCTCAATGTAAGTACTAGGAACAATAGAATCATTATAAGAAATGACTTTCTCTTCAACTGGATTGGGTTTTACTACATTGACTTCTATGGGAGGATGATATTTAAACCACTTCTCCTTAGGGAAATTAATATGAGCAGCAAATGATTCACATAATGAAGCGACTATCTCAGAGTCAAGTCCATGTTTAGCGCTAAAATCATGAAAAGTATTTGTTTCAGCGAAGAATTTAACGCAATCGAACTTAAGATTCATACCTGACTCCTTAACTTCATCAAACTCCCAATATTCAGAGTTGCGTTTAATTCTTTCCAATAAATCACATTTGAAGTCAATATCTCTCTTCATAAAAGAACCGGTACAAGAAGTGTCAAGCATGGTGCGATTATCATGAGAAAGTCGAGCATATGGTTCTGAAGTTCTGAATAATAATTTCTCTCGAGAGCTCATGGTTGGGGCATGAATATAACATTCACTAAAGCCTCCCCAAGGTTGAGCGATACTTTCTCTATCACGAGGCCAAAAATTATAGAAATAATTCCGATCACGATGTACCAAATGCATAGGATAAAACTTTTGATGAAATTCCAATTTCAATCGTTGTAGTTCCATGATCCAGTATCGACACATATCCTATACCATGTCAATTCTTTATCCCTCAAAGATAAGGTGAAGACCTTCTTCTTAACCTCATCCTCAAGCAAACCTGCAAGCTTAAATAAACCACAAACTTCATCTACATAGATTAGATGCAAGTCGGGATGTGATGTTCCATCTCCTGTAAAAGGATTAGCCAACAGTTTCTCTAGCATACCCGAAGGAATTTCATAATAAATATTTTCAGTAGGTGCAGCAGGTTGAGGAGAAACTCTTTGTTCTTCCGGTCGAGGTTAAGATACCCCGAACAAGCTCCTCAAAGGATTAGTTTCCATAGTGACAAGTGACAATAAATTTCAGCACACTATATAAATGTTTCCTTACCAAATTCCACTTATCAAAGGCGCTTCACTCCCCGGCAACGGCGCCAGAAAAGAGTCTTGATGACCCACAAGTATAGGGGATCTATCGTTGTCCTTTCGATAAGTAAGAGTGTCGAACCCAACGAGGAGCAGAAGGAAATGACAGGTGATTTTCAGCAAGGTATTCTGTGCAAGCACTGAAATTATCGGTAACAGATAGTTGTGTGATAAGATAATTCGTAACGGGTAGCAAGTAACAATAGTAACAATGGTGTAGAAAGATGGCCCAATCCCTTTTGTAGCAAGGGACAAGCCTGGACGAACTCTTATATAAGGTAAAGTGCTCCCGAGGACACATGGGAATTTTTGTCAAGATAGTTTTCATCATGTTCATATGATTCGCGTTTGCTACTTTGATAGTTTGATATGTGGGTGGACCGGTGCTTAGGTGATGTACTTACTTGGACAAACATCCCACTTATGATTAACCCCTCTCGCAAGCATCCGCAACTACGAAATAAGAATTAAGACAAAGTCTAACCATAGCATTAAACTAGTGGATCCAAATCAGCCCCTTGCGAAGGAACGCATAAACTAGGGTTTAAGCTTCTGTCACTCTAGCAACCCATCATCTACTTATTACTTCCCAATGCCTTCCTCTAGGCCCAAATAATGGTGAAGTGTTATGTAGTCAACTTTCACATAACGCCACTAGAGGAAAAAGAACATATAACGCATCAAAATGTCGAACGAATACCAAATTCACATGACTACTTATAGCAAGACTTATCCCATGTCCTCGGGAACAAACGTAACTACTCACAAAGAATAATATTGTTCATGATCACAGAGGTATTGAATAGCATCAAGGATCTGCAATATGATCTTCCACGGAGTAAACCAACTAGCATCAACTACAAGGACTAATTAACACTACTAGCAACCTTACAAATACCAATCGGAGTCGCAAGACGGAGATTGGGTACAAGAGATGAACTAGGGTTTGGAGATGAGATGGTGCTGATGAAGATGTTGATGGAGATGAGTCCCCTCCGATGAGAGGGGTGTTGGTGATGACGATAGCGACGATTTCCCCCTCCGGGAGGGAAGTTTCCCCGGCAGGATGGCCCTCGCGGAGCTCTAGATTGGTTCTGCTCAAGTTCCGTCTCGTGGCGGCGGCGTTTCTTCCCGAAAACTCTCTCTTGATTTTTTCTCGGCGAGAGAGACTATATAGAGTTGGAGTTGGAGGCTACGGAGCCATGTGGGCCCCACGAGCTTGCCAGGCGCGCCCTAGGGGGTGCCTCCTAGGCTCGTGGGCCCGTGGCTCCGTGTCTTCAGGTAATTCTTACGCCAGTATTATTTATATATTCCACAAAAAATCCTCGTAAGTTTCCAGATCATTCCGAGAACTTTTATTTCTGCACAAAAACAACACCTTGGCAATTCTGCTGAAAAACAACGTCAGTCCGGGTTAGTTCCATTCAAATCATGCAAATTAGAGTCCAAAACAAGGGCAAAAGAGTTTGGAAAAGTAGATACGATGGAGACGTATCACTATCATGAGATAAAGATGGCAAGGTAGGATGAGGAGAAAACCGCCCTCATCACCGCTTGTGGAGTATTCACCTACATTTGCATGCCCTTCGGCCTAAAAAGCACATGAGCCACCTTCCAGTGGCTGATGCACATCAGCCTGGGGTGCCAGATGGGGAGGAATGCAGAATCATACTTTGATGACATCATCATCAATATGTGTGAGACGCGCACCGTCATAGAGTACCCGAAAGAGACTTTCGCCAACCTACGCAAGGTCATTTTAAAACTCAACCCCGCTAAGTGCGTCTTTGGCATCCCTTCCGGTAAGATCATTGGCTTCCTGGTCTCCCATCGCAGCATCGAGACCAATCCGGAGAAGATTAAGGCCACTGAGGAAATGCGGCCTCTCCGCAACCTCGAGGAGATGCAACACCTAGCGAGGTGCATGGCCTCGCTCGGTCACTTCATATTCAAGTTCGGCGAGCGAGCTGTACCATTCTTCTAAATCATGAAGAGGTTTGGCCCCCTTCAAGTTGACCGTCGAAGGAGACACTGCCTTCGAGGATCTCAAGAGGTACCTCACAAGCCCTCCTGCCATGGTTGCCCCACGCCCTCATGAGCGCCTGCTGCTTTACTTGGCGGCCAGCCCCCAAACGGCCAGCGCGACCCTTGTGGTGGAATAGGGGGAGCAATCCTGCACCAAGAAGAGGAAGCCTGCCGAGTCCACGGCTGCAGATGTGACCATCGTGGAAGATTCGCTCGACCCCCTCTAGGTCGTGCCAGCGCATGTCAAGGATCCTGTTGAGGAGGCCTCAACCCTTTCTTAGGAGGACTATGGAGCCTCGCCTCTAGAGGCCCCCACGATGTCAGAGCATCAGCTCATTGGCGAGAGTGACCTGGACACCACGGTCACACGTCTCGTCGAGCACCATGTCTACTTCGTAAGCACGGTACCGCAAGACGCGTGAGCGATACCCCATGCAACAAAAGCTCCTTCTGCCTCTCCTTGTGGCATCTAGGAAGCTGCACCACTACTTCTAGGGTTAGTCAGTCAGAGTGACATGCTCCTATCCGCTGGAGCAGGTCACTGAATGGAACATCGAGTTGCAGCCTTCGAGCTGAAGTTCCTCACCACCAGTACCATCAAGGGCGCGGCCTTGGCAGAATTCATGATTGAGTGGACGGATCCACACCGGGGAGAGACACATGAGGAGCCTCTCTTCCACAAGGAGGCCACCTCCGGAGGATGGGTCTTTCACTCGCGAGGGCGCGGGGGCTGGTGTGGTCCTTACCACACCCACAGGCGAAAAGTTGTACTACGCCATATAGCTCAGCTTCGGCTGAACTGACAAGGTCTCCAACAACATCACCAAATACGAGAGGCTTATAGATGGGCTCATGGCCGTCATCGCGCTTGGAGTCACGCGCATCATCATCAAGGGGTAATCATAGCTCCTCGTCAACTTATCTAGAAAGAAGTACAAATCGAAGGATGAGCACATGGCGGCTTACTTGGAGGAGGTGCGCAAGATCGGGAAGTGATTCATGGGCATGGAGCTCTAGCCCATAACTCTCAGTGCGAACTAGTCGAACGAAATTGCCAAGCGCGCTTCTCGTTGCGAGCCCCAGAACCCTGGCATCTTCGAGGATTGGCTCCTCAAGCCTTCAGCGACGCCTCCGGTCATCAACCCCACGAGACCTCATGAGGATCTCCCTCCCACACCACCGAGGAGCACACCAGACTGTGGACCATCCTCAGGCGCCCGCCTGGTGCTGGCGCATGAGTCACAGCCTGGGAGATGGACCACGGAGATCAAGTCCTACCTAGAGGGCGGCTTCCTCCCCGAGATCGACGTAGAAACATGGTGTGTGGTCCAGCAAGCTACACTCTACCACTTAAAGGAGGGTGACATGTACCACCACCACCCAAACGGAGTCGCGCTGCAGTGCATCCCCAAGGAGCAAGGGCGCGAGCTACTTACCGACATCCACGGAGGCGACTACACTCACCATTCGTCCTCAAGAACTCTCACATGTAAAGCATTCCGCAGCGGTTTCTACTAGCCCGGAATGCTCGAGGACACCATTAAGCTGGTCCAGGCATGCGAAGCTTGCCAATTCCACGCCAACCAATTTCATTAGGTAGTGCAAGGGTTGCAGGCCATCCCCCTCTCGTGGCCCTTTAAGGTCTAGCGGCTGGATATCCTCGGGTCGTTCCCTCACGTGCCACGCGGCTATCGCTACCTCTACGTCACCATAGACAAGTTCACCAAGTGGGAAAAGGTGGAGCCTGTCCGTACCATACCGGCAAGGTCCGCGGTCAAGTTCACCAATGGTCTAGTGTGTCGCTTCGACGTCCCCAACCTCATCATCACCGACAACCGTGTAGTTAACCAACGGTCTCTTCAAGACCTACTGCACCACCATCGGCACGCAGATCTGCTTTGCCTCCATGGCACACCCTCGAATCAACAGCCAGGCCGAGCGTGCCAATGGAGAGGTCCTCAAGGGCCTCTAGACCTGAAGCTTCAAGAAAAAACTCATGACCTACAACAAGGGATGGTTGGATGAGCTCCCATCGGTGGTATGCTCCATCTGCACCACGACAACCGATGTATACTATGCAACTTTATTCTTGTATATGTTGGGCCTCCAAGCGCAGAGGTTTGAAGGATAATAGCAATTTCCCCTCAAGTGGATGACCTAAGGTTTATCCATCCATGGGAGGTGTAGGATGAATATGGTCTCTCTCAAACAACCCCGGAATCAAATACAAAAAATCTCTTGTGTCCCCAACACACCCAATAAAATGTCAAATTGTATGGGTGCACTAGTTCGGCGAAGAGATGGTGATACAAGTGTATTATGGATAGTAGATATACGTTTTTGTAATCTAAAAATATAAAAATAGCAAGGTAGCAAACGGAAAAAGCGAGCAAAATTTTGTATAAATGCTTGGCAATAAGGCCTAAGGTTCATACTTCCACTAGTGCAATCTCTCAACAATGCTAAAATAGTAGAATCATATGATCATCACTCAACATGCAACAAAGAATCACTCAAAAGTTCCTATCTAGCGGAGAACAATAGGATCAAATTGGTGTAAGTAGTAGAACCACCTCAAAGTTATTCTTTCTGATAAACTTTTTGAGCTATTCCTATAAGTGTCACAAACAACCCTAGAGTTCCTACTAAAATAACAACCATGATACATATCAATCAACCCTAATGGCACCTATATACTCCAATGCCACCTCAAGTATCCGCGGGTAAATTATGCGACATGCATCAAACAAATTTAGATCAATCATATTCAATTCAACACAAAGAACTTCAAGGAGCACCCCAATATTTCTATCGAAGAACATAGTATGAAAACATGCAATTAACCCCTATGCATAGATCCCCAAGGTCATCAGAATTCGCAATTTGATGCCATAACTTAGATCATGTGAATAACTTGAATACCCCAATGTCACTACCGGTATCTATATGCAAGGCATACATCAAGTGTTCTCAAACCAAAATATTCAATCCAACATAACGAGACCTTAAAGGGAAAGATTTGATTCATCACAAAAAGGCAGCAAGGGAATAACATCATATGATCCAACTAGATTAACAAGGCTTGTGATACGTCAAGATCATGCCATCTCAAGAACACGAGAGAGAGAGAGAGATTGAACACATAGCTACTCGTTTATACCCTCAGTCTCGAGGGTGAACTACTACCTCCTCGTCATGGCCTCCGTAGGGATGATGAAGATGGCCACCGAAGATGATTTTCCCTCTCCAGCAGGGTACTGGAAAGGCTCGAGATGCGTTTGGCCTATGCAGCTACCGCCCTCTCTTCAACAGCCTCTTGCTCGGCTTTAAGCCGATCAACGTGAGCAGCAAGAGTTGTGGTAGTCATTCAAGATAAAATACACTTAGGAAGAAGGATAGCACACGCCCCTTTGAAACAGTTAAGGCTTGCACACTTACTTTGGGTATCTCCAAACCGCTTGTTGATGCGGTCCAGCTCCTCTTCGGAAACCTTCAATTTCTGAATCATTTCTGCCAACTCGAGGGGTTTGGGGGCTGCGGCTAGTGTAGAGGCCAGCAGAAGAGCATATTTCACACTTTTAAAGTTCTTAGATTTTTTTCAAAATCCTGTGCTAGGGTGTTTCTTAGAAACCCACCAGAGCCTTGGGGGCTACACACAACTATTTCCGAACTATTCTGACCCTTGGATGGGTTTTTATAACTCACATAGGGATCGGGGGCTACTTACCATAAGATTGCTTCGAGACAGTGTAAAAATATAAAGGAAAAAGTATGTGGGTTACCTTAATGCCTGCTAGCACCGCGTTGAAGCTTCTTTCAGGACGTTGTCAATAGACTGAATGGTTTGCAATACCAAACTTCAGGAATGGAAGGATCATTGAGACCTTCCACCCTTAGGGTAGTCCATCCAGTTCAGAGTCGCTCCGTCATGGATGGCTCTAGATGCACCGTAGCAGTCTCCATTCGCGGGGAGACTACTACTAACGGTGTTGGAGAGGGAGAAACCTACAATATTGTCTTCGGAGGGGAGCAAGAAGGTACGGACCCTCCCTCCTTTACCGACTGCAGGGATTGATCCTCCTGGTCCTTTGTGGCCGAGGTATCAAGCTCGGCCATAATGTCGTCACCCCCGGTTGTAGTCTTCGACGCAAGGGGAGCTCCCTAGATACCACCTCCCCTATCGCCTCGGCTGCAGGGGAGGTGTGTTGGGTGAGCCGGTCCCGCTTGTAGCCAGATTGGCTGGCAAGGAACCCCCCTCCGAAATTTGATCGGTGATGGAGTCACGCTGCGGGCTGCAATACGGAAAATGAACCTAGTTAGAGCCACGACACTTAGAGGAGTGATGTATTCGGATTTCCGATAAATACCTTTGTGATCGGGGTCTCACCCCGAGGGTCCTTCACGGGACCGGTGCTTCATCCTCGGACTCCTCATCCAGGTCCGGAATATCCTCAAATATGGTCACGGGGGCCCGACGTTGCTCCTTTGGAACAATGGAGCGGGATCTCCCTCGGTGTCTTCACACACCGCTCTTTTTTCATATGGGAGTAGTCCCTCATCTCCTCCTCACCATCTTCTTCCTCTCCCTCCAGGTTGGAGGGAGCGAGCATCTCTTCGGACCTAGTGTTTGAGCGATCCTTTGACCGAAGACCCTCCCATATCTTCTTCTTCCCCTTCTTCTGCTCCACCTTCTCCCTCGGAGCCATATACAAATTCTTGGCTAATATGGCCACCAAGACACGAGTCATGTCATCCTCGGGAAAAGGTGCCAGAAAGTTGATCTACTCGGACTTTTTTGCCAAATATGCAAGCATGGGAGAAGGAAGAAGTGAGAACCTTGTCAAAAGGAGGGGATAAAAACTAAAAAATATGATAAAAACCTTACCAGCCCAAAAGGGTTGAGGAGGGAAAGGCCTACGTCTTCCTCCTCGGCGGGCCAAGTCTTATGCGGCTTAAAAAGTGCCTTCCACAACTTCTCGCGAGTAGTGCGAAAAAATTCTTCACACGGCCTGTCGCACTATCCGGATGCTCCGGATTGAAGTCTGATCTGCAATCTCTGGAGTTAGCTAGACGGATGCTTATGACAACAAACCTTCTCCTGCAACGGCACCAGAAGAATGCTACTAGCACTCCCCAGCAATGAAACTAGAAGAATGTTGTTGATGTCCCACCAGCGCGTGGGTTCGCAGCAGTTTTCGAGGGTAGAGTATTCGACCCAAATTTGTTGATTGGCTATAGGAGGTGAGAGAATACTCTCGAGTATTAGCAGCTGAATTTGTCAGATTCAACCATACCTGAAAGATTAGTATCTGCAAGCACAGTAGTAACAGCAAAGTAATATGATAACAACGGTGTTAAGAACGATCTGTTGACGGCAGACTATTCCTAACGATTGTATCAATGGCGCCTCCGTTGCCGGGTTGACGGAAGTTGTCAGTTCCTGTCAACGGTCAGCGAAAAAGTATAGTAGCAGGTAGCAGCAGTTTGACGAGCAATAGGAGTGGCAAGTAATAGCAATAGTGACAGTAGTAGCAAGTAGCAACAGTAGCAAGCGACAGTAGTAGCAACAATAGCAGCAGTAGGAGCAGAGCAAGACAAGTAACAACAGTAGAAACAGTAGTAGTAGCAGCAGAGCAAGACAAGTAATAGCAGTAGCAACAGTAGTAGCAGCAGCAGAGCAAGACAAGTAACAGCAGTAGTAGGACAAACTCGTAGGCAATGGGTCGGTGATTTGTTTGAATGATATTCATCATGCAACAGCTATAACACAGAGAGATATGTGGCTAGCTCCCGTTCGTCAATGTGATGTAGGCATGCATTCCATGTGTCGTCATACGTGCTTAGGAAAAAGAACTTGCATGACATCTATTGTCCATCCCTCCCGTGGCAACGGTGTCCAAAAGGAAACTACGGGATATTAAGGTTCTCCTTTAAATAAAGAACCGGACCAACGCATTAGCACTTGCTGAACACATGAACTCCTCAAACTATGGTCATCACCGGGAGTGGTTCCGGTTATTGTCACTCCGGGGTTGCCGGATCATAACACATAGTAGGTAACTACAACTTGCAAGATCGGATCTAAAACACACAAATATTGGTGACAACATAATAATTTCATATATGAAATAATTTCACTCGGGCCCTAGTGACAAGCATTAAGCATGGCAAAGTAGTAGAAACATCAATCTCAGAACATAGTGGATGCTAGGGATCAATTCCCATCAAAACTAACTCGATTACATGATAGATCTCATCCTACTCATCACCGCCCAGCGAGCCTACGAATAGATTACTCACGAACGACGAAGAGCATCATGGAATTGGAGAGGGAAGAAGGTTGATGATGACGATGGCGACGATTTCCCCTCTCCGGAGCCCAAGACGGACTCCAGATCTGCCCTCCAGATGAAGAACAGGTGGTGGCGGCGCCTCCATATCGAAAACGCGACGAAAACTTCTCTTTTTATTTTTTCTGGGACGAAAGGCAACTTATAGAGCTGGAGTTGGGGGCCGCAGGTGCCTGTGGGCCCCACAAGCCTGCCCACCGCCACCAGGGGGGTGGTGGCGGAGCACGGGCTTGTGGCCCACTGCCCCCCCTGAGGTGGAACTTGGCGCAGATAGTTTTGATATTTTCCAAAACTGCTCCCCGTAAATTTTCATGACTTTTGGAGAACTTTAATTTCTGCAGAAAAATAACACCAAGGCAATTCTGCTGAAAACAACGTCAGTCCAGGTTAGTTCCATTCAAATCATGCAAATTAGAGTCCAAAACAAGGGCAAAAGAGTTTGGAAAAGTAGATACGATGGAGACGTATCAAAGTCCCACGTTGGGATGGGCGAGTGCTGGCAGGGGATAAGGCGGAGATGCAACATCACTTGGAATACATTGGTGAGCTCGATTTTCTTCTCAAGTAGATTGGATATCTTCTTGGTGAGCTCCTTCACCTCCACTGCCTCCCCCCATTCTAGGGCCTTTTCCGTCCACGACATAATATGGGTGGGAGGGCCATATCTAAATGAGGGAGCATCTGTCTCACCTGCGTTGCACGGTTCGGTGATGTAGAACCACTCTTTGTGCCACGCCTTGATAGTATCAATGAATGGACCCTTTGGCCATTTGTCCCCACTAAGCTTGCTGATTATCGACCCTCCGCAGTCATCCTCCTTGCCATTGACGACCTTGGGCTTAACATTGAGAACCTTCGGCCATAGGCCGAAGTGGGGTTGGATCCGTAAGAATTCCTCACATACTGTGAGGAAGGCTGAGAGGTGGGTGATGGAGTTCGGGAGGAGATCATGAAAATCAAGCCCATAGTAGTGTTGGAAATATGCCCTAGAGGCAATGATAAATAGTTATTATTATATTTCCTGTTTAAAGATAATCGTTTATTATCCATGCTATAATTGTATTGAATGAAAACATAGATGCATGTGTGGATACATAGACAAAACAATGTCCGTAGCAAGCCTCTAGTTGGCTAGCCAGTTGATCAATGATAGTCAAAGTTTTTCTGAATATATGCAAGTGTTGTCACTTGATAACTCGATCACATCATTAGGAGGATCATGTGATGGACTAGACCAAAACTGTGAACGTAGCATATTCATCGTGTCGTTTTATTACTATTGTTTTCTGCGTGTCAAGTATTTGTTCCTATGACCATGAGATCATATAACTCACTGGCACCGGAGGAATACCTTGTGTGCATCAAACGTCGCAACATAACTGGGTGACTATAAAGTTGCTCTACAGGTATCTCCAAAGGTGTCCGTTGAGTTAGTATGGATCAAGACTGGGATTTGTCACTCCATGTGACAGACAGGTATCTCGGGGCCCACTCGGTAATACAACATCACACACAAGCCTTGCAAGCAATGTGACTAAGTGTAAGTCACGGGATCTTGTATTACGGAACGAGTAAAGAGACTTGTCGGTAACGAGATTGAAATAGGTATGCGGATACCGACGATCGAATCTCGAGCAAGTAACATACCGAAGGGCAAAGGGAATGACATACGGGATTATATGAATCCTTGACACTGAGGTTCGACCGATAAGATCTTCGGAGAATATGTAGGATCCAATATGGGCATCCAGCTCCCGCTATTAGATATTGACCGAGGAGTGCCTCGGGGCATGTCTACATAGTTCTCGAACCCGCAGGGCCTGCATAGTTAAGGTTCGATGATGTTTTAGTATAGTTGAGTTATATGTGTGGTTACCGAATGTTGTTCGGAGTCCTGGATGAGATCACGGACGTCACGAGGGTTTTTTTAATGGTCCGGAAACGAAGATTGATATATAGGATGGTTTCATTTGGTTACCGGAAAGTTTTGGGCAATTTCGGCAGTGTACCAGGAGTGACGAATGGGTTCCGGGAGTTCACCGGGAGGGGCCCACCCACCCGGGAGTGAGCCCAAGGTCCTAGGGTGGCGCCACAAGTCCTTAGTGAGCTGGTGGAGTCAGCCCAAGGAGCCCATGGAGCCACATAAGTAAATACCAAAAAGAAAAATAAGAAAAAGAAAAGAGGGAGGTGGAAAGGAAGAGGAGGACTCCTCCTTCCCAAACCGAATTGGAGGAGGAGTCCTCCTCCTACCTGGCAGCCGGTGCACCCTTGAGACCTTGTGCCTCAAGGCTAGCCCCTCCCCCTCCCTCCTATATATAGTGGTGGTTTAGGGCTTTTTGAGACACAACTTTGCCACGTGCAACTCTAGCCTAAACCACACAGTTTCACCTCTAGATCGGATTTCTGTGGAGCTCGGGCGGAGCCCTGCAGGAGTAGATCAACACCACCACCAGAGTGACGTCACTATGCTAGAGTACTCATCTACTTCTTCGTCTTGCTTGCTGGATCAGGACGACCGAGATGATTGTTGAGTTGTACGTGTGCTGAACGCGGAGGTTCCGTCCGTTCGGTGCTAGATCGTGGGACGGATCACGGGACGGTTCGTGGGACGGTTCGAGGGACGTGAAGACGTTCCACTACATCAACCACGTTTCTAAATGCTTCCTGTTGTGCGATCTACAAGGGTACGTAGATCCAAATCTCCACTCATAGATGGACATCACTCCTACTTCTCGAGCTTGCGTTCGTTTTTCCCTTGAAGAGTAAAGGGTGATGCAACACAGTAGCGATAAGTATTTCCCTCAGTTTGAGAACCAAGATATCAATCCAGTAGGAGTATCAAGATGAGGCACAAATGTTCCTGCGCAAAAACAAACAAACTTGCACCCAACGCTATAAAGGGGTTGTCAATCCCTTCACGATTATTTCCAAGGTGAGATCTGAAGGCGAAAAGTGCAACAAAGTAATTTTGTAGATCTAAAAATAGAATGTGAAGTTAGACCCGGGGGCCATAGTGTTCACTAGAGGCTTCTCTCATGATAGCAAGTATTACAGTGGGTGAACGAAATACTGTCGAGCAATTGATAGAATCGTGCAAAGTCATGATGATATCTAAGGCAATGATCATGCATATAGGCATCACGTCCGAGACAAGTAGACCGATACTTTCTGCATCTACTACTATTACTCCGCACATCGACCGCTATCTGATGACCCACAAGTATAGGGGATCAATCGTAGTCCTTTCGATAAGTAAGAGTCTCGAACCCAACGAGGAGCAGAAGGCTCTGATAAATGAAATTCAGCAAGGTAATAACTACAAGCACTGAAAGTAGCGGTAACTAGTGATTCTGTAGTGAGGTGAAACGTAGCAAGCAAAGAGTAACAAGTAACAAGTAGTAGCAATGGTGCAGCAAGTGGACCAATCCCTTTTGTAGCAAGGGACAAGCCTGAACAAAGTCTTATAGGAGGAAAAACACTCCCGAGGACACACGGGAATTTCTGTCATGCTAGTTTCATCATGTTCATATGATTCGCGTTCGTTACTTTGATAGTTTGATATGTGGGTTGACCGGCGCTTGGGTACTGCCCTTACTTGGACAAGCATCCCACTTATTATTAACCTCTCTCGCAAGCATCCACAACTACAAAAGAATAATTAAGACAAAGTCTAACCATAGCATTAAACTAGTGGATCCAAATCAGCCCCTCACGAAGCAACGCATAGACTGGGGTTTAAGCTTCTCTCACTCTAGCAACCCATCATCTACTTACTACTCCCCAATGCCTTCCTATAGGCCCAAATATGGTGAAGTGTTATGTAGTCGACGTTCACATAACACCACTAGAGGACAAACAACATAGAACAAATCAAAATACCGAACGAATATCAAATTCACATGACTATTATCAGCATGACTTATCCCATGTCCTCGGGAACAAAAGTAACTACTCTCAAGACATAATCATAATCATGAACAGAGGTGTAATGAATAGCATCAAGGATCTGAACATAAACTCTTCCACCAAGTAATCCAACTAGCATCAACTACAAAGAGTAATCAACACTACTAGCAACCTTACAAGTACCAATCGGAGTCGCGAGACGAAGATTGGTTACAAGAGATGAACTAGGGATTGGAGAGGAGATGGTGCTGATGAAGATGTTGATGAAGATGCATCCCCTCCGACGAGAGGAGTGTTGGCGATGATTTCCCCCTCCGGGAGGGATGTTTCCGCGGCAGAATCGTCCTGCCGGAGCCCTAGATTGGATCTACTCAAGTTTCGCCTTGTGGCAGCGGAGAAACCACGAAAAAGCTCCCTATTGATTTTTTTCTAGACCAGGATGCTTCATATAGCAAAAGAGGGGGGCTAGTGGGCCTTCAGGCAGCCCACAAGTCTGCCCTGCACCACTAGGGGGGTGGTGGCGATGGGCAAGCTTGTGGAGCCCTGGTGGGCCCCCTCCGATAGTTCTTTCGCCCAGTATTTTTAATATATTCCAGAAAAAATCCACGTTAATTTTTAGTTCATTTGGAGATGTGCAGAATAGTGGAGTAGGATTTGCTCCTTTTCCTGTCCAGAATTCCAGCTGCCTGAATTCTCCCTCTTCAAATAAACCTTGCAAAATAAGAGAGAAAAGGCATAAATATGGTACCACAAGTAATATAACAGCCCAAAAAGCAATAAATATCAACATGAAAGCATGATGCAAAATGGACGTATCAACTCCCCCAAGCTTAGACCTCGCTTGTCCTTAAGCGAAAACCAAGTTCCATAAACATGTCCACATGTTGAGGGACGAAGGTGTCGATAAAACATAATACGGACATGAAGGCATCATGATCACACATAGAACAACAATATACCATAAAGATTCTTATGGGAAAGTAACAATTCCTTCACAAAGAAAAGCATGAAGCAAAAACCTTACTGAGAAGTAACCAACAATAGTCCATAATCATTGAAGCAATTGCAATTTATCACAACATCAGAAAGAGTCAAATAAGAGCTTGTAAGGCAAACCCACATACTCAATCATATCTTTTGTTTTCCACAATTGTTACAACTCACGTGGTACTCAGGGTGTCAAAGTTTCAGCTGGACACAGAGGAAGATAGGGGCTTATAGTTTTGCCTCCCAAAGGTTTACCTCAAGGGTAAAGTCAACAACAATAAAGCATGAGTACTCAACTCCAAGTTGATATATGAATATAGATCTTTCCCAAGCATGTGACGGTAGCCAAGACAAAGGCAAAAAGGGAATTGGTGAAGATCACCATGACTCTTACAAGGGTAAAAAAGTAAAGGTACAAGATAGGCCCTTCGCAGAGGGAAGCAAAGATTGTCATGCGCTTTTGAGGTTTGAATGCGTGTCCTCTTAGTGCGGAGGAACGTCACTTTATATTGCCTCCTGTGACAAAGAAATTTATTATGTAGTCTGTCGCTTTTATGTCTTCCTCATCACAGGTTCGTAAAAAGCTTATTTTCCACACGCTAATAGATCATACATATTAGAGAGCAATTTTTATTGCTTGCACCAATGACAACTTACTTGAAGGATCTTATTCAATCCATAGGTAGGTATGGTGGACTCTCATGGCAAAACTGGGTTGGAGGTTTATGGATGCACAAGTAGTATCTCTACTTGGTGCGGGAGTTTTGGCTAATATGAGGTGGAAGCAATCGTCACATGCTAAGGGATCTCTAATCATATAACATTATTTGGAACCAAGCGAACACAATTCATTATGTTGTCTTCCTTGTCCAACATCTACTCCTAAGCATGTAATAGTTTGGTGAGTGCTCACAATTGCAAAAAGTGTCTAAGATGATATATTTATATGTGAACCTCTCTTTCCTTATTACTTCTTATTAATTGCAACAATGACTAATGTCTATGTTGATTTATTCTCAACAAGTTTCAATCATCATACTTGTCATATGTGAAGTTATCACTTTCCATAAGATCGACTCATGATCTTTCATGCTATCGTTCTTTTCATACTTTTGATCATGGCACAAAGCAAAGCCCTTAACTAAGACACTCTTTATTATAAAGCACGTAAGCTCGAATACAGCGGGGGAGAGACAAAAGCAAAAGACCCAAACTAAAAACTAAAGACTTACTCCTCTAAGAGAAGAAATAAAAACTGAAAAGTAAAGAACTAAAACGAAGGTAAAAGCAAAATATATAAAGGTGATATGATACCAGGGCAACTCCCCCAATCTTGGCAGAAGCCAAGGGGATTGCCCATACCAATGCTTAGTTGTCTTCCTTTGGTGGTGATGATGGTGTTGTTGGCGGAGTAGTCTGATCCTCCGTCTTCCAAGGCATAGGTGCTCCATCATGGTAGGATGAACGAGTCGCCGGAATCCTCAAATATGCAGCCAACCTTATTGATTTAAATCAATACTCATACTCACAGTTTTGATTCTGCAGGTCATAGATCTGGCCCTGAAGTTGGTCAACCCTATTGTAGAGCCTCGAGAGGTGTTTCCCAATATTAATGGCATCCATCTTGTGATTGCTAGTTAACTCCGTGATCATCGTGTGGTTGGCGTTGAGTCCGCGCTCCACCATCCCTTAGCACTTGAAGACTTGTTGCTCCATTGATTCGAGCCTCGTCTCCATGCTTCCGGTCTTCTTAGGCCCCTCAATGTCACGGATGTGCAACATCCCCTCGCTCATCTTGATAGATTGAGGGTGTTTCAGCACTTCCGTGAGGTAGGGATTGATGGCATTCTCAAAGATCTTGTCCTTAGGAGCGTTTGGGGAAGTCATGATGATCTAGATCTGCGGCAGAAACAAGCTCGAAACGAAAACAGAGGAAAACTACGCGATACGGAGATCAAAACCTTCGGGCGACTATATATTGATTTTTTCTGGGCCAGAAGGAGTCCTCCGCGAGAAAACGGAGTCCGGGAGGCACACGAGGTGCCCACAAGCTTGCCCACCGCCACCAGGGGTGGTGGCGGATTGGGCCCTTGTGGCTGCTTCGTTCGCTCTCCGGACTGCTTTTTATTTTTCTAATTTTCCAAAAATTCCAAAAAAGAAGAAATTTCCTATTGGAAAAGTATCGGAGTCCAATTTCTTGCCGAAACAGATTCATCTTCGTTTTCAAGGTCTGAAACAGGCTGATAAACATCCCTTATGTACTCCTGTGGAGTTATGACATTGATGATATTGGTCTCAACATTTATGGGAGTACCAGAGATGTAATGCTTGATTCTTTGCCCATTTACCACTCTAGGGAAATTTCCTTCCGTGTTATTGATTTTGATGGCACCGGAACGATATACTTCCTCGACAACATAGGGACCTTCCCATTTAGAGAGAAGCTGGCCTGCAAAGAATCTCAAACGAGAATTGTATAGCAAGACATAATCACCTACATTGAACTCTCGTTTCTGTATTCGTTTGTCATGCCATCTCCTAACCTTTTCCTTGAACAATCTGGCATTCTCATATGCCTGGGCTCTCCATTCATCTAACGAGCTGATATCAAACAACCGCTTCTCACCGGCAAGTCTGAAATCAAAGTTGAGCTCTTTGATTGCCCAATAAGCTTTGTGTTCCAGCTCAAGAGGTAAATGACAGGCCTTACCGTAAACCATTTTATACGGTGACATGCCCATGGGTTTCTTAGAAGCAGTCCTATAAGCCCATAGTGCATCGTCAAGTTTGCTAGACCAGTTCTTTCGAGATCTATTGACGGTCTTTTGTAGGATCAACTTGATCTCCCTATTACTCAACTCCACTTGACCACTAGACTGAGGATGATAAGGAGATGCAACTCTATGGTTGACATCATACTTAGCTAGCATCTTGCGGAAAACACCATAAATGAAGTGTGAACCGCCATCAGTCATCAAGTATCTAGGGACTCCAAGTCTTGGGAATATGACTTCTTTAAGCATCTTAATAGAGGTGTGGTGATCAGCATTTTTAGTGGGGATAGCTTCTACCCACTTAGTAACGTAATCCACAGCAACTAAGATGTGAGTGTACCCATTGGAACTCGGGAAGGGTCCCATATAATCAAAGCCCAGACATCAAATGGTTCAATGACAAGTGAATAGTTCATAGGCATCTCTTGACGCTTACTAATGTTCCCTGTCCTTTGGCATTCGTCACAAGACAAGACAAACTTGCAGGCATCCTTGAAGAGAGTGGGCCAGTAGAAACCTGATTGCAATACCTTATGGGCAGTTCTATCTCCAGCATGGTGTCCTCCGTAGGCTTCGGAATGATACTTCTGCAGGATCTGTCCTTGTTCATGTTCAGGCAGACAACGTCTAATAACACCATCTACTCCTTCCTTATAAAGGTGAGGATCATCCCAAAAGTAGTGTCTCAAATCAAAGAAGAATTTCTTCTTTTGTTGATAGGTGAAATTGGGTGGTATGTATTTGGCTACGATATAGTTTGCATAATCGGCATACCACGATGCACTAAGTGAAGTGCGGATGACATTTAGTTGCTCATGAGGAAAGCTGTCATCAGTAGGTAGTGGGTCATCAAGGACATTCTCTAGCCTAGACAAGTTATCTACTACAGGGTTATCAGCACCCTTTGGGTCAACGACGTGCAAATCAAATTCCTGTAGCAGGAGAACCCATCTAATCAGCCTAGGCTTAGCGTCCTTCTTCTCCATGAGGTACTTAATAGCAGCATGATCAAAGTGAATAGTGACTTTGGAATCAACTATGTAAGATCTGAACTTTTCAAATGCAAACACTACTGCTGAAAATTTCTTCTCCGTAGTGGCATAGTTTCTTTGGGCACTGTCTAGAGTTTTACTAGCGTAGTGAATGACATTCAACTTCTTGTCAACTCTTTGTCCTAGAACAGCACCAACAGCATAATCACTAGCATCACACATGATTTCAAAGGGCAAGTTCCAGTCTGGTGGTTGAACAATAGGTGCGGTTATTAAAGGCTTCTTAAGTATTTCAAAGGCTTCCTCACAATCCTCATAAAAACAAAAGGAACATCCTTCTGCAAGAGGTTGGTAAGAGGCCTAGAAATCTTAGAAAAGTCTTGAATGAACCTTCTATAAAGACCAGCATGACCTAGGAAACTTCGTATACCTCTGATATCTGTGGGGCAAGGAATTTTCTCAATTGCATCAACCTTAGCCTTATCAACTTCAATGCCTCTTTCGGAGATTTTGTGTCCTAAGACGATACCTTCATTAACCATAAAGTGGCACTTCTCCCAATTCAAGACGAGGTTGGTTTCTTCGCATCTCTGTAAGACTCGATCAAGGTTGCTGAGGCAATCATCAAAGGAAGACCCGTAAACGGAGAAGTCATCCATGAAAACCTCGACAATCTTTTCACAAAAGTCAGAGAATATAGCCATCATACATATTTGGAAGGTGGCAGGTGCATTACATAAGCCAAAAAGGCATACGTCTATAGGCAAAGGTACCGAAAGGGCAGGTGAAAGTGGTTTTCCCTTGATCATATTGTGCAACAGGTATTTGAGAGAAACCTGAATAACCGTCTAGAAAGCAGAAGTGTGTGTGCTTTGATAGCCTTTCTAGCATTTGGTAGATGAATGGCAATGGATAATGATCTTTCCTGGTTGCCTTGTTCAGTTTCCGGAAGTCTATCACCATTCTATAGCCGGTGATAATCCTTTGTGGGATTAGTTCATCCTTATCATTAGGAACGATGGTGATACCTCCCTTCTTAGGTACGCAATGTACTGGACTTACCCAATCACTATGAGCAATAGGATAAATGATTCATGCTTCGAGAAGCTTTAATATTTCTTTTCTAACGACCTCTTTCATCTTAGGATTTAATCTCCTTTGATGATCAGCAACTGGTTTAAAGTCAGGATCGGTTTTAATCTTGTGCTGACATAGAGTAGGACTAATACCCTTAAGATCATCAAGAGTATATCCAATAGCAGCGCGGTGCTTCCTCAGAGTTTTTAGTAACTTCTTCTCTTCGCGCTCTGAGAGGAGAGCACTAATAATGACAGGATATATCTCCTTCTCATCAAGATAGGCATACTTAAGAGTATCAGGCAACTGTTTAAGCTCGAACACAGGATCACCCTTTGGTGGGGGAGGATCCCCAAGCAGCTCAACAGGCAGATTATTCTTGAGAATAGGATATTGTTCTAAGAATATTTTATCTATCTCATATCTCTCCTCCATATGCATATCATTTTCATGCTCAAGTAGATATTGCTCTAAAGGATCCGTAGGAGGTATGGCAATAGAGGCAAGAGCAATGATTTCATCCCTACCAGACGACTCTCTTTCATGGGATTGTCTTCCAAACTTGGAGAAGTTAAATTCATGAGACACACCCTCGAAACTTACTGTGACAGTCTGCTTAATGCAATCAATGTGAGCATTGACAGTGTTGAGAAAGGGTCTACCGAATATGATGGGACAAAGCTATCTCGTGCAGTACCAAGGACGAGGAAATCAGTAGGATACTTCGTCTTACCACACAGGACTTCTACGTCTCTCACAATTCCCAGAGGGCAGATAGTGTTTCTATTAGCTAGCGTAATAGTGACATCAATGGGTTCTAACTCAGCAGGTGCAATCTCATCTTTGATTTCATCATATAGAGAACGAGGTATTGCACTAACACTAGCTCCCATATCACATAAACCATGGTAACAGTGATCTCCTATCTTAAGAGAAACAACGGGTAGGCCAACTACACGTCCGTATTTGTCTTTCGCGTGAGGTTTAGCAGTTCTAGCGGAGTCCTCACAGAATTAGATAACATGCCCGTCTATGTCTTCGGCTAAGAGATCTTTGATAATAGCAACACTAGGTTCAACTCTAATCTCTTCAGGGGGTGTAAGTGGTCTAATGTAACCCCTACATATCACAGTTGGAGCTTTAGAATAATCATTTATCCTAGCAGGGTATGGTGGTTTCTCAGTGTAAGCACAAGGAACAACAGGATCACTAAAAGCTATGATTTTCTCCTCAACTAGATTGGTTTTGGCTATGTTGCTATCGATAGGAGGATGATATTTAAACCACTTCTCTTTGGGAAGATCAACATGAGCAGCAAAAGATTCACATAGAGAAGCTACTATCTCAGAGTCAAGTCCATACTTAGCGCTAAAATCTCTAGAAGTGTTTGTCTCAACAAAAGATTTAACACAATCAAACTGGAAATTCATACCTGACTCCTTACCTTCCTCCAGCTCCCAATCTTCGGAGTTGTGTTTGATTCTCTCCAATAAGTTCCCTTGTGATCAATATCCTTCTTCATAAAAGAACCGGCACAAGAAGTGTCAAGCATGGTACGATCTTCATGAGAAAATCGAGCATAAAAGTTTTGAATGATGATTTCTCTCGAGAGCTCATGATTGGGGCATGAATATAGCATTGATTTAAGCCCCCCCCCCCAAGCTTGAGCTATGCTTTCCCTGTCACGAGGCCAAAAGTTATAAATAAATTTCCGATCACGATGTACTAAATGCATAGGATAGAACTTTTGAGGAAATTCCAATTTCAACAGATTGTAGCCCCATGATACAGTATCATCACATAGCCTATACCATGTCAACGCCTTATCCTTCAAAGATAAAGGAAAGAATCTCTTCTTTACCTCATCCTCGGGCAAACCTGCAAGCTTAAATAAACCACAAACTTCATCTACATAGATTAGATGCAAGTCTCGATGTGAAGATCCATCTCCTGTGAAAGGATTAGCCAGCAGTTTCTCAAGCATACCCGAAGGAATTTCATAAAATATATTTTCAGTAGGTACCTCAGGTTGAGGAGCAACTCCTCGTGCTTCTGTTCGTGGTGAAGATACCCCGAACAAACTCCTCAAAGGAAGAGTTTCCATAGTGACAAGTAACAATAAATTTCAGCACAGTATAAAAATGTTTCCTTACCAATTCCACTTACCAAAGGCGCTTCACTCCCCGGCAACGGCACCAGAAAAGAGTCTTGATGACCCACAAGTATAGGGGATCAATTGTAGTCCTTTCTATAAGTAAGAGTATCGAACCCAACGAGGAGCAGAAGGCTCTGATAAACGGAATTCAGCAAGGTAATAACTGCAAGCACTGAAAGTAGCGGTAACAAGTGATTGTGTAGTGAGGTGAAACGTAGCAAGCAAAGAGTAACAAGTAGTAGCAACGGTGCAGCAAGTGGCCCAATCCCTTTTGTAGCAAGTGACAAGCCTGAACAAAGTCTTATAGGAGGAAAAGTGCTCCCGAGGACACACGGGAATTTATGTCATGCTAGTTTCATCATGTTCATATGATTCGCGTTCGTTACTTTGACAGTTTGATATGTGGGTGGACCGGCGCTTGGGTACTGCCCTTACTTGGACAAGCATCCCACTTATGATTAACCTCTCTCGCAAGCATCCGTGACTACAAAAGAAGAATTAAGACAAAGTCTAACCATAGCATTAAACTAGTGGATCCAAATCAGCCCCTCACGAAGCAACGCATAGACTGGGGTTTAAGCTTCTGTCGCTCCAGCAACCCATCATCTACTTACTACTCCCCAATGCCTTCCTCTAGGCCCAAATATGATGAAGTGTTATGTAGTCGACGTTCACATAACACCACTAGAGGAAAAACAACATACAACATATCAAAATACTGAACGAATATCAAATTCACATGACTATTATCAGCATGACTTATCCCATGTCCTCAGGAATAAAAGTAACTACTCACAAGACATAATCATGATCATGACCAGAGGTGTAATGAATAGCATCAAGGATCTGAACATAAACTCTTCCACCAAGTAATCCAACTAGCATCAACTACAAAGAGTAATCAACACTACTAGCAACCTTACAAGTACCAATCGGAGTCACGAGACGAAGATTGGTTACAAGAGATGAACTAGGGATTGGAGAGGAGATGGTGCTGATGAAGATGCCTCCCTCCGACGAGAGGCGTGTTGGTGATGACGATGGCGACAATTTCCCCCTCCGGGAGGGAAGTTTCCCCGGCAGGATCGTCCTGCCGGAGCTCTAGATTGGATCTGCTCAAGTTCCGCCTCGTGGCGGCGGCGAAACCACGAAAAATCTCCCTATTGATTTTTTTTCCAGACCAGGAAGCTTCATATAGCAAAAGAGGGGGGCTAGTGGGCCTTCAGGCAGCCCACAAGCCTGCCCTGCGCCACCAGGGGGGTGGTGGCGATGGGCAAGCTTGTGGAGCCCTAGTGGCCCCCCTCCGGTAGTTCTTTCGCCTAGTATTTTTAATATATTCCAGAAAAAATCCACGTAAGTTTTCAGAGCATTTGGAGATGTGCAGAATAGTCGACTAGGATTTTCTCCTTTTCTAGTCCAGAATTCTAGCTGCCTGAATTCTCCCTCTTCAAATAAACCTTTCAAAATAAGAGAGAAAAGGCATAAATATGGTACCACAAGTAATATAACAGCCCAAAAAGCAATAAATATCAACATGAAAGCATGATGCAAAATGGACGTATCACTATCCACCATGCATCTAGTGTATTGAGTTCATAACAAACAGACTAACGCCTTAAGCAAGATGACATGATGTAGAGGGATAGATTCATGCAATATGTTATAAACCCCATCTTTTTATCCTTGATGGCAACAACACGATGCGTGCCTCGCTACCCCTTCTTTCACTAGGTGAGGACACCGCACGGTATGAACCCAAAACCAAGCACTTCTCCCATTGCAAGAATTATTGATCAAGTTGTCCAAACGAAACCCACAACTCGAAGAGAATTACAAGGATATGAAATCATGCATATAAGAGATCAGAGGAGACTCAAATAATATTCATAGATAATCTGATCATAAATCGACAATTCATCAGATCTCGACAAACACACCGCAAAAGAAAGTTACATCGGATAGATCTCCATGAAGATCATGGAGAACTTTGTATTGAAGATCCAAGAGAGAGAAGAAGCCATCTAGCTACTAGCTATGGACCCGAAGGTCTGTGTTGAACTACTCACGCATCATCGGAGAGGCAATGGTGTTGATGAAGAATCGCTCCGTGTCCGAATCCCCCCTCCGGCAGGGCACTAGAACGGTCCCCAGATGGGATCTTGCAGAGACAGAAGCTTGCGGCGGCGGAAAAGTATTTTCGTGGCTCTCTGTGGTAGTTTTGGATTTCTAGAGAATTTATAGGCGAAAGAGGTAGGGCAAAGGAGCCACGTGGGGCCCACAAGCCTGCCAAGCGCCCCCAATCCATGGCTAGGGGGCTTGTGATCTCCCCCGAGGTCTCCTGCCTTGGTTCTCAAGTCCCCTTCGTATCTTCTGTTATGGAAAAAATCATACCGCATGTTTTATTGCATTTGGACTCCGTTTAATATTCTTCTCTGAAAAAGGTCAAAAACACGGAAAAAACAGAAACTGGCACTTGGCACTGAGTTAATAGGTTAGTCCCAAAAAAGATATAAAATAGCATATTCATGCATATAAAACATCCAAAGTTGACATGATAATAGCATGGAACCATTAAAAATTATAGATACGTTGGAGACGTACCAAGCATCCCAAGCTTAACTCCTGCTCGTCCTCGAGTAGGGAACTAATAAAGACCAAATTTTTGATGTGGAATGCTACCTAACATATTTGTCCTTTGTAACTTATTTCTTGTGGCATGAATGTTCAGATCCGTAAGAGTCAAAACAATAGTTTACTATTGACATGAAAACAATAATACTTCAAGCATACTAGCGAAGTAATCATGAACTTTTGAAATAACAAGGCCAAAGAAAGTTATCCCTACAAAATCATATAGTCTGGCTATGCTTCATCATCCCCACACAACGAATTTAAATCATGCACAACCCCGGTATTGGCCAAGTAATTGTTTTCGCACTCTTACTTTCTCAAAAAAATTCAACTCTCACGCAATACATCAGCGTGAGCCATGGATATAGCACTATAGGTGGAATAGAGTGTGGTGGAGGTTGTGAGGCAAAAAGGGGGAGATGGTCACATCGACTCGACGTATCAATGGGCTATGGAGATGCCCATCAATAGATATCAATGTGAATGTGTGGGGATTGCCATGCAACGGATGCACTAGAGCTATAAGTGTATGAAAGCTCAAAAAGAAAACTAGTGGGTGTGCACCCAACTTGCTTGCTCACGAAAACCTAGGGCAATTTTGAGTAAGCCCATCATTGGAATATACAAGCCAAGTTATATAATGAAAATTCCCACTAGTATATGAAAGTGACGAAAGGAGAGACTCTCTATCATGAAGAACATGGTGCTTTTTTGAAGCACAAGTGTGGAAAAAGATTGTAGCATTGTCCCTTCTCTCTTCTTCTCTCATTTTTTTTGTTTGGGCTCTTTGGCCTCTTTTTTTCATTTTTTTGGTGGGCATCTTTGGACTTTTTTTATTTCCTCACATGGGACAATGCTCTAATAATGATGATCATCACACTTTTATTTACTTACAACTCAATACTTAGAACAATGATGACTCTATATGAAATGCCTTCGGCAGTGTACCGGGATGTGCAACGATCTAGCTTAGCTTATGATGTTGAAACATCTCGCTAGCTATCTTACGATCATGCAATGGCAATATGAAAGTGACTGCACATGTCATGAGACGGAACGGTGGGAGTTGCATGGCAATATATCTCGGAATGGCTATGAAAAGGCCATAATAGGTAGGTATGGTGGCTGTTTTGAGGAAGGTATATGGTGGGTTTGTGCACCGGCGAAAGTTGCGCGACACTAGAGAGGCTAGCAATGGTGGAAGGGTGAGAATGTGTATAATACATGGACTCACATTAGTCATGAAGAACTCATATACTTATTGCGGGAGATTTTATTAGTAATCGAAACAAAGTGCTAAACGCATACTCCTAGGGGAAGGGTTGGTAGGTGTTAACCATTGCGCAATCCCGACCGCCACACAAAGAATGACAATCAATAAATCAATTATGCTCTGACTTCCTAACATAGCGGTTCACCATACGTGCATGCTACGGGAATCACTAACTTCAATACAAATATTTCTCGATTCACAACACCCTACTAACATAACTCTAATATTACCATATCCATACTCGAAACTAATTGTGAGGAATCAAACTTCTCTTACTAATCAATGCACTTTAATATGGAAGTTTTTATTATATCCTCTTTGGATGCCTATCATATTTAGGACTAATTTCATAGAACACGCCAATTACCAAGTTACTTAGAGAGATCACTCTCAAAAGGGTATAAGTGAAGATCGAGAGTTTTTATTTCATCAAAATATGACACCGCCGTGGTCTAAAAAGATTTAATGGAAGCACTAGAACAAAATTATCTAGCTCAAAAGATATAAGTGAAGCACATGCGAGCTAAATTGCCTAACTCAAAAGATATAAGTGAAGCTCAATGAGTATTCTAGCAAATTCACGATGAGTGCATGTCCCTCTCAAAAAGGTGTGCAGCAAGGATGATTATGACAAAACAAAAAGCAAATAATCCTATAATACACGATGCTCCAAGCAAAACACATATCATGTGGTGAATAAAAATATTGCTCCAAGTAACGTTACCGATGGATTGAAGACGAAAGAGGGGATGCCTTCCCGGGGCATCCCCAAGCTTAGGCTTTTTGGTGTCCTTGAATTTGGCTTGGGATGTCTTGGGAATCCCCAAGCTTAAGCTCTTTCCACTCTTTATCCCATTGTCCATGAGAATATCACCCAAAACTTGAAAACTTCACAACACAAAACTTAAACAGAAACTCGTGATATCATTAGCATCAGAAAACGAACCACCACTCTTTTTAGGTACTGTAGTAAACTTGATTTCTATTTAGATTGATGTTATATTACTGTATTCTCACTTTTCCATGGCTAGTACCCCCCCGATACTATCTATAGTTTCATCAAAATAAGCAATCAACACAACAAAAACAGAATCTGTCAAAAACATACCAGTCTGTAGAAATCTGTATACTTCGTATACCTCTGGTATCCCAAAAATTCTGAAAAATTATGAAACTTAGGGCCATTCGCATATCAACCAGCAGCAAAAAGAATCAACTCAAAATCTCTTTCTGGATAGGAATTAAAAATAATTTTGTGAGCACAAAGTTTCTGTCTTTTTCAGCAAGATCAAACAACCATCACCAAAACTAATCATAAAGGTTCTACTTAGCACAAACACTAACTAAAAAACATAAAAAAAACACAATCATAACAGAATTATGATGGTGTGGACACAACAAAACAGAAAGTAAAAAAGCAAAAATAAATTTATTCATTGGGTTGCCTCCCAACAAGCGCTTTTCTTTAAAGCCTTTTAGCTAGGCATTGATAATTCAATGATGCTCACATAAAAGATAGCAATCTGACACGAAGAGAGCATCAAGAAACATGTGACAAACATATCTAAGTCTAACATACTTCCTATGCATAGGCATTTTATAGGAAAACAAATTATCAAGACAAGCAATAACTACCCTATGCAAGGAAGAAGAAAGAGACAATATCAATCTCAACATAACGAGAGGTGATTTAGTGATATGAAAATTTCTACAACCATATTTTCCTCTCTCATAATAATTACATGGGGGATCATATTCAAATTCAACAATATAACTATCACATAGGATATTCTTTTCATAATCCACATGCATGCAAAGTTGGCGCTCTTCAAAAATAGTGGGATTATCATCAACTAAAGTCATGACTTCTCCAAACCCACTTTCAATCTCATTGCAAACAATATTATCAATATCATATTCATCATGAGGCTTAAACAAATTTTTAAGATCATAAGAAAAATCATAACCCCAATCATGATCATTGCAACAAGTAGTGGACATAGCAAAACTACCATCCCCAAGCTTATGGTTTTGCATATTTTCAGCATAATTGACATTCATAGAATTTATAGTGAAACCATTGCAATCATGCTTTTCATTCAAGGAGCCCTCGTGAATCACTTCATAAATTTCATCATCACAATTTTCAGATTCACGCATCTCAAGCAAAACTTCATAAAGATAATCTAGTGCACAAAACTCACTAGCAATTGGTTCAACATAATTGCATCTCTTCAAGAGATTAGCAAGTGGGTGAGGATCCATATCAATAGATTTTTAGCAAGCGAAGCTGCAAGCATATTGAAGGCACATAGCACACAAGCAAAGGAAAGGCAAACAAAAAAGGCAAATATTTTTGTAAATTTTGTTTTTTCAGAAGTGGGGGAGAGGAAAACGAGAGGCAAAAGGCAAATAATGTAAATGCAAGAGATGAGTTTGCGATAGTTACTTGGATATGCTTCACTTTGAATACTCCCCAGCAACGGCGCTAGAAATCCTTCTTGCTACTTCTCGAGCTTGCGTTGGTTTTTCCCTTGAAGAGGAAAGGATGATGCAGCACAGTAGCGAGAAGTATTTCCCTCAGTTTGAGAACCAAGGTATCAATCCAGTAGGAGTATCAAGATGAGGCACCAATGTTCCTGCGCAAAAACAAACAAACTTGCACCCAACGCTATAAAGGGGTTATCAATCCCTTCACGATCATTTGCAAGGTGAGATCTGAATGCGAAAAGTGCAACAAAGTATTTTTGTAGATCTGAAAATAGGATGTGAAGTAGACCCGGGGGCCATAGTGTTCACTAGAGGCTTCTCTCATGATAGCAAGTATTACGGTGGGTGAACGAATTACTATCGAGCAATTGATAGAATCGTGCAAAGTCATGATGATATCTAAGGCAATGATCATACATATAGGCATCACGTCCGAGACAAGTAGACCGATACTTTCTGCATCTACTACTATTACTCCACACATCGACCGCTATCCACCATGCATATAGTGTATTGAGTTCATAACAAACAGAGTAACGCCTTAAGCAAGATGACATGATGTAGAGGGATAGATTCATGCAATATGATATAAACCCCATCTTTTTATCCTTTATGGAAACAACACGATGCGTGCCTCGCTACCCCTTCTGTCACTAGGTGAGGACACCACACGGTATGAACCCAAAACCAAGCACTTCTCCCAGTGCAAGAATTATAGATCAAGTTGGCCAAACGAAACCCACAACTCAAAGAGAATTACAAGGATACGAAATCATGCATATAAGCAATCAGAGGAGACTCAAATAATATTCATAGATAATCTGATCTAAATCCACAATTCATCGGATCTCGACAAACACACGCATGGAGAACTTTGTATTGAAGATCCAAGAGAGAGAAGAAGCCATCTAGCAACTAGCTTTGGACCCGAAGGTCTGTGGTGAACTACTCACGCATCATCGGAGAGGCAATGGTGTTGATGAAGAAGCCCTCCGTGTCCGAATCCCCCCTCCGGCAGGGCACCAGAACGGTCCCCAGATGGGATCTTGCGGAGACAGAAGCTTGCGGCGTCGGAAAAGTATTTTAGTGGATCTCTCTCGTGGTTTTGGATTTTTAGAGAATTTATAGGCGAAAGAGGTAGGGAAAAGAAGCCACGTGGGGCCCACAAGCCTGCCAGGCGCCCCCCCCCCCCAGGTCGCGGCTAGTGGGCTTGTGATCTCCCCCGAGGTCTCCTGCCTTGGTTCTCAAGTCCCCTGTATATCTTCTGTTATGGATACGTTGGAGACGTATCAATCACCATGATAGGTCTTCGTGTGCATAGGAATTTTTTTGTTTCCCATGCGATGTTCCCCAACAGGTAGAGCATGATGCCCCGAACAAATGGATGGAGGGGAAAACTTAGACACCGAATGAAATGCGGAATGAAAACCACTCTCTCCCCATGTTTGGGTGTGGGGATAACCTAACCTTTCTACGGACCACGATGGACTATATTCTCCGGTAGATAGTGGGATCTCTTCGTCTCTAGGATGCCTTTCTCAGTAACAGAGGAGGTCTCCCACTTTCCCTTGGAGCTGGAGCTTGCCATAACCGGATTGATGGAAGGATCCGAAAGGATGTGGGAGAAGGGAAGCTTGAGCACTGGAGCTTTGGAGGCAGGGAATGGCGACAATGTTGCGAGATCTGAGGTGCGTGGAGGGGCTGAGGTGATGATTTTACCTCTTATGGCTCGCCAAAATACCAAAATACCCACCACTGCACCGTGAACTCTGCCGTTTCGTGAAAAATCGGGCGATTATGGGCGCATGGGACAACCCAAACCATAAACCACATCCCACGAAAATAGGGACACGATCTCCATGAAGGAACGTGTCAGTAAAAACGTTCTCGAACCTCTCTTTCATAAAAGGCTATGAGCCTTGACCAACCGTGGCCTTTCGGATAAAGAAAGACACCATTCATGCTTGAACGATCGGCCTGAAAATTGAAATTTATATATGTATCTTTGTCTATGTATTTGAAGGAGGGGAACTCATCGGCGCCCGAACTATCATCGGTTAAAAGAAGAGAAGAACTCGGCTCGCAAGCCAGAGTCCCTATGAGGTAACCAAAGGAAGAAGGTTTCAGCATTGCACGCTAGTTTGGGGGCTAGTAAGGGAGTCCGAGACCTGCGTAAAACACTGTCTTCTTCCTCTCTTATTACGCATCAAACCTAGATCCACAGTTCGGACCCCCTACTCGAGATCAGTCGATTTTGACACTGACAGACGTTCCACGGATGATATCCGGCCTCAAGGGAACACTTATCGATGCATCCGAACCGCTTCCCCGGCATCTAATCCTCCTCGATGCCTACTTCGATGGCTCCACCTCATCCACCATTTCTTCTCCTTCTCGGCTGCGAGAAGCCTCTACATGGAAGCCATGGGTGCGTCGGTCCCTGAGAGAGATTTATAGGATCGAAAGAAGGGGGGGCAAAGGTTCGGTCACGACAGAGACTGTGGACAAAGTGAAGAGGTGACGGTGTCTGCGCCCTACATGGGCAGGCTTTATCACCGAGGCAGTGGTTACCGATGCATCATGGGAAGTGAAGGTGTTGCACCCACAAAATCTTCTGTGCGTCACTCCTAGGCCCGACAGCTTGACAGCCCCCACACCGTTTCACCCCTAATGCACAAAAGAAGCACGCCTCCGGCCCGGGGGCTACTGTTGGTCCAGTGGGAACCAAGGTACCACGGCCCATCAGCTTCTTTCCTACAAGGCGACACTTTGCCCGGCCTGTGAAGGATGCCTTGGCCTCGGGCGCTCCGGAAGAAGCCGCGTCACGGAGGGATGGCCTCGCGAGGCCCCTCAACGCTAGGATAATCCTAGCCAATACCACCAAGTACCGAGCGCCTCGCGAGGCTGCTCCACGAGGGTTGGCGCGTGGTGCTAGTCATGATACTCCGCATGATAGGGACGAAGGTGGGATGACTGGGGCCGGTCTCCTTTCCGATGATAAGGGTGCAGCAGCGTGATATGCTCATTTTGCATCATGAATTACTATTGATATTTGTTATTATCCTGTCCATTTTTCATTATTATCATACAATTCTTATGCCTTTTCTCTTTGAATATTCAAGGTACATCACTGAGAGGGAAATATCTGGAAACTGGAAGTCTGGATCGGGAAACCAAATGACCTGAAACTTTATGGAGATTGTTTATGGAATATTTTAGAATTTATGGGCCAAAAATATACTAGCGAGGGGCCACCAGTTGCACACAATCCATCAGGGCGCCCCCGTGGCCGCGTCGTGATAGCTTGTGGGGCCCCAACCGGCCTTCTGACGACCATATTCTCCTATATGGTGTGTTTTACCCTAGAAAGAATCATAAGTTATCTTTCATGGCGAAGAGCCACTGTCTTGAAGCGGAAACTTGGGCACAGGCCCTTTTGCTCTCCGACAGAGAGATTCTGCCGGGGGAGTTCCTCTCTAGGAGGGGGAAATTGAAGCCATCGTCATCACCAGGTTCCTCCTTCGGGGCATGACCAATCTTCATCAACATCTTCATCAGCACGATCTCATCTCCAACCCTAGTTTGTCACGTGTATCCAATATTTGTCTCAAAACCTCAGATTGGTACATGTGGGTTGCTAGTAGTGTTGATTACATCTTGTAGTTATTTCTTGTTGGATTACTTGGTGGAAGACATTATGTTCAGATCCTGAAAATGTTGTGTGTGTAGTAATTATTGTTCCTCGGGAGATGGGATAAGTCTTGTTATAAGTAATCATGTATAGTTGGTATTGATTCGATATTTTGATGATATGGATGTTGTTACTTCTCTTAAAGGTTTCATGTGAATGTCGACTACATGACACTTAACCATGTTATGGTCCTAAGGGATATCATTGTGGTAACAAATAGATGATGGGTTGCGAGAGTGACACAAGCTTAAACCCAGTTTAAGTGGTGTATCCTAAGGGGCTGACTTGGATCCACATGTTTCATGCTATGGTTAGCTTATTCTTAATTCTTATTTCATTGTTGCGAATGCTTGCGAGATGGGGTAATCATAAGTAGGTTGTTAGTTCAAGTAAGAACATAACCTTAGCACTGGTCCACCCACATATCAAATCAGCAAAGTAGCAGACATGAAACAACTTAATTTGATGAACATGACTAGACAGAAATACCCATGTGTCCTCGACAACGCTTGCATTTTATAAGAGAATTTTCATGCCTGTTATTTTCTATAAAAAGGATTGGGCTATCTTTCTTCTCCTTTCCTACTATTGTTACTTATCACTTGTTATGAATTATCTTGCTACAAAACTATCTATCAATATTACGTACAACACTTGTAGAGAATTCCTTGCAGGAAACTACCTATCATTTCCTTTTGCTCCTCATTGGGTTCAACACTCTTATTGAAATGACTACGATTGATCCCCTATACTTGTGGGTCATCAAGACACTTTTCTGGCGCCATTTCCCGGGAGTGAAGCTCCTTTGGTAAGTGGAAATTCATAAGGAAACTTTTTTGGTACGTGCTGAAATTAGATGTTGCTTGTCACTATGAATGGTCACCCTTTGAGTGGCTTGTTCAGAGTATCTTTGCCCCGAAAGGAAGTTGAGGAAATTGTTCCTCAACCTTTTGAACCTTGTGAAAATATTTATTACGATATTCCTTCGGGTATGGTAGAGGAGCTAGACGCTAATCCTTATAATGGTTCAACTCATCCTGATTACTATTTGATATATGTCGATGAGATTTGTGGATTGTATAAGCTTTTAGGTCTACCCAGGGACAAAGTTAAGAAGAAAGTTTTCCCTTTATCTTTGGAGGTAAATTGACTAATGTAGTACACACTATTGGATAATATTGGATAATGTTATTAGAATCACTTGAAGCTGGAATTTCATCAGAAGATTTCTCCCATACATCTAAGTCATCATGATCTGAATTTTATTTATAATTGTTGGCCTCGTGAAGGAGAAAGCATCGCTCAAGCTTGGGGGAGGCTTAAATCTATGACGCACTCTTGCCCCAACCAAGATCTCTTAGAGGAATTGATTTTACATAATTTTTATGCTCGACTTTCTCATGATGATCAAACCTTACTAGATGCTTGTGTTGTTGTTTCCTATATGTAGGAGACTATTGAATTTAGATGGGATCTTCTGGAAAATATTAAACACAACACTGAAATTGGGAACTTGGTGAAGGTAAAGAGTGAGGTATAAAGCTTAATTTTGATTATGTTAAATCTTTTGTGGAAACTTCTCCTTTTCATGTGTTTAGCAACAAATATGGCCTCGACTCTAAGATAGTAGCTTCTTTTTGTGAATATTTTGCTACCTATGTTGTCCTTCCTAAGAAAAATTGGTTCAAATATCATCCTCCCATCGAAAGTTATCAAAGGAACATGTTAGAATTAAGAAGGAAGAAATAATTATTAAACATGTTGATCATTGTTGGTGCACTGAAGACTGGGGTCTCCTGTGCCCCAAACTTGTGCACGGGCGCCGAAAACCCCTTTGACGGCAAGGCACGACGAAGGCTGGCGGGAAGATTAACCCCCAAGCTCACCAAGGCCACGCCCCCTCCAAGGGTGTGAGGAACAAGCCTAAGCTACAAGGCCCCAACAAGCCCTTCTTGCCGGGAAGATAGACAAGGCCTCGGCAAGCTTTCCTTGTCGGGAAGGCAGACTAGGCCACTGGCAAGGGCACCAACTCGGCAAGCCCCCTTCACCCACCAGGTGTTCCGTCCTACCATAGTGCCACCGGCTACCACAGGACCAGCGCATCCCTCTTGCGCCATCACAACTCCTAGGTGTCGAAACACCTTGGTACGTGTCGATACCATCCTGATGCAGGACATGAGACTAACGAAGCATTTACTGCCCCTGACACCAAAGTAGATGGATAATAGTGAAGCCTATTCACTGTGCAGCTCGTGAACCCACTGTTGAGCATTGTTGGTGACCCCTTTGCCTATAAAACGAGGCCCAAGGCTCGGTTCTAAGGGGTTAGACACTTTGGGCATTGGCCAGTAGGCAATCACTATAGCAAGTAATCCTACAGCAAACACCTAATACAACACACAAAGCAGGAGTAGGGTCTTAGGCACTAAGCGGCCCGGACTTGGGTAAAAACGTCCACGGTGCTGATCGCCAACTCTGCTCTTGGCGCCACCCCTCTCCTGTCGAATGATCAAGGGATCCGTGGAGGTTCCTATAGGTGTCCTTCCTGACATCTTTGGCGCGCCAGGTAGGGGGTGGAAGGCCGCATTAATCTGATCTAGCCATCAGCGCACCAGCTTTTCTTCATCGCCATGGCTCCCAAAAAGAGGAGCGCTCCGGCGACCGACGCACCCGCACCCAGTGCTCCTACCCCGGCGCGGACGGGAGAGGGTGCGGGCACAGGACAAGGAGGCGGAGGTCGTGAACTTCCGCTGCATTTTGGAGAGTAAACCCGGGTGAGTGGTATAGTCTGCAGCCGCGACGACCATCCACACGCCGGTGCATCAAAGGATGCAGCTGTGCAGCCTACGGGCGGCGCGGCTACTTCAAAGCATGCGAGGGCGCCTTCCAAGACGCCAACGTGGACGCACACGCCGCGGCCTGGCATGGCGATTCGACACCCCCACGAAGAACTCCTGGACCTCGTTCCTAGGACACTCAGGGCCGACACGCACGCTCTGGAACTGGACGGGGCGGCGCACCATCGCGGGACCAAGGGGGCGCTCCTTCTAATGTAGTTAGAAGTAAGAGCCCCTCGCGGTCTTTGCATATATCGTCGCCACCCACACCCGCAGAAGCTTTAAAGCGAGATCAGCTTCTCTTGGACTTCCCTCCAATAGCGGGCAAGCTCGAGGAGTGGAGAGCCACCATCGAGAGCCTCATCGCCCTCGCCAATGGGGACGGGCCGCAGTAGGCAGGGACGTAGAAACGACCCTCGAGCAAGCACGCCCATGGCCATACTGAGAAGGTCGGGGCTGCCACCGCCATGATACATTCTCCCCCGCGGCGGCGGCAACAAGTTATCATCTCTGAAAATTCGACCGGGTCCTCCGACCCATGGACCCACCGCGACCAATGAGATGTTCTTCGCGAGCGGCGCAAGGAGGACACGCGTACTCTTATTGAGCGATGACGAGAAATGCACCGTCAATCAGACAGACGTGCTGGAGCCACTGCGCACGCGCCAGGGTCGGGGTATCCTCGCGACCTGCCTACACCCTGGAGTATTGAGGAAACTCCTACTACACGACCACCATCATCCGAGGAGGATGCTTGAGTACTTGGGTATGGGCACCACCCTTAGCTTGTTCCGAGCTTGGGAGAGGTTCCCTCTATTGTATCACCATCACTACCATCATTACTATCTATTTTAGTTTGATCCTTAGTTGTTTCATGATTTAGAGAAAAACATTCATATTGGCTTTACTTAGGATTTTTGCTTTGGCTTGCCAAAAATAAAGCTCTTACATAGACTGTCCTCTCGATTATGATGAATTATGATTTCCCTAATGACTTAGAACATAGTTTTTTCATTTTCAATAAAGTTTATGCTTCGTAATCCAAGAATTGTGAAAGGATTGTTACTTATTTATGAGAGGTTATATGACAAAATACTTGTTGCTATGTTAATATGTATGATCCTCTGATGCTTGTATTCTGTTTTATCGACACCTCTCTCTCAAATCATGTGGTCATTATTTTCAAGCTCGGTTTCGCTTGAGGACAAGCAAGGTCTAAGCTTGAGGGAGTTGGTACGCTCATTCTCTATCATGAATTACTACTGATATTTGTGTTGATCCTATCCATTATCCATTATTATCATACAATTCTTATGCCTTTTCTCTCTGAATATGCAAGGTACATCACTAAGAGGGAAATATCTGGAAACTGGAATTCTGGACTGGGAAAGCGATAAAAAGGCAAAAAATCAACTTGCTCCAAATGACCTGAAACTTTATGAAGATTTTTTGTGGAATATTTAAGAGGGGCCACTAGTTGGGCACAAGCCATCAAGGCACACCCCCTGACCGCGCCCTGATAGCTTGTTGGGCCCCAGCTGGCCTTCTGGTGACCATCTTATCCTATATGGTGTGTTTTACCCTAGAAAAAACCATAAGTGATCTTTCGGGATGAAGGGTTGCATATCGGCACTACAAGAAATATGTCAACTAACGACCTTATGGCAGTGACAATCTCATAAATGGTCCGAAGGGGTCCTAACCCCAAAAACTAACGACCAATTTAGTCGGAAAGGTCACAACTTCCTTATTTGGAATGGTCGTAAAGCTGACATCACCGGCCACTGCCTTATTTGTAGCTCGTAATGACCAATATGAATGGTCATTACTAATTAGTTCGAATGCAATATGAATGGTTACGCAGCCACCACAACAACCTTAGCTTACCTTGCATTTTTATTCACTTCTCATGCCTTAGAAAACACACACTAACTGGAGCGACCTACTACGGCAACAAAAGTCCTTACCCGGCAACGGAGCGAGAAATTCTTCTTGCTACTTCTCAATCAAACAGCGCCAAAAATTGACACGTTGATGGAGACTTGCTTGCGTTGGTTTTTCCCTTGAAAAGGAAAGGGTGATGCAGCAAAGGAGCAGTAAGTATTTCCCTCAGTTTGAGAACCAAGGTATCGATCCGGTAGGGGGGTTTTGTCAAGTCCAGAGTACGTGCGCAAACACAAACGAGCTTGCACCCAACGCTTCAAAGGGGTTGTCAATCCCTTCAAGATTGTTTGCAAAGTGAGATCAGAAGGCGGAAAGTGCAACGAAGTAAAAAGTGCAAGGCTGAAAATATGGTGTGGAGTAGACCCGGGGGCCATAGTGTTCACTAGAGGCTTCTCTCAAAATAGAAAATATCATGATCGGTGAACAAATTACTATCGAGCAATTGATAGAACCGCGCAAAGTCATGACGATATCTAAGGCAATGATCATACATATAGGCATCACGTCCGAGACAAGTAGACCGATACTTTCTGCGTCTACTACTATTACTCCACACATCGACCGCTATCCAGCATGCATCTAGTGTATTGAGTTCATGACGAACAGAGTAACGCTTTAAGCAAGATGACATGATGTAGAGGGATAATATCAAACCAATGACGAAAACCCCATCTTTTTACCCTTGATGGCAACAACATGATGCGTGCCTCGCTACCCCTTCTGTCACTGGGTGAGGTCACCGCACGGTATGAACCCAAAACCAAACACTTCTCCCATTGCAAGGAGCATAGATCTAGTTGGCCAGACAAAACCCACAACTCGAAGAGAATGACGAGGATATGAAATCATGCATAAGAGAGATCAGAAGAAACTCAAATAAGATTCATAGATAATCTGATCGTAAATCCACAATTCATCAGATCTCGACAAACACACCGCAAAAGAAGATTACATCGGATAGATCTCCATGAAGATCATGGAGAACTTTGTATTGAAGATCCAAGAGAGAGAAGAAGCCATCTAGTTACTAGCTATGGACCCGTAGGTCTATGGTGAACTACTCACGCATCATCGGAGAGGTCATGGTGTTGATGAAGAAGCCCTCCGTATCCGAATCCCCCCTCCAGTAGGGCACCAGAATGTGTCCGAGATGGGACCTTGCCGAGACAGAAGCTTGCGGCGGCGGAAAAGTACTTTCGATGATCTCCTGATTTTTTGTGGAATTTTTGGGGATATATAGGCGCAAAACCTAGGGCAAAGGGGCCTCAGGGAGCCAACAAGCGAGGGGGCCGCGGCCTCCCCCCTGGCCGCGCCATGAAGGCTTGTGGGGTCCCTTGTGGGACCCTTCGCTGATTCTCCGGCTCTCCGATCTTTTTCTGTTCCGGAAAAAAATACTTTTTGGCAGTTTCATTCCGTTTGGACTCTGTTCAAAATCCTCCTGTGGAAGGGGTCAAAACATGGAAAAACAGGAACTGGCTCTTGGCACTGATTTAGTAAGTTAGTCCCAAAAAATATATAAAAGGCATGCAAAACATCCAAAGTTTGACAAGATAATAGCATGAAACCATCAAAAATTATAGATACGTTGGAGACGTATCAAGCATCCCCAAGCTTAACTCCTGCTCGTCCTCGAGTAGGGAAGTGATAAACAATGAATTTTTGATGTGGAATGCTACCTAGCATAATTGTCCTTTGCACCTTATTTCACGTGACATGAATGTTCAGATCCGTAAGATTCGAAACAATAGTTTGCTATTGCCATGAAAACAATAATACTTCTAGCAAACTAGCAAGGTAATCATGAACTTTCAAAATAACAAGGCCAAGGAAAGTTATCCTACAAAATCATATAGTATGGCTATGCTCCGTCACCCTCACACAACTAATGTAAATCATGCACAACCCCCGTATTGGCCAAGTAATTGTTTTCGCACTCTTACTTTCTCAAACTTTTTATAACTATCACGCAATACATGAGCATGAGCCATGGATATAGCACTATAAGTGGAATAGAGTGCGGTGGTGGTTGTGAGACAAAAAGGAGGAGATGGTCACATTGACTCGGCGTATCAAAGGGCTATGGAGATGCCCATAGATAGATATCAATGTGAATGAGTAGGGATTGCCATACAAGAGATGCACTAGAGATATAAGTATGTGAAAGCTCAAAAGGAGAACTAGTGGGTGTGCATCCAACTTGCTTGCTCACGAAGACCTAGGGCAATTTTGAGGAAGCCCATCATTGGAATATACAAGCCAAGTATTATAATGAAGATTTCCTCTAGCATATGGTAGTGACAAAGCAAGAAGCACTCTATCATGAAGAACATGGTGCTATTATGAAGCACAAGTGTGGAAAAAGATAGTAGCATTGTCCCTTCTCTCTTTTTCTCTCTTTTCTTTTTTTCTTTTCATTTGGGCTCTTAGGCCTCTTTTTTCTCTCTTTTTTATTTTTATTTTTGGTCTCTTTGGCCTCTTTTTTTTTATTTCCTCACATGGGACAATGCTCTAACAATAATGATCATCACACTTTTATTTACTCACAGCTCAAAGCTCAAAATGATGATGACTCTATAGGAAATGGCTCCGGCAGTGTACCGGGATGTGCAACGATCTAGCATGGTGTACGATGTTGAAACATCTCGCTAGATATCTTGCGATCATGCAATGGCAATATGAGAGTGATGGCACAAGTCATGAGACGGAACGGTAGGATTTGCATAGCAATATATCTCGGAATGGCTATGAAAATGCCATAGTAGGTAGGTATGGTGGCTGTTTTGAGGAAGGCATGTGGTGGGTTTGTGCACCGGCGAGAATTGTGCGGCACTACAGAGGCTAGCAATGGTGGAAGGTGAAAGTGCATCTATACCAATGGACTCACATTACTCATGAAGAACTCACATACTTGTTGCGATTTTTTTATTAGTAATCAAAACAAAGTGCTAAACGCATACTCCTAGGGGCAGGCTTGGTAGGTGTTTAACCATCGCGCGATCCCGACCTCAACACAAAGGATGACAATCAATAGATCAATTATGATTCAACTTCCTAACATAGCGGTTCACCATACGTGCATGCTACAGGAATCACTAACTTCAACACAAGTATTTCTAGATTCACAACACCCTACTAACATCGCTCTTAATATTACCAAATCCACGTCTCAAAACTAATTGAGAGGAATCAAGACTTCTCTTTCTACTCAATGCACATGAAGATGGAGGTTTTTGCATCCACTTTGGGTACCTATCACCTTTGGGACTACTTTCATAGCATAAGCCAACTACCAAGTCACGCACCGTCGTGCTTTAAAATATATAAGTGAAGCACGTAGAGCAAAAGTATCTACCTCAAAAGATATAAGTGAAGCACTATGAGCATTCTAGCAAAATCATGATGAGTGCATGTCTCTCTCTCTCAAAAAGGTGTCCAGCAAGGATGATTGTGACAAAAAAAAGACTCCTAAGATACAAGACGCTCCAAGCAAAACACATATCATGTGGTGAATAAAAATATAGCTCCAAGTAATGTTACCGATGGATTGAAGACGAAAGAGGGGATGCCTTCCCGGGGCATCCCCAAGCTTAGGCTTTTTGGTGTTCTTGAATTTGGCTTGGGATGCCTTGGGCATCCCCAAGCTTGAGCTATTTCCACTCCTTATCTCTTTGTCCATGAGAACATCACCCAAAACTTGAAAACTTCACAACACAAAACTTAAACAGAAACTCGTGATAACATTAGCACAAGAAAACAAACTACCACTTCTTTTGGTACTGTAGCAAACTTGAATTCTATCTATATTGGTGTTGTGCTATTGTATTCTCACTTCTACATGTCTAGTACCCCCGATACTAACCATAATTTCATCAAAACAAGCAACCAACTCAACAAAAAACAGAATCTGTCAAAAATAGACCAGTCTGTAGCAATCTTTATACTTCGTATACTTCTGGTACCTCAAAAAATCTGAAAAATTACGACTGCCTGGTCAAAAGGCATATCAACCAGAAGCAAAAAGAATCAACTCAAAATCTCTTTCTGAATAAAAATGAAAAATCATCTCGTGAGCGAAAAGTTTCTGTCTTTTTCCAGCAGGATCAAACAACCATTACCAAGACTAATCATAAAGGTTTTGCTTGGCTCAAACACAAAAAGGAAACACAAAAAACACAATCACAACAGAATTATTATGGTGTGGACGCAACAAAACAGAAATAAAAAGATAAATTCATTGGGTTGCCTCCCAACAAGCGCTATTGTTTAACGTCCTTAGCTAGGCATAAAAGCGATAGAATCACGTATCGTCGTCTTTGGTGCTCAAACCATAAGTAGCGTGATCACTTATCATCTTTCTTGCTAGATGATTCACAACTATTTTTGGGAACAAAAACAGATTTGATGACCTTATTGTGGGCAAAGTTTGGAGTATTCTGCACAGCGGCAAAAGCGGAACCCAAGTTGGTTATAACATCCTCTAGTTTGCCAATCCTAGCAGAATCATGACCTAGTTTTTCGTTAACTGTGGGTTCCTTCTCCTTTAAATTTTTCAAAACCATTCCCACCTTGGTCCGTACTGAGTGATTTGATTGTGGACCTTTTTATCCAAATTCTCAATGAGTTCTATCGTAGCAACTTTATTTTCAATGACGTCCAGCCTACGTATCACATGTTCCAGAGTTAAGGTAGTTCCATTAACCATGAGTGGGGGTGAGCCTACCAAATTTATTACAGCTCCTTAAGAATCAGCGGTATGGCTACCCAAGAAATTTCCACCTACGATGGTGTCAAGAAAATACCTATTCCAAAGAGAAACACCCACATAAAAACTGCGAAGCAGGACGGTAGTGGATTGCTTATGAGTAGATCTACTCTGAGCATTGCAAATCCTATACCAAGCATCCTTTAAGTTTTCCTCCTCAATTTGTTTGAAATTGAGAACTTCGCTCTCGGGAATATCGTTCGAAGTGGTGGATCTAGCCATGAGGACAGGTAGACTATCCCACACAGACGAACAAAAAACAAGCGAGAGAAAAGGGCGAACGAAAAAAGGCAAACGAAAAAGGCAAATTGGTGAAGTGGAGGAGAGGAAAACGAGAGGCAACTGGCAAACAAAGTAAATGCAAGAGATGAGTTTGCGACACCTACTTGGATGAGTTCTTGACTTGATCTTCCTCCCCGGCAACGGCGCCAGAAATTCTTCTACTACGGCAAAAAAAGTCCTTTCCCGGCAATGGCGCCAGAAATCCTTCTTGCTACTTCTCAAACAACAGCGCCAAAAATTGACACATTGACGGAGACTTGCTTGCGTTCGTTTTTCCCTTGAAGAGGAAAGGGTGATGCAGCAAAGGAGCAGTAAGTATTTCCCTCAGTTTGAGAACCAAGGTATCGATCTAGTAGGAGGGTCTCGTTAAGTCCAGAGTACCTGCGCAAACACAAACGAGCTTGCACCCAACGCTTCAAAGGGGTTGTCAATCCCTTCAAGATTGTTTGCAAAGTGAGATCTGGAGGCGGAAAGTGCAACGAAGTAAAATGTGTAAGGCTGAAAATATGGTGTGGAGTAGACCCGGGGGCCATAGTGTTCACTAGAGGCTTCTCTCAAAATAGCAAATATCACGGTGGGTGAACAAATTATTGTCGAGCAATTGATAGAACCGCGCAAAGTCATGAAAGATATCTAAGGCAATGATCATACATATAGGCATCACGTCTGAGACAAGTAGACCGATACTTTGTGCATCTACTACTATTACTCCACACATCGACCGCTATACAGCATGCATCTAGTGTATTGAGTTCATGACGAACAGAGTAACGCTTTAAGCAAGATGACATGATGTAGAGGGATAATATCAAACCAGTGATGAAAACCCCATCTTTTTACCCTTGATGGCAACAACATGATGCGTGCCTCGCTACCCCTTCTGTCACTGGGTGAGGTCACCGCACAGTATGAACCCAAAACCAAGCACTTCTCCCATTGCAAGAATCATAGATCTAGTTGGCCAGACAAAACCCACAACTCAAAGAGAATTACAAGGATATGAAATCATGCATAAGAGAGATCAGAAGAAACTCAAATAAGATTCATAGATAATCTGATCATAAATCCACAATTCATCAGATCTCGGCAAACACACCGTAAAAGAAGATTACATCGGATAGATCTCCATGAATATCATGGAAAACTTTGTATTGAAGATCCAAGAGAGAGAAGAAGCCATCTAGTTACTAGCTATGGACCCGTAGGTCTATGGTGAACTACTCACGCATCATCGGAGAGGTCATGGTGTTGATGAAGAAGCCCTTCGTATCTGAATCCCCCCTCCGACAGGGCACCAGAACGTGCCCCAGATGGGATCTTGCGAAGACAGAAGTTTGCGGCGGCGAAAAAGTACTTTCGATGATCCCCTGATTTTTTGGGGATATATAGGCGCAAAACCTAGGTCAAAGGGGCCTCAGTGAGCCCACAAGCCAGGGGGGCGCGGCCTCCCCCCTGGCCGCGCCATGAGGGCTTGTGTGGTCCATGGTGGGCCCCTGCCGTGATTCTCAGGCTCTCCGATCTTTTTTTGTTCCGGAAAAAATCTTTTTGGCAGTTTCATTCCATTTGGACTCCGTTCAAAATCCTCCTCTGAAAGGGGTCAAAAACATGGAAAAAACACGAACTGGCTCGTGGCACTGAGTTAATAAGTTAGTCCCAAAAAGTATATAAAAGGCATGCAAAACATCCAAAGTTTGACAAGATAATATCATGAAACCATCAAAAATTATAGATACGTTGGAGACGTATCAGGACCCACACTGACCTGCGGGAACCATAGCCTGCTTAATTCGCACCCACATGCAGAAAGATGCACATGGGGGACTCGAACCCACAACCACTGGGCTAGCGCGCTTGTTTGCTACCACTGGGCTAGAGACGATTTGTTGGTTGTGTACCAGAATTATTTTGTATATTATATAAAATGGTAGCTCTCTCGTATCATTGACAAGTGGGACCGACGGGGACAGGGGCGGCGACCGACGGGGACGAGCCAAGACTTAGGGAATTTCGGACAGGGACGAGCTTCCGACAAATCAGATCTGGTGGCGCAGTGACCGACAGGGACGGGGGCGGTGACCAACGATGGTGGTGGTGACGCCACGACCACCTCACCCATCGGCAGTGGTGGTGGTGTCGTCGACACGGCCACCTCGCCCACGCCTTGGCCATGACGACCTCGCCGAGACCTCACCCGGCCAGTGGAGGTAGCGGTGTTGTGCTGCTTGCCTGTCACACCCCAAAATTTAAATAATATTTTTCAGAAAATAAATTTTTGCCTAGAATAAATTCTTTGAGGAAATGAATTGCATCATGGGTCTTTTCAAAGCCTCTTTTCAAATTCAAGTGGCTTTCAAAATTCTTTCATGCTTGAGCCCTTACTTGAGACCATTTGAATTATTTATTTACTTAGAAGGGAATATTATTTTGGCTATGTCCATTTGATATTTGAATTTCTGGATTTTTAATTAATCTTCGGAACACTTCTTTTCCTTTATAAAGATATTTTTCTCTAGGTAGATATTTTTGATAATTTATATTGGAATCTGAATACTTGCATAAAAACATTTCTTTTCTTCTTGTAAATCCTTGGGATATTTATTTCTAATCTGTTTACCAGATTTCTTCTAATCAAAACTGAATTGCATTTTATTTATAGGGTTGTTTTGCACTACAACCTTGTGACAACTTCTTCTAAAAATTCTATAAAAATTTGTAGGTGACCACTGATGTTTCTAGGTCACATTTATGCAAAAACCTACTCAAGTATTTTGAATGCTTTAAGCACAATAACTGCTTTTCTAAAATGGTCCAGAATTGAGTTTGTACTACAACCCCTAGAAATATTCTTTCATAAATTCCATAAAAGTTTGGGGATGTCAAGTATAGTATAAGATTCACTTTTATGCAAAAACCTCACTATGTGCTTTGTAAAATTTTAGCAGTACAACCATTTTTTGTTCTGGTCTAGTTGGGTGCTTTACACTGGAACCCTAATTTTCCTTGCTCTGATTGCTTTGAAATTTTTCATGCTTGTGTGGCACCCTACCAAAACCTTAACCCCAGGATTTGAGCCCCATTGGATGAAAGTAGATGCATGTGATAACAACTCCAAGTTTCTATCCAGAATTGTGTTTCTCAAAATATTGCATTGACTAGTTTTGACTTTTGCCAAACTAACCCTACCACCATTACTAGCACTTAGAGAGACCCTGATGTGTAAAGTTTGGAGGGCATCAAAGATCATTGGGAGCCCCTCGCATTTCATCAAATACCTTGGAGCATGATCAGATTTGTCATGAGTTTATGTTTGCATTGTGGAGTTGCCCCTCCACTCAAGCCAGCATGTCCATTAGCTTTACCTTAGACCCTAGCCTAACCCTGTTAAATTAGAGCAAAAGTAGAGCCCAGTGGTGATACTTGGCATTTCGTCGAGCACGTGTTGTGCGTGCTTTGGACGTGGCCAGAGCGCACGTTTTGCATGCGCTGCTGCCGAGCCGCCACGTCCCCTTGCCCCTTGCCCTTTGGCCAGCTGCAAGGACCGCATCAACCCTCTCTCCCCGACAGCCAATCGTCGCCCATGTGCGAGCAGAGCAACGACAGCGCGATCGCCATCGTCTCTCCTCGACCTCGAGCTCCGCAGCGGCCCCAACCGGCAAAAATGGATGCGACACTCCTTCCCGAGCATGTGCATAGCCGGAGCATGGCGGGAGATGCCCTGTGCCACCGGTGAGCCTCGTCGGAGTGTCGCCGTCCCGTGTCCAGTGCGTGCGCGGGAGGTGGGGGAAGAACCCGACAGGTGGCCCCCACATGTCGGTGAGCCACCCATAGTCCCGAGTGGCGCAAAACCCCCCTAGTGCATTTTCTATTTAGTAAAACGTATTTCTTGGCAACTATATTAGCGAAGGCGCTTCCCCTGTTAGAAAGTGTATTGCTCCTGAAGCGTTTTCTTTTATTTTTGTTTTAAAACACAGATTTGACTAGTAGGTTTGACTGACTATAAGTTTTTTTAGGAAACTCCAAATCAATTAATTCTTTTTCCTACTGGTTTAGAATTTCATCTAGTTTATTTTAAGATTTATTTAAAAATTATTTAAACAACTTTTGTGTGCTGTTTTGAATATGTGTGTTAATTCAAATAATTTCAAACTAGGATTTTGAAGAATGGATACCTACTTCAAGATGATGGGGTACATCACTCTCCTCAAACGCCTAACGCAAGCATCTTGAACCCATATTTGCATGAGTTATGTGATGATTGTGGTGGTACTTATATCGCTTGAATTGAGGTTATGTTAATATTAGCATCACATGAAATAATGTTTTGCCTATTCATGCATGCTACTCACATTATAATAATGGTGAAATATGGTGATGGCATGTGCTGGTCATGAGAGGTCGTGGAATAACCTAGTCAGGCGGAACGTGATTGGCTATGGCCTGGTCATGACGTGTGCAAGATGATGCCGGTAAAACTTGGTTAACTCCAGTATCGACCTAGATCGAGTCTTGTCCGTGTCATACTTCTATAACGTGCTACCATAGTTTCCTGGATAATGGATTCGGTAAAGTCAGTTGTATACCTATTATCAGTCACACATCAAGTAGAGGGGGCGGTATGAAGGTATCCATGGCCCTGGAATAAATCTAGTCATCCGGTCAGAGGCATGGGTGTTTCTGGTCTCGGACCGGAAGGTAATGGCCCTTCCCAGTGAGCGCACGGTATAAGTTTTTGATCCCATGCTAGTTGAGGTCGGATCCTCCCCATCTTATGGTTTTGCCTTGGCAGCGTAGTCCAGGTGAAGCCAGGCTTCCCGGAGGAAAATCGGTGTGTGCTGATTCTGGGTGTCCACTTCTAAAATGCCATACACGGGATTAGTCATATTGACTATTGAGAACCGTGGGCTATGGGTAAAGAGTACACCCTCTGCACAGTCAAAACTATTCGAGTAGCCGTGTCTTCGGTCAAGGACGTTGTTTGACAAGTCAAGTGTCGGTCCTAGAGTCGGTCTTTGGAGTATAAACGGTGATAATAATAATGGTTGTGGTAAATCATATGATGATGTTGTGAATGATCATATTATGATTATTACTCTGGACTAAACCCTATGATTATGTTGTTGGATATCCCTGGGACGGTTGTACCTCCTCGATATTCAATTTTTTTCATTTCTTATAAGCCCTTTATGTGGTGTCGCTCAGACTCCCGACTGTGGCATGTTTACTGTTTCTTATAAGCCCTTTATGTGGTGTCGCTCAGACGCCCGACTGTGGCATGTTTACTGTTTCTTATAAGCCCTTTATGTGGTGTCGCTCAGACGCCCGACTGTGGCACGCATATTATTACTTATTCAGTATTACCTTCCTTGCTTGTTTATAAAACCTGGGTGGAAACATAGCATATCTTTATGAATGCATCCTTGAATTAAACTTTGAAGACTTGATATATTTGTTAGTGGAATTTGCATGCATCTCACCTGCTTAACGTGTTTGTTTACCACTAGGACTCATCCGGAAATTCTGGATGCAACCCCACATAGGTAACTATGTTGCCTCACAGCCCAGCATAGAGTAGCTCTGGTTTGCCCATCCCTTGCCCTTTTGGTGGTCACCAAGGGTGTTAACCCATCAGCGGGTGGAATAATTCCACACGCAGGTTGATGGAAAATTTTCAGATTTTCCTTTGGTACTTTATTGTTGTCAGACCAAAGGGGACATGTTATCCAAGACTCGTTCTAGGAGAAGTGATAATTGTTTTCCCCGACCGAGAGTATTTTCTTAGGAACCCCTTGCTTGTATCCCATTGCCCGTCCTCGGAGTGTATGTTAGTCTAGTGGTATGTTTTCCTGATACCACGTGAATAGTGGTGTATCATTTGATTGCATTGTGTGCACTTGCATATGAGTGATTGTGTGCCATGTGATTTTTCTTGTTTGCCCGTGCATTTGGCCGACCATACTCCGTGTTTCCATGAGTAAATTATTATTTTTCCCTAAGAAAATCTCGGGAGGAGATTTATTTTTAAGGGGGTAGTTCTGTCACACCCCAAAATTTTAATAATATTTTTCTGAAAATAAAATTTTGCCTAGAATAATTTTTTTGAGGAAATGAATTGCATCATGGCTCTTTTCAAAGCCTCTTTTCAAAAACTTCCTATTCGGCCTTTCAAAATTCTTTCATGCTTGAGCCCTTACTTGAGACCATTTGAATTAATTATTTACTTAGAAGGGAATATTATTTTGGCTATGTCCATTTGATATTTGAATTTCTAGATTTTTAATTAATCTTGGGAACACTTCTTTTCCTTTATAAAGATATTTTTTCCTAGGTAGTTATTTTTGATAATTTATATTGGAATATGAATACTTGCATAAAACATTTCTTTTCTTCTCGTAAATCCTTGTGATATTTATTTCTAATCTTTTTACGAAATTTCTTCTAATCAAAACTGAATTAACATTTTCTTTATAGGGTTGTTTTGCACTGCAACCTTGTGACAACTTCTTCAAAAATTCTATAAAAAATTGAAGGTGACCAGTGATGTTTCTAGGTCACATTTATGCAAAAACCCTACTCAAGTATTTTGAATGCTTTAAGCACAATAACTGCTTTTCTAAACAGGTCTAGAATTGAGTTTGTACTACAACCCCTAGAAATATTCTCTCATAAATTCCATAAAATTTTGGGGATGTCAAGTATAGCATAAGATTCACTTTTATGCAAAAACCTCGCTATGTGCTTTGTAAAATTTTAGCGGTACAACCATTTTTCTGTTCTGGTCTAGTTTGGTGCTTTACACTGCAACCCTAATTTTTCTTGCTGTGGTTGCTTTGAAATTTTGCATGCTTGTGTGGCACCCTACCAAAACCTTAACCCCCGAATTTGAGCCCCATTGGATGAAAGTAGATGCATGTGATAACAGCTCCATGTTTCTGTCCAGAATTGTGTTTCTCAAAATATTGCATTAACTAGTTTTGAGTTTTGCCAAACTAACCCTACCACCATTGCTAGCACTTAGAGAGACCCTGATATGGAAAGTTTGGTGAGTATCAAAGATCATTGGGAGCCCCTCGCATTTCATCAAACACCTTGGAGCATGACCAGATTTGGCATGAGTTTATGTTTGCATTGTGGAGTTGCCCCTCCACTCAAGCCAGCATGTCCATTTGCTTTACCTTAGACCCAAGCATAACCCTGTTAAATTGGAGCAAAAGTAGAGCCCAATGGTGATGCTTGGCATTTCGTCGAGCAGGTGTCGTGCGTGCTCTGGACGTGGCTAGAGCGCACATTTTGCACGCGCTGCTGCCGAGCCACCGCGTCCCCGTGCCCCTTACCCTTTTGCCAGCTGGAAGGACCACGTCAACCCTCTCTCCCCAACAGCCAGTCGTCGCCCCTATGCGAGCATAGCAACGGCAGCACGATCGTCGTCCTCTCCCCTCTGCTGCTGCCATGGCCGGCGCCGCTCGAGCCCTCTCCGTGCTCCACCTGTCCCTTAACCCCTCCCGCTCGTCGTTTGCGGCTGCCCCGCTGCCCAGCTGCCACCCCTGTTGCGCCAGGATGCCATATCCCCGACGAGCTTATCCGAAGGTCGCCGTAGAACCGACTCTAGCTGGCTATAAAAGGAACCCCCGAAGCCTTCGAGCTCCTCAGCGACCTACCGAGACCAGTAGCTCCCTGCTGCGGCAACAAAAGTCCTTCCCTGGCGCGTAGGAATTCTTCTTGTTACTTCTCTGGTTTGCGTCGGTTTCCCCTTGAAGAGGAAAGGGTGATGCAGCACTGGAGCAGTAAGTATTTCCCTCAGTTTGAGAACCAAGGTATCGATCCAGAAGGAGGGCCTCGTCAAGTCCAAAGTACCTGCGCAAACACAAACAAGCTTGCACCCTGGGGGCCATAGTGTTCACTAGAGGCTTCTCTCATAATAGCAAATATCACGGTGGGTGAACAAATTACTATCGAGCAATTGATAGAACCGCGCAAAGTCATGAGGATATCTAAGGCAATGATCTAGCATATAGGCATCACGTCCGAGACAAGTAGACCGATACTTTCTGCATCAACTACTATTACTCCACACATCGACCAGTATCCAGCATGCATCTAGTGTATTGAGTTCATGACGAACAGAGTAACGCTTTAAGCAAGATGACATGATGTAGAGGGATAATCTCAAACCAATGATGAAAATCCCATCTTTTTGCCCTTGATGGCAACAACACGATATGTGCCTCGCTACCCCTTCTGTCACTGGGTAAGGTCACCGCATGGTATGAACCCAAAACCAATCACTTCTCCCATTGCAAGAATCATAGATTTAGTTGGCCAAGAAAAACCCAGAACTCGAAGAGAATTACAAGGATATGAAATCATGCATAAGAGAGATCAGAAGAAACTCAAATAAGATTCATAGATAATCTGATCAGAAATGCACAATTCATCGGATCTCGACAAACACACCGCAAAAGAAGATTACATCGGATAGATCTTCATGAAGATCATGGAGAACTTTGTATAGAAGATCCAAGAGAGAGAAGAAGCCATCTAGTTACTAGCTATGGACTCGTAGGTTTATGGTGAACTACTCACGCATCATCGGAGAGATCATGGTGTTGATGAAGAAGCCCTCCGTGTCCGAATCCCCCCTCCGGCAGGGCACCAGGACGTGCCCTAGATGGGATCTTGCGGAGACAGAAGCTTGCGGCGGCGATAAAGTAATTGCGATCGTCTCTTAATTTTTTTGGGAATATTTGGGAATATATAGGTGCAAGATCTAGGTCAAGGGACCTCCAGGGGGCCCACAAGCCTGGATGGCGTCCCCCTGGCCGCGGGGTGGGGCCTTGTGGGGACCCTGGGGCTCTTCTGGCTTGGCTCCCAAGTTCTCCGATCTTCTTCCGTTCCAGAAAAAATCTTTTCGGGGATTTTCTTCCGTTTGGACACCGTTTCAAAATCTCCTGTGAAAGGGGTCAAAACATGGAAAAAACAGGAACTGCCACTTGGCACTGAGTTAATAAGTTAGTCCCAGAAAATAAATAAAAGGCATGCAAAACATCCAAAGTTTGACAAGATAATAGCATGAAACCATCAAAAATTATAGATACGTTCAAAACGTATCAATCATCCCCAAGCTTAACTCCTGCTCGTCCTCAAGTAGGGAAGTGATAAAGAATGAATTTTTGATGTGGAATGCTACTTAGCATAGTTGTCCTTTGCAACTTCTTTCACGAGGCACGAACGTTCAGATCCGTAAGATACACAATAGTTTTCTATTGACATAAAAACAATAATACTTCAAGCAAACTAGCAAGGTAATCATGAACTTTCAAAATAACAAGGCCAAATAAAGTTATCCCTACAAAATCATATAGTCTGGCTATGCTCCATCATCCTCACACAACTAATGTAAATCATGCACAATGCCAGAATTGGCCAAGTAATTGTTTTCGCACTCTTACTTTCTCAAACTTTTTATAACTATCACGCAATACATGAGCGCGGGCCATGGATATAGCACTATAGGTGGAATAGAGTGTGGTGGTGGTTGTGAGACAAAAAGGAGGAGATGGTCACACTGACTCAGCGTATCAATAGGCTATGAAGATGCCCATTAATAGATATCAATGTGAATGAGTAGGGATTGCCATACAAGAGATGCACTAGAGTTATAAGTATGTGAAAGCTCAAGAGGAAAACTAGTGGGTGTGCATCCAACTTGCTTGCTCACGAAGACCTAGGGCAATTTTGAGGAAGCCCATCATTGGAATATACAAGCCAAGTTAGAAAACGAAGATTCCCACTAGCATATGGTAGTAACAAAGCAAGAAGCTCTCAATCATGAAGAACATGGTGCTAACATCAAGCACAAGTGTGGAAAACGATAGTAGCATTGTCCCTTCTCTCTTTTTCTCTCATTTCTTTTTTTTATTTGGGCTCTTAGGCCTCTTTTTTCTTTTCTCTCCTTTTTTTGTTTTTTGGGCTCTTTGGCCTCTTTTTTTATTTTTTTTATTTCCTAACGTGGGACAATGCTCTAATAATGATGATCATCACACTTTTTATTTACTCAAAGCTCAAAGATCACAATGATGATGACTCCATAGGAAATGCCTCCAACAGTGTACCGAGATGTGCAACGATCTAGTATGATCATGCAATGGCAATATGAGAGTGACGGCAGAAGTCATGAGACGGAACGGTGGGAGTTGCATGGCAATATATCTCGTAATGGCTATGAAAATGCCATAGTAGGTAGGTATGGTGGCTGTTTTGAGGAAGGAATTTGGTGGGTTTGTGCGCAGGCGAGAATTGCGCGGCACTAGAGAGGCTATCATTGGTGGAAGGTGAAAGAGCATCTATACCATGGGCTCACATTAGTCATGAAGAACTCATATACTTATTGCAAAAGTTTTTATTAGTAATCGAAACAAAGTGCTAAACGCATAATCTGAGGGGAAGGGTTGGTAGGTGTAAACCATCGCGCGATCCCGACCTCAACACAAAGGATGACAATCAATATATCAATTATGCTCCGACTTCCTAACATAGCGGTTCACCATACGTGCATGCTACGGGAATCACTAACTCCAACACAAGTATCTCTAGATTCACAACACCCTACTAACATAACTCTCAATATTACCGAATCCACGTCTCAAAACTAATTGAGAGGAATCAAAACTTCTTTATCTACTAAATGCACATGAAGATGGAGGTTTTTGCATCCTCTTTGGGTACCTAGCTCATTTGGGACTACTTTCATAGCATAAGCCAACTACCAAATCACGCACTGCCGTGCTCTAAAGATATATGTGAAGCACAAGAGCAAAAAGTATCTAGCTCAAAAGATATAAGTGAAGCACTAGAGCAAAAGTATCTAGCTCAAAAGATATAAGTGAAGCACTATGAGCATTCTAGAAAAATCACGATGAGTGCATGTCTCTCTCTCTCAAAAAGGTGTGCAGCAAGGATGATTTTGACACAACAAAAAGAAAAGACTCCTAAGATACAAGACGCTCCAAGCAAAACACATATCATGTGGTGAATAAGAATATAGCTCCAAGTAATGTTACCGATGGATTGGAGATGAAAGAGGGGATGCCTTCCCGAGGCATCCCCAAGCTTAGGCTTTTTTGGTGTCCTTGAATTTGGCTTGGGATGCCTTGGGAATCCTCAAGCTTGAGCTCTTTCCACTCCTTATCTCTTTGTCCATGAGAACGTCACCCAAAACTTGAAAACTTCACAACACAAAACTTAAACAGAAACTTGTGATTACATTAGTACAAGAAAACAAACTACCACTTCTTTTGGTACTGTAGCAAACTTGAATTCCATCTATATTGATGATGGGCTACTGTATTCTCACTTTTCCATGGCTAGTACCCCCCCCCCCGATACTAACCACAGTTTCATCAAAACAAGCAACCAACTCAACAAAAACAGAATCTGTCAAAAACAGACCAGTCTGTAGCAATCTGTATACTTCGTATACTTCTGGTACCTCAAAATATCGGAACAATTACGATGGTCTGCGGAAAAAGCATATCAATCAGCAGCAGAAATAATCAACTCAAAATCTCTTTCTGAATAAAAATGAAAAATCATCTCGTGAGCGAAAAGTTTCTGTCTTTTTCCAGCAGGATCAAACAACCATTACCAAGACTAGTCATAAAGGTTTTGCTTGGCTCAAACACAAAAAACACAATCACAACAGAATTATGAAAGTGTGGACGCAACAAAATAGAAAGAAAAAGATAAATTCATTGGGTTGCCTCCCAACAAGCGCTACTGTTTAACGCCCTTAGCTAGGCATAGGAGCGATAGAATCACATATCGTCGTCTTTGGTGTTCAAACCATAAGTAGCCCTCATCATGGATTCATAAGGCAATCTTATTTTCTTTCTAGGAAATTGTTCCATGCCCTTCCTTAAAGGAAATTGAAATCTAATATTCCCTTCCTTCATATCGATGATAGCACCAATAGTCCTTAGGAAAGGTCTACCAAGAATAATAGGGCATGTAGGATTGCAATCAATGTCAAGCACAATGAAATTCATGGGTACATAGTTCCTATTTGCAATAATAAGAACATCATTGATCATTTGCATGAGTTTCTTGATAGTAGAATCAGCAAGATGCAAATTAAGAGAACACTCTTCAATCTCATTAAAACCCAGAATATCACATAAAGACTTTGGAATTGCAGAAACACTAGCACCCAAATCACACAAAGCATTGCACTCATAGTTTTTTATTTTGATTTTGATGGTAGGTTCCCACTCATCATGAAGCTTTCTAGAGATAGAGACTCCCAATTCAAGTTTCTCTTCAAGAGCTTTTATCATAGCTTCGACGATATGATCGGTAAAGGCTTTGTTTTGGCTATAAGCGTGTGGAGAGTTCAACATGGATTGCATCAAAGAAATGCATTCAATCAAGGAGCAACTATCATAATTGAATTCCTTGAAATCTACGGTAGTAATTTCATTACTACTCAAAGTTATAACGTCATCTACTCCACTTTTAATGCTTTTAGCATCAAGATAGATGGACTCCGAATCCTTGGGGCACTTTTCAACCAAAGTGGATTCATATCCAGCCCCATAATCATTAGGTTTGACACAAGAAAACAAAGATTCAATGGGAGTCACACCAAGCACTTTAAGATCTTTGTGATTCTCATCACGAGAACACGCCTTTTTAAGCCATTCATGTTTAGCACGAATTTGGGCGGTTCTTTCTTGGCTCTCAATCATGGAAACACGCATAGCTTTAAAAGTTTCATCCATGTTGATTTTGGGAGGAGCACCTCTAACTTTCAAAGCATCAACATCACAAGAAATCCTATCAACGCTCTTAGCCAAATCGTCAATTATGAGTAGTTTTTCCTCTATGGACGCATTGAAAATCTTTTGAGAGTTGATGAACTCTTTGATATTACTCTCTAGATAAGAGGGCAATCTATTGTCATTTCCATGGGTATTGTTGTAGGAGTTGCCAAAATTATTAGAGGAGTTACTAGGAAAAGGCCTAGGAACATAGTTTCCTCTAAAAGCGTTGTTGTTGCCAAAGTTATTCCTACCAACAAAATTAACATCCAAGCTAGCGTTGCTACTCTCAGTCAAAGAAGACAAAGGCATATCATTAGGATCTAAAGGAGCACTTCTACTAGCAACCAAATTCATTAACTTATCCATCTTAGCACTCAACGGGTTAATTTCTTCTATAGCATGTACCTTCTTACTAGTAGGTGACCTTTCAGTGTGCCATTGAGAGTAGTTCGTCATGATGTTGTCTAAGAGCTTTGTGGCTTATCCTAACGTGATTTCCATGAACGTTCCACCTGAGGCGGAGTCCAAGATATTTCTAGAAGCGAAATTCAAGCCAGCGTAAAAGATTTGAATAATCATCCAAAGACTCAAGCCATGAGCGGGACAATTTCTAATCATTAATTTCATTCTCTCCCAAGCTTGTGCAATATGTTCATGATCAAGTTGCTTGAAATTCATGATATCATTACGGAGTGAGATGATCTTAGCCGGCAGAAAATACTTGGATATATAAGCATCTTTGCACTTATCCCAAGGAACAATACTATTTTTGGGCAAAGAAGAAAACCAAGTTTTTGTGCGATCTCGCAACGAGAAAGGAAAAAAGCTTCAATTTAATCACGTAATTATCCACATCTTTTTTCTTTTGCATATCGCAAATCTCAATGAAAGTATTGATATGGGATGCGGCATCTTCACTAGGAAGGCCAGAGAATTGCTCTTTCTAACAAGATTCAGCAAAGCGACATTGATTTCGTATGACTCCGCACTAGTGGCGGGAGCAATCGGAGTACTAATAAAATCATTATTATTAGTATTCGAGAAGTCACAAAGCTTGGTGTTTTCGTTCATGGTGACTTCAGCAAGCAAGAAAGCACACAAGCAAACAAAGAGCAAGCGAGAAAAAGGGCGAACGAAAAGGCGAACGAAAAAGGCAAATTGGTGAAGTGAGGAGAGGAAAACGAGAGGCAACTGGCAAACAAAGTAAATGCAAGAGATGAGTTTGCGACACCTACTTGGATGAGTTCTTGACTTGATCTTCCTCCCCGGCAACGGCGCCAGAAATTCTTCTGCTGCGGCAACAAAAGTCCTTCCTGGCGCGTAGGAATTCTTCTTGTTACTTCTCTGGTTTGCGTCGGTTTTTCCCTTGAAGAGGAAAGGGTAATGCAACACAGGAGCAGTATGTATTTCCCTCAGTTTGAGAACCAAGGTATCGATCCAGAAGGAGGGCGTCGTCAAGTCCAAAGTACGTGCGCAAAGAAAAACAACATTGCACCCAACGCTTCAAAGGGGTTGTCAATCCCTTCAAGATTGTTTGCAAAGTGAGATCTGAAGGCGGAAAGTGCAACGAAGTAAAAAGTGTAAGGCTGAAAATATGGTGTGGAGTAGACCCTCGGGGCCATAGTGTTCACTAGAGGCTTCTCTCATAATAGCAAATATCACGGTGGGTGAACAAATTACTGTCGAGCAATTGATAGAACCGCGCAAAGTCATGACGATATCTAAGGCAATGATCATACATATAGGCATCACGTCCGAGACAAGTAGACCGATACTTTCTGCATCTACTACTATTACTCCACACATCGACCGCTATCCAGCATGCATCTAGTGTATTGAGTTCATGACGAACAGAGTAACGCTTTAAGCAAGATGACATGATGTAGAGGGATAATCTCAAACCAATGATGAAAACCCCATCTTTTTACCCTTGATGGCAACAACACGATACGTGCCTTGCTACCCCTTCTGTCAATGGGTGAGGTCACCACACGGTATGAACCCAAAACCAAGCACTTCTCCTATTGCAAGAATCATAGATCTAGTTGGCCAAACAAAACCCACAACTCGAAGAGAATTACAAGGATATGAAATCATGCATAAGAGAGATCAGAAGAAACTCAAATAAGATTCATAGATAATCTGATCATAAATACACAATTCATCGGATCTCGACAAACACACCGCAAAAGAAGATTACATCGGATAGATCTCCATGAAGATCATGGAGAACTTTGTATTGAAGATCCAAGAGAGAGAAGAAGCCATCTAGTTACTAGTTATGGACTCGTAGGTCTATCGTGAACTACTCACGCATCATCGGAGAGATCATGGTGTTGATGAAGAAGCCCTCCGTGTCCGAATCCCCCCTCCGGCAGGGCACCAGGATGTGCCCCAGATGGGATCTTGCTAAGACAAAAGCTTGCGGCGGCGGAAAAGTAATTGCGATCGTCTCTTGAATTTTTTTGGGAATATTTGGGAATATATAGGCGCAAGATCTAGGTCAGGGGACCTCTAGGGGGGCCACAAGCCTGGATGGCGTGGCCCCCCTGGCCGTGGGGTGGGGGCTTGTGGGCCCCTAGGGCTCTTCTAGCTTGGCTCCCAAGTTCTCCCATCTTGTTCCGTTCCAGAAAAAATCTTTTCAAGGATTTTCTTCCGTTTGGACTCCGATTCAAAATCTCCTCTGAAAGGGGTCAAAAACAAGGAAAAAACAGGAACTGGCACTTGGCACTGAGTTAATAAGCTAGTCCCCGAAAATATATAAAAGGCATGCAAAACATCCAAAGTTTGACAAGATAATAGCATGAAACCATCAAAAATTATAGATACGTTGGAGACGTATCACTCCCCTCCCCATCACCCAATTTAGCCCGAGCAGCCGTGGTGCACCTCTGTGGCATCAGCGCCGCCGTTGAACCCCCTGCTCGATTCCGGCAGCTCCGAGTCCCTCTCCTCCTCCCAGTAACCATGCTAGCCTATACAGACCCCAAGGAGCCCATTCCCACCGTCGAGCTGAGTCGAGAGCCTCCTCAGACCGAAGAAGCGAGAAGGCAGAAGCTCCATCCGCCATTGTTGAGGTGCCGCTCGGCCTCGAGCTCCGTAGCGGCCCCAACCGACAAAAATGGATGCGGCACTCCTTCCCGAGCATGTGCATAGCCAGAGCATGGCGGGAGATGCCCTGTGCCGCTGGTGAGCGTCGTCGGAGTGTCGTCGTCCCGTGTCCAGTGCGTGCGCGGGAGGTGGGGAAGAAGCCGACAGGTGGCCCCCACCTGTCGGTGAGCCAGCCACAGTCCCGGGTGGCGCAAAACCCCCCTGGTGGATTTTCTATTTAGTAAAACGTATTTCCTGGCAGCTATCTCAGCAAAGGCGCTTCCCCTGTTAGAAAGAGTATTACTCCCGAAGCGTTTCCTTTTATTTTTGTTTTAAAAAACAAATTTGACCAGTAGGTTTGACTGGCTATAACGTTTTATAGGAAACTCCAAATCAATTGATTCTTTTTCCTACTGGTTTAGAATTTTATCTAGTTTATTTTAAGATTTATTTCAAAATTATTAAATCAACTTTTGTGTGCTGTTTTGAATGTGTGTGTTAATTCAAATAATTACAAACTAGAATTTTGAAGAATGGATACTGATGACCCACAAGTATAGGGGATCAATCATAGTCCTTTCGATAAGTAAGAGTGTCGAACCCAACAAGGAGGAGAAGGATCTGATAAATGGTTTTCAGCAAGGTAATAACTACAAGCATTGAAAGTAGCGGTAACCAGTGATGTTGTAGTGAGGTGAAACGTAGCAAGCAAAAAGTAAGAAGTAACAAGTAGTAGCAATGGTGCAGCAAGTGGCCCAATCCCTTTTGTAGCAAGGGACGAACCTGAACAAAGTCTTATCGGAGGAAAAACGCTCCCGAGGACACACGGGAATTTCTGTCATGCTAGTTTCATCATGTTCATATGATTCGCGTTCGTTACTTTGATAGTTTGATATGTGGGTGGACGGCGCTTGGGTACTGACCTTACTTGGACAAGCATCCCACTTATGATTAACCCCTCTCGCAAGCATCTGCAACTACGAAAGAAGAATTAAGACAACGTCTAACCATAGCATTAAACTAGTGGATCCAAATCAGCCCCTTACGAAGCAACGCATAGACTGGGGTTTAAGCTTCTGTCACTCCAGCAACCCATCATCTACTTACTGTTGGAAATATGCCCTAGAGGCAATAATAAAATGGTTATTATCATATTTCCTTGTTCATGATAATCATCTATTGTTCAAGCTATAATTGTATTAACAGGAAACAGTAATACATGTGTGAATAAATAGATCACAATGTGTCCCTAGCAAGCCTCTAGTTGGCTAGCTCGTTAGTCAATAGATGATAATCGTTTCGTGATCATGGGCATTAGATGTCATTGATAACGGGATCACATCATTGGGAGAATGATGTGATGGACAAGACCCAATCCTAAGCCTAGCACTAGATCGTATTGTTCGTATGCTAATGCTTTTCTAATGTCAAGTATCTTTTCCTTAGACCGTGAGATTGTGCAACTCCCGGATGCCGTAGGAGTGCTTTGGGTGTATCAAACGTCACAACGTAACTGGGTGACTATAAAGGTGCACTACGGGTACCTCCGAAAGTGTCTGTTGGGTTGGTACGAATCGAGATCGGGATTTGTCACTCCGTGTGATGGAGAGGTATCTCTGGGCCCACTCGGTAGAACATCATCATGAGCTCAATGTGACTAAGGAGTTAGTCACACGATGACGTGCTATGGAACGAGTAAAGAGACTTACCGGTAACGAGATTGAACAAGGTATAGGTATACCGACGATCGAATCTCGGGCAAGTTCAATACCGACAGACAAAGGGAATCGTATACGGGATTGATTGAATCCTTGACATCGTGGTTCATCCGATGAGATCATCGTGGAGCTAGTGGGAGCCACCATGGGTATCCAGACCCCACTGATGGTTATTGGCCAAAGAGGTGTCTCGGTCATGTCTGCCTGTCTCCCGAACCCGTAGGGTCTACACACTTCAGGTTCGATGACGCTTGGGTTATAGGGAATTGTTGTACGAGGTTACCGAAAGTTGTTTGGAGTCCTGGATGAGATCCCGGACGTCACGAGGAGCTCCGGAATGGTTCGTAGGTAAAGATTGATATATAGGACGGACGGTTTTGGACTCCAGAAGTGTTTCGGGCGTCACCGGTAATGTACCGGGACCACCGCAGGTGGTCCCGGGGGACCACCGAAGGGGAGCAACGACCCCGGGAGGCTAGATGGGCCAAGTGGGGAAGGGAACCAGCCCCTAGGTGGGCTGGTGCGCCCCCCCCCCCACTTAGCCCATGGCGCAGGAAGAGGGGAGAGGGGGGGAACCCTAGCATAGGTGGGCCTAAGGCCCACCAGAGGAGTGCGCCACCCCTCCTCCTTGCCCTGGCCGCCGCCCCCTCTCCCATCTGGGGCTGCCGCACCCCTTGGGGGTGGTAACCCTGAGGGTTGTGCCCCCTCCCTCTCCCCCTATATATAGTTGAGGATTCGGGGCTGTTTGAGACACCGTTTGATCTCTCTCTCGGCGCAGCCCTGCTCCTCTCCCTCCTCCTCTCTGTCGGCGCTTGGCGAAGCCCTGCCGGGAGGCCTCGTCTCTCCATCGACACCACGCCGTCGTGTTGCTAGAGTTCTTCCCCAACCTCTCCCTCCTCCTTGCTAGATCAAGGCACGGGAGACGTCACCGGGCTGCACGTGTGTTGAACGCGGAGATGCCGTTGTTCGGCACTAGATCGGAATCGCTGCGAGTACGACTCCATCAACCGTGTTCTAGCAACGCATCCGCTTAGCGATCTTCAAAGGTATGAAAATGCTCTTACCCCTCTCTCGTTGCTGGTCTCTCCATAGGAAGATCTGAACATGCGTAGGAAAATTTTGAATTTATGCTACGTTACCCAACAGTGGCATCCGAGCCAGGTTTTCTATGCGTAGATTCTATGCACGAGTAGAACACAAAAGTTGTGGGCGATGATTTGTCAATTTGCTTGCCGCTACTAGTCTTATTCGTTTCTAGCGGTATTGTGGGATGAAGCGGCCCGGACCGACTTTACATGTACTCTTACGTGAGAATGGTTCCATCGGCAGACATGCACACCGTGCATAAAGGTGGCTAGCGGGTGTCTGGCTCTCCTAGTCTAGTCGGATTGGATTTGATGAAAAGGGTCCTTATGAAGGGTAAATAGCTTTGGCATATCATCGTTGTGGCTGTCACGTAGGTAAGAAGGCGTTCTTGCTAGAAACCCAAATCAGCCACGTAAAACTTGCAACAACAATTAGAGGACGTCTAACTTGTTTTTGCAGGGTTTGACATGTGATGTGATATGGCCAAAGTTGTGATGTTGCATGTATGATGTATGAGATGATCATGTTATTGTAATAGGTTTCACGACTTGCATGTCGATGAGTATGACAACCGGCAGGAGCCATAGGAGTTGTCTTAATTTATTGTATGAGATGCAACGCCATGTGCTTACTACTTTTACTTCATTGCTAACGGTTAGCCATAGTGGTAGTGATAGTAGTAGTTGGCGTGACGACTTCACGGAGACACGATGATGGAAATCATGATGATGGAGATCATGGTGTCACGCCGGTGACGATGATGATCATGCGATGCCTGAAGATGGAGATCGAAAAAGCAAAGATGATAATGGCCATATCATGTCACTATATGATTGCATTGTGATGTTTATCATGTTTTACATCTTATTGCTTAAAACGACGGTAGCATAATAAGATGATCCCTCTTAAAATGTCGAGAACGTATTCCCCTAAGTGTGCACCGTTGCGAAGGTTCGTTGTCTCGAAGCACCACGTGATGATCGGTTGTGATAGATTCTAACGTTCGCATACAACGGGTGTAAGCCAGATTTACACACGCGAAACACCTAGGTTGACTCGACGAGCTTAGCATGTACAGACATGACCTCGAATACAAGAGACCAAAAGGTCAAACATGAGTCGTATGGTTGAATACGATCAGCATGAGTTGCTCACCATGGTGACTAGTCCGTCTCACGTGATGATCGGACACGGGTTAGTCAACATGGATCATGTATCACTTAGATGACTAGAGGGATGTCGATTTAAGTGGGAGTTCATACTTAATTTGATTAAATGAACTTAATTGTCATGAACTTAGTCTAAAAGTTGTCTTTATAAATATTGTAGATGTCCAACGTCAACCTCAACTTCAACGCATTCCTAGAGAAAAACAAGTTGAAAGATGATGGTAGCAACTATGCGGACTGGGTTCGCAACTTGAAGCTCATCCTTGAAGCAGCTAAAAAGGCTTATGTCCTTAATGCGCCGCTAGGTGACCCTCCCGCTCCCGCAGCAGCCCAGGACATTCTGAACGTCTGGCAAACACAGAGTGATGACTACTCTCTGGTTAGGTGTGGCATGTTATACAGTTTAGAAATGGCGCTCCAAAGGCGTTTTGAGCAATACGGGGCATATGAGATGTTCCAGGAGCTGAAGCTAGTTTTTCAAGCTCATGCCCGTGTCGAGAGATATGAAGTCTCCAACAAGTTCTTTAGCTGTAAGATGGAGGAGAACAGTTCTGTCAGTGAGCACATACTCAAAATGTCTGGGTTACACGGTCGTCTGACTTCACTTGGAGTCGAACTTCCGGATGATGCTATAATTGACAGAATCCTCCAGTCTCTCCCACCAAGCTACAAAGGCTTTGTGCTTAACTACAACATGCAAGGGATGGAGAAGACCATTCCCGAGTTGTACTCGATGCTCAAATCTGCAGAAGTAGAAATCAAGAAAGAGCATCAAGTGTTGATGGTCAACAAGACCACTAGTTTCAAGAAAGGCAAGGGTAAGAAGAACTTCAAGAAAGACGGCAAAGCTGTTGCCGTGCCCGGTAAGCCAGATACCAGGAAGAAGAAAAAGACCGGACCCAAGCCCGAGACTGAGTGCTTCTATTGCAAGGGAAAGGGTCACTGGAAGCGAAACTGCCCCAAATACTTAGCGGACAAGAAGGCCGGCAACGTTAAAGGTATATGTGATATACATGTTATTGATGTGTACCTTACCAGCGCTCGTAGTAGCTCCTGGGTATTTGATACCGGTGTTGTTGCTCACATTTGCAACTCAAAACAGGAACTGCGGAATAAGCGGAGACTGGCCAAGGACGAGGTGACGATGCGCGTCGGGAATGGTTCAAAGGTCGATGTGATCGTCGTCGGCACGCTACCTCTACATCTACCATCGGGATTAGTTTTAAACCTTAATAATTGTTATTTAGTACCAGCTTTAAGCATGAACATTGTATCAGGGTCTTGCTTAATGCGAGACGGCTACTCATTTAAGTCAGAGAATAATGGTTGTTCTATTTATATGAGTGATATGTTTTATGGTCATGCTCCGCTGGTGAATGGTTTATTCTTGATGAATCTCGATCGTGATGTTACACATATTCATAGTGTGAGTACCAAAAGATGCAAAGTTGATAATGATAGTCCCACATACTTGTGGCACTGCCGCCTTGGTCATATCGGCGTTAAGCGCATGAAGAAGCTCCATACTGATGGACTATTAGAGTCTCTTGACTTTGAATCATTTGACACATGCGAACCGTGCCTCATGGGCAAGATGACTAAGACTCCATTCTCAGGAATAATGGAGAGAGCAACCGACTTATTGGAAATAATACATACTGATGTGTGTGGTCCAATGAACGTTGAAGCTCGCGCTGGTTATCGTTATGTTCTCACTCTCACCGATGATTTGAGTAGATATGGGTATATCTACTTGATGAAGCACAAATCTGAGACGTTTGAAAAGTTCAAGGAATTTCAGAGTGAGGTTGAGAATCAACGTGACAGAAAAATTAAATGTTTACGATCTGATCGTGGAGGAGAATATTTGAGTCACGAGTTTGGCACACACCTAAGGAAGTGTGGAATTGTTTCACAACTGACGCCGCCTGGCACACCGCACCGCAACGGAGTGTCTGAACGTCGTAATCGCACTTTATTAGATATGGTACAATCTATGATGTCTCTCACCGACTTACCACTATCATTTTGGGGGTTACGCATTAGAAACTGCAGCATTCACTTTAAATAGGGCACCGTCTAAATCCGTTGAGACGACACCGTATGAACTATGGTTTGGCAAGAAACCTAAGTTGTCGTTTCTTAAAATTTGGGGCTGCGTTGCTTATGTGAAGAAACTTCAACCAGAAAAGCTCGAACCTAAAGCGGAGAAATGCGTATTCATAGGATACCCTAAGGAAACTATTGGGTATACCTTCTATCTTAGATCCGAAGGTAAAACCTTTGTTGCCAAGAACGGATCCTTTCTAGAGAAAGAGTTTCTCTCGAAAGAAGTAAGTGGGAGGAAGGTAGAACTTGATGAGGTAATTACACCCCCTCTCGAACAGGAAAGTAGCGCAGCGCGGGAAGTTGTTCCTGTGGCGCCTACACCAACTGAAGAGGAAGTTAATGATGATGATCATGAAGCTTCGGATCATGTTACTACTGAACCGCGAAGGTCCACAAGGGCACGCTCCGCACCAGAGTGGTACGGCAACCCTGTGATGGAAATCATGTTGTTAGACAACGGTGAACCTTCGAACTATGAAGAAGCGATGGCGGGCCCGGATTCCAACAAATGGCTTGAGGCCATGAAATCCGAGATAGGATCCATGTATGAGAACAAAGTATGGACTTTGGTGGACTTGCCCGATGACCGGCGAGCCATAGAAAATAAATGGATCTTCAAGAAGAAGACTGATGCAAACGGTAATGTAACCGTTTACAAAGCTCGACTTGTCGCAAAGGGTTTTCAACAAATTCAAGGAGTTGACTACGAAGAGACTTTCTCTCCCGTAGCGAAGCTGAAATCAGTTCGAATCATGTTAGCAATTTCCGCCTTTTATGATTATGAAATTTGGAAAATGGACGTCAAAACAGCGTTCCTTAACGGGAACCTTAAGGAAGAGTTGTATATGATGCAACCAGAAGGTTTTGTCGACCCTAAGGGTGCTAACAAAGTGTGCAAGCTCCAGTGCTCCATCTATGGGCTGGTTCAAGCATCTCGGAGTTGGAACATTCGCTTTAATGAGGTGATTAAAGCGTTTGGATTCATACAGGTTTACGGAGAAGCCTGTCTGTACAAGAAAGTGAGTGGGAGCTCTGTAGCGTTCCTCATACTATATGTGGATGACATATTATTGATGGGGAATAATATAGAGATGTTGGAGAGCATAAAGGCCTATTTGAACAAGAGTTTTTCAATGAAGGACCTTGGAGAAGCTGCATACATATTAGGCATCAAGATCTATAGAGATAGATCGAGACGCCTCATAGGTCTTTCGCAAAGTACATACCTTGACAAGATATTGAAGAAGTTCAATATGGAAAACTCAAAGAAAGGGTTCTTGCCAGTTTTGCAAGGTATGAGATTGAGTAAGACTCAGTCGCCGACCACGGCAGCAGATAGAGAGAAGATGAGTTTTGTCCCCTACGCTTCAGCCGTGGGCTCTCTAATGTATGCCATCCTGTGTACCAGACCTGATATAAACCTTGCCATAAGTTTGGTAGGGAGGTACCAAAGTGATCCCGGTACGGAACACTGGACAGCGGTCAAGAATATCCTTAAGTACCTGAAAAGGACTAAGGAAATGTTTCTCGTTTATGGAGGTGACGAAGAGCTCGTCGTAAAGGGTTACGTCGACGCTAGCTTTGACACAGATCCGGATGACTCCAAGTCACAGACCGGATACGTATATGTGTTGAATGGTGGGGCAGTGAGCTGGTGCAGCAGCAAGCAAGAAGTCGTGGCAGCATCTACATGTGAAGCGGAGTACATAGCCACTTCAGAAGCGGCTCATGAAGGAATTTGGATGAAGGAGCTCATCACCGACCTTGGAGTGGTTCCAAGCGCGTCGGGTCCTATGACACTCTTCTGTGATAACACTAGAGCCATTGCCATAGCCAAGGAGCCTAGGTTTCACCAAAAGACGAAGCACATCAAGCGCCACTACAACTCCATCCAGGACCATGTCCAGAGTGGAGTGATAGATATTTGTAAAGTACACACGGATCTGAATAATGCAGACCCGTTGACTAAACCTCTTCCACGAGCAAAACATGATCAACACCATAATGCTATGGGTGTTCGATACATCACAATGTAACTAGATTATTGACTCTAGTGCAAGTGGGAGACTGTTGGAAATATGCCCTAGAGGCAATAATAAAATGTTTATTATCATATTTCCTTGTTCATGATAATCGTCTATTGTTCATGCTATAATTGTATTAACAGGAAACAGTAATACATGTGTGAATAAATAGATCACAATGTGTCCCTAGCAAGCCTCTAGTTGGCTAGCTCGTTAGTCAATAGATGATCATCGTTTCCTGATCATGGGCATTAGATGTCATTGATAACAGGATCACATCATTGGGAGAATGATGTGATGGACAAGACCCAATCCTAAGCCTAGCACTAGATCGTATTGTTCGTATGCTAATGCTTTTCTAATGTCAAGTATCTTTTCCTTCGACCGTGAGATTGTGCAACTCCCGGATGCCGTAGGAGTGCTTTGGGTGTATCAAACGTCACAACGTAACTGGGTGACTATAAAGGTGCACTACGGGTACCTCCGAAAGTGTCTGTTGGGTTGGTACGAATAGAGATCGGGATTTGTCACTCCGTGTGACGGAGAGGTATCTCTGGGCCCACTCGGTAGAACATCATCATGAGCTCAATGTGACTAAGGAGTTAGTCACACGATGACGTGCTACGGAACGAGTAAAGAGACTTACCAGTAATGAGATTTAACAAGGTATAGGTATACCGACGATCGAATCTCGGGCAAGTTCAATACCGACAGACAAAGGGAATCGTATACGGGATTGATTGAATCCTTGACATCGTGGTTCATCCGATGAGACCATCGTGGAGCTAGTGGGAGCCACCATGGGTATCCAGACCCCGCTGATGGTTATTGGCCAAAGAGGTGTCTCGGTCATGTCTCCGTGTCTCCCGAACCCGTAGGGTCTACACACTTAAGGTTCGATGATGCTAGGGTTATAGGGAATTGTTGTACGAGGTTACCGAAAGTTGTTCGGAGTCCCGGATGAGATACCGGACATCACGAGGAGCTCCGGAATGGTCCGGAGGTAAAGATTGATGTATAGGACGGATGGTTTTGGACACCGGAAGTGTTTCGGGCGTCACCGGTAATGTACCGGGACCACCGGAGGGGGACCACCGAAGGGGGGCAACGACCCCGGGAGGCTAGATGGGCCAAGTGGGGAAGGGAACCAGCCCCTAGGTGGGCTGGTGCGCCCCCCCCCCCACTTAGCCCATGGCGCAGGAAGAGGGGAGAGGGGGGAACCCTAGCATAGGTGGGCCTAAGGCCCACCAGAGGAGTGCGCCACCCCTCCTCCTTGCCCTGGCCGCCGCCCCCTCTCCCATCTGGGGCTGCCGCACCCCTTGGGGGTGGGAACCCTAAGGGTTGCGCCCCCTCCCTCTCCCCCTATATATAGTTGAGGATTCGGGGCTGTTTGAGACACCGTTTGATCTCTCTCTCGGCGCAGCCCTGCTCCTCTCCCTCCTCCTCTGTGCCGGCCCTTGGCGAAGCCCTGCCGGGAGGCCTCGTCTATCCATCGACACCACGCCGTCGTGTTGCTGGAGTTCTTCCCCAACCTCTCCCTCCTCCTTGCTGGATCAAGGCGCGGGAGACGTCACCGGGCTGCACGTGTGTTGAACGCGGAGGTGCCGTTGTTCGGCACTAGATCGGAATCGCTGCGAGTACGACTCCATCAACCGCGTTCTAGCAACGCTTCCGCTTAGCGATCTTCAAAGGTATGAATATGCTCTTACCCCTCTCTCGTTGCTGGTCTCTCCATAGGAAGATCTGAACATGCGTAGGAAAATTTTGAATTTATGCTACGTTACCCAACACTTACTACTCCCCAAAGCCTTCCTCTAGGCCCAAATATGGTGAAGTGTTATCTAGTCAATGTTCACATAACACCACTGGAGGAAAAGGCAACATACAGCATATCAAAATACCGAATGAATATCAAATTCACATGACTATTATCAGCATGACTTATCCACAGTCCTCAGGAACAAAAGTAACTACTCACAAAGCATAATCATAATCATGATCAGAGGTGTAACTATTCACAAGGATTGATTTGCACTCTCTGGCGATGGCTAGACGAATGTTGATGACAACAAACCTTCCCTTGCAACGGCACCAGAAGAACGCTGCTAGCACTCCCCGGCAACGACGCTAGAAGAATGTTGTTGATGGTCCACCAGCGCGTGGGTACGCAACAGTTTTCGAGGGTAGAGTATTCGACCCAATTTGTTGGTTTACCAGTCAGGAGGTGAGAGTATACTCTCAAGTATTAGGAGCTGAATTTGTCAGATTCAACCACACCTGAAAGATTAGTATCTGCAAGCAAAGTAGTAACAGCAAAGTTGCGAGTAACGGCAGTGTAACAAGCAGTAGCAGCGGCAAGGAAAAGCAGTAGTGACAGCAGTAGCAAGTAGCAACAGTAGCAAGCGACAGTAGTAGCAATAGTAGCAACAGAGCAAAACAAGTAACAGCAGTAGCAGCAGTAGTAGCAGCAATAGCAGAGCAAGACAAGTAACACCAGTAGCAACAGTAGTAGCAACAGCAGCAGAGCAAAACAAGTAACAGCAGTAGGACAAACTCGTAGGCTATGGGTCGGTGATTTGTTTGGATGATATTCATCATGCAATAGCTATAACACGGAGAGATATGTGGCTACCTTCCGTTCGTCAATGTGATGTAGGCATGCATTCCGTGTGTCGTCATACGTGCTTAGGGAAAAGAACTTGCATGACATCTATTGTCCATCCCTCCCGTGGCAGCGGGGTCCAAAAGGAAACTACGAGATATTAAGGTTCTCCTTTTAATAAAGAACCGGACCAACGCATTAGCACTTGGTGAACACATGAACTCCTCAAACTATGGTCATCACCGGGAGTGGTTCCGGTTATTGTCACTCCGAGGTTGCCGGATCATAACACATAGTAGGTAACTACAACTTGCAAGATCGGATCTAAAACACACATATATTGGTGACAACATAATAATTTCAGATCTGAAATCATGGCACTCGGGCCCAAGTGACAAGCACTAAGCATAGCAAAGTAGTAGCAACATCAATCTCAGAACATAGTGGATACTAGGGATCAATCCCCATCAAAACTAACTCGATTACATGATAGATCTCATCCTACTCATCACCGCCCAGCGAGCCTACGAATAGATTACTCACGAACGACGGAGAGCTTCATGGAATTGGAAAGAGAAGAAGGTTGATGATGACGATGGCGATAATTTCCCCTCTCCGGAGCCCAAGACGGACTCCAGATCTGCCCTCCAGATGAAAAACAGGTGGTGGTGGCGCCTCCGTATCGCAAACGCGGCAAAAACTTCTCTTTTTATTTTTTCTGGGATGAAAGGGATCTTATAGACCTCAGACTGGGGGCGGCAGAGCCGTGTGGGCCCCACAAGCCTACACCATGCCACCAGGGGGTGGTGGCGGAGCAAGGGCTTTTGGCCCACTGGCCCACCCCCTGAGGTGGAAATTGGCGCAGATATTTTTGATATTTTCCAAAACTGCTCCTCGTAAATTTTCAGGACGTTTGGAGAACTTTGATTTCTCCACAAAAATAACACCAAGGCAATTCTGCTGAAAACAGCGTGAGTCCAGGTTAGTTCCATTCAAATCATGCAAATTAGAGTCCAAAACAAGGGCAAAAGAGTTTGGAAAAGTAGATACGATGGAGACGTATCAACTCCCCCAAGCTGAAAACCTTGCTTGTCTTCAAGCAACTCAGTTGACAAACTGAGAGCGAAAGAAAAACTTTGACAACCTCTGTTTGATGTTGTTGTTGCAAGTATGTCTAGCCCATAACCAGAATTTCAGCAAGATCACAAGTTAACTGGTGTGCAATCTCTGGCATTAGCTAGACGAATGCTTATGACAACAAACCTTCTCCTGCAACGGTACTACAAGAATGCTGATAGCACTCCCTAGTAATGAAACTAGAAGAATGTTGTTGACAGCCCACCAGCGCGTGGGTTCGCAGCAGTTTTTGAGGGTAGAGTATTCAACTCAAATTTGTTGGTTCGCACGACGGGAGGTGAGAGAATACTCTCAAGTATTAGCAGTTGAATTGTTAGATTCAACCACACCTGAAAGATTAGTATCTGCAAGCACAATAGTAATAGCAAAGTAACGAGTAACGGGAGTGTAACGAGCAATAGCAGCGGCAAGGAACAGCAGTAGTGACAGCAGTAGCAAGTAGCAACGGTAGCAAGCGACAGTAGTTGCAACAGAGCAAGACAAGTAACAGCAGTAGGACAAACTCGTAGGCAATGGGTCGGTGATTTGTTTGGATGATATTCATCATGCAATAGCTATAACACGGAGAGATATGTGGCTAGCTCCCATTCGTCAATGTGATGTAGGCATGGATTCCGTGTGTCATCATACGTGCTTAGGGAAAAGAACTTGCATGACATCTATTTTTCATCCCTCCCGTGGCAGCGGGGTCCAAAAGGAAACTACGGGATATTAAGGTTCTCCTTTTAATAAAGAACCGGACCAACACATTAGCACTTGGTGAACACATGAACTCCTCAAACTATGGTCATCACCGGGAGTGGTTCCGGTTATTGTCACTCCGGAGTTGCCGGATCATAACACATAGTAGGTAACTACAACTTGCAAGATCGGATCTAAAACACACATATATTGGTGACAACATAATAATTTCAGATCTGAAATCATGGCACTCGGGTCGTAGTGACAAGCATTAAGCATGGCAAAGTAGCAGCAACATCAATCTCAAAACATAGTGGATACTAGGGATCAATCCCCATCAAAACTAACTCGATTACATGATAGATCTCATCCTACTCATCACCGCCCAGCGAGCCTACGAATAGATTACTCACAAACGACGAAGAGCTTCATGGAATTGGAGAGGGAAGAAGGTTGATGATGACGATGGCGACGATTTCCCCTCTTCGGAGCCCAAGACGGACTCCAGATTTGTCCTCCAGATGAAGAACAGGTGGTGGCGGCGCCTCCGTATTGAAAACGCGACGAAAACTTCTCTTTTTTATTTTTTTGGGACGAAAGGCAACTTATAGAGCTGGAGTTGGGGGCGGCAGGTGCCTGTGGGCCCCACAAGCCTGCCCACCGCCACCAGGGCGTGGTGGCGGAGCAGGGGCTTGTGGCCCACTGGCCTACCCCCTGAGGTGAAACTTGGCGCAGATATTTTTGATATTTTCCAAAACTGCTCCCCGTAAATTTTCAGGACGTTTGGAGAACTTTGATTTCTGCACAAAAATAACACCAAGGCAATTCTGCTGAAAACAACGTCAGTCCAGGTTAGTTCCATTCAAATCATGCAAATTAGAGTCCAAAACAAGGGCAAAAGAGTTTGGAAAAGTAGATACGATGGAGACGTATCAACTCCCCCAAGCTTAAAACCTTGCTTGTCCTCAAGCAACTCAGTTGACAAACTTAGAGAGAAAGAAAAACATTGACAAACTCTGTTTGATATTGTTGTTGCAAGTAAGTCTAACTCATAACCAGAATTTCAGCAAGATCACAAGTTAACCACAAAAGCAAATGACACAAAGGTCTCACGGTCAACTAATATCAATGGCATAATCAGCTAACGAGCAAATAATAATGAGTTTCAAATACCAACACTTCAATCGAAACAAGCATGAAGCAATTTGAATAGGTGGTATCTCGCTAGCTCTTTCTGAGACCGCAAAACATAAATGCAGAGCACTTTCAAAGATCAAGGGCTGACTAAACATTGTAATTCATAGCAACGAAGATCCAGTCATAGTCATACTCAATATCAATCAAAAGCAAAGCATAAAAATGACAGAGGTGCTCTCTAATTGGTGCTTATATAAGAGGAGGATGACTCAACAGGAAAATAAATAGACAGGCCCTTCGCAGAGGGGAGCATTGATTTGAAGAGGTGCGAGAGCTCAAGCTTTGAAAACAGAGATAATAATTTTGGGTGGCATGCTTTCATTATCAACGCAATGACCAAGAGTTCTCAATATCTTCCATGCTACTCATGCTATAGGCGGTTCCCAAACAGAAAAGTAAAGTTTTAACTCCCCCACCACCAATCAATCACACTCCACGGCTAGCCGAATCCTCGGGTACAGTCCATACTAACATCAATCCGGGGGGAGTCTTGTTTTACAGCTATGTTTTTTATTTAAGTGTGGAACTGGGCATCCCAAATACCGGCCCCTTTCTCATGAATGACTGTGAATAAACACATGTCGAGGATAACACTCCTAGCATGGAAGATACCAATAGCCCTCTGTCACCACATGAGCAGTTCGGGCATGCAAAACAGATTATCGCTTGAAGGTTTAGAGAATGGCACATGCAAATTTACTTGGAACGGCAGGTAAACACCGCAAATAGGTAGGTATGGTGGACTCTCATGGAAAAACTTTTGGGTTTATGGAAGTGGATGCACAAACAGTATTCCCGCTTAGTACAAGTGAAGGCTAGCAAAAGACTGAGAAGCGACCAACTAGAGAGCGACAACAGTCATCAAGATGCAATGAGTTTGACTAACATTGAATGCAAGCATGAACAGGATATAAATCACCATGAACACGAACATCATAGAGACTATGTTGATTTTGTTTCAACTACATGCATGAACATGCGCCAAGTCAAGCCACTTGAAACATTCAAAGGATAATACCATCCTATCATACTACATCATAGTCATCTCAAAATCTATGTTGGCAGTCAAGACAAGCCATTATAAGCTCTCAGCTAAATAAGCATGGCATCAGAAACTATGATCTCTAAGTTGTCATTGCAAACATGGTTCTCTCACAATAAAGCTAAATCTGGGTCGACAAGCTAGTCATATTTACAAAAACAAAATAGATAGAGTTCATACCAGCTTTTCAGTCTCAGTCACTTCATCAAATATCATCATTGTTGCCTTTCATTTGCACGATCGAATGATGAAAACGATAATAAGCGCATTGGACTAAGCTGAATCTGCAGGCAAACACAAAGGAGAAGACAAAATAATATGGCTCTTTGAAAGCTAAACAGGTAAGCATGCAAGAACCACTAAGCATTGTAACCAATATCTTCTACCTTGACACAAAGAAAAAGAAAGCTATTTACACGGGAAAGCTCCCAACAAGCAAAAGAAGAAAGAAAAATCTTTTTGGGTTTTCTCAAAAGGACACAAGACAAGAAAACAAGAAAACAAAATGAAACTAGCATGGATAATACAGTGGAAACGTGTAAACACCGGCTAACAAAGTGAAAGGATAAGCATGAATGTAAAGTTGGTGAGAACACGTACTCCCCAAACTTAGTCTTTCGGCCTAGCTTGGTCTACTCCCAAGGATGATCCTGGCGAAACCCAAAGTCATAATGGGTGTTATACGGGAGTGATGCAGCCACTATCTGAATAGCTCCCTCACGAAGTCGAGCAGCAGTCGCCTCCCTCTCATACTCCTTTGCCTCTCCTATGGTTATGTAGTATCTTCGTTTTACCTAAAAGTCAAAGAAAGCAGGAGCAGGAAGGGTAATATGGAAAACACGATGCCGGTTAAATATCAAGCGGTATAGGAGGGATCAATGATCTCTCTCAAGGAACTGGTAGCGTGTTAGAGCGACACGATCAAGGTAGGATGTACGGAGAGGAGGGTCTTCTGGACGGATGGATACTCCCAGAAAATTTGCTAAGCGTGTAACATAAACTCCACCAAAGAAATCCCCCTCACTGGCATTTTTATTCAGCCTCCTTGCTATTATAGCTCCCATATTGAAGCTCCTATCACCTGTTACTGCGCTCTTAAGGATACTAAGGTTGGAAGCGCATAGGTGACAATGTGCACCCTTGCCGTTAATGCACCTACCTATGAAGAGGGCAAGGTAGTGCAAGGCAGGGAAATGGATGCTTCCTATGGTGGCTAGCGTGATATCTCTAGTTTCTCCAACAGTTATACTCAAGACAAAGTCTCTCACCGAATACTTAGGACGATCATTAACACTACGCCAATCGGGTATCTTGCAAATCCTATTGAAATCCTCCAGATCCACGGTATAGGATTTATCGTACAGGTCAAACAGTATGGATGATTCACGGCCAGCTAAAAATTTAAATCTACGCACAAAAGAGGCAGTGAGCATAGCATACTGTTCACATTTATCTGAGAGGAATTCTTCTGACCCGGCATTGCGGACAAGTGCATCGAACTCATCCTTGAAGCCTGCTTCGATCATGGACTCATCGGAAGGCCATTCACATGGTTGTACCAGTGCGTCCCTTAGTTGAAAAGGTTCGGGCTCCCGAAAGGAGATACGAGAACCCTTCTTACTTGAAGAAACACCAGGAAACTTCCTCCTGAACATAATTTCCTTTTGCTGAAATTTTTGAAGTTCAAGAGAAAAGTGAATAAGGACCCACCACACCTTGTAGCAACTACTCCTACTAGTGCCTAGAGACCGTATCACACGCTAAAACTACTTGGGACCAACTAAAATCAACATTTCTTGCTCAAGAACAGGGTCACCAAGGTAGCAAGAATACGTGCAGGATAAAGCACTAGAGCAAAAACTAATTGGACCAATGGAGGAGTCACTTACCAAGGAGAAATTTCCCCAAAATGGTTCGGAGAATGGTGCTTTGAGAAAGAGATCGAAAATCACAGCCAAATGAGCAAGAATACGGGTTTGAGCTGCGAAACAATTTTTTCTGGAGGTGGAAGCAGAGGCTGAGAGCTGGAATGAGTGGAGGGGGTGCCTGTGGACCCCACAAGCTTGCACCACGCCACTAGGGGGGTGGTGGCGGAGCAAGGGCTTGTGGCCCACTGGTCAGGCCCCCGGCCAGCTCTCAGGCCAAGAAATTTTCAAAAATTCCAGAAAAAATCATACTAAATTTTCAGGACCATCGGAGAACTTTTATTTTCGAGGTATTTTTCTCCGGGACGCTAAAACAGAAAACAGGAAAAGCTAAACTAATTCCATCATTTTTTTTCTAAGCAACAGAAAAGGAAAACTCAAAACAAAGGTATGTGACTCTTTGATTCATCCGTCTCATGGTCATCGAAAGAAATCCGTCAATGGGATTGATCAAGTCCTTATGACAAAACCTTCTTGAATCGCAAGAGAGAACGGAGAATTTTCGAATAGCCACTAAGTCACCTCAATGGGGATATGTATCTCCCCAACAAGCAAATCATACTTCATCTTGACACGAGGAATAGGGCATTCAAAGCTCCCAATGAGAATCGATGAAGTCTTTTCGATAGCATTGATGCAATGTACTGGATATCGTTTCTTCGGAAAGTGCACGGTGTGCTCATTACCGTTGACATGGAAAGTGACATTGCCTTTGTTGCAATCTATCACAGCCCCTGCAGTGTTTAAAAAGGGTCTTCCGAGGATGATAGCCATGGCATCGTCCTCGGGAATATCCAAGATAACAAAGTCTGTTAATATAGTGATATTAGCAACCACAACAGGCACATCCTCGCAAATGCCGATAGGGAAAGCAGTTTATTTGTCGGCCATTTGCAGAGAAAGTTCAGTGGGTGTCAACTTATCCAATTCAAGTCTACGATAAAGAGAGAGCGGCATAACACTAACACCGGCTCCAAGGTCACATAAGGAAGTTCTTACGTAGTTTCCTTTAATGGACCAAGGTATAGTGGGCACTCCGGAATCACCAAGTTTCTTAGGAGTTCCACCTTTGAAAGTATAATTAGCAAGGAGGGTGGAGATCTCAAGATCTGGTATCTTTCGTTTATTAGTCACGATATCTTTCATGTACTTGGCATATGGGGAAATCTTGAGCATATCAGTTAACCGCATCTGCAGAAAGACGGGTCTTATCATCTCAATGAAGTGCTCAAAATCCTCGTCATCCTTTTTCTAGGATGGCTTAGGAGGGAAGGGCATAGGTCTCTGAACCCATGGCTCTCTTTCTTTACCACGCTTCCTAGCAATGAAGTCATTCTTTGTCGTATCTCTTACGTTGTGGATTATCAGGATTAACCGTAGGTTCAATCTCCACATCCTCATCATTGCTAGGTTGAGCATTATTATGAACATCGCTGTCCACATTGTCACGAGGTTCATGTTCATCACCTGATTGTGTTTCTGCATCAGACGCAGAAATATCCTTAGGTTCTTCAGGTGTGACAGTATTTGGTGAACTGGCGTGCGGGTTTCTATCATCCTTCTTCTTCTCCTTAGGATGACTAGGTGTATGAGCATTGATCCCTTGAGAATCTTTATCAATTCTCTTAGGATGACCTTCAGGATACAAATGTTCCTCAGTCATTTTGCCTCCTCTAGTAATGACTCTGACAGAGTTGTCATTTAATTCATTGAGAAGGTCATTCTGAGCTTTGAGTACTTGTTCTACCTGAGTAGTAATCATAGAGGCATGTTTACTCAGAAGCTTCAGATCATTGACATTTCTGTCTACACAAGCACTTAAATGGCTAAGCATACGAGTACTTTGTTCCAAATGTTTGCTAACATAATCATTGAAACTCTGTTGTTTGGCAACAAAGTTGTCAAATTCATCAAAGCATATGCTAGCAGGTTTATCAAAAGGAATATCACTCTCATCAAACCTACGCAGAGAATTCACTTCCACTACCTGTATCGGGTTATCGAGACCATGGATTTCTTCGATAGGTGGCAGATTTTTGACATCTTCAGATCTAATGCCTTTCTCTTGCATAGATTTCTTGGCTTCTTGCATATCTTTGAGACTAAGGAATAGAATACCTCTTTTCTTAGGAGTTGGCTTAGGAGGTGGTTCGGGAATAGTCCAAGCATTATCGATGATCAAGAGGTTATTCAGTAGGGTCTCAGCTTGTTCTATAGTTTGTTCCCTAAAATACAACCAGCACAACTATCTAGGTGGTCTCTAGAGGCATCGGTAAGTCCATTATAGAGGATATCAAGTATATCTTGTTCTTCTTAAGAGGTTGATCAGGCAAAGCATTCTGTAGCTGCACGAGCCTCCCCCAAGCTTGTGGAAGACTCTCTTCTTGGAGTTGAGCAAAGTTGTATATTTCCTGCAAGGCAGCTTGCTTCTTATGGGCAGGGAAATATTTCTCACACAAGGAATAGACCATCTCCTTGGGACTACGCACACATCCAGGAGCAAGAGAGGTGAACCAGACTTTAGCGTCATCCTTTAGAGAGAAAGGAAACAGCTTAAGGATATAGTAGTGGCGGATCTTCTCCTCATTAGTGAAAAGGTTGGCTATTTCGGATAGTTTGGCAAGATGGGCTATGACCGTCTCAGGCTCATAACCGTGAAAAGGATCAGATTCGACTAGAGAGATTATCTCAGGGTCGACAGAGAATTCATAATCCTTATCGGTGACAAAGATAGGTGAAGTGGCAAACTTCGGGTCATTTTTCATCCTAGCTTCCCGAGATTTTTCCTTCCACTTGAGAAGTAATTTCCCAGCGTCATAGGCATCCTTACACGCAAGAAAATCCTCAGCTATCTCTCCCTCCATAAGTAACACTCAGGTATATCAGGCAATTCATATCTAGGAGAGCTAGATCTAGCAGGAGCAAAAGCAGGTTCTATCTCAATAGTATCGGCAGTTTCAGAAGCATCACGAGCATTGGCAGTAACTCTAGCAATATGAGTATCAAGGAACACTCCTAGTGGAACATTAGGCAAAATAGTATCTCTAGCAGTATCAAGCATAGCATCATCACGCAAAATAGCATCTCTAGCATCATCAGGCAAAGCAGTATCAAGCATAGCATCTCTAGCAGTATCAAGCATAGTATCATCAGGCATAGTATCAAGCATAGCATCTCTAGAAGTATGAGGCATAGTATCAAGCATAGCATCTCTAGAAGTAGTATCACAAGCATCATCAAGCACGGGCGACATATCAAGATTTCTAGCAGGAGGTGATGTCGCAAACTTACTCATAACTGAAGGTGAATCAAGTGCAGAGCTAGATGGCAATTCCTTACCTCTCCTCGTAGTTGAGCGCAAGACTTTGGTCTTCGGATCCTTCAGATTCTTCATAGTGATCAGCAGATATAAATCCCAAGTAACTCAAAGAATATAGCAATACCTCCCTGGCAATGGCGCCAGAAAAATGTTGATTGCAATCTCTGGCGATGGCTAGACGAATGTTGATGACAACAAACCTTCCCCAGCAACGGCACAAGAAGAATGCTGCTAGCACTCCCCAGCAACGAAACTAGAAGAATGTTGTTGATGGCCCACCAGCGCGTGGGTTCGCAGCAGTTTTCGAGGGTAGAGTATTCGACCCAAATTTGTTGGTTAGCCTATAGGAAGTGAGAGGATACTCTCGAGTATTAGCAGCTGAATATGTCAAATTCAACCACACCTGAAAGATTAGTATCTACAAGCAAAGTATCAGTAGCAAAGTAGTATGATAACAACGGTGTCAGAAACGATCTGTTGACACGGCATACTATTTCTAACGATTGTCTCAATGGCGCCAAGTTTCCTCATTGACGGAAATTGTAAGTTCCCGTCAACGATCAGCGAATCAAGATTGTAGCACGTAGCTGCAGTGTAACGAGCAATAGCAGCGGCAAGGAACAACAGTAGTGACAGCAGTAGCAAGTAGCAACAGTAGCAAGCGACAGTACTAGCAACAGTAGCAGCAGCAGCAGAGCAAAACAAGTAACAGCAGTAGCAGAGCAAGACAAGTAACAACAGTAGGACAAACTCGTAGGCAATGGGTCGGTGATTTGTTTGGATGATATTCATCATGCAACAACTATAACACGGAGAGATATGTGGCTAGCTCCCGTTCGTCAATGTGATGTAGGCATGTATTCCGTGTGTCACCATACGTGCTTAGGGAAAAGAACTTGCATGACATCTATTGTCCATACCTCCTGTGGCAGCGGGGTCCAAAAGGAAACTATGGGATATTAAGGTTCTCCTTTTAATAAAGAACCGGACCAACGCACTAGCACTTGGTGAACACATGAACTCCTCAAACTATGGTCATCATCGGGAGTGGTTCCGGTTATTTTCACTCCGGGGTTGCCGGATCATAACACATAGTAGGTAACTACAACTTGCAAGATCGGATCTAAAACACACATATATTGGTGACAACATAATAATTTCAGATCTGAAATCATGGCACTCGGGCCCTAGTGACAAGCATTAAGCATGGCAAAGTAGTAGCAACATCAATCTCAGAACATAGTGGATACTAGGGATCAATCCCCATCAAAACTAACTCGATTACATGATAGATCTCATCCTACTCATCACCGCCCAGCGAGCCTACGAATAGATTACTCACGAACGACGAAGAGCTTCATGGAATTGGAGAGGGAAGAAGGTTGATGATGACGATGGCGATGATTTCCCCTCTCCGGAGCCCAAGACGGACTCCAGTTCTGCCCTCCAGATGAAGAACAGGTGGTGGCGGCGCCTCCGTACCGAAAACGCGACGAAAACTTCTCTTTTTTATTTTTTCTGGGACGAAAGGGATCTTATAGAGCTAGAGTTGGGGGAGGCAGAGCCGTGTGGGCCCCACAAGCCTGCCCACCGCCACCAAGGAGTGGTGGCGGAGCTAGGGCTTGTGGCCCATCCCCTCAGGTGGAACTTGGCGCAGATATTTTTTTTATTTTCCAAAACTGCTCCCCGTAAATTTTCAGGACGTTTGGAGAACTTTGATTTCTGCACAAAAATAACACCAAGGCAATTCTGCTGAAAACAGCGTTAGTCCAGGTTAGTTCCATTCAAATCATGCAAATTAGAGTCCAAATCAAGGGCAAAAGAGTTTGGAAAAGTAGATACGATGGAGATGTATCACCTAACATATCAGGATGATGACTCTATGGAAGTTCCGGTGCAAGCTGGTGATGACTCTATGGAAGTTCCGGTGCAAAGTAGAGTGCGAAGGGACCGGGAACATGTGCTCATTGATGTTGCAAGAGTTGAAGGCATCAAGAAAGAAGAAAGGTGGCAGCGGATGGACATGAGAGCGAGGATGAGGAAAACAGGACTGATCATACTATGTTGTAATATTGTAGTGACGATGAGGAAAACATGAGTGGGCATAGAGTTCCTGGTGTTGGTATCGACGACAATGAGTAGCGAATAGACATGAAGGTAAATTTTGTCTCCTTGGTGATCTAAAACTATGACTGCATGTTCCTTGCTTTAACTTGTGATCAACCTTCTCTATAGTTTTTGTTGTTGTGATCCTGATGTAGTTTTTGTACTACAATTCTCTCCAGGTAGCAAAATGCATGAGACTGATGGTTGTAGTGGTGGAGAGGCGGATGGTGAAGATCATGATGTCTAGAGAGGCAAAATGATGTAGTTTTGGTGATCATGATGGCTGGAGAGGCAAAATGTTGTATTCAGAAATGGCTGGAGAGGCAAACTGTTGTCTTGTAATGCAAAAGATTGCAAAATGATGTTCCTGAAGTTTTTTGAACTGAATTGAGATGTTGTATTCATAACCGAATTGACATGTTGTTTTTAGAGCTATTTTCAGAACTGTTGTTTTCATAACTGAACTATTTTTAGAGCTCCTGATGTTGTTTTCAGAACTGTTGATGTTCCTGAAGTTTGCAGTGAGCTGTTGTTTTCAGAGCTCCTGACGTTGTTTTCGCCAAAAAATAATGCGCGAGCGGGGGCTCGAACCCACGACCTGGCGCTTATTTCACTGGGTTTCTACCACTCGGCTAGGAACAGGCTGTTGGTTTTCTACTCTATGCCCACCTTTTCAATATATCAAACCAGTAACGTATCAAACACATAACTCGCAGACAAGTCGACCCACTCTTTTCCCCACTCCACCTCTCCACTCAACCCGCTCCTCCTTTCCACTCGACCCACTCATCCTCTTCACCGCTGACTTCTTCCTCTCCCACCGCCGCCGACTCCTTCCTCTCTCTCCGTCGGCTACTCCTTCCTCTCTCCTGAAGTATGAATCCGCCGACTCCTTCCTACAACTTAGTTTTCTGCTACTGTTTAGATTAGGGTTCTTGCCGCAGCCTGTATTGGATTAGATTAGGGTTTGATTAGGATTGGTGATGTAGATAGATTAGGGTTTGTGATGTAGATAGATTAGGTTTGATGATGTAGATAGATTAGGATTGGATTAGATTAGATGAGGTTAGGGTTTTTGCTGCCGCTGTTTCGAAATTAGGGTTAGCTTTGGTAATTTAGATAGATTAGGTTTCTTATCTACTGTTGAGGCCCTGTTGATGTAGATAGATTTGGTACCAAAATATGGAATGAGTAGAAGAATAAAACAGAGTGTTGTTGATGTTTTTGGTTAGGATTCTTCTACTCATTGCCCCTTTGCCAAGATAGAGTTGTAGCAAATTGAGGCCATTGCCATTTATAGTAGTATTCCAAATTGAGGCATCATAAATGTCCACAAGTGCATTGCTTTTTTGGTCAATTTTGCCATCATCAACTTGGCTCTGTTCCAACTATGTCCATTCTTAGTTTTGCCACAAGGGTGCTCTAGCAGGTAGGTGCTGCCTGACAACTTGGCTCTATTCCAACTAAGTCCATTCTCAGTTTTGCCACAAGTTTTCAGAGAGCTGTTGTTTTAAGAGCTCCTAAGGCTTTATAAACAGTGATCAATTGTTTAAATTATGTACTGCTTGAGCTATACATTATTCTTCTGCTCAAAACATCTGCTGCTGTAAATGTTGTATGACAATGTTGTAAAGGGTAGTAATTGGTCTCTTCTGCTGCTTTTCAGAGATAGGGGAGGCCGATGCCTCCGGCTGTGCTCTGCCACGCCAAGTAAGATGGCTGACTTGGAAGGCATCGAGTTCTTCACGATTATACTTGAGAAATCCTCTAGCAGGCAGGTGCTGCCTAACAATTTTGTGAAGATGTTGGACGGCCATCGGCCACAGAACATGAAGTTGTGGCAGGCCGACAACGGACTTCGCAGGTTGTGGGACGTGGAGGTGGTGTTCGACACTGATGGAAGCATGTATCTAGATCATGGTTCGAAGCAGCTCGTCCGTGCCTATGACCTGCGGCACGGGTACTTCCTTGTCTTTAGGTACGACGGCAACGCCATGTTCACCGTGAAGGTGTTCAACACGACTATGTGTCGCAGACGCTACCAGGACGATGATGATACCAGTACGCTTTGTCTCTTCTTCCTCTCCATTTGGCTATGTCTCACACCCATTGTTAAAAATACTTTTTTGCATTTGGCAAGGCAATGGGAGCAGGAGCAGCGAGTACTGCGACAGGTGCTATAGCAAAAGCAGGAGCGACTCTGGCTATAGAAAAAGCAGCAGCGACTCTGGCTACAGCAAAAGCAACAATGAGGATGAGGAGGAACGGAGTGGGGAAGAAGAGGAGCAGAGCAGGGATGATGAGGTGGTGGCTGGCGATGGCCTCGCGATGGTGGTGGTGCCTGACGATGACCTCGTGATGGTGGTGGTGCCTGACGATGAACTCGCGATGGTGGTGGTGCCTGATGACCCACAAGTATAGGGGATCAATCGTAGTCCTTTCGATAAGTAAGAGTATCGAACCCAACGAGGAGCAGAAGGATCTGACAAGTGGTTTTCAGCAAGGTAAAATCTGCAGACACTGAAATTGTCGTAAACAAGTCATTGTGTGGTGAGATGATTCGTAGCAAGCAACAAGTAACAAAAGTAGCAACGGTGCAGCAAGGTGGCCCAATCCCTTTTGTAGCAAGGGACAAGCCTGGACAAAGTCTTATAGGAGGAAAAATGCTCCCGAGGACACATGGGAATTTCTGTCATGTTAATTTTCATCTTGTTCATATGATTCACGTTCGTTACTTTGATAGTTTGATATGTGGGTGGACCGGCACTTGGGTACTGCCCTTACTTGGACAAGCATCCCACTTATGATTAACCCCTCTCGCAAGCATCCGCAACTAAGAAAGAAGAATTAAGACAAAGTCTAACCATAGCATTAAACTAGTGGATCCAAATCAGCCCCTTACAAAGCAACGCATAAACTAGGGTTTAAGCTTCTGTCACTCTAGCAACCCATCATCTACTTACTACTTGTTGAGGGTAGGCAAACGTAGACCTTGGTCATGGTTGCAATTAATAGGAAGTGATAAAGAAGGAGAGGTTCACATATAAATATATCATCTCCGACACCATCTATGATTGTGAACACTCACTAAACTATTGCAGGCCTAGAAGTAGATGTTGGACAAGGAAGACAGCATAATGAATTGTGTTTGCTTGGCTCCGAACAATGTTATATGATTAAAGATCCCTTAGCATCTGACGATTGCTTCCACCTCACGTTAGCCAAACCTCCCGCACTAAGTAGAGATACTACTTGTGCATCCATAAACCATCAACCCAGTTTTGCCATGAGTGTCCACCATACCTACCTATGGATTGAATAAGATCCCTCAAGTAAGTTGTCATTGGTGCAAGCAATAAAAGTTTCTCTCTAATATGTATGATCTATTAGTGTGTGGAAAATAAGCTTTGTATGAACCTGTGATGAGGAAGACATAAAAGCGACAGACTGCATAATAAAGTTCTTTATCACAGGAGGCAATATAAAGTGACGTTCCTCCGCACTAAGAGGACACACATCCAAAGCTCAAAAGCGCATGGCAACCTCTGCTTCCCTCTGCGAAAGGCCTATCTTGTACCTTTACTTTTTGCCCTTGAAAGAGTCATGGTGATCTTCACCAATTCCCTATTCCGTCTTTATCTTGGCTAACGTCATATGCTTGGGAAAGATCTATATTCATATGGTAACTTGGAGGTAAGTATTCATGAATTATTATTGTTGACATTACCCTTGAGGTAAGCAGTTGAGAGGCAAAATTGTAAGCCCCTATGTTTCTCCGTGTCCAGCTGAAACTTTGATCTCATGAGTACCACGTGAGTTGTAGCAATTGTAGAGAACGAAAGAATGATTGAGTATGTGGATTTGCTTTACAAGCTCTTATTTGACTCTTTCTGATGTTGTGATAAATTCTAATTGCTTCAATGACTAAAGGCTATCGGTTGTTACTTCTCGGTAAGGTTCTTGATCCATGCTTTACTTTGTGAAGGAATCATCACTTTAGCATGAGAGATTATATGTTGGTATTGTTGTTCTGATCTTGATCATGATGCATGCATGTTCGTATCTTGTTTTGTCTACACCTCTCTCCCTAAACATGTGTACATATTTATTGAGCTAGGCTTTCGCTTGAGGACAAGTGAGGTCTAAGCTTGGGGGAGTTGATACGTCCATTTTGCATCATGTTTTCATGTTGATATTTATCGCTTCTTGGGCTGTTATTTCACTTCAGGATATAATTCTTATGCCTTTTTTCTCTTATTTTGCAAGGTTTACATGAAGAGGGAGAATGCCGACAACTGGAATTCTGGCCTGGAAGTGGAGCAAAGTTGAGTAACTTATTCCGTGCAACTCCAAACGCCGTAAAAATCAACGAGGATTTTTTTTCCGGATTTATCAAAAATACTGGGCCGAAGAAGCGCCAGAGGGGGGCGCGTGCAGGTGGCCACAAGCCTGCACGGCGCGGCCACCCCCCCCCCCAGGCCACGCCATGAGGGCTTGTGGGCAGCCTGCTGGCCCACTGGCCCCCCTCTTCTGCTATATGAAGGGTTTCGTCTAGGAAAAAATCGAGGAGGAGCTTTTTCGTGGATTCTCCGCCGCCACGAGGCGGAACTTGAGCAAAACCAATCTAGAGCTCCGGCAGGACGATCCTGCCGGGGAAACTTCCCACCTGGAGGGGGAAATCGTCGCCATCGTCATCACCAACACTCCTCTCATTGGAGGGGACTCGTCACCATCAACATCTTCATCAGCACCATCTCATCTCCAAACCCTAGTTCATCACTAGTAACCAATCTCCGTCTCGCGACTCCGATTGGTACTTGTAAGGTTGCTAGTAGTGTTGATTACTCTTTGTAGTTGATGCTAGTTGGATTATTTGATGGAAGAGTTTATGTTTAGATCCTTGATTCTACTCATTACCTCTCTGGTCATGAATATGATTATTCTTTGTGAGTAGTTACTTTTGTTCATGAGGACATGGGATAAGTCATGCTAATAGTAGTCATGTGAATTTGGTATTCGTTCGGTATTTTGATATGTTGTATGTTGTTTTTCCTCTAGTGGTGTTATGTGAACGTCGATTACATAACACTTCACCATTCTTTGGGCCTAGAGGAAGGCATTGGTAAGTAGTAAGTAGATGATGGGTTGCTAGAGTGACAGAAGCTTAAACCCTAGCTTATGCGTTGCTTCGTAAGGGGCTGATTTGGATCCACTAGTTTAATGCTATGGATAGACTTTGTCTTAATTCTTCTTTCGTAGTTGTGGATGCTTGCGAGAGGGGTTAATCATAAGTGGGATGCTTGTCCAAGTAAGGGCAGTATCCAAGCGCTGGTCCATCCACATATCAAACTATCAAAGTAACGAACGCAAATCATATGAACATGATGAAAACTAGCATGACAGAAATTCCCGTGTGTCCTCGGGAGCGTTTTTCCTCCTATAAGACTTTGTCCAGGCTTGTCCCTTGCTACAAAAGGGATTGGGCCACCTTGCTGCACCGTTGCTACTTTTGTTACTTGTTGCTTGCTATGAATCATCTCACCACACAATCACTTGTTACCGACAATTTCAGTGCCTGTAGATTTTACCTTGCTGAAAACCACTTGTCAGATCCTTCTGCTCCTCGTTGGGTTCGACACTCTTACTTATCAAAAGGACTACGATTGATCCCCTATACTTGTGGGTCATCAGGGCCCACTGGTAGAACATCATCATAATGATCTCAATGTGACTAAGGAGTTAGTCACGGGATGATGTGCTACGGAACGAGTAAAGAGACTTGCCGGTAGCGAGATTGAACAAGGTATAGGGATACCGACGATCGAATCTCGGGCAAGTATCATACCGATAGATAAAGGGAATTTCATACGGGAATGATTGAATCCTTGACATCGTGGTTCATCCGATGAGATCATCGTGGAACCTGTGGGAACCAACATGGATATCCAGACCCCACTGTTAGTTATTGGCCGGAGAGATATCTTGGTCATGTCTGCACGTCTCCCGAACCCGTAGGGTCTACACTTAAGGTTCGATGACGCTAGGGTTATAGGGAAATAGTGTACGTGGTTACCGATGGTTGTTCGGAGTCTCGGATGAGATCCCGGACATCACAAGGAGCTCCGGAATGGTCCGGAGGTAAAGATTTATATATAGGAAGTGAGATTTTGGACACCGGAAATGTTTCGGGCGTCACCGGTAACATATGGGGACCACCGGAAGGGTTCCAGGGGTCCACTCGAAGGGACCACCAGCCCCGAGGCTACATGGGCCAAGTGTGGGAGGGAACCAGCCCCTTGGTGGGTTGGTGTGCCTCCCACCCAGCCCAAGGCGTGGCAAAGGAGGGAAGGGGGGCAACCCTAGCGCAGGAGGGGGCCCAAGCCAACCTGGCGCGCCACCCCTCCCTCTCCCTGCCCTGGCCGCCACCCCTTGCGCCATATGGGGCTGCCGCCACCCCTAGGGTGGGAACCCTAAAGGTGGCGCACCCTCCTCCCTCTCCTCCTATATATACCCATGAGTTGGGGCTGTTTTGAGACACACAAACCTCTCTCTCTCTCTCTCTCGGTGCAGCCCTACCTCTCTTCTTCCTCATCCTCCGCAATGCTTGGCAAAGCCCTGCTGGAGTTCCATGTAGCTCCACCGCCACCACTCCGTCATACTGCTGGAGCTCTCCCTCAACCTCTCCTCCTTCCTTGCTAGTTCAAGGTGTTGGAGACGTCACCGGGTTGCACGTGTGTTGAACGCGGAGGTGCCGTGATTCGGCACGTAGATCGGAATCACACTGCGATCTGAATCGTTGCGAGTACGACTCCATCAACCGTGTTCTAGTAACGCTTCTGCTTAGTGATCTTCAAAGGTATGAAGATGCTCTTCCCTCTTGCTCGTTGCTGGTCTCTCCATAGATAGACCCTAGTATGGCGTAGGAAAATTTTGAATTTACTATGTTCCCCAACATTTGCATATTGACAAAACTTCATATTTGAATTATTTAGTTCACTCCGTTTAGGTACTCAACAATATTACATGTTGTCAAACATGGCAATAGCTGAAGTATAAATAAACTACACTACCTAGGCATTTTAAATGGGGTCGGAAACAACATATAGCATTTCAGAACTGACCCCATATGTTAATTTCGAAATTGGTCCAGATCTGAACTAAACATATTTTGTAATTGTTAAACAGCAAAATAAAGTGGACCATGTGATTCTACGCGTCATTCTAGTCGATTTACATATATAGATCATCTAAAATGGAGCTACAGTTTAAAAGATATTATCACCATAAGATAATATGACATGGATGCAAAAATGCATGCAAATGACAGCCACAACATGTTAAATCGTGTATGCACAAGATATTATGGAACTATGTGAATTCTAGGCAAGTTTAAATGAGGCTGTAAGAACGAATAATAATTTCAGAAAATCCCCATATGTAATTTTTGAATTTGCTATAGATCTGCCTAGAACACAAATTTAGAGTTTTTAAACGGCAAATATATAGTACCATGTTGTTCTACACAACCAAGTTACATATGTAAAGCATTTTAATCGGAGCTACAATCAATTAGTTATGTAATAATTCATTTTAACATGGTATTTATGCAAATTAAGTGGAAACAACAAGTTAGATATTTTTAACATGGATAAGAGTTGGTTATTGTGAAACTACATACAATTCTAAGCATTTTATATGTGTAAAGTTTTTACATCCGATGCATGATTATTTTACTATGAATTAAATCATTTTAATATGGCATCACACGAAACAATGCAAACAATCTCCCCTAATAATAAAGCGTGCAGCGCTTGTGTCGTACGTCGCCGGCGTTTTTGCAAAAACACCCCTCTCTTTTTCGTTATCCAACCCGCAGTCCGTTTTTGAGTTCAAAAACGTTCGCCTCGGCCGGCCACCACTGCAGCCACTGCCCATGGCCGCCGCGGCCGGCGACCACCACGCTCAGCGCACCCACTGCTCCCGGCCGCCGAGGCCAGCCACCACCACGCCCTACACAGCGAGAGCTCACAGCCAAGGTCGGGGCCGGCCACCACCACACCCTCCCCAGCTTATCCATTCCCATCCTAAGGAGGGGCTTCCTCGCCGGCGACGGGCCGGCGACGAGCGAGGAGGCGATGGGATGGTGTGTGGCCAGCGACGGCGCTTGGAGGGGACGGGCCAAAGACGGACTGGCGCGGCGCGCTGATGCGGAGAGGGTCGGGCGTGATGGGCATGCCGATGCGGCGACGGGGATGGGGATGGCCGGGGGGCGGCGCAGGAGGCTAGCAGGCAGGGGCGGCGCGACGACGGGGATGGTCGTGCCGTAGCACGGCGAGCCCAGGGACGCAGCAAGGGAAAGGGGACGCCGGCAGGCTTCACACGGTTGTGCGTTGCCGTGGCGGTGGTGTCCGATTCAAAGTACAAACCGCGTTCGTCCTGGATTGCAACTGTGTCCGTCCTGGATTGTTGATGGATGCTATAAGAAGGACACCACCTCGGCTGAAATCTGCATCAGGCTATCTCCATCGAGTAAATTATCCACGAAACATCCAAGGTCGGCGTCGAGTTCGTCGAAGAAAGAAGCGCCGACTTCGCTGGAGGTAGAAGATCATCCGCGGAGCACTCCAATGTCGCCTGCTTTGGCTACACGAGAGGTATGTATCACACTAAATGTTATGGCACTGGTTTGATTTTCCTCACCGGGTCAATCTGTGCAAGCTCCACTGATGTGCTCCCAGTCCATCCTCCACCACACAGCTCTAACGTTTTTGCAATGAAGAAAAGTATGAGCACCGTCTTCGTTCAGCCATTTGCATATAGGGCCTGGGTAACACGATGGGCAGTAGTCTGACATGTAGTTATTCTATTGAGAACAAATTATTGATCATTACCTTTGCCATGAGGTCAAATTAGCGCAAAGCACGTTTAACTGAATATCATGCCATGTATTGATCAGGTATCTTAGTCTACCTGCAGACTTCTGTAGGTTGTTGAATCGCCTTCCTTCTCCTCCTTAGACTTGTACAATTTTAGCTTTGGTTCCATTGAAACCAGACTCAGATTGCTGTTACTCAAACCAGCCAGATCAAGCATAATTATATTCATAATTATATTCAGACATCAAATGTGAAATTTGATTTCAGTAAGTTCATGAACTACTAGACAGTGCATAGGCTAGCTGGTTCCAAGTAAAAGTGTGTCTCTGATGGCAGGTTTGATGTGCATAAAAATTTCATTTACATTGTGACTTATTATTGTCTTAGTTTTCCTCGAGTTCTTGGTTCACATAGTCATATAGGGCAGAGGATGTCCAGTTCAATTCCACGGCGCTGGATACTATCTATGGGGCAGGCTGTTCTGAGCCAGCCACCACAAGAAATGCTCTAGAGGTTTACCCAGCATTATCAATTAATTCTTCTTGAGGAAAGAACACAAAAGCTCATTTTCACTAATCATATCCTGTAAGAACTCCCGTTTGACCAGTAGTTCCCTTTCTTCTTTTCTCCGGTCTCTCAAACGAGAGGTTTGAATTCCATACAATAATTCTCTCGGGGTTGTGAAATCAAAATAACCAACTAGATTCAAGGTTCCGAATGATAAACTTAATAATCATTTGGCATCCTCATGATTCTAATATGGACACCAGAAGCTCTAGAGATCAAGCATAATTAAATTCATAATTATATTCAGACATCAAATGTGAAATTTGATTTCAGTAAGTTCAGGAACTACTAGACAGTGCATATTTTCTGCTTTAAGGGGCCGCAATACAGTCTTAATGGCAAAGAAACACCCAACAACTGTTGCATTAAAGCCTGAAATCCCACACATAAGAAACGCTTTATTAGCAAAAGCCATATCAAAAGGGTAAGAACACAACTTAGGAGTTAGAAGTTAGGGGCACAGAGGCAGCAAGTTGGTTGTCATTAATTATGAATTTCAGGTTATTTTTGAAAGGTATGCGGATTAATTCTTCAAATGCCAAATAGACTACATCCAGTGATAGATAGTAGTGATGTAGACATGTCAACAAAATCTGACCCCTAATATCAGATCCAACTAACATGGTGTTGTCATTTTGTGATTTGTTACTGAATAAATTATCAATATTATACCTGAAGCAATTCCAGCAGCAGCCCGGGCAGCCACAAGAGCGATCCGCCTTTCGCGATTGTTCTCCATCATTTCTGAGCACCCAAGTGCACATGATTTACCAATATCCACACTAGGACCTTCAGGCCCCAATGAGCAACCGGTCCCCAGAGTCACAGCTGCCTGGACAACCTTTACAGTCGGGAAGATGGCTGCAAGTAAACTGATCCCTTGGTTATGCGGTTGTTTCGCAAGTTTGAGTTGGTCAAATATCTCGAGCACTCCGTGCATCATTCCTACGATTACACCTCCTGTCACAGGGATCAGCAGTATCCGTTGGGGAACGTCGCATGGGAAACAAAAAATTTCCTACGCGCACGAAGACCTATCATGGTGATGTCCATCTATGAGAGGGGATGTGTGATCTACGTACCCTTGTAGACCGTACAGCAGAAGCGTTAGTGAACGCGGTTGATGTAGTGGAACGTCCTCACGTCCCTCGATCCGCCCCGCGAACTATCCCGCGATCAGTCCCACGATCTAGTGCCGAACGGAGGGCACCTCCGCGTTCAGCACACGTACAGCTCGACGATGATCTCGGCTTTCTTGATCCAGCAAGAGAGACGGAGAGGTAGAAGAGTTCTCCGGCAGCGTGACGGCGCTCCGGAGGTTGGTGATGATCTCGTCTCAGCAGGGCTCCGCCCGAGCTCCGCAGAAACACGATCTAGAGGTAAAACCGTGGAGATATGTGGTCGGGCTGCCGTGGCAAAGTTGTCTCAAATCAGCCCTAAAACCCCACTATATATAGGAGGAGGAGGAGGGGGGAGCCTTGCCTTGGGGTCCAAGGACTCCCAAGGGGGTCGGCCGAACCAAGGGGAAGGTCTCCCCCCCCCCAAACCGAGTCCTACTTGGTTTGGAAGGTGGAGTCCTTCTTCCCTTTCCCACCTCCTTTTTTTTCTTCTTTTCTCTTTGATTTTTCTTCCAATGCGCATAGGGCTCTTTTGGGCTGTCCCACCAGCCCACTAAGGGCTGGTGCGCCACCCTCAATGCCTATGGGCTTCCCCGGGGTGGGTTGCCCCCCCCCGGTGAACTCCCGGAACCCATTCGTCATTCTCGGTACATTCCCGGTAACTCCGAAAACCTTCCGGTAATCAAATGAGGTCATCCTATATATCAATTTCGTTTCCGGACCATTACGGAAACCCTCGTGACGTCCATGATCTCATCCGGGACTCCGAACAACATTCGGTAACCAACCATATAACTCAAATACGCATAAAACAACGTCGAACCTTAAGTGTGCACACCCTGCGGGTTCGAGAACTATGTAGACATGACCCGAGAGACTCCTCGGCCAATATCCAATAGCGGGACCTGGATGCCCATATTGGATCCTACATATTCTACGAAGATCTTATCGTTTGAACCTCACTGCCAAGGATTCATATAATCCCGTATGTCATTCCCTTTGTCCTTCGGTATGTTACTTGCCCGAGATTCGATCGTCAGTATCCGCATACCTATTTCAATCTCGTTTACCGGCAAGTCTCTTTACTCGTTCCGTAATACAAGATCCCGCAACTTACACTAAGTCACATTGCTTGCAAGGCTTGTGTGTGATGTTGTATTACCGAGTGGGCCCCGAGATACCTCTCCGTCACGCGGAGTGACAAATCCCAGTCTCGATCCATACTAACTCAACGAACACCTTCGGAGATACCTGTAGAGCATCTTTATAGTCACCCAGTTACGTTGCGACGTTTGATACACACAAAGTATTCCTCCGGTGTTAGTGAGTTATATGATCTCATGGTCATAGGAACAAATACTTGACACGCAGAAAACAGTAGCAATAAAATGACACGATCAACATGCTACGTCTATTAGTTTGGGTCTAGTCCATCACGTGATTATCCTAATGACGTGATCCAGTTATCAAGCAACAACACCTTGTTCATAATCAGAAGACACTGACTATCGTTGATCAACTGGCTAGCCAACTAGAGGCTTGCTAGGGACAGTGTTTTGTCTATGTATCCACACATGTATATAAGTCTTCATTCAATACAATTATAGCATGGATAATAAACGATTATCTTGATACAGGAATTATAATAATAACTATATTTATTATTGCCTCTAGGGCATAATACCAACAGTCTCCCACTTGCACTAGAGTCAATAATCTAGCCCTCACATCATCATGCAAATTACATTGTAATAAATCTAACACCCATACAGTTCTGGTGTTGATCATGCTTTGCCCGTGGAATAGGTTTAGTCAGCGGGTCTGCTACATTCAGATCCGTGTGCACTTTGCATATATTTACGTCCTCCCCTTCGACGTAGTCGCGGATGAGGTTGAAGCGTCGTTTGATGTGTCTGGACTTCTTGTGAAACCGTGGTTCCTTTGCTAGGGCAATGGCACCCGTGTTGTCACAGAACAAGGTTATTGGATTCAGTGCGCTTGGCACCACTCCAAGATTCGTCATGAACTGCTTCATCCAGACACCCTCCTTAGCCGCCTCCGAGGCAGCCATGTACTCCGCTTCACATGTAGAATCTGCTACGACGCTCTGCTTGGAACTGCACCAGCTTACCGCACCCCCATTAAGAATAAATACGTATCCGGTTTGCGACTTAGAGTCGTCCGGATCTGTGTCAAAGCTTGCATCGACGTAACCTTTTACGGCGAGCTCTTCGTCACCTCCATACACGAGAAACATCTCCTTTGTCCTTTTCAGGTACTTCAGGATATTCTTGACCGCCGTCCAGTGATCCACTCCTGGATTACTCTGGAACCTACCTGCCATACTTATGGCCAGGCTAACGTCCGGTCTAGTGCACAGCATTGCATACATGATAGAACCTATGGCTGAAGCATAGGGGACGGAGCGCATATGCTCTCTATCTTCATCAGTTGCTGGGCACTCAGTCTTACTCAATCTCGTACCTTGTAAAACTGGCAAGAACCCTTTCTTGGACTGTTCCATTTTGAACCTCTTCAAAACTTTATCAAGGTATGTGCTTTGTGAAAGTCCTATCAGGCGTTTTGATCTATCCCTGTAGATCTTAATGCCTAGAATGTAAGCAGCTTCTCCTAGGTCCTTCATAGAGAAACTTTTATTCAAGTAATCCTTTATGCTCTCCAAAAACTCTACGTTGTTTCCAATCAGCAATATGTCATCCACATATAATATTAGAAACGCCACAGAGCTCCCACTCACTTTCTTGTAAATACAAGATTCTCCAACCACTTGTATAAACCCAAATGCTTTGATCACCTCATCAAAGCGTTTGCTCCAACTCCGAGATGCTTGCACCAGTCCATAAATGGATCGCTGGAGCTTGCACACCTTGTTAGCATTCTTAGGATCGACAAAACCCTCGGGTTGCATCATATACAACTCTTCCTTAAGGAAACCGTTAAGGAACGCCGTTTTGACATCCATCTGCCAGATTTCATAATCAAAAAATGCAGATATTGCTAACATGATTCTGACGGACTTAAGCATCGCTACAAGTGAGAATGTCTCATCGTAGTCAACTCCTTGAACTTGTGAAAAACCCTTTGCCACAAGTCAAGCTTTATAAACGGTCACATTGCCGTCAGCGTCCGTCTTCCTCTTAAAGATCCATTTGTTCTGAATAGCCTTGCGGCCCTCAGGCAGTACTTCCAAAGTCCACACTTTGTTCTCATACATGGATCCTATCTCGGACTTCATGGCTTCTAGCCATTTGTTGGAATCTGGGCCCACCATTGCTTCTTCAAAATTTGCAGGTTCATTGTTGTCTAACAACATGATTGATAAGACGGGATTACCGTACCACTCTGGAGCAGCACGTGGTCTCTCGACCTGCGTGGTTCGACAGAAACTTGAACCGGAGTTTCATGATCATCATCATTAACTTCCTCCTCAACCGGCATCGCAACGACAGAGGTTTCCCCTTGCCCTGCGCCACCATCCAGAGGGATGAGAGGTTCGACAACCTCGTCAAGTTCTATCTTCCTCCCACTCAATTCTCTCAAGAGAAACTCCTTCTCGAGAAAAGCTTTGTTTTTAGCAACAAACACTTTGCCCTCGGATCTGAGATAGAAGGTGTACCCAACTGTCTCTTTTGGGTAACCTATGAAGATGCACTTTTCCGCTTTGGGTTCCAGCTTTTCAGGCTGAAGCTTTTTGACATAAGCATCACATCCCCAAACTTTAAGAAACGACAACTTTGGCCTTTTTCCATACCACAGTTCGTATGGTGTCGTCTCAACAGATTTTGATGGTGCCCTATTTAAAGTGAATGCAGCTTTCTAATGCATAACCCCAAAATGATAATGGCAAATCGGTAAGAGACTCATAGATCGCACCATCTCTAATAAAGTACGATTACGACGTTCGGACACACCATTACGCTATGGTGTTCCAGGCGGTGTCAATTGTGAAACAATTCCACATTGTCTTAAGTGAGCACCAAACTCGAAACTCAGATATTCACTCCCACTATCAAACCGTAGGAACTTGATCTTCTTGTTACGATGATTTTCAACTTCACTCTGAAATTGCTTGAACTTTTCAAATGTTTCAGACTTGTGCTTCATTAAGTAGACATAACCATATCTACTCAAATCGTCAGTGAAGGTGAGAAAATAACGATATCCGCCGCGTGCCTCTACGCTCATCGGACCACACACATTGGTATGTATGATTTCCAACAAGTCACTTGCACGCTCCATTGTTCCGGAGAACGGAGTTTTAGTCATCTTGCCCATGAGGCATGGTTCGCACGTGTCAAGTGAATCAAAGTCAAGTGACTCCAAAAGTCCATCGGCATGGAGTTTCTTCATGCGCTTTACACCAATATGACCTAAGCGGCAGTGCCACAAAAATATGGCGCTATCATTGTTAACTCTAACTCTTTTGGTCTCAATGTTATGTATGTGTGTATCACTATCAAGATTCAATATGAACAATCCTCTCACATTGGGTGCATGACCATAAAAGATGTTACTCATAGAAATAGAACAACCATTATTCTCTGACTTAAAAGAGTAACCGTCTCGCAATAAACAAGATCCAGATATAATGTTCATGCCTAATGCAGGCACTAAATAACAATGATTTAAGTTCATAACTAATCCTGATGGTAACTGAAGTGAAACTGTGCCGACGGCGATTGCATCAACCTTGGAACCATTTCCTACGCGCATCGTCACTTCATCTTTCGCCAGCCCTCGTCTATTCCGCGGTTCCTGTTTCGAGTTGCAAATATGAGCAACAGAACTGGTATCGAATACCCAGGCACTACTACGAGAGCCGATTAAGTACACATCAATAACATGTATATCAAATATACCTGATTTTTCTTTGGCCGCCTTCTTATCAGCCAGATACTTGGGGCAATTGCGCTTCCAGTGACCCATACCCTTGCAATAGTAACACTCTGTTTCAGGCTTAGGTCCAGCTTTGGGTTTCTTCGTCAGATTGGCAACAAGCTTGCCACTCTTCTTTGAATTACCCTTCTTGCCTTTGCCGTTTCTCTTGAAACTAGTGGTCTTATTCACCATCAACACTTGATGCTCTTTACGGAGTTCAGACTCTGCGACTTTCAGCATCGCAAACAACTCGCCGGGAGACTTGTTCATCCCTTGCATGTTGTAGTTCAACACAAAGCCTTTATAGCTTGGCGGCAGTGATTGAAGGATTCTGTCAGTGATAGCTTCTTGCGGGAGTTCAATCCCCAGCTCAGCTAGACGGTTTGAGTACCCATACATTTTGAGCACATGTTCACTGACAGACGAGTTCTCCTCCATCTTGCAAGCATGGAATTTATCGGAGGTCTCATACCTCTCGATCCGGGCGTTCTTCTGAAAGATAAACTTCAACTCTTGGAACATCTCAAATGCTCCATGACGCTCAAAGCGACGTTGAAGTCCCGGTTCTAAGCCATACAAGACTGCACATTGAACTACTGAGTAGTCCTCCTTACGTGCTAACCAAGCGTTCTTAACATCCTGATCAGCCGTAGCGGGTGGTTCATCTCCTAGCGCAGCATTAAGGACATAATCCTTCTTCCCAGCTTGTAAGATTAGCTTAAGATTACGAGCCCAGTCTACAAAGTTGCTTCCATCACCTTTCAACTTAGCTTTCTCTAGGAACGTATTAAAATTCAGGGTGACAGTCGCGTGAGCCATGATCTACAACACAAATATATTCAAAGTGGACTTAGACTATGTTCAAGATAATTAGAGTTTAACTTAATCAAATTACTCGCTAAACTCCCACTCAAAAAGTACATCTCTCTAGTCATTTGAGTGGTTCATGATCCACTTACACTAGCTCAAGTCCGATCATCACGTGAGTTGAGCATAGTTTCAGTGGTAAGCATCCCCATGCTAATCATATCATCTATATGATTCATGATCGACCTTTCGGTCTCATGTGTTCCGAGGCCATGTCTGCACATGCTAGGCTCGTCAAGCTTAACCCGAGTGTTCCGCGTGCGCAACTGTTTTGCACCCGTTGTATGTGAACGTTGAGTCTATCACACCCGATCATCACGTGGTGTCTCAAAACGACGAACTGTAGCAACGGTGCACAGTCGGGGAGAACACAATTTCGTCTTGAAATTTTAGTGAGAGATCACCTCATAATGCTACCGTCGTTCTAAGCAAAATAAGGTGCATAAAAGGATTAACATCACATGCAATTCATAAGTGACATGATATGGCCATCATCACGTGCTCCTTGATCTCCATCACCAAAGCATTGGCACGATCTTCTTGTCACCGGCGCCACACCATGATCTCCATCAACGTGTCACCATCGGGGTTGTCGTGCTACTCATGCTATCACTACTAAAGCTACATCCTAGCAAAATAGTAAACGCATCTGCAAGCACAAACGTTAGTTATAAAGACAACCCTATGGCTCCTGCCGGTTGCCGTACCATCGACGTGCAAGTCGATATTATCTATTACAACATGATCATCTCATACATCCAATATATCACATCACATCGTTGTCCATATCACATCACAAGCATACCCTGCAAAAACAAGTTAGACGTCCTCTAATTTTGTTGTTGCATGTTTTACGTGGTGACCATGGGTATCTAGTAGGATCGCATCTTACTTACGCAAACACCACAACGAAGATATATGAGTTGCTATTTAACCTCATCCAAGGACCTCCTCGGTCAAATCCGATTCAACTAAAGTTGGAGAAACTGACACCCGCCAGTCATCTTTGAGCAACGGAGTTACTCGTAGCCATGAAACCAGTCTCTCGTAAGCGTACGAGTAATGTCGGTCCGAGCCGCTTCGATCCAACAATACTGCGGAATCAAGAAAAGACTAAGGAGGGCAGCAAAATGCACATCACCGCCCATAAAAACTTTTGTGTTCTACTCGAGAAGACATCTACGCATGAACCTAGCTCCGATACCACTGTTGGGGAACGTCGCATGGGAAACAAAAAATTTCCTACGCGCACGAAGACCTATCATGGTGATGTCCATCTACGAGAGGGGATGTGTGATCTACGTACCCTTGTAGACCGTACAGCAGAAGCGTTAGTGAACACGGTTGATGTAGTGGAACGTCCTCACGTCCCTCGATCCGCCCCGCGAACTATCCCGCGATCAGTCCCACGATCTAGTGCCAAACGGACGGCACCTCCGCGTTCAGCACACGTACAGCTCGACGATGATCTCGGCTTTCTTGATCCAGCAAGAGAGACGGAGAGGTAGAAGAGTTCTCCGGCAGCATGACGGCGCTCCGGAGGTTGGTGATGATCTCGTCTCAGCAGGGCTCCGCCCGAGCTCCGCAGAAACGCGATCTAGAGGTAAAACGTGGAGATATGTGGTCGGGCTGTCGTGGCAAAGTTGTCTCAAATCAGCCCTAAAACCCCACTATATATAGGAGGAGGAGGGGGGAACCTTGCCTTGGGGTCCAAGGACTCCCAAGGGGGTCGGCCGAACCTAGGGGGAAGGTCTCCCCCCCCCCAAACCGAGTCCCACTAAGGGCTGGTGCGCCACCCTCAATGCCTATGGGCTTCCCCGGGGTGGGTCCCCCCCCCCCCCCGTGAACTCCCGGAACCCATTCGTCATTCCCGGTACATTCCCGGTAACTCCGAAAACCTTCCGGTAATCAAATGAGGTCATCCTATATATCAATCTTCGTTTCCGGACCATTCCGGAAACCCTCGTGACGTCCGTGATCTCATCCGGGACTCCGAACAACATTCGGTAACCAACCATATAACTCAAATACGCATAAAACAACGTCGAACCTTAAGTGTGTAGACCCTGCGGGTTCGAGAACTATGTAGACATGACCCGAGAGACTCCTCGGTCAATATCCAATAGCAGGACCTGGATGCCCATATTGGATCCTACATATTCTACGAAGATCTTATCGTTTGAACCTCAGTGCCAAGGATTCATATAATCCCGTATGTCATTTCCTTTGTCCTTCGGTATGTTACTTGCCCGAGATTCGATCGTCAGTATCCGCATACCTATTTCAATCTCATTTACTGGCAAGTCTCTTTACTCGTTCCGTAATACAAGATCCCGCAACTTACACTAAGTCACATTGCTTGCAAGGCTTGTGTGTGATGTTGTATTACCGAGTGGGCCCCGAGATACCTCTCCATCACACGGAGTGACAAATCCCAGTCTCGATCCATACTAACTCAACGGACACCTTTGGAGATACCTGTAGAGCATCTTTATAGTCACCCAGTTATGTTGCGACGTTTGATACACACAAAGTATTCCTCCGGTGTTAGTGAGTTATATGATCTCATGGTCATAGGAACAAATACTTGACACGCAGAAAACAGTAGCAATAAAATGACACGATCAACATGCTACGTCTATTAGTTTGGGTCTAGTCCATCACGTGATTCTCCTAATGACATGATCCAGTTATCAAGCAACAACACCTTGTTCATAATCAGAAGACACTGACTATCGTTGATCAACTAGCTAGCCAACTAGAGGCTTGCTAGGGACAGTGTTTTGTCTATGTATCCACACATGTATATAAGTCTTCATTCAATACAATTATAGCATGGATAATAAACGATTATCTTGATATAGGAATTATAATAATAACTATATTTATTATTGCCTCTAGGGCATAATACCAACACCTATGCCAAGTATCAGATAGCCTCTGCAGACGAAGCCAAGCTGCACCTTCATTGGGGGTACCTGCCCATGCCCAATCATGGATGACATGAACCTAGCAAATCAATAACAGGAGTTGTATATAGAATCAGTCATGCAGGATGTTACATTCTGTTTTCTTGACTTCGTTCTTTCTTCTTGATGTGCACTTGTGTTGCCCTAAATTGAATAATTGCCACTTTTTACCGGTGCTGTCATGGATACAATTCAAGGACTTCTAGACATCATTGCTTTTATGCTCAGTATGTTTTGCAGGCTTGTCAGGTGCTGGAGAGGATCACGGTGTCTATGATGAAGAATAAGAATTTGTAAGGAGCCTTTGTAATCTCTTGTTAACCAGAGTGCATCATTTTTTTACTGTTCATTAAGAATAGCATTTACCAATACACTGGTGCCATATACCTTATGTACTCTTAAGTTCCTTGGCATTGTAGGTTTGGGAGTAGAGTTTGTGTGACTGCATCAAAATTGGCAGTAACAACCGTAGTGCTCATCCTGGATAGAGTTTCAAGTTTGTGCAGATTTTGAAGTTCATTTCAAAGCAGATCAATGTAAATCTTCGGAACATGTTTAGTTTGATATAGTGTTAACTCTCACTTCACTTTATGTGAATCTTATTCCTGGTTAAGTAGTGTGTCTGCTATTTACCACATGAAACATATCTCCCCCCTATTTTCAAATACATGTACACAATAGAGTTTTCACTTCGGAAGCATCAAAACCTTTTATAGCTACAAGTAAATAGTTTCTTAGGACATACAGTAATGCTTCATTTTTAGTTTATAAGAGAAATAACAAAACCATTATCGTATAGCTTCATTTTAAGAAGAAAATAATGCTTGAATTAATCCATTGAAACCGAATGAAAATTAAGCTACAACTACTTACTGTTGAATCAATAAACAAGATCAATTAGGTAGATTTAGGTAGCTTGGTTTCAGAGATTGAATCAATCACTGTTGTGTAGTGGTTTTTTAGTACAAGGGTGCAGATTATTCTTTTAGTAGGAAGGCCTTGAGATAATTTTTGCCCAGTGCAACGCACGGGCATTTGTACTAGTAGATTAAACATTTATAAACATGCATGAAAGTTGGAAATTATTAATCTACATGAAATTTTGGACATTTCACATATATAATTTATTTTCATCCGGTGCATGGTTAATTATTTATTAGCAATGCAAAATCATGCAATTTTCTATAATTCTGAAATTCCTGGGATAATAGACAAATTTGCAACCGTAAAAAAACAACATGTGGGCCAAAACTGAGTGGCCCGATAGTACATAGCGGGCGCAACTTAGCAAAATTGCGCCTGGGCAACATATAGGTAAGGGGACAGCTCACCATGGGCCAAGGCTCGGCTTGGTGGAGAGGGGAACAGCTGGGTCAGGGTGCTCGCGAAGCTGGCCTTGGCGAGCCAGCCCGCGCGGGCGTTGGAGGTGGCCCAACCAGCCGACAAGGCCGAGGCGGAGCGAGTGGGCGCTGGGAGCTGGAGATGGGCCGACATGGCCACGCGGCACCACTGGGCTGCGAAGGCTGTGGGGGCCCACGAGGTCGGGGCGCTGTCAACAGGCACAACTCCACCCGCCCGATCCAACCTGGATCGAGGACGAGTGGCGGTGATGCCGGAGTTGGGGTGTCGGCGGATTGGGAACGGACATGGGATGACACAGGCGGTAGATCTGGCGAGGGGCGGAGCGGATCTTGCTGGTGGCAACCTCAAGGGCGGCGGGCCGAGCTCCTGCGACGGCTGCAGCAAAAGGACTCGGGTCCAGCGGCGCACGACTGCGTTAGTGGCTGCTGCGGGCGGCGGGGAGCGGCAGCGCGGGGCTCCGGCGATGGGGCAGCTAGGGGCGACAGCGTGGCGACGACGGCAGCGGTCGACGAGGGTTACGGTTGTCGGCATTCTGGGAATGGGGGTACCCAGACCTGCCTGCCTGCGGTCCAGGGCGGGCCCACTTCATCAACACAAGATTGACTAGAACAGCACCACCCCGGACAAGGCCCTCGTGAGGGGCCAAGCCTCGCGAGGAAGAGCGACATCAAGACCCACAGGGGGCCTCCTCAGGACCCCTCCGGAGCGGCAGATATTTCGAGGCAAGGTCGGGCCTCAAGAGTCAAGGGTGACGCCAGGGAAGGACAGGCGAGCAGTAGATGGCAGGATGAGACAGTTTCCCCTTTAGTGCAACAGAGGTGGGAGCATCCCAGGGCTCCAAAGGCATCTTCCAAAGGTTTCCCTTCCGGTGCAACAAGACCACGACCGCCCGCCAGCAGGACGAGCGTCATCCCTGCGCTCACCTCTACGGCATTGGCAGCTACTTTGCAGGTGAAGACCACTTTTGACAAGGGAAGCATGTTCCCTTGTCCCCCACCGAAACTGGTCGTTGTGGGATCCCTTCCCGCCAACGATAAGGGAAGAGGACCCGGGCCTCCACTATAAAGAGAGAGAGTAGGATACTTGAGAGAGGGGGGTTCATTCAGACGAGATTGAGACCGAAGAGACTTCATCCCAACCATAGGGCAATACACCTAGTCGCTTGCCCTCCGGAGGATCGAGAGCACTGTACTAGTTCATCCACCACTTTCGCAAGAGGCAATCCACCAATAGCAGGAGTGGGGTTTTACGCTTCGCAGTGGCCCGAACCTGGGTAAACTGTTGTGTTATGTGTTCCCTCATCATCGATTGAGCCCTTCGCCGTTTCCATCGAGTAGCGAGCTAGGTAAGTTCGAGCCGGGAGAGATCGTCGTACACGCCCCTGTGTTCGAATCCTTAGGGTTTTGCGGAGCCCGAAATCCGACAACGGGCGAGCTCCGAGCATGGGGTGCTGACTGCGGACAGGCGCTCCGGGCGGCTATCGCGGTCTGTTGCATGCACCAACGACAACTTGGCCCAAATTGGGCCCGGGGGCTGGCCGAACCTGGGTCTAGCGGGCCCGGTGTGGTGGTGGAGGCTCAGGGCCGAGGAGAGAGGTGGGTGGCGGCACGGTATCCGAGGATAAAGTCTAGGGTTCCACTTTTGGGCAAGGTAGGCTTCCTTTTATAGCAAGAGGTGCTAGGGTTAGGGGTTTTGCATCGGTTTCGAACGCACGATCGTGATCCGATGGCTTCGAACACTGGGGCAAGGTTTGGTGTGCTATTGGGTTGTGTAGATGGGCTAGATGGCGATGAGAGGGAGGTTTGCGTCGTGTGACAAAGTTTTAGAAACTGAAATCGTCCGTGAATTAAACCGGTTATAGTGTCGCTACATGTTTAATGGTTTGGGTATCAAACGGACTCCGATTGCGATGAAATTTTGCACGTGGCCTACCTACACTATAATAAGACAGCACGCCAACTTTCAACCCGATCTGAGAAAGTTTTATACACACTCTTAAAAAAATATTTTAATGATGTCGCGGGCGCGTGCATGTGTGGTTGGTCTCGAAACGGTCAACAATAAAAACATAGAGAACCGGCAACTAACAACGGATGCAGGTTTTGAAAAATGACGACAACGGAGTGCCGATGCAATGCGGATGATGCGCATGATGCGATGATGAATGCAACAAAAAAGAATCACACGACTACAATGGAATAAAAGGGGAATCTTCTGGAGTGCCAGTTTCGGTCTCTTACATCTTCCACCAAGTAAACCACAAAGCATCAACTACAAGATGTAATCAACACTACTAGTCACACCCCATGTACCAATCCCGATGTTCTGGTACAAGATTGAGTAGAAGAGGTAAACTAGGGTTTTGAGAGGAGATGGTGTTGATGAAGATTGGCCTCCCCAAGATGAGAGGATTGTTGGTGATGACGATGGCCTTGATTTCCCCCTCTAGAAGGGAAGTTCCTCCAGCGGATTCGCTCCACCGGAGGGCAAATGTGCTCCTGCCCAGGTTCTGCCTCGAGACGGCGGCGCTTCATGCCGAAAGTCCTCCTCTTAAATTTTTTGGGTAAAAGGGATTTTATACCAGAAGATGATCGCTACACGTGGGCGAGGGGGCCGCTAGATATCAGGTCGCACCAGGGGGGCCTAGCGCGCCCTGGTGTCTAGTGGACGCCTGGTAGCCCCCCTCTGGTACTTCTTCGCTCCAGTATTTTTTTATTTATTATAAAATAAATCTCTGTAAATTTCCAGCCCAATTGGAGATGTGCAAAATAGGTATCTCTGACGTAGCTTTTTCAGCTCCACAATTCCATCTGCCGACATTCTCCCACTTGATGTAAACCTTGCATATTATGAAAGAAAAAGCATTAGAATTACTCCACCAAGTGGCAAAATGCATAAAACACTATAAATAACAGTAACAAAACATGATGCAAAATGGACATGTCATTGACTCAACATGAAAAGTCAGTAACATGAAAGTAAATAGGTTGTCCCTTCCCAAAGGGAAGCAAGAATTTGCAAAGGTGCCAGAGCTCATTATTTTAAAATAGAGATGAATATGTAATTTTGGGTGGTGTGCCTTTTCCTGTCAACGTCACAACAAGGTTTTCAATATCTTCCGTGCTAATCACATCATTGGTGGTACCCAAACGGAATTAAAATTTTACTCCCCCTCCACCATTCAATCACATTCCATGGCTAGCCGTATCCACGGGTGCCCTCCAAATAACCAACTATCTATGGGGAGTGTTAGTTTATTTATTTTTGTATTATGCAGGACTGAGAATCCTTTTTATCAGCCTCTCTCGTGCAATGACAAGTGAATAAACATTCATCTTGAGAATAATTCGCTTAGCATGGAAGATAATGACCGCCTCGACGCTCCATTAGCACTACGTGTACACAAAAGGATGTTTATTTGAATGTTTAGATGTGGAACATGCAAATTTACTTGGAATGGCAATTAAATACCATATATAGGTAGGTATGATGGACTCTCGTGGAAGAAACTTGGTTCAAGGATTTGGATGCATAAGTAGTATCTCTACTTAGTGCGAAGTTTTTGGCTAGCAAAAGGTTCTAAACAAGGACCACACGTTGGAGGATCCATAACAATATAACTTCTATGCAAATATACTCAAACGTAACCATTACGTTGTATTCTTTGTCCAGCTTTAACTATTGATCAAGGTTGAAAAGAATTAATGGGTATTCACAATCATAAAACATGTCCATGATAATATATTTGTATCTCAAAATTCTTTTTCTTATACTAGTTATTCATGAATTGCTTGTATGACCAATACTATGATTGTCAAACTTCAATAGATTTTTCTTTTAAACCAAATGTGAAACTACTACAAGGCATAAAGCACATTTATAATTTCAGATTTATTGTATTTCATTCATTCCTAATTTACTCTTAAGATATAAGTGAAGCACAAGAGTAATCATCAAACTACTCTCGAAAGATATAAGTGAAGATCAATGAGTAGTCAAACAATTAAGTAGCTATGTGAGGACTCTCTCTCAATAAAGATTTTCACATCTGATATTTATTTCAAAACAAAAACAAAACAAAAGGCACTCCAACAATAGCACATCACATGTGGACAAAGAAAATTTTATGCTCAACGTAGGCTAACTGGTATTTGTTAACGAAGAGTTTTGGGATGCGTGTCATCCCCAAGCTTAGATGCTTGAGACTTCTTGTAATATTTACTTGGGGTGTTTTGGGCATCCCCAAGCTTGAGCTTTTATATCTCGTTCAATCCTCTCATATCCCGGTTTCACCTAAGTCTCAAAAACTTCATCCACACAAAACTTGAAAAGAACTCGAGAGATAAGTTAGTACACATAAAAGTAAATTAACACTTAATGTACTTCCAAGACAAGTTGCATAATAATTTTCAAACATTAGGTAATGTATACTCTTATTTTCACAATTTATATCTACCAATATAAGCCATGAAAACTCTAGAATTAGTAGATAAGAAATCTATGACAGCAATCTGTCCAAACAGAATAGTGTGTAGCAATCTATTTAAACAGTGTACTTATGTAACTTAAAAAAATCTAAAAATTTAGAACATTATAAAAAATTTGTATTACATTACTATGTAAAAATTTCCGAAACTTTCCGCGTACCAGTAAAATCTGATAAGTCAAATACTACAGGCAAAGTTTCTATTTTTGTATAGCACACATCACACATGCAATTTAAGCATTCTAAACGTAATTCGTAAAACTTTTTATTGAAAAATAAGAATATAATAACATTTAACAGAGAACAACAAAATGAAATGATGCTCCAAGCAAAACACATATCATGTGACGAATAAAAATATAGCTCCTAATAAGATATACCGGTAATGTTGGAGACGTAAGAGGGGGTTGCCTTCCGGGGCATCCCCAAGACGGGATGATGAAGATGGCCACACGAGATGATTTCCCCTCTCCGGGAGGGTACTGGAAAGGCTCCAGATTGGTTTTTCATTGATACAGAGAGTTGCGGCGGCAAAGCGGAAGTTATCTCTTTATTTCTAAGGTTTTTGGTATATATATAGGATTTTTTCAGCGTTGGAATCACGCCGAACAGAGCCACGTGGCCCCACAAGCTATCAAGGCATGACCTAGGGGGGTCGCGCCATGTTAGCTTGTGGCCCTCTCGTGGCTCCCCTCCGGTGGTTTTTCTCTCCAATATTGCTTATTTCCTCCAAAAAATATAAAAAAAAGTGTCGGGCGATTCCGCGAACTTTCATTTTCTGCACAGAAACAACACCATGATAATTGTGCTAAAAAAGCATCAGTCCGGGTTAGTTCTGACTAAATCATATAAAGTTCATTAAAACCATATAAAATTATTGTAAACATGGGCAAACATGGCATGAATTCTTCAAATTATCAATACGTTGGAGATGTATCACCCCGCCCCGAGGAGGTGAAGGAGACAATGATGGATCGGATAGCTCCGGCGATGAGCTGATCCAACTCGATCCCTACTGTGTTTTTGACTGCTACTTCCATGAGAAGGATGACAAGGGCAGTCGTGGATGATCTTTTCCATAGCTATCATGAAGGTTAAACATGTCAAAAGTTGGTAATCTGATTGCATGTCCACATGTAGTAGTCGGGCGATGTGTGTAATCATCATATACGTAGTTGAATGAGTTTGTATGGATTTGTGGTATGCTATTTTTGATTGTGTGATGGGCAATTTGAGGTTTGACCAGGTAGTTTCCACGGACGTGTCCGCACGCGTCCGCACACGTTTGAGGGGTCGGATTTGCCAAGTTTGGTTATAGATGCTCTAAGAACATGACAAGTGTGTTAGACCATCTACAGTCGGATTTGACAAATTCAATCCCATATACGTGCGCGGGCACATCTAGGCACGTCCGCAGACAACGCTAGACAACCCCTCATATGGGTTGTCACACATCCACACACCTTAAATACAGAACCTCAAATCCATGCAATCCTTGCGCGTCAATCATATGATACAAATTGTCCGAATTCGACGCTCTGAAAGAAATTAAAACAAATCATAGTTCAACAATCCACACATGGTAAAATGAAAATCAATGTCCGAATGTGACGGATGGCTTGCTAGCTGGCCGGATCACTCGTCGGATGCCATCCATGTCTTCTATTGTGAGGCCATCCTTGTCTCCTGCTCCGAGGCAATCCTTGTGTCATGCTCCGCCTACAACTCCTGCATCCTGCTTGCATGATCCGCCTGCATCGTTGTCGCATGCTCCGCCGCTGCTACAGCCGCCATCACCACCTTGTACTCCCTACGGTGATTGATCTCATTTTCCTTCTTCTCAATCCACTTCTTTGCATGCTCATCCAAGAGGGTTTCATCCGTCAACATGATCTTCGCGTCCTCGGTGTCTCGTGCGAGTTGCGGTGGTTGAACATACCATATGCAAAGTTGAGCATACACGAGTAATTGAACATACCGAGTCTTGTGGTGTCATTATGTCGAACAGGTCGTGGGCAGCCCGAACTCTGCCGGTGCACGTGCTTATTCGCGTTCGAACGAGTTGCGTTGAGTGACACACGTCCGTCGTTGGCATGTCCGTTGGCAGAAAGTAGTTTGGAATGCCCTAGCTGTCCATCAGATCCTTATCTGTCCCAACCTAGTCCGATGATGCAATCCTTGTCGCCACACAAATAAATGTGGTGTGGGGTTCCGCGCAAGGCTGGGGGGCTTGCAATGGCTCCTTCATTCCCCTTCCGCTCACTGCAACGTCACAACCGCTTACCTCTCTCGCTGCCTGCGGCGCCGGTTCCTCCGGGCGATGTTCTCTCGCTTGTAGGACAAAGCCGAGGGCGGTACGCCGACGGATGCGACGGACAGAACCTCTGTCACGATGGTCGGGGTGGGCTTGATGACATCTTGGGCAGCGGATTGGGACTCGCAGTGAGGATGTGGAGCAAGGGTGTGAGACGGCAAGGGCTCGGTCTCAAGAAAGGAAAAATGAAGGCGGAAGGAGGAGGAAGGGTTTGATGAATGTGTGGTAGGATAGGCCTGTCTGGCGGACGCGCAAGCACGCGTCCGGACGTCCCATATCCGTTTTAGATTTATGTTGGATATGAGGAATGCCGTTCAACGTTTAAAACCCGTTTAAGACATTTTTTTAGAAACCGTTTAAGACATTCGTTTGAATTATATTTTTATGACTAGACATCAACCAATCCGGAGACAAGGCGAGCGGTTGTAGATGATTCTACAAATAAACAGGTCGGTGAAGCAGCAAGTACACTTACCACGCGAGTCAAAAAAAAAAAAGTAGTACTAATAGTGCCACTGCGCTGCGGAAGATATTATCGGGGCCCCACCGTGCGGAAACGGCAACCACCCAGCCCCCGCACCGCCGCACCACACCCCCACGAAGCTCAGAACCACACGCTCCCGCGGGCCCCGTCCACGCCCCCGGCCTCTCTCCCCCAGCCGCACGATTTTAAAACCGGATCGAAAGCCACCCATCCGCGGCGCGCGCGCCTCCCGACCCAACACGTGTCTCCCGCGCCAGCCGCGGATCAGGATCCCTCCCCCGCGGCCCACCACGTGCCCCAGCGGGCCCGGCGAAATATCGCCTGATCCGCCCCTCCCCCTCCTCGCCGAACCCATGCGGCCCGCGCGGCGTGGGCAGGGCGCCCGCTGGCCGAACCACTGGCCCAGGCGATGCCACGTCACCGCGGCCGCGATCCCGCGCGGGCTGGCGCACGGCGTGACGTGGCGGCCCCGCCCGCCGGTCCAGCGCGGGCAGATATTTTCTCCCCTCCCGAGGCCCGCGCGCCCATCACGTGCCCTCGTCCCCGCCCACTGGCTCTGCGGGCCCCGGCGGCCCCCGGCCCACCTGTCGGCATCGCGTAGCGTCGGGGCTATATAGCTATGCTCCTCTGCGGCCGCTTAGTTTTAATCGTCTCCATCGCTCGCGAGTCCGCAGCTCCACTGGCATTTCGATCCCCATTTCGAAGCTTCCAATCCAGCGATCCAGCGCGAGAAGAAGGAGGAGAAGCCGTCTCGGTGGTGGCTACTTGATCTGCGAGTCGAGGCGGCCGAGCTCCGGCGAGTAGATAACCAGCCAGAGCCGCCCGGGATGGCGCGCCGCGGCCAAGGACAAGGAGGAGGAGTGGAGGAGAGGGAGGTGGTGGACCAGGACGGGAGGGAGGAGGAGGTGCGGCGGGCGCTGCCGATGATGCCCGTCAGGGTGCTGCTCGCCGAGGGCGACGACTCCACGCGCCACGTCATCTCCGCGCTGCTCCGCAAGTGCGGCTACCACGGTGCGCACCTCGACTACCCTCGCATCAATCCATCCATCCATCTATCGGCAGCCGCAGCTTTTGTTGATTTCCCGGATTGGTAGTTCGATTCGAGTTCCGGTTGGTGCTGTGCGGGCGGATCGGGAGGTAGCTGCCAGTTTTACAGAGTTCAGCTTCGTATCAGTGTTTCGGCATGGTGGCGCGGTAGGTAGGAACAGGAACACAGGATGCTTCCTCTGGTCTGATCCACTTCCCAGCAGCCACACGATAAGTTCGTCAGATATGCTAGTTCTGGTGCCTAGTTCGTCAGATAGTTAGATCCCTTAATTTTTTTTTTCTCTTCAAATATCGCTCCGAAATTTGCTCTGCAGCCACCGACGCCAATACCGTATTATCGCTGGCATGTGTCGATTAGGAAAGGAACACGGTTTGAACGCTTCAATCCACGCCTTTTGGGGCGTCTGGTGTTAAATTGTGCTCAATATTAACTAAACATAATTACTTGTACGGTCACACTTAGTTATGGGTTAACATGATTTTAGCACAGTTAGACATATGTTGAAATTGTACAATTTTCTGCGGACAGAGTATTTTATTTTCCAACAAGTTGGGCCTTTGAATTTGTTCTGCTAGAACTTTCATGACGATTTTAGCAGAGCCTGTAACATTTTCTCAGACTTATGTTTCATATTGTTCTTGCAGTTTCTGCGGCTTCTGATGGTGTCAAGGCCTGGGAATTACTAAAGGAAAAATCGTTCAAAATAGATCTTGTCCTCACTGAAGTTGAACTTCCTTCCATGTCTGGGTTCCTCCTACTCTCCACGATCATGGAACATGACGCCTGCAAGAATATCCCTGTCATAAGTATGTGCCCGAACTATGTCAGTCTCGTTTCAGTTTGCAGTTTCTGCTCCTGCAGCTTAGTCTAATGCTAATTCTTTTTTTTCTGGCTATGCAGTGATGTCTTCGAATGATGCAGTTAGCATGGTTTTCAAATGCATGCTGAAGGGCGCAGCCGATTTCCTTGTCAAGCCGATAAGAAAGAATGAGTTACGGAACTTATGGCAACACGTTTGGAGAAAACAACTTGTAAGACCACATGCTTGCATCCTTTTTATAACAATTGTTTTTTTCTGTTTTATTAGATTATAACTTTGATCCGCTTCCTTTACAGGCAAATGGTGAGATCGATGTACAGCAAATACAACAAGAAGAGAATGTCGCAGAACAGCACGGGCGAAAGACTGAAGCGACAAAAGCTGAACATTCAACTCAAAATGTGGTCCGTAAAAATAGAGAATGCAGTGAACAAGAAAGTGACGCTCAAGTAAGTTTAACAGAAAACATAATTTTGCATTATTTTTTAAGTGCTGGTTGTTTGACTGAACATGGAATCAGTGATTTCCTCTTGTCTATGAGCCATCATTCTTAAAGTACCTGATAGCTAGTTGTAGAAACTATGGGCCATCGCCCATCAGTGAGCCATCAGTGATTTCCTCTATGTTGAACCTAGATATGTTGCTGCAGCTTTGCAAAAACTAAGTATTGGTATTTCTTTATGCAGAGTTCTTGCACAAGATCAGAACCGGAGGCTGAGAGCAAGCACACCAACAGTTTCTTGGAGTTCAAGCAGATAACAGAAAGGCAATCATCTACTGACCCCAAAAACACTGTGGAAAATAGAGATCCTGAAAACCCTAGTGAAAATAAGCGCAAGAAAGCCTCGACAGATATCGAGGTAGTCCATATAATTGATGATGCACCGAAGCCTAGCACGATGGAGGTGGATATTGTGAGAACAAACTCTAAAGGAAACGGCGATAAGTGGTTCTCCATCCCAGCCCATCAGTTGGAGCTTTCCCTGAGAAGATCTGACTATGGCAGATCAGAGGACCAAGAGAAAAATGATACGAGAACCCTGAACCACTCAACTGCATCTGCATTTTCATTGTAAGTGTACCTTTTCTTTCGCTTGTTCTGGTATCTGTGCTTTTGTCATCAGAGGACCATGAGATCCTATTGTTCTTGACCTAGAAAGATATCTTACGGTTAAAATTATTTCCTATTCACAGGTACAACTGCAGGCCTGTATCCTCTTTTGGTAACGCTGGTGATGCCCAGCCATGCAGCACCTCAGCAACACATGTAGATCCAGCAAACAAGAATGGAAATTGGGCGGCTCCTTCTCAAGACAAGACACACACAAGTTGCCATCCTATCAGAGTTGTACCACTTCCCGCTCCTGTTGGAGGCCTCACTTTTGATGGGCAGCCATTCTGGAGCGGTGCACCTGTGGCACCCCTTCTTTATCCACAGTCAGGTCCTCCTATTTGGAATAGCAGAACTCCAGTGTCGCAAAAGGCGGACACACAGGCAACTTCATCGCAGCAGAAGTGTCAACAGAATGATCCAACAGAGATGGACTGCCAGCAGACTGAAAGCACACAGCTGCAAGAAGTTCTACCTCCACCTATTGCAAATGAAAAGCACCTGCACGTTGAAATCCCCTCAGACAGCAACACTCAGCAGGTTTCACCTATGACCGGTGAAAGCGGAAGCAGTACTGTGCTGAACAACTCTGGCAACAGCAATGCTCTCAGTGGCAGCGCCTGCGGAAGCTCTTCCAACCGGATCACCACCCCTACTGAACAATGTAACGCATCCGACGGTGCCACTGAAAATCCAAGCATGGAGGGGTTGCATCACCTGAGCCAACGTGAGATTGCCCTGAACAAGTTTCGGCTCAAACGGAAAGAACGGTGCTTCGAGAAGAAGGTAGGCACAAGAACAAATCTTTCCTTTCCATTTTGATCCAATTTTTTGGGAAGGAGCTGGGGTTTACATTCTTGCATTATTGTGCAGGTGCGGTACCAGAGCAGGAAACTACTTGCAGAGCAGCGTCCCCGGGTGAAGGGTCAGTTTGTTCGGCAAGATCAGAGCGTTCAAGGAAGCAGCTAGATGTCACCTGCAGGCAACAACCGTTCGCCTTGCTGCGCCGATTTGCTGTGTTCTTTGAAAGAGTGGAGATAACTACATCAGAATTATCGACCTTTCTTTCTTGTATGCTTAAGTCTGTTGTTATTGTATACGCTAACTTGTCGTAGATTAGCTCGTACATAGTAGAGTTTGTCAGTAGGCGGCTAGAGAACATACTACCTGACTCGGTACATGTTTGCCGTATACGTTGTTGCACTCTTGTGTGGTTGCAAAGGTGTCAGTCAAGGATGTCCTAAGACATACTTTTGTGTGCTTTCTCGAACTGAAACATCGTTGCTGCAGTTTAGTTCACTGCCTCAGCAAAATGATGTCGTCTTTCCGTACTATAGATGGATTTACATTCAAAAGACATTTTTTGTAATTATTCCTGCAGTTTGGCTGAACTTCTGCCCATTGTATGGATGAGGGCTTGGCAAGTTCTTGCGTGATTTTTTCTGTGTAAATTACCGGCCGCTTGAAGTTTTTTTGTTTTCCATCAAAACCGTCTTATCCATGCCCCACGAACTGAATGGATTGGTGAACGTGTTTTTTTACTTCGGTTCCAAATTTTTGGGTGTACATACAAATATCAAAAAGATAAGCATTAATATACAGTGAATACTTCTCATACTACGGAATACATCTTTTACATACAAGATATTTCTACTGTTGTCTATAGCTGACGTGGAGGTCTTTTACAGACTACAGGTGTCTATTACATGCCCTTAGACATGGGATTGATGTAGGCCATAAAAACTTTTTTTTAACTTGAGATCTTTTTGCTTTGATATCATACTGAATTTATGTTTCAGTCAGTTGCTCCAAAAGTCTAAACTGATGACAAAAGACAGATAATATATTTCAACATCATTACAAGCTTGAGTAACGTTCAATGAGTCAGACTCCGCGAAAATATTTCTAGAGCCTAGGTTTTGAAGTAGTTTCAAAACCTTTTTGAGTCGTGGTGGCACATGTTGTTGCTGAATTTAGGAAGCGACTCAGCCTCTAGGAATCACTTGTCGCAGGCACACCATGGTCATTCGGGGCCATATAATTGCCGCAGCAGCCCCTAAGCAATCCTCAAAAAAATGTAGCATCCAAATTTAGCTTATAATGGTTAATGGGAGGTTTTACCCACTTGATTGTTTCCGGCTATGCCTTTTCATAATTTACAGTGATGCTTCAAAGTACCACAATGAACTTGAAAAGACACTCTCTGCTTCGAACTGTCAGCAAAACACACACAAAAAAGATATGGAACAAGCTAAATGGGTTTATGTCTGCTGCAACCCGGTTTTGCAAACACTAGAATGTTCCAGTCCGGTCTTTTCAAGTCTTTTTCTTTTCCTGTTGTTTTCTTTCGTGTTTTTCATTTTATTATTTCCCTTTCTTTGCCATTCTATTTTCTAATTCAAAGAACCCGCTTTCAGAAGATTCTATAGTGATTCACTAGAATCAGCCTTGGATAACGCATCCCTAGTTCTCGAAAGATTTTCTTTTAAAAAATCTACAAAACATATAAATTGTGTTTGAAATTTCTAAAATAGTCCACTTAAAAAAGTATTCCAAAAAAGTTCAAAACTATATAAATTGCTCATAATTTTTAATGTTACTTTTAAAAATGTATTAAAATGAAAAAATAACTGGAAGTCCGAAATTTAGCCCCATTTAGAACATGAATTATCAGTTTTTTTTTCAGAAACATTATCATTTAAAATATTATTTTATAAAATATAAAAAAACATTGAAAATATTTTCACGTTTAAAAAATAAAAAAGGTAAAATTTATGAGTTTAAAAAAACTCTCAAACAATATTCCCCTTAAAAATTATTGCTTCTATAGTTAATAAAATGAAAGAAAAAAGATAATCCGGTCAAATTGACTAACTTTATTTTCATGAAAAAGTGAGATCGCGGGATCGCTACACAATGTCGCTCACTACAATACAAGTATACAACTCGCTGCAGGGGCTGGCCCAGGTGGGACACCTTGCGTGTGATATGCCCACCAGTTTCACGAATGAGCATAGCTCCCTTTGCAACTTTACATCTTTTTTTTTTTTTTGAGGCAATGCAACTTTACATCTAATGGAAAGGAACAAACTAGCGGTTACCTCTTCGTGGGCCTTTCAAGCAGACATTAGCGGGGGCGCCGGAGCGCCAGCTGCCGCCATAAAAAAACGTATCGCACGGTAGGCGCACACTAAGGAGTCATGTTTGTTTCATGGTTTTTTTTCAATGTTTTTTCATAAGTTTTGACATATATTTTTCTAGGAAGATATGTTTTTTCATGAAAAGCATAACATGTGTTTTTGCAAGAAGCACTGTTGTGCTTTTCAAAAGAAAAAAAAGGCGCGGTTGACCTTTTTTCAAAGAAGAAAAATCACAAACTGTACATATACGACATACGAGGAGGGAAAAGCACAATTATGGTTGTGCGGAAAGAAAAAGCACATCAAGTGTTTTTCAAAAAGAAAAAATACAACTGTGTTTTCTTCAGAAAAGAAGCCCGCCTTGCGCTTGTCGTGCTTCCTGAAAAGAGAGAAGCACAACTATACTTCCTAAAAACGAAATTGCACAGCTGTGCTTTCAATAAATTGAGAAAAGCACACCCGTGCTTTTGAAAATCTTTGGTGGGGAGGCTTTTTGTTTTTTTGGTTTTCATGATTTTTTAAAAATCTATTAACACATGGTTTAGTTTTAAACATCTTTGCGCAAAATATTCAACTGCAAAAATAAATAATGATTTTATCACATGATTTACGAGATAAAACGTTTAAAAACAAAATTGCCAAAAAAATTAGAATCTTCCAAGTGTGACAAATGACGAACATACAGTGCCCCATTTGTCAACCTCGTGGATGGTGGGGAGTGATTTCGCCTCTAACGATGTTTGGATGGGCTTCATGGGCCGGCCGGTAGGGACCAGGTGCAGGTTGGAGTGGGCCAGCCCGTTCCCATTCCTACGTAACGTCACAGAATTAGACTGCACAGCCCAGTCCATCGTCACTACCGAGCACACCAAGCAGCTTCGCCGGTGGCTTCCGATCGACCGTACGTGCCGGCACCGGCCAACGCGCGCTTACGACGCCGCATTACGGCTGCGCATGCGCGTCTCGCGCGATCGGACGGCGGCACGCGGATGCGGTGCTGTGCACGGAACGCCAAAGCGGAAAGCCGGAGGCGGCGTCGCGCCAAAACGGCCCACCATAAAGCTCCGGGCAAGGCACCAAAGTCCGGCGCAACGAACGACAGATCGATGGAGTCCTCCAAGAAGAACCTGTGCGAGATCCACCGCGGCGACTGGGGCGGCAGGCGCGTCCTCGGCGCCTCCCTCCTCGCCGCCGCGGTTGTCGCGGCCGTCATCGCGCTCGCGCTCTTCCTCGTCTACCGCCCCATGAAGCCGCAGGCCACCGTGGCGCGCGCCGGCGTGTACCGCCTCGTGAGCGCGGCCGCCCCCGGCGCCAACAACTCGGCGCCGACGCCCTACGCGCTCTCCGCCACCGTGCAGTTCACGCTGCTGCTGCACAACCCCAGCGACCGCACCGCGGTGACCTACGACGCGCTCCTCGCCTACGTGACGTACCGCGGGGAGATGGTGGCCCCGCCCGCGCAGCTCCCGCTGGTGCTCCAGGACCCCGGCGCCGACGTGGGGCTGTCGCCGCTGCTGGGAGGCGATGGGGGCGCCCCCGTGCCGGTGTCGGCCGACGCGGTGGACGCGCTGCGCGCGGACTGCGTGGCGGGGCGCGTGCAGCTCCGGCTCGTCGTCATGGGGCGGGTCAGGTACAGGTCCGGGCCGTTCAAGAGCGCGTGGCGCGACCTGTACGTGCGGTGCGACGCCATCCTCGGCGTGACCGTGCAGGCAGCTGCTGGAGGCGGCGGCGGCGGCGACGTGCCGCTGCTGGAGTACCCGAAGTGCGCCGTGGACGCCTGAGTTTTGTTTCGCGCCAGATGTGGCGAGTTTGAGTGGGCAATAACAGAATAATGAGCCCAGGAACGAAGCGTAATTTTACCTTTGTGGGGCCAGCTAATTTCATGTCTTGTCAATGTTTACTTTATCCTGCAAAAAATGCGCATGTTTTCACATTGAAATCACAAGCGTAAAATGGCCTGGGTGAACCGGCCGTGCTTGGGCTAATGTTGGGCGAGGCAATGCCGGCGAAAAGTCCTCCTTCTGTGCTAGGCGGCCGCACTCTTAGATGTCTAGGACGTTGTTGCTACTTTCTTGAAGACGTGAGTGGAGTGGCTCTCTTTTGAGATGTTCGGGGCCAACGACGGAGACAGGCCTATGGCAGTTGGGGCTATAGCCCTAGGCCTAGAAACAATAAAAGCAAGTACAATAGAGCTGAGTCAGCTGGCTATAAGGAATAAAATAGTGTATTTTTACTTAGTTGGAGGAGAGAGAAGAGGAGAGAGAAGGTAAGCGGGCTCTTAGCTAAGAGTCATCTCTAGCACGTGCTCCTAGGCACTTTGTAAGAATGAAAGGTGGGTCATATAATAAATAAGTAGTACACTCTTCTAACCAACTATTGTACATGTTAGCTATAAGATGGGCTATAGGTGACATGGCATGAGCTTACAGCCGACAACCGGCTCTACTATTGTACTTGCTCTAAGCTTTGTAATCCCTTCTTACGAAATATATAAAATCATCAGAATGCATCATTTAAGCTTGTTTAGCCCTAGGCGTAATCTGGTACTAGTTCCGCCACTGTTCGGGACGTTGTTTCTACTTTCTTGAAGGCGTGAGTGGAGTGGCTCTCTTTTGAGATGTTCGGGGCGTTGTTTCTACTTTCTAGAAGGCGTGAGTGGAGTGGCTCTTCTTTCGGATGTCCGGGCAATTTCGGAAAAACCCTTGATTCGTAAGGATCGGATGATGGCATCAATTCAACATTTGGTGTTGTCTCGGGTCGAATGGACTAGTGGGTAGGGCAATTTTGTCGGCAACCTAGGTGGTAAGAGCATCTCCAGTCGCGTCGATATCAGGCACCATGTTGTGTTTTTAGTGACGGTGCCGAAAAAAAGTCCCATCCGTGTCCTGTGACAACACGGGTGCCATTGCCTTAGCAAAGGAACCACGGTTTCACAAGAAGTCCAGACACATCAAACGACGCTTCAACCTCATCCGCGACTACGTCGAAGGAGAGGACGTAAATATATGCAAAGTGCACACGGATCTGAATGTAGAAGACCCGCTGACTAAACCTCTTCCACGGCCAAAGCATGATCAACACGAGAACTGTATGGGTGTTAGATTTATTACAATGTAATTCGCATGATGATGTGAGGGCTATATTATTGACTCTAGTGCAAGTGGGAGACTGTTGGAATTATGCCCTAGAGGCAATAATAAATATAGTTATTATTATAATTCCTGTATCAAGATAATCGTTTATTATCCATGCTATAATTGTATTGAATGAAGACTCATTTACATGTGTGCATACATAGACAAAACACTGTCCCTAGCAAGCCTCTAGTTGGCTAGCCAGTTGATCAAAGATAGTTAGTGTCTTCTGATTATAAACAAGGTGTTGTTGCTTGATAACTGGATCACGTCATTAGGAGAATCACGTGATGGACTAGACCCAAACTAATAGACGTAGCATGTTGATCGTGTCATTTTGTTGCTACTGTTTTCTGCGTGTCAAGTATTTGTTCCTATGACCATGAGATCATATAACTCACTAACACCGGAGGAATACTTTGTGTGTATCAAACGTCGCAACGTAACTGGGTGACTATAAAGATGCTCTACAGGTATCTCCGAAGGTGTTCGTTGAGTTAGTATGAATCAAGACTGGGATTTGTCACTCCGTGTGACGGAGAGGTATCTCGGGGCCCACTCGGTAATACAACATCACACACAAGCCTTGCAAGCAATGTAACTTAGTGTAAGTTGCGGGATCTTGTATTACGGAACGAGTAAAGAGACTTGTCCGTAAACGAGATTGAAATAGGTATGCGGATACTGACGATCGAATCTCGGGCAAGTAACATACCGAAGGACAAAGGGAATGACATACGGGATTATATGAATCCTTGGCACTGAGGTTCAAACAATAAGATCTTCGTAGAATATGTAGGATCCAATATGGGCATCCAGGTCCCGCTATTGGATATTGACCGAGGAGTCTCTCGGGTCATGTCTACATAGTTCTCGAACCCGCAGGGTCTGCACACTTAAGGTTCGACGTTGTTTTATGCGTATTTGAGTTATATGGTTGGTTACCGAATGTTGTTCGGAGTCCCGGATGAGATCATGGACGTCACGAGGGTTTTCGGAATGGTCCGAAAACGAAGATTGATATATAGGATGACCTCATTTGATTACCGGAAGGTTTTCAGAGTTACCGGGAATGACGAATGGGTTCCGGGAGTTCACCGGGGGGGGGCAACCCACCCCGGGGAAGCCCATAGGCCTTGAGGGTGGCGCACCAGCCCTTAGTGGGCTGGTGGGACAGCCCAAAAGGGCCCTATGCGCATTGGAAGAAAAATCAAAGATAAAGAAAAAAAGGAGGAGGTGGGAAGGGAAGGAAGGACTCCCACCCATCAAACCAAGTCCAACTCGGTTTGGGGGGGAGACCTTCCCCCCTTGGCTCGGCCGACCCCCTTGGGGCTCCTTGAGCCCCAAGGCAAGGCCCCCCCTCTCCTACCTATATATACGGAGGTTTTAGGGCTGATTTGAGACGACTTTTCCACGGCAGCCCGACCACATACCTCCACGGTTTTTCCTCTAGATCGCATTTCTGCGGAGCTCGGGCGGAGCCCTGCTGAGACAAGGTCATCACCAACCTCCGGAGCGCCGTCACGCTGCCGGAGAACTCTTCTACCTCTCCGTCTCTCTTGCTGGATCAAGAAGGCCGAGATCATCGTCGAGCTGTACGTGTGCTGAACGCGGAGGTGCCGTCCGTTCGGCACTAGATCGTGGGACTGATCGCGGGATAGTTCGCGGGGCGGATCGAGGGACGTGAGGACGTTCCACTACATCAACCGCGTTCACTAACGCTTCTGCTATACGGTCTACAAGGGTACGTAGATCACTCATCCCCTCGTAGATGGACATCACCATGATAATGTTTGTGCTTGCAGATGCGTTTACTATTTTGCTAGGATGTAGCTTTAGTAGTAATAGCATGAGTAGCACGACAACCCCGATGGCGACACGTTGATGGAGATCATGGTGTGGCGTCGGTGACAAGAAGATCGTGCCGGTGCTTTGGTGATGGAGATCAAGAAGCACGTGATGATGGCCATATCATGTCACTTATGAATTGCATGTGATGTTAATCCTTTTATGCACCTTATTTTGCTTAGAATGACGGTAGCATTATGAGGTGATCTCTCACTAAAATTTCAAGACGAAATTGTGTTCTCCCCGACTGTGCACCGTTGCTACAGTTCGTCGTTTCGAGACACCACGTGATGATCGGGTGTGATAGACTCAACGTTCACATACAACGGGTGCAAAACAGTTGCGCATGCGGAACACTCGGGTTAAGCTTGACAAGCCTAGCATGTGCAGACATGGCCTCGGAACACATGAGACCGAAAGGTCGATCATGAATCATATAGATGATATGATTAACATAGGGATGCTTACCACTGAAACTATACTCAACTCACGTGATGATCGGACTTGAGCTAGTGTAAGTGGATCATGAACCACTCAAATGACTAGAGAGATGTATTTTTTGAGTGGGAGTTTAGCGTATAATTTTGATTAAGTTAAACTCTAATTATCTTGAACATAGTCTAAGTCCACTTTGAATATATTTGTGTTGTAGATCATGGCTCACGCGACAGTCACCCTGAATTTTAATACGTTCCTAAAGAAAGCTAAGTTGAAAGATGATGGAAGCAACTTTGTAGACTGGGCTCGTAATCTTAAGCTAATCTTACAAGCTGGGAAGAAGGATTATGTCCTTATTGCTGCGCTAGGAGATGAACCACCCGCTACGGCTGATCAGGATGTTAAGAACGCTTGGTTAGCACGTAAGGAGGACTACTCAGTAGTTCAATGTGCAGTCTTGTATGGCTTAGAACCGGGACTTCAACGTCGCTTTGAGCGTCATGGAGCATTTGAGATGTTCCAGGAGTTGAAGTTTATCTTTCAGAAGAACGCCCGGATCGAGAGGTATGAGACCTCCGATAAATTCTATGCTTGCAAGATGGAGGAAAACTCGTCTGTTAGTGAACATGTGCTCAAAATGTCTGGGTACTCAAACCGTCTAGCTGAGCTGGGGATTGAACTCCCGCAAGAGGCTATCACTGACAGAATCCTTCAATCACTGTCGCCAAGCTATAAAAGCTTTGTGTTGAACTACAACATGCAAGGGATGAACAAGTCTCCCGGTGAGTTGTTTGCGATGCTGAAAGTCGCAGAGTCTGAACTCCGTAAAGAGCATCAAGTGTTGATGGTGAATAAGACCACTGGTTTCAAGAGAAACGGCAAACGCAAGAAGGGTAATTCAAAGAAGAGCGGCAAGCCTGTTGCCAATCCGACGAAGAAACCCAAAGCTGGACCTAAGCCTGAAACGGAGTGTTACTATTGCAAGGGTATGGGTCACTGGAAGCGCAATTGCCCCAAGTATCTGGCAGATAAGAAGGCGGCCAAAGAAAAATCAGGTATATTTGATATACAAGTTATTGATGTGTACTTAACCGGCTCTCGTAGTAGTGCCTGGGTATTCGATACCGGTTCTGTTGCTCATATTTGCAACTCGAAACAGGAACTGCGGAATAGACGAAGGCTGGCGAAAGATGAAGTGACGATGCGCGTAGGAAATGGTTCCAAGGTTGATGCAATCGCCGTCGGCACAGTTTCACTTCAGTTACCATCAGGATTAGTTATGAACTTAAATCATTGTTATTTAGTGCCTGCGTTGAGCATGAACATTATATCTGGATCTTGTTTATTGCGAGACGGTTACTCTTTTAAGTCAGAGAATAATGGTTGTTCTATTTCTATGAGTACCATCTTTTATGGTCATGCACCCAATGTGAGAGGATTGTTCATATTCAATCTTGATAGCGATACACACATACATAACACTGAGACCAAAAGAGTTAGAGTTAACAATGATAGCGCCATATTTTTGTGGCACTGCCGCTTAGGTCATATTGGTGTAAAGCGCATGAAGAAACTCCATGCTGATGGACTTTTGGAGTCACTTGACTTTGATTCACTTGACACGTGCGAACCATGCCTCATGGGCAAGATGACTAAGACTCCGTTCTCCGGAACAATGGAGCGTGCAAGTGACTTGTTGGAAATCATACATACCGATGTGTGTGGTCCGATGAGCGTGGAGGCACGCGGCGGATATCGTTATTTTCTCACCTTCACTGACGATTTGAGTAGATATGGTTATGTCTACTTGATGAAGCACAAGTCTGAAACATTTGAAAAGTTCAAGCAATTTCAGAGTGAAGTTGAAAATCATCGTAACAAGAAGATCAAGTTCCTACGGTCTGATCGTGGGGGTGAATATCTGAGTTTCGAGTTTGGTGCTCACTTAAGACAATGTGGAATTGTTTCATAGTTGACACCGCCTGGAACACCACAGCGTAATGGTGTGTCCGAACGTCGTAATCGTACTTTATTAGAGATGGTGCGATCTATGATGTCTCTTACCGATTTGCCGCTATCGTTTTGGGGTTATGCATTAGAAACAGCTGCATTCACTTTAAATAGGGCACCATCAAAATCCGTTGAGACAGCACCATACGAACTGTGGTATGGCAAAAGGCCAAAGTTGTCGTTTCTTAAAGTTTGGGGATGTGATGCTTATGTCAAAAAGCTTCAGCCTGAAAAGCTGGAACCCAAAGCGGAAAAGTGTGTCTTCATAGGTTACCCAAAAGAGACAGTTGGGTACACCTTCTATCTCAAATCCAAGGGCAAAGTGTTTGTTGCTAAAAACGGAGCTTTTCTCGAGAAGGAGTTTCTCTCGAGAGAATTGAGTGGGAGGAAGATAGAACTTGACGAGGTTGTCGAACCTCTCATCCCTCTGGATGGTGGCGCAGGGCAAGGGGAAACCTCTGTCGTTGCGACGCCGGTTGAGGAGGAAGTTAATGATGATGATCATGGAACTCCGGTTCAAGTTTCTGTCGAACCACGCAGGTCGACGAGACCACGTGCTGCTCCAGAGTGGTACGGTAATCCCGTCTTATCAATCATGTTGTTGGACAACAATGAACCTGCAAATTATGAAGAAGCAATGGTGGGCCCAGATTCCAACAAATGGCTAGAAGCCATGAAGTCCGAGATAGGATCCATGTATGAGAACAAAGTGTGGACTTTGGAGGTACTGCCTGAGGGCCGCAAGGCTATTCAGAACAAATGGATCTTTAAGAAGAAGACGGACGCTGACGACAATGTGACCGTTTATAAAGCTTGACTTGTGGCAAAGGGTTTTTCACAAGTTCAAGGAGTTGACTACGATGAGACATTCTCACCCGTAGCGATGCTTAAGTCCGTCAGAATCATGTTAGCAATAGCTGCATTTTTCGATTATGAAATCTGGCAGATGGATGTCAAAACGGCGTTCCTTAACGGTTTCCTTAAGGAAGAATTGTATATGATGCAACCCGAAGGTTTTGTCGATCCTAAGAATGCTAACAAGGTGTGCAAGCTCCAGCGATCCATTTCTGGACTGGTGCAAGCATCTCGGAGTTGGAACAAACGCTTTGATGAGGTGATCAAAGCATTTGGGTTTATACAAGTGGTTGGAGAATCTTGTATTTACAAGAAAGTGAGTGGGAGCTCTGTGGCGTTTCTAATATTATATGTGGATGACATATTGCTGATTGGAAACAACGTAGAGTTTTTGGAGAGCATAAAGGATTACTTGAATAAAAGTTTCTCTATGAAGGACCTAGGAGAAGCTGCTTACATTCTAGGCATTAAGATCTATAGGGATAGATCAAAACGCCTGATAGGACTTTCACAAAGCACATACCTTGATAAAGTTTTGAAGAGGTTCAAAATGGAACAGTCCAAGAAGGGGTTCTTGCCAGTTTTACAAGGTACGAGATTGAGTAAGACTCAGTGCCCAGCAACTGATGAGGATAGAGAGCATATGCGCTCCGTCCCCTATGCTTCAGTATGGCAGGTAGGTTCCAGAGTAATCCAGGAGTGGATCACTGGACAGCGGTCAAGAACATCCTGAAGTACGTGAAAAGGACTAAGGAGATGTTTCTCGTGTATGGAGGTGACGAAGAGCTCGCCGTAAAAGGTTACGTCGATGCAAGCTTTGACACAGATCCGGATGACTCTAAGTCGCAAACCGGATACATATTTATTCTTAATGAGGGTGCGGTAAGCTGGTGCAATTCCAAGCAAAGCGTCGTAGCAGATTCTACATGTGAAGCGGAGTACATGGCTGCCTCGGAGGCGGCTAAGGAGGGTGTCTGGATGAAGCAGTTCATGATGGATCTTGGAGTGGTGCCAAGCGCACTGAATCCAATAACCTTGTTCTGTGACAACACAGGTGCCATTGCCTTAGCAAAGGAACCACGGTTTCACAAGAAGTCCAGACACATCAAACGACGCTTCAACCTCATCCGCGACTACGTCGAAGGGGAGGACGTAAATATATGCAAAGTGCACATGGATCTGAATGTAGAAGACCCGCTGACTAAACCTCTTCCACGGCCAAAGCATGATCAACACGAGAACTGTATGGGTGTTAGATTTATTACAATGTAATTCGCATGATGATGTGAGGGCTAGATTATTGACTCTAGTGCAAGTGGGAGACTGTTGGAATTATGCCCTAGAGGCAATAATAAATATAGTTATTATTATAATTCCTGTATCAAGATAATCGTTTATTATCCATGCTATAATTCTATTGAATGAAGACTCATTTACATGTGTGGATACATAGACAAAACACTGTCCCTAGCAAGCCTCTAGTTGGCTAGCCAATTGATCAAAGATAGTCAGTGTCTTCTGATTATGAACAAGGTGTTGTTGCTTGATAACTAGATCACGTCATTAGGAGAATCACGTGATGGACTAGACCCAAACTAATAGACGTAGCATGTTGATCGTGTCATTTTGTTGCTACTGTTTTCTGCGTGTCAAGTATTTGTTCATATGACCATGAGATCATATAACTCACAAACACCGGAGGAATACTTTGTGTGTATCAAATGTCGCAACGTAACTGGGTGACTATAAAGATGCTCTACAGGTATCTCCGAAGGTGTTCGTTGAGTTAGTATGAATCAAGACTGGGATTTGTCACTCCGTGTGACGGAGAGGTATCTCGGGGCCCACTCGGTAATACAACATCACACACAAGCCTTGCAAGCAATGTAACTTATGTAAGTTGCGAGATCTTGTATTACGGAACGAGTAAAGAGACTTGCCGGTAAACGAGATTGAAATAGGTATGCGGGTACTGACGATCGAATCTCGGGCAAGTAACATACCGAAGGACAAAGAGAATGACATACGGGATTATATGAATCCTTGGCACTGAGGTTCAAACGATAAGATCTTCGTAGAATATGTAGGATCCAATATGGTCATCCAGGTCCCGCTATTGGATATTGACCGAGGAGTCTCTCGGGTCATGTCTACATAGTTCTCGAACCCAGAGGGTCTGCACACTTAAGGTTCGACGTTGTTTTATGCGTATTTGAGTTATATGGTTGGTTACCGAATGTTGTTTGGAGTCCCGGATGAGATCACGGACGTCACGAGGGTTTCCGGAATGGTCCGGAAATGAAGATTGATATATAGGATGACCTCATTTGATTACCGGAAGGTTTTCGGAGTTACCGGGAATGTACCGGGAATGACGAATGGGTGTCGGGAGTTCACCGGGGGGGGCAACCCACCCCGGGGAAGCCCATAGGCCTTGAGGGTGGCGCACCAGCCCTTACTGGGCTGGTGGGACAGCCCAAAAGGGCCCTATGCGCATTGGAAGAAAAATCAAAGAGAAAGAAAAAAAAGGAGGAGGTGGGAAGGGAAGGAAGGACTCCCACCCACCAAACCAAGTCCAACTCGGTTTGGGGGGGGGAGACCTTCCCCCCTTGGCTCGGCCGACCCCCTTGGGGCTCCTTGAGCCCCAAGGCAAGCCCCCCCTCTCCCACCTATATATACAGAGGTTTTAGGGCTGATTTCTGCGGAGCTCGGGCGGAGCCCTGCTGAGACAAGGTCATCACCAACCTCCGGAGCGCCGTCACGCTGCCGGAGAACTCTTCTACCTCTCCGTCTCTCTTGCTGGATCAAGAAGGCCGAGATCATCATCGAGTTGTACGTGTGCTGAACGCGGAGGTGTCGTCCGTTCGGCACTAGATCGTGGGACTGATCGCGGGATAGTTCGCGGGGCGGATCGAGGGACGTGAGGACGTTCCACTACATCAACCGCGTTCACTAACGCTTCTGCTGTACGGTCTACAAGGGTACGTAGATCACTCATCCCCTCTCGTAGATGGACATCACCATGATAGGTCTTCGTGCGCGTAGGAAATTTTTTGTTTCCCATGCGACGTTCACCAACAGTATGCACCCCCTCGCCAAGCCATCGATTCCGTCCAGCCAAAGCAGAAGAAGTCGAGGCGCCGATGGTAAGGCCACAGGGCTTGACGAACTCCCAATGGAAGGCTCTCTCTCAACATTAAGAGAGCAAGGGACGCGGTGGCGGAGTAGGAGGAGGCGTCTCGCGCGACGGGGATGGTGAACCTTGTGACTCATCATCAACGCACCGGCCAGTACCCACAAGACGCGTGGGGGAGCCAGCAGAGCGTCGCGTCGCCGTCCAACTTGTCGCCTCCACTGGGGGTACGCGCTCTCGCCTGAGTATGTCGACGGTGACGCACTCTGTGGCTTCAACCCCAACATCACCTTCCCGCATGGCTCGGCCGTCGTCGCCCCTCCCACTCCCCCCCCCGGTCTTCAACCCCGACTTGCGCACACTATCCCCCGCGTTCATCATCGGCCTCAATACCCAGTACAACTACTAGCCGTCGACATACTCTGTCTCGCCTGCGCCCACCCTGCGTCATAGGGCCCTACCCTTCGTGTATGGCTTGGCGCCATAGTTCAGCAGCATCGACGCCGACATGGATGAGATCATCACCAACGGCTCAGTCATTGCCGCTTCGTCCCCCGGTTTTTGCACGCAAGGCGAAACGCTGGATATCGTCGTCAACATGGAGGACACCGAGTGCGACGATGCCGAGGAGGAGGGAGTGGAGGAGGAAGAACCGACAGAGGTGGAGCCGCCGGCCAAAGGGAGGAAGAGGAAGAAGCGGTCGACCAATGCCAGGCCGGGCGAGCCTCGCGTCAAGTGGATGCCAAAGGAAGATGAGTGCCCCGCTGAAGCATGAAAGACTGTCAGCATCGACCTGGTCACCGGCGTGAATCAGAACTCCAACACCTACTGGAGCAGGAGCAAGACATCGTTCGACGACCGAAAGTTGGTCGACCCCGACTTCGCCAGCATCCACATGGATCGCAGCGAGAAGGCCATGGCGAACCATTGGGCGACCATCCAACAGGCCTGCAACAAGTGGCATGGGATTCAAGAGGAGGTCATGGCTCGCGAGGAAAGTGGCGCTAACTTCAAGCGTCACGTATGTCCATCGCTTGCGGGCCCAGCTTCATCGTGTACTTCGCTCACACTTATTTTTCATATGTGCAGATGGTCCGGATATTCGACATGTTTCACCAGGACAACATCGACCAAGACTTCAAGTTTCTTCACGTGTTCACTAGGATTGAGTCGTGCGAGAAATGAACATAGTGTCGGCTCGCTCTCGCGAAGGCCAAGGACGACGTCTACAATCCGGACCCGCCTACCTCGGCGACGGCAGAATGGCATTCCGATGGCAAAAAAAGAGCCAAGACGGCGAGGGACGCGGCACCCGCTGTCGAGCGGTTGCAATTGTCGATAGAACAGTGCATCGCTGATACCAAGACTAACGCCGCCAAGAGGGAGGAGAAATCGAAGGCGAGGTGGTCGGCGTTGATGACGAAGCAGGACGTCAAGCTCGACCTTCTCACGACCAACGTCACCGCGGAGAAGGGGAACAATGTCACGCCCAAGATGCGAGCCTATCCTCAATTTGGCACGAAGGCCTCGTCAGGGATAGAAGCGCATCTCGTCGTGTCGCAAGAATGGATATCATTACAAGTACATGTACTGAAAAGCAGATATATATATATATATATATATATATATATATATATATATATAGAGAGAGAGAGAGAGAGAGAGAGAATTGGCTTACACTCGCCACAAGCTACATCAGAGTCACATCAGTACATTACATAAACATCATGAAGAAGAGCAGGGTCCGACTACGGACGAAAACAAACGACAAAAGAAGAATGACGTCCATCCTTGCTATCCCACGCTGCCGGCCTGGAACCCATCCTAGATCGATGACGAAGAAGAAGAAGAAGCAACTCCAAATGAACAATCAACGCGCTCGCGTCAAGTAACCTTTACCTGTACCTGCAACTGGTGTTGTAGTAATCTGTGAGCCACACGGGACTCAACAATCTCATTTTCAAAGGTATCAAGACTAGCAAAGCTTAATGGGTGAGGTATGGTTAAGTGGTGAGGTTGCAGCAGCGGCTAAGCATATATTTGGTGGCTAACTTACGAGTACAAGAAAATAAGAGGGGGAAGATCTACGCATAACGAACGTGAACTATTGTTGATCAAATGAATGATCCTGATCACCCACCTACGTCAGACATAACCCCATCATGTCCTCGATCGGAGAAAGAACTCACGAAAGAGACAGTCACGGTTACGCACACAATTGGCATATTTTAATTAAATTAACTTCAAGTTATCTAGAACCAGTGTTAAACAAAGTTTCCACGTTGCCACATAACCGCGGGCACGGCTTTCCGAAAGATTTAACCCTGCAGGGGTGCTCCAACTAGTCCATCACAAATTACCACAAGCCGCATAGAAATCCTCAATCACAAAGCTCGCGATCTCGTCGAATTCCCTAGTGGAAAACCTCAACTCTGAGATTACCCAAAGCATCACCGGAATCCCGATGCACAAGATATCTCGTCAAAGGTAAAACTAATCCAGCAAGGCCGCCCGACGTGTCGACGATCCCGATAGGAGCCGCGTATCTCGTTCTCAGGACACGACGGGTGGAATTAGCTACGGGTGCCAAACCTCGAGTTTCCTCGCGGTGGCCCCGCAGGCAGACCGTTTGGGAACAACACCATCAGCACTCGCCCCCCTGTTTTATGTGAAATTACTCCTCGGGTTCATGATGCCCTATGCTTTAATCTAAAACGAATTATCAAGGGGGTCCCCATAACGAATTACATGGGTTCCTTTCAGTATTAACAAGTTATTATGTTGGGCAAATGTAGTACCAATGTTGGGCCTTGCTAGACCAGCTTTAATCTAAAACGAATTATCAAGGGGGTCCCCATAACAACCCCGATCGTGTTAGGAGCGCTCGTTTATGGAACATAACACCGGTAGCCGAAACTAAGGGGGCAAAGGTGAAACAAAACACCAGGCTAGAAAGGCCGAGCCTTCCACCTTTTACCAAGTATATAGGTGCATTAAATTAAATAGAATTTAATAGGGTGATATAACAAGGAACCCATGTAATCACATGGAAGCAACTGCACCTGCAACTAGCAACGCTAACACATGGTTAAGCAAGCGGTAACATGGCCAATCAGTGGTTTGCTAGGTTGAACAGTTGAAGGTTGTCATGGCATTGTTGACAGGCTCGTATATAACAAGTGGTAGGCAACGAGACGTAAACGGTAGAAACGGTAAAACTAGCATGGCAATGATAGTAATGGTATCTGGGGAAATGGTCATCTTGCCTGAGATCCCGCTTGTGAGAAGAATGACTCCGAGAAGTCGGCGAACCAACGTAGTCGAACGGGTCCTCACAGTCCGACACGCTTGCGGAACTCTATCGAGACGGGAAAACCAGAAACAAACATCAACACAAATATTCACCACACGATGCCCAACATGATGCATAACCTACTATGATGCATGATCAGTTCAATGATGCAAGGGATGGCATGGCAATTCATCTCACGCAAACTCTACACATTAAGTGAAGCTCGATATGCAACGGGTTGCATATCGACAAAACTCCATGATTAATTATTTAATTCACTCCCGATTATTTACACAGCAATATTAAATGTTTTTAACATGGCAAGGGTGTAGCGGTGATCCTACATGTCCTAGTCGGTTAACACGCGGAGCATAGAATGAGCTACGGCACAAGAACATGCAACACAGGAATATATGCCATGAATGCGTCATGCATGCGAGTTTCAACACGGGCAAGAAGGGAAAGAAACAGGTGTCGCCACGGCGAGCGAGGGGGAACCATGGAGGCAAATCGGAAACGATGCCACGGCAACGTTCCTATCCCGATAACTCGTCGAGATATCGTGCCAACGTATATGAAGCGTGTTGGGGAACGTTAAATAAAGAATGGGTGATCCCATATCTCGGGTTCCCATGTGTCGAGGCACAACGAAAGAAGACAACGGGCAACGGGCAACATACGGTTCATACATACATATATTCATACAACACTACACGCGGTCACGACAACGTCTCAACGTTATACCTTCGGAGCATGCACAACGGAGCGGTTCGGTTCGGTGAGGGGAACAACGGTCGTCGTGGACGTCGTGGAAGTAGTCGTACACGGTCTCGTCGACGGTAGTCGTTCTCTTGCGTTGGTAGACGATCTTCGGCATCGGTAGTCGAACACGGGTCTTCGGCGACGTCGAGCAAGTCGAACTCGTTTCCGGGGTCGTCGAGGACGTCGTGGTGCTCGGCGAATTAGTTGATGACTCACGGCAGGCGGGGATGGCAGGCGACACAACAACTTCAGGTAGCAACAACGGCGGACGCAGCTAACAGCAAGCTACGGTGGAATAGCAACAACAGCAACTAAGCATCTAGCAGCAACATGCATCGATGCCGGCAAACAACGGCAATCGGAAACCTCGGCAACATCAGGCACATGGCAGCAACAAAGAGCAACTCGCTCGACAGCAGCGGCAAAAGCAACACAACCAACAACGACAAACCTCAACCGGCAACAGCAACGGCAGGAGCACGTAGCAACACAACGGTGGCAAGCTACGGCAGCGGCAGGAAGCACAGGCGGCAGCAAGCACATCTAGCTGGCAACCGGCTAGGCACGCACTAGTAGCAGCTAGCAACTAGCGGCAGCAGCAAGCTACAGAACGCAGCATCTACAACACGCAAGCATCGGCAGACGGCAACAACAGGAGCTCGACACAACAGCTAGGCAGGTCAGCAGGGGAATGGCGGAGGACCGCGGCACGAGGGAACGGCCATGGCGGGGCGGCGGCAGGGCTGACGGCGAGGGGTACCTCCGGTGGCAGGGGAGAGACACCGGGGTGGCTCGGGCGACGACCATGGCGGCAGACGTAGCGCGGGGGAGACGGCACGGCGCAGGAGGCCAGGGGCGAACGGTCAGCTGAGGCCGGCGTCCTGGAGGTCTAGCCATGGCGCACCGGCGGAGGAGACGACAGCGGGGCGTGCACCGGCGAGGTCGGGCAGGGAGGCGGCGATGGCGGGGCGCAGCGCGGGGGAGCTGCTGCGCTCGGGGCTAGCGTCCTCGGAACGGGGAGGATGAGAGCACAGCGGCGGGGCGGCGCCGGCGAGCAGCGAGGCGAGGCCGAGGGAGCCATGGCGCGGGAGGACGGCGAGGGGATCGGGCCTGCGCGAACGAGGGCACTAGGAGGAAGAGGGATCGGTAGGAACAGGGGGAGAACGACGCACGGGGGAAGGACGAGGGACGAGGGCGCTGCGGCTCCTCTCGCTAGGGCAGGCAGGGTCGGCTGGGCCAGGGCCTGGGAAGGCCTTAGCCGGCTCGGCTAGGCTCCCTCTCTATCTTGAGTGTTTTTTTCTTCCTCTTAAACTTTAAAACAAAATAAATAAATAAAGGAAAGGCTTTTAACAAAGGGGAAAAATAAATAATGAAAAATAATAATAAAAAAATGCCTTTGCTCCTTTAAAAATACACCCCAACTTTACAATTAGTTTGGGCTTTTTTTAAACGAATAAAAACTAAAACCTATTTAAAGAATTAAAAATCAAAACCCTTTTGAAGAATAAAATAAAACCTCTTTTATTTAAAGAATAAAATAAAAGCCCTTTAAAATAGAAAAGTAAATGAGACGGTTTTAAAATAAAACCAAATGAGAAAATTAAAGAAAAATCCAAGGGTTGCCCCCGCATTTAATAAAAGGACCTTTTATTGAAAAGAAGAAGACGAACCCTTTTTAAATAGGGGTTTAAAATGGGAAACTTTAGCAAACCGCCAAAACAGATAAAAGAGGAGAGGAGGGGAGTGAAGGTTTTAGGTCCTCGGTGCAACAGGGTTACGAGCTTGATACCAACTTGTCACGTCCAAGATGCGACCCTATACTTAATTTGGCACGAAGGCCTCGTCAGGGATAGAAGCGCATCTCGTCGTGTTGCAAGAATGGATATCGTTACAAGTACATGTACTGAAAAGAAGAGATATATATATAGAATTGGCTTACACTGCCACAAGCTACATCAGGGTCACATCAGTACATTACATGATCATCAAGAGTAAGAGCAGGGTCCGACTACGGACAAAAAACAAACGAGAAAAATAAGAACGACGTCCATCCTTGCTATCCCAGGCTGCCGGCCTGGAACCCATCCTAGATCGATGAAGAAGAAGAAGAAGAAGCAACTCCAAATGAACAATGAACGCGCTCTCGTCAAGTAACCTTTACCTGTACCTGCAACTGGTGTTGTAGTAATCTGTGAGCCACACGGGACTCAACAATCTCATTTTCAAAGGTATCAAGACTAGAAAAGCTTAATGGGTGAGGTATGGTTAAGTGGTGAGGTTGCAGCAGCGGCTAAGCATATATTTGGTGGCTAACTTACGAGTACAAGAAAATAAGAGGGGGAAGATCTACGCATAACGAACGTGAACTATTGTTGATCAAATGAATGATCCTGATCACCCACCTACGTCAGACATAACCCCATCATGTCCTCGATCGGAGAAAGAACTCACGAAAGAGACAGTCACGGTTACGCACACAGTTGGCATATTTTAATTAAGTTAACTTCAAGTTATCTAGAACCAGTGTTAAATAAAGCTTCCACGTTGCCACATAACCGCGGGCACGGCTTTCCGAAAGATTTAACCCTGCAGGGGTGCTCCAACTAGTCCATCACAAATTACCACAAGCCGCATAGAAATCCTCGATCACGACACTCGCGATCTCGTCGGAGTCCTTAGTGGAAAACCTCAACTCTGAGATTACCCAAAGCATCACCGGAATCCCGATGCACAAGATATCTCGTCAAAGGTAAAACTAATCCAGCAAGGCCGCCCGACGTGTCGACGAACCCGATAGGAGCCGCGTATCTCGTTCTCAGGACACGACGGATGGAAAAGCCTACAGGTACCAAACCTCGAGTTGCCCCGTGGTGGCCCCGCAGTCTGTCCTTTTGGGACCAACACCATCAGCACTGCCCCCCCTGTTTATGTAAAATTACTCCTCGGGTAGCGCTAACTCCCTATGCATTTCAGTTTAACAGAATTATTATATTGAGCAAATGTAGAAGCAAAGTTGGGCCTTGCCAGACCAACTTTAATCTAAAACGAATTATCAAGGGGGTCCCCATAACAACCCCGATCATGTTAGGAGCGCTCAATTATGGAACATAACACCGGTAGCCGAAACTAAGGGGGCAAAGGTTGAACAAAACACCAGGCTAGAAAGGCCGAGCCTTCCACCTTTTACCAAGTATATAGGTGCATTAAATTAAATAGCATTAATATGGTGATATGAAAGGGAACCCATGTTTTCACATGGAAGCGACTGCACCTGCAACTAGCAACGCTATCAACAGGATTAAGCAAGCAGTAACATAGCCAATCAGTGGTTTGCTAGGTTGAACAGGTTGAAGGTTTTCATGGCATTGTTGAGAGGCTGATATTTAACATGTGGTAGGCAACGAGACATAATCGATAGAAACGGTAATACTAGCATGGCAATGATAGTAATGGTATCTGAGGAAATTGTCATCTTGCCTGAGATCCCGCTTGGAAGAAGAATGACTCCGTGAAGCAGACGAACCGACGTAGTCGAACGGGTCCTCACAATCCGGCACAATGCGGAACTCTATCGAGACGAAGCAAACCGGAAACACAAATCAACACACGAAATTCACCACACGATGCACAACACAAATGATGCATGAGGAGCTGAATACATGCAAGACACGGCATGACAATTCACACAATCAAACACTACACATTAAGTGAAGTACAATATGCAACGAGTTGCATATTGACGAAACTCCACGTTTAATTATTTAGTTCTATCCCGATTAGATACACGACAATATTAAATGTGGTTAAACATGGAAAGAGGTGAAGCGTAATTAATCTACCTATCTAGGCATTTTAAATGAGGTCGGAAATGTCATATAGCACCTCCAAGACGACCTCACATGTTAATTTGCAATTCTGTCCAGATCTGAACTAACACATTTAATTAGTTGTTAACCAGCAAAACAAATAGATTCACGTGATTCTACGCGTCAAGACAAGCAAACTACATATAGAGAACATCTCCAACGGAGCTACGGGTCAAAAGTTACAAGCACCGCAAGATATGATGGCATGAATGCAATATGTGTGCAACGATGGTCACGAGCACTTCAAAACACACAGCCAGCAAGATAAAATGAAACTACACGAGATTCTAAGCAAGTTTCATGTAGGACACGATCAAATCGGAGCTACGGTTCAACATCTACGAGCAAAACGAGAAATCACTACAATCTGCCAAAATCAGCCACATAGCATTTTCTACGCCCCACAACTACGGGCTACACAACTCCGACAAACTCAAGCAAGGCATGACACGGAAGAGGGCAAGAACCACTACTACAAACAACTAACAACAACTAGCATGGCATCATGGATCACTAGGGAAGGAAGACACAAAATGGCATCCCACTCACTATTTCAGACTTAGTGAAAATTACACCTCATGAAAGTGCAGTTTTCGATCTGAAGCAATATTGACAGCAGAAAAACCTATAGCTACAGGACTCCGAATGGCATGAAAATTCATAGCATGCTAGAGAAACACAAGGGCTTCAACTAACTCCATTGGACCAACCTAAAAAGAGCTACAGATCAAAAGATACAAGCAAGACAAGACAGCAACAAAATATAACACATTCCAGACTTAGAAATATTTCAGCACCTCCAAATCAGCACTATTTCTAGCAACTTGAGAGCAAGCAAACCTCACCTAAACATGCATATCTATTGCAACCAAAAATACCAGGGGCTAGACAAAACATCCAAGATCAACTCTCTAATTGACAACTCCTTCAAACGAAGCACGGAATAAATCCTACGAATTAAACAAAAGGGCATCACGGCAAAATATCGCGCGAACTAACTTCCTCTAATTCTTAGACTAATTGCACAGAAAAATCCCATGGATTTTTCTACCCTGGAAACATATAAAATATGTGGGGTTGCAACAACAAAATATTGCCACACAAAAATGCGAGATAAAATAACCTAGACACGGAAAAATAAACTAGCGCAATTCCTACACGCCAAACATACGAGTGACCGCTCTAAAATACATGGAAAATAGGTTTCTAAAACATGGGCATTTTATCTATGGCATACGAGCAACCCGGTCTTGCGCGAAAAATAAATACGGCGTCTATCCTATCTAGACAACACGCTAATCTATGCATTCGACACGTCAAACAACGTCAAACGATTATGCAAGTTTTATAAACGGATTCTACGTGCAAAACTACCACAAAACCATATATTACACGTCTCGATCCGACTAACGGAATAAAAGATACGGTCGTTCTAATATACGTATATTTTCTGGAATTTAGATTAATTCCTAAAATTCCTAAAATCTAAATGGGCCGAAAGGGCAGCGCAAGATAGCAATTGCTCGCCTGGGGCGAGGGAAAAGAGGCAGGGGGGAGACCTCACCTTGCGGGCCGACCTGGGAGGAGGAGATGGTGGGGTGGGCCGGCGGAGGTTGGTGGAGGCGGCCCACATGGGAGACCTCAACCTGGGAGGATCTGGGATCGACCGAGGAGGCCGCACGAGGTGGGCCGGCGGCGCTAGCTTAGCCCACCCCGGAGGCGAGCGCTAGGGCACACTGGGCCGCAGCGGTTGCTGGCGCTGGCGCCACGGGCGGCCAGGCGTTGGTCAACGCGGGGGGTTCCTCCCTCGACCGATCCCGCACGGGATGAGCCAGGAGGCGGCGGCTGGCGCCATGGAGGCCTGCACCTGCGACTGAGAGAGGAAACGGGTGAGGAGAGAGGAAGGGGGAAGAAGAAGAAGGGAGAGGAGAGGGGAATGAAGACCCGGCGGCTCAAGATCCCCTGCGGGCTGGCGCGCACAGGCGGGGGCGCACTGCTCCGGCCGGGGGGGAGATCCGGCGAGGAGATGCGGGCATGGGAGGAGCTACGGGCATGGGAGGAGTTGCGTGCACGGGAGGATCTGCGGGTATGGGAGGAGTTCCTGTGGTCGCCCGGACATGTCCGATTTGACCACGGACATGTCCGGTCGGTGGGGATTTGGGCGAATCTGAGCCCCAGATCTCAGATCCGAAGGCTGAGAAAGGCTATGGACCTTATGGCTGCGGGATTTGAAGGGTGAGGGCTAGCAGGTGGAGTTTTTGAGGGGGGTGGCTGCAAAAATGACTAGGGGAAACCCTAGGGAAGTGAGAGGGCTCTCTCTAGGGGGTGGAGTTTATATAGGGTTGGTCTAAGGTGGGGTGGACCTCGTCCGTCCGATCGCGATCCGATGACCACAAACGGAGGAAGTGGCTAGGTGGCACTATTGACCTGTGTAGATGGGCTAGACGGGGATGAGAGGAAAACGGGCGGCGCGGCAACGCGATTTGAAACACCGGGACACGTCCGACGGTAGACCGAATACGGTGCCGCTACGCTCGACCGTTCGGTTACGAGACGGACTCCGATCGCGACGAAATTTGACAGGCGGCCTACCTATATTAAAATAAGACCGCACGTCAAATCTCAACCCAATCAGAGAAAGTTTTACGCACACTTTTAAAATAGGGTTTTGACGATGCCGCGGGCACGTGCGTGTGTGGTCGGGCTCCGAACGGACAACGACGAGAACCGGCAACTAACACGGATGCAAGTTCAAAACTGGCGGCAACGGAGATGCCGATGCAATGCTGATGATGCGCATGATGCGATGATGATGCGACAAAAGAAAATAGACACACGACGAAAACGGAAAGAAAGGGGAATCTTCTGGGGCGTCGGCATCGGGCTGTCACAAAACTTGTAACGCCCCGGACACACCCGCCGACGGTCGTTACTCCTGGCGGGATCTAGACTGGCCCCACATATCAATACTAGTCTTTTCCGCACGTCAAATCTCAACCCAATCAGAGAAAGTTTTACGCACACTTTTAAAATAGGGTTTTGACGATGCCGCGGGCACGTGCGTGTGTGGTCGGGCTCCGAACGGACAACGACGAGAACCGGCAACTAACACGGATGCAAGTTCAAAACTGGCGGCAACGGAGATGCCGATGCAATGCTGATGATGCGCATGATGCGATGATGATGCGACAAAAGAAAATAGACACACGACGAAAACGGAAAGAAAGGGGGATCTTCTGGGGCGTCGGCATCGGGCTGTCACAAAACTTGTAACGCCCCGGACACACCCGCCGACGGTCGTTACTCCTGGCGGGATCTAGACTGGCCCCACATATCAATACTAGTCTTTTCCGCGCACTTTGTCCTCACTCATGCGCACCCGGGATCAACTTCCCGGACGGTCACCCATCCTAGAACTACTCCAAGCCAAGCACGCTTAACCTGGGAGTTCTGTTCGAATGGGCTCCCGGAAAAAAGGAATTCCTTATTGATACGAGTAGTCTATCATTCCTAATAAGCCAGGCTATCACATACACCACCACTCAGAGGAACCGACGTCCTCGTCGGGCCACAGAAGCGTTCCCTCTTGGTACAAATGTCTGTGCATCCAGTCCAGTACATGTACCATGTCGTGTGCCACAACGGGTCACAAACGTCATGAACAACATGACCGCACACCTGTCCGCAAACATCCGTGTAACCGCGAGAACCTGGCTCTGATACCAAACTTGTAACGCCCCGGACGCACCCGCCGGCGGTCGTTACCCCTGGCGGGATCTAGACTGGCCCCATATATCAATACTAGTCTTTTCCGCGCACTTTGTCCTCACTCATGCGCACCCATCCTAGACCTACTCCAAGCCAAGCACGCTTAACCCGGGAGTTCTGTTCGAATGGGCTCCCGAAAAAGAAGGAATTCCTTATTGATATGAGTAGTCTATCATTCCTAATAAGCCAGGCTATCACAAACGCCGACCTAGCGTTCCTGATGGGCGCAGACGTGTCGACGATGGACGAGCAGGTGAAGGTGTCGTACCTCGTGGAGCGCGGCCTCATCTTGAACCAGATGACGAGATCGGCGGTGGCCACTGCCACAACGCCGAGCACTAATGTTATGCCCATGACGTCGAGCACTGAAGCGTGCCCATACCATCGACGACGACGCCGACCTTCCCCAGCCCTACGACGGAGGAGCCTGCAATTTGAGTCCTACGTCTATGGTTCCTGCCCTTTTGATCGATGGGCTTTGGCTATGTTCGATTGTCGACCCTGTCGCATGATGATCGCCGATCTGTGGCATGATGATCGCCGAACTTGTGTGGCTTTTATGATAGTGAAAAAGATAACTTTGATTTTTTTTTGTGCGTTAGGGGCCGAAATCTGGGGCGCGGCTGGAAACTTCATCCTCCGAGACCAAAAAAAGCACCGACGCCCTACGCTCTCCGCCGTGTGCGCTCGGGGCCAAGCGGCTGGAAATGCTCTAAGATGATGGGATGAGCATGGTCTGGCATGTGGTGGTAGTGTTGTGATAGTTGGCTCTTCATCGTGTATGTGCGGTGTTTCTTGCTCTCGAGTCATCACTATGGTAGCGAGATCGGAGCGGTGGGTGACACGTGGTCCGGCTCGATGATTCTTCGCAACGCTAGCCTTTTATGTTTCTACTTCGAAGCTCACCCTCGACACCATCGTTGATGTGTGTGGCCGGTCATTTGTTTGTTCTTAGTGTGGCTTCACACGACCATTGCACTTAGTGCGTTGTTTGTGATTATGGATGATAAATTTGAAGTCGTGATGACGATGATGCTTGAGTGCTATCATGTCGGCACTTCTCTCCTAGGCGTGGTGTGTGGTGTTTCTTTTGTTTGTCAGGTCAACCAGTTGTTAGACTACCATATTCCATTACGGTACATGGAGGGTGGTTGCATCGATTTTAGCCCAGTTTATCATAATTACTTATGTAATTCTTACTCTTTCTTTAGATGAATTATGCAATTCTTGCTCTTTAATTGACGAAAAAGGCAAGTGAGTTGCCTCGATTCAAAAAGTAAGTTCAAGTTTGTAATTAAACAACCAACACTGAAAAATTAAAAACACACCCAATGTCAAGAAAATTCCGAAATGTTTTATAAATCTACCAGAGCAACCATATCTACAAGAACTTTCATGATGTTTTTGGGTGGGTTGACTAGATGGAAACCACGAACAATCAATTTTGATTTGAAATTATTGACTAGCTTATGACAGAGAATCTAGGAGCAGCTAGACTCAGGTAACGTTATTGGGAAACAAATATGCGATGGAAACATTCATTACTATGAAAACTCTATTGAAACCATGCTAGAAAGAGAAAAGTGCATCCATAATTAGCTTTACTGAGAAATCAAATAACATTAAAGGAAATGTTTTCTATCAACCTACGGATCATTGAGGTGTCGACCGTGTCCGCAACCGTCCGGTCAATATTTGATCGTGCGGCGTACGGCACCCTTCATACCGCACTCTTGTTTTGCAATGTTGGTCGTGTTGCAAAATGGCCGAGTGCAACACGGTTCGTGTTACGAACCTACCATCCTTGTGTCACACGTCGTGTCGACCGTGTCCGCAACCATCCGGTCAATATTTGATCGTGCGGCACACGGCACCCTCCATACCGCACTCTTGTTTTGCAATGTTGGTCGTGTTGTAAAATGGCCGAGTACAACACGGTTCGTGTTACGAACCTACCATCCTTGTGTCACACGTCCCACGGACAACCACATGACCCGTTCTACAACAAGATCTATGTCGCAAAAAAAATTATAATAAGACTTCTATTGTAAAAAAGAAACAACTACAACTTGACCTATGCAGCAATCTGCAACATGTCTCGTGTTGTAAAAATTCCTGCAACACAGCATGTGTTGCAAAAATTCTCGCAACACGACTTGTTTTGCAATGATAGAAGATGACGCTTGACCGTTTAATCCGTCAGATATGATGACTCACGAGACTACGGATCTTTAGTCAGACTATTCATGAGGAAGGCAACCCAAAACCCTTGAGGAGGCTCGTTTGAATGGATGACATCGAAGAGTGTTCCATCAACAAATGATTCCCAAGAAACATTCAAACTGTCATGTAGATATATTTTTCATGCTATCATAGAAAGATTTGCCATGTTGAATTTTTCTTTGTCATGATAAGAAAAACTATTTATCGGAAATTTGACATGCTATAAATTATTTGAGCTCAGGTGAAAAGTACATTCAAAAAAAAATCTGAATTTTTTATGCAAACATTGGCAAAAGTTCTCAGTGCTCATAAAAATCATCAAAAAGGAACATTTGTAAAAGTCTTAGCAAAAATAACAAAATTGAGGCTCTAAAATTGCTATTTTGTTTTTTTCAGACTTCTATGAATCTCATTTTTAAGGAAATTTTACTAAGCATTGAGAACTTTTGTCAATGGTTGCACCCAAAAAATCAATTTTTTAAAATGGTTTTCATTTATTTTTAAATTTATTGTTTATCCCGAGCTCAAATGAGCTTGAGGGCAGAACACTACTTTCCTTGTCATGCTTGCTTCTTCCTTTTCTTTTCTTTTTTTTTTGTGCTACATCATAGGATGTGGCATGCTATACATAGAATGTTCCCTCATGGTGTATTAAAGAGGGTGTTTTCCGCACCTAGGAACGTCAGCTCTAATGCTCTATAGCTTTTCTGCAATCCACTACTCCCTCCGTCTCGATGTATAGATCATTTTAGGTCGTGCACCGTGACCAAGACAGAGAGAAAAACAAAAAAATTAATATGATTTTGCTAATTAATACCATTGCATGCAATGAACTAACCACTGCATGTCATACTAGTTAGTCTCTAGTCATTAAAAACATACACGTCCCACGTCTCTTATTGATTGATTCCTTTATTCATGTCAAAAACAAAAAACAAGATGAAATTTAATGCACCATGCCTAAGTGTTTTGGGTTATTTAGTTTTAGTAAGATAACTTATACACCGAAACGGAGGGAGTACTAAAGTTGTAACCCAACATGAACGTGGATGCCATCAAAATAGAGCCGCGACAGTAGATGAAAAATCCTGCGGAGTGAATCTGAAACAATCAGAGTATGTGGCCACACCCAAACTGTGCAGAACAAATCATATTCAGAAGCACCTCATAGAACTGCAATTTTGTAACAAACTAACAAAATACTAACTAAATCGCATTCAAAGCTAAAATCCTAACATAAATTTTGAGAGAGGGAGCAAGCATTCAAAACGTAAAACCAGAAGCATATACTCCCTCGGTACCGAAATATATGTCGCTGGAGTAGCTAACTTTAGCTACTCCAGCCACATATATTTCGGTACGGAGGGAGTACAATCCTAATAAGATCAAGAACAAATACAACGAACTCAAGAGCACATAGAGAACCTTTTTTACTTGTCTCATGGATCTGAAGAAAGTAGTTGGACAGAAAGGCAAAACATATGCTACATGGCCCATAGAGTTATAGCCAGAATATTAAGATAATAGATTGTTCAGGTAGGAAGTTCTGGCACAACATTCTGAACATAACAGGGATATCATCAGCTTAGAAAAGAGAGGTTCCCTTGCCCTTCTTGTCTCCACCGATTTCAAAATGCTTGCACCTCTGTAGCAACAATGTAAGTACCGCGTCAGATATTTGAACACAACAGAATATAGCAAAGAGATGGGATAGCAGATTAAGTGAGACATGAGGACCTTGATGGCTCTCTGTGAGTAATGCTTGCAGCTCTGGCACTGCAGCTTCAGCACAATCTTCTTTGTTGTCTTGGCCTGAAACAAACAGAATAATGAACATCCCGATGCAAAAGAAGCAACACAAGACTAGTAGCTAGAGTTATCAGGCAAAGATAAGGTCACCACGGAAATCAGTGACATACCTTCTTGTGGAAAACAGGCTTTGTCTGGCCACCATATCCTGACTGCTTGCGGTCATAACGACGCTTCCCCTGAGCAGAAAGACTATCTTTTCCTTTCTTATATTGCGTGACCTTGTGGAGGGTGTGCTTCTTGCACTCCTTGTTCTTGCAGTAGGTCTTCTTGGTTTTCGGAACGTTCACCTACAAATGGTTATGGAATAAATGACCAGGAATTTTATCACATCAGATAAGCACATAGCAATTCATTGCTGAAATCATAATAACATGTTTGCTAGTTTAATACTCGAGAAGTAAGAACCTTTTCTGGGAATACCAAAGTAAAAAAGTTTATATTCCTGCAGGGGTGAGGATAATTCCAGGTGAATCTAAGAGGGTTTGAAAACAGAGAGAGCAGATTTTTTCAATTTGCATGCGTACAGATAATGAAAAGATAACTCAAATCAAAGATGCTTAAAACTATAGTGAACTAGAAAGGCACCCTGCAGGCCAAAAAGGAGAGCAACCTAACATACTTCAAAACAGAAGACATTGAGTTAACTCACAAAGATTACGGCAGTCCAGAGTATAGATTCTAGATTTATAACATTTCAACAACAGGTTCAGATTTTGCGAATATACAAATGAAGCTTCCAATGCAGCAATTGTGTAGTGTATTCTAAAAGTACTACACACAGAAGCAAAATTTGATCATTGGCATCTCACAAAGCAGGTCACACTGCACTCTCATGCTCCATATGAGTCCAAAACAAACCAATTTAAAACTATGCCAGCACCCAATGTATTGGAAGAATAAAAAGGTCAACCTTGGGGGCTCATATCAAGTGTATATTAAGGGCCTGTTTGAGACTGCTTCAATTCATCAAAATCAGCTTCACTTCATCAAATTCACTTTGGAGCAGTTTCATACAAAAGCTATAACACTATCAAGAGAATGTTTGGCTTCCATCTAGCTCCAACTTTAAGAATAGAAAATTTGGTGGAAAGAATCTATTTGATTGGTTGAGGGAAAGAAATTAAGGGGTATCCACTTACTGGTAGCAGTGGTGGGTAATTTTTCCCCAACTCCAGCTTCTAGTCTTTTTTGGAGCACCCTCTCAGGAGCTTCATAAAAACTTTGAAGTTGTATCCCAGATTCTAGTTTTTTTGTGAAGCAGCATATCGTAGAGCTACCCCGTTTGGCTTGTTTTTTCTGAAGCAGAGCTGAATATTAAGGAGCAGAGCAGTCCCAAACAGGCTCTAAGAAACCTTCACTGTGGCAGGAAACCCAACCGAGACGGTGATCCTAGCACGCGCCAACCCCTGCCAACGCACCAACAGCGCGACGAGCAACACAGGGAAAGGGTTTTGGATGTGGAACACCAGATGGCAAGCCCCACACAACTGTTCAATCCAAACACCTCACTCACCGCCTCTGTCTAGAACAGATACACATACACACATCACAAGAGCCAAAGAGCCCGTTGCCAGGCGGCACTCCGTGTTCCACCTCCATCCCCAACCGGCTAAGAGATGCTCGTCGTGGTGCTGTAATGGGGGCACACAGCAAGATCTGCCGTTCCACTAGGGTTTCCATAATCAAGCCGCTCGAGCCACTATTTTGTAATCACAGCCCCCGGCCTTGTACAACCGAACAAACATAATCATCTGGGGAACTGGCCAAACAGGGGAGCCACATTACAAACCTCGAAATAGAACACAGTGAGTTAACCCACAATGATTATGCCAGTTCAGACTCCAGGGAGGGAGCAGACTCTAGGTCAATCACATTTCAACTATAGGCTCAAAATTCTGCGATTACGAAAATGAAGTTTTCTATGCAGCAATTGTGTACTCTATTCTAACAGTACTCCACGCTGCAGCAAGATTTGATCTTTGGGATGTCACCAAGTGGGTCACACTGCACTCATGCTCCTTACAAGTCCAAAACAAACCAATCAAAACCTATGCCGGTAACCAATGTGTTGAAAGAATCACAATGCAACTGTTTATACTGAATAAAAAAGGTAAAAGACCTTGGGGGCTCATATCAAGTGCATATTTAAGAAACCTTCACCGCGGCAGGAAACCCAACTGAGACAACAATCCAAGCGCGCGCCAACCCCTGCCAACGCAGCCGCAGCACGATGAGCAACACATGCAGGGGATTTTGAATGTGGAAAACCAGATGCCAAGCCCCACGTGACCATTCAATCCAAACATGTCTCCCTCTCTCTCCCCCTCTGCCTGAAACAGATCACACACACACACACATCACAAGAACCAAACAGCCCATCGACAGGCGGCACCCCATGTTCCACTTCCATCCCCAACCGGCTAAGAGATGCTCATCGCTCTGCTGTAATGGGGGCACACGGCGAGATCTGCTTTCCACTAGGGTTTCCCAGAATCAAGCCGCTCGAGCCACTCTTTTGTAATCACAGCCCCAGACCAAGTATGAATGAACAAAGCTAAGCTAGGCATCGGCCGAGCTACATAGTCATGAAAAAAAAACTCAAACCGGAGATGCAGCAATTGTGGAGCCTATTTTAAATGCAGCAATTGTGCAGCCTATTATAAAAGTACTCCACAGCACAGCAGCGAGATTTGATCTTTGAAACCTTACAAGCAGGTCACACTGCACTCTGATGCTCCTTATGAGTCCAAAACAAACCAATCAAAACCTATGCCAGTAACCAATATGTGGATAAAATCCCAATGCAACAGTTTACTGAATAAAAAGGTAAAAGACCTTCTTGGAGGCTCATATCAAGTGTATATTAAGAAACCTTCACCACGGCAGGAAACCCAACGGGGACGACGATCCAAGAGCACGCCAACCCCTGCTAAAGCAGCTGCAGCACGACGAGCAAAACGAGCACGGGGTTTTGGATGTGGAACACCAGATGCCAAGCCCCACGCGACCGTTCATTCCAAACATCTCCCTTTCTCTCTCTCTCCCTCTGTCTGAAACAGATACACGCACGCACGCACATCACAAGAACCCAACGGCCCGTCGTCAGGCGGCACCTCGTGTTCCACTTCCATCCCCAACCGGCTAAGAGATGCTCGTCGCGCTGCTGTAACGGGGGCACACCGCGAGATCTGCCGTTCCGCTAGGGTTTCCCAGAATCATGCCGCTCGAGCCACTCTTTTGTAATCACAGCCCCCGGCCAAGTACGAACGAACAAAGCTAATCATCAGGGGATGTGGCGGCGGGAGGTGAGGGCGTTACCATGGTCGCCGCCTGGAAGCTCTCCTCCGCGCGTCTGCTGCTTCTCCTGCGGCGGGGGAGGTGGTGAGGAAAGGGGGGAGGGGGAGAATGGCGGCGCCTGGGTGAAATATTAGCGAAGCAAAACCCTAGGAACGGCAGGTGTAGCTTCGGGAATATGGGCTTGCGAGCTTGGGCTTATTACTCCGTGTAAGCCTGATAAGCAATGCACGTATTGGGCCACATGCATGTCGCCCAAGGAAAATAAAATACATTTTTCAGATGGTCCATGAGAAATAACTAGCAAAAGAGCCCGTGCGTTGCAACGGGAGAGAAAATAGCACACACTCTTAAGCCAATAACCACGACTCAAGACCTTAATAGGCCCACGTTTTACAGTTCCACATGGCATCACATTTGTGTTGTCGATAGTGGCCTCAATGCTCATACAATGAAAACGTGTTTGATTGTGGTCAGTCCTAAGATCTCTCTTCCTCTCTCTCTGAGAAAAACATTCAATATGTTCAGTATACTTAGTTAGAGAGGGAGTATACACCAACTCGATGCATATTTAATGAGCAAATCAAGAAATAAAGGCATGGAAGAATATTGAGTGCAGGTATTCCAACCAATTTAAATCCATGTCTTGTGAACTTATATTATTAATGAACATATAATAAGTAAACATGGATATGATCTTACTTGATGTTTCAAGTTGCATGGTCCTGTTCTCCTCGATGGTGCCACACAAATATTTGTATTATGATGAAAATGGCAAAGTATGTTTTGTTAATTAATGATAGCATATGCATAAGAGCATTATTTTTATCTTGTTGATATATGTGTTTGCATTTGTAATCTAAGTGAAGTCTTAATTTGATTAAAAACATATTAGACAGCTCCATAAAAAATAATCAATTTGTAAGTACATGCATATCAAATGTTTAAGGTTGCATGTCAACATCGATATTTTTTAAAAATAATTAGCAAAACAGTTTATATATATGAAAAATCAAAGCTAAGCCATTTGTTTACGTAAAGCTTGTATAAACAACATTGCATATTTTTTATACATTAGGTACATTTTTTGCGTGCGAGATTAAAAACATTATTTAATTTTAATGTCTAATTTTTTTAATACACATTTTACATATTTTGTATGCATTATGAACATTTTTATATACATATTTATATTATTCAAATACATGATTAACATTTTTGAAAAGTTCTATTTTTTATGTCTACTTTGTTCCATACACATTATATATTTTTGTATATGTTTTCTTATACACTGGAAACATTTTCTATACACATTTAAAGTTTTTTAAATACACAATCAATATTTTTCAAAATAAAACAAAAATAAATTGTTTATTATCCATACGCATTGTACATTTTTTTATATATGGAAACTTTTTTGTCCACAAAGTTTAATTTTCTTTAATTCATGATTAAAATTTGTGCAGAGTTTATTTAAAAAAGCGAAAAGAGAAAAAATAATATAAAAGAAATGCAAAAAAGAAGGGTTGTAGGCCACGGCTCGAGAGAATGCACATTACCGGTCAGCTAGCCTCACGCCTAAAAGGTGGGATAAAACTGGGTGTAACTGGGATCGAACCTGGGTCTCCAGGATGGGAAGGCGAGCGCCAAACGGGTTGCGCTACCCTCATGCTTTGGTTCCAATAGGGGAACCGCCTTCTTCAGAATTAGAAAGGAGAGCCGAATCGAAGTTTAAAAAACGAATCGTTTTTGTCACTTACGGGTGGCATTGGTGGGTAATTTTAGCGAACTTTAGGTGCAAATTTAATGACGTACGACAGAAGCAATATATGCTTTATTAGTAGGTATAGATACTAGTGTTGCTAAAAAATAAGAGAGAAATACTACTGGTTGTTTCTAATAAAAAAATATAGGGAATGCCTAGAACTCATTTAGATGTGTTATAGTTTGATCTCATTCACTTGACATCATCTGATGTCACTTGTTTGTTGTGCCAACCCGTTTTGGTTGTAGCCTTAACTATACCTCTTTATTTTCCCTATATGAGGCAAGACTACTGGGTTATCTCGGTTATATGTTGCATTTTGACAATTTGTGCATTTGCTTTGACATAGTTGTGTCCGTATGGGCTGGTTGACACATTTGTTGGTTGTTTGTTCCACCGGGCTTTCGGCATGTTTACTTGTTGTTGTTGTTTTGAAAGAAAAATAATAAAATGTGAAGAAAAGACATCCAAATGTCCTAGGAGAAAAAAGTGTGCCAAAATCCTAGTGTCTATCTGACACGGAAATTTTAGTTAGATCACTGCTTATTTGCTACAACATACTTAATAGCTTGGTCATTTTGAGTCTCATGTAGTCCAGTAGCTTCATTGTGTACCTTAGTGGCCTCATTCAGTTGCTCCATGACTCATTTACCCGTGGACTCATTTTCTTGAATTTCTATCACCCCGTCTTCCTTCCGCTGAGCATGTGTATTTTACAACAAACAAAGATAGTCTAGCAGTGTAACTAGTTAGTAACATCTGAACAAAAATGTTTTCCCAGTTGAATGACGTAGCGAAAATTAGTTTTTTGAGGAATCACCGGGAGAGAGTTCTCCCACCTGAATATACTGCTCAAAAGCGGCAAAAGCCAAGAGTCCCCCATTAGACTTTTGTTGATCCGGCTTGTAAGGAAGACTAAATCAACAACCTTGAAAAATTGACTTGTTTATGAGGAAAACTGGGCCAAAAATCATACAAGTAACAAAGTTAAAGAAGAGAAGAGATGGACGCCCACGAGAAGGCACATCCTAACTAGCAAATAGAAGGACTGTCAATAAGAGAGGCACAAGTAAATGAGGGGTGTAGTCAATGGAACACGATACCAAGACTCTCTATAACTAGCCTAATTCATCGCATCGGCATGCGCACCAAACCCCACTTCACAACAGAGGAGCATCCATAACCAACAAGTGCCAAAGCTTAACACAAACCTTGATTGGGAGCTCCGCCATGGGAGGTTGAGGCGATTAGCAAGTTGCGGAGGCATCATTGTGTTGTCATTGAGCAAAAGTGAACCGAGACGACACCAAGAGCCCGAAGCTCGCCACAACCCAATGACAACCATGGGAGGGTCCTTGGCTTGCATAGCAACACAACATAGACCACGCAAAGGACGACCGAAGACAAAGACGGGAGGAAGAGTAGACCACCATCGGTCCCAATCTGGTTTGACCACCACCACCACCAAACACACAACCCTTAGTGGCACCCAGCAGTAGAAGTCGTTGTTTGGGTCTCCAAGATGACACCTCCAAGGAGGTAGTATTGTGCAGGACACAACACCATCATCCGATCCCGCAAGCCTGATATTAGGGTTTCACCCGAAGACCACAAAACAAAAGCATAGTAGGTGTTGGAGCTCCATAACGGCACCTCCAGCAAGGGAAACAACATCCATGGACGGCGTTGCCACCAACATCGACATAGTCGATGCACGCTTCTCACCCGGAGTTTGAGCACGTCCCTAAAGCAAGACGTCAACCACCACCACCATCGAACCCTTCCAAACATGAAGAAGCATGATGAACCACCAGACACAACCGCATGGCCGTCCGAACACAGGGCCACCGGATGCAACGCGAGCCTTCGTGCCCTATCAAGCACCATGTCGGCAGGGAGCTGAGGAGCACTGCCCGAGGCGAGGAACCACTGATACGTCTCCAACATATCTACAATTTTATATTATTCCATGCTATTATATTATCATTCTAGGCTGCTTGGCATTTACTTGCTGATTTATATTATTTTTAAGCACTAACCTATTAACCAGTGCCAAGTACCACTTGTTGTTTTCTGCATGTTTTAGGATTTTTAGGAATATTGTACCAAATGAAGTCCCAATACCCCGAAACTTTTTGATGATTTTTGCTAGACCAAAAAAACGCTTGGAAGCTTTGGAGAGAGACCAGAGGCCCCACGGAGTGGCGCTAAGCCAACAGAGCGCGCCCAGGGGGTGGCCGGGCCTTGATGGCTTGGGGCCACCTCCCTTGGCCTCTGGCATTCCTCTTTGTCCTATCAATTCACATTAATCCAAAAGCCCTAGAGAGCCTCCTGAAATAGTTTTTCCGCCACCACAAGCTTTTGTTCCGTCGTGTGCCCATTTGGAGACCTATTTTGGTGTCGCATCGGAGGGGGGATTGATCATAGAGGGCCTCTACGTCATCCGTGTTGCTCTTATGATGATGCTTGAGTAGTTCACCGTAGAACTACGGGTCCGTAGTTAGTACTTAGATGGCTATCTCTCTCTCTATATATATGTTCTTCATTTCCATGATCACCATGATCCCGTGGTGATCTATCTTATGTAATCCCTCTTGTGCGGTGCGTTTGTTGGGATCTGATGAACTGTGGCTTTATGTTCAAATTTCTCATGAGATTATATTGAGTTCCTTGCTGGTCTTTCATATATATGCATGAATGCATGATTATGTTAGCTTCATAATTCTCTCTGATCTATCAACGTAGTTTGGCCAACTAGATTGATTTATCTTTAGCGAGAGTGGTGCGTTGTAGTGGGTTCAATCTTGCGGTGCTCTATATCCCGGTGACAAAGTAGGGGACAAGACATGTATTTGTATTGTTGCCACTAAGGACAAAACGATGGGGTTGATTCATATTAATTGGATTTGTTTTGTCTACATCATATCATTGTTCTCCAAGCATTACTCTATTTTCCTTAATACATTAGATGCATGCTGGATAGTGGTCGATGGGTGGAGTAATAGTAGTAGATGTAGACAGGAGTCGGTCTACTTGCTTACGGACGTGATATACAGATGTAATGATCATTGCCATGAATAAATATTGCATAACTATGCACTTTTCTATTAACTACCCAACAGTAATTTGTTTACCCAGTGTATGCTTTTTGTGAGAGAGAAGCCTTTAGCGAAAACTATGACCCCTGGGTCTATTCACAAATATAAATACAACACATATAAAATACCTTATAGTTCTTATTTACTTTCTATTTATTTTCCATTTATATTTATCAATATATCAAACTACACTACTTATTGCTTGCAAGTAACGAGTTCAAGGGGATTGACGAGCCTCTTGCCCGCGTTGGGTGCAAGTGTTTTTTTTTTGTGTGTAGGCGCTCAAGACTGGATATTGCATGTGTTGGAAATATGCCTAGAGGCAATGATAAAATAGTTATTATTATATTTCATGTTTCAAGATAATCGTTTATTATCCATGCTATAGTTGTATTGAATGAAAACATATATACATCTGTGGATACATAGACAAAACAATGTCCCTATCAAGCCTCTAGTTGGCTTGCCAGTTGATCAAGGATAGTCAAGGTTTTCTGACTATATGCAAGTGTTGTCACTTGATAACTGGATCACATCATTAGGAGAATCATGTGATGGACTAGACCCAAACTATGAACGTAGCATGTGATCGTGTCATTTTATTGCTATTGTTTTCTGCGTGTCAAGTATATTTATTTCTATGACGATGAGATCATATAACTCATTAACATCGAAGGAATACCTTGTGTGTATCAAACGTCGCAACATAACTGGGTGACTATAAAGGTGCTCTACAGGTATCTCCAAAGGTGTCCGTTGAGTTAGTATGGATCAAGGCTGTGATTTGTCACTCCGTGTGATGGAGAGGTATCTCGGGGCCCACTCGGTAATACAACATCACACACAAGCCTTGCAAGAAGTGTGACTAAGTGTAAGTTATGGGATCTTGTATTACGGAACGAGTAAAGAGACTTTTCGGTAACGAGATTGAAATAGGTACGCGGATACCGACGATCGAATCTCGGGCAAGTAACATACCGAAGGACAAAGGGAATGACATACAGGATTATATGAATCCTTGGCAAGAGGTTCAACCAATAGGATCTTTGGAGAATATGTAGGATCTAATATGGGCATCCAGGTCCCGCTATTGGATATTGACCGAGGAGTGTCTCGGGTCATGTCTACATAGTTCTCTAACCCGCAGGGTCTGCACACTTAAGGTTCGATGATGTTTTAGTATAGTTGAGTTATATGTGTGGTTACCAAATGTTGTTCAGAGTCCCGGATGAAATCACGGACGTCACGAGGGTTTCCGGAATGGTCCGGAAACGAAGATTGATATATAGGATGGTTTCATTTGATCACCGAAAAGTTTCGGGCATTTCCGGCAGTGTACCGGGAGTGACGAATGTGTTTCGGGTATTCACCGGGAGGGGCCCACCCACCCGGGAGTGAGCCCAAGGCTGGCGCACCAGCCCTTAGTGGGCTGGTGAGGCCAGCCCAATAGGGCCATGGTGCCACAAGGGAAAAATACCAAAGGAAAGAAAAAAGGAAAGAGGGAGGTGGGAAGGGAGAGGAGGACTCCTCCTTCCTCCTTCCCCAATCCGAATTGGAGTTGGAGTCCTCCTCTCCACTTCGGCCGGCGCCCTTGGGGCTCCCTTGAGCCCCAAGGCTAGCCCCTCCCCTCCTCCTATATATACTGGTGGTTTTAGGGCTTCTGAGACACAACTTTGCCACGTGCAACTCAAACCTATACCACGTAGTTTTACCTCTAGATCGGGTTTCTGCGGAGCTCGGGCGGAGCCCCGTAGGAATAGATCATCACCACCACCGGAGCGTTGTCACGCTGCCGGATAACTCATCTACTTCTTCGTCTCTCTTGCTGGATCAAGAAGGCCGAGATCGTCATCGAGTTGTACGTGTGCTGAACCCGGAGGTGCCGTCTGTTCGGCGCTAGATCGGAATGGATCGTGGGACGACCGTGATTTGAATCACGAAGCTGTACCACTATAGCAACCGCGTTTCTTAATGCTTCTCGCTTAGTGATCTACAAGGGTACGTAGATCTAATCTCCTCTCGTAGATGGACATCACCATGATATGTCTTCGTGTGCGTAAGAATTTTTTTGTTTCCCATGCAACGTTCCCCAACAGCATGGTCCTCCTATTGGTTCGAAAACATTCGTTCTCATCGTGGGAATACTTATATATATTGTGATGCATTATCCCCTCCACTTTGGAGAAAAACCCAATGCAAATCACAAGTATGAGAAAGGATTTTTGGCGCCGTTGTTGGGGAGTATCACCAAGTTCCTATCAAGTACCTACACAAAAATTATCATTCATTGTCTACTTTTTATTTGTTGTTATATTTTTCTTGCTATAAAAATCAAAAACATAAAATGATTATCTTTTCTAGTTTGTTTGTTTGCTTGTAATAATCATGTCATCACACAAAAATAGAAAACAAAGACTTATGGATCCACATAAAATTTTCTACTTGGATCATCTTTGATCCATCTGTGCTTGTGTTAAAACCCCAAGTAGCTTCGTTTAGGGGAAATCATTAGATTAACATGTTCTTTTTGTGTGTCACCGGTTGTATCTAAAAGGGAAACTCTTATGGAATCAAATAAATTGTTTGCCATGCTATGCTTGGAATTTGTATGTAATTTATGATTTTACTTGTTGCTCTCAGAAACCTAAAAACACCTTCCCTACCTATGTGAGTGTAATGATAATGAAATCATATCTTCTTATGACAAGGATGTTTATAGTTACTATAATATCGAACAAACTGAAGAATTTGGTTCTTTTAAGGGTGCTTATGAAGTTTTTTCTTTGGTTGAAAAGTATGATGCTACTCTCTACAAATTTGAAATTTTTGCCACACTTAAATATTGCTATGAAAACTATGCTCCTGATGCCTATGTTAAAGAAATTATTGAGAGAATGTCTGCTGCTTTGGAAGAAAATTTTGATTCCATTGATTTGATTGAAATATCCCCTCCCTATGAATGTGATGCTTGCTATTCTTGTGGCCACAATGCCGATATTAATGATGATTATGGAGATGAACTTGCAATAGTTCCTTATGTTGAAAATTAAATGATAGCTATTACACCCAAAAAGCATGATTGCAATGATGTTACTATAAATTCTGTTAATGTCAGTTGTGCTAACGATATGCAAAGCTACAAGCTTGGGGATGATAATTTTTCATGACCACTACTCATTGCAATGGTCATGATTGGGGTGATAATGTTTCTTTTCGTCTTGAAAAATCATTTAAGCCTCATGATGAGTATGTTATTGGTAATAATATTTTCAATAGTATTGAAAGTGGGTTTGGAAGAGTATCAAATTTAGGTACAAATAGCCCCACATATTTGGAGAGTGTCCAATCTTACGAATTTTTTGATAAAAGTGGGTTTGGAGAGGTCATGACTTTAATTGATGTTAATCCCACTATCTTGGAAGATTATAAAACTTCTGTGCATGTGGATCATGGAGAAAATATTTTATATGATAACTATATTGTTGTATTTGAATATGATCCTACATGTAATTATTATGAGAGAGGCAAATATGGTTATAGAAATTCTCATGTTACTCACTTACCTCTATCGATGTTCAATTTATTAATGCTTTCCTATTTGCATATGCTAGATACTTATTCTATTGGTAATTTGTTCACTTATAAAATTCTTATGCATAGTAAGTATGTTAGACTTAAATGTGTTAATTTCATACTATATGACACTCTCTATGTGCTTCAATTCTTGTCTTTTATGCGAGAATCATTATTATCCCAAGTCTATCTTAGTGGCTATAAAGGAAAAAGTTTCTTGGGAGACAACCCAATACTTTATGTTATTTTGAGTTAACATGATTATTGCTACTCTAATGATTGTGTTTTTATGTTTGAATTAGTGTTTGTGCCAAGTAAATTTTGGATGATTTGAATGACAAGTAGAATTAATACGGTGCAAAAATAGAAACTTTTGCGTCCTGTGCAGAATTTCTCTGATTTTACTGGAACGTCTTTTTGATCTGATTGCTTATACAATATTGGCATACAAATTCCTTAGGTCGTCCTAATGTTTTAGAAATTTTAGAGTTACACAAGTATGGTTTAAGTGTTGATCACTACAGACTGTTTTGGTTTACACAAATTCTTTTTTTGCTTGCATAGTTTGCTTATTTTGATGATGCTATGGATTATATTGGGGGGTTTAAGTCATGGAGAACTTAGAATACAATACCTTATGCAATAATAAAATATGAATTAATTTATAACAATACATGATATTTATGGTTCGCCTATCCTACTAACGGATCTCACGAGTTTTTTGTTGAGTTTTATGTGTTGAAGTTTTCATGTTTTGGATCTTATCACGATGGATGAAGGAATGAGGAAGAAGAAGAATAAGAAGGGGGGCTCTCTCCTCCTCTCTCCCGGCGGCGCCGGAACGCCGCCTGGGACATCATCGTGTGACGGCGATCTACACAAACACCTCCGTCATCTTCACCAACACCTCCATCACCTTCCCCCATCTATATTCAGCGGTCCACTCTCCCACAACCCGTTGTACCCTGCTGCTAGTAGTCCCCGTCAACGGCACTAGAGAAATGTTGTTGACGTGTCCCTGACTTGATGCCTCCGCGGCAAGAGTGCCAGAACTGCTCCCAGTTGCTCAACAATTCGCAATTGTCTTGCAATGGTCCACCAGCGCGTGGGTTTGCGGCAGTTTTCGAGGGTAGAGTATTCAACCCAAATTTGTTGGTTCGCCCGACAGGAAGTGAAAGGATACTCTCAAGTATTAGCAGCTGAATGTGTCAGATTCAACCGCACCTGAAAGATTAGTATCTGCAAGCAAAGTATTAGTAGCAAAGTAGTATGATAGCAACGGTGCCAGAAACGATCTGTTGACGGCAGAATATTCCTAACGGTTGTATCAATGGCGCCAGAAGTTGACCGTGGACGGAAAATATTCTTTCCCGTCCACGGCGCGAGAAAAAGTATTGTAGCAGGTAGTAGCAGTGTAACGAGTAACATCAGTGGCAAGGAACAACGGTAGTGATAGCAGTAGCAAGTAGCAACAGTAGCAAGTAGCAGCAGTAGCAGCAGAACAAAACAAGTAACAGCAGCAGAGCAAAACAAGTAACAACAGCGGTGGGACAAACTCGTAGGCAATGGGTCGGTGATTTGTTTGGATAACATTCATCATGCAACAGTCATAACACGAAGAGATATGTGGCTAGCTCCCGTTCGTCAATGTCATGTAGGCATGCATTCCGTGTGTAGTCGTACGTGCTTAGGGAAAAGAACTTGCATGGCATCTATTGTCCATCCCTCCCGTGGCAGCGGGGTCCAAAAGGATACTACGGGATATTAAGGTTCTCCTTTTAATAAAGAACCGGAACAACACATTAGCACTTCGTGAACACATGAACTCCTCAAACTATGGTCATCACCGGGAGTGGTTCTGGTTATTGTCACTCCGGGGTTGTCGGGTCATAACACATAGTAGGTAACTACAACTTGCAAGATCGGATCTAAAACACACATATATTGGTGACAACATAATAATTTCAGATCTGAAATCATGGCACTCGGGCCCTAGTGACAAGCATTAAGCATGGCAAAGTAGTAGCAACATCATTCTCAGAACATAGTGGATACTAGGGATCAATCCCCGTCAAAACTAACTCGAATACATGGTAGATCTCATCCTACTCATCACCGCCCAGCGAGCCTACGAATAGATTACTCACGAACGATGAAGAGCTTCATGGGATTGGAGAGGGAAGAAGGTTGATGATGACGATGGCGACGATTTCCCCTCTCCGGAGCCCAAAACGGACTCCAGATCTGCCCTCCAGATGAAGAACAGGATGTGGAGGCGCCTCCGTATCGCAAACGCGACGAAATCTTCTCTTCTGATTTTTTTTCTGGGCGAAAGTGAATTTATAGAGCTGGAGTTGGGGGCGGCAGACCCATGTGGGCCCCACAAGCTTGGTTGCCGCGGCCAGGGGGGCCAGGGGGGCCGCGGCAAGAGGGCTTGTGGCCCACTCGCCCATCCCCTCCGGTGGATCTTTGCGCAGGTATTTTTCATATTTTCCAGAAATATTCTCCCTAAATTTTCAGGACGTTCCGAGAACTTTCATTTCTGCACAAAAACAACACCATGGCAATTCTGCTGAAAACAACGTCAGTCCGAGTTAGTTCCATTCAAATCATGCAAATTAGAGTCCAAAACAAGGGCAAAAGAGTTTGGAAAAGTAGATACGATGGAGACGTATCAACTCCCCCAAGCTTAAAACCTTGCTTGTCCTCAAGCAACTCAGTTGACAAACTGAAAGAGAAAGAAAAACTTTGACAAACTCTGTTTGATCTTGTTGTTGCAACTATGTCTAACTCGTAACCAGAATTTCAGCAAGATCACAAGTTAACCACATAAGCAAGTGATACAAAGGTCTCACGGTAAACTAATATCAATGGCATAATCAACTAGCGAGCAAATAATAATGAGTTTCAGATACCAACAATTCACTCAAAACAAGCATGAAGCAATATGAATAGGTGGTATCTCTCTAGCTCTTTCTGAGACCGCAAAACATAAATGCAGAACACTTTCAAAGATCAAGGGCTGACTAAACATTGTAATTCATAGCAACGAAGATCCAGTCATAGTCATACTCAATATCAATCAAAAGCAAAGCATAAAAATGACAGAGGTGCTCTCTTATTAGTGCTTATATAAGAAGGGGATGACTCAACAGGAAAATAAATAGACAGGCCCTTCGTAGAGGGAAGCATTGATTTGCAGAGGTGCCAGAGCTCAAGCTTTGAAAACAGAGATAAGAATTTTGGGTGGCATGCTTTCATTGTCAACGCAATGACCAAGAGTTCTCAATATCTTCCACGCTATCATGCTATAGGCGGTTCTCAAACAGAAAAGTAAAGTTTTAACTCCCCCACCACCAATCAATCACACTCCACGGCTAGCCGAATCCTCGGGTACCGTCCATACTAACATCAATCCGGGGGGAGTCTTGTTTTACAGTTATGTTTTCGATTTAAGCGTGGAACTGGGCATTCCAATTACCGACCCCTTTCTCATGAATGACAGTGAATAAACACATGTCGAGGATAACACGCCTAACATGGAAGATACCAATAGCCCCCTGTCACCACATGAGCGGTTCGGGCATGCAAAACAGATTATTTCTTGAAGGTTTAGAGAATGGCACATGCAAATTTACTTGGAACGACAGGTAAATACCACACATAGGTAGGTATGGTGGACTCTCATGGAAAAACTTTTGGGTTTATGGAAGTGGATGCACAGGCAATATTCCGCTTAGTACAAGTGAAGGCTAGCAAAAGACTGGGAAGCGACCAACTAGAGAGCGACAAAGTCATCAGGATGCAATGAGTTTGACTAACATGGAGTGCAAGCATGAACACGATATAAACCACCATGAACACGAACATCATAGAGGCTATGTTGATTTTGTTTCAACTACATGCATGAACATGCGCCAAGTCAAGCCACTTGAATCATTCAAAGGAGAATACCATCCTATCATACTACATCATAGTCATCTCAAAATCTATGTTGGCATTCAAGACAAACCATTATAAGGTCCTAGATAAATAAGCATGGCATCAGAAACTATGATCTATAAGTTGTCATTGCAAACATGGTTCTCTCACAACAAAGCTGAATCTGGGACGACAAGCTGGTCATATTTACAAAAAACAAAATAGATACAGTTCATACCAGCTTTTCCAGTCTCAGTCACTTCATCATATATCATCATTATTGCCTTTCACTTGCACGATCGAACGATGTGAACAATAATAAGAGTGCTCGTGCATTGGACTAAGCTGAATTTGCAGGCAAACACAAAGGAGAAGACAAAGTAATATGGCTCTTTGAAAGCTAAACAGGTATGCATGCGAGAGCCACTAAACATTGTAACCATGGTCTTCTAGCTTGACCCAAAGAAAAAAAGAAAGCTATTTACATGGGAAAGCTCCCAACAAGCAAAAGAAGAAAAAGAAAATCTTTTTGGGTTTTCTTCAAAAGGACACAAAACAAGAAAACAAAAATAAACTAGCAATGGATAATACAGTGGCAAAGTGTGAACACCGACAAAGAAAGTGAAAGCATAAGCATGAATATAAGGTCGGTGAGAACACGTACTCCCCAAGCTTAGGATTTTGGCCTAGCTTGGTCTACTCCCAAGGCGGGAAATAACCAGCTCTGGGATACTCCGGAGCGGACTGTGGATGCCACTGCTGTGTGAGCTCCTCTGGCTCCCACTGATAAACTGGCGTCTGGTACTCGACTGGCGGCTCGGGCACGGGCACCTGTGGTTGGGCTAAGCCCAATATGCGTAGATGTCAGAGGGCATAATAGTGTACGTGCCTGCATGAAGATCGAACAAAGAAGGAGCAGGCAACGTAATAGTCTCTCGAGTACCCTGACTAAATACCAGGTTATAAACCATCCGTCTACTAGCATCTCTATCCAGAAAATCATGGCGAACCATGCTGTCATAATCCAGATATTTCTCAGGAAGAAACATCCCTTCTTCCTCGCGAAGTCTAATAGGTATCTCAAAGTGTCTAGCAAGACGAGTAGCATAGATACCTCCATAGACGACACCTTTGGAACGGTTTGTGTTCAACCGCTGAGCTACTATAGCACCCAGGCTATAAGTCTTAGTGCTATAAAGGCCTTCGCGCAAAACCGCAAGGTCTGGAGAGCTAAGTGATCCAGCCTCCCCACGGCCAATCAAACATTTTCCCACAAATAATGAGAAGTACCGAAGCATAGGAAAATGTATGCTAGCAATTCTAGCGCGGGACACTCTCTCCTCTCCAACAACAACAGTACCTATGAAATCCTCCAAGTCCCGTGGGCGAGGATCATGAATATCCCCAACATAAGGTAATTTGCATGCATTGCAAAAATCCTGTAGTGTCATGCACCGGGGGATATCGTACAACATGAACTCAACCATGGGAGGATTCTTCCTCGGATAGAAGTTGAAGCTTTGAACGAAAATATTGGTGAGGAGGAGGTATTGTGAGCACTTATCTTCAACGCACGCGGTAAGACCTGCATTCTCCACCAAGTAATAAAAGTCTTCATAAAGCCCGGCGGCGCGCAGAAATTCATCACTTGGCCACTCGCAAGCTCGAACTTTCGTGACTCGAGGAACCACGTACTTGGGGAGGTTCTTCTCATCCTCCTTGGGGTTATGGCTTGAAGAGCCTCTCAAGAACCTCCTCATCTTTTTCCTTTTCTAGCTCTGAAAAATTCTGAAATTATTAGAGACTTCAAAAGAAAAGTGAATAAAGATTAACCCAACTCGTAGCAACTACTCCTACTAGTGCCTAGAGACCGTATCACGCGCTAAAACTACTTGGGACCAGCTAAAATCAACATTTCAAGCTCAAGAACAGGGTCACCAAGGTAGCAAGAATACGCGAAGGATAAAGCACTAGAGAAAAAACTAATTGGACCAATGGAGGAGTCACTTACCAAGGAGTAATTTCTCCAAAACGGTTCGGAGAATGATGCTTTGAGCAAGGAGATCGAAAATCACATCCAAATGAGCAAGAACACGGGTTTGAGCTGCGAAACGATTTTTTCTGGAGGTAGAGGAAGAGGATGGGAGCTGGAATGAGTGGAGGGGGTCCATGTGGGCCCCACAAGCTTGCTTGCCGCGGCCAGGGGGTGGCCACGGTGACAGGGCTTGTGGCCCACTGGTGTGGCCCCCATGCTAGCTCTCAGTCCCAGTATTTTTCAAATATTCCAGAAAAAATCATACTAGATTTTCAGGACCATCGAAGAACTTTTATTTTCGGGGTATTTTTCTCCGGGACGCTAAAACAGAAAACAGGAAAAACTAAACTAAATCTATCATTTTTCTTCCAAGCAACAGAAAGTGAAAGCTTAAAGCAGAGGTATGTGACTCTTTGATTCATCCATTTCATGGTCATCGAAGGAAATCCGTCAATGGGGTTGATCAAATCCTCATGACAAAACTTTTTCGAATCGCAAAAGGAAACGGAGAATTTTCGAATAGTCACCAAGTCACCTCAATGGGGATATGAATCTCCCCAACAAGCAAATCATACTTCATCTTGACATGAAGAATATGGCATTCAAAGCTCCCAGTAAGAATCGATGAAGTTTTTTCGATAGCATTGATGCAATGTACTTGATATCGTTTCTTCGGAAAGTGCACGACATGCTCATTACCGTTGACATGGAAAGTGACATTGCCTTTGTTGCAATCTATAACAGCCCCTGCAGTGTTTAAAAAGGGTCTTCCGAGGATGACAACCATGGCATCGTCCTCGGGAATATCCAAGATAACAAAGTCTGTTAAGATAGTGGTATTAGCAACCACAACAGGCACATCCTCGCAAATGCTGATAGGGAAAGCACTTGATTTGTCGGCCATTTGCAAAGAAATTTCAGTGGGTGTCAACTTATCCAGTTCAAGTCTACGATAAAGAGAGAGAGGCATAACACTAACTCCGGCTCCAAGGTCACATAAGGCAGTTCTTACGTAGTTTCCTTTAATGGAGCAAGGTATAGTGGGCACTCCGGGATCACCAAGTTTCTTAGGAGTTCCACCTTTGAAAGTGTAATTGGCAAGCATGGTGGAGATCTCAAGATCTAGTATCTTCCGTTTATTGGTCACGATATATTTCATGTACTTGGCATACGGAGACATTTTGAGCATATCAACTAATCGCATCTGTAGAAAGACGGGTCTTATCATTTCAATAAAGCGCTCAAAATCCTCTTCATCCTTTTTCTTGGATGGCTTAGGAGGAAAGGGCATAGGTGTTGGGTAACGTCGCATGGGAAACAAAAAATTTCCTACGCGCACGAAGACCTATCATGGTGATGTTCATCTACGAGAGGGGATTTACGATCTACGTACCCTTGTAGATCGCACAGCAGAAGCGTTAGTGAACGCGGTTGATGTAGTGGAACGTCCTCACGTCCCTCAATCTGCCCCGCGAACCATCCCACGAACTGTCCCGCGATCTAGTGCCGAACGGACGGCACCTCCGCGTTCAGCACACGTACAGCTCGACGATGATCTCGGCCTTCTTGATCCAGCAAGAGAGACGGAGAGGTAGATGAGTTCTCCGGCAGCGTGACGGCGCTCCGGAGGTTGGTGGTGATCTGATCTCGGCAGGGCTCCGCCCGAGCTCCGCAGAAACGCGATCCAGAGGTAAAACCGTGGAGGTATGTGGTCGGGCTGCCTTTGAGAAGTTGTCTCAAATCAGCCCTAATTGCTCCATATATATAGGAGGAGGGAGGGGAGGCTTGCCTTGATGCTCAAGGAGCCCCAAGGGCTGCGCACCAAGGGGAGGAGGAGTCCTCCTCCAATCCTAGTCCAACTAGGATTGGAAAGTGGAGTCCTTCTCTCCTTTCCCACCTCCTTTTTTTTCTTTCTCTTTGATTTTCTATCCTTGGCGCATAGGGCCCTCTTGGTCTGTCCCACCAGCCCACCAAGGGCTGGTGCGCCACCCCCAAGGCCTATGGGCTTCCCTGGGGTGGGTTGCCCCCCCCTCGTGAACACCCGAAACCCATTCGTCATTCCCGGTACATTTCTGGTAACTCCGAAAGCCTTCCGGTAATCAAATGAGGTCATCCTATATATCAATCTTCGTTTCCGGACCATTCCGGAAACCCTCGTGACGTCCGTGATCTCATCCGGGACTCCGAACAACATTCGGTAACCAACCATATAACTCAAATACGCATAAAACAACGTCGAACCTTAAGTGTGCAGACCCCGCGGGTTCGAGAACTATGTAGACATGACCCGAGTGACTCCTCGGTCAATATCCAATAGCGGGACCTAGATGCCCATATTGGATCCCACATATGCTATGAAGATCTTATCATTTGAACCTCAGTGCCAAGGATTCATATAATCCCGTATGTCATTCCCTTTGTCCTTCGGTATGTTACTTGCCCGAGATTCGATCATCAGTATCCGCATACCTATTTCAATCTCGTTTACCGGCAAGTCTCTTTACTCGTTCCGTAATACAAGATCCCGCTACTTACACTAAGTCACATTGCTTGCAAGGCTTGTGTGTGATGTTGTATTACCGAGTGGGCCCCGAGATACCTCTCTGTCACACGGAGTGACAAATCCCAGTCTCGATCCATACTAATTCAACGAACACCTTCGGAGATACCTGTAGAGCATCTTTATAGTCACCCAGTTACGTTGTGACGTTTGATACACACAAAGCATTCCTCCGGTGTCAGTGAGTTATATGATCTCATGGTCATAGGAACAAATACTTGACACGCAGAAAATAGTAGCAACAAAATGACACAATCAACATGCTACGTCTATTAGTTTGGGTCTAGTCCATCACGTGATTCTCCTAATGACGTGATCCAGTTATCAAGCAACAACACCTTGTATGTAATCAGAAGACCCTGACTATCTTTGATCAACCGGCTAGCCAACTAGAGACTTGCTAGGGACAGTGTTTTGTCTATGTATCCACACATGTATATAAGTCTTCATTCAATACAATTATAGCATGGATAATAAACGATTATCTTGATACATGAATTATAATAATAACTATATTTATTATTGCCTCTAGGGCATAATTCCAACAGTCTCCCACTTGCACTAGAGTCAATAATCTAGCCCTCACATCATCATGTGAATTACATTGTAATAAATCTAACACCCATACAGTTCTAGTGTTGATCATGCTTTGCCCGTGGAAGAGGTTTAGTCACCGGGCCTGCTACATTCAGATCCGTGTGCACTTTGTATATATTTACGTCCTCCCCTTCGACGTAGTCGCGGATGAGGTTGAAGCGTCGTTTGATGTGTCTGGTCTTCTTGTGAAACCGTGGTTCCTTTGCGAAGGCAATGGCACCCGTGTTGTCACAGAACAAGGTTATTGGATTCAGTGCGCTTGGCACCACTCCAAGATCCGTCATGAACTGCTTCATGCAGACACCCTCCTTAGCCGCCTCCGAGGCAGCCATGTACTCCGCTTCACATGTAGAATCAGCTACGACGCTTTGCTTGGAACTGCACTAGCTTACGCACCCCCATTAAGAATAAATACGTATCCGGTCTGCGACTTAGAGTCGTCCGGATCTGTGTCAAAGCTTGCATCGACGTAACCTTTTACGGCGAGCTCTTCGTCACCTCCATACACGAGAAACATCTCCTTAGTCCTTTTCAGGTACTTCAGGATATTCTTGACCGCCGTCTAGTGATCCACTCCTGGATTACACTGGAACCTGCCTGCCATACTTACGGCCAGGCTAACGTCCGGTCTAGTGCACAGCATTGCATACATGATAGATCCTATGGCTGAAGCATAGGGGACGGTGCTCATATGCTCTCTATCTTTATCAGTTGCTGGGCACTGAGTCTTACTCAATCTCGTACCTTGTAAAACTGGCAAGAACCCTTTCTTGGACTGTTCCATTTTGAACCTTTTCAAAACTTTATCAAGGTATGTGCTTTGTGAAAGTCCTATCAGGCGTTTCGATCTATCCCTATAGATCTTAATGCCTAGAATGTAAGCAGCTTCTCCTAGGTCCTTCATAGAGAAACTTTTATTCAAGTAATCCTTTATGCTCTCCAAAAACTCTACGTTGTTTCCAATCAGCAATATGTCATCCACATATAATATTAGAAACGCCACAGAGCTCCCACTCACTTTCTTGTAAATACAAGATTCTCCAACCACTTGTATAAACCCAAATGCTTTGATCACCTCATCAAAGCGTTTGTTCCAACTCCGAGATGCTTGCACCAGTCCATAAATGGATCGCTGGAGCTTGCACACCTTGTTAGCATTCTTAGGATCGACAAAACCTTCGGGTTGCATCATATACAACTCTTCCTTAAGAAAACCGTTAAGGAACGCCGTTTTGACATCCATCTACCAGATTTCATAATCGAAAAACGCAGCTATTGCTAACATGATTCTGACGGACTTAAGCATCGCTACGGGTGAGAATGTCTTATCGTAGTCAACTCCTTGAACTTGTGAAAAACCCTTTGCCACAAGTCGAGCTTTATAAACGGTCACATTGCCGTCAGCGTCCGTCTTCTTCTTAAAGATCCATTTGTTCTGAATAGCCTTGCGGCCCTCAGGTAGTACTTCCGAAGTCCACACTTTGTTTTCATACATTGATCCTATCTCGGACTTCATGGCCTCGAGCCATTTGTTGGAATCTGGGCCCACCATTGCTTCTTCATAATTTGCAGGTTCATTGTTGTCTAATAACATGATTGACAAAACGGGACTACCGTACCACTCTAGAGCAGCACGTGGTCTCGTCGACCTGCGTGGTTCGATAGGAACTTGAACCGGAGTTTCATGATCATCATCATTAACTTCCTCCTCAACCGGCGTCGCAATGACAGGGGTTTCCCCTTGCCCTGCGCCACCATCCAGAGGGATGAGAGGTTCGACAACCTCATCAAGTTCTATCTTCCACCCACTCAATTCTCTCGATAGAAACTCCTTCTCGAGAAAAGCTCCGTTTTTAGCAACAAACACTTTGCCCTCGGATTTGAGATAGAAGGTGTACCCAACTGTCTCTTTTGGGTAACCTATGAAGATGCACTTTTCCGCTTTGGGTTCCAGCTTTTCAGGCTGAAGCTTTTTGACATAAGCATCACATCCCCAAACTTTAAGAAACGACAACTTTGGCCTTTTGCCATACCACAGTTCGTATGGTGTCGTCTCAACGGATTTTGATGGTGCCCTATTTAAAGTGAATGCAGTCGTGTCTAATGCATAACCCCAAAACGATAACGACAAATCGGTAAGAGACATCATAGATCGCACCATCTCTAATAAAGTACGATTACGACGTTCGGACACACCATTACGCTGTGGTGTTCCAGGTGGTGTCAACTGTGAAACAGTTCCACATTGTCTTAAGTGAGCACCAAACTCGAAACTCAGATATTCACCCCCACGATCAGACCGTAGGAACTTGATCTTCTTGTTACGATGATTTTCAACTTCACTCTGAAATTGCTTGAACTTTTCAAATGTTTCAGACTTGTGCTTCATTAATTAGACATAACCATATCTACTCAAATCGTCAGTGAAGGTGAGAAAATAACGATATCCGCCGCGTGCCTCCATGCTCATCGGACCGCACACATCGGTATGTATGATTTCCAATAAGTCACTCGCACGCTCCATTGTTCCGGAGAACGGAGTTTTAGTCATCTTGCCCATGAGGCATGGTTCGCACGTGTCAAGTGAATCAAAGTCAAGAGACTCCAAAGTCCATCGGTATGGAGTTTCTTCATGCGCTTTACACCAATATGACCTAAGCGGCAGTGCCACAAAAACATGGCGCTATCATTGTTAACTCTAACTCTTTTGGTCTCAATGTTATGTATATGTGTATCACTATCAAGATTCAATATGAACAATCCTCTCACATTGGGTGCATGACCATAAAAGATGTTACTCATAGAAATAGGACAACCATTATTCTCTGACTTAAAAGAGTAACCGTCTCGCAATAAACAAGATCCAGATATAATGTTCATGCTCAACGCATGCACTAAATAACAATTATTCAAGTTCATAACTAATCCCGATGGTAACTGAAGTGAAACTGTGCCGACGGCGATTGCATCAACCTTGGAACCATTTCCTACGCGCATCGTTACTTCATCTTTCGCCAGCCTTCGCCTATTCCGCAGTTCCTGTTTCGAGTTGCAAATATGAGCAAGAGAACCGGTATCGAATACCCAGGCACTACCACGAGAGCCGGTTAAGTACACATCAATAACATGTATATCAAATATACCTGATTTTTCTTTGGCCGCCTTCTTATCAGCCAGATACTTGGGGCAGTTGCGCTTCCAGTGACCCATACCCTTGCAATAGTAGCACTCTGTTTCAGGCTTAGGTCCAGCTTTGGGTTTCTTCGTCGGATTGGCAACAGGCTTGCCGCTCTACTTTGAATTGCCCTTCTTGCCTTTGCCGTTTCTCTTGAAACTAGTGGTCTTATTCACCATCAACACTTGATGCTCTTTACGGAGTTCAGACTCTGCGACTTTCAGCATCGCAAACAACTCGCCGGGTGACTTGTTCATCCCTTGCATGTTGTAGTTCAACACAAAGCCCTTATAGCTTGGTGGCAGTGATTGAAGAATTCTGTCAGTGATAGCCTCTTGCGGGAGTTCAATCCCCAGCTCAGCTAGACGGTTTGAGTACCCAGACATTTTGAGCACATGTTCACTGACAGACGAATTCTCCTCCATCTTGCAAGCATAGAATTTATCGGAGGTCTCATACCTCTCGATCCGGGCGTTCTTCTGAAAGATAAACTTCAACTCCTGGAACATCTCATATGCTCCATGACGCTCAAAGCGACGTTGAAGTCCCGGTTCTAAGCCATACAAGACTGCACATTGAACTACTGAGTAGTCCTCCTTACGTGTTAACCAAGCGTTCTTATCATCCTGGTCAGCCGTAGAGGGTGGTTCATCTCCTAGCGCAACATTAAGGACATAATACTTCTTCCCAGCTTGTAGGGTCAACTTAAGATTACGAGCCCAGTCTACAAAGTTGCTTCCATCATCTTTCAACTTAGCTTTCTCTACGAACGTATTAAAATTTAGGGTGACTATCGCGTGAGCCATGATCTACAACACAAATATATTCAAAGTGGGCTTAGACTATGTTCAAGATAATTAGAGTTTAACTTAATCAAATTACTTGCTAAACTCCCACTCAAAAAGTACATCTCTCTAGTCATTTGAGTGGTTCATGACCCACTTACACTAGCTCAAGTCCGATCATCACGTGAGTTGAGTATAGTTTCAGTGGTAAGCATCCCTATGCTAATCATATAAACTATATGATTCATGATCGACCTTTCGGTCTCATGTCTTCCGAGGCCATGTCTGCACATGCTAGGCTCGTCAAGCTTAACCCGAGTGTTCCGCGTGTGCAACTGTTTTGCACCAGTTGTATGTGAACGTTGAGTCTATCACACCCGATCATCACGTGGTGTCTCGAAACGATGAACTGTAGCAACGGTGCACAGTCGGGGAGAACACAATTTCGTCTTGAAATTTTAGTGAGAGATCACCTCATAATGCTACTGTCGTTCTAAGCAAAATAAGGTGCATAAAAGGATTAACATCACAAGCAATTCATAAGTGACATGATATGGCCATCATCACGTGCTCCTTGATCTCCATCACCAAAGCACCGACAAGATCTTCTTGTCACCGGCGCCACACCATGATCTCCATCAACGTGTCGCCATCGGGGTTGTCGTGCTACTCATGCTATTACTACTAAAGCTACATCCTAGAAAAATAGTAAACACATCTGCAAGCACAAACGTTAGTTTAAAGACAACCCTATGGCTCCTGCCGGTTGCCGTACCATCGACGTGCAAGTCGATATTATCTATTACAACATGATCATCTCATACATCCAATATATCACATCACATCGTTGGCCATATCACATCACAAGCATACCCTGCAAAAACAAGTTAGACGTCCTCTAATTTTGTTGTTGCATGTTTTACGTGGTGACCATGGGTATCTAGTAGGATCGCATCTTACTTACGCAAACACCACAACGGAGATATATGAATTGCTATTTAACCTTATACAAGGACCTCCTCGGTCAAATACGATTCAACTAAAGTTGGAGAAACCGACACTTGCCAGTCATCTTTGAGCAAAGGGGGTTACTCGTAGCGATGAAACCAGTCTCTCGTAAGCGTACGAGTAATGTCGGTCCAAGCCGCTTCAATCCAACAATACCGCGGAATCAAGAAAAGACTAAGGAGGGCAGCAAAACGCACATCACCGCCCACAAAAACTTTTGTGTTCTACTCGAGAAGACATCTACGCATGAACCTAGCTCATGATGCCACTGTTGGGGAACGTCGCATGGGAAACAAAATTTTTCCTACGCGCACGAAGACCTATCATGGTGATGTTCATCTACAAGAGGGGATTTACGATCTACGTACCCTTGTAGATCGCACAGCAGAAGCGTTAGTGAACGCGGTTGATGCAGTGGAACGTCCTCACGTCCCTCGATCCACCCCGCGAACTGTCCCACGAACCGTCCCGCGATCCGTCCCACGATCTAGTGCCGAACGGACGGCACCTCCGCGTTCAGCACACGTACAGCTCGACGATGATCTCGGCCTTCTTGATCCAGCAAGAGAGACGGAGAGGTAGATGAGTTCTCCGGCAGCGTGACGGCGCTCCGGAGGTTGGTGGTGATCTGATCTCGACAGGGCTCCGCCCGAGCTCCGCAGAAACGCGATCTAGAGGTAAAACCGTGGAGGTATGTGGTCGGGCTGCCTTTGAGAAGTTGTCTCAAATCAGCCCTAATTGCTCCACATATATAGGAGGAGGGAGGGGAGGCTTGCCTTGAGGCTCAAGGAGCCCCAAGGGCTGCACACCAAGGGGAGGAGGAGTCCTCCTCCAATCCTAGTCCAACTAGGATTGGAAAGTGGAGTCCTTCTCTCCTTTCCCACCTCCTTTTATTTTCTTTCTCTTTGATTTTCTATCCTTGGCGCATAGGGCCCTCTTGGGCTGTCCCACCAGCCCACCAAGGGCTGGTGCGCCACCCCCAAGGGCTATGGGCTTCCCCGGGGTGGGTTGCCCCCCCGGTGAACACCCGGAACCCATTCGTCATTCCCGGTACATTCCCGGTAACTCCAAAAACCTTCCGGTAATCAAATGAGGTCATCCTATATATCAATCTTCGTTTCCAGACCATTCTGGAAACGCTCGTGACATCTGTGATCTCATCCGGGACTCGGAACAACATTCGGTAACCAACCATATAACTCAAATACGCATAAAACAACATCGAACCTTAAATGTGCAGACCCTGCGGGTTCGAGAACTATGTAGACATGACCCGAGTGACTCCTCGGTCAATATCCAATAGCGGAACCTGGATTCCCATATTGGATCCCACATATTCTACGAAGATCTTATCATTTGAACCTCAGTGCCAAGGATTCATATAATCCCGTATGTCATTCCCTTTGTCATTCGGTATGTTACTTGCCCGAGATTCGATCGTCAGTATCCGCATACCTATTTCAATCTCGTTTACCGGCAAGTCTCTTTACTCGTTCCGTAATACAAGATCCCGCAACTTACACTAAGTCACATTGCTTGCAAGGCTTGTGTGTGATGTTGTATTACCGAGTGGGCCCCGAGATACCTCTCCGTCACACGGAGTGACAAATCCCAGTCTCGATTCATACTAATTCAACGAACACCTTCGGAGATACCTGTAGAGCATCTTTATAGTCACCTAGTTACGTTGTGACGTTTGATACACACAAAGCATTCCTCCGGTGTTAGTGAGTTATATGATCTCATGGTCATAGGAACAAATACGTGACACGCAGAAAATAGTAGCAACAAAATGACACGATCAACATGCTACGTCTATTAGTTTGGGTCTAGTCCATCACGTGATTCTCCTAATGACGTGATCCATTTATCAAGCAACAACACCTTGTATATAATCAGAAGACCCTGACTATCTTTGATCAACTGGCTAGCCAACTAGAGACTTGCTAGGGACAGTGTTTTGTCTATGCATCCACACATGTATATAAGTCTTCATTCAATACAATTATAGCATGGATAATAAACGATTATCTTGATACAAGAATTATAATAATAACTATATTTATTATTGCCTCTAGGGCATAATTCCAACAATAGGTCTCTGAACCCATGGCTCCCTTTCTTTACCATGCTTCCTAGCAGTGAAGTCATTCTTATCGTATCTCTTAGGTTGTGGGTTATCAGGATTAGCCGTAGGTTCAATCTCCACATCCTTATCATTGCTAGGTTGAGCATTATTATGAACATCACTGTCCATATTGTCACCAGGTTCATGTTCATCACCAGATTGTGGTTTTGCATCACATGCAGAAATATCATTTGGTTCTTCAGGTGTGACAGTATTTGGTGAACTAGCGTGCATGTTTCTATCATCCTTCTTCTTCTTCTTAGGATGACTGGGTGTATCAGCATTAATTCCTTGAGAATCTTGATCAATTCTCTTAGGATGGCCTTCAGGATACAAAGGTTCGTGAGTCATTTTGCCTCCTCTAGTAATGACTCTGATAGAGTTGTCATTTAATTCATTGAGCAGGTCATTATGAGCTTTAAGTACTTGTTCTACCTGAGTAGTAATCATAGAGGCATGTGATATGTCTCAAACATATCTATAATTTTTGATGGTTTCACGTTGTTATCTTGTCAACTTTGGATGTTTTGTTTACCTTTTATATCTTTTTTGGGACTAACTTATTAATTCAGTGCCAAGCGCTAGTTCCTGTATTTTTCTGTGTTTTTGACTCTTTTCAGATCTGATTTTGGAACGGAGTCCAAACGGAATAAAATCCCCGAAATAAATTTTTCCAGAACGGAAGAAGACCGGGAGGCTTGAGGGCCAAAGCAGTGGGCCCACAAGCCCTGTTGCCGCGGCCAGGGGGGAGGCCACGACAACCAAGCTTGTGGCCCCCCTGGCACTCCCCTGCCCTAGGTCTTTGGCCTATAAATTCCCTAAAAATCCAGAAAAAATTAGGGCATCCACGAAAACACTTTTCCGCCGCCGCAAGCTTCCGTTTCCGCGAGATCTCATCTGGAGACCCTTCCCGGTGCCCTGCCGGAGGGGACTTTGGAGTTGGAGGGCTTCTTCATCAACATCATCGCCCCTCCAATGACTCGTGAGTAGTTCACTTCAGACCTACGGGTCCATAGTTAGTAGCTAGATGGCTTCTTCTCTCTCTTGGATCTTCAATACAAAGTTCTCCATGATCTTCATGGAGATCTATCCGATGTAATCCTCTTTGGCGGTGTGTTTGTCGAGATCCGATGAATTGTGGATTTGTGATCAGATTATCTATGATATATATTTGAGTCTTTGCTGATTTCTTATATGCATGATTTGATATCCTTGTAAGTCTCCCCGAGTCTTGGGTTTTGTTTGGCCAACTAGATCTATGATTCTTGCAATGGGAGAAGTGCTTGGTTTTGGGTTCATACCGTGTGGTGACCTTTCCCAGTGACAGAAGGGGCAGCAAGGCACGCATCGTGTTGTTGCCATCAAGGGTAACAAGATGGGCTTTTATCATAAATATGAGATTGTCCATCTACATCATGTCATCTTGCTTAAGGCGTTACTCTGTTCTCATGAACTTAACACACTAGATGCATGCTGGATAGCGGTCGACGTGTGGAGTAATAGTAGTAGATGCATAAAGTATCGGTCTACTTGTTTTGGATGTGATGCCTATAGATATAATCATTGCCATAGATAACGTCACGACTTTGCACGGTTCTATCAATTGCTCGACAGTAATTCGTTCACCCACCGTCTACTTGCTTTCATGAGAGAAGCCACTAGTGAACACTACGGCCCCCGGGTCTATTCACACCTATCGTTTCCACTTTCGCTTTTACTTTGCTTTGTTTCTTTTTGCTTTCAGTTCTCACTTGGCAAACAATCTATAAGGGATTGACAACCCCTTCATAGCGTTGGGTGCAAGCTCTTTGTGTTTGTGCACGTATTTGTGATAATCCTTCACTGGATCGATACCTTGGTTCTCAAAACTGAGGGAAATACTTACCGCCGTTGTGCTACATCACCCTTTCCGCTTCGAGGGAACACCAACGCAAGGCTCCAAGGCCACGGGGGAATCCTTTGCATATTTGCCAAGGAAGTCCCTAAAGGCGTAGCCGTAGCAGAAGGATTCCTGGTGCCGTTGCTGAGGAGTACCAAGACAAGAATAGTCTCCCGTCAGCACGCTTGTTTCTAGCGCCGTTGGAAGGTATTTTGTTGCAGTAGCAGAAGTATTTATGGCGTCATTGCCGGGTAAGGAGAGATCTATCCAAGTAGGTCTCACAAACTCATCTCTTGCATTTACTTTTTTGCCAGTTGCCTCTCGTTTTCCTCTCCCCCACTTCACATTTGCCTTTCTCCTTTGCCGTTTTCATTTGCCTTTTTGCCGTTCTTTTGCCCTTTTCTTTGTTTTCCTTCCCTTTGCTTGTGTGCTATGTGCCTTTAATATGCTTGCATTTTCGCTTGCTGAAAATCTAGTGATATGGATCCTCACCCACTTGCTAATCTCTTTAAGAGATCCACTTATGTGGAACCAATTGCTAGTGAGTTGAGTGCACTTGACTTTCTCTATGGAGTTTTGCTTGAGATGCGTGAATCTGAAAATCGTGATGAAGAAATTTATGAAGTGATTCACGAGGGCTACTTGGATGAAAAGCATGATTGCAATGGTTTCACTATAAATTCCATTAGTGACAATCATGCTAAAAATATGCAAAATCCTAAGCTTGGGGATGCTAGTTTTGCTATGACCACTACTTATTGCAATAATCATGATTGGGGTGATGATCTTTCTTATGATCTTGAAAATTTGTTTAAACCTCATGATGAATATGATATTTCCAATAATATTGAAAGTGGGTTTGGAGAAGTCATGACTTTAGTTGATGATAATCCCACTATTTTTGAAGAGCGTCAACTTTGCATGCATGTGGATCATGAAAAGAATATCCTATGTGATAGTTACATTGTTGAATTCGAATATGATCCCACATGTAATTTCTATGAGAGAGGAAAAATATTTTGGTAGAAACTTTCATGTTACCAAATTACCTCTCGTTATGTGGAGATTGCTATTGTCTCTTTCTTCTTCCTTACATATGGCAACTATTGGTTGTCTTGACAATCTGTTTCGTATAAAATGCCTATGTATAGGAAGTATGTTAGACTTAGATGTGATTTTCACATGCTTTATGATGCTCTCGTTGTGCTTAAATTCTTGTCTTTTGTGTGAGCATCATTGAACTATCAACGCCTAGCTAAGGGCGTTAAACAATAGCGCTTGTTGGGAGGCAACCCAACGAATCTATCATTTTTCTTTCTGTTTTGTGTTTTCCACACTTTCATAATTCTGTTACGATTGTGTTTTTTGTGTTTCTTTTTGCGTTTGTGCCAAGCAAAACCGTTGTGATTAGTCTTGGGGATGATCGTTTGGTCATGCTAGAAAAGACAGAAACTTTCTGCTCACGAAAATAATTTTCGTTTTTTTCCCGTAAGTGATTTTGAGTTGATTCTTTTTGCTTATGATTTCTACGCAAATTCTTCAGATTGTCGTAATTTTTCAGAATTTTTGAAGTACCAGAAGTATACGAAGTATACAGATTGCTACAGACTGGTCTGCTGTTAACATATTCTGTTTTTGTTGAGTTGGTTGCTTATTTTGATGAAACTATGGATAGTATCGGGGGGTATTAGCCATGGGATATTGAAAATACAGTAACCCAACATCAACATAAGTAGAATTTAAGTTTGCTACAGTACCTAAGGAAGTGGTGGTTTGCTTTCTTATACTAATGTTAAGTTTCGTGTTGTGAAGTTTTCAAGTTTTGGGTGAAGTTCTTATGGACAAAAAGATAAAGAGTGGCAAGAGCTCAAGCTTGGGGATGCCCAAGGCACCCCAAGTTGATTCAAGGATGCCGTAAAAGCCTAAGCTTGGGGATGCCCCGGGAAGGCATCCCCTCTTTCATCTTCAATCCATCGGTAACGTTACTTGGGGCTATATTTTTATTCACCACATGTTATGTGTTTTGCTTGGAGCGTCTTGTATCGTAGGAGTCTTTTATTTTTGTTGTGTCACAATCATCCTTGCTGCACACCTAGAGAGAGAGACATGCACTCACCGTGATTTTGTCGTGCTTCACTTATACTTATATCCTTTGGTAGACAATTCAGCTCACATGTGCTTCACTTATATCTTTTGAGCTAGTTGATTTTGCTCAGTGTGCTTCACTTATATCTTTTAGAGCACGGTGGTGCGTGGCTTGGTAGTTGATCTATGCTATGAAAGTAGTCTCAAAAGGGGTAGTTATCCAAAGGGATACGAAAACTTCCACCTTCATGTGCATTGAATAGTTAGAGAAGTTTGATTCATCTCAACTAGTTTTGAGTTATGGTTAGGGTAATATTGAAGTTATATTAGTAAGGTGTTGTGGATCTAGAAATACTTGTGTTGAAGTTAGCGATTCCCTTAGCATGACGTATGGTGAACTGCTATGTGATGAAGTCCGAGAATGATTAGTCTATTGATTGTCATCCTTTGTGTGGCGGCCGAGATCGCGCGATGGTTTATACCTACCAACCCTTCCCCTAGGAGTATGCGTTGAATGCTTTGTTTCGATTACTAATAAAACTTATGCAACAAGTATTTGAGTTCTTCATGACTAACGTTGAGTCCATGGTTTAGATGCACTTTCACCTTCCACCATCACTATCTTCTTTAGTGCCGTGCAACTTTCGCCGGTGCACAAAACCCACCATTAGCGTCCCTCAAAACACCCACCATACCTACCTACTATGGCTTTTTCAAAGTCATTCCGAGATATATTGCCATGCAACTACCACCATGACATGTTCCACCACGTCTACATTGCCATTGCATGATCGTAAGATAGTTAGCATGATGTTTCCATTAATGTCTATACCATGCTAGATCATTGTCACGGTACACTACCGAAGGCATTCCATATAGAGTCATCATTGCTCTAAGTTTTGAGTTGTAAGTGTGATGATCATCATTGATGGAGCATTGTCCCATGTGAGGAAATAAAAGAGGCCAAAGATGCCCACCAAAATAAAATAAAAGTAACAAAAAAGAGGCCAAAGAGCCCATCCAAAAAAATGAGAGAAAAAGAGAGAAGGGACAATGCTACCACCTTTCCACACTTGTGCATATTAAGCACCATGATCTTCATGATTGAGAGTCTCTCGTTTTGTCACCACCATATAGCTAGTGGAAAATTCTTATTATATAACTTGGCTTGTATATTTCAATGATAGGCATCCTCAAATTTGCCTTAGGTCTTCGTGAGCAAGCAAGTTGGATGCACACCCACTAGTTTTCTTTAAGAGCTTTCACATACTCTTAGCTCTAGTGCATCATTTGTATGGCAATCCCTACTCATTCATGTTGATATCTATTGATGAGCATCTCCATAGCTCATTGATATGCCTAGTCAATGTGACCATTGATGTCAGCTATGCTAATGCACAAAAGTCCTTCCAATGGCGCCAGAAACAGGTGTGTCGACGGCACCAGGAATCCTTCAGCTGCGGCTACGCCTTAAGGGACTTCCTAGGCAAGTATGCAAAGGATTTCCCCCGTGGCCTTGGAGCCTTGCGTTGATGTTCCCTTGAAGCGGAAAGGGTGATGTAGCACAGCGACGGTAAGTATTTCCCTCAGTTTGAGAACCAAGGTATCAATCCGGTGGAGGAGTATCACAAGATCCAGCACAAACACAAAAGCTTGCTCCCAACGCTATGAAGGGGTTGTCAATCCCTTATAGATTGTTTGCCAAGTGAGAACTGAAAGCAACAAAGCAAAGTAAAAGCGGAGGTGTAAATGATGGATGTGAAGAGACCCGGGGGCCGTAGTGTTTACTAGTGGCTTCTCTCATGAAAGCAAGTAGACGGTGGGTGAACAAATTACTGTCGAGCAATTGATAGAACCGCGCAAAGTCGTGACGATATCTATGCAATGATTATATCTATAGGCATCACGTCCAAAACAAGTAGACCGATACTTTCTGCATCTACTACTATTACTCCACACGTCGACCGCTATCATTCATGCATCTAGTGTATTAAGTCCATAAGAACAGAGTAACGCCTTAGGAAAGATGGCATGATGTAGAGGGATAATCTCAAACCAATGATAAAACCCCCATCCTTTTACCCTTGATGGCAACTACTCGATGTGTGCCTTGCTGCCCCTACTATCACTGGGAAAGGTCACCACATGGTAGAACCCAAAACCAAGCACTTCTCCCATTGCAAAAATCATAGATCTAGTTGGCCAAACAAAACCCAAGACTTGGAGAGACTTACAAGGATATCAAATCATGCATATAAGAAATCAGCAAAGACTCAAATATATATTAGATAATCTAATCACAAATCCACAATTCATCGGATCTCGACAAACACACCGCCAAATAAGATTACATCGGATAGATCTCCATGAAGATCATGGAGAACTTTGTATTGAAGATCCAAGAGAGAGAAGAAGCCATCTAGCTACTAACTACAGACCCGTAGGTCTGAAGTGAACTACTCACGAGTCATTGGAGGGGCGATGATGATGAAGAAGAAGCCCTCCAACTCCAAAGTCCCTTCTGGCAGGGCGCCGGGAAGGGTCTCCAGATGAGATCTCGTGGAAACGAAAGCTTGCGGCGGCGGAAAAGTATTTTCGAGGCTCCCCTGATTTTTTGCGGAATATTTGGGAATATATAGGCCAAGGATCTAGGTCAGGGGGCGGCCAGGGAGGCCATAAGCCTGCCCACTGCCGCCTCCCCCTGGTGGCGGAGTGCGGGCTTGTGGGCTCCCTGGAGCCCACCTGGCTTGGCCCAAAGGCCCCCTGATCTTCTTCCGTTTGGGAAAAAATTATTTTGGGGATTTTCTTCCGTTTGGACTTTGTTCCAAAGTCAGATCTGAAAAGAGTCAAAAACACGGAAAAACAGGAACTGGCACTTGGCACTGAATTAATAAGTTAGTCCCAAAAAAGATATAAAAGGTACATAAAACAACCAAAGAAGACAAGATAACAGCGTGAAACCATCAAAAATTATAGATACGTTTGAGACGTATCAAGCATCCCCAAGCTTAACTCCTGCTCGTCCTCGAGTAGGGAAGTGATAAAGAATGAATTTTTGATGCTTTCATGCTACCTAGCATAGGTGTCCTTTGTAATTCCTCTTATGTGAAGTGAATGTTCAGATCCATTAGATTCAAAACAATAGTTTGCTATTGACGTGGAAACAATAATAATTCAAGCAAACTAGCAAGGTAATCATGAACTTTCAAAATAACAAGGCCAAAAGAAAGTTATCCCTACAAAAGCATATAGTCTGGCTATGCTCTATCATCATTGTACAACGAATTTAAATCATGCACAACCCCGGTATTCGCCAAGTAATTGTTTCACACCTTTACTTCCTCAAACCTTTTCAACTCTCACGCAATACATGAGCGTGAGCCATGGTTATAGAACTATAGATGGTGTGGAGTGTGGTAGAGGTTGCAAGACAAAAAAAAAGAGAAGATAGTCACATTAACTAGGCATATCAATGAGCTGTGGAGATGCTCATCAATAGATATCAATGTGAATGAGTAGGGATTTCCATACAAATGATGCACTAGAGCTATGAGTATGTGAAAGCTCTTAAAGAAAACTAGTGGGTGTGCATCCAACTTGCTTGCTCACGAAGACCTAAGGCAATTTTGAGGAAGCCTATCATTGGAATATATAAGCCAAGTTATATAATGAAAATTTCCCACTAGCTATATGATGGTGACAAAACGAGAGACTCTCAATCATGAAGATCGTGGTGCTTTATATGCACAAGTGTGGAAAAAGTGGTAGCATTGTCCCTTCTCTCTTTTTCTCTCATTTTTTTGGTGGGCTCATTGGCCTCTTTTTTTATTTTGGTGGGCTTATTTGGCCTTTTTTATTTCCTCACATGGGACAATGCTCCATTAATGATGATCATCACACTTTCAACTCAAAACTTAGAGCAACTATGACTCTATATGGAATGCCTTCGGTAGTGTACCGTGGCAATGATCTAGCATGGCATAGACATCAATGGAAACATCTTGCTAGCTATCTTACGATCATGCAATGGAAATGTAGACATGGTGGCACATGTCATGGTGGTAGTTGCATGGAAATATATCTCGGAATGAATTTGAAAAAGCCATAGTAGGTAGGTATGGTGGCTGTTTTGAGTGAGGCTAATGGTGGGTTTTGTGCACCGACGAAAGTTGCACGACACTAAGAAGATAGTGATGGTGGAAGGTGAAAGTGCATCTAAACCATGGACTCAACATTAGTCATGAAGAACTCATATACTTGTTGCAAAAGTTTTATTAGTAATCGAAACAAAGCATTCAACGCATACTCCTAGGGGAAGGGTTGGTAGGTATAAACCATCGCGCGATCCCGACCGCCACGCAAAGGATGACAATCAATATACTAATCATGCTCAGATTTCATTACATAGCGGTTCACCATACGTGCATGCTAGGGGAATCACTAACTTCAACACAAGTATTTCTAGATCCACAACACCTTACTAGCATGACTTCAAAATTACCATAACCACAACTCAAAACTAATTGAGATGAATCAAACTTCTCTAACTATTCAATGCACATGAAGGTGGAAGTTTTCGTATCCCTTTGGATAACTACCCCTTTTGAGACTACTTTCAAAGCATAGATCAACTACCAAGCCACGCACCGCTGTGCTCTAAAAGATATAAGTGAAGCACATAGAGCAAAGTATCTAGCTCAAAAGATATAAGTGAAGCACATGTGAGCTGAATTGTCTACCAAAAGATATAAGTGAAGCTCGACAAAATCACGGTGAGTGCATGTATATCTCTCTAGGTGTGCAGCAAGGATGATTGTGACACAACAAAAAAAATAAAAGACTCCTACGATACAAGACGCTCCAAGCAAAAACACATAACATGTGGTGAATAAAAATATAGCCCCAAGTAACGTTACCGATGGATTGAAGACGAGAGAGGGGATGCCTTCCCGGGGCATCCCCAAGCTTAGGCTTTTACGTCATCGTTGAATCTCTTGGGGTGCCTTGGGCATCCCCAAGCTTTATCTCTTTCCACTCTTTATCTCTTTGTCCATAAGAACTTCACCCAAAACTTGAAAACTTCACAACACGAAACTTAAACGGAAACTCGTGATAACATTAGTACAAGAAAGCAAACCACCACTTCCTTAGGTACTGTAGAAAACTTAAATTATACTTATGCTGATCTTGGGTTACTGTATTTTCAATCTTCCATGGCTAATACCCCCCGATAATAACCATAGTTTCATCAGAATAAGCAACCAACACAACAAAAACAGAATCTATTAACAGTAGACCAGTCTGTAGTAATCTGTATATTTCGTATACAACTGGTACTTCAAAAATTCTGAAAAATTACGACAGTCTGAATAATTTGCGTAGCAATCAGCTTAAAAAAGAATCAACTCAAAATCTCTTACAGAACAAAAATTAAAATTCTTTTCGTGAGCAGAAAGTTTATGTCTTTTCCAGCATGACCAAACGATCATCCCCAAGACTAATCATAACGGTTTTGCTTGGCACAAACGCAAAAAGAAACACAAAAAAACACAATCATAACAGAATTATGAAAGTGTGGAAAACACAAACAGAAAGAAAAAGGATAGATTCGTTGGGTTGCCTCCCAACAAGCGCTATTGTTTAACGCCCTTAGCTAGGCATTGAATGATGCTCTCACAAAAGACAAGAACTGAAGCACAACGAGAGTATCCTAAAGCATGTGAAAATCACATCTAAGTCTAACATAATTCCTATGGATAGGCATTTTATAGGAAAACAAATTGTTAAGACAACCAATAGCTTCCATATGCAAGGAAGAAGAAAGAGACAATATCAATCTCAACATGACGAGAGGTAATTTGGTAACATGAAAGTTTCTACCACAATATTTTCCTCTCTCATAGCAATTACATGTGGGATGATATTCAAATTCAACAATATAGCTATCCCATAGGATATTCTTTTCATGATCCACATGCATGCAAAGTTGATGCTCTTCAAAAATAGTGGGATTATCATCAAATAAAGTCATGACTTCTCCTATCCCACTTTCAATATTATTGCAAATATCATATTCATCATGAGGTTTGAACAAATTTTCAAGATCATAAGAAAGATCATCACCCCAATCATGATTATTGCAACAAGTAGTGGACAAAGCAAAACTAGCATCCCCAAGGTTAGGGTTTTGCATAATTTTAGCATGATTATCACTAATAGAATTTATAGTGGAACCATTGCAATCATGCTTTTCATCCAAGGAACCCTCGTGAATCACTTCATAATTTTCTTCCACACAATTTTCAGATTCACGCCTCTCAAGAAAAACTCCATAAAGATAGTCAAGTGTCCTCAACTCACTAGCAATTCGTTCCACATAAGTGGGTCTCTTAAAGAGCTTAACAAACGAAGATGCAAGCATATTAAAGGCACATGGCACACAAGCGAACAGAAAGCAAGCGAGAGAAAAGGGCGAACGAAAAGGCAAACGAAAAAGGCAAAGGAGAAAGGCAAATGAAAACGGCAAATGTGAAGTGGGGGAGAGGAAAACGAGAGGCAACTGGCAACAAAAGTAAATGCAAGAGATGAGTTCGTGAGACCTACTTGGATACATCTTGATTTCTCCTCCCCGGGAACGGCACCAGAAATGCTTCTGATGTCAGCTGTGCTTCCCCTTGCAACGTCGGCAAGAATATTCGTGTCGACGGCACCAGGAATCCTTCAGCTGCGGCTACGCCTTAAGGGACTTCCTAGGCAAGTATGCAAAGGATTTCCCCCGTGGCCTTGGAGCCTTGCGTTGGTGTTCCCTCGAAGCGGAAAGGGTGATGTAGCACAGCGGGGGTAAGTATTTTCCTCAGTTTGAGAACCAAGGTATCAATCCGGTGGAGGAGTATCACAAGATCCTGCACAAACACAAAAGCTTGCTCCCAACGCTATGAAGGGGTTGTCAATCCCTTATAGATTGTTTGCCAAGTGAGAACTGAAAGCAACAAAGTAACAAAGCAAAGTAAAAGAAGATATGTAAACGATGGATGTGAATAGACCCCGGGGCCGTAGTGTTTACTAGTGGCTTCTCTCATGAAAGCAAGTAGACGGTGGCTGAACAAATTACTGTTGAGCAATTGATAGAACCGCGCAAAGTCGTGGCGATATCTATGCAATGATTATATCTATAAGCATCACGTCCAAACACAAGTAGACCGATACTTTCTGCATCTACTACTATTACTCCACACGTCGACCGCTATCCAGCATGCATCTAGTGTATTAAGTCCATAAGAACAGAGTAACACCTTAAGCAAGATGGCATGATGTAGAGGGATAATCTCAAACCAATGATAAAAACCCCATATTTTTTACCCTTGATGGCAACTACTTGATGTGTTCCTTGCTGCCCCTACTGTCACTGGGAAAGGTCACCACATGGTAGAACCCAAAACCAAGCACTTCTCCCATTGCAAGAATCATAGATCTAGTTGGCCAAACAAAACCCAGGACTCGGAGAGACTTACAAGGATATGAAATCATGCATATAAGAAATCAACAAAGACTCAAATATATATCATAGATAATCTGATCACAAATCCACAATTCATTGGATCTTGACAAACACACCGCCAAAGAAGATTACATCGGATAGATCTCCATGAAGATCATGGAGAACTTTGTATTGAAGATCCAAGAGAGAGAAGAAGCCATCTAGCTACTAACTACGGACCCGTAGGTTTGAAGTGAACTACTCACGAGTCATTGGAGGGACGATGATGATGAAGAAGAAGCCCTCTAACTCCAAAGTCCCCTCCGGCAGGGCGCCGGGAAGGGTCTCCAGATGAGATCTCGCGGAAACGGAATCTTGCGGCGGCGGAAAAGTATTTTCGAGGCTCCCCTAATTTTTTGCTGAATATTTGGGAATATATAGGCCAAGGATCTAGGTCAAGGGGCGGCCAGGGAGGCCACAAGCCGTGACACCATCGCCTCCCCCCTGGTGGCGAAGTGGGGGCTTGTGGGCTCCCTGGAGTCCACCTGGCTTGGCCCAAAGGCCCCCTGATCTTCTTCCGTTCGGGAAAAAAATCATTTCGGGGTTTTTCTTCCATTTGGACTTCGTTCCAAAATCAGATATGAAAAGAGTCAAAAACACGGAAAAAACAGGAACTGGCACTTGGCACTGAATTAATAAGTTAGTCCCAAAAAAGATATAAAAGGTACATAAAACAACCAAAGAAGACAAGATAACATCGTGAAACCATCAAAAATTATAGATACGTTTGAGACGTATCAAGCATCCCCAAGCTTAACTCCTGCTCGTCCTCGAGTAGGGAAGTGATAAAGAATGAATTTTTGATGCTTTCATGCTACCTAGCATATGTGTCCTTTGTAATTCCTCTTATGTGACGTGAATGTTTAGATCCATTAGATTCAAAACAATAGTTTGCTATTGACGTGGAAACAATAATAATTCAAGTAAACTAGCAAGGTAATCATGAACTTTCAAAATAACAAGGCCAAAAGAAAGTTATCCCTACAAAAGCATATAGTCTGGCTATGCTCTATCATCATTGCACAACAAATATAAATCATGCACAACCCCGGTATTGGCCAAGTAATTGTTTCACACCTTTACTTTCTCAAACCTTTTCAACTCTCACGCAATATATGAGCGTGAGCCATGGTTATAGCACTATAGATGTAGTGCCCCAAATGTAAAGCTTCCCCTTTTTGTAACCTTCCATGTGGGACCACCATGTCAATGCTATGAGTGAGGTCAATGCCATGATTTCATGTGTGTCCCTTAACATTTCCTTCCCTTGCATTCATGCATAACATAACATTTCATGCCCATGTCTTGTGTTGTTGCATTGTGGTCATATGCTTTCATGTGGTGATGTGAGTTATGACCTTGTGTGATGTGTGGTTGTAGTAGTGAGAGTGTGTGGTGCTTGTCCTTTCTAAAAAACCCTTTGTTGCAATTCCAAAAACCCCTCTAGTTATTTGCAAAACCCCCCCTCTCTTTTATTCCACAAGTGCAAAGCCAACTTGTTCCTAACCTGAATTTAAAATGTTCAAGGATTAGGAGATATTGTGGGGATGAATATGTGCTAGTTTGGTGATTTGTTTTGGGTGCTAAAGGTGCTAGAATAAACACAAAACAGCCACCAATATTGCTGTTTTGTATTTATTCCATATGCCCCAAAAATCATTCTGTTATTTTATTCAAATAGCTTGCTAAATTCCAGGCCCAGGGACATTTTCCTTTCATTTTTATCTTTTGTAGTTAGCCCTGTAGAACTTTTCTTTTCTCTATGTTTATTTAAATAGGCAATAGTTCAGGGGTGTTTTCTCTTGCTCGCGCCCTGGTGGGCTTGCTCCCGCACAGGGTGGCCCATCCCCTTACCTCCCGCGCGGTGGCCCGTCTCCTCGTCCTCCCTTCTCCACCTGACGCCGTGTGCATCGCGCCACCTTTCCGTCGGGCGTTTCCGAGAAGGAGCTACCGCCGTGAGGACACAACCGTCGAGGTCCCCCCTCATATAAGTGGGCGTCCGTGCCCTCCTCCCTCTCCTACGGTTCCTTTCTTCCTCAGCCGCCGCCACCTCTCCCCATCTCCATCTATTCTTCTTCCTTCTCCTCTGGTAAGTACAATAGGTAGCCAGAGCAGCCTCCACCATTGATCGCCGTCCTCTCGTTGCCCTCCGGTGCCGCGGCCATGTACTGGGGCATGCGGAACTCCCCCGCGCTCCACTTTTTCCCTCGGTGAGGTCGAGGAGCCTCCTCATCGACGACAGGGACGACGTCTTCGCCGCGGACCCGAAGCCCCCCTCGTTCTACTTCCAGGAGATCTCCGTCGCCGGTCTGCTTCCTCTCCGTCGCCTCTTCGTCCGTTCGGTCCTCTCCTTCCTTCCCCAAGGTGAGGTACCTTCCCCCTTCCTTCTTCCCCCGTAGATCGGTCAGATCCGAGGAAGAGCTCACCGTGTTCCCTCTGATGTAGTTCGTCAGAACAACAGTAAGTGTGTGTGTGCAGTAGCAGTAGGTGGGACGGTTGCGTGTTGTCGAGATGTGGTAGTAGTAGAGCAGGAGCTCGTCTCCCTGGAGTGGATCCCTCCGGTAGCAGTTGTAGCAGCAGGACGCCGGTGATCTCCTTGTTGCCGTGCTCCTGTGTCGAAGCAGAGAAGTAGTTCGTGCTTGTGTGTGTGTTGCGCTGGTTGTGATGTGGTGCTTGGTAGTAGCAGGGCAGTAGTAGGATAGCGCGGGTTGCATATGTGCAGTAGCATCAGGGCCGATTCCCTCATGGTGCAGCAACAGCAGCAGAGCAACACGGTGCCCTCCGTGTCGCCGGTGACCCTGCGCGCTGTGCAGAGCACCAGGAGATCGATATAGTATTCGTTGGTTCAATACCTTCCTCTGTCAGATGTCGATGCAGTAGTGCAGTGGCCAGTAGTGTTGGTGTGTTGCACGAGGTCGTGGGTTCGATCCCCCTTCGACCCCCTTTTGTTATTGTTCCCCTGTTTCGACAGTAGTTAGGCAGAGGGGAGATTTAACTTTTTAGCTGCTCTGTTGCTGTCGAGCACAAGGCACTAGCAGGGTGGTTTGCACCACTGGGCAGATCCATGAGGTCTGGGGTTCGACCCCAGCACCTCCCCTTTTATTTTTCCCCTTTTGTTTTTTGTTATTCTTTTTCCTTGTTGTTTCACCACCTTGCAGCCTTGTTCATTGCAGTTATGTAGTTGTTTTGCACATATAGGATTGTGTTTAACCTCCTCTAATATCTGCATGGGGGTTTTGTGTGTTGATAGCTATGGATCCATGTGTTGCATTGTGTGTGTATGTAGATGCCTATAAGTAGAGAAAGTGTAGGGAGTTTTACTCTTGCAGGTTGGCAAGAATAGCGTGTTGTTATGTGGATGCGCTAGTTGTCTTGTGAAGTGCATCTTATAGATGTATAGGAGTTTGTGTATGTGTGTGGGTGGTTTCCCCCCCCCCTCACCACATGTTTGTGTGTGTAGCACTAGTGATGCCTGCTTGGTTGTATTCATATGTGGGTTGCACTTTGTGGGTGACATGACACCAAGGGTGTTCCTTTGTGGTGCATGTGAGAGTGTGCACCATCACATGCCCATATGTGAGGGTGTGCATACTCTCTTGTTAGTATAGGAGTTATTTTATTTGTTGTGCTTGTTGCTAGAGATGATGTGGTGGTGTGCAAAGCACATAGACATGAGGTCTACCCCTCATGTGACCCCCTTGATGTGGTGTTCATGTTTACATGCTAGTGAAGGTTAGATCTAGTGAAATCCACATGAAAAGTGCACTATTCACTATGCATGATTTCTATGTAGTTTTCCTTCCTAGTTTGTGGCCACTTGCTCTAAGCAAGTGCATACATATTATATATGATTTTGTGGTAGAATCTCCCAAGGAATCCATTGGTGAACTTAGTTTTGACATTGGAACATTTTCTGGAGATGACATATTTTCATTTTCTTCTATGTTTAGAGCTTGGTACCATGAGTTGTGGTGACTCTTTGTGATTGTTTCTTGGTTGTGGTAGTAGAGGGTGACCCCTTCTACCTCTTGTTGGTTTCATCTCATGATTAGGATTCCATATGTGCAAGTTATGCCCACTCAAAGTAGGCATGTGGCTGGAATTCCAGATTAGTGAAAATCTCTGAGATTTTCACTAAGTCTGAGAATCTGTTTATATTTTCTTCTCCTGTTGATGAGGTTGTGCTGGTCAATGTGTTGTGATCTAGCCTTAGTTTTCAACTAGAAAGTTGTACCTGATATGTTTTTCTAGCTCCCTGTAAAATTTCATTTCATTTGGAGTCCTGTAGGTATTGTTTTGGCTGCTGTCAAAATGCTTCAGAGCATAGACAAAAAGTGAGAATCTGGAATTTTCACCAAGTCCCTGAAAACTGATGTTTTTGGGCAAGTTTGCAGCCTTGTATCTTTCTGAGTTTAATTCCTTTTTGTGTGGTTCTTGCTTGTGCTTGTATTATTCTTGGATAGCTACAGCCACATATATTGTTTGTCATGTTTGGGTGGCTGTAGGTGCTTTGCATGTAGCTCACAAAGTGCTATGATGCAGTTTATGGCAGATTGTGTAGTTTTGTCATTTTGATGTTTGTGAGTGCTTAGTGGATGTTGTGGTGTTCTTCTTTGCTCCACCCCATCCATGATGGTTTGTTTTATGTCTTGGAAACCTGGAAATACCAGAGTTGTGCCTTTTGAGTGTGTGGTGATGATTTTGACACGTAGGGCTTCATATCTTGTTTCGTTGATTCCCGTTGATCCGTAGCTCCGATTGTAATGTTCTTTATATGCTTTTGCATCATTTTATCGAGAAGCATCTGATCATGTCATTCTCATGCATGTCAAAATAGGTTAGAATGCAGTTCTGTCCAGGAACATGTATTTACTCCTTATGCTTGTGCTAGTGATAGAAATAGTGATGCATGCTCATATTCATCTCATGCATCATGTGCTTGTTGCATCTTGAGGTGCTGTTGATCATTGGATGTTATTCTTATGTTGGGTAGCACCGGGATCGGAGAACGAATACGTGGAGTCAGGAGAGTGCGTGCAGGACGATCAAGAACCATTCCAAGCTGAGGATCTCACAGGCAAGATGATATGACCTTGATTCCATCTCTAGACTTGTTATGCTAGATTACGTTTCCTTTGTCATATGCTCGCTGCCTACCACTGGAATATTTGCCTCTTGATATGCCATGAACCCAAACACTGATCCCTTCCTAGCAAACTTGAATGGCTAAGTAGGCTTTGCTCAGCTACTAATGTTAGTGTTGCTAGATGCACGTGCTTTGCCTCATGTGATAACATGAGCTTGATATCATTATCTTCAATTTTGTTATTCAATTAATGCACCTATATACTTGGTAAATAACGGAAGGCCTAGCCTTTTGCCGGGTGCTTTGTTCCGTTATTGCCGCCATAGTTACCGGCTACCGGTGTTTGATTCCATATTGATCGCTCCTAACACGTTCGGGGTTGTTATGGGAACCCCCTCGATAAATCGTGTAGTGTTAAGACTTGTCCGGCAGGACCCAACATTGGTTTTAATCTGCTAATCACTTAATAATAATATGCATAGGGAATAGCTACCCCGAGGAACTTAATCAACAACCCGGGCCAGTGCTCCTCATGAGTGTTGGTCCAAGCTGGGCACTGCTCGGGGCCAACTCAGGGCAACTTGAGTGATTTCTATCAGGCCATCGTGCGCGTAGCTCATCCGACGTGTCCTGAGACTAAGATACGCGGCTCTTATCAGGGTCGTCGACACGTCGGGAGGTCCTGCTAGTCTTGTCTTACCTTAGCGATATATCTTGCGTATAGGAATCCCAGTGAAGCTTTGGTTCTCCCCAGAGTTGAGGTTTTCCTCTAAGGAATCCGACGAGATCACGAGATTCGTGATAGAGGATTACTTTGCGGCCTGTGTACGTTTGTGATGGACTAGTTGGAGTTCCCCTGTAGGGTTAAATCTTTCGGAAAGCGGTGCCCGTGGTTATGTGGCAACTTGGAATATTTTGTTAACATCCGATATTAGATAACTTAAACATAAGCTAATAAAATTGCCAACTGTGTGCGTAACCGTGACTGTCCCCTCGAAGATCCCCCTTCGATCGGGAACACGGTGGGGTTATGATTGACGTAGGTAGGTGTTCAGGATCACTTAGTGATCAAGTATTCTCGACCGTTGGTATAGTCCACCTTCATAAATGTACCACGTAAGTTAGCCACCACATCAAGCTTAGGATGCTGCAACCTTAAACATTCTACCCTATCCAACCTAATAACTTGACTAGTTCTGGCACCAAGGTCTTAGATTGCTGAGTCCCCGTGGCTCACGGATTCCTCCACAATACCAACAGGTTCAGGCACCCCAGAGGCAGATGATCCCGATGGCACGCAGCTGGCGTGGCAGTACGACGAGGAGTCCGACCGCCTGTACGTGAACTATCCAGAAGATTGAGGCGTGGTCGTGATCGTGGGCCAGCAGGCAGGGTAGCATAGCCTTTTCTCTTGTTTTGTAGTCCGTAGCGGAACTACTTTGGCTGTATGCGTGATGCACTCTGATATATTTATGAGAAGGCAATTGAACCCCTCATTGTCTATCTTATATTATTATGTATGTGCTGTGTTACCTGTTTGCGAGACGCTTAGATGCGCTCCTTTCCAATTCGGGGCCTCGATCCCTAGATCGGAAAGGACCGCATCTTGGTCGTTACAATAGATGGTGTGGAATGTGGTGGAGGTTGCGAGACAAAAAGGAGAAGATAGTCACATTAACTAGGCATATCAATGAGTTGTGGAGATGCTCATCAATAGATATCAATGTGAATGAGTAGGGATTGCCATACAAATGATGCACTAGAGCTACGAGTATGTGAAAGCTCTTAAAGAAAACTAGTGGGTGTGCATCCAACTTGCTTGCTCACGAAGACCTAAGGCAATTTTAAGGAAGCCTATCATTGAAATATACAAGACAAGTTATATAATGAAAATTTCCCACTAGCTATATGGTGGTGACAAAACGAGAGACTCTCAATCATGAAGATCATGGTGCTTAATATGCACAAGTGTGGAAAAAGTGGTAGCATTGTCCCTTCTCTCTTTTTCTCTCATTTTTTTTGGTGGGCTCTTTGGCCTCTTTTTTTTATTTTGGTGGGCTTCTTTGGCCTCTTTTATTTCCTCACATGGGACAATGCTCCATTAATGATGATCATCACACTTTCAACTCAAAACTTAGAGCAACTATGACTCTATATGGAATGCCTTCGGTAGTGTACCGTGGCAATGATCTAGCATGGCATAGACATCAATGGAAACATCATGCTAGCTATCTTATGATCATGCAATGGCAATGCAGACGTGGTGGCACATGTCATTGTGGTAGTTGCATGGCAATATATCTCGGAATGACTTTGAAAAAGCCATAGTAGGTAGGTATGGTGGCTGTTTTGAGGGAGGCTAATTGTGGGTTTTGTGCACCGGCGAAAGTTGCACGGCACTAAGAAGATAATGATGGTGGAAGGTGAAAGTGCATCTAAACCATGGACCCAACATTAGTCATGAATAACTCATATACTTGTTGCAAAAGTTTTATTAGTAATCGAAACAAATCATTCAACGCATACTCCTAGGGGAAGGGTTGGTAGGTATAAACCATCGCGCAATCCCGACCGCCACGCAAAGGATGACAATCAATATACTAATCATGCTCGGACTTCATCACATAGCGGTTCACCATACGTGCATGCTACAGGAATCACTAACTTCAACACAAGTATTTCTAGATCCACAACACCTTACTAGCATGACTTCAATATTACCATAACCACAACTCAAAACTAATTGACATGAATCAAACTTCTCTAACTATTCAGTGCACATGAAGTTGGAAGTTTTCGTATCCCTTTGGATAAATACCCGTTTTGAGACTACTTTCAAAGCATAGATCAACTACCAAGCCATGCACCGCTGTGCTCTAAAACATATAAGTGAAGCACATAGAGCAAAAGTATCTAGCTCAAAAGATATGAGTGAAGCACATGTGAGCTGAATTGTCTACCAAAAGATATAAGTGAAGCTCGACAAAATCACGGTGTGTGCATGTCTCTCTCTCTAGGTGTGCAGCAAGGATGATTGTGACACACACAAAAAGACTCCTACGATACAATACGCTCCAAGCAAAAACACATAACATGTGGTGAATAAAAATATAGCCTCAAGTAATGTTACCGATGGATTGAAGACGAGAGAGGGGATGCCTTCCCGAGGCATCCCCAAGCTTAGGCTTTTACGGCATCCTTGAATCTCTTGGGATGCCTTGGGCATCCCCAAGCTTTAGCTCTTGCCACTCTTTATCTCTTTGTCCATAAGAACTTCACCCAAAACTTGAAAACTTCACAACACGAAACTTAAACAGAAACTCGTGATAACATTAGTACAAGATAGCAAACCACCACTTCCTTAGGTACTGTAGCAACCTTAAATTCTACTTGTGCTGATGTTGGGTTACTATATTTTCAATATTCCATGGCTAATACCCCCCGATACTATCCATAGTTTCATCAAAATAAGCAACCAACACAACAAAAATAGAATCTGTTAATAGCAGAGCAGTCTGTAGCAATCTGTATATTTCGTATACCTCTGGTACTTCAAAAATTCTGAAAACTTATGACAGTCTGAAGAATTTGCGTAGCAATCAGCATAAAAAAGAATCAACTCAAAAGCTTTTACAGAAAAAATAATGAAAAATCTTTTCGTGAGCAGAAAGTTTCTGTCTTTTCCAGCATGACCAAACGATCATCCCCAAGACCAATCATAACGGTTTTTCTTGGCACAAACGCAAAAAGAAACACAAAAAACACAACCATAAAAGAATTATGAAAGTGTGGGAAACACAAAACAGAAAGAAAAAGGATAGATTCGTTGGGTTGCCTCCCAACATGCGCTTTTGTTCAACGCCCTTAGCTAGGCGAAAGGTGATGAAATCACGTATAGTCATCTTTGGTGCTCAAACCATAAGCAGTGTGATCATTTATCATCTTAAGATTTTCATATTTATTAGATGACTCACCACTAGCTTTAGGAACAAAAATAGGCTTGACAGTCTTTTTGAGAGTAAGATTTGGAGTATTTTGCACAGCGGCAAAAGCGGAACCCAAGTTGGTTATGACATCTTCTAATTTGCCAATTATAGAAGAATCATTAACTATAAGTTCCTTCTGCTTTAAATTTTTCAAAAAGTTTCCCACTTTGGATCCGTACTGAGTAATTTGATTGTGGATCTTTCTATCCAAACCCTCAATAAGTTCAACTGTGGCAATTTTGTTTTCAATAGCGTCAAGCCTTTACATCACGTGTTCCAAGGTCAAGATAGTTCCATTAACCATGAGCGGGGGCGAGCCCACCAAATTAATGATAGCTCTGTAGGAGTCAACACTATGGCTCCCCAAAAAGTTCCCGCCTACAATGGTATCAAGGATATACCTATTCCAAGGAGAAATTCCAACATAGAAACTGCGAAGGAGGACGGTAGTGGATTGCTTACGAGTAGATCTACTTTGAGCATTGCAAATCCTGTACCAAGCGTCCTTCAAATTTTCTTCCTCATTCTGCGTGAAATTGAGAATTTCATTTTCAGGGGTGTCGTTTGGAGTGGTGGGTCTAGCCATTGATGGACTATCTCACACACAAACGAGCAGGAAGAGAGAGTGAAACGGGCAAAAGAAAACAGCAAAGGAGAAAGGCAAATGAAAACGACAAATGTGAAGTGGGGGAGAGGAAAACGAGAGGCAACTGGCAACAAAAGTAAATGCAAGAGAAGAGTTCGTGAGACCTACTTGGATAGATCTTGATTTCTCCTCCCTCGCAACGGCGCCATAAATGCTTGTGATGTCAGCTATGCTAATGCACAAAAGTCCTTCCAATGGCGCCAGAAACAGGTGTGTCGACGACACCAGGAATCCTTCAGCCGCGGCTACGCCTTAAGGGACTTCCTAGGCAAGTATGCAAAGGATTTCCCCCGTGGCCTTGGAGCCTTGCGTTGGTGTTCCCTTGAAGCGGAAAGGGTGATGTAGCACAGCGAGGGTAAGTATTTCCCTCAATTTGAGAACCAAGGTATCAATCCGGTGGAGGAGTATCACAAGATCCTACACAAACACAAAAGCTTGCTCCCAACGCTATGAAGGGGTTGTCAATCACTTATAGATTGTTTGCTAAGTGAGAACTGAAAGCAACAAAATAACAAAGCAAAGTAAAAGCGGAGGTGTAAACGATGGATGTGAATAGACCCGGGGGCCGTAGTGTTTACTAGTGGCTTCTCTCATAAAAGCAAGTAGACGGTGGGTGAACAAATTACAGTCGAGCAATTGATAGAACCGCGCGAAGTCGTGACGATATCTATGCAATGATTATATCTATAGGCATCATGTCCAAAACAAGTAGACCGATACTTTCTGCATCTACTATCATTACTCCACACGTCGACCGCTATCCAGCATGCATCTAGTGTATTAAGTCCATAAGAACAGAGTAACGCCTTAAGCAAGATGACATGATGTAGAGGGATAATCTCAAACCAATGATAAAAACCCCATCTTTTTACCCTTTATGGCAACTACTTGATCTGTGCCTTGCTGCCCCTACTGTCACTGGGAAAGGCCACCACATGGTAGAACCAAAAACCAAGCACTTCTCCCATTGCAAGAATCATAGATCTAGTTGGCCAAACAAAACCCAAGACTCAGAGAGACTTACAAGGATATCAAATCATGCATATAAGAAATCAGCAAAGATTCAAATATATATCATAGATAATCTAATCACAAATCCACAATTCACGGATCTCGACAAACACACCGCCAAAGAAGATTACCTCGGATAGATCTTCATAAAGATCACGGAGAACTTTGTATTGAAGATCCAAGAGAGAGAAGAAGCCATCTAGCTACTAACTACGGACCCGTAGGTCCGAAGTGAACTACTCACGAGTCATTGGAGGGGCGATGACGATGATGAAGAAGCCCTCCAACTCCAAAGTCCCCTCCGGCAGGGCGCCGGGAAGGGTCTCCAGATGAGATCTCGCGGAAACGGAAGCTTGCGGCGGCGGAAAAGTATTTTCGAGGCTCCCGTGGTTTTTTGCGGAATATTTGGGAATATATATGCCAAGGATCTAGGTCAGGGGCGACCATGGAGGCCACAAGCGTGCCCACCGCCTCCTCCCCCCTCGTGGCGGAGTGGGGGCTTGTGGGCTCCCTGGAGCCCACCTGGCTTGGCCCAAAGGCCCCTTGATCTTCTTCCGTTCGGGAAAAAATCATTTCGGGGTTTTTCTTCCGTTTGGACTCCATTCCAAAATCAGATATGAAAAGAGTCAAAAACACAGAAAAAACAGGAACTGGCACTTGGCACTGAGTTAATAAGTTAGTCCCAAAAAAGATATAAAAGGTACATAAAACAACCAAAGAATACAAGGTAACAGCGTGAAACCATCAAAAATTATACATACGTTTGAGACGTATCAACCATCTTCTCCTTGTTTGTCTTGCAACCTCCACCACACTCCACACCACTTATAGTGCTAAAACCATGGCTCGCGCTGATGTATTGCGTGAGAGTTGAAAAAGTTTGAGAAAGTAAAGGTGTGAAAACAATTACTTGGCCAATACCGGGGTTGTGCATGATTTAAATTCGTTGTACAATGATGATAGAGAATAGCCAGACTATATGATTTTGTAGGGATAACTTTCTTTTGGCCTTGTTATTTTGAAAGTTCATGATTACCTTGCTAGTTTGCTTGAATTATTATTGTTTCCACGTCAATAGCAAACTATTGTTTTGAATCTAATGGATCTGAACATTCACGTCACATAAGAGGAGTTACAAAGGACATCTATGCTTGGTAGCATGAAAGCATCAAAAATTCATTCTTTATCACTTCCCTACTCGAGGACGAGCAGGAGTTAAGCTTGGGGATGCTTGATACGTCTCAAACGTATCTATAATTTTTGATGGTTTCACGTTGTTATCTTGTCAACTTTGGATGTTTTGTTTACCTTTTATATCTTTTTTGGGACTAACTTATTAATTCAGTGCCAAGCGCCAGTTCCTGTTTTTTGTGTGTTTTTGACTATTTTCAGATCTGATTTTGGATCGGAGTCCAAACGGAATAAAATCCCCGAAATAAATTTTTCCAGAACGGAAGAAGATCGGGAGGCTTGAGGGCCAAGGCAGTGGGCCCACAGGGGGCTCACAAGCCCTGTTGCCGTGGCTAGGGGGGAGGCCGCGACAACCAAGCTTGTGGCCCCGTGGCACTCCCCTGCCCTAGGTCTTTGGCCTATGAATTCCCTAAAAATCTAGAAAAATCAGGGCATCCACAAAAACACTTTTCCGCCGCCGCAAGCTTCCGTTTCCGCGAGATCTCATCTGGAGACCCTTCCCGGTGCCCTGCAGGAGGGGACTTTGGAGTTGGAGGGCTTCTTCATCAACATCATCGCCCCTCCAATGACTCGTGAGTAGTTCACTTCAGACCTACAGGTCCGTAGTTAGTAGCTAGATGGCTTATTCTCTCTCTTGGATCTTCAATACAAAGTTCTCCATGATCTTCATGGAGATCTATCCGATGTAATCCTCTTTGGCGGTGTGTTTGTCGAGATCTGATGAATTGTGGATTTGTGATCAGATTATCTATGATATATATTTGAGTCTTTGCTGATTTCTTATATGCATGATTTGATATCCTTGTAAGCCTGTCCGAGTCTTGGGTTTTGTTTGGCCAACTAGATCTATGATTCTTGCAATGGGAGAAGTGATTGGTTTTGGGTTCATACCGTGTGGTGACCTTTTCCAATGAGAGAAGGGGCAACAAGGCACATATCGTGTTGTTGCCATCAAGGGTAACAAGATGGGATTTTATCGTAGATATGAGATTGTCCATCTACATCGTGTCATCTTGCTTAAGGCGTTACTCTGTTCTCATGAACTTAACACACTAGATGCATGCTGGATAGCGGTTGATGTGTGGAGTAATAGCAGTAGATGCAGAAAGTATCGGTCTACTTGTTTTGGACGTGATGCCTATAGATATAATCATTTCCACAGATAACGTCACGACTTTGCGCGGTTCTATCAATTGCTCGATAGTAATTCGTTCACCCACCGTCTACTTGCTTTCATGAGAGAAGCCACTAGTGAACACTACGGCCCCCGGGTCTATTCACACCTATCGTTTCCACTTTCGCTTTTTCTTTGCTTTGTTTCTTTTTGCTTTCAGTTCTCACTTGGCAAACAATCTATAAGGGATTGACAAGCCCTTCATAGCGTTGGGTGCAAGCTCTTTGTGTTTGTGCAGGTACTTGTGATAATCCTTCACTGGATCGATACCTTGGTTCTCAAAACTGAGGGAAATACTTACCGCCGCTGTGCTACATCACCCTTTCCGCTTCGAGGGAACACCAACGCAAGGCTCCAAGGCCATGGGGGAATCCTTTGCATATTTGCCAAGGAAGTCCCTAAAGGCGTAGCCATAGCAGAAGGATTCCTGGTGCCGTTGCTGAGGAGTATCAAGACAAGAATAGTCTCCCGTCAGCACACTTGTTTCTGGCGTCGTTGGAAGGTCTTTTGTTGCAGTAGTAGCATGTTTACTCAGAAGCTTCAGATCATTGACATTTCTGTCTACACAAGCACTTAAATGACTAAGCATACGAGTACTTTGTTCCAAATGTCTGCTAACATAATCATTGAAACTCTGTTGTTTGGCAACAAAGTTGTCAAATTCATCAAAGCATAGGCTAGCAGGTTTATCAAAAGGAATATCACTCTCATCAAATCAACGTAGAGAATTTACTTCTACTACCTGTATCGGGTTATCAAGACCATGGATCTCTTTGATAGGTGGTAGGTTTCTTACATCTTCAGATCTAATGCCTTTCTCTTGCATAGATTTCTTGGCTTCTTGCATATCTTCGGGACTGAGGAATAGAATACCTATTTTCTTCAGAGTTGGCTTAGGAGGTGGTTCGGGAATAGTCCAAGCATTATCGTTGATCAAGATGTTATTCAATAGGATCTCAGCTTGTTCTATAGTTCGTTCCCTAAAAACACAACCGACACAACTATCTAGGTGGTCTCTAGAAGCATCGGTAAGTCCGTTATAGAAGATATCAAGTATCTCGTTCTTCTTAAGAGGGTGATCAGGCAAAGGATTCTGTAGCTGGACGAGCCTCCCCCAAGCTTGTGGGAGACTCTCTTCTTTGAGTTGAGCAAAGTTGTATATTTCCTGCAAGGCAACTTGCTTCTTATGGGCAGGGAAATATTTCTCACAGAAGTAATAGACCGTATCCTCGGGACTACTCACCCATCCAGGAGCAAGAGAAGTGAACCAGGCTTTAGCGTCATCCTTTAGAGAGAAAGGAAACAAATTAAGGATATAGTAGTGGCGAATCTTCTCCTCGCTAGTGAAAAGGGTGGCTATATCGTGTAGTTTGGTAAGATGGGGTACGACCGACTCAGACTAATAACCGTGGAAAGGATTAGATTCGACTAGAGAGATTATCTCAGGGTCGACAGAGAATTCATAATCCTTATCGGTGATAAAGATAGGTGAAGTGGCAAACTTCGGGTCGTATTTCATCCTAGCTTTCAGAGATTTTTCCTTCCACTTGAGAAGTAATTTCTCAGCGTCATAGGCATCCTTACACACAAGAAAATCCTCAGCTATCTCTCCCTCCATAACGTAACCCTCATGTATATCAGGCAATTCATCTAGGAGAGCTAGATCTAGCAGGAGCAAAAGCAGGTTCTATCTCAATAGTATCGGCAGTTTCAGAAGCATCACGAGCATTGGCAGTAACTCTAGCAATATGAGCATCAAGGAATGCCCCTAGTGGCACATCAGGCAAAGTAGTATCTCTAGCAGTATCAAGCATAGCATCATCAGGCAAAATAGCATCTCTAGCATCATCAGGCAAAGCAGTGTCAAGCATAGCATCTCTAGCAGTATCAGGCATAGCATCTCTAGCAGTATCAGGCATAGTAGCATCATAAGCATCATCAAGCACACGCGACATATCAAGATTTCTAGCGGGAGGTGGTGTCGCAAACTTACTCATAGCTGAAGGTGAATCAAGTGCAGAGCTAGATGGCAGTTCCTTACCTCCCCTCGTAGTTGAGGGCAAGACTTTGGTTTTTGGTTCTTTCAGATTCTTCATAGTGATCAGCAGATATAAATCCCAAGTGACTTAGAGAATAGAGCAATACCTCCCCGGCAACGGCGCCAGAAAAAGCTGCTGCCAGCAGTCCCCATCAACAGCACTAGAGAAATGTTGTTGACGTGTCCCTGACTTGATGCCTCCGCGGCAACAGAGCCAGAATTGCTCCCAATTGCTCAACAATTAGCAATTGTCTTGCAATGCCCACTAGCGCATGGGTTCGCGGCAGTTTTCGAGGGTAGAGTATTCAACCCAAATTTGTTGGTTCGCCCGACAGGAAGGGAAAGGATACTCTCAAGTATTAGCAGCTGAATGTGTGAGATTCAACCGCACCTGAAAGATTAGTATCTGCAAGAAAAGTATCAGTAGCAAAGTAGTATGATAGCAACGGTGCCAGAAACGATCTGCTGAAGGCAGACTATTCCTAACGGTTGTATCAATGGCGCCAGAAGTTGACCATGGACGGAAAACATTCTTTCCCGTCAATGGCGCGAGAAAAAGTATTGTAGCAGGTAGTAGCGATGTAACGAGTAACAACAGTGGCAAGGAACAACAGTAGTGACATCAGTAGCAAGTAGCAACAGTAGCAAGTAGCAGCAGTAGCAGCAGAGCAAAACAAGTAACAACAGTAGTGGGACAAACTCGTAGGCAATGGGTCGGTGATTCATTTGGATGACATTCATCATGCAACGGTTATAACACAGAGAGATATGTGGCTAGCTCCCGTTCGTCAATGTGATGCAGGCATGCATTCCGTGTGTAGTCGTACGTTCTTAGGGAAAAGAACTTGCATGACATCTATTGTCCATCCCTCCCGTGGCAGTGGGGTCCAAAAGGATACTACGGGATATTAAGGTTCTCCTTTTAATAAAGAACCGGAACAACGCATTAGCACTTGGTGAACACATGAACTCCTCAAACTATGGTCACCACCGGGAGTGGTTCCGGTTATTGTCACTCCGGGGTTGCCGGGTCATAACACATATTAGGTAACTACAACTTGCAGGATCGGATCTAAAACACACATATATTGGTGACAACATAATAATTTCAGATCTGAAATCATGGCACTCGGGCCCTAGTGACAAGCATTAAGCATGGCAAAGTAGTAGCGACATCAATCTCGGAACATAGTGGATACTAGGGATCAATCCCCGTCAAAACTAACTCGATTACATGGTAGATCTCATCCTACTCATCACTGCCCAGCGAGCCTACGAATAGATTACTCACAAACGATGAAGAGCTTCATGGAATTGGAGAGCGGAGAAGGTTGATGATGACGATGGCGACGATTTCCCCTCTCCGGAGCCCAAAACGGACTCCAGATCTGCCCTCTAGATGAAGAACAGGATGTGGCGACGCCTCCGTATCGCAAACGCGACGAAATCTTCTCTTCTGATTTTTTTGTGGGCGAAAGTGAATTTATAGAGCCGGAGTTGGGGGCGGCAGACCCACGTGGGCCCCACAAGCTTGGTTGTCGCGGCCAGGGGGCGCGACAACATGGCTTGTGGCCCACTGGCCCATCCCCTCCGGTGGATCTTTGCGCAGGTATTTTTCATATTTTCCAGAAATATTCTCCCTAAATTTTCAGGACGTTACGAGAACTTTCATTTCTGCACAAAAACAACACCATGTCAATTCTGCTGAAAACAGCGTCAGTCCGGGTTAGTTCCATTCAAATCATGCAAATTAGAGTCCAAAACAAGGGAAAAAGAGTTTGTAAAAGTAGATACGATGGAGACATATCATACCCTCTACTTGAACATGGTGCTTTATGCTTCATATTATTATCCAATGATGTGTTGCCATCCTATGATGTCTGAGTAGATTTTCGTTGTCCTATCGGTGATTGATGAATTGCTATGATTGGTTTAATTTGCTTGTGGTTATGTTACTGTCCTTTGGTGCCCATCATATGAGCGCGCGCGTGGATCACACCATAGGGTTAGTAGTATGTTGATAGGACTATGTATTGGAGGGCAAGGGTGACAGAAGCTTCAGCCTAGCATAGAAATTGATGCATACGGGATTGAAGGGGGACCAATTTATCTTATTGCTATGGTTGGGTTTTACCTTAATGAACGTTAGTAGTTGCGAATGCTTGCTAATAGTTCCAATCATAAGTGCATATAATTCCAAGTAAGGGATGACATGCTAGCAGTGGCCTCTCCCACATAAAACTTGCTATCGGTCTAGTAACGTAGTCAATTGCTTAGGGACAATTCTGCAACTCCTACCACCACTTTTCCACACTCGTTAAACTAACGTAATTGTTTCTTAGCATCCCCTAGTCTTTATTTACGTGTTCTTTATTTTCTTGCAAACCTATCCTATCACACCTACAAAGTACTTCTAGTTTCATACTTGTTCTAGGTAAAGCGAACGTAAAGTGTGCGTAGAGTTGTATCGGTGGTCGATAGAACTTGAGGGAATATTTGTCCTACCTTTAGCTCCTCGTTGGGTTCGACACTCTTACTTATTGAGAAAGGATACAATTGATCCCCTATACTTGTGGGTTATCACCTGGTGCTTTAAATGATGGAGTTGTTGTGATGGGCTCAAGATTATCTTCGAAGTGCCATCCCACGTATACTCAAACATTGTGGGTTAAACCACCACCCACACCCTTATAATGAACATTGTTAGAGATGTTTTAGCTAGAATGGTCGTCAATAGAGACAACCTTGTGTGCTACATGTGTTGGACATTTTCCATCATCTCTCTATCATGGGTAACGCACACCATGAAAAACTCTCCAGCTTGCCTCTGCCTTCCTGTTTGCTCCTCTCGGACGTCTGACGTGTCTCGGCCGTCCGATTCTCTGGTAGACCGGATGTCCGGCTAGGGTCGGTCGTCCGAGGTCTTAGTAGTCTCCGGATGTCCGGCGGTTCAGCCCCCATATAAGTACCGGACACCCGACGGGTTTGGGCATCTGCCCTAACTCCCCACGCGCCGCCCCCTCTCTCATTCCTCTCTCCTCCGTCGCTTGGGCGCCGCCAGGTCATTGCCGGCCTCCCTCCTGCCGGTCCTCCGGCCATAGTCTTTCTCCTCTTGCCCCTCTAGGTAATCTCCCTTTTGTTAAAATAATATGCCATGCCGTCCTATCCTCGGTGCGCATTGCCTCCGATCTCAGCTTTAGAGCTTTTGGTTGTAGGAGTTACTGCCATGCCAAGGACCAAGCAATCTGGGCGCAAGATCCCCGTCAGTTCCTCCTCCCGTGCCACCCATGGTACGGGGGCCGACGACTCCGAGGAACGATCTCGCCCCTACAAGCGCGTCACCAAGCGTTCGGTCCGTCAAACTGCCTCATCCTCGGAGGGTTCCGACTACGAAGAAGAGATGGAGAATGAAGAGCGCGCTGAATTTGTTGGTGTCCGCAGGAATCTTCCAAAGCCCGACACTCAGAGACCGTCCTATATGCCTCCCGCGCCTCCAAATCAACCTCAAGGTGATGCTCGCCGCATGTCTCTTGAACCTCCTCCTTCTCTAGGTCGTGAAATTAAGGATTTTACAGAAGTTCCTAAATCTGCCTATCTTAAGTTTCGTCGTGACATTAATCAATTATCTATTGCGCATGACTCTACGGATTCCCGTTTTTGCACAAATGTTCACGCAGACATTTTCTCCACTATCATAGTTCCAAAAGATCTGTCTATTCACCATTATATTGATCTCGGGCATATTCGCACTCACCCAGCGAAATATCCGGGTGCCATTAATCTCATCGAGTCATCCGGTCTTGCGCACCTTTTACTTTCCAACATGACTTCAATCATGCTGCCATTCATAAGTTTTACGCAACTTGCTTCTTTGGTTCGGATAACACCGTCACTTGGATGACGTTTGACACCGAGCTCTCACCCTCTTATGCTCAGTTTGTCATTTGATGACTACTACACAACCTTCTCCTTGTAGACGTTGTTGGGCCTCCAAGTGCAGAGGTTTGTAGGAAAGTAGCAATATTCCCTCAAGTGGGTGACCTAAGGTTTATAAATCCGTGGGAGGCGTAGGATGAAGATGGTCTCTCTCAAGCAACCCTGCAACCAAATAACAAAGAGTCTCTTGTGTCCCCAACACACCCAATACAATGGTAAATTGTATAGGTGCACTAGTTCGGCGAAGAGATGGTGATACAAGTGCAATATGGATGGTAGATATAGGTTTTTGTAATCTTAAATTACAAAAACAGCAAGGTAACTAGTAACAAAAGTGAGCACGAACGGTATTGCAATGCCTAGGGTTCATACTTTCACTAGTGAAGTTCTCTCAACAATAATAACATAATTGGATCATATAACTAGACCTCAACATGCAACAAAGATTCACTCCAAAGTCACTAATAGCGGAGAAAAAACAAAGAGATTATTGTCGGGTATGAAACCACCACAAAGTTATTCTTTCCGATCAATCTATTCAAGAGTCCGTAGTAAAATAACACGAAGCTATTCTTTACGTTCGATCCATCATAAAGTTTGTACTAGAATAACACCTTAAGATACATATCAACCAAGACCCTAATGTCACCTAGATACTCCATTGTCACTTCAAGTATCCGTGGGCATGATTATACGATATGCATCACACAATCTCAGAATCATCTATTCAACCAACACATAGAACTTCAAGGAGTGCCCCGAAGTTTCTACCGGAGAGTCAAAACGTGTGCCAACCCATATGCATAGGTTCCTAATGTCACGAAACCCGCAAGTTGATCACCAAAACATACATCGAGTACTCACATGAATATCCAAACGTGTGCCAACCCATATGCATAGGTTCCCAATGTCACAAACCCGCAAGTTGATCACCACAGATAGACACGTGCAAGACATACATCAAGTGTTCTCAAAGACTCAATCCGATAAGATAACTTCAAAGGGGAAACTCAATTCATTACAAGAAGGGAGAGGGGGAAGAACATCATAAGATCCAACTATAGTAGCAAAGCCCGCGGTACATCGAGATCAAGACATCTCAAGAACATGAGAGAGAGAGATCAAACACATAGCTACTAGTACATACCCTCAGCCCCGAGGGTGAACTACTCACTCCTCGTCATGGAGATCGCCGGGATGATGAAGATGGCCACCGGAGATGAATTCCCCTTCCGACAGGGTGCTGGAACGGGCTCCAGATTGGTTTTTGGTGGCTACAGAGGCTTGTGGCGGCGGAACTCCCGATCTAGGTTTCTTTGTGGAGGTTTCTGGATTTATAGGACCAGATGGCGATGGAGTTGCGTCAAGTGGGCCCTTGAGGAGCCCACAAGCTTGGTAGGTGCGGCCTGGGGGGTGGCCGCGCCTACAGGGCTTGTGGCTTCCTCGGGACCCCTCTCCGGTATCTTTTTCTTCCGGTATTTTTGATATTTTCCATAAAAAATCACCGCGAAAGAATTATTCCGTTTGGACTCCGCCTGAAAAAGGGTCAAAAACATGGAAAGAACAGGAACTGGCACTTGGCACTGAATTAATAGGTTAGTCCCAAAAAAGGTACAAAAGGCATATAAAACATCCAAAGTTTGACAAGATAACAGTATGAAACCATCAAAAATTATAGATACGTTGGAGATGTATTAAGCATCCCCAAGCTTAACTCGTGCTCGTCCTCGAGTAGGGAAGTGATAAAGAATGAATTTTTTATGCTTTCATGCTACCTAGCATAGATGTCCTTTGTAACTCCTCTTATGTGACATGAATGTTCAGATCCGTAGATTCAAAACAATAGTTTGCTATTTATGTGGAGAGAATAATACTTCAAGCAAACTAGCAAGGTAATCATGAAGTTTCAAAATAACAAGGCCAAAAGAAAGTTATCCCTACAAAATCATATAGTCTGGTTATGCTCTATCATCCTTGCACAACGAATTTAAATCATGCACAACCTCGGTATTGGCCAAGTAATTCTTTTCACACCTTTACTTTCTCAAACTTTTTCAACTCTCACGCAATACATGAGCATGAGCCATGGTTATAGCACTATAGGTGGAATAGAGTGGTGGAGGTTGTGAGACAAAAAAGGAGAAGATGGTCACATTGACTAGGCATATCAATGAGCTATGGAGATTCTTATCAATAGATATCAATGTGAATGAGTAGGGATTGCCATGCAAGAGATACACTAGAGCTATGAGTATGTGAAAGCTCTTAAGGAAAACTAGTGGGTGTGCATCCAACTTGCTTGCTCACGAAGACCTAGGGCAATTTTGAGGAAGCCCATCATAGGAATATACAAGCCAAGTTATATAATGAAAATTTCCCACTAGCTATATGGTGGTGACAAAACGAGAGACTCTCAATCATGAAGATCATGGTGCTTAATATGAAGCACAAGTGTGGAAAGGAGATAGTAGCATTGTCCCTTCTCTCTTTTTCTCTTATTTATTTGGTGGGATCTTTGGCCTCTTTTTTTAATTTATTTATTTATTTTGGTGGGCATCTTTGACCTCTTTTTTTCACATGGGACAATGCTCCATCAATGATGATCATCACACTTACAACTCAAAACTTAGAGCAATGATGACTCTATATGAAATGCCTTCGGTAGTGTACCGTGACAATGATCTAGCATGGCATAGACTTCAATGGAAACATCATGCTAGCTATCTTATGATCATGCAATGGCAATGTAGAAGTGGTGCCACATGTCATGGTGGTAGTTGCATGGCAATATATCTCGGAATGGCTTTGAAAATGCCATAGTAGGTAGGTATGGTGGCTGTTTTGAGGGAGGCTATATGGTAGGTTTATGCACCGGCGAAAGTTGCACGGTACTAAGAAGATAGTGATGGTGGAAGGTGAAAGTGCATCTAAACCATGGACTCAGCATTAGTCAAGAAGAACTCATATACTTGTTGCAAAAGTTTTATTAGTAATCGAAACTAAGCATTCAACGCATACTCCTAGGGGAAGGGTTGGTAGGTATGAACCATCGCACGATCCCGACCGCTACACAAAGGATGACAATCAATAAAGTAATCATGCTCAAACTTTATCACATAGCGGTTCACCATACGTGCATGCTACGGGAATCACTAACTTCAACACAAGTATCTCTAGATTCACAACACCATACTAACATAACTTAAATATTACCACAACCACATCTCAAAACTAATTGAGAGGAATCAAGCTTCTCTTTCTACTCAATGCACATGAAGATGGAAGTTTTCGTAACCCTTTGGATAACTACCACTTTTGGGACTACTTTCATAGCATAAGCCAACTACCAAGCCACGCAGCGCTGTGCTCTAAAAGATATAAGTGAAGCACATAAAGCAAAATCAACTAGCTCTAAAGATATAAGTGAGACACATGTGAGTTGAATTGCCTAACTCAAAGGATATAAGTGAAGCTCGACAAAATCACGGTGAGTGCATGTCTCTCTCTCTAGGTGTGCAGCAAGGAAGATTGTGACACAACAAAAATAAAAGACTCCTACGATACAAGACGCTCCAAGCAAAACACATATCATGTGGTGAATAAAAATATTGCTCCAAGTAACATTACCGATGGATTGAAGACGAAAGAGGTGATGCCTTCCCGGGGCATCCCCAAGCTTAGGCTTTTTAGGCATCCTTGAATCAACTTGGGGTGCCTTGGGCATCCACAAGCTTGAGCTCTTGCCACTCTTTATCTCTTTGTCCATAAGAACTTCACCCAGAACTTGAAAACTTCACAACACAAAACTTATACAGAAACTCGTGATATCATTAGTATAAGAAAGCAAATCACCACTTCCTTAGGTACTGTAGAAAACTTAAATTCTACTTATGTTGGTGTTGGGTTGCTGTATTTTCACTTTTCCATGGCTAGTACCCTCCGATACTATCCATAGTTTCATCAAAATAAGCAACCAACTCAACAAAAACATAATCTGTTAACAACAGACCAGTTTGTAGCAATCTGTATACTTCGTATACTTCTGGTACTTCAAAAAATCTGAACAATTACGACAGTCTGAATAAATTGCATAGAAATCAGCAGCAAAAAGAATCAACTCAAAATCTCTTACAGAATAAAAATGAAAATTCTTTTCGTGAGCAGAAAGTTTCTGTCTTTTTCCAGCATGATCAAACAATCATCACCAAGACTAATCATAACGGTTTTGCTTGGCACAAACACAAAAAGAAACACAAAATACAGAATCATAATAGAAGTATGATGGTGTGGAGAAAACAAAACAGCAAGCAAAAATCAAAGAAAAATTTATTCATTGGGTTGCCTCCCAACAAGCGCTATCGTTTAACGCCCTTAGCTAGGCATTGATTTCAATGATGCTCACATAAAAGGTAAGGATTGAAACACAACGAGAGCATCATGGAGAAAAATGCCTAGCACATTTAAGTCTAACCCACTTCCTATGCATAGGAATTTTTGATCAAACAATTTATTGGAGCAAGAATCAACTAGCATAGGAAGGCAAAACAAGCATAGCTTCAAAAATTTCAACATATGGAGAGGAAGCTTGATACTATTGCAATAAGTAGAAGCATATGATCCTCTCTCATAGTAATTTTCAGTAGCATCATGAATAAATACAACAATATAAACAGCACCTAAGGCTTTATTTTCATGATCTACAAGCATAGGAATTTTACTACTCTCCACATAAGGAAATCTATTCTCAAGAATAGTAGTGGGAGTATCGTAAAGGACTTGAATGCTACAAATAGTTTCCACATTGAAAAAGCAAGGTTTAGCAAAGGGGTACTCAAGAGTATGACAAGTTTCATCATCCCTCTTCTTTATAGCATAAGTATCCTCACAATAATCATCATAGATAGGAGGCATGCAATAGTCATAGTAAATTTGATCACTCAAAGTGGGGGACTAAAAGGATTATCTTCACATAACGAAGCATCCCCAAGCTTGGGACAAATTTTAATTGTAGCAAATATATTCTCAAACATGTCATACCCAAGCTTGTGCTTTTGCAAATCATAGACATAATCACTCTCATCATTAATAGCATGAATAGCACCAAGAATATAGCAATTATTATCATCCTCCACATTTATACCATTTGGGAGAGATACCTCTTTACCTTTACTTTTTCTTCTTTTCTTCTTCTTCACCCCATGTGAAGATTTACTTAATTCTTCCAAGCTTCCTTTTGGAGAGGTTGGTTGAATGGAGAGCTCCTCCTCATTACCTGATTCATCATAAGAAATAATAGGAGGGTATTGGGAAACCTCTTCCCCTTCGTTAGTATTATCTTTATCTTCCATTTGTTTTCTTGCCTTTAAGTAATTGGCAATATAAGGATTCTCAATGCAATTCACCGCACAATATAAATAAATTTATTCTAGATCATAATCAAGCATTTTCATGACAGCCCAATCTGGAAGGTGCTTAGTTATACATTTCATTTCTTCATATCTCAGAAGCAAACTAAGTTCATTGTGATACGCAAGGGAAATCAAGTCATCACAATTTTTGGACACGATTTGATCATGAAACAATTTGCATTGCAGATTTAAATGACCATGTTCATTGCAAAGTTCACAAGAACGGCTATCAATATTAAATATTTCAGCACAATCATCTAGCCTCACATGCAACGACTTAGTTTCTAAATACTTATGCGTCTTGCAAAATCTATCTTCTCTTTTTGGTATATATTTGCAAACTCTATGTATACCACAGAAATCAACATGCTTATAGGAGACATTTTCATCATGAATAGTGCAATCGCAATTAGCATCATGGATATTCAAAGTATTCATGCTAAGGACATTGCAATCATGCTCATCATTCACATATTCTGTTCCAAGCATTCTATGTAATTCTTGTTTCAGCACTTGAGCACAATTTTCCTTCCCATCATGCTCACGAAAGACATTGAAAAGATGGAGCATATGAGGCATCCTCAATTCCATTTTTTGTAATTTTCAGCGAAAGAACAAGAAACAAAAAGATTCGATTGCAAGATCTAAAGATATACCTTCAAGCGCTAACCTCCCCGGCAACGGCGTCAGAAAAGAGCTTGATGTCTACTACGCAACCTTCTCCTTGTAGACGTTGTTGGGCCTCCAAGTGCAGAGGTTTGTAGGACAGTAGCAATTTTCCCTCAAGTGGGTGACCTAAGGTTTATCAATCCGTGGGAGACGTAGGATGAAGATGGTCTCTCTCAAGCAACCTTGCAACCAAATAACAAAGAGTCTCTTGTGTCCCCAACACACCCAATACAATGGTAAATTGTATAGGTGCACTAGTTCGGCGAAGAGATGGTGATACAAGTGCAATATGGATGGTAGATATAGGTTTTTGTAATCTGAAATTACAAAAATAGCAAGGTAAATAGTAACAAAAGTGAGCACGAACGGTATTGCAATGCGTGGAAACAAGGCCTAGAGTTCATACTTTCACTAGTGAAGTTCTCTCAACAATAATAACATAATTGGATCATATAACTAGCCCTCAACATGCAACAAAGATTCACTCCAAAGTCACTAATAGCGGAGAAAAAACGAAGAGATTATTGTCGGGTACGAAACCACCACAAAGTTATTCTTTCTGATCGATCTATTCAAGAGTCCGTAGTAAAATAACATGAAGCTATTCTTTCCGTTCGATCCATCATAGAGTTCGTACTAGAATAACACCTTAAGATACATATCAACCAAGACCCTAATGTCACCTAGGTATTCCATTGTCACTTCAAGTATCCGTGGGCATGATTATACGATATGCATCACACAATCTCAGAATCATCTATTCAACCAACACATAGAACTTCAAAGAGTGCCCCGAAGTTTCTACCGGAGAGTCAAAACGTGTGCCAACCCATATGCATAGGTTCCCAATGTCACGAAACCCGCAAGTTGATCACCAAAACATACATCGAGTACTCACATGAATATCCAAACGTGTGCCAACCCATATGCATAGGTTCCCAATGTCACAAACCCGCAAGTTGATCACCACAGATAGACACGTGCAAGACATACATCAAGTGTTCTCAAAGACTCAATCCGATAAGATAACTTCAAAGGGGAAACTCAATTCATTACAAGAAGGGAGAGGGGGAAGAACATCATAAGATCCAACTATAGTAGCAAAGCCCGCAGTACATTGAGATCAAGACATCTCAAGAACACGAGAGAGAGAGAGAGATCAAACACATAGCTACTGGTACATACCCTCAGCCCCGAGGGTGAACTACTCCCTCCTCGTCATGGAGATCGCCGGGATGATGAAGATGGCCACCGGAGATGGATTCCCCCTCCGACAGGGTGCCGGAACGGGCCCCAGATTGGTTTTTGGTGGCTACAGAGGCTTGCGGCGGCGGAACTCCCGATCTAGGTTTCTTTCTCGAGGTTTCCGAATTTATAGGACCAGATGGCGGTGGAGTTGCGTCAAGTGGGCCCATGAGGAGCCCACAAGCTTGGTAGGTGCGACCTGGGGGGTGGCCGCGCCTACAGGGCTTGTGGCTTCCTCGGGACCCCTCTCCGGTATCTTTTTCTTCCGGTATTTTTGATATTTTCCACAAAAAGTCATCACGAAAGAATTATTCCATTTGGACTCCGCCTGAAAAAGGGTCAAAAACACGGAAAGAACAGGAACTAGGACTTGGCACTGAATTAATAGGTTAGTCCCAAAAAAGATATAAAAGGCATATAAAACATCCAAAGTTTGACAGGATAACATCATGAAACCATAAAAAATTATAGATACGTTGGAGACGTATCATCGTTGCTGTTGGTTTTCCTGACACCGGATTTAAGATCCATAAGAGTGACCCCAATCATGCTCCTAGGGGCATTGAAGCATGTGGGTACCTTTTGAAGAGCCTTGAGGAGCTTGATGAAGAGGGAAAAGGGAAATATCTCAACCAAGTATCTATTTGGAGATCTCCTTTCTTCATTATTTTCAGTATGTCATCCGCACCATCTATCCCAAGATGGGTGACAAGGGTACCTGCAGCGGCTATTGCATTGATCTGATGACTCATCTAAGTGAATATCCTAGAAGAAAGATCAATGTTCCTCATTTTTTTATGGCATGAGATTCGCCTCGCTAGTTTTCAATACAAGTGAGCCTTTCCTCATGCTCCTTTCATTCAGGCACTCATTGAACATGTGGCTTCATTTTCCATTATTCGCACTCATGTGCATAAAACATGGGCCATTCCCCCTCACATGGCGGATGATTGGGCTCCCAAGAAATCCTCACCCGCTCCTACTCGACGAGCTGCTGCTAGGTCTAGGTCTCTCTCCTCTAGTTCTGCCTCTCTCAGTCGCTTCGCCAGTTTTATTGGGAAAACCCACTCTGCCATAATGAAGGCTTTCACCTTTCAATGCTCTCAAAACCATGATGTGGTCACTCGTATGATCTCCTCTAAGAATGCTCTCAAGGCTCGTCTAGGAGGCTCGGGAGCAACTGATGTGAGTGACGATGAGGATCTTACTCGTGCTCCTCCTTTCGACTCTGGTTTTCCTTATGGTCCTGAGTGGGTTGATTTTCTTGACAAGGCAGGTGGCAGTGGCACCCATGATAATGATGATGATGGCAGTGGTCTCTGAGTGCGTGGTGGCATGTTCTGGTCCCTCCCTTTTCGGTACGTGATGCCAAAGGGGGAGGACATTATCTAGTATTCAACTTATTACAACCTATTATTCTTAATGTATGGATGATGTGTGATCATGTAATGCTACTTATGGATGATGTGATATCTTGATTATGCTAAATTATTATGATGTGATATGAAGTTGCTGAACTATTATGATGTGTTATGATGAGTTATCATGCTATTATACTCATCTATATGATATCTTCAATGCACTCATTATCAAGTAAGGGGGAGCTCCCAATCAAAAGTACTTCTCCATGCATATAATCAGGGGGAGCTTTATAACAAATCTCTTCTACTTGACCATTTTACTGTTTGAGAGCTATATGTATGTTGTCGTCAACTACCAAAAAGGGGGAGATTGAAAGTGCAATCATGCCCTTAATCATATTTTGATGTTGTTCACAACATACATATAGCAAACTAATCATCTTAATCAAGTGTATTTCAGGTTTTGCTCCCATATGATTATCTATATGGACCAATGACTAATTTGTTCAGGATACTCAAAAACGAAGAAACAAGACGAAGTGGTAGCTCATTTCATTTATATTTCTTGAGTATAGGGACCCCGCACTATTAAGAGGGGATCACTGGGTCTCGCAAGAAACTTGCTCAAAGCCATTAGTATTTCCTCTCTCTATGTTTACAACTTCCTGTTGCTGGTTGCTCCTGCTCGGTCGTCCGGGGTCTCACGGACGTCCGGACGCCGGATGCGCGACAACGTTCGGAAATTCGAAGCCCGCTAGCAGAATCAATTCCTCGGTCTTCCGGCTCCTCCGGTCGTCCGAAGACCGGACGTCTGGCCACGGTAGGCATTCCTCTACGGGCCAACAGATTAGAAATGTTGGACTTCCAACCCTATTTGGACGTCCGTACCTCGGATGGCCGATTCCCTTTTCGGATGTCCGTGCGCTGTTCAACGTTGTTAACACCTTCTTTGTCTCCGGATGAACGACATCTTCCGGACCACCGTATACTGATCATCTCACCACCGACAGCTGAGGTGACCTAATATCATCTGCATCTTCGGACGACCGACCACTATCGGACATCCGACATCTCGTGGTTGTTTGGACGACCGTGCACCACCGGACGTCCGGCAATTACACGGCATAATTGGCTCCAATGGCCACTTTTCTACCACCACTATATATAGCCTTCTCCCACCTCGGGTGGGGGTACACCAACACAGCTAGAACACTCCAAGCACATCTCTATCTCACTCTCCCATTTGCTTACACCAAATCTCGGATCCCAAGAGCACCCGTGAGCTTACTTGAGTGTTGTTCCAATCAAAATATAGATCGTCTTCCTCTCCCTCTCTCTACCCAAGCTATTTGTGATTTGAGCAAGTTTTGAGCATTCCCCGTTGTTGGGGATATTACCTATTGATAACCCACCCTAGTTGGGCCGGGTCACCAAATCAGGCGATTCATTTAAGCGTGGTTCGGGCCTTGGCCTTGCAAGATCGAAGGTTGTATGGCGGTTTACAACTTCCGGAATGTCTCCAAGCTTTGGAAGATGGCGACTTAGAGATCGTAAAAGTCACGGTTTGTAGAAAGGAAAGTACCCTTGTAAACCCTAGGGACTCGACCTGTATATAAAGGCGAGTCCCAGGGAAGGAGAGGGCAGGTTAGAAATCATCGATTGCTAGGTCTGGCGAGTTACGCCCTCCTTGTAATCGAAACTCCATCAATACAACTCAAAGCAGGACGTAGGCCTTTACCTCCTCACGAGGGGCCGAACCTGGGTAAATCGCCGTCTCTCTCCCGTTCAACCCCTTTGAGTCGCCACCAAAGTGCGATGGCTCCAGTACTAAGTCCTTTCACGAGGACATCTGCCGTGACAAAACCACGACAGTTGGCGCCCACCGTGGGGCCTGCGCATGGTGGAGTTGAGTTCTCAAAGGGAGCCCTACCAGGGTTTGGGAGCTACGCGACGGGGCTCATGACCCGGAGCCACCGTGGGAAGTTCTACATCAACAACCTGCAATGGGGGCCCGAGGCGGATTCGATCGAATCTGGTTACAGGGTCCCCTTCGGCAAGATCAACGTCTTCATCGGCATGATTGGATCATCCATGCCTGAGCCGGACATCTCCACCAACATCGTCGAGCCGGCCAGGTACGTCCGCCCACTAACAACGTCAAATCTGACTCTCCCGATCTTTGTTGGATTCACGCAGGGATCTGAGAAGCGAGAACACTCAGCGACCCAGGAAACCACACCCGTCAACACTGATGACGAATCATCCATGGGCGATTCAGATTCAATCCGGTCTCTACATGGGGATTGTCTCGGGGGCTTGTCGTTGGCCATGGACCCCGAAGTCCTTGACTGAACCCACCGCCAGATCGCTATTTACATGGCTGGGGCGACTCAACCCTCGCCAAACCTGGCAGGCGGGGATGGGCCTGGCGAGACATCTAGAAGCCCGACCGCCGTCTTGGTGGAATTAGCAGCAGAAATTACAAGGCTTATGGCGACTCCCATCACACCGGAAAACCAGGAGGCAGTAAACACGGAATTGGCGAAGCTAAGAGAAGTAGTGGAAAAAGCTCATCGGGATGCCGAGGTGGAATCTGCCAGAATCGAGACCCGGCAGGCTCAAATTACCGCCGAGAGAATTCGCTTAAATACTGACAACTGGCGGCTCGAAAGACACCAACGCGCACCTGACGACGTCCATCAGCGGAAGCACCAGGGTCGCCTTCCCCCTGATCTCAACCCAACCCGCCTGTTCGATACTCTGCGAACTCCCGGGGCGGGAGCCGCCCCAGGGGGAGGACCGGGCCAACCACCTAACCCGCCGGTTCAACCAATTGAGGATCGCGTTCCCCGATTCCGGACACCTCAAGGTCACTTTTCCAACCCAGTGGACAACGTCCTTGCTGCAACTCGCCATTTGGAATCTCTTCTGATTCACAGCAATACTCCTGCCGAGATAGAAGCAAGAAACGCCATTGAGATGTTGAAGACAGCAGTGGTTCAAAACGCCCAGTTCTCACATAGCCTAGATAGGCTGCATTCCACTCCCCAGGAGAGTCACACCAGGAGTCGGCCAGAAGACCAACCCGCTGTAAACAGCGGACAGCGACTCATCCCCCAGGATAACCCGCCTGACCATCACAACCCGCCAGGCCGGGAACTCCCAAACATCCAAGTCGCCCCAGCCCCCCTCGTCGGGAGCGGTGGACGGGTGGGGTGCCGTGCTTGGCCCCCACTCTCCGCGATGAACGAATGCCAAAGGATTTTAAAGGACCAAGAAAGGTGCCTAACTACACCCCGGACCTTGAGCCGACATCATGGGTCGAGAGTTATGAAATCGCCATGGACATGCTCGACGTAAACGAAGCAGTTTGCGCCAGATACTTTACGATGATGCTCGAAGGGTCAGCACGTACTTGGTTAAAAAACTTACCCCCAACTCCATCCAGACCTGGGCTGAATTGAAAGAGCGCTTCATCAAAAACTTCTGAGGAACCTGCAAACGTCCAATGACGATTGTCGATCTGCAGCACTGTGTTCAGTGCCCCGATGAGTCGGCCCACCATTGGTCCTGGCGGGTCACGGAAATTATCCATTCATCAGACGGTATTATGGCGGCTCAAGCTGTGTTGATCCTCGAGCCGAATTGCCACTATGAACCCCTGGTGCAGAAGTTGGGGCGACTCAAGCGAAAGGTCCAAGACATGGGGGATCTAATGGATACTCTCACTAGATATGCTGAAGCAGGCGACACCAAAGATCCCGGTGAGGACGGTAAAGCTAACTCGCCAAAGAAGGGCGAGTCATCCAAAAATCATACCCATTTCCAGGGACGTAACCGCCACAATCAGGGAGCCAATGGCAAGAGAAGGCAGCAAGAGAAATCTTCGGATTTAGTCGCCAATACCAACACCAACAATGGCAACCAACGCCAGAAGAAAAACAGGGGTTACAGTGGTAAGAAGCCGCGTAACTATGAAGAGTTACTCAAGGGCCCTTGCCCGCACCATGCCATGGCAGACGGACCGGCGAATCATTCCTGGGAGAACTGTTTCGTGATGCGGGAGTTTCGGGCGGAAGCGATCAAGAAAAGCCAAAATGGTGACCTGGACCAACGGCAGGAGCAGTTTGCTGCACCCAACCAACGTCAGAACCCTTTTGGCGGTTTTCTCGAGCCGGGGGCTCAGGGGGGCTCGCAGCCAAGCAGCGGCCAGTACCCAGTGCATCACCAGCGGCGGTATAACCCGCCCGAGGCTTTTCAGCAACCACCCCCACAGGGAGCTTCGCAGGGTTAGGATGACAACGGTGGCTTTCGCAACAACCCCAAACAGTTAAGCAATGGGCAGTACCACGTTTTCACTACCAATGCTTGCAGGCGTGATAAGAAGGTGAGTCACCGGGCGTACAGTGTGTTTGAGCCGGCACTTCCCAGGTACCTCCACTGGTCCGAGCAGACCATATCATGGAGTAGGGACGATCACCCGCCAAGAATTGACAACCCTGGCGACTTAGCGTTGGTCGTAGCTCCTCAAGTTGGGGGGTACACCCTGTCCAAGGTACTAATGGACGGTGGCAGCAGCATTAACATCTTATATTTTGACACTTTCCAAAGGATGAATCTATTGGAGAAGGATTTGATGCCTTCAACCACGGTATTCCATGGAATCGTCCCGCGCAAGTCGGCGTACCCATAGGCCGAGTCAGGCTCACAGTCGCATTTGGAACAGCATATAACTACAAGAGTGAGTCGCTGATGTTTGAGGTGGTCAAATTGAAAAGCCCCTACCATGCGTTGTTTGGGCAGCCGGCTTACGCCCGGTTCATGGCTCGCCCATGCTATGTTTACCTCAAACTCAAGATGCCTAGTCCTAAGGGACCCATCACGGTGGACGGTGATAGAAGAATTGCAAAGGAGTGTGAAGAGGGGGACATGGCTTATGCAGAAGTCACCTGCGCTGCAGAAGAGCTCAAGTACCATCGGGCTAATGTTGATCCTTCTGACATGTTGCCCTTAAAGAAGCCAACGACAGATGTTGAACCGCCCCTCAAGTTCAAACCAACGGATGACACTAAAATGGTTGATTTCGTTCCTAGCGATTCATCCAAGCAGTTCACCATTGGGACGGGTCTGGATCCCAAATAGGAAAGCGCGCTCATCGAATTCATCCGTGAGAATCGGGACATCTTCGCATGGAAACCTTCTGACATGCCTGGTGTGCCGAGAGAATTCGCTGAGCACCATCTTAATGTTGACCCAAAAGCAAAACCTGTCCAGCAGTATCTTCGCAGGTTTAACGAAGAACGGTGCAAGGCAATCGGGGAAGAGGTTGCCCGTCACTTAGCCGCCGGATTCATCGTGGAAGTTTTCCACCCCAAGTGGTTGGCTAACCCGGTCCTGGTACTCAAAAAGAATGGCACTTTCCGTATGTGCATTGATTACACGAACCTTAACAGAGCTTGTCCCAAAGATCCTTTCGCTCTTCCCCGTATCGACCAGATTATTGACTCGGTGGCGGGATGCGAACGTTTGTGCTTTTTGGACGCCTACTCTGGTTATCACCAAATCAAGATGGCCGTGGAGGATCAAGAAAAAACAGCTTTTATAACCCCCTTTGGGGCTTTTTGCTATGTCTCCATGCCGTTCGGGCTCAAGAGTGCAGGGGCGACTTACCAGCGCTGCATCCAGAACTGCCTCCGCGGCCAAATCGGACGCAATGTTCACGCCTATGTCGATGACATTGTGATTAAGACCCGCGAGGGGGAGACGCTACTAGAGGATCTCAAGGAGACTTTCGATAATCGCGGGTGTATCAGATGAAGCTGAATCCCACCAAGTGTGTTTTTGGTGTTCCCGCAGGGAAATTGTTGGGCTTCCTGGTGTCTGAGCGTGGCATTGAAGCTAACCCGGACAAAATCGAAGCGGTCACGTCCCTTGGGAAACCGGCGAATGTTAACCAAGTCCAACGGATGGCAGGTCGCATTGCGGCTTTAAGTCGCTTCGTAAGCGCTTGGGAGAAAAGGTGATTCCCCTTTTTCAATTACTAAAGAAATCTGACCATTTTGTTTGGACAGATGAGGCAAATGAGGCTTTCGAAGCCTTGAAACGGCAACTGGTCAACCCGCCGGTCTTGGCCGCCCCGACTGAGAAAGAACCCATGCTTTTGTATATTGCGGCAAACTCTAAAGCAGTAAGTGTGGCGGTGGTCGTTTAAGGAAGGAGGAAGGGAAGGAATACCCAGTGCAGCGCCCGATATATTTTGTCAGCGAAGTGCTAACTCTTTCCAAGCAACGGTACCCACATTGGCAGAAGTTAGTGTATGGGGTGTTTATGGCGAGTCGAAAGCTTAAGCATTATTTCCAAGAGCATCCCATCACGGTGGTTAGTTCCGCCCCCCTCGGGGACATCATCCAGAATCGGGAGGCAACAGGGCGGATCGCCAAATGGGCGATTGAACTTGGGCCGCATCACGTGTGATACACCCCTCGTACAGCCATTAAATCTCAAGCCTTAGTTGATTTCGTCAATGATTGGACGGAATTGCAGGCCCCAGAGGATAGGCCCGATCTTACATACTGGACTATTTATTTTGATGGACCCAGGCAGCTGGAAGGCTCGGGGGCTGGTGTGGTACTGGTATCCCCTCAAGGAGACAAATTCTGTTATGTCCTCCAACTCATGTTTCCGTGCACTAACAATGCTGCGGAATATGAAGCTTTGCTTCACGGCTTGCGACTCGCCAAGGAGATGAACCTTACGCGGGTCAGATGTTTTGGTGACTCTGATATGGTAGCACAGCAAGTTTCAGGCACCTGGGATTCTCGAGACCCCGTGATGGCGGCTTACAGAAGAGTTGTGTCCGATGTGGCGGATCATTTCCATGGCTATCAGGTTGATCACATTGATCGGCGCCTCAACGAGGCAGCTGACGCCCTTTCACGTCTAGGTTCCCAGCGAAAGCCGGTTCCCAGCGAAAGCCGGTTCCCCCCTATGTTTTTCTGGATATTCTGCATAATCCCTCCGTGAGGTTCCCGTCGGAGGAAGAGTTGGCGATACCAGATCCTGAGTCTCAATTCGTGGCGGCTCTCCATGTCACGCCGGATTGAGTTCTTCCCTATCTGGCCTATCTCGCCCGGGGCGAGTTACCAACAGACGAAGTTTTGGCCCGCCAAATTGTTCGACGGAGCAAATCCATGGTGATCATCAATGGTGAATTGTATAAACGGAGTGCCTCTGGAGTTTTTCAACGATGTGTTTCCTCCGAAGAAGGATGCATAATCCTAAATGACATTCATTCCGGAGATTGCGGGCATCACGCCGGGTCACGCTCTTTGGTTTCAAAGGCATTCCGTCATGGTTTCTTTTGGTTGACGACTCATGCAGATGCAGAAGAGATAGTTCGTCGGTGCGAGGGATGCCAGCATTATGGACGACAGGCTCATGTGCCGGCTCAAGAACTAAGAATGATTCCCATCACTTGGCCTTTCGCGGTCTGGGGGTTAGACATGGTTGGCCCCTTTAAAATGTCATCCAACAAGAAAACCCATTTGCTGGTGGCGGTTGATAAGTTCACCAAGTGGGTTGAGGCAGAACCTATTGGAACTTGCGATGCGGAGACGGCGGTCAAATTCTTGAAGAAGTTGATTTTCCGCTTTGGATATCCACACAGTATCATTACTGATAACGGCACTAACCTGTCTCAAGGGGCGATGCAGGAGTTTTGCCGTCGAGAGCATATCCGGCTTGATGTTTCTGCGGTCGCCCACCCGCAATCTAATGGGCAGGCGGAACGGGCGAATCAGGAAGTTTTACGGGGAATTAAGCCCCGACTCATGGTTCCCTTGGAAAAGACCCCGGTGTTGGGGAACGTCGCATGGGAAACAAAAATTTTCCTACGCGCACGAAGACCTATCATGGTGATGTCCATCTACGAGAGGGGATGAGTGATCTACGTACCCTTGTAGATCGTACAGCAGAAGCGTTAGTGAACGCGTTTCATGTAGTGGAACGTCCTCACGTCCCTTGATCCGCCCCGCGAACAATCCCGCGATCAGTCCCACGATCTAGTACCGAACGGACGGCACCTCCGCGTTCAGCACACGTACAGCTCGACGATGATCTCGACCTTCTTGATCCAGCAAGAGAGACGGAGAGGTAGAAGAGTTCTCTGGCAGCGTGACGGCGCTCCGGAGGTTGGTGATGACCTTGTCTTAGCAGGGCTCCGCCCGAGCTCCGCAGAAACGCGATCTAGAGGAAAAACCATGGAGGTATGTGGTCGGGCTGCCGTGGAAAAGTCGTCTCAAATCAGCCCTAAAACCTCCGTATATATAGGTGGGAGGGAGGGGACCTTGCCTTGGGGCTCAAGGAGCCCCAAGGGGGTCGGCCGAGTCCAAGGGGGAAGGCTCCCCCCCCCAAACCGAGTTGGACTTGGTTTGGTGGGTGGGAGTCCTTCCTTCCCTTCCCACCTCCTCCTTTTTTTTCTTTTCTCTTTGATTTTCTTTCCTAGGCGCATAGGGCCCTTTTGCGCTGTCCCACCAGCCCACTAAGGGCTGGTGTGCCACCCTCAAGGCCTATGGGCTTCCCCGGGGTGGGTTGCCCCCCCCCCCCCGGTGAACTCCCAGAACCCATTCGTCATTCCCGGTACATTCCCGGTAACTCCGAAAACCTTCCGGTAATCAAATGAGGTCATCCTATATATCAATCTTCGTTTCCGAACCATTCCGGAAACCCTCGTGACGTCCGTGATCTCATCCGGGACTCCGAACAACATTCGGTAACCAACCATATAACTCAAATACGCATAAAACAACGTCGAACCTTAAGTGTGCAGACCCTGCGGGTTCGAGAACTATGTAGACATGACCCGAGAGACTCCTCGGTCAATATCCAACAGCGGGACCTGGATGCCCATATTGGATCCTACATATTCTACGAAGATCTTACCGTTTGAACCTCAGTGCCAAGGATTCATATAATCCCATATGTCATTCCCTTTGTCCTTCGGTATGTTACTTGCCTGAGATTTGATCGTCAGTATCCGCATACCTATTTCAATCTCGTTTACTGGCAAGTCTCTTTACTCGTTCCGTAATACAAGATCCCGCAACTTACACTAAGTCACATTGCTTGCAAGGCTTGTGTGTGATGTTGCATTACCGAGTGGGCCCCGAGATACCTCTTCGTCACACGGAGTGACAAATCCCAGTCTTGATCCATACTAACTCAACTAACACCTTCGTAGATACCTGTAGAGCATCTTTATAGTCACCCAGTTACGTTGCGACGTTTGATACACATAAAGCATTCCTCCGGTGTCAGTGAGTTATATGATCTCATGGTCATAGGAATAAATACTTGACACGCAGAAAACAGTAGCAACAAAATGACACGATCAACATGCTACGTCTATTTAGTTTGGGTCTAGTCCATCACGTGATTCTCCTAATGACGTGATCCAGTTATCAAGCAACAACACCTTGTTCATAATCAGAAGACACTGACTATCTTTGATCAACTGGCTAGCCAACTAGAGGCTTGCTAGGGACGGTGTTTTGTCTATGTATCCACACATGTAAATGAGTCTTCATTCAATACAATTATAGCATGGATAATAAACGATTATCTTGATACAGGAATTATAATAATAACTATATTTATTATTGCCTCTAGGGCATAATTCCAACAGTCTCCCACTTGCACTAGAGTCAATAATCTAGCCCTCACATCATCATGCAAATTACATTGTAATAAATCTAACACCCATACAGTTCTGGTGTTGATCATGCTTTGGCCGTGGAAGAGGTTTAGTCAGCGGGTCTGCTACATTCAGATCCGTGTGCACTTTGCATATATTTACGTCCTCTCCTTCGACGTAGTCGCGGATGAGGTTGAAGCGTTGTTTGATGTGTCTTCTTGTGAAACCGTGGTTCCTTTGCTAAGGCAATGGCACCCGTGTTGTCACAGAACAAGGTTATTGGATTCAGTGTGCTTGGCACCACTCCAAGATCCGTCACGAACTGCTTCATCCAGACACCCTCTTTAGCCGCCTCCGAGGCAGCCATGTACTCTACTTCACATGTAGAATCTACTACGACGCTTTGCTTGGAACTGCACCAGCTTAGCGCACCCCCATTAAGAATAAATACGTATCCGGTTTGCGACTTAGAGTCGTCCGGATCTGTGTCAAAGCTTGCATCGACGAAACCTTTTACGGCGAGCTCTTCGTCACCTCCATACACGAGAAACATCTCCTTAGTCCTTTTCAGGTACTTCAGGATATTCTTGACCGCTGTCCAGTGATCCACTCCGGGATTACTCTGGAACCTACCCGCCATACTTATGGCCAGGCTAACATCCGGTCTAGTGCACAGCATTGCATACATGATAGAACCTATGGCTGAAGCATAGGGGACGGAGTGCATATGCTCTCTATCTTCATCAGTTGCTGGGCACTGAGTCTTACTCAATCTCGCACCTTGTAAAACTGGCAAGAACCCTTTCTTGGACTGTTCCATTTTGAACCTCTTCAAAACTTTATCAAGGTATTTGCTTTGTGAAAGTCCTATCAGGCGTTTTGATCTATCCCTATAGATCTTAATGCCTAGAATGTAAGCAGCTTCTCCTAGGTCCTTCATAGAGAAACTTTTATTCAAGTAATCCTTTATGCTCTCCAAAAACTCCACGTTGTTTCCAATCAGCAATATGTCATCCACATATAATATTAGAAACGCCACAGAGCTCCCACTCACTTTCTTGTAAATACAAGATTCTCCAACCACTTGTATAAACCCAAATGCTTTGATCACCTCATCAAAGCGTTTGTTCCAACTCCGAGATGCTTGCACCAGTCCATAAATGGATCGCTGGAGCTTGCACACCTTGTTAGCATTCTTAGGATCGACAAAACCTTCGGGTTGTATCATATACAACTCTTCCTTAAGGAAACCGTTAAGGAACGCCGTTTTGACATCCATCTGCCAGATTTCATAATTGAAAAATGCAGCTATTGCTAACATGATTCTGACGGACTTAAGCATCGCTACGGGTGAGAATGTCTCATCGTAGTCAACTCCTTGAACTTCTGAAAAACCCTTTGCCGCAAGTCGAGCTTTATAAACGGTCACATTGCCGTCAGCGTCCGTCTTCCTCTTAAAGATCCATTTGTTCTGAATAGCCTTGCGGCCCTCAGGTAGTACTTCCAAAGTCCACACTTTGTTCTCATACATGGATCCTATCTCGGACTTCATGGCTTCTAGCCATTTGTTGGAATTTGGGCCCACCATTGCTTCTTCATATTTTGCAGGTTCATTGTTGTCTAACAACATGATTGATACGACGGGATTACCGTACCACTCTGGAGCAGTACGTGGTCTCGTCGACCTGCTGGTTTGATAGAAACTTGAACCGGAGTTTCATGATCATCATCATTAACTTCCTCCTCAACCGGCGTCGCAATGACAGAGGTTTCCCCTTGCCCTGCGCCACCATCCAGAGGGATGAGAGGTTCGACAACCTCGTCAAGTTCTATCTTCCTCCCACTCAATTCTCTCGATAGAAACTCCTTCTCGAGAAAAGCTCCGTTTTTAGCAACAAACACTTTGCCCTCGGATTTGAGATAGAAGGTGTACCCAACTGTCTCTTTTGGGTAACCTATGAAGACGCACCTTTCCGCTTTGGGTTCCAGCTTTTCAGGCTGAAGCTTTTTGACATAAGCATCACATCCCCAAACTTTAAGAAACGACAACTTTGGCCTTTTGCCATACCACAGTTCGTATGGTGTCGTCTCAACGGATTTTGATGGTGCCCTATTTAAAGTGAATGCAGCTGTTTCTAATGCATAACCCCAAAATGATAACGGCAAATCGGTAAGAGACATCATAGATCGCACCATCTCTAATAAAGTACGACTACGACGTTCAGACACACCATTACGTTGTGGTGTTCCAGGCGGTGTTAACTGTGAAACAATTCCACATTGTCTTAAGTGAGCACCAAACTCGAAACTCAGATATTCACCCCCATGATCAGACCGTAGGAACTTGATCTTCTTGTTACGATGATTTGCCACTTCACTCTGAAATTGCTTGAACTTTTCAAATGTTTCAGACTTGTGCTTCATCAAGTAGACATAACCATATCTACTTAAATCGTCAGTGAAGGTGAGAAAATAACCGCCGCGCGCCTCTACGCTCATCGGACCACACACATCGGTATGTATGATTTCCAACAAGTCACTTGCACGCTCCATAGTTCCGGAGAACGGAGTCTTAGTCATCTTGCCCATGAGGCATGGTTCGCACGTGTCAAGTGAATCAAAGTCAAGTGACTCCAAAAGTCCATCAGCATGGAGTTTCTTCATGCGCTTTACACCAATATGACCTAATCGGCAGTGCCACAAAAATATGGCGCTATCATTGTTAACTCTAAATCTTTTGGTCTCAATGTTATGTATATGCGTATCGCTATCAAGATTCAATATGAACAATCCTCTCACATTAGGTGCATGACCATAAAAGATGTTACTCATAGAAATAGAACAACCATTATTCTCTGACTTAAAAGAGTAACTGTCTCGCAATAAACAAGATCCAGATATAATGTTCATGCTCAACGTAGGCACTAAATAACAATGATTTAAGTTCATCACTAATCCTGATGGTAACTGAAGTGAAACTGTGCCGACGGCGATTGCATCAACCTTGGAACCATTTCCTACGCGCATCGTCACTTCATCTTTCGCCAGCCTTCGTCTATTCCGCAGTTCCTGTTTCGAGTTGCAAATATGAGCAACAGAACCGGTATCGAATACCCAGGCACTACTACGAGAGCCGGTTAAGTACACATCAATAACATGTATATAAAATATACCTGATTTTTCTTTGGCCACCTTCTTATCTGCCAGATACTTGGGGTAATTGCGCTTCCAGTGACCCATACCCTTGCAATAGTAACACTCCGTTTCAGGCTTAGGTCCAACTTTGGGTTTCTTCGTTGGATTGGCAACAGGCTTGCCGCTCTTCTTCGAATTACCCTTCTTGCCTTTGCCGTTTCTCTTGAAACTAGTGGTCTTATTCACCATCAACACTTGATGTTCTTTACGGAGTTCAGACTCTGCGACTTTCAGCATCGCAAACAACTCGCCGGGTGACTTGTTCATCACTTGCATGTTGTAGTTCAACACAAAGCCTTTATAGCTTGGCGGCAGTGATTGAAGGATTCTGTCAGTGATAGCCTCTTGCGGGAGTTCAATCCCCAGCTCAGCTAGACGGTTTGAGTACCCAGACATTTTGAGCACATGTTCACTGACAGACGAGTTCTCCTCCATTTTGCAAGCATAGAATTTATCGGAGGTCTCGTACCTCTCGATCCGGGCGTTCTTCTGAAAGATGAACTTCAACTCCTGGAACATCTCAAATGCTCCATGACGCTCAAAGCGACGTTGAAGTCCCGGTTCTAAGCCATACAAAACTGCACATTGAACTACTGAGTAGTCCTCCTTACGTGCTAACCAAGCGTTCTTAACATCCTGATCAGCCATAGCGGGTGGTTCATCTCCTAGCGCAGCATTAAGGACATAATCCTTCTTCTCAGCTTGTAAGATTAGCTTAAGATTACGAGCCTAGTCTACAAAGTTGCTTCCATCATCTTTCAACTTAGCTTTCTCTAGGAACGTATTAAAATTCAGGGTGACAGTCGCGTGAGCCATGATCTACAACACAAATATATTCAAAGTGGACTTATACTATGTTCAAGATAATTAGAGTTTAACTTAATCAAATTATTTGCTAAACTCCCACTCAAAAAGTACATCTCTCTAGTCATTTGAGTGGTTCATGATCCACTTACACTAGCTCAAGTCCGATCATCACGTGAGTTGAGTATAGTTTCAGTGGTAAGCATCCCTATGCTAATCATATCATCTATATGATTCATGATCGACCTTTCGGTCTCATGTGTTCCGAGGCCATGTCTGCACATGCTAGGCTCGTCAAGCTTAATCCGAGTGTTCCGCGTGCGCAACTGTTTTGCACCCGTTGTATGTGAACGTTGAGTCTATCACACCCGATCATCACGTGGTGTCTCGAAACGATGAACTGTAGCAACGGTGCACAGTCGGGGAGAACACAATTTCGTCTTGAAATTTTAGTGAGAGATCACCTCATAATGCTACCGTCGTTCTAAGCAAAATAAGGTGCATAAAAGGATGAACATCACATGCAATTCATAAGTGACATGATATGGCCATCATCACGTGCTTCTTGATCTCCATCACCAAAGCAGCGGCACGATCTTCTTGTCACCGGCGCCACACCATGATCTCCATCAACGTGTTGCCAACAGGGTTGTCGTGCTACTCATGCTATTACTACTAAAGCTACATCCTAGCAAAATAGTAAACGCATCTGCAAGCACAAACGTTAGTATAAAGACAACCCTATGGCTCCTGTCGGTTGCCGTACCATCGACGTGCAAGTCGATATTTTCTATTACAACATGATCATCTCATACATCCAATATATCACATCACATCGTTGGCCATATCACATCACAAGCATACCCTGCAAAAACAAGTTAGACGTCCTCTAATTTTGTTGTTGCATGTTTTACGTGGTGACCATGGGTATCTAGTAGGATCGCATCTTACTTACGCAAACACCACAACGGAGATATATGAGTTGCTATTTAACCTCATCCAAGGACCTCCTCGGTCAAATCCGATTCAACTAAAGTTGGAGAAACCGACACTTGCCAGTCATCTTTGAGCAACGGGGTTACTCGTAGCGATGAAACCAGTCTCTCGTAAGCGTACGAGTAATGTCGGTCCAAGCCTCTTCAATCCAACAATACCGCGGAATCAAGAAAAGACTAAGGAGGGCAGCAAAACACACATCACCGCCCACAAAAACTTTTGTGTTCTACTCGAGAAGACATCTACGCATGAACCTAGCTCATGATTCCACTGTTGGGGAACGTCGCATGGGAAACAAAAAATTTCCTACGCGCACGAAGACCTGTCATGGTGATGTCCATCTACGAGAGGGGATGAGTGATCTACGTACCCTTGTAGATCGTACAGCAGAAGCGTTAGTGAACGCGGTTGATGTAGTGGAACGTCCTCACGTCCCTTGATCCGCCCCGCGAACAATCCCGCGATCAGTCCCACGATCTAGTACCGAACGGAGAGGTAGAAGAGTTCTCCGGCAGCGTGACGGCGCTCCGGAGGTTGGTGATGACCTTGTCTCAGCAGGGCTCCGCCCGAGCTCCGCAGAAACGCGATCTAGAGGAAAAACCGTGGAGGTATGTGGTTGGGCTGCCGTGGAAAAGTCGTCTCAAATCAGCCCTAAAACCTCCATATATATATAGGTGGGAGGGAGGGGACCTTGCCTTGGGGCTCAAGGAGCCCCAAGGGGGTCGGCCGAGTCCAAGGGGGAAGGCTCCCCCCCCAAACCGAGTTGGACTTGGTTTGGTGGGTGGGAGTCCTTCCTTCCCTTCCCACCTCCTCCTTTTTTTCTTTTCTCTTTGATTTTCTTTCCTAGGCGCATAGGGCCCTTTTAGGCTGTCCCACCAGCCCACTAAGGGCTGGTGTGCCACCCTCAAGGCCTATGGGCTTCCCCGGGGTGGGTTGCCCCCCCCGGTGAACTCCCGGAACCCATTCGTCATTCTCGGTACATTCCCGGTAACTCCGAAAACCTTCCGGTAATCAAATGAGGTCATCCTATATATCAATCTTCGTTTCCGAACCATTCCGGAAACCCTCGTGACGTCCGTGATCTCATCCGGGACTCCAAACAACATTCGGTAACCAACCATATAACTCAAATACGCATAAAACAACGTCGAACCTTAAGTGTGCAGACCCTGCGGGTTCGAGAACTATGTAGACATGACCCGAGAGACTCCTCGGTCAATATCCAACAGCGGGACCTGGATGCCCATATTGGATCCTACATATTCTACGAAGATCTTATCGTTTGAACCTCAGTGCCAAGGATTCATATAATCCCGTATGTCATTCCCTTTGTCCTTCGGTATGTTACTTGCCCGAGATTTGATCGTCAGTATCCGTATACCTATTTCAATCTCGTTTACTGGCAAGTCTCTTTACTCGTTCCGTAATACAAGATCCCGCAACTTACACTAAGTCACATTGCTTGCAAGGCTTGTGTGTGATGTTGCATTACCGAGTGGGCCCCGAGATACCTCTTCGTCACACGGAGTGACAAATCCTAGTCTTGATCCATACTAACTCAACTAACACCTTCGTAGATACCTGTAGATCATCTTTATAGTCACCTAGTTACGTTGCGACGTTTGATACACACAAAGCATTCCTCCGGTGTCAGTGAGTTATATGATCTCATGGTCATAGGAATAAATACTTGACACGCAGAAAACAGTAGCAACAAAATGACACGATCAACATGCTACGTCTATTTAGTTTGGGTCTAGTCCATCACGTGATTCTCCTAATGACGTGATCCAGTTATCAAGCAACAACACCTTGTTCATAATCAGAAGACACTGACTATCTTTGATCAACTGGCTAGCCAACTAGAGGCTTGCTAGGGACGGTGTTTTGTCTATGTATCCACACATGTAAATGAGTCTTCATTCAATACAATTATAACATGGATAATAAACGATTATCTTGATACAGGAATTATAATAATAACTATATTTATTATTGCCTCTAGGGCATAATTCCAACACCCGGGATGTTGGGTTGAAGAATTGCCTTCAGTGTTATGGAGCATCCGGACCACCCCGAACCGGTCCGCGGGTTTTACCCCTTTCTTTCTGGTCTATGGAGCAGAAGTTGTTCTTCCCACTGACATAAGGCATGACTCGCCTAGAGTCGCCGCTTATGTGGAAGAGGACAACGAACAGGCGCGTCAAAACTCTTTGTACGCCTTAGAGGAGGCGTGTGACTTGGCTGCGGCCCGATCGGCGATCTATCAGCAGGATTTACGGCGTTATCACAATCGCCGGGTCAAGAGCCGAACCTTTCAGGAAGGCGACTTAGTGCTTCGACTGATACAGGATCGTGCTAGCATGCATAAGTTATCACCACCATGGGAAGGACGGTTCGTCGTCAGCAAAAATCTTCACAACGGCTCTTACTATCTGGTGGATCTCCGGCCTGACCGGCAAACCACGGAGGCTGAGTCAACTCGCCCCTGGAATATTGCCCACTTGCGGCCTTACTACATTTGAGCTTTTAAAGTTCTGCATTTTGTAAGTTTTTTAGTCTTTATTATAAAGAAATAAAATTAAAACGCCTCCTGACTTGGGGGCTTCCTCTTATTAAGATCAGCTTTATTATTATTTTTGGTCTATGAAATTATTATCTTGGGCGGCGCTTGAGCTTTCTGACTTGCCCGATCCTGTCACGACCTTATGAGCCGACGAAATCATTATCTTGGGCGGTGCTTGAGCTTTCTGACTCGCCCGATCCTGTCGCGACCTTATGAGCCGACGAAATCATTATCTTGGACGGTGCTTGAGCTTTCTGACTCGCCTGATCCTGTCGCGACCTTATGAGCCGACGAAATCATTATCTTGGGCGGTGCTTGAGCTTTCTGACTCGCCCGATCCTTTCGCGACCTTATGAGCCGACGAAATCATTATCTTGGGCGGTGCTTGAGCTTTCTGACTCGCCCAATCTTGTCGCAACCTTATGTGCCGATGAAATCATTATCTTGGGCGGTGCTTGAGGTTTGTGACTCGCCCGATCCTGTCGCGACCTTATGAGCCGACGAAATCATTATTTTGGGTGGTGCTTGAGCTTTCTGACTCGCCCTATCCTGTCGCGACCTTATGAGCCGACAAAAGTACTGTTTTTTTACCTTCCTCGCACTGCCGCAAGGTTTTTCAGATTTTTTTTGATTCGCCTCAAAATATTTTGGGGCGACTGCTATTTGTTATCACTTCTTATTGAGTGAGATGATTTCACATATGTTTTTCAAAGCTTAGAACAGGTTGATGATCGACATCACTTTATCCATGGCGGATTAAGCATCATAAAAAAGCCTCAAACGGCGGATCAAGTATTTCAAATCGCCTTAAGGGTGACATAAGGTATCACAAAGGCAGTATCAATTCCTAAAGGGGACCTATTACATGGCTCTCATGGCCAATTCAATAAAAATTTATTATGCTGACGCCCTTGGATCAGCGTGTTGCGAGCTTTGGCCAACCTCAATCTGCAAGTTGCCCAGTACCCAGTTACACTTGGACAGAGTGACAAATTCATCTTCATCGGTCAGGATTGATGAAAGATCTGCGTCCAAGTCAAAAGGATTCTTGGGTCGCCGCGGAGTTAAGCTGGTCGTCACAAAGGTTGGCGGGTTGACCCTCTTGTTCTTACTATCATAAGCAGCCTGGTACTTTGATAAGTCCAGACTTGCAGCAAGCTGAGTCGCCGCCAGGCGGGAGTCCTTGACAACACGCTGGTAGTCCTCTTCGGCGAATTCTGACCCGTCATCCTTGAGTTGAGGAAAGCCCGCCGCTACTTCTTCTGGGTTAATCTCTGGAGCATATGCTAAGCATCGACTCAGTGTAGTCAGCACCCCCTTCCGGGCGGCTGACCGAGTTAACTCGCCAATCTCGGGAGGAAGCGTGGATAGGCAGCCAAGCATCTTCTTTATGGAGGTTATAGGCTCCTTGGCGCCCATCACCGCTTTCACAGTCAGCACATTGCCGGTATATAGCTGCTCTGTCAGTGTGTAAATCGCCTTCAGCGTCAGGACGCAGTCATCTTTAATATTGACGGCTCTTGGACCTGCATAAGGGGTGATGATAGTCAGCGACTCAGATAAGAGGTATTTGTTTGCAAAAATCAAGAGTTAGTTATTTACCAAAGACGGCTTGTGCCATGTTTGAGATATGACGTTTTAAGCCAGAGAGTTCTTGTTGCACAGTATCCAATTTGGCCTCAGCTTTCTCTGCTCGCTTTGTTAACACATCTTGGTCAGCTTGAGCCCTTTTTAAGTCGGCTTTTAGCTTTTCCATCTCAGTCAGGACCAGCCGATACTTATCCTCCGATTTGGCTCTGAAAGTGCGTTATATCGACTAGACGGGGGGTGAATAGGAGATTTTTAGAATTTCATCACTAAGGAAATTCCTTTTGAGGAAATTCCTCACTGATGACTAACTTACAGCGGAAACAGTAAAGGATCAGACGTGCAAACGTTCACAACAGCAGTATTTCAGAGTGAAGATTGTGAAAACAGATTGCACAGTAAGCAGGCACGCAGAATACAGATGATGATTAACTATAGTGAAGAATTTGGGGTTGAGGAAATTCAGAGAAAGTCTTCAGCAAATTCTTCAAACAGTCACAGTGAAAGTCACCAACACACAATACAAGGAAATTAAAGAGTTGAGGAATTAGAACCCGTTTCTCAGTGAAGACAGTTGTTGATGACCCAGTTCCAACTGCTGTGACAGTTGTACATCTGGTTTGGAGCGGCTTGGTATTGAAACCAAAGGACACCCAGTCCCGGGACACACAGTCCCTACCGTATTCTCCTTGAGCTAAGGACACACAGTCCTCACCCAACACTCGTGGTAAGTCTTTAGGGCAGACTTCCAAACCCTCACAAATTTGGTCACCCGGCGATCCACAATTGACTGCTGGATTGCTCTAGACCATGACGCCTAACCGTCTGGAGGATGCACAGTCCTCAAAGGTAAAAGGCTTCAGTCCCACACAGGAACAACTTCTTCAGTGATGCTCAATCACTAGGTTTGGTTTGTGGTTTCGGTGTATGGGGTATTTCCTCACTGATGAATTACTCTCGAAGGCTCTGAGGAATTTGGGTTGCTCTTATGACAAGTGTCAGTTTCTAACGGAGCAGCCAACCAGCTAGTGGTTGTGGGGGGTGGCTATTTATAGCCTGGGAGCATCCCGACATGATTTGACACTAATGCCCTTAAATAATATGACCGTTGGAGTGGATAAGACCAATGACTTGGCGTGGTTATCAAAACGGTCGGAACCCTCAACTGTGAGAGTCCTCATGTCACTGATATTCCTCACTTGAGGCTTTTGGTAGTATTAGGCTTGGGTTGAGCATCATGAGGAAATTCATTCCATAGTGTAACTTCGACCCCCTTTAACAATACGGTGTTCCTATTACTCAAATGCGAAGAAAGTAAAACAGAAAGTGTAGATCTTCATGCTTCAAATTCTTCAAAATGATTTTCTTGAGGAACCACCGGACATCTCAATATCAGTATCTTCATGAGGAATATCACTTTCATCGCAGATTCCTCGCGATTCATTTCTTCAGCTTCAGACCAATTTCTTCAACTGAAGACATATATTTCTAGGGGTCGATATTCTTCAAATATCTCAAACTCCTTAATGACTTATAGATCCTATGTACACTCACAAACACATTAGATACTTAACCTATAAGTCTTCAAACCACCAAAATCACTAAGGGGCACTAGATGCACTTACAATCTCCCCCTTTTTGGTGGTTGATGAAAATTAGGTTAAGTCTTCAACAGGGATCAAAAATATGAAGTATAAATACTCATTTGAGGAATTTGAAAACAAGATCCAGATAGACTCCCCCTGAAGATGTGCATACCTTGAGGATTTTGCTTTTATAGCAAATGCACATTGATGATTTATATCATGGAGATCTCCCCCTCAGTCTTGTAAATCATACATACATATAACATATCATATGAAGAAAATGAAGATGCATGATGGCAAATGGTATCTGACGAATTCCAGCATGCGTGCATTAAAACTTGAGGAATAAGCATGCGAAGAAAAACGTTCAAAGGCGTCAGAGTACCATCGGGCTTAAGTTACAACTCATTACATAAAAACTTTAGAAGAGCCAAGTGTTTGTAACTTAAATATAGTTTATAAGCCCCAAAAATATCCCGCTTGAAGACTAACTCTCGAGTTTCTCCCCCTTTGTCATCAAGTGACAAAAAAGGGACAAACTGAGGACTAACGCCCGTGAAGATTTCATTTCTTGGCGGTCGAGGAAGAGCCGTGATGCTTCTTGGGAGTAGTCTTCTTCCTTGGGCCGGTTGCAGTGTCGAGCTATTCTTCATCAGATTCAGCAGTGCGGAATGAAGAAAAGGAGCTGTCTTCAAGGTCTGGCACTGGAATGGGCCTGAACTTCTTCTTGGGAGGCCACGACCAGTCAAAGTCTCGCTCAAAGTTCATTTCTTCAAGCTCAGTCTGAGTCTTCAGATGTGCAAGTGTAGCCCAGGTGCGATCGAAAACCTCATGCAGATAGTGATGGTTAAGCTTCACAGAGTTTTGTGTTTCAGTGAGGGTTTTCACAATGGCACCAAACTGGCGTTTGACCCATTTGTGGTTGCGATCCACCTTCTGGTGAAGACTGAGGAGGAGCTCTCTGGTATTCAGCACGCGAGGAGGAACGGGGCTTGCTGGACGAGTCTCCGTATCGTCCCATGAAGAATATGCTTCTGGCTTTTTGAACTGGCCATCAAGGGGCCTGCGGCCTTCTTCAATCACAGATTTTCCTTTTCCTTCAATCGGCTCGAAAGTCTTCTTGTTTACCCGGATAGGAGGCATATAACCCATGTGGTTTTGGAAATCAGTGTGGAAGTTGATGCCTGTCCTTGTCCTGATGAATCTCATAATCCACGGGGCATATATCTTGTGATCAAAGGGGCACATGGCATTGTCGGCCAAAGTCCTCAAGAAGAAATCATGGATATTGATAGGAATACCATGAATGATGTTGAAGAGGATATTCTTCATGAGGCCTACAACATCTTCTTCATCGTCATGGCCTTTGATCGGTGCAAGCACACTGCAGAGGATTCTGTAGACAGACCGGGGTGTGTACTTCAGCTCGTGGACGAGGAAGGTTGTTCTTGAAGATTTGCCTGCAGCCAAAGGCTTCATGAGGACTTCCATCATTCTATTTGGCATCTCACGCTCACCATAAAGCTTTACTGTCCCATCTGAGGGAATTGGTACGGGCAGTTCTCTGAGGAGTTCAGAAGCAGGAGCCTTGTAGTGAGTGTTTTTGTGACATCCAGTAAAACACCCAAGTGTTGATGTCTTCAGGGTTGCCAGATATGTGAAGAGTGGCATATAACCGAAGAATAAGCTCGATGTTCCAGTCTGATATGTCTGAGCACATTGGGAGCAAACCTGCATCGTGGAGAACACGGAGGACTGGCTCCAGACAAGGTATTGCTTCAAGCTCAACATGAGGAATATGCCTGTGCTGGAATATCTTGTTGCGTCCACAGAGCACAGAGGCATAGTAGTTCATCTGAGTCCTTGTCCAAAACTTCAGATGCCTCATTTGAGGCTTGTCATAAGGGTTCTCTCCGATGAAGTACATGCGTTCTTCAAAGAAATTTTCTTTCTGAAACTTTGGACGCTTGGAGAATGGCTGACGTTGAACTGGCTGAAGATTTTGCTGAGGAATAGGGGGGAGACAACCATAGCAGTCTCTGGGTTAAGCACAATGAATGCATTGTCTTGGGCGGGTACATTTTCTTCAGCATTTTCCTCAGGGTGAGGAATTTCATTAGCTGGTACTTCATGCTGAGGAGATGATGCTTGCTCTGGCTGAGCTTCAGGCTGAGGAATTTCTGCTTCTTTCTCAGTTGGAGTAATTTGGTCAGCCTGTTCCTCATCTTGAGGAGTCTTGTCAGAGTGTTGAATTTCGTCAGCATGAGGATTTTCAGCTTGTTTTTCCTCAGCTGGCTCTGTGGCAGAAGCAGTTTCATCAGCTGGTGCAGCTGATGCTTGAGCAGTTTCTGTCTGAGGAATAAGAGATTGAGGACTGTCGTCAATCTGAATTTACTCATCAGTGTGTTCCTGAGGGGCGACATCCTTCATTTCCTCATCTGCCTTCGTAGCTGGGTCATCAATGACGACCATCTCATAGGAAGGGGCGACATTGAGGGGCACCGGGTCCAAAGGAGCTGTTTCTTCAATTTCTTTGAGGCATTTTGCCTCTGTTTCTTCTACTACTGAGGAGGCTTTTCTCTTCTTGGCTTCCTTTTCAGCAGCCCTTGTTTTCTTTACGTCTGATGCAGACGGAATTATCTTCTTCACCTTTGAATATTTTGTTGAAGGTGTTCTCTCTTCAGTTTCTTCAGCTGGTATTGAGGAACCAGCTGGAATAGAGTCATCAGCCTGCTTTGATGAAGCAGCTGGATCAGGAGCAGTCTCATCAGTGACAGCAATTTCATCAGTTGGAGTTTCTGTGATGATTTCTTCAATGGTCGGTTCATCAACACGGCGCTCTTGGTGTACTTCCTCAGCTTGAGGAGTTTCCTCCTCATGAGGAGATGCATCTGCTGGCTCCTTAACTAAGGGCTGAGGAGTTGGTGCTGGGGGTGCGGTTCTCTTGTTGTAGTCATCAACAGCACTAGTGGCCAGCTTGATGAAATTGCTCTTGATGCTTTTGCGATCTGACAGCTTGGCGTACTTGTCAGTCAATTTCTGCAGCTCTGCCTGTATTGTCACCAGTGCATCACGAGTCAGTTTGAGGAGATTCTGCCTGAGGAATTTCTCCTTTTTGATCTTTGCAACCTTTGCCTGTCTGGCCTGCTGTTCTTTCCACTTGGCTTCATTTATGAAAGTGGCCACCATGTGGCTGATGCTAGGGGGAAGTTTCAAATCATCAATAGGAGTGTTTGGGTCCTCATACCAGATATTGATGTAGTCAAGGAGGACCTTGGGGTCCATGGCCAGAGGAATAGCACTGCCTGATGCTTGAGCTACTCTTTCTTGCTTGTTTCTGATGATGGCTTGCAGGGTTTCATCACCATATTCATCACTTCCCTCTGATGCAGACGGGACTGCGATGATTTTGCTGGGGCTGGGCAGAGGTGCACGTTCAGCAGTTGCCAAAGTCTTCATAGGAGGAGTTGAAGACCTTGTCTCCGAGCTAGTTGCAGCTGGGAGTGAGGAGCTGGAGCTGGCGGTCGTATGTTTCACGACTTGCTTCTGTACTGGTTTCTCTTGAGGCTTTGGAGTTGGAGCTGAGGTTTTTGATGCTGAGGAGATTGGTGCTGAGGGTTTTGGCGCTGATGGTTTTGATGTTGAAGGTTTTGGTAATGAGGGTTTTGGTGCTGAGGGTTTTGTGACAGAAGCCTGAGCAGACTTCTCTTGAGGCTTTGGAGCCCTTGGCTTTAATGGCATAGACTGCATTTGAGGAATTTCTGAGCCTGAGGTTTCTGCAGCTGAGGAATTAGCAGCGCCGGAGGCAGCAGCTGAGGATTCATTAAATTTCCTCTCTGCAGCTTCTGCCTGCCTCTTGAGCTTGGCCAGATGCTTTTCCTTTTCATCTGGATAGTCATCAATGGTCTTGAGGCTTGAGGGATGTGCTACTTGATGATCCTCAAGTGGGGCCCTTCTGCCAGGAGGCTTCAAAGCGAATTTCTTCGCATATTTGGGAGTCACAAACCTGTACTCCTTCCATTCCTTCGCCCATCGGCGTTCAATCTTCTGCAGCCATATCTTTCTCTTGGCCATTGTCTCATTTTCATCAGGCGTACAATAGTCCAAGTAAATGTCCTCAGGGATATCAACAGTTTGTTTTGTTCAAGTTTCTTTCCTCCCTTCTGTTTTCTGTCTTCCTCCATTTTCCTCAGTTGAGGATTTTGCTGATGATTTTGAACTCTTGAGGATTCTGATGAGCCTTGAAGAGTTTCTTCCAGAAATGCTTCAAATGAGTTAATGTGATGAGAACCGAGAGATTCATCAGCTGACATGTGTGTACCTGTGAACAGAGTATGGTTGCGAGGAATTTGGAGAGGTCATATGCGTTCTCAGATTTGAAGAAAATGGAAAAGTTTGACAGTTTGAGGAATATAACCAGTGATTGAGGATTTGCCTAAGCATACTGTTCTTGGGTTCCAGAGTTGTACAGATCCAAAAATTCGCACAATTGAGGAATCTCGTTATAATCTTAGATGCTTAGTATAGTTCATCAATGATTGTGGTGATAGGTAGTGTTTGAGGAATCAAGTGCGCATCGTATCTTGAGGAGAAACAGATTTCACATAGAGGATGTAAAATTTTAGATCTAACTTGCTGTAAAAATGGGATATATTTACCCTGGAAGGTGCGCACGAAGAACACAGAGAGTTGTGTGTGGAGAGGCTCTTCGTTCGAGTGTCCAATGCACCCTAACTCGGCGACAGAGGACGTCTACGGCGGCGGCGGACGAAGATGGTCCGACTCCGGCTTGGTTCTGGCGACAAAGAAGTCGAGGCAGTGAAGCTCTTCCTCACCGGCGACGAGACTACCAGCGGTGGCGCTAGGGTTCGGTGGAGTGTGCTATGGCAGGAGAGCGGTGAGGCGAAGAAGAGGATGCTGAGGGGGATAAGGACATATTTATAGCCAAAAGTTACTGTTGGCGCGAAAATGTTGGACCAAATAGCCCCTGCCTCTACGTCTCCGCAGGACACGTGTAGCTCCCGTACGATGCGGTGGAGATAGTGGAGATCGTGGTTATCCGATCGTGGGAAGTGGGGGTTCAGTTACTATGTCTTTAAAGAAACAATTTTTGAAGATTTTAGGATTTTCGTTACAAAATCATTAGCTGACAAGGATGTAGTGAGGATTTTGAACAAAGTTTCAAATAGAGCGCATATGAAGAATTGAATAGACTGGATAAGTATAGCATAGAGGGAAAGTAGGGTCCGATCACATTCACTTAGCAGAAACATCAACTTGAAGAAATAGCAATAAGTGAATGCTGTTGATGACTAGAAATCACAGTCTATCTAGTCAAATGAAAGTCATCAAGTGTCTTTGAAGATTTTTGTAATAAATCATCACAATAAAGAACAGCTGTTTTGAAGAAAGACGCATTGTGAGAAAATTGATCATTTGAAGAAAATCAACTTGAGGAATTTCACATTGGGCGGTGGCGTTACCCACCATATAAGAATGTTGATTACAGACGCCGCGTACAATTGTCGTAGGGCCCTGAGAATCAATTTCTTTGTTAATTTCTTCACATTCAGAGTGACATTCTTCATCAGTTGAAGAAAATCGATTCATCATGTGTTGCACATCTAAGTCATCAACTTTGCATAAGTGTTAGGATGTGTGCATGTTTTTACAAAACATTTGAAGATTCTAAGATATTTAGCTCACACCGCAACTTGCAAAACATTTTCTCATCCAAGGGCTTAGTGAAGATATCTGCCAGTTGATCATCAGTCTTCACATGGTCGATGAGGATATTGCCCTTGAGGACATGGTCCCGAAGAAAATGATGACGAATCTGGATGTGCTTGGTCTTCGAGTGTTGTACTGGGTTGTATGCAATCTTGATAGCACTCTCATTGTCACAGTAGAGAGGCACATTCTTCATGTTGATGCCGTAGTCTTTGAGGGTTTGCTTCATCCATAGCAATTGAGCACAGCAAGAACCAGCAGCAATGTACTCAACTTCGGCAGTGGAGAGTGATACGCAGTTCTGCTTCTTTGAGGACCAGCAAACTAGTGATCTTCCGAGGAAATGGCATGTGCCAGACGTTGACTTGTGATCCACACGGTCACCAGCATAGTCAGAATCAGAATACCCTACCACATGAAGATTTGAGCCCTTGGGATACCATAATCCTAGTGTTGGTGTGTGAGCTAAGTATCGAAGAATATGTTTCACAGCCTTATGGTGTGATTCCTTCGGTTTTGCTTGAAAACGTGCACACATGCAAACACTAAGCATTATATCTCGCCTAGATGCACATAGATACAATAAAGAGCCAATCATAGAACGATATACCTGCTGATCAAAATCTTTACCATTTTCATCAGTGCCGAGGTGGCCGTTGGTAGGCATTGGAGTCTTGGCACCTTTGCATTCGTGCATGTCGAATTTCCTCAGAACATCCTTGAGGTATTTCTCCTGTGATATGAAGATTACATTGCTTTGTTGACGAATCTGAAGACCTAAGAAGAATTTCAGCTCCCCCATCATGGACATCTGATATTCTTCACTCATCATGTAGGCAAATTCATCACTGTATCTTTTGTCAGTACAGCCAAATATGATATCATCGACATATATTTGACATACAAACAGCTCATTATCATAGGATTTTGTGAAAAGAGTTGGATCGAGTGAACCAGGTTTGAAGCCTTTCTTCATGAGTAATTCCTTCAATGTATCATACCATGCCCGAGGGGGTTGCTTGAGGCCATACGGAGCCTTTTTGAGTCTGAAGACTTTGTCTGGATTCTTTGGATCCTCAAAACCTGGAGGCTGAGCAACATATACTTCTTCCTCAAGCTTACCATTGAGGAATGCACTTTTCACATCCATTTGATATAAGGTGATGTTATGATGATTAGCATAAGCAAGTAATATACGAATAGCTTCAAGTCTAGCAACACATGCAAAATTTTCATCGAAATCTATTCCTTCAACCTGGGTGTAGCCTTGGGCTACAAGTCGTGCCTTGTTCCTCACCACTTGACCGTCCTCATCTTGCTTGTTTTGGAAAATCCACTTGGTGCCGATGATGTTGTGCTTGCGAGGATCTGGTCGTTTGACAAGCTCCCATACGTCATTCAGCTTGAATTGAAGAAGTTCGTCTTGCATAGCTTGGATCCACTCCGGTTCCAGAAAAGCCTCGGCAAATTTTGAGGGTTCTGTGATGGATACAAAGGAAAAGTGCCCACAAAAGTTAACTAAGTGTGAAGCTTTTGAGCGAGTGAGAGGACCTGGCGCGTTGATGTCGTTGAGGATTTTGTCAAGTTCTACTTCGTTTGGAATCCTTGGATGAGCTGGTTGAGGATTTTTGTCTGGGCTGAGGAAGTGGTGCTGGTGCAATTTCCTCAAGAGCATCTTCTTGGTTTTTATCAGCGATGGGGATCGTTTCTTCACCAATTTCCTCAGTGGGGACAATGTCTTCAGTAGGCTTAAGATTTATTGCTTCCTCGGGAGGCAACTTATCTGGATCAGAAGGCAATTGCTCTCTTTGCGAGCCATTAGTTTCATCGAACCGCACATCTACAGTCTCAACAACTTTGTTGTGATAGTTGTTGAAGACTCTGTAAGTGTGCGAGTCCTTTCCATAACCGAGCATAAAACCTTCATGTGCCTTAGGTGCAAATTTTGAGCTATGGTGAGGATCTCTAATCTAGCATTTTGCACCAAAGACTTTGAAATAACTTACATTGGGTTTCTTGTCAGTGAGGAGTTCATATGAGGTTTTCTTGAGGAATTTGTGAAGATATACCCTGTTGATGATATGACATGCAGTGTTGATTGCTTTAGGCCAAAAGCGACGAGGAGTCTGATATTCTTCAAGCATAGTTCTAGCCATTTCAACCAGAGTCCTGTTCTTCCTTTCGACGACACCATTCTGCTGAGGAGTATAAGGAGCAGACAATTCGTGAGTAATACCAAGTTCATCAAGATAATCATCAAGACCAGTGTTTTTGAACTCGGTTCCATTATCACTCCTGATATGTTTGATCTTGATGCCAAAGTTCGTCGAGGCCCTTGAAGAAAATCGTTTGAAGATTTCCTGCACTTCAGTTTTATACACTATGATATGCACCCAAGTATATCTGGAATAATCATCAACTATGACAAAGCCATATAAAGATGCTGCATTGGTTAGTGTGGCATAGTGAGTAGGTCCAAATAAATCCATATGAAGCAATTCGAATGGACGTGTAGTGGTCATGATGGTTTTAGAGGGATGCTTGGATCTGGTCATTTTCCCAGATTCACAAGCACCGCCGAGATGATCCTTGAGGAATTTTACTGATTCGATGCCGATGACATGCTTCTTCTTCGCAAGCGTGTGCAAATTCCTCATGCCTGCATGACCTAGTCTTCGGTGCCACAGCCATCCTTCTGAGGTTTTTGCTAGTAAGCAAGTGGCTGGTTGAGGACCTATAGAAATATCAACAATGTACAAATCCCCTCTTCTTACACCTTCGAAGACTTTGGATCTGTCAGATTCCATGATGACTACACATCTATATCTACCAAAGATGACAATCATATCAAGATCACAAAGCATCAAGACTGACATGAGGTTAAAACCAAGGGATTCAACAAGCATCACTTTGTCCATGTGCCTATCCTTGGAAATAGCCACTTTGCCAAGTCCCAATACCTTGCTTTTACCTTTGTCAGCATATGTGATTTGCTTCAGAGGTGATGGAGTTAGTGGCATATTCACCAGTAAGCTTTTATCACCAGTCATGTGATGTGTGCAGCCACTATCAAGAACCCACTCAGTATTCTTGGGTTTGTCATCCTGCAGATGAATTAGTACAGCTTACCATCTCATATGCTTCATATTTGAAGGATATGATACTAATTTCATCAGATCAGTAATTTCATCATAACATAAATGTAAGGACGTGTGAAATATTTCTATTTCATCAATCATTAACTTGCGTCCTATCAAGCATTTCTTCAGGTCTCCAGCAAATTCTTGAGATGATGATTTTCATCTGGAGACCTGACCTGCAGAAGTGATTAGTTTGATTTCTTCACCACCCACATCTGAAGGGGTGGCAAAGCTTCATCATCCTGCGAGCACCATATGAGAAAGGTGGCATTGAAGCTAATGCACTTCTCTTAATAGTAGGGGGATTAAGGTACTCATATGAATATGCAGATAACTAGTTTGAGGATTTATGAACATAATGATTTGAGGAGTAACGCTCATATTCATATTCCTTGTAGTTTCCCTGCATGTTATACGCATAAGCACGGGTACGAGCATAGTTTTGACCAGTTGAGGATTTTGATCCTCTTCAAGACTTTGGTCCTCCTGAGGAATTTGATCTGGGGTTCAGATTCTTCAGTGGTCGTGTCATAAGGACATTCACCTGAAGATTTTCAAGACAGCTTTTGGGAACCCAGATTTTCCTCAGAGGAGGGCCATTCCTGCAGTTAGTTCCAACATATCGAGCAAATACTTCACCAAATTGATTTTTGAACAGTTTATAGTTGGAATCAAATGACTCATCCGAGGAATAGGATAATTCACATGAAAAGCCAGTTAGATTAGATGGATCAAAAGGAGGCCCAGTAGCAGCAACCCATGAGGTTTTGGGATACTGCTCAGGTTTCCAATAAGATCCATCAGCATTTAATTTCCTCTCAAAGGAAATTCCTTTTTTCCTCGGGTTCCTGTTCAAGATCTGCTTTTTGAGCACATCACAAAGGGTTTGATGTCCTTTGAGGCTTTTGTACATGCCTGTCACGTACAATTCCTTCAACCCTGCATTTTCATCAGTAACATTTGTGTTCTCCTCAAGTGAGGAAATAGACACAACAGGTGCAGTTGAAGAATTTGTAGCAATGGTAGCATTTGATGATTCTGGTGAGGAATTAGCAGTTTCGCGTTCAACGCATTTAAGACATGGAGGAATAAATTCAACTTGACTAGCGCTGATCTGTTGAGCTAGTAATGAATCATTTTCCATACGAAGATCATCATGAGACATCCTCAGCTTCTCAAGATCAAGCTTCCTTTGAAGAAATTCATAGGAAAGCTTCTCATGATCAGTGAGGAGTGTATCATAACGATCCTGAAGATTATCAAATATAGACTGAAGACTTTTTATGTCATCAGTGAGGATTTGGGTAAGGTTCATTTCGTCATTCAATAGATCATCACTTTTGTCTAGCAGTTTCTGAAGCTTTTCCAGAGCAGTTTGTTGTTTAGTGGCAATGATAGCAAGTTTACTGTAACTGGGTTTCTTATAATCATTAGATTCACAGTCACTTGAATCAGAGGAGGAGGCATTATTTGGTACCTTCGAACCCTTTGCCATGAAGCAATAGGTTGGAGAGAAGTCATCAGCATAGTCATCAGTATGGATGGTGCAATCATTTTCTTCAAGATTGAAGATTGACTTGCTGACAAAAGTGGTTGCCAGTGCAAGACTAGCCTGTCCGGATTCTGAGTCTTCATCAGAACCCTCTTCTTCATCACATTCCTCTGATTCTTCCTCGGAGTCCATTTCCTTGCCAATAAGTGCCCGAGCCTTTCTGAAACTACTCTTCTTGTGCGATGAGGGCTTTGAAGATGAGGATTTTGAAGATTTCTTCTTATTCTTCGAGTCATCAGAACTGTCATCCTTGTATTTCTTCTTCTTTGATTCCTTTCCCCAACGAGGACAATCAGCAATGTAATGACCTGATTTCTTGCACTTGTGACAAGTTCGTTTCTTGTAGTCCTTAGATGAAGATTCTGATTTCCTCATGTCTCTTCTTGAAGATTTACCGAACTGGCCACGTCGTGTAAATCTCTGGAATTTCCTCACGAGCATTGCAAGCTCCTGTCCAAATTCTTCAGGGTCACAAATGTTGTCATCTGTGTCTTCGTCTTCAGATGAGGAAATTTCTCTAGCCTTCAGTGCACGTGGTCTGGAATAGCTTGGTCCATATAGATCTCTCTTTTCTTCTAGCTGTAATTCATGAGTATTTAGCCTTTCTAGTATATCATCTGGATCAAGCATCTTGTAATCTGGTCTTTCTTGAATCATCAGAACTAAAGTATCAAATGAAGAATCCAGAGATCTCAGCAGTTTCTTCACAACTTCGTGATCAGTGATGTCTCGAACTCCCAGTGCTTGCAGTTCATTTGATATGTCAGTGAGGCGATCAAAGGTGTCTTGGCAGCTTTCATTGTCATGTCTCTTGAAGCGATTGAAGCGATTGCAAAGAATATCAACACGAGAGTCACGCCGGGTTGATACTCCTTCATTTACCTTGCACAGTCTCTCCCAGATCAGTGTTGCAGAGCCCAAAGCACTTACTCTTCCAAACTGGCCTGGGCTCAGATGGCCACATATGATGTTCTTCGCTTGAGAATCGAGTTGCTTGAATTTCTTCACATCGGCAGCAGTGACACTGGCAGAGATAATGGGGACACCATTTTCCGCAATATACCAGAGATCATTATCAATAGCTTGTAAATGCATTTGCATTTTGTTCTTCCAGAAGGGAAAGTTCTTTCCTTCGTAGGTAGGACATGTTGCAGTCACCTTAAACATGCCTGCAGTCGACATAACTAAAACTCCAGGTGGTTAAACCAAAATCACACAGAACAAGGGAGTACCTTGCTCTGATACCAATTGAAAGTGCGTTATATCGACTAGACGGGGGTGAATAGGAGATTTTTAGAATTTCATCACTGAGGAAATTCCTTTTGAGGAAATTCCTCACTGATGACTAACTTACAGCGGAAACAGTAAAGGATCAGACGTGCAAACGTTCACAACAGCAGTATTTCAGAGTGAAGATTGTGAAAACAGATTGCACAGTAAGCAGGCACGCAGAATACAGATGATGATTAACTATAGTGAAGAATTTGGGGTTGAGGAAATTCAGAGAAAGTCTTCAGCAAATTCTTCAAACAGTCACAGTGAAAGTCATCAACACACAATACAAGGAAATTAAAGAGTTGAGGAATTAGAACCCGTTTCTCAGTGAAGACAGTTGTTGATGACCCAGTTCCAACTGCTGTGACAGTTGTACATCTGGTTTGGAGCGGCTTGGTATTGAAACCAAAGGACACCCAGTCCCGGGACACACAGTCCCTACCGTATTCTCCTTGAGCTAAGGACACACAGTCCTCTCCCAACACTCGTGGTAAGTCTTCAGGGCAGACTTCCAAACCCTCACAAACTTGGTCACCCGGCGATCCACAATTGACTGCTGGATTGCTCTAGACCATGACGCCTAACCGTCTGGAGGATGCACAGTCCTCAAAGGTAAAAGGCTTCAGTCCCACACAGGAACAACTTCTTCAGTGATGCTCAATCACTAGGTTTGGTTTGTGGTTTCGGTGTATGGGGTATTTCCTCACTGATGAATTACTCTCGAAGGCTCTGAGGAATTTGGGTTGCTCTTATGGCAAGTGTCAGTTTCTAACGGAGCAGCCAACCAGCTAGTGGTTGTGGGGGGTGGCTATTTATAGCCTGGGAGCATCCCGACATGATTTGACACTAATGCCCTTAAATAATATGACCGTTGGAGTGGATAAGACCAATGACTTGGCGTGGTTATGAAAACGGTCGGAACCCTCAATTGTGAGAGTCCTCATGTCACTCATATTCCTCACTTGAGGCTTTTGGTAGTATTAGGCTTGGGTTGAGCATCATGAGGAAATTCATTCCATAGTGTAACTTCGACCCCCTTTAACAGTACGGTGTTCCTATTACTCAAATGCGAAGAAAGTAAAACAGAAAGTGTAGATCTTCATGCTTCAAATTCTTCAAAATGATTTTCTTGAGGAACCACCGGACATCTCAATATCAGTATCTTCATGAGGAATATCAATTTCATCGCAGATTCCTCGCGATTCATTTCTTCAGCTTCAGACCAATTTCTTCAACTGAAGACATATATTTTTAGGGGTCGATATTCTTCAAATATCTCAAACTCCTTAATGACTTATAGATCCTGTGTACACTCACAAACACATTATATACTTAACCTATAAGTCTTCAAACCACCAAAATCACTAAGGGGCACTAGATGCACTTACAGGCTCGGGCATCCTGCTGATCAGATAAGCTTTTCTTCAAATCGACAAGTGTTGATTCAGTCTGGATAAGAGATTCCTGTTGAAGCATATAATCAATGGGCAAGTCTCAGAACTATTGCAAGCAATATCCCTGACACTTGGGGGCTAATGTATAATTTTTAGACAAAATTATATACCATCAAGACCCGGCTCATCTTTTTACTGATGACCCGGCCCTTGGGGGTTACTGGTCGAAAGTTTTTTAGTTATCAAGACCCGGCTCATCTTTTTACTGATAACCCGGCCCTTGGGGGTTACTGGTCGAAAGTTTTTAAGTTATCAAGACCCGGCTCATCATTTTACTGATGACCCGGCCCTTGGGGGTTACTGGTCGAAAGTTTTTAAGTCATCAAGAACCGGCTCATCTTTTTACTGATGACCCGGCCCTTGGGGGTTAATGGGGATAATATAGTATACAACAAAACTTACCTCATGTTTATTTTTCAGCATCCGAAGCAGGCTTTTCTCCATCTCATAACTCGCCTCCAGGCGACTTGCAAAACCAGAGCAAAGTTCTTTGAATTCCAAGTGTTCATATTCAGAGAGCTTAGCCTTGGAGAGTCCAGACTCAGGAACAGTCTGAGATGACGATGGCACATGCTTTGATAAAACTGCTGTGGCCGGTTTAGAGAAGCTGGTACCAGTGATAATTACCGTGTCCGGGTCTTCTGCTGTTGTCAATGGACTTGGCGGCTTGGGGGCATCCATTGTTTCCTTGGGAGAGTTAGGGAGATCCACTTGATCCTCAGGATTGTCTTGGTCCGGGTTATCTTGGATCGGCTCCGGCTCTTTGATAGGCTCCGAGATTATGATAGGAGTTGACCCGCTGGTTTTCCTTTTCTTCGCATGTGCCCTGAAAGAGGAAAGAGGCGCGTTTAAGGATTGAAAATTTATCACCATCAGATTCAAAGTAAAATTATCAAAGGACTTACCCAGGGACACGGATCATTGGCGGAAGTGTCGACATGACTGAGTCGCCACATGTAGGAGGAGAATTCTGCAAGAGTTGTACGTCGAAGATATAAGCGGGTTACAAATGTGATCCAAAGAAACATGAAGAAGTGTTGTTCAAGGATACCTCATTTGGCCTTTTCTTGTTCTTTGTTGGTAAGCCGGACACCAGATCACCGGAATGACTTCGGGTCTTCCGATTTGAAGTGTATTGTGCTTTCTTCAGAAGAAAATTTGGGTCCAAACAAGCATTTGGATGTGAGAGAGGAACTTTCCCACAAATTCGCCTGGCCGGCTTAGGTGGAGAAGGAGATGAATCGGAAGAAACATAAATTACCTCTACAGAATCCTCCTGGCTTTCGTTGTCTTCATTCTATTCAAGAGATGCAGAGATATAAGTACAAAGTTAACAGTAATGGATGGCGGGTTAAGAGAAGATATGTCTTTACCTCCGAAGGTGCGTCGCCGACTTGAGATTCATCGGCCTCGGATGGTTCGGTCACAGCAGCTTTGCCCTTGCCCTTGGTTTTCTTCTTTGGAGGCGGCCTAGCTTGCTTCATGGCTGGCTTTTTGGGCTTCTTGGACCAAAATTTATCACCTTTCTGAAATGGCATATGTTATAAAAGGCCATAATTCGAATAAAACATAAGGAGTAAATACAAAAGGCGGGTTAAAGTTTCTTACCTTGGGTGCCGGATTAATCTTGCAGAAGGGTTTAAGGCCTATTTGGCCGCATTTTCACGCAGGCTCGCCGGTCAGCTTCTTGATGATGGTGACAATATCATTTTCCGTTAAAGCCGTGCGGAAGTAACATTGAGGATGATCTAGGGTGCCGTCAAATTCGCACATTAACCCGTCCCGACGACTTAAAGGGAGGATGCGCCATTCGACCCAGCAGCGGATCAAGTCAACCCCAGTAAGGCCGTTGTTTGTCAAAGATCTTAACTCGGACAATACTGGGATAAAATATGATTCCTCCTCTTCGGTGAGCTTGTCCGGGAGCTTGAAATTCGTTGGAAGGCGATCTGCCCTATAACCTAGAAGCTTGTTTTCACCTACAGGCGAGGTCTCTTGACAATAGAACCAAGACTCACCCCAGCCTTTGGGGTGGCTTGGCATGGCGAGTGACGGAAATGGGCTATCCCTGCGGCGCTGAACATTTACACCGCCGAGCTCTAAGCTAGGGCCGTTATGAAATTCCGTTTGGCGACTTAAGTGGAAGAAATACCAGAATAAGGGAACTAAGGGCTCCATCCGCAGGTAAGCCTCACAAAACACCTGGAACTGGCATAGGTTGCTTATTGAATTGGGCCCTAGATCCTGGAGGCGGACATTCATGAAAGCCATGGCGTCTCTAAGGAACTTCGATCCAGGCGGTTTAAAACCCCGTTCAAGGTGTTCAACGAAAACAACTATCTCCCCTTCTTTGGGATTGGGGATTTCCTGTCCGAACCCGGTGCGCCAACCGATAACATCCTGAGGGTCCAAATTTCCCGTTTTCACATGATCCTCTAGTATGGCATCATTGACCTTGGTAGGGAGCCAGTCACTTTTGAAGACGGTGCCCATGCTACAAAGGAATAAAGTATGGGTGAATTGACACGCCAGAACACCTATTGTACGAGGCGAAACATTTTCATTTGACTCACCAAGTAATTTGTTCGCGAGCTAAGAAAAAATCTTGACCCGCCAAATGAAGGCCCGGGTCAGGTTGCTATGGCGACTTACGAAGTTTGGCTACTTAAAAAGAGTTGTGTCTCAAGGCGTCAGAGGCATTTATCCCAAAATGGTGAAGTATGAAGACTACAAACAGTTTTCACATAACAAGCGGTAGATTATGGATCTACTGGACAGCTGAAAATAAATGCGGAAAATGACCGGATACGGCAACCTACAACCAAGATGGGATAATACTGTTGGTTTGGTGAAATACTATTCTAAGTGTGCAAATCGAGGGCGGGCAAATAAAGGTATTAGAGACATTGGTTTTTTCGTCGTCATCAATATCAACTAATCAAGGACAAGTAACAACTATTCAGGAAAGCATCAAAAACATGGCAGTGATGAACTTCGAAAATGAATGGGGATCTGCTCTTGATTAAACGAAGACCTAACCTGGTAGGTTCGGCCGAAGATGGTCGACGGCGACGAAGGCTTCTGGAGGGGCGCGAAAACCTCGGACGGGCACGGAAATCTTCGGTGGCGACGAAGTGCTTGGCAGCAACGAGGTGGTCGACGACGATGAGATGGTCGATGACGGCGAGCAGCTCGGCCGCGGTGAAGTGCTTGACGGCGACAAGATCCTTGGGTGGCGCCAAAGCTTTCGGGCGACAACAAGAACTGCGGTCGGTGGCAGAGCTCTCGGAAGGCAATAAAGGTTTTCACTGTGATAATGGGGAGAAGGGTGACAAGACTGGTGGGTGGAATGCGCCAGACCTGTCCCCCCCCACCTATTTAACAAAGCAGGCGCTGGAATCGAGGCGCCAGGAGCGGGAACCGTCAAAGGATAAAAGATTCGCCATGATGGCACTCCGAAAATTTTGGGATAGCGATACCAAAGGATCCGTTGGGATTACGTCACTATCTTTTTCGGAATTCAAGGGATAAGAAGATACCAGCGAGAAATGGTTTGGCGATTTAAGTTTTTCCGCAGCAGATGGCGGGTTAAGTTCATGGCATATGGAGGAGGATGAAAAATGAATCGCCCTTAACTGAGCATGAATATTGGCGTGAAGAGAATTCAAGTCAATCCGGGGCCTAATGTTGGGGATATTACCTATTGATAACCCGCCCTAGTTGGGCCGGGTCACCAAATCAGGCGATTCATTTAAGCGTGGTTCGGGCCTTGGCCTGGCAAGATCGAAGGTTGTATGGCGGTTTACAACTTCCGGAAGGTCTCCAAGCTTTGGAAGATGGCGACTTAGAGATCGTAAAAGTCACGGTTTGTAGAAAGGAAAGTACCCTTGTAAACCCTAGGGACTCGACCTATATATAAAGGCGAGTCCCAGGGAAGGAGAGCGCAGGTTAGAAATCATCGATTGCTAGGTCTGGCGAGTTACGCCCTCCTTGTAATCGAAACTCCATCAATACAACTCAAAGCAGGACGTAGGCCTTTACCTCCTCACGAGGGGCCGAACCTGGGTAAATCGCCGTCTCTCTCCCGTTCAACCCCTTTGAGTCGCCACCAAAGTGCGATGGCTCTAGTACTAAGTCCTTTCACGAGGACATCTGTCGTGACAAAACCACGACACCCGTGATCTTGTTACTCTTGGAGGTTGGAGACTCCTAGGCGGCAGGAGTTCTTCGGAGAGGAATCAAACCATTGTGATTTCCCCGAGAAAGTTTGTGAGGGTTTGGAGGCGACCTCAAAGGCTTACCACTAGTGGTTGAGAAACGCCTTCGTGGTGTTGTCTCAAGGAGAGAATAAGGTGAGCCTTCATGGCATAGGCGTGCCTTCGTGGTAACACCCACCTCTCTAAACGGTGACGTAGCTTCCGTCCAAGGAAGTGAACATCGACATATATCCTTGTCTCTCGGAGTTGCGGTTATCCCTAACCCTAGCTTCCTACTTGTTACTTGTCATTATTTACTTACTTGTGATTTATCATATTCTACTTATTGTCGTGCTTGTTCTCATATAGTCTAACCTTCACCCTTGCAATTGTTAGGCCCATTTTCATATTCCGCATTATTGCCTAAAATTGCTAAGTAACCGTTAAAATTTGTAACGGTACCTATACACCCCCCCCCTCTAGGTCCATCTCGATCCCTTTCAGGCAGAAAGCTCTTCGGAATGGCCCTAGCGGACAAGGAATCCTCCTCTCTCCCAACGTGGTCCGACCGTGCAATCCGCGTCGGCGGACGTATGGACGGGGTGCGGGGTTCCGGCCTGGGCGGGGAGGGGGAGGGGGACAACTGCTCATCCATGTCTGCACCTCCCTACGACACCGCCACCACTTCCCCCTCTCGCTGTCGACGTCGCCGCATCTTCTAGGCGATCTTCTCAGTCTTGCACGATGAAGTCGAGGATTTGACGAAATTGTGATGGGGGCGGGTTGCGGGCGTGTGATACGTCCCTAACGTATCTATAATTTCTGCTTGTTACATGATCTTTTGGGTGACATTGTTATATGTTTTGCAACACTTTTATATCATTTTTCACATATTTGGACTAACCTACTAACTTAGTGCACCCAGTGCCAGTTTCTGTCTGCTGATGTCTTTTTTGCAGGCGCTTTTACCTAATTTTCCGAAGCCCCAAAAATTCCAGAGAAAATATATATAAATCAGCGTGACGGGAGCTCCAAAATCACCGAAGGGGGCCAAAGGGGGGCCAAGGCCTGCCCAGGCAGCCAGCCCACGCGGCCTGGCCCCTGGTCGCGCCACCAGGCCGCCTGGGTGGGGCCCACCTCCTCCGGGGCCCTCCTTTCTCCTATATTTACCTTCTCGAGAGGAAACCCTTCCATCAGATCAAGAATCGTGAATTTCTCCACCGTTCCGCCGCCGCAGCGCTTTCGAGATCGGGAGCGCGAGAAGACCTCTTCCCGGCACACTGCCGGAGGGAGGATTGATCTCCGGGAGCTTCTCCATCACCATGGACGCTTCCCGGACGTGCCGTGAGTAGTCCTCCTTGGACCATGAGTCCATGACCAGTAGCTATGTGATGTCTTCTCTCCAATATTGTGCTTCAACGGTTAGTCCTTGTGAGCTGCCCTACATGATCAAGGCATATATGTAATCCTCTTGCTATTGCTATGTTCAGCTTGATGGGATCCGATGGATTATGAGATTATGTTCAGATTATTGTGAGTTATATATTTGGTTATCCTTTTATATTATGTTCTTAGTGAGTCATGCATGTTCTCCGTTACCTTTTATTACTTTGGTCGAGTAGTAGATTGTAACTCCAAGAGGGAGCTTTATGTATGATTGTGGGTTCATGCCCCTCGATGTCTAGCTTGAGTGACAGAAACATGAGACTAGGGTATGTGCTGTTGCCACCAAGGCGAAAAGAATGATGTTTGTGACCGCGGTTGCCAGTATTGTTTACCTTACGCATAGTTCGTTAATGCAATTGTCCATTGCTTTGAGTTTACACTTTGGGTGGGACTCGCAACTTAATACCGGCGAGATGTTCTGGATAGATATCTTTAGGTGGATTATTAGTAAGTAGATGCTGATGAATAAACGGTCTACTTGTCTTGGCGTATTGCCTATTACTTTGGGCCTTAGAATAAGCAAGGAGCATGATTAGCATTCGATACGTTTATAATTCTACCAATTGCCTATCTGTAATTTGTTTATCTCGCATAGTTGTTTACCGTCTTTTGGGAGAGAGAAATAACTAGTGAACATCATGCGACTTTGATCCTTATTTCCGTCATTGCTTACACCTCCATCATTTACTGCTTTATTTACTTTCCCGCTGCTATCACCACTACTATTCCCGCTTGTGTTTTGATCCTTTGCAAACTACAAGGCCGGAGAGATTGACAACCTCTCTGTATTCGTTGGTAGTAAAGATATTCGTTGTGTGTGCAGGTCCACGTCCTCTAGAAGCGTCAGAGTAGAGGGCACCTACTTGTTGAACCTCGGAGTTCTCCTGGTTCGATAAACCTTATAGTCCCTGTGTGAGGGAAACTTGTTGCTGACTACATCTCAACCTTGCACTTGGGGTAACCAACAAGGGGGCGAGAAGTATATACATTCTCTCGTCATCAGCGTGTGCAGCGCCCCCTATACGTCCCGTATTTGGGATATATATGAGGTGTATCGGTCAACCTCGATGTTTGAGGCCCGTTTAAGGAGCCCGTCTAGATTGATTTTTTTTGTGACCGGTCAATGATCGGGTCATGTGTCCACACATTTGAGGCGGGTTTGAAATGCCTGACGGTAGATGCTCTAATCTCGACCTAATAATAAAGGAAGGAGTACTTCCGGTCGTCCATCGTGGACTTTGCCCTTGTAGTTCGCATGAATAACCGCCATATGCTGCCATCGATAATTGGCAAAAAAGACTTATTTTTCTTTCTTTATAACTCGGCCCCTTTTGATTCAACATGTAGCGATCCCTCAATCAATCCGCTCCCACCGTGGAGACCGGGGTTCGATCCCTCACTCTCCCATTTTTTCTTTCCTTTTTTCGATTTGTACAGTTGGGCATAGAATAGGCGGCACTGTCTCGCCGGGTGCCCGACTGGGCCAGCCCAGCGCGGCCTTCATCACTTATTTTGTCTATTTTTCTATACTTGCTTTATTTTTTGGCTTTATTTACATATAATCTGAATATTTTAATTATAAAAATCATCTATATGCAAACTTTGATAATAAATATTAATCATCCATTGAAGAGGTGTCGAACTTGAATAGAAAAAAGTATCTGTTATATACAAAAAATGTACAATATATATGGAAATATAATATATTTTTTCTTTCTTTTTTGAAAAATGTTGATCATGCATTTATTTCATTTAAATATGCATAGAAAAATGTTTCCGATGTATAATAAAAGTGTATACAAAAATATACAATGTGCGTGAAACAAAGTAGACACAAAAAAATATAAGTTTTCAAAAATGTTAATTATGTATTTGGAGAATGTCAAACGTGTATATACAAAATGTTCCTGGTGTATGCAAAAAATATAGAATATGTATAAAAAAAGTAGACATCAAAACTAAATATGCTTTGAAAAATATTAACCATGAAATTGGAAAATATTAAACATGTATATAGAAAATATTTCTAATATATAACAAATGTACAATGTTGCTGATACAAGCTTCATGCAAACCAATGGCTTAACTATAATTTTTATATTGTTTTAAATTGTTTTCATAATGATGTTTGTAAGAACTAACATGATAGTTCATCACACCGTAGCACATTTGGTATGCATGCCCTTACAATTGATTATTTTCGATCAAGCTGTCTAATATGTTTTCAAACAAATTAAGAATTCACTTGTATTACAAATGTAAACACATATATCAATAAGACAAAATTAATGCTCTTATGCATATGCAATTATTAATAAATAAAACGTACTTTGTTATTTTCATCATAATACAAATATGGACATCACCGAGGTGGAATGACAACAAATGCGTAAAGAGATTCTTATGACTAAGTAAATATATTTATCTAATAAATTAGAAACATCTTAAGTACACTTAAAAAATCATTACATCTCTATGTTTTTGCGCAACACCAGTTATCGCGTTGTTTTTCATGTGGCATTGCGTAAGATTTCAAGAAATTTACCGATGCCTTGAGAATGTGTATGTGAAGTAAAAAAAAATCAGTTGCAACGCACGGACTTGCTTGGTAGGAAGTCCTTTTCCGCAAAAACAACAAGAAACCATCGTATGGTCAGCCGTTCACGTTGGTGAATGAAATCTTCGAAGAAGGAAGGCAAAACCAACAACAACATATAGGCCTAACGACCCCCTCCGACCTATCGTACAATACGTTCGCCGACACGGTCATTGTCACGTTACGCTCGAGGCCCACCCACGCGCGAGCACCGAATGCATCTCGTGGTACACGTGCCAGGTCCAACTCTCGCGATTTCTTCCAGCTAAGCTGCACGCGTCGCACGGACCCGCGACGATCATGATCATGATCCTGAAATCTGGATCTGCAACCGGAGACGTACGATCGATGCCACTGTTGGATGAGGGACACTCTATGTCTCTATCTCTGCCACGCCAGACTGATCGCCGACCATATATGCATGCACGTGCTAGTCCGAGTTACCATCCGAATTCGTACCGGGACATTCCGTATTACGGCCGGCCGCGGCCCGGTCACGAGCTAGGTGCCGGCGCGCGGAACACGTGGTCGGGACCGCAGGGCCGCGACGAAGGAGCCCATGGCTCATGGCCCATGGGAGCTACTAGTACGTGCGAACACACCACACGTTCGTAAGTCGTCGTCGTATCGTAACGCGTCGTCTGATGGAGAGCTGGGTGGTGCAGGTACTCCACTACTCATGCAAATATGCAATGCACGTCGTCGTTGCTGGGAAGCGTCAGGGCGTGCACGTCGCATGTACGTCCACGTGTGCAAACCAACCTATAATTGAATGGTTTAAGGGATAATGGTATCTTCAGTCTATCAAAGTTTAAATCATGTTACTTGTATTATTTCTGAATTTATTTTAAAACTTCAGAATAAGAGGCTGCACATGATATGACAACGATGGATGCATTATTTATGTATTTATTTTATTATTTGAATTTATTTTAAAATAGATAGATCTCAGAATAAGAGGCTGCACATGTTATGGCAACGATGGGTCGTTATCAACAGAGTAAGGTTTGTTGGTTAGCAAAATGCCCCCCCCCCCACACACACACACAAGGAGATTACCATTGTCATGTCAAATGATTATACTCTCATTGTTGATTAAATGAAATAAAATGCTTTCTCCCTGTAAATAAAACTTCATTTTTGTTTGTTGTTTTCGCTTCTAAGAGCATATACAGCCGGCACTTGCAAATCTAGCCCCTGAAACGTAACGCGCCCGATCGTCTCCGTTTCGAGACCCTATTTTTTCATCTGTGCAGTCATATTTTCTATATTTTTCCTCATATAATATGTTCGTTCACTTGCACGTGATTGGTGGAGAAAAAGATAGAGAGAAAGAAAAGAATAAATAAAGAAACATAAAAGGTGGTTCGGGAAGGGGTCGCATCCTACGTGGCGAACTGACCGGTCGTGTCCGAACGCATACGTGAGCCCTCATATCGTCCAAATATTTGAGTTGGATATAAGGGGTGTCGGTCAGTCAAAAAATTTAAGATGAGGATGAGGGATCCGGTTGGATCGATTTTTTATGACCGGTCAGTAACCGGGCGGGTTGCCAAGACGTTTGAGACGGATTTAAAGGGTCCAGCTGTAGATGCTCTAAGTGCACACGTGGTAAAAACAACATCCACATCAATCGGCCAGTTCAAAAACTCAAGTTTCAAAAATGCATAAAAAAAATCCGGCCATGTACGTAAGTATTGATGTAAAAAATGAGCTCATTTGGACAGTACGTTTGAGAGGTATTGCCATTTTTAGTTGGATTGTTTAAATGTCTTGGATAAAATTCAACGTTTTCCAAAAAGAAGTAGTACAAAACACTTTATAATAAATCATATATATCCGTGTGCATGTGCGTGCACGTGCGTGCGTGCGTGTCCAATACAAATGTGAGAAAATTCCAACTCATTTGGACCACATGTATGTTTGGCGATATTGATAGTTTTAATAGCTCATCCAATTTTTTGGCTCAAAAGACATGATTTCAAAACAAAAAAAGAAACCAAACTAGGAAATCATACATGTACTCCGTACTGGTTTGGAAAAAAATCATCTCATTGTCACTTTTAGCTGTCTGGTTTGATGTGGATGGTGTTTATTTCTTACATGTGCTCTTACAAACGGGACCCACCCATCATGGTGCATGTCATCTAAGACAGAAAAAGGAGTTAGAGATAGCTAACATATTACACTAATAGATGGAGTTTTGTCCAATAACTCACAGAGTAGTTTTATGTACAAACTGACCCCAACAGTTGGTTGTTTCTGCAATTTCTTCAATACAACTAGGCAATGCAAATAATTTAGGTCTAACAAATGCCCTTTTGTTTGCCAAAATCCATCTCTAGACACGAGCTCATTTGCTTCTGAGGTAAGGTAAATTCAAAAATAAAACCTAGAAAATTTTGTAAATATCTGATTTATATTTATTTATTTTGGTTGGAAGATGTTCGAGTGTGTGATGTCCCGGCAAAATTTCATCATGTTTGAACATCCGAGGAGCTCGTGACAAAAAAGGGAAAATTGATCTAAATAGTAACCTTAAACACAGAGCCAAATTTTGTCTTTTTTATCGCATGCTCCTCGAGTGTCCAAACTCTACCAAATTTTGCACGAGCATCACACACGAGCTTCGTTCTAGCATTTCTTTTTCTATTTTAGGTGATTTTTTATTTTTGCCCGGGTTCATTTTAGCCCGGGAACAGAAACATCGCTCTCCTTTTTTGCTAGCTTTGCACTATCAACTGAAATCTATATAAGTGAAATGTTTTGATGATAGTAAAAAAAATCTTTATAATTATATTTGTGCCAACAAGGATGTAAAAATAGTTGACTTGTTGTATTGGTGATGAGCTCGAAGTGAGGGAAATGTTATTAACAGAAATATGTCATCTTGCTTAGTGTAATGCTCTAATTTTTCTGTTAATGCTTATGAATGCATGACAAATTGTTGGTTTATGAGTATGATACATCCATTTTGCATCACTATTTTTTATTATTAATTGCTCACAATAAGATATCCTTTTTTTGGAAAGAGGTACATATTGGTGAAATGACATCTCTTCGTGGAAAGACATATCTAGTTTGTAACTTCTCAAATTATGCGACCAGCACAAAATTTAACATTTCAATTTGTTTATACACTTAAGCAATATTTGAACTTTGCAATGCTATGTTTTAAAAATGTAAATTTTATATATAAGCATCCACAATAATCTCACGGAAAACATGTAGTAATACCCACGGCATCGCACATGCCTGCTTCACACTAGTTTTGTACATATATCTATATATAAATTTGTAGGGGCTCTGTGGAGGGTTAAATATTTCAACAAATTTTCTGAAACTTCACAAAAATTTTATGGGTTCAAAATGTTTTTTATACAGGAATTTCAAGTCATTTTCAAACTGATTTCAAAGTAAATTTAAATAATGTCAGTATTCACTGAAACTAAGTGAAATTTGAAATCACAATATCCGAAAAAAACCCGGAATATGCGAAATTTCCGATTTTTCACATGTTTCAGTGAGGCCCGAAATTAGAAACCTTGGCTCCGTGCCCTCTTGACTGAGATTTCGGTAGAGGAGATGAATAGAAGTGTATGGGGGTGTTTGTTTCTCAAGGGACTAGACTTTTTCTAGTCCTAGGGACTAAAGAAAAAAGTTCTTCCAGTAGAGTCTTTTTCTAGTCCCTTAAAAAAAAACTCCTTCCGTTTGATTACATAGGGACTAAAAAAGACATTTTTTAGTCTAGTCCCAGTAAAACAAACAGAGCCTATATCTCACTGTCTTTTGCATCGCCCGGTCCAAGCAGACAGATGACAATTGAGCTGTCAACAGGTAATTAAGCACATGTCTTTCATTTGCATTTCGTACATCGGACTTACGAGGATATATACGGCAAAGGGGTTAGTGTGATGATCGTTCCGCCTTAGGTCAGACAAGGAGAGGTTCCACCGCATTTCTTGGTGCAGTGCACGTATCCGGTCAAAGCACCGTATATACGATACGCCCAACTTCTCATTACGCAACTGTACCGTAAAGCATCCTCACTCTATGCACCACTGCAGTCGCGTGTGGAAGGACAACCCACTGAAAATATCTTGGCAATAAGCTTGTCAGCACTCGGCATTGTTGCTCCAACAACTCAAATACAGCGCTCAAATTGCATGCACGCAATCGACGCCCAAAGCATGCATACGTAGGAACTATTATCCGAGCTCTGACAGAAGAAACATACGTTTTGATCTTAATCTTGATCAGTCATTCAGATGCTCTAGATTAAACATCAATTTTGATAATTGTGATGTGATCTCCGCAATCACATCTCCGCAATGCAATATGGTGGTATTTCTCGATATTCACTGCTGCAATTTTCGACAATTGTTACCAGAGCTTTTCGTAAACTATTAATGTAAATTTACGTGCGAATAGATCTGGCATAATTTGGTTGGCAGAGGTAAAAAACACAGACCAATCCATGAAAATCAGGGGGACGATGATTGGTTGAGGGAGAAAGGAACGTAAGTTCACGTCAATACCTTCCGTAGATGTAGCAAAGCTCTTGTTACCATATGGCTCCTGATTTTTCACAAATCTACTACGAGCACTGTCGTAGAGAAGAGAATTCCGTAGCGTATAAACTGGTAAGGATTGCTAGGTTCTCTGCACCCCGGTAATGAATTTGATGAGGCATCTAGTGTCATTGTCTCTATGCTTGTAGATTATTCTATTTCGACTACCACATAAGAGAAGTATACACTACAACAATATGAGAGTACATGCAGATGATAAGTGGGATCGACAGTCACCTGGGCCATGGCATGTGTATGCAAAGCTAATATTAAACCATGGTCAAGCCTTCCTCTCAGAGAGTGACTCGAGCGGAAGCCTATCGCAACCTCCACCTCTCCCATCTCCGGTCTTGCTCCCCTCGCCACGGCCGAAGGCTGCATCCAATCAAAAGTTGTGAGGCTGACGGCAGCGGCGGATCCTCATCCTCCCCGTGCGACTGATGGTGGCGGGGGGGGGGGGGATCGGTTCTCGTGTTGTGATCGGAGTTTCATGGTGGCCCTCGATGGCGTGGTTCATTCGACGGAGATGGGCGTCGGGGTGACGGCCCCTGATTTCTTCGGCGACCTCGATTGTTGCTGTGGCAGCGAGGGCGGCACGACGACTGGATTGGGGGCTCGGTGCGGATCAGCTACTCATCTCCGCATGGTCCGGGTGGTGGCAACGGTGCCCACTGAGGTTTTCGGCTTGCTGTAGGGAACCAACGGGTGGTGCGGTCCTTGGCTTCTTTTTGTTCTAAGATGGTGTTCTGCCGGTTGTCGTCCCTCATGGATCTAGCCGTTGACGAGTTTCGTAATGCTCCGCTGGAGATCTTTGTTGGTTGCTTGACGTATGCGGATTGCTGGTTCAGATGGGATCCAGTCGTGTGCGCCCCTATTCCGCTCTGAGTGTGTGACGCGAAGCTTCCGTATCTGTTGAAATTATGGGACACATCGGTGTTTCGATTTCCATGGTAAAGACAATGACGCAAAACGTCATGGTAGTTGAGGTCTAGGGCCTTGCACTGACGGATCGAGTCTTTGTAGCATCGTCATCGACAAGTGGGCCCAGCAACACAGAGGTAGTGCAGAGTCTTAGCTTTTAGGGCAAAAATGCAAGGCCTGGCCTTAATTGGTTGTGTGTGACACTGACCTTGTTGAAGACATTATTTTAAAAGCGTGAATCTTCGCCGACATGAAAACCTAAAATCTATTATTGGGTGATGATGGTGCTTGTGCATTGTTTTCTTTTTTAAGGCGTCCTTTTGGAGAATTTAAATTTTGGATGTTGTCTAGTGGTGGTTCGTGTTGTCGTTACAAAGAATTGATCACTGCAGCGAGATCTTTCTTCTTTTCTTCTTTTTTGTTTGTCTTTTGGATGTGCATTCATAGTTTTTTTTTTTGCCCGCAATGCATTCATAATGTCTTTGCCATATTGGGGGTGTTGCAAAGACTGATACAATTGGTATCCCGCGATATTAATAGGGAGCGCCTGGACCTCAGCTGACTGAAATTTAATTTGGTCTCAGTCAGCTGACGTCAGGGTACGTTTGGAGGTTGGTATAGTTGCGACCAGGTTTTGGTGTGTCGCTTTTTTTTTCTTTATGCATCGTGGGTTGTTGTGGCAACTTGGGCTGATATAGGACTGCTGTGTGGGTACTGCCATGTGTTCGTTTTTTTTTCTTTTTTTGTATACTTTAATATTTGTGACTAAATAGGCCTTTAACTATGTAGGTGTTAGGCTTGGTACGTGATTTAGTGTCAGGCTGAAATATTAGATGCCATTCTTTTTTTTTTTTTGTATTTATATTTCATTAACAAAGATGGCTGTGTATTTGTGTTATTGGACAGAGAGAATGAGAAAAAAGATAAATTAAAACAAATAAAATGAGAATGAAGTACATTTGCCTATGGCATGTACAAATTGTGACTAGTAGAAAAAAATAAACAGGGTCTACACCAATTGTGTGAGTGTCCATTACAATTGTGTATGGGTGTATCACGTGCAACTTGCGCACATACAACTTGTAGGGCGACATAAAAAGATGAAAAATAAAAAATGGACTATAAATATTTGGAATTGCGCACCGACTATAAATACTTGCAATTGCGCACCGACTATAAATAATCGCAGTTGCACACCGACTATGAATACTTGCAATTGCGACTTGACTTTGAATATTTGCAGTTGCGACCCGACTTTGAATACTTGCAGTTGCGGCCCGACTTCAAATACTTGCAATTGCGACCTGACTTTGAGTATTTGCAGTTGTGATTAGACTTTGAATACCTGAAATTGCGACCCAACTTTGAATACTTGCAGTTGCGGCCCGACTTCAAATACATGCAGTTGTCACCCGACTTTGAATACTTGCAGTTGCGACCCGACTTTAAATATTTGCAGTTGCGGCCACATTTTAGATCTTGCAGTTGCGACCCGACTTTAAATATTAATGTCATTAATATAAAAAATAAATCACTAAAAAAATATATATAATGTTAGTAATAAGTTTCATGTACATGCCCAACGTGGCCGTGCGAGCATGTTCTCACGCGCGCAAGCATATGGATAATAATATGAATAAATGAAAACACAAATGAAAATACAAATGAGAGAAATAAATAAATAGGAACACAAAAATAAAATGATAAAAATATTAAAAATTAACCAAATTTCATCTTATTAGAAATCAGTTAGAAGAGTGTCTACATATACTCTCCTGTCAAAAGAACAAAAACAGAAAACAGTGAAAATAAATTAAAAAAAAAAGAACTAAAAGGATAATAGAAAAAATAGAAAAAAATGAAAATAACAAAGGCACAAAGAAAAAAGGATCACCTCTTGCAATTATCTATCCCATGCACCCCACTAACCATGGAAAAAAAAGGAACATGCGAAGCATTGAAAACAAACACGAAACAAGTCCAACAAACAAAGAACCCACAACAGGAATTCTTCCTCATCGTGAGATAGAAAAGCACTATACAAGCACAAATCTTAGCACATTAATCAAACGGCTGTGCTCGTGAGTGATACCAAACTAAATCTCAACTAGCTGTGTTTTAGCAATCCGGATATTAATACACTCGCCTCGTTGAAGAAGAAAAAAAAGCCTCCCTCTCACCAATGGAGAGACGCCACCTGCCGGCACAAGGGAACAACCAAGCGTTCCTCGCTCCTTCTCCCACCTACGCGCCAATCCCAAATCAACGGACCTTCCCCCAGTCGCAGTCCCCGGCACGCCACTGATGGCTTGACCGCGTACTCTTTCCCCGCTCCCCTCTCCCTCTCCCTCTCCCTCGTCCGCGACGGAGCTTTGCTCGCCCCGTACACAACCGCGACGTTTCCCGACCCCTCCACATCCACCACCACCCTCCCTAACCCACCCCCCCTATAACTCCCTAACCCGAGCTGACCGACGAGCCAACCGGCAGTGCCACTTGAGGAACAAACGACGAATCCTATTGAGCTCCCTCCCCACTGCCTGTGCCGCACGCACACGCGACCCCAGACGATCCGCCGCTAGCTCCGGAGAATCTGGTCGCCGCTCGATTTCTTCTCCCGGTTGAGCGAGGCGTGCAAGCTACACCGTGCCCCCTTGCTCGCTCCCCGCCGGTTGGTTAACTAGCCGGCGACCCCGGCTCCAGATCCTGCTTCATAGGCTTCCTTTCTTGGAACCTGGTTCAGCTCCCACTTCTGGTTGCTTCCGAGGTGAAAGCAAAGACAGAGCACAAGAGCCCGAGTGTTAGCAGGGGAGCTAGCTAGCCTAGCAGACATGGCCATCGCCGCTGCCGCTGGCGCCTCCACCATGTCCCTGCTCCCCATCTCGCACCTCAAGCAGCTGCAGCTGCAGCGGCGCGCGCGCCCCGGGCGGGTGCTCGTGCTCGGCCGCCGGAGGCGAAACGTCGTGCCGGTAAGAAGAATCAACCCTGCCACCATCTTATGTACAAACGTAGGTGCACGGTCTGCTGCTGCTGGTTACTCGACCGGCTGACGAACTGGACGCTCTGTGTTTTTGCAGAGGGCGCGGCTGTTTGGTCCGGCCATCTTCGAGGCGTCCAAGCTCAAGGTGCTGTTCGTGGGGGTGGACGAGGAGAAGCACCCGGGGAAGCTGCCCCGGACCTACACGCTCACCCACAGCGACGTGACGGCGCGGCTGACGCTGGCCGTGTCGCACACCATCCACGCCGCGCAGCTGCAGGGCTGGTACAACCGCCTGCAGCGGGACGAGGTGGTAGCCGAGTGGAAGAAGGTGCAGGGCGCCATGTCGCTGCACGTCCACTGCCACATCTCCGGCGGCCACTTCCTGCTCGACCTCATCGCGCCGCTCCGCTACTACATCTTCCGCAAGGAGCTCCCCGTGGTACGTCCCAGAGCACGTCCGGCCATCGCTACGCTGCCACTACGTGTGCACCCGCACATCCACATAAATTGTTCCACGTAGTACTTATTTGCCTAAGACTTGGACCACGAATTTCCTTTAGTTTGAGAGAGTTTTGGACCACGAGTTCGGTGGCCAATTTCTTCATTCTCCACAGCGTGATGAACAAACACCGCCTTTATGTCCGTGTCACCATTATTTGGTTCCCTGTTCTAACCTCTCGTACAGTTACAACATGTGCTAGCTGGGGCCTTCAACTATGTGATCTTTTTTTCTTCTTGAAAAACAACTAGTAGGTGATCTTTTGCTTTGTACTGTAGTAATTAAGGGTTGCAAATGTGTTACTCTCTGCACCAATAATAGTCGTTGGTAGATGGCGTAAACTCAAATTCCAAATTAAAAAGTTCCGTTAGATACCTGTACAAGTTCCATCGTTACCCTCAGAATCAAACAAATCAAGGTTTTTTGTGCTGTCAGTAGATGCTGAAGTATGGTTTGTAACTGGCACAGGTTCTGAAGGCGTTCGTGCACGGCGACGGCAGCCTGTTCAGCCAGCACCCGGAGCTGGAGGAGGCCACGGTGTGGGTCTACTTCCACTCGAACAACCCCAACTTCAACCGCGTCGAGTGCTGGGGCCCGCTCAGCGACGCCGCCGCGCCATACGATGACGAAGCCGCCGTCGACTCCCCAGCCGCCGACGCAGCCATGGCGGCCACGGCGGTGAACACGGCCGCGGACGAGCAGGCGACGCGCGCGGGCCAGTGGCCGCGACGGTGCCCCGGGCAGTGCGACTGCTGCTTCCCGCCGGAGTGCCTCATCCCCTGGCCGCACGAGCACGAGATGGCCGCCGACGCCGGCCAGGCGCCGCCGCAGTGAAGCCGGACACAGATTAGCCGGCCGGTCGAATCGTTCAGCTCGCGAAGGTACATACGTAGACGGATGCAACGCAACGCGACGCAGCCCATGCGGTGGCGGCAAGAGACCGCCATCGCATGCATGCATGCATGCGCCGCGCTATTCTTTAATTGGTACGTAGCTTGGTAATCAATTAGCTCAGCCGTAGTGCATTCTCAGGTTAGTCAGGTATAAATGTAACGCCATGGTTTGTGGTAATCTAGCTAGCTAGCTAGCCAAACCCAGGCTTTGTAAATAAAAATTGAATGCATTATCAGTCGTCGTTGTTGTACGGGCAAAGAAAGGGACTCATTCGGGGTGTACATTTTAAGATCGATGCTGCAACAAGATCCCACTGTTCATCTGTACAGTACGATGTTCGCACTTGCAAGTTGGAAAGTGGACCTGGTTTGTGTACGTAGTGGGATAAACGTGTGTGTAATTGAACCCGAAATTTCAGTCGGTGTCACGATCGGGAGGTGTCCGGACGGCTCTGCTCTGGAGTCGCGTTGCGAGTTTGGCAACTGTTGAACTGAAAGTGTGTGTGTGTGTGTTTGTGTGTTGGTAACGGTAGCTGTCGGGGTTGGCGTGCCGGTCTGGGTAAACTGGGCCGGGAACTTTCTCACGAGTGATCGACTCGAGCTGGCCGATTCAGGATCGCTTGGTTAAGTGGAACGGTGGATGGATGGACGGATGACACGTTCAGGTGGAAGGTAAATTTCGTTTCGGTTTGATTAGTTTGCGTCATGGCTGGGATCTGCAACTTTGTTTGCATCTGTGGTAGTTCATGCGTGCAAGCCTCTGCCACCTAAAGCGTACGGCTCCGCTGCTCAACACGACGTTTCGAATGACGAACGGATAGTATCACTCGTTTTTATCGAGCAATCTCTTCGGTTTTTATCTTCCTATATATAATATCATGTTTTTCGGCGAAGGAAGAGAAAATATATTTTTTTAAGTAAGGAGTTACCCCTGTTTCATTTTATTAAAATGAAGCAGATAATATCCAAACTACAACTCAAACGAACTCCACCAGCTAACAGAACTGAAAGACACCTAGACCACGCACAACACGAGGAAATGTCTGGGAAGCTGGGCTGAAAACGACCAACAGCTAGATAAAAGCACACCCAAGCATTCTTGGGTTTGAACATCAGTAACATCCTGAACTTTTATTATTACAACTAGGGATACTTAGATCTACGCTATCCGCATGAGTTCCCCCTCGGTGCTTGTCCAGCAGCATAACGAATCGTTTCAGTGTGTCCACTTGTGCAGTGTCACAGAGTATCAACCATTGCTGCAAAATCCCTTTTAGCTTGGCAAGGCCACAACCCAGGCCTTTTCACGTGCGTCCCTGAAAACAGAATTCATTTCTCAATCGCAGAGTACTCCATAAGAAGGCAACAATTACCAAATTAAGCACAAGCCTTTTTTTTGTTTAATTTCCATAAGGAAGAGACATAATTAAAACATTGGATTCTACGAATATTAAAACATTCTGATATGACTGAAGAAAACAAATCTTCCTATCATGTGTTTCAAACGGGCCTTAAATTCTTCTCAAGTGTAACGATGAAGCGTAGAACAAGATGGCTGCCAAACTTGTTGGGGGGGGAGAATAACTACGTCAAGCGTGTCATTACCTCGGAGGGCATACACCATCTCATTCTTCTTCGCATAAAACAGAAGTTCTTGCAGGACATCAACAAGATCATAGAGTTGTCCTTTGGACTGGAATATTTAAGTCAGTAGAGGAAAATGTAAAGTAAAATGGGACATTGTATGTTGGCTAAAACCCCTCGGGCGTTCTTGATTTGGAATTTTTTTCTCTCAAGCCCTTAATTAGGTTGATGTGGCCTTGGTTGGAATGAAAGGAGTTCGGGAGGCCCTCGGTTGGGCTATGCTTGCCATGTGATGAGGACGATTGGAATCTTTTCTATGATGTCATCACCATCACCGTCCGCAACGAAAAGAAGTTTTGGCACTCTCCTTGGTTGGGAGGCCATAAGCTGAAGCTCATTTCTTCCACTACAAGGAATATGCTAGTACACGACGCTATTTTTCGTCGCTACATCGTCACGGTTTTTCATTTACGACGATCTCACGTCGAAAAACCAAGCGTCGAAAATGGAGCGTCACAAATTAACAGCAGCGACGTTTTGATCAAAATTGTTGTAGCTTTTACGATGATTCCTCGATTGTTGTAACCTTTACGACGATCCTAAATCGTCGCTGACAATCAAACCCAGTCCTACGTGGCAGTCCTACATGGCAAAATTACGACGAAATCAAAATGTCATGGTTGAAATCAGCCCAACCCATTTCAATTGATCACATGGGCTCGTTTTTTTGGGGGGCTTTTCTTATTGGGCTTCTTTTGGGCCTTGGCCTATTTTCAGCCACTTTAGTTTTTTTTCAATTTTTTTTATCATTCTAATTTGGGCTTCTTTTGGGCCTTGGCCTTTTCATGCCCAAATACATTTGGTCCATTTTCAGTTTTGGCCTTTTTTCATTTTTGAATTCAACAACTTTTTTTTATGTCCTAATAAATCTGAGCCCATACAGATTCGAAGCCCATGCACATAAATCTAAGCCCATGGAACTTTGAAGCCCATACACAGATTCTAAAACATCTTAGCCCACATCACAAAGTCAGGCCACATCACAAAGTATAAAGCACAACCAAAATATGATATTATATAGCCCACATCACAAAGTATGTAGCACAACCACAAATTTTAGCCCACACCAAAAATAGCATAGCACATACAGATCCTAAATCTGAGCCCATACAGATCCTAAATCTGTAGCACAAGAACTGCTACCAAAATATGTAGCACAACCAAAATAAATTTCAGCCCACACCATAGTTATCAAGTGCACAAGAACTGCTACCAAAATCTAATTCTAAAACCAACTAGTTTCCTGTTTTGGCTCCAAGCAACGCCATCAACTGAGCATACTTCGCATCATTTTCTTCCGCCTTCTTGAGCAGCAGCTCACAGGACTTGTCGCGTTCAGCTTGTGCAGCTTCAACTTCTGTTGCCTTCCTCTTCATAGCATCCATCTCTTCACGCATAACTTCACTTCTTTGACGCAACATCTCGAGGTGCTCTTGTAGATCCAACACACGAGCATTGACAGCAGCATTTGACTTGCTGGACTTGTCAGTAGAGTTTGACTGCAGACCAACATTCTTCAAGAATTTGCTTGATGGGCGATGCTTGGTCAGAACTTCCGCAACAACTGAAACAGAAGACTTTCGCTCTCCGCCTTCTTGTACAGGAGCAGTCATCTTCTCTTCCATCTCAGACTGAAAGATAATGAATGCATTGAGAAACAGTTTAATGCAAAATAAGCGCCCAATAATGAGGAAAGCATGTATCGACAATACTTATACATAAACTAAGATAGGAACATAAGCACACATACTTGTTTCATGTTAATAGAACCAGGGAGAGGAAACTACTTATACAGAAATTACATACAGAAACTAATGAAACCAAAAACTACATAAAACCAGAAACTAATGAAATAATGAAACTACATACAGAAACTACTTATACAGAAATTAATGAAGAATAATGCTTCCAGAAACTAAGATAGGAACATGTTTTCCTCAAATCAAGCATGTATCAGCAATACTTGTTTCATGTTAATAGAACCAGGGAGAGGAGCATGTATCAGCACATAAAAAGTGTGGTATTCCATATTCTGATAAGCCGAGCAATCAAGATATTTTAGACTCATCCATATACTGGTTGTTATTTTACTGGTTGTTATTTTAGACTCAGCAAACTACATGTATAAGCATGTATCAGCACATAGGAGGATAATAATACAAAGTCAAACAGGCATTTTACTAGTTGTTACAATAAAATGCTGGACACAAAAGGAGTTGATGCATATACTACTTATAGTGGCTCATCCAGAAACAAATCCATGTTTTTCACTCCTAGAGCATACAACGGTATAGCACATGAGGCCAGAAACAAATCCAAGGAAGATTACTTACTATAGCAACTTGAACATCCTCTGAGAATCCATGTTTGGTGCTGTTGTGTGTCGCCTTAAAAATGTTCAATTGTTAGAGCATATATATCCATATGTGGTTTTGGTAATTGATGGCAATTCCTATGGACTAATGGTTGCCTTAAGTTATATTTATAGGATTTGTCCATAGGCACTTCTTGAAGTCCATCTGTTGGGTTCAAGGAGTTTATATGATGACCAAGATGGTATTCAAGGTATTATCCAAAGAATGGTCATAGAGACACAAGGTTGATCAAGATCTCAGACAAAGAGTAAATCAACATGATCAACACACAAAGCGTACACGATGTACCGAGAGGGATCAAGTGATCCCATGGTATGGTAAGCATTGTCCATTACGTTTTTGTGTACTAAGCCATGGTCTTTGTGAGAGTTCTATGTGGGGGTTAGGTGTGCTTACATGGGCTTGCTTCAAAAGGAAGATCTCATACAACCCATGAAGGATGAAGTCAAGTGGTGATCGTCATCAAGATTGCTGTGTGCAAGTTCAAGTGGATCAGCACGAATATATCATGCTTGATGCTTGCCGTCCATTGTGGTGGCAATGGACTTGTGAAGATATGCCGAAGAGCAGCTCACCCATAGTGTGTATGGGGGAGCAATCAACTAGTCTTCATCAAGCCAGCGCAATCAAGAAAGGTGGTCCATCTTGAGGAAGCCAAGATCATCGTCATCTAGCTCAATAGGACGAGGTGCAAGGTATAAGTTTACCCTTGATAGGTTTTCTATTTTAGGATAGATTGTCGTACTGTCAAGGGGGACGTTCAAGTGAGTAGCTTGATCGTATCGTTCGTTGGGAGCTCAAACCATTTGCATCCTTGCATCATAATTCTTGGTTCATGGTTGGTGTTTCTCTTTGTGAGTTTTAGAGCTTATGTTCATCTTCATGACAAGCTCGAGTTCATCGAAAACGGAGTCCATATGCATCTTCTATGATGTTTTCGATGATGGGAGTTTTTACCGATCTTATTTGAAAAAGGGTTCTCACCATTTTATTATGAGACTTTTCTCACTTGCTTCTAATTGATATTTATATCAAGATTGTGTTAGCCCATGTCGTTAGCCTTCCAACAAACTTGGTTTCGTTGAATTCGAAATACGTATGCGAAAGTTACAGGAGTTTCAGTATCCAGAGGTAGTACCGCCCATGGTGCCACCGGTAGTACCGCTCCTGTAGCGGTAGTACCGCCCCCGGAGAGGTAGTACTGCCCCCGGAGCGGTAATAATTTTTTACAACCGCTCCCTAGCGGTAGTACCGCTCCAGGAGCGGTAGTACCGCTCCTTCGGACCGTTTTTTGCATACTTTTTGGCCCCAGCATGGTTGGTGAACCTACCGAGCGGTAGTACCGATCCATGAGCGGTAGTACCGCTCTGTGCGGGCTGTGAGGCTTAACTGTTGGATTTTTCCCCACCTATAAAAGGGGGTCTTCTTCCCCAATGAACCTTATCTCTTTAGCTCGTGTTCTTCCCCCATTGTTGACCTTCTTCAAGCTTGCTAACTCTCAATCCCTCCAATGGTTCTTGCTAGTTCTTGAGGGAAAAGAGAGAGGAGATCTAGATCCACATTTCCACCAATCACTTTCTCCTCTAAGTGAGAGGAACCCCTTGGTTCTAGATCTTGGAGTGCTTCGTGTTCTTCTTCGTTCTTCCTCTCATTTTCCTCCCTAGCATTAGTTGCTTTGGTGGGATTTGGGAGAGAAGGACTTGGGCACTCCGTGTGCCCTTGCCATTGCATTAGTTGCATCGTTTGAGTTCTCCACGGTGATACGTGGAAGTGAAGTTTGAGAAGCTTATTACCTTTGGTACTTAGTACCCTAGATATTGTTCTTCGTGGATGCTTTGGCGTCCTAGAAGCTTGGTGGTGTCTCGGAGCTGAAGCATTGTGGTGTAAAGCTCCGGGCAAGCGTCGGGGTCTCCAATTAGGTTGTGGAGATTGCCCCGAGCAATTTGTACGGGTATCGGTGACCGCCCCCAAGGTTTTCCATTTGTACGGGTTCGGTGACCACCCTCATGGGTCCCTTAGTGGAATCACGGCATCTTGCATTGTGCAAGAGCGTGAGGAGATTACGGTGGCCTTAGTGGCATCTTGGGGAGCATTGTGCCTCCACACCGCTCCAACGGAGATTAGCATCCGCAAGGGTGTGAACTTCGGGATACATCATCGTCTCTGCGTGCCTCGGTTATCTCTTACCCGAACACTTTACTTATGCACTTTACTTTGTGATAGCCATATTGTTAATTGTCATATATCTTGATATCACTTAATTGTTTATCTTGCTTAGCATAAGTTGTTGGTGCACATAGGTGAGCCTAGTTGTTGTAGGTTTTGTGCTTGACAATTAAACTTTAGTTTTATTCCGCATTTGTTCAAGCCTAAACCGTAATTATTTTAAAGCGCCTATTCACCCCCCCCCCTCTAGGCGACATCCACGTCCTTTCAATTGGTATCAGAGCTAGGTCTCTCTTTATTAGGTTTAACCACCTAGAGAGTAAGGATGTCGACTAGGGGTTTAGGATTCACCGACACTCTTAGTTTCGATGGCACAAATTTTGATGTTTGGGTAATTCGCATGCTTAATCACTTTCGGGTCTTGGACCCGAATTTAGAGCGAATTGTAGATATGGGTTTTTCTCCTCCAAAGGATTCTCAAAATATATCTTTAGAGGATGAGAAAAACTCTTATCTCAATGCTCAAGCTTCTAATGTGCTTTTTGATGCTTTGAGCAATGTAGTTATATTTCAACTCATGCCATTCCGGGATGCTCATGAGTTGTGGACAAAGCTTCAAGATAAATATGGTATGTCCAAGATTTGTGGGAATGATTGTTCTCCCTCCACCTCCGGTCGTGTGGTCTTCTCAACTTCATCTACTTCACCTACATGTGGATTGCCACAAGGTAATGATATGGTGAGTAGTGGTGATCGTTGCAACGATGATAGTGGGTTTATTGTTGATGATCCTTCATCACTATATTATTGCAATGCTTCATCTTTGGGCATTAACACTTCGAGCACTCTAAATGTTTTACATGATTGTGTTGATAGTCCTTGCATATCATGTAAAAACTGCTTGACTAAATCTCATGATGATATGCTTGCTATATCTTGTTGCCATGATAAAAATGTATATATTTCCTCGAGTTGTTATGCTAACAATGTAGAGGAAATTCATCACTCCATGGAACAAGATGTGGCCTTGAATGATGCTTCAAGGGATCCTACATCATCATCTATTGTGACTTACTTTTGCCTTATGGCTAAGGCTTCAAAGGTATCTCCTACTTTGAATCCCAATGTATCTCATGATGATGATGTTGATGATAATGGGGATGAGAATAATGATGAAGAGATTGATATTATTGCATCCTTAAAAATTAAGGGTGAAATGATTTTTAAATCTCTTTATAAAAATAAACTTGCTTGTTCCAACTTCTTGGAAATCATGTCTATTGCCACCGAGGGCAAGAAATACACTGAGGAGTTGGAAGCTCATCTCGAGGAGTATGAGGCCACCATTGAGACAATGGTAGGTCATGAGCATGATTACGCTAACGAGATCACGGAGCTATCTAAAGCTCTTGAAAATGAACAAACCACCAAGGAATCTCTTGAGGAAACCTTTGCTATAGAATTATCTAGATTAAAGGAATCCCATGATAGAGCTCTCAAGGTGGCTAATGATTTTAGAACTAAAAACGATAAGCTTGAAGTTGCACATGCTAAACTCGTTGAGGACTATGAGCACCTGAAAATGGTTCAAGGGCTAATAAGAGTTCGCTCATCGAACTCACCGAGTCTCATGCTCAACTTGAAGCTTCATATGCTAAAGAGCTTGCCAAGTTGCCTTCTCGTCTTATTGTTAATAACGATGCTTGCGCTACTAACTCTACTTCTTTTGAAGCATCCATTTTAAAGGAGAATGTTGAGCTAAGGGCTCAACTTGAGTTGCTATCTAGCAATTATGGGAAATTGGAAGAAATTCATGTAATGCTCACAAGATCTCATGATGATCTTCTAGTATCCCATAATGTGCTAAAATTAGCTCATGAGGCTATTACTACCAAGGTAACATCGAGTGAGCCTCATGTGGACATTAGCACTACTTCTAGTCAAAAAGCTATATTGCCATGTGCTAGTCCTCGTAATTCATCTACTCATAATGTTGCTACATCTTGTGATGAATTACTTTCCATGCCTTGTTGCTCTAACAATGAAGCTTATACTTCCTCTAGTACTTGTGTTCATACTAACCATGTAGAGGAAATCGAAGAGCTCAAGCCCGAGTCACTTCTTTGAAGAAAGACTTGGAAAAGAGTCATGAAGGGATGTCCACACTCAACAATGTCTTGTGTGGGCAAAAATCCCCGAATGATAAAAATGGACTTGGATTCAACTCCAACAAGAATAAGTCCAAAAACTTCAAGAAGAAGGGCCAAGAACAAGTCAAGAATCCGGCCAAGATTATTTGCTTCAAGTGCAAAATTGACGGGCACCATGTTAGATCTTGCCCACTAAAGAAGAAGCCCCAAAGTCACAAGCAACAAGGGAAGAGGCCACAAGTGCACTCACATACTCAACTACAAGTTGAAGAAAGGCCCTTTCCCAAGAAGACCCAAGCCAACACTCCTCATGTTGAGAAATCAATAGGGAATAAATTAAAGGGTAGATGTTGCTACTTATGTCGTGAGAAGGGTCACTTCGCTTCTTCTTGCACGAGAGGTAATTTATCCAACCCAATCATTATTGATGATATCTATTCTCTTGGGAAGGATAACGTTGGCAATGTGTTTGCCAAGTTTGTTGGTACTCAAAGTGGTGTCAAGAAAAGTACCATTTGGGTTGCCAAGCCTATTGTGACTAACCTTTTAGGACCCAACGTGGTTGGGGACCAACAAGCTCAAACTTGATCAATAGGTGAATCTGGAGGACATTAGAGACTTGTATACATAATTAAGAACTAAGGGGTCTTCATCATTCATATTATCTCAAGCCAAGTCATTTGGATTATTGAGTTTCTATCTTATATCCAATGTGCCTCCTTACGGTAACTTGTACTTAAACTGTTTACATTGTTAGTTGCTTGCCCCTTTGCATGTTGTGGTTTTGTACCTTGCATGTGTTTGTACATGTTGTGATTTCAACTTGCTTATGTTGAGTAATCGAGTATGTGTATGTTGGTTTGCATATCATGTACATGTGAGTCTTGTATTGAGTCTTATTGCATCTTGTTTGTATCCTTGTTGGCTCTTGTGAGAGATTAATGGATTATTCCATTGTGGGGGAGTGATGTGCTTTGCACACCTCACAATCCTATAAATGTGTATACATGGGGAATACCACTTAGTATTGATATTTCAAGATTATCTAGTTTCTATGTGGTATGTCTTACTCATGAGAAATTCAAATTCTATATGGTCCATTAATTATCTCTTGTTGCTTTTAATTTTCCACTTGTTAAAATTGTTGGGTTATCACATTATTGGGGAGTAATATGATATGTGCATATTACAAGCCTAGAAAATGTGTACATTTGAGGTATTGCCACTTAGTGTTGATATTGTAAATTATCTTGTTCCTAGGTGGCATGTTAGCTCTACAAGTGTCATTTGCTTTCTTTTTATGGGTAAAGATGATGTTGGATATATTTTCGATCTACCAATGAGTATTATTTCCAAAATACTTCTTGTCCTTAACAATTGGTATTCCCATCATGTGGTAGGAATTGCTAATCATCTTTACATTGTATTTTTTGTTTCGTTTGTCTTCCTTGCCTCTTGTGGATCTTTGTTTTAACATTTCTAGTGTTTTTATAGATATAGAGAAAGTGATGATCCCATCTTGTGCATTTTGTATTTAAATGCAAATTCTATATAATGCACATCTCTTGGGGGAGCTATCATATTTTCTTTAGAACACTCTCTTTACACGCCCATCATAAAATCTTTTGATCCCCATCAAGTGTGTGTTGATGAGAGGCAAGTTTTGCTCTTTATGTTGCTTTGTGCCATCATGAAAATTTGTCAAGGGTTTGGTTTGCTGGAACCTAGCTCTCTTTTGGGAACTAGATACCTCGTGCTTGTTTTCCTTCAATTGGTATCTTGTTTCCTTTTATTTGGCATGTGTCAATGGATATCTCATTCCTTGAGGTACCTTTTAATTGATATCCTTCAAGTGATGGTTTTTCGTTTGGTATCTTATTATCACTTGATACCTTGTCTTGTTGTGTATTATCAACTTTGTGTTGAGTTGATTCTTGAAAGCCTTGAGCATGCACATTTACTATATATAGCTTCTTTTGCTTGCTTTCTTTCTTTGACCCAATATATAGGGGAAACACCACCTTGTCATAAATTGGCTAAAGTGTGCATGAAATTCAAATTCATATCTATGTGCACATATGTATGTGGAGTTTGTCCTATGTATTGTTGGTTTTCTAACTCTTTGGTCCCAATGAGTTTGGGCACCATTTTGTTTGTTTTGTTGTTCCAGGAACAATTGGAGATGCATTGGATGCTCGGCTCACCTATAAGGAAGTTGTTGAGACCATGTGATTATTGGAGCCAAGTTAGGATGATCAACGAACAACTATCTACTACATCAATCCAATGTTGTCTCGGTAACAAGTATCTACTTCATGCATTCTTTTCTTGCAAAGGCCCAAACCTGTCTTTTCTTTTCAGGTTGCATCATGGCATGAATCTATTGATTCGTTCTTGTAGTACTTGTTTCCTTTCTCAAAGCATCCGAACGATGATGTCTTATCACTAGTTGGGATGTCTTTGATGTTCGTATGTTGGAAGTTCATATTGCACAATAAGAAAATATTAGGCCATGTGTTATGCTTCCAAGCAAAGATCTTATTGATATATGTATGACTTCCTTTTGGATATCTAGTTTGTTCCTTCTTGTAACCATTTCGTGTGTACATCCTTCTTTGTGGATATATATCATCATGATTGTCTTCTACTTAGAATCTTTTACACATGAGAGAAGTTACATCTCTTATTGATATCCTCTTTTCTTTCACATCCACCGTTGCATTTCCTTTTTCAGTTTTTGGTGGCTTCGTGAAAGGATTTGTCTTGAGTGCGTATCTTATTTTCCTACATCTTGATGCACTCTTTGGCCATGAAGATTATTTTTCCTCATGCTTGTCTTGATGAGGGTTTTGCCATTTCGATTGGCATCCCTCCTCTTGACAAGGTTCTTACTTCCTATCTTCGCCATCGGTTGTCACAAGCGTTGGTTCTTATTTTGTTTATTAGTAAGCTTGTGAACCCATTTTCTAGTATGTGTGTGGGAATGATATGTCTTGCACTTTGTGTCTCATTTCATCAAGACTATGTTGATGAGTAATGCTCATCCTTATCTTAGTCTTCTCAAGTGCTTTGCCATGACTCACACACATTATTTTGGTTGAGCCTATTCTTAAGTTGCTTCTTTTACATGTTGCTCAACCATTTGTTTTGTGCAATTGATATGCTTATTGTCTCATCTATCTTCTTGCACTCATTGTGTGTTTTTATTAATTTTGGGGGAGCAACGATCCTATTTTGTGCACTTGTATCAAATACAAAAAATCTCGTGTTAGTGCACAAATCATGGGGAGCTTCTCTAGTTTTGATAAAACACTTTGTTGCCTTTATCATAATATCTTTTATTCATGTGGTTCGAAGGACCATATGATTGTTTGTTCCATCTGGTATCTTTTGATTGCTTGCCTCTATTTTTTGTATGTCTTTGTGGCATACGATCCTTTTATTTGCAATCTTTGGGTCCTCAATATTGTTTGTTTTCCTCCAACTACTTATCATTGTATTTGTGTATTTCTTTGCACTCATTTGCTCAGAAGTACACACTTTTTGGAGGACCACCTACTATATTGGCTTTCTAAACTTTTCGTCCATTTTGGCAATCGATGCCAATGGGGGAGAAGTTTAGAGAGTTTACTTTGAATATGCTTAGAGGGTTTTGCTTTTATTGCGTAAGCATTTACATCTTGCACGCATGCATTATTGCTTTGTATGTGTGCGCTTGGCTATGCTTATTTCCTTATATAAACTCTCTTGAAGTGGTTGTCATCAATTACCAAAATGGGGGAGATTGTTAGAGCATATATATCCATATGTGGTTTTAATAATTGATGACAATTCCTATGGACTAATGGTTGCCTTAAGTTATATTTATAGGATTTGTCCATAGGCACTTCTTGAAGTCCATCTGTTGGGTTCAAGGAGTTTATATGATGACCAAGATGGTATTCAAGGTATTATCCAAAGAATGGTCATAGAGACACAAGGTTGATCAAGATCTCAGACAAAGAGTAAATCAACATGATCAACACACAAAGCGTACACGATGTACCGAGAGGGATCAAGTGATCCCATGGTATGGTAAGCATTGTCCATTACGTGTTTGTGTACTAAGCCATGGTCTTTGTGAGAGTTCTATGTGGGGGTTAGGTGTGCTTACATGGGCTTGCGTCAAAAGGAAGATCTCATACAACCCATGAAGGATGAAGTCAAGTGGTGATCGTCATCAAGATTGCGGTGTGCAAGTTCAAGTGGACCAGCACGAATATATCATGCTTGATGCTTGCCGTCCATTGTGGTGGCAATGGACTTGTGAAGATATGCCGAAGAGCAGCTCACCCATAGTGTGTATGGGGGAGGAATCAACTAGTCTTCATCAAGCCAACGCAATTAAGAAAGGTGGTCCATCTTGAGGAAGCCAAGATCATCGTCATCTAGCTCAATAGGACGAGGTGCAAGGTATAAGTTTGCCCTTGATGGGTTTTCTGTTTTAGGATAGATTGTCGTACTATCAAGGGGGACTTTCAAGTGAGTAGCTTGATCGTATCGTTCGTTGGGAGCTCAAACCATTTGCATCCTTGCATCATAATTCTTGGTTCATGGTTGGTATTTCTCTTTGTGAGTTTTAGAGCTTATGTTCATCTTCATGACAAGCTCGAGTTCATCGAAAACGGAGTCCATATGCATCTTCTATGATGTTTTTGATGTTGGGAGTTTTTACCGGTCTTATTTGAAAAAGGGTTCTCACCATTTTCTTATGGGACTTTTCTCACTTGCTTCTTATTGATATTTCTATCAAGATTGTGTTAGCCCATGTCGTTAGCCTTCCAACAAACTTGGTTTCGTTGAATTCGAAGTACGTATGCGAAAGTTACAGGAGTTTCAGTATCCAGAGGTAGTACCGCCCGTGGTGCCAGCGGTAGTACCGCTCCTGTTGCGGTAGTACCGCCCCCGGAGCGGTAGTAATTTTTTACTACCGCTCCCTAGCGGTAGTACCGCTCCGTCGGACCGTTTTTTGCATACTTTTTGGCCTCGGCATGGTTTGTGAACCTACCGAGCGGTAGTACCGCTCCATGAGCGGTAGTACCGCTCTCTGCGGGCTGTGAGGCTTAACGGTTGGATTTTTCCCCACCTATAAAAGGGGTCTTCTTCCCCATTAAACCTTATCTCTTTAGCTCGTGTTCTTCCCCCATTGTTAACCTTCTTCGAGCTTGCTAACTTTCAATCCCTCCAATGATTCTTGCTAGTTCTTGAGGGAAAAGAGAGAGGAGATCTAGATCCACATTTTCACCAATCACTTTATCCTCTAAGTGAGTGGAACTCCTTGGGTCTAGATCTTGGAGTTCTTCGTGTTCTTCTTCGTTCTTCCTCTCATTTTCCTCCCTAGCATTAGTTTCTTTGGCTGGATTTGGGAGAGATGGACTTGTGCACTTCGTGTGCCCTTGCCATTGCATTAGTTGCATCGTTTGAGTTCTCCATGGTGAATCGTGGAAGTGAAGTTTGAGAAGCTTATTACCTTTGGTACTTAGTACCCTAGATATTGTTCTTCGTGGATGCTTTGGCGTCCTAGAAGCTTGGTGGTGTTTCAGAGCTCAATCATTGTGGTGTAAAGCTCCGGGCAAGCGTTGGGGTCTCCAATTAGGTTGTGGAGATTGCCCCGAGCAATTTGTACGGGTATCGGTGACCGCACCCAAGGTTTGCCATTTGTACGGGTTCGGTGACCACCCTCAAGGGTCCCTTAGTGGAATCATGACATCTTGCATTGTGCGATAGCGTGAGGAGATTACGGTGGCCTTAGTGGCATCTTGGGGTGCATTGTGCCTCCACACCGCTCCAACGGAGATTAGCATCCGCAAGGGTGTGAACTTCGGGATACATCATCGTCTCCGCGTGCCTCGGATATCTCTTACCCGAACACTTTACTTATGCACTTTACTTTGTGATAGCCATATTGTTTATTGTCATATATCTTGCTATCGCTTAGTTGTTTATCTTGCTTAGCATAAGTTGTTGGTGCACATAGGTGAGCCTAGTTGTTGTAGGTTTTGTGCTTGACAAATTAAACGTTAGTTTTATTCCGCATTTGTTCAAGCCTAAACCGTAATTATTTTAAAGCGCCTATTGACCCCCCTCTAGGCGACATCCACGTCCTTTCACCAATGCGTATAACACTTCACCCTTTCTTTGCTCTTGCTCAAATGTTTTTCAACAACAACCCAACCATTAGCTTTTGCAACAAATTGATGCTTATGTCTAAAGGAAAACAACTAAAGGAACAACAGTGTTGCATCTTACAGTTGCATGCACATGAGCAACATAGCATCTTGAACCAGTTTTCTACGCAAACTTGACTTTTGTTCGATTAACCTTGTTATTGGCACATGTCTCCTACATATGTGCACATCAGATCATCACTTCCATACAATAAAGCAAATCACACAGTTTGCATGGGCAAGGTAAAGCAACAGTCAAGCATTTACATACCTTGTGTCTTGGAGTTGACCACAGCTCGACTAGCCTTTGCCATTCAGTATCCGTTATGTCAGGAACAGGGGACTTGATGCTAACCTTGCTTTCTTCGACATTGTCAAAGTACTCCTTCTTGACATGATGGCGTCTGTTCCTCAACGAATTCTTCAAGATATCAGTGCATGCATACTCAATGACACTTGATTCCGTGTCCATCTCAAAATTTGCCTACAAAGGCAGCAAACAAGATGAGTACCAAGATTAACCAACATATGAGATGTATAATAACAGGGAATAAAGACCACATTCAGCAACAAGATAGTTAGCTTACAGATACTTTTCCTATATAATTCTGCACAAGACTTGGGTTCTTTTTATACTCCTTGAAGTGAGGAAGCAGCGGCATATGAGCTCTCGCAATGAGGCCACCCTCAGATGCTAGCTTTGCAGCCTGCACGGGCTTCTCCGGACGCCTCATCCCTTCAGCGATTTCAATTCTCACCTTTGCTCCCATTTCACGTGTCAACTTTTCTAGCCCTTTGCCATTCCTGGAACTCTTGACCACATCAACAGCGCCTGAAAAGGATACATTCAAACATTAGTCAAGACTAGTAGTCACCCATACATGCATTGCTTACATTTAGAAAATGAACTAGTAAGAAAAGAAAACTAGATGAACATGCCTTCATCACCCATTGGCTGCTTAGGTTCTGTAGAAAGGACTGTCAAGTTCAACTCATGGCCATGATTGCTGACCACAGAAGGTGCAACGGGGCTGAGGTACATGCACATCCTGCTTCCTTCTTCCATGGAGGCCAACTCATCATAAGTTCGCAATGGTCCTTGACCCTTGTGCAGCAGGTTCTTGTCAACATCCTCCCTTACTTTCTGCCTAGTGAGTCTAGCCACAACTGGTTCATCATCAGGTGTCAGAAGCCTCTTTGATCCTTCTGGAGATAGAGCTAACACCCTTCCTGAAGCCATTGGACTAGATGTTTCTGAAACTTTCCTCCTGTTTCTGTTAGCACACTTCTTCTTCCTAGAAACCTGCAGGGTGTCGTATAAAAGGCAAGGACGGCAGAATTAGATCACAAGAAAATTCTGCAATGTACGAAAATAAAAAGCACAGAACATACAACTCCCACCCCAAACAAGATAGAGTTTGCACCTTTCCTTTCTTCTTCACTAATTTGTCATCAACTTCCTCTCCATCAATAACTTCATCATCTTTAGGGTTGTAGTCTGAGCTTCCAGCTTGTGTTATGGCAGATGTCGATTCATCACAAGTAGCTGCACTACCGTCTTCACGTGCATTTGACTTCCTAATCATTGATACTATCGCACCAAGACCTAGCGATTGGAACATGCGATTGTTCCTCATCATAGTTCTAGCCCTAATCTTCTCGATCTTAGTCAGGGGTTCTTCTTTGCATGAATAAGAAAACATAACCATTAGATGAATGGTTGAAATGCATAGGGAAGCAAGACAACTCAAACAACTAAGGTATCCTATAAGATCTTAGTTTTATTTAATCCTAGTACATTAATGGCACAAGCAAAATATAAACCAATTGTTTGGACTAAAACAATACATTTCAATTACCAGATTACAAGCATGAGCTAGGCACATTTCTATAGTTAGTACATAGACACACCCAGACGCATAATACTATATTTTGTGTGAAACTTACAAACAAACAGTATTGCACCCAATGTCCCATGCATCCTGGTAGCTTAACATGGCTGATAATACAAGCGGTAAAATAAGTAGCAAGTTGTATACCAGACGACGGCTGCTTCGTCCTTGTCATGGCTGATCTTGAGGGGTTGTAGGCTGATCTCGAGGGGCTGTATATGTGCTGATTGTACTGATGGTACCAAGTTGCCCTAATAGCTTGCAAAACAGAATGAACACGAATGAGATACAATGGGGATAAAGTAGAATGATCCTCCAATGAACTAATATTTTATCAATCAATTTCAGGAAAAAAATCACCATAAACAGGGCCAAGAACTCAACAGATTCAATTAATATCTAGGAAGAAGCACTTATATAACAAGCTTATACAACAGGGTCAATCAAGCTTGATGCAATAACATGCTAGTGATGCCGTACAAAATATAGATTAAAGTAAAAGATGAGTTACTAACAATAGACTATTTACATTAATAGTTAATAACAAACCAACAACCATATACACTTTCTTTAGATTAACTAAAACTACCAGCCTACCAGCCACATGACCACTTGCTTCAGATCCACAATTGTGTTCAGATCGTCAAGAATTAGTAGATGCACAAATCAAAAGCTACAACACACAAATTACTCCCAGGATTTTATTATTTACAAGGTGATGAGCACTGGCAATGAGCACTACCGTATACAGCATAGACTACCATACAAGTTCACAACTTTACATAAGTGTTCCACACCATAAATTTTACAGAATCACAAGTAACATAAATTAGGGAAGCAAGATAACCACAATATCACACGGTCACAACAGCTTGACTCCAAAACTTGGCACCTGCAATGGAATAAGAAATATTACTAAGTACCCGGCTGCAAAATATCCACAAAAAATTTGTTTAAGCATTATCATTAAGCATTCAGGGAATAAAATGGCTAGTAGTTGACACCAAAAACTCAAGCTACATTCAACTGAGAATGCAAGCAATCATTTGCAGATTTAATTCTTAAGCAACAATAAAAAGATCAGAGGTTCCCAAATTAGCAGCTATATATAGTACGCGGAATGAAAACTTGTTGCTTAAGATGACATATTTTAAGATGTCATGTGCAGCTTAAGATGACATATTTTAAAGATACATGAATACAAACTATAGTGGATCTAACACAGAATGAAAACTAAATTATACTTGACTGACACGATGAGCTATCATTCCGTCTTCTCAAAATAAGAGCAGTGGCCTGATATACACTATCACAACAGTTTACATATCTAAGGCACATCACATGCTAGGAATCTAAAGCAGTACTGAATTAAGTGAGCAATCAGCTCATCACTACACAGAAATGTTGTGTGCACATGGAGAACAAAACAGCAAGGCCTGATAAAATAAACAGAATGGAGAGTAACTCAATCCTATGCTTTTATAGAATCAGAAGTACAAGGTGTTTCAATGGAGATCATCACATGATTATCAGAAACATGGAGCAATTATCCTTCGTCATATCCCAAACTAACGTCAGACTTGCGAAAACATAACCAGAGGCAAGCGCATATAAAATTCCAGTAGCAGCAGCATGACAGGGCAAGGCAAGAGAAAAACATAACCAGAGGCAAATGTTTTTTTGGGAAAAGGAACTTGAGCTTCACAGCAGAACAGGAGAAGGAACTTCACAGCAGTAACACAACTCCCATAGCACATAGGTTCACAGCAGCAACTCAAGTGATTTAAATACTGGGATTTAAATACTACTGGAATGATACTAGCAAGCTTAAAAAGAAACTCTGATTACTCATTTGGTTAAACTGAAAGTGAATCAGTCAGACTCTTGAGGAAAACTAAAGCATCATATAAGAACCAAATTTTAACGAACCAAACTGAACACTAACATCCACAACAAGTAATACCAGAGTACTAACTTAAGAGAAATGTTACATATAAATTATCAGGAAAACACGTGGAGAACTGCTGGATGAATCAGAACCTTCAAACAAATGGACATAATAAAAAGTAGTCGCAGAGGACCCATATTCTTGCCATAGGCATAGAGCAAGACATTCAGTGCTACCATTGCTGGCATAACTGTGATGTAAGACCAGATTACAAGAAAGCAGAGTCACTTATGGATTATGGTTTAACCTTTTGAGTTTAAGAGTAATGGTAAAACAAGTGGGCATGGTCACTGGTCGGAAATATCATCAGATTTCGCAAATACATTCAACACTAAAAACATACTCCCTCTGATTCAAATTAACTGACGCTGCTCTAGTACAACCTTAGTACAAAGTTGTACTAGAACATCGTCAATTAATATGGATCAGAGGGAGTAGATAGGACTAGCAAACAATGAGCAGAAAAATCAAGTGAACAACATAAGTACTTGGAACATGGCACTAGCAAACAATGAGTTACTTCAAGATCGTAGCAAGTCCTCGAGGCAAGCCAAAATAAAATAAAATTGCCAAATCAAGCAAAATAAGCTAGGCTTATTATCATGGCATAACTGCTCATCCCCCAGTAACAATGAGTTTCATAAGTTAAAAATCAGTAGCTCAAGAGAACCTCATGCCATAAGAAAAAAAGATTCGCCAAGTAACCTCGGACTGCTGTTCATATACACTGAGAGAAGAGAACCTCCCTCGCAAACTCCTATTCTTTTAACCCATGGGTGAAAAAGAAAGTTCCTTATCCTCAGGACCAAAAGGAGAATACAGATGATACATGCAGGCAGATTATGCAATATGTTTGTGAAACTATGGGAGAGTTTTACTTTACCAATATAGAGTAGCTTTATCTTGAGGAATAACAGAGCATGAGAGATAAATGCATGTGTTTGTCCAACCACAGGAGACTTAGCATAGCAGCACATTTACTGAAGATACTCATCTTTTCAATCACCCAGTCTAATGGCCTTAGAATACCAGACAAAGAGGAGCAGTTACAGAGGTGTGTGCTTGTCGTGGGTATAAGTCTGACAGTAGAAGTGTAGGGTACGAAAGGATGGGCAGAGCCTTAGCTACGGCGAGGATGTATGAGTTCAGGGCCCTCTACGGTGGAGGTAAAAGCCCTCTGTCTCAGTGCTCTTGGGAGCTTAGTGTCGAGTGGAATATGGGATTACATTAAAAGCCAACCCCTGCACCAGTGGGGAAGGGCGGCTTATATAGAGTGCGCTGCCCTTCATAATGGCCCGGTGGACAGGGGTGGAATAGCGATGAATAAATGCTTACGTTACAGGTAACGCAAGCCTTAAATGTTAATAATGGTGTATGAAAACGTATGACCGTTGCCCTCCTGGGAGGTTACGATGTACAGAGTGGAATCCAGTCGGTACGTTAAATACGCTCCGAGTGCTCGTCACCGACTCGATGATGGGGGAGTCCTTAGTTCAGTCGGAACTGTCTAAGGGCCTTGTCCTCTATGAAGGGTAGTCCTTGGGTAGGACCTATAGGGCAGGCCTATGACCCTACCCTGGGACTATAACCCCATCATTAGTCCCCGAATGGATCGGGGTTGGAACGATGAAGTGATGTCTGGAGTATGGATCCGACTGGTATGGATGTGACTTAGGCGTTGTTTGCCTCGATCCATTTTATCCTTTCAACCAGTGATCCGAGTGAATATACGAGTGAAACGAACCGTCAGGGACCGAGTGCTTCCGCAGAATCTTTCGATGTGACCGGTCAAACTGACAGCGGCGGATTTTCCGGGATCCTCAAATTTCGGTTGCCGCGCGCTCACCGGGGATGACGACATCGCCATCGAGTAGATTTTGCCTCCTCGATTACCGTGCCTTTATCTTCTCCACTAACATCGCAGCAGCCGGTCGGGGAGATAAGATTTAGGGTCCACCTGTTAGCGACTCAGTCGGAAGCTTATTTAAGCCCCTCCGGCGAGGATTTCTTGTTGCGCTGCTCATCTTCCTCGCATTAACCTCGCTCCTCCCGCAGCTCTGTGCACGCCCCAAGCTTCCTCCTTCCCCTCCTCCTCAGCGGATCCGTCGCCTTCGCCATGATGAAGGGGCAGACCAGCAAACTTGAGTCGCAGAAGAAGAAGAAGAAGGGGGCGGCTCCTACCCAGCGGCGGCAGCGGGCGCTGCCTGTGGGTTAGATCTAGGGGGATTTCCTCCCCTCCTCGGTGATGGAGGACGACTTGCTGGAGTTGGTGGAGCATGGCATGATCGTCAACAAGTCCTGGCGGCTGCTGGAAGGCGAGACGGAGCCGGCGCCGAAGGAGGGGGAGCGCGTTCTACTGCTCAGCCATGTGTTCACGAGCTTCTCCTTGCCTCCCTGCCCCTTCTTCCGAGGTATCATGACCTCCTTCGGGGCGCAACTCCATCATTTTCCTCCAAACGCAATAGCCCACCTTGCTGCATTCGTCACCCTTTGCGAGTGCTTTATTGGATGCCCCCCTCACTGGGGGCTCTTTAAGTACGTCTTCTCCGCTAGATCCCAAACCGTCAAAAAGCTTAGCCAGCCGGACGATAAGACCCATCTCCTCCAGCTCTGCGGGGGTTTAGGTTTCCAGAAGAAAACAAAGAGTAGCTACCCCCCCCCCTCCAGTTGTCCGAGTCAGTTAGGAACTGGTAGTCGACCTGGTTCTATTGCCAGGACATTGCTTGTCCGAATGCCTCGAGCGGGTTGCCACCTTTTAGTCTAGACCGTCTGGGCCCTCCCAGGAAGCTTGCTCTCTCTAAGGGGGAAAGGATCCAGATCCAGCCTTTGGTCGACGCGCTGATAACCGTCGTCCGCAAGGGAGTCACCGGCACAGACCTGCTGGAGACTTTTCTGGGTCGGCGCATCCACCCGCTGTAGGCCCAACACCACGCCATGTGGCACTACGCGGGGCCTTCGGACTCCACTCGGTCTCATCCAGAGTGCGTGACCGGGGAGACTGTGAGGGCGTGGGTCCGCGGCATCACAGGCGCGTGTGATAACCCCGAAGGAGCCCGGCGGGTGAAGCCCTTCCGCGCCGCCAATCCTCCTCCGAATGAGGTAAGCGCATCTTGTCGAGTGCTTTTAATCTTCTTAGATTTATCACTTTTCTTGTCCTGCAGACTGGCGTTGTCGACTGTGTTTTGTGCAGGAGTGGACTAACTGGTATTCTGCTGTCTCGAACGGGAATCCAGCCGAGGAAGAGGAGGGCAGCGCGGATAGCGCCGAGTACGTCTCCGACAGTGGGGAAACGGAGGAGGAGTCGGAAGAGGAGGAGGAGGAGGAAGGGGAGCAGAACTCGCCACCTCCACCACCAGAGCACCGAACTAAACACCGTCACAATCCTGCTGCTCCGCCGGCTCTTCCAGCGGCCCCGAGTGCTCCGCGAGCCCCTTCCGTGGCTCCGAGTGCTCGGAGTGTGAAGAGGACTAGGGACACGGCTGCCGAGCCCACGGACCAGCCGTCTAAGGTGGCCAAACCCAGTGGGCCTAAGCCTCGGAAAGCTTTGGCTCGGATGAGGATCGTTGTTCCAGTCGCCTCAGCGTAAGTGTCTTGTTCTTCTATCTTCCTTCAGTATCTGATTGAACTCATGCTTACCTGTCGAGTGGATTTCAATCAACAGAGCTGCTACCTCTGCCACCTCTCTGCCGCGCCAAGACGATGACCCCATGGACATGGATAACGCTGCCACGTCCCAGCAAGGTACATTGTCACGACTCCGAGAGTTTGTATTATTGATTCGCGAGTGCTGTCTTTGATCTTGACCTTTTTCTGTAATTTCATTTTGTTCACTCGAGCTTCCTTCGGAGGTGATCCATCTGGAGGACGACGACCAAAGGGGGTCGGAGCCAGCTTTGGCGCCTGTCCTTGAGGTTGTCCCATCTACTGCTGCTCCCACCATGAACGTGCCGCCGACCGAGACGGTGCCGCCGACTGAGACAGTGCCCCTCACGGCAGGACCGACTGGAGCTGAGCTCGGGATGCCCAGGGAGTCTTCTGTCGCGCCGGGTCCGTCAGTCGTTCAATATGACGCCCGACATCTCCTGGAAGACCAGGTGGGGGCCGCCAAGGACGCCATGGTGCAGGTGGAGCTCATGGTGGGTGATGCCAAGGGAGTGTACGACTCCATCGCGTCTTTGTACAAGAAAAGCTTGGAGCTCCGGGACGATATCCGAGTAAGTGTGCTAGTAAGTGTTTACTTTCCTCTTGTCACCCACTGGGGGTTTCAGTGATATACTTGGATACAGTAGGATGATTTTGCAGTGGGTTCACTCGGAGTGAACCCAGTGGGTGTAGTCCCCGAGACTTCTGTCCAGTGCTTGCACCGGCAGTTGTCTTTATATGTATTTTCCATGACCTAAACAGATCAGAGTTGATCTGCCCGAATGGTACCAGTGGGGGCACTCTGAGTGCACCCGCTGGGTGTAGTCCCCGAGAGTAGTGTTACTCAGGTCGGGTAATAGTAGTCTCATAGATTTGTCTGTTTGTCATGTAGCTCAATAGGGCCAACCTGTTCGAGCTTCATGTCAGTGGGGTCACTCTTAGTGAACCCACTGGGTGTAGTCCCCGAGACCGCTGTCGATTGCTTGCATCGGCAGGGGTCTGAAGAACTTTGAGCTTTGATTGTTTTCCTTGTTGAATGTGTCTGATCTTCCCTTTGCGCTTATTTGGCAGAAGACTTGCGAAATGGGATCCGCATACAATGCTCTGAAGGCTGAAAAGATTCAGCTTGCTGCGGACTTGGAGGCGGTTGTGAATGACCTGGCTAGTGTGAAGGGGGCTCTTGCTGACCGAGAGAAGTCTTTGGAGGAGTCCCAGGAGACCAACAAGGCATTGGTAGCCGAAATTGAAAAATTGAAGAGTCAAAGAACCGAACGGATGGGCCAGCTCAAGTTGATGAACACTCGGTGCATGGCGCAGGAGAAGTACGTCAGCGACTGGGCAAGGAAGATGGTTGCACTGCTTGGTGGTAAGTTTTTTGCCGAGTGCTTCTTGACTTTGGAGTCCACTCTGCGCTTACTTTCTGCTTGTCTTTTCTTTGCAGACTTTTGTCTCGACGCTGAGGCTGAAGCAGCCGACATTGAATGCTCGGTTGTTCCGAACGTTCCACTCGGCGACGAAGCCAACCGGGACTTGCTCCGAGCGCATATTCGCCTTAGCGGAGTGGGACCTTTCATTGGCCGTCTGAGAGAAGTCATCGGCCGGATTGACAAGGAGCTGTGGCCCGAAGACGATTCCCGGCAAGAAATAGATGGGTTGATGACTCGGCTGGAGGACGTCCCGAACAGAGTGCAGGCATGGAAGAAGTCTGCCGCTCGTTGTGGTGCGGACGTGGCGCTATCTCTGGTCCGAGTGCACTGCAAGGAAGCTCGCGAAGAAAAGCTGAAGACGTTGCAGGTCGCCAACACCAAGAAGCTTCGATTCGAAGATTTCATGGAGACCTTCCTCGACACAGCCACTCGCATCGCAGACGGGATCAACCTTGACACCTTTGTGGAGCCTGCCAGTCCCGGTGACTCTTGAAAAACTTTATGGTGAACGCACATTTACCTCAGTATGCCGAGTGGTATCTGTATCAAACTTTGGCCACTACTGTTGGCCGTCACATTCGTGGTTCCAACTTTGAATTCGAATCGAATATTTCGCTCTTCTTTCGCTAAGTTTTTTTTGACACGATTTTTAATCGTGGTTTTTGTTTGGCGTTTCTTGGTGAAGTCGATGACAAACATGCGGAGCATGTAGTTGTCAGTTGTCTTCACATCCACATGAGCCTCAGTTGTCAGTTTGTACTTAGGCGACTCTGGGTCATAGCTAAGTCCCTGAGCGCAACTTTTAGCGCGCACTCGGAGCGAATTTGTACTTAGGCGACTCTGGGTCGCAGCTAAGTCCCCGAGTGCGGCTTTTAGTGCGCACTCAGAGCGAGTTTGTACTTAGGCGACTCTGGGCCGTAGCTAAGTCCCTGAGCGCGAATTTTAGTGCGCACTCGGAGCGAATTTGTACTTAGGCGACTCTGGGTCGCAGCTAAGTCCCCGAGTGCGGCTTTTAGTGCGCACTCAGAGCGAGTTTTTTAGACCGGAGTCTGCAAACGCGGAAGAATTTTGAACCTGCAAGAAATCAATCTGCTTTGTATTACTTCAATGATACTTGTTCTTTACATTGTCTCCGTTGGCGGTCACGTGTAGAAGCGTTTCAGGAGATCTCCATTCCATGCTCGCGACTCGTTCGTTTCCCTGTCGAGGTTGTAGAGTCGATATGCTCCATTGTTCACCACCTTAGAGATGATGAAGGGTCCTTCCCGGGCGGGAGCCAACTTGTGGGGTCTCTGCTGATCCACTCGGAGCACCAGGTCGCCTGCTTGGAATGTGCGACTCCTGACGTGCCGCGCGTGAAATCGCCGCAGATCTTGTTGATAAATTGTTGAGCGAGTCAGTGCCATCTCGCGCTCTTCTTCTAGAAGATCTACTCCATCTTGCCTGGCTTGCTCTGCTTCGGCTTCGGAGAAGAGTCCGACTCGTGGAGAGTTGTGAAGCAAGTCACTCGGAAGGACTGCCTCGGCTCCATAAACAAGGAAGAACGGCGATCACCATGTAGATCTATTCGGAGTTGTGTGGAGGCCCCACAACACCGAAGGCAGCTCGGTGACCCATGCGCCGGCGGCATGTCCAACTTCTCGCAGGAGTCGAGGCTTCAACCCTTGAAGAATAAGTCCATTCGCCCGCTCTGCTTGCCCGTTTGTTTGGGGGTGCGCCACAGATGCAAAATCCACTCGGATACCTTGGCCTGTGCAAAAACCTTTGAATCTGTCCGAGTCAAAGTTTGTGCCATTGTCGGTGATTATGCTGTGCGGAACCCTGAATCTGGCAATGATGTCTCTGACAAATTTGATGGCCGTAAGGGCGTCGAGCTTCTTGATGGGCTTGGCTTCAATCCACTTGGTAAACTTCTCGACTGCTACCAACAGATGAGTGAATCCCCCTTGGCCTGTTCTGAATGGTCCGACTGTATCTAATCCCCACACTGTGAACGGCCAAACAAGAGGGATTGTCTTCAGCGCAGATGTTGGCTTGTGGGACTTGTTCGAATAGAACTGACAGCCTTCGCATCGGTCGACCATATCTTTTGCCATTTCATTCGCCTGCAACCAGAAGAAACCAGCTCTGAATGCTTTGGCGACGATTGCTCTTGAGGAGGCATGACGGCCGCAGGTTCCCGAGTGAATTTCTTCCAAGATTAACTGTCCCTCCTTAGGGGAGATGCACCGCTGAAGGACGCCTGAAACACTTTCTTTGTACAACTGGCCATCAATGACGGTGAAGGACTTCGACCTGCGGACGATCTGCCTAGCTTGGACTTCATCTTCTGGTAACTCTTGCCTCATGACGTACGCAATGAACGACACAGTCCACTCGGGGATGACAGCAAGAATCTCCATGATCAAATCAACCACAGCGGGGACTTCGACTTCAGTCGGATCTGTTGATCTCTTTGGTTGTACTGGCTCCTCTATAAAGGGATCTTCCTTCACCGAGGGGAGATGTAGGTGCTCGAGGCGGACATCACTCGGGACTGGTCTCCGAGTGGATCCAAGTTTTGCCAATTCACCCGCTGCTTGGTTTTTCAGTCGAGGAACATGGTGAAGTTCCAGACCTTCAAACTTCTTCTCGAGCTTCCTTACTGCGTTGCAGTATGCGGTCATGGTGGGGTTCCTTACGTCCCATTCCTTCATCACTTGATTAACCACCAGATCTGAATCGCCATAGACCATCAGGCGACAGACGCCGAGTGTGATGGCCATGCGCAATCCATAAAGGAGAGCTTCATACTCTGCCTCATTGTTGGAAGAATCGAAATGTATCTGCAACACATACTTGAGTTTATCACCTTTTGGCGATATGATCACTACGCCAGCGCTGGAGCCATTCAACATCTTGGACCCATCGAAGAACATAGTCCAATGGGCCGAGTAGATGTGAGTCGGTTGCTATTGTTCTACCCATTCTGCTATGAAGTCAGCCAGAGCTTGAGACTTTATAGCTTTCTTGGCTTCGAACTTGATGTCGCAGTATAGCATCTCCATTGCCCACTTTGCCACTCGGCCCGATGCATTCCGATTGTGGAGAATTTTCGACAACGGAGCATCAGATATGACAGACACCGAGTGGTCTTGGAAGTAATGAGCCACCTTCTTTGCAGTCATGTAGATCCCATAAATAAGCTTCTGATAATGGGGATACCTCTGCTTGGAAGGAGTCAGGACTTCGGAGACATAATATACTGGCCGCTGAACCTTGTACGCTTTGCCTTCTTCTTCGCATTCGACTGTCAGAACGGTGTTGATGACTTGATTTGTAGCCGCGATGTACAGAAGAAGGGGTTCTTTACTGAGCGGGGCAGTAAGAACCGGCTGGGTGGAAAGCAGGGCTTTGAGGTCGTCGAATGCAATTTGGGCTTCGTCTATCCACTCGAAGGTATCTGATTTCTTCATGAGTCGGTACGGAGGTAACGCCTTCTCGCCGAGTCGAGCGATAAACCAGCTCAAAGCCGCTAGGCAACTTGTGAGCCTTTGAACATCATGTATTCTTACCGGCCGTTCCATTCGGACGATGGTCCCGATCTTTTCGGGGTTGACATCGATCCCTCGTTCGGAAACGAAGAAACCGAGTAACTTCCCGATGGGAACACCGAATGAACACTTGGCTGGGTTGAGCTTGATATCGTACCTACATAGGTTGGCGAATGTTTCTGCTAAGTCAGTCAGCAGGTCGGAACCTTTGCGCGACTTGACTACGATATCATCCATATATGCCTCCACATTTCGACCGATCTGGTCAAGGAGGCATTTTTGGATCATGCGCATAAAAGTTGCTCCTGCATTCTTCAAACCGAATGGCATAGTGATGTAGCAGAAACACCCGAACGGGGTGATGAAGGCTGTTTTTAATTCATCCGGACCATACAGACGGATCTGGTGATAGCCCGAATAGGCATCAAGGAAGGATAAACGCTCACAACCCGCAGTCGAATCGACAATTTGATCGATGCGGGGGAGCGGGAAGTGATCTTTCGGACATACCTTATTGAGATGCTTGCAATCGATGCACATACGGAGAGACTTGTCCTTCTTGGGCACCATGACCACATTAGCGAGCCACTTGGAGTGGTGCACCTCGCGAATGAAGTTGGCTGCCAAAATTTTAGCCACCTCTTCTCCGATTGCCTTCCTCTTGTGCGCGGCGGACCGACGCAAGCATTCTCGGACGGGCCGAGCAGCACGATCCACATGCAGTCGGTGCTCAGCCAACTCCCTGGGTACACCTGGCATGTCAGCGGGCTTCCATGCGAAAATGTCCCAGTTCTCACGGAGGAATTGGATGAGCTCGGCTTCCTATTTTGGATCAAGGGTGGTGGAGACGTTCGTCGGGGCGGCGGTGTCGTCTGTCGGGTGGATGCTGACTTTCTTCGTGTCGCCCGCCAACTGAAACGCGGACTCGGAAGCTGGCTTCTTTGCACGCATCAGGTCAGCGGGGTCGGCGGTCTTCTTGTACTCATCCAGCTCGAGAATAGCCATCTGCTGATCGGCAATCCTCGACCCCTGCTGCAAACACTCCTCGGCTCGCTGCCGATTGCCTGTAACCGTGATCACACCTTTGGGACCTGGCATATTCAGCTTGAAATACACGTAACATGGATGGGCCATGAAACGCGCATATGCCGGACGGCCCAGAATCGTGTGGTATGCACTCTGGAAGTCCACCACCTCGAATGTCAGCTTCTCCTTACGGAAGTTCTTGTCAGAGCCGAAGACGACATCCAACGCGATCTGACCGAGTGACTTGGCCTTTCGTCCTGGTATGACTCCGTGGAACTGCATAGTGCTCTCGCTAAGTTTGGACATCAGAATGCCCATTCCCTTGAGAGTGTCGGTGTACATTATGTTCAAACCGCTGCCGCCGTCCATGAGGACTTTGCGCAGTCAGACTCCTTCCACCACCGGGTCGACGACCACAGCTTGCCTCCCTGGGGGGGGTACGTGTGCTGGATGGTCCGACTGATCAAAGGTGATCGCAGTCTGTGACCATTTGAGGAACGTGGGGGTGGTTGGGGTTGCCATATTCACCTCCCTGTTCACCAGCTTCAGTCGACTCTTGCTTTCCACATCAGCAAAAATCATCAGTGTTGCATGGACTTGGGGGAACGGATCTCCCTTGTCCTCATCATCCTGCTTGGTGTCCTTTTCACTCAGCTGGCCCTCACCGAATCCTTGGATCAGGAGGCGACATTGCCGAGTGGTGTGCTTCGGGAATATGGTGTTGCCTTCTTCGTCCATCTTCGTGTGGATTGGACACCGCTGATCCAGGATGGAATTCCCGAACTGTTTCTTCTTGGGGGTGTACTGAGCTTTCCCCTTGCCCTTGAACTTGGCATTTGTAACGGCTGCTGCCTCTGCCTGCGGCGTGGATGGAGCTTTCTGCTTTTGCTTCCGATTGCTGTTCCCATCTCCATCGGCAACTGCCTTATGCTTGCCGCTACGTATGCGGTCCTCCTCTTCGCCATTTGCATAGCGTGCGGCTATCTCCATCATCTTGCTCATGGAGATGTCGCCTGTCCGACCGAATTTCAGGTACAGATCCCTGCACCGCACGCCTGCCTTGAAGGTGCAGACTGCTTGATGCTCCGTGACGTTCTCCACCGTGTGGTAGAGGGTCGTCCAGCGCTGGATGAAATCACGCAAGGGCTCGTTCTGCTTTTGGACGCAATGCTGGAGCTCCACGAGACCAGCAGGGCGTTTGCACGTGCCCTCGAAGGTCCTGATAAAGACTCGGGGCAGATCTGCCCAGCTGTAGATGCTTGACGGAGCCAACTGGTTCAGCCAAGCTCGCGCCGAGCCGTCGAGCATAAGGGGGAGATGTTTCATGGTGACCTGGTCATCTCTGCCACCGATCTGGACCGCCACTCTGTAGTCGTCCAGCCACGTTTCTGGCTTGGACTCTCCTGTGAACTTGCTGATTCCCGTCGCCAATCGGAAGTTGGGAGGGATGTCAGCTGAACGGATGGCCCGACTGAAGCACTCGGGACTAGAGACGATGGTCATGCTTCCACTCGGACGGTCTCTATCGTGACCATCACGGTGGGCTCGACTCCTGTCGACCTTCTTCTGGGCGATGTACCCTCTTGCGTCGGGCCTTGGATCATGCGCGTCGCCGACTGAACAACGATCATCGTGATGCTGAGGTCCGTAGGGCCTACCCCGCGGAGGGGTGCGTGAACGGCGACGATCTTCAGGATTCCTGGAACGGTTGCCCCCCTCTGCGTCGCTGATGAGAGTCGGGGGTGAAAACCGACCGATGCGTGTTCGCGTGAACAGAACTGTTGTGGATCCTGTTGTGCGACTGGGAGACCGCCGAATTTTGTTGCTGCGCCGTATGCAACAGGGCACGGATCTGCTCGATCCCTCTGTCGGCCTCCGAATCAGTCGACTGGAGAGAATCGGCTATCCTGGCAGCCGGAGCCAAATTGAGGATGGGTGTGCGGAACACGTCGACGTCGCTCTGACGAGTGCGTCGACTGGCAGAACGACGGTGTTGACGACGAGCGCCGGATGATTCTCCGACCCCGTGCTCGTTTCGACCAGTCTGGAGGAGACTTTCATGGTAATCGGCCATGAGAACTTCGGCTGCAGGCCCGCGGCCGAGGTACTCGGAAGGTAGCTCAGTTGGAACTGAATCCCAGCACTGGGATGGCACCGCGACCACAACCGATTCGAGCACCGCCACTTCGAAGGACGCGCTCTGTCGCGCATGGGCGTGTCGCACCCAACGCTGGAGCCGGGGGCGACGGGACCGCTTGTTGCGGCGCGTGACGGGGGCGAGGATCGACACCGGGGCCGATGGCTGGAGAAGAAGAATGTCGCGGGAACCGGCACGGAAGTGTGTAGCCCCGCGACCGGGGAGCGCCTCGACGTCGAGAGGCGCGTCCCGAAGCCATGCCGAATCGTCGACGATGAAGGAGAGTGCGCCAAAGAGGATCTCGTGACCCATGCACAGATCTCCGCCGGACAACATGATGAAAAGATGAAATCGCAAACTCGCCGGAAATTGCTTAGACGCCTGCCCCACGGTGGGCGCCAACTGTCGTGGGTATAAGTCTGACGGTAGAAGTGTAGGGTACAAAAGGATGGGCAGAGCCTTAGCTATGGCGAGGATGTATGAGTTCAGGCCCCTCTACGGTGGAGGTAAAAGCCCTACGTCTAAGTGCTCTTGGGAGCTTAGTGTCAAGTGGAATATAGGATTACAGTAAAAGCCAACCCGTGCACCAGTGGGGAAGGGCGGCTTATATAGAGTGTGCTGCCCTTCATAATGGCCCGGTGGACAGGGGTGGAATAGAGATGAATAAATGCTTACGTTACAGGTAACGTAAGCCTTAAATGTTAATAATGGTGTATGAAAACGTATGACCGTTGCTGTCACACCCAAGATGCGACCCTATCCTCAATTTGGCACGAAGGCCTCGTCAGGGATAGAAGCGCATCTCGTCGTGTCGCAAGAATGGATATCGTTACAGGTACATGTACTGAAAAGAAGAGATATATATACAGAATTGGCTTACAGTCGCCACAAGCTACATCAGAGTCACATCAGTACATTACATAATCATCAAGAGTAAGAGCAGGGTCCTACTACGGACGAAAGCAAACGAGAAAAGAAAAACGACGTCCATCCTTGCTATCCCAGGCTGCCAGCTTGGAACCCATCCTAGATGGATGAAGAAGAACAAGAAGAAGAAGCAACTCCAAATATACAATCAACACGCTCGCGTCAAGTAACCTTACACCAACGACGCGTGCGCAGCAGCTGCTCACCTAGGGGATGACGGCGGCCAGGCTGTCGGGGCGCGGGACGGCGTCCTCCGGTGAGGGGAGGCCAGATCTGAGGCAGAGGGAGCTCAATCTGGCGATCACGATGATGTTCCCCAAAAGCAGCAGCCTGGCAGAGCTCCTATGGGAAGAGACAGAGAAAAAAAAAATCAAAGGACGAGGAGGAGAATGGAGGGAGGGAGAAGAGGGGTTGGCACATGCGAGGGAACTGGCTTGGCCGTTAGTCACCGACGGCTGACGACTCCCATGCGGGGGCTGCTTGATCTGAGGCGCTGGAGAAGACTCGGTGCGGCGCTGGGCAGCGGGCCACCTCGAAGCAGAGCAAGGAGCTCCGGTGGTGGGAGATTGACAGAGGCAGGGATGCGCGGTGGGTCGGCTGATGCGGGCTGGATGGCAAGGGAGTGGATCGTGGAATCTGGGTCGATGGATGGTGGTTGGCTGGCGCAGAAATTGAGGAAGAAGGTGGCAGCGGTGATGGGAGGATTGGGACAAGCTGCCTAAAATTTAGGGTTGACATCTATTTGTCACATGTGGGCTTAGGGTAGGGGGTGTTGCATCATTTTCGGACCGTCGGATCTCGATCGGACGGTCCGAAATGGAGGGGTAGGCTAGATGGGTTTGGTGGGCTGTGTAGAGTGGCTAAACGGAGACGAGAGGGAAAACGGGCACCCGACAACATATTTTAAAACATCGAAAAACGTTCGATGAATAACCGAAGACGGTGCCGCTACAGTCGATCGTTTGGGTACCAGACGGACTCCGAGTGCAACGAAATTTGGCACGCGGCCTACCTATATTAAAATAAGACCACACACCAAGTTTCAACTCAATCTGAGAGTATTTTCCGGACACTTTTGAAAACAAATATTTAAATGTTGTCGCGGGCACGTGCGTGTGCGGTCGGACTCAGAATGGACAACATCGAGAACCGGCAACTACTAACGGATGCAAGTTTTGAAGACGGGCGGCAACGGGATGCCGATGCAATGCTGATGATGCGCATGATGCGATGATGATGCGACAAAAGAAAACAGACACACGACGAAAACGGAAAGAAAGGAGAATCTTCTGGAACGTCGGCATCGGGCTGTCACAACTCTCCTACACTACAAGAGGATCTCGCCCCAAGATCCAAGAATGAAAGGGGGAGAGGATGAGAAAGAACAAGAGGTAAAACTTTAGTCGCTTCTTTGACAAACAAGTGAGACCAACGATCCTTGAAGGTTGCAAAGAGATGAGGACTGATTTGAGAAAGAAGCAAGAATTCACGGAAAATTTCGGCAGCACTTCGGTAGGAAAATGGGACAATTTTTTTTCGAAAAGATAGGAGAAATAGACAATATTCACAACAAACAAATAAATAGAACAAGGGAATACCATGATCTTGATAGAACAACAAGATTGACCCAAAAGAACAATATCACAATGCCTCCGGAACAATAGAATAGGAACTAGCTCATACGGAAGAAGAGAATGAAGAAAAGAATGACAACTATATCACAAATGAACTTGGCAAGCATTCTTGCAAGAAGAATTGAACGGAGTTGTTGGAAAAGCAACAACGAAAAGAACAAGATAGTAGTGGGCTTATGGAAACCTTTTCAAACTAATGAAGTGACAACCAGCCACTACCGGAAACAAGGATTAATGGCAATTACTTACACCAAGAGGATACATTGAGAACTTGGATTAATGGCAAGCACCATGATAGCAACAATCCATAGGAAAAGCTTTAGGTGAAATCCAACCAAGATAGCTCAATGAAGAAGTCATGGGTTGAAAATATCTCATGAACATAGAATTGGTGGATTTAATTATCTCATTCTTGAAAGGAAAACTCTTCGAGGCTCCTACACTAACAAGAATGCTATAATACCACCTCGAAGGATAAAGGAAGAACAATTGCACACAGAAATGCAAGAGAAAAGATACTTGAGGTGCTCCAACAAGAATCTTGAAGAACACTTGAGAATGGATTGAAACCTTGATGAACCACCAAGAAGGACCTCCGTATACAAATCAATGATGCACAGATATCAAGGAAGAAAAGAATAAGATTCTGACCTTGCCAAGATTTAGATGAAGCTTCAGAAAGAGATACTTGAGAAAACTTGGAACTCCGGAAAAGAAAGATAAGCACTAGAGAAAAGGAATTGATATCAAGAGCCACTCCGGAAGAAGAATTGAAATCTCTTGGAAGAAGGAAGAACAAAAATAATAATTATGTTATGCTCATCCTTCATCAAGTTTAATTGATGACAAGCAACGGATTTAGCATACCACTTATTCTTATAGAAATGAATCTTGAAGAGGTAGAGAGATAAGCACCACTTGAAGCATAATTGAAGGAAGCACCGGTAAGAATTCACAATTGAATGGGACTACCATGAATTGATGGAGATACATGCGAATGAAGAGATCATGAGCCAGCTAACAGAAAACTAGAACAAGGCACCGGATAAATGAGAGACGAACGAAGAGACAACAATTGAGAAGAATTGAGGATGAAAGCTACAAGCTGAGAATGAAGAATCTTCAGTAATGATGGCCTTCGGAGGATCGAGAATGAAACAATTCAGAAATGCACCGGATAGCAAGAAAGGGATACCCATGATTGACAACAATTAAGATGATGGCACAAAGCTGAAATGATGAATATCCAAGAGAATAGACCACGATTGAGAGAAACACTCCTTCGGATTTGCAAGCTGAGAATGATGACGAGAAACAACACCAAGGATAAGTGAGACACTCCGACATAAAGAAGAGTGAAAGGTTGAGCCAAATATGAGAGTTAATTCAAATAGGCCTTGGAGAAGGGATATGACTGATGAAATTCATACTTACGTCACAGTTGAAAAGAATTAGAGATCTTCGGGAAAAAATTAGAAGAGCCAGGAAAGATCCTGGGAAAGAACCTGTGGGTTATGGGCCCACTCAAAGAAATCATCGTTGAAACAATAGATTAGAAAGAGAGATTGCATCGGTATAAAGAAAAGTAGATGAGAATAGCACCTCGAAATAATTGAAAGAATTGAAAACAAGAATTTCTGAAATATCTTTAACACTCCGGATAGAAAGAGAGAGGAATTAAAAACAAGATAGGCTGATAAAAATTCCCAACATAGGAAAGAATTACAAGCACGAAAAGGATATGATGAACACGTACAACTGAATTAAATTCACCGGGAAGGAACAAAATGAAGAAATGATGAACTCGACTCATGAGAATGTTCACAATGAATCACCGGATAAGAGAGAAAAGAACAAGCAGCGGAAGCACAATGAAAAGAAAATTCCTGGATAAAAATTTAATCACTGAAGAAAAAGGGCGGGAGGGTGGGAAAAAACAAAGACGACTTGGGCTAGATGAGATGAACTCCGGAATAAAATGAGAGGATGATCTTGCAAAATAGGAGAGGACGGAATTACTGAAGAAGAGCACACCGGTTGAAAAAGAATTAACATGACGACTCTGGTTGACAAGAATTGACAAGAGAATTGATTTGAGCAAAATAATTAGCATTCACATAAAAATATGAGAACACCTCTTAGGAAAGATCTGAAACCACCACTTGACATCGAAGCAACTTGAATTACCATATTCAACAAAACAAAGGATGAGGATTTGTTGGAAGATTGTCCTATAAGCAACTACTTGAATTCCCACCTATGAATTCCCGAAATATCTGGTCATGCAATCTGGTACACGGATACAAGGAGTAATATCACACAACTCCTATACTAACCCGTCACCTGTATCACATCCATCAACACACAACCAGAATCTCGGACCTTCATCTACAGCAGACCCTCGTGATCACAACGATACAAAGTATGGCAGTACTCCCGAACAATCTGCACCAGTACTGGGGACATCGGGGTTATCTCGCCACTACTAGTATTGAAGCAATTACGAACATCCTTCGTTCTGAGATACTAAGAAATCTGAATGATAACGATGTGCTTGAGAATCCCCTGGAGCTCAACTCCCCTGAAACTCAAAGCAGATAGGAGGCACCAAGACAGAACTCCGTCACATCGGCATCATATAGATCCCACGAATATCCGCGTGATCCTAAAAAAATTGAGTGAGAAGAGGAGTAGAATAAATTATTACGTCAAGATTCCTCACCAGAGCATAGAAGAGGAGAAAAAAGAATCCTACTCTCCAATATATAACTAGACTCAAAGCAGTTTTTCACTAGACTCGACTCGGCCAAGTTCGATCAATCAAGGGGGCTCCTAGGTCGGCACTACTCTAATACCAACTTGTCACGCCCAAGATGCGACCCTATCCTCAATTTGGCACGAAGGCCTCGTCAGGGATAGAAGCGCATCTCGTCGTGTCGCAAGAATGGATATCGTTACAGGTACATGTACTGAAAAGAAGAGATATATGTACAGAATTGGCTTACACTCGCCACAAGCTACATCAGAGTCACATCAGTACATTACATAATCATCAAGAGTAAGAGCAGGGTCCGACTACGTACGAAAGCAAACGAGAAAAGAAGAACGACGTCCATCCTTGTTATCCCAGGCTGCCGACCTGGAACCCATCCTAGATCGATGAAGAAGAACAAGAAGAAGAAGCAACTCCAAATATACAATCAACGCGCTCGCGTCAAGTAACCTTTACCTGTACCTGCAACTGGTGTTGTAGTAATCTGTGGGCCACGGGGGACTCAACAATCTCATTTCCAAAGGTATCAAGACTAGCAAAGCTTAATGGGTGAGGTATGGGTAAGTGGTGAGGTTGCAGCAGCGGCTAAGCATATATTTGGTGGCTAACTTACGAGTACAAGAAATAAGAGGGGGAAGATCTACGCATAGCGGACGTGAACTACTGATGATCAAATGAATGATCCTAAACACCTACCTACGTCGGACATAACCCCACCGTGTCCTCGATCGGAGAAGGAACTCACGAAAGAGACAATCACGGTTACGCACATAGTTGGCAAGTTTTAATTAAGTTAACTTCAAGTTATCTAGAACCAGTGTTAAACAAAGTTTCCACGTTGCCACATAACCGCGGGCACGGCTTTTCGAAAGATTTAACCCTGCACGGGTGCTCCAACTAGTCCATCACAAATTACCACAAGCCGCATAGAAATCCTCGATCACGACTCTCGCGATCTCGTCGGATTCCTTAGTGGAAAACCTCAACTCTGAGATTACCCAAAGCATCACCGGAATCCCGATGCACAAGATATCTCGTCAAAGGTAAAACTAATCTAGCAAGGTCGCCCGACGTGTCGACGTACCCGATAGGAGCCGCGTATCTCGTTCTCAGGACACGACGGATGAGCGATGGTTACCACGCCGAACGTCGAGTTGCCCCGGGTAGCATTAGTAAGCTGCTCTGTTTTGGACCAGCACCATCAGCACTGGCCCTCCCTGTATTATGTAGAATTACTCCTCGGGTAGCGTGAACTCCCTATGCATTTCATTTTAACAGAATTATTATGTTGGGCAAAATAGTACCAATGTTGGGCCTTGCCAGACCAGCTTTAAACTAAAACGAATTATCAAGGGGGTCCCCATAACAACCCCGATCGTGTTAGGAGCGCTCAATTATGGAACATAACACGGGTAGCCGAAACTAAGGGGGCAAAGGTGAAACAAAACACTAGGCTAGAAAGGCCGAGCCTTCCACCTTTTACCAAGTATATAGGTGCATTAAATTAAATAGCATTTAATATGGTGATATAACAAGGAACCCATGTTTTCACATGGAAGCAATGCACCTGCAACAAGCAACGCTAACACAAGGTTAAGCAAGCGGTAACATAGCCAATCAGTGGTTTGCTAGGTCTAACAGGTTGAAGGTTATCATGGCATTGTTGAGAGGCTGATATTTAACATATGGTAGGCAACGAGACATAATCGATAGAAATGGTAAAACTAGCATGGCAATGATAGTAATGGTATTTGGGGAAATGGTCATCTTGCCTGAGATCCCGCTTGGAAGAAGAATGACTCCGTGAAGCAGACGAACCGACGTAGTCAAACGGTCCTCACATCCGACACGCTTGCGGAACTCTATCGAGACGGAGGAAACCGGAAACAAGCATCAACACACGATGCAAGACACACATGATGCATGAAGGGTCTAATGCAAGGCATGACAATCACAATAATCAAACACTACACATTAAGTGAAGCTCGATATGCAACGAGTTGCATATTGACGAAACTCCACGTTTAATTATTTAGTTCCCTCTGTTCATTTAGACGGCAATATTACAATGTTGTTAACATGGCAAGGGGTGAAGCACAAACTAAACTACCTATCTAGGCATTTTAAATGAGACCGGAAACGACATATAGCATCTCCGAAATGACCCCACGCATTAAATTCTAATTCGGTCCAGATTTGTCCTAATCACATTTTAAGTTTTTTAAACAGCAAAACAAAGTGGTTCACGTGAAACTACACGTCGTTCTGACCCATTTACATATATGGAATATTTCCAACGGAGCTACGGATAATTATTTACGACCTAAACCGTTTACAACACGTCGGCACGCAAACCAATGCAAACAAGACACTAAACAGTTCTAATTATGCATGAGAGTTGGAAAATATTAATTTACACAAAATTTTAGTCAAGTTACATATATAACTCATCGCGATCCGATGCACGGATTAGAAACTACGGGCATTTGAAAATATGTTGATTTTTTTCTAAAAAATTGGCAAAATTCGTAGCGTAGGAAAAAAACGACAAGGGAAAAAATATGGAGCACACGTGGGATTCGAACCCCAGATCTCTACGAGGTGAACACGCTGGGTTAACCAGCAAGACGCGATGTGTCCTTGTGCAATGTGCATCCGGTTGCTCACAAATGAAACCATGAGCTCATCATTGACGTCGCAAAAACACTGGAAAAAGGATATATTGCGGTCAATGGGATTTGATCACCGGTCTCCTCTCCTGGGAGGAAGCGAGAGGCACTAGCCACTACGCTGCTGTGCCTAAGAGTACTAAAATTGGGCGCGATACTAGTATAACAGGAATAAAAGTAGGCGAGGCTTTCTTCTACCTTGAGCAGCAAAAACTTGGTGACGCCGCCGGCAAGGGAGGCTGCACGATCCAAGGATGCCATGCACCGGCGGGGGTGCGGGATCACGTGGGGATCCCATTCCCGGTCATGGCGTGGCTCTCCGACGAGGTTGAACATGAGGGCTCGGTCTCGAGCTGCTCGGCTCTGTCGTGTGCAACAACGCGACAGAGACGAAGCAGGGCATGCAAGCGCGGGCTCGTGCAGTAGCTGCGGCAAGAGAGAGCTGGGTGCCGGAGTTCAATTCCCCGCGGGGCTTGACGCCGACTACAGACGAGGCAGTGTCCATGAGGCTTCTGCTGCTACTGCTCACACGAATAGGCAAAGTTCAGAGAGATACACGGGAGAGAGGAGGCGGAGCAACGACGCGGGTGCATCAGCTGCTCATCTAGGGGATGCGGCGGCCAGGCTGTCGGGGCGCGGGACGACATCCTCCGGTGAGGGGAGGCCAGATCTGAGGCAGAGGGAGCTCAATCTGGCGATCACGATGTTGTTCCCCAAAAGCAGCAGCCTGGCAGAGCTCCTACGGGAAGAGACAGAGAAAAAAATCAAAGGACGAGGAGGAGAATGGAGGGA